>NC_069662.1:156750293-166750293 GCF_027244095.1 Hemicordylus capensis
CTGTACTGGAATTCAGAAGAGCCTCCTTTCCAACGTGCAAGAATAATAATACTGAATAAGAAGTAGGAAATAACGAGAAGGCAGCTCAGAAAGTGTACATTTCATAGGGAAGCCCCTGTTTGAGGATCTCATCACTAACAATATGAGACACTAACAATACTTGCCTTTTTGCTCTTGGTAGGGATCTAATCTGCAAGAACGTTTTCTCCTCACCAATCTGCAACACTTTTATAGAGAAATGGATGGAGCCTTTTGCAGATTGGAGATAATCTCTCCCTATAATGACAAGCAAGGAAAGGGTGCTGATGGTCCAATTTTCACTGGTAACCCACTAAAAGAACTTGATGGGGTATTCTTATATTTCTGTGATGTGTCAATACAGTAGATGGGGCAGAATGGAAGGTGGGAAGTCCTGAGGCCCACCGACAGGCTTTTAGAAAGAGACCGCGTTACAGGCCTGGACAAAACTTCCGTTCCTTCGCTCTTGAAAGGACCAAGTCGCAAACTGCGCCGAGGAAACGAGCGGACATTTCCCCCAGATTAAGGTAACCCAATTCTACGGAATCAAAGGATTTGAAAGTAAATTGGCTTTTGGTTGGAGGAAGTGAACGAAAGACGGCCTTCAGAATTGCCCAGGAGCAGCCGAAGAAAGTGAGCGAAGAAGATGCCGTGCCATCACCGCCGCCGCCGCCACAGCAGCAGCAGCTTTCCAAGGAAGGAGAGTACGTCGAGAAAGCCTTCTGCAGGCTGGCAACTGCATCCCGAGATGTAAAGGGGGAGTGATGCCCTCCCGAAGAAAGATGAAGGCATTTGCAGCTCGACTATAGGGTTTGTCAAAGCCAGGAGGAGAAGCCTGATGAGACAGCCGGTTTTCCACCCAGCAGAGAATCCGGGAAAGGGAAGGTTTTCTCCATCAATCTTGAAGGCGGATCTGATGCTGTCGAAGGACTCGCCTCTTGTAAATGGCGCTTGGGGCAATGGCTGTTCTGCCTCCGACCAGCTGATCTGCAAGTGAGCCTCCCTTCCCTCCCCAAAAGGGCTTTTGCTACAGATTTGCCCACAATGTTGGCACCCGCAGTCACTGGGCAAATCCTTGGCGCATTATGCCAAAGGCCTGTGCCAATAATATCTCGTGTCGATCTAGGAGCCTTTATGTGTGCGTACATTAGAGCTATATCATTCTACATCTACTCTACAGAAGAAAATGTACAAGCCAGAAAAGCACAAGTGAAAAGGAAGGTGGCAATAAGAGGCCATTAAAAAGAAGAAATAAATAAAACAAACATCATTATTGTTGTTGTTGTTGTTGTTATTGATCTCAGAAGTTGTAATCATTCTGCCTCTGGTGAAATAAGAGCCAAGAGAGCTGGCGTTAATTTTAATATTTAGCAACTCTGTAAAAGGTGTCTGCACTGGACCCTTTCAAGTCAAGGAAAAATGCTTTAAAAACAGGTGCAGCAAATAGAGTCCCTTCAATATATTGAGGCTACAGTTCATAAGCCCTTTAAAGTCCCACTGGCTTTAATAGGACTCCTCTGGTGTAGATTGGTTGCAACCTCTCTGGGATTATTCCTGAACAAGTTGTATGGAGGATTGCAACCCCCAAAAGACCAAATATGCAGAAGCGATAGGGGAGCCACTACCCCAAAGGCCTGAATTGTGCCTTTGCTTTAAGCTTGTGTCCTGGGGAGTGTTTCCCCTGGCCTTCTAGCTAGGCTACTCTCACTCCCACAAGATCCAGTTCCTTCCTGGAACTCTTCACGATACTTCAACATCATCAGGAAACTTTTCAGAAAGTCATATTCAGATGGGTGGGGAGAAGAGAGGAGGTAACACAGTGCTGGTGGTTGACTGGACTCCTACTTGGATCCATCAGAGAGCAATGGGGGACTTCCCGGGCACGTTTACAGCCACAAAAGGCTTCCAGAAATGTTTCACAAAAGGCTTCCAGAAATGTTTCACGAGTTGGAAATCCTGGCAACGTTTAAGCTGTTGAAATTGATGATCCAATTTTTATTTTTATTTTTTTAAATGCTCTACTTCTAAGCAAGGAAAGGGTTTACAAGGCCTTGTCCATTCCTCTAGAAAAGACCTTGCCTGGACTTGTGCAATGTTTTTCTTTTTCTTATGAGAAATGGCCAGCAGTAGGAAAGCCAGCCTTAGTCAGTCCTTGCCACATGTTTGATAAATTGTAAGTGGCTGATAGATGCTGGAATAGGATGGATGTTTATAAATTGAGTTGTGTGTCCTTTGCAACATACATCTTTGAACCTTCTCCTGAGTATCTCATACTCGGAGATGCTAGTCTGGAAATCCAGATATCCCAGGGGCACACTGGATAGCTGCATGGGCGGGGATTGAAGAGACAGGTCGGATATTAAATCAGCAGGGTGCAGAATGACTTTTTGCCACAACCCCGAGCTTGCTAAATAGTTTTGCACTCTAAGGGGGCGACTCACTGACCATTTACAGAGAAGTAGCCCTATTAACTTTCATAGGACTGCACCAGTGTAAATGGTCAGTGAATCTATCTCTATGCGTTATACCTACTGTACAATAGGGCAAGGATATTTGCATATATAGTGCCTGGATACGTCCTGGAATATTGCCTGAGTAGGACATTACAGATTGCAATATTACTGTGGAGCGATTCTTGAGCAGATTGTAGTGTTGAAAAAGAAATTGCTTATGAAACAAGCTACCTGCCTAAAGTTAAGATCCATATTAAACTTAATTGTATATGATTAGGTCTTTAACCATATCGGTTCCAATAATACCCAGTTATCTGGTATCACTTTATGATCGGGCTTCCTGCTTATAGTGATTTATTTATTTTAATAAGCACCATTATTTGTGATTACTGTATAAAGAGCTCCATTACAATCATGAAGCACTAAAAAAAACTATTTTTAAAAGTTTTCTTTTAACAAGCCGTATCTTAAACTATTTAAGACTACGTCCCTCGGTTTATATACTTTGGAAGTACATTCTGTTGAAACCCATGGAATTTAATTCTGAGAAAATCTGTTTAGGACTGGTCTGTATGTGTAAATGGGTCTCCTTTATTTCAAAAACCTGCTTCTTCTGTTGAATGAATGAATGGGGGGTATGTCTGCATGCGACTGGAGAGTGTTAAACGCACTTACGTAGGAGTGACTTTTTCTACACCCTCCTCCCTCAAGGACCTCAAACCTAGTTAAGGGCCCAGTTAAGACGAACTACTAGGCTTTAAGCCGATTTAGCCCCATTGATTTCAGTGCACCTAAATTAGTTTAAACGTAAGAACTTCTGTTTAATGGGGTTATCATTGGGGTTAATTTGTGTGTGGTGAACTGTTTTTATCTGCCTGTATACTGAAAGCTATATAGGTTCCTAAGAAATCTGAGAAAGAAATGTGTTAAACTTCCAGAGTTAAACACAATTTTCCATGTGAGCAATCACAACTGTCCTCTGATTTGTTTGACGTGAGTGTCGTGATTTAGGCAGTGAAGGTGCCTATCCTTGTAAAAACTTTAATTCTAGTAAACAGTTAGACGAAGTGAGTAAGTGAGGTTATTTGTTATTTGCATTGACCTGCATCCGGATCCGCTCTTACATGTGTTGAAGGTCACAGTAAACAGCAAGTGTCCCCACCTCAGACAGTAGGTACTGCTTTTTGCCTGCATTTTCGTGTGGAAACTCTGCTTCTTCACACGAACATGCAGTAAAGCTTCCCACAAAATCGCTGGGTCCTGGACGGCCTCAAAACATTTTCTGCTCCTCCCAGTACTTCTGATTTTTCAAGTAACATCTTAACTTTTGCAAAACAAAATACGAAAAGCTTCTCAAACGTATACAACTCTTCGGACGAGTACCATTCTCAGCTCCAAATATTCTCTAAGGCTGCAATCCTAGGTACACTTTACTTGAGAGTAAGTCCCATTGAACACAGTGGGATTTACTTCCGAGAAAACAAACATGCATAGGATCGGGTTGCACAATCTCATCGCCTCTTTTGCAAGCTAGGACGTGTACAAATGGCACCTTAATGTATTTGTGTCTTGATGGGTGTGCTTAATTCCCTGTTTGGACTTAGAATGTAGTTCAGCAACACCAATATTTCCTGCAAAAGTGTATGTGGTGTTTTCCTGTAAGACTACCTCAGCTTCATGCATCCTTTCAAAAAGATTCTTATGTAGAAAAGTTTGGAATGATCTGAATCCATTCCAGTGACTTAATTAAAATAATTATTGACTGCTTTCAATTGAATGATGATGTTGAAACAAGATTCAAAATCTTTTCTCTTCTTTTAATCTGCATGTTTTATAAAGTCACCGGTGATTTTTTTTAGTGTTTTGCCTAAATGGAATAATAACTTTTAGTCCTATTCATCTTTAACATTTTGACAGAGTAAATCTCTTACCGCAGTAATATGATCTGGTAATATCATACTGGTCCAGACTTCCTATTTTTCTCTTTAGGAACTTTGCCTAAGAAAACTGGCTGAAATATCTTGGGATAACATTTCCTTTATGCAAATAAGAACTACTTTGATTTTAGCCTCTCCACCAGGACCATAATGAATCCTCCTAACTTATGAGTCAATATGTAACACTTCGTATAACTTAGATTTTGCAAACATTGTTTACTAAACCACTTTTTCAGCTATCCAAATATTGAAATGTTTATATATTCTTCAGAAAAGAGCAAACTTGTTGACATTATATGTATGATGTATATATCATATATTTGCTCGCATTATATACGAACCCTGAATGCCTTGAAGTTCTAATGCTAAAAAGTTTGATTGCCCTTACCTCAATACAAATTAATCGTCTAAAGTTTCTTAATTATTCAACAAATCGATTAACCGTCTGGCAGCAAAATTGTTCTTCTTTTAAATTGACATTCACAACTCTTTTACACCTATACACAATTCTCTCCGGGCTCAGGAATGCATTTAAAAAACTATATATTGCTCCAGTCCAAGGTTTTGAGTCACGCTTGTAAGTCTCGTAATAAACTTAGTGGGTTTTAAAAAATTATTTAATGCAGTCTTCAAAGATTTGAACACACAAAATGCAGTGAAAATGTCCACAATTTTGAGACTACAGTTGTAAATAGAAACATTCATATTTCATAAGGTTATAAATATTTGATACTGCAAGTTGTAAAATGCACATGTTTTAGAAACTGAAAAAGTCTTTGCTTTCTGGCTAAAAGGCAATGTCATTGAAGCCTGTCTCCTAAGCAGCTGATGGTTATTCACAGACTTAAAAATTACAGCATTGATTTTATAATTTGATTCTCTTTTTCAAAGCTCATACTACTATATACAGCGTGTGTCTATGTGTGTGAAATAAAGAGAGGTTTTAAGGCAAAGCGAGTAGTTCACCCTCAAATAATCAAGGAGAGCACAGTCCTGAATAATTTCTGCAGCACCCTCTCAGGGGGCTCTTGTGCCTCTGGCCAACACCTTACCCCCCCCAAAAAAGTGGGGAGGCGGGCAGGGATTATAATCTGGGAGAAAGTTCTAAATCAATACTTCTTAACTTCTCTGTATCACGCATTAGAATCAGAAAACAAAACAAAGTTATGATAGGGAAAGGGGCCGATAGATAAACCACAACAAAAATCCTAAATGCCATTTACAAATCCTTCACAATTCTTCAGTTACCCACTGACTCGAATTGTAAAATATCTCCCATTTTCAGGAATGAAAAACTACTTTTAACAACATGAATTAGTGATTTCCCCCCTGACAATATAAATGCCACCGTTTCCAACCGAGGAACTTCAGAGATAACTCCCCTTCCTTTCATGCATAATAGAAGTCAGTGGTGCTGAAATCGTGCCCTAACCGCCCCCCTCGCCTTTCTCTCCTCCTCTTCCTCTCGGGTTCTTCTTTTCATCCTGAGCCACCTCGGCCCGCGCAGGCTGCTTGCATCTGAGGGCCTTCCCTGGCCCAGTTTGTGTTTAAGAAGCTAATGATTCAGACTCTTCCCCTCTCTTTCACACACACATCCACGCATGCACACACACGTACACACTGAGGCCGCAGCACATACCACCGGGGCCTGGTGGTGGAAACGTCCAAAGCACTGCGAAGCTAAAACGCCAGGCCGAGCTGCTTTCTGAACTCCACTTTAAAAGGCAGCAGTGAGAAAGGGGCAAAGCACAACAATGTCCGAACTAGCAGGCGGAAATGGGATGAGCTCATGTAAGACAACAGCAAGGCAGGCTCGAAGGCGCATGGGGTTCCCCTGGCTTCTCACACTGGGCAAGGGCCGTTCTGTATGACAGAGAAAAACCTTCTTCATCTTGAAAGGGGTGCTTCCCTTTTCACTTCCTATGACACTGTTCCGGAAGTTGCGACGTTGTCCTCCAAACTTTTCCCACCACGTTGCCGAGGCGGGGGAAAGAATAATGACTAGATCACACCCTCGTCTAGTCTGCCACTATTTCCCAACTTTTTCGGAGTCGTATAGTCTGCTCATTTTTCTTCACTCCAGTGTAATGAAGAAATTAGGGCAAATTCAGGAAAAGTTCCTAGGGTTAACGTCATGCCTCGGGCCTTCTTTTCCCGGATTTATTCATTTTCATTGTGAAAAATTTGTTCTTTTATATCATCCACCCCAAAGGCAAACACAGGAGGAAGGAAGGGAAAAAAAATAAAAAATAAAGGAAGAGTAAAACTCATAGAACAAATAGGAGAACTATTTATTCGGTTCACAGTCTCGTGAAATGCAGCAATAAAAATCTTTGGACTTCAGCAAAAGTTGTTTTTAATATTTTGAATTTCAAAAAACAGTGTCCAATGTCCGTTTAAAACAGTGCTTAAGTCTATAAAAAAGTAACTTAAGCTTTAAAAAAAATCGATAAAGATAGCATCTAAAATTTCCATAGAACAAAAAAAAATCAAAAAATATTTTATAATAAGATATTTTGGATTTTTTTTTACAACACCTTACCTGTAAATTATATATATATATATGTATATATGTACACACAGCATATTGCAGAATTATATCTAATACACAATATTTTCCCACTATTGATGCTGGTATAGTCTTTATACACTGGCCCTTATTTGTTTGTTTTTAATTAAATTATTGCATTGTATAAATTCTGACTGAGCCTCCCCCACCCTCCTCTCTTCCGTCCCCTGGCTAATCCAACCCTCCTCTACTCGCTGTCTGACTTGCCGTCTTTCGAGGCCGTGGAGTGGTTGTACAGTCCTTGTGCCATGAGGTGAACCGCCAGGGAGTTCTTGTTGCCGGAGGCTTTCTTGATTTTAGCCCGTTTGTTCTGAAACCAGATTTTGATCTGAGACTCGTTGAGGTTGAGTTCTTGAGCCAGGCTCTGCCTCCTCTGCTCCGTCAAGTATCTGTTCGTCTGAAACTCGGCTTTGAGTCTTTGCAGTTGTTCGGCGGTGAACGCTGTCCGGGGCCGTTTGTCCTCTTTGTTGGGGTTCTTCTTCTTTGGTTTGCGGGATCTGGGGCCTGCGGTCCAGGGCGAGGGGAGAAGACACAGAGGAAGAGAGTTTGAATATGGGAGGACGCTTTGGAAAGGAGTCCAGGACTCTTGCCCTGGCTTGGAAGCGTAATTCAATTAGCAGTACTGGGTGAGGGAAGGTGGGGCGGGGGGAGACTCTCAAATGTCCTTCGGTTTTCTCAGCTACGTGCCAGCTGATTCTCTCTGCCCCTCGGGGACCTAGTTCAATGCATGCCACGAACCGACGCGCCGCGGCAGACCCTTTTTACAAGGTTCTAGAGCGGATGTTGGGGAGCAGAACACCCCCTTCCCTCGGTGCGGTGCGCGTGTGAGGTGGGGCTGCGTCTTCTGGAGCCCGCTGGCCAAATGGGCACAGGCTGCTGCCCCCGCTCCTCAGGACCCCTTCCAAAGAGGAAGGGAGGGGAGCTGAGGGGGGAGGCGGCGCCCAGGCCAAGGGCACCCCTGCAGACGCCACAAAGGGCCTGATGGGAAGCCTCACCCTCCACTCGGTCCCTCACCCAAGTTCACTGGTTACATTCGCGCTGGCGGGGGAGGCGAGGAAGCTGCAGCAACATGGCCCACAAAGGAGGCGGTGCGGGTGTCCGTCTCGTCTCTTCTTCCGGGAGCCACGTCAGTTGGGCAGCGGGGAGAAGCGTCTCCAGCCTCTGCCAGGCCACTCGGCCTCTCGCTTCCTCTTTGTCACGGGTGGCTCGCCTGCCTGCCCTTGCTAGAGGGGGTGGGGGGGGGGAGACGCCGCACCCGGCAGGGCTGCAACGCGCTCCCTTCCCGGGACCCCTCACCTGACAGGTCTGCCGGCCCTTTGAGTACACGTGCGCTCCCAACAGCAACCCCCCACCCCCAGCCACGGCAGGCCTGGCTTTCAGAACGCGCAGGCACGTGGCCCTAATTGCCCGCCGTCAAGATCCGCGGACACGTCAGTCACGGGGGCAGGCGAGGTGGCTGGTCGCTGCACTGCTCTCCCGCCTGGACAAGGCCAGGCCCGGGCTGCTGTGGAACCTAGCCTGGGCCACGCGGAGGCAGGCCGCCCTTTTGCCCGACTCCCTCTCTGTGCCCTCCACAGGCCACTCGCTCACGTCCAGGCGAGTCCCCGCCGGTGCCTGGGAACGGCCAGAGCAGCAGCCGGGCGAGAGGCGCTTCGTGGCCCGGGCTTTGCGGCCTTCAGCCGTAATTACGAGGCTGGCGTCTTGGGGTGGGGGAGGGGAGACGAGCTGCCGAGACGGCTCTGCTCCCGGGGCTGGGGAGGGAGGGCGGGCGGGGGAAGGCTTTCTCTCACGTTGCTATAAGGTGAACCAACCAGAACTTCAAATCCAGCGAGAAAGCAACTCGGGCCTTTTCACAACCACCGGGGTCAGCCCCCTTTGGTTGTATTTTGTTTTTTCTCCCCGGAATGTACCAAAACGTATTAGACCAAAGAGGTGTATTAGGCAAGAGAAAATACAAAAACAACTCCACAGTTCTTTGGCAGGAGAATTCCTTCCTTGTCTTTGGGAACACATTCTCTGGCTGTACTCTAGGCATCATTCTCCCCCATACAGGAGTTTTCTCTGTCTTCCAACACTTTCATACATAAAATGCCAAAGCCTTGCCCGCACATATTTTTCTCTTCTTTAAAATCAAAAATTGAACACATGAATTTAAAATCACCAGTAGTTTCCTTACTGAAAAGCACAACTTCTAACAATACTGACCAGAACATTTTACAAAATCTCCCGTTCTTACACGGTAGACTGAATATTAAAATCTAAGCCTTTAAATTAGATCAAGTTGCCGTATCGCTATTTGCTATCGTCCAAAGATTGTTTTGATTAATTATACTCAAAAATAATAGTTGTTACCATCCGAAATATTATCCTCCGTCCTACAAACATCCTACTAAAAGATCTAACTTTCTCGCTGGCCTGGACCATTGTGAGGATCTCTGATAATTAAATATTAACAAAGGAGGGAACGAGAGAACAATGGAGCGAATTTCGAATCAGACAGGAATATTATCCGGCAGCAAAGGAGGCTGCGATCTAGCCCATTTTAGCCCACGGGAGGTTATTGATAATAAATATGTCTGCTTAGAAACAAATTGTAAATCCATTAGAAATATAAAACCATGTTTAGAGAGCCAGTTATTTCTGAAATAATATTTAGGGAGTTGTCTGGCAATGGTCTTTATGTTTAGATGTAAAACGCCTTGTGTGTCCCAGATGAAAAATAAGGGCATTCGGTTCTGACCATGGCTCCTTGTCCTGGATCTCTCTGCCAGGAAGATTCGTGGAGTCCCTACTCCAAACCCACCCCTGCCAGCACTTCTTCCCATAGTCCTGAAATAACTTCCAGAGCCTCCAGGAAACCTAAAGCGCCGCGCATGTGAGGAAAATATGGGAAGAAAAACCGGGCGAGTTTCAAGGCCTGTTTACAAGCGGCCAGCAAACGGTTTGGGCTTCAACTTGGGCTGCAGGGCCTTCGCGGCCATCTGCTTAACTCCCCAACCACCAGGACAATCCCGTCCCCGCGCCCCCCAAGAAAAGAAAAGGGAGTAGATTCTTCGGCGAATTTTAGGAAGCCTCCAAAGGTCTTTGAAAGGCTTCTTTCCCATCTTTTTCTCTCTCGGTATCATGGGCGGGGGGGAAGAAACCCCACTGTATAAGGAACCTCGTCTGCTTCAAAGGCTGGCTCTCTCCGAACTGCTAGGAAATCGCTTTGTGTGAGCGTTAAGGGAAGCCTTTTCTCTACCCACCCTCCTTTGAGTTTTGTCCTCAGTGCATTAAATCCCTCCCATGATTGTCTCCCTCTCCCCATTTTCTCTTTTAAAAAATCACGACGTTGTAATTTGCGTTGTTTTAAAGTATGGGTTGAGCTTAGTTCCCTCCCCCCGCCCCCCCACGCACGGGTTCCCCACCAGCCAGCTCTTTTCCTAACCGCCGGCGATTTCTTCCCGGGGTGCTCCCGCTTATTGTGAGAGTCCCCACCACCACCACTACTACTTCTTTTTCTAGGGGGAGGCGAGGGCCGAGCGAGCAGGTCCAGGGTCGCGCCTTACCTGACGAAGGCCTGTCCGAGTAGCGGGTGCAATAGACCCAAGCTGGCCACAGCATGGGCTGCGCGCTGGGGAAGGAGCTGGCCTGGGAGCTGTCCGAGTCGGAGCTCAGCGACAAATCGCCGCCGCCTCCGCTGCCGCCGCTGCCGCCGCCGCCACTGCCGCCACTGCGGGGTTTCAAGGCTCCTTCGAGCGCGCTGGAGTCGCCTCCTTTCTTGGCTGTGGCCAGAGCTTTGGAACCGCTGCCGCCGCCTCCAACTTCACCCGGGGAACCGGAGGCCGGCGCCGTGGAAGGGCTCCTGGCGGCGAGGAGTTGCTGCTGCTCCGGGCTAGTGCTGCTCCCGCTGCCGCAGGTGCCGCTGTCTTTCCTCCGCCCGAACTCCGGCCGCAGGATGTTGTCGATGAAAAAGTTGGTGATCCGGTGCGGCGGGTGCTGATGCGGGTGGTTGCCGGGTGCCTGGAGGACCCGGGGCAAGAGCATCGCCCTCCGACGGTTGGGCTCCCCTTCGCTACCGCTGCTCGATTCCTCTGGCTGCGGCGGCGGCGGCGGCTGGTGCTGTTCTGCCCCTTCGTCGCTCGGGCGCTGCTCATTCTCCTCCATGCTGCTGCACACGGAATCCCCAAATGTTGCCCTCCCCCTTTTGTTTATGCGCGCTTCGGGGCTGTTTGGTTTGGGTCCCCCTCCCCAACACACCCGCCTGCCTCCGCTTCACGATCCAAATCCAGACTTTGCAAAACGAATCAGAGATAGAGAATGGATAGATAAATATTATATATACGTATATATATAGATATATATATACACACACACACATATATAAATATATATATATTCGAATCCTGGCTTCTTCTGCCTTCTGTCTCGCTTTAGTTGGTCCTCCCTTCTGCTCCTTCTGAGCCTTTCAGTTCTGCAGTCCCCTCCTGCATTCTTTGCCCCGCAATGTATTCATCATTAGGACTTTCATCAGCCACCCTAGCCGCCCCCGCCCCCACTCTCGTCCAGCTCCCGAGTGTTCAAAAGAGGCCAGCAGAGGTATCCTTACAAAAATGGTGACGATCCTTCAAGGGGGGGGAGAAGTCAATGCAACCACATCTGCTTGGCTGGAGAAAGTGTCTGCTCCTCTCTACACCGCACACAGCAGGCTTGAGACACATAGAGGCATCTGGACAGCCGATCTCTGGCTTTCTCCCTCTCCTTGAGCCAAATATTCCAAGTTGCATTGGAGGAGATGGGTGTGGGGATATCTCTTTTGGTCTTCCAGATTCGCTTTCCCTAGCCCTCTGTATGTGGATGTAAATTTAGAAGCCACTTAAACTGAACCTGAAATACTTTCACTCTGGATTTTTGTTCTTATTTTTAATAGAGCTCCTCAAGTGACGTTGCAAGGCCGGTATCCTAGACACGTGCCTTTGGCCAATCACAGAAGATCTTTTTCCACACGTGATACAGTAACACTCTACTAAATGACAGGAGCAGCCCCCCTTCTTCCCTCTCTCTAGGCCCCCTCCCCCGATTTTAAAGCTGTAGCTCCTCTGTGCTCAAGAGCCTTAAAAAAGGAATGAAGAAATACCTTCGTCCTCTAAACAAGGGATAGATTCATCACCCTTTGCCTTGCTGATCTGCTTCCTTCTATATCTTTGTCTGAATCGTTAGGAAGGGCTCCAGTGTGCATTAAGAAGACCCCACAATTTCCATATTGTTTACAATTGCAGTTGGGAGGGGAGAAGGAGAGGACGACAGAAGGGGGGGGGGGCGAAATCCCACAATTCCTTGCAAAAATGCATAAATAATATTAAATGAACCAGCGCGATACAAAGGGACTTTTTTGTGTGGAACCGATTTATTTGGGGGGGAGGGGAGGGAGAAAGAGGGAGAGGGAGACGCAGAGGCAGTTAATTTTAAAGCGCGCTCTCTCGCTTTCTCTCGCTCTCTTTTTGTCTTAATGTTTCTCCGCACCCAACCCCCAGCCTTTCCTTTTGTAATCCCGATGCCCAGGCTGCAAAAGCAGAAGAAGAAGAAGAAGAAGAAGAAGAAGGCTAAATATCGGGGGTTCCTGGTTATGTTTGTTTTTTAAATTGCCAGCCTGCATTTGGGCTGTTATTACTGGTAGCGACGGTGGCGTAAACATAAGATGGAAGGATAATTGAATCATTCAACTGAAAACTGGACAGGAGCCTTTGATCATTTATTCCAGCTTCAAAAACAATATTAAACAGAGAGGTTTCCCATTGACAGGCAGCACGACGTGAGTTTCCCCCCTTCCCCCCACGCACTTTAAATCAAAATAATTAAATAACGTGCTTTTTGATGTTAAATATTAGAACGGAATACCTACAGCATGCCCCCCATTTAATCTTCTAATTCTTCAAAACAAATTTTTTCATGGAAGACTATCAGGACGGGGCGGGGTGATGGTGACCGTAGTTCCAAGAAAGGCCTTTGCATGGACCCAGCCCCCTCCGTGAGATTCTCATCCTTCGGCCTGCTAAGAATTTCTTTCTCTGCAAATCTTTCCCTAAACATTCTGCCTGCAGACAAAACCAAAATAATGTCTCTTCCATGCCATCCGCGGGATTTTTGCTTGGCTGCTTCTGAATTTGTGAAAGTCACCCAAAGGTCAGTGAAGCACAGGGAGGGTTAGTGCTGCTTTAAAAGCACACACGTAAGGAAAGAAAGAAAGAAAGAAAGAAAGAAAGAAAGAAAGAAAGAAAGAAAGAAAGAAAAAGGAAGGGAGGGAGAGAGGAAGGAAGGAAGGAAGGAAGGAAGGAAGGAAGGAAGGAAGGAAAAATGTTGCCTACAAATTATGAGGGTGTGGGAGACGGTACATGATCCAGCCAGCGCCAACAACAAAAACGAAGCCAAAACATAAACAGTAGCGTCCAGGCAGCTGCTCCTGTTCCTTTCTATAATTTCAGAGACTTCCCTTCCCCACCCCACGGCGGGCCCCTCCGCGGCTTTCGCCCTCAGTACCCGGGGTATCTTGGAAGTGCAAGTGATCCAAGAGAGTGGGAGAAGCGCTCGGGGTGGGAAGCAGGAGTGAAGGAGGGCAGGAAGAGCTGGGGCAGGAAGGCTGGGAGGGGACAAGGCTAGAGCGACGGGGAAACCGGGAGGCCAGGATTGAGGGCCAGAAGGTGGAGAGTACCTGACTCCTCTCTTGTTGGGCTTCCACAGGTTCAAGGCCGGTTGTAGCTTTCAGTCTTCTGGTTTTCTTGGGGGCAGGCTGAGGGTGATTTTGAAATTGGTTTAGAGAAAATCGAAGTGAAAGGAGAAAACAACTCAAACAAATTCCCATTCTCAACAAAAGGGAAGCTCTTGAAAAACCAGATAAATAGACACTGACATAGGACACTGCTCTCATCCAATATCTATTACTGTTGTTTGGTGTAGAGTGTGGGGGGTTTGTTAGGCTTTAAAAAAATGTTAGCATTGGTAATGATGGGCTATTTTTAGCTCTCGACAGCTGGACTCAGTTGGGGAATGCAAAACACTTGGAGAGTGAAAGCATAAGTCATTTTAGCAAACTGGGTTGCTCTTGAAGTATTGTTGAAACACACATTTAAAACAAATGCCTTACTCCTATTGGGTGAACTGTCCAATCCCATACACACCTGCTTGGAAGAAAGCCCCGTTTAAATCAAGGATTTCCAAGTAAATGTGTTTAGGATCTAGTTGTACATTTTTGGGTTTGGTAGACCAGTCTGGGAATTTTCATCTGCCTCTCTTGAGCTTCAGATAACATGTTGCTGTACCCATCTGCAGGACTTGGTTTATCTGTTGCTTTTGTTTCAACCAAAATATTAAATTAGTTTTTTGCTTTAAAAAAATCGCTTCCATCACTGTTTTGGAAATTTTGTATACTTTACAGTCCGTGGGCACACAATGAGAGCAAGTACTTCTGATTTAAATCGTTTGTGCTCAAACAAGCATCTTAAGGTTAATTTCTTGAAGTGCCCCATGGAAAGCGATTAGGCTGTCTCCCAAGAAATATTTTCTAATTACTTGGAAGACCTGGCTTTCCTCGTACCCCATAATTAAACGTGTCTAAGGTGTTGCACTTCAAATATTTCGCTGCAGGGCGGACCCCAAGTTATTGAATTGAGCTTAAAGTATCTTGAAGTAAACATTAGCTGTCTAAAGTATCAGGTAACGCTTCTTGTCACTTAGCACTGACCACATTTTAACATTTCTATTTGTTGAAATTATCTTGATGCAGTAAATACTCAATTTACAAGCGAAGAATCCTGAAGAATTCCTTAGATAACATCCAAAGGAGAAGATAAACAAAGGCAGTGCGCAAAACCGTGATTGAAACTGACGCTCGTCTGGCTTTAATCTCAGCTTTATTGCAAGAAAACAGCGATTGGGAAGCAGGGAGGAGGAGTGTGGTTGGGGGAGACCTGGAGAAATGACTTGACCATCTTTTTCAACATCCGAGCTTTTTTTTTTTTTTTTAAGAGCTTTCCGCAAGTTTTGCTTCAAAATGGGGCTCCAGCATAGAAACTCGAGGGTGATTTAACTAGGTATATGTATATGGATATACATAAACACCCAAATGTCTAAATATATATACAGGCACGCACGCAGTAAAAGGTATTTAGGGGTGTAAATGGCCAGAAGGAAGGGCGAAGAAAAGTTGGAACTCTTCAAGTGTATTTTGTCGAACCACCAGACAAGGCTTTTGAGAAGCAAATCCCCATAGGCAGATGTTAAAAAGGTGTATTATCCCCCCCTCCCCGCCATTAATTTAGCACACATTTGAGCTGAACACTCCGTTACCCTTTTCGACTAATCCTCAACAGGAGTAAACTAGGACACCTGGACGAAAGACCATTTGCTGCCCTATCGTCCATAAATTGGAAGTACGTCCCGCTGTATTCAGTGGGCTCCACTTCCTGGTGAGTATGTTTAGAATTTCACCCTCATCCAGCTACTCAAGCATAACAGGGTTGTGGGTCACAGTCTCTAAAATACAATATCTTAGACTGCTGAAGGTGTACCCTCACACCAAACGATGAGGAGCCTCTTGCTGCCATTTGAGCATGTGTGCCTTGCAGTTCTTTACTTTCACTAACACGCTCATGTTGCGGAGAAACTCGCACTGAGACTGAAATTTGGAAACTCAAAAGCTTTGCATTTTCACTCTTCCCCACCCTCCAATATAGTTCTGCTCCTTGCATAGCGTAGCTTGCCTGTAATTCTGATGGAATGGTAGAGTGTCATGCTACAGGCAAACTAAAAGCAGGGCGGTTTGTATCGTAACTCTGCTAACCTAGTCTCCAACAACTTATACTGGCTGATATGGTAAAAGTTAGAAGCAATTAGATAGGCCAGACTCTCGCTGGGCTTGTCTGTCACACAGTCGGAAGAGATGCCCCGATCCTTCTGAAAGCGAAACCATAAAAAAGGGGGGGGGAGGAAGAGAGAATAAAGGCAAGAATTAGCAGATGTTGGGTTAATTCTGTCCTGTTGTCTGGATCCTTAATGATCCAGCACTCAGTAGGGGACAGCTCCAAGCAATCAGAGCAAATGTCCGGAGAGCCTATCAAAACAGAAAAATAAAAATTAAACAACATTTTAAAAATTGTTTATTCTTGTAACAAAATGTGAGAAAGTTGTCTACAAATAATTGACTTGCACCAAATTTATCAGAGTTAATGAAATTGCCATCCCACTAAACTTCTGAAATCCAGCCAAAATTCTCCCTTCCCCCACTTTCACTAGTAGAGATTTCAGTGGAGGTGGTGAAATATTATATCTCCTCTTAGAGATGTTTAGTGCTGGAAATCAAACGTTCAACTAACAATAATAATATTCCTTTCCCATGGGGCTATCTTTTCCCTAATATGTTGAAGTTGTGGGTGCAAATATCTGCTACTCGGAGATAAACCCCACAACAGTTATTGACATAAAGTAGATCTACAAGGCAACAAGTTACTTGACATTCCAAACGACCAACGCTCACTGTGTGGTGACTTAACAAAGTTTATTATATTGGAACAGCTAAGTAAAATGTTGGAAGCCAGCTGTCCCAGCTTGGATGAAGGCGGAAGAAAAACACAAAAGGAAGTGTTTTCAACCTGCCTTTGATGTACATCCTGGAAAAAGTAACTGAGCGCAACACATATATTTATTTCTTAGGACAGGACAGGTGTGTACCCCAAACAGGGAGGATAAATATTCGAAGGCCGATTTAACACTCCGGAAAGGTTCCTGCGATTATCTAAGAGGTTGACTGGCAAGACCGAAAGCAGTATCTTTACTTTACTTTTTGTACCTTCTTAAAGTAAAAAAGCATCTTTTCTTTACTTTACTTTACTTTACTTTACTTTACTTTACTTTACTTTACTTTAAGGAGTATTGCTGTTGGTTACTCTGTAGGTACTTCAGCACACGCCTTCAATCTAGAGTCGCGGCAGCCCAATCCACAAAGAAGTTAGGCCGTTGTACTTGACACCTTAATCCTAATCATCTTCCTCTGGAAGCAACTTGTCCTATGAGTGTCAGTGAACATGACTCCTAAAGCAGTTGCTTAATAAGATTCTGTCCTTGCGCCTTGATCTTAAACGTCTTATCAGAGAATCAGTTTCCACTGGCTAGAAACGTAGCGTCCCGCTGCCAGTGCCAGGGGATACAATCGCCTTGAAGATGAAGGGGCCACTCCCATTCAGAGAACAGGAATGATCTCCGGCAGAGCGCCGTAGCGTCCCCCCAAAGTGATCGACTTCAGGTGAAGAAGTCACGGCTGGTGTTCCTTTCACAAGTTGTGTTTTCGTGGGAAAGTATTCCCCTGTCACTGGGAAAAGAGGCCTGGATTTTTAAACTTTTCTTTCTTTCCCGCCTGTGCTAAACACGCCACTTATCGATACCACACATACTCAACTACGTCTCCTGGACCATTATTCCCAATTGGACCACCCACACCCGGCCTTATAGGTGTGCAGGAAAGCACAGTCCTGCATAGGGGCACGAAGGATATTTTCAATACCATTCACCAACCACGCGCACTTCCATATTAGGTTACTCATCGCAATTGGGAAAGTGGCACTTTTACGTCTTACATTTTAGGAAACCGTATAAGAACAAATTTCCTATTAACCCTGAGAGCGTACAAAGTGCACTTTGGGAGCGATAGACAAAGCATCTGCATGATTTTCCCTTCCCAAGGCGGCCGTGAGTGAGGAAGAATAGGAGAGACTGTTGGAGCTTACCAAATACTCCACATCAGGAAGAGAAATGACATTACTAGGGGAGCAGGGAAGAAGAAGAAAGGAGGGAGGGGAATTTTATTTTTCGAAAAGCAAGAGAAAACACTAAAACTCAAACCAGGTTTCTCTGCATTTTATTTTATTTTCTAAACAGCCTATGCAAAGTTATATTTCACTTGCTCTGGTTGAATATAGAGCTCTCTCTCAAATACTCTCTCCCTCTCCCCCTCCCTCGCTCCCTCCCTCCCTCTTTCTCTCCTCCTCCTCTTTTCGGTAAATGGACATCCATCAGACCAGTGTTTCTGTCTAAACACACCTTCATTCTGTCTAAACACACCTGTCCATGCAAGCTATTAAGGTTAAATAGGAAAATGAGAACTATAGATATTGATGTAATTATTGCTTTCAAAGGTAACAGATATGATCGCATGCACATGTGCAAAAGCCTCTGTGGAATACAGTGGCTGAGAGACGCTATTCAAAATAATTTCATTTTATTTGGAAGGGGAGGTTTTATTTACTATGTAGTCTTTATCTTTCCACTATGAATAGTACACTGCTTTAGCATTTTTCAGATACCTTAAAAAACCACTGTGAAGTTTTGCCTGCGTATAAAGACTGTTAGAATATCGTTTGCCTATTTAGTTAAACACTGCAACTAAAGTCAGCTGTTGAACTCCTGAGAACTTTCCTATCATCACCTTTAATAACAGAAAGAAAAGTAAACCATGGTTTTAATGTCGCTAGGCTTGGGAAGGAAGGAAGGAAGGAAGAGAAACTGAAACAAAAACGCCCTAAACTGAATCACTGGAACACTGCAGTACTTCCTTTAGTTTTTCCATAATATCTGAGGTGCCTGGAATTGCTTATAATAATTTCATGTGCTTTTGGAAGGATCTTTCCCTTGAGAGAGTGGTTTAATATTTGGAACTTGGCTGCTTCTTCTCCTCCTTCTCCTTCTCCTTCTCCTTCTCCTTCTCCTTCTCCTTCCTTCTCTGCCTGAAGCCCTAAAAAGAAACGTTTCAAAATATGCACAAAACTCCCCACCGCAGTGCTTTTTATTTTGTCTCTTCCCAGCACTCCGTCCATCATTTTTAAAGATCTTGCATAAAGTTTCGTATGTTTTCCCTAGGATTTAGAAGAGTTAATCTATAGACACAACAGTTTCTGTTGTGACGGTATTAAGTCCAGCAATTCTATACCAGTTGGAGTATTAACAGAGACCTGGAAAGGGAAATGGGATCTCGTCCTAGACTTCCCACAAATATAGCTAATTCCCTTTAACTCCATTGGATTTACACCTCCGCAGTTACTGGGAGACAGAAGCAGTTCTTGCACTCATTAACACCGCGATTTCAGTACCAACTGCTCCACCAGTTAATCAACTTTTATGGTCTCCCGAATGCTTCTTTCCAGCTGTTTAAAGGCGAGGAGAGAGTTCTAGCGAGGGATTTATGTGTGTCCTAATGGGAGAATAAAACTTGGCTGGGTTATCCTGTCCTTTCCCTTGCCGATTTCACAAGGTTTTATCCCATTGGGCATTCTTCAATTATGAAGAAAAAGAGACAGATTTTGGAGTGGAGATTTCGAGTTCTCACTTCCGTTCCACAAGAAAGGAGTATCTCAATACTTGGTGTAGCTGGTGACAGGTGACTCTCGCAGGACAAGAACTCTCTATTTTTGGCAACACAGAGATTTCAGTGCATAATTCTAGTAAAATTTTGAACATTTACAGAGAACATTTTCTATATGTTTTTTAAATTTTTGAATTATATAAAGGGTGAGGTGGAGAGACCTTCATAGATCGGGTTCGAATTACTAAGGAGGCCGGAAGTACGGCCTGGCAATGCGGTTGGACTCAGGGGCTTTGCATAGTGCAGAATGGTACCGGCAGTGGGCAACTCTCCCGAAGGAGAGACATCGCGCCTGGCTTGCACTCGCTTTACTCGTCCTGGACGAGACGGCTTCTGCTGGTCTTGCTTTTGCGGTTCTTTCTCTCGACCCGCCCAGACTATCAAGAGAGTCTGCCTCATGAAGTGGTCAGCTGGGTTTACCCGCGATCCTAAGTGCACTGCAGTTGCGTGGAGGAGAGTTCCACTGGAAGCCAGGGGTGCAGACACAGAGGAGAAACCTGATGAGCAACTCTTACTTAATTTTATGGGCGGGGGTGGGGGGAGAGGAAATACACTTTTTGGAGGGAGGGAGATATGGGTTGGTTTTTATTGTTGGGGGGCGCAATTCAGTAAAATGAGGGGGGAAACTCAAATGGTTGGGCTGGGCGATGTACATCCCTGCTGAAATCGACAGGGCTTCCTTCGCTGCTCGAGCAGAGGGTGCCATTCCCTGTCACCTGAACCCCACAATCCTTTTAGTACTCCAAAGATTAGCACCGATGTCACTGAAGTTGGCTCCCCAAGGGACATGCTCCCCAAGAGACAGCTTGAGGACGTTGGCTCCCCAAGAGACATGCTTAGGGTACATTGCATACTAGGGTTTCAGCCCCATGAAAGCTACACCTCCACAATGCTAAACTCGGGAACAAACCCCACCGCAGGGCTTGGCTTTCAAAGAAACATGCTTTAGGATGGGAGCATTAAGTTGTTTGAAATTTAAGAACTCTAGTTTAAGAGGGGTGTGGATAGGGCTGCAAGCCTTCTGGACAACGTTTTTCAGGTCTGTTCACCGGGTGGGTTGGGTGGGGCGGAGGACAAAACAAAGCAAATAAACAAGAAACCTTGTGGTGCTAAATCTGCGCGTCTCGGTGATTCACTTTCTGCAGCCTTTTCCCGCAACAATGAATTGTGCACCCGGATCCTATGGGCATATTTATTTGAGGGGGAAAAAAATCTCCCTGAGTTGAATGATACTTTTTTCCAAGTAAGCTGCAGGGTAAAACTGCCGCCTAAGGCATTTGCCCAGAAGTAGGGAGTTTCTAACAACTGCGATCCTTTAAAAATCGCAAGGTAATATCCAATTGACGTCTGTGGAGGTTGTTTCAGCCTATAAACATATTGTGGATCGGACTGAAAAGATCATTCACTACCGGGACCAGGAGTAGTTTTTCTACCCGCTAGTTCCAGAGGCGCTTTGCTTTACTTTAACGCAATCAGCCTAGGATCCGAACGCCTTAATGCAGATCTCAATAATCGGCATTTTTCTTGTATGTGGGATGTGTGTGCTTGGGTGTTTCCTTTTAGTCTTTGTTTCTAGTCGTTTCTTACCTGAAATCCATACAGAATGTTTTAGAATAGAATATGTCTTATCACCATTCTCCTCAAAACTTAATAATTGTGTTTTTTTGTCCAAAATATCGTTCCCCCAACCCCAAAAGAATTATCTCACATTTTAACCCAGATTCTCCCTGTGTATCACGAGCACATGTCCTTGAAATGAATACGTTCGATTCAGTACAATACTTTGCTTTTGCTTACATGTCTGCGTTTAGGTTCGAGTTGCAATGGTTCTTAATCAGATAAGGTGCTCTGATACATAAGAGAATATACAGGACCACACCTTTAGATACCATTTTCACCTTGAGATATTCTTGTTTTTCTTGCCCTTATGCAGCAGCTTAAAATGCAGCAGATTATACTAAATAAGTATTGCGTCAAAACAGAAACAATCACTTTGTGATCGGAAGTTTTTTGGAGACTACATTGCAGCATAACCACATGAGTTATTGTTTATGTCCTGTACAATAGGAAGGACTAAAACTTTGACTGTATAATATGGTTCTCGGCCTTTAACTTTGTTTTTTCTTCTACAGTTACTTTAACATTAAAAAGAAATTATATAAAATAAATCTTAAACAACCGTCAAAAGTGTTTTTTTAATCCACTATTATATTCTATATTATGAATATAATATTCATTTGTAATTTATTTCCTTCTCTGCTTTGACTTCAGATAACCTTCAATAAACGAAAATGATTTGACCAGTATTGCATGTTTGTACCAACATCCTAATAAACACCTTTGGAAATAAGTTCCAAAGAAATCAATATTTACTTCCAAGTAGGATCGGTTGTGTATTATTAAAAGCAGAAAAATTGTGAATTGTTTAAAAGTAAGATAGCATAGGTATGCGAAGTTTGGACACAAACGATAAAACGTTCGTTTTTAGAGTAGTACTTTTAAAGACACGTACGGGCTTTTTCAAGCCGATCCAATTCGACTTATCTGAAATGTTAGGATTTTAGTCAATTCGCATCTTGTTGCTTTTGGTTTGATTGGGTTGTGGATCGTGGTACGTATGTGAAATGCCGGCTGAATTTAACACATTTGCCCTCCTGCTTTCTACATGCTGAAATTCATCCGTACAGCTTTGCTACTAGGTAAGATTTAAAGGCAACCCCGCAGCGCGAACCGGACGAGGACTTTCGCTGTCCACGTGCAAAAAGCGTTCATCAAGCAGCTCTCTGGAAGCAGCATCGCTATTTCTCTCCCGAAAATGGCAGTCATTGGCGGGGGAAGTTTAGCCGCGGATGGCTTGGCATTTGCCTATATGTAGAGGCATCTAATGCAATATTCATGGCGTTGCCACGTCACAGGCGATTCTGCCGGTTCGGGGCTACCCTCGCGGCAACAGCCCCCAGCGCTGCAAAGGGACGTTTCCTCTCTCTCTTTTTTGTGAATGAACCGCAGCGCTCTTTGCCAGCTCACAGATCAGAGGGAGCTGAGATCATTGCCAGGATCTGGTCCGGTGAATCGCCGCAATATCTGCTTGCTTTCAATGCAAGGGTCATTCAGGACCTGCCAGTTCCGCACGCCTGGTGTTGGGGGAGGGGAGGGACTTCAAAGCCAGGTTGCAATGAAAAGGGGGGTGGGATGCGCCCCACCTCCGGGGAAGTACCTTGAATAGAGTTCTACATTATGCGGAGGGAAGAGCGACTTGGCTCGGACTGCCAGTGGTCCCAGAGTTAAAGAGACAGTGCGTCACAAGCTATCGCTCCCCTGCTGGTGGTTGAAAGTCCTGCCCCCATCCCCAGAACTGCTCTGCACCGCCCAGGGGCGTAGCTAGGGAAGAGGGGGCCTGTGTTCGCCCCCCCTCGGGGGGCCCTCGGAGTGAGGGGGATAATGAAGACAATAGGGAGGGGTGGAGCTGGGGGCCCCTCAGGAGCTGGGGCCCTGGTTCTTTGAACCCATCTGCTCAGTTATAGTTACACCGCCAGCCATTCAGTGAGTGGAGCTCCCGCTTGAGGATAAGGGCGCACGGCTTCATTCTTTGTCAAGGAATCACCGTCCGATGCACCCCAGCCAGCCAGCCAGCCAGCCAGCCAGCCACCAGTATACACGATCCCAGTCATATGGCTTCGTGTCCTGATGCGGATCCGCAATGTGGGTCAACTGCAGATGTAACGATAAATTATTATTTAAACTCTCATTATTATTTAAACACACAGACAACGTGGAAGGGCTGTGTACCCATGTTTGGCCACACTGACTCATGGTCAAGCCCACTTGAAGCCTGCATAAGTGACAGGTTAGCCCTGCAGTCGACCTAGTTGGCGTCGTTACCATGCATAGAGCTGGCAATAGCAGCCATAATACTGGCACAGTGGAAGCACCTGGAAGCGGGAAGAAATCCATTTGCTTTGAAGAGGCCTGACTGTCAGGATCTTAGCTGCGCGGCGCAATGCTAAAACATTTCCACCGAAAGTGGAACTTACTCCCTGGTACCTACGCATTGGATAGCAGAGCTATCCAAGCCGAATTGTGTTATTGATTGTATTTCTGTGTCGATGACTTGGTACTAGTTATACTAAACTATACTAGTTTGTAGATGTACTAGGTTTTCTCATCCAAATAGTTGTAAGTCGCCTCGATTTTTTTTTTAAGGCGGCATCTAAATCGGCACAATGCACTCACACATTGCATACTCCCATAACAATTTCGGCAGTGAATAACCTTTCCCTGCACTTGATACAACGCTAAGTGTAGGTTGATATTTTGTATTTTGATATTTTGTAGGAAGGAATATAAACGCCTCACAAAGAAATTGTGATGTTACCAAACAGAATGGGAAAGTATCTAACGAGCAAAGTTGGTGAGGATGCGTCACTTTCTGTTACTTCTTTCTTCCACTTCAAGCTCAACCTATGCTTGATCTCTCCGGATACCCCAGGGGTCTCAGATCTCAGGGCGTCTCCAAACCTTAACACCTGTATTGCAGCAAAAACTTTTGTGGGCTGGAGCCTACTTAGGTCACTATGCATCCGATTAGCAGGTGTGGAAGTGAGGCTGGGATTGAGAGGGTGGCTGGTCCAAAGGCACAGAAGGCGTTTAGAAACACATGCGTGTTCCTTAGGGATCAGAGCAAACACAGTAGCGAAGATTCAGCTCGCAGGATGCTCTGCTCCGAAAAATTCGGGAACATCGACGCCCTTCCTCTCGTTCCCCTCACGAGCGGGTGTAAGATGGCAGCCTGCAGATATACAAGACTGTGTGCTTGTTTACTGAATGCTGCCTTTGTCTAAAAGCTCCATCGGGCTGTGATGCGATCTCGCATTCATTCGAGAAGGTGACGTCCTAATACACGTTTCTCCGCCGATAGCTGCGTCTCGTTCTGCGTCCCTCGACAGAAACGCGGGTCTTCTTTTCCTCATTGTCTTCGAGGTTCCTCAGGAAGTATTTATCTTGTCTGTCTGGAGCGCTTCATTCGGTAACTGTCAATGGAAAGCCCAGCCCAGCCCAGCCCGGCACCTGTTTTTTAATTAAAGCCTTTCAAGTTCCCTCCTGCGAAGGCAAGCGTCTAAACAAACAGCCCTTGGCAGGATCTAAACCCTCGAAGAAGCGGAGCGCCGCCGCGCACCTTCGGCTGATGTAAGAAGCGTCTCCCCCGTCCTGGTTATAGTTCCAAAAGGAAATTGCTTGGCTTCGTAGTATGATTTGTGAAGGAGACTTTAAAAAGGCAGGGACATGAAGGGGAAAAGCTCCTTAAGGGAAGGAGGTCACAGGGTTAAAGGGCGGATTAAAGCCCCCCCACCCCCTCGCCACCAGGGACAAGCGTCCCAAAATCTGAAACAAGGAAGGATCAAGACCGGAGCGAGGGGAGCGGAGGCAGAGGAGCTTGTCAGCCTTCAAAGGCACAGCGAGGCCGTTTGCAAAGGCTGGGCGGGCGGTGGGGGCAGAGCCACATGGCAGGGGCAACCACCCGGTGGCATGGTCAGCTCCGGGCAATCCTTCCAAAGAATTCGTGAGGGGCTGTACAAGAAAGACAGCCTGGCTCTGGCCATTCGAGGGGCAGCTGTGGACACGCTTACTGGAGAGTAAGGCCCGCCAAGAGGAGTGCGAGTTTCTTCTGAGTGGCACGCCCAGGACCCAGCTGTAAGGGTCTCTGACCCTCCGTAGGAGCCCGGGAGGAAAGAAGCCTCGACTGCAAGTCCCGTCCCTCTCCTCCTCCTCCTCCTACGCCCTGAGTCCTAATAAGAGCCGGAACGCCGGGATACCGGCAAGGGCGGCTCCAGAGACCGGGCAAGAAGGTGGGCAAGCAGACAAGCGGTTTGGCGCCCCCGCCCCCCGACTCCTGTTTCAGACATCTAATATGTGGGACACGACTTGCCCACCCATCAATGCCCCCTCTCTGCCCCTTCTGCGCCCCCTCTCAATTTTCTTCTGCCGCCGCCGCCGCCGCCACTGGAGGCCGAGCAAAGAGCCCCCGACACCTGACGCTGAACCGGCCGGTTCCGGAGACGGCGCTTGTCGCACCGCCCGGTGGTGCTTCAGCTCCAGCCGGGCTGAGGAGGCCGTGAGCCCCAGAGCAGCGTGCCAGTCCTACTGCGTTCGGCGCCGCTTCCTTCCCAGCCCTGGGGGCGGAAGAGTCACTTTGCGCCACTGGCTTGTGGGCTTGAAACGGCAACGAGGGCGGCTGACGCAGAAGCCCAACCTCGACTCGCCGCGCAGGGAGAAGGACACAAGCAACAGCCCAACCGTCGGAAACACGAGGCCGGCCCATGCCCACTGGGCAGCCGCTGCTGCAGGAAAACTGGGCCTGGGCCTCCCGAGCCCCGGCGCTCGGTTGCTGCCCAGAAGCATCCGGGAGAGGGCCCCTTTTGCCACCAGTCGCCTTCTAGGTCCCGGGAAAGCACCCTCGCCTTCACCTCCAGATGGGGAGCCCTGGCAAGTCTTCTTCTGTGTGCTGACCAGGCAACAAGATCTGGCGGGGTCTCATTCGGCTAGTTTGCTCCAAGTCTTGACAAAACTTTGGTCAGGAGGGTGGAGAAAGAGCTGGCGGGATGAGCCCTTGCACGGCGGCGTGTGGGGCATCCGCCTTCTTTCCTCCCCACAGCCCAGAACAACTTGACAGATGGCCAGTGGAGTAGGGAGCAGCGAAGCCGGGCCACAGAGCAAGGACAAGACAGAGAAGGCTGTGTATGTCTTTGTGTCTTCCTCCGCCAGCAGCCGGCCCTTCGCCTCTTCGACAAATACACGGGGAAGGGGAGTCCGGCGTGTCTCCTTCTGGATGCCTTTTGTGGGCACAGACACACTGTGCCATTCCCCCCACTTTTCTTCTTAGCTGCAGAGCAGGTCCTTTTTCTCCTGCTCACCTGCAGATATAAACAGGCAAAGTCCTTCAGGAGGAAGGAGCCCTAAGTTGACATTCTGTCTCTGTCCAAGTCAATTAAAAAAACTCCCCTTGATTTTGAACGGAGCCAAAATTCCACTTACCATCTTTGCCTCTGAGGCACAGATTCACACCCCACTGGAGCTAGAGGGCACCTCAGAGGACAGTCTGGCACAACTCAGGAGGAACCCAGGATAGATTAGACGCTAGAGGGCTGCCATTGATTTGCAGAATTCATTTAATTGTTGCAAACCTGGAGGACTTTGACCTCCACTTGGTGGATCTGTTTCACTCATCAGTCTACAACATTCTACTTTCAAGCATGTTAACTCAAAGTGAAAAAGGCATCAGATCTGAATCTGGCAGTATGGATTTGGAAGTGGTAGTGAAAGTCTTCAAAACCCTCTTCTGTCTTGAGGCACACAACTGAGTGAAGGGTAGTGAAGACGTTTGCCTGAGAAGGAAGTGATAGTTTTTAAAACTCTCTAGAAGAGGCTCACAGGAGAAGACCAAGATACAGCCTTTGTTAACAGGAGAGGCCAGACAGTACCAGAGAGTGGAGAAGTGCTTGACTTTGCACCAGAACACTTGCTGGCGGAGCTATTGTCCACAAAGCCACACATTGTTCCAATGAGATTATTTGCTGATGAAGGGCAGAGAGACACCCTTTCAATCTAGCACTTGTAATATGGTGCCTTGCCATCCTGGTCACCAGCACGCCAAACCTAATGCTGAATTATATTGGAATCAGCTTTACCTATCATAGCAAACAACTGAACTTAAAGTGATTAGTGTCACCCTATGAATAATGATAAGTTTGGAGGACCCTGCAACCAGCAAGGTGGTTAGTCTCTCTCATCTATCAGCTGGAGGTAGAGGAAGAAAAAGTAGGTGGTAGGTGGCAATGGAGACATCAGAGGTATATACCAGAAATGCCAGCTTCTCAGTGGTGATGGCACTCCTCCTGTGGAGCTCCCTCTCCAGGGAAGCCCACCAAACATTCCCTTAAACTATTCTTTTGCCAAGCCCTTTTGAGCTTAGGAGGAGGGGTGCAGCTATAATTGAAGAGGGGCAAATGCCCCTGGGCTCCTGAGGGAATAGGAGCTTTCTCTTTGCTCTCTCTTCCCACTTGTCCAAAGAAGAAAGTGGGGAGTTTGAGAGGGCAGGGGCCCATCTTTACTCCCCCTCCTCCCGAGGAGGCCCACTCCAATCTTGCTATGCCCCTGCTTAGGAGTCCACTAAGAAGTTTACAGGATAATGTAACCATGGCTGGTAGCTGACCTCTGACCTCCACTCACCCATAGGATGTCCAAATGCTGAGCAAGGAAGGCATCTTGTTCTATGTAGAGGAAATACTGGCAGGTGCATTCAGGGAAACACCGAACCTACTAAAATCCATTATGCTACACAAGTGCTCAAGCAGGTTTAAAAATATCCACTCATTAGATGACTAGGCAGGGGATTCCAGCATGATCTTGATTATTTTCTTTTTGGCCACAAATGACTGACTCAGGAATGTATTGGCATCTGGACAAGTAAACATGTTTGTGGGCTTGCTTGTGGACTGATTTGCATGCCTATATTAAAGGTAAAAGAGCTCAGTTCTTCTTTTCCTCTGGTCACTCAAGGCAATCTGCTTTGTTCTTCCTTCAGAATGTTTCTCATGGGCTGGCTGGATCCCAACAGCTCTAGACAGACATTCAGTTCTTCTCCCCCAAGCTCATAATTTCCTGATTTCTCACATTTCCAGCTTTGTGATGTGAAATCCTGTGGTGTCAAATGCAAGCCCCTGAGAGAAGAAAAGGCTCCCCAGGTGCACAGTGACATTTACTGTGTGACGTATTTAGCTGGCATTCTGCAGCTTCTCGTTGACACTCCTGTGTTACTCAAACCTCGCGTCATTCTCTTCTCCAAAGTGCAGCAGTTGGATTGTCTTTGATATTTAGGGTGTGTATGTGTGTGAACAGCGAGAGAACACACTCCATGGGGGGGAGGATATTACTTTCCTAAATATGTGCATTTTGATTGTCCAAGGGAGTTACTGACATTAGATGTAGGCACCGTTTGTTTCCAGACCTTGCTAGCGTCATTCTGTACAAAGCAAAAGTCCTGTTCAAATGCCAGCCATACCTAATGGGCATGCAGTTCCAGGTTCCTCCTGCCAAGACACCCCTTGCTCCAATGAAAGAAAACAATATTAGTGTATTTCCTTCATATTAACCCAATAGAAGGAAGGGGGAGATGCGTAGAGAACACATACCATTCGTTGACGAAGGCAGCACTGTGGAAGGAACCTTGCGCTGTTAGTGCAAGGGAGAAGTCAGTACACTGTCCACATGACACAAACTGCATCGATTTAGATTTCTCATGCCTGTAACTATTTGAGTAGCAGCTTCATCATGACTGCAAAAGGTTTTCTGTCTGTTTTATTTTACGTACTTCAGATGTGCTACAAATGCTGGCCCTTATTCATTATATCAAGTTACATCAGGATTACTGCAATGTACTCCATGTGCAGCTGCCTTTAAAGAGTGTCCAGAAACTATTCAAAATGTGGCAGCTAAAGGTCTGGCTGGGACTGGTCTTGGGGAGTGCATGACTCCTTTTAAAAAACAACACACCACCGTATCTTTTGCAACAATTTCTGGTCCATTATCAGGCCCCCATTTAAGGTACTGCCTGTCACCTTTAAAGCCTAGGACCAGGATACCTAGAGCACTGTCTCCTCCTACATAAAACTATCCATATCCTCAGGTCATCTGGACAGACCCTATTCCATGTCCTGAGAAGGTTGACACTGGAGGTATGTTGGAGAGGGCTTTATCCATCCGCCATGCCAAGACTTTGGAAATGCTTTCCAAGGGAAGCTCATCTTTCCCACTTATGTCTGTTATGCACTCTCAAAAGCCACAGGAGTCCTAGGAGGATAGAAGTGGAAACCCCACAGAAGGCCATCTGGCTTTCCACTTGAGTCACTGCTGCTACAGCTGCTCTAGGCCTTCCTTGTAGTTTGCATGGCAATGGAGGTGGGAACTATCCTTGCCCCCTTTGTGCATTGGATACATAGCTGTCTAGTTTTCTGTAGGAGACAAGAGAAACACAGGGACTGTAATGGATCACGTGTAGCAACTGCAATGGGTAGGGCCAGTGATTAGGTGCTCTATTCAGCATTGCTGAGTAAGTAAAAGTATATAGTTCCCCCTCTCCCATTGGCGGTCTCTCTACCTTTGGCATCTTCCTCCCTTGCTTATTGGTGTGGGGTGCCCTGACCTTGCCAGCCCAGTTGGAGGTACAGGGTTGAGGTTCCTGGTGGTTATTTGTGTCAGGATAAGCAGGGTCTCTGTGAGGGTTCTGGACTGGCAACTGATATGCATCTGCCTTTCATTTCTATTTCTTTTCCCTGGCTATTGTGCATTTGTTGTTTGTGCAAATTGTCCTAATGCCAAAGTCCCCACTTGTACTTGCTTCTAGTTCTCCAAACATGAGGTGGGAGTGATGTCATCTTGTGTTTTATGTAAAGGGCAAAGGAAGAATAGGATTGAGCTGTATATTAAGAGAAGAGTGACAGGAACGAAGGCCTGAACCATGGAGAGTGAAGCACTGTAAGGGACAGAAAACCAAATTGTGAGGTACTGGGAGCCAGCTTATCCATGTGTTCCATAGGATTTCTGCACTTTTAATCAGCAAACATTACCATACATTTCCCATGTGTTCTTGTACAGCTAGGAGGACTGGAAACTTGATTTATTCTAAAAATGGAAGTTAATACCTCAGGAAACTAAATTTTGCACCAGAATCCAGACACTGTATGACAGATTCAGACATGTCAGATCCAAACAGCTTTGACAATTCCCCCCTCACTCACAGATCACCTGCTGCTACCAGTTCATCCTCTGGAATGTATCATTTAACCACAATTTTGTGTTGATGTCTATTAAAAGGGGGGGGGGGCGAACTCCCAAGGTGCTGATAAATATACTCATTATGTTTTTATTGTCATAAAATTAGTTCAGTGTTGCCTTAACACATTTCGAGGCAGTGCTCTTCTTCAGAGGCAATTCTTGGGTAGATGAAATTAATCACAATGTTTGTCTTTGCAATGTTGGTCCCACAGAATAAAAATTGGAAAGTCAGTGAAGAAATCTCTTCTACTTGCTTTCTACAAAGCAAAATGTGAGCTACTGAGTTAAGATCTTCCTCAAGCTGGATGTATAAGAAAAAGAAAAGCCGTTTGAGGGAGAGTTCTGTTTAAGTCAAAAGCTTATACACGTAATTCTGAACACTAGTGACACTGTAAGCTTGAGTTATATTCAGCTGAGAAACAAGGATCTTCTAATTTGCAGTCCCCTATTCAATTTAAATTTATATCAGATAGGGGATTTTAATAATCATAAAGGAAATAAACTCACTCAGCTTTGCACATAATCTCAGTGGTGAAGCTGGTAAGAGCCTCTGGATGGTGTGGTTTATAAACACAATAAATAAGAAAGAAAGAAAGAAAGAAAGAAAGAAAGAAAGAAAGAAAGAAAGAAAGAAAGAAAGAAAGAGATCCTAGCTCTCTTGGTAATATTCAGTATGGTGCCTTAAGCAGTTGAGGCCACCCATAAGCTTCTGCTACTAGTGTTTCCTACAGGACAGCAGTCTACTCTAGAGTATGTGACAAGTTATTACATCCAAACAGCACATCCAGCAAGTTCTCCCTGAAATATGATATAAATGTGCAAAAGCATGCTCAGTGTCCTTCATTTCAGTGGGACTTGTGCAGTAAAACTCCCCTGTGAATTGTGTCACCAAACTTAGGGTCCTGGGCACCAGGAATTGTTCAAAGCTCTGCTTGGTCTCGACCTCCCTTCACTCTCTGTAACCTTCCACTACGATCAAGGGCAAATGGCTCCACTAAGTGCAATTTCTCCATTATGATGGTTCTTGCTCAGGCTCCCCCTGGGGATCTCCGAAGTGTGATTGGCTTTTCAAGCAGCACCCATTTATTGATCTCCTGTCTTAAACAATTTCAACAGGTGTGTCTATTCCTTAGCAAAACATTTCCACAGATGAATGCCCCAAGCTGTTCAGGCAGATAGTTATTCTTTAATATTATAGACTTCTATAAAGCGTGCTTGGCATAATAACATTAGTGTTTACAGAATGTTTGGCATCCAATGCTATGCAAATACTGAAAGACAATTCCAAAGCAACTCTACCCAGTGCCAGGCTTGTGGAGATTTTGGGAAGAGGCAGTGTGACACAAAGACATGGTACGTGACACACTTGTGCCAGTCTGCAGGTTTCTGCAAAAAAGTGAGCAGAGATCTGAAGCAGCAATGGCAAATACCCTGGTGCTTCACCCATATTGTGTTATAAGGCACATCATGTATCTTGCTGGGAGAACCTGCAGGTTAGCAAATGGATGCAGCTTTGCCCAGACATTTGTCAGGTTTTGCTAAAAGTCCCTATGCCCCTTCTAGTACATTATAGGAGAAGGCAAATATTCAAAATGTGCTCTTGAGTCTTTTTTCAGACCTTGCCTCATCTGACATTGTGGGTCTATGATGCAGAGATGTGGAGTGTTGCAGAAATAGTTAGGAATTATCTTAGTATTGCTAATTCCTTTGTAATGAATTTTTAGTACATGCAAAATGCTCTCCCCAGTCTTTGTTTGATTCTCTCCTATATTCCTGCTGAATATGTGAAGCAGCTGTAATGTTTCCAGTGGCAGTCAGCCCCTCTTCAGCACACCATCCTTCTCAGTTCAAAATTTAGTGGGAAAGTTAGCACAATTGCAACACTATCTTCTTTATGCAAGTGGCCTAGGGAATTTTCACACTGCACAGGTCATGAATTTGAATAAGCAGGCATGCTATTTCTATAGAGCTACATGAATACAGGTTGTGCAAGGACCACACAGTAGATTCAGATAATAATGAGGGATTTATATAAGTGGGTTTGGATTCTATTGTATTATTGCAAAATTTGAGCTGTGTTGGTCAGTGTTGATTGGATTCATAGGTCACACGGTATTCCTATCTATTCCAGCTGGACAGATTTGTAGAATCAGTTTTACAAGTTTGGGAATGACTCCACAGTTAATATTTTGTGACATTTGCTTAAAATTTAATCTTTCCACAAACATTCCTGCCAGGAAACTCATTTATTAGACATTCTCTGGGGGAATACACATTAAAAGGTCAGCAAGCGAGCTAACACAAATTCCAGTTTTAAATCTGAGTGAATATTGAAATATTCACCTGACCTCAGGTGGGGCCATCACAAGTTATTTCGTCACTCCAAGGGGCTGTACTAGGAACCATGACCTTGTTAAGCTTCCATTTGTTTCAACCAGTTGTGTGCAGAAGAACTTCTGGTACATTGTGCCCTGTATTTCTTAGAAAGACAGGGTTCCAATTGTATTTTCTGTCTTAAGAAAAGATAAGCAATGGTGTACTGGAGGGGCAGGATATAAGTATTGTAAATAAATAAATAAAGGCACCCGAATATCTTGGGACTGATCTAATGCCCCATGATCAAAACATTTTAATATTCTCTTTTGTGTGCCATTGTTTGACAGCAGAAAAAATTATTTGACAACAGGTAAGTGTTGCAATAAAAGTGTACTGCCCCAGAGATATTAATATGAAATATTGATTATGTTGGTGACCTACATCACTGCAAAAAAACAAAAACAGTAAGTAAACTTCATGTGATCGTTCAACCCATTGCTATTAAAATATCAACATAGCTGTATTTTTATAACAATGGGGAAAGGTGCAGCAAATGTTATGCAGTTCTACTAAAAGAGGGCGAGGGTCTTGGTCAACCTTGGAAAAACCAGGCACAAGTATATTTAATGAACAATAAAAAAGGGAGAATCTTCATTGAAGTCATGGACGGGGTGAAAAGTCTGGGCTGTTTGTTGCTCTCTTTGCTGCTTTGTTTATTGGGCTGGGCCATAAAGGGTGCCAGGCGTGGGGTGAGCTTTTTCCGATTTAAAGGCATCCTCTGTGTTTTCTAAAGCCAAAATCCCTTCCTGAGGAGAAGACTGATTTAATTTGAGCAGGGATGTGGATGGGTGGGTGAAGCAGAGTCGATTTCTACAGGCTGCTGTGAGCCGTGTTTTAAGGAGAAGGAGGAGCGGGTCAGTAGGTCTCTGGGTGTTTGATCTGCCTTGATCCCCCTTCACAGGGGAAATGAAGCGACAGCGACTTTGCTTCAGCACAGTGGACACTTTGAAAAAATGTTTTAGGCAGATAATTTATTGGCTTTAATTGCTCTTTAATCCTCCTGATAGGCCTGCCATAGAAAAATCTCTTCTGAATGGGGAAGGCTGCTTGAAAAGGCCAGGCAGCCCAAGAGAGGAAGGAGAAGGGAGGCTTCGCCATCATTTCAGTGATGCCATCCCTTCCTTGTCACAGGACCAACATCTTTAACCAGTGCAGTGAAGACTCCTTGACCAGCAGAGTGACTGGATGCTGCTACTGCCTTTGTCTATAGAGATGCTCCTATGCAGACTTTGTCACCAGTTAAGGCAACAATCCTAACATAATTTATTTAGAAGCAAGTCCCATTGAAAGCAATGGAGAATAACTTCTGAGTAAACAAAATGCAAAACATTTGGGAAGAATTTGTTTTCTCCTCTCATAACTCGTCTTCTAACTCTCTAGAACTGGAGGAAGTGGGAGACTACAACATGATGAAAGAGAAAAGAAAAAAAACCCTTTTATTTTATTAAATTAAAAAACACTGTTGCCGTCCCATAAATAAATGATATTATCATGTCTTCATCTACAACAGAATGTTCCAAACCTTGATCATACGAATTATTCACATTCACATTATTCACTATTTTCCTTCAGTGTATATTTATATAGCCCTAAGTGGCTGAACTTATCTGAAATGTTGATTAACCAAAATAGTTTGAAAGTCTCACATATTAATCAGTCAAATAGATCTATATAATAAATGTTTCTGTACACACAAAGCCCAAATCTGCTTCTTTTAAACTCAGTATATAGACAACAACAACAACAACAACAAACACAACAGGTTTCAGTGTGTCGTGGCTAGTTTTATGCATTGACATGCAGAATTTTACAGAAGTAAATACATTATTTGGTTTTAATAAATTAATCTATTCAGATTTGTATATTCTGCCCATCCTCCAAGGAGTTTACATTCAATGTGTTATCCCATTTTAACTTCACAAGTCTGAGTCTTCCTTGTGTCTGTCTGGATTGTACACCTCTTGGGACAGAGATTGGCCTCTCATTCTTTGCAAAACATTGTGTTCATTAATGGTCTATCTATCTATCTATCTATCTACCTTAGGCTGAGAGAGAGTAATTAGCCCACGTTCACTCAGTGGGCTTAAATGTTTTGAAATATTGTGGAGTCTGGAGTTTGAGACTGAATTCACTAGATGTATGCTAAAATAGAGCTGACTATTTTATAAAAGGATAGGTTAAAAAAAAATCCAAAATCCAAAAATTCAATTTTTGTGACTTGGAAGTCACACCATTATATTCCTCTGGCATTTTGAGTTTTTGAAATTATGTTTCTATCTAATCTAGTGTCAGCAATATTGGAACATTTCAAAACATTCCTAGAAATAGCCATTCCCACTGACATTTTAAAAACTGCTAAAATACCTTTAGATTAGTTTTGATCTTGTGTGCACTTCCTTATACAGGAAATAATATTTTAGCTCTGCTCATGTTATGTTATGTTTACATTAAAAGGTTTCTTAAGAACATTCTCATAGATTTTAATTGCAAACTACGAATCATATTTATCACCTGGTAAATCACCCAACTCTTTGGTGTCTGGTAGCTACTTCTAAATGTAAGGGTATAGCATTTCAGAGTTTGCAGTGAGCCAATCATGTGGGGTAGCAGCAAAGCTGCACCTCATTGCAGTGCGGTTCCTCAAGTGAAGATAGCTTCATATGACCAATATACCATGACGTGGGAGTTGCATTTTGCACCAGCTTTTGGTTTCATTCCTGCAATGTTTTATGTGCAGGAAATATTTTTTTATTCTCACGTAGGAGCATATAAGATGTAGCTGTCCCTGTTCAGCCCAGCATAGCATCTTCTCAGTGGCTGTTGCTGACAACTCCTTTGTGTTAATTTTTGTAAGCATTTGAGAGCCCTTTGAGAACAGGGAGCCATTTTATTTTACTTTTTGCTTTGTAAACAACTTTGAGAACATTTTGTTGAAAAGTGGTGAGTAGTAGTAGTAGTGATTATGATATTAATAATAATAAAAAGAAGGGTGAGGGAGAGAAATAGAGTTTATTGGCTTGGAAAGGGATGTCTCAGGAGTTGATGGGCAGATTATCTGAGCACCTAAAATTGTGGAATAGTCTCCCCCTTGGGAAACAAGGTATTCTGAGCCCAACTACCCCTGGGGGCACAACATATTTACAAATGAATTTATTTTCATTCCACACAAACTTGCTTCAGAGTTGTTGCTAGCAATGCTTTTCTGCCGGCTCTCAGGAGCCCCCTAGTTTGTATTTGAGTCTCCAGGCTTGGAGATATCATTCCTGACATGCTCAGGAGCCTCACAGCATCATGAGATCTCTGTTTATGGCACATAGGGACAGGTCACTTAGTTGACAGTAGGCCAGTCGCCCCTAGATTTGACTCCTAACAAGCAAATTGATGACCCCATAACACTAGAACCAGGGGTCATCCCATGAAATTGATTGCCAGGAAATCTAGGACCAACAAACGGAAGTACTTTTTCACACAACGCATAATCCACTTGTGGAATTCTCTGCCACAAGATGTGATAACAGCCAACAACCTGGATGACTTTCAGAGGGGCTTGGATAACTTCGTGGAGAAGAGGTCTATCAATGGCTACTAGTTGGAGGGCTATGGGCCACTTCCAGCTTCAAAGGCAGGATGCCTCTGAGTACCAGTTGCAGGGGAGTAACAGCAGGAGGGAGGGCATGCCCTCAACTCCTGCCTGTAGGCTTCCAGCGGCATCTGGTGGGCCACTGTGTGAAAAAGGATGCTGGACTAGATGCGCCTTGGGCCTACTCCAGCAGGGCTGTTCAGGCTCAGGCCCATCCCTCATTCTCCCTTCTGCCTCTCCCTTCTTTTTTTCTCTCTCTCTCTTCTCCACTTGCTCTTCCCCTCTGTCTTTCTTCTCCTCTCTTCCCCCCCTCTCCCCCCTTCCTGAGTTAACAGATCTTGTTCATCTTGTTTCCTCATCTAATTCACACAACAGCAGCTTCCTTCTCCTCAAGGGGCTCTTTCCTCCCTCACGACCCCTCTCTTCATTGACCCCTGCCCACTATCCTCTTATATATATAGATTCCTCTCCTCTACAATCAAGAACATCTTCCAACCAGTAACAGTTGCATTCCAACTGACTTTAACCATCACAGGCTCCTTCCCCTATCTGCATATGGAATCACCACTGACCAGTTAGGTGCTTCTGCTCGCAAACTCTCATGGGATCTGCCACGCATGGGATTAGTAACAGGTACACCTTAGACAATTAGATAGATAGATAGATAGATAGATAGATAGATAGATAGATAGATAGATAGATTCCTCTCTTCTACAATCAAGAACATCTTCTGACCAGTAACAGTTGCATTCCAATTGACCTTAACCATCACAGGCTCCTCCTCCCTATCTGTACATGGAATCCCCACTGCCCAGTCAGGTGCTTCTGCTCGCAAACTCTCACAAGAGCTGCCACACACGGGATTAACCACGGGTATGCCTTAGATACACACGCGCGTGCACACACACACACAGAGAGAGACACTCATTTTCTGACTTGGCACTGCCTCTTAAACAGAGAAAATAGGAACTTCAGTTAGTGAGCTGCCACCAGGGGCATAGCCAGGGGAGATAAGGCCCATGCTCACCTCTCTCCCTGGCCAGCCCCTTGGAGTGAGGGAGATAATGAAGAAAATAGGGAGGGGTAGAACTGGGGGGCCTCTGGAGCTGGGGCCCCCAGGTTCTTTGAACCCATCCGCTCAATTATAGCTACATCCCTGGCTGCTACCCTCTACATTTAGCTGCCCATACTTTTCAGAATTTAGATCTGCATCTTAAAAGAACTAAAGGCAGTTTAATGGAAACAGACATTAAAAATACTTCAGTGACTTACAAACAGGATAAAGACAAAGGTGATTCTCTTTTATATGCCTCTGACTTTCACAGCAGAAGTGTCAGAACCAGGCTGCAAACCACAGAAGTAAATAAGGCAACTGCTTAGGGTGCTCCTGTAATTATTTTAAGTTATGTGAATGTCTTGGAGAGAGAGCTATTGCCTACACTTTCTGCAGAAACACACAGAGGCAACATAGCAGCTCATTGGCTGAGTGAGATCCCCTCTATTCCAGGGAACTTGCTTAAGAGCCTTCTCGTCTTCATTGGCTGCCCAGGGCATAGGCACAACTGTGCTGTATTATAAAAAAGTAAAGAAGTAACTGGTGGGCATTAAACATAACAATGAGGGGGGAAATAGTCTCCCAATCAGCTTAGCATATTATGACATAAGGTGTGTGGGGGTGGGGGAGACACAATATTTTAATGCAAAAAATATTGGGCCAGCCTGGGTCAGAAGCTGATGAAACCCTTTAGGAGGCAAAATATGTACCAGCACCAAAATGATTTCTTTCACTTTTTTCTCTGACACTTTTCAAGGCAGAAATGCTCTCAGTCTCATATGCAAATTTCAAGAAACAAAAGGCAGTTTTATGTCATCTACATACAGCTGTGGACTACAACTGCAACTGCTTTTCAAACAATAAATAAACAACAACAACAGATCCCTATCTCCAAAGGGCTCAAAGTCTAAGGAGAAACAGAAGGTAGACACCAACAGCAGCTACCACTGGAGGGACACTTTAAAAGGTGCCTCTTTGCTCACTTAGCATGTGGCGAATCCTTATGGTCAAACTGATGGGCAAAGGGGTTGCTTAAAAAAGAATCCTTGTTATCAGTGATATTGCTAAATGCTCATTTAAATATAGGGTACTTCTGTGTTAAAATATGCTGATTTCAGCAAATGTAAATCAGTTCCTGGCATTTAAATCATTTTTTCTGAATTCAGACATTCATTTATCCTAATTCAAAGTTAGTCCCTGTAGGAACCCCTCTGTCTATCCAAAATTATCAGCCATATGGTCCCCAGGAATACTTTTTCTTGGTGTATACTTGTTTCCATGTATTCTAGTTTTGCACCAAGAAAAGCAGCTAGTCAGAGGGCTATAGGCCACCTCCAGCCTCAAAGGCAGGATGCCTCTGAATACCAGTTACAGAGGAGTAACAGCAGGAGGGAGGGCATGCCCTCAACCTGTAGGCTCCCAGTTGCATCTGGTGGGCCACTGTGTGAAAAAGGATGCTGGACTAGATGGGGCTTCTTGGGCCTGATCCAGCAGGGCTGTTCTTACATTCTTATGTTCTTAAAGTCATATTTTTTAGGAAATCATACTTGTTTTATAATAGTCCCTAACTGTAAAGTCAGGTTAAACTGTACAGTCCCTAACTGTAAAGTCATGCATAGGCCTAAATCATTCAATTTGTTTAATACAAAATGGAGTGTACAAATCATATGACCAATATTTGTGCCATGTTCCAGAGGTAAGTCCTGGTGCAAAGCCCTGGGCTGGGCTCCTCCCCACCCCATGGTGCAGGAAAATTAACTGGGCAGTGGATGGTCAATTTTACTTCAACTATTTCTGCACTGGGGTGTAGGGCACAGAAAATCTAAAAGAGCCCTGCTGCCCACCATCACTTGGTAAGCAAGGACTCAATGAGAAAACTTACTGAGTAGCGGTGGGCAGCAGCAGATGCTTCCTAAATAAATGGGCTTCAGTAGCTGGCCAGGTGGGTCCTTCAATCATTGTGGGCCCATAGGCTTGTGTCCAGCCTGGCAGATCCCTGCATGTGACTTACACCTATGTGTGCTGGACTCTGCAAGTGAATGCACCTATGCAAATGTGATACCCAGTGTACGGACACCTGGCATGCCGAGGAGCCCTCTGTCACATAATCTATCCATCTAGTGTGACTCCCCAAGTGTATACAGAAAATAAGTATGTGATTAAAAAAAAAAATCTTGCAGTGTTGGAAAAACTACACTTCTGATCAGTTGTTTGGAAATGAATTTCTATGGGAATTTAAAGGCACACTAAAGCCCAGCCTTGCAAAACACATTGTATTCTCTGGGCTCCTTGGCTCCTTTGTGATATAAAAGCAGCAAAAATTGGGAGGTTCCCTGAATAGGATGCTGCAGAAACAATAAGTGTTACTCATACCTAGAAGTTCACCTTTCCCTTCTTTATTATTATTGATTGGTTCCACGTTGGGCAGCATTTTTGTTAACATCCAAAATTCATTCTTTTCATCCAGAGTAACATTCTTCGCTTTGTTCATCAGTATTATCAGTTTACTTTTTTGGGTGTGTGTGTGTGGGCGGGGGGAGATATTTGTTCCCATATCCTTATCCAATAGTACAGCAGTGTACAGCCATAGCTGAGGAAAGCAGTTTTTTCTCTGATGATTTGTGGAACTATAATGACAATAGCAGTAGAGTGCTATGGCATTTCCAGCATATAAGGCACTTTACTGTGATATATACATTCCATTGTCTTGACTCACACAATTATTTCTCTCTCTCTCTTTATCTATCTATCTATCTATCTATCTATCTATCTATCTATCTATTACATTTATAAACCATCCCATCCAGAGGCTCTGGGCAGTGTACAACTAGTTTAAAAAACATAAAAACAAATATAATTTAAAACACACTACTTTAAACAATATAAAAACAATTTTAACACAATTTAAAACCAATTAAAATACTTAAAAACAATTTAAAAACCTTGGACGGCCAGGCCAAACAAATAAGTCTTTAGGCCAACAGCGAGTCTAAACTGTGGATATCTGCCAGGAGTGCATTCCATAGGCTAGGAGCAGCTACCCAGTTCTGAGTCGCCACCAGACAACTGAGTCGCCACCAGACATACTGGTGGTTTGTTAACCCTCATCCAGCCCATTATTGCTCATAGGCAGGCATTTAGAGAGTGAATGTCATTTCATGATGATGATGATGATTGATGATGATAAGGAGAAATAGATTTGGGTATCATCAGCAAACTGATAACACCCTGCACCAAATCTCCTGATGGCTTCACCCAGCAGTTTCATGTAGATGTTAAAAAGTATTGGTGACAGAATGGAGCCCTGAGGGACTCCATATAAGAGCTCCCATTTTGAAAATCACCCATCACCAAGCTCTACCATCTGGAATCTGCCTGAGAGATAGGAGAGGAACCACTGCAAAGCAGTGCCTCCTATCCCCAATTCCCCCAGGCGATCCAGAAGGATACCATGGTCTATGGTATCGAACGCCATCAAGAGATCCAAAAGAACCAGCAGAGTTACATTCCCTCTGTTCATTCCCTGGTACAGGTCATCCATCAGGCTGACCAAGGCAGACTCAACCCCATAGCCTGCTCTAAAGCCAGTTTGAAATGGGTCTAGATAATCGTTTTTCTCCAAAACTGCCTGTAGCTGGTTAGCCACTACTCTTTCAGTCACCTTACCCAACCATGGGAGATTGGAGACCAGCCTATAACTATCCATTACTGAGGGATCTAGGGAAGGCTTCTTAAGAAGTGGTCTAATCATAGCTTCCTTCAAACAAGGAGGCATCCTACCCTCCCTCAGAGATGAATTAATGATATTAACTAGTGCATCTCCAATAATTTCCTTGCTAGATAGAAGCAGCCAAGTTGGGCAAGGATCCAGAGAGCAAGTGGTAGGCTGCACCACCCCAAGTAGCTTGTCCACATTTTCTGGCATCACAGATTGAAACTGGTCCAATCTAATACTGCAAGAGGGATTGCTGGACACCCCCTTCATAGGCTTTGCAGAAATAGTGGAGTACCAGTCAGCTCAAATATAGGAGATTTTGTCCACAAAGAACCCATTAAAAGCATCACAGCAGGACAAACTCTCCCGGGACTGATTTGAAATGGAAGGAGCCTGAATCAAACTCCTCAAAACCCAGGACAGCTCTGCTGAATGCAATGTGTGCAGACCAGAATTGTGTTTTTTGCTGCATGCACTGCCTCCCCATAAACCTTCAAATGGGCTCTATGCTGTATTCTGTCAATTTCGAGCTGAGTTCTCCTCCACTTGCACTCCAGTCACCTTCCTTGCTGCTTCAGACCCCACAACCCCTCTGTATACCAAGGGACCACTTTTAAAGCAGGTCAGAAAGGGCACTTTGGAGCGATCATGTCTACTGCCCTGGTGAGTTCCTTATTCCAGGTTCCCATCAGGGCACCAACAGAATCGTTGGCAGGCCAATATCAAAACCTTTCAAGGCTTTTTGGAATCCTACTGGGTCCAACAGCCATCTTGGGCAGACCATTTTAATAGGTCCTCAGCCCCTGCATGGCTGGGTTGTGGATGTGAAACCAACTTTAACCAGGTAGTGGTCTGTCCATGACAATGGGGAAACCACAGGACCTCCCCACCCACGGAACACCCCCCTGATCTGAACAAAGGACCAAATCGAGTGTGTACCTGGCAACATGAGTTGGTTCTGAAACTAGTTGGAATAGGCCCATAATTGTCATGGCTGCTTATGAACTCCTGAACCTCACCAGACAAGTCAACCTCACAATGGATATTGAAGTCCCCCAGCACTAAAAGTCTGGGTGACTTCTGAGAACAGCTCCATCAGCTCAGTTAGGGAATCAGTTGGGCAGCAGGGTGGATAGTACACCAACAGAATCACCAGTCTATCCCTAGTTCCCAGCCTCAGAAATACACACTCAATATAAGTCAACAGTTACACAGGGGCCATTACAGCTTTCTTACCATATTGCCTCTGAACTTTCACCAATAGTAGGACTTGTGGAAAATATTCCCAAAATAGTGATAATGGTGCTGGCTTTCATTCATATATTTCAGACACATATAAAGTGTGGGTACATAATTGTATCCATTTTAAATTACAGAAAACTGGAGTTCCATGTCAAAAATATGCTACTATTGGTTATCAATTTCTCTTTTTCCCCAGGAGCTCTTGTTGATATATCATTAAAACAATACTTTCAAACAATGGACACAATCCAGCAGTTTTAGGTTCCAATGATTTCAGAGGAAGAGAGTACCGTATAGCACTTGTTTAAAAATTCCATTTGAAATTAATGGGACTTTAAAATGTTTATATCCTGCACAATTACACCTATATCTAGATATAGATAGAATGCATCTAGAAGCCCAACTTGGAAACAAGCCACTCCATAATAGTGTCTGCTTGCAAGATTTCTTCTTATATCTACTATGCCGCTGAACTCTGGCAGTACATGTGGTCAGTTCACTGCTCTAGTTAAAACAGCAGAGGGAGCACAACGTATTTTCCAAGGGGTGTTAAAAATACAGAACCATGAATATTTTGGGTTTAGCTGCCGTGTAGAGAAATTCTGAAACACCTAAACAACCTTTAAGAATGTTTCATTCATAAATGAATGTATGAAAGATCTGTTTATGGCAGGAGTCAAACAAAACAAGTATCAAGGTGTACATTATCAGAAAAAACAGCATAGGGAAATGCACAAAATTGAATTGATATATGACAGATGTGGGCCCAAAATAGATTTTGCTTAAATGGGTAGAGCTCATAGTAGCCCTGTAGCATCCAATAGGCTGCCTCCAAAAAGAGGAAGAATTGCTCTAAGGGAGAAGCAGCAAAAGGCTTTATAGTTCCTGCATCTTACCATTAATGTAACCAAACTAAGTATGTATGTATACCCATACTTCACTGAAGGTTCAGCATAAACTACAAAGTTCCATGCAGATGACTAGGCCTCCTGGTAAAAGTCTCTGTTAGATACAATTAGCTCACCATATATGTAAACCGACTCCGCCATTCCATGCGTTTTGTGCTGAGACAGCTAGTACAACCTGCACTATGCTTTTCTCAAAGCAGCCCCAAACTGATGGCATCTACAGTAAGAAATGACAGCCGCTGTGTGGAGATCAAGGATGTGTGGAGATGCGATGGCCAGATAGCTTTCTCTCATCTGGAGAGAATATGTAACTCAGGAGTTTGGATAGCTGCCATTCCTAAGAGGTTAAGCAATTCTTACCATCATGAGAGGCACGTTCCCTGAGCTGACATGTTAGTCAAAGCAAGACAGTGAATCATTAAGTTACATTCCAAGCAAGAGACAGACAGAGGTGCCTGAGTGAGGTTTCAAGTGCCTCAGGTGAGTTTATAGCAGTAGATGGTAAGTCTGAGGAGAAGCTAAACTTTGCAGAGTTTGAAAAGAATAACAGCATATCAAACACAAGAACAGTACATAAAATGCAGTTATCTAACACCTACATGTGTCTGGACCTTTTTCTCAATCCTAGAATATAGGATCTCTCTCTCTCTCTCTCTCCACTCCTTTAAGCAGAGCTACAAAAGATAAGAGTCAAGGTTAGGTATGTGCCCTGAGGGCTGTTTCATATGCTATGGGTGTATGCGTGTGTGTGTGTGTGTGTTCATACATTACCTAGAAGCAGAGAAACAAGACGCATGAATGGCTCTCACTTCTGCATAGTATTCCCCCCCCCCGCTTTTGCTGTAACATAGCACAAGTTGGGACTCTTGTATCTCCTTGTGGAGATCCCCAAGTTCCAGATGATTCCTTGAATTAATGGATTCACATGCTGGCTTTTTTGGCATAGAAAAAATGTACCCAGTGGCTGCCCATCTGTATACCCATGGCACAATAAAGACTTGAATAATCTCGTGTGTGTGTGTGTGTGTGTGTGTGTGTGTGTGGTGGCGGGAGAATCCCACATGAAATGGTCCACACACTATGTATGGGATTCATAGGGCCAACTCTTTATGTTACAAGAGATGAGAAAGCTTTCCTCTTTTGTCTGTAATATATGAAGCAGTTCTGATATTGATTGCATCACGATTGACTGACTGTTCCACTTGGCTGACATGTTATGATTGTAAATTCAGAACCAAAAATCCTTGTGTGCGCTCACTTTGGTATCATTTTATTTAGTTAGATTATCTATAACCCATTTTTAATAGAGATTCTCAAGGCAGTTAGAATACATTGTCTTCCTTCTGTCATTCTTTTGTATAAGCAGCAGAGGATACAGTTTCACTAAAACAAATGATTTGGGGGATATCCAGAACATTTGGACACTCAGAACCACAGGGAAACTGAAATATTATTATTGTTGTTGTTGTTATTATTATTATTATTATTATTTCTTGTTTACACAGTCAGACAGGTGTTATTGACTGGTTTGTTTTATCGAGACATCAAGTCCTTCCCAAGGACCTGGGATGGCTAAATTTTATCATCAGTACTGTTGGTTATTATAGATATTGTCGCAAAATATAGGCTGTTCCCAGTAAAGTTGCTTTTTGTAATTGGCTGATGGTGATTTCTGTGGCCTCTATGGTGTTGAGGTGCTCTTCAAGCTGTTTTGGAATTGCACCTAGGGCGCCAATTACCACTGGGATTATTTTTGGTCTTTTTCTGCCACAGCCTTTCAATTTCAATTTGTAGATCTTTGTATTTTGTGATTTTTTTCTATTTCTTTTTCTTCTATTCTGCTACCCCCTGGTATTGCTATGTCGATTATTTTAACTTGTTTTTCTTTCTTCAGTTATATCCGGTGTATTGTGTGGCAGATGTTTGTCTGTTTGTATTTGGAAGTCCCATAATATTTTTGCATCTTCATTTTCTACCACTTTTTCAATTTTATGGTCCCACCAATGTTTGGCTACAGGTAGCTTGTATTTTTTGCAGATGTTCCAGTACCATCCCTGCTACCTGGTCATGCCTTTGTTTGTAGTCAGTCTGTGTGATCTTTTGAAAGCAGCTGATTAGGTGGTCCACTGTTTCATCTGCTTCTTTATAAAGGCGGCACTTGCTGTTTGTTGTTGACTTTTCGACTTTTGCTCTTATTGCATTTGTTCTTAGTGCCTGTTCTTGTGCAGCCAGTATGAAACCCTCTGTTTCTTTCTTCAAGTTGCCATTTTTAAGCCATTGCCAGGTCTTGGTGATGTCTGACTTTCCATTTATATTGTGCAAATATTGACCATACAGTGGCTTATTTTTCCATTTTTCTGCTCGGTTCTTGACTTGTTCTTTCTTGTAGGCCTGCTTTGTTTCATTGGTGTTTAATAGTTTCTCATTATTGAGCCCCTGGTGGCGCAGTGGTAAAACTGCCGCCCTGTAACCAGAAGCTTGCAAGTTCGATCCTGACCAGGGGCTCAAGGTTGACTCAGCCTTCCATCCTTCCGAGGTCGGTAAAATGAGTACCCAGAATGTTGGGGGCAATATGCTAAATCATTGTAAACCGCTTAGAGAGCTTCTAGCTATAGAGCGGTATATAAATGTAAGTGCTGCTATTGCTATTATTGACCGTTTTAAGTGCATCTTCTTTATTGTCCTTTATATATTTTGCAAGGCCTCTTTTCTCCTCCTCTACTGTTTGATGGACTTGCAGCATTTCTCTTCCACCTGAGCTGCGAGGGAGGTATAGCGTATCTAAATCACTGCGGGGGTGCAGACCATGATTGTTGGTCATTATTTTCCTGGTCTTACGATCTAGCATCTCTAGCTCTGCCTGGGTCCAGTCTATTATTCCTGCAGTGTATCTGATAACAGGTATAGCCCAGGTGTTTATGGCGTGTATGGTGTTCCCGCCATTGAGTTTGGACTTTAGGATTTTTCTAACTCCTGATGTATTCACTTCCCATTTTTCTTTTAACTAAAGCGTGTGCGATCTTATCAGCCTGGAGAATGCCCAAGTATTTGTAATGTTCTTTCTCTTCCAGGTTCTTGATCTTGCTTCCATTGGGCAGTTCTATTCCTTCTGTTTTTGTTATTTTTCCTCTTTTCATTATTAATGCAGCACACTTGTCTAGTTCAAACTCCATTGCTATATCGCTACTGAATACACGGACAGTGTTTAGCAGTGATTCGATTTCTGACTGGGACTTTCCATACAACTTCAGATCGTCCATGTGCAGCAGATGGTTGATTTTACTTGATGTTTTAGATGTTTGGTATCCAAGGCCTGTTTTGTTTAGTATTTGTGAAAGTGGAATCATGGCAATTACAAACAACAGAGGGGATAGTGAGTCCCCTTGGAAAATACCTCTTCTAGTGCTAACCTGTCCAAGTGTCTCACCATTGATTGTTAACTGTGTTCTCCACATGCTCATTGCTTTTAAAATAAATATCTGAATGTTTTTGCTGACATCAGTTGTTTCTAAACATTTTAGTATCCATATGTGAGGCAATGAGTTGAAGGCTTTCTTGTAGTCAATCCATGCAACACTTAGATTGGTTTTTCTTCTCTTGCAATTTTCTAAAATTATGTTGTCAATCAGCAGCTGGTCTTTTGTGCCTCTGATGTTCAGACAATTTCCTTTCTGTTCAACTGGAAGCTTTTTGTTAGTTAATAAGTGTTGCATTACTTCATCTGCTATGATTCCAGTTAATAATTTGAACATGGTTGGCAGGCAGGTTATTGGGCTATAATTACTTGGAACTGCACCTTTTGCTGGGTCTTTCATGATGATATGAGTTTTCCCAGTTGTTAGCCATTGTTCAATATCACCTCCTTGCAAAATGTGGTTGAACTGTTTTGATAGTTGTTTATGAAGGCTTGTTAGGTGTTTAAGCCAAAAGCCATGCAGTTAATTATCGGCTGGTCCAGTCCAATTTTTAATTTTCTTTGCTCTTTCACTTATTAATTCTGGTGTTATTATTAGATCTTGCATTTGTTGGTTACATTTTTCGACCCCTTTCACCCAGCCTGCTTTTTTATTATAATCTATTGGATCGTCCCATAATTTCCCCCAGAATTGCACTGTTTCTTCTTTATTTGGTGTTTCTACATTTCTTGCAGTTTCTCCTTCTATGCTTTGGTAGAAACGTCTCTGATTCGACTGGAATTGGAGATTCTGCCTGTGTTGTATAATTCTGGCTTCATATCTGCTAATCTTCTTTGACACTGCTGTTATTTGCTGCTTTATTATTTCCAGGACTTCTCTAATTTTCCTTGAATCTAGGTGGTATTTTTGGATCAGATACTGTTTTGTGTTTTCATTCTTCAGCTTCTTGTCTTTCATATCTTTCAATTTACTAGCATCTGATCTAAGCCTGGCGATTTTATTTTCTAATCTAATCTTCCATTAGGTGATGTACTGCTTTCTTTTTTTACAGGTCCACTGATCTTATATCTGAGCTCTTGTGTTGTTATTGTTGCTGCATTGCACATTAGTTTCTTTCTTTCTTGCAAATTATTGGTTGTTATTCCTGCAAGTGCAGCATTGACATCTTTTAATGCCTGAGCAAGTTGTTTTTTGGCAACTGTTTTTAGTGCTGGAAGTCAAACCCTAGTGGTTGTTTGGTTCATGTGCTCAGTTATTTTTTGCTTTAGTTCTTGTTGCTTTTCTGTTAAACGGCATTCAGGATTTTGAGGTGAAGGCAAAGGGGAGGTTGCCTGGTTTTGATTTTGAAACAGTTCAGCAGCAGTGGCATCCTCGATTTCCAACACCTCCTCCACCTGCGCCTGCGCAACTTCTTCAGTTGGTGGTAATTCTTCTTCCATATCTTGAGCCTGTGTTGCTCCTTGCAGTTCTTCCAGCTTAACTTCTGTGAATACTTTATTTCTTATTATGAACTGGTCTGCTAGCCTTTGTTCTGTTATTTCTGTATCTGGTTGCTTCTCTTTCCAAATTTGGTACATTCATTTTAAAGAACCTCTTCTAGTTGGACAAGACTTGTAATAGCAGATCATTATTTCTTTGTTGGCATTTTTCATATATTGTTTTTGGTTAAGCGACGTTTCTTCTGGTAACCTTGCAGTCCCCAGCCCTGGTTGCTCAACTGAAGATCCTGAGTCCTGTTGCCCACTTGCCACCAGATGTCCAGGGACTCCAGCACCTGGCGTGGTCCTTGTTGACCCGGGTGATGACCGATCCGGTATAGATTTATTAAAGTTACGTCTCACCATATTGTTGATTGGAGAGGCACTCTTTGTCTGGCTCCTCTGGTGAGACCTGTCCAGTATGGTTGGACCTCTGGCAAAGCTCTCACCTTCCTCAGAGCACGCAAGCCCCACAACCATGGCAAGGTAGTGCCTCACTGGGGGTTGTTGTTGTTGTTATTTTACATTTATATCCTGTCAAATACTGTTGAAAATGGTTGTACGGACACAGGGCAATATGCAAGACACTCTGAAATCAGTTAACTGATAACAGGGAACCTCTATACATAGCTGGTACTCTCAATGCCCATACAGAACAATAACCAACCTATCCTGGCCCAAGTCCTGAATTGGTTAGTAGCTTGCAGTCAACAGAACTCATTCTCTTTTATTTATTTATTCCTCTTTATACAGGAAAATCTAGGTATGGATTGTGAAAGTTAGGGGTCACAGCATTTCATGTTGTTGTTGTTGTTGTTGTTGTTGTTGCAGACTTTGGCCATCAACCAGGGAACTTGTACTTACAAAGTTCTTTTGAATAGAAGCTATCAGAACAAGGCAACAGAAAACAATTCAAATTTCTCAGAGTTTAACTCGCAACTTCTTCCAGCATTGTATTTATCTATGGATATATTTTAAAGGTATGTATACCCTGCTTCTGCAAACAAGAGGGCTCCCAGAACTAATTACAAATGTTAAAATAACACATAAATGTCTAAAAATACAGCAGAATTATAGCCATTACAACAGCATGAAAGTTAGAAGCAGAGGGTTTTTAAAGGTCTAAAAATGCCTTGGTAAATAAAAAGGTCTTCATCTGGCATTGAAAAGATGTCAGACTGAATGCCAAGTGAGCCTCCCTGGAGAGAGAGTTATTCGCAAAAAAAACATGTACAGGTATACAAATATCTATACAGGGAGGGCAGGATGCCTCCTTGTCTTAAGGAGGCAATTATTAGACCACTTCTAAAGAAGCCTGCCTTGGATCCCTCAGAGTTGGGTAACTACAGGCCTGTCCCCAACCTTCCGTGGTTGGGCAAGGTAATTGAGAGAGTCGTGGCTTCCCAGCTCCAGACAGTCTTGGAGGAAACCAATTATCTAGACCTGTTTCAGATTGGCTTTCGGGTGGGCTATGGGGTGGAGACTGTCTTGGTCAGCCTGATGGATGATCTCCAGTTGGGAATGGACAGAGGATGTGTGATTCTGTTGGTCCTTTTGGATCTTTCGGCAGCTTTCGATACTATCAACCATAGTTTCCTTCTGGAGTGTCTGAGGGTTTTGGGAGTGGGGGCCACTGCTCTGCAGTAGTTCTGCTCCTACCTTCCGGGCAGATTCCAGATGGTGACCCTTGGGGACTGTTGTTCTTCAAAATCTGAACTTTCATATGGTGTCCCTCAGGGCTCCATATTGTCTCTGATATTGTTTAATATCTACATGAAACCGCTGGGAGAGATCATTAGGAGATTTGGTGCAGGGTGCTATCAGTATGCTGATGACACCCAAATCTATTTCTCCATGTCAACTTCATTGGGAAAAGGCAAAACGTCTCTAAATGCCTGCCTGGATGGGCTGGATGAGGGATAACAAACTGAGACTGAATCCAGATAAGATGGAGGTACTTATTGTGTGGGGTCAAAACTTGGGAGATGAGTTTGATCTGCCTGTTCTGGATGGGGTCACACTTCCCCAGAAGGAACAGGTAAGCAGTCTGGGGGTGCTTCTGGATCCGGGCTTTCCCTGGTTTCCCAGGTTGAGGCGGTGGCCAGAGGTGCCTTTTATCAGCTTCGTCTGATACACCAGCTAGGTCTGTTTCTTGAGATGAATGACCTCAAGATAGTGGTACATATGCTGGTAACCTCCAGACATGACTACTGCAATGCGTTCTATGTAGGGCTGCCTTTGTATGTAGGCCAGAAACTATAGCTGGTTCAGAATGCGGCAGCCAGGTTGGTCTCTGGGTCATCTCAGAGAGACCATATTACTCCTGAACTGAAACAGCTACACTGGCTGCCGATAAGTTTCCAGGCAAAATACGAGTTGCTGGTTATAGCCTATAAAGCCTTAAACGGCCTGGGCCCTGGGTATTTAAGAGAACATCTTCTTTGGCATGAACCCTACCAACCATTGAGATAATCAGGAGAGGTCCGTCTACAGCTGCCACCGGCCCATCTGGTGGCTACTCTGGGACGGGCCTTCTCAGTTGCTGCCCCGATGCTTTGGAACGCGCTCCCTGCTGAAATAAGATCTTCTCCATCTCTGACAATTTTTAAAAAATCTTTAAAGACAGATTTGTTCACATAGGCTTTTAATTAAATACCATTTTAATAGTTTTAACTTCATTTTAAAATATTGTTTTAAGGTTTTAAATTCTTATAATGTTTTAACTTTTTGTTGTCATTTATTTTAACCAGTGTTTTAAATGGTCATTTATTTATTTTAACTAACGTTTTAACTTTTTGTTTTTGTTGTAAACTACCCAGAGATGTAAGTTTGGGGTGGTATTGAAATATGTCAAATAAATAAATAAATAAAGTCTGAATAGGACTTATGAGAAGCACCCCTGAAACTCAAGTTGATATTTGGGCAAGTCAAAAACCTTTCAAAGGTTTTTAAAACCAGCACTTTGAATTGTGCTCAGAAACAGACAGGCAGGCAGTGTCATTAATTTAGGACTGGTGAAATGTGTTCCATTCACCTGGTCCCAGTCTGTAATCTAGATGCTATATTTTGAACCAAATGAATTTTCTGAATGTTGACAATATATCTGTTTTCAGAGAGGGCCCCACATGTACCAATACAAGGGTCTTCTATGTGGCCTCACATTCACTCCAAGAGTATTCACAAAATGCATGGCGGTCGTGATAGCATTTCTACAGTGCCAGGAGATTCAGATATTCTCTTATACAGACGAGTGGCTGCTGGTAGTGTCATTTTGGTCCCAATTGCTATAATGGTCCAACTGACTCAGTCTCTGGGTGAATTCCAAAAATTTACAGCTGACTCCCATGCAATTCATCCAGCTCATGAGCACAAATTTTGATTCCATTCAGGGTGCTGATTTTCTGCCAACAACTAGACAGCGAGTGGGCATTGCTGGGCCGGCTGGTGTAGGGGTTTGCTCTGTCTAGCTGGAGAGTTGAAACAGGGGAGTTGGGGGTGGTTGGACTGGGGAGATGTTCCTGGGAGAACAGAAGAGTGGGGATGGTGATTTATTGGGTAGCAGGCAGAGGGAGATATGGTATTGGTTGTTGGGCAGACAGGGGGAAACTGTCCAGGCAATTGAGGCCTGTTCCTTTTTCTAGCTCTTCTCCCAACCCTTCATTCTCAGGGAACTCTGGAAACAATCCCTCTAGGATTAGGGTGCTGCTGTTGAATGCCAGGTCAGTAAATGCTAAAACATCTCTCATCCATGATTTGATTGTGGATGAGCGTGCTGATCTGGTATGTGTGATGGAGATCTGGTTGGATGAGCTGGGTGAGGTTGGTTTCTCTCAGCTCTGTCCTCCAGGTTTTCTGATCATGCAGCCTTGAGGGTTGGGGAAGGGGTGTTGTGGTAATCTATCACGAGACCTTTCCCCTTTCCAGGAACTTGGTTAGGTAATCTCAGAATTTTGAGTGTTTGTCCTTGAGGGCAGGCCTCCGAGATAGGCTGGAGATTCTGTTGGTGTACTGCCCACCCTGCTACACTTCAGTCTCCCTACCTGAGCTGGCAGGGATGGTCTTGGATGTGGCTTTGGGTTCCCACAAGCTTATTGTCTTGGGGGACTTCAACATCCACACTCAGGCCCCCCATTGTTGGAGTGGCTCAAGATTTCATGGCCTCCATGGCAACAATGGGCCTATCTCAATTGGTATCAGGCCCTACCCATGTGGCAGGACATACTCTGGATCTGGTGTTTGTGCTGACCAGGGAAATAATGATCGGGAGGTGGGGGAGTTTGAGATAACTCCCTTGTCATGGACAGATCATCATCTGGTGTGGTTTAGTTTGACTGCTCCATCTACCTTCTGCAGGAGTGGTGGACCAATTAGAATGATCTGCCCTGGAGGCTTATAGATCCACTCAGTTCCCAGAAAGGCCTTGGTGAGTTTCCAGTATCCAGAGCTGGTAATTCTGTCGAGGTCCTGGTGAATCTCTGGAACATGGAGACAGCCCTGGCTATTGGCTATTGCTCCTATGCCCTTTCTGGCTTTGTGGAGCCTGTTCTGCTCCATAGTTTTCCTCAGAGCCTAGGGCAATGAAACAACTTGCAGCTGGAACAACACTGGAAGAAGAGTCATGATTAATCCAACCAAACATGGGCTAGAGCCCATTTTAGGGAATACTCAGTGGCAGTGGGGGTGGTGAAGAAACATTTTTTCTCTACTTCCATTGAACCTGCTCAGTGCAGATCAGAGGAGCTGCTCCTTGTAGCAAATGCACTGCTCCACACATCCCCCAGGTAATGAGGAAGGAACCATCTACAGCCTGTTGTGATCAGTTTGCATGTCACTTTGAAGATAAAATTGCTCACATCCATGCTGATTTGGACTCTAAGGTTTTGGCAGTTCCAGCAGACATGCCTCAGGTACCATCTGGTTCTATTGTGTTGGATTATTTTCAGTTAGTGCAGCCTGAGGATGTGGACAAGATCCTGGGTAGTGTGTGGGTAAGATTGTGCACTCTTGACCACCCTTCATGGCTAATAAAATCTGCCAGGGAGGGATCAGGCAAATGGTTGGAGGCTATAATCAATGCTTCATTAAGGGAGGGCAAGATACCACCATGCCCAAGGAGGTGATTATAAGACCATTTTTTTAAAAAGCCCTCCCTTGACCCCTCCAACCTGGACAACTATAGACCTGTCTCTAATCTTCCCTGTTTGGGGAAGGAGATAGAGCATGTTGTGGCATCCCAGCTGCAGAGGGTCTTGAATGATATGGATTATCAAGACCCCTTTCAATCGGGCTTCCATCCTGGATATGAGGCTGAAACTGCCTTGGTCACTCTAGTGGATACCTACGCTGGGAGGTTGACAGGAGGAGTGCGTCCCTGTTGATTCTGCCGGACCTCTCAGCGAGGTTCGACACCATTGACCATGATATCCTTCTGGACCGCCTCTCGAGTGTATAGATTAGAAGTACTGCTTTGGAGTGGCTTTGGTTCTTTCTTGGGGGGACGGTCTAGAAGGTAGTGCTGGGGAACCACTGCTCAGCTCCTTGGCCATTGGCCTATGGGTCCCTTGGGATTCAGTTTTGTCCCCCATGTTGTTTAAAATTTACATGAAACCACTGAGAGAGGTCATCTTGGGACTTGGACTTGTCAGCAATATGCAGATGACACTCAACTCTATCTCTCTTTATCACTTGATCCTAGGGAAGCAGTGGATATCCTGAGTCGGGAGCTGGAGGCAGTGATGGGTTGGATGTGGGATAATAAACTGAGATAGAATCCAGGCAAGATGGAGGTGCTGTTGGTCAGTAGGAGAGCCATTCGGGATGCCAGGATTTGACCAGTTCTGGATGGGGTTGGATGGGGTTGCACTCACCTTGAAAGACAGGTGCACAGCTTGGGGGTCTTGTTGGACCTGGCTGGAAGCTCAGGTGGAGGCAGTGGCCACCTCCAGGACTTTGCATAGGCCTTTGCACAGCTTCAGCTAGTGTGCCAGATGCATCCCTTTTCTTGAGAAGGCAGATCTGGCCACAGTTACCCATGCCTTAGTCACATCATGACTGGATTACTGTAACATACTCTATGTGGGACTGCCCTTGAAAAATATTTAGAAAGTGCAGCTAGTGCAAAATGCAGCAGCTGGGATTCTATGCAGAGCTGCCCACGGGGATCATGTTGACCCATTTGGAAAGAGCTACATTGTTTGTTTGTTTGTTTGTTTGTTTATTCGATTTCTATACCACCCTTCCAAAAATGGCTCAGGGCAGTTTACACAGAGAAATAATAAATAAATAAGATGGATCCCTGTCCCCAAAGGGCTCACAATCTAAAAGCAACATAAGACAGACACCAGCAACAGTCACTGGAGGTCCTGTGCTGGGGGTGGAGAGGGCCAGTTGCTCTCCCCCTGCTAAATAAAGAGAATCACCACGTTAAAAGGTGCCTCTTTTCCAAGTTAGCAGAGGTTAACTTGGGAGACTAACTGGGATATAAGAGTGTAGATTTTAAACAGTTTTGACTTTAAAGCCCTTAATGGTTTGGGACTGGAATAGCTGAGGGACTGCCTGCTTCCAAGGGTTTATGCCCACTCGACAAGGTCATAAGAGGGGCCCTGTTCTGCGTACTGTCAATGTGGGAGGCTTGGCTGTCATGCACGTGGGACAGGGCCTTCTCAGTTATTGCCCCAGACTTCAGAATGCACTTCCAGTGGGCATCCCCTGCTCAGTCTCCATCAGAGTTTTTAGAAAGCAAGTGAAACCTTGGCTTTTCACCTAGTGTTTTTGTTGCTGCTCCTCTGTATTTTATGGTCCCATTGTGTAAGCTTTTAAAACTTTTAATTAGATTTGTATTTTTATACTCCAATTTAATATTTTTATTGTGTAATTGTTTTATAGTCTTATATTATTTTAAATGTTTAGTAAAGTGCCTTGAGATTGTTTTAATAAAAGGTGGTATAAAATGTAACAAACAAATAAACAAACAATCTAAGATATAGGTCTCCCTTGTTACACATATCAGATGAAATCCTGCTCAAATAACACGAATTATTCAAAGATCTTAGGAGGGGGCTCAAGGATGGCAATTTTCTGAGGATACCCTGAAACCTGGAGCCAGCTCTTGGGAGGCAGGGAACAGAATGCCCTTAGGGCATACCTGCCCTACTACCTGAAGCAACTCAGACATGCTTCTCTCAACAGGTCACAGAATGTGACCTAATGAGGGGGGAGGAGCCAGAAACAGTTATAATCACTGCTCTTAAGCTTGGAGCCCGGGTGGAGCTTGCCTAAGTACAGGTGTGAGGTGAGTGGAGAATTAGCATCCACAGTTACCCACACTATGAGAGTTATAGCTAAGTTAATACATTTATTCCATTGCAGATCTTTTAATGTAGTTTAATAATTAATGTCGCTTAATAAAGTGTTGGTCCTGGTTTTAAACCCAATGACATTCAGCAGCATGTAGACTAATTTTCTCAATAGTACTACTCTGGAGTTATTCTGTGAAGTGTGCCATCGAGTTGCTGTTGACTCCTGGTGACCTCAGAGCCCTGTGATTGTCTTTGGCAGAATACAGGAGGGAGTCATTTTATAAGACTACTTAATTTCAACAGGATTGCTTAGGAGTAAGCAGTCTGGATTCTGTCTGGATGCTGCCCATTGTTGGGCCTCCTTATGTCATAAAGGCAGTCTTCTGAAACTGCAGGAGAGGAGGAGTTTTTTTTTTAGTTTAGTGTCGTCCCTAAATTGGAGAAATAATTTTGCAAATTTGAGGATATCTTTAGTAGGGCTACTGACATTTCCACTGCTCCTGTGCCTTTAACAGCTGCCTAACATGCAGAAATTTAGCAGGGGAAGCTTTTCCCAGCATGGAGATCAAAGCTAATATTTAAACAATGTATTTTGCATAACACGGAGTGCGATTTTTGTTGTTGTAGACATCCATTAAATGTTGAAACCAACATTAAACAGCAAACTGACAGCTTGCATGTGTATAGATCACACAAGTCAGTCACTCTTGTCTTGAATGCCCTGTAGATGCTAGACAGCAGTATTCACTCAAAAATTCCTGCAGGACATACTTCCCGCGTCCTAAACACCTAGCTCAAGGCACCACACACTGAACAGCTTACTGTGAGAACTGATATCATGTCATTGTAACTTTTGCATTAAAAAGGGGAGTTCTTTTTGAGAGACTTTTTGTCTGTGATTAAAGGGATGGGCGATTAAAAACAGCTAATATTAGACTTCTTAAGAAAAAGGCCAACTGTTTTCCTTCCTTTCTTTTTTTTAACTCAAAATCAACATACTAAACATAATGCCATTATTAACTTCTTTCAGAGAAAGCTGCCTTTTCATCCTTCTTTCTTTGGTTCTGAAGTGTTCAGTCTTCAATTTCCAATGCTGGAAGTTGAGAGGTTGCACATAAAACCCTAGAGGTGAGGAGCTTTGATAAAAGTATCAGCTCCAACAATTGGGATTTCTGATACTTTTTTTTTTTTAAAGTGGCAAATCTGTCATAAAGTACTTACTGAAGATCCATGCTGAGCTCAAGGGTAAGCCCTGTGTGTTTATTAAACCTATGGCTTTTCTGGGGGGAAAGTGTCGGTCTGAATTGCAATAAAGAGCTAGTAAGAAATCCTCTGGCCCAGAGTTTCCTGAATTATTGACTACAAGGATAAAGTGCTCGTACTTGGCTTCTTGTGTCTAAGTACTGAGCACCAGGCAGGCAGTAATGGCTACTGTAGCAAAACACTTATGGCTTTGTTTGGGCTTTTAAACCAAATATCCACATCTGTTTCTTTCTCTTGCAGATTTGCAGAGCAGCAAACACCGGATATGTTGGCACATATATATTTTGCTCAAAGACCACATGCTGTGCTCTGCTCCCAAAAGAAGGTAGATTCCCATCACAAAGGAGTTGCAATTCCAAATCCTTGTGAGGAGAATATATGCACAATGTTATGCTTTGGCCTTGCAGCTATGGTTGACAACAATCTCGGTCATAATTCTGATGCACTTACATCACGTTAAGTTACGTAAGTGCATAAGAATTATCTGATTAGAAGTGCATCAGTAAGTTATTGTATGTGTGTCTGCCTGACCAAGGTCATGCTGTGGAGACCATGTCCACAATCCAATGCAGAATTACCTGGGGATAAGTCTCATTGAACAAAATGTGTTTTATTTCCAAGTAAGCATACATTGGATTGGATTGCGTAGCATGGCTACTCTTTGATGCTTCCTTTTAAAATTTTGTCATCTGCAGTTCCTTCCTGGCGGAGGGGAAAAGAATTATGTGGGATAATTTTCTTTAGTTTATATCCCTCTCTCCCTCCAAGGAGCCCAGAGCAGTATGTGGTTATGTTTTTCTTCACAACAATCTTGTGAGGTCAATTAGAAAAAGGGGAATAGAAGCAACACCCATAGAAGACAGAAAGCAGTTTTCCAATGTAGTCACCCAACCAATATTTTGCCGTAGCGGGTTTTGCATAGCAAGTGAGTTACTGCATGATTATTACTGCCACTGAGTCAAAAGTAGTGCTTCAGACTGAGGGCTAAGAGTAGCAAGCAGAGGGAGGTTTCAGCTCTCCCTGCCCTTTGGCACTTAAAGTTGCATCTTCTTCCCAGCCTAGCTATAGATATGATTATGGTGGATCTGCATTTGAAGATATTGGTTTAGTGCTTCCACATATAGTATAGCCCTGGGATGCTCCTGGATCTATGTGGCTTCTTGAACTTCAGATGTAATTCATGATTGTGGCAGTGGCCAGAAGGTCTTACCTAGTGACAAGTTTGCAATTGTTTCTTTAAGATATGGATCTTGTGACTCTACTTGTATTACTACTACTACCACCACTACAAATAAGTGTATACCACTTTTCAACAAAAGTCCTCACACTGGTTTGCATAGAATAATAATAATAAAATGGTTCCCTGACCTCAAAAGACTCACAATCTTTAAACAGAGAGAGAGAGAGAGAGAGAGAGAGAGAGAGAGAGTGAGAGTGAGAGTGTGTCAATAACATGCTTGATTCAGTGCCACCAGATCAGCCAGTATGGGTGCCAAATTCCTTTGTAAAAGCCCTCTTTCATTACAATTCCAAATGCATTGATGGTAGTGGGAACTATCATTTCTTGAAATAGTATATATTCAAGAGCCAGAATGGGTAGTTTGGAGTTTTATTCCATAAGGTCTGACATTTTTAGGTCTGCATCTTGCCAGGTAACTGAACTGAACACATCCCATGTGTGACTCCATGGACAGATCAAACTCCAGGATGTGATGTGTCAAGCTAAACCTGTGTCTTACTATGCAGTAATCTTTGGGTCAATACTATCCCAACAGGCCTCAAGAAAATCCCCAGCAAAAGCGAAGAGATGTGATAAGATTCTGCAGAGAAATAAAGTTCATCTTTTTTATAATCCTTCCCACTGGGAGAAATGTAGGAACTAATAACAGCAAAACCACACAGAAAAAAAATGAAGCTTCAGTAGTCACTGCCATATGATGTCTTACCTAGGGGTGCTATAATAATGTCCTTGGAGGTGCATGGACTATTTCATTCAGATATAAACTAATCCTGTGGTAGCATACATGTGTGGCCAATGTCATAACACTTAAACCATTCCCCTTCTTGAGGACAGATCACATAGATTGATGGTGTGTCATGTTACTGTATGAAGTGAAAGAACTGAGTACAAATCTGGTGCTGGGAGATGATGTACAAGCAGCTACATTATTGATAAAATTATTATTATTATTATTATTATTATTATTATTATTATTATTATTGATAAAATGTATTTGGGAAGTTCAGGCATATAAAGTTCGGGGTGTGTGTGTAATGGGACAGCTATTCCAGTGGTGGAGGGGAATAGAAGAAGTAACATTGACAGGTCAGCAGGCCATTGCAGGGGAAGGGAAATCAGAAACTTAATTTATGTTTTCCCTTTTGGCTGTCCTGTCAGCTCTTTGACCTTGGAAAGCAATGCCACCCACCCACAGAGCCTCATCTTGCTCCTTTGTAATGCCAGGTCGATCCAGAGTAAACCTGAAATCGTCCATGATCTGATTCTGGATGAAAGGGCTGATCTGGTATGTATTACAGAGACTTGGTTTGGGGAGGCTGGTGGTCCAGTCTGGTACCAGCTTCTCCCTTCAGGGCACTCTGTTGAGGAACAGGGGTGGGGACGTGAGGGGGGATATGGAGTGGCTGTGGTCTATAAGAACAATATCTCCCTTGCCAGGATTGCTGTTGAAGTGTGTGACTATATTGAATGTATGTTCCTAAGTTTGGGGACCAGAGATAGACTGGGACTTCTATTTGTGTACCAATCGCCTCGCTGCCCAATGGAGTCCCTAACTGAGCTGACAGGCTTGGTCTTGGGCTTACCATTTATCAGTAAAGCTGAAACTTGAGCTACAATTCCAACTGGCTATTGTGTCATATATTTTTGGTAGGGGTGTGCAATTTGGATTTTTGGGTGATTTGGCTCGGACCCGAGCCGAATCACCCCCGTTCTGTTTTGTGCCCGAATCTGGGTCACCCGAATCACCCTTGATTCAGTTCGGATTCGGATTTAATCCGAATCCGAATCCGAATCAATTCGGGGGGGTAAAAAGGGGCCCAGGGGCAAAATTTTGGGGTGGGGTGGTAGTGCCCAATGGGTAGAGTCTACCACCCCAATTTCAGGGGGATTGGGCAAAGTCCTGATTTTTTGTGAATTTTTAAAGTTTTAGTGACTTTGGGGCAGTTCGGGGGCATAGCATGGGATTTGGGCAAAAGGAGTGGGGTGGGGTGGTAGTGCCTAATGGGTGCAGGCTACCACCCCAATTTCAGGGGGATTGGGCAAAGGGCTGATTTTTGGTAAATTTCTGAAAATTTCATGTCTTTGGGGCAGATTGGGGCATATTGGGGCAGAAAGTGGGGGCTGGGGCAGAATAGTGGGGTGGGGTGGTAGTGCCTAATGGGTGGAGGCTACCACCCCAATTTCAGGGGGTTTGGACAAAGGGGTGATTTTTTGAGAATTTTTGAAGTTTTGGTGACTTTGGGGCAGTTTGGGGGCAGAAAGTGGATCTGCCCCCAAATAGTGGGGTGGGGTGGTAGTGCCTCATGGGTGGAGGCTACCACACCAATTTCAGGGGGATTGGGCAGAGGGCTGATTTTTTGAGAATTTTTGAAGTTTGGGTGTCTTTGGGGCAGATTGGGGGCAGAAAGTGGATCTGCCCCAAAGGAGTGGGGTGGGCTGGTAGATAGTGCCTGATGGCTGGAGGCTACCACCCATCCCCAATTTAAGAGTGATTGGGCAGAGGGGTGAATTATGGTGAATTTATTTGTATGAGGTTTGTCTTCATAAGGTGAAGTGTGCTAAATTGATTACTTCCTCATATTATTCATAGTAAAGGAAAGTGTGAAAAAGTGAAAGTGGGGTCTGAGGTGTGAATTCTCATTCTATCATAGCAAATGAGATTTTTTTCAATTAAACAACTCTCATGACCCCACTTTCACTTTTTCACACTTTCCTTTACTATGAATAATATGAGGAAGTAATCAATTTAGCACACTTCACCTTATGAAGACAAACCTCATACAAATAAATTCACCATAATTCACCCCTCTGCCCAATCACTCTTAAATTGGGGATGGGTGGTAGCCTCCAGCCATCAGGCACTATCTACCAGCCCACCCCACTCCTTTGGGGCAGATCCACTTTCTGCCCCCAATCTGCCCCAAAGACACCCAAACTTCAAAAATTCTCAAAAAATCAGCCCTCTGCCCAATCCCCCTGAAATTGGTGTGGTAGCCTCCACCCATGAGGCACTACCACCCCACCCCACTATTTTGGGGCAGATCCACTTTCTGCCCCAAAACTGCCCCAAAGTCACCAAAACTTCAAAAATTATCAAAAAATCACCCCTTTGTCCAAACCCCCTGAAATTGGGGTGTTAGCCTCCCCCCATTAGGCACTACCACCCCACCCCACTATTCTGCCCCAGCCCCCACTTTCTGCCCCAATATGCCCCAATCTGCCCCAAAGACATGAAATTTTCAGAAATTTACCAAAAATCAGCCCTTTGCCCAATCCCCCTGAAATTGGGGTGGTAGCCTGCACCCATTAGGCACTACCACCCCACCCCACTCCTTTTGCCCAAATCCCATGCTATGCCCCCGAACTGCCCCAAAGTCACTAAAACTTTAAAAAATCGCCAAAAATCAACCATGAACCGAATCACCTGAATTTTTTGTGCCCGAAATTCGGGTGATTCGGCTCGTGCCCAAAAAAATTCGGGGGACATCGGGGGTGATTCGGTTCAGCCCCGAATCACCCAAAATTGTTCATTTCGGGCACAGATCATTCTGTGCCCGAAATTTTTTGCACATCCCTAATTTTTGGTCAGCTTCTTCAGTAGAGTGACACAGGGCAGTGGACATGATCGCTCCTAAGCGTTCTCTCCAACCTGCTTTGAAACTGGCCCCTTGGTATATGGAAGAACTAAGGGGGCTGAAGTGGTGAGGTAGATGACTAGAGTGCAAGTGTAGAATGACTCAACTTGAATCTGACAGATTATTACATAGAGCACATTTGAAGATCTCTGCTCAGGCGATGCGTGTGGCAAAGGCGTGATTCTTTTCCTCCTGTATCATGTCCGCAAGTTCACATTTGGTAGAGTTGTTCAGGGTTGTGAAGGGGCTAATGTGCTCCCCTTCCCCTTTGGATCAGTACTTGGAACCAACAATTACTTGCTGTGATGTTTTTAATGAGTTTTTTGTGGACAAAATCTCTTGTATTCATGCTGACTTGGATTCAAACTCCACAATTGTTACAAAGTCAAGGTATCCAGCAATCCTCTTATGTAATGACCCTGGATCAATTTCAGGTTGTGACTCCTGAGGATGTGGACAAGTTGCTTGGGATGGTGCGGCCTACCACCTGCCCTCTTGATCCTTGCCTAAAATGGCTTATACTATCTGGCAGGGAGGCTGTTGTAGAGGGCCTGGTAGAGATTATAAATGCTTCTCTGAGGGAGGGCAGGATGCCTCCTTGTCTTAAGGAGGCAATCATTAGACCTCTTCTGAGGAAACCTGCCTTGGATCCCTCAGAGTTAAATAATTGCAGGCCTGTCTCCAACCTTCCATGGCTGGGCAAGGTGATTGAGAAGGTGGTGGCCTTCCAGCTTCAGGCAGTCTTGGAGGAAATGATTATCTAGACCAATTTCAAACTGGCTTTCGGGTGGGCTATGGGGTGGAGATTGCCTTGGTCGGCCTGATGAATGATCTCCAACTGGGAATTGTCAGAGGAAGTGTGACTTTGTTGGTCCTTTTAGATCTCTCGGCGACTTTCGATACTATTGACCATAGTATCCTTCTGGAATGTCTGAGGGGATTGGGGGTGGGAGGCCCTGATTTGCAGTGGTTCTGCTCCTACCTCATGGGCAGATTCCAGATGGTGTCCCTTGGAGACTGCTGTTCTTCAAAATCTGAACTTTTGTATGGTGTCCCTCAGGGCTCTGTATTGTCTCTGACGTTGTTTAATATCTACATGAAACCGCTGGGAGAGATCATCAGGAGATTTGGTGCAGGGTGTTATCAATATGCTGATGACACCCAAATCTATTTCTCTATGTCAGCATTATCAGGAGAAAGCATAACTTCCCTAAATGCCTGCCTGGAGGCAGTAATGGGCTGGATGAGAAATAACAAACTAAGGCTGAATCCAGATAAGATGGAGGTACTTATTGTGTGGGGACAGAACTTGGGAGACGATTTTGATCTGCCAGTTCTGGATGGGGTCACACTCCCCCAGAAGGAACAGGTATGTAGTCTAGGGGTGCTTCTGGATATGAACCTCTCCTTAGTGTCCTAGGTTGAGATGGTGGCCAGAGGTGCTTTTTATCAGCTTCGGCTGATACACAACCTGCGTCTATTTCTTGAGATGAACGACCTCAGAACGGTGGTACATATGCTGGTAATCTCTAGGCTGGATTATTGCAATGCGCTGTATGTGGGGCTGCCTTTGTACATAGTCTGGAAACTGCAGTTGGTCCAGAATGCAGTGGCCATGTTGGTCTCTAGGAAGGACCATATTACTCCTGTGTTGAAAGAACACAGTACACTGGCTGCCGATATGCTTCCAGGAAAAATACAAGATGCTAGTCATTTATCTATCTATCTATCATATTTCTATACTGCCTGATATGTACATCTCTAGGCGGTGTCCAAAATTTATAAGTTATTTATAGGTTATTACCTATAAAGCCCTAAACAGCTTAGGTCCTGGGTATTTAAGAGAATGTCTTCTTCACCATGAGCCCCACAGCCTGTTAAGATCATCTGGAGAGGTTCATCTGTGGTTGCCGCCAACTTGTCTGGCAGCTACTCGGGAGCAGGCCTTCTCCATTGCTGCCCCTGGACATTGGAATGTGCTTCTTGTTAAAATAAGAGCCTCCCCATCTCTGGCAACGTTTAAAAAGGCATTGAAGACACATTTATTCATCCAGGCTTTTAATTAGATTTGTAGTTTTAATTTTTTAATGTTGGGTTTTAAATGATTTTAATGTTTAAATTATTTTAATTGCTTAATTGATTTACTGTTTTAAATTATTTTAATTGTAAACTGCCCAGAGGCGCAAGTTTTGGGTGGTATAGAAATATGTTAAATAAATAAATAAATGTAAAGAGAAGGAGGCATAGAAGCTGAAGGCAGATGACAAAATAAGGAAGAGGAGGCAACCTCTGTTCCAATATGCTAGGCTAGTGGCTGAGAGTGAAGCATTAAACATACAGGTGAAACTCGAAAAATTAGAATATCGTGCAAAAGTTCATTAATTTCAGTAATGCAAATTAAAAGGTGAAACTGATATATGAGATAGATGCATTACATGCAAAGCGAGATAAGTCAAGCCTTAATTTGTTATAATTGTGATGATCATGGCGTACAGCTCATGAGAACCCCAAATCCACAATCCCAGAAAATTAGAATATTGTGAAAAGGTTCAACAGTCTAGGCTCCAGGTGTCACACTCCAATCAGCTAATCAATCCATAACACCTGCAAAGGGTTCCTGAGCCTTTAAATGGTCTCTCAGTCTGGTTCATTAGGAATCACAATCATGGGAAAGACTGCTGACTTGACAGTTGTGCAGAAAACCATCACTGACACCCTCCATAAGGAGGGAAAGCCTCAAAAGGTAATTGCAAAAGAAGTTGGATGTTCCCAAAGTGCTGTATCAAAGCACATCAATAGAAAGTTATGTGGAAGGGAAAAGTGTGGAAGAAAAAGTTGCACAAGCAGCAGGGATGACCGCAGCCTGGAGAGGATTGTCAGGAAAAGGCCTTTCAAAAGTGTTGGGGACTTTCACAAGGAGTGGACTGAGGCTGGAGTTAGTGCATCAAGAGCCACCACACACAGACGGATCCTGGACATGGGCTTCAAATGTCGTATTCCTCTTGTCAAGCCGCTCCTGAACAACAAACAACGTCAGAAGCGTCTTACCTGGGCTCAAGAAAAAAAGAACTGGTCTGTTGCTCAGTGGTCCAAAGTCCTCTTTTCTGATGAGAGCAACTTTTGCATCTCATTTGGAAACCAAGGACCCAGAGTCTGGAGGAAGAATGGAGAGGCACACAATGCAAGATGCTTGAAGTCCAGTGTGAAGTTTCCACAGTCTGTGTTGATTTGGGGAGCCATGTCATCTGCTGGTGTTGGTCCACTGTGCTTCATTAAGTCCAGGGTCACCGCAGCCGTCTATCAGGAGATTTTGGAGCACTTCATGCTTCCTTCTGCAGACGAGCTGTATGGGGATGCTGACTTCATTTTCCAGCAGGACTTGGCACCTGCCCACACTGCCAAAAGTACCAAAACCTGGTTCAATGACCATGGGATTACTGTGCTTGATTGGCCAGCAAACTCGCCCGACCTGAACCCCATAGAGGTTCAGGTCAGGCGAGGTTCTATGGGGAGGCGAGGTTCTATGGGGCATTGCCAAGAGAAGGATGAGAGACATAAGACCAAACAATGCAGAAGAGCTGAAGGCCGCTATTGAAGCATCCTGGTCTTCTATAACACCTCAGCAGTGCCACAGGCTGATAGCATCCATGCCACGCCGCATTGAGGCAGTAATTGCTGCAAAAGGGGCCCAAACCAAGTACTGAATACATATGCATGCGTATACTTTTCAGAGGTCCGATATTGTTCTATTTACAATCCTTGTTTTATTGGTTTCATGTAATATTCTAATTTTCTGGGATTGTGGATTTGGGGTTCTCATGAGCTGTACGCCATGATCATCACAATTATAACAAATTAAGGCTTGACTTATCTCACTTTGCATGTAATGCGTCTGTCTCATATATCAGTTTCACCTTTTAATTTGCATTACTGAAATTAATGAACTTTTGCACGATATTCTAATTTTTCGAGTTTCACCTGTAAGGAAACTGGAATTACAGCCTCTGTTCCTCCGATATATTGTCACTCCCTTGACTTGGCTCCAAATGTGTTTACAGTTCCATGCAGTCCAAAACTCACATTTATGATTGTTAGTTATTTAGAGAATGAAGAAAACATAACTAAAGTTACATAAATGTAAGTTTTGAATTATATGGAAGAAAGTCAGCACAGATCAAGGACTGGAGAAAGGAAGTGGTAATTCAAATAAAACATTTAATTATAAAAGTGTAGAGGCAAAAAGAAAAGCCTATACATTTATTAGATAATGAGGACAGAATGCAGGAATATTACTCTGTATAACAATTCCATAACTGCTGTTGAGAAGGCAGTTGCTGAAGCTCTTCTCACGATCAGTGAGAAGAGCTTTGGGGCTAACTGCAGGGAGAAGGGGCTTAACTCACTCTCCCCGCAGACAAGCAGCTGCTCATAGCTGGGCGGCCAGATCGGCTGCCCACATGACTTCCAGCTCCATCACGGAGCCGACATGGGTGGTGGGGATTGGGGCCCATGAGGGCATGTGGGTGAGCGCGCGGGGCATTCTGGAGAGACCTCCGAGCCCGGGAGGCTGCTTGCAGCCTCCCAGTCAAGGGTCTACTCGTGTGTTGCCGTGCAGCATGGCAACACACAAGCAAAAAGATGTGGTTAACGGAGTGCTCACCCCGTTAACCTCGTCTTAGGGGAGAGGTACTTAGGCGGGCTGGCTGCCTTGGGAACACCGGGCTCGCCTGTGAGTCTGGTGGTTCCCATGATCCCTGGAAAGCGGGCTAAGCTCCCTTAGCCCACTTTCCAGTGATTGTGAGAATAGCTTCACTGTGTTTTTGGTAATGCCTCTTTTAATCTTCAAGAGGCATGATAGGTAATCTTCCCTGTCTTTTAGACCTAAGTATGGGTGCCTAGATTCTAGGAATTCTGTTCAGTCTGGGAGGTGGTTGAGCCCCAGCTTCAAACCAGTCAGAAGGGGGCACATTGTTGGTCTCCGTCTCATTTTGAGTCTGGTGTCTTGAGTCCTGCACTGAAACCAAATAAAAGGAAGGTGGTGCCCCAGCAAAACTGTTCCCTGAAGAAAAAGAATACTTTGCCCATTACAGAGCCTGAATCTTCTTCACGGATACTCTCTAAGATCCAAAGGGTTATTCCTCTTTTATCATTACGCGAGGAAACCCAGATTCCACAAGACAAGTCTAACATCCAGGATATTCCATCAGGATTTGAAGAAGAGTCTATTTCTCTGTAATCACCACATGCTTTGGATAGATGGGATTCATCATATTGGAAAGATCCTTGCCATGAAGATGTGTATGGCAGGAATCAAGGAAATTGTGAAGATGGTAGAGGATAGCCTCTTTATTAGAGTGGCTATGAGATTATTTTGGGTTCCAGATATCACTATCAAGAGGAATGGGAACACCCCTATCAGTACTCCCTGGATTACATTTGTATTCAAGGTCCATTTTCAGATTATCTTGGTTCAATCAGTCCCTGCTTTTAGTAAAATCCAGCTGATGTGCACATTTGAACTATTGGCAACTTCTGATTTATATTTCCTGTCATTCAAAATGGCAATTCTAGTTGCCATCACTTCAGTTCATAGGTTTAGTGAGCAGAGGGCATTCTGTTAACTTTCACATGGACAGGTTTGTTTCTGCTTTTCATGTTTCTCAAGATATTTGTTTGACATGTTTTCCCCTTTCCCTTCTTCTGTAGTGGAGAGAGCCTTACACTCTTTAGATATTGAAAGAGAACTTTCTGTTGATTTATACAGAACAGCACCATTTTGCAAGTCTCCTCTCAGTGTTTATCTCACTGGATCACCTCCACTATCATGTTAAGAATGCTCTAAGTTTAAAAATCCTGTTCCCACTAGTGTTAGGGCTCACTTTACAAGATCTTTGTCAAAATCAATTGCATTTGACAGGGGCGTTTCTAGACTGGCTGGTTGCTAAGCTGTGACTTGAGCACAACCATCCTCGTTCGTTCATTCATTCATTCATTCATTTGACTAACATATTTTTATACTGCCCAAATAAATCACAACAGAAAAAGTTAAAACATTACAACAATTTTACATTTTAAAACAATGTTAAAACTATTAAAACAGTATTTAATTAAAAGCCTGGGTTAACAGATAATAACAATAATAACAACAATAATAAAATTTACTTGTTAATCATTCCATAACAAATTGCTCTCTGGGCAGCTCCCAACAGAGGACTAAAACATACAATAAAAACACATAACACATTAAATCATAACAGACAAAAAAAAAGGTAAGGGAATGGCCTGGCAGTCACAACCTGGCGGCAGATCCTACACGCTGCCGCACAAAACTTGGCAGTGTTACATGTGAAGGCTGGGTCTTCATCCAAAAGCAGCAACTGGGTATAGACATGACTCGGGCAACTAGAATACTTGCAATGTAGCAGAAATATAAGCTTGGGCAGAATGTCTCTGTAAAAGGGGCAAAAGAGGAGTATATGATTTGTGGTTTCTACCTCCCCAGTGTCACAGTGACAAGGTCTCTCTGCGATTGGGATATTTCTATATTTGCCTTCCAATAGAGTGGAGGGAAGGGCACGGCAATGAGTGAGGGTAAAAGCCTTTCTGTGGCTTGGGATTTCCAGCTGTGACAGGTACATGGTGGGGGAGGCAGAGTGTCTGTGCCTTTCTGAGGACAGGAAGGTTGGAACCCTGCCTACGTCAGCCTGGGGCTCAGTGTCTGTTATCCTCTGTTTGATGACTGTTTTCACCTGTTCATGGTCCATAGCAAGTGGGGGGTGGGTGGGAGCCCAGGAGTGACAATTTAGTCCTCATGGCCCTTTTCCAGGAAGATTGAAAATTGTCCTGTAGGGTCAGAGGGGCCAGGCCCCAAGGTCTAAGGGATAATTTAAGCCAGAGGTTAAGAATGGACAACCGCACTCTGGCCTCAACCTTTATCATGCCTGTTTCCAAGTGTAGGATGGCATTTGAGACACAGTGAGGCACTTGGAGGGCTGCTCTTAGAAATTTGGACTGCACCCACTCCAAGACTGGAGCCACCCATCCCACCCCCACCCACCCCGATTGGGCACCATAGAGGAGTTGTGCCAACTACTTGGACTCAAATGATTTGAATGTTGCAGGTACGTATTGGCCCCTTTTAAATTCCATAGGAATTTTAGAATGACGGTGGAGTTCCTCTGAGCAGTGAGGATGACATGATCGCAGTCGGCCTTTCTTGAGTCAGAGGCATGTAGGACCACTCCCAGATATTTGAAACAAGTGACCTGTTTGACCATGTAGCCATTTATACTCCAGGGATGAGTATTTGGTCTTCTAGCGAAAGCCATAAGTATAATTTTTTGATAGTTGATTTCTAGTTGATCGTTCCTGCAGTACTGAGCTAGAGCTGCCAATGCTCTTCTGAGGTCTGGAAAGGATTGCAGCATCTTTGGCGTAAAATAGGGAGGAAATGTTTCTATCCACCAGCTTGGGAGGGTGACTGTTCTGTTCTGAGGTCGTTTATCTCAAGAAACAGACACAGCTGGTGTATCGGCCAAAGCTGATAGAAGGCACTTCTGGCATCCGCCTCAACTTGGAACACCAGGAAGAGGCTTGGATCTAGAAGCACCCCCTGACTGAGTACCTGTTCCTTCTGGGGAAGTGTGATCCCATCAAGATCAGGCAGATCAAACTCATCTTCCATGTCTCGACCCCACACAATTAGTCCCTCCATCTTATCTGGATTCATTCTCAGTTTGTTATCCCTCATCCAGCCCATCACCACCTCCAGGCAGGCATTTATGGAGGTTATGCCTTCTCCTGATGATGTTGACATGTAGAAATAGATTTGGATGTCATCAGCATACTGATAGCACCCTGCACCAAATCTCCTGATGATCTCTCCCAGCAGTTTCATGTAGATGTTAAACAACATCTGCATCCTGCCCTCCCTCAACAACAACAACAACAACAACAACAATACTATCCTGCCAGATAGTATAAGCCATGTCAGGCAAGGGTCAAGAAAACAGCTGGTAGGCTGCACCATTCCAAGCAGCTCAGCCACATCCTCAGGAGTCACAAACTGGAACTGTTCCAACCTAACCACACAAGAGGAGTTGCTGGACACCTTCGTATCAGACACTGCAGTTATTGTGGAGACGGAGTCTAAGTTGGCCCGAATACAAGAGATTTCCCCCACAAAGAATTCATTAAACATGTCACAGTGGGTAATCGGTGGCTCTAGTTTCTGATTCCAGGGAGGAGGAACACATACTAGCCCTCTCACAACCCTGAACAACTTCATCAGATATGAACTTGTGGATGCAATACGGGCAGAAAAGAATCACTTCTTTGCTGCACTTATTGCCTGAGCATAGATCTTCAAATGTGCTCCATGTTTCAATCAGTTAGATTCGAGCTGAGTCTTTCTCCACTTTTGCTCTAGTCATCTACCTTGCCGCTTCAGCTCCCATAGTTCTTCTGTATACCAAGGAGCCAGTTTTGAAGCAGGTTGGAGAGGACGCTTAGGAGCCATTGTGTCCACTGCCCTTGTGAGTTTGTTCCAATTCTTCACCAGAGCATCAACAGAATTGCCAGCAAAGCCAACACTAAATTTATCCAAGGCTTCTTGGAAACCTATTGGATCCAATAACCTTCTCGGATGGACCATCCTAATACCTCGGATACCAAACATCTAAAACATCAAGTAAAATCAACCATCTGCTTTACATGGACGATCTGAAGTTGTATGAAAAGTCCCAGTCAGAAATCGAATCACTGCTAAACACTGTCCGTATATTCAGTAGCGATATAGCAATGGAGTTTGGACTAGACAAGTGTGCTGCATTAATAATGAAAAGAGGAAAAATAACAAAAACAGAAGGAATAGAACTGCCCAATGAAAGCAAGATCAAGAACCTGGAAGAGAAAGAACATTACAAATACTTGGGCATTCTCCAGGCTGATAAGATCGCACACACTGAAGTTAAAAGAAAAATGGGAAGTGAATACATCAGGAGAGTTAGAAAAATCCTCAAGTCCAAACTCAATGGCGGGAACACCATACAAGCCATAAACACCTGGGTTATACCAGTTATCAGATACACTGCAGGAATAATAGACGGGACCCAGGCAGAGCTACAGACGCTGGATCGTAAGACCAGGAAAATAATGACCATCAATCATGCTCTGCACCCCCGCAGTGATGTAGATAAGCTATACCTCCCTCGCAGCTCAGGGGAAGAGGAATGCTGCAAGTCCATCAAACAGTAGAGGAGGAGAAAAGAGGCCTTGAAGAATATATCAAGGACAGTGAAGAAGATGCACTTCAAATGGTCAATAACGCAAAACTATTCAACACCAATGAAAGAAAGCAGGCCTACAAGAAAGAACAAGTCAAGAACCGAGCAGAAAAATGGAAAAATAAGCCCCTGCATGGTCAATATTTGCACAATATAAGTGGAAAATCAGACATCACCAAGACCTGGCAATGGCTTAAGAATGGCAACTTGAAGAAAGAAACAGAGGGTTTCATACTGGCTGCACAAGAACAGGCACTAAGAACAAATGCAATAAGAGCAAAAGTCGAAAAATCCACAACAAGCAGCAAGTGCCGCCTTTGTAAAGAATCAGATGAAACAGTGGACCACCTGATCAGCTGTTGTAAGAAGATCGCACAGACTGACTACAAACAAAGGCATGACAAGGTAGCAGGGATGATACACTGGAACATCTGCAAAAAATACAAGCTACCTGTAGCCAAGAATTGGTGGGACCATAAAATTGAAAAAGTTGAAGAAAATGAAGATGTAAAAATATTATGGGACTTCCGACTACAAACAGACAAACATCTGCCACACAATACACCAGATATAACTGTAGTTGAGAAGAAAGAAAAACAAGTCAAAATAATCGACATAGCAATACCAGGGGATAGCAGAATAGAAGAAAAAGAAATAGAAAAAATGACAAAATACAAAGATCTACAAATTGAAATTGAAAGGCTGTGGCAGAAAAAGACCAAAATAATCCCAGTGGTAATTGGTGCCCTGGGTGCAGTTCCAAAAGACCTTGAAGAGCACCTCAACACCATAGGGGCCACAGAAATCACCATCAGCCAATTACAAAAAGCAGCTTTACTGGGAACAGCCTATATTTTGCGACGATATCTATAATAACCAACAGTATTGATGATAAAATTCAGCCATCCCAGGTCCTTGGGAAGGACTCGATGTCTGGATTGACAAACCAGTCAATAACACTTGTCTGACTGTGTAAACAAGAAATAATAAATAATTAATAATTAATAATGTTCCATCCCATCAGTCTAAATGGCACAGAAACCATGAAGAAGAACTGCAGGTTGCTTATCTGTAACTGTAATTCTTCTAGTGGTCTTCTGTGCATTCACTCAACTGCCTATCCTTCCCACTGCAGCACTCACTTTTTCTAATTTTTACGCAGCAGCTTTTAACCGATGGGAGTGTGTGAAATCCCTTCTAGAGCAGGGATTCTCAATGTTGGGTCCCCAGATGTTACTGGGCTTCAACTCCCATAATCCCCAGCTCCAGTGACCTTTGGTTGGGGATAATGGGAGTTGAAGTCCAATAACATCTGGGGACCCAATGTTGAAAAACCTGGTTCTAGAGGACAGTGCCTTGGGACAGGGTTTGCACCCAAAATGGAAAGAGGTAAAGTTCTAGAAGGTTCCTGATGAGGCTTTAATGTGCAGACACAGAAGCCCTATCAGTATGAATGAATGCACAGAAAGATCACTTGAAGAATCACAGATACAGGTAAGCAACCTGCCCTTCTTGAAAGCACATTCTTGTTTTGGATTAATTGATCTGGCATGACTGCCACTTTCATTTGCATCCTTACAAAATGAGCAAAATCACATCATCACACACAAACACAAATTCAAAGAAACAAGTCATTATTGTACTACTATTTCACCACTACGCATATGTGAACAATAAAGTGGTAACTAGTCTGCATTAAATGGTTTATAAAGAAATTGAGGGATATATATCTCTCTCTCTCTCTCTCTCTCTCTGTATCTAGGGCTGATTAAACAAATTCAATTTACCCTCCTTGGGTGCAAAGGTAAACATTTAGGTCTTCGGTTTATGATGAAGTTTTCTGTTGATGTTTGGACTGTTCTTCTGCCACATCATCCATTCTACAGATCTCAGGAAAGTGTATGAAGTTATTTCCTTGAGAAAACTGACAGCAGCCTCTGGGCTAAACTTTTGATCCGCCAGTTTTCTGCCATTTTCAAAACAGCAAAGATTTGCAGTTCTGTGTGCCCTCATTGCTTCTGATGGCAGATCTGCAGGAGGGAAGGGCCTGAAACAAAACTGACATGGTGGCAGATAAAATGCAAACAGAGCAGGATTTCTATCCTAACTGTGCCCTGGAAATTATTATCAGTCATCTAAAGAAGGTATGTGGGTTTTGAAATGTGTGGAATAAAGCCTGATCATATATAAAGCAGAGAAAAGGACATAATCCTCCCCTCACATTACCACAAAGGGTAATGTTGTATCACTACCAAATATTCTATCATGACTAAGGCAATAAAGAGCATATCTTGTGTTGCTTTTAAAAGGTGCAGATGTGCTCTTAGAGGGGCAAGTAAGTTTTTGAAACTGTAATGATCAATATAATGTAATAAGCTAATGTAATGACCTAATGCCCTTCCTTCCTTGCTTGCTTTAAATTGATACAGAACAAAACCCTATAATTAGCTTTGGAATGTAATTTTTGTACTTCAGAAATATTCATGACTAACATCCAGACTGCTGTGCACACCAAAAAATATTTCATGCATGCAACCAAGGACCACCAAGAGCTGCCCCTGCTGCCAGCAGCACCCAACAGTGGCTAATACCTCCTACTACTTCTCCACTGCACAGCACTCTTGCTGCCCACTTTGCATCCGGCTTGAGGGCTCAGAGGTTTCCTACTCTGCAGGCTGCCTCTTCTTCCTCCTCCTGCTGGTTCTTGTGGTGCCAGCAGCAGAGGAAATAAACAGAAACAGTATGCCCCGTGTGTGAAAAGCCAGCCAGGAAACGGCAGTGGGCCATTTTCTGGCAGGCTTTTCACATGCACAGTGTGCTTTTTATTTCCTCTGCTGCTGGAGTCAGTGGTGGTGGAGGAGGAGGAGGAGAAAGAGAAGGAAGAGGCAGCTGATGGGTCAGAAGCAGGGGTGTAACTACCTTTAGGCAAGGGGAGACAATCATCTCGGGGCCCCACTGCCTTGAGGGGACCCCCAGAGGCACATCACATGACTCCCTGCCCGCTCGTGTTGCACCCCCTATGAATTATGTTGAGTCTCTTGGAGATCGGCAGTAGCAGAGAGTTTAAAAACTAGATTCAATTGAACTAGATATTCACCGTATTCATAATGGGGATGTGAGTGTGAGTGCACTATATATTGTGGAGTGTGTTTGTGTGTGTATATCAGTGAGGGGCCCATTTTAAAATCTTGTCTCTGGGCCCACTGCAACCTTGCTACGCCCCTGGGAGCTTCCTCCGACCCTATGAGCCAGGTGCAAAGTAGGCAGCAGGAATGCGGCAGAGGCATGGGGGAAGGAGTGTGGTGCTGGCTGGGGAAGGAGCTGAGTGCTGCCATGGGGGGTTGCGTGGCATGAGGTGGAGGCAGATGGAGGTCCATGATGGTACTCCCAGTGATCCCATCACCCCTTGGGGCCCATGTTCGTGGAACACAGTGGAACACCACTAGCTCCCCCCTGTCCTTAGATACTACAGGGGTCTTAATTGTTTTTATTTAATTGTTTATTTCGGTTATAAAGTTTTGAATTAACTTTATGAACTATATGCAATTTGAACTATATCACTAGATATGAGATGAGTGAGGTACACAAATAAAAATGAATAAAGCTTTATTTCTGAAGTACATTATAATTTCTTGCCAATGAGAGATCAGTTGCAAATCCCTCCAGTAGCAAAAGTCATAATCTTTAGAGGACTTATACTCACATCTTCTCACAAGTCAGATGTGTATGCCAATGTGTGCTTCTGGGATTCCCAAGAGTCTTTCTCATGCAATCTTCTTGATATTACAATGTTTGTCATGGGTATACATTTCTGTGAGAGAAATTCTGAAGCAAGAAGTAGTCTTCAGAAAAATGAATCATCATTAAAAATATTATCAGAACAAAATTAAGCTGAAACTGGATTTTAAAAACAGAGTTAAATGTTTGAGAGACAGTTAATGGAGTAAATGCCCAGCTGGTTTAAATCAGTATCTGATTTCAATGGATCTGCACAAGCTATTTTGACTCCATTCATTTAATCACATCTTTGCCCATGAGGAAAGGCTAGTTTTTCCAGACCAATGAAAAGCATATAAACAACTTTCTGCTCATGGGGAACAAGGGATTAAGAATTATAGCGAACACAACATGATACTTCAATGCTTGTTACTGTGTTTTCAAAGGCAGAAGTAGCCCCTGCCAGATTTTGGGGGGAAATTGTTAACTAGCACATTAAAAAAAAAAAGAATTATAAAATAAAATTGTCTCCAAGAACTATCAGTAGGGCTCTTTGTGTCTGGATCAGCACATTGTAACACAGAGTGTGTCTGCATGGGTTTTGCTTTAGAGATTTCTGTACAGAATCCCTATATTAACTTCCATCTTTCCCTCCCTAGCCCTCTTCTCAAGGGTTATGTTAGGGGTTTTGAGCCCCTCTACAGAAACTAGTAGCTTCACAATGGGGCACTGGGTTGATCATATACTACTGGTATCTATTGCAGTAGTAGTAGTAGTAGTAGTATAGTAGTAGTGGTGATGCCACCCCTAAGTACCATTGATGTCTGTGGTTGGGGCTGTAGCTGAGTAGTAGAGCATCTGCTTTGCATGCAAAAGGTCTCAGTTTCGATCCCTGGCATCTTTAGAATAGGTTGGGAAAGACACCTATCTGAAACCTTGGAAAGCCACTGCCAGTCAGTGTAGACAGTACTGAACTAGATGGGCAAATAGTTTAACTCAGTAGAAGACAGCTTCTTATTTCCCTATGAACATATTTCCATATACTATATTTAGGATTCTGTTTCTAGTCTCATAATGGATAGGGGTCTTGTAGCCAAACATTGTCTGAAGGCACCAGTGCTACATTTAATTTGGATTATGTTCCTTTTTCTGATTTCAGAATGTGCCTCATGTCCTATCTGAAAAATAATATGTGGTTCCCACCATGAGCCTTTGCCATCTCTTAAAACCCCACCTATTTGTAAACCACCCTGAGGATACAGATCAGTTGGGCAGTATGGGCTTGTCTTATGGTGATCCAAATCAAGAACATAATTATCTCATAGCATATACAAACTATATAATAGCTTTTCAAGTGTGTATGAAAAGGGAGCCAGGCCCAAATGCTTTTAAAATAAATAGATTTTAAATGTTACATGTTCTAATATATGTTGGTCAATCATTCGGGTATCACACTGTGCTTTAGACCTCAGCCCAAGTGCCATTAAACTCATTAAAAGCAGCTTAGAACAGTTACTGCAGATCATCTAAGTAGCTGTCCAAGATGCTGTTAGGAGCTGGAAATGACCATAGTGGGCAATCAATATGAAACTGACAGTAAAAAAAGTACAGCTACTTCAGTGAAACTCTGCTTGGCAATGCTGAGTATAAATATATATTCAAACCAACATGACAGATTCTGCCTTTGGTTATGCCGAAGAAACCTCATTTCAAATCAGTGAGGACCCAGGCACCATCAGGAAAAGTTCTGTGCAATTTAAATGGGTTAAAACTCTACTGGAAGTCCCTGAGTGATGGGCAATACCCTCCTATTTAGATCAATTTAGCACTATTTATGGTTGGGGTGTTGTCTGGAGTCAGTAGAACTCTGCTTCACATGGAGAGCAGAATAAAGTACTATATCATTAATATTTAAAGAGGAAGAGAGATGCAGCATACTTTCAACCCCCAAACCTCAGTGTGCAAAGTCTCTTATTCCACGTGGTGTAACTGTCTCATATGCCCAGTAAAAAACATGGTTGTCACTGAACAGTCTTTTAAGGGTACTTCTAGCATGATATTTCTGCAATCCCAGATGCTATGCCAATGGCACAATGTCTCAACCTCATGTAGTGGATGGAAATTCACTGCCTTGCTGCAGGGGGTACGTATAATGTAACAGCCAGAAAGGATTAGTACTGGCTTTGCACACCACAGGAAGTGCATAGCCAGCAAGGAAACATTTAAACATTAAACTAAGTAAAGGTTCTTGAAATGGCAGACCAGTTTAGGGGGTAGTTTTTTTTGTTCTTCAAGATCTTTTTTAATTTTTTTTTTTAAGAGCACTGATCAGTGCTCTAGTGCTGGAGTTGTTCAGTGTGGAAGCCAAAGTGCAGGCATTGGGTGTTCAGGGTAGGTTGTGCCCAGTTAAGAACATAAGAACAGCCCTTCTGGATCAGGCCTAAGGCCCATCTAGTCCAGCATACTGTTTCCCATAAGTAGCCCATGAGATGCCTCTGGGAAGCCCACAGCAAGAGATGAAGGCATGCCCCAGCTCCTGCCATGGCTCCAGGGGTGTGTGTGTGTGTGTGTGTGTGTGTGTGTACATGAATATCAGAATCAGTTGACATATAAAAACCTAGTATGTTTACTTTTGTACTCACCCCCCCCCGTGAGGAAGTTGGGCTGCTTTTGGGGGGTGTCCATGCTATTTGCAGTATCAACAGTAATGTGTTACAAGTTTTGCAGTATACTGTAACCACTCTCCTGTCAAATAGGATGCCTATTTGTCCAGAGCTACCTCCTTTATAGAACAGCTAGGACTGTTCCATGGGGTGTTTTGGGATTAGACACAGTAATCCCAGACACAGTGGGATTAGAGCCCCTGGTGGCGCAGTGGTAAAACTGTCGCCCTGTAACCAGAAGGTTGCAAGTTCGATCCTGACCAAGGGCTCAAGGTTGACTCAGCCTTCCATCCTTCTGAGGTCGGTAAAATGAGTACCCAGAATGTTGGGGGGTAATATGTTAAATCATTGTAAACCGCTTAGAGAGCTTTCAGCTATAGAGCGGTATATAAATGTAAGTGCTATTGCTATTGCTAAACACAGACCAGCAGTTACAAAACTGAAAGGTAGTTTATCCTACCAAAGGGGTAAGGCCCTGGGTCTGAAATGGAATGGGGGAGAGAGAACAAATAAAGCAAATATTCTAAACCAAATAGAACAGAGCAGCTAGCTAGCCTGAACTAGGAGACTCTTGTGGCCTACTCCAGGAGGAGGAGGAGATCATCACATGTTGAGTCTCCCACTTCCACCAGGCAGACTGACTTCTCCTCCTGAGTTAGCTGTCCCTGGGACACAGCAGGCACTTGTAGGGAAAGGACCCAGCCAATTCCTGCGAAGCCATCTCAGCTCTGCAGGGCATCCAAAGAGTCATAGCAAATTACCCCTGCTGAGCAAAGTGGTTTTAAAGTGGTGATTCTCCTATATTTAGCAAGGGGAGAGCAATGCGACTTATCCCGTCTGAAGGAAATTTTGGATTAAATATAAGTAAGGTGGTTATACGACTGTTTGGGGCAACACCTGCCACTTCGTGTCTCTTCCATTTTCTGAATTTTACTCTTATATATCTTGGTGGATATGCACAACTATGGTACTATGATACTGTGAGCCCTTTCTCATGATCTGTGAGGATGGGCTTGAATGGGCTGGGAAGGAAGCCTCAAGAAGCTTACCTCCCCCGCGGATTAGCCTCTCTGTTGGTCTGGGCATGGAGATTGTACACCCAGATGTGCTGCTGCCTTCTCTGGCAGTGTGGAGGGTCGGGTGCTGGGAGGCCTTGCCCCACCCCCGGGGACTCCCATAGTACACCACACGAGTGTGCAGTGCATTATGGGGATTCCCCTGATGTTGAGTCCCGCAGTCTCTCAAGCAGCCAGGGTGGGCAGACAATCAGAAAACCACATCACTCCTTTGTTGATAGAGTTACAATGGCTGCCAATAGGTTTCCGGGCAAAATACAAAGTGCTTGTCATAACTTATAAAGCCCTAAATGGCTTAGGCCCTGGGTATCTAAGAGAACGTCTTCTTCATTATGATCCCCACCACCCATTGAGGTCTTCTGCAGTGGTCTGTCTCCAGTTGCTGCCAGCTCGGCTGGTGGCCACACGGGGACGGACTTTCTTGGTTGCTGCCCCAAGACTGTGGGATGCGCTCCCTACTGAGATATGATCCTCCACATCTCTGACAATTTTTAGAAACCATTTGAAAACCCACCTCTTCACCCAAGCTTTTTCTGTTCTTCAAAATTTTAAGGTTTTAATTCATGGCTGATTTTTAAATTGTTTAAAGTTTTTGTGTATATTTTAACTTGTTTTATACTATTGTAAACCGCCCAGAGACAAAAGTTTGGGGCGGTGTACAAATATCATAAATAAACAAATAAATAAATTAAAAAACAAATGTAGGGTGAAGAGAGCACTTGCTCTCTCAACCCTGTTTAAGAGGGGTGACTGACTTGGCTGGTTTGCTGCCAAGGCACTGCTGAGATCAGGCACGATCCCGCTGGTTCTCATGCACAGGCAAGACCTGTGCTTGGTCACGCTTTGCTTTGCTAACCTGGTTTTGCCTGCTCATGAGAACAGCCTCTATGAATATTTATATACCACTTTTCAATTGAAGTTCTCAAAGAAAATTTACACAGAAAACGAAGTAATAAATAAATAAATAAGACAGTTCACAATCTAAAAAGGAACGTAAGGTGGACGTCAGCGACAACCACTGGAGGGATTAAGTAGCACACAGAACTCTGGAAATGTCTTGGGCATGGCCACAACCACAGTTTTACTCTGTTGCCAGATTTGGCTTTTTTAAAGCCAAATTTTGGGTTACGGCCCATTTGACTCATGAGTATACCCCTGAGGTTCTGGCCACCACAGTAAAACCAAAGACTGAGTTTTAAAAGAGTACTTTTGCCAATAAATATTCCTTTTCTGATTTTGATTTTCCATTTATGAATTGTTAAAGTAATCTTCCTCTGACTATTCCAGATTCTGTTAAGAGTGAATAAGGCCTGAGTTGGTGAACTCATTGTATCAGGCTCCCCCTCTCTAATTTCTTAGGCTCAAAGCATAGTGAATCAATCCTGCTTGGATCTGTAGGGACTAAGCCACTGTTGTCATTCCCTGTCGAGAATTCTGCACCCAGCCCCATATCCAACAACAAAGATTTACTTGAAGGTTCAGCTCAAATAGTTTATGAGCTCCCACATTCATCTATGATGACTAAGGTGGCTAAAGAGGGGAAATCAGCCTCTTGGTGCTTAAAATCTCTTTCTTTTCGTTGCACACCCTTCCTTATAAATATGGTCAAGGAGATCATCAAAAAATCTATGACCTCCTTGCTAAACTGCCCTAAAGGTTTAGATTTAAATTTATTCTGATCATGTGTTATTGAATCAATAATAAGTCCCCTGCTAACTTGGCAAAGAGGTATCTTTTAACATGGTGATTCTCTTTATTTAGCAGGGGGAGAGTAACTGGCCCTATCCACCCCCAGCACAGTACCTCCAGTGACTGTTGCTGGTGTCTATCTTATGTTTCTTTTTAGATTGTGAGCCCTTTGGGGACAGGGAGGCATCTTATTTATGTATTTGTTATTTCTCTGTGTAATCAGCCCTGAGCCATTTTTGGAAGGGTGGTATAGAAATCAAATAAATAATTATAATTATAATTATTTCTTGTTTACACAGTCAGACAGGTGTTATTGATTGGTTTGTTTTATCCAGACATCGAGTCCTTCCCAAGGACCTGGGATGCCAGAATTTTATTGTCAATTGTTATAGATATTGTCACAGAATATAGGCTGTTCCCAGTAAAGCTGCTTTTTGTAATTGGCTGATGGTGATTTCTGTGGCCCCTATGCTGTTGAGGTGCTCTTCAAGGTCTTTTGGAACAGCACCCAGGGCGCCAATTACCACTGGGATTATTTTGGTCTTTTTCTGCCACAGCCTTTCAATTTCAATTTGTAGATCTTTGTATTTGGTGATTTTTTTCTATTTCTTTTTCTTCTATTCTGCTATCCCCTGGTATTGCTATGTCGATTATTTTGACTTGTTTTTCTTTCTTCTCAACTACAGTTATATCTGGTGTATTGTGTGGCAGATGTTTGTCTGTTTGTAGTCGGAAGTCCCATAATATTTTTACATCTTCATTTTCTACCACTTTTTCAATTTTATGGTCCCACCAATGTTTGTCTACAGGTAGCTTGTATTTTTTGCTGATGTTCCAGTGTATCATCCCTGCTACCTTGTCATGCCTTTGTTTGTAGTCAGTCTGTGCGATCTTTTTACAACAGCTGATTAGGTGGTCCACGGTTTCATCTGCTTCTTTACAAAGGCGGCACTTGCTGTTTGTGGTGGATTTTTTGACTTTTGCTCTTATTGCATTTGTTCTTAGTGCCTGTTCTTGTGCAGCCAGTATTCAACCCTCTGTTTCTTTCTTCAAGTTGCCATTCTTAAGCCATTGCCAGGTCTTGGTGATGTCTGATTTTCCACTTATATTGTGCAAATATTGACCATGCAGTGGCTTATTTTTCCATTTTTCTGCTCGGTTCTTGACTTGTTCTTTCTTGTAGGCCTGCTTTCTTTCATTGGTGTTGAATAGTTTTGCGTTATTGACCATTTGAAGTGCATCTTCTTCACTGTCCTTGATATATTCTTCAAGGCCTCTTTTCTCCTCCTCTACTGTTTGATGGACTTGCAGCATTCCTCTTCCCCTGAGCTGCGAGGGAGGTATAGCCTATCTACATCACTGCGGGGGTGCAGAGCATGATTGATGGTCATGATTTTCCTGGTCTTACGATCTAGCATCTCTAGCTCTGCCTGGGTCCAGTCTATTATTCCTGCAGTGTATTTGATAATAGGTATAGCCCAGGTGTTTATGGCTTATATGGTGTTCCTGCCATTGAGTTTGGACTTGAGGATTTTTCTAACTCTCCTGATGTATTCACTTCCCATTTTTCTTTTAACTTCAGTGTGTGTGATGTTATCAGCCTGGAGAATACCCAAGTATTTGTAATGTTCTTTCTCTTCCAGGTTCTTGATCTTGCTTCCATTGGGCAGTTCTATTCCTTTTGTTTTTGTTATTTTCCCTCTGTTCATTATTAATGCAGCACACTTGTCTAGTCCAAACTCCATTGCTATATCGCTACTGAATATACGGACAGTGTTTAGCAGTGATTCGATTTCTGACTGGGACTTTCCATACAACTTCAGATCGTCCATGTACATTAGATAGTTGATTTTACTTGATGTTTTAGATGTTTGGTGTCCGAGGCCTGTTTTGTTTAGTATTTGTGAAAGTGGAATCATGGCGATTACAAACAACAGAGGGGATAGTGAGTCCCCTTGGAAAATACCTCTTCTAATACTAACCTATCCAAGTGTCTCGCCATTGATTGTTAACTGTGTATTCCACATGCTCATTGCTTTTTTAAAATAAATATCTGAATGTTTTTGCTAGCACCAGTTGTTTCTAAACATTTTAGTATCCATGTGTGAGGCAATGAGTTGAAGGCTTTCTTGAAACACGTAGATTTGTTTTTCTTCTTTTGCAATTTTCTACAATCATTTTGTCAATCAGCAGCTGGTCTTTTGTGCCTCTGGTGTTCGGGCAATTTCCTTTATATTCAACTGGAAGCTGCTTATTAATTAATAAGTGTTGCATTACTTCATCTGCTATGATTCCAGTTAATAATTTGAACATGGTTGGCAGGCAGGTTATTGGTCTATAATTACTTGCAACCACACCTTTTGCTGGGTGTTTGATTATTAGATGAGTTTTCCCGGTTGTTAGCCATTGTTCAATATCCCCTCCTTGCAAAATGTGATTGAACTGTTTTGATAGTTGTTTATGAAGGCTTGTTAGGTGTTTAAGCCAAAAGCCATGCAGTTCATCGTCGCCCTGTCCAGTCCAATTTTTAATTTTCTTTGCTCTTTCACTTATTAATTCTGGTGTTATTATTAGATCTTGCATTTGTAGGTTATATTTTTCGACCTCTTTCACCCAGCCTGCTTTTTTATTATAATCTATTGGATTGTCCCATAGTTTCCCCCAGAACTGCACTGTTTCTTCTTTATTTGGTGTTTCAATGTTTCTTGCAGTTCCTCCTTCTATGCTTTCGTAGAAATATCTCTGATTCAACTGGAATTGGATATTCTGCCTGTGTTGTGTAATTCTAGCTTCGTATCTGCTAATCTTCTTTGACACTACTGTTATTTGCTGCTTTATTATTTCCAGGACTTCTCTAGTTTTCCTTGAATCTAGATGGTATTTTTGGATCAGATACTGTTTGGTGTTTTCATTCTTCAGCTTCTTGTCTTTCATATCTTTCAGTTTACTAGCATCTGATCTAAGCCTGGCGATTTTATTTTCTAATCTAATCTTCCATTTAGGTGATGTACTGCTTTCTTTTTTTACAGGTCCACTGATTGTATATCCAAGCTCTTGTGTTGTTATTGTTGCTGCATTGTACATTAGTTAGTTTGTTTCTTGCAAATTATTGGTTGTTATTCCTGCAAGTGCAGCACTGACATCTTTTAATGCCTGAGCAAGTTGTTTTTTGGCAACTGTTTTTAGCGCTGGAAGTCGAACCCTGGTGGTTGTTTGGTTCATGTGCTCAGTTATTTTTTGCTTTAGTTCTTGTTGCTTTTCTGTTAAACGGCATTCAGGATTTTGAGGTGAAGGCATAGGGGAGGTTGCCTGGTTTTGATTTTGAAACAGTTCAGCAACAGTGGCATCCTCTATTTCCAACACCTCCCCCTCAACCTGCACCTGAGCAGCTTCTTCAGTTGGTTGTAATTCTTCTTCCATATCTTGAGCCTGTGTTGCTCTTTGCAGTTCTTCCAGCTCAACTTCTGTGAATACTTTATTTCTTATTATGAATCTGCTCTGTTCTGCTAGCCTTTGTTCTGTTATTTCTGTATCTGGTTGCTTCTCTTTCCAAATTTGGTACATTCTTTTTAAACAACCTCTTCTAGTTGGACTAGACTTGTAATAGCAGATCATTATTTCCTTGTTAGCATTGTTCATATATTTTTTTCTAGTTAAGCGACGTTTCTTCCGGTAACCTTGCAGTCTCCAGCCCTGGTTGCTCAGCTGAAGATCCTGAGTCCTGTAGCCTACTTGCCACCAGATGTCCAGGGACTGCAGCGCCTGGTGCGGTCCTTGTTGACCCAGGCAATGACCAATCTGGTATAGATTTATTGAAGTTACTTTTCACGAATAACGCAAGGAGAGTTCTCCAGAAGAAATTTAACATTTTTTAATGTATGCAACCACGGGGGCAAGAATAGTATATGCGCAGAAATGGAAAAATAATAAAACACCCTCAGAAGAAGATTGTTTGATAAAAATTTTGGAATACGCTGAGATAGCAAAACATACAGCACTCATAAGGGATGAAAACTTGGAATGTTTCAAAGAAGATTGGGAGCCATTCTTACTTTACTTAAAGAACTATTTTAGTTCTTTATGGAGCCTCAGGGCTCCATACTCTCTCCAATGCTTTTTAACATCTACATGAAACCGCTGGGAGAGATCATCAGGGGATTTGGAGCTGGGTGTTACCAGTATGCTGATGACACCCAGATTTACTTCTCCATGTCAGCTTCTTCAGGAGTTGGCATATCCTCCCTAAATGTCTGCCTGGAAGCAGTAATGGGCTGGACGAGGGAGAATAAACTGAAGCTGAATCCAGATAAGACGGAGGTACTTATTGTGCGGGGTCAGAACTCTAGAGATGATTTTGATCTACCTGTTCTAGATGGGGTCACACTTCCCCAAAAGGAATAGGTTCACAGTCTGGGAGTACTTCTGGATCAATGCCTCTCTTTGGTTTCTCAGGTGGAGGTGGTGGCCAGGGGTGCTTTCTATGAGCTCCGGCTGATACGCCAGCTGCACCCATTTCTTGAGATCAATGACCTCAAAACAGTGGTACATTTGTTGGTAACCTCCAGACTTGACTTCTGTAATGCGCTCTACGTGGGGCTGCTTTTGTACATAGTCCGGAAACTTCAGTTGGTTCAGGATGTGGCAGCCAGGTTGGTCTCTGGGTCATCTCGGAGAGACCACATTACTCCTCTGTTGATGGAGCTACACTGGCTGCCAGTAGGTTTCCGGGCAAAATACAAAGTGCTAGTTATAACTTATAAAGCCCTAAACGGCTTAGGCCCTGGGTATTTAAGAGAGTGTCTTCTTCGCTATGAGCTCCACCGCCCATTGAGGTCACTTGAGGAGGTCCGTCTCCAGTTTCCGCCAATTCGTTTGGTGGCTACACAGAGATGGGCCTTCTCGGCTGCTGCCCCAAGATTGTGGAATGCACTCCCTGCTGGGATACGAGCCTCCCCATCTCTGGCATTTTTAAAAAAACACCTGAAAACACATCTCTTCAACCAGGCTTTCTCAGCTTTTAAAAACTTGTTTTTAAATTTAAATTGTTTTTAAATTGTTCTGATTATTTAATTGCTGTTTTACGATGTTTTTAATTAATCATTGTTTTATGCTTTATAATTTTTGTTTTAATTATTAACTGATTTTAATGGTGTTTTAATGTAAACTGCCCTGAGCCTTTTGGAAGGGCGGTATAAAAGTTTTAATAATAAATAAATAAATAAATTTTTCCAATATGGACCTTTCAGCAGGGTTTGAAATTTAGTAACAGCAGCAGGTTGGGTAGGGTAAAATCGAGTTTGCAATGTGGAGTATATGTGTTTTGAATTATTATAGCAATGGTAGATTTGTATAGCTAATATGAACCATGCAGACTGGTAAGCAGGAAGTCAATATTTATTTGATTAAATGTAATTGGACTGTTAAGATATTGTAAAAACCAATAAAATTTTAAAATACAAAAAAAGTTACGTTTCACCATATTGTTGATTGGAGAGGCACTCTTCGTCTGGCTCCTCTGGTGAGACCTGTCCCATATGGTTGGACCTCTGGCATAGCTCTCACCTTCCTCAGAGCACGCAAGCCCCACAACCACCCCAAGGTAGTGCCTAACTGGGGGTTGTTGTTGTTATTATTTTATTTCAATTTCTATACTGCCCTTCCAAAAATGGCTCAGGGCAGTTTACACAGAGAAATAACAAATAAATAAGATGGATCCCTGTCCCCAAAGGGCTCACAGTCTAAAAGAAACAAGATAGACACCAGCAACAGTCACTGGAGGCACTGTGCTAGGGGAAGATAGGGCCAGTTAGTCTCCCCCTGCTCAATAAAGAGAATCACCACGTTAAAAGGTGCCTCTTTGCAAAGTTAGCAGGGGTTAACTTGGGAGAGTAACTAGGATATATGAGTGTAGATTTTAAACAGTGAGACATGGGACACTGAAGTTGATGTCTGTATGGTGAAATGTCTATGCTTTATTTGTAGTTTTTAATTTTCTTTTAACTTATGCAATAAAAAGGTCTGGAGAGATGAATTTGATCTAGATTCATTATGCGTATTGTGTCACCAATATATCAACTAACTTCTACATAGTCAATATATGATTCAACTTAGAACTGATTGTCTTTGTGCTGGTGACATTAGGACAATTTATTTTTTCATTTGCTTATTTAAATCTTGAAACCTAGGAGCAATAACTTCTCAGATCTTTACTGATTTGGTTATTGAGTGTAGAAATACAAGGAGGAAACTAATAAGGCTTACCCAAGAGGAAGATATTGTCATTCCACCCAAAAGATAACAGACTTGGTCGTTAAAAGGCACTCCTACAATAATCTTTTGAAGGAAAAGAAGTTGCAGCACCATATATATCTATGACAGGAGTTGGAGATACCCAACCAATGTCAGGAGCTGGAGTTAATCAGGGATGGAACCTTGTTTTGCATGGTTATTGAGAGTTAAGATCCATAATTGTTGCACAGAATTTACCATCTGTATAGTTTTCATATTTTCAGAATATTGTTTAAGATTCAGGGAGAAAGATCCCTGGAGTTAATAAGACAGATAATATTTTTTGCCAGACTACATCTGATTTGACATCTATAATAAATAGTTAATGAAGTTAAAAGTCTCATTGCTCAGTTGGCCAAGTACAAAGCCACAGGAGAAGATATGCAACCCCCAAATAATTTAAAGTCAACCAAGAATGGTGGGCTCCTATCTTGGCAAACATGTTTACATATATTAATTCCACAGGATGGATGCCTCAAGCACAGAAAAACACTATTGTTTGTCCAATCTTTTGAAAAAGAGATAATCAAGATCCGAGCAACTATAGACTCATTAGGCTTTTAGATGTATACAAGATATATTTTGAATAAACTAACAAACTAGGGCAAGACTAATTAGAGCATTCATTTAGCACAAGCAGGATTCAGAAAGGGATTTAGCACTACAGACCAATGTTTTGTTTTGCAACTTCTTATTCAGAAAACTATCCATGGCCCTTCAAAATGCTTGTTTGCAGCATTTGCAGATTTATCATTTGCATTTGATCTTGTGAATCTATTTACACTATGAGAGATATTTGATTGATTGATTGATCGATTAAGTGCCATCAAGTCAGTGTCGACTCTTAGCGATCACATACATAGATTCTCTCCAGGATGATCTGTCTTCAGCTTGGCCTTCAAGGTCTCTCAGTGGTGCCTTCATTGCTGTCGTAATCAAGTCCATCCACCTTGCTGCTGGTTGTCCTCTTCTTCTCTTTCCTTCAACTTTCTCCAGCATTATGGACTTCTCAGGGGAGTTGAGTTTTCACATAATGTGTCTGAAGTATGATAGTTTGAGCCTGGTCATTTGTGCCTTGAGTGAAAATTCTGGATTGATTTGTTCTGTGATCCATTTGTTTGTTTTCCTGGCTGTCCATGGTATACTCAAAAGTCTTCTCCAGCACCAAAGTTCAAAAGCATCAATGCTTTTTCCATCTTGCTTCTTCAAAGTCCAGCTTTCGCATCCATAGAGTGTCATGGGAAAACTCATTGTCTGATTCTAATCTTTGTGGGTACAGACATGTCACGGCATCTAAATATCCTTCCCAAGGCCTTCATTGCAACCCTATGAAATGCTAGTCTGCAACGTATTTCTTGAGTGCTGGATCCTTTACTGTTGATGGTCGATCCTGAAAGGCAGAAGCTATCCACCACTTCAATGTCTTCATTGTGAATTCTGAGGTTGATTGCTGTACCTGTTGTCATTAGTTTAGTCTTCTTTACATTTGCATCGTAGTCCCATTTTTTCACTGTGCTCCTTGACTTTCACTACTAGAGCTTGCAGATCATCCGCATTCTCAGCTATCAGAGTGATGTCATCAGTGTAGCGCAGGTTATAGATGTTTCTTCCTCCAGCTTTAAAACCTCGCTCTTCTTCCAATCCATCTTCTCTCTGTATATGTTCAGCATATAAACTGAATCAGGAAGGAGAACATATACAGCCTTGTGTTACTCCTTTGCCATTCTGGAACCACTCTGTTTCACCATGTTCTGTCTGGACTGTGGCTTCCAGTCCTGTGTATAGGTTTCTCATGAGAACAATGAGATGTTCTGGGATGCCCATTTTCCTAAGGACATTCCACAACTTGACATGGTCAACACAATTGAAGGCTTTTCTGTAGTCAATAAAGCACATATTGACTTCTTTTTGGTATTCTTTGGCTTTCTCAATTATCCAGCATGCATCAGCAATGATGTCTCTTGTTCCTTGGCCTTTTCTGTAACCAGCTTGAATATCCAGCATTTCCCTTTCCACGTAGGGCTCTAATCTGCCTTGGATGATCCTGAGCATTATTTTGCTAGCATGTGAAATTAAGGCTATTGTGCAATGGTTTGCACAACCTGTTAAGTTTCCTTTCTTTGGTATGGGTATGTAGACTGACCTGTTCCAATCTGTTGGCCACTATGTCATTCTCCAAATTTTCTGGCATAGTTTGGTTAGAGCCTTGACTGATTCTTCTTCTGTTGCCTGCCATATTCCTTTAGCTGTTCCATCAATTCCTGTAGCCTTCCGACTTGGTAATGACCGGAGTGCTGATCTAACTTCACCTTCCTGTACTAGAGACTTATTTCTCTTATTCAAGTACTTTACAGTAATACAACCATGCGGATTCATACTGATCACTTGGATGGATTGATTCAAAAAACCGAGACTTAGAGGTATAAGACAAGGTTGTCTCTTGGCATCATTTTTATTTAGTTTCTATATTACCAATGTTGCACCCAGGCCCAAATAAGAGACAAGACACATTGCATGGATTCAAAGGGCCACACTTTATTAAACTGTCTACAAGAAGTATGAAATGTGACAACATTTTCTAGCTAACTAAAAAATGTTCAGGCAACAATCCCACCACCCCCGGAAATAAAACTCTTTAATACTGATTTGTATTTCTTTGTTTTGCAAAACAGCCATGCTTGTGGGTTGTCAGTTATCAATGGACTGATCACTTCCTCCTCACCACACAGAGTACTGTGTCGAGGGAGAGCTGCCAGAATCACCTCCCCCATGAGTTGCAAAGCCCTGAGTGGGTGAGCCAAGCAACTCCCAAAGAGGTTTCATTCACAAACACCCCGGGCCCCAAAACTCTGAGGGGTTGTTCCATGAAATCCCCAGTTGCCCAAATGGTGCCTCCAGCTGTACACCATTAAAGCAAAGTCACCCTGACAACAAAACCTCAAACAGGGAGAAACACAGGGAGGTGGTGTAACAACATTTTACCCAATGTCTGGTGAAAAGGGATAAGAGTCAGCAAACCATGGATGGGCCCTGGCCCACCCCTCTAATGCTCTCCTTACCCTGAAGTTGGTGGTCATGTCCTTCAAACCTCTTGATTTTCCTTGAAAAGCCAGTCCAGAAAGATGTCTCCTATGGACCTAGGTGCCAAACCTTTATGATACAGAGAAACACAAAACTGCATCAAGTGCTCAACTGGAATCGGCCAAAGCTCAGAAAGTGACAATGACAACCTACACTGATGGAACTCATGCAAAGAGGGTGAATACTGCTTTCTGGTGGTGGGAGCAAGTGATGATTGAATAGCCTGCTCTATCTCAAGCCTCAAAGCATACATTGGTGCAATGGCAGTGATTCTACTTGTGCTCAGGCTTTAGGAGCCAGGGGATCAAAAATACTTGACCTGCATCTGAGACAGTGCAACCACAATGCTATTGTCAAGACCAGGGACATGATGCACAAGAAACATAATGTTGTAATGTAAGCATTGCAACATAAAGCTATGCACAAGCTTCATAACTTGAGGGCTTCCAGAAGACCTAGAGCTAATCACCTGTACTGTGGCCATATTGTAACACCAAAAGTGCACAGTCTTATTGGAGAATAAATTGGCCCAGATGTGCTCGGCAACCATGATTGGGAAAAGCTCCAAGAACATTAAGTGCCACTTAACGCCTTGAGCAACCCATTCCAGAGGTCAAGCTGCCGCACATGGAAAAAGAGGCCAAATCCATGCATGTCAGATGCATCAGAATAAATCTTCATCTCAGCCCCCAATAGGGGCTTATCCCTCCAGAAAGAAATGTTATGATTAAAGTCAGTTAGAAAGTCCAGCCACATTGCCTAGTCCTCTCTTGGGGTTTTGGTAATGTGAACCCTATGGTAAGGAGCTTTTTGCTCCTCACTGAGATGATGCAGAAATACTCTCCTAGGGTAAAAAACCCTACATACAAAGTTAAGGTGACCAATCATCACTTGCAACTCTCAGTCAGTCAGTCTTTATTACAGCCTTAGACCAAAACCAATACACCTAAAACAGTTAACATACTTTTCTACACAGACATGCTAATTACACAACAATGCATTAATTCAGCCTCTTGGCCAATAGGGTATGACGGGCTTGCAACTCTTTGAGGGTAGCCTTCTGGGCTGACATTAAGACATGTACATGTTCCACAATGTCCTTGATTTTGTTCTTCTAAGTGGCATGACTGAGCAAATGTATCTATCTCTTTACCCAAGAAGGAAAGGCAAGTAGTGAGTCCCTCCTATGGCCCCCAATGTATGAAGCAGCCATTCTGGGGTGGCTGGAAATGGGGGCTCTCTACTCCTGGGAATCTCAGAACCTGCAGATCTACATATGCCACAATGCCAGCCCAGGCCCAGGAGTTTCAAATGTCTTGAAGGGTCCACTCTGCAGCCTGATGCCAGCGCCCTCCTCCAGCTTCTTTATTTTGGTTGTGCTATGCTCAGTATCCAAAATGTTGACCCCTGAAGGATTCCAGAGTGGACAAGTTCTACTTTTTAACCAAGAAGGTTTGGGGAAGGGGGACCTGGCCCCTTCCTCTTTTGGGGGTGGATGCCCACAGAGGTTAGCTCATGAGCAGGACAGGTCACTGGGGACAGTCTTGGGTCAGCTGAAATCTTTTTTTCAAGGAAACTACCAGTTGATCCAGGGCTCAGTGTCCAAGCATGAGAGCAACTGGCCATGGAGACATCCCTAGATAGCTCATGAGAGAGACCATCAGATTGGAGAGGAAAGAAGCGAATTGCCCAGACAAATCTGCCATGATGCCAGATGGCAAAACATCCCCTCTTCCACCTAACACCTCTCTCATGAGAGTGTCAGGCCATGGGTGCTCTGGACAGAGCAAGGATGGTTTCTGGCTTGTGGCTGTGGGGACTGCCATCCCGAGGAGCACATTCCTAGTCTTGGGGACCATGGGCAAGCTGTCATAATACAGTGTCCCCTTCATGCCCACATATCCATGTGCACAGGTGTACCCTTTCCAGGGGCCCGAAGTGGCAACTGCCCTCTCCAGCATTGTCCAGAGAACAGGGGGGCTACCCTCTCCCATCCATCTACACACCTGCAGAACTGCATATGGTAGTTAGGGTGGTCTGGGAGCCAGGAGTCCTGAATGAGCAGAAAGCTTTGTGGCTGTGTCCATCCTTCCACCAACACAGTGCACACGCAAGGGATAGGGGAAAGGGGGCATCTAGTTGCCCTCTGGGTGCTTGCAGGTCTGCACAGGGGAGGAGTGTGGGGAGGCTTCGGGGGGATCTGTTTTATTTTTTACACAGAAACGTTGGGGAACTGGGGCCCATCCACTTCCCTGGTGGGATCACAGGCCCCCCCCCCCATTACTCATGAACAAGGCCAGGGCTACTCGGAGGCAGGCAAAGTATGATGGGTGTGGAGCTGTCCGCATGATCTACGCCCACTCCTGAGAGCCAGTCCATGGGTGCTCCGGATAGAGCTGTGTTGGGAAGCGGTGGGTGGAGAGTCTGGCAGTTCCGTGCACACCCCTAGACCTCAATGGGCGATGGGGCTCATAGCGAAGAAGACGCTCTCTTAAATATCCAGGACCTAAGCCGTTTAGGGTTTTGTAAGTTATAACTAGCACGTTGTATTTTGCCTGGAAACCTATTGGCAGCCAGTGTAACTCCATCAACAGAGGTGTAATATGGTCTCTCCAAGATGATCCAGAGACCAACCTGGCTGCCACATTCTGAACCACCTGAAGTTTCCGGACTACGTACAAAGGCAGCCCCACATAGAGCGCATTACAGAAGTCAAGTCTGGAGGTTACCAACAAATGTACCACTGTTTTGAGGTCATTGATCTCAAGAAACGGGTGCAGCTGGTGTATCAGCCGGACCTGAGACAAAGCACCCCTGGCCACTGCCTCAACCTGAGAAACCAAGGAGAGGCGTTGATCTAGAAGTACTCCCAGACTGCGAACCTGTTCCTTTTAGGGCAGTGTGACCCCATCTAGAACAGGTAGATCAAAATCTTTTCTAGAGTTCTGACCCCGCACAATAAGTACCTCCGTCTTATCTGGATTCAGCTTCAGTTTATTCTCCCTCATCCAGCCCATTACTGCTTCCAGGCAGACATTTAGGGTGGCGCAGTGGTAAAACTGCCGCCCTGTAACCAGAAGGTTACAAGTTCGATCCTGACCAGGGGCTCAAGGTTGACTCAGCCTTCCATCCTTCTGAGGTCGGTAAAATGAGTACCCAGAATGTTGGGGGCAATATGCTAAATCATTGTAAACCGCTTAGAGAGCTCCGGCTATAAAGCGGTATATAAATGTAAGTGCTATTGCTATTGCTATTGCTATTGCTATTGCTATTGCTATATGCCAACTCTTGAAGAAGCTGACATGGAGAAGTAAATCTGGGTGTCATCAGCATACTGGTAACACCCAGCTCCAAATCCCCTGATGATCTCTCCCAGCGGTTTCATGTAGATGTTAAAAAGCATTGGAGAGAGTACGGAGCCTTGAGGAACACCATACTTAAGCTCAGATTTTGAGGAGCAACACAGTGCCTCCCACCCGCCAACACCTTCAGACATTCCAGAAGGATACTATGGTTGATAGTATCGAAAGCCACCAAGAGATCCAAGAGGAACAACAGAGTCACACTTCCTCCATCAATTGCCAATTGGAGATCATCCATCAGGCCGACCAAGGCAGTCTCCACCCCATAGCCCGCCCGAAAAACTCTCAACCGCAGGCGAATTATGCTTTGCGACAAGCCTTTACTGTACAATGCCACCATCATATTTAGATGGGAGATATGCTAAGGTGCCGTTTGACTAATGTCTCTGTACCTGCAGTGCTCCTCAGGTAGAGGATATTCTACAGTATGTCCTGTTTTTTGCAATGAATGTATGTAGGTTCTAGAGAGTGATTTCTGGTGCCCTTTTCTGAAAAGGATGGGTAACAGGATGTCAGCTGAACAAATCTGTGGCTAATGCTTTCAGATGTGGATCCTGATATTACCAATCAAGTGTCTCTGTTTGCCGTAGCTCTAAAAATATTAGAATTAGGGTTTTGAAATTTATAGCTGTAGATTGTGAGAATGATCAACTGTTCTGATTTTCTCCTGGAGTGAACAGTTTTTTTTAAATTTTATTATGCACAAGTACTTTCATACTGAAACACAATTAATGATTATTTTGTTTTGTTTTTGGAATAAACACATGTTTATTTTGGAATGTATAACCTTTCATGAAATATAGTAATAACCAATGGTTGTATGCAATAAACCGAGAAAGACTATGAAGCCCTTCTCCTTATCCCCAGAGGAGATAAAGCTTCCCATGGTGACTCAGTGGTGAGTGGAAGGAAAACTGTACATGCTGCAAAATAATTTTATTTTCATTGCTACCCCATTCTTTGGGACTGAGCTCTGGCACTGAAATAGCTTCTAGGACCAGAGCAGGCCCACTAGTAAGGCTGGGTAAAGTGGCAGTCTTGGGTGGCAAATTGACAGAGACAGCAGACTGGCAGGGGGCACCTCTACACTGCCCACCTCTGTTATCCCACCATGACTCACTGATCTGGCAACATCATTCCATGATGAAGGGCTCTGGGATCTTGTGTATTGAAAGCCACAAGTTCTGCATCTTAACTGAAATGAATATTTTATTCTCTCAAGAGATTTCCAAGCAAGTATGACAGTTAAGCATGATGGTGATGTATTTAATGCCATCTGCAGTGTGGCCCTTAGTTTGCATTTCATCTCTATTTTCTAAACAGAGGCTGGTGCTTATAAACTCACTCACACCAAATTGATGGGGGAAGTGAATCCCTCTCCTCTGCACAGCTGACACATTTCAAAATTCAGAGTGTGACACACAATAGACTTAAATTGGTATGTTATTGCCTCCCCTCATAAAGCCTTGCGAGCTGTAATTTAGTGGAAGGTGTGCTAGGGCAGGAGTTCCTGCCCATTTTGCATCTCCAGATGTTGGGCTTTTTGTTGGATCCTCTTGCTGTTGGGTGTTTTTGTGTCGTCCCCCCCAATTTGGCACAATGGGCTGACACAGCTGTGGGAAAGGGCTAGAGCAGGAGTTCCCAATCTTGAGTCCCCAGATGTTGTTGGACAACTCCTGTGGCTATGACATCACCTGTGGTTTCTCTTTTATGATGCACCCATTGTCTCCTTGGTGGTGGCCAAAGCTCAAGGTGCAGTGTTGTGGAGGATGCAGGAGAAGAAGCAGCATCTCACAGGGGTAGCTTAGTTCTCCTCCTAGCCCAAGAATAGAGGGGATAGTCATGGAAAAGCAGTTGTGCTCCTTTTAAATATACAAATGAGTTGTAAGGCTGCCAGGTGAGAAGTATCCTTTTGTTCTAGAACAGAAACTTGTAATGGCTGGAGGCAGTTTGAAACCAAGCGACCCAAGGCAAGTATTTCAGCAGCTATATATGCGGGGTGGGGGGGAGTGTAGTGTGGTGTGGTGTGGTGTTTGTTTGTTTTGCTTCTTTTCTTTGGTTTTGTAATTAATGTTTGCCAAGGCTTAATTCTAGAGATGGTAGGGAGAAAGAGACTACGTTGTCTGGCAAATAGGGATGAACTAGCCAGCTCAATTTGAACCGTGGTTCAAATTGAACCAGCCTGATTTGGGAGGCCTGAGTTTAAACTAGACTGTCCCCCGAAAGGGAGGGTGCTGGTCTGAGTTTGAACTGGACCATGCCTGGTTCTAAAAACTGGTTCAGGAGCCAGTTCAAGGGGTGTATTTGTAAAGGGGAATCCAGTGAGGATTCCCCTTTACAAGTAAAGGGCATTCCCTATACTAATGTGGTGGGTGGGAGCGAGATACAGTTACCTTTAATTTAGAGGCAACAGGAATGGCAGAGGTGGCAGTGTTGGCAGAGACAGCAGTCTAAGTGGCAGGGACTCCTCGAACACACCCCACCACCCGGCTTCCCAAATGATAGCCCAGGCTGGCCTGTGCCTGCACCATCCCTGCTGTTTCTAAATTAAAGGTAACAGTACCCTCTCTCCCCCGCCCCGCATTAGTATAGGGGAATGCCCTTAACTTGTAAAGAGGAATCCTAACCAGATTTCCCTTTACAAGTATACCCCCTGAACCAGCCCACCAGCCTGTTCGGCCTGGATCAATGGCCGAACCAGACTGGACCCGGTTTAGCTGGACCCGAGACTGGACCAGGCCAGGTCAATTCGAATCTGGTCCAGATTTGAACCAAACCAGCCTGGCCAATTCCATGCACATCCCTACTGGAGAAGTATCTTCACCTTGGAAATAGACCAACATGAGTAGGGAAGTGCAGACAAATAGACAACAATTTCATTTTGGAAAGCATCTAGAAAAACTAAAAAATAATAATCATGGATTCCCCCAGGTTTAAGGGGGGGGTGGGAATTCAACAAAAATCATGATGCAAGGAAAGCAATGATGCAAGGTAAGGAACAAAACATGTTGCATTGTTCCAGAAAAAAGGAAGCAAAAAACTTCAGATATTAACATCACCAACACAGAGGTAAGTGATTTATTGCTAAAGAAAGCAGCCATTTGGTTTCATTCAAAGAGAATGAGAGGCAAACCATCACAAGGTGCTTTATTAGAAGGAAATGACATAGCTTGAAATGCATGGTTTCAATCAGTTTAAGAAAGCAATAAGTTCATAACAAAAAGTCTGATTATTCATCCTTACACTGTTTCAGGAAGAAGTGTAAAAGATCATAGGTGGTCACCACCACCATGGTGGTAAGTCCTTATGTGCCAAAGAAAATGATTACTTGTTTACTTTTCTGGCTCACTGGTCTTTTCAGATCAATTGCAGAAGACTTCTGTCATGGTTAAACATTGATCTGACCAATTTGATTACTGTTTTGCAGACTGATAGGTAAATTTCCAGTTTACAAGGAATGGCAATCTATCTGTTCTCTCAAGAGAAAAAGAGATACTTCTCCAATGTAAGTAAAAATACACCTTTGTCTTGCATGGGAAGAGATGTTCAGAGAACTGGATGGGGAGCAATCTTTATTTTCAGGAAATGGCTTGGCTTGAAAATCTTGAACCAATAATGGTTTCCCAAAAGCTCAAAAAAACAACTCATAACAAAATGTCTGGTGTGAGGTAAGGAACATCAGAATTGTTGCTTTGCTTCGGGACATGTGAAACAGCACCAACATGGAAAGAGACCCTAAGAAATGTCCTTTATTGTTACTGGAAGTGGTTGCTTGATTCCATTTCTAGCCCACTGGTCTTTTCAGTTCAATAACTGAAGACCTTTCTCATGGTTAAAAAAAATGAACCAAGCATTTTGATTACTGTTTTGAAGATTGAAAAACAATTTATAAAGAACTGCAATCTATCTCTTTTCTTGAGACAAAGAGATACTTTTCCAAGTAAGTAAAAAGGACACTTGCAAATGTATTGACTTATATGGTGAACTGGATTTGGGGAAATCTTTATTTGCAGGAAATGGCTTGGCTTAAAAAGCATAAAGCAATTAATGGTTTCCCAAGCACAAGAAAGCTAAACAGTCATAACAAAAAGTCTGACATGAGGTAAGGAATACCAAAACTGTTGCTTTGCTAAGCAGAAGGAAATGTGAAACAACTCCAACATAGATATAGGCTCTTAAGAAGTCCATCCTTTATTGCTCATGAAAGTGGCTACCTGGTCTCATGGAAACTTCTCATAGAAACACCTATGATGATTAAACATCTATTTGATCATTTTGGTGTCCCCACCACTGTCTTTCAGATAGAAAGGGAATGTTTTAAATTAGAAAGTGTTGTTATCCATCCATTCTCTAAAGATGTTGTTGCTATAAGTGATTACTATTCCACAGATAAGTAGCTGAAAGGAAAATATTATCTTTTAAAACAGTGTATGATCTATAAAACTAATCCATCTTTCTTATGAAGCCAAGCAGTAGATTTATCATCAGGAATATTGGCAGCACAGGTAATTTTGTTGCTTTATTTCATCCAGAAGTAACTGCACAAGGCATATGAGAAAGAATGAAACCCTGAGACTTATGCAGTGGGTCCTGGGCACGCAAATGGCCAGTGCACACATGCCATGGCCTTCAAAATGGTGACCCCGAGCAGGGAGAGGGCCATAAATGGGCCAAAATGGCACTAAAAAGACCAGGAGGGGGCCAGCGTGGGAGTGGAAACTGTTGGAGACTGCCCCCATGGATGCAGCAGCACACACACCCCCGAGGCCACCAAACGCAGTAGTAAATTTTCTTAATTTTTTTTAAGTTGTAGGAAACCCCTCCCCCCATGGCAGCAGCGATGGGGGCTGGAGTGAAAAATCGCTGGCCCAACTGGATGGGCCCAGAGACTTTTGCCAACTGCGAGGTGCGCCTGCGCAGTTGAGCGATTGTAGCAAGCCCGTAACAACACAGGCTTGTGATTATTTCGGTGTTGCTCTGGCCCCCCCAGTGTTGCCAGGGGAGGGGGGAGAGTCAAGGAGGACCATTCCCCCCACCCGCAGCCACCCCTTGGCCACAGTAGTAATAATTTTTAAAAGAACACAGAGGTTTATTAGTGAGGTGGCTTTTTTTAAAAGGAGCCTCACGGGAAGGGGGGTTTGCACAGTAGGGGGGTCTCTCAGCTGGGCAGTCCAGGTGCCCAAATTACTTAGGTGCACCCCTGCTGCAATGTGCTCTATGTGGGGCTGCCTGGAAACTGCACTTGTTACAGATTGTGACAGTCAGGTTGGCCCCTGGGTCATCTTGGAGACACCATATTACTCCTATACTAAAAGAGCTATCCTGGCTCCCAATAAGTTTCTGGGCAAAATACAAGGTGCTGATTATAACCTACAAGACCTAAATGGCGTAGGCCCTGGGTATTTAAAAGAATGTCTTATTTGCCAAGAGCCCCACCACTCATTGAGAGCATCTGGAGAGGTTAGTCTGCAGTTGCCACTGGCTGGTTTGGTGGCTATGCAGGGATGGGCTGCCCCGAGACTCAGGAATGTGCTCCCGGCTGAAATAAGAGCTCCTCCATCTCTGATAACTTTTTAAAAGTCTAAAGACTTATTTTTTCTCCCCAGCTTTTTAACTGGACTGTGGTTTTAAATTTATGTTGTTGTAAACCACCCAGCAATGGAAGTTTGGGACAGTCTACAAATTCAAAAAATAACAAACAAATAAATATTGTTGGTATATATCAAAATGTAGGTGTTATATAAAATATCTGCACCCACTATCACCATCACCTCCAAAGTTTTCTCACTGAAATGGCCAAACTGTGAAATCTGTTGACAGGCAGTCAGTGTTCATGGTCTTTAACTCTAGGTGTAACATATTTGCTTCATTTACATGTGGCACAGCAGGGGGGGGGATGTTTGACTAACAAGCAGAAGGTTGCCGGTTCGAATCCCCACTGGCACTATATCTGCATGGGAAGAGGCAATGGTAAACGGAGTCGAAATCGACTTGACAGCACACTTTACCTTTACCTAGGAGCTGGATAGATGAACAATCTGGATTAGGACAGGCCCTATTAAAGACAAAAAGAGCCCCAGTGGTGCGATGTAGAGTACTTATTTCTTAGCATGATGTATAGGTTCTTGTTAATTTTCGCAGTTTAATCTGGACTGTGTCAAGGGGCAGACCACTGCTGCGTGCATCTTTGCTCCCTTAAACCTTGCAAGCGCCTCGATCACACACTCCTTCCCACCTGACCGGTGGGTACTGTTGAAGCAACGCCCCTGCTCTCTCTGCTACCCCACAGAAAGAGGCGGGGTAGGGGCCCAAAGTACCGGATGAGGAGCCAGAGGGCGGCAGATGAAACCTTGCTGAAGTTACGCCTCTACTTTCCACACTCACCTGAGGCAACACAAGAGACAGGGGGGTTGGCGCGCAGGGTGCGCGCTGGTGGGGGGAAGGGCTGCGACACTTTGGCGCCATCTCCCCCAACACTCCTCACGGCCTTGATGAGGCCAGTCATTACCTCAAGTGAAAGACTCTGGAACTAATATGGTTTCTAGCTGTGGGGCAGCCTTGGCCTAGTTCAGGCAGACTGGGACAGGCAGGGGGAAGAAAGTGGCCAGGTTGCCGCCTCAGCCCCTCAGGGAAAGGAGCGCCGCGTCCACCTGGGCAGCCGTTTCTCGCCTCTCGCCTCTTCCAAGGCGAAGCCCCGACTTTCAGGGTCCCTCCCTTTCGGGGCTCCGTTAGACAAGGGGGCAGACCTGTCCTCGGCTCTCCCTGCCTTCCCCCACCTCACGACCCTCTCGCTTTCTGGCCCGCTCTTTTTATGTTGGCGGAGGGAGAATAGGTGGAAGTTGCCTTTTGTCTGGCCGGGGTCGGACGGAGCCGTTTTGTTCGATAAAGTTTCAACGCTTTGTGACCAAGCAGGAAAGCCCGAGCCGAACTCCTCTGACAACCTCCATTATTCTGACAACACCCCACCCCAACCTCGAGCTGCTGGTTCGATGGGAACCCCCAAGTTTGTGGCATTTCAGAGAGCTCTGTGAAGAGCTGTTAGTCGAGGCAAAAATTAATAAAGAAATGCCGGGCGAATGGGAAAAATACGCACACACCTTAAAAACAAAAAACAAAATCTTTATCCACGGGATGCTTATTTGAAGTAAAGTTCCTCTGTGAAATGAAGTATCTGTAGAGAGAAAATGCGAAATGAAAGCCCAGTATTTAATGCAGGCATTTTCACACGGAGGAAAAAGAAGGCGGATGGAAGTGGCTAAGCCATGGTTTGCTTTTGGGGAGGGGGAAAAATCTGTTCTTTTCCTAGCTGACCCCCAAACAAGAAGAGGTCCATTTCACAAGCATTGGGGCTTCATTGTCTACCAGATGCACCAGGCTCGTAATGCTCCAGTTGGCAAGGAAGTCTAGAGAGGCGGGGGCTTTTGGGGAAGGAGATACATAGACAACAGCACACTCTTCCCAATGGTTTATTTAAACAACTATTTTTAAGGACTTCAGCCAGTCTCGTTATGAGCTGGTGTGAAGGATATTTCACTATTTGGCATCTGCAACGGGCGACCGCCAAACTAAATAAGTCCAGGGGAAGAGTAGGAGACAGGAAATGGAATGTGGAGTGCGTGTGTGGTGTGTGTGTGTGTGTTTTTGTCTGCAGTGAAGTTTCCCTTGAGTGGTTTCATTTGGATTCTGTCTAGTCTGGCAGGCTCCATAATTCCTAAGACCTCCAAGCCTGCACCATCACTGCCCCAAGGAAGATAGCCCAGTTTCTTCTCTACCTCAGGCGACAGAAATCAGAAAGGAAAGGCGAGAAAGCACAAAGCAATGCGCTGGTCCTGTCAAACGTCTTCCAAGAAGAGCAAAGTGTGTCATTAGAACGTACGGAGATAATAAAAGTTTCGACAAGGTATGTACAAGCAACTGTTAGATATTTAATCTGTAGATATTTAATCTAATCAGTGTGTGTGTGCTATATCTGTAGAACGTGTACGTGTGTGTGTGTGTGTGTGTGTGTGTATCTGTAGACCAGAAAGATCTCGAGCATCGCTTCCGTTTGATCATGTTTTTGCGCTTTCAGTCCGGACAGAGTTTTTCCGTAGCCAAGAGGAATGCCCCCACCCCACCCCCGTTGGGGTATAGGAAACGAGAAAGGAAAATCCTTTCCAAATAAGAAGACCTTTACAACTAGAACATTAAAAAAAAAAAAAAGCCTACTGTCTTGATGGTTGGAACCCAAGGGGACGGCTTTCCGGGCCTTTGTTAACGCCTCTTGCCCCCTGGCGGTTGTTCAGCGTAAGGGCAAGAGGAGGCCTACAATCTGGGGTTCTGGCAACTGTACAATGGGGGCGGGGAGCAGAAGAAGAAAAAATCTGCATCTAAGTTGTCACTGGATAATTTGCATTTTCACTCCTAGCTGGAAATTAAAAAGGCAGACCATCGAGAGGGAATCTAGAGGTCATTGGAGGAGGGGGGGATACTAAACGAAAAGGGGGAGACTTACCTTGTATATTTTGCCTCCCACACATATGCTATGGTCTGTGTCGGGTTCTTCTTCTTGTGCTGAGATCTTATTCACACTTTCTAGGAAGTAAGAATTCTAGGAAGTAAGAATTCCCCTAAGAATTCTGTTGAACTTACCTTTTGAGCCGCACCACGGCTGTGGCTAGGGGAGAGGGGGCTGGGTTCACCCCTCTCTCTTGCGACCCCTCAGAGTGAGTGAGATAATGAAGAAAATAGGGAAGGGTGGACTGGGAGCCCTGGTTCTTTGAACCCTTTCGCTCAATTATAACTACACCTGGCCCTGGCTCTCCTTTCTGCACTTACTTTGGAATAGCTTCCTTTGAAGTAAATGGAACTTTCTTCTGAGAAAACTTGTACAGAACCGGGCTGGGCTGCACTACTATGACTTTAAGCCTATTGAGTTAAAGTTCTGTTGAAATCAGTTAGTCTTATTGTAAAGTAAATGCGTCTAGAAGGGGATATAACAAATGAAAAATGGGAAACCTGCCTCTATTTCTAATTTAGATAATTACATCTGCAAGTGAGGAAGTGCGCCGCGATGATGTCCTTTAACTTGAGGACAAAAGCTCTGAAAATAGACACGACTGCAACACTGCATGCTAGGCATTTGCTGCTATAATTATTTAGTATGTGTGTTTTCTTTTGCATATGATTTGTCTGATGGCCCATTAGAGAGCTGCCAAACTGGCTGTCGATTTAAACGGAGGGCAGTTTTAAGGTGCCAGCTCTTGCAATCTTAAAACAGTTTCCAGTTGATTCAGTGATACTTGCTGTGAGTAAAGAAGATTGGGTGTTTGGCTGCAAACACCTTTACTTGGAAATAATTCCCACTAAAATCAATTTCCAATCAAATCAATAAAAAAATTAAAGAAAATGGGCACAATCCACCACCGGGAAATTCTCCAACATCAGTCCAATGGGCCCGGCCAAATCGTTTCATCATAAATTATACTCTTTCAGGCATTAAGAATTGAGGAAGCCCGGAAAATATGCATTCGGATTAAAAGACTTCAATAAGAAGACAAAGCAACCCGATTACAGGTACCGTGTGTTTGACTTTAGGATCGCAACCTATCTAATCTCAGGATTTATTTTTTATTTATTTTTATTTACAAGGAGCACTTCAGACGGTGTTTGCATGTTAGTTCCCTCTGCCCTGTGGACTGAATAACTTTGCGCCGCTGCCATGCTCAGGGCACCTGTGCACGAGCTAACTAAGCGAGACATCTTTCCTTGGATCGCCCTCTTTGATCGGGAACTCGTGTGTGCTTCGCGGTGCACGTCTAGTTCCAAGGTTTCTGCAGGCTTTGAGCAGCTAGACTCAGTCCCCTTCAGTCTTTGTCAGCAAAATCTGTTCTGCCGGCTCCAAGGCTGACTTGAGCAAGCGTCGTATAGACGTGAGAGATTGTTGGGGAGCCAAAATATGACGCGGAAAGGGGCGGAGGAAGAAGAACGGACTTGCCGGCATGAGAGGCAAAGAAGCTGGGGTTCAAAGGACACGCTTCCTGCAGATCGCTCGGCATTTACCTCTTTCGCTTCCCCTTTAACCCCACACCCACCACCGCTTTATCAACTCTTGCTGGTGTGGTTGGTTCTGTGTTGAAGCGGACTCGGGTGGCGCTCTTCCCTGCCTGCGTCGCGGGCTCTTGGGCGAGAAAAGCGCCTCAACTCGGCGCTCTTTGCACCTGACAAGACCTAGAACAGCCCAGGCAAGGCGACGACCCCTCTCTGTAACCCACTCTTCCTGCTTGGTTTTGTTTGGGAACCGGCAAAGGCCGGCCTGGTTGCTTCTTGGGGAAATCAGTCGATCATGTCTGTGATGAGAGCGAGAAAGAAAGGGGGGGGGGCGCATACACACACACACACACACACCCGCCATTTCTGGAGTTGAAAGGACTCGGCTCTAGAAGCGCTGTTGACCCTCCCCCAGCCGATGTCCACAGCCCACCTCTCCCCCATCACCCCCATCCGCTGCAGGTCCCTGCAAATCCTTGAGCGAGATGGAGCTGCAGTCATTTCCCTGCTATCTGGCTCCAAGTTCAATACTATTGGTGACATTTTAATTTTCTCTCCTCTCAAGCTGGTGAGCTTTGCGCGTTGCAGGGACAAGGGACAAAGCCGGCGAGGGTCACAGCGGCCGGTTCTGTCAGCCCATCCCGCGGCCTCTGATTGACGTACGTCTCTATCCTAACCCCAGCAGCTATCAGCATCAAGCCCTACCTGAGCCTTTCCTAGGGCTGTCTGTGTGTGTCTCTGACAAGTCTCCGGCGGAGGGGGCGGGGAGAGATGAAATGGGAATTGATCATTTTTCTGTCTACGAATGCCGTTTAAAAAGCAACCAATCAGTCCTCTCCCTCCCCTCTCTTGTAGGTAGCTCGCTCCTTCCTTCCTGTTTCTTTCTCCCATCCCTCCCTTGTTTTTGTGTCCCTCCATCTCTTGTTAGGCCCCCATATAGGTGAATTTCCCTTCCCACAAAGGCCCACCACCCTTCCTTTACTGCTTCCTGCACACGCCCAACTCTGGCTCGGATCAGGAGACAATTTGAATCTACCGGCCGCTACAGGTGACCCACCCGAATCTCCAGAGCTTTTGGTCACCCCCTCGTAGCATCCTGCCCTCACCTGATTTCATACTCTCTCACAGCCAATATCTCCCAGCTTCTGGTTTAGTTCCAGTAGCAAACTGACAGCCAGATCCCAGGCCTGTTTATATCGCTAGTTCCAACGTGTTCAACGGACTCCCCGGTAGGCTGATAGGGTCGCAGCCTTAATCTTAGAGGGGAGAAGGAGGGGAAGGTAGCTATTACTAGAAATGTAATAAGGCATGCTAATGGGGGAGGGAGAGGACAAAGCCCGTTTCTGTCTTTACTGGCCAATTCCGTTTCTCTTTTCAGTTGTTTAAAATAACTGTAGTTCTGTTTCAGAAAAATTAATCGGCCTTCATGGTTTCCTTTACTGATTGGATTACCAAAAAAAAAAAAAAAAGGTTTACATGCTAATTAACCGGGAAACCTGGATGAAGAAGATGACATGGTGGATATGTACCTATTGTTAAACCTATGGGCACGATCCAGCCAAAGCTAAGCCCTTCCCACTGATCCCTATAAAACTCATTTAAGTAGGTGACCATTAAAATGAACGGGCTTAATTAAGGGTGTCTAGCTTTGATTGGATCCTGCCTTTTATTTTGATTTCCCTGCAGTTCTTTATCCACAGGATAGTTGTTGTAAAACCAAGAGCTTTGCACAAGGGTGGTACAAATTCAGGTCAATTCATCAACTAGACAAATGGAAGGAGTTGGATTTAAACCAGTTTAGTCCCATCCATTTCAATGAAAATAATGTGGTCTGGGTAGTCCAGTTTAACCGCGTTATAACTCAAAAACAGGAATGGATTCGAACGGCAACTTCTTGATGCAAGTGAGGTTTTCAAGTCCAAGGCTTGAGGCGGAGGCTTGTTCTGCTAGCGGTCTTGGTGACTCGGTCATTCGCACTTGTAGGCCTACTTTGGCCCCAGTTAATCTCACACACATCCTCAAAAGAGCCAGAAGGCTGAAACAAGATAGATATGCTGAGCAATGCTTTGGAGGCGGGGAAGGGTGCCCATAAAGACCGAGGCCATTTGGAAGGAACTTTGGCTCCTTTGGCCTGGAAGAGCCGGGGGATGCTGTCGTCGACATTGCTGGGTCGCAGCTGGGGTCGAGCCAAGAGGAAGCTTTTCTTGGCTGGCCTGAGCCAGGAACTGATCGACAACAGATCAAATGTCTGGCGACGTAATAAGGCCGGCTCTCGCGGAACTCTGGCATCCAAGAGCAAGCCGTTCTCGGAGCCTGGCCTGGCCTTTCGCTCCGCGGCGGCGGGGTGCGCAGCGCGGTCCGGGGAGAGGCGGGTGGAGCCAGCCTGCACTTGGGCACAGAAGGCACTGCGCCGCCGGGCGGTGTCACTTGCTGGACTCAAGTTACTTCTGGAAGCAAAGCTCGCGGGGATCCTCTCAGGTCCTGATTTGAACTCCTTCCCAGTCGCCTTTTATAGGGAAGAAATTCGGGCGGGGGGGGGGCAACGAGGCCCCTGTTTCCCTTCCAAGAGCTCTCTCCTGGTCCCGCTTTCCCTGCGGGTCGTAGTTCTATTCACAACCCCGCTTTGATTTCCTGTCATCACCGACCCACCACCTCAGCTTGTCCTTGCTCGTGAAGGAGGGACGAGCCAGCCCAGCTCGGTTGGGTCCCTTCTTCGGCCGCGCTTTACCCACTTCCCTTGGGCAGTCAAAGTGGGACTGGAAAGACACCCACTGCATATGCACTGTAAAAGTTTAACAGCGGTTGCAGCCAGGGGTGCTTCAAAATTGCAAAGTTAAATATTTGTTTTTAATTTTCTGGCTCAGAAATTTTAACTGCCAGGCAAAGGCTGCTCCTGCGGCTGCTCTAATGGGCTTGCATAAATAGTTTTGTTATTACCACTTGTCTGCTAAAACAACATTGGCTCCGCATCCTGACACATCGTATTTAAAAACCTGGCAGCCAGGAGAAATCTCTCATCTAATGTGAGGGGGGTGGGGGGAGCGACAGTGAAATGAATTTGCTTCCGTGTTGGGGGCGGGCGGGGTAAGGAAAGCTGGGCCGAGCGACTTATACAGTCAGTTCGAAAAAATTAACAAAACACGGCGCTTCTATTAGTTTTTAATTAGATTTTGTGATTTTCGACATGTTTAAAGGACAAAACTGTGTGCTTATGGAGGAAGACTTCCGCAGGAATCTATTTGATTAAATATATTTACTATGGAGTGAGATCCTGACCAATTCTAAGGGGGGGGGGGCGGGGGATCCCATCCCACTAGATGTGTTGGGAGTGCCGATGGCACCGACTAAGACTGCTTTTTAAACAATGTCCCATTTTAGAGGACAGATATGAGCACTTAATTCCTAGGATTAGAAATCAGGACGAAGGCGTTTTCATTTCCCCTGGAGTTTTAGTCGAACCCTTCTAACTATTCTTCCCATGCAAATATGGGCTCTTAATTCTTTAAATAATTGGCTTGAGTTTCAGAACGAATCAGGTGTGCAAAAGAAAATAGCACATTGAGATGATGATGATACTCTATTATATTTTTCACCTTGCCAGATGGAGCGTTTGCACCCTGGTCCTTATTCTTCTAGGGGCACCCTCCAGCAGGAAGTTCTCTTATGGAAGATTCTTGGAAATGAATAAGAGGTGCACAGAAGCACTTTGGGCCTTCCGCAGGAGAACTTCCGGACGGTGCTTCATGTCAGTAGCAAAAATACCACTCCCGCCCCCACCCCCATGTTGGATCAAGACTGCACATTTTATTCATTAATGAAGCAAAGTTACAATACAGCTTTTTTTAAAAGCTACTTGGTACTCTGCTTCTTTGTGGGAAGATGCAAGTGTTGGTTTGGATTTCCCCCCTCCTTTTGTTTTTCTTGCGTTGCCCTCCCTGTCAAGTTGATCGCGGGGGGGCGCTTAAACATGTTCAGTTTGCTTTACGTTGAGGTGTTTGGTGGTGGGTTTTTTTGTTTGTTTTTTTGTTTGTTTGTTTTTTTGCCAAGTAGGACAACTCGGTTTGCTTTGGCAGTTCAAGACCTTTTCTTGTGGTGTCCTCCCTTCTGCCTGTTCTGATCAACCTAACGTACCCCACCCCCGCCGTAAATGCAACAGCGGATGTCTTACGAGCTTGCGACTGAGGCCACCTCGATCCTACCCGTGGGCCAGCGGATCAAACTCCCTTCGCCAGCTGGCCCAGGAAGGCTTCCGAACCGCACAACTTCTTTCTGTATACTAAACTGATCGTGGGGGCGGTGTGTGTGTGTGTGTGAGAGAGAGAGAGAGAGAGAGAGAGAGAGAGAAACCCTGCCAGTCCGTTGCAGCTGAAACGAGGAAGAGCCTTGTAGTACCTGGCAGGCTGCCACATTTCTTGAACTTACTATCAGCTTCGGAGGACTAGAGGCTGGAGTGCCCTGCCTCAGATGCTGGAGGAGGAGAACACTCAAGCATGATGCGGTGAACTCCGGACCAGGAATCTTCTGTCTCGCTCAATCTGCTGCTGCCGCAAGCCTCTGGCGTTGTCGCTTCTTCAGGTATTGACACTGAGAGCGACTATCGTCCTATGAAGGAACAGCGATGCCCAAGCCCAGCCTGCTGGGAACGTGGGCGAAGCATTGCCACGAGTGGGCGCGGGATTGCCACGTGGTTTCAGGCACTGTCGTCAGGCGTCACCTTTTCAGTGGCTTCTTAAGCCCGGGGCTTAGCAAGGTTGGAGGGGGCCCAGAGACAAGATTTTAAAATGGGCCTCTCGCTGATATACACACACAAACACAGTTCACAATATATCGTGTGCTCACACTGACATCCCCATTATGAATACGGTGAATATCTAGTTCACACTGAATCTAGTTTTTTTACTCTCTGCTCCTGCCGATCTCCAAGAGACTCAACATAATTCATAGGGGGTGCAACATGAGAGGGTGGGGAGTCATGTGATGTGCCTCTGGGGGGGGGCCTCGAGGCAGTGGGGCCCCAAGACGACTGCCTCCCCTTGCCTAATGGTAGTTACGCCCACGGATAGGTCTAGTTTGCGAGGAGTATGTTCAGGATCGGAATGCGAGACCCTCCTTCCCAGCCAGAACCCCGAATTCCGCGACTAGCGGAGCTTGCGAAGGAGCGCGGCTTGCGTCCTAAAGCGGGTTGGATGCCCTAGTGCTTGGTCTGAACTCCCTTGGGCCGTGGGGTCCAACCAAGGGAGCCCTTCCTCGCCTGAGGCGCTGCGGGAAGCCCAGGGGGACGCGGCTCGGGGCCCCTCATTCCCACCCGCTTGGAGGGATTCGCTTTCCCCGGGTTTAGAATGCAAGTGACGTGAGCGGAGGGTGTGTGTGTGTGGGGGGGGGGCAAGCCAGGTGGATTCTACTCTCACTTTTCCAGGAGTGCCCAAATGCCCGGCCTGACTGAGGCTGGAGAAACACGGCTGGGCTTGAATGAGGCTCCTTAGACATCTCCTTGCTGAGGCTCAGGGAGAGGGGCCGTGTTCGGAGTGAGGGAGCTGGGGGGCCGGGTTCTTTGGACCCATCCTCTCTATTCTAGCCGTGACCCTGGTTAGTGCCGCGCCTGTTGTTAAACAAACACGTACGAAGTGGGGACGGAAGCGGCCCTTTCCCTTATATCGGGAGGGAGCATCCCAGTGACCTTGAGGCGGCAGCAGCAGCAGGAGAAACCAGGAGGGCTGCTTTACTCTCCCGAGGTCATTTTTAAGGACGCCTTTTCTCTCTCAAAGCAAAGCAATATTGATCCGTTTCTGGCTGCCCCGCGCCCCGCCGCCATCTCCTCTATCAGGGCGTAAAGCGACCGATTAGCCGAAGCCCTCGCCACGGCTCTCCTCCGCCATTCACTCGGCCGGCCGTAATGAATTCATCCATTTGAAAACATTACAGGGAATATTGGCGATTGACTGGGAGAGGAAGTGACACTTGACCCCTTTCGGATCCTGCACCCGGAGGAGGAGGAAGGGAGGAGGAGAGAGGCCGCTGCTCTCCAGATACGGGCCTGGCCCTGCTGGGAGGCTGAGCGCGCCGTTTCCCTCCGCCCTCCTCGCCCCGCTCCTGGCCGCCGCCTTTCAGTCAAAGCCAGTGAGCCGGCAAAGAGCTGCAGGCAGGAGCGGGAAGTCTACAGCAACAAGAAGAAGCCAGAGCAGCGGCGGCGGCCTCTCCTTCCTGGACGCTCGCCCCGCCGCGCCTTGCTGGCCAGCATCGCTGGCGATCGCCTGGCTGTCCCTTGGGGGAGAGGGTGTCGCTGCCTGCCAGCAAGCCTCAGCGGCTCCCCAGGGGTTGGCAGCAGCAAGCAACACTGGCATGCAGCGGCCCAAGGCCCTCCGGCGCCGCGAGGACCAGGGAGGATCTCCTCGCCCCAAAGGAAAGAGTGGAGCGCGCGCGGCAGCCTTCCTTCGGCTGCTCCGCTGCTGGCGCTGGCCGGCGGAACTCCTGAGGACCTGACCCCGCAGAGGCAGCTTGGAAGAGACTTCTGCCTGCACTGCTGATCTCCTGCCCCCTCAGACGAAGAGTCCGTTCAGGGGCCGGCCGAGGAGGTGCGCCACGTTTTGGCTCCCGCCCACCTCCCTGAAGCGTCATCGCAGCAATGAGAGGAGGCAGGCTGGATGGACTCCGGGCAGCCTTCCCAGCCTGTGCCCTACACACGGATTGGCTGAAGTTGTAAAAAAAGTAGTGTTGGTCCATCGGGGGCTAAATTGATTTCAGATCCGCTCGCGTTTGCTTCATTTTTCACCCTCTCAATTCTCCACTAACCATGTTAACTTCATGGAGGAGAGGTCTCTCAATGGCTACTAGTCGGAGGGCTATAGGCCACCTCCAGCCTCAAAGGCAGGATGCCTCTGAGTACTAGTTGCAGGGGAGTAACAGCGGGAGACAGGGCATGCTCTCAACTCCTGCCTGTGGCTTCCAGTGGTATCTGGTGGGCCACTGTGTGAAACAGGATGCTGGACCAGATGGGCCTTGGGCCTGATCCAGCAGGGCTGTTCTTAAAGAAGGGGGACTCCCTCCGCAGCTCAACTCACTCAAACAACCCTTTTATGCTGAATTAAATTTAATAGGTCAGGAGTTACGTATAGGCGTGTGTTTGTGTGTGGGAGAGAGGGAAAAGTTAGGAAACGTAAATATTTTCTAATCGGGCTGCACACTTTCTTCCGAGTAAATGCAGCTGAACTCAGTGAAGCTTGCTTCTGGGTAAAGGTGTCTAGAGGATCGCGCTGCTTTTCCTTAATCCACCAGATTCTCGACTGGTTTGGAAGTTTTGGCGGCTCAGTCCTTGACTGCTTTTGATTCCTCCCTTTCAAGGCCACAGAAGAGGTTCCTGCCTGGCTTTATGCCAAAGAAGCTCCACCAAGCAGAAGCTCAGTTTCTCCTGGAATCCGTAAAATTGTTCAAGACTGCCGTCGTTTGCTGAAAAGCAATTCAAAAGCAGACTACTGTTTTGTTTTGTTTTAAGTTTCCAAACGTTGATATTGACGGACCAGTGCTCGAATTATATGGGGAAGGGGTGTGTGTGTGTTAAAGCAACCAGCAAGCCCCATCCCCCGGCCTCCCTCCAATTTTAAACCATTCTAAGGCTCATAGCCTTCTTTAAATAAAAAAATAAAAAGTAAAGTAGCTAAGCAAGTCCTGCCCCCTTAAGCCAAGAGCTGGTATGAAGAGTCTTTGCTGCTTCTCGATAACAGGGTTTGTGGCTTGGCTTCCCTGGCTTCCCTTAGAAAGTATTTCCTTCCACAAGCCTGTAATAGGTATGGATCGAAATGAAGGAAGGAACATGAGTCCCAGGGGCATAGCTAGGGGAGAAGGGGCCGTGTTGCCCTCTCTCCCTGGCCCCTCGGAGTGAGGGAGAGAATCGAGAGAATATGGAGCAGTGGAGCTGGGGGGCCCTGAGGCGTTAGGGCCAGGTTCTTTGAACCCAGCCGTGCACCTCTGCTCATGAAGACCTTAGCCTGGAAGGAAGGTCCCCTTTCACCTACATCTGAAAGTTTGCCTTCGAGAAGAATCTCCACTTCCAAATTGTTTGATGAACGGAGGACCCGGCCAGCTCGACAGCCCTGGGTTTGCAGGGGTTTTTGGCATCCTCTAAAGCAGGAAGGCCTGGCCGTGGAAAGGATTAATTAGTGGATCTTTGGAAGCTCCTGCCGGGATCCCGCTCTCCCCAAGATTTCCACCTCGTTCACATCTTGTCCTTCAGTGACTAGTCTGCGAGTGGAAAGAGATGGCCATTTTGCCACGCACCTGCTCCTGATTTGCAGTCTGTATCCACCCTGCCCCATCCTGCCACGTGGGAAGGAGATATGTTTCGCACTTAGGGAGCAAAGGGGCGGCAAAAGGATCGTGGCCCCAGCTCCACCGTAAAGTTGTCTGTGGCAGATTTCGCTCTTCATTTGCAGAAAAAGAAAAAGAAAAAAACCAAACCAAAGCAACCAGGCTTGCTTTATTCTCTGAACAGCACACACACAGAGGTACATTTGTGTGAATTTAGATGGGAAACGTTTTAAGCAGTTCATAAACCTTATCCAGACATTACCTTGTACGAGTATACGGATGTCTGTGCACTCCTACACGTGTTTTTGTGTGAATGACTGTACCAGCGTTCATTTTAAAAGTGTGGAGAAGAGCTGGTCTTGAAATAGCCAGCATCAATTGTCCCCTTTGCTAAACAGGGTCTGCCCTGGTTTACATTTGGATGGGAAGCAACACGTGAATGCTGTTAAGATATCCCCCTTAGGGGATGGGTCTGTAGCTCAGTGTTAGAGCATCTGCTTTGCACGCAGAAGGCCCCACGTTCACTCCCTGGCAGCATCTCCAGTTAGGGCTGGGAAAGACTCCTGCCTGAAACCTTGGGCGGCTGCTGCCAGTCAGTGTAGACACAATACTGAGCTAGTTGGACCAATGGTCGGACTCTGTATTAAGGCAGCTCCCTGTGCTCCTATGTTCCTAATGTCTGACTAGGGCCACATAGGTGGGAAATAAATGCGTGTCCATTCAACCAGCGGGAGATCCAGATGAGGCGAGAGAATGTCGTACAGCTAGGAAGGAGCCGACGCCGGTTGGGTTTGTTAACACAACATGTTCCCCTCCACCTCTCTTCTTTTTAAACACCCCGGTTTCAGCTACCGTTGAATTTAGTCTCCGAAGTTATTTTGACTGAACTAATCAACCTGACACCTCGTTTCGCAATCTCTAATTAATTAGCAGGAAAAGCAGAACACTCTCGCCTCCCTCCAGCCCTTCCCCAATTAGCACGGTGGGCGTAAAAGTGCCGCTACTTCGGCCGCTTCGAGTCCCCTACGCCTACTTTTTCCAGCAGGGGGCGCGAAGGATTCCTTTGGAGCTGCTCGTGCTACCGACGCCGCGCTGAGCCGCGCCTCTGCCCTAGCCAGCCGAAAGTTTCCCAGCTCCGGGATAGACTGTTGCTGCGAGGTACCTGCTGTGTCCAGACCGGACCTAGACCACGTGTCCCTTGGGCGAGAGGCGCCCAGGTCCAGCGTTTCCGCTTCCCGAGAAGGAGCCGTGCGAAATATCCACCTGTCTGCAGTTCTGCACCTTCCAGAAAGATGCCACCCTCATTACCAGAGACCAGCATACAGATGCAGTCGCTGAGGGGAAATCAACCACCCTGATCTCTCAGCAGGGATGCCCGAATCAGATTCACGCCTGCTGTGCTTTCGGGCAATTTGAATGGAGCCCTCCCTTTGCTTCTTTCACGATTTCCATGTCAGTCCAGGGAAGATAGGCAGGTTTTATTTCTGCTCGTGTTAGCAAAGGGTGAGGGGGAAAAAACCCCGAAATGTTAAATCCGAGACTTTAATGCTTTACAGGGACAAATTTAAACTAATGTTGTAGGATGTTATTTATTATTAAGTTGGTAAAGAAAACAATCTTCATCTGATATTTGTTTAAATGAGGCCTTGATGTATATGACTTGGGGCAGGATAACCAAAAGAAAACTCGAACATATGAAGTGATTGTATAGAGAGTCAGCCCACCACTGGCCCATCAGTATTGTCCACACTGGCTGGCAGCAGCTTCGGGGTTTCATACAGTGGTCTTTCCCAGCCCTACCCGGAGCTGTTAGGGACGCAAGGAACTCAGGACACGCTGCAGGCAGACCCTTAAGCTATGGTGCCTTCTTAAGGGCAAAGTCTCCTCCCCCCACTTCCAAATGTGTGGTGGTTGTTTTTTTTTTGCAACTGATCTACACATCTCCATTGTAGGGCAGCAACGAATATCCACAAATATTCAAACTCCAATGAACGTTTGGATTCTACCATTAACATTTTGAAATGAGATGTTTCAAACCACAATTCAAACTCTCATTTTGAATGTGACGTTTTCCTTTCAAAATTGGGTGATTTAAATCTGTTTGGTATCCCTTGATTGTTTTCAATATGGCAGACTTTAAATATGAAATTTAATGTGCTGTCAGCCATCAAGTACTAATTACTTGATAATGCATATTATCTATTGTGCTATGAGATAAAACACATGGCTACATAGCACTCGGTACTGTTACATACCAGCCGCTGGATAGTGCCAGATACATTAGATAGACAAGTGCTTCTCAGGCAATTTTCCTGGATGCTTTGGAAATGTTCCTGGGATTCCTCAATAAGAAGAGCTGAAAGACAGCTTGGTCATTAATCCTCCCCTGCTATGTGCCATCATAGGGGAATATTGGGTTCTCTCAGTTCTCAGTAGTGATGGTGAGACCTAACATACCCTGTGTGAACTAAGGGTTTATCCTATAATATATCACAGAACATTTTCAGTACTAAATGTCTTTGCATGTTAATTATCAAGTATCCCAGATTAGCAGCTATCATATACTGAAATTACTGAAATCAAATATCATTGGGTGTTAGATACAAGTATTGCAGCTAAAATGTGGATAATATCTGAGCACCTAAAGAATATTTGATAGTCACTAATAGTTGCAAAGGAGAATTTTGAGGATAATGGTTGTGTGCTCCCCCGCCCCCTTTCCCCCCTCAGGAACATTCCAGACTGGCACAAAAAGCCCATGAGAGGCTCAAAGCTAGCTTTCAGTGGTCAAATCAGAGGTGTAGCTATAACTGAGTGGATGGGTTCAAAGAACCCGGGGCCCCCAGTTCCACCACTCCCAATTTTCTTCATTATCTCCCTCACTCTGCTGGGGTGAGGGGTGAACACGGGTCCCCTCTCCCCTAGCTACACCCCTGGGTCAAATGATATTTTAAACTGACTTCTTTTCTCCCCGTTTGCTTTGAGCTGTTGCTTAAAGGAGGAAAATGATCAGGAGAGTCTCTCTTCCTCAGCTTGCTTAAGAAGGAACCAAACACCAACAGCCTATAAAAAATCCACTACATTCTGAAGAAGGGTGAATGTGCACTTTACTTGGGGAGAATGAGGTTTAGAGGAAGAAGATGATAGCAGCACCCCCTCCCCTCCGGGAGCTGAGATGTTCATTTCCAGGCTGATTAATTAGGATGATGTTGTGCTCCGCCCTCCCATCATTACTAACTACTGTGGTTCTGATTAATTAGGCGTTGGAATTTGGAGACATATATTTGTTGTTCAGCAGATTGCTGGATTTTGTTTTTCTAAAAATATCCACAGGAGACCTCTGTGCTTGGAGCTCCTTGCACTCTTTCCCCATCCTTCTCAGCTTGTTTCTCTTGCCCTTTTTGCAAACAGTTTCTAGTGGCTGGGGCCTTTTCAGGCATCACAACAGCTGAAGAGAGTGGCAGCAATTTTCTTGACTTTGGGGACATCATAAGCTAGGACAAGTGAGATGCAAAGGGAGCTCAAGCATGGAGCAACAGAAGTGAATCACGGTGAAGTCCCCAGTTCAAGGGGGAAAGGTCTGGGGATAACCAGGGAAAGACCTTCACAATCTCTTTGTGAACTTCTCTGGGGCATCTGACAGGCCCCTTTTGGAAGTAGAAAGCTGGTTGGGATGGCCTTTGATATTCCAGTGACGAGGGCTGGATGATCCATTAGACGATGTGCACTACAGGGCAGGATCCTGGCCAGTTATCACAGAGCATCTGGACAGTGAACTTTGCTCTGCTGTGCTTTTATTACATTATTATTTATTAAAATGCTGGTCTTTTATTACATGCCAAGATAATAGTTACCATGTAGGCTCAGGAATAGTGAAATGGGAAATGCTGGTAGTGTCTCCAGTAGATGGAGGCTGAGCTGCTGTGCACGCTTTACTGTTCCAGGTTTCAGATTTAGCTTCATTTGTTTACGAGATTTGCATCTTGCCTTTCAAGACACAAGTGCTCTCAGGATGGTCCCAAAGGTATATAAAATGCATATGCAAAGCAGTTAAAACAATTACAAACTGAGCAGCAATAAAACACAGCAGATGAAGAGGTCAGTATCACCTTAAGAGACATGATGGGGAAAGATGGTAGCTTACTGCAGACTTTCCCCATGATTTAACCCATCCCATAAGCCAGCAGGATTCTCAATTTTGAGTCTTCAGGTGCTGCTGGACTGCAGCTCTTGTCACCCCCAGTCACAATGGCCAAAGTGTTGGAAGTGAAGGACTTTGCGCTGTCTCTTGTCTCAGTGACACAGGAATCCTAACACAAAGGTCATAGATGCCCATCCACATCTAGGGACCTAAGGTTGGGAACCCTTGCCACAAGCAACAACAGATGGCATATCTATCACAGTTCCTTTGTCTGTTTCCCAAAGCCATCATAAGAACGCAGGAAGAGCCCTGGGCTGGATCAGGCCCAAAGCATATCAGGTCCAGCATCTTTCACACAGTGGCCCACCAAATGCCTCTGAGAAGCCCACAGGCAAGAGGCGAGGGCATCCCTTCTCTCGCTGTTGCTCCCTTGTATTCAGAGGCATCGTGCCTCTGAGGCTGGAGGTGATCTACAGCCACCAGACTAGTACATAACATAAGAACAGCCCTGCTGGATAAAGCACAAGGCCCATCTAGTCCAGATTCCTGTTTCACACAGTGGCCCATCAGATGCCTCTGGGGAGCCCACAGGCAAGAGGTATGTGCATGCCCTCTCTCCTGCAACTGATATCGAGAGGCATCGTGTCTCTGAGGCTGGAGATGGCCCATAGCCATCAGACTAGTAGCCATTGATAGACCTGTCCTCCATGAATCTGTCTGAGCCCCTTTTAAAACCATCCAAGCTGGTGGCCACCACCACATTCTATGGCAAAGAATTTTATAGATTAATTATGCGCTGTGTGAAAAAGTACTTCCACTTGTCAGTCCTAAATCTCCAAACTTTCAGTTCCATGGGGTGACTCCTGATTCTAGTGTTGTGAGAAAGGGAGAAAAATCTCTCTCTGTCTACCCTTTCCACTCCATGCATAATTTTATACACTTCAATCATGTCTCCCCTTAGTCACCCCTTTTCCAAGGTAAAAAGCCCCAGATGCTGTAGCCTAGCCTCATAAGGAAGGTGCTCCAGGCCCCTGATCATTTTGGTTGCCCTCTTCTGAACCTTTTCTAGTCTACAACATCCTTCTTAAGATACGGTGAGTGACCAAAGCTGTACACAGCACTCTAGATGTGGCTGCACCAAGCTTGAGGCATCCAATACTTCCGGAGAGGCATCCCACAAGCCTGGCAGGTTGAACTTGTTGCCCATCCCCGCTAAAAGCATTCAAGTGGCTTCTCCTACTGCTTGCAAAGGAGCAAGTTGAACAGAATTGTGGCCAGGTCCTCCTGCAGTTACACTCACGATTCTCCAATCTCTGTGCCTTTGGGACCTGAACAATATGCAGTGATTTCCGCAGCACCCCTCCACCAAGATCCCAAACTGGGAATAAGCTTGCATTTTGCTCATTCGCTCAAGCAATCAAAATGGATATCCCCACCCATTAACAATCCCAACTTTGTTTGTTTGTTTTTTTAAAAAATAACCCCCTTTCCACATTGGACTGTTTTCCATATGTTCAGTATTCACTTCCCTTTATTGAAGGTTCTGCTTCCAGAGGGCCTCCATGAAAAATTCATTTTGTCAGCAGGTATAACAGCTGCTTCAGTCTTTACCTTGGCCTCTGAGGCACAGCCCCTCACTTGACATTAAAAAAAAATAAAAAAATAATAATATTCTTTTCCCTACACGGGCTCAAGTTATGTGCAAAATGCCTCACAATTAATCAGGAACCCCGAGTCTTAAGACAGACCAGATTGTTCAGGCAGGGCTGGGTTCAGTTCAGCTGTTAAGAAAGATGCACCGGAGGGAAAGGGAGACCAATTCTCATAGTGACTTGCCCAGAGCCAGACCACCAGGGAACTGGGCTTTGGTTGCCAGGGGTGTAGCAAGGTTGGAGTGGGCCCAGAGACAAGATTTTAAAATGCCCCCCCCGCCACCCTCACTGAAGCTTAGCTCATGAATAGAACATCCTAAATTATTTTTTTAAAGGTTTTGTAAATTGTGGATGATGCAAGTCAGTTAATGGAACTAGAGAAAGACGTGCTGTTCTGGTAGCTCCAGGTCTTAACACTCACATCAGTTTCGGAGGATGAATACAACTGAGGGAAGCCCAGGTGGGTGCGTGGCTGGGGGAGTCAGTCATGTGACTTGCCTCGGGGGGGGGCCCAAGGCAGTGGGCCCCCAGACAACTGTCTCCCCTTGCCCTGTTATAGTTACGTCCCTGTTGGTTACTCAGGTGAATCCTTCCTCCTCATCTCCTTCAGCTGGGCTTGGGCTGCCTTCTCTGCTGCTTCACTGGAATCAAAACTTTAAAGAAGAACTTTGTCTAATAAATACTTCTATCCTGCTGCTCCTTGAGAACAGAGAAATGTCCTCAAGCAAATTAGCTTGTCTCTAAGTAGCTTGCAGAAAATTCAGGTTCCTATTGCACATATGTGGTGTGCAATGTGCTAAACTGCCCAGAGATGTACGTTTGGGTGGGGTACAAATTTGATAAATAAATAAACTACAGATGCTCAGGAATTTAAAGAATTTATATCAAAATATAAATCCCCACTCTCGATGCATAAATTCAAGGTGGCTTACCAGATTTAAAAGACAACGTGCTGTAGACAAAGTTGTAGCCTGCTTTCATTCACACAAGAAGGGGGGGAAAGTTTGCTAATCATCCTTCCCCCACAAGGTTAGAGGACCCTCTGCAACAGGATGGCATGTAGGGCTGCAGAGCGGAAGGAGGGACTGGTCACAATTGTTCCCTCACTTTGCACAAACAGAAGTGCCTTCTATGAATGGAAGAAGTTAAAATAGAACTCCAGTGGTCTTTGGTGGTTCCATCTTGTTTCTTTTCAGATTGTGAGCTGAAAATTGTGGCCTGTGGCAGAAAAAGACCAAAATAATCCCAGTGGTAATTGGTGGCCTGGGTGCAGTTCCAAAAGACCTTGAAGAGCACCTCAACACCATAGGGGCCACAGAAATCACCATCAGCCAATTACAAAAAGCAGCTTTACTGGGAACAGCCTATATTCTGCGACGATATCTATAACCATTGACAATAAAATTCTGGCATCCCAGGTCCTTGGGAAGGACTCGATGTCTGGATAAAACAAACCAGTCAATAACACCTGTCTGACTGTGTAAATAAATAATAATAATTATTATATATAAATATTTGTAACCACCACCCTGTATTTTAATACACACAGAAGCTCTTCTCAGAATCAGTGAGAAGAGCTTCTTCTGGGTCTGTGAGGAGAGGGGGCTTAGCGGGCTCCCCGCAGATGATCCAAAGGCAGCCCTGGGCGGGCGGATCGGCTGCCCACGTGACTGTCTGCTCCGTCATGGAGCTGGTGGGGGTTGCGGGGATTGGGGGCCGTGCGCCCCCTGGAAGTTCCAGGATGCCCTGCACAAGTGCACGGAGCATCCTGGAGAGACCCCTGAGCCCAGGAGGATGCTTGCAGCCTCCCGGTTGGGGGTCTACTCATGTGTTGCCACAGTGTGTGGCAACACACAAGCAAAAAGATGAGGTTAATGGAGTGCTGGCTCCGTTACCCTCTTCTAAGGGGAGGGGGATTTAGTGAGGCTAGCTGCCGGGAGCTGTGTGGCTCCCATTGCAGCACACGATCGCCCCAAAGCGGGCTAGGCTCCCTTAGCGCACTTTTGGGCAATCGTGAGAATAGCCTCACAGAGTATTGGACAAAGTAAAAAAAGCGAGTTGTAGCAATAACTCTGCAAGCCATTTTAAAATACCTCAACACACACCAGGCGAAATGTTTTCTGTGGTGCATCCGGGAGGCTCGCCTATCATATGGCGGCACCAAAGCCCACAAGCCCCTCTCTTTTGTTCCCACTAGCTTCATATTGCTCTACCTACACGGGCCAACTGCAGGGCTGAACCTTGCCCAGAATAAAGCACATGGTTAGGAACCATTCAGCTAGATGAGAATCTAACTGGTCTTTGAGTCATCACAGCCATATACACTGGTGCAATTCCACATGCCCAACATTTTAGTTAATTTTTTTTAAAGTGGCCTACTGTATAGGACAGTCCTATGCTTCTTGGCAAGCAGGGAACACCACGGCAGCTAATTTAGCCCAAAGCTCCGTGTTCTTTTTTGCTTGCTATGGGCAACAGGACACTGATTTTGCTTGCAGCAGCTGGGCAAAAAGGTAAGCCCTGTCCACAGTAAGTAGAGTGCTGTTCCTTTATTTCCAAGAACTGCTGCATACTTGCCCATTCTGTTCACATAGCCAAAATCCTCTTTATCTTGCTTTATTTACGATGCAATTTATATTGACAGGAAACACTAGCTTTGTTTCCCAATTCTGCCTCTACCTTAAAAACGGGATGTCAATATCCGTTTAATAGCATGACACTGATGAGTGGAGCATCCACCTTTACTTTCTGGACTCTCTCAAAAAATTTATTCAAGTTGACATGAACAGAACTTATCACCAGAGGGAGCTCTTGCCAACAGAAGAAAATTAGACGTTGAAAACAATTAAGTTCAGTCTACAGCTACAAAAATTAATTGCAGGACATTGTTTCTCTCTACGTTACTCTGTCAGGTGATGTTTCCACAGAGGCATCTATTACTGAAATCCAAATGATTCCAACAGACTAGAAGGAAAAGGACCCACAGTGGCACTGGGGCCTCATTGAGGCCACATATTAAAAACCAAGATGGATCATTTTGTCCAATGGCCCTTTGAACTGTGATCTTGCAGACACTGTTTCATACAACAAATCAGATATAAACTTCACAACTCTCCAACTCCCTGAACACCAGAAGCTCTGTAGTGTTCAAATAGTTTGATTCCCCCCCCACAACATTCCCCCAGAGAAGGGGGTAGGGAGAGGATGAAATATCTGCTCCCAATCCCACCTTCCATTAAGACTTGTTTGTACTATGTCTCGAAGTCCACCCTATTAGTATAGCAGCCCCAATAATATATTTACTTAGGATTTGTTTTAACAGGTAGATACAACTAGCTCTGCTGCTCCTAATGCATATGTCTATGGTTTCATTTGTGTAGGAAAAATGAGTAGCTTTATCAGCTGTGCAGCTATTACAATTATTGTTCGATTCCCACCCACTCTGGGGATGTGTCCTCTGCATGGCCCCACTTTTTACTAATTCTTGCAGCCTCCTTTCCCACCACAAGGTTCCCGAGTCTGAAGGGAGGCAGCGCACATGAGTGAAGAGACACTGAAATCGTTCAAGGAGTCCTTTCTGCAATGTCCAGCCTGGGAAAGAAAAGGGACAACTTTTATTTATTATATTTGTACACTGCCCCCAAACCACCCGAACTGGGCTGTAATGACAATGGGGGAGGGGGAACCTATGGAGATCCCCCCACAGTAGCACCCCTGGAGGTAAGTTTCAGTTTTAAATATAAATATTTATTGTTAACAATAGAACCCCTGAACTCGAACCAAACTGGGAGTTGTTCTGGGGTGCACAAAACCAAACATGCCTGGTTATTTGGACTTGAGCAAAACCAGGCATACCAGTTTTGTGCACACTCCCTAATAAAAAGCACCACTGCCTCAGCCTGAGACACCAGGGAGAGATCTGGATCCAGAAGCACTCCCAGACTGTATACCTTTTACTTCTGGAGAAGTGTGATTCCATCCAGGACCAAAGATAGAATTGTCTCTTGAGTTCTGAATCCACACAATAAGCATCTCAGACTTATTTGGATTCAGTCTCAGTTTGTTATCCCTCATCTAGCCCATCACTGCTTCCAGGCAGGCATTTAAGGAGGTTATGCCTTCTCCCGACGATGTTGATATGTAGAAATAGATTTGGGTGTCATCAGCATACTAACACCCTGCACTGAATCTCCTGATGATCTCTCCTAGTGGTTTCATGTAGATATTAAAGAGCACTGGAGATAACATGGAGCCCTGGGGCACACCGCATAAAAGTTTATGTTTTGAAGAACAGTCTCCAAGAAACACCATCTGGAATCTGCCCAAGAGGTAGGAGCAGAACCACTGCAAATAGTGCCTCCCATGAGGGATGTGCATGAACTGAGGTTTGTGCACTCTTTCAGCATCGAACCAGTTCAGACAAGGTGCAAACTGGTTCGGTGCTGCGAGGAAGGGAGTGCTGAGTGGCCTCTTTTTAAAGAAGAGAAAGTAGGTTCTTACCTGCTCTCCACTGCCCCATGCAGCTTACTGCTGTGGTGGTGCTTGTCCCAAGTACCCACATGCAGCACCAGCATGCACTTTACATCTGTGCATGTGTGGGTGCCATGTTCAAACTGGCACCACATGTGGATACTTGGGACAAGTGCCACCCCAGCAGGAAGCTGCATGTGGTGGCAGAGAAAGGACCAAAAGGTCCAACAGTGTCACATTCCCTCTCTTGGAGATCAACCATGAGGCTGACCAAGGCAGTTTCCACTCCATAGTTTGCACAAAAGCCAGTTAGAAAATGGGTCTAGATAATCAAATTTCCTCCAAGACTACCTTGAGCTGGGAGGCCACCACCCTCAATTACTTTGCCCAGCCATGAAAGGTTGGGAGACAGGCCTATAGTTGCTTAACTATGAGGGATCCAATGCAGGCCTCTTTAGAAGAGGTCTAATGATTGTCTCTAGACAGGAATGCATCCTTCCCCCCTTCAGAGAAACATTTATAATACCTACCAGGCCTTCTACAATGACCCCCCCGACAGATAGTATAAGCCATGTCAGACAAGGGTCAAGAGAACAGGTAGTAGGCCACACCGTTTCAAGCAGCTTATCCACATCATTAGTAGTCACAAACTGAAACCAATCCAGCCTGACCACATAAGAGTTGTTGCTGGACACCTCCACATTAGATCTTGCAATAATTGTGGGGTCTGAGTATTAAGGCTTGAATATGGGAGATTTTATCCACAAAGAACTTACTTAGAATATCACAACAGGTAATTGATGGGTCCAAATTCTGATTCAAAGGAGGAGGAGTATGTAGTAGCCCCTCACAGAACCCTAAACAATTCTGCAGGGCATGAGCTTGCGGATGCAATATGGGCAGAAAAGAATCACTTCTTTGCTGCACGTATTGCCTGAGCATAGGTCTTCAAATGCACTCTTATGTTATAATCTGTCTGATTCAAGTTGAGTCTTCCTCCACTTGTGCTCCAGCCTACCTTGCTGCTTCAGCTCCTGTAGTTCTTTCATATTCCAAAGAGCAAAGTTTTGAAGCGCGTTGGAGAGGACGCTTAGGAGCAATCATGTCTACTGCCCTGGTAAGTTTGCTATTCCAATTCTCCACCAGGATATCAACAGGATCACCAGCAGAGCCAACACTAAATTCTTCCAAGCCTTCTTAGAATCCTATTGGATCCAATAACCTTCTTGGGCAGACCATCCTACAAGGCCCCTTACCTCTTACAAGGCAGAAGTGGGATGTGACTGTGAGTCCAACCTTATCCAGATGGTGGTCCATCCGTGACAATGGGGAAATCACAGGAGTCCACAACCATGGAACGTATTGACAGAATTCTGCAGAGTTCCTACATGCTCTGCTTCCAGCCTAGGGGACTGTGCAAACGTAATGTGCAAACGTGTTCGACGTTGAACCGGTTTGGTTCGACCAGGGTCAAACCAAACCACCCTGTTCGATCCGACCCCAGACCAACCCTCCCCCCGAGCGTTTGGGAGGTTCATTGTTTTTTTTAAAAAACTTACCCCTGAACAGGCTGGTTTGGGCAGTAAGGGAGGCTAGCGAGGGGAATTTTTTTAAAATCGTGAACCCCCCTCCCCTAGACCAAACGGGGGGGGTGGTTTCGAGGGGGTGCCGGACCGAACTGGCCCTGTCCAGACTTGAACTGAACCTGACCAGCCAGTTCTGTGCACACCCCTAAGGGACAGGTCTCATAAGGGAAGCCCTCTTTCTGCTTGTCAGATGCTATCTTCTGGATCAGGAGGAGATGGCTGCTTAGAGGTGAAAGCTGCCCTCAGGTACCTAGCAGAAGATGGTGGGAAACTGTAGGCCATTCAGTTTATATGCACAAGTAGAGCTTATTAACTGTTCAGTGTCATGGCATTGAGGCCACCAACTGCTTAACAAACTGAAAGGTGGTTAGAGGGCAACACTACACGACAAGCACTCCTGAAGAAATTCTACCACTTCTCTCTACCAGCCAGAGCAGTCTTTGCCACCATTCAATAGGAACATGTCTACAAAACCATGAGACACATAAAATGGTGTTTTAAACCTTTAATTTTCTTTTTTAAAAAAATCAAAACACACTGTTGAAAGCCTACCGAGTCTGAGAATCATATGATTCCAATCCAGAATAGTGCAAGACCTCCCCACACACCCCCATCCCCACTTCTTCGTAACACAAACTCCGATCACTTTGGTTCAGGTACTTACAAGTATTGGCAAGATTGAACTTCTAACATATAATTTTGGCTGCCTTGTTGAAACATAGATTTCATTTTAGACCTTTACAAATACTTACTGATTTCATGATTACATATTTACAGTTATAATTGTCCTCTTTAGTTACATCTGGTATAGGAAAGCAGTTCACCTCCTGTGTGATGGCATTTCAAACTGAAGCTAGAAAAGACAGTGCATTTGTCTGTTTCCATCTTGCAGACATGATCATATGGGCATACTCATTTGAGTAATACCATTGAAACTGAACTGCTTACACTGGTAAAGAACATTAAGTTCACCATAATGCTACTTGCATTCAGCAAAATTGCCAAGTCTCTAAAAACCAATAGTCTCAAAAGCTAGGCTTTAAGGCTGCAACTTACATTTTTATTATTCCTTAATACCACAGACTTCAATAGAACTCCTCCAGAGCAAGTAGCTTGCACATTACTGCTTGAAGTCTTCCCTACCTCTTCATTTTAAGAAAATAAAAAGAGAGACACAGCTACAGCATTTAAATATGTTCCAAAAACACTTTATGGCAGTGCATCTCAAACTGTACCCCTGGCAAGGCAAAGAGCTAAATTTCAAGGGCGGGGGGGGAGAGGAAAAGGCCCTGCATCAGACAGTGCAAGAGGCACTTTCTTCTCAGCAGTGGAAGAAAGCCTGGCAGTCACTACAACTGCTATGCTAACCACAAAAGGAGAGACTTGAGTATATGGGTGTTTCCAGCTACCATAGTTCCTCCCCATCATCTCCTGCCCTGGCTGACCACCTTGAGAGCTTCTTCCAATGCTATTCTTGATCAGTGCCCCAATCCACACAGCCTTGTGCCCATGTTCTGTGCACTTGCATGTCAGAAAGCAAAGGATACCAGTAGGTTGGGGTGGGGGGATTTAAAGAAGACCAGGGCCCAAGCAGCCTGAGAAATGTTTTAGGTGATTACTTGGAACAGAAACTGACCCTGAAGGAAGTTCTCCGGCTTACAGTCTAACAGAGGACTAGACTGGAAGCGATACAAGGTTGGAAACAAAGGGAAATGTAAGTGCCTAACACAAAAAGGGTAGCGCAGTACGAAATCGCATGTACCATAACTACGAAACTGGAATATTTCTTTAAAAGGGTTTAGTAAAGGTATAAATTAGAATTACTAGCCAAGTTATTGCTGATTTTTGCCTCCAAGCAGCACTGAAATGAATTCAAAACCCTTCCTTTTAATATCCTCAAACAATGAATATTAAAGAGGAGATTACAAGGCTCAGATTTACCTTAACTGTACATTGCACTTAACATGTTGAGACCCAACACTTGTTAAATTAGGTCGACTACAGTCTATATCATTAAAATGACTATTGTGCTCACCATGAACTATTTAGAAACACCAGATGTTTAATTCAGCGACAAAAGCACTCTTTACAAGGCAATCACAGATTGCAAGTTCCATAGGGTTAAAAACAATTCATCCACAAAGTAGTGATCTCTTCAAAAGATACTGTAAAACAGGGCTCATGTCCATGAAGCATCAAATAATACTTTTGGCCGGCTCTGCTCCTTTCACAGCAGCTACTGTTTGGGCCTCTAAACATTCCAGGCTCCCTGAATGCTCAATGGAAGTCACACAGGAATTCTCTCTTTTGCTGGTAAAACACTTGAGGACAGATTTCATCAGTAAAGTATCTAAGGACCTGCCCAGAGATACAGTGAAGTACATGAGTAAACACAACTTGATTTTGGCTGGTGCCTCCAACAGCAGGACACAAGTAAGGGGCCATGGAATCAGATGAGCAGCTGAAAGACTTATTGCTTCTCTGTCTACAAATCAGTCTCTCCCCCACCCCCCGTCCACCTGACTGGAGATTGGATGCTCAAAAAGAAAAAAATCCCAAGTCAAAGTAGCACTCCAAATCAGTTATCCTGTGCATGTTCTATTGAACTAGCTAGGGGCCTTGCACCTTTTCCCCAGCAGAAGAGGACTTCCCAAGAACTGTGCCAGGGTCACTGTTCTGACCAAACATCTGAATTGTATTTGTATTCTGATCACTTTTATTTTTAAACCCTATCTTAAAAGGACATTTGGATAAATACTATTCCTATTAAACTCATCCAAGTACTTCACCTTTCAGCACCCGTCAACTCTCTTTGGGCACTTGTACAAAGCTTGTAATCAAGTTTTGTTTCAAGGCTTTGAAATATGGCAGCTGTTTCAATGACTTCAACTGGAACCTTGTGCTTTGGAGAATTGTCCCCAAACACAACTTGTTAAATGTTCAGTCAAAACACAATTCTTCCCTAGAACAGCCAAGCACAGAGGCTTTGCTGAAAAGTCAAGGTAAGCTCTTGGACACTCCAAAGTGAATAAATGTGTCTTCGCCTGTGCACAGGGAGCCTACACAGGTTATTTGAGAAGAGAAATGTCCTAGTTCAGACAAGAGCCGATCTTCACTTTGCCTTCACGCAGGCATGGCAGATCCAAACACTTAGTCACTGTGAGGCTTCTCAGGAACACCCTGTGATAAGAACAAAAGAGTTATTGAAGTTAAATTTGTTCTGAAATTAAGTTGTAATCCTTTAAAGTTAGATGCCATACTTCAGCTTTCTTAATATGCTAGCAGGTAAGCAAGCTAGCCCCACACATAAAATAGTGTGACATTACAGACATAATAGTGGGCAATCTAATCAGTCCCTGGGACACAAACTTCTCATGTCAAAAATTGTTGTAGATTTCAAAGCTATAGAAGTAATAACAGTCATTTCTTTTTTAAGACGGGAAGGGACAGAAAGGTAGAAGAGCTATAGCAAAACACAAGACTGCTTAAGCAGTGTTTTACTCTCAAAGACAGCTGCTTTAACCAAGTTCCAGATACATGGCCAAAGTTGGGATCAGATGTTCTCCAACAGCATCAAACCTGGAGTATAAGGCTAAACAGATCTGAAACGTAAGCAAGACTATGGCTGCATCTTTCTTCCCCTGATAAAGGCTGTCTGCCCAACAGAAGGACAACAAAAATTCAAGCAACAAGTGCTGCTTGCTCCAAGATGGAAAAAGCACCACCTGTTGCATCTCTGCCAGTCATGCAATGGTTAGGGCTGTCAAACACTAGGAAGCTGCATTTCTAAAAGCTGTTGCTAAGTCATTTTATTTTGCCTTGACTGCCATAGGGGAAGTTAATTTTGGCAGAAGCTTCTCTCCAAACGTGTTTTACAATGCACATACGCATTCTATTCACAGACAACTACTTGCCAGAGAGGACAAGAAACAAGGCTATCATCCTGAAACCTGTATTTGTGTTCTCTGTATGTGACTTTGCAAGCTAAGGCCCGTTCAAGTGGTTCACACAGTTAAATAGAAAATAATGAAACTTTGTGGGTACTGCTGCTGGTACTTCTAGCTGTAGTAAACCTGATTTAAATAGCCTTCACAAAAATGGCCACCAGGAATCCCTGGCAGCAGATGACAGTAGTTATTAGACAAACTCCGTCCAATTCATCTGGTACAAATACATTATGTAATCAAGCATGTAAGCAGCCTGAGGGATCAGAACAGAACTTTTAGTACAGAAGAGATGAACACTTCCATAGAACCAACAGTCAACTCTGCAGGTTTTCAAAGATATCATTTCCCATATGAGTATCTTCTTTGACTGAGGAACAGTTAGAAAGCACCACTTGCTTTCATGCATCTTAATCCATAGACTAGGATGATGCTCTACAGGTCACGCACTTGTAAACAGTCTGTTCTTTTTAAGCATCGAAATAGATTGCACAATAATTACCATAGCCAGCTGTCGCCCGAGGTTTCCGACAGTCACACCTCCTGAGAAAAATATACATGGCAACCAAGACCGAATGTAAAGGAAATCTGGGGAAGTATACCTAAGGGTAAAAGAAAAACAGTTGAGAAGTGATATATAGTAGTTTCAGTGCCTGGGCAACAAGATTAATCTTATGGTCTATTTGACTATGCTGGAAAAACCATTCAATATTTTGAATATGAATATTGGCATATATCATGTCTACAGTTTACAATAATTTATTTATTAATATGCCTTTTTTAAAAAAACAAGGAAACCTTTTTGTCTCACAATCACTGTATTGGCTACCCTTTGTTTAGTGCTATTTAAGAAGGAAAAGTGGCAAAAGAGTATCAGAAAAGCACTGCCATGCGTTCTCTGCTTCAAGCTTTGAATTTTCCTATTCGGCTCTTAACCAAATAAACCCAGAGTCAAACTTTAAAAATCTACTTGATAGAGTTTGCCAAAGTGTCATTGAGAAATTCTGCTTTTGCACATGACAACACAAAGCAGTGCCATTAAAGCAGCATATCTTCATTTTTTTAGCAGGAGAAAGGACACATCTTAAGAACCTAATACAGGTATAACTCATTTACATTTTAAAAACAGTTGGACAATTTAGAAAAGCAAGATACTTACTGATAAACACCATTATAAACAAGAAACTGGGTGATCAGGGTAGCTACAAAAGCTATTGTGATTCCAAGACCAAGACCACTTCTTGAGCGATCAAACGTCCACCAGAGACCCAGTGACAGAGCTGCCAGTGTCAAGGAGAGTTGAATGTTGTTTGCAAAATCCAATTTCTAAGAAAAAAGCTAAGGAAAATTCTGCAATCTTTATTATAAGCTCACCTCCCCTTCATTTTGAGTTTAACCTCTGTAGTGAACTGCAGAGAAAGTCTGGTATTTGAACCAAAAAAGCAAAGTCATGCAACCTAGTCTTAGATATGGTGTTAGAAAAAGAAGGAATACACTCAAGGCCCCTGTACCCTGAATGAGGCTACATTTCCACTTTGGACAAAGAAGCCCCTAAGTCAACAAGTACAGCCCAATGGACCAGTCTACTCCACCCTAAAGGCAATCAGAGCAACTCCAAGGCACTTAGGTTGGTCATACTACAGGCAGAACCCTTTTGGGGCTGGTGTCTCTATCTGGATAGCTGCACTCATACATGATGCGAATGTCAGGCAGTATATACATATGATAAATAAACAAACCTTCCCCTGATCTTGCAAACTTCATCTAAAAGATTTTTCTGCCTTTGCAGCCCCTGAATTTTATCCCCCAGGAGACCCAAGAACAAGAACCTTTCTAGTCTTTGCTCTTAGACATGGGATCATGGTGGCAATGTCTGCCATGTGTTGTCCTTTGCCTAGCAGTGTCCATGCATGTACTCATAACATAAGAACAGCCCTGCTGGATCAGGCCCACGGCCCATCTAGTCCAGCATCCTGTTTCACACAGTGGCCCACCAGATGTCGCTGGAAGCCACAGACAGGAGTTGAGGGTGTGCCCTCTCTCCTGCCATTACTCCCCTGCAACTGGTACTCAGAGGCACCCCGCCCTTGAGGCTGGAGGTGGCCCATAGCCCTCTGACTAGTAGCCATTGATAGACCTCTCCTCCATGAAGTCATCCAAACCCCTCTTAAAGCCATCCAGGTTGTTGGCTGTCACCACATCCTGTGGCAGAGAGTTCCACAAGTGGATCACGCGTTGTGTGAAAAAGTACTTCCGTTTGTTGGTCCTAGACCTCCCGGCAATCAATTTCATGGAGTGACCCCTGGTTCTAGTGTTGTGTGAGAGGGAAAAGAATCGCTCTCTCTCCACTTTCTCCATGCATGATTTTATAGACCTCTATCATGTCTCCCCGCAGACGTCTTTTTTCTCAATCCCCTACTCCTCTCCAGCTAAACACGAGAAGCCAGAAGCTGCATCCCCTGAGCAAAGTCACTGAAACCTAAGCTAAATCACTATTCTTGGATGTCTCGTTTAGTGGATCTGCCAGGTATTAAGTTGCTATCATCTCTCCCCCTTCCTGTGAAACTTCCCACTGCCAGCTGCAAGATTCCACAAGCCTCTGCCTCCCACTCAGGAGCTAATTCTCACTATCACAATTACTGCCAAATACCCATGTTTTCTATTGGTCTTGTACCCAAATAAGCGATCTATCACTTTTCAAGAGGTCCTTGTTTGACTGTTTGCCCTGCTGGGCTACTCTAAAGGGATGTTTCACTGTCTGGACCTGATCCAGAACAGTTATCTATGCTTATTGATTTGGTGCTAGTAATTCTGGGCTCACTCTGAGTGAATAGTTGCCTGCTTTCCCTAATAGTAGAGTTGGCCACAGAAAGAAAAAGTGGTTCCTCCCGCAGTCATGTAATTCCCCTCAGCTTCAATGTAGTTTCCCCAAAATGTCCGTGCCTGGAGCCATGGACACCAATCAAGGCTACACATTTGTATATAGGATCAAGCAAGCATGGCAACACCTTGTCAATCAACCAACTGCATCATGCTTGCTATTTATGTCACTCTGTATGAAAAATGAAATCTTGCTTAAACACAGGGGCATAACTAAAATAAAACAAGGGGAGACAGTTGTCGGGGGGCCCAGAGGCAAGTCACATGACTGACTCCCCCAGCTGTGCACCCGCCCGGGCTTCCTTCAGTTGTATTCATCATCCTCCAAAATTGATGTGAGTGTTACGACCTGGAGCTACCAGAACAGCATGTCTTTCTCTAGTACCATTAAATGACTTGCATAGTCCACAATTATATATAAATTTTACTATGCTTTTTGTTACCACTATTCAGCCTCATTTAAGATTTCTTTTCTTCATGAGCTCAGCTTCAGTGGGGGGGGGCAGATTTTAAAATCTTGTCTCTCAGCCCACTCCAACCTTGCTACACCCCTGCTTAAACATTCAAAACTCTGAGAGCTACTAGAATAGCCCTTTAGATCCCCAAGAAGGGCCACTCAATATCCCACCAAAGCTTGAATCAGACACAAACCCTCAGGTGGTTCTTCTGCAACAGCTTGGGTAGCCTGACTCCAGATCCTACAAGCCACTACAGTGGCTCTCAGGACCAAGCTGCTAGGCATAAAACCTATGAAGTGAACTTAAAATGCCTTCAGTTCTCTGTAATAAAGAGAGCATTTTGGTCAGTCCCGAATGAACAGAACATACAAAAAATAACATGAAATGAATCCTACTTCATTACAACTACACCAAACTCAGACATTGTCAATCACTTCCAAGGATACAGCACTTGCGTGGTTAATGCCAACAAAGACTGCTATACATCTCATTACACTGGCCCATTCTCTCTTGAATTTGTGAGGCTCTCCAAGATGACTGTCAATGCAGGGATACAGCAAGCCAACAACAGCTGGAAGAGAAGAAAATTGTTATTTCCATGCCAATGTACATATTAATCTCTTAAGCACAGGGCAAAGTCTGTGCTTAAGTACAGAAAGTAGAAACAGTCCCCCCCATCTTAATATTGTATCTTTTAAGGATATTTGAGAAACTGGATGCTTCAAGAATTTCATGTATTTGCTACCTATCTGCATAAACCATTATAATTTGTGCTGCAGTTGAGCATCTGCCAGTCTTGGCTGCTAGAGGGCAATTTATTTGCCACTGGTAACTAGCAAAGGACAAGGACAAACCTTCCCATTTCTATCTTTGCCGTCATTATGAACTGCATTTGCCAGTATCCAGTGGTAGCTTTCATTTTATCAAGCCAAATGAACAGCTGGAAGAATTCCCTGCTACAAATATAATGCGCATTTGGTAATGCGACCAAAACAATTGCCATTTTAATGTTTGCAGAGTGTTGCAGACTTCCAGTTACAAGGTTTCAAGCTATGGAGTTGGCACTGCAATATGTAAACAGGTCCTTTGAGTCAATACCACTTGGATAACTTGCTGGAAATTCTTCAGCCACCCTGAGCCACACTGCAAGGGAAAACTTCAGGCTATGCACACCAGCAGAAAGGGAGCAACTGCTAACTCATCCTGCATTCTGTTGAGTTCATGGCTAGTGTTTAACAAACAGAAACACGTCAAAGCACCGTTCTTGAGAACTGAGGGTGGAATATATTCTAGGGCTTGGGACAAATGAAAGTAGCCTTCACTAACTAAACAGACTGGGTGGAGCCTAAACAAAACACCAGTAAAGTCAGTAAGCTCCCAGGTTAGAATGCTTGCACGGACCATGAAGCTACAAAGGCATTTGTTTCTTCCTGCTTAGACTATGCTGCTTATATCAGCTAGGTCAATTCGTTCCTTATGAAGTAAACAGAAGCTCCAAGGCCACCACTGGAAGCAGCATCAAGCTTTAAACAGTGTAAATTCTGACTAACTGACCTCAAAAGGGTCTAGCAATTCTGACTCAAGTAGCACTCTCCATATCTTCTACAGGCAAGCAACAAACTTCTTAGAAAATGTAAACACACAGAGCTCTTGCCACATGATTCTTTCACCTGAAATGAAATGATATAGAAGAATGAAGTGTTCCATAGCAACATGGCCTAGCTGATGTTGGTCTGGAAACCACTGAACCACTGAATGGAAGGCAGCTCTGTGTGTTTAGTTATGACAGGAGCAGGAGTAAATCAATGCAGACAGACGGCTTCAACTGGCATCTGTACACTAGCTTTACTGCTTAGATCAACCTTTATTGTGTTTGCTCTATCTCATAATCCATGAAAGTGGTGACTTGTGAAGCGTAACCAAAGTTAGCTTATTCCCCCACACTGAGGGATGATTGAATGCCTGAAGACAACTTCTTGGTAAGCACAAAGTGGCTTTTTAATTTGCCCTTGGAGTAAACACCTACAACCAAAGGAGAAGGTGCATCTAGTTCTGTACCCATAGCAGCTCCTTTTAGTACTGAAGAAGTCCGTGTGAAAGCTGTGTCTCATGTCTGGAAATAATGGAATCAGACAGGGGTCAGAAGTGGTCAGCCAGACTGAAAGGGAAATCCACTAGCCAGGGTGGACTCAAGCATGACCTTTCACTAAAATAAAACCCCTGCACAATCACTCAGCAGTCTTGGGAAGCCTTTCCTCCCTTCCTCAGCCTTCTCATCTGCAAAGCAGGAGCAACAGGGGCCTGCCTCGCAGAGTTGTCCGGAATTAAGGCACTTGGCATAGCAGCAGCACTTCAAGCAAGTTCAGGTGCATTTGGTTTTAATGACACCAATTCACTAGTTCATTTCGCAATTTGTATTTGGAACCTTAACTTGTATTCTCTCCAAACAAATCTATTTCCAAAGGTAGTTCTATGCTAAAGGAAGTGCTATACCAATCTAATAGCCAGCATACTATGTCCACATTACCAGTAATGCCTCTACTATACTGAGTAGGGATTTGGGAATTAAGAGTACAAGCAGCAAAAAGGTATATTCAAGCCAGTTCTGTGGCTCTACTTGACACATTTTACAGTATTTAAAATCCAGTTGTGTTTAAAATACTCTTCAAGTGCCATTAGTATCCACCGTATAGCTGGGTAGCAGTAGGATTTAGTTTATTGGTTCTAACATTCAAATACAATTTTGTTCTTGCTATATAACAACAATAACTTCTTCTTTAGGAGAGTATTTTGTTCTTGGTTATGCTATAGCATTGGGGGAAAGCCTGCAATTTTTCTGGCAGGGAAGGTGCTGCAGCTGCTCTTAAAGCAGGCACCTCGCCAAGCTTCACTTCCCCTCCTCTTTCACCACACCATGTGACTTCCTTGTTTTTGCTTCCAAGTGTGTGGCATGTTCCTGCAGGCAGCCAATAGGAACAGGGACAAGCAACTCACCAGTTTCAAAAGGGAACCAATCAGAAAGCAGAGAGTGGAGATGAGTCATGCCAGCTCCTCTGTTAGAAGTTGACAGAAAAGCTAGAGACACGTCTTCCCTGTTTCCAGGGCTGATCATACCACCAATAGGCAAGAGGCTGCACAGGTAGAATCTACTACTTTCCTTAGACAGCTACAGGCTTATGACAGAATATGCTATGCATTTATAGTTTGTTCTTCAAGATATATCCACTCTTGGGAAGAACTCAGCAGCAGGCTGGTGTAAGGAAGAAAAGAGATCCCAGCAACTAGCCAGGCCCAAAGACCACCAGGCATCTGGCCTCTTCAAGGCCCTTCCCCAAGCAGCCATCGATCAGCCAGTGACTCACCTGCTGCTGTCCCACAGCAAGGGGGCACCCACCAGGCAGAGGAGAAGATTGTAGACATGACTTCCTCCGGAAAGAGGGTTACATTCCTCTGGATCTGCAGCAAGTTCAGCACCAGCGCCAGGAAAGTGCCCACAAGAAAGAGCACCAGGCTCCGTTGCACGACGTCCCTACTCAAGTTCAAAGTGCTGGCACCACTGCCAAGGCTGGGGCTGCTTGGGTGCCGCGTTCTGTGGCCCACTAGCGTCAGAGGAGAGCTTGCCACCGAAGAGCTCAGCATTTCGCCCACCTTGGCTGCCAGCCCTGTAGCAGTTCCACCTAAGGGGGTTTTATGCCTTCCTCTGACAGTACAGGAACAACTCCAGGTATGATCCTCCAGTCTGGACACAGGTTTCTCCATTAGGTTCTAAAATGTCCAGCAAGAAAATCATTATTAGCAGCAGCCAGGACAGAGCTCAAGTTATGATAAGATCCTACTGTTTCACATTTCTCTGTCATGAGATGAGATGCAGGAAGCTTCTTTTCAAATGAGCTATGCCAGGTCCAAACAGAACACCTGCTCACCAAAACAGCAGAATAAGACTCAGGAACACATCGGAAAATTTCATCTTCACTAGGAATAGGTAGGCTGCAGTTTACCAGGATCCCCAAGAGTATGACAGGTAGACCCCAAGGTCAGTGGACAACACCACACAGGAAACTACACATGACGTGTAAAGAGCTATTAGCCTTATTGGGCCTTTGCAGATGGAACACAGTGGAGCAGGGAGGGTTAAAGCCCCCAAACTCCCACCACAGTCCCCACTGATAGGAGAGGGAGTACAGTCTGGCTGTTAAGAAAAACTATGCTGGCAGAGTCAATAGTGCTTTAAATGTCACATGTTGTTTGGCCCCAAGGGAGTTTCACTTCCAGAATGGGGTGAAGTCAAACACACCAGTTGATAAGAACTCCTTTGATGGATACATCAGAGCTATCTTGGGTGCTAGAAGAGCAAGCTGTGATCTGGCAGATGTCCAGTTCAAGTGACATCTCAACCATGCTCCCTAGATGGCCTTAATCAAGTCGCTCTTACTCAGCCCCACCCCCGTCTGCAACACAAAGATAATTTATCTTACACTAATTCTTATAACCATGTGAAGTGTTTTGTACACTGGATGCCAAGTATTATTACGATCACCAACAGCATCACACAAAGCATTGTGGAGAGCCAATGCAGTATAAATGGCTAGTGTGAGACCTGGGAGACTCTGGTTCAAATCCTAATGCAGCCACGAAACTCACTGGGTAACCTTGAATCTCACCAGATTGTTGCAAGGATAAAATGAGGTGAGGAGACCACTTCTGTTGCATTTTGCTCCTGAGGAGGGCAGGATAAGGATACATAAAAATCAAACCTCTCTGCATGTTTTCATATATACCATCTTAAGTAAAGCTATCAATTGCCATCAAAACAGTGATGAAGAACCAAGAACCCCAAGAACCAAACAATTCCTTAGATTTTTCTATGTATTAAAATTATAGCACCATATGGCCACAACTACAGAGATCTGGGATTTTCATAGTATAAAGTAAAGTGTGCTGTCAAGTTAATTTCGTCTCCTGGTGCCCACAGAGCCCGGTGGTTTTCTTTGGTAGAATATAGGAGGGGTTTACCATTGCCTCCTCCTGTGCAGTGTGAGATGATGCCTTTCAGCATCTTCCTATATCACTGCTGCCCGATATAGTACCAGTGGGGATTCAAACCGGAAACCTTCTGCTTGTTAGTCAAGCATTTCCCCACTGTGCCACTTAAGGCAACACTTCATAGTACAGACAGCCAAACCCCCCCCCCCCCAAACTACCCCAAACCCTTGGTCTAATATCTTAACTTCAAATACAGGTTAGGTTCAGGAACCACTTTCCAATTTTACTGTAAGTTTTCTTGTGTGTTACTTGGTAACTATCTCCAACAGCTCACCAGTCTACATTCTTAGGATACAATTTCCAATAACTCCCTTTTCAAGACATTTCTCTTGCATCTTACAACCCATATTCTAAAATAAAGCAAACTTAGGGGTATCCGACCAAGCTTATTCACTCTTGTTATCTACATTACACAGAATCCATCCTGTGTAATGCAAGGACAAATATTTCTCCCTTGGATTACACAGGAAGCCAAACTAGACAGACATGTGCACCTGGGTAGATAAAAGAATATAAGGTTAAGAGCAATGTATACATGCAAAATGAATCTTATTTAGGTGATGGACTGATCACTCATTACTATGAAGAGCCAGCCTGGGAGCTACAAGGCCCTCTAAAGAGCTCCTGTATTGCTGCTGCTACCCTTCATGTTTATTTAAGTGCCACAAGAGTTTTAAGCTGGGGAAGGACAAATATCCTTTGATGGGGGAAGGACAAATACAGAGGTGGTGGAGATCTTCTCTAAAAGAAGCTGCTCCCTGGACATTAGAAAGGATCTCCTGTAGACACCTGTGGAGTAGCAGTAGCAATGATTGATCAGTCCCTCACCCAAATAAATTTCATGTTGTATGTATGCATTGCTCTTAGCCTTATAGGCTTTTAACCTTATAGGAGCATATGCCTGTCTAGTTTGGCTTCCCGTGTAATTCTGGTTCTGGGAGCTTATTGATAGGCTGGCCGTTCTTTAAGGAGTAATTAATGGGATCTGAGACCAATTCTGTTTTCCAGAAATAAGAAATATATAAGCCCTCATTCAGCAGCTATGCCTCTTCAGTGTTTCCTACAGTTCTTTAGGCAACATTGAAGAGGCACAGCCACTGAATGAGGGCTTCTCTCTTATTTCTGGGGAAAACAGAACTGGTCACAGAACCCATTACTCCTCAAAGAACGGTCAGCCCACCAATAAGCTCCCAAAATGGGTTAAGATCACCTGGAGGCACAGCAATTTCTGGGGAAGGTTTCAAAGGATAAGAACTACCCTTGCATGAGTTTGGGTCTTGCTTGAAGCAACTGAATCCAGCGGGGTGTAGTGTTTAGAATGTTGGACAAGGACTGGAGAGATCTGAGTTCAAATCCCCATTCAGCTATGATACTTTCTGGGTGGCAACCACCTAGTTGCTTCTCTCTCAGCCTAACCTACTTCTCACAGGGTTGTTGTGAGGAGAAACTTAACTAAGTACACCGCTCTGGGCTCCTTGGAGGAAGAGTGGAATATAAATGTAGAAAACCACCACCAAAAACCAAAAACACACCTATGAACTCTTCCCTGCCTGCATATTTTGCCAGGTTGTTCCCAGGTCTCACTCAAGTTGTTCCCATTCTGTGCTAACATTCAGTAGCTGAGTTGTGCATGTGTGTATATAGAGGAATACCCTCTGCTCCTCCTCTTGTTGCGCCCAGAGCGTCTGCAAGCCCAATTTTACACCTCCAAATTAATATGGGTAAAGGTTTCTAAGTTCCAGAGGTTCACTCTCTCTTCCATCTCTGACAGAATCCTATGCTTACTCATTTGAAAGCAAGTCCCACTGCATCTTGTGGAAGTAGCATGAATCCAAGCAAATGGGTATAGGACCAGCCTGCTAAACTGCCATTCTGATGGGTCTCTTGCCAAGGTTGCTGCCTACATGATGGGGGGAGAGGAGCGGGGCACTCAGATTTCCACCCTACCTAGCCTCACTTCCCCCGTATACACACACAGAGATTTTGCCTGTTGCAATATATCTGGGGGGCAAGAAGGGAGAAAGGGACGGAAAGGGCTACTGGAGGTTCTTCACCTCCCACCCAGATAGGTCTGGGGGCTTCCCGCGCTCTTAAGAACTGCCTAGCCAGGATCAAACGGGGGGGGGGGAGGAGGCATCTAATCCACCGGGCCAAACCAGATCCCCCCGCTTTTACGGCCCCCTATTTACTTACTTACTGCAAAGAGGAAGGCGGACAAATATTGGTAGGGCGTAGAAAGATAGCGAGCTAGCAGCGGGCAATACCCCATTAGCACCGCAGAGGCTGTGATGGGGCCCCGCAAGGGCAGCGCTGCAGCAGAGCCCCCCCGCACCCGAGAGGTCCGCCCGCAGGACATGGACTGTGCCAGCCAGTCCCCACAAAGCACCTGGCACTCAAGAGATAGACTGCCTCGGGGGATGGGGGCTCCACGTGAACCTCCACCGCAGGACGAGAGGGGCTGGGGGGCTTCCCTCCTACCTGCTCAGCCGGACTCGCGCCACCTGCCCGCCCGCAGCCACACAAAGCCTTCGCTCCGCCACTGCCACTCGCGCGCGCCGGGGCAGAAAGGCTTATAAAGGCTCGAGCCCCGCCGTCACGTGAGCGCCCCCCCTCCCCCGACCTACCCGCAGCCGCAGGGCGAGCCGCCACTCTGAGCCGCCTCGCCTCCCCTCGCCCTGGCGGATGAGGAGGCGGGGGCGGCGGCGGCCGAGGAGCTTCCTCGAGTAGCCCCAGGAACAACATTTCAGTCTGGTGAGGCCGTCCAGCCAATGGGAGCCAGGCGGCCGATATGACGTCAGGGACACACCACCCGCCTTCCCTCAACTGACAGCTCGCGAGCTGACAGGGCGGGAACGCGAGCCGGGAGGGGCGGGGCGGACCAGGTGGCGTTTCGCAGCGGCTGCGGTTGGTTGGTTGATTGGTTGGCGTGGCAGGGAGAGGGAGAGGAGGAGCGTTCGCGCGCGCGCCTTGCGCTGTGCCTCGGTGGCGCGAGGCTGGTGGGGGTGGGGAGCCTGCTCGGCACGGGACGTTCTTCTCTCAACTGCCGACACGCGGGCGGGGCGGGGGCGTGCGCCGGGGGCTGCTGCTGCTGCGGCGGCGTCCCTTTCGAAGCGCCCGAAATCTCGACCTCCGCTTCACCGCCGCTTCAACTGACACGCGCCGCCAGCCACCCGGAGTTCCTTCACCCGCCCGCACGTTTTAAAATAAAGAAGACACGACACGGAAAAAGACTCTTCGGAGTCTGAGGCGCTGACTGGGTTGGTCGCCAAGCGGGGGAGGGAGGGCCGGCTGCCGAAGGCCGGGCGGCGGGTGGACCTTCCTGGCTCGGCGCTGCGCAAAGTCGCCCTCCAGCCCGCGGGGCATGCGGCGATGAGCTCATCATGGCCTCGTGATGTGGCATTTCTGTTAACTTCTTTGCAGAGGAAAAGTTAGTCACGCATACGTGATTTGTGCCTTCAGACCAAATAGCACAATCCACGTGGGAGAGAAATAATAATATTATATTTTTAAAAATATATACATCCAGCACATCACATTTTTTCACACCCCATACCAAGGAGTGATTCTCGGTTTGCTTTAATTGATTGATTGATTGATTGATATACTGCCTGATTCCAAGGTTCTAAGCGGTTCACAACAGTAAATGCAATAATAAACAATAAAACAATCAAAAGAATGTTTTTTTAAAAAAACTAAAACATGCAAAGTTTACTAAAAGCCAGGCTAAAAAAATGCATCTTAAGGGCTCTTTTAAAAGCTGATAAAGATGTTAAGCCAGGGGTGTAGCAAGGTTGGAGTGGGCCCAGAGACGAGATTTTAAAATGGGCCCCCCCTCAAAGTCCAGGGCCTCTGCACACCCCAGGCCCCCAAGGATTTAAGTCTGATATTTCAAAATAAGTATGCTGCCTAGAAATACATTTCACTGAATACACACACACACACACACACTTCACAATATATAGTGATATACATTGAGTACTATATATTTGTGCTACTTTTAATGCCTAGAACACACTAGAAACACTAATTATTAAAATGGGACCCTCGCTGCAGATTAGCAAAGGAGACTCTCAACCATGCAGTGTGAGCCTATGTATGTTTTCTCAGAATTTTGAACAAATTCAGTAAAGTTTGATTGCAGGTTTTTCACAGGAGGCTTTTAAAGCCCTTTAACACACATTTGCTCTGGAATGGAGGTGCTGCATTCACATGTTGGCCAGATTGACCCTGAAGTCCCTGCGAGTTATTGGGGAGCAGTTCACACACAAGAAAAATAAAATAAAAGCACCACACATGCTTCACAGTTCTCACTCAGACCTTTTGGGTTGCAAAACAACTTGAGCATAAATGCATTTATAAATGAATGAATGAATGAATAAATACAAGCTGACCCCCGCACAGAGCATCTGTGCATTTTTTGGGGCCAGCAACCCCTCCCCCCCACCCCAGTCTCCGGCCAGGCCGCCGCCGCCTCCTCGCCTGGACTCCTCGCCGGGCCCGATCCGCCACCTCTCCTCCCCTGCCCAAGTCTCCGACCCGGCCGAGTGCCGCCACCGCGGCCAGGCCCTCTGCCGCCTGGCATCCGGGCCCACCACTGCCGGCATCCACGTTCGGGCCAGGCCCGCCGCCAACAACCTCTCTCCTCCCCGCTCCAGTCTCTGGCCGGGCCGCCGCCGGCCTCCGCGTTCGGGCTGGGCTCTGCCTCTGCCATGAAACAAGCCACTTATAGGACTTTTTAGATAGTTTTTTAAGCCAGCAAATTTTCCAAGCTGTTTTAAATTAAATATTCAGAGACTTCTCAGTCTCCCCCCCCCTCCATATCAAAGCCCTATGGCAAGCAGATCCCTATATATCCGGGGGGGGGCAGGTTTGACCACAAAAAGGAGTTCATATTATACCTGGCAAATGCTGGGCTGGGCAGAGGGTCTGCTGCAGAGGGCTGTGGGGGCCACTCTGCCTGCCTGCCTCCTTCCTTCCTTGGGGCCTCCCTGCAAGCCTACTCCAGTTCAGGCTTCACTGAGGCCTACACGGAGGCCTCCCTGGAAGCCCCGCCCACCCACCGATCAGCTGAGAGGCGGGGAGAAAAGGAGCTCTTTGCAGGCAGCTTGTCTGCAGCCTAGATTGCCCGCCAGGAGGTCAAGCAGGAGAGGCTGAGGGAACTTGGGGCTGGGCAGGGGGCAATGGGGAGTCATGTGTGGTGTCTCTGGGGGCCCCCCAAGGCAGTGGGGCCCACAGGCAACCGCCTCCCCTTGCCTAATAGTAGTTACGCCCCGGCCTCAAATATCTATAGGGAGCATATGCCACAGCCCAGGAGGACTACAGGGTAGGGATGTGCACAGACCTGTTTGGAGTTCCTTTTACAGGTTCGATTGACCAGCGGTTCAGCCGGTTCGAAGGTGGGGGGGATACCTGTAAGGGTGGGGGAGGGTGCTCTTGCCCCTCCCACTGCGTTTCCCCTGTTGGCGCTGCACTTTAAAAGGGTCCAGCGGGGCAGCGTATCTCCCTGCCGCCTCATTGCCTCATCAGACCAGAAGTACCCAACACACATGCGCACGTCAGTTTGACGAGGCAGCAACGGGGCAGCAGGGAGATATGGTGCTGCCCCACCAGACCTTTTTAAAGTGCAGCGCCAGTGGGGGGAACAGCAGGAGGGGGAAGAGCACCCTCCCCCACCCTTAAAGGGACCCCCTGCCTTCGAGCCTCCCCCCGCCGGTTCCGTACTACAGAGAAGGCCCACTCCAGACGAGCTGGTGGCATCTGGAGACGGACCTCTCTCAATGACCTTAATGTGCGATCATGCAGAAGAAGGCACTCTCCTGGAAACCTGTTAGCAGCCAATGCAGTTGTTTTAAGACAGGCATAATATGGTCTCTCTGAGAAACCCCGGAGACTAATCTAGCTGCTGCATTTTGAACCAACTGAAGTTTCCAAACTATTTATTTATTTATTTATTTATTTATTTATTTATTTATTTATTTGTCAAATTTATACCCCGCCCAAACCTACATCTCTGGGCGGCATACAAAGGCAGCTCCATGTAGAGCGCGTCGCAGTAGTCAAGCTTAGAAGTTACCAGAGAGTGCACCACAATTCTGAGATCATTATCTTCAAGGAACAGATGCAGCTGTTGTATCAACCAAAGTTGATCGAAAGTGTTCCTGACCATAGCCTCAACCTGAGAAAACAGAGTGAGGCCTGGGTCCAGAAGCACTCCCAAGCTGCCTACCTGTTCCTTTGGCAGGGAGTGCAACCCCTTCCAGAACAGGAAGATGTATTACATTCCATGAAGTATGACTTCTTACCATGAGTACCTCCGTCTTGTTTGGATTCAGTTTCAATTTATTATCTCTCATCCAGTCCATCACTGCCTGTAGGCAGGCATTTAGTGGGGTTATGCCATTTCCTGATGGAAATGGAGAAATAGATTTGGGTGTCATCAGCCTATTGATAACACCCTGCTCCAAATCTCCTGATGATCTCACCCAGCAGGTTCATGTAGATATTAAAAAGCATCGGAGATAGGATGGAGCCCAGGGGGACATCATACAGCTCTCATTTCAGAGAGTAACTATCTCTGAGCAACACCATCTGGAATCTACCAGAGAGATAGGAATGGAACCACTGCAAAGCAGTGCCATCTATTCCCAAATCCTTCAAACGATCCAGAAGGATACCATGGTCGATAGTATCGAAAGCAGCAGAAAGGTTCAAAAATCCAACAGAGTTACACTCCCTCTGTCCATTCCTTGGTAGAGATAATCCATTAGGGTGACAAAGGCTGTCTTCACTCCATAGCCTGCTCTAAAGCCAGTTTGAAATGGATATTGGTAATCAGTATCACTTCCTTGTCTGATGGAGATCAACCAAGACACCATGCAGCACAGTTGTGCAACATTTTCCCAAGATCATCACTTAGAAAGCATTGGTATGCAGAGCTAAATTTTCCTTTACAGTCACAAGTATAGCCCAGGTTTTTTCTTTTTCTTTTTTCCATTTCAGTGAGCCTTTGTTGGAATGAAGCAACAGAGAAGGTTTACCAAGAACACTAAAAGCAGGCATGTAGCGACCTTACTGGTGGCCAGGGGACAAAGTGCAGCCAGGGGGCTTCCATCTTTTTACTTCGCGTGTGCAAAGTATGCATACCACCAAAGCCACACCCTTGACTGTGCAGCCCAAGCCAAGCCCCCAGTCATGGAACTTCTAGCTCTTTATCTTGTAAGTTCTTCTGCTTGCTCTGGGCTGATTAGAGTAAAATGTAATAGACAGTCTGAGCAAGCTGTTTGTGGATGGCTTAGTTCTAAGACCGGAATAGAGACACACACTAGAATTTTGTGTGTTCAAGGTGTTCCTTCGATTCTCCCTGCCTATGATGTCCTTGTAAAATGCTTGAAACCGTTTTTGACTAGAACATGTCATGTCTATCGTTCTCGCAGACGTAGACATCCCAAAAAATGGTTTGATCAGGATTGTATGGTAGCAAAAAGGGATTTGGTCTCTTCTTCTGTTCAGTTTAAAAATAATCTGACCCTGCTGTTGAAATTGGAACTAGCTAAGAAAAAGAAAGCCTATAAGGCACTCTTGAGGAGCAAGAAAAAAGCTGCCATGCAGGAAAATTGGCTACTGCTCCTCAATACAGTCAAGAAAAAGGACTCAGTGGGTTTCTGGAGGCTAATTTCTGCCTCTGCCAATTCTTCTGCCAGTGATAACAGGGATTCTTTAAAACCAGTGGAAATTTGGGAGTCTCACTTTGCGTGTCTATATACTGATCAGAGTGCGCATTTTGCTTGGATCTACCTTTAGGAGATTTGCCTCAGTGGTCTGTTGTATCTCCTCAAGAGATCAAGCCCCAGGAAATGACTTTATTCCTCCTGATCTCCTGAAGGACCACGTTGATTGGTGAGCTCCTGTGCTGGCTGCTTTATTCACTTATATTGACCAGATCCCAAAGGACTGGGGTTGGGTATAGCTATTGTCCCGATTTTCAAGAAAGGGAAAAGAGAAGATCCATCTGACTACAGACCACTAAGTCTCTTAAATATAATAAACAAATTATATGTGAAACATCTATGCATAAAATTATGTTCCTGGCTGGACCAGGAAGGCTTGTTAGAAGATGAGCAAGCCGGCTTTAGACAGGGCAGATCAGTGATAGATCATTGCTTAATCCTGCAACATCTTATTGAAAAGTACATTTCCTTGGGTAAATGATCACTTTTTGCTGCATTTGTTGACTTTCGTTCAGCCTTTGATTCTATTTCTAGAAATTTATTTTGGGCAAATTGTCTAATACAATAATTGATAAGCGGCTCTTACTGTTACTTTATAAATTACACGAGAACTCTTCTATCTGTGTCTGTTTGAACTCTACTGGTCACTTATCTAAAGTAATCCCAACTACAAAAGGTGTGAGACAAGGGTGTATACTTGCACCTTTTTTGTTTAATTTTTATGTAAATGATTTAATTACACGTCTTCAGAAATTGGATACTTTTGTCCCTATTTTAGCAAACAGAAGGCTGCCCCTATTGATGTATGTTGATGATGTGGTGATTCTTAAACTAGATCAGGCCTTACGAGAGCTCTGGGGGCTCTGGTTACACATTGTCAGGAGGAACATTTGGTCATTAATTATTCCAAAACAAAAATAGCTTGCTTTAACAATAAAGCTAAGAGTTTTCGATGGACTGTTGGGGGGCATCAAGTTGAGCAAGTAAAGCAAATAAAATATCTTGATGTGATATTTCAATATAACAACAGGCAACACGCTCATGCTAGAATGGTTTCTGATTTGGCTCAATGAAGCGCGGTAGCTATTCTGAGATTTCACCATGCGCAGGCCGGAGGATATATCCCTGTTGCCATTAAACTGTTCCTTGCTAAAACTGTGCTGCAACTTTTGTATGGAGTTCAGTTGGGTCCCTTTGATAGTTTTATGCCCCTAGAGCAGGTTCAGTCAGACTTTCTAAGAGTGCTTTTTGGTACACCTAGATGCACCCCTAATGTGGTGCTATGACAGGAGGCTGGGTTGTGGAGGATTAAGACCAGGGCATGGTTGCAAATTATTTTCTACTGGCTGAAGCGTCACCTCCTGCCAGTGGGACTTGTGCCTGGGTTTCTTTTGGCTACACCCTGGCCTATGTGGTTGGTGACGATTACGGATAAACTTTCCCATATTGGCCTGGACCCTGAGTTTTTATTAGAAACTGACCTAGTGAATGCCAAAAATTTAGTACCTCAACGTCTAAATGATATGGAGCTCCAGAACAAGTTGGCTTGTCTGCCGGCATTTTACAGTCAGTTTAAGGCCAGGGTGGGTTTTCCCTTGGCTTCATATTTGTCCACCATAACTGTCAGAAAGTTCCGCTGGGCTTTTTCAAGAGCACGCTTTAATGCCTTTCCTTCATCTATATTAATGGGGAAATTTCAACATCTACCCCTGGAGGCTCGCTTGTGCCCTTGTGGTTCAGGCGAACCTGAATCAATTGCTCATATTTTATTACACTGTAGATCCTACAGTAATATTAGATGTCATTTGATCCTGCCACTTCTTTCTAGGTTTCAACATCAATCAGATGATTTGCTGGTGAAATTTTTACTTGAAGATAATGCACTCTGCATCTCTCATGTTGTATCAAAATTTTGTTACATCGCAATTAGAATTCATAGTTCATTGATTGATGCTAAAGTTAATGACTGAGTTTATGTTGAATGCTGAAATAATGTTTATTGTTTGTGTTGTTGTTATGTTTTGGCCATTGGCCGTAAATAAAGTATCTATCCCCCAGGCGGTACACAGAGGCCCGAAATAAGACGGTGTGCGGTGTGCGGAGCTCACAGCAGTGAGGGGGAAGGTGGCGGCAAGAGCTCCTTCCATGGGCCTGCCTGCCACCCAAATAACAGGTTGGGCCATTTCTGGTCCATTTCAAGGCTCTCTGCATGCACAGAGCTCTTGCCACCACCACCACCACCGCCTCGCCCTCCCCCTCCCCCTCCCCCTTCACTGCTGCAAGCACTGCTGGAGTGCCACAACCCGCACACTGTCTCTGCCGCCGCCACACAGTGGCAGCCTAAAAATATTTTAAAAATCAGGAGAAGACAAGTGACCCTGTAGGCCAAGGCACATTTGTCCCCCCTTGTCCAATGGACCCTATGCTTATGACTCAAAGTAATACAACACTTTATATGACCCTATAGTTTATATAGACCCTATAGATGACCCTATAGTTTCCCCTTTTAACTTTTTTGTTAAACAGCACTCATCACTGGAGTCACTGGACGTTTCCCCCCAAGGGAAATAGCGTGCCTGGAAGTGTGCGATCTGGACTGGGGACACAGCATAGGCAAACTATTAAAGCTCCCCACTACACTTATGGTTCTGATCCGATCTGCTCTGTCCCCATATGTACTATTTACAAAACAGACACACAAACCTGGAGATTTCCCAGACAGCAGGCTTTAGTGCAGATTTACTGAGAGGCTTTACTGCAAGTTTGAAGTTGCCCCCCGCAACCAAAAGGTGGGTTTTTTTTTTATCCCGGATATAAATCGGGCTACACTCTTAATGCACAATAAAAAGAACCTGAATTTTGTGTGAAGTGCTTCCCCATAGCTCACAGGGACTTGGGGATAAATTTGGCTGCTATGTGAACGCACCCCCTCCATTCCGGAGGAGATGGAAACTAAAAGCCGAGTGTGAAAAACTTCCTGGAAAACTGCAGATTCAACAGCTAGAGTGGGATTAGTTTGAACCTTAGGCCAGAGGAGTAGCAAAGTTGTCGTGGGCCCAGAGACAAGATTTTAAAATGCCCCCCACACACACCTGAAGCTCAGCTCATGAAGTAAAGAAATCTTAAATGAGGCTGAACAGTGGTAACAATCGTGGTAACAATAGTGGTAACAAGTATAGTGTGTGTGTGTGTGTGTGTGTGTGTGTGTGTGTGTGTGTACACACACACACACACCCCTATGTGCCACAATAGAATATCATCCTAAATTATTTTTTTTAAGGTTTTGTAAATTGTGGACGATGCAAGTCATTTAATGGTACTAGAGAAAGACATGCTGTTCTGGTAGCTCCAGGTCTTAACACTCACATCAGTTTTGGAGGATGAATACAACTGAAGGAAGCCTGGGCGGGTGCACAGCTGGGGGAGTCAGCCATGTGACTTGCCTCTGCCCCCCCAAGGCATTGGGCCCCGAGACAACTGTCTCCCCTTGCCCTATTATAGTTACGCCCCTGCCTTAGGCTCAACCAAGCCACACTCCCATAAATGATGGAACCTTTATTCTGTGGAGAGTGGTGACCTTTGTACGTGTGTCTGCAGTTCATTCCTGCCCACTGGCAGATTGCAAAGTAACAAGGTAACTGTTCTATCCCCGGAGGTCAAGTGCAGGACCTCTCTTCCTTGTATGCTTTTTGATGTAATTCCTGATATTCTAAAAATAAATTTGGCACTTCCTCTCATTTGAAGCTACCCTGGTGGTTGGATACAGAAGTCTTATGAGCCAAAACACCCACACCTGTTTTGTTAAGCCTTCTTGTCATATGGCAAGATGGTAATGATCACCAAGCTGCTCCAAACTGAGTTCATTTTGGAGTAATTTGATCACATGTATGTGCACAGAATAACTTTGAAGGAAACCCACCAACTATTGGAAAGAGTGCTTTTGTGCTTTAATCAGAAGGGATATGGGAGCCTTATAAATGAGAACTATTGTTCCAAATTAGCACCTTTCTTCTGTTAGCACTTATGGAAGTTTTACACAAGACAATAAATTTTGACACTTGGCCAAATTTTTAAAGACCTGTCCAGAATTTTTCTATCTTGACTAGAATTACAGGATACTAAGAAAGAAATTGTACTGAGTCCTGTTGTGGGGGTGAGTGGACAAATGACTGCATTTGTAGTGTAGTGTGAGTATGTATAAAGTTTAAGTGCTGTGTTTTCTGTGAATGGGAATGCACATACTGTATGCTATGCTACCAGATAAAATCTGCCCTTTAACTAGAGAGTTTTGAAGGTGTATTCAGCAAGACAATGCATGTGTGTCTTAGCTTTTCAGACTCCACTCTGCAGATAAGCCAAACAATTGGAGCGATCATTGCTTCTGATGCAGTTAATTTGTTTGAGGAGGAAAAGATGAGGCTCAGCCTTTCCTCCTCAAACAAATTACCTGCATCAGCCCGGACAGCATTGCAACCATCCAGCTCAGAAGCAACGGCCATTTTCACATGCAATGCAGAACTGCGGGTCCAATGGACCCGCGGTTCCGCTCCCCACCCCATTCTCCTGTCTAAATTCAGACATAACAGAGAGCAGGGAGCCTGCACTCAGTGAGACTGCAGAGAGGAGGGGGAACTGACTATGTGGGCTTCCTTCTTTCATGAAGGACAGCCCGCAGAGCCAATCATAGCTGGAGAGAGGGAGGAGCTTCCTCCCTCAACTCCAGTTTGAGAGAATGCGGCCTGCAATTCAGCATTCGCATGTAACGCAGGCTGCATTTAACCTTGGGTTGTGGTGGTGAAACTCACTACAACCTGAGGGTTCATATTGGAGTTAGGAGAGTGGAACCTTGGGTTGCTCTCCATGCAAAACAAGTTTTGAAGGGGTGTCCTACATTTGGACCTACATGTTTGGCAGCCTCTGACCCCTTCAACTCTGGTTTCATGTTATGTGTGAATGATTGCTCCAGTCCCCTGTGCTGGCTGTAACTTCTTACCATTGCTTTGGAACAATAAATGCTATCAGGAACAGCTGGCCACACCCTATATCAAGAATATTAGCTCTCCTCTTACTACCATGTGATCAATTTGCATATTCATGGTTTCTTTTAAATGAACCGACTTTCCCAGCTAAGTTTCATTTCCCACTTTCTGAATAAACTTTTATCCTGTCCAGTTACATACTGCTATTTTATCTGCGTAACCCAGTACATATCCTTTATCTTGTATACTCCTTATCTTGGAGGGTGCACTTTAACTTCTTTCATGACAATGTGTCATCAGCTGTCCTTTCTTTTCAACTCAATACTCTTACTACAAGAAGCCTGGAGAAAAATGTGTCTCCAGAGAGCTGAAGTTAGAGAAGGTGTGAGCTGATACAGAGCTAAAGACCAGATTAAGAGGAAAATATGGGCCATGGATTCTTGATATTTGGATTCCTGGTAGGGGAGGAGCTCACACTGGTTTATGATTTTTGTTTGTCATCAGCAAGTTTCAGCTACATCTTCTTAAATATAGCCCTTCCTATCAAGGGATTAGGAAAGTTAACACCAGTCATACATACATAGATTGGCTGGATCTTTCCCCCAAAGGGTAGAGTTAAAGATGGCATAGGAAATTAAATAGGGAAGATAGCGGGGAAATAGTTATTTATTTACTTATTTATTTATTTAGATTTATATGTCACCCTACACCCATAGAACTCAGGGTGGATTACAAGCAAGTGGAATCAAATCAGCCTGACTTCTTCCCATTCACGTTCCCTCACCTTATTCCTCTCACTTTCTGTAATAATCTTTACCCACCATTCTGTTCAGTGGCTACCTGCAGGGTCCTACTCCTTAAATGAGTTTATTGGGATTTAGCATATTCCTTTGTCTAGATTGCATCCAAAATATTTTAGATGTGTTTATTTTTCGGAGTGTGGTGACTTCACAGTGTTGATGAATGCTTTTCCTTTTATAACAAGTCGGAGTTTTAGCTCTGTTTGTTTGTTTTATTTTAATTGTTCTGTTTTCCTGGAACAAACCATTTGCCCTGGATTATTCAGAAGCTCTGGTAGGGTTGCCAGCTGAATGAAGCTACTCCTGCAGCTATTTCCCCCCAATATTTTCACAATAGAAAGTCATTAAAATCTCCAGGAATGCTTTTCATAGTCACCTGGAGATTGATGCTGATTCCGGGAAACTTCAGGCCAATAGGGGTGTGCGAGCCAGCTCGGAATTGAGCCGGCTCGAAGGCTTGCGCTCGAACCAAACCGAACACATAGAGAGTGGAGCCAGTCGGAGTTTGAGTTGAGCCAAGCCCGGCTTGAGAACCTGCCTCGCAAGCTGGCCTGAGGGGCTCAACAGATGTACTTGTAATGGGGAATCCAGCAAGCGGTCCCCTTTACAAGTAAAAGGCTTTGCTGATAGTAAAATGCGGAACGGGGGGAGGAAAAAGGTAGTCTTCAGGTAGTCTTCTTTACCTCCATACATGCGCAGAGGCCATTTGTGTCACCACGAGAATTATGCAATTACACAAAAGGCCGATGTGTATGTGCGGAGGTCACTCTTAAGGCAGCTGTGCGTAGGCAAAGGCCTGAGATGGGTCGCAGCCTGCCCAGCCTGTCATTTGAGAGGTCAGTGGGGGTGGTTGGGAGGAGCCCCTGCCACCACCGTCCCTGCCAGCGCCACCCCCACTGCCAGCGGCTTATTTTTAAAGGTTAAGACTACCTACAGACTACCTTTGTCTCCCCACCCCCCCGGCATTTACTATTGGAAAAGCACTTTACTTGTAAAGGGGAGTCCTCGTCGGATTCCACTTTACAAGTATAGCTGTTGATCCGGTCTGTATTTGAACTGAACTGGGAAAACCAGGCTCAATCCAGTTCAGACCGGTCTGGTTCGGCCATCGAACCTCCTCACGAATCTGCTCAAGGGGCTTGACAGGCATACTTGTAAAGAGGAATCTGGCAAGGATTCCCCTTTACAAGTAAAGGATGTTTCCAATAGTAAATGTGGGGTGGGTGGGAGGAAAAAGATAGTCTTTTCTACCTCCGCTTCTCCCTCGCCCTGCTCTCCCATCCTAATTCGGACATAACAGAGAGCTCCCTCTCTGCAATCTGCAAGACTGCAGAGAGGATGGGGAACTGGTTTCCTTCTTGGACTGAATGGACAGCCCCAGCAGCCAATCACAGCCAGAGAGAGCGAGGAGCTTCCTCCCTCAACTCTGGTTGCCGACTAGGGAGACTGGTGCCGCATTTGCATGTAATGCTGGCACTGCAGAACCGGAGTTGAAGGCAGTGAAACTCACTACAAACACAAGGTACAAATCGGAGTCAGGGGTGGGAAACTGTGGGTCCATTTTTGTCCAAACTGAGATTGCACACATTTGGACATGCACAAGTTTCAACCAGAAGAGCCAGCGTGGTGTAGTGGTTAGAGTGCTGGACTAGGACTGGGGAGACCCGAGTTCAAATCCCCATTCAGCCATGATACTAGCTGGGTGCCTCTGGGCTGGTCACGCCTCTCTCAGCCTAACCTACTTCACAGGGTTGTTGTTGTGAGGAGAAACTTAAGTATGTAGTACACTGCTCTGGGCTCCTTGGAGGAAAAGCGGGATATAAAATGTAATAATAACAACAACAACAATTATTATTATTATTATTTACCTCCAGTTTCATGTTATGTCCGAATGCAGCTGGTATCTGCAATTGGATTTAATTACTCAGCAGCACTCTCTGCTGATCATGACCCCTCCTGGCAAGAAATGATGGTGGAGCTAAGAAGGCACCTCCCTTCTTATTTCCCCTTGACATTCACAAACATGAAACTCCCTTTTCTTGAGTTGACCGGCACAACTCAAGATGTAACTGTAATCAAGACTTTATTTTTGGTATGTAATTATAAGAATCTACATCAAGTTGCTATTGTGAGGAGCTGTATTTCAGTCATGCCTTGGGGCCCAATTTGAACACCGAGTTACCTATTATTAAAAGTGAAGGTAAAGTTGTGTCACTGAGTCGGTGTTGACTCCTGGCGACCACAGAGCCCTGAGGTTGTTTTTGATAGAAACAGGAAGGGTTTACCATTGCTTCCTCCCACACATTATGAAATGATACCTTTCAGCATCTTCCTATATCACTGCTGCCTGATATAGGTGTTTCCCATAGTCTGGGAAACACCCATAGTTTCCCCCATAGTCTGGGAAACATACCAGCGGGGATTCGAACTGGCAGTCCCTGTCTTGGCAGTCAAGCCATTTCCCCACATCGCCATTAGGTGGCTCTACCTATCATTCGAACCCCCCCCCCCCCCCAAAAAAAAATCTAAATATAAAGGAGAGGCTGCAATCGGGAAGTGAAAATTGCTGGGGGTGGAAGAAATGAGCTTTTTAACCCTTTCCTCTTGATATTTAACCAAAAATAAGCTTTTTAACCCTTTCCAGACTTGTTCCCTGTAGGGGAACAAAGTACAAATACCTCAGCATCACATGTAGTTTGGCCTTTAGCTCCTAGAAAATTGGAGCTATTTTCTCTATCACAGAAGCTGAACGCTCTACTGTTCAGATCAGGCCACCCAGTCTTGGCCAGAGTAGAGATGCTAAAGTGATATTGAGCAGAAATGGGAGGTTCTCTGCTGGGTTCTGATCCCCAGTAGCCCCCTCCCTATTCCTGTAGTGTGTGCTGTTATACCAAGCATGTGGCTGGCTCTCAAGGACTACATATTATACCATAAACAAATATTAACATTGTTTCTCCCTTTTTCTTTTTTCTTTTTGGTTGGGCATTGTGGCTTCGTTGCCTTGACCTCAGCTTGTGCACACAGGGGGTGAGTCCTCAGCCCATAGAGCTTAACTCATTACCACCAATATTCACAAAACAGAAACATGAGCTTGTTTTTCATTATTATGAAAAAGTAGCTTCACTTACTGGGGCAAAGAGCAAATGGAAACAAAGCCCTTTTGTAGGGCTTCTGCAGTTTTTCTTTCTCTTTCATTCATAATAGAACTGAGGGTCATCCGATGGAATTAGGCGAGGATTTCAGGGCAAATGGGAATGTATTTCTTCACACAAAACATAATTTGTAGAGGCTATTCACACTAGCAGTCCTACCCAGGGCCTATAAGAGTGTGTGTTTGTATGTGTGTGGGGGTAGTCAGTAAAAATTACTGGGGCTTGGTGGTCCGGAAGGGGGCCCAGGGCCCAACTATGTTGTATATGTTTTTGTCTTGCCCCCTGACGCCACTGTGCGCGCCCACCCCACTGCCGCCATGAGGCCGAAACGCCGATCTTTAAAATGATTCTAGCCACCATGTGTGGGGGGTGAGCCAGGGAGCCGAGCACAATGCGGCAGGTGGAGCGGGAGTGGCTGCAGAGCCTGACCGTCTGGCCCAGCAGCCCTTGAGAACTGCGAGGCGTTCCAGCGTGCCTGCGCAGTTAGAATAGTGTCGACGCTTGATTCAAACTGCGCAGGCGCACTGGAACGCCTCTCAGTTCTCAAGGGCTGCTGGGCCAGACGGTCAGGCTCAGTGGCCACTCCTGCTCTGCCCGCCACCACCACAGGCGGTGCTTGGCTCACTCCCCACCCCCTGGCCATGCACATGGCGGCTGGAGTTATTTTCAAGATTGGCAGTTTGGCCTTGTGGTGGCAGTGGCAGAGGTGCCTCGTGGCAGGGGTCCAATTTTCCCCCCTCTCCAGGGCCCTGCTCTCAGCGGCCCTGGTCCTATCCAGGCTTGGGCAGCCATACCTGCCTAAGGTTGATTGTGAAGTGCTGGGATTAGGGCTAATCCTGGCGTTGGCTCCCCCAGAAGTCTGAGTTTTTTACTCAGGCTTTTACCTGGTTTAAAGGGGGCAAGTGCGGGTCCGGGGTTGTATGTATGCTCATGCTGCGGGCAGCCCAAGCATACATAGAGCTGGTCACCTGGAGCGCCTGGTTTGAGGCTAAATCCCTGAACATTGGAGATTGGGGCTCATCTCCCCGGCCTTCAGAGCTCCGTGGCACACTGCTGGGAGCAGCGGAGTGTGCATGGGTGCATGAGCCCTGCACCACACACAAGAAGACGGATCATCTGGGGGGAAGGTAAGCTTGGTTGTACCCTCCCCGCCTGCAAATGGCCGTGTGCACAACCTCATCAAGTTTGCTTCCAAAGGATGTGGTGACAACCACTGACTCAGATAACTCTCAAAGGCGATTTGTTAAATTCATGGAGGAGGATAGGACTATCGGCAGCTATTAGTTTTGATTGCTAAGAGGAACATCCTCCAGGGTCAGAGGCAGTATATCCCTGAATACCAGTTGTTGTGGAAAGCAACAACAAGGGAAGACTATTGCTTTCCTCGCCTGTTTGTGGGCTACTTAGAGACACCTGTTTGGCCACTGTAGGAAGCAGGATGCTGGACTGGATCGACCTTTGCTAAGATCCAGAAGGGCTCTTCTTATGCCCTTATGACTTGGTGACTGGTGGTATGTCCGAACTCTAGGGGATTGCAGAGAGCCCAGGTTGGCAACTAATTTTTATGGAGGGCCCGTTGGGGTTGGGATGCCAAGGCCTTTTCTTTTCCCCAAGTGGCCATCCCATTGCTGCACCCGGCACTTGGGATGGGGCCGTAACTCCGTGGTCGAGCTTTGCATGCAGAAGGTCCCAGGTTCAGTCTCTGGCATCTCCAGGCATGGTTGGGGAAACCCCTGCCTGAAACTTTGGAGAGCTGCTGCTAGTCAGTGTAGACAGTTCTGCGCTAGATGGACTAATGGTCTGATTTGCTATAAGGCAGCTGTCTGTGTTCCTACTTCCTTCACACCCTCTTGGTTGGCTTCCATAGGATTGGGAGGGGGCAGATTTTGCCAAAGTGCCTCCAGCTGCCGACCTCCCATAAAGGGTCCAATTCAAAATGCACGGAGCAAACGAAAGCAGCACTTTTTAATTTTATGTTTGGCATTTTATTCGCAACCTTCCTGTAAGGAGCTCAGGGCAGCAGCTAACATGATACCTCTTCTTTTATCTTCACAGGAACAATTTTATCTTCACAGAAACCCTGGAAGGTAGATTAGGCTGAGAGGGAGTGACGGTCCAGGGTCACCCAGTGATCTTCACGGCTGACTCTGGCTCTCCCCAGTTTGAATCTAGTGCTGGAGCCACCGTACCACACAAATGACTTCATTGAACTTTGCAATACGTCTTGCCTTATAAAATTTAAATTGTCTTCAGATTTACTCCCTAGCATCTGGAAGCAATCATTAGCTGTACTTAATCACAACCTGACATGTAATAATTAACTCTTGGTTCTATCTTTTGTTATCCTCCTGTTGTTTCTAAAATGTTTTGCTTTCCTTTTAAACTCATATATAGTGCCATCTTTTTTTTTTAGAACAAGATAAAAAGGACAATGGAAAAGATGGCTCTGCCTCTACATGTGTGCAAATGTTGATCGTACCAACGGTATAATTAGTTGAGCACCATCCCACACATGCAACTGTGAATGGAGCAGCCTGACAATCACACATCCCATATGGTCCAACAAGAAAAGCTGCTTCTGCTTTATTTGTCAACATCTTGGAAGTCCAATTGTTGTCAGCAGTCGGAGCGGGGGGACTGCTCTTGGCAACATTTCAAAACCCTCCCCCATGCTATTTTGCATCCTAGAACTTTCAAACATCTTGCTCGGGCCTGTGACTTGCTGATCTGTTTTTCAAGACACAGGAAAGTCTCAAGAGCCCTCTGGACTAAGTCAAGAAAGACCCCTCTGGAGGTGGGTGCTTAAAGTTGCCAGTCTGTCTCCTCAGGGTGGAACAAGATATTAAAGTTGATATGGGCGCTTTCCAGACTAAACCCTGCAATGGGGTCACGTCAGATCTCGGAAGTGTCCTTCCACACTTCCTGCGTTGTGACACCACAGTCCCTACGCGGTCAGCAGGGTGTTGTTCACATTGCCAATGCCTTGTTTTGAATGTAATCATTGCGATATAGAGCTAGGACGTCGTATATCTGGAGTAAGGAAGTTGCTGGTTTTTTGGGTTGTGGTTGTGGTTGTTAATTCGATTTCTATACTAATAGCTAGTCTGGAAAGCGCCATGGGGAGATGACTCCTATTGAGTTTGTCTGTCTCTCCTCCTTGTAACGGAGGAACACACTTCTTTGTATCATGATCAGGACTGGTCCTAGGGTTTTTGGTGCCCTGGGCAAAGTTTGACTTTGGTGCCGCCCCCGTGCAGTGGGGAAGAGTGGAGCCCCAGCTTTAACTTGAGCCACGCAGGCTGCTCATTCGCTGGGTTGAATGAGCAGCCTGCATGGATGACCAGCGAATTACTAGCCTGTGTAAGTCTGTGGACACAGTGAAAGAGGGGAAAGGGTCGAGGAGTTTGGAGCCTGCCCAATGCTTGCCCTTCCTCTATTGCCGCTCTGTCTGTCTCCTTGAAAGGCATTTTTAACAGTGCTGCGAAGAGCTTCCCTCTGCAACCAACCAGGCCTGACTGCAGTCAAGCCAATCGTCATGTGCACCACTTCCTTCCTGTTTTGGGTCCAGGCGATTGAGGAACCAGGATGGAGGCTCCCGCCTGAGCAAATGCAACAGTAACACAGCAGAACTAGGCAGGGAGCAGGTAGGAATGGAGAAAACTGTGTGTGTATGTGTGTGGGGGAAGCAAGCCAGAGACCAGGAGGCAGCCCCCACCCACTTGACTTCTGCCCAGCAAGCTGCAGTGTAGAATTGGTGCCTTGGGTGACTGCCTAGGTCAGTGATTCTCAAACTTGGGTCCTCAGGTGTTATTGGACTTCAACTCCCATAATCCCCAACCAAAGGCCACTGAGGCTGGGGATTATGGGAGTTGAAGTCCAATAACACCTGAGGACCCAAGTTTGAGAATCCCTGGCCTAGGTCATGACATCATCACGTTGTGCATGTTTCCTCCAATCAGTAACAGCCAGTAATTTAGAGAGAAGGCAGAAAAGCACATATTGTTGTGATGTCACAGCATGGGTGATGCTTAGTTCTGTTGTCAGTTGTCAGCTTTTTACATTGCACCATAAAAATCCTACGTGATTATCTTTGAAAAGCCAAAATAAAGCATTTTGAAGTCCCATTGATTCAAAGGGAGAATTATGTGCTTCCCTAATAATCTCCCATTCAGGTTGGTGGGATTTTAAAGTACTTAGCTTTAGCTGGATTGTGTCCAATTTTGCATTGATGGACTGTTTACACTTCATAGCAGGGCTAAGAAATGTAGGGAATTTTCACCTTATACTCGTAACCTTTTCAAATGAAATGGTATTGAGAATGATTATACTTATTCCTGTCTAAGTCTGGCGAATGTTTGGGCAATATCATGGTGGAAGAATACTCTGCAACCAGCCAAAGGACCAAGGCTACTGGGAGGTTGTACCTCCTTCAGGGGCGGTTCTTTCATGAAGCAAGTTGAGGCAAGCCGTTGAGGCAAGCCATGCAGAGGCCCATTACGCAGGCAAGCCATGCGGAGGCCCATTATGCGGCCTCCAAAATGGCTACCGGGGTGGGGGGAGGCTGAAAACCGGCCCAAGAGTGACTGAATGGCTGATTTCTGGAATAAGGGAAGCCGACAGGGGGAGGGGGAACCTTTGAGGATGCCCCCCCCCCAGGACAACTCCCCCGGAGGGGGTAATTTAAAAAAAAAGAAAATAAAGATTCATGAACTGAACTGAATTGGGGGTGGGGGTGATGGGGTGCTGGACCAAACGGGCCCGGTCCAGTTTGGGTCCAGTTTGGACTTGAACCAGACTGGACCAGCCAGTTCCATGCACACCCCTAGTGCTTGCCTCCCTGATTGCAACTCAGGTGACAAAGCCGGAGAAGACATGAATTAATTCAGCGCTGTTCTTCTAAAGAACTAGCAAAATGCTCTCCCCCTGTTTTGGCATATCAGATCAGTACAAGCTTATCATCTTTTTCCTTCCCGCCTGTCCTGGAGGAAAGAGGTCCCTCGACATTGGTCGAGCTACAAGGGTCCACACACCCCATCAGAAGAACTAAATATAACTAATCTCTGCTCTAAAGTGTCTTGCTTCCCTCCTTTCTTGCTCTCTTTAAAATCCAAAGCTGTTCTCTAAGACCGTTTCTCTGGTGAGCCTTGAGTGGATTTAATTTGGATCTTAAGCCAAAATGTCTCTTTGTGAGTTTCAACCTAGTCCTATTGATTTGTTAGTCTTGTTAGTTTTATTAGGTAAAAATACCATTTATTACATTTAAAATACCATTTATTAGTACTGATAGATTTACATGGCAAACCCAGAAAATCTTGGAAAGACAGGAAATTAAGGTGAATGTGGTTTGCACAGCACCAATGACACTTCAACAATTGTTAGTTAACTCTAGCTTGTATGATAGGAGATGTGATGCACAAGATTCTGAAATTTGTGAACACGGGGAAGGAAAACATGTGGAAAGAAAGGTACTATATAAAATTCAGTGCTTTGGTTGCACTTCATTCTATATTGGGGAATCTGGCAGGTCATTGAAAGATAGATATAAAGAACATCTAGCAGATATGAGGCATTTTGCAAAAAGAACAAAACCTTGGTCATTGCATATGAGGATTAAACATGAAGGCCAAATGGTGCCCACTAAAATATTTATTTTGGGGATTGAAAGCAACCTACAAAGAAGGAAAATCAAAGAAGCATTATTTATTGAGAAATTGAGTCCTGACATTAGTGCTCGGGAGGTGCTGACTGATGCCATGAAGTTTATTAGCCTCTGAGAAGAATCAGGCGTTCCCCCTTCTCTCCCTCCCACCCCACTTGCTCAATATCTCTCCGCCAGTCAGGGAACTGTGTGTTATCATGTCTATGGAATTTAACAGCTGGGGAACCGAGGTTTTAATCTGTGCTCATTTGTTTTTACTTAACTGAGGATGGGGTGTCACACCGAAACCTCTTATGGTTTTATTTTTTACCAACATTTAGTTTTCCTTTGTGCAATAAAAGGTCTTTTTGTTGAGAGTTATTAGGTAAATACTGTGTTGCTTATTAATCAATATTTTCTCTTCTGTGCCCCTAAACGAAATGGGCTGCTCTGTTTAAACTCGCTAGTTCCCCACACAAGCCCCCAAACAGTCAGGGGTATTTGCCAGTCCCTGTCATGGCTCAGACCTCTGAGTCAGAAGAGTCAGAGGAGGAACGGGAGGACTCAGTTGAGAGTGCAGGCTCAGAGGCACAGCAGCAGGATTTGGCTGGGAGAACAGACTCTGGAGCTAGGCTGGAACGGCAGAATACAGAGGAGTCTGGACAGCTGGCAGACATGAGGGCTGAGGAGTCTGATCAGGAGGAAGCTGGAATTTCACCTGTGTTAAGAAGACGTCTCAAGAGAAAGGCTCAGTGGGAGACACGCAGGTGCAAGATCTCACAGGAGAGGCAATAGAAGTGCTGAGTCAGGAAAGCCTGATTGGCTCCCGTCTATCTTGAGCCCTACGACTGTTCTTGGCACAGATTGCTTTTAGCAACTTTCGCTTACCACAGACCATTTTCCTACTTAGCATTCTTCAACCTTTCGTGTTCCAGCCTGCCCTGTTCTGTTCATTTCCTTGCTCTGCTGTCCCTTGTTCTGTTCATTCCTTGCATTGTTGTTTTTCAGGTATTACTCAGTTATCGTAGAGGGGGATACCTAGTTTAGTTCAAGGGTCTTTATTTTGTTTCCTACTATTTGCTTTGTGAGTCTTTTTTCGCTTTCATTCGTGCAGCTTCACTGCTACTCTTATTTCCAGACTTTCTGTTTAACTCACAGAAGTAGAGCTGAAGCGGCTGTAAATCCTGTCGGGTTAGCCGAGCCAATAGATTTACGACAGTCCCCCTGGAGCAGTACCATTGAGAGAGCCTGGGACCTTCTGCATTTAAGCAGATGCTCTGCCACTGCTTAATGGCCACATCTCTAAGGGGAATATCTTACAGCAGGGAGCGCTCCCATGTAGTCACCCAGCCCAGTGCAAACCAGGGAAGATCCTGCTTAGCAAAGGGACAATTCATTCATGTTACCTCAGGACCAGCTCTATTCCCTTATTCTCCTCCCAACCAAGAACATCACAGCAAGAGGAAGACGAGGCTTGCCTCAGCCATTGGCCATGGAAAGAGCAGTGGTAGGAAGCTGTTGACCCCATGCAGTACCAAGAACTCATTTCCAACTGCAAGTTGCCCAGGACACACAGAAGTGTGGGAAAGGCATCCTGGTTTCTGCCACAAGCCACAGAGGAAGGCCCATTGGGTAATCTACAAGTTTGAACAGAAGGCATTCCAGGAAAAATGCCTCTGGGTCTTTGCAACACAGAAGGATTCATCAGCAAACAAGCTGATGTGGAGAATGTGCCCTGAAAGCGAAAAGTTTGAAACCCACTGGCCTGACCTGTGAAGTCATCTCACGCTAAGGATATGCTTGTGCTTAGCGACAAGAATACCAGGCAGACTTTCCAGTCACAAATTCAGAAGTGCAGTTTCAGTTCATTACTAACACAGCCCTTTCCTTTCAAGCAGAGTTTGTTGCACACACCCCATGGGAAAAAGCTTTTCAGATGCACTCAGCAGAAAGCAAAAGCAGTGCTGCCTCCTGGAAGGAGGTTCTTGTGAGGTTCCAAGTATCTGCTTGTGTGTTCAAATACATGTTTGAAACCTCACAGGGGAAAAGCTGTTGGGGTAGCAATTTGGAGTGGGGAATTATGGGCGAGGAAAAGGGGTGAGCATTCCTCCATACACTTTCTCTGCTCTTAATTACTCCCTCCTGAAGCAACTTTTCCTTTTAGAAAAGGATCATTGGTGACTGTTACACATTTAACCATGTAACATGTAGGACCGGGTCTCTTGATCAGTGAGAGCCAGTTTGGGGCGATGAGCGGGGAGAGCAAGCTAAGCCCACTCTCCCCACACGAGTGGAGAGGGAGCCCTGGGCAGCCGGATCGGCTGCCCACACGATAGCCGGCTCCGTGATAGAGCCAGCGGGGGCTGGGGGGAGCGGGGGCATGCTGGCGAGACCCCCGGAGGTGGCTTTTCGCCTGCCCTCCTGGGGTCTCCTCATGAGTAGGCGCAGCACGAAGCCGCACTGCGGCTATTCACAATCTTCAAAACCAGGTTTGCGGAGCGCTTGCCCTGGTTTTAGGGCAGGGGTTCTTGAGCGGGTTACCCGCACTAGAACCACCAGGCTCGCAGCCGAGCCCAGTGGTTCTCACGATCGAAGAAAATCGGGCTAGCGGAGGCTAGCCCGATTTTCTTTGCTCGTGAGAATAGCCCCGTAGTTAAACTCCTAGAAAAGTTTTCCTGTTGCTTAACCTAAACCAGCCTCCTTGTAGTTTGAAACAATTGCTTGAAATAATTGCTATGTTCATGAGAGAGAGAGTAAATGGTTGCTGTCTTTCTTCTTCCTGACATCCTTTCTAAGATCTGAAACTGTCATCGTATGTATGTATGTACTTATTTATTATATTTATATCCTCCTCTTCTTCCAAGAAGCCCAGAGCAATGTACAAGATTATGTTCATTCTAAAAACAACCCTGTGAGGTAGGTTAGAGTGAGAGGACTGAATCCCTCAATGAGCCGGGTCTCACAATCAGTGAGACCCAGTTTGGTGGGGTGAGCGGGGAAAGCGGGCTAAGCGGTCTCTCCGCAGATGATCACAGAGGGAGCCCTGAGAGGCAAGTGGTCAGTGTCCAGCTTCTTAGCGAGACATAGGGGCGTAGACACCATTGGGCGATCAGGTTCAAAGAACCCGGGCCACTGCCCCTCAGGGGCCGTGCCCTGTGGCCCCAACATGCCCCCGGCATCTGAAGTTAGAAGCGAGGGTGCTGGTTTAGATCCCGAGCGGGGGTGCACAATCCCATTTGGGAGTTGGATGGCTAGTTGCAGCGCTGGCCTGGATCTAACTCCCAAACGGGGTCACGTGGCCCCGTTCAGGAGCCAGAAAATGCCCCCCACATCTGATGCCAGATGTGGGGGCGTGGCTAACCCCCACATCTGATGTCAGACATAGTGGGTGGGGTGAACAGGGCTGCCACCATGGCCAGACATGGGCCGCCCATGGTCTGGCTCTCCTAGTGGTGAGAGAAGTGGCGTTCAACCACCAGAGACTGAGCAGCACTTGGGTCTCCCTGGTTCTAGTCCAACATTCCAGCCCTACACCATGCTGGCTCTCTTTTTGTCCTTCCATCACATTAATTTCAACGTCCCCCTACAGAACCTGCATTCTAAATTCTATAACATCTGTGTAGCTTTCACCTACATGAGCTGTAGCTCAATGACAGAGCACATGCTTTGTATAAAGGAAGTCCCAATTCCTGGCTGTATCTCCAGAGAGTTATTCACACTTGGCTCAGCTGCGGAGCCAGCTGAATGGCGGTCTGGGTCCGGCCCCGCTTGGCGGCCCCCTCCAGTTACGCCCATGCGCATGATGTCACGCACACAGGGGCGTGGCTCAGGCTCTGGAGGTGCCCAGAGTGAACGCCCCCCTCTGACACCCGGGTTGCCGAGAGCCCAGGTGAACTCTCTGTTTGTTATTTCAGGGAGTGCCAGCTGCCCGATAGGACGTTTCCCTCTTTCTCTCCTCCAGGGAGAGAAAGGGGGAAATGTCCTCTCAGGCAGCCGGTGCTGCCTGCAATAACAAGCTGAGACCTTGCTTGGGCTGTTGGCAGCCTGGGCTACACCCTCTTTGTGATGTCATACCTGGGCTGCTGAGAGCCTGAGTGAGCTCTCAGCTTGTCATTTCAGGCAGCTCGCTGCCTGATAGGACATTTCCCCCTTTCTTTCCCTCTCTGGAGGGAGAGAAAGGGAAAAACATCCTATCAGGCAGCCAGTGCTGCCTGAAATAACGAACAGAGAGTTCTCCCAGGCTCTCTCACATGCCCAGGCGTGGGAGGGAGGAGTTCACTCTGGAGCCTGAGCCATGGGACTTTGGCAGCCCTTTTCATTGGTGGCCTGGTTTCTTTGAACCCATTCGCACAATGGTAGCTAGGCCCCTGACTTGGCTTCATGCTTTGGGGTAAATGTTGAGCGAAGCCACTTTGAACTACACTCATGGCATTGAGGGAAGCCACCCCTCCCCTCTGCTCTCAGATTTTGTTTTGAAACAAGTTCACATGGCATGCTCTGTGTTTTCCTTCTAGCCAATGGATGGGGGGAGTGAGAGCTTCCTTAAGAGCAATATCTGCATTTCTAAAGCGAACATCCCTCTTATCATGCTAATTATTCTACGTCTGTGCCTTTCCCTATTTGCTCTGGCGTTTTCAGAAAAAGTAGCTTAAAACCAGGATTTTAAAAATCCAGACATACGTTGAGATAGTCTAGAATTTGCATCACAAAGCCCGGTTTGTGTGTGGAGTGGGTCCAATAATTTTGAAGGGACTTCGGGGTAAGTTTGGCTGTTGTGTGAAATGCACACACTCTCCTCTAAAGTAGATTTGGGGTAAAAGCCCTGTGTGTCAAGCCTCATGCAGTAGGGCTAAGAAAGACCCCTCTCTGAAACCCTGGACAGCCACTGCCAGTCAGTGAAGATGACCCTGAGCTACAGGGCTGCCTGAAGGGGGTTAACTGCCCAGGGCCCTGTGCTTGTAGGACCCTCATCCTGCAGCAAAGCAACAGAGATTCTTCTACTTCTGGCCAAGCCAGACAATATTGATTCATCATGGGAGCCCCAGACACTTCTTTTGCCTTTAGTCTCACACAAGCTAGAGACAGCCCTGCTGAGCTACACTGGCCAATGGTCTGATTTGCTATAAGGCACCTTCATATGGTCTTCTGGTAGCAAGCATGACTTGTCCCCTTAGCTAAGCAGGGTCTGCCCTGGTTGCATATGAATGGGAGACTAACTGGGCAAAGAGGCACCTTTTACCGTGGTGATTCTCTTTATTTAGCAGGGGGAGAGTAACTGGCCCTATCCACCCCTAGCACAGTACTTCCAGTGACTGTTGCTGGTGTGTGTCTTATGTTTCTTTTTAGAATGTGAGCCCTTTGGGGACAGGGATCCATCTTATTTGTTTGTTATTTCTCTTTGTAAACCGCCCTGAGCCATTTTTGGAAGGTCAGTATAGAAATCAAATTTTATTATTATTATTATTATTATTATTATTATTATTATTATTATTATTACTACTACTACTACTACTACTACTACTACTACTACTACTACTACTATTATTATTATTATTAGTGTGAGCACTGTTTGTAAGATATTCCCCTCAGGGGATGGAGCCGCTCTGGAGCATCTAGGTTCCAAGTTCCCTCCCTGGCAGCATCTCCAAGGTAGGGCTGAGAGAGACTCCTGCCTGCAACCTTGGAGAAGCCGCTGCCAGTCTGTGTAGACAGTACTGAGCTAGATAGACCAGTGGTCTGACTCGGTATATCGCAGCTTCCTATGTCTCTATCATATGTTTATCTTAGTACTTTAAAGGGGCCTGTTAAAGACCAATAAACCTGGATTGTGTTGTAAATGATCCACAGTAAAATGGCAGAGTTGCTAATACTTCAGGAGCAGAAATTGTTCATGGCTCTGGAATACATTTCTGTTTCTGGTACTTTGCCTTCCAGTCTGTCCTCTGTCACTCTCTTCCTGCCTCCAATGACACTCAGGGCAGTTTCACATGTAATGGTGGTATATCAATGTATGTGGAACTGAGCAGGAGAGGTGGGAAAGCAGTCAGGAACAATAACACTGCAGCTCAGGGGGCAGGCACAGATAGAGGCAACATCTCCCTGGAAGTGCTTGTTAGAACATAAGAACATAAGAACAGCCCTGCTGGATCAGGCCCAAGGTCCATCTAGTCCAGCATCCTGTTTCGCACAGTGGCCCACCAGATGCCGCTGGAAGCCACAGACAGGAGTTGAGGGCATGCCCTCTCTCCTGCCATTACTCCCCTGCAACTGGTACTCAGAGGCACCCTGCCCTTGATGCTGGAGGTGGCCCACAGCTCTCCGACTAGTAGCCATTGATAGACCTCTCCTCCATGAAGTCATCCAAACCCCTCTTAAAGCCATCCAGGTTGTTGGCTGTCACCACGCCCTGTGGCAGAGAGTTGCACAAGTGGATCACGCATTGTGTGAAAAAGTAATTCCGTTTGTTGGTCCTAGACCTTCTAGCAATCAATTTCATGGAGTGACCCCTGGTTCTAGTGTTGTGTGAGAGGGAAAAGAATTTCTCTCTCTCCACTTTCTCCACACCATGCATGATTTTATAGACCTCTATTATGTCTCCCTGCAGTCGTCTTTTTTCTAAACTAAAAAGCCCCAGGTGTTGTAGTCTTGCCTCATAAGAAAGGTGCTCTAGGCCCCTGATAATCTTGGATGCCCTCTTCTGTACCTTCTCCAGTTCAACAATGTCCTTTTTAAGATGTGGTGACCAGAATTGTACGCAGTACTCCAAGTGTGGTCGCACCATAGTTTTGTATAAGGGCATTATAATGTTAGCTGTTTTATTTTCAATCCCCTTTCTAATGATCCCTAGCATGGAATTTGCCTTTTTCACAGCTGCCGCACATTGAGTCGACACTTTCAACGAGCTGTCAACCACAACCCCAAGATCCCTATCCTGGTCCGTCACCGACAGCTCGGATCCCATCAGCATATACTTGAAGTTGGGGTTTTTCGTCCCAATGTGCATCACTTTACACCTGCTAACATTGAACCGCATTTGCCATTTTGTCGCCCACTCCCCCAGTTTGGAGAGATCCTTTTGGAGCTGCTCACAGTCCGTTTGGGATTTCACTACCCGGAAGAGTTTGGTATTATCTGCAAATCTGGCCACATCGCTGCTTACTCCTGCTTCTAGATCATTTATGGATAAATTAAAAAGCACTGGTCCCAGTACAGATCCCTGGGGGACCCCACTTCTTACTTTCCTCCATTGTGAAAACTCTCCATTTATACCTACCCTCTGTTTCCTGTCTTTCAACCAGTTAGCAATCCACACATGTACTTGTCCCCTTATCCCATGACCACTAAGTTTCCTCAGGAGTCTTTGATGAGGAACTTTGTCAAAAAAGCTTTTTGGAAGTCCAGGTAGACTATGTCAACTGGATCACCTTGATCCACACACTCGTTGCCACTCTCAAAGAAGTCCAAAAGGTTTGTGAGGCAAGATTTACCTTTGCGGAAGCCATGCTGGCTCACTCCCAGCAGGGCCTGTTCTTCTAGGTGCTTTACAATTTTATCCTTGAGGATGCTTTCCATCAATTTGCCTGGAACGGACGTTAGGCTAACTGGCCTGTAATTTCCCGGATCGCCCCTGGATCCCTTTTTGAAAATCGGTGTTACATTTGCTACTCTCCAGTCCTCTGGTACAGAGCCCGATTTCAGGGATAAGTTAGATATTTTAGCAAGGAGGTCGGCAATTTCACATTTGAGTTCTTTGAGGACTCTTAGATGGATGCCATCCGGCCCTGGTGATTTGTTAGCTTTCCGTTTTTCCAGACAGTTTAGAACATCATCCCTTGTCACTTCTATCTGACTCAGCTCTCTAGCCTCCATCCCTAAAAAGCCTGGTTCAGGAGCAGGTATATGCTCAGTATCCTCTGCCGTGAGGACAGATGCAAAGAACTCATTCAGCTTCTCTGCAACCTCCATATCCTCCTTAATAATCCCTTTCACTCCCTCATTGTCTAATGGTCCAACTGCCTCCCTGGCAGGTTTCCTGCTTCTGATGTACTTAAAGAAGTTTTTGTTATTCCTCTTGATACTTTTGGCTAAATGTTCCTCAAACTCTCTTTTTGCCTCCCTTATTGTCACCTTGGCTTTCTTTTGCCAGAGTTTGTGTTCCTCTCTGTTCTCTTCGTTTGGACAGGCCTTCCAATTTTGGAAGGAAGTCTTCTTCCCTTTTATGGCTTCCTTGACGGTACCCTTTAGCCATGCTGGCATCCTCCTGGACTTAGTGGTACCTTTCCTCCTTTGGGGTATACAATCTAACTGGGCTTCTAGTATTGTGGTTTTGAGTAAACTCCATGCACTCCGGAGCGAAGTGACTCTCCTGATTTCCCCCCTCAGCTTTCTTTTCACCATACTCCTCATTTTGGAGAAGTTTCCTCTTCTGAAATTCAAAATATCTGTGTTAGACATCCTTGGTGATTCTCTCCCCACAAGTATGCTGAATTTGATGGCACTGTGGTCACTGTTCCCTAAAGGGTCGATAACTCTGACATCACGCACCAGGTCCTGGGTGTCACTCAGAATTAGATCTAAGGTCACCTTCTCTCTGGTTGGTTCCATGACCAACTGTTCTAGGGCACAGTCATTTAGTGTATCTAGAAATTTGACCTCTTTGTCCTGACTTGAATGTGAATTTACCCAGTCTATGTGTGGGTAATTGAAATCACCCATAATTACAGCCCTGCCTCTCCTTGACGCCTCCCTGATTTCCTCCTGCAACTCCCAGTCACTGTCGGCATTTTGATCCGGAGGGCGATAGCACGTCTCCAGTAGCACGTTTCCTTTCCGGCCTTGTATAGTCTCCCACAGGGTTTCTGTGGAGGACTCCAGTCCACTTAGGTTTTCTAGCTTGTTAGATTCTATCCCTTCTTTAACATACAGTGCTACCCCTCCTCCAAGGCGCCCCTCCCTGTCCTTTCTATAGGGTTTATACCCAGGGATAACAGTGTCCCACTGGTTCTCACTGTCCCACCATGTTTCTGTTATGCCCACTATGTCTATTTCTGCGTTAGCAACCAAGCACTCCAGCTCACCCATCTTGGCTCGGAGGCTTCTGTCATTGGCATAGAAGCACCTATATGCTGAATCTCTCCCCTGATGTATGCTATTCTTTTGACTCTTTGACCTGCTGGCACAGGCTCCCGTCTGCTCTTTATGCAGTTTTGCTCTGTCCCCTTCTGTTTTATTTGAATTCTTTGCAGCCTCACACTTTAAAGGATGGCTTTTGCCAAACGGGATACTGCCCAGCTCCCATCGGCTGTTCCCCAGGTGTCATTTTAAAAGCTGCTCTGCAACCTTTTTGATTTTAAGCGCCAGCAGTCTGGTTCCAACTTGGTTCAAGTGCAGCCCATCCCTTTTGTACAGGCCTTGCTTGCCCCAAAATGTGTCCCAGTGCCTAACAAATCTAAACCCCTCCTCCCGGCACCAACGTCTCATCCACGCATTGAAGCCCCTCAGCTCTGCCTGTCTCACTGTACTTGCGCGTAGAACAGGTAGCATTTCTGAGAATGCTACCTTGGGGGTCCTGGACTTCAAAATGCTACCTATCAGCCTAAATTTGGCTTCCAGGACCTCCCTACTGCAGTTTTGCCCTCCCCTCATGCTTCAGGAAAACTTTTCATGTTTTAAAATGTCACATGTGCATTTATGCATTTTAATGTTCATGATTAAACTCATAGTTCTTTAATGTGAATGTTTTAAAAAGCACTTGCAATACTGCTCTGCAGTTTGGGGTAGAGTGGAGATTGGGACATTATGGGCACTAGCCAAGTGGTACCACCCACAGCCAGCTTTTGCTGAAAACTGCAGAACCTCCCCCCCTCCCCTGAACTTGACGCTGGAAATTCAAAAGCATGTTTGTACTAAATGTGGTTCTGTACATGACATCTGTTTTCACCCTTGAGTCTGATTTTTGACTGCAGAAGCATGAGGCTTATTATGGTTTCTTTGGGATTTAAGCGCACTTTGGGCCATAAGTGGCAACATCCATCAAAGGCACCAAGCCAGTGCTAGACTTTTAAATAAGTGCTAATGCAGGGGTTCCCAACAGGGGGTACTTGAAGGGTTCCAAGGGAGGTGCTCAGAGCCCTCCTGCCTCCCCCATGTTGCAGCCACACGATTTGTTCCCCATCTGAGGATCACCAGCTTGAAGCCGACACGTCCTCAGCATTGTCTCCACGGCAGAAGGGGAGGGAGGAGCGTGAAAACCCTCCTCCTCTGCTCCTGATGGGCTGACTATGTGCTGAAGCTCAACATACTCCTTTCCTGACAGATTTCAGAACATTAGTGCTGCGTACTCAATTAGCCATTGAAAATTCATAGGACAAGTAAACTGGTAACTCTGATGTCAATAACTCTGCTGAGTGAGCCGGTGACAATAGTACTCTGTTCCCCTAACTGCAACTGCAACATCTCTCTCTCTCTCTCTCTTTCCTGAAGGTTTGTGACAGATTTGTTTTTAAAAGGTAAATGTAAAGGAAGGGCACCCTATCCCCATCCTATTTACTTTCAGCACATGTCATAGAAGACTTGACCATCAGCCACGTACATGAGAGGCTGCCTTCACACACCTGTGACTTTTGCGGCTTCTGTCTTCGGCTGTCCCCTGAGCCCCAAAACCACCTGTCTAATTCCTCTGAGTTCCCAATGTGTTTTGGTAGTTCAGCAGGGAAAGGAACAGCTGCAGAAGCAAAATGAACAAACAACTCCCCCTCCCTGGTGTTCAAGAAGATACAATGCGCAGAGTCTTGGGCTTTGTGGCATTTGTGAGCAGACTTGTTTATCCACTAGATTAACCCCCCCCCACACACACACACACAGATTTTGCACGATTGAAACCAAATTCTTTATGAAGGTGACTCAAATTCTTCCTGAACAAAGCTTATGTAAATATATTTCTTTGGCACATGGTTGCTCAGTTTTATTGCATACTCTATTCCCAAGTTCAGGGGTGCCAACAGGATTTTCTGGGCCCAGTCCACTGTATATAGATTGCTTGCTTCGAGTCCCAATTCGACAGGAACTTGGCGGATATTTTATTGATTGATTGATTGATTTGATTTGATTTGATTTGATTTATATACCGCCCTTCCAAAAATGGCTCAGGGCGGTTTACAATTAAAACAAGCCACTAAAACAATGAAAAGCTAAAACAAATTAAAAACAGCATAACAACAATTAACAATTTTAAAACATTTTAAAACAGCAATTAAACAGTTACAGTAATTAAAAGCCCCAAAATCGGGTTAGAATTAAAAAACCCTGGAAAGCCAGGCCAAACAAATACGTTTTAAGGGTTCTCCTGAAGGCTAATAAAGAATTCAAATTACGGATTTCCGCAGGGAGCACATTCCACAGCCCTGAAGCAGCCATAGAGAAGGCCCGCCTCCGAGTTGCCACCAGACAAGCTGGTGGCAACTGGAGACGAACCTCCTCAGATGACCTTGGATAGATGGAACTTGGTGATTCCCTGTGGATTCGACAGGAACTTGCTTGGATTGCTTGCTTTAGATTGCATGCTTCAAGCACCGAGCAGCCATTTCCACCCTTCCTGGTGGGGCCCCGCTTTCTTCAGCAGTGTCCTCTTCCCCCGCTCTGACCTGTTGCTCTTCCTTTGAAAAGGAGCCCTGGAGCACAAGTGTATTCAGGCTAGTAAAGTGCTGGTCTAGATTGTAGAATGCTCTAGGCCAGCACTCCACTGGCCTCCTTGCAGCAGTGATGGCCAGGCGGATGGTATAAGTAATGCCCAGGCAAAAGGGATGGCACCTCCCTTGCTGAGCCCCTAGCTGCCTCTGGGCCCAGTACAGGAGGTTCCGTTCTCTCCCTATCGGCAACCCTGCTGACATCTTCGTTGTTGCAAAATTCTACAGATTTGGGCCTTCATTGGACTGCTATCAAATGAAAGGCATGTGTCCGTGTGTGTTTGTGCGAGCATGTGGGGAAAACAGACAGGGCTTGAGGCCATGAGGAAGAGGGTGAGCCATGTAGGGTGCAGAATTTCCACTCCCTGGAGTGTTTTGAAGGACAGTGGCTTCTTTCTGTCTGAAGCGTCTTCCACAAAACGTTGCAGAACCTGTGCCTGAGCCAGGGGTGTAGCTAGGGGAGGGGGGCCCGTATTCTCCTCTCAGAGCATAGTGAATGTTTAGGTACTTTCCCCCCTCAGAAGCAGAAGGATTGTGACTGCCTTAAGGGAGTATTCTTCAAGCTGAGAAATTTCTCACTCTTTGTTCAAGCCTTCTTTCCCCCACCTCATCATAGAATCCCATTAGCTACACCCACCTGTTTGTCTGTTAATTGCCCCCCAAGTCTATGAACATTCCATCCTATTGACTTACATGGGGGCAGTCTGAGGTGTTGTTTTGCCCCCTCAGGTCTTTTTCTTCCGCTTTTTTGAACACCAACATATCTGCAGGTCAACCTGAGTCTGCCGGTACTTTCCACATGCTGGAAAGTACTGATTACTGATTATTCTTCCATAGGGATCATAATGTTTCCAGCACTTGCAGAAATAGATATAAGATATAAATAAAGATATATAGGAAAGCTATGCATCACAGGATCCTACCGCAAGTGTCAGTTTTTGTGAGAAGCTCAGGATCACAGATGGGGCTTCTACGCAAGGGTAGGATAGTTATAAGAACATTGGATTAGGCCTGGAGAATCTATGTTGAACCCCCCTGCCCCCGCCCCACTGAGTGATCCTGGACCAGTCACCATCTTTCAGCCTACCTACTGCACAGGGGTGTTGTGAGGATAGAAGCAGAGGTGAGCCATGTCCACCATCCTGAACTCCTTAAAGGAAAGGGAGGCTGTAAATGTAATAAATATGCTTTGACATTCACTGCTGAATTGCAGGAAATAAGGCAGGAATTGTAGGAGATAAGTGAATTGATCTTGATCTGCCACCAAAACTACATATTTAATTCATGGTGTTGTGCATTCGCTACCTACAGCAACCAACAATGTGGTGACTGGATTGAGGAAATGTTGTGATACTAGGACATGGGGGAGTTGTCCTAGTTCCTGTGTTCCTAGATACTGTGGGGTGGGTGGGTGAATTAAATGCATGGTTGCTGTTTTGAGTCTCAGCCACAATATAATATGTTCCAGCCACCTAATGGCACAGCAGGGAAATGGCTTGACTACCAAACCAGAGGTTGCTGGTTTGAATCCCCACTGGTATGTTTCCCAGACTATGGGAAACACCTATATTGGGCAGCAGCAATTTAGGAAGATGCTGAAAGTCATCATCATATACTGCGTGGGAGGAGGCCGTGGTCAACCCCTCCTGACTTCTACCAAAGACAACCACAGGGCTCTGTGAGCGCCAGGAGTCGACACCGATTCGACGGCACACTTTACCTTTTTTCCAGCCACAGAGCTGGGATTCTGTGAAATGAAACAAATCATCTGTGTCCATGTGCTCCAAAATATTTACCAGGCTGTCTTCTGAATCCTTATCCTCTCTAGTTTAGTTTATCCTTCTTAACAGGTGGTGACCAAAACGGCATCTTGTCGCTCCCACAGAGGCCTTAATCTTTGTAAACAGTTTCCCAACTGAGGGTTCATCGATTTTGTCAGCAACCCAGGGAGGTTACATTCTCCATACCGGTGTGGCAAGTTATGTGCTTAGTCATTCCCGTGAAGCAGCACACGGGAAGGAAGAGAAGAACAGGCAAAACAGCCATCTACTCTCTTCTTATCGATATAGTTTCAGAACAAAATAACACATTACACAGGAAAACTACACAGGATTGAATCTTGTGACTTTCTTTAATCTGCAGCCACTGGGGCTGGAATGGATTGGGGCAGTGGTGCTGAGGATGGGTCGGGGGCAATGGAATATTCCAGGAGTGCATTTTGGTGTTAGAATACACAAACTGATCCAACCTGTTAGAGATTATGGTGATCCAATCGAGGACAGCTGTTCTTTGGAAGAATAACGCATTTCTTTATCACTCAGCACTGGACATAAAGTGCCTCTGTTAGACAAATTACAGGTTGTCATGTTTAAATGACACTGAGGTGATGTAGACGTCTTAAGCTAATAATGGAATTTAGAGCTCTGTGTTTTCAGATCCTGACAATACAGTCCTTATGTAAGCAAAACTCTACCTGAACTCCAGACTCTCTGAAATCTTAAGTACTAAGTGGAGATTTGGAAGCCAGCCCAACACGGCTGCCAACTTTTGAAAGAAAAAAGTTCTGAGTAGGGCTTGGGGGCAGAGATTTCTGGTTAGGGGACAGAGCCTAGTCTAGAGATGGTGGACCTAGAAGTGGAACAAAATGGTTTTTGTTAGGTCCAAAGCAGTGTTTCCTGCAACAGGGATTCCCAAATGTTATTGACTACATCTCCTATAATCTCCAGGTGCAATGGCCAAAAGCCACTGAAGCTGCGGATTATGGGGATTGTAGTCAACATCTTGGAAAACCAATTACAGGAAACACGGGTCCAAAGGCAGGTAAAGGTCAGGAGTTTGGGGCAATTCAAGGGGACAGCCCCTGGAAAGAATCCAATTTCTGGGAAGGCCGAAATCTCTCCCCACACTGAGCAAGCACATGGGAGCATTGTCAGTCTGCCCACTTTCTGAAAGTATGCTTGCCTCATAGGCCAAGACATGAGGAGTAACCCCAAGAAAGGCCTCCCGGTGACCCTTAAAGTGTGCCATTGAGTTGGTGTTGACCCCTGGAGGCTTTACACGCAGGGCTTCTGCACTGAATCTCCTTCAGAAGAGAGTGTGTGCATTCACACACCAGCCAAACTTACCTCAAAGTCCCTTCAAGATTTTTGGACCCACTCTACACACAAACTGGGCTTTGTGATGCAAATTCTAGCTCATCTCAACGTATGTCCAGATTTTTAGAATGCTGGCTTTAAGCTACTTTTCCTGAAAACACTGGAGCAAATGGGACAGGCACTAACGTAGGATCATTAGCATGATCAGAGGCATGCTCTCTTCAGAAATGCAGATCTATCTCTGCAGGAGCGCGCTCTCTCTCTCTCTCTCTCTCCCCGCCCCCCTCCATATCCCATTGCCTAGAAGGAAAGCACGGAGCATGCCATGTGGACTTGTTTCAAAAGAAAACTGAGAGCAGAGGGGAGGGGCTGCTTCCCTCAATGCCACGAGTTTACTTCAAAGTGGCTTTGCTCAATGTTTACCCCAAAGCCTGAAGCCATGGTAACGACAGAGCCCTGTGGTTGTCTTTGGTAGAATACAGGAGGGGTTTACCATTGCCTCCTCCCACACAGTATGAAATGATGCCTTTCAGCGTCTTCCTATATCGCTGCTGCCTGAGATAGATACTAGTGGGGATTTGAACCGGCAACCTCTGGCTTGCTAATCAAGTCATTTCTCCACTGCACCATTAGGTGGCTGGACTCCTAGAGTAGTATTTAAATATTTGTATAAATATAAATATTCAAAGGGCTCCAGGAGCAGTATTTAAAGAAGAAGGGCAGTTTAGACAAATGACCCCCATCCATGATTAGGCAGTGGTGCCCCAGGACACCAGGAAATCACACCTCTAATTACCTGGGACTGGGATCAGTCTCCAAATTGATCCCAACAGGCCAACAGTATGAAGCCGCTTCATATAATTTTGGTGCATCCAGGAGCCCAGATCAACAGTTTTGGCAAGGTCTGGGACAGAACCCAACCATTTTTTTGATGGGTCGAGGTGTGGAGCTCAGCACAAAAGCTGCCTGCTTACATAAGGTGCTTTTACAAAACCAAAACCAGCGAAGGAGAAAACCACAGCCGTGCCCTTTGCTCTTTTTGGCATCTGTCCCAAACACCAGGGGGAAGAAGAAGAAGAAAAAAACACATAGTCATGTCAGGTTTCCACCCCCACCCCCGCTCTGTAACCAGACCTACAAATTAGTATGCCAAGTGCTGACAAGTATCATCTGCATTACCGTCTATTTCCCCTTTCATCAATATCTTCAGAGCCTTTCATTTTAAAAAAAAGAACTGTTGCTATTTGCTAAAATGTACTTGGAATAAAGAAAGAAATAGAATGAAGAGGCTGGTTTTTGGCTACATGGCTTTGGAATATTCAGCGAGTGGGATCCCTGCCAATATGAATGGGGTTGCACACATGCTGTGAAGTCTGTGGGTTGTAGCCTGCAGTCTGCAGGAGGAGAGATCTCTTGTCCTCTTGCTCTTCCCCCTAGCAGCAGCGGGCTATTCTAAATCGTAATAAGTAGTCGTCTCACAGTTGACTGTAGGCAGAAGGGCATCCTTCCCTTTCAATTTGTCTAGGTCAGGGTTCCCAACCTTGGGTTCCCCAGACAGCTGACACTGTTGCTGGGGTTGATGGGAATTGTAGTCCAGCAACATCTGGGGACCTGACATTGGGAACCCCTGATCTAGGTGAATTGCAGGCCGCTTCCTTTAAGCAGCTCTCCTGAGGAAGGGGGTGGGGGAGTGCTAGGTCGCAGTTTGGGGCAGGTCAGGAAGAGCAGTGGGGGAGTTTGCAAGAGTGCAGTGAAAGGCCAAGCCTGCATTCCTTGAAACTAGGTGAACGGTGGCTGACCATGGATACTGCTGAAACGAGAAGGGGAAATGGTGGGGGAATTCACTGTGCTCCTGCAAAGCAGGTTCTTGCTGTGAAATCAAGAGGAGGGGGTGCAGAAGGAGGCTAGGGATGGAGTTCCACCTGCCTCCACCCCATGGAAGAGTTCAGAGAAGTTGTGGGGCTCACACAATTTCCTCTGTGAGACTCTGGACAAAGATGCCAGACAGACAGTCTGGCAGCCCTGAGCTCAGTCTTGCTCTTCAGAATTTGTGGCTTCTTGAAACGCACCCCTGCCTTTGCCTCGTGCCTCCTGTGCCTGCAGAACAGAGAGCTCCTGGTGTTGGGTGTGCCAGCCAAGAAGGTGCACACCACATGTGAGAGCATCAGGAACCTACTGTCCACTCTGATCCCAGGGCATTCCTTACCGCAGTTACAATGAAAAGCGAGAGCAGGGCTTCTTAAGCACTTTGCAGCTATGGAAACCCCCAGATCTTCAAGTATTACCCATGGATCTCCACCTCATTTATAGTTTTATAATTTCATAATTAACATTTAAGGAAAATAAAGGATGTACTGTATTTGATTGTAAACCTTTTTTTTTTGAGGAGCAACCTTTAATTATATATTTCATTTCCCACAGACCATCGGGAGCTATTCCATGGATCCCAGGTTAAGAGCCCCCGAACTCAACCTAGATCCTAGATCAGATAGACTCTGAGTGTCAAGCAAGGTTGAATGAGTCACAAAATCTGCTGACCAGCAATTGCTGTGTCACAAGTCCCCCTCCCCAGCATCCTATTATTTCTTGCTGAGTCAGTCCCTGTTTTTTTTCAGACAAAGAGGAAACTTAATACTACTACTACTACTACTACTAATAATAATAATAATAATAATAATAATTCAATTTCTATACCGCCCTTCCAAAAATGGCTCAGGGCGGTTTACAAAGAGAAATAACAAATAAGATGGCTCCCTGTCCCCAAAGGGCTCACATTCTAAAAAGAAACATAAGACACACACCAGCAACAGTCACTGGAAGTACTGTGCTGGGGGTGGATGGGGCCAGTTACTCTCCCCCTGCTAAGTAAAGAGAATCACCACGGTAAAAGGTGCCTCTTTGCCCAGTTAGCAGGGCAGGATATTTCCTTTACTTGGTTCACTTAATTTTTTAAAAAAGTGTTGAAGGTGATTTATAAGCCTTTTTTTGCCCATTCTTAGGACAATATGTGGGAGGCAGGCCTCTATTACCTCCATTTTCCAGATACACAGTTGATAGATAGGGTTGCCAGGACCAGATGGTGAAAAAAGTTGATATCCATCACCAAAAAAAGTGGAAATAGTGGACGTGTTTCACCAAAAAAGTCTCCACTTTACATTAAAGTGGCATCTAATTGGTATTATAGATGCATATCTTGATAACAGCTGGATAACTTGAGAATAAATACAGTCCCCTACTGTGAAGCTGATGACGAGTAGAGCTGTCTGTCTGCTGGGTGTGCTGTCTAGGTGCAGAGTCCTCAAGGCCCCTGCTTCTCAACTGTAAACCCATCTCCTGCTTAGGTCCACCACACACCCAGTCCCTCCTCTCTGTCCTCCTCCCCGCAGGTCACCCAGCCTGCTCTCCCCAGCCAGGCCAGCAACTTCACCTCTTGGCTCCAGGCAGGGCAGCCAGCTAGCTGCTGAGCCGGCCTCTTTGTATGCTGGCACAGCAGTGTATCCACGGTCTCTCACTCGCTTGCTGTTCCCTATGACTACAAACATTTATAGTCCACTTTTCAATAGGAAGTTTAACGGTAGTTTGGTTTTTTAAAATTAATCATAAGATGCTCCCCTGTCCCCAAAGGGCTCCCAATCTAAAAAGAAACGCAGGAACACCAGCATCAGCCACTGAAGGAATGCTGTGCTGGGGTTGGATAGGGCCAGTTGCTCTCCCTGTGATGAATACAAGAGATTCGCCACTTTAAAAGGTGCCTTTTTACTCAGCAGCTGCAACTGTTAACTGAGAAAAGTTAGCTAACTGCTAACTTCTCACTGTCACCACCACCGCCACCACCTGAAGGAAGCAAGCTGCACCTGTTGGGCTCACCTATCCGTGCTCCTGCATCACGTGGATCTGCAACCTGCCACTGAAGCAGAGCCTCCCCTCTGGTTTCCCCATTGGAGGGACGGTCAGTAGGAAGCTGGCAGGGGAAGGAGACAGAGGAAGAGAAGCTGCTCCTCATGAGAGCAAAATGTTCCAGCTGCTCCTCAGAACTTCGGACATCACAACATGTGCAAAAAGAACCCCAAGTTGTTAGTTGCCCCAAATAGTCGCATGTCCCCTATAAAGGTCCTTAGCTGGCAACCCTAACAGTTGAGAAGTGAGTGAGTTCACTGTGATCACATAATCATGTAAATTCAGGCCTCTAAGGTAGAAGTCCAACACCATCCACCTTTGTTTTTTTGAAGTTTTTATCACCGGGGTGAATAATCGTCATACTTATATTGTATACTTTATTATTGTTGCTGCTGCTGCTGATATTATTGTTTCATTGTTATTGTTATTATTAACATTGTTGGTATGCTGCTTTTCCAATTAAAAAAATTACAAAGTGCTCTACCCAGATGTCAGACACACACCAGCACAGGGGGCATGGTGTGTATGTGTGTGTGTGTGAGTGTGTCTGTGTGTGTGCGCGCGGGTGTGCATGTGTGTATGCATGCAGTAAAGGGGGGCCACCAGTGGCAGCCTGTTCCTGGGCTGCCCACAAGCCCCCTCTGCCCCTGAATGGAGGCCTGCTGTGCTGGGGCTGGATGGGGTCAGCTGCTCTCTCCCTGCTAAAATACAAGAACAATTACTTGACAGGTGCCTTTTGTTAAGATCATCCATTTGCACCCCGAGAGGATCCAGGCAGGACCTAAGATCCAGATGTCCAGAACCAGAGACAGACAAGCTAAAACTGCTGTTTCAATTGGGGTTTGGAACGCAGGCCCAGTTCATTCCCAAGCCCCCTTTGTCCAAAAGGTAACGCCTCGGAGCAATTGCCCCGAGAAGAAGACACTGGGATAGCAAACTGGTAGTTCCCGAGATGGTGTGTGGATATCAGAACGTCTTGTTCAGTTAGAAGCTTCAACTAAGAAAGAGCCGCCTTCAGCCTAGAGACGATTCCTTCCGCTCAGGGATTACAAGACAAAAAGCCCTAAAGGGAGCTTTGTCCACAGCTCAGCCAGAATGCTAATAGTCCCAGACGAAGCAGTCAGAAACTTCCCGGAAGTATTATGGGTGGTTCCCCTCCTGATTGGTAAGAAAACTAGAATCCGGAGCGAAAGGATAACAGAGTATTACGGAGTTTTACGGATGGTCCCCCTCCTGATTGGTAAGAAGACAAAGATAAAATTAGAATCCAGACCCAAGAAGGACCCAGTTTCCTCTTTAATGTTAACTCTTTAATCTAAACTTTAATGTCAGTTTCCTCTTTAAGTTAACGGACACATAAGGAGCCCTTTCTCTTGTGAGAGGGCTTGAGGGAGCTTCCCTTCCCTGCCGATGATCCTGCTACCCGCTCTGGGTGTGTGGATCACGAGCCCAGATGCCCTGCTGCTGCCCCAGGCAGCATGGAGGGGTGTGTGTGTGTGTGTGTGTGTGTGTGTGTGTGTGTGTGTGTGTGTTGGGATGCATCAGTGGTGCATTGTGGGGATACCCTCACCAGCAGGCAGTATCTCCACACTGGGGCTGCCCCCAGGACTGCACATTGCTGCTTCAGTGCTGGCTGAAAGCAGCCGGTGCTGACTCCCAGTCCAATACATGGGGCTAAGGGAGCACTCACCTCCAGGCAGTTCCCACAGGCAGCCAAGCCCAGGGTTAGCTGCCCTAGCCCAATCTTGGATGCTCATGAGAACAGCCTCAAGCCCAGGGGCGTAGCTATAATTGAGCAAAAGGGTTCAAAGAACCCGGGCCCCCAGCTCCTGAGGGCCCTCCAGCTCCACACCTCCCTATTTTCTTCATTATCTCCCTCACTCTGGGGGGCAACCAGAGAGAGGGATGAACATGGGGCCCCTCTCCCCTAGCTACGCCCCTGCTCAAGCCCATCAAGAAAGATGGGATCCTACTGGGCACTCTCATCCTCCTGACATCCCTCAGAACTAGGAATCTTTTCTCCCTTCCTTTCCATTGTGGAGTATAAAGCAGCCCGACTCAGAGCCAGCCAATTGTACAGTCTGCTACCTGAAAAGCCCAGCGAGAAGAACCCATCGACCTGCTCCCGGGAGTCCGGGCTGCACAGGTCCCTGCCAATGAACCCAGAGCCAAAGCACACCCACTCCTGGACTCCCAGCAAGAAAGGTATATTCTCTGGTTTCTCCTCTCCGCTTCCTGCTGCACCCTTCCTCCCTGACCTGATGTGCACTGTGTTCGGAATGCAGCCACGGCCGTCGGCCATGCCAGCCACAAGTGAGTGGGTGTCCACAGTGGAACACGCCTTGTGTTGCTTCCTGCCTGTCTCCACAAGAGCTAAAACTCCTTCTTCCTAAGCTAGGGTCTGTTTCTTGCTCTTCTGTTCTTTTACAAAACATGAACAGCAGAGAAGATCCCTCCTTTTCTTTCCAGTAAATTGCCTTCTCTCCCTCTCCCTCTCTCTTCCTTAATCCCAGCCTCACCAAAACCCTTCCTTTCTCCCAAAGGAACAACTCTCCATCCCAGGAAAAGCCATCCTGTACGGCAGTATCTCCCTCCCACCTCTCCTGCTTTTCCGGGGCAGAGCTATAATTGAGCAGACTGACGTGTCCAAAGCACACAAGCCACTCACTGCCAGGGGCTACCTTTGGGGCTACCTCTGGGACCCCTTGCCTCCCCACCTGGCCCTCTGGGTTGCCTCTCCTCCACCTCCGGCTTTTCGTCCCCCCCCCCGCTCACTCGCAGGTGGCATGGCCGTGGCCGCATTCAGAACACAGGCCACTGCCACATCACTACACCCCTGCTGCCTTTGCTCATAACCTCAGCTCAAGTGCAGGGAAATTCCTTTCACTCAGACCGAGACTTTTCTCAGTTTCCCTTGTGTGTCTCTCTCCAGGTCCCACCCCTCTTTTTCTGCCCACAACGTCAGATCATTGCTTTGGTGACTTGTTCCTCCTTCTCCAGAGTCTTCATGCCCTTTTGTCTCCTCAAAAAGGACTAGCCTCTTACCATCCCAGGAGATCCATTTTCAAAACTAGATGGCTTAACACACATTGCTCACTCCACCTGCTCACTCCACCTGCTTCAGCCCAAAAATATTTGGTTCGATGTTTGTGTGTGTGTCAGCCTGTTTGTGGTATCCCTCCATTCTGATGCTTAGGTTAGCCTTCAGTTAAAAGATCACAAGCCATATGTCAATAACATAGGTGCTCACGTAATGCAACATTCTTTGAATATTTCCTCTTTAATTTGACTCCATTGTTTTCAATTTATGTCTCCACCTTTGTAGACATATGCTGCCTATTGAGGATTTCACCTGATGCATCTGACAATGTGAACTGTAGCCCAATAGTGGCTGATGAGGGCAGTGGGATACAACTTTAAACTGTTGTGAACTTACCCGGTGCCGGTACCCAGGATGCTACACACCACAAGGGCAGATGACCCTGCATCCCACAGGGAGTGTGTCCCACCCTGCCACTCAATTGGTCTCCGCACTTGTGCGGAAGCCGTTTGTGGGATTCGCGTGGCAAATCTGTGCCAGGCTAACCCCTCAAATAGCACACATGCACGGAGGCCAATTAAGCAGCAGGGACCGGGCACCCGCCCCGCAGGATGCTCGGTCAGCTCAGCCCCCACTGGTGGCAGGTAAGTTCACTGCAGTTTAAAGTTGTCTTCTCCACCACACACCCACCCCGGATGCGGCACTCATTGGCCGCTACTGTTTAGCCCACAAAAGCTTATGCTACAATAAATATGTTTATTGTTGGTTGGTTGGTTGATTGATTGATTGAATTGATCTGATTTGATTTGATTTGTATACCACCCTTCCAAAATGGCTCAGGGCATTTTTTTAAAAAAATTAATGTTCATTTTTAAAGGCACTTTGTTGTTTTTGCTGCTATCGATGAACCACTCTAGAAGGCATCACTTTCTGTTTTGCAAATGACATTCCTGAGATAAAGTTAGATGTTGCTTTTCTGCCTTGGAAGGATTTCCGTTGCTGGAAGACACAAAAGAACAGAAAAATCTCCCGACGTAATGTTTACTCTCAGCCAGCGTAAAGCAGATTATTCCATACGGATGTTTTCGGATTTTTGCAGCCATTCTGAGATTAGTATTCTGTGGCTGACTTTCCCTCTGGCATGCTGTTCCTCCAGTTTCTCCTATGTAAACACACCATAATTAGTAGTAATCTGACAGGCTGCCGTCAGCTTCCTCTGACAGTCACCGATGGGACAAATCCCTCCCCTAGGCTTTGGCTTCTCTTGCTCTTTCCATCGCACTCTACGCTGAATCTGTTTCTCATCTTATTACTCTCATAGAATCTGGGGATGGGGCAAATTTGATAGTTAACTTGACCGTTCAGCTTGACAAAGGTTTCAGGCTTTGGGGCCTGTAAGAAAGCAGGCTCTCTTCTCTGTGGGTTTCTACTCAACTGCCAATGGACAGGTGTGGTTCAGTGTAGAGAGAGAATTCAGGAGACATGCCCACCACCAAGCCTCAGTGTTTTGAAGATCAAAGGGGCTTTTCACAAGGCCACACACATGGCCAGGCAGGTGGGTGGGTGTGGGGCAGGGAAGGCAGGGTTCAGTCTACCTTCCCCCAGATGACCACTCTTTAGGGATGTGCGAACCCATTCAAATTCTAACCGGCTTGACATTGAACAGACCTGGTTTGAGGGCTTGACATCACTCGACATGTCGAGCTGAAACCACCACCCCCCCACCGGCAGTTTGGGGGTTCTGACTAATTTTTTTGAATCAACTCACCGCCTCTGGGGAGGGGGGCTGCAATGGCCACAGGGGTTTGTGTCTTCTGAGGTTCGCCCTCCCACTGCCAGCCTCCGGTTGCAGAGGAGTAACAGCAGGAGAGAGGGCATGCCCTCAACTCCTGCCTGCAGGCTTCCAGAGGCATCTGGTGGGTCACTGTGGGAACCAGGATGCTGGACTAGATGGGCCTTGGGCTGTTCTTATGTTCGCCCGTGGTCTCGTAACAGCCTGGTTTGGGTGGTTTTCAGCCCATTTTGGGCCTCTGTGTAGCTGTGATGACCATCTTGGAGGCTGCCGTACATATGCAATGGACACCTGCGTATCCACTGCAGAGCAACAGAGGCCAGGACTCAGGATCCCAGCCTCCAAATACCCCACAGTGCACCATGCGCCAAGTGCAGTGCATGGGGGAATTCCCCCAGGGGATGGATGTGCTGACACACAATCCCAGCAGCAGGGTTAAGGATGTGTTTGCGCCCTTAATCTCTGCTAAGAGTCTGGCTTCATCACCAGGTGTGGCTCTGCATGGCCATTGGGATCTGCATGGATCCCAGCGGTTTTCATGGGCAGCCAAGCCCAGGGCTTCGCTACTCTTAAGAATAGCCTCAAAATGTTCTAAAAACAATGGCACAAGATACGATGAAACCACAATTTGCGTAATTGTGACTTCCGTTTTATGTGGCGATGTATCTGACCAACTGAAAGGGACAACTTTAGGGTACAGACCAATCATTGGAAAATAAACAAGGGGGTAGGTAATTAGGTGAAAGGTTACCCAAGATTGAGGGGGTGGGATAAGGTGAAGGCAGTAAACAGGCCTTTTGTTACTCTGGCTTTTGTTACTCTTTCTGTTCTCTCTATCTCGTCTTTGTGCCTTTGCTAACTAACTTTCTGATACTGGAGTCAACCTGTGTGGTTTTGAATCAGTGGTTGACTCTGATTAATCACCGGAGCTCTGATTAATCCTGTGTGGTCACGAGACTGTCGTGTTGTTAACTGCACCTGTCAAGTCTGGTGAGAATAAAGTTCTTGTATTGATAACAGGTAACACAGCAGTCTCATCATGACCACACAGGATTAATCAGAGCTCCAGCTCCAACAAGTCACTCTGGACTGCCTTGCTTCCTTGGGTCAATGGGCAACAAATGAACACCCTAGAATTCTCGACTTCTCATTCCCCTGATACCCAATGGGACAATTTCCCTAAAACCCCCTTATACTCTGATTGTCTTCCTCAGACCTTGGGCTGGCCTCCATTGTGTTTTCTGCTAACTAATCCTCAAAGCACCATTCTGACACAAGACGATCAGGTTGCTGGCATCCTTTTGGACATCACACAGCACTGATCTTCACTGATTTTCAGGTGGGGGCCACTTTGGCAGAAATCCTTCTGGCTTCTCCAAGATAGGGCTGAGAGAGATTCCTGCCTGCAACCTTGAAGAAGCCGCTGCCAGTCTGTGAAGACAATACTGAGCTAGATAGACCAATGGTCTGACTCAGTATATGGCAGCTTCCTATGTTCCTAGAATGTGCACTGAGGCAAAATACTGGCCACTCCTTCCCCAGGAGGGAATGCTGGTGGATCTCAAAAGGATCCATTGTCTTTGCTGTGCTTGAGTACAATACAATGGCATGAACGATCAAGAACAACCTGTATGAAAATGGACTGAACAGACGTGCAAGGTTGGTATCTGTCAGGTCAGAAGGACCTGGTAAACCAATCAGTAATTTTAATGAGCGCACTTCCTGAGTTCCTATTGCTCAGCTAACTCTTTTGTGATGGGGAAGGGAGTAGCGTCCACAGTGCCTTATCTGTTTTCCTGCTGAGGTAATTAGTGTTAGCTTATTTGAGGCAACCACAAGCAGTGTGTGTGTGTGTGTGTGTGTGTGTGTGTACACACACACTACTTTGGGGGGGGGGCAGGAGTTGGTAAGAAAATTGCAAAAGGGTAAGGATTAAGGAGCCCTCTCCCCCTCACATTAGCATTCTTTTCAAAATGTACTCTCTCTCAGCGGCTGCATTTTACAATACAAAAATGTCTGTAAAATCTTTTTTTTTTTTTTTTTTTAGGTTTCCCTTCAGCTCTCATAAATACAGAGTGGATGGATATAGGCTACTGTGATAAATCAAACCTGAATCCAATAAAATGTTCTTGAATCCAACGGCCATCAGATTCTCTGTATCTCTTGAGGACTACTTGTCAGAGAAAGGGAGGGAAGAAGACAGATAGTTGGCATTGTACTGAGAGCTGCAGAAAACTATCTGAGCCACCTTTCCCCCACTTGGCTGACTCAGAATGCCAAAGAATTTTGCAAACATCATCTGCAACTTTAAACATGTCACTTGGTTCATAAAGTTGGAACATTCAAGATGAATATTTTACCTCTATTCCTTTCCCCTCCTTATGAGCATAGCTTCCACTCCCTCCAAATGATACACATGGGATCATCTCATTTTTATCTTTACAATGATCCTGTGAGGCAGAACAGATGAGGAAATCATGACTTGCTCAAGGTTACCTAGTGAACTTTGTCGCTATTTGGGGATTTGAACCAGAGTGTTCTGAAAGCAGAACAGTTTGGATCCAGAACATTGTTCCCAGTAACAGGGATTCCCCAGATGTTGCTATCTACAACTCCCCTAAGCCCCAGCCAAAGGCCATTATAGCTGGGAATTGTAGTCAAAAGCATCTAGGAATGTTACAGGGAACATTGATCCGAAAGCATTTATCCTTCTCGTAGAACAGAGTAACGCTGGGCAGGATCCAGAGGCATCACAGCAAAAAACAAACCAGTGTTGCTTAAGTGAGGCAAGGCACAATTTCCTGACTCTTCCTCCCTTAAACCATTGTCTCCTGACCCTCAGGATCAGCCTTATGGGAAACTGCAATGGGAACGAGGGACAGGAAAGCCCAGTTTTCAAGAAGAATATGTTCACAGTTCTCTGCAGGGATGTGCAAATCGATTTGAATTTGAGTCAATTCGACTTGAATCTGGGTGATTTGAGTGATTTGAATTGAATCACCACTTAAAAGGGCAATTCAATTCAAATTTGAAACAATTTTTCAAAATTCGATTCGAATTTGATTCAAGAAGCATTTGGCTCTTTTAAAAACCATTTGGTCCGGTTTTGCACGAGTATGTGAATAGCCTCTGTCTTGAATTTGGACCAACATCCTGTAGCTCAGTGGCTCAAATCTACGAGGAAGGTTTTTAATTATCACTTAACTCCAATCGTTTCCCTGTCAAGACAGTGAAATAACAAATCTTGCTTTATAAATACTAAGGCCAGCTTTTGTCTGTGTTTCTGTTCATTTTTACTGAGCTGCTTCTTCTTTTTGGCTCTTAGCAGAGTCCAAGCTGCATCACTCCAGAAAGTGTGCAGACAGCTGCTCTGCCCAACTGGGTGGAGGAGAGCTTCATTCATAATGCAAGCTTTTGTGTTCTGAACCTAAATAACTAAGATCCCCTACCTCTTGCCTAACATCAGGCAGGATGAAAAAAAAGTACCTCGTAAATTTTGACTGCTAAAAGTACTAGCAAGCAAGGACTTTTTCACACAGCACATAATTAATCTATGGAATTCTCTGCCATGGGATGTGGTGATGGCCTCTAGCTTGGATGGCTTTAATAGGGGTAAATTCATGGAGGACAGGTTACTATCAGTGGCTACTAGACCTGATGGCTATAGGCCACCTCCAGTCTCAGAGGCAAGATGCCTCTAAATGCCAGTTGCAGGAGAGCAATAGGAAGAGAGAGGGCATGTCCTCACCGCTTGCCTGTGGTCTTCTCAGAGGTATCTGATGGGTCACTGTGTGAAATGGGATGCTAGACGGGCCTGATCCAGCATGGCTGTTCTTATGTTTGGATCAGTGTGGGCTGGATCCGGCCCACACTTGTGCAGTGCATTATGGAAGTTCCGGGGACTTTCTGCCCCCGGAAACTCCCTGCTGCCGGCAGGAGCCAGCAATCGTCTGGGTGATCGATCCACTCACTCAGCAAGAGAAACAAGATTGTCTGTGGGGGAGGTAACCATTTCAAAGCTTCCTCCCATTGCCCATTTTGAGCCCTTTCTCCAATTATGAGAAAGGGCTCAATAACGTCTTGGTATAATGTTGGACTGCAAGAGCACACGATCCTGGCAGGGGTGACATCCGGAGCTGCTCAAGTCCAGTTCCCGAGATTCTCCACCCAACATTTTCCTGACTTGCGTCCCCAAAATTCGGATCTAAGATGGAGAGTCTCACCCTGGGAACAGGTTTAGGCAGGTTCTGATGTCATGGCCATCCCCAGGAATGTTCACTCTTGCAACCTGACATTTTGCTGAGAAGTTACCAGTTTAATGGTGTGCCAGCAGTCATGTGACTCCGCCCAAGACTCTTCTGTGGCATGCTTGAATGGAAAAGCTGTCTTCACACTCCCGCAGTTCCTGAATTTACAAGATTTTCCATTACCTTTCTGAGGTATACAAACAAAAATATATGTTGCCTAATAGCCATTAATGGCCCTGAAATCAGTGTAGACATTTCTAAACATCTTTTTTTGGCCCTGATGTTGTGCCATCTCTGTAACACCTAAACTGGATAACTTCTTGCAAATCTTATCCATTTCCCCCAAATCACAACCCCACTGTATCACCACTTAATGGAAAGTAGGATGCCTGCTTTGGAACCTATGTGCCTAATGTGGGTTGTGGGATCAGGGCTCCTTGTGCAGTGGAAACAGGCTCTTAATCCAGCCCTTTCCTCCAGGGCCACCCTGTCCATATAGATGACTTAGGTGGTTGCCTAGAGCACTCCATTTTAAGGGATGTGGGCACACCAAAGTGAATAGCCCTAGCCCTCCTCCTGGTGATGTGACCTCTGCAAACCCTTGGATCCCTCACTGGTGTGCATGTGTGATTGCTTGTCTTGTGATCATGCCATCTTGTAGGGCTCCATTCAGGTTCCTCAACCTGTCCGCCCACATGCCCTTCTCACGCAATGTGCCAATTAGCAAGGAAGGGAGGAAGGAGAAATGTATTTTTTTACTGATTCAAGAAAGCCTTTGGGGGGAGGGAATGTTCTCATTCTAGACTGTCTCATCTTTCTCTGTACTGAATGGGTGGGGTGTGTGTGTGTGCCCAAGTCATGCTTGACCTCGGGTGTCAAAAAACACTCAGGCCAGACAGGCTTTCCTCCAAGCTCAGACCAGGGTGGCAAAATGTGTTTCTGTGATGTCATTGGTCCCTGTCCATACCAGTCAAACCCAACAAGTGTAACTTGTTTCATTTAGGAGTCAATTGTAAACCACCTTGAATGCCTTGGCAGCCAGGCAGTGCCTACTTGCAGTAAAGAAATAATAATATGCACAATTAATATCAGAAATTAAATGTTCTGACAACTCTGCTTTTTGGTGAGCTAGGGACTCTTCTTGCACACATTTCTGGGAGCTGTATGGCCTATTTCAACCAGAACGCTCTCAACGGGGAACTTTGGGCTGAGCTCTGATTCCAGGAGTTCTGCTGCTCTGTCATTGCCATCAGGTGGAGAGTGGCATTTCCAAGCCCTTAAAACCAGTCGCTTAGCAACGGCGGCAGCATGTCACCACCAAGATGCATGCATCTTATTGAGAGCCCCTTAGGTTGGAATGCAGCTTAGTACCAAGTTAATAAAGAAGAATTCACAGACTCTGCCTAGTGTGAGATTGATTATTGCTTTGACATCTTTCCAAAACCCACAAATTACTCTCTAATCCAGGATAAGAAGATGAATCTTCTGATACAGCCACTTCCTTATGAGGCTTACAGCAAAGTAACAATTTGCTTTTGACTAGAACCTAGTATTATTTTGATTTATTTATTTATTTAGCACATTTTTATACCGCCCTAACCCAAGGTCTCAGGGAGGTTCACAACAAATACTAAAAACAGTTTAAAACAAATAATAAACAATCAAAAGTTAAAAAGTTAAGAAGTTAAAAGCTAAAAAGTTAAAAAGCTAAAAGGTTTGGGTAAAAAGATAAGTCTTTAGACACTTTTTTAAAGCCGCTAGAGATGGGGAGACACTTATTCCCATGGGAAGCACGTTCCAAAGTCTCGGGGTGACAACAGAGAAGGCCCGTCCCTGGGTGGCCACCAGACGACATGAAGGTAGCCACAGACGAGCCTCCTCTGATGTACGCAGTGGACGATGGGGATCATGCAGAAGAAGACGCTATCTTAAGGACCATGGGCCTAAGCTGTTTAGGGCTTTATTGGTTATAACCAGCACTTTGTATTTTGCCCGGAAACTTATTGGCAGCCAGTGCAACTCCTGTAATATAGGAGTTATTATAAGGTTGAACATATATGAAGTTTATCAGGTTCAGCCCAGAACATTTATTTATTTATTTTACATTTATATTCTGCTCTTTTCCCAAGGAGCCCAGATGGTGTGCATGGTTATGTTTATCTTCACAACAACCTTGTGAGGTTGGTTAGGCTGAGAGATAAGTGAATGGCCCAGAGTCACCCAGTGAGTTTGATGGCTGAATGCGGATATGAACTTGGGTCTCTCTAGTCCTAGTCCAACACTCTATCCACTACACTACATTGGCTCAAATAATCAGATCAAGTCTTCCAGACCAGCGTAAGAACATTTATTTATTTATTTATTTATTTATTTATTTATTTATTTATTATTAAAATTTGTATACCGCCCTTCCAAAAGGCTCAGGGCGGTTTACATTAAAACACCATTAAAATCAATTAACAATTAAAACAGAAATTATAAAACTGCATAAAATAATAATTAACAATTAAAACATCATAAAACACCAGTTAAATGGCCAAAACAATTTAAAAACAAGTTTTTAAAAGCTGAGAAAGTTTGGTTGAAGAGATGTGTTTTCAGAAGTTTCTTAAAAATTGCCAGAGATGGGGAGGCTTGTATCTTAGTAGGCCAAAGGCCTATCTAGTCCAGCATCCCATTTCACACAGAGGCCCACCAGATGCCTATGAGAAGGCCATAGGCAAGAGGTGAAGACATGCCCTCTCTCCTGCTGCTGATCTTCTGCAACTGGTTTTTAGAGGCATCTCGCCTTTTAGGCTGGAGGTGGCCTTTAGCCCTCAGACTAGTTGCCATTGATAGACCTGTCCTTCGTGAATTGATCCAAGCCCCTCTTAAAGCCATCCAGGTTGGTGACTGTCACCACCTGGATGTCCTTCTTAATATACAGTGACCAGAACTGCATGCGACCGCATAAAAGCTGTGCTTTTAACTTTTTTCCTTACAAATGCCCTATAAGTTCAAGCTGGTTGGACATGCCCCAAAACCTCACTCTCACGCACTATTTACATAGCAGTTCATTAGTCAGTATGATTCTGTAATCATATGAAATGTTAAGGGGGCCCTGCACCTGCTGATTTGTCCCCAGTTCCTCATCAAAGACTCCTGAGAAAACTTAGCAGTCATGGGAAAGGGGACAAGTACATGTGTGGATTAGTAACTGGTTGAAAGACAGGAAACAGAGTGCAGGTATAAATGGAGAGTTTTCACAATGGAGGAAAGTAAGAAATGGGGTCCACCAGGGATCTGTACTGGGACCGGTGCTTTTTAATTTATTCATAAATGATCTAGAAGTGGAGGTAAGCAGCGAGGTGGCCAAATTGGCAGAGGACACCAAACTATTTAGAGCCGTGAAATCCAAAACGGATTGTGAGGAGCTCCAAAAGAATCTCTCCAAACTGGGTAAATGGGTGACAAAATGGCAAATGCAGTTCAATGTTAGAAACTGTAAAGTGATGCACATTGGAGAAAAATACCCCAACTTCAAGTATACATTGATGGCATTTGAGCTGTCAGTGATTGACCAGGAGAGGGATCTTGGGGTCATGGTGGACAGCTCATTGAAAGTGTAGACTCAATGTGCAGCAGCTGTGGAAAAGGCCAATTACATGCTAGGGATCGTTAGGAAGGAGATTGAGGAGAAAAAAGGGCTAATATTATGATGCCCTTATACAAAACTATGGTGCTGCCACACCTGGAGTACTGCATACAATTCTGGTCATCACATCTAAAAAAGGACATTGTAGAACTGGAAAAGGTGCAGAAAAGGGCAACCAAGATGATCAGGGGCCTAGAGCACCTTTCTTATGAGGCAAGGCTACAACACCTGGGGCTATTTAGTTTAGAAAAAAGATGACAGCAGGGAGACATGATAGAAGTCTATAAAATCATGCATGGTGTGGAGAAAGTGGATAGAGAGAAATTCTTCTCCCTCTCCCATAACACTAGAACCAGTGGTCACCCCATGAAATTGATTGGCGGGAAATTTAGGATCAGCAAACGGAAGTATTTTTTCATACAACACATAATCAGCTTGTGGAATTCTCTGCCACAAGATGTGGTGACAGCCAACAACCTGGATGGCTTTAAGAGGGGTTTGGATGACTTCATGGAGGAGAGGTCTATCAACAGCTACCAGCTGGAGGGCTATAGACCACCTCCAGTCTGAAAGGCAGGATGCCTCTGAGTACCAGTTGCAGGGGAGTAACAGCAGGAAGGAGGGCATGCCCTCACCTCTTGCTTGTGGGCTCCCCAGAGGCATCTGGTGGGCCACTGTGTGAAACAGGATGCTGGACTAGATGGGCCTTGGGCCTGATCCAGAAGGGTTGTTCTTAAGTTCTCATGTTCTTATGCCATTGTCATCCATGAGTTGTCCACATGCATTCCCCCATGCTTCAATCATTGTATATTAACACAAGGAAATCCAGCTTTCTGAGAACAACGGTACAGCAGCATGCAATGACCGTGTGTGGTCATATTTCATTGGGAGACTACAACAGAAACAAGCGGGGTAAAAGGAAGACTAAGGAGACTATATGTGTGAGCACTGTAAGATATTCCCCTCAGGGGATGGAGCCGATCTGGGAGGAACAGTTTCCAAGTTCCCTCCGTGGCATCTCTAAAATAGGGCTGAGAGAGATTCCTGCCTGCAACCTTGGAGAAGCCGCTGCCAGTTTGTGCAGACAATAATGAGCTAGATGGACCAATGGACTGACTCAGTATATGGTAGAGGTGTGCAAACAGGTTTGAATCCGAACCAGTTCGAAATCAAACTGGTTCGGTTCGTAGGTTTGGGGTCGAGCCAAACCACCCCTGGTTCGGCTCAACCCTGGATCGAACACAAACACACACACACCCCAGTTCGGGGATTTGTCAAACATTTTTGGCGGAAAATTCTCTCCTTTTTCATTTTTACTTACCCACTCTGGGAAGCTTCTCCAAGGTGGTGGTGGGATCCGCAGAGGTTCCCCCTCCCCCACTGGCCACCCTTTTTGTGAAAATTGCTTGGTTCGGGTGTCTTCAGCCCTTTCCAGGCCTATTCCCCGGCACAACAGCCATTTTGGAGGCCGCCATGCCTGCACAGTGGGAGCCTGCATGGCCGGGTCATGACCCATGTCCTAAAAGCACATCATATTTGCTGTGGCTCAGAAGTAATATTGCGATTCCACTTTTGTCTCGAAAAAAGACAGTTGGCTGGTTCAAGAAGGAGAGAGCTGTGAGTTGGTTGACAGCACTTCAGGGGTGCAGAGCCTCTTTCTGGGAAACTGCTGGATGTTGGGGGAACATCTGCTTCCTAGCAGAAGTGCCTCGGGCTTGTCTGCTATTACGCGCTCTCCCTCTCCCTCTCCCTCTCCCTCTCTCTCTCTGTCTCTCTCGCTCAGCATTAAAAAACATCATAAGTCTCTCGTGCTCTTTCACCCAAAGGAAAGCAAACTCAACAACCGTGTCCCTGGAACTTCTCACCTCTTGTGTGCAATGATATGAAGAGGCCTGTAGATTCCATCCTGTGCCTAAGACATAAGAACATAAGAACAGCCCTGCTGGATCAGGCCCAAGGAAGCCCATCTAGCCCAGCATCCTGTTTCGCACAGTGGCCCACCAGATGCCCCTGAGAAGCCCACAGGCAGGAGTTGAGGGCGTGCCCTCTCTCCTGCTGTTACTCCCCTACAACTGGGATTCAGAGGCATGAAAGCCAACTTTCATCTTTGCTTATCCTAACAATGTTCCAGAGTGACTTGAGCGGCTCAGCCTCAACAAACTCTACATTCACCAGTGGAATAATTTGCCAATACGTTGCAACATATGCATATATATATGTTCAGAGATTTATTATGTGTATATTTTATTGTTTATGGATTTTTCTTGGAAAAGGTAAGATATCAAAATGTGTAGGAATAAATCCCTTGCTAACTGGGCAAAGAGGCACCTTTTTAATGTGGTGATTCTCTTTACTGAGCAGGGGGAGAGTAACTGGCCCTCTCCACCCCCAGCACAGGACCTCCAGTGACTGCTGCTGGTGTCTATCTGATGTTTCTTTTTAGATTGTGAGCCCTTTGGGGACAGGGATCCATCTTATTTGTTTGTTTGTTTGTTTGTTTGTTTATTATTTCTCTGTATAAACCACCCTGAGCCATTTTTGGAAGGGCGGTATAGAAACTGGATCATCAACAACACAACATGAACATCTACAAATAAAGATGGGAGGAGAGCAATGTTTGTGTGTCAGAACTTTTAATTAAACTGCAGTGAGGCAGCACATCTCTTCTGTGGGCTTTCCTCCTTTCTCTTACAGGCTAGAAGGAATCGGATGAGACACCTACGGCAGTGAGAGGAAACCAGGGTGGAATGCCAATTTAGCTTGGGGTGGCAGCAACTCAACTTCTCAGCATCCCATTATTTTTGTCTTCTAAAAAACTGTCTTACCTCAAACTTGCCACATAATAGTTTCAGCTGAAGAGAACTACATTATCTTAATGAGGACTAATATCTAGACACCGAGTCTGTTCACCTGCACAGCCATAAGGAACATAAGAACAGCCCTGCTGGATCAGGCCCAAGGCCCATCTAGTCCAGCATCCTGTTGCGCACAGTGGCCCACCAGATGCCACCGAGAAACCCACAGGCAGGAGTTGAGGGCATGCCCTTCCTCCTGCTGTTACTCCTCTGCAACTGGTACTCAGAGGCATCCTGCCTTTGAGGCTGGAGATGGCCTATAGCCCTCCGACTAGTAGCCATTGATAGACCTCTCCTCCATGAAGTCATCCAAACCCCTCTTAAAGCCATCCAGGTTGTTGGCTGTCACCACATCTTGTGGCAGAGAATTCCGCAAGCCGATTATGTGTTGTGTGAAAAAGTACTTCTGTTTGTTGGTCCTAGATTTCCTGGCAATCAATTCCATGGGATAACCCCTGGTTCTAGTGTTATGGGAGAGGGAGAAGAATTTATCTCTGTCCACTTTCTCCACACCATGCATGATTTTATAGACCTCTATCATGTCTCCCCGCAGTCATCTTTTTGCCAAAAGCAGACTAAGGCTGCCAAGCCCGCCCGCTCTTGCCTGTGGTTGTGGACCTGTGGCAGCCAAGTGGCTGCCTGTGGTGGCATGGCAGCAAATCTGCCTGCACAGCCGCCCTCTTAAATGAGGTTAAGGGAGCGCTCACTCCCTCAACTCCATTTCCCTGCTCATGTGCAGCATGGGCTGCTTTCACGCGTTGCATTATGGGACTTCCAGGGGCCAGAAGGACACATCTCGTCCCCCGACCCTCTGTGCTGCCGGGGGCTGCTGGTGATCATCTGGGCGGGAAGCAATCTGCCCACCCAAGAAGAAAGGAGGGATCGACTGTGGGGAGGTAGATTTTAGCAGCCTTCCTCCCTGTGCTCCCTTGAGCCCTTTCTCCCTGATCGTGAGAAAGGGCTCACTGGCTTTGGGATGTTATATAATATGTGATAACTTGTTTATACCAGGATGAAATGTCCAGGCAAATATGACTGGCGTCTATCTCTTCTACTGTCACATATATCAAAGCTTTAAGGGAGAACCCAAGCTTCATTCTTTCAGTGTTCAGTGTCTCAGGTTCTTGTGTTTCCAGTCAAGCACGGTTTGAGTCGTTGGGCCACTCTGAAAGTATATATTTGGTTAAAGCAAACCATTTTATAGCCTGCTGAACTAAGTAAAAATGGTTCTACAAGTTTATATTGTAAGCAGGCAATGTAGAAGGCTGATTGACTGGCACCCATGCTGTCCCATCCTCACTTCATCTCAATCTGCATGGCAGTTTGACAACATTTAAAACTGATTCAGCTTGGTTTTGCCTTAGAGGCGACGAATGAATGAATACATATAAATGTGGCCCTTTACAATATAAAGAAAAATTGACAGCCTACCTGAGACTATACAAGGCCGGAAAGGAATCATGCTACTGGGGACGTGCTATCACCCTCCGGATCAAAATGCTGACAGTGACTGGGAGTTGCAGGAGGAAATCAGGGAGGCGTCAAGGAGAGGCAGGGCTGTAATTATGGGTGATTTCAACTACCCACACATAGACTGGGTAAATTCACATTCAAGTCAGGACAAAGAGGTCAAATTTCTAGATACGCTGAATGACTGTGCCCTAGAACAGTTGGTCATGGAACCAACCAGAGAGAAGGTGACCTTGGATCTAATTCTGAGTGACACCCAGGACCTGGTGCGTGATGTCAGAGTTATCGACCCTTTAGGGAACAGTGACCACAGTGCCATCAATTTCAGCGTACATGCGGGGAGAGAATCACCAAGGATGTCTAACACAGAGTTTGAGGAACATTTAGCCAAAGGTTTCAAGGGGAATAACAAAAACTTCTTTAAGTACATCAGAAGCAGGAAACCTGCCAGGGAGGCGGTTGGACCATTAGACAATGAGGGAGTGAAAGGGATTATTAAGGAGGATATGGAGGTAGCAGAGAAACTGAATGAGTTCTTTGCATCTGTCTTCACGGCAGAGGATACTGAGCATATGCCTGTTCCTGAACCAGGCTTTTTAGGGATGGAGGCTAGAGAGCTGAGTCAGATAGAAGTGACAAGGGATGATGTTCTAAACTGTCTGGAAAAACGGAAAGCTAACAAATCACCAGGGCCGGATGACATCCATCTGAGAGTCCTCAAAGAACTCAAATGTGAAATTGCTGACCTCCTTGCTAAAATATTTAACTTATCCCTGAAATCGGGCTCTGTACCAGAGGACTGGAGAGTAGCAAATGTAACACCGATTTTCAAAAAGGGATCCAGGGGCGATCTGGGAAATTACAGGCCGGTTAGCCTAACGTCCGTTCCAGGCAAATTGATGGAAAGCATCCTCAAGGATAAAATTGTAAAGCACCTAGGGCCAGCATGTAAAATTGTAAAGCACCAGTGGGCCAGCATGGCTTCCGCAAAGGTAAATCTTGCCTCACAAACCTTTTGGACTTCTTTGAGAGTGGCAACGAGTGTGTGGATCAAGGTGATCCAGTTGACATAGTCTACCTGGACTTCCAAAAAGCTTTTTTGACAAAGTTCCTCATCAAAGACTCCTGAGGAAACTTAGTGGTCATGGGATAAGGGGACAAGTACATGTGTGGATTGCTAACTGGTTGAAAGACAGGAAACAGAGGGTAGGTATAAATGGAGAGTTTTCACAATGGAGGAAAGTAAGAAGTGGGGTCCCCCAGGGATCTGTACTGGGACCAGTGCTTTTTAATTTATTCATAAATGATCTAGAAGCAGGAGTAAGCAGCGATGTGGCCAGATTTGCAGATGATACCAAACTCTTTTGGGTAGTGAAATCCCAAATGGATTGTGAGCAGCTCCAAAAGGATCTCTCCAAACTGGGGGAGTGGGCGACAAAATGGCAAATGCGGTTCAATGTTAATGCCCTTATACAAAACTATGGTGCAACCACACTTGGAGTACTGCGTACAATTCTGGTCACCACATCTTAAAAAGGACATTGTTGAACGGGAGAAGGTACAGAAGAGGGCATCCAAGATGATCAGGGGCCTAGAGCACCTTTCTTATGAGGCAAGACTACAACACCTGGGGCTTTTTAGTTTAGAAAAATACGACTGCGGGGAGACATGATAGAGGTCTATAAAATAATGCATGGTGTGGAGAAAGTGGAGAGAGAGAGAGATTCTTTTCCCTCTCACACAACACTAGAACCAGGGGTCACTCCATGAAATTGATTGCCAGGAGGTCTAGGACCAACAAACGGAAGTACTTTTTCACACAACACGTGATCCACTTGTGGAACTCTCTGCCACAGGATGTGGTGACAGCCAACAACCTGGATGGCTTTAAGAGGGGTTTGGATGACTTCATGGAGGAGAGGTCTATCAATGGCTACTAGTCAGAGGGCTGTGGGCCACCTCCAGCCTCAAGGGCAGGGTGCCTCTGAGTACCAGTTGTAGGGGAGTAATGGCAGGACATAGGGCATGCCCTCAACTCCTGTCTGTGGCTCTCAGGGGGCATCTGGTGGGCCACTGTGTGAAACAGGATGCTGGACTAGATGGGCCTTGGGTCTGATCCAGCAGGGCTGTTCTTATGTTCTTATGTTCTTAAACATGGAAGGAAGGGTAAGACACAACTGAAGCAGCTCTTGATTTGCCTGTACATAGGTCTGTCATTTATATTGTGGAGACAGGAGGAAGCCAGGTTAGCTCCATAGGAAAACAAATCCATTGCAACACCAGCTGAGCACACCCACAGTGACTAATCTAGGAAATAAATTTTGATATCAGAACTACTGCTTTATGAAGAGGTATTATTATGTTTCGGCAGTATTATGATGATGATGCATTAATGATGTATTATTATGTATTACGTTATACATAAAGAGGCCATTCACACAATCAAAAACCGTCTTTTACCCAGGTTTGGGAGCTGTGTGTGCTTCCAGTTTTCAGTTGTGTGAAAGCAAGGTAGGAGGAAAACCTGGGGAGAAGTGATTGTGTGGAAGCAAGCACAACCGAAAACTTGGAGCACACACAGCTCCCAAACCCGTGTAGAACACAGTTTTTGATTGTGTGAATGACTTCAGTGTGTTATGATGATGAAGGCAGTTCTTTCATAAGGCAGCAGATAATTTGGGCCTCATCTGGGTGGCAAGATGTCACCTGCTGCCACTGGAGCAGCTTTTGGGGACCAGTTGCAACCCTTGCAAACTTTTCAAGATGCACCTCTTCTCACACTGCTTGCAAAACCTGCAAGAAACGTAGGGAGAGAAGAGGAGGAAACGAACAACCTTCGCTTCTCCCTGCTCAAAACCATATCAGAGCTGGTGCTGTAGAACAACAACAAATACTTACATACTGCTTTTCAACAAAAGTTTCCAAAGCGGTTTACATAGAGAAATAATAAATAAATAGGATGGATCCCTGTCCCAAAGGGCTCGCAATCTAACACACACACACACACCCCATAAGATGGACACCAGCAACAGTCACTGGAGGCACTGTGCTAGGGGTGAAAAGGGCCAGTTACTCTCCCCCTGCTAAATAAAGAGAATCACCATGTAGCCAAATTAGCAGGGGATTTATTCCTGCACATTTTGATATCTTACCTTTCCCAAGAAAAATATATAAACAATAAAATATACACATAATAAATCCCTGAACAGAAATACATGTATTGATTGGTTGGTTACATTTATATACCACCTCATGCTTTCATATTTCCATATAGAAAATATTGTGTGTATCTAACCACCAAACTTAAAAGTTCAAGCAATTAAATACACAAAGCATATTAACATAGGCCCTAAAACATCCAGTGATACAGTATAAAAACTCAGTTTGTCCTTTCACTGGACTGCCTGGAAGAGATACTTTCCTTCCAAAATCCGAAGCAGACTGATAAAAATGCCAGCCAAAAAAGATGTTGAGGCTGTTCCCACGAGCAGCCAAGACTGGACTGGGCATGAGGTGTGCTCATGCTCTTACCGCTGGGAGCCACGGAGTTCTCGGCAGTTCTCATGGGCAGCACCATGAGAACTGCTGAGAGCTCTGTGGCTCCCAGCAGTGGCAAGCCCTACAAAGGTCGCCAGTTAGCCAAGGTTAAGAGTGTGAGCACACCTTTAACTCGGGCTAACTGCTCGTGTGTCGGCGCAGTTGCTCCCAGCCGGCACTGACACAGGAGCGGGCTCTTGGCCATCGCCCGGGGGATACCCACAATGCACTGCGCACTCACGCAGTGCATTGTGGGATTTCTGGGGGCCAGAGCAACATGTCTGGACCTCTGCAGCCACTCATCTGGGCGTGCAATCTGCGTGCCCAGCTAACTCTGCAAGATGGTCTGCAGGTAAGGTAAGTGGTAAGTTGATGGTCTGCAGGTAAGGTAAGCTTTCCCCACAGGATCGTGAGAAGGGGCTTGTTATATAGGTTCTTCCACTGACCCAGCTGTCTCGTATCTCTCCTCTTACAGCAACAGGTAAACTGAAAAACACCCATATCTTATAACAACTTACATACAGAATTCAACTGTAATATAGTACCATAATAAAAGAACCAGCATCTATTTGAAAAAATTCTACTGAGGCTACAAACCTCCAAAAAACTCTTCTTTCTGCCCCCCCCATGTCACTTTCAAAGCTTGCAAGGGTCAATTATGAAATGGGCTGCACCCCACCATGGTCATGATGCAGGACACCATTTGACAGCTTGTCTCAAGTGCCACAGTACCATGGGCCACCCCTGATTATGGTTTGTAATTTATGAGTAAGTTGGAATTTTATACAAACGTTATGAGCATTCCTTGAGGGAGACAGCTAACTGTGATAGCTGGACTTTATAGGAGGTTCTGCATTTAAAGTTGCATTTAACACAAGAAAAGAGAAGTATCAAACTATGCTAGCAGATGCTGCATGATGTCCAGATGCTTGCAGCTGAAAAAAATACATACCGACAGGAAAAAGCTATTTTCCTTCTGACTTTTTGAGATATGCAAATATTGCAATAGGATCCCCTTTTCTTAAAATGCACACAGAATGTTCCATTCTGCATGGCTACACTCACATTTTAGGGCTAATTCCCCCCCCCGCTCTTATTTATTAATTGCTAAATCTAGTATAGATTTAGTGACTCTAAAAAGTTGCATTTTAAAAAAGCTTCAATTCTGCAAACATCAGGACTGGAATCAGAACAGATTAGGCTAATGTTGCCAGTTGAGACCCTATGCTTTTAACTGTTGCATATTAAGAACAAGTTGTCCTAGTGAGAACTAATCTGTCTGCTTTCCCTTCATTGTCACTACAAATGGACTAAATTTGGTCTAAATCAGTTAGGTAGTTCACAAGTTACCCACGTGCCTCAAATGTTTAGGCATTCACCACTTGCACTTCAAATGCTCACGGGTCTGCCATCTTGAATCAGGGTGGATGACATCATTACAAACTAAGCCCTTGAGTTGCGTCCCTATACCTGTAGCAAATTTTGTTCTGGTCAGGCAGTCCACAAGTTAGCCCATTTGCACCTCAAATGTTTATGTTAGTGTATGGGCTACATAAAATGTTTATGTTGGTGTATGTTTATGTTGGTGTAAAACATAAAATGTTTATGTTGGTGTATGGGCTACGCCAACATGTTGTTTGGGTCTGCAATAAGATTTTTGCTTATGCTGAAATGGTTTTCATCCCTGGTAGTTGTTTCCCCCTTAGTTAGCAAAAATCATATTTAGCATGGTAACCACAAGTGCTGAAGGAGCAAGATAAGACTGGCCCAGACTGGCCAATTGCTTGCACGCATAATTTATGACCTATTCCCAGACGAAATAGGAACTAACCATGAGTTATGATATGTAACTGCTTTTTTTGTGTAAATGTTTTCTTAAGGACAATTTGGTGTATAAATGTGTTGCTTTTGTATCAGGCCTCTGTCCTGCTTTGAGCGCGAGCCGAGCAGCACCTTTGCTACTTAAGGGCAAATAAAACTTTGATCCTAAGTCCTCTCGTCTGGGCTGATTATTGGGCTCCATCTGCCCAGGAACAAACCTCCCCTATCGGGGTCAGGGGTACTCCGATACTTCAATATGTCCACCATCTTGAACTGGGGTGGAGAACAACATCCTAAATTATTCCATTGAGGTGTCCCTACAACTGTACCCGATTTGGTTCATATTGGTCCAGGCATTGTGAAGCTGATGAGTGGATCAGGGACAGACACACGGATGGACACACGGACAGAGTGTCGGGTGATCTCATAAGCCTACTGGAAAGTAGGCTAAAAATGCTAACAAAGTTAAGAAAAATGGTAACAAAATGTCCACCTGCTGATATACACAAAAGTGTTCTCTATGTTAACAGCTCTAGGTCCATGTCACACATGATGAGCATATGAAAGAAAAATATAGAGCTGTACACAGCTTTGTCAATACATATAAATGTAATATGATGGGTTGATAGGAATCAAAGGAAAGGGGAGGAGTGATGAGAAGAGGTTGGATTTACTAGAGTCAGATATGAGGTGGACCAATAACAAGAAATACCGTATGTGGGCACAAGAGACAATGACCTGATTGAGATGGGCCAATCACGGGGGAAATAAAACACATGACTGAATATGGTATTTGATTCCTATGGGGTGGAGCTATAGAAATGTACCTTGATGAAGGAACAAGCCTGGCCACTTCCAACAATCTGTGCCTTTAAATGTGCATGCTGTCTGTCTGGCATAAGGTGCTTGATGTTGCAATCTATTTTGTGTCTGCATGCTGCCTTCTTAAACTTAATGTGATTGAATAAATGTTACAAATTTTACTTTACTCTTGATCTTTATCTGATTCTCTGAGCACAGGATAAGGCAACTGGGGAGGGATTCTGGAAAGATGGAAACTTGTGGATGGGTGGTGAACTACAGAGTGGAAGGAAATTTAATTTATTGGGGTGGGGGGAATTGATTAGCTCTCTTACAAATGATCCAGCTCGTCTGCTCATGGAGTTCTGCAAACGCAAACAAGATGGCGACTCACAATTGCCCATGAGTAGGAACAAAGCAGAATGGAACCAGAGAATCCCACAGGGTGCATGCTCCCAGTGGGCATATCGTTCCAATCCACTGACTTAAACAGGCCATGTACCTCCAGGCTTGACTACTGTAATGCACTCTACATGGGGCTGCCTTTGTATGCAGTCCAAAAAATACATTTGGTACAGAATGCGGCAGCTAGATTGGTCTCTGGGACAACCAGAAGGGACCATATAACACCAGTTTATAAAGAACTGCACTGGCTTGATATGTTTCCAGATGAAATACAAAGTGCTGGTTATTAACTATAAAGTCCTTAATGCCTTTAACCTATGGTACTTAAGAGAGTGCCTTCTTTGTCATGAACCCTGCTGCCTATTAGGATCTTCTGGAGAGGTCCGGTTATGGTTCCCGCCAGCTCGTTTGTTGGTGGCCTGGGACCGGGCTTTCTCTGTGGCTGCCCTGGGCCTTTGGAATATGCTCCCTGTTGACATAAGAGCATCTCCTTCTCTGTTCGTTTCCAGGAAGACCCTCAAGACACACCTGTTCTCACAGGCTTTTAACTGGAACTAATTTTAATAATTTGTTTTGTTTTATGAGATTGTTTTTATTGTGTTTTGTGGGATTTTAATCTGTTTTTACTTTTTAAAATATTGTTTTAACATTTGTACACCCCCTTGAGATGTACATATCAGGTGGTATAAAATATGATAGATAAATAAATAAATTTCAGAACACCTCTTTAACTCAACAAGGCCTTGTCACTCTTCTTCTTCTGCCTTGTGACCCTCAGCTGCATATCTGGACTGAATCTGACTGAGAGCTTTCTCCCATCCTGAATCATGTTAGCTCTGGTGATTGGCCATGCACTGGATAGTAATTAGATGATAATGTGGGGGGGGAAATCACCAAATGGATGAATGACAAAAGAGCATTGGGTAGCATTGGTGTGTCAGCATTTCACAGTCTAGGAGTGGAGCTATGACTGGCTCAATAGCTCCGTGCTGACATAATTCTGGGTTTTCTTTGATTAATGAAGAGGAAGGCAGGGAACCCAATGAGCTCTAGAATGCTGTCCTGAAAGTAACATTAAAAATGACAATTAATTACTCCATCTCTGATGCCTTCTGCATTTAGCACTGTTAATGTAAAGTTGTGCCGTCGAGTCGGTGTTGACTCCTGGCGACCACAGAGCCCTGTGGTTGTCTTTGGTAGAATACAGGAGGGGTTTACCATTGCCATCTCCTGTGCAGTATGAGATGATGCCTTTCTGCATCTTCCTAAATCACTGCTGCCCGATATAGGTGTTTCCCATAGTCTGTGAAACAAACATACCAGCGGGGATTTGAACCAGCAACCTTAACCTCCAAGTTATTTCCCCGCTGCACCGTTCGGTGGCTTTAGTACTGTTAGCGCAAGCCAATTTTTATTAGACCTCTCTGTATTATTTGGGATCTTCTTTCATTGCTTTTATTAAAAATTTAAAGACCAGGGGAACAGTATCATCCTTTGTGCTTCAAATGGAATTGTAAGGCATTGGCATTGTTTTGTATACTATCTTCTATAAAATTGCTGATAAGCCTGTGGTTAACCCAATTCTACTACCACTGATGAATGTGTATTCTGAATTATCACTTTAGAGATACAACTAATTTACAGTATCCATGCAATGAGATCCAGTACAATGGCACTTTTTCCAGCCTTTTAGCAACATAGACAATCATTTCAAACTGTATGGTGCTTCAAAACATAATGTTTCCTGTGTTTTATCCAATATTCATTTCCACACTGCTTTGATGTTCTCCGGTAAAAGTAGGAGCCAACCTGGGTAATCACAGATTGTTTTCCTTATCAAAATGAGGTATAACCAATTAGATAAACAATTCCTAAGGAAGTTAGAGTTCATTTTCAGAACAAATTACACAGAGAGGAAAGAATGGTTTCCATAGCTTTCCCTAATGGTAGGCACTCCAAGAGAGCTCTTGCATCACACAGATAACATTTCTTAATATAAATCATGACACTGCCTAGCTACATTGGGGTGGAGCAAAGCTTTCTTTTTAGCTGATAAGAAATTCAGCAAAATTCGCCATTCTTCTGACATGGGAATGATGGATCATCTTCTACTTTTAGTACAAAGAGCCCAAATACCACAGCTGAAATGGATTATCACACAGTCACCTTTTTTATTTTTATTAAAAAAATTTGCAAATTTTTGCCACACACAAAAATATTATTAATAATAATAATTTATTTGATTTATTTATTTGATTTATATTCTCTGAGTATGGGGACATTGACAGGATATTGAGCAAATATTTGGTATTCTGAACCTGCATTTGAGATCTGAAGACAGCGTGCAACCCTTGACCGCCTCTGGCAGCTGGTCTGCTGCAGTCAGGACTTGACAGTATCTGGCATGTAGCAGTCAACATTGGATAATGTTGGGGAGTCCCCACTTCCCTGAGTGGTGAGTCATTCAGGCGGAGCTACCCAGGTTTGGCTTTATTGGACTGAGAGAGCACTGGAGATTCACAGCATTTTTGTAACATTTGCTTTATTTACAAATATACATAAGAACATAAGAACAGCCCTGCTGGATCAGGCCCAAGGAAGCCCATCTAGTTCAGCATCCTGTTTCACACAGTGGCCCACCAGATGCCGCTGGAAGCCACAGGCAGGAGTTGAGGGCATGCCCCCTCTCCTGCTGTTATTCCCCTGCAACTGGTACTCAGAGGAATCCTGCCTTTGAGGCTGGAGGTGGCATATAGCCCTCCAACTAGTAGTGGATGAGAGACCTCTCCTCCACAAAGTTATCCAAACTCCTCTTAAAGCCATCCAGGTTGTTGGCTGTCACCACATCTTGTGGCAGAGAATTCCGCAAGCCATTTATGCGTTGTGTGAAAAAGTACTTCTGTTTGTTGCTCCTAGATTTCCTGGCAATCAATTTCATGGGATGACCCCTGGTTCTAGTGTTACAATTACAATCAGAGTTTTTACAATTAGAATTACAGATAGTGTTACAATTACAATTAAATACCCAAAATGGTGGCAATCAGCAGACACTCCTACCCAGCAGCAGGTCTGCTTCCCGGCATCAGACCACCAGAAAAAGGCTCTGAGAACACAGCATGCAGCAAACTCGTCAGCCGCCTCGGTTGTTTCTACATAGCAAAATCTGAAAGAGAAGTCAGGGATTCCTGGTGCCAGTCCTATGAACCAGCTGCTGGAGCTCTCTGCTCGAGTACTGAGGGACTCTGGCACACAGGCAGGCCCCTCAGAGGGCAAAAAGGAAGGCTGCACAGTGGGCATGAACGTGGTGGTGGTGGTGGTGGAGTCCTTCCAGTTCCACTAGCAAGAACTGCCCTTCCCGCCGGGATGGAGGATTTCTCTGCAGCACCCAGAAGGTCTCCAGCCAAGAAGGCACAGCTCCAGCCGGCTGGCAGACACCAGAGACCGACAGACTACACATCCAGTGAGGGAGCCGGCCCAGTACCAGCCCCACTCCCCCTTCTCTCCCCCCCTCTGAGAATCTCAGAATCTGATAGATGAGTCGCAAAGAAGTGAAACAAGCATGATTTGGACACCAGAATTCAATGTGAACATTTGAATACAGGCTGAGTATCCCTTCTCCAGACATCAGAAATCCGGAATGCTCCAAAATCCGGACACCACGCTGTAACAGAAACAAAAAACAAAACAATTCCCAGTTTTGCTGCTTTTAAAACTTATTTCAGAAGGCTGTTAGTGACAGGGGTTTTGCCTGTAATTCTCTCTAGTTGTGGCTCTGTTTTTATTGTGAAGCTTTTTAATGTTTTTGATGTTCTCGCTTTGGCGCTAGAGGGAAAAGGGAAAGCGCCCCCCCCCACTCCCTGCTCAGTTTGGCGCCTGCTCTGTTGGCATCTGTTTTGGTGCTCTGGATCCCATGCCCAAGATATCTCATTATGCAAATATTCCAAAATCTGGAAATATCCAAAATCCGGGACACTTCTGGTCCCAAGCAGTCCGGATAAGGGATACTCAACCTGTAATGAATTTTGAGGTTGAATTTAACACCAAAACTCAAATTATAAACATTTGCTGAAATGTTCCTTAACATTCTACTCTTACAGTGCTGGTAGCCATTCATTTGGATTTATAGTCAGCCTGTCCCATCTCTCTATTGGGTCAGCCTCAGCCCTACAAAACTACCCTAAATAGAACACACAGGAAATTGTATATGGCTTGGTGCTGATTGGGCAAGTCTTACAAGTATTCTCTGCCACATTCTAGCAATACCAACCAGATTAAAAAAGTATCCTCTGGCTTTGTGAATATAAAAATACTACCATGTTTCTTTCTTACTTCTGTTCTCTGCCTTACAAGGGAATATGTGCTTTATTCCTGCTGGAGACAAAATGGAATACATTCCTTGATGTTCATATTGTCTAAAAATGGCAGTGCAGTAATTACTGGCTCTTTATCCCATAGGCTCTGGGTAAAGTCTGAGATTATAGACCCATTCACATATTATGTTCAACACTTGTACAAAAAGTGTACTGTACACACAGGTACACACAGGTACATCTGGACACACGTACAGTCATTCACATGTTATGTTAAATGCAGGTTCAGCAGTACACTTCCTATCTTTACCATGCATTTGAAGGGCCTGTATCCAGGTTCATGTTTAAAATGAACACAGGTACAGTCATTCACACAAACACATATATGAGTGTACAGGCATCTGTGCACTCATACAGCATAATGTCTGAATAGAGCTCATGATTTGCTCCTAGTGAAGCTGATCAACATGAGTCTGCTAAACTCCTCCCTACTCCAACTTAAAGGTAAAGATAAACTGTGCCGTCAAGTCGATTTTGACTCCTGGCGCCCACAGAGCCCTGTGGTTTTCTTTGGTAGAATACAGGAAGGGTTTACCATTGTCTCCTCCCACGCAGTATGAGATTATGCCTTTCAGCATCTTCCTATATCACTGCTGCCCGATATAGTACCAGTGGGGATTCAAACCAGCAACCTTCTGCTTGTTAGTAAGACTTGCATAAAATACAGACCTTTGGGGGCCATTTTGCCAGGCGCAAATCTATCCCCAACACACTTTTGCTTTTCCTACCACAGGAACTTAGAGAGCTGCCTTATACAAAGTCAGGCCATTGGTCCACCTAGCTCAGGAGTCTCCACAGTGACTGGCAGGAGCTTCCCCAAGGTTTCAGGTAGGGATATTCAGACCAGTTCGGTCTGATGGCTCAATGTTGAGCTGAACCCGCCCCCTCGGTTTGGCTTGACATCAGACCAACTCTCCCCCCGGCTGTTGGGGGCGGGGTGCTCGCGAGCATTTTTTTGGTAATTTTATTTGTACTTACTCCCTCTGGGGGGCTTCTCTGAGGTCACGGGGAGAGGCTTTCTGGAGGTCACCCTCCCCCCGCAGGCCTCCTTTATGGCTCAAATCACCCTGTTCGGGCAGTCTTCAGCTTGTTCCAGGCCTCACTCCATCACAGAAGCCATTTTGGAGGCTTCAGCGCATGCCCAATGGGCCTCTCTGTGGCCAAGTCATGACTCAGATCTGCACACAAATTCTCCTCCACCCCCATCCCCTGAGGAGAATACCTTGCAGTAGGGATGTGCAATAAATGGATGTTCCATTCTGTTTCGAGCTCAAAATGAAATGCAGATGGTTGAAATGTTTTGTCAAAACAGCAGCCAACCCCAACTGTTCTGGCAGAACAAACTCAAAATATTCCGAGTATTTTGGCCATAGGGAACAACGGGGAAACTCCAAACATCCCATTGTTCCCCATGGGTAGCTCCTAGGGACACCAAAGTGGGTTGGGTGGTAGGGCATGATGGGTGCTACCTACCACCCAATCCACAAAAGAAATGGGCAAGCAGGTGATTTTTAACAAATTTTAACCTTTCCCCATAACCCCCATCCCATGGAGCTTTTGGGGAAAGGTTAAAAATTTGTGACAACACTTGCTTTGTATGATAACAAGCCAATCAAGAAGCAAGGAGATGGCAAGCCAGTCAGAAGCCAGTGCCAGAAAACCAACCAGCAAAAGGAAAATAGGCCTTCAAAATAGGACTCAAAATACTGAAACACTTCGATCAAAATGGGGTTGTTCTGCTTCGAGCTTGAAACCCTTTATTTAAAGGGTGTTCTGTTTTGAGCTCAAAACACTCAAAATGGCCCATTTCATATCTAAACATTTCAATGCTGAAATGTTCCGCACATCCCAAACTTACAGCAGTCACATATAGTCACTCATCCAAATGCAAACCAAGGTGAACCCTGCTTAGCAAAGGGGATAATTTATGCCCACTACCACAAGGCCAACTCTCCTCCTACATCCAGACTGATGAAGTGTTCTTAAGGACAGAAAAGCTTGCTGCTCAAAATTTTGTGTCATTTGGGTTGTCCTAATAAAGGCATCACTAGAATGTGGTTCTTGGACTATTTCTCATGGATCAACACGACTACTTAATTTTTCTCCAGTGCATTATAGCTGAACAATTCTCATCTGACTGACTCAGCAGGCAGCCCTGGCAGCGAAGGGTGCTGAAGGAGTCCTTTTCACAAGCCCTGGGGCCAGAACCACCTCTTGGCTTCGAGCTTTTGGCAGCTTCTGAGCTCAGTTAATATCTTATCTTTTACTTCCAGCTTGTCAGCATATCAAGAATCCCTTTTTGCTCTTCATTTCTAGGAGCCTCATTCTGCAAGCTAGGCCGATCAGAATAAGCAGAAGGCTAATCAATACCACCAAGGTTGTTCTACAGTTTCCAATTTTCCAGGCACGTGATGTTCATTGAAGGTGTAGCAGGAATTTGCAAGAATTACTATGTTTGCCTAGTGATGCCAAAAAGGGAGGGAGGGAGGGAGGGAGAGAGAGAGAGAGAGAGAACTGATTAATGTTATAATAAGGTGAACCATACGGTGGATAATGATGGCAGTGTGTAGAAAGCACACTCAAAGTAAAGTACATTTACAAGGAAGTGCTGATATCGACCTTGAACAATTTGGGCCCAGAGTACATTGAAGGAATGCCTTCTTCCTTTCTTCCTCTCCATGCTTTAAGGTCTTCTGGGGTGGGCCTACTTACATAGGAACATAGGAAACTGCCACATACTGAGTCAGATCATTGGTCTATCTAGCTCAGTATTGTCTTCACAGATCGGCAGCTGCTTCTTCAAGGTTGCAGGCAGGAATCTCTCTCAGCCCTATTTAGGAGATGCTGCCAGGGAGGGAACTTGGGACCTAGATGCTCTTCCCAGCGTGGCTCCATCCCCTAAGGGGAATATCTTACAAACAGTGCTCACACTTCTAGTCTCCCATTCATATGCAACCAGGGCAGACCTGGCTTAGCTAAGGGGACAAGTCATGCTTGCTACCACAAGACCAGCTTTCCTCACTTAATGTGTCCCCATCATCTGAAGTGCTGCAGGTGGTTACTCAGCAGCAGTGCCTCCATCCTTTGGAACTCCCAGCCATGAGAAGCCCACGTGGCTGACTCTCTTCCAGAGGCATGTTCTGTAGGTCTTTAGGAGGCATGTCCAGAAAAGCCTCCTTTTGGCTCAATGGCTGATGGCAGAGGACTGATTTTAAAAGAACTGGATTCAGTGGTGGCTCAAGACCTCTTTGTGTGCCTGAGGCAAGTCACTACATGCTGCTCCCTTGCACATACCCTCCGCCCCCCCAATTCCCCCCCTTTTTAAAATTGGGGGGTTGGAGGATATCTTGCTGCCCTGCTGATGCTCCGATAAGCTGCTGCCTGAGGTGTCCACATCACCTCGCCTCATGGAAGGGCCGCCCTTGGCTGGATACTTTGATCTGGGTTTTGATATTTTAGGCTCCATGTTTGGATTATTCTCCCCCTCCTTCCTTTCAGATTTTGATTTTTAAGTTGTAAAAGAAAAGGTTGGGCTGTGGGGGGTGGCGGGTGGCGGGCAATTCTTCCCCTCTTGCTCCTGTTCAGGGCTGCCTATGACTTTTGCAGAGCTCAGGGCAAGCACATCTGTCCGCCTCTGTCTGCCCCCATAAGGAAATACTGCTCCATAGTGGCTAGAACCAGAAGGCTCTTTACTGCTGTGCTGCAGTGCAGGGTCCCCATAAGCAGGGGGCCCTGAATCCCCTCACCTTTCAGACAGGCCTGCTCATATGTGTTGCTGACAGAGAGATAAAGGGGGGCAGTTTCCTCGTCCTTTCCTGGGCTCACATCCTCACAGGACAAATGTGTGAACCATTAAGTGCTCCCAGCAAGGAGGGAGGCTGAGTCGGCAGACGAGGAGCAAATGGACCCTGCCACCTGCTCTTTGGTCTCGCAGTCAAGCTCTGTGAATCACAGCAAAAGGCAAGATTAGCATCACGCCATTCTGCGCTATGGAAACTCACACTCTGCACTCAGAAGAATCAGTGTGGAGAGGGATGGTGGTTGGCTCACTGCTAACTGCAGTGCTCCCTCTGTCCAAGGGGTGGTTCTTGGCGTACCCTACCAGCCCTTCCACTAGAATGACATGGCATGGCCGAGAGGGATGTGCCTGAACTGTGGTTCAAAGCGCACATCCCCCAAAGCCCTGCACACCATCAGCATGCATGCCTTGGGGCATGGTCAGCACGGTGTTGCTGACCACGCAAATGGCACCCACGCAGGAGCGGACACCATGTGCATGCTGACGGCGTGTGGGGCTCTTGGGGATGTGCGCCACCCCAGCAGGAAGGTGGAAGGGGTGAAAAGGGACTTTCCCCCTTAAACTCCCCTTCTTGTTTTTCTTAAAAGTGCTTGGACCGTGCTTCGAACTGCGGTTCCAGCACATCCCTAATGGTAGAACCACCCCACACCCATGACTTTTATTCAGAGCAGAGGTTTTCACAGGCGGATCTGCAGCTGTTGTTGGACTACAACTCCCATCATCCCCACCACAATGTCCAAATGGCAGCGTGGTTGTGGATGATGGGAGTTGTAGTCCAGCAACAACTGGGGACCCGAATTTGAGAAGCCCTGATTTAGCACAAGGCAAAATGATTTTTCAGTCTAGGAGTCTTCCAAACCAAAGCTGTTAATCCCAAGCTGCTTTTCAAGGGAGACTTGGCTTCCCAAAGTCTTTCTAAAAGTGCTGAACAGAAGTCTTCCGCTTCTGAGGACAATTGTTGCTTTGGCCCCATTCTTTTCTTGCAGAGGCTGCCTGTCCCTTGGTGAAGAAAGAGAGAGAAAGGCATTAACGCGAAGTCGGTTTCCATCAGGGCTGGAAGCACACCCAGAGGCCTGGCTCGGCTGCGAAGAAGAGTCTTGGTTGCCCTCTGTTGTAGCCTTTTAATCCCTGCAAGCTGCTCCGTTTTTGCAGAGAGCAGAACCATTAAGTGTTCACCTCAAGAAGGAAGAGAGTCTGACACAGCGGCATCTAATAGACCGGGCAGCTTGCTCTTTCGTCTGTCTGTCAAGTGTTGTGAATTACAGCAAAAGATGATATTGGTAGAAAACAATTCTGCAATTATGGAATTGCAGAAACTATGGAAACTCACATCCTGCTTTCAGAATAAGTTGATCTCAAACTTGTGTAACCATCAGGGGTGTCATTTATGAAGAGTATCCTGCCCCCCCCCAGCTGCACCTATATATTGAGTGAACTATTTCTATCCAACTGCAATTCTACACACTGAAAGTCCATTGTTATAAGATGATGATGATGATTAATAATAACTGGCTAACCCCGCACAGAACATCTGTGCAGTTGTGCACTGAGCCTGTGGCATCCCCCCCACCGCCCGCCTGCCCGCTCTCCCCCCTGCTGCCAGCCCGCTTCCCCCCCGCCGCCCGCCCACTCTCACGACCCATCTTTTTGCAGACCCCGCCTGCTATCCTTTAATATATATAGATTTCTCTCCTCTACAGTCAAGAACATCTTCCGATCAGTAACAGTTGCATTCCAACTGACCTTAACCATCACAGGCTCCTCCTCCTTATCTGCATAGGGAATCTCCACTGCCCAATCACCACAGTGCCACAGGCTCCTCTTCCCTATCTGCATATGGAATCCCCACTGCCCAATCACCCTGGTACTTCTGCTCTCACAGGCTCCTTCTCCCTATCTGCATATGGAATCCCCACTGCCCAATCAGGTGCTTCTGCTTGCGAACTCTGCCAGCCAATCACCTCCTTTCTACTACATCCCCACGCATGGCCCGTCTTAGAGAATTAATAATATAGATAATTAATAAAATATTTCTATACTGCTTTTCATCAAAAGAAGTTCTCAAAGTGGTTTACATACCAAATGGTGTGAGAAAATGATTCTGTGTCCCCAAACGTGCTCATGATCTTAAAACACACATACACAAACCAGCAATCATCACACTCATCTTTCACACACTCATCTGGGGCAGTTTGGGTGTAAAGGGTTCCTACCCTAATCCTCACAGATGAGCAGAGCCTGTTTGGTTTTGCAAACCCAGCACACGTACTAGTAACATGGCTGGGAACTCCATTTTAGAACCCAGGAGCTGGAACCTCCGAGGATTGAAGGAGGTATCCCAGAATGCATTGTGCTTCCAGAAAAGAGGCAGCCCTCATCCCACCATCCGCTCTCCTCTGCTTGGCCCCTCTAGCTGCAGCACTTTTTGACAAACTTGGCCACTGGCTGCTGGGGACTGTTTAAAATGGTGATTTCACCACACAATCCAAGACTGTGTAGGACAGCTGCTATTTTCATCCTACCTCTGCAAAAAGCACGGTGAAGAAGTCGGACTACTCAGAATTGAGTGGACTGAGGAGGCCGGAGTCCCATGGCTTCTCACGGCCGGCAGTGCCTCCTTTCCTTTAATTCTTGGTCATGACAACGGGCTTCATGGGCAGCTGAGTAGGAACGGTTGTTCTCCACTTGCTGAATGTGAGAGGGCTGTTACGTTAAAAAGTTGCCGCTTGCCCAATTAGCAGGGTGATACGTGCTTCTGCGCTCAGTATGGATGCCAGGCACAGAACCTTTTGGTTTTCTTTTTTCAAAAAGGCGACTTTTGACCTGGAGGCTCCTCATACAAGCAGTGTGGAGAGCCTGCAGCGCTTGTGTGGGGAGAGTGGGCTTGACCTGTTCTCCCCACACATGAACATTCTGCCCTCCCTGGGTGGCTGGAGCAGCCACCCACACGATTACTGGCTCTGTCACGGAGCCAGTAGTGGAGGCAGGAATCGGGGGCTGCCTGGCCCCCCGGAAGTCCCAGAATACCCTGCGTGAATGTGTGGGACATTCTGGGGAGACCCTCGACAGCAGTCCATAAAGGTATGCCCCCTCCTTTGAACCGGTTGAACCGCCAGTCTTTCGAACCTGTTCGGAGGCCCATAAAAAGATCTCCGAACAGGTTTGTGCACATCCCTACAGAATAGTTAAGGAAGAGTGAGCAAATCTGTTCTACTGCTTAGACAAGTTGCTCAGACTGCTAGACTAGCCTGGAGGCACGGGTTTTATAGAGCCAAGGGGGGTCAACTTGGGCGGCATACAAATGTGTTAAATACATAAAATAAATAAATAAACCGACCACAGGCAGGCTAGGGTCAGCTGACATTGCTCAGCCTAGTACTGCACTGCAGAGGGCGCTCTTGGGCCATGAAGATTTGATCTCTCTAGCTTGCCAAGAGGCCAGGATTTGTACAGAGAAGGAGTTAAGGCACTGGAGAATGGCCACTGCAAGGCCTCCCTCCCAACACCTTACACTACAGCACCTCATGGAGTGCTGTGCAAACTGGAGACACTTTCTTATGAATTTCCATTAATAGTTTTTCATCTTCCCTGTGCTCAAATGCCCATCTTCCCCAGAAGCAGATAATTCATGCCTTTGGAGTCTTTCTCCGCGACGTATTTAAAAGGCCTCTTTTGCTGACGTGGAGCCTCATCCAATTCCCATTAAGCCAGTGGAAAGGCTTCTGCTGATCCCACTGGGACCCCAGAGAGGTCCTGAACTCTATCTGTTTGTTCTATTTCTTCTGCTCATCAGGTGGCAATTTTGCTCAGTGATTTATTATAAGCCACATGCATTTATCCAGCATGACATTTTAATCATGCAAATAAGGATTTCGTTAATGAATCGAAAATTAATTTGGCGACTGCCGCTGTGTACACAGTGACAGTTTTGCTAATGTTATTACACTTGTAATATGGTCAGTGGCTTCTCTGTAATTGCTAGAAAGTGTTGCATTTAACACTTAGAATAAAGGTTACATTAAAAAAAAAAAGAGGGGGGAAATTCTGGCATGATCCTTAATTCAGTTTTTGTGGATCTTGTTTACATCATGCAATAAGAGGTCCAGTACCCACTGATAACAAAAGCAGGCTGGATAGGCGGATCAGACTGTCTTTTTGGAAAGCTGTTGAGGAAGGAAAGGATAGTAGTAATTTTGCAAGATAGGTGCTGGGTCTCAGGCCAAGATGGTAACCACAGTATGGCCGGTTTCACAAAGAGGCTATTCTCACGACCGCAGGAAAGCCGTCTAAGGCAGCCCAGCCTGCTTTCCTGCGGTCATGGGCTGCAGTCAGAGCCGCGCAGCTCCGGGCAGCAAACCCCACTAAGTACCCCCCCCACTAAATGAGATTAGTGGAGCAAGCACTCTGCTAACCTAATTTTCTCGATCGTGAGACGCTTTGGTGCTCCACACAGCGGCGACTCATGAGGAGACTCCTGACCGGGAGGCTACAGCAAGCCTCCCGGTGTCGGGGGTCCACCCAGAATGTCCTGCACACTTGTGTGGGGCATCCTGGGACTTCCAGGGGCTGGGCGGCTCCCAATCCCCGCCGCCCCTAATGGCTCCGTGATGGGACCGGTAGTCGTGTGGGTGGCCGATCTGGCCACCCAGGGCGAGCTCCCTGCAGAGCCCAGTTAGGCTCTGTACACGGATCGTGTGTAGAGCCTCATAGAATCTAGGTTTAATGTGGGTTACCAACATTCGTGTGATTGTGTGAATCCATACTAAGGAAGTTTATGGCCTGAGATATATCTGAGACTTCTGCTTTGGTGTGGATTCACACAATCACACAAATGTGGGTTCACACAATCACACTCACTCTCAGATGAGACCTGTATGGCTCCCAGTTTTCAGGAGGAGAAGGAAGATTGCCCTTTTTATTCAGGCTTTTGCTCAATGAGCTGTCCCTAAACTTTTAGCAATATTTTGTTCTGGTTTTATGTTTTCTATTGTGTTTTATTGTTTTATCTGGTTTTTATGTTTTTTGAATTTTATTGTTTTATCTTGCAGTTAACCACCCTGGGGTCTTAAGATGAAGGGTGGTATATAAATATAAATAATGTAGGTAACCCACATTAAACCTAGATTTGCACAATTGTGTGAACCAAGCCTATGTGTACTGGAAGGAAGCCCTTTTCTTTAAATGGGAACAGACAGCTCTTGCTCAGTTGTTGCCAAGCCTGCTTGTCCCAATTGCATCCCAATATGCCCCAGATTATATCTTAGCTGTCTGCAATAATTGTATCACTGTTCCTACTGACAAGGAAGCCTCCACCTGATTGCATTCCTCTGATTTAAGGAAAGGAAATGGGCATGGAGCAGGTGTGATACCAGGCAGGTCTGGGCCATCCTCTCTATGGTTACAGTTCCAGAAACAGCACAAAACCACAGTTATGGTGGTATCAGCATTCGGACAGAACGCTGCCACCACAAAACCTCAGGCTGGAGTGGCGAAACTCACTTCAAACCGAAGGTTTAAAATTGCAGTTTGGTGAGGGAAATTGCAGGTCACTTTTGCCGTGAAACCACAGTTTCACGCGTTCGGATGTACATAAATTTCAACCTCTGTCCCATTTAACTGCAATTTCACATTATGTGTGAATGCGGCCAAAGATAAATTTAGCAGTGATATCCTGAACTAACTCACACGAGAAAGCAAGGAGAGAAGTCTGTGTATCTCTCACTGAAAATGTGAAAAAGAATCAATGCAAGTGGAATTATCTTGATTTGTGGTGCCTTCTGGCTTCCCCACTCCTTAATCCGACCCCCCAATATATTAAAAACGATTTCTTTGATGCTTAGAGTGCTGAGGGATGGAATTGACATTTCAGAGACATGTCAAGCTGATGGAGCTGGAAAATGTTGATCCTGTTGGTGGCAATTTAAAGAAGATGTGTGGGGTTCCCCCCCCTGTGAGGTGAGATGTCAAAGAGTCATTAATGGACAGACACTGCTGATGGAGTAACAATATTTAGCAGGTTCCCATCCACCATGAGGTCGGCACTTTGAAAAAGATGGAAAATAAACTTCTAGCAGCATTTATAGCTTAAAGGAATTCATACAGGGAATGAGATGTTGTCTGCCAGCAAATGTCTTGGTAGCAAGCATGAATTGTCCCCTTTGCTTAGCAAGGTCCCCCTTGGCTTGTATTCGGATGGATGACTACATGTGAATGCTGTAAGGTATTCCTCTTAGAGGACAGAGCCATAGCTCAGTGGAAGAAGCATCTGCATGCAGGTAGGGCTGGAAGAGACGCCTGCCTGAAACCTTGGAGAACTGTTGCCAGTTAGGATAGACAATACTGAGATGGATCAAAGGTCTGACTCGGTATATGGCAGCTTCCTATGTTCCTAAGAAATACTGAGACTGGAACAAGATGGTATAGCAGATCTGTATCTATTGCCCCAAAGAGCATCCCTGCATTTCTTCCTTCTCCACCCCATCTCACCTCTAGTAATACAAAAATGTGCATTGCAGTGAACGTTTCCCCTACCGAGAAGTGATGTCCCGTGAATGACACTCCCAATGCCTTTTCCTTTCTCAAAACGCAGCCGTGGTGGAGCAACCAACTGGGGTCAAGGCTGAGGAGCGGCAAGGGTGGGCAGGTGCACCCTGTCCCTTGTGCAGCAGGGCCACTTGGCTGGCTATTTAAAGGCTGGAACCTGCCTTTTCACTCCAGTTCAGTGCAGCTCAGCACCTCCCCCCCCCCTTCAGAGTTTTCTTAGCCTCTTCTTGCCCTGGCAATGGAGTGGGGTTTTGAGCTCACTTCCTCCTTGTGTTTTTGCAGCCATGAGAATAATGACAGCTTCTGGTCACTTGCTTCCACTGTAACACTCACACTCCTTTGTATGGTGTATGGTTTGCACCTTTGCTTCCCTCCCACTGATATAGGAATAGGGCCATGAAGCATCCCTGCTTCGTGTTTAAGGTTACCACCTTTCTCCCTCGCCTTGCTGCTGCTCCTTAATCAGCAACTCAATGCATAGAAATTTAGCAGGAGCCCTGCCAGACCTCGATTTTACTTTGGAAGGGCAGGTGTGCATCCACATATCATCCAGATTTACGCCAAAGTCCCAGCGAGCTATTAGGGAGCACTCCATACACAATTTGGGTTTTTCATTGAGCATTGGAACTTAGCCTGATTTATGTCTGGGGTAAAAAAATCTCCATTTTCTGCTGCGGGGCTTTTGGCAAATTCAAAATACCTTATATGCCTAGTAACCCGCAATATGTCACCCCTTTTAATCTTGCAGTATAGCCTGCTGTCTGGGAAAGGCCCAGGTAAAGCTTCAGGCTAGGAAAGGTTTCACCTGTTAAACGGCTGTGTGCAGGAGCAGAGCCACCATTGGGTGAATGGGTTCAAAGAACCCGGGCCGCCACCAAACAGGGGCCGCGAGTGCAGCCCCAGACATGCCCCCTGTGTCTGATGTCAAACGGGCGGCCCCATTTGGAACCAAAATTGGCCTGCACTGCATTGGCAGTGTGGCTGGATTGACTCTGCTTGCCTTAAAGGCAGGGAGAGCTGGTCCTGGTTTTGCTGCCAATGCAGCAGGGTGGAGCAATCTCCCTCCCAGATGGGGCCACGCGGCCCCATTTAGGAGGGAGTTCGGCTCGCACTGCATTGGCCATGCGGCCAGAACGCCTTTCCTGGCTTGCGCTGCCCAATGCAGCATGGGCCGATCTTAGGGATGTGCACGGAACCGGCTGGCCAGGTTCGGTTCGAGTCTGGACTGGACTCGAACCTGACCTTACCAGTTCGGTCCGGAACCCCCTTGAACTGGTCCGGTCCGGGGGGGTGTCGTGATTTTTTAAAATAAAGTTTAAAAAAAACAAATATTTAAGTACCTTATCCCCTTTGGGGGAGGCCCTGGGTCATGCCAGGCCTTGCCACCATGCTGAGCTATGGAGGCCCAAACGGGCTGAAGAACCAGCTGAACTGGGCGGAGGGGGTGATAACGGAGGTCAGAGGTGGGGCAGGGGGAACCTTTGTGGACCACCACCCTCGCCGCCCCAAGGAACTCCCCCGAAGGGGATAAGGTACTGGGGAAAAAATTTTAAAACTTTTTTAAAAAAAACCCCACAAACCCCTGAACAGTCATGGGGTGTTCAGTCTGGGGTCGGACCAAACAGTGGGTGGTTCGGTTCGACCCTGGACCATCAAACCGAACCAGCCCAACGTCGAACCTGTCGAACATCGAGCCAGTTTGCACATTCCTAGCCAATCTCCCTTCCCAACAGGGCCATGGGGCCCTGTTGGGAAGGGAGACTATGCCCCCACATCTGATGTTATATCCCCCCCTTTAAATAAGTTTTTAAAAACTACCTGTAATTGGGTCTCTGGTTTTTAGTCCTGATTGCTGTTTTATCTTGTATATTATTTATATTATTTGTTGCTATCTTTTATCACATTTTATGGTGTTATTTTATGGACTTTTATTGTTTTATTATTCAAATTATGTTTTTATTCTTTTATTGTAAGCCTCTCTAAGCAGCAGTGTGCTGGAGGGGCAGGGCAGAAATATTTTAAATAAATAAATAAATTTCTCAACCTTGGATCCCCAGAAATTGTTGGACTACAGCTCCCATCATCCCCATCCACAGTGGCCAAAGCCTGCTTTGTGTTAAATCTTTAAAAATCAGCCCTCTGCCAATTACTTTGAAATAATTCTGGCAGCTTTCTTGCACCCACTGGGCACTACCACCCACCCTACTCTGCTCTGGGCCACCCCTCCCCCCCGACGTGAAGCTATACTTTTGCTGAAACCTCCATTATTCCCTATGGGAAAAATCTTAAACTTCAAAAATTCACCAAAAACCAGCCCTTTGCCCAATTCCTCTGAAATTTGGGTGGTAGCTTCCACCCCTTGGGCACTGCCACCCCCACCCACTAGTTTTGCCCCAGGGCCATTTTTTAAAAAATCCAAAACATTTCAGATTCTGATTTTGCAATTTCAAACAAAGAACAAAACTGGAGTGTTTCGGATTGGCTGATTTGGAACAAAGAACAAAATGGGGGTGTTTTGGATTCGGGCCAAAAACAAAACAGGAAAAAAACCTGTACAACCCTACCTCTCAGACATATGCATTGAGTTATTTTCAATGTGTCTCATTTCCTATGTCTAGATTGAAAGCTTAGGGCTACCATTGACCATGGCTGATTTTGTTGTCCTTGGTGTACATATTTTGTCAGCCCTCAAAAGTCAAATCCTTTCTTACTTCTCCTCATCTTGTATCCAGAGTACTTGCAGCAGCTTTGATAAGTGTGTTTGTGTGTGAAGGAGAGTGAGAGTGAGAGTGAGAGTGCACAAATGGGCAATTAGGGATAAGAACATTGTTAGGGTTGTATGCATGCATATATCAGGTTACAGTAGCAGGCATATTTGTTAAAAATGTTTCTGAGCTAAGGGAATATGCATGCACAAATATGTGTGTGAAAGTGCATGCATATATGAAGAGGGTGTAATAAATGCACAGAAGGGAAAGAAAGGGCATGCTAAGAATCTTGTTTTCCTCATGTCCTTACAGTTTTTCTGCAAAAAATATATATGCGGGAGGGGGGAAACAAAGAAGATGGGGGCCCATCTTCATTTCCCCCCCCAGTCCCACTCCAACCTTGCTACGCCACTGGTTGACTGTTAATCAATATGATTCTGAGAAAAGAGAGACTTTCCTAATCTGAATCTTCAAAAAGTAGATGCTGGTCCATGGAATGTGAGTCTGTCTCTTTCTGTCCCACATTTTATTCCTTGCATTTTTATCCTGCTTTTCTATACTAAAGTGTCCTCAAAGCAGTAGGCAATAAGAATGGGGGGGCAGATACCAAAGTATAAAATGGTCAGAAGCAGCATATAACAGACTAATTATTATTATTATTATTATTATTATTATTACAACATTTATATCCTGCTCTTCCTCCAAGGAGCCCAGAGCGGTGTACTACATACTTGAGTTTCTCTTTCACAACAACCCTGTGAAGTAGGTTAGGCTGAGAGAGAAGTGACTGGCCCAGAGTCACCCAGCTAGTTTCATGCCTGAATGGGGATTTGAACTCGGGCCTCCCCAGTCCGAGTCCAGCACTCTAACCACTACACCACGCTGGCTCATTGTATGTCTCTGAATAACAACGTCAACGACAATGATGATGATATGATAAACTAGTACATCTCTAAAGCCCATCTTTATATGAGCCGAGAGGGACCCTTGCCTGCCTCTCGTTCACTTTCTCTCCCAGAGAGTCTTCCCCGACTGTGCCACCAACACCAAAAAACCCACCGGTCTCTTGTATTCTTTTCTCTTTTGCTCTCTGTCTATTCCGATTCATGGATACCAGCTTTACACTGCAGTACAAAACAACAGACACTAGATGGCACACTATATTGGTCCTGCTGAGCCCCCAGCCCCTGGCATCGCTGCTTTCTGCTACACCTCCAATTAAAAAGGAAGGGCATCTCTCTGAGGATGGCTTTGCATGTGCTTTTCTGGGCTTCTTTTTTTAAAAAAAGAAAAAGAAAATCTGCATAGTGCTGCATAGCACTGCGCAGGGAGAAAGAGCTGCTGCTTTTTCTAGGGTGGTGTTCATATTTTGTGTTGTTAAAGCATGTTCAGCATGCTGGTTTGATTTTTCTTTTACATTTAGATCCTGCTCTTTTCCCAAGGAGCCCAGAGTGGTGCACATGGTTATGTTTATCCTCACAACAACCCTGTAAAGTAGGTGTTTTATAACTGCTTCCCTTGAAAACAGAAAACAACCCTATGTAGATTTATATAAAACCACAGTTGCATCATGTAAAACATTCGTGTGTTTGCATTATGTTTAAAACATGAGAGCCAGTGTGGTGTAGTGGTTAGAGTGCTGGACTAGGACCGGGGAGACCCAAGTTCAAATACCCATTCAGCCATGAGACTTGCTGGGTGACTCTGGGCTAGTCACTTCCCTCTCAGCCTAACCTACTTCACAAGGTTGTGGTGAGGAGAAACCTAAGTATGTAGTGCACCGCTCTGGCTCCTTGGAGGAAGAGCAGGATATAAAAGGTAAATAATTAAGTAATAATTAAAACAATCTAAAGCATTAGAACACTTAGAAATTAGTGTTTGGGATGGAATTTGGCATCACGAAGACATCAGCTTTCATTCCTTTCAAAGCAAGAAGCTTTCTGGTCCTTAACATTGTGAAGATCATCTTCTTAAAAGCCTGTAGGTATTGGCCGGGGACATCTGAGGAGACAGACATTCATTCCACTGGCCACAAGGCCCTTGAGGGGCCTTTACTGTTCTCTGTCCCTCCCCATACCAAAGCAGCATACATGGTGGACATGAGCAAATCCAGGTGGTTGGCCATACAATTCAGATTTCCTTGGTGCTGAATTATTATGTTCTAAAGCAGAACAAGCATTTTTAAAAATATATGAAAACATCCACACTGTGCAGACAACATGGTGTGTACAATTAACAGGAGGGAGGATTCTATTTGCTTGCTTCATCTGTGGCCTCATCAAAACTTCTGCACAGGTCCTCAATATGCGCGCACACACACACACACACACACACACACAATCATTTGATCAGAGCTATTGCATCATGAGAGGAAAACTGGTCTTGTAGTAGTAAGCATGACTTGTCCCCTTAGCTAAGCAGGGTCCACCCTGGTTGCATATGAATGGGAGACTAGATGTGTGAGCACTGTAAGATATTCTCCCTAGGGGATGGGGCCACTCTGGGAAGAGCAGAAGGTTCCAAGATCCCTCCCTGGGATCTCCAAGATAGGGCTGAGAGAGACTCCTGCCTACAACCTTGGAGAAGCTGCTGCCAGTCTGTGTAGACAATACTGAGTTAGATGGACCAATGGTCTGACTCAGTATATGGCAGCTTCCTATGTTCCTTTTGTATCCTGCTGTTGCTCCAAGGAGCTCAGGACAGTGTGTACATGCTTCCCAGACACGCCCATGCAGCAAGGGAAAGAGAGGCCATATCTTTAGCAGGAGAGTGCTGTAGCTCAGTGGTAAGCATGTGCTTTGCATGCAGAAGGTCTGTAGGCACATAGGAAGCTGCCATATACCGAGTCAGACCATTGGTCCCTCTGGCTCAGTATTGTCTACACTGACTGGCAGCATCTCTCCAAGGTTTCGGACAGGAGACTTTCCCAGCCCTACCTGGAGATGCTGCCAGGGATGGAACCTGGGGCCTTCTGCATGCCAAGCAGATGGACCAAAGCGCTATGACTCCATGGCCCCCATCCTCAATCCTTGGCCTTTTCAAGCAAGGCTGGGAAATCATCCTGGTGAGACTTGCTGCCAGTCAGTGTAGACAATACTGAGCGAGAGAGAACAATGGTCTGACTCATGATAAGACAGCTTCACATCTATTCGCATGCATTCTCTCCCTTCCCCAGTTTATTCTCACAACAACCCTGTGAGGTAGGTTAGCCTGAGAGAGCTAGAGGCTGACCTAAGGACACCCAGTGAACCTTATAGCTGTGGGGATTTGAACCTGGGTCTCCCTGATCCGAGTCTGCCTCTCTAAGCACTATACCACACTGGCAAGAGAGTCAGTCGGAGAGACGAACGTCTATTTCAGTCCTGCTTTAGGAAGTATTAACCTACCCAGGGGAGCGCTTGCTCGCCTTCCTCACAACTGCTCTTTACGATGCTTTTCGGTGTCTCGTTTTTAGTAGCTTCAGCCAAACCCACTTTAGATGTCAGGTAGCTTAAGGAAGAGTTAAACCCAGAAGGACTGCAGCAGCGGAAGCTTTTTGGAAGTGTGAGGTTCCTGCTGGTCTGTAGGGGGTAATGTTGCCACACACTCTGAGCTGCCAGCTAATAAAGTCACTGAGTGTTCAACTGAATACGCTGTGGGGGGAGGGGGGAGGGGGTGCCCTCCTCAATCTGCAGCTGGTGGGACCCACCCTTGGAGGGGCGATGAGGGGTGTAGGGCAGGCACGACTGCAGCACAATGGCCCTAATCCCAGCAAGCCCGTTCTGGGGTTGGGACCAATCTCTTCCCAAAGGGAACCTCTGGTCTCATTGCTGTGGTGGGGGCTTGTTATGGCTTCTGGCCACTGGCAAATCTGGGCATGGTATGGAGAGTGATCGCTTTTGCTCCCAATCTCACCGCACTCGAACCAGGGTCATCCCAGGAAACTGAAGGCTGGGAGATTTAGGGCCGACAAAAGGAAGCACTTTCTCACACAGTGCATGATTGAGCACTGGAATTCTCTGCCGGGGGATGTGGTGATGGCCACCAGCTTGGATGGCTTTAAAAGGGGCTTAGACAAGTTCATGGCTGGAGGGCGAGTTTATCAATGGTTACTAGTCCAGATAGCTAGAAGCTACCTCCAGACTCAGAGGAAAGATGCCTCTCAAGACCAGCTGCCAGGGAGCAGCCGCAGGAGAGAGGGCATGCCCTCACCTCTTGCCTGTGGGCTTCCCAGAGGCATCTGGTGGGCTGCTGTGTGTGAAACAGGATTCTGGACTAGATAGGCCTTGGGCCTGATCCAGCAGGGCTCTTCCGATGCTAACTGAGCAAAGAGGCACCTTTTAAATGTGGTGATTCTCTTTATTGAGCAGGGGGAGAGCAATAGAAATTGAATTAATAATAACAATAACAATAACAATAATAAGGCCTGCTCCATCCCCAGCACAGCATCCCTCCAGTGGCTGTTGCTGGTGTCTGTCTTTTGTTTCTTTTTTAGATTGTGAGCCCTTTGGGGACAGGGAACAATTTTATGTATTTATATCTATGTAAACCGCTTTGGGAACTTTTGTTGAAGAGTGGTATATAAATATTTGCATCGTATTGAAGAGTATGTTCTTAAACCACCCCTGCACACCCACATTCCACTCCAGCAGGCCCTTTTACATTCCAGTTATATGCTTGGCCTTCTTCTCTCTGTGTCTTTTGTTCTCCATCTCTAACTCTTTCTTGACATGCATTCCCCCCCCCCTTTTAGGGATTTTATTTTTTAAAAAAATGCATATCAAGAAAGAGACAGAGAATAAACCCCTGCTAACTTGGCAAAGAGGCACCTTTTAACATGGTGATTCTCTTTATTTAGCAGGGGGGAGAGTAACTGGCCCGATCCACCCCCAGCACAGCATCCCTCCAGTGGCTATTGCTGGTGTCTGTCTTATGTTTCTTTTTAGATTGTGAGCCCTTTGGGGACAGGGATCCATCTTATTTATTTGTTATTTCTCTGTGTAAACCACCCCGAGCCATTTTTGGAAGGGTGGTATAGAAATCAAATGAATGAATGAATGAATGAATAAAGGACAATCACTGGGGAAAAGGACAATCATATACAGCAGAAAATAAGAAGGGTCTTCTTGAGCAGATCAAAAGTCTATCTAATCCAACATCCTACTTCTCAGAATAGCTCATTAGAAGCATTAGAAGTTATATGCAAGATATGAAGGCTGTATCCCACTCCACTGTTGTTCCTCAGTAGATGGTGTACATGGCTTACTCCTCTGATGGTGGAGTTGCCATTTAGTGTTCATAGTTAATAGCCATTGATGGACACATCCTCTACAAAATTCCTTAATGTGGGGGTTTTCAAACTTGGTTCCCCAGATGTTGCTGGACCATAACTCCCATCATCCCTAGCCACAATGGAAAGGCCATTGTAGCTGGGGATGATGGGAATTGTAGTGCACCAACATCTGGGGCCCAAGTTTGAAAACCCCTGCACTTAATCCCTTTAAAAAGCCACTACATCTTGCAGCAGACAATTCCCTAAGTAATTTCATGCTTGGTGAAGAAAAATTTCCTTTTGTCTGCCTTGAATCTGCTGCCAGTCAATTTCACTGGATAACACCCACCAGCACCCAATTCTAGAATTATGCGGTCAGGATAATAATTTCCTTCTATCCACTTTCTCCACACAAACATTTAACACAAACAATCCTATGCATGCTTACCTGGGACTGGGAGTAAACACTGGGCTGAACCCATTGTGACTTACTGGCAGAATTCAGACGTAATGCGAAACTGGAGTTAAATGGGGCAGAGTTTGGAACTCTATTATGTCCAAATTTGTGGAACCACGGTTTTGAGCTGAAAGCAACAAGAGGTTTGCCTCGCCAGACTCCAGTTTGAACCTTCAGTTTGCACAAAGGTCTGTCACCAAGACCTCTGCTTTGGCCTCTGATGCGTTACATCTGAACCTGGATGCCGCCATAATTGAAGCTTCATTCTATTTTTGAAAGAGCAATCAAAGAGACGGTGGCGCAGACCCACCCGGGATTGCGCCTGCTGCATGCCTTTGGTGCTTCTCACTGATGGGTGTGCTGAACACCAGCCCCCCCCGCTCCTGTCACCTATCCAGCTGTGCGGTAGCCCGGTAAGAGGGATCCCTCCACGTCCCATCCCAAGCTTGTCAGGCTGTCAAGTGACAAAGTCACACAGGCCCATTCCCCCTTCCCACTCTGTCCCTGGCTCTTTCCTCCTGGCAAACAGTAGGGAACAGACATTAAAGTGTTTCACTCCCCCAGAATAAAGCGACAACGGTGTGTGTCCACAAGCACAAAAACCCCGGGTGGCAAACATAAGCAAAGCACCCTATCACATCAGCGGGATGGGAACATATGATGGCAGGCTGGGGGTGGAGTTACCCATGGCCAGGTTTAAAAGGCAGCCACAACCGGGGATTCTCCAACAGCCAATTTCTAATTTTTTCACAAAAGGTTTGGGGAAGGGGGTCCCAGCCCTTTCCCCTTTGGGGACATCTGCGCTCCCTAAGCTTACTCATGAGCAAGGCCAGGCAGCAGGATAAGCATTGCTCCAGTGAAGGGAATGATTCCACATACGCAATGAGGATGGATGCTGACTCAGAGAGGACTGCGTTCGCACAAGTGAGTGTCAGGCCATGGGGACACCCCTCACAACCCATGAGAAGAATTGTGTGGAGGGACAGGGTGTCTGCCACAATTGCTAATAATCTGTGAGGTCAAAACAACCCCTTCTCCAAGGGACAGCTCTCTTGCAAGAGTGTCAGGCCATTGGGGCTCTATATCGAGCCAGGTTGCTCTTCGGAGGAAAGATGTAGGCATGTGGGATCTGTTTTTGACAGGGAATGTCAAAATCTCCTTTGGGTGCATGCAAGTCTTCCCAGGGGAGGGGGGGGGTTGCAGTGTGAAAGTCCTATCTTTGACCAGAGAGAGTGGGGGCTCCAAGCAAGCGGGACCCCCTTTGTTGGGTTAGATCAACTCATGAGCGTGCCGTCCAATGGAAGACTGGACCTCTCCTGAGAGGGGTAGCCTGTCGGCAGCAAGCTGCCAGCAGAGCAGCAGTGTGGTTTCGTCTGCATGCACTGCTTTGCTGGGGAGATCCCTTGCAAGAGCATGCTAGGTCAGAATGGGACAGACCCCGCCCCCCGCTCCGGGATCTTTTGCCCTTCCTCATATACCTATTCCCTCCTAGGAACTCATCATTCCCTTAGGAGGGCAGCAGTGCCATCTCTGTCAGAAGAAGCACTGGCATGGCATGGCATGGCATTGAAAGGAATGTTAATGCCCCTTCCATGCGGAGGATGGGCAGACTGCTCAGCATGCCCTCAGCACACCCCCTTCAAGAGCGTGGCCAATTGCAGCCACTCCGCTGACATGCTTTGCCCACAGTCTGGCTGTGGAGGGAATCGGCCTCAGTGGCTGAGCAGCAGGGAGGGGCTCCCCTCTCCTGGGGGGGGCTCCCCTGGGGGGGGGCTCAGCAGAGAAAAGCTGCCCTCGGGGGGGGGGCTCCCCAGGGAGGGAGGGGGTCTCCTCATCACCGATGAACATTTGCATTGTGATTTACAGTTTAAAACTGAAACTGTGCATTCGCCAATCTCTGTTTTCACGTTACCTGTGAATGTGACCACTTCCTGGTCAACATGCATAGGAGTGGGCTGTTCAGGGGTTTCCTTTGTCACAGGTTCAGGAGTTGCCAGAACCTAAGGGGTATACTCGTGGGTCAAATGGGCCGTAAGCCAGAATTTGGCTTTTTAAAAGCCAAATCTGCCCACCTAGGCTGAGCCCAGGGGTGCAGACAGAGGGGAAATGTAACTTAATGTAATCACTTAAATTAAATTACATTTTTGTTGGGAAGAAGAAAGGCACTTTTGGGGGGGAAGATATGAGTTATTAGGTATGGTGGGGTTCAGTAAAATGAGGGAGATTTCTCAAAAGAGCCTCTGGTGGCGCAGTGGTAAAACTGCCGCCCTGTAACCAGAAGGTTACAAGTTCGATCCTGACCAGGGGCTCAAGGTTGACTCAGCCTTCCATCCTTCCGAGGTCGGTAAAATGAGTACCCAGAATGTTGGGGGCAATATGCTAAATCATTGTAAACCGCTTAGAGAGCTCCGGCTATAGAGCGGTATATAAATGTAAGTGCTATTGCTATTGCTATTGCTAAATGTTGAGGGGGGTGGGTGGGATCTGAAACCCTGGCTGAGCCCCAGATCTGAAAGGACTGAGGGCTACAAGTTTTATTCAGGGTGGGTTCAATTTCTCCTGCCAAGGGCAGCATTGCACAGAGGGGGGGAAAATACCTTGCAGCCGTCTATGACTTGATTGAATTCAACAGCCAAAATATCTTCCAGCAAAGCTGCTGTCCTTTATTTCAAACCCGTTCCTGAGAAGGAGAATTTTAACCCTTGGGAAAGGGAACACACATCTGAGTCGCCTTAGGGGGTGGCTTGCGCATTTCTTTCCCTGCAGGCATCCCAGGAGGAAGTGCACAAAGCAGCCGACAAGTATCCGCAGTAATGGGAAGCGATTGTTTTCTCCTGCCACGGACAGTTAGCTGGGTGACCTTTGGTGGCCTTGCTTTGTGCAGTGGGGTTTGGGCTGGAATAAAGGCCCTGCCTGCTCCCAAAGTTACTGAGAGCAGAACTATCCATCATGGAGTTCTGCTCAGTGCTAACTGGTTAGGTTTTAAAGGACTGTGAAGCTTGCTCATGAAGATTTGCCATCACTCTCACGACTGGCAGGGCCTTCTTTCTCTCTTCCTCTCTCACAGTGACTCAGGGCTAGCCCAAGGCTGGCACTTGAGGAGAGGTTCCAGTTGCTGCCTTACCCCCACACCGGATGGGGGCCAGCCCCCATTCAAAACTGACCCTTGCTAGCTTTGGGAGTGATGCAGGCAGGGAGGGAGGAGGGCAAATTTCCAGCAGCCTCCTCTTCTCTTCTTGTGCGTCTTGCAAACTTTGCAAGGAGGGTGAGGAAAGGTGCTCCTTTGCAGAGGTCAGGCTAGCCCCGAAAAGCTGCCCCGGTGGTAGTGGCGGGGGGCTTCTTGCCACCCTGCTGATGCTCCCCAAATCTGCCACCAGAGGTGACTGCCTGAGCTTGCCTCATGTAAAGGCCGCCCCTCCATCGAGCTAAATAAGCATTTCCAGTACAGGACCGTGGGATTCAGGCTGTTACGGGCCACTCCACACTTTTGTGTAGCTACACATCCATTTATGTAGCTATACATGCCTGAGATTTGTGTATTGTGCACCGAAGACATGGCATGGAACGTGACAAACATGTCTTCCCAGAGCACACTTGTAGATGAGTCAGAAAATCTCCAAGCGTCCACTTAAGAAACGCAAATGAGGGAATGAGTGGCGATTGCAGCTTGGCGACTGTTCTCTGTGTGTGGTGCGGCGGAAGCGTTGAGATACATCTTTGTCAGTGACGAAGAACTCCCTGCGCCTTGGTCAGGAGCCCAGTCTGTGATGGCAGGAGCTCTCTTCCAGGAGCCTCTCTTTAAAGGCCCAGCTTGCAGCCCTCGGCAGCTTGTCAGGCTGGCGTATCGTGAGCCGCAGAGTCGAGTGCAGAGCCGACGCTGGGCCAGGTGAAGCCCAGACCTCAGCAGGCCCGCAGTGCTGACGTCAGTGGAGTTCCACCTGCCAGGTTTCTCTCTGACCCGTGAAGCAGCATCTCTCCAAATCTTAGCGCCAGGCCTTTCAAACCTGCTGTGACTTCATGATATCGTCTCCTGCCGTGGTGCTAATTTTCTATTCTGGGCTTCATGGCAGGATGCAATTAAATGAGAAAACTTTCTGAAAGTCACTTTCCTCAGAGGTTCTGGCAGAGGGAAAGAGATGCCTCAAGCAACAGTTTCATCAGAGGAAAATAAGGGGGGGCAGAATCTACACAATTAGCTGAGAAATGTTATTTCAGCTCTTTAAAAACCGGATTTTTTTTTTTTAAGCCCTTGCTTGCAAATGCACAGGAAGGGAAAGGTGCATGGAAACATGGTCGGATCACACTTCCCCCTTCTTTGCCAAACTTGTCTAGATTACTCATATCCAAATAATCTTCCACATTGTTCAAATAGCTGTTTCCATCAGAGTATATGCCTTTTTGTGGGGGGAGGAATCTTTTACGTGGAAGAATGAATAATATTTTGCACCTGTCTACTGCTTCAGAGGGCTTAAAGTTCCTTGTTATGTCAGTAGTTTTTGCAATACCCCTGTAAGTTTTATTCTCTGCAGTTATTTCAGATGTGGAGGTGGGGCTGAGAGTGAGAGAAGACCGCCTTGTGAGTTCCCAGAGTTCTACCTTGTGGAAGAGGCAACATTTGGACCAGCACTTTTCTGATTTCTGCCTCTTAGTCACCATACTGCAAATAAGATTATAGGCAGAGATGCGTAGATGCTACACCAAAAGGAACCAAATGGCATACTAAAGAAACCCACACATCGAATAGTTTTCTCTACGATTCACTTATTTATATTTGTTTCCTAGACTTTGGTTTTCTGCATGTTTGGATGGTGACTGTTGTTGCTGAAGTTGCTGGGAATATCAGAGGAATGGAAGGGTAGGAGAAAAGAGGCTAAGGTGACTACAATTGGTTGCACAACCGGTTGGTCCAAAAGACTCCTTTTGGATACAGGCGCCGACAGGAAAAAACATGTGTCGTTCATGTAGTGAGGAAATGGACTTATATTAATTCTCCTGGGTGTGCCTTGGAATGTGCATCCTGGCACCCAGCTGATTGGCTGGGCGACGGAGGTGCCTGATTGGCTGGAGGCGCTCCCAGGAGAATTGGTCACTGCGGTGGTGGCAGTGGTGGGCCTGGCTGGGAGGTCAGGCTGCTGTGGCCGTGGCGGGCCAGGCCAGGTGGTGGCGGGCCTGGCCGCGGAGTTGGGTGGGGGGTGAGAGAGGGAGGGAGGGTGGGCAAGAGAGAGTTGGGTGGGGGAGACAAGAGAGTGGGGCAGGAGGGAGGGAGGGAGGTAAGGAGACTGGTGGGCTGGCTGCGGCAGGCCAGGCAGCGGCAGGCGCAGTGGTGGTGGGTGTGGCGGCGGCAGGCGCGGTGGTGGAGGGGGGAGGAAGGGAGGGCAAAAGAGAGTTGGGGGGAGGGATAAGAGAGTGGGGCAGGAGGGAGGGGGGAACAGCCGGCCCCAAAGAGCCCAGATGCTCTGTGCGGGTCAGCGACTTACCTATTAAACATTATTTGTGTATTCAGAGTTCAGACCCAATCTGTCTCCAGGACTTGTGGCAGGTTATTCTATCTATCTGTTTGTCTGTCTATCTATCTATCTATCTATCTATCTATCTATCTATCTATCTATCTATCTATCTCTGTTTGGTTATGTTTGTTGGTTTTAAGTTGTTGATTCAGTTATTGAATTTTATTGTTATTCATATGTTCAGTTGCTTATTTTTCACTGTATATTGTCTGTATATTTTACTGTGTATTGTTCCAGTTCTTGGAAGAAAGGCAGTATATAGTCAAGTAAACAAACAAATAAATTCTCACATGGAATAGCCAAATGAAAAAAAGAAAAAGAAAATAAGAGTAAACCAAAAGGCGAAGAAAACTCAACTGCACTAACCATGAAAAACTAGCCCAAATCAGTACTGAAGAGTGTCAAAAGAGGCTCAAACGTCTTTGGAGAAGCTCAGACAGAAGGAAGCTCCAGAGGTGTGGGGCTGCCATGGAGAGAGTCTTGGATCCAGGGCTGTCCCTACCATGAAGCAGGGAGAAGAGGGTGTTGGAATTTACGGCTTACATGTTGTCTCTGCTCCTGACTAGGGGCATGCTTGTCTGTATATGTTTGAATCTATGTTTGGCTTGCGGGGGTGGGGGGAGACTAAGCTCCTCCCTCCTTCTAGCTTCATACTTGCTGGCTTGAATTCAAACTGAGAGGTTCTCCCTCTCTCTGCATAAGATACTCTCAGTCTGCTTATTGTTTTCTTAGCCTGTGTTTTTAGTTAGTAATAAATATCAAACTTGTTTCTCAGTTAAAGTTGGCTTCCTGTTCAATTATTTATAGAGTACAAGTAATTTCTTTGCAACAGGGTGCCTTCAGGGGTGCCTTGTGGGCCAGTTCTGGGTGGCCCAGAAACCCAACCAGCACCCCCTGGATCATCTGGAGAGGTGGGAATGTAAAATGGCCCCATGCTGTTCTTCCACATCCCTTTCTAATGGAAGGGGGGAGGAAAGGGGGGGTTGAAAGAAGGACAGAATTGGGGTGTGTGGCTTTAACAGAGAAAAAAGATCCAGGAGGGGAACGGTGCCATCTGGCGCTCTGCTCCTGGCAGCAACGTGGCGGCTGACTCTGCTTTGCTCTTGAACTTGGTGCACTGATTTGAGGACGGTAAACCTGGACTGTATAACGTCACACTGCAGAGGCAGGTTGTGTATTGGAATGCCCAGCCACGCAAAGCATCCTGCACATAGAAGCAAAGCATGTCAGGGTTGAGGGCTGGCCCTGGACTCCGAGACATGCTGGTTTTCTGAGAACTGGCAGCAGAGTCAGCTCAACACGTCTGCTGCCTGGAGTGACTTAAAATGCTGTGCCTTCTTGCACAGTAGTAGCAGAACAGCTAATGAGCACGAATGGACTGGGATGACTCACTTTTGGTTGTTATGACAGTCACATTTCTATTCCTTGCCCTGCAGAACTGTACCAATATCCTAGGTAGCTGGTAGAGATCAGAAACCCCTGCAAACTGAGCCAAGGGGCACCTTTTAAAGTAGCAATTCTCTTATATTTAGCAGGGGGAGAGCAACTGGCCCTATCCAGCCCCAGCACAGCATCCCTCCAGTGGCTGTTGCTGGTATCTACCTTCTATTTCTTCTTAGCTTGTGAGCGCTTTGGGGACAGGGAAGCCTCTTGTTTAGTGCTGATTTTTCTATGCATACCACTTTGAGCACTTTGTTGAAAAGCAGTATATAAATATTCATAGTAATAGTAGAAACTTCTGATGGGAATGAACATCTCATTGTACTGGAGCTTGGCATATATATACTGACAGTAATAAAGGGAAGCGTTTTTGAGGAAGTAAAAAGGGCCTTTCTGTGAAGTTATCCCAGGGGTACAGCCAAGGAGAGCCACCTAATGGCACAGCAGGGAAATGGCTTGACTAACAAGCCAGAGATTGCCAGTTCGAATCCCCTCTGGTATGTTTCCCAGCCTATGGGAAACACCTATATCAGGCCCAGTGATATAGGAAGATGCTGAAAGGCATCATCTCAGACTGTGCGGGAGGAGGCAACGGTACACATCCTGTATTCTACCAAAAAGGGTTCTGTGGTCACCAGGAGTCGACACCAACTTGATGGCACACTTTATCTTTACTTTACAGGCAAGGAGAGGTGGCAAGTTACTTGTCTGCAGAGACCCTTGCCTCTCCTCTGGCTCTGCCCTCACCAGGGATTGAACCCAGTACCCTTTCTGTGCAAAACCAGTTCTCAGCCACTGGACTATGAACTATGGTTCCTCAGAGTTACAGGAGAGGAGTAGGGCTACTTCCTCAGGTGTAAAAGGTCTGCACTGAGGGCACCTGGGATCCCCCACTCATAAGCCTTTCTGGCAAGGTGGTCACTTCTGATGTTGCCTCCAGGGATGATTCTTGCACTCTATTTTTCATTTTTCATCATCTTAGACCATGGTGGCCAGACTCTCCAGCTTAGGGGCCATGCCATCTTGCATGAGTCAAGGTGAGGTAGTCACCCCAGGCACCAGAGTCCTGGGGCACCAGTGGAATTGCAAGATGGCCATGCATGCAAGGAGGGGCATCATTGGGCACCCTGAACTTGGGTGCAGAAAGCTTTGGAGGTGGCTCTCCAAACACTGCTGCAGCTGTTGCTGGACCACAACCCCCGTCAACCTGACTGCCATAAATGTGGCTGGGGGTTATGGGGGCTGTAGTCCAGCAACAGCTACAGAGCCTCCGATTGGTCACCCAGTCTTAGATGCCTCCTTTGAGAGCAGCAAATCCAAGATTTAGACCAAGCAACCTGCCACAGCAGTAGTTTGGCAAAAGCTGCAACACCCTGTTGTGACTTGGAATGTGGTGCTTTGCTGCTGCAGACGGGGGCAGTGATCCCTTCCAGCCATTTGGCTGCCTGGGAGAGTTCCCAAGCACTGCTGCTGCAGAAGGGACCATTTCTTTGGAGTGACTCCACTCGTCTGTTCTTCCCACAAGTTCTCCTCCATTTCCATGGACCAACTGAACTGATGTTATAGGTAATCATATAGCTGTGTCTATAGAGGCCTGCTAATTAGGGCTGGCTATGAAGTTAGATCAGTACTCCGATCATTACCAAGTTGGAAGGCTACAGGAACTGATGGAATAGCTACAGAAATATTTATTTATTTATTTATTTATTTATTTATTTATTTATTCATTCATTCATTTCATTTCATTTCATTTCATTTCATTTCTATACCGCCCTTCCAAAAATGGCTCAGGGCAGTTTACACAGAGAAATAATAAATAAGATAAGATGGATCCCTGTCCCCAAAGGACTCATAATCTAAAAAGAAACATAAGATAGACAGCAGCAACAGTCACTGGAGGTACTGTGCTGGGGGTTGAGAGGGCCAGTTACTCTCCTTCTGCTAAATAAAGAGAATCACCACGTTATAAGGTGCCTCTTTGCCAAGTTAGCAGGGGTAAATATGGCAGACAACAGAAGAAGAATCAGTCAAGGCTCTAACCAAACTATGCCAGCAAATTTGGAGAACGACACAGTTCACAGTGGCCAACAGACTGGAAGAGGTCAGTCTACATTAACCATACCAAAGAAAGGAGACTTTACAGATTGCACAAACCATCACACAATATCCTTAATTTCTCATGCTAGCAAAATAATGCTCAGGATCATCTAGAACAGATTAGAGCCCTATGTGGAAAGGGAAATGCCGGATGTTCAAGCTGGTTTCAGAAAAGGCCGAGGAACAAGAGACATCATGTCTGATGCATGGTGGATAATTGAGAAAGCAAAAGAATACCAAAAAGAAGTCAATATGCATTTTATTGACTACAGAAAAGCCTCTGAGGAAGCCACAGTCCAGACAGAACATGGTGAAACAGACTGGTTCCAGATCAGCAAAGGAGTAAGACAAGGCTGTATACTTTATCCTTCATTATTCAACTTATATGCTGAACATATACTGAGAGAAGCTGGATGGGAAGAAGAGGAGCATGGTTTTAAATTTGGAGGAAGAAACATAAATAACCTGCGCTACGCTGATGACACCACTCTGATAGCTGAAAATGTGGATGACCTGCAAGCTCTAGTAATGAAAGTCAAGGAGCACAGTGGAAAAAATGGGACTTCAACGAAATGCAAAGAAGACTAAACTAATGACAACAGGTACAGCAACCAGCCTCAGAATTGATGATGATAGCTTCTGCCTTTTAGGATCAACCATCAACAGTAAAGGATCCAGCATTCAAGAAATACACTGCAGACTAGCACTTGTTAGGGTTGCAATGAAAGCCTTGTAAAAGATATTTAAATGCTGTGACATGTCTATGCCTACAAAGATTAGAATTGTTTGGACAATGGTTTTCCCCATGACACTCTATGGATGAGAAAAATGGACTTTGAAGAAGCAAGATAGAAAAAGTATTGATGCTTTTGAACTTTGGTGCTGGAGAAGACTTTTGAGGATACCATGGACAGCCAGGGAAACAAACAAATGGATCATAGAACAAAACAATCCAGAATTTTCACTCGAGGCACAAATGACCAGGCTCAAACTATCTTACTTTGGACACATGATGTGAAGGCACAGCTCCCTTGAAAAATCCATAATGCTGGAGGAAAATTGAAGGAAAGAGAAGAAAAGGACGACCAGCAGTGAGGTGGATGGACTCAACTATGACAGCAATGAATGCACCACTGAGAGACCTTAAAGGCCAAGCTGAAGACAGATCATCCTGGAGAAAATCTATCTATGTGGTCACTAAGAGTCGACACCGACTTGACAGCACTTAATCAATCAGTCAATACCTAGAGGACAGCAGGACTTTTAGACACAATCATAAGAAAGAGAAAGAACCATTCTTATAAATGCAAAAACATAACTGTTGCCTTCTGTTTGCTAAAAGGCCTTTGCCACTAATGACAAACTCTTGTATTTCTCCATTTCAACGCATTTAGTGGAATTAAAGAGCCAAATTATACCCATGCTTGTGATAATGGAAAAGGGTAACAAAGGCTTTAATGAACAGTCAAGAAACATAACACAAGGGTTGTGCAAAACCATGAGATAATGAGAAAATGGAGCTATGGTGAAGAAAGAGAGCGGTTCATTCAGTACAGTGTTTGCTCAAGGGCTGTGATGTTTGATCTTTCATGAGACTAAATAGGAAAGGAAAGGAAAACAACAGATTGCAAGAAAAAGGAAGGAAGACCCACCTTCACATCCAGTGCTAAATGTGCCTCTGCTATTGTGGCAAAGCAATGAGACGTGCATGATAAATATCACATTTGTATTCTGTGGAAAATAATTAGTGCACATTGGAGAGCAGGAAGCACAGAAATGTCAACAATGCAGCCAAACTCTGGGCCAAGTTAAGATCTCGCAATCACGACTTTGTGTCAGTTGTGCTCTGCAAATAATTTAAAGCCACACTAAACTGGCTTAGGTGCAAATACAGTGTCTGGAGAGAGAAGACAAACAACCTCATCCAGAAAAGCGAGGGAGGAAAGTATCCCCCATCACATTAAAGTCAGGATTAAGACAGAATGTGAAATGCATATGAAGCTGTCTTCCAAATGGGAGTGAATGGAGAAGTCCTTGATTGTGCTAGAGCTTTGTGATAGCAGGGGCAAGAGAGATGTGATGCTTATTATCCGCGATGGTATGGGTACTTTCCAAAAGGTTCTCATGACACTAGCACACTCACATTTTAAACTACATTCTCAATAGTAATGGCCATATTTGCCAATGAAGAAATTACATTTTCTTAGTGTGCTGGGAATATACTGATGCTTCCAAATTAGAAGAGCGTCACTGAAAAATGGTACCTAGATCTCTTGCACCAGTTAAGCAACCAATCATCTTGATGTTCACTATCATCTGGATAGGCCCTTGGAATGAGTCACTAACTCATTAATGTAGATTAGCAAAATTGTAAATTTGGTTGGCCTGAGGGCTAACAGCAGTATTAAGGTGGTAAAGGTGTCATAGCCTGAAGTAATGGCCATAGAAGGAGAGTTACAATAGACCACCACCACCAGGAGGAATGCTGTCAGTTATTGGTGGTTGCTTTGAAGAAGCTAATCTAGGTATTCTAACTAACATAGCAACATAGGAAGCTACCTTATACTGAGTGAGACCCTTGGTGCATCCAACTCAGTACTGTCTGCACAGACTGGCAGCAGCTTCTCCAAGGTTGCAGGCAGGAGTCTCTCCCAGCCCTATCTTGAGATGACAGGGAGGGGATGTAGAACCTTCTCCATGCAAGCATGCAGATGCTCTTCCCAGAGTGGCCCCATCCCCTGAGGGGAATATCTTATAGTACTCACACATGTAGTCTCCCATTCAAATGCAAACTAGGGTTTGCTTAGCAAACCCTGCTTAGCAAAGGGGACAATTCATGCTTGCTACCACAAGACCAACTCTCCTCCCGTAACTAAACATCCCATTTCAGCATTGCTACCGCAAGGGTGCAGTTCCACATTGAACGGGTGATGGTTGGACAAAGTGCCATGAATAACATGGCTGAGAGTGGAGGGATGCATCAGCCTGGCTCGTTGTACTGATTCCTGTTGTAGCATCACCCCACTAGCAGGCCCCTTCATTTCTCCTATAGGCCCCGCTCACAACCTCATGGCAGGAACCCAATAGGCAGCCAAGCGTAACTCTTTCCAGGAGGTGCTTCTGACTATGGGACTGTAACCCAATTGGCAAATGAAATGGTTTTAATGAAAACTAAACACTGCCAGTTAAAGTAGTAAAAAACCTGTACAAATCTGTAGTGTAGATCTGTCCTGTGTGGTGAAAACCATTGCTATACAAGGTGCCCTTTCTCACGGGCAGTGAGAGAAGGCAAGAGGGTTAGCGGGGAGGAAGCCCGTAAGAGCTTAGCTCTCCGCAGATGAGTGTTGTGCTTCTCTTTGGTGGGCGGATCACCTGCCCCGATGTCTACTGGTTCCAAGAGTACTACTGGCTGCTTCTGGTAGCTTTAAGGGCTGGGGGGCCGGGGCATGTCACCCCACATTGCCCTGCCCCCCAGAACTCCAATAATGCACTGCATGAGCACACGATGCATTATGGAGATCTCCCCTCCCCGAAATTACCTCAGTCTGCCAGCCATGGCTGCAGACTGTTTTGGAGGGTGGCTCCATAGGCGGGTCTGCCGCAGTGGTGCCACCGGGATCGGTACACCCGCATGTGCAGAACTGGGCTGGGCTTCCTCAGCCTAGTTTTGCATGCATGTGTGAATAGCTTCACTGCATAACTGGAATCAGATCTGCAGATTTTCTGATTCCAGTTGCTGCATTTTGCCCCCATGGGCATTCCTGAGCATCCACTGAAGTTCCCCAAATGGAACATCAAATGCCCCCATGTGGACTCATCTTAGAAACAATGTTGAAAAACGTGTATACCCAGAAGAAGTCCATGTTGATATCCCCATGAGTATGTATGAATGCAGCCTGCTGCATCCAGGCTGTAACTCCCTGCTCTGATAGCCATCTGAACCCATCCCTGGTGATAATTTGCAAGCTGTTAAGGCATTTTTACTCCAGAAGGTGTTGGATAGAAAAGAATATTCTCCAGTGTGTTTAATAGAATGGGGAGAATAATTCTCCAAAATATTCTCTCCTATTTTAAATAATGCAGGAGAATATTCTTTTCCAAGTCTTGGTTGAGCCTGTTTAGAAATTGACCCTCCCTGATTGCCTCAGATTATTTTTGTTATCTACAGCTTCTGCTATTTTTAAACTCCTCCTCCCCTCCTCCTCCTCCTCCTTCTCCCCCCCCCACAAAAAAAGCAGTTTTGATTGTTTCTAGCTTGATTTCTTAGTGCCTCTTGGGAACGTTACTAAAACAGATAGTGAGAAGATACATCTTCTTATATCTAAAAAAAGATATGTATGAATAAGTGCTGGCATGGAGCAGTGGAACTTGAACATCCTGCTGCTGTCCCAGTTTAAAAAGAAAAAATTCTTGTGGAAGTGGGAGTGGGGAGGGAATCAGTGTGGATTTCAGCCTGCGTGCTGACAACCCTGCAATGAGCAGCAATCTACAGAATGAACATCAAACAAACTAGCTGGAGTAAAAGACGATAAAAGGGAGGGCCCTGGGGAAATTAAGGTGAACACGATACTCGAGGGGGGTAAATTAAATAACTGCAAGGCAATTGGGGTGTAAGCAAAGTTATTAGAAGGCATTTGCAAAAGGAATCTTGGGACTGTAAGTGTCTGACTAGCTGATGCATGCAAGGGAGCTAAGATGCAATGGTATCAGATCCCAGAAATGTCTGCTGCATTGTGGCAAGACAAAAGCTGACAGTAGCGTAGCCACCATTGTGCAAGGGTGTGAAATCCACCTCGTCCAGGCAGCGACGCTCTTACCCTTGGACTTCCGGGCTGAAATCCAGGGCCTTCACACCCCCTGGGCCCCCCAAATCCTCTTTATTCTGTCGTGAGTGGTGTGGTTTGTGCCTACGGGTTAAAAAATCATGCTTACCTTGCGGGGGACGGGCTCCAAAGGCCTTTAGGTCCAGGCTCCAAAATCACCTAGGTGCACCTCTGAGTCCGTGGGTGCATTGCACACCCTTGCACAATGGTGGCTACGTGATCTGCAGAGAAGCAAGCCATCTGCGGCGTGTTATAATGATGTCACCACACTGACTGGCAGCAGCTTCTCCAGGGGTCTTTACCAGGCCTACCTGGAGATAGGTTCTGGAGACATCACCACCAGCCCTTCACCACCAGCGACACCACCAGCCCATCACCATCAGCCACACCACCAGCCCATCACCACCAGCCCATCACCACCAGCCCATCACCAGCCATCACCACCAGCCCATCACCATGAGCCCATCACCACCAGCCCATCACCACCAGCCCATCACCACCAGCCATCACCACCAGCCCATCACCACCAGCCCATCACCACCAGCAGCCCATCACCACCAGCCCATCACCACCAGCCATCACCACCAGCCCATCACCACCAGCCCATCACCACCAGCCCATCACCACCAGCAGCCCATCACCACCAGCCCATCACCACCAGCCCATCACCACCAGCCACACCACCAGCCACAACAGCCACCACCAACATCTGGGGGCCCAAGAATGAAAACTTCTGGTTTCGATCTCCATCTTGCCCCCACTTTTCATATCTTTCCTGCACTAGATTCTGTGACTATCTCCTCCTAAGAGAAACAGTCTTCAGTTACAAGCTGTCTACTTGCAGTCCCCCATCCTTTTCGCTCTGCCCTTGTCGGAGAGCCTTCCTCTTGCCACAGAAAGCAAACAGGCACTGCCAAGTGGCTCCTTTGTTACTGCACAGATTGCACCAGTTTTTCTCTGAAAGCAAAGATGGGGCAGGGCGGAATAGAAAGAAGCCCCACCCGATGCTGTGAGCTCCTGCATGAAGCACAAATCATGATATAGATCTGCAAATAAGCATCTTAATTAAAATTGACATCTGCCTTTTTCTCTTCCCAGACAAGCAGCAAGTGTGTTTACTGTAAGACATCAGAAAGCCCAAATTAAGATGGTAAGGAAATGAGTTTTCTGTCTCCTTGCACTGGGATGCTGAGGCACCCTTTGACTGCCATTCGGCAGAGGTCAGTAGACCAGGTATGGGCAAAGACACGCTGGATGTAGTTCAGACTGGCATTTTCAAGAAGTATATTTTGGACTTGGTGTCTAAACTATCTGGGGGATTTATGTCGGTCTGTCTCTCGCCCCAAATAGTTTGATCTGCAATGTTTCCCATAGAGAGAAAATGCTCCGGAGCTATTACATAAGAAAAGAGCATCAAATCATAGAATCTGGGAGCTGGAAGGGACCTTGGAGGTCTTCTAGTTCACCCTCCTGCTTAGTGCAGGAATCTGCTGCGGCATCCAGGGGTGGAGCTACCATTGTGCTGCCATATGCTAAGAACATGTGCTGTTGGGGGGTGGCCTCACCGGGGAGGAGGGCTGCTGGGAGAAGCCAGGCGGCACTGCCATTTGTTGGCTCTGCTGCAGCCCACCATTTTCTGCCTGCCACCTCTACCCTGCCCTGCCATTCATCACTTCCCACCATGCCTCCCCCCCGTCCCTCCCTGCTGGCCTCTGCCAGCCTCCATGGCCCTGCTGACCACTGCAGTCACCGTGGCTGGGAAAGGGAAGCCAGCCAGCCATGGGTAATGATGTCACCTCCCAGCACCTCCCAGCACCTCCCAGGGCTGGTGGTGTGGCTGGTGGTGATGGGCTGGTGGTGTGGCTGCTGGTGATGGGCTGGTGGTGTGGCTGGTGGTGATGTGGCTGGTGGTGGTGGGCTGGTGGTATGGCTGGTGGAGAAGCTGCTGCCAGTCAGTGTGGACAATACTGAACTAGACAAACTGACTCAGTATAAGGGAACTTCCTATGTTCCTATATGCATCGATGCACAGTGCCGAGAAAGTGGAAAGAGAGAGGTGTTATTCTCCCCTCGCCCACCCCATAGTACTAGAACTGGAGGTCCTCCAATGAAATTGATTGGCAGGAGATTCAAGGCAAAGGGAAGGCTTTCTTCACAGTACACATAATTAATGTATGGGCCCATACTGCACAAGGTGGCCACAGGTTTCAGTGGCTTTAAGCAAATGCATGGAGGACAAGGCTATCAATGGCTATTCAGTAGGACAGCTGCAGAAATCTCCAAATTCAAAGGCAGCATGCACTGAATAGCAATTGTTTGAGGGTGTTAGTTAGATAGATATCTGCCTATATCAGACCATTGTCCCGTCTTGCTCAATGTCATCTATATGGACTGGCAGTAGTTTTCTAGGGCAGGGGTTTCCAGCCTTGGGTCCACAGATGTTTGGGTACAACCCCCATCATCATCAGCCACCATGGCCATAGTAATGAGTGTGGCAGTCCAACAACATCTGGGGACCCCAGCTGGAAAACTCCTGCTCTCGGAGGGGTACCTCCTAGCCTTACCAGGATACACCAGGGATTGAACCTGGGACCTTCTGCATGCAAAGCAGATGCTCTTCCACTGAGCTACAGTCTGTCTTGTTGTAGGGGGTTGACTTGGGCTTTTGGGCAACCAAAAAGTACCTACTTGGCCAATGTGGGAAGCAGGTGATTGCTGGTCACTGACAGGAATAAATGTAGGAAGCAGGATGCGCTGCCAGATGGACCTTGATCTGACCTTTGATCTGACCCAGCAGGGCCACCTGCTTTAAGGTTCCCGGAGGACCTTGATCTGTAAGACCCTATCTGGAGACTTGATCTGGAGGACCCACCCCCTTGATCTGGAGGAACTTGATCTGACCTTGATCTGGAGGACCCTAGATTCAAGGTGGACCTTGATCTGAACCAGCAGGGCTTTAAGATGGTATAACTTGTGTTTGTGGAGCTGATGACTACTGACGAGACTGCCACTGCTCACTGTGACCGACATCCAGGCTAAATTACTCCTGAGCAGTCCTCTTGACATAGTTGCCCTTTGGAATACTCCTGAGTTATTATAAGTCTGGAGGTCAGCCACTAGCTTTAGGTTGCTGGTAGCTACTGTGCGGATGGTGTTTATGGTAATCTGCCCATCATCATGTTGATTTGGCTTTTCTTAACGTGCTGCTTTCTTGACTTCCTTTCACAGCTCCAGCAGGCAGAGCTAGACTCATTTAGGGCTATACTTTCCCATTGTTCCTCCATTCTGGTCAATGGTCTTGGGTTTTTATCACATAACACTGCTGGCCCACCCAATCCAGTGCCGTCTACTAGGGATGTGCAAAACCTTTGACCAAAGCAATTCAAATTTGAATCAAATTTGATTTGACTTGAGTCTGCTTGCACAGAATGGGATTCATTCAAATCAATTCAAATTTGGGCTAATTCGAAATGAATTCAAATCAAATCTGAGCCAATTCAATTCAAGTTCAGGTGAATTTGATTCAATTCGAACGAATATTCTGTGTAAGCAAATTTGAGTCAAATTGATTCAAATTCTATTGGAATTCAAATCAATTTAGTCAATGTTTTTGCACATGCCTACCATTGACCATCTCTTAAGGGTTTCTCAGGCAGAAGTCTTTCGTTGCCCTGCTACCAGACCTTTTAAATTGGAGATTGAACCTGGAAGCTTCTGCATACAAAGCATGTGCTTTACCACTGAGCTGCTCTGCTGCTGGTCATCCCTCATGTCCCACTAGAACATTTTATTCCAGTGATTACTTTCTAAAATGTGGGCTGCCGGCAGGGCTCAACCTTTCCTATAAACTTCCCCCGCCCATTCCTAAACGATCTCTGGGACAGGGATTCTATTCCATCAGAATCCTCCCCAAAGACTGGCTGGGGGGGAAACAGCTTCAGAAATGATTGTTGATGTTGACGAAGTCAGCAGAATGGCAAGAACAGTTTATTGCTACTACTTTATAACTGAGATTTTATGAAACGCAGGCATTAATCTCTGCTTGGCCTGCAGGAAGACACATTTCTTGCAGCAATCAAACTGGGGGAGGGAAGGTGAACCTTAGGAACAAGCGCTAGAGTCTCAGAGGTTTTCACTCTGAGTGTGAGGCAGAGAGAGTGGTTGCTGCAGCAGGCAAGAAGAGGAAGAGGAGATATTTATGTGCACTGGTGGCATATTAGCATAAACCAGCGGGCGGCAGGGGCAGGGGGCCCTCAGGTATTGTTGGACTTCAGACTTCATCATCCCCAGCCACAATGAGCAAACTCCTGGCCTAAGCCGTGAAGATGGTGATCAGAAACACTCAGATGGTGATCAGGAACACAGAGGACAAGGCTGGTTCTGGCTTCCCAACACCTTGCAGCATTTGCCAGACTATACCAAAACGAAGAGGCAAGTTGCTTCTGCAGGAGTGAAATCCTTCCATACAGATAGCCGAAGCCATTCGTAAGACTGGGTTGATAAAGTTTTCTCTGCAAGACAGACTTTTGCTGTTTCTCAGCAACGTACCTTGAGCTCTGGCATGGGTTTGTTATCTAACCTTCAGCTAATCCTCCTCCATCACCTGCTGAAAACAGAATGGCCTCAATCTAATCCCCCAGCAGGGAGGTGAAGAGGGCGGGTGAGGTGGGGATTAGGTTGTAGCTCAGTGGCAGAGCGTTTGCTTTGCATGCAGAAGGTTACAAGTTGAATTCTTGGCAGCATCTCCAAGTAGGGCTGGGAAAGGCTCCTGTCTGAAACCTCAGGGAGCTGCTGCCAGTCAGTGTGGACAATGTTGAGCTAGATCGATCCAGGGTCCAACCCGGTATAAGACAGCTCTCTTTCTTTCTGTGAGGGATGGGGTAGCAGGCACAGTGGCTTATTTTGATCTTTCTGCAGCTGAACCAGCAGGATTTCTGGGTTGCAATCTGGCAACCCTAAGCAACGTCTTGGTCAGCTAGGAGACTGCAGAAAGAAGGGTCATCTCACTGAAGTTGCCAGGTCACAGCTTAAAGATTTGCTTTGTACCTTTAAAACTTCCAGCTAAGTGGGAACCACAGTCACAGGCCTTTTCTCACAAGTCCCTTCCTTAGTCCTTTTATTCACCCCTCTCCTCCACAAGCTGGCGTGAGCTCTGTTGCACTCACTCCAAAATGAGTGAGAGGCACCAACCAAAGTGCAAGGGGAACGATGGGCTGGATAAATCAAGTCTGTGTTATCTTCAGCTTCATTGGTAACTTCAAAGGGACAATGCAGATCTCCAGGTTGTGACCTGGCAACCCTAGTTCAATTAGTGCACTACTGGAAACCTTGATAGGGATATGGGTTAGAGAGATGGTCTTGTGGTAGAGAACATGAATTGTCCCCTTGGCTAGGCAGGTTTGTTGTTATTGTTGTTGTTATTTCATTGTTGTCGTTGTTGTTATTTCATCATCACCGTCATTGTCATTGTCATTGTCATTGTCATCGTCATCAATATCGATATTGATATTGATATTGATATTGATATTGATACCCTGCCCCTCCAGTACATTACTGCTCGGGGCATCTCACAACATCAACAGAACACATACAATGTAAAACAAAACATTAATAAAGTTAAACAAGTTAAAAGACCAGACTAAATATATATATATATAAAAATTATAAATTTTAAAAGTTTCAAATTAAAAGTTATTAATAGGAAGCTAAAAACTGAGAACTAAAAACTAAAAAAAAAAAAAAAAAACCCTACCAGATATAAGCAGCAGATAAAACATGAAAAAGGCTCTTTAAAAAGATGTGTTTTCAATTTTTAAAAAAAACAACAGCAACAACACTGAGGAGAAGCTCTTTGGAGAGGGCATTCCAAAGCCAAGGGACCACAACCTTGGTTTGCATTTGCATGGGCAACTATATGTGAGCCCTGTCTGCTGTAAGATATTCCCCTTAAGCTATGGGGTTGTAGCTCAGTGGTGGAGTATCTGCTTGCAAGCAGAAGGTCCCAGGTTCAGTCCCTGGCATCTCCTGGTAGGGTTGGGAGAGACCCCTTCCTGAAGCACTGAAGAGTCACTGCCAGTCAGTGTGGAGGATACTGAGCTAGAATTGCACCTTCCCCTTCCAGGAACCAGACTTGGAGTATTTCTAAAACCGAGATGGAGTGATTGCAGAAAGGGCCATATATTACACACTGTAAGCAGGATGGGAATGAAGGGATACTTGCTGGTATCTAAGCTGAATGGCTGGGAATAAATGTGAGCTTCACCCCGTAAGACCTTTACAGAGCTCAGCGAGGAAGCTTAGTCTCGGCAGAAAAGGGCACATTCGCACCCATTTGAGGGAGGTCAAATGAGGAAATAACACTTCTTCCCAACAGAACTCAGTCTGAGGGAAATCCAAGCTGTTGCCCTGACAACACTTCATTCAAATGTATTTTTTCTTCCTTAAAAAAAACACAAAACACTTTAGCAAGAGATTATTTGTAGCATATTATGGAGGGACACTGCCAGTAGAAACGGAAGATGTCACAGAAAGAGAAATGCCCTTTGGTTTCTTTTGCTCCCAAATCATCTTCAATTGAAATACTGCATGGACTTCTCCATAGTTTCAGAGCCTCTTCACACATTATTTTTTGGAATGTGCACCCAACCTTTTCTTTTTGAGAAATGTGAACCGCTAAAAATGTAATGTATGAATGAGACAAATATGTGCTTGGAAACATGTGCATAATACAGGTGTGCTCCTCACAGACAACTTAGCCACAGCTCTCTCCCCTTTCAGGTGTAGGGGCGGCGTCACGGAAATAGGCTCCAACCCAACCTATTGCAAATAGAATCACATTGGTAGAGAGGCCTTGCACATGTACACGCAGTTGTATGTGCAATGGGTTCTTTTATGGACATCCTAATGCAGGGCTGCTCACCTTCAGCCCTCCTGTATATGTTGACCTACAACTCCCATAATCCCTCACTATTAGTCACTGTGGCTGTGGATTATGGGAGCTGTACTCCAAAAACAGGTGGAGGGCCAACGTTGAGCAGCTTTGTCCTAATGCATGTATGCATGTGTTTTATTATTATTATTATTATTATTATTATTATTATTATTAATTTTTCTATTTCTTTTATTTCTATTCTGCTATCTCCTGGTATTGCTATGTCAATTATTTTGAGAAGAAGGAAAAACAAGTTAAAATAATCGACATAGCAATACCAGGAGATAGCAGAATAGAAGAAAAAGAAATAGAAATAATCACAAAATACAAAGATCTACATATTGAAATTGAAAGGCTGGGGCAGAAAAAGACCAAAGTAATCCCAGTGGTAATTGGCAACCTAGATGCAGTTCCAGAAGACCTTGAGGAGCACCTCAACACCATAGGGGCCACAGAAATCACCATCAGCCAGTTACGAAAAACAACTTTACTAGAAACAGCCTATATTCTGTGACGAGATCTATAATAACAACAAGAAGAATATTGATTAAAAAAAACTCTGACATCCCAGGTCCTTGGGAAGGACTCGATGTCTGGATCAAACAAACCAGTCAATAACACCTGCCTGACTGTGTAAACAAGACATAATAATATGTTCTCAAATTGTTTATAACACATTTACAACATGTTCTGCTACTCAGTAAATCTAATGGCTGTTTACAACAAAATAAAAATGCATTTATTGTTTCATTTTAAACCCCAGTCTCCCTCCGAGGAGTTCAGGGTAGCGTGCATGGTGGTTAACCCTAGTTTTATCCCCACAACAACCCTATGAGGCAGGATAGGCTGAAAACCAGTGATTGGCCCCAGGTCACTCAGTGAGTTTCATGGCTGGGTAAGAACTTGAGCCTAGGTCTCCCCAAGTATTCATAGTTGCCCTACTGTCAGATGACGAGTCTATCTAGCTCAGTATGGTCTACAGAGCTAGGCAGTGGCTCTCTAGGGTTCCATGCAGGAGAGACCAGGGCCTGGGCCTGGGACCTTCTGCATGCAGAGCATGTGCTCTGCAACCGAGCGATGGTCTCCTCTCCAGTCATAGGCTGACCTTCTCTCCACTGCATCACATGGGCTCTCTAATCTTTTAATGCATGCACATAGGACCCGGGCAAAGCCTACTGCCATGACCCAGCTCCCTAGTCTCCATATTCAGGGGCATTAACAGCATTAGACCACCTGGGCATGTGGCCCAGCTCAGTCCATGCCACTTGGTTTTGGTGGGTGCACTGGTGAGTGATTATTGATTGATTGGTTGGTTGGTTGGTTGGTTGTTAAATTTATATACTGCCTCTCATTAAAACAATCCTAAGGCGGTTCATACAAAAATTAAAACAAGACTATAAAAATAGTTAAAATATCAGCTAAATTATAAAAACAGAGCTGTCTAAAAAGATTTAAAATATAAGCATAAAACAGAAGCAGCAGTAAAGACCATCATATAAAAGCCTGGGTAAAAAGCCAAGATTCCAAACACTTTCTAAAAACTGTAATGGAGACCATGAAGCAAATAGCTACCGGGAGAACATTCCAGAGTCTGGGGGCAGCAACAGAGAAGGCCCTGTTCCGTATGCATGACAGCCAAGCCTCCCTCACTGTCGGCACCTGGAGCAGAGCCCCCTCAGAATACCTCGTCAAGTGGGCAGCAACCTTTGGGAGCAGGCTGTCCCTCAGATATCCCCGGCCCAAACCGTTAAGGGCTTTAAAGGTCAAAACCAGCACCTTGAATTGGACCCAGAAACAAACAGGTAACCAGTGCAGCTCTTTCAAAATGGGAGTGATGTAATCCCACCGGGCAGCTTCAGATAAAATCCTAGTTGCTGCATTTTGCACTAGCTGCAGTTTCCAAATATTCTTCAAGGGAGTGGGCATTGGATTCCTGTAGATAGCATGAAAAAGTTTAATTATATATCCAAAAGTGAGGAAGAGCCAGGCCCTCTGGCTTTTAAGTACCTAGCAACACCCCTGCATTGCTCCTTCATTAGAACATGTGAAAGGGGTTCTCTGTTGTGGATATCCTCAGTGGCCAGGTGGGGCTTTCTTGCATTTCATCTGCCCTGCCATAGGTGGTTCTCACAAGCCACATTCAAAAAACGAGTGCCACCACTACGCCATGAAATAGAAAGAACAGGGGACTTGGGAGTGCATTGTGCCTGATGCTCTTTAACCCTCCTCTTGGCATATGTGCAGTTGTGACATTCCCAGCACTGCTTATGTATTCCTTTCCATCCTCCCTATCCTCCCTTATTTTCTGTCTTAGCTTTTCTTCTTCCTGCAGCTGCCCTGCCGAATGCATGTGCTATGTTTTCAAGGATCTCTTCACCAAGATGTCTTTCCTGGGTAATAATGTCTCATTTTAAAAAGGCAAGCACTTTGAATGTTATTGTTTGGAAAGAAGAGAAGAAGAAGGCGTATAGCCATTGAGAAATCAAGTGTCTCCTTTTTCTTATACCTTATCATGCGTGGTTACTGAAGTGCAGTTCTCAATAGATAAACAGAGTAGTTGCTCTTCTTGGAAAAGGAAGGACAAATACTCACTAGCAAACCCGTTGTAATTCGCTAGCATTCCTAATGCAGAAAATTCAGTGTGAGTGCAGGGATTTGATTTCATACACACAAATACTGTTGCAAGCATTTTGTTCATTTATTTATTCAGTTAATATCCCACTTGTTGACCTGAAGGTCCCTGAAGCAGCTCACATGTATAAAAAAAATTCAAAGGAAAATAATCAGTTCAATTCAACATTTAAAAAAGAAAATCTACTCAATGTAAAGGCAAGAGAAGACTTTAGCTCTTATCCCAGACGTTTGCACCCATTTCCTCAAGGACACCAGACTTTTCATCCATCAATCAAAGCAGGCAAAGTGTCTTCAAAAACATTTTGTCTTCACTCCTACGGAAATGAAATCCAGAAGCATTTGCAGGAGTGCTACCCGATAACTTCAGTGTATTCATTGGTGTTTATCTTGTTGAAGCTCTACTTGGCTGAGCTGGTTTTTCTTAAATCCCTCTCTTTATCTTCCTCTCCCCTTCATGGGTCCCTCTCCAGTCCTGGAAAGGTCCCTGCAATGCTCAGACAAGTTGTACCACAACCCAGAAGGGGCCCTCCAGAGCACAGAGCTGAGCCTGCTGACTTTGCAACAGAGAGGGTCCTGGTAGTGTGAGCAGTAAAACTCCAGAGCTGGGCTGCTGGAACCCTCTTTTGAGATCCCCTCTCTCCAGCATCTTCCAGGAAGGGAGATCTGAACCCTTCTCCTGCCAGCGACTTTTCTCCTCAACTGCTTTTACCCTTACAGGGTTCTAGACCTGTGTTCGCAAAGCAAATATGGGCCCCAAATACTGGCAGGGGTAAAAATAGTGGCAGAAGGGAAATTAACTGGGAGGGGGTACTTCTTTCTCTCCCTCCCTTTCTCTGCTGCAAATTATCCTCTTTGAATGGCATGTTGCAAAAGACAGAGAAGGGGTGAGGGGGTGGGGGTGGGGGAGTTGAGCCTTCATTATAAAACAGATGACATTATTTACACACTTGTTCCTTTCCCTTTATTAGGGCAATGTCTGTATTGCTGGGATCTCTCTCAGGTCCTGAAGAAAGTACTATCTGACTCCTGATGCTTGATTCCTTGCAGACCGCTACTCGATACTACTTGACTCCTGCCATTCCTAACCTATCCTCCCAAAGCTTTATTTGTCACCTCCACAGGCAGCTTCACCTGGACTGCAGCAGGATAAAATCTGAGACACCATTTTCTGGAACACATGATTAGATTAGTTCAGTGATTAGATGGATTTATGGGCTGCAGCTGTGGTTGGATCTGTCAATAACTCAGTCAGGATCAAAGTTGAATTAAGCCTTCCCCGGAACTCAGATCTTTAGGGCTTGAGGTTTCCCAGGTAGTTTGCAGTTTGACAGGAATGACAAAACAGAATGAAATATGCTTTTTATACCTCCCAGTTAACTCTTTATTCACTGAGGGGTTTATTTTCTAAGTTGCAACATGCCTGTCCATCTTTGCAATTGCTCAAGAGAATTGTATCTAATGTTTTCATTTCAGAGTCCAAACAGCAGAACACCCACCTATTTTTATGAGGTTGTACAAATTGTTCTGCTGGGAGTTTATAATTAAAAACTTAGAAGAGATGGAAGAAAAACCAACCCAGAGGCCATGGGAATAATGATGGAAGGGCAACACATTTATCCCAATCCTGGGTCCTACCTATGCTTCAATGCACTTGTAAAGTACTTGGGTGGAGGGCCTGTTCCCTTCTTTTAAAAAAAATGATAGAGGAAGCAAGTCTGCATATGCAAAAGAATGTGGACGCAAATCTCTTTGCTCTGTCGAAGTGAGTGGGCAGCCCTTAGAAGCAGAGAGCTTTCAGTTCAGATCAAAGCTCTGTTCTCTGTACAATAAAGCTAAACTGTAGTGACTGGGTACAGTCTAAAACAAATGCTGCTAGATTATACTGAAGAGCTTATGAAGGTGCCTTCCACTGAGTCAGACCTCTGGTACAGCTAGCCCAGTATTCTTTGCTTTGACTGGCAGCAGGGTCTTTTTATTTGTTTGTTTGTTTGTTTTTTATTCTGCTCTTCCAAAATGGCAGCTTAAATTTTTTAAAAAACCATTAAAATCAGTTAACAATTAAAACAGAAATTATAAAACAGTATAAAACAACAATTAACAATTAAAATATCATAAAAACAGCTATTAAACAATCACAACAATTAAAAACCCTGAAAAGCAAGTTACAACATTAAAACCAATTACAATTCTTTAAAAACCTTGAAAGGCCAGGCCAAACAGATAGGTTTTAAGGGCTCTCCTGAAAGCCAGTAAAGAATTCAAATTGCGGATTTCTGCTGTGAGTGCATTCCACAGCCCAGGAGCAGCTACAGAGAAGGCCCACCTCTGAGTCGCCACCAGACGTGTTGTGGCAACTGAAGACAAACCTCCTCAGATGACCTTAATGTGTGGTGGGGATCATGCAGAAGAAGGCGCTCTCTAAGATAACTCAGACCAAAGCCGTTCAGGGCTTTAGAGGTAATAACCAACACTTTGTATTTTGCCCGGAAACATATTGGGGCTATTCCCACAGTCAGGCGAAAGCAGACTAGGGGAGCCGAGCCCGATTTTGCCTGATTGTGGGAACCACCGGGCTCGTAGGCGAGCCCAGTGGCTTCCAAGCGGTTACCCCACCAAACTACCCGTCCCCTTAAACCGGGTTTGCGGAGCAAGTGCTCCACAAACCCAGTTTTTCTAACGCAGCAACTCATGAGTAGACCCCCAACTGGGAGGCTTAAAAGCAGCCTACTGGCTCAGGGGTCTCTCCAGGATGTCCTGCGCACTCGCGCAGGGCATTCTGGAGCTTCTGGGGGCCACGTGGCCCCCAATCCTCCAAGCTCCCACCGGCTCTGTAACGGAGCCAGCAGTTGTGTGGGCGGCCGATCCGGCCGCCCTGCTGAACTGTGGGGAGAGCAAGCTTAGCCTGCTATCCCCACAAACCCTATGGAGGCAGGTCTCCTTGATTGCGAGGCCCACCTGATTCGCAGCCAGTGTAACTGTTTCAAAACAGGCATCATATGGTCTTTCCGGGTCACCCCAGAGACCTATCTGGCTGCTGCATTCTGAACTAACTGAAGTTTCCAAACTACATACAAAGGCAGCCCCACGTAGAGCGCATTGCAGTAGTCAAGCTGGGAGGTTACCAGCTGACGCATCACTGTTTTGAGGTCATCCTCTTCAAGGAATGGACGCAGCTGTCGAAACAGCCAGAGCTGATAGAAAGCACTCCTGGCCATGGCCTCCACCTGAGATACCAGGGTGAGGCCTGGGTCCAGGAGTACTCTCAGGCTGCACACCTGCTCCTTCTGGGGGAGTGTAACCCCATCCAGCACAGGAAGACTGAACTCACCCCTCAGATTCTGAGCCCCCACAATGAGCAGCACCTCCATCTTGCTTGGATTCAGCTTCAATTTGATATCCCTCATCCAGAAGTTTCCCTCATCTCTCTCGCTTGAGATATTTTTAACTGGAGGTGCTGAAAAGAAGACCTTCCATGTGCAAGTCATGCATGCCATCACTGAGCTCTGATCCCTTCAGTATACAAGTATGTGCCCAAGTTCCATGTGAAGACCAACGCCATGTGCAAAACTCTGCCGCTCTTTCCCGCATCACGGCATCACTGCAAGTGTCCTGCTGCAGCAGCATGCCAAATGCTAGGTGGAGCATCAGACTTTTTTCAGCTTCCTGAAGATGTGGCACACGTGGATGGAACTCAGCGGCAGACACAGTGGATACCACAGCAGAAATAAGAATGAGGAAAGCCCTAATCAGGCATGCTTTCCTCAGTGTCCCTGAAGAAGGGGAGAGAGTAAATGGGAACATGCTGGCTAGTCCCATAACATCACGTGCAGAATCTGGGCATGCCAGGGACAAGTGGCAAATGGGAATGCATTGGTTGGTGCAGGGGTGTAGCTAGTGGGCATGTTCCTGGCCCCCTCCTCCCACATTCAGGACCCCTGAATAGGGCTACTGGGCCTGTTGTAGAGCTTGACCTCTTAGGATTACACACCCTTACCAATAGGAGCAATAGGAATGCTCCACTTGCACCTCAGGGCCAGTCTGATGGATCATGGCCACTTTCTGTAACTGACTCTACGACTGCATTTTAATAACTCGCTTGATCCCACAGAGTGTGAGGCACTTAAGAAGGGAAAAAATACAATAACAATAACCCCAGCTAACAATGCCTCCTGCTAACTGGGCAAAGAGGCACCTTTGGAAGTGCTGGGTCTTATATTTAGGAGGGGCAGAGCAACTGGCCCCATTCAACCTTAGCACTGGGTCTCTTTGGGCAGGTTCACATGATGGATGTAATGTGGGCTAAACAAGAATGTAGGCTCCCCCAGATACATTCCCTCCCATGCAGTGTGTCATGTAAACTGGGAACATTTCCCCCAGGTCTGATTGGCAGTGCACCACACCAAAGGTACGTGGCGCCCACATTGTTAAGCCCACTTCAGATCTAAGATTAACTATGAGGCTATTCACACAAGCATGCAAAACAGGGCTAAGGGAGCCCAGCTTGGTTTTGTGAACCACTGGGATTGTGCTTGCCACGGTGGCAAACCCACCTATGTAGCCTGAGCTCCTAGTTCAATGAGGTGACAGGAGCGAGCATTCCCGTGACCACATTCAATTGATCGTGTGTCTGCTGCGGCTGCTTGCAGCCATGGCAGGCATAGTCAGGCGGGAGGGGGGATTCCAGTAATGCACACCGCGCACTTGCATGGTACATTATTGGGGCTCGGGGGGGGTGCTGTGTGGCAGCGATTCCTTGCACCCAGCCCCCAGAGCCACTGGGCGAGCCACAGGTGGACTGCCAGAGAGCTGCTACTTGTCTGGCAGAGGATCTGCCCACCCAGCGAAGGGTGAGTGATCGTCTGTGGGGAGGGTCGGGCAAACCCACTTTCCCCATGGACCGCGGAGGAGCTCTTCTCACTGATCATGAGAAGAGCTCCCATGAGGGCTTAGTGTGGTGCCAATCAGGGTTGGGTGGAAATCCCTGAGTTCACATGACACACTCTGCAGGTGCACAGGATGTGCTTCGGGGATCCTACATTCCTGTCGAGTCCACATTCCATCCATTGTGTGAACCAGTCCTTTCAGTGGCTGTTGCTGGGTGTACCTTTGAGGTTGGGAGACCTGTTGGGGACAGGGAACCATTTTATGTTGGTTCCTTTCCTATATAAACTGCATCGAGAACTTTTGTTGTTGTCGTTGAAAAGCAGTATATAGTAGTAGTAGTAGTAATACCTTTTGCTGGGGCAATATTTTACAGAGTGTTGCAAGCCTACCAAATACAAGATAGAGTTGGTTTGGAGCAAAAATAACACAACCCTGTCAAGGCACTGGAAGCCTACAATGACCAGCATCCGTGTTACTGAGGTGCTTTTCTATATGCAATTATTTGTTGGCTGATCATACAGGCTCCTTGGGGTTGGGGGGAGAGGGAGAAGGAAAGGGAGAATGAAAAATAATTCACTTATTGAACACGACGGATACAGCTGCATGGGATCGAATCTTCTTAAGCTGCCCGTTGTGTGAGCTAATATTTATATTCTTTGAGGTGATTAGTGAGTCCTCGTTCTCCAAGCAATGCCAGGGATGTGACTGCCCTTCTGCGGCTGCAGCCCATTCACACAGGAGTCAGCCGTGCATGGCGTCATTGGGAAACGGCTAGGAACAGACAGCTAGACACCTCTATCAGGGCATGGGATTAGCCCAAAGTGAGTGGGGAAATTACACAGACTTAGTGCAAATTGCCTGCTTTAATCCCCTGGTTTATATTATGAGCAAACCTTCACAGGGCATTATATCCAGCAAAGCCTCTGTAAGGGGCCCATCATGACTGCCGTTCACGGGCCTGGGATGGTGCTTAGGGCAGGGGAAGGAAAAATGCAGGAGAGGGGTTTTAATAGGTGGAAGTCAGTGCCACAATTCCAAGTCGTTGCCATTTAAATGCCACAAGACCTTAGAATTGCTTAGTCTGCTGTTCAGAATGGGTTAGTTCTGCCATCGCCAGAAACATCCTTTCTAATCTGTGGCACTCTAGGCCACTGGCACCCCAGTTTGGAATATCTAGCCTCAGTCAAGCAAACCAGGGGGCTGTGGTATAGTGGCTAGAGTGCTCAGTTTCAACCAGGAATATCCATTGCCAAATCCTTGCTTATCCCTGAAGCTCACTGGGCAATCTGGGACCAGTTGATCTTTCTCAACTTAGCCTCAGGAGGACATTGTGAGGACATTAAAATGGGGGAACCATATACAGCACCCTAAGTCCCTTGGAGAAATGGAGAGATAAAAAAAGGGGTAAAGAGCCAGTATTGCGATAGCAAGCACGAACTGTCCTCTTTGGGAGGAATGGTACATAGGAAGCTGCCATATACTGAGTCAGACCATAGGCCATCTCGCTCAGTATTGTCTTCACAGACTGGCAGCGGCTTCTCCAAGGTTGCAGGCAGGAATCTCTCTCAGCCCTATCTTGGAGAAGCCAGGGAGGGAACTTGAAACCTTCTGCTCTTCCCAGTGTGGCTCCATCCCCTGAGGGGAATATCTTACAGCGCTCACACTTCTAGTCTCCCATTCATCTGCAAACAGGGCAGACCCTGATTAGCTAAGGGGACAAGTCATGATTGCTACCACAAGACCAGCTCTCCTCTCCAATGGTCAGGGAGGTCATTCACACAATCAAAAACTGTGTTCTGTGTTTGGGTGTGGTGTGTGTTCCCAATATTCAGTCGTGTGAGAAGCAAGGTTGGAGGAAAACCTGGGGAGGAGTGACTGTGTGGAAGCAAGATAGGAGGAAAAGCTACCCAGGTTTTCCTCCTACCTTGCTTCCACACCACTGAAAATTGGGAGCCCACACAGCTCCCAAACCTGGGTAGAACACAGTTTTTGATTGTGTGAGTGACCTCAGGGTTTGCATCCTGGCATCCTCAGGTAGGGCTGGGAGAGACTCCTACCTGAAACCTGCTGGTCAGTGCAGACAGTCCTGAACTAAGATGGATCAATGCTTTGTTTCAGTATAAGGCAGCTTTCTATATTCCTAAAAATCTATGAGGCTCTCCTCATATGCAGCCTTACCCAGGCTAGGAAAGAACCACCAGAATCAGGCCTGATCCCGGTAGGGCAGCATCGCCTAGGTTAGATGCTCCAAAGACACGAACCTCGTTGAGTTTGAAACCAACTACAGCCAGGATGACGACACTGTCTTTGAAGACTTTGCCTGTCTGCGGCTGAAGGGCCTGAAAGACGACAAGGAAGACGACGACCATTTCCAGCCGGGGTTAATGGCGCCAGTGCCACCTTAAGTGGCGCAGCGGGGAAATGCTTGACTAACAAGCAGAAGGTTGCCAGTTCGAATCCCTGCTGGTATGTCTCCCGGACTATGGGGAATGTCCATATCGGGCAGCAGTGATCTAGGAAGATGCTGAAAGGCATCATCTCAGACTGTGTGGGAGATGGCAACGGTAAGCCCCTCCTGTATTCTACCAAAGACAACCACAGGGCTCTGTGGGTGCCAGGAGTCGACACCAACTTGACGGCACAGTTTACTTTACCTAATGGCGCCTGGGTTAACACGGTTAACCCAGGCTCTGGGATCGTGTGTCTCCCTGGGCTACATTCCGCCCGAGGAGACACAAAGACACAGGGACACAGAAGGGCACTTAGAGCACCCTTCTCCAGGGAGGATCCCCCAAGGCACTGCATTCGGCACTCGGGGCATTGTGGGATACCCAGAGGCCAGCCTCCAGAGCTCCACACTGCCTGGCGCAGCAGCAGGGTGCAGTCCGCACTCCCAGCCATGTTTAATGGATCGCCTGCGGGGAAGGCAAGGTTTGCACAGCCTTCTCCCCCACCTACCCGCTCCCTCTGCCTGCCCGGTGCTGTGGATGGCCCCTACATATGAAAAATCTGAGCGTTCTTTCACCAGGCTACAGATCCTATTTACCTAGAATAAGAGTCTTCTTTCTATTTATTTTCAAACAGCAAGCCCTGGCTAGAATCCAGACCTACAACTTTTCAAATTCAGATATCTGCTTTACAGAGGCAAATGTTTTCAATAATTCCTTTTCTTCTCTCATATCATCAGGGCTGCAGTGCCTGGAGAGGAAAATAGACTGATGATTTTAGTGCTTTTTTTGGTGGGGGGGGGTGGGCGGCTAGGACGATACTAAGCATAAATTAATACTGAAGGTATCAGGACCATACCAAGAGAAATGGCAGGTGATTCCAAAGTATATCTCCACATTGTTTACATTGTCTATACTTTCCTAAATCTTGGCAGATATATGCTAGGGCAGGGGTTCCCAACCTTAGGTTTCCTGATATTGTTGGACTACAACTCCCATCATCCCCAGACAACCTTTACCTACTTTGCCACCAATCAAGGACCTCAAAGTGAAATAGACAGGAAACATATCTTATAGCTCACCTACAATCCTCAAAAGCCCTCTTCCAAGTTCCCCTGAAAGTGAGGCAAGTGGTGACTAGGGATAGGGCCTTTCCAGTGGTGGCACCCCAGTTGTGGAATGGTCTTCCCAGGGAAGCTTACCTAGTACTGAGTTTGATTTTTGTCAATGCCAGGAAAGAAATTTTTTATTTGCCCAGGCATTTTAGACTTTTTTCAATGTTAAAATGGATTGGGCGGGGGGCGATACTGTTGATGCTCTTAGGTTCTGTTCAGTTTTGACCCTATTTTAATGTTGTGATTTAATGCAACTGGGTTACATGATGCACAGCTCTTTGGAAATGGAAGGGGGGCTGCAGGTTCACAAGAAGCCTTTAGCATCCTGGTACTGGAAGCTTCTTTGTGCAGCAGTCCAACCTGGAGGGCGAGAGGGAAGCAATTTTCCTGTCTCTCTCCTTCATCCAAAAGCCCTTTATACCAGTATAAATCTGAACCTGGAGATTGTGTGCAGTCCTCAGGAACATATTCATACAGGTGGAAAGGACTTTTGGAGGGAGGAGAGAGACAGGAAAATTGCTCCTCCCATTCTGTGCTGTGCTGTGCCATGTTGCCTATGTCCACATCAGTCCTAAATGCAGGGACGCTGAAGGCTTCTTGTAGACCCACAGACCCACCTCTTTCACAGGCGGGCTGCCCATCATGTAAGCCAATAATTTGGGCTGGAAGGCAGGGTAGTTAAATTATTGTAATAAATGATACATCTAATGCAGGCTTCCTCAAACTGCGGCCCTCCAGATGTTGCTGAACTACAACTCCCAGCATACCCAGCCACATAAAATTGTGTCTAGGGATGCTGGGAGTTGTAGTTCAGCAACATCTGGAGGGCCGCAGTTTGGGGAAGCCTGATCTAATGGATAAAGTAAAGTGTGCCGTCAAGTTGATTTTGACCCCTGGGGCCCACAGAGCTCTGTGGTTGTCTTTAGTAGAATACAAGAGGGGTTTGCCATTGCCTCCTCTTGCACAGTATGAGATGATGCCTTAAAGCATCTTCCTATATCGCTGCTGCCCAATATAGTACCAGCGAGGATTTGAACCAGCAACCTTCTGCTTGTTAGTCAAGCATTTCCCCACTGTGCCACTTAAGGTGACGATATCTAATGGATACCAAATCTCAAAACCTATTCAAAGACTTCATGGGGGGTGAGGAGCAGAAAGCATTTTTCTTGATCTTTCTAAAACTTCCAGTACAACATAACATAACGTAACGTAACGTAACGTAACATGTAGACTGGCACTAATGCTTGCTTCAGAGTATTTACATAAAAGATGATGAATCACTAACTGCAAAGGGGCTATTTTCCTTCTTTTGCAGCCTCTGTGATTTCATACAGATATGTCTTCACAGCTGATTGAATCTTGGTAATAAATGGATATACGAACGACCCACTGCAAGGCCTTCACTCTTGTGCTCTTCATTTCTTACTTCATATCCAGATCCTGCTGCTGCCAAGTGCTCTTTGCATGTCTTCCTTTTGGAAACATAGTTTCCCATTTGGATGCCATGACATGTGAAATGTCTTATGGAAGTCAAGACATGATTAGTTAACTGCATGCATTTGGATAGTTAGATGAAACCTGGTCCAAAATCACCGCAACTGGTATTTGCAAGTGGCTTAGAAATCACGAATGAAAAATCATATGGGAGGAGAGCTGGTCTTGTGGTAGCAAGCATGACTTGTCTCCTTGGCTAAGTAGGGTCCACCCTGGTTGCATTTGAATGGGAGACTAATGCATGAGCACTGTGACATATTCTCCTTAGGGGATGGGACTGCTCTGGGAAGAGCACCTGGGTGCTTGCATGGAGAAGGTTCCAAGTTCCCTCCCTGGCATCCCCAGAGAGGGCTGAGTGAGACTCCTTGGAGAAGCTGCTGCCAGTCTGTGTAGACGATACTGAGCTAGATGGACCAAGGGTCTGACTTGATATATGGCAGCTGCCTATCTTCCTATGTTCCTGGAACCATTGCTGAGACCCCATTTGTGAATCCCAAGCAACATAACTTGTACTCTCATTTCAGTGCTGAAGCCAACTTATAGCTTCCCAACTATTTATTGTGGCTGGGGATTATGACAGTTGAAATCCAACAACATCTGGGGACCCAAGTTTGTGAACTCCTGACGTAATGTGCAATGGTGCCCAGGTGCCAAGAAGAAGGAGGAGGAGGAGGAGGAGGAGGAGACTCACTTTGGGAAGGAGGAATTTAGAATACAGAAGTGGTGAGGGAGGGATCACAACCTTCAGCACTTTTGGAAAGTGCTTCTTTGTGCACCTCTTTTCTTGTCCCACATAGTAAGGTTGTTCACATGACCTTCTGCTGGGCTGGGGAGGGAGGAGAGGGGTAAGGCAGGAGAGCCCTTCCCTTCCCCCTAGATGATCCACTGGTGCTTCCAGCCATGTGGCTCATGTGCCCACACAACTGGCACTGCCACCAGCTGTGGGGCATTCTGGAGGCTGGGCCCTGGCCTCCAGATATCCCACAATGCACTGCACAATGAGCACAGTCCATTGAGGGATTCTCATGTGAGTCAGATGCTCTAGGCACCCGGCTCTGTGTCTGGTCAGGCTGCCTGCAGCCCAAGCATTCACACGACCCCGTAGCTGGGTAAAAGGTCGGATAATCTTCCCGGACTACTCAGGGAGGCAGTGCTGGGGTCAGCCTCAATCTGGATGCTTCACATAAGCAGCCCAATCCTGGGTAGGGATGCTCGTGTGAACAGCCTCAGGATCTGCCAATCCTCTTCTTCTGCTAATTCTAGTGCGCTCAATAGCTCCAATGGAGTCCTAAATGTCTCAGCTGATCTACAGTGCAATTCTGGCGTTTTCTTTTATGGTTCATTTTGATGCTGGCATTATCGGTTTTGATAAACACATTTTATAGTGTCCCAGTGTGAGCCATTCTGACACCAGAGTGATGAAATATCTCTCGAGTCAGCTCTGAGGATAATTTTTCCCTGATGAAACTGTCAGAGCCTGTCCTTTCATACTTCTCAGAGGAGGCAGCAGTAGTCTCAACAATTTCCACACTACACTATGTTTTCCTTCTATGAAATGCCTCTCTTTATTTAGCTACAAATTTCTTCTTGTTGGGTTGAGTTTAAAGCTAACTGACAGTTTCCCCCCACCCTACCCCTTTGTTTTTGCTTCTTCTTGAAGTGACTTTATGTCCCTATCATTTTATGGCCAAGTTCCAGTGTTAATTATTTGCTGTTCTTGGGTGACTCAGGCAGAAGTTTCAAGGCCACAGAAAAACAATCATTGAGGCTGTTCTCATGCGCAGCCTATCCCAGGTTAGGGAAGCCCAGCCTGGGTTAGGCTGCACATGAGAACCACTGGAATCAGGCCCAATTCCAGTGGGACAGCACTGCCTAGCCCAGCTTTTAAGCCTGGCTTTTAGCTGGTGTTAAAGACGCGAGCACAACTTCGGCTCTGGGATGGTGGTGTGTTCACTCGGACTGCATTCAGAGACACAGTGTGGAGCTCTGGAGGCTGGAACCATGCATCCCAGCCTATGGATATCTCACATTGCACCATGTGACACGTGCGGTGAGCTGGGGGACTCCTCCATGAGACAGGTGCTCTATGCACCCAACACAGAGATGGGTGCATAGAGTACCTGTCTCTTGGGGGAGTCCCCCAGTGCACCGCACATGTCACATGGTGCAACGTGGGATATCCATAGGTTGGGGCTCTTGGTTCAAGCCTCTGGAGCTCCACACTGTGTGGTGCATGGTGGATCATCTGGGTGTGTGGTCCACACTCCCAGAAACATTCGGTTGCCCGTCTGGGGGGAAGGTGAATTGGCCCAGCCTTCCAATCCTGCCTGCCCAGGCGGTCATGTGAATAGCCCCATTAATCTATCACAAGGCATACACAAAGGGGCTCTCCATGTTTTACCAACATCCAGGTAAACATCCAGGTTACCAACATCCAGGCCTGGTTATTGTAATGCACTGAACAGGGGCTATCTTTCAGCTGTCTTCAGAAACTCCAGCGGGTCAGAAAACATCAGCCAGGTTGTTGACAGTCATTGGCCAATACATTTATTCCTCAGTACACCTAGTCCCAGAGTGTGGTCTGAAGGTACACAATACAGTCACCTTGCTGAAGCTAAGCAGGTCTTGGTGTGGTCAGTGCCTGGCACCCATCCCTGCTACCTTTGGGGATGGATCATGGAGCTGCAGTTCAGCAGTCGAGAACCTGCATTGCATGTGGAAGGTTCTAGGCTCAATCCCTGGCATCTTCAGCCAAGGCTAGGAAAGACTGCTGTCCGTCTGTGTAAACAATACTGACAATGGTCTGACTCAGTATAAGGCAAATTCCTATGTACATTGGCGGTTTGTTTCCAGGTGGAATTCAAAGCGTTGCCCTAATTCTGGGGTTCCTAGCCTGGAATCCACGGACCCCCTGGGGTCCACTGGGTAGGCCCGAGTGGTCTATGGAAAATCTGTGCTGCAGTGAATTTTATTTGGTTCCTGGTGAGCCAGAATAAAGCCTCACAACTCACTGGAGGGGAGCGTCCCTGGGACACAACACCATCAGTGCTGTTCACACTCGTGCAGCAGTGAAGGCAGGGCTCCTATTGCTCTTGTTGCATTGCGTAGAATGTTTCAATAAAGGTTCAGAGTACGCCCTCCCATTAATTTTTTACTGGCGCCTTTAGTCTTGGATAACTTGTTGGTTTTAGACTACAGCTCCCATCAGCCCCAGTCACAATGGCCAAAGTCCAGGGATGATGGGAGTTATCATCCAAAAACAACAAGTTATCCAAGCCTGTAAAATATATTTATATAAATGGGTCCATGCATAATAGCTGAGGCTATGGGAGCCCTGTAGGTTCAAAAAGTTTAAGAAGCCCTGCCCTAAGTGGCTTGAGGCTGAGGAACCTGAAAGACCACCTGCTTGAGGATGGACCTGCCTGGCAACTGAGATAATCGCTGGAGTGGAGACTCCTCTTCAGTTGCTTTCACCTGTATAGTTTGTGACTGGGAAGAAGGTCATCTCTCGAGTTGTGCAGGGGTGTGTGAGCCAGCTCAGTTCGAGCCGGGCTCAAAGTCAAGCTGGATCTGCTCAACAGATTCAGGGTCGAACTGGACTGGCCTAGTTTGGTCCAAGTTGGAGCCAAACTGGGCTCAGTTCAAACAGAGCCAGCTCAGAGCCATACTGGTAAAGGAGAATCCAGTGAAGATACCCCTTTACCAGCACAGGCAGAGGCAAGGATGCTTTCCTAAATATAGAGGTTGCGGGAAGGATGTCATTACAAGTATGATGCATTACAAGTATGAGCTGCAGCGGGGGTGGTGGGGGTGGGGGTGGAGAGTTCAGTGGCAGCTTCCTACCCCACCCCTGCCAGTTTCCCTGTGAGTAGCCCAGGCTGGTAATGACTCGGTTCTAGCCTCTGCGCACACATGGGGGCCATTTTACTGAACTCTGTGAATGCGCAGAGGCCATTTGCAAGTCCACACAACACTTTCAATAAGATGACCACCACAACCCCAAGATCCCTCTCTTGATCAGGCATCAACAGCTCAGATCCCATCAACATATACTCTAAGTTGGGGTTATTCGTCCCAATGTGCATCACTTTACACTTGCCAACATTGAACCACATTTGCCATTTGGTCGCCCACTCCCCCAGTTTGAAGAGATCCTTTTGGAGCTCCCCACAATCTGTTTTGGATTTCACTACCCGAAAGAGTTTGGTATCATCTGCAAATCTGGCCACCTCATTGCTTACCCCTACTTCTAGATCATTTATGAATAAATTAAAAAGCACCGGTCCCAGTACAGATCCCTGGGGGACCCCACTTCTTACTTCCCTCCATTGTGAAAACTCTCCATTTATCCCTACCCTCTGTTTCCTGTTTTTCAACCAGTTAGCAATCCACATATGTAGCAATATGTAGCAATCCCCTTATCTCATAACCGTTAAGTTTTTCTCAGGAGTCTTTGATGAAGAACTTGGTTGAAAACTTTTTGGAAGTCTAGGTATACTATGTCAACTGGATCACCCTTATCGATACACTTGTTGACACTCTCGAAGAACTCCAAAAGGTTTGTGAGACAAGATTTACCTTTGCGGAAGACATGCTTGCTGGTTCTCTTTCAACAGGGCCTGTTCTTCTAGATGCTTTACAATTTTATCCTTGAGTATGTTTTCCATCAATTTGCCTGGAACGGATGTTAAGCTAACTGGCCTGTAATTCCTGGATCGCCACTGCTTCCCTTTTTGAAAATTGGTGTTACATTTGCTACTTTCCAGTCCTCTGGTACAGAGCCTAATTGCAGGGTTAAGTTATATATTTTAGCAAGGAGGCTGGCATTTTCACATTTGAGTTCTTTAAGGACTCTAGGCTCCAGGCTCACCCGGCTCTCTGCTGCTTCCACCTTCATGGGTGCAGTATTATAATATTAGGGACCTTAAAAAAACATACTTTCTTTAACTCAATGCGTGGCAGCTGTGAAAAAAGCCAAAGGCTAGGGATTGTTAGGAAGGGGATTGAAAATAAAACAGCTAATATTATAATGCCCTTATACAAAACTATGGTGTGGCCACACCTGGAGTACTGCATACAATTCTGGTCACCACATCTAAAAAAGGACATTGTAGAACTGGAAAAGGTGCAGAAGAGGGCAACCAAGATGACCAGGGGCCTGGAGAGCCTCCCTTATGAAGCAAGGCTACAACACCTGGGGCTTTTTAGTTTAGAAAAAAAGATGAATGTGGGGAGACATGACAGAGGTCTATACAATCATACATGGAGTGGAGAAAGTGGATAGAGAGAAATCTTTCTCCCTCTCCCATAACACTAGAACCAGGGGTCATCCCATGAAACTGATTGCCACAAAATTTAGGACTGACAAAAGGAAGTGTTTTTTTTTTTCACACAATGCATAAATCAACTTGTGGAATTCTCTGCCACAAGATGTGGTGACAGCCAACAACCTGGATGGCTTTAAGAAGAGTTTGTATAACTTCATGAAGGAGAGGTCTATCAACGGCTATAAGTCTGAGGGCTATAGGCCACCTCCAGCCTGAAAGGCAGGATGCCTCTGAGTACCAGTTATGGGGGAGTAACCGTAGGAGAGAGGGTATGCGTTCAGCTCCTTCCTGTGGGTTTCCCAGTGGCATCTGGTGGGCCACTGTGTGAAACAGGATGCTGGACTAGATGGGCCTTGGGCCTGATCCAGCAGGGCTGTTCTTATGTTCCTTTTGGAAACATAGTTTCCCATTTGGATGCACTCATATTCTTCTCACGTGAAATGTCCTATGTAATTAATCTTGGGCTGTGGGCCTGGGACCTGGATCTTTGAAGTACATAGCAATGAGCCTGCTGCTGCTTGGCTTCACCTCTGGTGAGATCCTGTTTCTCCCAGGCCTGGCTTTGGTCTTGTGCCCTCTAGGGACAGGTGTCCATGGCTCAATCACCTGACAGGTGGCAGGGTTTGTCTTGGGTTGTCCTCTCAGCTGCCTGTTCTCTAACTGTTGTTTTTATTGCATATATGTATGATAATCCCATGCCTTCTGGTTTTATCTCCTGTTTTACATTTTCCTTGTGCAGATATTTGAGATTTGTTATGCTGCCTTGAATGCCAACTAGGGCCAGAAGGATAGAATACATACATTTTAAAATACATAAATATTCTTTTGACAGTCAAGCTGCCTTCACAGTGGTTGGTAGTGTTAGTTATTATTATTTCACCAGCGTTGCAAATGTGTCAACAAAAGACAAGAGCCTAAAAGACATTTTAGCTACATACACATACCTGTGATAGGCAAATCACTAGGCAGAAAAGAACAGACTCTGTTTTGAAAAAGCACCCCTGTGTGCCTGGTCACCTGGAGACAATGCTTGCTACAACATACAAACCCCATATGCACCCCTCTCCCAAATGGAATAAGATGAGTGAGAGCTTGGACACGCTGCTTGGGTCTGCCCCGGGTCCACCACATGGGTGTCTTCAACCCACCACTTTGGAGGACACTAATGTGCACACAACTACTCAGTGAACTGGGAAGTCTCAAAACAGAACTTCTTTCCGTTTCCTGTCCAAGCACACAGCCGCCCAACACCCCTTTCCTCTTCAAACCAGCTAAATGCTGTATCTAGCCCATGTTTTCTGGAAAGAGAGCTGATGGAGATGCTGGAGGTGTAAGGTGACTCAAGCAATGCTGCAGAAGAGCCCCCTGCCAGCCCTTCCCAAGCACTCTTCCTGTCATGACCCCAGATCTGGGACTCCCCTAAATGGGGGGGAAAGATGGACTATTCAGGAGATGAGACTGGGTGGGAAGATCCTGTGACCTGAACCTGGGCCCACCGGTCCTTCCTTCACCCTCTGATTCAAAGGAGGAGCTTGAAGACCTGCCAGTCCAAGCAGAGTTTCCCCAGAGCCACTGGGGCCAGTGCTTGGTAAACTGGGCATGGCCCCTTCAGATTTCAGAGCCTTCCCAGTAGAGGCGCTCTTACCCCCGGAACTTGGGGCTCTGGCCTGTGGCCTCCTAGGTCCAGGGGGGGGACCTCCTGCAGCCACTCTGCACTGCCCCACCTCTGCCCCTATGCCTGCCCCACCAGGCAGCTCCAGCGCACCTTTACAAAACACACACAAACACCACTGCATGGCGGCAGCACTAGCTGCAGGGAGGGCAGGGGGCGGGGAGGGAAGAGTTTCCCCTTTAAGGAGATGTTTACCCAGGGGAATGGGGAGATGGGGCACGGTGGTGGCAGTTGCAGGGAAGGAGGGAGGAGAGGAGGGGAAAGTTCCTTGTTACTCTCCTCATCCCCCCCACCGGAGGCAAGTTCTGTCCAGCTCTGCTCCCTCCTCCCAAGTGACGGCTTCTCACCTTGGAAGAAGCAGAACTGGATGGAGCTCACCACCTCCCATCCCGGAGTTGATGGAGGATAACGGGGTTCTCTCACCTCCTCGCCCCCACCCTCCCTGCAGCCACCACCGCCGCACCCCACCCTCCCCGCAGCTAGTGCGACCACGACACTCAGCAGCTCCCCCCCCGCCTTTAAACCAGTATGCAAAAGGAGGGGGAGTTCTCCTAACACCCCACCATCGCGACTGGGGGGCCCTCCAAAGCCATTCAGGTCCAGGCTCCAAAATGCCCTGGGTGTGCCACTGCTTCCCAGGCAAGTGGTGGGGCCAGTCCACTCAACTTGGGCAGCAGCTGGATAGACTGGCCCAGCAAGCTTGCTTGTCTGCTTGGAGCTATCCAAGGTCCTGACTTCTTTACCTGTCATGCTTTCCTTGGAGCTGCCTGAGATCTGTGGCTCTCCGGGAGGTTTTCCACACAGGGCTTTTAAAGCCCTTTAGCTCACATCTCCTCCAGAATGGAGGGCGTATGTTAACATATAGGGCAAATTTACCCCGAAGTCCCTGCAAGCTACTGAGGAGCACTTCACACACAGCTTGGGGTTTTCACTCTGCATTAGAGTATAGCCCGATTTATATCTGGGGTAAAAAAATTCCACTTTTTGCATTGGGTTTTGAGATAACTTTGAGTTCGCAGTAAAGCCTAGTGGCTTTTAAAAAGTGCCTAAAGACTTATCTTTTTACCCAAGCCTTTTAGCTTTTTAGCTTTTTAAACTTTTGATTGTTTATTATTTGTTTTAAATTGCTTTTAGTATTTGTTTGTTGTGAACCGCCCTGAGACCTTGGGTTAGGGCAGTATAAAAATGTGCTAAATAAATAAATAAATAATAATTAATAAATAAAGCCTCCCAGAAAACTCTTGGTAAAGCTTGCTAGAGAACTCCCAGGAACCACTACCAACATCTGGATTTCTGGCTTAGCCATTGACCCCCATCTATTGCTATTGCTATTGCTATCTGTCCCATCTGGAACAAGATACTTCCCAAATCATCAGTTAATATTCCCCTGGGAGAATATGTGGTAATCAGTCAAATCCAGAATGCAATTAAATTTTATAGTATACAATTATGCACCACCTGATAGCCTGTCTGTAGGTGTCGGGGCAAGGGGGCGGCATAGCAGAGATGCTAATGAAAGACAAGTGATCTGGAAGGCATCCAACTGGAATCTCACTTCAGCCTCCAACTCACTCTCTAGGTGGTGACAGGCATTGAGGTTTCCATGTGGAGTGATGGGCTGTTTGCTGCAGAGAAGAATTCAGACATAAGAATCCCCACCTCAGTGAGAACTGAATCTTAGTACTTCTCTAGTAACCCGCTGTATAATTAGAAAATGTGATAACTCTGTCTTTTTCTCACCTGAGAGAAAACTGTGTGTGGCGAGGGAGGGAGGGGGAGAGGGAGAGCTCCTCTTTGCAAAGCAAGCACTTTGCTAGTACAATAGATCTGTCGAATGCCTGTAATTCATTCCCAAGCTAAATGCCCACTACTCTCTCGAGGTGAGGGCAAACCTTTTGTGTTTATTTTTTATTCCAAAGCTTCAACAGCAGAGCAAAGTCTCTGCCATCCACTAAGGCAAGCAGGCAGGGAGGGAGGGAGGATTCTGCAAACCACGAGCATCAAGAACTTTGCAAATTGGATATGCTGCATCCCTTAAAACTGGAGCAACTAGGCCCCCTTTTTCAGGATGTGTCATTAAAGTTGTCACACAGTTTGTTCAGATTTTCTGATCTGTTGCCAAACACTAAGCTGATATTGGGGGATTTTCTGCTTTTTTGACCGAGCAATGGGTGGCAAAATAGCATTCTACCAAGTGTAACAGACTTATGACATCACCAGTACTTTACTGTCACAAGTAGCTGAGCCTCCTGATCACTGTATTGGTGACACTCATAATGAAAACCTTCCACTGAAGACTGTAGAGTGAAGAAAGAAGGGACAATGTTGTTCCTTGGATCCCTGCATGGCTCCACCTACTAGGTGCCCCATTCATTCTGCCTGATCTTGCTTGACTATAAATACTTCCAGGGGAAGTGTGGAGTTTTGCTTGGCTCTGGACTTCCTGTGCCTAGCTAGTTTTGCTCCTGATGTTTCCTGCCTGTTCCTCCATATCCCCATCCACCTGCTCCCCTTCTGGTCTGCCAGTTTCTGTATCTCATATGCTCCATTGTCTTTATTTTCTGGGTCCTGTCCCTGACCAGTTGCTGTCCTGCGTTTGCCTTTTGAGGATGGCTTGTTCACACTTTTAGACTGCAACCTGATGCACAATTACCTGCAAGAAAATTTGATTGAATACAGTGGCGGCATTCACATGTAACATGGAAATGCAGTTCCAATGGACCCACGGTTCTGCGCCGCACTCCTCCTGCTTTCCTGTCCAAATTCAGATGTACTGGAGAGCATCCTCTCTGCAGTCAGTGAGACTGCAAAGAGGCAGGGAAGCTGGCTGTGCAGGCTCCCTTCTTGACTGAAGGACAGCCCACACAGCCAATCATGCCAGAGTTGAGGGAGGAACTTCCTCCTTCAGCTCTGGTTCCAGGGGACACAGCCTGCAGTTCTGAATTTGGGCATACTGCAGGCTGCATGGAACCTCTGGTTGCGGTGATTAAATTCACTACGACCTGAGGGTTCAGACTGAAGTTCCAAATCTGAGCCCTTGGTTCATCTGGATATGACGTCCGTGGAACCTCTGGCCCATTCAACTGCGGTTCTGGATTACATGCAAATGCAGCCTGTGGGACTTGTATTTGAGCCCCACTGTATTTCTTTATTCCTCTAGCAACTCACACCATCACTGCCATCCTTTGTTTACTCCAAACAAAGGATAGCAGTGGTAGTATGCATTGCTGGAGCTGCCATTCTTCAGCATTCAACTCCGTACCTGTGAAAGTCACATCTCTTGCTCTGTAGGTGAATGCATCTTCTCTCCAGTGCACATTTAGGGAAACACTAGAATGGGGGGTGGATTGCAAACAAATTCCTGCTTTGGTCTACAGAGGCTGTGTTTACTTTTCCTTCTGCCTGCTGCACCAGGGGAACTGCCAGATCGACCTGCCATTTGCTTAGTATATCAAGCAAAGTTGCTGTTTTGCACATGGAAATGTGCCAGAGGAATCCTAGTCATGGCCAGTCCACTGAAATAGAACCTTCATTATTAAATACCCATCAAAGCTGTTCATACACATGGGATGGAGGAGGGAGGGGGAAAATGTGTTGAGAAACCCAATAATATTTGCAGATGCAATCATAAAATAATATTCAATAATGTGGCGTTGTAAAGGGGTTGCTGGGTGGAACTCATGGACTAGTGTGGTTGGCTGTTAATTATTTGGCCTCAAATAGATTCAGTCCAGAAATGGCCTGGAAGCAATCAGGTATCGCAGCAGGGCAAGATGGACTAAATTGAAGTATGTTCTGAACACCGCTTACCAGAAATGGGCTAAGAGTCCATGCTTCTGTTCAGCACCACTGGAGTTCTTCCCCTCCACACCCTGCTGCCATACTTCCTTGCATTAATTGTCTTTTTAATTCCCTCCTCCTCTTCAGTGATCTCACTTTCTTCTGTTAAGTTCATTACTGTCTCAAAAGTGAGCAGCTAGTATTTTCCTGTCCTGAAAGCTTTATGCCTTTGCTGCAGAAATAGGGGCATTGAACAAGGAGGGAGGGGAACAAATGTCCCTTAGCCCCCCAGGGAGAGGGGGTCCTTGACAGCTTACTTTTTACTCTCTCCTCCCACTTTGTAAGAACAGCCTGTTTCCCATGGTGGCCCACCAGATACCCCACAGACAAGAGGTGGGGGCATGCTCTCTCTCCTGCTGTTGCTCTCCTTCAATTTTCCCCCTCACCCTGAAGAAGGTGGCAGTGGGGCTGGGGTCCACTTTCAATTTTTGTCCTAGGGCCTGCTCCAACCTTACTATGCAGTGATGAGGGAAAGGTACTCTGAGCATGGTCAAGGGAATTGTATAAGCCATCCTACAGATGAGGAGAAACTTCACTCTAGTCAAGAGTGATATGGATTCTTGGGCATTATCTTGCCCTCTGAAATAGATATCATCCAGGATCAGTACCACAGCAGAAATGAAATTTCTGACAAACAGTAAATTCAAGTCCCCTGATAAGAGTAGCTAACAAATCTGAGGGAACACCGCTGGGTCATGACACAAGGAAAGCTACATCATTATTATGATCTTAGCAGCTTGCATTTTATGTATTGTTGTACCCAGCATTTTTTTTCCGTGCCATGGATTAATGACCTGGAGCCTTCTACTTACACAACTTATGGCACGGAAGTAGGAGTTGGAGTATAAAGCCCAAATGATGTTTTCACATACAAAGCCTTGTCCTGAGTCAGATCATCGGTCCATCATTGTCAGCACTGACTGGCAGCAGCTTTCCCAAAGTTTCAGGCAGGGGTCTTTCCCAGCCCTGTCTGGAGATGCTGCCAGGGATTGAACCTGGGACCTTCCGCATGCAAAGTAAATGCCCACTGAGCTACAACTCCAGGGGCACCTTTGCACAGCTTCGGCCAGGGCATCATCTCCACCCATTTCTCAAGGCCAATGTGGCCATAGATACTGAAGGAATCTTGGGAAACAGGTGATGCCTCGATGCCTAAAGAACCCTCTCACCTTTAATGTTATGCTGCCACCACTCCTCTTTCCACTCTGTGGGGCCCAGTGAGGAGAGATTATGTCTCCCTGAGGAGGCTACGCGTCCCAGCATGCATCATGCCCAGGAAGATCAGGAGAGAAGCCAAGAAGTACTGGTGCTCCGTCCCTGCGTGTCCCCCCTCCACTACATCCCTTGTCTTTAGTGGATCAGGAGGTGGGAGTGTGGTGTGTGGTGAACGTGATCTGGCCTCCTCAACCTGATGGAGGCTCAGAGTTGGGGAGTGGTAGAGGGGAAATGCATGGGGCTTTCCAAAGAGGCTCTCTTTCCACACTTACTCATTCCTTAGTTGCATCATTGCTAGAATACTGCAATGTGCTTTACATGGGGCTGCCCTTGAAGAATACTGAGAACCTTAGCTAGTGCAAAAGGCAGTGGCCAGGGTTTTATCCAGAGCTGCCTGTTGGGAGGATATTACACCCATTTTGAAAGAGCTGCTCTGGCTGCTGATTTGCTTCTGAGTCCACTTCATGGTGTTGGTTATAACCTTTATTGCCTTTAATGAAGGAATTCCTTTATCTGAAGGAATGCCTGCTCCCAAATCAAATGTTTTTGCCTTCTTGACTAGATCATCCAAGGGTCCTTGAGCTGATGCTGAGAGGCTTGATTGTCATGCACACAGAACAGAGCCTTCTTGGTCCTTGCCCCTGAGCTTTGGAATGTTCTCCCAGAACATTCCAACATTTTACCTAAATCCTAGACACGATTTCCCCCCAAGTTATTTGATCTTAGAAATGTTGGAGCTAGGACCCTGGCAGCATCAGCTCTCAGCTGCAATGTCTCATAGTGACCAAGGGTGGAGGTTAGGGTCATGGATAAAAGTGCTGGACTCCTCCCCTCTTTGTTCTTCCAGTGTTAGTCTCCATTTTGTCTCTTCAGAGATGACTGTTTGTTTTGGTCTCTCTCTTCAGCCATGAGCTACAGCTGAAATTGAGCTGCATGCTTTTTCACATTCATTTGTAACCTTTTCTTTAAATAAATCCTTATAGTTTTCAGTACTAAAGAACTGTCTTAAGACCTCTTGTTTTGCTGCTTTCTCACCAAACTGGTTTTGCTTTGCTATTTGGGGATTGAACTGCTATTCTTCCCCTACAAGAAATTGGGGGGTCATTTTAAATTCAGAGTGCTGTTCCTTTTGGGCAAATACAGGTATAACCTGAATTTACAGGTATACATTTCTACATTATATAAATTTATATAATGTAGAAATGTATACCTGTTTTGGATTCAGGAGCACTCCCAAGCTATTTACCTTATCTTTCAGGGGAAGTGTAACCCCATCCAGAACAGATATAAACCATCCCTTGGGTCCTGCCCCGCCACAGTCACTACCTCCATCTTATTTGGATTCAACTTGTTTGTTATCCCTCACCCAGCTCATTACCACCTCCAGGCAGACATTTAGGACAGTTATGTCATTTCCTGATGAGATTGATATGGAGAAATAGATCAGCATATTAATAACACCCTGCACCAAACCTCCTGATGATGATGCAAATTTGTGTCATCATGCAAATGATCTCCATACATGCATGGAGGTCTCACAAATGTGATCTATAAGGATAACATCTCCCTTACCAGGGTCCCTGTTAGGGTGTCGGACCATATTGAATGTGTGTACCTAGGTCTGGGGACGAGGGATAGATTTGATTTCCCTAAATGCTTGCATGGAAGTAGTAATGGGCTGGATGAGGGAGAATAAACTGAAGCTGAATCCAGATAAGACGGAGGTACTTATTGTGTGGGGTCAGAGAACACTAGAGACAATTTTGATCTGCCTGTTCTAGATGGAGTCACACCTCCTCAAAAGGAACAGGTTTGCAGTCTGGGAGTACTTCTGGATCCACACCTCTCCCTGGTTTCTCAGGTTGAAGTGGTGGCCAGGGGTGATTTCTATCAGCTCCGGCTGATACGCCAGCTCCGGCCGTTTCTTGAGATGAACGACCTCAAAACAGTGGTACATATGTTGGTAACCTCCAGACTTGACTCCTGTAATGCGCTGTATGTGGGGCTGCCTTTGTACATAGTCCAGAAGCTTCAGTTGGTACAGAACGCAGTGGCCAGGTTGGTCTCTGGGTCATCTCGGAGAGACCACAACACTCCTTTGATGATAGAGTTACACTGGCTGCCAATAGGTTTCCGGGCAAAATACAAAGTGCTTGTCATAACTTATAAAGCCCTAAATGGCTTAGGCCCTGGGTATCTAAGAGAATGTCTTCTTCATTATGATCCCCACCACCCATTGAGGTCTTCTCGAGAGGTCCGTCTCCAGTTGCCGCCAGGGGACGGGCTTTCTTGGTTGCTGTCCGGAGACTGTGGAATGCGCTCCCTACTGAGATATGATCCTCCCCATCTCTGACAATTTTTAGAAAGCATTTGAAAACCCACCTCTTCACTTAAGCTTTTTCTGTTCTTTAAGATTTTAAGTTTTTAATTCGTGGCTGATTTTTAAATTGTTACATTGTTTTAAGTTTTTGTATATATTTTAACTTGTTTTATACTATTGTAAACCGCCCAGAGATGAAAGTTTGGGGCGGTGTACAAACGAAATAAATAAATAAATAAATAAATAAATAAATAGCTAGCCTCTGTGCATATGTGGGCACCAGAACTGGGTCGCACTAGAGTGCTGGTCCCAGTCCAGAGAGTTTGAAGCGCTGCTGCCACCTCCAACGATGAGGTGGCCTCTTGATGCCCCTATTAGGATTTTTTTAATGGTAGGCAGGGTTACCCTCTTTGCTTGTAAAGGGATATCCTCCTCACTGGTTTCCCCTTTACAAGCATGGCCCTTTGAGCCGAATCAAACAGTCTCTGAACTGGTTCAGTCCCGTTCGAACCTCAGAGTGAACTGGGGGCCGGTTCAACTTGAATTGACTCACAGGCTGGTGGGACGGTTTAAGTTCGGCTCAAACTCAAATCGAACCACTGGAATCAATTCCGTGCACACCCCTAATCCCACCTCCCTCAGGTCACCCAGAAGGATATCAAAGCCAATGATATTGAAAGCCACTGAGAAATCCAAAAGGAACAGCAGAGTCACATTCCCTCTTTCAATAGCCAATCGTAGAGCATCCATCAGACTGACCAAGGCAGTCTCAACCCCATAGCCCGGGTTACTAAAAGCCGGCTAACTTCCATTTTTAAGGGGTTTGTCTTAAGTTCTGGGTTGTCTTCTATTCAGGGAAATATGGTACTCTGGCCCTTGCCACCAGCCCAAGGACTAATTGTTACAGGGAGGCTGCACCCTGCTGTCTCAGGAAGAACATCATGGCCAGGCAAACACCAGGCTGGCCCAAGCCATTGGCCAGAGAAGGAGCAGCTGCAGGAACTCCACTTCCCCCCTCCCTGCCAGAAAAGGTCCCTCCCTGCTTACCCATGGATTGCAGAGCTGAAGGGAAGCACCCTCTTCCAGGGAAACCTGCTTCAGTTAATCAGCATTTAACCAGGATATATATTAGGCCTGCTCAATTTAGGCTCCCATAATCCCCAACCACAGTGGCCAGTACCCTGGGATTGTGGTAATTGTAGGCCAACATCTGCAGGAGGGCCAAAGTTGAGCAGCCCTGATATATATATACTGAGGTATCAGGATAAGAACCCTGGTTGTCTATCCTGATTAAATGCTGGTTAACTGAAGCAGTTTGATCAGAGTTGCCCTGAAATTCTTGGTTCTCACAATTGGCTTTACCAGGCTCACTGATTCTGATTAACTTTTTAACCAGGATCCTTGGATTGTGTGAATGCTGCCTCACTGTTGCTGGATAGCATTTGTACTTTTCATCTGTTGTAATCTCCACCTTGGAGATTATTTGCTCAAAAGGCAGAGTAGACATGGAATGAATGAATGAATGCATGCATGCATGCTTCAAAGGGTGCTTTATTGCATTATATTCATTATTATTATTAATATAATAATAATAATAATAATAATAATAATAATTTTAACGTGCATATGTATTCATTTACATTGCACACATTATGTCTGCATAAACCTATTTAAAGTTAACTTAATTCACATACGGTTCCATTACGTACCTCCTGCTTGGTGTTCGTTCTGTGCCCACATAAATAAAATATTGGAATGTCTGTAGTGCAAATGAGGGAAGTGATCAAAGCCACATTCTATATCTCTTTCATAAAAGAATATTGCCTTACAGAAAGGTTTTGCATATGCCTCTAAAAACCTCTGTTTAAATCAATACAGATTTTAATTAACTTCAAAGAGCAGATGCATTCATCCGTTCTGTTCTTAGTATTAAGATAGACTTAGATTTATTTCAACTTTTCACCTTTTCATGGGAATTGATTGTTTACTGTCTTGGGAACACTGTAAGGCAGAAATGCAATGAATGAGGAGGAAAAAAGGGAATATTTGTTCTCTATGATTTCCCACTTCTCAGCTGAGACAAAATGGTACAACAGCTTCCAGAATCCATATATTTTAGGATTAGGATTATGATCCTAAACTCAGGATTATGCTCCTAAACTCAGTTCAGTGCTGTCAAAGCCAAACTTGGCAGCACATCCAATGCCATGTGGATGTCAAATCAAATATTTGTTGTGGCTTCATTGGGGTTTGGAATTTTAGGGATGAGGCAAATCCTCAAGATCTAATGCACTTCTTTTTCACCAGGCCTGCCCTTTATTGACAACATCATAAATGGTTGCAAATTCACATTTTCCACCCACAATATACAAAGTTGATATAGGAATACAGGAACATAGGAAGCTGCCTTATCCTGAGTCAGACCCTTGGCCCATCTAGCTCAGTATTGTCTACACAAGCAGTAACTTCTCCAAGGTTGCAGGCAGGAGTCTCTCTCAGCTCTATCTTGGAGATGCCAGGGAGGGAAATTGGAACCTTCTGCAAGCATGCAGGTGATAGCACAAGGAGTTATTTTAGCTATTGTCTAAGGAAATGGTTGATAACATGGTGGTCCTCAGTAGACACGAGCATCCTTTGTCCAGTGAAAGCAGCTGATTCACACTGTCTCCAGAGAGGTAATTCTGCAAAAGCTGCAGCTGCAAACATATGCAGCAGGGGTGGCTCACTTGACATTCTGCAGCTGTTGTTGGACTACAACTCCCATCATCCCAGCCATAATGTATTGCAGCTGAGGATGATGGGAATTGTAGTCCAACCGCAGCTGAAAAGCCTCAGGATGGCCACCCTGACTCCTGTATTGTTCCCTCTTTCAGCTGCAACAGCCATGCACTACTAGCTGAATGTAGAATGACCATTTTGTTCACCTGGCTGCATGAGACTGTATCTAACTGGGAAGTGGAATGCATTGTCTCACACTCACTGCATGGCCTGCTTATATGGTCTCCATGCAGCACACAGTGTTCCAAGCTCCCATTGAAAAAGTATGTTATCAGTCTAAAGCAGGGATCCTCAACGTTGGGCCCCCAGATGTTATTGGACTTCAACTCCTATAACCCCCAACCAAAGGCCACTGGGGCTTGGGATTATGAGAGCTGAAGTCCACTAACATCTGGGGGCCCAATGTTGAGGATCCCTGGTCTAAAGCTCAACTTCAGCCCTCCTGCAGATGTTGGCCTACAATCCCCATAATCCCTAGCTTTTGGCCACTGTGGCTGGGGATAATGGGAGCTGTAGTTCAAAAACAGCTGGGGGGCCTAAGTTGAGCAGGCCTGTCTAAAGGTAGAGCTGGCTGTTGTTTCAGTCCTGAGTCTCCAAGTTCCACATGTCCCAGAAGCAGACCAAAAACACAAGGTGCATGGTTCAAGAGAAGTCAGAGTTTGGCATATTTATTTATTTATTATTTATTTTTATTTATTCCAGCAGAAAGAAGCTGCAAGGTGTAGAGTACATTTAAACACACAGTGCTGATGCATAATAGGTTAGAAAGGTTTTATTATGAAAAATGGTATTAATACAGTTGCACATACCATATCCAGCAGCTGGGACTCCATGATTACATCCCACACTGTCCAGAGCCTCCCAGGCCAATGCTCCCAAATTGCTGAGACCACCAGAGGAAAGGTGAATGAAGCCATGATGAGTGAAGCCCTGGCAAGCAGTGACCTTCACCACAGCATTGTGCTGTAGAGATGTACATGAAACAAATTTTTCTATTTGTTTTGAATTCCAATCAAATTCCAAAAATTCATTTGCAATTCAAATCAAATTTGAATCGGGTCCAAAAATCAGATTCGGATTCAAATCAAATTTGAATCAATTTGACCCTGTTCTGGTGCCCTTTTTTTAACCAAAGGAGGCCTGGATAGTTTTTTTTAAACTCAAACAGCTCTTGAATTGAGTTTGAATTGAATTTTGAAAATTCAATTCAAATTCAAATTGAATTGCCCTTTCAAGAGGTGATTTGACTTGAATTTGAATCACTTGAATCACCCAGATTTGAGTCAAATTGATTCAAATTCTAATTGATTTGCACATCCTTATCATGCTGTGTAATAACTCTCCCCTAAGCCCCCTGTTTCATGTATTACCTATCCTGAGAATTTTTTCATTAGGTACATGTTCAGTGTTTTTTAAATGCAGTTCTGATAAACTCACATGTTAAATTTGCCTTTTTGCTGATCTGTTTCATTCATGAGGCATTTTTCCTTATTGTGATCCATAAAACTTACCTTATTTGAATGAACAGGGCTCTGATGTTTGGCCCCTCAGTTGAATTCCGCAAACCTCTGAAACCATCAGAAATCTGAGCAGCATTTTATTTTTAAATGGCAACCATCGTTTTGGTCACAAAGCATAAGCACAGCATCAACACTCTTTTGATGAACCAGAGCAAGAATTCTCCAGGGAGTCAATGCTATAGACATCAAAGGCTCCAGCAAATCTAGTGTGAAATAAAAATTAGCCTAAACCCTGCAGTTCAGCTCAGCTGGATTCCATGCAGCTAGGTAAAGATGCTCACCATTCTGGTTTCACAGACTTAGCCTGCAATCCTATACACTAGGGTTTTCAAACTTGGGTCCCCAGATCAAGATAGACTAAAGCTCCCAGCACCCCCAGCCACAGTGGCTGAAGGCAAAGTGATACTCTCAGCCGAAACAGTCACTCTCCTGGTTAGGGGTATGCACGGACTGGTTGTGGCAGTTGGGTTCAAATTCAGAACAAACTACGGATCACTGAACCAGTTCGATTGAACCCAGCAGCTGGGCCAGTTGGGTTGATGAACTGGCTCAAACCGATTCGAACCAGTCCAGTTCGTGGCAGACCAGTTCATGGTTGGACCAGTCCACGCACATCCCTACTCTTGGTGCCTCCTCTGCCATCCCTTCCACCAAGGTAATTGCCACCATGAAACTCTGAGGGCTTCACCCAGGTTGAGAGCCCCCCTGAAACCTTTAGCCAGGGCTGAAAACTTGGAATTCACCTCATCATCGGCTCAGTCTCCTGCCATTGGACATTATTTATTTATTATTGTTATTTATTTGCATTTATATCCCACCTTTCCTTCATGGAACTCCAAAGACAAGTCTATCTATGGCTACTAGTCTTGATGGCTATGGGATGCCTGCTTTCGGGTTCAGAGGCAGGAGGCCTCTGAATACCAATTGCAGGGGAGCAACAGCAGGAGAAGGGGCACACCTTCATCTCCTGTTTGCGTGGCTTCCCAGGGGTGTCTGGTGGGCCACTGTAGGAAATAGGATGCCAAACTAGATAGGCTTTGGACCTGATCCAGTAAGACTCTTCTTATGTTCTCATGAACTAAGGATGGCATGGAGGGTTCTCCCTCTTTTGCCCTCCCAACCACCCTGTGAGGTAGGTTAGGCTGAGAGAGAATGGCAGGTCCAAGGTCACCCAGTGAGCTTCACAGCTGAGCAGGGATTTGAACTTGGGCCTTCTCACTCCTAGTCAGCTCTGTCAAAGCATCAGTCCTATTTATACGTGGGAGTTGCCACCTGACCTCTAACACCTGTCCTGCCTTTGTGAGTTTTTGGTCCAGTGTGCCTCCCCTTGCTTCTCTCCTCCCCCTCCCCAAGGAAGACTTTTGTCATTGGTGGCCACCATTGGCTGGGATGACAACATGGTCTCAAATCACTTCTAAACCAGCTGTGTTGACTTATGGGTGGGGCAGTCATGGCACAGAGAAAGCCATGAACAGCATTCCCCCCCAATATACCCTGATTCTTTTGGTATGACTGCTGCTGTTCCTATTCAATTATAGCTTTTCTTTGAAAGCCATAGCAAGGACTTGTGAACTGATGCTATATATGTGTGCTCTGCAAAAAATAAGGTACTGAAGCTGCAAAACCCCATGCTTTCTCTTCCACAATTTCAGGATTAACTTCTGGCTATGTAATGATATATTGGAGGGTTCAACTCTTCCTGCCTGCCTGCCTTCCTGATGCGAGAAGATTTCTCCTTAAAATCTCTGGTTCTTTTTTCTCCTCCTTGGATTGGACAACCCACCCACCTCTAATTGTATCATCTTCTCCCCCCGCCCCACCACCCTCACAACTTCACTGAAGTATCATAGCTTTTGTGTGTACCCAGCAAACTCTCACTTAGGAGTTAGCTTCCATCAGAAATAACAACAGAAGCAAGTCAAAGATTGGACACCATCTGTTGGAAGCATTACCATTTCTACCTGCTGTGATTATTATATCCAGAGCTATGTTAGTGCTACGTGCTGGTCAAGCAAGTATAAGTGGCCTCTGTAAGATGAATTGCTAAAGCAGCTACAGAACATTAATAAGTGGAAATGAGCACGAAGCCTTTCCCCCTCTTTCTTCACCGTAGCGTGTAATGGTAATCTGTGCTTTACAGTGTTAAGCAATAAGAACCAAGGCAAAGTGCCAGCTAATATATTCCTTTCAAATACCCAAGGTAGGTTCTGACCTATTCAGGAGCAATAAACGCTCTCACTGATGTCGACAGGAAAGACTAAAGACTATTATGTACGTAATGGGAAAGAAATTTGCACTTGCTGTGTTTACAGTCACCTGAAATTTAGTGGCCTTGTGCTGGGTGGAGGGGATGTTGCATAACTGGCTTCCAGGACTTAAGCCTGCAAAGGGTTTTGAAGGGGTGACTTGGAGCTATGGATTTGACTGCAGGTCACCAGGCAGGTGTAGCCAAAGGATGGAACACCAACCAAGCTAATCATACAAGGCACGAAAGCCTCATTCCACAAAGAGGCCAGAGCACTCCAGGTGAAAGCAATCAAATCCCAATTTGGAATCCAGGCCAGGCCATATCACACTCCCAATGACATCATCATACCTGAATTCTTCCACAAATGAACCCTCTTCTTCTTCCACAGAATTGGACCCTCTCTCCAATTCTGAGTTCCCCTGTAGTTTCTCTAACTTTGTGGCTTCCATGTCAGCATCAATATCTTTTGCTGCCTTCAGTCAAATGCCCCCTTCCTTCTCCCTCCCTCCCAGACAGTGGTGGCTGGTCAGTAAAGGCAGGAGGGGCAGTGCCCCCCTCAAGCAAAAACAAACAAGCTAATAAAGGACCAGATTTACCAGCAGCCAGGGAAAACTTCAGAGCAGGGGACTTCTTCCAGACCCTCATCCCTTTCCTATAACTTCTTCTTTTAGTCTTACTGGATGGAACAGCTGCTACTCAAGCTGCTCCAGACAATCGGATTCCTAGGGGACTCCTCCTGGCACTGCCCCCCAGGAAGAACTAAAATAATGGGTTAAAATGTACTTCCGGATTGCTTCAGGGAGTATATTTTAATGACATTTCCTCCTTCTTCCTGGGGGAAGTGCCTGGAGGAGCCTTAGTTTTGACTCCTGGTTCCTGATCCTCAGCTGCCCTTGATCAGGCTCTTGCCAGCTCCTGTGTGCTGCTCCTTATAGACTCCTGGCTTTTGACCCTCGGCTTCTCTTGACCATGCTCTTTGATTGCCCCTGTATGCACCTTTGCATTGACTCCTGGCTTCTGACACATTGCTCCGATGGACTATGCCTCACATCTCCTCCTGAGCAGTTCTTTTAGCTCCATCACCTCAGTGTAGAACATGATAAACACTTCCAGGAATCTGTATGTTTTCTCTCATGGGGCAAATGATTTTGGGGGTGATTTAGATTAGAAAAATGGCACGGGGGAAGAGTTAAACACCCCTCCAACAGTGTCAATTCTATTCCTGGCAATTTTGAAATTAAAGCAAACCAACTTTTTTTTAAAAACCAAAAACATTTATATCCCACTCTTCCTCTGAGGAGCCTAGAGTGGTGTACTTGGTCTTATGTTTATCCTCACAACAATCCTGTAAGGTAGGTTAGACAACCCTGTGAGGTATGGAGAAGCAATCACAGATCTCCCAGCATCTTGTCAATTTTGGCCCTGAGGCCCCAAAACGTAGGTAAGGCAAGACAGAGGTAGTCAAGGTTACAAGATGTTTAATAAGTATGGTAATATATATAAAGTTTTGACATGTTTGCAGAAAGCTTTATAAGGTTGCATAATGGCTAATAAGCATAGCATCTATATGTGGGACCAGGGGGTATACATACTTATGATTCCCCCCCCCCCAGTCAGGAATCATGGCATTACAACCTTTATTCCAGATATAGCACAGCCTATAATATGGCTGGCTAAATATGCTGTTCCAAGATGAACCAAAGCAGGCATTCAGAAAAGTATCAGACCTTGGACAGCACCCAGGACAAGATCCAGGACCTTGGGCAGCTCTGAGCAGGGAAACAAGAGTTGGGCACTGCAATGCAGAAGAGAGTTGATCTTATGGTAGCAAGCATGACTTGTCCCCTTAGCTAAGCAGGGTCCACCCTGGTTGCATATAAATGGGAGACTTGATATGTGAGCACTGTAAGATATGGAGCCACTCTGGGAAGAGCAGAAGGTTCCAAGTTCCCTCCCTGGCTGCATCTCCAAGATAGGGCTAAGAGAGATTCTTGCCTGCAACCTTGGAGAAGCCACTGCCAGTGTGTGTAGACAATACCGAGCTAGATGGACCTATGGTCTGACTCAGTATATGGCAGCTTCCTATGTTCCTAATCCAGAAGGGATGTTGCTAGGCAGGGCTCTGTCTTTGGGTCATCGTGGGGGTGCTGCCTTGGGTCCCTGGTTCTCCTGGTATGTGAAAGGGATCCCATGGCATGGAGGCACTTGGGATCTGGATCATAGGTTGTTCCCACGTACACAGAAAGAGATTTGGAGATTTGGAAAGGACAGGGGGTGGACTGCCTACCAGATGTTATTGACTGGATTTCGTACTTTAATTATTGGGCCCTTTCCAAGGTCTAGAATAACTAAAGAAGAATTAAAGATATCATCGTAGTATTCGTGCTCTCCTGAGTAGTGAGAGCACGAATATCCACCCCCAGCACAGTACTTCCAGTGACTGTTGCTGGTGTGTGTCTTATGTTTCTTTTTAGAATGTGAGCCCTTCGGGGAGAGGGAGCCATCTTATTTGTTTGTTATTTTCTTTGTAAACCACCCTGAGCCATTTTTGGAAGGGCGGTATAGAAATCAAATTAATAATAATAATAATAATAATAATAATAATAATAGTGTGGCCTTCTGTAGTGGATGTGTTATAATTGTATTGATGCTCAAGGTGTTGAGATGGTGTTCAAGTTCTTTTGGTACTGCACCAAGGGCACCAACAACTATTGGCACCACTACTGTTTTCTTTTTCCAGAGCCACTCAGTTTCAATCTGAAGGTCCTTGCATTTGGTTATTACTATTATGTGGTGGTTGCTATTATTATTTAGAATATTTCTATACCATCCAGGAGGACTCATGTCTCTGCTCAGTTTACAAATAGTAGGGTAAGCTGTAGAAATAATAGGGTAAGAATAAGGTGGCAGGAGGTGATGAGAGCTGTAGTACATCACCACTGGAGAGTCTCAGGTCGGCCACCCCAGCATTAGACGTTTCAAAGAGAATCACACTTTGTAAGGAGACAGCAACTCCCCCCCCACTCCCCCTGTCACCACACACCTTTCAGAATCCGCCTGTTGTGAGTAATGACTTTGCCCATGACTGTTACTCCACTGTTGTGAGAAGAGCTGTCACTCTCTGTCGAGGGTGCGTGGGCAGCTAATTAAGCAACCTCCTGTTTCATCAGGAGTTTGTTTTGGTAGGAAAATGTGCCTTGGAAGAGACTGATTAAGCTCCTCAGCTCCCTGCATGACTTAGGGTCATTTCACATGACACATGGGTGTCCGCCACTGTGTTCACTCCATAGAGGAGCTGCAACCAGCTATGGTTCCCTTACCATACCTGTATGATGCATGCGTGTAGCACAGTGGCTCAAACTCTGGGCTACACAGGAACATAGAAGCTGCCTTATACCATTGGTCCGTCTAGCTCACCATTAGCTCACTACTACACTGGCCAGCAGCAGCTCTCCAAGTTTACAGATAAGAGTCTCTCCCAGTCCTACCTGCAAACGCCAGGAAGTGAATCTAGAACCTTTTGCATATAAGCAGATGTTCAACCGCTGAACTTCAGCTTCATCCCCTAAGGGATCCCCTTACAGTGGACAGTGCTCATATGTAGTCACCCATCCAAATGCAATCTAGGGTGGACCCTGCTTAGTAAATGGGACAATTCATGCTCACTACCAGAAGACCAGCTCTCCTTCCCTGAAACAGCTATTCTCATTATTATTCAGAATAATTATATACTAGCTGAACCCGCACGGAGCATCTGTGCGATCTTTGGAGCTGGCAGTTCCCCCCTCCCCCGCCTTCTGCGCCAGTCTCTCCTGTCCTCCCCCACCTTCTGTCCCAGTCTCTCCAGCCCTTCCTGCCCACCTTCTGCCCCAGTTTTCTCAGCTTTTCATCCCCAGCCTCCCGCAGCACTTTCCTTCCCAGCCGGGCATGGTTCTACTGCCTGCCTTACCGGGCTGCCTTCCCCTGACTCTGCCTTTCCTCCTTTCTTCCTCCTGCCTGCCTCCCTTGCTGCTGCTCCCTCCCAAGGCACTGGTTCCAGGCATCCGGACGCAGTTCCCTACGCGGTCGGCCATAAGAGAATTAAATATATGTATTGCTTTGAACACAAAGATGGCCGACATTCTGCTCTGTGTTTGTGTGTGATTGTTAGTTATTTGGAGAAAGGAGACCATCTTGTTAATATTCTTTTTCTATGTAAACAACTTTGAGAACTTTTTCATTGAAGAGGTGGTGATGATGATGATGATGATGATGATGTTTCTCACCTTATCTCATCTCATAATTCAAAACAAAACACTGAATCTGATTAGTCAGCCATTGGCAGATGTGGATACGTTTGTTATTAAATGTAAAAAAACAGGATGTGTGAAATGTAATAATGAGGGCCGCTGAAGGCTTGAAGAAGTCAGTGAAGGCCACTAAAGTTTGGGGAAATTCATATGTGCAGCTGTCCTTTGGAGCAGTCTGGCAATGTTGAAATTAATGAACCAGACTAACCAGGACAAATAAGTATGGGTAGCCATAGATCTACCTTTCTAATCTCACCCAGATCCAATTATTTCATCCTTCTGGAATCATGCATCACCAAAAACAGGTGACCAAGTAAAACCTGATAAAATTAAACAAGAAAATTCCTATGGTGACAGCAGTCAAGGGACTATTTCTTCCCCACTCCAAAACTCTTCCATTTGAGTTTTAAGACCAGCATTCCAATTTCAAGGGATGGCGTTGCTGCCCAAAATTCTCTTGGGGCTTTATACTGGGTCCTGCCATGGTCCTCTGCCATTTTCTTTAATCTTCTTAAAGATGTAACCCTGGTAATGGTGCATAAAAATACTCTCAAACTTAACATTTCCGGTGAAACAGTGCAATGTAAGAACAATCTTAAGCGCTTTTCTGAATCAAGGCCATGGAGGTGAAATGGCAAAATGTAGTTCTGAAGCCTCATACTTACAATTGACTACATGTACTCTATTCAAATAATCCAAGGTTAGTTTACTTTAGATTTTTGAAAGCACTGATTGGCAAGGCCAAGTTCAATATCAATCCTTGTTTTTCTTTCTCTACATAAACAGAGCTCAGCTCAGTGTCTTCATTTTGCAAATTTTATTTATTTATTTCATATACTTGTATAGCACTTTTCAACAACAAAGTGGTTTCCATTGCAGAGAAATGAAAAAATGGTACTCTGTCTCAAAGGGGCTGAGAATCAGAAAGGAAAGGAAAGAGAGTGGAGAGAGGAGAGCTGGTTTTGTGGTAGCAAGCATGAATTGTCCCCTTTGCTAAGAAGAGTCTGCCCTGGTTTGCATTTGAATGGGAGACTACATGTGTGAGCACTGTGAGATATTTCTCTCAGGGGATGGGGCCGCTCTGGGAAGAGGACCAGCATGCTTACATGAAGAAGGTTCCAAGTTCCCTCCCCGGCATCTCCAAGATAGCAATAGCAATAGCAATAGCACTTACATTTATATACCGCTTTATAGCCGGAGCTCTCTAAGCGGTTTACAATGATTTAGCATATTGCCCCCAACATTCTGGGTACTCATTTTACCGACCTCGGAAGGATGGAAGGCTGAGTCAACCTTGAGTCCCTGGTCAGGATCGAACTTGTAACCTTCTGGTTACAGGGCGGCAGTTTTACCACTGCGCCACCAGGGGCTCTTTTAGGACTGGGAGAGACTCCTGCCTGAAACCTTGGAGAAGCCGCTGCCTGTCTGTGCAGACAATACTGAGTTAGCTGGACCAGTGGTCTGACTCTGTAGAAGGCAGCTTCCCATGTTCCAAGGAAAGGAAAGGAAAGGAAAGACACAAGGGATTCACCAGCAAGAGCCAACTATGCTGAGTTGAATAGGGACACTTGCTCTCCCACCAGTGAGGCCTAAGACCTCAGTATGTCTGAGGCAGGGCACCAAAGGCTGTGCCCTCACATATGAACGCTCCTCCATCTCCTCCTCTTTATTTGTGATGGTAGTGATTAGGCATCCAGGTGGGCACACACACACGCCCCTCTGCTGTGCCACCACACTTGATGATGAGCGGCTCCAATGACGGTGGGCCTATTCGCTTCCAAGTTCAATTTAAGGTCCTGGTTCTGACCTTCAAAGCCTTGTGGAGCTTGGCTCCTGTCTACCTACAGACCCGCCTCTCCCATCTAGTTACATCCCGTCTGGTTAGAGCATCTCAGATGGTCCTCTTGTCGGTCCCTGATTTCCGAGAGGTTCGGGGCTCTAGGACCTGTGAAAGGGCCTTTTCGGTGGCTGCCCCATTTCTTTGGAACTCTCTTCCCCTTCAGATTCGTCTAGCCCCTTCCTTACTGTTCTTCAAATCTCTATTGAAGACTTTTCTTTTTCGCCAGGCTTTTGCCCTGTAGTTTACCTATTTGTTTTGGGTTTTTTTGTTAGTTACTTTAGTTTTTAATTTAGAGTGTAATTTTTAATGTTGCCTTGTTTGTATGTTTTTGTGCACTGCCCGGAGTCTTTGGAGTGGGCGGTATATTAAATGTTTCTAATAAAAATAAATAAAATAAAATGAAGGGAGGCAGATGAAGCATTGGCGGGGGAGGAGGACATCTTGCTGCCCCGTTGCGGCCTCAGTAATCAGCCACTTGAGGTTACCTCAGCTTACCTCATGGGAGGGTTGCTTCTGTTTCCCCGCTGCTAAATTAAGCATGCTACCAGTTGAAAGGGGCCTCTTAACCCAGACCCCACATGTGATCTGATCTCCAAATAGATCAGAGCCAAGGCTGCCAACCACCCATTCTGTCAGGAGCCATTCATCCTAATGAACCAGAGGGCGGGGGGGCTAACTCTGCTTCCTAGAGCTCCTTTTGCTCCTCTCTTTCTCACCCTATGCTGCCTGCAGGCTGGCCATTCATCAGGTAGAGCTGCACATGCTGTACCTGCTGAATGGCCAGCCTGCAGGCAATGCCTCCTTTGGCGCATGTACACACACACACACACACACACACACACACACACACACTTGTTAAAACCAGCCACTCCTGCCTTCTGTTGAGTCTTTAACCACAGCTTGATCTACAGCAATTAGCAGGTGATAATGTTCCTATCCATTTATTCTCTTTCTTTCTTTCTTTCTTTCTTTCTTTCTTTCTTTCTTTCTTTCTTGTTAAATTTATAAACCACCTTTCATTAAAATAATCCCAAGGCAGTTTACAGCAGAATTTAAAACAAGATTATTTAAACGATACAATTAAAATATAAGATAAAAATATAAAAACAAATCTGATTAAAAATTTAAAACACAAGCATAAGAACAATACAAAATACAAAGAACAGCAGCAGAGACAATAATATAAAAGCCTGGGTAAAAAGCCAGGATTTAACATGCTTTCTAAAAGCTGTGATGGGACTGAGGAGCGAATAGCCACTGGGAGAGCATTCCAGAGACTGGGGGCAGCAACAGAGAAGGCCCTGTCCTGTGTACACAACAACCGAGCCTCCCTCATTGTCGGCACCCGGAGCAGAGCCCCCTCAGATGACCTCGTCAAGTGGACAGCAACCCTTGGGAGAAGGTGGTCCCTCAGGTATCAGGGGCCCAGACCATTAAGTGCTTTAAAGGTCAAAACCAGCACCTTGAATTGGACCCAGAAACAAACTATCCATGCTGTTACAAGCTTCACCTCCGAATCAAGCTGCACTTAAAGACACAGTTACCAGGACTGGTGGAAAAGCTTGCAATCCTACTTGGTGCATGAACCTGTCCCACCACATTCTTCCTCAATTCTAAAGGTCTCACGTTTTATCCTTAGTAGTTGAGTGTTCTTTGTCAGTGGCCATGGAGAAGAAATCTGTCTGACAGTCACTGCAGACACATTCATTAGACAAAAGAATGAAGTAGTTTAGTACAATTACTGGATCTGGTGCAGCAAATATTTGCCTGGCACTTGAATTTGATGATCTAACTACTTTGCCTCTAACTACTCCTGTGCCATGAAGTTCAAGAGATGGACAATGCCCAGTTCCAAAGTCAAGGGAAGGGGCTGTGGGAGGCCACCCACCCACCCCTCTCAAGAATATTCTGAGTCATTTCTGTGAATATTTATCTTTTTGTTATTGCTCAAGCAAGCCTCCAGCAGGCGGCAAGCACCTCAATTAAGGCACACATAAATGTGTTCCCACCTTCCAGTCTTTGGGCCAATGAATATAAAGGTAACCAAGAAAATGTGTGCTAATTATTTGAATAAAATTAATTTTTATTGAATTAAAACCACCTAGTGGTGCCTATCTTATGTTTCTTTTAAAAACTGTGAGCCTTTGGGGACAGGGAGCCATTTTATATCTATCTATCCATCCATCCATCCATCCATCCATCCATCCATCCCACTTTGGGAACTTTTGTTGCAAAGCAGTATATAAATAATCCTCATATTCATAGTCATAGTACATCAAATGTACTAAATTAGGTTTTCCAATAGAGGCTGTACAGGCATCTGTCAGTGATACTGTCCAGCCAACACACCTGCAACCCCAGCTTACCACGAGTGGGGAGGAGACACTGCAAGTTGAGGGAGGCTGAGCGGGAGGCTGGGAGGAGGTGGCATCGGCTGAGGGCCAGGTGGGAGCAGCATGGGCAACCGGACGGGAGAATGGCCTGACAGGCTGAATGGCACCTGCTGATGAATGGCACCCACCAGGGAGACACAGCTGACAGAGGGGGTGGCCACTAGGGGTATGCACAAAACTGGCTGGTCTGGTTCGGCTCGAGTCCAAACCAGACCCGAACAGGACTGGACCAGTTTGCTTTCCCCCACCATGAAACCCACCCCCCTGGGTTTGGTTTGGTTAGGGGGGTGGGATTCATGAGCCAATTTTTTAAAATAAAAACAATTAGTATTTACTCCCTCCGTAGGCTTCTCTGAAGCCACAGGGGGGCACAGAGGTTCCCCTTCCCCCGTTACCCTTCCGTGTGTCAAAAATTGCCTGGTTCGGGCATTCTTTGGCCCATTCTGCACCTCCCTCCCTCACGGTGGCCATTTTGGAGGCCGCCATGCATGCACAATGAGCCTCTGCATTTCCTGGGTCATGACCCAGCCACGCAGGGGCCCATTGTGCATGCATAGCAGCCTCCCAAATGGCCACCGTGATGGGAAAAGGCCTGGGAAGGGCCGAAGAATGTCAGAACTGGGCAATTTTTGCCCCAAGGAAGGCCGGTGGGGGGAGGAGAACTTCCGCACACCCCGCCCACAGCCCATTTGACGTTGAACCTGTTTGCATATGCCTAGTGGCTGCCTCAGAGGCAGGGGTGGGGTTAGAAGCACTGTTCCCTCTAATGGATTCCCAGATGTTGTTGACTACAACTCCCATAATCCCCCAGCAAAAGCCATTGCAGCTTGGGATTCTGGGAATTGTAGTCAACAACATCTGGGAATCCCTGTTAGAGCGAACACTGGTTAGGAGCAGAGGAAGGAGTGAAAGGGGATGGAGGGGAGAGGGCCAAATTAGAGGGACTAATAAAGTGCATGGAGGCAGAAGCAGGAAGGGTGGGGCTTGGGTGCTCAGCCTGTGAAGCTACCTTAAATTGGCCTAGCCCGTGATAAAGGGCAGAGAGGAGAGAGCAGGCTGTGGTAAGGAGCCAGCCCCCAAACTAGAAACTGCTAAGGAGGAGGACACAGTGCCACTAACCCCCTCCCTCTTCTCTGAGGCTTGGCCCAGGTATGTCAACCGACCCCCTTTAAGGGGCCCAGGACATACCCGGGCAGACAGGTACTGTAACAGTTTCCTTCACTGAGCAGGGGGCTAGACTAGAAGGCCCCCAAATTCCATTCCATCTTCAACTTCTATGATGCTAAATATCTATAATTTGCACGTACATGATAACTGGTCAAGAAATACCGTTTTAAGTGACTGCTGTCATATTTAGCAAGGGAAGAGCAACACTCCCTAGATCCAACCCTAGGATAAATTGTGCCCTGGGCAAAGAGCAAATATGGTGCCATGGTTAGTTATCAGTGGCGTTCTTGCCCCAACTCACTGCAGACAGTACACTCAACAAACAGCTAGCCATCTAAGCTCAGTTCAGTGCCCTCATCAAGTATGTGCCTTGGGCAACTGTCCGCTCATACTATCCTTTCCATGGCTGTTGCTGGTGTAATTTGTGTGTGTGTGTTTTAGATTGTGAGTCCTTTGCATTGTTCTTGCTAGTTCTTTTCAGCTGTGTGTGTAATGAGTTTTGTTCTGGGCGGCACTATGAAGGCAGTGTGTGCGCACCTGTATTCAGAGTGGGGCCTTTCTGATTCAACCTGAGCAGGATCTAAAATTAACTGCGCAGACGTCAAGAAACATGTGAGTGTGCATGAACATGTGCACACCTTAGGGGGAACACTGGTCCTTTGGGGGACAGGAAACCGTCTTCTCATTCATTTTGCTATGTAAATCACGTTGTGAACTTTTTTGGTGGAAAGTGGAATTTATTTATTTGCTTGCTTGCTTGCTTGCTTGCTTGCCAGACTACTTGCACTGAGGTTTTTGATATCTCTTAAATGATAAAGGTAAATTTCTGGCAACGTGGATTCTGTAGTGCTCAAATTATTCATTCATTCATTCATTCATTCAACTTCTATACCGCCATCAGGGGCGTATCTAGGGTGGGGCAGGCAGGGCACATGCCCCGGGTGCCACTTGAAGGGGGGGCGCCATTTTGTAAAATTAAAAATAATAATAATAAATGGCTGCTGGAAACAAAATGGTCACCATGCATGTTCAAATGGCCTCTGTGAGGCCCTAGGTCATGCCAGGACTTGCAGAGGCCATTTGAGCATGTGCGGTGGCCATTTTGCTTTCAGTGGCCTTTAAAAAAAAAGATTATTTTTAAAATTGGCCACCGCACATGCTCAAATGGTACCTGTGAGGCCCTAGAGGCCAGCGGGGTGAGGGGGAACCTTTGCAAAAAAAACAACCCAGACTTTAGGAAGCCCCACAAAGGGGCTACAGGTTAAATTTAAAAATAAATAAATAATATAATATAAGACACTGTACACATATTCAGATTGGCACTATGTACAGAGAATCAGGGCTTGTGAATACTGAGCTGAAGCTTATGAGCTAGGATTGTATTCATTTGCTCTTACTTTGCTTCTTGTGATAAGTGAGTTAAATGTAATGTCTTGCTAATATGGCTATTAACGGTGAGTTTTTCTTTGAATCAGTGTGAAATCCTTAATATTAAGGCCCACTCGGAGTTTCTTGCTCTCTTGCTCTCATTTTAACTGTCTTTCTGAAATACTAGAATATATTCCAAGCAGTGACACAGTTTACTCTGCATATCCTTTAATTATTTTCAGAGTATCTGGGAAAAGTCAAATTCTCCATTGATTTTTAAAACTTATGTAATTGTGATGCTACAATGCATAGTAGAGAATTAGACAGGCACTTCTAGTTTTCCAAGTACACCTCCACATAGTATTTGGGTATTTCATGAGCCCCAGCATCCTGAAATTTGTAGTTTTCCAGCACTTTTTGATCTGGCTAAGTCCACTGCTAAATAGTTTTTGAAATATTAAAAGATTAACGAGCCTGACTTGTATTTTTCAGCTGATATGATGGTAAAGTTATCTGAAAGATGGGTGTCAGATGCTTGGACAGGGGGCGCAATTTCAGTGCTTGCCCTAGGTGCTATTTTCCCTAGTTACGCCTCTGACCGCCATTCCAAAATGGCTTAGGGCAGTTTACAATTAAAAACAAAACAATTAAAAATTAAAATCAATTAACAGTTAAAACAAAAATTATAAAACACCATAAAAACAACAATTAAACAATCAGAACAATTTAAAAACCCTGAAAAACCAGGTCACAACATTAAAACCATTTGCAACAATTTGAAAGCCCTGGAAGACCAGGCCAAACAAACAGGGCTCTCCTGAAAGCCAATAAAGAATTCATATTACAGATTTCTGCAGGGAGTGCATTCCACAGTCCAGGAGAGGATTATGTGGGGAAATTATGTGGGGAAATGTAGAGGGGCCTTAATGGAAGCTGCACACTCCACCCTCTGACTCTTCCTCCCGTTTAGCCCACACAAAATACTAAAGGGGGGCAAGCCCACTCTGCCCCTCCTCTTTAATCAGAGCACTGAATTCTGCCTTTGGGAAAGTTTCACTTGACGAGTGTTTGCTCATTTCCAAAGATACAATTTTGTAAAATGCTTCCTTTCCTTCTCCCCCCCGCTTTTGTTCTCGTAACATACCTGCCTCATTTCCAAAGGGGAAAATAATGACAAATACACCAATAGTAGGAGGCAGGCAGTCCTCTGTCTCTTCAGAAGACAAATTAATCTGATTGCTGGAGTGTGACTTTCCGAGGATCCACGGGGCGCTTTAAGCATCTTGGAAGAAGAATACTCAATGTTTCTTAAAGGCCTTTATTTAATTTTATGTTTACTGTAATGGAACTCTGTGGGTGGGTGGGTGGGGAGGGACCAACCCTGGTCTTGAAAAATGATTCCAATTTCATTTCTTGCTGTTTGGTCTTCTCACTATCAAGACTGATTACTGCATTTGCTTTGTTCCTGGAGAGAAATGAGCAAGAAGGTAGTTCTACCATGCAAATGGCAGGGTGGGTTGTACTATCATATCTAGTACACCTTCTGAGATCTGATGATTCAGGACGTGATCCTCCCCCTTGACTTGGCTGTTTGCTAGGGATGTGCATGAAGTTTCTTCGGCACCGGTGGGGGTAGTCCTTTAAGGGTGGGGGAGGGTGCACTTACCCCTCCCGCCGCATATCCCCCGCCAACGCTCCGTCACTGTTAAGCCCCTCGGGGTGGCAGCGTTCCTTCCTGCCGCCCCGTTTCTGTCATCGGCCGGAAGTGGCCGGAAGAAGCAAGCGTGCGTGCGCCCGCTGAGGACATGCACGCGCCCGTCTGCCATGCGGGTGCGCGTGCATGACGGGCACACACGCGCTTGCTTCTTCCGGCCACTTCCGGCCGATGACAGAAACGGGGTGGCAGGGAGGAACGCTGCCGCCCCGAGGGCAGAGGCGGATTAACGTAGTAGCAAAGGTAGCATTTGCTACGGGCCCCGCGTTTTTGAGGGCCCCGCATGCCCGGCTTCCAACTGGGAATTTAAGTTAAAACTTTACCAGTTTTATTTGGTCCATGTTAGATAAAATATCCCTTTTCTGCTAAATGTGCCTTTTAAGAGAAGGCCCAGAACAGCATCTGTCCAGTGGCTGTTGCTGGTGCCTACCACATTTTTCTTTTTAGAGCGTGAGCCCTTTGGAGACAGAGAATCATCTATCCACTCTTTATTTTTCTATGTAAACCACTTTGAGAATTTTGATTGAAAAACGGTATATAAATGTTCACTGTTGTTGTAGTAAGTGTGAGTTTGTGGCTTGGTCTCTCATACTCCAAAATATAGCAAATGAAAAAAATTGAATTACTTTACTATGCAAGTAAATCATTTACATTTTAATATTTATGTGCATTTTAAAAAAAATTAGGGCCTCTTTATAACATATGCTACAGGCCCCGCACTGGCTTAATCCAGCCCTGCCCGAGGGGCTTAACAGTGACAGAGCACCGGCGGGGGATATGCGGCGGGAGGGGTAAGTGCACCCTCCCCCGCCCTTAAAGGACTACCCCCGCCAGTGCTGAAGCACCGAAACGGCCCCCGGAGCCAAAAGGTTTCGGAGGCCTCCATTATGGCCTCCGAAACGTTTCGGGCACAAGCCTACTGTTTGCTCCCTACTGCTGTAAGTCCTTGCTAAAAAGAGAGCTAATAAACTAGATCAGTGTTCCAAGTATGCATTGCTGCCATGCTCCAAAGCACCCATGGAGCCACACTTACCCAGGAGTGAGCCCAACTGAACACAGTAGGACTAACTTCCAAACAACCATGCCTAGCTGCAGTGCTATGCACACTTACTTGTCCCATTGAATTTAACAGGACCTATTTCCAGGTAATTATGCCTAAGAAGGGTTGCCTGCAAAGTTTCATATTGCCATATTTTAAGGCAGGGGTTCCCAACCTTAGATCCTCAGATGTTGTTGAACTAGAACTCCCATCACCTCGAGGCCAAAGGCCATGGTGGCTGGGGATGATGGGAATTGTTGTCCAATATCTGGGGAAATAAGGTTGGGATCCCCTGTTCTAAGGCAAAACACTACATTTAACATCATTTCCCATTCTGCCATGTTTCTCAATTCTGATATGAATTCTGAAAAAGCAATGGAGCCCATGTTAGAAGATCAGACTTCATGTTGTATACTGTGAACTGTACTGCCCTCTGAATGCCCCACTTTGGAGTACCCACGCGGACATTTCCTCTTCTTCCCCCCCTAGTAGTTGGGTTCTTCAAATGATGTGCTGTGTATTTTAACGAGCTTTATATTGTCAGTGCCAAGTAACAGTTCATTTTGAAAGACAGTCACAAGTGTCTTCAGGCTGACAGCTGACACATTGATGCCACACACTGGCAATTACAGGCCAAAAAGAGAGAGACTTGCATGGTGGGTGAGAAGGGAAGAGTTGAAGTTCTCAAAAAGCAAAAGAAAAGAAAAAACCCTGGGGGTGGGGGGGCGGGAACTGAAGAAAGCTACAGCTGCCAAAAGGATAGGTGGAATCACAACAAGGAGTTGACCAAGTGACCAATGCAAAGGGATGCATTGATCCGGGCTTGATTTGTGCTGTGGATGGTGCAGAACAGAGAGATACACAGCTCAATAAAGATTTTCGGAGCACCCAGTCTAGTTTTGTGACATGATCTGCAGGAGATGAAGCCATATATTTTTTCAGGAATACATTTTAATTAGGCTGTCTCAGTTTCTTCTCTGTCTGAAGACCACTTAGCACAGGCCACCTCATTATGACCTTTCTGTATTTCCTTTTTTCAAAAAGGCTGCATGATGGATGGTAATAATATTTGGGTGTGTCATTAAAATAACCTGGACTAAGGATGTGCAGAACCAGTTTGATGGTGAAACAGCCCATCCCAAACTGAGCAGATCCGATTGGTTCAATCATGAACCACTTTGAAGTGGTTTGAGCTGGTTTGTCGAGCCAGTTCATCGACCCAACTGGCCCAGCCAATGGGTTCAAACATACCGGTTCAGGGACTCGTGGTTCTGTCCGAACACAGTTCAAATTAGGACCAAACCTCACCAACCAGTCTGTGCACACCCCTAACCTGGATTTCTAAACATATCTTTATAGAAACTCTCTTTGCTTTGTTGAGATTACCAGTCATAGGTTGCTTCTCTGGATTTCAAGTTTCCTCCCTTCCCTTGCTGCCAAGAGGAGCTTAGAACATAGTTGAAATGAGCAAAACTTTCACATTCGGATGTGTCTTCCCCAAGGTCCAGGGACAGAGGTACTTAGATTTGATTTCCTTTGGATGAGAACGCATTGAAGACTTGTGCAGTCTTCGTAATATTTGCTTTATGTAAAAATATACATGTAGTGCATAAATAGAGAGAGGTAAACAGCAGGCACAACTATAAGGCAGTAGATGTGCTATTCCATTATTATATCAAATCACCAAGGAGAGACTTGCACTTGCAAGGGGCCTTTATTTAACTCTCTGCCTCTTTCTCTACCAAAACTCCTTATCGCTGTTTTACACACAAGCACACCCTTTACCTCTCTCTCTCTCTCTCTCTCTCTGAGAGCTTCCTCAAACTGTGATGGCATCTCATTCAAGCACAGAAAGATTCTCTATTCTCAACTCAGCTCTTAAGAGCTGAGCTAAGTTGAATGGTCAAAAACTGACCATTCTGGGCCATTAACCAGCAGTATGCTTAAGAAAGGAATAGTGAAAATAAAGAAGCCATATGAATCTTTTCCACAAGCAAATGTGAAGCTGGTGTGATTGCCCAGATAACTTTTTTTCATCCCCAAAGTTATCTGAATTATTGTTAGCATAATCAAGGAACCTACCTATTTCTCTGCATAATTATTTTCTGCAGTTTAGCTGGGAGTTCAGGTTCCTGACTAAATAGCAGGGTCATATCTTGGATATGAATACCACTTTCATCTGGCCTCAGAAAGGTCTAGCAATCCTGGCACTTTTCAATCTGCTAAAGGGAACTCTGCAAGCGGCCTCTGCCTTGCTAGTGTGCAGAGTGTGCAACAGAAGGCAGAGGCAAAAATGCAAATTTTCCACTCTGTATACTTTGTTCACAGCCCAGGGAGTACTTATTACTTCAGTCTGCTTATTACTTCATCTTCTGTGGAATACTGCTTAGCATGTTGGTCAGCCCATCTCAAAAAGAATGTCATAGAACTGGAAAGGACAACCAAAATGATAAAGAGGCTGGGACCTCTTCCCTGCAAGGGAAAACTAAAGCCCCTCCTTAGGGCTTGATACTACCCTATTTCATGCAGAAGTGCCAAGGGATGTTTGAAGCAGGGATGTTGATCATGTTCTGATAGACAAAACTGTTCCCTCCCCCACCCACCTCCAGCATTTTTCATATATGGCACATCTTCACCAGATTAAACAACAAACAAGTTTTCTGGCATCATCAACAGAGAAAAGCAGCAGGAAAACAGCCCATCAGATGAAGTTCAATGCAGCCCAATACGATGCAGAAAATCAAGCATGCCAAAATTAGCAATTTTGCTTTGAAATCAATATGATGAAAAGGTTGCTCATAGGAACTGTATCAAATTGGATCAGACTATTTTCTGATTCAGTGCAGAGTCCTACTAGTTACCATGCACATACAAGTTACCATACAAGCTACATCACTCTTCTCTCTTTGGGTTTAGATCAGATAACGTTCCCATCAACACACATCACTGCAAGCATATAAAGGTAAAAGTAAAGTGTGCCATCAAGTTGATTTCGACTCCTGGTGCCCACAGAGCCCTATGGTTTTCTTTGGGTAGAATACAGGCATGTGAAATAAATACCACAAACAGATTATGAGTGAAGCACGTCTAAGTTCCTTTAGTACCCCTAGCAAAATGCTGGCAAAATGGCTCATGTATGACCATCCTCTCCATTTACAAACATCTGGTCCCTGGTTTGCAACCTGGTGCTGCCTGCTAATATGAAGACACCAGCCACTCACTTTACTGTATCAGAAAATTCAGCAGGCTTCAACCTCATCTGGGGCAGTGTGACTTTTTGATGGGGTTAATTAGCAAGCACCTGCTAATTCCAGAAGCGGCTAGTGCAAAAACTATTTCCTTGTGGTATAATCAGTTAAAGGCAGGTGCTTAGTAAGATGGGGATGGGTAGATCAGTGTTGTTCCTAAACATCTGTTCCGGTGGTGCGCTGCTTGAGCATTGAACTTCTGTTTATTTGCAGCTGAGCTGAGCTCGCATCTGCTGTCACTCGTTGAACTGAGCTGTTTCCATAATCTATGCTGGGCTGGACAACTGGGCCTAGAAAGAGCTTAGACTTGGAGAGGTGCCATGTGCATCCACAGGTGCTGCTGCTCCTCTCTCTGCGGTCAGCCAGCTGCATTGGAGCCCCAGCTTGGCTACTTGCTTGGGTGCTGAGAAGTGTGGCAAGCCAAAGCAGGATGTTCAACCTGGAGGAGGCTTTGGATCCAGCTCTACCCTTCTCTCCCAGCCTGAAACAATGAATATTGCCCAAATATGACTGTTTAGAGGTGGGAAAGCTCTTTCCCAATTAGCAGCACACAACCAGAACCTCTGTTTGGATCAGCAAGCCCAGGAAACACATGACTAAGCCAGGTTTAGTAGCCATTGTTGAAATCGGGAGCTGCAAGCATAGGGAGTTCTCTGAGGCCTAGAATGCCTTCCCAGTATGCTTTGCACTGCCAGCAAATTGGAAAGCCTCATGACATCAGCAGCCACACTCTGATTGACCATGAAGGTGCAGGAGGTGGATCCAGCCTTGCTGAAGCGGCTCTGGCTTCAAGATCATAGAGCATGCTTTGCAGAGTGGCATGTCCCTGAATGGCAGCCCCTGTAGCCACAACCTTCTATTGTTTTCATGTGAGGGCAGGCCCGTTGGGTCATGGTGGCAGTGCAGAAGGGGTGAGTGGGTTCACACTATCACAGAATCCAGGTAGGAGCGTGTTTCACTTCTCCTACCTTGGTTAAGAACAGGGTAGGAACACTGGGTTACCCTGCTTTGAGCAACCTGGTCTGGGGGGATTTTTGTGAGTTTACACGATCAAGCAAACCAGGAATGAATTTTTAGGGATTAGTTTTATAAAAACCAGATGACTGCAAAATCACATAGCAATCATTTATAATTTATATACAGGGCATTAAAGACATTAAAAGAATACAAAAAATACAAAAAAATACATTACATACCAAGCAACATGCATAAAGATACAGTGAAGATACATCAAAAATGCTACATAAGTTACATTATAGATTTTTATGATTGTATGAATCCAGCCATGGTTGTATTATGCAAAAAAAACACAAAACCCTCAGGTTTGCATCTTTCCTTTTGCTTTTTCAAACCATTATGCTTACTATAGTCTAACCTTGGTAGTCATGGGGAAGAACAAAGAGCCATACAAATTCTGGAGTTCCACTGCTGACTACTGGAAATCTTATTCAGATCCTCATTTGGCTTCTGAGAGTCTCCACACACTGTCAAATATATTTTCATAAACATAAGGACTGGAAACCTGTGGAGGTTTTTAATCAAAAGCTAAGATGGGGCTCAGTGGTAGAGCAACTGCTTTACATGCAGACGGTCCCAGATACAATCTCTGGAACCTCCAGAGCTAGGGAAGATTCCTACTTGTAACTTGGAGATCCACTACCAGTGAGTGTAGACAGTACTGAGCTAGATAGACCAGTGGTCAGACTCAGTAAAAGGCAGCTTCCTGTGTGATGATCAGAAAACTGAACTCTGTACCCCCAACCACTTAGTTGTTCTTCTGCATCTATGTGCAAACATAGCATACGCAAGGTTCAGTTAATGAGTTTTGTTATTGCCTACATTTCCTGGCAGAAGGGCAGATTTTAGAAGAGCAACTGTACTAGTTATAGCAAAAAGATACAAAAGGGGGGGTAATGCTCACAATGAAGTAGAGGACAAAGAAGAAAACACTGTACTAATGCATGAAGAAGATCAAAAATCTCTTTGATAACCATGTCAGAATCTGTAACCATATACTGAATAATGCAATATTAAATAGAGACCAAAACAGGAACCGTATTATAGATAGTCATACAATGAGTGATAACCATCATAATAATACAATGTTAAATGAAAACCAAAAAAGGAGCACATTTAGATAGTCATGCAATGAGTTTGTTATACAATGTTGAGTAGAATGCGTAGCGCTAAACATTGTTTTCGAGTTCTTCATCAGAGTAAGCAGCAATATACATCAAGTGGAAAAACTCAGAGCAGACAAATCTCAAGGTAAATCTTAAGAAAAAACACCTTCATCCACAACTGTAGATACTTCACGGAGACAAAAACAGATCTTATGGAAGAATAGCTCTAGTAATTTCTGTCAAATTTTTAATGGATGAAGCACGTCTCTCAGATTTCAATGTTGCAAACTTGCTCACCTCTTACAGCCTAAAGCCTATTCAACATTGCATAACTTATTGCATGACTATCTCAATATGGTCCTTATTTTGGTTTTCATTTAACATTGGTTCCTGTTTTGGTCTCTATTTTGTATTGTATTATTCAGTATATGGTTACAGATTCTGACATGGTTATGAAATATATTTTTGATCTTCATACATTAGTACTACTCTGTTCTCTTCTTTCTTCAATACTAGTTATAGCAAAAACAACTGTCTTATGGCACCTTAAAGCCTAATAAATGTATCCGTAGCATGAACATTCAAAGGCTCTTGCTCAGAGCCACAGCCAAGGTAAAGCTGGAGAGTACATGGCTCCATAGGATAACTGGTTCACCCAACTTAGAATATTTTGAAAAGTGGGCTTCAAAATGTATTGCTGCTGCTGCTGCTGCTGTTATTCCTACAACATCCCACCATTTGTATCAATAGCTCTTCAAGGCAGTTAACAAAATCAAGGAGATAAAACAGTTAAAAATAGCAAACTAAAAAAACACCACCACCTTATATGGGGTTCTCAGACTCAGGTCTCCAGGTGTTGATGGACCACAACTCCCATCATCTGCAACCAAAGGCCATTGTGCCTTGAGATGGGGGTAGTCCAACAACATCTTGCGACCCAAGTTTGAGAACCCCTGAAGCAGATCAAATCAGCAGCAAAGCTACTATCAGCAGAGAGAAGTTCAGCCAGCTCAGGAACAATGAGAGAGAAATTGCTTCTACATTTGAGGACCCCAAATGCCCTCCAACACATCACGGCCTTCGCCTATCACCAGGAGCCCAAGAGCAATGGGATGGAATAAACTTCCCCAGAATGAAGGCAACAACAACAAATATTTATATACCGCTCTTCAACCAAAGTTCTCAAAGTGGTTTACATAGAAGAATACCAGGTGTATGCCCTCACCTCTTGCCTGTGGACTTCTCAGAGGCATCTGGTGGGCCACTGTGGGAAACAGGATGCTGGACTAGATGGGCCTTCTTGGGGCTGATCCAGCAGGGCTGTTCTTACAGAGAGAGCCGATGGCTCCACACCACTCTCCTGGTCCATCCAGCTGTGGTCTGAGCCCCAACCTCTCCCCACTGATCAGCAGATGCCAGCCCAGGAGGGAGTGCCAGGGTTTTAGCATGGTGGTAGAAAAGGCCGTATACAAGGCAACACTCCCCTAATATTTTGGACAGCAGGAGAACCAAGAGCTGAGGAAGAGCTTAACAAATACAGAAGTGAATTTGTGACATGACAGCTTGTGTTTAAAGAAGGAGAGCTTTAACTTAGTACAGGGACATTTTCATCAGCTCAGAGTGGATTTTTAACAATCATGATTACCCTTAGTATGCTTAAGTGAGCCTGGGGGAAAAAAAATCAGTGCAGTGATTGTGGAGGAGGGCTGGTAGTCTTGTGATGGCAAGCATTAATTGTCCCCTTTGCTAAGCAAGGTCTGCCTTGGTCCCATTTGGATGGGTGACTATATGTGAGCATTGTCCACTGTAAGGCCATAGCTCAGGGGAAGAGCATCTGCATGCAGAAGGTCCCAAGTTCAATTCCTGGCATCTCTAGGTGGGGCTGGGAGAGATGCTTGCCTGAAACCTTGGAGAGCCACTATCAAGCAGTGTAGACTGACAATACTGAGCTAGATGGACCTGGGTCCATCAATGACTGATGTACTATGCCTCAGTAGATGGCAGCTTTCTATGTTCCTCAGTTGATTATGAGTCAGAGCATGGCAGGGCCCATAATGGGGGTAAAATGTGACTGAAGGAAGACACAGCACAGACTAGTGAAGGTTTGCAGAAGTGTGTTCCAATGTGTTCAACAGAGTTTACTCTAAGTATGCATAGGATTGCAGTCTGTCTTACTGTTTATTTCAAGCAGGCACTCAAGTCGGTTAAAAAAAATCAAAATAATGGCTCTTAATTGGACTCATACATTTCTGGCACTGACAATTCAAAGACATTAAAACACACATAGACCCTGAGTTTGGCTACAAGGTTCTAGAAATCTCTAACAAAGGGTTCCTTAAGCTTTGGTCCACAGTTGTGATTGGACAACAATTTCCATCATACCCAGCCTATCATCCTCCACTGCAATGGCCGGAGGGGATGTTGGGAGTTGTAGTCCAACAACGTCTGGGGACTCAAGTTGGAGAACCAAATTATTTGAGGAAATCACTGACTCTGCATTCATTTCTTTGATGTCCTACTGACTGTGTGCCCTACCTAGATACCCCAGGCTGTAGGAGCCTATGGTATTTCGAGATACCATCTTGCTTTATTAGATGCATGAAAAGGGTTGCTTTCTTGTGTGATGAACAGGCCTGTTGAGATTAAAGATTTTGATTTGATTTATCACCTGGCTTTTAATTAATTAATGTGAAATCAATTTACATATGACCACGTCCTCAGCACATGAAGGGAGACTGATGCTAAATAACTTACAACTGAATAAACAATAGCAAGCACTCATTCTGATCTTAATAGTTTTTCAGGAGGGAATCTGGGCTATAGAATATCCCTACCTGCAGTAACAGACCAGAACCACGCCAGCTTACAAAAACGAACCATTCTGAATCCCATTAGCATTGTGAGAGATTGAGATGTACTGCTGTTGAACGAAGCACTGTCAGCTTCAATTGCCTGCAGTTCTTATTGCTAGAAGGAATGTCAGGAGGACCCCCTGAAATTCAAATATCTGCTGAGTTTCAATGCAAGCACCAGGAGGAGAGAGTCTTGTTTTCATGAGGGAGCATAGGAAGCTGCCATATATTGAGTCAGACCATTGGTCTATCTAGCTCAGTATTATCTACCCAGACTGGCAGCGGCTTCTCCAGGGTTTCAAGCAGGAGCCTCTCTCAGCCCTATCTTGGAGACGCTGCCAGGGAGGGATCTTGGAACCTCAGATGCTCTTCCCAGAGCGGCCCCATCCCCTATGGGGAATATCTTACAGTGCTCACACATCAAGTCTTCCATTCATTTGCAACCAGGGCAGACCCTGCTTAGCTAAGGGGACAAGTCATGCTTGCTACCACACAGTGACAAAGGCTGCCTGTGTGCCATTCTGCCACTCAGCATCATCTCCACTCACTCATTTATCAGATAGGTGTGTTAAAGTGTAATCGGCAATTGAACATATGAAGCTGCCTTATGCCGAGTCACACCATGGATCTGCCTAGCCCAGGGCCAGGGTTCTCAGACTTGGGTGCCCAGATGTTTTCAAATGACCACTCCCAGCACCCCCAGCCTTTGACCATTGTGACTGGGGATGACGTGGGTTGTAGTCCAGCAACATCTGGAGCTCCAACTTTGAGAAATCCTGATAACCCATTGTTTTCCTGCATTGATTATCAGCAGCTTTCTGAGATGGTAGGCCAGGAGTGTCCAACTGTGGCTTTGGGCCCACAACTGCCATGATCCCTGACTACTGGTCACTGTGACTGGGGGGCAGAGATCCTTCCTGCTGAGCTCTGCTTCCCGATATTCTTTCAACTTTCAGTCTCTTGAGCCTGAACACATCTGTACGCAAGCCATGGACTCTAGCCCTGAGCTATGGCCCTTCTCCAAAGGCCTTGGTTGATTGGTATACTGATTAACTTGATTAAAGCTTGCATCTCTGGTAATTAATACCTTTCATTATATTTTCAATCATGCAAGCAGCCAGTTGGGAGACTTTTATCCTAGGAAATAATATTGTACAATCTGGCCTTTAATAGTGCTCTAGCTAACAATGCCATAGCAGGGAAGCCATAGCGTTCTATCACGCAAAGATCCAGACCAATCGCTAAGATATTTCCTTAAAAGATGGGAGGGGCAAAGGGGCAATGCCACAGACCCTTCAAGACTGAGAGTCCCCAATATATTTGTTGGGGGGGGAGTGGCAGCAGGAGGGATTCAAACCTATGCTTTGCCCTGTGCCCCAGGTTGTGTGGGGGCTGGAGAGAAACAACTTGGTAACTGGAAGGTAGCCAGCAAAAGCAACAGGCATCTGAGTTTTTGCTGCTAGCTAGCAAGAAGGAGCCTTATTTGGGGGGCCACAGGCACAATGTTGCTTTGGGGGAAGTTACTTTGTTTTTCAATAATAGCATTGTCTGGCTGGGTGCTTGCCTGTTCTCCCATGCCCAAGCTGAAAGTGATATTTTAAAAAACATCACTAGAAGTCTCCAACGCTCACTTTTCAAGGAAACGGATGACCCTGTAAAATACTTCCAGTCCCTTAAGCTTTCTAGCCCTTAGGACAGTGAGAAACGAAACAAAAAAATTATGGCCAATGAAGGCCCCATGACACTGATTGGTTTTATATTCTGGATGGTCAAAAGGAAGCCACTCTTCAATTGACAAATCATTGATTTATGGAATTTGCTGCTGCCAGGCATGATTTAAATGGCTTTAAAAGAGGACCGGACATATTCTTGGAGGAAGAAAGCGCTATTGGTGGTTGTGTTGGCCATGGAAGCTAAATGGACTCTGCATGTTTAAAGGCAGGATGCCACTAAATACCAGTTGGGGAGCATAGGAAGAGGAGGGATGCTGCCATCCAGCTGTCTTGGTGGATGTCCCAGAAGCAACCACCTGGCCAGTAAACTGTGGGAAATGAATACAGGCGGCCTTCGTTATTCACGGGGGTTCCATTCCAGCCTACAACAGCAGATAATGAAAATGCAAATAACAAGACCTTGAGTCTATGGAAACTGGAGGATTAGGTTCCAGAGCCCTGGAAAATGACTGAAAAATCACACCCTCACCCCACCCCAAACCCAGGAAAAAAGCAGAAATAAGGATGGAACCCAGAACTGTACTGTGGCCACCTCAGCTCTCCCACTCTCCCGGTGCTCCAGCAGTGGTCTCCAGTTCCTCCAGTAATGTGTAATAGTGAAGTTTCCCCCCACCCACAGTTGAAGTCCAACACTTAGCAGCACAAACCCCTGGCCTGACTGCGTGGTAGGCTGGACAAAGAGGCAGCAAGGAATTGGTTTCATTTTAAGTAAACACACACATGGGAGTTTCTTCACTCCACTGCTGGAGTTTGCAGCACTCCATCTCTCTCTCCAGTCTCTGGCCTGCAGCAGCAAGAAGCAAATTGAAAAAGCAGTGGAGTTCCTTCACTCCACTGCTAGAGTTTCCGCACTCCAGTCTTCTGCTTGGAGCACAGATCAGGTAGCAGAAGCAGGCCCTGCAGAGGCTCACCTGCTGCCGGCATTGTCATCATCATCATCATCATCATCATCCTCTTCCTCTTCGAAGCCACGGAAAGTGCAGGTGTTGCTTTCCGGTGATGACCACTCCGCAGCTGTGGTGGTGGGTGCAGCTAACTTTCCAAAGTAGCTGCTGGTGGTCATTTGCTTCCCCTTGCTTTGCAGAGCCCGGTAGGTGTCCTTATACAGCCTCCAGCTGCCTTTTGAACTTGATGCTGTGCTCCATCCGGGGATCATTCCAGAACCTTGGACAGCCCCTTTGTGGTGAGGGGATTGGGGAGCATATCTTTCTCCTCTTCTCCCTCACTCTCAGGAGCCACCTGGATGATGTCCTCCAATTCTTCCTCTGTCAGCAACTCCTGATCCTCCACCTCATGTCTTGCAGGCCTTCTCCACCAATGGTGTATGCAAGGTTGGTAATGATCCGCTCTACTTCGTCAGCTACTTAGGAAACAGCTACAGCAGATGGAGAGGTGACTGTTCATGTTCCCATGTGCCAACATGTCCAGCAACTTCACCTTCTCACTCAAGGGCCACAACTTCTTCCAGACAGCATTCAATGTCTGCGATTTGATCTCTGCAAGGGGTGCCATGATGTTGTCAATGCAGTCCATAATGATGTAGCTGTTCCAGCAATCACTGAATAACACAGATTGATCAGCGTCCATGAGATCCAATATCCTCTTGAAGGTGCGGTGAGTGTAATAGGATTTGAAAATCACGATCGGACCTTGGTCCATAGGTTGCATCAAGGAGGTGGTGTTTGGCAGCAAAAAGGCAACCTGCAGGTCTGGGTGTGCAAACTTCAGGGTCTCAGGATGGCCAGGGGCACTGTTGAGCACCAGGAGCTTCGGAGGCCAGGTTCTTGAAGGCCAGATATCTCTGCACCTCATGCAGAAGGCAGTTGTGGACACAGTTAGAGAAAACCATTGCAGTCACCCATCCTCTCCTGAAGATGAGAAGCTGGCTTTTATTCTTCCCTTTCAGGGCACAAAGGTCCTGTGCACACTGTCCCTTGCAGTATTGCCGCACACCAGCAGAGTGAGGCAGTCCTTGGCTGCATTGAAAGCCAGAGCAGTTCCTTTTTCTTTGCTGATGAAGGAACAGGATGGCATCTGCTTCTAGAACAGGCCTGTTTCCTCAGCATTGAAGACCAACTTGGGCCTGTACCCTCTGTACTCAATCAGCCACTGGAACTCCGCTGGAAAACTTTGTGCCACCTCGTGGTCTGCCGATTATGCTTCCCCTGCCAGCTTGACATTGTGGAGATTGAATCTTTCAAACCAGCCCATGCCTGACCTTAGGGCAGGGCGACTGGGGTGGTAGCCCCAGGCCTCATGTTTGGAGGGGCCCGACTGTGCCAGCAAGTGGCGGGCAGCCTCGCAGACTGCCCGCACGCTTAGCTCCTGGCGGCGGCGGTGTGTGCAGCGGCCGCTGCGGCTGCTCGCCACCACCATATGTACTTGCCTGGGGGAGGGTGTATGTGGGGCTCAGGGAGAAGGGGCCTGCCCTGAGTCTGACATCAGCAGTGTCTGACGTCAGACACAGCAGAGGGCATGGCCTCACTCTGAAACAGGGCCACACGCTCCATTTCAGAGCAAATACCGGCAGCACTGTGTTCACAGTGTGGCCGGGAGCTGCTCTCCTAGCAGGGAGAGCAGCTCCCGGCTACGCTGTGTACGCAGCGCTGCCAGTATTTGCTCTGCGCTGCCTGTTTCATTTGCTCTGAAACGGGGTGCGTGGCCCTGTTTCAGAGGCCACGCCCCCTGCTGCATCTGACATCAGCAGTGTCTGATGTCAGATGCAGGGGGCAGGCCCCTTATCCCTGAGCCCCGCACCCCCCAAGGGACGGCGCTGAACCAGCCATTGCTCGCTTGGAAGCTACGCTAAACACCTTCAGATGCTTCTGCCACTTGATCACCTCCTGCTGAAAACTGCCTGTAGAGCCTCAGCGCTTTCTCACGGGTGATAGGTCTGTTTGGTGGCACGTTCCTGTGGGCTTGGTCCACTATCCACAAACTGAGGGCCTTTTCTGTCTGTTCCATGAGGGGATTGCCTGGATGGAATGCCACCTTCAGACTCCAAGATGTGCCAGACACCACACTTGCATGGATACTGTCTTTGCTTTACTTGATGGAGTGGACAGTGGACTCATTGATGCCATAATGGCATGCAATTGATGTCAGAATGTCCCCATGAGCCAACATGTCCAGCAGCTTCGCCTTCTCACTCAAGGGCAGCATTTTGTGAGACCTTTTGCCACTCCCCTCAGCAGAGCTCTCTGCTGTATGCTTGCTCATTTTGACTGTGGAGGAAAAGAAAATTTGTACAGTGATGTATGGTACCAGAGGCGTAGCAAGGTTGGAGTGGGCCCAGAGACATATTCTATGTGCCACAATAGAACATCATCCTAAATTATTTTTTAAAAGGTTTTCTAAATTGTGGACAATGCAAGTCATTCAATGGTACTAGAGAAAGACATGCTGTTCTGGGAGCTCCAGGTCTTAACACTCACATCAATTTTGGAGGATGACTACACCTGAAGGAAGCCCAGGCAGGTGTGCGGCTGGGGGAGTCAGTCATGTGACTTGCCTCTGCCCCCCCCCAGGCAGTGGGCCCACAGACAACTGTCTCCCCTTGCCCCATTATAGTTATGCCCCTGCTGGGGTTCCCATGGGTGGATCCTTGTAAAGTAAATTTCAATTGATAATTAAAATTTTAATTGCAATGTGAATTGAGTACAGTTATATGGTACAACACAGTACTATAATTTATTACCAAGACTGAAATTAAAATTTTATTTTGAATTTCTAAATTAAAAAATAGAATTTATAAAAATTTTAATTTAATTAATTTAAAGGGGAGGTTCATCTTTGGGTGCCACCAGTTCATCTGGGGGCAACCTGGCATTGGGCCTTCTCAATTATTGCCCCTGGGTTGTGGGACACGCTCTCTGTGGATATGATTATCTTCCTTGGAGGCCTTCAGGAGAGCCTTAAGGAACCATCTTTTTAGCCTGGCTTTTAATGATATCTAGTTTTAGTTTTAATTTTAATCTTATGTAAATGGTGTGGGTTTTTTTAAAAAATTAATTGTATTATTATTATTATTATTTAAATTTTAATGTAAACTGCCCTGAGCCACTTTAGGAAGGGTGGTATATAAACTAGATGAATGAATGAATGAATTGATTAAAGTGATAATTAGCACCTTACCTGGACTGCAGTGCACAATGCTGCAAGAGGCTCCTCCAAGAAGTTGCATGGGGGTGGCTGGAGAAAGGCTCCCTGCTAACTGAGCAATGAAACACCTTTTCAAGTGGTGATTCTCTTATATTTAGCAGTGGGAGAGCAACTGGCTCTATCCAGCCCCAGCACATCATCCCTCCAGTGGCTGTTGCTGGTATCTGCCTTATGTTTCTTTTAGATGGTGAGCCCTTTGGGGACAGAGGACTGTTTTATTTATGTATTTTAATTTGTAAACCACTTTGGGAACTTTGGTTGAAGGGCAGTATATAAATATTCATCAGTCGTCATCATCATCATCATCATCATCATCATGACAGGCTTGCAAACAAAGGCTCCACAGAAATACACAAAAAGGCTCCAAAACCTCTAGAGCAATGGCTCCTAAAGGCTCTCAGTGACTCCCTGAGAGTCAAAAGCTACCCAAGGCTGCCAAATGCTCTTGAAATTGTCTTTTTGAAGCAAAAAACACTCACAAATTGCACAAAAAAATCACTCCTCCATCCTCCTCAAAACTCCACTCACTACCCATAAGCACATGCAGGAAGAGCACAGCCATATACCCTGTTTCCCCGAAAGTAAGACCTACCCCGAAAGTAAGACCTAGCAGTAATTTCTGATGTACCGCTAATTGCCCTAGTGCATTTTTGGTGGGCTAAAATTAATATAAGACACTGTTATTTTCGGGGAAACACGGTACGGATGGATCTGCATGATGAAAACTGCAGATGCATGAAACTGGTTTACTGCAGATACCAAGGTCAGGTCTATATGTTCTGACCGCAGATATGTGGAACCAAAGGTGCTGGGACCATGATGAATGATGGCCACCTGTACAGGACTGTATGGATCCTGGGCATTTGCCTTCATCTAGCACAGGGTTGTACAACTTCAGTCCTTTTTCAGATGTTGGTCTACAACTCCCATAATACCTGATTATTAGCCACTGTGGCTGGGGATGATGGGAGCTGTTGTCCAAAAATAGCTGGAGGACCAAAATTGTGCAGGATTCTGATCTAGCAGGATTCTCCTCATGTTAAGCCAGGTCAGTTTTGGTGGTCCCCAGATGTTATTCGTCTAGAACAATCCTCATAATTCCCAGTCACAATGGCCTTTGGCTAATCATCATCATCATCATCATCATCATCATCATCGAGAAGAAAGAAAACAAGTCAAAATAATCAACATAGCAATACCAGGGGATAGCAGAAAAGAAGAAAAAGAAATGGAAAAAATCACAAAATACAAAGATCTACAAATTGAAATTGAAAGGCTGTGGCAGAAAAAGACCAAAATAATCCCAGTGGTAATTGGCGCCCTGGGTGCAGTTCCAAAAGACCTTGAAGAGCACCTCAACACCATAGGGGCCACAGAAATCACCATCAGCCAATTACAAAAAGCAGCTTTACTGGGAACAGCCTATATTCTGCGACAATATCTGTAACAACAGCAACAACATTGACAATAAAATTCTGGCATCCCAGGTCCTTGGGAAGGACTCGATGTCTGGATAAAACAAACCAGTCAATAACACCTGTCTGATTGTGTAAATAATAATAATAATAATTGATGCCCATCTTGGGCATCAATAAAATTACAACACATCAACTACAGAAGGCCACACTATGCGGGACAGCACGAATACTACGATATCGTTAATTCTTCTTTAGTTATTCTAGACTCATGGAAAGGGCCCAATAATTAAAGTACCAAATCCAGTCAATAACATCTGGTAGACTGTGTGTAAATAGCATAACAACAACAAGAACACATTTGCATTCAAACCATTCTTAAGTGGGGTGAACCAGTTCTCCAGGGTGCACACCCGAGCCTCACCTAGGCTGTGGCAGTGAGTTCCAGCCTATGAATGTTCATGCTGCAAACATATTGGCTAGTCTGAGGTGCCACAAACCTGTTGCTTTTGCTAGAACAGACCGGAACAGCTGCTCTTCTAAAATTTGCTTTCCTGCCAGGAGATGCAGGCAACAAAGCTCATGAACTGAGCCCTGTGTGTGATACAGTTCCACACAAGTGCAGAACGACAACAGAGTGGTGGTTTGGTGGGTAGAGAATTCAGCTTTCTTCTGAGAACCTCATCTTTCATTTAAAAACCTCCACAGGTTTCTAGTACCTGTGGTTATGAAAAGATGCTTGACAGTGTGTGGAGAATCTCTGAAGCCCAAAGAGGGGCCAAATACTATTTACAGTAGTCACGGGTGGTGATCCAGGTCTTGAGTAGCTCTTTGATCCTCCCTGTGACTTCCAGATTCAATTTGATTGTGCAACATAGTGTACCAAAGCAACACGAGAGGTGCCAAATATAAGCCATTACACAATCCTGTGTTGTTTGTGTCACGTATAGATAGATAGATAGATAGATAGATAGATAGATAGATAGATAGATAGATAGATAGATAGATAGATGTAACCCATGCCTTTGACCATCATGGCTGTGGGTTGCATTCCAACAACATCTGGAGACACAAGTTTTGAGAACACCCTGTGTTAAACTAATCCATCAGTTTACTGCATTTGCTCCTAATTACAGCCTTCGGTGTTTTTCTCTCTACCCTAAGAACAAAGGAAGCTGGCGTAAGTAAGAATCGGCTTTGTAAAGCTGCTGTTCCTTGAGTCCTGATTATATGTTCAGTGGCTGCGGGTGGGGGAGGGCATTCACCACCAGGCAGTTTCCAAAACACACCCTTCGGGCACTCATTATTCAGCTTCAGTGCCTGACACTTTGTACTTTCCCACTGAACTGTCTGAACAGGGAACAAGAAATATTAATCTGCAAGGTGGGGGGAGCAGAGCCATTACAGGGCTTGCTACATTGTCTTGAGCTGTAATAATGCCCTTCCAATGTATTAAGTTTGGGTGGGGGTTGGGATTTGCCTTTTGTGATGTTTCTTTTCCTTCACTCTCACCCTTCAAAGTGCTGTTAAAAATGAGAGGTGAAGAAAATGAGATCATGTTAGGCGGCCATTCATTTACTGAGAAGGTTATAAGCGATTGCAGAATACTGCTAACCATCACTGTCAGCTAACAATTAATTCCCACACTGTCACCACGGTGAGCCAGAACAAAGGCCTGTGCTCTGTGGTGTGGGGTCCAAAGAGGCCATTCGTTGGGAGTGAGGCAGTGGAAGCAAACACATTCTGCTCAGCTACCATGGAGAGTGAAAATCTGTGAGGTAGGTTGCAAGGCAGGGACTCCTCAGGTCTCCCAGTAAGCTTTGTGGCTAAAAGCCACTGTTCTAGCCACTACAACACACTGCCTCTGCACACCACCATTTTGGAATGGGCTGATGCAGCATAACTGGGTGTTACCTACAATTTCCAGATTCTGCCTTTGTCTTTGGCCTGTGACATTTATTCTGCATCCACCACCAGACAGCTTCTGTTTCAGTTTGGCCTTGACCCCAGTCCTGACCCTGCTGTGGCACAGTGGCTGACATGCAGAAGATGGATGGATGCACTGGTGCCGCAAGAGAGCAGCCCAACAGAACTTCCCAACAAATGACACCGGTGTAGTGGGGGAATGGCATTTTTTAAAATGCCCTCCCTTTCTCCAGGAAGCCATCTGTGCAGCCCTCAGGGACATATTTTCAGATGGCATAGAGGGCTTCCAGGGAAAGGAGAGGGTGTCAAAAAAGGCCCCTTCCCTGCTGCATCAGTATAGTTAGTTGGGAAGTTCTTCTGTCAGGCTGGTCTCTCATCACACCAGTGCATCCTTGCTCTGCATGCCAGTCACTGTTTTTCCAGTCAAAACTTAGCAACTTCATTCCCAAAGAGTTTGTTCATTGTGCTCTGGCCTTGTTGGATTCCAGAAACCAAGAAGTGTAGTTCATAGAACAAGGCAGAGTGGCCAGCCCTAAGCTCTCCAGCTGTTGTTGTATTACAGTTCCCGGAATCCTCAGATGCAATAAAAGATGGGAGGGTGCACAAGGGGATGATGGGAGTTGTAGTCCAACAACAGATAGAGAGCTTAGGGGTGGCCACCCTTGTTCTATGAACTAAGCTTCTTGGTTTCTGGAATCCAGCAAGACCAGAGCTCAATTTCCTGTTGTTAGACTACAACTCCCATCATCTTCACATTGGCCACCCCATTACAGAACATTCGTCTTAAATTAACTAATCCTGTTCTGAATCAAGGGTACACTTTGTTCTTCCCCTTTTGCATGTATATTCCCATTGGAGCAACTAAGATGTACCCTGGAGTGTGTGGGGGTGGGGTGGGGTCCATGAAATCCTGTTTTTTCTGGTTTTCCTCCTCTAGCGCAAGTCTGAGTACTTTATGATTCACGGTTACGCACTCAGATACAGCCCTGTCCTTCAGCATGCTGCAATCAACTCCTAGCACTCCCCTTCACCTCATGCAACCATCAAGAGCCCAGGGGAGAAAGCACGGCTCCTCTCCATGTTATGAGGTGGTACACTGTGAAACAATATAATTTGACTCTTGTGTTGGTTTTAAATGCTGGATTTAAAATGGATGCCTTAAAATGATTTGCCTCGACGCAGACAAAATGTGTATGGAATCTGCATCAGCTTTATAGCCCCAATTCTAAATACACCTACTTGGAAATATACCATCCATTGCTGAACTCATTGAAGACTATTTGGCTTCCAGTTTGGGGTGCTGGTGGGCAAAATTCAGCAGGGCATAAGCTGGGATGATTTCAAGTGGGGTAAAGGCAGAGTTCTGATAATTGTGGACAGATAATTGTGGGCCAGAGTCCTGCACAGAAGCTCGGTGGGTGACAATACAAGGCCTGAAAGGAAATGTACTACTAGAGACATGCTATCGCCCACCTCCTGATCAAAACACGGACAGTGACTGGGAGTTGCAGAAGGAAATCAGGGAGGCATCAAAGAGAGTCAGAGATGTAATAATGGGTGACTTTATTACACCACACATAGACTGGGTAAATTCACAGGTAATGACAAAGAGGCCACATTTCTAGACACACTGAATGACTGTGCCCTAGAACAGCTGGTCATGGAACCAACCAGATCAACTGAAATGCATCTGAATTGACTAGAAAGGTGCCCCAGTTAATCACTCAGCTGATCAATTATTTAATGCAATTATTTTTCATATCTGTATTTCTAAACCTGCCAAGAGTGTAACAAGGTGAGCCCCTGGTGGCGCAGTGGTAAAAACTGCCGCCCTGTAACCAGAAGGTTACAAGTTCGATCCTGACCAGGGGCTCAAGGTTGACTCAGCCTTCCATCCTTCCGAGGTCGGTAAAATGAGTACCCAGAATGTTGGGGGCAATATGCTAAAATCATTGTAAACCGCTTAGAGAGCTCTGGCTATAAAGCGGTATATAAATGTAAGTGCTATTGCTATTGCTAAGTGCTAAGGTAGGAGTGGGCCCGGGGACAAAAAGTTAAGTTGGGCTCCTGCCCTCCACCTCCTTCTTCAGAGGGCAAAGAGCAAGTTGCCACCCAACTGGTGGAGCCCCCTCCCTCAAGGCCCCGGGGACATGCATCCCATTTTGTTCAACAACGGCTATGCTCCCAAAACCTGCATATGGCAAGTACCCTCTCAAAAGAGGTATTCCCTCTAGTGCAAAGCTGCACAACTTTGGCCTTCCAGTTCCAGCTGTTGTTGGACTACAACTCCTATCATCCCCAGCCACCACAATGATCAGTAGTCAGAATGATGGGAGTTGTAGTGCAATATCTGCAAGAGGGCTGAAGTTTTACACCTGTGGTCTAATGTGTGGGAAAAGAAGGAATGTGTCTAAAACTACGCCGGCCACAGCACAACTGGGCATCTTTTAAACACAGAGTATAATTATTATTTTAGAACTAATGGGTTTCCCCCCACAAAGTATGCAGATTTAATTCATCTGCTAAAACTCACATGACTGACTCAAGCTGCAACCCTATGCACACTTATATGGGAGCAAGTTACTCCTGAGTAAGCATGCATAGGATTGCCCTGTGATATTTAGTGTAATCTTCCTAAATGTTTCATTACGATGAGTGTAATCTGGTCAAAAAGTTCAATTTCTACAGTACCAGAAGTGAAATTTCAACACATGCAAGTTTGCATTGTTTGTTATAGCTCTTCCAGACTTATATATGAGGGTCCTGTAGGGCCTGGCATGTGAAATAATAAAACATGGTAATAAAAATGTCTCAATCTGTATAGAGTTATCATACTACTGAATAACCACTAGAGGTGTGCACAAAACCACCTGGCCCGGTTTGGTTCGAGTTCGAACCGGACATGAACCAGACTGGGCCAGTTTGGTTTTGCCCGCCATTGACACCCTGCTCCCGGTTTGGTTCAGTTCGAGGTGGTTCAGTGTTTGATGAACCCCTCAAACTGAACCAAACCGGGAGCAGGGTGTCAATGGCGGGCAAAACCAAACTGGCCCAGTCTGGTTCGTGAAACCCCCTCCGGGAGGCTTCTCCAAGGTGGCGGGGTGGTGGTGGTGTCCGCAGAAGTTCTCCCTCCCCCTCCAGCCTTTCTTTTTGTAAAAATCATCCAGTTGGAACATCTTCAGCCCTTTTGGGGCCTATTCCCCAGCATGGTGGCCATTTTGGAGACTGCCGCACCTGCACAGTGGGACCCTGCATGGCTTCAGCCATGACCCTTAAAAAAAAATTAACTACATCAGCCCATTTTTAAAAGATGTTTGCACTTTATTTAGTCTTGGTTTTTTATCCTTTTTTTAAATACACAAACCAGAACATGTGAAATAAAAAGATAGTTCAGAACCTATGATTTGGAAGCAGTCAAGATAAAACATCTGGATGCTATGAATGGGAGAGAACGTCATCATTGAAACCAAGGGATTCAAATTTCCTTTCATGCACCCTTCGCTGACAAGAGCATCAGAAGGCCGATTTCACAACATACCATTTTCTCGTTTTCATTTACATGCCAATATCATATCAAGGCCACCTATATTATCTTAGCGAGTCTTCTCATGCCTAGCTGTACCAGGTAAGGCAGAAGTGTGAAGCTGAAAGGGTGACGGGGAGAATCAATACAACCTTGGGGAGTTTAATGGATGTACAGTTGATGTTGGAACATAGAAAGCTGCCTCATACAGTAGTGAGCCAAACCACTGGTCCATCTAGTTCAGTACTGTCTACACAGACTGGCAGTGGCTTTCCAATGGCTCAGGCAGGAGACACTGGGTGGGGGGCATTGCATCAAGAGCATTGCCTGTCTATGCACCTGCCTGCTCCTCCTCAATCCTACTCATGTTATACATTATATTTGTAAACAGACAGATATTACAAGAATACCACAGTTCTCCAGTGCATTCTTCCTATAAGGAAACTGACATTCTAGAACAGGGGTGGGCAAACCTGCCCCTCCACATTTGGTAATTTATTGTGGCTGGGAATGATGGGAGTTGTAGTTCAACAACAGCTGGAGAGCCAAGTCGGCCCACCCCTGTTCTAGAACCTGCCCTCGGCCCCCTTCTACCACTTGTGGAAGGGCAGATTACAAAAGAGTACTTGTCAACCGAAGAGGTCAAAAACCTTGTACGTGCAAGATCAGGCATTTATATGTAAAATTATGGTGCCTAGGAAGAATCCAGTTCAAAGAAATTTCAAATCGCCTCCCTGCATACATGCTCATCATTTGATTCTTTCTGCATCTGCATGTGTGAATGGGCTGTCCAAGAAGAAAGACAGAATGCTCATACCTCCTCATACTTATCAATGGAGCCAGTTCACACACACTGAACTGCCAGGAATTTTGCTGTGTAGTGGTTTTATTGATTGTTGGTTTTAATGGTGTTACTGTTTTAATGACCGGTGCAAGCTGATCTGAATTTTTGAAGGGGGCATATTTTAAAATAATCAAGTGATGCATGTACATGTATGATCCTGTCCCATGACCACTGTCAGCACACGGTTGCCAATCTCTGATAATAAGCAAACACTACTATAACACGAATATTCTGTTAGTGAAGAAATGAGCTCGTGTGCTGATTCTAAGACAACAGGGACATGAAATTTTCTGGAACGCAGGTTAATGAGCAAGATCTCTCTGAGGGATAGCCTCTTGACGTTTTGAGTTGATCTCCATGGATTCAATAAATACGGATATCTTAGAAAATTCAATTCAAAGTGTCCTTTCAGTTAGTTTCAGACAGATTTTCTTTCTTTCTTTCTTTCTTTCTTTCTTTCTTAAACTTCTATACCACCCAAACTTTTGTGTCTTTAGCACTTCATTACCTCAAAAATCTCTTTCAACTCTAAGGTTCTATGATCATCAGTAGTGTGATGACTAATCTCTTCCCAACAGATGAGGAAGACGGACAGTGCTCCTACAAGGGATGCTCATATTGGCACTGGATGCTTTTTTTTGGAAGAAAAAATTAGGAAGATGTGTGCTTCAGTGTGGCAGAGAAGAGCACAAAGCCTTCAGAGAACTAGGGGAAAAACTTTTAAAGAAAATTGTCTGGCCATTTTACTGGAATATCTGAAAAAAATTGTTCTAGAAGAGTCCTTTGAACCTAGTAGTAGATTTTAATTGGATTTTGGCAAGAAAAATATCTCCTGTCACTGAACATTTTATAAAAAGTCTGGAATATGGTTAATTTTTTAAAAAATCTTGTGTTTTAAGGCAAACGGGGGAAAGTTTGAATCTGGATGGCTTCCTTTTGTTAGTTCAGCAAATTATGAGAGTGTTACTTTCTTTTCTGTTGAGTGCAATATGCTCAAATCTTCCTGTACTGAGTTTGGCTCTGCATCATTGTTAGTAGCAGCACTATTGCACAGAAGACTCTGGAAACAAGGTATATGCAATACCAGGATTCAAGATACTAGTTTAGGTGCACTCCAGGCCTTTGGCACACCCAGTGAGACTTTGACTTGGTTTTTCTTTGAACAGCTGACACCCACAAATGGTATAACAAACTGCTTTTTGCACTTCGGTGCAAAAATGGTTCGCCGGATACCATGGGGATGGGGGGTGGGCATCAGGAAAGTGAATCGTAAAAACCCATTATGGTTGCAGAACCAGCTGCATGATTCTTTGGATCCTGGCCAATATTAGTCCAATATTAGAACTGAATAAGAATCTATTAGGAAACAAGTACACAATGTTCATGATATGGACCATTGTATCAAGAAAAGGTATAACAAACACAGAGCTGGTCCTACGTGGGGAGGAAAGCTGTTCTTGCAGGAGCAAGCATGAACTTCCCCCTTTGCTAAGCAGGGTCTGCCCTGGTTTGTATTGGAAGGGCGACAACATGCAAGGGCTGCAAGAAAGTTCAACACTCTTACTTCCTTTTAAGGGCTACATGATGAGTGCTCCTTTGCTTAAGTGATAGCAAGGAAGAAGCCCTCACCTCTCGCCTGTGGGCTTCTCAGAGGCATCTGGTGGGCCACTGTGTGAAACTGGACTAGACAGGCCTTGGGCCTGATCCAGCAGGGCTGTTCTTATATTCTTAAGAGTAACCTCTACTTACAGCATGATTACAGAAGCACATCTCTTCTTTGAAGTAAAAAAACCAAACTTTATCTTCCATTAAATGTGGGGAAGTTAATGTCAGTCATTATAAATGATGTCACAAGTTCCATCCAATGGGTGACCATAAGACGTGTGAAAGTGCATTCCACACACATTAGCTGTCATTGATGCACTGAGTGCTGGGAAGATAAGAGTATCTCAATTACAGCATCTTCAAGAAAGACAACTGAATTCCCTGGAACAATGAGCAACAATCAAGCATGGTGTGCCCAAAAGAGGATTGCCTGGGAAGGCCCCTTTGAAGATGCCCCCATGCCTCCTGGTCCGAGGAAAGGAGAGCAGAAGTCTGTAGACAGCTAGTTGTTCTCCGAATCCTCATTGCTGCCTAGAGAACAGGCTCCTGAAGGCATTGTTGTAGTTCTTGTTGAAGGCTGTATAGATCAGAGGATTGAAAAAGGAATTGGAATAGCCAAGCCAGAGGAAGATGCTCTTCCAGATGGGGGGGATGTCACAGGAGCAGAGAGGGTTGATGAGTTCTGTGATGAAGAAGGGGATCCAGCAGAGGACAAAGACTCCAATCAAGATGCCCACCATGACGGCAGCCTTTTTCTCCTTCTGTTCCCTCCACGTGTCTCCATCCGTCTGGAAGGTCACGGTGGCATGGCGGACAGTGAACACCATCTGTGGTTGCTGGGAGGCTTCTTTGCCCTGCTAGACACAAAGATAAGCATTCAGAGGTGTTGCTGCCATGTACGGCCTAGTGACTGAAAGACTCCTTACAGCTGAACGTCCCCTGCATCAAGCCTGCTGTTCTCCATCTAGGCCAGGGATTAACTTTGAGTCCCCAGATGATGCTGGACTACTATTCCCTTAATCTCCAGCCACAATGGCAGCCATATGTCTTTTCACCCACTGCTGACTCATCCAATATGTGACGGTTTATTTTTTAATTTTTAATTATTTAACACATCTGTATACCACCCAAAACGCAAATCTCTGGGCAGTTTACAACAAAATGAATAAAATGAATTTACAACAAATCAAATCAAATCAATCAATAAAAATAAAAATACAATAAAAACAACAGATAATAAAAAGATTAAAACATTACAACAATTAAAATTTTGAAAGTTGAAACTATTAAAAAAACAATTAAAACAGTATCTAATTAAAAGCCTGGGTGAACAAATGCATCTTGACTGCCCTTTTAAAAGTTGTAAGAGATGGGGAGGCCCTTATTTCAGCAGGAAGTGTGTTCCAAAGCCTCGGGGGCCCCTCCCGTTGGCCTCCCCCACCCATCACTGCTTCCAGTGCCACGCTGAGTTTCCCGGCGCTGTGGGGAGCTGACAGCTGGGAACTGCTGGGCCCTAACATCGTAGATGTATCTGTAGGCTGCCCAGGATGTATCTGTAACTTCTGCCATCGGGTGCAGAGGACACACTTTTAAAATGGATAGGCCAGGATCCAAACAACATTTACTAGTCCCACACCACTAAAGGGGCTTCAGACTTACTTTTGAGCAGATGTATACACAGAGCTGGTCCTACATGGGGAGGAAAGCTGTTCTTGCAGAAGCAAGCATGAACTGCCCCCTTTGCTAAGCAGGGTCTGCCCTGGTTTGCATTTGTAAGGGCGACATCATGCAAGGGCTGCAAGATTTTCCATTTGGGGGGTGAGGCCATAGTTCAGTGGCCTGTTTTCCACCATCTATGGTGTAGTGCTTAGACCGTCAGATTAGGACTATAGGGAATAGTTCCAATCTTCACTCAGCCATGAAGTGGGTTCCAATCCCCACTCAGCCAGCCCTTCTCTCTCAACTCAACGTACCTCCCAGTTGTGAGGATAAGATGTGTACACTCTACCGAGCGTATTTGTTGGAGTGCAGGCATGATCCCCATGTAATAAATACTGTATTTATCCAAATAGAAGACAATTCTGAATTTCACACACACACACACGGCCAAATAACAGAGGTTAGCCTGAAAGGAACGGGAATCTGAATCTAACACCAACCCCCCATTTCTACCCTCAAAAACCTTGAGGCAAACCTAGTCTTGGATTCAGGTAAATACATAGCAGACAGTCCATTGTCTGTTATGAACAGCTGTGATTCAAGTTCCATCTGAGGAGAGGGCACCTTGCGTCCTTGTGCCTCCAGTCATTGCTGCTGCCAGGAACCACACAGACCATCCACATGAGGAGGAAAGCACCCTCAAGCTGGGAATTCCCCTGGTTCTGGGAATCACATGATCCCAGACAACCAATGCCATGCTCATGCGAGCTCTAGAGCCAGCGGTGACCATTTCACGGGAGAGGGCCCGAGGTCATTGCCTCAAGTGTGAGTATGAGGGGCATGGGGGCAGCAAGCCCCTACCACAATGGGCACCCGCACCGCTGCCAACACCCTTCCGCAGCCCCTGGAGCATGCTATCCATTCCCCCCTCCTCACCTTACTGGGGTTTGCCTCTTCTTCCCATTCTCCATGTGAGCAAGAAAGGCCTCTGCCTGGCTCGGGCACCTGCCCTGGGGTGGGGTGTCCCATATTGTCCTCTGACACAGGTAGCAAAATGTCTTGGCACATCCTTGCCTAAATCTCTCAAGTCTCCTTCGTCTGGGGTCTCTCGCTAGCTGACCCAGCTGCCTCTGGTACTTGCCGGGGCTTGGATCCAAGGGCCTAGAGGGTGCTGACTGGAGTGGGTCATCCCCCATCCCCTATATAAGCTTTCCCAGCCACTGAGCTCAGCAATGGAGGCCTTGTTTAAAACTGCACCCATGCAGAGCATTAAATCTTGCTCATGCATGCAGTCAGAGGCAGCAGGACCAGTGGATGGCAAGTGCCCCCCAGATATGTCACTCACCCCCCTGCCCCACCCATTGCTGGACCACTGAGATTAACACTGATTAAGAGCATCAGTACAGATCAGGAGCAGTTCTCATATGCTCACCATTGTGCACATGGACAATAGGAGGGGTTAACATGAAATACAACTTGCTTTCAAAAATCTAACACATGGGACACAGTTTGCCCCGTCAAGAGACATTCTGCCCCTTCCTAAGGATATCCCCCCCCCCGGTGCAGCCACTGCACAAAGCCGGGTTTGGCAGATAGCAGCCCACTTCCCAGCCCTTCCAGATCTCCCTTCCTTCCCTCTCTCTGAGCACTTTCCATACCAGCTTCAAGCTTCTATTTCTCACAATCAAGATGACGATGATGCTATCTCCTCTTTCATTTCCTTTTGTTTCACTCCAGCCTTTCCTGACTTCATGCAGTCTAATCTGGTCCATGATGCAGCCTCCTCATCCTTCTACTGCATTTGCTCCCATCTCCTGCCTCCTCAAAATCCACTTCTTCTCCAAAGCATCTTATCTCCGCAGTTTTCCTGCTTCCAGCTCCCTTGTCTGCTCCATTCTCAAGCTCGCCTTTCTTTTTCATTTTATCCTCTGGACAGGCAGAATGTCACTCCTTTGTGCAGCACAATGCTCAACACAGTCGAGATGCTTATTAAATGTTCAGGGGTGCTAGCTGCCGTTTCATGGGCCTGTGGCTAGGTCTGTGATGAATTTAGGAGATTAATGCACCATGCTGAATCTCAAAGGGGGGTGGTGGTCACAGCTGCCTTGGTTTGGATCTGTTCCCCAACTTTGCCAGGCTGCTGGAAGTAACTATTACCAACTGCAAGATGCTACAGGAATTTGGAAGGCATAGGGCCAGGGCTTAGGGGGCCAACAAATTCATTCATTCAAACTTCTATTCCACCCAAACTTTTATCTCTGGGTTCTGAACAGGCACCGACAGACAATCTGGCCGTTCTGGCACAACCCCAGAAGGGCTGATGCCTCTCCAGCCCCTCTGTGCATAACAACTGGGAATCTCATCCCACCCACCCACCCCCTCTTCAAAAAGGCAGAGGACAGCATGGAGCAAAAAGAAGTGTGACAGCCCCCACCAGGCCCTCTGGGTTTTTTTTTTAAATCTCTGGAAGAGCGGGAGAGAGAGGAACTAGCAGCCAGAAGAAGCTTTTTGAGCCTCTCATCACCATCATATGATGATGTGGCCTGGATATCACACACACACACACACACGAAAAATGCTTTCTGTGCTTTTATTTGTAAATTGCCTCCTGAAAATTGTTGAAAGGCAGTATATAAAGTGAATAAAAGGGAATTAGGTGTAGCTATTTATTTCTTTAGGGGATTTCTATTCCCTAAAGAAATCAAAAGCTCCACCTAATTCCCTTTCGTTCACTCCCATCTTCTAGCCATCTACAGCAGGGTTTCTCAACGTGTGGGTCCCCAGATGTTATTGGACTTCAGCTCCCATAATCCCCAGCCCCAGTGGCCTTTGGTTGGGAATTATGGGAGCTGAAGTTCAATTACATCTGGGGACCCACACGTTGAGAATCCCTGATCTACAGCTTCTGGGCCTTAGGATATATGCCCCAATCATCTTGATCAAGAACCTCCAACATCCCGCCCCACCCTGTGCATTTGTAGAGTTCCTTATGTAGCTGACCATCATTGCCTCCCATTCCTCGGGCTAGTCGTGTTTGCTTGACAAAGGAGCAAGACATTTCCCAAGACAGGAAGAGATGCTGCCTGCATCAGAAAATCCAAACAGTGCCTCCACTCCCCAGACTGTGGTAAACATCCATGCCCGGTTTGAAAGAAGGGGCGAGGAACAGCTGTCTACACATTCGCACGAGGCAAGTGAGAAAAGGACATGCATTGAAACAGATGCATAAACACCTGGAGGCAAACAAAAGAAATTGAACCGTATGATTCTGCGATCAGTTAAGAATGTTTGGGTACAGAGGGTTCCATCCATGCAGGGCTTGAACGGCTGGAGCTTTGCTTCTTCCCCACAACCATTCTAGGTAAGATTTTCAGGGCCGGTTCTACCATTAGGCTGGGTAAGGAAGCCAGCCTTAGGCGGCAGATTTCAGGGTCCCAAGAAAAGACATTAGAATTATTTTGGTTATGGGTTGCATCCCTTAGCGGACACCTTCATACATGGAAGAGTCTGAATTGCTGTCATTCTATTGGGGAAAGGCTCTGTGACTTTAACAACTGCATGGCAGACAGAAATCAACAAGTGAAACATTCCCCTTGCTGCATTTCTGTGTCAGGAAAAAACTTCACCTGTTGATTTCTGCCTGGCCTAAAACTGTTAAAGTCTTAGTGTACCTGAAAAAACACACACAAACCTTAATTTTTTAGCCTCTCCTTCTTTGGAACTATTCCACTCCCCTGATTTTTTAAAATTGTAACTTAAGATTCTAGGCCATGTGGCTGACCGACAAACTTGTGAGTGAACACTAAATAAATGGCACTCAAGGTCTGCTTATGGTATTAATACTAATTTTCTGACACATTTTCAAATAATTTGGAGTTGATGAGTCTTTGACCCCAGTGTGAAAGCATAGCTGTACTGCAAACATCCACCTAGAAGCAGGGGAAAGTTTTTGGTGAGATTTCCTGGCATGTCTCTGAGAGCTTTCAGAATTGCAGCAATGTTTCTACAGGCAAATATAAAGGGTTCCCATCATGCAGGCTCTCCTATGTGTGAAAAATATATCTGAGCTCCTACATTTACTTACCTAAGGGATAAATCCAGTCCTCAGAACAAAGAACTAAAGCCCCACTGATTTCAATCAGAACGTTAAAAACGTACTTAAAAGTCTCCCATTAAATTCAATGGGATTTAATACTGAAATCTCCTAAAGGTATCCCAAGTACTCATTATCCTTACAAAAAATCCTGTAAAGTTGCTCAGTGCTATTTTGTCTATATTGCAGATGACAGGTCTCAAGAATCATGGTTTCCCTAAGACAAGGCTGCAACAACTTCAGCCTTCCAGCTGTCGTGGGATTACAACTCCCATCATCCCCAGACACCACTGCCAATAGTCAGCGATGATGGGAGTTGCAATCCAACAACAGCTGTTGGGCCAATGTTGTGCAGCCTGCTCTAAGGTCACATATTGAGATTATGGCCAAAGTGATACCATATTTATCTGAATAGAAGACAACTCTGAATTTAAGATGACCCCTTTAAACACAAACACACACACACACGTTATACATGTATTGACCCAAAGGGAAGAGGACAACCCCCTCCCCAATTTCTAACATCAAAGAATGGGGGGGGGACGACCTAGTCTTGAATTCTGATAAAAGGGGTATTTGAACCAGAGACTGAATTTGAACTAGTGTGGTGTAGTAGTTAGAGTGCTGGACTTGGATGGGCGAGACCCGGGTTCAAATCCCAATTCAGCCATGATACTTGCTGGATGAATCTGGGCCAGTCACTTCTCTCTCAGCCTAACCTACACCACAGGGTTGTTGTGAGGAGAAACACAACAACAGTGTAGTACACTGCTCTGGACTCCTTGGAGGAAGAGCGGGATATAAAAAATGTGTTTAACCCCCACCCCCCAAAAAACCCCAACACCACCTAATAACCATCTGCCATTATACCATACAAGCTCTCTTGGGGAAGAAGTCAAGTGCCAGCCAGTGCAGCAGATACAGGAGGTCAACCATCTCCTCTCCGCCCCAGGGCCTGCGCTATACCCGGGATCAGCGGCCACACTCGACAGCAAACTCACCTGCAGGGCTTCCGGTGCAATGGGCGTGATAGAATTGCTCTTGCGGGACCCAATCCGAAACTTGGCTGCCTTGTAGATTTTCCAGTAGACAAAAAGCACCACGCAGAGGGGCAAGTAGAAGGCCCCAACTGTGGAGAAGATCGTGTAGGACGGCTCTTGGCTGACTTGGCATTCCTCGTCGCCCTCCGAGTAGGTCTCTCCCCAGCCAAAGAGGATCGGGGCCAGGGAGATGACGGCAGAGAGGACCCAAGTGAGAGCAATCATGATGTTGGAGATGCGCCGACGGGTGCGCAGCGTGTACTCCAGGTGCCGGGTGATGGACCAGTAGCGGTCCAGGGCAATGGCCGTGACGTTCCAGATGCTGGCCGTGCAGCACAGCACGTCGCAAGAGATCCACACCTGGCACAGCAACCTGCCCAGCCGCCAGCGCCTGCCGGACAACTCGTGCACCAGGCTCAGAGGCATGACCAGGGCGGCCACCAGCACGTCCGAGATGGCCATGGAAGCCACCAGGTTGTGGGGCACCCGGTGGAAGGTGCGCACCCGCAAGATGGTGGCCAGCACCAGCACGTTCCAAAGGAAAGTGGCCACCACCAACATGGCCAACAGAGTCAAGACCAGCACGCTGAACACGGAGAAGGAGCCCCCAGAGCCAGGCAGGTCGGTCAGGGTGGAGCTGCTCCGGTTGGATCCCGTCAAGGTTGTGACAGAGAAGCAGGTGAAATTGGGGGCCCAATCCATCCCGCAAGCAACGTGGGGAGGAAAGGTTCAGAAGAGGAGGCTGCTGGATGGAGATGTGGTCCTCTGTTGCCCCTGAGAGAATACCATTGGTCTGTAGAAGGCTGTGGGTGGGTGTGCCTTCGTTCACACACCAGACTGACCTGGCCTCTGGAGTACCACTCCAGCAAGGTTAAGCACAGAATGCATGAAGGGGATATTGACAAGAGATGGCAGATCCACTCTTGAATCCGCTGCACCTGTTAAGCTGAACAAGAGCTGCGTTAGTCAGGATGCACATCCCATTCCAAAAGGCTTTCTTCTCTCTTCACATTAGGAAGTGACACGCTGGAGACCGAGGAGTGTCCGTACACGAGGCTCAATGCAAAAGAGAAAGCAGAGGAGAGTCATTTGCACTGGGCAAGCAGAAGAGGAATCTTGCAGCCTCTAGTAGTCCTGGCTTGTAACCACACCCCTCCCCCTTTGACTGACTGAGCATAATCCATGCCCATAATTTATGGCCAAGTCTGTTCTTTAAAGAAACAGTGGCACAGCCATATTAGACAAGTGCTTCAGAGCATGGACAAACTGCCTCCACCACTGAGGAGTTGCAATCTGGACCTGTATGCTTTGATTTAAGGAGCAGGGCTGTGTTCTTAAATTTAAGGGCACAAGCCCGGTCCTTTTCATTTTTAGAAACACACCTTCCTTGACAACATTCTTATAATGTAAGCCGGGGGTGGGGGCACACACACACCTTATAACATACCATTTGAAACTTTAAAAAGTCACGGCTTACGGCAAGAGAGAGGCACCACTAATAAACCTTATGTCAACACACAATACTTGACTGTACTTGCTGTCTTTCACCTGTGGCCATTTGTAATGCAAATGAGCAGTCTGGACAATGCACATTTTTTATTTATTTTACATTACAAACTGACTGAAGCAAGCACTGCTTTAGGTCTCATGCATGGAGATGCCCTCTCAGGAGTACTTATCGCGAATTGAAAGCGTGTACTAAAAATATTGTTGGCTACTTACTTTCTCTGCCTGCCAGGGAGAGGGGTCAGCATTCTGAAGTTGGGCTGGAGGAGTGTATCTGGAACCATCACAAACCTTAGCTCAAGTCCAAAGAGGAGACAAAGTTGGTCCAGGGAGTGTCACATTCCCTGAACAATGACCAGGACAGGGGGCGGGGTGTAGTTAGGTGGGGTGGCTGGGGAGTGGTGTGCAGAGAGCGTAATCGAGAGAACACATGCATGCACAAGCACACATCCTGCATAGATGAGAGCCAGCGTGGTGTAGTGGTCAGAGTGCTGGACTAGGACCAGGGAGACCCGTGTTCAAATTCCCATTCAGCCAAATACTTGCTGGGTGACTCTGGGCCAGTCACTTCTCCCTCAGCCTAACCTACTTCACAGGGTTGTTGTGAAAGAGAAACTCAAGTATGTAGTACACCGCTCTGGGCTCCTTGGAGAAAGAGCGGGATATAAATGTAAAAATAATAATAATAATAATAGATCACAAAGCAAAAGCACATCGGAACATTGGAAGCTGCCTTCTCCTGAGTCAGATCATTGGCCCATCTAGCCCAGTATTGTCTACACTGACTGGCAGCGGCTCTCCAGGGTTTCAGGCAGGAGTCTTTCTCAGCCCTACCTGGAGATACCAAGGACTGAACTTGGGAAAAGCAGAAGCTCACTGAGCTGCTGCTCCATCCCAGCCACTTCCCAATCCAATCGCCCACCTTACGGAGGAGTGTGCCTGTTGCAGCCCCATCCTGGGCATGTTTACTCGGAAGCAAGTCTCCCTGTGTTAGGTGGAACTTAACCCCGAGGAAGTTTGCATCGGGTTCCAGCCCCAGCCTCGGAGAGACCGGAAGCCCTCCTTGGCTTGCTGGTGATCGTCTCCTGAAGCATGCCTCCTTAGCGGGTTTACTCAGAAGCAAGTCCCACTGTGTTCAATAGGGCTTACTCGCAAGTAAGCTTGCACAGGATTGTTCAGTGGGCGCAGGGTTGCCGGTAAAGCCGGCCCCAGGCTCGCCCACTTGAGTAAGTCCCTGGGACACAGCGGGACTTCCTTCTGGGCAAACCTGCACAGGATCGCACTGCACGGCTGCGATCCTGGACCCGTTAGGGAGGAAGGAAGACGCGCCACCGAGCTCAAGGGAACTTGCTGCTGCTGAGCGGACCCGGGGCTCCTCCTGGGGACTCGCGCGCCCGAGTAAGTGTGCCCAGGCGCGGAAACGACCCGGCAAGGCTGAGCAAATACCTGCTGCGGCGGGGCCGCTCAGCGGAGGCAGCGGCTGAGCCTTCCCTGGCAGGCGCGTCTGTGGCGCGGCGGGGCGCCTGCGAGGCTGCTTCGGGAGACGCAGGCAGGCAGGCAGGCGGTGATGCGGATCCCGACGGCGAGATGCGGCCGCTCAGCTGATGGATTCCTGGCGAACGGGGGAGCCCCTGGCCCAGGCTGGCCACGCTGCCGGAGCTGGAGGCGGCCATGCAGGCAGCGCGCTGGAGGGCTGGGCTCGCTCCAGTCCTGCCGGGGCTCTGGAGTCCTCGGTGGTGGCGGCGGCGGCTCCCCTCCCCTCCCCTCCCCTCCCGCGGGCGGAAAGTCTTCCAGCCACGCTCCCGGCGGTGCTGCTTCTCGGCGGGCGGACGCGCAGGGAGAGACACACGCGCGCACCACCAGGTCGGCAGCGCCCGCCGATGCTGAACGGTCCGCCCCTCTATCCGCTCCGCTCCCCTTCGTCTCCACCGCCCTCCCTCTTCTTTAGCGGGGTGTGCGTCGTGTGCATGTTCACACATGATGCAGGGCGGCGGCTGGGGGCGAGGAAGTCTTGCGGTATCTCAGCGGCTAACTCGATGTCAACTTCCTTGGGAGTAAGGAGCCACTTCACACAGCCAGACTTGCTTCCGAGTAGACATGCACGGGGTCGGGCTGCAAGGTGAGTTTTTGAAGAAGCGTTGGCGCAGCGGGGAGGGAACTTGCCGAGGGAGCCTGAGGTTGCTGGTTCGAATCCCCGCTGGTATGGGATCAGATAACTCCTACATCGGGCAGCAGCTATATAGGAAGGTGCTGAACGGGCATCATCTCCTACTGCGCGGGAGATGGCAATGGTAAACCCCTCCTGTATTCTACCAAAGACAACCACACTGGTGGGCTCTGTGGTTGGTTGCCAGGAGTCGACAGCAATTCGACAGCTTGACTTTACCTTACTTTGTGTGAACAAGAGTTGTTGTTTATGCATACAATATACCCTGCTCTCTTCCTCTGAGGAGCCCAGAGAGATGTGCATGGTTATGTTTCTCCTCACAACAACCCTGTGAGGCAGGGTAGGCAGGCTGAGAGATAAGCCACTGGGCCAGAGTCACCCTGTGAGTTTCATGGCTGGACGAGTCTCCCCAGCAGGGCCAGATTAAGCTAGTGCAGGGCCTGAAGCATATGTTTTAAAGGGGCCCTAAATTAAAAAAAATGCACATAAATATTAAAACATAAATTATTTACTTGCATAGTAAAGTAATTCAATTTTTTCATTTGCTATCATCATTTGAGGCCATCATTTGAGGAAGAACACCACGACGAGTTGGCACGTGTATTTTCTCTCCCCCCTTCCCTCCTCAAAGCGGGCATTTATACATGGCACACAATCACACTCGCGAGTCACAAAGTGACAGTAATTAATTGACAGTCACTGATATCTGACCGTGGCCAGCCCTGGAGTCGCACATCCCTTGTCACAGAGGCTCACCAAGGTGGCGAACCCCAGTGGCATAACAGCGCATGCTACAGCGGCTTGGGAGCGTGGGAGATAGCACAAAGGACACCACGCCTGCACACAACACAGCAAGGAGCCAACCAACACACACCTGCACACACACAGAACCCACAACATGTACCATGCAGTATGCAGCTCCCCCGACATGTAAACAACAGCGTTGCCAGATCGTGAGAATACGGTGAGATGCCGATTTCACCAGACAGCTTGCAAACATTTAGTGCGGGGCCCTCGAAAATGCAGGGGCCCGTAGCATGTGCTGTTTTTGCTACTAGGTTAATCTGGCACTGTGGAGAAGGAGTCTGGTGCAGTAGCCAAGAACCCGACAACCTGTTGACAGGAGCTGGAAATTGGAAAAGGAAGATGGTATATCATGTTGATCATCTTGTCGTGCTCTGGGAGGAGGGCAAGCCGGCACCAAAAGCCAGTCTTTTAGCTTGCAACTGTTCTAGGAAGCCTGTTCTGCCAAAATGTGTCTGTGTGGCCAATGGACTTAAGTGCACCGATATTTGCTGAATCCAAGACTGTAACAACCAGGCATCAGTTCTGGACAGTGACAACAGTGGTGGTATTTTGCTTGAGCTGGATGGTGATGAAGATTATTGGCTTGATATTATATGGACCTGTATCAGTTAAGCGACAACTGTAAACACTGAATTTAAAATGATATTTTGACTTTTATTACTGTATTTACCTTAATCCAAGACTATGTCATTTCCAAATTCTTTGACATTAGAAATGGGGTTTGGGGTGCTGTTTTCAATCCGGGTCCTCTTCCTTTTGCGTAAACAGTATAATCTGCATTTAACCCATATTTTTAAGGGGGCTCATCTTCCATTCGGAGTTCTCTTCTGTTTGGGTAAATACAGGTAAATGCTGTTATATTTGGGTAAATGCTGTTATATTTTATTGCTAATTAAATGCACTTAAGAGTATTTCTATCTATCTACTTTATCAACAATTTTCAGTAACCTTTTGACTGCAACCTAACCTTTTGCGGGTAGAGATAAAGAAGGGGTGATAATACAGAGAAACCTGTAAGTGCAAAAATGCTGTCAACTATTTTCCTTCTCTAGTGGGGTAGATGTTGCCAAAAATCATCTCCTGAGATTGTATTGATGGACCTGACTCACGGACCTCTGTCTGAAACCCTGGAAAGCTGCTGCCTACCAGTGTAGACCAGGAATGGTTTATAAATTTATTTGTATTTATTTATTATTTCATTTCATTTCTAAACTGCCCCATCCAAAGGCTGTGGGTGGTGTACAAGAAATTTAAAAAGACATAAAAACACACACCATTTAAGACAGTGCTAAAAACAATATTAAAAAAACAATTAAAAACCATTTAAATCTAATTAAAATATTTTAAAAAACAATTTTAAAACCTTAGAAGGCCAGGCCAAACAAGTCTTTAGGAATCTCTTAAAGACAAACAGCGAGCCTAAACTGCAGATATCGGCTGGCAGTGCATTCCATAGGCCTGGAGCAGCTACAGAGAAGGCCTGGTTCTGAGTCGCCACCAGACATACCGGTGGAAACTGGAGACGGACCTCTCCAGATGACTTCAACAAGCAATGGGGATCACACTGAAGGAGGTGCTCTCTAAGGTAGCCAAATTTATTTATTATTTATTTTTTTACATTTATATCCCACTTTTCCTCCGAGGAGCTCAGAGTGGTGTACATGGTTATGTTGATCCATGCAACAACCCTGTGGGGTAGGTTAGGCTGAGAAGATACATGACTGGCCCAGAGTCACCCAGTGAGTTTCATGGTTGAATGGGAATTCGAACTTGGGTCTTCCTGGTCCTAGTCCAACACTCTAAACACTATGCTATGCTGGCTCTCTCTCTTTATAGCCCCTCTCTCTTTTTAGCACCCTCTAAGGCAACCCAATGACAATTTATAACCTGGGTAGGTTTTCCTTCTACCTTGCTTCCACACAATCACGTCTACCCAGGTTTTCCTCCTACCTTACTTCCACACAACCGAAAATTGGGAGCACACACAGCTCCCAAACCCGGGTAGAACACAGTTTTTGATTGTATGAATGACCTCAATATGCAGCTAGATGGACTCATTGGTCCGATTTAGTCTAAGGCAGCTGCCTATGTACCTGAGAGTCATTCTCTATGTTACACACAACAGCAAATGATGCATTTTAAGGTGGCACTTGATAACTGCAGTTTTTAAGAACACTTTTAAAATAGTAATTAAGGGCACATACTGTACATTTTAACAAAATCCATATTTCTAGTTTTTAGATGATTAACTGAATGTTGCAGCCCTAGAAATATTTAATATATTCATTTTTCTAGCATGCACTTTCCTTTATTATCACAGCATGGTAACAGTGCCTTTCACAAGATAATCAATCAGTCAGTCAGTACTCATTCGTTTATGCCACCCATAGATCATAATGTTGCATTACCGACTTATTTCCCACCTGCCCTAGAAGTAGATTAATGTCTGATATCTTAGCTAGAACAATATTTAGGACATCTTTTCAACCGAGATTCTTGCTTCCATGTAGGAAATTGGGGATTCTTAAAAAATCTAACTGCTAATTGAGCAGAGAGGCACCTTTTAAAAGTGGTGATTCTCTATTTAGCAAGGGGAGAGCAACTGGCCCTATCTATCCCCAGCACAGCATCCCTCCAGTGGCTGTTGCGGGTGTCTGTCTTGTGTTTCTTTTTTAGATTGTGAGCCCTTTGGGGACAGGGAGCCATTTTATTTATTTATATCTTTGTACAGTGATCCGTTTTGGGAACTTTTTTTTACGCCCAGAGACATAAGTTTTGGTATAAAAATATGTAAAATAAATAAAAATAAAATAAAATAAACTTTTGTTGAAAAGCAGTATATAAATATTCATTGTATTAGTATTCCTAAATTGAAAGGCAGGCTAGTCATATTTTCATGAATAAATAAATTTGGTATGTACTCTGCTGTCCATGATGAATACAAAGTTAGGAACATAGGGAACTGACTTATACTGAGTCAGGCCATTGGTCCGTGAAGCTCAATACTGTCTACACAGACTGGCAGCAGCTTCTCCAAGGTTGCAGGCAGGAGTCTCTCCCAGGACTATCTTGGAGATGGGGCGGGGGGGGGGGAGCCTTCTGCATGCAAGCAAATGTTCTGCCACCAAGCTACCGTCCCATCCCCTAAAGGGAATATCTTACAGCAGAAAGTGCTCACATGTAGTCAGATGCAAACCAGCACAGACCCTGTTTAGCAAAGAGGGAAATTCATCCTCTCTACCGCAAGACCAGGTCTCCTCCCGGATATATAAATATCTATATAGATGCCCACGGCATCTCCACATAGCAAGAGAGATATGTGAGCATTCATGTTGTAACATTTATGTATTTAACATATTTTATACCACCCCCAAACTCACATCTCTGGGCTCTTTGCCAACATGCTGGGACAATAAGGACATCATGCCTCTGTGATTGGACCAGACAGACAGGAACTTGGTATCTAGGGTGCCGTTCTGGCAACTTGAGAAACTCAGGTTTGGTTTTGTATTTAAAAAGAAAATGTCTAGTCCATGGGATCTGACAAAAGAAACTTGACAAGGAGCTAGCGGACAGGCAGCAGTGAAATGGAATTTGAGTGTCGGTATCCTATGGGCAGTGACCTTAAAAGGCGCAGTGGGGAAATGTTGAACTAACAAGCAGAAGGTTGCCAGTTCGAATCTCCGCTGGTACTCTATCGGGCAGCAGCAATATAGGAAGATGCTGAAAGGCATCATCTCACACTGTGTGGGAAGAGGCAATGGTAAACCCCTCCTGTATTCTACCAAAGACAACCACAGGGCTCTGTGGGCACCAGGGGTCGAGATCGACCCAACGGCACACTTTACCTATCCCATGGGCAGAAGATGAGGCTGCCGTGATCTGCGGAGCTCCTTCCCCGTCCCCATTAGCCAGCAGAAGCAGAATGAATCAGGGGAAGTAAATTGGACAGACGCAAATCGTTTAATTTACATAATGCATTCAGGCCAGAGAAGTTCACTTTGTGTTTTGTAGCCTGTAGATGACAATGGTCATGCCCTTTCAGGAAAGAGAGAGAGAGAGAATGACGCAGCTTTAAAATCTGGATATATTTTTTTAAACTGCAGATAATAAGATAGACTTTGCATTTTTAATATTTCATGTTCTATTGATCTATCGGGTGTAGCTATAACTGAGCGGATGGGTTCAAAGAACCTGGGCCCACCAGCTCCTATTTTCTTCATTATCTCCCTCACTCTGAGGGGCCACCCGGGAGAGGGGCAAACACAGGCCCCCTCTCCCCTCGCTACGCCCTGTCTCTCTGTCTATCTGTCTGTCTGCACCACCCCAGACTTGAGTCTCTGGGCAGTTTACAATAATATAAAACAAATTAAAACAAAAATTAAATCATTAATTAAAAACCCCCAAGTCTAGTTAAAAAGCTTGGGTGAAAAGAACAAGTCTTTAGAGACATTTTAAAAGTTGTCAGAGATGGTGGGGAGCCTCTTAATCCAGCTGGGGCCCCATTCCAGAGTCTCGGGGCAGCAACAGAGAAGGCATTCTCTGAGTAGCCACCAGGCAATGCTTTTTATATTTATATATATTTTATTTTTTGTGGGTTTTTTTATGTGTATGGTGATTTTTGTTTTTGTTTTAGATTGCTGTAAAGTGCTTTGAATACTGTGATGGGTAGAATCGTGGCTGACGTGATGGAGAGCAAGGATGCAGTGGTCCATGCCACCGCTGCTGCCTGGCATCCTGTGTGGCCAGACCCGCCCTGCCCTGCTGTGAGCCTTGCTGCTGCCACTCAGCTGCCTGCCGCACATGGACATGGGTCAGCTGAGCAGCAGGGGTGGGGTGGGGCACGGGGTAGGGTAGGGGGCTGGCCGGCAGGCGGTGGGGCAGGCCAGCCATGGGGGAAATTGGGTGGTGGCAGTGGGAGTGTTAACTGACTGTTAACGGCATCATCTGCCTTCGTTCCCGCCACCCCTGCCCTAGTGAGCATCAGTCACCACTGCAAGGATGCATTGATGCTGCGGGTGATCAGCCCGACAGTACTTCCCAACTAACTGCACTAGTGCAGCAGGGAAGAGGCAATTTTTGACACCCTCCCCGTGCAACCCAAAAATATGTCCCTGAGGGTTGTGCAGCCCTTGAGGACATATTTTCAGGTGGCACAGAGGACTTTCTAGGGAAGGCAAGTGTGTCACAACTTTCCATTCCCCTGTTGCACTAGTGCAGTTAGCTGGGAAGTACTGTTAGGCTGCTCACTGCACTGGTGCATCCTTGAATGTATGTATGCCAGTGTTTTATAAAATAATGATAATGATGATGAGAACTGCAGTAACAACAACAGCAACAACAATAATGTGTCTTGAATCGAGTGGGCTGAATGCAGCAAGAAATTCTTATCTAGTAGGGCTAGATATTTCTAAACGAATCCATGCCTTTTTGACAAGACAGGCTAGCCTAAACCAGCTCTGGAACCTGCTAGGGAAACAGATGGCATTAATGACAGCAAACTGATGGCATTCAAAAACTCAATTACCACTGATTTGAGGAGCCTTTCTTCTTAATGCCAAGATGGGAGGCTGGTTTGTTTGCTGCCAGTTTTTTTGGCACCTTGGAGGAGGACGAGCAATGCAGCCAGTAAACAACCATCATGAAAGACGATTAACTTGAGAAGATCAAAGGGGGAAGCAGAAATACAGGTGCTCCATTAACTTCATTCTCAGTGATTTGAACTTGATTCTTCCATGGGTTCAGTGGAACATTTGTGCCATTAAAAGCTTTTTCAATCCAGTTCTGAAGCCAACTTGCTGAGATTTTAAAAGCAAGTGTCAATCAATCAATCAATCATCTTTATTACCGTTATAGACCAGCATAAGATACAGGAGATAACAATGAAGAGTGTAATGTGAAGTGGTGCATAGTAATACATTAAAAGACATATGGAGACCATTAAAAGGTGTGAAATAGAGCAACAAAATAGCATTGATAGGCCCAATTGGGAATAATAAGACATTAAAAGGCACAAAACGTACAAGGGAATAAACAGCATGATTGCAGTAAGTAAACAGCTGGTCTTGTGGTATCAAGCATGACTTGTCCCCTTAGCTAAGCAGGGTCCACTCTGGTTGCATTTGAATGGGAGACTACATGCATGAGCACTGTAAGATATTCCCTTTAGGGGATGGAGCCGCCTTGCAAAGAGTATATAAGTTCCAAGGAGAAGTCGCTGCCTGTCTATGTAGACAATAGTAATCTAGATGGACCAATGGTCTGACTCAGTATATGGCAGCTTCCGATGTTCCTATGCAACAAGAGCAAATTACGCTAAGCACATATGTTTTTTTAAAAGATACAAACATAAAACATGTATGAAACAAGGTGTCTAAAACAAGATAAATAAAATAGGCTATCTAATTGGGAAGACTGAGCAAGCAGGTAAAATAGTTTTTAAAAGGAATACATAGCTGATTTATTTATTACATTTTATATCCCGCTCTTCCTCCAAGGAGCCCAGAGCGGTGTACTACATACTTTAGTTTCTCCTCACAACAACCCTGTGAAGTAGGTTAGGCTGAGAGAGAAGTAACTGGCCCAGAGTCACCCAGCAAGTATCATGGCTGAATGGGGATTTGAACTCGGGTCTCCCTGGTCCTAGTCCAGCACTCTAACCACTACACCACGCTGGCTCATGCTGGATTGGAAGTCAGGGCCTGGCAGATCTTACACGCTGCTGCACAGAACTTGGCAGTGTTGCATGTGAAGGCCAGGTCTTTATCCGATAGCAGCATCCAGGTGTAGGCTTGGCTTGGGCAACCAAGGTACTTGAGGAGTAGCAGCAGTAAAGCTTGTCCTATATAATAAAAGGCTAAGTGAGTGGCCGTGGCTTTGGAACGTTGGGGATCTGCGTCCCTGCCTCCCTGGGTTGTTCTGGGCCTGCGCAAAGCGCAGGCCCAGAAGAGCCCAAGGGACACAGGACCTCAGACACCAGTGTCCCACAGCCACGGGCGGCCATTAGCCGGTGTGTGGCGGCGGGGGAAAGTGGCCAAGGCAGCGGCGGAGCCGCCGCCTCGGCCATGAGCTGAGGCACGGCAAGAGGAGGCCGAGGCAACCAGAAGCGGCCGCCCTGAAAAAGGCGAGGGCAATGGCGACGGGGGAAGACCAAGACGGGGGACAGGGAAGCTGGGCGAGGTGGCGGCGAAGCCGCCAACGAGGCCCCCGCCCGCTCACAGCCGTCGCCCCTGCCTGCTCACCCGCCCTCCCAGCTGCCCAAAATGAAGCTGGGCGAGGTGGCGGCGAAGCCGCCAACGAGGCCCCCGCCCGCTCACAGCCGCTGCCACCGCCTGCTCACCCGCCCTCCCAGCTGCCCAAAATCACCTTCCCCGCTCCCCCCCAAAAAAGATTAAGGGCCAAAATGGCCCATGAGAAGGTTGCCGCCCCCGCCTATCGCCCTCCCAGCTGTCGAAGACCACCTTACCCGCTCCAGCCCGAGGGAAAAGAGAGGAGCTCACGAGCAGAGCTCCTCTCTGTGCTAAGTCACTGCTCAAACTGCCACTATGGACGCAAAGACGCCTATTGCGTCCATTGCGACAGTGTGGGCAGCAGCTTAACACAGAGAGTAGCTCTGTTCCCGAGTTCCTCTCTTCTCCTTCGGGCTGGAGCGGGTAAGGTGGGCTCCGGCAGCTGGGTGCGCGGGAGGGCGATAGGCAGGGGCGGCCACCTTCTCATGGGCCATTTTGGCCGTTATTCATCCACCCCCCCCAAAAAAAAGTAAAAGCAAAATAAGGAAGAACAAAAACAGAGACAACAACAAAACAAAAAACAAAAAGAGAGAGGGGACAAGGGGGGAAAAAAGAGACAGAAAGAGAGAGAGAGAGACAGAAAAGACGGGATAGAAAGCTAGCGCCCGTTATCATAACGGGCTTGAAAATACTAGTCAGCTATAAAAGGGGGCCCAAGAGGAGTATGTGCTCTGTGGTTTCAACCTCCCCAGTGTCACGGGGACACATCTCTCTGTGATTGGAATCTTTCTGTCTTTGCCATCTAAAACAGCAGGGGGGACGGCACGACACCAGGTAAGGGTGAAGGCCCTTTTGTGGCTTGGGATTTCCAGCTGTGTCAGGTATGCAGCGGGAGAGGCAAAGTACCTAATACTTTCCGGGGCCAGGAAGCCTGGAGCCCTGCCCAGGTCAGCCTGGTGATCAGTGTCCAATATTGTCTGATGGTAAAAGGAAGTGTACAATCATGTACAGCCACCTCCCCTAGCAGGTCAATGGCTCTTTAATCCCATCCTTCCTCTACGGAGTTCAGAGTGGCATGCCTTGCCCTACACTTTGTCATCACAGCAACCTTGTGAAGTAGGCTAGGCTGAAAGAGTCCCAGAGCAAGCAGTGAGTTTCATAAGTGACTGAGGATCTGACTCTCAGCCTAACCTACCTCACAGGGTTGTTGTGAGGAGAAGCATACCCATGTACACTGTGCTGGGCTCCATGGAGAGGAGGAGTGGGATATAAATGTAAAAATAAGGAAATAAAATTGAGAGCCAGCATAGTGTAGTGGTTAAAGTGTTGGACTGGGACCAGGGAGACCTGAATTCGAATCTCCCTTCAGCCATGAAACTCACTGGGTGTCTCTGGGCCAGTCACTTATCTCTTACAATGTGAGGATCAAAATAACCAGGTGCACTGCTCTGGGCTCCTTGGAGGAAGAGTAGGCTATAAATACAATTTTTTAAAAATACAATAAAATACTGTATTTGCCCAAATAGAAGATGACCCTGAATTTAATGGGTTAAATATAGGTTCTACTACTTACCCAAGGCAGCCACCTAATGGTGCTTGACAAGGACCTAGCAGATGGGCAGCAGTGAAATAGAATATGGGTGTCAGTATGGGCAGTCATCTTAAGTGGCGCAGCAGGGAAATGCTTGACTAACAAACAGAAAGTTGCCGGTTCAAATCCCCTCTGGTACTATATCGGGCAGTTGTGATATAGGAAGATGCTGAAAGGCATCATCTCATACTGTACGGGAGGAGGCAATGGTTAACCCCTCCTATATTCTATCAAAAGAAAACCACAGGGCTCTGTGGATGCCAGGAGTCGAAATCGACTTGATGGCACACTTTACCTTTACCTTACTTACCCAAAGGAAGAAAACCCTGAATTTAAGACAACCCCTGCAATTTCTAACATCAAGGAATTTGGAAAAAACCTAGTACTGGATTCAGGTAAATACAGTACATAAGTTTGGTGCTAACCTTATACAACATGAGGCTATTAATATTCAGTGCCTGGCATGTTGATTAGAAGTCTAATATTTTATTGGTATTTAATATATAATAGATTTCAATAGGTCTTCCTATAGTAAACTGAGTCAATCTGTCAGTCAGCTTTGCAGCACAAGTCTATGCATGTTTACGCAGAAGTAAGTCTTGTGTTCCATAGGGTTTACATCCAGGTAAGTGTGCATAGAATTCAAGTCTTTGTTTCTTTTTTATTCAGGGTGGAGTTGGCGGGGGGAGTTTCTCATTCTAAAAATGTTTTTTGCATTCACAGAGTGTTTTGACTTGTTTTAAAACAGTAGCCTCTCAAGTAATCATAAAATTTGATGATTGCCCCAGTAATCAATGCCAGCTATATTTATATATTTGATGACATCTGAGTAATTTCCTAGGAGACTTCTTCATTGTTGCAGTGTCCCTGCTCAGCTGATTTGAGGCTGTAAACTGATTCTGTAACAAGAGCATAGATACTCAGACTGGCATTGGAGGTATTATGCAGCAGAACCCTTCACCATCTCTGACATGGATGTGGTGATACATAGAGACCGAAGCAGGCAAGCTGGTGTATGTATTCTCATTTATGGGGGGACTGCCAAGCAGCTTCATGTTTTGGGGAGATGGCTGTCAAAGACATGTAAGACATGACCTGTGCAAATATTGTATTTGCAACAACTTGTTGCAACTTTGTTGTATTTGCAACAAGTAACAATTAAAGTTGCAAATGAGCCACCTAATGGCATGGCGGGGAAATGACTTGATTATTAAGCCAGAGGTTGCCAGTTCAAATCCTCGCTGGTATGTTTCCCAAACTGTGGGAAACACCTATATTGGGTAGCAGCAGTGATATAGAAAGATGCTGAAAGGATCATACTGTGCAGGAGGAGGCAATGGTAAACCCCTCCTGTATTCTGCCAAAGACAACCACAGGGCTCTGTGGTTGCCAGAAGTCGAAACCGACTCGAGGGCACATTTTACCTTTTAAGTTGCAAATACACATGTCAGTATTGATCCTGCCTTGTTGATACAGCATTGTGGTATGGGAGGAGAGCTGATCTTGTGGTAGCAGCAAGCATGAATTGCCCCCTGCCTGAATTGCAGAGTCCGCCCTGGTTTGCATTTGAATGGGAGACTACATGTGAGCACTGTAAGATACAGTGTTCCCCTCAGGATGGGACCACTCTGGGAAGAGCATCTGCCTGCTTGCATGCAGAATGCTCTGTTCCCTCCCTGGCATCTCCGAGATAGGGCTGGGAGAGATTCCCGCCTGCCTGCAGGCTTGGAGAAGTTGCTGCCAGTCTGTGTAGACAATATTGAGCTTGATGGATCAGTGGTCTGACTCAGTATATGGCAGCTTCCCATGTTCCTATTGTTTGGCCACACTTTAGAAAACACTGGAAGCTTTTAACTGCTTCTGTTCATCATGGCAAAAATGTTCACATGGGAAGATTCTCAACAAAAACGGAAGCAGCAGATTTCAAAGGTTTAAAGAGTTTGTAAATGCAGATGCTGAATTTTCAAATGAAAAACTGCTAGATGAACTATCATGAAAAATTAACTTTTAAGGGATTGTGGCATCCATGTGCTCCTAGACTCAAGAGATCAAACACTTTTTATTTTCCTTGTGGGCAGCAATGTGGGAATAGGTTTATTGGTATCAACAGAAGGACTTTCTAGAGCATACAGTGAGTTGGAGGAGGGGTGATGACCCTTGCCAGTTAGGAGAGGAAACACCTTTCACAGTGGGATTCTCTTATATTTAGGAGGGGGGAGAGCAACTGTCCTGGTGCAGCTCCAGCCCAGCGTCCCTCCAGTGGCTGTTGCTGGGGTCTCCCTCTCTTGCGTTCCTTTTTAGATTGTGACTTGTGAGCCCTTTTGGGGCAGGGAGACATTTTCTTCTTTTTCTTCTTTGTCTCTGGAAACTGCTTTGAGAACTATTTCACTGGAAAGAGCTGCATGAATAATAAGACAGGAGCAAGTAGTAGTATTAACAGCCAGAATGATGGTGGCGGTGGTACTTGTATTTCTGTCTTGTAGTGCACTTTCCAAAAATGGTTGAATACAACATGTTTAAAGAAAAATCCTGCATGCTTTCTGGTAAGACAATCTAGTCGCTACGTTTGGTGGCACCATGTTCCATGGGGAAAGCAAGACAAGAGAGGTCCTAGGGCAGGCAGTTAGCCTTGAATACTAGGATAGAAAGAGGCATCCATCTAGTCCCAATGGATGAGATTTGGGATGCAGAAGGGAGTGCACATCCAAATGCAAATTGACACCAGCTCTGTAAATGGAAGATAGCTTTTCAAGATGGAGCATAAGAAACTGCTGTCTGCTGAGTCAGACTGTTGGTCCATCTTCCTCAGTATTGTCTACTCTGACTGGCAGCAGCTCTCCAGGGCTTCAGGCATAATTTTTTCTCGGCCTGATCTGGAGATACTAGGGCATGAAACTGGGGCTTTTTGCAGGCTACACTGATGCTCTGTAGGGCTATAGCCCCATTCCCATCTTCCTTCCTCCATTGGGACATTTGTTTCTGTCAAACAGGTGTGGATTCTGAGTAGCTTCTGTTTTGTGTCTTACATTTTGTAGGTTTAAAAACAACATAAGAGAATGCCACAAGTAATATTATTATTATTTATTAGATTTCTATACCGCCCTTCCAAAAATGGCTCAGGGTGGTTTACACAGAGAAATAATAAATAAATAAGATGGAAATAATATCCAGCTGTTGGCATCTACCTCTTGATATAAGTATTTAGACAGCAAATCAAAAGAAGGCTTGCTGATATCTCGGCACAGGTTTGCACTTTGGACTGTTTCAGTCCCAATTGTGAAGAAATCTTTCATGGTATATGGGAGACAGTGCAGTATAACAAAGAAGCTTCAGCTCCTTAGTCTTTAGCACGAGGCACAAGCTCAGCTATCAACGTGCTTTATTTCAATTTGCTATCCAAAAACCTTAAACATCAATAGCGGGACATATTTGGCTTGTTAGTTGATTTATTGTGGCCTCACTTTCATGGACTAAAGAGCCACTTTATCAGATGCATGAAAGTAATGAATCCCACTAGAAAGCATTTTGTGATTATCGTTTGTTTGTTTGTTTTGGTTAACTGCAGCCCTGGAAAATGGCATTCTCTTTGCAGAGGAAATATCAGGAATATGTCAGGTGTTCTATATGCATATGAAAGCGAGGCCAGAGAAAACACTTTACCTTGATAAATCAATTGTCAGCCCTGAAGCAACACTGGGGGTAAAAAATGCAATTACAACAGCGAACAGTTAAGTGATTTAACCTAGCTGGGAGTGACACACCGGTAAGCCCCAGTGTGTCTAATAAAATGCAAATCTCATTTTCTGTTTGTTGTGTGCATTGCAAGATAACTGTTTTGAAAAGCATAAAAATGTGATTCATTGCACAGACGTTTTAAATACAGCGAGGCTGGCCAGGGCTTGCCACACAACTGCCTTTGGGCCAGAGAGGAGCAGGGATGCGGGGAAGTAGAATTAAAGATAAGGGCACAGCAAAAATATAATGGAGTACAAGGCGACATTTAAAGCATCGCTCTCCTGGCCTTCAAAACAGAGTCACTTCCATGCACCAGGAAGCAAACAGTAACTGTATTGGATGCCCAGAGGGAAGATCATTACAGCAGTCACACATTCGACCTAATGTCACACTTAAGGACCTGACGTTGCCCTCTGGGCTGCCACAGCAGTCCTAATTGATCGTGCTCTGCTCTTGCTTCGCCCAGCCCTCTAGACATCGCCCAGGACTGCAAAGCAATCTTTTCTTTTTTTTCCAGCAGGGCGGGAAACGGGGACATTGCCGGCTCCTTTCACAGCATCCACGCAGAAATGGACATGGCCCTGACTCTGCCGACACTGTTGGCACAAGGGCTCTGGGGTGTTCTACATCATTAGCCACGGTGTATCTCTTGCGATATAGGAAGATGCTGAAAGGCATCATCTCACACTGCGCGGGAGGAGGCAATGAGAAACCCCTCCTGTATTCTTCCAAAAGAGAACCACAGGCCTCTGTGGGCACCAGGAGTCAAAATTGAGTTTGGTTTGTTTGTTTGTTTTGTTTGTTTTTACATTTTCTATCCCGCTCTTCCTCCAAGGAGCCCAGAGTGGTGTACTACATACTGAAGTTTCTCCTCACAACAACCCTGTGAAGTAGTTGACGGCACACTTTACTTTATCTCTTGCCGGACTGTACCACTTTGGGGTAGTGGTACAGGGGGCCACTTCGGGGGCCAGGGCATGTCTGGCTGCTCTCTTGCACACAAATGACACCCTGTAGCTAAAAATCTAGCATGACAGACAGAAGATTGAGCCTCACTTTGGAATGCGCCAGGCTTTCCCCCTTATTTGTGGGAGCCTTTAAACTTCTGATTGCCTCCCCCATTGCAGCCCAAAGTACTATGGACCAGAAACAGAAGGATCCCTTGAGGTTGCGGATGGCTTCTGTGACAGCCATTTGTAGAGGCAAAATGGCAAGCACAAGGAGTTGTTGGACTACCTGTCGGGGATGCATGCAGTCATAGTTTCCTGCACTGAACAGACTAGAAGACCTCAAAGCTCCCTTCCACATTCCAGTCCTAAAACTCTGTGATTTGGGAGAGCTGAACTGGAGGCCCAAATACACATTACATTGCCTGACATGCTCCATAGCATTACAACAGCCTAGCAACACTGCATGTTTAAAAAGGTAAACTGTGCCGTCAAGTTGGTGTAAACTCCTGGTGCCCACAGAGCCCTGTGGTTTTCTTTGGTAGAATACAGGAGAGGTTTCCCATTGTCTCCTCCTGTGCAGTCTGAGATGATGCCTTTCAGCATCTTCCACTGCATGTTTGCAGTCTGTGGAAACACAAAAATTGTGCAATGGGAGTTGAGCAAGAGTAAGCCCATTATTTCCAATGGGATTACTCTTGCACAACTCCCTTTGTGCAATTTTCACCAACTGAAAACACACAACTGCAAACGTGCAATGTTGCTAGCATATTTTTGCGCAGCATGTCAGCCATTAACTACCTTGTTAGAGCTGAGTTGCTTAACCCTTTTTTGCACCAAATAGGAACCATGGGAACCCTGATCTGTACTGAGACCACAGTGTGAGAACAGGGGGCCTTTAGACCTCCCACTCCCAGTCCAGATCAGCTTCCCCCCACAGCTGCTATTTGCTGTTTCCAGAAGGAAAGCTCCCATTGCCACCACAGTGGGGGAAGCCTTGCACCCCACATCCTGATCTGGATAGGGACCACCCAGGGGCAAAGCTCCCCTCCCTCACTGGACCGGAAGTTTTCATAGACAAAAGGGCCAAGGGCAGCATGACCGTGTCTTCTTGCTTCAAGATCTGAGTAGGTTCTGAACAAATCCAAAACAAAGAGAATACAACACTCTTTTATTTAAAAACACCCTTTCTTTGTTCCTTTTCTGTCCCCTGTCAAGGCTGCTGAGGATCAGACCCAGTATTTTTTCTAAGATTTATTTTAAGTACCTACAAACATCAGAAACATAAAAGAAATGCAACTTTGCAGATGGGGGTGTAGTTAGGGGAAAGGGGCTGTGTTCACCCCCTCCCAGGCGGCCCCTCAGAGTGAGGGAGATAATGAAGAAAATATGGACCTGTAGAGCTGGGGGGCCCCTTAGGAGCTGGGGTCCTGTGTGCTTTGAACCCATCTGCTCATTTATAGCTACACTCTTGTCTTTCAGATGAGTGCTGTTTCCTTGCCTCTTGCTTCTTCATTACCTCTAAGCAGTGGAGAAGATTTTTTAAAGGCTTATTCTAGATGCCAGATCAATGAGTCTAATTTTTGTACTGAGAGGTAGCTGATAATTAGGGACTCAAGCATTCAATAGATGACTAAATAATGTTTTCTACCTGCAAGGTAATAAAGTAAGGATTCATTTTAAATAGCCATCTTAATTAATGAAGCTTAAGTAATGATTTGAAGAATCCAATCTCCACCCTGCTAGGAACAAGTTCACCAGTTTAGGGTGCAGCAGGAGCCTGAAATTCACAGGAAGAACATGGTTTAGATACTTCTGCTAATTGAGAGCAGATTCTTAGGTTACTAAGAATGGGAGTCGCTACAGAGCCCTTCCTTTCTGTACTCCTGGGATGACACACTGAGCCATGTGGGAGGAGCTGCACTGGGGCCCTCCTGACCCTGGAATGAATGAATTATTGCATTGTATTGTATTGTATTGTATTGTAGCATCTTTATATACTACGAATTATCAGATCTCAAGGCAGTTTACAAAAAGATGAAAACAGTTAAAACAAAACCAGTTGCACTCAATTACAAGCAATTAATAAGAATTAATCTGCTAAAATGAAAAATTGACGAAAGTTTGGGTGGTATATAAATTTGATAAAATAAATAAAAGCCTGGCAGAAGAAAAATGTGTTTTCAAGTCAAGGGCTTCTTAGGAAGGTAAAGTGTGCCGTCGAGTCGATTTCAACTCCTGGCGCCCACTAGGGATATGCGAACCGGATCGGCGGTTCGGATCCGAACCAAACCAGTCATCAGGTTCGGGCTGCAGGTTTGAATTCGAACCGAACCGGGGGTGGTTCAATTCGGACCGGTTCGGAATAGAATCCACACTCAATACCTCAGAAACAACAGAACCCTGTACCCCATGGGTTAGAAACCCATGGGGGTGGTTGGCACCCTATGTGCACTACACCACCACTCACTCTGGGCCACCCCAGCACCCCCCAAGTGCACTTATGGGGCTGCTGAAAGCTCCATTATTACTTATTATGAGGAAAAACCTTAAAGATGCGTAAACTTCAACAATTAACCAAAAATCAGCCCTCTGCCCAAATCCTTTGAAAAGATTCAGGTAGCTTCCTTGCCCCTACCTGGCACTACCACCAACCCCACACTGCTCTAGGCCACCCCTTTGCCCCCGATGTGAAGCTATACATTTGCTGACACCTCCATGCTTCTTTATGGAGAAAAACCTTAAAGACGCGTAAAGTTCAAAAATCACTTAAAAATCACCCCTTTGCCCAATTCCTTTCAAGTAATTCTGATAGCTTCCTTGCCCACCCTAGGAACTACCACCCACCACACTCCACTCTACAACACCCCTTTCCCCCCGACGTGAAGCTATACATTTTCTGCAATCCTTATTATTGTCTATGAGGAATTCAAAAATACTTTAACAATTCACCAATAATCAGAGGAGTGTCCAATTGCCTTGGGATTTTTTGGGTGGTAGGCACCCCTGTCTGTCTACCACCCACCCCGCTTTTGTGCCCCTAGGTGCTCCACAATAGGGGATATGGACTGGTTTGGGTCCCATTATACTCTATGAGAAAAATAATTAAAAATATTTCAAATATTCATAAGAAATCATAGGGGTGTCTGATTGCTTCAGGGTTTGCATGGTTGTTGGCACCCATGGGTGCTCCACAATAATTAATAATTTCCTGGTTCGGGTCCCATTATATCCTATGAGAAAAAATAAAAATAATTTTCAAAAATTCATAAAAAATTGTACGAGTGTCCGATTGCTTTGGAGTTTGGGTGACAGGTACCCCTGGGTGCCAGCTACCATCCCACCAATTTTTGGGTGTCTGAACCAGTCCAAACCGAACCACCCCTGGTTCGGTTCAAATTCGAACCTGCAGCCCGAACCTGATGACTGGTTCAGTTCGGATCCGAACCGCCGAACCGCCCCAGTTCGGATCCAAACCGGTTCGCACATCCCTAGTAAACTGCTGCCCCCAAGGCTTTTATGGGCAACGACTGCCAGCAGGGGGAAAGTGGGGGGAGGGGTAAGTGCACCCCCCACCCTTAAAGTGGCACCCACCTGGCCTCGAACTTCACCCCCCGCCCCGGTGTTTGAACCTGTTCGGAGGCCCATAAAAGGGCCTTCGAACAGTTTCGTGCACATCCCTAGTGCAAACAGCTTCCGTGCTTCGGGAAAAGGGTGACTAAGGGAGAACATGATTTATATATGAGGTTTATGAAATTATGTGTTGTGTGAGATTCTTCTCCCTCTCTCACAACTCTAGAACCAGGGTTCATCCCATGAAATTGATTGCTGAGAAATGTAGAACCAACAAGAGGAAGTATTTTCTCCACTGATCTATGGAATTCTCTGCCACGGGGTGTGGTGATGGCCGCTAGCTTGGATGGCTTTAAAATAAGCTTAGGTAAATGACTATTTTTATTATTATTTATTCGATTTCTATATTGCCCTTCCAAAAATGGCTCAGAGCAGTGTACACAGAGAAATAATAAGTAGATAAGATGGATCCCTGTCCCCAAAGGGCTAAAAAAGAAACATGATAGATACCAGCAACAGTCACTGGAGGTACTGTGCTGGGGGTAGATAGGGCCAGTTAGTCTCCCCCTGATAAATAAAGAAAATCACCATGTTAAAAGGTGCCTCTCTGCCAAGTTAGCAGGGGTGCTAAATCCATGGAGGACAGGTCTATCAATGGTTTGATGGCTATAGACTACCTCCTGACTCAGAGGAAGGATGCCTCTGAGTACCAGTTGCATGGGAGTAACAGCAGGAGAGAGGCCATGTATATGCCCTCTCTTTTGCCTGTCGGCTTCTCAGAGGCGTCTGGTGGGCCACTGTGGGAAACAGGATGCTGGACTAGAAGGGCCTTGGGCCTGATCCAGCAAGGCTGTTCTTGTGTTCTTAACCCAACAGGCAAAGCATGTGCAACCTCATCATGAGCTCAATGATAATAGCTGTTGGAGAGGAAGAGCGGGGATCTAGATTTAGTCTTCCTCATCCTCCCTTCCTGCCTGCCAAAGAGCTGACCAGTGACCACTTGTCAGGCAGAACCATTTGCACACATTCTCTGTTGATGCACACAGACACAGACACAGACAGACAGACAGACAGACACACACACACTTGGATTAGGGCCAGTGACTCCATCCTCCACCAAACTATCATGAATACAGCCTTTCAGTCTTCTTGGCTTTCCATTGCAGGCTGTTTCTGCATTTAATTTACTACCAGGCTCGTAGGGAGGCCAGTGGCGGCCTCTGTTCACCCACACCCTGTTTCTGACAAAGCCCCGCCCCTTGCATCTGCTGTCAGATGCAGAGGGTGGGGCAGGGGCGCAGCCCGGGTTCTTTGAACCCATTCACTCAATGGTGGTTCCGCCTCTGTTTACTACCTTTGCATCTGCATTGCTATTTACAGTCACCTGCATCAGGTGCTCTTCTGAACCCTTTCAAAACCTTAATGCAGTTGTGCTTTATGTCCTAGGACAGAGGTTCTGAAACTTGGGTCCCCAGATGTTGTTGGACTACAACTCCCATCATCCCCAGCCACAAGAGCTGTATTTCAACAACTCCTTGGGACCCAACCTCTGTCCTAGGAGAATCCTAAAGCAGTGGTCTTAGCCATGTTATTCTTGGAAGCTAATTCATTTGGACACAACGTGACTGACTTCCAGGTAAAGAGGTGCGGATCATTCTGTGATTCTCTGTGGAACAGCCTGCCTCATGCAGTGGTGGGCTCTCCTTCACTGGAGGTTTTCAAAAAGAGGCTGGATGGCCATCTGTCAGCAATGCTGTGGACAGCTCACACAATCATATTTGCCGCCTCTCCTAATTCGGGAGCTATGCATACTCCTATTTGCCGATAATCTAAAATGAAGGTCAGAGGGGCTGTCCGTGCATGTGTGTTAAGCAGCAGCTGGACTGGCTGGCCCCTCCTATCCAGCATTTGTCCCCAGCTTCCAAAAGAGGTGGTGGGGGAATCCTCTGACACAGCGGCTGCTTAGAAGACGAGCACAGACCTTGGTTTTAACTGATTGGTGATTGGCAAACCAGAGCGTGCACAGCTCCCAAATTGTTGGGATTTGCTACAGATGCCATCTCAGTTCTTCTTGATACAAGAGATGTTCCTCTATTTGAACATTTCTATGTCGGGCCTGCTCAACTTTGCCTCCCCCGCCAGCTGTTTTTGGACGACAACTCCCATAATCTCCAGACACAGTGGTCAATAGCCAGGAATTATGGGAGTTGTAGGCCAACATCTGCAGGAAGGCCAAAGCTGAGCAACCCTGCTCTATGTACTGGCTTGTAGGGTGGAGTCACAGTCTGTCTGCTCCTCACTTGCTGACTTGATTTCAAACCGAGAGGTTCTCCCACTCTCTGCAGAAGAGACTGTTGGTCTGTTTAGTGTTGTCTTAGCTTATGTTTTGTTTGTAATAAATATCAAACTCTTGTTTCTAAGTTAGTTGCTTCCTGTTCAATTCCTTACAGAGGACAAGGAATTTCTTTGCAACACAAAGAAAGAGTAGGAGACTTCTCTTACCCTAATTCTGACACTGTGGACTGCCCTGCAGTTTCTCTTGCCTTGTCATTAAAGGCTAGATTCATTTTTTTACATCCGTCTCCTACACTTCCTCCAGCATCTCTGAGTGGCATTTTATTCCCCAAACATCCTTGTGAGGTAAACAAGGTTGAGAAGTAGTCACTTGCACAAGACCTCCCAATAAGCCGGGATTGAACACACTTGCCTCTCCACATTGCCAGATACTAGATTAAGCGAGCATCTTATGCTCAGCCAGTACCAATAAAATAAAATAAAATATAAAATATAAAATATAAAATATAAAATATAAAATAAAATATAAAACTATATTTGTGCCAAGATCCTGCTGGTGTTAAAGAATCTATCCAGCACCGCTTGAAAGAGATTTTCCAGTTCTAGATGTAGAAAGCTTGCAGCTTGTGAGACTTCAGGCATTCCACCCAGCAGAGGGCAGACCACTGTAAGGAATAGCATCTTGAAAGGCAAGGAAGGAAGTTTTCTGGGGTTTCGTTTTAATATATAGTAACATTATAAACTCTTACAGCTGAAATGGCACAGCGGGAAAATGCTTGACTAACAAGTAGAAGGTTGCTGGTTTGAATCCCCGCTGGTACCTAATCAGGCAGCAGCGATATAGGAAGATGCTGAAAAGACATCATCTCATACTGCGTGGGCGGAAGCAATGGTAAACCCCTCCTGTATTCTACCAAAGACAACCACGGGGCTCTGTGGGCACCAGGAGTAGAAATTTACTGGACGGCACACTTTACAGCTGAAGTAAAATATTATTGATCATATTGGTATCCCCCCCCCCCCAAGAAACTCTGAATGTAAATTCTAATTCTTTGTCTGGAATTGCACACTTCTGCTCTTCTAGTATTTGTTGAGATCGTATCTCCGTTGCATTATTTGTTTTTGTCGTTCTTCCTTTGCATTTGTTTAGGGGCGTAGGGAGCTCACCGGTGGCCTGGGCCCAGGATTCAGTTGGCATCCCTCTATTTTACAGTTGTGCACACACCAACCACACGCAGGGAGCATGGCCAGCAACGGAAAGGGGCAGTGCGGCCCCTCTTCTGCTCCTTCCCAGCTGGCGCTTCAGAAACAGTTGGGTGTTTTCTTTTTCTCTCTCTCTTCCTCTCTCACTCAGAAATTAGTAAACACGTGTGCTGTATTTTTAACTTGTTACCATATTGAAGTCCTGGGTAACTTCTTGTTTTTGGACGACCATCACCCTGGCCACAATCCCAGCAGAAGGCTGGGGATGATGGGAGTTGTAATCCAAAAGCAAGAATTTACCCCAGACTCCAAGACTCCTGCATGAAAAAGAAATACTGGGATGAATCTTCTTTTACAAATAACAGGACAGGGACAGTCTGGTAAAATGATTTAACTTAGCTGTGGGCACTCCTGTTTTCTGATTGTAAAAAACAAGAAGTGATTGCCTGCTAGCCTCCTGCGGGGCAGAGGGGCTTTCCCTCCTTCCTCATTTAGCAGCTGGGTGCTGCCTGTGCCTCCTACCTTGGTTTCTTTTACTAGCACACACAGCCAGAAAACAGGAGCGTGCCCAGCTCCCGAACTTGGGTAGGATGCTTGTCTTCCTCAGGAGGATTCTTACTTGTGCTAACTGTTGGAAGTTAAGGACTTTGGGCTGTCTCTTGTCTCAAAGACAGTGGAGGACAGATTAGTGGGTCAGAGGGCTAGAGGGTCAAGACATTGGTCATCCCTTCTCTACTGCTCTGACACTATCCCTTTGGAATGTAGATTGCTAATCTCAGGGACACTTCCTCTCTCTTCTCTTCCTGTGCCTTCTACCTTGCAACATGCAAGCAAGCCTCTCTCCCTGCACCATGTGTGCAGAGAAGATGCAGAATCCATCTGCATCCAGCTAGATAGATAGATTAGAGATCCTAACTCCTCACTTTCCTATCTAGAATGGAGTTCTCTAATAAATGCCTTATATATTGATTTGAAACTATGAACTGGCTACTTACTTAAGTTACTTTACTCTCAGCACACACGCATGCCTAACTGAATCCGCTGTGTTGTGCCTTTGTGCGCTCTGCTATAATTGAAAAAGGGTTTCTCTACCACAGAGAATTCCCAACACTAACAACTGGGTTTGTACAAGCGTGCTATTGCGCTGTGGCGCTCTTGTGCAAAACTTCCCATTAACACAGACGAGGTGTGCTGCAGTTGTGCAACGGCAACTGAGAGCCTGCTTGGTGTTGCGGTTAGACATCAGGGGTGTTGGACTTCACTTATTACTGTAAACCACTTGGAGCTTGTTAGATAGAATGTGGAATATAGTACATTGAAAGAATAAAGAAATTGCCTGCTGGGATGAATGCTGCAACATTGCATCTTTAAATAGAAATAGTGCTCTGTAGTTTTGCTTAATTTATGAAACAGCAGCCTCCCATCAACAGGGTGTAGTGGAGGTGGGATGCACAGGAACAGAATGCCGGTACTTCTTGGCTTCTCTGGCTGTCAGGGTGGGCATGGCCATGGGGGCTATCATGGAGAGAGTGCCTGCACTTCAGAATCTGTAACTGCACCGCTGTGCTGGACTAGAACCAGGGGGTCCCGAGTTTAAATCCCCACCCAGTCATAAAACTCACTGTGTGACTCTGGGCCAGTCACTTATCTCTCAGCCGAAAAGACCTCACAGCGTTGTTGTGAGGATAAATATCATGTACATCTCCCTGGGCTGCTTGGAGGAAGAGCGGGATATAGATTTAAACATAAACTGTTGCACAACTACAAGCAGGCTGGTGGTTGCACAGCACTCATCTGGCACAGCCCAGGCATTTTGCACTCGGGCACTGTCCTCTCGCATGCAGCAAACTGCCCTGGATGTCAGCCAATAGCTCTAGCATCTAGGGATATATATCTGCTTTGACCACCTTCCCATGTAACAGTATCAGCCCTTTAACAAGGAGCGGCTCCTTCTGTGATACTGCTCAGTCTGTAACCTCCTGTTGGTTGAAGGGTGGTGGTAGTATATTTGGCCAGGGTGCAACTTTGGGTTAAAGTTGTTACCAAAAACAATCTGCATGTACATTGCCATCCCCCCATCCATTTTAGCAATAAGAAGTCACAGAACCCATCACTTTTTAAAAGTCAGCTTCTTGGCTTTTCCATAGGCACCGACATCAGCTTGAAATGTCTAAATAAAACATTTCTTGCTTGCTGTGTGAGTGAGTAGCATTGGAGAAATGATGTCTAGGAAGCCAGCTGTTGCTCTGAGATTATGTATTATTAACGCAGATTGAGTCGAGGCTTATGCTCACCAGAGCAAAACAAACAATTTCTGTTTGAAATTTAGTTAGAATAGCTTGGAGGACAAACTACACACGGGCCAATATACCTAAATGGAATATCATGCAGATTTGCATCCCCCCCCACCCCGTTTATGCATAATCAACACTTGGGTAAATATACAAATGATTGTGTTAGCATAGTGAGGCAAAGGGATGTCTTTTCTTCAGTGGCTCTCACATGGGGGATTGCTACAATATGTTGGGTGGGTTTGAGCTATCAAATCCGCAAGCAGCACAGGTTTTAGATTGTGAACCCTTTTGGGACAGAGAGCCAGCTTATTTATCATTCGATTTTTAATATTAACTGCTTTGAGAAGTTTTGTTGGAAAGCATTATATAGATATTTGTAGCAGTAGCATGAGACTGGGTGGAGATGCTGGATTGCCTTCTTCGTCTGGCAACAAGCCTTGCCTTGCCTGTCCCCTGCTCACTGAGCAAAGAAGCACCTTTTAAAAGTGGTGATTCTCTTTCTTTAGCAGAGGGAGAGCAACTGGCCCTATCTATCCCCAGCACAGCATCCCTCCAGGGGCTGTTGCTGGTGTCTCTCTTATGTTTCTTCTTTGGAGGCTTTTGTTGAAAAGCAGTATATAAATATTCGTTCTTGGTCATGTGACCCTTCTAGCCTTTAGGAGGAGGTCTGCATCAGGAAGGGGATGGCATCTCCTGCTGGTGCACCCCGAGATGTCTCCCCACAAGAATCTGAGACATTTCTAGCTGCATAATCGGCCCTCTGCCACCACTTGATGAAACTTTCTGCTCTCAGCCTGACTCCTCAAGCATCTCAGGGTAGCTGTGTGGTCTTGGCACAACATAGGAAGCTGCCATATACTGAGTCAGACCATTGGTCCATCTAGCCCAGTATTGTCTTCACAGACTAGCAGCAGCTCCTCCAAGGTTGCAGGCAGGAATCTCTCTCAGCCCTATCTTGGAGATGCTGCCAGGGAGGGAACTTGGGACCTTCTGCTCTTCCCAGAGCGGCTCCATTCCCTGAGGGGAAGATCTGACAGTGCTCACACATCTAGTCTCCCATTCAGATGCAACCAGGGTGGACTCTGCTTAGCTAAGGGGACAAGTCGTGCTTGCTACCACAAGACGAGCTCTCGTCTCCCAACAATCCTTCTCCACATGGGAATGGACAGTAAAAGGCAGGTTAAACAACCACCAAGGATTTATTCGTTTGAAATAAATGTAACACTTTTTATCCTGCCCACAGAACGACATAGCACGTCCTCCAGCCAGGCACCGTTCACTTCACCTGACTGTCTGTCACACAGACTCTCTCTTCCAATCTGCATATAGAATCCCCACTGCCCAATCACCGCGGGGTTCTTGCTGCTTCTAATACATTCAGCACAAAACCCTCCAGAATAACTTTCCACCTTATCATCAATGCAAAATATTTTATTTATTATTTATTTATCATATTTTTATACCGCCTGCTATGTAAATCTCTCGGCGGTGTACAATCGTGTGTGTGTGTGCAAAAAATACACGCAAATATTCCTCTGTGTAAACCGCCCTGAGCCATTTTTGGAAGGGCGGTATAGAAATTGGATAAATAATAATAATAAATATTTTTCTAACTGAAATTCTAGAACAAGACATCTCTGCATTTCATCACACATATGACTCACGGCACCTCACTAACAAAGTGAGGGGGTGGACTCATGTGGCAGGCTGGTGGAAATGACGGATTGGCAGCCTCTGAAGACCCACCCCCAGCCTCCTCACCATGGGCATCGGGGGGGGGGCAAGAGGGGGCACTTACCCCCTAACTGAGCCAGTTCCTATTGAATTCAATGGGGCATATTCCAGGGGTGGTGGGTTTTGCTGGGATGCCCACGCTTCCCACTCATCTAGACCCCCCCCCAATATTTTTGTGGTGTGCCAGGTGCCACTGCTGCCCCCTTCGCTCTTCCCTTCTCCCTCCCTCCCTGCCTCATTGGGTGCTCTGGGAAAGGAAGCTGGAGGGGCAGAAAATAATGAAACACACGTCCTGCCACGCCAATTTCCCAGCCCTGTGCTTTTTGAACAGGACTTTGGCCATTATAGTTAGGGATGGTGGGAGTTTGGCAGACCCAACAACATCTGAGGACCCAAGTTTGAGAAGCCCTGGGCTAGCCGCTATACTACACTGGCTTATTATGCTGAAAGGCAGGCAGAAGTGGGCAAATGTGTTTGCAAAATTTCTATGCCTCTCTGGGCATTTCTTTTAAAAAAGAAAATCAAGGTAAAACTTCTTGGAAATAATATATAAATAATTATGGGGAAATTAAAGTGCCCTGATATGCATAAGAGATATTCTGATACACAAGATAAAAATGTTTAAGTAGGGAGGTAATGCAGAGTGTTAAATGTCATGGAGGGGGAGAGAAGGCCCATTCCACTTCCTTGAACTGATTTAACAAGCCATAAAGCCTATTTTATCTTTCATTTTATGCTACTGTTCAACAATAAATAAGCTAAAACTTTAGGAATCCCCACAAAAACCTGTTTCCATATATTTTATTAACCTTGTGTGGATGTAGTTTTAAAACATACATAAGCTAAGGCAATTTTTTTAAAAAAAAAACCACGTTTAAAAGCTTCGGGGAAATCCTACTGTGACTATATTGTTTAGAAGGCGTTTTCCATACTATGAGATTTGCAACGGTTAATGTGCTGCAAAGTGTGACGGAATAGTACAATGGTTTCAAAATGAGAGAAAAGGGTTGTTTAAACTTTAATGCTTTGTTTTAAGCTGGTGGCCATTCATATTTTCCATCTGCTGCAATGTATTTTCCAGGCAGGAGTGTCCATATTCTCATTGAAACATATTTATCTGCCTCTCCTTCTGCTCCATTTGCGGCAATGGAGTCGTGGAGTGTATGTGATGGGACGACTATATATATATATATTATATGAATGAATGACTTGCGCAGGGGGAAGCCCCATTCCAAAACAAAACCTTCAGTCTTGCATCCTTGTGCAAGTGATTCCAGGAATAATTTTTATTATTATTATTTTTTAAGTGGGAAAGTAAAAGGGAATCCTGTGGCGAGCCTGGAACAGGGGGAAGAGAGGAACTGGTGTGTGTGGGTGGGTGCTCTCTTCCATGGCAGCAGCCAGTGGTCTCTCAGTCCCCTGCCAGGGCTGCTGGGAGCAGCTGTAGCAGCAGCAGCCTCCCCCATTACTCCTCAGTCGGTGCCCCAGGCAGAGCCTCGGTAGGGCTGGGGAGCCTTGTGGTGGGGCACCTTCCTCCTCTCCGCCGTCGCCCTCGCTGCGTTCCTCCTGCCAGGCCTTCTCCTGGAAGGGAGGATGGCGGTGGCAGCTACAACCCTCCAACCTTCTGGCAACAAGGACTCCATATGCCGCAGAACTGGTTTGCTTCGCAAGCCTTTAAGAAATATGTTTGCCTTTTCCAACAGCCGCACCAAGGGGAAGGGGACAAGTTTTAATCAGTGTGGTCACCCACTCTCTCTCTCCACCCCCAGTCTCTCTGGAAAAGCCCGCCCTCCCGCTGCTCCCCCTTCACACAATAAAAAAATAAGAAATAAGCAAAAAATTAGAAATAATAAGAAATAGAATGTAACGGAGCAGAGAGGGGCTGTAAAATAAATAATGATTCAGTTCACTGGGCTTCCTTGCTTGCAGTAATCAAGGAAAAAAGATCTGTAAACAAATGCAATGGGATTGAAGTAAATGATTCAGTTAAATGGGCTTCCTCTTAAGTAATTGAACAAATTGTCACACTGTGATTTGAACCATTCAAGCACTTCATTGCAATGCACAAACCTCCTACAATGGAAAAATACAGCTATTTTCCTGTAACACATTTAGAACATTGTAGGGTTAAAACACATCAATAAATTCCGAAACAGGGCATGGGAAATATGAACGACACCCTGCTGACAGCGCAAAAACTGCGTTGTCAAAACATAGGCAATATGGAGGGGCACCTAGCAAACACGTTGCAAAACTGTGGCGGCATGTAATCTGGAAAATGCTGAAATGGGGTTTACACAAATCTCTTGAGTTGGCTTTCTGAAGAATTCCCAAGCCAAATGATTCAACAACTCAGTAAGGGTTGGGGGGGATGAACATACCATCTAAAAATACTGTTTAAAATGTGCTGTGGAAACGGAGAGCAAAGAGAGCAACCTCCCAATGACATTAAAAATGTAGCATTGGTATTATAAAATCTTAGGAATGCATCTCTCTAAAGGACCCCAGGATACAAGCAACTCAGCTCACACTTACTAGAGGGGAATTAGATATTCTGTGGGGAAAGAGAGCCAGTCCAGCAGCTGCAAATGGCAAAGAAATAGAGAGAAATAGAATTTTTGGAAGGTCCGTATAGTGATTATTTATATTTCTATGAAAACTGCTCTGAGAACTTTTGCTGAAAAGCAGTATATAAATATTGGTCATTGTCACCTTAGCACAGCATGCATTTTTGCCAACATTCTAATCAGAGGCGTATCTAGGGAAAGTAGCGCCTAGGGCAAGCACTGAAATTACGCCCCCTGTCCAAACATCTGACATCCATCTTTCAGATAACTTTACCATAATATCAGCTGAAAAATACAACTCTGAAGGTCACATACAAGTCACATATCTGAATATGTGTACAGTGACTTATATTATTTTTTTAAAAAAGATTACCTGTAGCCCCTTGGGGGGGCTTCCTAAAGGCCGTGGGGGGGGGGTCAGCCAAGGTTACCCTCCCCCCCGGCCTCTAGGGCCTCACAGGGACCATTTGAGCATGTGCTGTGGCCATTTTTAAATATATATATATTTTTTTAAAATGGCCACTGAAAACAAAATGGCTACGGCGCATGGTCAAATGGCCTCTGTGAGGCCTGGCATGGCCTAGGGCCTCACAGAGGCAATTTGAGCATGCATCGTGGCCATTTTGTTTTTGGCAGCAAATTTTTCAAATTTTTAAAAATGGCGCCCCCTTCAAGTGGTGCCCGGCGCATGTGCCCTGCCTGCCGCACCCTAGATACGCCCCTGATTCTAATTTTGTTTTAAATTTTGCTTTAAATTTGGTAAAAAATCTTCGAAGGGAAAAAAACTTTTTAAAACATGTGGATTCAGAAGACTGAGATCAATGTTGGATGTTGCAATATGGAAAAATGCACAGCATTCTCATCCTGTCGAGCTTTGCGGGCAATTTTGTTTGGCAAAGCCTTATCAATTGTCTGTCATGAAAGGCTCTTGCGTTAGCTGGTACCTTCCTCATGCAAGTTAATACTCTGCACTTTTAAAATTGCCTTTCCTCAGTTTTTCTAACTGCTAAACATAAATTCCAAATAATTTAAATATCACCTAATTCTATGCAATGGTTGATGTCCTAAGTTTACTCGAGGAAGTGCTATTCAAATTAAAAGGACAAGTTGGGCATGCCTAACACGTCCTTTTAATTTCAATGGTACTTCTTCAAGTAAATTTAGTCAGGATGTCAGCCATTGTTTTTATCCATATTTAACATGAAAATTTGTCATGACATTTAGCTATAAAAAGGCTTGAATACAAAGAAACAAATGATTATATATATATTCATTTTCAAGTCTACTTTATTTAAAATAAAATAGGTTTCCTTTTTGCAGCAGAACATTATAAAATTGACTACTGTTTGTAGATTTTTCTCCTTTGTTCTCATCTCATTAAATATCCATGCTCCAGATGGAATTAAACTTCATTCTGAGATCTTTATCATAATTGGCCATGAAGTGAAGTTTCTGTTAAGATTGACACCATATTAATAGGATTTTTCCTTGCCACAAACTGACTTTAGAGATGGCTCTCAATGATTTATACATGTGCAGTGCCCTGACCTTGCATGGTTAACATCAGATATTTTAAAGAGCGCTGTCAGGTTGATGGGATTTTAAAATCAGATGGATCTCTTATTCTCCAGATTTGTCTTGCTGAATAAATATTGGAAGACCAAAGGGGTTTATTCTGGCACTCTCATCATACTAATCAGGCAGAAGCTTATGCAAAAATATCAGTGATGAGGGGGAAAATACAAAAAAACAGTTTTTGCAATGTGCTTTCTAAGCTGGTAAAGACAGAGGTCATTCACACAATCAAAAACTGTGTTCTACCCGGGAGCTGTGTGTGCTTCCAAATTTTGAGATTTTCCTCCTACCTTGTTTCCACATACCTTGTTTCCTCTTTCCTTACTTCCACACTACTGAAAATTGGGAGCATACACAGCTCCCAAACCTGGGTAGAACAGTTTTTGATTGTGCGAGTGACTTCATAGTATTAGATTTGGCGAGGTTGTAGTCCTGTGCACCCTTACCTGACAGTAAACACCATTGAACTTATTGTGACTTATTCACACATCAATAAGCACAGTACCCATTTGTACACTTTGGGGTTATCCTATGGCTCCACTATACTGGTGACCACTTCACTGTGGCTAATACCAGTATGCAACATAATTGTTATTCTATGGACTCCAAGCAGCAAAGGAGAAAGCAAAACAGTACCAGTAGAAAAGTACAGCAACAGAATTGACAACAGAATCTCTGGCAACTCTGTTATCTCCCACCAATCATGCTGCTGTGCACAGATGATGTTCCCATATTGGCTGTGCACAGAAGGTACCGACCAATGTTCAGCAGTGGCCAGAATGCCAGTATTTATGATATGCTTACAATTATATACCACCTTTTGTCTAAATACTGCTTTTTGTCCTTTACAACCATAATAAAAACATAAAAGGTGTTAAAAGGTCCATTCTTTGGGTCTCTGGTATCATATCTGACATTATAGAACTGGAGCAGGTGTAGAGTAGGGCTACTACCAAGATGCTCAGGGGCCTGGAGCCCCCTTTTTATGAGGCAAGGCTACAACATCTGGGGCTTTTTAGCTTAGAAAAAAGATGACTAAGAGGAGACATGATAGAGGTCTATAAAATTATGCATGGTGTGGAGAGAGAGAATTTTTTCTCCCTCTCTCATAACACAAGAACCAGGGGTCATCCCATGAAACTGAAGGCCAGGAAATGTAGGACCAACAAAAGGAAATAGTTTAACAGAATGCACAATTAACCTTCAGAATTCTCTGACACACAATGTGGTGACCGTCACCAGCCTGGATGGCTTTGAAAGGGGCTTGGAAAAATTAATGGAGGACAGATCTAAATGGCTATCAGTCTGGTGGCTATAGGCCACCTCCAGCCTCAGAGGCAAGATGCCTCTAAATACCAGTTGTAGGGGAGCAAAAGCAGGAGAGAGGGCGTGTCCTCGCCTCTTCCCTGTGGGCTTCCCAGGGACATCAGGTGGGCCACTGTGAGAAACAGAATGCTGGACTAGATGGGCCTTGGGCCTGATCCAACACGGCTGTTCTTCTGTTCTTAATTAAAACAATCACTTTCCAAGAGTCAAGGGAAGATCTCCAAAGGAAGATCCCCTCTGCTTGTTAAGGGCTTTAGGAGAGGTCTGTCTCCTGCTGCTGCAATCTTGTCTGGCAGCAACTTGAGGTCATGCCTTCTCAGTCAGTAGGCACTCCTAGATTGTGAAGCACACTTCCCATAGAAATAAGAGGTCTATCATCTCTAGAGTCATTCAAAGGAGTCATAAAGACCTTTTAAAAAAAAAAAAGCTTGGCTTTTAATAGTGTGAGTAGTTTTAATGGTTTTTGTTAATACTAGCTGGGCCAGGTGCAGAACCTCTGTGCCTCCAGCTGACCCACCCACCGCCGTTGCCTGTTTCTTCTGCCCACCCCCACCAACAGGCCCAGCTTTCTGGCTGGCCAGCCCGCTTCTTCTCCCCCCACCCCCACTGCTTTCTGGCTGGGGGGCCAGCAAGAAAGCAGGCCTGCCACCTGCTCCCGGCAGCGGCTGCCTCCTCCTCCACTTCTTCCTCGCAGCCGGGCCAGCCTTCTGACACCTCCTGCTCCTGGTGGCTGGGCCGGCCCAGCCCACCACCACTGCCTCCTCTTCCTCCTGGCAGCCGGGCCTGCCTGCCACTGCCTCCTGCTCCCCACTGTTTTCTTCCCCATCACTATCCAGGCAGCTACTCGCAAACTCTCACGAGAGCTGCCATGCATGAGGTTAGCAACGGGTACATTTAAGATAATTAAATATATAGATTTAAAATGTTTTTTTAAAAAAAAAACACAACACAAATTATTGTGAACTACCCTGAGCTATTTTGGATGGGTGGTTTATAAATGAAATAAATACAATTAAATAATATAGAATTAAATGAACAAAAGGAAGAAGATGCAGCAGGGCAAGACCCCAGGCCTCTTACTCTCGCAAGCAGCAGCCTAACCAGATAGTTACTGCGACACAGAGAAACCATTCTCAAGATGGGGACTTGGTAGTCTTCCAGGGGCCCAACACTGACACATAATTGGGGGCAAAGAGCTACTCTGAGGGAAGGAAATCGTTACAGGCCCAGTACAGATTGCCCCTTCCCCACAGCTTTATGACCAGAAAAAGAGAGAGACATACTGAAGCTCTTCTCATGACCAGGAGGAACTGGGCTCAGGGAATCCAGCCCAATTCCCCCTGGCTGTGTGCTGCTGCCATGGGAGCCACACGGTTCCCGGCAGAAAACTCCACAAAACACCCCTGCTCTTAGACGAGGTTAGCAGAGTGAGTGCTCCGCTAATCCTGTTTAGTTGATTGTGTGGTGCCGCCGCTGTGCGGTTCCGCGCTGCAGCGACACACAAGTAGGACCCCCGACTGGGAGGCTACAACAAGCCTCCCAGCCTGAGGGGTCTTCCTGGGATGACCCGTGCACTTGCACAGGGCATGCTGGGACTTCCGGGGGTGGGGGGGCAAGTGGCCCCCTATCCCCGCGGCCCCTACCAGCTCGGTGATGGAGCCGGTCATTGTGTGGGCGTACAATCCGGCCGCCCAGGGACAGTTCCCTGCTTGTGTGCGGGGACCCCACTCTCGAGGTGCTTCCCTTTGCTCGTGTGAAGCACCTCAATGTCTGCTCCATGTCTGAAGGACATCTCCTAATACCAAGCTTCATATAATGTGTTTGGCATCCCTGTGTCACTGCCTGTCCACAAACCCATACACTTGCATGTGTTTCCCCCCAGCAAATGTCTTCTGCTGCTTCGATACTGAGGTAATTGGTTACAATACTATCCCATTCAGTGAATGTAAAGGTAAAGTGTGCCATCGAGTCTTTGTCGCCTCCTGGAGCCCAAAGAGCCCTGTGGTTGTCTTTGGTAGAAAACAGGAGGGGATTACCATTCCCTCCTCCCACACAGTATGAGATGATGCCTTTCAGCATCTTTCTATACTGCTGCTTAGTCTGGGAAGCATACCAGCAGGGATTCGAACTGGCAATCTCTGGCTTGCTAGTCTTTTCTCCTCCGTGCCAATGTAATTCCACTTAAAATCTTCTCATCATAGAATGGGTTCAATGCTGCAATAAAATAAAATAAGAAAATAACAACAACAACAGAAACACACTATGAAGCTTTTTTTACCTTAGAAAAAGTTTCCCCCAGCTTTCAAGATTTGATCAGAAATCTCATTAAACAGACATCTTGGAATGTAGTTGTTGAAGCCATGAGCTTTAATTTTTGAGGGCAATTTCACATAAGGTTACTTGCCTTCGCTTACAATTGTATTGTGTAGCTTGCCTCCTTTCTTGCTTGGTGATCGTCCTCCTTGGTCAGTCTGTTATCCATTTACGAGCACTAAGGGTCTGCCCAAAACACTCATAAAGGCTGGTAATAAAGATCTAGTGATGCTCTGTCTACAACGTCCAGCTCCGCCAGATTGTACTTCTTAGCACCAATTAAAGCTTCGAATTACATCACCATCTAAACTTCCCAACATCTGTGTGTCTGGCTGCAGCCTTTGAACTGGTCATAAACGTAACACCTAGCAGACTGCTCTTTCTTGGGAGCTTGGACATTTGCTAACTACGCCCCCTTGCCTGGGAGAAGGGCTGTGTAAGTCTAGGAAGCTAGAAGCCAGCAAGCAGGGAGAAAGCTAGCTCCCTGCAACTGATCCTTCTCTTGTAGATGGCCGGGGCCAGGCTGGTCTTGCCATGGTGTTCCTCCTGAAGGGCAGAGAGTGCAAGAGGGAAGCACCATACGTCAGAGGAAGAACTCCTGCTTTGCATGCAGAAGGTCACCCCAGGCGCAATCCCTGGCATCTCCAGGTAGGGCTGCAAAAGAACCCTGGTCTGAAACCCTAGAAAGCTGCTGCCAGTCAGGGTAGACTGTACTAAGCTAGATGTTTCCCAGCAACGCTTCAGTCTCTGGCCAATGGTAAGAGTTGCTCCTCACGTTGGTGGCCCCACTCCTCAGCCAGAGCGCACTGTTGACGCTGCCCCTTCCCTCCCATCCCCCCTCCCAGATGCACTTTGCCTACCTACCAGTCGCTTCCTCATTGCCACATGCAGCTTTACCCCACTGTCCTCCGCTGTGCTGCTGCTCCAGCAGCCGTCACCAGATCACCTCACTTGCTCACCCACAGCTCTCTGGCTCCCCAACAGGGAGTTGAAGTGGGTTAGTGCCGTGCTGTTGGGGAGCCAGCCAACCACCACCACTGGGGAGTGGCAAGCAGGTGAATGGGGCAGTGGCGATGGCCGCCAGACCAGCAGCACGGTGGCGGTGCTGGACTCTTTGCGGTGCAGGAGGGCAAAGCTGGAAGAATGTTGCTGCCACAAGACGGCTGCCAACTAGGGACTTTTATAGAGGACATGCAAGTATTTTGAACACCAAACAACTTTTTTTGCACATGATGTGGTGTCTGAAGTTCTGGGGAGCAGCTGGAACATTCTGTCTGCTCAGAACACTTTGCTCTCACGAGCAGCTTCTCTTCCTCTGTCTCCTTCCCCTTCCCACTGACTATCCATCCAATGGGGAAGCCAGAGGGGAGGTTCTGCTTCAGGGGCAGCTTACTGAGCCATGCGATGCAGGAGCACAGATGGGTGGGACCGGAAGGTGCAGCTTGCTTCCTTGAGGTGGTGGCAGCAACAGTGAGTGAATTAACTTTACTCATTTAGCAGCTACCCCTGCTAATTGAGTAAGAAGGCACCTTTTAAAGTGGTGAATCTCTTGTATTTATCACAGGGAGAGCAACTGGCCCTATCCAACCCCAGCACAGCATTCCTTCAGTGGCTGATGCTGGTGTTCCTGCGTTTCTTTTTAGATTGGGAGCCCTTTGGGGACAGGGGAGCATCTTATGATTAATTTTTTAAAAAACAAACTACCGTGAAACTTCCTATTGAAAAGTGGACTATAAATGTTTGTAGTCATAGGGAACAGCAAGCGAGTGAGAGACCGTGGATACACTGCTGTGCCAGCATACAAAGAGGCCGGCTCAGCAGCTAGCTGGCTGCCCTGCCTCGAGCCAAGAGGTGAAGTTGCTGGCCTGGCTGGGGAGAGCAGGCTGGGTGACCTGCGGGGAGGAGGACAGAGAGGAGGGACTGGGTGTGTGGTGGACCTAAGCAGGAGATGGGTTTACAGTTGAGAAGCAGGGGCCTTGAGGACTCTGCACCTAGACAGCACACCCAGCAGACAGACAGCTCTACTCGTCATCAGCTTCACAGTAGGGGACTGTATTTATTCTCAAGTTATCTTTTTTTTTTAAATTAAAACATGCATCTATAATACCAATAAACATATGGGAATTCGTTGAAAAGTGGAGACTTTTTTGGTGAAAAGCATCCTCTATTTCTACTTTTTTAGTGAGGGATTTCGACTTTTTTCACCATCTGGACCTGGCAACCCTATGCCACAACAGCAGTGAGGAACGGACCAGTGGGGAGGCTGTGTGTGTGACTGGGAAGGGGAGGCAAGAGTGGTGGTGCCAATGCACAGACCAGAGTGCTTTCCTTTAGCTCTGTAGCCCAGCTATGCAAGCCAGTGTCACAGATGTCAGTTCATGAGGCTGCTAACTTTCTGCTCTTCAGCATGTGAGAAATCCAGAGGGAGAAGAGAAAGAGCTTTTCCAATATCTATTTTTGCTTCAAAATTAGTACAAGGTGGTGCACAACACATGATAAAAGTTTTCGGGGGGGGGGCGGCCGGGGGCCTGCCATCTATTTTTTGGCATGGATGAGGAGAATAATAAAATAATAGTCTGCATTACTTAATCGAATATTTTGTAAAATGTAAAGATTAGCTGGTCTATGACCGTAATAAACTTTACCTATCTAATAAAATAAATAAAAATGAAAATATATTCATAATTTATTACTATTACTATTATGGGCTGCTAAAATGACCAGAGAAACCAAGGACTGAAGAGGGCACTGGTGGTTCAGAGAGGCCGTGTGTAAACGGAAAGCCAGGCGGCAGAGCTCCCAAGACGGAGCTGCTTCTACCACGACCGAGTCAGTCTCCCAACAAGGCGGGAGAAAATAGAGATGAGGGTGGGGCTAATGGCGGGAAGAGTTTAGGGGCGGAGCCAATGACTCAGGCGGCTCCTCTTACTACCGGTGGGTTGTTTTGTTAGTAGGCGGGATCTAGGAGAGTCCACTAGGTTGAGTAATGAGGGGACCCGGAGTGTCTCCGAAATCACCTGCCGGGCTCGGCCGTCAAAGGAGACAGTACTAGCATGAAGTTTAGTTCCCGAACGCCTCGGCCAGCCTTGCCTGTAGCTTATCAAACAGCAAGAGTGGGTTTCCCAACCTCTCTGCCTTTTCCTCCTCCTCCTCATCCCCCGCTGCCTGACGGAAATGGTTCGCCCCACAGCGCGCGCCCTCTTGCTCCCGCGGTTCGGCGGCGGCTGCCTTGGAGGTGGCGGGGGGAAGGGCGAGGGGGGATCCGGGGCCCTGAGCGGTTGCTTGAGCTCTTCGTGGGTTTCTTTCTCTCTCCTTTTAAGGACTTGCTATAGAGTTCGGGGCGCAGGAGCTGAGGCCCCTCCTCCTCCCCTGGCCGGCCGGCCGCAACCATGGCGAAAGAGGAGGAGGAGGAAGGCGAGCCGAAGAAGGTTCCCGAGGAGATGTTCAAGGATGTCAAGTTCTTCTTGGTGGGGGACATAGACCCCAAGGTAAGAAGGCCAAACGGGGCCTCATCCCCGCCGCCATAATCACCCCCAGAGGGCACAGGGCGCTCTTCCACCTTCGGGACGTTTCGACCCTCCCCTCCGGACCACGCACTGACAGCAGCTCGCGCCGGCTTGAAGCGCGCGCGCGAGAGAGAGAGACACCTCTCGCGGCGGGGGGGGGGGGGCGCTCGAACCTTCCCAGAGGGAAAAGTGGGGGGCGCCGAATGGAGGCGCCGCCGCGGTCGAGTCTGCAAGCGGCGGTTACCGGCTGGTTGTAACGCCGAGCCCGCCGCCTTTTCTCTGCGCGCGGGGCTCTCCTTGTCCTGCGCTTCTTCGGGAGGGCCGCACCGGGGCCTGGACTGGCCGAGAAGGAGGAGAGGCTGGGCTTCTTTCTGCTCCTCCCCTGCGTGGGGAGCTCTCGGGGCTTTCTGTCTTCCCTCCGCGGCCTCCTCCTCGGACCCCGAAGGGGACGGCTACGAGCAGGCCTCTCTCCGCCCAGCCAGGCCTTCCCCGGAGCGTGCGAAGGTTCCAAGCGGGGGGCCGAGGGGGAGATGAGGGCCGGTGGGTACAAGCAAGGCAGTCACGTGGGGAAGCTGCCGCCCGGCCCCCGCTTGCACACGCACGCTGCACGTCTACAGGTGCAGCTGACAGAAACGTGTGTCTGATGCTCCTGCCTATAAACAAAAACTCAGAGGAACATGAGGAAGCTGCCTGCTAGTGAGTCAGACCTTTGGTGCAGCTAGCTCAGTATTGTGGGCACTGACTGGCAGCAGCTTCTCCCAAGGTTCTAGGCAGGCGTCTTTCCCGGCTTTCTGTATCTCCTGAGTGTTCAGCAACTGCATGTCAAGGCAGAGGCTAGGCTGCACCTGTCACCTCATAGTGTGGTGTTCTTTGTGTTTGGGGGAGGTTGGGTTTCCTTTTTATGGGAGAGTACTCTAGCGCCTTATATCTTTCCCCTACCCACCACTCTTGCAAACAGTCCAAGGAAACACTTTGCCTCTTGGTACTGCTGATTGTACTGGCCCTGATTTTTCCCAAGGTGCTCAAAGAGTTGAGTTGATGCCCACCAAAGGCAGTGATCCCTCCCCTCCCACCAAAAGCCTCATTTATTTATTTATTTATTTGATTCTTATACTGCCCTTCAAAACATGGCTCGGGGCGGTTTACACAGAGAAATAATAAATAAGATGGATCCCTGTCCCCAAAGGGCTCACAGTCTAAAAAGAAACGTAAGATAGGCACCAGCAACAGTCACTGGAGGTACTGTGCTGGGGGTGGATAGGGCCAGTTACTTTCCCCCTGCTAAATAAAAGAGAATCACCATGTTAAAAGGTGCCTTTTTGCCAAGTTAGCAGGGATTATTGATGCATCCTCTGGGTAGTGACAACTCATTCCATCACATGCCAATAAATGCAGGTGTATTCTGCTAGCATAAATGTGTTTCAGGAAATTACCCTTCCCAGCAATCTAAGGCTTCTTAAAATATGGGAAAGGGAACTCTCGCATCCTACCATTCTGTTGCACTTATGGCTGTTTCTCTCTCTGCTGAGCTGCTTTTATGAGGTGAGTTCTATCCCTTAGTTTGAGCAATAAAGGAAAAATGTTTACTGAGATGTTCTGCTGATTTAAATGGGACTAAGATTCTAGGGCCCACATCCCATGCTTCTCCAGGCCCCTCAGCAGCCAGAACTGATAGGAAAGGAGTGAGGGGGTGCAAAGAAGAAGTGAAAGTCAATACTATTACAGTTTGTTTTGCTCCCACAATCACTTTGAGGTCAGTGTTTCCATTTTACAGATGAGGCTCTAAGGCAGATAAATGGTACCTTGCTCATGGCTAGATATGTTTGCACTCAAGGTATACAGTGTTATTACCTTTTTAAAGCCATAAATGGCTTAGGTCCGGGTTACCTGAGAGAACACCTTGCTCTAAAAGATCCCCACCACTCATTAAAAGAATCAGGAGCCTCTACAGACAGGGCTGTTACCCTGAAGTCCATTCAAGATATTTGGAAGCACCCCCCACACAAATCGGGCATTCTCTTCTGATTTCTAGCTTGTCCCGATGTATTTCCGGGTTTTTTAAATGCTGGTTTTAAGCAAGTTTTTCTGAAGACACTGGAGCAAATAGGGAAAGGCACTGATGTAGAATCATTAACATAAGAGGGGAACACTCTTTAGGAGTGCAGATATAGCTCTTTAGAAATGCCAATCAAGCTGACTTGCTTAGCTGTGAAGAACCCGTTTTCAAGAAGCAAACTTTTTAAGTTCTAATTACAAAAATAAAACCTCTGAGTTTGCTCAAGTTGACTTTTTTGAACCATATTAGTCTGCTTGTTTTAAGTTTTCACTGGTTAAAACATCACACACGTGTTGGAAAAAAGGGAAGATCTCTGTTAGTGTATGCAAATGCCCCCAGTCTAGGACATGAGTTTTTGAAGGCAACATTGTGTTCCTACCCAAGGAACACTCTTTCCCCATTACCACAAGTGTAATTTGAAGTGGCTTTGTTCAACATCTATTTACTATTTATTTATCATATTTCTATACCGCCTGATATATACATCTCTGTAAATAAAATTTACAGATTAAAATACATAATAAAAACCATAGGATAAAATAGTTATTAAAACAAGTTTTTAAAATTATCTATATAATTCTCGTAGATTGGATGTGTGGGGACTTGGCAGGAAGGAGGTGATTGGCTGACAGAGGGGGAGGAGGCGATTGGCTGACAGAGGGGGAGACAGCCCAAGAGCTCCAGCCATGCAGAGAGCACTGGCAACTGTTGCTGCCCTGAGAAGGAGGACAGGTGGCGGCGAGAGGCCCAGGCTGGCCCGGCTGGGATGGGGAGGCGGTGGGGCTTGGCCTGGCTGCTGGGACAGCGAGTAAGGGGGGCGGGGAGAAGCAGGCGGCGGAGGGTGTGGTGCTGGCGGGATGCCAGGGTGAGGAGGAGGTGGCAGCGGGCCCTTGCCTGGCCACTGGGAGGCGGCGGCAGCACAGCAAGAAAGTGGGGTGGGCCGAGAAGTGGGCGGCGGTGGGGGCGAGTGGCCGGTTGGCTGGCCAGCCAACCAGAAAGCCGGGCATGCTGGGGGGGGGGCGAGATGGCTGGGCCCAACTAGAGGTGTAGATGCTCTGCGCCCGGGCCCACCGGGCCAGTTGTTGCCACTGAGTTATGGAATGAATTCCCTGAGGATATAAGAGGATTTTCTTCCTTGGAGTCCTTTGGGAGAGCCTTAAAGACCCATCCTTTTAGCCTTGCTTATATCTAGTTTTTTAATTTTAATCTGGTTAAAATGTTTTATTTTAATTATTATTTAATATTTAATTATTATTATTTGCTTTGTTATGTGTGTTTGACTTTTAATGTAAATCACCCTGAACCACTTTAGGAAGGGTGGCATATAAAATAAATAAGATAATGGGTTTGGGCCCCATTGCAGGCTGAGACATGATACTTTTATTTGGTCCTTGTAACCAGTGTTCCCTATTAAAGCGTGCTCACAAGTGTGCTTTGATTGAAATAAAGATTGATTGATTATACTAACCTGCATGATTTGTTTATAGCTGAACACATTTGGAATTAATGTGTCTTTCATACTTGCCCTGAGGCAGACACTGAAACTTGTGGAACTATTTTCATCTTCTTGTGTTTATGTATTATATACTAGCTAACAGTGTATGTATTGTGTGGCCACAACAGGATATGCATATAATATAGAGAAGGTGGGGAGAGTAGCCCAGCTTTAATACTAGGTGCCTTAAGCCAAGCTCAAATGTTTTGTTGCAGTATAGCCCTCTTTGAGCTAGTGCCTTATCTGGGGAGATAGCTGGCTACAGAATGAACAAACCTCCTAAGAGAACTAGTTTGATTTCAGCACTGTTTTCACATGAGCATTTTTCTGAAACTGAAAAGAAGGAATACTTGCTTTTGTCAGGTTATTCAGCTTCTGAAAGATGGAAAGGCAAAGGAGGTTTCCTATAATGCTCTGGCATCGCACATTATTTCAGAAGATGGAGACAATCCAGAAGTTGGTGAATCTCGTGAAGTTTTTGATCTTCCAGTAGTAAAAGTGAGTACCTACAATTAATTTTCACTGCAGTAACCTTAATTTTAGAGCAAGGATTTTGGGATCTGTTTATATCCATATCTGAGGATCTGCTTCTGCATGCAAAGAAGTGGTTCATGTTATAGGGAATGCAGCATCCAGCACCTGGAATGTGTGCGCAAAGTTCTTTTGCACTATGAATGCACTGTTGAATAGGAAGATGGTGCTTGGATTCAATCCCTACTCCTCAAATCACAGACAGGTGATTGGTGCTGTCAGGGTTTGCAGCACCAACCTTCTGGTCAGCATAGAAATGGCATGGAAATCCTTCTTACTTTGCGGTTCTGTTTGAGAGAGAATAAAAACATCTTAAAACTTGTCTTGTACAAGTTTTCATGTTTCTTGTGGAGTGTTCTGGAATTCTGATGGGTGCCAAACAATTGACTAAACTTAAATTCATTACATATTCAATAAATAGAAACCAAATTATTGTTGGGATGTAGCGTGTGTTTGTAAGGAACTCACTAGACTCATTTTTTTGTTTTGTTTTCAGCCTTCCTGGGTGACTTTGTCAGTTCAGTGTGGAGCTCTTTTGCCGTATCCTTTTTTCTTCAGTTAAAGTCTGTATACATTCCTTCAGTGTTCCCAGGATTAACTACACTTATCTCTCTGCTCATGTTGACAAATACATGTGCCTGCTTCTCATTTTTAAAACATCTTGAACTGTCTTATTATTTATTTCCCATAAATACCCTAATTCCTTGCTGTGGTTTCTAGGGTTTACTAAATGGAAAGCACACTCTACCTGCTCTCTGTTCAATGTTTCTTAGGCTTGCACCTTCATTGTGCTCTCAACTGTAGTTGCTCCTTTCTACTTTATATGCACATCCACAAGGTTTTTCTGGGTTTTGGCTTTTGCAAGGAAGTCAAAGGTATTCTCAAAAATAGTGATTTTACTCCATACCTCAGGACACCCCCATGCTGACTGTAGTGGCTGCTGCCCTTTACCTCCTATTTTGTGCCCAGCACAACAGATGTCCACAGTTGTAGGAGAAATTCTTGATTGCCTTGAGTATGGAAATATAGATTCAGTTTCTTGGAATTAAAATCTTAGTTGAATAGGTTGAAGTTAGTGTTTAGCAGGGTCAAAGGTAAAGCAATCCTTTGCTCTTTTGCAAAGGAGTAAACCTTCTTCAGTTTGGTGGGACCTGCTTCCAAGTAACTACTGTTTGAACTATAAGTATTTATTTATTTATTTATTTATTTAACATATTCATATATTGCCCCAAACTCATGTCTCTTGGCGGTTATAACAAAACAGCACAAATTAAAATGAAATTAAAGCATTAGAACAATTTAAAATTTAAAAAAATATTAAAATATCTAAGTCTAAAAGTCCAGTGTAAAGCCTGGATGAACAAATGTGTCTCAACTGCCACCTTAAAAGTTATCAGAGATGGGGAGGCTCTTATTTCATCCGGGAGCACATTCCAAAGCCTCAGGGCAGCAATGGAGGAGGCTGAACTTGTGGCAACAGCAGATGGACCTACCCAGATGTTGTTTAGGGCTTTATAGGTTATAACCAGTACTTTGTATTCTGCCCAGAAACATATCGGTAGCCAGTGCAGTTCTTCAAATAGTGATTTGCTCATGACCATCCTGTGACTTCATGGCAAAGATAGAAGTCCAATCTGCCAGACTTAGGTCTTGCTGACTGTTGACTCACATAGTAGATTAACTTTTACCTGTAATCTTTCTAGAGTAAGTAGCAACTGCACAAAACTGTGTTCAGATATTTGCAGTGTTTTAGTGCTGCCAGTTGTTTCCCTTAAGACATATATATTTCATGTTTGTTATCTCCTTGACTTTATTTTGTCAGAGTAAATGGTTTTTCCCCAGAATCCTGTCAGATCTTTTTTGGAGTTGCTGCTTGTCTATCTCAGGTAAGAATGGATGATTCTTGGCTACCCCTGCTAACTTGGCAAAGAGGCACCTTTTAACGTTGTGATTCTCTTTATTTAGCAGGGGGAGAGTAACTAGCCCTATCCAGTCCCAGCACAGTACCTCCAGTGACTTGCTGGTGTCAATCTTATGTTTCTTTTTAGATTGTGAGCCCTCTGGGGACAGGGACCCATCTTATTTATTTATTATTTCTCTGTGTAAACTGCCCTGAGCGGTTTTTGGAAGGGCGGTATAGAAATAGAATAAAAAATAATGATGATTATGATGATTAGCCAGATAATATGTCACAAATTCTATTGGTCTTTTTCCAAATAAAATATTTGTTGTTAAAAGGATTTTGTCTCATCTGGTAGGTTTCTTCTGAAGACCGAAGTATGTTGTGGGCTCTGATAACTTTTTATGGTGGGGATTGCCAGCTGAGCCTGAATAAAAAATGCACTCACTTGATTGTGCCTGAACCAAAAGGGGTAAGATGTGCCTTCCTGTTTTAGTTTTCTTTTGTCCTTCTGAGACAGTATCAGCATGTCTTCTGCAGGTCTTAGCCTGCAGACCTTCTAGAATTTTTAGACTGAGTCAATAAGCATGTTGATGGGGTTGATTTGGTAGGTGTTTAATACGAGTTTTTGGTAAAGTTCCTTAACAAAGACTCCTGTAACAAAGACAGGTTCTCTTATGTCTTGATAGCAAGTTGAAGACCAGGAAGCAGAGGGTAGCATTTAACAGATGTTGTTTGGCATTCCCCGTATTGCTACAACAATCAGAAAAGCCCTGTGGGGACATAAAAAGGTTGGAAACTAGTTGTACTTCTTCTTTCTGCATCCCAGCAGCAGCGGAGGAGTGGTTTTTGCTGTTCTTCCTTCTAAAGGACTATTGATTTGCAGGAATATGTCCCTGAGAGTCATGCAACCATCAGTGACATCTTCCTCCAAGTGAATAGTTCTTTAGGAGGAAACTTAACAGCAGATAATTGCCCAAGAATCTACTTTGGTATCAATATTATTTAACATATATGGGCCAGGATTAGGGGTGAATAGTGGGGTATTCAGGTATACCTTAAAAATTCTGGATGGTAAAATTCTGAGCAAGTGGGAAGGAGTTTGCATTAGGTAGCTGATAAGATACCTGTGTTGAGTAGAATGGTAGCATCTGTTTTAGCATTACTGGCCATTCCAGCTGTATCCCAAGTGATGCTCTCTTCATTCCTGCCCCTAAATCTCCTATTTCAACTTGCTGGAATTAAGAATTCCTTGTAAGTCACAAATAGACCGACCCCCCCCGCCGCCGCCCATTCCTTTGCTATGAGAATTTTATGGCGATAGTTAAAGTTTTCTTACAATCAGAGTGGGAAAATTCCTACCCGTCTGATTACTTGGGTACTTAAAAAATTTGGTGGCAGTACCTACAGTTTTTTACAAGCTCCTGGTACTCGGGAATTTAACGTGTCTTTTTGAGCCCTGCATTGAACTACATAGCCCTGCATTGTTGTCAATCAGTATCCTGTAATTGAATGTTTAAAACTTACACCCAGTAACTTCAAATGTTATACCTAATATCATTGAGAGGAGAAAATAAGTGAGATATTTATCATTTTTTAATTTTTATTCTTCTCAGGAAAAATATGAATGCGCCTGTAGGCGAGAGAACATTAAAATTGTGACACCTGACTGGGTTTTAGATTCTATATCGGATAAAACAAAAAAAGATGAAGCATCCTATCATCCTCGATTAATTATATATGAAGAGGAGGAGGAGGAAGAGGAAGAAAATGAAGAGCAGGATTCCCAAAATGAAGCTAGCACTGATGAGAAATTATCAAGTCCAGCATCTTCTCGAGAAGGATCACCTTTAGGTGATCGAGCTTTTTCCCCTAAATCTATTGATGCTGACAAAACAAAAGGAGAACTGATGTTCGATGATTCCTCGGACTCCTCTCCTGAAAAGCATGAAAGAAATTTGAACTGGACACCTGCTGAAGTCCCCCAGACTGCTCCAGCAAAGCGCAGACTGCCATCTGGCAAGGATTCCGGGTTGATTAACTTGTGTGCCAATGTCCCACCTGTTCCTGGTAATATTTTGCCTTCTGAAATGAGAAGTAATATAATGCCTTCAGTACAAAATCCCCAAAGTTCTGGACGTCCTGAAATGATGGCTGCATGGAATCCTGCAGTACGGACATTAAGAAATATTACCAACAATGCTGATATTCAGCAGGTTAATAGGCCATCAAATGTAGCACATGTAAGTATTCTAAAGTATAAATTAATGAACTTTTGAAAATTAACAGCTTTCCCTCACTTTACTGTACAACTATGAAGAGCAGTAATTACAGCAGCTTTATTATTAAGCTCCCCAAAGCAGCTCTGCCTCCATTTTGCTTGTCTGCTGTGGGGGGTGGGGTGTCTGTGTTATTTGTGTATATGTGTGTGTGTGTGTATTAACCAAAATGGTTTTCACTGCATCTGTGTGGGGAGCAGCAGCTTTAACAGTGCCTAGAAGCATTGGGAACATTCCCAGGCACTTTTCTGTGGAATGAGACAAGAAAGGATCCTGTGTCATTTCCTGTCTCACTTAACTTTAAAAAAATGGCAGTTGCCACCATGAACACTATTCTCACTTTGAATGCTATGGAAGCTGCTGCTGCTTGCAGAAGTGTAGCACATTTTTTTTTTTTTTTGAGAGGGGAAGAGGGGAGAGAGCAGCCCTGCTACTCACCTAGACATGAACTCTAGGTTGCCAGTGGTGACTGTAGGTGGTTAGGTACAAGACTGGTCTATCGCCCAGTTAAATAAATCTTCATTCATTCGATTTCTATACCGCCCTTCCAAAAATGGCTCAGGGTGGTTTACACAGAGAAATAACAAATAAGATAGATCTTAGTTGATTAGTTATGAGTCTGTCATTTAATTGATTACATTTTCATGAGTAAAAATAATAGGTCTGAACCTATTATAAAAATATTCAGAAAGTTTTGGGGTGGTTTTTTAAGTGAGTACATATCATAGGGAGGGATCATCTTAGAGTTATTTACGTGTGTATGTGTTGGGGGGAGAGATAGAGAATGCCTCTTTTACAGTGGTATGTGCCATCTGCAATTTTTAAAGTACTGCTTCATAAGTTCTCTCCTAACTGCATTGTGGAGCAGCCTCTTGAGGCAGAGCAGTGCGTGTAACTGTTGTATGAAGGTGGTCTATGAATTCAGACATAACATGAGACTACAGTTAGTACAAACAGTAGTTTCAAATCCTAGTTTGTAGGCTCCAAGTAAACCACCACTTGAGTGCAGGCTTGGGTTCACAAACAAACCATTGTTTTGTGTTGGGTCTAAACCCAGTCAATGGGCTGGTTCAGACATCATGTGGGACCTCTGTTAAAGCTGGGCTTCACACAGCGTCTCTGCCTCAGCCTCGGGAGCATGCTCTCATGCTTCCTGTGTCCACTTGAGGTCGGTCATGATACCTGAACTAACTGATTACAGTTTATTCTAGCTTGCTTCAGATAAGCCAAGATCTGTACCAGTATTCTCTCTATTCCCCCCCCCCCCATCTGTGAGCAGAATGAGTTTTGTTCTGGGAGGCAGTATCAAGGCAGTGTGTGCATACATGCATTCAGAGTGGTACCTACCTGTTTAAACCTGAATGGGATCTAAAATTAACTGAGTGGACATCAAAAAATGTGTGCCCATGTGCACACCTTAGAGGGAACACTGATTTGCACCCACTGTTTGAAGTAAGTTATTTCAGATTAGCGAAAATCTGCAAGTACTGTAGACTAGAATAAACCATGACTGGTAGATAAAGTCTTTATGACCAATCCCTGTTTACTTTAACCTAAAGTGAAAGTGGATGGTTGCACAGATGGTGGATTGTGTGGTCCCGATGTCGTGCAGAGCCCAGCTTTAATGGAGGTTATGCATGTCATCTGAACCAGCCCAGTATACTTAATTACATACAAAACAATATAGGGCAGCATTTTTGTCACTGGACATCTTGTGGAATCACAGAGTATGATCTACAGGTGAAACTCGGAAAATTAGAATATCGTGCAAAAGTCCATTAATTTCAGTAATGCAAATTAAAAGGTGAAACTGATATATGAGACAGACGCATTACATGCAAAGCGAGATAAGTCAAGCCTTAATTTGTTATAATTGTGATGATCATGGCGTACAGCTCATGAAACCCCCAAATCCACAATCTCAGAAAATTAGAATATTACATGGAACCAATAAGACAAAGATTGAAGAATAGAACAATATCGGACCTCTGAAAAGTATAAGCATGTATATGTATTCAGTACTTGGTTTGGGCCCCTTTTGCAGCAATTACTGCCTCAATGCAGCGTGGCATGGATGCTATCAGCCTGTGGCACTGATGAGGTATTATGGAAGACCAGGATGCTTCATTAGCGGCCTTCAGCTCTTCTGCATTGTTTGGTCTCATGTCTCTCATCCTTCTCTTGGCAATGCCCCATAGATTCTCTATGGGGTCAGGTCAGGCGAGTTTGCTGGCCAATCAAGCACAGTACACTGTATACTTTTCAGAGGTCCGATATTGTTCTATTCTTCAATCCTTGTCTTCTTGGTTCCATGTAATATTCTAATTTTCTGAGATTGTGGATTTGGGGTTTTCATGAGGTGTACGCCATGATCATCACAATTATAACAAATTAAGGCTTGACTTATCTCGCTTTGCATGTAATGCGTCTGTCTCATATCAGTTTCACCTTTTAATTTGCATTACTGAAATTAATGGACTTTTGCACGATATTCTAATTTTTCGAGTTTCACCTGTAAGGACACATGATACAGGCACCTAGATGAAGCTAGGCCGGTCACAGTGCAGTCAGATGGCCTAGATGGGAGGCTCTTGTATGCCACTTTTGGGGATGTGGCTGTAGCTCAGTGGTGGAGCATCTGCTTTGCATGCAAAAGGTCTTGGGTTCAATCCCTGGCAGCATCTCTAGGTAGACTTCTTTTCTAGAAAGACTCCTGCTGAAACCTTGGAGAAGCAGCTGCCAGTCAGTGTAGACAATACCGAGTTAGATAGACCAGTCGTCTGACTTGGTATAAGGTAGCTTCCTGTGTTCTATGCATTCTGTGGAAATTGCCTGATTCTGTGCAGGCAATATATTAGTTCCTCCATGAAAACCCCCATTTATGAAATAATATAAATAATGTAAATAGTCATTTCTATCAGAAAAACAAAGTGTTTGGCTCCTCTTATACCATATCAACTATATTTTGCATTCTCATAATTGGAGTACTTTGCAATAGAACTCAAACATGGAAGCAACACTATAAAACGTGTATGAGTCATAGTTTGACTTTTACAAATTAAGGCTTGTTTTAAAATACTTTCTGGGGAGACAGCGTGCCATAGGACAACTAAAATATTTGCCCTATTGAAAAGTCTTCTAACAAAATGCAGCCCTAATGAGATACACCTAATAGTTTTTCATATTTGATTTATGCTTTTAAATTTTCAAGGAAATGTGAAGGTTACAAACACCACCTTTGTTTTCTAGATTTTGCAATCACTTTCGGCCCCTACAAAAACTTTGGAGCAGCAGGTAAACCATGGTCAGCCGGGACATTCAAATGCAGTGTTGCTTAGCCAAGTTAAACTGACTCCAGAACCACATTTACTGCAGCAGCATCAGTCGCAGCAGCAGCAGCAACAGCAACAGCACCACCCTCTCTTGCATCTCCAACCCCAGCAAATCATGCAGTTGCAGCAGCAACAGCAGCCCCAGCCGCAGCCACAACAGCCTCCGATTTCTCAGCAGCCTTTCTCACAACCACCTCATCAGTTTGTGCCGCAGCAGCAGCAAGTTCATCGACACCAGTTTTCCCAACAGCAATTACAGTTCCCTCCCCAACAGCTACATTCCCAACAGCAAATGCATCGCCCTCAACAGCAGTTGCAGTTTCAGCAGCAGCATGCCTTGCAGCAGCAGTTGCACCAATTACAGCAGCAACAGCTCCAGCAGCAGCAGTTGCAACTGCAGCAGCAAAATCTTCAGCAGCAGTTACAACAGCATCAACAGCAACAAATTCAACAGCAGCAACATTTGCAGCGAATTCAGCAACAGCAGCAGCAACAAATGCAAAATCAAGCAACACAACACTTGACTCAAACATCTCAGACACTGCAGCATCAGGTTCCAGTTCAGCCACCACAGCATCCCCAGCAGCAGCAGCAGCTGCAACAGCACCAGCTGTTTGGACATGATCCATCTGTAGAAAGTTAGTAATTAACTCCTTTTAAAATTTTAACTTATTTTAAATATGTTAATTCCACCTTTTGACTCAGTTGGTCTACAAGGCAACTTGCAAATCTAATTTTAAATACACATTAAAACTATAGAACAGTAGAAAATATCTGATGAGTATTTAAAAGAGCAGCTATGCAAGCAACAGAATCTCAAAGATTATCTAAAAGAGTTATTTTTCACTGCCTGAAAACTGGGAATGAGAACAAATCTCCCTTAGAGGGGAGTTCCACAGTCTTTGGACTGCTGCCAAAAGCATCTTGCCTTTGGTGCATATACCAGAGATCCACCAATGGTGGTGGAATCCAGAGCAGGGACTCTTGGAAAGGTTCTAAAGTTTGCATAATTCCATGTAGGAGAAGGCTGTCCTTAAACTATTCTGGACCCAGACTATTTAGAGCTTTAAAGCTCAAACACCGCACTCTGAATCTAGTCCAAAAATTAAATTAATGTACCAATTGGAATGTGTAATCTTAAAGGTATTTTAATGAATGTTTGTCTCTTTAAATTGTCTGGCTAACGAACATTTTTTTTGATAGTGGTTGATATTTTCAAAATATTCACTGAAGATTTTTCTTTTGACTAAACACAGGCAAATTATTTGGTATCTTCAACAATCACATTGCTTGAGTCAGGATATGGCTCTGATTCTATCAAACTATAAAGCCCATATCTGATATGTTTTAATAGATTGTACTAATATGGTTAAAACCTAATGCAAATTAAAATTCCAGATTGCATACTAAGCCACTAGGAAAGTATACAAATCTTTAAGGGTGGGATTATGCTTCCACTAAAATGCTGGCCTATGTGTGTGAGATTTTCAAATTCTGCATTTATCATTTCCAGAACTTGTTCCTGTTTGATCTTGCATTTTGTATTGGTTTCATTAGTGGAAATCTCTTAAAATTCTGTTCACCCCAGTGGCTGACATCTGAACAAAGTGTACGTGTAAGGAGGGACTGGGGATGCACTCATGCAACTCCTGCATGCTCACTGTTGCGCCAGAGCTATTATAGTGAGAGTTCTGTACTATCAGAATGACGTTGCTGAGAGTTAGTGATATGTTCCCAATCTTCCAGAGCACAAGGCGTGCTCTGAACTCTAATGGGAACTGGGGGAGTTGTGTGGGGTCTCCTGGCGCATCCCTACAGTCCCTCCTTACAAGCCCACTTCATTAGTCAGGATGTTGGCCAGTGGCATTGGCTCAAGAGTAATGCTGGGTGAAGTGCATCTGAGCTCTCTTTATTATTAGATCCATTTTATTCTTAGTATTCTAGTCCACAAAGCTAATATATATCTGTTTATGCCATAGCTGGTAATAGGCTATTAATTAAGGTCTTCTAGAATTTTTTCTGTTGGTTTTTAATTTGTATTACTTTGCTAGTTCCAGAAGAATATTTTCTGTTGGGTTGTGTCTTTGCAATTGCTGATTACCCTGAACAGATGTCTGATAAGCAGTTATTAGTAACTTGGAAAAGGGTAAGTATTTGTTCATTTTTTCCTATTAATTTAGTTGTTAATGCATTATGATCTTTAGAGGCTTAAAAATCAGTTTAATGAAGAATGGGTTTTTAAACAAATGGTAGTTAATGAATTGCTTTATTTATAAATGGATGAATATTTGAATGTACATTCAATCCAAGCTTTTAATATGTATAGTTCGATTATTACAAACCATGTAAAGTAATCTCCTTCATCCCCCTCCTAGTTCCAACCATAATTTGTATCTATCTTTATTGCTTGCCACATCCAAGGCTTACTTGCCAATATTGCCCATAACTTCAAAAACATTGTTTAAACTTTCCAGTAAGGTTTATTCATGCATGGGAGGAGACCTGGTCTTGTGGTAGTAAGCGGAAATTGTCCCCTTTGCTAAGCAGGCTCTGCCCTTGTTGCATTTGAATGGGAGACTACATGTGCGCACTTTAAGATATTCCTCTTAGGGGATGGGGCCACTCCAGGAGTGTGCACGGAACCGCCAAACTGTGGTCTGGCACTGGGGTGGGGGGTGGCTTTAAGAGCGGGTGGAGGGTTTACTTAACCCTCCTGCCTCTTTCCCGTTCTGGTGCTGTTAGTTTAGTAGTAATTGGGGCGGCAGGATACCTCCCTGCCGCCCCTTCCCCGCTGCTGCTCTGCAAAACTCCCAGAAGTCCTTTGCGCGTGCGCACATTGTGCGTGCGCTTCACGTCTCTGTGATGTGCACACGTGCAAAGGACTTCTGGGAGTTTCGCAGAGCAGCAGCGGGGAAGGGGCGGCAGGGAGGTATCCTGCCGCCCCAATTACTACTAAACTTACGGCGCCAGAATGGGAAAGAGGCGGGAGAGGTAAGTAAATCCTCCACCTGCTCTTAAAGCCACCCACCCACCCGGACCGGACCGCCCAGGTCTGGACCGTTCCAGAGGCCTTTAGAATGGCCTCCGGACCGGTCCGGGCCCATCCCTAGGCCACTCTGGGAAGAGTGCTTGCATGCAGAAGGTTCCTTGGCATCTCAAAGCTAGGGCTGAGAGAGGCTCCTGCCTGTAACCTTGGAGAAGCTGCTGCCAATCTGTGTAGACAATACTGAGCTAGATAGACCAGTGGTCTGACTTGGTATATAGCAGCTTCCTTTGTTCTTATGGTTTCTCTAATGATATACAGTGAGGGAAATAAGTATTTGATCCCCTGCTGATTTTGTCCGTTTGCCCTCTGACACAGAAATGACCAGGCTATAATTGGAATGGTGGGTTTATTGTAGCTGTGAGAAGCAGAATAACAACAAACAAACCCTCAAAAGCCCAGTGCCCAAAAGTCAGCGATGGATTTGCATTGTAGTGAGGGAAATAAGTATTCGATCCCCTATCAACCAGCAAGATTTCAGGCTCCCAGGTGTCTTTTCACTATATGCAGGTAACGAGCTGAGATGAGGAACACCCTCTATAAGGGAGTGCTCCTAATCCCAGCTTGTTACAGTACCTGTATAAAAGACACCTGTCCATAGAAGCAAGCAGTCACTCAGCTTCCAAACTCACCACCATGCCCAAGACCAAAGAGCTGTTGAAGGATGTCAGGGACAAGGTTGTAGACCTGCACAAGGCAGGACTGGGCTACAAGACTATCGCCAAGCAGCTTGGTGAGAAGGTGACTACAGTTGGCATGATAACTCGCAAATGGAAGAAACACAAAACAACTGTCAATCTCCCTCGGTCTGGGGCTCCATGCAAGATCTCACCTCGTGGAGTTGCAATGATCATGAGAACGGTGACAAAGCAGCCCAGAACTACACGGGGGGAACTTGTCAATGATCTCAGGGCAGCTGGAACCATAGTCACCAAGAAAACAATTGGTAACACACTACGCCGTGAAGGACTGAAATCTTGCAGTGCCCGCAAGGTCCCCCTGCTCAAGGCAGCACATGTACAGGCCCGTCTGCAGTTTGCCAATGCACATCTGAATGATCCAGAGGAGAACTGGGCGAAAGTGTTGTGGTCAGATGAGACCAAAATCGAGCTCTTTGGCATCAACTCAACTCGCCGTGTGTGGAGGAGGAGGAATGCTGCCTATGAGCCCAAGAACACCATCCCCACCGTCAAACATGGAGGTGGACACATTATGCTTTGGGGTGTTTTTCTGCTAAGGGGACAGGACACCTTCACCGCATCGAAGGGACGATGGACGGGACCATGTACCATCAGATCTTGGCTGAGCACCTCCTTCCCTCAGCCAGGGCATTGAGAATGGGTCGTGGATGGGTATTCCAGCATGACAGTGACCCAAAACACACAGCCAAGGCAACAAAGGAGTGGCTCAAGAAGAAGCACATGAAGGTCCTGGAGTGGCCCAGCCAGTCTCCAGACCTTAATCCCATAGAAAATCTGTGGAGGGAGCTGAAGGTTCGGGTTGCCAAACACCAGCCTCGAAACCTTTCTGACTTGGAGAGGATCTGCAAAGAGGAGTGGGACAACATTCCTCCTGGGTTGTGTGCAAACCTGGTGGCCAACTACAAGAAACGTCTGACCTCTGTGATTGCCAATAAGGGTTTTGCCACCAAGTACTAAGACATCTTTTGTGAAGGGATCGAATACTTATTTCCCTCACTACAATGCAAATCCATCGCTGACTTTTGGGCACTGGGCTTTTGAGGGTTTGTTTGTTGTTATTCTGTCTCTCACAGCTACAATAAACCTACCATTCCAATTATAGCCTGGTCATTTCTGTGTCAGAGGGCAAACGGACAAAATCAGTAGGGGATCAAATACTTATTTCCCTCACTGTACAATGTTATCTTTATGTAAATGTACTATCCTTTTAAAATGTGGCATATTCCCATGTAATATGGGGAATGGTTTAAAGAGATTAAAGATATTTTCATTGGTATTCTAGATTATTCAAGCACATGGTGGTACAGTGGATCCTACACTCACAAGTCGATGTACACATCTTCTCTGTGAAAGTCAGCTTAGTAATATGTATGCTCAGGTAAGACAAAGTGGCACATGTTGACCTAAGAAACACAACTGTTCATTTGCTTTTGCTGAGTGGTATAACATCAAGGAGTCTAAATGTATTTCTTGCTAAGGCAAAAGTTTGGTTCCTTCTGGTCACTAATAATTCTGGAACAAATTATTGTTAACTTATTAAAAGTATATCCTTTCCAACACAAAGGTTCTCAAAGCAGTTTACATAACAAAAGGTATGAGAAGTTGGTTCTCTGTTCCTAAACACCCAGCCACCTGCAACCGTGACTGGAGAGATCTGTGTTGGGCTTAATAGAAACAATTGCTCTCTCCCTGCTAAATAAAAGACAGCCATTACTTAAAAAGGTGTCCCTTTGTCCAGTTAGCAGGTTTAGGTTCCCACATTCAACTACAGCTATATCCTGTGCCTACATCACTTTGATTTGAAGGAGGTAGCTTGAAGCGTTATAAACCAAATGTCCACCTTGTCAGTTATTTTCAAGTAACTATTTTTGGGGAAGGACTGTAGCTCAGTGGTATAATGCATGCTTTGTGTACAGAAAGCCCTGGTTATGTCCCTGGCATCTCCATAGGAACCTGCCAGGGCCTTCCGCTCATCATTTCAGGCCCTGCTCATGGCCTCGCCACTGACAGAGATCCAGTTGGTGGGGACTAGAGATGGGGTTTTTTCAGTTGTGGCCCCTCAGCTCTAGAACACCCTCCCTGGAGAGCTTTGCCATATTCCTTCCCTCAGTGTTTTTAAAAAAACAACTAAAACACATCTTTTTAAAGAGGCTTTTAAATGTTTCACCTGTTGCTTATGTCTGGTAGGTTCTTTAGTTTTTACAATTCTTAGTTTTTTAAAGTAACTTTCAAATTAGCTTAATTTGATTAATTTTATTAGTCTGATTTTACATTGTAACTATTTTATAAATGTTGTGAGCTCCCCCAAGCAGTAATTTACTGGAGGGGAGGGGCATAAATATTTTATATAAATAAATGTAGAGCTGGGAAGGATGGTTATCAGAAATCCTAAAGAGCTACTGCCTGTTTGTCTAGAGTCTAGACTCTAGACAGTTCTAAGGTAGGTGGACCAATTGTGTGTTATGATATAGGGTACCTTCATATGTACATGACTTTTAAAATGTCTTGCATTAAAATCTGCAGTGACATTGTTCTGTTGCTGATGTGTGTTGCAGGCTTTGAGGGAAAGGAAGAGATGTATCACAGCACACTGGCTGAACTCTGTGCTAAAAAAGAAGAAAATGATACCACCCCATCGAGCACTTCATTTTCCAGTAGCATTTCCACCAGGAGCGAAACCATGTTCTCAGCATGTAAGAAAACAAAACTAGTTCTTTTGATTAAATACTGCTGATGCTAATATTGACTTTATGCAGTACTTTATGCCTGAAAAATTACAAAAATAAATATGTAACTCATAGTGTTTGAAAATTGTGTTTAATCAGGGGAAAGCACAATTACACAAATCTACTTTTGTCTTTGTTTCATTCGTTTTCTGTACCAGATAATCTCGGTGACAGGTTTTCTTGATAGTGACAGAGATGATCTTAAACTGATGGCTTACCTAGCAGGTGCAAGGTACACAGGCTATCTTTGTCGCAGCAATTCGGTTCTCATCTGTAAGGAGTAAGTGGCATATCTCAGTGATATTCAGTAGTAAATGCCTATTGTTCTGGAATAATAATGTTGGTAGCATAAGTGCTTCTCTTGTGCAAGTTGAGGCACACCTTTTTGGGAATAAAAACTTGTATTTGTAGGCCATATTCATTTCTCTTGATGATGATGTAGTTGGCATCTAAGCCACTATAATTTTCATTTGTGTATGAGTCTTTTTGAGTGGTGTACTTTATTGGCTTTTAAGCTGTTAATTAATCAGATAATATCCAGGTTCATAAATTCCATGCCATGCTTACTTATAACTACAGGATATATATCATAATAGTTGACAACTTTTAAAAATAATAAGCAGAATTGAAAGCTGAAATGGGGATTTGTACATTTTGACTTGGGCCTAAAATGGCCAGTAACAGTTACATGTCTATTTTCTTCTAGGGCTAGCGGCTTAAAGTATGAGAAAGCCAAAGAGTGGAGGATACCATGTGTGAATGCACAATGGCTTTGTGACATTTTGCTTGGAAATTTTGAAGCATTGCGGCAAATACAGCACAATCGGTACACAGTATTCAACCTTCAAGAACCACTTGCTCCTAATCAGCATCTAGTTCTAAACCTTTTGGGTAAGCAGACTTGCCAGATATGCAGACTTGTGAATCATGAAAGTCACCTCTTGGTACACAAAAACATAATCGTGAATTACTCAGTTTTCTTGAACTTGGCATATTTTGAGAGAAGCCTGTACGGATGCAGCTTTCTACTCCTGGTGCAAGCCTAATGCAGTACTGAACATCATGGGAAGCACTACTTGAAACAAGAGGTGGTATATATAGTTCTGCCTTGTGTAGACTGTACTATCTGCCCTGAGAAAACTGGGTGTATTGAACCAGTGTATTCGAACATCAAAAATACATACCTGGAGAGTAAGAACTTACTAACACTCTTATTTGCCTTTTCTCTTCATGGTTGCCAGATGCTTGGAGAGTACCATTAAAGGTATCATCGGAAATTCTAATGGTATGTTGACATAATCTCAGTTTTGAGGGTTTTTATCTTTACAGCTATTTCAGTGGGAAATTGAAAGATAAATTGGTTTTTGAAGGAGGATTGCAAACCTGAAGTGGAACAGAAATGCCTCCTCTCTCTCTCTGAAGTATAATTTTTCTTTAAAAAAATTTATTCCATTTTTTTTTCTGTTTTAGAAGAAGGGAGATGCTACTAGAAATGTTTACTTGTTCATACATACTTTTAAGGACAAAATATTAAAACACAACTACAGTGTACTAGCTTGAATGCCATATATTGTATATTTATGATTTCCCAGAACTGTATTTGGGACTCTTTTTATATGGTTTCTCCAGTTCAGCATCCCAAACTGCTAGTTAGCTGACACCCACTGTATGAATATCAAGAAGCAGTTGTCCCGTATGCATGATCAAAAAGCTCACAACTATTTCAGGAAGTTTTTGTGTTTGTATGATTTTTCAAAAGATATTTTTAAAACCATGATTAGAAACTTGTGTCCCAATCTCCCACATAGTCCATATGTAGATCTGCTGGATAGAGTGCATAGAATTTATTTTATCGGAGAGGAGAGGAAAGAGTGTCTAGCTGTGTAGTAATATGTTTAACCCACATGCTTTTACCTCTAATGGAAATCATTCATCTGTATTGAGGTATACTGTGACTCTCTGGACTGAAATTTTGTTTCTTTAAAATTCTCTTTCTTGAAAGGGTGGGAAAGTTCCAGACCAAGGAAATGTTATCTATCCTTTAGATATCTATCCTACTATTTGATGGGGAAAACACACTTTTTAATATGAAAACACCTCATAACTTTAAGCGAACTGTTAATTTAGTTATAATGTGGGTATTTTGTTTTGTTTTTTACATTTTATATCCCACTCTTCCTCCAAGGAGCCCAGAGTGGTTGCTACATACTTAGGTTTCTCTTCACAACAACCCTGTGAAGTAGGTTAGGCTGAGAGAGAAGTGACTGGCCCAGAGTTACCCAGCAATTATCATGGCTGAATGGGGATTTGAACTCGGGACTCCCAGGTCCTAGTCCAGCACTCTAACCACTACACCACACTGGCTTATGGACAGACTTAATCAAAACTTGTCCTGAATTTTTAACTTCATATTTCTTGTAAGGTTTCTGGTGTACATGTTACAAAAAATAAGTTAGATAAGATTTTGTTGGCAAGTATATGTGCTTGTGAAGGTACCTAGGACCTGCAGTGATTTTTTTGCAGCAACATTAAGTGTAGCTATCTTAAATACAAGTGCTAAGGGTGTGTACACTTTTCTTTAATTATTATAAAATATTACATTGTGAAGTAAGAAACAATTTAGTGCATAGGAAAACTTATATACATATATTGTCTAATTGTAGGGTGTGAGATTACCGCTGAAACCAAAGCAAAATGAATCAGTAATTCAGCCTTCTACCAAGCGGCCAAGGTGAGAGAACATAGATAACCCAACAATTCCAAGTTTCCTTGTAGATGGCATATTATTGACAAATGGTTAGAACAGTCTAGGCTCTTTTTCTGCTGTTTTTTATCTAGAGAGAAGTATACATACATATCTGTTGGGGAGGAGTGAATAAGTAGAATTTGGAAGGAGAGAGGGTACAAAACATGTAAGAAAAGAAACTATATAGCGAGCATAGTAAGAAATAAATAACGTGCAAAAGTAATTGAATTATAGCTAAAGAAAAGAGGGACATTTCAGAATCTCCTGTTTGTATCAGTCATCATTTTAAAAATTGGCACTCTTAGCTATTTGAATGCAGAGGTTAAGCATTTTCCTGCAAACAAGTGCTGCATGAGCTAAAACCAAACGCAAGTGGCCAATGTGTGTAGGGAATGTTCATGCATCATATGGGCTTACTAAATGTCAAGTTTTCTCCACTTAAATATTTGCTTTGCAAATGGTTTGTCAAAGCAGTATTATTTTTTTAAATGTAAAAATATTATGCTTCATTTTTAACAGTATTTTATATTTGTAGAATTGAAGACTTGCCAACACCTACTAAAAAACTAACACCTGAATTGACCCCAGTGGTGCTCTTCACAGGATTTGAGCCTTCACAGGTGCATCAGTATATCAAGGTGACGTCCCTCACTTTTTCTTGAGTTAAAAAAAGAAAAGCTCCTGCAACTTTTCTTTTTTTGTTCACAAGACTGTTTTGTATATCTAAGGGCTGTCACACAAGTCTATTTGTTGCATCAGGTTATATCTTGTGTGTATGAATGTGCCATCACAGAAATAATTCAGCTGCCAGATTATTGCCAATGCACAATTATCAGGTGGCTTACCTGCATGTGTGAACCAGCTCATATTTATGCTGTTTTAGGTGATTTATCTGTTATGATTTGGCTGAAAGTCCTAATATGTGTATTTAACCATTTTCAGAAACTCTACATTCTTGGAGGTGAAGTTGCAGAATCTGCCCAGAAATGTACTCATCTAATAGCTAGTAAAGTGACTCGTACTGTAAAATTCCTAACAGCAATTTCAGTTGTAAAGCATATAGTAACTCCAGAATGGTTAGAAGAGTGCTTCAAGGGTCAGAAGTTTATAGGTAAGTAAATAGGGACAAAGGCCAGTGCAAAGGTGGCTACTGGCAGCCCAGATTCCACAGTGGTGGGGATACAGTCCAAAGTGGGGGGGATTGGTTTCGAGCAGCTCAGTGGCAGTGGCCTTCACTTCACAAATAGTGATGATCACTGCATTAGAATATTTTTTTTCCTCATGAATTTTTTTTTAAATGCTCATGCTTTATTTTAAAAGTCTCCCCCACCACCATCACCTTTCTGCCACTGGGCAGCAATATTTACCTAACAGAAAAAAGTTCCTGGTCTCCCCCCCGCCAGCCTAATTTTTTTGCATGTAGTGAAAATGATAGTCTTGGTTCTTTGGAGCCTCTTAAAAAATCTAGTTATTTAAAAATAAGATAACGCTCACCTACTACACTTCCAGCTTCTTTTTAATATTGTTATTTAAATCATAAACAACATTAGTTATTTGCCAACTTCCAGACTAATGTTGCACTTGTGTAATGAACAAAGTTGTGCTAGTGCAAGTCATGTGGCTCTGTGAAGTCATGGAGATGTTTGAAGTTTCACTTTATACAAGTCTTTCATGCAAAACATGTCAGGAAGAGGTTTGACAGCAGCAGACTGTGTTTATTGGGAGCACAACATAGTCTGGGATGCAAGTTCCTGACTTAGCACGTCTAGCTAGCACACCTTGATAGTGCAACATGTCTGTGCACAGGCAGCAATAGCCTGGATGTTGGCCATTATTTATTATGTCTAACTTAAATAAATAAAGTCCTGTTGAAATTAATGGGATTTATTATTTGATTTTCCCCTATGCCCCCACCTTTCCAACCTGAATTCTCAGTGCCGGTTACAGTACTAATAAAAAAGCAATAAACATCACAATTTCCTTCAACATTTCTCTGCTAGAGGGTGGCTGACTGGCTGCAAATGAGCACATGTCTTGGAGGGGAGGAGCCAAATCACAATTGGTCCCAGCCAAGCCATTGGAGAGGACTCAGCATTCTGACCCTGCTGCAGCCAGGCAGAAAGGTTTTTTATATTTTAAATCTTAAAACATCAAATATGAGGAATGTAGGCAAAATAGCTTTCTGAGATTTTGGTGGCCCCGCGGCCTGTTTGTTTGTTTGTTTGTTTGTTTATTTATTTTATTGTTAAATTTGTATACTGCCTTTCATTAAAACAATCCCAGGATGGTTCACATAAAAATTAAAAACAGGACTATAAAAATGACACAATTAAATTATTAAGCTAAAATATAAAAGCAAATCTGACTAAAAAGACTTAAAATACAAGCATAAGAACTGTATAAAATACAAAGAAGCAGCAGTAGAGACAATCATATAAAAGCCTGGGTAAAAAGCCAAGATTTAACATGCTTTCTAAAAACTGTGATGGAGACCAAGGAGCGAATAGCCACTGGGAGAGCATTCCAGAGTCTGTTAACAGTACTGATAGTCTTTTATATATATTATCCCAATTACGGAAATGAGAATTGGAGTTAAACTGTAAATAACTGATAATAAGTTGTGTTTGAGTTGGTCTGCTTTGTATGTCTTATAGGTTATTTATTTTACTTTAACAACATATGAATAGCCTGCTGGATCAGGACTTCTCTAGTCCAGCATCCTGTTTCACACAGTGGTCCACCAGATTACATGGGCAACCGTTCAGTTCCTGAATAAATGCCCTGTATGTGTTAGAAAAGGTTTGTTATATGAGGGTTTCTCTAGTAGTAACTCCCATGATACCTTCCACCCAATTTGTATGTTACATTAAAGATAGCAGATTAAAAAGGTACTCCTTATTTGGCCCAGATCTATAGGAGAATCAAGGAGTGGTGGCGACATAACTAATAGTCATAAGCAGGCTGTGTTTCTCGAGTGTAGAGGGGCCTTTTTAATCATATGAAGGCAGACCACATCACAGTTTCTCTGGATGTTGCCCAGATAAATGTGGTTGTTAAATCAAAAGAGCTAAAATATCATCACCTGGACTTCAGAAGCATCAGCTATTTTAGTACTATAATCATAAATGCATATTTTTTTCTGATGACAGAGGGGTTAGGTTCAGAAAATGGCAGCATAATTATTATTGTATCCCAGCTTGCCCTTTTTCCAAAGCACTCAAGGTGGTGTACAAGGTTTTCCCTTTCCTCCCATTTTTGTCTTCACAACAACCGTGTCAGGTAAATTTAGGCTGAGAATAATCTTGACACAAGATTACTTGATGAACTTCATGCTGAGCAGGGATTTGAACCTGCTCATAGTCCGGCCCTAACCACTGCTCCACACTGGCTCCTAATTCTGCTCACCACAGTGGAGCTCTCCCACTTCCCGAACATCTGATCTTGAAGGGGACTGCCGCCTCCCGAACAACATGGAATGAGGTGCTGCCATGGTGGTGGGGTGTGGCAGGGGGCATCAAGGAAATTGTGGAAGGGCTTTTCTGCTTAAAAGAAGCACTTCTGGGTCCAACTTTTCTTTAATATTCTCAATAAGGAATAAATTTACATCTTGGGTCATAATTTTTTTACAGTTTTGTTGTTTTTCTGTTTTAGAAGAACAAAACTACATTCTCAGAGATGCAGAAGCTGAAGTTCTTTTCTGTTTCAGTTTAGAAGAGTCTCTAAAAAGAGCACAAGTGGCGCCACTTTTTAAGGTACATGCGCTTTTTAAAAAGTCACTAAATGCAATAGTGCTTTGGACTAAATGATAAATGCAATACTTATATTTTCTTCCTTAACCCAGAGAATGAATTATCAGGTTTTCCAACCACTTATAGGATTTGGTTCAGTATAACTAATTAGCTGTGACAGACTGACTATGTCTTTAACCATGTAATTAGCCATGACAGATGCATTTTGACAGATATCCAGACTAAGCACGCTATGGTGCTGCTAACACCGTGCTGGTGCTACAAGGGAGGTGTGTGTTGTTGATCTCCCTTTCCCTCTGGAACTGACTGACACTCCCAAAAATATGTCCCTGTCATAGTCTGCTTCAGAGGGAAGGGGAGATCAATGAAAATTGCCTCTCCCTTTTAGTACCAGCACAGTGCTGCTACACAAGCACTCCAGTAGTCTGGATGTCAGCCATTACTGGTTCAGTTCAAATCTCATGCCATACCATGGTTTGCACTTCCAGAAGTACAAAAGGGTTAACCATGGTTGGGACTGCTTGTCAGCTTTCCTTTTCCATCTTGCAGCATTTGGTTTCATAAGCCCACTCCTATCCCCTTAATACAGCAGCCTTTGGAGACAGAATAATGGCTGAAACCATGATTTTGCTGAACTAGACATCGCAGCAAAGCAAAGGTGTGTAAATCCACTTCAGACCATGACTTCTGATTTTCATTTGCCAGTCAGTTGAAAACCATGGTTTTATACATTCAAAAATCCCATTGAAAAAAATATTAAGCTGCTTTGACCAAGGCATAGCATGTTCTTATTTGAACTGAACCACTGTCTTTGTGGTGGTGTTGGGTTTTTTTAAATTAAGTCCTCTCTTTAAAAAATAAATTAAGTGCCTCCTTTTGTTGGGGAAAAGAGAATATTCCTTAGGACTGTGCACAGCTAAAAATCAGGACTGCTAATTCCAGAAAATCCACACATTTAAGAGTTGCTCTACGGTACTTTATTGGCTGATGGTTTGACATATTGAATCTTGGCAGCAGAGTTAACTTCTTGTTTAAGGGTTATGAAGGAGAATTGTGTGTTTACTGTATAGGAAAATGAGGGTTATAAGGAAAGTGCTGTAGCCATAGTGAACCTTTTCTATGCTCAGCAGGTGTAAAATTACAATTTTATTTGAACTTCTGAAGCACTGCTCAGGAGCTGGCCCAGTTGCATTCATAGAAGCAGATATTTTATGAACTACTTAAAACTTGGCATCTTCAAACATGTAGGGTATGTCTGTGTCAAGATCTCTTCTTGCACTTATCACTTCACAAAGCTTCAGCTTGTTGCTCAGTGTCCTGGAACAACGTTTTGAATATTTTTGTACATAAATGCTTTCTCCTCTTGGAATTGTGGTGGGTGCTGAATATTGGCACACACAAAGAACTTTGATAAAGTGTATTAAAAGAGATGTCTTGAGATATTGTGGAATTGTTGAAGTCTGGATTAGGAAAGGTCAGAAACTGCCTTGTCCTCCCCTGCAGAAGAATTTAGTAAGATGTTGAATTGCAGGGGGATGGGGGAATGTGTACTTGAGCATAAAAGGGAAAGCTTTCTAATGAGAGGCAAATGAGAGGCAAGACAGTGGTGGGAAGTTAACATATTAATAAATAAGTGGAGAAGCCCTGGCCAGAAAGCTCGTGTTATCAGCTCCTGTAGACCGTCTTGGATGAAGCTCCTGAAGACTGCCATCCGCCTCTTACACCTTTTTATTGTTAGTATTATTTTGTTATCGTTAGTAAGTATAAACCACCTTAGCAAACAGGCACATATCAATGTAGTAAACAGAGTACAAATTAATGCCAGGAAAGTAGGGAGACCACAGCAGCCACTCATAGCATTGTTGTTGACTGATGGTTAATTTATTGGAGTACTAGCACCAACTCATAATGTCACAAGTGCTTTTGTGTTTAATGCATGCATCTTGATTGTAGGGAAAGTACTTCTATATTACACCTGGAATTTGCCCTAGCCTTTCTACCATGAAATCTATTGTGGAATGTGCGGGAGGAAAGGTATTGTCCAAACAACCTTCTTTCCGAAAACTGATGGAACACAAGCAAAATAAAGTGAGTGTGATTTCATTTGATTTTTTAGTATGTGTCTATTTATTTATTTATTTGACATATTTTTATACCGCCCAAAACTTACGACTCTGGGCAGTTTACAACAAGTTTAGAAAAAGGTGTGTCTGTTTCAGCTGATTCTTTTTTTTTTAAATTATTTAGAGCTTGTCAGAAATTATCCTGATCTCCTGCGAAAATGACCTTCACTTGTGTCGAGAATACTTTGCCAGAGGCATAGGTATGCGCATGTTCCCTTGTTAATCCATTTTCATATTTAACAGTGCTACTGGACATTTATGAGGTAGACAGTGCTAGACTTTGGGATAATAAGTACATACAGTACATGTGTCCTAGTCTAGTAGTTGTGGCATTGGCTGCTAAAAGGATTTCTGCTGCCCTGCTCCATAGCTTAATGTGGGTGGTTCAGAACCACCTGCGCTACTGTGCATGTCTGGAAAATGTGCCCGCAGTGTGTACAAAAGGGATCTTCTACTACTACTTCCCCTTGCACAATCACACATTGTGACTATGTCTACATAATTCCAAATGCAAGCAGTGTCATTACATGCAATTGCTCAAGAGTAAGAAGTAGCAGAAGAGCCCTTTTGCACCACATTTTGGATGTGTTTTATAGATACTTGCTACAGCGCAGGTGCTTCTGAGTCCTGCACATTAAGCTGTGTATCACGTCAGCCACTGTTTTGTCCTGAGGTACATGCCTTCTGCAATTACTGTTTCACAGGTTCAGATTTACCTCTAAAGAATAATCAATGTTTGGAAGAATGCTTAAACTACTTAGTGGTAAACCTACAGTCCTTACTTTTGGTACAGTAAACAAAGGCAGAACATGTTATTCTAGTAACATTCTCCAGCAGGGAAGAAGAGTGCATCTGATAGTGGGTTGCTCTCTCCCATTTGCTCCTAGACAGGGCCAGTCATATTTCAATACTCCCCAGAGGGCCTCCTCCTACGAGTGGGAGGAGCTTCCCTTGAGAATCCCAGTTTTGCCCTGCCTGGCTCCAAAACGGCAGGGTAGTCACGGTGTTTGGCTTTTCTCGAGCTTTTCTACACCATGTTTTCTGCAAGGGGAAGGCCGGAGCTTCTCGCCTGGTGTAGGAGGTCACCCAAGCTTGGGATTACATCCTAAGAGTTCCCAGATACCTGGGAACCAGCGCAGGCTTGTGGAGAAGCATCTCCAATTCAACTGATATCATGCTGGAGAGGAGAGGGGCCCAGTGGGTCTTCCCAGCTGCTGAGCAGGTAAGACTTCAATAAAGCAAATTTGGAAATGGCAGCATCAAGTGGCAACTTGCATGTGCAAATGAGTCATCACCGATTAATCACCACAGATGGGACTTGGTCTTATTTGGTGTGAACTCAAATACACTCTGCATGTCTGGTAGCTAGCTTGGTAGCAAGCTTGGGATTACATCCCCCCACATGCTCCAAAAGGCAGGAAGTAGTCATGCTTGAAGATCCTTAACCCAGTGCATGTGGGCGGATCTCCTCAGTTCTACTTCCTGCCTTTGCTCCAGAAGGCTCTCATTACAGCTCACTGGCTCTGGCCTTGTTTACTAGGCCCCTTCTTCTCTTCTGCTTATATTCCTATTATTTTTGACTATTTCCAATCTCTTCTTCACCTGGTATTCTACTACTCTTAGTTTTCTCTAGTTACTAAAGAAAAAAGAAAAGAATTAAAATAATAATAATAAAATAAATTAAAAATTAGTTATTTCATATCTGTCTTTCCTACTGTCCGTTCTGTTATTTGTTACCTCTCCTCACCTCTTGCTGACCCTTTGGCCAATGTCCGCTAAGACGACCTTCGGACTCCTGGCCGTTAGGGAGAGATCCACCTGTCAGCGCCTGTTCCCGCCAAAAACTTGGGACTGCGCGAATCCTGTAAGGAAAATGGCAGATGTATCAGAGGACCTCGCTGGTGCCAGTAGGCCACAGCGGTCCTCACTGTCGCCAGATATCGGTGAGGAGACTGGGCGCAATTCATGCCGCCAGCCATCCACCGTAGCAGGACACAAGCAGCGGCACAAGAAGTGGAGGCGTCCCGACAAGGCGTCCTGTTGGTGGGAGAGCTTTCGCCCGGCAGCGCAGGCAAGGTAAGCCCGCAAGATCCCCCCCCCCCTGCTCCTTTCTCTAGCAGTTGGTTGTACAGGAGGAAGACTGCCTCAGCAAGCGCTGGGGCTGCGCCGAAAGGAACGTCATCAGGAGTGGTTGCCCCAGAGCCCGTCGGAATCAGATGGAGAGGACGTGCGGGATGATGAGGCAGGCGGTGCTGGGCCCATGGACGGGGCGTCAGAGCACCCAGAAGGCCATTAACAGCTTCCCCCGGTGAGATCGGGACTTGCTCAGGGGGGTGAGGAGGTGGTCACAGATGCCCCCTATGTGGCCCCTCCCTCAGGGCCTACTCCTACAGGGAATGTGGGGGTTCCCCCCGATGCTGCCACTGTACAGGGCTGGATTCAGGAGGCCATTCAAGTCTCTCTGGCAGTGAAGCCTGCAAGGCATTGGAAGCAGCAGGCTGTGATCTATGTGTCGTCCTCAGACTCTCAGGAGGAGACGGTGCTTGCTAAGCAGCTCAGGGTGGCTATATGCCAGGACTCTGTGCCCAGGGGTAGGGGAAGGTCTTCAGATGAGTCAGTAGAGGACTCCCCAGATTTATTGTGACCCGTGGGCAGTGGGTCGGAGACATTGCTGGGTGACCCAGACAAGGGGTCCTCCTCCTTGGAAGAGGGGGAGATTATTGAGGACTCTGAAGCAAAATTACACAGTCAGAGGCTCTCTCTTATGGAGGATTTTTAGCCACTAATTAACCAGGCTATTGCTGCACTTGATCTGAAGCCAGTTATAGAGGAACAGGTCTCTCCTGTGTCCTCGGGCTCCTTGGTGCTGCCTAAGGCTAAGGTACCGCAGAATTAAATCAGTGATGCCTGAGGGCTTTACTAATACCATCAAGGAGGAATGGGTGGCTATTGCGACTCCCAGATGTACGTCGGCTTTGGCTAGCAAATTGTACAACTTTGAGGAGGAGACTCTGGACTTGCTGAAGGTCCCACTTACGGATGCTCCCTTCGGGGACCTACTTAGTAGCATAGTGGTTCCCAAGGATGGGGACTCCTTTTTTTAGGAGCCAGGAGACAGAAAAGCGGAATCTGCACTGCGCAGGGCCCACGAGGCTTCAGCAATGGCCATCAGAGCTGACACCACTGCGTCCTTGGTGTCTAGAAAGTCTTGTGGATCAACGAGTTACTCAGTGACCCTCCAGCTGATCAATATAAGATGCGGCGTAAGCTACTTCATCTGCAGAGGGCGGCTGCCTTTTCAGCGGATGCTACTCTGGACAGTGTTCGATTCGCGGCATGTGTGGTCAGTGCAGGTGTCCTGGCAGGATGCAACATATGGCTGAAATATTGGAAAGTTGATAATATTTCTAGGGCTCATTTAGTTGCTGTTCCCTGTGCCGGAGGGGAAGCTATTTGGGGATGAGGCCCTGAAAGAGGTCGTCATTGAAACTAAGGATAAGCGCAGGGCTCTGCCATCAGCCTACAGGTGGGTTTTTTCCATTATCCTACACGGGTACAAAGTGGAGCTGTCCAGCCCCCCAGGAAACAAGTTCTTCTTTACCCCAAAATCCAGGAAACTGGAAAAGCACAAGGAGTTGCCCATGGCCATTCAGCATCTGGTGGCTATAGGGGCCATAGAGGAGGTCCCACCTCTTCAGAGAGGCAAGGACATCTATTCTGTGATTTTTACAGTGCCAAAAAAGGGCGGATCGGCTAAGGCAGTTCTCAACCTACACCCCGTCAACCACTTTGTGATAAAGAGGAGGTTCAGGATGGAAACTCTTCGTACCATCTCAGAGGCATTGCAGATGGGGGACTACATGGCTTTAATAGATCTCTAGGATGCCTATTGCACATCCCCATTCATCTATTCATTCAACACATACTCTGCTTGTTGTTACTTCAATGACTTGCTCATCTGTGCGAGTTCGGAAGGGGCAGTTTGGTCAGCTCTGTCCAGAACAATGTCTGTGTTATATGCCCATGGGTTTTTGATAAATGTGGGCAAGAGTCACCTGACAGCCCACACAGAGCCTTTGTCATCTGGGCGTGGTAATGGACACTTCAGTATGCAAACTGTTTCTGCCACAGGATCGGATGGAGGTCTTATCGTCACTGGCTTGTGTGATTGCTTCGAGACCATGGGCCAGCCTTCTCAATCTAGCAAGGTTGTTGGTTCTCATGGTGGCGGCTATTTACTCGGTGCCTTGGGCGAGGTTTCATCTACGCCAGTTAAAGTGGGCTCTCCCTTACCAGCATAGGATTGCTCTCAAGCGTGACAAGAACATTCCTCTCTTAGTGTCTCTTCGCTAGTCGATTTGTTGGTGGATGGCCCAGGGAACCTAGACAAGGGCACGCTGTTCATAGAACCCGAGAGAGTGATAGTCACTACGGACGCCAGCCTGTTGGGCTAGGGGGCTCACTGTCAGAACAGGTCTGCCCAGGGGCTTTGGTCGGTGGAGGAGTCACTCCACAGCATAAACTGGCTCGAGCTGTGGGCAGTCTTTCTGGCCCTAAAAGCCTTCACGCCAGGAAGGAACATGTTAGTTTGTACAGACAACATCTCAACCAAGGCACACATAAACAGGCAAGAGGGGACAAGGTCAAGATCTCTCTTCCTTCAGTCTATGGAGTTGCTGGATTGGGCAGAGAACAAATTAATATCCATTCTGGGCCATCACGTAAGTGGAATTTCCAACGTTCGGGCAGATTGGCTAAGTCAGCAGGAGATTCAGCTGGCAGAATGGGGCTTGCACCCTCAAGTATTTTGGTGGCTGACAGAGCGACTGCGGTGTCCCCAGATAGACTTGTTCGCATATCCTCAGAATGCCAAGATTCAGAGGTTTTACTCACGTTTTCTGACTTTGGGGGCGAAGAGACGGATGCGCTATTGGTGCCATGGCCTTCGTGTCTGTTGTATGCATTTCCTCCAGTGCCACTGCTCTCTCATTACCTCAGGAAGCTACGCGGGTCACAGGCATCCCTGATATTGATTGCACCTTTTTGGCCCAGAGGGCCTTGGTTTTCCAAGATAGTTGACTTGGCCGTAGGTCATCTACTCAGATAGCCAGACTGTCCAGATCTCCTGTGTCAAGGTCCAATTTACTATCCTTGTGTCTAGAAAGTGTTCAACCAACAAGATTTACCAATCAACTTGGCATAGTTTTCTGCGTTGGACAGTAAAGCGCTCCCTGCAGCAAGACAAGTGCAGGTTGAGGGAATTACTGGATTTTCTTCAGGATGGCCTTGCGCTTGGTCGGAAACCCAACACGCTTAAACGCCAGGCGACGTGCTTGATCAAGATGTTGTTTCCTCATCAGCGTTCGTTTCAGGCACGGCACCCTCTTCTATGCAAGTTCTTGAGGGGGGCAGCTTTGTTGTCTCCACCAGTCTGCCACCGTTTTCCGTCATGGGATTTGCATATTGTTTTGCGGGGTCTGCAGTTTCGGCCATTTGAACCACTTTGATCTGTGTCATTGCAGATTTTGTCCTGGAAGGTGGCCTTTTTAGTAGCCATAACATTGGCCAGGAGGGTTTCTGAATTGCAAGCTCTGTCAGTTAAGAGTAATTTGTGTATTTCTCTAAGGACTCTGTGAGACTTATCCTGGATCCTTGGTTTATCCCTAAGTAAACTCTCAGTTTCATCGTGAGGCGGACATTTACTTACCTTCTTTTTGTCCGGATGCTCGTCACCCTGTGGAGAAGGAGTGGCACTGTCTGGATGTCAGGAGGGCGTTGAAGATATATATTGACAGGACGCAGGCTTTTCGTAAGTCAGATGCTCTTTTTGTGGCCTTTAAGGCTTCTAAGATGGGATGCAAGGTCTCTACAGCCATTATCGCTCGATGGGTCTGTTCATGCATTACGGCGTTGTATGAAGCCCAGAAACTTCCAGTGCCTGGTCAGATTACGGCTCACTCATCTAGATCTGCAGCCACTTCCGCTGCATTATCTTCACCGGCGTCCCTTGAAGAGATTTGCAAGGCAGCTACTTGGTTGTCGCCTTTTACATTTTCAACACATTACAAGTTGGATGAACATGAAGCTGCCAGAGCGGCATTTGGTTGGAGGGTCCTGCAACAGGTCCTTCTGGGTCAGTAGCTCCAACTTGGGTGTTTTCCCTCCCATGGTTAGTGCTGTGCTATGTCCCAAGCTTGGGTGACCTCCTACACCAGCCGAGAAAGGTACATTGGTACTCACTGTGGAGGTGTCTTCTGGCTGATGTAGAAGAGGTCACCCAAGGCCCGCCCGGGTTGCCTTAGGCTGGAGCTGATTATCTGGTTGTAGGGGGACAGTTTTTCTGTCTTTATCAGGCATCCTGGATGGCCTTCAATGTTTGGTGCAGGCAGGAGGGTATAGATTCCTCGCCTGCCTTGGTGAATTCTGCCCTCGCTTGCAGGGTGGGCTACATGGGGTCTAAAGCCAAATGCCCGTAAGAGGCAGGTGGCAGCACTTTCTTCAGTGCTGAGGGTAAATGATTCCATGTCACTGTCTGCCCATCCCCATATAAAGAGGTTTCTGAGGGGGGCAGCTCTGTTAAATGCTCCGGTGGTGCACAGATTTCCCACATGGGATCTGAATCTGGTACTACAGACTAACCAAAGCACCTTTTGAGCCCTTGAGATCAGTAGACCTTAAGTTTCTGTCCTGGAAACAGAAACTTGAGACAATGTGAAGACAGGGGGAGAGTAACTGGCCCTATCCACCCCCAGCACAGTTACTGTTGCTGGTGTCTGTCTATGTTTCTTTTTAGATTGTGAGCCTTTTGAGGACAGGTAGCCATCTTATTTATTTATTATTTCTCTATGTAAACTGCTTTGGAAACTTCTGTTGAAAAGCAGAATATAACAAATATTATTATAACAAATATAAATATTTGTTGTTGTTGTTGGAAGGTCCTGTTTCTGATAGCCATTACCTCAGCTCATAGAGTTTCTGAGCTGGGGGCACTTTTTGTCAAAACTTCCCAGATTATGTGGTTCTCCGTACAGATCCCTCTTTTGTTCCTAAGATAATTAGGCTTTTCATAGATCGGAAGAAATTTTCTTACCTTCTTTTTGTCCTAACCCTTCCAATGTGAAGGAAAGGTCCTGGCACACGCTAGCCCTTCGCAGGCTATAAAAAGTATACATCAAATGGACTAGATGTTTTTGTCAGTCAGAGACCTTTTTGTCTTTGTTTTTAGTTGCTGCACTTTGGGGGGAAAGGGTCTTATCCTCCACTCTGGGTCATTGGATTTGAGCATGCATATTTCAGGTCTATGTATCCGCTGGAGTTCCTCTGCCACTGGGAATAGTGACTCATTCCACACGTAGGCTACATTGGCTGCGTTTGTATCATGCGCTTCCCTTAGGCAAAACAAACAGAGGGTATGGCTGTCTGTTGAGGGGATCTTTCCACAGCAATCGGTACAACGTTTAAAAGTAATCTTGCCAGATTTACTCGCCTTGCTAAAGCTGCTCATTTTTAGAAACTGGTAACCGTTCAGTTCCTAGGTTGTAGGGTGAGGTCCGAGATCGTGGTTAAAGCAGTCGGATGAAGAAAAAGCATAGTCAGCTCCGTTCCAGAAGTTCAAAACGGTATCAGATTTAATGCCAAAACCAAGGGAAATCCGTAAGAAAGGTCAAAGTCCGTATCCAGAAGTCCAAAAAGCCTTTAAACGAATAACAAACTTTCCACGAGGAGCAAACAGTCTCAGAGTACTGATCGCTATGGCGGTCAGAAAGAAACTGAATATGGAGATGCCTAACCGCCACTAGAGGGTACTGCAGTCACGTGCAGTGGGCGGTTGGCGTTGCAAGGAGCTTACAAATTCTTCCCGAAGCTGAACTGCGCAGGCCCAGAACCCCACTACTTATGAATGTTGGAACCACTATCCAGATCATTGTACTTACCTGAAGAGTCCATTCTCAGCAGGGAAGCGGAGTGCATCCACCCCACCCATCAGGCCAGTTGTTATGGTCTGGATCTTTGAGGTATCCTAATGGTTCCCTCTATTGGGGGAAACAACATGTAAGAGGTGTGGGATGGTTATTTTCCTTCCCTCTCTTGAGTTCTTGGTTCCTAATGGCGCAGTGGGGAAATGTTTTGCCTAGCGAGCAAGAGGTTGCCGTTTCAAATCCTCGCTGGTATGTTTCCCAGACTAGGGGAAACACCTATATCGGGCAGCAGCGATATAGCAAAGTGCTGAAAGGCATCATCTCCTACTGTGCGGGAGATGGCAATGTTAAGCCCCTCCTATATTCTACCAAAGAAAACCACAGGGCTCTGTGGTTGCCAGGAGTTGACACCAACTCGAGGGCACAACTTTCCTTTTTTTCATGGGCACCATTGGCTTAGTCAGTCAGAACTGGGATTCTCAGTGGAAGCTCCTCCCCCTCGCAGGACGAGGCCCGCTGGGGCGTATTGAAATATGATTGACTCTGTCTAGGAGCAAATGGGAGAGAGCAACCCGCTGCCGGATGCACTCCGCTTCCCTGCTGAGAATGGACTCTTCAGGTAAGTACAGTGTTATATTCTAGTTGTTCAAGAACTTCAACATTGCCACCACAGTGTTGTTTTATTTATGTACTCCCAAGATACCATAACATCCAATATGATTAAACTTTTCAAACATTAAAACCATTCAATTAGAGTATGCATTTAAAACTTCTTCTTCTTTTTTTAGAGAAGCCTTCCAGTGCCTTCAAACAGGCTCCTCTCAAATTACTATCTCTGTTTGGAGTCTTTGGACTCTTCATTCCTCTTCTTTCCTCTCCCTGCCCCAAATGCTTGGTGTGTTTACACTGTGTCTCTATTAAAATCTCACTTATTTTGAAACCAAATCACATGATTTTAAAAAGCATTCCCATCAAGTTAGGTTGTATACTATCAGAAAACATCTTTTACCCCAGCCTGACTTGAACACTTTGGTGCTCTGATACAATATTTACAGTTGTGATGTAACTATAATCTGTAATTTTCTTGCTGACTATTTCTCTATACCTTTTAAAAAGGTCTTTTAATTATTTTCTCAAATTTTAAAAGCTGACAAACTGTGTATGTTACCTTAAGTGTCAGATATCTAGTGAATGTTGACATCTACTGGTAATTCTTGAGGCACAGAGGAAACTGTCAGAACATTCTGAAATCTGCTACTAGCATCAAAGCATTCCTCTTTATTCCATTTTCTGGCAGGGCTCTCTGCTGCCTTTGGCCCTCTAGCTTTGTAGTGTCTGTTAAAGGATGTGGAAAACTGCACTGTTCCGAGTTAAATACTGTATTTGCAGTATGAGAGATTGGAACTTCTTACTGCACATGTTCACTGCTTGAATTAATCAAGAGAATTCCAATGCAACAGCATGTGTTTCTCACTTAACTTTAAGGTGCAACTAAGTGCAGCCCAGCCTATGTTAAAATTGGCATAAGTCCAGCTTCTGGCACACTGGGGAAGCAACTTGCCTAGGGGGAAAGAGGCTGTCAGTTCAAATCCCCACTGGTATGACCCCAGACTATGGGAAACCCCTATATCGGGCAGCAGCGATATAGAAAGGTGCTGAAAGGCATCATCTCACACTGCATGGGAGGAGGCAATGGTAAACCCCTCCTGTATTCTACCAAGAAAACCACATGGCTCTGTGGTTACCAGGAGTCAACACCAACTCGACGGCACAATCTTGCCTTTCTCCTTTCCAGTTTATAAGTGGCTATTTTCAGTCCAGCTTGTCAGTAGCAGTGACACAACTTGCACAGGTCTGTAATTGGGACCCACCTGTCAGGTGTATCTAAGCCACACCTTACATCAGGTCATTGCAGCTTCATTGAATTGGTGTATCTAACTCTAACGCACACACCTTCATAGAGACCTTGGACAAATGCAATTCCCTAATATAACAACCTTAGATCCAAGTCTTCTCAGTCAAAGCTATTTATAAAGTATAAACTTATGAGGTGCAGGCTCTTCCAGGACAGTAATGTAGTAAATTGACAATGATGTATTCAAGCACAGCTTTTATTTTGATTGCCCTTCTTTATATACAGTAGTTATGTTTCTTCTTTCTATATTTGCAGATGTCCACAATGCAGAATTTGTTTTGACTGGCGTTCTTACTCAAACACTGGATTATGAATCATATCCTTTCTTATAGTATCTAAAATGTTATGATTTCTGTAAACATTCGAGTCTCCCTTTAACCTGTTCTATTCTCAGTAGTCGACAAAATTCACAGAATTGGTTGATATATAAAGTACGTAGCTCTAGCTAACTGAAATATCTAGAGAATTTGGAAGGCAGATTAATATTACTGTACTGTTTATTGCTGCATGTTTAGTTTTTAGCCTCAGTAGGCTTATGAGATCACCCGGCATTCCAGGTCTGTGTCTGTCTCTCTCTTTCTCCCCTCACCCCCTATCAACTTCGCAATGCCTGGACCAATATGAACCAAATCGGGTACAGCTGTAGGGACACCTAAACGGCATGGTTTGTGATGTCATCCACCCCGGGTCAAGATGGCAGACACATGAACATTTGAGGCGCAGGGGCTAACTTGTGAACTGCCCAAGTGATTTGGACCAAATTTTCTACAGATGCAGGGGCACATAGGGATGGCTCAAGGATTTGGAATGGTGTCATCCACCCTGATTCATGGTGATGGGCACGTGAACGTTTGAGGTGCAAGTGGGAACCGTTTTGGATCAAACTTGGTACAGTTCTAGGGATACATAGGGACATAGGATGATGTCATCTAGCCCAATTCAAGATGGTGGACACATGAACATCTGAGACGCAAATGGGCTAACTTGTGAACTACCTAACTGATTTGGGCCAAATTTAGTCCAGTTGTAGGGATAGTGAAAGGAAAATAGGCAGATTAGTTCTTACTAGGACAACTTGTCCTTTCTTTGCTTTTACAGGCTTAGCTAAACACAGATACCACACTTACTTATTTAGTGGTTTTAAAGTAAAGTTGTGTTGTCAAGTTGGTGTCAGCTCCTGACGATCACGGAGCCATGTGGTTTTCTTTGGTAGAATACAGGAGGGCTTTACCATTGCCATCTCCCACGCAGTATGAGATGATGCTTTTCAGCATCTTCCTATATTGCTGCTGCCCAGTATAGGTGTTTCGGGATTCGAACCAGCAACCTCTTCTTCCCTAGGCAAGTTATTTCCCCACTGCGCCATCAGGTGGTTTTGGGGGTTCCTCTGACGTTCAGACCGTAGCTAGTTCTTCTGTTAAGAGGTTACCTCTTCAGAAACATCTTAATGGATTGCTCTAAAACATATTTTATTTATCTAATTTCTTTACCTGTTCTAGGAAGTTACATGAATAAAATCAAGATAAAGAAATCATTAAAAGAATTTTAAACAACTTAAAACTATTTAAGAGTTACTATAAGCCAGGCTAAAAAAATGTCTTTAGGACTCTCTTAAAAGCTGGTAATGATGTTAAGCCTTGAATATCTATAGGAAGCTTATTCCACAACCCAGGAGTCTCTGCCAGACAAGCTGGCAGCAGCTGGAGACGGACCTCTTTGTGCCCCTAATGTGCGGTGGGGATCATGCTGAAGAAGGTGCTCTCCCAGATAGCCTGCTCTGAAGTCTTTTAGGGCTTTAAAAGTAATTACCAGCTCTTTGTATTTTGCCCAGAAACCTGTTGGCAGCCAATGCACTTGGTTTTAAAACAGGTTCTGTATGGTCTCTCCAAGAAAACCCAGAGACCAATCTGGCAGCCGCATTTTGAGCTAACTGCAGTTTCCAAACTACGTACAAAGGAATGGTACAAACATGGTAGGTGAGTGAATCTAATTGTATTAGAGCTGCCCATCCAAACACTGTGGAAAGTGTTTTTCTTTATAGCAATAATTCTCAGACGACATACTTGGAAATACATTATATTCTAATAAACTAAGGCTTGAAAAACACAGCTCAAAATGTGTTCTTGCGTTCAGTGCATATGAACCATTGGTGGTTATGTTAAAAAAACCCATACAATCATATTGAGATATTAGTCTAAGAAACAGGTCTTATTTGTTGTTGTTTTGCTTTTCAAACAAACAAAAAGTTCTCAGTTTGCATAGCAAAATAAAGCATTTTGTAGCAAAATAAAGCATTTTGTTGTATAAAGGAGCTTCTTATGGCAAGTCATACTTCACTTTCAAGGTGGCTTTTCCTTAACCAAGCCCACATATAAATTCACTTGACTGGAAGTAAAATGCCTTATTGCTTCAGCTGCCTTGAAGCCTTCCTGTGGATCAGTTCAACAGTACTTCCTTGAGTTGTTTTCCACTTGTTTTGCTGATAAATGATGAGCAGTTCAGGACTGGAGAGCAAACATTAATTGCATCTGTTTAGGGTGTGCAACATTTTATTAATAAAACATAATTAACTATGTTTTTGTATTATATTACAGACCAGCGAGAGCTTACTTTTTATATAATGATTTAGTTTTTCTGATTCTTTTTAAAGTTTTAACAAATGGTGGTACTTGATCAAAATTGCAGAGTAGAGAGAGAAGGGGTTGTGCTGCATTAAATTATGGAAGTGAATATTTTGTACTTTATTTTATTATTCTCTTTCTTTTATATTGATATTACCCCCATTTTAAAATAAATGTACTTTTAAATAATGTTTCTTTAAAATTTAGTTCTTTTTAAAATATTGTGCAATTATGGCACGCTCTGGTAAGAGTAAATTACTCTAATCATTCTTCCAAATGCTGTAAGATATTCTTTCATTTATTTTGCCAGGTGTGTTTTTAATATTAAAAAGCCAAGTATTTTAAGCAGAATTTATTAATTACAAGTGTTTCTACTGATGTTAGCTTGAACTCACTCATATTCTGTTGTGATAAGTTTTCTTGTAATTTTTATGAAATAAATATGCAAAAAGAAATTTAGAGATGTTATTTATTTCATCCAGTTGATCTTGCAAAATGCTTCTGTATATGACTGATCTATTAAATTGTAAATTGAATAAATATTATTTCATATTAAAGTACACGATATCAATAGGAACAAGGTTGGGCAGTGTGCTACCATTTTATATATATAGTTCCCAAGCCTCTTGTAACTAATAAAATTGTTTAAGATCAAAATGTTTAGCTTTTTGTAGGCAAAAAGGGCAAATTTGCTCTTAGTGATTTTTGACTCAGTGAATTTCAGTTTACAGGGTCTTGAGGTTTTCTGTCATTTTGGGTTATTGGTATGGGAATCTTTATAGGCTGAAATATCAAGCATTTGTCTCACTTGACAGCATACCATAGTATGTGTGTTTCTTAAAGTGAAGGGCCATATACAGGCAGAAACCCAGGAATTCATGGAGAGGAGTTGATAACTTCATGTTTAAACACAACAGGTATGACACTATTTGATAATTTGCTGTACACTTCTTAAGATGCTGCATTAACTCGTACAGATGACCTGTTATTGTATCTGGTTTTAGAGAGAGAAAATATGTACCTAAACCAACTTTTTTTTGCTCTTTCTTTTCTAAAGAACTGCTTTTCATTACTTAGCCATACAACTTGATTTGGTCTGGCTTTTGACAAATAATCATAACTTGAAGTACTGGCAATTTTTCTCCACTGGAAAATTGCACCACTGTCATGGAAGTACAACTCGTCTACCGTCACAGTCAAGATAGTTTACCATATGTTCACTTTAGGGAGAAGAGTATGCAAATAGCTACAATGCTTGAATTCATGGTTTTTCAGTGGTCTTCAGTAATAGTCACCTGCTCCTGAGTTGGAACACCTTGTCTTATTTTTAAGCACCTTCCATGCTTTGTTGTGTAACTGTTGCATTAAATATCTTCATGTACATTCGTTTTATAAACTCTTATGAACCCTTCTAACCATGCCTCTTTAGATTTTTTTTTTTAAAAGCATTATACAAGACTGAGTGCTTAGAAATACCCTGCCCCCCCCACCTTCCCCACCTTTAATGGAATGCATGTGGAAATAGAACCTGTATACTGTAGGGATGGTGGGAGAGCAGCAGTTTCTTTTGTAAATGAATAAGAGTCATTATTCATGTGTCTGAAAGTAAATTGGGGGGAGGCAGTACTAAATGTGTGGCTGGGAGCCATTAGGAGTCCTAGCAAGCTTCTCTTTCTACATGGTCCTTATGGAGAAATGAGTACTTTGACTTTGTGCAAGTTTTGTATTAGTTGTGTGTGTTGCATTCTGGTTTGCTTATATATAAAGACCTAGTAGGTATGGATTGGTCAGTAAAAAGTCAATAGACGATGAAGTGTGCAGGCAGGGCTTTTTCGTGGAGTAGCCCCTGTGTCGCAACCCTCTATGGAATGTTGAGAGGAGGCAAGGGCTGTGTCACGAGTGGGTTACTTGAAGTTGGTGTCTGACTCTCCAGAAGAGTAGTCAGTAGAAGAGAGTGTCCTGCTCTGAGAGCTTTTGAGCTAAGCTCTTGTTAGAGGAACAGGGTTAACCTAGCTGACTGAGGAGTGATGTGGCTGGTTCTCTCTTGTAAATCGTAAATAAAAGAAGTTAAGAGCTGAAGATCTTTTAACCTCAGTGTTGTGAGGAGTGGTAAATTTGCCTTAGCGCTTTAGGGAGGAGTGTGGAAAAAGGGAAATTTGTCCTTAAGTTAAAGAGAGAGCTTAAACTAACAGCAGAAAGGGATAAAGGAAGTAAACACGGTCTGTCAAAGCCATCATCAAGTGAAGCATAATTCAGTAACATCCAAGTGTATTATAAGAAATCCTTAAGAAATACTGTCCCCACCACACATACTAGCCACTATCAAGTTGCCAAATACCAGCTGCAAAGTTTATTTGGTAACCAAGTATGCACTGAAACCTTGAGTCACACTTGCAAATAAAAACTTTAGTATTTAATTTTTACATAGTGAAATAAGGACTCTTTTCTATCAATACCTACACCTAGTCCTCGCCACAAGTTACCAAAAACACCGGTGAACTGTGGTGGCAGTGTGAGCAGTAGTGCAAGATATGGCATCACTTTTCTCTTCTACATTAGGGGAAAGCCTTAAAGGAGGACCTTGGGATCAGAGGGGCTGCAGGTAACGTCACAGGCCTGCCCTGGGTTTAACTGCTTGATTATGCAAGATTGAAGGACTGTAGGGACTGGCTTCTTTATATTTATGAGAGAAAGAAATACTCTCACTTGATTGTTTTGGATGCCTTTGCTGACCTGATCTTTCCTCTATAATTTCTTTTACATCAGTGTCTATATTGGTGTGACTTGCCAGTCTGAACTTGGATGAACTCTGTGGGATCAAGCTGGATTGATTTTTGCATTACTTTTTGCCAACCTGCTTGCCCCTTCCTGCATGGTTGGGTCTACCTGCTGCAGCTGTAACTTGTGCAACAGAATATGTTGAATAAACAGATAATATGGTTGCTTCCCATGCCAGCACTACTAGCCCCCTAGGGAAGTGCAGCACTAGTATTTGTATTAATTTTTACATGTATATCCCACTCTTCCTCCAAGGAGTCCAGTCCAGAGTGGCATACATAATTATGTTTTACCTCACAACAACCTTGTGAGGTAGGCTAAGCTGAAAGAGAAGTGATGGGCCCAGAGTCAACCAGCAAGTATCATGGCTGAATGGTCTCCCTGGCTAGTCCAACATTTTAACCACTACATCACACTGGCTATGCTAGTGTGAAAAGTAACTATGTCTTTGGACCCTACCACATAACTTCTCCATCTCAGATTTTATCAATGCAGTGTGAGAACGTCTTGTGTCTCTCCTCAATCTATTGCACTTTTCTCATTCTCTGACTCTATGGAAATTATATTGGCCTCCTAAGTATGGCACATTCATTCTACTTACTGCTTACTATAATGCATAGAGTAGGATTGCACCAACACAACGGGCGTTCTGGAGATAGAAACACTTTGGGAGTGTGTGTCACTGAACTGTCTCATCCTAATCTCCCTGCTAATTTTTGTACCATGTAAGGGCATGTTAGAGCTATGCCACATGGGATAGTGGTGGCTGTTTCTAGTGCTGTACTCTTGATTCCTCCTTCAGTCATGCTTAAACCTTTTCCTAAGCTCAAGCCTTTTAACGCCTGCTGCCTCTGAAAGGCAGTTTATCATACCTCTGTTCCCCCCCCCCCCAATATATTTTGTGGAACAAAATTTCCCTTTCTGGGCTGTCCATGCACACAGGTTAATTGAGGTGAGCTTCTGGAACATCTAATGACCTATCAAGTCTACATTCACAAGGCAAGCTGACCTCTGTAAGATTGGGGCTAGCTTCCCTAAAGCACCTGTAAGCAAGCCCTGGGCAAAATAGCAAGCCAATTATTAAGATGACTATTCCCAATGAATATAGTAAGCCATTTGCATGCAATTGCCACTTTAAAATGTTACTTTAAAAGTGTGTGTGCACGCTCAAAGACTGCATTTACTCTTGGGATGAGACAAACTAAAATGGAACTTTTGCCTCTTGAAACAGAAGCAATTAGCAGGATGGGGAAAATATATATATATATATATTTTTTATTATTTATTTTTTTTGGAAAAAAAATACACTTGTCACTCTAAGGATCACTGGCCTGAGTGGTCTTTCCTTCTACCTGCATGGTATTGCAGCTTACTGAAGGCTCTTCCATATGTATTTACTCTAATGACCTTCTCTCCAAAGGTTTCTGAAGCAGATGTGGCACTTCCTTTCTTTAAAAAGTCTACAGTATTTAATCTTACAGTGGATCTGGTTATCCTTCTAGTACAGTTGCAACTCAAAAACATCCAGCAGCATTTAATATGGGGTAGGAAGTCACAGGGGTGGGAGGACTGAAGGAACGGATAGTGCATGTGAATGTACACAACAAATATTTAATGCATCCCCCAAAGGTCAAAATGCAGACTGTGTCCCAAAATAGACAGTTTCATAGCAGAGCACAACTCAAGAGCCCTCTATCTGGAAGTTTTGATTAAAGATGATTTGAAGTTTCAAACTGAAGTAGAGGTTTAGAACAAAACTCTTCATAGTAACATGGGACCTTCTTTCAAAATATTTATTCCTCTTTTTCATAAATGGCTTTCTCTAGTTGGAATGGTAGGGTAAAGTGTGCCATCAATTTGATTTTGACTCCTGGCACCCACAGAGCCCTGTGGTTTTATTTTGGTAGAATACAGGAGAAATTTACCATAGCCGCCTCCCACGCAGTATGAGATGATGCCTTTCAGCATCTTCCTATATCGCTGCTGCCCAATAGAGTACCAGTGGGGATTTGAACCGGCAACCTTCTGCTTGTTGAGCATTTCCCCGCAGTGCCATTTAAGAAATGGTAGATGGACCTTATCTCTACAATGTTTAAAGGCTCGGCATTCTGCTTTTGAGCCACTGATGTAGAAATGTATTCTTCTGATGCTGCATCCACCTCTTCAGGAGTGATAGGTATTGTGCCCCTCTCCAGTCAAATTTACACACACAATATGTAGCAGAGAAGACACTATATCCCACTGTCACTGCAGTTCAGATGGTGAACTGCATATTCACACAAGCCTGAATATTCTTAGCTCTTGCCAAAATCTTCAGTGCTCTGTGAGAAGAACTGGTCCTGTGATAAGGCTTGGGCCTCTAAAAGCTTGGTCTGAGTATTAAGAGGATGCTGCTGATGTTACTTGACTCTTGGCACAGCAACATTAAACTTGATCATACTGTGGGGTCGGAGGAGTTGCTCCCCTGGCTTGTCAGTAGTTTCATCTAACAGAAGCAGAGAGTTTTGAAGGTGCTTGGCCCCCAGACTATTTTGGATTTTAAAGGGCAACACATTTAATTATAAGGCAGGGGGTTCTCAAACTTGGGTCCTTTGGCCATTGTGGTGGGAATAGGAGTTGTCCAACACCATCTCGGAACCCAGCTTTGAGATCCCCTTCTCTTAATGGGTTGCGACCAGGGTAGTTGAAGGACAGTCTCCCATACGACGTTGCCCATCCCCTGAGATCAGCTAGTGGGGCCTTCTTGCTGGTTCTAGCCACCAGAGGTGTAACTAGGGAAAACGGCGCCCGGGGCAAGCACTGAAATTGCACCGCCGCGTGCCCCCGCCACCCCCGGAAATCTGGAAATGTGTCACAGCCATAGTCAAATGTGGGTTGTGGGTTGCATCCGTGCAAGTATACTGGGACAGGAAAAAGGAAACATAAGGCTACAAGGCTCTTTCAAAATATATATTTTAAAGAAATGTCTTGCACACCAACAGCCTAAGTTTGCAGTCCTCATGGCCAGAAAATAAATGCTTTTAAACATAGTAATAGGTTTTGTGTCCCAAAATGGAAAAGACAAGACATGTATTCAGAGGCGTAACTAGGGAAAATGGCGCCTAGGGCAAGCACTGAAATTGCGCCCCTGTCCAAGCAGGAATGATGGGACTTGTAGTCAGCAATATCTGGAAATCCCCATTAAAAGGAACACGGTACCATCTAGACATGGTTGTTGATCAAAACCTGAAAACATGAGCCATCTCTGTAAAAGACTTAGAACAACAGTCAGGAGTTATGCGAGGATTCCAAGTGTCATTTTCTCTGTCTCCTCTCATTCTTTAAAAAACATGAATTTGTCCTAGAGGATCACCTGCCCAAATAGCCACTAGCAAAATAGGGGAAGGAGGTGGTGGTGGTGGTGGTGGTGGTGGTGGGGTGTCTATAAACCAGTGAATGATTCCTGCCAGCCTTTGTCTTATGATGACTGTTGGCTCATGATGGGGTATATGTGCATTCACCACACTAGTGCTTACTTTGACACCAAGAGGAAGGAGGATACATTAGTTTGCCACACTAGACAGAGGAATTTGCAACAGGAGCAGATAGCCAAGTTCTGCCAGGGCCAAAATCAGCCCCTGCCAAACTAAGAAATCATTGTAATTTGCCCCTTCCTGTCACAAGCAGTGTGCTGTTCTTTTATTATTGACTCTAACTCTCAGATATCCCAGTCATGGATAGAAAATTCAGGGTCAATTTACAAGAGACACATTTTCTACATGGAAGTTTCTTCTGTGCAGGTGCTGTGCAGAAACCCATGTGTAGTGATCAATACATATGTAACTATTCTGCCAAGGGCATAGCAAGGTTGGAATGGGTCCAGAGACAGGATTTCAAAATGGGCCCCCAGACCCTCAAAGTCCAGGGCCTCCACACACCCCAGGCCCCCAAGGATTTAAGTCTGATATTTCAAAATAAGTATTCTACCTGGAAATACATTTCACTGAATACACGCATGCACACTTCACAGTATATAGTGATATACATTGAGTACTATATATTTGTGCTACTTTTAATGCCTAGAACACACTAGCAATGCTAATTATTAAAATGGACCCCTTGCTGCAGATTAGCAAATGATACTTTCAACCATGCAGGGTGAGCCTATGTTTGTTTTCTCAGAATTCTGAACAAATTCAGTAAAGTTTGATTCCAGGAGTCTTTTCACACCAGGCTTTTAAAGCCCTTTAACACACATCTCCTCTGGAATAGAGGTGCTGCATTCACATGTTGGCCAGATTTACCCTGAAGTCCCTGCAAGTTATTGGGGAGCAGTTCACACACAAGAAAAATAAAATAAAATCACAACACATGCTTCACAGTTCTCACTCAGACCTTCTGGGTTGCAAAACAACTTGAACATAAGTGCATTTATGAATGAATGAATGAATGAAAATAAATAAAATATACTTGTTCCAGAAGTGTTTGTAATTTTCTGACATGAAACAAGCCACTTATAGGCCTTTTTAGATAGTTTTTGTTTTTAAAGCCAGCACATTTTCCAGTCTGTTTTAAATTAAATATTCAGAGACTTCTGAGTCTCGCCCCACCCCCACCCCCATATCAAAGCCCTATGGCAAGCAGATCCCTATACATGGGGGTAACCACAAAAAGGAATTCACAGCCTACTTACAGGTGAAACTCGGAAAATTAGAATATCATGCAAAAGTCCATTAATTTCAGTAATGCAAATTAAAAGGTGAAACTGATATATGAGACAGATGCATTACATGCAAAGTGAGATAAGTCAAGCCTTAATTTGTTATAATTGTGATGATCATGGCGTACAGCTCATGAAAACCCCAAATCCACAATCTCAGAAAATTAGAATATTACATGGAACCAAGAAGACAAGGATTGAAGAATAGAACAATATCGGACCTCTGAAAAGTATACAGTGTACTGTGCTTGACTGGCCAGCAAACTCGCCTGACCTGACCCCATAGAGAATCTATGGGGCATTGCCAAGAGAAGGATGAGAGACATGAGACCAAACAATGCAGAAGAGCTGAAGGCCGCTAATGAAGCATTCTGGTCTTCCATAATACCTCATCAGTGCCACAGGCTGATAGCATCCATGCCACGCCGCATTGAGGCAGTAATTGCTGCAAAAGGGGCCCAAACCAAGTACTGAATACATATGCATGCTTATACTTTTCAGAGGTCCGATATTGTTCTATTCTTCAATCCTTGTCTTCTTGGTTCCATGTAATATTCTAATTTTCTGAGATTGTGGATTTGGGGTTTTCATGAGCTGTACGCCATGATCATCACAATTATAACAAATTAAGGCTTGACTTATCTCGCTTTGCATGTAATGCGTCTGTCTCATATATCAGTTTCACCTTTTAATTTGCATTACTGAAATTAATGGACTTTCGCACAATATTCTAATTTTCCGAGTTTCACCTGTAGCAATAGCTGTTCTGGATGGTCTGGTCTGGGCAGAGGGTCTGCTGCCTGCTTCCTCCCTCCTTCCTTCCTTGGGGCCTACTCGAGTTCAGGCTTCAGGGAGGCCTCTCTGGAAGCCCTGCCCACCCGCCGATCAGCTGAGAGGCAGGGAGAGAAGAGCTCTGCAGTTTGCAGGCCTTGCCGATCCTAGGCCTCTTTGCCGATCAGCTGGAGCTGGAGGCAAGTGGCTGAGGGGCCCTGGGGCTGGGCAGGTGGGCAATGGGGTGGGGGTGGCAGGGACTGGTATGGTGCCCCCACCTCAATGGCGCCCAGGGCATGTGCCCCCCCTGCCCCCCCCAGTTACGCCTATGCTAGCCACCATTGGAGGTTTGGCTGACAGTAACACATGGGAGAGCCTTTTCTGTGGTAACATGCAGCATGTGGAACTCCCTGGTCCAGGAAGCCAGCTTGGTTTCTTCCTTGCCACTGTTCTGTGGCTCTTTCAGCCGGTCTTCTTCTGATTGCTTTTGAACGCTGCTCTGAATTTTCTTAGAATTTGTCTTTGGACTGGGCTCTTGTAAATCCAGCGGCCAACATGTTCCTCAGCATTAAGAGAGCAGAGCAAGAGCTGTGCCCTTGCAGAGAGGCTGCTACAGAGCTCAGCCAAAGGTGTCACAGCAGCCTGCATGCAAGGGCACAGCTCTTGCTCTGCTCTCTTAATGCTGAGGAACATGTTGGCCACTGGATTTACAAGAGCGTAGTCCATAGCAGCCTCTCTGCAAGGGCACAGCTCTTGCGCCACCCTCCTAAAGCTGTGGAATACGTGGGCCACTGTTTATTAGTTTTAACTGTATATTTAAAACCCTGTATATGTTTTATAGTTGGCTGCCTTGAGCACCTCCTTTTCCAAAAGAGAAAGGCAGGATATAACGTTTTTAAAATAAACTACACAGAGAGAGGGAGACTCTTTTCCTTTTATCTGGGGAAAAGATGAGGAACTCATCTTTATCTAGCACTGGAATTTGTGGCAACTGTATGATCTTTGTTTCTTGGATGGATGAGGTAAAACAAGTCTTAAAACACACACATCTGTCCTTTGCTGCCATCTTGTGTTTATTTCTTGTAGGGCTGAAAGGAATTTGCTCACAAATAATATATATTGAATAGTCACCATTTGATATTGAAATTTGAGTTCAATAGCTGGTATTTAATAACTGATTACATTGTACAGCTGACATTTGTTGGTATTTAGCACTTGGTTGTATTTGATAGTTGGCTATGGCAGACTAAACATAATGCTGCGCCAGCCATCAAACAGTGCTGGAACATAAGAAGCTGCCATATACTGAGTCAGACCATTGGTCCATATAGCTCAGTATTGTCTTCACAAACTGGCAGCGGCTTCTCCAAGGTTGCAGGCAGGAATCTCTCTCAGCCCTGTCATGGAGATGCCAGGGAGGGAACTTGAAACCTTCTGCTCTTCCCAGAGTAACTCCATCCCCTGAGAGGAATATCTTACAGTGCTCACACTTCTAGTCTCCCATTCATATGCAACCATGGCAGACTCTGCTTAGCTAAGGGGACAAGTCATGCTTGCTACCACAAGACCAGCTCTCTTCTCCTCTTCTGTTAAATACAGAATTAGCATTGTATGTATTCGATACGTGACATGAGTATTCAGTATGCCAAGAGTGAAAGATGTGAAGTACTATTCAGCACTTAATGCTGTGATAGCTGGTGTGACATAATAAATCTATAGTATAAAACTGCTTGGGACTGACTGACTGACATTAAACTCCTAGTCCAAATCACAAAAGATATAGACATGCTGTTTTCACAGTTAGGTTCCAGATCTCACCCAGATGACCTTGAAAAAACAAACCCAGAAAAATTCATTACTTTCCTGACATAGAAGATGCTGGAAAACTCTCCCATTGGCAAACTTGGGGAATGGGATTTCAGAGCTAGGAAAAGACTAAAGTCACACAGAGATAAGTCAATACGCTTGCAAAGTGCAAGCCCTTTTACTAGTATTAAATATGTTAACAGAAATTGACAGTTTCCATACAATGGAATTTAGTATCTGTCTATATTGAAAGCTGACATACAATGGTATAGTTTACAATGTTTTACAGCAGAAGTGGGCTTGCAGACTCTTCTTTGGTCCATCCATGAGTCAAATGGAAAGTACTGGCTCAGGGGGGTGGGCATATACTTAGCTAAGGAACAGGGTGCCTCTCAGCACCTGCTCCCCTGGCCAGACCTGAATTCTCAGTCTTTTCACACAGAAACCTATTCCTGGTTTTCTTTTTTGCAGCTTAATTTTAGAGTGATGGGGAAACCTTTTCACTTGCCATTGTTAAACAATGGGGAGTCAGGAGGAGTCTTGTCAAACTGAAAATAACCACCCATCAGATTTTGTCCCATTTAATCGATGCTGGACAACATATAATTGTTTTTTTTTTAAAAATCACACTCTAGTTTAAAATGTAAGTTGGAGCTAGCTAGGCTCTTCGTTCTCACAGAAGATGCAGATTGCAGAACTATTAAGTGTCTGAGTGGAAGGAAAAGCCAGCACACACTCACCATTACCAGGACTTTCTTTTTCCTTCTCCCTCTCTGTAGATTTGATGTCTGTGACAAAATAATAAATTTAGAATCTTGCCTTCAGATTGTACATCCTGGCCCACTTCAAATATTAGAAAATGTTACTTCTGCTCTAGATCTTGTCTCCATAAACCCAGGGCCCACTTATTAACACCAAAAGGGGCATTTGCCCATGACCCACCTCTATTAGGGGCTCACCTGGCTTGCAGAAGGCTAAAGATGATTGCCTGTGACTGACATGAACATGCATGAAATTGCCTTCAACTAAACCTGTGTATGTTGTCTTTTATTCTTTCCTTCCTCTGCCCCCAGTAAGCTGTGCACTGAAGAGGCAGGACACAATAATAATTAATAATAAATTAATAATTCAATTTCTATACCGCCCTTCCAAAAAGGGCTCAGGGCGGTTTATACTGAGAAATAATAAGCAAATAGCAAACAGTCCTCTGGTGTTGTGCTTACTGACAGAATAGCTGCTCCCTCAGTGGCTTCAATGCAGTGGGTGGGCTCAATCACCAGTCACTTAAGAGGCTTTCAGTGACTGGCCTGCAAGCCCAATGGAGGCTTTTAAGCCTTGTCTCTGAGAGTGATGACTCATACCCCCTTGCCTGCTTCCTGCTCCCTTAAGGAAGCAGCCTCATGACGACTCTCCTAAAGTCTGCACCAACTGATGGCAGATGAGTTTCTCATCCACTTTCCTATAAATTATTTGGCAATGGGGACCTGGGTGAGAAAGCCATTGCTTTGCCATCTTTAGCATGTATGTTTTATTATACCAGCAACTGTTGGCTCAAATGACTGGTTTGGTGTTTTGGGCTCCAGCCTCAGATTCTGCAAATCACTTGTCTGGTCCGCATTTAAATTATTTCTTACTTTGCAATTCTGGCATAGTAGTAGTCTCCATTGTGGTGTCCTGTGATGGTCTGAAACCATATATAGATGGCATTGCTGTGTGGGCAGGGAACTTGTAAACACAGGCAGTCACTGGACCCCTGAAATGAGTAGTGTCTAAAACAGAAGCACAGACAGACAGCATTATATTCTACAGTGAAAGACCACAACCTTAATCCATGGACTAATATCCCTTGCAAAGGACACTGTGAAGAGAACAAAGTTTGCAGATATCGTTGAGTCTGCAAACTATAAGAAAAAAATTGCATCTTTCATTCCAGGGCTCTGGAACATGCTCCCAAAAGAAAGTAGAACCTCCCCATCTCTGGCTGTTTTTAAAGCAACTTTTGAAAATGTACCCATTTTATCAGGCTTTTAGTTCATGTGTTACAATTTTATTGAGGGTTCTTTTAATTTGTTTGATATGATTTTAGTTTCTAGTTGCAAACCACTTAGAGATTTTATATGGGGTGGTATAGAAATGTGTAAATAAATAAAATTTAATATAATACAATACACCCATTTTAAAATATATCAATTTAACCGCCTTGAGGTTGTTTTTAATGAAAGGCGGTATATAAATGCAACAATAAATAAATAAAATATTTAAAATATACCCAAGGTGTATATATACAGAAGTTAATTGGGATGACAAAAATATAGGGCATGATGCAAGCCAATATGGGTCCCTGTTGATTTCCAGAATTGTGTCCATGCTCCCTCATTTTGTGGCAGTGCTCTATTTCACACATACTTCCAAAAAAAAAATATTTTTTTAGATTATTATAATGAAATCATCTCTTTGCTGTTCACCCAAATAATTTCTCTGCTTATCAGCTGGTTTTGACTTTGGGCATGGCATGGAACTACCACAGGTACCACACTCTTAACTATTTTTAACAAGAGAATAATATAGAATTGTTTCTTTTCCTTACTCCTTAGATATGAACAAATTTACATGGGATTCCATCCATCTTCTAGTTAAGTGGTAACTTCTTCCATTCTAACCACTCTCCCTTTTTACAGTCCAATGAACTTTTCTTTTTAACGTTTCCTCTTTACTACTACTATAGGAGAGGAGAGCTGGTCTTGTGGTAACACACATGACTTGTCCCCATAGCTAAGCAGGGTCTGCCCTGGTTGCATCTGAATGGGAGACTTGATGTGTGAGCACTGCAAGATATTCCCCTCAGGGGATGAAGCCGCTCTGGGAAGAGCAGAAGGTTTCAAGTTCCCTCCTTGGTAGCATCTCCAAGATAGGGCTGAGAGAGACTCCTGCCTGCAACCTTGGAGAAGCCGCTCCCAGTCTGTGAAGACAATACTGAGCTAGATAGACCAATGGTCTGACCCAGTATATGGCAGTTTCCTATGTTCCCTATGAATATTTACTACTACTTACAACTTCCTGTCAGAACCTGCTCATATGAAGAAATCTCTTATCCTTTTCCAAATAAAGCTGATCTTAAACTTCTATTCTGATGCCATATCAATAGGATCAGGTCCTCACCTCAGAAAGAGCCCAGACCTCTGCCCTGGGACATCATTACTTCCCCTTCAACACTTTCCTGGGCTTTCCTCTTGGTGACCACTTTTTAAAAAAAAGTTTATTCTTTTTATACCTTTGCTGGCTCTTCCTGACCATCTTCAGGCCACTCACCTCTAACTGATAACTCCCAACTGCCAGCAGCCCACTTGAAGCCACACCCCCTAGCAACACCCTTAGCAACTGTTGCTAAGCCCAAACTTCTACTCTAAGAAACCAACACAAAACTTCATTGGATCAGTGATCTCCACAGCGATATTTTACATTTTTAAAGATGTAGAGTCTGTTCTGGGGTAGGCAACCTTTGGGTCTAAACTGGTTGTTGCTGAAACTACAAATCCCATCTTCCTCAGCCACAGTACATTGTGGCTGGGGGTGATGGGAGTTCAACAACAGCTGGAGACCCAAGGTTTCCTTCCTACCTCTAATTCATTCCTGCTGGTGTACAGAGATGGGTGTGTGAGAGGAGATTCTCATGTTTCTCATGAGCCATGCTGCTCCATGTCCAGCCATCACTGTGGATATGGGACTCTTCCAGGCCTACCACATCTGAAGCTGCCTTCTACTGAGTCAGCCCATTTTGTTCAGTATTGTCTACACTGACTGGCAGCAGCTCTCCAAGATTTCACGCAGGAGTCCTTCGCAACCCCACCTGAAGATGCCAAGAATTGAACCTGGGACCTTCTGCATGCAAAGCAGATGCTCTGCGACTGAGATACAGTCCCATTCCCAAACAGGCAAGCGGCTTGTTCTGCTTGTGACGTTATCCTGTGCTTTGGTACCTTTGGTGTTGGTTGACAGTTCTGGAGTCTAATTGAGATGGAAATCTATTTCTGTGGTTTTTTGAGCACCATGGGAAGTTAGGCAAAAACCACCCGACGCCTGTATGACCCTCTTCCCTTTTTATTTGGTTTTGCTATATTTGTTGACCTCCTGGTCCCAGGATGCAAGCTAGTCTGTGGCACAGGGGATGAACATAGACAACCATTTTGTTTACCATGTGAGAACAGCCCTATTCAGACATAGGGGTGGGCACAGAACTGGTTTGGCCAGTTTGGTTCGAATCTGAACTGGATTCAAACCAACCCAGCCTAACCCAGATCCGGACAAACTGGGTCCTGTCTGGCAATCAAACCATGCCAAGCCGGGGCGGGGTGGGGGGAGATATACTGGTAAAGGAGAATTTGGTGAGGACTCATTATAAGTCCAGGGGGTGGATGGGGGACTCTTCCAGGGCTATAGGGTGGCCTGGTGGGGGCAGCAAGCGAGGGAATAAAGGTCGTTTTCCGGCCTGCAGCAGCTTGGTAATGGTGAGGGGAATGTACATCTATGTATATCTATACCTAAGTCTTAATGCACATACAGCATAATATATGAATATGGCTGGTACTGGCTTGTCAAGTGTTGAGGAAAACCTTTCCACACCTGATGAGATGTAGAAAGTTAGCAGGAACCCCTGATAACTGAACGAAGAGACACCTTTTAAAATGGTGATTCTCTTATATTTAGGGGGCAGGGGAAGAGCAACTGACCCTATCCAACCCCAGAACAGCATCCTTCCAGTGGCTGTTGCTGGTATATGCTTAATATTTCTTTTTAGATTTGGGGGGGGAACATCTTATTTATTTTTGTTGAAGAGTTTCTCTCTCTCTCTCTCATTGTAGTAGTTGTACTAGTAAGTGATATCCAGGAGAAGGTAAGAGTTGGCAGGAGCCATAATTTGGTGGCAGAACAACTGCTTTTCATGCAGAAGGTTGCAGGTTCAATCCCTGGTATAGTCAGGGCTGGGAAAGGCTCTGGTCTGAAATTCTGGGCACGTGAAAACAAAACCCTCTATGGATTCAGCAATATCTCAAAGCACCCCCAAAATAATCCAGATATATACATATATTTAAACATAATTATCACAAAACTATACCCTTAGGGAACACTCTCCAGTTACATAGGGAATTATAAAGCTCAGTCAATAAAAATCTATCTATCTATATATATATACACACACACACCCCATAGTCATTAAGATGGTCTCTATATCAAATTTAGAAGTCCAATAGTCCAAAAGCTCATCAATAAGATAGGAGAAGTCCAAGTCAATCTTCCCAATGTCTTGTTTTAGCAGAGGGATAACATAGTTTTGCCAGCATCTGTTCATGGATATGCTGTTGCCAGTCACGTTTCAACTCTAATTGAGCCTTCTTCAGTGGCAAATGTCGTATTTAACAAAAATATCACTATAAGACAAAACATGCAAGATAAACTATCTCAACGGAGGCTGGTAACAAATATAGTTTAATACAAATTGTCACATGGAAAGCCAAGGTGGACTAAATTGCAGTAATTCAATAGACCATATAATCAAAACACCTCAGGCAAAATGATAAACCTTAATAAAGGCTGGTGTCCATCATGATATCAACATAATAATCTGTTACTTTCCCAAAATTTGAGCTTCCCAAGAGATTATATGGAATACTTACCATATACTGTTTACCTCTACCCAACCTATAGGGTTATTAGTTGCTCCCTTCAGCTTTCTTTGCTAGTTTTATCTGAATGGCGTAAATAGAGTCTGACCTTTCTCACAATAAAAATGGAGACACCTGGTGGTATCACTGCATCAAGTATCCAGCCTCCTGATCCTGCTACAACTTTCTCCCATGACAAAAAATGTGTAAAACATATATGTATTTAAAATATACATTAAACTGCATAAACCTAATCATGTAAAATAGTGATGCAATAACCATATAGATTATACAAATATGAATTCTTTAAAATGTGGATAAAATCAGTATATCAAAATATTACATATATATTTAACAACTGTTCATTTATAAAATTTAAAACAATGGCCAACAATGCATTGTATTTAACCTACAAACCAATTAATTGCATTCACGCCAAATGGGGACTACGTTTTCAGTGTCTGGATCCAATATAGCTCTCTTTGTGCCAGCCAAGAGTGTATATCCATTCTCCTGTTGTGGGCCATTTGGTTCTATACAGCAAAACTTCAATCTTTGTACCTGATGTTGAAATTCTATAAAGTGTTTGACCAAGGGGAGCTTGCATTTTCTTGAATCTAATACAGCTTTTGTGTTCCACTGTTCTTACTCTAATCTGTCTTGTGGTCATGCTCATGTACAGCAATCCAAAAGGACACTGTATAATATAGATAACTCCCTTACTGCTGCAATTGAAAAAGTCTCTGATGTGTTATATTCTCTGATTCTTGGGATTTTGAAATGTTGTAGTCCTTTCACAGTTGCCACAAACAGAACAGTGTCCACATCTGAATTGTTCCTAAGGTACATTTCCATTTATTGATGTGGCATCTTTAGTGGATCCATATAAAGCGGCCACTTTATAGAATTTCAACTATAAATTGTAGATACTAGCATCAAACAATGACAGGCCACACGACAGAAGACTAAACCAGTTTCACTGTGGCGTTGTCTCATGGTTAAAAATCTTTTTAGTCACAAATTCTAAATAAATTTCTAAATTGCAGTATACAGTAAGTATTCCATATAATCTCTTGGGAGGCTCATATTTTGGGAAAGTAACAGATTATTATGTTGACATGATGGACACCAGTCTTTATTAAGGTTTATCATTTTGCCTGGTGTGTTTTGATTATATGGTCTATTGAATTACTGCAATTTAGTCCACTTTTGATTTCCATGTGGCAATCTGTATTACACTATATTTGTTACCAACCTCCATTGAGATAGTTCATCTTGCATGTTTTGTCTTATAGTGATATTTTGTTAAATACTACATTTGCCACTGAAGAAGACTCAGAGTTGAAATGTGTCTGGCAACAGCATATCCATGAACAGATGCTGGTAAAACTATGATATGTTATCCGTCTGCTAAAACAAGACATTGGGAAGATTGACTTGGACTTCTCCTATCTTATTGATGAGCTTTTGAACTATTGGACTTTTAAATTTGATATAGAGACCATCTTAATGACTATGCGGTGTGTGTGTATATATATATAGAGATATTTTTATTGATTGAGCTTTATAATTCCCTACGTAACTGGCGAGTGTTCCCTAAGGGTATAGTTTTGTGATAATTATGTTTAAATAGATGTATACATATGGATTCTTTTTGGATGTCCTGAAACTCTGGGCAGTCACTGCCCATCAGTTAGCTAGGACTGACCTAAAAAGACTAATGATTTAACTCTGCATAATACAGCTTTATATGCTCAAGAGAATACCTATGACACCCACCCTACCAAGTCATTATATACACACTGTTTATCCATCCTCTTTCTCTCTCAGCGGGGGAACCTCCAACAGGGTTTATTTTCCTCTTCATGTGTGGAGGGAAATGAAACTTTATGGTGATTACAGGGAAAGATGTTTTTGATCTTCTGCTTCACCTTTGTACAGATATCCATCAATGTGTTGATAAAAGAAAATGATGTTCGGCATATTTCCACTAGGGGGAGCAATGCCTACATTCAGATTACATCTCAGAGGAAATGCTATAAACCGGGATCTACGGGAGCAACTAGGGGTGTGCATGAATTGATTTTTTTTGTTTCAATTTGTACCCAAATCAAAACACCCCTGATTTGTTTTGGGTCTGAATCTGACACACACAGACACCCGAATCACCCCTGATCAGGGGCGTAGCTATAATTGAACGAAAGGGTTCAAAGAACACGGGCCCCCAGCTCCTGAGGGCCCTCCAGCTCCACCCCTCCCTATTTTCTGCATTATCTCACTCACACTGGGGGGCCGCCAGAGAGAGTGCTGAACATGGGCCTCCTATCCCCTAGCTACGCCCCTGCCCCTGATTCAATTTGGACCTGAATTTTCTGAATCCAAATCCAAATCAATTTGAATTTTTAAAAATGGTCCTGGGGCCAAAGGAGTGGCAGGGGGTGGTGGTAGTGTCCAATGGGAGAAAACTACCACCTAAATTTCAAAGAAATTGGGCAAAGGGCTGATTTTTTTAAATGAATTTTTGAAGTGTATGTGTCTTTAAGATTTTTCCCATAGGGAATAATGGGGGTTTCAGCAGCCCCATAACAACAACAACAACAACTCCTCCTCCTCCTCTTTTTCCACCCTTCCTTCTAAGGCTGAGAGAATCACTGTCTGTCTGAGCCCAGCAGCAGCCACCACCAGCCCCAGAGCACCTGTGGCCACCGGCCACCTGGACAGCCAGCACCACCCCCTTCCCCGCCCCCCCAGATTTTCCAGATTTTTGAGGCTTTTGCCCCATCTGAAGTGTGAAGAAGAAAGACTCACAGACCAGACCACAGAAGTGGAATGCTGAACCCAATGTTAGAGAAGGAGAAGGAGAAGGAGGAGAAGGAATAATAATTAAATGCAGGAGAGAATCCACCCCAAGATGGCATAGGCAGACTGGGTGGCACAAGGCAGGCTGGCAGCAAGGCAGAACAATGGCGGCAAGGCAGAACACAATAGGCAGCAATGCAGCAAAGCAAAAAGCAAAGCTCTCTCTTCTCCTACGAGGCAGAAAGGAAGAATGGCTGCCTGCGTCCCCTTTAAATACCCTTGTAAATTCCTCCATGAACCGGCCCCCCACCATTGTCCCTTCTTTGACCTTCCCCTGGCCAATAAGGGGTCATTTTGCACTTTGCAGAGCCAAAAGAGCCAATCAGGAATGAGGAGACAATTCTCAGCAGATCAGCCCATGCTTTCCTATACCAGTCTGAAGGCTGGAAGGGCGGGAAATTCAAATCAACATCAAACACAAAATGGAGACTGACTCAGAGATCACCACAAAATGGAGGTCCAAAACAATAAAACTTTTGGAGCCAAAACAGGAACAATTTGTTTTGTTGACAGAAGTTTCAGAAGGTGCAAATGGGCGATTTGTTCTGTATACAAATTACCCGAAATGGCCTGATTCGGGTACAGATCGTTCTGTACCCGAAACGTTTCGCACTTCCCTAGGAGCAACACCCAGTGAATTGATAGCATTGCAAAGTGCTCTTCAGTTGGAGAGGATTCCAGTTTGTCTTGACAATTGTTTTCGAAGCACCTCTTGTCTCTTGCATGGAACTGAAGAGAGACGTTCGGTGTGCTGTACTGGTGGAATAAAGCTTTGTGATGAAACAGAAGGCTGCCTTCTCTGAGCTTGTGTCATTGGCTTTGGCTTTGCAGTCATTAGAGCCATCAAAATAATCCTTGAGCATTCAATACCTTGAGAAACTGCCACTCTGCTCTCCAGACGGGAGCTGGGTGCAGAGCTTGGTGACTGCATTTTTTTTTTCCAGGGGGCATGTTTTCGTTACACAGCCATGGAGAGCAAAACAGCAACAACTACACACATGCTCAGCTCCCAATTATTTTTAATTAGCATTGGAGCCATTGGATCATGAAAGGCCAGGCTAAGGGCCATGTCAAGTGTTTGAAAGCAGTAGCAATAGATGAAGGAAGCACACATCATGCTTCCTGTCCTTTATGCTTCTGCATTGGGTGTGGGGGGAGTGAGCATCCTATCTCTTCCATCTAGCCCAAGGGTCAGGTGCATAGTTACGAAATAGGTGATGCGACTGCACATGAGATACCAATGCCCAGGTGGCCCACCTCCTACCCCATCCTGCCCCCCATGTGTGCTGGGCATTCACCACTCACTCAAGCCCAGTGCTGACCACAGGCAGGGGCGTAGCAAGGTTGGAGCGGGCCCAGAGAAAAGATTTTAAAATGCCCCTCCCCCCGAAAGAAATCTTAAATGAGGCTGAAAAGTGGTAACAAAAAGCATAGTTATATATATATAAATCTCCTATGTGTCACAATAGAACATCATGGTAAATCATTTTTAAAAGGCTTTGTAAATTGTGGACAATGCAAGTCATTTAATGGTACTAGAGAAAGACATGCTGTTCTGGTAGCTTCAGGTCTTAACACTCACATCAGTTTCGGAGGATGAATACAACTGAAGGAAGCCCGGGCGGGTGCGCGGCTGGGGGAGTCAGTCATGTGACTTGCCTCTGGGGGGGGGCCCAAGTCAGGGGGCCCCAGACAACTGTCTCCCCTTGCCCTATTATAGTTACGCCCCTGACCACAGGGTTAAAGACTGCAGTCCTCCCAAACTACACTGATGATCATCTAGCGGAGACAGGCAGGCTGGTGGCGGACCAGTGAGTGTAGGTGTGCATGTGTGAATGAGTGGGCAAAGAGGCAGCCAAGCATCAGCATTGAGGGCACCTTCAACCTCGCCCTAGGACTGCCTTCAGCCTCACAATGTGCCTGCCAGCAGTTTTCAGCTGTGTGTCCCCAGAAGATGTTAGACTACACACATTGCATCTTTCTCGCCCACAACGGCCAGATGCCTGAGGGGGGTGGGGATTTTAGTTCAAGAACATCTGGGGACCCATGGTTGGGAACCCTTGCCCTAGCCTACTTTTCAGCCGTGTTTGTTTGTTTAACATATTTGTATGCTGCCCAAAACTTATGCCTCTGGGTGGTTTACAATTAAAACAATACAAATTAAAACAAAATTAAAACAAAATTAAAACATTAAAATTTAAAATTTAACACACTGTTAAAATGATTAAAAACTGTAAGCCTAAGTAAAAGCCTGGGTGAACAAATGTGTCTTAACTGCCTTTTAAAATATTGTCAGCGATGGGGAGGCTCTTATTTCAGCACGGAGGTCATTCCTGAGTCTTGGGGCAGCAACAGAGAAGGCCTGTCCCTGTGTAGTCACCAGATGAGCTGGCAGCAACAGCAGACAAGCCTCTCCAGATGATCTCAATGCGTGGTGGGGCTCATGGCGAAGAAGCTGTTCTCTTAATTTCCTGTCCCGCATGCACAACAGCTGAGTCTCCCTCTGTTAAACTGTTATGAAGATAAATTGATGGGGACAGGACACCATGTATGCCCACCCTAAACTTATTGGATGATAGATGAGCTAAACCATAGTACAGCAGCAGCAGCCCTTGAACTGGAGCACAGTAGCACACACATCTCTCCGGTTTGGTGCTGAGCATGACACACTTCCACTCCCTTGTCCAAGTGAGACTGGGTGAACTGGACTAATGTATCCATAGCCAGGCTCCACTCCTTCTAGCTCCAACCTTGTGTTTTCTAGTGCTAAAGCTCTAGTCTGCAGGAATCCTCAGTAGTGAATCCTGTTTCAATGATCTTGGCAACTGGTTTGATATGTCTGAATATCTGAAGGACCGTCTGCTCCTTGACAAGGTCATCAGAGAGGACTCTGCTCTATGTGCTGACTATGAGCGAGACTCGGCCATTGTGCATATGGGACAGGGCCTTCTTGGTTATTGCTCCCAGGCTTTGGAATGCTCTCCTGGCTGGCATCTGCTCCTCAGCTTCCATAACAACAACAACAACAAAACAGCAGCAGCAGCAGCAGCAGCAACAACAACAACAACAACAAAATACGAAGATCTACAAATTGAAATTGAAAGGCTGTGGCAGAAGAAGACCAAAATAACCCCAGTGGTAACTGGCGCCCTGGGTGCAATTCCAAAAAACCTTGAAGAGCACCTCAACACCATAGGGGCCACAGAAATCACCATCAGCCAATTACAAAAAGCAACGTTACTGGGAACAGCCTATATTCTGCAACTATATCTATAATAACAACAGCAACAATATTGATAATAAAATTCAGCCATCCCAGGTCCTTGGGAAGGACTCGATGTCTGGATAAAACAAACCAGTCAATAACACCTGTCTGACTGTGTCAACAACAACAACATATTAATTCAATTTCTATACTGCCCTTCCAAAAATAGCTTAGGGTGGCTTACACAGAGAAATAACAAATAAATAAGATGGCTCCCTGTCCCCAAAGGGCTCACATTCTAAAAAGAAACACAAGACAGACACCAGCAACAGTCACTGGAAGTACTGTGCTGGTGGTGGATAGGGCCAGTTATTCTCCCCCTGCTAAATAATCACCACATTAAAAGGTGCCACTTTACCAAGTTAGCAGGGGTTTCAGAAGGGAATGGCTTTCAGAAGGCAAATTAAAAACATGAGGTGTTTTTTTTAAAAACCCTAGGCTTTTATATGAGTGCTATGTTCTGTGTTACCTCTGCACTGTCAATTGTTGAGTTTTATTGTTGTGTGTGTGTGTGTGTGTGTGTGATATATAAACTTTAATAAGGTGGTATTATTTTTAATATTGAAATGTAATATTTGTATTGTTTAATATATTTGTACTAGTAATTTTCAGCCCATTAAAATAACGGGCGCTAGTAGCCTTCTCCGTCCTCCCGCGAATAACTTTCAGTGGGGGGGGGAGCAGGAGGGAGATGGATTGCCCCAGTGCTGCTCAATACCCAGGATGGAAAGGGGTTTCCCTCCAGTTTGTCAGCGTTGTGCCTGTTGACTCCACACATCTCCACGGGCTGCGACATGATGGGGGTGGGTGGGTGGGAAGGGAAGGAAACTGCTCTTATCATCTTCGAGTAGCTACCACTCTCCCCCACCCTCCGGCTTGGTACTGGTAGACATAGCATGTGGGCTTTTTCCCGCCCCACATGTTCACTGCAAACCGCTGCAGGTATTTTCCTATAATATCTTGAACGTGTCTCTGTGTGTGCGTGTGCGCGCGAGCGCTCGTATCTTTCTGTAGAATCCGTGTGTGTGTGTGTGTGTGCATGAATGTATTGGCGTGCGGGTGGGGCGGGGGGAGAGTCTTCCAGGGGCAAGGCAGTAACGTGCTGGGGCAGCAGAAGTTAAGGAAAAGTGACAGCAACTCTTCTGCAACTTCTTGCTCCCGAGGCGGCCAGCAGAGGATTCACTTTAAGGAAGATGTGTTTTTGCATTTGCATCCTCAACTTCTTTAGAGAGGTGTGTACAGCGGGTCCAGCCCGGCCGCGGAGAGAGGGCTCGCATGCCTGCCTGCCTGCCGGTTTCCCTGCGCGGAGGGGGAGAGGGAGAGCCAGCCAGCCAGCCAGGCAGCGCACTTGGAGAGGCGAAGGCAGACCCCGGCTCCACTACGCCCAGCCCAGCCGGGCTCCTGGTCTTCCTGGGGACTGCCGTGCTGAGGCTTGTCCCGGCCGCCGGGGCTTGATCGAGCCCGTCTCCCAGCCGGGCCCTCCGCCTCCTCTGGCCTCACCGCGGCTGCCTTGGCCAGCTTCCCCCGCCGCCTCCTCCCCCACCCCGCCCTCCTCCCCCAGACCCGCCGCCGCCTCTCCTCTCCCCGCGGCCGGGCCGCCCGCCCGCCCGCCCCCGCTATCTTTCCCTTCCCTGCTCTTTTCAGCGGGCGGGCCAGATTCGCCGCCGCCTCTCCTCTCTCCGCGGCCAGGCTGGACCCGCCGCTGCCACCTCTGCCCTCCCCGTGGCTGTCTCCGGCCTTCCCGCGCCCGGCCCGAACAACCGGCCCGGGAGACAACATGGCCGCCGTGTCTCTGCGGCCGTATCTTTCTCGGGCATTCTGGGCATGCGCTCCGCACATGCCCAGAACGCCCGAGAAAGACATGGCCGCAGAGACACGGGCGCACACCTAACCATTTTATTATAGAGGATTGTTTCAAAGATACTTGGAATTATTTTAATGGAAACCGCCTTGGAATTATTTTAATGGAAGATGGTATACAAATCTTACAATAAATAAATAAATTCATTTTTTAATCTTATCATACAGTCTACTGCAGCTTGATTCATGTATGACAGGAAGTGTAGTTAAAGTGGGGGAAGAAAAGACTCCAAAAAACTCCTTGGTTTGTGGATTGCTGTCCACACTCTTACTGCCCATGTAGCTATGACATTGCTTCCTGTGTGGTGTCAGTGAAGGTCCAATCTGTATTGTGCATGCCTCAAATGGCCCTGTGTTTTCAGTTGATGCTTTAGGTTGCTGAGTCTTCAGCAGGGCATCACAAGCCATGGGCACAATCCTCAGGGTGCTTCTGTGCAAGCCACATTGAAAGAGCGTGTGTATATGTGCATGTGTATGCGCATGCATGCATGCACACACACACGCATGCACTTGCACACACACAAGAGTAATAATGCAAATCTTCTCTTGTGTGACTCCCTTTGCTTTTCAGTAAGCCCTTTGCAGGAGTTCTTGGAGTCTTGTATCCTTCCGCTTACAGCACAGACATTTGCATCACGCTGTTTTAGGTTCAGCTATAGATTAAGTTTATAACTCGGTAGGAGAGAAAAAGAAGACGACAGTTCATTAAATTATCACTTTTGGACTTTGCTTTAGAGACTTGCTTATCTGATGCTGCCAGTTGGATACACAGCAGCACCATCGGTTGCGGTTTCTGCGGTCAGACACTTATGTGCAGATAATTTAGAGGTGACCTCAAACCTCCCTGTGGTTAAACTGTAACCCCACTTGTGGCCTTGTGGTTGAGGGGCTTCTCTGGAGTGGATCTAATATAATTTTACCTTGTCTGTTTCTGCTCAAGTGGTGTGAAATATGACTCCCTCACTGTTGTATCGCCAGTACAACATGAATGTGTCAGAGATAATGCAACCAGCTTGGGATTTGCATTGCTGCTTAGATAATATATGCTAAGCAGGCAATTTCATTAGCTAGCTGTGAGTCCGTTGGATAATTTCATTAGCTTGATGTGCATGGTGACTTCTTCATCTCATTCATACGGTAATTGTAACCTTCCCCTTGGATAGCTTTCCTTCCCTGCTCTGTGAGTTCCAGTTATTCTGATTTTAATTTTGTTGCTGTTGTCAGATTGAAACAATGGAAAGGAAGGTCCTTTAACCTAATGTATTGAAGCCTACATCAGTTGGAAGCCTACTCTGGGAAGAGGAGAAACAGACCTGAGAAGGTAGCAAAGCTTTCTAAAAAACAAAAACAGAACAAGTTGTTCTGGTAAGAACTAAGCTGCCCACTTTCATTTCACTATAACCTTAATTGACAATTACCACCCCCTCACAAGTTAGCCCAGTTCAGCCTCAAATGTTCACACGTCCGCCATCTTGAACTGGGGTGGATGACTTAATTACAGCATCCTATGAGGGAAGGTTAAAATTTTGTTTAAAATTGCCAGCTCACTCATTTCTTTTGTGAATTGGGTGGTAGGTAGAAGGACCTCTGCCTGAAAGCTTGAAGAGCTGCTGCCAGTCAGTGTAGACAAAATGGAGCGAAATGGACCAAAGGACTGACCAGTGGTGGAGCCAGGGAATGGAGCCTGGGTTCTGTTCTGTGCCCAGTGGCCCCAACATGTGCATGCCACGGACACCATTTACTCCATTTGCATGTGACATCACACACACGTGGCCCAATCACTGAAGGGCCTATGCTAGCCATTGAGAGTGTATTCCCAGCCAGCATTTGCTGGCTAGGTGCATTTATTTCCCTCTCTCTCCATCGTTGGAGGAAGAGGAATGGAAATAAATTCACCCATCCAGCAAACACTTGTGCAGGCCCTCCGGAGACCAGGCCACGCCCATGTGCATGTGACATCACGGGCAAAGGGGGTGTAGCCACCCACTCATGTGGCCCTTCTATGGCTCATGGCCAGGTTCTTTGAACTCACCAGCTCAATAGTGGTTCCGCCTCTGGAACTGACTCAGTATAAGGCAGCTTCCTTTATTGCTATGTACCGTTTATTTGCACACTATGACAAATGCACTATTGTAGCATGCAAAGGAAGCTGGTTCCCCTTGCCATTTCAGATTGCTGCCATGTGCCTTGGCATGGGAGGGCGGGGTGTGCTGATGATGAGAAATGCAATGAATGGCTTTCCTTTCTTACCTAATCCACCAGCCAGTGATGCCAAAGGAACTGGTATTAGGCCAGGCGAGTCTCCCGGCAATCAAGTAGAACAAAGCAGGCTGGAAAAGAAAGTCCTTGGGTTTCACTGCCTTGTGACTTAGGCTTCCTGCTGTGGAAAGGGCAGAGCTTCTGTGGGGAGCTGCTATGCAAATGTCATGGTGTTCCCTGCTGAGAGCTGAATTCAGCCGCGGGGGCGTCTCTCTCACCTATTGACTAGCCCTTTACTGCTCTTAGAGGCTGATTTCTTGCAGTGAACAACCACATACCCAAAGAGAAGCAGCAGCCAGCAACTTGGGGTGTAAGAGGAGAGAGCTGGTTTGGGAAAATGCCAGGCGGAAGGCACCAAGACCTGGAGGACGGCATCCTTATGCTCATTCGTATCCCAAGCTGAAGGAATCTGACCCATCATTCATTCAAGGCAAAACAAATAGAAGCCTTGGCTTCAATGGTGTAGGAACTGGGAGTTGCAAAGAGAATGCTAGATCATTTATTGGTGGGTGGGGGAGGAAATATTGCTGAAGAATGCAGACAGGGATGTTCTGGAACAAGTGGTTGTGAACATGGGACTAGCCGCTGAGTGTGGGCTTGAAAGCTGGAGGTTTGGAACAAGTTTGTTACAAACTTGGGGCCTGTGTGTCTAAAGCGACTCTAAAGTGACTTCTAAACATACAGCAAGGTAAGGCGGGGTGTGGCTAGGCCTGCTAGGTGGCCTCCACCTGTTCAGGAGCATGTAGACTATGGTGGTGTGGCGAGCCAACATGGTGGACCTACATTGTAAGGCACATGCATGAGGAGGACAATGGCGGGTGTGGTGGTTGGATGATGGGGGGCCTCCCCCCCCATCACGGTCTTAACAGATACACTCAGATGTAGAATGGACCCATGGGGGGGGGCTTGAAAGTAAACTGTGCACCCCCACAGCAGCTGCCCGCCATAATTCAGCTGTCCCACATTAGCCAGGAGGAAGTTTGACAGCACAAAACTATTTGCAAAATGCTGCAGGGAGAGCATAGCAGTGCCAAGCTGTGTCCCCGGCTTTTAACAGCAGGCAACATCTTCTGTTTGGCATCAGGAGACGAGTGCCTTTGCTGTGGGTGCATTGGCACCCATGTCCATCACCCTCTTTTTGCCCTGGACCCCAACAATGGGAACCTTTTTGTGGTGCACACTTTCCTATGCCAGGCTGCCTATGTTTGGGGGTGGGGTGCGGGGCAACGTCACAGCTTGCCTGGTGAGGGGCATTGTGTTAGGGACATACCCACACCCTAACTTTCTCGGGGGGATGCAGCAACCCCAAAGAGGGGGCCCTGTTGGGGTGCAATGCTGCTGTGCAGCTCTGTGTTGTGTGCACCACTGTTTCAGCACAGACAGCTGCCAGTATTATTATTATTATTATTATTATTATTATTATTATTATTATTATTATTATTACATTTATATCCCGCTGTTTCTCCAAAGAGCCCAGAGCGGTGTACTACATACTTGAGTTTCTCTTTCACAACAACCCTGTGAAGTAGGTTAGGCTGAGAGAGAAGTGACTGGCCCAGAGTCACCCAGCTAGTATCATGGCTGAATGGGGATTTGAACTCAGGTCTCCCTGGTCCTAGTCCAGCACTCTAACCACTACATGGGTTAAATGGTGTAACATGTGCAGTGGCGGGTGGGATACCTCCCCACATTTCAGTGTCCCCTTCTTTCTATCCCATATTTTTTGGGGGGAGGGACCCAGTTCCCCTTGAAAGCAGCAGAAAGCTGGCAAAACATGAAAGGGTAGTATCTCTTTAAATAATCTAAATGTGGGGCTACGGCATCACTGTTGCCAGGCAGAATAGGGAAGAGAAAGGAGAATGGCAGGGGTGTGTTGCTTTAGCCGAGAGGCAGCAGCGAGAGCTGCGGCGTGCATAGAGCTATCATGTTCTTGGGTGGGTCTGAACTGCCCTCTCTATTATTACAGTTCTGAAAACAGCATGAAACTGCAGTTATGACGGCCTCCACATTCGGACATAATGCCGCTGCCAAGCCTCAGGTTGAGGTGGTGAAAGTTACTACAAATTGAAGGTTCAAATTGGAGTTTGGCGAGGCAAACTGCAGGTTGCTTATGGCTTGAAACCAAGGTTGCACGCATTCGGACGTAACAAGAGTTCCAGCCTCTGCCCTGTTTAACTCTGGTTTCGCGTTTCATCTGAATGCAGCCAGACACACACATTCTCTCAGTGCATTCAGACAAAACACTGAACTTCCTATGGACAAATACTTTCTCCCATTTCACAGTGAAACAATCAACGCATAATGGAAACAGTAATTCTGATGGAATTCCTGCAGGAGAAAGCTCTCTTTTGAACATACTCAGTTGCCAAGTCTACACAACAGTGAGAGGAGCAGGGATGCACAACTCAAATGCCACGGGGGGGTGGGGGGCTGAAATAAACCACGACATGGTGTTTGGGGCCCACGATCAATATTCAGTGCATGATCACATTAAAATAAAATATTAATGAAAACACTTACGAGTTACCTGTGGATCTTTTCTACCTGGCAAGAGACCCACAATTTTAATGGACAGTGGCCAGAAAATAGGTCCTGTCTGTACTCAGTCAGTGGGGCAGCTGGAGTGCATGCCAACCCCAAACAAATGCCAGGGCCTCTCCTTACCTGTTGCTTTCAGGCTGCAATGCTAGGCAAGCTTACTTGGGAGTAAGCCTCACTGGGAACGCTGGGGGGGATATTTCTGAGCAAACATGCATGGGATGGTGCTATAAGGCCATTTCAGAGAGGAAGTGACCCCAAGTGTGACCTTCTCTTCCTTTCTGGGATGCTGTTGCTACAGGATGTGCCTACTTGTGGGCCAGCAACAACAACAAAAAGTCCCTGCAGGCTGGATCCAGCCTCCAAGTCTTATGCTGTGCAGGCCTGGACTAGAGGGTGCGGCTGAAGACTCCTCCCATGTTGGGTGATATGAGGATTAGGGGAGGAGAGCTGGTCTTGTGGTAGCAAGCATGAATTGCCCTTTTTGCTAAGCAAGGTTTGCCCTGGTTCCCATTTGAATGGGAGACTATATGTGAGCATTGTAAGATAATGGGGCCACTCTGGGAAGAGCACCTGCATGCTTGCATGCAGAAAGTTCCAAGTTCCCTTCCTGGCATCTCCAGATAGGACTGAGAGAGACCACAACAGTGTAAACCTGGAGGAGATGCTGCCAGTCTGGGTAGACAATACTGAGCTAGATAGACTAATGGTCAGACTTGTTATAAGGCAGCTTCCTATGTGGACTGCTGTAACCCTTCCAAGCAAAATCCTACCTCCAGAATCATCATCCAGTTGTAGTGGCAAATTCTATTTTGCATCATTTGGAATTACAGCTAAGGATTCATTATAGGCTGATGTTGAAGACTGACAATAAATTAGATGAGTCATTCTTCTGCGCTCGCCTTCCTTTTTCCAAGTTCAGTTCTGTGCAGTTACACACAATCTCCAAAGTATCGTGAGTCAACATTAAAATGTAGAGGAGGGATGTGATTATTTTTTTAACAAGTTAGGGAACTGCAGTTAAAACCCTCTGTCTGATCCCAGGGGCTGGAGTTGCAACCACCCCACAAGGTTGATTAAGTCAATCAGCAGACACAGTCATTCTTGACAACACAGTAGGAGTAAAATTAAATGAATGGTAGCTTATAGTCACTGGGACTCTGGTAATAATAAGTGTCACGCTGCGCTCAGTGGCCTGGCCAATGCATAATTTATCCGGCTTCATAAATATCAAAACATGCCACAGCTGTTAGACCTTTCAGTGTAACCCCTCCAAATATTGCTTTAATTATTCAGCAGCTCTGCTCGGCAGAAATCAGCCAGCCACTTCAAAGGTTGTTTATAAAGTATCAATTGTGAGAGACCTTCCAGGGTGGGGATGATGTCCCTGCCTGTAAGTTGTTTTAATGGGAAAATAGGAAACTGCCATATACTGAGTCAGACCACTGGTCAATCTAGCATTGTCTTCACAGACTGGCAGTGGCTTCTCCAAGGTTGCAGGCAGGAATCTCTCTCAGCCCTATCTTGGAGAAGCCAGGGAGGGAACTTGACACCTTCTGCTCTTCCCAGAGCGGCTCCATCCCTTGAGGGGCATATCTTACAGCGCTTACACTTCTAGTCTCCCATTCATATGCAACCAGGGCGGACCCTGCTTAGCTAAGGGGACAAGTCATGCTTGCTACCACAAGACCAGCTCTCCTCTACTAAGACCGGCTCTCCTCTCCTGCTGGAGAAAGATCCCTCTAAAAAGACTAAGTAGATCTGGGCATGGCTGTCCATGCACTGGTGGCCACAAGGCTGGATCACTGTAATACACTTTTATATGCTGCTGCCCTTGTAGACTGTTTGGAGACTTCAGCTTTGATGGTTTACTACCATCAAAGATTGTCTTCATATCACATCCTTATTTTATCTTTAAGAGTTGCCAGTCCATGGAGCGCCAGGCTTGTGACAGTAAGCATGAATTTCTCCTTGCCAAGCAGGATTTACCTTGGTTTGTATTTGGATGTATGACTATGTGTGAGCACAGTCTGCTGTAAGATATTCCCCTTAGGGGATGGGACAGTCGCTCAGTGGTACAGCATCTGCTTGCATGCAGAAGGTCCCAGGTTCAATCCTGGGCATCTCCAGGTAGATTCCTGCCTGAAACCTTGGTGAGCCACTGACGTTCAGGGTAGACAAAATACTAAACTAGAAGTACCCATGGGCTGACTCCAGATGACGGCTTCTTATGTTCTAAGCACTGTTCTCAAGGTGCTGGTTGTTCCCAATAAAGCCCTAACTGGCTTAGGACTTAAAGGGAGATCTCTCCCCGTGTTATCTGCTTGCCTCTGAGATTGGTGAGGCCATCTTGCATGTCCTGCTGCCAATCCCAGCCCACAACATTTTGCCCACCAAATGAGGCCCCCACCTTCTCTTCCTGCCTTTCAAATCTCTCCCTGCTTCCTTCCATATGTATTGGGAAGGAGAGAGGAAAAGCAGTGTGATGCCATGCTTTTCTACTCTGATTTCACCAAGAACTACTTCTCAGAGTAGTTTGAAGCCTACTCTGGGAAAAGGAAAAGCAGACCTCAGAAGGGAGCAAGCTTTTCTTAAAAAACAAACTGTTTTCTTCAAACAAACAAACAAACAAACAAACAGGAGGAGGGGAGATTTTGAGGGGCTTGCATATCTTTAGGGGAGAAGTCCCAATGTCTGTGTCTGGTTTTTGCCTGGGCTTGTTTATATGGCTGGGTGGCTTTCAGTTTCAGTTACTCTCTTGCCTGGAGAGAGATGGTGGGAGGAGCCAGCTAGGACTAAGGTGAGTCACACCTGGTGTGATGGGGCACATTCCTGCTGAGCCTGCTTGCCTCAGTTTGAAACCTACTCTCTACATAACCGAGTGCCCCCGCCGCCCCCGCCAGCGGGCACTCCTGGGTGCGCTAGCCAATCAGGCGCCCCCGCAGCCCAGCCAATCAGCTGGGCTGCCGGGACGCATTTTTCCCTGGCACACCCAGGAGAATTAAATATATAGATATTCCAAGCAGTGACACAGTTTACTCTGCATATCCTTTAATTATTTTCAGAGTATCTGAGAAAAGTCAAATTCTCCATTTATTTTTAAAACTTATGTAATGGTGATGCTACAATGCATAGTAGAGAATTAGACAGGTACTTCTGTTTAGTTTTCCAAGTACACCTCCACGTAGTATTTGGGTATATCATGAGCCCCAGCATACTGAAATTTGTAGTTTTCCAGCATTTTTTGGTCTGGCTACGTCCACTGCTAAATAGTTTTTGCAATATTAAAAGATTAACGAGCTTGACTTGTATTTTTGAGCTGATATTATGGTAAAGTTATCTGAAAGATGGGTGTCAGATGCTTGGACAGGGGGCGCAATTTCAGTGCTTGCCCTAGGCGCTATTTTCCCTAGATACGCCTCTGGCAAGGAGACAATAAGGAATCAATAAGAGAGTTTGAGGAACATTTAGCTAATAGCATCAAGGGGAATTAAAAAAAATAATTCTTTAAATACATCAGAAGCAGGAAACCTGCCAGGGAGGTGGTTGGATCATTAGATAATGAGGGAGTGAAAGGGATTATTGAAGAGAAGCTAAATGAGTTCTTTGCTTCTGTCTTAACAGCAAAGGATACTGAATGTATACATGTGCCTGAAGCAGGCTTCTCAGGGATGGAGGCTAAAGAACAGAGTCAGATAGTGGCGATGAGAGACCACGTTCTAAACTGTCTGGAGAAATTAAAAATTAATAAATCACCAGGGCCAGATGACATCTACCCAAGAGTCCTTAAAGAACTCAAATATGAAATTGTTGAACTCCTTGCGAAAATATATAACTTATCCCTACAATCGTGCTCTGTACCAGAGGACTGGAAAGTAGCCAATGTAACCCCGGTTTTCAAAAAGGGATCCAGGGGGAGGTCTGGGAAATTAAAGGCCAGTTAGCTTAACTTGTGTTCTGGGCAAATTTATGGAAAGCATTCTCCAGAATAAAATTGTTAAGCATATAGAAGAACAGGCTCTGCTGAAGGGTTCTTCTGCAAAGAATGGCTTCTGCAAAGGTAAATCTTGCCTCACCAACCCTTTGGATTTTTTTGAGTGGTGGACTGATTTGGGCCTCTGCTCCTGCATGTGGTCATGCAAATGGTCTCTGCACATGTGTGGAGGTCACTAAAATGGGCCAACAGATCACTAAAATGGAGGCCACATGCACAGACGCCTGAACTGGATGGCAGAAGGCCTGAACTGGGCTTCTAGTGGCGCGCCGCAGGCTACTCTGGGGGAGGTTGGTATGGGTGGGGTGGGGAGCTGCTACTGCCCCTGCCATCCCCCCCTCCGTGGCTGTGGCCCTTGGGACTTGTAAGTACTAAATCACTCCCCTCCTGCCCCCTCTAGGTTTAGGGCAGCCCCTCTGCCCCTTTAGTGGTAATGGGGAATCCTCACCAAATTCCCCTTTACCAGTAGAGCTCCAAACCAGCGTGGTTCGAACTGGGCCCAGTTCGGTTCGAACTCAGACCAGCCAAGTTGAGCCAAGCTGGTTCAATGTTGAGCCCAGCTTGAACCGTGCCGGCTTGCACACCCCTAATCTAGGCACATGCATCAGAGAGCTTCCTGACTGGGGAGCTCTTAGTGGCAAACCCAAGTCAACTGTCAGGCAATGGACATTTGCTCTGATCAGGGGCATTGCCAGGACTGGGCCTGCTAGGCTTGTGCCCCAGAGGAATTCTCTGGTGCCCTGGTCCTCTGGGCTGCCCATTAGTTGTGATTAATGTCTTCAAAAACTGTAAGAAAGCAGTGGATTCTTCTAGAGAACACAAAAATGCTTAATTATCCAAAGGGGGTGGGCTGTTGATCGATCCAGGCCCTAGATCATTTAAGTACCTTGCAGCACCCTGACTCTGATGAAGAGTTGAGTCTGCAGAGGGTTTCCTGTCTATTTTAAAGAGTCCACATTGCATTAACTACTGATTATTTTTGGAGCTTTGGGTTGAGAAGGGGGCAGGGCTGAGCTGCATTATCTTTCTTTGTGGCTTTGCTGTAGTCAGTTCTATTTCAGTTGAAGCCTCAGGCGATAACCATGTTTTTGACTGTGATTTCTACCATATTGCTGCTGAAGGAAGCAGATACCAAGAACTGCAATGCCTGGAGAATGTCTGCCAGGCTGCCCGATGTTTCCTGTACAAACTGCATGCCAGTTCGAATAACCAGCACAGATTGCATTTCAGTGTGCATAGCCGATGGATGCTACAGTTGCAAAGGCGGGGTGTCTCCGCCGATGATTGCACGAGAACTGAGTCGCGGGGGCCTAATGCGGCTGGCATTTAAACAGGCAATGTCTGAAGCTGCGGTTAATGTTTCCAAGATAAACCATCCAGACAAGAAGCCAGTGCTGCAGTTTGCATCCTTTTGCTGACTGGACCATCTCCAGTTTGTGCTCCCCCTCCCCCCCATTCAAACTGCTGCTGTATGAATTTCAGGGTTTGCTAACCCAGTGGGGCCAATTGAGCTTGACAGGATGTTTAATGGCTTTTAAAAATATCTTTTGGATGCTCCTCTGCCCAAAAGACTTGGCTGAACGAAATAGGGATATGCAGCCACACACACACCCCGCAATAGCAACCACACTAGAGAAGCTATTAAATAGGAATGCTTTTATTACAATTAATAATGCATTACTAATTATAACGATGACAACCAATTACTATTTTTGCATGGTTTGGGCTAAAGGGAATAGCTAGTTTGTGATTAGTCAATGCGCTGGGGAAAAAACAATGTCCAAAGATACAGCTGTAATAAATGTACGGAACGGCCTTATAGCAAGTCAGCGCGTTGGCTCCTCAAACCCAGCAGGTTTGAGCAGCAACTGGCCACCGGCTGGAACAGACACAGGGGTGTAGCAAGCTGGAAATGGGCCCTGGGGCAAAAGTGGAGATGCCCTCCCCCCCCCCACCGCCATGTGTCTTTGCTGCAGAAGAAGTGCCAGGACATAGTGGAAAACATAATGGGAGCCAGTGTGGTGTAGTGGTTAGAGTGATGGATTAGGACTGGGGAGATCTGAGTTCAAATCCTCATTCAGCCATGAAACTCACTGGGAGAATCCAGCCCAGGAAAAGTTGAAGGAAAGAGAAGAAGAGGATGACCAGCAGCAAGGTGGATGGACTTGATTACGACAGCAATGAATGCACCACTGAGAGACCTTAAAGGCCAAGTTGAAGACAGATCATCCTGGAGAGAATCTATCTATGTGGTCACTAAGAGTTGACACCGACTTGACGGCACATTATCTATCTATCTATCTATCTATCTATCTATCTATCTATCTATCTATCTATCTATCTATCTATCTATCTATCTGATGAATAAATAAAACATTCTTAACACACCATTTATCTCACTCCTATGTAAATAATATCACCCCCCCCCATAAAGACACTTCTACACACACACTTGCACATTCCCTTCCCTAGGTATCTATATCTATTGAAATAAACATGTCTCATGCCCTCTCTGAGAGAGGGCTCATAGTTTCTGAAGCCAAGACGATTCCTCCAATCAGGAGCCAACAGTGTGCTAGTATAACCCCCACCATTACTACCAGTATTATTGGTAGGTTCCCTGAACTGGCAACTAAAGGGTGTATGATCTCCCCTCTCCCTTCTTAATGGATTGTGGAGCGTGCTCAGAAGGTCCTTAGACTCTTCTAGAGCAGGGATTCTCAATGTTGTGTCCTCGGATGTTATTGGACTTCATCTGCCATAATCCCCAACCAAAGGCCACTGGGGCTGGTGATGATGGGAGTTGAAGTCCAATAACATCTGGGGACCCAACATTGAGAATCTCTGTTCTAGAGTCTTCAAGTCCAGCAGAAAGCTCCTGAGCAGAGGAGGAATGAGAGATTTGGAGATCTGTTCTTCTATGAACTTGCTTATATATTGCAGTTCTTCTTTGGGCAAGATTGCACGCTGGTTTGAGATTCTGGATGGGCCCACCTGAGCTCGTTGCACTGGGTCTTTGCCATTTTGGCTGCTCACCCACAGGACTTTCAGTATGGACTATGCAGGAGTACTGTTGGGATAGTTCCCATAGAAGAAAGAGACTGGAGTTGGGTTTGGGTTTTATTTAGTGGCCCTATGATGATTTCATAGTTTCATAGCCGTCAGCTACTATATATTCATATATATTCCTATATTTATCTATCTAGGAAGGAATATAGGAATACCTATATATACCTAGGAATATAGGAAGGAATATAGGAAGGAATATAGGAATACCTAAATATACCAAGGAATGTAGGAATACCTATATATTCAGCAACTATGTATTCATTCCATAGTTTCATAGCCGTCAGTTTCTACCCATCAGCGCCAGTGCTACCTCCATAGCACCTGCCCATTTATCATAGTTTCTGATGTTTTATGATTTTCTATTAATTTGTAATTGGGTGTTTTAAGTTTACCTCTTTAAGTGTATCTCAAAAGAAATGATTTTTAAAAAAATTATCTCTTTTTTGCAACCACTGGGAAATGCACAGTCTCAAAATATACAGATATATATAGAGAGGGAGAGACGTGAACCCCCAAACCTCATTTCCTGAGTAAGACGGCTACGCTGGTGATTCTGGGAGGTGGGAAGGGGAGAGTGACCAGCAAGCTATTGCCCAGCCAGTGGAGCCCCCTCCCTCAGGGGCCCAGAGCCATCTCTCCATTCAGTGAAGTTACAGGTCTGAGTGAGCAGATAGCTGGCAACCAGATATATATCCATTTAACTGGCGATGCCAAGGATTGACCTTGGGACCTTCTGTATACTAAGCCTGGACTCTGCCACTGAGTGACGGCCCCGAAGGTTTTCTGCTCTTCCTGCTCTTAGGAAATCAAGCTCTGCAGAAGATTTATTGCTGAATTGGCTCTCAAGGGGCTGTGACATTTGGGAATTAATTGGCTCACTTGAATTGTGTTGTAACTTCTTGCACCTGGGAGGGCTGCCCTGATTGGTAGTCAGGCTTTTGAACTCCTGGCACTTATAAGTGCGAGCAGCACCAAGGTGTAGCCACCGTTGTATGCCGCCTGCAGGTGGCTGCCACAGCTGACCGCCAAAGGGTGTCGGTTTTGGGGGGGGGTGGGACTGGGGGCTGGGGCCAACCTATTGTCTTGGACTATTGGAAGGAAGCATTCACTTCATTGTTGCCTAGTACTTAGTTAGGCCTGATACAGGTATGTGTCTTGGGTTGAACAGAGATGGGGAACTGGGGGGTCAACTCTGGGGCAGCTATACCAGTGGTGGTGGGGAATCGATGAAGCTTTGGTGTTAGTAGGCCAGTGGGCTGTTACGGGGAAGGGAATTCTGAAATTCAATTGCTGTTGCCCTGTCCAGCAGGCCTACTACCTCTTTGACCTAGTAGAGCAAGGCCACCCACCCACCCACCCACAAAACCTCGCCTGCCTTCTCCGTAATGCCAGGTCAGTTCAAAATAAATCTGAGGTAGTCCATGACTTAATTATGGATGAAGGAGCCGACTTGGTATGTATTACGGAGACCTGGTTCGGAGAGGCTAGTGGTCTGGTTTGGACCCAGCTTGTCCCAGAAGGTTACGCCATGGTGGAGCAGGTGAGAGGAGGTGGGGTGGCTGTGGGCTATAAAAATACCATCTCCCTTACCAGGATTCCTGACAGGGATTTGGCCTATATTGAATGTGTGCACCTAAGTCTAGGGACCAGGGATAGACTGGGACCTGCTGGTATACCAATCACCCCGCTGCTCAGTGGAGTCCCTAATTGAGCTGACGGACCTGGTTGTTGAGTTGGCATTGGAGTGGCCCAGGTTTTTGTTTGTGGGAGACTTCAATGTTCATTTTGTGATCGGGTTGTCAGGAGCGGCTCAAGAGTTCATAGCAGCTATGACAACTGTGGGCCTGTCCCAATTGGTCTCTGGACCGACACATGATGCTAGTCACACACTCAATTTGGTATTTTGTTCTGATCAAGGTGGTGTTCTATGGGTGGGGACCACATAACACCGGTTTTAAGGGAACTGCACTGGCTGCCGGTATGTTTCAGGGTGAAATACAAAGTGCTGGTTATTACCAAGAAAGGCCTTAATGGCTTGGGTCCAGGGTATTTAAGAGAGCGCCTCCTTTGTCATGAACCCTGCCGCCTGTTATGATCTTCTGGAGAGGTCTGGTTATGGTTGCCACTGACTTGTTTGGTGGTGACCCAGGACCGGGCTTTCTCTGTGGCTGCCCCGGGGCTTTGGAATATGCTCCCTGCTGAAATAAGAGCATCTCCTTCTCTGTTTGTTTCCAGGATGACCCTCGGCTCACCTGTTCTCACAGGCTTTTAATTAGAATTAATTTTAATGATTTGTTTTAATAATTGTTTTATGCTACTGTTTTAATTGTTTTGTGTGTTTTAATCTGTGCTGATCTTTAATTATTTTAAATTTTGTACACTGCCTAGAGGTGTATATATCAGGCAGTACAAAAATATGAAAAATAAATAAATAAACTTTCGGACACAGATGAAGGTGTGTGCAGAAGGAGAGAGCTGGAAGGCACTAGAGGTCTCAAAGTAAGGGTTAATGTTGAAGTACCATGAAGCTCACTGGGTTACTCTGGGCTAGTCATGTATCTCTCAGTCTAACCTACTTCACAGGGCTGTTGGAAGGATGAATATAACCATGTACACCACTCTGGGCTCCTTGGAGGAAGAGCAGGCTATAAATGTAAATAAAGTATAGTAAAAAGTGTGGGATGCAGATGAGGAGCAAAAACTGAGGAAGCACTCGAGAAAGAAAAGCACAGGAATGGCAGTAAAGGAGAGATGCACCTAGTTAGCTCTGGTTTGTTGCTGTTTGCTGCTAGAGGTGAACCGCAACAAGCCACCCTTTCCCTCCTTGCTGGCCTGCCCCCCCAGCAGCTCCACCAGCCTGGGCACCACCTGCCACTCTCCCCCCTTGCCCCGGCCTCAGCTGCTCAGGTGTGCTGCTGCCGCTGGCTGTCTACACACTAGGGCTGTTCTCGTGACCACTATTAGGGTAGAAGAAGCCTCCCAGCCACATTTGGGAGCTGTGCACACTCCGGATATTTGATGGTATGTTGGATAACAGTAAGGTCGGAGACAGGGAGCTTGCTTGTCTGTCGAGCCCCAGCTGGGTAGGATGAGCATGCCCTCCCCAGAGTCTGTCCCCAGCTTCAGAACCCTCCGGGAAAACTCTCCTACCCAGCTGGGGCGTGACAGATGAGCAAGCTCCCCGTTTCTGACCTTGCTTCTATCTAATGCACAATCAAATACTGGGAGCCTGTCCAGCTCCCAAAATAGGACAGGAGCCATTTCAACAAAAGTCATTTATAGATTAACAAATTATCTAGAAGTTGGGGTAAGCAGAGAAGTGGCCAAATTTGCAGAGGACACTAAACTATTTAGGGTAGTAGAATCCAAAACCCGTTGTGAGGAGCTCCAAAAGGATCTCTTCAAACTGGGTGACTGGGCGACAAAATGGCAAATGCCGTTCAGTGTAAGCAAGGGTAAAGTGATGCGGCAAAAACCACCAACTTCACATATATACTGGTGGGGTCTTTGCTGTCAGTGACTGACCAGAACTTGGGGTTGTGATGGACAGCTGGTTGGAAGTACTGACTCAGTCTATGGGCGGCAGCTGTGAAACAGGCAAGTTCCATGCTCGTGACCATTAGGAAGGGGGTTGAAAATAAAAATGCTAATATTATAATGCCCTTCTACAAATCCATGATGTAGCCACATTTGGGGTACTGCATACAGTTCTGGTCACCGTACCTTAAGAAGGACATTGTAGAACTGGAAACGGTGCAGAAGAGGGCAGGCAAGATGATCATGGGCCTGGATCAGCTTCCTTATGAGGCGAGGTTACATCATCTGGGGCTTTTTAGTTTCAAAAAGAAGTGACTACGGGCAATTATGGGGACAGAGGTGTATAAAATTATGCATGAAGTAGAGAGAGTGGACAGAGAGAAATTTTCCTCTCTCTTTCACAACACTAGAACCAGGGGTCATCCCATGCAGGGGTGTAGCTATAATTGAGCGAAAGGGTTCAAAGAACCCGGGCCCCCAGTCCCGAGGGCCCCACAGTTCCACCTCTCCCTATTTTCTTCATTATCTCCCTCACTCTGGGGGGCTGCCAGAGAGAAGGATGACTACGCCCCACCTTTCCCCTAGCTATGCCCCTGATCCCATGAAACTGAAGGCCAGGAAATTTAGGGCCGACAAAAGGAAGTACCCTTTCACACAGCACATAATGAATCTATGGAAATCTCTGCCATGGGATGTGGCCACTAGCTTGGATGGTTTTAAAAGGGCTTAGACGAAATTCATGGAGGACAGATCTATCAATGGCTACTACTAGTCTGGTGGCTGTGGGTCACCTTCAGCCTCAGAGGCAAGATTCCTTTGAATACCAGTTTCAGGGGAGTGACATCAAGAGAGAGAGTGTGGGCCTTCATCTCTTGACTGTGGGCTTCTCAGAGGGATCTGGTAGCCCACTGTGTGATACAGGATGCTGCCCTAGACAGGCCTTGGGCCTAATCCAGCAGGGCTGTTCTTATGAGAGACAAAAGGATAGAGAGAGAGCAAGATTGGGTGCCAGCTTCTCCTCTTTGCTAGCTTAGCAATGCAGCGGCCAACAGGAGAAGCCAGCACCAGTTCGCTCTCCTGCTGCCTCAACTGCAGAACTGAGCAAGCCAGGAACTGCTGACTCCACCCCTGTTTACACATGGGGATCCCTCATTTAGGCAACAGAAGTGGAGCCGCCTGCTTTCATGTGGGTATTCCCAGAACTGAAGAGCTAATGCAGCATAGAAAGAACAGCTTTGTGAGTTAGCATTTCATTGGTAGATAATTCATTAGGGTTTAGTTCTGGTCTGCGCAGACTAAGGCAGGCAGGAAGGGAGAGAGGAGAGCTGGTCTTGTGGTAGCAAGCATGACTTGTCCCCATAGCTAAGCAGGGTCTGCCCTGGTTGCATATGAATGGGAGACTTGATGTGTGAGCACTGCAAGATATTCCCCTCAGGGGATGAAGCCGCTCTGGGAAGAGCAGAAGGTTTCAAGTTCCCTCCCTGGCTTCTCCAAGACAGGGCTGAGAGAGATTCCTGCCTGCAACCTTGGAGAAGCCGCTGTCAGTCTGTGAAGACAATACTGAGCTAGATAGACCAATGGTCTGACTCAGTATATGGCAGTTTCCTATGTTCCTAAGGGAGATGGTAGAATCCTCTTTAGACTGTGGAGAAGGAAGGAGTCCCAGCTGGAAAGCCCCTCTGAGTTGTTGTGTGGTTTTTAAAAAAATGCTTGCAAGGAGCATATCAGTACAGTAAAGGAGAGGGCTAGTCTAGAATCTTTCTCCCTTATTGCCCCCTTGCAGAGAACTTTTGTTTCTTTTATGGGAGGGAGCATTAAAAATGCCCCACCTGCAGTCTAGAGTGGCACAGTCTACTTTCCTGTCTTGGGGTTCTATCCCCTCATTCTCCCGCACACATAAAGCAGGGTCTCATAGTACAGTGGAGACATTGGCTGGTGTGATGTGGGAAATTTCTCAAAGTAGCCCCATGGAAATTAAAAGGACAAGGTAGGTGTGGCCTACCATTTCCTTTTCATTTCAATGGGAGTACTTTGCATAATTTCCCTCATTATGTCAGCCACTGAGGGGCTGGTGTCACTCCAGAAAGCTCACATACAATTTCACAAAAAATAACCACAGCAACCTGGGTGGTAAAATAATGCTTTATTTTATGGATGAACACACACTAGTATGCCACACTCTTCTCTTTACAAAACTGTATGAACAAAGCAGCTGCTCTGATTCAGGCTCGCAAGCCCCAAAGATGCTTGAAACCTGGACGTTTAGCATTCTCATGGTCTATTTGGCTGAGGAAACAGTGTTATTCTGCAATTCCTGTTCACGCAAATTCTGATGCATGGTAAATTATAATGGAAAGAAACAGCATGAGTTTTCCCCCCTTTTGTGTTTGATTTACTGGTGTATCTCCCAGGATGATCTAATTACCACCAACAGTCAACAGATTCAACTGAAAACGTAGACACAATGAAGAACACTGACAAAGTTACCAGTGTTGCGTTGCTGTCTGGAATGTGTTTTACTAACAGCACATGGTAGAAATGTAGAAATTTGCGTTGACATTCAAGCTGTCAAAACAATCAAAAGGAATCACACAAGTTGATATAGTCCAAGTGGAAACCTCTAAGGGGTCTTAGGAAGCAAACGAATGTTATCGCATGCATGCCCAACACAAGACTTAATACTGGATGGTGGGAGGAGAAGAAACTTGACAAATCAAAGACATTCCTTTTATATACAACAAAATGAATGATACAGTATTCATACTAGCTGTACATTTGGTCAGAATAATTTACAGGGAGCTATACCCTCCCACCCAAAACAAAACCACTTAAGTAATTCAAAATGTTTGGGGCAGGTCCGGTCCTGAACACATTGGTCTTTCCCCAGGATGTAGGGGAGGCAATGAGTGGAGAGGTGTGATTAAAATTCCATGAAAAAAGGAATGCAGATTTACAACCCCAAAACCCAGATTTTATCATCATCATGGTAAAGCAGACGCACACATTATAATGATGATAAAATATGCAGTTTTAGGATTATTACCATTGACAGAGACTGGCGGTGCAGAAGGGTAAGGAGAGAAGACATGTAAAGGGAAATAAGAAGGCAATTCATAGATATAGCAAAGGGGTCTTCAGGGGAGGCAGGAAAGCCACTGGAATCACTCCAAACACCCAGACCTGATTATGTTCTAGGAAATATTGCTCCCATTTTCTTTACCACCCTTTGTCCACAACTAGTACTACAAACGTGCTCTTTTCCATCAGAGCGGCAGTTCTCGGGGTTCGGTCAAACCTAGTAGAATTCTGAATCGTGTGGAGTAAGAAAGTCAATCAGATTTCCTTGACCCCATGCCCCCCACCTGATAACAACCAGAGGGTTCTTTCAAGCATAAGACAAAATGTCTGAGTTGTGTTAGTAATTCAGATCCATACAGGTACGTTACAGTCGGTGGGCCACACTCAGGACAGCGTCAGGCAGGAGGCCAGGCTCTGCCTGTGCCACTGCATGGGCTGCCCCAGAGTGTTCTTGTACAGGCGCTGAAAAACCATGCAAATGCAGTTGTGGGACTGTGCGGCCAATGGAAATAATGGCCTCACCGTTGTGACATTGCATTTGTGCAACTTCCCAGAGTTGTGCAAGAGCACTCTTGTGCCCCTGCACTGATGTTGTGTTGCTGGCCCACCCAGTAGGGCGATGCCTCTTGCCTAACGCTGCGTTGTATGCGCCCCAGGGCACCAAAGAAATTGATTGAATCCCAGGTGATTTCAAATAAAACGGCTGCAATCAGTGCACTGAAGAAATCGGCAAGAAGAGTTCCTGGGTGCTTCAGAAGAACATTGGCAATGTGTCGAAAGCAGGAGCATCCCACCACCTAGTAGGCTGTGTTGAAGCCTTTTTCCTCCTTCTTGCCCAGAATACACTGCATTGCTGAAGGATCAATACAAGCTGAAGCAAAAGGGAGCAACGGGTGAAAACTATATACAGAAATAACTATACAGTACATGAACTGTAATTAAAGGTTAGTGTTAACAACAGCAGTGCTTTCTACAAACAAAACGTCTGCTCAGCTGAGCAGCTCTGTAGCAATGGCCGATTCTTCAAAATGCAGAGACAATGAGCCAACAACACATGAATCAGTACCTTTGAAAAATAATTGTGCTATAATCTTTCTCCCATGGTTGGTAGTTGTGTTGGAGACAATGGAGGGCTAAATAAGGGAACCTTAATACACAGATGGTGGGTTTTCATTGCTACTGCTGGAATCCTTCCAATAAATAGGGCGTTTATAGTCATTTTGGGGGAAATCTCTTTCCAAGTCCAGTTTCCTGATTAAGCATCTTATTCCCAAAGTCACTTCGTGGCAAGAAAGGTGATAAGATCTGTTTTGTTTGCTTTAAACAGCAGTTTCTGCTGAGTTCCTCATGCTTAAATGTTCTTCCATCCAGGAAGGAGTCATGATCCAGTATAAGCAGGTGAGCTGCTTCCTCTTTTCAGTTCTCTTAAATACATGCTCACGTAACACTCCTTTCTCCAGGAAAAAAAAGAGAGAGAGATTCAGTTGCATATTATTATTATTATTATTATTAGAAATTGCCTTGTGCTTTATAGCACAAGCCCGAAGGGTTAATCCTCATCCTCGTCCTCTTTTGTTGCGACTACTGGGACTTTGTCCTGGACTTGGAAACATTCCACAAAGAAGTTGACGATGGATTTGTACAAGTGCTGCTCCAGGGCTGGACTGCTGAAGTAGTGGCCCTCGTCGGGGTAGATCTGCAAAGGAGCGGAAGAGACTATGAGCAAGAGGGACCTTGAGCTGGCCCAGAACCAACATTTCAAATAATCCAGACACAGCTTCCCTATTCAGACATCGGCTGACATAAAGAGCCAGGATCCCGGGTGCAGTGAGAGAGCAGCCTAACAGAACTTCTCAACTAATTGGCAACACTCAGGCTGTATATAAATATGATAGATAGAGCGATAAATAAATAAATAAATTGCACCAGTGCGGCAGGGAAGTAGCAATTTTGGACACCCTCCCCTTTCCCAGGAAGGCCTGAAAAATATGTCCCTGAGGGTTGCACAGCCTTTTGAATATGGAGGGAGGACTGGCCCTCCTCACTCCGTATTGTTATGACTGGCCCTGGGCAACTACCTGTTTTTCTCAGCCTTTTTTGGCCCAATTGGACAGCAACAACAGAATAGTAAGTAAAAGTTTAGATTTCTGGGGAGGTGAGGCAAAGAGTCCTGTGTCATCCTGAAGGTTAATTTATTGAAGTTCGAAAGCTCATGCCACAGTAAATTAGGGAAGAAAATCTGGTGTCAGCTGTATAATCTTTGGGCCTTAGTTTAGTCATTTTTTCCTCTATCAGTGGCCAACCAGTTGGATCTGGGAAGTTCAGATGCAGAGCAAGATGGAGATGACAGCCATTCCTGCCCCATCCCTGGCCTTTGTCAGTCTTTAAGGTTCCTTGCCTTTTCATGGTTGCTAGTACAGAAACACACATGGCTTCTCATTCGGCACTGTTCTGGTCAGAGTTTGTAATTGTAAGGCTTTAACAAATCTGCTCTTCAGTAGGCAATTCATGGGATAGATTATACCTACTGGGCCTCTGATTGGTCTGCCAGATTGCTGGCTCCTCCCCTCCTTTCATGACTCTTCCTGCAAATTCCTTTGCTTTGCTCCTGGTAGCGGCCAGTTTCCCTGTTCCAGCCTCCATGTTTCCATATTGTGAGCAGTGTTACAAGGAATATGTGACCACAGAGCCATGCCTCTGATGTAATTGACAGGCCCAGTGCAGACAGCATACCCAGTAATGTCACTGAACAAAACTGCTGTACAAAACAGTCTGCAGATTTGCATATCCCTCTGTTATGCAGGGAGTGTGTTAATGATTGCATTGAGAAAAGAGAGTAAATCACACCATACTTTACCTGCAAGCTGTAATTAGCCTTTGCCCTAATTAGGTGCGTAATGAGGTCAGCAGTGTGCTGGAAGTGGATTTTCTCTGTAAAACCAGATTAGGATCAATAAGTGGCAGAGAAAAACACATTGAATTGCGAAAAATCAAAACAAGGATTTGAAGCAGGCAATTGAGACACGAGGTTGCTGTGTGTGCCCTGGCACTTACCATCGGCTGTTGCGTGGATGATCAAAAACTTTTGGTCTTTCATTGATGTCAATTTGTGCGCCAGTTTGGTGATCTGAGGAGGTTAAAATATGTCTTTTTAGGATGCTCAGCATTTGCCCCAATAGTTCTTACAGAACTTTATTTAGGACTACATGGAACTTAATTGGTGGAATTGGCAACAGCAACATAAGAACAGCCCTGCTGGATCAGGCCCAAGGCCTATCTAGTCCAGCATCCTGTTTCACAAAGTGGCCCACCAGATGCCTCTGGGAAGCCCACAGGCAAGAGCTGAGGGCATGCCCTCTCTCTTACTGGTGTTCCCTTGCAACTGGTATTTAGAGGCATCTTGCCTCTGTGGCTGGAGGTGGCCTACAGCCTTCAGACTAGTAGCCACTGATAGACCTGTCCTCCATGAATTTTTCTAAACCCCTCTTAAAGTGATCCAGGCTGCTGTCAGTCACCACATCCTGTGGCAGAGAACAATGCTCAGTGCTGAAGCTGCCCCTTTTCTCAAGTATGGAAACTTAAGTGTCTCATGAAATTCTCTCTGTTATCATTAGAAGAGTCCTAGAAGAGACATCCAGTGAAGCTCATGCTACACCATTGGATGGGTAAGGGGGTGAAGAAAAAAGTAGCAGTCTAACAATAACCTTTTATACCAGGGGTTCTTAAATGGGTTCCCAGATTTTGTTTGAACAACAATTTATTGATTGGTTTATTTAATCATATTTATAGAACGTCTTATATAAAATCTCTGAGTAGTTTACAATTAAAACCCAGCAACAATTAAAACCTAAAACCATATAATCAAATTAAAATAACCATCAATAAAACTTAAAAACATTATAAACTAAAACCCTGATAAAATAGGTACATTTTCAAAAGTCACTTAAAAACAGCCAGAGATGGGGAGGTTCTGATTTCATTTGGGAGCATGTTCCAGTGCCCTAGGACACCTAGAGGAGACCCAGTTTTGGGTCACTACTAAACAATCTGGTGGTAACTGCAAGCAGACCTTCCCCAGTGATCTTAAAGGTGGTGGGGTTCATGAAGGTGAAGGCGCTCTCTTAAATTCCCATCATCCCCAGCCACAATGGCCAAAATGCTCATGCAACATCTAGGGGTGTGCACAAACGGTTCATCGCCAAACCGGTTTGCCTCGAACCAGGATGGTTCGGTGGCTTGATCACAAACCAGGGGCGTGTTGGTCCATGATCGAATTGGACAAAGCCCGGTTTAGGTGAACCGGTTCAGCAATGAAGGGGCGGTTGAGTGGGGGTGGTGAGAGAGGTGGAAAGGTTGGCCGGCTTACCTGGCTGGCTCCCCCCACCCCCGCAGCATGGCCCCGTCAGCATGAAGCTTTGTTTGGAATGCTCCCTGTGTGGCGGCGGTGTGGTTCCAGTCTCTGCAGATGCACTGAGGGTATCTGCGTGGTGTCCATGCGTGGGCGGCCACCTAAACAAAGCTTCGCACATGCTTTGCACATGTTGAGGTGGGGGGAGGGCGGGCGAGCAGTGATGCCAGCTGCCTTGCCCAAACCTTTCTAATAGAAGGAAGGCCAACAAGGGGGAGGGGAACCCCCGTGGACCTCCCCGCCACCTTGGAGAAGCCCCTTGGAGGGGGTAAGTTAAAAAAATAATTAAAAAACCAAACCCCCGAATGGGAGGGGGCATTTGGTTCAGGGTTGAGCCGAACCAGGAATGGTTTGCCTCAATCCCGAACCTTCAAACCTAACCAGTTCAATGTTGAACCAGTTTGGATTTGAGCCAGTTTGCACACCCCTATCCCAGCATCCCCAGCTGCAAAACCTTTTTGCTTGGAGATTATGGGAGTTGTAGTCAACAACATCTGGGAATCTCTGTTAGAGGGAATGCTGCTCCCCACCTGCAGAGCCATGGCCCCAGTCTGATCATGAGGTGATTACAAAAACGATAGTGAGCTATCCTGATCCTGGACTCTCTGCATTGTGTCCATTTTGGTCCTAAGGGCACCTACTATTTCCTTTGCCCTGGGAAGCCTAGTTCCACGGCAGGTTTGCATTTACGATCTGGGCTCATTTAAACCGAGCAGTTTTAACTTCTCCTCTCCAGGTTTTCTGCTCCCAAACAGTACTAAAAAACGAAGCTGCCGCATCTTGCAACTGGGCTATAAATTGACCTATAAATAGACCACTGGCTCCTCCATTATCCCTGTCATTACCTCATATGCTTTATTGTCAGTCCCTTGTAATCCCAAGTATCTTTCTGAAAAGGCCGAAGCTGGAAGAAACCAAGAGAAATCAGCTATGTGTTAAATCAGCCAAGGGAATACCAAATATTTCAGGTCGTAAAAATAAAACAAATGGCAGTGTTAGGACTAGGTTTCCCCCTTTATATATTATATATTTTATTTTTTTACATTTTGTTTTGTTTAACTGGGCACATTGAGATGTTAAAAAGGGGGGTAGGTCTTTTTTAACCTGCACAAACCCTGCCAACCAAAGATTAGATTTGGTTAAAAGGAACAAGTGTCATCCAATCAGAGGGGTACCCCACCCACCCCCGGCCAATGCCTGGAAATTTCTGATGCTGAACTGCAAAGAGGCAGCTTTTAAACTGCTGCTTTCTTTTTGATTGAAAGCCCTTTGGGGCAGTGGAGGCCTAGAAAAAGAATTGAGGGAGGTGCAAAAGGGGCAAAGTGCATTTCTGGGTGGGTGAGCGGTGCCCCACACATTAGATTTCTGAAACAGAAATTGGGGAGGGCAGCTGGAGGGGCAAACTACTTGTCCGAGAGGTCGCTTCTCCCCCTCTCCTGGAGCCACACTTGCTTTGTGGATGCAGAACCATCTTATTCTCTTTTCTATGAAAATTGTTTCGAGAACTTCTTTGTTGAAAGGTGATATTTAAATATTATCATCATTATATTAACATTTCCACCACCAGCATCCTCAGTGGAATAATGTGGCCAGCAGTCAAATCCAGAAAATATATGTGTGCGTATGTATATGCATTTCTACATATGATACACCCAGTATATTTTTTATTACTTTCAGCTGTTCAGCACAGGAAATCTGAATCCACAGATACACGAATGGTACATATAGCACCGTGAGCTATACAAAGCTGATGGGACCTGTATAAAATTGTGCAAAGGGATACAATGGGCATAATTTTTTCCTTCTTTGGCTTCTGTTTTGCTTCTTTATTTTGTTTCTGCTAATCACAGGAGGTGCAAAGAGCCACGGCAGTCATGGGAATACTGCCCCACCCCTACCCACAGGGCCACCCCCTATCACCACATTTCCTGAAATCTCTTAGGCATTGTCAACCCAAGCCCAGCCCTGCACCCTTGAAAGGCAGCAACTTACATTAAAAAGAAATGAAAGCTGAGATTGTCTCAGGAGCCATTTCTGCCCCTTGCAGTGTACAATCATGGACCCACGGAATGCACACTGCCCTGCATCTGTGTTAGTCCAATGGTCTTGATATTTACCATATAATCTGAAGTCCGTCAATGGAGAAAGAGCAGCACCACATGAGAAGACTTGGTCCTTGTTCTCTTCTCCAGAAAGGAGGATATAAGTGCTCAGGTAGCCACCATAATCCTGAGAGGTAAGGGGAAGAAAGAACAAGACAGGGACTGGATATGTGTGTGGGGGGTTGGGGTTGGGATATGGACCTCTCAGATGCCTGCACATTTATATACCATTGGCCACTTTCCAAGAGCTTGGGAGTGGAGCAAGGGAGTTCCCTTGTGGAATGCCTCCTAATGAGCACTCAGATCACTTGATCAATTCCTGATCAACTGCACAAGCCGAACCTACATACACAATCGGAACCTACATGCACTGAGTTTCATGCATGTACAATACACCCCGCCATGGCTGCCTGGTTGCATCAGAGGTGTGGCATATGTGCTGGGTGTGTAGAGTGGTACATGTGCTCTCATTCCTAACCCCAACAATGTGTAAGAAGGCACCTGGAGTCATGCCAACAGATCCAACCCTTGATGAATTAATCCAGGGGTAGGCACCCTTAACCCTCCAGCTGCTGCAGAACTACAACTCCCATCATCCCCAGCCATTGTGGCTGGGGATGATGGGAGGGGTAGTTCAGCAACAGCTGGAGAGCCAAGGTTGCCTACCCCTGATAATCCACAGCAGATAGGATTTGAGCCTATATAATCAGTATAGTCTAGCCACCAGCAGAGCCTTCATTTCTACCCTCACATACAGGTCCATTCTTTCCTAATAAACCCTGTCTTAAAATTAAGCCAGGGTTTACTCTGCAATCTGTTCTCCTCTATTTTATTTATTTATTTAACATATTTTTATCCCGCCCAAAACTTACGTCCCTGGGCAGTTTACAAAACATCCCCAGAAATGGGCCTCACACCCCCAGAAATGCAAATCAAGCAAACTTTTATAGGCATGTATCAACTCCTCCCATAATTCAGCAGCGAGAGAAATGATTATTACCTGAAATTTGACATTAAAAAAGAAAAATAATGATCTTCAGCTCACAGCATTTTCTCACAAAAACAGTTATCAACCCCCCCTTTTCAGGGTAGGATTTGCAAGAAAGCGCTGATTGATGACTTGATTAAAAAACCAAGAGACTCTCATCTTTGGAATCAACAGGCAACAAGCAGTTGTTAAAAAAACAACAGCAAACCTTAGACACACGCAATCAATCAAGATGTGGATCTAATTCTTAAGCAAGTGAGAGCAGATTGGCAGAGAATGCAAAGACACTCACCTTCCCAAACACAGCCACGCGACTCTTATCAATAAATGCGTTTTCCCGCATTATGCTGAAAAGAAAACAGATAAGACCTGATTCCAGGGGTGCAGTGAGGCTTGTTTCATTGGGGCTGCAGAGACAAACACTGGGGAGGCAGAAGGGTTGCGGACAGGGGTGTAAAGAGGGAGGAGTGGAGCTGGGGGGCCCTCAGGAGCTGGGGGCCCGGGTTCTTTGAACACTTTCTTGCAATTATAGCTAAACCTCTGGTTGTGGATAGGTCACCATCGAGGGGGTTTCTGCTAAAGTTTTGATAGCTTATAATGACCCCCCAAACCCAATTTGTGACCTTTAATTAGGAGCCTGAACTGCAAAACTGACACACATTGTGAAGAGTGATCTGCACACTGAGCAACTACTAATATTACATGCAGCATCAAGAGATGACCCCATTCGTCCTGTTTTACGACTTTTCAGAAAGTAGGGGCAGCCTAATGAAAATCACCCTGAAAATAGGGGCAACCTAATGAAATCGCCCTGAGCCATTTTTGGAAGGCCGGTATATAAATCAAACAAACAAACAAACAAACAAACAAACAAACAAACAAACGAGCAAACAAACAAACAAAGGATCATTTCTGTTTGTTCTGTATATCGTTGCCATCACTGCAAGAGCAACACGTGCAAGAATCTGCCTCTGTACATGGAAAGCATCTGGAAATGGTGGACAGGGCACTTTCTGCCTGTGTTTACTTCTACCACACCCCAACTGGGAGTGTTCCAGAGGAAACCACTTCAGAACCAAATAGCTGCAGTGGTGCCACCTGTTGCCATGCCAGGCAGTAGTGGTGGCTACTGAACATGGCTCCGGATGTGTATGTGCGGGGGAAGGGGAAAAAAAAGAAAATCTTAAATGGCTGCGAACGTACCTGCCACCAGTACCCAAGATGCTTTACGTGGCGGTGGTGCCCACCCCAGCATCCCATGGGGAGGCTGCACTGTACTGTGCTGCTCAGTTGGTCTCCACGTGGATCTCTAAGCAGCCTCCCCATGGGAAGCTGGGGCAGGTGACACCGCCATATAAAGCACACCAGGCACTGGCAATGGGTAAGTTGTTTAAAGTTGCAGCATGTGCTCTCTGACCCCGCTGGAGTGGTGCTCACTGGCCACTACTGATGCCAGGAAGCATTTCATTTTAAAGTTTCACTTTAAAATTAAACTAGTAGTGATAAACATCACTTTGCACAAGCTTGACAGCATGTCACATAGGAACTATACATCTCTCTGAACTACAGGTCCTAGAATTAACTGTAGCAGCACTGTTCAACAGAAGGACCCTTGGCTAGATAGCAAACAGAAATCTCACACATCATACTTTGGTAATAGACAAGTTTGCATGAGAAAAGTTGAAGTAGGTGCATTATTTATAGGCCCCATTCACACATAACACAGAACCACGGGACCAATGGACCTGCGGTTCCGCACCCCACCCCCGCTCTTCTGTCCAAATTCGGATGAAACGGAGAACAGGGAGCCTGCAGTCAGTGAGACTGCAGAAGGGAGGAGGAACTGGCTGTGTGGGCTTCCTTCTTGCATGAAGGACAGCCCACACAGCCAATCATGGCTGGAGAGATGGAGGAGCTTCTTCCCTCTACTCTGGCCATAGGGAATGCAGCCCGTGGTTTCAAATTTGGACGTAATGCATACATGCAAGTGTGTTGCCAAGCACCATGGCTTCTGCGAGGGTCACACAGTAGAGAATACACAGCAGGTTTTGAGTGCAGGGCAGGGGAGTCCTTTCAGGATTTTGACTGTGCTTCACATTCAGGCAAGTGACAGAGCCAAGGTGCTTTGCTTGGTTTCTGCTCTGCTCTATTTCAAAACATTATTTTGTTTTTAGGAGTATTTGTGCACATTCCCCTTTTTTGCATACCTGGCAGGAAAATCTCAGTTTTCGGTGTTCTGCTGGTTCTTGCCCTTTCTTTGTTGTGGTTCTTGGTCTTTTTCTTTTTTGATTGAGGACAATTCATGTCCAGTTCTCCAAACTGGGACTATGTTGCCATTTTAAGGTCCTCTGCATCAGACAGGGGCCGTCCCTACTTCTGCCCACCATGTTGTGGGCAGTAAGAGTTCTGTGGGTGCCAGGAGTCGAAATCGACTTGATGGCACACTTTACCTTGAAGAGTAAAGATGAGGAAGGGGTTTCTAAAGAAAGGTAACAGCCATAAACACCAAGATTTGACTGCTGCCCTATGCCTTTCCAGGCAAACAAAGAGGTGAATATGCACAAACTCTCCTCAAAAAGACAAAATTAATTTAAAAACATACACTGAGAGCAGCGCAGAAACCCAGCAAAGTACCTAGGCTACTTCCTGCCCCAAAGTGAAGCACAATCAACATTCTGAACACTGAACTCTTCCTGCTGCCATATCCTTCCCCAGGAATGCAAAAGAGTGAAAGTGCAAACATCACGTTAAAAAATAACTTTAAAAAGCAAGAGTGGAGCAGACTTCAGAGCGAGACATTTAAGATCATTCACACCTTTCCTCTTTTATTTGTTATCTGTGATCACATTTCCTTGATACGCTCAATTAACATTGCTGCATCCCACGCTGCTTTGGATGCCTAAACTATATTTCTAAAAGTTGAGGTTTTAAGTGACTGTAACTTGGGAATAAAATTTCATTTGGGGAGGCAGAATTTTTGTTTGGGGAGACAATGCCTCAATTTGCCTCCCTGTTGCTATACCCCTGAAGCACCAGTGGCATAAGGCAGAGAGTTACCCTTTTTGCTTTGAGCTCTTCAGTTACACTGTAGGACACCAATTGTTTTTATAGAATGGTGCAGCAGGGAAATGACTTGACTAGCAAGCCAGAGGTTGCCAGTTTGAATCCCCACTGGTATGTTTCCATTTGTTTCAACACATCAGTCAGCAGCGATATAGGAAGATGCTGAAAGGTATCATTTCATACTGCGCGGGAGGAGGCCATGGCAAACCCCTCCTGTATTCTATCAAAGGAAACCACAGGGCTCTGTGGTCGCCAGGAGTCGACACCCACTCAACGGCACACTTTACCTTTAACATAAGAAATCATTGCAAAACTATACGGTTAAGAATACAGTTACAAACAGAATTCATTTCCAAAAGGGCATTGCTATTCACCGGACAGCTTCTTTTTGGTCCTTTTCTTCGTAAACGCCCAGCCTCCTTTTCACATCATGTAACAGCTTTGTCCCTTGAAATCCACTTCCGCGTCCATCAAACTTCATCACGATTGCACTGTGGGAGCTAACCATCACACTTTCCCAGTTCACCTCAAACTTTTCGGACACACTCTGAGTGCCAGGAGTTCCATCCCTGAAACAGGAACAAAGTCGAATTACTTAGCTCATGATTTCCCCTTGCTGTGATGAATGGCTTCAGCAAGCAAGAGCAACAGGAAGCGTGGACAGGCTTCCTGTTCTGGATAACACTGGAAGCAGGAGCTTCCAGTGAGGAGAAATGCATATGCCCTTTCCCACACTTGGGAGCTCATTTATCACTCCATCTCAGACCAGGTCCATCAGGGACATCTTCCACACGGCAGCTGTGGGGTCTTTTGCTTCTTTTGTGGTGGCCCCTGTTGCTTTTGCTTCTGCTCCTCCTCACCCTTCCATCGCCAACTAGAAGGATTTCATTCATTGATTCATTCATTATATTTCTATTCCATTCCTCCAGTGCAATACTGCTCAGTGCAGCTCACAACACCAAAACAAATAAAACAATATGAGACAAATAAAATTCAGTTAAAACCTAGACTCAATTAAAACCAGATTTACAAATTTAAAACCCACCAGAACAGACAGGAATAAAAATTCTAAAAGCCTCTGTAAAGTGATGGGTGTGTAAGTGTTTCTTAAACAAAAAATCCTGAGCAAGGGAACATGGTGAAGTTTGGCTGGGAGGGCATTCTGGAGCCAAGGGGCCACAACCAAATAGGCACAAAGGATGGTTTTGGAGGAGGCAAAGGAGTGAGCGAGAGGTACTCCTCTCTTTCAGTGTCTCCCAACCAGTGTTCCTTCTAACAGGGATTCCCAGATGTTGTTGACAACAATTCCCAGAATCCTCGGCCAAAGGCCACTGCAGTTGGGGATTCTGGGAGCTGTAGTCAACAACATCTGGAAATCCTTGTTACAGGGAACACTTCTCCCCACCAGGGATCCCTCTAAGGCGTGCATGTGTGCATGCCCTCACAAGTTTTTTGATGTCAACTCAGACAATTTTAGATCCCACTCATGTTGAATCAGAAAGGTCCCTTGCTTAATGTACGTGCACGCACACTGCCTTGATATTGCCACCCAGAACAAAACTCATTCTGCACACAGATGAAAATGATTAGAGAGAACACTGTTCCCCACCAGGAAATGTCCCCTGTGATGGCAGTGTGGAACTCTTTTTCCTCAGCATCTCTTGATTGTGGTGGGTCCTCTGCTAGTCTGCCCAGCCATGCCAACTGCCCAGACTGGGCTTGTCTCTATTGCTGAGATGCGTGAGCGCCTGCTTCAGAGGTGAGAAGCAGAGTTGCAGGAAGTCTGGGCTCACATGGGCTCCCTGCTGCCCTGCTCTCTCTTAGGGATAGAGAACAGCCCCTGTATGACAGAGCTTCTCTTTTCCCCCTCAGGGCTGCAGCCAAAGAAAATGTCTTCTTTGCCATGAGCCCCACCGCCCACTGAGATCATCAGGAGAGGTCCATCTGCAGTTGCCACCAGCTCGTCTGGTGGCTACACAGGAACAGGCCTTCTCTGTTGCCGCCCTGAGACTCTGGAATGCACTCCCTGCTGAAATAAGAGCCTCCCCATCTCTGACAATTTCTAAAAGTTTCTAAGTCTCTACAGATACATTTATTCACCCAAGCTTTGTAACTGGACTTGGGGTTTTTAATTGTTTTAAGGCTCTAATTTATGTTTTGATTAGTTTTATGTCAGTGCAAACCACCCAGAGATGGAGGTTTGGGGCCGTGTACAAATATAAAAACTAAATTTGGGGCAGTGTTCAAATATACTAAATTAAATTTTTAAAAAGAAGCATGTTAACATCCCTGTTAAGTGATAGATCTCGGTTTGTTTCCCTGTCAAGTCAGATTGTCAGATTTTAATATCTTTAGGGCAATCGTAGCCTCAAGCCAGAATAAAAGAAAGGTAGCTGATCATATCTACATCGGATTTTGAAAGACAATGGGACTCTTATAAGAACAGCCCTGCTGGATCAGGCCCAAGGCCCATCTAGTCCAGCATCCTGTTTCTCACAGTGGCCCACCAGATGCTGCTGGAAGCCTACAGCAGGAATTGAGGACATGCCCTCTCTCCTGCTGTTACTCCCCTGCAACTGGTACTCAGAGGCATCCTGCCTTTGAGGATGGAGGTGGCCTATAGCCCTCCAACTAGCAGCCAATGATAGACCTCTCCTCCATGAAGTTATCCAAGCCCCTCTTAAAGCCATCCAGATTGTTGGCTGTCACCACATCTTGTGGCAGAGAATAAGGCAGTATGAATGTCAGACATGATTTCATTCATTCTTTCACCTTGAAAAAAGCCACTAAGGGAGATAACAAAACAAGACCCACCACCACCAATTAAAACAATACATTAAATACCATCAGCATAAAATAAAATGCAATAATAAAGGGCTACAGAGGCAACTTGCAAAATGAACCAGAGTCTGAGGTGTGCCCTCCAGTTCATTAACTGCAAAACTAAGACCCCATAAACCAAGTAGAATAAGTTTGGCTCTGTTCTTGAAAATGCCTAGGTTGATGTCCTTGTCTGGCAACCTGGGGGGATATTTTGAGAGGAATGGTGCCAAAGCAGAAAAGGCCCTGCTTGCTGTAACATCAATTTAATCTCCAGCGGAAAAGGCAACCATCAGACAATCTAAAAATGTGTTGGCAGAGCACAAAAGAGGCCCATGCTAACAAGCTAGAGGGCGGGAAATGATCCCCAGCTGCTTGGGTAATGGCACTTCCTTTTGGCCCTGCCCCAGCTGTCACTGAGATGTGTGGGCTAGTATTTCATCCAGTATCGGAGGGAAATACCCAGCCCTCATCATCCATCCGGTTGGGGATTTCCCTCCTCTGCTGGACGCATGATCAACCCACACAGCTCAATTACAGCCAGGGAAGGGAGCAAGAGAGTGGCTGTTGGTACCCAAGCAATCATTTTCTGGCTCGCCAGCTTGTCTGCACGGGTTGTTACTGTGGGCGAGCATTACATGGGAAGAGGCCCTCCCTGGGACATCCCACGAATGCTGATCAACACCGGAGGTCCTGCTCTGTGTCTCCCCACCGACGGAAGTACAGTGGGCGAGTATGAGACACAGGGCCTTTTCAGTGGTGGCACCAATTTTTTTGGGCCACCCTCCTTAGGGAAGCTCACCTGGCACCATCATTATATGTATTTTGTTACCTTCTTAAGGTGTGGCTCTTTTGGGAGGCTTTTGGAAGAAGCAGATTTGTTTTGTTTTGTTTTGACTGTTGTTGTGATGTGATGGGGAAGGTTTCTATATGTTGCTGCACTAATTGCTCTTGTCCTTGTTTAATTGCATTTTACTTTTCTTTAGTCTGCCCAATAGGGTTTTTTTTTAAGTCTTCCTAATAGGGAGGAGAGGTGGTCTTTAGGAATGTGCACGGAAACGTGGTGGGGTGGTTCGAAGGCAGAGGGGGTGCCACTTTAAGAGCGGGGGAGGGTGCACTTACTCCTCTTGCCGCTTTTGCCCCACCAGCATCCTTTGTTAAGAAAGCTGATTGGGGCAGCTGTGTACCTCCCTGCTGCCCCATTGCCTGGATATGGCCAGAAGTCCCTGATGCGCCTGTGCACGCCAGTGCACGTGCGTGCGTGCGTGCATGCGCGCGCGCACACACACACACACACACACACACAACACATCCAAGACCCTGATGCTGCTTGTTCTCCTGGAGGCTCCCAGAGAGAAAAGTAAATTCTTTCCTTTTTTTTTTGTTTGCTGCACATGTGCCTGTGCTGCTTTGCATTTATTCAACGCACAAGCCTCACAGAGCACCCTCGTTTGGAGGCCGTCTAATCAAGTGTTGTTAGCTTGATGAGTACCAATCTTCCTCAAGCACTTGTATAATGAAGCACATCCCCCCCGAGATAATCTCGACGTGATGAAACAGCAGGCTTCGTGGCAGAGCTTTTGTCCTGCCTTCCAGCGAGCTTCAGGGTGACATTCTGGAGCATGCCTGCAATGTCACTCCTCCTTGGCTAGGTGAGGAGAAAATCATTGTTTGACTGTTTTTGTTTTTTTAAAAAAAATCCTGTCCCCTCTGCAAAGGCACAAGGTCACAGACTAGGATGGAGAAGGGGAGACTGTCCAGGGAACAACTCAAGCTGATTCTGTGTGGACAGTGCTACACTGTGGCCGTTGCTTTCGTTTTTAATTCGCACATTCCTTTTTAAAGGCACGAACAAGGGTGGCTAGGAAAAGTGGCCCTTCTAGAAGGCACGGCGAGTCAGTTGACTCATGCAATAGACTTCTAATGCCGTTAGGGATGGTAGAAGAGGAGGCAGAGAGATTGGCTTTACCAGAAAACCTTCTGGGGAGGGGCTGTTAGAGAAGGGTCACATCTCAGCGGCAGAGTATAAAGGACGCCCCAAGTTCAATCCCTGGCATCTCCACATAGGACTGGGGAAGACCCTTCTCTGAACCCCTGGTAATCAATGCTGACTCCATTTGAGGAGAGTGGGTCTTATGGTAATGAGCATGAATTGTCCCCTTTGCCAAGCAAGGCCTACCTTGGTTTACATTTGGATGGGAGACTATGTGTGAGCACTGCAAGATAATCCCCTCCAGGAATGGGGCCATAGCTCAGTGGAAGAGCATCTGGATGCAGAAGGTGCCGGGTTCATTCCCTGGCAGCATCTCCTGGTAGGGCTCGGAAAGACCCCTGCTGGAATTCTTGGTGAGCCCCTGCCAGTCAGTGTAGACAACAATACTGAAACAATACTGACTGGCAGGGGCTCTTCAGTCAGTGGCTGGCAAGTCAGGCCAAATTAAAAAAAAAAGTTAAATAAATAAAATTAGTTGGACTAATGGCCCGACTTGGTTGAAGGCAGCTTCCTGTGTGCACAAGCCACACCAAAATGAACAGGAGTAAGAGCAGTGGGACTTGCTCAGGATAACCTCTCCCCTGCTAACTGAACACAAGAGGCATCTTTTGGAAGTGGTGACTCTCTTTATTGAGCAGGGGGAGAGCAACTGGCCCTACCCATCCCCAGCACAGCATCCCTCCAGTGGCTGTTGCTGGTGTCCATCCTACATTTCTTTTTAAGATTGTGAGCCCTTTGGGGATAGGGAGCCATTTTATTTATTTAACGAATTATATCTTTTTAACCTGTTTTGGAACTTTTGTTGAAAAGTGATATATAATTTTTTGTCCTATTCAGTTGTACGTGTCCTAAATTTTGGCCAGCAATGAGGACATTTTAGGAAGAGAGCCAAATTGTATGTGTGTGAGTGTGTGAGAGAGAGAGAGAGGGAGAGGGAGAGAAGAGATCTTTGGATTTTTTTATTTTTTATTTTTGCCAAAGGGTCCAAGATGTCTTGGGCCAGCTCTGACATGATTGCATACAAAAGAAATGAAGACTCCTCTGGTTTGTTTTTTTGGAGAAGAGAGACTTGAAATTCATAAAGCCAGAAAACTCCAGACTCTGCTGCGATTCTGCCCCAACTTCTCAGCTGGTTCTGGCCTGGCTGCACCCCTTGCTCTACCCAGAGAGCCTATATATTCAAAATCAAAAGTGGGCAATCGTATGTGTACTGGATGATGCTTTAAATGATGAGCACACTGCAAACCTGATTAGATGTTTGGATATACTCAGAAAAGTAGACAACTGATAACATTACTCACACAACCAGAAGCAATGGATAGTGCATGTTATCCGAGAAGACCGCTGGCTTTAAAATTTGCATTGGCAATTCTAGATAAAGACCACAACAGGAGATAGAAAAGAAAAAAGCCTTAAGTACAGGAGGTTGTCATTATACTGTATGGTTTCTTTTAAAAAATATATATAAAAAATAAAATAAAATAAAATAAATATAACAATGTGGGCACTTCTCACTGGGAATAAAATGACATTTGATAAAAAATAGCCTGGCAAATAACAACCTAGCACAATATATGCTTTCAAAGAGAAAACTTGCACTGTAATATCAAAGGTGACAAGAGATCTAAAGCTCGGCTACTTGGAGGCCGTTGGTCATGCCCCAAGCCTGCAATTAGCGGGCAGTGATCTGTATTATTTCCCCCTTTAGGCAGGTGGATAAGCAGCACGAGCCAATATTTTGGAAGCATCAGGGGAGGGAGGCAAAGCCTGGGAAATGAAAAGACCCCACGGTGAGGCCAAGGAGGTCTGCTTTCCCTTCCTTACCGTAGGGGTTTTCAGACAACAGCTTTTCCCTGTTCATTTCAAACTCTAGGGGTTTGATTGCAACTTCAGTTGCACCAGTAGAATAAAATAAACTAGCAAAGACTTAATTGGATGGATTACATTAAGAAAAGCATTTGTGAGCACTGTGCACGGGCTCACTGGTCGACGGAATGTGCCCCAGGACACCGTGCAACTGAGTTTCGTTTTTGTCTCAGGTCCATATGGGCACATGCATAAAGATGTTGCTGCGGGAGACGCTTCCTGGGTTCATTTTTGAAAAAGTCAACCACCAAAAGTCTAGCCCTTAAATCTGGAATTAGCAGCATTTCCAGTGCAGTGCATAGGCAGAGGTTAACCAATACTAGGCTCATCTTGCAATCTCCCTCTAACACTCTGGCCTAATTAATTATTCCATCAGACCTGCTAATGGATGGCTGATTTGTATCATTAGCCACGGGACAGCCAACATGGCCGCCACTTGGGTTTAAATGTATGTAAAAAATGGGATATGCAGGCACAGATACTATGAAGCATTTAAAGCTGGCCTGGGATACAGAGCAGCCACAGGGAGACAGTAATGCAATTACTGTCTGCACATGTTTACGGCTGTCAATTTCCAGGTACCCATGCAATGTGCTGGCGCAGTGAACAGAACATAAATTCACCAACACTTTGTAGGAATGGTTATTTATAACCTCCCCAAATACAGGTGAGGAGGAAATAGCTTCTGTAGCTTGGGCCAACCTGTCTTGAAATGGTTCATGTGTTTCCATAAATTTTCTGCAAATAGTAACAATGTGCAAATGAAATAGGCAAATGCAAAGCCTCACTGTAGATCATGGGTAGGCAACCTTGGCTCTCCATCTGTTGCTGAACTCCTGTGATCCCCCACTAGTCTGCAATTTATTGCAGCTGGGGATGATGGGAGTTGTAGTTCAGCAACAGATGGAGAGCCTACGTCTGCTCTAGATAATGAAAAGATTTTTCTGTGGAACATACAAGATACACTGTTTCTAAAACATGTGCTTACATGATCTGATTATGGGATATCCCTCTGTATCCTACCTAGGGCAACACACATAAACCAGAAGAAGCAATAATTAATAAATTACAAGCTTCTGATGTAAAGATACAACACCTAGACCCTTTGCCTGTGACCCAGGAGCTCTGCACAAACATTTTTTTTGGACAGCAGAATATTACACACACGACAAGGAACCCCATGCACACATTGTTCTTTCTTTTATACACTTAGTTTATTTTGCTGTAAAATAAGTTCCTAAAGTGCCTGACAGCATAAAATTTAAAAGAAATCCTGTAAAACCTTACAAGAATAGGCAGCAGTAAGATTAACTTGATAGCCAGAGAAAGCTCCTGTTGATACACAAGATGCATAATTAATTTATGGAATTTGTTGCCATGGGATGTGGCTTTAGATGGCTTTAAACGAGGGATCAGACAAATTCACGGAAGAGAAGTCTGTTCACAATGGCTACATGGAGCCCTCATGTTAGGGGTGTGCACAGAACCACTCCGGCCGGTTCGGCTCGAATTTGAGCTGAATTCAAACCGAGCTTTTGGTCCGTGAGCTGGTTTGTTAGAACCAGCCGGCAGTTTGGGCTGTGCACTAGAACTGGGCTGAACTGGTTCGGCCCAGTTTGGCATGTTTGCAAAGGGGGATGGAGTAAGGATTCCCTTTTTTCAAGCAAAGGGGGAACCCCATGGAATTGAAAAGGATGGGCGGGAGGTCACCTGGTGGGCTGGCAGCAGCTCCCCTAGGCATCGCTGGCACTCCTCCCCATCAGTGCGGGCAGACGAGGGCCTGGTTTGGCTGGCACTGATGTGGGGAGCACTGGTGGGGGCCCAGCTGCTGCCGAGGAGCTGCCATGGTGCGTAAGGTGACCCCTGCCCACCCTTTTCAACCCCATAGGGTTCCCCCTTTGCAAGCATGCTGAACTGGTCAACTCGGGCCAAACTGGTTCTATCCACACTGGGCACACCTTGGACTAAGACCAGCCCCACTCTCTGGGGGGCTGGTCCAGTTCGAGTTCATATTGGCTGAACTGGGCTGGTTTTGAATCAAACCCAGTTCAATTTGAACCAGTTCTGCACATCCCAACATCATGTTTAGAGGCCATAGAACTTAGTTCTAAGTTCTAAGAGTACTAGTTGCTAAGTGGGAAAGAGAGCAGATGGAGAGGACTATGATCTGCATGACTTGCTGTGGGCTTCTTGGAGGCATCTCTTGGAAACGGGATGCTGGGAATAGTGCTGGGTCTTTTGGTAGAGAGGATGAATTGTCCCCTTTTCTAAGCTGGGTCTGCTTTGGTTTGCATTCGGATGGGGGACTACATGTTAGCACTGTAAGATATTCCCTTTAGGGGATGGGGCCGTAGCTCAGTGGAAGAGCATCTGCTTGCCTGCAGAAGGTCCTGGGTTCACCCTTGGCATCTCTAGGTACAGGTAGGGCTGGGAAAGGCTTCTGCCTGAAACCTTGGAGAGCCACTGCCAGTCAGCGTAGACAATACTGAGCTAGATGGGGCAACAGTCAAATGTAGGATAAGGCAGTTTCCTGTGTTCCTATCAGACGTTTTGCCTGAGCCTGGTGGATTCTTCATATGTCCTTATGATTGTAGCACTCACTCAGCAGCAGAAAGAAAGTGGCGTCATGGAGCTCTCTAGACAGAGTTCCAAAAGGGAGGTGCTAGAAAAGGCTCTAGTCCATGTCCCAACTAATCTCACTTTGGGGGAAAGGAAACATAGAGCAAAACCTCTCCCTGGCATATGAGAGGAGGCTTATCTCAGGTACACAAGAAATATCTTCTATCAGGGGCGTAGGGAGCATACCAGTGGCTGTGAGACGAGGTCCTTGGCTTGTGGGACAAGGCCCTGGGCTGATGTGTGCACGCACTAGCCACACCACTGCATATGATGTCATGTGCATGGGGGCATGGCCAAGTGCAAGATGGGCACACTGCCCGTCTGTCTGTTTCATTCAGTGCTTCACTCCCATGCTGTTGGGGTCAGAGCGAATGTGTTCTTTCTCTGCCTCTCTTTGAGCAGAGAAAGAATGCATTTGCCCTGACCCCAGTGGTGTAGGAGCAAAGCACTGAGTGCAACAAGCAAAAGGCCAGTGCTAAGTGCACCTGCCCATGGAGAGCATGGAGGGGGCAAGCGTGGGGGCCCAAAGGTGTGTGTGGGGGGAGAGGTTCTAGCAGCCCATGGAAATGCTGCTGCAGGGCTGCAGCAGCTGGAGGATGCTCATTCCCCCATGCTCAATGGAAGCCACACGCCTGACCTCTATCACAGATGCGAACTGGAAAACCATGAAACCACAGGGCTGTGGATCACACTTACCATCCCACCCTCGGGAATTGCAGACTGACTTTTGTTTGTCCGTGTCTCCCAGATTGGTGGGGCATAAAATGTGAGCGAGAGAGCATAAGCATCAGGAAAGGTTTGGATAATTTCCTCCTTCCAATCCAGACATGACAACAGGATTCCATCACAGAAATGGTGGGTAGGCAGCTAATCTCATCTGCTATTTCTAATGGTGTTATTATTTATTTATCATCCATTCTTAATCATCTAAATTGCATTCCTGGTTAATGTGTTGGTCACCCATGGTACAGTAAATGTTTTGATCTGAATTTCATGTTTTGTTTTGCTGTAAGCAACTTTAAGTAATTTTTGCAAGGTGAAGTAGGGCACACATTTGAGATGAATAAATATTAAAATATACTGAGCTTCTTGATATCCATTTGTATTTGTTTTTTGTATTTTAGAATTGCATTGATAGCTGTTTTGTGTGAAAGTCATCTTCAGAATATTGTGTTAAAATTCAGAAGTGGGGTCTAAATATCTAGAGTAACTAAATAAAAGTAACTTACTGTAGTCATGGATCTTGATTTCTGAGTATTCCGCTTTGGGCATTTGTCTTTCAGCTACTGTCTTCTGCACTTTTTCATTTACCTCCAGCTCAAAGAGTTCTAAAAGAGCAGAGACAAAAGAAAAACAAATCCAACCTGTTTTTACAAGGAATTAGTTTATTATTCACTTATCAGCCCCACAATGTTGTATTGTGAAAAACTGGGGAAAACCAACAACAAATAAGCCCTGATAGTTAACTACATGCTGGAATATCATGGTCATGAGAAAGCCAACAGAGTAGGTATACATTGTCAGAGGGCTTCCTCAATGGAACAATTTCTTAGCACAATTCAACATTCTTGAGGTTGTGCATCCAAGTGCACAGCTTTTTATCTGCTTTCATGAAAAAAATGGTACCTCACTTTTCAGCTACACTGTGAGGTCATTCATATGAACTCATACCGCTGCTGGGGAGGTCTGTGGGGAAGGCAAGAGGTCGCCTACCTTCCCCAGCAGATGAGCGTCATCTTCTTTGCCTTCACCACACCATGTGCCTACATCAGCAGCAGCGCAGTGAAGGCAAAAACTGGGAGCAGAAGGACTTCCTCCTCCCACACCCCAGAGGGCGCTGTACCATGAACATGGTGGCTGTATTCTCAGAGCAGCTGCCATGCTCGGTGCGAACACTCCTCCCCCGTCCTGGTCCACTGCCAGAAATGGCGGTAGGAGGAAGCCTATTTAGCCAGGGGTGAGTGTACCATTGTAAAATTTAAAACCCTGGGTAAAAAACCAGGGCTACCATGTTCTGGAGCAGCTGGGGGCGGAGGGCTCCCAGCACTCCAGACGACACGAGCCATCTGGGTTACCCCAGGTGGCTCGTGTCGTGAATAGCCTTTATCTGTAATAGATATGTGTTTCCTAGATAGGCAATTCTACCTGCAGGTTGCATTCTGAGCTCAGTGATGATTATGTTTCATTGTTTCTGAAATGCGTTCTTGGCGTAAATATCAATTCTCTCTTGTTTTATTTATTTTTCACACTTCTATACCGCCCCAAACTCACATCTCTGGGAGGTTTACAACAAGCAAACAACAAGTTAAAAAGTTAGTTAAAATAAATGACAACAGAAATCTTAAAAACAGTAGTTAAAACAAAATAAATGACATAGTAAAAGTTAAGACATTAAAACATTTAAATTTTAAAACACCATTTTAAAATGATGTTAAAACTGCTAAAACAATATTTAATTACAAGCCTGGGTGAATAGGTGCATCTTTAAAGACTTCTAAAAAGTTGTCAGAGATAGGGAGGCTCTTATTTCAGCAGGAAATATGTTCCAAAGCTCTGGGGCAGCAGCGGAGAAGGCCTGTCCCTGAGTAGCCACCAAACGAGCTGGTGGCAACAGCAGATGGACCTCTCCTGATGATCTCAATGGGCTGTGGGGTTCATAACGAAGAAGATGTTCTCTTAAATACCCAGGGCCCAAGCTGTTTAGGGCTTTATAGGTTATAAACAGCACCTTGTATTTTGTCCGGAAACCTATTGGCAACCAGTATAGATGTTTGTTGTCACTTGATTGTTGCAATCTCTGTATCATGACTCTGTGTGGGCTTGCAACGCTCAGGACTCGCACTGCACTGGAATGCGGGAGTGTCTTGCTGGTGCTTGGTCAGGCCCGGACAGACCCACCAGTTATCACTGCCACCACCACAGGGGAGGCCCGCTGGATAGACCAAAGGTCTGACTCCATAGACGGAACTGGGGGGGGGGGCAGGCAGGGCACGTGCCCTAGGCACCACTGAGGCACCACTGAGGTGGGGGCACCATGCCATTTCCTGCCACCTCCACCCCATTGCCCACCTGCCCAGCCCCTGGGCCCCTCAGCCACTTGCCTCCAGCTCTGGCTGATCGGAGAGGCCTAGGATCGGCAAGGCCTGCAAACTGCAGAGCTCTTCTCTCCCCGCCTCTCAGCTGATCGGCGGGTGGGCGGGGCTTCCAGAGAGGCCTCCGAGTAGGCCTCCCTGAAGCCTGTACTCGGCAGGCCAAGCAAGCCAGGAAGGAGGAAGCAGGCAGAGTTCTCTGCAGCAGCAGCAGACCCCCTGCCCAGACCATCCAGCACAGCTTTTGCCAGGTAGGCTGTGAATTCCTTTTTGTAGTCCCCCCCTTATAGGAATCTGCTTGCCATAGGGCTTTGATATGGTGGGTGGGGCGAGACTGAGAAGTCTCTGAATATTTAATTTAAAACAGACTGAAAAATGTGCTGGCTTTAAAAACAAAAACTATATAAAAAGGCCTATAAGTGGCTTGTTTCAGGGCAGAAAATTACAAAAACTTCTGAAACAAGTATATTTTATTTATTTTCATTCATTCATTCATTCATAAATGCACTTATGTTCAAGTTGTTTTGCAACCCAGAAGGTCTGAGTGAGAACTGTGAAGCATGTGTTGTGCTTTTATTTTATTTTATTTTATTTTATTTTATTTTTCTTGTGTGTGAACTGCTCCCCAATAACTTGCAGGGACTTCAGGGTAAATCTGGCCAACATGTGAATGCAGCACCTCCATTCCAGAGGAGAGGTGTGTTAAAGGGCTTTAAAAGCCTCCTGTGAAAAACCTCCTGCAATCAAACTTGACTGAATTTGTTCAGAATTCTGAGAAAACAAACATAGGTTCACCCTGCATGGTTGTAAGTCTCCTTTGCTAATCTGCATTTTAATAATTAGTGTTGCTAGTGTACTCAAGGCATTAAAAGTAGCACAAATATATAGTACTCAATGTATATCACTATATACTGTGAAGTGTGCATGTGTGTATTCAGTGAAATGTATTTCCAGGCAGCATACTTATTTTGGAATATCAGACTTAAATCCTTGGGGGCCTGGGGTGTGTGGAGGCCCTGGACTTTAAGGGGCTGGGGGCCCATTTTAAAATCTCATCTTGGCCCATTCCAACCTTGCTATGCCCCTGGCGGTCACTACACATGGGTTTCTGAACAACACCTGCACAGAAGAAACTTCCATATAGAAAATGTGTCTCTTGTAAATTGACCCTGAATTTTCCATCCATGACTGGGATATTTGAGAGTTAGAGTCAATAATAAAAGAAGAGCACACTGCTTGTGACAGGAAGGGGCAAATTACAATGATTTCTTAGTCTGGCAGGGGCTGGTTTTGGCCCTGGCAGAACTTGGCTGTCTGCTCCTGTTGCAAATGCCTCTGTCTAGTGTGGTAAACTAATGTATCCTCCTCCCTCTTGGTGTCAAAGTAAGCACTGGTGTGGTGAATGCACATATACCCCATCATGAGCCAACAGTCATCATAAGACAAAGGCTGGCAGGAATCATTCACTGGTTTATACACACACACACACACACACACACACACATGCACACACCACCGCCACCTTCTTCTTCCCTTATTTTGCTAGTGGCTATTTGGGCAGGTGATCCTCTAGGACAAAGTCATGTTTTTTAAAGAATGAGATGAGACAGAGAAAATGACACTTGGAATCCTCGCATAACTCCTGACTGTTGTTCTAAGTCTTTTACAGAGATGGCTCATGTTTTCAGGTTTTGATCAACAACCATGTCTAGATGGTACAGTGTTCCTTTTAACAGGGATTTCCAGATATTGTTGACTACAAGTCCCATCATTCCTGTTTGGACAGGGGCACAATTTCAGTGCTTGCCCTAGGCGCGATTTTCCCTAGTTACGCCTCTGTCTGACTCAGTATAAGGCAACTTCCTATGTTCTTGTTCAGTGTGTCTCTGTAAATAGGGCTCAGATTCCTTTGGGTCTATTGCCTGGCACTGGAAACCTACATGGTGCAAACACTACATTAAGGGGTATTCAAGGAAGAATCAGGGCAGAAGTTAAGAATATCTTTGCTCCTTGGTTAGCAGCTCTGTTCAATTGTGAGCGTGTGGTCAATTACTGATGCTCCAAGAAAGAGATTACTGCCACTGAAGTAACAGACTTGGGATTTTATTTATTGTTAGATTTATATACTGCCTTTCATTAAAATAACCTAAAAAATCGGGTGGCGGGGGAGGTTATGCAGAAAAATTGGTGCAGTTGCACCAATGCACACTAGCAATGCCACCACCACTGTGCTGTTGTGTGAACAGGGGGATGTTGGGTTTTTGCTGATCTCCCCTTCCCTCTGAAGCCCACGGTGCATCCCAAAAATATGTCCCTGGGGGTCATGAGATAACCAGGAAGTTATCCGGGATAACATGAGATAACCGGGAAGTCAGCACTGCCACACCCACACAGTGCTAGTCTGGCTATCCCCTGCTAACTAGGGATGTGCACGTACCTGCGTGAAGGCCCTTTTACGGGCCTCTGAACAGGTTCTAACACTGGCCAGTTAGAATGTTCAGCGGGGGAGGGGTAGATCTTTAAGGGTGGGGGAGGGTGCACTTACCCCTCCCCCCGCTCTTCCCCTGTCGGTGCTGGAGTTTTGTAAAATCCCCCGGGGTGGCAGCGTCCCTCCCTGCTGCCCCTTCTTCTTCGGCCGGAAGTGGCCGGAAGTACTGGGCGTGCAGGTGCTGGCAGGGGAAGAGTGGGGGGAGGGGTAAGTGCACCCTCCCCCACCCTTAAAGTCCTACCCCCTCCCACCCCTTCGAGCCACCCCCGCACGGGTCCATGCACATCCTTACTGCCAAATGGGTAAAGAGGTAAGTGGTGTGTTTCTTATACCGAATGGGATAAGAAAGTAATGGAGAGTAATTGTCCCAGCATTACGTCTTTTTGGTGACTATGGCTGATGCAGCACCCTGTGTGCCTTTTGGCGTAATGCACACCCATTTGTGCCAATGCCCAAGTGGCACAAACACAGTCGTGTGATGGTATGGCCTTTGGACATAATGGCTGTACCATCATGCAACCGTGTTTGCACAATTTTGGCATTTGCACAACAGCTCTCTTGTACAACGGTGTGCAAGTTGTGTACACACACACACACACACACACACACACACACACACACACACACACCACTGTGCAGTATGTCAGCTGATGTCTCTTTTATGTTTTCTTTTTAGACTGTACGTCCTTTCAAGACAGGGAACAATTTTCTCATTCTTTATGCCTGTAAATCACTTTGAGAACTTGCTGGAAAGTGGTTTACTACTACTACTACTACTACTACTACTACTACTACTCCTCTACTAGCCATTGTTTTCTTGACTACGTCTGTGTCTAGATGACTCTCAGAAATAAGAGAATATTGTTTCTTCCTCCTCCACCCAAGTTTATATTTTCTGCAACAGTTCACCATGTCCGGGGCTTACATGATTGTCTCCAATGAATTAAAAAGGAGAAGCTGCATCACAAAGTCCTGTCAATTCCAATTAATGAGTCCCTCCCCCCCGCCCCAATATTTCAGCAGGTGGGTTTAATGGTTCAATGAGTATTCAAACTTGTTCCTGAAAAGCCTCATCTCATCTTTATTGAAATCATAACCCCTGCGAAAGCTCCAAAGCAACAGACTATTAAGTTTGGTTAAATGTTAGGATCCTCATTTAATTATAGCTTGCACAATTAGCTTTATCAGCAGAAAGAGGCTGGCCACGCAGGGACTGGGGAAAAGCCATTCTGTTTGCTCAAATAATTGCATCTGGAGAAAGGCAGGAGCCGAGTGCAAGGAACAAGAGGAGACTGACATATCTCGGAGAGACTTCTCAGTTTTTTCCCCTTGCCTTAGGACCTCTGGGAACTCTTGTCTGCATAGTACAAATAGCCAGTTCTTAATTAAATGTAAGCACACTGTAATATTTGGTGGGATTTACAGTTATCTGATTACTGCAGAATACTCCCTTAATGGGGCCTCATATTATGAAATAAATAGAACTTCACTAACAAGAGGCTCTCACAATAGCTGCCTTTATCCAAGATAGCAAGAGAGAACTGCATAATGAAGGAGAAATTAGGTGCCAGATAATCCAATGCAAAATGAAGCAATTTGGCAAAGCTTTGTACTTGCCTGTATCAATTTGCATGTTATGTGCTTTTTCTCAGCCGTGGCCTTCCTCACCTTACATCCAGCTTCACTTGCCCAGTTTCTAGTCTTGCCTGAATGCATTTGTCCCTAAAGTTGTGCTCAGTTTCCATGAAAGTATTTATGAGATCCAATGGCACCGGCATTTGTACTTAGCAACAACAAACTACAGCAGCAACAAGGGCTGACATACAAGGCAAGAGTGCAGTCTAACAGCACTTCCCAAATAATTGCACTAGTCCAGCAGGGAAGTGGCAATGTTTGACCCCTCTCCATTCCCAGGAATTCCTTTGTGCTGCTCAAAAATATGTCCCTGGGAGTTGTGCAGCCCTTGGATATCTATTTTTAGGAGAGGAGAGCTGGTCTTGTGGTAGCAAGCATGACTTGTACCCTTAGCTAAGCAGGGTCCACCCTGGTTGCATTTGAATGGGAGACTCGATGTGTAAGCACTGTAAGATATTCCCCTTAGGGGATGGAGCCGCTCTGGGAAGAGCAGAAGGTTCCAAGTTCCCTCCCTGGCAGCATCTCCAAGATAGGGCTGAGAGAGATTCCTGCCTGCAACCCTGGAGAAGCCACTGCCAGTCTGTGAAGATAATACTGAGCTAGATAGACCAATGGTCTGACTCAGAATACGGCAGCTTCCTATGTTCCTATGTAGGTGGCCCAGAGGGCTTCCTGGGGAAGGGCATCAAAAGCAGCCCCTTCCCTCCTGCATTTATACAGTTAGTTGGGAAGTTCTGTCAGGTTGCCCTCTTGCTACACTGGTGCATCCTTGCTCTATATGGCAACCAATCAGAAGAAGCAGAAGAAGCCATCGTAAATGGCAAATATTGTGTCTGCAGAGAAATGTCAGCTTCAGCAGGAAGATAATCTGATTACGGGTGAAAACAGCTGCTACATCTTCTCTGTTTTCAATTCCCATGTTGCCTAAGTATTTAATGGTATTATGTCTACTCTCCACATTAGGTGTTACAGATTACGGATGTGCATGAATAGATTTTTTTGTGATTTGATTTGAGGTTGAATCAAATCAGCCAGATTCAATTGGAACTCTAATCTGCAAACTTGAATCTGATCACTTGATTCGAGTTGGGTTCTATTTGAATCGATTTGACCCCCTTCTGAAGGTGGCATCAAATTCAGGTGGTGGGTAGGTCCCGATGGGTACCACTTGCCACCCAAATTTGAAGGCAGTGGGGCACGATTGATTTTTAATGATTTTATTTTTTTTTTAGCTTTTATTGATTTTGTATATTTCCACCATAGGAAATAATGGGGATTCAAAGTTGCCCTATTCATAACCCTAACATGGATCCCAAGCTTTAATATATTTTTTTGAATAGCTACGCTCAAGCCCTTGTAGAAGTGGAGTTATGGAGCAAATGTGCTGTCACTATTTTTCAAGTGTTTGGATTCTCTGATGTATAATAAGCTTTCCTCATAATGATTCCCTATGAGGATTCATTGCACAACTTCATTTCTTTTGTTAATTTTGACTACCATTGTACAATGCCAAGTGCCAAGTACACCCCCCCCCCACACACAACACCACCACTACCTGCAAGGCAGTGGGGAACTCAGTTTATTTTTTAGGAATATTGTCAACTGCCATGTGTCGGAAACCCCCCCCCCCATACGCACACATTGGGGTACTCAGTCTATTTTTTAGGATTTTTTTGAAGAGTTTAGATTCTTTGATGTCTTCATTACACACCTTCATTTCTTCTGTTCATTTTGACTCCACTGCTTTGAGGGTGGGGGTGGGGAATTAGTGGCATCCCATGTGCCAACTATCCCCCAACCCGCAAGCCACTGGGGTTCTCAGTTTATATTTTAGGAATTTTTGAGGTGTTTAGACTCTTTGGTGTGTAATGAATCCTCATAGGGATTCATTATGTGGAAAGGTTATTAGACACCAAAGAGTCTAAACACTTGAAGAGATTCCTAGAACATAAACTGAGTGGTATCCTAATGCCTTACGGGTGTGGGGGGTGAGTTGGCACATGGCAGTTGACAGTTGGCACTGTCCAAAGACAGTCAAAATGAATAGAAGAAATGAAGGTGTGTAATGAATCCTCATAGGGATTCATTGAGGGAAAGTTATTATACACCAAAGAATCCAAACACTTGAAAAACAGTGACTGCACATTTTTCTCCATCACTTCTAAAAGGGCTAGAGCTTAGCTTAAAAAAAAAAAAAAGCTGAGAATCTGGGGCAATTAATAGGAGGAACCTGAATCTCAATGGATTTGAATCAAATCTGGCGCGATTCAATTCCAGCTCGAATTTGGCCAGGAGTGTCTGGACAGATTTGTTTTGAGCTCCAATCCCCAAATCCACCAGATTCAAATCTGAATTTATTCTCACATCCTTATCATCGTAATACAGAATAGTTTTTCATGGACCAAGACAGATTTATGGTACAAGCTATATACAAAGCACTGGACAGCCTTAGAACTCTCTGCTACGGCCAATGAAATGTTTGTGACTGGGCTGAAAAAAGAAACAAAAAGACCCTGGGTAGAAATATTGGTTGACATCCTGATGAAATTTACTCCAGAAAGTCCCATTGAACGTAGGCATGCCTAACTTGTCCTTTTAATTTCAATAGGACTTCCTCAAGTAAATTTCATCAGGATGTCAGCCACTGGGCTCCTAAAATATGTGGAAAGAGTGTATCTCAGCTACGCGTTTCAAACAGATTACCATTGACGGCCATCCTAGCAATCTGTCTCGCTTTTCCATTCTTTGTAGATCAGGGTTTGGTTTGGTTTAAATGTTCCAAACATCAGCTACAGAGTATTTCATCTCATTTTTTTGCATGAAACTGTAGATCAGTCAATCAGCACTTGTCCCCCTCTTGTGCTCTAGATGATTCCTCACAATCAATTATATTATCTGTTAATTATGAGGTAAACAAATAACTGCAAGAAATGCTCTTAAATTATCTTACTCTAATGCAAACTCGACACACATACACAAACACAACAGTGGGCCTTTGACCTTTGCTGTGAATCATGCCCGTATTTCTGAAATCCCCTCTTCTTCCACTGAAATCTGAAATGAACCCCCGGAGATGAATACTTACTTTGTGTATCTGTTGTATTGTGAACCGTTACCATTGGAACTCTTGGACCTTGAAAACAGAAGGGGGAAAAATTACATTAAAATTAATGCAAATAAAAATATGAACTCTTGGACCTTGAAAACAGAAGGAAAAAACATTACATTAAAATGAATGCATATAAAAATATATTTAAGAGCCTGATTCTGAATTCCTTGGAGTTGGCCAAGGATTGTGTTTCATGGAAGACTGATTTAAGGAGCAATTCACCCAAGGATAATTAGCAGCCACCAAATAAAAAGCCATGTCAGAAAGACAGACCACATAAGATGCCAAAGCTGTTCCCAACAGAGCACTCCATGTATCTTCTCTAATTTGTCAATGTTTAATTAGTGAAAACACAATTAAAATCTCTTTTTAAAAGATTATTGTGATGTTTCCAAACGTATAACACACAAAGCATTCCCACCTTTACACAGCCAAGATAATCAATGATGTTAAAGAAAAATAAAGATTTTTAAAATGGATATATGTTAACTTGTTCTAAATCAATCCTTTTTCTTACATTCCTTTTTGTGAATTTTTCTGACATTAATGTAAGTTCTAATGGTTATAATCTCCAGTAAACAGGCAGTCCCTATTTTCTGTTACCTGTTGTGATACTCATTGGCCTTTGCCAAACATTGTTCATATACACACACGTGCACTAGGGCTCTTCATATTTCAGCCTTCTCCCCTGTACTCTAGAAATTAACTATCTGAAATAGGGTTGGGTGCATCTCTGCTCTCGTAACATGTATGGAAATATGGGCACAGGGACACTCAGTATCCAGACTCTGCTTCCTTTCCATCCCTTGCAACCAGCTATACAGAGAATAAATGTTACTCAATGTGATGGAACTTCAGGGACTTCATAACATTTACAGCCAGACCCATTGTGACATGAAGCACTTTGAGGAGCTAGAAAACAACAGCTGCCACTATGGCTGGTTTACTAACCCACTCTGCTTCAGAAGCCACTGTAGGACAAGCTATTGCAAACTGATACCATGTATGGCAGGCAGCCATTCAGAAGTTTGCAATTAAAAGGGTGGGTGTGTTTAGATAGCAATTCTTGCTGTCAAAGGAAAGGTCCATACATCATCCAAAAGTGTGCGTGCTCAAACCTTGCCTTCAGACAGGGTTTCTTATCTTTTCTCCCTGATCGAGCTTAGGGAAATTTTTTCTGTGTATAGCAGAAGCCAGTAGGGCACAGAACTGACTGGCTGCAAACCAGTGATATCATTAATCTGCCTCCTGCTTCTCCTCAAAACGTATTTTCAATGCTTTAGAAGATGGCTCTATGTAGGGATAAAAGTACATTTAATTGAATCAATGAGCATATGATACTTTAAAAATTAAAAGGCAGGCAGTTTGTCCAAAGCACGGAGAAGGGGAAAGACAGATACAGAATCAGCATTTTATTTGCTGGGCAGTATGTCTGTCAAATGCCTTGAACCATCTCCCAGAATACACTTATGATGCCATCACCCTTCCTTCCTTCCTTCCTTCCACAATAAATGAGAAAGGGAAAGCTACAATTAATTTTTTTAAAAAGCAAGAACAGCAGATAAAAAATTCAAATGCAACCTAGCAGAAAACAGGCAGAAAGGAGAGACGTGTAAAATCAGGTAAAATGCCTGACCACAAAATTTTTCCCCTCAAAAGGTGATGGAATAACAGTCAAAAGGGAGCCAGTCAGAAATTATTCTCAGCGAGTTCCTAAGAATGGGCACTGCAAAAAGCCTTCTTTCATGTCCCACCAACCACGTCTTGGTCCTCCACACTCAAACTACCAATTTCAAATCTCACATAAGTTTGAGATTTAGTTTTCTCTAAGCTGCCACGTTGCAAAGCCATGAAAAAAAAAAAAAGAAATTTCTGATATGCTGATTTCTGAACATGATGTTTGAATCAAACACTTTGAACAACCTCTGTGCCTCTAGTCCTCCCTGTCTCTCCCCTCCCCACCCCATTTTATTCTCCCCCCCGTCAGTCTCATTTCATTCTCCCCACCTCAGCCCCATTTCATCCTCTCCATGCCCCATTTCTCCCTGCTGCTTCTCCCGGCGGCCAGGCCGCCACTTCTCCTCCCCACCGCTTTCCCCAGCGGCCAGACCATCCTTCATCTGGGCCGGCAGACAGGCCAGAGAGGGAGTGTGCTGCCCTCTCCGCCGCCCGCCTGCTGGTTTCACCCACCTGCTGGTTTCACCCGCCCACCAGCCAGCCGCCTTCTTCTGCCCAGTGGGCCAGGCCATCCTTCATTTTGGAGGCAGGTGAGCCGGAGAGGGAATGCACCGCCCTCTCTGTTGCCCACCTACCGGTTTTGCCTGCCCACCAGCTGGCCTCCTTCTTCCACCCAGCAGGCTGGGCCATCTTTCCTTTTGGCCGGCAGGTGGGCCGGAGAGGGAGTGTGTTGCCCTCTCGCTGCTGTAGTTTTCTCGCCTGCCTGCCAGCCGCTTTTTCTGCCTGGCGGTGGCAGCAGCAACCATTCACCACCATTCTTTCCTTGCCAGCTGGCCAGCCAGCTAGCTGCCACCACCACTGCCATTTTCTTGCCTGTACCCGTGGCTATCTGGCAGCTGCTCACGAACTCTTGCGAGAGCTGCCACACATGGGATTAGCCACGGGTACGTCTTAGAGAAGTCAATATATACAGATAGATGTTGCTTCATTAATTATGTAGAAGTTAGGTGACAGTAACAGCTTTATGGGATGAACGTTAAGAAGCTGCTATTGGTGCAGAACATGATAGATAACCATTCTTCTGATGAGTCACAGTCACTAGAAGCATTCAACAGAAGGATTCAGCCCTGGTTATCTATTCTGGTTAAATGCTGGTTAACTGGAGTAGTTTGACCAGAACTGCCCTGAAATTCTGGATTCACATAGTGAGCCCTTCACAAGGCTCACTAATCCTGATTAATTTTTTTTAACCAGGATCCTTGTGATTGTATGAATGCAGTCTAATTCTGTGGGTTGGGTGCACTATAGAAAATACTTTCCCAAACTCAATTCAGTGTTCTGACTTTGCCTTATAAAGCCTTGAACTTGGATGCTCTAATGTAAGACATTATCTTCCTCACCATTGTCCACTGTGATATCTGAGATCAACAAAGAACACTTTAACATCTGTGCATCCAATTCATATGATTAATAGATAAATATATTTGATGACTGCTCTATAGTTACAGGAGGATTCTTTCCCATTGGACACCTTCTTCCCCTAAGTATTTTAAAACAATTCTAGACCTCATGATTACAGAGTTTAATCTGAAAAAGGCAGTATTTTTCTCCATGGCCTTCAACTTAAAACAAGCTGCCTGACACCAAAGTACAACAGGCAAGGTTTTGAGTTATACATAACTCTTCATGGAAAGGCAAGCATGAAAAGGCAATCAATTCTCAACACTGCAGGATGCAGAGTGAATCTTATAGTTACAACATTATACAAGCAAGCACTGCTAGTCACTTTAGGCTATGGCAAAATCATAAAGCTTCCTCTGTTCCCAACATATAAAAATATACTGACAAGCAGCAGATGGCAGGTTGATGGGACTGTGTCTTTATTTTTAAAAAATGACAAGACTATCAACACACAGGAAAATATTAACATGATGTATCACATTCTCTCCTGCTCAGGGCACGCAAGTAACCAGTTGGGATACGACCTACAATTCTGTGAATTAAGTGGGGGGAAATTTCTAATGTCATTTACTCTGGTATAAATCTTCAGTATGCTCACTGAGGTCCCAGATGTTGATTAGTCTCTCTCTCTTAAGAATAAAATATTCTGTTAAGAAGTTTGCTCCATTTTTCATCGCAGATGAGTTCCACATTTGCATGGCACCGACAGAGAGGGAAGATGAAGACATTCCTCCTGTATAGGAATGTGGAATATGGAACAAGTTTTGCGTTTTTGTTTCGAGCTCGGAACAAAATGCAGATGGCTGAAAGGTTTTGGCAAAACAGCAGTTGGACCGGTTGTTTCAATGGAAGAAACCGCAAAAGGTTTGGAAACCTTGAAAGGTTTAGGCTATAGGGAACAATGGGGAAACTCGAAGTACCCCATTGTTCCCCAGGGGTAGCTCCTAGGGACACCAAAATGGATTGGGTGGTAGGGCACGATGGGTGCTACCTACCACCTGACCCAAAAAAGAAATGGGCAAGCGGGCAATTTTTAGCAAAGTTTAATCTTTCCCCAAACCCTCCATTGAATCCTATAGGGAGTTGGGGGAAATGTTAAAAATTGGTTAAAAATTGCCTGCTAGCCCATTCCTTTTAACCACAACTCAAAGAAGACAGAGACTCAAGTTCTGCTTTTGTCAATCTGAGATCCAGCAAAACCAGTTAGTGATAGCAGCAATAGCACAGCATATTATACTAAGTGCTGAGAAAACTACAAAATCAAACCTCCTTTCCTTCCATCCTGCCTGCCACAAAGTGACAGGAGCACAGAGCAGTCATAGCCTGGGCAGCTTAACCGTCTGAAGATTCTGAACAGGATGGAAGGAGCCAGAAGAAATGTGAGCAGCACTCTAAGATATTCCCCCGGGGGGATGGAACCGCTCTGGGAAGAGTATCAGCATGCTTGTGGGCATGCAGAAGTTTCCAGGTTCCATCCATGGCATCTCCAGATATAGGAGATATTTCTTTTGGGCTCCACTCTCTGTCCTCCCTCCCCCCACCCAATGGGGGCATAGTTGCCCATGACAACACTTGATTTGTATGAGAAGAAGCCAGCCAAGAAGCAAGCTAATCAGAAGCCAGTGCCAACGAAACCAATCAGCAAGGGGAAAACATGGCCCCAAAATTGCGCTTGAAATGTTAGAATGTTTTGAATCGAAACGGGGTTGTTTTGTTCCAAGCTCAAGACAGGCCCTTTATTTAAAGGATGTTTTGTTTTGAGCTTGAGACTCTCGAAACAGCCAATTTTGAGTTGAAACATTTTGCACATCCCTACTCTGACTGATGAGGTAATTCTCTGACTGATGAGGTAATTCGAATTTCCATTTCCCGTTAATGGGAAATTCTCTTCATTAAAAAGGCGATTCCTTTATTTTGCACTAGCTAAATGAGTTAAGAATGAAACATAGTCTGTAGATTATGGAAAAGGAGAAGCAGAAGAAATTTTGTTCGTCTTTCTCATAGAGATTTAATTGAGCATTCAGAAATCCTCTCCGGAATGATATTAAATGCAATGGAAGAGGCTGTTTCAGCTGCTTCCTGTCAACAGCATCTCATGGGGTTCTCATGGGCCTCTGAAATTACACCACAGTCTTCAGGCATCTGCCTAATCTCAGATAAGTAAGGGGCTTGCAAGGAACCACCAAGTTGGAAAACACCATCTCATACCATGATGTATTCCTGCCTGGGGCCTTTGCTCATCCAGTTCCATCCTCAGCTGTCCAGAGGCCTCCTGCTCACTCAAATGATGACTCCACCTGTACTCCCTTGCTGCTGCTTCTTATGCAGGCCTGCCCTCTAGGCAAAGTATGACTTTGGTTCTCCCTCAGCCAAGACGTGCAGAGCTTGGTTCGTGCCTGGCAGCCAGGAACAGTGTGCACCCGCAGGGGTGAGCCGCTCCTCCTCCTCCTCCTCTGCAGCCCTCAAGCCCTGAGTCACCCCTGTGCCTGAGTGGCAGAGGGGAGAGGACGCAGCCAGCTGGTGGGTGGAGAGTTGGTGCTGAGCACCCAAGTGCACAAGGCTGCTGCTGCCATTGATGAGGCATACACTCACCACGGCCCAGCCAGAGCCCTGACAGGCACTGCCCCAGCCTCCTCCTCTCTGGTCCCCTCTGCCTCCTTCTCTGCTGCCACCACCGCCTCATCAGTGAAGGGGCCTGGCAAGGGCAACCTCCGCAACAACCACCACCTTGGGATGGGGCTTCTGCTTGGTGGTTCACCAAAACCTGAGCTGCAGGGGCACTTCCAGCCAGGCGAGGCACAACCTTTGCTCATCTTCTCATGGTCCATTGTGGCCACCATCGTGAGCTATCCTGGGGCAGCTAGGGCGGAGGCACAGCTGTGCCCCTTAAAACCTGGTGTTTTAGGTGACCATCTGGGTCACGGAGATGGATGGTCCAGCTCTGCTCTGAGGCCTGGAGCTGCCTCCCAGGTCACATGGGCAGGGCCACCTCTTTCCCCTCCAAAATCCCCCTTTTCCATGAAGCCCTTAGCCCAACATCCTGGGCCCCGTACTCTCTCTTAACTAAAACCAAGTAAGTGCAGCTGGAACAACCACACATCATTCCCCAGTTGACCCCTGTCAGCATTTCCTTTCCATTCTCTATTATCTCACTTTGTGTCAGTTTTAGACAGTGAGCCCCTTGGGGCTCTGTCTTCATGGATTTTTGTAAGTACATTGCATGCAGAAGGTAATACGAAAGAACGAACGAATGAATGAAAACGAGTGGTAATGGTAGAGCGCTCTCTCTCTCTCTCTCTCTCTCTCTCTCTCTCTCTCTCTCTCGTTTCAAGAATACATCCATCTTCAAACTGTATAAAGCTATTTCCCATGCAGGGCCTTCTAGATTATTAACCCACCCTGAGCACAGGAAAGGTCAATGGCCCACACGTCGCACTGTCTAATGCAGGTGGTGGAGGTCCAGCTGCATTAATGCACCCTGTGGTGGATCGACCAGCAGCTTTTGTGAGCTGCTGGTGATGCATGAGCGTTTACGCAAGAGGGCAAATACTCCAAGTAGTCTGCCATGCTCTGACAGTGCTAGTTAGATGAGAAATGCGCCATGCTAATGTTCAACACTGAGGGCACAGCGATCCTTTTTATGGCCCATAAGAGTTCATAAACTACAGTCTGTACCTTCCTTGTTTCTTCTTCTGTAACAGAACCTCTGATTCACTGTGGCAATGCACTGCAAGAAGTAACACAGAAACAAAGCAAGAGACACAGGAAGTGACCTTGTGCCAAACTAGGCCACTGGTCCATTGAGCTCAGTATGGTCTATGCTGACTGGTCTATGAAACCTATCCCCAAGGTTTCAGACAGGAATCTTTCCCAGCACTACCTGGAGATGCTTAGGAACATAGGAAGCTGCCATATACTGAGTCAGACCATTGGTCTATCTAGCTCGGTATTGTCTTCACAGACTAGCAGTGGCTTCTCCAAGGTTGCAGGCAGGAATATCTCTCAGTCCTATCTTGGAGATGCTGCCAGGGAGGGAACTTGGAACCTTCTGCTCTTCCCAGAGCAGCTCCAACCCCTGAGGGGAATATCTTCCAGTGCTCACACTTCTAGTCTCCCGTTCATATGCAACCAGGGCAGACCCTGCTTAGCTAAGGGGACAAGTCATGCTTGCTACCACCAGACCAGCAATCCAACTCCGGGGATTGAACCTGGGACCTTCTGCATGCAAAGAAGATGCTCCACCACTGATATAGGGCCCCATCCCCATCTCCAATATGCTTGCACAAGAATTCATAGAACAGCATTAAGTAAATTTTATGCTTCCATTCCTGATTCTTTGAATCTAAGCCCGAGAAATTCCTTTTTAAGTTTAGGAATGCGACACTGAGTGCACACACATTTGCGTTATTTCTGAGTGATCAATTTAAACTTGGCAGTGCAACCTGCAACAAGGAAAGGTTATCTCTCCTGGCTTAATGGCAAGTAGATTCCCTTCTCACTCTCCCCAGTTTAATATGTGTGTGAAAGCCATCCGATATGCACATGAAAGCAGAACCATGCTCAAAGATGCATGCAAAATAATGGCTTGCCACATCCAGACCCACTGGAGGTAATGATGCAAGATACAACTGCAGTTATGGGAGGAGGTTTTGTGTAATTGTGGCAACAATTGGGCTATATCGTGTAGAAAACCTTGATGATTCTACTAAGCAGCCGCTGATTATCATCAACACTAGATGCGGCATTAAAGTTCATCATTGTAAGGGCAGGATCATGGCTAACGGGCAAGTACCACCCACAAAGCAAACTACCGCTGCCATGTTTTGCCTCCCCATCTCTGCTGCCTCAGTGGTACTGGGTCAATTTAGGGGCAATCAGAGAGCCAACTCACTGGTGGTAGAAGGAGTCCTCCTCCCAGCAACCAAAGGCTGGGGACACACACACCACATTTCCCCCCAGAAGTCCTCATCAGAGTGACACTACAGCCCTATTAACACATTATATTCAATACTTGTACAATCTGTGTACACAGGTACAGGTTTTGTACATGGTTATTCACATGTTACACTGAACACAGGTACAGCAGGACACTCCCTATCCGTACCATGCATTTCAGGGGCCTGCACCCAAGTTCACTTTCAAAATGAATGCAGCTGCAGACATTCACACAAAACGTACGAGTGTAAAAGCTATCTGAATGCAGGTACAAGATAATGGGGCTATTCTCACAAGCAACAAAAATCGGGCTAGGAGAGCCTAGCCTGATTTTCACTGCTCGTGTAAACCACCGGGCTCGCAGGTGTGCCCGGTGGCTTACAAGCGGCTAGCCCGCTTTTGTAGCCCTCCCCTAAGCCCGGGTTTGCAGAGCAAGTGTTCCAGCAACCCAGGCTTCCCGATTGTGAGTAGCTGCAGCGAGGCTCCATGCTGTGGCTACTCATGAGTAGACCCCCCCCCCCGAGGGGAGGCGGCTTTTCCAGCCTCCTCCCAGCTCCAGGGATCTCCCCAGTATGCCCTGCGTGCTTGCACAGGGTATACTGGAGCTTCCAGGGGCCGCGTGGCCTCTGAGCTCCCCAGCCCCCGCCGGCTGTGTCACAGAGCCAGCAATCTTGTGGGTGGCCAATCCAGCAGCCCAGGGCTCCCTCTCTGATTGTGAGCGAGGACAGCAGGCTTAGCCCGCTGTGCTGGAGAAACCGGGTCTCACTGATTGTGAGACCCGGCTCAGTGTCTGAATAGGAATTAGTACATCATCATGTTGTGTTGTCTTCAGTGGCTTCTCAGAGGAAAATGGTGACAGTCAGCTCACAGCTGATGGAAAGAATACCGCAGCCATAAAGCAATCAAAAGTAGTGAAAATACTAGGTAAGCTGTGGTGTCCATTTCCACTTCCTTTCATCCCCCAGTGGACATGGAAGGAGGGCTTGTTACCTCCCCATAACCTTAATAATAACAATAGCAATAATAACAACAAATTTTATTTGATAGCCACCCCAAAACAAATTGTTCTCTGGGCAGCTCACAACAGAGGATTAAAACATATAGTAAAACATACAACACATTAAACCATACACAGACAAAAAAGGTGAAAAGAAAATACAAAATACAAGGCAAAGCAGCTTAAAAACTCCTTGTAAATTTAGTTTAAAAATCAGATCAAATCTGAATTGGGACCCAGCGGAGGGCCTCTGAAGAAGATCTTAATGTTCGGGCAGGAATATATGGGGCCCTAGGGGTGTGCAAACGGGTTCGAGCTTGAACTGGGTTTGAATCAAACTGGCCCAGCCCTCCAAAAAGAGGGGCCCGTCACAGTTCAAGCCAAACCAGGCTTGGTTCATATGCTTGTAAAGGGGAATCTGGTAAGGATTCCCCTTTATATGCAGGGGAGGGGTCTAAAAGGGGTGGGCAGGGTTACCTTACATGCTGTTGGGCTCCTGGCCAGCAGTTGGCCCACAGTGGCTCCCTGAGGCACTGCCAGTGTTCCCCTCACTTGGGGTGAGGCAAAAAAGTAACACTTTGGGGGAGAGTCCAGTAAAATGAGGGAGGGGGATGCCTCTAGGGCTTTGGATGGGATCTGCAACCCACCCCACCACCACCAACCCTGAACTGAAAGCAAGTTGCTCTGGTAAGAACTAATCTGCCTACTTTCCTTTCACTGTAATCTTAATTGATAATTACCATCCTCACAAGTTTATTTTATTTTATTTTAATTTAATTTAATTTATTTTATTTTATTTAGAATATTTCTATATCGCCCAAAACTTGCATATCTGGGCGGTTTACAATGAAAATCATTTAAAACATCAAATCAATTAACAATTAAAATAATTTAAAACATTAAAAAACATTTAAAAAACCAGTATTAAAAGTTTTAAAAGTATAAATCTAATTAAAAGCCTGGGTGAATAAATGTGTCTTCAGCACCATTTAAAAAGTTGCCAGAGATGGGGAGGCTCTTATTTCAACAAGGAGCACATTCCAAGGTCCAGGGGCAGCAATGGAGAAGGCCCATTCCCGAGTAGCTGACAGACGAGCTGGCAGCACCCGCAGACGAACCTCTCCAGATGATCTTAACAGGCGGTGGGGTGCATGGCGAAGAAGACGTTCTCTTACATTAGCTCACTTCAGCGTTAACATTCACCATCTTGAATTCCACCATCTTGAATTGGGGTAGAGAACATCATCAGAAAACTACGCCGTTGAGGTGTCCCTATGTGTCACTCACTACAACTACCAACATCAGTGAGCCAGTATGGTGTAGTGGTTAGAGTGCTGGACTAGGACCGGGGAGACCCGAGTTCAAATCCCCATCCAGCCATGAAACTAGCTGGGTGACTCTGGGCCAGTCACTTCTCTCTCAGCCTTACCTACTTCACAGGGTTGTTGTGAGGAGAAACTTAAGTATGTAGTACACTGCTCTGGGCTCCTTGGAGGAAGAGCGGGATATAAAATGGGGCGGGGGGATCAGTTAGGCAATCCATAAGTTAGCCAACTTGTGCTTCAAATGTTCATGCATCCACTGTCTTGAACTGGGGTGGATGACATAATCACAAACTACGCCGTTGAGGTGTCCCTATGTGTCCGTACAACTGTACCTAATTTGGTTCATATTAGTCCGGGCACTGCAAAGTTGATAGGGACACACAGACACACACACACAAACACACACACACAGGTGATCTCATAAGCTTATTTTCCTTAAGGAAAGTAGTAGGCTTTTAAAATTGGAAAGGAAAATCCTTAAGGAAAGTAGTAGGCTTTTAAAATTGTAGTAGGCTTTTAAAATTGCCAATTGATTATTTTCCAAAGTACCTCTCTTTTCAAAAGGTCTATGAAAATAGTGGCAGTGATGAATCAATATTCAACAGCAGCTATCAAAAGGTGAAATACAAATGTGCAAGAGAACGATGAATTAGCAACAAACATTGTTATAACACCAACCCTGTTCTCTTCTGCACTCTCTCCTCCTCCACTCCAATATGTAACAGATCCTTTCAAACTAGAAGTGAAACTCTCAGCTCATCAATAACAAAAATGAAAATAGTCTCTCCCAGTCTCCTCCAGAATATCTTAAGTGGCTTTTTCTCTCTCTCTTCAGGTGCTATCTCCTACTGGAGGTTAGCTGTCATTAAGGCTATTCTGACTTTGGATGCTGCTGCTCTAAAAAGTAGTAAGGATGTGCATCCAAACCATTCCCGCAAATTCTTCCTCCAGGAAATTCTTCGTTTTCCAACACTTCTTCTTCCTTTAATCTTTCCCTGCATGATTAACTGCAGTAAAGAGTATTTCCCCCCTCTGATAACATGATCAAGATATTCAAGTTTTCTTCTCTTAATAATATTAATTAGCTCTTTCTCTTTTGCCTCAATACTTCTTCGTTGGTAATTCTATCTTCCCATGGTATTCTTAATATACTTCAATATATCCAGAGCTTGAAAGATTCTAGTTTGTTCATATTCTGTTTTTTAAGTGTCCATGCTTCCATTCTGTAAAGCAAGACTGAGTAGATATAACACCTCACCATGCGAATTTTCGATTTGATACTGGGCCATAGGAATTTTCGATCCTATTACAGAGCAGATGTTTCATGTTTACAAAACCTGCTCTTGCCATTTCAATCCTGGTGTTTATTTCTTGTGTACTGTCATTGTGTTCATTTAACCATGTTCCCAAATATTCATAATGTGAACCTCTTTCAGTTTGGGTGTTGTTGATTGTTAGGTTTGTTGAAATGGGAGGTCCTTTGCTGATGACCATGTACTTAGTTTTTCTCAAATGCATTCTCAACCCATTTTCTACATTGACTTCGTTTATGCATTCCATAAAATTTTGCAGATCAGTTATGTTGTCTGCCAGCACGACAGTGTCATCTGTATAACAAGTATTATTTACCGCTTTGCCATTGGTAATAATACCACCTTGTGGTTCAAAAAGTGCTTCGGTAAATATTGCTTCGGAAAACTTGTTGAATAATGCAGGAGAACACGTCCATGTCTCCTTCCTCTTTGAATGTCAATCTCTTCTGTCATTTCTCCATCAACGCGGACTACAGCCTTTTGATGCCACTATATGTTTCCTGTTATAAGAATGTCCATGCCATCAATGTTTTTGCTCTTCAATATTTCCATGAATCATTCGTGGTGCACTTTATCACAGGCCTTTTCATAATCTATGAAACATATATAGATGTCTATGTTCATATCATGACATCTTTGTATAAGAATGTTCATTCTGAATAACACCTCTCTTGTTCTCTTAAGCAGCAATGAATGATTAAAAGAGCAGCTGCAAGTGGGGTGGACAGAGTGGGGCCAGGTTGTGGCAGGAGCATGATAATTGGCAAGGGCTGACCTGCCACCTCAACCTCCCCCCACTCCAGCGCACAGCTTTCAGGATCTCTTTATTTGCTAAGGCATGCATTATTTATAACTTAATACATCCAAGTTCATACACTGAGGCCATATTATCATACTAATAAACAAAGATGCTGGGAGCATCTCTAAGCCACTGGCTGTAATTTAAAAAAAAAAAAAAATCTGTTCGCTGCATTTTCAGAGTCAATACTGCAGACAGATGATCATGGCATTTGGTGGCAATCCCAGACAGTGACTTGAACTGCTACCCTAACCCCCTGAGGCATTTTGGTGTTCTCCCAGCCCTGCACCAACACATACACACTTCCACAGGTAGATGTCTAGCACAGTAAAGCAGTCACAGCTCAGAAGCTGCTTGAATTGCCCTTGTTGTGCATTAAAAACGAGTGCAAACAGATCTCTGCACTTGCACAGACACACACATACTAGGAACAGCCTGGAGAACAGCATTATAATAAAACTGTGTTGGACACTTGAGAGAGAAGATTTAAAAACAGAGAGAAAGATGGTTTCAGACTTGATACATACAGGTATATCCCACTTGGAGATAATGGCACATATCCAGACGAACAAAGGACATATGCAGCAATCATGCAGCCAGGTCCAGCCCATCCACTAGGATAACCTAGGCAGTCACCTAGGATACCAGTTCTTGAGGGGGCTACATGCCTCCCTTTCCCTCTCCAAGCAACCACTGTTCTCCTTCACAGAGGGGGTGTTGGCGGGTACAGGGGGCGAGAAAGAGCGAGTGAGCAAAGCCAACCTTGTCTTACTTTGCTTTGCGCTCTCTCCTGTCCTGATGGATGAGCAGCCTGCATGACTCAAGTTAAAGCTGATGCTCTGCACTTCTCACCTGGGAGGCGGGGCAAAGTCAAACTTTACCTAGGGCACCAACAACCCTAGAGCCAGCCCTGCATGCAGAACATGCACAGTGGATGTGCACCATACAAAACGGGAGAGGGGCAATTTTCACCCATCTCCCTTTCTGTCTGTTGCTGAATGTGACTCCTGAGAATATTTCCCCAGGGGCTGTGTGATGCACTTCATCAGTTTGGTTGCTGACCAGTTTCTCTCCACTTTTGAGTTAAGGAATATAGCACCCCTATATTCTCACACCTACATTCTCATTATGAGCTGTAGGGAAAGGAGGCACAGCAAGGAAGGAACTAAAATATCAGGTTTAGAAGGATTTGGCCAACCAAGATGGAGCCAGGGCATAAGCTGGTCAGGGCCGCTTCAGGCCACCCTGGTGTCTGAGACAGTGTGGCAAGCTAGTAGAGTGGTGTCCTAGCTCAGTGGCAGAGCATCTGCTTTGCATGAAGGAGGCCCCAGGTTCAATCCCGGCAGTGGTGTAGCAAACTTCAGTCTGGCCCAGGTGCAAACTCTGGCGCGCTCACAGCCCTTTCACTAGTCACTTTGCTCTCCCTGGTCCCCCTTCATCACTCATCGCTTGGCTTTGCTCCCCTGCCCCTCTGCTTGCCGCTTCTTCCCCTGCCCACCCTTCAGGTTTTTGTTTTGCGGAGTTGGGTCAAGAAGTGCCAGCAGTGGGGGTGAGTACTAGAGGGGGCGGGGCAACAAGTTGCACCGCATTATGACGATGCCACCTGAAAGCATTCCCACACTCCAGCCAGCTCCAGAGCGGCCCCTTTGCTCACCCCCCCGTGGCCCCTTCCCTGCTGGCATGCATGGGGCGGTGCATGGCGGTGGCATTGCCCATCCTGAGTGGGGCACACCTACTGCTGCTACCCAGGCCCAGCTGACCCACACTGGAGCGCCACACTGGGGATGGGCAACACCAGCGCATGTTGCTGTGAGCTGGCCAGTGGGGGAGGCGAGAGAGGTGGCCCCTGTGAGAGCAAGGTGGCCCTGGGAGGCCAAGCAGGGCAGGTTCTTAAGACCCTTCCACCCTGTTGTTGCTCCACCCCTGAAGCCTGGAATGGCAGCCTCTCCAGGTAGCATCTTCTCAAATCTTGGACAGCTGCTGTCAGTTGGTGTAGACCAGGGCTTCTCAACTTCGACCCTCCTGCAGATGTTGGCCTACAACTCCCATAATCCCCAGCTATTGGCCACTGTGGCTGGGGATTATGGGAGTTGTATTCCAAAAACAGCTGGGGCCCCCCAAAGTTGAGTAGGCCTGGTATAGACAATACTGAGTTAGATAGACCAACAGTCTGACTCAATATAAGGCAGCTTCCTATGTTCTGTGCTGAGCTATTCTCACAGCCACATGTAATGCACCACTCCCCAGCCCAGCTCTTGGGTCTCTCGTCCTTGAGGTTGCCTAATCCCCATTTTTAAAGCCATTTAAGCTAGTGGCCATCACTACACCTTGCGGCAGCAAATGCCCATAAATGAATTGAATCTTGTTTAAAGAAGTCCTCACTTTAATTTACTGCCGATTAATTCTACTGGATGATCTGAGTTCTAGTATTGTGAAGGAGAAGATGAAAAACAAAACCCTTCTCTCTGTCCAGTGTAATGCTGGCTGGGTTAGCAAGCCTGGACGTTAACTCCACAACACACTCCAGCCTCTGTTTTCTTTATGTCCAGGAACTCATTTAAAGCTAAAGGCAAGTAGAAAGTGAGCAGAAAACCCCATTCCCTGAGTTCTGGGAGAAAGTGACCCATAGAAATCAGTGTGGTTGTTCTCACAACCAGCCCTACCCAGGTAGGATAGGACTAGCCCAGGTAGGGCTGGCTGTGAGAAGTGCTGCTGGCAGCCATACTTTCCATAGAGCTGGGGAGAAAGAGCGGTCAAGAAGCGGGAACTTCCCCAATGCACTGTGCTGCTGGTGTGGTGCATTATGGGATTCCAGGAGGCCTTGTCACCACCCCACTGGCTCCCGATTCTCATGCTGCTTACTGCCATGCCACTTATCTGGGCATGTGGGTGGCAAAGCCAGGAGGAGCCCAAAATTGTGTAGGGGGAAACAGGGAGGCTCTGCTTTTCCCCCCAGCTCCAGCCCCAATAGCTGTGTGAACAACCTTAGTGAGCCTCAAACTATGTGCTGCCGGGGCAAATGTTTGTTCAGTAAGGCAGTCTGAACTACACCTTGAGAAATGAAGCGGCCATTTTGCGTGCACCCACCACGCTACTGATCCCTTCTGTCTGCCAATACATGGGAGGCAACTCCATCCCCAGGAAGAGGAAAGGTGCGCAGCGTTGCCTCAGGTGCAAAGGAATCCCAGAAGCACAACATGATTGAATCCTGAATGACTGACTGTGCAAAGAGGAGGACGGGAGACTGAGAAGCAAGATTAACTGCTTATCCAACTCTTGCAAGGAAGGTGGCTGCCCATTGTTCTGACGCTTGATCAAGAACATACAGAGGTATCGATTTCAATGTACAACTGAAGCATACCTTCCATTATCACTGAGAAAAACGGAGCCACAAACAAATAATATATGTGAAATAATCCTCTTAACAATTGTGCAGCTATTTCACATAAAAAGGTCTTACTAGCATTAGTATTCAAGGAGCCCATTCTCATGACTGAGGGGGAGGGCTTGAGGGCGGGCAGTGGGCAAGGTACCAGAAGCTCTCGCCTTCCCTGCAGGTGAGCAACGTGGAGCTGCTGGACCCATGAACCGCATGCCCAGACAGTCTGCGGCTGCCACAGACAGAGCGGATGTTGGGACATGTCATCCCAGCCCCTAGAAATCCCACAATGCACCTCACGAGTGCACAGTGCAATGTGGGGATCCCCCAGCGACGGGTGGGTGCCCGTCAGCATTTCAGTGTCAGCTGAAAGCAGCCGGCACTGACAGACGATCCATCCAAAGGGGTTGGGGGAGCACCTCTCATAAGAACAGCCCTGCTGGATCAGGCCCAAGGAGGCCCATCTAGTCCAGCATCCTGTTTCGCACAGTGGCCCACCAGATGCCGCTGGAAGCCTACAGGCAGGAGTTAAGGGCATGCCCTCTCTCCTGCTGTTACTCCCCTGCAACTGGTACTCAGAGGCATCCTGCCTCTGAGGCTGGAGGTGGCCTATAGCCCTCCGACTAGTAGCCGTTGATAGACCTCTCCTCCATGAAGTTATCCAAGCCCCTCTTAAAGCCATCCAGGTTGTTGGCTGTCAGGTCTCCTTTGACTTTGTCTAAGAGCCTGGCTTCTTAGCTGAGTTTGCCGCCGAGGCACTACAGGAGCCGCGTGGCCCTTGGCGGTTCTCACGGGCAGCCAAACCCGGGCTTAGCTGCCTAGCCTGGTCTTGGCTGCTCATGAGAACAGCCCCAAGATGCTGGGTAATCCAAATTCCTTTTAAAATGATAAAAATACTTTAAAACAACAACTTAACGGAAGAGTGTATGTACTTGTGGGGTTTTTAAAAAAATGCTTTTGCAACCTGTTGTAGGCCGCCTTAAAGATAATTTGATTGAAAGATGGGGTGAAAATCTTCAAAATCAAATAATAATAAATACATTTCTCAGCACCTAGCAGATACTGCCATCACTTTTAAAAAATATGACAGTCCAGTTTAGCAAGCCCTTTTGCCTGTCTACAAGTGGCTAGAAGTATCAAGCTTACCAGCACAGCATCACAAGCCGTCCCGCTATATGTATGGATCTCATACATTCTTCTTTGGACTGCAGCCGCTGAGGTCATTCACACAATCAAAAACTGTGTTCTACCTGGGTTTGGGAGCTATGTGCGCTCCCAATGTTTGGTTGTGTAGGTAGGAGGAGGAAAACCTGGGTAGATGTCTTTGGGGCTATTTTCACAATCAGCAAAAATCAGGCTAGCCTCCGCTAGCCTGATTTTTGCTGATCGTGAGAACCACCGGGCTTGGCTGCGAGCCCGGTGGTTCTAGAGTGGGTAACCCGCTCAAGTACCCCGCCCTTAGCCCGGGTTTGTGCAGTGACTGCTCCACAAACCCAGGCTATCTGATCGTGAGTAGCCGCGGCGCAGCTCCACGCTGTGGCTCCACGCTGTGGCTACACGCTGTGGCTACTTGCGGGTAGACCCCCAGAGGGGAGGTGAAAAGCCACCTCTCGGCTCTGGGGGTCTCCCCAGTATGCCCTGTGCATTTGCGCAGGGCATACTGGGGCTTATGGGGGCCACGTGGCCCCCAAGCTCCCCAGCCCCCGCCGGCTCCATCATGGAGCCAGCAATCGTGTGGGCAGCCGATCCGGCCACCCAAGGCTCTCTCCTCACTCACCACCCCAAACCAGGTCTCACTGATCGTGCGACCCGGTCCATTGTCTAGGGTAGAAGAAGGTAGGAGGAAAAGCTACCCAGGTTTTCCTCCTACATTGCTTCCACACAACCAAAAATTGGGAGCACACACAGCTCCCAAACCTGGGTAGAACACAGTTTTTGACTGAGTGAACGACCTCGCTGTTTACAATGAAGAAGGCCAGAGACTTACCAAAAAACATGAATAAATATAAAGAAAACTGGGGTCTTAGTACTACCTCCTCCCTCCCTCTACACACACAGACACAGACACAGACACACACCCCCTCACAAATAATGTTGATTCTCTGCTTAGTGATATTTTATATTTCTGGGAGTGGGATTTTATATTTCTCAGAGTAGGGGGACCCTCTTTCTCTTCTTCAAACAAAGCACAGCACAATATATTATAAGACTTGAGTCTTATTTTTCTCTTTTGAATCTCTTTTTTGAACAGATTCTCAACTGCATGTCCTTAATATTCTCGCAGTGTTCACAAAGCGCTAAACAGGTCACTTGAAATGAGAAAACAATAAACCTAATAAAGAGTCCAGCTGGAACAGAAGGTGAAAGATACAGCTCTTCTTAAAGCTCTAAATCCCGAGGGATGGGAACATCTGCACTCACACACTCAAGAGTAATGAGTTCAGCCAAGGTCTCTCATCAAGCTGGAAGTAAACACACACACACACACACACACACCTCCTGTTCTCACAACATGTGGGGCCACCTTCAGATTTCTGCAGTTTCATTACTTGGGGACATTACTGAGATTCAGTTGCTCTGAGCATTTATCTCCTCTGAGAAGAACCTGACCATTTAGGGTATACCTGCACTACTCATTCAAACTGGTTTCACAGTCACCTGTCTCCCCACGGAACCGGGAAACAAGAATAAATCTCTAACAAAATTAATAGCCTCATCAAACGACAATTCCCAAGATTCATTGGCAGAAGCCATCAAGGGACTTAAGGTCTGGGGAAAAAACCAGGGAGACTCAAGTTCAAAAGCCAAATTAGATGTAAGGTGGAACTTGCATTATTGGAACTCCCAACATTTTTTACTATCTCAAAAATCAGCTATGGGGAGGCAAATTTAGATTAAGGCTGCAACCCAGAGCGTGTCCACCATTATTGATCTTTCCCTACCGTGCACATCAAAAGGAGAATGATTTGGGTGTCTTCTATTGTGCATTCTCAGTTCACACGTAGAAACGATGAGGCCAAACCAAATGGATCAATGCTGGAAATAAACTGACTCTGCCCCTCAGTTACCCCTGCTAACTGAGCAAAGAGACACCTTCTAAAGTGGTGATTCTCTTATATTTAGCAAGGGTGGGGGAGGAACTGGTCCTATCCAACCCCAGCACAGCATCATTCCAGTGGCTGTTGCTGGTGTCTACATTATGTTTCTTTTTAGACTGTGAGCCCTTTGGGCACAGGGGACCGTCTAATTTATGTATTGTTTATTTCTCTATGCAAACTGCTTTGAGAATTTTGTTGACGAGCGGTATATAAATATTCATAGTAGTAGTAGTAGTAGTGGAGGAAGAAGAAGAAGAAGAAGAACCACCACCACCACCACCAAGGTTTTTAACTTGCCTTCAAAGGAAGTCTTTCTATATAGACTTATCTGCTATTCTACAACAGGGAAAGGCAGCCTTGGTACTTCAGTGCCTGTTGAACTACAACCCCCATCACCTCCAGCCACAACACATTGTGGCTGGGGATGATGGGAGTTGTAGTTAAAAAGCAGTTGGAGAGGCAAAGTTGCCTAAGCGTATTCCAGAAGATTCTGGGGCATGTAATCCTTAGCGCATACCCAGAATCTTCTAGAATGGCAACAGACAAGTCAATGGAGGAAGACTTCCCTAGAGATAGTCTGAAAACTGTTGCACCATGTAATTAGCAACTGCCAATGGAAGAACAGAGAGATGAAGGCATCATCTTTGGATGAATTATTTGGCTCAATACCGGCATGCCTCCACAGTACCACTTTCCACACATTCTTCCTAAATATTTACACATATAGTAAACAAACATGATTGCTACTCTGCAGCATCATCAGTTTAGGTCATTTACGTGATGAACTGGAAGTAAACCTTTTTTCATGTAATTTTCCATGTAAATGTCAATGTTAAACTGGAAACCACCAATCACTAACCTCCATTTCCTATTTTTTTCTAATGTCAGTGAGCAATTAAGGGTAATTTACATTAAATTAATGATGCTTCACACTACAATGAAATATTTTATAACATACAAATGGTTGGCCTGCTCGGAGGAAGCAGAAACGTAATGCCAACATCCACACAAGTGACAATTTAAATTAATCACAGCCTGCTTTTAATAACCATGTTGTTAAAGGGTGACAGAACAGATGTTCTCTTTAAAACAAAAAATCAAGTGAGCTAATAGTATCCTATTTTTATCTGGAGCAACTTCACTTGCAATGGCTTGGGTCTATACAGCAGACTTCCAATCTGCCCGGTCGGATACTGCTCTGATTAAAGGAAATGAATGACTTTCTTCCCTCCAGGAGTTCCATTCACAATGGATGCCCACAATCACCATGCAGAAGTAAAGATACCAGGCCTCCATGAGGGGAGCAGAGACAGTTGCTTCAGGCTGTGCACAGCTTAGGACCAGTCTATCTGAAGGAGCGTCTTCTCCATTAAGTCCCTGCCCATCCTTCATGGTCATATTCAAAGTTTCTTCTCTGGGTGCTGCTGCCTCTATCAAGCCTCCCCATAGTCGCCTCTCTTCCAAAATAAAAAGCTTCAGATGCTGTAATAAGGAAGGTGCTCCAGGCCCCTGAACATCTTGGTTGCCCTCCTCTGCACCTTTGGCAGTTTTGCAATGTCCTCAAAATATGGTGACTAGAACTCTACACAGTACTCCAAATGTGGCTACACCATAGATTTGTATAAGGGCATTACAATATTAGCAGTTTTATTTTCAAACCCCTTCCTAATGATCCCGAGCATGGAATTTGCCTCTTTCACAGCTGCCGCACATGGAGTCAACACTTTCAATGAGCTTCCCACCACAACCCACAGATCTCTCTCCTGGTCAGTCACTGACAGCTCAGACCCCATCAGTGTATATGTGAAGTGCATGATGGGTGGTTAACAGGGAAAGAGCCTTTTCAGTAGTGGCCCCTCTATGTGAAATGCCCTCCCTAGGAGCAGTGTTCCCTGTAACAGGAATTCCCAGATGTGGTTGACTACAACTCCCATAATCCCCAAGCAAAAGCCATTGCAGCTGGGATTCTGGGAGTTGTAGTCAACAACATCTTAACATGTTAGAGGGAACACTGCCTAGGAGACTCACCTGGTGATCTCTTTGTGTATGTTTAGGCGTCAGGTTAAATCCTTTTTGTTCTCTTGGTAACTCGGTTGTTTATATTGGTTCCTGCTGGCTCTTTATTGGGTCCCCCACCCCAGTTTTTTCATGTGTTTATTTGCATTATTATTTTGGACTTGATTTTAATGTTGTTTTTCTCTTGATTGCAAGTCGCTCCAAGGGCATTCATTAGCTGGGTGATCTACAAATAAAATCAATCGGTCAATCAATCAGTCAGTATTGGGGTGCCAGCAGGGCAGCAATGCCCCTGACCACTGCCACTGAAGCAGTCCTTTGGGAGCAACCGGACCCTTGCAAGAGAGCCGCTCTTCACATTTCTGGCGGAGCTCGCAAGAAGCAAAAGGGGAGCAGAGGAGGCAGCCTTTCCTCTGCCCTGTCCCCTGAGCCCCTTTCCTTGTCCATGGGTCTTGGTTGAAAGGGGGCTGCCCCCCACTAGAGTCATGGGGCAAGGCAGCATTTGGCACCCCGCCTCAGAGTCGCAATGGCTTGGGATGGCCATGAGAAAACAAAACACAGTCCAGCGATTTAGTCTCGCAATGCTTGAAACATCAGAGACTCATTTAAGCTTCCTGAGCCCACAGGAAATGGCAAAAGGTCACATTTTGCCTCTAAGCACTAATTACATTCACTTGCTGGAAGGGTGCACAAAGGATGTTTTTTAAAAAAACCTCTTCATAATCAGCCTTGTGAAGGGCAATCATCTTGGCCAGATGGGTTAACACTCCTCCAAAGACTTAATATGCAAGGGACTGCTAACAACACCCCCTAGGCAAGCATCCGAATGTAATGTTCCATGAGTATACTCCAGAACAGGGTGGGTAAAATGTATGTAATGATCTGATGCTGGGACAATCGGCAGTGCTGGCACTTTACATAACATTTCTGCACAGCTCTGCCTCCACAGCTTCATTTAGATTGCTTTTGCTACTACAAATGGAAGCGGGGGAGGTGGGGGTGGGGAGGAGAGCAGATTTTGCAATATCCAGGCCAAATTAATGGGCCCAGGCTAAAAGGCAGGCCAGGCGTCAGATGTCCCAGTGCTACTCTTCTAGTTCTGCCTGGAGAAAGCATTCTCTGAAGTTGCCTACCATTTCCCAACGGAGCACCGCTCTGGACATTATACCTGTGTGGGGAGATGGTGGATGCATGAGCAAATTGGACTTTCTGTTCCTCATGTCTGTGACATCTAAGGTAGATCCTGCTAGTCTTCCTTTGCAGTGAGATGTGCAAGCCAGGGGTGTAGCAAGGTTGGAGTGGGCCCAGAGACAAGATTTTAAAATGCACCCCACCCCGCTGAAGCTCAGCTCATGAAGTAAAGAAATCTTAAATGAGGCTGAATAGTGGTAACAAAAAGCAGAGTAAAATGTGTGTGTGTGTGCCACAATAGAACATCATCCTAAATTATTTTTTTAAAGGTTTTGTAAATTGTGGATGATGCAAGTCATTTAATGGCACTAGAGAAAGACATGCTGTTCTGGTAGCTCCAGGTCTTAATACTCACATCAATTTTGGAGGATGAATACAACTGAAGGAAGCCTGGGCGGGTGCGCAGCTGGGGGAGTCAGTCATGTGACTTGCCTCTGGGGGGGGACCAAGGCAGTGGGCCCCCAGACAACTGTCTCCCCTTGCCCTATTATAGTTATGCCCCTGGTGCAAGCTAGCTTTGCATTGGGAGCCTGTGCATCTCACCACAGGGAAAGATGTGCAGTTGCTACTTCAGATGCTATGAAGAAGCACAGGGTCATCTGTGTTTTGTGTTCCCGTCCTCTAGATATAACACAAAGCGACATGTAAGACTTTGAGTTACACAGAACACTTCCTCAGGCTGGGTGTGCAACAAAAAAAATCCGTTAAGAGGCAAAAGTGTTGCTGAGTGAAGGCATTATTGTTAAGCCTCACTTATCTTTGCCTGCAGCTAGATGGTGTGAAGTTTTATTCTACTGAGTTAACACCCTGTTGCTCTACTTTGGAGGAAACATGTAAATGACTAAGTGAATCAGCCCTGAATAACTTACATGCCTCTTTTTCAGATTTTTAAAGAGAAGATTCTTCTTAGGGACAAGCATATACTATTTCTAGCAGGCATTTCTAACAGAGTTAAAAGAGAATAAATTAACTCTGCAGAAAAACACTTTAAAGAGCTTAAGAGCTGTAGCTACAGGCAGAGCGTATAAATGTTAAGCTTGCAGCAAGTATATTTTATGCTAACAAATACGGCCATGACATGGGCTAAGAACAAGGAATACACAACAATTTCTATTTGCCCTGAGCAAACATTTCAAGTGTTTTAAGCTGCCCTTCTCTGTGTTGGTACCAGTTTCGGAGACGCTTGTGGCCAGAAACAGGGGCAGCAAACTTGGCTCTCCAGCGATTGCTGAACTACAACTCCCATCATCCCCAGACACAATGACTGATGTGGATGATGGGAGTTGTAGTTCACCAACATCTATCATAAGAACAACTCTGTTGGATGAGTCCCAAGGCTTATCTAGTCCAGCATCCTCTCTCACATAGTGGCCCACCCGATGCCGCTGGGAAGCCCACAGGCAAAAGATGAGAGCATGCCTTCTCTCTTGCTGTTGCTCCCCGGCAACTGGTTTTCAGAGGCATCCTGCCTCTGAGTCTGGAGGCAGCCTATAGCCATCAAGACGAGTAATCACTGAAAGCCACATTCTACATGAATTTGTCTAAGCCCATTTTAAAGCTATCCAATCTGGTGGCCATCACCACATCCTGTTGCAGAAACCTCCGTAGATTAGTTATGTGTTGTGTGAAAAAGCACTGTACTTCTTTTTGTTGCTCCTAAATTTCCTGGCAATCAGTTTCATGGTATGACCACTGATTCCAGTATAGTAAGAGAGGGAGAAATCTCAATCTCTCTCTCTCTCTCTCTCTCTCTCTCTCTCTCTCTCTCTCTCTCTCTCTCTCCACACCATGCATAATTTGATAGACCTCTATGATGTCTCCCTTTAGTTGCATTTTTCCAAACTAAAAAGCCCCAGATGCTGTAGCCTTGCCTCATAAGGAAGGTGCTCCAGGCCCCTGATCATCTTGGTTGCCCTCTTCTGCACCTTCTCCAGTTCTATAATATCCTTTTTGAGATACGGTAACCAAAACTGTGCTCAGTACTTCAAATGTGGCCAAGTCTGAGGACCCCAGGACTAGGCTGATTTCTTGCGGATAGGGCGACACTTACCACTCATCCCATATTTCCATTAATGATTTTTTGCTTCAGTTACTTGGGAGACAATTGGCTGCAGTGTTTGTTCAGGGTTTCCATCCCAGCTGTCTGCTTGGACACTTCTAAAGCACTGTGTAGACAGTGGCACCATTAATTACTTATTGGTGTTGTTTCTTAATAAGCCTGCACTTTGTAGTAAGGTGACAGTCTGTTTTGATCAAGAGAGCTTTTAAGGAGTAAAGCTGACAGCCATCTGGCATGCTCTCCATCAAATGAACATATCTTTTCCCAGCAGGAGCTCATATGGTCTGAGATAAAACGGTTTTTACCTAACATGTTTATTTTAAAGGACGTGAAATCAGCCTGCACTCACACTCTGGTTTCCGGCATAATTCTTCTCCGTTCCACAAAACTGGAGCTGATCACTAAGTATTTCAGTCACAACAAGTCCACAGAAGCCTTCACTTTTACTTTCAGTGACATCTTCTCGACTAAACCACCTTGAGATTGTTTTAATGAAAGGTAGTATAGAAATTTAACAATAAACAAATAAACATTGCATGAGTGGGACAAGCCAAGATGCTATTGATGGTCCTTCTGCACAAACACAACACATGTGCAAGCCAAAGTGCAAGAAGGTCACATCGCGGAGTGGATGCTCCACATTGCTCAGCCTATTGCACTTCTGTTTGCCCCAGGTGTTGCGTTTGTGCAACGAGGATTGTGAATGGCTTCCTTTGCATCTTACCTCAACTTGGAAATGCCTTCCTGGAAGAGATTTGCCATCCTCCCTCCCTCAGTGTTTTTAGGACACAACTGAAGACACCTCTCTTTAGAGAGGCTTTGAAATATTTCATCCGCTGCTTATATCTGGTAGGTTTCTTAGTTTTCAGCAATTTAATAATAAATTTAATGTGAAACTTTTAACACTGGTAACTTTTAAGTGTGGTTTTAGCCAGGTCTTTTAACTTTTATAAGCCACCTAATGGAGCAGCAGGGAAATGACTTGTCTAGCAAGCCAGAGGCTGCTGGTTTGAATCCCTGCTGGTATGTTTCCCAGACTATGGAAAACACCTATATCAGGCAGCAGCAATATAGGAAGATGCTGAAAGGCATCATCTCATACTGGGCGGGAGATGGCAGTGGTAAACCCCTCCTGTATTCTACCTTAGCCAACCACAAGGCTCTGTGGTTGCCAAGAGCTGACACTGATGCAATGGCACACTTTACTTTTAAGTTTTATACAAATACCAGGGGCATAGCCATAATTGAGCAAAAGGGTTCAAAGAACACAGGCCCCCAGCTCCTGAGGGCCCTCCAGCTCCACCCCTCCCTATTTTCTGCATTATCTCCCTCACTCTGGGGGGCCTCCAGAGAGAGTGCTGAACACGGCCCCCTCTCCCCTAGCTACGCCCCTGACAAATACGAATATGGATATGATGGATATTTATATACCACTTTTCAACAAAAGTTCCCAAAGCAGTTTACATACAGAAATAAACATACATACATACATACATACAACGACTCCTTGTCCCCAAAGGGGTCACAATCTAAAAAAGAAAGATAGACACCAGCAACAGCCACTGGAGGGATGCTGTGAAAGGGATGGATAGGGCCATTTGCTCTGCTAACTAAAGAGAATCGCTGCTTTTAAAAGGTGCCTCTTTGGACAGTGAGCAAGGGATTATTGTCCTCTGTTGCTATTTTCACTGGCACTCAGTGGCTTACTAAAAGATCCAAACTTACAGTTGTTGTATTTTGCTGATTCAGTTCTAAAAATACAATATTATACGCACGTTACATCTTATTTTAAGATTGTATCAATTTCTTATGGTTTTATATCGTATCTGTTTTATCCATGGTGTAAGCCACCCCAAGAAGTAGTGTGCTGGAGGGGTGGGGTATAAATACCTTCAATCAATCCAGCAATCAACTAACAAACATGTAAATATCTTGCAACATATAGGCAGAGAGGGAGAGGTTTCACATCAGGAGGTGCGCCGCGGATTGTGACAGCCCCAGGCCACCACTAGCCTGGACCGCAAGCTCCCAGCTTAGCGGAACTAGCTAGTGCAACAGGTTTGCACTAGTGCAGCATTAGCCTAGATGTCAGCCACTGCACAACTTCAGCCCTCCTGCAGATGCTGATCGACAACTCCCATCATCCCTGACTATTGGCACTGTGTCTGGGGGTGATGGGAGTTGTAGTCCAAAAGCAGCTGGAAGGCCAAAGGTGTGCAGCCTAGTTTCAGGATGTTCGTTTTAAAATTCAATGTGGCATTTCAAGCATCTTTTAATTTTTTTTAAGAAGTGACCCACACTTTCTAAGTACAGAAATATCTGAATATACAGTGGGGTTAAGGAAAGGTCCCTGGGAGTGTGGAGCACGCTCTCACATGAGCAATGAGGCATCAAGCAGCATGCATTGCCAAAGGCCGGGATGATGCGTCTCAGCCTCTGGTTATCCTACAATGCACTGCGCATTGAGCATGGTGCATGGGGGGAGTCCCACAGGAGATGGGCGCTCTAGGCCTCCTCTGTGTCTCCTCGAGCTGAACACAGTCTGAGCAGACACACAATCAGGAAGCCTGTGTTAAGGGAGCACTCGCTCCCTTAACCATGACTGGGAGAGGGGCAAAAATGCCAGGCTAGGTGGCACTGCCCCACCGGGACTGGGCCCGATCCCAGCAGTTCTCATGCGTAGCCTGACCCGGGCTCGGCTTCCCAGTTAGCCTGGGTTAGGCTGAACATTGGAACAGACCCGGTATCAGTTTTGTTGGCATATGAGGTATCCAGGAGCAAAAAGACTGCTTCGCATTTCTCAAATATGTCTTTACAGAACTGCCGTTTCTTCTTCAGCTCCCAGTACAAAGGGCTCTGCAACAGGTTAACAAATTAGAATTGTCCACTCAGTGATCCTAGCGTTTGTCCCATTAATCGGCTGGTCCCTTAAGGGATTTGGGGAGGCCCTCTCACGTGTTCCATTTCTTTCCAGTGCTTAGCTGGCAAGGACGTATGAGAGGGCATTCTCCATGCTGCACCCACCCTGTGGGACTCCTCACCACATGAGGTGTGACTGGCCCCCTCTCGGCCTGTTTTTCAACACAGGCTCAAAATACCTTTTTCTCCTCTCTGGGTCCCTTTTTTAGCTGCTTTATGTTGTGTTTATTGGCAATCTATTACAACAAAGCTCTTGTAAGCCACTATGGGTCCTTTCAGGGGGAAACACAACAAGAACAACAACAACAACAACAAGCAACCATCTATATGGGGCAGTGCTGGCACATGACTCCTCTGAATTCTGGCTACTCTCTTTAATCAAAACCAGAATTATTTTAAATCAGAATTATTTTTCTTTTTAGGAACTGAACAATAATTGCTCATAGCTGCAAACACAGCACACTCCATTTAGTTTATACCAGACCGGAAACATCTCCGTGATGACACACAAAGCCTACCTTCGCAGGTCAATATGAAATATGCCATGTTGTGGCTGAAGGACACACTGAAGTATGTGCAGTTGTTAACCAAAGAACACGACAGACACTGCCTGTTGAAATTCCCCAAAGTGTTGGCACTGGGAAAAAAAAAATCAACACACATGCATAAATGCTAAAAAGCAACAGTAGTTTGGGACAGACACATCTGTGACTCCGATGCCTTGCAAGGGGAGGGAGCTGGGTCTGCATATTTCCCAACCAAGCTGCTGGGAGGGGAGTCAAAGGCACCCCTAACAATGATGGAATTGCCTGGCTCTGAACAACGTTGCTTGGGACGTTTGCCCCAGTTAGCAATGTTTGCCCCTGCAAACTGGGCAAAGGCACCTTTTAACAGTGGTGATTCTCTTTACTGAGCAGGGGGAGAGTAACTGGCCCTATCCACCCCCAGCACAGGACCTCCAGTGACTGCTGCCGGTGTCTATCTTATGTTTCTTTTTAGATTGTGAGCCCTTTGGGGACAGGGAGCCATCTTATTTATTATTTCTCTGTGTAAACCGCTTTGGAAACTTTTGTTGAAAAGCGGTATATAAATAGTTATTGTTGTTGTTGGGAGAATATGACCATGAAACAGAATATAGAAAATAAGAAGGGTAAGTACAAAGAGCAATGAAGCACCTAGTAGATAATTGGATGGTATTATAATATCAATAGAAAGAGAAAGTATATATTGGCAAAGAATGGACATACAATATGAAGTAACCCAATGGGTAATGCTACAGTTAACAAAAGGCTGAAATAGATAAATTGCTGAGACTTGTAATGCTCAAAGTTTAGAAGGTTTCTTCAGTCAAATTAAAACCCAATATAATTGTTAATTGTAGCATTACCCATTGCGTTACTTCATATTGTATGTTCATCCTTTACCAAAGTATAAATTTTCTTTCTATCAGGGGCGTAGCAAGGTTGCAGTGGGCCCAGAGACAAGATTTTAAAATGCCCCCCACCCCCCGCCACTCACGGAAGCTCAGCTCATGAAGTAAAGAAATCTATAACAAAAAGCATAGAAAAATTTCTATCCATCCATCCATCCATCCATCCATCCATCCTATGTGCCACAATAGAACATCATCCTAAATTATTTTTAAAAATGTTTTGTCAATTGTGGATGATGCAAGTCACTTAATGGTACTAGAGAAAGACATGCTGTTCTGGTAGCTCCAGGTCTTAACACTCACATCAATTTTGGAGGATGAATACAACTGAAGGAAGCCCGGGTAGGTGCATGGCTGGGGGAGTCAGTCATGTGACTTGCCCATGGAGGGCCCCCCAAGGCAGTGGGCCCCCAGACAACTGTCTCCCCTTGACCTATTATAGTTATGCCCCTGCTTTCTACTGATATTATAATGCATCCAATTACCTACTAGGTATATCATTGTTTTTTGTATTACGAGACTCTGACCCTGCCCAGCTGAAGACGATGGCAGCCCCAAAGGCGTAGGGACCTTGGCGGCGGCCTGTGTTTGAGTTGTTTGGCAGGCTCCGCCACTGCCACCCCATCTACACCCCCCCTCTGCCTGCCTGCCTCCCTCCTACTCCCCCGATTACCTGCCACCTAACGCACTGCAGTCCTTGCACCTGGCAGCTTGCTAAGCTCTGGTTGCGGCATGAGATAATGACACCACGGCCTGGCTACCATGCGGCTACTGGAGCTTCGCAAGCTGACAGGTGCAGGGATTGTAGTGGCCTTTCGCGGAGGCAGGCAGGTGAGCAAGGGGGTGACAGGTGAGGGGCCCTCTTCTCGGAAGGGCCTTGGGCCACTTATCTTTTTTAGATTTTTTAGATTATGCCCCTGGCAGGCCCTTTTGTTTTGCTAGTGGGCAGCCCCCCTCTCACTGGGAAATGGAAAACTGTCATAGGTGTGCCTGGAACCTAGCATAGCTCAATGACAGAGCATGTGGTTTGCACACAAAGTCTCAGGTTCCATCCCCACCTTCAGGATCTCAGGCACCAGGACTAGGAAAGATCCCCGCCCAAGAACCTGCAGAGTCGTCATCAGCTACATGGATCAGCTACATGGACATTAATCAGCTACATGGATCAGAAACTTCTCTCGGAGACAAACAACACATGATGCTCAAGGTGTCTCTGGGCTTCCATCTTTCTTTGGGAGAGGGGACACAGATCAGTGGCAGAGCACATACTTGGCATGGAGAAGGTCCCAGTTTCAATCCCTGGCATCTCCTGTTCGCAAAGCTGGGAAGGACTGTCTAAAAGCTGCTGCCAACCAGTGCAGACAGTATGAAGGTAGGTGGATCAATGGTCTGACCCAGTCTAAGTCAGATTAATATGTACATATATGTGTGGTCAGGCCAGGGAATTCATGTATCCCAAAACAGTGTGAGAGGCATTGCCTCTCATGTTTCTTTTTAGTATGTGAGCCCTTTGAGGACAGGGATCCATCTTATTTATTTATTATTTCTCTGTGTAAACCGCCCTGAGCCATTTTTGGAAGGGCGGTATAGAAATCAAATAGATAGATAGATAGATAGATAGATAGATAGATAGATAGATGCAAAACATCCCTAAAGACTGCAGAAACTATGGCTAGAATAACTTTTTCTTGCTATTGCTAAACATCTTTATAATTCACTTTTTCATTTTATGGGTCTATAAGGGTGGCTGTTCTCTCATTACGGAAAAATCTAGGACTTTGGAAACTTTTTGTGACACAGTTTGTGTGTATTCATTTTGGGCTTATCGATCGATTGTGGGAAGAACTGGCAACAAAGTTGTCAAGGAAGTAATCTAAAAATGAACTCTTCTCTTAAAATAAATCATACCTGAATAAATGCCGTGTCCTTGGTAACTCTTCTGTGCTGAGGAAGTAGCTAGAATAAAATGTACATAGATTATTACTAGATTTCTAGAGGCAGTATCTTACATGTGTTACTTAATAGCATTATCATTAGCATAAATGTCCTTTAAAAAGTGGGGAGTTTATGTCTCATGGGTTACATCCCGTCCCCAAAATATGAGGCTCTAGTAAAATCTTGATAATTCTAGGTTTTTGTTTTTAAAAAATAAAGTCAATGGTCCTTGAGTTACAACAATCATTCTGAAAATGAAAGTATGATAAAATGAACAGAACAAGGAGGGGGAAAAAATCTAAACTACAACTCGATTATGTTTGTTTCCTTAGTGCTCATGATCTCCGTGTCTACAATATTTGCTTTGCTTGTATAACTGCAAAGATTACTCAAAACCAATATGCAACTTCTTTGCATTTTTTTGAGCCTAAAATGTGGTGGTAGTGCTTCTATACTCAAAGCTCCATAGAAATTTTTGAAAGCTCTATGAATTACATTTGAAAACAACTGTAAAGAAAGTGCCATATCTTCATGAGCTGCACTTGAACATATGATATGTTTGTCAAAATGAAATGGAAATTGCCAGTTACAGGCAACTAAATACACAAAATTAGCTGTAGCCCTCCAGCTGTGAGGCAAACTACCAAAGAAGCGGATACGTTCAATGGTTATAATTTGCAGGAGCAGAAGAGCTGTCTATTGTACTAACGTTCAACTTCTGCTTTGTAAACATTCAGGCAGAAGGAAAATGCACACAGATGCTTTTGAAAATCTGTACATACCCAGTATGAAAGCCCCACCCTTAAAAGCATCATTGACTTTGCAGTGCTTAAAGTCTTTAAACACTCTTTCTGATGGGAACATCCGGATGCTCATATAAGTTCTGGTTTCTAATAATGTGGTCAGAACGAAGCAAAGCTTATATATGTCCAAAATATTTCTTAAGCCATAGTCCTCCAGCTACTTTCTCCAGAGTATTAACACTAATTTCAGTAGGCCTGCCACAGCATAGAATATTTGACAGTTTCACAATTAGCCCTATAATTCTTATGTCCATTTCACAGACGGGAAACTCAGGGCTGATAGAAAATCCAAGTAATTTGATTTGACGTGATATATATTCCACCTTTCTTCCAAAAACTGCAACTCAAGGAAGTGTACAATTAAATAAAATAGGGATTGAAATTATGATTTACAATAAAATACAATAAAAAGCCCACTATTTAAAACCAACATCTGGTTTCGATCTGGAAGTATGGATTAGAAGCTAAAGATCCACAGTCAAGAAATCTCAGTGGTAGAACACAGGCTTTGCATGCAGACTGCTCACTCCCTGGCATCTCCAGGTAGGACCGGGAAAGATCTCCGTCTGAACCCCTGGAGAGTTGCTGTCATTCAGTAACAACAAGAGTGACCTAGATGGACCAGGGACCTGATTCAGTATAAGGCAGTTACTAATAATACTTAACTTTTGTATAGCACATTTGAGTCTCCAAAGAACTTCACAAGTATTACCCCGAAACGCAAGGGAAACCTAGTTACTGGCCTGAGCACAGGTTCCCCTGGTCCTGATCCACGACACTGCCCACCAGGCCACAAATGCTTCACTAGCCCAGTTCCCTTGGCGCTAAACCTCGTACAATCAATGGAAGGCAATGTCATCACCAAGCTTCCAGAACATGAAACTTGCTTGGCATTTTACTTACATCATATGCCTCTTTTCATCATACCCCAAAATCTTGGTCACATCCCAGTCACCTGATGTGATAGACTGCAGATTATCATTGCTGCTGTTGGGCTGCTGAGAAAAGAGAGGAGAAGCCGAATTACAAAAGAATGTAGCAAGATGGCTTCACTGCCAACTACGCAGCTCTGCTTTATCTTCTGAAGAACAGGCTCTCCTGATGTCTCAGTCACCACTTGTAAAAAGAAAGAAAGAAAGAAAGAAAAAGAGAGAGAGAGAGAGAGAGAGAGAGAGAGAGAGAGAGAGATGGGAGGAAAAGGTACCAATTTATTCTTCTCTTCTCCTTCCTCCCAAGTATTGGGAACAGAAGTGACATAAATAAATGGAGCCAAATTCATGTGTGAGATGACCCTCTTTCAGGAGTTCTCAAAACTATGCCACAGTCAGTCTCCTGAAGGCAAGATGGAAACGCTGCTGAAGCCCAGAGCAGCCAGGACAAAGACAGCCGAGCTGCATCTGACAGGCAAAACTTGCACCTTTGTTTACTGATTACCGTTTGATCTCACCCCTCCTTCAAAGAGTTCCAGGGAGTGGGAATGGCTCCCACCTTTTATCCTCACAACAACCCTCTGAGGTAAACTGGACTGAAAGGTGGTGCTCGACATCCTGACACATGGAAGGACGACACACTTCCTTCCTTCCTTTATTTATTTTTACTTTTATATTCCGCTCTTCCTCCAAGTAGCCCACAGTGGTCATGTTTATGCTCACAATGTGTGCATGGAGGTTTCACTGAGATGCTCCACCATGTCGGGAGCTTGCATTTCAGATCAGTGTTGTGCCAGCACAGTGTGATCTTCACTGTTTTTCAAGTGGGGGCCACTTTGGCAAAAAACCCTAAATGCCAGAGCCATTTCCTACTGTGCACAGTACTGCACTTTTCTCAGTGCTGGGAGAGATGGAGAGAGAGATGGAGCCCTCTCTTAAGAGCTCTAGGACAGTGGTTCCCAACCTGGAGGCCTCCAGGTGTTATTGAACTACAACTCCCATCATCCCCAGCCACAATAAGTTATAGCTGGGGCTGATGGGAGTTGTAGTTCAGCAACATCTAGAGGCCCCCAGGTTAGGAACCACAGCTCTAGGAGGAAAGCACTGGAAAGGGCTACACTCTCCAGCACGACTTGCAAGATGGTGAAGGGGCTCAAGAGGGCTTCATTCCTCCTAAGGAAGCCTCCTGGTGCTGGGCAAAGGGCAGCACTGTACAATGAGAGTGGTTGTCTCTCCAAGGGGCCCGGGGGAGTGTATTCAACTTTGGATGAAGTTTCATACAGGCCCAATAAACCATTAGTCGAGGGCCACACTTAGGGTTGATGGGGGCCACCAATGGCCTCCAGGCCTTGCAATGAAGAGCTCTCTGCTAGCATAATGGTGTTGCACTAGCTTATGGACAAAGCACAAAGATGTCGTTGTGCAAAGAAAGGAATGTCTGTTTGAGACTAGGAGGCTGTTTTCACGACCGGAAAAGTGGGGTTGTAGAGTGGAAACACAGCTTTCCATGGTTGTCTGGGCCCATGGGACTCCCTCACACCTACTCCATTGGGACCTGAGTAACCTGACTTTGTCACCCAGGTCCAAACCAATGAAGGAGGAAAACATCTCCTCTCCTACCTTGGTGTTTGGTCATCTGCATGTGCATTCAGATAAAAATGCAGCTCTAGTTTCCAGTGGCTGTGAGTACAATAGAGTCCAGTGGAAAGTGGGGCCAGGCAGAGTGGAGCTGCTGCAGTACTGAGGGTTGCCTCTCTGCTGCTCCCACAATGCATTGTGAGATACTGGAGGACCCGCCTCATCCCCCCCAGGAGTGTGCAGCAGCCCGATCATATGGGGGTTAGGTAAATAAAAAGATTGGGTCAGCTGGGAGGCATGGGATCAGAGCAAATTGTGTGGTCATGCAAATAGCTTCCTTGCTGGATTCCACTTTACAAGTATACACCCTGAACCATGGTCGAACCAGACCACACCTGGTTCGGCCAGACCAGGGACCAGACTGGGTCAGTTCGAATCCAGTTCAGATTCCAACTGAACCGGCCAAACTAGTTCCGTGCACACCCCTACTCTGCAAGTCTACAAGTGTTCCTCATCCAACCTTCCTTTTATCCAGGGGAGTCATCAAGTTTCATTGTCTGATATTGTTAAATATCAAAAGTTAATCTCCTTGGCCTATAAATCATGTTCTTCATTGAAACTCCTTTCGTCATAAAGACTGTAGCTGCCACTACCGATCATTTTGAGTACCGCCCTCTTTGCAAAAGTCTGTAGACCATAAACTGGGTAGAAGATGCATCCTACTCAGTTTCGGCTGATGGACACGCTCTCATTTTGTGCTTGTGTGCTTGTAAAAGGCAAGGTTGGAGGCAGGGAGCTGAATTGTCTGCCAATCCGCAGCTGGCTAGGATAAGCGAGTCCTATCCGGATTCCATTCTCAGCTTCGGAATGAGTTAGGTGGCGAAATGCTCCTACCCAGCTGGAGATTGACTTGACGATCAAGCTCCCTGTCTCCAACCTTGCTTTTTACAAACACACAAGTACAAAATGGGAGCATGCTCAGAAACCCCGTCTCCTACCCAGTTTATGGTTGTGTGAACTGCCCTCATGTCTTAAAACAGAAAAAAAAAAATCCCCCCAAGATGACTGGAGTGTAACATGCCAAGAGGCAAAGAGATTAACCAAACTACCAATATGTGCCCATTACTTCCCTCACCCGTGTTCTAAACAAATTTAGCAGCAGCAGCAGCAGTGGAGATTTGTCTCACCGGCGAAGAAGACATGGCAATGTGGTAGAACTCGCCTCGCCCTCCCTGAGGAATCGCTCGGACAAAGAAGAACTTCCGGCCATCCCTAGAGAAGATGGGTTCTTCATTCTGCAAAGAGTTTGTAAAAGGATGTGGATATTACATAACAATAATTTTTTTAAGCACCTAAAAAAATAAGGATGTGAGGGTTGGGTAAGTAAAAGGATTGGGTCATCTGGGAGGCATGGGATTGGAGTAAATTGTGTGGCCATGCAAATAGCCTCCTCACTGGATTCTGCTTTACAAGTATACCCCCTGAATCAGTTCGGCCCAGTTAGATGGTTGAACCGGAACAGACCTGGTTCGGCCGGACCCAGGACCAGACTGGGTTGGTTCGAATCCAGTTCAGATTCAAACTGGACCAGCCAAACCAGTTCCGTGCACACCCATACTCTGCAAGTCTATAGGTGTTCCTAAAAAAATAAGGATGCTGTACAATATTAACATTAACAATGACAAAACTCTGCCCACAGGCCTTCAGTCTAAATCGACAGACATAAGAAGACAACGAAGGGAGAGGGGACAAGATCAGTGTGACAGGGATTCCTAGATGTTGTTGACTACTACTCCGATCATCCTCAACCAAAGGGCATTGCAGCTGGGGATGATGGGAGTTGTAGTCAACAACACTTGGGAATACCTGTTACACTAGTCAAGATAGTTGACACTAGTCAAGATAGGGAAGAATACAGTGGGAGAGAAACACTAAATTGAAATCTCAGCAAATTAAGAGATGGCCTGGACAAACAGATATATCTGGAGGTGCATCTTAAGGAGTGGGAGGGACTGAACCATATGAATATCTGGAGGCAACGAGTTCCAAAGATGCCTTGATCTAGTCCAGGACCATAGAGATGGTTATGATCCTGATCCTGATCTAGACTGGGACCCTCCTGCACCTGCTATTTACCCTGGGAGTTTTCATCCCAGGGCAAATAGGGTCTGCAGAGGAAAGAACTGGATTGGGACCATAGTGAGGGTATGGTCCCCTCCTCCCATCATGGTCCCATTCTGGATGGGACCCTGCTATGGCTGCTATTTACACCCCCCAAAAAAACAAAACATAGCACAACCCTAATCATGCAATAGGCGAATCAACTAGTTTGGTCTTAAGCTGATATCCTTTGAACCACCATCACTGAAGTTTTTGAAGGCTTTTGCTTTTGCTACATATTGCAAAAGGAAGTTTCTTTTCTTCCCCCACCCCCCTCTCTTTTCCATTTAAAGCCTCATATCTGTGGAGATTTAGCATATCTGATCGTCAAAGACACTATCCTTTTGCAACTTTTTTTAAAAAAAAATCACACAAATACGAAGATCTACGGAGACACTGCTAGAAGGCATCTGTAATACAGACTTCCATTTAAAAGCACTGACAGCTTAGTACTTGGTCACTGTCAAAGATGACCTGTGAGGCTCTAACAACTGGACCAGACTTGGCTATCTGTCTGCATCCTACCCCCAGGAAACACTGACAGTCTGACGACTCAGTCCAAACTTAGAAAGAAATTACACTGGACCACGGTCTGAGGAAACCACCATTTGGAAAGAGAATCAAGGTCTGAGCTCCAAATGTCCAGGCAACTGTTGTTTGAAGCAGTTTGTCGGCTTCTATTTTTACATCCTTTCACATGATACAGACACAAATGGGGCCATGCTTGTAATGCCCTCCATTCTAATACTAAGCAGGGGTGGCCCACGTTCTTGCAGCTCCTGAGGCGGGACCCCAAATGCTGCCTTGCTCCACAGTCCTGGTGGGGATCAGCCCCCTTCCAAAATCCACCCTTGCAAGTTTTGAAAGGAGATGAGGAGGAGGGAAGGAGTGTGCAGAGAGGTGCACCGTGCAAAGCTTGCATGTGTCAGACAGCGGTGGAAAGTCTGGGTAGGAACATAGGCCATATACTCAATCAGATCATAGGTCCATCTAGCTCAGCATTGTCTTCACAGACTGGCAGCGGCTTCTCCAAGGTTGCAGGTAAGAATCTCTATCTTGGAGATGCCAGGGAGGAAACCTGGAACCTTCTGCTCTTCCCAGAGTGGCTCCATCCCCTCAGGGGGATCTCTTCCAGTGCTCACACACCAAGTCTCCCATTCATATGCAACCAGGGCAGAACCTTCTTAGCTAAGGGGACAAGTCATGCTTGCTACCACAAGACCAGCTCTCCTCTCCAGGAGAGATGGAAAATGAGCTGCAGGTGTGGCTCAATCCCATTCTTCTTGCCCTGCCCCAGCTGCCTTGCTCCCCCTTGCCTCACCCCGCCCTGCCTTGTTAACCCCAGGTGTGCAGGCTGGACATTTCCCAGGTTGGGGAACTGGCTTAATCAACAGTCCATGACATGCCTGGGGTTAATGCAGCAGCAGGGTGAGGCAAGGACTGTGAGGCGGGGCGAGGTGGGGCAAGAAGAGTGGGAATGAGCAGCACCTGAGGCTCGTTTTCTGCCCCCATACCCCAACTGGATGGGCCACCACTGGCGTTGGATCCTCCCAAAGAGCTATCCCAATTGGGAGTAGGGGAGCATCTTGCTGACCTGCTGGTGCTCTAAGGACAGCCCTGATTAGGGCATGGCAAGCAGGGCGATGGCCCCGGGTCCCGCTCTTTTAACCCCCAGTAGAATTAACTGGAAGGGGGCCCCACACTGGCTGATTTGTCCCGGGGGCCCGTGCCCCACCAGGGCTCTCCAAGGATGGCCCTGGCCCTAATAATCCACCACTCAAAAGCCACCTCATTCTGTTTTTGTTTTTAACTGGGCCTAATGAAATTTATTTATTTATTTGGCACATTTCTCTACCGCCCCGTATACAGATCTCCAGAAAGTTTACAATTTAAAAGACAATAATTAAAACATTAAGACAATTAAAAACCATTTAAAATATAGATTAAAAACTCTAACACAGTACATATTATGGTGCTGTTCCTATTCCTTTCAGGGAAACCCAGGGAATACATTTTGCAAGGCGGGGAGCAGATTACTGGTACAGGACCACACTGGGGTCTTATTGATAAGCCAGTTCCCTTTCTACTGTACAATGCTGCTCACTGTAGCAAACAGTGATATCTGCCCAGCAAACATAATGCTCACGCCACGTGTGACTAGGCCCACAGACAGGCCAATGCACTTGCTCCAATCCAAGCCGTCCCCACTCCCGTCACTCATCCGTCACTCATTGCCACTAAATGGCAGACTGGAGAGTTTTCTGCAGTGACAGATTCTGACCTCCTCCTCCTCCCCCTCCCTCCCTCGGGCCTGCCCATTGTCCGCCTTCCTAGAAGCAGCCCTTTCTGCCCCTCTTTCTTTCCCCATACAAAACCTCTGTTTGTTGACAAGCTTGAGCTCATCCCTGGCATTGTAAGATGGGATCGCCACTGCCCGGGTTGCAAGAGAATTTGGTGTTTAAGTCTCCCTAATTCGCTTCGTCATGGTGTGACGGGTCTGCTAATGACTCCCATTCTCTCAGCTTTAGTGAAAATTACACAGCATGAATTGCATTTCTTGATGGAAGCTGCAGACAGCCATACAAGCTGTCTCGGTCCTTTTTTTAGCCCCTCGTATGCAGAACAGAAATGGCCACCACATCTAGGCCGTGTACTTTTCTTCGGGTATGGCCCTAGGGGTTTTCTTAGGGTATGAAGCTGATGACAGCTTCCTCTTTTGTGGGGGGTGCTAAAGTAGCAATCATGAATTGGGAATAAACAGGATTGGGGCCCTGAGGTTCTGGGAGGGTCTTTTAACCTTTTCCCCTTGAGTCACAGCCCTGGTAAATATCACCCTCCAAAAGGTCCTCTATCACTCAAGAGAGAAGCTCTTACTTCTGAGAATAACAGCAGCTTCAAGGGTGAGAGGGGATTGGGACCATGGTGTGAAGACCATGGGCTAAATACTCCTTCCCCACATGCCAGGGCCTGATCCTGACTGCATGCACAGCAAATACTCTTCCACTAAGCTGCAGCTCTTCCTCTGCTAGTTGGCAGCACCTGAACATCGAAGGAAGACTGTCCCCATAGTGGATTTCCTTTGTAGAGGCAGAAGATCAGACTTTCAGGTAACAAGCGTGTGAGATCTCCCCCCCACCCGCTTTCATAGGCACCTGGTGTTCATAGACTCCGGTGTAAATGCTTAAGCAGTTAAGCTGTTTCTGTGTACTGTTTTGTTAACACGCCTAAACCGCTCTGCCATGTTTGGAACCACAGTCAAGAAGCCAGTGTTCTTGGCCAGATTTCCAGATCTTAGCTGCCAGTGGGGGTGGTGTGGGGTGGGGTGGGAGGAGGGAAGCATTACAACGCACACGGCATATTCAATAACATGCGATAGGCTGATTAACAGGGCCAGATCACACCACGATGCTGGGAACTAGCAGAGAGTTTAGCAAGATAGGTTTTTCTAGCATCCCGCAATAACAAAAGTACCATAGAAAGGACTTGGGACTTAGCAACAGTATATTAGAAAATGGACGGATGGGAATGAAGAATTATGAATTATTATTAATTATAAATAATGAAGAATTAGGGGGTCAGGGGAATGGCTGATCATGGCAAAAATGGGGCACTCTCTCCCTGTTTCTTCTTTTCTTGCATCTCCATTCTGCCCCCCTTTTTTTGCTCTTCAACACGATTAAATTTAAAATATCACATAAATATGTAAATACATATTGAAGCGTAGCTTGAATCAGGCTTCCAAACTGGTTTTCTTTTATTCTTCTGCTCTTTCCGAAAAGCCTTTTACAAGCAATCCTAGCCTTACTCATACCACGGGATCTGCTTCCAGTGGATGCTTTCCTCAGGGCTGGAAGCAATGCGTCGTCTCTGCCTGCATGAGAGGTGGGACCGGACGGAAGGCTCTTGTGCTCTCACCTTGCTTCATGCAGAGCAGGCTGTGTTCTTCAGCATTTAGTGCCATGCACGTGTTTGCAATATGCTTTGCCTAGATCAGGGGTTTCCAAGCTTGGGTCCAGTGTTGCCTCTAATTTTTTTTCAGCTGTGTGTGGAATGAGTTTTTTTTCTCGGCAACAGTATCAAGGCAGTGTGTGCACACATGCATTCAGAACGGGACTTTCCTGATTCAACCTGAGCGGGATCTAAAATTAACTGAGCAGACATCCAGAAACTTGTGAGCATGCCCACGCCTTAGAGGGAACAGTGCTTGGACCCCCAGATGTTGTTGGACTCTGACTCCCATCATCCCCTGCCAGAATAGTCAAAGGCCACATCCTGTGGCAATGAATTCCTTAAAAGAATTAAGCATTGTATGAAGGAGTACTTCCTTTTTTTCTGGCCTGAAACTACTATGCACTCAGACCGCATCAGTGTATATGTGAAGTTAGGATGTTTTGCCCCAGTGTGCACTACTTTACACTTATCTATGCTGAAACAGATGTGCCCATATTTTGTTACCCATTTAAAATCATCTCCTGACAGCTAAAGTAGTCATGCTGTGAGTTGCACGGTGCACATGTGCAACTGGGGGAGATTTAATAAGTTGCTATACAAGGATGTCTGGCTATAACAATCCTGAAATTACCTTCTGACCTAAAGAATCTATGCATCGACATGACTCAGTAATCTGTAAAGCGATTTCAGCCTAATAATTTGTGAGAGTATAAAAGAAAGAAGATAAACTATTAATCACCCACTTAGTCAAATGGAGAGGCTGGGAATAGCCTTACTATGAAATGTAATTCCTGCTGATTTTCTTAGGAAAGCAGTTTGTATTTCTCTGTGGAATTTTGGCAAACACCATTAAATTCTGTAGGGACTGATATCACACTGCTGACTCATTGCCCAGATACTGCATCTACTGCCATGTAAGCCATTTTCCTCCTTCCATCGGCCAACCAAACCCAGCTACAAGCAGCAAAACGACCACTGCTTCAAGCCATAGGGTCCAAAGTCACTGCCATTTTGTAAGGGATGAATGCTGAACTCTGCAGACTGTGCAGGATGGGGTCCTCATTAGGCCACTGTAGGGCATCCCCTCCAAGACTTTTTGGAGGGAATTGGATATGTTGCAGTAGAGTGGTCCACCCAAGACAAACAGTGGCTAAGGACTGCTCCCAGCAATGGCTTTCCCAAGCCTATAGTCATTGTGCCTGGAGATGGTGGGAGTGGTATCCCAACAATATCTGGGGATCCAAAGTGGGGAACCCTTGCTCGGAAGTATTTCTCATCATGAATACTATACAACGGGCTTCATCTTGGAAGCCACCAGAAATTTGGCTTTCGATAGGCAGGACACTGCAAGAAATTTATCTTGCAGCATCCTGCCTATCACTGTATCACTATATTCCAATCAGTGGCAATACAGGATAGGAGGGATTTTACCAAGAAAGGCATCTGTGGCAGGAGATTGGAGAAGCAGGCTCTCCAGGCACCACGATTCTGCCCCAAAGTTACCCATTTGCATCTCTGGACCTGTTACTCTGAGGCTGTGTGCAAAGAACTCTCTTCCATTAAGGACAGAAAAGAAGAACCATCAGGAAGAGAAGACCACAATTACCTGTCGGTGCAGCCAGGCTTCGCTCTCATCTTCATGTTTCTGAAACGAAGCAACATAATTAAATGCTATATTGTAGTTTACATCTATTATAGTCTGCGCATCAGGGTAGAAAGCTGTTTGACTCAATTTCAACAGCGGGTGAGCAAGTACAGAAGAACCCACCAGAGCATGCTTTATGAGAAGGCAATCTGAAAGGCACTCGCCTTGTCCCTGCTTTTAATCTTGGTTAAACAAGTGAGTGCACTTACAGTATGGCTGTTATCTCTGTGATTAATGGAAAGATGCTAATTCAGCAGCAGCCACATGGCTCACCTGTTTCCAGGGGCCTTTGCTTGGCAGAGGAGCAGTGTGTTCCCTTCCCCACTACCATGCAGAGGACAAAGTAAGGGGTTCCCAACCATAGGTCCCCAGATGTTGATGAACTACAAATCCCATCATTCTCAACCACAATAGCCTCAGCTATTCATGATGAGAGTTGTAGTCCAAGGGCATCCGGGGACCAGTGTTCCCTCTAACAGGGATTCTCAGATGTTGTTGACTACAACTCCCAGAATTCCCAAGCAAAAGCCAATGCAGCTGGAGATTCTGGGAGTTGTAGTCAACAACATCTGGAAATCCCTGTTAGAGGGAACACTGTTGGGGACCCATGGCTAGGAACCCTTGATCAAGGTTGTCAATATGAGCTGAGCCTCTACATCAAGGTTATGCAACAAGCTGTTGCTGGACTACAACTCCCATAATCTCCAGCCACAGTGGCCAATAGTCAGGGATTATGGGAGCTGTAGTTCAACATCAGCTGGAGGACAAAAGCTGGGCAGCCCTGCTTCACGGGAACACCTATTCCAACACTATCTGGGGACCCACGGTTGAGAATCCCTGGGCTAAGGTAGGAGTTGAGCCTCTATATCAGGGCTGCACAACTTCAGCCTTCCAGCTGTTGTTGGACTACTACTCCCAATATCCCCAGCCACAATGGCCAATAGTCAGGGATTATGGGAGCTGTAGTCCAAGAACAGCTGCAGGGTCGAAGCCCGAATGTAGAGGCTATATTGGTACCCTTCAGCTCTGGCTTATATATTGCATCGTCTGAACACTTCTGCACACTCCAAGAACTTCCATATACGAGGTGGATTCAGGAAGCCCAAAAGAGGGATGTAGAGGAAGAGGGAACAGAGTGTGGGTGGGGGAACTGGCCTCTTCTCCTTACTGGGTTTACAGTCTTGCTTCGGGTCGCTACCAGAATGCTGGCACTTAGAGCAAAATGGAAACTGCAGTTGCCATGCAGACTTAACTTAACTTTCTTCTGATCTCAAGAAACAGAGAAGAGTTCAAAACTTAATGTGAATACTGCGTAATGTATGCACTCTGGGCAGCCAGCTCTCAAGCAGCTGCCAGAGGAGTAAAGTCTGATCCTCCAGGGATGCCAGATCAACCATGTAAAATTATTGGAAGCTCTGATGTCTAAAAGGAAGGTCTGTGTCTGTGTGCCCATTTTTGCTCTATGGGATTGTGATTGTCCAGAATAAGAGACTGAGAGCGAGAGAGCTAAAAACTCTGTAACACACATAAGGGATGGGAAACATCTCTGGGTACCACCCAGCTGAAATTAAGCACTAGTCCCAGCAATTTCTGTGAGACAGTTCAGCACCAAAGTTAATTACGGCACTTACATGGAAGTCAGTTCTGTTATACTCTTAGAGCAATCTGATGCATGCTTGCTCAGAAGTAAGTCCAATTTTGCTCAGTGGAGCTCACTACTAGGTTAAATGCATAAGACTGCAGCCTCAGAGGGATTTACCTCTGAGTAATCATGTGTAGGATCAGGCTGTAAAGGTAAAGAGTGCCGTCGAGTCTTTGTCGACTCCTGGTGACCACAGAGCCCTGTGGTTTTCTTTGGTAGAAGACAGGAGGGGTTTACCTTTGTTATCTCCCGCACAGTACGAGACAATGCCTTTCAGCATCTTCCTATATCACTGCTGCCCATCTGATATAGGCGTTTCCCATAGTCTGGGGAACATACCAGTGGGGATTCGAACCGGCAACCTCTGGTTTGGTAGTCAAGTCATTTCCCTGCTGCGTCATTAGGTGGCTGTACAAGTCCTCAGTTCTGGATCAAGCTTCTAGTTCAGGAGTGGTCAACCTGAGGTTCTCCAGCAGTTGTTTACCACAACTCGCTGTTGTAGTCCAATAACAGCTGGAGAACGGCAAGTTGCCACCTCTGCTCTAGTTTCTCTCTCTGTCTTTCTCTGTGTGTGGACACACATAGAGTGAATGCTCTCTTCTTTGCTACACTTCATGTTCAGGTTTCAAGCACTGGGGACAGACTACCAGAGCTGGAAGGAAAGCCATCAGGGTGTAGCTATCTGGCCTACCTTTGTGCAGACTCCTGTAGTTGCATCACAGAGAGTCAGGATAGAGACATTTTGTGCCCTGTTTAGCCAGTTGACTGCAACTTTGGTACTGGTTGCCCATTTCACCATGGTTATATAGTAGTCCCTGCAAAACAGAGAAGGCGTTTGAGTGCTACTGTTGCATGCACTTGTGAACACAAAAAAACCAAAATAAAATGAGATCACAAGTGCACCTGTGGCATTGGAAGGGAGACAGCTTGGCTAGGGGTGCTCAATCTAAGGCTCTCCAGCTGGGGATGATGGGAGTTGTAGTCCAATAATAACTCCCATCATGCCCCAGCAACAATAAACTGCAATGCTTAGAGTGACCAGTAGGAGGCTGCTCTATCAGCTACATTCAGGAAGAGATTTCACCGGGCTGTAGGAGGGCGAGATGCAAGACAGTGAGGCCCTCTTCACTGGCATGGCTGGGATCAGCTGACATTTGGCTCCTCCCTTCTGGCGCTGACTCACAAATGACCCACCGGCTTGATCATTCTGTAACTTTATTACATAACTTGAAGAACTGTCATGTTAAAGGGTTGTCCATGAAATCAAATTGATATTAGTCGGTCACTGACTGCATTGTACCCAAGTACTGTCATTGCTATATCCTTCCTGACTATGAAAGCTACACTGCTCCTTCTTTGGTTTTCATGTCCTGAGTAGTAAACGGTATGATTTTCTGACTGAAAGTGTCCCATTCCAGTCCATTTTAATTCACTGATGCCCAAGATGTCAATCTGTAGTTGATTCATTTCATCTTTCACTGTGTCGAGCTTTCCCATATTCATGCTTCTTACGTTCCATGTTCCCATTGTAATTCTGTCTTTGCAGCTTCAGATTTTCTTTTCCCGCATGGCAATATCAACCGCTAGACATCCAAAAGGCTTTAGTCTAACCGCGTCATAAACACAATCGCTACTCTGAGAGATCTTCAGCTCTTCCTCAGTAACATGTTGAGTACCATCCAACTTGAGGAGCCCATCATCCGGCACTACATAGACCATCATCCCATTTTGTCTATCCATGTGGTGGATGTGTGGCTGCTCCTCTTTAATATTTAATTCAGGCCAGCCTTTATGTGAGGCTCTGGAGTGGTGCAATTCTGGACCAAATGGCTGGCCATCTATATTTGACAGAGAGGTAACCATGATGTCAACACCTCATTAACCAATGAGCAGCAGAGATGGGAGAGGACAGCAATGGGAGATGACTCAGGTGAAGGAAGGGTAGAAAAGTGCAGCAAACCTTGCTACAGAAATGGATATCGATAGGGGTTGCCACTGCACCCTTTTTTCCAAGCCAGCTTGTCCATTTTTTAGTGCCATTGCTGTCTGCCAAGCCAGATAATCATTTTTTTTAAAAACACCCCTTATAAGGCTTATAGTATGCAGTGCCCAACGTGCCCTGAACCTGGAGGATTTCAAGTCAGGATTCAGTCTGTATGCTACCACCCACCTCTGGCTAGAAGGAGGAACCACAGGGAGACCAAGCAAACACACATACCACCTGACAGCAATAGGCCAGAATCAGCCATTTGTTACTGCCTGGAATTGGGCATGGTGTGGTGAAAGTAGATAGAAAAGGTTCCTCTCCCTGATTCACCATACTAGAGGTCATTCAATGAAGTTAATCGGCCAGATATTCAGGGCAGACAAGAGAACATCATCACCTCACACACAATTCGTTTAGGAAATGTGCTGTCACAAGATGGGGTAATGGCCACTAGCTTAGAGGGCTAAGAGAGGTAGGAGACCTTAATGGAGAATAAAGCTATCAATGGCTACTAGTCATGATGGATTTAGGGCAGAGGGGTTCCCAGACCTGGGCCCTCAGATATAGTTGGACTCAATGACTCCCATCATGCCCACCCACAGTGGCCTAGTCTGAGAATCTCTGCTTGATGGAACCTTGGGGTGATAAGCAGCGTCTCTCTCAGGCATGTATCTGTATTCGGGTGGGCATGTTCAAAGAACATGAGCCACCCTGGGGCCCTCAAGAAGAGGAGCCACAGAGGGCCCCTCACCTGTTACCCCCACCAATCACTTGCCATCTCCATGGTGGCCCCACTAAGCCTACAGTCCTCACGTGTGATCCAGCTTGATAATCATGTGTGGCCAGGCTGTGACTTCATTCGATTGCACCACAGATGACCAAGGTTAGCAAGCTGGGCTGCACCACTAAGGTGTGTGAAGGTGAAGGGGATGGTGAAGGCAGGTGGGGGGAAGTAGGAGGTGGCAGTGGCAGGTGGGTGGGTAAGTGAGGCAGCAGGCAGCCAAGACAGGTGTGGGGGGAGTCTTCAAAACTTGCCCCAAGGCTGCCACTGGAGCTGGAAATAGAGTCCCCTCTCGCAGAACTTGGCAGCACCACTGGTACCACCCTAAGGGAGGGCATGTACTATTTTTCACATGGGGCCCTTCTGAGCTTGTTACACAACTGATCCTTCTGAATACCAGATGATGGGAAGCAAGAGTGGAAGAGAACTATTGCCTTCACACTCTGCTGCTCCTGGCATCTAACTGGCCACAGTGGGGAGCAGGATGCTGGGCTAGGTGCATCCAGCTGGGCTCTGCTTTTGTTCCTAGAGGAGGAATGGAGTCCCCCTGTAGAAAATTAATGGCCTTTGCCTTTCAGAGCAGCTCACGTGAGGGGGGGAAATGCTGAATCATCCCTGGCAAGCTGCCTGGCTAGGCGTCTCCTAAAACTAATCTATATTTCCAGTAGAATTAAAATGCTGCCAACATCACCCCTCTTATCGACAGAGCTAGAACCTCCCTGGGTTCGGGGTGGAATCCCAGGGGAAACTCTCTTTATTTTGCCATTGGATAAATACAAAAACCTTTCAAGTGTAGGCTTACACATGATGAGAAAACCAATAGCTCCTGAGTGCTTGAGGATGCTTTTGCACGAGAAAAATCCCCTTTCTGCCCACCCATTTTTCTTGAGTTAAGAACCAACTCTGAGAAGCTTGTAAAAGGAAAAGAACAAAAAATCCCAACCCAGTTTTATTCAATTACTACAGACTACTTCCGTCTGAGGTTTTAAATACACTCAAAAATACTTAGGCTACAAAAATAGGTTGTCTTAGGCTTCAGTTTAGGTTGTATTTAGGTATGCTTAGATGTTTATAGAGTCTTTTGCAATGCCCAAGTTGGATTGAGCATAGGCTATTATAATTATGTTTCATGTAAACAATAATAGAACAGTATCAGGAGTATGCAAAACACACACACAAAGAAATATATAAGTTGCTAATGCAAAATCTAACAAACTGTTCCCTATGCTAAATTCCCTTTCCCTTGAAAACTCACCCAACACCTGATGAGAATCAAGCTTCCTGCATTCCTGACTCTCAAGAATCTGCAGTTATTCCATGTGAGAAACCTCCATGCTGGCTTTGACCATGAGGGAGCAAAAATTTCATGCCCCTCATTAAGCCTTTCCACACCCACTTCTCTAGCACAGACCACCCTTCTTGTTCCCAGAATTCCCAGCAACTGCTCCCTAGGTCCCACACACCTGGTGTTCTTATTGGCTGCCCTGGAGTTCACCAGCCTGTCAGTCGAGACAAGGGTTCACTCCCTGAACTTTTTAGAGGGAGGGGAGGCTGATCACTATGGGGAACCAATGGGGAACCAATCACTATGGTTCCCAATGAGGAACCAATCTGTGGAACCCCTGCCTATGACTCAGGTGCTAAATGATCCTTCAGTTCAAATTTGTTTTCGCAGTAATGGGTTCTCTTTTGTGTCCTTTTCGTTGACCTTCTTTAGAATTCCCATACTACCTGGTCGGAAGAATCTTGTCTGGTATTACATTTTTAATGCTTAAAGCAAAGAATGTGCAATTTTCCCCCCAGAGTTGAGAAAGGGGTAAATGACTTGATAATGAACAAACACTGCCTTTGTAAGACTGACAAATCATGCCACATTATCATATTCAAGTGGAATGCACAGGTCAAAGTCATCTTTAAATTATAATACAATGACTTTTCACAGTGTACAGTCCATAAAATTTTTATGAGTTCATTTGTTTGCTATAAAATATGTATAAGGAGTTGTTGCTCTCATTGGGATTAATGTGCTGTGTCGCTGGAGAAAACTCTTGTGTTCTGGAAAGGGTTTGCTATGCATACTGAGGAGGGAAGGCTCCAGGAATGAAGATGATCTGATTATACAGCAAAATAAGAAGCTGGAGATTAATCTCGTGGTTCTCAGCCATATTTAGTGCAAGAGTTCAGCGGTGGGGTGGAATGACTAAGTTGAGTACAACACTGGAATGTAGGGCAACGTAATCATGCACTGGAATTTCAACACCTTAAATAAATTTTAAGTGTCTCTCTTATGCCATATTAGCATATTCTCTAGCAGTATCGCTTATTTCACTATTATTATACAAGTAAAATGAATAGATAATGAACATTCTCTTGCAACAGGGTTGCATAAGCAAAGAATAAATAAAAAAGTAGACTGAATGGTATTCCCCCTCCCCAATGAACCAAAGCAGCTTTATCAGGAGGTTTTTTTAAATACTGTTTGGTGTCTGTTGCAAATCCTAGCAATGGATGCAACATCTCAAATAATTCCCTTAAGACTTAGTGCTGCTGTGGAGTCATTACATATCTTTCCCTAATGAGACAGTTGCGCTGAGAAGATGACCTGAAACCAGAGGCAAATCAGTACAGCCTGACAATTGCCAGTCAGTCGAATCAAGAATGGCATTTAAATTCTACAGTTCAGAATTCCAAAGTCCGCACAAAGTGGACATACAGTGGATGACTTCACACATAACAGCAGTGAGTCAGTACAGGTGAATTTCTGGTTTCTGACAAGCATATGTACTCCCAGTCCTCCTGGCTCTTTTGTGTTGTCTGAGCCTGCCATGTTGGATGGACAATATCAGGTTCCTTCCACCACCTCACATTTTCCACCCTACTTCAACACTTGGTGACAGATGTTGGGTAAATGTTGGGTGGTGGTAGAGGGAACCCAACATTGTCCACCTGACATTTCCTGGTTTGCATGGCATAGGAGAGGTGGAAATATTGGGAGTGCACACTCACTGGGAACCAGTGTTTCCCTCTTACTTACTTCCCTCTTACTCACTGAGACACAAATGTGTGGTTTGGATAATCCTGATTGGCGATGATGTGTGTGTGCGTGTGTTTTAAATCAATATGGTTTCAACAAAGCTGGTGAAAAGCATTTGGTATCTATGTGCAATATGCATAACCCAGAACCATGTAAGATTGCTGGTGGATCCCTGTAGAAAGCAGTGCATCATCTGAGGTTCGAGCCAGTTTCAACATGGATACAAGCTTTGCTTCATCAGAAGTTTGAGACTCATGGCACAATGGTAATATTCTTTAGCTCTACTTCACTGCCAGTGATGCCCACTTTTTAAAAATAGTTGCAGGTCATGTCTAGATACTGGTCTTTGACTGCTTAGCTCATCCCAGTAGACTTTGAGGTGAACTTTGAATGTGTTAAATTAAATTTGAGCCCTATAATATACTCCACAGAGTACAGATGATTAACCTTAACAATATATGGGATATACAATTTAGTCCAAATTCATTGATTCAGCTACCCTGGAGAGTATCCAAAGCTTTTAAGCTAATCAGAGATTCTGAAGAGCATTTCCATAAGGTTATGTTGACATGAAATCTCATGGCTTTCAAGATAATTTGCTTCCAGATTAGGCTTGTTTAGGAACACAGAATAGTATCTCTAATGTCATAAGAGCATAAGAACATAAGAACATCCCTGCTGGATCAGGCCCAAGGCCCATCTAGTCCAGCATCCAGTTTCACACAATGGCCCACCAGATGCTGCTGGAAGCCACAGGCAGGAGTTGAGGGCATGCTCTCTCTCCTGCTGTTACTCCCCGGCAACTGGTACCCAGAGGCACCCCACCCCTGAGGCTGGAGGTGGCCTACAGCCCTCTGACAAGTAGTCGTCAATAGACTCCATGAAGTTATCCAAACCCCTCTTAAAGCCATTCAGGTTGTTGGCTGTCACCACATCTCGTGGCAGAGAATTCCACAAGTTAATTATGCGTTGTGTGAAAAAGTACTTCCGTTTGTTGGTCCTAGATTTCCCGGCAATCAATTTCATGGGATGACCCCTGTTTCTAGTGTTATGGGAGAGGGAAAAGAATTTCTCTCTATCCACTTTCTCCACACCATGCATGATTTTATAGACCTCTATCATGTCTCCCCACAGTCGTCTTTTTTCTAAACTAAATAGCCCCAGGTGTTGTAGCCTTGTCTCATAAGAAAGATGCTCTAGGCCCCGATCATCTTGGTTGCCCTCTTCTGCACCTTTTCCAGTTCTATAGTGTCCTTTTTTAGATGTGGTGACCAGAATTGTATGCAGTACTCCAGGTGTGGCCGCACCATAGTTTTGTATAAGGGCATTATAATATTAGCCGTTCTATTTTCAATCCCCTTCCTAATGATCCCTAGCATGGAATGTCAGTCAAGACTGCAAAGAATGAGAAGGACGCATAAGGCCATAACACAGGGATCCCTCCTTGTTATGGCCCTGCTGAAATTATTACATTGCACATTGTCAGGGTTGCATAGTAATAGTGCTTACAACCACAACTGAACATAAATGTGCACACAACCAGGAATGCGCACAAAACTGGTTTGCCCGGTTCAGTTTGATTCTAAATGGGACTCATACAGAATTGGGCATGTTCTGTGTTTGGTGCCACCAAACAAGCCCCGTTAGCTTGGCTTGGATTCGAGCTGGTCCAGGGGTTCTAACAAAATGGCCCTTAGAGGTCTGGGGGGAGGCTGGTAAGAGGAGAGGGAGATTGCGGAGGAACCCCCCCCCCCATGGCTACACCAGCACCCCTTGAGGCCACTGGACCCATCAGGTGAGTGATTCTAAAAAAACCAATTAATTAACATTAGAACCCCCAATCCAGGCCCAAGCCAGCTGGGGGTCAGGGGTCAGCTCAAGGTCAAGACAGACCAGTTTGATGGCACACCTCCCTAATCCCAGCTGTGTAGCTGTGAGCCTATAGTGGCATCACACCTAATTGTGTATGACTTTTTAAAGACTAGCTGCAAAATTCTATGGATGTTTACGCAGAAGTCAATCTCACTGAGTTCATTCAGACTTATTCTTAAATAAGTGCATAGAATTTCAGTTTTCCCCTACTGTTGTTCGTTAGCAGTAAGAAAAGATCAGTAGGAGAGGGGGTATGTCATCATCTAGTGGATGTGGGCTTCTCAGAGGCTTGTGGGCTTCTCACAGTGGTGAGCCACTGTGGGAAACAGAATGCTGAACTAGATGGGCCTTAGGCCTGATCCAGCAGGGCTGTTCTTATGAGGGTAAAATGGGAGATCTCACATAAGCCGCCCTAAGCCTTTTTGGAAGGGCGGTATAAAATTTGAATAAATAAATAATAAATAATAAGCACCCTAGGCCCTATCCACCCCTAGCACAGTACCTCCAGTGACTGTTGCTGGTGTCTGTCTTGTGTTTCTTTTTAGATTGTGAGCCCTTTGGGGACAGGGATCCATCTTATTTATTATTTCTCTGTGTAAACTGCCCTGAGCCATATTTGGAAGGGCGGTATAGAAATCGAATAAAATAAAATAAATAATAACAATAAACTAGCCTACCCGCACAGACCATCTGTGCGCTCTCTGGGGCCAGCTGTTCCCTCCTGCCCCACTCTCTCTTGCCCTCCCTTCCCCTCTCTCCTGCCCCACTCTCTCTTCCTCACACTTTCTTGTCCTCCCTCCTGCCCCACACTCTTGCCCTCCCTCCCCCTTCCTCCTGCCCCACTCTCTCTGCCTCACTTTCTTGCCCTCCCTCCTGCCCCACACTCTTGCCCTCCCTCCTGCCCCACTCTTTTTGCCTCACACTTTCTTGCCCTCCCTCCTGCCCCACACTCTTGTCCTCCCTCCCCCTTCCTCCTGACCCACACTCTCTTGCCCCCTCCCCCTCCCTTCTGCTCCCCTTTCTTGCCCCCTGCCCTCCCCTCCCTCCCTTCTCCCCCTCCCTCCTGCCCCACACTCTCTTGCCCTCCCTCCCTTTCCGTTCCTCTCCTCCTTCCCCCTCCCCCGCACTGTGCATCTTACCTCAGCGGGTGGTGAACAGGGAACCTCCTCCCGGGCGACGAAGTCCCACCACCCGTTTCCTTCCCACCACAGCCTCCAATGGGAGCCGGGGCTTCACACCATCGCCTGTTTCCCACTCACCCCTCTCACTGGTGCCTCCTCTGGCCATCCTGCCGCCGCCTCCTGCTCCCACTCCCAGTGGCCAGGCCAGGCTGTGCTGCCGCCACCTCCCTGTCCTTACCTGGGACGGCCTGACTTAGCCAGGCCGTCCCGCCGCCTCCTGGCAGCCAGCTGAGCCCGCCTCTCAGGCTGTTTGGCTGCCCACCGCTACCACCCGCTGCCATTTTTTCTTGCTCGCAACTCTCGCCCTTCGGCATCGGAACTCTCACAACGTGTCGTGAGAATTCCGCCGCCAAATTCAGGACACGCATGCCGAATAAGCGTATTAAATATATAGATAAATTCCTTGGAGAAAGAATGGGATACAAATACACACAAAGATATATACACTAATCAGATGTACTACATTGAGTTAGCTAAAGAAACGACCACTGGACTGATCTGCATCAATAAGAGTCCATGGAGTACTGATATATGTGAATGGGTTTGATTTCACACAGGTGGACCACGACTATCAGAATTGAGATTGCAGTCGTAGTTATAGGACAACAACAACTGCTGGTCAGCAGCTTCTCTGCCTGGGTGAATGATGTCCAGCCTGTTCTAGATGGGGCTGCACTCCCCCTGAAGGACCAGGTTCGCAGTCTGCGGGTGCTCATCGATCCAGCACTGTCACTGTCAAGTGGCCTCTGTGGCTCAGAGAGCCTTTTATCAGCTTCGGCTGATATGCCAACTGCGACCTTACCTGGCCAGGGATAGGGATGTACGAACCGGCTCACCCTCAAGCCGGTTCAACATCGAACTGGTCTGGATTGAAGGCTCGTCCTCGAGCTGGATCGGCCCTGGTTTGGCTCGAGGCCAGCTGGGGCCACTTCAGGGGTTTGAATGTTTATTAAAAACCATTTTTAAAAGGACTCACTGCCACCAGGGGGTGCTGCCGCGGCCATGGGAGGAATCGCTGGCAGTTCCCCCTTCCCCCCCCGGCCTCCCCCCACTATCGAAATGGCACAGTTTGAGTGGTTTTCAGACTCTGTGTAATGGCAGTGGCCATTTTGGAGGCCACAGCGCATGTGCAATGGCCATCTGTGTGAGCAGAATTTGGACTTGAACCAAACTGGGCAAACCAGCTTTGTCCACACCCCTAGACAGAGATAGCTTGGTCACAGTTACTCATGCTCTGCTAACCTCTAGCTTAGATTACTGCAATGCATCACATGTGGGGCTGCCTTTGAAAATGGTCCAGAAACTGCAGCTGGTACAAAGATTATTAACTGGGACTGGACGTTTTGATCATATCACACCAGTGCTTCATCAGCTGCAATGGCTCCCAGTCTGTTTTCAGTCCCAATTCAAAGTGCTGGTGTTAGCTTTAAGGTCCTAAATGGCATGGAACCAGGTTACTTGGGAGAGCGCCTTGCCTCATATGTCCCAACCCAGACTTTAAGATCTTCTTTGGAGGCCATCCTATGAGTGCCCTGCCAAACAAGGTGAGGCAGGTGGCTACTAGGGAGAGGGTCTTCTTGGTGGTTACACCCCATTTATGGAATAGCCTCCCCAGTGAGATCCACCTGGCTTCATCACTTCGTTCGTTCATTCGTTCATTTTTACATTTCTGTTCTGCTCTTCCTCCAAGGAGCCCAGAGTGGAGTACATAGTTAAGTTTCTCCTCACAACAACCCTGTGAGGTAGTTTAGACTCCAGGTGAAGATGTTTTTGTTCACTCAGGCCTTTTAAATTTTCAATTTTGATCTGATGTTAACTGATTTTTTAAAAATGTCTTTTAAACTGTATTGTATTGTATTTTGTATTCCCTCCACAATTTTTGGTCTGTTATGATTTAATGTGTTGTGTGTTTTTCGCTCATGTATTAATGTTGTGTTGTAAGCCGCCCAGAGAAAAATTTACGAACAAAGTTTTTTAAAATGATAATAATAATAATAATAATAATTATTATTTAATTATTATTTCTTTTTTACACAGTCAGACAGGTGTTATTGACTGGTTTGCTTTATCCAGACATCGAGTCCTTCCCAAGGACCTGGGATGGCTGAATTTTATCATCAATACTGTTGGTTATTATAGATATCGTCGCAAAATATAGGCTGTTCCCAGTAAAGTTGCTTTTTGTAATTGGCTGATGGTGATTTCTGTGGCCCCTATGGTGTTGAGGTGCTCTTCAAGGTCTTTTGGAACTGCACCCAGGGCGCCAATTACCACTGGGATTATTTTGGTCTTTTTCTGCCACAGCCTTTCAATTTCAGTTTGTAGATCTTCGTATTTTGTGATTTTTTCCATTACTTTTTCATCCATTCTGCTATCCCCTGGTATTGCTATGTCGATTATTTTAACTTGTTTTTCTTTCTTCTCGACTACAGTTATATCTGGTGTATTGTGTGGCAGATGTTTGTCATTATTATTATTATTATTATTATTATTATTATTATTATTATTAATTTTATTGCAGCACACACATCTTGTTGGCCTGACAACAAGGCAAGCCTCTCTCTAACAGCAGAGCAGGTAAGTCAATGGCAGACAGAGGTGCCATGAGTAATCAGCAAGGCCAACACTACTCTGTGATCAGAGCAGATCAGCCACAAAAATCAGGTTGGAAAGAGAGAGCGAGAAGAGATCAGAAGGAGAGACTGTAAGAAAGCAAGGGAGATTCAATGGACTAGTGGCTATTATCAGGCCTATAGCTGGAAGAGCAAGCAACATACCTCATTCTTGGATCATCAGGAGGAGTCATTTCTAAATCATGGGCAGGGCCATTCAAACTAATGACATGCAAGGAAATGCTTGGATTTTCCATTCCAACCTAAACAACAAAGAAAAGTGGACTGATCATGCATTGTTCAATAAAAACCTTTCTGCTTATAACTCAAATTGTCCGCATCACACCACTTCAGAGGCTGCAAATGCACAACGTATGCAATCACTGTAAAATGAAGGAAAATGACCTTATGGACACACAGCTCAAATGAACCATCTAGCTGAGCAAAAGCACTTGAATTTAGTTTAGCAGCATTCAATGCAATCTATATATTCATTGTAGGCTGCTAAAATCAGCAAGAGTTCAGTCTGCTTCAATCCTATCTTGGTGAGGGCTGTTACCTCAGGGCAAGAATTAGGAAGCCATAAAACAGTACATGGTGATGGTGTTGGTGGTGGCGGCGACAGTAAGAATAAAACTCTTGTCTCGGTTACATTACATCTTTCTGATGTGCGATTGACTTCTCTTCAAGCAACTGTTTTGCTTTGAAGCTGAAAGCTGAGGTAATTTGTAAATTCATCTCTTGTGCTTGGGATGATAGTTTGATAGTCCAGCCCTAAAGATACACACAGTCACATGTGGGGGGCTTAATGTCATGTTACATTATTTTGGCAAAGCTGTGGGTCCATCCCATCTTCAGCCTCCCTGGGGTCTTATGAAAGGTTAAATGGTGACCTAAGAATATAAATGACGACTTAGATGCTGGCACAGCAAGTTGCAGAATTTGTTCAGGGCTAATTCTAGGGTCTCTAAAAGACAGAATTTCCAGATGCAGTAGAGGGCCAAAGTGCATATTGTCTGCAATTCTGTTATTGTTTCCCCCCATTTTTTTTTTAAAGCAAGAAGGTATAGGTCAGGCCTCTGCAAAGATTCAGCTTTGAAGCATCAAAGCCAAAACATCTGCACCCCACCCCTGGCTCTGCTGGGAGGCAGACAATCCCAGTGCTTACCTCCATGAAGAACCAGCCTGGCACAGCACCAGGGAGGACCATAAGAGGCATTCAGAGCCATGGGACACCCCAGTGATCTCTTGGAAGGAGTGGGTGGCATTGGGAAATGTAGTCCTTGCCAGCACTTTCCCCATAACGGACTACATTTCCTCATGCTCCCCACACAACTTGCAGTGTACCTTCCATGACATTACTGGAGCTTCCCATGATTCCAAATCCCTTTAACAGCCTCCCAGGTGCTGTGCACAGGACTACTCTGCATGGAGGTAAGCACTGGGAGTGGCCATCTCCATGCAGGTTCAGGGGCATTTACAAATGATTTGGACTTTTGCACTGGACAGATGTCTTCAGGTTGAATGAGGGGTTAGCTTAAAAATCAGATTTACTTTCAGCTTCAAAATAAAGCAGCTGTTTGCAAAGCAACCTTGAGCACATCATTACCAAATAATTGACAGTCTTTCCCAAGACCTTTCCTGAGACTCTTTTTCTTTTCCCATAAAGGTGGGGGGAAGCATTTGTGTTGATGATGCTGAATGGAGAAACCATCCATAAGGAAAGCGTTAGACAACGCCACCCCTCCTCACCTCAACAGTCATCTGCTCAACCTGAAGCTGCTGATGACTGCTTAGCATTAAAAAAAAAAACAACTCAGAGAAATGATCATGGAACTATCTTTATCTTGCAATTTGGCCTTGGCATGAGTGAGACAGCAACTAAACAATTAACTGAGAATTAAATATGATTTCTGGATTACACTCAGTTTCAAGTTCTCCTGTTTCAATCAGGTGAGAGGAAAAAATACATTCTGTGCTAGTTCACATGTTCACTTGTTTCCATCCTACCTTTGGGTAATGATAGGTTTTCACCATAGGGTAAAGTGGGCCCGTGTACGTGGGTATCTCCATAGCGGGGACTCTGGAATCATTGATCGTTGCATATGCTAGCCTTGTGCCATCAGGAGACCACCAGTGTGCAATATGGGTCTTTAGGATCTCTTCTAAATAAACCAGAGAGAAGAAAAGAAGAGCATTAGTTCCAAGAAGTTAGTCAACAAGAAAACGAAAGAGCAAAGAGGTTAAACATCCTGTAGCACAGCACCGGAATCCCTCAGAGGTCGGAACATGGAGGAGAAAAGACTGAATTCTATGCTGTGGTAGTTGCTATTACAAACATACATATCCTCCAACCTTGATCAAACTTGTTCTACATTATGCAAAACAATACTTCATCACAGTCAAGTACAGAGCTAGAGAAAATAGGAATTTAGCTCTTAGTTCCAGTGACTGATAAGACCCACTAAAATAATTTTGATGGGTGGTGGGGACTAGTTTCTAAATCCTTTTTCACAACACGTTTTATAAATATAAAGCATCTGCATATCTGCTATCCTGTATCTGCATATTTTTCAGGGTGTCACACAAGTCAAACTTCCAAACTGATTTTACATGTGTGCCAACATGTCCCTATTTCCGCATTCAGGTTAATAGGGACATGTTGACGGGTATGATTTTTGTACGTCATGTCAGAGTACAACACACTAACAAAGTCATAAGCTCAGGTGCCGAAGAAAGAAAACTAACATTTTCTTATTCAAATAGCTACATTTACAGGATATACCCCAGTATTAGGAACAAAAACGCAGCAAACAGGAGGGCTGACAAGTGCAACAATATTAGGAAGAATATGAAAACGTTAATTGTAAAGGTGAATATTAATTGTTGAGATAATGGATAAAATTATTTCCCCTTCCTACTACTTCAGCAGGAGTAGAATTTTACAGAGAGAGAGAGGGAGGGAAGGAGGGAGGGAGGAAGAGAGGCTGACATCCAAACTAGTACTGTGCTGGCACAAGTGTTGACTTCCAGATGAATCGGTGCATGTCCATATGAGTGAGGAGTGGGCGAAGGGGTATTTTTGACAGCCTCCCCTTCTTTCTGTAGCTTATTTCTGTTCACACAACCCCTAGAGACATATTTTCATGACACACGTGGCATTCAGAGGGAAGGGGAGATAAGTCGAAAATCACTCCTTCCCCCATTCATGTTTCAATGCATCTCTTAGACTGGAAGTCAACACTGTTGGGCCAGCATGTTATTAGTCTGGATATTGGCCATTGCAAATAAATATTCATGATTATGTGTTTATTAGAAACTAAAGAAATGGCCCATTCTCACACATATAGGCCCGGTTCATATGTGACAGGAAACTGGAGGTTGGTGAACCCATGGCTTCAATTTTAATCTGTAAATTGTGCCATAGATGTTCGTCAAACCGCGCCCTGCCAACCTCCAGTTCCAGGAGAGGGGAGCCCCTGCCTGCTGTGTGGCCTCTGAGGCCAATCCCAGCAAGCTCCATGGCCAGACTGTGGGCAGAGCATTGGCACGTCAGTGGAGTGGCCGCGATTGGCCACAATCTTGAAGGGGATGTGCCAAGCACGATTGTGCATTTTTAGAGTGCCCCACCTGCCCTCAGCAGGGAAAGGGCATTTAAATCCCTTTAAATTCCCTGCCATGCCAGCGCTTCTTCTGGCAGTGATGACTCCAGGAGCCCCCAAAGAGTTCTGCATCCTGGAAGTCCCACACAAGCATGAATTTAAGGGAGGGAGTGGAGGTCTGGGTGGGGGGATAGTTACCTGTTTACTCTGGGAGGGTATGAAAACATTGAGACTTCTTAGGAGGGAATATGTAGATGGCGGAGGCCAAAGGATGCTGGGGGAGGCGGGGTCCTGTCCCACCATAACCTAGGATGATGTAGTGAGGGGTAACACTGCCAAAGAAGTTCATCCAGACCCAACGAACATCCTGCTCCACTGGCAGCTTGAGAGGGCTAGTCTTTTGGGGACACCGTGCAGCTGTGAGGGCACTGGTCAGCCCATAGACTTCTCAAGTTTTCTCAAGAGTTTTTGATGAGGAACTCTGTCGAAAGCTTTTTGGAAGTCCAGTTATACTATGTCAACTGGATCACCTTTGTACACATACCCTTTGACATTCTCAAAGAACTCCAAAAGGTTGGTGAGGCAAGATTTACCTTTGCTAAAGCCATGCTGGTTCTCCTTCAGCAGGGCCTGTTCTTCTATATGCTTAACAGTTTTATACTTGAGAATGCTTTTCATCCATTTGCCTAGAACCGGGGATGTAGTTGCAAATTCAGAAATGCAGGCGCTCTCCATGACAGTCCCCATGGCCATGCCCATCCCAACAGCCAGAGAAGCCGAGAAATGGACTCTCGGCTGGATGCCATCTGGCCCTGGTGATTTGTTAATTGTCAGTTTTTTCAGACAGTTTAGAACATGGTCTCCCATCACTTCTATCTGACTCAGTTCTTTAGCCTCTTTCCCCGAGAAGCCCAGTTCAGGCACATGTATACGCTCAGTATCCTCTGCTGTGAAGACAGATGCAAAGAACCCATTTAGCTTCTCTGCAATCTCCATATGCTCTTCAATAATCCCATTCACTCTCTCGTCATCTAATGGACCAACAGCCTCCCTGCTAGGTTTCCTGCTTTTGATATATTTTAAGAGTTTTTTTGTTACCCCACTTGATGCTTTTAGCTAAATGTTCCTCCAACTCTCATTTGAGGAATGGTCCTCCCTTATTGTCACCTTGCATTTCTTTTGCCAGAGTTTGTGTTCCTTTCTGTACTCTTCATTTGGGGCAACCTTTCCATTTCTGAAAGAAATTTTCTTCCCCTTTATAGCTTCCTTTACTTTATTTGTTAGTCATCCTTCTGGACTTAATGGTACCTTTCCTCCTTTTTGGTATACATTCTAACTGGGCTTCTATAATTGTGGTTTTAAATAAACCCCAAGCATTCTGGAGCAAAGTTACTCTCTTGGTTTTCCCTTTCAGTTTTCATTTCACCAAACTCCTCATTTTAGCGAAGTTTCCTCTTCTGAAATTCAATATGTCTGCGTTATACTTCCTTGGTGATTTTCTCCTTGCATATTTGCTGAATTTGATCACACTATGGTCACTGTTCCCTAAAAGTTCCATGACACAGATATTTCACCACTCAGGATTAAGTCCAAGGTCACCTTCTCTCTGGTTGGTTCCATGACCAACGGTTCTAGGGAACAGTCATTCAGCGTATCTAGAAATCTGGTCTCTTTGTCATTATTGGAATGTGAATTTACCCAGTCTATATGCAGGTAATTGAAGTCACCTATACAATAAATTGTAGCTGGGGGTGATGGGAATTATAGTTCAGCAACATCTGGAGGACCCCAGGTTGGGACCACTGGTCTACTCTGACTGGCAGCAGCTCTCCAAGGTTCCAGGCAGGAGTCTTTCCCAGCCCTACCTGGAGATGCTACCAGGGAGTGAACTTGGAGCTTCCATATGCAAAAACAGATGCTCTTCCACTGAGCTATGCCCCATCGCCTAATGGGAATATCTTACAACTAGCCGACCCCTCACAGAGCATCTTTCTGCTCTCTGGGGCTGGTGGTTCCCCTCCCCCTCCCCCGCCTTCTGCCCCAGTCCCTCCTCCTCCGCCTGCGGCCCTCCGCCTCTTCCTGGTGGCCCAGCCGCTGCCTCACCACAGCCGGGCCCGGCTTGCACAACTCTGCTGCCCGCCCAGCTGGGCCCAGCCGCCTCTCCTCACCACCACCGTCGCCTCCTCCTCGCCGCCATTTCCTCACCACAGCCGGCTGGGTCGGGCCCGTGCAGCTCTGCCGCCTGCCCAGCCGCCACTCCTCACAACCACCACCACCACCACCACCTCCTCCTCGCCACAGCCGCCGCTGCCTCCCCGCTGTCTGCTTCTGCCCCCCCCCCATTTTCTTCCCCCCTTTCCTGCTGACCAGGCCTGGGCCTGGGCCTGCCTCTGCCACCGCATTTCTGTCCACCAAACATCCCCACACATCCGCACGCATTCCCAGCCCCGCATTTCTGCCCGCCACGCACTGCCTTAGTGAAATAATCATATAGAAGATGCTCATGTAGTTACCCATCTAAATGTGAACCAAGGCAGACCATGCTTAGCAAAGGGGATAATCCATGCTTGCTACCACGAGACCAGCTCTCCTCCCTGAGTTTTAAGCTGTGGCACAATTGCCCTTGGTGCACTGCTCTCAGAGCTGCCTTCACATTGTGCAGCATCTTCAGTGGGACCCCAAAGGCAGCATTCGGCAGTGTGAAACATTGGCCAATGTTTTTTCTGAGCTTGGTTTTGGGTCTTGGTCAAATCTGTGGCCAAGTTAACACTGCAAGAAAAAACAGGGTGCTGTTGGACAGATAGGTTGCAATTTTAATATACTGCTGAATCATTTTCCATTTTAACGTAATTTTTTCGCTTCTTCCATCAGGTATGGCTTAATAATTAAATTTATGATGGGAATAAAGAGAGAGGGCTGGCAAGCCCTTGACACTTCAACATTAATTAGGAACTACTTTATTCTTCAAACATCTTTCTCAGATTTCTCAGGCTTAATGAAGCACTTCAAGAGAAGATGATCACGTGAGGTCCTAATGAAGATGCTGGAGGGCCCTTGCCCACGAGATTTAACTGCACTCATTTTTATGGATCCTGAGGCATGACTGGATAAAAAGAAAGGTTTCATGTAGCCAGTTCTGGAAAAGAAGCCATGCCAACATGTAGTGGGAACAGACAAATCTGTGAGACATCTGGGTTGTTCTCAATTATTATCTGGGTAGTAGAAGCCTTCTACCCGATTTTGGGAGCTGGGTGCACTCCTGATATTTGATTCTGTGTTAGATGAAACCAAGGTCAGAGGTGGGGTGCTTGCTCATCTGACAAGCCTCAGGTGGGTAGGATGAGTGCACCCTCCCAGATTCTGTCCCCAGCTTTGGAACAAGGTAAGAGTAAAAACCTGCCTACACAGCTGGGCCTTGACAGATGAGCAAGCTGCTTTCATCTAACACATGATCAAATATGGGGAGTATGCTCAGCTCCTGAAATAGGGTAGGAGGCTTCTCCTATCCTAATACTAACTAGGGGTGTGCATGAATCAAAACCTGCAATTTGATTCAAGGTAAATCAAATCGCAGACCGTCCCCCGCCCAATTGATTTGTCGAAAGCAGCCAGCTTGACTGGCTGCCTCAATGAATCAGCCACGAATCACCCCAATCGATTCAGGTGATTTGAGGGCCATTTTGAGGGCCATTTTGCTGGAAAAACAGGCCTCAAAACAGCCAGACTTAGCGTGTCAGCCCACCTGTCCTTTAAGCCAGGCTGATGTGCTACGTCAGGAGTGGAGGGTTGGTCTACCCACCAATCCCAATTGGTAGACTAGCTCTCCCTGAAGAAAAGTGCCATTTTGAGGCCTGTTTTTCCAGCGAATCAATTTAGGTTTCCCGAATCAATTTGGGTGATTCTCCTTCGAACCCAAATCGGGCCCTCTATTTTGAGGGCAATTTGATTTGGGACTGAATCTGCAAATTAGCCATGATTGAACCCAAATTGATGTGATGGTGAATCGATTTACACAACCTTAATAATCATCATGAGGACAGTGTGTGTGTGTGCGTGTGCAGCACACATCAAGTTAACAAGGTGAGAGAAATATGGGAGCAAACCCCACACCTTCACAGCTGGAGCCTTAAGCAAACCATGAATGAATGCCACAAAAGACCATTTAAGTTAGCGCATGCCACAATAGCTGCATCCCAGTTCCAAGCATGTTTACTTTCTTTAATGGGACTTGCTGCCTTGTAAGTGTGTTTGGAACTGTAGCCTTTGCTACAACAATTGTTGACATCTTGCACAAGTAAAATATAAACCTGATTTTTTTTTTTTTTTTTTGCAATCAGACCTAGCAGCAGAAGCAGTAATGTGCAAAGGCATTTCAAGAAATGTATCAGTGCAGCAGCATTCACAAAGCAAGACCATACAAGGCTTCCTTATACTGAATCAGAGCATTGATCCATCTAGCTTTTTTTCATGATCTCTTCAGACTAGCAATGAGTGTTCATATGAGAGGAGAGCTGGTCTTGTGGTAGCAAGCATGACTTGTCCCCTTAGCTAAGCAGGGTCTGCCCTGGTTGCATTTGAATGGGAGACCACATGTGTGAGCAGCGTAAGATATTCCCCTCAGGGGATGGAGCGGCTCTGGGAAGAGCAGAAGGTTTCAAGTTCCCTCCCTGGCGTCTCCAAGATAAGGCTGAGAGAGATTCCTGCCTGCAACCTTGGAGAAGCCGCTGCCAGTCTGTGAAGACAATACTGAGCTAGATAGACCAATGGTCTGACTCCGTAGATGGCAGCTTCCTATGTTCCTATGTTTCCCAGGCCTGCTTCCTGAAATCCTTGGGAAAACCAGGGAATGAACCTGGGATCTTTTACATGCAAACCCAAGCTCCTGTTACCAGGGGTGTAGCTAGGGGAGAGGGGGCCTGTGTTCATCCATCTCTCTGGCGCCCCCCAGAGTGAGAGAGATAATGAAGAAAATGAAGAAAATGGGGATTGGTGGAGATGGAGGGCCCTCACGAGCTGGGGGCCCGGGTTCTTTGAACCCTTCCGCTCAATTATAGCTACCACCCTGCCTGTTACTGAGCTGTGGCCCCTCCCAGGGGGACTTAAGTGTGCATAACTGGGTTGTGGCCACTCCTTCTAATTGCCTATTGAGTTTTATAGCCATGTAATTTCTCACTTGTCAGCAGAAGAACCTTCTGGCTTCCCAGCTTTCCATGCTGGCTATTCATTGGGCTCCTCATGCCCCTCAACCTAGTTCCCTTGAAGCCGCCTAGTGTATTTAGACTTCTAGGCTTCCATAAAACAGACTTGCCAAACAGATGGAGCACAGAGATGAATCAGGTACTTTTCACTTCCACTCATTCATTCGGCACTGAAAAGACAAACCCATTTCAACTCAGATAAAAGAAGTGGCTGAATTCCATCACAATGCACCTCAGGCTTACAAAAGGATACAGTTTTCTAGTAATGATAAACAGCAATTAGCTTTTGAAATTTCCGAAGAACTGGGAAAATGGCATACTGACTGAAGCGAGATATTGTTAAATGCTCCCCGCTTCCCCGAGGGATGAAGAATCCAGGGACATTGCAATGACATTTCGTTCCCTTTGGCTGAGAGCACACTGGAGACATATAGTCCTCAGGTCTGTTTTTACTTAGTGACAAGCAGGACACAGTGGAAGCAAAACCACCGATCACTGACTCGTAATGTGAGATCCCCCTCCATTTCCCCACCAGCAATGCTGCTTCTAGTCCACATAACTCCAGTTTAAAACCCTCAGTACTCTTGACTTTGGTCTGTGTCCAAATTCAGAATTATTTTTTATTTTAATTATTGACTTCATTTATATCCCACTCTTCCTCCAAGGAGCCCAGAGTGGTGTACATGGTTATGTTTAACCTTTCAACAACCCTATGAGGTGGGTTTGACTGAAAAGATAAGTGACTGGCCCAAAGTCACCCAGTGAATTTCATGGCTGCATGGGGATTTGAACTTGGGACTCCCTGGTCCTAGTCCAACACTCTAACCCTCTCACTGTCCCACCACCCCAAACTCTGACATTCTGAGGGGTGTCATATTCCCAACCCTAGAAAGGGATTTCAGGAAAGCAAAGACCATTCCTGCCACCTAATGGCACAGTGGGGAAATGCCTTGACTACCAAGCCAGACGTTGCTGGTTTGAATCCCTGCTGGTATGTTCCCCAGACTAAATGGGAAACACCTGTATTTGGCAGCAGTGATATAGGAAGATGCTGAAAGGCATCATCTCATACTGTGCGGGAGATGACAATGGTAAACCACTCTTGTATTCTACCAAAGACAACCACAGGGCTCCAGCCCTTTCGTTACATCTTTAATTGCTTGAGTGTGTCAGTGACATTTATTTTAAGTGAAATACCCAAACATGTAATACGATAGTTGAGGCCTGAAACATCATTATGATTCATGTTCCTTTATTTTAGTGTCTAGAAAAATCTGCCAAGGAGTGAAAAATCTCCTTCCCTGAAGAGCAATGGAAATTGTCTCTGCATCTATTGTTTCCTGGAGCACACTCAGCACACATCCAGCCTGCAAGATCAGAACCACACTGCACACCCCATTCAGGGCTGGCTGCACTCTAGATGTGAAATGAACATCCAGCAATTGTATGGCGGGTGGGGGGGAGGGGGATAGAGCTGGTTCATGAATATTCTTTATATACAAATAAATAAAATAAAATGCAGCAGAACAGTCATCCTCTGAATCTTGGCTGAAGTGCAGGTGGAGTAGAACAATTCACTGGAGTAGAGCAATTAACTAGCAATAACAACTTTTATTTTTTATGGAGTGCCTTTACTAAGAGGTGCAGAGAGCAGACAAGGCAGCAGAGGGCAGAATACTAGTTCAGTTGCAGGAATGAGAGGGTGGAGGAGTTTAGCAGTTTAATCTAAGCTACAGGACTAGGCTAGATTGCTGGAGAGGGACCAATGGTCTTAGGATGTGGTGCCCTGTTGATAAATGGCCTTAATCAGCCATGTTGAAGGCATTGGCCTAGTTTAGCATGCTTTTAAAAGTGTCTGTTGAATATATCAACTTTCCTGAAAACAGGAAATTTTATCAGCACCCTTGAATGAAAAATAGGGCCTTGGTATTAAGTGCTTGCTCTTTTGTTTCATTGCTTTGTTATGCCATTGTTTTGGTATAACTAAGTGACCTGGTCACCTAGCACCAAAACGCAGCCCTGAGACCAGCTCAGAACCCATCTGTTTCATTGCGCCACCAAGACAGAGAGACAGTGAAATCTATGCAGCCATTTACATTCCAAGAGAGCCCTCGATCTGAGGGACTGTTTTCAATAAATAATCAAATCAATTAATATATAGTTTGTAGGGTGACAGCCAAGTCAGAAAGAGTGTCAGAAAGCCCAGATGTGTGTGCCCTGTCTTGGCAAGGTGGAGCCTTGGGGCCGATCAGTGGGTCACAGATCTGGCAAGTGGTTAGAGGCAGAAGAAGAGGACAGGCAGAGTTCAGTAGCAGATTATGATGAAAAACAAGGACGGCTGAAGGAAGGTTTTTTCAGGACCACGGACAGAGCTCCCAGAGAAGATGATTTATATCAATACAAGCCTTAATGTGTCAGTTCTCTGGCTGGCAGCCTAACACTCTGTTGCTTTCCATGGTTGCTGAGCATGTTCCTTGCACTGGTGGGCAGGCTCTTCAGGGGATACACAAGCTCTTACAGCCCTACTGTTAGTACAGGAAGCCAGGCGTGCCAACCCCACAATAGGTACAGGCAGACAGGCAGTCAAGGTGCCCAAGTCAGCCAGCATGGTGTAGTGGTTAGGGTGCTGGACTAGGACCGGGGAGACCCAAGTTCAAATCCCCATCCAGCCAAATACTTACTGGGTGACTCTGGGCCAGTCACTTCTCCCTCAGCCTAACTTCACAGGGTCGTTGAGAGGAGAACCTCAAGTATGTAGTACACCGCTCTGGGCTCCTTGGAGGAAGAGCGGGATATAAAATGTAAATAATAAAAAAATAATAATAATATGACCATGAAATGGGGCTCTCATTTTTTTTCTAGTATACCCAGCTCCCTGTGCAACCAGGGGCAGTATCCCAGAATCCTCTGCAGTGTCTCAGTGTAGTATTGGGTCACACGCTGCCATGAGCCTGGCTTCCAGCACCATCTGAACACAGAGGGCAAGGGGCCAATGGCACAGACTGAGGAGGCCCCAGGCCTGAGCACCAACACAGAGTCCAACCAGGACCCCCAGAGCCCTCAGACTGACTTCCATTAGGAGCTAGCAACCTTTGGCTGCTTGTGTATAGGGAATAGCTGCTTGTCCCATTTCTGGTAAGGCACCTGTGTAGAAAGGCAAACTGATGACTGCTCTGAAAAATTCTTCATTACCTTGCCTAACATTTGGCATTTATTTCAAACTAGCTTAAAGTACCTGGCATTGCTCGGGCTTATAATAGTTTATAGAAACTTAGAGGGGTGGTTGTTGGGGTTCCTGGGTACCCTATGTTACTCATAGGGTCATCGGAAGTACTTTGCAAAGTTTGGCCCCGATAGCTCAAAGGGTGTAGGAATGTATAGGGAACAGACAAACATCCCATTTTATTTATATAGATAAATGATAAAAAGACAAGCACACACAATCTTAATGTGATGTATGCTATATATATGATCTATCTATATCACCCTTGACAGGCTGCAGAAGAGGGAGAGGCCAGACAGCTGGAGGCCCTCCATTCACCTGGCTCCTCTCTTCTAAGAACTGGATCTAGCTGCAGCAGAGGAAAGGGTCAGAGAGCTGAATCCCTTCCATTGGTCTAGCTGGGACCAGTTTTGATCTTGCTACTCCCCTCCCAAAGCTGTGTCTATTTGCAGCCAGGCAGACAGCCACCCATCCCACCAGAGATGTTGCTGCAAGTTTTAATGCATTTATTGCTTTGCTATTGATATTGGAACCTGCTTGGGAAACTTAGAATGAAAGTGGGATAAAAACATAATAAATAACTAAATGAATGAATGAATGAGCAAGCAAGCAAGTTTGGGACAGGTGATATGGTTGCTCATATGTTTATCCATATGTGCACCAAAGGTTGTATTATCTGCATGCATATGTGGGCACATGAGCCCATACATATGGGTGAGTGTGCAATCTATGCAGATTTATGGATTCAGATTCTTGCAAAGATACATGGGTCTCTCTGTATCTTTTTCTCTTTTACTGGCTTCTACCATGCCTAAGAACATATACTCAAGGTTACTTAAAGCAAGCCATCCCCTCTGTGTCCTTCATCCATTCATCCACTGTAAGGATTGAAAAAAAGATTAATGTATAGCCTTTCAGTGCATGCTTATAATTGACACATGGATTGTGAGCTTGTTTACGAGACACAAGGCTGCTCTTGGCACCTGGCTTTCTTTGCCTTTGATGTTGAGACCCAACAGAAAGTGTTGGGAAGGGAAAGAGAAAGGCTGAACACTGAGGAGTAAACACAATGTTCTTTCTCAAAGCAGGGGAGAGCCATGAGGCAGATGGAGCAGAAAATCATGCTAGTTTCTGATAAGGAAAGCACGTGTCCATGAAGAGGTTAACTTGACATTTGCAGCCCACGCTTTCCTTGTGCTTGAGAAGATACAGAATGACAATCTGTTGTCTTATCCATGATACTATGTATTTTTGCAATGCTAACAAAAAATCAGCATCAGTTCTCTAAAGAGGAGTCCTGACTCACTGACCTTTCAGAGTTATTTGAAATTGTCAACAAGCATGTGGGGATAATCCAGTCGATATTATATATTCCCCAAAAGCTTTTGACAAAGCTCCTCATCAAAGGCTCCCCAGTAAGCTTGGGAGAAGAGGATGGCTCCCCTTACAGATTATTAATTTGTTAAACAACAGGAAGCAGAAGAAAGGAATGAGCAGACTGTTCTCACAATGGAAGGAACTAAGCAGCGGATTCACCAAGGATCTGTATTGGGAGGACCAGTGCTATTAACTTGTTCATGAATGATTTGGAGGCTGGGATGATCAGTGAAGTGGCCATGTTCTTAGTTGACATCAAATAATTCAGTATGATGAAGACCCAAATAGACTTTGACAAGATAATGAAGAAGGATTCCCAAACTGGGTCCTCATATGTTGTTGGACTACAACTACCAACATTTCCAGCCTTTGAAATCAATGAGACAAGTAAGTCATGACTAACTGAAGTCCCAATAATCTCAACAGAACTTCATTATGACTAATGTAGTTTGCATGCTGCCCCATGTATGTAAAATACTTTGGACATTCAGAAACCTCTATATAAATGCTAAATATTATTGTTCATACTCACAGTGAGCATTCAGAGCATTCTGTTTTATAGAATAAGTCGTGCAAGGAGTGCAAGACCGAGTGATCAGGATACGAACTCAGATTTCCCTCAGATTCAGATCAAAGGTCAGCCTGCTTTCATACACTGAGGTTGTTCACATGACCAGGCAGGTGGGATGGTGGGGGTGAGTGGTGGGGTGGGGAAAAGGCTATACTCCCTCTTCCCCTCAGACAACCGAGTCCAGCTGCTAGGAGCACAGACAGCACTCCCAGATAAGCAGGGCTGCGTGCCTGCAGAGCACAGCTCTGGAGGCCAGGATGATGCATCCTGGCCTCCAGGAATCCACAATGCACCATGCAACAAATGCAATGCATTGGGGAATTCCCCCAGGAGATGGGCACCCTTGGTGCCTGTTTCTGTGTCTGCTGGGGCTAAACATAGCCCCAGCAGACACACAATCGAGTAGCCCAGGTTAAAGGAGCACCTGTTCCCTTAACCTTGGGTAACAGACAGCTGGGATCCAAAGAGGGACTAGGTGGTGATGGCCAACCGGGCCTGATCCTGGTGGTTCTCATGCACAACCTAACCCAGGCTGGGCATCGCTAGCCTGGGTTAGGCTGCACATATGAACAGCCTCATTATGTTATACATGTGTTGAGACGTCTGTGCATACATACAGGGTTGGGGTTTTTTTGGTGAATGACTGTAATTGCATTCATTTAAAAAGTGAACCTGAGCACAGGCCCCCTGAAACACAGGATACAGATCGGAAGGGTACTGTTGAACCTGCATTCAACATAACATGTGAATAACTGCCCCTGCTTATGGATCTGTACCTGTGCGTGTTGTACACCGATTGTACGAGCGTTGAACATCACATGCGGATATTACAGTCTCCGCCTTCAGTGTTGGCCACAACAGTCATGGCTATACATGGTCTCTCACTATGAATTATTCTGGGGAATTAATGCATTTAGAATATCAGCTTGGAATTGGATTTACACTGCTAGTACTCAACCTTCATGTCTCTCTTTCTAATATTATTTGACATGAGGCTTTCATTAACCTTTCTGCAGTAAGACAGCATTATCAGACTCCCCCCTCCCCCCGCCGCTTTCCCTGCCTGCTATTGGACAGGATCAATAGAGAAAGAAAATAAGCATGTTTCCCCTCAACCTACACAGTTTCCAGTCCCACTGCAATTTTCTTCCAGCATGAACTGCCACTCAGATTTGATGTAGTGCATGATATATTTATTACAGACAATCTTGAGCCCCTATAATGGCTAGATCTAGTATTCCAACTGTTCTGAATGGCAGCTCACATGGAGAAGAAATAGATTTTGTGCGTGTGCACCATTTTGTGCGTGTGCACCAGTGCCGGTATTCTCAGGAGCACAGCCCACCCCGTCCCCATCCCAGAATGTCATTGCTTTTGCTCCACATCCTGATTCCCCCCCCCATAGGAAAGCTTGTATGCCATTAAACAAGTACAAGCATTGGCATGATTGCTCTGGAAAGAAGTGGTCGTTCCTCTTCTTAGCCACTACCATGATCATCTCTTGCATCAGCAAAAGCCTTTTCACTTTAACTTTGCTCGAGGTAAGTATGCATTCATCTAGACATCTGATTAATTTCATGGGCTATATTCTTACAGAGGCTCAAGCAAGCTGCCTTTTGCTGCCAGAGTCTTGTTATTTCATAATTATATTTTAATGTTCTCCCCTTTTCTCTCTTACACACACACACACACACACACACTTAAGATGTCTGATGCAGGGTTGGCCAGCTTGAAGCATTATAGCTGTTTTGGGGACTACAGCTCCCATCATCCTCAGCCATAATGGCAAACAGCCAGGAACTATGAGTTGTAGTCCAAGAATGGCTGGCAGGTCTAATCACCAAGTGGCCAACCTTAGTCTGATGGTTGTAGAGCGGTAATTCTAAAAATCCCATAATTCTGGAAATGGGAATTGCCCTAATCCAAAGCATTCTCAGACAATCTTGGCAATGAAAATATTATTTAAAAATGGAGAAACCTTAAACCAATGGCAAAAATACCACTAGAAGATAGAGCTTTACATTCACAAAGGACTAACAAGGAACTATTTGTTCAACAAAAATATTTTATTCATTCTGCTCACCTGATTTCTCTCTGCCGAACTGTTTCATTCAAGATAAGAAACAGTTTGGAATTAAACCTAATTTGCTAAAGAAGAAAGGCTATTCCCTAACACCATTAGGAACTAACCCTGGATCCTAGCTTGCAGCAACAATTGTTTCTAATTAGAGCCATGCTATTTGCCTTCTGCGTTGCTCTACCTTCTTCACAGAAAATTATTCTCAGCTGGAATCTGTGCAAATAATTGATGCAATTATAGAGCACAGCAATGCTGCAGCACAATTTGGAATTATTTTTTTACCACAAGGTGGCACTATGGATTGCTGAATGAGAGATACAAGCTGAAAGTTTAGAAGTTATGATGAGGCTGTTCTCACAAGCAGCCAAGCCCAGGTTTGGCTGCCCATGAGAACTACCGGGATGTGCACAGATCCCAGCGGTGCTGCGATGCCAAACCCAGCACCGAAGCCTGGCTCTTAGCTGAGCATAAGGGCTCAAATGCATCCTTAACCCGGCTTCTGGGATTGTGTGTCAGCGTGGGCTACTTGTAGCTTGCTTTGACACAGAGACGGGTGCCTAGAGCACAGATGCTCTGGGAGAATCCCCTGATGCATTGTGGGATACCCAGAGGCCGGGAGGCCGGCCTCATAGCGATTGGCCCTGCTCCCCATAGCATGGAGCGGTGGGGGTCATGTGGGAGTACAGAGCATGCTCCCACCAAGCTCAGAATGCTCGTCTGGGGGGAAGGCAAGTTTTGCGAAGCCTTCCCCCTGCCGGCCGGCCGGCCTGCCCAGTAGGTCATGTGAATGGCCCCGATGCCTTGCTGCTTATCATTTATTGCCCTGCACTGTTGAAATCACAGGCGACATTGTCTGTGTTCTCCTCTCAGCTTAACAGCAACAGAGATCCATGGTCTATAATTTAGTGTGCTATCTTGTGGCAACCAATGACATCACAAAACAGCTTCTCCCTGGAGCACTTATTTAATGTTTTAAAGAATGGATTCTGTGTTGTGTTTTTTAAAAGGGAACAAATGAACACAACTGTGTTAAAAGGCTGACAGCCTGCCTGGACGAGTCACAAATCTGCTGACTGAATCAGCACTTGCATCCCTGGCATGTCTGTCCCTTACACAACAAAGGCAGGTGCAAATACCCCAAGGGAAAGCAACCTACAGTAATCCTTGTTGCTGAGATACATACATCTGTATACACCCTATGTGAATTCTGTGACAGCCCCTTAGGGGCAAAGGAGTTGTGTTTATCCAGTTCCACTCTCCTTTCTTCTGGCTGTTACCTTTGTTCAGGCCGCAGTGCTGGGAAAGCACACCACCATTCCTGTGTGAAGATCAAGGGCCCTCCCCATGAGGTCTGAACGCCTTTGCTCTCATGTGTGCAGATATACAGTAGGAGAGCTCAGGGTTGATGAGCATGGCAGTAATTTGGGCATCACAGGAACTGATCCCAAGCAAAAGGGAGAACATGCTGAATGGCTGGGGAGAAGGCAAGTTTTCTCGGCTTTGCAATAAAAACACCCCATTAGGGGAGGTTTCTCCCCTCCCAGCTAACAAAGGAAGGGGACTTTTCTCTTCTTGAAAAAAGAAGGAAAAAGGGGCTAGTGGGTTAACATCCTTCCTTTGGCAGTGTCACAGGATTGTTGAAATGAACATAGAAACATAGGAAGCTGCCTTATACCGAGTCAGACCATTGGTCCATCTAGCTCAATATTGCCTACTAGGCTTGTGCACCACCAGAAATATTGGACCAATGTCGGTCTGATAATGATGTGCAAATAAATATCTAAAGTGGGGAGGCCGATACAGTCTCCCCAACACTAATGGTGTCAGGCCAGGATTGACCTGATATTTTACCCATAATCCTTACTGGAAGCTGGCTTGGAGAGTAAGTCTCTTCAAGCCAGCTGCAGACTGAGTTTTTAAGCATGGCACCCTCAAAATCAAGGGGAGGGGGCCAAGGTAAACCCTGCCCCCCAGAAGCAGCCACTGGGCCAGATTTTGGGGGGTGCAGTCCTTCAGGGGTGCATATTCCTATCAAGCAGATACAACTGCATGGTCCTATGGTCTACACTGACTGGCAGTGGCTGTCCAAGGTTTAAGAACAGAAGAACAGCCCTGCTGGATCAGGCCCAAGGCCCATCTAGTCCTGCATCCTGTTTCACACAGTGGCCCACCAGATCAGGCAGGAGTCTTTCCTTCCTGGGGATGCTGCCAGGGATTGAACCTGGGACCTTCGGCATGGAAGGAGGTGCTCCACCACTGAGCTATGGCCCCGTCCTGTAAGGGGAATATCTTTCAACCGATGGGGCTCACAGGAGGTCACCTATCCAAATGCAAACCAGGGCAGACCCTGCTTAGCAAAGGGGAGCCGTTCCTGCTTGTTACCACAAGACCAGCTCTCCCCCAGATGGACTGGAAGAGGCTGAGTTTCGCTCTCAAAAGAGCAGATGTTTGGAGGAGAAGAGAGCAGAGTAAGGGGGGCCCTTATACCCCATTCACCTAGGTTAGGTATATGGATTAGCAAATATGCCGGAGGTTGCTGCTGCCTGAGATGAAAAGCAATCATCTTTTACAGTTTTGCCCTGGAGCAACAACACAACACAAGCAGGGTTGTACACATTACGCATGCACACACATGTGGTTTCTCTGACACATTTACTCCAAGGCAATTTTTTTGACATAAGGCTGGCGGTCTCTTGTTAACAACCTAGCCAAGATCCATCCTAGCGATGGTGGCCAATCAGACTGGTGTGATCAAAAAGACCACCACTCACTTTGGTAGGGAATGGGAAGCTCCTCTCTCTCTTAATGTATATCGTGTCATGACGATTTGTGAGGTCTTACACCTACAAGGAAGCTTCCAGGAAAGGCTCACCTGGTTTTCAGGAAGCATCATGTGGGGCTCCATAGGGGAATGTCGACAGTTGCTGCGGGAGGTTCCCTCCCGACTCCCTCCCAGAATGCATTTTGACTGGACCTGCAGTCAGAAAGCCAGCCCTTCTGCTCCAATGGTCAGTAATAATGTGAAATGTTTTTTAACCCCCAACCTTTAAAAAAGAAACCGTTTACATAGGAAACCAGGACTTCGAATCCAAGAAAGCCTGTAAGATTGTCAGGACAGACTGTTAGCAGACCCCTGCCAAGTGAACGGAGAAGCACTTCTTAAAGTGGCGATTCTCTTAAATTTAGCACGGGGAGAACCAACCGTCCCTGTCCAACCCGCTCACAGCCTCCCCCGAGTGGCGGTTGCTGGGGGTCTCCCTTGTGTTTCTTTTTAGATTGTGAGACCTTTTGGGGCAGGGAGCCATCTTATTTATTATTTATTTATTTTTCTATGTCAACTGCTTTGTGTTGAAAAGCAGTATGTAAATATTCGGAAGCGCGGTAGAACAGAAAAGCCTTTGCGTGCTGGTCTAGACATAACAAGAGCGAGGCCCCACCACGTTTCCCAAGCAAGGGTGCCACAGACACCGGATGGGAAGTAAACTTCCCTTTACTGGGGGAGCAAGCTGATGGGAGAATTCACCCTGGGGTACTTGTCTGTCTCTATCAACCTTCCTTCCAAGTGGTGATGAGAATTGTACCATACAATAAGGCTATTCTCACGAGCTGCTTGTGTGGAGTGACGGGATCCATGAGGATCCCGGCGTTCCTGCCCAGACTAACCCCACTTCTGAGCATGCAACCCGAGGAGACAGAGAGATGGGTGCCTAGAGCACCCATCTGACAGGGGAATACCACACACATCACGCAGTGCCTTGTGGGATATCTGGAGGCCAGGATAATGTTCCGGCCTCTGTTGATCCGTGCTGCTCCCTGCGGCGTGGATCATGTGTGCGTGCAGCTCATGCGCTGAAGACACAGAGATCGTTCTCATGACCAATACCAAGGTGGGCAGGGAAGCTAAAATCCAACCAAACCTCCCCCAAACGATTATCCGGGATGCCTTCAGTAGAATTCATGTAAAATTCTACAATGACTTGGAGTGGTGGGGGCGGGGGAGAGGTACAGAGCCCACTAGTCATATCAGTGTGTTACAAAACACATAAAACCCTGGAGAGAGATTTGTCTCAAATGGCCTTTTAGTAAGTAAGTCCTAGGCTCTCAGAAGAAAGGGACTGGAGGCTTTCCTTTAAAACCTCAATCTGGCATTAGGGCAGCCTATTGCATTCAGAAAACATTAAGATTAGGTTTCTGATCTGCTTTGCTCATTATATGCTTTCCTCGGCTGTATTACAGGCATCTAAATATAAAAACCACTGAGGTTATTGTGAAGGGATGCCAAGGAGAGGAAAAGCTAAAGTCTTACCACAAGGTGGCATGTAGCATTCAAAAATCTCCTCTCGAAGAACAATGTGGGCTTTGGAATACTGAATATAAAACCATGGTGACTGGGAGATTAGGGCTGTCACCACCACTCCAGAAGAAAATTTGCTCTGCAAAAAGCAGGAAATGAGAATCCAGGGCAACCTCAAACATTTGCCAGGAAACGTCTTGAGCTTTGGCTTCAGTCCTGCCTAAGCCATCTACTCCAAAGTAGCTCCACTGGGAATAAAGAATTCCAGGATTGTATCCAATGGTGCAAAGGCAAAATCACTTACTGCAGATTAGTTACTCCTCATTGCCTTACAACCACCCTGCCAGAAACACCCTGCAGAGCCTACCCTGCCAGACTCAAGGCAATCAACGGGTGGATTTCTTCCCACTTTTGCTAATGTATACCTTGGGCCAAGCAGGGATTCTGATTGCACTAGGGATTGTGAATTAAGATGGGGCAGCTCTATCAAATGGATTCGTATGGAGGATGTAGACATGCGGAGGTGGAGTTCATCTATTGATTTAGCAAATTTATGTCATGTTCCAGCCTGAGCCCCACTGAGCAGCAAGAAACCATGAAACAAATGCAGTGAAATCAGGGATGGACCTTTCATGAGGCAAGGTGAGGCAGTCACTTCAGGCAGCAGATTACTGGGGCACCAGCAGGGTCACCACTGGAGCAGCTCTTTGGACCGATCTGACCTAGGAGCATAGGAGAAGCTGCCTTATGCCAAGTCCGTCTGTCTAGTCATATTGAGATGCCAGGGAGGGAACTTGGAACCTTCTGCATGCAAGCATCCAGGTGATCTTCCCAGAGTGGTCCCATCCCCTAAGGGGAATATTTTGTTTGTTTGTTTGTTTAAATTTTCTTATATACTGCCTTTTCCAAAGACTCTGGGCGGTGAACAACAATACCAATAACAATTAATTAAAATAACGATAATGATTAAAGAATATCTTGCAGTGCTCACACATATAGTCTCCCATTCAAGTGCAAACCACAGTGGACCCTGCTTAGGAAGGGGGACAATTCCTGCTTGCAGCCACAAAGCCATCTCTCCTTTCTAGGAGGAGATTGTGCAAGGAGACTTTAGAAGCAGAGCCTCTCCCCACATTCAAGCAAGAAGCATGAAGAGGGAAGAGGAGACTGCTGGCAACTTTTCCTCTTGCTGGGCCCCATGCATTTTCAAAGCTTGAGACGGCAGGTTTTGAAAAGGGGCTGGTGCCCACCAGAAGCACTGACTACCTGCCCCAAATCAGCTACTTTACTGGGATTAGGAAGAAGAATTCGCAGTTCAAAGGGCATGCAATCCATACACCTCCCATTTCAGCAATGTAGCCAGTTAACTTCCCCTAGTTTGTTTTGCATAAAAACAACATTAATGTTTTGCAAAGGTACCTGGAAATGTGCCCTGAACCTCCTGTTTTCATTTTGGGTAACCATCATAGACGGTTTGCTAGCACTTTTAAATGAGCAAACACGCCAGTCACTTCAAATACCCTGTGGAGGCCCATTGAACGTTCAGGGCAGCTTGTTCTGGCTTTTCAGGAAATGCATCTTAAGCAGCTATAAACCTAATGAGGAGGATTGTTCAACGGCCACCGTTTTGGTGCAGCTTGAATGGTACTTAAAGCCCAGCAGGGACAGATTGTAACTGAAATATTACTTAAAAATTCTCCAAGCAATTACACAAACTTATCACTATGAGGAATAATGGGAAAACATCTGTTTGTTCCTCTTGACCTCACATCACAGTCCTCACTTATGAAAGGAACAGCTGCAGGAGATGCACGGCTGAATCCTATGCAGATGCAGACTGGCAGTGCCAACTTCACAAGTAGGAAACAACAAAATGTCTTAACTGTGCACTGAAGACCCAATGATATCAGTGGGACTTGACTGATCTGGATTTTGCCCAACAGAGTGGTGTAGCAGAACATAAGAACAGACCTGCTGGATCGGGCCAAAGGCCCATCTAGTCCAACATCCTGTTTCACACAGTGGCCCACCAGATGCCGCTGGAAGCCTACAGCAGGAGTTGAGGGCATGCCCTCTCTCCTGCTGTTACTCCACTGCAGCTGGTACTCAGAGGCATCCTGCTTTTGAGGCTGGAGGTGGCCTATAGCCCTCCAACTAGTAGCCGATGATAGACCTCTCCTCCATGAGATTATCTAAACCCCTCTTAAAGCCATCCAGGTTGTTGGCTGTCACCACATCTCATGGCAGAGAATTCCACAAGTTGATTATGTGTTGTGTGAAAAAATACTTCCATTTGCTGGTCCTAAATTTCCCGGCAATCAATTTCATAGGATGACCCCTGGTTCTAGTGTTATGTGAGTGGGAGAAGAATTTTTCTCCATCCACTTTCTCCACTCCATGCATGATTTTAAAGACCTCTATCATGTCTCCTCGCAGTCGTCTTTTTTCTAAACTAAATAGCCCCAGGTGTTGTAGCCTTGCCTCATAAGAAAGGCCCCTGATCATCTTGGTTGCCCTCTTCTGCACCTTTTCCAGTTCTACAATGTCCTTTTTTAGATGTGGTGACCAGAACAGTACACAGTACTCCAGGTGTGGCCGCACCATAGTTTTGTATAAGGGCATTATAATATTAGCAGTTTTATTTTCAATCCCCTTCCTAATGATCACTAGCATGGAATTGGCCTTTTTCACATCCAGGTTGGAGTAACCCTGGGTTAGTGTACAAATCTCTGCTCAGATAGGAAACTCACTGGGTGAGCCTGTCTCAGCCTGACCTACCTTACAGGGTTCATGTGCAGATAAAGCAGTGGGAGAAGGGAGAAGATGAATCTATGCTGCCTTGAGCTTCTTGTACAAGAAATAAAAGGAAAGATTGTGTTGTCGAGTTGGTGTTGACTCCTAGCGATCACATTCCATGTAAATTTCATGGTAGAATACAGGCATGGCTTACCACTGCCTCCTCCCACACAGTATAAGATTATGCCTTTCAGCACCTCCCTCTATCGCTGCTGCCCAATATAGGTGACTACAAATGTATTTACTAGGCACAGTCTGGGAAGCACACCAGCGGGGCTTTGAAGATAAACATGAGCAAATGAGCAAAAATACTACTATGGGCCATAAGGTCTGGGGATACTTATTGGTAGCCAATTGAATTGGCTCCATGAAATATTTAGGCACTTCATTTTACCTGTACCATGGGGAAAGGTGCAGAAGAGGGAAACCATGATGGTCGGGGCCTGGAGCACCTTCCTTATGAGGCAAGGCTGCAGCATCTGCGACTCTTTACTTTGGAAAAGAGGTGACTTCGGGGGGACATGATAGAGGTGTATAAAATTATGCATGGAGTAGAGAGAGTGGACAGAGAGAATATTTCCTCCCTCTCTCACAACACTAGAACCTGGAGTCATCCCATGAAACTGAAACTGAATCATCTCATGAAATTTAGGACCAACAAAAGGAAGCACTTTCCCATACAACACATAATTAAGCTATGGAATTCTCTGCCACGGGATGTGGTGATGGCCACTAGCTTGGATGGCTTTAAAAGGGGCTTAAACAAATTCATGGAGGACAGGTCTATCAATGGCTTGATGGCTATAGACTACCTCCAGCCTTATAGATGGAAGACCACATGACTGAATGATCTTAAATAAACAAACAAATAAATATTGAAATTTGTAAACCCCACTACCATACCACCTACAGCTGAAGTGGTACAATTGAGGACCGTGATTATCACCTCATCTGTAAAGATCAGGCCTCAAAGAGGCATGCAGAGCTCTCTGGTGTGTGTGCGCGTGCATGTGCATGTGTGTGCATGCGTGCATGCATTCACACACACTTGGAGAACTTTACCTAATGTCTCAAAGTTTAGCATGCAGAGTGCAGTCTGGAACTATAAGAATCAAAGGGAACGTTGCTCTTTACTTCAGTGGGATGTACGTTAAACCCCAAAAGACACAAACAAATCACAGGAAGCTTTTCCTGTCCCCAAATTTTAAAAAAATGCACACTTAGATCTTCCAAGGCTCCTGTATGAATACTTCATATGACAGTACACTAAATATAGACAGGAAAAAAATGTATCTGGTCTGTTTCCTTTATAGGAACTGCTAAAATATATAAAAGACGCTGCTTGAAACAAAAGCAATTTGACTTGACAGACATGACAGACTGGGCCTCTAAGACAGAAGGCTCTAAATATATACACTAATACTTTGCACAAAATTGGTTAGATTATTAGCATGGTGATCAAATGCAAAGGAGGATTAGGTCTCTGAACATTTAATAGCTGTGTGAAAAAGGACATTTTGGAAGGCAAAGAATTGTCATGATGCACAGGGCAAGGAAATTGGCTGCTGTCACAACTCTTTCAGACACTGTTGTATTTAGAGAAGCTGGTCTTGTGGTAGTAAGCATGTCTTGTCCCCTTAGCTAAGCAGGGTCTGCCCTGGTTGCATATGAAAGGGAGACTTGATGTGTGAGCACTGCAAGATATTCCCCGCAGGGGATGGAGCCGCTCTGGGAAGAGCAGAAGGTTTCAAGTTCCCTCCCTGGCTTTTCCAAGACAGGGCTGAGAGAGATTCCTGCCTGCAACCTTGGAGAAGCTGCTGCCAGTCTGTGAAGACAATGCTGAGCTAGATACACCAATGTTGGTCTGACACACTATTTGGTAGCTTCCTATGTCCTTACGTTCCTATGGAGCTCTATCCTTCTTTGCAGCTGGTCACCCCAGTAATTAGAAAGGGTTGCCTTGTTAGATTGACTATCATGCATTTCCCCTGGGTCAGAAGCAATTTTGCAGTTAGGAACATAGGAAGCTGCCATATGCTGAGTCAGACCATTGGTCTATCTAGCTCTGTATTGTCTTCACAGACTGGCAGAGGCTTCTCCAAGGTTGCAGGCAGGAATCTCTCTCAGCCCTATCTTGGAGAAGCCAGAGAGGGAACTTGAAACCTTCTGCTCTTCCCAGAGCGGCTTCATCCCCTGAGGGGTATATCTTGCAGTGCTCACACATCAAATCTCCCATTCAGATGCAACCAGGCAGACCCTGCTTAGCTATGGGGACAAGTCATGCTTGCTACCACAAGACCAGCTCTCCTCTCCTAAGTTATACAATACAAGGCAATTCTGTAATCCTGCGTTCTTGCCCCCATGCCATGGTGCAACATACAGAGCATGGAAGTATTCAAGGATAGCAACCAACTTATGCAGCCGCACTTCTGCACAGTTCTAAGGTATTTTAATCAACGCAGGGATGTCCTGGCCTCCTCCACCAGATGTCACTGCAAAGTTACACTATCGTATAATGACAATCTGAGGTGCCCACACAATAAAGACTAAGCGCAGATGGGAAAGCCGTTGCTTGTCACCGTGATCTTTGTTCCTTCCCTGGCTCCATCTTTGTTCCTTCCCTGGCTCCAGGAGCAACAAGGACGGAGTAGTGACACTCGGAGCCAAGCTCTTTTTCAAGACAAGAAGAGGACAAAGAATTGATTGCACACTGTGGGAACAAATACCGGTTCTTTACATGATGCTTAACTGACTGGTACTTAGGTGTTTATGCTGCCTCAAGGGCTTGGGTTGTTTGCTTTGTTCAAATGCAATGGAGAAATTGGTCATTGGGCATGGTTCCAGCATTCCAGGCTCTATATCCTCCACCCAAGGTCACACAAGCTGGCCAGCTCTTTGTGGTGCCTCTAGCCTTGAGGTGCTGCGGCTGTCTTGAAATCGTTGCCCTCCAGAGCTACATCCCTCAGTTCTAAGTAATTTCTCGTCTCTTCCTAGCTCCATTATTTTTTACCAAGCAGCAGGTCATTCAAAGACTGTCTAAACAAAAATCCATCCTCGGGTGTTTTGGCTCATTCCCCTCCATGAACCAAGTGCCTAAACCAGTGGTTCCCAACCAGGGTTTCTCCAGATGTTGCTGAACTACCATTCCCATTACCCCCCGTCACAATAAATCATAGCTGGGAATGATGAGAGTTTTAGTTCAGCAACATGTGGAGGAACCCTGGTTGGGAACCACTGGTTTCAACAGTCCCATGTTCTCTCTCTCTCTCTCTCTCTCTCTCTCTCTCTCTCTCTCTCTCTCTCTCTCTCTCTCATATCTCTGTTTTCGGAAGAAAGACCACTATTCAGTTCCTTGGAGCATATGAAGCTGCTGCCTTATACCAAGTTGGATGATTGGGCCATCTAGGTCAGTATTGCCCATGCTGACTGGAAGTAGCTCCTCCAGCAAACACAAAAATGGTGAAAAGGAGCAGATGTGGATTTCAAACCAGAAGAGAGCAGATTGGCTTTAAGCTGGGTATATCATTCATTCATTCATTCACCATACTTTTATACTGTCTGATATGCACATCTCTAGGCAGTGTACAAAATTTAAAATATTTAAAAGTCAACACAGATTAAAATACATACCACAATTAAAACAATAACATAAAACAATTATTAAAACAAATTATTAAAATTAATTCTAATTAAAAGCCTGCAAGAAAAGGTGAGTCTTGAGGGTCTTCCTGAAAACAAACAGAGAAGCTCATTTCAGCAGGGAGCATATTTCAAAGCCTTGGGGCAGCCACAGAGAAAGCCCAGTCCTAGGTCGCCACCAAATGAGCTGGTTACAATCTTTCCTGAAGATTGTAACAGGGTTCATGACAAAAGAGGCACTCTCTTAAATAGCCTGGCCCCAAGCTGTTGAGGGCTTTATAGGTAATAACTAGTACTTTGTATTTTACCTGGAAACGTATTGGCAGCCAGCGCAGTTCTTTTAAAATTAGTGTTATGTGGTCCCTTCGTGTTGTCCCAGAGACCAATCTGGCTGACACATTTTGTACCAGTTGTAGTTTCTGGACTAAGTACAAAGGCAGCCCCACATAGACTGCATTACAGTAGTCAAGCCTGGAAATTACCAGCATATGTACCACTGTTTTAAGGTCATTCACCTCTAGAAATGGACATAGCTGACGTATCAGCCAAAGCTGATAAAAAGCATTCCTAGCCACTGCTTCAACGTCCTGAGCAACCAGGGAGAGCTTTGGGTCCAGGAGCACTCCCAAGCTACATACCTGATCTTTCAGGGGAGTGTAACCTCATCCAGAACAGGCAAATCTAAACCATCTCCTGGGTCCTGCCCCCCCCCATCAGTACCTCGGTCTTATTTGTATTCAGCTTCAGTTTGTTATCCCTCACCCAGCCCATTACTGCCTCCAGGCAGGCATTTAGGGGAGATATGCCATTTCCTGATGGAGTTGACATGGAGAAGTAGATCTGGATGCCATCAGCATATTGATAACACTCTGCCCCGAACCTCCTGATGATCTCTCCCTGAGGATTCATGTAGATGTTAACAACAAACATTTATATACCCCTTTTCAACAAAAGTTTCCAAAGTGGTTTACATAGAGAAATAACAAATAAATAAATAAATAAGACTGACCTCTGTCCCCAAAGGGCTCAACATTCTAAAAAACAAAACAAAACATAAGATAGGCACCAGCAACAGTCACTGGAGGTACTGTGCTGGGGGTGGATACGACCAGTTACTCTCCTCCTGCTAAATAAAGAGAACCACCACATTAAAAAGGTGCCTCTTTACCCAGTTAGCAGGGATTAAAGAGCACTGGAGATGGTATGGAGCCTTGTGGAACTCTACACTTCAGTTCTCGCTTAGCAGAACAACAGTCTCCAAGCGACACCATCTGGAATCTACCAGAGAGGTAGGAGCAGAACCACTGTAAAACAGTGCCATCTAATCCCTCCTCCCTCAGACGGTCCAGAAGGATACCATGGTCAATGGTATCAACAGCCACAGAGAGATCCAAAACAATCAGCAGAGTCACACTCTGTCGATAGCCAGTTGGAGATCAGTCATCGGGCCGACCAAGGCAGTCTCAATCCCATAGCCCTCGCGAAAGCCAGTTTGAAATGCGCATATGCCAAATAACTGGCATGTCTATGAAGGACATATGCTGCCAACACCCAAATAAGGAGGGCCATTGGGATATGGAAGGTAAAGGTAGGATTAGTATTGTGAATGCGATTTTCTGAGCAAAGTATAACATCAGGTAGGTTGTGCTTCTAATTTTAAAGCATGTTAAAGTTTTATGCAAAACAAAGAAAGATCTGCTATTGATTCCAGAGTTGGTTTCAGACTTTTGCACTCTGCCAATGTTACTTCATTTTTGCACTAAAAACTGCCACTGTGAAAAACAGATCAGATTCCAAAAATGCCATGCAAATGTTTATTTTAGCTTCCAAACCCATGCTTAATCTAGCCTTTCATGTTATTCCAATCTATGTCCCAGCTTGCAACCTTCCAGATATAAATTCACTAAGTAGATTATGTTACTACATCAGTGCTGATTGATTTGAGGGGAATATATATATATATATATATATATATATATATATATATATATATATATACACACACACACACACACACACACACACACCACTGCATCATCTGGAGTCAACAGTTCAGCATAATACCTTGAAAAAAGTTTACCCAGTGGCAGATTTATGAAAGCAAAAAAGAAGCAGCTTAGCTTGAATTGCAATGAACTTTTGCATTTTAAACAGAAAAGCCCTGTAAATCCGCTTCTGGATTTACAAAAGAAACAGGAGGGGCAGGAATCTGATGAATACTCGAATGCACTTTCCTTACTGTGACAAAAGTATTCCTGCTCCAAGAAAGGGAGTGGAAATCAACTCCCTTCAGTCTGGGGTTTGCCATCTGCGTTAACGGCAGACTGTGTCACATTGGTGCTGCTGCTGGGACCATAATCTGTAAAGCCTAATATGCATATGCAAAAGAACCTTCTCGGAAAAGGAAAGCTGAGATCTTGCAAGCACATCTTTACCACCTGTCCCTGCAAAAAAGGGAGCAAGGCTCTGTTTTGAAAAGGGAACTTTGCAAAGCAATTTGTGCATTACATTTGGGAGTGAAACACAAAGCCAGCCATGCACCACAACAACACCGAGGAGTACTTTGTCAGCTAGCAGATGCTGATGAGGCAAGCTCCAGAAACAACATGAGCTTGAAGAGGACAGGAAGGACACTTCTGCACCCGCTGCCTCAGCACCGCCCCTGATTCTCTGGTGCCTGCAACGCCTGCACAGATGGAGGGATGGCTGAGCATATGCTCATTATCTACAGAACCCCAGCAACTTGCTAAGGCGATAGCACTGCAAACAAGTAACAAGACAAGAGTGCAAATTCGCTGGGATGCTCAGAGCAAAAGAGCAAGCAGAAGCAACGCTAGCGAGGAGGGCTGCTACCTTTCACGGAGCTGTAGAATTCTGAACGAAGGGCAATCCATGATTATCTGCTCTGCACGGGGATGCCACAGGGGTGTCTCTTTCTGTCCAACAACTATGGGTACTACAGACGTACATATCTTGAGTTGCAAGCCCTATAGACCTCTACAGACATTATTCTGTGCTGTGAGAGAAACGAAGCCATCTGGGCAATGCAGTGGGAAACGACCCATGGCGGGCTTCCAGGGAGGGAGGCAGGAGTTCATCTAGCTTCTCCAGCAGGTGAGCAGCTGCCGCCCTCCCCTCCGCTGTACCCTGTGCCCACATGAGCAGTGGTGTGGCGGAGGGAGATGCTGGGAGCGGGAGGGATCCCCCCTCCCACGGTGCAGCACCCGCTCTCATTAGAGCAGCTGCTGCGCTTGGCACGCCCACTCCTTGCACCCAGCTCACTGCTGGAAAACGGGGTGGGCCAGGCGGGAAGCCGTTTAACCCTGCAGCGATCGCCCAGACGACGGCCGGCTGAGGTTAAGCAAGCCACAGACTCACTGAACCTCAGCTAAACACCAGGTTACAAAGCGGGGCTCGGGGCGGGGGCAGCGCCGGGAGCAACCTCGCTCCAGGCACTTCACACGGGCAGCGTAACCCAGGCGACACATGTGAATATCCTTACTGGTTAACTGCAGCCAGGCACCTACACAGCCACTTGCCAGTGGGCGAGTGTCCCCAGCTCTCTGGCAAGCAGGATACCCAGCACTGCACAGATCCCCCTCCCCAGAGGTCTCATTTCCACGACCATTTTTGAGAAGGTAAAACACACCAGGGACCTTTCCTGAGCGGTAGGAGAGGCCTCCCACTGTCCCATACTATCACCATCTCCCAGCTTCTCTCCTAAGAAGAGAAGCATGCTGGAAAGGGATCTGAGAGAGGAGATGGGATTGGTGCCTGCCTAGTGAGCGAATGGCTCACTCATTATGACTGGCCAGTGAGCTAAGCCTACATTTGTGGATCCCTGGCCTCAATGTGGGGGTGCCTTTCCTCCCTCCCGCCCATGCACATATAATGGGTAAGGACTTTCCCACCTGTTTGTGTACCCCTTCCCCCAATACTGCTGAAAAGGACGTGAAGGTTTTCTCCGAAAAGGCCCCCCCACACACACCATTTGACTCAGCTCTAATACTCCACCACCTGAGGCTTCTGAATGTACAAACTGAGCCTGAAATTTGGTCAAAGGAAGAAGGGGGTGAACTGTTGGCCATTGTGTGTGGATGACATGAGGGGATATGACTGAAGTCTCTTTCTGCAATGTTTGATCTACAAAGGCCTTTTCACAAATGCAAGACTGATGTGCAAATTCACCCTTCATGTCACTGATATTCCAAACGGAAGAACGGAACGGCAGTCTGAAGATGCGAGGTCAAGTTTTAATTAACTACTTCTAGGCGCGAAAGGGGCTTGCTTGCCAACTTTCACTTAAGTAGCATTTTTTAAAAATGGGATGGCTTTTCCAAGTGGCTGTCCAAGTGACAGTCCAACATCAAAGCAGGACCTGCCTTTTCATGCTGCTTTGGATAGCGTGCCATGTTGTTACCCACGTCAATGAACCTGGCTTCCCTGTGCCAATTTCTAGTCAAGGGCTGGCTTGAAAGTCAATGGCAGGCGAAGAACATCCTGAGCATTCCAGCAATGGGATAAAAATCAGTGTCAGCATTACAGTAGCAGCCTTGTTCTCTGAGCCTCTACCCTCCAAGCTCACCACCATGATAATTTCTACTATCAGCAGTTTTCCTTTGATGGGATACCGCCTGAGAGGACATTTTTGTAATCAGTGAAACAAGCTTTCTGATAAAGAATAAGTGGAGTGTGGAGTCAGAACATTAGAATACAAAAATATCATTCACCCCACATCCCTTCCCTGCTAGTGAAACTGGGACACAACATAAGACAGATATTTTTGATGGACATGGTCTAGTCTTGTCTTGGCCCTATGCAAGAGGGCCAAAGAAATGGGCTTTATGATAATGGTAGGAAGAAAATGGACTCTGGCAAGTCTCAGAAATCTCAGTGGCTTTCTGTCTCTCCATCCTACCTTCATACAGCCAGTCGCTGAGTCCATTGAAAATAACTTTGTCTTTTCCGGTGGCAACCACACGGATGGCTTGTTTCCCCACATGGGCACAGTAGTAGATGTTGTTCTCGAAGATAAATATCTGCACACACAAAATGTAAGAAAGAACCCTTTATTTTATGTGTGACATATGCAGCAAAGAAGTTAGTGGACACATGACCAGTGTTCCCTCTAAGGCATGTGCACGTGCTCACAAGTTTTTTGATGTCTAGTCAGTTAATTTTAGATCCCACTCAGGATAATCAGGAAGACCCCACTCTGAATGCACATGCACACACATTGCCTTGATACTGCCGCCCCAAACAAAACTCATTCCGCACACAGATGAAAAAAAGTAGAGAGAACACTCCACATGACCACACAGATGTGAGCACAATCCAGAATGTTCTTCTGTTGCCAAGCCTTGAGAGGCTTTGTATCTTTAAGAGTTGCATGTAATAAAAGAAATTCTGCCAGTGGATTTTTCTCCCAACACTACTGCTGCACTCAGGGCATTTTAAAGACTCCGAGAGGCCCGGGGCAGAATGTTGAGGCCCCCTTGTTCCTTTCTTCTCACTGGCTAACATACAGCACAGCTCTCATAGGAACATAGGGACATAGGAAGCTGCCATATACTGAGTCCGACCATTGGTCTATCTAGCTCAGTATTGTCTTCACAGACTGGCAGCGACTTCTCCAAGTTTACAGGCAGGAATCTCTCTCAGCCCTATCTTGGAGATGCCAGGGAGAGAACCTGAAACCTTCTACTCTTCCCAGAGTGGCTCCATCCCCTAAGGGGAATATCTTACAGTGCTCACACTTCTAGTCTCCCATTCATATACAACCACGGTGGACCCTGCTTAGCTAAGGAGACGTCGTGCTTGTTCCATGCATTCTCATGGTGCATGGAAGCTGGATATGCACATGGAACCTCCCCCCCAGCCAAGAGTGGAGTGGAATCTCTGCTCCATAATTTCTACCCCATTGTGAATGGAGTAGAGCAGACAGAGAGACATTTTTCTCACTCTCTCACAACACTAGAACCAGGGCTCATCCCATTAAACTGAAGGCCATGAAATTTAGGACCAACAAAAGGAAGGGTTTTTCCTCCCACACAATGCATAATTAACCTATGGAACTCTCTGCCACACAATGTGGTGACAGTCACCAGCCTGGATGGCTTTAAAAGGGGCTTAAACAAATTCACAGAGGACAGGTCTATCAGCGGCTGCTAATCTGAGGGCTATAGGCCACCTCCAGCCTCAGAGGCAAGATGCCTCTAAATACCAGTTACAGGGGAACAATATCAGGAGAAAGGGCATGCCCTCACCTCTTGCCTGCGGGCTTTTCAGAGGCATCTGATGGGCCACTGTGTGAAACAGGGTGTTGGACTAGACGGGTCTTGGCCCTGATCCAGCAGGGCTGTTCTTATGTCCAAAGAGCCCGCCCTTGCAGGGAGTGGTGGGGGGCTGCTGAATGCATACGAGAGGGTGGATAATTGCCACTGCACTGCCGCCACCATCATGGCGGCGGCAGTGCAGCAATGATGACGTCCACGTTAGTGTGCATGGAATGGGCTCTCAGTGGGGGCAGAAAGCACGTCCGTGTGTCCCTCTCCCATGGGAAGCTCACTACACTGCAAGTTAGCCGCTGCATCCTGTGTCAATGTTATTATTTGCTCAGTTGGAAAAAAAATGCACATTATCTTTCCGAAAGCTGTGCACATTGGCATTAATATGTGGGTGAAATGTGCAGGTCATACAACAGCACCACCCATGCCCATTGAAGTCAATGGCCCAGTCAACAAAGTACACAGCAAAAACCCAAAATATTGAAATAACCCTTGATCCTGGGGTTATATTTTAAATGATTACTGAATTTACCTGAATTCAATACTAGTTCCACCCCCGCTCCCACCGCCTCCCCAGTTCGTTCATGTTAGAAACCAGGGGGCCATTTTAAATTCAGAATCCTCTTCCTTTTGCGGTAAACAAAAATCTTCCTGCATTTAATCTCTATTTTTTAAGGGGCTTGTCTTAAATTCAAAGTCATCTTGTATTCGGGTAAATACAGTTGCTTTACTGCTTTGAATGAAGAGGATTCGCCTGATTATTTCAAATACTGAACCGTACTTTGGATGTGGGGGCCTCCATGTGTGGAGCCTGGGGCAATTGCCCCCTTTGCCCACCCCCTCCCCCCAGCAAAGGTCCTGGTTGCCCTGTGATGGCGAGAAGCTCTCCGCTGAGAATCCTGCCTTCTCTGCAACACTGCCCAACAATGAACACCGCCACCTAGCAGACTCACACTTCTCCCTGAATTGAATTAGCATCCAGCAGATCAGGATTCACAAGCTGGCTCAAGTTTCTACCCTCACTTTTAGCTAAGTGCTGCTATACTTCCTAATAGCAACAGTAGCATTCCATTTCATGGATTTATCTTTCCACAGCAGAATATTTGCATCCATTAAAAAAAAAAGACATATTTGCATCTTAAAATGCTTCTCTGTTTAATTTATTCTGAAAGCTTTCAGGGAAGTACATAAGGGGCACATCAGCCTCTAACACCCTGAGAGTTAGAGGCATATTATTTATGATCTTCAATAGATATTGAAGGATTTGATTTTATCTATCTAAAGATATTCAAGGGAAAAAGTTAAATCTCTGCCACTCTGCTATGCTGCAGTTCCCCACATCATGCTTATGAAAAAGCAGCAGTGAGAAATGAGATTTCTGCTTAGATTTTATGTACGACTACAGTGTGAGTGTGTTAACCAGGGGAAAACTGGAATGGATCCCAAAACAAGATGAGATCCTAATTTAATTTCAGCAGCAACTCTGGTGAGTTTGCCTAAGGCAAAAGAAACAAGTAAAACTTTAACATTGTTTTATGCATTTCACAAAGACTTGAAAAGAAAAAAGCCTTGAAAAGAAGTGTCAATATGCCCAACTCAAACCTCTATGGACTGAATATGCTGTCACAGATCTTCAAGAATTTACCTTCTTTCGCTCACCAGTTTTTATCATGTGAGACATCAAATGTATGGTGCAAAGTGCAAAATAAAACTGATTTAGTGTGGTATAGCAGTAAGGGTCATGGAGCAGAGAGAGACAGGATCAAATCCCCACTCACAGAGTGACCTTGGGCCAAAAGTTCAGTGGCTGGCAGAGCATAGACTTTGCATGCAGACGGTCCCAGATTCCATTCCTGGTCTCTCCAGTAAGGCCTGGGAAAGACTCTTGCCTGAGACCCTCTGTCAGTCAATGCAGATGATACAAGCAAAAAGAACCAATGGTCTGACCATTGGCAGTCTCCCAGACCTGAACCTATCTCACAGGGTTGTAGTAAGGCCATGAAGCTCACTGAGTAACCTTGGGCTAGTTACCCTCTCTTAGTCAAATCCACCTCAGAGGATGACTTGAGTTCCTGGGTGGAATTCAGAAAGCATGAAACTGTCTTGCCAGTGGGTGAACCCACTGGGTTCATCTAGTGCAGCAGCATCTTGTGATTCTCCAGCAAGAGTCTTTCCCATCACCTGCTACCCAAGTCTTAACTATAGATTGAACCTGGGACCTTCTGCATGGAAAGCATGTGCGCTGCTACTGAGCCATGGACCGTCTCTAGCAACATAATACATATGAACTATGCTGCATATGGCAGGAATGACATCTTGATATGCACTGAGAAGAACCACTGAGAAGAAACAGGAGGAAAAGAGAATATCCTATCATATGCAACATGGCAAAAATCCACACACAGCATGATTTTATCTCTTCATCCCCAAAAGCTTAATATTGGCTTGGGGAAATGAATCTCAGCAAATTCCATGGCTGTTGGCCAAGAACGTTTGGGATGACTAAGAGGTCAGTCCCTCTATGTTGCTTTCAGTCTTGTGCCATGGAATAATGGCATTTCATCGCTACCATTTGGGGAAAGATAGAGAGTCAGCAACTGGAGACCTCCGGGCCAAATTTGACTCCTAAGCGTAATCAGTTGATTCTCCAGTTTCCTGCCTAGAGGCAAAAGATGTGGAGAAAATGGCATTCGGGGCAGCCCTTACATGAGGCAAGATGAGGCAGTTACCTCAAGTGGCAGATTATTGGGATGCCAGGAAGGTGGCAAGATGTCAGCTGTTAGAAGCCCGCAACTATTGGAGCAGGCCTTTGCCAAGCAGTGGTGCAGTGAAGGGGTGCATGTGTGTGCCCACATGCCAAGTCAACAGGGGAGGAGAACTAGTCTTGTGGTAGCAAGCATGAATTTTCCCCTTTGCTAAACAGGGTCCACCCTGGTTTGCATGTGAATGGGAAACTACATGTGTGAGCACTGAAAGATATTCCCCTCAAGAGATGGGGACGCTCTGGGAAGATACAGCTGAGAGAGACTCCTGTCTGTAATCTTGGAGAACCTGCTGCCAGACCGTGTAGACAATACTGAGCTAGATGGGCCAGTGGTCTGACTCGGTAGAAGGCAGCTTCCTATGTTCCTAAGAGGCTATCATCAGCAGCACAAGAAAAATAAAAAGGAGGAAGTGGAGGTGCATTCTTGCATTCTGTGGGTGGCATTTGGCATTGGCACCCTCCCTCAGGCACACTGAGATCTTGGGTCACCAATGATGGCAACTGTGAGTGACTACAGAACTGGATCTGCACTTCCTGTTTGATCCTTAAAGTGCCTACACAGGAAAACTAGCTGGTCCTCCCTCCCTCCCTTTACTGATCAATGCACATCTGAACTTCAGGAAGCCACGAATGCAGCAGTCTGACTTGAAATAACGCCCATATATTTCAGTGGAAAAATGGCTGCAGCGCAGAATGTCAAATTATCTTCCCACTGACAGCAGTCTGCATCCCAATCATAACTCACAGAAAACACAACCAAAGATGCCCAGGGAAGTCTTCTGCAGGGGGGTAGCTTTAAAATGTTAAAACACTTTTGAACTTCCAATGCCTATCAAAAATAAATGCGTTTATATTATTCAGAGCACCCAGATTACTCATGGCAACGATTATTTGAGATAATCCATAAAATAGGCTTTTAACATTTTAACTGCCTTGATAGTTTTGACATTAAAAAAAGACAGACATCTCCCCAAATAGCCTTAATTCTTGGAACTGGCCAATATATTACACGAATTACAAGCAGTATAACTTTTAATAGACAGTTGGATCTTATAATTTTGTGCATGATGAATAATATGTTACTTTCCCAGACTTCCTCCAATTCCTCCAATTCCCTTCAAAGGGCAATAAAACAACCTAAGTCAAGTTTTAAATGTGTTTAAAGTCTGGTTGCTTCTCCAGCACCCTGTCAATTCCGGGGGGAAACCTATGCATTTGACTCCACCTATAGGGCTGGATCACCGGAACACAACCCTCCGCTGTTATGGAGTTGACCCCTGATAAGCAGCTCCCACATTGCCGGGAGAAGGGTTGAAGGGCATGGTTGCTTGCATCACATCCTGGGATGCATTCATCAGCTCACTCAAGAATCTGGGATAAGCCTTGGGGTTCTTGTGCACTACCCCGTCCATTAGCAGCCATTAGCAGCTCCAGGACTTTATTTGTCTGGATGCCCGTCATCATCAGTAGATGCAATGAGCTGGTCAGAGATTCATTTTGTAAAGCTCTCTAAGTTAATTTTTTACATGAGCGCACCAAGAAAAAATATATAGAATTTGATTATTACAGAAGCGGGAGCGGGGGGATAGAAGTCCAATTTCCCTATTACGGCGGCCATGTGTTGTGCCAAAAGGGTTCTGGGAATTGGCAAACAAGGTTAGCGCAATTATTGGTTGCAGATGTTTCAAGCTAAACTCTGTGCAAGTGAAGTTATGGTGTCACTAGTTGTTTTTCCCCAGTGAAATGTCCAGGCTGGAAGATATTGGGAAAAGATAGTGCATGCAACCTTTTATTGGAGTTTCTTTGCAGGGCTCACTCTTTGGGGTTTTTTTTTTAATTATTATTTTATTTTTAGGAGGGAATCAGTGCTTCATTCAAAAGAACTAGTATTTCTGCAATGCCACTCCCAGCTGGGGGAACAGGATGCCTCCCGGCACTCCTACAACCAGTATGTCAGGGAAAAGACTACGCAAGACTCCTCTACATGAAGAGGAGTCTTTCTGCAGAGGACAGGGCAGTCCTTTCATGAGGAACATAGGAAGCTGCCATATACTGAGTCAGACCATTGGCCTATCTAGCTCAGTATTGTCTTCACAGATGGCAACCTTCTCTAAGGTTGCAGGCAGGAATCTCTCTCAGCCCTATCTTGTAGAAGCCAGGGAGGGAACTTGAAACCTTTTGCTCTTCTCAGAGTGGCTCCATTCCCTGAAGGGAATATCTCACAGTGCTCAAATATCAAGTCTCCCATTCATATGCAACCAGGGTGGACCCTGCTTAGCTAAGGGGACAAGTCATGCTGGATACCACCAGACCAGCTCTCCTGAGGAGATGATGGAGATGATCTGCCCCTCAGGGGGCAGATTATTAGGGCACCCAGTGAGGTGGCAAAATGCACCCCTGCTGCCACCAGCGGAGCAGCTTATGGGGGGTTGACCTGGCCCTTTCCCCACGCTCTTTGCAAAGCTTGCACGAAGCATGAGGGAAGAAGAGGGGCTTCTGGCAACCTTCCCTCCTCACTGCGGCCCTGTGCCACTTTCAGAACTTGCAAAGGGTCAGCTCTGAAAAGGGGATGACCCCCACCAAGGATAGGGGCAAGGCAGCACTTGGCACCTTGCTTCAGGCAGCACAATATGCTGCCTCTGGCAGAGGACTATTCAAATGGATGGCCTGCTCACTGTCTTCTTGCATTCCTAAGTGGTACAGTCCCAGTAAAGCTGTGCCATGGGGAGACCAGCTCTTACACGGAATCGCACCATTGGTCTGCCTAGCCCAGGGCGGTTTCTTCTGACTGGCCTCAGGCAGAAGACAAACTGGGTCCTGAGTTCCAGTTTGAGAAGCCCTGCTCTAACCGTCAAAAGCAAACCAACTGAAACATTCAGAAGCAACAGCAAAAGAGAGCCAAAAGCAAATTCAAAACGATACCAAGAATTAGACCACCGCTAAACCTGAGATGGGGCTATCGCTCAATGACAGACCATCTGCTTTGCAAACAGAAGGTCCTCTGAGGTTCAATACCGACACAAAGATTCCTGCTCCATCGGAAGTTGTGGCTTCCTATGTTAATTGAGAGGCTTGCCTAAACAAAAACAGGTTTTGCTTGCCAGCAAGACACATACTGGAGGGACCAAGCAGATCTCCTGACACAACCAAACAAAAGCCCTCTCATGCACCCCGCCAGCCATAATTCTGATAGTGGTCAGATATACAGAGGGCATCCACAGATGGGCAGAAGGGCAGTTTCATTTGGCGGTGATGGTCCTCTACGTATCGTGTGTCTAAGCCATGTAGAGATTTAAAGATGGTAAGCAGTTCCTGGCATGAACTGCACCAGGATAGACCAGCAACCAGCAAAATGATAAGTAGTAACATGTGATCAGAAAACTAGCAGATGACTGCTGCTGTTGGCATATAGTATCCCAGATGCTGAGTGACCAGAAACATCAGGAAGACTAACAAGAGCCTTGAAGAACATAAGAACAGCCCTGCTGGATCAGGCTCAAGGACTATTGAGTCCAGCATCCTGTTTCCCACAGTGGCCCACCAGATGTCCTTGGGAAGTCCACAGACACAAGATGAAGGCATGCCCTCTCTCTTGCTGTTGCTCCCCTGCAACTGGTATTGAGAGGCATCTTGCCTCTGAGGTGGGAGACTAGGCCACCAGAATAGTAGCCATTGATAGACCTGTCCTCCATGAATTTTTCTAAGCCCCTTTAAAGCCATCCAAGCTAGTAGCTATCACCACATCCAGTGGCAGAGAATTCCATAGATTAATCATGCGCTGTGTGAAAAAGTACTTCCTTTTGTCGGTCCTAAATTCCCTGGCCATCAGTTTCATGGGATGACCGCTGGTTTTAGTGCTGTGAGAGAGGAAGATAAATGTCTCTCTAACCACTCTCTCGAAATCATGCAGCCAAGATCTCTAAGATCTCTTTTAAAAACAACCGTCACTGTGGAATGAGGATGTATGGTTGCACTATCCCAACCTGTTCTAACAGCCTGCCTTCATAGCACTACTGCTAGATATTTGCTGAAATGACAGGGGAAAATATATTTTGAAAGAGTGGCTCATAAAACCAGAAAGGTCTCTGACATATGACAAAATCTCAAAGCTGTTCTCTGAGAATTCTGAACTGCCAAAGCAGTTGAAGCAGAAACCATCTGAGGTGGAGCTTTAATCCAAACATCCCTCCTCTCAGCTCAGATGCTGAAGAAAGGAAGCTTCATTCTGGCATTCCCAATCTACTCTTTGAATTCTAGTATAACATTATCTGCTATGCCCCTTTGTATGGAGCAGTTGTGGGAGAATTACAAATACGCGCTTTTGCATATTTGTATTATGAAAACAGCCTCTTCCTCCTCCCCACAAAATGTGCGAATTCTTTTTAGAACTATAATTTGAGGTTTGCAACCAAACAGCTGCAATAATTTAGACAATGTTAAAGAAAACCCGACAGCACATCGCAGCTGCCTTGTGGGGCTGAAAAGAGGCTTTTAATGACTTCAGATGGAACCATGGCCTGGTAGAATTTTTCACCCAGGGCTTCTAAATCAGTTATTTGAAATGATAACTGCCTTGTTACATCACTCAAAGTATGTATCAGTAAATGCGCCCTCGAATATGAACTCTGATTGTGCTTTTAAGTTCCGCATGATGGATTAGCTTGTATTCTGTAACCTAATATCACTGATCTTATGTAGGGCACCACTGTAAATTAGATTTTTTTTAATGTCAAATGATACACGCTGCTTCATTGATAACGTTTTATTACATTACAGAACATCAGAATAAGGAGAGAACATGGTGTCGTGGTTAGCATGAATAATTAAGACCTAGGACTCCTGCTCTGTAGTCTTTGGAAGAATGATTTGACACGATGTGGAAGAAGGCTATGAAGAGAGGGGAATATAGGAAGCTGCCTTATACTGAGTCAGACCATTGGCCTGTCTAGCATTTCTGTACACTGACTGGCAGCAGCTCTTCAAGGTTTCAGGCCCTTCCTGGAGATGCCAGGGATGCAAGCCTGCAGATGCTCTTCCAGTGAGCTATGGCTCCATCCTCTAAGGGGAATATCTTACAGCATTTACATGTAGTCACCCACCCAAATTCAAGCCAGGGCAGACCCTGCTTGGCAAAGGGGACAATTCATGCCTGCTACTACAAGACCAGCTCTCCTATACTTTCCAGATGAAGAGCTGGTGATGGCAGATGAGGCTGGATTGGACAGCCAGCCAAATCAATGACCATTTATTTATTTATTACATTTTGATACTGCTACTCAATGAATCTTGCAGCAGCTTACAACAAAACAAAAGCAACAATTCATTAAAACAGCTAAAAGCAATTAACATTTTAAACTAAAAGTCTTCCAAAAAAAAGATGTATTTTCAAGGGCTTTTTAAAAGCCACCAAAGATATTGAGCCTCATATCTCAGCAGGGAGTGCATTCCAAAGCTATGGGGTGGCCACCAAAAAGGCCCTGAGACACCAATGGAGAGCTGGGGGCAGCAAAGAGGCACCCTTTTGAAGGGTGATTCTCTTTATTTAGCAGGGGGAGAGCAACTGGCCGTATCCATCCCCAGCACAGCATCCCTCCAGTGGTTGTTGCTGTCTATCTTATGTTTCTTTTTTGGATTGTGATCCCTTTGGGGACAGGGAGTCAATTCTTTTATTTATTTATAGCGATGTAAACCACTTTGGGAACTTTTGTTGAAATTTGCTCTCTCTATGTAATATTTCTTGGTGATTTCTGTGACAAGCTCCATGCTTGGCATTGAGACAAACTTGTGCTGCACTCACTGCTCTGTAAGGTGCACTGCAAGGCGTACTCAGTCAAAATGTGGCTGAAGTTCCTCTAGTTGAGCTTATGGCAATGGCTGCTGCTAAAGGTGCTGCTGTGGCAGCTGCTGCAATGCTAGGAATGAAAGGAGTCGTACAATGATGTTCCTGCAGCGCAGGCACTGAGGCTGTTCTCACCAGCAGCCACGTCCAGGCTTAGGTAGGCTTGGCTGTCCATGACAACTGCCAGGATCTACATGGGTCCTGGTGGTGCTGCAGTGCCAAACCCACCACCAAAGCCCAGCTCTTAGCCCAGGTTAAGGGCACAAGTGCACCCTTAACCTCCTGCCAGGATCATTGTGGCTGCAAGCAGCCCATGTTGACACAGAGATAGGGGCCTAGAGTGTCCATCCACTGGGGGAATCCTCCAGTGCAGGGTTTCTTAAGCTTGGGCCCCCAGATGTTGATGGACTACAACTCCCAGAATCCCTAGCCATGTCCATTGTGGCTGGGGATTCAGGGAGTTGTAGTCCATCAGCATCTGGGGGACCAAGGTTAAGAAACCCTGCTCCACTGCACCACACTCGGTGCACAGTGCCGTGTGGGATACCTGGAGGCCGGAATGAGACCTGGCTTCAGAGTGATCTGCCCTGCTCCGTGCCGGTGTGTGGAGCAGCAGCACTGATTGTGTGGGAGCACATTCCATGCTCCCACCAAGCACGGCATGATAGTCTGGGGGAAGGCGAGGTTTGCGAAGCCTTACCCCCACCTGCCAGTAGGGCGTGTGAATGTGGCTGGCAGTGGATTCTGGGTCAGTGATTCTTCTTTGGCCATTTTTGGACTGTGCTTGAAAGGTGTGTTCTCTGTCGGGAGGGACAGATTCCCTTTCACTGTGTGCTTCTGCAGTGTTTTTCAAACCAGGGTTGCAAAATGCATTGCAAATTGCACTGCAAAACTTGTGTGTGTACTCTGTGAGTGCAGCTTGTTCTGGCCATAGGAATAAAAACACCCCATTGTTCCCCATGGGTAGCTCCTAGGGACTCCAAAGTGGGTTGTGTGGTAACCAATGTGTAAACTTTCTCCAAAACCCCCATAGGACCCTATGGAGTTTGGGAGTGGTTGTGGTTAAAAATCTGTTTAAAATTGCATGCTTTCCAATTTCATTTGTGGGTTGGGTGGTAGGTAGCACCCATCATGCCCTAACACCCAACCCACTTTGGTGTCCCTAGGAGCTATACATGGGGAACAATGGGGTGTTTCAGGTTCCCCCATTGGTCCCTTTGGCAGGAAAACGCAAAACATTTCGAGGTTTGTTCCGTCGAAGCAGCCACTGTTTTGATTAAACGTTTTGGCAATCTTCATTTTGTTTCAAGTTTGAAACACAATGCAAAATCTGTTTCGTGGACATTAACAGCGCTGTCTTGGTCCATTGGAGTAAGTTAGAACTATTCAGTTGTTGTTGAAGGCTAGTGCCTATTTGAGTATGTTGTTCAGTGGCTCTCTCTTAGTATGCAATGTTTTAGTTTCTTGATAAATCTTAATTTGGGTTTTTTTTAAAAAAAAATTCAATCTATTGTCCCCAGATAAATCTCTTGGGCTAAACCTCTTTACCACCAGAGCATACTCTACTGTGTGAGGATTTTAAGGTTTCTCCTCACACCCCTCAACAGCTGGAAGGTGGGGGAGAGGTTTCTCAGAAATAAAGATGGTGTTGCAAAGAGGAGTGCTAAGTTCTTAGTTTTGCAGACCCCACAGTTTTACCCTCACCCATCCCCAAATGGTCTCCCAATGTCACCGCCTACAAATGAGGATGGTGAAATTTGGGGTGTGTGGGGTGCTATCTTGTCCAAGTCCTAACTGAAATTAGTTTCAGGTCTTGGAATAAAAAACCCACAAACAAAACACACATAACGCCCATTCTGCACATCCGCAGACACTGGTTTTATATGTCAACCTACAGACGAACTTCGCAGGAAAATGACATTTGATTCCTAATCCATACAACAAGCTGAGAAAATTTGTATTCGAAACCAGGAAGTTAAAATTTTGGCAACGTCATTCCTTTGTAAGGAAGCCTGCCTGCCTGCTCTAAGTATTTTTGCTTCAAGGAACTCCTGCATGGCTTTAAGAGCATTGCTTCAAGTGAATATTATGCCACAAAGCCAGGAATCTTTTCAGGCTGGTGAAAGGGGATGAAGGACACAAGATTCCTGGCTCCTCAAGTCGTTCCCAAGCTGGCCATAATGATTTCCTTCCCTTGCTGTCCCATTTCCCCTCTGCCTTAAGGGCTGCTTCTCTACAGGTTGGCCCTTTGATGTTTCCCTCAAACAAGATGGATCCCGTCATTCATGATATACAACCTTCTGTTTTTTCTGCCTTTACCCTACAAGTCACCTAAACCAACCTAATTACCCATGGCAGGCTGCAGCTTAATATTGACTCAGATGTCGCTGCAAATGAAAAGATATGTGAGAATAACATCATGAAAAATTAATGCTGCAGGCTCTGTGAAACTCCGCTTGAAAACAAATACACCTGCCAGGTTTATATTTATGCGCAGATCAAAAAGCCGGCTGGATTAAGAATGGCAGCGGAAGAAGCACTTTGGTGCCTGTAATGAGGCTCTTCCTCACTTTGGCCAAATTCTCATGTAATGTGGAACCATGGGTCTAATGGACCCATGGTTCTATGCCTCCCCTCCTCCCACTCTCCCATCCATATTCAGGAGAGCATCCTCTCTGCAGTCAGTGAGACTGCAGAGAGGTGGGGGAGCTGGCTATGCAGGCCTCCTTCTTGCTTGAAGGACAGCCCACACACCCAATCAGGGAGGGAGAGAGGGAGGAGCTTCCTCCCTCAACTCCAGTCCAGCTGAATGCAGCCTCCAGTGATGCGTTTAAACGAAAAGAAGGCTCCCTGGACCCTTGGTTTGGAGCAGCAAACCTCACTATAAACCAAGGGTTCAAACTGGAGTCTTGTCAGTACAATCTTGGATCACACTACCAAATGGACCAGAGTTGGTTGGGTTCGGATGTAATGGTAAGGAAACCATGGGTCTCTCTAACTCCCCAGTTGCGTGCGAATGTGGCTTTCTTCTCTCTTCAGCACCACTTCCTGAAACTAAATGAGATCCACTGGTCCAAGTTCGGGGCAGCAAAATATGATTCATTAGAAGGTTCAAACTACAGCTACCATGTTCTCTGGATGGAGGATTTGGGCTTTTGAGAGCTCAGTGGCAGAACAGGAGTTTGGCATGTAGATGTTTCTATGATCCATCCCAGGCATCTCCAGTTAGAAGCAGCAGGGCTGCAGAATATCCCTGCCTGCTACCAGTGAGAAAAGGCAGAGCAGTGATAGATGAACTAATGTCTGAATCAGTATAAAGCAGCTCCTTTTAGCAATATAGGTGCAGAACAGATTGAAATCCTGTAGAATTTCTGCCTGTCATGCAGGATTGAAAAGCAGAGGCCCTCCATCAGGAAAAATGGAGATGGGCTATCTGAGTATCAAAACCCATTTAGTGTCCGGACTCTGGACATTGTTAATATTTGGTGCATGGAATGCCATGATGCTTTGGGGCAGCCTGAACTTGGGGGCTCTAATGGCCCACTGATCAGTGCTCCAGGGCCCCTGAAGTACTTGGAAGCTTATCAGGAGGTCACCAATGAGAAGATCAGGAATAGTGGACAAACTTCCTGGAACGTCGACCTGCTCATCACTACGGGTCCTCCCATGCTATCCATTTAATATTTGAATGGGAGATGTACAGAGATTTCTATACTAAGGATATATATCTATTGTTAACTTCAAAGATGGGGCATTCTCCTTGAAATAAGTTGTTTTTGCTAAAGGATACCAAGAACTATGTTATAGTGTGCCATTGAGTTGGTGTCGACTCCTGGCACCCACAGAGCCCTGCAGTTGTCTTTGGTAGAATACAGGAGGGGTTTACCATTGCCATCTCCCATGCAGTATGAGAAGATGCCTTTCTGCATCTTCCTATATCGCTGCTGCCCAATATAGGTGATGTTATATTTAGGGCAGCAGAATTTCTTGCTCAAACACTGTTAATGTGTTCAAAGGCGAAATAAAATACTGTGGATATCTGTGGACCATCACAGAGATTTTGGTAGTCCTCTGGTGTCATGTTTTCTGTAATGATTTGTGATGCTTTTTAATGTTCAATCTGTACAGTTTGTTTTCTTGTTTTGTGGTGGATTTTGTATCATGGCAAATTGCTAGATAATAAACGGATTTGGACTTCGTCTTTCCATGCAAAGAGAAGCTGCTTGTGAGTGTCAGGTGAGGATGGGGATGGATGGCTCAGCCTGTTCTGCTGGAAACGAGTGTGCCCTCCCAAGCAAGGCCTGCTGAGTTTGGGTATTCAGATGTTGTCGGACTACAACTCCCATCATTAGGCTGATGGGAGTTGTAATCTATCAACATCTGGGTACCTAAGGTTGGGAGCCCCTACCCAGAATCTTCTTACAATGAACACAGATCCTTTGCAGAACAGTAAATATCTGAAAGGTTTCCTGAAGGTAGCAGATTTGGAAAGCAAGACCTTAGAGTCATTCTGACAGCATACACTGTTACTGATGAAGTTAAATTTGAAGCAGCCACAACAGATGTAAGGGCAGCAATGCAGCCATTTTGTGGAAGAGCTGTCTGCTTTCATGTTGCATAATACGAGTGACTGCTCTAAGCACCACCCCGGAAGCCGAGATGAAAAACTTCTACAAAGCAAACACAATGTGCAGCATAGGAGAAGATTCTCCCCACAGTGCATTATGGGACATGCAGCCTATAGAATCCAAACTGCTGACAGGAGTGGACCCAGAACACGGCAAACATTAGGGCAGTTCACACAACCAAGATTAGGGTAAGGAGAAGCCTCCTACACTGGTTTAGTTGCTGTGCAAACTAGATATTTGATCATCTGTCAGTAAAAAACAAGGTTGGAGGTTGCACCCGCGATTGTGTGTGAAGCAGCAGCTGGGTCAGAGGGGTCCTTCCTATCCAACACAGCTGTACCCAGGTAACCAAGTCGGAGGGAAAGTCCTCCCAAGGTTGGCCCCTCCAACCTTGTTTTTAACTGACAGACCTTCAAATGTCAGGAGAGTGTACAGCTCCCAAACCAGGAGGTTAGGCAGCTACGGCTACTCACGAGCAGATAGCCCGGGTTTGCAGAGCACTCGCTCCACAAACCCGGGCTAAGGGGCGGGCAACTTGAGTGGGTTAGCCGCTCAAGAACCACTGGGCTCGCTTGCAAGCCCGTTGGTTCTTACGATTAACAAAAATCGGGCCAGGCTCTCCTAGCCTGATTTTTGTTAATTGTGAGAATAGCCCCAGTGTCAAGCAGCTCACTTAATGTGTAGACAACAAAAGCAAACAGCTAACTAACACAAAAGCCAGGTGATATAAGAAAACCACTTTCTTTCTCCCCCCCCTTTTTTTCAGTGCCCCTAAAGGCAGTTCCTAGTTACTGCTGACGCGCTTTCCTTTGCATGCACCATTGCATTATGCACTGTGTTATCAAATGATCGTGATGAATACAAGGAAACCGACAGGACGGTGACAAACTCAATATAGGGTAAACTGGTCTGTCAGCACTGCAGAGCACCCTCAAATTATCAGGCTAGGCAATCTACATTCTCTTCTCTTTTTCAACTCCTCCAGTCCAAGAAAGAGGCTTTCACATCCTATGCTACCATTCAAGGACAGTTTAGTAGGGGTGTGCATGGAACAACGGAGGTGCGGCTTGACGCCAGGGGTGGTGGTGGTTCTTTAAGGGCGGGGGAGGGTGCACTTACCCCTCCCGACACTTTCCCCCGGCCGGTGCTCCATTTTTAGGGCAGTCCATGGGGCGGCAGCATACCTCCATGCTGCCCCTTCCCCCTTCTTGGCCAGAAGTGGCTGGAAGTAGCGCCTGCGTGTGCACCCGCCACACGCGTGTGATGTGTGCAGTACACACGCGCGATGGACACACGTGCAGGCACTACTTCCAGCCACTTCCGGCCAAGAACAGGGGAAGGGGCAGCAGGGACGTATGCTGCTGCCCCATGGATTACCCTAAAAACAGAGCGCCGGCGGGGAAAAAGTGGCAGGAGGGGTAAGTGTACCCCCCCCCAGGTGTTGAACCATTGAGCAGGTGCCACCTTCGATCTGGTTCGGAGGCCTCCAGAATGGCCTCCGGACAGGTTCGTGCACATCCATGCTGTTTAGAGGGTTTAAAAAAACACACATATTTCCTGCTGCCTGTTTTATTGTGTTTTATGTATTTTAACCTGTGATTTTAATGTTGGCTTCTGTACACCGCCTAGAGATTTACATATCAGGAGGTATAAAAATGTGACAAACAAACAAACAAACAAACAAACAAACAAAATGCAGTATCCATTGATTTTCCACTATTTGTTGCTGCCCACATTTACGATTGTGTGTAGTTTCTGACCAGGAAGCCAATCACTTGTGAATCTGGCTTCTTAGCAGAGAGGAGAGCTGGTTGTGTGGTATCGGGCATGAATGGTCTCCTCTGCTAAGCAGGATCTGCCTTGGTTTGCTTTTGGATGGAAGACTACACATGAGTGTTGTAATATGACTACACATACAACATATACACATATACGTATGTAATATACACATATTACTAGACATATACATATGTAATATGACTACAGTATGACTACACATATATAATAAGCAGGGTCTGCCTTGGTTTGCTTTTGGATGGGAGACTACACATGAGTGCTACACATGAGTGCTGCATCCCCATTGGGGATCGGGCAGGAGCTCATGGTAGAGCATCTGCTGTGTGTGCATACAATCCTAGGTCCAGTTAGGAGGGCCCCTATACGACCCTCCCATGCCCCTACAAAGGCACTGAGTCTGGACTTGCTTGCCCATAGGAAAGTCCAGGAGTTAATCAGTGTTTATCACTGAATCTGAGAGCAGGCTAGGGAACGAACTACAAGAGAAGCCCAAAGCGGGCATCCTACACCGCAAAAGAGCTTCCCCTACAGAGATTCTGATTGTTCCTGAGATGCTCCCCATGACACCACAGCCATGACTTCCCTTCTCCTCTCTCAAGTCTTCACACTTCTGACCTCTGCTTTGAAGCCCGATCATGTTCCTCAGACAATGCTGGATCTCCAGAATTAACAATCAACAATTGGCAATTTGCATCCACTTCAGAAACAATCCAAATCCATAGAATCAACATTCCCATCAACATTCCCATTCCAGGAAATTAAAAAGGTAGCACTTCAAGTGCTGCCTTGAAACCTATGGTTTTTCACCAAGAGTCATTCCTAGTAATCATTAACCAGAGAGACCCTTTGATGCACACATACACAAAACACCTTTCCCCCTTATAAAAATGGCCAGCCAAAAGCCCCTAAAATTGCAGTCTCTGGGATTCATTCTGGAGATTCTGACCCTTTGCTTCACATCTTTGCATTCCATTTTCTCCATTGAGAAACTGGCTTCTCTTACTTCCTTGCTCCTGGGTGTTTCCCTTCTCATTCTCCAACTTCTCCCTTCCCTGAATAAGAGTGTGTGTGAGTATGGTTTCACTGGTGTAGAGTAGGAAGGCTTTTTTCCCATTTAGATCTTTTTTTCACCAGTGTAAGTGGGGAGGGTAGTCCATTCCTCCCCTAGTTTAAAAAGAGAGCCCCGTAGGGACCCCGATCCCATAGGATCCACCCAATGGACTGCACGCTTCCTGTAAATGGAAGATGTGCTATGACATAAGCAAGTGTTCATCCCAAGGTGGCACTCTCTGGAGAGTACTACCCATTGGAGTGTAGGGCAAAGCCCAGCAAAGATGGCATTGAGCCAGTTTCTCCCACCAAGGGTATCCAGTGGGTATTGCTTTCCGTTTAGGTGACTTAGTCCATATACCTCCTGTTTTTTTCCTTCCCCCTTGCTTAACGAAACCCCAACAGCTTGAAAACTGTCCCCCATTTTCTTGTAAAGTAGCCCCCGATTGGCATGGGGAAACCATTTCTTGTTTGAATTCCACTTCCTGATTCCCAGCAATCGCCTGTCCTTTGCGTAACCCAACCCACAGATCCACCCTTCACAGGAGTGCTGGCAGCAGGCTCTCCTTCCTCAGCAAAGAAGCAGTTTCTCCTCTTTCTCTCTTTCCCCCACTGCCTTGATTCCTCCATCAGTTCCCTGGATCCCTCCATTACCCAAACTCATTCAGGTGCCCTTCTCTCCCCCATTGAGTCTCCAGATTGGCTTCTCTTTCTTTTGAAACCCAAACTTGTCCTAGCTCCTTTCTTTTTAAGCTCAGCTCTATCTGACGGGTTTTAAGATTGGTTTATTTCTTTTCTTACCCAAACTTGTTCGGGTTCCTTTCTCTCTCAGCTACACTCTATCTGTCGGTTCTCCTATTGGCTCATCCTTCTCTTGCTCCCGGGCTTTCCCTTTTTAGTTCCATTCTATCTGCACATTCTCCAGATAATCTTCTTATCGCCTTCCCTGAACCTGGGTGCCTTTTGGATGCCTTTCTCCCCCTCTCCCAGTCTCCTGCTGGTTCCTAACTGGCTCTGCCCTCCTTCTATCCCTGAACTCTCTTGGCTATGATTTCTTCTTGTTCTCATCTCTGGTTCCTTTACCAATCCCTGATCTTTACTTTCCCTGATTCACATTGGATCCCTTGGACTGAACTCCTCTGCTCAGCAGACAAAACATCACCGCTCCCCTCCCCGCAGTTTTGTTTAACATAGCCATAGTTACATAAGCAGAGGTAAAGCATTTAGCCCAAACATATGTCTATTAGAGATGTGCAAATTGATGCAAGCTCAAAATGGCCATTTTGAGTGTTTTGAGCTCAAAACGAATCACCCTTAAAATAAAGGGCCTGTTTCAAGCTCAAAACAAAATGACCCCGTTTCGAGCTCGAATAGTTTCAAGTGATTCAAGCACAATTTTTCCAGGAATTGCTGGTCTACCAATTGGGGTCCGCAGATAGACCAGTCCTCCGAGGCAGGCTGACATGCTATGCCCATAAGAGAGGCCTGGTCTACCCGCTTCACATGGTGGGTAGACCAGTTCTCTGAGATGATCCGATGCACTAAATCTGGAGAAGAGGCCTGGTCTATCTGCCGCATGAGGTGGGTAGACCAGGTCTCCGCTCTGGGCTTAACACATCAGCCCATCTCGGATGACTGGTCTACCCGCCAACTCCAATTGCTAGAAAAGCTCTCCCAGGAAAAATTGCACTTGAATCACTTGAAAAGTTTTGAGTGTTTCGTCAAAACAGCAGGCTTGGCCACTGTTCTGATGAATCCATTTGAGCATTTTGCATTTCACTTTGAGCTCTAAAAGAAATGCAAAATCCATTTTGTGCACACCTCTAATGTCTATTTTGTGTGTTTGGGGTAATGTGGAAATCCCCTCGCTGAAATCATAGTCAAATCTCTACTTTGTACTCAATAAAATATATTTTTATTTGGATTTTTAAACCTGTGGTTGTGACTTCCTTGGGAACTGCCTGCTTTAAAACCTCACTTACAAGGTCATGCAAGGGGGCCGAAAGGTTCCCCTCATAACAGTTCACTGCCTGGCATCTCCAGGCCGGGCTGGGAGAGACTCCTGACGGGCACTTTGGAGAGCCGCTGCCAGTCAGTGTAGACGTCACTGAGCCAGATGGACCAAGGGTGTGACCTGGTCTAAGGCCGCTTTCTAGATCCTTATGTTCCTAAATGGTTTCCTTACCAGTTGCTGGCCTTTGGGCCCCCATCCTGCATACTGGAGCTTTGTGTGGCCAACCTCAGGAGGGCACAAATTCTGAGGCTCCCTGTAATAAAATAAAAAGTGGGAGATGTAAGAATTCTGGTTCTTAGAGCATTTTCTATAACACCACATCAGTCCTGGGATAAAAGGTCATAAGCCCACCCAAATCAGCATCCAAAGAGCTGCTTTAGGGGTGTGTGTTTCCAGTGGGACTTCTTTGATTTTTGCCTCTGAACACTGACAGCCACACGCATAGAGCCTGCATTATCATCACAAACATGCAAAGACATTTCTTACCAGCTTCCATTTCAAAAGCAATTTGCAAGGAGGCGATTGCAATTTGGAGGGGGCTACTGGGCCATTTTCTAGAAGCCCAAAGCCCCCCTGGACACATAGAACAATCTGCACAGTTCTTTGGATGCAGCCAATGTTGCGGGGGGGGGGGATAGCAAGCCCAAGGTGGCCTGTGTACCATTGCCCCCGACAGCTTGTTTGTGGCGGCTGGCACCAGCCCCTCCACACCGCCCTTTGCCTTGGCTTGCCTAGCCATGCTGCCTCCTTCTCTCACTGCCACTGCCATTATGCCCCTTGCTGTTTGGGGGCAAATGGGAGGACGACCCATCTCTCTCTCTCTCTCTCTCTCTCTCTCTCTCTCTCTCTCTCTCTCTCTCTCTCTCTCTCTCTCTCTCAGTGGCACAAGAGAGAGGACATGTCCTATCCCCCTTGCTCACCACTCCAAGAGCCTGCTGGGAACTCCTAGGGGTGGGACATGCCCCGCCTTGTGTCAGCGAGAGAGAGAATGCATGGCATCCTGGCCACCCTGCCCTGAAACAGTAGGAGCCGGGAAGCATAATGGCAGCAGCGGGGAGAGAAGGAGGACCCGTCTTAACTGTAATGGCAGAATGATGAAGAAGGAAGTGGGGGTGGGGGTGGGGAGAGGAGGAGGACGGCAGTGATGGTGGTGACAGCGGCAAGAGGAAGAGGAGGCAGAGGCGGATAGCCAGGCTCCAGCAGCTCCTGGAGGTGTGGCAGCCATGTTCACAGGGCACAGGGTGGCTATGCCCCTGAATGCCAGCCACTTCTTTCTGTTCATTTGATCCTACTTTATATCACTCACATATTACGTTTCAGTGGAAAACCTCTTCGTGTGTGTGTGTGTGTGTGTGTGTGTGTGTGTGTGTGTGTGTGTAACAGTATTTTCAGTCCAACGTGTCATGATACCTGGAACAAGTTTGCCCAATTCTCATACATTTCAAAAAGCCCAAACTTTCTGATGAATTTAACATTTAGGCTGCAGTTCTAAGCACACTTCCTAACGAGCAAGGCCCAGTGAAGACAATGGGACTTACTTGCGAGTAGCCTTGCTTAGCGTGGCATTGCAAAAACCCTCATTGTTTGTGTACCCAAATAAGCAGCTTCCCATGTTGCTGCTTTGATGGAACCCAACACGCTTGTAAACAGAGTTGATAGAGGTGACCTGCGTACCATGAGTGCTGAGCAGAGAGCATTCGTTATAAAAGGCATGGTGTTTCACCATTTGCTGTTACTAATATTACGTTTGCATCTTGCTCCAATCCAAGGAAGGTGGTAAAGGTGGTGGTGGTGGGGGGCTCTAACACAACCCCTATTTTAGGAAGGTGGAGAGCAGTGTCTCCTCTAACGGTTGCCCTGGCAACCGTAACTCCTGCCCTCGTCACCTCTCAGTTGGACTACAGCAATGCACTCTACCTGGGGTTGCCTTTGAAGATGACTCGGAAGCTTCAGTTGGCCCAAAATGCTGCAGCCCGGCTGCTTATGGGCAGCAGTAAATATGATCATGTTTCACCTTTGCTGAGGTCACTGCATTGGATGCCAGTTCGCTTCCGGGTCCAATTCAAGGTGCTGGTTATCACCTATAAAAACCCTTCAGGGTTTGGCACCTGTGTACCTTCAGGATTGCCTCTCCTGTCCAACTTTGACCCGCCCTGTGAGGTCGTCTCAGGTGGGCCTTCTCAGACTTCCGGGCCCAGGGGAGGTACGTGGGGCCCGGACTTCTGCAGCCCCCTGCTTATAGAATACTCGGCCTCCTGAGATTGGTAATGCCCCCTCCCTTTAAGAAGCTCCTGAAAACCTATCCATTTTGCCAGGCGTTTAGTTTTTAACGTGTGTGTGTGTGGGGGGGGTTCTTTTTCTTTTTTCATTTCCTTTTCTTCCCCCCACTCTTCTTCTTTTGTCTTCGTTGCTGTTGTTATTTGAATTTATGTAAACCACCTCAAGTCTAAGGAAGTCAGGCTAAATTTGCTAAATAAACAGAAAAACAAACCAATTAATAACAGGGATTCCCAGGTGTTGTTGACTACAATTCCCAGAATCCCTAGCTACAATAGCTTTTACTTGGGGGGTTATGGGAGTTGTAGTCAACAACATCTGGGAATCTCTGTTAGAGGGAACACAGGTTGATAGATGGTGGCTTGCCAAAAACCACCCAGTGTTCTGATGGCTATAGGCTACCTCCATCTTCAGAGGCAGGATGCCTCCAAATACCAGGAGCAGCAGCAGGAGAGGAGACATGTCTTCATCTCCTGGTTCTGGGTTTCCCAGAGGCATCTGGCATCAGAGGCATCTGGTGGGCCACTGTGTGATGCAGGATGCTGGACTAGATAGGCCTTGGGCCTGATCCAGCAGGGCTGTTCTTATGTTTTCATGTAGCAACATTCACAACTGAGATTTTATTTACTTACTTACTTTACTTTACTTCATTTTATTTATATAGTGCCCATCCAAAAAAAGCTCAGGGCAGATTTAAACCTTGAGCTCCCTAGTTCACTATGAGATAATCCCTCCCTTCCTCCCTGTGTTGAAACATGTCATTATTTATTTATTTATCTTAGTGATTTCTTTTAAAAGTTGTTTGTATTCATTTTCAAAGCTTATTTCCCTAAAGAAACAGCGAGGGGAGGTTGAGCTAGACAGGCAGACTCTCCTGAGTGTGTGTGTGTGTGTGTGTGTGTGTGTGTGTGTGTGTGTGTGTGTGTGATGCATGCGTACAGTAAGAATGGATGCATGCTTGCACCTGACAGTCATGCCAAGAACCTCAGCTCCTTTCCAGCTTCCTTTGCATCTAACATACAAGCTTGCTCAGGTGTGAAATACTGTTTGTGCTGTCTAATGAATACCAATCTGTTACAATTCCTTTCCCTAAGAACCTTTTCTGCCCATCCCTTCCAACCCCTTCCAGCCATTAACACCATTTCTGAATAATTATTTTGACACCATCGCCGCTGAGCACTTGCTTTGTATGCTGAAGGTCCCGCATTCAGTCCCTGGCATCTTTATTGAAAGGCTCTCTGGCAGCAGGGCAGGTAAAGACTTCAGCCTGAGACCTTGGAAAGTTGCTTCCAGTCAAATTTGATGTTATTGGGCCAGGTGGACCAATGGTCTGGCAACTTTATATGACATCTGTTCTTAGCAAGAATAAATATGCTTACAGTAAGCAAATATTACAGCCAAGCAAATATGCTCACAGTAATAATTGGGGGGGGGGCATGAAAGTACACATGCTTTGGATGTGCATACAAGTGACAATGGCTGCTTTCGGATATAGCAGCCCAGTTCATATGTAATGCCAAACCGGAGTTACACGGGGCAGAGGTTGTAACTCCATTACATCTGAACTTGTGAAACAGCGGTTTTTGCGGAAAAGTGGCTTCCGGTCTTGCCTTGCCAAACTCCAGATTGAACCTTTGTTTCGCACAAAGGTTCGCCGCCAAGGACGGAGGTTTGGCCGCTGAAGCGTTACGTCCGATGTTGGGCACTGCCGTTAATTGTGGTTTCACACTGATTTTCGAACCCTGATCATGTAGGTGGTGGCACAGACTCACCCAGGGATGTGGCTGCTCTATGCCAGCAGTCTATCCTTACCTGTGCCCCGAAATGGCCACCCCACTGTCCTGGGGGTCACTGGAAACCTGGGGCTCCCCTCTTCCATGAATGCTCACACCTGCAGATCTGCATAGGGTGCAGCACGAGAATGAACCTGGGAATTCCGAATGGGTTTAAAGACCATTCCAGTGTCTTCCCTGTCAGAGTACGCAGCCAGGCTATGGGACATGGAGCATCAAAATCTCCTTTGGGTGCATGCAAGGCTTCACAGGGAAGGGTTGTTTTTGTTGGCCATGGAGCTTGCTGGGATCAGCAGTCGAGCTGCCGGGGGGGGGGGGGCGCTCCCCTCTCCTGGAACTGGAGGTTGGTAGGCTGTGATTTGACGAATGTCTGCAGTGCGATTCACAGTTTCAAATCGAAACCACGGGTTCACCAACCTCCGGTTTCATGTTATGTATGAACCAGGCCAGCATGAAATGTTGATGAACGAGTTGACGAACCTGAGGTTAATTAGTGAACCCATGAATTGTCCCACAGACGATAGCCCAACCACGGTCTGGCAACCTCCAGTTTCTGGGCAGAGGAGCCCCTCACTTTGCCACTGAAGCCAAATCCCAGCGAGCCGCGGACCACTTGCATTGCAGTCTTTGCACCTTTGCTGGAATGGCTCAGAAATTGTGACAAGTTATAAAAAGCCAAAGCACAGTCCCTCTGCTGCCTTCCCAAATGAACAGATTGCCCCCTTGACTTAAGAGTTTGAACCTGTAGCTAATGCTTTGGGGAATGAATGCTGCCCTGAGGATCCAGAGCCCCAATTACAAGCAATAATCCAGGGCACACAGCAGACAGCAGCAGACAGCCCCTGTCAGTTCCATTCATGGCGTCATCTTTCAGGAGGGCGAGATTCTATTACAAGAACCTGCAGCACAAACCTGCTTTGATAACTGATGAGGTAGGAACATAACGTGGATGAATGAAGCCAGCCTTTGTTGTTGCCACAGAAAAGTTCTACTGCTATTAAAAAGCAGGGTGCGCGCTCTCTCTCTCTCTCTCTCTCTCTCTTGCCCTGCAATATATTTTTAAAGATGAAAACAATTCTAGCTATTGATCTGCCTCCCCTGATGCTACATTTCTAGTTCATTTCCAAAGCTTACGGCAACTTTGCAAACAACAATAACTGAGAAAAAGAATTTTGAAGCATTCAGCTGAAAAAGTCACTAAGTCATGCATTTTTGCCACTTAGTAATCACTGCAGGTAACAAGGCTCCCCAAGTCCGTCTGCTACGGAGTTAGGGAAGGTGCAAAAGTCCTTCCCTTTATTTCATCCAATAGCCAGAGGTGTTGCTGAAGCCCCTGGAGCTTGTTGGCTAGCCGAACAATATTTCTTTTAATCACCTTGAGAGTCATAAGAGAACAACCTCTGGATCTTGACCAAAACAAGCCCTCAGAAATCCATAGACACTCTGTTACGTTTGGCATTTCCGACTCTCCTGCCTCTTCCCTTGGTTCTGACATTTGTACTAAGCACGGTCAGGCTTTTCCAAGAGTCCAATTTATTTCAGGACGACATGTTCCCCCCGTTTCTCTGAGCCTTCCCTGGTGGTCTCATTTGTAGAGTGCTGGCACACAAACAAGGATTGGAGACGTGGTCCTCAAATGCCACAGCATCACGGACTCCAGACAAATGTCTCCTAGCATCTCACTGGCTTCTCTCATGTTCATTATCATTTATCCTTTTCCTCTGTCAACTATTCAGCAAGGATCCATTTAAGTTAATTTGCATTTCATTCACTTCATATCAGCTGGGATACTTGGGGTATAATTACTCTTGTCTTGTCACTGTGCAAAAGGCATGAGCTTCTCGAGTAATTTCTTTTTACAAGATTTTATGACTTCTAGCAACAGAAGCCACTGGAAAAAGACCTGGCAAGGGATTGTTTGTCTTACCACCCCCGCTTCACTTTTCAGTTTGTGACGTATATGAATAAGCACAAAAAGAAAGAAAAAGAATGCCTTGCTTGAAACAAGCGCGATATGGAGCCGTGAAGTCCTTTGTGGCATCTTCCTTTTTTCACCTCCTACAGTCTTTGGACCGTGGCTCAGCAATATTATTTATTTATTTATTTATTTTTACATTTTTCTATCCCGCTCTTCCATGCTGGCTCTATCACGCTACTGGCACACAGAGCTTCTCAAGTGCAAGCTCTGGCAGAAAGTTGCTGCCAGCCAGGCAGTAAAGACAATACTAAGTTAGATGGGCCAATGGTCTTGTCAAGGTTTGACTACAGAATGTTGCAAATGCTAACTTTTGCTTTCACAGAGCAGGTGACAAACCAAACACACATTAGCACCCCAAAGCCAACCGGTGGCGGGTGTGTGTGTGGAGTATTTAGTTATTGTTTGGTAATGTCTCACCTGCACCAGTTTAATGGGCAGAAGATCTATTTTCTTGCCACTTATACTGATGGTTAATCTGCATTTTTATTGGATGCCAAAGCTCACCTGGCATCAGCACCACACTCTCTCATTTCAATGGGACTTGTGAAGCATGAATGTCTGGGTCCTGAATTCTTTTCCTACATTCATTCTGTGCAGAATGAATTCCTTGTGCCTAAATTTTGGAATAAGGGCACCTCCTATTTCAATGCACCCTACTCTTGCCTATTTCTCCTACTATAGGGAAGAGAGCCCCCCCACACACACACCCAGCTAACTTGTATTTTATTATTTATTTATTTTACATTTTCTATCCCACTCTTTTTCCAAGGAGCCCAAAGCAGTGTACTACATACTTCGGTTTCTCCTCACAACAACCCTGTGAAGTAGGTCAGGCTGAGAGAGAAGTGACTGAATGGGGATTTGAACTCAGGTCTCCCCGGTCCTAGTCCAGCGCTCTAACCACTACACCATGCTGGCTTTCACAGAGGTATAGAGATAACCAGCAATCAGGGAGATCCCCTGTGGGGGAATCAGGTGGGTGAGGGCTCAAAGCCATGGGTGCCCTCCATGAGAGCCCAGCTATGGGGCTGGCAAACCCAAGCGGCCCCGACCAGACCTGGCCCCGCTGGGAGAATAGCAAGAAAAATGCTGGAGAGCAGTGGCATCCCGTAGGACATTGGAGGTGTCTCACGACATCCTGGGGAGATCTCATGAGATTTCAGTCCACTCTGCTTGTCAGGGGCTATTTAGAGGCCAACCTGCCGATGATGAGGGGCCAGATCCCGAGGAGAGCTCACCCTGGCAGGAGCTCTGTGACTCGGGAGAGCAATGCCCAGGGCAGCATCAGTCTCCAGAGGGTGTTGTGAGGAGAAGGGGGGATAGGAGTGCCCCTCTCTCTCAGAGCACCCCTCTCTCTGAGGCCAAGCTGAGCCATTCCAGATCCTGACAACCCTCACATGAAAGCTACCCCGGGGGAGCATGACACACCCCTCGAAATGAGGAAAAGATTAAAAGGTTCTGGTACGTGAAGACAAGTGAACCTGTAGGGGTAAGAGGCAGCTTAACAGGAAAGCTCCAGAAGCCCCCTCATTTAAAATTAAAAATGGTTTCTTCTTCCTGGAATAAAAGGCTCTGCTCCAGGATCAGGACGTCCCGACATCACCCCAAATCAACATATATGGAGATTCAAGCAATACAGATTGACAGGCGCTTGGGTGTTTGGGCCATTCTGGTTGGGGATGTGGGAGTCCAACAGCAGCTGGTGCTCTGAGCTGCCTTGTGCCTGGGCGAAGGCATGCCTTCCTCACTGCTGAGGCAATCGACACGGGCACACATTTTAAAGAGAGCAAGGTACTGAAAAGAGCAGCGGCCTTCTCTGGCAGGTAAGGCAACCCAACACCCGATGGCAATGTAGCCATAGTCCTGAGGGTCAAGAGTCAAGCCTGCAGCACAGAGCTGGCTTCAGGTTCTGGCATGTGGGGGGGGGAGGGACTCAGCAGGTGACCGCCATGCCCCTCCATGTGGGAGTAGCATCCATTGGACGAGGGGGTGCAACTGTCCCTGGGCCAGGAGGGTCAAGGGGCCCATAAGGGCCGCCCCGCCTGCCCCATGCCACTGCCCCTCCCACCACCATTTCCCACCTCAGTGGGGCCCGGGCTTCTCCGCTCCGCCCCCTGCCGTGATGTCACGCGACACTCTCCCTACTCAAACTGTGCAGGTGTGAGAGAAGCCGGCACGTGGGCCAGGGGCTGGGGAGAAGCCCACTTGCCAAGAAGTCCACCAGCCTGCCAGCCCACTGAGAAACCTGCCTGTCTGCCGAGAAGCCCACCTGCCAGCCGTCACCACGGGTAAATAGAGGGGGGAGCATGGCAGGGTGGGACTTAGAAGTAGGGGACCATCCAAAACAACTTTGTCCCCAGGCCGCCAGGAGCCTCCTTATGTGACTGCACCTCCACCTACCTGGTAGGTCCCCCATTGCCTGGGTGGGTCCCCACCTTCACTCCCCCCTCCAGTCACTTCCCCCTCCCCCAGCATGCCCCTTGCCCCTCCCCCTCACTTTAAAAAACAGAGAGGTGGGCCGGCATGCAAGGAAGAGAAAGAGGCAGCCTGGCTTGGCTGCTCACCTTGCTTGCGCCTGAGGGCAGCATGATTGCCACCAGCGTTGTGCTGCCCCAGCTTTACAAGGGAAGTGTGGCAATGATGGGCAGTCACCGTGCATGCAGGGAGCTGGCAAGCAAGCAGCCTCTCTTTCTCCTTCCGAGAGCTGGAAAGCAGGGGAAGGAGTGCCACGCAATGATGCAAGCTCCACTTGCGTAGGAAGCTGCCTTCTACTGAGTCAGAGCACTGGTCCATCTAGCTCAGTCTTGTCTACACAGATTGGCCGCCTCTCCTCCCAGCCCTACCTGGAGATGCTGCCAGGCCCTGAACCTGGGGCCTTCAGCATGCTAAGCAGATGCTCCACCACTGAGTTATGGCCCCATCCCCGAAGGGGATTATCTTACAGCAGTGTCCACTCATCCAAATGCAAACCAGGGTGGGCCCTGCTTAGACAAAGAGGGCCATTCATGCTCACTGCCACAAGACCCACTCTCCTTCCTAAAGCAGGGGAGGGGCTGACCTAGTGGGTGGATGCCAGCAGCGAGTTGGGCCCAATCCTCCACAGGAGGTCTCCAGTGGGAGTAGGGCATGGAGGCGGTGGGCCCTCTGCCACTGAACTGGTCAGGAGAGAGGCCAGCCTGTGCATCAGCACCACTTCACTATCTGTCTTCATAGTAGTAGAATAGTTATATATTTTTATCCAAAAACGCCCCTGAGCCATTTACATAGCAAAGAGATCGAGGATGATTCCTTGTCTCAAAAAGGGCTCACAATCTTTAAATGCACAGAATAAAGGGCAAAGGAGGCACCAGCAACAACCGCTGGCGAGATGCTGTGCTGCTGATGTCGCAGGGAGAGACAGTGGATCTCTCCTTGCTACACAGAAGGAGACCCATCACTTGCCAGGCATCTCCTCGTGCAGTGAGCAGGGCTAGGGACACAGGAGAGAGCGGCAGGAAGGGCTGCCGGGTGAGCCAGGAAGAACCCACCGGGCAGAAGGGCTCACAGGATTCTCTCTACGAAATCTTCCAGCTCAGGCTTGTCCACTGGTCTGAGCAACCAGAAGGCTCGGAGGCTGCCGGGCCAGGGCAGCTGAGACCAGGCTTGGCTGCCCGTGGGAACCACTCAGAGCCGCATGGCTCCTGGCGGTGCCTTGGCAGCAGACCCGGCGAAGAAGTTGGGCTGTGAAACGAGGTGAAGGGGGAGTGAGCACTGCCTTAGCCCTGTTGAACTGACCGCGTGTCAGTGCCGGTGCTGAAACCCTGAGGAGTGCCCCGCCTGTCGCTTTGGGGATCCCCACCATGCACTGTGCATTTGCACGGTGCATTGTGGGATTTCCAGGGACTGGGGTGATGCATCCCGACCCCTGCAGCTCTGCGCTGCCCGTGGCAGCCACGGACTGTCTGGGCACGTGACTGGTGCACCCAGCAACTCCAGGTGGATTGTCTGCGGGGAAGGTGAGCTTCTGTAGCCCTCTCATTCGATCCTGTACCTGCTGCCTACTCACCCATTGCTGCTCTCCCTAGCAGTGAGATGTCTCTATGCAAAGGCCAAACAAAGGCCAGGCATGCAGAGGGTGTCAGACAACAGAATCAGGTAATTGGTAGTGGGAGGCTGGTGAATGGAGAGAAAATAGACCCGCTTCCAAAAGACAACTTTCTCTGACAGAAGGGAAAGGCCTTGCTTAAAAAAATAAAAAAATTACCTGACTTGTTTACTCCAACACTTGCGAATGAGAAAAGGAGACAGATGACAGAATAAGAAACACTCTTCCCAGGAGATACAGAGAAGCACAAGGAAAGAGACCTCGCACAGGCAAAAACAAGGCAGGAAATCTTTTGGAAAGTCAAAAGCTTGTTAGAGATACTCAAGAAACCACACCGGCTCAGAGGATGCCGCACAAAATTCGAACACAAAGTTTAGTAGTTAGTGGGAAACTTCCCTGATGTTCTCCCCTATGTTCTCTAGCTTGCACTTTCAGAAATGTACGTGCAATCTGTGTGAAAAAAGGATAGCATTTCAGTGCATTCCAAAGTATGCCCACTCAGTCCCATCTTGTGATTTTTCTGATCTGTGACTGTAATAAAGATTACTACTACTACTACTACGCAGTCTCATTAAGTTCAAGGACAGATTCCCAGACATGAGCACCCCAGACAGAAGCTTAATTCTCTTTCATGCCAGTATTAGACACAGATTTGCATCAAGCTCACTGAAGAGCCCTGGATAAAGAATGGGTCACTCTTTCTCATTCTGAATTTCATTGCATGATAGCAAGCCACCCTTCTCCCTGAAATACAAATGCTCAGCAGATTTCAATAGAGAGTCACCTTCAAAGAGGTGCACTCTGGGGTGGTACAAGTCCTATTCTTATGTTCCCCCACAGATTTAGTGGGCACATTAGGGTGGGGATTCTCAAGGATGGGTTCTCAGAAGGCCATTGTAGTGGGCAATGATGGGAATTGCAGCCCAAAGACTTTTGGGGACCCACAATTGAAAACCAGTTGGGGGTAAGCAAAACTGCACCAGCCAACTGTGCCCACCTGGCTGTGCCCCCAGTAGCTGCATGGGACAGGGCTGACCAGTGCAGTCCTACTTCCACTTCATGCACCCACTGAATGGAGGGGAAAGGACCTGCTGCCACTGGGAGGTTGCTGGTGTTTGATTCACGATGTATTGGCAGGTTGGCTCCAGGTGCCTTCAAAGAGTGTTGTTGCCTAGTCTCCGAGAGCATGAACAGGCATGCTCTGCAACTTGTAACTCACACATCACAGCAGGAGAGTCAGTGTTTGTCCACTGGCAAAACTATAAAATGCTGGCAGTGTCTACTTCATGCTGTAAAAGTCTGGAAGTGATTTAAAATTCTGGCAAGGGCTGGTGAACAGCGGGGAGTTACAGAAATCCAGCCTGGATGACATGGAGACATTGATCGGGGCTGAACATTTTACAGAGGAGAATCTTTTCCATCCCAGAAGTGATTCTGAGACAAAGACAAGATGTCATTTCTCCTAAGCAATGGCCTTCTTCCACTTGTGACCTTGCTTGATCAGGTTCTGATTCAATGGCTGGAGCTCTCCCTTACTCACCCAAAGGGAAGACAAGAAGCTGAAGTATCCAAATGTTACAAGGAAACATGGGAAAGGATGGTGCCTACAAACCAGGGCTGCTCAACGTTGGCCCTCCTGCAGATGTTGGCAGACAACTCTCATAATTCCTGGCTATGGGCCACTGTGCTGGGGATTATGGGAATTGAAGTTCCAAAAACTGCTGAGGGGCCAAAGTTGAGCAGGCCTGCTCTGACCAATATCAAAGCATATGCAGATGATGCTGGTCCCTTGGCTTTGGTCAGGTTCCCAGCCAGGGAGTCGGCATCGCTGGCAAGCCCAGCACAGTGTTCCAGTATTTAATTCCTGTAGCTGTCAAGTTCAATGGCCAATCTAGATGTTAAGACAAGTTGAGACAAGGGATGGGATTCCATGGTGAATCTGGCGACTCAATTGAGGCAATCATGTCTGACAGACCAAGTGTGTGGAGGGGGTGGTTTCTGAAAGGAATTTCTGGTACAATTTCAAAAGTAATCCAGATCAAGCAGCTCTCACATTTCTGTCTTCTTCAGGCCAATGATCAGGCCTCACCATGTCCATGCTGCTGGACAAAGATCTCTTACTACTTTCATGCCCTTTCATGAGTTAGCTTCAAGAGCTCAAAGGTCTGCAATGCACTATTAAAAATATTTCCTCAAGAACCTCAACTTTAGGATGTCTCTCTCCAAGATTCCCATTGCTCCTAAGTCTGCTACATTACCATCATGAAACGCACACTGAGGCTTACACAGCAGCAAATCCAACACCTGCACCAGACAGGTTCTTTTGTGTGGGAGCTACCTCACAAACCTGAGTGACGCGGCAGAGTCTGCACTGTCTTCTGTGATGTGAAATGGTTTTTGCAAAAGTTGGTGTCTCATTGCAGGAGTACACACTTCTTTGTAATTATCATGGATTGTCTCACTTCCTTGTCATTCTTTCCTTCCTGCTTAATTAACAGAATCTTTTTTTTTAAGGCACATTTTTAGCCATGGGGATATGGGTGCAAGAGTGTAAGTTCTTTTTTTATTTGTGTTGCATTAATTTCATAAGCCTTGTTAATTTCAGGTGATACTTCCTTTTAGCAGAGACAGCTCATAATCCTGTCTCAAGGTGCTCTCTTTTTCCATTTGCATACACTTTCTTACACAGTCAGAGCTGCGTGTCAGACTGCCATTAAGCACATAGAAACAGGGCCAGCAGAAGGGTGGCAACCCTCTTCTCGCTGAGGGCATGCAGCGCTTGGAAACTGTAAACCAGCTTGCTGGATCATGGCCATTAGTGCCACTTAAGGCTCAGTCTCCTTACCCTTGCAACAGTTATTGCTGTAAACCACCCAGAGACACAAGTTTGGGGTGGTGTACAAATGACTTGCTTAGCAAGGATGAGGTTGCCGGTTTGAATCCCCGCTAGTATGTTTCCCAGACTATGGGAAACACCTATATCGGGCGGCAGCGATATAGGAAGATGCTGAAAGGCATCATCTCATACTGCCTGGGAGATGGCGATGGTAAACCCCTCCTGTATTCTAGACAACCACAGGGCTCTGTGGGCGCCAGGAGCTGACACCGACTCGAGGGCACACTTTACTTTTCTTTACTTTACAAATAGAATGAATGAATGAATGGACCCTTTCTCACGATTGGTGAGAAGGGGCTACAGGGTCAGTGGGGAGGAAGCCTTAAAAAGCTTACCTCCCCTCCGATGATCCTCATTGAGAGTCTAGGCACGGAGATCACAGGCCCAGAAGTGCAGCTGCCTTCTCAGGCAGCAAGGAGATCGGGGAACCCCGCGGGAGACGTCACCCCACTCCCGGAACCCGCTTCATGCACTGCATGAATGGGCAGTGTATTATGGGGGATCCTCCCTCCCCGAAGCTGGCCTGGAGCCCCGCAGTCTGGCAGACCATTACAAAAACAGGGTTAAGAGAGCGCTTGCTCTCTTAACCCCATTTAGGAGGGTGGCTGGTTTGGTGGGTTTGCTGCCCAGGCACTGCCGGGATCGGGCCTGATCTCAGAGGTTCTCATGTCCAGGCAGGACTAGGCTTGGCTTTTTTACACCGGTTCTGCTTGCAGGTGAGAACAGCACTGAATACTACTTACTTCTATGGCTGGTTCAAAATGCTCCTCCAATTTTACTTAGCAGGCAGAAATGCAGAGGGAGCATTTCGGTTATGGGTGGCGCCAAAATGAGGCCTTATAGGTGGCGATGGCCTTGCTCTGTTGATCATCACTTTTTACGCCCACAATTCCCTTCAGAAGGATGCAATGTAGGATCTTTCCAACCGGGCCTGTGGTGCTGTCCATGGTGCTGCAATCTGCCTTGCTCGGCCTTGCTGCCCTCAACATATGAACACAAGATGCTGCCTGTGAAGGGTGGCAACAGCACCAGAACTGTCAATCATTTCCTGAAGCCCAAGGAACTGCCCTCCAGGAGGGATTCCAAAGGGAGGGACTGTTTGAAAGGGGAAACTGTCAAAACAGATGTTCAGATGGGGTCTGCACTGGGACTAGAGGGGTTCCAGGGAGGGGCTGGGTAGGACAGGATCTGAGTCTATTGGTATGAGACCATCACACTATGGTTACCCTAGTCATATTATTCACCTACCTGCTCCAAATACATTGTGTAGAACTTTGGCCAATGGTTGAAGTCTGTGTGTCACAACCTTATATCATTAATTATATACACTTAGGCAAGCCTTGCTATTTTTGTTTTAAAAGCCCTGCCTTGAAGTCATTAAGCTTGTTGTACACAAATTACCTTGGTTTTGTGTTTTAGTTTAAAGTTCATTTTGTGTCAAGTGTTGCAGTGACCAGCCTCCCCCACCCTCTAAAGTGTTAACAGGAAGTGAACTTTTGTCTTGACTGACAGGCTGGTGAACTCCAGGGCTCCACGAATCAGTATACCAGGTGGGTGGGACAGAAGACTTGCAGGGGGAATTCTGGGAACAAGAAGGTGGAAGTCTGTGCTGGAAGCATGAGGGAAGGAAAGTGCTGAGTGAGAAGCATGTGTCTGCTCCAAGATGGTGACTGCAGATTCTTATAAGACAGGAGTGCAGGGGACTTGAGCTTACCAGGAATTTTGGTGAGTTTTCAAGGGAAGAGAAGCCAAGGCTAGTGGCTTCGAAAGTTTAGGGTAGGAGAAAGTGTTTTAGTAAGAACTTGCATTAGAATTTCTGTTTCTTTGTGTGTGTTGCTGTGCATACCTCAATATGTGCTCCACACCCCCTCCCCCTGTAACTGAGTAACTGAATTACCTACGTGCCACCTTAAATGATCTGGGCATTTCTGAAATACTCTGTAACCAAAAAGCCGGAACATAAGCCAAACTATTTTTGTAGCAATTTAATAAAGCATTTTCTTTTCTTTTCTAACAAGTCCCACAGAGTGCTTGATTTATTTGGGAAGGCTAGGATGGGCCCCTAGTGCAAATGGCCCCAGCAGGGCTGCTAAAGCCAGCTACCTTGTTGTCTCATCACGTGCAGAGATACACGTGGAAGGTATTGAATACTGATATTCACCCAATAGCAAGATAAAGAGAGAAATCTAGGCTGTGGCACTCCAGCCCAGGCTATCTAGTCTCTGATAAAGGAGGTGTCTGGTGGCAGCATTTTAATCTACCAAAGATCTAAAGTAAAAAAAGGTTTTAAAACGGAAGCCCACACAGGCAGCTCAGCAGGGATGACTCAGCAATCTGTCCCCTCACATGAGCTGCCTCTGAGACAAAGGCTTAAATCCATGACAAGTGTGTTGTACTTTCTTCTCATGTGGCCCTCACAGTATTCTCTCTAATTATTTTCATCTGTGTGCGGAATGAGTGTTGTTCTGGGTGGAAGTATCAAGGCAGTGTACGTTCATTCAGCCCTCCTGATTCAACCTGAGCCGGATCTAAAATTAACTGAGTGGACATGAAAAAACGTGTGAGTGTGTGCACACGCACATGCCTTAGAGGAAGCTCTGGGCCCTCAGCTACTCTGCTGGGATAATTCAGGGTAAAAACCTAGCCAGGAAGAGGTTGTTGGTGGCAGCGAAAGCAAGTTAAAGGGCAAGAGAGATAGGAACATATTACTTCATAAGAGAGGCCCAAATAGTTATGAGTGTGTTAACCTCACTAGTTTTAGTACAGACCCCCTCACGGGAAATGTCCAGGCTGGGAAGTGGGGTACCGTTCATGACATTGCATTATACCAAGTCAGACCCTCCTCAGCCTCAACTCCCCAGCTGCAACATCTGGATAAGAATACTTACTTAACCTGAAGAAGGTTGTGGAAAGGATTACATCCAAATAACACCTACGCAGCACCTTGCACACAAAGGCACACAATACTACTACTAAGCAGCATTATTATATGGAGACATTCAGTTTCTGGAATGCTTGAAGGGGGATAGATCAGGGAGAGAGCTCAACTTTGGCCCTCCTGCAGATGTTACAAATACAACAAATATTCATATTTAGTCCCCAAAGTGGGTTCCATAGGTATAAATAAATGAAAAAATGGCACCCTGTTCCCAAAGGGATCACAGTCTAAAAAAGAAACATAAGAGAGACACCAGCAACAGCCACTGGAGGGATGTTGTGCTGGGGATGGATAGGGCCAGCTGCTCTCCCCGTGAAGCAACTGCCACTGGAGGGATGCTGTGCTGGGGATGGATAGGGCCAGTTTGTTTGTTTGGTTTTTTGTTTGTTTGTTTGTTCGATTTCTATACCGCCCTTCCAAAAATGGCTCAGGGCAGTTTACACAGAGAAATAACACATAAAAAAGATGGCTCCCTGTCCCCAAAGAGCTCACAACCTAAAAAGAAACATAAGACAGACACCAGCAACAGTCACTGGATGTACACAAGGGGTTGCTCTCCCCCTGAAGCAACAGCCACTGGAGGGATGCTGTGCTGGAGTTGGATAGGGCCAGTTGCTCTCCTCCTGCTCAGTAAAAAGAATCACCACTTTAAAAAGGTGCCTCTTTGCTCCGTTAGCAGGGGACAACTGATGCTGGCCTAAAACTCCCATAATCATTGGCTATTGGCCACTGAGGCTGGGGAGGATGGGAGTTGTAGTCCAGGAACAGCTGGAGGGCCACAGCTGAGCAGCCCTAGGATAAGTGGGCCTGGGATAGGATCGGAGGGTCTGGTGCCTTCCACTCTTTGTACCTGCATGTTTGTAATGTCAGCATATGGACACAGTGATAACTGGTCAAGTGAGAGATATCACCCACGAGCATCATTATGATGGAATAAAACTAATATCCTTTTATATTACTTTCAGTGGAAGAATCCAACCCAACCCAACCCTTTCAGTGGAAGAATATCATCAGAGCTTTTTTAAAAAATAAGATATATAATAAATGAGGTTTTGTCTTTCATGCAAACAGTACATAAGCATGCAAGCTTTTGAGTTACATGGGACTCTTCTCTCTGAAAAAAAGGTTTTGTAATAGAAAATCATAGCACCAGAGGAATCTGGCTTTATGAAAGACATCTCATCACCTCTGTATGAACGGCTCTTTGGGACCAGGAGGGCAGCTGCCCAAATCACCATAATAAAAGAAGCCACTAGGTGGCAGCCTAGTGTAGCATGAGCGTCTCACACATTACAAAAGGAAAGAGAAAAGCAAAAGAGAAGATGGACACAGATGCCCAAAGGCTTTTGTTTTCAGCTCAGCTAATAAGCTTCTAATTTGAACATCTGCTGCTGAAAAATAGGAACATTAATAGGCTACCCCTTTGCAAAACAGGAATAATACAAGGCAAGAACATGAGAACAGCCCTGCTGGATCAGGCCCAAGGCCCATCTAGTCCAGCATCTTGTTTTGCACAGTGGCCCACCAGATGCCACTGGGGAGCCCACAACCAAGAGATGAAGGAATGTCCCCTCTCCTACTGCAACTGCCAATATAGAGGCATCTTGCCTCTGAGGCTGGAGGTGGCCTATCACCCTCTGACTAGTAGCCACTGATAGACTCTTCCTCCATGAATTTATCTAAGCCCTTCTTAAATCCATCCAGACTGGTGACTGTCACCACCTCTTGTGGCAGAGAATTCCATACGTCAGTTATGTGTTGTGTGAAAACGTACTTCCTTTTGTCTGTCCTGAATTTCTTGGCAATCAGTTTCATCAGATGACCCCTGGTTCTAGTGCTATGTGTTATGGAATAAAAAATGATCTCTCTCCATTCTCTCCACACCATGCATAATTTTATAGACCTCTATCATGTCTCCCCATAGTCTTTTTTTTCCCCAAACTAAAAAGCCTCAGGTGCTGTAGCTTTGCCTCCTAAGGAAGGAGCTTTAGGACACTGATCATCTTGGTTGCCCTCTTCTGCACCTTCTCCAGTTCTACAATGTCCTTTCTGAGGTATTGTGACCAGAACTGTACACAGTAGTGCAAATGTGGCTGCACTATAGATCTGTATAAGGGCATTATGATATTAGCATTTTTATTTTTAATTACCTTCCTAATGATCCCTAGCATGGAAATGGCCTTTTTCACAGTTGCTGCACATTGTGTTGACACTTCCAAAGAGCTACCCATCGTGACCCCAAGCTCTCTCTCTTGGTCAGTCATCGACAGCTCTGATCCCACCCACATGTGAAGTTGGGGTTTTTTGCCCCAATATGCAAAAATCACTTTACACTTGCTTACATTGAACCGCATTTGCCATTTTGTTGCCCACTCCCCGAGTTTGGAAAGATCCATTTGGAGCTCCTCACAATCTCTTTTGGTCTTCACTACCCTAAATTGTTTGGTGTCATCGGCAATTTTGGCCACCACACTGCTTACCCCATTTCTAGATCATTTACGAACAAGTTAAAGAGCCTCTACCTGACTCAGTTCTTTCACATCTGTCCCTGAGAAGTTCGGTTCAGGCACATGTATATGCTCAGAATCCTCTGCTGTGAAGACAGATGCTCTGAACTCATTTAGCTTCTATACAATCTCCATATCCTCCTTAACAATCCTGTTCACTCCCCTCATCATCTAATGGACCAACCGCCTTCCTGGCAGGTTTCCCGCTTCTGATGTATTTAAAGAAGTTTTTGCTATTCCCCTTGATGCTTTTAACTAAATATTCCTCAAACCCTCTTTTTGTCTCACCTATTGACACCCTGCATTTCTTTTTCCAGAGTTTGTGCTCCTTTCAGAGTTTGTGATCACCAGCAGCACAGCAATGTCCCCAAAACAAAAAAAATGCCCCAAAATTGTGGTGGTGGTGGTGGTGGTGGGATTTGGCCTTTTTTCCCTTGAAAAGGAGCCATTTAGAGGCTCCCAATCTCAAAATGGCAGCTGGGAATGACCTCCAAGGTCATGGGCACCACAAAAATTAACTCCTTAGTTGTCGATTTTTGTGCATATACAGACATGGGGTGCCAATTCTCTGACTGCAGATATGTGAAACTTAGGGTATGGAGTCTCTGATTAACAAGGTTCTCCTGTACATTCTAACTGGGGTTCTATTACTGTGATTTTAAATAAACTCCATGCATTCTGGAGCAAAGTGACTCTCTTGATTTTCCCTTTCAGTTTTCTTTTCACCATACTCCTCATTTTGGAGAGGTTTCCTCTTCTGAAGTGCAAAGTGTCTGTACAAGACTTCCTTGCTGATTTTCTCCTCGCATGTATGCTGAATTTTATCTCACTGTGGCCACTACCTAAAAGATGCTCTTCTGGACAGAGCTGGTGCTGAGCCCTGATGGTTCTATTCAAATGCCTGGAAAGATCTGAGTCACGTGGTTTGCATGTCAACCAGTATGACATCATTGAATCCTACATGGTGTGGTGGGAAACCCCAACTTATATCTGGTTCTGCAGCAACATATATAGAATATCCAACAGCTTCAATCTTTATCAAAACAAACAATAACTGAACGTAAATTAAATTTCACAAACCAGGCTGATTCTTGAAATATAAGAGCCATGGTGCACCATGACCTTTTACTCAGATTTAAAAAACAAACTACAAACTAGTACTGGGGAATGAACTCAATCCCTGTTTTCCAACTGCTCTGCTTACCTCTGCACCAACATCCCATAACATTATCTCCAGTCATGCAGCTCCACCACCCTCAGCCATCCCAAGGACTCCTGCTTCCTCGAGCAACTCCACCCATTCTGCTTCGCTGCCCCCTATTCCAGGAACTTCCTCCCAGAACAGCTCTGCGATGCCAACTCTCTTACTTCTTACAAACCCCTCTTCAAAACCCATTTATCCCGTGAAGACTCTGGCACAACCACTTAGTCCTGATCCAAACTGCAGGCCACTGCATCAGAATCCATCCCACTTGAAAAAAACTGCATTTCATCTATTTTTCATAAGAAGCTTCTTTACTCTAGCTGCCTGGGGAATCTTGTGATCCTAACCCTTACGTTCCAAGGCAAAAAATTGGTCAGCATCTGGTGCATTCGGTGATGCTATACGGGTGCAGCAACTCAGGGCAGTGCAAAGGCACTCATGGCAAGTTGGCTGTCAGTGAACCAGAGGCATGTGGGCAGAGTGGGAACACGGAAGAGCAGAATTGGTGGATGATGCAACATTACATCCAATCCAATCCAATCCAATCCTTACATCCAGCTGCAGGACAAGAGGGTGCACCCATATTCAAAGAACTAAAAACCCTTTCTTGCACCAAAGCAATCCTGCAACCTGAAAATTACTATAAAACATTGGACAACACCCAGAGTAATGCTGCACTTGCAGAAGAACGGCACACTCATTAGATGTGCTATGTCAGGGGCTTGTGCTCTCAACATGAGAGCTGGTCTGGTGGTATCCAGCATGACTTGTCCCTTTAGCTAAGCAGGGTCTGCCCTGGTTGCATATGAAAGAGAGACTTGATGTGTGAGCACTGTGAGATATTCCCCTCGAGGGATGGAGCCACTCTGGGAAGAGCATCTAGATTCCACGATCCCTCCCTGGGAGCATCTCCAAGATAGGGCTGAGAGAGATTCCTGCCTGCACCTTTGAGAAGCTGGTGCCAGTCTGTGAAGACGATACTGAGCTAGATAGACCAATGGTCTGACTCAGTATATGGCAGCTTCCTATGTTCCTATGTTGTTCCTATGATACAATCATTATGCTGAACCTAAGCAGGTGTGCTCAGTGCCTGGATGGGAGACCCATATATGCTCACTTTGGGAATGGGGCCATAGCTCAGTGGCAGCACATCTGCTGCTTGTGTGCAGAAGGTCCCAGGTTAACTCCCTGACAGCATCTCCAAGGTAGGGATGAGAGAGACTCCCGCCTGGAAGTTTGGAGAGCCACTGCCAGTCCGTGCAGACAATACTGAACTAGATGGACCATTGATCTGGCTTGGTGTAAGGTAGCTTCCTATGTCCCTATATTTTGTCTCCAGGCATGTCTGGGAAAGTCTCCTGCTTGAATCCTGGGAGCAGCCACTGCCAATCAATACAGACAATACTGAGTTAGATGCCCCAAAGGTCTGTCTCCCACCTGCTCAAGCATCCCCAGAACCTCACACAGCAATGCTGCTTTGAATACAAACCTAGTGCAATTTTGTTCATGGTGCAGAGTTTGTCGAGATGATGGCCACAAGCACCAAGGTCCATGACAAACAACACTAAAAAGAGAATGTGGTTTTGCTGGCATCAGTATACTCCCTGGTGTTTCAACGAGCTTCTGCTCTCTGCCATAGAATCAGGGGATTCAAAGGTCACCCTCAGGATGTACTCTTTTCAAGGGAAGCCTCTTCTTTCCTGATCCAGGTCCTGCCCATTGTGACACCAAGCCCAGTAATAGGACACCAGACTACATTGCATAGATCTGCTCCATACAAACCATTTGTCCCTCTCCATTAACACATAGAACCTGCACAGAGCAGTCTTAAGCCTGTCCAATCAGAAGTAAGTCCCACGGAGCTCAATGGGGCCTCAATGGGGCTTACTCCCTAGCAAGTGTGATTAGGATTGCAGCCCAAACGCCTCTGCTTAAAATAAAGATCCTCCATTACAGTATATCACTTACCCATAAGGCAGTCTTCTGAGAACATAATACGCTGTATACGAATGCTGATACATCTGCAGAATGAATTAAAATGAGAAAAGAAGGATTAGTATTGTTAAGTGTAAAGGAGTCTCTTCTCACTACAAACCTAGAATGGGGGGGAGGGGAATCTGTGTGCAGACATTTGTTTTGAATGTAATTGCAAGAGAAACAATCTACAAACCAATTTTGTGCTGTCATACAGAATAAGAGTGAATTAGTAGTACTCCTTGCACACTGTTGTGTATTCTTTCCATCTCACACCTTATTAGACCATTTGGTAATCCTGTACTTCCAGATGCTCTGTGTCATTGCTATGGATACCAGGTCTTTGATTGTACGAGGGGCAAAAGCTCCCAGCAAGAGCTAAATCTGGAGCAGCCACTAATGAGGACACCTTGGTCTCTCCGAGACAGGGTGCACAGCAATAACTAGACACAACAGGGGCATAGTCCCTCATCCTGTTCTGTTCCATATTAAATGTATCCAGGCGTTACATTTGCTAGCAGTGGAGAAAAAGCCACAATGTCCCTTTTCTTTATTGACTCTAGCTTTCCACTCCTGAGGTTTGATCATGCTGTTTGTTGTCAGGAACACTAATTTAGAGCAAGTCAAAAGAGCATATACTGTATCCATGACTCCAGGTCAAACTCTGAAAGTCCTTCAAGAATCAAATTAAAATTAGGATCCGCAAGAACGTAAAGGACCATACCAACAATGCTGCTAGTTCTCATTGACGTCTTCTGAAAGGGCAGCCTTCAAAAAAGGCTATTAGGGGGTTGGTCTTAACCATGTCCAGAGAGTCCCCATTCCATTCAAAATGACTAGGCCATGGGAATTCTCACTTTTGTTCGATGGTTGTTTACTCTAATGGCATAGCTATATCACAGGTAGGTTGAATAGCCTTTTCCCAGGAAACCCTAGGAACTGTAGTTCTGTACTGGAGAACTAGAGATATTTAACAAAGAATTATCAGCATCCTCACAACTACAAATCCCAGGACTCTTTGGGAGAAGCCATGACAATTCAAGTAATATGAAATGCATATATATATTTTAAAAGTGGTATGGTATCACCCCAAAGAAAAAGAAGCCGTGATAGAAGCATAGGACTAGGTAGCATTTTCAACGGTTGTCTTGCCCAACCACACGAGTTAATTCAGAAACCTCCAAACCAAAGTACCCCACTCTAAATTCTGCCCCTCTCAGGATACCCTATATCAACTTTGTACATCGTATCTGAAAATAAAACTCATGGGCGCACCTTGGGGAAATGGCAAGCCCTATCTCACGATCCATGAGAAGGGCTCAGAGAGGCGAGGGGAGGAAGCCTTGAAAAGCTGACCTCCCCTGCAGAGCATTCTCTTCTTCTTGCTGGGCAACTGGATCGGCCACCCAGACGACTGCTGGCTTCTGCCAGTAGCTCCGAGGGTTGGGGTGCCAGGACGCATCACCCCACCCCCTGGAACGGTCATAATGCACCGCACGAGTGCGCAGTGCATTATGAGGATCCCCCCTCCCCGAAGCCAGCTGGGAACCCTGCAGTCTACCGGCCCCAGTTGGGGCTGGCGGGCGATCAGTACAACGGGGTCAGGAGAGCCCTCACTCTCCTAACCCTGTTTAAGAGGGTGGCTCCAGAGACGGATTTGATGCTGAGGTGCTACCAGGATCGGGCACGATCCCAGTGGTACACATGCGCAGGCAAAACCGGGCTGGACTTCCTCAGCCTGGTTTTGCCTGCACACGTGGATCGCTTCGGAATGGTAATGCTTGAGCCATAAGCATGAAAAGAGTGAGCAAAGCAACGTGGATGAAAGCAGCTCCAGAAATTCTCTCCAGCAAAGATTCATGTCTTTTCCAGACATGAGTACAGATCTTTGGACATACAAAGGACTCCTGGAAGTGAAATACTCACAAACGTCTATCAATACACACATAAATGACAGAATGTATTACTCCATTCTCTTGAAAGAGCTGATCTGATATCCTTTTGATATGGAAATTTAGAGGTAATTATTTCAGTCAAAAGGAAAACAGCTTAAGACACTTCTTCATACGTATCAGGTTTGAGAAAGAGAGCTCCCCTTCACAGTTTGTTCCCAAAATGGCAAGATACATTCTAAATGCAATGTTAACACTTGGAAAATGTGTCACCAAACTGTACGCCCTGTACCATCTTTGGAATTTGTCGTCCGCCTCCTTCCCTCTCTTCCTCTTCTGGGCTGGGGCTTTGCACACTGGAAAGCCCACCACAAGGGAGGAGGAGGGGAGGAGAGTGGCAGCAGGGGATGAAGGAAGCAACTCACGGCTTCTGCTGTGGCGCATGGCGGGGGTGGGGGGAGAGAGAAATACCAGCAATGGCAGAGGTGCACCTAGGTAGTTTTGGAGCATGGACCTAAAGGCCTTTGGAGGGGCCCCTGCCCATTGCAAGTTCATCATCCCCACACACACCCTCATGACAAATACAATATTTTTAACACATGGGTTCCTGAGGACACAAACAGCAAGAGAAGTCACAAGAACATAAGAATATAAAACAGGTATATTGAGGTAAATATGCATTAGCAGAAACATTTCAGCACATGGCTTAACATATCCCCATCCCACATTTTTCTTTCCACTCTCCACTCTGTCTCTAAAGCACCTGGCACAGGTCATAATCACATTTGGCCTCCTCTCCTGGCGCAGTGCAGGCCAGCAATGACCACACTACCCGGGATAGACTAAAAAGGATTTGGGGGGCCCCAGAGGGTGTGGAGGCCCTGGACTTCAGCCCCGAAGTCCAGGGGAAAGAGTGTCACAGTGGCAGTGGGCAGAAGGAAGCTGGCAAATAAGGAGACATGTCACCTCTTTGGTGCATGGCAGGGGAGGGAAATGCAGTGGCAGCCTGTCCCAGGGTTGCTGCATGCAGCTGGTCAAGTGAGCTCCACAGGCTGGATCCGGCCCATGGGCGGGCACTTTGACAGCCTGGTATTAGGGGACCAATACACAGCACACAATGCAAATATTCATCTCTAGTTCTATCTTGGGGGCCTATGATATGGGAGTGCTTAGGGCCCCTAAAGGCTTTAATCCAGCCTTGGTTCTGGCAATGACCTGCACACAGTCCTAGAGGGCTAGCATCCTCTTTCCCAGTCCTTCAGCCAGAAAGGAAAATGTGTTCAATTTCTCCTGTCTTGTTCTAGGAGAAAAGCCTTCTTTCTCCAACCTGACCTTCAGCATCTGTTCCTGAGAACAGACTCAGAAGTGGATTAACTGATTTTGAACAACAGGGAGGTAATTGCTTCCCTGTAAAAGGCTTCTGTGAAGGAGAGCTTAGAATGCGGTTCCTTTTTAGTGCTTGTGGCGTGCGGTCACGTCAGAGCCTGTGGTCATGGAAACACTCTTGCCTCTAATTGCCATGGCACATAGCCCTGGACATTTCTACAGTTGTTAGCAACACCACTGGACCATCTAAAGTGCAAGAACTATCATCAGAAATTGTCCACTTATGTACGGCCTAATTGGGCAAATAAAACAAAATCTGGCTCTAAATGCCACATCGTTCCAAGGCATCATTACAAGAAATATAGCTAAAGTGTGAGCACAAAGGTGCTGCAAAGAGTTATAATTAACTTCTGAGAATCTAAATTTGAGTTGATTGAGACCCCGTTGACTTTCAATGGCATGCTTGCCACTGCCTCTGTGACTGCTCTAAAATACTCCAGGTCAGCCAGCTCAGGGATTCTCAAACTTTGGTCCCCTGATGCTGTTGGACTACAATTCCTTTCATCTCCAGCTAAAGTGACTTTTGAATAGGAATTATGGGAGCTGTAGTCCAACAATATCTGGGGACTCAAGACTGGGAACCCCTGCTCCATGTTGCATAAAGATTGCGTAAGGGAAGATTGCATAATTACATACCACATAAGAACATAGGAAGCTGCCATATAATGAGTCCAACAATAGGTCCATCTAGCTCAGTATTGTCTACATAGCCTGGCAGTGGCTTCTTCAAGGTTCCAGGCAGGAATCTCTCTCAGCTCTATCTTGGAGATGCTGCCAGGGAGGAAACTTGGATCCTAGATGCTTTCCCCAGAGTGGCTCCATCCCTTGAGGGCAATATCTCACAGTGCTCACACATCAAGTCTCCCACTCATATGCAACCAGGGTGGACCCTGTTTAGCTAAGGGGACAAGACAAGTCATGCTTGCTACCACAAGACCAGCTCTCCTCTCCCAAGTGAATGATGATGATGATGGGTCATCCTAATGGGTCAAGCATTGTCCTTGTGGTATATAACCATACAAGAAGCACCAGCCATGAGTTCACATAGACAACATTTTACTACACATCATCGACAGTGTAGTAGATTTTACTACACATCAGCAGTGTTCATTGTAACAGGAATTTACAAGGCAAAGGCCATTGCAGCTGGGGATGCTGGGAGTTGTAGTCAACAACATCTGGGGACCCCTATTACAGGGAATACGGCACATCAGCAGCTAATGTGAAAATCTGAAAGCTCACCCTGGGGTAATTTGGCCATTGGTATGGGCACCACAGTGTGCAGTAAACAGGCAGACTAGTGTCATAAGAACATAACATAAGAACAGCCCTGTTGGATCAGGCTCAAGGCCTATCTAGTCCAGAGTCCTGTTTCACACTGTGGCCCACCAGATGCCTCTGGGGAGCCCACAGGCAAGAGGTATGTGCATGCCTTCTCTCCTGCTGTTGCTCCCCTGCAACTGGTATTGAGAGGCATCGTGCCTCTGAGGCTGGAGGTGGCCCACAGCCACCAGACTAGAAGCCATTGATAGACCTGTCCTCTACGAATTTGTCTAAGCCTCTTTTGAAGCCATCCAAGCTGATGGCCATCACCACATCCCATGGCAAAGAATTCCACAGATTAATTACATGTTGTGTGGAAAAGTACTTCCTCTTGTAGGTCCTAAATTTCCCAGCCTTCGATATCATGGGATGACCCCTGGTTCTAGAGTTGTGAGAGAGGGAGAAAGATTTCTCTCTGTCCACTCTCTCCACTCCCTGCATTATTATATTTCCTTAGTCGCCTCTTTTCCAAAGTAAAGAGCCTCCGATGCTGTAGCCTAGTCCATACCATAGGCTCCTACTCCATTACCTAGAACACCACAGGAGCAACTACTAAGGTGGTGGTACCCACTGTTGAGGATAACATATAAAACAGGCCTTTGCTTCTTTAAGAATTGAAGGTCAGCCTCCAAACTAGCACTGCACCCCTTTCCCAAACTTGCACAACAGCTCAGCCTTACTCTGGAAGTCAAACTAAGGCTGCACTGTTAGGTGAGTGAGAGAAGGGCTGATTTTTGCCAATCTCCCCTTCTTCTGAAGCCCACTTTACATCATGAACATAGGTTCCTCAGGGCCACATGACCCTCAGGGACATATTTTCATGACACACTATGAGCTTTAGAGGGAAGAGAAACTAAAAAACACCCATTCCTCCACTTGAGCAATGGCACAGCCTTAGTCTGGAAGCCTATTATTTATTTTAAACCACGGAGAGCTACTTAGATGGGGCTGTATAAAAATATATTACAGAAAGTATAAGTCAGCACGGTTGCACCAGAGCAGTGCTAGTCTTGATGTCCTAAGTCCAGGTTATTCCAGTGCAGTGGCTATCAGTGTTTTAGGTAGCAGGATATTATGCACTGGGTCATTTGTTAATGACGAATGTATGATCTCTTTTAATACTGTGCACATTTAAAAAATAACGTTGCAGTCATTCCGATTCTAGGACTAATAGCTTGTTTCTGGTAAGTTTGAGAAAGAGATGCTTGTGCACCGCATCCACAGTGGAGCAGTTTTGAATACAGCCAATCAACTAATGAGAACATTTTCCTGCTCCCTGCTCTGGAGACTTGAGCTGCGAAATGCAGTTAATAAGCCCTAGCATATACCATTGGAGTGAAACCTCTTATGAGACCAAATTATTCTCTGGGGTCATGAAGACAGGTTATTGCTTTCAGCGGAGAAAAGATGTTTAAGAATTGTTCCTCTGGATTGTTTCTCTTTCAGTTCTTCTGCAGAGCCTACAACATAATATCCAAAATGGAGCCCCAAAATGGAGTCTTGGGTCTGAAGGTGGGTATTGCCATCGCCTTGTCTGGGCATCTCAGTGGCTTTTTGGTGCCGGTTAAGTGTCTGCCTCTGGTGGTGGAAGCTGGGGAGCTGAATGCTTAGCAAAATTAGGCTGGCACCTTAAGTGGCACAGCGGGGAAATGCTTGACTAACAAGCAGAAGATTGCCGGTTCAAATCCCCACAGGTACTATATTGTGCAGCAGCAAAATAGGAAGATGCTGAAAGGCAAGATCTCATACTGCATGGGAGGAGGCAATGGTAAACCCCTCCTGTATTCTACCAAAGAAAACCACAGGGCTCTGTGGGCACCAGGAGTCAAAATCGAGTCGGCGGCACACTTTACCTCACCTTACCCTCCTATTAGTTAATACAGCCTCATTGTCAGGATGATGTTTCAGGTTAAGGATGAGAGAATGTTAAGGGGTTATCAGGTACAATCCTGGGGTTGGCTTTCTCTGCCCCTTGCTTATGTGGCTTTTACTCCCAAGGCCCCATTCTCACCGTTTCCAACAGTACAGAGTTCGGCTCTACTGGACAGGACTGATAAACTGCTGCTTTTATGAGAGTTTAAGTTTTCCTGCTCTCCAGCTTCCTTGAGTCACATCAGACGCCTCTGTTCCATCAGAGCTGAGTTTGCCTGTTAGGTAAGGCTGTTGCCTGTGCCCCTTTTACACCAGTCCTGTTCCTGGCCCCATCATTTTCTCCACACTCCCACAAATTCTCTCCACCATAACATCCACTTTCCACATTCAAGTCTCCATGCCATCAGTCAATCATCCAGTCAGTCTGTCATCAAAGCAGCTAATTTTCATTGAAGAATAACAGATGTTATTCTTCCCACTGGTTTTAAATCTTTCCTAGGCGGAAAGGGCTAATTGTCACACGGAAAACTCTCAGCAGCTCGGCCTGTCCTTGATATACTGTAATGAATGGGAAGTGATCTGTATTTCAGTCTGCTTCATTAGCTTTCTGGATTCGGCACAGGAGTGGGCCATAAACACCTACATATTCAGAACGGCTCATGATAGTTTTCTTCCACTCTAATAGGATGGGGAAGGAGAAGCTCAGGGCAGGAATCTGTGCCGACTGAACGGACTTCAGAGCTATGTACTGAGTCAAATTCTGGAGTATCTCACATACCGGGCCAATATCTCTCACCTCCTCTTCTGCCTTCTCCCATAAAGTCAGAGGGGATTCAGTCCCATGCGTCCTTTACTTGAGAAATGAGGTGAGCAGCAGGAAATGGAAGAACATTTTTTGTAATTTCCCCAAAGTCTGGCCTGAGTAGATCTTTCTGAGTAGATCTGAGTAGATCTTTCTGAAATGGCTTCTTTTTGCTGGAAACTGAACTTTGCTTTATCACTTTTTAATTGCTCCTGTTTCTTATGATGTTTTAGGACAGAAACTGCCTTGAGTGTCAGAAAGGTGATACAAGGTTTATATAAAGAGAGAGCCATGGGTGGAATGCCACAAGACTGGGATGTACTAATGTCAGTCTCCAGAAAAGTCTCCAGAAAAAGGGGGAAAGGAGGATCTGGGAAACTACAGACCGGTCAGTCTGACCTGGATCCTAGGGAAGATACTAGAACAGATATGAAGCAGTCAGTCAGTAGACATACTGATAAAAATGCACGGAATAAAAATGTCAAGAATTAATCCTGCCAGACAAATTTTATCTCTTTTTTTGATAAGGTCACTAGCTTAGTGGATTGTGGGAATGCTGTGGACATAATTTATCTTGATTTCAGCAAAGCATTTGACAAAGTTTCACTTTATTCTGCACTAGTCTGACCTCATTTGGAGAGTTTTGTCCAGTTAAGTAGGACATAAAAAGGATTTAGATAAACTTTAACAGGTTCAGAGGGGTCTGGAAAACAAGCTCTATGAGGGAAGGTTGAAGGAATTGAGTACGTTCTGCCTGGAGAAGAGGGGGACACAACAACACTCTTCAAAGACCTGAAGGAGGGTCACCCAGAAAAGGACAATGCCTTATTCTCTGCTGCCCCAGAGAGCAGGGCCAGACTTAATAGAGTCTGACTGAACATTAGGAGAGACTTCTTAATGGTAAGAGCACTCTGACAATGGAATCAATTACTTGGGAGGGAGGATATCAAGCAGAGACTGGACAGCCATCCACTGGGGACTCCCTAGCTCTGGATTCTCTGAATGGAGCAGGGGCTTGGACTAGATGGCCTAAATGGCATCCACTTCAACTCTATGGTTCTGTGGCAAGGGCCTCCATTTGTCTATGATGCTGTAGTCTACTCTAGTTTTCTGTTAGACTACTCTATGGTTCTGTAGTCTATGATTCTGTTAGTCTACTCTATGATTCTGTAGCAAGGGCCTCCGTTCATCTATTCGACATCATTAGAAAAAGCACAGAAATTTATTCTTACTGACTAGACTACCCCTCTCCATGTTGAGAACTTGTAGCCCACAGGATAGCAGCCTCCACATTATTCCTTCCACACTGCAACTTTGAGTGGCAAGGGGAAAATGACTGACTGTTCAAGGCAGTGGCAACAACAAGACACAGTTGTGCTGCGGAAGGCTTCCAGAGTACTGCAGCATAGAGCGCACCGAGTGTGTGGGCGGAGACTTTTGCAGCTCTTTGCTTCCCCTGGAAGTGCCCTACAGCCTCTGAAAATATGTCTCTGAGGGTTGCACACTCCTCTGGGACATACTGTTGGAGGTCGCAGGGCACTTCCAAGGGAAGCAGAGAACTAAGAAAGCTCTCCACAGCACAGGCACATTTTCCTGGTGCACTGCCACTGCCTTAGTCTGGATTTCAGCCATGGGGAGGATCACTCATCAGCTTCTCTTGTATACCTCTCACTAAATTTCAGAGGCAAAGAATGCTTCAAGCTGAATATCTTCCAGAAGTGATGCAAGTATTTTTACTTGGTCAATTCTTAAGTGGAGGAGGGTTCTTTTGATGGCAGATGGATCCTGCCCCACCCCCGCCTCACCATCTAGTGCTTTTATTAACTTATTTAACATGTTTTATACTGCCTGTAACCAGGTCCCAAGGTGGCTCACAACTGATTAAACTCTGTAAACATTAAAATCAACAGTTCCAACAGATAAGCCAACTAAACTTAAAATCAAGTTAAAACCAACGAAAAGCCTGACTCAACAGGTGTGCCTTCGTTGCTCTTCCAAAAGCCACCAGAAATGGTTCCGCTCTTACTTGGACGGGGAGTGCATTCCATAGCCCTGGGGCAACCACAGCCCATTGAGTCACCACCAGACAAGCCTGTGGCAACCACAAACGAACCTCTTCTGGCCATCTTAATAGGCAGTGGGGCTCATCATGAAGAAGGCGATATCTTAGATACCTTGTTTGCTGCTTATTGTTTTAAGATGTTACCAGCTACCCTGAGCTTTCAGTGACAGGGCAGGTTAACAAACCAAATCAACAAATAAGATACATCTCGGCCTGGGCACTGTTTTATTCCATCTCAAATGGATGAAGAAGGAAAACAACCCAGAGACATGAAGTGAGCTGAAGAGCCACAGACATCAGTGTGGGACTTAAATGCACTTCATATTCTATGGAGATGACCCCCAGTGACTGCCTTGTGGTCCCCATGGATCATTTTAATGTGGAGAAAGGTTGGGGGGGGTCCATTGTAATCGTTTGTGTAACCTTTTGCCTTTCTAAACCCAGAGGCGACAGTTTCATTTTTCCTTTTCACTGTGCTATTTTTGTGACTTACAACAGCATGAATGACCTTCAAGTAAGCCATTTCTTGGCAGTTTATATAGCTTCGGTGTTTTTTCCTGATAATGACAGACTGTGAGGAGATCCCTAACCACCTGTCATCATTAATAGATTTTTCTGCAGCATTGGTGGCAGAGATTTCACATGAATCTATCCCCCTCCCCCTAAACTGTGGAAATACATGGGTTTCCAGCTATACTTTCAGGCATTTTCTGCACAAGCACCACTCAGAGCCTATTTAAATATATTCAGCCACCTTATGAATGGGGGCTTTTGTATATTTAGCAGGGAGAAAGCAATTAGTAAGTAAGTAAGTAAGTAAGTAAGTAAGTAAGTAAGTAAATTTATTACGGTCCTTAGACCAGCTTAACATTTAGAGGAGAAAGCAATTGTCCCCAATGCTTTCTATTTCTATAAAATGCCCAAGGCAGCCCACACTGTATAAATTAATCACAAACATGTCATTCCACTCTGATAGTTACTCTGAAGTCTCTGTTCATTGTAATAAGACCACCATCTGAACATGCCCCTTCCGAAGGACCACCTTTCTGTGCCCTTTCCATGCTTCTGATTTAATGCTGCAGATCAGAACTGACGGTGTGGTGAGCTGGGTCTGGGATTCTGGGGCTCGAATCATCCAGCAAGATCTGCTTCTGAGTCTTACACAAGTGGGCTACTGTGTGGACTACTGCAATAAGAAAACCTCGTACAACTTTAACAAAACTGACTATGACAAGAGAAAGGGTTGCCTCTCCTTTATTATTAGCTACAGAACGTTTCTGTCAATGTATACAAAAGTTGATAAAAATGATTGTCGATCATATGTTTTCTGTAACATGTGGTTTGGCCCTGAACTTTCAGAGACAAGGTGGAATTAAGCAAAAGACCAACTACTATTTTAAAAAATAGAACTAGAAAGTGGGGGAAAAACGTTTCTTTTCACACTTCATAGGGCCAGTTCACCAATGCCTGTTCATCATTTTTCAATCAAGTGTGAAGGAGTAATCTCATTGAGGGTCAACCCAAATGCAACACTTTCCAATGAAGATGGACCATACGTTCAGCTGAGAGCCCTGTTCACACCTTCCAAATGCATTTCTGAATGTATGGAAGGAAGAAATGGGATCCTGGAAGGTGCAAATGGATTTATACGTGCAGATTACTGTGGGTGTGCGTGATGGGGGACCCCAATCATGCAGAACTCTTAAACTTGCTGGAGAAAACCCATCAGTATGCAGGTAGAGCTTGGTTTGAATCCAGCCTGTCCAGTGACTGCTCTCTGAAGGTGCAGAACAGGACTAAAGTACTGAGTAATCAAGGGATGAGGAAAGACGAAAGCAGGCACATGCTGCGTGAAGCAGCCTTTAGACTCAGTCTTGCTAAAACAACACATGCAAGCCATTCTGGCCCTTGGGAGATTGTGACCACTGGAATAGCAACACTTGGAATGAGGCTTGGTTTGCAGTGAAATGCACACTTCATAATCTTTGTATAGGCAATTTGGACTACAGGCATTAAGCATACTCGAGCCCACCCTTAGGAGGACTTTAATCCAATCTGCCAACTGGTGCTGTGTTCTCTAGCACAGAGTTGACGTGCCAAGCAATTACAAAAGCCTTCTTTTGTTGCCTGGCCACCTGTCCCTCACAGCAGCAAGTTAGCTCCACTGGAATCCAACTATTGGCAGTGACAAAGTGACTACAAGGTAAAGTGCTTTTCCATGGCTTCCTTCCTTTTCCTTTGAATACATTAGAGCACAAAACAAGGATGTGCCATGACTGTTTGCTCCACAGGTGGTTGCTTCTCTCTCTTGTGTAATGTGTATGTGCACCAGCTGCATCCTTCGTCCCAGGCCATAAATATGGCAGTCGTTGAGGGGAGCATGCAGACAAACACTGGGCTTGCAACCTGGCTAGGATCACATGTGGTGGAGTCAATAGCATGGCAAATTTCAACAACCTCGCATGCCCCTGGAAGCACTCTTCACACAGCCTTAGCTGCTGGTGCTGGGGAGGGCTGCGGGAAAGGCAGGAGCTTACCTGCCATCCCCCACCCCGGGGGTGGAGCCACCATTGTGCGAATGGGTTCAAAGAACTTGTACCGCCAATGAAAAGGGCCACCGAAGCCTAGGGGCGTGGCTTGGGCTCTGGAAGAGCCACGAGAGAACTCTCCCCACACACTCCCGAGCTCTGGAGAGCCCCGAGCGAGCTCTCCACTATCCTTTCCAGGCAGCGCTTGCTGTCTGACAGCATGTGTTCCTCTTTCTCTCCCTCCAGCGATGGAGAGAAGAGGAAATACATGCTGTCAGGCAGTAAGCACTGCCTGAAATGACAAGGAGAGAGCTCACTCGGTCTCTCTGGAGCCAAAGACATGCCCCTGTGCACGTGACATCATGCGTAAAGGGGGCATGGCCTGGGCTTGGGACAGCCCGAGCTCGCTCGCTCCTTGTCATTTCAGGCAGCACTTGAGGCCTGACAGCATGTATTTCCCTTTCTCTCCCTCACTGGCTCTGTGCCTGACCACCCCACATTTCCAGCACACGAGCACTACCGGAGCAACTAGGAGGAAACCCAGTTGCATCCTCCGGGATACCACAAATTGCCGCACATGGAGTGTGGCACATTTGAGGATTCCCCAATGCCAGGCTGCTCCTTCTGCCCAGCTCTATGCTTTCACATGACCAAGTGGTGAGGTAGGAGGGTGCATGCGCATCATCCTACCTCAGTTTTACCCTGGGTAGCAAACCCGGGCTATCTGGTGGAAGAGCACTGGGGCTGGTTCCGATCCCGGCAGTTCTCATGACTAGCCCTGTCTTGGCTAGTGTTGCCCCACACTTGCATGAAAATGACCTCTATGCCTCTCAAAAATATGTCCCCAGCATTGTGCAGCCCTCAGGGACATATTTTGGGGTGGCACAGAGTGCTTACAGGGAAAGACAAGGTAACTGATATTTCCTGCCCCTACACAAGCAGCTGTGCTGTGTTACTCTGGAACTCTGTAGCAGCATCTCCATTTCACACATAGCACACCTACACTTCTTAAGTCAGGATGTCAGCCACTGTGTTTATATAATCACTGCCTCAATTACTGGTGTGTAGCAGGCTCTCTCTCTCTCTCTCTCTCCCCCCCTCCCCCCTCTCTCAAACACACACTTTAGAACCCCCAAACCATGGGGCCAGCCCAGGGTGTGTGTGTGTTCGGATCAACCTCAAGCTGGCCAGCAAGCCCTCGAACCGGACCAGTTTGATGTCGAACTGGCTCAAGGTCAAGCCAGTTCACACATCCCAACTGCCCACAGGACTGAACCTGGGACTTGTTGCATGCAAAGCAGATGCTCGACCACTGAGCTTCCTACGGCCCCATCCCCAATATTGCTACCATCTGAACCCAAGAGTCCCTGACTTGTTCCACTTAATCTGACCTCTATCTATTTAATCGCATATGCCAAAAATTAGCAAGATTCTTCCATGACTATTCTTAACTTGCTCCTTTCCCCAGCCCTTCTTTTTAATAGCTAGATTTCCTTTCCATTCAATACAAAATAAGCTTTAATGTGCACAACTGGATTCCTTTTCATTTCTCAATTTCTGTTTGGTGACTATTCTTAAAAAATCTGATTTGCTAAAGATAATATTTGCAGAGAGAGAGAGAGAGAGAGAGAGAGAGAGAGAGAGAGAGAGAGAGAGAGAGAGACTGTGTTGATTGCTGATACACTGTTCTTATTTACTTAGGCATGCAAGACACATTTCCCTGGAGCCATGGAAAAGGATTTGATTTGTTGGTATCAGTTCAAGTCAGCAGGTTAATATATTATGAAGCCGGTCAGTTGGCCTGTGCTGTCTTGTTAAAGAAGCCAGTTGTGTTGACTCGGAGATCCTTGGAGCTGAACATTGCCACAAGATAAATGCATGCAGGGTCAATGATGTCACCTTGGCCAAGCTACAGGCAATAAGGAAATTTGTGTTGGTGGCAAGTTAGTGGGGATGGAAAAGCACCAGGCCTGTGTAAATGAAAGGTGGAATGAGGCATCCAGGGATGTTAACTGATGCTTAGAAGAATAGTCTTTTGCCCTGGATCGGGCTTTGTTGTTCCACAGGGGAGAGAATGAAGGGAGTCATTACATCTCCTTGGCTTGCAGAACAAAGCTTTCCAGAGACAGGGAGAAGTGGAGTGTTACATCCTCTCCTAGAGGGTCTTGAGAGTAAAGATTACTGTACTTGGTGCTTGCTAGAATAGCCAGCCCCACAGCATAGGTCACCTTATATTAATTAATTAATTTTGATTTGGATTACCTTGCAAAACAAGTGCAAACAATTAATCACCAACAATGGATTTTACTAACCTGTCTACTCAAGAGAGGAGAGCTGGTCTTGTGGTAGCAAGCATGAATTGCCCCTTTGCTAAGCAGGGTTGACCCTGGTTTATAATTGAATGGGAGACTTACATGTATGAGCGCTGTCAGATATTCCTCTTAGGGGATGGGGTTGCTCTGGGAAGAGCACCTGGATGCTTGCATGCAGAAGGTTCCAGGTTCAATCCCTGACATCTTCAGGTAGGGCTGGGAGAGACTCCTGCCTGTCACCTTGGAGAAGCTGCTGCCAGTCTGTGTAGACAATACTGAGCTAAATGGACCAATGGTCTGACTAGGTAGAAGGTAGCTTTCTATGTTCCTATGGCATATCTGGCCTGAAAGAGAAGAGCCACAACCCTTTGTCAAGCTGTGCTGCCTGGTTTCCTGGAGGCAGTTTTTCCTTACCTCAAGCAATGAGGCAAGGGGCTAAGAAGAAGCCTAAATGAAGGATCTGCTACCCCCATCCCACAATTCTTCCATATGCACACATGCGTATTGCTCAGCCTCATAAGGCTGCCCAACCTGGAGATGATGCCTAGTTCTTAAGTTATAAGAACACAGGAGGAAGCCGCCTTATCCTGAGTCAGACCATTGGTCCATCTAGCTCAGTATTGCCTACTCTGACTAGCAGCAGCTTCTTCAAGACGTCAGGCAGGAGTGTCTCCCAGCCCTACCTGGAGATGCCAAGGATTGAACCCAGGACCTTCTGCATGCAAAGGAGATGCTCTTCCACTGACCTACTGCCCTATCACCAAAAAGTACAGTCTCTCATTCTCTCCCAGCAATGGAGCATCCTGAGGATTCAAATTCTGGACCTTGAGCATGGTAGCTAGAATCACTAGCCAGCAGTCACAGAGAAGCGCATGGTAGTAAAAGAGGATGCAGCCACAGCTTCTCCTGCCCCACCCTCCTCCATAGCCCTACTGTTCACTCTCCCCTCTCACCAGCTGGAGGATAAAGGCCTCGTGTTGCCTCCTGCATGTGGGCAGGATGGTTAAGAGATCTTATGGTGCAGCTGTAGCTATATTGAGAAACAGAATCTCTGGGTTGCAATCTGGCAAACCCAAAGAAGAAAGAATGATATTTTCACTCTAAGGCAAATCAATTTGGGAAGTGTATGATCTGAATTGCTATGGGATGATTAGTATTGTTATTAAATTGCACTTGTATCCCACCTTTCCTAATGAGATGGAAGGGCAGTGTACTTGGGTCTCCTCTCTTTTTTATCCTTTGAAAAACCCTGGGAGGTAGGTTTGGCTGAGCTGTAGTGTCCGGTTCAGCATTACCCAGTGAGATTCATTTACAATTATCTGAGCTAGGATATCAATCTGGGCCTCCTCAATCTAACAATGTACCCACAACAAAACGCTGCAGTATATCCATAGTGTTCGTGTGCTCCCTGAGCCTGTGCATGAGCATGGTGAAAGCTTTCAGCACCTTTCCCACTCAGTGGCAGAATGGGTTGTGACTAGAGATGTGCACAAAATGGATTATGCAATTCGTTTCAAGTTCAAAACAAATCACAAAATAGCGGCCAAGCTGGCTGCTACAACGAACCAGCCTCAAAACAATTTGAGTGATTCAAGTGTTTCGGCTTTAGGGAACAATGGAGAACATGAAATACCCCATTGTTCCCCATGGGTAGCTCCTAGGGACACCAAAGTGACTTGGGTGGTAGGACATGATGGGTGCTACCTATCACCCATCCCACAAAAGAAATGGGCAAGTGGGTGATTAAAATAATTATTTTTAACCTGTCCCCAAAACTCTCATAGGATCCTATGGGGAAAAGGCTAAACATTTGTTAAAAATTGCCTGCTTGCCCATTTCTTTTGTGATTTGTGTGGTAGGTAGCATCCACAATGCCCTTCCACACAACCCACTTTGGTGTCCCTAGGAGCTACCCATGGAGAACAATGGGATGTTTCAAGTTCCCCATTGTTCCCTAAGGCTGAAACAAGCAGAGTACACACATTTTGCAACCCTGCCTTGAAAAACACTGCATAATAGAAGCACACAGAATAAAAGGGAATCTGATCTTCCCAAAACAGAGAACACATTTCAAATTCAAACACAGTCCAAAAAAATGGCCAAAAAAGAATCACTGATCCAGAATCCACTGCCAGCCACAGTGCCTGTGCTGCAGTAACATCACTGGCACAAGTCACTTTGTCACACACAATTATGACTCCTTACTTCCTAGCATTGCATCAGCTGCCACAGCAGCACCCTTGCTTAGCAGCAAGCATACCCATATGCTCAACTAGAACAACTTCAGTCACATTTTGACTGAGTACACCTTGTAATGCAGATTGCAGAGTAGACTAGAGCAGTGAGTGAAGCACAAGTTAGTCTCAAGGCCAGACATGGAGCTCATCTCACAGCAATCATCAAGAAAATATTACACAGAAAGGGAGAGAGAGCTGAGCTGCCACTGTCCATTTCTCGCCACAACACTATCTCACAAACAAAAGAAACCACAACTCAAGGAAGGAAGGAAGGAAGGCACCCAAGTTCTGCCTCTGTCTATCTGAGACCCAACAAAACCAGGTAGTTAATAATATAGCAGCAATAGCACAGCATATTATACTCAGTGTTGAGAAAACTACAAAATCAAACCTTCCTTGATTCACTCCTCTCCTCTCCTCTCCTCTCCTCTCCTCTCCTCTCCTCTCCTCTCCTCTCCTCAGGTATCCTCTTCAAGGGCACACTAAGAGCTCTCTCTTCCTCCCCAGACCTTTTGAAAACATTTTGAAATTCCCTCCTTTTTTGTTCCCACATCCCTCCCCCTCCCCCCCCAGCCAATGGGGCTCACAGTTGTCCATGACAACACTTGATCTGTATGATAACAAGCCAACCAAGAAGCAGGAAGATCTCAAGCCAATCAGAAGCAAGTGCCAGAAAATGAGTCAGCAAGGGGGGAAAGCCTGTCAAAATGGTGCTCAAAACACTTGAATCAATTTGAGCTCAAAATGAGGTCATTTCTATTCAAACTCAAAACAGGCCCTTTATTTCAAGGGCATTTTGTTTCAAATCTGAAATGGCCCATTTTGAGCTCAAATTGATTCAAACTCGAATCAATTTGCACAACTCTAGTTGTGAATGTCTTGAGGGAGTATTTTTCAAGCTGGGAAATTTCCTGCTCTTTTTGTTCTAGCACTCCCCCCTTCACCACTTAGTTCCATTAGCTCCACCCTCTGATTGTCTGTTAAGTACCCTCTGCATCCACAAACATTCAGCTCCATTAAATTACATTGGGGCATTTCTGGGTTTTTTGTTTTTTGCCCCCTTATTTTTCTTCTTCAGATTTTTGTGAAACTGATGTATCTGTAGATTACTCCAAATCTACCAGTGCCTCCCTCTTGCTGCAGGTGCTCAGGTTATGTGTCCATAAGGATAATAACATTGTGAGCTCTTTTGGAAATAGATATAAGTAGTAGATTCTTTACATAGAAGCTACCTATGATCTTTTAAAGGTCTTCTGATTAACTCTTAGAAGACATGTATTATATCCTTCCAGAATTGCTAATTTTTCATACAGTCACTGAACTGAAACAAAATGGAAGCATGGAAAAAAGCACCACTTTGCCCTTCAGTGACACGGAGAAGAGAACTTACTTTGCCCCAAGATGCTGGAGAAGTTGGATCCAGACATAGCTCAAACAAGGCAGCTAATGAAACAGTTGGATCTTCTTTTCCAGGCTGAGCTTTTCTCATTTCAGAGCTAAACCAATAATTATTTGTCATGCTGATGAGCGAGTAATCATGCTAAGGGACAAAGCACACAGTTTTAAATTTCAATGGTGCTTAAAACCAAGCCAGATATAGAGAGGCAAATAATTAGAGACAAAAACTGGATATGTAATTTCCATATTCGCTTGGCTATACCTGTTAGCTTTTGATGCCAGCAAATAGCCCCTTTATATGCTCCAAAGAGAAAACCCATAGGAGTTGAGGCTTTGTCATGTGAGCAAAACAGTGCTGACTGGGACTGGCATCCTTGGAACTACATCCAGAATCCTAGACCCTTTAGAGGATGCTTCTCCCTTACAATCTGCAATGCATCTGCTCTTGAGAAGGGAGTTGGGCTAGAAGGCCAACAAGACCTGGTCTTGCCATAGCAAGCATGAATTGTCCCCTTTGCTAAGCATCCCTTAGGGGATGAGACCACTCTGGGAAGAGCATCTGCGTGCTTGCATGCAGAAGGTTCCAAGTTCTCTCCCTGGCATCCCCAAGATAGGAGGACTGGGAGAGACTCCTGCTTGCAGCCTTGGAGAAGCTGCTGTCAGTCTGTGTAGACAATATTGAGCAAAATGGACCCATGGTCTGACTCGATATAAGGAAGCTTCCTATGTTCCGAAGATCCCTCTATGGTTCAACCCTCTCTGGATTTTAGGGAAGCCACAGCACCTTCTTGTTTCTCAAACAGAGGCGTAACTAGGGAAAACGGAGCCCGGGGCAAGCACTGAAATGGCGCCCCCCGCGCGCCCCCAACATACTACATTATACTTAGGTTTTCCCTCACAAGCGCCCACCACCGCCGCCAAGCCAGGCCACTGACTGGCCGCCAGGCGCCAGCAAAGCAATGGGGGGAGGGCGTGGGCGGCGCGGAAGGGACCTCTTGTGGGGGAGGGGGTGCTGACGCGCTCCCTTGACTGCTGCAGCGCGGCTGCACTGAGCAGGAAACATTTGTATTAACAAAAAATTTTTAAAAAAATATTTTTTGTCATGGCGGCGCCCCCCACGTGACCAGAAAAGATGGCGCCCGGGGCACGTGCCCCCCCTGCCCCCCCTATAGTTACGCCTCTGTTCTCAAAGTAGTATCATGTGGAATCTGAAGACATCCAGGCTTTTATTCTGGCCTCCAGTCTAGCTTTCTAGTTGACTAGTCATTCTTTTTGAATGTTCTGTGTTAGATCACCCAGTTCCTAGTCTGGATGTCAGAGTTACCCTTGATGCTAGAAACTGCTGCATGGATGGCACTATCAACAGAGAATTGGCTATGGAATGCAGGAGAGCTAGTGAGCATGAATTGTTCCCTTCACTAAGCAGGGTCTGCCCTAGTTTGCATTTAGATGGGTGACTATATGTGAACACTGCTGCAAGACATTTGATGGGCCATTTCTTTGATTTAACAAGCCGATGTTACAAAATATGGAGGCTATTCGCACAAGCAGCCCAACCTAGGCTAGGGCAGCTCAGCCTGGGTTGGGCTGCTCACGTGGAGAGCCAGGATCACTCCTGATCCTGGCACTCCCACCCCTGCTAGTCTGACTTTTAACCCCGGTCCATAACTGGGGTTAGAAGATGTGAACGTATGTATGCTCAGGCTGCACGCCACCCAAACACACACAGAGATAGGCGCCAAGAGCACTCAACTCACGGGGAAACCACCAATTCACCGTGCTCATCGCGCAGTTCATTATGGGATTCCTGGAGGATGGGACCTTTTTTCCTGGCTTCCAGCAATCTGCGCTGCCAAGAGCAGCGTGGATTATGTGGGCCCATGATGGCGTGCTGAAGAGGCGCTCCTTGCTCATCTGGGGGGAAGGTATGTTCCCCACCCACCCTCCGCTCCCCTGTTATGGATGTGAGAATAGACTTATTGTATATAGCTGGCTCTCTGGCTTCAACAAAAGTGATCAGATACCAAGACACAAACATAGAGATTTTCTGCTGGACCAAGTATCCAGAAAGATATGGGGGGAATGTTATCCCTGATACAGTCTGTTCACAGTACTGATTTACTAAAATATAATCTGAGCAGAAATTTGTCCATTCAATCTATCTAAAAGCAGAGAATGATAAAAGAAAAGCAAGAAGGTAGGCAAGTACAGGTAGGCCTTTTCTCATTTTTGTGTGGCAAGTTGCCATTGTCAACATTCTGCACAATAAAGGCACAGGAGTCTTGTTCTCCTTAGAGAGTCACCTAGTTATAAACTGTAATTTAGTTACAGGGTGTGGCATAGCTACTTTCCCTAGATCAGCCTTTCCCAGCCAATAATTGGTCTGGTTCTAATTACAGCCACGACTAATTCTTTGCCATTTTTCAGCAATATGCCATCACACGGCATTAACCACAAAACAGATAATAGCATCTATTGTATCAGCCATTAAAGTATTTGTGCATTAACTGCAGTCCTGCAGAAATCTTGAAATTCTTAGTTATTTAATTGCTCTTAGCTAGCTAACAACAGAATAATGGACTGCTAAATTAGAAACAAAGAACAAATAGCTTTAAGAAACATCTGTGCAACTCTTTATCTTTGCCATACTACATTACAACTGTAGCCATTCATTAAAAAAGCAATTAAGTATTCTCAGTTTAATATCTTGCTGTGTCACTCTGCATGGCTACTTTCCCCATAGTTTATTTTCCGATGTTCCTTTTATTACTAATTAACCAAACTGCATTGGTTACTTTAGGCCTTTGTAAGGCCTCGCATAGTACTAGGTAGGGTTTAAATGTTTTTAAAATCCAGCCACTCAACAAGCTCCAGGATCTTTGTACAGAGTATTAGAAGATCTTTGTCTGGACAGTTTAATATTCTGTCTCCAATCTATATATTGTCCAATTAGAAGTCTGAACACAGAATCTGGCTTAACACAAAACAAGTCCTTAGTACTGTGCAAACATTTGAGAGTTCCTTGGCAGGAGATGCTGCAGGCATACAACTTATCACAATAAGTTGGGTTGAGTGTGCCCATATAAACACTGAAGTCTTAGTTCAAGAAACACTGTAATACTGTTCCTACGGAATCCATTGCCATAATAAGGGCTGCCAGGAATCCAGAGTTGGTGGGAACAGCACACAAATTGACTCTACTCTGAAACTAACTGCCAAATCTCCATAACAGACAATGCGTTTATGTTAAATTCTGAAAAACTTCACATTTCTAACACCTATTAGATCAATCTGCAGCCAGAACAGGAGGCTGGACAGTGTGGGGGCTGTAAACTGGAAGATGAGTAGGTTCAGCTAGACTTTCTTAAACACAGGATGAACCAGTGTAGCATAGTCCATAGGGACATAGTCAGACCATTGGTCCATCTAGTTCAGCACTGTTTGCACTGGCAGTCCAAGGCTTTAGGCAGGAGTCTTTCCTAGCCTTACATGGAGAGGGCAGGGATTGGACCTGGGTGCTTATACTTGCAGATGCTCTGTCAATGAGCTACAACCCCATTCCCTAAGGATAATATCTTGCAGTGCTCATATGTAGTCTCCAATCCAAATGCAAATCAGTTTAAACCCTGCTTAGGGAAGGGGACAATTCATGCTCTCCTCCCACAAGACCAGCTCTCCTCCTGAGTACTAGCCTACTAGTACTAGCCTTGAAGCTGGGAGATCCAAGTTCAGATCGCCATGGTCATAAAGTCCACTTGGGATATATATATAACTTTAGAACCTGGTTCGGACTCAAACTGAACCAGGCATATATATATAACTGCTTTACTCCAAAGGCTGTAGGCGGTTCACAAAAGGTGAATGTTAAAGGTGTCACTGTGTTTTTGTCTGTCTTCTTCTCCTTGTAATAGCAGCTGCTGGAGGAGATGATCTGAATAAAGACTGCAGGGTGTGTGTGTCACCCTTTGGGATAAGAGAAAAGGCTTCCAAATCCAGTTTGAGCTCTAGCACTTCTTGATTCACCTATTAAGTCCTGGCTACCCGCTGCCTTTCCTAAAACTGGGCACTTAAAGTAAATAAAAGGATCTATCCTGCTGAATGGACAAAAACATATGGACCTGTCTGTCAACATCAGCAAACAGAAACAGACTGGAAGCATTACACTTGGCTTTTTCTATCCCACGGAGATGATGTGGAGGCACTCTCTTGAAACCCACATGCTGGCAGCATCCACCTTATAAACCCAGCAATTCTCTGCCTGTCACAAAGCGGAAATGCAGCAGAGCCACTTCTGATTGCCAACAGGTAGATTCTTCTTCAGTCAAAACCAAGTGCACATATTTGTACTGTTCTCCTAATATTGAGTATTTGCCACCTTTCCCGCAAAGACACTGCCTTCTGCCACTCAGAGCTCTGCCCACGTTCCTGAAGACTCACCTATTGCCTGATGAGACGGGCACTTAAGCTCCTTTCACAGCAGGGGCCTTGGCATGGCACAGAAGTTTCCCAAACTCTACTTTAATGCAGGGCAGGGGCGGAGCCACCATTGGGCGAACGGATTCAAAGAACCCGGGCCGCCGCCAATCAGGGGCTGCACCTCATGGCCCCGACACCCCCCCCACACACACATCTGATGTCAGGGTGTTATTTCACTCCCAAGCGGGGCCGTGCAGCCCTGTTTGGGAATGAAATCGGCCCACGCAGCATTGGCAGCACGGGCTGGAGTGACTCTCCCTCCCTTTAAGGGCAGGGAGAACCACTCGTGGCCTTGCTGCCAATGCAGCGGGGCCGTTCTCCCTCCCAAACAGAGCCACCCATTGGGGAAGGAGATTGGCCCGCACTGCATTGGCAGCGCTGCTGGAACGGCTCTCCCTGCCTTTAAAGGCAGAGAGAGTCACTCCAGCCTGCGCTGCCCAACGCAGCATGGGCCGATCTGCCTTCCAAATGGGGCCACATGGCCCCATCTGGGAGGGAGACCATGCCCCCGCATCTGAAGTCAGATGCGGGGGTGGGGCCAGGGGCTGTGGCTGTGGCGGCTGAACATGGGCCACCACCAGCCTCACTCCACATATGCATTTCACCACAAAACCACAGGTATGGGCCAGAGTGGATTTGGAGAAAAGACTATACAATAAGAACATAAGAACAGCCCTGCTGGATCAGGCCCAAGGCCCATCTAGTCCAGCATCCTGTTTCACACAGTGGCCCACCAGATGCCACTGGAAGCCACAGACAGGAGTTAAGGGCATGCCCTCTCTCCTGCTGTTACTCCCCTGCAACTGGTACTGAGAGGCACCCTGCCCTTGAGGCTGGAGGTGGCCCACAGCCCCCCGACTAGTAGCCATTGATAGACCTCTCCTCCATGAAGTCATCCAAACCCCTCTTAAAGCCATCCAGGTTGTTGGCTGTCACCACATCCTGTGGCAGAGAGTTCCACAAGTGGATCACATGTTGTTTGAAAAAGTACTTCCGTTTGTTCGTCCTAGACCTCCTGGCAATCAATTTCATGGAGTGACCCCTGGTTCTAGTGTTGTGTGAGAGGGAAAAGAATTTCTCTCTCTCCACTTTCTCCACACCATGCATGATTTTATAGACCTCTATCATGTCTCCCTGCAGTCGTCTTTTTTCTAAACTAAAAAGCCCCAGGTGTTGTAGTCTTGTCTCATAAGAAAGGTGCTCTAGGCCCCTGATCATCTTGGTTGCCCTCTTCTGTACCTTCTCCAGTTCAACAATGTCCTTTTTAAGATGTGGTGACCAGAACTGTACGCAGTACTCCAGGTGTGGTCACACCATAGTTTTGTATAAGGGCATTATAATGTTAGCCGTTTTATTTTCAATCCCCTTTCTAATGATCCCTAGCATGGAATTTGCCTTTTTCACAGCTGCCGCACATTGAGTTGACACTTTCAACGAGCTGTCCACCACAACCCCAAGATCCCTCTCCTGGTCCGTCACCGACAGCTCGGATCCCATCAGCATATACTTGAAGTTGGGGTTTTTTGACCCAATGTGCATCACTTTACACTTGCTAACATTGAACCGCATTTGCCATTTTGTCGCCCACTCCCCCAGTTTGGAGAGATCCTTTTGGAGCTGCTCACAACCCGTTTGGGATTTCACTACCTAGAAGATATTGGTATCATCTGCAAATTTGGCCACATAGCTGCTTACCCCTGCTTCTAGATCATTTATGAATAAATTAAAAAGCACCGGTCCCAGTACAGATCCCTGGGGGACCCCACTTCTTACTTCCCTCCATTGTGAAAACTCTCCATTTATACCTACCCTCTGTTTCCTGTCTTTCAACCAGTTAGCAATCCACACATGTACTTGTCCCTTTATCCCATGACAGCTAAGTTTCCTCAGGAGTCTTTGATGAGGAACTTTGTCAAAAGCTTTTTGCAAGTCCAGGTAGACTATGTCAACTGGATCACTTTGATCCACATACTCGTTGACACCCTCAAAGAAGTCCAAAAGGTTGGCGAGGCAAGATTTACCTTTGCGGAAGCCATGCTGGCTCACTCCCAGCAGGGCCTGTTCTTCTAGGTGCTTTACAATTTTATCCTTGAGGATGCTTTCCATCAATTTGCCTGGAACGGACGTTAGGCTAACTGGCCTGTAATTTCCCGGATCGCCCCTGGATCCCTTTTTGAAAACCGGTGTTACATTTGCTACTCTCCAGTCCTCTGGTACAGAGCCCGATTTCAGGGATAAGTTAAATATTTTGGCAAGGAGGTTGGCAATTTCACATTTGCGTTCTTTGAGGACTCTTGGATAGATGCCATCCGGCCCTGGTGATTTGTTAGCTTTCAGTTCAATCCCCAAAGGATCTATACATCTTCTTGACTATCCACCACAAACCCACTGGACCAGAAAGGAGGAGGAGGAGGAAGAAGAAGGAGGAGGAGGAGAAGAAGATGACGACAAAAATCCCAATTGATTCACACAGCTTCTTGACCATTCACAAACCAACTGGGACACAACACATGTCCCTTGCTCCACAGTTCAAACACAAAGCCAACTTGGATATATAATACATTCGTAAGGAAAATACATTAAAGCCACAACACAAGCCCCTTGCTTCACAGTTCTCATGAAGACCTTTTGGATCACAAACCAACTTGAGCATAGTTCATTTGTTTAAAAAGTTATTTATTCAGATGTAACAGTTAGTTCCACTTTCACCAGGTGTGAAGTATTCTATCAACAGAGATAACTATTTCTAGCAGCTTTACTGCAGAAGGGAAAAAAATTCATTAAAAAACACAGGATTGACTGATTTTTTTGGAATAAAAATACACAGAGTCCTGCTATCGTGGGCTATCTGTGTGCCCAATTTCAGAACTCTCATCCCAACCATTCCAGAAATGTAAAGTGTTGGGTAAAAGGGGAGCATGTTGCACATTTTTTATGAAGGCAAAGGGCAGAATTTTTCTTGGGGGATGGGGTAGAATGATGGTCCATGAGGGGGCCTCAGTTCCAGAAGTTTTTGTCGTTTTCTACCATGAAACAAGCCAGTTATAAGACTTGTTTGGAGATTTTTTAAATTAAAAAAATAATTAAAAATCAACAGACTGATCAATCTGTTTCAAGATCAATGCACAGTGTCCTGCTAACCTACATCTGTTGTACATCTGTGCCCAGTTTCAGAACTCTAGGCCAAGTCATTCTGGAAATATAAAATGAGGTGATGTTTACCCTTTTTTATGAAGGCAATGGGCAGATTCCTCCACATAGGGCTAGAATAATGGTCTGGTGGGTTGGCTTCAGTTCCAGGAGTAGTTTTTTAAAATATATATATATGACATGAAACCAGCCACATATAAAGGATTGTCACATGACTGCCCAGGCAGGTGGGCACATGGGGTGGGGGAAGGCTGTTCTAAACTTACCTTCCTCCCAGATGACAGTAAAAACATTGCTGGGAGCCCCGACTGCACTCCCAGATAATCCACCCTGAGCCAAGCAGTGCAGATCTCCCGAGGCCAGGACGACGGCTTCCGGGAATCCCACAATGCATTGCTGAGCGAGATGCATTGGGGAATTTCCCTGTCAGACGGTTGCTCTAGGCACCCATCTCTGTGTCTCCTCAGGCTGCATTGCCCCCTGATATGGTCCAACTCAGGATAAGACAGCTCTATGCCCAGACTCAGCTTCAGAAGTTTTATCAAGCATTTTCAACTTTAAATTTCCCTTCATCTAGATTTTCCTCCTTTTTACATTTGCAAAACATGTTGTATATATTATGTGGACAATATTCCCAAGAAGACGGTTGTCTGAAGCCAGTGCTACTGTTAGAGCTAATAGTTCAGCCTTAAACTCTGGTGCTGGGAACAGCGAGATTATAATTAATGCGCTATTTCTGCAGCAAGACACACTGAAATTTACTTTCTGTTAAAACGTAAACAGGTAATTGAGGCAGGAGGCTTGGCTGGAACATGATATAACAGGAAAGACTAAATATTCTTGCAGCAAAGATGTGTCTGTACAATCTGTACCCTTGCAGGTCCAACAGGATGCGTGGTTTATGCCCTTTGCAACTGCTAGATGGCACTGTGATCCACTTGGGAAAATCTGGATTTCTCAACAAGCACATAAAAGCTGGGAGCAACACAGCTACTGGCAGCAGACGCTCCTACTTCACCTCAACAATCAGAGCACCACTTTTCTGCTATATGGAGTTAGAAAGCCCCTTATACTGGAGTGCAGCTTCCTAATGCATCTATTTGAGCTGCCACCTTTCGTGATCTGCTACAGGACGTCTTGGAGCTGTTGTGCAAGCAATTTTAAAAATCACAATCCATAACATTTGGGAGCTTGACTTTGAGGCATTAAAAATTCAGATTTGTGGTATCTTACTGTAAAAATGGGGGGGTGGAGAATGGTACTCTGATGCCTACACGTTCTGAGAAAAGTCATTCGCTGCAGGAGGTCATTGAGTGGTATGAGGGTGCCACTACTGTTGGGCTTGGTATCTGGTACTCCCTGTCCATGGATTTTGTATATCTGTACATTTTGCATAAAGAGATACAAAATTCATGGATAAAGAGTGCCAGACACCAAGCCAAACAGAAGTGGCGCCCTCACAGCACTCAACAGCTTTCTGTAGTGATGGCTTCTCTCAGTTTATGTAGGCATCAGAGCACAATTGTTTCCATTTTTGCAGTAAGATACACACAAATCTGATTTTTTTAAAAAAATCTCAAAGACTGAGCTCCCAGATAGACACAGAAGCTATTCGCACGATCAGTAGAAAACAGGCAGAGGGAGCCTAGCCTTCTTTCTACTGATCGTGGGAACCACCAGGCTCACAGGCAAGCCCGGTACTCCCAAGGCGGCTAGCCCGCCTATTTCCCCCTCCCCTTAAATGAGGTTAAAGGAGTGAGCACTCCGTTAACCTCATCTTTTTGTTCGTGTGCCGCAGCGGCATGTGATGACACATGAGTAGACCCCTGACCAGGAGGCTGCAGCCAGCCTTCTGGTCTCGGGGGTCCCCCCAGAATGCCCCACACACCTGTGCGGGGCATCCTGGGGCTTCCAGGGGCCACACAGCCCCCGATCCCTGCAGCCCCCACTGGCTCTGTGATGGAGCCGGTAGTCGTGTGGGCAGCCGATCCAGCCGCTCAACTGCAGGCATGATTCTCGGTGCCTCTCCCTGCAGACCCGCCAGAAGCTCTTCTCACTGATCATGAGAAGAGCTTCATGGTCTCTCAGTCTCAGGTTTCCATCTCTATTTTTGCTGTTGCAAATCATACTTCAAATTGCGGTCTGAAACACATATTCTGAAACACATATTCTTAATAATCACAGTTATTACTTGAACATTTCAGTGATCCCAAATAGGGTACACAGACATCTGTAGCCCTGATAACACTGGCTGAAATTTACTTATGGAATTCCCATAGAAATTAAAAGGACAAGGTAAACATGCTTAATTTGTCCCTTTAATTTCAATGGGATTTCCCCAAATTAATTTAGTTAGGACATCAGCCACTGACTATTATGTCCATGCATATACAGATACTATTAAATGGGCTTGCCGTTTGCAAGCACTCTTTCTGCACAACAAAATTACCACACCTTGTATAAACTCATTACTAGTTGATGTCCTGAAGAGTAAATATGGTTAGGAAAATGTATTGATATCTCCAACACCTAAGGTTTTGTTTTTAATATATATATATTTCTTAAGTGAGTTTCATGGAAATCCGACATGGATTGAAATGCAGCAAATGGAAAAAATATGCTTGTTCATTGCTTCATAATTCAGTGGAAGTCTGGATTTGCTTTCTTACAAAGTACCCAAGAAAACTGCCCAAGTTTGTCAGAAGGCACCATTCCTCATGCTGTTCCAATGGGAGAGTTTTCATGGATTTCCCGGCAATTTATACAACTTTTCTGATATTTTTTTTATTTTTTTGGTAGTCTGGGAGAACTAGTGAAAACATTACTCATGAAAACAGCATGCTTCTTATCTTTTGTGGTTTGGTCTGGGAGTTTCATGTCAGTCAGTGAGTGAGCCAAGCAGCATTATATTATAGGCAATCAGCTGCACCAATGAAGAAGACATCATGTTAGAAGGTAACAACCACATGCTATCTGTCTGTACCTCTAAGACTGACGACTAGCTGGTGCATGTGAAGACACTTGGAACTTAGTCAATGGAAACATCTATTAAGTATGTCACACTTCTTAACGTCTTGTTACGCCTTGTCACATCTTGTCACACCTTCTCATTTTAACTAACATACTACCTCTTCTTTGTCACAACTTTGCCACCAGCTCCCCTGCCCCACCCCCCCGCCCGGACTGAAACACTGTTCCAACTACAAGATAAAACAGTGCCTGGTGTCACTATCTCAAATATGTGTTTGAACAAGCTCTACTTTATGTAGTAATCAGAGGGTCACCCTTTCAGCCAGACCCTTTGGGTAGGATGATTAAAATGATTAATCAAGCTTTGCTTTCCACATCAAAGAAGGAAACTGCAATTAGTTTGTCGCCTGAAATGTAGCTTATTTACTTACCGGCTCAATGTCATACGCAAAAAGTGCATATTCTCTGTCTGGTGATACTTCATATCGAACAGCCTTTATGGATACCTAAGAACAGAAAAGAACCCAACACCCCAAATAAATACATTTTAATATAAACTCATATAATATAATATAATATAATATAATATAATATAATATAAACGCAAACCGTGGACAAAGTGACTATGATGTGATCCCTTTGCTTGGTTTTTACTTGGGGGGTGAGATTAAAGCCCTACCCAGGTATGTATGGCTATGCCAACTACAAGACTGGTTCCCATGTGGATGCACTTCATAGCTATTCCCCCTGTCAACCCAAAGCAAAATGCTTATCTGCAGAGACAAATTCTGGATCCAGTCTCCCCGTGATTGGGAAGCTGGGAATGGGGGCAGGTCTTCCCAGCATGCTCTGAAGCAGTCAACCTGGATATAGTGGTCAACATCTTGAAGCACCAATGCAGTACCATTGCGGTAATGTTGCATTCCAGGCAATGGCTGTGCCAGCGCATGTGGCAGCAGGAGAGGGGAACAGTCTCCCATCCCTTCTGCAGCCGCCCGCACCACCTCCAAAGATGTCTCTGAAGCTCAGGAATGCATTTTCAGGTGGTGCAAGCAGCGGCAGAAGTAAGGAAAGACAGTCTCCCCTCCCACATGCACCTGCCTATCTTAGAGCCGGGTCTCATGAGCAGTGAGACCCAGTTTGCGAGGGTGTCCAGGGAGAACGGGCTAAGCCCACTTCTCCCGCACATGAGCAGGGAGGGAGCCCTGGGCGGCCAGATCGGCCGTCCACACGATCACTGGCTCCGTGATGGAGCCGGCGGGGGCTGGGGAGCTTGGGGGCTGCGTGGCCCCTGGAAGCTACAGTATGCCCTGCGCGAGTGCACAGGCCATACTGGGGAGACCCCTGGAGCCGGGAGGCGGCTTTTCACCTCCCCTCTGGGGGTCTACTAATGAGTAACCATGCTGCGGAGCCACGCCACGGCTACTCACGATCTTTAAAACCTGGTTTTAGGGCAGGGCTACTGAAGCGGGCTAGCTGCTCGTAAACCACCGGGCTTGCCTGCGAGCCCAGTGGTTCACACGATGGGGCGAAATCGGGCTAGCTGTCGCTAGCCCGATTTTGCCCCATCGTGTGAATAGCCTTTTAGTCTGGGATGTTGCTGCACCTGTGCTGCACCTGTGCTTCCATAGTCAAGGTATCAGCCACGACACCCAGGAACAAGGAAACCTGAAAAGGGATATGATTTCCCTAAGATGTTAATGTATACTCTATAACAGAAATGGGCCAGATACTCATGCAACACCTTGAAGAAGAAGTGGTGGTACATAGGAGGAGAGCTGTGGAAGCAAGCATCAATTGTCCCCTTTGCTAAGCAGGGTCTGTCCTGTTTTGCATTTGAATGGGAGACGACATGTGTGAGCACTGTAAGATATTCCCCTAAGGGAATGAGGCCACTCTGGTAAAAATATCTGCATGTGTACATGCAGAAGATTCCGAGTTCCCTCCCTGGCAACTCCAAGATAGGGCTGGGAGAGTGAGTCCTGCCTGCAAACTTGGAGAAGCCATTGCCAGTCTGTGTAGACAATACCAAGCTAGATGGACCAATGGTCTGACTTGGTAGAAGGCAGCTTCCGATGTTCCTAAGGTACCTGACACTCCACAACAGCAGACAGCAAGCCCCCCAAGGGCACCTCACACTGTGCCCCAGGGCATGGTCAATGTAGGCTTGCTGCTCCACAACCCAAGCATGGAGTGGTTGAAAGAAATGTGCACTCTGCATTTAAGGAATGTTCTGCAACAGAAAAGATTGTATTCACTTAACTTATTTACAACCCACCTGCCCAAGGTGGGGAAACTTTAACTTTAAAAATGTCAAAGCCATTTTACAAATAGAGGAGGCAGTATACAATGCTTGCTTCAAAGATCTGTCAAACACATTCGGCATCTGGAGCCTTTTAAAGGATCTCTCTTTTGCTTTGCCTTATCCCTTGCTGCCTAGAACCAGATGTTAAGGAACGTATTACTTCTCCTAGAAGCTGTACAAGAACTACAAGTCATGTTCTCCTGTACGGGCTTGGTTGTCAGATGATTGTGAAATTAGGCTGCCCATTAACAAAGCTACTTACAATTATTTTGTTCTCTATTAACACAGTTGAGCTGTTTGTTTCGACGTTCTGCAGTATCACTGAGCCATTCCGATGTCTGTAAATGAATTCCGTATCTAAAAGGGGAGAGAACAAAATAACAGTGAGATTCAGGGTCAAGCAAATCTATCACGTTTGGACCAGAGCATTTGCATGCATAAATTTTTTATTCTGTAGTACTTAAACATGCCTTCCTGAGTGAACAGCTCACTTACCCTTGCCAATTTTCCTATACAATTCATTTACTTTGAATCAACAAGAAAGGAATCTACAAAAAAAATATGTAAATATATGGCCAATGCATTTTAATCTATTCAGAACTTAATACTCTCTCTTCCCATTGTTTCCTTCTGCACATATATTGCTGGTGTGTGTGTGTGTGTGTGTGCGTGCATGCATACTGGTTTGCAAATTGGTTGACTGAATGGTATCATATGTTAAATGCACAGAGTATGGGAAATCAGTTATAAATAGGAGGTGGGAAATATGGAGGCGAGTCTCACGATCAGTGAGACCCACTGGAGGGGGTTCTGTGGGGAGAGCAGGCTTAGCCCGCTCTCCCCGCAGACGATCACTACTGCAGCCCTGGGCAACCGGATCGGCCGCCCACATGACTGCCGGCTCCATCATGGGGGCTGCGGGGATCGGGGGCTGCACAGCCCATGGAAGTTCCAGGATGCCCCGCGTGAATGTGCGGGGCATGCTGGAGAGATGTGTGAGCATGCGGGGCATGCTGGAGAGACCCCAGAGCCAGGGGGCCCCCTTACAGCCTCCTGGCCGGGGGTCTTCTCATGTGTTGCTGCAGGCCAGAGCCGCGGCACTTGCTCCACTAACCTGGGCTAAGGAGAGAGATACTTTGGTGGGCTAGCCGCCAGGGAACCACTGAGCTCACCTATGAGCCCGCTGGTTCTCACGATCACTGGAAAGCGGGCTAGCACCATTAGCGTGCTTTCCAGTGATCGTGAGAATATCCTCATGGGGTTTTTTTTTTGGTCAATTCTTCATTGTTATTGTAACTACCAAAAGCAATACAATCCAAACAGTAAACGAAAACCACCATCGTCCTCAAAAAAACCATAGCCACAGGAGGCTGTTGGATATATTCTAGGGTGCATTTTCTAGGGATGTGCACGAATTGTTTCATGCACATCCAGGGAAGCAGAGAGCAGACACTTTAAAAGGAGGAAAGCAGGTCTTACCTGCCCCTCCATTACACCTCTCTCCCTTTCACCTTTCCCCCCTCTCTTACAACACTAGAACCAGGGGTCACACCATGAAACTGAAGGTTGGAGAATTTAGGACTGACAAGAGGAAGTACTTTTTCACACAGCGCATCATTAATCTGTAGAATTCTTTGACATGGGTTGTAGTTATGGCCACCAGCTTGGATGGCTTTAAAAGGGGCTTAGACAGATTCATGGAGGACAGGACTATCAGTAGCTTCTAGTCTGGTGGCTGTGGGCCATCACCAGCCTCAGAGGTACGGTGCCTCTCAACACCAGTTGCAGGGGAGCGACAGCAGGAGAGAGGGCATGCCTCACCTCTTGCCTGTGGGCTTCTCAGAGGCATCTGGTGGGCCACTGTGTGAAACAGGATGCTGGACTAGATAGGCCTTGGGCCTGATCCAGCAGGGCTGTTCTTCTGTTCTTCTGTTCTTACCTTTGCTGCCCCCCACCACCCAAGAGGATCACTGTTTGTATCATGCAGCCGGGCTCTCTGTTTGCCCAGCTGCGTTTGCTTAGAAAAAGGAAGTTCCCTATTCCCAGCAGGAAATGGCCTCTAAGCATGTGAGGAGTCCACCAGCTGCTTAATACAAACAGTGCCACTCTGGGTTGGCAGGAGCTGCAGAGGTCTAACGGAGGGGCAGGCAAAACCTGCCTTCCTCCCTTTAATGTGCCCAACTCGTCCCCAGCCAAAATGATTCGGCTGGGACAGCTCAAAGCATTTCGGCACCTGGAAAGAGAGGTGAAGCAACACTTCGAGCTCATCTCTAGCATTTTCTATTCACACAGGAGAGCAATGGTGCTCAGGACTCTCAACCCATGCTCTTGGTGAACTGACTCAGCACCTTCGCATATTTATTTATTTTATTTATTCATTCAATTTCCATAGCACCCTTCCAAAGATGGCTCAGGGCGGTTTACACAGAGAAATAATAAATAAATAAGATGGCATCCCTGTCTCTAAGGGGCTCACAATCTAAAAAGAAACATAAGATAGACATCAGCATCAGTCACTGGAGGGATACTGTGCTGGGGGTGGATAGGGCCAGTTACTCTCCCCCTGCTAAATAAAGAGAATCACCACGGTAAACGGTGTCTCTTTGCCAAGTTAGCACAGGAATGCCCAGAATTTTCTATAATGCACATTTTCTGGAATCCAAGGTTGACACACAGGGGTGTCACAACAGACAAATCAATGTGGAAAGAGTTTCCTGAAGCAAGGACCTTTGAAAAGCCAAAGCCGCAGATGAACCCTGACAACACACATCCTGTTTCCAGTCATTAACTGGATGCAGCCAGTACAGTCTGGAGAGAGAGAGAGAGAGAGAGAGAGAGAGAGAGAGAGAGAGAGAGCGCCCTGCAAATCTTCCAAAGAGCAGTCTGGTCTCAAAAAAGGTTAAAAGTTGCCAACCCAGAACAAACAGCAGCCAGCAGTGGCCAAACAAAAAACCCCTTAGGGCAACATTTTCTAGATTACTTTGTGGATTAGAGAAAACAATTGACTGATCATTCTTTTGTTTTCAGGATTAAGGAGATTCTGATATGGTAAAATTTATTTTTGACATTTGTGGAACAGTCCTTTCATAAGCCTATATTAAAACATGGCTGTTATTAAAGATTACTAAGTACAAATGTGGATTGACCACTCTTCAACTATCCATTTGTGCAAATAAAAATCCTCTGTGTTTTAAGAGGTAACTAAATCTATGCTATTAACAAATCCGAGATAACAAATCCCAAGAGGGCCAAAACGCCAGGAATGAGTAAAGAAAAGAAGAGGAGGAGAAAGTTCAACAACTTATGTGAATGCCAATAAAATCTTCGGCCATTCTACTGCTACTATGAATATTTATATACCACTCTTCAACCAAAGTCCTCAAAGCAGTTTACATAGAAACATAAATAATAAATTCTCATCCAAAATCCAAGAAATGGGTCAGAAATAAGAATGAATCTACATATAATAACAGTAGCTTTAAAGCCTTGTAAGGTTAAATTAAATGAGAGTACATTTGTTTACATTTGATAAGCATCCACTGCCATAAAAACGTAATTGGAGCCATATTTATTTTTCTTTTTAAAAGCTGAAACCAAATCAGAGATATACAAATTAGAATTTTGCTTTTGTAAAGAACAAGTATTGCCTTAATTTATCCGATTACTATATCTATATCTATATCTATATCTATATCTATATCGCTGCTTGGGCCTCACTGACTGACAGGAAACTCCCAGACCAAACCACGAAAGATAGAAACATGTCATGTTTTCACAGGTAGGGTTCAGACCTCTCCCAGACGACCAGAAAATTGGAAATCCTGGGAAAATTCATTAATGTCCTGGAAACTGCAGTAAAACTCTCCCATTGGAAAAGTGCAGGTTAGGGTTAGGGTTCGAATGAACTTGGGCAGTTTTCTTGGATACTTTCAGACACAGAAAGTCTTTGTGGGTACAGGAGGCATGCTTGCAAACTACAAGCTGTTTTACTAGTAATTATAAAAAATGCCATCCAGCACAGAGGCAGGAAGGTAAAAACTGGATCTTCTTTTAGATCATGTCCTCACCAGCAGCAACTTTTCACTGCTGGGCTTCACGATAGGAGGCACCACGGTCTGCCCTTATCCACTGTCACTGTTTTACACCAGCTTTCTCCACGTGACTAGGGATGTGCATCGAACTGGCCCAGCTCAAAGGTTCACCCTCGAGCTGCACCAGGCCCAGTTGGGCTCAAAGTTGAGCCGAACCCGTTGGGCTGGACTGGGGCCAGTTCGGATTTTTTTTAAGTAAAAAAAGTATGACTTGCCGTCATAGCAAGGCTCCAAGGGGTGCTGTTGCAGCTTCAAGGGAGGGGTCTCCTGATGTCCCCCTCTCCCCACTGCCCCCCCGGTCATCTTCAGCCTTTTAATGGGCCATTTCAGGCCCATTTTTAGCCCATCACAGGCCTGTCTGCAGTGGCGGTTCTACTCGAACCGGGTTTTCTGTTTTTGTGCACACCCCTACACATGACCTCTTGATCCATATTAAAGAGGTAGAAGCATCGATTCAGTGTCTGAATGTCACATTAAGGCTTTTCCTAGCCACAGTGCTACCAATCCTCCTAAATTACCAGAGCTGCTTTTCTTTTAATTGCGGGTGAATTTACAAAATTGCATACTGTATTTTATGGACTATAAGACTCACTTTTTTCCTCGAAAAATATCCGCCAAAATTCAGGAGCGTCTTATATGTTTTAACAGTTTAATATGTTAAAACTCTGAAAAACTGGATGAAAATTGAGGTGCGTCTTATAGCCCGTAGCGTCTTATAGTCCGTAAAATACGGTATATGATGGCCTACAATTGCACTTGGAGACATTATTAACTTTGTCTGTTAGCAAAAACTGAATGCCAGGATCCCAGTAGCTCACTATTCTACAATTCCAGAAGCCGATGACTTTTCGATAAGTACTCCTATTCTGCCTATTTTGCACCCTAGTACACAAAGTAATACCCCCTGAAAAGGGGGAAAGTTCATGAGAGCATTCTTGCATTTACTGAAAAACAGAGGCATGTAATTTTAGCAGATTTCCTGCATGCACATTTGTGCACAGGAAATGCATGGAGATTATGCTCAATCCATGAAGGTCTAAGAGAATGCCTGCTATGTAAATTTAAGATGGTTTTGCAGCCATCTCTCCTCCTAGGAAGCCATGGGAATTGTAATTCTTTGAGAAGGAGCAAGAGATTTCACAGACAACTCTCAGCAGCTCACCAAATTGCAGTTGCCAGAGAATTCTGGGAATTTTAGTGAAAGCCATTACAAGTACATGACATTAAACTGAAACAAATTTGTAGTGAAGAAGTAGTTCCAGTGAAAGGAAATTAGAATGTTGGTGCCACGCTCACAACCTTAAACTGTAAAAAAAAAAAAAAGTGCTGGGGGGAGAGTGATGATGAAAATGACATGAAATTGGCCACATGACATGTAGCCTCCAATCACATGCCAGCATGACAGATCTCTTGCATTCCTGCTCATCCTATTTCATAGCCATACAAAATCCAAGTGACACAGTTATCATCACTATGGCAGTGGAGAAAAGCTGTCAAGGCATATTGTGCTTTGAATAATTAAATCGTCTTCTAAGGATTTCACTGCCTTTTGGAAGTTAAAAAGAAGAAAAGCAAAGAAAAAAGTAAAATGGACATTGATCTGCTGGGGCTGTAGATCTTGCTGCTACAGTCAATACACGTCATCAGCAAAGGGTCGAAATTTAATGAAGAGTAAATTGGCTTGCTTTAAAGAAGGGGAAATTGATCAGCTTTGTGACCCAAAGCAAAACACAATAAGGCTTCACTGGTCTCCAAGTCCTGTAATCATTGTCGCCTTAAGAATCGATGAGTAATAGGCCTCCGTTTGTGTTTTGAAATGTGTGATTCATATTATTGAGGCTGTATTCATTTTAATAGGGCGTCCCTCAATCAAAGGCAGAGAGTAACACAGCAATCGTAGTCTGTAATGAATTCTGTCCAGCAGCCTGATGAGAATTTCAGCTTGATTTATAGCTGTCATCAGAACTGATAAAGGTCATCACTGAATTTCATTTTTGTAATGCTGCCAATTTTTATAAGGGTTTATTTTCAGCCAAAGTGATGTTGACCGTTTCCAGCTCTTTAGGCAAGGAACTGTGTATTCCAGCATATACAGTATAGGAGCTATCCTATCCTTTGACTCAAAGGTCACTCTCTCTTTTGCTGTTTTTGGATACGCGAGAAAGCCCTGTGTGCAAGGGGCAAGGCTTCCTTCCAGTGGCACACCTTGCATTTAACTCACAAAGGTTCTCTATCCCTCTGTGCTCCCTAGCATTTTGGGGAGCACAGAGGGCCACTGATGGAAAGAGGAAGCTAAAAATCCCTAGTGGGCAGGGTGGACAGAGTGCACATGGTGACATCAGGACCATGCAGGGGAAGGGGTAAACCCCTATATCCGTGTAGTCCACCTTACATGGGTACACACCATGAGGCTGTAACATAGACCAGCTAAAGCAGTTAATGCAGGGTTTGAGAAATTCCAGGTGCCAGGGAGCCATGGCATCTAAAAATTAACCATGGCACCTAGAGAAGATTAGTCAGAAGTCAAGTTATTTAATAACATCTTTATTTGTCCCAATGCAGCCCCATTTCTCTTCTAAGCATGATCTCTATAAAGCTCCAAAAAGAGAAGCACCTTTTAACAAGGCAATTCTCTTTATTTAGCACGGGGAGAGTAACTGGCCCTATCCACCCCCAGCACAGTACCTCCAGTGACTGCTGCTGGTGTCTATCTGATGTTGCTTTTTAGATTGTGAGCCCCCTTGGGGACAGGGAGCCATCTTATTTATTTATTATTTCTCTGTGTAAACTGCCCTGAGCCATTTTTGGAAGGGCAGTATAGAAATCAAATGAATGAATGAATATAATTACCCTTCCCCTACATTGTCCATGACTAAGTCCCATCATGTTGTCAAGTATCCATTGTCTGGCTCCTAAGTTTTTAGGCCTGCTTCCAGATCCACAGAAAATTTGCCTGTGCTCAGAGAATACACTGAGTTTGAGTTTATACCCGGGTCTATCTCTTAAAGCGCACTGGCACTGGGGACAAAAGTGTTATTGGGCACATGGCTTCAAAGAGAACCCCTGCTGAGCTGCCTGCAGAACCACTTCCCGGTCCTCCGGGGGCTGCCTGGCATGCCCTTCTCTCCCTGGCACCGCTGTGGACACCTGGCAGTGGCCTCCTTGTCCCTGCACGGCAGTGGCTTCCTGGCTGCTGCGCATGCACAACGGCCAGCTGAGTGGTCAGCACAGCACTTGGCAGCTGAGCAGTCAAATGCCCGCTGCACATGCGCAGCAGCCAGCTGAGCAAAGGGGCAGCACAGCTTCCCCACAGCCTGCTGGGCCAGGGAGGAGGCTGCTGCAGGGTGAAGGTCTCTGGGTGCCCGTGGCAGTGAGCCACAGGGGGTGGAAGAGGCAAGTGAAGCAGCCAGCACGCCGCCACTACCAGGTGGGCCAGCCACCTGTTCCTAACTTGAACACGGGGCGTCTATGCCCTCCTGACTGGCACCCTGGTAAGCAGTACCAACCCCTTACATTGTTTGAGCGCTACATAGTACTACTGAAGTCTTCCAACAACATATGCCATGGCAGGCAGTGCTGCCATCAATTTACAACCATAGGCATAGAGCACCTTCTTCTACATGATCCCTACCGCACATTAAGGTCATCTGAGGAGGTCTGCCTCCAGTTACCACAGGTACATCTGTTGGTGACTCAGAGGCAGGCCTTCTGTGTAGCTGCTCCTGGGCTGTGGAATGCACTCGCGGTAGAAATCAGTAATTCAAGATCATTACATCCTTCAGGAGAGCCCTTAAAACCTATCTGTTTGGCCTGAACTTCCAGGGTTTTTAATTAGTTTTAATTTTTTTAATGCTGTAACCTGGTTTTCATTTTTTAAAATTTATTCTGATTGTTTAATTATTTTTTTAATGATGTTTTAATTGTTAATTGATGCTTTGCATTGTTTATATTTCTGTTTTAACTGTTATTGGTTTTAATGGTTTTGTTTTAATTGTAAACCGCCCTGAGCCACTTTGGAAGGGCAGTATAAAAATTGAATGAATGAATGAATGAATGAATGAATGTATAAAATAGGCAAGGCGATGCTCAGCATGTTTACTCAGAAGCAAGGTCCTTTGATTTCAGCTGGACTTACTCCCGTGTAAATGTGCACAAGATGGCAGCCTTGAACTAATTGGTCCAGGGCCTTAAGGGCCAGCCAATGTCACACAAATGCTCCTGGCTACTCCTTTTATCCTGCTGCAGCCACCATTCATTCGAGGAAGATGACAAGAAATAGAAGGGCAAAGGAAACTGTCACACACTGGCTCAATTTTTTTTTTTTAACAAGGCAGTAGCTAAGACCTGGCCATGCGACAAAATGCCCAATTGGCCAAACCAAACATGTTTCGGGTCCACAAGCAATCTGAAAAGCAATACGCTTTGATTAAACCAGCCTTTTTATTGCCACTATCCTCAATATGTCCCAATATTTTCTCTGAAATGAAACGGAAGCTTAACATGCAAGTGAAGAAAGGGAGCCAAGGAAGAAAGAGACCAGACTTGCAGCAGCAGCACTGTCGCCTCAGCGCACTCATAGGCTGTCTGCGGCTCGTATCTAGCAATCTGTATTCACAGCAGCTACTTTGGAACATAAAAAAGCATTTGGCTGGGGTGTTTGAGCAGGCTGTAATGGCTGGCCTTCGAGTAGGCGTACAGATTAAAAACAAATAAGCAATTTGCCTCGAAATTCTTACAGTCTGTTGTGGAATATAAATGGTGAGGGGAAGGGGGAGAAATGGAAGTCAAAATGGTTTGGGGTTTTTTTTTTGAATGATGGAAAAGAAGCCCACGGGAGGGGGAGAACCACCTAATTTCCTTAAAAGCCATGTTGCAATTAATACCATGCAAGGGCCCCATGCTGAGAAAGCACAACTCCCACTGATGATGGTAGAATGTCTTAGAAAGAGCACGTCTTGGTTGAGACCCAAGAAAACAAGAGCTATAGACATCTTGGGTGCTGGAGGCAGAAGATACCCCCAGTGGTAAGATAGATAGATAGATAGATAGATAGATAGATAGATAGATAGATAGATAGATAGATAGATAGATAGCCTGAGCTCAGAGCTATTCAGGAGCTCTGACTGCTGTCAGACCAACATGCCCCATGGAGCTGTCCATGGTACTGCAACATGCCTCACCTCCTTGCAGACCTCATGGGCTGTTGTCTTCCGGAAAATATGGTGCATTTAAATACTCTGGACCTTGGAACTCCAGCTGAATCTTGGACCAGTCTCCAAGGGGCACCTGTCCACTGAACAACCCTTTGGTCCACGTCTTTTTCTAGCGGTTCTCAACAGAATTTTGACCAGTTGACCAATCAGTTTTGTACAAGTTGGACAAAATAGATGGTGAGGCCTATGGTCTGGTCAGCTCATTACAAACCAGCCTTAGCATTGCAACCATACCATCTCCTCCATAGCAATGCCACTACCATGGAGAACTGGTCTTATGAATTTTATTCCCCTTAGGGGATGGCACCACTCTAGGAAGAACATCTGCCTGTTTGCATACAAGGTTCGAAGTTCCCTCCCTGGCATCTCCATATAGGGCTGAGAGAGACCCCAACCATGTGAGCACGTGAGTGCCGGTGCCTGGAGAATGACGGATCATGTGGAGGGAAGGTAATCAGGATCCTGGCTTCTCCCCCACCCCATCCCTCCCTAATGCCAGGCAAATGGTCGCATGAATGAACTTTCTGTCTCAGAAAAAGGTCACCCACCTAGACAGTACTTCTCAGTACTGCAAACAGTGTTGCAATACTGATTTTAAGTTGCAAAGGAAGGCAGGGTCCTATAGCCCTAATAATCACGTAATAGAGGGGACTTTAGCAAGTGCCATTTTGCCAAGTCATAATGTCAGAAGAATGAGAAAAATTGGAGACTCTGGTTTTTTGTTTTGCACCATGCCTGGGCAGACTTCAAGCTTGTAGAAACTACTTTGGTGGTGGTTGTTTTTTAAATTAGAACCTGAAGGCCCAGCAATCACAGTCTGGTGCAAAAGGGCAGCTCAGGGAGGGAGGGAGGGAGGGATGGAGCCAGATGGAAAATGCTGACCCAGAGGGCCTAGCTAGTTGCCTCCTGCACCCCATGCGTCATACACTGAGATGACTTGCACATGGGACTATACATCTACATCTGAGTCACTACAGACCAGGGATTCCAAACATTTCAAAAAGCCTTGTTGTTGTTGTTGCTATTGTTAAACAGCTGGGAGTTAGAAAACCTTGCTGATTTACTGCAAATCATTCAGAAAGGTCCAGGTCTACCTTTTGTCCACCCCTCTTCTATACACATATAGATGTAGGAGCCAATGATCAGAAACAGGATCCTCCGACAAGAGCACCAGGGCAGTGTACCTAGGAGGGGGACAGGCTGTTCTGCAAAGCCATCGTTACCTTCCAGTCCTCAATGAGGCACCACTTGCATATGAAAAGTTCTTGATCCTGTGCATTGTGCTTGCACTTCCCACCCCTTTTGCTTCTGCAGCCCTGAGCACTGCAATGCAGAAATAAGCCTCAGTTCCTTGTGTTTCCAGATTATTAGTATGAGGAAGCAGATTGGAAGAGGGAACAGCCTGCCTATAACATTATGAACATAGCCCTTAATTCCGGGAGGCACCTGACATCTTTTTTTAATCTCTCTGACATTATGGACCATTATCTTTTTAGTGCTTTTTGTAGAGCTTCTTGCATTACTTCTTCCTTTTTAAATGTGAAAGGAAAATCTCTAAAGCAGAAAAACCTCAGTGAGCAGTGAGCGATTTGCTGTAATTTACCTAAACAATCAACTTCTCATCATATTGGTACATTAAGCCAGCATAACATGGCTTAGTGTGTTTTATTATGCAAGAAGCAGCTTTAATCACTCCTCATTTTGATGCAGCATGGACTGAGTCAGTGTTTCAATCTAGTACATTTTTTGTTAGGGGTCTGCATGAACCATTAGATCGCAAACCGGTCCGCTATGAACCGGGCCAGTTTCACGGTTCAATCGTGAACCAGACCAGCCTCCAGGAGAGGAGAGTACCCAGCCTGTGGTGGACCAGTTTGAACAGGTTCGGCAGTTTGAGGGCTATGTTTGTAATGGGAAACCCAGTGAGCATTCCCCTTTACAAGCAAAAGGAAATCCTGGCTTTAAAATGCTTTTAAGCGGTGGCTGGAGGGGTGGGGGTGGCAAGAGGGTACCTTTAAAAGTAGTTGTAGGTGCTTACCGGTCCAGCACTACCCCCAGTAGCCTCCCCCCCCCATGCAGCGGTGGCACAGCTCCTGTACTGACCTGGTCTCTGCAGATGTGCAGAGGCCATTTCTATGACCTCTGTGCATGCTCTGTAATCATCAAGTATTTGATTACTGAGAATGGGACTGTAACTCAGAGACAGATTATCTGCTTTGCATGCAGAAGACACCAAGCTCAATCCCTGGCAGCATCTCCAGGAAGGTCTGGAACCTTAGAGAGCTGATGCCAGTTAGTGTAGGAAATACCGAGCTAGATTCAGTATCATGCAGCTTCCTATGCTCCTAAATACATTGAGTATGCAAAGAACTTGGAAAATCTAAGTTGTGGATCTAAATAATTCTAAATCTAAATATTTCTAGAAATCTAGAAAAATCTAAATATTTTTATCAATCTAGAAAATCTAAATATTTATGTTTATAGTAGAAATACAGAGCGGGAGCTCAATATTGCTCAATAGAGCCCCTGGTGGCACAGTGGTAAAACTGCCGCCCTGTAACCAGAAGGTTACAAGTTCGATCCTGACCAGGGGCTCAAGGTTGACTCAGCCTTCCATCCTTCCGAGGTCGGTAAAATGAGTACCCAGAAATGTTGGGGGCAATATGCTAAAAATCATTGTAAACCGCTTAGAGAGCTTCGGCTATAGAGCGGTATATAAATGTAAGTGCTATTGCTATTGCTAATATTGTAGGGTGGTATAGAGATACATTATGTACTGAAAGCCAACACCGTGTAGTCGCTAGAGGGTTGGACCAGGTCTAGGGAGACAAGAGTTCAAGTCCCATGAAACGTATTTTTCAGTCAACCTACCTAAGGGGCAAGATGCCTCTAAATACCAGTTGCAAGCGCAGAACAGTAGGAGAGAGGGCATGCCATCAGCTCTTGCCTGTGGGCTTCTCAGAGGCATCTCATGGGCCACTGTGTGAAACAGGATGCTGGACTAGATAGGCCTTAGGCCTGATCTAGCAGGACAAGTGGGATACTCCATTACACCCTGAAACCCCTGCGAAGAATATGCATTCCATGGGTGCGGATGCCCATGCTGTACCTGGGCTGCTCAACTTCGGCCCTCCCGCAGATGTTGGCCTACAGTTCCCATTATCTCTGGCTATTGGTCACTGTGGCTGGGGATTATGGGAGTTGTAGTCCAAAAACAGCTGGGGGGGGGCTAAGTTGAGCAGGCCTGCTGTATACAATTGTTAACACCCATTTCTGTGCTGCCCAATTTTCTGAGAGCTTTTGTGAATCATCTCTCTATATAAAATTGAATGTCTGTCTGTCTGTTCCCTATTCATTCCCACACCCTTTGAACTATTGGGACCAAACTTTGCAGAGTGACTTCTTACGACCCTACAAGTAGCATACGGGACCCGGGGACCCCGACAACCACCCCTCTAAGTTTCTATAAACTGCTATTATAAGCCCGAGCAATGCCGGGTACTTAAAGTTAGTCCTAAATAAAAATAAGATTTAGATTAAAGCGTTGTGCTAGAAAGGCCAATAGATACACATAAAATTTTAAAATGTGTACTACGTGATCCAGTTTAAAACATGACAATAGTGGGTTTACAGGGGCCATTAAAATTAAATCTGTCATCTGTATACTAGGTTTGTGGTGAAAAGCAGATACTTAAATGACTGCACAAATTAGTTGGTACTTCATTGAAAGAGCATTGGGAGTAAATTGGCCACAAGAGGGCACACTCTCTTACAAAACCAATAGAAAACATCATGAGAGATGGAAAGAAGTATCACTGAATCATTTAATTTAATGTTTGGGGCGAGATGAAGGATGACAAACCTAATCAGACAATTGTGGGTAATGTGATAGCAACTAAGATTAGTGCAAATACATGACACACAGAGGGAAGACTCACAATGGGATTCATGGCTTATAAACCCGTATTAATGGATTTTTTAAACTTAGTGGTGTTTCTCTTTTCCATCCTCCAATGTTACATGGCCTTTGTTTTCCTTCCAGCAGGGAATGCTGTACTAAAATCAGAACAATTAACCATCTAAACCTTAAGTGTTAAAAACTCTTACTTGGAATTAAATTCCACTGAATGCAGCTAATTCCCTTGCAGAAACACTGAGAAGCAGGAAATGGATCTATTATTCTGCATTAGTCATGGCTTGCTCTATTCAACAGTACAAAGTGACTCTAATAGAATAAGCTAGAAATGCTCGCCTTGTAAGGCAGATTTCTTGTTGAATATAGGCAGAAGATGGCTACCCATGGCCAGAAGCATGAGGGATAGCAGTGTTGAGCACATCTAAAATAGTCCATTTTCATATTTTAAGCTGCTCTAAATTGGGTTGCTTTTAGCCACTTTGGACAGCTCAAAGATGAAAAGGAAAAGAGAATGTAAATGAAGTTATTATTATTTTATATTGTATGCTCAATGTAGGAACTTTAAAAGGTCGTTCACACATGACCAGTAAGGGTGGTGGAGGGAGGGCTGGTGGGGAGGCAGGCTCCTACCTGCCTCTCTGCACATGATCAAAGGAGGTTGTAAGGCTCCAGGGGCGTAACTATAATAGAGCAAGGGGAGACAGTTGTCTGGGGGCTCAGTGCTTCGCCCGCCCCCCCGAGGCAAGTCACATGACTGACTCCCCCAGCCGTGCACCCACCCAGGCTTCCTTCAGTTGTATTCATCCTCCGATGAATACAACTGATTTATTGTGACACATTGGAGGGGGGGGGGGATTTTACTATGCTTTTTGTTACCACTATTCAGCCTCATTTAAGATTTATTTACTTCACATGCTGAGCTTCAGTGAGGGGGGGGCATTTTAAAATCTTGTCTCTGGGCCCACTCCAACCTTGCTACGCCCCTGTAAGGCTCTGCTACTTGCGTGGCACACAAGCCGCGGCAAGTGGCAGAGCAAGGAGCCAGAGGAGGAAGTCCTCTGACATCACTCAATGCTCAACACCAGGAATACCATGCCTTGAATGATTTCCCGAGAGCTGGGCAGAGTCAGCTGTGTGCGCTGAGGCTGCCTGCAGCCCAAGAACACACAGCCGGAAGCCCAGGTAGGGCTGCTCATGTAAATACCCTCAAAGAGTTTCCATAGACAAGACAAGGAAGAAGCTCCAGGTAGGTGGGAAGAATGGATTGAGTTGTAATAGAGAAGAAGAGACTTGTGGGGCTGAGAGTGGAGGAGAAGAGCAGAGAGAAGAGCAAGGAGAACCCAAAGGAAACCCAACAGGTGGGGAAGAGGGAGATATGGGGACAGCTGGTCTTGTGGAAGCAAGCTTCTGGCTATGCAGGATCTGCCCTGGTTTGCATTTGCATGGGAGACTCATGTGAGTACTGTAAAATATTCCCTTTAGGGGATGAGACCACTCTGGGAAGAGCACCTGCCTGCTTGCATGCAGAAGGTTTCAAATTCCCTCCCTGGAGGCATCTCCAAGATAGCGCTGAGAGAGGTATTAATGGAACTGCCCTGGGGTGTTTGGTCAGCACCCCAATGTTCGGGCTTTGTGGGGGAATTAGCTCTTAAAGGGGGTAAACTCCACCAGTTTTAATTTGTGAAAATGTTTGGACTCAAGAAATGGCTGGATTGAGACAAGGTTACAGTTTCAACATAAAAAGAAAATATTTATTGTAGGAGGGGCACAGAAAGAAAGGAATGTGTGCTTAAAGCAATATTACTATCAAAAATGCATTTAACTATAATGAAGTGTTTTAGCTTAAAGTCCTAATTGTGTAAATTCCCCACTGGGCAAGAGAAAGAGGCTTGTGAGAGAGATAGTGGGTAGCATAGATCTATGAAAGGGATAGAGAGGGCCCAGTTGCAGGGCAAACATTCACCTTCACCTGATCTGGATGACGGGACCTCAGGACTCTGGGGAGGGCTTCAGAATCTCATCCTCCGAGACAGCGTGATTGGAAGCAGGAGGGCTGCAGGGATTAGTAGAGGGAGAGGTGCCCACAAGAAGGGTACCTCCGTGGGGCCAGCTTCCTATAGCAGTTAGATAAGCTGGATGGATCAGCAGAAGGACTGATCCGGAGAGTGGCATGAGAAACTGGACACCTCCAGTTGCAATGGGGGGTGTGCAGCAGATTGCCCAAGCTGCTAGTGATTTCAAGCTCTTTGCAGGTTACCAGAGTGCACAAGGAGTGCTCAATGGAGTCCCAAGTACAACACACGATGGTGTATACAAGGAAGCACACTGGTTCATGGAAGTGGGGATACTTATATCCCAAACATGCCTTAGTGGCACATTCCTACTGCCCTCCTTTTCGGAGTAGAAGTGCCAGGATGAACCTGCACGGAATGCATTGTGTCTGATCACTCTTTCCAGGGTGAAACAATGCAGGGATTGCCTTCTGTGTGCAAGGCTGATTGTGATGAAAATCAGAGTATACAGGTGCACAAAAGAGTATCTGTGCATGGATGGGCTCTCTAGTAATCCTATCAATAATTTCAACAGGCACATCTCTAGGTCTATGTCACTGACTCATCCTCTTTGTGATGAGGAGACCATTGCTTCACTACCTTATCTTCTTGTCTTCCTGCTTGGCATAATCGGCTTGTTAGCATATCATTATCTCTTGCGAGAGGATGAGGGAAGTTAAGGCAGTTCACTCTGAGTACAGAGTGGTCTTGGATGCCAGTTAACTTGCTATAGTTAACTCTGGAGTCTGCTTAGTTGGGGCTCATGCATCGAGAGGGGGCATGCATCTTGATCCCCATTCCAATTTGCTTTGTTTGTAACCAAATCTAGGGGTGACTAGCCCATTACCAACTAAGTGACCTGTCCCCATATGTACCATAAACTGAGAGCTCACATTACTGTGAAGCTCCTGAGCATATCCAAAGTGTGATCTCCAAGCCTAGAGATGCAACTGCAAACAGGGAGGCTCCTTGGAGCTGGGATGAATATGCACAGTGAACAACAGAGACTCCTGCCTGCAACCCTGGAGAAGCTGCTGCTAGTCTGTGTAGGCAATATTGAGCTAGATAGACCAATGGTCTGACTCAGTATATGGCAGCTTTCTATGATCCTATGAGACAGAAGAAGAGCTTCTTCAGTGGAAATATTGCAAAAGAGATCTGAGAAACATGAGGACAATCAGCAAACTATCTATCTATCTATCTGTCTATCTATCTATCCAAACCAACATCCCAGAAACTTAAGACATGGAAGAACTCAAGAGGAAGAGGATGATGAACTGTACCAAAGTTAGCAGAGAGGTCAGAGCAGTAGACCCTTGGATTTCACAATGATCATACCACCTATGAGCCAGCGTGGTGTAGTGGTTAGAGTGCTGGACTAGGACCGTGGAGACCCAAGTTCAAATCCCCATTCAGCCATGAAACTAGCTGGGTGACTCTGGGCCAGTCACTTCTCTCTCAGCCTAACCTACTTCACAGGGTTGTTGTGAAAGAGAAACTCAAGTATGTAGTACACCGCTCTGGGCTCCTTGGAGGAAGAGCGGGATACAAATGTAATAATAATAATAATAATAATAATAATAATAATAATAATAATAATAATATGGGCGAGCTCAGTGGAATAGATGGGTGGGGGGCGGGGAGTCAGACTGTAGGGGGTTGACTGGAGTTTGACAAGTTAGGCCCCCAGTAGGAGGCAGCATGCTCCAGGCACTTGGGGACAAAGGGAAGAAATGAGATTGAACTGGCAGTGGCAACTGAGGGTGGGCATAGGCCAAAGGAGGGTTTTTTGAGAATGGTGCAAGAATGGCATGTGTGAATACAGTAGGGAGGAGAGGGTGGAGGGATAAGCCAGAGGGATTGAGCCAGCATGGTGTAGTGGTTAGAGTGCTGGACTAGGAGACCCGAGTTCAAATCCCCATTCAGCCATGAAACTAGCTGGGTGACTCTGGGCCAGTCACTTCTCTTTCAGCCTAACCTACTTCACAGGGTTGTTGTGAAAGAGAAACTCAAGTATGTAGTACACCGCTCTGGGCTCCTTGGAGGAAGTGCGGGATATAAATGTAAAAAAATAAAAAATAAAAATATAAATAAATAAATAAATAAAATAAGAGCAAACAACAGGACCTGAGATGCAAGAGGCTCAAGAGGCCAAGTGAAAGTGGGCAGTGAGGACAGCAGACTGGTCATCTTATCAAGAGATACTGGAGGGAAGGGCCTTCAGCCCATTCCCTTTCCCCATTCCATTCTTCTTCCAACTCCTTGAATAAATTGAAAGTAGTGATGTGAATCAGGCCATTCTAAAATCCCAGCCGGAAAATTCACAGCAGGGTATTTCATATATTGAAAGTGTATTTAAACAGCTTAAAATGTAAACAAACTTGAGCATTGTACTCTGAGTGTGGTAGAAGGACAGCCATGTGTCTGCATTGTATTCCAAAGGGTGCGTGTCACCACCTCAGTGAATTGTCTGTATCTTGCCTGCCAAATATTAACAAAAGGCTTGACAAACAAGCAGAAGGTTGCCGGTTCAAATCCCTGCTGGTACTATACTGGGCAGCTGTGATATAGGAAGATGCTGAAAGGCTTCATCTCCTACTGCACGGAAAGAGGCAATGGTAAACCCTTCCTGCATTCTACCTAAGAAAACCACAGGGCTCCGTGGGCACCAGGAGTTGAAATCAACTTGATGGCACACTTTACCTTTACTAATTCCAGACTAGGGCAACTTTTGTATATTGAAACACAAATACCCATTGTGTGTTGCTTCACTTTTGCTACCACCAGCTTGTCAGGTGTATGTGCAAATGTCCATGGAAGCACAGAATTGGTTGACTCAGACAAATGGCCTCCAGCTCATTGCTCTCAGCTCTCTAAGGAATAGGAATCATGCAGAGAAACAGATGGCTGCTCCAAACTAAACTGGAGCACACGGCTGCTCCAAAATAAATGCTGGAATACGAGTGCATTTGTAGAGTGGTCAGGATTCCCTCCAACCCACAGACCAAGAAGGCTCCAACATGACTGTTCTGTCCTGCAGACTTTTCCACTGTACAGCAACCAGTGAGGTTTTTGTTTGTTTGTTTTGTTCTGTTTTTACTGTATTAGTCTATTGTTAACTGGAAAACTTCAAGAAAATATTTTTAAGTTGCAGGAACCTATATGAACTTCAAAGAACCACTTTACTTTAAGAAGAAAAACTTAACTGAAAACATTGGGTTGTCCAGCTGTGCATTTAAGTACAGAAGAACAGCCCTGCTGGGTCAGGCCCAAGGCCTATCTAGTCCAGCAACCTGTTTCACACAGTGGCCCACCAGATGCCTCTGAGAAGCCCACAGGCAAGAGGTGAGGCATGCCCTCTCTCCTGCTGTCGCTCCCCTGCAACTGCTGTTGAGAGGCATCTTGCCTCTGAGGCTGGAGGTGGTCTAAAGCCACCAGATTAGTAACCATTGATAGACCTGTCCTCCATGAAGTTGTCTACACATTTACTGTGTCATGGTATACACAGACTTGACATACAGAGCTTTTGTATGCCTTGCTACCTGGAGTGGGAGCACATTACTTCAGATTTCATAAAGAGGCATGGCAAAGGTCAGATTAACAAAACTAGTCGCAACTTACTGGTGTGGCAAAATCAGTACAACTGACTTCATCTGAAGTAGATTTTAAAAATGTACTTAACTTGGGACTTGATGAGCCTCAGTAAAGGTTCTGGGTAACAATAGTTATCCTGAGTTTGATGCCAGGGTGAAAACTGATTAGTCACTCCAAAGCAGTTCTGTGAGTGACAAGTGTGTGGGCCGTCATGAAATTCTCTAGGACAGAGATGCTAAAATTTGGGTCCCCAGATGTTATTCAAGTGCAACTCCATCATCCCAGCCACAGAGGCTGAACCCCCTGCTCTAGGATCATGCTAGTGAGTCTAATATCGATAAAGGATTCTGGGTACAGAAGAAAAGGAACTGTCTTGCTCATTTTTTCAAAAACTGACCGATATGCCTGTCTACAGGATACAGAAAGGAGGAGAACAGAAGCCGTTTATTCATATAACAGATGGAGAGGAAGAATGAAGAACACCAAAGTGGAATAGAATGTTCCTCCCATTATGGAATCCAAGCTGGATGGAGGTTTTGTGCAGGGCCCACATCCTGACCAAGACCCCAACAGGGAGATAGGAAATGTCTTCCCTTGAAAAATTGGCAGGCATGAGCGCTCATCACTTACTTGCAGAACATTTTATTGTCAAGGTCATTGTCTATCACACGCCATGTGCTTGTTCTGGAGCACCAGCCCTTCTTCACAGCTGGTTGCCTGAATTTCATGCTAGCTCTCTTCTCAGCCAGCTACACACTGGCTCTGTTTGCATGCTTGGTTAGTCAAATGCTTTGGCCACCTGCATCTCAATCAAAAGTTTATGGCCATGTTTTATGATTTGTTTCTTTCCTACTTTGCATTTGAAGAGGCCATGATAACTTCTGTTATACTCACACATCTCTCCACTTTAATCGCCCCCCCCCCGACAAAACTGATGGGAGACCAATTTTATTTGTTTAACCCAGCCTGGTGATCTCAATTTTTCCTCTTCTCTTTCTAAATTGCATTTACACATTTTGCTCAGGGAAATCTGAATGCAGATCAAGCTCAGCAAAACATTACAGTAATGAGCACGTTCAGTTTAATTTGAATGCAATTATTACAAGTGCTTCAAATGCATGGACCTACCGTAAAGTGGAAGTGATCATCTAATTAATAACATTTTCCCTTACTGAGTGGCCAAATATCACTAGGTATTGTATAAAATGTTGCGTGCGTTGTTTTTTTTTAATTTAAAGAGCAGGCCGTGTTTGCAGGCTCACAATCTAAAAGGACAACTGAGGAGGACAGAAAGGGAGGGAGGAGGAGGTGGAGGGAGAAAAGACAGGAATACTAGGGTAGCAAAGGTCAAGCAGAACCAATCAAAACTCTTGCAAGGGAACAAAAGGTCAAGCAAGCACTACAGCATTAGATGGATGAGTCTTGAGATGTTTTTTAAAGAAGGACACAGTGCAAAGAGCAGATGTGTGATGGCATAAGTTTCCAAGGATAAGGTGCAGCCAAAGGGGAGGAGGAGAAATGAGGAAATCTGTGATTTAGATAGGAGATGCTGTAAGCAGGAAGGTGTATGCAGATAACTTAATGGGTTGTTGTTATTTTTGCACAGGGAATAACTGCAGTAAAAGTATTTCTGCACAGAGATCCTTCTGGGTGCCTGAGTTTTGAGAGCCACACAGCACCCAGGCACAGTCTGCACCTGGATCCATCACTCGTTCACATAGCTCAGCATTTCATTCCAAAAGGGCGTGTGTGCACCCCACTGTTAGAGCATGTAGGAATATTTATATGCCATCCCAGCTAGAATGGGATTGAGAAAACTACTTAAGACACTTCCAAGGACTTGGGTATGTCCACTGGAATTTTTGGCTTCCTTTCTTTGACCAGCAAGGCCCCATCATAAGACCAGATGCTTTTGAAAGTAATTTCCATTTCATAAGAACAAAAGAACGTAAGAACAGCCCTGCTGGATCAGGCTCAAGGCCCATCTAGTCCAGCATCCTGTTTCGCACAGTGGCCCACCAAATGCCGCTGGAAGCCTACAGGCAGGAGTTGAGGGCATGCCCACTCTCCTGCTGTTACTCCCCTGCAACTGGTACTGAGAGGCATCCTGCCTTTGAGGTTGGAGGTGGCCTATAGCCCTCCGACTAGTAGCCATTGATAGACCTCTCCTCCACGAAGTTATCCAAACCCCTCTTAAAGCCATCCAGGTTGTTGGCTGTCACCACATCTCTTGAAAGCTGTGACTTTCCATGTGGCACAGAGGGCCATTTTCTGAGAAACATAAGCCCATAGCACCATTGAGTATGCTGGGCTAGTTGTACTGTAACTTGGCTCCCAGTCACTTATGTCTAAAAGAATACATGTAGGACTGAGACATTAGTTTTATAAATTATATGACCTTGAAGAGCTTGCAATGTCATGTCATGTTTTGAGAACTTGAACTGCATTTAATTTTCATAGCTGCAATTCTTATTTTGTACTCCAATATTCACATTTTCCAAGCCCAGCTGAGGAGAGGGGGTGGATTCCCAATCACTACTTACATCATTACAATTGTGGCCATTGAGACATTCAAAGGGAACAAAGTCTTCATTTGTTAGACTAAGACCTTGCACATAACATTTTCAATTATATCTATATCTGATGATAAGTTTAATCAACAGGAAGAAGGTTTTCACTGCTGTTGGATTAGTATGAAATCACTTTATCTCAGCATGTATTTATTTAACATTCATTGATGATGTGAAAATGAGCAGTTGGGCATTCTTTTCTGAATATTTTTGCTGAGTATATTCTTCCTCAAAAATTATGTAGCTATCCATGTACAGAAAATATTCAGAAAAGAACAGAACTGGAGACAATGAACCAGTTAAAATTAAAATCAACATAAATCAAGTATTTGTAGAGCAAAATCAGGACTCTGGCATTTCTGGGAGGTGTCCAATAAGTCATGTATAAAGGAAGGGTTTCTGCTGCTCAAACCAATTTGTGTGTTCATTCATTCATTCACTCGATTTCTATACCGCCCTTCGAAAAATGGCTCAGGGCGGTTTACACAGGGAAATAATAAATAAATAAGATGGATCCCTGTCCCCAAAGGGCTCACAATCTAAAAAGAAACATAAGACAGACACCAGCAATAGCCACTGGAGGGATGCTGTGCTGGGGGTGGATAGGGCCAGTTACTCTCCCCCTACTAAATAAAGAGAATCACCACGTTAAAAGGTGCCTCTTTGCCAAGTTAGCAGGGGTGTTGGCACCTAGCCTCTCAAACTGCAATTCAGTACTTATCTTCTGTAATATTCACAGAAGAGAGTAGTCATGTGGTAGCAAGCATGATCTGTCCCCATAGTTAGCAGGGTCCACCCTGGTTGCATATGAAAGGGAGACTAGAAGTATGATCACTGTAAGATATTTCCCTCAGGGGATGGAGCCATTCTGAGAAGAGCATCTAGGTTCCAGGTTCCTTCCCTGGCATCTCCAAGATAGGGCTGAGAGAGATTCCTGCCTGCAACCTTGGAGAAGCCGTTGCCAGTCTGTGAAGACAATACTGAGCTAGATGGACCGATGGTCTGGCTCACTATATGGCAGCTTCCTATGTAGCAATAGCAATAGCAATAGCAATAGCACTTACATTTATATACCGCTCTATAGCCGGAGCTCTCTAAGCGGTTTACAATGATTTAGCATATTGCCCCCAACATTCTGGGTACTCATTTTACCGACCTCGGAAGGATGGAAGGCTGAGTCAACCTTCAGCCCCTGGTCAGGATCGAACTTGCAACCTTCTGGTTACAGGGCGGCAGTTTTACCACTGCGCCACCAGGGGCTCATATATGTAAGCGTGTGCATGAACCATTCACCGCTGTACCAGATGGAACTCGACCAAGCCTGGTTTGGCAGCAAAGGGGTGGTCGGGTGGGGGCAACGAGAGAGGTAGAAAGGTCCCTACCTGACCAGCACAGGTGCCAATGCTCCTGCTCCCCCCTCGGCATGGCGAAGCTTTGTTTCTGAAGCTGCCTGCATGGTGGTGGCAGGACTCCGACCTCTGTGCATCCATGGTGTCCAAGCACGTGCGGAGGCCACTCAAATGGCCTCTGTGCCTCCACAGAGGCCGGAACCATGCTGCTGCACACTTGGGGCCACACTGGGGGGGGGGCATGGCAGCGCAGACAGCCACACCAGCTGAGTAAGGACATTTATATTTCTCTCGCTGCCTCCACCCAACCATCCCTTAATATGTCCTTCACCGGATTCCCCTTTACAACTATTAGACACCTGAACCACCAAACTGTATCGGTCAAACAGACCAGACTCGCCGGTCCGTTTGATCAAACCAGTTCAGCGGCATGTGGTTCGGCTCGAATTTGATTCAGATTTGACCTGACCGTGATTTATGGTATGTGTACATCTCTAATTCACAGTGCTATTCACTGTGGGGACTAAATTACTCCTGTTCATTTTGGTATACACCAAGACTAAGTACTTTAAGACCTTAAGATCCACTCTATTAGTCATATTGTCTGGAAATAGTAGAGCAAAAATTCATGAGGAAGTTTGATCATATTAAACAAGGATAAAATTTCGATGTAAACCTCCCTGAGCCATTTTTGGAAGGGCGGTATATAAAACAAACAAACACACACAGATAGATTCCATTGAACTGGAAAAGGTGCAGAAGAGGGCAACCAAGATTATCAGGAGCCTAGAACACCTTTCTTATGAGGCAAGACTACAATACCTGGGGCTTTTTAGTTTAGAAAAAAGACGACTGGGGGGAGACATGATAGAGGTCTATAAAATCATGCATGGTGTGGAGAAAGTGGAGAAAGAGAAATTCTTCTCCCTCTTCCATAACACTAGAACCAGAGGTCATCCCATGAAATTGATTGCCATGAAATCTAGGACCAACAAACGGAAGTACTTTTTCACACAATGCATAATCCACTTGTGGAATTCTCTGCCACAAGATGTGGTGACAGCCAATAACTTGGATGGCTTTAAGAAGGGTTTGGATAACTTCATGGAGGAGAGGTCTATCATCGGCTACTAGTCGGAGGGCTGTGGTCCACCTCCAGCCTCAGAGGCAGGATGCCTTTGAGTACCAGTTGCAGGGGAGTAACAGCAGGAGAGAGGGCATGCCCTCGACTCCTGCCTGTGGCTTCCAGCGGCATCTGGTGGGCCACTGTGCAAAACAGGATGCTGGACTAGATGGGCCTTGGGCCTGATCCAGCAGGGTTGTTTTTATGGATAAATAAAAAATATAAAATAAAATAAAATAGAGACTACGTTTTCCAGTCACACGATAAGGACCATACTTGATGTATTTTAACCCCTGTTCCTTTAATAATCTTAGAATGTTTCCATCCTGCAATTTCAGCTGCTAGTTTTCCGACATTTAGATCCATTAACAACTCAGCATCTGATGAAGTGGGTTGTCATCCACAGAACTTTATGCTATATTAATCCATTTTAGAATCCTTTCATGTAGTCTTTGATTGCTACCTATTTCTTTACAAATCTGTTAATGTTGAAGTTAATGTTAGCTGAAGGTTGCGCTAATATTACTTTTGAAATTAATTGTTGGTGTAAACTAATGCTGTCCGAGTAGCTGACATTATCCAGAAACATATGGGTACCAAATTATAAACAAAACAAAGAATGGCTGGCATCCTGACTAAATTTATTTGGCTAACTCCCACTGAAATTAAAAGTACAAGATAAGCATGACTTAATATCAATGGGAGTTCTTGAGTTAATTTGGTCAAGATGTTACTCTATAACATTTAGAACTCCCAAATTGAAAGAGGCACTCAGCTGGATTCTAAGAGTGCATTTGCACTAGTAGAAGCATCCCAGATGACATTACTTCCAGTTGCTGTGGCCCTGCTGAACAGACTCAACTCCAGTCAGGAATCAGGGAATGGGCAGATAAGAAGACTTGGTCATACCCTAACTGAATTGCCTGAGATCTTATCAGCTCATCCTTTGGACTCTCAAGTTTGCTGAGTTGTTACTGGATCCAAATGCAGGAAAACTAGCAGCTGAAATTGCAGGATGGAAGCATTCTAAGATTAATAAAGGAACAGGTGTTAAACTACATAATCCTTCTAGTGTGACAGGAAACCATAGTCTCTATTTTATCACTGTCTAATATGAACAATCTTCCTAATAAATTCCTGCTCTTCTATTTCTGGTGCATATGACTACTATCTCTTTTCACTTCTATCTGACTCCGTTCCTTAGCCTCTATCCCCGAAAAGCCTGTTTCAGGAACAGGTATATGCTCAGTATCCTCTGCCGTGAAGATGGACGCAAAGAACTCATTGAGCTTCTCTGCAACCTCCATATCCTCCTTAATAATCTCTTTCACTCCCTCATTATCCAAAGGTCCAACTGCCTCCCTGGCAGGTTTCCTGCTTCTGATGTATTTAAAGAAGTTTTTGTTATTCCCCTTGATACTTTTGGCTAAATGTTCCTCAAACTGTCTTTTTGCCTCCCTTATGGTCACCTTGCATTCTTTTGCCAGAGTTTGTGTTCCTTTCTGTTCTCTTCATTTGGACAGGCCTTCCAATTTCAGAAGGAAGTCGCCTTCCCTTTTATGCCTTCCTTGACAGTACCTGTTAGCCATGCTGGCATCCTCCTGGACTGAGTGGTACCTTTCCTCCTTTGGGGTAAACAATCTAACTGGGCTTCTAGTATTGTGGTTTTGAGTAAACTCCATGCATTCTAGAGCAAAGTGACTCTCCTGATTCTATCTTTCAGCTTTCTTTTCACCATACTCCTCATTTTGGAGAAGTTTCCTCTTCTGAAATTCAACATGTCTGTGTTAGGCTTCCTTGGTGATTCTCTCCCTGCATGTAATTCTCTCTCCACACCCTAAGGTAGGGGAAAAAACAAGTATTAAAATTAAAAAAAATCTTGATTCATTTTTTTGAACTCCGGGGTCTGAGTTTGTATTTCTATAGCAGATAGTCTCCTGTGTGAGGGCCGCATCTTTCAAGAGTCAACATAAAAAACCATATCTGTTCCTACTGTCATCCTTTATAAGAGGCTCCCTTTGAAAGCACAGAGCAATGCCAATGCTTCCATCCATCTCAGTAAAAAGATAGCATCGCTGCACTCAAGAGCTATGCTGTGTTGCAAAGACACTGCCACCCCCGTCATGGCATTGTTTGGTACCTTTTTGCGGGCTGCAGAGTACTATACAAAGGCAGGAATGGCTGTTCACACAACATAATTCAATGAAGAAGGTATGGTAAATGAACAAAACAGGTGAGAGGCTGGAGGTGGTAATCTCTAAATTTCACAAATCTTCACCTCCAACCTTGAAAGAAACATATATTGCACTAACAGCTTCTTCCGGATGCCCACACTTGCCAGCATCATACATTGTTTCCTTGATAATACTGTCTCAGCTTAGGTGCCACTAGACAACAGCATGGAAGAAAGGATATTAATGCTGCTGATGAAAGATGAAAGAGAAGGAAAGTTTTTTGTAGGCTGTGGATTGCTATAAATTTCAGCCATTCTTTGATCTCAAAAGGAAAATGGCACTGGAAAGAATCAACCTTGTGCCATCATGTTGTGAAGAAACACACACGTCATTCCACACAAGGGCTGCTCTTGCTGGAATAAGCAAGGCTTCTGATGGAGAGTGCAAGAGGAAGAAATCCATTCCCCGTGCAATTCTTGTTGGAAGGACAATGTAACGAATACCACCAGACAGCATGCTAGGAGGGGCTGGGGAGCAGAGCAGGAGTGTAGGTCTGGAACTTCGCAACTTCTGTGTCTCCAACAGCTGCTCCAGATCAAACACTCTATGGAGCTTTCATTTCACTTGACCTTACTTGAAACAGCAGAGTTCTCAAGGAGCAAGGCCCAAGTAGGAAGCACTGTTGAGCTCAGTAAGAATCCAAGAAGGAAGCCAGCTCAAGAGTTGTCCTCCATGTCAAATTCAGGCCCCCATCCTTAGAGCTCTGGCCCAGCCCATGTCCTCCCTCCACCAGGAGTCACTCACCTACTCCTTTCCTCTGTGTCAGGTCACATCCTTTCCTGCTAATGACTCTGCTGCTGGTCGAGGTTGCCCTGCTCTAAATCCCCTCTCATCAGTCACCGCATTCATCTGACCTTTCAAAGCTGACCTTGATGCCACCTCCTTGCCCTTTAGCCGGACTCTGCTCGCTCAGCTGTGATTTATGCTGCAGCTGTCTTTAAATACCAAGACTAGAATTTTTCAGCCAAAGTGCTTGAGAACACCAGGAACGCAAGACTTAATGTGTATGTTGCTGAGGCTGGGTTGTGGCTGCTGAAGATGAGCTGACTCACAGAGGGATCCCACTTGGGTCCAGTATGGTAGCTACAATCCTATGGAATCATCCTGATTCTGCCTTTCCTTCCTTCCTATTGCCAGCACTGCTCCCCATCTAGCTGGTGCAGTGTTTCCCAACCTGGGTTCCTCCAGATGTTGCTGAACTACAACCCCCAGCATCCCCAGCTATTGTAGGAAGTTGTAGTTCAGCAACATCTGGAGGAACCCGGGTTGAGAACCACTGAGCTAACGACATTGGCATGGGGAGCAATGACATAATCAGGAGGCCTTGTGTGCTCAAAGCTCCTGTTAACTCTTCAGATAACATGGGATCAGGTGATAGGAGTTTTCATTGTTAATGGATAGATTTAGTGTAAATCCATGCCCACTGCAAACCTGTCCTTCAGGAGGATCCTCAAAACAGGCCTGCTAGAGAAGTTATGGATAGATGCATGGGTCCAACATTATAAGAGCTGCAAAAACTTGGCCAATATTACAGTGAGTTGGTGTAGTGATCCTCATACAGTACACTGGGTCTTGGGAGATTTTTTGAATTATTATCTATATACAGTACCGTCTAAAGCAGTTCTGTCTCAATCCCAGTTAAGGGGCACTGTGGACCAGGGTTGGCACCAGATTGCTCTGGGTCCTGGGCCAAGGCTGAGCCCTGGCGCTCAACCCCCATGGAGTGTTGGCACCCTCCACCCCCCAGGTGGGTGAAGAAAAGGCACTGCTGCAACCTTCAGCAGTGACTCGCCCTGCTCCTTTCCTCTGGAAGCTGAGAACAAAGAGCAGGTTTGGGCCTTGGATGGTACCTCCTCCCCATTCTGAACCTCAGAGTCTGAGAATGAAGAAAAGGCATGCCATGGCCTCCTTCCCACATCCACTGGCCAATGGGCTTTCTCCTAGACCCCTGTGATGGTTCAGAGAGTTCAGTATCAATGGGAGAAAGCCCATTGGCGGATGGGGGGGGGCGTGTTGGCAACTCAGGCCACCTGCTGCTTTGCAGCATTAGTCAAGTCCTAGGTATGTAGCTTGAGCCTGCGGGGAGCCAAAGGTGGGTGTGGTCAAGGCATGGGTGGGTGTGGTTTGTCACACCTGGCTTTATTTATACACCTGGCATCTGCTGGGGATTGCGTTTTGGCCTGGACAAATAAAGCCACCTCTTCATCATGGTGCGACATTTCCAATGAAGAAGATGGTGTCTGTCTGGCACTTCAGTTCAAGCTAAGTTCTGAACTCCAAAAGTATTAGGGCTTTTAAAAAAGGCTATTAACTATTATGCAGAGCACGACATGAATAATTCATGCTCTGCCCACACGTCTATGCATCGCTGGAGAAGGCTCAGTGGCTTTATCAGTCAAGTGCAATAAATCCACAACTCAGTCTGTCAATCTGAGCGCACCCTTACATAAGGGAATGCAAAATGTCACCTTATTTACTATAAACAAGAAGCGAATCCTTCACCTCAGCTTTCTTTGTAAAATAAACCTGCTCACTGCCTCTGGTGATCCCAGTAATTGAAAATCAAAGGCTGCTTCTGTCTGCATGGCCTCGTCTGGATGCAGTTTGTTGGTCACGTTAGATGGGATGAAACATTAGGAATCGGTATTATTATTATTATTATTATTATTAACATTTATATCCCGCTCTTCCTCCAAGGAGCCCAGAGCAGTGTACTACATACTTAAGTTTTTTCTCACAACAACCCTGTGAAGTAAGTCAGGCTGAGAGAGAAGTGACTGGCCCAGAGTCACCCAGCTAGTATCATGGCTGAATGGGGATTTGAACTCAGGTCTCCCCGGTCCTAGTCCAGCACTCTAACCACTACACCACATTATGAATGTGCCTCCTCCATTCCGGAGGAGATGTGAGTTAGAGTGCTTCAAAAGCTCTGTGAAAAGCTTCCTGATGGCTTGGCCTTAGACAAGGGGCACTGCAGAGAGGAGAGATGTTCTTGTGGTAGCAAGCATGACTTGTCCCCTTAGCTAAGCAGGTCTGCCCTGGTTGCAGTTGAATGGGAGACTACACGTGAGCACTGTAAGATACAGTAAATGCCCCTGAAGGGCCTTATGGCCAGTGGAATGTCTGTCTCCTCAGATGTCCCTGGACAATACCTACAGGCTTTTAAGAAGATGATCTTCACAATGTTAAGGACCAGAAAGCTTCTTGCTTTGAAAGGAATGAAAGCTGAGATCTTCGTGATGCCAAATTCCATCCCAAACACTAACTTCTAAGCATTCTAATGTTTTAGAATATATTTATTTATTTACATTTTAAATCCCGCTCTTCCTTCAAGGAGCCCAGAGTGGTGTACTACATACTTAGGTTGCTCCTCACAACAACCCTGTGAAGTAGGTTAGGCTCAGAGAGAAGTGACTGGCCCAGAGTCACCCAGCAAGTCTCATGGCTGAATGGGTATTTGAACTCGGGTCTCCCCGGTCCTAGTCCAGCACTCTAACCACTACACCACGCTGGCTAGACAGACAGATGGACAGACAGATATCCAGTTAGTGATGGGCAGTAATTAAACTACACATTAAATGACTTTTCATACAGATGAATACAATTACTTTATGAAAAACAAATCAAACTATGTAATTAAACTATTTTTGTGGTAGGTAACCAGTGTAGTTTAACTTCTAATAAGTGCATTTTCCCACTTTCCAGCTTTAAATTATAACTCATAGAAAACTATTTGCATAGGATATTGAGTAAATGCCTAATTTCTGTAAACTCAAGGAAACTGTTTTACTTAACTCACTGGTTCAAACAAAAACTCATTTTACTTTTCAATCTTTTAAAAAGTAGTCTTTCTACTTTAAAAGGATCCTTTAAAAATTAGTTGAAACTTTCGTAAAATTGAAAAATGAGTATAAAATTTGGCATAAAGAGATATAAAGCAGAAAAACAGTACAGAAATGCTAACAACGTACAGGTGGACCTTGCTATAAGTGGTACCACTATTTGCAGTTCTGCATATCCATGGGTGTCTAACTGACACCTGACTTTGTTATCTGAAGATACAAAATGGTTAAAACCCACATATCCGTGGTTCCTGGGTAGCCAGAAATGACCTTAGAGGTCATTTCCAGTCATTTTGATTTGTATGATAACAAGCCAATTGAAAGCCAGTAACAAAAACAGGAAGCAAGGGAAGTACAGCCTGCCAAAATGGCACTTGGAACACTCAGAACATTCTGACTCCAAACGGGGTCATTTCGTTCCAAGCTCAAAGCAGGTCCTTCATTTGAAGGGCGTTCTGTTTTGAGCTTGGAACACATGAAACGGCCCGTTTGAAGTCGGAACGTTCTATATATCCCTAGTAGGTGCAAAATTTTAACAAGCTATATTTGCCCCAAGAGGCAAAACTAGGGACAGGTACATGACAGGTACCTAACAGGAGCAGCTGGAGTGTAAGAGCTAAGATATTGTGCAATGGGGTTCTTTGCAATGCTTGTAGAGGAGAACAGAAGATTCAAAAAGATTAGAAGGTGGGAGGAAGCCTGTTGGAGACTGAAGAGTAGATCAGTGACATCAGGGGCTAGGATACTGGCGCACCATATTGTATTCCCAACTCATCCGTTGTCTTGCTCATGACCTTAAAAATTCATCACTCTGTTTTGTTGTTTACCCAGCTGTAAAATGAGTGCAATAATAATATTTGCCTGCCCCACAAGGGTGATGCAAAAACTAATTATGTCTGCTACATTGTTCTGATAACCTCTGATGAAAAGGATGGCATTTTAAACCATTTCCCCCCCCAGCAAGACATCCATGCCTGTAACACATCAATCTGAAAGAATGTTCTGCAATGCCATGGAGACCCTCTGAGTTTTTATGCCAAAAGTAACTGAAATCAGAATTTGACACGTCATAATATAAAGCAGCAGCAAAAGGCCAAGCCATTCAGTTCAAGAGCCATTTGACATTTATATAATGACTTTCCCAGTGACAGTTCACTATAGATCTTTTTCAGTGCCTGATCAACCTTCAGTCTTTTCAACCTGAACCGCATCTCAGTCAATGACTCTCTTTCTGTTAAGCTCACTGGACACACAAATCTCTCTTTCGCTTTTTTAACATGAGAACTAAAGAGCACAATGCACAGAGCTCTTTGTAACTCTCCCCTGACATTTCATGAGAGCTTGATATGACAGCCAGTGTGGTGTAGTGGTAAGAGTGTTGGACTAGGACCAGGGAGACCCGAGTTCAAATCCCCATTCAGCCATGAAACTCTCTCGGTGACTCTGAGCCAGTCACTTACCTTCCAGCCTAACCTACCTTAAAGGGTTGTTGTGGGGATAAACGTAACTATGTACACTGCTCTGGGCTCTTTGGAGAAACAGCGGGATATAATTATAATTATAACAACAATAATTTAATGAAATCAGATACAAGAGCAGAGAATGGGCAAGTAGGAAACAGGTCTGTATCCCTGCCAGCTATTTTTTCTCTCTCAATTGTCCCCCAAGTCGCTTTTTATCCCCACAGGGGGGAAATATAGCATATATCTTTGTGTCTTTTTCCCTACAGGGAAAATGCAGCACAAGGAGGCAATCTGGGAAGAAAAATGGCTGGCAGGGATAGCCAGTTCTCCCTTCTCCACCTGCCTGTTTTCTGCTACTGAGTATAAGCTACTGCTTTTCACCTCCAAAGAAGGTGCTGGAGTTGAACAGGGTTCAATTTCTCTTCAAGGGCCAAAATGGCACTTGGAACACTCAGAACATTCTGACTCCGAACGGGGTCATTTCATTCCAAGCTCAAAGCAGGCCCTTCATTTGAAAGGCCCTTCAAATTCAGGCCCAACCCCTGCTTCTGATAAAAGCCCTGCAGGGCTATCCGTATGGTAGGAAATGTATCTTGTATCAAAGGGTTTTCGCTCAAGTGTCCCCCACTTGAAAAACAGTGAAGATTGTTGCTCAGCCGTGTGCTCTGTGCCCTCTCCTGGATTTGTACAACAGAGAATTAGCTAGTGGAAGTAGGGAACTGGTTTGCAACAGATGGCTAGTTTTCTGGTGTCCTATAGATGGACTCTACTTCAACAGAGAGAGGCTACCTCACACCTGCCCTAAGCGAAGGCGGCCCCCACATACAAAGCAGAAAGCTTTAAAGGCCAAACTAGATTACTCTTAAAGAAAGAAATGAAGCAAATTCTAAGCAACAGTCTATGCAAGAGGTCCCTCATACACAACGGCAGCAACACAAAAGGGGTTTCCATGTAAGGAGGCATGGCTTCTTCCCACACCTCCTTACGGTAATATGGTAATACTTAGAGACTGGGGCAGGGCCTATGAAAGTGAAATCCCGAGGGCAGTTGTCAAGTCACACTACTCAGAGCAGGGGCAGCCGCTGCAAACAAGCTGGGAGGAAGAGGCAGAAAACGAGCCGCAGCTGCAATGCTTGATGTCTCCGGTTCGCCCTGCTCACCTTTACTCATCTTGCCCCACCCCATGGGCTGGTGATTCACCTGGTTGGGGACTGAACTCCCCAACTGCCCCATTGAGGAGGTCAATCTCCAATTGGGCAAATTACCAGTCCACTGGGCTCGGGCTGGGGGTGAAACAAAAGTGGGAGAGAGATAGCCAGGGCAGAACAGGGTGCTTTCTATCCGCTTTGGCTGATACGCTAGCTGTGCCCGTTTCTCGAGATCAATGACCTCAAAAAAGTGGTACATTTGTTGGTAACCTCCAGACTTGACTTTTGTAATGTGCTCCATGTGGGGCTGCCTTTGTATGTAGTCCGGAAACTTCAGTTGGTTCAGAATGCGGCAGCCAGGTTGGTCTCTTGGTCATCTCGGAGAGACCATGTTACTCCTCTGTTGATGGAGCTACACTGGTTGCCAATAGGTTTCCGGGCAAAATACAAAGTGCTAGTTATAACTTACAAAGCCCTAAACAGCTTAGGCCCTGGGTATTTAAGAGAACGTCTTCTTCGCTATGTGCCCCACCGCCCACTGAGGTCACTTGAGGAAGTCCGTCTCCAGTTGCCGCCAACTCGTTTGCTGGCTACACGGAGACGGGCCTTCTCAGCTGCTGCCCCAAGATTGTGGAATGCACTCCCTACTAAGATACGAGCCTCCACATCTCTGGCAATTTTTAAGAAACTTCTAAAAACACATCTCTTCAACCAAGCTTTCTCAGCTTTTTAAAACTTGTTTTTAAATTGTTGGCCATTTAATTGGTGTTTTATGATGTTTTAATTGTTAATTATTATTTTATGCAGTTTTATAATTTTTTTTAAATTGTTAATTGATGTTAATGGTGTTTTAATGCAAACCGCCCTGAGCCTTTTGGAAGGGTGGTATAAATTTTTTAATAATAAATAAATAATAACAGGAGCACCTGCAGCTTGTCCCCCCTCCCCCGCTCCACCAACACACAGCTAGTTTGCAGGGGCCAACACTGAAATGAAAGCAGCTCTGAAAGAGACTTCTGAGTCACATTGTTTAAGCATAACTTTTAAGTTGCACATCGATATATTTTTGATCTGGCCCAGCAATGGCATATATGTGTGGAGGAAGGTTGAGAGATGCAGTTAAAGGATAAGCTCCCACCACTGTATATTCTCTGTGCATATTAATTCTGCTACCATTTTAAAGAACTAAAAATGAAGACAGAATAAGAAGAGCACATGGCAGCTCCTCCTATACAAGCCAGCAAGGAGATGGCCAGCTGTTGCTGGTCCACTGAGTTACTTGTTCCTTAGCAACACTTAACCTCTCTGCCTGGAAATAGTGGTGTTTGGGAAAGAGTATGAATTTTGGAATGAAAAAAGGAAAACTGAAAGTGACATATGGAAGATATGTCACCTGACATTTGCCTGTTTTGCCTGCCCTCAGTGTCATTTTGACTACCAATCTTTCTTGCTCTATTCTCATCCATCCACAATTCTTCTAGTTCACCCTTGAAGGAATTCTAAAGCGAAGCCACAATCATTATTATTAATTACATGTCTATCCCACCCTTCTTCCAAAGAGCCCTGTGGAGGAATGAGGCCTAGACCTCTTGGTTTTTGTAAATAAGCCCTTGCATTATAAATGAATTGTAAATTGCATTATTATCCACAAACCTCATCATTATTGTAAATGGATTTTGATTGCAAGTCCCTGTGTTAGAAAAACTGGCAGGGTCAAGAGTTCATGCCTGCTGCACCTTAGTTTCACTTTGAAAATATCAGTTTGACAGTTTGGTTTTGGAGGGAAGGGAAGTGTTGAAAAATTGTAGGGAACTTTGAGTTACACTGGTTGGGTTGTTTAAAAAACTGTTGGAGCAAAAATTGTGTATATATATATATATATAGAGAGAGAGAGAGAGAGAGAGAGAGAGAGAGAGAGAAGGATTGTTCAGTGAGACAAGTTAGTTGAGTTGGAGTCTGAGTTAAGTGTTAGAATTGGAAGGAGGAGGAAGAGGAGGGAGAAGGAGGAGGAGGAGAAGTAGAAGAAGTAGTAGAAGAGGAGGAGTGCATTGCAGAATCAGAGAGGAGTTCAACATGCAGGCAAAGTTTAAGGCTTGAAGAAAGACAGTCTGGAGAGAGACTACAGAATTGAAGAATTTCAGGCACAGAGCTGTGGCAGTAGATAAAGCTGTTGAATCACTGGCAGAGTGGTGCAAACTCTACAGTACTGAAATCACACAAAGCTGGAAAATGACAGGACCTGAATGTGAACTAAGAAAAAGCCAGAGTTGCTAAAAGTGATCACTAAGTTAGGGCACAGTGAACATCAGGTTAGTGGATTTGTTTTGACCACATTTTGTTTATTTCTTATGCTCTTTTGGTTGATGGTGGGGGGTTTTGTATGGAACTTGTGAAGCAACTTTTAATTTAAATTGAACTAATTGTAAAGTAAAATTTATTGTTTACATCTAAAGGAAAATTGTAGCTTCTGTTTTCTCCACCCTACACCTATAGGCCTCTACCAAAGTTTGTTTTTGTGATAGAAGCTTGAAAGGCAATTGTGGTAGACTCAGCTGAAAGCACAAAAGTCTACTTGGTGGCAGAGGTTATACTGGTATGGTCATGGAGATCCGTGCCTCGTGATGGCACAGCAAGGCAGATCCTCCACAAGCCCAAAGCAACATACAAGGTCAGTAAACCCCATTTTATCCTCACAACAACCTCAAGAAGTAGGTGAGGCTGTGAAAGTCTGACTGGGCTGAGGTCACCTGGTGAACTTCATGGCTGAGTGGGGATTTGGCCCAGGTCTCCCTGCTCCTAGTCTGACACTCTAACCACTACACCAGGGATTCTCAGCGTTAGGTCTCCAGATGTGGTTGGACTACAATTCCCTTCATCCCCAGCCACAATGGCTGGGGTAATAGGAGCTGTCATCCAACATCATCTGAGGACCCAAGTTTGAGAATCCCTGTACTATACCATGCTTGGTCTTGTTTACATCGGTCTATTCACATGTCAGTGTTCAAAGAACAGTGTTATAAGAGCTTGGGTATTCCACAGCAGGTTTCTGAAAATACACTGCTTCAATGATTAGAGATAATTGGCACTTGACATGGAAAACCCAGGTTCTGTCCCAGCTGATAAAATAACAACTACATCGACAGTAATAAATAAACAAATGTTATTTGTTAGCCACCCCATAACAAATTATTCTCTGGGCAGCTTACAACACAACATTAAAACATAAGCTAAAAATATGCAACACATTAAATCATAACAGACCAACAAACAAGGAGAAAGGAAATACAAAATGCAACACAAAACCATTAAAAAGACATTTCTTAAAATCAGTTAAAATCAAATCAAAATTTAAAATTTAATAGGCCTGAGTAACAAAAAGGTCTTCATCTGGCATCTAAACGAACAAAGTGATGAAGCCAGGCAAACCTCACTGGGGAGGCTATTCCATAAACGGGGTGCAACCACCAAAAAGGCCCTCCTCTCCCTAGTAGCCACCCACCTCACTTAGTTTGGCAGGGGCATTAAGAGGAGGCCTCCAAAGAAGATCTTAAGGTCTGGGTTGGGGCCATGAATCTCACCCAGTGACCTTAGACCCATCACTACCTCTCCTCCTAACCTACCATACAATGATGTGTGTGTTTATCACATTTGTACCCTGCCCTTCTTGTGACGTACTCAGGGTGGTGTACACAGAATATATCACAGGGCCATAGCAAGTTGCCTTATACCAACAGAGATCATTGGTCCATCTAGCTCAGCATTATCTGCACTGACTGGTAGCAGGTCTCCAGGGTTTCAGATGAGGTCTTTTCACTGAGAAGGTATCAGGTCCATCCCCAGCATCTCCAGTTAAAAAGTTCCGGGAAAGTTCCCCAAGACCCTTGGAGAGCCATTGCCAGTCAGAGCAGACAGCACTGGTCTAGACAGGCCAAACATCTGACCAAATATAAAGCTGCTTCATACACCCAAACTACCATTTTCTGCCTTCACGGTCATCTTTTGTTCTTCTGCTATCACCCCTTTTTCTCCCACCCACATATTGCAATGGCTTTCCTTAAAATCCGATGAGACAGCTACCATTTTCTTTCTCACGCCAACAGATCCTCCTTTCTCCCTCATCGCCAGCTCTCCGGGTGAGCCACCTCAGGTGAAAGAACAAAGACAGAGGGGGAAAGTGCTTGAAATTGCAACAGAACAAGAGCTATTTTCATATATGATTGCAGACTCACCACTTATCCATTTAGCCTCTGGGTCGTGAATTTTGAAATCTTCACTGAACAAATCTTCTACTGTAATCTTCTTCTTTTGAGACTGGCTATTATCTTCAACTGTAAAAAAATTCAGAAGGAAATAGGTACATAAATAGGACTCTCCATTTTATTTATTTTCAGTTTATCAGGCCATTTGGCAACTGGGGCCAGATGCCACTTCTCTCTTTGAATGGACCACAGTCTCAAAATATGAACAAGGACACAGTGTTTGATTTATCTACCAGACTAAATACTAGGGATGTGCCTTTTTAAGGGCCTCCAAACTGGTTCGAGCAAACGGCTGTTTGGCCAATTCGAAGGTGGGGGGTTGCACTTTAAGGGCGGAGGAGGGTGCACTTAAACCTCCCTTGCTTCCCCCCCACCGGCACTCCATTTTCCAAGGCTCCTTTGGGGTGGTAGCATACCTCCCTGCCTCTAGGTCCTTTCTTTGCCCAGAAATACTGGGCTCACAGGCTTACACTGGGCACACACACACATTGCACTCATGCGCCCACCCAGTGTGTGCACATGCACCTGGCACACTCATATGTCCCCAGTACTTCCGGGTCTTTCCAGGCAAAGAGGGAATGGGACGGCAGGGAGATTATGCTGCAGCCCTGAAGGAGCCCTGAAAAATGGAGTGCCGAAGGGGGGAAAGCGGAGGTGGGGGGTAAGTGCACCCTCCCTTGCCCTTAAAGTGCAACCTCCCACCTTCAAACCACACCCTCTGAGTTCCATGCACATCACTACTAAATACTATTGACTGGCAATCCCCTGCTGTTGTGTGTGGGGGTGGGGGTGGCGGCCATCTCAAATGGTGGTTTCGTGGCAGGTGGTGAGTGCAAGCACCTCACTTCCCTCCCAGCATCTTCAGCCAAAGCCCACAGCAGCTAGGGGTTCTGGGAGCTGTAGTCAACAACGTCTGCGATTCCCTCTTACAGGAAACACTGCTGGGAACCCAAGTCTGGGAACCCAAGCCATAAATATTAATAAGTATTATTATGAGCAAATGTCTGCTCCGAGTGCTTCAAGAAGTTCACGTTTTGTTGTAAAATACACTTTTCTCCTCAGACACATCTTTTATGATTAAAAATGAATTAGTCACTGTAGTGGCAATTACAATGTTTATGCCAAGACCATGCAACAATATATTTAGCATTCTTGTATTTTTAATCCACACTAGTTCTTTTTTTAAAAAACTGCATTATGTATTCATTTTAATAAATGCACACATTCATTAAGAACCAGTCAACAGGAGTGAAAAATCAATTAACACTTTGAATGTCAAGTCCCAATTACATGCCTAGAATTCAGAAAGGCCGCGACATCTTCATCACAAGATGGCAGGGTGAATGACCTCAGCACATTCAACTTGCACTGATTGTCCGAGCTGCTAAATTGGTGGCCCCTGGTCTACAGCCTCTCAGAAGGCAACTAGAGAAAAGAAAGGGTATCCGCTCCTTAGTCTCCTTGACAGTTTTTAGGGCAAAAGTGAAGATCTGGCTCTTCACTCAGGCTTTTGAATAAAAGTATTGTTTTTACTGCTGCTGCTTTGCGTTTTGTGTTTTATGTTTTATTATTATTATTTATTTACACAGTCAGACAGGTGTTATTGACTGGTTTGTTTTATCCAGACATCGAGTCCTTCCCAAGGACCTGGGATGGCTGAATTTTATCATCAATACTGTTGGTTATTATAGATATCGTCACAAAATATAGGCTGTTCCCAGTAAAGTTGCTTTTTGTAATTGGCTGATGGTGGTTTCTGTGGCCCCTATGGTGTTGAGGTGCTCTTCAATGTCTTTTGGGACTGCACCCAGGGCGCCAATTACCACTGGGATTATTTTGGTCTTTTCTGCCACAGCCTTTCAATTTCAATTTGTAGAACTTTGTATTTTGTTATTTTTTCTATTTCTTTTTCTTCTATTCTGCTATCCCCTGGTATTGCTATGTCGATTATTTTGACTTGTTTTTCTTTCTTCTCGGCTACAGTGATATCTGGTGTATTGTGTGGCAGATGTTTGTCTGTTTGTAGTCGGAAGTCCCATAATATTTTTACATCTTCATTTTCTACCACTTTTTCAATTTTATGGTCCCACCAATTTTTGGCTACAGGTAGCTTGTATTTTTTGCAGATGTTCCAGTGTATCATCCCTGCTACCTTGTCATGCCTTTGTTTGTAGTCAGTCTGTGTGATCTTTTGACAACAGCTGATTAGGTGGTCCACTGTTTCATCTGCTTCTTTACAAAGGTGGCACTTGCTGTTTGTTGTGGATTTTTCGACTTTGGCTCTTATTGCATTTGTTCTTAGTGCCTGTTCTTGAGCAGCCAGTATTAAACCCTCTGTTTCTTTCTTCAAGTTGCCATTCTTAAGCCATTGCCAGGTCTTGGTGATGTCTGATTTTCCATTTATATTGCGCAAATATTGACCATGCAGTGGCTTATTTTTCCATTTTTCTGCTCGCTTCTTGACTTGTTCTTTCTTGTAGGCCTGCTTTGTTTCATTGGTGTTGAATAGTTTCGCGTTCTTGACCATTTTAAGTGCATCTTCTTCACTGTCCTTGATATATTCTTCAAGGCCTCTTTTCTCCTCCTCTACTGTTTGATGGACTTGCAGCATTCCTCTTCCACCTGAGCTGCAGGGGAGGTATAGCCTATCTACATCACTGCGGGGGTGCAGAGCATGATTGATGGTCATGATTTTCCTGGTCTTACGATCTAGCGTCTCTAGCTCTGCCAGTCTATTATTCCCGCAGTGATGTAGATAGGCTATCTAATAACAGGTATAGCCCAGGTATTTATGGCTTGTATGATGTTCCCGCCATTGAGTTTGGACTTGAGGATTTTTCTAACTCTCCTGATGTATTCATTTCCAATTTTTCTTTTAACTTCAGTGTGTGCAATGCTATCAGCCTGGAGAATACCCAAGTATTTGTAATGTTCTTTCTCTTCCAGGTTCTTGATGCTGCTTCCATTGGGCAGTTCTATTCCTTCTGTTTTTGTTATTTTTCCTCTGTTCATTATTAATGCAGCACACTTGTCTAGTCCAAACTCCATTGCTATATCGCTACTGAATATACGGACAGTGTTTAGCAGTGATTCGATTTCTGACTGGGACTTTCCATACAACTTTAGATCGTCTATGCACAGCAGATGGTTTAATTTTACTTGATGTTTTAGATGTTTGGTATCCAAAGCCTGTTTTGTTTAGTTGTTGTTGTTGTTGTTGCTGCTGCTGCTGCTGTTGTTGTTATTATTTCTGTTTTTAATGGGTTATTAAATTTTTAAATAGAGATTTTTTTAATAGTCATATTATCTGTACTTTTGTATTTTAATTATGCATTGTTTTAATTATATTGTAAACCGCTATGAGATTTTTTAAATGAAAAGCGGTGTATAAATTGAACAATACATAAATAATACATAAATAAATGTGCTTCAAATACTGCCCACTTCCACAAGGATGGAAAATTTGCATTGGGAGAGTGTGCAGTTCTCCTGATTGCCAAGTGTCATAGGAACATAGGAAGCTGCCATATACTGTGTCAGACCATTGGTCCATCTAGCTCAGTGTTGTCTACAAAGACTGGCAATGGCCTCTCCAAGGTTGCAAGCAGGAATCTCTTTCAGCCCTATCTTGGAGATGCTGTCGGAGGGAACTTGGAACCTTCTGAACTTCCCAGAGTGGCTCCATCCCCTGAGGGGAATATCTTACAGTGGTCACATGTGGTCTCCCATTCATATGCAACCAGGGCAGACCCTGCTTAGCTAAGGGGAAGAGTCATGCTTGCTATCACAAGACCAGCTCACTAGAACTGGTACCAAGAACATTCTGTAGAAGAGGTCTGGCAGCCAGTGGTGACTCAAGACTTCCATGTGCCTGAGGCCATGAACCAAAAGTCACACACCCCACGCACTTGCATGCACTCTCCACCCTCTCTTTCTATTGTTTTAAAGCAAGGGCCAGGAGGGCATCTTCTGTTCCTCCTTTGCTGGAACACCAATAATCTGCTCCATGAGGTGGCTATCTCACCTCGCCTCATGGAAGGGCGCCCCAAGGGCTTTGGCCACATGTATCCAAATACAAGAGTAATGCAAGAAAACCAGGAGTGTTCTTTGTCTGGAAGCAGTTTCAAAAGGCCAGAGACAAAGTTTTAGGTATCATGAGACTGTCAAATCACATATTTCACTTCCCTTTTAAAGATCACTTTTTAAAAAAAATTCTCACTAAGCGTTGGCAGCTAATCATCTGAAGATGAGATATTTACAACATGCTTAGCACTTGTGACTTTCAAAATAGCAGCCAGGTTGGAGGATCCTGCAGAGGAGACCATGGCATGGAGGGGAGGCCTTTACCCTACCCCAATTCTTATTCAGTTTGTGCTCCCACAGCTGCTAATTGTCTCAGAAGGAAAGCTCCCATTGGTGCCAACCATTGGTGCCTTCTGAGGCAAACTGCTATCCTGATCTGCAGCAGTTGTCCAATCCAGATGGAAGGTAAAAGAGAGACGTGATGAGGGAGGAGAGCTGGTCTTGTGTTAGCAAGCATGAATTGTCCCATTTGCTAAGCAGGGTCCACCCTGGTTTGCATTTGAATGGGAGACTACATGTGTGAACACAGTAAGATTATTCCTCTTAGAGGATGGAGCCACTCTGGGAAGAGCAACTGCATGCTTGCATGCAGAACATTCTAAGTTCCCTCCCTGGCAATATCTCTAACATAGGCCTGAGAGGGACTCCTGCCTTGCAACCTCAGAGAAGCCACTGCCAGTCTGGGTATAAAATACTGAGCTAGATGGACCAATGGTTTGACTCCATCTAGTTGGACCTTCAGTGCAGTGACAGGGATATCTGTACTGGAAAGTGGGGGGAGTTAGTTGCTCCATGGACAGCCTTATGGGAGGAGATGGAGAACCATAAGGCACTGATGCCTTGTCCCACATCTCTGCAGTAGCTGGACAGAGCTGCTCTCCTGTATACCTGCTCAGACCTCCTCCCCAGGTACTTGAGCTCACACTTCTGAGGACCAGGCTGCTGCTCTGCACTTTCAAAAGGTATACGCATATAAGCTCCCATGCTGCACTAGCCTTACTTTGATCCAAGAGCTGTATGGAACCTGGGTGGGCAGGCTGGCCGACCATGCAGAAGGAAATCCTAACAGCTTCCCTTACAAGAAGTCCAGAGTAGGATAGTGCAACAGATCTCAGAAGAGCAGGCAGTGGTCCAGGATTGACCTTCTTGTATCACCCAGAATCAGCGGTGCGGTAAACATTATTATTGCCAGCCAGGATGCAGCTGGAGCAACATTTAAAATCCCAGTCATATGAATGAGACTCAGTCACATGGGTCTTTCTTAAAAACCATCCCATACACAAGTTAGGCATCAGTTCTGCACTCAGAAGATCCCCCCCTCTCTCTCTCTCTCTCACACACACACACACACACACACACACCCTGCCACCACATGCTTGGATCATTCCCCCAACTAGGTGGAAACCTCTCACAGACAAGCAGCTACCATTAAGTTAGGGTCACGTTTAAAGTGCTCCCCATTCTGCTATTATTCCAAGACCAGGAGGATCTCCCATTGGTCCCATCCCTATATGCAACACAAAATCAACTGTTAACTTTTTATTGGATGAGTCCATTCTTCTTTGTTTTCTCCCCCTCCCCATTTTTCTACTCTTCATACAAGAGGTTCTCAAACTTGGGTCCCCAGATGTTCTTTAAAGACGATGAGGGTTTAAATCCAACAACATCTGGGGACCAGGGCTCCCCCTAACGGATTCCCAGATGTTGCTGTGTACAACTCCCATAACCCCCAGCTGCAATGGTCAGAAGCAATTGCAGCTGGGGATGCTGGGAGTTGTAGTCAATAACATCTACGAATCCCTGTTACAGGGAGCTTTGCTGGGGACCACTGCTCCCTCTAACAGAGATTCCCAGATGTTGTTCACTACAACTCCCAGCATCCTCAGCTGCAATGACGTTTGGCTGGAGATTGTGGGAGTTGTAGTCAACAACATCTGAGAATTCCTGTTAGAGGGAAGATTGCTGGGGACTCAAGTTTGAGAACCTATCCTCTAAACACATGGTAGCAGTGGAATCCCTGGTGCAACCCTCCTGAAATCAGGAGACCTACCAAGTCATAGGTCTCAACTCATCTCTTGAAGGGCAGATGCACTCTAATCCCCAGCACAATTGTTTGGGCATGGGCTTCACTGACACCAGTGAGACAACTTCTAAGTAAATACGTTGAGCATCCGGGTATTTACCTCTAAGCATCTGAGATGGGTTGATGCCTTGCATCACTGAGCCTCTTTCCCATTGTTTAGTGTTAACTTGTTATGCAGGCTAAACACATCTCTGCTTAGAGACGCCATAAACAGACTCTATTGAGCCAATTAATGGAGGAGAAAATGGCTTTTTACTTGACTAGTCCCAAGGTACTTTAGCCACTTAAGATTCAGCCATGAAACACGGTTTATTTCAATAATAGGCACACAAACCTTCACTTCTACTACCTTCTAATGGTCCAGTCCTAAGACTTATTGTACTGGCACATACGTGCTTAGGAGAGAAGGTACCGAGTGTGAGGCCAATGCAGACCACAGCAGAGGATTCGGCCACAGCATCAGGAGCTTGAAGAGCAAGGCAAGCAAACGGGAATCCTGGTTTGAAAAGGCTTCAAAAAGGGAGGCTGGTGGGGAGGCGGCAAGACGGCACCTTTAAAGGAGACGTAAAGTGCTCACTGCTCCTCAAAACCCTGGTGCTCCCCCCCACCAGCAGCCCGCCAGTACGGTGCTGCCATGGTTCTGTAACTGACCTGGCCTCCGCGCATGCACAGCGGCCATCTGTGTGACCTCTGCACATGTGTGGAGGCCAGGTCAGTTCTGGATCCGCACTGCTGCTGTGTGAGTGGGCTGCTGGGAGGAGTTCCAGGGTTTCAAGGGGTGGCAAGCACCGTACATCTACTGTTAAAAAACAACAATATTTATATTTCACTTTTCAACAAAAATTTCCAAAGTGGTTTACATAGAGAACTAAAAAACAAATAAATAAGATGGATCCCTGCCCCTAAGGGGTTCACAATCTTAAAAAAAACCATAATACAGACACCAGCAACAGTCACTGGAGGGGTACTGTGCTGGGGGTGGATAGGGCCAGTTGCTCTCTCTCTGCCAGATAAAAGAGAATCACATTTAAAAGGTGCCTCTTTGCTCAGTTAGCAGGGGTTAAAAGTTTAACGCCTTTTTAAAGGTGCCCCCTCACTGCCCTCCCTTTAGAAGCCCTTTCAAGCCAGGATCCCCCCTTCATTGGTAAAGGGGAATCCTTACCAGATTTCACATTAACAAGCATAGACCCTTGAACCATTTCAAGCCGTTTTGAGCTGGTTCGAGCTGATTCAATTGAAGAGACCGGACCAGCCAGTAGGTTCAACTGAACCAGTTCACAGACCAGTGGTTCAGTTCAAATTCAGTCCGAATTCGAACTGAGCCACAAAAGTCAGTCCACACACATGCTAAGTGCTCACTGCACCAGCATTTTGTTAGTCTGGATGTTGGTCGGAAAAGAAATTAACTTTTCCTATTTTCCTTCGTGGTGAAAATGAAGATATACTAATCTGACCCTATACATGTCTACTCAAAAGTAAATCCCACTGAATTCAATGAGACCTACTCCCAGGAAAGTGTGAATAGGATCACAGTCTTGGTTGTCTTAGGGTGCAGCAAACTTGCAACTCCATTCCCATCACTAGCTATATCTGTAAATATTGCTGGACTAAAATGAAGCCATTTGTACTTTTAAGCTGCATAAAATAGTATATTGTTTGTGCTAAGTTGTATACAAAAATACTGTATGCATTTCAGTTTCCCCCCAAATTTCAATTTTTCTTGGTGGGTTGGGGGGGCGGCGGCGATACAGAATCACAGAATTACAGAATTTTACAGTTGGAAGGGATCTTGAAGGTCTTCTAGTCCAATTTTAAAGTCCTCTATTACACACACACACAAACACACACACACACAAACACACACTCATGGCTTCAGCATTTCTGAAATTTTACATCTCTGTTCATGACAAGCTTCCACAGTGATGTGTATATGCCTCACTGACTCGGCAGCTGCCGCTAATGGCAGCACTCCAAAAGTTAGCAATTTACACTCAGTCCCTTCCAGACAACAGGTGCTATAGAAACCAGGAAAAAAGCCAAAGTAGGGAAGTAGAAGGGGTTGGAATTGCTATGAGAAGGTGGGGCAGGATGTTCTGCTTAGGGGATGTGTGGACTTCTATTGATAAGACAGCAAGAATGCCTAGTGCCTTAGTCTTGAATACAAATACGATGAATGAATATATATATATATATATATATATATATACACACACACACACACACACACACACACACACACACACACACACCACTTTTCAACAAAAGTGGCCAAAGCGGTTTACGTAGGTAGGTAGGTAAATCAATCAATCAATCAATCAATCAATCAGTAAGGCTCCTTGACACCAAGCACCATTGACCATGTAGTCACAGTAGAGATACGATGCATCTCCCGCATTCACCTGGAGGTTTAATTTCTAGAGATTCTGGGGAGGGAGCTGAATCCTGAAGAATGGGAACTCTAGGAGCTCACATGCAAACATTTGAACAAGGCATCCCCGAGAGGCAAAAAAGAGACAAAATAGGGACAGCAATTTACCAGGGACTGATTCCAGGAACGAGGGAGTGTCCCCATTAAATAGCATCCCCAGTTGAAGCCTGTGCACCACCTGTCCTGACACCTAACCCATTTGTGTGTGTGTGTGTTTTAGAAGATACTTAGCATGCAGAACATGGAAGCTCGCATTTGTTTACATATAGTTGCTCTTTTCTTTTCTTTTTAAACATTGAACATGCATGTATACACTTGGCAAAGCAGACTGATTCAAATCAAGGTAATTTAACCACCCAGAGAAAAGTCCAGTTTAAATCAATGAATTAAATCAAAATGTTTCATTCATTCATTCATTCATTCAGGTAAATCAGTGTTCTCCATGAGATGGCAGGTGAATGTCCATGTTCTTCAACTGGATGGCAGAGTCATAAATAGTTATAACTGGAGTATTGACTCTGAGCTAGTTGCAAAGTAGGGGCTCAGCATAAAATAGGAGCAAAAGGTTATCCAGCTGGATCAATGGATGACACCTGTATGTCCCTGACACCCAGTTTCAAGCCCTAAAGCAGTGGCAGCAAGCGGCCTCTGTTCCTCAGGGGCATAGCAAGATTGGCATGGGACCTGGGACAAAAGTGAAGATAGGCCCCTGCTTTCCTTTCTCCTCCTTCCCCCAATGTCTTTGCTTCAAAAGAAGAATAAGGACATGGTGAAAAATATTTTAATTTTTTTGCCAAATCCTTTCTCTCATTCCCTCACAAAAAAAATCACACACTCCCCATGCACTCCCCATTTCAACACCCACATTTGCACGTGTGTATTCTCCTGGCTCAGAAAGATATATTTTAAACATACATACCTACTACCTACATATATATCTTCTGAGGAGGGCTCATCCTTTTTGAAGCTGGAGCTTGCCAGAGAGTCGCGGAGGTGGGAGGGAGGAGACCAAAGAGCAAGTGGGCTCCTCTCCCTCAGGGGCCCAGGGACATTTGTGTCTCCCCCTTGTTCAATTATACCTTTGCTTCTGGGCAGGATAGCAAATGCCCCCTCTCTAGTGTGCACTCTCCTCTCGTTCTCTATCCCCCCCTTAAAAAAAAGCAGTTGGGCAGAAGGGGTTCCAGCCACCCTGCTGGTGGTGCCCCAGGAATCTGCTGCTTGAGGCAACCGCTTCACCTCGCCTCACAGAAGGGCCGCCCCTGCCACTGTGCATAGACCTGAATTATTGTACCCAATGATTATTGACAGAGACGGTTTCCCCATAGTTCTCTCTGTGCAAAGAGAGAACTATGAGAGAGAAAGAGAGAACCGTTCATCCCTTTGTAAGAGGGTAATAAATTCAGCTTTAGAAAATCGTATTTTGGCATTATGTTCAGATTTCATTTCAAACCAAGTCATTTAAAAAAGAGAAATTAATTATAATTGATTCTAAAAAAAAAAAAAAACCCAAGGCAACTTAAAAATCAAAAATCTGATTTGATTTTAAAAAAGATTTACCCACTTAAAAAAAAAAAAAAGCTCTTGCCCTCAAGATTAAGAGCTTAAAAGAAGAGGGGAGAGATTTTCTCCATCTGACTGGTCTATCAGTCGAATTCAGTTTAAGCAAGTCTCTGCCTCTTTAAAATGCATTCCCAATGACTCTGAAATTACAACAGCAGCAGCAACAAAAGCTAAAGGTTATATAAATACCTGGTGTCAGCAAGATAACCGAAGTGACAATCAGGGAGCAGATAACCAGAATAACAAGTAACGCAATTGCAATTCCTTTCCAGTTCCTTTGCGGAGGATTGCTCCCCACCAGCTCCTAAAAACAGCAAAGAGAAAGGAATATTAAGCAGAGGAGAGGAACAGCAGCAACATCCAAAGAGCAATTAATGCAAGAATGGCAAATACAACTACAGGTTCAAGAGTGATGGTTGCACCAGGCTGGCATGTGCAAATACAGCTTCACTATATAGCTCTATATCATTTGCCTAATTGGAAATCACGTCGTTTAATATTGTAGGCCTAACTGAGACTAATTCCCTGCATCCAGTCCCCACCCCACCCCCTGCAGCAGACACAGTGGGGACGGGGAGACTTGCGGGATGCTGGGAATAGAGGCATCTTCAAGCCTGGTGGTTTTTACAAGCCTGATGTCTTTCATCCTCATACTAGGCAGGTGGTCTGTGATGCAAGGATAGCAGTCCTCATCAGCTTCCTTGAAGGTGATGCACAATGGGTGGAGAAAAAGGCAGAAGACGACGGGCATCAACTCACACGCACCCATTCCTGGGACGGCCCACCACACCATTTTCACATGTATGAACAGCAGGTTCCTACCTGCTTCTAGAAAGGCTTTCTAGAGGGAATTCCATTGCTAAAGTGGTTAAGCTGTTTTCTCCAGGGTGGAGCTATACTAGGCCACATGGGTTCCAAGAACCCATGCTGCCCGGCCTCTGGGGCTGCCCCACTTGCCCCTTCTCCTCACCCGGAAGCCCCCAAGCCCACGTCGGCAGTGCACTCCGTGACCCAGCAGCCCACGGGGAGGCTGCCCTGTCCCCACTGCTCAAATGACCTCTGTGCATGCTCTGTCCATTTGAGCGGTCAGGATGGCACTTGGCTGCCATGCCAACCACTCAGATGGCTTCTGTGCATGCGCAGAGGCCGCCTGAGGGGCAGGGGCTAGGCAGCCTCCCTGTGGGTTTCTGGGTCAGGGAGCATGCTGCTGCCAGCACAGAGGGGAACCTAGGCTGCCTATGCCCTCCCTGTGCCACTGCCCTTTCTCCCAGCTCTTGCCACATCTAGCAAAACCTGCTCACTCTCTGGACTGGGATGTCATTCGCTGATAGGGATATTTATCGCCAAGCCAAGGCAAAGGACCCCACCGACATGTTTGCTCCCATGTTTAAAACACTTTGCAAGTGGCTCATCAACTTGGAAAAGTCCATGTTTCGAGTTGGGAAATATTATTCACATTCATGTGTCACTTTCATAAGAACTTACATGCTGATTGCACAGTTCCTACCACCTGTTTTGTGTTGGCTGCTAAGCAGCCTCTCTGCACTCAGCAGTAAATCAGACAAACTACGAAGAATGCAATGAAGCATCCAGAATGGGAGGAAGCACCCAGGCAAAATACTCTCAAGGAAGCATCTAATACTCAAAGAATCATGCCTTGGGGCTCACTCACACACAGATGGACACTTGCTGCAGCAGAGAAGCTTGGTCTGGCCTGAAAAGCTTGTAGGGATTGGAAGGAAAGAGGATATTGCTTTAGAAGTTCTATAGAAATTGAATGAATGAATGAATGAATGAATAAATAATAAGCACTTCAGCATCAGAAACCTACATCAGAGGTGGCCCACCTGTGGTACAGGCAAAGTCTGGAGTGTAAGGCATGCCTACACGGAAGCCAGTGCCAAAAGCAGTCAGCATGGGGAAAACAGACCTCCCAAATGAAATGGTGCTCAGAACACTCGGAATGTTCCGATTCAGAATGGTGGTGTTCTGTTCTGAGCTTGAAGCAGGCCCTTCGTTTAAAGGGCATTCTGTTTTGAGCTCAAGACACTGGAAATAGCCCGTTTCAAGTTGGAATGTTTTGAGCTCGAAACGTTCTGCATACCCCCAGATTACAGCATTTTTCTAACAGTGAATAACAAGGGGAGAGAGAGAGAGAGAGAGAGAGAGAGAGAGAGAGATTGAGAGAGAAGCTGTAAGGTGCAGGATGCTCTAATCTCTTTTAGCAATGCACACTAAAGGTAAAATTGCTCTGTCAAGTCGGTGTCGACTCCTGGCGACCAAAGAGCCCTGTGGTGGTCTTTGGTAGAATTCAGGAGGGCTTTACCATTGCCATCTCCTGCGCAGTATGAGATGATGCCTTTCAGCATCTTCCTATATCACTGCTGCCTGATATAGGTGTTTTCGAACCAGCAATCTCTTGCTCACTAGGTGAGTTACTTCCCTGCTGCGCCATTAGGTGGCTGGTAGCAATGCACACTAGAGTAGCTATATTGCTTATGTTGGATTTGACTGATGGCCCACCAAATCTCCAGTCACTTCTGACTTATACAGTCCTCCCAAAAATACCTCTTCAGTTCTAAGGATGGCAGTTTAGTTTCCTCTCACAAAACATGTTAGTTACATGGAGAACCCATTGCTTTATTGATTCAATTCTAGCATAACAGGAGGAAATTGTTAATTATTTATGCCACCATTACTTATACTATCCATATATGTCTGTATTTAAGAAATCTATCCTGCTCATTTCCTTGGACTAGGGAAAGTATTTTGAAAAGCACATCAGTTTATGTTAAATGAACAACTGAGGGAATAATACAACAGGGAATCTGATAAGTAAAGAACCCAAGGAATAGCACAGGAACATAGGAAGCTGCCTTATACTGAGCCAGATCATTGGTCCATCTAGGTCAGTACACTGACTGGCAGTGGCTCTCCAAAGTTTCACACCAGGGGTCTTTCCCGGCCCGACCTGGAGATGCTGCCAGGGATTGGACCTGAGACCTTCTGCATGCCAAGCAAATGTTGTATCACTGAGCTATGCCCCACCTAAGGAGAATAAATATCATGCATCATATTGGTTCTTTCTGTGCACAGAGGTCTACACCTTTATAAATGATAATATTCACCCTTCTCCTACCCTTGAGGGGTGGAAAACAATCACTGTAGCCATCTCTCTCAGCACAGAGCACAGAGATGTAGTGATTTTCCCAATGTCACACCAGGGTTAGCAGAAGTGCCAAGAAAACAATCCGGGTTTTGTTATCTCAGTTCACAGCCAACCCTACCTTCCCGATCAAAAAGCCCAGTAGGACAAGAAAAGGGGGAGAGAAAGCCTGTTTCAGGCTGCCAATGCTTAACAGAACCGTTCGAATAAAAACAGAAAAAGAAAAATCCATTTTTGCTCTTGTTTTTCTTCTTCTTTTGAAGTAGCAGAAGAGCAAAGAGAGAATAACAGAAACCATGAGGTGCGGCAACTCCCACCAGCCAGGGACAAAAGCAACATCTAATAATAGTTCCCCTGTTTGGTTTCCTTCTATTGTTGTTCCATCAAACATGCTCTGTTTGGCAGTGTTGCAATCAAGAGCGGGTGTGTGTGTGCACATGTGTGTGTGTGTGTGTGTGTGTGGGCTGCTGATTCAGCCACCATTTGGCTCAACTGCACTTATGGTCGCCCTGTCACAAAAGCCCCAAGGTGGGGGAAGGTAATAAAAGTGCCATGCCTTTCAGAACACATGGAAGGAAGGAAGCTGTGGGATCCAAGCATGATCTGGATACTTCTGGTTCTTTCACGGATACTACACAATGAGTAGACACAGATGGGTCACATGACCATTTTGGATGCCTTCCCTGGACGAGAGCAAAAAGAATGTGGGTGCTTTCCGGAGCTTGCCTGCCTTCTGAGGGTGCTCTGTTGGAGCAGAAACATGTCACTCTACCGCACGTTTCTGCTCCAGTGGAGTGCTTCTCGGGTGTCTCTGGAAAGTATTTGCGCTCTTCTGCAGAAGCACCCATGCTTCCAGGAGATTTGGCAGCAGAGGGGCTGGTGCTGCGTGCCGCTGGATGTTGGGAGTGTTGGCAATGTGCTTCTGGATGTTGCCCAATGTGGTACCCTGCCCTGATATGCTTAGATGAAGGAAGGTACAGAAATGTGTTTAGACACTCAGGTTATCTAAGACAGGGATACCCAACCTGTGGTGCTCAGATGTTACTGAACTACAACTCCCATCATCCCCAGATGCAATAAATTGTAGCTGGGGATGATGGGAATTGAAGTTCTGCAACATCTGGAGTACCACAGGTTGGGAACCCCTGATCTAAGCCATTTTGGTGTCTGAGGCAACCCCCCCCCCACAAACACCCCTACCACCAGGAGTACAAGTTGCCTCCTCAGTAGTGTTTAAAATCTAACAATTAAATAACTGACAAATTGCTTTATTTTAATGGTACCCCAAAATTTGTACCCTGAGTAGTCTAACTGGACTCTGATCAAAGGTAGGGTTGCTCTTATTCAGCATTATAGGCAATGGTGAGAGTAAGATCCGGGCCTAATTTGTGCATTTTTGAACCACATCATAATCTCTGTGTGAGTGTGTGTGTGATATAAACAAGATATCATAGCTATAGATATATCTAGCAAATCACTCCATTATTTATAAGTAAGGTTTACAGAATGACATTGTATGTTCAGTAACCTATTTATTAAACAAAGTCTTGGGGAAAATATTAAAATCAAAGTCTAAGAAATATTTGATCAAACTGCTTTGAACCACACAGTTCAAATAATTTTCCCATCTACCCTTTGTGAATGCTGATAAGATACACTATAAATTCTCTTTTATGTTCCATAGGCCATTTGCCGTGGGTTGAGAGGGTAACAACAAATTATAAAATCAACAGTGCATATATTTTGGGCACATAAAGCTGGCGTATAATCATTTTTGTTTCCTGTAGAAAGAGATTAGAAGGCCAAAAAAGGTGCTTAAGACAATGTTCATGATTCAAGAATCTTTTACAAGATTTATGCCTTTCATCTCTATTTCACGATTACCACTGATTAATTCATTAAATAATGCGCTCCATCTTGCTGAGAATGGTTGTATCCCTTCCTTATTGGGATTCTTTGCTCTAATGCTAAACAAGTCCAGTAATAATTTCATTCTCATTCAAGGAGGCGTGTGGCATAGTGACAGTAACACTATACAATGCACATGGAGGAATTTGTTACAATGCCAGTTGTAGGGCATGCCCTCAACTCCTGCCTGTGGCTTCCAGCGGCATCAGGTGGGCCACTGTGTGAAACAGGATGCTCGACTAGATGGGCCTTCTTGGGCCTGATCCAGCAGGGCTGTTCTTATGTAGGGGAGCAACAGTGAGGAATGCTTTCAATTCCTGCTTGTGGGCTTCCCACAGGATGCTGAGTTAGATAGGCCTTGAGCCTAATCCAGCAAGGCTCTTCTTATGTTCTTGGAATATGTCCCGCCCTACCTCTAAATCTCCTACTATGTGGAAAGTGTCTAACTCTGCCCACTTTCCAACTTGAAAGCATTCCAGGTTCATGGAAAACTCAACTTGCAGCAAGATACCTCTCCTATCGGCATTCTGAGAAGGCACAATCACAAGGAGGATTGCAATGTATTCTCATGCATGTGGAATCCAGAGGAGAGAGTTGTGGTATGCAAGGACACAGCAGTGGAGTTTGAATCAGGTATATTAATAGTTTAATGAAATAGATATTATGTACAGAGAGGCACGTGCAGCCTGATTTTCTGTGCTCTTGCTGTTGGCTGTTTGTTAACCTAGGAGGGCTGGAATAAAAGTAACTAAAGCCCCATTCAAAAGCTGGCCTGGATCAATGAACAGATTAACCCAAAACATGTGGTCCTGAATTAGAATTTGCACTAATAATAATAATAATAATTGGGGGGGGAGTGAACTCTGAAGTAAATATTAGAGTTCCTCCTAAAGTCAAACATCTGAATATTTTAAAGGGAAGCAATTGTGGGGGTGCTCTGCAGATTTCCAGCCTGAACACTTGAAGAAGTTCTCAGAAGAAGAAGAAGGAATAATAATACTATGGGCAGCTTCAAATAATCAGCTGAAAGTCAGTAAGAAGTTTGCAAGGGGAAACTGGAGGTGGCCACATCATGTGTCTGCCTGGCAGGCATGTTGTCTGGAGCTGCTCATGTGCAAGTTACCCACCGTGGGAAACAGGATGCTGGACTAGATTGGCCTTGGACCTGATCCAGCAGCGCTGCTCTTATGTTCTTATGTAACTTCCATCTGAGATTCTGCCAACTTTGTCAAGCTAACTTCTAACCCTGGTGACAGAAATCGGGAGAACCTCGGTGAGAAGTGGGATGGGAACCAGACTTGAATGGATTTGGATGAGAAGCATAAGCACCATATTGATACCGCAGACACCTCCAGTTCTCTCTCCTGGACTTCTGACTGACTTTCAGATGATCATGTGGAGCTGCCCATAGTGAAGTTTCCTTATGGATGAAAAACAACAGTATTCAGGCAGATCTTTGCTCATAATTTCCATTGCATTTCTCAAGTGAAGAAATTTAGTTCAGCTTGGGAGAGGAAAGAAAGAAAAAACTTCCCAGGGCTGTCCCTTGCAATTTGTAAATGCAGAAGTGTGGAGATGGGCTGTCTGCATCCAAGCTGAACACTCCTTCCACTACAGAATACCAGCCCTTAAAATAAAAGCTACAAATTAGTATTTCTGTTCCACAGCTGCACAACAGGGAACCGGAGAACCTGTGGGTAATTGGGTTCATGACTGTGAATAAAGTATTTATAGGTGTCCTGATTTAAAGACAGTCAAAGTCAGAGTAAAAGTTTCCTTTGACTTTAATGGGCACCATAGCAAGCGACAAGGTTTTACAAACACAACATATCTTAAAATGAAAAATCCCAAAAGCCTTTGTAACTAAAAAAAATATCTGTGAGCCACATGCAGTGCCTGGGACACACTTCTTGGCTCTGGGAGTTCAGATGAATCTCAGGTTTCATTTGCTAATAATCTTTTAGTTCTCACATTTACAGAAAAATGATGCACAAATAACATCAGGGAAATGCACACTTAAAGATTCCAAAGACAAGAAAGAGAACTCCAATGAGCATGGTGCATTGGGGATACCCCCATGAGACAGGCGCTCTAGGCGCCTGTCTCTCTATGTGCTCAGGCCACTCACACCCATAACCTCGGTGAAAGGCTGGGGTAAAAAGCTGAGTCAAGTGGGCGGGCGGGCAGCACAGGTATCCATGTGGATTCCGGTGATGCACATGAGCAACCTAACCCAGGCTGGGCTGCCCTAGCTTGGGTGAGGCTGCCCATGAGAACAGACTTAAAGGCTCACAAAAAGGTTTACAGCACAGCTAAGTGCTTCGAGGAATGTCCCAGTCCTCCAATCTTTTTTTAAATTTTTTTTAATAACACACACTTTTGTATACCACCCAAAAGTCTCTGGGCGGTTTACAACAAATCAATAAAAACAACAGATAAAAAGATTAAAACATTACAACAATTAAAATTTAAAACATTAAAACTATTAAAAACACCAAGGTCTTCGATAAATGGCATGAAAGAACATCTCTGTTTCTTGGTCAACCGCTAACCCACAGGTGAACTTATTCATAAGTATGGATATCACTTTAAAAGAAAAAAGAAAAAAGGGAGGGACTTTCATACTGAACTGCAGCCTTAAGACTTAGGGACAGTTCAAACAAGGTTTTGCAACAATTGTTTAGACTGAAGGACATGCAATGTATGTATGTATGTATTTATCAGGGGATTAGGCACATTCACAGAGGATAAGTCTGTGAGTGGCTGTGAGTTATTTGGAACCTTCAAGGTCCAAAAGGTCCTTTGGAACCTTCAATGGACTTGCCCATCCTTTCCCTAGAAGGTTACTTGGAACCATCAAGGTTCCAATTTGGAACCAAATCAAATCAAATCAAATCAATAAGAGGCAAAATGCCACTGAATGCCAGTTTTTGAGCAACTACAGCAGGAGAGGGATGTTGCCTTCACGCCCTACTTGTGAGGTCCCAAAGGCACCTGGTTGGCCGCTGTGGGAAGCAGGATGTTGCATGGATGGCCCTTTGGTCTGACCCAGCAGGGCTCCTCTCAATCTTCTTTTATCTTAACTACTACCAAAGAAAACTACAGGGCTCTGTGGGCGCCTGGAGTCAGAATCGACTTGAAGGCACACTTTACCTTTACAAGGGAGAGCAAGTTGCCCTTGACTGACTCAGCCCAGTTCAACTACACCAAAAGAAGAGACAGCTCCAGAGAACAAGAGTCAGTTTCTCATGCTAAAGAAGCCACTTTGCTTTGAATATTGATGACATCGAAGCTCAAATAGTTATTAATCCTCAAAAAACCAAATTGGACGCACAAAGCTTCTGCTCTTCACAAAGCAGCAGTAAGCATATGTAATAAACATGCGGAGCTCTCAGATAATGCCAGCCACTTGCGTTGTGTTCCTAATGATGAAGAATTAAAGCCAGGCCTAAATGGGCCCTGCAAATTAACCCAAAGGGCTTTAAATCTTGCTGCAGCTCCTCCCCATTCCCCCGGCTGCTCCATCCATTTTCTCCTGCTTACAGAATAACGTCAAACTGGCCCTGAACGGGATCTGTAAAACATGTTGCCAGGCAGTTTTAAAGCCCAAGCACTGCACTGTTACAGCCACATCGAGCATGGGGAAGGGGGAGGGGGGGGGAAATAAGAAAATACCAATCTGCATCATTAATACTGGTTTGCGAACCATTATCACCCACCTTCAAAGGCATATCTTTCTTTCATCTGCACCACTTTCCAATAGAGAGCCTAGTGCTTGTATTTTAAAATAACACCCATTATCTGGATCTGAGATGGCACAGTTTTCTGTATCTTTTAACCCCTGCTAATTGGGCAGAGAGTCACCTTTGAAGTGCTGGCTCTTTTAGGGGGGAGAACAACTGCCCCCCCATAGCATATTTTCCAGCGACTGTTACTTGTATCTCTCTTGTATCCCCCCTCAAAAAAACAACAACCCCAACACTTTTTAAGATTGTAGGACCCAGGGACCACTCCCACTCCCCACTTCTCTGCTATGCAAACTGCTTTATCCTAAACCATTGGGGATAACTGTTCAAAATGATAATAAATAGCCTGCCAAATATCTGCCACTTAAGTGGCCCTATCATACATTTCAGACAAATGTTCTTCAACAACCATCTTGGTAGGCAATTTAGACATCTCTAAATCTGTCTATTCCGGTCGTCATGCAATGTTCTTTGTACGTCAGAAATGCTCCATGTTTTGTCAGATTCATTTCAGACAATAGTTTTTGAACCAACCTCAGGCTTGCAAGTGGAGAAAACCATTGCCACCACTCCCATAAGGCATCATAGAAATGTTCCCCTCTCCTGTGTGGCTGGTAAGATATGCCGCATGCATGCTGTACCATGTGTATGATGGTACTGCATAGTGCAATCAGCATGCCCTGCAACACAAAAAACTGAGATGGCAAGAGCCACAAAACTTCTTCTGTTGAATCCTTCCTTCTGCCATAAAGTAGGTGCTGACGCAGGAATATCACTGATCTTGCCCTTGAAGGAATTCTGCCCTGTATTGTCCACCTTTTAGTATGAACATAGGAAGCTGCCTTATCCTCATTCAGACATTGGTCCATCTAACTTAGCACCATCGGAATGCAGGGAGTCTGAAGAGGGGGAGTCTGTCCAGCCTGGATCCCTGTTGGAGCCAGAGCAGATGGAGCCGATCCTCCTTCAGAAGAGCCTTGAGGACCCAGTTGGCTTCCAGTGTGGTTCCTTAGAGTGCCAGGTCCCCTGGAGCAGAGGCAACAGAGAGGAGCTGCTGGAGGCCTCCCTCCTGATAGGAGGAGGAGAGACCAGCCCGGGTGCCTCCTTGGGAGGAGGGCTGCCCTAGGAGTTCCACAAGGCCAGGGCCCTTGCAAGACACAAATGCCTTCTGCTGGTTCAACAGCTCCCCCATAGAGAGCTGGTGCTTCCAGCCTGCCTTGCGTCTTGCTACCCTGCCAGACCTGGCATGATTCAGAAAGCTTCACTTGGCTGGCATCAGGAAGTAGGGAGGGTATTGGTGGCCCATGTTCTCATGGGCAGCCCCCCATGGTGGTGCACAGCATTTCCTACTCTGGCGGTGGTGCATCCCCTCTCCAGGTGGTGGTGCCAGCCTCACCCCCAGTGATGGCATGCTCCTACCAGCCACATGGCGGGCTGCTGGGGAAGGGAGGAAGTGGTGGTGGGCTGCAGGAGTATGCTGCTGGGGGTGGGCAGGGCACTAGGAGAGCAAGAATAGGAGCAGAGCATGGTAGCCCCAGGACTAGTTGGCCAGTGGGTGAGGGGAGTGAGGTGCCCAGGGAGGTAGGAGGGTGCTGAGTCCTGGGGCCCATGCACACTCTTCTAGCTCCTCCCTGGGCATCAGGTGCCACCCCGTCCCCCTTAGGAGCACAAATCTCTCCTCTGCCTGTGCCTTAGCAGCAAAAGCCATGGCTGTCCATGTAAGCCTACAGACTAGGCAAGAATATTGCCGACTGCTTCCAATAATATACACAAGAAGAGTAGGAGGTGAGTAGAGGTAACATGATGTTGAAAGCCTTTATGTGGGAAAGCACACCTATAATGAATGTTTTGTGGACATCAGAGCCAGCTAGAAATAGAGTTTCCTTCAGCACTTCCTGTCAACAGGGAAAAAATGAAACCAACATAGAGGTGCTACGTATCGCACATCTCGGTGTTACTGCGGGATCAGATCCATTCGGCTGCATCATTCACAACTGCCTCTTCCCTATCACACGCAGCTATAAATAACCTCTGCATCTGCCACATTCCTCACGGTCTCCCCAGCAAGGAGTAGCTGCAGGTCATGCTGGAAATGATAAGAAAGAGGGAGATCTACAGTAGAGCCTTTCCAAAGGATGTCACAGTTGAACTCGTAATCCAGAAAATACAGCCCAACTTCCTCAACCACAACTAACAGCCTGGTCCTTATCTCTGCCCTGCAGGGGTAGCCAGCCGCACAAGACTTCCAGCAGAAGCATGAGGGGGCGGCTTTGCTATGAATCTGCACCCAGCCCCCTCCAATGTGGCCTCGGTGGGAAGCCCACGAATAGGCGGATGTCCCTAGCCCCGGCGCCATTCGGGGCTGGCAAAGTCCTGCCCAGGCCTGGATCCAGCTTCTCCTTGCACTGCAGCTGCTCAAGCGGCTGCAAGTGACCGGCCTCCAAGTGGAGGTGGAGTGAGCACAGCCAAGCTAATTGACTGCGGAGCCTGCCAGACGCAGGTCCAGCCAGGGAGCCCCTCCTGGCCCCTCCCCTGGTCAAAGAGCATGCAGCCTGAGCAGGCAAGACCCCAGGAGCAGAAGCCAGCCTCCATCCAGCGGCTGCCTCACCTGCAACATGGCCTGGCATGTGTTGAGCCCCCATCTGGGTCAGCATGGCTGGAGGCAGCAGGAGAAGGAGGCACACCTTCTTCTTACTAACAGACAAAGCCTGCCAGGGCAAGCCAAGGAGGACAGAAAGGCAACACGGGCCAAGTGGGAGAGGGGAAGGCCCAGCAGTGCCTGAGGGAGGACGCAACCAAGGTGTGGGCACCCAGCTGCCCTGTCCCTAGGAAGGCACTGCAGTTTAAGAGGTGGCTGAAGCACAAGCTCCAAGCGGAACAAGGAATTCAGCCCGCATTTACGTCCACACCTGACCAGACAGGTGCCTCTCTGTGAATCACACCTTCATTCTCCCCTCTGTATTAGAGCAGCAAAGGACGCACCCTGCTGGGACCTGGGCAAAGGTCCTCACTGCTGCCAGGGGACTCCAGGCTGATCTCAGCTCCCCGGATTTGTGGGATGCACCCTTGGGCCTTGGGAAGGATTAAGCCTCTTGGGTGTCAGGAGAGCTCCCAGAGAAGGGAAAGGCCTGCAGGCTCCAAGGTATCCTCCTTACCTCCCACCTCACCAGACAACAAGAGGACATGTTGCTGTCTGTCCCAGTCCAGCCACACCAACACAAGGCCAGGCCTCCTCCAGAAGTGCCTGCCCCCTCCCATTCATGCACGGTGGCCTCTAAATGCAGATGTCCACCTCGGATCAACTTTGTTTATGAATGGCATGGATGTCTCCCCTCTTGAACGGAGAGCTTCTCCTACACTTCATTTCCCAATAAATGATGTTCAGAGCTATCTTTCAAATGGAATTGAAGGGAGTCCAAGGCAACAGAGCCACAGAAAGCGATGTGTGGGAGAGCTGATTGCAATACCGTATGAAAATGGGCTGCATCACGGGCATCTGTTCTATTTTTGCTGCTCCAAAAGTGCCTGTCAAAGTCAAGGTAGGCGCATTAAGCTCTATGAGAAGAAAGTAAATGCTATTTTTGTCTATTTACTTGCAACAATCATTATCCCAGTTGGCAGGTGGGTATTAAATGTTGAAGAGGCCTGTCAGAGCTTGTGCACGTTCGCCCAGAGCCAGCAAAGGAGGCACACGTGGGAGCCACATTCTGCATGTGCAGATGCCTATCTGGGTGTGTGACCAGTGATCATTTCTTCAGAGCTGACGTTGGTTTGACATTGGTTTGATTGCCCTGGTGAGCCTGTCCCGCCATCCCGTTTCTCCACTGTGACGCTCCAATAATCTGCAGATCCAATTTGCATTTTAGGTCCATTCACACATTATGTTCAACACTCTTAGAACAAGTGTACAGTGTTCGCAGTCACTGCTGGAGATACAGTTTCGACCACTAGGGACACTGAGGTAGAGAAACTGAGCAAGGGAATCCCCTCTCTGACTATGCTATCTCTTCTCTACTTCACCTTTGTTAGACTGATAGTCTCGGGTTTCATTCTTTCACCCAACAGACATCTTCCTCTCTCCCTCCTGATGCAGCAAGCAGCTAGGCATGTAGGCCTTTCCTATCTTTCGGAAGTATTTCCTAAAGTTACTTACTTACTTACTTAATTAATTTCTAGCCCACCTTATACCCAAAGGTCTCAGAGCAGGTTACAATAAAAGCAATATAAAACATAATTAAAATTCAGCATACTAAAATAAAGAATACAGTAAAATGTTTTATTTATTTATGTATTAAATAAATAAAATAATAAATTATTAAAGTAAACTACTTTACTTAGAACTTTATCTCCATGTCTCCAGACAATGTGAATTAGCAGCACTCTCCTTACTTGTGCGGTTGTAGATACATGATCTCCCCTCCAAATTTCTCTAACAATTCACATGTTATGCTGAATGCAGATACAGCAGTACACTTCCTATCTGTACCATGCATTTGAAGGACGTGTATCCGGATTCACTTTTTAAATGAATACAGGTACATTCATTCACACATGTAGGAGTGTGCTGACATCTGTACACTCATATAGCATAATGTCTGAATTGGGCTCTAATCATTTATGTATTACATTTTGACCAGTGAGACAGTGGGGGTGGAAAGAGATGAGCATGTACACCACCAGGGATCTCCAACCTTGGGTCTCCAGATGTTCTTGGACTACCTGAGACACAGTGGATGAAGGAATGATGGGACTGGTAGACCAACCACTTCTACGGACCCAAGGTTGTGCACCATGAGAAATGATGCTTCTGTGACGCCACCTTCAACTTATGTTCATTGGAAGCTACCTGAGAATATTGTTTAGAAAGGCAGAGTATGCCTTTATTAATGAACTAGTATGTTTAAGCCCGTTTTAATAACGGGCTCTAGTTACGGCGCTCCTGGCCCCCCGCCGCCATTCCCCCTCTCTCTGCCGCCCTCCCAGCTGTTTTTTGATCCCCTCCTTCCCGTTTAAGGGCCAAATCAAAACCTACCCAAATCAAGCAGCATCGTGTTTATACGCTGGGCAACCAAGCAGCACCCTGTGGCTGAGACTTTTCTCTATGGTTCTCACTTAAGCAGTCACACGGTATTCAAACACAGAGCAAGAGACAGATTTCGTGCAGGACGTTCACTTTTTGAAATAACAGCAAGTAGTAGTTTAACTCCACCACCTAGGCAGGAAAGGAACAGGGGGAGAATCAGCAGCGCCTTCTGCTGTTCTAGGGCGGGTGGGGTCAAGGAGCAGCCCCTTCCTCCTTTTGTATCAGCTCTGAAAAGGGAAGCCCAAGACGGCGCGAGGAGCGGCGGAAGGGAGCAAAGAAGAGCGACGCCCGTGCAAAGAAAGCGCACGCGGGCAGAGGGGATGGGCACTGGGAAGCTCACAGAGAGAGAGCGAAGGGGGAAGCGCGCCCCCGGAACGCGCGCCACTACCTCGCTGACAGTTACTGGCGGGTTTTGAATTTAGAGTCTAGTCCTCCATAAACAGCAAAGCTTGGCACACTTCATCCTCCCATTGGTTAAGCTCGGGTGACTGTGAAAGGCATCTGTGGGCTGGAGGGAGGAACGCTTGGTTCTGAGCGCGCGACGGCCATATTGGTTCTGCTGTGTGCCCGCCTGTTTTGTATTTCGTTCTACCCGGGGATGGGCGCTAGTGGAGCTGTGCGCTCTGGACCCCCGCCGCCATTCCCCCTCCCGCCACCCACCGCCGGCGACGGCTCCGGCCGGGCCCACCGCCGGCTGCGGCTCCGGCCGGGCCCGCCACCCACCACCGCCCGTGGCTCCGGCCGGGCCCGCCACCCACTGCCGGCCACAGCTCCCGCCGGGCCCACCATTGCCCAGGCCCACTGCCGCATTGAGTTTTCCCCGCCGCCTCGTCCAGCGGCCATGTTGGGCGGCCAGAAGCGGCCGCCCTGAAGAAGCCGGGTATGCGGCAGCGCAGCCAGGCCTCAGCCAGTGTCCCCTGTCGCCGCTTACCCGGCTTCTTCGGGCCGGCCGCTTCTGGCAGCCCAACATGGCCGCTGGGTGCCGGCGTTCGTGGCTCCCTTGCTCTGTTCTGGGCATGTGCTTCGCGCATGCCCAGAACAGGCAGGCACGAACGCACGCTTGGTGTCCGTCCACGGACGGACACCAAGCGTTTTATTAGAGAGGATGAAAGTCATCCCTTGATGTCAACAAGTGATGATAATACATGTGCAAACTGGACCTAATTGAAAACAAACAGACAAGCAAAAATATGGCCAGAGCACTTTGAGCATGCCTGTGCTGCAACCTCCCCACGTCCCCACCCCAAGGACAGAAGAGGGATATCAATTCACTTCTACTACACTTAGAAGTCTGTCTTCTCCCTGAGAAGTTGTGAGGAGGTACCTGCAACTGACAATTATAAAAAGGTGAGTAACTTTCTGGACCCCGAGGATCATGACACAAGTATTGGCTGAAGTAGAAGAGTCTATTTCTAGAAAATGAGAACTGGATAATGAAGAATGATCTTTCAAAATTAGGTGCTCAAAGCCATTCAAGGACAGGTAGAGAAAGACCAATGAAGGATCTGTTGAGGCTCTGAATGTTAAAACTTGAAGTTCTCTGAATGTCTACAAGTCTTCCAATTGGACTAATCCTCACTTTTCAGAAAAGCAACCTCTAGGGCAAGAGTAAGGAGGTAAGTCAGTCATTTCACGCAGGGAAATAATATGCTAATTTCTCTCCCATTTCTTGTCTTTTTTCTATTGGCAACATACATATTTGCTAGGCTTTTTGCAATTTGTAAAGGGGGTTATGTGCAGTTTTCAGTCTTAAAGGCAATGATGATATGAGATGAACTGCTACATTAATGAATGGTAATTGAATAAACTAAAATGCACAGCCCAGCATATGAATATTGATATGGAAATAAGCCACACAGGATTTAGTAGAACTTAGTCCCATGTGAGCAAAAAAAAGCAAGAATGGGATCCCTGAAAAATTCAAATGATTTTTTTTAAATATTCCATTGCACTTCAGACAGAGAAGTCCATGCAGCCTAACAGAAAATTCAAAGCCCTCCAGTTACAGCATTACAGCTTACAGAAAATGCTTAAGCGCCCTTGAAAGATGATAACCGAGCCAGGGACGAGCCTTCTTCTACTGGAAGATAACTGCACGCTGACCTATATTCTATCTGTTGGCTTTATGACACAGTGTCTCCCCCCCACCCCCCACCCCGTTATATCATGGGCAATGTAAAGCTCTTATTTGGAAAGCCATTCAGTGACGGGAAGAGATACGTATATTGTGCCTGGAGATTTGCCACAAATACAGCCAGTAAAAAAATCCACATATGCAAACAAAACAACACAAACATGAGAAGCGTTATCCGAATAAATGAAAGCAGCCAGAAAGAAAGCCATGAGTCAAGCGCCATAGAGAGTCTGAGATCCCTTGGGCCCGGCAGGTTTGCGGCTATGCTTTTAGATCATACACCTGAAGGCCGTGATCTGGAGCTCCACATGCACTTGTTATGATGGGCCGATATCTAGACTAACGCTGCGCTTTGTGCAATGAACGCAGAGGCACACGCACAAGGAAGTCACATTGCCGAATGGATGCTCAGCATTGTGACTGTGCAGCAAGGAACATGTGCCAACATGATGCAGGTGTCTGCTTCTGTGCCAACACTCACACAACTAGCAAATGCAACAGCCTTGTGTGAGCAGAGGATGTTGGCACAAGCAGGTTTGCCTGGATGCAGGCCACTATTGTTCATAGCAAAGTTAACACAGTTCCCCGCTCCCCGAGGTGATTCTTCTTGCAGGAGCACAGTGAGTGGCTGTTTGCAAGGCTGTTCTGCTAGAGGACCCCTGGGAGGCCCTCAGAGCATAAAAGACAGAAAGCCTGTAATAAGGAGGTCTGTGATGGAGCTGATAGAGGGCCTGCTAAGTCCTGGGTTCAGTTTCTGGCATTTATTTCCAGGTAGGGCTGGGAAAGATTCTTGCCTGAAACCTTGGAGAGCCTCTGCTTGTCAGTCTGGACCAGGGCTGCTCAACTTCAGGCCTCCAGCAGATGTTGGCCTACAACTCCCATAATCCCTGGCTATTGGCCACTGTGGCTGGGGACTATGGGAGTTGTAGTCCAAAAACAGCTGGAGGGCTGAAGTTGTGCAAGCCTGCTCAGGAGGGATGTAGACCAGGGATTCTCAACATTGGGTCCCCAGATGTTTTTGGACTTCAATTCCCATAATCCCCAACCAAAGGATACTGGGTCTGGGGATTATGGGAGTTGAAGTCCAATACCATCTGGGGACCCAACACTGAGAATCCCTGATGTAGACAATGCTGAGTTATATGGACCAAATGTCTGACTTGCTCTAAGGTGGCTCCCTATGTTCTTATTTCCCTATGAAGATTCATGCTTTTCCTTTTACTCCAACACTGTAAGTGACTGAAGAGGTTAACACAGCGCTGAATGAGTGCATTTTTTAAAAATCAATTAAAGGGAAAGCTCTCTGCTATAAATTAGTCTCCTGCATGGTGGGGGGAAGCTTCAAACCTAATTTAACAACAAAGAACAAAAGAATTTAATTGAAAATTACACTGAGATTGTAATGCTCATCAGTGCATGCCAACACAGAAAACATTAGCAACAACATGCATTCCATCTTTTATACTCTTTGATAAGAAAACGTCTATTGTAAATGAAGGATGCTGTTGAGGCACTGGCAGATCTCTCTCTCTCTCTCTCTCTCTCTCTCTCTCTCTCTCTCTCTCTCTCTCTCTCTCTCTCTCTCTCAAACACACACACACACACACACACACACACACAGCTTGCTCAAGCCTGCCACTCTCTGCAAGTTTTGTCCTCCTCCATGACAGTATTTGGACTTTTGAGCAAGTTTCTGTGTAGGCACTCTTTCCTGGAAAGGTCTCATTCTGTTTCACAACTGATATTATACACTTGGGGCTCCTATAGATAGTGGCCACTACTCAGATATCTATAAGTCCCTCCTCTGTGGCCTAAACTGGGCAGAACTTTCAGCCAAAGATGGTAGGACCTCTGTAGTGGGAGGCAAGTAGCCTGTTCACTAAAGCATTTATTGAATTTCCCCCCCCCTGGAGTAAGTAGACTTTCCAAGCCCAGTACAGCACATGACATTTCATCTTCCCTCTTGCTCCAGCCAGCCTGTGCAGAGAACAAACTCAGCTATTCTTCCCCATCTCTAGAGCAGCCCAATTAAATAGACATATGAAGTTGAACTGGTTTAATCCCATCAGTTTCAAATGGGATTAAATCATTTTAAAACCAGGTATTCTCACTGAAGTGGCTTGGAGATATGAGATTTAGGTGTATGGGCAGAAGCAAACTACACATCTTAAGTTCAGAACAGGTCAACAGCAATATCTTAGGGCTGTGATTATTGGAAAATGGATTTTATACATCTCACCTGAAGCCAGACAATATTTTAACTGGAGAGAGCAGCCTCATATTGAGGCAGAAGGATGGATTCACCTCTGTCCAGCAGATGGTAAATGTTATTCATGTCTTCATTATCTCATTTTGAGAGTTATGCTCAGCAGCAAAACTAGGCTGCGGGCAACTTGGATATGGGCATAATGTTGGCATTGACCATCATAAGGCTTTTCTTGTTAACTATTTCCTTTTCACAATCTGATGTGAACGAATCAAAATCTGATGCGAAAGATTATCTTCACAATAGAGAAGTTCTTGGCCAATAAATAAATAAAAATCACTACAGCTTGTCTCTTGTATAATATTTAGATACCTTTTAAACCACGCCTCATTTTTTTAAAAGTTTCCTTATTGAGCTTGGAGTTCAGTGCATCTTCAGTTACTTCCTCATGAGAGTTAGGGAAGGGGATCAGAACTAAGACTGTTCATTTTCAGCTTCCTTTCCCATCAGTTTTGAAAAGCAGTTATGAAATACTACTTAGTGAGGCTATTCTCACGACACAAGACAACCGGGGTAAACCAGGAGGCTCCTGTCGTCTGGAGCGCTGGGAGCCCTCTACTCCCAGCTGCTCCAGGAGAGGGTAGCCCTGTTTTACTTGGCGTTTTACTGAGGTAAAACAAACCTGTGGTTCATTTGACCTTGGTAGGCGATCGTGTGCATGATCACCCTTGGGTGAAAATACTACCACCTGGCCTGCCACTATTTCCGGCAGTGAGCCGGGAGGAAAGAGCAGCCGTGCTGAGCGTGGCAGCTGCTCTAATGAGAGCAGCCCCTGTGCTCATGGCATGGGGCACTCTGGGATGTGGGAAGGGGAAGTCCTCCTGCTCCCAGGTTTTGCTTCCGCCTTGTTGCTGCTTGTGTGGGCACACAGCGCGGCCAAGGCCGAGACGACACTGCTCATCTGCTGGTAAAGGTAGGCAAGCTCTTGCCTTCTGCACAGAACTCCCCAGCGGCAGCGTGAAGTCGCGTGAACAACCACAGCATTTCTCCCTTGTATGCCCAATGTACAATTCCATGGTTGACTCAGATGCAAGTTTCACAAGAAACACACATTTACTTGGTCACCAAGCAAACACCCTTTCTAAGCTGAAGATATGAAACGGAAAATAACCAGCCTTCAAAGCTCTTAGCAAGCCTCCACAGAATTGAGTCCACTGCATGGAAGAACCGCGCTGGAAAGAAACACCATAGGGTGTGCGCAGATACGAAGCTGCAGGCTCAGATAAAAGTTCTTTCTTATTTGTTAGAGGAACATAACCTGTGGCGAATCCCCACTATTTTAGCAGGCTATTGCATCAAGGGGTTTAGTTGGAGAAAGAGCTGTCCCCTGTGGTCAGATAAGTTTTTTGGCCAGAGATAATTTCATATAAAACTTTCAGCAGGCAAAGAGTGGGGCTGTAAACATGAGACAGTAAAAGGCCCCAAACATCAAGAGGTTTATTCATGTTGAGAGCATGCTGCTGACATTCAAATATGAGCATCAGGGATGGACAGCATCTTCTTATGGGGTCTATTGTTTTTACTCCTTTCTGAAGGCCACTCTTGACAGAATCCTGAAGCTGAAAGGATCAATGCATTTATGAATGCCAGTTGCATTTTGTAAATCTTTGTCAGGGGGAGTCAATGGATGCAGGATCCTTCAGTCAAACATTTTTCATACTTTGTACCTCCCCTGTGCCACTGTCACAGATCCCTTGTGCGTGGCAAAGGATTCCAAAACATTTTCCAGGGTATAATATAAGAGGGGGGGATTATCTTTTGCATCCTTGACTATACCATTATCCACTACAGGAAGTTTTTCACACCCAGCTTTTAGTTCGCATCTCCTCCAGAAGGTATGTGTTCACATATCAGCCAAATTTATCCCAAAGTCCACACACTACCAGAGAATACTTCACACACAATTCGGGTTTTTCATTGTGTGTTAAGAGTGTAGCCCGATTTATATCCAGAGTAAAAATAATCCACTTTTTGCTTTGGTTTTTTGGGCAACTTTGAACTCACAGTAAAGCCTCACAGAAAACCCACAGTAAAGCCTGCTGTCTGGGAAAGCGCCAGGCTTCATTTTGAACCACACACGTTCCTGTTTTTAGTCCTTTATCTCTTTAAAACGCATGTGAATGATGGGCCTAGGCCTTTCCCAGTAGCCAGGGTGTGTATCATAGGGGCTGAAAAGCTCACATGCATGCACAGCTCAAACGGAGACCAGTAGTGTCCATTTTCGACTCAGCAATTGTTTCTATGTACAAAAACGTGTAACGGAAGCAGCAGTTAGTTCATATGGTGAAACAAAAGAGGAAGGGACCTCAGGGTTCAGAGAAGTTAATTTGTTGCCAGATGCATTTTGTAAATCTTTGTCAAGGGGAGTCTAGAACCCTGTTCAGACATGCGTTCATGTCTGAGTTTCTGTGTATGTGTATGTATATGTGTGTGTGTGTATATGTATATATATATATGTGTGTGTGTGTGTGTGTGTGTGTGTGTGTGTGTGTGTGTACACACACACACACACACACACACACACACACACACACACACTTATGTGTGAACGACTGTACCGGTGTTCATTTTAAAATGGAACCTGGGTACAGGCCCTTCAAATGCAGGGTACAGATAGTAAGCATACTGCTAGACCTGTGTTCAACATAACATGTGAATAATTGTACCATGCACGCAGACAGTTCTGTAAATCCAGACACTGTACACAGACTGAACATGTGTTGATCATAATGTGTGAATAGGGCTTTCATTGAGCAACCTGAACTGTCTTCCTCAAATAACCACTGGGAAAGTGTGGAAGATATAGTTTTGGTCTCTCCTTGAAATAGCGGAATAAGAATCACTCCTGACAATGAATTATTTGAAATTAATTGGGCTAGAAATGATCGCCTTTGACCCCTGAGATCTCCTCTCGGATTCCCCCTGCTTCTGTTGCTGTCCACCCTTCTTCTCTTATTAGCCTGTGTGGCAAGTCAGGCCTGTTGTGCTCAGCCATCATCACCCTGCCCGAATGTACTCTAACATATCCCCCAAACCAGCAGGAGGTTGTGCATTGCAGAGAGAGATGACTGGTGATGGAGGACAAGCTGTCCTCTAGAGGGAGTTTTGATGCCATTAATTATGTTCTATTTGAGGATCCCTGGTTATGCTTCTAAGAAGCACCAGAGTTCTTAGGAACATTATTTCAAGACCACTGTTCTTCTCAAAACCCAGAAGATCTAAAGGTCCCTGGATCAATCCTGAACTTTGGGAAAGTGGTTTGGGTAGGGACACCTTCTGGGGGGTAGAACTGGAGCTCAGTGGTAGAGCATTTGCTTTGCACACAGAAAGTCCCAGGTTCAATCCCTGGCATCTCCAGGAAGGGCTGAGAAATCACTCTCTGAAGCCCTGGAGAGCCACTGCCTGTCTGTACTGGACGGGCCAATGGTCTGACTTGGTATAAGGCAGCTTCCTATGTAGCACAAGATACTTTATAAAACTTCTCCATGTGATGACATGTCCATTTGAGCAAGTTACCCTCATGCTAAATGCCCTTGGAATCCCCATTGGCTTCAGCAATTGTCCAGCAGAACTGCTAAGAAGTGGTTGATGACTGAATTCCTGTCGGGGAGATTCCATGATGGGGAGACCATCCCATTATTACATTTCTAGATCACTTTTAGAAGTTTACTCGAGGAACATTTATATATTCTATTACTACTGTTTCCCACTTAACGTTACACAAGATGCTAAATCTACAAGATGAATACCAGACATTCAGATTAACATATAAAAAAGAAAACCATGGACCATGCTAAATTGGAACTCTATGCAATACTTCCCTTCTGGAAATCTCTAAAGTCAGAGTAAACGGCCTTACAAACAAGATTTAGTACAATACAAGGAGCATGGAGTCATTATAGCTTTGTGCTGTATTGTGTATTCTTCTCCCTCCAATAATGTGTATTCCTCCCTCCCCTTGTGTATTCCTCTCCCTCCAGTAATGTATGGTCTAGAAAGTCAGTTTACCAAGCTAGATAACTGAGGGCAATTTCAGCTTTCTTCCCTAGTGACCATCCTACAGCAAGTACTGTATCTTCACTAAGGCTGTAATCCTAAATTTGCTTACTAAGGAGTATCTGCCATTGAACTCACTGGGACTTACATCTGAGTAAGCATGTTTAGGATTAAGCAAATCACCCCACTTCAGCGAACAAGAGGAAATAACTCTCTTAATAGTGCTGCTAATCCTCTTGCAATTAACTGATTTTCTTATTTCTGCATCTAAGATTCAAAGGCTTACCAGCAGAAAACACAAAAAGCAGACCCTCACTTAGCTTGATTATAATTTCTGGGTAATTCTTGGAGATGCTGATCAGAAGCATTGATTTGTAAAAACTCATGCTGTGATAATTGACTACAGCAGTTTTACTTGTTTGCTTTATCAAGTAATCAATGCTGTTGTCTCACAGATAATAAAAAGTGCCATGGCATGAATTTGTTGGTGGCTTACTAAGGTTTATGAGTTTATGTGGTGGCCTACTACATTTGTTTGTTTGTTGCATTTTCTATCCCGCTCTTCCTCCAAGGAGCCCAGAGTGGTGTACTACATACTTAAGTTTCTCCTCACAACAACCCTGTGAAGTAGGTTAGGCTGAGAGATAAGTGCTTATCAGATGCTTATGCTGAGACTGAGAAAGCGGTATATGTGCAACGGGAAAAAGTAGGATGAAGCATAAATCATATTTAAAAGATAAAAAAGAATAAAATTCCAAAGGAAAAAACACAAAAAGCAAAAACAAGCAAAACACCAAACAAATCCTTCTAACCAATGGGTGCATAATGCGATGTGAAGGCCAGAAGTCTTCAGAAGGGAGGAGACTCTACTAGGCATGTGTAAAGATCCACTTTCTAAGAATCATGTGCACGTTGTCTCTGGCCTCATGCGAAGTTGGCCACTCTCATCATTCATTCATTCATTTATTTTATTTACATTTATATCCTGCTTTTTCCTCCAAGGAGCTCAGAGTTATGGTTATGACTTCAGAGGAGCTCTGAGGAGCTCGCAGTACATGGTTATGACCATGCAGAGTCATCCAGGGAAAGCCCTTAAAGGAAAGTGGCACCCCAGGAAGACCCAGCAATATCTCGGAAGGCACATGGGAAGCCCTGGGAAAATGGAGTCCTTACCAGGCTCTCCCCATAGCATGGAGGCATCACTCAGACTTCCCACAGCTTTGCCCCTCTTTCATGACCATGCACAGGACTGCTCTGGGCTGGGTGTAAGTGATGCGAGCAGCCTCTTCCACACTGGGCCAGGGGAAGGTGCACCATCAAAGCCGAGCCTTTCCACCTGCCCAGATGGCTTTGGAAAACAATCTCATGAAGAAAAAGGGAGCAGCTGAATCTTCTCCCCAATATGCTATTTTTTCTTTTATGTACAACATCCAGATGAAGTTAATTATGACTACGTCCCATTGAGATGAATGTGCTCCCTGTAACAGGGATTCCCCGATGTTGGTGCCTACAACTCCCAGTGTCCTAAGCTGCAATGGCCTGTGGCGAGGGACTATGTGAGTTTTAGTCAACAACCTCTGAGAATCCCTCTTACAGGGAACCCTGGACATGACAAAGTTGTCTTACTGATTCTAACAGTGGTTGGTCATGACTGATGGTGCCCAGGGATTTATTTATTCTTTTTGAAGTAGTACAGGCTGGACACATGTCTGTCCTCTCCATGAAAACTAGACCCTCATCAGCCATATGTCTGGAGACCAGCCACATGAAACACTGCCGACTTCCTCCCTCTATACTGGATGGAGAACCTGCAGGCATCCAAAGGTCAAGCAGAACCTCCAAAAGTGAGGCTATACTGTGGGAAAGCAGAAGCCACTGATATTGAGGTCATTCACACAATTGAAAACTGTGTTCTACCCAGGTTTGGGAACTGTGTGTACTCCCAATTTTTGATTGTGTGGAAGCAAGGTTAGAGGAAAACCTGGGTAGCTTTTTCTCCTACCTTGCTTCCACACAATCACTTCTGCCCAGGTTTTCCTCTAACCTTGCTTCCACACAATCAAAAAATGGGAGTACACACAGTTCCCAAACCTGGGTAGAACACAGTTTCCAATTGTGTGAATGACCTCATTTTCTTTTTCAGGGCAAAAACATTTCTCAAAGCATGAACTGAAAGCAGGGGTGTGTAGATCTAGCTAGTTCAGGCCAAGGATTCTGTGACTAGAGAGGATTGGGAGCTGTAGTTGAACAACTTTTGGGGACCCAAGTTGGGAGGACTCCTGCTCTGAGTTCTCTAGGGAATCTTCTTAGCTGAGAAAATGTTCAAGGGTTAGCAAGTGTGGTGACTAACTGACTGCCATCAGCTCTGAGCAAAAAGCCAAAATGTCTAGATCTTGTAGAAACCTTGTCTGGAGTGCCTGGAATGCCATAGGCCTGTTCAGAACCAAAGCAATTAGTGGTTTCAAAAATAGCACAAAGCAAACAAAAGCACACAAACAATTTACTTGCACTATGATCAACCGTTCAGAGAATAAACTGAGGCCAGTTGATGGTGCTCAAATTAAATGCAGTGGAGCAAAGGTCACCCTTCGCATACACAGGAACAACTGCACATTATTCTGTGGCACACTCAAAAGCCATTTGGCTCAAGAGCTGCCCTTCCGAATACAAAAGAGAGATTGACAGCAGCCCTTAGTTCCCGGGAATGTGTCTGGTTTCTGTATCCATCCGCAGCAGTGGCATGTCTATAGCGATCACTCGATGGGAGAAATAAAGGCACCGTTTCAGATAATGTGAGCCAGCAGCTCCTCTTAATCATCTGTCACTACAGCAGACAATCAGAGCTGTTTCAGTACCTTCGCCCAGAGAGGGTGGAACATATGAACTCCAGTTGAAGAATACTACTGGGGATTTGTGTGCCTTTTCTATTATCTTGCAGAGGTAGAGCCAACCTCTGTATATTTCATTAGCTCCTTTTGTGCTGCATGAGCGAATATCATGTTTGGTTTCAGCTTAATACCTTTGCTATCAATTATTAAAAAACATTTGTCACCAAGGGAAGTTGGCTTCTGGGCACGGGCACTGCTGGGAGCCTAGTAGCAGGATGGGACCTTGAAGAGATTCTGTCAGGAGTGTCTGGTCCACAGCAGCACCCGCACTCTAGGCTCGTCCAGGTTGTGGTGCCGCTTGGTTCCAGACAGCCCCTCCAGTTATGGGGAAGCAGGGCTGGCAAACAAATGCATAAACAGACAGGTAGGCACAGGTGTTGTTTGGGTTTTTTTTGGTTACTAGAATGAGCCTTATGAGCAAAAGCTCATAAGAACGAGCTTATCCTCCCCTCGACTTCTCTTTCTCCTCTGCATGAGGCGAGGAGATGGAATGCTTTCGGTTTTGACTAAACCAGTTTCCTGTAAAGTCCTAACTCAGTTTAGTTTGTTCTAACCATGGTTATGTTATAAACCAGGATATGAAACAATGATTTGATTCTGGTTTGCTTGAACTAATCATAGCTGGAACAACTTAAAGGGCAGTTTCAGATGTCATGGGGAACCTTTGTTAGTGATCTCTGTGTGACGTCCCTCAGCCTCGGTAGCATGTACTCCCCACTCCCATCCCCACATGAGGACCTGCTTTTTCTAGGGTGGGAGAGCCAAGATTATTCTTATTCTAAGTTACTTGCTTATTCTAACCTACTTGCTTCAGAGAACCTGAGATCTGAACCCAAGTGCTGAAGTGATTTTTCAGATCTCGGGTTATATGAAGCAAGTAGGTTAGAATAAGCCGAGATTGGAGGGTTCGGATGTTGTGAGCAACCTCGGATTTTCCTAGTCTAGAAAGAAAGTAGGTGCTCATGAGGGGAGAGGGGAGCATATGCTCCTGAAGCCTAAGGAGTTTGCATGAGGCCTGCAAGACATCTGAACCACTCCATAATTTGTTGATCTAAAAAATTCCTAAAATGCCTAAAAACTGCACAAATTGGAAACAATAAAGGTCTTGCCCTCAGATTTACACTCTCAAGGTAAATGAAATATTAGGGTGGAAAGGAAAGGAGAGCAAAAGGGAAGGAGGGTCATTCAGAGATTTCAGGGGGATAAGCTGTCAAAGCAGCCCAGTCGAAGGGGTTTCCCCCGCTTCTCTGGAACACAAAGGAACACAAGAAGCTGGCATATACTGAGCCAGACCATTGGTCCATCTAGCTCAGTGTTGTCTACACAGACTGGCAGTGGCTTCTCCAAGGTTGCAGGCAGGAGTGTCTCTCAGCCCGATCTTGGAGATGCCAGGGAGGGACCCTGGAACCTTCTCCATGCAGATGCTCTAACTAGAGTGGCCCCATCTCCTAAGGGGAAAGTCTTACAGTGCTTACATGTAGTCTCCCATTCAACTGCAGACCTGGGTGGACCCTGCTTAGCTAAGGGGATAATTCATGCTTGCTACTGAAAGACCAGCTCTCCTCCTGCTGCCCAAAACAAAGTGGGAAGACGCTGGATGGCAATTGGGCCAGGCAAACTGATTGCAAGGGAGTCTTTCTCTCTCCAACTGATATGCTGCAAAATGCTGACCCTTGAAGGCCTGAACCTGCAAAGGCTGAGGCCCCAAGCACTAAAGAAGAGCTCAGTAACAAAGCAATGCATGTATATACATGTGTGAGCCAACCCTTAGACTCTCTGGATGTTCGCAGGATGTCATCATGACTGTTGGTTGGAGTACTTCCCTTCATGCAGTGGATTGCAAAGTTAAGATCTTTGGCACCTAAGCACTATCTTATTAAAAGATGCCTTCTTGGACTGGATTCACTATGTTTTGAAACAGCAACTAAAAAAGAGAATGCACTTTTAAACATGCTACTTACTCAGAAACACAAGTTAAGGATCCCCACCCCACCCCAAGCATATTAACATCTCATAAAACTTTACTGCATCAAGTTGCCAGAATCGATATTTTACTACTTTTTAAAATCATTTAAAATAAATCACATATAAATGATGCTACTCTGTTACCAATTCAGGGAAGATTATGCATATAGGTGGGGGCCCCTACAGCTCCCAAGCAATGTTCTTAGCAACTACTTTGAACAATAAAAGCATAGAAAGCAATGCTGGGAATTTACCATTTAGCCAAGAGGAACCAGTGAAGGGGCAGGACCAGGCTGGAAAACTGCAGAGGGGTGTGTGTCTTTAAACAGCAGATTACATGGAACTGTCCCTACTCTGAAACACTGAGAATCAGATGCAGACATCTCTGGAATCCATGCTGACCCACACATTCCCCTTAATTGAACCCACCCCCCTAAAAAAAACCCCAACACACTGTAATACTATGCATTTTGTGCCACAAGGTGTTGGAGGGTAGATCTCAACCTGGGCCTCAGGCTCTGCCATTTGGTTCCCAAGGCAAGCCTAGCCAACAGAGCTTGGTGTTCTGGGGCACCCTCCAGCCTGAGCTCAGCCAAAGGCTAGACCCTGCCCAGCAGGCCCTGTCAAGCCCTGGCCTTTGGCTGGAGTCGGAGCCATTTAGCTTGCATGGGTGCCTTTCCTAAATGCTCAGGGGCAGGCTTCCCATTAGATGAACTGAGGAGGCAGCAGCTACAGGTGGCGGTGGGGTTCGGGGAAACCACAAGGCAGCAGCAAGATGTCCCTGCTGGTCTTGGCCACCTGCTGCCATCAGAGCAACTCTGCCGCCGCTCCAGAAAAAGCTGCCCCAAGATGGTCCTCTGCCACCACCACCGTCTCCACCTCCACCACCTCCTCCTCGCCTGACATGGACTTTCCTATTTCCCTTGCCTGCTTAGTAATGGAAAGGAGGAAGCAAAACTACGAGAGGGCAGAAGAGTGCTGGAGGTGCTCTGCGGAGCATCCACCACCCTGCTTTGCTTTCCACAGAGTACAGGAGATGCACCCCTGCCCTTACGCTATTTCCTTTCTCAGTTCCCCGCTTTCCCTACCCGAGTTTCATTAGTGAAGATAAGGACATAGGAACAGCAATGCTGGATCGAGCCCATCTAGTCTAGCATCCTGCTTCACACAATGGCCTGCCAGATGACTTCTGAGAAGCCCACGGGCAAGAGGGGAGGGCATGCCCTCTCTCCTGCGGTTGCGCCCTGCAATTGGTATTGCATCTTGCCTCTGCAGCTGGAGGTGGCCTATAGCCACCAAACTAATAGCCATCGATAGACCTGTCCTCCATGAATTTGTCCAAGCCCCCTTTAAAGCTACTCAAGCGGGTGGCCATCACCACATCCATTGGCAGAGAATTCCATAGATTAATCACGTGCTGTGTGAAAAAGTCGTTCCTTTTCTTGGCCCTAAATTTCCTGGCCATCAGTTTCATGGGATGACCCCTGGTTCTAGTGTTGTGAGAGAGGGAGAAAACCTTCTCTCCATCCACTCTTTCTACTCCATGCATACTTTTAGACACCTCTATCATGTTTCCCTGCAATCATCTTTTTTCTAAACTAAAAAGCCCCAGTTGCTGTAGCCTTGCCTCCTAAGGAAGGTGCTCCAGGCCCCTGATCATCTTGGTTGCCCTCGTCTGCTGCATGAGGGAGGAGGGGGCCCAATGAGCCAGGCAGCGGCAGCCAGAGCTGATGCCGCAGAGGAAGAGGTGAGTGTTTGCACATGCTTACGTACACACCTAGGGAAGTGGTGGCAGCAAAAAAAAAAAAAAAAAAAAAGTGTGTGTGTGTGTGTGTGTGTGTGTGTGTGTGTGTGTGTGTGCAAGGACAGGGAGTTGGCATTGGATGCCCTGCCTCAGGAGCACTGATGTTTTGCATTGCTGCAATTAGTGCTTCCTTTCCCTGACAGCCGATTCAAATATTGGCCTCTCTTGGCTTTGACTATCTGCCTGTTGCTGGCCCTGATCCTCTATGGTTGACTTCCATCTCGGCTGCACAACTTCGGTGCTACTGCAGATGTTGAATACAACTCCCGCCATCTCCAGCCACAGTGCCCAATAGTCTGGGATAATGGGAGTTGTAGTTCAAAGTTGTGCAGCCCTGCCTGAGATGATGACCCCGCTCTGGTTTGGTCAGTCATAGGAAGCTGCTGTATACTGATTCCGACCATTGGTCTATCTAGCTCAGTATTGTCTTCACAGACTGGCAGTGGCTTCTCCAAGGTTTCAGGCAGGAATCTCTCTCAGCCCTATCTTGGAGATGCCAGGGAGGGAACCCAGAACCTAGATGCTCTTCTCAGAGCGGCTCAATCCCTTAAGGGGAATATCTTACACATTTAGTCTCCCATTCATTTGTAACTAGGGCGGATCCTGCTTAGCTAAGGGGACAAGTCATGCTTGCTACCACAGGACTAGCTCTCCTCGCCTCCTGGACTCTCAGAGTCTCTCTCAGAGTCCTCCTGCCTCTGGTGCCCCGGATCCTGTTTGCTTGACACCTGCCAGTTCTGGGCCACACAATGGCTTCGGGTCCATTTGGACTGACACCAATGCCCCCCTCCCACCCCCTGAAGCCTGAACTTGCTGAGACTCGACGCTTCCTTTTCCTCAACTTACTAAAGGAGAGGGGCAGCAGTGGGGAAATGACATTTGTTGTGACTGTGGCTGGGGCAATGCATGGGTGGCCTAATAGAGGCCCTCCTGTGGCATCTTCCGTGGGCCCTGTTCACGGCTACCACATCCAGACAGGCCAGGAAAATGGACAACAGGAACAGCATGCATTTAAGCATCACAGTTGGGGACATAATTTTCATGACATGGGTTATGTTGATGAATGTCTGGAGGATAGGGGTGTGAACGGAATCAGTTCGGCGCTCCTTTTCTAGAGAGCCAATCCAGTTCCGTCAACCAGAGTTTGAACTGGTTCAGAGGGGGTGAGGGTGGGGTTTGCCTTACATGACAGGGAAGGCACTGCCTACCTGCCAGCCCCTGCCACTTTCCCCCCTTCCAGCGCTCTCCCAAAAAGTGTGGGCGTGGGGCTGCAGCGTCCCTCCTTGCAGCCCTGTGTTCATGCGTACATGTGTTGGTCATTTGCATGGCAATGCAGAACTGGGCTGCAAGGAGGAACACTGCAGCCAGACTTTTGGGGAGAGTCCCAGTGGGGGGGAAAGTGGCAGGGAAGGGATGGGCAGGTAGGAGGCACCTTCCCTGCCTCTAAAAGTAACCCCCACCCTCCCGGGAGTGCACAGAACCAATTCCATGCACATCGCTACTGGAGGACATTTAGCAACATAATCTGGATCTTCCAAAAATAATTCCAGAGCAGACTGTGATGAGCAGTCACAGATATATTCCAAAAATAATTCCAGAGCAGACTCATCACTAGCAGAACTGTGCAAAACTATTGAAATTGTAATATCCCTGCCTGCTTTGCTTCAGCCTGGCTCTAATGAGTAGTTATAAATAGTTAAACAACTATATCAAAATCCTTCATCTTATTACAAGGGGGGAAAAATTAAACTTCAGCATTGCAGTCCATGTTGGAATGACTTATCAATCAGAAGATAATTAATCTTGATATTAACTGCATACCCTAGTGGTATATGATTTATTGTAGAAGCCATCTCTCTAATCTATTCTACAGAAATTACACCATCATGAATATACAATGCAACAACTTTTTGAAGCAAAACCAGGTGCTATGCTGCATAATAAAAACATTACCATTTCCAGAAAGAAAACAAAATTATTTTATATCAATTGATGAAATGTATATTTCCATTTTCCTAATGGGTTTGCCCTGCTCAGTGCTGGTCCTCCTGAAGATGTTGGCCTACGACTCCCATAATCCTTGGCTATTAGCCAATGATGAGGCCAGCAAATTGGAGAGAGCCAGGTGCTGAGAGCTGAGCAAGGCCCCATAAGCGCGAGGTAACACTTCTGAGTTACTCTGAGGCCACCTCTCTCACCTTGAGGGCTCACCCCAGAACAGCCCTCTCCATCTGGGACAAAGCGGGAGAGTCGGACAGAAATGAAGCCCAAAGTATCACTTTTTCAAACCTTGTCGGCTGAGAATTTCAGCATTCTAGCTTGCTTGCAAAAACTGCCCCTGACAAATAGACTCTAGCCTATAAGAACTAAAGTCACAAAAACATTGTTAGCGTTTATGGTGCCAGAGGACTCTTGCTGTTTGGAAAATATGTCTGTCATTCTTCACTTCTGCAATCATTTTTCTTGGTCAGGGAATTAAAACAAGCTCCTTACTGGCCCAAATCCATACTTTCCGTACATCTTGGGTTTTGCACTGGAACATGTAAGTGTTGTATAATATTTGATCTTTCAATAAAACCGTTTAAAAATTATTTGTAGAGGTTAAAAGATCAGCCTTAAAATTTAGAAAGGAATAAACAGTCAGAAACCATGAAATCACAGTTCAGAACTACAAACCAATGTGCTCACCAACCTAGAAAGCTTACATTAATACATAACTCCATTCAGTCTGAGGAGGCTGCTATCTGTTTTGAAAACGCAAATAGCATTGCTGCAGAAACATGGCAGGACTAGATTTCATAGCTGTGGATGCCTGGGCGTTTTTCACACAGCAGGCTTTACCATGAGTTTACTGCAAAGCTTTACTGCAAGTCTGAAGTTGCCCCCCAAACCCAATGCAAATAATGGATTTTTTTAAAAAATCCTGGATATAAATCGGGCTACACTATAATGCACAATGAAAAACTCAAATCATGTGTGAAGTGCTCCCCAATAGCTCACAGGGATTTGGGGGTGAATCCGGCCAATACATGAACACACATCGTCCATTCTGGAGGAGATGCAAGCTACAGTAGAAGCCATGTGTGAATAACACCCTGGAGAGTATGCTTGGAGGGCAGATGGTGAATGTGTAATTAGGGGTCTGTTTGGACTGTATAGCAAATTGGGGGCATGTTGGACAGGTTACTTGGGGTGTGTGTTTGGAGTGGGGGTAAGTTGGGAGACACACAAGCTATATTTGTGGACCTCTGACCAGTGTTCTCTCTAGTTGTTTTCATCTGTGTACAGAATGAGTTTCGTTCTGGGTGACAGTATCAAGGCAGTGTGCGCGCATGTGCATTCAGAGTGGGACCCTTCCTGATGAAACCGGAGTGGGATCTAAAATGAACTGAGCAGACATTTTTTAAAAAGTGTGAGCATGCACACAAGCACATGCCTTAGAGGGAACAGTACCTCTGACCATATCAGAGTCATTCCTAACCAATAAAAGGGGAAGAGGAGCCAGTTCCTGGAACATAGGAAGCTGCCATATACTGAGTCAGACCATTGGTCCATTTTGCTCAGTGTTGTCTACACAGACTGGCAGCGGCTTCTCCGAGGTCGCAGGCAGGAATCTCTCTCAGCCCTATCTTGGAGATGCTGCCAGGGAGGGAACTTGGAGCCTAGATGCTCTTCCCAGAGCGGCTCCATCCTGCATTACCCTTGGGAAGGTTAATGATTGATTGATTGATTGATTGATTGATTGATGGTTAGTCACTCATTAGGATGACTAATTATCATTAGGATTGACTAGGAGGGTGCTACTAAGGGACTATCTACATTAACTTACTTGATGGCCAGGATTTCTCTCAAGAGGTCTCTAGGTTAAACACACTTGAGGCTGCTTTGTGTGCCTTTCCAAATGGTGTGCTTTCAAATCATGTTCCACCATCACACGAGATGAAATAATAATAATAACCTAGTAAGAAGGAGTCAGGATGCATGCAAAATGACACCATTAGAGAATGCTTTGCACTGCCATTTAGTCAAGAATTAGGGCAAATTACACTAATCTAGCCAGTCCTAATCATTACGACGTTACACTTCAGAGCTTAAAAGATTTAATCCTTTTTATGAAATTCAATTAGGCTTTACAAAAATTAATCATAAATGTTTTATATAAATGGATTGTGGATAAAAATAAACTTACATAACTGTTTCAGAGGATTTTCACAATGCAAAGCGGTAAGGGAAAAAAATCAATGGCTCATGTCAGATTCCTTTGCAATATTATTTACCACACAGATCGCCTTATCATTTGAATGCAGATATATAATCAAGGCCAATTACAAAAGCTGAGGTGACAGAGCAAGTAAAAGAAGGATATCATTTTGCCCTTTTTGCCAGGCAGCACTTTTAAATCCAAATTTTGTAAATGCGGAGACGGAAGATAAAACAACAGCTCTAATAAAAGCAACGCCAAACACTTCAGCAGTTCGAAGAAGTAGCAGCCCATACTTACAAGCTGGAGGGGCAGAAAATGAGCCCCAGTTGTTTGGGTATCTCTGCTCTCTCGCTCTCTTCTGGCCTTGCCTCAGCTGTACTTGAGCTGTGGGGCAGGTCATTCATCTGGTAGGGGAATCCCCAATGGGGCAAATGACCATGGTTGGGGATTTCCCTGCCCGACTGGAAGAATGACCAGCCTGCATGGCTCAATTATGGCTAGGCGGAGCCAGAAGGGAGCGAGGGAGTGGCCGCTGATACTGGAGCAGCTGTGGCTTATTTTCCACCCTTCCAGCTTGTTAGTACAGACCACTACTGACTGCAAGTTGTGAGCCGAATTTGGACTTAAGCAACACATATTGCAGAACAAGCGGTGGGATGATCTTAGCATCACAGTACTCCTCCGGGGAGCTACTATCTGCCCCCCTCACAGAAGGCCCTATGTGCATGGCTTGGAGGAGCATCCTGGGGAGAAAGATGGATGCTGGGAGAGGTGGTGCCCCCTCACTGCAAAAGAGGTGGCAATGGCAATGTTCTATCCCAGCTCTGTGCTGGTGTTTTTCTAGATGCAGTGACTTTTTTTTAAAAAGGGAGACATTCTAAAATGTTATCTTCCTCCTGGAGTCCGAAGAGATGTCCAGCAGTGGGGTCCAAGGTATTGTGATGATGAGGTGAGGAGCCCAATGATGCCTTCCCTCACTACCCTAGTGGGGCCAGATCTTTTCCAAAACTGACCCTAGCAAGCTTTGAGAGTGGAGTGTGTGTGCGTGTGTGTGTGTGTGTGCAGGAGGGATGGATGTTGGCCACTTCCTCTTCTCTCCTTGTTCGTCTTTCAGGCTTTGCAAGGATTGTCAGGCGAGGCGCTCCTTGCACAGCTTGCCATCAGCTGCTCCAAAGAGCTGGTCCAGTGGCCATGGGGCAGGGGATCTTGCCATCCTGCAGGCTCAGCAATAAACCACCACCTGAGACCTCATTTAGCCTCATCAAAGGGCCACTTCTGGTGATATTGTCTCAGTTGGGGATTTGTGACTTAAACCAAAGGCTTTGCAGAACAGGTGGGTTTCCGAGGAGGGGTCTCAGAGATAGGTGGTATGTCAGAGAGTTCTGGGAGCGAATTCCAGATGTAAAGCATGGCAAGGGAGAATGGACAGTTTGGTGTAGTGGCAGACTTAGAAATGTAACATTAGAATTTGAAGACACCTTTTTCTGAGTGGAATTTGCAATCAGGGCATGAGAAAAGTCGAGGGCCTGTTCTGAAAATGGAATTTTCCCACAAGTGCATTCCTTGAAACGTGATCCCAACATGAGCACCAGATAGCAAAGCAGAAGAAATTATTTCATTGATTTCCAATGATATTTTCATATGATAAAAACTGCCTTTAAGTGGATGTTTATGTATTATTTTCATGGGGAGATCATTATCTTTGATTGCTTGCCCATAACAATAAGATCTGAATCATACCTCCTCCAGCAATACTTTAGCTTTAGGACATGTTCAGATGAAGTTTTTGCCACACAAAGAAAGCAGTTGAATTAATGCAATTCCTTTGTAAATAAAGAGCTTGGAAATTTATACTGATGTGGTAGTTTCCTTCATTTTTCTGAAAGTTCATGGACTTTTTGCAGAGATGCCAGCATAATGCTGAGAAGAAGAAGGGTTGAGATATCTTCTTTCACTCTCAGATGTTTAACTAGCAAAGGACCTCTTAAGAATAGCTGAAAAGCTGCCAACATTTCCAATGATTTTCAAAGTCGCTCCGGAACTGCTGACACCAGCAGGAACGCTCTTCTAAATAATTTATTGACATTTCTACATAAATTAGATACTTGAGGGTGAAGATGCTGTGAACTTTGTGGAGGGCTGAGTGCTCGCTACATGGTCTATAATCCATCAGCACAATAGACAAGCTTCCCAAATGGCTTGACTCTCAGCTCCATTTCCTGCAGGGAAATAGTTCAAGGATTCCAGAGACGGCATTCTGTTGGCCACAATGTCACTTGTAGGAAAACACCTCCCACATCAATAGTTTTCCACAGTTTCAGACCCAGGATCTACCTTCAACCCCAACGGCTTGCATCATGGGGCCCACTTTCTTGTATGTGCATCCATCTGTCTCCTCTCTACAGCAGGACATCCAGCAAGACTGTGGACATCCAGCTGCTGTTGGACATCATCATCATCATCATCATCATCATCATCATCATCATCATCATTATTATTCAATTTCTAGACTGCTCTTCCAAAAATGGCTCAGGGCGGTTTACATAGAGAAATAATAAATAAATAAATAAGATGGATGCCTGTCCCCAAAGGCCTCACAATCTAAAAGAAACATAAGATAGACACCAGCAACAGTCACTGGAGGTACTGTGCTGGGGTGGATAGGGCCAGTTACTCTCCCCCTGCTAAATAAAGAGACTTCAACTGCTATCCTCCCTAGTCTCAATGGATAGTTGCCAGAGATGATGGGAGTTGTAGGACAACATCTGCAAGAGGGCCACTGTTTAAAAACCCTGCTCTAAAGTACTCCAGTTCAAGAAAGGTCAGAGACCCCATACCTTTACTAGCTGAGTAGAAGAGGAAATGTTGGCAGGTGCAGCTTGGAGAGTACCAAGCTGCACGTAAGTATCCAAGCTTGCAAATGACACCAAAATATTGCAGGTCTGGACGAAAATGCCACCCCACCCCCAAATTGTCACCCAATTCACAGGTAATGAAATAGGGGGATATTTCACTGGCTTTCTATGGATGAGGCAAACTTGGTGGATGAGGGAGAAGTGTAGCAATGGCAGCACAATTATTCTCCCAGGGGCTGCTGACCACTTTCTTTCTGCTCCAAAGGCCCCTCTGAGCAACATTATGTCCTCGTATAGCATCAGTGGGGGGAATATAGGGCCCTCTCTGATCTGAGCCACCAGGAGGTGTCCTGCCTCTGTCGCAAGATGAAGGGATAGTGAGAAAAACAAACTGATTTCACACCCCTTTCCTCAACCCCTGCAATTCAGCCAGAAGTTCTGCTTGAAGAAATTCCAGCCCAGCCCTAAATTATTGCCAGGGACAAGGTAGTAAAACTGGCTTTCCCCCCAAAAAACACTGTGAAGAACTCCAGAAGGACACCCCACCCTACACTGGCTGAATGGGGAACAAAGTGGCAACTGAGGTGCAATGTGATGCATAGGCTATGAATTTCCCCCATGCCACCCCTGATGTCATATATACACAGGCAAGGTCTGAACAGGTTGCAATTATCCTGGCAATAAATCATGATCTTGGGGTAGATGTCTCAGTTAAAGCATCCATTTGCATGCAGTGGTGGAGTGGGGAGGCAAACACATTATTAGAAATTATTAGGGTACTGGTTGAGGATGAAACTGCCATTATCACGATGGCTTTTATGGTTTATATTATGTTTAATTGATTTTAATATTTTAACAATTTTTATGGGATTTTACCTGTACTTTAACTTTTGTAAACTGCCTTGGGATGCGTTTCATGAAAGGCAGTATAAAAATCAATCAAACAAACAAACAAATCATGCCTTTATATACATCAATGGCACAGTTGTATTTGGAACACCTTTTTGAGATGAGGCAACATTACTGTATTGAGATGTTGCCTCATCTCAAAAAGAATTTCATAGCACTGGAAATTGGTTCCAAAAGCAGACCAAATGGTTGGAATCCCTTCCTTATTAGGAAAGGCTATTTTAAATAGATAGATAGATAGATAGATAGATAGATAGATAAATACTGCCTGACTCCAAAGGCTCTAGGTGGTTTACAAAAATAAACACAATAAAAACAGAATAAAACCAATGATTAAATAATTAAAATTTAAAACATTCAAAGATTTCCACAATTAAAAAAATTAAACAGCAATTAAAAATGTAAAACATTCAGATACTATTAAAGGCCTGGCTAAAAATGTGTGTCTTAAGGGCTCTTTTAAAGGCTGGTAAAGAAGCTACCTAATGGCATAGTGGGGAAATGACTTGACCAGCAAGCCAGAGTTTGCCAGATTGAATCCCTGCTGGTATGTTTCCCAGACTATGGGGAACACCTCTATCGAGCAACAGCGATATAGGAAGATGCTGAAAGGCATCATCTCAAACTGCGTGGGAGGAGGCAATGGTAATCCCTCCTGTATTCTACCAAAGAAAAAACACGGGGCTCTGTGGTCGCCAGGAGTCGACACCGACTCGACGGCACACTTTAACTTTAAAGATGTTAAGCCAGGAATAGGCAGCACATTCCACAGCCCAGGTGTGACTATAGAGAAGGCCTGCTCATGAGCCACCGCCAGACAAGCTGGCAGTATATGGACCTCTCTTGATGATCTTAATGAATTTGGGCCTATTGTATTTTGGGGAAAAAGCCATCTGCATGGTGATGCTGAATGGGGCTGCAAGGAGGCATGCTGCAGCCCCACACTCACACTTTTTGGGAGAGCCGGTGGGGGGGGGAGTGGCGGGGCAGGGATGGACAGGTAGGAGGCACCCTCCCTGTCCCTTAAAGTAACCCCTCCCCCGCCTCTGAATCGGCTGGAATGCCGGCATTTTGGAAAAGTTCCGTGCTCCAGGAAAGGAATGCCGAGCCAGTTCCATGCATATCCCCAGTCCTATTGAGATTAAACAGAATAACTCCTGAGTTGTACTACAGAGAAACTTAATCGGGATGTCAGCCAATGAGGCTGTTCACACGTGTGACCTGCACGTGTGAACTTCCGGAAGGCGAGCGGCTCCCGGCAGTGCAGCAGCAACAAACCCGCACGGGGAGCCTGCTGCTAAGCCAGGGTTAAGGAAGCTCTTACCCCGGGCTAAGCGCTTGTGTGTCAGCACCATGTGGCACTGGCTACCAGCAGGGGGATCTCCATAAGGCACCATGCACTTGTGCAGTGCATTATGGGATTTCTAGGGGCTGGGATGACACATGGTGGCCCCAAAACCTCCGCAGTGCCTGTGGAAGCCAGCGACGGTCTGGGTGTGCAATCAGCACACCCAGCAAGGACAGAGGAATTGTCTGCGAAGGAGGTATGTTTTAGCAGCCTTCCCCATCGCCCACACGGTAGTCCTCTCACATAATCATGAGAAAGGGCTCAGTGAGTATCAGCCATGACATATCCATGGAACCTCACTGTCCAGAGTATACCATTTTCTGGGGGGCAGACACTGGAGGAGACCCATTGCCATCATGCATTGGTTATAGGGCTCTTCTAATGGTCTTATACCGGGATGCTCCTAAGGAAGCTCCACCTTCTGGACCAGAGCCACCGGAGTAAGGGAGCTCTGTCCTCTTTTGCCCCCCCCCCCGGTCACCACCTTTGTCTTCTTGCTGCCATACATCAGGGTGCAACTCACTTATGAGTCCTGACCTACTTACTGAAGACCCACATCATACTTCAATTTATGGTTAACCTTGGATTGTTTCAGTGTGATTTATATTGAAGGAGAGCATACACATAATCTCTATCTAAGAAAAATAAGCAACGGGAAACGTTACCTTGGCAGTGGTAAAGAAGTACATGAACTACTTGCACAGACAGAAGCCCTAGAATTTCTGGTGTTTTCTTTTGGTAGCCCAAAAAATCCACTTCCACCAAATATTTATAGAAAAGTATGCCAACATAAAGGACAGGGAACTTGAGTGTATGAATATATGTCAATGAAAAACAGTTTTCCTTACTTTTCTCCCCAGTGTTAGAGCAACTCCCATGCTATTTAGAAACCAAAATAAAACAAATAGAACCAAAGAATGGCATAGACTAAGGCAATAAATTTTTAAAAACCTTCATAATTTTAACTTGTGTGTGTGTGGACACACACACACACATTGAATTAGTTGATATACTGGCGACGCAATACACATAATGGATCTACACCAAATTCTTCTCTCCAGACCTTCTTATTGTGTAAATTAAAAGAAAATGAAAAACTACAAATGAAGAATAGACGTTTCGACATAAAGACATCGACTTTGGTGTTCCATGTCGCACTGTTTAAAATCCACACTCTTACATCCCAGATACTCTCCCTAAATCTAATCAGGCACCTGGCGGGGGGAAAAGGGTGGGGGAGGTGGAAATTGATGACTCACAGCTTTGCCTGCTTAACACTAACTCTGACAGAAAAATTGGGCGGAAAGGAGGGGGACGGGTGTAAACTAAATCACTGCTTACCCTTTAATAGCCTATATACTTTAAGATTTCTTTCAATTCTTCCTTACCATTGGCCTCCGGCTGTAACTTGTCTAAATACAATGTTCCCCTTATCTTTCTTTTGAGCGTACACTGTTCAGACTCTAAGATGCTTACTTTGACATAAGAATGGGTTTTAATGTTCTAATGGTGGTTTCTATTCCAATCACTGTAGAAAAAATTTAAAAACACGCACGCACCCTGAAAGATCAAACCTCTCAAGAACTGCTATGTAATCTGTGAGTTTTTTTATTGAATTCTGGCGCTTTGTTCCTTTCATTACTTTGCATCTGAATTTCTGAATAAATCTTTGGCTGGAGACTTTCAAGTCTTTCTTAAGACTTGAAAGTGGCTTGAAAAGAGACATCTCTCATCCCATGGGGCAAACATGTAATTCTTCTGTCCCACTGCTATGTTGGGTCAATCTTGTTTTTGAAACAATAAAAAAACCTACCTCCAACCCCTTATTTCTGCAGCAAAAAAAAAGGGGGGGGGGGCGGCGGCATACTAATCTGTCTTCCTCCCCACCAAAAGAGATTGTTGCACCTCTGAGCTACCCAGGTTTTCCTCCTACCTTGCTTCCATACAACCTAAAATTGGGAGCACACACAGCTCCCAAACCTGAGTAGAACACATTTGCTGATTGTGTGAATGAGCTCAATGAATCTAGGCTACAAAGACTGAAAATCACTGTATGTGTACAGGATTCCCCAAATGAAACATGAAGCATCAGAGCTACTTGGGAGCGGGATTTACTGGACCTCCCCCTGGTTCATTTGGCATGGGGGTTCCTCACGGCATGGGGTCACCAGGTGCCTAGGCTGGTGGTGCATCCCAATCCAACTCCTCTTCCAAACTCTAAACTCCACCTCCACTCAGGGTGGGAGTTCCAGGGCCAGGGTGTCATGACAGCCAGTCACAAAACTCACCCATAATATCTTGTTTGCCCCTTAGTAAGGCTGCCCTCCCCTCATGTGGAGCACTAGGATCAGTGTGGATCCCAGTGCTCGCGCCCAGTCAAACCCCACTCCAAAGTCCAGCTCTTAGTCAAGGTTAAGGGAGCAAGGATCTTGGCTGCCAGGATCTTGGGTCTCCTTGGGCTGTATGCTGCCCAAGTAGACACAGAGATGGGTGTCTAGAGTGCCTGTCTGATGGGGGATTCCGTCAATGCACCACATTCATGGCATGGTGCATTGTGGGATATCTGGAGGCCGGGACACATCATCCCATCCTCTGGAACTCCACACTGGGAGTGCAGTCTACTCCAGGCTACTCCAAACCGCCACCCGCCAACAGCCCAGCCTTGTAAATGGCCCCAGTGTCTCCATAAAAGAGATGTGTGGTTTCCTAAATTTTTGGAAACTAGTTTTAAATATGGATGTGATTTAAAATAATTTAACTGCAACTCTGGGCATCGGATTTCAATATATCCCAGAGTGCTTAATTAGTTTTCCTAGGATTTTTTTTCATGCGCTATGAACAGCCAGGCAAAATAGCCCATCCCAGCATTTTTTTTGCGGTTAAACACACAATCGCATGCCGGCATTAAGAGCCATCTGCTCACACCCTTCGCTATAGTCCACCCTTCACCACAAAGCTTCACGTGCCTAGCTAATTACCCATTAACAGCTGATTCTCAGAAGTGCTGTATGGACAATATGAATACCTATCATATTTGCTACAGATAAATGCTAATGCCTCTAAAAATGCCAGGCCATTTGACTAAACAGTGAGCTTATCTGCAGTACAGCAGTCGCTCCATTTGAGACATATAACAATTCCTCACTGTTAACAGCCAGAATAAAACGGCACGGAGAAGAATTGGTGTGCTCCTGTAAATGTGTTCAGATGTTTAAACAAATGTTCAGCTAGAGGATAGCTAAATTATTCATACTTAGATACTTTGATTGTACAGTCATCTGCCTACTTACCGCGCACAATGGTGAATTGCTTTTGTGCAAGCAACGGCTTCAAAGTCATCTCAAAAATTGCTTGTTTCTCAGTCATTGGACTTGGAAAACGGCAGCTCAGCAAATCATGTTGAGCTCTAAACACCCCTATCTTCTTGAGGGATGCAGCTGCAAAGGCACAGGCTAGCTGGCATGCTGGCATCACTCTGGCAGCATCCTGCCTGGGGCAAATGAGCCAGGATGGCTCTGATGCAGGGATGGCACTCATATTTCAAAAAAGTAGACCTTGAAAGGAATTCCAGGGTCTCACAAAAGGCATCTGAGACCTCCCAAGGGCAGCCAAATGAGTTTCCATAAGACAAGTCAAATTTCTCAGGAGGTTTTTGCACTAGCACCAGGAGTCATAACAACATAAGAACAGCCCTGCTGGATCAGGCCCAAGGCCTATCTAGTCCAGCATCCTGTTTCCCACAGTGGCCCACCAGATGCCTCTGGCGACCCCACAGGCAAGAGGTGAGGGCATGCCCTCTCTCCTGATGTTGCTCCCCTGCAATTGCAGGATGCCTCTGAATACCAATTGCAGGGGAGCAACAGCAGGAGAGGGGGCATGTTTTCATCTCGTGCCTGTGGGCTTCCCAGGGGCATCTGGTGGGCCACTGTGGGAAACAGGATCCTGGACCAGATAGGCTGTGAGCCTGTTCTTATGTCCACATTCCTATTCCGAACTAATTGGCTCTGTGTTTAGGAGGGCATGGTATATCTCCAGGCATAATGCATCTGCCACATTGCTTGCTCTGGCAGGTGCTCTTGTGAACTGCACGGACCCTTGGCTCACTGCTATTCCAATATATCAGCCAAGGATGGTTGTTGTCCGCAAAGTGGCTTACACACACACACACACACACACACACACACACACACACACACACACACACTCTGGATGGGATGTTATGGGTCAATTTGTGGTGTTGGTGTAACAAGTTCAGTCTTTGCATTTCATCTAGCAAACTGGCATTGAGGCCTTGGTGAAAATGGTTTTCCACAGCTGATAACTGTGGAAGGAAGCTGCCAAGGCCAAAAAAAGAAGAAGAGAAAAAAATGAACTTTGGGAGGCACCTTTGTTTGCATGGGGGGAAAGGGTCAAGTGCTTGCTGCTTGCACACTACACTGACTGATTCCTGACCCATTGCTACTCTGCTAACTACAAAAAATCCATGGAAGCACAAACTGTTGCATTTGGCACCCATGTAGCATTTGCCAGTGACTCAGGACTGAGGGGGAAAGATGGCAAAGTGCCACAAGCAGGCACATTGCAAAATTCCCTCTAAATCTTAAGTACAGTTTGGAAAGATCTATGTACTGGGCTAGCTCTTACATGTATACTTGCCCAGCACATTTCAACCCCTTCATCTTAGGGGCCACTATGACCTGTCATGCTGGGGTAGCAGGCATAAAGAGGTCCTGTAAGGTAATGTGGATAGCATTGGCTGCTGTGTAGCCTGTGTTCCTTCAAGCCAGTCGGAAGACTGCCATATGCCATGCATCACATAAGAAAACTGTTTTGCTGAACCTTTCAGTGCCCAGCCCCTCCAGACGTCCCTTTAAATGCAAAATAATCTTTTCACACACAAAGCAACATTATTTTAACCAAATCTCTTTTGGGGCTGATAGTTACATAGATATCTTTATTTCAGTCATTGACCAGCAATAATAAACAGACAACAACCTTTGGGGCTGTCACAAAATGCCCTTGAGGGTTTTCTGGTAGTTGTGTGTCATAACCCCTGCTAACTGGGCAAAGAGGCACCTTTTACCATGGTGATTCTCTTTATTGAGCAGGGGGAGAGTAACTGGCCCTATCCACCCCCAACACAGTACTTCCAGTGACTGTTACTGGTGTCTATCTGATGTTTCTTTTTAGAATGTGAGCCCTTTGGGGACAGGGTTCCATCTTATTTGTTTATTTCTCTGTGTAAATGACCCTGAGCCATTTTTGGAAGGGTGGTATAGAAATCGAATTAACAACAACAATAACAACAACCAACTGGGAATGGAATGACACTTCTGGGGATGACAGGTGGAAAGAACTGTAATGAGCCACCTCCCAGATGATCCCATGCTACTGGAAGCCCACATGCCAGGAGAACCTGGAGCTAACACTCCCACCACACCCTGAGGACCCAACCTTGCCTTCATCCTCTGACTCAGAGGAGTCTTGTGAGGACCTACCAGTCTTAGTAGAAGCACCCCAGCATCTTCAGTGCCAGTACCTAAAATCAAGCAAGGAAGACACAGAGTCCGCCCCAAGGAAGGGACAGAGTCAACTGAATCCCCTCTGCCTGAACACCATCCAGAAAAAAAACAGCACTCTGCTTCAGGAAGCACCAACACATTCCTTAGTGCTGCATTACTCAGCTCCCTGAGCCTGCTTGGCGCTAGCCAAGGTGCTGACACCCTGCAATTTGAGCAGTCCCAGGTCCATGGGGCTCCTGGATCCCTTCCTTGGAGGGAACCCCAAAGAGGATATTGTGTGAGTGCAACCACTACCAAAGGATTTGCCTTGAAATGGTGTGACTGGAGTTAGGCCCCACTTGTTTGCCCTTCAACAGTGGCATCACCCAAGACTCAAGCAACACTATTGCCAGAGGTGAAAGTAGCAAACGGATGGCTACTGCTCTTTCCAGTCATGGCAAAAGACAAAGATGGAACTAAGCTCCAGCATAGTCCCTTTGAGGTGTAAGCGGTGGCCGGAATTGGAAGCAGCTTTTTTTCTGGAGGCCCTGCTCCCTCTGCTAATGTTCACTCCAATTTCACTGAAAGTGTGGCAGAATTTGAAACAGTAGGTAGAAAATTCAGGATCATCTTTAAGGGGCTTGAACACTCTGCTTTTGATTGGCAACTTCTCATTTCAACACCACTCAGAAGACCCTCCCTTGTCTTCCAAAGTACTGGATTTGCTTTGTGAACCCAATGGGTGAGGCTTCTGCCACTCCTGAAGAGTTTAAAGGAGCAGAGGCCTCTGGCTACCCTGCCAGTTATTCTTACCCACTCACTCAGCATCACTGGAGCAGCTTATATGTAAGCACATGCATGAAAGAGTGCATATTAATACTCATACAATGAATTTCTTCAGAGCATTCCAATTTATTGCACCACTAGGTAAATATTGATCTCATTTTGCCTCAGTCAATTACTAATTAACAACGATACTTAGCTCTTGTATACAGTGCTTCTTGAAGGCTCCAAAGCACTTCACAACCATCCCTTCAGCAAAGAAAGAGGTTTCCCTCTAAATGGCCTTTGCACTTCATGTTCACTAGTATTGCGCTACACCCATGTTACAAGATGAACTACCTCAGGTTTTGCTTTAAAAAAACAACACACCAAATCCCTACAGAATATAACACCACAACGAAGTTGTAATACCATCATAACAACAATGCAATACAAAGGCACAAATTCAATACTATCCTCAAATTTTCCAAAAATGTTCATAATAAGCTTAAGTCAGAGCAAGCGATCACATTCATATATTTCTTTCACATAAATTCAATACAGGAGAACCAAGCATACATCAAAGTCTTAGTTCTCCCCCTCTGATATATTATGAGGCTCTTCTCACGATCAGTGAGATGAACGATACCCGCGTCACTAAATACCAGAACGATACCCCCGTCACTAAATTTTGTACAAAAAGGTGACTGACAACAGAAGTTATTAGAAGGAACCAAATCTCAGTTGAACATTTTGGCTTACACTTTCATCAGCAACAGATGGGTTGTTTTTTGTTTTAAAGGTTGTGTGGGCTCTTATTATTGCTTCTATTATTTATATGCCACTTTCCATTAATATAGCTATTTCCACAATTGAGTTTTCTAGCTTTTGGCTTTGTGGCAGGATGCTCACTGCTTCACCATTTACTGAGCCACTGATGAGTCACTTTGAACAGATCTTCTACCCAGCGAGTGGTGAAAGCACTGCTATAAGAAGCACCAGCAGGTTGGGTCCATCTAGTTCAGATTTGCATCCATCAAGCTGCGCAGAGCAGCGGCAATGTATGGGGGTGCATCAGGAATCTGAGGATCCTCCTGAGTTTTGCTGCCTGCCTGGAACTGCAATAACAGGGAGGTCATCCGGCACAGAGGAGGTGGATTGTATTTGGCTTTTGGTGTGCGGGTGGTGAGGGACACAAACTGTGCTGGCCGGATTTCTCCCTTTGGTAGATTTCATTGCTGTTCAACAGACTTCCCACATTAAAACAAACACCATCATTCCCTTCATCAAAAACAGACATTTATGTGACACTCAATAAGAAGAATAACCACAAAGGATTAATCTCCACGTTAATTGCAGTTTCCAAATGTTTGGCAGATTTCTAATTGCCACATCAATGGAAATGACACCCTCTCCTTTGAATTCATTTTTTCCTAATGAGATGGGAAAAAATTATGTTATTGCCACTGCTCTTATCAGGGGAAATGAAAGGCTATTTCAGTTTAATTACAGACTGCAGTTGCAGAGTGTCTGATTATTGTTATTACCATTATTATATTGCCTGAGGGGAGTGCTGGGTGGTCGGATGCTACCAATATTGACAATCTGGAGTAGTTCACCTGTCAATCATCCAAGTCCATAGAGTAAGCTGCCACAGGTAGGGAAACACTTGTGCTCGTATAAAGCTCCTTTAAAAATCAACATTATCTATACCAGGGATTCTCAACATTGGGTCCCCAGATGTTATTGGACTTCAACTCCCATAATCCCCAACCAAAGGTCACTGGGACTAGGGATTATGGGAGTTGAAGTCCAATAACATCTGGGGACCCAATGCTGAGAATCCTTGATCTATACCCACATTCTGCTCATCAGCAGAACAGGATCCAGCAGCTCTATAGCATCACAAACTACACTCAACCCCGCATGCACACATACAGAAGCACACTCCATACAATCTATCAGGGGTTCCCAGGCTTGGGTCTATAGATGTTGACAGACTAAAACTCCCATCACCTCCAGCAACAATGACCTTCAGGCAGGAACCTCTGCAATATATGAAGGTGCCTCAGAACAGGGGGTCATGATCTGATGAGGCAATTCTCTTTGGAGTCCTTAGTGGTGCCCAGGGTCTCTAGTGCAAAACCTAAACATGGCTGAACAGTGACCAATATGCTTTCCAACTCAACAGTTTCTGAATAGGAAGTTGCACAAAAATGCCAACACAGACATATTGAATAGCAAAAGGAAACAGAATGGCACATGCTCAAGGATGTGCCTGTGGGAATTCAGGCTCATAGTTCCTAGCTGTCAGTCTGAGGAAATCAAAGTCCAAATTTGCACTTCAGAGATAATGTAAAGGACACTGCAGTTTGCGTATCTTATCATTCATACTCGGAGCACTGCAATTTCAGTTTCTCTCTGTAGCAGGTGCATTGAGCTAAAAGGAATGAACAGAATAGGCTTGAAGAACTTCATGGCATCTTCTATGGAAGAAGTCAAAGCTCAGGTGAGATGAACTGCACAGAACTAAACCACATTTGCAGCAACATGTTGTAAAGTGGTAAGATGGCATTTGGATCCAACACACAAACAGGCAATAAAATAACTTCATATTATACTTTTAAAATAAAACTCAGCCCAGAGTGCTTTCAAATGGTAAAATCTCATGTAACTCTGATGAGTTGCTTCCTTCAACTGTCAAGTCTAAAAAGCTGCTGAAACCTTTCAAATCCACCTTCATAAGAGAGGCACGGAGTTCACTCATAGAACTCCCATCATGCAGCACAAAACATTAATGAAACATTTGCATCTGTGGACAGCTGATATATGCAGAAGGTCCTGCCTGTGGACAGAGGATGGACTTGAATGTACAGCTCCATCCAGTCCCGTACAGCAAAAACCTGTTTGCTTGCCACTCCTCAGCCACTGGATAAGAGGAAGTGACATCACAGAATGTTCACGAACAATTCATTCTGTAGTGGGTCAGGTAACAGAATACTGACCATCAGTGCAGCTGCTCTGGGGGAAAGGGTAGATCAGTTTGTTGAGGGAAGGAGGAGGAAGTTAACATTGGTTGTGTGGACAGGGGGCTATATACAGCTGGCAGCAAGGACAACAGAGGCCAAGGGCTATGTGCCAGGATCCAACAAGGATACCTTCCAAATAGGCTTATTAGAAAAACTGCTCAGATCATTTACTGTAGGTCAGTAGTGACTGCACAATTAAAAGGAAGACACCATCAGGGTTGTACTTAAACGTGAGAGAGCAGAGGCCACCTAGAAACATCACTTATTTCATCACAGCATACTCTTTTTCCTTCTGCAATTTTTCCACTGCATATGTACAGTGATGGAGTTGCCAATTCAGAACAGCAGGTGCTCTCCATCACAGCTCCCATCGCCACAGCCATACCCACCCTCAGCCATGCCCCATGACCACACCCCTCACTTAGACAGAAGCAATAATGTGGGGGATTCTGTCAAGTGGCAGGTGTAAGGAGAGGCAAAGTAGGCACTTGCCTACGGCAGCAAGATTTGAGGAGCAGCACATTTTGCAGTGGCGTTTACAAGTAAAAGGAGGAACTTTCCCCTGCCCCCCTCCCCATAGCCGCCACGGTGTGGCCTTCCGTGCCCCCATCCCACCACTGTGGCAGCTTTTAGAAGAAAAAAAGACAGAGACAGGGCCAGGCCGGGCCGGTTTGAATTCAAACTGAACTAGCCAAATGGGAGGCTTGCACATCCCTGCTTTGCATCCCTGAGGAGTCTCTCCCTGGAGGGGGAAAAGGACCGGGACTGTATCCCTGCAGAACTGTATGGAGAAGGGCCAGCAGTCAAAAGCACCCTGGCGTGTATCCACACAATAGAAGCATGTCTCAGAATCCTGCCTGTTGCATGGCTGCACCTGGACCCCACTTTGAAAAGCATGGCTGCCCCGTGGCTGTTGCATGGCGACACATCTGTTGCATGGTTGCAGCTGGGCCCCACTTTGGAAACCACTGATCTTGATGAAAACCAAGACCCTTCAGACAGCTCTCTTTGTGGGCAAGCAGAGGATTCCTTCCATGACTCTGTTGCCACGGAGGGATTTCCAGTGCTTTAAGATCACTTGACCCTGCAGTTTCTGGAAAAGTGTTTCTAGATTTTTACCATCATGTTTTGGATTTTTTAAAGAAGGAAACAAGGTAAACTGTGCTCATCTCAGCATCGACACACTCAGTTGTTCACAGCAAGGATGCTGCTCTGGGGGATCAAGCTGGCTGTTATTACTGCTCAGCATGAGAAGCCCCAGAGATACAAAAGCAGCGTGAGCCAAATACAGGGTAGCAAAGCCATTGTGACTGTAACCGACTGCTGTGCTAAGTATAGTGAAGGAAATGCTATACAATCTATACATTCCCCGCCCCCCGCCCCAATGTGGGATTATAAACCCCCTCTTCTATTTCCCCCCAGGAAGTCTCCTGTCCTGGAAGAGTTGTAAATCACAATGAGTTGCTTCTCTCCTCTCCTCACAGCCCCATAAAGTCAGTTGTATATGTCCAACTGGTGAGCATTATTTCCCCCCAATGACTTCCTTCCCATGATGAACCAAGAAGTTACAATTGGCCTGGTGCAGCTCCCGTGCCTGTCCTTCCATCTCTCCTGATAATGAAGCTATTCCCACGATTGGGAGAAAGAGGGCTAAAGGAGCCTAGCCTGCTTTCTACCCATCGTGGGAACCCCTGGGCTCGCGGGCGGACCTGGTGGTTCCCAGGCGGCTAACTCACCTAATTCACCCTCCCCGTAAACGAGGTTAATGGAGCAAGTGCTCCGTTAACCTCATTTCATTGCTTGTTTGCCACCGCTGCACACGGCAACACACAAGTAGACCCCCCAACTGGGAGGCTGCAAGCAGCCTCCTGGACTCAGGACTCCCCCCAGAATGCCCCACGCACTAGCGCAGGGCATCCTGGAGCTTCCGATCCCTGCAGCCCCTGCTGGCTCTATGATGGAGCCGGTAGTCATGCAGGTGGCCAATATGGCTGCCCAGGGCTCTGGGCATGACCGTCTGTGGGGAGAATGGGCTAAGCCTGCTCTCCCTGCAGACCTGATCGAGGTGCTTCACAGTAATCACGCGAAGCACCTCAATGTCTAGTATAACATGTCACGTGACAGCACGTCACATGACGACATCACACCGAGTTTCCCTGACCTCACCTCACATACCTGTCTGCCAGCCATGGGGGTGAGGACATGGACAGTGTCATGTGGTCAAGAAAGGTGAACAATACTCTTGCACCATGCTTGGACAACAAAGGCACAAAGATATGCCTCACTTCGTGGTTGATTTTGGCTCTTCTTCCTCAACCACTAAGCTGGTTCCTCAGAGCTGACGCCTCAAGAGTCAGTCTTGTGGTAGTGAGCATGAATTGCCCCCCTTACTAAGCAGGGTCCACTTGGATTTGCATTTGGATGGGAGACTATATGTGAGCATTGTAACATATTCCCCTTAGGGGATGGCAACATAGTTCAGCGATGTAGCAGCTGCATGCTGAAGGTCCCAGGTTTACTCCCTGGCATCTCCAGGTAGGGTTGGGAGAGCCTCCTGCCTGAAACCTGGGAGAGTCACTGTCGGTCAGTGTGGACAATACTGAGTTAGATGGACCAGTGGTCAGACTTGCTATAACACAGTTTCTTATGGCCTGATGAATCTGGAATGTTTCTCAAAGGCAACATTTTAGCATCCTTCTGAGGTAAGCCATTAGTGGCAGGGGAGAAGCAGCACAAGTTGATGTATAAACTGATATCTCCCAGGTCACTGCCAAGAAAAATGTGCTATGCAGGAGCTGAAATAACAGCACTTACCAAGTGTGCTTCCAATGGCCACGGCCATGGCCTGGCAAGATGGCAGCACCCCAGACCCAACAGACCCCGCAAGAAATGGCAAGGGCTTAAGCTATGCGTGGGGTTGGACCTGAAGAAGGGAGGTGGTTGCCTGAGACAAGGAAGGCAATCATGTTCCCCCTCTGAACCTAAATTCCTCCTTCACAGACTAGAATTGGTTCCCTATCCAATCCTCTCCTTCACAGCTGTGTGTAATTTAATGACAGTGATGATATCTTGCACTTCATACATGCTATTACATCTTTAAAAGGAAAGAGAGAACAAACAAACAAGGCCAGTTGGGCTCTGACAGTGTTTTGCTGCCTCTCCCAACCCTTGGGCTGTTGCAGTATGTGAGCTCAGAGGATTTCATTATGTGCATATTTCAAGACCTATTTGTCAGACCTTTCCATGGGGGGTCAATTCGCACTGAAAGCTTGTTGCCTTCCTCCTGACAGCTGAATGACAAAGAAGGAGCAAGGAAAACTATTTCAAGTAATAGCAAACAAAGCTATTTCTATGCTAATATGTTGGGAAATGTTATGTTTCTCTGACACTCTCATAACTGTCGGGTCTATAAGATGCCTGTACACTGTTTGTTGCCTTGCTGTAATAATAAGCAAACATTAATTATTCTAATTCTGTCCTTCAGCCTCGGGAACCTTTGAAGGAGGAAAATGAAACTTTCACAAAACAGCATGAGCAACAAATTAGCAAACAGGGGTTACAGAGACCTGTATATGAGCACTGCCCGAGAACAAAAATAATCAGCCATTACTGCGGTTAAACTTAGTTTTTTCACTAATCAGATATCACAGGTAATTAGCAGTCATCTAAGATTAATTATGGTTCCTTTTCTGTTCATGTTGTGGCTTGGGCAGAGAGGGTTCTGGGAAGTGAGAATTCTGCTGCTGCTCCTCACATATGCCCATTAAAAGTCTGGCACATGAAAAGAAGGTCGCTTTTAAAAAACATAATTTATTTTCTTAATCACACAAGGAGAGTACAAACACCACACCACCCCCACCCCCACCCCCAGCGCACTAATCAGCAAAAGAAATTCATGATAGATCCAGGCCTGTAAACTACTGTAGAAAGCCAGGGTGGGCCACTAAAAAGTAGCCTTGGACATGACCTTGAACAGAAAGCCTGGGATTCCAGTGACATCAGCCATGCATCAACCTCAGCCTCAGGCAGCCTTTGGTTAATGATCAGCTTCAGTTCTTCACCTGTGAAATAGGGGCAGCAGCAACAGGGCTGCTATGAGGCTGAAGACGACCATAAAACACCTCTGCATTTCAGTATAAATAACGTATATGGCAGGGAGCAGGCTGAAGGCACACAGGTCAGGCCCTATAAGCTGCTTGGGCTGGAGACCACCTGAAGACGACATGTCAGCTGCTGCAAGCCCTTTGAACAAAGAACAGAGCAGAGACACCATAGAAAAATAATCCTAATAATCAACCTTTGCAACTGAACAGAAAGGCCCATGGAAGGAATCATGTAATTAAAGGGGCTCCTTTCTGCATCATGTAATAAGATTGAAAGACACTGTTACTATACATGCATTCACAGCTCTCCAAAATTAAACATTCCATCAAGTCAAACAGGTTCCGGCAGCTTGGCTGTCAGAAACCACTAAAGTGGAACTATGGCTTCTTCGGACATTAGTGGAGGGAGAGAATGGGAGAGTGTTGGCTAGCCACCCGCCTGGGGTTGAGACGCCATTGGTGTCTGCAGGACACCATAGTAAGTGCTTGATTATTAAGTGCTTGATTCTGCATATTACATGCTTGATTCTGCAGACAAGGACTGGATATGGGGATGCACTGGTATGGTGAATATATATTTGATAGATAGATAGATAGCACAGCAACATCGATATGCATGAAAGGGGAGACCCATTCCTTTCCTCCATGGATTTGCTCTGCCCTGGTAAGCATCTGCTGGTCCTCTGGGGGAAGGTAAGTTGGCAAAGCCTTCTCTGCTTCCACCCCATCATGTGAATAGCCTCACAGATTTCCTTGCATGAGAATGCTCTGGAAGGATTGACATTGCAGATCCAAACACAAGTTCACACTTCACAGAAAGGATCTATGGTGAAACTGCTGGAATAGAATTTATTAAAAACGTTGATTCTTTTGAATTTGGACTCAGTCAATATAGTGAATATCTTTCCAGCTGCAGAAAGTGGTGTTAAATTAGAATAAATAACACAAAGATAGCATTATAATTATCACCCGTGACTGCTATTACATGTGGGTCAAATTAGCATAGAAATGTGACCAAACTTCTGCTAGGCTTTGCATTTCCTGGCCTTTGGGTTGCTATATTCACAAACCCTGTTCTTACTCCTGCATGCCTACCAGTTGAGAAAAACATGTCACTTATTGCCAGTCAGTTCCAGTCCACGCAAGCTTGTTTCACAATAACTTTGTTAGTCTTCAAGCTGACACAAGACTATTGGTTGTTCTTGGGGAAAAGTTAGTCACAGGCTAGTTGAAGTTATCCCTGATTAACTCAGACATCTGAAGCCCTTATAATGAGTTATCATGGATATGGACTCTTGGGAAATTACCCAGCAATGCAATCCGAGCTGGGAGGTAATAAGTCTTTAACATGTTGCCTGTCAGTTAAAAGGGGGAAATCACAGGACTCTTAAGTTAATTGCAACTAGTTTTTCAAACAAGAGCCAGAGAAAGAATCTATTTCCCCATTTCCCATACCAAACACAAACTTCCACGACCATGGTCTTCTCTACATGCTAATAATTGATTTTAGCAATTTAATCAATCCACACAAAAAGTAATTTGAAAATAGCTGCTTCCTTTATTAAAAGATTGTTCACCATGAGTCAAATCCAGAGACAAAAGACCAGGGACGGGCAGCTCTTTGGACTGCTCCCCTTGTGTCGCTGAGCTTCCAAATGGCGACAGCCACGCAGTGGTTAGCTTTGGCTCTCCAGCTGTTTTTGGATTACAGCTCCCATAATCCCCAGCCCTGCTGGATCAGGCCCAAGGAAGCCCATCTAGTCCAGCATCCTGTTTTGCACAGTGGCCCACCAGATGCCGCTGGAAGCCTACAGGCATGAGCTCAAGGCATGCCCTCTCTCCTGCTATTACTCCTTTGCAACTGGTATTCAGAGGGATCCTGCCTTTGAGGCTGGAGGTGACCTATAGCCCTCTGACTAGTAGCTGTTGATAGACCTCTCGTCCATGAAGTTATACAAACCCCTCTTAAAGCCATCCAGGTTGTTGGCTGTCACCACATCTTGTGGCAGAGAATTCCACAAGTTGATTATGCATTGTGTGAAAAAGTACTTCCGTTTGTTGGAGCTAAATTTCCTGGCAATCAATTTCATGGGATGACCCCTGGTTCTAGTGTTATGTGTGTGAGAGAGAAATGTCTCTCTATCCACCTTTTGCACACCATGCATGATCATGTCTCCCTGCAGCTGTCTCTTTTCAAAACTAAAAAGCCCAGGTGTTGTAGCCTTGCCTTGTAAGGAAGGCGCTCTAGGCCCCTGATCATCTTGGTTGCCCTCTTCTGCACCCCGGCCAATAACCAGGATGATGGGAGCTGTAGGCCAACATATGCAGGCGGGCTGAAGCCGTGTTGCCCTGGGCTAGGGTGATGGAGGTTTGGAGTGAGGGGAACGGAAGGCTCAGCTATGACGCTCAGTGGGAGTTCTTAGGTAACTAATGGAGGTGAGTCTCACAATCAGTAAGACTCGCTGGATGGGGGTTTGCGGGGAGAGTGGGCTTAGCGAGTGCGCGGGGCATCCTGGAGAGACCCCCAAGCCTGCGAGCCTGCTTGCAGGGGTCTCCTTGTGTGTTGCCGCGGCGCGGAGCTGTGCTGCAGCAATACATGATCAAGTAAATGGGGTTAGCGGAGCACTCGCTCTGCTAACCTTGTTTACCGGGAGGGGTATTTTAGCAGGTTACCTGCTTTGGAACTACTGGGCTTGCCTGTGAGCCCAGTAGCTCCCATGATGACTGGAAAGCGAGCTAAGCTCCCTTTGCCCGCTTTCCAGTGATCGTGCAAATATCCCCATGGTCTCACTCTAAGCCAGGGGCTTCCAGCCTTTGATCCCTGGATGTCGTTGGACTATAACTCCCATCATCCCCAGCCACAGTAGCTGAATGCCACTGTGGCTAGGGATGATGGGAGCTGTAGTCCAAAAACATACGGAGACCCGTGGTTGGGAATCCTGGTCTTAGCAGAATCAAATGAGTCTTTTTCATGTGATGCATTCTCAGGGGATGCATATAGGGAGAAACAGGATTGTCCTCCCTGGAGCTGACTTGAGATGTTGCACTGAGCTGAAGGGCTGAATGGAGCCTTGGCACATTAACCGTTGACATTTAGAGTCTCTCTGTGCAACTGGGGCCTCTAATCAAGGTGGGGTTTTCACAGGACATGGACCCAAAGGGGCCAACCGGTGCAATCCCACTGCCTCCTCCCGTGTGTGGCATGAACAGGGCAAGGGTGAACAGCATATTCTTTTCCAGAAGAGAGTTTTGGCTCCAAGCAAGCCATTTATCAAAAAAACAGCACATCTCAAATATATAAGCCTAGGAGGTGTACGTGAGGAGGAGGAGTGGCTTCTTGTCTCCAGAATGCTCCTTTCCTATGTGTCTTCCTTCTCCAAATTTTGCTGTACCGCCAGCAGTACAGCACAACACACATTCCATGGAGCGCAACACACATTCCAACTGCTGAGGGGGGAGTATCACCACTCAGTGTGGTTACTGGGAAGGAAGTGGAAGGTCCGCCACCCTGCAGGGGAAAGGAAGGGACAGGAACGGTCTTGCACCACGTGGTGGACTCTCAGCACGCCTCTCTTTATGAAGGTTATTTATATTTTATTTCTCTGCGTAAACCACTCTGAGCCATTTTTGGAAGGGCGGTATAGAAATCAAATCAAATCAAATCAAATCAAATCAAATCAAATCAAATCAAATCAATCGATCAGTGGTTGACTGGAGCAAACATGTCACTTGAAAGGACTCCATCTCCCTGCTGCAGATTAGCTGGGGAACAGGTGTGTTCCTCAGTGATGAGCAGGGCACACACACCTACATATAATGGGGCAGGTACTTGTACTCTGTGCAAAGCAGGAGAGGTTGGGATTTCTCATTCTGAAAAATCAGAAGCACTGGTTCAAAGAGCTTCATCTTGCCCCTAGCCAGGGCTTTAGTGAGGTTGGGCAGGCCCTGGGACACAGACTTGAACATGGCCCCCTGCTCTTCCCAGCTCCTGCTTCAGAGGTGTGCAAGGGAGAGAGCACAGAGCCAGCTGCCAGCCAACTGGTGGCCCCTTCCCTCCCTCCTTCAGGGGCCCAGGAGCATTGGTCCTCCCTTCCTTCCATTATGGCAGGGCTGCCCAACTTCAGACCTCCAACTGCTCTGGGTCTACAACTCCCATAATCCCCAGTCACAGCGGCCATTGGCCAGGGATTATGGGAGTTGTAGGCAAGTATCTGCAGGAGGGCTCAAGTTGTGCAGCTATGCCTCTGCCCCCCTTTAACCACTGCCTGTGCATTGAGGGGAACAACAGGAAAGCCTTGCCTCCGGACTGGGGCATATCAAAGACGAAGCAGTATCACAGGTCCTCCTTTGAGTATGCTCTACTTTTTATCCTCTTCCTATTTGCACCAGGAGCTCTCTTTCTTTAAAAAAACACCCAAACCCAAACCCAGGCTTGTTCACAGCTTCCATTATTCCCAGACTAGAGTGATAAAGTACTTTCTTTTAAGGAGGAACACCTCACCTTTGCATATCTACTGTCACAGAGGACTTTTTATTAGTCATCCAATAAAAAAATGGCCCCTTTAAAAAAGTTCTTTATATTTGTCTAATAAGACCTCCCAGGGCAAACTTCTCTTTATAGGTTGATTATGCATTGTACCTAAAAGCTCAGTTCTGCAGTCATCTTAATTTTTTCCCCACTGCTCTGCTGGATAAATGCATCTGAATGCCTCTAATTTCTGTTATGAAAAGGTCTCCACTTGTGCCAGCCCAGTCGGATGCTTCTGCAGTGCCAGAAATGCCCCATTATATGCAGGTACTTGTGCCGTGCTCATTGCTGGGAGGACCAGGCACCTTCCTGAGGTAATCAGCGGCAGGGAGACGGAGGTTTTTCGAGGGACATTTTTGCTTCAGTCAACCATCAAAAAGCAAGGCGGGGCCAGCAAACCTCTTTATTCTGAAGGTGCTTCATAGCCATTTTTGTTTAATCTCATCAAGACCTCTCTTGTTTTCAGCGAAAGGGTGACACGAAAGACATCATACCTTTCATACCCTTCAACTGATCATCCAGGAGAATATTGTAACGGATGCTGGAAGAAAAGAGCCAGCCTGATTAAGAGGAACCCTGCAGGGATACCGTGCGAGATCTGGTTGGTGGGAGGCTCCTTCTGAAGCGGCAGCAGCATCTATAGCCGAGAGCACCCCTGCAGAGAAAAGAAGGCTGCTCTCCAGTCTGAAATGCACCGGGGAGAGCAGGGGAGAGCTTCAAATACATTCTCAGCACAAGGAGATGCAAAGCCGGCTCACTGGTGTCACCTAATCACAACCTGTTCCCCTCTGCTGGCTTAGCAGAGGCAGCGCCTGAGGCCAACACCTGCTGCCTCCCTGAAAGGAACCTCCTCCTCTCCCACACTGACAGTCCTGGAGTTTTCTGCTCCCTGGAAGCAAAAACACACAGTGGTAGATTTAGAAATCCTACCCTGGCAGCCTCCAGAAATGAATGCAATGCCTGGCAAACAACCTAAATAATATTTCGGAATTATTAAACAAAGTGCCCAGGAGAAAAAGCAGCACACTGAAGAAAACGTGACTAAAGGGTAAAAAGTGACTACCCTTGCTAACTGAGCAAAGAGACGCCTTCTAAAGTGGCAATTCTTTTATATTTAGCGGGACGGGGGGAGCAACTGGCCCTATCCAGCCCCAGCACAGCATCCCTCCAGTGGCTGTTGCTGGTGTCTGCCTTATGTTTCTTTTAGATGGTGAGCCCTTTGGGGACAGGGGACTGTTTTATTGATGTATTTTTTCTCTGTAAGCCGCTTTGTGAACTTTGGTTGAAGAGCCGTATGTAAAGATCCATAGTGGTAGTAGCAAAAAGGATTGAAGGAAGAAAACAGACAGTCCCCCTCACCCAGACTCACATGTGTTCCCTTATACCACCTGCCACCAGGTCCCCCCCCCCACGGCCATTTTAACCCGGGACAAAATGGCGGCTGCTCCTCCCAGCACCCCACCCCAAGCTGGCCTTCCGTCCCTTGGCTTCGGCCAGGCACTGGAGCTTGCTGCACTGGGGCATCTCCCACTGGCTGCGAAGACAGGCCACCCATGGCAGGGAGTACCGGCTCTGAGGCTGGCCTCCCACAGCAGGAGGAGGACGGCACAGCAGGCTCAGCCCCTCCGGACTCAGCTGCCTTGCTTCAGGTTCAGCCAGCCAGCTCAAGGCCCTCCCACCTGCAAAGCTGCCTTTTGCAGCGCTGCACCAGCGGAGCCCATTCGGAAGGAGGTGTCCCTTGGAGGCCAACACGATCCCTGTTTGAAAACACTTGCTTCTTGTGAATGGTCCCTTGGGATGTCTGGATGACAATGATACTGCCCCTTGGCGACCTGTTGAAGCAGGGCAGCATGAAGGACAGGAGTGCTGTTCAATTCAGTGGGGACAACCAGTGGCCCGGTCTGGAAGCGGGAGTTAGGGAGTGCTGCAACCGGCACAATAGGAAGTGGGAAGTAGTACTGCACGCCTGATGGTCAGCAAGGTGGCAGGACAGAGGCAGCCACAGCGGCTTCCCCAGGACCCTTGAGTGGGTGGTGCCATTACGGTAGACCAGACGGATAGCTCTGTCCTGACCCAGATCAGAAATGGCAGCCTTAATAAGGTGTGCCTCCAGATGTCCTTCAGCCATACTATCGTGGCACTTCCCGGTGGGATGAGCACTTGGATCTGCATCCATCCACATTCTGGCTTGGCTAGCTACATAGGAACATCCTGCTCACATGCAACTAGACTTGGACAGAGAGGTGTCTGTGAAGTCGTGTGCCCGGCCTCGTGGGGAGGGCAGGCAGGCAGGCTGCAGGCAAGGGAGGAGCTTGCCTGCCTGCCTGCCTTCCCAAAACAGACGAACAGCCGCTGTCGTCCCCTCTGCCGCAGCCAGTGCCCACATGAGCAGCTGTGCAGTGGAGGGAGATGCTGGGAGCAGGAGGACTTCCCCCTCCCACAACCCAGGGTGCCCCAGGGCACAAGCACGGCATCTGCTGTCACGAGAGCAGCCACCATGCTTGGTGTGGCTGCTCCTCCCGCCGCCACCAGCTGGCTACCAGAAATGGTGGCAGCCCAGGGAGAAGCTGTTTAACTTGTCAGGGGTCGCCCAGATGATCGCCAGCTGAGATGAAGTGAAGCATAAATGCTTCAGAAGTGCACAAGAATGTTGAGGAGGAGAGCTGGTCTTGTTGCAGTAAGTATGGATTTGCTAAGCAGGGTCTGCCGTGATTTGCATTTGAATGGGAGACTACGTTCTCTGCCAGTCACTGTAGACAATACTGAGCTAGATGGACCAATGGTCTGACTCGGCATAAGGCAGCTTCCTATCCTATGTCCCTCCCACCTGCTTATGATGTGTCCTTCTTGTCACTGGAGAAATGTTGGGTCTGCTGCTTTCTGGCTTCCTGCCACAGCAAAGTGGTGGTTGGAAATGAAGAGGTTCAAATATGTCGTTAAGACAGAACTAACTATAAACTCTCTACAAACACTGCCATTTTGATTCCCATACTGTTTGAACAATACTGCATTCCATGAAATCATGCAGATGATCCAGCATTTTCTATCCAGTAAGGCAGACGGACAACATAAATATTGATTAAAAACAGGATGAGGGAAAGATACCTGCTGTCCGATGCAAGCCTAAAAGGATAGAATATCCTGGATCATCTGCATGATTTCATGGAAGGAGGACAAGCCCTTAGTCAGTAACAGTAGTAGCTGGGAAAGAAACCAAGGCCAGTAAGGAAATCAATGCCACTAAAGGTGTAGCATTGTTGCTAGTAGATAGCCTGGGTGGCTTCAGCTATATCAGTTTCTCCCGTTTTAAATAATCCAGGCATTTGATGAAACCTGACATGTAATTACTGGTTAAATGGCATCCTCTCACACATTAAATGCCAAGCAGTTCTACTTCCTAGGATTAAAACTTGTCTTTATAACTGATCTGAGCAGAGCCGACCTAGAACAGAAGCTAAAAGACTGAGAGGCTACTCCCATGGGGTGGGGGAACCAGGCAAAGGGGGCCCAGCCCAGTTTCTCACCACCATGAGAACCACCAGGCTTGTGGGCAAGCCTGGTGGTTCAATGCTGGCTGGCCCGCCAAACTAGCCCTCCTCTAAAATGAGATTAGCGGAGCAAGCACTCCGCTAACTCAGTCTTCCAGATCATCAGACGCCACGGCTAGGCTCCGTGGCACGGCTCCATGGCCCAGCGACTTGTGAGTAGATCCCCAACTGGGAGGCTGCATCAAGCCTCCCTGCATTGCGGGTCCTCCCAGAATGCCCCACACACTTGCATGGGGCATGCTGGGACTTCTGGGGTCAAACACCCTCACTGTCCCTATCGGCTCTGTGACAGAGTCGCTAATCGTGCGGGCGGCTGATCCGGCCGCCCAGGGAGGTCTTGATGCTTGTGTGCGCAGGGAGAGCAGGCTTAACTCGCTCTCCCCGCCAAAACCCATCCGGTTCTCCCCACTGCTCATGTGCAGAGCCTCTGAGTTTGCACATCAGGAATGCCCCAATTCAAGTCTCACCTCTGTTTCGGTTGCATATAAGAACACTGGCCTATCTTGCTCAGTATTATCTACACCAGTTGAGAGCTGTAGTCCAACAACATCTGGGGGACCAAGAAAGAGGAGAGCTGGTCTTGTGGTAGCAAGCATGAATTTTCCCCATTCAAATGGTTTGCATTTGAATGGGAGACTACATGTGTGAGCACTGTAACAACAAACAACAACAATAATAAAACAATTTTATTTCTTAGCCACACCTTAAAAATTGTTCTCTGGGCAGCACACAACACAGGATTAAAACATACAATAACTACACATAAATTACATCATAACAGACCAGGGGTGTATAATTGAGCAGATGGGTTCAAAGAACGCAGGGGCCCCCAGCTCCTGAGCCCCCACCCCAACCCCAGCTGCATCCCTCCCTATTTTCTTCATTATCTCCCTCACTCCGAGGGGCCACTGGGGAGGGGGTGAACACGACCCCCCTCTCCCCTAGCTACGCCCCTGTAACAGAGAAAAAGGGAGAAAAGAAAATATAAAATACGAAGCAGTTTAAAAACTCATTTTTAAAATTAGTTAAAAATCAAATCAGATCTGAAAATCAGAATTTGAAAGGCCTGGGTGAACAAAGAGGTCTTCACCTGGCATCTAAAAGAACAAAGTGCTGAATCCAGGCAAACCTCACTGGGGAGGCTATTCCAAAAATGGGGAGCAACCACCGAAGAAAAGGCCCTCTCCCTAGTAGCCACCCACCTCACTTCATCTGGCAGGGGCACCTGAAGGAAGGCCTCTGAAGAAGACCATAAGATCTGGGTTGAGACATGGGGCAAGGCACTCTCTCAGGTAACCCAGTCTCAAGCTGTTTAGGGCCGTAAGATATTCCCCTGAGGGGATGGGGCTGCTCTGGGAAGAGCATCTGCATGCTTGCATGTAGAAGGACCCAGGTTCACTCAGAGGCGCTCTTACTCTGGGACTTCCAGACAGACATCTGGGGCCTCCACACCCCAAATCCTCTTTAGTTTGCCCTGGGTGGTGTGGTTGCCACACTGTGCCACCGGCTGAACATTACTGTAACCTGTGGCAGCTGGGCGTAACTTCTGCTTTAGAGACAGAGCGGGGAGTGGGGAAACGTCGAAATGTTTTTGCAAATGCATATTTGCATAAATATACCTGTTTTATATTATTTCATTCTTGGGAATTCAGTTGCTGATTGTGCCCTGAAGAACCCATGTGTTTAAAATACTGTGTGTGTCATGGAGTGTCTGTGTGTGTGTGTGTGTGTGTGTGTGTGTGTGTGTGTGATGCTTAATTTGCAGTGAGGTGTGGGGTCCCCAAAGGACTTTAGGCCCAGGCTCCAAAATTGCCTAGGTGTACCTCTGGGTTCCCTCTCTGGCATCTCCGAGATAGGAATGAGAGAGACTCCTGCCTTGAAGAAGCTGCTGCAAGTCTGTGTAGACAATACTGAGTTAGATGGACCAAGGGTCTGACTCAGCAGAAGGCAGCTTCCTATGATTCTATGTTCCCTGGTCTACACTGATGGGCAGCAGCTGCTCTGTTAATCAGAAAGAGATCTCAAAGTAAAAACAAAATGAGATGCCGTGCATCAGTCAGTGACTAGCCTTGGCATCTGGCTACCTCCGCTGTATGTACAATACAGAACAAACATAACCTAAAGGCACTGGCCATGCACCTGAAGCATGGCGCTCAGTTGATCACGATAGAAAGCTGGGAACAGGGCCTCAGGGGTGCATGGCATGATGTGAAACCTGTAAAAAGGATTGTCTCAAGGAAGATCAGAAGTCCCATGAGACAGACAAACCTTCTCCATTGCTCCTGGAAACCATCAGTCAACCAAAGAAATAATGTGGTGTACAACTTGCCTTTAAATACTAACTAGCTGGGGGCACACTCATAACTTCCCTTGTAGCCTAATCAAGACATGATAAAAAAAGATGAGCTTACATCTTTCTTCAGCAACCATTCATTTCCGTAAGGAAGTTCTGGGTATCAGTGCAGAGTCCAGGCACTTATTGGACCATGGTTCTAACATGGTAAGGTGACCTGTGCTTTTTCTTTCTTTCTTTCTTTCTTTTTTGCAATAGAGATGGAGGAACAGAAAAAATTGTCATTATGACATTCCGTCTCCCTTTCCTTTTTTCCAGTTAACATTGCAGCTGCAGTGAGAAATAATCCTGCTTTCTACTGCCACATAAAGAATACCAAATTAAGAAAGGTGCATTGGGCCACAGAAATAAAAACAAATGGCCTATAATTAATAGTCCCCTTTCTGCCACCAAAAAACCTGCATATCGCTGAATAAATTGTTGCATGAAATTACAGACGTTCATTACTCCGTCCGGCCTTCCTTTCATGAGCATTCCTGATTGCATCAAACCTGACTACTGTCTGATTGCCAGTTATTTCAGAGTTCAAACTGAGATGAGTGTGCAAAGCAGATAAATGAAATGTGAGAATTAATAATAATTGTAATCAGTCTAGTTTCTAAATGAAGCATGATCTGCTATTTTTACTGAAGTTTTAAATAAGGTATTACATTATTAAAATACTAGAAAACTTGAACAGCACTTAAATGCTTGATATGTAGATTAACTTTAAATAATCTATTAATATAAGTATCTCAGTTCTTCATTATCTGTCACATCCTACATGGCTGTGATACAACAGCAGCAATAATACAGGGCTATAAGTTTGGTTACGAAATACATACACATCCATACGGTCTCATTGTGTTGGTGGATCATTCTGGATTAGTCCTAGGGATGGTTATGAAATCTTTTCCATTCAAATTATCTTGTCTTGTTTCCAGAGCAGCACCTAAAGAGAGACCCACTATTCTTCCATAACCCAAGCACAATTTGCCATTGCTATTCTTTTCCTCATGTAGGTTACTGATGGGCACCAGCACAGATAAGCATTGATTCAATCACAGTCAAAAGGAAATCTTGATGTGATTGCACATCAGGATTCGTTTTTGACCTGGAACATATCAATAACCTGAACAACAACAAAAAGAAAAGAAAATGCCCTATCTTAGAAATTCTCCAAGTTCCACCAGAAAGCAGACAGAGCAGAGCAGAATGCAAGACAGATTGATAGGATGGGGATGGACTGTATACAGGAAGAGCGCAGTTGTTCTGTGCAATCCTCAAGTCTAATACTACTGTGATGGTGGCAGATCCATGCATTAGAATTAGGTCTTTGTTGAATTCCTCTAAGATAGGGTGTAGCTGATTTCAACACTGAGGAAATCGAATGGAGGGGGGGCTGAACCTCTCTCTCATTACCTACCAAAAGTCTGCTTCTCCCATACCATTTTTCTTATCATCAGGCTCGAAGCCTGGAAAGAAAACCCAACTGGGAGGGGGAAAAATGGCTAACAAGAAGTAAGGGGCATGGTGGAAGGGTCCAACAAACCCCTCCCACTTCCTTGAAATTTGGTACAACCTGCATTCTAACAGACGTGTTGTTTCATCATAATGTGCATTTGAGAGCCTCACTCAGATGTAGGGTTGCCACCTTTTTTCTAACAGGACCACTATGTCTTTAACGACTGCATTTCAACAGGTTCAGATTTCCCCATCACCATCTCCCATGTAGGGGCAAGATTAATCTGTCAGATTTCTGCTGGGATTTCCCAGGAGCTCTTCTGGTGAAAGTTAGCAAGCAGCAATCTCAGTCAGCTTAGAGTACTAGGGTTTGAGAAACAGTTATGGGCTGCATTTGCATGTAACACAAAACCAGAGTTGAAGGGGCCTCTGGTTGAAATCTGTGTATGTCAGAATGCAGGCAACCAAAGCACTGACCAAAAATCTACCTGCAGTTTCTCTCCTAAGACTCCTATTTGTACCTTCGGTTTGTAGTGGGTTTTGCTGCCTTTAACTCTGGTTTGGCGGTGCCAGTGTTACATCTGAACAGTGCACTGCAGTACCACTGTGCAGCAACCAGAGTTGGGGGAAGAAGCTCCTCCCTCGCTCTGGCCTTGATTGACTGCCGGGACTGTCCTTCAGTCAAGAAGGTAGCCCAGGCAGCCAGATCCTCCTCCTCTCTGCAGTCTCCCTGACTGCAGAGAGCTTCCTGTCCTTTATGTGTGAATGCGGACAGGAGAGCGGGGCGGGGGGAGCAGAACCGCAGGTCCACTGGAACCGCGGTTCCATGTTACGTGCAAATGCAGCCACTACAACTTTCCTATATAGATTCCATTGCATCCTATGCTAATGAAATAGCACTAACATGTCATAATTACCCTGTAGGTATCCCTACAGTAGATTACCTTATCCTCAGATATATACTCATTCTATTGGTCCAATACCATGCCAATGGCCTTATGGTCAGGATTACTGGTTCCTTGATGAAGTGAAATTCTGCACTTTGACCAGATATGATACGAGGGAATGGCCGACCTCAGAAATATATCATGGGTTGAAGGGAATGGAACTGATTAATTTGCTTACTATTTTCAGGAGCATGGTACATGACAGATTTCAAAATGGTAGACAGAGTGCACTCACTCTGAGACTGATAGTCTCAAATAAGAAAAGCTGGAGTTCTCTGCTCCATTGCAAACTGCAACACCATTAAAAATGAATAGAATTTTAAATATCTATGCTTCTTTACCTCTATGTTTCCAGTCATTTAACTTGACTTACATTTTCAAACCTTTCCCTGAATCCATGAAGGTTAGGAACTTGGGTTGCTTCTGCTAGCAGGAGCCTCTATCATTTGCTGTGAAGCACCATGTACATTGATAGTGAAAGAGTAATCATAATAAAGGAGTTTGCATGAACATGAAGTTTGAATTGATTTATGATTAAAGAAATCTATAATTTGAATTCAGAACTTTTGCCAGACAGACAAAAGGAAGTGCTTCTTTACACAATGTATTGTTAAAATATGGAATTCACTGCCACTGGATGTGGTGATGGCCACCAATCTAGACAGTTTTTTAAAGGGATTAGACAAACCCACGGATGATAGGGCTATCAATGGCTGCTAGCCTAGATAGCTCTATACTGCCATCTGGATCAGAGGGGGCAGGCCCCTGAACACCAGGTGAATGGGAAGGGTGGTTGCTCTCTCTTCCCCACTTGCGGGCTTCCCTGGTGTGCCTGGTTAACCTCTATGTGAAGCAGGATGCTGGACTAGATGGCTTTTGGCCTGATCCAGCAGCTATGCTTATGTTCTTAATTTATGCTAGCTAAAACACATGTTTGCTTTCTCTTCCACATTCTATCCCATATGGCACATAGCAAGAGAGGTTCAAAGGTGCCCTTTTGTGGCATGTGAAAACATTCCCAAGTGTCATTAAGATGAAGGGAACCAAAGCAATCTCTTTAGAATTCCAGGCTACCAGTCTGGTTAGTGGACAACCTTTTTCATATTAAGTATACTGCATGCAAATTAACATTGTGCAATGGGACTCAAATGTCAGACCAATAACTCTCCGGTAAAGGTTAAGGAAAGCAATGATTAATTAGTGTTTTCCCCCATTTGGATTTTGCTTGCCTGTCAATAAGAGATAGCGGATGAGTTACCCAGCCAAAATACGCAGTCTTCCAGCTCTCCAGCACGGAAAACGGAGCAGAGGTTCAATTTGGCAGTGATAATTTATTGTTTTAGAATCAAGATTCTGTGGGCAACTGTCTTGCATCTGTTACCTTCAACATTTCCCATAGCTATTTGTTGTTTGCCTGACTTTTGTAGCTAATTGGTCAGTTTGGGCCAAACTCCAGAGGTCTAAATATGCTTTTGCACTCTCTCTCTCTCTCTATACACACACACACACACACACACACACACACACACTTTGTTGCTCATAGAGAATTATAATGAGAACCTCAGTATTCAACATTCCACAAATCAATACAGAAGAAAGGCCATGGACTTTCAGAAAAGTTACACTAAAAAAAAAATACCCTGAAGACTAGCCTATATTGTAGTGCTGTGTGATACCTGTTAAAAAGCAGACTTGTCAAGAGGTTGTGACACACTGGAGTTGAACCCAGACCTCTAGTATGACAAAGACTTGAGACAGGCTATCCTTTTGCAGAGAGCTGGAGAAGGGCATCATTACCCACAGTGCATACATTCATTTCTTTTGTCCCACTATAGTTACTGGTCAAATGGGTTTTGTGGACTTTTGAAGCACTACAAAAACCTGTTCAACAGAGATGATAAAAGAGCGACTGCACAAAAGCACCAGTGGCAACGATGCCTATTTCACGTCACTTTCCGGAAAAATAAAATTATCTTCCATATCCAAACTCAAGTATTAGCTTAGTTCCCACAGTAGGATATTTCTTGTCCTTGAACCCGAACCCACTGGCTCTACTGCATCGTTCAGAAGGCTTTTTTCTAGGGACTGGATGCACACCCTTAGTATATCTGACTCTTTGCAGTTGCACCTTCCATGAGCCCAAACCTCACCGATGAGGACAAAAGCATTTCTTGGGCAAGCAGATTGTCATTCTAATGTGGGGCCCCTCCCATTTGGGATGGTCATCTTCAGGAAGCATTTCCCTGCCATTCTGTTTGGGGCCCAGGACCCAACCCACAGCAGGAGAATTTTTGCATGCAGATGTGCCTAGCATCCCATGGCAGCATGCCATTGTTGACCCAGCTGACAAACTTGTTTAGAGAGGAAACTAGACCTACTTGACAACAGTGCCGTGGAAAACAGACCCACTGGACAACAGTGCTGCTGACAACTTAGTGCAGTGAACTTCACTATTTTTCGGGGTGGGGTGGGGGGAAGACATTCTGTCAAAAACAAACATCCTTGCCCTTCATTTTGAGAGACATTTCCCACTGTGCTTAGATCCACACAGTACTGCACTTTTCTCAGTACTAGGAGGGCCCTTTAAGAGAGATGGCACCTATTCTTACGAACTCTATAGGGAAAGTGCTGGAAAGGGCTATCCTTCTTAACACTCCATGCATGCCTTCCATGATGGTACAGGGGGCTCAAGACAGCTGTTTCCCTTCAAGTAGCCCCTGGTGCTGGGCAAAGGGCAGCCCTGCACAGTGAGAATGGCAGCCTCTGCATGGTGCCAGGAGGACTGTGCACAGCTTTGGCCGAAGCTTCACAAAGGCCCCATAGACAATTAGTCAGGGGGCCACACTGAGGGTTGATGGGGGCCTCCATTGGCCCCCAGGCCTTACAGTGAAGAACACTGACTTAGGACATGTTGTTGATTCATCCGCTGTGTAACTGACCCCTGGATCTGCATCCGTATAAGAACTATATGAGGACCAAATGAGGTCTTAGAAACCCAGCGCTGCTGCCACTCATTTTCTGGTCCAAACAAGATGATGCATGATGAGATGCCTTTGCATGATGCATCTCCCCAGCTCACATCATTGACTGGCAGCAGCAGGAGTGGAGAAAGGCACAGCAGAGGATGTCACAGCACACATTTGTTTCTATTGGGTATTGCAAGGAGGAGCAGAAAGTAGAAGACATGGAAGCTATTTCCATGACTGGTAGAAAGAGGGCTAAGGGAGCCTAGACCGCTTTCTACCGATCTGGGAACCACCGGGCCCGTGGGCGGCTAGCCCACCTAATCCACCCTCCCCTTAAATGTGGTTAACGGAGCGAGCGCTCTGTGAACCTCATTTTGTTGCTCATGTGTCACCGCAGTGCGTGGCGACACAGGAGCAGATCCCTGGCCTCTCAGGCTCGGGGGTCCCCCCAGAATGCCCTGCACACTCACACGGGGCATTCTGGGACTTCCGGGGCCTGGGTGGTCTCCGATCCCTGTAGCTCCCACCGGCTCCATGACTGAGCCAGTAGTCGTGTGGGTGGCCAATTCGGCTGCCCAGGGCTCCAGGCATGATCATCTCCGGGGAGAGTGGGCTAAGCTTGCGGGCAGCTAGCCCGCCTAATTCACTGCTCTCCCCACAGACCTCATTGAGGCCCTTCACAGTAATCGTGTGAAGCGCCTCATGCAGTAGTGGCAGCCCTGGGTCTCTGAGGATGTTTCATTTCCCATAAGCAGTAGCAGAAGCAAATGGTCCTATAACTTGCAAAACTGCCACTTGTATTTGAACATGGATACTAAATGAACATGGATTGCAAATATACTATAGATGAACAAATGAAAGCAGATTGCTAAAAGGAAAAGAAAAAGACAGTTAGGCTCCATCTTCCTCCCAGATGCTAACCATTTATATTGGAATCACCAAAAACATATTACACCACTTACCAAAACTTGACACAGTTTGATCATTTCTTAAGACAGTTGTAAAAACCCTAAGCAATCCAGGCCAGTATTTCTCCGCTAGCCTGAAGCCATATATTAATCCTCATTCGATCAATCCATGTTGTCTCCAATGCTTTTAAACATCTACATGAAACTGCTGGGAGAGATCATCAGGGGATTTGGTGCAGGGTGTTATCAGTACACTGATGACACCCAAATCTACTCCTTTAATTCAACATCATCAGCTAACAGCACAACTCCCCTAAACGGCTGCCTGGAGGCAGTAACGGGCTGGATGATGGATAACAAACTGAGGCTGAATCCAGACAAGACAGAGGTACTTAATGTAGTGAGTCACTATTCAGGAGATGGTTCCAGTTGGGGTTACACTCCCCCAGAAGGAACAGGTCCACAGTTTGGGAGTACTTCTGGACCCAACTCTCTCTCTGATATGTGGAGGCCAGGAGCGCTTTTTACCAGCTTTGGCTGATAAGCCAGCTGCACCCTTTCCTGGAAGAGTGTGGCCTTAAGACAGTGCTGCACATGCCGGTCAATTCTAGGCTTGACTACTGCAGTGCATTCTATGTGGGGCTGCTTTTGTACATAGTCCGGAAACGGCAGTTGGTACAGAATGCTGCCTCCAGGTTGGCCTCCTGGTTGTCCCGAAGAAAACATATCACTCCTGTTTTGAAAGAACTACACTGGCTGCCAATAGGTTTCCAGGCAAAATACAAAGTGTTGGTTATTACCTATAATGCCCTTAATGTCTTCTAAGGGAGAGGAGAGCTGGTCTTGTGGTAGCAAGCATGACTTATCCCCTTAGCTAAGCAGGGTCTGCCCTGGTTGCATACGAAAGGGAGACTAGAAGTGTGAGCACTGTAAGAGATTCTCCTCAGGGGATGGAGCCGCTCTGGGAAGAGCAGAAGTTTTCAAGTTCCCTCCCTGGAAGCATCTCCAAGATAGGGCTGAGAGAGACTCCTGCCTGCAACCTTGGAGAAGCCGCTGCCAGTCTGTGTAGACAATACTGAGCTAGATAGACCAAGAGTCTGACTCAGTATATGGCAGTTTCCTATGTTCCTGTGTCTGGGGCCCAAGGTATTTAAGAGAATGCCTTCTTCATTATGAACCCCACTGCCTATTAAGATAATCATGGGAGGTTCATCTGCCACCCACTTGTCCAGTGGTGACTCAAAGGCAAGCCTTCTTTGTAATTGCCCCCAGACTGTGGAAAGCATTTCCTACTGAGATTAGAGCCACCTAATTTTATTTTTATTCATTTATTTATTTTACATTTTATATCCTGCTCTTCCTCCAAGGAGCCCAGAGCGGTGTACTACATACTTAAGTTTCTCCTCAAAAAAACCCTGTGAAGTAGGTTAGGCTGAGAGAGGCGTGACCGGCTCAGAGCCACCCAGCTAGTTTCATGGCTGAATGGGGATTTGAACTCAGGTCTACCTGGTTCTAGTCCAGCACTCTAACCACTATATCACACCGGCTCTAATGGCGTAGCAGGGAAATGACTTGCCTAGCGAGCATGAGGCTGCTGGTTCGAATCACCGCTGGTATGTTTCCCTGACTATGAGAAACACCTATATCTGGCACCAGCAATATAGGAAGATGCTGAAAGGCATCATCTCACACTGTACGAAAGGAGGCAATGGTAAACCCCTCCTGTATTCTACCAAAGAAAAACCACAGGACTCTGTGGTCACCAGGAGTCAATGACGACTCAATGGCACTCCTTATCTTTATAGAGATTAGAGCTGCTCCATCTCTGATGGCTTTTAGGAAACAACTGAAGACACATCTCTTCAGCCAAGCTTTTTAGTTGATGGTTTTAGTTGAATTTTATTAATAGTTTTGATTTTTATATATGTTTTAAATGTTTAATCTTTTGGGTTGATGGTTTTTAATTGCAAACCTCCTAGAGACTTTGGTAGTGAGTTGTATATACGAGAGAGAGAGAGAGAGAGAGAGAGAGAGAGAGAGAGAGAGAGAGAGAGAGAGAGAGTGTTATTTAGGAGTTTCCAGTGGGGAAAACATGTATAAATGCTCTCAAAGCCACTGGGAAAAACCAAGTATAGGTTTTGCCTATGCCTGATGAGCAATTTGGCATTTCCACAAACCAGTATATAGGAGAGTAATGCCACAAATTCACTCTCCTGTCATCTCATGTTTAACAGCGTAGGAAACAAATCACAGAAAAGTTGTTAAAATGCTGGAGTGGGGGAAGGGAGCACTAAAAGGTTTGCTATGCAGCTTTGGAGCCAGTGAATTCTTTCTTTCCTCCCGAGCAGGCAGAGCATTTTTACTCAAAGCCAGAACAAGAAATCCAGCAAATCTAGGGTGAAAGAAACAAGCATGTCTGCTTGCGGCAAACCAGAAGTGTTCAGGCATCAGCAGGGCAGTCATGGCACGTCACCGTTAATAGACTGGAACATTCAGCCCTGTCCCTCTTGTGTATGAAATATTTACAATTCCAGTTTGTCCAGGCTGGAAGCGAAAGAGCAACCTAACTCCCTGGCGTGTAACCCGTCCAGCTGTTTGCTGCATCTGATAGCTGCTTGCGTGGTGCATTGCCTGATGCACATACCTGGCGCTTCACTGCAGTACTAAGCAGCAAAACCCTCCCAAATGGATGCAGCTGCAAGTAGGAGCCTCCTTAATGGGGCAAGCCAATGGCCCATCCAGCCCCGTAGTGGTCATATGGGGTGCTACAGATAAAGTGTTAATGCTTGATATTATTTCATTTCAAGTAGAGCATTTATATCTTGCCCTTCCACTCCAATATTGCTCGGGTGGCTCCCAAGAATGGCAAAACAATAAAACAGATAAAACAATAACATGTGTTTGAAGGCTAGCTCAAAACAGAACCCAGTTCAAAGCAAACTTAGAAGGTGAAGAATGTAAACACTCACCAGACACAGCGTGCAGGGGGGAGCACACTAAAAAGCGTCTCTAAAAGGGTGGGTCTTTGAAGACCCTGAGAGAGGGAGCATGGCGAAGCTCCTCTGGGAGGGCATTTCAAAGCTGAGGGGCCACAACTGAAAAGGTCCTGTATCCACTCCCTGCCAACCGGATCTCAGTCAGTGGTGGGGTTGCAAGCAGGGCCCAAGATACTGAGGCTCTACACACAATCGGTGTGTAGAGCCTAATAGGGTTCAAGCCCTCTCTCCCCACAGACGAGCAGAGAGCCGCCCCTGGGAGGCTGGATCACCCACCCACACGACTACCGGCTCCATCATGGAGCCGGTAGGGGCAGCGGGGATCGGGGGCTGCCCAGCCCCCTGAAGTCCCAGGATGCCCCACATGAGTGCACGGAGCATTTGGGGGAGATCCCCAAGGCCCGGAGGCTTGCTGTTGCCTCCCAGTCGGGTGTCCACTCACGAGTCGCCACAGCACAGAGCGACTCACGATCAACTAAATGGGGTTAGCGGAGCGCTCACTCCGCTAACCCCATTTGTGGGGGGAGGGCAATTAACTCTAACCAGCTCCCTTAGCCTGGTTTCCTCCGCATGTGTGAATAACCTCACTGAATGAAGGGCCCCGGCAGATTCATATGGGCAAATACAGTCCAAAAGATACCCCGGCCACAAGCTGGGTAGGGCTTTAAAGGTCCAAACTTTGAATTAAATCACATAAGGCACTAAGGAAGGCATCAATCCCTGACAGCAAACTCCAAATTTCTGTATCTAACACTTTTGGTAAGATGTTATATGTATGTTTAAGGGTGTCCCTTAAGGGTGTCAGTGACTGAGCTGAAGCCCGGTTTCTTTAGAACAGGGCTGCTCAACTTCAGCCCTCCTGCAGATGTTGGCCTACAACTCCCAGAATCCCTGGATACTAGACACTGTGGCTGGGGGGTTATGGGAGTTGCAGTCCTAAAATAGCTTGGGGTGGGGAGAAGTTGAGCAGGCCTGCTTGGAAGATGTTTTGAAGCTGTGGGCAAAGTTTTCATCAACCCACCCCACCCCACCCCACCCCCATTGCTGAAATCCTAGTGATTTGGGGGCAGGGGTTCAATAGGGGTTAGAAATGCCTTGCTCCCTGCCCCACACTTCTGCCCCTGACTTGGGGGTAAAATCACAAGATTTATTATTTGATATGCAAACCAAGTGTTTAACATTGTTTATTGAAGATAAACTCTATTTGATTTCAATATTAATTCATACTGTAGCAAGAGACTGGATAGCACTATATCCTGTTTCCCCGTTACATACATTTAATGGAACAGGACTCCAAATAAAGTCTGATAATGATGACCATTAGAACAGCAGCTGCTAAGTGCGTTCTGGTGCATCTGTTCCTCCCCTGACATCTTAAACTATGATATTCACAAGAGAGGGATTTATAGCATGTAGTGGGTTTTCTTTTTTCTTTTTAGTTAGACTTGCTGTGGTTGGTTAGAAATGCAAAAAATAAAAATAAAAAATCGGCAACCTCTATATGTCTATGTGGCATATACAGTGAAACATTCAGCCAATGATCTGGATACTTATTTTTGTAGTTCCCCAATGGCTTCCCTGCTTAAAGAATCTTCAAGAGGCAGGAGTGATAACCAGTCTATTTCATCCTTCTGAGTTATTCAGGTCAAATATAGCTATTCGTGCCTCCAAGTAGAAAACTGCACTAGATTCTTGCTTTTCACAAGCCTGATCATTTGAGGGCCTTTAAACACCCCCCTTTTAACCATAGTCTTGCAAGTCATAACTAAAAAAATACCCATCCTCTGGGATTTACCACAGAGTTAAGTTGCTACTACTGTAAGCTATTTCTGCTCCAAAGCAGGGTTTGATGTGAGAGATTGCTCAGGAAGGTAAATAGATATACTAGGTGCAGGTGTTGGGTCTTTCCAACCTCAATCCGTATTAATGCCTCGTCACCTGAGGATGAGGTCAAGGCAGGGGCATAACAAGGCTGGAGTGGGCCCAGAGACAAAATTTTAAAATGGGCCCCTCGCTGATACACACACAAGGAGGGAGGCAGGGAGGGAGAGGAGAGAGAGAGAGAGAGAGAGAGAGAGAGAGAGAGAGAGAGAGAGAGAGAGAGAGAGAGAGAGAGAGAGAGAGAGAGAGAGATACTAGCCAGGTCGAAGGAAGAAATACGAAGGAAGGATCATAATGAAGGAGGTTCTGTGGGTGTTGGGGAGTCATGTGACTTGCCTCTGGGGGGGCCCTCGAGGCGTGGGGGCCCCCAGGCAGCCGCCTCCCCTTGCCTAATAGTAGTTACGCCCCTGGGGCAAGGGGGCTTCCAGCTGTTGCAGAGGAACAGGGTTTGCTCCTCCTGAGCGGTGTTCCTGCTAACAGGGATTCCCAGATGTTGTTGACTACAATTCCCAGAAACCCCAGCTACAACGGCTTTTGCTTGGGGGTTATGGAATTGTAGTAAGCAACATCTGGGAATCTCTGTTAGAGGGAACATTGCTCGGGGGGGGGGTCCACTAGTATAGATTCATCCCCTGAACTATCACCCCCTGAACCTCATCCCCTGGCCGCAGGGATCCCATGAAAATAGTAATGGCAGCAAGTGATCTTTGAGCTATGTTTGTCCAGTACAATGTTCCCTGTAACAAGAATTCCCAGATGTTGCTGACTATAACTCTATTATCCCCAGCTGCAGTAGCCTTTGGCTGGGAATTGGGGAGTTGTAGTCAACAACGTCTGGGAATCCCTCTGACAGGGAAAACAGGCCCAATCAAGGAACCCTAATAAGCAGAGTTTCTAGGAACACAGTTTGAAAACCTACAACTTCCTTTAATGTGGTTCTGAGACCAAGAGGTAGACTAAAGGCATTTCAAAGCAACAGCCACCATCCACTGAAGGACATTTTTCTGTTTCCTGGAAACATCTACCAACTGGGCAAATAAATGTCTCAGCCCTTATTCTTGACATTTACTTCCTGCAAACACCTTTATCCGGCATTTGATGTATGGCCCCATTAAACAAGCACCACCAGAATGTTGACTACCTAATTATTTACGTGCCTTTAATAGGCAGTGCAGTTTATATACGGTATATATATAAGATGATGAAACAAATACCATACTTTTTAATGACAGGTGATGCTGCCTTGAGCATCAGTATGGCCGAGTGTTCAAAAAACAGCTGCAAACTTAGAAAGGTCTGACCTTCCCTCTAATGAAAGTCAAAGGGGTTGCTAATCAATAAACACCTCACTAATGGGCAAGCCTCATGTGCTAAGTACGTTCTGAAGATATATCAGGTAGTTCCTCCTTGGACATTGCTGTCTCGTCAACTCACAGCTCATGTATTTCACCTTCTTGCACCTAGGTAGCTTAACTACATGTGGGGCAATACATTTGTTTCGTTAAAAAGAAAGGCAACAGAAAAGGCTTGCTTCCTTATGAGCCGTGTAAGAAACCCTGCATTACACCTTAAGAGGAAGAGTCCACAGAAAAGAATCAGGTTTAATCCTCCTGAATCTTGTACTGATTAAGCTTCTTCAAGATTAATCGCTAAGCCTTTACTTTCAGAAGATCATCATTCTAAGAAATGACAGCATGTTGAACTTTTTCATTAACCGCACTGGAGCAGGGAGGGGGAAGAGAGAAGAAAACCTGACTTCTAATACTTTAGTGCTTTTACTGAAGGGGACTGCAATGTGAATACAAGGGATGCAAGACTTGAGGGACGAGTAACATTCAGGCCAGGGGAGACGCAAGCATGAGCATTGTCTGTTCAGATCAGTCATGTTCTCTCCTCTCTGTGCTCTCTCCAGTTCCCTCAAATAGCCCTTCACAGCTGGGCTTCTGGTCTCCCATGAGACTCCTGACCTTGGAAGAACCCCAATGGCTGCCCCTTCCCACTCCTCTCTTCCACCCCATTGTTTTCCCAGCCAGGCTCACTGCAGCAATGGCCCTGACACTTCCCAACTAGCTCGCTGTGCATCTGTGGCTGGCAGCACAGCGTTTTCAGGCACATCTCACCCCAGCCCTGGATTTGCCTAGCCACCAGCGCCAGGCCTGGACAAGCACCTACTCCTCATTTTAGCTATTGTGGCAACATTATATGTGCTTGTGCTCTCGAGTGTGGATGTGTGAGGAGGAGGAGGAGGAGGAGGAGGAGGAGTAATAGAAGCAGCAGTAGTAGTACACAGGAACATAAGAAGTTGTCCTATACTGAGTCAGACCATTGGTCCATCTAGCTCAGCACTGTCTACACAGTCTGGCAGTGGCTTCTCCGAGGCTGTAGGCAGGAATCTCTCTCAGCCCTATCTTGGAGAAGCCAGGGAGAGAACTTGAAACTTTCTGCTCTTCCCAGAGTGGCTTCATCCCCTGAGGGGAATATCTTGCAGTGCTCACCCATCAACTCTCCCATTCATATGCAACCAGGGCAGACCCTTCTTAGCTATGGGGACAAGTCATGCTTGCTACCACAAGACCAGCTCTCTATATCTGCAGCCAATTTAGGAAGGGTGGTATATAACTAAATAACTAAATAGCAGGCCTGTGCTATCAGGAGTATCGAAACTCCTGACAGCGCAATTCCCTCTCCCCACCACGAGGAGGCAACCAATCACAGGGCAATTACCCCAGGTAGTATGGTGGGGGTTCTCTAAATTACAACCCAACATTAGTGCAGGGAATGCCAGGAGAATGGGGAGAATGCTGAGAGCATCAGGGGAGGAGGAGTTATCACACAGTGGGGTGGAGAAGCTGGGGAAAAACACAGGGGTGCCTGGGGATTATAGGTCCTCCCAGAATTTATCTCATGGGGAGAAGCCTCCCCTGCATGAGTGACTCCCCACCTGCCCCACAGATGCTTCAGGCATTCTCCCCACTCATTCAGCCTTCCCCACACCAGTGCTGGGCTGGGATTTAAAGAGCCTCCATCCCCCTACTATAAAACTTTAGAACATTTCACCAGTCCTATATATCCTGTTTATTTCTGGGAGCTGCCTATTGCAGAGGTAGCATATTCATTAAAAAAACACATGTATTTGATTTCAATGTAGAAACTTGAATGAGGCTTGACCACTATTGTACTAATTCACTAATACAAAGGAAGTATTACAATCTGAAACTGGCCTCTGGTTTTTCTCTCCATAGAACATCCGAGAGTGACATAAGAGATCCATACACAAATTAAATTTGCTTTTTCCAGGAACCACCCAACCTGGAAGAGACTCTCTCAGAGGAAGAGGGGAAGATGCAGCTGAGACCCCTGGCCCTGGCTAAAGCCCCATAGAGCCTTAAAACGTATTTGTTTGGCCTGGCTTTCCAGGGTTTTAAAATCGGTTTTTAATATTTTAACCCAGTTTCGGGGGTTTTAATTACTGCAGTTGTTTAATTCTTGTTTTAAAATGTTTTTAAATCGTTAATTGTTGTTATATTGTTTTTGATTTTTGTTTTAGCTCTTTTTTGTTTTAGTGGTTTGTTTTTAATTGTAAACCACCCTAAGCCATTTTGGAAGGGTGGTATACAAATCAAATCAAATCAATAAATAGAGCCAACAGATCCAGAGCAACTAGAACTTGTTTCCCCATTTCCCATTGTTGCCATCATTGAAAGAAAAAAAAAATCTGGCCAAGACTGAAACTGTACCAAGATACAGTCTGAAGGTACCTGGTACAGAAACCTTCCCAGAGCTAATCAGGTCTGAGTTTGGCTAATGCATGGATGAGAGACTGCCTAGACCTCTACACCTACTGCATTGAACTTATGTGACCAGACCACTAACACAAGGGTCAAACTGACACACCCTCACCACTAAGTCTATGCGGCTCTCTTATCATCCTTTCACTGCAGTATGAGCACCTAAGGCACAGATTAAGTTGAAGCCTCCAATTTCATTTCTGCCGGAACCAGGACAATGTGGGGTCAGCACCACCCACATGCTGTGAATGGAGTAATGTTTGGGTGTCCAATTATGCCATGAGTCACTAGGCTCTCCCTCTATTTTTAACAGAAGATGGCTCAATTTTTGTTGAAACCAAATTTCCTTTGCTCTCATACTTACAAGCATGGCAAAAACACATTTTAGGATAATTGCTATCAAAATGACAAGGGCCAAGTCTGGACTGTCAACATAGTGCAATCAAGTTATGCAATTTAATATATGCTAATTAAGCCTTACAATTGTATAGAGATTCAGTCTCTTTTCACTAGAAGAGATGTGAGATTGGTTACAGGTCCTGATTGTGCTAAATTAAAACTGTGCCATGGGCTGAGTGTAATAAGCACAGCAGGCGGTCACAAACTGTCAGCTCTGCATTTATGATCGTATCTCTGCAGAACTAGATCCACAATAAATCATCTGCTAAGCTACATGTTCACTTCTGTCATGTTATACAGTACAAACAAAACCAGAAACAAAATGTACCAATACTGAGTGTGAGGGACCAAATTCTATAATTTATATAGAGTCATTAGAGTACAAAATACATAGGAACATAGCCTTATCCTGAGCCAGACCACTGGGCCATCTAGCTCAGTACTGTCTACACTGACTGGCAGAGGCTCTCCAAGATTTCAGGCAGACGTCTTTCCAAGGCCTACCTGGAGATGCTGCCAGGGATTGAACCTCGGACCTTCTGCACGCAAGCAGATGCTCTTCCCCTACGCTACAGCCCCATCCCCGTCTAACAGAGCTCACACATTGTCACCCATCCAAATGTAAACCAGGCCAGACCCTGCTTATCATAGGGAGAATTCACGCTCGCTACCACAAGACCAGCTCTCCTTTCCAAATTAAGTAACATAAGATGACTATGCATACATATTGAGGTCATTCACACAATCAAAAACTGTGTTCTACCCAGCTTTGGGAGCTGTGTGTGCTCCCAGTTTTGGGTGGTGTGGAAGCAAGGCGCTGGATCAGGCCCAAGGCCTAACCAGTCCAGCATCCTGTTTCACACAGTGGCCAAACAGATGTCTGAGAAGACCACAGGCAAGTGGTGAGGGCATGCAATTGGTATTTTATCTCCAGTTGTATCTCCTGTAATTGGTATTTAGAGGCATCTTGCCTCTGAGGCTGGAGGTGACCTATAGCCATACGACTAGTAGCCATTGATAGATCTGTCCTCCATGAATTTGTCTAAGCCCCTGTTAAAGCCATCAAAGCTAGTGGCCATCACCACAGGAGGAGGAAGAGGAGGCAGGTCCTTGCCTCCAGAGAGCTTACAAATAAAATGGAAAAGCAGGGAGGGAGAGACAAGGGCAGCAAGGGCCGAGTGCATGCAAATAGGAGTACTCATTGCAAAGCAAAACTATGTTGGCTTTGTTACACAAATGCCAGTCAGGGTGAGTGGGAAGTCATAGGGAATAGTCAGTGAGTGGGGGTGAGTGCTTTTAAGCTGTACTCCCATCAGGCTGTTTTTCCACTTGTTTGCCATTCCAGTAGGCTCCGAGACTGAGGTGAGCTTGGCAGGGTGAAAGACATCCAAGGGAGTTGTAGAATCCCTACACATACCTCCCTCATGGAGGAGCTCACTCTTGGAAACATTTGTCTTCTACGAATGACGCTACAGGCCACCTCCAGCCTTAGAGGCAGGAAGCCTCTGAGTACCAGTTGCAGGGGAGTAACAGCAAGAGAGAGGACATGCCCTCAACTCCTGCCTATAGGCTCTCAGTGGCATCTGGTGGGCCACTGTGCGAAACAGGATGCTGGACTAGATGGGCCTTGGGCCTGACCCAGCAGGGCTGTTCTTATGTCTTTGTGTGGCTTGGGAACTCATGTTTGCTCTGCAGTAAGCCAAAGGTTTCCCAGAAGAGAGAGGCTGACTTTTGCGCTGAGATTTGAAGGAAAAGAGAAAGGTGTTGTGGGAGAAGGTTTCGGGAGCAAGGAAGAAGAAGGGGAAATGGGTGGAGTCTTAAAACTCCAGGGAGCTAAAGGTTATTTGAACTAGAAGAGTCAAAGTCAGGGTACATAAAAGTAAAAGCAAAGAGGGTATGAGAGCAAAAAGAAAAAAGAAAAAAAAAGGTGAGAGGAGAACTTTTAAAGGAAGGATAATTCCTGTGCAATATCACAGCTTTAGGCCTTGCACTGGCATGCCCCTAACCAGGGGTGTAGCTAGGGGAGAGGGAGCCCATGTTCACCCCCATCCCTGGCGGCCCCTCAGTGAAGGAGATAATGAAGAAAATAGGGAGCAGTGGAGCTGGGGACCCCTCTGGAGCTTGCGGGCCTGGGTTCTTTGAACCCATCCGCACAATTACAGCTACACCCCTGCCCCTAACCCCAACCATATGGAAGTATCAGATCCTTATCACTTGTCTCAGAAGGGGAGAGATGGCATAACCCAGCTCAGAGTTTGTGCACAAATTCTGCATCTCTGTAGCCGTAGGTTATCTCATCTCTGTCTTTCATAAGCAAGAGATATTGGTGCAAAGTAGAATCTCATTGTGTGTGTGAGAGAGAAAGCAAAACACCAGCATAGACAGATGAATGAATGCCTGGTTATAGGGAACAATTCCGGTTCTGCCAGTAATAGCCTTGCTTTCAATTTCTGTGTGTTGTGCGCGTCTGGCAAGCAACGAAGTGTCTTTGAGGGGCTTAGTAGAGTATTTAGCAATGTGATCTTCCAGAGTAGAGCTGACATTAGAACATTGTTACCAAAAAAATAATCTCCTGAGTAACAGATTAGATAATGCTAATGGAATGCGACACCCAAGGTTCTTGGGGATTTTGCTCTTACACATTGTAAAAAAGAAGCCTAGTCTCAATGTATGAAGGGCCTCCCTAGGGAGAAATGGGCACTTCTGAGATCCTTCCAACCCTTACAGTACCTGTGTATGTTCTGAACCAGCAATTTGCCAACATACATTGAGGCTATTCCCACGATCACTGGAAAGTGGACTAAGGGAGCTTAGCCCACTTTCCAGGGATCGTGGGAACCACCGGGCTTGCAGGTGAGCCCAGGGCTCCCAAGGCGGCTAGCCTGCCTAAGTAGCCCTCCCCTAAATGTGGTTAACGAAATGAGCACTCTATTAACTTCGTTTGGTTGCTCGTATGTCAGCGCGGTGTGAGGCAACACATGAGTAGACCGCCAACCAGCAGCCTCCCGGGCTCGGGGGTCTCTCCAGAAGGCCCCGCGCACTCATGCAGGGCTTCCTGGAACTTCCAGGGAATGCATGGCCTCCAATCCCCTCAGCCCCCACCGGCTCCATGATGGAGCCGGCAGCCATGTGGGCGGCCGATCCAGCCACCCAGCTACAACTGGCTGCTCATCTGTGCATCATCCCCGCAGACCACACTGAGGTGCTTCACAACAATTGTGAAGGGCCTCATTCTCTACAAGTCAAACAGAGAACAGATATGGGAAGCAGAAGGGTAGGAGTGCTGCATTGCCTTAGGGCTATGGACCAAAAATTTTGCACACAGTCTTAGGTGTCATGCAGCACACTTTTAAAAAGTCACTTCTAGGGCTGTGCATAAAAGAGAGTTTTGATCTGGAAGTTACTCCAGAGATTCAGAGTGGGAGGGTGATTCATTTGCTGCTCTAGCTGTAGACTGCACTTCGATTTGCACTTGGATTTGGAGGTGGTGCTTCAAGGTATAAGAAGAAATTGCTAAAATGTTATTTAGTCTATCACAATTTGCTAAAACCTATAATTTCTTCACTTCTTTGTAGAATTGGATGCAAATTCTTGGGATAGTAGCCCGTTCTGAGGGCATGAAGGCTGCCACATTTCAGATAAATGGGTGTACACTTTAAAATTTGGTCTTTGTTTTCCTATTTTTCTTCTAAATAAAAACCCTCTGAATGCCAAACTTGGTTTGAATTGAAGTGACATGCTTTGGGCAGCTTTGCATCAATTTGACCTAATTCAGATGGCTGTTGTTTTATGTTATGACACATGGGCTAAACTCCCGTGTCCTGCTATATGGTCTTTGGAAAGCCGAACCTGTATATAGCGCAGAAGTGATAAACATGGGGGAGACAGGTTTCCTGGGCTGAAAAGAGGGCTACTCCTAACATTCAGGTTCAAAGCAAAGCAAATTTGCCCAAAGCTTCCCAATCCACAGCTTTGAACATTTCTGCAAGACTCCTGGTGGACTGGATTTACCCTAAATCAGAGCATAACTGGGAGTTGGGAAAAATCACATGGAATATTCTGACAGAAATATCTATGTATCCAGACTGAGGCAGGGGTATATAATTCCACAGAGTAGCCAATATATGACTATTATTTTCACCCAACTTCACACACACAGTAGGATCTCCAGGTGAGCTACCTGTCTTTCTTAGGTCATAGTGATATCTGGGGAAGCTTGTTAAAATACTGTTTCCTAAATTTGCAGGACAATGTGCTGTTTTATCATAAGTAATTTCTACTGTGCCCAGTGGAGTTTACTCCCTAGTAAGTATGTTTTGAGTTGCATCCTTAGTGGGGTTTTGCAATGGCAAAGTCAAAGAGCCCTTGCAGAGTAAAATGTCAGCAAAACTCACAGGGCTTGAGCCCAGAAACAAACTTTAAGGTCTTGCAATGCTCTATTAAAAAAGAGGAAAGCATTATAAGACCCCACACTCTTTTCCAGCTTTGATTAAAAGTGGAGACTGAGCATAATTTTAGGCTCTCCAACCTAGCCAGCCCCTCACTTGCCACAACCCCTCTTTAAACCCACACCAACTGGCAACATTGTCAGCAGAGCAGTGGTAGAACCAGCCCTTCACTTGGAATGAAGAAGGAGGGAGGCTGGTTTCCTTCTCCTCTCTGGCTGGCATTTGGTACACTACGCAGGCCTTGGTGGCCCTTGGGGAATATATTTCATCCAAGAGGTCTTAGCAGAGCAAGAGCCCTCAGGAAAGCCATATTTAACTAGAGCTCCCAGCACCGGGAGGGAGGGAGGGAGAGTGAGAGCGAGCTCTCCATCCATGGCTAGAGTGGTCCATGACTCCCTTGGAATCATCCAGTGGAGGATGAAGTGGACAGTTCTGGTGATCCGATGGGGGTGGGAAGAAACTATGATCCAGCCCCTGGGGAACTATGATCCATGCCACTGGGATGCTCTGTGCCAGGAGAAACTGAGCCAGCACCCACCACCATGACCCAAGGATACAGGCCTGCTTCATCCTTGACTCAAAGGGGTCGCCTGTCTTAGCAGAGGCACACCAGTGTCACCAGAGGCAGCACTGAAGAAAATCGGGCACGGCTCCTTTAAGAAACAGAACCTTTTCTAGGCAAGCGGGGGGGTGGTGGTGGTGGTGGTGGTGGAGCAAATTCACTCTGCCTGGCAGCAACTATAAAAACTGGCCGGGTGGCAAGAACCCACTGGAGCTACATGACTTCTGTGAAGCAGCAGCAGCAAACTTTATTACAGCCACAGACCAGAGAAACAGAAGCAGAGAGGTCATGATGGAAGAGCAATTAGCCAGGGCCTGAGCCCAGCTCCTGTATGGAGCACAGCTTGGTCCTTATGGCAATTCTTCAGTACCAGAGTCTGTCCAATCCATTTTTTTTTTGAGAATTATATTTCAGGTGGCCCATTGTGTGCCCCTCCAGTGCAGTTCTCCATCAGGAAGCAAGCAGCACCCAGCTCAGCAGCGCTGGCCAAGGTTCTGACTCTCGCCCTCGGAGCTGTCCAGGGTCTGCAGTGCTCCTGGATCCCTGCCTTAGTGGAGAACCGGCTCAGCCTGGAACAGGATGACAAGCCAAACGATTAAAAAATAACATGACATTTTCTGAGCTGATCCACTGCAATCCTAGGTGAAGTCACCCATGTCCAGAAAAAAGAGTGTGCAGGTTTTATACCACGAAAGGTCATTTTTCAGTTTTTCACCACATATTTTTTTGCATTTTTGCTAAACATGCCTTAAGTTCTACTTTGTTTTGCTTTTCCTCCCACTCCCTGCTTTCTGAATGTCAATAGCTCTGGAAGGTTATTCATTTTTCTCCTCCATAAGGATATTAAAACAGAGCCAAATGAAGGATGTGGGTTTGGCAAAGAATCTTGGTCTTCACACGCAGGGACTCACCTCTGGAGGAGGACAGCTGTGAACTCCAGCCAAGATTCAATCGGAGCCCTGAGACCAAAGGCTTCCGGGAGGGGAGATGTTGACTTAGCAATCTTCCTGGGTGACTTCACTCACCTGCTTCTAAACAGGCCTGTCATGTGCCATGAGATTCAGCAAAATCAAATGGAGAAGTCCTTATATTCACACTGCAGGAAGGTCACATTTTGAATGTCCCCCCTCCCCTGCAAAAGGACCTTTTATGCACAAAAAGCTAGCAGAATGCTCGACTTCTACAGGCAAAGACTTTTTGCATTAGGGGAGGATCCAAAAATACAATCTTCCAGCTGAATTAGGACACTGCCACATGGTTTACAGCCTCTGCAGTTTCTCAGGTCCAAGTATGAGGAGGTCAGTTATTGCAAATCATGGGATGTCCGTGCCTTCTATTGGCTTTTAAGCTTACAGCCCTGCTACAGCCTTCAGTTTTCTTCTGACCACAAAGGCAAGATATGTCCTCTGTTAAAAAGAGCAGCACCTGAGATCCTAAAATCTTGACCAAACTGGGAAGAAAGGAGATGGGAAGCTCTTTGTCACCTGTTATTTAATGAGCCAGGTAGGGGGAAACGTTGCTAGACTGCTACTAAGACTTCCATACTGTTTCAGTCAGTAAAGGGGGGCATATATAGGCTAGGCCTATAAGACAGTGATCTTATAGGCCTAGCCCCACTGCAGAAGCAATCCTAGCTTCTGGACTGTGATGGCACAACATTTCATTTTAAGATGCCAATAAAATATCTGATGGGCACTTGCAAATCAGTGTTCTCTGCCCTCCTGCAAGGATGTATCATTTCTGTTTGCTTCAGGAGGAACGTACCTTTGGCATTGTCCCATTTGGGGATGGGTCTGTAGCTCAGTGGCAGAGCATCTGCTTGGCATGCAGAAGGTCCCAGGTTCAATCCCTGGCAGCATCTCCAGATAGGGCTGGGAGAGACTCCTGCTCTCGGAGGGCTGCTACCAGTCAATGCAGACAACACTGGGCTAGATGGATCATCATGGTCTGACTCAGTATAAGGTAGTTTCCCTGCCAAGGTGCGTAATAATTTTGGGGAAACAATTTCCATTGGGACCACAGGGCAAGAGGAAAGGCTCGAACTCCCACTTTCTGCCTGCAACCTTCCCAAACCTGCTAAGCCTCTGCCCAACCCCATGCTTGCTACTTTAAGGGGGGGGGTAGGGAATCCAAGCATGCAGAGTCAAGCTATGTGTTTAACATAATGTTCTAATATAACATAAAGAAAAGCCTGGTGATGACTCAGAGGACTGAACTGTACATTATGTTAAATGTTAGTCTGGGCCTTTGGATTACCACCACTGTTCTTTTTCAAAGCAAGCCCACAGGATTTTGCCTTTCAGATGGTTTTGTTTTTGTCATGTTAAAGAGGCTTAGTAGAAAGAAGGGGGCTATGAAATAAGGGAACCATGAAGGATGCAGCAGAAAGCAGGTACGGAACATTTAACGTTGACTGCTTGCGGGTTGTGGGTTCTATAGACCACACTGCCAGTCATTGTAACAAAACACCCTGTGTAGTGCTCTGGCGATGGGGCCACTCTGGGAAGAGCACCTGCCTGCTTGCATGCAGAAGGTTGCAAGTTCCCTCCCTGGCAGCATCTCCAAGATAGGGCTGGGAGAGACTCCTGCCTTGGGGAAGCTGCTGCCGGTCAGGGTAGACAACAGTGAGCTAGATCAGGGCTGCTCAACTTCGGCCCACCTGCAGATGTTGGCCTACAACTCCCATAATCCCTGGCTATAGGCCACTGTGGCTGGGGATTATGGGAGTTGTAGTCCAAAAAGCTGGGGGGCCTAAGTTGAGCAGGCAAGAGTCTGCCTTGGTATAAGGCAGTTTCCCCTATCCCTGTTGACACCGTTCATAGATATTTTTTTCCTGGGCAGAGACTCTATGCCTTTTAAAAGCTGCATGTCAGGAAGAAATAAAATAACAAGCCTTCCACATAATTTTATCTCCATGCACCTGCTTGGGGGTGAGGGGAGTTGCTGTCCAACAACTTTGGACATGAGAAACCCCTGCTGTAGTAAGTTGGTTGGTTGGTTGGTTGGTTGATTCAGTGTATTACGATCATAGATCAATATACAGTTCAGATCCAGATATAAGGGTCCTTAAAAGTGACTATCGATACAAATGTATGTATGTATACACATAAAATATACAATTAAGAACTATTACATAAAATTAATATAAAATGGAATAAGATAACAACATCATCAACAACAAAAACAATTAAGATCCTGTATTAAACATCTCCAACACACCATGTGCAGATCTTAATCGCAGCTGTACAGAATTTGGCCACCAGATGCGAGACATCAGTATATGTATCGGAGAGAAAAAAGTGTATATAAGACTCATCAGAGTTAACTGGATATCTAAAAACAAGAGTAGCAATAAATCTAAGACGCAAGTTAGGATAAAAAGTGCAATACATAGGAACATAGGAAGCTGCCATATACTGAGTCAGACCATCGGTCTATCTAGCTCAGTATTGTCTACACAGACTGGCAGTGGCTTTTCCAAGGTTGCAGGCAGGAATCTCTCTCAGCCATATCTTGGAGATGTCAGGGAGGGAACTTGGAACCTTCTACTCTTCCCAGAGCAGCTCCATCCCCTGAGGGGAATATTTTACAGTGTTCACACTTCTAATCTCCCTTTCATATGCAACCAAGGTGGACCCTGCTTAGTTAAGGGGACATTTCATGCTTTCAACTACAAGACCAGCTCTCCTCCATACAAAAGCACATGGCTGACGGTTTCAACATCGCCATTCGCACCAGGATACAACAAGGGGCCCTTCCTAACCTACCCTCTAATACCACAGAGGGCAACACATCCATCCAGTCCTGTCTCAGGGCTCTTCTGTGAGTTGGATATGTCAGACTATACAGGCAGTTGGCTGGTTTTTGCAAGGGCTTAACCGCTCCACACCACCTGTAGCATGATGCCCGGCCTAAACCTACCTGGTGTTCCAAACTGATAATGCACTGCTTAACGATCACCCTGGCATTATCACAGCCCAGGGGGAGCAGAAATTCTATTGACAGCCCATATAATTTTAACTTTTCAGTGATCACGTGTGTCCAATCAGAGGGGTATTCATCCTTAAATATTAAGGGAGCTAAGCCAGAAGGAAAACAAGATCAATTTCAGCCAGAAGCTGAAAACATAAACCCAAGCTTAACAAACCAGCTTCCAGATCGCAGCCTGACATTTGACACACAGCAGGGGGTTGAAAAAATAGCCCCGAGAAATTTGGACTGGATCCTTTCAAGTGGACGGAACTGTATTGAGTTGGAAGCTGGTGCAATGGAAACTTGCCAGCCTTGAAGTTCCTCATCAGGTTTGGAGACTGACACTTCCCTCCATTTCGAACACGGAAGCCACGAGCTGCTATTTGAGAATCCCAAGTCCCCCTAGTTCCACAGTGGTGGGACATCCCACATATGATGCAGCCTTATACTGAGACAGCCTAGTGGTCCATTGTCAGCTTTGACTGGAGCAGCTCTCCAGGCATCAAGCAGAGGCCTTTCCCAGCGAGAGTCTTTTTACCTACAGATCCTAGAGATTGAACTTGTGGGGACCCCTTCTACCCACAAAGTACGTTTTCTGCCGCAGACTCTGATCCTCCCCAGTCTTTGTGTTTTGTTCTGTATATCCAAACACATGGGGGGGGGGATATTGGACTTGGGGAGAAATGACACTTTGGTCACAGATTTGCTGGGGAGTGTTGGGCAAGTCTGTCTGACACAGTCTCACTTGTTTCCCTCTAAAATGGGAATAAAATAGTGACCAAAAAACCCTTTGTGCCATTTGTATGCTATATAAGATATTAATTCTGTGAGTCTTTGGAACTTGGAGTAGGAAAGGTCATCTGCCAAAACTCACCTTGAAGCAGAAAACGCTACATCCAGTGCAACCTTGGCCCGTTATGCAATGCTATCGGCCATGCTATGCTGGATTACTACTATGTACATGCTTAACCCACATACATTGCGGTAGTCCAACTGACTTCATTGGGATGACTCCAGTCTAAGAGAGAGAACGAGCTGTGACCACCCATGAGACCTGCTGGGGTTCTTAATGTTCTGCCTCAGCTAACCATCAGAAGGCTGCAGTCTGGCAGATGTTTAAAGATGTTTAAACTATTAAACATGTTTAATTAACAAGTGCTCTGAGTCATCTGGAGCTGAATTTCTTTACATCCCAGTGCACAAACTCATTTTTGAAGTATCGAGATAAATCAATGTTGTTGTTTTTTAAATGCAAAAGCATTTGGAGAAATAAACACACAAACACACACACACACACACACACACACACACCCCTCACAGGACCCCACACCACACCCCCTTTTGCACTGTAGAAAGTGTAATTATATTCAGCTAACTGGAATGCCGCTAGGTCTCCAGGTAATGTGATCATGAAGAATGCAAAGCAAAAAGGCTCACAATGTTCCCTGGCAGTAACAGCTGCTTCTAAAGTTGACACAATCCTCAATGCACCCAAAGTCGCACTATTGCCTTCCATTACATAGCAGGTAAATTCTTCACAACCAAGAGAAGAACATCTTAATTCCAATACCAAACCTCACCCCCAGCTGAATAATTCCACATTTTTCACACACCAAACTATTTGATATATTCAAAGCAGACTAAGAAAGAAAGACCAACTCCTACAGGGCCAGCTGGCATCATTCATTTTTAACTGAAAATGTTTTGCTTATTTGGAAGAAACCAACCAGTTGTGTAGGAAAGGAAGGGACTTTTCAGCCATTGGTAAGGTTGATGTTTTATACTTATGTGTGCTTGGCAGAACTGTTTCACATTGACAATACGGCTGAGACAGGAGAAGCTATATCAGTACTGTTATGTGGAACAGATGGGGACAATTGTTCCTCAGTTGCTTATGAAACTGTTTTCTTTTAAGATGCCCAACAGTATCTCTTGCCTAGTGTGGGAATGAGGAGCTGCCAGAATCTCCATCAAAAAGATGTAGGGATTTTTAAATATATTTTTAGGGAGAGTTCCTTTATGTAAGACCAATGACTTGCATAAAAGGTTTCCCTGGTGTAGTTGTGAAATCAAAACTTTTGCAAGGATTTGAGGAAAGAGGCCTACATACCATTTCAACTACCACTAAATAGGTGTGGCGGTGATACCTTATGTTCAACACTTGTACAGTCTGTGCACACAGGCAGTTTTATTCACATAGTATGGGGAACAGAGCAACAGTGGCCAACTTCCCTACATTCCAGAGGGCCTGTACTCGGCTTCACTTTTAAAATGAATGGAAGGACAGTCATTCACTCAAAAACATGCACAAGTGCACAGACATCTGGCCGCAGGCACAACATAATGTCTGAATAGGGCTTATTTCTTGTTAGCATAGGGAAACTTTTCATGGACACTGAACTTTCCAGCAAGCAAGACAGAAAGAAGGCTAAATCTCAGGGTGCATGAGAAAAGTTGACTAATGATACAAATGTGTTTTGAGTCACTTGGAGGTGGCAGCATATTCACAAAGCTGTTGGCAGTGAGGCCAAGGGCCCATTAACTAGCAGAATGTTGCAAGAATCATGCAGACCCAAGAGCCCAAGGCCTTTATTTAAGCCCATTTTCTGTTGTTTGCACCGAGATTATTGATGTTATATTCACATCAGGCAAGACTGATCTATCATACACAAGCAAACATTGTTCTAAAAGAGAGCAGAAAAGTCAAGGAAAGTTTGCATGGAAAGGCACAGTTTCTGTACTCTTACGACTGGGTTAGAATCTACTTCCTACTTCAGTAGAAAAAGCAATATTGCTTTTTTGCTTCAATCAAATGTCACCCTGAAAAGGCAGCTTTTCTATTATTTCTCATTGCACTGACTTAATGAGGAGTCAACCATCTGCCTTTCCTCCTACCTCTGAAGCATGAGCCCATACACATTACAGAGAAAGAAAGGTAAGAAAAATAATAATAGTAATAAAAGATTGCAACTCTCAGCATATTTAACCAGAAGAAAACTTTTTAAAGAGCTAATTTCCATCAGGGGATATCTTTTATAATTTGTGCCTTGCACTATGCTGGCCAGTGACTGAAGCAGCAAAGTTACAATAGCTTGAAGTGGCAATGAGCATGTAAGAATGTGGAATCTGGAGCAAATGGATTCATCTTTTATTTCCCAGTAGAGAAACTCTAAACCCAGTAAAGGAGAGCAGTGCTTATGGGAGGGAGGGAGGGGGAGGATTTTTTTCCTTTTCCTGCTGTTGTATAGGAGTATCTCTGAAATCCTTGCAACCTTTGGCTGCATCTCAGGTGTCTTAGCCAGTCTTTCCTACATGTCACCTCTTCTTATCTGTGCCTATTACTCAGGCACAATGGAGTAACTGTTGCTTGACCAGCAGGGAAACTTGTTTCAATAGCCCAGCTGAGAAATACTTATTGTTATGAACTGCACTAGAAAAGCAACCATCCATGTGGAGGTAAAATATATGGAGGTGGGGTGACTATCAGGGTGGTCTGGGTTTTTGGTTTTGAAACTGGCCTTGCTCTCTGCCTTTAACACCATCCCCCAACCTCCAGAAATTAAGCCGCTGAAGATTTCTTGGCATGGAGATAGATGGGATGAAACAGTTTCACCTGCCAAGTACCTGTGTGTCAGAGATCCCTGTATCTCTATGGAAGCAAAGCCAGAAAATAAGGTGGCAACCTTCTGATGTGCATGAAGCGAAATGCAAAAAGATTCCAGGCAGTGCTCAGGATGGATTTAAATAGGCAATAACTCCCCCATGAGAAAATCTTAACTAAACTTGGCCGGTACATGCAGCTGTCTCCCTCTCTAGCTGCACACAATTTGTTCTGCAAAAGCGAAAAGGCTAGATTGTAAATTCACAGCCACGAGGGAAAGAGATCAAATTTGGTTTTGTCATCTCAGGCACAACCGAAAGAAGAAAGTTGTTAGCACGGCTGACCTTTGTAAACAACTTGGAAATGTAGAACTGGGCTCATTCGAACAGCAAGAGCGTCACCACCCCAGTCTCACCTAGCTGTGAGCAGCACCATCCAGCAAGCTCCTAAACAAAATACTCCTCATCCCTCTAGAACACAGGACTAGAAGCATAAACAGCAAGCCCATCGCCATGCATTTCACAGTCCACGGCAGCTCACAGACCACAGCTCTGGCTGGGGGGACTCATCTAGAAATGTTAGTCACACAGTGTCGGAAATAGAAGGCAAGCAAGCAAGCTGACCGGCATACAAGGCACACACATCTCTCGTTGCTCCCCACCAAAGAAAGTCGACAGCATTACCTGTTCCTGCTGCTGGGCTTGTTTCCCTGAAGCACTTTGCTCCTTAGCCGTAGTCATGTTCACCTACTTATGCCCACTGCAGTGGCAAGCTGGATTTCACAGGTCTGCGTGTCGGTGGTTGATTCTGTGTTTGTGCATGCGTGCATGCAAGAGAGAGCGCAAGAGAGTGTGTGCCTGTGTGTGCATTGGGCAGTGCAAGTGTTTCGAGTCACCAAAGCTCAAGGAATACGGAGGAGTGCCTAGCCCATCACTTCAGCAGCAGCTGAGAGAGCAGATCCCCACACACTTTCCCCTTCCTTAATGGAAATGTAATGCCTCCAGAAGATACCACCCTTAATCTCCTTGCTCTGTCCGTCTCACTCCCCCCTCTTTCCTGCCTCTAATATTTAAATGAGGAGAATGCAAGAGGAGAAAGGAGGATGCTGAGAGGGCTTCTTCAATTAGCAGCAGCCTCCACAATCGTCAGGGAAACAATAACTGCTTGGCAACCAGGAACTGGCAACTCGGAGCTGGGAGAGCGTGCTGTGGTTCTCCTCGCTCCCCCCCCCCCGTCCCCACCCCCCCAGCCAGTCAAGGGCTGGAGTTGCGCATGCTCCAGGCAGCATCAACACAGAATGTGCAGGGGAGACAGAGCTGAGCAGCCAAGCTAATTCCCAGCACTGACAATGGGGAATCAATCAGGACAAATGCTGAGCGGACACCTCAGTGGAAGGAGCTCCCTCTTGCACTCACTCACTTAGCCCTGATTGCAAAGGACAAGGAGCTACTCTTAGGGTTCCCCCTCCAAAGGAACGGCACCCAGAAATTTCCACCACGACACTGTTTTCTGATGGAGAGCCTAGTGGTTCAAGTGGGAGTCAAGGACCGAGGAGATCCGTGCCTCAATCCGTGCGCAGCCATGAAGCTCACTGGGTGACCTTGGGCCAGTTGCTATCCTCAGCCTAACCTACCTCACAGGGTTGTTGTGAGGATATATGAGGAGGACAAGTTCCTTGGACACTGCCCTGGGAGATAGGATGGGATAAAAAATCTATTACATAAATACAAGGAATACATGATGGCAGAAATCCGGGAGATTCATAGGAAGATAAGAAGCCGCCTTATACTGAGTCAGACCACTGCTTCATCTCGCTCAGTGTTGTGTACACTGAGACAACGGTTCTCCAGGGTTGCAGGCGGGAGTCTCTCCCAGCCCTTCCTGGGAGTCTTATGCTGACAGGGAGAGAACCTGGGGCCTTCTCCACACACGGAGAAGCTCTACCACTGAGCTGCAGCCCCATTCCCTAAGTGGAATAATGTACAGCTGCCAGTGCTCACCCATCCAAATGCAAACCAGGGAAGACCTTGCTTAGCAAAGAGGATATTTCATGCTCGCTACCGTAAGAGTGGGGAAATGCTTGACTAACACGCAGAAGGTTGCTGGTTCGAATTCCCGCTGGTACGATATCGGGCAGCAGCGATATAGGAAGATGCTGAAAGGCATCATCTCAGACTGTGCGAGAGGAGGCAATGGTAAAGCCCTCCTGTATTCTACCAAAAGAAAACCACAGGGCTCTATGGGTGCCAGGAGTCGAAACCGACTTTATGGCACGCTTTACTTTACTTCCCGTAAGACTAGCTCTTTACACAGTGAGTGGTTGCACAGGAACAGAACATCTAGTCTGTTACTAGATGAGACGGTGGGGGACCAGGGGATGGAGGTGGGGGAGAGGCAGAAGGCGAGCATCCTCTACAGTTGAGGATGTGGAAACCCAGTGACGTAAGAGGTGATCTGCCATGGAGGTGGCTGGTGAGGAGGTGACCATGGGGCCCAGGCCTGGGATGGTGGGGGGGAAAGGAGGGCTGGTGTGTGGCTCTGGTGGTGGCCACCTTTAGAACACAGACTATGCCACTGTCAGGTTCAGAGGCAGGATACCTCTGAATGCCAGTTGCAGGGGAGCAAGAGCAGGGAAGGGAGCATACCTTCATCTCCTGGTTGTGGGTTCCCAGGGACATCTGGTGGGCCACTGGATGCTGGACTAGATAGGACTTCGGCCTGATCCCGGATGGCTCTTCTTATGTCCTTACTTCACCTCTAAAGCTGTTTTGCATGACCCAAACCAGGGGAGAGAATAATGCAACTGAGGCCACTTGCCATTTGAGCCTGAATACAATAGCTGTGTTCTAAAGGTGGGTGCACCTCCTCCCCTTGGCTAGAATACTGGGCTGGCAATTACAAGCAGCATAAGCAGATGCTCAGAAAAGAGATTGCAGCATTTTTAAAGTTCTGATGTGACTCATAATTATTGCACAAGCGCTGCTTATTTCTGGGATGTGTTTGCAGTCTTATTTAATTTATCATTTAGCGCAGGGAGGGGAGGGGAAGGCCTAGGCACCATGCAATGCTCCTTTCCTGTGGTAGGGTGCTAATTGAGCAAAGAAGCACCTTTTCAAGTGGAGAGTCTCTTTATTTAGCAGGGGAAGAGCAACTGGCCCTATCCAACCCCAGCACAGAACCCATCCAGTGACTGTTGCTAGTGTCTACCGTATGTTTCCTTTTAGATTGTGAGCCCTTTGGAGACAGGGATCCATCTTTCTTTCTTTCTTTCTTTCTTTCTTTCTTATTTCTCTATGTATGGAAACTTTTGATGAAAAGCGGAATATAAATAGTTGTTGTTGGCCGAGCCAATGGTGGCAATTGCCACTGGAGAGGAGACGTGAACATCTTCCACTGAGTCCTTCAAACAGCATGAGATTGTACCAGGACATTGGGATTCAGTGGTCTCTCTAATTTTTTTTCATCTCTGTGAGGAATGAGTTTTGTTCTGGGCAGCAGTATCAAGGCAGTTTGTGCGTACGTGTATTCAGAGTGGGGCCTTCCTGATTCAACCTGAGCAGGATCTAAAGTGAACTGAGCAGACATCCAAAAACTTGTGAGTGCGCACACATGCACACGCCTTAAAGGAAACAGTTTGGGATTGTGGAGACTGTACTGTAGACAGGTAGAAATCTGATATGTTTGTGCCTGAGACCTAAGAAAAACCGTGGACTGCTTTAGAAGGTTGTCATCAGTCACTCTCTGGCAGCCAGGCAGTGCAACCCCCAAACCTGTATTCTGGGATGTTTAAACTGGTGATATTCACAAGGGAAAAGTTCTGTGTTTTTTTAAAATGGTCAAGCTAGAGGGTTCCCCTCTCCAATGGCGGGGCGGGGGGCGGGGATCATGATTTGCAGTTTAAATGTCCTGTGTAGGTGATGCATGCTCTGCCCTGGGGATGCACATGCATTTTTCTAACTTCGGAATTCCTGGCCAAATGGATCCTTCATCAGGATGATTCAGGACCCAGGGAATTGTTCTGTCAATTACACAGTAATTCTAAAAAGTTCAGGTCAATAGTGGCAATCAATGAACATGGAGCAAAACAGCAGCTGCATTTTTGAGCACTTGAGTCTGAGGAATGTAGCTGGTGAAGGCACAAAATAGGCAGGTGAGATCATAAGATTGTTGCTTTTAAATTATAAGATGAAGATTTAGAAGAAGAAGTCAGGACGTCCCTTTCGGGGGCAAGAGAATTTGGCTTGAAATACACTTGCTTATTGAGAGATGGGTAAATTCACATTAGAAGCTGGATATTTTTGAACTAGCACCATCTATCTATATATTTAATCCCCGTAGACGTGCCTCAGCCTCTGTGGGGATGCGTCCCGGCAACCCAGCTGATTGGCTGGGCAGCAGAGCGGAGGGACGCACCTGATTGGCTGAGGCACGTCTGTGGTGGAGGACAGAGGCGGTGGTGGGCCTTGCCGGGCCACGGAGGCCAGGGCGGTGGTGGGCCCGGCCCGGCCTGAACGTGGAGGCCGGCGGCGGTGGACCCGGCCCGAACGCGGAGGCCGGCGGCCCGGCCCGAACACGGAGGCCGGTGGTGGCCCGGCCAGAGACTGGGGCGGGGGGGAGAGAGGTTGCCGGAGGCGGGCCCGGCCCGAATACGGAGGCTGGCAGTGGTGGGCCTGGATGCCAGGCGGCGGCGGGCCTGGCTGCGGCGGCGGCATTCGGCCGGGCCGGAGACTTGTGCGGGGGGAGAGAGGCAGCGGATCCAGCCCGGCGAGGAGTCCAGGCGAGGAGGCGGCAGCGGCCTGGCCGGAGACTGGGGTGGGGGGGAGAGAGGTTGCCAGCCCCAAAAAACGCACAGATGCTCTGTGCGGGGGTCGGCTTGTATATATATAATTCTCCTGGGTGTGCCTTGGAATGTGCGTCCCAGCGCCCAGCTGATTGGCTGGGCAGCGGACGCGCCTGATTGGCTGAGGCGTACCCAGGAGGATTGGTTGCTGCAGCGGCGGGCCTGGCCACGGAGGCCAGAGGTGGCAGCGGGCCTGGCCCAGGAGGCGGAAAAGAAAGTGTGTGTGTGGGGCAGAAGTGGCGGTGGGGAGAGAGGCGGCTGGGCCCGGAAGCGGAGACTGGGGCAGAAGGGGCGGGGAAGAGGTAACCGCCAGCCCCAAAGAGCGCACAGATGCTCTGTGCAGGGTCGGCTAGTAATTGATAATTACTTTCCAAACCCAACAAATGATGCCTCTTCTGATACTATCTAAAGTGGCACTGGTCAGAAGTGTAATAGCACCCCATGACTGACTCTTGTTTGGTTTATCATCCGTTAGGCCTGTTACCAGCATATTACTCTCAAACCAGTCCAAGGTCATGTAAACAATGTGGAGACTAAAGCATGCTACATCTGCTGTGCCGAGGGTGCTTTAAATCACTGCACATGGTAGCTGTCTCCAGAGCTCAAGCAATTTTATCCATGCAACAGCAGGAGAAAAGTCACCCAATCCATGTGGGGAGCACAGTACGTGAACAGCTTGTCATATGGAGACAGCTCAGCCTCCATGGGATGGCCATAATGTGTGCCCCAAAGACCTCTGGTTCCTTGTGTGATGTCACCTGTCCGGCTGTAGGCTGGGGATGCCACGGTTGAATGTGCCCCTTTTGTACAGAACTCCTTACAAAACGAGTATTCTTGGAGGAAGGCTAGGGCAGGGTCCTTATTTATTTCAGACTCATTTTGGAGTTGCATGGCGGGATTTTTAACTGTCTGAAGTGACATAGCCCAGGTTCAGATGCATCATAAAAAGCAGCTGATTGTTAACTTGGCTCTTAATATCCAAAGAGCAAAACATAGGAAGCTGCCCTATACTGAGTCAGACCCTTGGTCCATCTTAGCTCAATATTATCTACACTGACTGGCAGTGGCTCTCCAGGGTTACAGGTAGGAGTCTCTCCAAGCCCTATCTGAGTGAACCTGGGACCTTCTGCAGGCAAGCATGCATTGACTCTTCTACTGAGGTATGGTCATAGGAACATAGGGAGGTGCCATATACTGAGTCAGACCATTGGTCTATCTAGCTCAGTATTGTCTTCACAGACTAGCAGCGGCTTCTCCAAGGTTGCAGGTAGGAATCTCTCTTAGCCCTACCTTGGGGATGCCAGAGAGGGAACTTGAAACCTTCTGCTCTTCCCAGAGCAGCTCCACCTCCTAAGGGGAACATGTTACAGTGCTCACATGTGGTCTCCCATTCAAATGCAACCAGGGTGGACCCTGCTTAGCTAGGGGGACAAGTCATGAATGCTACCACACAAGACCAGCTCTCCTCTCCAGGTCCCATCCCCTAAGGGGAATATCTTACAATGCTCACATGTAGCCTCCCATCCAAATGCAAACCAAGGCAGATCCTGCTTAGCAAAGGGGGCAACTCGTGCTCGTTGCCACAAGACCAGCTCTCTTCCCCATTTCTTCAACACAGACTTCTGACAGGGTGAAACTATATCCTACCCAACAAGAAATCAAACATATATGACAAAAAAAATGATAAACTTCTCTGAAATTTTTTTATTTTAATGTAAACCACCCTGAGCCACTTTTGGAAGGGTGGTGTAAAATCAAATCAAACCAATCAATGATAAAAGACTATGTTGCCACTCGCACGCCTTCATCAAAATGTAGGGTTATGAGCCCAGACAGGCTCATTCGCTGCCATCTGGCCTGAGTCAGCAGCACTGTGGTGTGTGCAGGCTCCTTAAGTGACAGATGAGGGATGAACAAGGGGTTTGTGGTCAGTTATTCAAGCCTCCATTCTTTTGCCAGCAGTTATGTTGCCACTCTACAACCTAGAATTCCACCTGCACCAAATGCAGCAACTCATCTCCCTGCAATTCATACCTGATGCAACAAGTCATTGGTGAGGAATTAAGGCACCACATTAGATCGACTGAGCTCCTGATGCTGACCGAGACAGAGATTGGCCCATCCCCTTTTCCCCTCCACGAACGAAGCTCTGAAGAGCTTGCCTGTCACAGAGTTTCCTTCCTTGCTATGTCCAGGAAGGGCCGCCTTTGGACATCACACCAAGCCAGAGGCAAACTCACCTCTGGTTCACCCCGAGAAATCCGAATGATCGGAAGCATGGTGACCAGACCAAACTGCAGTTCCAATTCTGCCCCCCATCCTGGGAATGAACCCTCAGTATGTTGTGAGTTTGACTCATCCAACTGATGGTTCATTCCCTCTTCTGTCATGTTCAGATTTGGAATGAACTCCAAACCAGAGATAAGGGAAGAAGCTCCTCCCATGGGCTGCCAGCCCATTGGCTGGTACGGGCTGTCCTTCCAGGGTTGGCGGAAGCCTGCACAGCTAGTCCTATCCCCTTTGCTGGGTCGTAGACTTCAGATTGTGATCATCTGGGAGTATGTGAGGGGGGATGGAGGTAAACCGTAGGTCTGTTGCTGTTGTGTCTGAAGGGGGCCATTATTGTATAGCTGATTCCCTCCTAAACTCAAAGCAATCTTATGTTTGTTTAAAGGTAAAGGCAAAGTGTGCCGTCAAATCGATTTCGACTCCTGGCGCCCACAGAGCCCTGGTAGAATACAGGAGAAGTTTACCATTGCCTCCTCCCATGCAGTATAAGATGATGCCTTTCAGCATTGTCCTATTTCGCTGCTGCCCAATATAGTACCAGCGGGGATTCGAACCGGCAACCTTCTGCTTGTTAGTCAAGCATTTCCCCATGCGCCATTAGGTGGCTTTATGTTTGTTTAACTAAGCTTTATTCAGAAACGGCTCAATTTTTCTCCTCCTTTCCCATCCCTTTTCTTTCCTGGCTCCATCCCACATACTCTCTACAGGATCTCCACAGGGACAAACTTCTAATTAACCACACATAAAAGATTGCTAGATAGAATACAAGGGACAGCTTCACATTAACATTCACCATACCAAAAGATGATGGGTTTTGACAAGCATGGTCCTTCCCACCAAGCACAGAAAGGCATGTGCAAAGCCGCTAACGGGCTTAAAGGAACATACCACCACCGTTAGTTATGGGACTAATTTTTGATGGTCTGTCTGTTGCTTTAGGTATGTTACCAGAAATAAGCACTTCATTTATGTCCTCAAGTCATGTATTTATGTGAATCAACCAGCCAATTTGTTGCATGCAGACTTCTACTGTAAACAGCAGTTTTATATACTGACATGCAGGTTATGACACATGGTACTCCTGATCTAAGAAACATTTCAATCTAAGAAGCATTAGCAGATCCAGGTTACCAAGGAGTGGTATTAATAGCTTTTATGGTATGAGTGTAAGGAATACCTGGACGGAGAATGATTAAAGTGGGATGAAAACAGACATGCAAGAGATGAAAAGAATCTCCAGTGTGCATTGCTACCACCTTGGTGGAGACAGCTGCAGTGCATGACGCACACTCAACAATAACTGGGAAATCCATCTCTCTAACACATTTCAGAGTAAGTATTTGTTTAATGTGGTATGAAAGAGGATCTTCTCATAGGGAGGCTGGCAGCAAAGAGAGAACATGGGCTCTTTGTTCCCTCTTCAGTGGGAGGGATGCCGTGTATGTTCCGTCAACGGAATCTTGTAGCATTCATGTTCTAGGATGGTATCTGGAACACTTTACTTTATCCACTTTCTCACCACTCTGAAAATGTGTTCTAGTACACTTGAAGGCAGTTTGGAATAATGCCAAAGATCTTGTGGCCGACACACTTTCCACTGTATCGATTCCACTGCTAGGTCTGTTGAAAAACAATAGGACTGAAGAAATCTGTTTTATACCAAGTCAGACCAGGGTTCCAATCTAGTTCAGTACTGTCTACATGAGCAGTGGCTCTCCAAGGTTTCAGGCAGGAGTCTCTCCCAGCCCTATCTAGAGATGCCAGGGAGTGAGCCGTGTAGATGTTCTTCCACCAAGCGATGGTCCCATGACCTAAGGCAGGGGTTCCCAACCTGTGCTACTCCACATGTTACTAATCTACAATTCCCATCATCCACAGCCACAATATGTTGTAGCTGGGAAAGATGGGAGTTGTAGTTCAGCAACATCCAGAGTGCCACAGGCTGGGAACCCCTGGCCCAGGGGGAATACCTTACACACAGTGCTCACATAGCAGGGCTATTCTGACGATCAGCAAAAATCGGGCTAGCCTCCGCTAGCCTGATTTTTGCCAATCGTCAGAACCACCAGGCTTGGCTGCGAGCCTGGTGGTTCTGGAGCGGGTAACCCGCTCAAGAACCCCTGCCCCAAAACCAGGTTTGCGGAGCAAGCGCTCCAGCAAACCTGGTTTTTAGAATTGTGAGTAGCCGCGCTGTGGCTTTGCGCTGCACCTACTCACAAATAGACCCCCAGAGGGGAGGCAAAAAGCCACCTCCCAGCTCCAAGGGTCTCCCCAGTATGCCCTGTGCACTCGCGCAGGGCATACTGTGGCTTCCAGGGGGCCATGTGGCCCCCGAGCTCCCCAGCCCCTGCCGGCTCCATCTTGGAGCCAGCAATCGTGTGGGCGGCCGATCCGGCTGCCCAGGGCTCCCTCCCTGCTTGTGAGCATTAGAGCAGCCACCACAATCAACACAGCTGCTCCTTCTCCCGGACTCACTTCTGGAAATGGTGGTGGGATGGGGGGGGCATTTAACCCAGTGGTGGTTGCGCAGACGATCGCCGACCAAGCTTAAGCAAACCAAAGGAGGCTGTTCTCACAATGGGGGGAAACTGGGCTAAAGGAGCCCAGCCCAGTTTTTCCCCATTGTGAAAACCACCAGCTTGCAAGCCAGCCCTGTGGTTTTCAAGAGGTGAGCCCGCTCAAGTAACCCTCCCCTTAAACGGGGTTAGCGGAGCGAGTGCTCCACTAACCCCATTTTGGCGATCGTGAGTTGCCTCGGTGCAGCTCTGCGCCATGGCAACTTGTGAGGAGACCCCGCCGGGAGGCTAAAACAAGCCTCCCAGTCTCGGGGGTCTCCCCAGGATGCCCCGCACACTTGCATGGGGAATCCTGGGACTTCCAGGGGCCAGGCGCCCCCCGATCCCCACAGCCCATACCGGCTCCATGACAAAGCCAGTAGTTGTGTGGGCGGCCAATCCAGTTGCCCCGGGATGGCTCTCTGCTCATGTGTGGGAAGAGCGGGCTAAGCCTGCTCTCCCCGTCAAACCCTCCCAGGCTCTACACCGCTGGTGTGTAGAGCCTCAAGGTTTGCTAAACATCAGCTAAACACTGGGTTAAAAAGAGGGGCTTGCAGCGGGGGCAGCTCCAGGAGTGACCTCACTCCAGGAACTTCACATGCGCAGCCTAACCCAGGCTGGGCTGCTCTTAGCTTGGGTTAGGCTGCGCATGTGAATACCCTTCCTGTGTACACATTACATTCAATGTGCAGATGAGTGTTAGGTCTGCAGGTTTGTGAGATTTTGCACCTCTATTGCATGTAGAGTATCCCATTGTTAGTCTCTGTCTGAACCATTCCTTAGATTATGTAATCTGCGAGGTCTTTCACACAATCAAAAACTGTTCTACAGGTACCTGGGTTTGGGAGCTGTGTGTGTTCCCAGTTTTTGGTTCTGTGGAAGCAAAGTAAGAGGATAACCTGGGTTGAAGTGACTGCAAAAGCTACCCAGGTTTTCCTCTTACCTTGCTTCCACACAACTGAAAATTCTGGGAGCCCACACAGCTCCCAAACCTGGATAGTACACAGTAAAGCTATTCACACAACCGATGCAGTGGGTAGGCAGGCAGGGGAAAGGCTGTGCAAAATATACCTCCCCCCCTCCCGGACAAGCATCCCACGTTGGTGGGAAGCATGCACTGCACTCCCACATGATCCACGCTGCTGCATGCAGCACGGATCCCCAGAGGCCGGCCTCCACGTATCCCACAATGCACTAGTTATCGCTTACGGTGCAAATGGGGATTCCCCCATCATACAGGCACTCTAGGTGCCTGTCTCTGTGTCTCTGCATGCAGTCTGAGACACACAATCCCAACAGCCAGGTTAAGGGTGTATGTGCACTCTTAGCCCTGGCTAAAAGCTGGGCTTAAAGGGAAGGTGAGACTCGGTCCCATGCTCTCCACACAAGCAGCCGAACCCAGGCTGGGCTGCCTTAGAGTCTAGGCTGCTCATGAGAACAGCCTCAGTTTGGGATTATGTGAATTACCTCACTGCATACCTAATATTGAAGCTTCAGCACACAAAAACAACTGACACCGTACTAAGAAAATGGGCATTTTGCTTCCTAAATCGGAAAGTACCGATGTCTTAATAATCTGTGTTCTACAGTAAAAAGTAGTTTCATGCAGCAAATTCATTTCTACCGGCCACAAAGTGACTGGTGCAGTCACTTCATGGAATGACCCACACAGGGGACTAAGGAAGGAGAGGTTGAGGTCATTCACACAAGTGAAAACTAAGTTCATTCACACAACCAAAAACTGTGTCCTGCCCAGGTTTGGAGGCTGTGTGGGCTTCAAATATTCAGTGGTGTGGAAGCAAGGTAAGAGGAAAATGAAAGTGATTGAGGCTATCTTCATGACCGCCGAAAACCAGGCTAGGGAAGCCCAGCCTGGTTTTTGGAGGCCCGCTAACCCTGTTTGATTGATTGTGACTAGCGGAGTGAGTGCTCTGCTAACCGTTTGATTGATTGTGGACCGGGTCTCACGATCAGTGAGACCCGGTTTCTCCTGGTGAGCAGGAAGAGCGGGCTAAGCCCGCTCTCCCCACTCACGAGTGGTCAGGGAGCCCTGGGCGGCCGGACTGGCCACCCACACGATGGCTGGCCCCGAGATGGAGCCGGCAGGGCGTGGGGGGAGCGGAGGCTGTACGGCCCCCGCAAGCCCCAGTATGCCCTGCGCAACTGCGCAGGGCATACTGGGGAGACCCCCAAGCTGGGAGGCTGCTTTTAAGCCTCCCAGCCGGGGGTCTACTCATGAGTAGGTGCTGCACGAAGGTGCGGCGTGGCTACTTACGATCGTAAAAAGCAGGTTTGCTGGAGCGCTCGCTCCACAAACCTGCCTTTTACCAGGAGTTCTTGAGCGGATTACCCGCTCAAGAACCACTGGGCTTGGCTGCGAGCCCAGTGGTTCTTACAGTCACCAAAAATCGGGCTAGCCTCTGCTAGCCCAATTTTTGCTGATCGTGAGAAGCGCCCCTGTGAGTCACAATGGCACCTCCACACCACAGAAACTCACAAGGAACCTCCCGACAGGGAGGCTGCAGGCCTCGGGGGTCCCCCCAGAATGCCCCATGCCCTCGTGCAGGGTATCCTGGGAATTCGAGGGGGGCCCTGATCCCCATGGAGCTGGTAATAGTGTGGGTGGCTGATTCGGCTGCCCAGGGCTTGCCGAATGATCATCTGGGAGAGAGCGGGTCAAGCCCTCTCTCCCCGCAAAACCCCTGGCTCTCCACACTACTCGTGTGGAGAGCCTCATTGTGTGGACGTAAGGTAGGTGGAAAGCCTGGGTAGCTTTTCCTCCTATCTTGCTTCCACTCAATGGGGCTATTCTCACAAGCAGCAAAATCGGGCTTGGAGAGCCTAGCCTGATTTTCGCTGCTCATGTAAACCACCGGGCTCGCAGGCGTTCCCGGTGGCTTACAAGCGGCTAGCCCGCTTTTGTAGCCCTCACCTAATCCCGAGTTTGCAGACTGAGTGCTCTGCAAACCCAGGCTTCCCAATCATGAGTAGCTGCAGTGTGGCTCCGCACAGTGGCTACTCATGATTAGACCCCCGGAGAGGAGGCGAAAAGCCGCCTCCCAGCTCCGGGGGTCTCTCCAGTATGCCCTGCGCACTTGTGCAGGGCATACTGGAGCTTCCGGGGGCGCACGGCCCCCAAGCTCCCCAGCCCCCGCTGGCTCTGTCATGGAGCCAGCAATCATGTGGGTGGCCAATCAAGCCGTGCAGGGCTCCCTCTCTGATCGTGAGCGGGGAGAGCGGGCTTAGCCCACTCTCCCCGTTCTGCTGCAGAAACCGGGTCTCACTGATCGCGAGACCCGTCTCAATCCGTTCTACCCAGATTTTCCTTCTACCTTGCTTCCACACAACCTAAAATTGGGATTACACACAGCTCCTAAATCCTGGTAGAACACAGTTTTAATTGTGTATGACTTCATGGTGTTATAAACAAGTCTAAGGATTTAACTAAACTTTACATAGAAATGTGTACAACAAAACCCTGAGGGATGGCTGCTTCTGACAGGGAAATACAACTTCAGAGGAGGCATCTTGGGCTGATAAGCAGTGGGAGAGAAGGGGATACCAAGCGATTCTGGACATTTGTTTGCAAAAATAAACCTGCGTCTGGAACCTCTTGGGTGGGAAAGCAACCCGGGAGTTTTTCACACAGCAGGCTTTTCCATGAGTTTACTGCAAGGCTCTACTGTAGGTTCGAAGTTGCCCCCCAAACCCGACACAAAAATGAATTTCTTTACCCTGGATATAAATTGGGCTACACTCTAACGCACAATGAAAAACCTGAATCATGTGTGAAGTGCTCCTTGATAGCTCACAGGGACATTGGGATAAATCTGGCCAATACGTGAACACACACCCTCCATTCTGGAGGAGATGCGATCTAAAAGCCTTGTGTCAAAAACAGCCTGGAGGAGTTTGCAGCAGAAATACAGCAGGGAGGAGGATGAAGGATCCGCTCTCTGTCACTTCTCTTCTCTAAATTAGGGGTGTGCACAAACCCGGAAAACCCAGTTTGGTTTGTGTTGAATTGAACTTGAACTTGAACTGAACTGGGTCCGGTCCATTCTTGTGCACACTAGAGCCAGGCCTAGTCCAGCTTGAATCCGAACTGGTTCAGGCCTGGCTTGAGGAGGGAGGTTTTTTTAATGATGGCAAGCCTCGGGGCCTCAGGAGGTGCTGCTGCAGCCATGAGGGTGTCTCTCTGGAGGTCCCCCCTCTCCTCACCAGCCTCATTCTGGTCTCAAATGGGCCTTTGGCCTGTTTTGGGCCTCTCTGCACTGATGGCAACCATTTTGGAGGCTGCCAGACATGTGCAACGGTCATTTGTGTGGCCAGGCCACCCAGCCATGCAAATGGCCAGTGTGCATGCATGGCGACCTCTAAAATGGCTGCCGCCAGTGCAGAGAGGCCCAAAATGATTTGAAACAGCCCATTTGAAACTGGGGGGAGGTTGTCAGGGGAGGGGGAACCACCAGAGACCCCCCTGCAGCCCCACAATGGCGGTAAGTCCACCATTGTTTTCTTTAAAAACAACAACAACACAATACTGGCCCTGGTACAGCCTGGGGTGTTCGGCTCGAGACTGGACCGAGCCGGTTCAAGTGCAAGCTGGCTCACACATCACTACTCTAAATATCATGCATACATCCTGAATTTTGAAATTGTGAACACTTTATTTTCAAAGTGACATGGAAAATCATGAGACTATTTTGTTTAATTAAATACATAGCTGAATAACCTAAGTGTGACAATGTTTTGTTATCACAGAAAAATATATCCTGAAAATTATTATTTTGAACATTCTTTGGCTATGGAGATGGGGCCATAACTCATTGGAAGACTGCTTGGCACGAAGAAGGTCCCAGGTTCAATCCCTGGCATATCTAGGAAGAGTTGGGAAACACCTGGAGAACTGCTTCTAGACAGTGTAGACTACAATGAGCTAGAGGACCAATGGTCTGACTCAGTACAAGGCAGCTTCCTATGGAACCTATGGCTGCATGTGCAACAGGGCTCCATAGAAGTGGTTCATTCATTTGTTTTGCTCACTGTCATGACAGAATCCAATCATTTCTACCAGCTGCCAGAGTTCCTCTAGATTGAAGAGCTTTCCTATTCACATCAATTGACAGAATAAATGTTTCCATCCATTCTACCAGATGCTAATACAAACACCCACCCACACACACATATATATCTGGATCAGAATGCTCATCTAGTGTCGGAGAGTATGGAAGAAACTCAACCTTGATAGCCTGCAACTAATGAAATTGAGCTTGAAAGTAGCCATGCACGGGCTGGCCCATGGCAAGACAGAACTGTTTCTAGGCAACCAGGCAGGGAATCTTTGCCAGTTGGACAAGAGCCCGCTCTTCTTTTGTTTCAAGCTGTCAATGTGTTACAAACACGAAGGTGCGTGGGCAGGTAGGCTAGAGACATTCTTTTATGGGATATCAACTTTTGTAGCCTGATTTGCAAGACTGAATGAAACCACAGATAACTTTTGAAACAAAAGGCTGATCTTTAACTGGCATTGTGATTTGGGTCTTAGAAGTCCATGAATTAAATTGTACTGTAACAGTGAGGCTCCTATTTGTAGTTTAAGTCCTACAGCTACTGCTATTCAGTGCTGAAAATGGTTTCTGCATCATGGTGGAGGTAGGGAAGAACGGAACAATTCTGCGATTTTCCCACACTCGGTGCATCCTTTTAGCTGTCCATTTCTTCCATGGAGACTTTTTGTTTGTGTTTAGCTCCACTTATAAAGGAAACAATCAAAAACAGCTTCTGCCTGTGAGAGTATACGGTGCCAACTCTGCAGCTTTTTGAGTCCTGCAATAACTTCACTGGATAATGTTCCCTTTCTCAACTTAGCTTCTTGACCACAAGGCCCCATACCAACCATCTGTTTCACAGATGAGCCTGCCAAAATCCTTGGGCATACAGTGCAAGGATCTTTAGGTCAGGCCACTAATCATAAGAACAGACTTGCTGGATCAGCCCCAAGACCTATCTAGTCCAGCATCCTGTTTCCCACAGTGGCACGTCAGATGCCTCTGGGAGGCCCACAGGCAAGATATGAAGGCAATCCAGTGGCTACAAAAGTTGGAGCTTCTAGTTTCCAATGTTAGAGGAATAATATAACAGAATAGCACTTGCCCTTCCTACAATTATGCACAGGAAACCACCCAGGTGGATGTAGAGGGGCAATCTCATCCACAAACCCACCATGGATCAATGAGCATACTCTGTTAGGAAACATTCATTCACCTTTGGATGCTATGAAGAGGAAGCTTGCCTCAGTCCTGACCTCCCATGGAACTTTGTGTTCCCATTGCATTTCAGGAATTCCACACAGCCCAGGGGGTGGGGCTGTTTCACGGTTTGCAAGCTTCTGAGCGCATGAACATGACCTCATTTCCAGGGGCCAAGGAGGGCCGGTGGAAAGGCAGGATTGCTCCTACCTTCCTGCACACAACCACCACTGCCACCACATTTGCCACACCATGCTTCCTGACGAGCGTTGCTGTAGTGTGTGGTGTGGCAACAGAGAGGACAGGGAAAGGACCCCTGGCCTCCAAAAAGCCCACAATGCACCATGCTGCTTGCACAGTGCATTGAAATCATTCTAGAGGCTGGGGCATTCCTTCCTCAGCCCCTATGGTAGCATGGGCTGCCAGTAGCCTGAACGGGGCTACAGAAAGTCCATGCTGTTCTTTCATGGTTTTGGCATCTTCTGCTACCTGGTTCACAGCGCCAGCATGCACATGGCATCCATGCATGCACAGATGCTATGTGTGTGCCGGCGCCATGCGCAGGTTCTTAGGACAAGTGCTACCACAGCATGAACCTGCATGCAGTGGTGGAGAGCAGGTAAGGGCCCGCTCACCTTTTCAAAAAAAGATCCCTCCCACCACTGCCCTGTGGCGCCAAACCGCGTTGGACATCGTCGGAACCAATTTGGCACCCAAGCAGTGCACGGACCTTGGTTCATGCTCTTCCCTAGTGTGAACTGCCTTGCTGCCTTCTTGACAGAAGTATTACAGTCCTGACACACAGTGACAAGAGAGAGCCTGGAATACTTTGTGTTAAGCTTAGTAAACACCCAACTTCAAACCTGAGAAGGGCAGTGAATATTTATAGTGATTACCTAGCTGCTGCCTCCTACTCAGCTTGCCAGCTGATAAATCTTTCTCATGCTGGTGGAGGAGACATCTAATAAACATTTATCCCGGCTCACAACATAATGCCCATCCTTTAACATGTGTGGTTATTTTTAAGGGCCTCTATTTCCATTAAGTGTATTTTGCTTTGCAGGAAAAAGTGCAGCACAATTTAATGAAGTGTGTTAATGAGGTTTATTTTGCATTAACCTTGCCCCTTCCTGTGCATTCATTATTCTGCCTGCTTTTGTGATGCTCTGATCCAGTATAATGGGACTGAAAGGAATCAAGCCTGTCTGGTTTCGAGATTAAATCTGATAAGTCCTTGGTTTATTTCTCCTATTCCTGCCTCGTCTTCAGTGCTTCTGTCTCCAATGCATCAGAGCCGCTTCTCCATCTCTGTCCCTTTAGGACCCCCTTTAGAATCCATTTATTTTAAAATGCCTTTTCTTGACCATGACTGATTAACCTGTCCTCCATTCTCTGCTTCAGCTTCTTCACCTGCTGCTTGCTATTCCTTCATCTTGCCCACACCTCTCTGTTTCTCTGTGACCACATTCATGACCCCGTTGGACACGGCCATTACAAACTGTTCAGTAAAGCAATTTGGCAATAAGGTGACACTAAATAAATGACACATTCATCCCAATTCTCATTAATATTTAATTACATTCATTAAAGCAAATCTAAACATGCCCACAAAAGGTTGACGCAATTAGCTAGCTCCCTCTAACACAGTCAAGACCAACTAATGTAACAAGTGCGAATAATTCTACTGGTTTGAGGAAAGGCGGCTTCGCAAATGGTAATGGAGAAGATCGGTAAGCACATTTCCCATTTCTCCTGCACTATCGTCTACCTGACGTGTAGCCAGGTCATAATGGAGCCCTCACTTAGGAACAGGAAGATCAAGAGAATGTATCAATATGGAAGACTCAGGCAAACAGCTCTTATAGTTATAGATCTAGAGGGAATGTTGTAGGTTATCTATTTATTTATTTATTATTTATTTATTATTTTACACATTTTTATACAGCCCAAAACTTATGTCTCTGGGCTGTTTACAAGAAGATAAAAACATTAAAACATTAGTTAAAAAAAAACAAGAAATTTAAAACACAACAATTAAGAAAATTTAAAAACAATATTCTAAAACAACATTAAAAACAATCAAAACAGTATCAGTTAAAAGCCTGGGTGAACAGACGCATCTTTAAAGACTTTTTAAAAATTGTCAGAGATGGGGAGGCTCTTATTTCACTAGGGAGCGCATTCCAAAGCCTCGGGGCAGCAACGGAGAAGGCCCGTCCCTGAGTAGCCACCAGACAAGCCAGTAAAGTGTAGACGGGCCTCTCCTGATGATCTCAATGGGCGATGGGGCTCATAACGAAGAAGACGTTCTCTTAAATACCCAGGGCCCAAGCCGTTTAGGGCTTTATAGGTTATAACTAACACCTTGTATTTTGCCTGGAAGCATATCGGCAGCCAGTGTGACTCCTTCAATACGGGAGTAATATGGTCTCTCCTAGATGACCCAGAGACCAGCCTGGCTGCCGCATTCATCTAGAACAGTTCTCAGCCAGTGTAGGAAATCCACAGCCAAAGTAGGGTTGGCCAGTGTAGTGTTCTCCTAATTAACATAGCTTGCTTTCTTGGACTTAAATATTCTTTTGTCACTTCTGGATAAAACCCACAGATGCACAAATATAGAACCACCACCATATTCTCTTAGCATGCGATATTTCTGATGCTGGCAGCTTAGACCAAGCTGGCAGCTTTCCCTGGACTTCCTGTGTTTTCTCCAGCTGGCGTGAACTTGACAGCTGTATCACAACCGAGGCCTGGTTCCTGCTTGTTTATCTATGCTAGGGAGATTTCTGAGGCATCTTATACAAGTGCAGCTCCACTGCCACTTATAAAAATGGCAAGTAGCAATGATGGTTCATTCACAACAAAAAACCTACAGCAACTGTGGAACAATACCGTTATTACATCCAGCCAAGATGTCACAGAGAGGGAGGGAGTTGCTTTGGAATTCCCCAGGATTCTTCATAAGGCTGGTTGTCAAGCCAAAACAAGTGAGCGTAGAGAACAAAGATGTCTCCAGGCATGACGCTAAAGCCCTATAATTTGCAGTACCTTGCCATTGCAATGAGGGTAGAGTGTGCTAGATTCAAAATGAGTTTCAGGTTGTACCAAGGGCTATTGGGACAGAGAAGCAACGGCTATTCTCTCTTTGAAAATATGTCAGCAGTATTAGTTGGCCCCGACAAAGATATTACACTACTGCCAGCAGGCTAGAGCTGGTCCTCTAACAACCGCAGTCTCTTTAAGAAAGTCACACTGCTCGCTCCATACTTACTAGCTACTTTATTCCATTTAAATTAAGGTGCAGTTAGATTATTGAGACACATCATAGTAACCATTAAAAAAAAAAGCTTCCATGTTGTATTGGCAAAATATGGAAACAGTAATTGTGTGGGTTGTCCATATCACATGGTTGCTAGACAGTGCAGGCTTTCAATGCCAGCCTATTGGTGGGGAAGTTGGTGGATTTTGTACTGCACTAATGCTTGACCAGGTACCATTAGCTGTGCAAACACCACCATAGTGACATCTAGTGGCAATGTACTTACTGTTTTAAAACATTTAAAATGCCAGCAGAAAGGGGAGAAATATATCATTATGCCCAACTGTAGAGAGTGGATCTATCACAATCATTATTAGAGGGAAGGTGGGGGTCTTTCAAGACAAACACATGTAGATGAAGCCTCTACTAACAAAAGGAAGTGAGAATATGACAGGGGAGGCTTCCACTACATTAACTGGATCAAGAATCCCTATCTGTCAAAGTAGCTGGTAGTGTAGAGTATTTAGTTCTCAGTGCTCAGAACTTCGTAATGCTCAGAAATGGGACAGCCTCATTTTCACTTTTCCATAATAATACAGATTTATAGGCCAGATAAAATGATCTGCATGTAAGACGATGAGTTATTCTTACTGTAAACGTTGCAAGAAAAGACCTTACATAAGCATTTTCTTTTTGCTCTGGATCCTTGTGCATAGATGAGAAACACAGCTGGGACCAAAAAAACCCAAACATCCAACCACTTCTATGGAGCATTTAATTCATCACGAGGATTTTTGAAACTTATGGAGGAATATTTAAATTCACATACATCTGACACACCAGACTGCAAACTGACCTGTTCATAATTTTCTGAGATTCTATTTTTGCACAGCTTCTGGAGGTGTTCACCCACATGACTCATGGCCCATCTCCTAAGAGACAGTTTTATCTCCAGTTAGTGCAAAAGCCAGAATTGTGGAAACCACATAACAGGAGTCCGCTGGGATTTTTTTTTTTAAAGGCACTTCTTCGCACACTGTGAAATAAAAAAGCCAGCCAAACAATACTATGAATTGTTCCACCGAGGGTCATGTCAGCCTCAGTCCTGGAACCTGGTTTATTAACCGAGATGAGAAAATCCAGAGTAAACCAAGAGGTGAAGGCTGTACCTCTTGTACCTCTTTTTACCTCTTGATCAGGCTTAGATGGAGTCCTCGACCAAGTCTGGAGGAGGGCAAGCAGGGAGCAGCATCACAGCAAGAAAGGGCAAAGTGGGCCAGGGCAGGGTTGGGCCCCGGGGAGGGCGTGTGGCCTGAGAATTTGGAAAGACGCAGCCTGGGTGTCATGGATATGTAAATAAAACCAGCCAAGCTCCACTCCATACTCATTCACGGACCTTCCGCTCATAATTGGTTTAGAAGTACTCCTGGATCCAGCCACCTAATGGCACAGTGGGGAAATGACTTGACTAGCAAGCCAGAGTTTGCCAGTTCGAATCCCTGCTGGTATGTTTCCCAGACTATGGGAAACACCTATATTGGGCAGCAGCGATATAGGAAGATGCTGAAAGGCATCATCTCAAACTGCGTGGGAGGAGGCCATGGTAAACCCCTCCTGTATTCTACCAAAGCCTACCACAGGGCTCTGTGGGCGCCAGGAGTCAACACCGACTCGATGGCAGACTTTTGTCTTTACTCCTGGATCCAGCTGTGCTCCAGGGTGGTCAGGTGACAGATGTGGCCAGGTCTTTGCCCAGCTTTGGCTGCTGTGCCAGCTGTATCTGTTCCTAGATTGGTCAGACCTGGCCAAACACTGCAGTGAGATAATGACAACATGTTCTGTGTGGGTCTGTCCAGGACAACAGCAGGAGCAGAACTCAGCTGCCAGGCTGTTGACTGGTGCCAAAGGTCATGATCTTTTTGATATCACCTACATTGGCTGCCAGTCAATTTCTGCACACAGTTCAAGGTGCTCTTTGTTACCTATAAAGCTCTAAACAGCTTAGGACTTTGGTACCTAAAGGGCTATCTTTCCCCATTCTATCTGCCTGCCCCTTGTGATCTTCAAGTGAGGCTCTCTTGCATGTTCTGCCACCACGGGAGAAATAAGAGGTGGCAACAGGAAAGGACCTTCTCTGCTGTGTTGCCCAGCTTGTGGAACTCCCTGCCACAAGAGGCTTGATCATCTCCCACTCTGCCGGTGTTCCACAAACAATTGAAAATTATGTTTTCTTCCAGCAAACATTTACTTTGGTTTTGTTGTTATGATCTTTCTGTGTGTGTGTGTGTGTGTGTGTGTGTGTGTGTGTGTGTGTGTTAGGGAGGCTGTTATTTCAAAGGGCCTTTTGTCTTTGTTTTTACTGATCTTTAAAAGTTTGATTGTGAGCCTCCTTGGGCACCTCCTTGATGCTGTATGACTGTGTATATAAATGAATCTGTTGGACAGGGAGCTCAGAGAGATCATAAGAATTTGGTCCAATAATCACATTGGCACAAGGGCACCAACTTGTTTGTTCTCGTCTATATGAGGCAAAGGCACTGAAAGAGCCTTTAGAACGAGGAAGAGAGCCTTGGTTCTCCAGTTGTTGTTGAACTACAACTCCCATCATCCACAGCCACAATAAATTGCAGCTAGGGGTGATGGGAGCGGTAGTCCAACAGTGAGAGAGTCAAGATTGCCTACCCCCATTTTAGAACATGGCTGTCAGTGATGTATCTAGCAACATGCTACCTTGTAAAAACTTGAGTTGGCAATGACTATGCAACTATGAATGTGTTAGATCCTGCAAAAGGCTCTCATATTGTGCTAACAGGCGGAGGACAACTGAACTTTTGTTCACCTGTGATATAATCAGGACAGCAAAGGTGAAATTGCAGCACATTCCCTCTTTCAAGACACTGCAGGGCAGACTAATGACCACTTCTCGAAATGGCACCTCGTCTCAGCTCTGTCCACCTCCTTCCCATTTTAAAAAAACAAGATCTGAACAAAGACAGGAGAAGGGTGAGGATAAAAGCACTATATGGAGCTCAGTGAAGCCATGTGCAATACCCCAACACACAGCTATCTTGAGCTGCCAGCTTCCGATTCCCACAACAGAAGAAAATTTACCTATTATGGGGATGCTCTTTGCATATGTCTTTATCACATATGTTTGCATGTCACCAGAGGGACATTCTTGAAATCATTTCCTTCCGGTGAAGAACTTGAACACTGTTCTTACACTGAAGTTGTCCAATGCACTGAGGCTTAGAACAGCACAGCAGTTCATAGTTCAGGGGCAAAGGTCCCCACTCCACCATTGCAGGGTCAGAGCCGGCAGCCCTGTGCCAATGCTTTCATCCTGAATTCAGGCCCTGCCTGCACAAATGCAGTCATCAGTGCTGCCATGGAAAAGGTCCCTGCAAGAGAGAAGCCAGTTCTGGATGCTCACTTTCAGCTTGTATGGTTCATGTTCCAAACCTCCAAGCTCCAACGCACTTCCCCAAGTGTTGGCAAAAACTCTCCCGCTAACGCCCAGCTCTCATCATTTACTCTCCTCTCCAGCTCAGTGGGCAGCAGATCAAAGGGACTTGTGTCGTGTGTACTTGCGAAGAATGCCAAGGGCTTCCTGGATCTCTGGGTTCTACGCCAGCCATTTATATTCACCTGTGGAAGACTAGCCAATAAAGGATCCTGCCTGGATCATTGGATAGGGAAAGGGAACGTTTGTTTTGGGAAACATATTTACGGCATCATTTTTGGAGAACAAGAACTTTGGATTCACACCTGGGGGGCATTCCAGTCTATTTTCGTCACAGAAATCCCTTCAGGTTGAATCTGCTATTCTTTTGCTCTCTCATTTCTCAACCAATACACTCGAAAGAGTAACCTAGCTGCTCTTATCAGTTGCCTTTGTAAATAGGGGGCTGCTTTACCACACATGACTATGAAAACATTTTCCCCTATGTGAAATTAAGTAACCTACAAGTGTGCTTATTGCAGCTGAACCTTTGTAATGCTCCAGTCAATTAAGAATCAGTAAAGACAGCATTCCCTCGAATCAATGGGGGGAAATGACCTTATGTAACGACTCTGAATGAGTGGGAGGCTATTATCAACAGTATTATTCTTGTAATGCACTGTGTAATACTCCTCGTGTTGTAGGCCTCAGAGACTGGATTACAACCTAAAAATAGTTCTTTAATTTCATTCTCACAATCATCAAAAGTTTCTTCTTCTCTTGCCTACAGCCTGCAGACTGTCTCTCTAATTTGAAGGAGGTGGGGAGTGACATTATCCAATCTATGTGTCTGCCAGTAAAGGATCATGCTCCTTATTAACCTCCAGCTCAACACAGCCAGCACAGAAACGATGGGAAACCCGGGTTGAACAAGGGAAATGACATACCAGGGAGCACACATACAATTGCATAAACGAGATCACTCTTGCAAGGCACTTTGCCCATGAAGGGGGCTGAAAGGATAAGTGCTACTGCAATAGATTTTATTTTATTTTCCCGATTGATATTTCCTGCTGCAAATCAGATGCTTTGCCATTGCGCCAGATGTTTGTATTGGCCTCTGTTTCCCTGTTGCAGTGAAATCCCTAATGTCAATGTGGAATTTACTAACCTAAGCTTGGAGGTTTAGGATGTAATTCAAAAGGCAACCTTTCCTTTCCCCTTTCCCTCTTTTTCTCTCTCTCTGTCTCTCACTCACCTCCTATCTCTTTAAGGCCATTTCTTCTACAAACAACATACTTGGCAAAAAAAAGAATCACACCTTCTGCACTGAGCTGCCTGCCACCTACCTTCAGGGCTGCAGTACGTTAGCCTAATGGCATGTAGCTGATGAACTATGCCAAAGTGCCAGAATGTCAAACAGCCAAGGGGAGGGCGGAGGAGCAACAAGTTAAAGAACTTAAGAAGAGCCCTGCTGGATCAGGCCCAAGGCACATCCAATCCAGCATCCTGCTTCTCACAGTGGCCACCAGATACTTCTAGGAAGCCCACAAGCAGGAGAGACAGGCATGTCCCATCTTCTGCTGTTGCTCCCCTGAAACTGGCATTCAGAGGCCTCCTGGAGGTAACAGACAGGGGCTATTCACATGTGCATGCAAAACCGGGCTAAGGGAGCCCAGCCCGGTTTTGCATGTGCGTGCGAACCGCCAGGATCAGGCCCAATCCCGGTGGCTACAAGGCGGCAAACCCACCTAAGTAGCTTCCCTTCAAAATGAGGTTAAGGGAGCAAGTGCTCCCTTAACTTCATTTATTCGACTGTGTGTCAGCCACGGCTGCTTGCAGCCACAGCCAGCACATTTGGGGATGGGGGATCCCAATAATGCACCCCGCTCTTGCGCAGTGCATTATTGGAGCTCCAGAGGATGGGGTGACATGCAGCAGTGCATCCCAACCCCTGCAGCTGCCGGGAGCGCAGCCGGTTGTCTGGGTGGGTGATCCACCCACCTAGGGGAAAGGAGGCCGATCGTCTGTGGGGAGGGTAGGTGAAACCCGCTCTCCCCACAGAACACCCCGGAGATCTTCTCACCAATCATGAGAAGAGCTCCACAGACTAGTCACCATTGACAAAATTTGTCTAATCCCCTTTAAAGGCTGCCCCCGGGCAACAGCAATCTCCACTGTGTCTGCAAAAAATTCCTGGTACAATGCAGACACCTCCTGCTACCTCGCAACTGAATTGGAAAGTGAGCAGAGACGTGGAAAATCTTCTTCCACCTTATTGTCTGTTCTCCTTCTGCCCATCACTGAGGCCACCATCACATATGGCACAGGAGGCATGCTTGGACCACTCTGCTTTTCCAAGGTTCACCTTCTCCACATCCTGAGAAAAAGGCAACACTTGCACCACCCTCCACCCCATGCCTCTCTCTTCTGAACCCCATTTCTGAAGCTTTTGGAGGAGGACAAATAAGGAGTTTCAAAATATTGCTCCATCTCCACCTTGGGCAAAAAGACCGCATACATTCTGTGTTCTGGATGGTGTCTGCCACACTGCTGGCACTGAATAACTAGCAATAACAGTAGCATCCCCAAATAACAACAATAACAAGCATGTATATAGGGCTTCCTCTCCGTCATAATCCATGCAACCTTACAAGCACCATGCAAAGTTAGTCAGTATTATTATTCCCCAATTGCAGAAGGAGGATGGTTGGCGGAGGCTGAGAGGAAGTGGTTCACCTAAGATCCCCCAGTGAGTTCATAGCAGAAACTCATGCCAGCAACTTCCTGAATTGCAGCTCATTTTCTTAGCCTCTACACAGCAGCTCATTCTATATTACACAACACTAGAGCTCTGAAACATACCATGAGGCTGTTCACATGAGCAGCCTCGCTATTCCTGGGTAGTGCTGCTCGTGTGAAGCACAGAGATTGGTCCAAATCCTGGCACTGCCCCGCTATGTAGCCTGGGTTTTTTACCCAGGCTAAAAGTGAGGTAAGAAGGTGCACGCGTCCCTTCTTATTCCACTCCCTGGTCATGTGGCAGCACAGACTGCCTGCAGCTGTGTTAGGATGCTGGCAGCCCATCGTACCATAGAGGCTGGGAGAAAGAGTGGCCCGACCTCTAGAATGCCTACAATGCACCACGCAAGTAGCATGGTGCATTGTGGGCTTTCTGGAGGCTCGGCGTCCTTCCTGCAACCTCTCTCTCTCTCTCTTTAAAAAAAATACTTTTTATTCAATTTTTCACAACATAAGATACATACACGCACACACAAAAAGAAAAAAAAGGAAAAAAACACAAACGAACAAACAAACAAAAACACACATGAAGAATTCCATCTCATCATTAGAACAAGTATCAGTTACAATACTCTTGCCTGTAACTTAATCATTCCCCCCTCCCCCGATAAATGGTATGAAAATCAGCTCTAGGGCATTTTAAAAACATTTTTGTTACCACTCAAAAGCCTGATAGAAATCCATTTTATAATATGTTTTTAGGTAAATAAGAAGAGGGTCTCACTCCCTTTTAAATGCTTCAAATTTATTTCTTAATAATGCTGTTAGCTTTGCCATTTCTGCCAACTCTAACTCTTTAAGTATCCAATCCTCTTTACTCGGGCAATGGATGTCTTTCCATTTGTATTCAAATGTCAATCTTGCTGCTGCTGTCAGATACATAAAGAGGATCCAGTATTTCCTAGGCAATGAACTGTTATCAATACCTAATAGTATTGTTTCTGGGCTCTTAGGGAAAGTCATTGTAAACACTTTCTTAAGCTCATTGTATATTAAATCCCAATAGCCTTTAGACTTATTGCAAGTCCACCATAAATGTATATAGGAACCCTCCTCTTTTTTACACTTCCAACATTTGTTTGACATGTTCTTGTAAGTTAAAGCCAACTTCTTAGGAGTTAAATGCCATCTGGACATCATTTTAAGATTATTTTCCTTTAAATTAGAACAGGCAGTGTATTTCATGTCTTCTATCCATAGTTTCCCCCATTTCTCCCAGTCTGCAACTTCTCTCCTGTTGCACCATTCACTGCAGCAGCGATCGTGTGGCTGCATGGTGAGAGGGAAATCAACGGCCAGTCATGTGGAGGAAGAGTTCTTACCCTCCTGCCTTACCCTCCCCCTCCCCCCTTCCTCAGCCCCAGGATAAACAGACATGAGAACAACCTTCATATGAAATATTTGGCAGACCATTCCATGTTCCAATGAATCATGTTCAAGAGTGGTTCTTCCAGGATAGTCCCATATCAGAATCCATAAATGCTGCAGCATGTTTGACTACTCCCCTGAGCAAACAAACAAAGCAAGCAGAAATATTCCTGCACCCAGAAAACTAGCATATCAAACTAGTCTAGGACTTATCTCCTTGACAGGCAAGTTTTCCACAGGCACAAATCTTTGAATCTTGTTCCAAGAGAGCCATGCGATTCATCCCTCCACATTATCAAGAGCTACGGGTTAAAAAAACCTTGGCTGCCGCCCCTCAGGGGCCACGCCTTGCAACCCAGAGACGCCTCCCAGGTCTGACGTCAGATGCAGAGGGTGTGACTTAGCTCCCAAACGGGGCTGCATGGACCCATTTTTGAGCCAAACCAGCTAGCACTGCACTCACAGCACTGGCAAATTTAACTCCCAAATGGGGCTGCACAGCCCCATTTGGGAGCTAAACTAAACCCCCGCATCTGACATCAGATGCAGGCCATGGCTAAACGCTCCCTGCATCTGACGTCAGATGCAGGAGGCAGGGCTAGGGGGTCGCGGAGGCAGAGCCCGGGCCACCATTGGCCTCCCTCTGTTCCTGGAACCTGCAGGCTTCTGTACACAAAGCATATGCCCTAACACTGAGCTACAGTCCCATTCACTGTTTCATGAGTGCTCTACCCTTCAATTCTGAATATCTGGGCCATGGCAAGAAGAATATGAAGAACCTCACTAGAAGCCAAGCAAGACATCAAATGGAATGCAAGTGTCATTTTGTGCTATGTGTCGTTTTGCTTCACAACTAGAAGAGCCCAGAAATAATATTTCATTTTGGGAAGTTTTGTCCACTTTTCAATTTTAAAAGTACAAGAGAGAGAACATGTTGAGTCATAGCTCCTCCAGTTAACAGGGGATTGGCAGAGCATAAACAACACAAAACATGATTTAATGTAGTTTAATAGAATTAAATGCATTTCCCCACGGTTCGGAGAAAGCCTCTGGCCAGAACAACAACGTTAGGCTTGTTTTCCAATAAGCAAAATATGTTACAATTTAAAGGTGTAATTTCTTTTCTCTCTCTTTTTAAATGCACATTGGGTTCAGCTTGCCAATTCCATTCTGTGGATGTGTAAACCAGCCAGATGTGGCAATAAAACTGCATGAATTAAGTCCATGCTAATGCATCTATTATACATGCAAAGACACCACAAGCAAAGGACACACTTCTAGTGGGACATAAATACTTAGGCACATGGGAACAGCCTTGCTTGCAGACCAAAGGTCCACCCAGTCCAGCACTCTGTCTCCATCAGTGGTTAGCCAGATGCCACTGGAAAAACCACAGATCCCACCGGAGGGCATGATCATGATAACCTGTGTTTATTCTCCCAAACACCTAGTACTTTAAAATATTGTATCTGTCCAAATCCATATTATGAGATGAATACAAACGTGATGGTCCAATTTCTAGCTAACACATGGGCTAATAGCTATTTTATTTATTTAGCGTATTTGTATACTGCCCAAAACTTACATCTCTGGGCAGTGTACAATAAAACAACAGAGATTAAAAACAAGGTTGATGCATTAAAACATTTTAAAAGAATGATAGATTCTTTAAATCTAATTAAAAATCTGGGTGAATAAATGTGCCTTAACAGCCCTTTAAAAATATGGGGAAGCTCTAATTTCAACAGGGAGTACATTCCAAAGCCTTGGAGCAGCAAAGGAAAAGGCTCATCCTCAAGCAGCCACCAGACGAGCTGTTGGCAGCTGCAGATGGACCTCCCCAGATGATCTCAAGAGGTGGTGAGGCTCATAATGGAGCAGGTGTTCTCTTAAATACCCCGGGTCTAAGTTGTTTAGGGTTTTATAGGTTATAACCAGCACTCTGTATTTTGCCCTGACTCATAGGAACATAGAAAGCTGCCATATACTGAGTCAGACCATAGGTCCATCTCGCTCAGTATTGTCTACACAGACTGACAGCAGCTTCTCCAAGGTTGCAGGCAGGAATCTCTCTCAGCCCTATCTTGGAGATGCCTGGGAAGGAACTTGGAGCCAAGATGCTCTTCCCAGAGCGGCTCCATCCCCTAAGGGGAATAAATTACAGTGTTCACACTTCTAGTCTCCCTTTCGTATGCAACCAGGGCAGATCCTGCTTAGCTTCAGGGGACAAGTCAAGCTTGCTACCTCATGACCAGCTCTCTTCATATTGGTAGCCAGTGTAGTTCTTTTAATATAGGCATAATATGGTCTCTTTGAGATGACCCAGAGCTCAACCTGGCTGCCACATTTTGCACCAGTTGCAGTTTCCATATTACATACAAAGCCAGTCCCACATAGAGCACATCAAGTCTGAAGGTAATAAAGTCTGGCGGTTAATACCAGCATGTGTAAATTAGGAAGACAGCATGCTGCCCTATACTGAGTCAGACCACTGGGCCATCATCTAGCTCAGCATTGTCTACACTGACTGGCAATGGCTCTCCAAGGTTTCAAGCAGGAACCTTTGCCAGTCTGACCTGGAGATGCTGCCATGTTCAAGGTGGCTTACAAAGAAGTTAAAATTCAAGAAAACATGAAAACCCAAACATGAAGACTATAATAACAGAAGAACAGCAACCACGGCTTGGCTGAGGGAAAGAGAGAGGAAAAAGGCAAGCTGAAACAAAAAGGCTTCAACAAACCCAGTGAAACAAGGATGGAGACGGCCAGTTTTCTTGGGAAAGGGTGTTCCAGAAGGCAGGAGCTACCACTGGGGTGGTCCTCTCTTGCATGGAACTCAACTGCACCCACAAAGGAGAGGAAGCACACAAGAAGGCCTCCCTACAAGTTCTCAAGAGGCGAGCAGATTCAAGTGGGAGAAGGCACTCCTTCAAATACTCCAGCTTTAGAAGTTAAAGACCATATTTTGTATTGCACCCACAGACAAACTGGCAACCAGTGCAGCAGAAGTGAAACAGATGTGGTGTGTTACATGCTACTGATCAGACAGATATTTTGTCAGGATTACCAAGCACAGGTGAACTTGGAACACAGACCTTTCAGGAGGCAGGCTGGACATGCACGTTTTGCCCAATGCCTCACCTATCCAGATGGCCTTCTGGAAGGCAGCTTAGCTCTCTGACATAAAGTTTTGCCCCATGGCCATCATTAGACAACTCATTTCATCCTGATCATCCCATGCCCCCCCCCCCCCCGCAAAGCCATGCCCTGAAGAGATCCCAATTTTCTCTCTGTCCCCTAAGAGGCCTTGACCTTGCAATGGCTGAACCTGTTGTAAACCAATTGGTTGCATGATCCTTTACCCCCATAGATTCAGATGAAAAATCAATTTCAATTTATATGCTCCATGATGCATAATTGCGGAGCACTGTGGGTTTAAAAAAAAGGGTTGCTATGGAAAATAGCAGGCAGTCTTGGAGGAAACAGATTATCTAGATTCATTTCAAACTGGTTTTCGGGAGGGCTATGGGGTGGAGACTGCCTTGGTCAGCCTGATGGATGATCTCCAATTGACAATTGACAAAGGAAGTGTGACTCTGTTGGTCCTCTTGGATCTCTCAGCAGCTTTCGATACTATCGACCATAGTATCCTTCTGGAATATCTGAGGGCGTTGGGGGTGGGAGGCACTGTTTTACAGTGGTTCCGCTCCTACCTCTCAGACAGATTCCAGATGGTGTCGATTGGAGATTGTTGTTCTTCAAAATCTGAGTTTAAGTACAATGTCCCTCAAGGCACCGTACTTTCGCCAATGGTTTCTAATATCTACATGAAACCGCTGGGAGAGATCATCAGGGGAATTGGAGCTGGGTGTTACCAGTATGCCAATGACACCCAGATCTACTTCTCTATGTCAACCTCTTCAGGAGTTGGCATATCCTCCCTAAATGCCTGCCTGGAAGCAGTAATGGGCTGGATGAGGGAGAATAAACTGAAGCTGAATCCAGATAAGATGGAGGTACTTATAGTGCGGGGTCAGAACTCTAGAGACGATTTTGATCTCCCTGTTCTAGATGGGGTCACACTTCCCCAAAAGTAACAGGTTTGCAGTCTGGGAGTACTTCTGGATCCACACCTCTCTCTGGTTTCTCAGGTGGAGGCGGTGGCCAGGGGTGCTTTTTATCAGCTTTGGCTGATACGCCAGCTGCGTCCGTTTCTCGAGATGAACAACCTCAAAACTGTGGTACATATGTTGGTAACCTCCAGACTTGACTTCTGCAATGCGCTCTATGTGGGGCTGCCTTTTTACATAGTCCAGAAACTTCAGTTGGTTCAGAATGCGGCAGCCAGGTTGGTCTCTGGGTCATCTTGGAGAGACCATATTACTCCTTTGCTGATGGAGTTACACTGGCTGCTAATAGGTTTCCAGGCAAAATACAAAGTGCTAGTTATAACTTATAAAGCCCTAAATGGCTTAGGCCCTGGGTATTTGAGAGAACATCTTCTTCATTATGAGCCGCACCGCCCATTGCGGTCATCTCTGGAGGTCCGTCTCCAGTTGCTGCCAGTTCATCTGGTGGCCACACGGAGACGGGCCTTCTCGGTTGCTGCCCCGGGACTATGGAATGCGCTCCCTACTGAGATACGATCCTCCCAATCTCTGACAATTTTAAAAATATATTTAAAAAACCATCTTTTTACTCAGGCCTTTTCAGCTTCTTAATAATGTATAGGTTTTAATTCTGTGATTGAGTTTTCAATTGTTAGTTTTCAATTGTTAGTTTTTAATTGCTTTTAAGTGGTTTCATATGTGTTTTAACTGTTTTATCATTGTGAACCGCCCAGAGACACGTGTGTGGAGTGGTATAAAAGTGTAATAAAGAAAGAAAGAAAGAAAGAAAGAAAGAAAGAAAGAAAGAAAGAAAGAAAGAAAGAAAGACATGGTGTGTGTTCATGCACGTGTGTGTGTTTGTGTGTTTGTGTCTGTGTCACACACCCAAACAGGATTGGCCGACTGCTATCAGTTATTTTGCTGAATCATGACATTGTGTTCATTTAAGAGCACGACTCAGGTACCTTTTTGTATAACACTGAAGCTGATGTTTTACATCGAAACATCTGCTATCTTGGATGGAATACGTCTTGTTTAAATATATTTGAGCATTAAAGATGTCTTGGAAAACGCTGGTGAACTGTGGAAGGTGCGGATTTCATCGCCATTATACCGTCTTACACACACAGACACAGTGCAATAGTTTTATCTATAACGTAGAACATTAGCTCTCATTGCCTTATGCTTGGCTGTTATTCAGAAGGCACCTTGACATTCTGTTTTGAAAGTTATGGTTTTTAACTATTGCTTTATAATGCCAATAATGTCAGGGAATGCAGAAGGGGAATGAATGCCCTAACATGATGATGGAGTGCTTTTTTCACTATTCAAGATGCTCTTCACCACAGTCAGCCTCCTTGACTGACAAGGTAGATCCTTTCATTGAGAAAATTTCCTCCCTCTTCTCATGAGGCTTTCCTACCTCATCTCTTTTCAGCTTTTCATATTTCTTTTATATAACTAATCGAAGCAGCAAATGGAACTTAATTTAATGCAAGATACATTCAATTAAAGAATGAACAAGGGCCCTCTCCTGAAACCGCATCCTTTGTAGCTTTCTCTCTAGATTGCCCCAGAGCTTTGCAACCATTCCCAATTTTACTGCACAACGCTGTATCTTAAAAAACTCAGTTTTTGCTCAGGAAAAGGTGATATTATAATCTTTGTGCCTAGGAAGTAAAACTTGAAAACACTGGAGGATGCAGGACAAAGAGTTAGGCCGAACCAAAACAGGGATTTCTGTGTTCATTCGCTGGTAATAGTGCATGCATAAAGCTGTGAATTATTTCTGGAGTTTTTGATTTTTCTGGTAGTGTGGGCAAGGACTGGAAGTTACCTGCCCAACAGCATGTTTTTATTTATTTATTTATTTATTGTTAGATTTATATACCACCTTTCATTAAAAACAATCCCAAGGCAGTTTACAAAAGTTAAAACACATATAATAAAAATGACAGTTAAAAGTATTAAGCTAAAAATATTTTTAAAAATCTGATTTAAAATATGTAATATACAAACACAAAAAAACTATACATGGATAAAAACACAGAAGCAGCAATAAAACAATTATGTAAAAGCCTCGATAAAAAGCCAAGATTTAACCAGCTTTCTAAAAACTGTGATGGAGTCTGAGGAGCGAATGGCCACTGGGAGAGCATTCTAAAGCCTGGGGGCAGCAACAGAGAAGGCCCTGTCCCATGTGCACAACAGAGCCTCCCTCATTGTCAGCACCCAGAGCAGAGCCCCCTCAGATGATCTCGTCAAGTGGACAGAAACCCTTGGGAGCAGGCGATCATTCAGGTATCCCGGGCCCAAACCATTAAGGGCTTTAAAGGTCAAAACCAGCAACTTGAATTGGACCCGGAAACACACTGGTAACCAGTGCAGCTCTTTCAAAATAGGTGTGATGTGCTCCCACCAGGCAGCTCCAGATAGAACCCTAGCTGCCACATTTTGTACAAGCTGCAGTTTCCGGATATTCTTCAAGGGCAGCCCCACGTAGAGTGTGTTACAGTAATCCAGCCGCGACGTGACTAAGGCATGGGTAATCGTGGCCAGATCTGCCTTCTCGAGAAAGGGATGTAGCTGGCACACTAGCCAAAGCCGTGCAAAAGCACCCCTGGCCACTGCCTCCACTTGAGCTTCCAAAAGCAGAGCCAGGTCCAGTAGTACCCCCAAGCTGCATACTTGCTCCTTCAAGGGGAGTGCAACCCCATCCAGAACCGGTAAAATCTCCTCATCCTGATTGGCTCTCCTACTGACCAACAGTACCTCTGTCCTGTCTAGATTCAGTCTCAGTTTATTAAACCACATCCAGCCCATCACGGCCTCTAATCCCCAATTCAGAACATCCACCGCCTCCCTAGGATCAGGTGGCAAGGAGAGACAGAACTGAGTGTCATTCGCATATTGCTGACAACTCAGTCCAAGTCTCCTGATGACCTCTCCCAGAGGATTCATGTAGATGTTAAATAGCATGGGGGGGGGAACCAAACCCTGCGGGACCCCACAGGCCAATGGCCATGGGGCCGAGCAGTAGTCCCCCAGCACCACCTTCTGGACCCTCCCCCCAAGAAAGGAACGGAGCCACTCCAACACAGTACCTCCAATACTCAAGAGGAGGTCTAGAAGGATACCATGGTCGATGGTATTGGATGCCGCCAAGAGGTCCAGCAGAACCAACAGAGACAAACTCCCCCTGTCTAGCTCTCGGCGAAGGTAATCCACTAGAGTGACCAAGGCAGTTTCAGTCCCATACCCGGGGTGGAAGCCAGATTGAAAAGGGTCCAGATAATCCGTATCATCCAAGACCCTCTGAGGTTGGGATGTGTGGAGGAACAAGGCCTAGACCTCTTGGTTTTCTGTAAATAAGCCCCTGTATTGTAAGTTTCATTAATATTCCTAAACCTCTTCTTTTTGGAAAGAAGCCCTTGCATTATAAATGAATTGTAAATTGTATCAATATGCCCCAAACCTCTGCATTATTGTAAATAGGATTTCTGTATTTGCAAATACCTATGCATGAAAAAAAGAAATAAAAAAGCATGGCAGGATCCAAAGTGGAGTTGCCAGAACCTAAGGGGTATACTCGTGGGTCAAATGGGCCGTAAGCCAGAATTTGGCTTTTAAAAAACCAAATCTGGCCACCTAGGTCCAAAGTTCATGCCTGGTGTTTTTTTTAAAGTTTCACATCTAGAATATCAGTTGACAGTTTGGTTTTGGAGTGAAAAGATATTTTGAAAAATGGAGGGAACTTTTATTTGTACTGATTGGATGCCTTGAAAAACTGTTCGGGCAAAAATATGCTGAGAGAGAGAGAGTTCAGTCCAGTCTGCAAAATAGAGTCTGCATGAGCCAGTTTGTAGGAGTCAGCCTCCTGGAGAGTCCTGAGAAGCAGTCTGCAGGAGAGGAGGCCTCAAGAAAGTCAGTGTGCAGAGAAAGAGAGTTGCCCTGAAGTCACAGTTGGAGAACCAGAGCTGGAGAATTGCCAGCACAGGCTGAGGGATTCAGTGCCGTGGCTGCAACTAGAGTTGAAATCACAGAAGAACCAGGCTGGAGTGAGCCCCAGGCTTGTGCTGTGAGCAGGATAAGAGTCTGCACAACAAGCCAGTTGCAGAGAAGAAGGTATCTGCAGAGGACTCTGTGTAGGGATCCTTTTCGGTAGCTTAGTTGAGGCATTTCCCCAACCTTTTCTTTCCCTCTGTATGCTCTTATGTGAACTGTTTTGTGATCTAACTTTTACTGTGTAAAGAAACTAAAAAGTTAATATTTTAATTGAACATATTTTTCTCAAAGACAACTTTCCTATTATATAAAGATTAGACACTTGTTTATTTGTCTCCACCCCACGCCTATAAGGCTTTTCACTCTACTCAGGTGTTTTGTTTTGTTTCTGGTGGGGTTTTTGTTTGTTTTTGGTCATTTTTGGCAAAGGTGTAAGGGCTGTTGTAGTGGACCCAGCAATACAAATAGTCTACTTGGTGGCAGGAGTAAAAGCATAGGTGGGATAAGGCAGCTATTCCTCCACATGTGGTAGCAAAGATGGGACAGACAGCTATTCTTCTACAGCATGTTTCTGGCTTTTGCGGTTTGTTATGGGAATTTCATGTCAGTGAGTGAATGAAGCCCAAACAGATCTATCTATATAGAAGGGGGAATAATCCACTTGATGAGAAGCCTACCTAAATAAAGATAGGCTGCATTTTCTATCCTTATTTTTCATCTCCCCACCACCACCACATACATACACATCAGGGATGGGAGACCAAGGAGAGCATACAGTTATCTGTGCAAAGATACCCAAGGCAGATTTTCTGTGGTTGCACAAAAGGATCTGTCACTCCCTGGTATCAGCAATCTCTCTTTGTGTTTCTGTTCCTTATCCACTAGCCTGCAATAGGAAGTCGGAGCTGCAGTCCACAAATGTTCTTCTTGCAAGTACAACTGGAAGATTGTCCTTGGGATGCCCCCTTGTGACAGGAGGTAGTTATCTGACATATGACATCTTCCTAACAGGCAACAACCAAAACAAGAGCTCCTTGCTCAGCAGGCTGTTTGGAAAGGCATCAGAGAGTCCCACATCCACAATACTGCTTTGTTGGGCATGAAGGTGTTGGGAGGAAGAAACAATAGCTTGAATTTAAAAAACCACGAGTGAAATACTGAAGGAAGAAAGTGACTTGTTGCTATTCTTGTACAAATGCTAGTAGCAGATAATATCTCTCAGTGCAGTGGCGCAATGTATCAGTGACATGGTTACTGTAGGAAAAGGTATATTGAATAAGGAACTAGCAGGCTGTAGCATATGAACTCCGGCAGACTATAAAACAGGTTTGAAAACAGTCTGTTCAAATTCTTGCTCAAGCTGAGGAACTCCTGGGTTTGGGGGTCATTTTTGCCACAGGGCATTTTTGTTAAGTTGCACACAGCCTTTCCATGAGTAGAAGGGCATTTTTCGATCTGGAGGAAGAGCCTTACAGAAGATGGAAAGCTTTAGATGCAGCCCAATCAAAGCCTGTAACTTTTGTTCAATCTGTGTTGTGCATACAGAACAATAACATTTTTGTACTTTTGGTATCCCAACTAAGGTTGTGCATGCACAATGGGCAGAACTGTGGGAGGCTTCCCAGTTGTGCTTTGGGAGGCTCCCCAACTACTGCAGCATCAGCACCCACGCAGGGGAGAGCAACTTTTGTCCATCTCTTCTTTCCTCAAAAGTGCCCTGCATCACCTGAAAATATGTCCCTGAGGGTCATGCAGTCCTCAAGGACAAATTTTTTAGGAACTTCCAGGGAAAGGAGAGATCAAAAACATGCCTCGCCCGTGTGTGATTGCCACAGCTGCCTTAATAAAAGCCTTTCACTGCACAGGAGCATCTCGCCTAGCACACATGCAGTCTGAAGATGTCAGCCAAAGTCTACACACTCTAATACAGGAGAGTCCAAGCTCTTAAATGTACCTAGAGTTCTCCTACACAAGAGTCATGAACTAGGGGAGCAGAATTCATCTGCTGAATTGTTAAAGATCTTAATATTTGTTTACTTACTTATTTTTTAAAAATGTATTTGTATCCCACATTATCCTTGGTTATTCATGATTAAACAATAACATAATAAAATGCACCCCTAGTTACAACTTTTAACCTGTTTAACAAGTTGCAAAGTTGAGTTCTGGGTCACAGGAAGGCCACACACATGATCTATCAAGAGCACTACAGCCCCATTAAAAAGCATGAAAATGGCAGGTCTTTTGCAACAAAATCTGGATAATTGACTTGGCTGGAAAGGATTGCATTTTAGAAAGGCAAGCAAGCTGATCAAGCACAGGATTGCTCTTCAGAAATCCATTAGAAATGGAATTTAAAAGCCTATTATCCTAATAATCCTTCCTATCAGATGAACTTACCTTTCATTTATCATAATCAATTATTTCTGAACTCTTCCCTACAGATCTTTATTAGCCAGGCATGCAAAGTCTAAAATTTCCTGGAGCTTCCCTAAGTAACTACTGAGACTCCATTTATCCTGTTTCTTTCCCCCACACCTCCCTTCCACTCCCAGTACTTCTGAGCCACCCTGTGCTTGGAGGGAGACATGAAATCTCTGCCAAGAGAATTCAATTTCACTTGCTGCTTCTGACTCCTCACTTCTGAGATTTAATTCATCTGGACTTGGTGTCTTGTCAACTTCAAACAGTCCTAATTGCTTAACTATCTGCTGAGGTCTAATCATAACACCTTTTAACATTTTCCATTGCCCAGAGGAATATGTATTCTAGCAGATGTGACCTTCAGTTTTTCTGCTAATGCTTCAGGGAAGGTATCACTAGACCTTTCAGCTACATGAGCAACCCTGGCCCCTTTGGCCTTGTGGCCAATGGACTGCCAGTATGTCTCCAGGGCACTTCCTGGCAGAGTTTCCCAGTGTCAGGCATGGTGATTCAGCATGCCTGATGTTTGCAATGCACACTGGGAACTGCGTCAGCCACTGCTAGTCCAAAGCAGAATGAGCATGGATGGGACCATAAAGAAAAATGACTTTAGCTCAGAACTCTCATTCTGCTTGGTCTCTTCTCCTCAAGGTGCCTTTTCCCCTGTGACTGGATCAGCACTGCTAGACTAAATAAGCCATGGGAAAGCTGGCACTTTTGCCCAGCATTAGTCAACCGCCCTCCCTACTGTGTCATCACAGTTCTTAATGGATGCAATATCCACCATAGGTGAACATGCTTAAACTGTATCTGAATCCAAGGCTCGGTTTCCCCCCAAGTTTGTTGATGTTTGTTGATTTGTACATGTATACATTGACAAACCACTCTCATGGCATATGGTTGCCACATCTGAAAGAGATTGGTTTGGGTTTTTTCCCCTAAGGAGGGGGATCTATTTCCCCCTTTTGCTTTCATCTTGCAACTAAGTCTATACTTAACTGAAATTAATTGCTCTTGGAGAACTAGACACATTTCAAAGCACGCACCTCGTTGTCTTTCACCCTTTTATTACGGGAGGCTAAGTCAAGTCATGTATTTTATTGTCTATTTTTACTGTGCCAGCTCTATTATTGTTCAAGAGATCTCTATCCTCAGATCGAACTGATTGAACTTCATGCCATTCTCTGCTGCATTCAGATTACTATTGTTTGTATTACTGCAGAACTCTTCATGCAGCAACTGTGTTTAAAGAGATTATCCATACCCTCCAATTTTTTGATGGCAAAAAGGCACTAAAAATAAGACTTTCTTCCATAAGAATGTCACTGCAGAAAAGGGATTATCCCTAACAGGGAACACTGCAAATGTCTCAAATTTCTCATGCCCTTCTATTGGAAAATCAAACTAGATATTACATACAACTACATGCAATGAAGCCCTGAAAAGCAGCTTGGAGGCTCTGCTTTTCAGCAAAGGAGCAACAAAAGGAAAAGGTGCTTAATCCTTTCCTCACCAGCATTTCCCCCTCAAACCACCCATCCTGTCTCCATTTTCCCTCATATGATTCCAGATTCATAGTTTCCCACTCCCATGGGAAGCATCTGAAGAGGTTATTTTGAGCAGGAAAATGGCCCACCTCTGCCACTCCCCCACTCAGAACTGTAGCTAGGGTTGTTGTCCATATAAAAATTATTAGGGTCAAGGGCATGTCATGTCTAGTTTGCCCCTTAATGGAATTCCAAGGTGGTGTAATCATTAAGGGTCATGAGTTTGGAGCGGGGATACGCAGATCAAGTCTATGTTATTTAATTATTTATTGTTAAATTTGTTTACTGCCTTTCATTAAAACAATCTCAAGGTTGTTTAAAACAATCTCAAGGTTGCTGGTTTTTTAGACTGTGAGCCCGTTGGGGACAGGGATCCATCTTATTTATTGTTGTTTCTCTGTGTAAACTGGCCTGGGCCATTTTTGGAAGGGCGGTATAGAAACTAACTAACTAACTAACTAAATAAATAAATAAATAAATAAGGCTTTGTTCATAACAATTCTACAATCTTTATAATGTTCAGTCATAAAACTTTCCAGGTAACCCTGGGCAAGTTTCTCAGTCTAACACATAACTCCAGGTTGTTGCAAGGATAAGCATGGGATAATCTGATGAATTTCCTTGAAGATTTGTACAGCTTCTTGGCAGTGTTCTTAATGCAGGCCTGAAACATGGTTTCTTCTTGGGCAAGGGAAAAGAGGAAGGGTGCACATATAGGCCAGGTTGTGCTTAAGTGGACAGTGAAAAGTTGATTCTGCTCCAGAGGACAACATGGGAGAAGTGAATGCACATCGCCTACATTTTATTTATTTATTTATTTAGAATTTCTTGTATGCCGCCTCCTCCAAAACTCTAGGCAGTGAACAACAATACCAATTTTAAAAAAATTTAAATTAAAGGGCAAAAGCCTGGTGAAACATGTAGGTCTTAAGAAGGGCCTTAAAAGCAACTAAGGAGGGGGCTGAACAAATCTGGGGGGGGGTTTTCCAAAGAAGAGGGGCAGCCACAAAGAAGGCCCTCCTATGGGCCCAGGCACCAGGCACTACACCAGGGCCTGGGACACTAAAGAGGGCCAGCTGAGAAGAGCTCACAGGACAGGATACAACTGGCTGAGAGAGGTGATCCTGGAGATATACAGGTGCTAAGCCCCTAAGGGTTTTGTAGGTGAGAACCAGCACTTGGACCTGGAAGCAAACAGGCAACCAGTGCAGTGACCATAAAAGAGGTGTGACACTATCAAATCTATAGCCACCCATGAGGAGGCAGGCTGCTGCATTCTGGCCTAGTCGAAGCTTCCGAATGATTTTCAGGTAGAGCGCATTACAGTAATCCAAGTGAGAGGTAACAAAGGCATAAGTCACCGTTGCCATGGCCTGCCAGTCAAAAAAAGGCCATAATTGGTGAACCAGTCAAAGCTGGGCAAAGGCACCCCTGGCCATGGCCTCCACCTGCTGTTCAAGCAGGAGCCGCGAGACCAGAAGGACCCCCAGATCACGAACCGTCTCTCTCAAGGGAAGCGCAACCCCATCAAGAGATAAACAAACACACGGCAATTGGCCAGACTGCAAACTGAACAAGAACAACTCGGTCTTGGAGGAAACTACACGAACTTCCTAAAGTCCCAGGGAGCAACAATGGTTAAATGGAACGGTACGGGATGAGGCACAAGATACAGTGGCTGACACCTGGAGCAATGGCACACTTTCGAGAAGATGCTGAGCTAGAGCAAAACTGTTGCACTCACTAGGTGCCCTATGTCTGGTGCTTGTACTCTAGACTACTGTTGCATTACCACTGATATGCTTACAGCTGTACAACAATCCATTTATTTTAATGGAAACGTTTGGGCAAGAACACTATAGCGCTCTTGCACAAATACAATTTTTTTACACAACGAAGTGAACTTCTTGTGGTAGCACAAATCCGCTCACTCTGCAGGAATGCTGTTGCTCTGGGCATCAGCCAGTATCTGTCACAAAGGAATCTGATGGCTGGCTGTTGTTTTAAAGGGCATGAGTAACTACCCAGGTTAGGTAGGTGGAGCCAGTGTTGCGAGATGGGGAAAGCTGACAAAACAATATTTGAATCCTTATAAATGATTTAAAATCTATCCTGTTCTGTTAGCAACAAACTACAGAAATTGGAAATCCATTTACTAGGCTTCACATATCCACCAATGCTGCACTATGACAGAGAAAAATCTCTCCAGCAGGAGAAGTTGTTGTTGTTTTTTAAATCAAACCCACAAGACAAGCAAGCCACTACCTCCCGTGTGTTCATGGTATCAGCTACTTTCTTGTGGAATCAATTTCAAAGCCCATCAGGGATGAGGAATAAAATCATAAAGGATTATTTTTATTGCCATCATTGGCTATTTTGGATAAATGCCTTTTCAAGATGGATGCTTTATGACAACACCTGAGAATCTATTAAAATATAATATTTACGAGCTACCATACCTTCAATTTGTGAACAAAACTGAACAGTTGAAGAATAATATACTTGGGGGATGTAAAAAAAAAAAAAAAGACGAGCAGTCATTCTATTCTAATCTATACATTTCAATTTTTATCTTGTTTTACTCAACCGAAAAGGGGTAAAATGAAAAGCGGGGGAACCACATGCTATAGCACACCAGATAAAAATAGAAAAAAATATTGATGAATGACTATAATTGCTCATTTAAATCTGCCCCAAATGATCTACTGAGGCCAAGAAAATAGTCCAAAAAACCCAGAGATATGGTTTCCCCACAAAATATCTTTAGAGCCTAGAATATCTGTTGCTAATCTGGAATTTAGAACCAGGCTTAGATATCTTTAAGCACTAGTGGGCCCGGGCACAAGCCTTGCCCGGCTTTCCCCGCTGCCTCCTCCAGCCAGGCCCGCCGCCTCCTCCGGCTTTCCCCAGGCCTGCTTCCCCCGGGCTCCGGCTTCCCCCGGGCCCACCGCTTCCTCCCAGCCGGGCCCGCGGCCTCCTCCGGCCGGACCCGCCACCGCCCGCGGCTCCGGCCGGGCACACTGCTGCCTCGCCCGGCTTGCCTTGCCGCCTCCTCGCCTTGCCCGGCCAGGCCCGCCGCCTCGGCTCCTCGGCCTGTCCCCGTCGCTGCCAGGCCGGGCCCGCCAGCAGCCATGGCCGCCACCGCTGTTCTCCTGGGTGCGCCAGCCAATCAGGCGCCACCGCAGCTCAGCCAATCAGCTGGGCTGCCAGGACGCATTTTTCCTGGGCACACCCAGGAGAATTATATATATAGATTATTTAGTTTTAATGGCTAGCTATAAAATATCACCCTGTTTGTTTGTTTATTCACGGATAAAATTTCATCATGATCTGAAACATTACTTAACAGATTTATCCAGGTTTGAACCGAGAAAAGCTTTCACAGTGCTGAGATTTCAGTAAGTTATCTTAGGCACACAGGAACAAAAGAAGCTGCCTTATATTGAGTCAGACCACTGGTCCATCTAGCTTAGTATTGTCTACTCTGACCGAGTTCCTGACAGGAACCTTTGCCAGCCTCACCTGGATATCTGTCATTTAGCTTTGACCTCATCTCATCTATAGTGTTAGATGGGTAATAAAATGTACCTTTTAACTTAAAATTACCTTAAAGAGTTAAAACTAAAGAGAGCACCTTCTTCAGTATGACCCCCATTGCTCGTTGAGGTCATCTGGAGAGGTCCGTCTCCAGTTGCCACCAATACATCTGCTGGCGACTCGGAACCGGGCCTTTTCTGTAGCTGCTCCTGCTCTATGGAATGCACTCCTGGCAGATACCTGCAGTTTAGGCTTGCTGTTGGCCTTCAAGAGAGCCATAAAAACTTATTTGTTTGGCCTGGCCTTCCAAGGCTTGTAAAGTGTTGTTTTTTAAAAGTATTTTAATTGGTTTTAAATGGTTTTAATTGTTTTTAGCACTGTGTTTTGATTATGTTTTTAATGTCTTTTTAAAAAGTCGTTGTACACCGCCCAGGGCCTCTGGATGGGGCAGTCTATTAATTAATTAATTAATTAATTAATTAATTATTATTTCTTGTTTACACAGTCAGACAGGTGTTATTGACTGGTTTGTTTTATCCAGACATCAAGTCCTTCCCAAGGACCTGGGATGACTGAATTTTATTGTCAGTTGTTATAGATATCGTCGCAGAATATAGGCTGTTCCCAATAAAGCTGCTTTTTGTAATTGGCTGATGGTGATTTCTGTGGCCCCTATGGTGTTGAGGTGCTCTTCAAGGTCTTTTGGAACTGCACCAAGGGCACCAATTACCACTGGGATTATTTTGGTCTTTTTCTGCCATAGCCTTTCAATTTCAATTTGTAGATTGAAATTCTTTGTATTTGTATTTGGTGATTTTTTCTATTTCTTTTTCTTCTATTCTGCTATCCCCTGGTATTGCTATGTCGATTATTTTAACTTGTTTTTCTTTCTTCTCGACTACAGTTATATCTGGTGTATTGTGTGACAGATGTTTGTCTGTTTGTAGTCGGAAGTCCCATAATATTTTTACATCTTCATTTTCGACCACTTTTTCAATTTGATGGTCCAACCAATGTTTGGCTACAGGTAGCTTGTATTTTTTGCAGATGTTCCAGTGTATCATCCCTGCTACCTTGTCATGCCTTTGTTTGTAGTCAGTCTGTGTGATCTTTTGACAACAGCTGATTAGGTGGTCCACTGTTTCATCTGCTTCTTTACAAAGGCGGCACTTGCTGTTTGTGGTTGATTTTTCAACTTTGGCTCTTATTGCATTTGTTCTTAGTGCCTGTTCTTGTGCAGCCAGTATTAAACCCTCTGTTTCTTTCTTCAAGTTGCCATTCTTAAGCCATTGCCAGGTCTTGGTGATGTCTGATTTTCCACTTATATTGTGCCAATATTGACCATGCAGGGGCTTATTTCTCCATTTTTCTGCTTGGTTCTTGACTTGTTCTTTCTTGTAGGCCTGTTTTGTTTCATTGGTGTTGAATAGTTTCGCGTTCTTGACCATTTGAAGTGCATCTTCTTCACTGTCCTTCATATATTCTTCAAGGCCTCTTTTCTCCTCCTCTACTGTTTGATGGACTTGCAGCATTCCTCTTCCACCTGAGCTGCGAGGGAGGTATAGCCTATCGACATCACTGCGGGGGTGCAGAGCATGATTGATGGTCATGATTTTCCTGGTCTTACGATCTAGCGTCTCTAGCTCTGCCTGGGTCCAGTCTATTATTCCTGCAGTGTATCTGATAACAGGTATAGCCCAGGTGTTTATGGCTTCTATGGTGTTCCCGCCATTGAGTTTGGACTTGAGGATTTTTCTAACTCTCCTGATGTATTCACTTCCCATTTTTCTTTTAACTTCAGTGTGTGCGATGTTATCAGCCTGGAGAATGCCCAAGTATTTGTAATGTTCTTTCTCTTCCAGGTTCTTGATCTTGCTTCCATTGGGCAGTTCTATTCCTTCTGTTTTTGTTATTTTCCCTCTGTTCATTATTAATGCAGCACACATTATTATTATTTATTATACTGCACTGGCATTGATGAAGTGACAGAATATATTCCATACTCTGTGATCTGCTGTCCTGTTTATGATCTTTCATTAAAGGAGCTTTACCATCAGTCATATCAACAAAAAGTAGAACATCTTCTTGTGAACAACAAAGAGATCTCCTGAATGGAAATTCCCTTCATTTTGGCTGCTTCAGGACACTAACAGATATGAATGCAGTTGATTGTACACTGGACACTGGACACATAATGACTCAAAGCCTTTTATATTTCTACTGATTGATTTTCGTTTTGTGCCAAAATTCTGTTTTTAAATTGGTTTGGATATTGTTGTGACAATTGCTTTGTAATTATACCATCATTGTTAATGGCCTGTGGCTGAAACAGATAAATTGAATGAAACGAAAACAACTTATATTAACATGTCCGTGGATTTTTACATGTTTCTTCTTCACCTTTTCTCCAACATATCTCATAGGTTTGGAGCAACTGGCAACATATTTACAACTAGACACAAAAATCATCTCTGATTGCATTTTATTTTATTTTGGTAAAGTTTGCAACCCTCCTGCCCTGCTCAGGGCTAAGCTGGGTTCTCCACTGAGGTCAGGATCCAGGAGCACCACTGACCTTGGAGCTGTCTGAGGGCCAGAACCTCCTAGCACTGAGTGGGAATGGCAGGAGCTGGGTAGAGCAACAGGAATGAAACGGCTTCTAAGAGCAGACTGCCAGTTTTTAAGGCTGCTGCCCAGGAGGAGAGATTTAGCCCCACCCTCTAAGAATCTGTTTCTTAAGGCGACCTTGCCTGATTTTGTAAGCAGCGGCTCCAGCAATGCTAGGTGGCCACTGCCAAGACTGGCAAGTCCTCAGGCAAGTTGGAGGACAAAGGAAGGGCTGTGTCCTTGTGTTGCAGTGGAGCTGCTGGCTTGCATTTCCCCAGTTCTTCTGGTACAGAGAAGTGTCCCCTCTAAGGAGTGCACACATGCCTGCGCTCACAAGTTTTTTTAATGCCTGCTCAGTTCATTTTAGATCCTGCTCAGGTTGAATCAGGAAGGCCCCATTCTGAATGCATGTTCGCGCACACTGCCTTAATACTCCCACCCAGAACAAAACTCATTCCACACACAGATGAAAAAAATTAGAACACTGGTACAGAGGGTCCCAGTGACATGGGATTATCTGGCACCTGGGTCACAGGTTCAACTTCTTTCCACCCTTTCTCAGTCCCTGAACTGCCTGCCTTGTCTCCTTACCATCACACAGACACAGCAACCTGGTGCTGATGAAAGATGGCTTCCTGAAATCATGGTTTGCAAACAGAAGGCTTCCCTCCCCTCCCTTTCTGGAATGAAGTCACTCCCCCCTCCCTCAGGCATACTAATCATCATTCAGAGTTACATATGTACTGACACTAACATTGGTTAGCACTAACCATGACCAAGGTCCCCTCATATTTTGCAAGCCTTGTTTTAGAATTGTGGTCGATACGGAACCATGGCTAGTGTCAGTACATATATAACACTGACCGATGGTTAACATTGCAAGGGAAGGGAGAGGTACATTGATTCCAAAGAAGAAGATTAGGCAAACTAGACTTAAGTTTGCAAACATGCTTTGCTGAGAAGCCAGCATAATAACTGCATTAGAACACTACAATGGAATGGCCAAGGGTCAACTCCATGGTCACAGCAGAGCATACTGGAGAAAGCAGTAAATGTTTTCTTCAGTTATGCAGGATTCAAATGTTTAGGGCTTTCAAAGAAAATGTCAGGACCTGAAAGTGTGCCCAGAAGATGGTGGCACAATGGTACCAATACATTTCTAGCAACCTTCTTCACTACTACTAGGAGGCAGGCCACTACATCCCTCCTTTGGCCAAATGACACAGGCCGAACGGCACTTTTTCAAGAACAACATCAGAAGCAGCCCTCTGTAGGTCTAAATCTGAATCCAAGGACTCCACACCTGATGAAGCTGGCAACGAGAAATTCTAAATACCACCTGATGATATACTTACTTTTATAAAAAATAGTGTTCTTAATTACTTAAAGATAATTGTCAGGCATTCTGAACAGCAGCAGTAGGGTGCTGGTTCTCACTTTGGCTCCATGTACAAATTAAGCCCATCAACACGGCAGAGGAAAACATTATTTATCATCCTAAATATCACATCATATTCCCTAAAGTGACAAAATCAATATTGCAGTTTGGCACATGCTGCAGTGACAGATGGCATTATTAAAAAAAACAAAACCACACACACACCAAGCAACATATATTTTCTGCTGGGGGAAAATGCTACTCCTTGTCCTCATCAAATTTGCATTCCAGGCTCCTGTGAGAGAAAGGCAGTGGAGGAAATGAAGGAAAACTAACTAGGCAGTGTGTTGGGCTGCTGTCTCTTCCTTTTGGAGAAAGGGAAATTTGATTACTTTCAACAGCTGAAAGAGTGTTAGAAACTAGAAAGGGTGATCTGTTGTCTTCTGAGCAGTCTCTCCCTTAATGACTTCTTCTATCTTTTCACCGATATGTTTTATAGCATTTCCAGCGGAGGATTGCTGAAGCTGCTCAGTTGCCTCCTTATACATCTGGACAGATGTTAGTATTGCCAGAGGAGTACTCAGAAGAGACTAGAGGTGGGATGGATCATGATCCTAGCCCTCCCTCCCTCCCTCCCTCACACCCATACCCCCCACACCACAAATGGCTACAGTTGCCACCCCTTTAATGCTCCTCATTATCTCTGTATTAGAAATGGAAGGAGGGTCAAGAAGTCAAGGGGACAGATTTGGCCTACTTACACGGACTATCACTGTTCAGTTTATTGGAAACTGAGAACACAATCCAACCAAAAATAATGGCATCATTTCATTTTCTCTTTCTTTCTTTCTTTCTTTCTTTCTTTCTTTCTTTCTTTCTTTCTTTCTCTCTTGAGTACTGTGATTTCCCAAAATGCTTATCTAGTGAAATTACATGTGAATAATTCAGGCTTGTTTTAAACAAACCAGTCAAAAACCAGAAATTGAGCCCTTCAGTGTCATATTATATAGTGAAGTGGCTCCATAAAGTTTTGGCATAACGCCCACCCCTCTCCAGCCCCATTATCTAAAACTATGGTTTTCTGTAGCAGTTGAGGTGGGGCTGCAGGCACCCCAGTACCACCATGTGTGGCCTCTGCTCTAGATATGGTGAACATGAGCAACTTTTCATCGCTTGGTGTCCCTTTCATGTTGTACTCTCTAGCATTAGAGTTTCTAAACACAGTGGAATGTCTTCCTGGTTTTGAACAAACTCTATTGATGATCTCTAACAAATATGTGGCATGGCATTGTGTAATATCTCAATGCTGTAAGATATTCCCCTTAGGGGATGGGGCCATAGGTCAGTGGAAGAGCCTCTGGGTGCTTGCATGCAGAAGGTCCCAGGTTCACTCTCTGGAAGCATCTCCAGGTAGGGCTGGGAGAGATGTCTGCCTGAAACCTTGGAGAGTCGCTTTCCAGCCAGTGTAGGCAACACTGCACTGGATGGACCAAGAGTCTACAGCAGCTTCCTATGAGGGGATCTCCTGAGACGTCAGATTACTGGGGTGTCAGCAGGGCTGCAAGATGCCCTCAGCCCTCCTCACACCCTTTGCACAGTTTGCACAAGGAGAGAAGAGGAGGCTGCTGGCAACCCTCCCTCCTTCCCTGTGCAACCTTCAATGCTTGCAAGAGTTTAAAGGAGAGGTCATGGAGGAGAGGTCTATCAACGGCTACTAGTTGGAGAGCTATTGGCCCCCTCCAGCCACAAAGGCAGGATGCCTCTGAGTACCATTTGCAGGGAAGGAACAGCAGGAGAGAGGGCATGCCCTCAACTCCTACCTGTAGGCTTCCAGCGGTATCTGGTGGGCCACTGTATGAAACTGGATGCTGGACTAGATGGGCCTTGGGCCTGATCCAGCAGGGCTGTTCTTATGTTCTTCAGGGTTGCTTTTGAAAAGGCACTGGCTCCCATCAGGGTCATGGGGCAAGGGAGCATTTGGCACTTCATCTCAGGTGCTTAAGCTGCTCTTGGTGCAGGAAATATGAAATCACACCCAGTGCTGTACAGAAATGAAAGCTGTGCACAGCTGTAGGTGGTGGATTGGTTCAACTAATGATTTAAACTGATCACATCTGGTGGTATTTTATAGGACTTCTGATGTTGGTATCCAGATGACGGCTTCTTAGAATGTTCCAAGAAGAGGTTAATTTGCCAAATGCTTGCCCTTTAAGAGAGGTTTAAATCTTTGCAGTTCTCTGTGCCTGTATTAATTGCATTGTCTCAAAGAAATACTAAGACGAGAAGGGCAGATAGACAGATGCATTATCTTTAAAAGGCACAGGGGAAACCTTTCAAGGAAGAACCTATAAAGAAAGAATGGGCTCTCCTTAAAGCAATAGAGAAGCAGACGGCTGGCAATGAAAATTAGTTATGTTTGGGACTTGTTCTAAATTGTGAGTTAAGAGACGCCAACAGATGTTCTAGGAGAATCAGGCTGGAAGATTCCATTAAGCCAGGGCTGAGCAATTTCAGCCTTCCAGCTGTTGTTGGACTACAACTCCCATCATCCTTGACTATTGGCTACTGTGGCTGGCGATGATAAAAGTTGTAGTCCAAAAGCAGCTGGAGAGGCAAAGCCATGCCAAAGCCTCTGCACATGAAACACCCAGCATGGCAGGCCTGCTTAACTTTGGCCTTCCTGCAGATGTTGGCTTACAACTCCCATAATCCCTGGCTATTGGCCACTGTGGCTGGGGATTATGGGAGTTGTAGTCCAAAAACAACTGGGGGGGGCAAAGTTGAGCAGGTCTGTAGTATGGCCAGAGTAGGTCTCCTTCAGTGGTTCAAGAAGGTGCATCTCTGTACTGGACAATGCTGCCAGGCCCAGCCAGAGTTTCTCGGGTCACTTGCTACAGAGGCCAGATACAGCTAGGCCTAAAGATAAGGAAACACCATTTGGCCAGTCCCATTAATTGTAGTCCTACACAGCTTGGGTCTCAGGTATCTAAAGGATCACAAATTCTCACAACTTGTGTGAATGTTAGTATCATCTTCTGAGGACCTTCTCCAGTTGCCTCTGCCTTCTGAGGTTTGGTGGGTAATGAATGAGTAAAGGGTCTTTTTAGCTGTGGAATTCATTTGTGGCATGCGCTCTCCAGGGATCCTCACCTGGCACTGAAGGAGGAAGGACTGTAGCTCAGAGGTAGGGCATCTGCTTTGCATGCAGAAGGTCCCAAGTTCAATCCCTGGCAGCATCTCCAGGTTGGGCTGTGAAAGCCTCCTGCCTAAAACCTTACCAAGTTGCAGCCAATCAGTGTATACAGACCATACTGATCTAGATGGTCTGAAATGGTATAAGGCAGCTGACCTTTGCTGAGGCCACCCACAATATTTTCAGATCTGCTCAAATGTTGCTGGCCCCCTAACTCCCTTTGCTTCTTTCTTTCTTTCAGTCCCCTTGCCCTATATGCCAGCTACACCTGGACATGCCTTCTAAACTCCCTCCCTAGGTGCAACAAGTCAGTACTTCTTCTTAAGGAAGCTCTGATTCCTTAAGAGGCTGGCTCAGCCACGCCACACCGTGGCAACACACGATCGAAAAGACGGGGTTAGCAGAGCCTTGGCCTGCTTTCTGGCGATCGTGAGAATCGCCTCGAAATCTACTTTTTTCCTATCATGTCATTTTATATAAAACTTAACTTATTTTCCCATTTTGCATTGTTTACAGATAACAATGTAAACAATGGGTGCCTTTGCACAGCTTTGGCTAGTGCGCCAGCTGTGTCCCTTTCTCGAGAAGGCAGATCTGGCCACAGTTACCCATGCCTTAGTCATGTCATGGCTGGATTACTGTAACATGCTCTACGTGGGGCTGAATATCCAGAATCTGCAGCTAGTGCAAAATGTGGCAGCTAGGGTTTTAGCTGGAGCTGCCTGTTGGGAGTACATCACACCCATTTTGAAAGAGCTGCACTGGCTACCAGTTTGTTTCCGGGTCCAATTCAAGGTGCTGTTTTTCACCTTTAAAGCCTTTAACAGTTTGGGCCCGGGATACCTTAGGGACTGCCTGCCCCCAAGGGTTGCTGCCCGCTTGATGAGGTCATCTGAGGGGGCTCTGCTCCAGGTGCTGACAATGAGGGAGGCCCGATTGCCATGCATACGGGACAGGGCCTTCTCTGATGCTGTCCCCAGACTCTGGAATGCTCTCCCAGTAGCTATCCGCTCCATTATAGCTTTAGAAAGCATGTTAAATCTTGGCTTTTTACCCAGGCTTTCATATGATTGTCTCTGCTGCTGCTTCTTTGTATTTTTGTACTGTTTTTATGCTTGAATTTTTAAAATCAGATTTCTTTTATATTTTTAGCTTAGTATTTTAATTGTGTCATTTTTATAATTTTGTTTTTAATTCTGTGTAAACCTCCTTGCGATTGTTTTAATGAAAGGTGGTATATAAATTTAACAAAAAAAAAAAAAACTTGTTACAAGTTGCTTATTCAGGGAAGATTTCTTTGTTTTGCAGGAGAATGGAGGTAGGTATCTCACAGTATTATTATTTCCTCAAGAGGTTTAAAAAACCAGAAAATCAACATCTAAAAGGATAGAGAGAAAAACTCAGAGTGATTAAAATGAGAGGAGAGGGGAGAGTAATATGAACAACGAAAGTATGCTGAAAGTAATGCTCCTTCAAAACAATGTTTTTATTGAGAACAACTCAAAAGCAAGCATTATCAAAGATAATTAAAATTAGGAGGGCAAATTTCACAGTAATTAGGATTAATAAGCCTTTGCATGAAAACATAAAGCTGTTTCTGCATCTATCAAGACCACAAGAGAGATAGGTGCATAATCGCATTATGGTGTTTGAGGGGCAACAGAATGGATATCACCAGCATGATTCAGATTTGTGAAGAGTCACTAAATGGATTCGTCTCAGTCCTTATTTCACAAGTTGAATGCAAAAGGCTTATCTCAGGGTTACATTTTTGAGGCAAAAAGACTGAAGTGAGATGTAGCTAAGAAGGAAGCAACAGAAAAGACAGGTAAATTTAAATGCAGCCAATTGCCTAGAAAGGCCAGAACAGGGACAAAGGCTGTCTCTGCCAATGTAAAGTCCTTTCACAGTGGACCAATGTGCCTCATTGGGTTCCACAAATGTTACTCATGGTGCAATGTAGGAAAAAGAGCACCTGCATCAAAAAACCACAGTCTTATTTGGCAAGAGGAGACCACTGTCTGGGCCAGTCCAGGGCTCTGGAAATCCACTGGCCTACTTGTCCGTGGTGGGTGAAAAATGATGCCTGACAAATGAAAAAAATCCTGATGGGTAATGTACCAAAATAACTCAAGGAACCATTTGATGAGTAAAATACTGTACTTTGGCTGGTTAACTGAGCCAACATTTCTTTACCTCGGGGCCAGTTCATGTCCAGAACCTGAGCCAGATGAAATATCCTTTGAGATCTTAGAGGGACTGTACTGCTGGCCCCAGCATGGCTACTAGTCTTGATTGATATAGGCTGCCTCTAGGCTCAGAGCCAGGATGCCTCTGAACAGCAGTTGCAGGGAAGCAACATGGCGTGCCTTCATCTCTTGTCTATAGGCTTCCCAGAGGCATCTGGTGAGCCACTGTGGGAAACAGGATGTTCGACTAGATAGGTGTTTGGCCTGATCCAACAGGGCTGTTCTTATGTACCTGGACTAAGGAGTACTGTAATGACACATACCTTGTTAGAAGCTCAAGGAGACTAGCTCCAGACCCTCCACCATCCTCTCCCCTGCTCCCCACCACAGGATAGCAACAAGTCTTAATTGTTATTGGTTTTAATGATTTCTGGTTTTAATTGTAAACCGCCCTGAGCCTTTTTGGAAGGGCGGTATAAAAATCAAATAAATAAGTAAGTAAATAAGTCTAAGCTGAAGTAAGTAAGTAAGTAAGTAAGTCTAAGCTGAAGCCAAGACTAGAAAGTGTAGGAAGCACATATCTGGCAGCACAAGTTCTGAAAGCTATTCAGGAGAAGAGCCAACATATATTCTGGACTATGTACTTGCTGATCCTCCAGCAAGGGGTGGGGCAACACACTCAGCCCCTGCCAGGCTTTGTGATCTTGTGTTCACTGGGCTGGACAGCTCCCCTGCTGTTTCAACACAATTTGCCTTGGACCAGCTCTTCCCCTGAAGGACAGCTCCCCAGCCTTGCTCCTATAGAGGAAACTCACTCAGGCTGGCAAGAATGGAAGAGCTTGCACCAGTTCCCGACCTTGCCAAGGCCTGTGGGCTCAAGTGGCCCAGTTGCCTTCAGAAGTGTTGCAAAATCCTTCAGTGGGGGCTGTTACATGTATGCCCTCTGGCCAGCATTCTACCCTAAAAGCTTTCTTGCCAAGCAGAAAGGGTCCTGCAGGCTTCGGTCACAAGGACTCTGGCAGCGGGTGTTGCAACCACAGGAGCCAAACAGGAACTGGGCCATGTTATAGCTGACTGTGCTGCTCCACCCCATCCCATGGAGAACTATCTGAGAATGGAGAAATATCTGAGAAAATTCTATGTTGCTTCTCCTTGGGAGGAACTCTGGGATTCCTCTTTGGATTTCAGTATTCCTTGGAGGAACCCTGAAACCCTCTCTTGGAATATCTCTTTGGAGAAGTGTTGGTTTCAACTGTACTTCAGGCTGCTAGGCTACACTGCATGTTCTGGTCCGGGCTTTAGCTTGGATGTACTGTTGTCTCTGTGTCTGGGGTCCTGCAGGTGAAGGTGGATAGATGGAGCTGAGGTATGTGTTCAGCCAAGGAGCATCATGTCCTCCAATTCTGCGGTCCCTCTGGATGGAGTGTCTTCCAGACTCAGGGTGACTCTACTTGATCCTAATGTGTTCTGGGATCAGTCATGGGATCCTCCTCCAAGGAGGTCTCATTGTTTCAGGATACAGACACAGATTGGTCCTGATCATCACCAACTGCAGTTTAACTCAACTTTCCTTTATTCTGTATCAACTGTCTGCTTTTTAACTTCTCACTTATTTTCTTTTCACCCTAGAATGAATGCAGGATTGTATTACACATTTGTGCGCAGACCATAGTGCACAGTGTATCTTTAAGGATGAAATGCTTTCATCTTCTTCCACAGCTGTTTATCTGAAGTGGGAATGCTCTGCAGTTCTCTCTAAGCCCCATTACAAGCTTGACCTTCATGTATGCCACATACAATACTGTAAGTCAACAAGTGAAAATTTCAGTTCTGGAACACTTAATTGTTTCCTGCCCTAACAGATAGATGCACACATTTTTCATACACATGAACTAGCACCTCTCTCTTAAACACTTAACTAGTACATTTAATGCAAACTCTTGTTAAATCAATGTATTACTTGTGCTTCCTCTCTTAGGCACTTCATTGTTGATGCAGCAGGCCTTAAGTTAAAAGTATTTGTATAGAGTTGACAATTTACTAAGATAAATATGACACTCTAATAGCAACCCCACCAAATCCTGCTATGCTGTCTCATTGTGGCAGCGGAGTATGTGTGTGTGTGTGTGTTCCTGAGAGGGATGAGCGAAGTACACTGGGAGGTATATTCCCAGTAGGGTCACCCAAAGCACAAAGGTCATTCCAGCTGCCCAGCTAAAGCAAGCAGGCACCTATATTGGGCAGAAGCAGTATAGGAAGGTGCTGGAGGCAGACGATCACTTCAGTGACAACGACAAAGTCATCATTCCATACTGCGTGGGAGAAGGCGATGGTAAACCACTCCTGTATTTTACCAAGAAAACCACATGGATAGACAAAATGGAATGATTGTCAATGTAGTGCCAGATGATGGGCCCCTCAGGTTGGATGGTACTCAACATGCTACTAAAGAAGAGCTGAGGGTCTCTCAGAGTACTGATGGTGTTTATGACGTGGTTAGACTAAAGCCTTTTGGACGTCTAGCAGCTAATGTTGCCATGCGGGAAAAGAAAATCCGAAGCTGCAAAGACAAAATCACAATGGGAACGTGGAACGTAAGAAGCATGAATATGGGAAAGCTCAATACAGTAAAAGATGAAATGAATCAACTACAGATTGACATCTTGGGCATCAGTGAATTAAAATGGACTGGAATGGGACACTTTCAGTCAGAAAACCATTCCATTTAACACTCAGGACACAAAAACCAAAGAAGGAATGGTGTTGCTTTCATAGTCAGGAAGGATATAGCAATGACAGTATTTGGGTTCAATGCAGTCAGTGATCTACTAATATCAATTAGATTTCATGGACAACCCTTTAACATGACAGTTCTTCAAGTCTATGCCCCAACGACTGATGCAGAAGAAGAAGTTGATGAGTTTTATGCTCAAGTTCTGTCTGAAACTGACAGAACATGCAAGCAAGATGTGCTGGTGGTGGCTGGGAGACTGGAATGCCAAAGTTGGAAAAGGTAAGGAGGAAAACACAGTCAGCCTATATGGCCTAGGAAACAGAAACGAAGCAGGAGAACGACTTATTAGTTTCTGCCAAGCCACTGATCTCTGCATTGCTAACACATTCTTCAAACAACCAAAGCGGTGCCTATACACATAGACATCATCAGATGGAGGACACAGGAATCAAATTCATTACATTATTGGTGCAAGGAGGTGGAAGAGTTCAATTATAACAGCAAAAACATGGCCAGGGGCCGACTGTGGAACCGATCACGAACTGCTCATGTGCAAGCTGCAAGTCGAGCTAAAGTGGAAAAACAAAGCCATCCAACTTCCACAATATGATCTTGAGAATATACCCACCATTGTCAAGGAGAACATCAGGAACCGCTTTGAAGTTCTGAACCTCATTGATAGGGAACCAGAGGAACTGTGGAATGAAATCAAAGAAGTTCTTAAGGATGGATGTGAAAAGAGACTGCCAAAGACCAAGAAACAGAAGAAAGCAAAATGGATGTCAGAACAGATGGTGGAAATTGCCCACAATTGGAGAGAAGCCAAAGTCAAGAAAGATAGACCTCAGGAAGAAACTTAATAGAGAATTTCAGAAAGCTGTTAAAAGAAACAAGGAACAGTACTACAATGACATCTGTAAATAACTTGAAGATGGAAATAGACACGGAAAAACAAGGAAAGTTTTCCAAAAGATCTCTGAACTCAGAGGGAGGTTCCAACCTCGAATCGGTATGTTAAGGGATGCCAAAAGACAGATAGTATCTGTAAATAACTTGAAGATGGAAATAGACACGGAAAAACAAGGAAAGTTTTCCAAAAGATCTCTGAACTCAGAGGGAGGTTCCAACCTCGAATCGGTATGTTAAGGGATGCCAAAAGACAGATAGTAACTGATTCAGAGGAGATCAAACAGAGATGGAAGGAGTATACTGAAAATCTGTACAGCAGGGACATCAACATCGAAGACACTCTAGAAGATATTCCCTACTTGCAAGAACCTCTAGTACGGGAAGATGAAGTTAGATCAGCACTCTGGTCATTACCAAGTCGGAAGGCTACAGGAATTGATGGAATAGCTATAGAAATATGTCAGGCAACAGAAGAAGAATCAGTCAGGGCTCTAACCAAACTATGCCAGCAAATTTGGAGAACGACACGGTGGCCAACAGATGGGAAGAGGTCAGTCTATATACCCTTACCAAAGAAAGGAGACTCAACAGATTGTGCAAACAATTACACAATATCTTTAATTTCACATGCTAGCAAAATAATGCTCAGGATCATCCAACGTAGATTAGAGCTCTGTGTGGAATGGGAAATGCTGAATGTTCAAGCTGGTTTCAGAAAAGGCCGAGGAACAAGAGACATCATTGCTGATGCACGCTGGATAATTGAGAAAGCCAAAGAATACTAGAAAGAAGTCAATATGTGCTTTATTGACTACAGAAAAGCCTTCGATTGTGTTGGCCATGTCAAGTTGTGGAATATCCTTAGGAAAATGGGCATCCCAGAACATCTCATTGTTCTCATGAGAAACCTATAAACAGGACAGGAAGCCACAGTCCAGGCAGAACATGGTGAAACAGACTGGTTCCAGATTGGCAAAGGAGTAAGACAAGGCAGTATACTTTCTCCTTCGTTATTCAATTTATATGCTGAACATATACTGAGAGAAGCTGGATTGGAAGAAGGTGAGCGTGGTTTTAAAGTTGGAGGAAGAAACATCAATAACCTGTGCTACGCTGATTATACCACTCTCATAATCCCCCCAAAGGTCACTGTGGCTGGGTATGATGGGAGTTGTAGTCCACCATCATCTGGGGACACAAGGTTGGGATCCCTGCCATATCCAGTGCCCCCTACAGATCCATTAACACCACTTGGGCTCTCTAATTACAGTGTGCAGAAAAGAAAGAAGTGGAAGACCCAAGCTACTCAGCCATGCTGGTCTCTTGGTAGCCATAGTTCAGGGCATCTTCATGTGTTAGGTCTGAACTGTGCGGCTGAACTTTTTCCCCCAGAGATGAGCAGCAGGGCTCAGGCCAGGTTCTGGGGCATTAAGACAGGGGTCCAAGCAGCCTGAAGTGGAGAATGGAGTCAGGGTCAGGCCAAGAGTTTGGTTGCCAAAAATGCTATCTAGGGGTGAAAGGAGGTGAGACAAGGGAGTGGGGGAAGCAGGACATGCTCCTCATGAGTTGCTCAAACTGAGGACTTGAGCCTGAGGCAACTGTTTTGTGGGACCTGCCAGGCCCTATTGGGTTCTCGATATTCCCTAGCCATGTTGGGCTTCATGAGCTGCCTGCAATATCTTCTCAGGTGCAAAGGTTAGGCCAAAAACTCCCTCTCTGCTGTTATGACACAGCGAGTCAGGTGTCCAAGCCTGGATGCTACAGATCCTAGCTGGAGCTGTATGGTTACTGTAAACAATGGGTCCCAGTGTTTCCACTGAAGGTCAGCTGATCTTTTCTGTAACCTGCAAAGTATACTGTATACAGTACAAGTATACTGTGAGTTGATAATGTTTTCAGCAGCTCTGAACACCCTTTTCCATGGGGTGGATTCAGTATAAGTACATGTTAACATGCAATTACAATATCGTCTATCCATGCTTTGGTATGGAAAATGTGCAATTATCTACAGCTTTTTGTTCCTGAAGCGAAAACCCCATATTTGCTTTTACAGATAAGTGTTCCCCAAAAGACAGTAGGTTTGCAGTTGACACCTGGGTAGAAAAAGCAGCAACTTAATTGCACAAATTGTTATGCAATTAAATCAGTTCAGTATGTGACGAGCAACAGTGAACCAGTGCTGCATTAATGTATTCCGCTTTGCACTTTCAAATAGGAACATGATGCACAATTAAGTCAATTGTTCAGGTGTGAATGAGGATCACAATACGCAATTGTGGATGCACTGCATATAGTGCGCAAAAACGATCTGGATCAGCACTGCAAATATGTGCTTCCAAACAAGCGATATCAGGTTTGCAAGTTGGTGGAAATATATTCAAAAATAAAGAGATGAAAATGAAAGCAGAGGTTGTGCAAACATACACACACACACTCCAACAGTATATTTTTTTCTTAACTAGCTTGTTATTTTTGTCCAAGTCTGTTCGTGTGGTGGGCTGCTCTGTGCATGTCCTGCGTGTCTTGCCCGACATCTCAACTCCAGCATCTACATTCCAAGTTCATGCAAATGTTGGCCTTTGCCAACATTCATCCTCTCTCAATTTCCCAGCACCTGTTCCTTCACACACACACACACACACACACACACACACACCCCTTCTCTCTCTTGCTAACACTGATCCTCCCCTGGCTCTTTCTGCCTCTGCTGCCTTTATGCTTTCCTAAGTGAAATGATTGTATCCTACCAGCTCTTCCGAGCAAAGTAATTGGCAATTACTTATTTTTTGACATATGCAGGAAATCTAGTAAAATATAATTCAAATTCTGTTACCAACGAACTCCTCCTGGTATGAACCAGGGCTCATTCCAATAACCCTGCAACTTTCTATTGCAATATATTGTTAAGAATATATTATACTGTATGTGCAGTGTGTTGCTTCTTATCACTTCTCTCTGCATGTTCTTAGCTAAGAAAGCTACAAACTGCAATTTTCCTACTTCTTCCTGCTGTGACAGTTCACTTATTTTTAAAAGATGATTTTGTTATCCTTCATCCCACCGATAACATACTTCATCTGTTAACAAGGTATCATTTCCCCACAAAAATTAGCATAGTAATCATTACTATACATAAAATAGCAACTGATCATTCTCCAAATTCAAGAACGTAGGAAGTTGTCTTACATTGGGACTCCCTGCCTGCAAGGTAGAAGTTCTGCCTTGTTAATTAATATTAGTGAACTTTTATCTAAACACCACAGCAACAGATTCACTGAGAGTAGATTCATTAGAAAAGAGTAGATTTGCCAAGCAGGAGCTATCTCAAGTGTCTAAGATTAGCCATGTAGTCCAAGAAAGAGGAAGCCTCTTGCAGTTAGCCTATTATGCAGAGACAATGGAATAATACTTCAACCTGTTTCATATTGCACATTAATTGTTTCAATGATAATAGAAAGTCGAGAACACAGAATGATTCTGCTCCTAGCTGTTCAGAAAAGTCAATACAGAAGCCATCTTCTAACATAACATAACATAAACAGTATCCATCTTCTACTGAAACATTTTTATAAAGGCAGACATTTAATTTGCCTGGTTTTAGGCTTTTTTAAAAAGCTATTTTCTTAATGGACTTTGCTAGATATGCCATGTGCTCTGAGGGTTATGGGTTTGGTTTTTACCCTTCTGCTTTGGATTTCAATTATTTTTGAAACGTCATTCTTGGTGGTGTTGGTGTTGTGTTTGCTGATTTATTGTATTTGAATTGTTGTTTATTTGTTTTTTTAAACTGTATTTTAAATTGTCATGTTAAAGTTTTGTAGGCCATTTTTCAGTTTTGTAAGCCACATTCAGCTTATACATTTATGAAACTTTTATAAAACAAAATTTAAAGAAGTGGAACTGGAGACATATCCATACATTGTCCAGTTGGATATGCAGCCAACTCAGGAAACTAAGGGTGGAGACCAGTGTTCCCTCTAAGGCATGCACATGTGCGCTGCTCACAAGTTTTTTGATGTCCACTCAGTTAATTTTAGATTCTGCTCAGCTTGAATCAGGAACGCCTCACCCTGAATGCACATGTGCACACACTGCTTTGATACTGCTGCCCAGAACAAAACTCATTCCACACACAGATGAGAAAAAGTAGAGAAAACACTGGTGGAGACTGTCAATAGTTCTAAGAGAGGTGGAAGCAGTTCAAGAGAGGCATCAGTTCCTATGGTGAGCCCACATACTTCTGTGCTGTGGCTGCCTCTGGTCACACAGGTTTTGCAGGCTTCTGAAACAATACACCAACCTGTGTATCAGAGATGAAAGTGGGTTGAGCGTGCATACCACAAGCAATGGTAAAAAAAACATTCTACACTCCTAAAAAAAATTGCTTCCACCCTAAGCTCTCTTGACAACCGATTAATAAAAAGGTGGCCTAGAGTGTAACGCACACTGGGGGGGCGCTGCAAAAAGAGGAGCAAGTTCATTTCTAATAAGAGTGGCAATTGGATCTCCAAATGCCTGGAAGCTGCACCCTGTGACTCAGAAATCCTTCTTCCTTAAAAGGTAAAGTGTGCCGTTGAGTTGGTGTCGACTCCTGGCCACCTTGTCTTTGGTAGAATACTGAAGGGAAGGGCAGTAAGGTGGACTTGTCAGACAAACGGGTCTCTCTTCATTACCACTGAGAAGTCTCAGCCAAGCTTATACTCTGGCTAAGGAGGAGGAAACCCCGTTTGTTTGCCATCTCCCGCACAGTATGAGATGATGCCTTTCAGCATCTCCCTCTATCACTGCTGCCCAATATACTCTGGGAAACATACCAGTGGGGATTCTTCCTCTTTAGCCAGGGTATAAGTTTGGCTGAGGCATCTCAGTAGTAATGAAGAGAGACCCGTTTGTCTCACAAGTCCTCCTTACTGCCCTTCTCTGTTTTGAGGCAAAGCTCCAGGATACATTATATGAAAGAGTTAACTCAAAAGCAAGAAATGCTACTGTTGCTAGGGAACGATGATCCAGCATTGGCAGCATGAATCAAGTCAATGGCAGCTCATACGGACGCTGCATTGATCTTGCTGAGTCATTGGAGGAGAGCCGTGTCACTCATCTTCACTATGGGGGGAAATCTGTCTAGTTCAAACACACTCTTGTCCATTTCTACTATCGAGGTCATCTGTCTGCATAATCCAAGTATCTGTGCTCTCTTTCCCCCAGATTCAAGTCCTAAAGAAAGGTGAAAATCCTGCCACTAGAATAAAACACTAGAAAGCATGTACCTGGAACATTGGGAAGAAAGGCTCACCAAACCTTGTTTTTCCGTCAGAATGGATTGAAAACTATGCTTTCGAGTTCTGCTGAGACTTCTGCCTTTTAAAATCTCATCATGATTGAAGAGATAGCACATGCCTTCTGCCTCTAGCTAGATTGGCAGAAATCACTTTTCTATGTCAGTCAAGCCTGTTGGCTTTTGCCATGTTGTTGTTTTTTAAATGACACACACACATAAAGTAATACCAATTAAGGTCTTACTCTCTGCTTGGGATGCAGCTCTTTTCAATTTTTAGAAAGGCTGAACTTCTGACAAGCTGATTTGATATTATGACCTTTGAGGCATAATGGCAGTGTAATTACATTTTATTTTTGTCAAAGTGATTTGGTAGCCTTGCCTTTAGTTCATTACTAAACAAGTTCTTAGACATTCAAGTGTACAAAACAAAGGCAACACATGTCACCGTTTTTTGCTTTGGGCTGTGGTAAACAAAAGATAGACGTGGAACCAGTAATTCTGACCTCATAATTGATGCAGGGTGACTTCTAAGAGTAGGCTGCAGTTATGATAAACAGCTCTGCATCTAATAAGGAAAGTTGCTCAAAGGGGAAAAGCAGCAAAGCCTTGGGAGAGTTTATTATGCCATCAAAGTCAAAGGAAAGCACACGGGCAGTTTGGTTGGGAATGGCACCAGTTTAGGTAACTGACCACATCAACCATCACTTGGTGACAACAACAACTCACCTCACATGCAAATCAATGCCAAACAGGCCTGACATCCCACTCATTAGTCTCATCACACAAATGGCCCATCAGCCCTTTCTTACATTTTTGCTCTGTGTGTAAAGACTCTGGAATGCTCTCCTGGTGATTATTCGCTCCTTGGTCTCCATCACAGCTTTTAGAAAGTGTGTAAAATCTTGGCTTTTTGCCCAGGCATTTATTTGATTCTCTGCTGCTGCTCTTTATACTCTGTATTGCTTTTATGCTTTTGTTTTAAATTTTTAATCAGATTTGTTTAATATTTTTCACTTAATATTTTAATTGTGTCTTTTTTACCATCTTGTGTTTAAATTTTTGCTGCCAACAGCCTTGGGATTGTTTTAATATAAATTTATCAATCAATCAATCAATCAATCAATCAAGGGTGGGGGAAGGAAGGAATTGTCAAGAAAAAAATGGACTTATTTTGACATACAAAGGAGGTCTTTTGAGTGATTTCCCACTATTCTCAAAAACCAGTGAATAAGTTTTGCAACCAGCATGCAAGGAATATGTTTTGGCCCATAGCATACAGTCCAGATTTTCATCTGACATTTCCAAAATCAGATTAAAATTTCATAGCTTGAATTTAGATAAGCCCAAGAATGCTGGCAGAAGCATGGGGCCCTAAATCAATGAATGAGTCAGTCCAACTAGCTGGTCACATTTCTAGAAGCCTTGGCTCCCATCAAGGTCCACTCTAGGATAAACAGAACTCTGGGAGGGGAGTGCCTTTGGTGTCCCCCAGACTTAGTTTATCAGTGTTGCCACCTTTTGTCTTCTCTAGCTCGCTCCAGGCAGCACACTCAGCCACCACCTTCAGGAAGGCACCTGGACAACTACCTGGCTCACCCACTCCTAAGGCTCTCATTTAATCTCTCTCATCTCTCCCAGCTTTGAAACACTTTGGATAAGAACATAAGAACAGCCCTGCTGGATCAGGCACAAGGCCCATCTAGACCAGCATCCTGTTCCACACAGTGGCCCACCAGATGCCTCTGGGGAGCCCACAGGCAAGAGGTATGTGCATGCCCTCTCTCCTGCTGTTGCTCCCCTGCAACTGGTATTGCATGATGGGGCATCTAACCTGTACAAGCAAAATGTGTAGATTGCTCCTTTGGGAGGGGGATGATTTAAATGACAGCTGGGTTAAGAAATGATTTACAGGATTTGTCAGGGTTTGACAAATCCCAGGCACCAGGGAGCCATGGCACCTAGAAATTTAACTGTGATGCCTAAATTAAGATATTCAGAGGTAGAATTGTTTAATAACGTTTTTGCCCCAGGGAGCCCTGTTTCTTGTCTGTTAGAAGGAGATAAGGAGAAACCCATTCAGCCTCCCTTCCCAATATCCTTCACGAAGTCTGGTAATTTTCTCAAGGGTCCTTTGTCTGACTCCTACATTCTAGGGCTGGTTCTTAGAACCAAATAAAATTTGTCAAGACCTGGCCTAAATCATTTCAAGAACTCTTTGAGGACAAAAATGAGCTGTAGGATAACAATGTAACAGTAAAGTAAAGCCCAACATGGAGGTCGCATTCACAAGTAACAGGAAACTTCAGTTGAAAGAGCCAGAGGTGTTGGGGACCCCCTCCGTACCCCAACATTAAACCCAGAATACCAACCCAGAACTGTGTAGGATTCAGGCCTGTGTCTGATTCCATTTTATTAAGAGTTCAATTAAATGCCTGAGCTTGAGGTGAACATGACACCCAGATCTCATGACTGCCTGGTAAATGATTTGTAAAGGCAGGGGTAATCTAGCATTGTTTATCAGTGTTTGTGGAACTCACAAGAGACACAATGGGTCTTGCGAGATTACCAGTCTCACACTGCTGAAATTAACTTACTCTCCAGTAATCCCCTTACCTCACTGACAGGATGCTTCTGCCTTAGTCAAATGCATTGATTAACTTGCCTCACACATGTACCCAATTTTATTTTACTTTAAAAATTCTCTTGTTATAATTACACACTAGATAGAGGTACACAAGAAGTAATTTAATTGCTGTCTCACACAAATAGAGCTAATTCTTTCACTAACTCCTGACTTTTAACATTCTTGGGACAAGGCAGGAGAAGATGTAGATTTGTTTTGCGGAATGACAATAGAACAATACTCTGCTAACAGGAGATGAACTGAGACCCTGTTTACCCTGGACTGACCAAATATCCTGAGCTAATTTTGATAATTAAAAGACAATATCTAGAGGACAACAGGAATAGACGCCTTTTGTGATCCAGAAGACCCAAATGGACATCAAAGGACGGAAACACTATAAGGAGGAGTCACTGGACATGGCAGATTAGCAGTCTTCTGCCTACAAGCAATCTTTTGCCTACAAACAAGACTTGCTCATGAGCAAACCAAGGGTTTGCTGCCCAAGCCGCGGGGCTAGAGGCAGGAACTCTTTCCAGGGAGAAGGGACTGTCTGTTTGTGACTTCTGCTGCACAGTGAGAAGTCCAGACTACCCAGCCATGGTTCTTCACTATGCTCTGAGCAGCTGACCCCAGCCTCTTTGACTACTTGAAGCTTGCACCCCAGGCTCCTGTTCTCCAGCACCCGCATTTCTCCTCCATCTGAAGCCTGCATCGCTCTCAAGTTCCAGCAATGAACAATTCCTTTGAAGCCTTCTTCGTGAACCTGGTGAGATGCCTATTCAACACACAGCCTAGCCTGCTCCCCACTTTCCTCCTCCTTACTAATCACTGCTACCCACTTCCTAAACCCCACCCTTCCTCCTCCTCCTCCTTTCTCTGCCTCTCTCAAAATGTTTTATTAGGATTTGTTAGATTGTTAGATAACTGTAATTACTGATTGCACACACATATGTTAGTTAGGCACATTACACTACACTTTGAATCGGAAACATGTTTTTAATGTGGATTATTTTATCCTGATGAGCAACTTCTTATAATAAAGCCCATTGAACTTTCTGAGTATGTCTCTCTCTGTCTCTGTTTGCGCACCTACATGGTCACCATCTCCAAGAACCAACTCAGTTTGTGTATGATGTGACTTTGCCTCTTTCCCTCTGAGCATGTACAGAGTGCGAAATCAGGTGTAGTTAACAACAGAGGTTGACAAACCTACACATGTGAATGTGTGAAACCCAGGTCCCATCCGAAAAGCAACCCAATGTTTTCCTTGCCAAACTCCAGTTTGAAACCTCGGGCTGTAGTGAGTTTCACTGCTCATACCTGAGGTTTCCAGCTGCCTGCTGCACATCTGAATGCAGAACTGCAGACTGACTGCAATGGCTGAAAGCAGAGTTGAGGGAGGAAGCTCCTCCCTCCCTCTGGCTGTGATTGGCTGCTGGGGCTGTCCTTCATGCAAGAAGGAAGCCCACACAGCCAGTTTTTCCTCCTCTCTACAGTCTCCCTGACTGCAGTTTGGATCCTGTTCGTTTCGTCCAAACACAGGCCAATAGGCACACTGGGGGGTCGGGGGCAAGGAAATACAGGTCCACTCTGGCAGAATGAGGCTAGAGTGTTCAGCATTCAGATATCCATGGTTTATTAATATGCTTCATGGTGTTCTACAGACAGCAACAGATGAAATATAAGCCACTTCTCTGAAAGCTAAATCTAATATGTATGGGAGATTGATTTTCATGATTGTCCAATTGATATTCTTTCCTCTCAGAATGTGGCTTTCAGACTTCAAGATGTTATGAAATTAAGAGATAGTCAAGAAAATGTGAATTTACAAATCTATAAGAATGTATTAGGGATATATTACAAAGAGAGAGACTTTGAAGCCAGAGTACTTTGCAGAATCCAGATCAGGTCATTGAACAATTTCTTGGTATCTCCACAGGCCCATATTGTCAAACCACTATACAAGACAGAGAGAAATAAATATATCTGCATTTAACCATATGGAATATAATCTCCGGAGGATTCCAGGCTAAAACCAAAACAAGATCAGTTGTGACATCTGAACCAACTGACTGCAGTTTATTTTGACCAACTATGTTGAAATAAATCAAGATGCAAAGCCAAGGTTTGAAGTGGGTTTCAGATCTCAATATATTTCAAGGAATTTGAATAAAAATAAACCAAATTGGTTAGTTCACATGTCATAACCAATATTGGTTTGCTTCTAACTGCAATTTGAAGTACAGATCTTCCAATTTGTGTGCTGAGGAACCCAAGAACCTGCCTTCTACTGAGTCAGACCATTGGTACATCTAGTCCCACACTGTCTACACAGACTGGCAGCGGCTTCTCCAAGGTTGCTGGCAGGGGTCTCTCTCATCAATATACTGGAGATGCCAGGGAGGCAATTTGGAACTTTCTGCATGCAAGCATGCAAATAGTCTTACCAGAGTGGCCCCATCCCCAATGGGGAATATCTTACTGTGCTCACACATATCAAAGCTATTCACACACACAGGCAAAACCAGCCTGGTTTGACCTGCACGTGGGTACCACCTAGATTGGTACCTTGGTGGCAAACCCGCCTCCACAGCAACCCAGTAAAACAAGGTCAGGAGAGTGAGCGCTCTCCTAACCCTGTTTCTATGATCGTCTGCCAGCTGCGGCAGACTTTGGGGACCTGGCCAGCTGAGGGGAGGAGGGATCCCCATAATGCACCATGCTCCAGGGGGCAGGGCGACACATCCTGGCACCCCAACCCTCCGAACTAATGGCAGCAGCTGGTAGTTGTCTGGGTGGGCAATTTGCCTGCCAAAGAGGGAGCCCCGCGGTCATCTGTGGAGAGGTGAACTTTTTAAGGCTCACTCCCCACTAGCCTTCTTGCCCTTTCTCACTGCTTGTGAGAAAGGGCTCATGGTCTTCTATCCAAATGCAAACCAGGGCAGATCCTGCTTATCAAAAGGAGACAATTCATGCTTCCTACCATGCTACCTCCCTTTTGCAGTTCCTTGCTGGCAAGGAACAGGGAGAGTGTGTGTGCTCCAAAGGTTCAGGGATGTCACATGAAACTTTTACGGTGGTTCCACAGGGCATCTGAACTGGCCCAGTGAATCATACCACTGGCTCATCGAGTCCAATACTCGCTATACTGACAGGCAGCGATCCTCAGACAGAGGTCTTTCACAGGTCAGGCCTCCTCCCCAAGATCCTTTAACCAGAGATGCTAGGTTGACTCTGGGACCTTCAACATGGAAAACTCTTGCTCAGAATTGCAAAAGAACTGTAGGCAGTGTTACACAGCTGAACAAACAGGTGGTACATCAGTGTTTTCAAAAGCGAATGCATTAAGAATAGATGTGTGTGCTTTAAACATCCTTTAAACATCCAGATACTACCATGCAATACATTGACAAGGAAAACTCTAGGCGTTTTCTAAGTTGCAACCTGTAAGCATTGTCCTATGATTGGTCTTGCTCACAGATCCTCGGTTATTACCCAATCTCACCTAGGGCTGAGACAGCACAGCTAATTAATAAATGCATGAATATCACTCAATGTCTCATTTACTCAATGACTTGCAACCAAATGTATTAATTCCCCTTACTGAAAAGTATTGTGTTTGATGTGAGAAAGGTGATATGGGAACAGGATTGCTGCATCCCGCCCCTCGCCCTGGCAGGGCTCATGATGGACCAAAATTCAAAATGGGAAATACTTACCATCATGGCATATCCATATTGGGACACTTTGAAAGCTGACACTTTCATGCAGCTCTTAGCTTGCTTACAAAGGAAAAAAAGTAAGTAAACTTAAAAGCACATTCTACATATTTTACCTGTGATGGCTATTTCACACATGCAAGAAATTACTTGATCCTTTAGTCTTCAGGTAATGAACTCACCAAAAATGTTGGGGGGAATGTAGCCAAAGGGAATAGAATAGTCAAACAGAAAGCCATGTTTTCCTCTTGGTTACTACTTCTGTTGCAAGGAGAATTCCTGGAAGAACTCCCTGTCCTAAGACTTGATCACCATTTCTTGAGCATCTTTACATGACTGTCCAGAATTTCCTTGAATAGAGTGGACTTCTGTTCTCGCCTATCAGTGCAATTATGGAAACTGTGAATAATGAAACCTTGAGTCAATGGAAATTGCAGGGTTAGGTTCCTAATGAAAAAGGGCCAAAAAAGTGGGGGGGGGGAGAGAAGAGAAGCAAAGGACAGTAATGCATTCTCCAGGTCTCCAGCAATGCCCTCCAACCCCCCAAATGGTCAAATATTCATCAAATATTCACAATTTTTTTAAAGCCACAAAATGGCTCTCTGCTGGAAAATTGTGGCAAGAAATAACATTGGGAGTCATTTTCGGCCACTCAAAACCATGGGTAGGTGAATTTTGCCTATTTTTCTACCTGTGGATAATGAAACTGGGTCTCTAAGACCCAATCACGGCTACCTATACTCTGAATGCATATGTTGATATGTACAAAGGAATGTAGGGGATGATAAATTGATGAATAATAATATCCTCTCTCAATGCAGAAGCCTGGAATGCATAATTTAGCATTTATATTACTACTGGCTTCACCTATATAATGCTTTAGTGCACAAAGCAGTCTATCAAGTGCATTAGCAAACAAAATCTATATAAAGAACTCCTGGAAAAACAAAAAGCAACTAATGAATAATTCAGGATTCCATGCATTAAGAACTGTCTCACTAAAAAGGCATAAAGTGCACTTAACTTGTCCTGGAGGAAAAACTGATAAATTACCAGAATAATTGTATATAATATCAACATAATATTTCAGTTACTCTGAAGGATGAAAGTTGCTTTCCCTGGATGACTTTGAAGGCAATTTGCAAGCTTGCTCAATTTGTGCTGACAGTAATTGGTGTACAGCTGTTTGAATCTGATCAGGCACAGGGAGATCAGGCACTGTTCAAAGTGGGAATCAAGGGAGAAGAAGATGGTAGCCTGCTAATGCTCTTGATGGATTGTTTCCCCCACTCCTCTTCTGCACTCTCTCCAACACATCCCATCCCATCCAGAAGGTTTCCCTGTGCCAGAACTATGGAAATGAACTATGTCTGCACAGGAGCCAATCTGCGTGCCAACTTAATTAATTGCCTAGACAACTTTAAGGTGCTTACGTTTAGAGGTGGCTGGCTACTCTAGGCTTAAAAGACCCAAACACATCAACATCACCATGCAATGAAACACATTTCATGAAGCACTTATTCTGTGGGCTCTGCACTACTGCCAAGAAACCGTCAAGGTCCAAACAAGTTACTGATTCAAGGCGGCAGTAACCAAATTAGCATAATGGACACCAGAGGCTCTCTGTTCAAAGAGGCCTCTCTTAGTATAACAGATTGCCTCATTCCAGAACACTGAAGATTTGTAACACACAGCAAGTACCTTTTCCTAATGGTACCCATAATTCTGATGATCACAGGTACAAAAGGAGGATTCACATGGTGCAGGTATCCCTGGAGGTGCAATGAATTTCTAGGTGTTCCCCTGCAGGACAACTGTGTCATTCACTATCAGGGGTGGGAAGAAGGTTGTGCCATCATCATGAGTATCCTACAAAGCATAGCTTTTTCCACAGGAATAAATGGCCTTTTATTTATAAGGCATAAATTAAAAGATGTGCATTTGGGAACATCTCTGAAAAAGGTTAAGCCTGCCCCATGTCCGGAGGAAGTAGGTTTTGCCCTTTCACTTGTATTCCAGATTAATTCCCCCCATAGAATGGAATGAGAGCCATAGTGAACTGGACTAGGATTCATGTGCATAATACTACCTTTTAATCTACATGCCCTTGATCTCCTTTCTGAGTCATGCTGGCAGAACCCAACCCACCCCACTTTATGACACTTGGTGGCCACAGAATTTGCATTCAGCACATACTCATTATCTCAGACACTCTTCACTCAAAACTGTTGCTGGCTAATCATTACAAAAATTAAAAAGTTGGATCAATTAAACCATTCCAGACTGCTTTCAATCAAATGCTGAGCACTCGACTCTTTACTCGAGTAACTAATACATGGGGTTAGTCTCCTGATTGCTAGTGGCCTAATTCCACATAGCAAATTAATTCTAAGGTTGGCCATGAAACCATATGAAATATGATTTCATGGAAAACTTTCCATGTTTGGAAACTTTCTGAAGTTTGAAAACTTTCTGTGGGCTTTTAAAACATTGTGTGTGCGTGTGTATGTGTGTGTGTGTGTGTGTGTGTGTGTGTATATATAATACAAATATGAACCAAATCGGGTACAGTTGTAGGGATACATAGGGACATCTCAGTGGTGTAGTTTGTGATGATGTCATCCACCCCGATGCAAGATGGAGGACATGTAAACTTTTGAGGCGCAAGTGAGCTAACTTGTGAACCACCTAACTGATTTGGACCAAATTTGCTACAGCTGTAGGGGCACATGGGGAAACCTCAATGGCATATTTTGTGATGATGTCATCCACCTCAATTCAAGATGGGGGACATGTGAACATCTGAGGTGCAAGTGGGCTAACTTGTGAATAGCTTAACTGATTTGAACCAAATTTGCTACAGCTGTAAGGACACAAAGGGATGCCCCAATCGTGTAGTTTGTGATGATGTTTTCCACCCCGATCCAAGATGGTGGATGCGTAAACATTTGAGGTGCAACAGATCTAACTTTGTGGACCTCAATTTGAACCAAATTTAATCCAGTTGTGAAAGGAAAGAAGTCAGATTAGTTCTTACTAGAACAACTTGTTACAAAATCATATCCATCCATCCAAAGGTTCCACTATCATTTTTCTTTCTCAATACATAAAAGCATCAACCATCTACAAGATGTCATTATATTTCTTCCTATTTAGTAATGTAAAATCTATGTTATTTTAGGGTGATCTGTGTCAGAAAGCATGTGGTGAACTGATAGCATTGTTTCTCACTTGGACCGTTTAAGAGGCTGTGTTTAAACGACAGACCGCATTTGGTCAAATTTTGCCTCCAGAAATCATCTTCTTCTGCTCCAGATAATTCGTTTGTTTTGTATTGATAAAGGTACACTTTGTCAATCAAACCTGTTCTATGTGTCCCAAGGTAGAGAAAGTAGAGTCCTACTTTCCTGCTCAATGTGTCCTAAAGTACAGAAAGTCTTACAGTCTTAAAGTAAAGAAAGTACTTAACATAAAATGCAAGGGTGTCCTCGGGACTTTTTGGGGCAGGGAAAGCCAACAATTCAATACCCGCTCCATGGGAGTATGTCCCATTGAATTCAATAGGGATTGGCTCAATCAGGGGGGCTGCCCACTCTTGCCCTCCCAGATGCCCATGATAACATGGAACAGGGATGTATGAGCCACTTCCTCCCCAGCCATGAGACCGTCTTCACCATGAGCGGTGACTGTTGCATGCACAGTGTAATCACTGCTGCACTGCCATTGCCATTGGGAATGGACAACAGACCCTACCACAGCTCACTGAGAGGGTGGGCTCTTGGCTGGAGTGGATGGTGCATGCGTGTCCCTCTGTATGTTGCTGTGTGCATGCTGTATGCTAGCCAGTGTCTTACGACACATTTAGGATTTCACAAATCCAGCCAATTTACTCATAAATACATGCGGACGTTAAATAAAATCTCATGCATTCTGAGATGGATGCACCTGTAAATGAACAGAAAAAAATAGCCGAGCTAAGAAATTAGGCAAAGGCAGTGACTTCTATTTTCAAGCAAAGCCATACCCTGAACCAGCCAGGATCAAACATTAGATAAAACATTCAACAGGGCACTGAACAAGGGGTGTATCTGAAACACGCTGCAATTCTGATTGTGAGTAATAACCATAAGTAAACAACCTCTAAACTCAATTTAGGGTACATGAAGCCCCATATCTTTTATTTTATTAGAGGCATCTATATTCCACTTTTCTATATTAAAAATATTCAGTGTGGCTCGCAATATGGCAATCTACAAGATAGAAAACCCAGATAGCAACAAAACAAAACAAAAACAAAACCACACCCACCATTAGCGAATAAACCTCAAACAAAAAAGCAACCAAGAAGAAATCACCACAGTCATAATTGTCTTTAATTGGATGGGTCTGCAACTCAGTGGCAGAACATCTGCTATGCATGCGGAAGGCCCCAGGTTCACTCCCTGGCAGCAGCTCCAGGTAGGGCTGAGAAAGCATCCTGCCTGAAACCTTGGAGAGTCACTGCCAGTCAGTGTAGACAATACTGAGTTATATGGTCCAATGGTCTGGCTCAGTTTTAAGGCAGCTTGTTATGTTCCTGTCTTAAATATCTTCACCTGGGAATAGAATGCTAGCGGTGGGGGTGGGGGTGGTGGGGCTGTGCCTTCCCAGGGATGGAGTTCCAAAGCCTAAAAGGTGACCCCAGAGAAAGATCTCTTCCACATCCCAACCAAATGCACATCATACACGAATGGAGCATGGGGAAGAGCCTCTCCAGGCCAAAGAAAGAGACTGTGACCCAGATAGGATTTAATGGCAAACCATGGCTTGCTGCCCTGCGTATGATGAGCAGGGGTGAGCCATGGGCTTGCACATTCTGGTCTCCCTCCACACGAGGGGAGATTCGAAGCTTCCACTTCTGGTTGATGGCAGAGCATGCTCTGGCATTGTGTCTGAAGCCTCTAGCCACTTCTCTCTATCAGCAGAGGAAAGGGGAGGAGGGGGGAGTCCACAAGCCAAAAGCTCGTGTTCGCTCATGCTTGGAAAAGCAAGCAGCAGTAGCTTGCTATTCATTCATTCATTCATTCATTCATTCATTCGATTTCTATACCGCCCTTCCAAAAATGGCCCAGGGAGGTCTACACAGAGAAACAATAAACAAACAAGATGGCTCCCTGTCCCCAAAGAGCTCACAATCTAAAAAGAAACATAAGATAGACACCAGCAACAGTCACTGGAGGTACTGTGCTGGGGGACTATAGGGCCAGTTACTCTCCCTCTGCTAAATAAAGAGAATCACCACTTTTAAAAGGTGCCTCTTTGCTTAGTTAGCTATGAGGTCTGAAATGCTGAAAGTAGTCCATGGCACAATTTCCCACGAACCTCTCCCACACAAGTCCCTTTTCAAAGAGCACAGGCGTGCAATTGTTCCACTCCCACCCAAAGCTGCTCCCTGCAGGCCTGTGCCCATACTTTGCCATAGTGTCATTTATGATGATTGGCCTCGAAAGAAAGAAACTGTTCTGTTGAAGAGATGGTAACGGAAACAAAAGCTTTTCAGGGTGTGCGTTTAGTGAAAAAGAGCATCTGGTAATGCCACGGACTGACTTTTCACATGCCATCTCATTTTGTATCTCTTCTTCTTAATTAAAAGAGTCTCTTCTTCTCACATTACCTTCCCTTCTGAGACGTGTATCTATTTGAGTGCTGGCAGAGAACAATGGACAAAATACAATAAATCTCTAATGACTCAATACCTCCAGCAGGCAGTTATCCTTCCGTAAAAACAACCTGCCACCTTTTGGAGCATTACAAAAGCAGCACTTTCCCAGGATTGCCAATGCACACGTCTCAGAAATGCCGACACTTCTGCAGTGTGCCAGCAAACCCTGATCTTGCCTGCCTTTCAATCACGGCTGCCTGATCGCTGCCAGCATCCCTCCGTCATATCCATCAGGAAGGCGCTGCATACTGGACAGCCTTAAAAGACTGGCCATGCCACTAATCTTCTTTCCTTCGACAAAGTTATGACTCATCTTCCAGATCAGGCATTCAGTATTTCTGGTGAGCATCTTGCTCTCTTCAGCTGATGGGACATTGCTGTGTGCTGACCAGCAAAAGGGACTTCTCGCTCTCTCATTTAATAGTCCTAGCCTTATGCTTAACAGAAGTTGGGGCAGGAGTGTGTGTGTGTGTGGTTACATTGTCAAGTGTCGCATAGTAACTGCATCAGCACACAATTTAGCAAATGTTTCCAGGTGCTGCATGCGACTCAATGGGCACCAGCACAGCGTAGTGGTCAGGGTGTTGGACTAAGACCAGGAAGACAAGTTCAAATCCCCATTCAGCCATGAAACTCACTGGGTGAATCTGGGCTAGTCATGTATCTCTCAGCCTAACCTACCTCACAGGGCTGTTGTGAGTATAAAAATAAGCATGTACTGAGCTCCTTGGAGGAAGAGTGGGATATAAATGTAAAAAATAATGAAAGCCAGTGTGGTGTAGTGGTTAGAGTGCTGTACTAAGACCGGGGAGACCCGAGTTCAAATCCCCATTCAGCCATAAAACTAGCTGGGTAACTCTGGGCCAGTCACTTCTCTCTCAGCCTAACCTACTTCACAGGGTTGTTGTGAGGAGAAACCTAAGTATGCAGTACACCGCTCTGGGCTCCTTGGAGGAAGAGCGGGATATAAATGTAATAAACAAACAAACAAACAAACAAAACTATTATCTCCTGTCCAGAATATGCTGTCAATCCTTTTCTCTCACCCACTTCTTCCACAATGAGCCCTGCATTTTCTCCCTTGCTATTCTCATCCTCTCTGCCAGGAACATTTCTAATATTGCAGAGTCCCCTTGGGACACTTCCATATATTCACAACGTAGCCTATGGCAGCCGTGCTGCTCTGATCCCTCCCACAATCTAAAAGGAATCCTGGCTAGCAGGCGTGCAACTCTCCTTAGGCTTTAAACAGGGCGGGGTGCATAACACAGCAGAAGAGCACCTGCTTTGTGTGCAGAAGATCCCAGGTAGAATCCTTGGCATCTCTAGATAGGACGTGGAAGGCCCCTGTCTGGAACTCTGAGGTGCTGCCAGGCAGTGCAGATGATTCCAAGCTAGATGGAGCAGTGGTCTGACTCAGTAAAAGGCAGCTTCCTATGCTCAACAGTGTTTTCATAACTGAAAATATAGTTTCAGCTTGAAATGGGCATGTGATTACTTCAAGGGAAACCTTAAAAAAAAACCCCAAACCCCCACCAGCCATCAATTTTCTTATCTTCCAGATAAGAAAATAGGTTAAGCATCATTCACACACTCAAAATGTTCTCTCTTCAGGCATGAGAGTCACTGAAACTCCAAAAGATGGGGTGGGGCAAGCTCCTCTACAAGGCTTGGAAAGACTCCTCCCAGACGACTCCTCCCAGTTCATCTGGTGGCTACTCGGGCAAGGGCCTTCTCTGCTGCTGCCCCCGAAGCTTTGGAATGTGCTCCCTGCTGAAATAAGAGCCTCCCCATCTCTGACAACTTTTAAAAAGTCTTTAAAGATGTATCTGTTCACACAGGCTTTTAATTAAATACTGTTTTAATAGTTTTAACATTGTTTGGCAATTTTAATTTTTTGTAATGTTTTAACTTTTTCTGTTGTCATTTATTTTGTTTTACTGTAAACCACCCAGAGATGTAAGCTTTGAGTGGTATAAAAATATGTTAGTTAGATAGATAGATAGATAGATAGATAGATAGATAGATAGATAGATAGACAGATAGATAAAAGGATTCTGTGTTAGCAAGAGTTCTGCACTGGTCTCTGCCAGTCAGCAAATTGCATAGCCCAAAGCCCCTTCTATGTCTACCCTGCAGGAATGAATATGCAGGAACAGTGTTCCTGATCCCTGAAATGAGGGCCATCGGACAAACCTTTGGCAGGAAAACTTGTTGGGCATCATAGAGAGAACTGCACTATATATTTTTTATTTTATTTGTTTGTCATATTTATATACCACCTGATATATGCATCTCTGTACACAATTTACAACACAACAAATATAAAACAGAGTAAAACAGTTAAAACAATTTCACAGAATAAAAAGTTAAAACAATTTCATGAAATGAAAACAAACTGTTTAAAATTGATTTCAGTTAAAAGCCTGACAAAACAGGTGTGTCTTGAGGGTCTTCCTAAAAGCAAACAGAGAAAGAGATGCTCTTATTTCAACAGGGAGCATATTCCAAAGCCCCGGGGCAGCCACAGAGAAGACAACAGGGTTCATGACAGAGAAGGCTCTATCTATCTATCTATCTATCTATCTATCTATCTATCTATCTATCTATCTATCTATCTATCTAGGTGTCCTTCACTGCCTACATTTCTTTACTTCTCCCCACTAGACATAAGATATCCATAATTTTCTATTCATCTTGCTAATCTGGCCTTTTCTTCCAGAGAGAGCTTCAGTACAGATCTGAAGGACATTGCAGAACTGGAAAAGGCCCAAAAGAGGGCAACCAAGATGATCAGGGGCCTGGAGCACCTTCCTTAGGAGGCAAGGCTACAGCATCTGGGGATTTTTTAGTTTAGAAAAGAGGCAACTATGGGGGAGACATGATAGAGGTGGATAACATTATGCATAGAGTAGAGTCTTGCCACTTCCAGCCTCAGAGGCAAGATACCTCTGAATACCAGTTGCAGGGGCACAATAGCAAAAGAGAGGGCACATTCTCACCTTTTGCCTGCGGGCTTCTCAGAGGCATCTGGTGGGCCACTGTGTGAAACAGGATGCTGGACTGGATGGGCACTGGGCCTGAACCAGCAGAGCTGTTCTTATGTACTTAACAGTAACTACGGACATCAGAATGAGACTAACAGTTGCTGCATTGACACAATGATTCAAACAGCAATATTTGTACCAACGGCAGAATTTTCACACTTGTGATAGAATACAAAACAATTTCAATAGCTCTCCTGCCATAGCAACTGTACATCAAGTATAATTGTAGGAATTTCCAGTTATATCTGAGGAGGCTGAATCTCTGTGAAATCATGTGTGGCTACATTTGTCAGGGTATGAAACTAAGGGTGGATGACAGAAAAATGTCATGTTAGAATGATGCTTCTCCCAAAGCAGCTAATGGTATAAAACTCTTCTTCAGAGAGTGTTTTTAACAACTTGCACACAATCTGGCAGTTAAGCACAATTGCTCCACAATTTACAAAGCACTGGACTTATACAGCAGTGCCACAGAAGTAGTGTTGAAGACTGTTGGTTATATTTGTATACCACCCCAAACTTCCGTCTCTTACATCAACATAAAACAAAGTTAAAAGAGGAATTAAAGCCTTAAAACAATTTTAAACCACAAGTTAAAAGCTTGGGTGAACAAATGTATCTTGGTTGCCTTTTCACAAGTTGTCAGAGATGGGGAGGCTCTGATTTCAGCAGGGAGTGCATTCCAGAGTCTCAGAGAAGCAGCAGAGACAGCCTGTCCCTGCATAACCACCAGACAAGCTGGTGGCAATGTCAGGCAAACCTCTCTGGAGGATCTCAATGGGCGATGAGGCTCATAGTGAAGAAGACGTTGAGGCTCTACACATGAGCCATGCATAGAGCCTAATCTGGTTCTGCAGGGAGAGCGGGCTTAGCCCACTCTCCTCGCAGATGAGCAGGGAGCTCATGATGGGCAGCCGGACTGGCCACCCACACAATTATCGGCTCTGTCACAGAGCCAGTAAATGCAGCAGGAATCAGGGACCTCCTGGCCCCCAGAAGTCCCAGAATGCCCCACACAAGTGTGTGGGGCATTCTGGGGAGACCCCCAAGGTGGGAGGCGTGTTGGAGCCTCCTGGTCAGGGGACTCCTCATGAGTTGCTGCACCGTGGTGACCCACGATTGCCAAAATGGGGTTAGCAAAACACTCACTCCGCTAACCTTGTGGGGGGGGGGGTTAAGTGGGCTAACCGCCGGAAGCTGCATAGCTCCCGGTGGTTCTCACAACAGCTCAAAAGTGGGCTGGGCTCCCTTAGCCCACTTTCGAGCGGTCGTGTGAATAGCCTCGTTCTCTTATGGGTTACAACCAGACCCTTGTATTTTGCCCAGAAATTTATTGGTAGCCAGTGTACTGTATTTCTTTTAATATAGGAGTAATATGTATAAAGGCAGCCCCACAGAGAGCGCATTGCAGTAGTCAAGTCTGGAGGTTACTGGCATATGTACTATTGTTCTGAGATAGACTCTCTCAAGAAACGGATGCAGCTGGCGTATGAGCCAGGGTGATAGAAGACTATGGGATTGTTGTGTTTGGAGTGGATTCTGCCTGTAGTCTGTCCTACTCCCCTTCTCGGCAAGTACCTAGGGCCTAGCCATGGATGTGGGGTCAGTTTTTCTGCAGCTCTCCAGAACACAGCTTGCACAAAAGGAAGACCACTCTTAGTTCTGCTGTAACAGTGCAGGAGGCAAGCAGCAATAGTAACATCTGAATAAGGATACAGCCCCACCCCCTACCCCAGGGATAAGCATAGCATTATGCACAAACGCTCCTTGGCAGTGTTAGGAGGTCACCCTTTGCAGTCCTTTTGCCATGTGCACTGGAGTTCATGCTTCAAATACTTCCTCACACTATGCAAGTTTCTGCTTCAAAGAACTTCATCCTCTTCAGAGAGGCTCTGTAGCCCACAGAGAGCTCATGTCTCTAGAGAGGGGTTCTTCCTTTCAAGTTCATACCGCTAGCATGGCTGTCTCTTGGAAAACACTTGTAATATCCACAGAAGTAAAGCTGCACTAAAATACACACACACACACACACCCCATTTCACCGCCCTATTCACAGGTGGCGGAGGGGGGGGATGGGAGCAAAAAAGGATCCTTGGTGGAAGCAGCAGTGCTCTCTCTGGATGGTTTGCATCATGAGTCACCATGTGCAGGCTAAGTCAGACAGCAGGAGTGTCCCCGCCTGCTGTGACTGCACTTCTCAGGAAGCCCATTCCCTGCACAGAAGTAGGGATGGTTTTGCCTTGCATAAACACAGGGCTGCTATTCTAGCTTCTTGAGCCTATGTGCAAAGTAGAGGCTCCATCCTTTCCATCTATTTAATGCAAGGGCTATATGCTCAGCCTGACTGGTCAGGGCACGGCCATGCCCGCTCCCAGATGCCATTTTGGCTTTGGGAGGGGGGGGCATTCAAAGCAAGGCTCAAAGACTTGTTCTGTATATTCAAGATTACATTCCAACAAGAACGGCATTTAAGAACACAGATTGTAATTACAGTCGCTCTTTGTAAAAAAGCAACCAGAGGTCTACTTTTTGCAAGCATATTTCTACATAAAGCCCACAAAGTGAGGCAGTGTATTGTAGGAGGATCAAGTATCAGACTTCTTCCAGGGAGACCTGGGTGCAAATCCCCTTTCAGCCAGGAAGCTAACTGGGCACGATGCCTCTCAATACCAGTTTCAGGGAAGCAACAGCCCGAGAGATGGCATGCACATACTTCTTGCCTGTGGGCTCCCCAGAGGCATCTGGTGGGCCACTGTGTGAAACAGGATGCTGGACTAGATGGACCTTGTGCCTGATCCAGCAGGGCTGTTCTTATGTTCTTATGGGTGACTTTGGGCCAGTCATAGGGGCTATTCTTACGATCACAAAAATCGGGCTAGGAAAATCCTAGCCCAATTTTTGTGATCGTCAGAACCACCGGGCTCATAGCCAAGCCTGGTGGTTCTGAAGCGGCTAACCCGCTCCTGTAGCCCGCCCCTTAGCCCAGGTTTGCAGAGCGAGCGCTCCGCAAACCTGGGCTATCTGCTCATGAGTAGCTGCAGCACGGCTCCATGCCACAGCTACTTGTGAGTAGACCCCGGCTGGGAGGCTTAAAAGCAGCCTCCCAGCTCGAGGGTCTCGCGCAGGGCATACTGGGGCTTCCGGGGGCGCGTGGCCCCTGAGCTCCCCAGCCCCCGCCGGCTCCGTCTCAGAGCCGGCCATCATGTGGGCGGCCAATCCGGCCACCCAGGGCTCCCTTCCCGCTCACCCGTTAAAACCGGGTCTCACTGATCATGAGACCCGGTTCATAATCTCTCAGCCTAACCTTGTTTTGAGGATAAAATATTGAGGAATCAAATGTATACTGCCCCAAGATTCTTGGAGAAAGTGCATGATAAAAATAAACATGCCGTGGTACATAACAATATGCAGTATGGGGAACCAGTGGGTTGACCAGAACTATAGGCAATGTGGAATATTCACATGGGTCTGAAGCACCAGGTGATGGTACTCCCTGACCTCCATAAATGACAGTTCTGTCACCATAACGGGAGCCTCCTCCTGTCTTGTGGTAGCAAGCATGGATTGTCCCCTTTGCTAAGCAGGGTCCACCCCTGATTTGCATTTAAATGGGAGACTACACGTGAGCACTGTAAGATATTCCCCTCAGGGGATGGGGCTGCTCTGGGAAGAGCATCTGAATGCTTGCCTGTAGAAGGTTCCAAGTTCCCTCCCTGGCATCTCCAAGATAGGGCTGAGAGAGACTCCTGCCTGCAACCTTGGAGAAGCCGCTGCCAGTCTGTGTAGACAATACTGAGTTGGATGGACCAATGGTCTGACTTGGTATAAGGCAGCTTCTCGTGTTCCTATGTTCCTGGTGCCCCTATCGCAGTGAGTAAGTTGACCGTGAGGCAGCGGTGTGATGCAGGTGCTAAAAAGGCCAATGCAATCTTCAGCTGCATTAACAAAAGCATATTGTCCAGATCATAAGAAGCAGCACCCACAGTATTCTGCACTGGTCAGACTTCACTTGCAATGCAATGCTCAGTTCTAGGCACCACATTTGAAGGAACACATTGATAAACTGGAATGGTTTCGGGGGGGGGGGGCAACCAAGATGGCAAGAGGTCTGGAAAGCAAGTCCTGTGAGGAACAGCTGAAGGACCTGGAGAGGTTTGGCCTGTAGAAGAGAAGACTAAGGGGTGAGAGGAAAGCTGCTTTCAAATACTGGAAGTGCTACTGGACAGGAGGAATGTTTCACAGAAGGAGGAGCATCATGGATGCTGCAGCAGTCTCCCGTACTGAGCAGAGGGTTGGACTAGATGACCTCCATGGTCCCTTCCAACTACGACTTTGAAGGAGGGGCTCCTCCTGCCTATTTCCCCCTTTAGTGCCTGCGTAATAACTGACAGGGCCTGTGCAAGGAAGGAAGGTCACCTGTATTGCCTCCCTGTCCTGCAGAGTGCATGTTGCACTCCTGCAGAACTCACACAGAACCAGCTCAGATCTCAACTGCCAGTGAACCCAACAAGGCTGCACTGAAATGCTTGTTCCATCTCAGGATCCGGCTCTTGAGGAAGAAGAAGAGCTGCTGCAGTCTACGCAACCTTCTCTATGACGGACTCTTCCATGACTGCATCCTGTAGAAGAAAACAGTGCTTTGCTGTGGAGATGCCTGGCCCTCCCACACTGTCGAACCCTGTTAAGCTTTCTAGTGTGTGAGCACCCCCTGCAGGACAAGAGAGGACAATGTTCTGACTGAGTGACCAACAGACAAAGGCTAGGGAATTGACACATACGGTACATAAGTACTGAAATTGCCGCACAGGTTTCAGTCTTCTGTTGAATGTCACAAAGGAGGACTGTTTAAGGTGGAGACACCATGCGTAGGTTGGTGCACCTTAGCCAAAGTGGCATGTAGTAGCACTGAACCAAGTGTGGGGATTCGCTGTACACCTGCTGTGAAACTGGATTAGTGCTAGTGCGAGTGCTGATACTGCTTTAGGCTAAACCTAAAAGTTAGGCCAGCTACTTCTAGGATTTTATTTTTTGAGTTATGGGACTTAGAAACAATCTGACTATTGAGTTTCTATAGTCTCGCCTGTGACACTTTCTACAGCACACTTTCCTGTATAATTGTCATGCAGGTTCCTAGAATGCCACTACGCAAACTCTTCTGGAGTAAGTGCATTACAGCCCACAAAGTATTTTCCGCTATCAGCTTCTTCAGTCCGATTCCCTTCGAGTGAGTCAGTAACAACAAAAAGGAGGCCAGCACAATTGGAAATAAAACCTCAACATCTGTTTCTCGGTCAAAAGCCATCATCAGTGAAACAGAAAAGGAAGCTATAAAGAATGTATGGGTAACCGCAAGTTGGACTGTGAAAGAAATGAAAGCTTTTGAAACCCAAGCAACTTATAGTATTTAAGATGTAAAATAGGCACATTTATTTTAAATAATGCATGGCATTAACTTCAAGCTTCTGATACGTGAGAGTGGCAGATAGGGGTGTGCATGGAACCGCGGAGCTGTGGTCCGGCACTGGGGTGGGGGGTCCCCTTAAGGGCAGGGAGGGTTTACTTACCCCTCCCGCCGCTTTCCCTGCTCTGGCGCCCGTATTTCTTTCAGTAATTGGGGCGGAAGGATACCTCCCTGCCACCCCTTCTCCAGCGCTTTGGAAATTCTTTTAGTAATGGGGCAGCCGGATATTTCCCTGCGGCCCCTTCTCCCGCTTTGTTGCAAAATGCAGCCGGAGGGGGGAAAGCGGCGGGAGGGGTAAGTAAACCCTCCTCGCCCTTAAGGGGATCCCCCACCCCAAACCACCCAAATCCGAACCGCCCATGACCGGACTGGTCCGGAGGCCTATAGAATGGCCTCCAGACCAGTCCGGGCACATCACTAGTGGCAGAACTGATAGGGAGAGTGTGACCTAAGGGGTGGTCGGACAGGAAGAGGGTTTTTTTTTCCTCCTGACACTCAGCAGCAATATGGCATGAGAAGTCCAAGTACAGGTTAGTTAGTGAAGAAGCTGTCATATTTCACTTCTTTTCATGGACACCCTACTTGATTACTAGGTCATTTTGCAGAACCGAAGCTTAACCTCATGCACCCAGACTGCGGAAAACATTACAGTTCCTCAGAGACGAGGGACATACCATTATTCAAAGATTGACTCTCGTTTTAAATTTCTGCACATGGAAATGCATCCATGAAAGAGTGGTCATGGCATGTGTATATCATGAACCAGGTACTGTACATGAACCAGGGCATCTTGGAACTTCCGGGGGCTGGGTGGCCCCCGATCCCCACAGCTCCCACAGGCTCCGTGACGGAGCTGATAGTCATGTAGGCAGCCAATCCGACCACCCAGGGCTAGGGGTATGATTGTCTGTGGGGAGAGTGGGCTAAGCCTGCTCTCCCGGCCAAACCCTGTCTGGAGCTTCACACGGGTTGTGTGAAGCGCCTCATTGGTTCCTTTGTACCATCAGCAGCCATTATACCAATCCCTACCCTCATCTTAGAACTACTGGTATGACTAGTAGTTAACATAACTCACATTAATGTGATTGTCATGCTTAACAGGCAGGAAGCCAAAAGCACAAAGTGGATGTAGGAATAAAGGTGAGCTCCATTCAGTACCACTACTTTATACACATTTTGCTGGTTTATGAGTAAGACTGACTAAAAGAGAGTAAAAGTATTTCATGCCTGCAAGATTTTGAACTACATGTTCAATAAAAGAGGGAAGTTTCTGATTTTATATGCTTGTGATTTTTTTTTTTGGAAGGGGATGTCATTTTTTATCTCATTTTGGGAACAAAATAGGTTTGTCGTGCCATTGTGATCATTGTCTTGTATGTATTGCAGGAACTTTTTACTAACTCTCTGTTAAGTTCTCTCCTACTTGCAATAAATACTGAAATTTCAAATGTTTCAAATGTTGTCAAGACCAAGAAAAACTATATTCTAGTAAAGTGGACCATCCAGCTCCAGGCAGTGACACAATATAGAGTGAATGTATTCCAAGAGCAATTGTGCTTCTTTCTCTATGTCCACACATTTAGCTAATAAACCCATTTGAATTAGACCAGGATGTTCTCCCCTCACTTTTTTGATGCAGAGGGAAGATGAAAGTCTACAAGCCAAGAGAGTGTCTCTTAAATTGTTGACCAAGAGTCTAAACTGAAATGGCAATTGATGGCCTACATCCAGACAAGTGTTGCACTAGCTTAAGGCCATAACACAATGATACACAGAGAAATGAAGGATGATACACTAACAGAAGATGTTGATGGGTTTCACAGCACATTGCACAATGCATTGCACTAAGCATTACACAATCCTGTATGTGTCCAAGAGAAGGTCTTTCACTAGCAGCCGTGCAACAGAATTTGATTGGGCATGTAGCTTTTACCTCACATCACCACTGCTCAGAGGTGACAGGTGAACAAAAAACAAACACCTTACTGTTGTGTTGGTCACTGCACTTTATTTATCCAGTTTGCTTCTGTAAAAAAAAAAAGGAGGACCCTGATTGTCCTAACTGAAAAATAATGTGAAAATAGGTGGAACAAGCCACTGTTTGAAAAATGTAGACCTCATTGCATCAAACCTTAACAAGTTTATGTAGACTGGTAGCATATGTTCTCCATGACTGGCATTATTATTTGAATAAATCTATACAATTATCTTCATGCTGAAGTAAGTAAATGGAAAACAGAAGTACTGTACAATGCAGTTAAATTTTGACATCTCTTGTGGTGATTTCCATAACTATGTAATCTAGAAACTGGAGTTGCTTAAGGCAGTTTCAAACCATATGTATTTCAATATTAATTGGGGGGGAAATGTATGAAGCATAGTCTTGCCTCAGGAACCTTTTGGAGTTCTTTGAGGGCGTCAACAGGCATGTGAATAAAGGTGATCTGGTTGACACAGTACACTTGGACTTCCAAAAAGCTTGGAAGCTTGAAAAAGTGCCCCAAGAACCGGGTTTTCTGGTTTTGTTCACACCCCTATCCATCCCACTGACACTTATGTTTACACAGTTCTCCTCTGCTCCTGATCCACAGACCTGACCTCAGAAAGGAAAGAGGAAATTCCTACATTGGCCAAGCCTGTTCCTTTCCATCTCAAGCCACATTACTCCTGGCCTCCTGCTTCACAGCCTCCTCTTCTATACAGTAGAGGCATGAAATGTTCATAGTGTGCCTGTTTTTAAGATAAATCACTCAAATCCAGTGCAAACTTAGGATCGTTGGAACATAGGAAGCTGCCTTATACCATCCCAGTCCATTGGTCCATCTAGCTCAGAGTTGTCTACACAAACAAGCAGCAGCTTCTCCAGGGTTATAGTCAGGCGTCTCTCCCAGCCCTGTCTTGGAGATGCCAGGGAAGGAACCTGGAACCTTCTGCATGCAAGCATGCAGGTGCTCTTCCTAGAGCGACCCCATCACCTAAAGGGGAATATCTTACAGTGCTCACATGTAGCCTCCCACTCAATGAAAACCAGGGCATACCCTGCTTAGCAAAGGGGACAATTTGTGCTTCCTGCCACAAGACCAGCTCTTGCACTTTTCAAAAGGTAGTTACATATGATTAGTTCACTATAATGGAGCTGGACATTTGAGTGAGTGTTAGAACACACATTGCATTGAGTTACAACTATATGATTACATTCAGAGTGGTAGAATCTGTCATCCTCAAATAGTTTTCAGCAACATTCAACCACCCCATTAACATGACCATGCTTACTCAGGTCAGAGACTGTACCTAGGTATCCCATGGTCATGTGAATGGGTGAACAGTCTAACTTAGTATTACTAGAGCACGGATAACTGTGGCCAGGCTGTCTCTACCCAGGAGGGCCACAGCTGACACATTCACCTCAGCTGCATCACTGAAGCCCCTTGGGCCTCCAGTGAGAAAGTCAGACCAAAGAGCACCCCAAATGCAAACCCAACAACTCCATTCACAATAGGCCAAACTCCTCTCCATCCTTCCACCTAGTCGATTACCCACAATACCTCCCTCTTCTCTGGATTGAACTTCCCTTTACTGTCCCTCATCCAGTCCATTACTGATTCCAAAGCTGTCAGTCAGCTCCTGTTCTATGTCATGTGAGTCACACCCACCTATAGGGTGCTGAATCTAATTCAACCAATCTGAGCCTGAGGTGTGCGTACTTAGAGAGCCGGATAGCAACAGTTTGGATGGGTCCACCAGAGAGAGTACTTGGAATCTGCATTGTCTGCCTGTGTGCTTTCTTCCATATATTCCCTGCTCAGCCTACATATTTGTAAATGAACAGGATACTAGAGAGGCAACATAAATCTCCAATGCTTCCTTCTCCAAAGGGACTTACTCTATAAAAGCTGTAGTGAATTGATCATTGCTTTGCAAAGGAAGAACATAAAGCGATAGATTTGTTTTACTTCTATGCTTTATAAAATGCAAGCTACCTCAAGAGCATTTTTAGGCTGAATTCAAAGATGCAAGTTAAAAAAAATTAAATGATATTAGCCAGAAACAGCCTCTGCCTTGTCGCCATAAGTCCAAAGCAAATTAAGCCTCAGTGTTCAAGTGGCTGAAGCAACTGGATGTAATATTATGGACATCTGGATTATGCACATCTACTCAGAAATAAGTCCCACAGTTTACAGTGGGCTTGATCTCAGGTAACTGTGCATATAATTTCAGCATTAAGTTGCTACATAAATAGAAAATGCCTGGTTGCTGCTATACTATTACACTTCATGATATGACTATATATATTTTTCCAGCTCTAGCTATTAAAATTATATTCTGGCAAACTTATTTCTCCTGAGGTAGGGAAAAGTGAAATATGAGCAAACTTTTCTCTATCTCCCAGAAGTTAACCTATTTAACTTGAATGTACCATATAACAAGAGCAATGAACAGAATATAAAATCTTTAGAAACCCATACAGGAGAAAATTTAACTAAAGCACTCTTAACTATTCAGCATTTTCTTTTTACAAAGGAATTTTTGGCATTCCACACTAAAGAGGAGAAGCATTCAGCTACAGAACACCACAAGAAAGTTAAAGGGAAATAAAACATCTTTTTTTACTCTGCACAAGAAGAAACTCTGAAAACCTAATTGCTCCCTAAGCCCATCTGAGAGAGATACTCTGGCAGCAGTAATTATCCCATGCCACTTAATATAATGCAGTATCTACTTATGGGAAATGGATATACTTTAATTTCCATAGCAACTGATTTCTTGTTCTGCACAATTAAGATTACACGATTAAAATGTAATTTTTGTTCAAGACATAAGAGATGTTTCACATAAACAAAAAATCAAAACATCATCTCTCTACTCATACAGCAGACTGGGAATACTTCACTTTTCTGTTTTAAAATTGCATTTAGCTACAACAATCAGATTAAAGGAAGACTATAATGACACCACAATATATTTACCAATGTCCTACCTTACCAAATATACTCTCAACATACACCAGTGATCTATCTAATGAAATAATACACCAAATTCCTAATGCCAGTAGTCACAACCCCAGCTCTCTAGGATACCAGGTTGAGCTCTTTCTCAGACCCTACCTGAAATCCTGGGGTCTAACACATGTGACATGCCTACACTGCACCCTCTTAACATAAAGAGCACAATTTAAATAATGGCAGGCTTAAATCTTCTTAGCCTAATCCCATTTTCAATTCTATATTATTTTGGCTGAGAACATTTCCAACCATCCATCGTATTTTCAACGGCAGCTAATCCAATGGAGTAAACTGGACAAGTTGCTTCAGCTGTGAGCTGTCTTGCCTCAAACTACCAGCTTAGAATAAATGACTTTTGGAGTCCATTCAATTAATAGTCAACAGCGCTTAGAGATATTGGAACATTTGCAGGGATGATTTTGTTCCAGCTTTCTGGCATTGATCTCACTGATGCTAAATGCGATCTCAACTTCAAAACTTCCCACTTCTAGACTTTTCCTTTAAAAAAAAGAAGAAGAAGAAGATGTATACAGATTCAACCCACTTGCATCAGATGAAATCCACTTCAGGAATGGCTAGATAGTCCTTTCATTAATACGGAATCTAACCAAAGGGGTTATCAGGATCAACATGCTCATTTTTTAACCTAACGGACCTCTGATGGCAGTATATCAGAACATAAGCCTACATATAGAGACAGTCACTTGCTACAGTCACCCAGCTACCACTGCCATTCTACAATGATGTAGAATCTTTAGACCTTTCCTCCTCTTCCCCATTAGTGATACTAAAGCCAGTGAGAGCCATGCACTTACCCAATATAGTATACCTTTTTTAGAAGCCTTGTTCTTAACACTTAAACATACAGCTTTTGGTGGAATGAGAATGTTGCTTCCAGTGATTTTAGCTGACATTTTAAAAAGTAAAAACTACTTTTTAGTTTGCCTTTAAATCATTTTTTCAGCTGATGCAATTGCTTTAAAGAGACAAGCAAACCAGTTTAATGTTCCTAAAATAAACTGCTTATCTTTCAAGCTGCAAGATCTGTAAAGCCTTCTCCCTAGTAGACAAAATTACAAGAACTAAACACAGATTTTGCCAACTCAGAGATTTATTAAAACAAAATTAATATGCTAAGCTGTAGGCATCTATGTAAAATAAAACATAACCTTCATTAGCTGAGTTTGATTAGCAACCTACTCCCCACCTCAACTTTGCTTATTATTTGTTCCCTATTTCATTACAATGATTGTTGCAAAAGGGAAAAAAAAGGATCTTTCACTCACCCTCCAAATTTTTTTAATTCTGCTAACTCTGGAGAGTTTTGCTCTGTTCATCCCCAGCGTCTTCAGTTCAAATATATATCCTGTATAGGAACAAGTATGTTCCTACAATCAAGACTGTTTGCGGGGGGGAAATACAATCAACAGCAGAGTGCTAGGTATGTTCTTGAAAGTAAGAGGCACTCCCTAGCTTTTAGTGCTCCTTCCAATAGCTGCATAGTTCACAGCTCAGCATAAAATAGCCAATAACGGAACATGGCATTAGGGGGAAAAGTCCTCCGGCGAGAGCATGGGCTGACCACTTTATCCAACCAGTGCTAGATTGAGGTCAGGAGAAAAATCCAGTTGTCCTTGTGCCAGATGTCCAACCTTATGAAGAAGAGCCATGAACTGAAATGATGCCGCTTTCAGGCACTGTCATGCTACTTAGGGACTGTCTTAATCCTGCTGTCTTTAAAAGTGAAAATCTGTTTCAAGTCATATGGAAATGAAGAGAAGTTGTTACAGAAATGTTTGGAATAATCTGCAATGCAATAAAGCGACGATAAGGAGATGTTCCTCATGCAGTAGCTTGGAGAGCTTTACGTGTTGCTAACATTCCTTGTCCTAATTTCAGCAAATGGCAAATGAAGGGATTAAGAGCATTATAAATTGATTTAGAAACAAAAAACAACCCAACATAGCCCTTTTCCACCAGTCATTTCCTGTGCGAGAAATGAACAACGTGATCCTTCAGTTTAGCTAGCAAAAGGTGACCCTGCAACTGTGCTGCAACAAACTGAGAAGGGCTGTGCCTGAAATGTGATTGCTGGGGAAAGACTTACACAATGCACAACATGGTAAGGAAGGGGAGAACACAGCGCAGATGTCATCACAGCTTTAGCAATTTCTCCTTATCTTACAGACCATTGCAACCAGCTAAAACTTATTAGGGTTTCAGATTACATACAAATGTTCCTTCCCATTTCAGGTGTGGGTCTCCACCTTTTTTCCTTCCTTGCTTCCTAAAACCAGTGACCACTAATTTCCATAATAACCTGCACCAGCACTAAAAACAACAGGAGCAAAGAGATAAAAGCCATCTGTTCTGCAGTAGGCTCAGGTACATGTGCTGTGGAGATCTGAAATTCCCTACTCCCAAGGGTGGAGCCACCATTGAGTGAACAGGTTCAAAGAACCCGGGCCGTGCCTTGTGCCCCAGACACGCCCCCACATCTGACATCAGACGTGGGGGCATGGTTTCGCTCCCAAACGGGGCCGCACAGCCAGAAAGGCTTTCCCGGCCTTTTAAAGGCAGGGAGAGCCGCTCCTGGCCACCTGCAAATGCAGCACTGGCTGAATTTAGCTCCCAAATGGGGCTGCACAGCCCAGATTGGGAGCTAGACTGGCCAGCACTGCATTCGGAGCGTGGCTGGAATGACTCTCCCTGCCTTTTAAGGAGCGGCTCTCCCTGCCAAACTGCCCTGTTTGGGAGCTAAACCATGCCCCCACGTATGACCTCAGATGCAGGGAGAGTGGCTAACCGCTCCCTGCATCTGATGTCAGATGCTGATGCAGGGGGCAGGACTAGGGGGCTGCAGGAGCAGACTGAGCCCAGGACGTCACTGGCCTCCCTCCATGCCTGCCTACTCCATATACATACAGATAGAGATATAGCACCATTACCAACCACTGTATTTGAGAAACACACACACACACACACACACACACACACACACACACACACACACAGCCATTGTAGCATGGCCTCAGGAGCAGCCACTGCCACAGTTGTGTACAGATGTGTTGCCTGGATCTGTTTCTCCACAGAAGTACCAAGTGAGAACCTTCATACAGTGCTGGAAGGAACAGGCTAGCCATAGAACAGAGTCCTTCTACTTCCCAACTACTTTACACAGACAAGGAAGCCAGGAGAAGCCCTGCTGGCTGTATCTGTTCATACAGAGAAGCACATGAAGTGGAAACACTTCTGTATTTTTACATTTCTCGCTCTAGGTGCCTGTCTCTGTGTGTAGTCAGGCTAGTAGTAGCCCGGCTAGCACACGAGCCTGTAGCCCAGGTTAAGGGAGCACTCGCTCTTTGGCTACCAGCGGGGCTAAGAAGCAGGGCCAGACAATGCTGCCCCACCAGGATCGAACCTGATCCCGATGGTTATCACACACAGCCTAACCCAGGCTGGGTATCCCTAGCCTCGGTTAGGCTGCACATGAGAAGAGCCTCAAAGACTCCTGGAAGGGCCTACAAAATCTAAAACAAATCATATAAACAGAGACTATTTAAAAACAAAACACTGAAATGGTATATGTAGACAGCACCAAATTAATTTAAAAGCTGCAGCAGCTCGGAAGTAACTTATTTTAAGACGTTAAAACAGGGGAGTGATTTGCTACCCATGATACTGTAAGTCAAATGTTCTAGAGAAGAAAACCTTTGCTTCTCTGTGCAGCTGGTCAAGGAGTCAGCTAGGCAGACTTCCCAGGGGAGAGAATTCTAAAGCAAAGTTGCCATTGCAGGGAAGGCCCCCAGACCTCATCACACATGCTTGTGCCGCCACAGATCAGGAAACAAACAAAAGGATCTCTCTGAGGATTCAAGAGAGATGGGAGCCGGGTGTATACTGGAGGTCCTGGCGATGTGAAACGTCTCTTCTGCTCACCCACATTCTTACCTTGAATTGCCAAAAGCCAGTCTAAATAGCAAGTTTTTGTAATTATAACATCAAAATTAGAGAAGAGAGTGAGATTGTGTTCATAAAGTTACTCACTTATTGATACGTTTCTGTACGTGTTGTGCCTGAAGATTATGGGAGTTTTTCATTAACTCTAGCTATAATAGGATCCTGGTTTAATAAAGATGGACCCCCACCCACCCACCTCAGGGAGAGAAAAAGTATTACATTTCATTAAATGCCTTGTCTCACATTGATAATGAGTTTCCAAACGTTTCTCATAGCTAGCTCAAGGTGAGATCCAAATTTTAAAATGTCAGTCAAACCCGCTATGCTATTCATCTGTAACTCAGTTGGAGAAGCAAAATCTATTCCATATTGTTCTTATTCAGGGGAATCAGAAGATACAAGAATTCCTAAAGTTATTTGTTATTTACACGTAATCCTGCAACAGGGCATCTAAACTATAATACTACAGGTAGTAGTGACGAGACTCCGTTGGCACTGCTAAGGAGAACACATTTTAAGCTCTATAAAAGCCTGCATGCCTCTGTGGAGGACGCGCCAAATAGTTTAAGCAGTGATTACAAGCCATTGGAAGGGTGGTATAGAAATCGAATGAATGAATGAATGAATGAATGAATGAATTATGTGCCATGAAGGTGCAGTTACAATACCATCAGCACATCCAGGCTAGGACTTCTGGTAGAAAGTGATGGAGCTGTGAAACAAAAAGGCTTTCTCACAAGCAGCCTAGCCCAGACTAGGAGAGGAGAGCTGGTCTTGTGGTAGCAAGCATGACTTGCTAAGCAGGGTCTGCCCTGGCTGCATATGACTGGGAGACTTGATGTATGAGCACTGTAAGATATTGCCTTCAGGGGATGGGAAGAGCATCTAGGTTCCAAGTTCCCTCCCTGGCAGCATCTCTAAGATAGGGCTGAGAAAGATTCCTCCCTGCAGCCTTGGAGAAGCCACTGCTAGTCTGTGAAGACAATACTGAGCTAGGTGGACCCATGGTCTGACTCAGGATATGGCAGCTTCCTATCTTCCTCCTCGGGCAGCCCAGCGTGGGGCTAGACTGCTCATGTGGAGAGCCAGGTTCAGTCCTGATCCTGGTGCTAGCCCAACTTTCCCAACTAGCCCAACGCTAGCCCAACTTTCTGCCCCAGCTGTTAACTGAGGTTCGCTTAACCTCTAACAGGTGACTGTGTGCAGGATCGCCGCCGGGTCAGAAGGCTGCCCCCCAGCCCGCCACCATTTCCTGCATCCAATGTGCGGGGGGGGGGCAGCTGTGCTGAGCAGTGGCTGCTCTGATGTGAGCAGCCACTGTGCTCGTGGCACAAGCCACCCTGGGATGCAGGAGGGGTAAGTCCTCCTGCACCCGGGTCTCGCCTTCTCCGCACTGCTGCTCATGTGGGCAAGTGGCACGACGGACAGCTGCTGCTCATCTGCCGGGAAGGCAGGCAAGCTTCTGCCTTCCCCACAACCCTCCACAGCGGCAGCCAAGAGGTCGTATGACCTCAAAGTCTTCTGCTAGCACAGTTGTGAAAGTGACCTAGCTTTCTCAAGCTATCTCAGAGTTCTTCATTGTAAGGCCTGGGGGTTAATGGCAGCCCCCATCAATCTTAAAACCCTGACTAATTGTATATAACCCTGACTAATTGTATGTTGGGTCTCTGTGAAGCTTTGGCTGAAGCCGAATACCCTGCATGGTCCACCTGGAACCATGCAGAGGTGACCATTCTCAGCTTGCAGTGCTGCACTTTGGGATTTCTGGTGGGACTTCCTTTAAGGGAAATGGAGCCCTCTTGAGCCCCTACAACATCCTGGAAGATGTGCACCAAATTCTGGGAAGCATAATCCTTCCCAGTGCTTTCCTCCTAGAGCTCAAGAGAGGTCTCAGTCTCTCTTAAAAGGCCTTCTGAGCACTGAGAAAAGTGTGGAGAAAGTGAAAAGAAATTAAAAATGGCATGAACATAAGAGCATGAGTGCAATCCTGCTGGACCAGGCCCAAGGCCTATCTAGTCCAGTATCCTGTTTCCCACAGTGGCCCACCAGATTCCCCTGAGAAGCCCACAGGGAAGAGGTGAGGGCATGCCCTCTCTCTTGCTGTTGCTCCCCTGCAACTGGTATTGAGAGGCATCTTGCCTCTGAGGCTGGAGGGCGCCTATAGCCACCAGACAAGTAGCCATTGATAGACCTGTCCTCCTTGACTTTGACCAAGCCCCCTTTAAAGCTATCCAAGCTAGTGGCCATCACCAAATCCCATGGCTATGCCCCCAATACAACTAGCCTATTAATTATTATTACTATTATTATTATTATTATTATTATTATTATTATTATTTGGCAGTATTGGTTGGAAGGGAAAGGAGGGAGAAGCAAGCTCAAAAGCCTGGAGTGCCACTTAAGATATGAACCCTGGAAACCACCTAATGCCTATCCCTGCTGTATTTATTTCCCCTTCTGTTAATTCCCCAGAAGACTAACCTGTAAAATATAGTAGAAACAAAGCAAAAACCTGCAACAAATTGTTGCAGTTATTCCCAGTCTCCAAGAGAAGCATTTTCATTCAGTATTCCAGTCACCCTGGAACATAAGCCATGTTCAGGGTTTCTGTTCTGCTATTCTGGCAAGGCCATGTTCATTGTATCCTATGCTAGTACCAATCAACTGTGGCATGTATGTGAATACTGGAAACCACATGGATGGGGCCAGCCACATGGGTCTTCATTTTCCTGTTTTCCCAAAACAAACCTTACTTTTAAATATTGCTTGATTTTGACTTAGTTTTGCCACAAAACCTTCTGCAACTTGGAAAACATGTCTTAATGTGTGTGCTTCATAAATGATGAGAGTTTAATATCTCCTGAAGGAAATAAGAAAGAAGAGCACTGAATTGTGCCACTATCATCACTGGCTGTCAGACCCCCTTAGGAAATAATTCTGCCTAGTTCTAAATAAAGAGACCATGTAGTGGCTGGACCCAAGTGAAAAAAGTCCTAAGTGACCCTAAGTCAAAGCTAGTTAACTTGAGAGTTAGGTAGGTATCCCAGACCTATTCTGTGAATAGTCTCTGGTACCATGACAATGTAAGGAGGGGGGAAATTAGCACAAGTAACCCCAACTCTTCCATCATCCTTTACCAGTTTAATGTGAACATTAGTGGAGGCAATAAGGCAGGAGTGTGCATTCATGACAATTTAGTGTTTTCTCATTCCCATTAACCACAGATTACAATGCCCTCTAGGCCTCTACATCAAGAGGTAGTATATACTGATCTGCAACCTGTCTACAAGTCTTAGCTCCACTTTACTCTATAGTACGTGTTTTATTTCCCAAGCAACAGTTATTTCAGGACTTCAGACACTAAGGAAGGTCTGGGTTTTTCCTTTGCTTGTTCCCACCCCCCTTCCTTGGCAGATCTTTCTTTGTTGTAGGTTGTTTTAATAACTTTACCTACTGATCAGAGTCAAGTAGAGTGTTTCTTATCTGATGTCCTTCAGTTTTCTACCTTTGTTTATTGCACTTTGCAGGCATGGATTGTTATGAATGTTAATAGGCTTCAAGCTGGGATGTTGTTATTTCAGAGTTGTTTAAGCTTTGATCAAATTTAAGAATCCTAGGAGTAAATTAGCCTCCAACCACAGGCAAGCAAAATCTATTAAATACAAGAGAGCATTTAACATGCAAGTGGGGCTAATTATTTATCCGGGAAAACTGCACAGTGATTCAGTTAGAAGTATGGATTTCCCCCCTTTATTGAAAACATATCTCTCTATATAAGAGGCTAAGGATGTATGGGGCACATCTCGCGGTACGTGGCACGTCTCGTGAGAGTTCTGAAGACAGAGGTGAAGGGAGGTTTTACTTGAAGGGAAGAGGTGAAGGAAGAGAGAAGGCATGGAGTAGGGCTGAGTGGTGGACAGAGGGGCAACTGCTGCCAAGGAGGAGCAGGAGGGCAGCAGAGGAAGAAGGGCCAAGGTACAGCCATGCAGAGACATTGAGCAGAGGCATCGCAGCAGAAGTGGCCTAGGTTGACTCTAAATGCCGGCCTCCGTTGCGTCACACTGCCAAGTCTCCTCATGGGGAGGACAGCCGAGTTGGGGCGGGAAAACACACCGAGGGCTGTTCGTGCAGGCTGGATGGGAAGCCCCAGCTTGGCTATCATAAGAACATAGGAAGCTGCCATATACTGAATCAGACCATTGGTCTATCTAGCTCAGTATTGTCTTCACAGACTGGCAGTGGCTTCTCCAAGGCTGCAGGCAGGGATCTCCATCAGCCCTATCTTGGAGAAGCCAGGGAGGGAACTTGGATCCTTCTGCTCTTCCCAGAGCGGCTCCATCCCCTGCGGGGAATATCTTACCTTGCTCACACTTCTAGTCTCCCATTCAGATGCAACCAGGGCAGACCCTGCTTAGCTATGGGGACAAGTCATGCTTGCTACCACAAGACCAGCTCTCCTCTCCTTGCAACGGAGGCTGTCAGGTGGGAAAGAGAGAGAGGCAATTTGCTGGGGGTGAAGACTGGCTCACCCGCAGCAAGCAGCAGCCCCCACAAGCGAATGCAGAGCAACTCTCCCAGGAAGAGCACAGCCATGACAGAAGCCTGTGAGCCCCCTTTACTTTGCGGCACTGGCTCCCACAGCAGTTGCAGAGAAAGCTCTGTTTAGCTCCGCTGCTCTGCGTCCATTTGGCTGTGGTCACCAGCTTCATGCCTGACAGCAGGAGGAGGAGCTGCTCGTAAATAAATTAATGACACTGAGCAGAATTACTGTACTTGAAGGGAAAGACTGGATTCCAGACAACAGTAAAACCCATTAAATATCTTGGGATTAATATAACAGGGAATAATAAGGATCTGCTTAAGAATAATTATTTACCAACATGGAAATCCATTCTAGCCAATTTAGACAGATGGAAAAAAATGAACCTTTCCTGGTTTGGAAAAATTGCATCAATTAAAATGAACGTCTTACCAAGAATGAATTTCTTATTTCAAATTATTCCAATCAAAATAGAAGATAAGACTCTAAATACGTGGCAGAGGTACATTAATTCCTTTATTTGGGCAGGTAAAAAACCAAGAATCAGGTTCAAGATGATGCAAGATGCAAAAGAACAGGGCGGTCTGGCTGTTCCTAACTTGAAACTATATTATCATGCTAGTTGTTTGACACGGATTTCAGATTAGATTAAAGCACTGTATGCACCAGTTACGGAAATGGAGGGAGATGATCTGTCACAAGGCTTAGACAAATTTTAATGGACCACAGCAAGAAGGGAGGACCAAGAAATAAAATTTCATACGATAAGAAATAGTCTGTTAAGTGTCTGGGATAAGTATAGAAACAGAATTAGTCTGGATATATCACCAATAGCATCTATTCTAAAGTTCTTCTTTTATGAAGAAGAAAAATCTTTTTAAAAAATTAGTTTCTGGAGAGAGAAGGCATTCACTATGCAAAAATCAGCCACTGGAGGAGTAAAACTCAAATCTTCTCAAACTCTTGCCGTGGAATGGTCCATAGAACCCCCATGGTTCTAATACTTGCAAATTACTTCCATTATACAGAAATAAATGCAGAAACAGGGTGGCAAACTCAGATACTTGATGGAGTTTGAAGAATTAATAATTAAAAATGACTGACACCTTTTGGGTTTGATATATAAACTGTTGTTAAAGTATGACTCGGAAACAGAACAGATCAAAGATTGCATGACCAAATTGATGCAACATCTAAACAGAACAATCGATCTTCAACAATGGGAGTACCAATGGAAGGCGAACATAAAATTTACAGCAAATATCCTGTTAAGAGAAAACTGGTACAAAATGTTTTTTCGCTGGTACATTACACCTGCAATTATTAATGAGATTGGCAATAATTATCTGGGAGAATGCTGGAAATGTTAGAAGCATGTGGGGAATTTTTACCATATGTGGTGGCCTTGTAATAAAGTGCAGCAATTTTGTGGGGAAAATTCATAACAAAATGCAGAAAATCTTAAATATAAACTTCGCTTACTTACCTGAACTTTTTCTGTTAAATATAACTAAGCCTTCTATACCCTCCAAATATACTGAGCTATCTCTATATATGATTATGGCTGCAAGGATTCTTTATGCTGCAAACTGGCATTCTCAGACACTCCCAACACTGAATGATTGGCTACTTAAGTTATGGGAGTATGCTTCATTGGCTAAGGTGACAGCCTACCTCCGGAATACTACAGATGAAACATTCTTGGTATCCTGGGAACCTTTTATTAGGTTCAATACAACGCAGGGGTTATACCCACACCTCAGATTTGGCTTTTTCTAATTCGAAGGTCTATAGCAGTATTATCACAATCATCTATTAATTTTACTTTTATTCCTATTTATGAATGTCTTCAAATACACTTAGATAAGGTTCAAGGATTACTGCGGAATATATTGAATTCTGAATATTGAAGATTGACTATTGTTAGCTACATATTTATATTGTTCATTGACTTTAAGGGCCTTTGTTGTAGAACTTGCTGGTAGTTTTTAGCGCTAAAAACTACAATATTTTAAGCTCGGTAATTAGTCTTATTTCAATAGTTGGCTATTAAATTAGGGAAGTTGTGATTCTGGTTAAATGAAAAAGAAAAAATTATGTAAATGCCTTTTTCTCCCCCCCCCCTTCCCCCCCCTTAGCTACTGTAGGAGTAAGTTGACTTAACATTTGAGATACAGAATTTGCATCTGGTATTCCCAAAGGAATAACAGCGTTATATTTGTCATGTTTTAAGATAGGGAAATAATTGAGGTAAGGTACAGTGATATTCACCAGCCATCTAAAAGACAATAATTAAACTCTGGACTCCCAAAGAAATTGACAGCTTATCTATAACTGTGTTCAGATTAGGGACATGGTTATAAAAAAATTTACCTTTGAAATTCCCAAGTAAATATAGCTCATTTTCTCCATTGGAATCTTTCCCCCCTCTTTTTTCTTTCTAAATATTAAAATACGAGTACATGTTCTATGAAAAAGGCTTAGCTGATGGGAAAGGGTCTGCTGAAGCCAGAACAATGGGTTCAAATACCAAGAAAAATTGTACGCTTTCTATATTTTGTAATCTATTAACATTACTAATTATTCCCAGAAACGGACTCTTCCTCTTAATAATGATTCCAAAATGTATTGCATAAGTTCATGTGCTCTCGTGTACTGGTAAACATTAATACTAAGGTGGATGAGCTTTCTTTCTTTGTATAATCTGAAATATCATATACAATTACTGTAACTGGAAACTCAAGAGATGTAACTATCCTTTTTCTTTTTTCTTAAAATAAAAAAATTCTAATCATAAAAAAGACACAGAGCAATACAGCAGGGGCTGTGGCAGGGGCATGGCAATGAAGTGTGTGTGAGAGAGAGAGAGAGAGAGAGAGAGAGAGAGAGAGAGAGAGAGTGTGTGTGTGTGTGTGTGTGTGAGAGAGAGAGAGAGAGAGAGATAGAGAGAGAGATATTGCCTTATACTGAGTCAGACCCTTGGTCCTTCCCTTAAAACTAAGAACTTCATTTTACAATGTATGCAGAAGGTCAATTTAGTCCTCAGTTCTTCTTAACTACTAAGGGCTCTGATCCTGCAATGTGCACTTAAGAATAAATTCAGCAGAAATCATTGGGGCTTACTTCCAAGTAGAAATTTATGACACTGAGCAAACACAAAGAGACTGTGGCGGGAGGCAAGGAAAGCAATAAAGTCCTAGGGCACAGATGCTCTATGCGGGATAAGCTAGTATATTTTAAAGCACTAAAAAGCTTTAATAAAATGATTAATAATTATTTAAAAAGTGTAGCAGTTCTTAAAAAAATATATAAAGAACACTTCATTATTTCCAAATGTTACTTTGCTCATTCTTAGGACCAATTCAAGCCTTACTTACTTCCATACAAAGGCTGTCATTACATACTTCCAGGAGGTGAATTCTATGAAGCTTGTGAGCTATAACATTGCAAATGGCTTGTCATATATTACCCCAATTACATGCAGAGTCCCTACACCAGCATCTGTCTCATTCTGACCAGGCACAGATTCGGCAGGATGCTGGGCAAGGTCTGAAAGGGGAACTGAAGGGGAGCAGAAAGTGACTATTAACAGGAATCAAGATGCAGCAGCAGCAGCAGTAGCAGCAGAGCAGGGAGCAGGTCTCAGCTGGTTACAGGCAAGAGGCCAAATGTAGGTAATGCAGGACCTTGGAGAGCTCCTAGAAAGTGCCAATGTGACAGAGCCCAGCAGATCATCCTTTCTTTCTCCAAGCAGGGCTTGATGACTGCCATAGTCCTTTCCTCCAAGTGAAGCTACAGGAAATTTAAAGCATTGGTACTCTGCCTTGATACTGTGAGTAATTGTTCACCAGCTTCAGGCGAATAATGCCTCTGTCTTGTCTAACAAGAGGATGGCAAACAGCCTTGAGTGACTCTTCACCCCAAAGGCCTGAGCTACCAGCCCCTGGTCCCTCATCCTGCTATTGGAAGGCTTCACAGCTTTGGCCCTCCGGCTGATTTGGGGCTAGAATGCTCATTATCCCCAACCACAGTGTCAGTAAGTCATTTATTCTGGTCCACAGACCCAAAAATAAAAATAGAGCAAACAATCATAGCTATGGCACCAGATATGGTTGTTGTGAGGATAGACATAACTGTGTACATTGCTCTGGGCCTTTTGGAAGAAGAGCAATGTTTACATGTAGCCAATAAAATAAAAAATAGAATACAGGTGGCCCTTGTTACCTGTGGTCCCAGCACCTGTGGCTTCATGTGTCCACAGACAGGTCATAAAGACCTGGTTTCTTTATCCGTGGTAGAAAAACAGGCTAAAATTCGCCTATTCGTGGTTGCTAAGTGGCCAGAAATGACCTGGAAATGTATTCCAGAGTCACTTCTGGCTACCATTTTACAACACGGAGCCATTTCAAGGCTCTTTCTTTAAACAAACATCACCACTACCCATTTTTCTGGCAAATATTCACCAATTCAGCCAATTGGGGGGATTTTAAGGGCATTTCTGTACCCCTGGAGAGCAAGGTACTGTTCATTTCTGCTCTTTTCTGCCCCCCTTCCCTTTTGTTTGGCCTTTGTATGCGTGTAGGAACCCAACACCTAGATTCTCATGGAGTGTGAGGTTCCTTTTTTTGTGGTTTCCATACTTGCAGTTCTAGGCAATAACTGAAACCCAAGAATAACGAGGGCCACCTGTATCCAGGGGCCAATAGTTAGGTATAATGGGGGTCACAATACAGGAGGGCTAAAGTTGTGCAGTCCTGCCTTAGTGTATTGAGGAGCCATGAGACCTGGGTCAGGTGTGTCTGAGGGCCAGGCAACAAGAGTTGCAGAAGTTGCCAGAAACCAGGGATGTGCGAGCCAGCTCTTATTGAGCCAGGCTGGACGTCGAGCCAGTCCAGTTTGTTGGTCTCGGTTCAAACTGGACCAGCCCCTCAAAGGATGGGTTGCCAGTCTGAATTCAAACTGGACACACACCCAGTTTGCAGAACTGGCTCACAGGCTGGCTCAGGGGGTATACATGTAAAGGGGAATCCAGCTTGGATACCCCTTTAAAAGTACAGGGGATTTCCTATCCTTAAAAGGCTTCCATTTAATGCAGCTGGCCCGGACAATCATTTGGGAGGCAGGCAGTGCAGATGGAGGAGCCCCTGCCTCCCAAGCCTCCGCTGCTATAGCAGCCACCACAGTGTTCACCCCTGCAGCTGGCAGGGCTTCATCTTAAAAGGGAAAGGAAAACCTTTCAGCCCCCACCCCACTGCATCAGGGTAAAATGGAAGCTGGTCCAGATTTGAGCCAAACCGGTCTACCATCCAGTTTGCACATCCCTACCAGAAATATACATACTGATGGAGGGTTCTCCATATGACTGGGGGTATTTTTAAATGTTGCAAATATGGTCTCTTGCTGTGGCCAAACACTGAAATAATTAAGCATTTTTCAGCCAGTGCCACTCTGAGCAAGCAGTGTGTTGGAGGGGCAGGACAGAGATATTTTAGTTCATTCATTAATTGGACTGGCCTGCCATCATTTAGAGGCTGTCTCATAGCCAGCACACTGTAAGTAGGTCCTCACCACCACCACCACCACACTCTTTGTATACGCTCCTTTTAAAAAAACCTTTTCATTCATCTGGAGGAGGAGAGCTGGTCTTATGGTGGCAAGCAAGAATTGCCCTCATGCTAAGCAGGGTCCATCATGGTTTGCATTTGAATGGGAGACTACATGTGAGCACTGTAAGATATTCCCCACAGGGGATGGAGCCGCTCTGGGAAGAGCATCTGCATACTTGCATGCTGAAGGTTCCAAGCTCCCTCTCTGGCATCTCCAAGATAAGGCAGAGAGAGTTTCCTGCCTGTAAACTTAGAGAAGCCACTGCCAGTCTGTAGACCATACTGAGCTAGATGGACCAATGGTCTGACTCGGTATAAGGCAGCTTCCTATGTTCCTATCTAAACAAGGAAAAAATTTGGCTGGTGAAATATGAAATTCAGTAGCCTAGTAATTACTGGGTTTTGACCTATGTAGACATAGACTGGAACTTATTCCAACAGCCAGTTATGATATATTGATCTTTATCTCAGGAACAGCACAGCTATCTACTTAGCTATAACTCAACTGAGTGCATGTTGATCTTGTGTTTTTTTAAAGAAAGAAAACCTACCTTTCTCTGCTGTAATCTGATAACACATCCTACCTTTTTGTATTTAACTTTTATGAAATGCCAGTAGCAAAACGTGATGGAAAGTATTGCTACTCTTGGCATACTATTGCTTTGGGCTGAAATTTTGATTCACCAAAAACATTTAAGCCAGCTGTTCTGGCCTTGTTTTCACATATTTCTGCAAGACTGAGGTTTGCTGGAAATCACAGCATTTAGACAGCAAAACCATAGTCTCTCTTCTGTATTTGCACGTGGCTTTTATTTTCAAAGGACAGCAAACTGGACACAAATGTTTAATGTCTTTTCTACAAGGTCACCTGGTATGATGGATATTTTTTTTCTCCAATACCTGAATATGATCAGTTTCCCCCTAAGCACTTATCTGTCACAATTATGTCAACTTGGTCTGCAATCGATACTAATGGCTCAGTGAACTACAAGTACAAGTACATCTGCAAGGGAAGGTAATTGAGTTCTTGCGTCAGTTCTAAAAGAAAAAGACAGAGTGGGCAGGGTGTGATAGAGGGAACTAATATTATAAACAGTGGCAAGTGGGAATTTTCTCTACCCTCTTTTGTAGTACTAGAACTCAGAACCACTCAATGGATGGAGGTGCTAGGCAGTAGCAGGTTCAGAACTGAGAAATGCAAGTCGTCCTTCATACAATGTGGAATTAGTCAATGGAATTCACTAACAATGGAAGATGTTGTTCAAAAAGGAATGGTCTAATTTCACAGAAGAACAATCTACTGTATCTACAACTGTTAGCCATGATAGCTAAACAAGACCTCCACATGCAGAAGCAGTATGCCTCTGAATGCTTTGGATGACATATAATGACAGGCTGTTTAATTATCTATTACATCTTTTGAAAAGTGTGTTTGTGTTTGTGGTTTGTGGGTCCCAATTACCTATAGATACCATATTCTACATACACATACTGATGTAGGGTTCTCCATATGATTGGGGTGACCCCCCACTTAAAATTAGCTGAATGAACTACTTTTTACACCAATTTGCTGGGTGAAAGGTTTTTTGGGTTGGGTGTTTGTTTTTTTTGTTTTTATTTTTAAAAGAAGAAAGGCTGGATATAGTCCTTATATTTTAATAGTTATTGTTCTCAACAGATTTTTAATACTCAATAATCTGATCAATAATTCAAGAACAACATGATGTCCAAGAGAAGCAGAAGATCTTTCCTCAGATCCAAATTTACTATGTATGGTCACTATTCAATAAAATGAATAATGTTTGAAGTTGAAATCCTACGAATTCAGAACTATTCTTTTACTTCGCTTGGTGTATGAGTATTGAACATAATGTGTGATCATGGTCGGAGCCAGCAAGACTGTTCTTATGTCCCAGCAAGGAAAAAATTCAGAATGGGGGAAACCTCCATGGAGACATTGCTCCTATTGTAAGAGAAAGCACACTGGCTAGGCTGGTCCAAAGGTGACTCTGATCTTCAGCACAGGAAATGGTGGTGTTTGAATGGCATCAAATGCATATCCTCCTTGCTCCCCAAACATGCAGGCGTATTTCAAGGTTTCTGCCTTGAAGAGAGCTGGTCTCGTGGTAGCAAGCATGACTTGTCCCCTTAAGCTAAGCAGGATCTGCCCTGGTTGCATATGAAAGGGATACTAGAAGTGTGTGCTGTAAGATATTCCCCTTAGGGGAGGGAGCCGCTCTGGGAAGAGCATCTAGGCTGCAAGTTCCTTTCCTGGCATCTCCAAGATAGGGCTGAGAGAGATTCCTGCCTGCAACCTTGGAGAAGCTGCTGCCAGTCTGTGCAGACAATACTGTGCGAGATGGACCTATGGTCTGACTCAGTATATGTCCTATGTTCCTATGCCCTTGTTTACATGACTGGAGGCTGTATAAGAGCAGAGCTTGGTGTACCTAAAAGTATCATAACGTGGTAACAGATGCATTATAAAGTGGATATACAGCAGTAAGCAAGGCCTGAAAACAGCTAATATTTCTACTTATACTGCAGTGTGATCGTGAATTAAAAAAAATGGTAAGCAGCTTCAGTTTGTAGATATCATGACAACTGCCTAGAAATTAAGGTAGTGGATGAGTGATTGGTTAAGTAATAGTAATTTAAAGTTTCTTCTTCCCTTTATAGAAGCTGGCATTAGCCACTGCAGAAATCTCAACAAGATCATGATCGATATTTTATTATTTATTTATTTATTTATTCATTCATTCAATTTATATACCGCCCTTCCAAAATGGCTCAGGGCAGTTTACAACAGAATAAAAACAATTAAAACCAGGTAACAATTAAAATCAAAACTGTAAAAACAAAATAAAACCAATTAAACATTCAAACAGCTAAAAAAAAAAAAAAAACCTGGAAAACCAGGGCAACCATTTAAAACTGTTTACAGCAGTTTAAAAACCCTGGAATGCCAGGACAAACAGATAGGTTTTAAGGGCTCTCCTGAAAGACAGCAATCAACTCAAGTTACGGATTTCTGCTGGGAGTACATTCCATAGCCCAGGAGCTGTTACAAAGAAGACCCACCTCTGAGTCATCACCAGACAAACCGGTGATAACTGGAGACTGACCTCCTTAGATGACCTTAACGTGTGGTGGGGATCATGTAGAAGAAGGCGCTCTCTAAGAAATCTTGGACCTAAGCTGTTCAGGGCTTTAAAGGTAATAGCCAGCACTTTGTATTTTGCCCTGAAACATATCGGCAGCCAGTGCAACTGTTTCAAGACAGGCATAATATGGTCTCTCCGGGTTACCCCAGAGACAAATCTGGCCGCTGCATTTTGAACTAACTGAAGTTCCAAACTACATACAAAGGCAGCCCCACGTAAAGTGCATTGCAATAGTCAAGCCTGGAGGATACCAGCTGATGCATCACTGTTTTGAGGTCATTCTCTTCAAGGAATGGGCGCAACTGTCGAATCAGCTGAAGCAGACAGAAAGCACTCCTGGCCATGGCCTCCACCTGAGATACCAGGGTGAGGCCTGAGTCCAGGAGTACTCCCAAGCTGCGCACCTGCTCCTTCTGGGGGAATGTAACCCCATCCAGAACAGGAAGATCTAACTCATCCCTCAGATTCTGAGCCCCCACAATGAGCACCTCTGTCTTGCTTGGATTCAGCTTCAATTTGTTATCCCTCATCCAGCCCATTACCGCTTGTAGGCAGGCATTTAGAGAATGAGTGCCATTTCCTGAAGATGAAAAGGAGAAGTAGATTTGGGTGTCATCAGCATACTGATAACACCCAGCACCAAACCCAGAGGTTACATGTAGATATTGAAAAGCATTGCTGTCAGAATGGAGCCCTGAGGAACTCCATATAACAGCTCCTGTTTTGAGGAACAACTGCAACCAAACTCCACCATCTGGAATCTACCTGAGAGATAGGAGCGGAACCACTGCAAAACAGTGCCCCCATCCCCAACTCCCCCAGGCGATCCAGAAGGATAGCATGGTCAATGGTATCGAACGCCACTGAGAGATCCAGAAGAACCAGCAGAGTCACATTCCCTCTGTAGGCTCTCCGGTAAAGGTCATCCATCAGGCCAACCAAGGCTGTCTCAAACCCATAGCCAGCTCTAAAGCCAGTTTGAAATGGGTCTAGATAATCAGTTTCCTCCAAAACTGCCTGGAGCTGGTCAGCCACCACCTTCTCAATCACCTTGCCCAACCAAGGGAGACTGGAGATTGGCCTGTAACTATCCATCACTAAGGGGTCCAGGGAAGGCTTACTAAGGAGTGGTCTAACGATTGCCTCCTTCAGATGGAGGCACCCTACCCTCCCTCAGTGATGCATTTATGATATTAACTATGCCACCTCCAACAATCTCCCTGCTAGAACGAAGCAGCCAAGTTGGGCAATTATCCAGAGAACAGGTGGTAGGCCGCACTTCCCCAAGCAGCTTGTCCCATGTCCTCAGGAGTCACAGACTGAAACTGATCCAACCTAATACTGCAAGAAGAATTGCTGGACACCTCCTCTATAGACCTTGCAGAAATAGTGGAGTCCAAGTCGGCCCAAATACAGGAGATCTTGTTCGCAAAGAACCCATTAAAAGCATCACAGCAGAATGACCCAGGGACTGATTTGAAGTAGAAGGAGCAAGAATCAAACTCCTCACAACCCGGGATAGCTCCACTGAGCGTGAACCTGCCGTCGCAATGTGTGCAGACCAAAATCTCTTTTTCACTGCACACACCGCTATCACATAAGTCTTCAAATGGGTCACATGCTGCATCCTTTCAGATTCAAACCGAGTTCTCCTCCACTTGCGTCCTAGTCGCCTACCCAACCGCTTCAGCCCCCGCAACTCCTCAGTATACCAAGGGGCCATTTTTGAAGCGGGTCGGAAGGAACGCTTAGGAGCAATTATGTCTACTGCCCTGGAGAGTTCCCGGTTCCAGGTTCCCACCAGGGCATCAACAGAATCATCGGCTGCACCAACATCAAAATCCTCCAAGGTCTTTTGAAATCCTACTGGGTCCAGCAGCCTTTTTGGATGGACCATCCTAATAGGTCTACCACCCCTACAGGGGTAGATTGCGGCTGCGAAACCAACCTTAACCAGGTAGTAGTCTGTCCATGACAATGGGGAAACCACCGGATCCCCCAGACACGGAACACCCCTCTGATCCGTACAAAAGACCAAATCGAGTGTGTGGCTGGCAACATGAGTTGGTTTAGAAACTAATTGGGATAGGACCATAGTTGTCATGGCCCCTATGAACTCCTGAGCTGCACCAGACAAGCCAGCCACAAAGTGAATGTTGAAGTCTATATGACAGACATAATTCTGCCACTTTGTATAACAACAGCAGGTGTTGCCACCTGCCAAAACTAAACAGGGTGTTGCTGTTTTTCCCCTTTAAGAAGGAAACCCACCTTATCCAAAGGAGGAGGAAAGTGTACAAATAGTTGGCAGTATAGATCCACGGAATGGGTGACCCATGCTATATGCATTAACAAAGAGTGGGCTGGTAGAGGAAGCAGGTCAGGCAGCTGAGAAATAAGGAATTTGCATTGTCGTTGTCATCAGTTGGGTCTGACACCTCATCCAGTTGCACAGAAAACAGGAAGATTCAATAGTGCTTTCCATAGGCTTTTATCACGGATGAAACCAGAGTGGTCTGACAGAGATATTCCATTGCAAATTATAATAAGTTCTCACACACTCAAGATGCTAGTAGGTTGTACCTCCAATAATTCCAGTATTTGGGATCAATGGCTCCTAACAAGCAAATATTGGGAAAGCAAAAACTGAATGCTGCACTGCATTTATCCCACATTCACACAGACACACAAACACAACACACTAGGCAAATAACTCGGGGGCGGGGGGGGGAGAAGAGGCAGGTGTTTTTACTCTGCTCAGGGAGACTAATGAGCTAGTTTTGTAACCTTTGCCGAACACTGCTACTGCTACTTAATATTATCTCTGAGAGCTAGAAAAGCTTTATAGCCCTAACAGTTGAATGTGCCCACCTTCCTGCTTCCCTCATCAGATGGTCCAACATTGAGCATTGTTCAGAACAGTCCCCCGTGTATATATTAGTTCCAATTTGTCCACCTCGCTGACTGATCTGTGCCAGGTACATCTATCCTTAGTCACAGAGGTTTCAATGCGACACTCAAGTATTTGATGGCTGGAATGCCCAATCGGGCCCACCGTATCCTCCATATCCATCCATGGCCTCAGTACCACTAGCAGGCCTTTCCTCTGTTTCTTGTCTTTCAGCAGAGGTGCAAAGTTCCAGGCCTCTGGCCCCCTTGCTTGCTGGAAACGTCCCTTCTTGCATTGTCCCTGAGAACCCCGCGGCTGCACCAATCATACACTTCATTATTGCTCTATCACTAAATTCACCACTTATTACACTCATGATTGCTTATACAGTGCTGAAAGAGATGTTAAAGGCACTGCACTAAACAAGTCCCGAGTTTTAAAATGGAATCAGCAACTTTAAAACTTAGCCCCCCTGCAGGAGGGCAGCCTGTGTAAAGTACATTCCTTCTATTTGTCTGTGCTTTTTGAGATGATTTGTGTTCTAAGCAAGCATGGAAAGAACAGCCTGAAATTACCCTAAATATCTTGGGTCAGAAGTTCAAGCAATATGAAATAGGGGACCCAGGTGGTCTTGACAATATTAAGAGCAGTGATGGAGCAAATTTCACCATTTTGAGCAGACTCTTATTAGTTTTAGAGCTTTCTTCTACTCTATTCCTCTGCTCCTGGTTTCCTGCTTTTCTGACAATTATCACCACTTGACCCCTCTGCCCTCTGGCTCCAGTCACCATTTATAATATTAGAAGAAAGAAAATTCCTATCAATACCATTTTAAAAACAAGATATGGGAAGTTCACCACCTGTAAATACATTTCAGACTAGTATCTAGATCAGGGATGCACAGTTAGCCCTCCAGCTGCTGCTACACTACAACTACCATCACCCTTATTGGCTACTGTGGCTGGGGATCATGGGAGTTGCAGTCCAACAACAGCTGGAGGCCAAAGATGTGCAGCCCTGGTCTAGAACATCCAGGTCTATCTAGACAAGTACTTAGACTAGTACATCATGATGATGATGATGACGATGATGATGATGATGGTGATGAATATTCCATACACATATTTTGTCCATGTCATACTGGACATGGATAGTATCAAGATCACTCATGCCTAGTGCCAAGGTGGCTTGGACTATTTACAACCCTAGCATGAGGCAGTGACATAGTTCCTGTACTTGTTTCTTGCTGTGGTCTTCAGGTCATGGATGGAACGCCCCTGGCTGCAATCCCCAGCTCCCCAGACACAGATATTCAAAGATACATCTAGATCCTTGAACCTGCAGTCACCTCCAGCCAGGATGATGAACTTCATGTGGATTGGAGTCTTCCCTGTCCCCTGGAATCCTCCCCACCATTATCTCAAATCTGGATTAGTTTACCAGACATCCAACATATTCTGGAGTGAACTGTGAGAAGCTTGGCCACAAGGGACTGACAGTATAAGATGATGAACCCAAATAAATGAACCTATTGGCCTGGCAGATCATTCACATTTTTTGAAATACAGTCCTAACTTCAAAACGTACATTTCTCAACTATCTAGAATCTGGACGTCATGAATTTGTTTGTTGATTGCTACAGCACATCTTATTCTTTGAAAATTGAAAATAATCAGCACTTCAAAAGTAGCACATACCAGCAAGGTAACCCAGTTAATCAGTCAATCACAAGAATGCCACGCAAAGGAGATTCAGTTGCTAGATAAGTTCTCTGATACATGCCAACAACCTAATAAGAATAAAAGAATGATATCTAGATAGAAGTTTGGACACTTTGGGGTGTTTAATCAACCTGACAATCATGGCACAGTTTAGAACAGAGACAGTATAAAGTATCATTTTGGAAAAATTTCAGGCAGACAACAACATGCATTATGCAAAAGCCTATATAGCTGTAGCAGTTTTGACAAATCCTATGCAAAGCGTAATCTGGAATTTACGAAAAGCTGTGTGATCCTCAGTAAAGTACTGGGACATTTTGTACCACAGCTTTCCTTCGCAGCTCAGGTAGATTTGATGAGTGTTTGCTAACATTTATATTGCATTTTGAGATGTGTAGCAAAAATAATCATGTATCCTGATGTTCCTTTTAATAAACATTTTCCCACTGAGAACATAAACATTTTTAAAAGAAATACTTATTTGGGGAGAGGAGAATAAAATGCATTTATAAAATACTGTTTCTCATGAATTTTTTTAATATGCTGTCCCACAGAGTGCCCTATGAAATCATATTCTGGGATAACATATGAATAAGGGAGCCCCTCCTGTGCTCATTAAAACAGTCACTCTCAAAATACAGATCACCAGAGTTCCCGCTAACTTTCTGACATTGTTGACTACAACTCCCATAATTCCCAAGCAAAAGCCATTGCAGCTGGGGATCCTGGGAGTTGTAGTCAACAACATCTGGGAATCCCTGTTAGAGGGAACACTGCAGACCACCCTTGGAAACTGCTAGTTTGGACAACCTAAGACAAAAGAACAAAGCACTACTTTATCCAACTTGCAAGGCCTTTTCAGTTGGGGTACCAACCCCATATATGATTAAAAATAGTTATACGCTACTCCTTTTCAACAACAACAAACCCTTCTAAAAGTTGTTAAAAAGCTAAAAGCAATGTTAAAGCGCCTCTTTAAAAAGAGGTGGTTTTAGTTGTTGTTTTAAACACTTAGGAAGGAAGCATGGCAAAGCTCCTCAGGGAGGATGTTCCAAAGCCGAGGGGCCACAACTGAAAATGCCCTGTCTCTAGTTCCCACCAACTGGATCACTGTTAGTGGCGGGGCACGAGCAGGGCCTGAGATGATGAGCAGATGGCCCTGGCAGGTTCATATGGGCAAATGCCATCCGACAGGTGGCCCGGCCCCAAGCCGTGTAGAGCTTTAAAGGTCAAAACCAGCACCTTGGATCAAGCCCAGAAGTGAACCAGTAACCAATGAAGCAATTGCAGGATGGATGTGACACTCATGAAGAACCCGCGCCCACAAGCATCTTTGCAGCAGGATTCTGGACCAGCTGAAGCTTCCGAACTGTCTTCAAGGGCAGCCCCATGTAGAGCACATCGCAGGAATCCAATCTGGATGTTATCAACGTAAATCATAAATAAGATGGCTTCCTTATCCTCACAATCTTTAAAAAAAAAATGAGGTAGACACTAGCAACAACTACTGGAGGGATGCTGTGCTAGGGGACAGTTGCTGTCTCCCTGCTAAATGGACTCTCCTCTTCAAAAGGTGTCTTTTTGCTGAGTTAGCAGTGGGGGGAAATGTAAAAATAAATAAAATATGTGGAACTCATTAATGATGGATATTATGATGGCCCCTAGCATTAATGGCTTTGGAAGAGGATTAGAAGAATACTTGAGTATTGGTCTTATTGAGAATATTACTACTATGGATATTTATATACTGCTTTTCCACAAAAGTTCCCAAAGCAGTTTACATAGAGAAATAAAAAATAAAGAAAGAAATAAGGATGGCTCCCTGTCCCCAAAGTGCTCACAATCTGAAAATAAACACAAGAGACACACCAGCAACAGCCCCTGGAGGGATGCTGTGCTGGGGTAGGATAGGGCCAGTTGCTCTCCCCCTGCTCAGTAAAGACAGTCACCACTTTTAAAAGGTGCCTCTTTGCTCATTTAGCAGCTTCAGATGCAGTCTCTTCAGTTACAGTAGGCTTCTCACTAAAAATATGCTGAGGAGTAATAATAGGGGTTGGATGGATGGATAATGCCATCACACCTCGGTAAAGCCTCTTAAGATATTTTCACAGCGTTGTGATTAAGCAGAATGAGAAACGGTATAGGTTTCTTGTCTGGCCCAGTAGGTCAATTTCTATGATTTTATTCACTTAATTTGTACATGTTTAAAGCATGCAGCTGCTAGACAAACTAGGCAGGCTACTCTCAGGATGTGTGAGAATCAGCTGACAGCTCAAGATTGCCTCTTAATTTTATAACCAAACCACCAGGACAATCAGTAATGCTTCATAATTTTTAAGGTACAAATCTCTAATAAAACTGATAGAAACAATCCTCTGCATTTTACACTTTCCAGAATGTTCAAGGCACTCTGTATACTTAATTTCAGTAATCTTGACAAGATTCTCATAAGGGAGAACAGCATTCTCATCCCCAAATTACAAATATTTGAGATTGTGACCAGCAGCTGCTAAGACAGATAATCTACCTGCTACTAACCACTTAATCAGTTACAGTAACAAGATATAACATTTGCTTTCACAGAAAATGCTGGTGGCTCATTATCGGTTTTCATAATTTTCACTCCTAAGGAGTCCCTACTTTCAATTAGTGGTGTCATTCATGCACTTCGGTGGGACTCATTCTACCTGCATAGTACACTTGGCAGTCCGAGTTAAGAGCCTTGCTTTGTAGATATCGGGGATGGCTGTGGGAGGACAGTGAGCTTACTCTAAGCTTTGGAAATCTGTCCACACAGTTTCCAGCTCTTATCTCTGTTACACAGAACTGTTCCAAGTCTGCTCATCATTAGTATTTGTCACTAAGTACTTCATACCTAGAATATTGGAGGGCAGGGTGAGTCAGGCCTGAGTTCCAGCTAATAAAATCCATCTTTTGAAACAGATTTAAACAAATTACAGCTGCAGGAACCAGTGCAGGCTCAAAAGCTTGAGATTACTCAACTTGAAATGCCCAGCTGTTGCACTGGGCCTTTCCATGTCTATAAATGCAAAAGAGAGCTCAAAATTTCTCGGAGTCCTTTTTATTTCTTTGAACTAGAATGTTTACATAATGTGGAAGATAGTTCATTTTTCATGCATATCTTACAGATTTTGCTTCATTTAAAATGGAACTGTTTCTCGGAAAAGCTCACCATTATGGGGAATACTCTTACAAAGGTAATGAGATAAAAGTACATTTACACTTACCCCAGAAACAGCCATAGAAACCTATCCCAGGCTGACTCTTTCAGCTTGGAATTGACCTTTATCTATCTATCCATCATATTTTTATACCGCCTGATATGTAAATCTCTAGGCAGTGTACAAAATTTAAAATATTTTAAAGTCACAAATTAAAATACATGACAATAAAAACAGCAGAATAAAATAATTATTAAAACAAGTTTTAAAAATTATTAAAATTAAATCTAATTAAAAGCTGAGAAAACAGGTGAGTCTTGAGGTTCCTTCCTGAAAACAAACAGAGGAGATGCTCTTATTTCATCAGGGAGCATATTCCAAAGCCCTGGGGCAGCCACAGAGAAGGCCTGGTCCTGGGTCTTTTGCATGCTACTGACACAAATTAACATTTCCCTCCTGAGAGAAACAGGAGGCATTTGCATCAGGGCCAAGGCAAAAGTAGAAAGAGTTAACCGTGCCCCGGTGCAATGCAACCATGATCCTGATCACCATTCCACAGACGTTAAATGAAAGAGTTCCAAGTCTGTGTCATGCCCCAGGATCTCGATGCCCTTCAGAGTGGCAACAACTCAGGCAGTTCAGGGGTCGGGGTGGGAAGTCCCAGTCCTTTTAGGTCCGCCTCCTTTGCTACATCCAGAGGAGACATCCCTACCGGCATCCTCAGACTCAGGGGAATCTTCTGATGACATTCTGCCAAGGTAGAGGTTCCCCAGTCTTGCCAAAGCCAGCGGCTGTGGAATAGGGCATTACCCCTTTAAGTTCTTACAACTTGTGCAGGAGAGTGGGCGGAGCTAGAGAGAGGAGTCAGGGAGTAAGACCTCAGAAAGCTCAGTCTCAGAAACTTCCTCCTCCTTGTAGCTGGGTGGATGGTCTGTAACCTCATCACTGTTACATGTGGAACTCTCCAAATCCTGGGCCTGCTTTTATAACTAGCTCTTGGTCTCATTTCCCGCCAGCCTCGGGCTCCCTGGAATCCAGCCGAATCCTGCCTGGAGCAGGATAGGCTTGGGATCCCAGGTCCCCAGTATTGCTGTAATGTCCAGTCTTTCCCAGTCTCTCAAGTTAATCATCAATTGTCATCTTCTTTCTACACCCACTTCTTCTATTACTACTACTACTGTTACCACCACTACTAATATATCCTCATTTGTAAATACAGATATTGCCTCCTAATTAAATTCTTCCTTTTGGGAATCACTGAAGCTGTATATTTTAAAAGTTAATTGGATTGCATACTTCTAGTACCCCCAAGGTACTAAAATGAGAGGCAATCAGATAGAAAAATCCTTGAACTCCTTGACTAGAAGAGCATCAAAATGCTTCTTTAAAATGAAGTGTAACTTGACAAAGAACACTAGCTCTTTGTGCCAGACTGGAATCTTCTGCAAACAGAGAGTTCACAGAGGAATCTGCTCCCCACGCTTTTCTGAAGCTAGTGGTGACTAGGGGTGTGCACAGACCCGGTTTGCTTGGTTTGGTTCAAACAGATTCAAACTGGACCAGGCATGTTCAGTTATGGCACCCCTCAAACAGCGGCACGGGTCAGTTCCAATCAGAACCAGTTTGGGCCCAGTTCAAGAGTGGGGAGAGATGTTCAATTTTTTAGTTTATAAAACATGACTTACTGTCGGGCAATGGCAGCAGTGGCCTTTGGGGGTGCTGTGGCAGCTACAACCGGGGGGGGGATCTCTGGCATCTCCCCCTCCCCCCACTGGCCTCCCCCTTCGGGCCCATTTCAGCCCTCTGTGAATGTGCAGCAGCCATTTTTGAGGCCATGCACATGCTCAGCAGCCTCGGAAATAGCCCCCAAATGGGCCAGAGACCCTCCCACGGCCGCCACGGCACCCCCTGAAGGCCACCGCTGTACTTGCCGGGTGGTAAGTCATTTTTTAAAACTAAAAATGGAACACCCTCCAGCCTCGAACCAGGACCAAACTAGCCCAAGATGTTCGGTCCAACCTTGGCCCAAACCGGGTCCAGTTCAGTTCGAGGTCAAACCACTCAAACTGAGGTGGTCCAACCGCACATCTCTAGTGGTGCCCATTCTATACAACAAGAATGTCCTGAAATAAGGTATACTATCAATTCTGCACTTTAATAATAGATGGGTCTGAGTCTTTCAAGGGTATCTTTGCAGGTGTTTTTAGTATCCCTAGTCAAGCAGCCACCAAAATAATATGGTAGAGAAATGTTACTTGGCAAGTCAGTCAAGGATGGATAAGCTTAAAAATTAGATCTAAATGAGGTTGTTCCTGACAGTGAGGAATGCTTGGGATTAAGTGTAAAGCTGGTCTTGTAACATACCTGATTTAAGCATTGTGCTGGATTAATGAGTTGATTAAGGAATCAGCTCGTTAATAGCTTTGTGTCTCCAAATATAGCCTTTGTGCATTGCTGCTGTTAGTGCTTAGTGGCCATAATCGCTTTAGCCATTTAAAAAGGGCATTGTATATTACTAAATTATAGAAGGTAGAAAGGGGTTGTTTACAGGATCTAATGTCTTCAAAGATGCCTTTAAAAAGTTAGACTGAAATGCAAAGGAGAAAATGCTTAGCTACCACCTGCCTTTCCTAGACTCCCTTTTCAATAATGTTTCAATGCAACTATGAGGAGCAAGGAGCAGGTTGGCACAATTAACATTTGCATACCCCATCTTGCACCAGCTTATATGTATATCCTATGGATTAGATCATATAGAAGACACAAGGGACTTCAGAGCTTACACAATTTAGGAGTTTTCAACCTTCGTTATGGAGTCATCTGGACTGTGGCTTTCAGCTGTACTCAGTTCCACTCAGTCCCACAATTGTGTCCTCTCTTAAACAAACGAACCAAAAAACCTGAACTGGCAGAACTAGTGATATCACAGAAGGAGATTCTGTGCCTACCCTCAGGCAGCAGACTACAATCTACTGCCCTTTAATTAAATTGAGTTCAAGACGTGTTGTTTTATTTTTACTTGAGTCAGCGAGTCACAAAAAATGTCTCAAGAATATACAGAAAGAGAAGGGTCAGGCTGTGATTGCTGTGCCCTTGAAAGTTTTTAGTGGAAAGTATTGTTTGCACTTCCAAGGGCCAACCCCATATATTATTAAAAATATTTATACCCCACTGCTATTCAGCAAAGAAAACCTTCTGAAAGGTGTTTACAGAGCAAAAGGTACAAGAAAATACTTCCCTCTCCCAAAAGGGCTTGAAATCTCAACAAAAACCCACACAAAAAGGGGACATCAGCAACAGTCACTGGGGAGGCACTATGCTGGGCTACATCAGGACAGTTGCACTCCTGTACGCTTTGGGTGGTATTAAAAAGATGCTAAATAAATAAATATAAAAGAGTCGCCCCTTCCAAAGGTGCCTCTGCTTTGCAAGTTGCTGATGGCAGTGCTGGCCAAAGGCTAGCAAGGACGGGACTGAGCTCTCAGGTGATCCCCTTCTGCTTGTAGAGCTACCTACATGGGAAGACAGATCATGCCAGAATGCAGGAGAGTCAAGCTTCTGCAGGATGGAAAAGTCAAGATCCATAGGTGGCTACGTTAAACTTTTAGGCAACTGGGATTTTTCCAGCCCCAGACATGGTGATGAAGCCACCAACTGAAATATGTTAATGTCTGCAACGGGCATATAAAAGGTCTTGCATTAATTAATGAGCGTTCTTTCAGACCTGTTGTTTTCTGCTTGATTTAAGTTCTCCCTTCTGCATTTCCTTTGTGTGTGAAGGGGGAAAAGAATGTCTTGGCTTTACTAATATTTAAGATGTTTGAGAGGAGTTCATGTGGATCAAACATAACTCTTTATGAGATACAACACCCTGGTTCTACATGCTGCTGGTTAATGTATTCCTCCAGCAGGAACCATTTTCGTTGGTGCTAGAGAGGCATTTAATTAAACTGAAAGGAAATAATGGATTTTCATTAACAAGCTAATGGGAAGTGTAATATTTTATTAACTGTAAAATTATTAGGAGAGAGCTAAAGCTCTTCGGCAAACTAGTTATCTAGACTTTGGGATGCCCTTGGACCCTATTCATTTATCTTGGACAGGCTGCAAAAATGCAGGATGTATTCCATGGGCATATGCCAAGTGGTTTGTCACACATTTCAGTGGTTTCCAAGCTGGGTCCTTAGAAATTCGCTCTGCTTCTTCAGTGAGAAGATCAGTAATTGTAGGCAAACTTCCTGAAAGACTGCTAGCTCGCAGTGGCCAGTCTTCCCTCAAAATGTGCAGCCATAAGGAAAGTGGGTGTGTTCTGAGCTGCACACCCATGCAGACCAACAGTGAGGCCTAAGAGCCATAGGAACATGGGAAGCTGCCATATACAGAGTCAGACCATGGGTCCATCTAGCTCAGTATTGTCATCACAGAGTGGCAGTGGCTCCTCCAAGGTTGCAGGCAGGAATCTCTCTCAGCCCTATCTTGGAGATGCTGCCAGGGAGGGAACCTGAAACCTAGATGCTCTTCCCAGAGCAGCTCCATCCCTGGAGGAGAATATCCTACAGTGCTCACATCTAGTCTCCCATTCAAATGCAACCAGGGTGGACCCTGCTTAGCTAAGGGGACAAGTCATGCTTGCTACCACAAGACCGGCTCTCCTGCCAATTGCCATAATCAGCCATTGTGGGTGTTCTGACTCTTTTGCATTATGCTGTGCATAGCAGAGAAGAGGATGGGGCCAGGGTTCACTGAAAGTATATTGCAATATATCCCTAGCCTCTAAACAAGAATGTTCCTATTTAGGGCTCCAGCCAGCATGGAGCAGGAGCTTTGTATGGCTGTTTGGGATGGGGAAGGGGATGGTGCAAAAAGAAAATGGCACTTTTTTGCTTTTTCACACTTTTCAAATTTCTGCTTGCTGTACTCAAGGGCTCAGGTTTGGGGCTGATCGCTTCTTGACCTTAATCCTCTCTCTAGGATTAATATAAACTGTATAAACAGTCTAAGATAAGTTCTGTCTCCCTACTGTCCTTTTCCCCACAGCTGACTCTCTCAATGTCCCATGGTTCAAATGCCCTCAAGATTCTGCAGGATCTGGAAGCTCACCAGGCCTCTTTCAAGGTCATTTTTGGATTTCTAAATTATTTAATTTATACACTTCTGTATACCTAGGAGGTATGCAGGAACTGCCACCTTATTTGGGGGTAGCTGAGTTTCACATCCAGACTGATAGGAACATAGGAAGCTGCCATATACTGAGTCAGACCATTGGTCCATCTAGCTCAGTATAGTCTTCACAGACTGGCAGTGGCTTTTCCAAAGTTACAGGCAGGAGTCTTTCTCAGCCCTATCTGGAGATGCCAGGGAGGGAACTTGGAACCTTCTTCATGCAAGCTTAGGGGTACTCTTCCCAGAGTGGTGCTATTCTCTAAGGGGAATGTCTTACAGTGCTCACTCATGTAGTCTCCCATTCAAATGCAAACCAGGGTGGGTCCTGCTTAGCAAAGGGGGCACTTCCTGCTTGCTACCACAAGATAGGCATGGGGCTCCCAAAGTTTAGTATTAAAGGAGCTAAGTGCTTTGCAGCAGCCTTGTCAACAATCCCACAGAAGTTGTTAGCCCAACATTTTACGAACCTGCTAACCACCCATGTTTGTCATTCATGTCATTCAGCTTGGGAAAAGAAAAGGAAAAAAAATGGTTTTCAAAAACTTGCCCGCCTCATCATCTGGAAGTGCTTCTTGCTTGCTGTGGCCAACCAGAAGAGTAGTCCCATGTGTTACCTTTTCCTGCACATGTTCAAAAGCATGCCTCTAATGTACACATTTCAGTGGATCTGTACTTATAAGTGGGTTACCAATACTACTTTTTTGTTGTTTACCAGTAAATATATTGCTTTGCTCCCAGAGTTTATTTATAATGCTTTAGAAGCTGCTTCTGCATCCCAGTTACTGAGGTCATCCACACAATCAAAAACTGTATTCTACCCAGGTTTGGGAGCTGTGTGTGCTCCCAGTTTTCAGTTGTGTGGAAGCAAGGTAGGAGGAAAACCTGGGCTGAAGTGATTGAGCCGTGTGAGAAGCTTGCCTTCCCTGGAGACGATCTTGCTGCTGCCAGATCTGGGTGGATCAGAGCTGGTGGATCATGTGCCCAGATGGTCCACTTGCTGCCTCAGGCAGCGCAGAGGTGTCAGGGTCAGGATGCAAGGTTCTGGCCCCTGGAAATCTCACAATACACCATGTGAGTGCGCGGTGCATTGTGTGGAACCCCCCTCCCCCCCCCCGGTGACAGACGGAAGCCCACTCCTATGCCAGCACCAGCTGGAAGCAACCAGTGCTCACACATGAGCAGTTAACACACACACTCGTGTCCTTAATCTCGGCTAACCGACGGACTCCGTAGCCGGGTTTGCCATCATGGCACTGGTAGGAGCCACTCAGCTCCCGTCTGTTCTCATGGTCAGCCAATCCCGGGCTTTGCTGCCCGAGTCCAGTCTTTACTGCTCATGAAAACAGCCTCATTGTGTAGAAGCAAAGTAGAAGGAAAACCTGGGTAGAAGTGATTGTGTGGAAGCAAGGCAGGAGAAAAACCTGGATAGCTTTTCCTCCTACCTTGCTTCCAATCAATCACTTCTAACCAGGTTTTTCTCCTCCCTTTTCTCCTCGAAACCACCAAAAATTGGGAGCAAACACAGCTCCCAAATCCAGGTAGAACACAGTTGTTGATGGTGTGAATGACCTCAGTGTGTTGCTAGCTGTGCTTCATGCCTTGCGGTAGAACACCTTCAAAATGTCTACAGTCCTGGAAAAACAGCCATCACCTTGAAGAAAAGGGGCTTCTTCACCACGTTAGGCTGGTGATGGATTAGGAATGTTCAGTTCGAGTTGCAATATATGCATGAAACTAGTAATCTGTCATTTCTACCACAAAGGACTCAGTGGAAGTTCTTAGTGTGTACTTGCACATTAATTTGGCATTACAGTGTCAAAGGCAAGAGTTTTTAAAAAGAAGCGGAAACCCAGCGTGAAACTATTGTTATGACTGTACCAGATAATGCATGGGATTGTCTGCTTTAGGTACTGTAGGTGGGTGACTGGGTTGCAGAATTTTTATAGTGAAGTGACCAAAGGGGATAAGGAGTCACTGCAGAATAGTTAGAACACAAATACAGGTAGCCTTGCATTGTTAAAAGTGGTTTCGTAATATTATATAAGTTGCTAAAATTTGACTATTAGGGTTTAGAGTTTTCAGTCATCCCTGTGCCTTTGCACCTGTTGGCTACAATACAGGACATCTTATGAGTAACTGCACAGATCAGAACTGCATGCTTTGCCTTACACTCCACAAATAAAAGGGCAGAGACCTTCTTTATGTCTTTATGTTTTATTTTTAAAGTAAGCTGAACCTTTGGGAGAGGGGGGTTAGAACATTCTTGAAGGGGTCAACCTCCCCATGTCCGTGCCCCAGCAAGGCCACCATCCTGGTGGCAGTTTGCTGGATTCTGGGTCTATAATCAATTTGGGCTTGGAGCCTATATTGCTTTTGATGCCTGTCCCCTTAGCCTTCCTTAATCAGCGTAGTCTCACAAAGACCACCTAGACACCATTGCTGCATCACCTGAAAGAAACTGGTTTTAGACAGGATGTCCTAGCCTTGGGGAAGAGTGAGTCAAGCAACATTAAGTCATTGCCCCTCCTCTCACACCCACCCACATGCTACGGAGCTTTCATTTCCACCGTCCACCCCTTCCAAACATGTACAGTAATGTTTTATCCAGAGATTGAAGAGGTGCAACACAAATATAAACAATTTGTTGAAAAACATCTTTACTACTACAAGGCAATGCAGACGGCAGTCCTGTTGGATCTCTATCTGCCTCGCCCCAGCCTAGGAGTGGACTAAACTGTAACGAAAGCATTATCTAAGAGCTGGCCTGGATTAGGGAACTGATTGATCAGAAACACCGCAATTGACATAAGTGTGAAAACTGCAGTGGTTAGAAGGCAAATCCTCAAGTGCTTCTGCATCAATGCACTCTGCGCAGGTGTACACAATGGTGCTCAGTACAGAGCAGAAGGGAAAGATACAGACAGTAGTTTCTGCTAGTTTAGGCTAGACATGGCTTTGGGTAGCAAAACTGGGGGTGGGGGAGAAGAGGAGGAGGGTATTATTATTTAAACCGTGTAATTGTTTGATATAGCACCAATATATAATAGACTTTAAAGAGAATTATTGAAGGCAATTCAGCCTCATGGAGCTCAGATTCCATGTAATGCTCCGTTTCCCTTGAGACTCCCATTCAGTTGTGTTATTCATAACTCAAGAGCCAAAAGCTCAATAAAAATGACTCAGGGGATTTGGAACTATTTGATTGTTTTAACGGAAAGAAGCTATATAACACCTCCCTCACATTTGGCTCCTTTGAAAAGCTGCACTTCTTCACACAGCTCCAGCTTTAGGTAAGGTAGCTTCTAACATTTTTATCTTCAAAAGATAGTTCTTGTAGAAGCCTGGATCCTCCTCGGTGAAGCAGAGGAAAGGTTAAGGCTAAATTCAGAAATAATGGGAAACCAGAGCTCTCTTTGCCTCCAGTTTCCTAACCCGAACGACCAAACTCGGGGAAATGGAGTTTGCGGGGGAAAGCAACCCACAGTTTCCCTCGCCAAACTCCACTCTGAACCTTCAGTCAGAGTGGAGTTTCGCCAGCACAAACTAGGTTCGAATGCTGGCACTGCAGTTTGGGCCCAATGGGACTGGAGCTGAGGCAGGAAGCTCCTCTCTCACTCCTGCCCGATTGGCTGTGTGGGCTGTCCTTCTGTCAAGAAGGAAGCCTGCACAGCCAGCTCCCCCACCTCTCTGCAGAGAGCAGGGGGAGGGGGTGCAGAACCATGGCTCCACTGCACCCGCAGTTCCCTGCTACATCTGAACCCGGCCTAAGTGTCATGAAACAGCATGACTGAAGTTCACCGTGTAAATTAAGTCAGATCATACGTGCAAGACCTGTCAAGCACGCTCATTTTGAACAAGTGCTATAGTGGGTAGCTTAGGCACAAAAAGGGCCCTTGCCTCAAGGAGCATACAATTTACTGTTTGTCAATGAGAAGATACAACAGGAGGAAGAAAGTGATAGGGAAAAGCAAAGGTAACAAGAGACGAGTGCAAGAAAATGCAGTTATCTGTTTTTTAGATCTCATTATGGTTGGAACAATTAGATATCTTTTTAAAACTGGACTCTCTCCAGCTCCTCTACAATAATATGATCTAAAACACATTCATAATTCTGTGGTCACTCTTGCAACCAAAGTGTATATTTTCTACCTACTTTAAATCTTGGCTTCCTTTAAATCAATGGCAACTCTCAATTACTTTAATAAAAAAGCAAAGACTCTGGCTCCCATCCAAGAAGAGCTGCACAGAACACAGTGTGGAACATGAGCAGCTCCAGGACAGCAGATGGTGACGAACAGCTCCATTCACAAGACAAGACCAAGGGGAAGCAGCAAGACCACCCACTCCATGCAGCACAGATGAGCACAGCCGCTGATGTCTTGTGTGCAGACCCACTTCTGATGAGCACACGTGCCGCTCCTGAACCAGCAAGGGAACTTGTATGCACTCAGCTTCGTGTGCAGATCTCCCTCACTTCACTGAGATGTTCGCTTGTATTTTTAATTAAATACAGCTGTTGCTGCCTTTTTATTTGCTTGTCTAAAGTTTCTTGATTGATGCACTTTTGAAATGTTGATTTTGAAAAAAAATATATAAAAATGTAAATATTTAATATATAATTTTTTAATATATTTTATATAAATACACACACACATCTACCTTTTAAGAAAATGTACCCATACACTTTCTATAAATATTTTGTTTCATTAAAACATGCTCTAAAAGCATCTCATCAGTTAAAGTGTGTGTGTGTGTGTGAGAGAGAGAGATGTTGTCTTGATGGATCTTAACTACAGGTCCCAAGATCTCACAGATGCTAGTAACAACAGATTTAGTATCAGGATTCTATATTGCCTCCTGGCAAGGCTCAATGTGGGACTCCAAGAGGGATTTTCCTAGGGCAAGTGAAGAAGAGTGAGAGAGGATGCCTAGAGGCTGCACAGTGAATTCACTGCATCTGAACACAGACTTATTTTATTTTCAGCCTTTCCATGTCAATATTGACCAATTATTTAAAAGTGTTTTGTTTCACATAACGGCATTCCTTAGTTCATTTTAGTGCAGATGGTACAACAAGCAAAACTTACTTTCCTAGGGCAATGACAGTCTTATTGGTTTTAATGGGTTTTGTGTTTTTCAAGTAATACACTGCAGGGCCAATTCTATATTACAAGATGTCCAAACAAAATGATGAATGTGATCACAGTGGAGGGGTCCCTATATCTGCTGGTATCACTAATATATGTTTTCCTTCACATGCCCCAAGATCAGTTGCATCAAGATCAGTTTCACGATGAACCTAGGGGATCCCAAGACTTGCTTATTTTCCAATCACTTATACCCCACTTTTCCATTTAATGGATAAGAAGAGTGGCTAAAAATTCTGAGCACACCAATAATAATTACACAAAAATGATAACAGCAGCAAAAACAGAGCTTCATTGAAAGAAGAAAATTAAACTGTTTTCATCACCTGCTGGAAGGCAGGCAAAGATGGGGCCAGATGGGCCTCCCCTTGGGAGATGATTCCAAAAACTTTCATGCCTTGACAGAAAAGGTTCTGCCCCTTGTGCCCTCCTATCATACCCCCAGCATCAAAGGAAACACGGAGCAGAGCTTGAGTTTCCAGAAAACCATAGTTGGGAGTGCCTTCCCCATTTTCCAACAAGATCTACCCATAATGCACTCCTGTGAAATAGCAACATGAATTGTGAGCAGGTTGTGTATAGAAGGTTGGTGCAGCCAAGCATACCTCACAGGCTTTTCATAACAAATGCAGGGTCCCACTGTGCAGGTGCAGTGGCCTCCAAAATGGCCACCATGCCAGGGAATAGCCCTAGAAAGGGCCGAAGATGCCTGAACCAGGTGAATTTTAAAGGAAGGAAGGTTGGCAGGGGGAGGGGGAACCTCCATGGACCCCCTTGCCACCTTGGAAAAGCCCCCCAGAGGGGGTATGTTTAAAAACATTTTTAAGGCTCGTTGAAACCCCAAACGGGGGTGGGGGAGGTTCAGGGTTGAGCCGAACCGGGGGGGGTCAATTCTACCCCAAACCTTCAAACCGAAGTGGTTCAACATAGAACCGGTTCAGTTTCAAGCCTGTTTGCACACCCCTAGCCCATGATGGAAAAGTGGCACAGCACCAGAGTGATTCAGCACTAGCATTCCTCCAACTCTACCACTTGTAGCTGCTCAAAAGGTTTCTGCTCCCTTAATTGGTTCTACTTATTCTTCCTTGCTGCCCTCTGTGAATGGAACTCCTTGCCAGGACACCTATATGGTGTACACACTCGCTTGCTCTTTTCACCCCACATCAAATCCGTCCTCAAAACTCATCTTTTCCAAGAGGTTTCACTACTGAGTCCTCTTCCACTACTTGAAATAAACAGAATGCCAGCTCACCTCCCTTCTCTCTTCTCTTATTATTTACACCATTATTGAAATGCCATGAATACAAATATGATGAGTATTTATATACCACCTTTCAACCAAAGTTCCCAAAGCAGTTTACATACAAAAATAAACAAACTAATTAAATAGCTCCAGGTCACCAAAGGGCTCACAATTTAAAAAGAAACACAAGATAAACACCACCAGCAACAGCCACTGGAAGGATACAGTGTATGACATTATGAAAAAGACCACTATTCTTTTTTGAAAAGGGGCTCTTGAATAGTCAGAAAACAAAAGCCAGGAGAAGGCTACAGCAACATAACTACACAGATTTCCATACAGCTCAGATACCAGCTTGGTCTTTGTCGTTCGGCTGGTTCAGAGGTAAAGGTGGCAAGAAAGTATGGAAAAATCACCATTTCCCGAGTGCATTCCCACTCCTGACACTGTTTCCTGGAAATGTCCGGTGGAGAATGCCAAGGGCCCACCTCTGCCAGATGTTCTCTGCCCAACTTTGAATGTTGATTAGAGATGTCAGGCAGAAATGGGCCCCCACCATTATCCACCTGACATTTCCAGCTGCAGATTACACGGAAGTAACAGCAGGAGCGCAAGCCCATCAGGAACTGGCCGTTCTTCCATCCTTACTAGCTGCTGTTACATTTGGTTCTAGGTCTAGATAAGGGACACGTATTCCTACCTACATAAATCTCGACAACATCAGGAATTTCACAAACAGGCAGCCCACCAGGCCTCAACAAACTTTGTGTTTTCTTTTTGTCTGCTTGGGACTACAAATACAAGTGGGATGTCAGACACTCAGAAAGCCAACATCTATGACTGTTGGGCTATGTACACACTAGCCAAATCTGAAATTTAGCCAAATCTGCCTGGCTATATGATGACTTGGTTTTTCCCCCGAGGGGGTGGGGCAGACCTGGTTGAAAAATAAATGGTGCTGCAGCAGCAACCAAAGATATTCATTCTAGAGTCCTCTCACTACCATTCAAAGGGTGGAGGGAGCATGGACTTGCTGTAAACACATTCACCCCTTTTAGCCCCCCAAATGATTGCTGAAAAGAAGCATTTTAGTGACTTGACACAGTTAAAGTGAAGAAAATCCCCATGCCTGCTCAGTTCAGCATAATTCTTGTGATGTATAAGCTTAATTCTTATTCATCATTCCTCACATTGAGTAATCTATTCAGGTAGCCTGTAATAGGAACATAGGAAGTTGACATATACGGAGTCAGACCATGGGTCCAACTAGCTCAGTTTTGTCTTCACAGACTGGCAGCAGCTTCTCCAAGGTTGCAGGCAAGAATCTCTATCTTGGAGATGCCAGGGAGGGAACTTGGAACCTTCTGCTCTTCCCAGAGCAGCTCCATCCCCTGAGGGGAATATCTTACAGTGTTCACACTTCTAATCTCCCTTTCATATGCAACCAAGGTGGACCCTGCTTAGTTAAGGGGACATTTCATGCTTGCTACCACAAGACCAGCTCTCCTCTCTGAAGTCAAGCAGCTAAATTTCATGTCACACTTTCCCGGGTGGTGGAAGAGAAGGGGTAGGCAACCTGGGCTCTCCAGCTGTTGTTGAGCAACAACTTCCATCCTCCCATCAGATGATGGGAGCTGTAGCTGAACAACAGCTGAAGAGCCCAGGTTGCCAGAGAAATTTCAAAGATCTGTTGCACTTCTGTAGAAATCTATTCACAAGCATAGAGGTTAAGAAGGCATTATTAGTATGCAGAAGCAAGGTGGTAGGCGCTTTTCTTGTCATTGTACTTGCATACCAAATTCTGTCAGATTTGTCCTGAAAAGACATTAGCAATCCTAATATGTCAAAGAGCTGGCATTGAACATGGCAAGGTAAGCCTTCATCTGCTGTACATGATCCACAGTTCCTCACTTAAAAAGTCAGAATCTGATTTTCAGCCTACCCCAACAGTATTCAATATTCCTGCAATTATATGAGGAGCCACATGTGAGAGGGAACAGCAGAATATGGAAGTCTCCCCCACAACATATTTAAACAAGAGTCTAACTGGGGAACAAACAAATGGATCAGAGAACAAATCAATCCAGAACGTTCACTCAAGGCACAAATGATCAGGCTCAAACTATCACACTTTAGACACATTATGCGAAAACCAAGCTCCCTGGAGAAGTCCATAATGCTGGGATAAGTTAAGGAAAGCGAAGAAGAGGACAACCAGCAGCAAGGTGGATGGACTTGATTATGACAGCAATGAAGGCACCACTGAGAGGTCTTAAAGGCCAAGTTGAAGACAGATCATCCTGGAGAAAATCTATCTATGTGGTCACTAAGAGTCAACACCGACTTGATAGCACTTAATCAATCAACCAGTCAGGCAGGCAGGCAGGCAGTCAACCAACCAACTGGGGAAGTGGATTTTAACTCACAAACAGAAATTTCAAGAGTGGAAATGAGGTAAGCAATGAATACAATATAATAGTGGGCTTTAGGAATCCTCTGTTCACACAATTTAAAAAGAGGTTCAGATTGGTAGAGGGGAAGTTTCCAGTAGCAGCCAAAACGCATCTCTGCTAGATAAATACAAGATGTATATATTACTTTAAAAATCCCCTTTCCACTAAACTATAATAATTCCATTTCCTCATCAATGTAAATGAAACCATCTTAAACTTTTCAGTATCTCCCGCACTAAGAGTAATCACATTAGCATTTTTAGGCAACAATGATATTCCATTTTTTTCACCAGTGAAAACAACACACTGGCAAATATATTGTCCTGCATACCATACAGAAACATGCTGAATATTTATGAGTACTGCCTCCTTCCACTACCTTCAGTGAGTATAATAATTTTAAAATCAGCCTTCACTTATTAATCACCAGAGCACATCCGACAAAAGTTACCGATGCAGAGACTGGCTTATGGGCAGCGTACCAGACTTTGACAAAGCACTAAAGAAAGAGATCGTTAGTCTCCCTGAGCTATAAATCTAGGATGTCCAATTTCAAACCACTGACAAACTCTCTCCATAAAAATGACTAAATTTCTCGGACAGCAAATTCTCCAAAGGTCCAAGAGTGGTAGGACTGCAGGAGTTCTCCCTTTTCAAATACCATCTTGCTTTGTGATTTACTATGAATTCTTAAGCAAGATTGTTATCTCCTTGGCTCAAGCCCAAAGTGGGCTGTAGGGTTTATGGAGCAAGCAACAAAGGTGTCCATGTCTTTACTAGGAATGTGCGAACAGGTTCGACCATTTGGGGTCGAACCGAACCATCCCCTGTTTGGTCCGACCCCAAACACCTGCCAACTGTTTGGGGGGGTTCACAAATTTTTTAAAAAAATAATAATAATATTTTTTTAACTTACTCCCTTCGGGGGAACTGTTGGAGGTGCCAGGGGGGCCACGGAAGTTTCCCCTCCCCCCACCAGCCTCGCTTTAGGCTGCCACTGGCCATTCAGCTTGCTCTTCGGCCTGTTTGGGCCTTCCCCCCTCTGGAGCAGCGGCCATTTTGGAGGCCACTGTCAGCAATCTGGCCACCCAGGAGGGAAGTCCAGGAAGATAGTCCACAATACAAACTGGGCTGCAGAAACGAAACACGGCTCAGAATAGTTCTCTATATCAGGCTCGGGCTGAAAGCTGTCGACACGAGGGTTGACAAATGTTGTCTTCCAGCAGCTAACAGAAAGCTGTTAACGTGCTTTATAGTCCAAGCTGATAACTCTCAGCTGGCGGGGATTCAAGGCTTATCAGCCCTCTGCAAGAGGCGTTTCCAGCTGTGCTCTTCGCCTTGTGACACGCCTTTGCTGTGGAGTCAGTGGGGGTTGCCTGCACAGCTCATCCTCTAGTCTGTCCGTCACTGTCTCTGCTGCCCCAGACTGCTGTGCCTGCTCTGAAACACCAGCTGGACCCTCCTCGGCCATCTCTTGGGAACTGACAGCTGGGCTCTGCCCCTCAGGCACCCCTGCATTGGCTGAAAGGCTGTCAGCTTCCCCTTCCTCCTCGCTATCTGAGACCGAGGGCGTGACAGCCGCCATGCCTGCGCAATTGGCCTCTGCGTGACCCATCCTTTATTAAGTTGATATTGTTCCTCCTGTTGGATCACTATGTATTTGACAAAATAATATAAGGTTCCTGGGAGGTTTTTCTAATGGTCAAGAATCTCTCTCTCTCTCTCTCTCTCTCTCTCTCTGACTTTCAGAACGTGACACTCCAGTTCCACTCCACTCCCATGACACTCAACTCCAGTGACACTCCAACAGGGCATGGAAACAATTGGGAGGCAGTTTGACAGCTTAAATTGAGAAAGACAGGCAAGCATCCAGAGGTGCAGCTAGGTAATTCTGGGCCATGGACCCTGGACCTAATGAGATTAATTGATTAAAAGATTTAATATACCACTCAATCCACAGACTCAGGGTGGTGTACAAAGCAAGAACAGCACCTGAGATTTGAAAAAAAGGAAAGGAAAGGAAAGGAAAGGAAAGGAAAGGAAGATTGAGAGAGATTTAAAGGGCAAATGCCTGGTGGAAAAGAAACATCTTCAGTAAGATCTTAGAGGCTGAAAGGGAGGAGTTAGCCCAAATCTGAGGCTGGGGGGGAGAGAATTCCAAAGTGAAGGGGCAGCAACAGAGAAAGCCCTTCCATGGGCCCTAGTACTACAGACCTCTCTGAGACCAGGGACCAAAAGGAGGGCAACCTAAGAAGATCTTACAGAGATCCCTGCAAAAGAGCATCCTGAAGGCAATCAGCAGAATCCTTCACATTGGGGTAGATTTGTGGCCCAATTGAGGGAGGATGCTTCAGTTCCAGAAGAGTTTTGTAATTTTCTGCCATGAAACAAGCTACTTATAGGATTTTGTTGAAGTTTTTAAATTCAAAAACAATGAATTGACAGATCTGTTTCAAAATAAATACACAGAGTCCTAATAGCCTGTCCTACACCTGTGCCAAATTTCAGAACTCTAGGCCAAGCCATTTCAGAAAGATAAAAGGCCCCCTCCTTTTCCCTTAAGGAAAATCATGGGGGTGGGCACACTAGGAGGGTGGGCACACAGACCTGGGCCCCCAGGTCCATGCCTAAAAGTGCCCCTGCAAGCAACCTGAGAGCTTTCAGCTGCAGTTAAGTAAAGTTGGGTTGAAACCTTGAAGGCAGCACTAGTGACTCTCTGGGATCAGCAATTTTGCCATCTGGTGTAGGAGTTCGTTTTCACTTTGTTCTGCTTGAATACATAAAAATAAAACAAATATTATCAAACGGCACCATAAGTTCCAGGGCACTCTCATCCAAAGAACAGTGAGTACTATAATGCTACCCTGGATTTCTCAGTGCTCAGGGAAATGGATGTACCTAGCAGTGGTGTTTAGCTCACTTGAGAGTGAATCACTAGGTTTCTTCACACAATCAATTGAAGCTAGGTTTAATGTTAAACCTCTTCTAACTGAGAACCGCTTTGAGAACTTTGGTTGAAGAGCAGTAAATAAAATATTTATAGTAGTAGTAGTAATGTGGGTTACCAGCATTAGCATGATTGTGTGAACCCATGCCAAGCTGGGAATCTTGGGGCATAAACCATCTTGGCATGGGTTCACACAATCATTTCAAGGTTGGAAACCCACATTAAACCTTACCTCAAATGATTGTGCGAACAAACCTAATGTCTAGTCTGGATACGTTCCCTTGCAACCAAAGTCATCTCCTGGCCACAGGCTTTCCTGTTTGGGGTTGGGTCTGAGGCTCAAAATTAAATAAGTCATCAGTTAACTTTAAAATATAAAAACTGTGATGGGATCTTACTCTGTTTTAATTTCACTCTTTGATTGTTTTTGTTGACCACATTGCATATTAGTCTTCTCTTTATTACAATCATTGTTTGTTTTCTAAAATGTCCCCCCATGAAGAGCTGAATCCAGTTCCACACACATTGTTCTTCCTTATACTGTATGCTGTAATAAATCTACCTTAGATTTTCATGCTGTCTTCAGCTAAAATGACAGCAGACGTACAAGAATTACAACCTACGTATTTTAACAGTTGTATTTGTCAGCTACTTTCTTAAACATAGAACTTTTGAAGGTTTTATGCTTTGAATAGGCTACATTTGTGAAATTGGCTAAGATTATCACTTTCAAAGGCAGTGCTGCCAAGGACATGAATGGAAGGAGAATCAACAAAGCACTTTCATTATAGAACCATGAGGGGAGATATTACTGATACTGTGGGGCATGTCATGAAATGAGTTCGCCCAGTTCAGAAGTACTTGGTGCCACTGTAAAGTTTAGATTCTTTTTTCCAAAAAAAAAACCCCAAAAGATGAAATATGAAAGATGAAAAAGATATATTATATAGTTGTTCCGAGATTCTGGTATCCAATTGGTTCATCTCTGGTTAGACTGGAATAGGAAATCCAGATTCTGCACACACACTATTCCTGTTTTTTAAAAATATATATATATATATTTTACAAAAATGAAAAAATTGCAGTTTCACTATTCCCTAATAGTTAAAGAATTCTTGCAGAGTGGAAGACACACATTCTCTGCAAGTGGATCACATCAAGGCCACAGCCCTCTTTAGACATTATGAGCATTGGCTCAATGCTCAAGTGTGTTCAATGACGATTCTGTGAGCTGCAACCTAAATCAATTGAGCTTACTCCAAGCTGCTATTAGCTCTGCTGGGGATAAAAGACAGACAGATATAATGCAGGGACCTATATATCTTGTTTCATTGTATGTGTGTGCGTGCGAGCGGAAGATTTAGATCAGGGTCGATTCCCCTTCTCCCATTGCCACTGCCCCAATAATAGGAACATAGAAAGCTGCCTTATACCGAGTCAGACCATTGGTCCATCTAGCTCAGAACTGTCCACACAGACTGGCAGCAGCTTTCCAGGGTTTCAGGTCAGAGTCCTTCCCACCTGAAGTCACCATGTATTGAACCCGGGACCTTCTGCATGCAAAGTAGATCATCATCCACTGTGCTATAGCCTCATCACATTCAGGCTCCTCCCACGACTGCTTTCAAGTGCTCAAAATGACAACAACAGTCAGGCAATGCAATCACAAGTCTCCTGCATAAAGCGCAGTTTGGCCGTTGCACTCAGAAGAATTGAGAGAATTCCCAGGCTGTATTTCTAAACCAGTCTTACCCAATGTGCCCATGAATCTCCTCCCACCTCCTCTGTCTTTCAAGGAACTGGTTTATTACACTTCTATATCAGCCCCTGGCAGCCAAGAGACGAGATAAGCAGAGGCAGTGTTAATTCTTTCGTCAATGGCATCCTGAGCCCTGACATGAGCAGTGAGCAATTCTTCAAAGCAGTTATACTTTTGCAATTTCAAAATCCGATCCTCCTGATATATATCCCCATCAAAGTGAAGTCTTGTCCTGCTTAGCAGCCACCATAAACACCCACCGGAAAACAGAAGAATATGAGCCACGGAGCATGTGATTGCCCTTGTGCTATGTATTACAAGATTATCTAAATCACTTACACAAACCTGCTTAAAGACATTGTAGCTCATTACCAATCTGTCTGATCGGATGTTTCTCCCCAGGAGCATAGCTGCTCACGCTTCTTTCAGATACTGAAGCCCCTCCCAGACAATGGAAACACCTGGAGGATTGCCCGTTCCACTAACATAGTGATCTGCGCTATTTTTTCCAGTGGAGACCACATCGGCAAAAAGCCTTCCGTGCAGTGTTCCCTCCAACAGGGATTCCTAGATGTTGTGGACTACAACTCCCATAATCCCCAAGCAAAGACTATTGCAGCTGGGGATGCTGGGAGTTGTAGCCAACAACATCTGGGAATCCTTGTTAGAGGGAACACTGCTTCCGTGTGTGAGCCATTTCTCACTGTGCTGACCTCTGCCCAGCAGCACTGGGAGAGCCCCTTAAGAGAGACAGAGCCCCCTCTTAAGAGCTCTAGGAAGAAAACACTGGGAAGGGCTGCACTTTCCAGCACTCTATGCACGCCTTCCAAGACAGTGAAGGGGCACCTTTTCCCTTAAAGGAGCCCCCCAGCACTGGGCAAAGTGTAGCACTGCATCATGGGAAGGGTTGTCTTTGCATGGTACCAGTAGGACTGTGCAGAGTATTCCCCTTTGGCTGAAGCTTCACACAAGCCCAATAACAAGGAGTCGGGGATCCACGAGTTGACGGAAGCTGCTACTGACTCCTGGGCCTTGCAATGCCCACAAAGGTCACACTAATGTGCTGCTAACCCCTGCTAACTTGGCAAAGACGCACTTTTTAACATGGTGATTCTCTTTATTTAGCAGGAGGAGAGTAACTGGCCCTATCTACCCCCAGCACAGTACCTCCAGTGACTGTTGCTGGTGTGTGTATCATGTTTCTTTTTAGATTGTGAGCCCTTTGGGGACAGGGATCCATCTTATTTATTTGTTATTTCTCTGTGTAAACCGCCCTGAGCCATTTTTGGAAGGGTGGTATAGAAATCAATTATTATTATTATTATTATTATTATTATTATTATTATTATTATTATTATTTTACACAGTCAGACAGGTGTTATTGACTCGTTTGTTTTATCCAGACATTGAGTCCTTCCCAAGGACCTGGGATGGCTGAATTTTATTGTCAGTGTTGTTGCTGTTGTTATAGATATCGTCGCAGAATATAGGCTGTTCCCAGTAAAGCTGCTTTTTGTAACTGGCTGATGGTGATTTCTGTGGCCCCTATGGTGTTGAGGTGCTCTTCAAGGTCTTTTGGAACTGCACCCAGGCCACCAATTACCACTGGGATTATTTTGGTCTTCTTCTGCCACAGCCTTTCAATTTCAATTTGTAGATCTTTGTATTTGGTGATTTTTTTCTATTTCTTTTTCTTCTATTCTGCTATCCCCTGGTATTGCTATGTCGATTATTCTGACTTGTTTTTCTTTCTTCTCGACTACAGTTATATCTGGTGTATTGTGTGGCAGATGTTTGTCTGTCTGTAGTCAGAAGTCCCATAATATTTTTACATCATCATTTTCTTCAACTTTTTCAATTTTATGGTCCCACCAATTCTTGGCTACAGGTAGCTTGTATTTTTTGCAGATGTTCCAGTGTATCATCCCTGCTACTTTGTCATGCCTTTGTTTGTAGTCAGTCTGAGCGATCTTTTTACAACAGCTGATTAGGTGGTCCACTGTTTCATCTGCTTCTTTACAAAGGCGGCACTTGCTGTTTGTGGTGGATGATGATGATGATGATGATGATTATTGTGGTGCTAGCCCCATCTGGACCAAACTGTCATGTGGTTTCCTGTTCATATGCAACTAACTGTATTCTTTCTGAATGCAATAACACTGCTGCTTGGATTGGGAAAACCAATTGCCTGTTTGCTACCTTATTTCTCCTTAAAAAAAGAAAAAAGAACTTTTACTGTTCCTAGCACTGGACAGAGAACTTACAGCCATGAACTAACCTGCAGAAAATAAAAATAGCTCTTGAAATGACAGAGCAATATTGCCAGAAACTGGATACATCTGCATATCAACAAGGTTTCCCCCTTCCCTTCAAAAATGCAAAAGGAAACCGGAGGGATGAAGCTGGGATGATAACACAGAGCCGGAATAATTTAAAGGTGAAATAATAAAACCTCAAAAATGGCATGCTGAGGTAGGGATATATTGCTGGTTACCAATCATTAATAATTAAGCAGAGGACAGAGTTAGGGGTATGGAGGGAAATCCGGGCAAGCCTCAGGACTCCACAGCCCTCTTCAGGTGTCCCAAAAAACAGGGATACTGTAGCATCTTTGAAGTCTCCCCCCGCACCCCACCGAGGACAAACACACACAGCAGAGATGAATGTGATGCTCATGGACAGCTTGTTCCCAGGATGCCAGAAGATGCTTCTGAGCACATCAGCACAGGGGTGAAGCTTCAGAGTGTGCTCTCGGGAATGCTATGTGCAAGTAGAGTATTTCTTTTTATTAACCTGAGGCAAGGCTTAGGTTAGAGTCATGTGTGCAGAGATGTGATACGGGCCCAGCTGGAAGGGAAGAGTGGGGCTATAATAGATAAGAGGGGGAAATGTACAAGAGATACAGCATGAAAAAGATGGTGCTAGAGAAGGATGAGAGTTGGTCTTCTGGTAGAAAGCATGAATTTGCCTGCCCTAGTTTTCATCTGAATGAGGGTCTACATGTGTCAGCATTGTAAGATATTCCCTTTAGGGGAAGAGCCTCTAGGTTCTAAGTTCCCTCCCTGGCTTCTCCAAGATAGGGCTGAGAAAGACTCCTGCCTGCAACCTTGGAGAAGCTGCTGCCAGTCTGTGAAGACAATACTGAGCTAGATGGACCAATGGTCTGACTCAGCAGAAGGCAGCTTCCTATATTCCCATGACATGAGTCACTGGCTCCTTTGTGTGCAGCAGGAGATATTGTCAGGAATGAGGGTGCTCTATTTCCACCCCCCTATTGAATGAGGCAATTTCCACTGGTTACCAGTGCTGGGGTGAAACAACAGCTACTACTACTACTACTACTGATATTTTTATGCCGCTCTTCAACAACATTCTCAAAGCAGGTTACATAGAAAAATTTAAAAATACATAAATAAGATGGCGCCCTGTCCCCAAAGGGCTCACTATCTAAAAAGGAACATAAGGCAGACACCAGCAACAGCCCCGGGAGGGATACTGTGCTGGGGCTGGATAGGGCCAGATGCTCTCCCCTGGCTAAATCTTACAGAATCGCCACTTTAGAAGGTGCCTCTTTGCTCAATTAGCAGAGGTGTCACCTCAACTGGACATGTGCATGCTAAGAACACAAGCCCTGGGGGCCACCCTTGCTGCCTCCACAACCCCTATTTTCCTCACCCCCACTGCCACGCCCCCCCCAGCTCTAAATTGACTGACACCGCTATACTTGTACCAATTCCGCACTATGCCACAGCAGGAAACAAAAAAAACAAAACAGTGAGCAGGTGAGGGAAGAAGCGGTGAGTGAACACAGCAGAGGGAGCAAAGCAGCAAGCCAAGCAGTGAGTGGGGAGGGGGGGAGAGAAGTGGTGAGAGAAGGCAAGGCAAGGCGCTGCTGAGTTTTCACCTGGGTCATCTTCAACCTGGCTACACCACTGGAGTGAAAGGAGTTTCTTACACAGGAACAACTGCAAGGGTACAGTCATAAACCACACTGTGGTTTATGAGGCTATGTAAGATATATGTTTATGAAATTGTGTTGTGTATGTTTGCTTGCAAGCCGCCCTGAGTCCTATGGGAGTAGGGTGCATTGGCGGATTCTCCCAAGCCGCCCTGAGTCCTATGGGAGTAGGGTGACATATAAATCTAAATAAGTAAGTAGATAGATAGATAGATAGATAGATAGATAGATAGATAGATAGATAGATAGATAGATAGATGCAGAGGTACAGATACCCCTTAGGCATTTGAGGAGTTCCTACCCCTCAAGGCCACCTGCCAAACCTAATAAATGGGGGTGGGGTGGGTGGGTAAAATACAGATTAAATGAGGACTTGTTTCTCAAGCTTTTCCTCTGTCTGCACCACTGCCAAAAAGAGCAGATTGAGATACAAATGCATTGTAAGCAAATATGTGGGATTAAACACGTTGCTAGCAGCAAAAAGAATCTTTGCTTTGGGGAAGAGCTCCTCAGCTCAGTGGTAGAGCACATGCTTTGCAGTGCCAGATTCAATCCTGGGCATTTCCAGGTGGAGCTGGGAAAGAGGAGAGCTGGTCTTGTGGTAGCAAGCATGACTTGTCCCCATAGCTAAGCAGGGTCTGCCCTGGTTGCATATGAATGGGAGGCCAGAAGTGTGAGCACTCGAAGATCTTCCCCTCAGGGGATGGAGCCGCTCTGGGAAGAGCAGAAGGTTCCAAGTTCCCTCCCTGGCTTCTCCAAGATACAGCTGAGAGAGATTCCTGCCTGCAACCTTGGAGAAGCTGCTGCCAGTCTGTGAAGACAATACTGAGCTAGATAGACCAATGGTCTGACTCAGTATATGGCAGCTTCCTATGTTCCTATGTCTCCTGCCTGAAACCCTGCAGGGCTGCAGCCAGTCAGTGTAGGGTGAGATGGACCAATGGCTTAACTCCATTCAAAGGCAGCTTTCCACGTTCATATAGGTTGAGAATTCAAATGAGCGGCCTACAACTAGCCAGTCACTTGTGCCACACTGTGCCCTTGTCTTGGAATCAGCACATGCTGAGGCCGTTGACTGGGCGGGCGGGAAGAATATACCAGACAATCCACACTGCGTGCCTGCAGCACAGAACTCCAGAGACCAGGACGCTGCATTGGCGGATTCTCCCAGGAGGCGGGCACTCTAGCCACTCGTCTCTGTGTCTGCTGGGGATAAACATCATCCCAGTGAACACACAATCCCAGAGCCCAGCTCAGTCAAGCCCTTAACCCTGGCTAAGAGCCGGGCTACAAAGTGGGGCGACGTGGCACTGCCCCACCAGGATCACGTCTGATCCTGGCAGTTCTCACGCACAGCCTAAACCAGGCTGGGCATCCCTAGCCTGAGTTAGGCTGTGCGTGAGAACAGCCTCTCTTCCACATGTGTATGGGCGGGGGGGGAGTGTCACAGAGAGAGAGAGAGGGAGAGACTGGCTTGAAGTCTAGCCAGCCTGCAAGCTCACGGCCTGCATTTGGGTGGGGGAAGGTCTTTGGCCCCTAGTATGTGTCACTCCGTTTGGCAGTGTGGTGAGTGGGAAATGTCTCCCACTCCATTCTCAAACAAATGGAAGTCGAAAGCTACAATGCAACAAAAAAAAAAGGACCTTTCAAAGATTTGAATCTACTTTGACTCTTTTGAGCACATCAACGGCTTGGGTCTCCTTCCCCTATTCACAGGGTCTGCACTTCTGTTTCAAAATGCAGTAACACAATACAAGATTTCAGCCATTCTGGCTGTGATAGCGGAAGTGGGCAGGGATCTCCAGGAAAGGAAGTGGGTGACTAACTTTCTGCACTAAGAGCATTCATGCTTTCAAAAGCTATTAGGGCACCAACAAAACTCTGCATACATTACCCATATAGTAGAATGGAATATCTAGTGTGTCTTTAAAAAATGCATCCATTATTTAAAATGAAGGCTATGCATTATTAATATTTCTCTATTACTTTCCAAATACACTCCCTTATAATATCAATACTGTTTTAAGCAGTCTGTCAGAGCACACTGCTGCAAGATTTCACTAGAACTATGTGACCTAAACTTATAGGCAGAAATAGACAGAAATATCTACAGCTCCTAGAATGTACTTCCAGACCTCAACCAAGGCTGTGGAGAGGGTGGTGGAAGGGGTGGAAACATCTCCGTTCTGTGAGATTCACTTACTGCCAATGTTCTGAGGTACGCAAAATCTATTCTACTGTATGGAATACAGCCAGTGGGAAGCTTGTTAAAACTGTGTGGATCGCAACATCTCAACATTAGTTTTCAAATGTTTTGTTCGAGATAATCTTGAAATGTGATTTTTGCATACAGTTCTCTCTCCTCAAGGTCCAGTAGGTCTCCATATCCCACAACACATATACTTTTCTGAATTCCATTCTTATAGTTAATTGTACATGTATGTGAACATCTTCCTGGTGCTCTTTTCATACTCCCCCCCTTCTTTGTCTCTGTTGATCTTTTTGGTCTTCTGTGAGCCCTTTCCAGTGTGAAAGGGCAATGTGACCAGTGTGGACCACAGTGTGGACCACTGGTGTGGACCAGTGTGAAAGGGCAATCAGGTTATCAGGGAGGAAGCCCTGAAGAGCTTACCTCCCCGCACATGAGCAGTTCCCTCTCCTTGGGCGACGAGCACCAGCTGCTGCCGGTAGCTCCAAGGGTTGGGGTGCTGGGACGTGTCACCCCCTGGAGCTCCAATAATGCACCGTGCAAGTGCATAATCGCAGCTGACAGACAATCTGAAAAACGAGGTTATGGGAGAGCTTGCTCCCTTAAAAACATTTTAGAGGGAGGCTCCATAGGTGGGTTTGCCACCATGGTGCCACTGGGATCGGGCCGAATCCTGGCGGTACATGTGTGCATGCAAAAATGGGCTGGGCTTCCTTAGCCTGGTTTTGCACGCCTGCGTGACTAGCCTCTGTGACTCTCCATCCTTTGCTGATGAAAGGAATTTATTTTTGGTTTTGCCTACTGGACATACTATACTAATCTATACTTACTGTACTGCTTGAACTTTGCCAATGGGCCATCTATTCATCCATTCTACAAGGGAGTGGGTAGCAGACTATTAAGGGCTCAATGGTGGCAATCTAAGGTACAGCCAACCACCTTAGTGCCCTCCACTTCCACACTCCAGTGCTCCTTGTCCCCTGTCAAGAGTTCTTACATGTCCCTTTTGAGGATGGTTTGAGAAGATGAATCTCAAGTGTTGCCGTGGCATGCAAACAGGGATGCAGCAAAGTGCAGAGGGAGAGATTCCACTCTACTGCTGGCACCTATGCTGCTGTTTCCAATTAGTCTGGCTTAACTCTTTATCTATCCTACCCTTTCCACCATAGCTCTTCAACATGACTGCAGTCCACATAAATGATTAGAGGGCTGAAAAAAAATCCGGAAATAAACTGGAAAACCTTTTCTCCCAGCAACTCACAAAATCAAGTCTACAAAAATGTGGCATGGTATTTTGTATGAATTTTGCAAAGAAGATTTTGAATACAATGGGATCCAATTCCTTCACCACCTGTTTCCCCACCTTTCTTCGGGGAAACATTTGAAGGTAGCAGCAATTTAAAGCTCCTTTTAAGTGGGATAAACACTGTGAATTGACCAATGGACTCTTCTTAGCAGTGTACAGATATCATTTGTTACACCAGGGGCGGGCAACTTTAGCTCTCCAGCTGTTGATGAACTACAACTCCTATCACCACCAGCCACAATTTATTGTGGCTGGTGATGATGGGAGTTGTAGTTTAACAACACCTGGAGAGCCAAGGTTGCCTACCTACCCCTGTGTTGCACCATTGGAGAATTCCTGGGCATCCAAGTTCAATGAAATTGTGGGCAAAACTGGAAAGGACTTGGTGGAAAGCTCCACAAATGACAAGTCCTTTGAAAGAAAGGCTGAAAATGCAAAGAACTTGATATATTTAAACTAGAGAAAAATCAGGATGGGTGGATATAGGAAGAAATATGCTGGCAGTTTTCAGATATTGGAAACACAAAAGAACTATTCTTCATGTAACCTCTGAGGACAGGACAAATATTTTTAAACACAAAAAGAGGCTGGTAGGTTTATGCAAAACACTATGAAGTGCTTTCTAGAGGCAATTCAGTAATGAAGTAAGAATGTGAGATTTCCTCCAGAGGTTTTCAAACAACTACGGAGAGGCACTGTACTTTGGACCCACTATCTGGGCATAACAGCTAAGCCTGTGTTCTTCATTGCATAGCCCGAGAGCCAGTGGCCGGTCCATTGACCCTAAGTGCGACTCCAAGACCAACTGTTTCTTAGACCTGTATGAAGTTGAAGCTGAAGACTCCACACAGCTCCCCAGGCACCACACGGAGGCGATCGCTCCCACTGCACAGAGCCGAGAGGAGAGGAGAGGAGAGCTGGTCTTGTGGTAGCAAGCATGACTTGTCCCCATAGCTAAGCTGGGTCTGCCCTGGTTGCATATCAATGGGAGACTTGATGTGTGAGAACTGCAAGATATTCCCCTCAGGGGATGAAGCCGCTCTGGGAAGAGCAGAAGGTTTCAAGTTCCCTCCCTGGCTTCTCCAAGATAGGGCTGAGAGAGACTCCTGCCTGCAACCTTGGTCAAGCCGCTGCCAGTCTGTGAAGACAATACTGAGCTAGATGGACCAATGGTCTGACTCAGTATATGGCAGTTTCCTATGTTCCTATGATAACTTTTAGGCGAAGGGAGCCCTGTTGAGCTCAGCGCTTTCTTGAAAGGCCTGCAGAATGCTGGGAAGGACAACACTTCCCTGTGTTCCAGGCATGGCTTCCGAGATGGTCCTGGGACTCAACAGGGCTCCATTTCTCTTTTAAAAAAACCACACCCAGGCTGAGAAAAGCACAGCACTGCAGGGAGGTCAGTGGGGCAGGAAATGGCTCTCACACAGAACATTTTTTGCCAAATGGGCCACATCTGAAAAGTAGTGAAGATCACTGAACTGTATGATCTACGCACTCCCTTCCAACCCTATAATTATGCCTTTCCTGGCTATCCACGTTGTCTCCCCAAGCCCTGTTCCAAAGTGATATTTCATGAAAGAAACCAAGTCCACCTCAAAAAGGATTTTAGTATGTTGCAGTGTGAATGACCAAACAGGAATGCTTCCTAATTCTAACCCTGGACTGCTCGCTTTAGATTCCCTGCTCAAAGCTCATGCTGCTTACCTGATCCAGGGCAGGGACCATCCCATCAGCCAAGAAATCCTCCATGGCGACAGCAGCAACAGGGAGACATGAGAATTTAAACGGGCGAAACTCTGCTGCTGCAGAGCCTGCAGTGGCAGAGCAGCTGGCACCCTCATATTAATAGTACATACGTAAAAAATTATATAATATTTATTTAAATTAATTACATCCAGTAATGTTCTAAACAAGCCAGTGGATTTTCCCCCTCAAGCTCATTACCCTAACTCTGTGCAAAGTTTCAAAGGTTTCTTTGCTCAAAGAGTTGGCTTGCTCCCAATGTAGAAATGAGCAACTACATCAGCAACAGCTTTGAAGAAGAAGAAAAACTAACCAAATCTCAAGATTCAAGAGGTATCCCAAAAGCATCAGAAAGAAGCTGAACTCACATTAGCACAGGCAGAAGCACTGAGGAAGTAACTTAACTTCATCTGATGTTGGAGTGTCCATAAGAGTTACAAATATATTTGGGAATTCATTTTCAAATGGACATTTTGTGTACACCAGAAAGACGCCAAAACAAGGTTAAAGACACTGACAAAATTCTGGAAAAGATTACTGGGGTTACCCCCTGCAGATTCTTTAGTTGTTTTAATTGGAGCTCTCACCAAGACAGGAGCATGTGGAACATCCCATGCCTTGAAAACTTCCAAGCATGCTCAGTGCCAGCATAGATATTGTAAAGATAAAGTGTGCCATCAAGTCGATTTCGACTCCTGCACCCACAGAGCTCTGTGGTTTTCTTTGGTAGAATACAGGAGGGGTTTACCATTGCCGCCTCCCGTGCAGTATGAGATGATGCCTTTCAGCATCTTCCTATATCACAACTGCCCGATATAGTACCAGCGGGGATTCGAACCGGCAACCTTCCGCTTGTTAGTCAAGCATTTCCCTGCTGCCCCACTTAAGGTGGTGCATAGATATTGAGAACATCCTAATAGATGGTGCATAATGGGAATGTGATGGTAGTCGGTAGTCAAATAAATAATCAGACATGAGCATCACTGTCTTCAATATACCATATAGAACATGCAGTATTGCCACTGAGAAGGCCCGGAGGATAGCAAACGGGTTTGGACTTGAGGATTCAACAGATTTCCCTTTGCAAAAAGAAAATTCACACATTGTTGCTAGAGGGAACATAAAAATTAAGGACAGTGTGCAGTTTTGCATGAAGGAAGCCAGGAAGATAGGAAGCTGCCATATACTGAGTCAGACCATTGGTCAACCTAACTCAGTATTGTCTACACAGACTGGCAGCAGCTTCTCCAAGGTTGCAGGCAGGAATCTCTCTCAGCTGTATCTTGGAGAGGCCAGAGAGGGAACATGAAACCTTCTGCTCTTCCCAGAGTGGCTCCATCTCCTGAGGGGAATATCTCACAGTGCTCACACACGTAGTCTCCCATTCAAATGCAACCAGGGCAGACCTTGCTTAGCTAGGGGGACAAGTCATGCTTGCTGCTACAAGACCAGCTCTCCTATCTGAGAGACGAATCTTGGCTGGGAAAGTTTCACTGCTCTGTGGTGGAGTTTGAATTCTTAAAGCCAAGATGGAATGATGGCATGAAGTGAGATAAGACTGAGAAGTGTTACACACAAGTATAGATGGAAATCAGGAACAGGGGATATTGGGAATGAAGGAGTACATCCTTGATTCATAACAACTGGCTCTCAGCAGCAAAATTCTGCATCATCTGAGATCTGCAGGAGTTGCCTACCATGCTTTAGGCAAGGGGGAAGTGCTGGGTTTCATTTGCCTATGTACCGTAGGAATCAAGACTGTGATCAATATGTCCATCGACTCTCTCCATATCTCCCGAGAAATATGGCAACTGAGCAAAGGTAGAAGGTTTAAAAAATGGTTATCTTTATGTTAAAAAACAATCAGATTAAAACCTTAACTGAATAATAAGAGTAATCAAGTAATGTATACCACAAACACAAGTTGGAAAGACTCCTGTCACCAATGAGATTCCAAGGCAGAACTTATTTCATTTATGCCAAGACAGATCTTATTTACTGGGAAAAGTGTTTAAAAAATAATAAGCCTGTAAAGTTCATGCAGCTGTGGTCAGGAAAAACAATATTACTCCTTACAAATTAATAGATACACTTGCTCTCCAAGCACCCATTGGGGTTATTTATAATGAAATGACCTTAAAAATATTTTCCATTAGATGTGGCACACACCAAATTGCCCCAGGAGAAATCGCATGTTACGTTATTTGTTAACATGAAGAGTTGTCATTCTGTGCAATAACCTGGGGCTACTTAAAAGCACATTCCCACTCATAATTAGCACTTGGCATTAAGCGACATTTTCTCAAGTAGGCTGGCAGGGCTCTAAATAGCATACTGAGAAGGCTTGGACAATTTTAATAAGAGGATAGAACAATGCTGGGGCCCACCTATTCATTTTGCTTTTGTGAGTTTCAAAGTCAGGCCCTCATGTGTGCTTTTTTGCTTTAAATATTTAATAGTGTCTATAATGGATGACGGGCTTTTCAGGCAGAACAGGAAAGATGTAAGGAGGCCTCTTTGGTTTGAGAAATAGTCCTGGAGTACAGATGCAGCCTGGCAGGTCATTACGGCTTCGTTTTGAAAATGAGAGGGGCCAGGGCTCAAGTCTGCCTTGAATGATTTTTGCTCTTAGGTTTTACACTGGCATCCCACTCTTTCTCCAAAGAGCTCAGGGTGGTGCACACAGGATTTCTCCATTGCATCCTCCAAACAATTCTGTGAGAGTGACTGGACCAGCACCACCCAGGGAGGTTGTTTACTGGACAGGATTTAAAGCAGGTCTCCCCCATGCCAAGCCCAGTATACTTATCTACTGTAGCATACTAGCGCTCTGGGCTGCAAGTCGAAGTCAGCATCCGTTTTAGCCATTGTAGCTTCGTGAGCAGCAAGTTGTGGCTACTCAACCCCCTTGGAATAGTACACCAGGGTTTCTTAACCTTGGGCCCCCAGATGTTGTCGGACTACAACTCCCAGAATCCCCAGCCACAAAGGCCATGTCTGGGGATTCTGGGAGTTGTTGTCCAACAACATCTGGGGGCCCAAGGTTAAGAAACCCTGTAGTACGTGATCTAGAATGGCACATGCTATACCAAGTATGTACCAGAATGACCATGTACTATTCTACTGGAAACAAAAAAGAGAGAGTGTATTCCTGTTTATTAAAAACTAGCTGACCTGGCACAGAGCATCTGTGCCCCTAGTTCTCCATCTCCACCCCTTCAGCCCCATTTCATTCTCTCCCCCACCCCCAGCTCATTCTCCCTCCATGGCCAGCTGGCCTGACCGCTGCTTGCCCTCCACAGCTGGCCACCACTTTCCCTCCTCCACCACCTCCTTCCACCCGCCGCTGTTTTCTCCGCCAGCCTGCCGGCCTCCACTACCTTCCCCCCGCCCTGGCCAGCCAGTGCTGCCGCCATTTTCTCCCCTGTCCCCGTGGCTAATCGGCAGCTGCTCACAAACTCTCGCAAGAGCTGCCATGCATGGGATTAGCCACGGGTACGTCTTAGAGAAATAAATATACAGATGTTGATATGTTCTCATTTTGCACTACACAGCAGGTGGCCAGCATCAATTTTGTCAAGGGTTGAATTCTTGCCCAAAGGCAAGAAACCGGCATGTTAAGTGGTGGCACTCTTTAATCCAGAGTTCAGCTAATCCCCACCATGAAACATGGAAACAGAATTAGCTTGCTGCAGAGCAGGATCTCAGTACAGTATTGCCTACATGGACTGCTGCACAGCCAAGGAAGAGCAAAGGGCAACCACAGTCCAACAGTCACAGAGAGAGCAAGACAAATACCACAATCATGAAGCAATCAAGAACACACACACACACACACACACACACACACACACACGACACCATTTAGTTACTTTGATGTTCTAGTTTCACAGGAGTACAATTATGAATCTGCTATCTTTTTGAGACCCCCAGTTTGTTTTCTGCCCACAGAAGTAATGTCCAAGCGTATGACTGAGAACTTGGGAAGTTCTGTATGCCTAGGTCTATCTCTAGTTGCAGCAATCCCACAGGTTTTCATCTAGTGTCCTGTAGGCCAGAGTTTCCCAACTTGTGGTCCTCCAGATGTTGCTCAACTACAATCCCCATCATCCACAGCCAAAATAAACAAGCTGGGAATGATGGGAGTTCTGGTTCAGCACCATCTGGAAGACCACGGGTTGGGAGCCTATGCTGTAGGCAAGAGTGTTAGGCTTGGACATGGGAGGCTCGGGTTCAAACGGATGGCCTTGGGCAAGCTACTCTCAGCTCAACCTTGCTTTATATTCAACATCTGTTCTGAGTTCTGTGGAAGAAGGGTTGGTTGGGTTCAAATATAAACAAGAACAAAATAAATTTTGCATCTGGACCCAGCTGTCCAAGCTGAAGTCATCCCAACTCCAAACCTCGTTCTATGCAATGCTTATATATTTACTAGCAAAGCAAATTGTATATTCACCATTTCCCCCTCCCCTTCCCCCCGCTGCAACCCTTACTGCCCTGCACCACCATTCCTCACTCTGTAAGCCACTTGGTGTCATTAATATTCACTGGCTGGCACCCAGACTAACAAAAATGCACACATGCTACAAGGCTGTGTAGCTGAGTGGATGCTCAAAGTTGTGCAATCCCTTGCAATCTCAGTCCGCTGGCCCAAATATTGTGAGCTGCAATTGTGCTGCAATTTACATGGATTGCGGAAGAGGTTTCACAGCAAGAGGCATGCCACAGATTGCACAAGTACACCCTGGTGCAATTTTAGTCTGGAACACAAGCTCCTTGATTTAGTGGCACTAACTAGTGCAACATTAGCCTGGATGTCAGACACTGAGAACAATTTCACCCTAGAGAACATTTTTACCGAATTAAAGAACACACACCACTATAGGCTGGGCTGGAATATTATGATGGCTCCTTGGCTAAATTAGCAGGTTGCAAATTACTCCCCTCCCCGCCTCTCTCACACACATTGCTTTCAATGTTGCTGTTCGGCTCTTCCTCTCCTGCGAAATTCTGCCTTCCTGAGGTTCAGAGCTGACTCCAAAACTGATCAAAACACAAACTAAAAAGGACAGCCCTGGTCAGGTTTTCTTCCCTTTGGTATGTAGGCACCTCCTGAAGGGCAGAAAGATGGGCCAAAGTGGAAATTCCAGCTTGAGTGGTCGCCTGCCAGGTCCTTCCTGCTCTCTAGAACTCTGCTCCCCAGAGTTTGAATCCTTGTGCATCTCTACCCAGAGAATGAGGGAGGCTGTACCTTTGAACATTCAGTTCCGGAAGTCCAAGGCTCAGTGCCCTCACTTTGCATAGGGGAAATCACAGGTCCCGTCTCCAGTCACGTCACAGTCACATTGTGAAAGGACCTCACCTGAAACGTGGAAAAGCTATTGCCAGAGTAGGCAATGCTAGGCTACATGGCCCTGTGAGACCTCGGGGTCTATCCTGAAGAAACCCATTTCTGGTGCATCCTGAATTTCTCCGGAGAGGTCTCAATGGGCCCTTTCTTATGATCAGGGAGCTGGGCGGGCAGGCACATGGGGAGGAAGGCTACAGAAGCTGGCCTCCCCCGCAGACGATCAGGTCCCGGTTGCTGGGTGCACAGATCACGTGCCCAGATGATCCGTTCCTGCCCCAGGCAGTGCAGAGTTGCAGGGGCCGGGACATGTCGTCCCGGCCCCTGGAAATCTCACAGTGCACCACGTGAGTGTGTGGTGCATTGTGGAGATCCCCAGATGATGGGGGGGGGGGCACGCCTCAGTGTCTCAGCACTGGCCAAAAAGCAGGCAGCACAAACACATAGTCAGCTCAACAGGGTTAGGGGAGCACTCCTAGTTAACCTCCTTGAACAGCTGGGCTTCGCAGATGGGTCTGCTGCACAGCTTCTGGTGGTTCTCATAGGCCCAGTCTTGGCTGCTCGTGAGAACAGCCTCTCTGTTTGACTCTCTCCATCAAGCCATGTTCTAAGCTGTGTTGTCATTGGAACCCGGCTGCTGTTCTCTTAAGACCTCTTGTGACTCTGCAGGATTCCTGGCTCTGAGGACAGGCTTTCCCAGGGGTGCCCTACAGGAGTATGCCTGCCTCCTGAACCCGGATACCATTCTGAATATTGGTCAGCTGTAGGCCCACAGCAGCTGCAGAAAAATGGAAAGCCTGCAGGCCTCATGGACTCGGATAAAACACGGAGCAGTTTCAGCCTCCGACAGAGCTATGCCTAACAGGCAATCTTGGTGGCAACTGCAGGTGGTGGGAGCAGAAGCTTTAGATCTACTGAACAGCAAACAAAAACAGTTCTCAGCCTGAAACAGCTATTATGCTCCATTTCATTGGACAGGGGGCACTGAAAACGTAGAACAGTGTGCAGAATTCCTGTGGAGATCCTGCAAATAAAACTTTAATTGCAGAAGCCCTAAATGTGAACCAAAAAGAGTTTCCAATTCTGGCAACACAAGTCTGATAAAGTAGCAGGCTAGGGAACATTGTAACAGAGCAAAGGCAAAAACCAATCCTGTGAATGTGAAGTTTCTGAAGACCTCAGGCTTAGGAACAGAAAGTGGTTTTCTTAAAGAGACACTCACATATATCGCAGGACCAGTGTTCTATCTGTAAAGCACCTTCATATGTCCAGTGTATGTTCATACGTAAGCATACATGACTAATGAATATTGCACACATACACATATCAGACATGTCAGTCTGTGCTTGGAAAAACCATAAGCCTCTCAACAAACATAGGCTGGGCCTTGAAAGTTCTACCTGAAAGAATTGGGCTTGATAATGGGGGGAAAATGCACATCTATGGTTTAACAAACAACATTTTATTTGTCCCAGGTACACTCCCTGGCATTCTCCAGGTGGGTCTGGGAGAGATCCCTGTCTGAAACCTTGGAGAGCTGCTGCCAGTCAGTGTAGACAATGCTGAGCTAGATGGATCAATAGTCAGACTCAGTATAAGGCAGCTTCCTAGGTTCCTATGGTTGCAAATTCTTAGAAGTGAGGTGACATTGTGTGTATATTTGAGGAATAAGGAACTAAGAAAAGGTGCTGAATGACTGTTCTACTTTTGTTCAGTGTACAGACTATGAAATAGTAAGAACCTCTCTCTGTGTGTCATTTTGCTCTATAGTCTTTTAACTTGTTGTTCCCCTCATAAAATAAGAAGTATAAGAAGCAACAACTATTGTTAAACCAACAATAATTGTTGCTTCTGACCAGCTGGCCAAGTAGTTTGGGGAGAGTGGGGTATTCTGGGGGAGAAAACCCCCCTAAATCATTAGCAGAGGTTTGATTCTTTCTTTGATATCATCCTCTTTTTGTGTATGTGAGCACCATGTGAAAGGTAGGTTGCCATGGCAATTACTCATTATTTTTCAATAGTAGGCTAGCTACTTTAAAAAAGCACACACACCAACGTATCTTTTTAGTCCCTAGGGGGACCTAATTTATACTGTACACAGACCTTCCTTCCTGACACTTCTTTAAATATTCAGCGGACTGCAGAACACCCTAATCCCAACAACTCCAACAAAATGCCCAACTTAGTTTTTGAAGGCATTTTGCAGCACAATATTTGAAATATATACTAGGTGATATGCATTCTGTTAAAAGGCTTAGATACAGCAGTACCCAAGTGCTTAAGCTCTTTGATGCTTCAGAGAAACCTAAAATGAAAAACAACCCAAGTATTAGAGCATCTGCTTTTTAGAAATACATACAGATCTCAAATGTTGTGGGTAGCTTAGAAACACAGGTCATATGTAACTACGATATATATGAAAACACTCTTCACCATATAGCTGCTTGCCACTTCATTCACCATCTCTCCCGGCTCTCCAAAAACCTCGACTTCATAGTCAAATATCTCAATTGCCTGGAAGGAATTAATGGAGTAGAAACTCCCTTGAGGAAAGGAAGTGACTCCAGGCCATTTCCAATGCTTGGTTGAAGTGGGCATGCCATGTGGAGTGCAAGAAGGGGAAGACGCACGAGATCTGGAAGCAGTGGAAGCATAGGAGAGGCTCCTGGTTCCTCCCTCGCTGTGAGGCAGGCCACAGACTCTGAGAATATGATACAGACTGCAGGAACATTCACTGCCCGCCCCCGCCCTGGGGGAAGAAAATCCCCATTCAGTCATGAAACTAGCTGGGTGACTCTGGGCCAGTCACTTCTCCCTCAGCCTAACCTACTTCACAGGGTTATTGTGAAAGAGAAACTCAAGTTTGTAGTATACCGCTCTGGGCTCCTTGGATGTAAAAATAAAATAATGTAAATGTAAAAATAAAATAATAATAATACCAATGCCAAATTTAGCAGGGGGTGGGGCAGGGGAAAGACCCACCCACCACTAAATTTGGCATTGGTATTTTATCCTCTCCTTCCCCATGTAGAAAAACACAGCAGCACCAGTATGATATAGTGGACTCTAGGTTCAAAGACAGACCAAGGTCCAATTCTACACTCAGGTCACTGGGTGCCCTTGGGCTAATCACCTTAGAAACATGGAAAGCGGCCTCCTACTGAGTCAGATCATTGGCCCATCTAGCTTAAAATTGTCTTCACAGACTGGCAGCAGCTTCTCCAAGGTTATAGGCAGAAGACTCTCTCAGCCGTATCTGGAGATGCCAAGGAGGGAACTTGGAACCTCCTACATGCAAACATGCAGATGCTCTTCCCAGAGCTGCCCCATCCCCGAAGGGGAATATCTTACAGCGTTCACACATGTAGTCTCCCATTCAAATGCAAACCAGGGTGGACCCTGCTTAGCAAAGGGTTTAATGTATGCTTGCTACTACAAGACCAGCAGTCCCAAACTATCTCACTGTGATGCTGAAGAGGAGGATCTACGCCACCTTGAGCTTCTTGGAGGAAAGGCAGGGAAAATATAGTAGAATACTATGGAGTTGAAATCATTTTACAAAATTATATATGGAAAACATAGACACAGAGTGGCACAAGTAAATGTTTGTGTAGAAGAAGATAAATAGCATATGGGGAAAGTGCATGCATGATTCAGACACCTTGGAATTCAAATTTAATGGGATGTCCATCTACTATTTTGGCCAACCCCTTAGGACCAAATTTGATGAGAGTGGGAGATCTGGTTACGTTCTTCTAAGCATTTAGCCCTCAGGCTGGAATCAGACATAATGAGAGGAGTTTCTGCCATGAAAAGCTTCAGCACTGGGAATCCCGCCCCCCCTCACTCCCAGCAACATCTGGCAATACAAAATGCATGATGATTTGTGAGAGAGATGTCACTAGGCCACAACTTTCCCCACCACCAGTCCAGCTCACTGGATAGGACTTGCAGGGGCAGGGAAATTCAAAGTGTGGCAACATCACATCATGCATTGTGTATTACCATGGGAGAGAAAACAATGTACACTCAGTGTTATACTTTTCCGGAGCAACAAAATGGTTTCACCTTTATCCCTGAATGCATTTTGCTCATTTCCAGTACTTATTCATATACCATTCAATTCCAGTTTTACATCTTAAAAGGAACAAAAAGCACCTATAACAACCTTCTCTGAATGCAACACAAAAACTAAGAACATAATTCAAAATTCAATACTTCATTTAAAAAAATATATGGATAGCTCCCTCTGGTTTTCATCAATTAACTTTTTCAACTCATGCCAATGAATATTTATACGGTGAATATTTATACACCACTTTTCAACAAAAGTTCCCAAAGCAGTTTACATACATACAATGGCTCCCTGTCCGCAAAGGGCTCACAATCTTAAAAAGAAACATCAAACACCAGCAACAGCCACTGGAGGGATGCTGTGCTGGGGATGGGCAGGTGCTTATTCTCAAGACCATGTTAATCACGGCTGTATATGCAACACACCCCATTTTCTTAAAAGAGCAAGGGAAACAACAAAGGGCAACACCCCATCAAGATGAAGCACTCCTAAATCACACTGATTCCAACTGGAGTGAAATTGGCAGTACCTGGATGTGCTCAACTTTGGCTGGATTTCACCCATACAGTCTCTCTGTTCAATTAAATACCTAATCATAGGCATTATCGCAGCCTGTTTACACATACCATCCACAGATAATGTAACTGTTCCCGCTGAAGAAAACAGGAAAAATTTAACATGGATATGTAGATTATTTCCCTCAATGCAAAGACTGTTGCCAAACAAGATGGAATGTTCTAACAATCATGCCAGCATCTGGCAAACATCCTAAATTAAGGAGGTGGTCATCAGGGACACAGCAAGGTTGTAGGGGGCCATGGGACAAAAAGTGAAGATGGGCCCCTGCCCAAAGAGCAAGCTGCTCCCTAACCGATGGGGCTCTCAGGGGCCTAAGAATATTTGCCCCTCCTTGTTCAGTTGTAGCTATGCCCCTGGAACTTGTCCACACCACATCACCTTCTGCAGCACAGAAAGTATTTTATTCTTCTTTCTGACCAGGATAGTAGTAATTCCAGTTCTCTTACAACCAATAAAATGAGCTGTGTTTCTATTGGCGATAATGGAGCAACCACTTGTTTACCTCTGAAAGGCTTTTTTAAGAGAGCCCACTGCAATGTGGGCATATTTGCAACAATCAGATAAGTATTGACAATGGTGTGGACTCTAATCTGTACTTACCTATACCCTACAATGCAATCCAGTGTCCGCTTAGTTAATTTTAGATCCCGCTCGGTTGAATCAGGAAGTCCTCATTCTGAATGCACATGCCACCCACGGCCCTGATACTGCCACCCAGAACAAAACTGATTCTGCAGACAGATGGGGGGCGGGGACAGGAACTGATGCAATCTACTTAAGATCCTGGTAAATCCAGCTCTGATTTCATTTCTTCAATTTATTTTATGTAAAGGTGCTTTCCTAATACAGAATATATTGGTTTTCCCAAGGAGAGGCAGGCCACATGCTGACAAAATACTAGCCTGGATTACATGTAATGAAAAGCCATGGTTTGTCGCAGCTCGTCCAGAGGAGCCTGGGACACCAAAGGAGGCACAGCTCCCTGAGGGAGCGACAAACCATGAGACAAACCATGGCTTTTCACCTGGTGTCCTCAGGTGGCTCTTTCCCCAAGCCCTTCACTCCAATGCTGGGATCGTGTGTGTGCTCAGGCTGCTTGCAGCCCATGTGCACACAGAGCCGGGTGGCTAGAGCGCCCATCTCATGGGATTATCCCCCAATACAGCACACAATACAGTGCATTGTGGGATATCCGGAGGCCGGGACGTTGTCCCAGCCTCCAGGGATCTGCACTGCTTGGAGCAGCGTGGATCATCTGAGAGAGAGAGCCACACTCCCAGCAGCATTTCTTCGATCATTAGGGGTGAAGTTACGTTGGACTCAGTGCATGCAAACAGCACCATGGAAAAGCACATATAACTGAAATGTACACAATGCACAAAACAATACTGCACTGAAAAGAATTTGTAGATTTTTCAGAGACAGAGAAAAACAAGTATGACTTGGGGATTTTGGAAAATTGTTTCTGTATATTAGCATATGTGCTGTAATGGTTTATTATAATGAACCTTTAAGTTTTTGCAACCTAATTTACTAACAAATAAAGTATTGGCCACACTCTCCTTTTCCTGAAACGCAAACCATACAAATTATTCTTCAAAAATTCATTTTTAATCAAGGCGGTGACTAAGAACAACGGATGTTGCCAATGATGTCTGTCATAATTCTTAAAGAAAAGCAGAAATGAGTTTTTGCCAAGGAAGCACAGAGCAATATGATGATCCTCATCCATCATTTTCACTCATTCCTGCTATTTACAGCCCTGCTAGGAAAATTCAATCATTTGCCTGTTCATGATCAGATTTAATTTTTATTCACCATTTCTGCTGTTAAATGGATTTGAGTCTGGCTATATCTGCAACTGGAGCAACATTCACCTGTACAGGCACTGTACTGATAGAACCCAGGCATGCATTGTATATGGGGGATTCCCAGGGTCAATCACTAATATCTCCTCCAGTTAAAGGACCTCAAAATACAGGGCTGGAAAGGACCCTGAAGGGCTACTCCCACATTCTGAATTGAGATGAGATGCACAAAAAGCTATGAACTGGGTTATAGGAAGCTGCCTTATACTGAGTCAGACCATTGGTCTGTCAACCTCAGTACTGTCTACTCTGACTGGCAGCAGCTCTCCAAGGTTTCAGGCAGGAGATTTTCTCAGCCCTGCGACTGCTTGGAGATGGCTGGGATTGAACCTGGGACCTTCTTCATGAAAGACATATGCTCTACCATTGAGCTATAGATCAACCCCCATGGTATAAGCAGATCCTTGTAGTTCAACATCAAACCTGTTCGGTCCAATGGTCCGATATTGAACCAAACTCCCCTGGTTCGATTCGATATCAGACCAAACCACAACCCAGCCATTCGGGAGGTTCACAATCTTTCTTTTAATTAATTATTTAATTTATTATTATTATTTCTTGTTTACACAGTCAGACAGGTGCTATTGACTGGTTTGTTTTATCCAGACATCGAGTCCTTCCCAAGGACCTGGGATGGCTGAATTTTATTGTCAATTGTTATAGATATCATCGCAGAATATAGGCTGTTCCCAGTAAAACTGCTGCTTCTTCTTCTTCTTCTTCTTCTTCTTATTATTATTATTATTATTATTTACTCATTCACCCCCTCCAGGGTGGCTTCTCCGAGGCCATGGAGGGAGTGTCTCCAGAGGTTGCCTCTCCCCCACTGGCTTCCATTATGTGGCAAATTACCCTATTTGGGCAGCCTTTGGCTCATTTCCAGCCATGCAGAGGCCCATTGGGTATTCATGGCAACCTCCAAAATGGCAGCTGTGATGGGGGTGAGGCCCGAAATGGGCTGAAGACTGCCCAAACAGGGTGATTTTCCACATAATGGAGGCCGGTGGCGAGAGGGGGAACTTCCAGACACACACACACACACACACCCCGCTTGGAGAAGCCCCACAGAGGGGGTGAGTACCAAAAAATTTTTTTTAAAATAGTACAACTGCCCCCCAAACCAAGTGTGTGTGTGAGGGGTGGTGTTTCCAAGGAGGTGCAGAACCTAACTGGCCTGCTCCAGTTCAGGCCAGCCAGTTCAGGCCAGCCAACTAGCACACCCCTAGTTCCTTGTTCAGTTATCTTTTTAAAAAATTAAACATTTTTTCTTAAATGCATGGGTGTACTACTTCCTTCAGAGAACTGCATAGGAATTCACAAAATATGCACAACTTTTGGCACCCCAACTGCTGGCACATTTCTGTGGATCAATTCCCACTTACGACATACAATTTCAAGGTCAAGATGTTAACGGATCACAGTTTAAAGAGATAAAATATCTCTTTATTCTATCTAAGCTGTAGGAACAGAGGAGTTGTTTTGTTTTTTTCCAACATATAGCATTTTATGATTTCCGCATTGCCCATGTCAGTTCCTTCTTCACATGCTGCTACTTTCACAGAGTTATTTCTCTCATCATCACCAATTTCTGCACAGCAAACTCTGCCCTCTGCTGCCTAAATAAAAGTAATGCTGTATCTGCTTAATTCTGTTATTTTGTACCCTTTATTTGCATTTAGATTGCAATGAAAACAATGGAAACATTGGAAACAACAGCTATTTAAAATGCTTTTGGGGAGCTTTTTATATTGCAATATGAAGGCCTTAATCAAGCATAATGAATAAGATTATCCTCTTTCAATCAGATTTGCAGTTCCTTATACAGAAGTGATGAATAAAGTGCTGGGATTTTCATGTGTAAATTATGCATTTCAAATTCACCTGTCTCATTTTTCCTCAAAGTGACCCCTACTACTTTGACTCACTGCATGAACCGGAAAACACACATCATACTTTTTAAGACCTGGCCTTTTTGTTGGTAACCAAAAAAAACCCCAAAAACATTTCAATGAAAGGAAGTGAAACAAGCACAACCTAGACTTAATACTTTATTTTTTTAAAAAAAATTACTTTATATACCACTTCTCTATGGAACTATGCTCAAAGTTGTTGAATATAAATTTCCATCACAGGCAATCAGAAAATATATTAGAAATATAAGTATAAATATCTATATATCTAATACATATTGTAATTGCTCTGGGATGTGAGATGCTCCTTTGGGGGAGATGAGTAATGGAAATATTTTGATTTGTTCTCAATATATTTTGATTATAGAGCTTCAAATGTTAGAATGAATTATTCTTCATTCAAGAGTTTTAAATGAATTATTCCATGTCTTCTTTTATACAACATTTTTTTCCAAACCCAAAAATTCATATAACACAAACCAACAAAGGACCAAAGTACACATCATAATATCAGGGGAGATGATAGGGCCATTTGCCAGGAACTGAGAGAAAGAGCAGAGGAAGAAGGCCCCTCTTCTCCATTTGAGGAAGAGCCATAGTTCAATGAACAGACACATATTTTGCAAGTAGAAGGCACCATCTTCAGCTGTCTGGAAAAGACTACTGTTTGGAACCTGGATTGCTGCTTCTAGTCAGTGTAGGCAATATTGACCCAGAAGGATCAAAGATCTGTCCTAGTACAGGATCATAGGAAGCTGCCTTATACTGATCTAGACCCTTGGTCCATCTAGCTGAGTATCGTCTACACAGACTGGCAGCAGCTTCTCCAAGGTTACAGGCAGGAGTCTCTCCAAGCCCTATCTGGAGAAGCCAGAGAGAGAACTTGGAACCTTCTGCATGCAAGCATGAAGATGCTCTTCCAAGATTGTCCCCATTGGCCCCCTCAGGGGAATATCTCACAGTGCTCACATATAATCTCCCATTCAAATGTAAACCAGGGTGGACCCTGCTTAACAAAGAGGGCAATTCATGCTTGCTACCACAATGCCAACTTGAGATTCAGATGTCCATAATGTGACATTGCAATTGACACATTACTGGTTTGTTATGTATCTACAAAGGTTCTTTTTTCCTATTTGGAACACAGCTCCTAATTACTCTGTTAGTTAATAGTGTTGCTAATCTGATACAATATATCCGTGTAGATGCATGGAGATGCACACCATGGAGATACACACTTAACTTACAGCATGATCCCAGACATCTGTATTTAGAAGCAAGTTTCACTGAATTCAACAGGACTTCATCTTTAACAAACATGTGTAGAATCCTATCCTTAAGGACATATTCTGACAGTAGCTTTCTAGGCTTGACTTCATGCTTGGCTACTAACTGGAAATGTGAGAAGTCAGCAAAGTGAGTACATAAAATGCAGTGACCTTTCAGGGGCATTAATACAACCTTGCTTCAGCCATGCTAGTTGGAGAGATGGTGGACTTGCCCAATTCTGCTCTGGAGCAAATCATGGGAGCTGGAAGAATTCACTTCCATAATTCACTGGAAGCAATGACTGAACGGGTCATGTCTGCCATCAAGGAAAGGCAATAGCTCAGTGGCTGAGCATCTGCTTTGCATGAAGAAGGTCCCAGGTTCAGTCCCTGGCACCTTCAGGTGGAGCGGAGAAAGACTCCCCTGCTTGGAACCCTGAAGAGTCAGTGCAGACAATACTGACCTAGATAGACCACTGGTCTGCTTAAGAAAAAAGCAGCTTCAAGTGTTCCTATACCCAAAGCCCTCCCATACAGCAGAGTCAGTAAAAATGCCACCCCCTTGCTGGATCAGCAAGGTTTATTTTGAAGGTCAGATGCAGACTCTTCTCTAGCTCATCCCCAAAGCTATCTCCAATACCGCAAGGGAGGCATAAAACACCCCATTAGAAAGTGTTGGGATGCAAACTGGGGTTCTACTGATGCCCAGATAGTCTAGGCTACACTAGACCACCACTTTGAATGTGTCAAAATCTTTAAGAAAGGGAGGGAAGACAAAAAAACAAAATAAAACACCTCCCCCTCCCCACACAGGAGACTTCCACTTAATTTCTAGGGCTGGACTAGAATTCACCAGAAAGCAGTTTGTTTGGGATCTACTCCAGAGATTCAATTCTGGTTCCAAGGAGGTGGACATTCACTTCATCCTTAGCTGGTTGTAGCAGCACTATTCATATGTTAGTTTGAACAACGTCCAACCATCCTCACACTTCCTAGTGTGGTTTTCATAAGTAATCTTATGTAGATTTAACTACGAGTTTATTCAGAAACAACTCCACTTTCTCACAAGAACATAAGAACAGCCCTGTTGGATCAGGCCCAAGGCCCATCTAGTCCAGCATCCTGTTTCACACTGAGGCCCAACAGATGCCGCTGGAAGCCTACAGACAGGACTTGAGGGCATGCCCGCCCTCCTGCTGTTACTTTCCTGCAACTGGTATTCAGAGGCATCCTGCCTTTGAGGCTGGAGGTGGCCAACAGCCCTCGGACTGGTTGCCGTTGATAGACCTCTCCTCCATGAAGTTATCCAAACCCTTCTTAAAGCCATCCAGGTTGCTGGCTGTCACCACATCCTGTGGCAGAGAATTCCACAAGTTGTTGTATGAAAAAGTACTTCCCTTTGTTGGTCCTAAGTTTCCTGGCAATAAATTTCATGGGATGATTCCTGGTTCTAGTGTTATGTGACAGGGAGAGCAATTTCTCTCTATCCACTTTCTCCACACCATGCATAAATTTTATAGACCTCTATCATGTCTCCCTGCAGTCATCTTTTTTCTAAACTAAATAGCCCCAGGTGTTGTAGCCTTGCCTCATAAGAAAGGTGCTCTAGACCCTTGATCATTTTGGTTGCCCTCTTCTGCACCTTTTCCAATTCTACGATGTCCTTCTTTAGATGTGGTGACCAGAATTGTATGCAGTACTCCAGGTGTGGCCGCACCATAGTTTTGTATAATGACATTATAATATTAGCAGTTTTATTTTCAATCCCCTTCCTAATGATCCCTAGCATGGAATTAGCCTTTTCTCCTTCTCTTTCCCCTCTCTTTTCCTTTCTGACTCCAACCCCCGCCCCCCACTCTCTACAGGATCTGCACTAGGACAAACTTCTAAACAACAAAACATAAAAGATACTAGACAGAAAACATACAACATGGTTCAAAAAAACCTATGTTTGCCTGGTCTCCATATAGCAACTTGCATGATTTTATAAGAAAGGAGAGGTTGGCAGTGCACTTCCTGACCAAATCACGCACGAGACATTTGGGAACAATTAGAGATCATGGTAAATTCTACAGCGGAGAGCCTTGTAATTGCAGCTTACACATTACACTGCTCATACAGACTGAAGACACACTGGAAGGCTTGCATGACTATTGCCCAGTGCAATGTCTGAACCAGTTTTGCCCTCACTATAGGCTAAATTGTGAACAGGCAGAGACAGGACAGGTTTTTCAATGTTCATGTCAATGTGCCTCCATAAATCAAGAGCAAGACACAGATGTTTGTAAAATGATGCAATGACTATATATGCAGAAGAAATTGATTATGAGGAACCATTTAAGGTCAAAGAAGAGGTAGTGAACAGGAAGAAAGAGTGTTCGTACCAAAGAAAGCAAGGCAGAATATCATCATGACCAGGATTCCACAAAAGCACTTGCCACTGAAGCCACACAAAATTTCAGATTAATAGGGGGAAATCATCATAATCATGAGTTCATTAACCTAAATAAAGCCTGTGTTTATAATACATAACTTCATTCAGTCTGACGAAATGGATATCTGTTTTGAAAATACATATAACACTGTTGTAGTATCATGTAGAAACTGGACTTCATAGGTGGCTAGTAGAAGATAATCATTGGCTACCAAGACTACCCACAATTTATGGAGCCCTGATCATGTACACAAGCAGCACACATGCAAAAGAGATAATTAGTACTTGACAATCCCAGAAAGAAGTTATGGAAACTACAGTAATGAAGCTGTATATTATGCATGTGTCGATTATTATTATGAAGCTGTTATGGAAGCAAGCCAAAGCAGTTCCGAGGTAAGCTACCTCCGGCACCAGTTAGTTTTCATGCATATCTTCCCTTGCATTTCATGCATTTATTTTCATAAAGAAACCTACCATTTCCATTTATCCCAAGGACAAGAAGATTAGTCATGAGGCTTAACAGTGATTCCTTCAGTTAGAAATGTGCAAGAATTCAACATATGAACAAAAATACAAGCTGGGGTTTTTCTATTCACACAGACTGGATTTGCACAAGCTCACCACATGCATTTTCAGGTCTGGAAAATTCAGGAAAAGGAAAGTGAGATATTAGGTAAGAGAGCTACTCCACTAAGACCTCCACTCTCCAGGCACAGAGACAAAGCCTGAGCAGCCCAAGATGCAGTCCACCTCGGGCCGTCAGCTGAGCAAGCAGTTCACTCAAGAGTTCTTTGTGGTTCAACCCTGGCCTGCCATGTTTAACTACATGCTCAAAGATGCCCCCTCTGTGCCTTGTGGTTCTTGCCCAGGGTCCAGAGCCAACCACAACATCATCAACATCACTAGCTTAAAAGAAAACCCAGATCAGCAGGCCAAAGGCGTTCCTGGCTCTTGGAGTTCTGGGCACTTGTATATCTGTGCCTCTCATGAGCATCAGTTTTTCCCAGTACAACAATGTGGTCTTCTGCAAAGAGCATCACACAAATCATGGAGAGCTATGCTACCATTCTGAACGTTTACACATGGTCTTTCCCCACTTTCTTCAGGCTTGAGCAGTGCTGGTGGAGCTTTTATTTCCTGTCAAGCATTTTCCTCCCTAGCTGCTCCCATCTTTAGCTGAGTGCTCCTATTTCCCCAAATGCATAAACAATCAACAGCCAGATACTGGCGCTAAGCATTTCCCAGCCATTGTTCTAAGAAATAAGTGCTCTGCTAAGACAGCTCTTTCCCTCTGTTGAAGGGCTATTGTTTTCCCCAAGTACACACTAGTGAAAGACCACTTCTTACTGAATGTTGGGTTAAAATGTTCTTATGGTGTCCAGAGGGAAGCTCCCTGCTCTAACCAAAACCAACAGAGCTCATGTGACACAAAGGCTCATTGAATCACTTCATTAAGGACAGGCAAATCCTCAAACCAAAAGAACTGCATACCCAAAGAGTCCTATGACATGTACATGTTTTGTACGCATTTTCCCTCCACTGTCTTTCCCTTATCTCATAGGAACATATGAAGCTGCCGTATACTGGGTCAGACCATTGGTCCATCTAGCTCAGTATTGTCTACACAGACTGGCAGAGGCTTCTCCAAGGTGGCAAGCAGGAGTCTCTCCCAGCCCTATCTTGGAGATGCTGCCAGGGAGGGAACTTGGAACCTTCAGCCTGCAAGCATACAGGTGCTCTTCCCAGAGCGTCCCCGTCCCCTAAGGGGAATGTCTCACAGGGTTCAGACATGTAGTCTCCCATCCAAATACAAACCAGGGTGGACCCCATGGGGGGGGGACAATTCATGCTTGCTGCCACATGACCAGCTCTGGCTATTATTTCTTTCTTCATGCCAGAGCAGCCTCCCAAACAACCTCTGCTAGAACAGTCGCTCCTTCTCACCCACAGAAAATTAACACAACAGAGAAACTGAAACTACTCCCAACCTTCAATGTGTGCTCTGAAGTTTGTACAGTTGTGTGGAGGACTGTATCAACAACAAACATCCATTACTGGGGCTGGATCATGTATACACACATATCAAGATTCACAGCTGAAAGTGTGAACTAGCTCCATGAAAAAATACAGTGATTGTGCCCTATGAAATATCTTATTCACACAAGTCATTGATTTCATAATAAAGAGATCTAATTGCAAACAATATTACTACTCCATTTTTTTTTTTTAAAAACCCCATATACTTGTTGGCAAATGCAGATTAATCGCTGGTACCTCCCCTCCTCCAGAAGAAGGTCCGACAAATTCAAATTCAAATTCAAATTCAAATTCAAATTCAAATTCAAATAAATAAATAAATAAATAAATAATCAGCAAGTAATGAATGTGCATGTGTGAACTGACAGTCACTAGAACATATGCACAGTAGGTGCTTTCTTCCAGACACGTAGCTGGGGAGAGTGGGCTCACGTTTGCCCCCTCCTCGGCGAGCCCTAGCGTGTGCCAGCCATGCCCTGTGTGTGTGACACCACATGCAGGAGGCATGGCCAGCACCCCGGAAGGGGAAGCACAGCCCTCCAGAGCTCATTTCCCAGGCAACTTCATTGGCAACTTGGTAATGTCTTCATTCTCTCCCTCACTCCAAGCTGGCTGGCTGGGGTCCTTTGGACCTATCCAACCAATTATAGTTCTGCCTCTGCTTTCTTCATGTAGAAGTGGAAAAGCAAGGGAGACGAAATAGAACCCTGCAAAATCCTGTAGGATAATGACTATGGAGAGGAGAAGCAGACTCCCAGCACCATCTCCTAGAACTGCTAGCAATGTAGGATTAGCTACTGCCAACCCACCTATGTGGTATAAAAGGGCAGCGCAGATTAATTGACTGAAAGCCACTGAGAAACCCATGAGGAATAGCAGGGTCACAACCGACAACCAGCTCTCTCCCTATACAGGTCATTAGTTAGGGTGACCTGGACCCCGGACAAAAACAAGAATAATTATCTGGGTGCATTTCTGTTTCATCCAGCGGTGCCTGGACTGAAAAGCAACCACCTGAAAACACTGAATTGCCATGTGAACGTTGCAAAAAACATTTTCGCAACAATTGTGAAAATAAAGAGATCTAATTGCAAACAATGATCTTACTCCACGTGTTTCTTATCCCATATACTTGGTGGCAAATGCAGATTAATTGCTGGTGCCTCCCCTCCTCCAGAAGGAAGTTCAACAAAGCCTCCTGCTGACTGGAAACAGTACTGCAGTAGCGGACCTTTATGGAAACAGTCGAGATTTGGATGGGGGTCTTGCTTTGTCTGAAGACATGGGCTGACTTTGGGAGATCAGATAGGAGTCTTGCCTGTGCCAAAAAAGTGGAATCACTTTTCTTGATTGGATGGAGATCATATTTACATACCATCAGATGTATACATTTCTAGGCGATGCACACAATCCAGAAGACAATATAAAAACAAGAACAAACCACCAGGATCTTCACAGAACAAAAACAACCAAACACCATTCACAGAGTGAAACCATCAAAACAATTTCACAGGATAAAAACAATTAAACCGTTTAAAATTAATTTTAAGTAAAAGCCTGAGAGAACAGGTGTGTCTTAAGGGTCTTTTAAAAAGCAATCAGAGATGGAGAAGCTCTTATTCTGACAGGAAATGCATTCCAGAGCCCTGGGGCAGCCACAGAGAAGGCCTCTTGTCCAAAAGAGGGGGTTGTTTTGGGAATTCAGATGGGCCAAACACTGGGGTGACTTTTGGGATTTCAATGGCTATTTGACCTCACCTGAAGGAGAAGGGTGATATTTGGGACAGCATGGAAAGAGTGGCTGGCCTTGACCAATTGGGGACTTTGTACGGGCATTTGTCCTTAGTCAAAGAAGGAGGCTAACCTTTATGGGGCTTGGCCTTGGCCTAAGAAAAGGACATTTTGGGTGCATGTCTGGTCACAGCCATAGTAGAGCAGTGATTTGAGGGGAGGGGCTGCATTTGGCCTCCACCAAGAGTCTGAGCTGACTTTTGGGATTCAGATATTGTTTGGATGGGGGTGGGGCCTCAGCTAAAGTAGAGAGCTGTTTGCATTCTTGATAAGAGACTATGAGATGGGCCCTTACCCAAAGAACTCGGCTGACTTTTGCAGTTCAGATAGGCCTCTGATTTCAGCCAAAAAAGAGAAAAAAATAAGAAGGAAAGAAAGAAAGAAAGGAAGGAAGGAAGGAAGGAAGGAAGGAAGGGAAGGAAGGAAGGAAGGTAGGTAACTTTTGCGTTTTGCATGCATCTGTTGTCATCCAAGGAATTAGATGCATGTTGGGACTGATGTGCATCTGGAGGTAAAAGAAGAAGCTCCACATTTCAGAAGATCATGTCAAGCATGCAAGTGTGGCCCATCACATAATAGCACAGCCTCCTGTCAGGGCTGAGCCATGGGAGGACAAGACAGAAGTTAGGGGCAGGAGGCAACCAGGCAAAGTCCTAGCCCAAAATGGGAGCCTTTATAGGGCCCAATGGCCAGCCTTGGTGGGCAGAGCCAGACAATGGGAACCTCTCGCTGCCTTAAAGAAACCCTCCAGTCTGCAACCTGGTAACCACCAGATTGGCAGCCTTGAAGTGCAGAGCTGAGGATTCCCAGTTCTAACTCTGCAGCTAGACACAACATAAAATATAATATACAAAATAAAAAGTAAGTTGCAAAGTAACAAACCACTGTCACTTGCAACTTAACTTATAGATAGATACAGATAGACAGATACACATATACACACACAACCCCCAAACCTTCAGGAATACCACTGGTCATCAATACTTACAGAGAGAGAGAGAGAGAGAGAGAGAGAGAGAGAGAGAGAGAGAGAGAGAGAGAGAGAGAGAGAGCGAGCACTATCATTAGAAGTACAGGGATAAAAATGCAGACATTATCCTCTATGCCTATTTAGATTTAAAAAATAAATATCCCAACACAATTATGGCTAGGATAGCATGCAGAATCAAACTGCAATAGAGACTGATCTGTTACTTTGCACCTTTCATTTTATTTTTCAAGGTTTTACACATTGCAACTCACATTACATTCTAACTCCAAGAAATGTTTTGGTTTAATGTATTACATTCTGCCTGATAGCTGCATGTGGTTCCAGAGCTTCCCATTAACTTCTTTAAAAGTAATTATAACCCTAAGGTGCTTTTTAAGTTTTTTCATCTGGCAATCCTATATGAGATGTACTGAGAATCCCTACTGTGTTCTTAACAGTAAGATCATCAAGAAAGAAAAGCACTAGCAATAAAGTACTCAAGAAAATTAGCTGTGCTTTATTCATCAAAAGGGCACATTTTATCCTCATACTTAAAATTCTAGCACTATGCTTCTGGGGGACTGTTCCGGAGTAAATGTACTAAAATGGCAGGCTTTTCTGTGAGCTGCTTTCCACATTATTTTTGTTTCTCTGAATGTGTCCTATATTCTCCTAAGGTGCCCTGTATTCCACATCAGTGGTTCCCAACCTTGAGTGCCCAGATGTTCTTCGACTACAACTCCCATCATCTCCAGCCCCGATGGCAATGGCCATCATGGCTGGAGATAATGGGCATTGTAGTCCTACATCTGGGGACCCAAGGTTGAGAACCCTTGTTTTACAGCAAGGCGCTTCACACAATTAGTGTGAAGGGCTGGGAGGGTTAGTGCAGGGAGAGCGGGCTAGATGAACCAGCCTGAACGTCTTTTAGAAAGGCTTGCCTGTGCATTCTGCCACCATTACAGGCTGGTGATGACCAAGGACAGGCATTCTCTGTAGTGGCCCCTGCCCTCTAGAACACCCTTCCCCATAAATCCAGATGCTCTCTTTATTCAACTTCAGGTGTCATTTTTTCACCTTTTTCAGTAGGCTTTCTTGGAGCTTTTATAAGCCAAGCTGTTTTGCTCCAGCTCGCTGTTGAAACAACTGTAGAAATGCTGTTTTTAATTGCATATTTTATACTAGTACCTACTAGATAGGTAGATAGATAGACCTGGAAAGTTTCCAGAAAGCGGCAACCATTTATCATGGTCCTGGAGCAGCTTTGCTAGTAGGTAATGCTAATCAGATTGGAGACCTTTAGTTAATTAGCAGTTAGTTAGTTATTTAAATTTCCTTATATACCACTTCCTCCAAAGACTCTAGGTGGTGAACAACAATAACAATAACAATTAATTAAAATAATGGTGGTGGTTGCTGTAGTTGTGGTTGTTAGCACAGACTGATTATAAGGAAAGACACAATAAAGTTGCTGCGATGAGCCACTGGAACTTTTGCAAGAATTACAAATTGCCAGCAAGCAAGAATTGGTGGAATTATGCGATTGAGAAAGTCACAGAAAATAAGGAGGCAAAAGTCCTTTGGGATTTTCAGATACAAACTGATAGGCATGTAGTGCACAATATGCCGGATCTGACAGTCATCGAGAAGAATCGGGTTCTGATAACTGATACTGCAATCCCAGGGGATAGGGGAGTCGACGAAAAGCAATTGGAGAAAATAACTAAATACAAGGGCCTTCAGATTGAAACTGAGTGGCTCTGGAAAAAGAAAACAATAGTGGTGCCAATAGTTGTTGGTGCCCTTGGTGCAGTACCAAAAGAACTTGAACACCATCTTGACACCTTGGGCATTGATAAAATCACAACACATCCACTACAGAAGGCCACACTACTCAGGACAGCACAAATACTACGACACTACCTTTAATTTTTCTTTAGTTATCTTTGGAAAGGGCCCAATAATTAAAGTACCAATAACATCTGGTAATGCTCAATAATTAAAGTACCAAATCCAGTCAATAACATCTGTAAATGGCATCATAATAATTAAAGGGCAAATGCCTGGCGAAACAAGAGGGTCTTAAGAAGGGCCTTAAAGGCAGCCAGGGAGGGGACTGAACGAATCTGGGTGGGGGAAGAGTATTCCAAAGGAGGGGCAGCCACAGAGAAGGCCCTTCTACGGGCCCAGGCACCAGGCACTACACCAGGGCCTGGGACACTAAGGTGGGCTAGCAGAGAAGACCTCACAGGACGGGATACAACTGGCTGAGAGAGGTGATCCTGGAGATATACAGGTGCTAAGCCCCTAAGGGTTTTGTAGGCGAGAACCAGCACTTGGACCTGGAAGCAAACAGGCAACCAGTGCAGCGACCATAAAAGAGGTGTGACACTATCAAATCTACGGCCACCCATAAGGAGGCGGGCTGCTGTATTCTGGACCAGTTGAAACTTCTGAATCATTTTCAAAGGCAACCCCTGGTAGAGCACATTACAGTAATCCAAACGAGAGGTAACAAAGGCATGAGTTACTGTTGCCAGGGCCTGCTAGTCAAGAAAATAAACATATTATTTATATGTTTATTACATCATAATTTACAGGTATACTGCCCTTCACCCTGGGACCCCAGGGCACTGTTTAGAAAAAAGTTTCTAAATGTTTAGAAAAGTTTCTAAATGTTTAGAAAAAAGTTTCTAAACATGATATGAGGTTTACAAAATAATGCATGGACATGGTGCAGAGAAAGTGGAGGGAGTGGAGTTTTTCTCCCTCTCTTATAACACTCTGGGGGGTTACAGTGAAAGAGATTCAGGACAGACAAAAAGCAGTACTTCACACTGCCACAAGAGGTCGTGATCGCCACTACTAGCCTACATGACTTTAAAGAGGGATTGGACAAATTCATGGAAGACAAGTCTATCGATGGCTGCTAGCCATGAGAGCTATATGTTTTGATCCCTCCAGGTGCAGAGGCAGGATGCCTCTGAAGAGCTGTTGGGAAGCCACACCTGGAGAGGACTATTTGCCTCTATGTTCTATCTCTGGACTTCCCAGAGGCATCTGGCTGGCCACTGTGGGGGACATAATGCTGGACTGGGATAATAAAAGAAATCTGGGCAAGCCAACAACATAGGATGGGGCTGTAGCTCAGTGGAAGAGTCTCTGGTTTGCATGCAGATGGTCCTTGGTTCAATCCCTGCTGGCAGCATCTCCAGCAGAATCTTACATTTCCAAAAGAGATTAATTCTAGGAAACAAGGGTCCCAGGAATACATACCCTGCCACACTCCTGGCATGCTCCAAGCAGGAATGGGGAATGTGCTTGGAACAGAATGTCACGCACATCACAGTATGGTACACACAAACTCATGAGATGAATAAGTGAAATGATGTGCACATTTTTATCCACATTATTGGGAAGCGTGATATACACCATATTTTGACCTAAAACGTTGTTGCCCTGTCAGTTGGAGAGAATAGGAAATATGAAAATATGAAATAGACCAATATTCTTTATTTAACCAGCTGCTGCTTAAAAAGAGTCCACAAACTTTCTATCTAGGCATAATTTTTCTCAAGAAGGGAAGACATGAAGGTAGGGTAATTTTTAGCTATGAAAGTACGAACGCAAACAGGTTTACACCCCAATCAACAGTCAGGTTAATTGGAAGTTATTAGGATTTAAGATCCTCCTGACTTCAGAAATTGTAATATTATTTATCTAGCTCTTCAAAAAACTAAGTGCTATTCCATAGATTAAAAGTGATTACAGCTTACAATTAAATTGCAGGCTACATGTTTAAAAGGGTATGGAAATGAGACATGAAAGATGATAAAATCTTCCTGGATCAAACCAAAAGGTCAATCAGGCCAGACAGATTGTGGACAGAAAACCCACAAGCAGGGAACCACGGAGGCAGCAGAGCTGCCTGCCCAGTAACTGGTATTCTGAGATAGACGTCTTCTGGACATGGAGGTTCCACATAGCCATGATCTCTCCTCCACCATGAATTTGTCAACCTCCCTTTTAGGAACAGAGGAAGTTTTCACAGTTGTGTGAATGACCTCAACATATTAAATCAATTTTTGTCTCTCCTGAACCTTTTCCCCCAAACAGTTGCTATGAGATCCTTGATTTGGATCTGAACTGCAATGCATGGAGGCAGCAATTTAATGCTCTGGCACTGTTTTCCCATGGAAAATCCCACTCCCAAGCTGCTGCAATGGCACACTGAAGGCAAATCGCAGCTGGAAGTGTGCACAAACTGTGCTTCGAGCACTGGTTCGGCACAGCAGGGAGGGGAACAGGAGTTTTAAGAAAGAGGAGAGCAAGTCCTAACCTGCCTTCCACCACCCCATGCTGGGGCAGCACTCGTCCCAAATACCCCCGCGGAGCACCAGCATGGTGTTGCTTACCACGCAAATGGCACCCACACATGTGCGGACACCATGTGCATGATGGCATCACGTGGGGGTACTTGGGACAAGCACCACCCCAGGAGGAAGCTGCATGGGGCAGTGGTGAGCAGGTAAGGGACCTGCTCTCCTCTCTCTTAAAGCTCATGCTCCCCTCCCCATAGTGCCAAACCAGTGCTCCAACTGTGGCTCGCGCATACCCCTAATTGCAACTTTGAGGAGCCATTTTCTGCTGGAAAACAGTGCAACCCAAAGAGTCAGATCTTCCCCTCCTCCAAAATGTGTTTTTGAGCCAGATTCCCCCAGCCACCCACTGTGTCTGTTTCTAATGAAAAAACAACCACGGGAGAGACAATTACATTCTGAATGAACTGCCTAGTGTTACCCTAATGAACAGCAATGGGAAGGTAAGTATAATGCACATCCAGATACCAAGATCTGCCAGAAGAGATCCCATGAAAGACAAAGGGTAGTAGAAAGCATGAGATATGCTTTTCTAGTCAAAGATTTCTCAGCATTCTTTACTTCAATACAAGACATGCCGAGCAGGGCGGTGGGGGAGATCCACAGTTGTCCTAGAGGGAAAGGCCACATAGAGAAATTTCTGAGAAAAGCTGCCAGCCTGCTGGGAACTCTGACACAAAGCTTGATTAATATTCTGGAGCCTACTGCATGGTGACTGAGAAAAACACCACTACAGAGACAACAATGTCCAGCAAACCAGAACTATGTTCTGATGTGATGCTGTTTGCATTTTACCACAAGCTAATAAATGACACATTAAGTCTTATAGCTACAGTGTGTGTGTTTCGACAATTACGTTTAGCAGTTCTCAAGGAATTAGGATTGCATGGTGAAGCAACAGTTTCAGAAAGCTTCATCTTTGCTAGCTGGATTGGGAGCACACAGATCTGACCCACCAACAGAACCTCTAACTCAAACCTTGTCCCAAATTGTTTATGATATGCCTGTCTGTATGCTGCCTTTACCTGTGCATGCACACATATGGTATATATGCAGTATGTTATCCCTTTTACTGCATAAAAGGTATGCTACCTCCCCCCCCCTGCTTTTGGTGGTGTTGTTGCAAAAAAGCAACCAAATGGACCATTCAAAACCTTTTAAAATGCAAGAGGAAATGGAAGTGACAACAAAGCTGGCTTAAACGTATGCCTCCGAATTCAGGCATGTGAATTCTCCATTAAAATCCACTGGAAGGAAGTCTAAATTCTCTCTGTACCACACAAATATTATTCAGCTTGAATGTAATTGTAACTTAAAGCACTGGATTTTGATAACCGTCTCCTCCACTGACAAACCCTTTACAATCTCTGAGTCTGCCAATAGCGATAGAGCCGTATATGCTGTCACCTAGAGCCTGAATGAGCTTTTAAATTCAGAATCCTCACTGATAACACAGAATGCTTTTAATCAATCGCTTTATGAAGTCAAAGAAATTGTCTCCTATTGAACTCTAGTAGAGCAAAGAGAAATTTTACAGTTTGCCAGTAGGCAGATAAAATGAAAGAAATGCAAAATGATGACTTTCAAATTAAATTAGGGCTTTCTCGGCTTGAAAAGAGGCACAGTGTGCCTTTAACAAGAAAAGGGGTCGTTGGGAATACTGAGAGCAAACTCCAAGGGAGGAAAAGTGTCACCATCATCCTCTTCACTGCAAGTGGGACTGGGCCCTTCTCCTCTCTCAGAAGCCGCCTAAGATCAAGAGTCTGGCTGGTTCAGGCCCACGGTTGATCTAGTTCAGCATTCTTTCTCCACAGGGCCCAGCTAGGAAGTGGCCTCTGGGGAGCATGAGAGGCAGTCATGTCAGGATTGGCGTGGGCACCGACCCAGAAGCACCTGACTCGGAGGATAAGGGAAAGAAAGACGGCCTTGGCAGAGGGGACCAGACTTCCACTACCACTGGCTCTGAAGCCACCAGGCCTGTCATTCCCATGAAGGCTCCATTGCCACCTGAGCTGGCTAACCCTGCCTGCTGCTCTTGCAGAAGCCTCAGCACCATCGGAGCGGACCACTCCCTTGGAGGCTTCAGAGAGCCCACAAATCCAGGCACTCCATAGGCAGGCAGGCAGGCAGGCAGGCAGGCAGGCAGGCATCCTCTGCCCTGGAATGCAGACAAGGTAGTCCTGGTCTGGGCACCTTTCAAAGTGGTGGATCACGTCTATTAAGCGGGGGGAGGGGGAACCGTCCCTATCCAATGCCAAGACAGCTTCCTTCCCGTGGCTGTTGCAGGTGTCTACGGCATGCTTCTTTTTAGACTGTGAGCCCTTTTGGGACAGGGAACCATCTTTATCTATCTATCTTCTATGAAAACCACGCTGAGAACTTTTGTTGAAAAGCAATATTTAAGTGGTAGTGGTAGTAGGAGACCAGTTAGCCGTCCTCTGCTGTGGAACTCCCTGCCTGACCCACAAGCCCTCAGGAGAGCAGGCGGAGGTGTGCCTGAGCCAAGCTCCAGCGGAGGAGAACTGCTCTCCTCAGGAGGAGGAGAGAGTGAACACAGAGGCCTCCGTGGGAGCAGGGACTTCATAGGAGGAGCAGGAAAGGGTACGGCTCCTTCAAGCTGTAGAAGCTCTCAGATTTTAGCTGTCGCCGGTTCTAACCCAGCCCTGTCAACCAGGTTCTGCTTTGCTGCCTGGTTCCGGTCTCTATCCCATGGCAGCCTGCTGACAGTCCAATTGCCCATTATGCTGGGGACCAGCCATGATTGCACATGTTGATACCCTGCAACTAGCACGTAGACGAGACATCTTTCCTCTGGACCTGGAGGTAGCCTGTAACCATCAAGATGAGGAGCCATTGATAGGTTTGCCCTCTCCGTGAATTTGTCTAAGCTCCTTTTAAAGCCAACCAAGCTGGTGGCTATCACCACATCCCATGGCAGCAAACTCCATAGATTAATTATACGTTGTGTGAAAAAGTACTTCCTTTTGTTTGTCCTACATTTCCTGGCAATCAGATTCATAGGATGACCCCTAGTTCTAGTGCTGAGTGTGAGAGAGAAGAACTGAGGGATAGAGATCCTCCACGCCCTTCAAACCATGCACTATTTTATAAACCTCTATCATATCTCCCCTTACCTTGAGGGCTTACCTCATAAGGAAGGTGCTCTAGCACCCATATCAGTTTGGTTGCCCTCTGATTGGGGCCTAGAGCACCTTCCTTATAAGGCAAGGCGACCACATTTAGGACAGCAGAACTACTAGCCACCCCGTGAGCAGGAAAAGCAACAACAGCAGCCACTGATACAAAATTAAAAACCCCAAAACATGCCTTTTCACTGGGTCAGCATTTGCTAGTTTTATTGAATTTACTTAGGCCTGGGAGCCAGATGTACCGGGCATGCCCAGAACAAGTTAATCATAAGTTGTATTAGTTATATTTTGTTATATTAGTTATATTAAGTTGTATTAGTTATATTGTATATTTGTTTGGCCTGGCCTTCCAAGGCTTGTAAAGTGTTGTTGTTTTTAATTGGTTTTAAATAGTTTTAATCGTGTTTGAATTGTTTTTATATTGTTTTTAGCACTGTGTTTGAATTGTGGGTTTTATGTCTTTTTAAAAAGTTGTTGTACACCGCCCAGACCCTCTGGATTGGGTAGTTTATAAATGTAATTAATTAACAAACAAACAAACAAACAAACAAACAAATAGGCATGACTAACTTGTCTAAGTGATGTCAACAGTACTTAGTCATGACTAACTTTGCCTGGATCTTGTCCAATATGCATCACTAGGTAACTTACAATAAATCACTGGGTAAGGAGCTGGCAGTGAGTGACCTTTTTCTGTTTTTTCAAAAATTGTCCTATTCCCAGAAGCACCAGTCACTAGATAAGGTGGGCTCTAATGACATAGCATGCGGCAACATAGAGCCATAAATTTCTATCTCCATGAGAGATGTCTTGGCATATTGTAGAGTCTGGACACATTCTGCTGACAGATTTCTGGAGTGACTTCCAGCAAGGTTTCAGAAGGGCAAAGGAGAGACTCAGGAGGAACCAAGGGTCTGGCCAGCTATTTTTGGTTCACTCAAACTAAGTTGCAAAAAAGCAATGTATGTCATGAGCATATGAATTTCTTGTTTATTCCTAAAATGGCAAACAGAATGTATATTGCCATCAACCAGAAAAACAAATCTATCTTTTTTATTTACAGTAAATGCAAGCATATGCCAGTTTGTTTCACACATAGTGAAAGTCACTCAAAATCTGAAACTGAAGTCCTTTTCATACTGTTTTCTGGCACATTTTCTCTGTTGCTTATATCTTGGACACACACCATTGCTTTGGTAAGCAATGCAAGCATATGCCAAGTACTTTTCATGCATGCTCAAAGTCACCCAAAATTTGAAATTGAAGGCCCCTCATGCTATTTTCTGACACATTCTTTCTGTGGACCCAGACCCATGCCATGAGCATACAAAGATAAGACTACAGGCAACAAAAATATGCTTGCATTGGTTTTCCTAGGAACCATAAAGTTTCCAGATGTCCCAAGATAAGCACTGAAAATAAGGTGACATCTGCAAATTTCTCATTTATAACTTCAAGAGAAGACATCGCTGCTGTCTGACATATCTTCTGTCGTCTTCCATTTCATTCCTCCCTGTCTTTCCCTAACCTTATAAATATCTGACTTGTGGTCCAAGCAACTCTCCATCTATCAAGTGCCTGAAAAATATGTCTGCATGTCCCCCCACAGTCTAACCTTGTCACTTCGTCACATTAGCTCGTTTCCATCTGACAACTTCCAGCCCTGTGCTGCACAGCTGGCATGCCACTCGCTTCTGTAACGCAGCTCTTCTGCAGCCAAAAAGAAGCACTGCTGCGTAGATCCTTACTATCTGCTACATTATCCTTATCTGATTGCATGCACTTTGGCTCCATCTGACATTTTCCAAACAGCAGATGCTCATTAGCTCTTGTCAGATAAGTGTTATTTAAGGTGATTATCAGTTCCCAGCTCTACTGACATGGTGTAAGAAATCGGGAGACCTTTTGCCCTCCTAGCCAGGAACTAAACCAGCTGGCTGAGCCCTATATAGAAAGCAACTGGAATTCAGCATTGAAAAAGCCAAGATTCTGACTGTACAGCCTAGTTTACTGATAATCATCTCTAAATATCTGTGTTAAAACATCCATTGTAACAACCCCCTCTTTATGCTTTGTTTGCACCACTGGCAACATGATTGTGAGGCATTATAATGGCCCTTGTAATTTCAACACCACTGGGAGACCTTAAAGGCCAAGTTGAAGACAGATCATCCTGGAGAGAATCTATCTATGTGGTCACTACAAGTCCTGTCGGCACTTAATCAATCAGTCTCAACATCTTCTCTTATAGTCAAGACTGCAAATGCATAAGTACGACTGATAAATATGCAGGCATCTACACATTCACTCACCAGCTCGCCAGTAGGAAGTGTTCCCAGCCCTCTGGTGAGGAGGACACCCAGCACCACATGGCTCTCCTCCACAGAGAGGGAACATAGGAAGCTGCCATATACTGAGTCAGACCATTGGTCCATCTAGCTCAGTATTGTCTTCACAGATTCTCTCAGCCCTATCTTGGAGAAGCCAGGGAGGGAACTTGGAGCCTTCTGCTCTTCCCATTGCAACTCCATCCCCTGAGGGGAATATCTTGCAGTGCTCACACATCGTCCCCCTTTCATATGCAACCAGGGCAGAAACTGCTTAGCTAAGGGGACAAGTCATGCTTGCTACCACAAGACCAGCTCTCCTCTCCAAAGAAATTGAAAAATAGCTCAGTATTGTCTTCACAGTCTGGCAACGGCTTCTCCAAGGTTGCACACGGAAATCTCTCTCAGCCCTAACTTGGAGATGCTGCCAGGGAGGGAACTTGGAACCTTCTGCTCTTCCCAGAGTGGCTCCATCCCCTGAGGGGAATATCCTACAGTGCTCAAACTTCTAGTCTCCCTTTCAAATGCAACCAGGGCAGACCCTGCTTAGCGAAGGGGACAAGTCATGCTTGCTACCACCAGACCAGCTCTCCTCTCAGATCTCTTCCCCATTGCCACTATCATTTTTGAGAAGGCAAGAAACAGAAGGAATCCTTACTGAGCAGTAGAGAGAGGGCTCCCACCAGGGTTCCCTCTAAAGCATGCACACCCACAAGTTTTGGGTTGTTGTTTTTTAATGTCCACTCAGTTAATTTTAGATCCTGCTCAGGTTGAATCAGGAAGGCCCCACTCTATGTGCACACCCACCGCCTTGATACTGCCACCCTGTACTGAACTGAACTGCCACAACAGAACAAAATTCATTCTGCACACGAGGTGGGGGTGGAGATTAGAGAGAACACTGAATCCCACTGTTTATGACCAACTCAGTGCACATGACAGAAAATCTGCTTCTTTCCTAAGCCCTCTGCATGTGTGCCACAAAAGGATCAGAGGGAAGAAAGGGGATTGGTGGCGATCATGAATAATGGCTGGCTAGTATGCTAGGCCTAAATTTGGGGATCCCTGTAAACATGATTCAGTGCAATACAGTAACTCCTTATCACAAGATCTTCCACTAGTAACTCCCAAACGGAATACAACTGAGGCCACAAGTTCACATTAGGTGACTTATGTTCCTAGAGAAAACAACCAATGGATTCAGCAGCATTTCTGTTTCTACTTTAATAAGTACCTGGTCTTGCAAATGGCCTATTTCTTTTCTCCGGAACCTAAGGGGGGTATAGCACTACAGTGGTGGGTGGGGGAAGGGAATAGCAAACAAAGATAAATTAGGCTGCAACTCTAAGTAAACCTAAGGACAGCCTCAGTTTTCATATGTACCGAGGGGGTGATCCTACTCTGAGTTCAACAGGACTTACTCCCAAGTAAACAGTGACGCTATTCTCAAGAGCAGCAGAAACCAGGCAAAGGGAGCCCAGCCCAGTTTCTGTGCCTCGTGTGCTGCAACGGGAGCCACATGGCTTCCGGTGGCAGCTTGGCGACAAACTCGTTTACGGAGCTTGCCGCTTAACCCAGGTTTGGGGCATGAGCCCAAACCCCCAAATTGGTTTACGGATCATGTGTCTGCCATGTTTGAAGAGTGCCTTCTTCGGTACGATCCCCACTGCATATTAAGGTCATCTGAGGAAGTCCGTCTTCAGTTGCCACCAACACGTCTGGTGGTGACTCAGAGGCGGGCTTTCTCTGGCTGTTCCTGGGCTGTGGGATGCCCTCCCAGCAGAAATCCGCAATCCCAGTTCATTCTTAGCCTTCTGGAGAGCCCTTAAGACCTCTCTGTTTGGCCTAGCCTTCCAGGGTCTGTAAACTGTTTTTAAACTGTAGGTTTGGCCTCGTTTTCCAGGGTTTTAAAAACTGTTTGAATTGTTTTAATAATAGTTTTATGTTGTTTTTACAGTTTTCGATGTTAACAGTTAATTGATTTTAGTGTTGTTTAATATAAACCGCCCTGGGCCATTTTTGGAAGGGCGGTACAGAAATCAAATCAAATCAATAAATAAATAAATAAATGGCTGCTTGCCACATGAGGGGGGTTCCCAGTAATGCACCGCTCACTTGCATGGTGCATTACTGGGGCTCGGGGGGAGGGGACCACACCGTGGTGCTTCCCTTTGCCTGACCTCCAGAGTGCCTGAGCGAGCTGTGGCCAGGTGCAGGAGCACCGGAGCAAAGGCGCCGCCCATCTGGGTGGGAGATCCACCCACCCAGCGGAGCCTCCGTGATAACCTGCAGGGAGGTAAGCACTTTCGGGCTTCCTACCCGCAGAAGGGGGTAGCCTCCTCACGTGATTGTGAGGATCACTTCTGTGTGTAGGACTGCAATCTTAATCAGATCAACCAAATGTACTTCTGTGTAAGCATGCTTGAGGTCAGGGATGATATTAAGCATATTCCATCTAGAGAAAAGCTGGAATCGGATGGAAAAGGTGAGAGATAAGGAGCCGGGAGCTTCCCCTTTGTCTGGCAGCTGTGAGTTCTATCTTGGCTGCAAACCTGAAGCAATGATCCCAAGGTATTCTGAATGGATGCATGAGGCCCATTTTCATGGTGTTGCTCTTCACAATCTAGGAATCTTTGATTTAGGTACAATATATTTTAGCCAGTTAATGAAACCGTACTAGATCTCAAAGTCTCAATGCTTTGTGTTTTGCTTTGTTTTGGTGTTTTATGGTTTTCACTGTTTCACTGATTTTAAGGTTTTAGGTGTAACTTTTCTAGAATTTTATTGTATTTTAACTTTTGTAAACCGCCTTGAGATGCATTATGAAATGTGGTATAAAAATTGAATAATCAATCAATCAATTTTGGGCTACTGGGCATGTGCATGCTGGCGCTGCGCGGGGGTACTTGGGACAAGCACCACCCCAGCAGGAAGCTGCATGGGGTGGCGGAGAGGCGCTAAGGACCTGCTCTCCTCTTTCTTAAAGCTCCCCTGCACCACTCCCAAAAGGTGCTCAAACCATGCAGGAGAGGAGAGCTGGTCTTGTGGTAGCAAGCATGACTTGTCTCCTTAGCTAAGCAGGGTCCACCCTGGTTGCAAATGAATGGGAGACTAAACGTGTAAAATATCCCCCTCAGGGGATGGAGCTGCTCTGGGAAGAGCTGAAGTTTTCAAGTTCCCTCCCTGGCTTCTCCAAGATAGGGCTGATGGAGATTCCTGCCTGCAACCTTGGAGAAGCTGCTGCCAGTCTGTGAAGACAATACTGAGCAAGATGGACCTATGGTCTGACTCAGTATATGGCAGCTTCCTATGTTCCTATGCTTTGAACCGTGGTTCAGGCATATCCGTGTAACCTACAGCCTGGCACATGGAGACAGGAAGGGAAGATTAACATTATTTAATACTTAATATGAGAAAATACATTTCACCAGTAGTGATGGTCAGTAGCTTAGTTAGCTTTTTTTTAAGGTTTAGGCAAAGGATTAGACAGATTTATCAATAGCTACTAATGGTGAAAGCCAAACAGAATCTCTGTAGGGAGGCAACTGGAAGCAGAATGTTGAACAAGATGGAACTTGGTCTGATCCAGAAAGCCGTGGTCTTTTGTCTGATCCTGAAGCAGTCATGCTGTGTGTCCCCAAAGACCTAACATCACATTTTAATTGACCACTAACACAAATTTCACAAAACGAAGGTGGTAAACTTTGTGAACTGATGTATGAAAAAGTTGCATAGTGTTCTGAATGCAGGATCACGTGGAGCCTGTTGTGGTTATGCTGTTTTTCACAATACTTGATTTATGCATAGTATATCTTACCCCATTGATGAAACTGTGCTAGGGCTCTCAAGGCATAATGTGGAGTCCTCAAAGAAGGCAGGGCTGTCATTCGAGGAGGCATAACAGATACTTTCTACTCCAGGTATTGGATGTGCTGGCTGAACCAGGAATGGCACGCACATAAAACCCTGGTACGGCATCCTAGCTTCCATCTAAACCAAAAAGGGAAACATCCACAGAGGTCTCGGTAAACAGTATTTCATGGCAGCCCTTCAACTACTGAAGGTTTCCCTCTCTATCACTTTGCTGTGTCGTACAGTAAGTATACAAATCATGAGCTTATGATGCCATTGCAAAGATGTTTCATCAGAGCTACAGGGAAATAACCAATTCATATGTTTAAGACTCTCCATATATCTATTATTCTTCCCTTGTCCCAAATATCAACACTTATTGCAGTTTGTTACCCTATGGGAAATCTTTTTAGTGTTCTCCACAAAACCTGCACTTTCTTGCATTTTCTCCAACAATAACTCTCAGAACCTTGCCTGTCAGATTGCTAACACTTCCACTTCGTCCATAATCAATGCCATTCTTTCAATTTGCTGAAAACTCCGTTTTGAAGAACATTTCAATTTGCTTCTGCCTGCGGTGACCATCCTTCCTTCCTGCCAGCCCAAGGTAAAACCTATGCATACTGTTTTATTTTAATTTGGGTCCTGATGCTACCATGCATTAAACAACCACTGCACAGACAAGTCCACTTCTTCTCACAGGTTTTTTGTGCTTTTAAAAATAAGATCTGCTAAGAATATTTTTGGAGTGTTTTCATGAAGTATCTGATTAACATTACAAAGACTTGCATAAACAGGACTGCTAATTTTAAACCAACGAATAAATAGGACAATGAAATTTTATGTAAAACAATAACAGCAAACCACACCGACCAAATTCCAGAGATCATTCTGAAGTTAACCTTCTTTAACTATAGTTTGGCATTATGTCTGATTGAAACTCAGAGGCGGGGAGGATCACCATAGGATATCTCACCAAAACCAACAGGACTGTTTAGAATGACACAGTACCAGCTGGGCCGGGCGCAGAGCATCTGCGCCTCTAGTTCTCCCTCATTCCCCCGCCCCCATTGTTCCCCACCACCACTGGCGCTCCTATCCCCAGCGCTCCTGCCTTGTGGCCAGCAGGCGGGCTGGAGAGGGAGGCTGAGCCGCCCTCTCCGCCACCCGCCCGCCACCCTTGTCTTCTCCCCGCCACTGGAGCTCCTGCCTTTTGGCCAGCAGGTGGGCCAGAGAGGGACGCTGCACCGCCCTCTCCACCGCCCGCCAGCCACCATCGCCTTTTTCTCCCCCGTTCTCATGGCTAATCGGCAGCTGCACGCCAACTCTCGCGAGAGCTGCCACACATGGGATTAGCCACGGGTACATCTTAGAGAAATAAGAAAGTTAGATAGATAGATACTTAAGTATGACAAGCCAGATAAACTTCAAAAATGTATAATTATTTCAAGTTGTAACACTAACCAGAATTTTCATTTGTTTCAAGAGATAGTAAATCTTCTAAACCCAAACTGGGACTGGCACAATTCTAACACTAGATTGACCCCTAAATTACCACTTTAAGTCTTTCTCAACAGTTTCTATTTTCTTGCTACGCTGCTGCTGCAGCTGCACAGACAAGAGAGGGCTTGGCCATGGGCTGGGTGCGGCACCAGCCTGGACCACCAGCTCCCTTTCTCTCCTTGATTTGGTCCCTGACATTCATTCCCCTTCTATAGAAATTTAATTTTTAAAGGATTATGGCGATTATCACTTTTTATTCTCCATGTCTTATGAAATCAATCAATATGTTGCATTAGAGAGAGAAGTGCTGAATTCTTATGCACTTGATTAATGCATTATTATCATCTCAGTAATTAAAAGGAACAGGGTTATACACAATCAGCATGTACATCTTACTCAGCACCTTTGGCAGTTACCTGAAGAAATTAAGCTCATTAATCACTTTGACCGCAAAGAAAAGCAAGCTGTGGGGTGGGAGGAATGGGCCCCCAGAAAAGCTCTATTTTGGGGGGGGGGGGGGGAGGATGTTCGAAGCCAACAGCCAGAGAACCATTCGTCTGCATCCCAATATGGAAAACATTAATCTAAAAAAGAGAAAGTATGAGTGGGATGCCAACATTTCAAATCAATGTTCTCCCATTATAGTGTTCGGCAGTGACTTTCATTTCATCCCCAGATACCGAGGCTGCTCGTGTGGAGTGCCAGGACCCACACAGATTCTAGCACTCCTGCCCAGCCTAACCCCACTCCTGGGTCTTAGCTGGGGTTAAAGGAGCGAACACTCCCTTAATCCGGCGGCCGGGATTGTGTCTCGCCTCGGGCTGCACACAGGAGATGGGCCCCTAGAGCACCTGTCTGATGGGGGATTCTATCAATGCATCGTGCTCATGATGTGGTGCATTGTGGGATATCAAGGGGCCAGAGTGCAGCACAGATCGTCTGGGAGCATGGAGCGCGCTCCCAGCAGCTTTTCTTTGATAGTCGGGGGGGGCGGGGAGGTGAGTTGGAGCAGCCTCCCCCCACCCCATGTGAATGGCCCCACTGTATCATATCCATATCAAATTAATCTGGGCAAACAGGTCTGTAACTAAAGGAAAATATGTTTCTGTACATGCCATGATTATCTGATCTCTATGTTTTATAGCCAATATGCCATTTGAGCCAAGATAGAGCACATGAACATTCTTAGCATTGATGTATCTATTTAGCATGTCAGAGGTGCTTCAGATACATACTCTCACTAATGTGTGGAACAACCTTGCTGGGCAGGGCAGGATTAACCACCCCAAATTGCTGACGAGGAAAGGAGGCTAAGGCTAGGGTTGAAAGAAGGATAGCTTTGCTAAGCAGAAACAAAAGGAGAGACAATCTTTAAAATGCACAAGAAATATGCCATTTGAACATATGTAATTGCTTTATAGGAGCATGGATATTGGTCTGTCTAGCTCAGTATTGTTTACACTAACAGTCTCTGGCTCTCCACGGGTCTTTCCCAGACCTATCTGGAGCTGCCCTGGTTTGTGCAAGGGACCCTCTGCATGCAAAGCAAAGGAGCTCTTCCACTGAGCTACAATCCCACCACCAAAAGGTATTTATATTTGTAAGTTCCAACAGGTTTCGAGAAAACCTCCTTCCCCTGGGACACCCTTGAACTATATTATGCATGTTCTGTATTCTATGTGGCAAAACCATTATTTTGGATTAAAATGGTAGAATACAGAACACGTGCTGTAATTAATACTGAGAGTATTTGCTTTGTTTCACAAGCACCTCTGAGGAAGAGTCTTTCATCAAAACACATTTGGCCTAATAAACAATGTACCATGAAATAGAAAGAGGTGCTTCAAGGCAGTCTCCCTGGTTCCTGCATGGGTACCTGCCTTCCTGCTTCAGCTTCTATAAGGCCACCTCAGGGTTGAGGCAAGATTTTAACTAGGGACTTGCTTGGTCACAGGATAGTAAAACCCACAGACTTTACTATCCATCTCTGCCATGTCAAAAAGCCTGGGCAAATTTCATTATTTCCTGTGGGTCTGCACCCCACCAGGACACCCGTCCCACCTAAAAAGAATGGCTCTGATTCTGTACAGAATAGTTTACTAAGATGTACTGAATACCTACAGAGACTGTTAAAAGTTATATTCTGTAGCTTTCTAGAAATTATGATCTCATGATAATTGCAGAACAATCTACATGTGTACATACCTGGAATTGTGACATAGATGAACCAACTCCCCCCCCCGCCCAACCCCCCCCAAAACCCTTCATATTTTTACATTTATTTTACATTTCTATACCACCCTATCCGAAGACTCTGGGAGGTCTACAACAACAAAACAACAAAACCACAAAAAACAAACAACCATTTAAAACAATTGACTTAAAACAATATAAAACAAATTTAAAAAGCAGTTAAAAACCATATAAGACCAGTTAAAAACATTTAGGAACAATTTTAAAACCTTGGAAGGCCAGAAACAAATAAGTGTTTAGGGCTCTCTTGAAGGCCAACAATGAGCCCAAACTATGAATTTCTGCTGGGAGTGCATTCCACAGCCCAGGAGCAGCTACAGAGAAGGCCCGGTTCCAAGTCGCCACCAGACATACCAGTGGTAACTGGAGATGGAACTCCTCAGATGACCTTAACGTGTGGTGGGGATCATGCAGAAGAAGGCATTCTCTAAGGTAACCCAAATCTAAGCTGTTCAGGGCTTTAAGGTAATAACCAGCACTTTGTATTTTGCCCAGAAACATATCGGCAGCCAGTGCAATTGTTTAAGGACAGGCATAATACGGTCTCTCTGGGTTAACCCAGCCACTAAGGCAGCCCCAGGGTGATGCCTGGATCCAAGAGCACTTCCAAGCTGTGTACCTGTTCCTTCTGGGGAATGTAACCCCATCCAGCACAGGAAGCTCTAACTTATCCCTCAGATTCTGATCCCCCACAATGAGCGCATCTGTCTTCCTTGGATTCATTTGTTGTTCCTCATCCAGCCCATTACTGCCTGTAGGCAGGCATTTAGGGAATGAATGTCATTTCCTATTAAGATTATGATAATGACACCGATGACAATGACAAAGAGAAATAGATTTGGGTAACATCAGCATAGTGATAACACCCTGTACCAAATCTGATTACCTCACCCAGCAGTTTCATGTAGATATTAAAAAGCATTAGTGACAGAATGGAGCCCTGAGGGTCTCCATATGATAGCTCTCGTTTTAAAGAGCAATCATCACCAAGGTTGAATCTACCTGAGAAATAGGAGCATAACCACTGCAAAGCAGTGCCTCCTGTCCCCAACTCACCCAGGCAATCCAGAAGGATACCATGTTAGATGGTACTGAACATCGCAGAGCGATAAAAAAAACCCAAGAGCGTCACACTACCTCTGTCGATTCCCGGTTCACCCATCAGGCTGACCAAGGCTGTCTCAACCCCATAGCCAGCTCTAAAGCCATTTTGGAATGGGTCTAGAGAATCAGTTTCCTCCAAAACCGCCTGCAGCTGGTTAGCCACCACTCAGTCACCTTGCCCAACCATGGGAGATTGGAGACCAGCCTATAACTATCCAATACTGAAGGATCTAGGGAAGGCTTCTTAAGAAGTGGTCTAACCATTACCTCTTTCAAACAAGGAGGTATCCTACCCTCTCTCAGTGATGTGTTAATGATATCAATTAGGCCACCTCCAACAGTTTACCTGCTAGATAGAAGCAGCCAAGTTGGGCAAGGACCCAGAGAACAAGTGGTAGGCTGCACCTCCCCAAGCAGCTTGTCCACATCCTCAGGCATCACAGATTCAAAGTGATCCAATTTAGAACTGCAAGACAGATTGCTGGACACCCTCTTAATAGACTCTAGTGGAGCAGAAATAGTGGAGTCCAAGTTGGCCTGAATACAAGAGATTTTATCCACAAAGAACCCATTAAAAGTGTTACAGCAGAACATAGTCTCCAGGGTCCGATTCAAAACAGGAGTTTGAATTAAACCTCTCACGGCCTGGGACAACTCTGCTGAATGCTAGCATGCAGATCTAATCCACACAGAACAGAATTGGGGGTTTTTGCTACACGCACCGCTGGGTTCTATACTGCATCATGTCAGATTTGAGGCAAGTTCTTAAACTCCATTTTTAAAGCAGGTCAGAAGGGGTGACCTGCTTCAGTTAGGAGTGACCATGCCTAAAGCCCTGGCGAGTTCCCTATTCCAGGTTCCCACCAGCGCATTGACAGAATCACCAGCAGCACCAACACTGAAACCCTCCAAGGCTTTTTGGAATCCTATTGGATCCAGCAGCCTTCTCAGGTGGACCATCATAATAGGTCCACAACCCTTGCAGGGCTGGATTGTGGCCATGAAACCAACCTTAACCAGGTAGGAACATAGGAACACAGGAAACTGCCATATACCGAGTCAGACCATTGGTCTATCTAGAAGTGTTGTCTTCACAGACTGGCAGCGGCTTCTCCAAGGTTGCAGGCAGGAATCTCTCTCAGCCCTATCTTGGAGATGCTGCCAGGGAGGGAAATTGAAACCTTGTGCTCTTCCCAGAGTGGCTTCATCCCCTGAGGGGAATATCTTGCAGTGCTCACACATCAAGTCTCCCATTCAGATGCAACCAGGGTGGACCCTGCTTAGCTATGGGGACAAGTCATGCTTGCTACCACAAGACCAGGTCTCCTCTCCACCACAAGACCAGCTCTCCTAGTACCAGATCTCTCTACCACAAGACCAGCTCTCCTAATAGTCCATCTATGACAGTGGGGAAACCACAGGATCCCCCACCCATGGAACACCCTCCTGATCCAAAGAAAAGACTAAATCGAGTGTGTGGCCAGCAACATGAGTTGGTCCTGCAATTAATTGGGATAGGCCCATAGTTGTCATGGCTGCTGTGAACTCCTGAGCTGCACCAGACAAGTCAACCTCAAAGTGCATATTGAAGTCCCTCTGCACTAAAAGTCTGGGATTCTCCAACACCAAGTCTGAGACCAATTCTGCCAGCTCAGTTAGGGAGTCAATCAATCAATCAATCTTTATTATGGTCATAGACCAGCACAGGTTATAAAACAGTAATACTATACAATAAATGCTATATAAAAGGGGAAAAATATGTTACAGTATTACGGAGATTGAGATTGATATAGCAGATAAGGCTGAGATGGGAGGAATCTAAAAAATACAAAATGTTTAAAATATGCTATAAAGCACAAACAGAGTAGCTAAAATACATATAAGCTAAAAAGGACACAATCTAACACTTTGTTTCGGTCGGAGACCAGCGTGAAGTCAAGACAAATATAAAAGAGGAGATAATCAGCATTCTATGGGATCAATAGCACCCAATAAAATCCAAAAAGTCCTCCTCAGCACAAAGTCACTGGAAATACTACTAAAATACTACTAAAAATAATTTAAGATTAAAAGGGCAGCATATTCCTGCTTATAGGACTATTACAACTCAAAGCTCAGCTCAACTCCCAAAACTGGGAGGAGATATACAATTCAGGAGCTCTATAAAATGTTATCATTGAATTAGCTGCTTTTGAGCTGGCGATACCTGTCCCCACATGCCCACCTGCAACTAGCCAAGGTGTGGCTACAAATTGCTCTGGCATTAAGTCCGTCGTTTATTTGCCCATTTTTAAGCTCTTCCGAAAGCGAAGGGCTGCACTGCAAAATTTGGCTACCCATCTAGTGGCACAGGAATTGCTTCCTTCCAGCAGCCTAGCAGTCATCTGAGGTAAATCGAGACCTGGGCATTTGACTGTCAAAGGGTGTATGAGATCCCGGCACAGGTCTCTATAGAGCAGACATTCCAACAACACATGGGTAACTGTTTCAACTTGACCCTCACCGCATGGGCAGAGCCTCTCCCCGTAGGGGATCCCTCTATATCGTCCCTCGGTTAGGGAGTCAGTTCCCTAACAGAGTCCCTAATCTATCCCTTTTTCCTAACCTCAAAAATATACACTCAATATATCCAACAGTCTCACAGGGGCCCTGGTAAGGGAGATAGCATTCATATGAAACACAGACACTCCAACCCCACCCGGCCCACTTCCTCTAACCTGATCCACAACAGAGTAGCCAGAGGGGAGAAGCTGGGTCCTAAATGGGCCACTTGCCTTCCCCAACCAGGTCTGTTATATATGCCAGGTCGGCTCCCGCATCTACAATCAAGTCATAGATGATTTTGGTCTTATTCTGATCCAACCTGGCATTGCAAAGAAGGAGCATGGCTAGGTTCTGTGGGTAGTTGGAACTGCTCCCCGAGGCCTGAGACAGGGCAGCCAGAAATGGAAACAGTTATGAAATTACTAATTACCTCTCCCCTATAACAGTCAGCTGCTCTGACAGCACCAATTCTTCTATTCCCCACCACTACAGTCATAGCTGCCCCAGAGCTGCCAGATGCACCCCCTGCACCACCCTTCCTAAGAAAGCCCAAACACATACCATCAAAAGGCCTTTTGCATCATCATCCATTAATTTAATAAATGCTGAACTGATGAACTGGACATTTTTGTGGAGGAGATGAGGTTAAAGTCCTACCCTTATATCAAGTAGGACTGAGTGCTCATCTGCACAGTATTTTCACCTCTGAGTATCAATCCTGAGATATTTTAATTGGAGCCACTGAGAACTGAAACTGCATACCATATGCTGAAGCACTTCTATGGGGATGCCCTCATTAAAGACAAGAGCTCTCTTGCTCAGTTTTAGTCTTTAATATGAAATTTATATTAGAAGTCTAATCCTTCTAGAAAGGGGTTTATAATGCAATCACCAGCAGAACAGCCAGTTATCAAGCATAACTGCATACAGCATTAGCAGGATTTAGCAGGATTTCTGGTAGCCAGGATTTCCAGCTACTGTGCAAAGTGGATTCTGCCAAAATCTATCAAAAATCACATTTCTCTCCACTCCATTTAGCCATTTTGTCCTTGTGCATCACCTTTTCTTCTTTTTGAAGGTGCTGTATAATGGTACCTTCAAAAGGAGAACATAATCTACATTAATTTGCATTAAATCTTCATTTTAAAAGTATTTCCTACCATCTCAGCTCCAATACCACTTACAAAGAGGAGGAGAAACTTTTTATTTGTTCTTTGGAATTTTTATCAGTCGCCAAGGTCAGAAATCCCACCTTGGCACACATCTCACTAGCTGACAGCAAGCCGCAGAAGACCAATAAAGCTGCCCGTTCCCTTTAAATGGCCCAATGCAAAGTCTGCCAGCAAGCAAGACTGGTTGGAGCTGGAAACACTTCAGCACCTGAGACAGCTCCCAAAGACAGCCCAGTCAGAGAAATGCAGAGAAGAAACAAAGAATTTTTGCAGGGTCATAACTAGACAAAGCAGCAGCACATGTACATCTAAACCTTCTTTTTTATTTGAAATCATCTTAATCTTGTCACAAATAAGCATGATACTATAACCTGACCTAAAGAGCATTCACTGTATTTAAACGCTGCTGTGAAGGGACACAGTCTTCTCTCCCTCCTTCATCCACATATGCATAAGCACTTTCTGAAGACTAGCTACCCAGTTCTCCTCCTCACCCTCCCACAACTCAGTTCATTGATGTTAATACTTGCCAAACCAGGCTTCCTGTTCAGAGGAAATATGAATCTACTTCTCCCAATTAGCCTAGAATTTGTTGGCTGGAGGGAAAGGCAACACAGAGGCAGCTATCTTAGTCTCGTCGAGGTAAAAATTAATGGCTGTGTTTTGACTACATCGTTGCTATAATTGATGATTAGTAATTTAGGGGAAATCAGACAGAGGGAACTAATTAACCAATGCAGTATACAGTTACACTGTGGCTCAAATACATGTGTTTGTGTGTGTGTATATAGAGGACTCTGGATGACAAGTGTCTTCTCCCTTCTCACCCTGTGATTTAAATCTTCTGGCAGGTTGCACATTTCATACTATCCAGTAGTTCCTATACCTCAAACTGAATTTCTTGCAGCCCCCACATAGTATTATGTGAAAGAACAGACCAATTAGTTGATACCTGTCCTTTATTTCACTCTGCTTGAAGAGGAGACCAGAAAACATTAGTTGCATATTGCAGTGCCAAACACCTGCTTAGTGAACCTAACTAGGATAGCTTTGGCTTTTAAAAAAAAAAAAGTCAACAAAAATCACTTGTGTGTGTTAAATTGAAATTCCTTATTCGTGTTGCAGGCAGCTCAATGGTTCTGATGATCAGGGAGACAGCTCCAGACATCTGTCGTATACAAAACTGGAGTGAAAAGGGAACCAACCATACGCTCCAAGCTAAGTTTTTTTAAATAAATAAAAGAGATCAATTGGAGGGAGAAATAGTTCTTTAAAAACAAAAATGTTCTTTGCTTTCTCATACTGCCATCTAGTGGACGATACTTGGACAATTGTCATAGACAAGTAATCACAATCATTTCACTTTTGTTTTTAGAAAAGTATTATCTCTCGGCTTCCGAGTAAATTTAATTTAGATCTTGGTCGTCATCTCCATTAAATATTGCTGTGTATTGTGATATAGGATGCATCTCTTGTTAAGAGGATGGAGTTTGCTCCTCTTCCCCACTCATCAGTTCTTCTCAGCAGTGGAACACATGAACTCTTTTCCAGGATTATTTGTACCTTTTTCTTTGGTGGGCGGAGGGGGGCACTCAAGCTACCTCCCACAAAACATTATTTAAATCAAGTAAAAAACAAAGAGAAAAGAAAGCCCCAGCACTGTTTTACAATAACTCTTCTCAACAGGAATCTGAAGAGAGGAGAAAGGAGATCTGGTCTTGTGGTAGCAAGCATGACTTGTCCCCATAGCTAAGCAGGGTCTGCCCTGGTTGCATATGAATGGGAGACTTGATGTGTGAGCACTGCAAGATATTCCCCTCAGGGGATGAAGCCACTCTGGGAAGAGCAGACAGTTCCAAGTTCCCTCCCTGGCTTCTCCAAGATAGGGCTGAGAGAGATTCCTGCCTGCAACCTTGGAGAAGCTGCTGCCAGTCTGTGAAGACAATACTGAGCTAGATAGACCAATGGTCTGACTCAGTATATGGCAGTTTCCTATGTTCCTATGTTCTCTCCTCCCGCCTCCGTTATGTTCTAAGCAATCACCAGTTCGGGATAATTACTGGTGACTTCTATAATTAAAGGCTGAGCACAGCTTCTGATCTGATGGGAAAGTCAGAGGAAAGAGCGCCTTAGACATAAAGTATTCTCCGAAGAATACCATTCTGGCATTATTATTTTCTGTTCTGACTTTTGTAATTAAATATGTATTCACTCACATTCACAAATGAAACTGCTTTTGAAGAGGACAAACCTACTCCTAGGGCACTACTCCAAGCTTAACTAAGGGTGATCAACCAGCCCAGTTCACTCCTTAGACTCTTTGCAAACACCCCTTGCCCTTTCCATCGTCTTCTGCTTCCCCTTATAAGGAGGAATTATCAATCCAAGATGGTTTTTAACCTTTTTCTTTTTCTTTTTTGTGGGCACCATCAACCCCAGCAGCCAGCAAGTGCCCTGGATGAGTCACTCGTTACTAAGGCAATATGCAGATACGAACGCTTTGAAATCTTTACTCCCAACCTCAGGAAGGAAGAAGGGAAGGCAGCGGGGTGGGAAGAGCAAGGAAAACGTGTTTGCTTGCATTTACACCTCAGCACTTTCTAGATGCTGAATATAGCAGTTTGATGCTTAGTTTTCTCTGTTTCTTGCCAATTTTTAAAATAGAAAAGGGAGGGAGAAATGGGGGGGGGAGGTGATGGCTTCAACAAGAAAAAGTTCCCCAGAAGAAAGGAGAGCTGGGCTGAAGAAGCTATTCATACATGATCCCTGCACCTTTGTGGTTTCTTTTAACACCGTCCGATTCCACGCATGTTTACTTGGAGGCTCTAGAGCTCGGGCTGGGGTGGCCTTCCTCTCCAAGAGGTGCGCATAAGACTGCCCTCCGAAACGCAACAGGCGCGACTCCTGCTGAGATCCATGGGGCACCTGGCTTCCGATCTCTCTGGAAGACTTCCCCACTTTTGACTTTGCACAACGTACTCAAAGCCCAGCACCTTCCAAAACAGACAGAACATTGTGGAGGGCCAGAGGGAGAGAGGCTTCACCACGGGCGAGTCTACGGATCTCCTGCGCCCCCCACCCCGTCTCGCTACTGCCCAACTCCTCTTTGGGCGCTGGTGATCGCGCGCCAGGGGCACTGGGAGAGGCCAAGGAGGTCCATGCACAGCCCGGGCATGCCAGCGTCCCGACAAGCACACACACACACACCCCGCCCCGAGAGCGACACGGAGAAGGCCAAACTCCAGGGAGGGCAGGCTGAGAAGCCGCCGCCACCGCCGCCGCCCCACCCCGGCGCGACCAACCCAGGAGAGGCAGGGGCTGGCTTACATCTTCCTCCTCGCAGTCGCTCCTCCTCGCCTGGTACTGGAAGCGGGGTCTGGGGTTGCCGCCTGCTTGCAATGGACGCGCCGGCGGGCTCTTCCCTTCTCCGCCGCCCGCCGCGTGCGCAGCGGCGGCGGCGGGCCCATCCTCCTCGGCGCACGGGGGGCCCAGAAGGTGGCTGGCCTCGGGAGCAGCGGCAGGGAAGGACCGCGAGGTGTTGATCTTCCCGCCGAACCTCTGGTACAAGGAAGCCATGAATGGAGTCAGCCGCGGCTGGAGCGCGGAGGCGCAGCTGGGCTCCGGCGGGAGGGAGGCTGCTGGGGGGCTGCCGGGGGCCGCTGCTCGCCCTCCTCCTCCTCCTGGCTCTGCCCGCCCGTTACCACATCACGCCAAGCCTTCCTGGCGAAGGAACAGCCCCGGCGCCCGCCTCTCTCGGCTGCCTCTTCCTTGCACAGCGATCAGGAGCAGAACGGAGTTGCTGGAATCGCCCTAGCCCCCCGCGCGGCGGCACAGCAGCTCCGCACGCGGCCGCCGCCTGCCCAGGAATGTTGGGCAATCCGAGGGGGAGATCCGCGCCGGCTCCCCGCCCCCCCACACCCCCTCCGGAAAAGAGGTCCCCAGACTCCGAGTGGATCGCGCAGCAGCGGGGCGGTGGAGCAGGGAAGGGGGCTCGGCTCAGCCGCCCGCGCCGTCCTGGGGCTACCGAGCAGCCGCCTGCGAGGTCGCACTGCCGGCAGGGTGCAAGCGAGAGAGAGGAAGAAAGTGTGTGCCCGGCGTGCGTGTATGCAAGAAAGGCAGGGAGGGGGGGATACAGGAAGCAGGGGACGCCTCATTCAAAGCACGTTCCTCGTCCTGGAGAAGGCGGACTGGGGGGGGGAGGAGGGAGGGGGCCGCTTTCACTCTCACAGTCTTTGCTTCGAGGGCTCAGGAGGAGGGGGCCCCTCCGTTTCCGCCCTCCCCTTGGATCATTTGAACAGGAGAGAGAGAGAGGTGGCAGCGAGCGCTTAACGGGGGGGGGGCGGCTTCCACAGAGGCGCATCCGTATGCCAGGCACAACTCCAGAGATGCGAGTGCCAGACTCGCTCCCCGTCGGTGTAATGTCTGCCCTTGGATCTCCAGCGAGAGGGAATTGCTCTGCTCCCTTCCCTCGGGAGTGAGCTGGAGGGGGGCAGAGAGGGACCCCCGACTTTCCGGGAGGCGATCGCGCCCTCCCTGCCCCTTTCCTGTCTTCCTTTCCTTTCCTGCTTGCTTGCTTAATCAACCAAATGGTCGCGTAATATTTCGCTCCTAATTCATTTTGCTGCATTAAAACGTGCTCCAGCGCCCCTCTGTGGAAATGCGCGCACATTGCTGCTCCCAGCGCAACAAACAAGGTGCGAAGGGGCGCGGAGCCCGCCTGCCCGCCCGCCCTCCAGGCCAGGTGGGTGGGGCGCTGGGAAGGAAGACCCAGCCGACTCTGCCCTGGCCTCGTGTGCCCTCGGCCAGAGGCGACACTACCCAGAAGAGGTCCACGGGAGTGTGGCACCATTAACCCGAACACGCCAGAGAGTCTCTCGCCAAGTGAGGCTCGCTAGTGGCCAAGAAGCGCGGGGGGGGGGGCAAGAGAGTCGAGGGCGGGGCTGGTCCTGCCGGGCAGACGGCAACAGGGCTGTGACTTGGCCAGAAGGGGCTGCACTTCTAGCCTGCCCCCAACTATCGGGCTGCTGTGTTTCCATAGCAACAGATGCTTAAACCTTTTTTTAAAAAAAAGTCATGAGCCAAAGAGAGAGGGGAGGAAAATGGCTGGAGATGTCAATATGCGCGTACACACACACGCCAGCCTTCGCCTCTCTCCTGGTCAGAGCTGGAGTTTGCCTGGCCAGGAACGTGAGAATTAAGTTAGTATGCAAGTTGGCCTCCGGGGTAAGAAAGCCATTCCTGTTGACACAGCACTCCGGTTTAAAAATCCACTACTGCCCTTAGCGCTTAGGATCCGAGGGAGAGAAAGGAAAAGCCTGCCACTATGACGACCTATTGGATGGAGCCTTGCAAAATCTCTTCCTCAAAACAGCCTCCTAGTGAAAGAGTCCTTTCCCTCTTGCTCCCCCAGAAGCCTGTGGCGGTGGTGGCTGCTGCTTCTGCTGGGGTCTTCAAAGCCAGTGCTGGCTGAGGAGCCCTAACATTTAGATGAAAAGGAGAACCATAGGCTCTAAGGGGGAGGATGCCACCAGTCAGCCTTCCTTCCTGCCAGACCTTCAAAGCAAGGAGCCCTCGTTTTGATATTCAGAGCTCAGATCCTGACATTTAATTAAAAGGAGGCCAGGAAAGTGACTCTCGGAAGCAAAAGGTCTCTGTATCCAGTCAGGCATCCCGTCACTGGGTGGATGTTTGCCTGTCACCAAAATGTAAACCATCACAACCCTCCACAGACCAGTGGCCCACAAGATTGATGCACGGCTGTGCCAGTAGCAGACTGCAAACTGGCACAAAATCCTTATCATCCCATCTATAAAAAGCAAAATTTCACGAAGGATGTCTCTACTCATTTTGTGGTAAAGAGACAATGCATCTTGTTTTAACTAACTGGTATGAGATTAGCAAGAGACAGCTGAAAATCAAGGAACACAATAAAAATCAAATGAAAAATGTGAGGGTTTTCCCTGCCCTGAAAAGAACAATCCTAACACAAATATCAAAGATGACTACAAAATGTCAACAAGGAGAACACAGGTATAAAAAGTTATACTTTTTAAATGATACATGCTTAGCTTGAGGAATATCAGAGGAGGAAAGCTTCAGTTTCCACAATAATTCATCCTAGCTCAGTCCCTTGGGGGCATTCTTTCATTGTATTTTCATTACATGTGCTAGTTCTATTTACTGAAGCTTCATTAAGCAGCAACGTTTTGACTGGGTACTTCATAGCACCCAGAAGTGCCATGGCCTCTAACCAAACGTCTTAGGCCATTTCTGTACCAGCTCTTCCCCTCTCAAAATGGGAGGGCTGACTGAATTAAGGGTATTCCTAGAAGGAAGCGTCTGCTTCTGCATTCTTTATCGTAAGCCACCTTTAGCAGCTGTGTGCTGGAGGCATGGTATATACATATATTTCAAATAAATGAATAAATACTCCCATCTGTTAAACATCCCCCATTTTCTATTTATATTTGAATGTGAAAAATGTATAAAAACCTTCACATGCCAAATATATTCACCCATTGTTTGCCTAAAAGACAGGATATTCTTTTCAAGATAGACTTGTTGTTGTTGAAGGATGCTGCAAAGTATGTTACATTTAGGACAGCAAAATTTCTTCCCAAGTACTGACAGTGCATACTAAGACTGAATAAATGCTATTAACTATTCTGGACCATCACAAAGATTTCAGTATACTGATTTAGCTTTTTTAAAAAATAAAATAAAATTGTAACACAAAGTTTTTCATGTCCAATGTACATCATTTATTTTGATGTGAACCCTGCTGCCTATTAAGATCATTTGGGAGGTCGGGCTACAGTTGCCACCTGCTCATTTGGTGACAGTGTGCTACCGAGCCTTCTCTGTGGCTGCCCTGGTGCTTTGGAATACACTCTCTGCCAAAATAAAAGTTTTTCCATCTCCAATTGCTTTTAAAAAGATCCTCAGGATGCACCTGTTTTCTCAGGCTTTTAGTTAAGTTTAATTTTTAACTGTTTTTCTTCCACAGAACTGTTTTGATTGTTTTTATTCTGTTTTTAGATTCGTTGTATTTTAAATTATGTACACTGCCTAAGGATACATACACATTATTTGTTTAGGAACATAGGAAGCTGCCATATACTGAGTCAGACCACTGGTCTATCTAGCTCAATATTGTCTTCACAGACTGGCAGCGGCTTCTCCAACATTGCAGGCAAGAATCTCTCTCAGCCCTATCTTGGAGATGCAGCCAGGGAGGGAACTTGGAACCTTCTGCTCTTCCCAGAGCGGCTCCATCCCCTGAGGGGAATATCTCACCTTGCTTACACTTCTAGTCTCCCATTCATATGCAACCAGGGCGACCCTGCTTAGCTAAGGAAACCTCTTGCACACTGGTGGAGTGCAGGCAAAGTGAGGCTAGGAAGGTCCAGAGAGGCTGTACAAAAGACACTGGCTTTGAGAAACTGCTCTACAGCTACACGTAGTGTGTGTTGGATGCTCTACAGGTGTAAAATGGTATGTCATAAAACCTATATTAATAGGCTATTACTATTATGAGACCAAATTGTCCAACTGCATCGGGAAGAACTGGGTTTAATCCTCACTTCAGGTATGGACTTAACTGGACAACGGACACGTTCTCTCTCTTTGAAATAATTCCCCATTTTAAATGGGAGATCATGGTGCCCTAGCCTTTGGAGAAGGAATGAGCTGAAAATGAGAAAGGACTTTTAACATGCTGATGCAACTCCTCCAGAATGAAGAATTTGGTCTATAGCCTCAGGCACAATATAGGTTTTCTCAGCCCTATGCAAAACACTTCTTAGTGGAAGCTTATAGAAATCTGAGCATAAAAGTGTGCAAGACTGGATTTCTTGGATTTCTTGTTTCATTGGAACAGCAGAACTCCATGACATAAAACAAGCTGCTTTGTGGTTTGCCATGCCACATGGGCAGGTGAAGCTGGCTATTTGAGGGGGAAAAATAAACCCCAAACTCCCTCGGGCACACAGAACTAGTTGTGTTGTTCTTTGGATACCAGCCAAAATTTTGGCAAAGTTATAAACCAGAGAAAACAAGGCCTTATAATGAAAAATGTTAGTGTACTTTAAGACAAGGAATCAATATGAGCTCTACCAAAGAGGGAGAGAGAAAGAATGAATTGCAGACATAAATGGCTTGCTAGTGAAGTTTTATGGGAGCTTTGTCAGTGACTGTGTAGAGAGAAAAGGCATTTCTAAGACATGCAAAAGGCAGCAAATCCTGAAAGGTAATGTCAAAACAGCAATAAATGAGAAGTCTATGAAGATCTATAAGTTTCAAATTTTGATGCAGGAAGAGGGCAATATGCAGCACATTCCAGTGGTGCAGAGGGGAAATGCTTGACTAACAATCAGAAGGTTGCCGGTTTGAATTTCCACTGCTACTATATTGGGCAGCAGCGATATAGGAAGATGCTGAAAGGCATCATCTCATACTTCAGGGGAGGTGGCAATGGTAAACCCCTCCTGTATTCTACCAAAGACAACCACAGGGCTCTGTGAGCACCAGGAGTCGAAATCGACTTGATGGCACACTTTACCTTTTACCAGGTCTAAATGAGATTACTCAAAAGCAAGTCTCACATGGAGTTCAACAAGTCTTGCTTCCTGGGCAGGTATGCTTCAGATTGCAGCTGTATGCCAGCTTTTTGTTTTGCTATGCTATTAACTATACAAATTACATCTATAAGTCAGTCATACAAGCTTTTAACAATAATCATATAAGAATCAATTCCACTGAACTGATAATTACATTTGAAAACCCCCAAACCCTTTGTTTTCGTAGACTCCCTTTCAAAACACAAATGAAAGTGAGTGAAGGAGATTTCAAAGCCAAATCCCAAATTATCCCAAGTCCCCCAAAGGAGAGGGGGGAAAATCCTTTTCCTTTCTTTTATGCTGTAAATTGCTTTACTTAACAGTTTTGCCAATACATTGATTTGTATTTTGTTTTTTTAAAAAGCAAGCGTAGACAGTTTGCAGTCGAGGAGAAAATTGCTTTCCATTTTCCTGGATGCAGAAAGCAAAAGATGTAGATGGGTATAAGTAGTGATTTCTTCCATTTGTTTCTTCCAGGGATGGCTGAAGATATATTGTTGCACAAGATGGAAAATCCAGATTGCATCCTCTTCCACTAATTAACGTGGGACACATCTATCAGGCCACTTTCCTACAAAATCCTCAGCAAAGTGAGCAGAAGCAACTCAAGGCCACATCTGTGCTCTCAAGCAGTTCCACTTCATATCAAAAGGGCTTGCACAAGAGGAGTTCCCTCGGCATATTTGTCCCAGTGGTCCAACCCATCTGTCTCCCACTCTGCCTTCCTTAATCCCACCCAAATCCACCACCTGCTTCATGGTAGGACTGTGTTCATGGTTATCTGTAATGGAGACAAAAGTGGGGATTTCCCCCCTGGAATTTTAAATTTACTATTTTTAAAACATATGGAAATTACAGAGCTCTAGTATCCGCAAGTAGTCAGCAGGAGGCCTAGAAAGAGATCTGAGCCTGTTGCTCCACATAGCAGGCTCAGACCATCAGGTCTGGACTCTCCATCCTGTTCTGGAGGAGAACCAGACCTGTTCAGATGAAGGTAATGATGCAAAGTCAGCTATTTGCAAAGCTGTATTCTGCAAAGCCAGAATACAAAATGCATACATACATGTTGGGAGACAGACTGGCATAAACATTCTTAAGCACAATATATGACAATTTAGCTTCAGTTCTCTCTTGTGGAAATGAGTTTGGTTGCAATTGCCCCATCCACCCTTCCTTGAGCATCAGTTCCCTGCACAGAGCCAGGGTGGGACTAGGAGACCTCCAAGATCCCTTCCAACTCTAATATCCTATTATGGTGAATGCATCCATTTATCCTCCTAGAGAATTTTCCCTCAGGCTGTGCTGGCACGATGTCTTCCTCCCTCCTCAAGCGGAAAGGAAGATTAGCTCTGCAGCATCCTCCTTTATATCTTCACTTGAGGGACCAGCCCAGGCAAAATACATGTGCTTGAGTGGAGTGGGAAAGTAAAGGATGGTGGCGGTTATGTGTGTATTCATGCTGGAGGGTTATGGCCAGAGGTGCACCTAGGTAATTTTGGAGGCTGGACCTAAAGGCCTTTAGAGCCCCCTCCCCACCAGGGATGTGCACGAACCTGTTCGGAGGCCCTTTTATGGGCCTCCCAACAGGTTCGAACACTGGGCAGTTCGGAGGTTCGAAGGGGGAACGGGGGGCAACTTTAAGCACGCCGGCACTTCTGGCCACTTCCGGCCAAGGAGGGAATGGGGCAGCAGGGACGTATGCTGCCACCCTGATGGAGTCGTTACAAATGAAGCATTAGTGGGGGGGCAGTTGGGAGGCCCATAAAATAAAATAAATAATAATAATAATAATAATTATTATTATTATTATTATTAATTCGATTTCTATACCGCCCTTCCAAAAATGGCTCAGGGCAGTTTACACAGAGAAATAATAAATAAATAAGATGGATCCCTGTCTCCAAAAGGCTCACATTCTAAAAAGAAACATGAGACAGACACCAGCAACAGTCACTGGAGGTACTGTGCTGGGGGTGGACAGGGCCAGTCACTCTCCCTCTGCTAAATAAAGAGAATCACCACATTAAAAGGTGCAGAAATGCACTCTACATATGCGAATGGGTACTTTCCTGTCTGCAAAGTCCCAATCAGGGATGTAGTGGATGCAGTGGAGGGGGACACACAGGGAAGGAGTGCTGGTACTTCTCAGCTTCTCTGGCTGTTGGGGTGGGCATGGGGGCTGTCATGGACAGTGCCTGTACTTCTAAATCTGCAACTACATCTAAGGTCCCAACAAATGCCAATACAGCTCATTATTTGGTAGATATGATCCCTAACATAAGATGGGGGGTGAGTGTGATTATTCACTGGGCTGGTGCGTCCAAAGGCATAAACACAAATATATTGAAGTGAGTCATATGCACATGCACATGAACATGCCCACCAATAGCCTCACCAACTCCAAAATCCACCAGCTACCAGAGAGCCTGACACTGCACCACCAAGAATTATTTTTGTGAACATACTTGGCTGTGTCTGACTTCCTGCTGTAAAAATAATTTAATGCCTGGGTTACAGTCTAACCAATATTAAGGAGATCAAGGTAAGTCTAAATCCAACTAACAGCAAAACTAAATGCAAAACCTCCTTGTGCAAGACTTAACAGAATGGCAGAAAGGAAAATAGAGTCTGCCAGGGCTCTCTCTTTTGAATTTTCATGATTATTTTACAGTGACTAACTGCAAGTATCAGAAAGAGAACAGAAAAGCTTTCCTATCCTTTTACTGGATAATTTATGCCTCTATTTAAATTTTGAACTTGGCAATGAAGTATCACCTTGTTTGCTGCATTAAAATTAATATCAGAAAGAACAGGCTGGATTCTGCAAAAGAACAGCTGGATGGATCTAAAATGCTGCCTGTTTTCATAGTTGTGAATGAATAAAGCATTCACTTTAAGTGGAAACCCATCAACTAAATTGATAACCCAATAAAAGGAATGCACCTTGACACTGAGAGGATAACAAGGGGTGTGGAGCAGGATTTGAGGGAGGGGGAGGGGGAGGGAGAATACACAGGCCTGTCCTTCCAAAGGGTCCATCAGCTGTTCCCAGTTGCTATTTTGAACTCTAAACACACATTCAGTCAGTATGGAACCCATTTCAAATCCACAATCTTTATTCCATTAGCTTGTGTGTAAAGGTAAAAGGTAAATTAGGAATAGGGAGATCAAATCCCCACTCAGCCATGAAGTTTACTGGGTGAGTATAAGCCAGTCATTATCTCTCAGCCCAGCCCCCTCACGGGATTGTTGTGAGGATAAAGTTGGGATGAGACCTTGTATGCCACTCTGCGTCCTTCTTAGAAGAGCACAATAGAAATGTGAGAATAAAAATTGATTGGCATAACTTTGATTTGATATATTTTATCTTGTTGGGATTTTATCAGATTTAGGCTTTCAGGGGGTATAAATAATTACATTCCTCAATCTTTATGTTTAGATAGTCTTAATGGAACAGTCATATTTTTGATTTGTAGTATGAGGTAGTAGTATGTCCCAACAGTGAAGCCCACTGCAAACCTCAACATATACTTGTTAACTCCAGGTGAAAAATACTAAATCTGAACCAAAGCGGGGGGGGGATCATTGTGGGATCCTTTTGGGAATGACACAGATTCTAATGTGGACTTTTGACCCAAGTGTTACTAGAACTGTGTACAAAACCCCATCAGATGAATCCAAAAATTGAAATCAATGACATAACATTTTAGGGAGTGAAGAGAAGGCATAGGTTCTTAATAGCAAGCAATTAACTATGTACACTAGCTCCATACGCTTTTATGCCTAATTGTACAAAATCACTTTCCATGATTCAGAAGTAACCACAGAGGACCCTTGTAACAGTAGTGTTTGCCAAATGTGAAGGTTTGGCTGTATTTCTCCTGTGCCTGTACAAAGAAACACTCACAGCCATCACAGTAATTTTCCAAAAAGAAAAATGCTTCAACCACCTGAAAACTCTGCACCTAAACAGAGGATGAGAACCTGATCTGTCACTGCACCATATCACAATGTGACTATTTTTACATAACTTAGTGGATGAGTCTCACCCTTCCAAGGGGTTCTATAGGCTAGTACAGATATGTTAATACATAGTTTCTCAATGTGTTATATGTATACCCTTGGGGGTAGGCAAGACACAGGCAGGGGGTACAGGATGAGGGAGAGAGGTGGGAAAGAAGCCCAGCAAGGAGGATGGAGGGATGAGTGCCTGCTTGCCTTTGCTGCTCATTGTTGCCTAGAATGAGTCAGTCTCTCCCCGGCATTTCCCTTATCTCTATCTTGCCCCTTCCTCCCACGAAAAAAACTGCAAAAATAATGGTGCACTATGCAATGCATGGCACAGATATTTCCTGGCAATAATTTCAATACATCTGATAATTTAGGTTAACTCCTTCTAGCTTTGACCAACATCACCTCTAGCCCAGGTACATACATGAGCTGTGCACCCCTGGTGTAAAAGGTGCCAATCCTACCCAGGGGCATAGCAAGGTTGGAGGGGGCCCAGAGACAAGATTTTAAAATGGGCCCCTCGCTGATACACACACACAAACACACTTCACAATATATAGTGCACTCACACTCACATCCCCATTATGAATACGGTGAATATCTAGTTCACATTGAATCTAGTTTTTTTACTCTCTGCTCCTGCCGATCTCCAAGAGACTCAACATAATTCATAGGGGGTGCAACATGGGCGGGTGGGGAGTCATGTAATGTGCCTCTGGGGGGCCCCTTGAGGCAGTGGGGCCCCAAGATGACTGCCTCCCCTTTTGCCTAATGGTAGTTACGCCCCTGATCCTACCTGTTAAGAGGTCCAAAGTTTCCTCTCTTCCTTTCCTACCCAAGCTCTTTCGGGTTCTGTTCCCCTTTTCCTCCAGGTTCCTGTTGGTTCTTTGACTGACTTTCTTTCTCCTGCCCTTCTCAATTCTCCTTGGATCCATTGAGAGAATTCTTCCACTACACACACCACCCAGTATTCCTTCTCCCCTCCCCCTCAGTAATAGACACGCATCATACAGCAAAGCATTTAGCCCAGACATGTGTCCAACTTGCATGTTTTGCATAATGTGGGAATCCCCTCATTAAAGTCATAGACAAACCCTTTACTTTGTACTCAATAAAATATATGTTTCATATGGACCTTTAAGGCTGTAGTTGCGACTTCCTTAGGGAACTGCCTGTTTTATAACCAAGCTTGCAAGGTCCCACAAAGGGCTGAAAAACAACCCTCATAACACACACACACAGGAGTGTCGCTATAATTGAGTGGATGGGTTCAAAGAACCCGGGCCCTCAAGCTCCTGAGGGTCCCCCAGCTCCACCCCTCCCTATCTTCTTCATTATCTGCCTCACCCGCTGGAGAGAGGGTGAACACAGGTCCCCTCTCCCCTAGCTATGCCCCTGCACACACACTAGATTTGACACCTGTCATATCCCAGCTCTCTATACATATCCCTTCTGGCACACATTACTGTAAATATAAAATCCCTGGGAAATTGAGATACTGTTCTATTTTTTTCAGAAGTCAGGGGGTACTGGCTACATTAGAAGACTGAGAAGCTCTTCTAGGTTCCTTAGCAATTGACAGAACTCCTTCCTATGAGCCTACCCAGTATTGGTAGAACAACATTTGGGTCCTTCTAGTTTCTCTCTTACGTCCTGGTGTCACAGTGTCAAAGTTACAGAAGCTGGAGCAACTAATCCAAAGAAGAATAAAAGTTTGCTTGCTTTCATTTACTACATAGTCTTAGCTCTGTTCCACTCCTGTTTCACCTCTCTTCCAGTTCAGTACCAAGAGATTCCAGATTCTAAGCCAAAGAAAACGGAATACTGTGACTTTAATAAGCTATATAAATTAATTTACGTACAGTTGCTTATTTTGCATACTTGATTCTGCTTTTGCTATATTCAGCACTGCAACTGCAGCCACCAGGCCAAAGGAAATCTTATTCAGCCACACAGACACCACACACTGGAAAACTGTTCTTCACACCCATAAACTGACTTGGGATGCTTTATGAAAGGCGGTATAAAAATTGAACAATAAATAAATAAGGTCTAGATACTTGATGTCAAAGACACCTATCCCAACTCAAGCACCTAAGAGCCTCAAAAGCTGGATCTAGTCCAATTCCATTCCATCCTTGCACAAAAGGAGTGGAATACATATAGCTGTGCATTATATATGTAGCACAAATCCAATGCATGTTTACTCAGTATGCCCTATAGTGATCAATGAGACTTTTTTTCCTAGTAAGCATGTTAGGACTGTACCTTAGGTGATCAGTTATGCAATAAGAGAATTCTAACCTATACATTATGCACTGCAGCAGAGTCACATGACAATATCAAGACAAATTTCTCTGCCTCCATATCAACAGTAATTATTACTAAGCATTTTTAAACGTATTTAAAAAACTATAAAACTTGTGGACTAACACTTATTATAGCATACACATTTGTGGGCTAGAAATCACACCATCAGATACATCTCGTCAATGAACACCTATACACCAAAAAATGGCTTCAAGGTGATACAAGACTGCTTGCTTTTGCTCCAACATGAGTTACCCCCTGGAAAAGTCTGATCATTGAACATCAGAATGGTCAGAATGATTTCATACCTCCAGAATATACTTCTGAATCCTGTACATGCAGATCAGCATCACCACTGGAGGGTGCTCCTGTAGTTCCTAAATATGAACTCATAGATGCTCTTTTCTATGTTCCCTTGAATGAAGGGTTGCATTGCAGTAGTTTAATACATTCAATTTATACCCCTAAATTTAGAAAGAAAATACTCTTGGCAAACAAACATGAAGTTCAGGTATGATGAAGACTGTAAATTATGAGGAATTGTCTTGCTAGCTGTGCTATCCATGTGTCACTGTTTGGATAAAGAAGGATCTTAATAGTGGAGCATAGGAACATAGGAAGCTGCCATATATTGAGTCAGGCCATTGGTCCATCTCACTCAGTATTGTCTTCACAGACAACAGCAGTGGCTTCACAGACAATGGCAGTGGCTTCTCCAAGGTTGCAGGCAGGAATCTCTCTCAGCCCTATATTGGAGATGCTGCCAGGGAGGGAACTTGGAACCTCAGATGCTTTTCCCAGAGTGGCCCCATCCCCTAAGAGGAATATTTTACAGTGCTCACACTTCTAGTCTCCCATTCATATGCAACCAGGGCAGACCCTGCTTAGCTAAGGGGACAAGTCATGCTTGCTACCACAAGACCAGCTCACTTCCCTCATACAAAGTCAAACCATTGGTCCATCTCACTCGGTGGTAACTGCACTGACTGGCACCAGCTTCTCCGAGATTTCAAGAAGGGGTCTTTCCCAGCCCTACCTGGAGATGCCATGGAGTGAAACTGGGACCTTTTGCATGCAGATGCTCTACCACTGAGATACATCCCTATCCCCTAAGGGGAATATCTTACAGCAGGCAGTACTCGCCCATCCAAATGTAAACCAGCACAGACCCTGCTTGGCAAAGAGAAAAATTCATGCTCACTAGCACAAGACCAACTCTCCTCCCCATTGTCATGTAATTCATACAATGAATTATCAAATATTCGAACACAGACAGCATGCAAACATTTCCTCTGAATCCTTCAAACAAAATATTTGCAGCTACCTATTCAACATCTTTTGCTACAAGTCATTCTAGGATAATGGGATATTTGGAGAGTGTCTTCCACAAGGAGGAAAATTCCCTACAGAGGGGCATACAGAACAGTGAGTAAAACAAACAGCAAAATATAACATACTAGGTAATTATTTTATAGAAGTATCAACCACAAAAGCAGGGCTGGCACAAAAACGCGCTGCTGGGAGGGAGGGCGGTGGGAGGCATCATTAAGAGCAAATGAATTTGGTGCTTACCTCTTTTCCCACCACACCTGAACGCTGTTAGGCGAAGCAGCGTGCCGCCCAGCTGCCGCTGCGGTGGGGAATCGTCTGCCTACTCACCTGGCTTCCACGGAGCTGAGCCCCTGCCAGCGGCCAGGTGAGTGGCGGAGGCGATTCCCCGCCACAGGGGCTGCTGGGCGGCATGCTGCTTCGCCGAACAGCGTTCAGGTGTGGCGGGAGCAGAGGTAAGCACCAAATTCATTTACTCTTAATGGTGCCTCCCGCTGCCCTCCCCACCAGCGGTGCGTTCACGGGCCGCCACTGGTGTTTCCCATAGTCTGGGAAACAGACCAGCAGGGATTCAAACCAGCAACCTCTGGCTTGCTATTCAAGTCATTTCCTCGCTGAGCCATTCGGTGGCAAAGGGGATAAAGAGAAGCCCAATTACCCTCCTCTTCCACAATGTCCCCATTGTCATTAGTTTAGTCGTCTTTACATTTAGTCATAGTCCCATGTTTTCACTGTGCTCCTTGACTTTCATTACTATAGCCTGCAGATCATCCACATTCTCAACTATCAGAGTGGTGTCATCAGTGTAGTGCGAGTTATTGATGTTTGTTCCTCCAGCTTTAAAACCACGCTCATCTTCTTCCAATCCAGCTTCTCTCAGTATATGTTCAGCATATAAGTTGAATAAATAAGGAGAAAGTATACAGCTTTGTCTTACTCCTTTGCTGATCTGGAACCAGTCTGTTTCACCATGTTCTGTCTGGACTGTGGCTTCCTGTCCTGTGTATAGGTTTCTCATGAGAACAATGAGGTGTTCTGGGATGCCCATTTCCCTAAAGATAGGACTAAACTAATGAGAACAGGTACAGCAACCAGCCTCAGATTTAATGAAGACATTGAAGTGGTGGATAGCTTCTGCCTTTTAGGATCGACTGTCAATAGGAAAGGATCAAGCAGTCAAGAAATACACCGCACACTAGCACTTGGTAGGGTAGCAATGAAGGCCTTGGAAAAGATATTTAGATGCCGTGACATGTCTACACTTACAAAGACTAGAATCGTTTGGACAATGGTTTTTCCCATGACACTTTATGGATGCAAAAGCTGGACTTGGAAGAAGCAAGATAGAAAAAGCATTGATGCTTTTGAACTTTGGTGCTGGAGAAGACTTTTGAGGATATCATGGACAGCCAGGAAAACAAACAAATGGATCATAGAACAAATCAATTCAGAATTTTCACTTGAGGCACAAATGACTAGGCTCAAACTATCATACTTTGGACACATTATGTGAAGATCCAGCTCCCTTGAGAAGTCCATAATGCTGGGAAAAGTTGAAGGAAAGAGAAGAAGAGGGCAACCAGCAGCAAGGTGGATGGATTTGACTACCACAGCAATGAATGCACCACTGAGAGAGCTTAAAGGCCAAGTTGAAGACAGATAATCCTGGAGAGAATCTATCTATGTGGTTGCTAAGAGTCGACACCGACTTGATGGCACTTAATCAATCAATCCATCCATCCACCCATCCACAATGTCCCCACACTAAGTCCAGTAATTTTGTCAAGTTTCCATTGTCTGCCTGGCTCCTACGTTTTGGAGTTGGCTCCTAAATTGAAATAAAATCTGTTTTATTGGAAATGCTAAGACTTGAGGTTTTTCATTTTGTCTCTGTTCATTTCTACCCAAAGACCAAAAGCTAAGCTACATGTGTTTGTTATGAAAATGTTGTGGCAGAGGCTGGCTACCTCCAGTTACAAAATAAAGCTTCTTACACTATGCAGGATAAGGAGAGGGTATGTCAACATGTATGCAGGGAACAAACAGGATGATTGCTAGAGACAGGGATAGACTTCTCTATCTATCCCCCCAAAATCTGAAAGTCAAACTATGCCCATGGCAATCTCTACTCTACTAACAGGGGTTCTCAAATATTCTTGCATGTTCCAAGTGATGCATAATGCAAAGTCATTGAAAATAAAGAAAACTGCAAAGCATGGAACCAGGATCTCACTCCCGGGTTGTTTTACACGCTACAGCGTAAGAATACATCACTAACTTTTCCTGACCTAAGTTGTCAGTTCAGTCATTCCCACTATTAGCCATCTCAGTCCCACTAGCTTCCAAAACAAGAAATCAAATCCAGTGTTTTATCAGTGCAACATTTTGCAAGCATCTGGGAGGAAGATGCTCTCCAGTGGCCTTGAAGAGCCATTGGAGCACACCAGAGCATATGATTAGACTCACTGGCTGACATCCTATTCCTAATGTGCTTTGAAAGACTGCAGGGATGTACTCGGAGTCCTTGTGCAACTCCCCCAGTTCCCCTGCATACACCCTGCTGCTGTGCCAGTCTGGCGCACTCCCTGTGTGCACACAGGGAAACCGGGAATTCTTCAAGAGTTCCCAGGTAAAGTGCATTGCAGTGATCCAGCCGCAATGTGACTAAGGCAAGTTGCACAAGTGCTCCCAGTATAGCTCTGCAGTCCTTTGAAGCACAGATGTCAGCCACTCTAATGGTCACAGAAGCAGCTGATGAAGGACTACAGAACTGTAAAAGAGACAAGAGCCTGTCCAAAGTTCACAATTTATTAAGATAGAGAAAAAAGAGGAGCTTGCCCAGGAAAATGGTAGATACTAAGGTTGTGCACACAAACTAAACTTACTTGGCCGGGGGAGAACTCGGGGGAAGGCAGGAGCTGCTTTCAGGCTTGTCCCACGACCAGTGCGTGGTGGTTCCAAGAGCAGCCGAGGAGTGGAAGGAAAGCAGACTGTGGCCTCCTGTATCCCACAATGCACCACACGATGAGCACAATGCATTGGGGGATTCCCCCGCAAGCCCAGCGCTCTACACACCCAACTCTGTGTCTGCGCTTGCACCCTTCTACCCAAGTAAAAGCCCAAGGGAAATTCCCAGGCTACCAGGTGAGGCAGTGCTGGGATCAGCAGTGATCCTGGTGCTTCACATGAGCAGCCCTACACCAATAGGGCTGCACAAGCCCAGGTAGAGCTGCTCGTGTGAACAGCCTCAATGTAAGTGAAAGAGGAAAGTAAAGCTTTAAAAAACTCATAGTTTGCTCAGCATTAGTAATGGCCTGCCTTTTTCTCCTACTCGTACTTTAGTAGGTACTAGAGGTACCCCCACAGATCATCCGTATGCTAGGACTTTGTTGCTCTCCTTGCCCCCCGCCTTAGGCCCTGCTTTATTGCTTAGTGTCAGCCACCCACTCTCAGCTGCCCCCTCCCTGCCACTCACCCGCTACTCGTCCACTCCCCGCCGCTTGCTCACTCCCTCCTCTTTCTGCTGCACACTCACTCGCTCGCTCCCTACCTGCTCCTCTTCCCTATCTGCATATGGAATCCCCTCTGCCCAATCACCACAGTGCTTCTGTTCTGTTACCTCCAATTGGTAAAGCACTGTGTGGGCAGGGCTTGCCACGTATGATATTAGCATATTATGTATATAGATAGATAGATTTTGCATTTGAATTGAATCACTTATGCACTGCTGTTATTATGTGGGCCTGTCCTACGACAGTCCAAGAGCAGGGAAATGAAGAGCAAGAAAAGCTAGATACATTACCTAAGCCTCTTCACAGATGATTGCAATAGGTCAGGATTTAATAGAAGACATCCAGATAAAAGCTTGAGAAACACAGTCCTAGATACACAGGTGACATAATTAACAAATGATCTCAAGCAATATAGTTAATAGGACCGATTGTGTCAAGGTCATTATAACAAAACATGAGACAGACATCCTCTGCTATTCAGACAACTCACACAGCAGATTCATTTGCATCAGCTATTTATTCTTGCAAAAATGGTTTTGTTTTATTGCTTCATCTCACATAGCAACAACAATAGTTTAAAAGACTAGTCGCTTTTACTAATTGCTCTCATCTATTTTTAGGCTCCCAATGAGTTGTACTCATTTCAGTCGTTGTCCGTTTTCATCTGCCTTCCCTTTTATTTTGCTGGGTTTGTTGTTGTTGTTATTTTTCCAAGCTATGATTTAATAGAAAAGCAGATTAAACAGACAGGAGTGCATGAAAGAGTGTGTGCAGCTAAGGGAGAGATAATAAACACCAGGTTCAAAATCTTCAGGGCCACTTCAAAAATTCATTCACAGTTTGTGGCATCTCATTTTCTGAATTATGCAGTTTTAAATTATCATCACTAAGAATCTATTTATAAACTTATTTTTCAACAAAAGTGCAAAAAGCAGTTTACATAGCCAAAAGGACTAGAAAAACAGTGGGGGGTTTGAACTGGCAACCTTCTGCTTGTTAGTCAAGCATTTCCCTGCTGTGCCACTTACTAGAAGAAGGTTGCTGGTTCGAATCCCTACTGGTACTATATCGGGCAGCAGCGATATAGGAAGATGCTGAAAGACATCATCTCATACTACACGGGAGGAGGCAATGGTAAACCCTTCCTGTATTCTACCAAAGAAAACCACAGGGCTCTGTGGGCGCCAGGAGTCGAAATTGACTTGACGGCAAAATTTACCTTTAAAACCAAGTGCCATCGCATGTGAGCAAGCTTCCACATTGTCAGTGGGTTTGAGATTAGAAGTCTACCTGCAGTATGATGATAGATTTACAAGAATCTGATCAGCCGCTGGTTAGTTCTAATTCTTAATTTTAATATATCAAGTGCACATCCACATTACAGGTTTGAACTATCTTAACCAGTCATTCACTCTTCTCACGAACTGTAGAACGGTAAGGGGCATAGGAGTCTAGAATTCTCAGCACCTTACCAAACTATAATTCCCAAGATGCTCTGGGAGAAGCCATGCAATGACAATTACAGGTAGTAGTTCAGCAAGATGAGTTTGCAGCACACATAGGATGCAACTATAACCTAATCAGGGCCGTCCTTAAGGTGGGGGCAACCACCAACAACCCCACGCTCCTGCAGGCCCAGCATCTGCCTCCCTGCCCTACAACTGGTATGGGCTCTGAGAAGCATTTTTGGGGCCCCGTGCATCAGCAGCATGGACTGGCCAGGACCGGGAGGCTTGCCTGCTATTGAAAGGCTCCCCGCATGCTGAGGCAGGCTACAGCTCCCTCTCCACCACCCGACTATTCAGCAGCTGGGCGGGGCTTCCAGAGGCCTCTCGGCCGGCCTCCCTGAAGTTCCCCGTGGAAGCTGGTAGGCAACAAAGGAGGCAGAGTGGCCAGCACTGGCTGCCCTCCAGAGTGCTGCGTATACCCTCCGCCCTGCCCTGCAGCCGTGTGCTGAGCCTGTGCCATCCTCCTCCTCAGAGCTAGGGATGTGCACAGAACTGGGTGCAGGAAGTTCGAAAGCAGGGGGGTTGGCTTTAAAGGCGGGGGAGGGTTCACTTACCCCCACTCCACCAGCGCTCTGTTTGCAAAGGGGCCATCAGGGTGGCAGCGTACCTCCCTGCTGCCCCACTGCTTCCTCGGTCTCTACGTCACAGGAAGTCCCCGATGCGCCTGTGTGTGTTGGCACATGTGCCCATTGTGCACGCTCGCGAGTGTGATGTGCACGCGCACATGCCGACATGCGCTGGCTCATCAAGTACTTCCGGTGATGTAGGAACCAAGGAGGCAACAGGGCGGCAGGGAGGTACGCTGCCGCCCAGACGGTCCCTTTGCAAATGGAGCGCCGGCAGGGGGAAAGTGGAGGGAGGGATAAGTGCACCCTCCCTCGCCCTTAAAGTCAACCCCCCTGCTTTTCAACCGGCAGAACCGCCGGTCGTTTGAACCAGTTCTGAGGCCCATAAAGGGCCTCCAAACCAGTTCCGTGCACATCCCTACTCAGAGCCAACAATTTGTATTTGTTGTAACCTATATCAAGTTAGCGTTAATAGACACTGCTTATGCTTAAATGAGCAGGAAAATGTCTGATATCCCAGCAAGATCTTTCTTCTAACTACAGTTTATCAATATTTTATTTTCTTCACACTTGCTGGTTTTTCCAATAGCAGATAGAAACTCATCCATCACAGCCTGCTCATGTACCTTCAATATTTTTACTTGATAAGGAGTCACTTTGGAGAAAAGAAGCATTACTTTGCTAACACAATACTAATGAGTAAAAGTATTTATGAAATCAGCTGTTTTTTCATTGATGGCGTGTTTTGTAATCACTACATTCCTAGTGCTTCAGAATAACAACACCTAAACTACCTTCAGAAAACAAAATTATAGGCAACTGAATTAATGGAATATTTGCAATGAATCATCTTCCCCCCTATATTTTGTAAAAATATGGCCTTGTAAGTCAATAGCCCTCTGTATCTATGAGACAAAAACAACTAGAATTTCCTGGACTACATACATTGTTTAAGCATTTGCTTTTTTAAAAGAATAATCTTTCATGGCCCTCCGGCACAAACTAAGAATGCAGTGCTATGCATACTTACTCAAATGTAAGCCCACTGAGTTTCATATGGCTTACTCCCAAGTAGAGATGCTGGTGAAGCCTGTTGGGTTGGAGCCAGAAATGAGCTTTGGGGGTTTGTGTTGCTCACATCAAAGATGAGGTGAGCAATACAAGGCCTCTGTTTTCGCTTGGATTAAAAGCTGAATCGGAGAGTTATGCCTGTATACCCATTCCATTCCCTTGACACACAGACACCCTCTTCAAATTGTTCCCTCCTTCATTTAAGCCACATGGCAGGAGCAGTCTTTCCTCATACACACAAGGAAATCTTATGTAGATTAACTAACGGATTATTCAGCAACAACTCCATTTTCTCCTTTCCCTCCCTTTTCCTTTCTGACTTCTCCTCTTCACTTTCTACAGGATCCTCCCTGGGACAAATGCCCAAACAAACAAACAAACAAACTGAAAAAGATTACTGGGTGGAATACAACACATGTAGCCACAGTGAGAGAGAGGGAAAGAAGGCAGTCTACTTCTCCCTTGCTCTCTTCTCTAGCAGACTCCTGGTGCTGTTGTACTCCATAGGCCCTGGTAGCACTTAGGAAATATTGCTTCTAGGCATTGGCCAGAGAGAAGAGAGACATCTCTCCCCCCACCCCTCTCACTGTGGCTGCAGCATTTCTAACACTGCAGCTACCATCAATAAGTGTGACTTACAGGGAAGGGGAGAAGATTTGAGGGATCTGGGGCTAGATGTGCAGGGATAGGTAAGTTTTGAATTCAGATTAGCTCAGAAAATAAAGATCAGCTATTGGGGAGTAGCTTGGCTTCCTTTCCCAAGCCAATAAGATATGATCCCAAGGGAAGTCACCCAACGTTATTCCCAAATGCGGACAGGATTTTATTTCCGACACACTCTAGTCAAAAAAAGTATTCCTGCTATGAGCCCCCTTTGATTCAGGCCAGTCCATCTCTGCCCTCTTTCCTGCACCGAGCAGCCCATCCAATATCTCCTAAACCTCCTAAGCGTTCTGCTGTGAGCATGAACGAGACCCTTCAGCCACTCTTGCCAGGAATGGAGTGGAGAGTTTGGGGAATGAGGCAGAGAAATGGGCCCTAGACCCCTGGAGCCATCAGCCTCAGCCCTATCCCAAAGATGCACCATTGCCCTTATCCTTTGAATCCCAGGACTCCCTCAAGCCTCTGTAGTGGAGACACACATCTCTCTGCCCTAGGTGTCATTTCACGACTGGTTCTGCCTCCCCAAGCCATTATTTCATGCTGGTAGCTCCCAAGACTTTGGCAAAAGAAAAAGAAGAAGAAAAGGCAGCTCCCAGAATCCTTCAGTCTGCCCACACCAAGTTAGCCTTCTGTATCAAGGCTCCCAGTCCCCGTAAACCACAGGACAGCTATGCTGACCCAAATACTGGTGCCTATGAAATCCACATGACTAAAACGATATAGAATGAGCCCTGGCTCATATTAAGTGCTTGGCTGATCATCCATCAAAAAGGTTACTTAGATGAAGGCTACACATTCTGTGTACAGAAACTGATCCCCTAATTTTCCAGTTCAGAAAATACATCTACTCAAGGCTGCCTGAGTGAACCTCTGAGAGGGAGGGAAGGTCTATGCAAGCCTCTACAAGATTAAGAGACAGCAAAGTCAATAGCCACAGATCCAGCGAGAGTACGGCTGCATGGGCAGCACACAGAGAATGACTCAAGAGACGTAGAGGCCTTCCCCAAGTGCTTCACAGACGTTCGCTGAGTATCAGTCCAGTATCTTTATCCCCATTTTGCAGGTGGTGAGTTGAGGCTTAGAGAGAGTGCTTGGCCTAGACACCAAGACAGACATGGCATACGAGTAAAAGGTACACATTTTGTGGGAAGAATTGTTCATTTAAAACCTCAATACAGGCTCCCTCAAATGAAGGGTAAAGGTCAGAATTATACACTCTGTGTGCTGAGCATAATGGCTGAATAAGTCGACAGGCATACAGATCTGCATGCAAGTACACTATACACAGATTGTACATGTGCTGAACATACTGTGTAACTAGGGCCTGTACATTCACACATGTGCATGAATTCACAGTTTAACTAAGGTTTGGAATAGGGACTTCCTGGCTTATACCCCATGTTCTTATGCCACACCAGCTTTTTCAAATGGAGGAACACACCACTGCCCACATCCTCCACTGGTTAGATCAGATGAGGCCAGGCACACACAAACACATGCAATCTGTGGTGGGGAGTGGGAGCAACAACAATAGGCCTGAAGGAAGAAATTTAGCCTCTAGCTCTTCAAAAACACAGCTATACCCTGGAACTAGGAAGTTCTCCCCTAATCACCAGCTGACACCACTAGGAAGGGGCAAAAACCTAGCTGTATCATGCATCTCCCTGTAACATTACTGTGAATGTGACAATATTAAGGTAAAGTGTGCCGTCAAGTCGATTTTGACTCCCGGCGCCCACAGAGCCCAGTGGTTTTCTTCTGGTAGAATACAGGAGGGGTTTACCATTGCCTCCTCTTGCACAGTATGAGATGATGCCTTTCAGCATCTTCCTATATCACTGCTGCCCAATATAGTACCAGCAGGGATTTGTACCGGCAACTTTCTGTTTGTTAGTTAAGCATTTCCTCACTGTGCCATTAGGTGGCTGTTACAATATCACTCTCCCGGTAATATTGTCACATCAGCAGTATAAGACAACTTCTGGGGACAATCTCTGGAGGCTCACTAACTATGGCACTATCCTGGTGGGCAAGTGTGAGCCACATTCCTAGCTAGCTTTGACTGTCATTCATGGTTAGTGGCCCAGCCAATAAGCAGGACACCAAAGGACCCCACATGCTATTTTTAATATCAAAATGTGGAACCTCAACGAGCTGAAAAATTCACCGGATGTTTGCAGCAGAATGCACGGTAACTTAAGCCATTATGAGCCTATAAAAATGGGGAGCACTGAATCACACTTAAGATAAGCAAAGTGGTCCGATTCCCTGGCAATAGTCATGGCTCTGGAATGAGTTACTGGTCTTCCTTTTATTCTCTACTTTTATCATTTTGCCTAGAAAGGAGACCCCTTTCTCTCCTGGAGGATAAAGCCATGACACTATGAGAGCTTAAGGCAGATTTATTTTCCTAGTGTTTGATCTTTCCCTCTACTACCTGAAAAGTTCACCTGAGTGTTCTAAGACTAGGTAAATAATAATATCCATACCACAGATCTCAAAGTAAGTTCTTCAGCATAGGAGGTAATTATATGGGGCAAAGTCACGCACTGTGAGAAAGAGGATGCTGGGCTGGAGCACAGATGCCTTTCCCAGTAGCCTTTTGAAAACCAGACCTGCAATTCTATGTGCACACCTAGAAGGAACAATCGCCATTAAACTCCATTAAACTCAGTGGGACTTGCTTCCATATAATGAGGGAACAGTTAAACAATCCCTGGAAAATGGTGTTAGAGGAGGGGAGAATAACTGAAAAGTCCTTTTAAAAATTTGAGTGGAAAACAGTGTAAAAACCCCGTAAGGTGAAACACCTCCCCACACTACCCCCACTCAGCACACAGATTGTTCTCAAAGTATCTGACATTAGCCCAAGCATCCCACAGGGCATAAGATCCGTTAGTATATTTGAAACAAAAATGCCAATAATCCATCCTCTCCTACTTTATAGAGAAAACAGCGATGGACGTAATGAGAAACATTACTCCAAGTAATCCTACTGAAATTAAAAGAATGCCTTAAGGAATGCCTAATATCCTTCTAATTTCAATGAGACTACTTTGAGTAAGCCATTATCCTATTAGCCATTAATCGTTAAGTGGAGAACTAAGGCTTAAAGGGAAGAAATCTACTCCTTCTATGCTCAAAAGCTACGTCACTTGCGTACAACTTTTAAAATGTACTAGGCAGAAGGAAAAGAGACAGACACCAATATGTATCATTAAAACGTGTCACAACAGAAGGAGCAGGAGCAGGAGCAGGAGCAGCAGCTGCCAAGGCCAGAAGAGCTCATATCAACTCCCCAGGGCCAAACTAGCCAGAGCAAAGGCTGTGGAAAGGGAGGAGGAGGGCTTCTGCTGCTCAAGGCCTGTGTGTCCTGAGTGAAGGAAGGTCACTCAGATGGGTTTCCATCCCTTAAGAGCTGGGGTTTCAAGAACTGGGGGGCTTTTCTTCCCTAGGAGGCCCATAAAGCAGAGTCGTGAGTCATACTATATATGGTTTTAAAGGTGCAATTCAGAGGGTTAAGGCCTTCTCAGATTGGCTGAAGGCCTACCATTATTTTGCTGAGAACACCAACCTGAAGGAAATTAAATCAGGCAGGAGAACTGTGAGGTTTATGGGAAATTTCTGGGAAGAGAATCTGTAGTTTAGGACACGGTTGTTAAAACACTTGTTATTTTTAATGATCATTGCTGTTTGTGTATATGTTTTAAGAAGAAGAAGAAAAGAAAAACCAATTTAAAGTGAATTCAAATTACCTACTTCTTGTGTCCTTATTCACTGCTGAATAATAATGAGGTGGGAATCACACTGTTACTATTACTGAATCCACTTATTTCATTTAATTGTGTTTTTTTGGGAAGTGGGGACTGGGAGTGTGACTTTATCTTAGCTGAAGGTGTGACAAAATTTTGCTGCAACATCAAGAAGTTCTACCTTTTGGTTTGAGCTCACATGATTATATTATTTGATAGGTAAGAACCACCTAATGGTGCAGCGGGAAAATGACTTGATTAGCAAGCCAGAGGTTTCCGGGTCGAATCCCCACTGGTATGTCTCCCAGACTATGGGAAACACCTGTATTGGGCAGCAGCGATATAGGAAGATGCTGAAAGGCATCATCTCATACTGTGCAGGAGGAGGCAATGGTAAACCCCTCCTGTATTCTACCAAAAAAACCCACAGGGCTCTGCAGAACAGGCAGGCCTTCACAGCTCTCTACTTCTCGCCTCCTGTACTGCAGAGCTGAAGGTACTTATGTTTTTGCCTTCAGTTACAGATATATTTATATTGTATTACATATATTTACATAACCTGATCATGATATAATATCAGATAATATATACTTTTTCAATGGACATGATTTTTTAAGATGGATATATTGCTTTAAACCAATATTTGTGGAACATAACGTTTATTTGTTTATCTATTAACATCTTTGTATGTATTAATTTTGCAATCAACATTTATTTAGTTATACATATCATATTTGTACATTCAGATAATTCATTCAGATGTATAACATGGTCAAATATTTAAAGAGTTTTTAATAACAGTATTCATAGATAATAGCTCTGGCAAAATGCATAAAAGTGTATGTGTGTGGATTTAAGATACATCTTTTTTCTTTTCTTTTTTAGTCTGCATTTTCCAACTTGGCTACTGATCCTACATTATTATTCAACATGATATGGAGTGAATTTTTGGTGTGTCAGGCAGAATATTAACTGTTACATGGTTTGCAATGTTTGTTCATGTTGCGTGTATGGTGTAATAGAAGTTTAATACAAATCTATTTTTAAAAATCTCCTGTACTGCATAGCTGCCTGTCCTGCAGCTTCATGGACTTGAGACAAAACCATTCCAAAAACACAAAATGGTGTGTGGTGAAGATAGGGCACAAAGGTGCACACTCTCATACTGTTGAGCTGACTTGCAGCAAACTTACTAAAATGTGTGCAATGATGAATATAGAAAGTATTTTCAGTCGACTATCCAGCTGCAGATCTCTTTCCTCAGTATTCAAAGCCCATATCTGAGCATCATTCAGAGCTACAGAATGGATTTCAAATTGGGAAAGCTAAGATTCTAGGAAGCTTTTATTTCAGGTAATTTTAATTAAATTTCAACTTGGCACAAGTATTCCTTAAATGCTGTATTATCTACACAAAAGTTGTGAATATGCTGAAGTGTGCACCTGCCAAAAGAGGATATGGGATTTGACTGATACATCCATAGTGTGTGTTGTGTCATTTATTTTACTATGTAAGCATCTGAGCTTAATTTAAGAAGTATGCTATGTACTCTCCAGGGTCCTGAAGAGAGCTGGTAGCTGCTTCTCTTGCTAATAATGGTTAAGCCACCTAAAGGTGCAGCGGGGGAAATACTTGTCTAACAAGCAGAAGGTTGCAAGTTGGGATCCCGGCTGATACTATATTGGGCAGCAGTGATATAGGAAGATGCTGAAAGGCATCATCTCATACTGCATGGGAGATGGCCATGGTAAACCCCTCCTGTATTCTACCAAAGACCACCACAGGGCTCTGTGGGCACCAGGAGTTGACACACACTTTTACCTTACTCATAACTACTCTACTGTAGTCACATCAGTTTTCATTAGCACTAGGTGATTTTTTTACTGCTCAGTTCATGACTTGCTGGGGGCAGGGGGGAAATCAGACAAGTGATTCACCATGCAGGCTATTTGTACTGTTCTGTTTGCCATACAGAAAAGCTTATGAATTGATCCTAGAATAGTAGTTGGAACACTGCCCCTGCTGAGTTTCTCATCAACAGGGAGTGATTAAATATAAGTTAGGAAGAAAGAGCTGACCAAGTTACATGTTACTGTATGGAACCAAATGGTGGCTTCAAAAGATTTTTATGAATTTCTGCTTCAGGAATCCTAGAGCTCTGTTTTTGTTGGTAACAGATGCTATACAAATAGTTTTATGAGGAGAGAACTGCAATAAGCAGAGATGGCCTAATTTCCTTGTGGACTATGACTAAATCAATATTAAATACTGCCCTCAGAGGATTTTGGAGAATGACACAATAACTCCTCATACAGATTCCCTTGAGCATTTATAATAAAGCAGGATGACTGAAGCTTCAAAATTCCAACACAGTTTAGTGTAAACTTGTTTTAGTGGAGAGCTCCAGCACATGAGATGAAATGGTTCATTCTTCTAGCCAGTATGAAAGAATCTGGCACAAGCACTGAGGAGATGGCAAGACGTCAAAGTCTCCATCGAGGCAGGTCCAGTTCCAAAACACACCTAAGAGACTATCTACTCCTGTATGACACATTGTGAGCAACCAAGGTCACTGTCTTTATTATCCCATCTGTGTATCCAGTTTAGACAGGATACAGAGATAGCAAAGGACTGTGTGCTATTTGCATAACCATACCTTGACAAGACATGACTTTCCAAGGCACCTTTTAATGCAGAACAGTGAGTGAGATCAAGGCAAGAGATGAAGCAGATCCAGAAACAGCAGGCCAGACAAAAAACAAAACAAGAAGGAAAGAATTCAAGTCAGGAAATAGGCTCGAGGGAAATGTTCTTATAGGGCAAGGAGAGGAAAAGTGCCTATAAATGTGCTGTCAGGACCTTGAGGACCGTCAGGGGCGTAACTACCATTAGGCAAGGGGAGGCGGCTGCCTGGGGGCCCCCACGCCTCGAGGGGCCCCCCAGAGGCAAGTCACATGACTCTCCAACACCTGCAGAGCTTCGGTGCCGTGGAAAAGCCAACCCCAAGTTCGGAGCAAAGGCGGCATGCATGCAGCAAAGTCCTTGTCTGCAGAAGCAACTCTGAGCCGGGAGCACTCTTCCCCATGGTGAGCGAGGGTGGAGGGATGAGGCAAGCAGAGGGTTAAAGCGAGGGAGTGGAGTTTTTTTAGAGAAGCTGGCAAGAAGTCTTCCATGAGGACAGTCCCCCTCCCCTCCCTCCGAATGCAGCCTTGGCTGGATGGTGAGTGTGCAGCAGCCAGAAGGGAAGGGAAGAGGCAGGGGGGGCAGTGTTGAAAGTCTGTGTCTGGAAGTCTGCAGGCCAGTGTTGAAAGTCTGTGGGGGTAGCTCCTGTGAGAGGAGATGTTTTCTCCCTGCTGCTGCTCTGAGATCGGGAACAATCTTAGTTCAATCACACTTACTTGGGGAACAACAAGCACTCAATCCAGAGGGACTTCTTACTTACGAGTAAAAAAAGCACTGGTAGGGGCTGCATGGCTGCAACCCTGTGCACGTTTACTAGAAGCAACTGGTGTGGGGCTCAATGGGGCTTGCTTCTGAGTAGAAGTGTTCAGGATCGGGCTGTACAAAGGAATGGAGCAGTTGCTCTTCATTTTCTTGCAGCTGAAAACAAGCGTGCAATTCTCTCCTTCAAATTCAAACAAGAGGAGTGCTGACAGCCTGATTTGAAACCAATCTACAGCCCTTGCTGTGGATACAGCAGCTGCTCTGAGATATCATCTCACAACGGTCCCCTAAACTCCTCCCCCCCTGCCAATTTCAACTTGTTTGGGAAGTTATTACCATGCATCCCATCTCCTGAGTATTAAGTACTCTCTCTCAGTTCTGGACATGTACAGTAAAGGTAAAGTGTGCCGTCGAGTCGGTGTCGACTCCTGGTGACCACAGAGCCCTGTGATTGTCTTAGGTAGAATACAGGAGGGGTTGACCATTGCCATCTCCTGCACAGTATGAGATGATGCCTTTCAGCTTCTTCCATGTAGCATGTGTATAAATGTATCTGTAAGGGACAGAGAGGAGTCATGAGATTTCATAACCCCATGTGAATTAATGACCTATTCTTCTATATAATTAACTATATAACTATATAAATATAGTTATATTTATATTTATAATGATATAGTTATAAATATAACTATATAAATATCCACCTTATTCATAATGGGGATGTGAGTGTGAGTGCACCACATATTGTGAAGTGTGCGTGTGTATCAGCGAGGGGCCCATTTTAAAATTTTGTCTCTGGGCCCACTCCAGCCTTGTTACGCCCCTGAGGTCAGACCTTGCATGAGATCAGGCCTAGTGTAAGTCTTGCAGGGTTTGACTGCAGCAAAAACATAACCAGTAGGCCAGCATTAAATGATAAAGGATGAAATGGGCATACAATCCAAGTGTGTAATCCAGATATCAAGAGCCAGGTGGTTGTGTGAGCTTAGCCAGTAGCATAAAATTCAGCCCTTGGCTTGGAAGAGTGCCTTGTCAAGCAAGAGGTCTATGCAAGGGATAAGGCTGGAGAAAGAAAAGGAAGACACACTCAAGGCTGAGGACTTAAATAATGCATTAGATGTACTTGCTGAGAAATTGCTCTGACTTAATCAGGAATACCAGACCAGGCTATGGGTAGATGAGAGTCACCTAACATCAGCCAAACGATTCAGTAAATGCAGCAAGGACAAGACTTGCCTAACACAGTTGGCTGGCAATTATTTACTCCACAGAAGGGCAATGCAGTTGTCTGGCTCCTACCACAGTTCCCTAAGGGAGCAGGTTGACACACATAAGCAGGTTTATGGGGCCTGCTTGTATAATGAGCAAAAACCTCTCTTTTCTTTGTCATATTTGCATACTGTCTTTCCTCCCAGAAGTTCAGAGTGGCTCATCAACAAAAATGGGGTGACTGACCGACTATGTGAACCCGCACGCCTAACATTTTAGCCACAACACCACATTGGCTCTATTGCAGCTTCAGCAATTCTCCTCTTCTACATTTCCATATATTAAGTCAATTGTCAAAATCGGAACTCTGTCCAAATGATGAACCCAATCATTTAGTGGCATGTGGAGATGGAGGGCTGTTATCAGGCGCCATAGGGCTGCAGGTGGGAACCTCATGGGTCAAAGGCAGGGCATAACCTGGTAAGCCACTTACAACCATGGAGGCTTAGGTAGCAGAATTTTACTTGGACACAGAATGGGAATAAGGACATGCATTTACTCATGTGAATGGCAGGTGGTATGCACAATCTAGAGCTGCCAGGCCTGGAATAACTACCAGGAACCTGGTTTTCTGCCCTTTTGCTTAGTCAACACAGCACTATACTCTGCTTGCTGTACTTCAAATGGCAGCTCAAGTCCTCAGTAATAGGCAGCAGAAAGCCTGAGTTGGAAAATTCCCATCCTAGATTTGGCTTTAGGGTACAATCTGGCCATGACAGATTGGCGTTAGGAAGGGATTCCATCCCTTCTTGAATCTACTGTTAGAAAAGGCTGCTTTCTCACTTCATGGTAAGGGGCAGTCGTGTGCTGAAGAGCAAGAATGCAGAGTGGATTTATTATCTACCTAAGAAGAAGCACAACTTGGTATTCATCACCCCTCACTGAACCCCATCACTATAAGCTCGGGGTGGGGGAATACTCGGCATCCTGCCTTTAAGGAGTTATGGTGTTTGTTTCAAATCAAAATTGAGTCTGAAACACACTGAGACTTATGATCTATGCCATTTTTAGATAGGTGACACCTATTAGGTGTGCCACAGAATTCTATTTTGTCTACACAAGCAGAATAAACTGCTTTGCAACCCAAATTCATGATGGCATTCCCTGACTCCTCTCCACAGAAATGCAGAACAAGTTTCCTGACAAAATGTTATTCATATTCTCATCATGCGTTTTCCCCACAGTGCTGCATTTGATGGTCTTGAGTTCACCTTGATTTCTTCTGCAGATAATAGTATTATGGAAGGTGCAGCAGGAGGTGTTGCGATTTCTCTTCTCCCTCCTCTGCAGTTTGCCTAAAGCTTGAGAAACATTTATAAAATTCCTCACTGTGGAGAGCTTGGCCACACTGTGGTGCTTTTTATCGCTGCCTCGCTGCCATACACTATCTGCTGTATATTAACAAGGAGTTTTTAGAAGAAGTAATGTTGTACATAATTTATTTACAAAACATAATATGCGGAGCCGATCCTACAAGGTGCCACACGTCTCTGCTTCCAGTGAGAAATATGGTCTGACTGAGCACCTTTACAGACATCAAACAGAAAAGAGTTGGCCAACCAGAAGATCTCCAGCAGCTGTTGGGCTACAATTCCCAGGATGTGAGTTGTAGTCCAACAGCTAGATTGCTTCAGGTTGGCCACCTCTGAAACAATGTATTTCTAGAGGGTGCTTTTCCTTTGGGAACCAGTACTAAAAACATATGTTTCGGTCAATTTGTTCTATGAGCTCCCATTGATTTAGGTCATGTTTCTGTCCGGCACGCATATTATTAATTGGTCATTTCTCTAAGAACTTTTCAGTGGCAGAAGGCAATGAAGTAGAAAGCAGAGGTCTCTTCTCCTCCTCCCCACCTGCCCAGACCACTGCAGCATCTGCCAGAGTCTTCAGTTCACTCTGGAAACTATCGGTATGCAACAGAATATAATCCATAATCTTTTGGTCAGAAGATTTTGGGATGTATTCTGCTGTGTGCTCTCACCTGAGCATACTAGGGTAAAACTGGTCCGGTGGGGCAGCAGCATACTTCCATGCCGCCCCGTCCTCTCCTCGGACCGCAAGTAACCCAGGCACATGCACACGTACATCGTGCTCGCTCATGCGCACATCAGGCACCAGAGTGGGGCAGGGGGGCATTCCCCCCCCAAGAAGCATTCCCCACCACCTCCATGTCTGTTTCTAATATTCTAATAGAAATCTAGTATATGGGACACAGCTTGGCCACCCATGAGTGCGCTTTGCCCCTTCTGTACCCCCCCTCAATTTTTTCCCCCTGTTGCCACCACTGCATGCAGTTCAGTCAAGCTTGCCTGGGAGGAGGAGAAAGAATATCTCCTTACCCAAGATATGTTTATCTTCAGCTTCACTACACCACCTCTGGAGCACCTATGGAGATTGGTTTCTGGGGTAGCCTCTTCCTTTTAGGAAATGCTATATAAAGACAACAGTAGTGAAGGAAAGTGACCAACAGAAGATCAGTGTGATCAGGAGATGATAACTATAAACATCACCTTATATCTCATAGTGGGGCTATAGTTCAGTAGCAGAGCACCTGTTTTGCATGCAGAAGTTTCCAGGTTCAATCCCTGGCATCTCAAGGTAGGGCTGTTGACAATACAGACCAATGCTCTGACTCTGTATAAGGCAGCTTCCTATGTTCCTACAGCATACTCAAGAAAACAGATCTTCTCTAGGAACCTTCTATTATACTCTATTATATCAAGTATTTTGTTTACATTGTTGCTTTTTTTTTTAAATGGCACATTTTCACGGCTAGACCAGGGCTGTTCAACTTTGGCCCTCCTGCAGACGTTGGCCTACAATTCCCATAATCCCTGGCTATTGGCCACTGTGCCTGGGGATTATGGGAGTTGTAGTCCACAAACGGGGGGGGGGGGCTAAGTTGAAAAGGCCTGTTCTAGATTCATTAAGCATGAATACAGTTCGCCCATATTGTACAAACAGAATACTACTCTTGCCCCTTAACACACTGGAGCCTTCTGGGTTTCAGGAATGATGGTTGATGAACTGCTTTAGAAAAATTTTGGTTTGAGCAACATATATGCTTCACTTGCAGTAGATGCTTTTGCAGACTACTTTTTAAAAGGTAGTTCAACGGTAGCAAGACTTCACGGATAGAGACTGACTGATTTGCAAATTGCTCTAGCAGCATTTAGTTAGATGCAAGTAAATTAAGGAAATTCACCACACCACTGGATAAAGCATGCTTTTGCTTTCTTTTGCACTATTTAAAAACAAATATATTTTAATAGTCATTAGAAACAGTTTATAACAATTCCATTTGTTCAGCCACAAGTAGCAAAGGCAGCTTCATACATTCCCTTTGAGGGTTATTTTCATCAGATGTGGTGCACCACAGCATAGTGACGGGGATAAAAGGCAATAGCAGTCCACTTCAGGGACAGTAAAACTTTACTGCACAACTTCAGCCTTCTAGCTGTTGTTGGACTCATCATCTCTAACTATTGTCCACTCTGGGTGGGGATGATTGGAGTTGTAGTCAAACAACACCTGGAGGGCTGAAGTTATACAGTTCTGGTCCACAGCAAGAAGGAGAGAAAACAGCTATAGATCCACCTTTTCGTGTTGCATTATGTGGAAGCAGAAGGCTTTCTACGTGTACATTTCTACTTGGGGAAAGTTCAGTCTTGCCATGTTTTATATCTCTTTGCTTTTATCAGATCATGACTGGTTAATAACTGAAAGGGTAGCCAAATATGTTTCAGCTGCTATTTGCATTAGCAGAAAGATTCCTGAATTGTGCTTACCCTGAGCAATTTTCCATGTTCTCATGACTATGTTCTTTAATGAATATTTTGAGTTATTTGGATTGTGTTCTACCTTGAGCTATGTTTTTATCCTTATCTATGTTTTTATGAGTTTAAAAAAAAATTTGTATTAATTTTGTTGGTTTATTGGCCTCATATGGAAGGCACCTTGTATTTTGCAAGTCAAGAGACTGTAATAAAAAATATATCTACATACCTAACTACTTGAGAAGAGCATCATAACCAAAACAAATCCAAAAGTCAATGCACAATGCTGGTATGTTTCCCAGACTATGGGAAACACCTATATCGAGCAGCAGCGATATAGGAAGGTGCTGAAAGCCATCATCTCATACTATGTGGGAGGAGGCAATGATAAACCCCTCCTCTGTTCTACCAAAAGAAAACCACAGGGCTCTGTGGGCATCAGGAGTCAAAATAGACTTGACGGCACACTTTAAATTTATTTAAGAGAACATCTTCTTCCCCATGATCCCCATCGCCCATTGAGCTCATCCAGAGAGGTCTGTCTGCAGTTGTCACCAGCAAGTCTGGGGGCCATGCAGGGATGGGCCTTCTCTGTTGCTGCCCCAAGACTTTGGAATGCACTCCCTGTTGAGATAAGAGCCTCCTCCATCTCTGACAACTTTTTTAAAAAGTCCCTAAAGACTTGTCTTTTAACCCAGGCTTTTTAATTTATGTGTTTTAAACTGTTTTAAGGGTTTTATTTTTTTTGTTTTATATTGTTGTAAAACAAAATAACTGGGCAGTTGCCCAGAGACGTAGGTTTGGAGCAGTATACAAATTTGATAATTTTAATTAATTAATTGAAATGTATTACTATGCAACACTGTTAGAAAAATATGAGAGCTGATTAGTTTCATGACACAACTGAAGACCTTCAGAGCTTGCCCAGAACTTAAAACAAATCTTGATCTCCTAAAGGTTCAATTCTGCCTTCTCCTCCCCCCACCCACCCCGCCAACATTTGTTGTGTGCAAGACCTTAGACTCTGGGGATAATTCATGTCCTTTAGAATGAATCAGGGGAGGAAGTAAGAGTTTCTGCAGCTCATTCCCAATTGTTCAGCATCAGCAGCATTACACCTTCACTAGCCCACAACTGGGAAGCAATGGAAAGCATCTGAGAAGTAGAAGGGATTGGGAATGCCTCGTTAGAAGGAAATGTTACTGGGAATCTTGGGAACCCAGCACAGAATGTGTGAGTGTGTGTACATGCACAAGCACGTGTGTGTGATATTGGTCCTTTGAGCAGTCTGCTTGTCTCCCCCAAAAGCTGCTCCAATGGGTCCCCTGACATTTTGGTACTAGGGCTTTGTGTGTGTGGTTTTTGGTTTTGGGGTTTTTTTTAAATGAGGAAGTGACAACCCAGGGGGAAGCCTGAAACCCCCTTCTGTACTTCTGCTCATTTGTGCTTTCTAGCTGCACAAAAGATCTTTGAATCCAAGCCTTAGTGTTCAAGGACATGCCTCTATTCTATACATTATGCAACTATTTTTAAAATATGTAAAGTAAACCAATTTGTTCTGTTTTCCTACTGATAACAGACATCAAAGGTCCAAATCCAGGAAATTGGTGTATATGCAACTGAATTAGGTAGCGTGTATAGCAAAATTATTTCAGAATTGGCAAAAACTGTTTGTTTGCCTTTCTATTTTAAAGGCTTTTATTCGTGATTGTGGGTGGGTGAGCAATCTAGGTATAATTTTTTCTCTCTCAAGCAAATGCACCTCCTCTAAACAAAGCATCTATTTATAAAATTCTGGAATGACCCTTTCTTTGTGCAACCCCTCATCTTCCAATCAATTTAACAGCTTCTTCCCCCACACAATTTCCCCCCCAGATGGCAGGCATTAAATATTTCCTAACCAAATGAGAGACAGAGAGAGAGAGAGAGATTGGAACCAATCCCAAACTACTCATTAGTGCCTCCAATACTGGATGAATGAGATATGCTCTGTGTTTCCTTCCTGGCAATCTGAACCAACATGAACATCAGATTGGAGGAGGAGCAAAAACAAAATATAATTTGCACCCAGCTGCAAATTATAAAGCCCAAACAGAACTTGTGGAACATTGACATGAGCTGCTGAGAAGCATTTCAAGCTATTTTCAGAAAAGAATGATTTTATTTATTTATTTATTTTTACATTTATATTCCGCTATTCCTCCAAGGAGCCCAGAGAGGGTTACATAGTTATGTTTCTCCTCACAACAACCCTGTGAGGTAGGTTAGGCATTATATGAATATGACAAATATTTATATACCATTTTCAGCAAAAAGTTCCCAAAGCGGGTTGTGTGTGTGTGTGTGTGTGCGCACACACACACACATACACAGAGACACACAGAGTTTGCCTGTCTCCAAAAGGCTCACAATCTAAAAAAAAAACACTCGTAAGACAGACACCAGCAACAGCCACCAGAAGGATGCTGTACTGGGGATGGCTAGGGCTAGTTGCTCTCCCCCTGCTCAATAAAGAGAATCACCATTTTTAAAAGGTGCCTCTTTGTTCAGTTAGCAGGGGACTAACCAGAATTCAAATGCTGGTTCAGACCAAAAGGTATGATATGTCATAACATGATTCAGAAAAATAAAAAAACTATTTGGGGTAGGTGGAGGAGAAAACATCTGTTCTGAGCTTTTCCCTCCTATGGGAAAAATCAAGATTTTTGCAGAAGTTCTGTGTTCCCAAGATTAAGCACAACTATATTAATTTCTCAGTTGCTTCCTACCCAAATACATCTCTGTATCCATATCTCTGTAGCTGTATAACATGAAGATCCGGCTATTTTTCATCATAAGAACTCCCTTACTAGATTAAGCCAAGTCCAACTATCCCAACATTCTCTACAGCAGGGAAAGACAACCTTGGCTGTCAAGCTCTTTTTGAGCTACAACTTCCATCATCCTCAGCGACAATTTATTATAGGAGTTGTAGTTCAAAAGCAGCTGGGTAGCCAAGGGTGCCTACCCCTGCTCTACAGTGACCAGATGCCTCAGAAATGTTGTTCAAGGACGTGGTGGCAAAGCAACCCCACATTTTTCCTGCCAGCATCTGATGATCAGACATTACTGCCTCTGAATACAAGGTTCTATATAGGTATCAAGGCTAATGTGTCAGCAAGACACTGATCCCGAGGATAGGCAACCACAGTTGTGGTTCCTCCCTCTGCTGATGCTGGCTACATACAGAACATATGTCTTTATTTCCATGGTGTTCTGTATTGCTCCATAGGCATCCATATTCATTTTGGCACGGTCAATTAAGTTCAACTCATCATTTGTCACAAGCCAAGTACAAGGGCCATGAACAAGTCCAGAGTGAGCAGTGATCCATTTTTAGCATTCAAGGATCTTCTGTTTCAATTCACACAGCCAACTGTGGGGGAAATTGGCAGCAGAAACTCTCCAGTCACAAACTCAGGCACTTTGGGAATGCTGTAGAATATATCAAATATAACCAGAACTTCCCGTATCATTATTAATGATTAAAATATATATAGCACGTTACAACAACAACAAAATGGCATCAAAGTGCAAAAGGTATGACAATGATTCACTGTCACAAAAATGGCTCACAATATAGCACTCAAACAGGTGACATTGACAACAGCCACTGGAAAGATGCTATGTTGGCCAGAATATGGACAGTTGCACTCTTTAATGACCAGTTTAAATTGTGTCTCTTTGCCCAGTTATTAGTGGAGGTAATTGTCCAGGGATCTAAACTCCTACTCACCAATTGAACCAGTCTTGTGGTAACAAGCATGAACTGTCCCTTTTGCTAAGCAGGATTCACCTTGGTTTGCATTTGGAAAGGTGACTATGTACTTGGCTTGTATATGGACAGGTGAGCACTGTCTGATATTCCCCTTAGGGCATGGGTTAAGGGCTCAGTGGTAGAGCACCTGCTTGCATGCAGGAAGTCCCAGGTTTTCTCCCTGGCATCCCAGATAAGGCTGGAATAGACTCTTTCCTGGAACCTTGGAGAGCCACTTCCAGTCAGTGTAGGCAAAACCTACCTAGATGGACCAATGGCTGACTTAGTATAAGGCAACTTCTCTTTCCATATTCCTATTTATCACTACATGACAGGGCTCATTAGGCTGGCAGGGAAGGGTGTGATCCCTTTGAGGAGTCCTTGAATGCTGGAGAGTTTCATATCAATTGGCACAGAAAACCAGTTAGGGATAGGTGAAAACGATATGGTTCTCTTATTGAAATCAACACAAACTGTATAGTACATGTGCATGTTTAAAATGTCATCTAAAATTGGTTTCTATGTTGCTTTCTTTCTGAAATTTGGCATATATAATCCCATTGAAGACTCCTTGGATGTCTGCAGATTTCATGTGGGATGGCTAGTTCCCAGCCTGTGGTAATCCAGATATTGCTAAATTTACAGCTCCCACCAACCCAGCTACAATATATTGAAACAAAAACTTGATGAATTGTATGATGGCACAACTATAACTGTACAAATGAACCCAGACACATAAAAGACATTTAATAATGACAAAGAATGGAAATCCATTCCTTGTCATTCCTTTGTTCTCCCCTGCTACTCCCATTCCTATGGTGGAAGGGATCTATGGAATATCTGTGGAGTGTCTCCGATTTCCATATCATTTCCTAACTGCTGCACATGTATGTGCTTTCCCATTTCAGAATGGTTTGCACACTTTGCTACAAACCACATGCATTCGTTGTACATTATCTAGTTCCCACACAAATGCAAAGAGCAGCAGCTGTGAAACTGACAGGGTGCTTTTACCAGGTAAAGAAATACTAACTACTCTGCTGAGAAAATGCACAAGTTCCCCCACACACATATACTTTCAGAGCAGTTCAGCTTCACCTTCACAGCGAGAGGATAACCCCTCGCAGGCATCAGTTTTATATAGCTTTAATCGTTGCTGGTTTTGTTACTTGTGCGCTATCTACTTTCCCTCACAAGATGAATCCAATAAATCTGAGAAACAAAGGTGAAGAAGCATGCAAGAAAAGCAACATAGTTTGCTTTAGGCAGTATACCCCCCATTTTTAGACCTTCCCAGGCACTTAATACCAACATGGCCTCCTCTCAGCAGCTGCCTTGCCATTTATCAGCAGATGACAAGACTCCTCAGGCTGGCAATGAAGACATACCAGGGCTTCCTCACATCGTTCGCAAGAGGGATTCTCAGCACCAGAGACTTGGCTTCCTCGCCAAGTTGTGAAGGAGACACATGGTATACAATGCTCAGTGGGACTCCCAACTGCAGAACCTATTTGATGGTAGAAAGGAGAACTGGTCTTGTGGTAGCAAACCTGAATTGTCCCCTTTAATCAGCAGGGTCCACCCTGGTTGCATCTGAATGGAGACTACATGTGTGAGCACTGTAAGATATTGCCCACAGAGGATGGGGCCGCTCTGGGAAGAGCATCTGCATGCTTGCATACATAAGGTCCCAAGTTTCCTTCCTGGCATCTCCAAGATAGGGATGAGAGAGCCTCCTACCTGCAACCTTGGGAGAAGCCATTGCCAGTCTGTGTAGACAGTACTGAGCTAGATGGACCAATGGTCTGATTCGGAATAAGGCAGCTTTCTATGTTCCTATGAGAATGTTTTACAGTTTGAACCAGTGAGAGGTACACATCATAAAAATGCTGGATAAACTGGTGACAAGGGTGAACACAATACTAGACTATTGGTAGCTCTAGAAAACTAAGCAGACTTTGCTGAGGATTTTGAGGGAAAAGAAGACTAATTAATTATTTATTAAAACATGAAGAGCACTTCCACCGAGCAAGGCCTCCAGCAGGCTTTTGAGAGTGGTGGAAATATACAGCTTAACAAATATGAAGCCTAACCCAGCATTGACTAGCTATCCTTAAATGCATTTGATTTCAGTGGAAGAGTTCTTTCCTGGTATCTTGCCCACTGCAATCAATAGATTTCAAAAATGATTAACCTGGTCTGGATCTGTGATCCTTGAATATGTCAATGTTCTTTATGATATAGTGCTTTGTATGCCAATCTTATTTTTTTGCACAAATGTGCTCTTTACAAACACTCCATGTGCAAACAGTATGATTGAAAAATGCCTGAGTATTAAAAGGGTTTTTTTTAATAACCAATAGAAAAGCACTGTTATTTTTCTTATACTATCATAAGAATATTTTTCATAACCTACCAATGCATTACAAAAGAACAAGTTGTTCTGGTAAGAATTAAACTGTCAACTTTCCTTTCACTATAACCATCCTCACAAATTAGCCCACTTCAGCCTTAAATGTTCACACATCCACCATCTTGAATTGGGGTGGATGACATCATCACAAACAGCACCATTGAGGTATCCCTATGTGTTCCTACAGCTGTAGCAAATGTGGTTCAAATTGGTTAAGTGGTTCTCAAGTTAGCCCTCTTGTGCCTCAAACTTGTCTGCCATCTTGAATCGGGGTGGATGACATCATTACTATGCCACTGAGGCATCCCTATGTGTCCCTACAGCTGTAGAAAAATTGGTTCATATTGGTCCAGGCATTGCAAAGTAGATAGAGGGGGACGGACAGATAGATGGACAGACGGACACACACATACACCAAATGATCTCATAAGCTTACTTTCTTTAAGGAAAGTAGGCTAACAAGTATTCAAAATTAGCTCTCACAAGATTTCAAAGAGAGGGTTGCCATATACAACTAAATTCCTTGTATGGTTGCCCATGCTGGTGAGGTGCAATTTAAGAATTGTTTTCATAGCCTTTTCCTGGAACAGGAACAATTTCTAAGGGATGGGATCGTATGGGGAGGAACAGATGCTAGCAATGATTGATACAAATGTAGCTCAGTGTTTTTGGCAGGCTAAGATGATAGGGAGGAGAGTCTTGCTCGCTCTTCTGGGAAGGACTGGGATGGAATGTTTTGGAATTTAGAGTGATTCTGGTTCTTATTCTATACATAGCCACACACATGCTACTGTGACCATTCTCAACCAATAAACCAGTCGTGTGACCATTATAGGGATTTGCACCATAACAGGCCAAAGCAGCATTTACCTGTTGGCAAGGAACTAAACTGGACCTTTTGCCTCTTCTGCCTGTTGTCAATTATGTTGCTCCATTGCCAGTTTTTGGAGGCCTAAAGCTTCTCTTTGCAGCTCAAGCTGTTGGGTTGTCATGGCTAGGCATTCCCTCCTGTTCCCCTCACCATGATATCCATCAACAATTCAGTCACATGTTTTGAACATGCAGTGAGATGTGAATCCTCTCAAAAATCCTCCCTTTTCAGCAGCCAGCCAGTCACTCTTCTGCTGTCAGATAGCAGCCACTCTGCTGCTGAACTCTGTCCAGCTCACTGGACAAAGGACACTTCCACAAAGTTATATGGGTCCCAACGCCATCCAGTTTGGGAATGTATGCTCTGCACTTTTTTGTGCTTTTCAGTGGTCAATGAAATACTCCCTGAAATATGAATGATGTGGCTTCTGGTGTGAGAAACCTAACCTTAGGATGTGGCCACAGCAGAGCATGCAAAGTAAATTCCCAGATGTGGCCACTGAAGTTGGCTGCCATTCTGAAGGGTCCCTGCAGTACTGAGCCCAGTTCGGGAGTTACATACATACACATAGCACAGGAAGCATAGCTTGGGGTTTACAAACATATAAACATATATAGCAGCTTATCTTGGGGAGAGTTCAACTGATGTGTGCTGAATGCCATGGGGTGGGGGAGGAGGCTCGGGGTGGGGAAAACATTACATCTCCTGTTTTCCTCCCCATTTCTGTGTTGGGCTGGATCAGCACATTGAAACTGGAGGAACAGGAATGGAGCTGTTACCTGCTGCTAGATCAGAAAGAGACACCAAGCATAATACATTAAGCTACTCACAGTTACACATACACAGCACGGCAAGAGCGGGTTAGAGTCAATGTTCCCTCTAGCGTTTTTTCCCATCTGTGCACAGAATGAGTTTTGTTGTGGGTGGCAGTAACAAGCCAGTGTGTGCGCATGTGCATTCAGAATGAGGCCTTCCTGATTCAACTGAGTGGGATCTAAAATTAACTGAGTGGACACCAAAAAACATGTGGGCATGCACACAGGTGCTTGCCTTAGAGAGGCAACACTGATTAGGGTTACTTACAGCTGGGTTTCTGGTCTGCTCACAAAATGGCATTAACCAGAGGACTGGGTCTGGGGGACAGATGCAATGTAAGACAAGGTCTTGAGGAAAGGTAGGGTAATACCACAAGCTGACCTCAAGCCCATGACCAGAACCCCAGGAGGGCCATTGAAGCAAGGTCAGCCCAAGAAAGAGAAGGGAAGACAGGCTGAATCCAACAGACTCTAGGACTGGCCTGCTCTTAGCAGGCATGCCTCACTGACTCATCACAGCTGGGAAGGGCAAGCTTATCCAAGGCAGGGAGGTGCAAGAGAGTGAACAGGCAGGCCAGTATATAGAGCCAGAATACAGCAGGCTAAGCGGGAGAGCGGCCCAGACCCGAGCATGGTAGGTCTAGGATTACAACCCTATTGGGGGGTGGGAGGAGGAGAGCTTCTTGTAGGCACAGACTGGGGACCCGCAATGTGCCTAGAACTGCTCTCATGCCCAGTGGACATCTGCAAACTGTACCCTGTAGCATTGCCATTAAAGGTACAGGACTGCTGTTACTGCATACATGTACGTTTTGAGCAGTGGAGATGGTCTATCCCACCTCATACAACATGTATGCCCCCTTGGGAGGAGGGACCTGACACATGTTTATTAATACACAATGATTAAGTAGGGAGAGTGTGCTCACCTGCCATATCAGGGGTCTCTCCTGGACCCAGGACCAGAATGGAAGAGTCAAGGCTTTCTAAAGGCCAGCCACAGTCCTGGTCAAGAAGTCCCCCACAAATCCTGCATTTTGAGGTAGGCTAGTTCTGCTGCTGCTGCTGCTGCTGCTGCAGAACTAGCACCTCCACCTCTTCTTCTAAGCTTCAGGATCCTCAATAAAGCTAGGCTCACATCTGCTGCGAAAAGAGTTTACGCTGCTCAAAAAATGGGTGCCTTGAGGGGCCATCACTGGATTTGCTATGGCAGTTCTTGATGAGTTTGCAGTTATGCTTCAGAGCCCTGCTCTTTGTACAGAACTGTCTAAGACTGTAGGCCTTGCTCAGCCACTTCCTGAGGGACATTGATGCATCTGCACCTTTGCTTCCATTCACTCTATACCCAATATAAGAAACAATCACTACACTCCCCTATGACTTTACACACACTAGTGGCCATTTAGGAAAATGAAGGGGGCTCGAGTGCAGGGGTGGTGGTGAATGAAGTGGGCGCCAGGAGAAAAATTAGGATGTATTACTTTAAATGCACAATCATGCTGCTTTAAAAATTGCAGCTGTGGTAATGCACACCATTATACATGGCATAAATGTATATAAGAGCCAGTATGCTGTACTTAGAGTGCTGGACTAGGACCAGGGAGACCTGAGTTCAAATCCCCACTCAGCCAAGAAACTCACTGGGTGACTCTGGGCCTGACACACATCTCTTAACCTAACCTACCTCACAGGGTTGTTGTGAGAATAAACATAACCATGTATACCGCTCTGGGCAACTTGGAGGAAGAGTGGGATATAAATGCTGTGAACAAATATTTGAAAATGGCACTTGAGAAGTAGTGGAAGTGAAGAACACAGGAACTGAATGTGAAAGAGGAGGTGGAGCTGCACCTGGAAGGTGAGGAAAGGTGGTCTTCTGGGAGAGGAGAGCTGGTCTTGTCATAGCAAGCATTACTTGTCCCCTTAGCTAAGAAGGACCTGCCCTGGTTGCGTATGAATGGAGCCACTCTGGGAAAAGCATCTAGGTTCCAGGCTCCCTCCCTGGCTTCTCCAAGATAGGGCTGAGAAAGATTCCTGCCTGCAACCTTGGAGAAGCCGCTGCCAGTCTGTGAAGACAATACTGAGCTAGATGGACTGATGGTCTGACTCAGTATATGGCAGCTTCCTATGTTCCTAAGGTGTTTCCTAGGTAAGTGTCTAATGAGGTAGTGGCAGCCAGGATTACAGCTTGGAGGTATCCTTCAAGACACCCACAGTTGGTGGAAGAGCAGCTATCAGGCGAAGAATCTCAAACCCCAGCTTCTAATGGCAATTTATACAATGACAGAGAAAGGTACATCTGTGATAAGACTTGCACATCTGCATTGACACTGCACGTAAGATGACACGTCTGTAGATACCTTTTCATTTTAGATGGACACACAGTCCTTAAATTTTATGCAACATAAGGAAAAGATGCAGGCAGTATATGACCAATGCTCCACTTGAAGAAAAAATTCCTTCTGTCTTGCAGTGCTCCTGGCCAATGAGCATGAAAGGACTGAAACACACTTGATACTTTTTAATATTAGTATTTTATAGTAATTGTGTAGCATATCCATTATGTTGGTAGTATGGTCACATTGGGTTTCTTTGTTCTTTGTATTTATCAAATGGCAGGCACAAATCCTCCTGAGGTGTGTACTGATAACCAAGACCCCCTCCTTCCCTCGCACATACCCACATACATTTTCCTATCATTTTTGGCTGTATGAATACTATGCTGTTTGTGCTTCTCCAGTACACAGAGATCTCTACCTCATTATGCACAACACTGCAGAAACAAGGAGGGGAATCCGTGTTTTTCAAGCACCTCAATCAAATGCTTTAATACCATTCAGAAATGCTGACTTCTGTGATTTCATTCCAATTTCCTCTGCACAAACACCACATTAAGAATCCCACAGAAAACCAGGTGTAGTGAGAGATGGAGGGGGGAGAGTGAAGTTTCTCTTCTTAAAATGCATATATGCAGACATAGAATTTCAGAAAGGAAGTGGGAAAACAAAATTAGTTTTTCATACATTTTCCCCCACCATGTTAATCTTTCTCCCTTATCAAGACCCTAGTTTAAATGGAATAAAATAGCTACCTCTTTCATTTCAACACTCAAAAGCTGGCAAAATATATTGCATATTGCATACAGAGCTAGTGTAGCATAGCAGCTAAAAGACTGAGCTGCAGATCGGGAAGTCTCTGGTTCAAACTTGCATCTGCTATGAACTTTCCAGGAGGCCTTGATAGCTAATCTCACTCACCTTCAGCCCCCTGCCATCTGGAACAGGGGGATAACATTAATTGTCTACTTAATTTTAAGTAGAGTTTTGTAAAGACTGAGATAACATATGTGAAATGCTTTGAAAACTCAACACACCCAATCCAAATGCTGAAGTATTATTGTAACCTTTTAGTTTCTAATTATTTATGTTTCTAATTTCTAATTATTTATGTTTTGGCAGGAGCAGCATGACCATTACTGAAAACCAGAATGGCATTCAATTGGTGGGTATAACTTGAGATCCACCCAGTCAAAGGAATATTCTGAGATGGAAGATAATTCCTTTCATACAATAAGTAATTTCTGTTGATCCATAGGGCACAGAGAGAAACATATTTTATAGGAGTCATACCTGATTTCCCATGATTTAGAAATTTAGGTTTAGTTTGCCCATTTTTAACCTACAAAGATATATTCATGTTTTCTATAGTAGTGTGTTGTTTTCTTCCCCACCCCACCCCCCAAAAAACCTGATTCATGAGTTCTTTCACATTTCATTAACCAAATTTTTAAGTTCTCTTCTCTCTCCTTTGCCACAGATTCCTGGGATGTTACAGGCAAAGAGACGGTGGCAACCAGATAAGTTACAGCTGCCCCTCATTCCAGGTCAACAGGGCAAGCTGGAGAAGTACATTCTAAACACTATGCCGGCAATAACACTTCTTCGAATGCAGCAAGAAGCCTCTGAAGTGGTTTGATCCCTGCTTTTTCTCCTATAGCGAAAACACACAAACCATGGTTTCCTCTCCAGTTTTACACTTGAGAGGAAAATATTGTTGAGCTAGCAAAAGGCATGATCTGGCACTTAGGTGCATACTATGTATGCTACAAGGAAACAAAATGGAGAAACTAAATGAGGGATGACAAAGCAATACATCCATAAAGCTAACAAGTCATCCAAAACCAGACAAATGCAAGAATATAAATCCCATTTATGTGGGATCCCATTTATATTCTGCAAGCATACTACAGGGAGTTGATTATGCAGAAAAATGAGCAACATTTTGATATAAGTACACTATTACTTTATTCTGGCTACTCACCAGTTAAACCAGACACACAATATATGAATTACAGTAGTACAAGCTCATATATGTCCATCACTTGTTACATAGCTTGCATGGGTCACATCTGAATTACCATAGGCAGAACTTCATATAACCCAGTGTCAATTCAAGCTTTTCAATGGAGGCAGTTACATATTATACATAATTTATCTAAGTACATAATTGTCACCTGTATATATAGTGCTTTACAGACTTACATGAGACACACAGCCAGACATGTAAGTTTTTGACAGTGGGGGAGAGAAAACAGGAAGGTGAGAAAAGAGTCAAGGGTAACAATAATTGGATGTGAGTCAATAGAGTTCAAGTGTACTTTGTGCCTTAGTTTTCGTTGGGGATTGGGAATAAGGGGTTGCACCAAAGGCTGCCGCAAAAATGTGAGTTGGGGAGAGATGTGAAGGCACAACATAGATGTTAGATGTTCTGAGAGGAAGATTCAGTCATCTGAATGAGAGTAAGCAAGTAAGCAAAACCAAGCATTGTTCATGCATGTGTGAGCTGCCATGTATGAGAGACACATGCTCTCTGTGGCAGAAATGAAAACAATTCTGAACAAAAACTAAACTTCTAAGAACCAAGGTCGGCCCACTGACATCAGCATTTTCCAGTTAACCAAAGTACCAAAGAAGACCACAAGGCTAACTGACAGACAGACAGACAGACAGACACACACACACACATATGGGGAAAGGACAAGTGCATGCTGGAGATAAAATGAGCTGCAAAAGCCAAGAGCACTCAATGAGCACCTATGCAGGTATGCCACTATTGGCTTATGCCCAAGCCAGAACTCTGCAACACTTATTCCCTGCTCCCAAATGAACCCCTTGTATTCAAAGTGCTGCTGGTCCACCACTAAGTGACCTGTATGTGCTCAGGGACAACCTGGCTTCTGTCACCCATTCCTTAGTTACACCGTGTTTGGATTACTGCAGTGTGCTCTACGTGGGGCTGCCCTTGAAAAGTATTTGCAACCCCTGCTAACTGGGCAAAGAGGCACTTTTTAAATGTGGTGATTCTCTTTATTTTGAAGAGGGAGAGTAACTGGCCCTATCCAGTCCCAGCACAGTACCTCCAGTGACTGTTGTTGGTGTCTATCTTGTATTTCTTTTTAGATTGTGAGCCCTTCAGGGACAGGGATCCCATTCATTCATTCATTCATTCATTCATTCATTCATTCATTTATTCTCCATGTAAACTGCTTTGGAAACTTTTGTTGTTGTTGTTAAAAAGCAGTATAGAAATATTTGCAGTAGTAGTAGCAGTATTTGGAAACTACAGATGATGCAGAATGCAGCTGCCAGATTGATCTCTGGTTCTGCTCGCAGTGCACATTACAGTGTACCTATTACTCCATTACAGTGCACATGCAGAGTGACTGCCAGAGAGCAGTCTTGAATGGAGAGTGACTACCAGTCTTCCCAGGTATAGAGTAAGGTGTGGGTTATTACCTATAAAGCCCTGAATGGCTTGGGCCCTGGGTACCTCAGGGACCACCTTCTCCAGCTGGGAGGGCTCTGCTTTGCATGCTGACACCTGCTGAGACCCATTTGTCGAATATGGAGAACAGGGCCTTCTCAGTTATTGCCCCCAGAGTGTGGAACCCGTTCTCAGCTGAGACTTGCATGGCTCCCTCTCTCCCAGCTTATAGGAGGAAAGTGAAGACTGTCCTTTTTATTCAGGCTTTTGGCCAATGCGTTATCCCTCTCCCTTGCTTTTAAAATTTGTAGCTGCAGCACTTGAAAAGACAAGGCTCAGACCAGGGATGTGCAAACAGGAGTCTGCTAACAGATATCAAAGGGGGTTTTATGGAGTTGAGTAGGGAAGTGTGCGGGGAGGTACTCAAGGGGCCCCTTTATCACAAAGGAGACATCCAGCATGAGGAGAAGGTGAGTACTACCCCACTTTTGTAATTTTCTTAGAAGACAGAGCTTAAAATCATTAATTAGCTGTTGACCACAGCTAAGACCTAGCTTTCAGGTAAACAAGCTCTATATATTCTAATTAGCTAATAAAATTAGTTATGAAGGTAGAATGCCTGCGGGGGAGGGGGTACTTCCCAGTGTATTGCATGGATCGTTGCATGTATGACAATCAGCTTGAGGAGTAGAATGCACTCAGTGCAAAGAGCTCCTGGATCTCAGGGAACAAGTTCGTTCTCTTGAAGCAAAGGCGGCTGACCTTGAGAAGTCCAGAGAGGTATGTGGATGACGCCATCAGGGACACGACAGAGGGGAATGTACCCTTAGAAGGGAAACCTTCCTTGGGGGATGCACTCATATCCTCTCACACAGAGGATACTCCTCGGGGGGGTCCCTCTTAGTAGTGGGTGATTCAGTTTTTAGAGGCATAGAGAGATGGGTTTGGGACCCACGGATAGGCAAGGCTACAGCATTGGGGGCTTTTTAGTTTGGCTAAGAGATTACTACGGGAGACACAATAGAGTTGTATAAAATTATGCATGGAGTAGAGAGTAGGGATGTGCAAACAGATTCAATGTCGAACAGGTTCAATATTGAACTGAACCCAACCCCCTGGTTTAGTATCAGACTGAACACCCACCCCCTGGCCTGGCCCCCGGGGGGGGGGGTTCATGAGTTTTTTTGTTTTTTAATTTTATTTAAAAAAATTAAAACTGGGTCATGACCCGGCCATGCAGAAGCCCATTGGGCATGCGCAGTGGCCTCCAAAATGGCTGCTGCCATGGGGTGAGGCCCAGAATGGGCCAAAGACCACCCAAACTGGGCAATTTGGCACATAATGGAAGCTGACAGGGGGAGGGGTAACTTCTGGAGGAACCTGCCCGCAGCGCGGCTGCATCTAAGCGCCCAGACCGAGAGGCGGTGAATGAAATTAGCTCGCGAACCCCACCCCTGGACCGGACTGGGTGGCGGGCTGGCAAAACCAAATATGCCCAGTCCAGTTTGATCCTGGTTCAGACTTAAACCAAACTGGGCTACTTGGTTCTGTGCACACTTCTAGTAGACAGAGACATTTTTCTGCCTCTCTCACAACACTAGTCATCCTATGGCCAGGAAATTTAGGACTGACAAAAGGAAGTAATTTTTCACACAGTGCATAATTAATCTATGGAATTTTCTGCCATGGGTTGTGGTGATGACCACCAGCTTGGATGGCTTTAAAAGGGGCTTGGATAGATTTGTGAAGGACAGGTCTATCAATGTCTACTAGTTTGGTAGCTATAGGCCACCTCCAGCCTCAGAGGCAAGATGCCTCTGAATACCACTTGCAGAGGAGCAACAGCAGGAGAGAGGGCATGCCCTCACTTCTTGCCTGTGGGCTTCTCAGAGGCATCTGGTGGGCCACTGTGTGAAATTTAATTGTAAACCGCCCTGAGCCATTTTGGAAGGGCGGTATATAAATTAATTTAATAAATAATAATAAACAGGATGCTGAACTAGATAGCCCTTGGGCCTGATCCAGCAGTGATGTTTATGTTCTTACCTTTTAATACCAGTTGCTGGGGAGTCAAAAGGGAGGGCTATTGCCTTCATGTTCTACTTGAGAGTTTCCTCTAAACATATGTCTGGCCATTGTTGGAAACAGAATCCTGGGCCCTCAGTCTGAGCCAGTATGGCTAAGCTATATATTTTTCTTTTCTTTTTTTAAGATTCTGAGCCCTTAATTATATCTATGTAAACCGCTTTGGGAACATTTGTTGAAAAGCAATATATAAATATTCATCGTGTTCATATTCTTATGCTCAAGCTGGCCATCCGATATTTTGGCTTTGCTGGTTTGTAGACTTGTCCTTCAAAAGGAAGCTAGAAAAATTTATTTCTCTGGAAGACTCTCTCTAGTTGTTGCAGCCAGTTACACAAATCTTTTCCCTCAGTCAATATTACTGTCTTTTTCTCTCTCTCCATCTAGCACTGAGCTATTTTTTATCCAATGGCGCAGTCTGCTGTTCAAACAAGTTTTTTCTCTGCTGCATTTTCACATGGAACTGAAGTTTTGCTCTTTTTCCACGCTACTCAAACATTTTGCAACACTGTAGCTACTAGAATATTCCGGACATCCACGCCCAGTAGTTGTGGTCTCCTTCAAACCTGTTTTCAGCACAATGGGTATATTCCATGATCATGTCACAGAAAACAGAAGCTTTGTATTAGATGCAGAATTCAAGATCAGGAGAATCTCAAACTTCAGTTAGAAAAAGGAAGGCATGTAGTCTTTAAGTTTGCAATGAAGTATGTGATCTTGAAGTATGTGGTCGATGAATGGTTTCATCTCAGAAACCAGTAACAGTAAAAGTGAACATGTGTGTGCATGCACACCTGCAGGATTTCTATTGGTTAATAGGTAGGACATTAATACTCTAAACACCACTTTGCCTGTCCCTATGACAAGCAGAAGCATAATAATGGGAACCAAGCAAATGTACACAGTTATACAGATGACAGTTCTCTTTCAGCAGAATTTCCTTGGTGTGAGTTCTAATTTATTATAGCTCCAGGTCTACACAGTTCTACTTACGTCTAACTGGCCAATCTGAAATACTAGCTAAGGTGACACCTCTTAATGGACAAACATCCATAAAGAAAGGAGTTTATAATCTATGGTGTTTACATAGCGGGGGAGGGAGAGGGAATGAGAATATGGGAGCAAAATTGGTCATGGACATCTAAGACCAACAAGCCTGAAAAAAATCTGTATTAACTTAAGGATTTGCATACTCCACAACATACAGAAGCTAGTCTAATAAAATATATTTTCCCACTATTGGTGTCTCATATTCACTGGAACCAACCTGACAATTATTAATTACACACACTTTCCCAACTACTGCTCATAGCCTACACAGGAGCAAAAAAGAGAAGATAGTGCCCTGATAAGTGTTGCATCACCACAGAATTAATTACAGTCACCATAAAATTATATTAAAACCATCCCTTGTTTGTTCCATCTGTTCTCATTAATCAGGCATGGCCAAATGCATGTATTGTCAACTCAAAACCTTGCAAGGCATGTGAAATGTTTGTTGCTTAAATATGCATGTGCACGCACACACACACACAGTTTCTGCTCACTAGCTTGTCTCTTGGTCACACTTGGTTTCTGGTGCAGTGGCTCTTCTCTTCTGTATGGGGCATACACTGACCCAGAAGTCCAGTGTGTGGAAAGGAAAGAGATACAATTCATATCTGTGTGGGTCTCTCCTGTGCTACAGGACCCTCCCTCAGAGATCTTATAACAGGCAAAGGACCCAATTGACTTATACAGGAGAAATGAAGCAAAGCCTTCCTCCTGAAACTGCATTTGCTGTGTCCCTCTTTACTTGCTCATAGGGATATGCTCAAGCCAGTTTGGCACCTCCTCTGGAAAGCTCCAAGCCAGCTTGATGGGACGGGAAACCCTTCCCTTGAGGAGCCAGTAAGGAGCTCCTTGTAACCACCTAATGAGGTGCATGCCAGCCATGTGTGTGCCAACACCCCATGGAGGCTGCAGGGAACAGCACCACAGCCCTACACAGCTAGTTGGGGACTGGGTGCCACACACAAAAAAGCAACAGTGTGGGGAGGAGCAGGTAAGGAGCTCCTTACTGACTCCTTAAGGAAACCACTCCCCACCCCGTCTGCCCATGCATGAGCCATTCATGCACATTTCTACTTGCTCATGTAGAAATGGATGACAGGTTTCGCATTAGCAAGTGCCCTACACGATATGCCACAACCACTTTCTCTCTGCAGCCCATAGAAGTTTTCCACTGAACACTAACCTCTTCATTATGTCTTGGCAGTTTATCAAAAATAGATTTTAAACATTTGCAACAAGAAGTTGTCATCTGAAAGTCCATGGCCTGAAGATACTACTTTGAAGTCCCAACCATAAAATCCCCAGGTGGCCTTAAGCCAGCTGAGCTCTCTTCCAGCTGCAATATGGAGCCAACACTGGCATCTCTTACATAGCTGTTGAAAGGATTATTGGCATGTATATGTGAAGCTTTGAACTCCCTAAAGCAGTGGTTCCTCACCTGGGGGCCCTCCAGATGCTGATGAACTACATCAGCCCCAGCTACAATTTATTCATCAACATTTGGAAGTCCCCAGATTAGGAACCACTGCCTTAAAGCACCATACAAAAGCCATGTATAATGATCATTTGGTTTAACTATATAAAAGTGGGACCTGTTTCACATTTCTACACTGAACCAAAATGGTGTCCATTCCCTTTTTTGGAAGAACAAAAGAGGACATCAATGACCTCAATGGAGAGGTAAAATCCCTAGTAATAAAATCCCCAGGGATCTGTATTGGGACCAGTAATCTTTAACTTCTTCATAAATGATCTAGAAGTTGGGGTAACATGCAAATTTGCAGATGCCAAACTATTTAAGATAGTGAGTTCCAAAAGGATCTCTCCAAAGTGGGTGAGAGGGTGACAAAATGGCAAATGTGGTTCAGTGTAAGGAAGTGTAAAGTGATGCATATTGTGGCAAAAACGAACAAACCCCACCCCAATTTCACATATACACTGATGGGGTTCTGAGATGTCGGTGACTGACCAGGAGAGAGATCTTGGGGTCATGGTGGACTGCTCCTTGAAAATGCCAATTCAGTGCACAGCAGCTGTGAAAAAGGCGAATTCCATGCTAGGGATCATTAGGAAGGGGACTGAAAATAAAAATGCTGCTATTATAATGCCCATATAGAAATCTATAGTGTGGCCACATTTGGAATACTGCATATAGTTCCAGTCACCATATGTTAAGAAGGTCGTTGTAGAACTGGGAAAGGTGCAGAAAAGGGCAACCCAGATGATCAGGGGCCTGGAGCTCATTCCTTATGATGCAAGGTTATAGCATCTGGGGCTCTTTAGTTTGAAAAGAGGCAACTATGGGGAGACATGATATAGGAGTATAAAATTATACATGGTATAGAGAGAGTGGACAGAGAAATATTTATCCATCTCTCAAAACACTAGAACCAGGGGTCATCCCCTGAAAATGAAGGCCAGGAGTTTTAGGACCAACAAAAGGAAGTGCTTTTCCACATAGTGTGTAATCTATGGAATTCTCTGCCATGGAATCTGGTAATGGCCACTAGTGTGGGAGGCTTTAAAAAGGTGCTTGGCAAATTAATGGGGGACAGGTCTATCAATGGCTATCAGTGTGGTGGCTACAGCCCATCTCCAGCCTCAGGGGCAAGGTACCTCTAAATACCAGCTGCAGAGGAGCTACAGCATGAAAGAGGGTGTATGTCTTCACCTATTGCATATGGGCTTTTTAGTGGCATCTGGTGGGCCACTGTGTGTAACAAGATGCTAGACTAGATAGGCCTTGGGCCTGATCCAGCAAGGCTGTTCTTATGTAATACTGAGCTAGATGGACCAGTGGTCTGACTCAGTAGAAGGCAACTTCACACATTCAGATGACTTCTTCCTAGTCTGTAAGGTTACCATGTGGAAAGAGTTTTTGTTGAACGAGGGTAAATTTCTAACAAGCAAATCATCATGTGCAGTTACAGTCAGGTTACGACTCTACCATGTCGCCCTTCAGCTCTGTATACTTATGAGGACATTAGCCTAAAGAGTGCTCTCTCCCCAATCTTATGTTTTGCAACCAGGCCTGCTGCTTGCCAATTTTAGCTCAAAACCTATCTTTGAATCAAACATTTTTCTGCAGATAATTAAACTTGCAGGTGACAAATGTAACTTGAGATTAAGGAACTCTCACTCTAAGTAACACTAGAGTGCTCTGGAAAAGAAATGTGGGTTAAAACAATGCAGCAACACACACAAACACCCATACAAAAGATTGTATTTGTTGCAAAAATAATAAAGTAAATCTGCTGATAGAGGAGGATATTATTAGAGTGAAACGAGAAAGTAACCAAGTTTTAGGCTGCACTGCAGTGAAGCAAATACACTGGCAAGAAATCATCCATCTCCCTACCTCAATGTAATTCCAAATTATTGGCTGTGAACTAATTTGCCAGAGGAAGTCTTTAAAAAAAAAAAACTGCCCCTGGAGGTTCATCTCATAGAATCAGCAGGTAGGAAGAGGATTAAAATATCCCTGCAGCAAACGCATCTTGGAGAACCCCTTTTTACTGGACTCCAGCTTAGTGTACCGGGAAGGGATTTGGGAATTATATGCCCAAATCAGAAGAAAACGGAGGAGGAAGAGTGATGACCTTTCAGTTTAAAGGCTGAGACTTTGCTCCCCTAGTCAGATCCCAAAGAGCAATCAATATTAATTAAGTGGCGGCACAGTCAATAAAAGGCACCTGGGTTTGAGGTTTAGGGGAGTGTTGTTTGGAAGAATGATGTAGAACTTGGCTGAGGGGCTACTGACCGCAGTGCTGCCTGTTGATGGATTGGCAATCCGGGGGCGCTGCTCTCCTGCCATATAGGTTCTCCTGAGTGTATCTCAGTTCTTTTCCTAGCAGCCTTCCTGCCTCTAACATGGAGGCTAGGGCCAGAGCTTCACAGAAATAGGATTGGGCTGATGATTTATTGGGTGGAAGCAAGAGTTTATAATTGACTTCAGAACCCAGGAGCTAAGCTAAATCTCTAAAGTATTAGAAAACAGCAAGATTCCAAAGTTATCCATACCGCAACCCTCTTCTATGATGCATACAAGATGGGGAATCCCAAATCCGTGTCATATCTTTATATCACATAAACACACTATTGTATTCTATGTGCTGTATTATATTTCATGTATATATCAAACCTTCTATAGTGAGCAAAGAAGTCCTTTGCAGTTATTTGCTTCTAGATGTGTTATGTGTGCCTGTGTTTAAAGGAATGGTTTTTCCACCCCTCACCTCAGCCTTGTAGAATTTCAGTGCAAAATGCTGATCCAGAGCTTTACAACAAAAAGAAGGCTGTTGCTGTTGTTAGTTTAAATGAATTGAGTAATTCATCTGTCCCCACCCCCCATTTTCCCAGCACACCTCTATATATCATGCACTAACTTTCAGCTGACTCTTCCATTTTAAAGCCTTGGGAGGAGAGAGAAAAAGAGGAGAATGGGGAGGGAAAGAAAAGGGGGAGAGAGAAAAGGAATCCCCATAGTAATCTGTGAATGAGTAAAACAGAACTGCAGTCTGGAAATAAATTTATTCTCGATTCCAGGATGCTCTCAGAGCTCCTGGCAATCACTGTCTCCCCACCCCCGCAATCTTCTCAGCATGTGCTTAAAAGGCACAATTGAATTTTGCATATTCTTGTATCTTTAGCAAAGTTCCCTAGTTCTTACACACACACACCCACACACACACACACCCAATTGATGCTGTTTCTACTTGCTCTACAAAGACCACCTCTGCAAACAGCAAAAGAACACAATAGCTTAAACAAAAGTTTTGAACCCATTCAAATGTTCACTCTATTCACTGGTATGGACAACCACCCATGCATTCAAATTCTTCTAGAGCTAATAATACAGGTGTGTGTGAGAAAGAGAGAGAACACATGAACAGGGACACTTTTGTAATAACCACGGAAGCATGCAGACCGAGGGGAAAACAGTTACCTACCAGTTTACTGATGGCAGAAGCTGCTGATGAAAAGGCTGTCCTGGTGGTCACTTTCTGGTGAGCTGAGATCATCATTGACATTGTGGCAAAGCAAGAGAGATCCCTTTTCTTTTCTGAATCAGATCAAAGCCATGCCTTCTCTTTTCCACTATGCAAAAAGCTTCTGAATCACCGCTTCCACTCAGGATACCTTCCGCTCCCTTCATTAGGAAATCATGCCCAAAGAATCCAGCATCTTTTAAATGCAGAAATTTATTGTCCCTCTTCCTCCCAGGTTTTGGATCACGAAGACAAAGTATCACCTCTCCTACTCCTTCCCTTTCAGCAACAATCCGCTGATTTATTTTTTTATTTATTTTTGTGAATGTTTTGTATAAGCATGCACTCAGCTACTTCAGAGCACAACTGCTTGCTTTACCCCAACTTAGCTCTGCAAATTCCCTTGAGATGTCTAGCTCATTATTTTATAACCCACCCACCCCCATCTCTCCCCCTCTCCTTTCTCGGCTTCCCCAAGCCCACCGGCTCCAAATGCAGCTTATAGTCTTTGGCTGTGATAAACCCCCAACAATATTTATGCTGTTGCCTTAGCCTGTCGTAAATTATTTCAGCTCCCAGGAAGAGATAGCCCCTCTGGCTCCGCTGGGTATGCCATTTTATTTATGTTGCACTTACATACCTGAATACTGAACTCTGTATTAAAATAAGACAACAAATCAATGCTACAAGGAGGGAAGGAGGAGGGGAAAGAAACCAGAAAGTCTCTAGCCTTTCCTTTCCCCAATAAAGTGCTGAAATACCAAATACATTTATGAAAACTGCTGAGAAGGTGGGAAAAGCCTGTTCTTGCAATCAGGGTGTAACCCTTATCCATGGAAGGAGAGGCAGGGAAATCACCATTACAATTACAATTAAGTGTCTCTTATAGATGGTGCATTACAGAGGCAGTGAAACAACAGGAAATTACTACACCCTGTGCATCCTTCCGAGCTTTAATTTCTCAGACATTTACTATGTATATATGCAGAAAACATCTGTGAATGTCTATGACATAATTTCTGTGAAGTCAGACACATGACATAACATATACATGTGTATATTTCACCTCATCTGTGTAGTGAAAAAAACCACAAATTGGCAATGAATTCCTACCACATGTATGTTTCTCATATTATTACAGTGTATGTATGAAAGGAATTTCTAGCCAGCAAAGAACTGTGGGAAGCAGCCCTCAGAACAGACAAATACAATTAGACTAGTGAATAATGGGGAGATCCCCTGCATTCAACTATGAAATCAAGAGAAGCCTCTTTTAGTGAAGAAAGGCCCACAGATGCGAGAGTAGGGAAGAAGCCCTTATTCTGGAAAGGTCTGCAAAATAGTAAAGACTCAGAGTATACTCATCTGGATTTCTCTTTGTCTGCGAGAACATGTGTGGACACAGATGAAGAATTTTGTCATGCAGTCAGAGAGGAGTTCATAAGAAGAGGAAGCATGTGTGCATCCTCCATTGTAAAGTAAGCACTACAATGACGACGATGCTGGTTTTCGCCCCCAATACAACAGCAGCCAGATGTTGCCAGGATGCACCATAGAGAGCTGGAAGTGTTGTGCAGAAACCACTGGCCTACATGACACTGTAGGGAAGGGATTTCTATCCCTTCCCGATTCCCATGATCCCAATTATAACAGAGCAAGTGTGTGTGAGAAGAACCATTAAGAGTATGTTAAGATAGACATTTAAGGTCCAAATCAGGGGTGTAAGTATAATTGAGTGAAAGGGTTCAAAGAACACAGGCCCCCAGGTCCCAAGGGCCCTCCAGATCTACCCCTCTCTATTTTCTTCATCATTTCTCTCACTCTGGGGGGCTGCCAGAGAGAGGGATGAACACGGGCCCCCCTCTCCTCTAGCTACGCCCCTGGTCCAAATACTTGTAAAAGTTTATTAAGGGAGTTGCATACTTGGATAGAAAGTCTGTGTCCCTGAGCTTATACCTTCATAGTGTGAGAGCAGAACAAGGAAGGAGGGCAGGTAAAAATGCAGTAACAGGTAGGAAGAGGAGGGGGAGATCTGAGGGTATCAGTCTTCAAATCAGAAGCCAGAGAAGAGAGAAAGATAACCGGAGAGGGGAAACAAACAAAGAAGACTCTTGCTTTAAGTTGCTTCCAAGGAGCTACAGAGTGCACCTTCCAAAGTTTCCAGTGGAAAGGAGAACCGTGTTGCCACCCAGAAGTGGTTTAGAGCCCTTCCACAGCAGCCCCACCACTACACTGTGTGACTGCTTTTTAAGGTGCAGCAGCCCTGGCGGGTCTTTACCATTTCCGGGAGACTGCACATCATGTCAGCCACTGAAATCTGGCTCTTCAGGGTGATGTTTCTCCACCACAATCAAGATGTGTAGTGCCAGCCATCATATTTGGAATCTGGAGCCTGGCACAGAGAGATTCTAGATCAGTGTCTGCTGCTTTTCAGAAGTGGTGCATGTTGGGTGTGTTAATGTACTCACAGAGTGCATGCAGAAATATAGAAGAACCTCATTATTATTTATTTTTATTTATTTTTATTTATTTCAGTTCGTATACTGCCCCAAACTTTCATCTCTGGGCAGTTTACAATACTATTTGTGGTTCCGTGAATCCACAGGGTGTCTAATAGACACAAATTCCTAGTATCCATGGATAGTAATGGGTTAAAACCCACATATCCACGGCTCCTAGAGAACAATTTGTTATGGTGCAGCTAACAAATAAAGTTGTTTATTATTATTATTATTTATTAGAGGACCAGAGGTGACCGCAGAGGTCACTTCCAGCCACCATTTTGTCTGGAGGAGCCCAGGAAGAGAGAGGAGGTGCAATTTTGTGACTCATTTCTTCAAAAACCCAGACCTTTTCCTGCAATATTTCACAGGTGTGGAGGAGGGCATTGCATCCTGTGTGGGGCATTCCTAGGCACATGGAGGACCCGCAGAGCATGCCACAGTAAGTTCCAGGCAGTTTGGTGGCCATTTGGGGGCTTTAAAAATTTTTTCCTCCATCCTGGAACCTAACCCCCCCATTTCCCCATAGCCCTAATGCCTCATTATCCGCAGTTCCGTTACTCACAGTAGCAGGCGAGAAACAGAACACCTACATGTAACAAGGTTCTCCTGTAAATCATGCAGTTCAGTACATGCATAAGGATATTCACCACTATAATCATGTTGGCAGAGATCAGAAGAGCAAAGAAAGAAACCAATGCAATCCTTCAGAATGGCACTGCCTGACAATGTTAAGTGAGACACAGCCTCTGCAGCTATGCCTGAACATTGGGACTCCTTCCCTAGGAAAATCCACCTGGTGCATTCCTTATTATCCTTCAGGCACTAGGCAAAGCCTGCCCTGTGTTCCAACAGGTGTTTAGCATTTATTTGCGGAGAATTTATCAGTTGGCTTAGATTATTTTGCATGTGTTTCGCTCTGGTGGTACAATATTTAAACTGTTCTCTAGCTCTGCTTTTTGCTTGGCTGCAATTGTGTAGTCATAATTGACATTTTACATTGCAATATATTTTTATGATGCTCTCCATTGTTAAGCTGTCTTGAGTGCATATTGTAGAAAAGTAACATATAAGTTTTTGTAAATAAACCATTTGATCAAGAGATTTAACAAAGTCTAAATTATAATGGTCAACATCCAGACTAACAGAATGAACTTGTAGAAATGTTGAGCATGCATTACAAGAGAGGGATGATCTCCACTGATATCTGATGCAGAGTCCCCAAAATATGTCCCCCAGGGACATATTTTTGGGATCTACCATCAGCTACAGAGAAGATCAATGAAAAGTTGTCTCAATGAAAAGTGTGTACTCTATGTTCACTGAACCAGCGCTTTGTTCGTCTAGATGTTGGTCAATATCACATAAGAACACCCCAGCTGGATCAGGCCCAAGGCCTATCTAGTCCAGCATCCTGTTTCACACAGTAGCCCACCAGATGCCACTAAAAAGCCCATATGCAACAGGGTGAAGGCATGCCCTCTCTTCCGGCTTTTGCTCCCTTGCAATTTGTATTTAGAGGCATCTGGCCTCTGAGGCTGGAGGTGGCCACTAGCCTAGTATCCATTGATAGGTCTGTATGAATTTTTCTAAGCCCCTTTTAAAGCCATTCAAGCTAGTGGCCATCACCACATCCCATGGCAAAGAATCCCATGGATTAATTATGGGGTGTGAAAAATTCCTTCCTTTCGTCGGTCCTTTTCTGGCCTTCAGTTTCAGGGGCTGACCCCTGGTTCTAGTGTTGTGAGAAAGGGAGAAAAATTTCTCTCTGTCCACTCTCTCTACTCCATGCATAATTTTATACACCTCAATCATGTCTCCCCATAGTCCAAACAAAAAAGCCCCAGCTGCTGTAGCCTTGCCTCATAAACAAGGTGCTCCAGGCCCCTGATCATCTTGGTTGCCCTCTTCTGTACCAGTTCTACAATCTCCTTCTTAAGGTATGGTGATCAGAACTGTACTCAGTATTCCAAATGTGGATGCACCATATATTTGTATAAGGACAATATAATATTAGCATTTTTACTTTCAATCCCCTTTCTAATGATCCCTAGCATGGAATTGTCTTTCTTGTCAGCTGCTATGCACTGAGCTGACACTTTCAAAGAGCTGGACACAACAACCCCAAGATCCCTCTCCTGGTCAGTCACAGCCAGCTAGGACTCCATCAGTGTATATGTGAAGTTGGGCTTTTTTGCCCCAATATGCATCATTTTACACTTGCATACAGTGAACCACATTTGCCATTTTGTTGTCCACTCACCAAATTTGGCCATTTCGCTGTTTACCCCAAATTCTAGATCATTTATGAATAAGTTAAAGAGCAATGGTCCCAGTACAGATCCCTGGTGGACCCCACTTCTTACTTCCCTCCATTGTGAAAACTGCTCATTTATTCCTACCCTGTGTTTCTTGTCCCTCAACCAGTTTCCAATACACAATTGAACTTGTTTATTTATTTATTTGATTTATATAATGCCCTTCCAACAATGGCCTATCTTCTTTTCCCATGACTGCTAAGCTTATCCATAACTGCTAAGAGCTTTTGATGGGGAACTCTGTCAAAAGCTTTCTAGAAGTCCAAGTATATTATGTCAATTGGATCACCTTTATCCACATACTTATTGATTCTCTTAAAAAACACCTCCAAAAGGATAGTAAGGCAAGACTTGCCCTTGCAGAAGCCACCCCGTTTCTCCTTCAGCAAGGCCTGTTTAACAAATTTATCCTTAAGTATGTTTTCCATCAATTTACCCAGCACAGAAGTTAACCTACCCAGCCTGTAGTTTCCTGGATCCTCCCTGGATCCCTTTTTGAAAATTGGGGTTACATTAGCTACTTTCCTCTTGTGAAGTCCAACACATCTGTGTTGGACTTTCTTGGCAATGCTCCACTTGCATATAAACTGAATTGATTACACTACAGTCACTCTCCCTCAATGGTTCTACAACTCTGACATCTTGCACCAGCTCCTGGGCACCACTCAGGATTTAGTCCAAGGTTGCCTTCTCTCTGGTTGGTTCCATGACCATCTGTTCTAAGGCATATATATGACCGTAATTGAAATAATCCATTATTACAGTTCTGTCTCTCTTTGATGCCTCTCTGATTTACTTCTCCAAATCAAGGTCACTCTCAGCATTTTGATCTGGGGGGTGATAGCACATCCCTAGTTAAACACATTTCCTTCCAGTCCTTGTACTGTCAACCACGTTTATGTGGAGCACCTCCGCACCTCCTAGGTTTTCTAGATTGTTGGATCCTATCCCTTCTTTAGCATTCAGTTCTACTCCACCCCCGATCCTCCACCCCCCGTACTTTCTGTCGAGTTTATATCCAGGAATAACTGTGTCCCACTGGTTCTCCTCATTCTACCAGGTTTCCATTAGCAACCAAGCACTCCAGCTCACCCATCTTGCCTAGGATGCTTCAGGTATATTGATAAATATTCATTCATTCATTCATTCATTCGATTTTTATGGCTCAGGGCGGTTTACAAAAACAGAAACCATTAAAACCAATAACAATTAAAACAGAAATATAAATATGAACACCAATTAAAAAGCATCTAAAAAAAACAAAACAATTAAAACCCTGAAAACCAGGTTAGCATTAAAACAATTAAAACTAATTAAAAACCCTGAAAGGCCAGGCCAAACAGATGGGTTTTAAGGGCTCCCTTGAAGGTCAGTAAGGAATTAAGATTATGAATTTCTGCTGAGAGTGCATTCCACAGCCTGGGAGCAGCTACAGAGAAGGCCCGCCTCTGAGTCACCACCAAACGGACTGGTGGTAACTGGAGACGGACCTCCTCAGATGAACTTAGCATGCGGTGGGGATCATATAAAAGAAGGCGCTCTCTAAGATATCTCGGACCCAAGCCATTCAGGGCTGTAAAGGTAATAACCAGCACTTTGTATTTTGCCCAGAAACATATCGGCAGCCAATGTAACTGTTTCAAAACAGGCATAATATGGTCTCTCCGGGTTGCCCCAGAGACCAATCTGGCTCCCACATTCTGAACTAATTGAAGTTTCTGGACTACGTACAAAGGCAGCCCCACGTAGAGCACATTGCAATAGTCAAGCCGGGAGGTTACCAGCTGATGCACCACTGTTTTGAGGTTATCCTCTTCAAGGAATGGACACCGTGTATGGGTGTAAATAAACACCTACATACTGAGGATTTGACCTGGCATTGGCATATGCTGTCATTTGACCTTTTTGACCGGCTGTCGTGTGCTTCTGTCCGCTCTATTCCTGGTTCTACTCTGTTCCCTTCCAGTTTATCTGAAATGTTTGTGCCCTTACGTGTTAGGGGATTTTGCTTCCTGAACCAGTTATCACCCAGTTCCTGTTGGCAATCCCCCAGGCATCATTTTAAAAGCTGCTCTGCGACTTTCTGATCTGTTGCAGCTAGGAGGCTGGCAGCATCAGCTCTCAGCTGCAATGTAGCGATGTGCACAAAACCAATTTGCCCAGTTTGATTCAAATTTGAACCGGGTTCGAACCAGGAGGGGGAGGTTTAGATTGGTTTTGCTCGAACACCCCCTACCGGTTCGGTTTGAATTCAAACTGTTTCAAGCTGGTTTGAACCTCCCAAAGTGGGTGTGGTGGTAGCTGGCACCATGGGTGCCTACCACCCAACCCCCAAAGCAATCAGACACTCGTACAATTTTTTATGAATTTTTGATATATATTTTTCTCATAGGGTATAATGGGACTTGAACCAGCCCATTATTCCCTACTGTGGAGCACCCATGGGTGCCAACTACCACCCAAACCCCAAAGCAATTGGAAACTCAGGGGTACCTACCACCCAACAAATCCCAAGGCAATCGGACACTCCTCCGATTATTAGTGAATTTTTAAATTATTTTTGAATTCCTTATAGAGAATAATGAGGATTCCAGCAAATGTATAGCTTCACATCAGGGGGAAAGGGGTGGCCTAGAGCTGAGTGTGGTGGGTGGTAGTTCCCATGGGGGGCAAGGAAGCTACCAGAATTATTTTAAAGGAATTGGGCAAAGGGCTGGTTTTTAAGTGATTTTTGGAAGTTTAGGAGTCTTTAAGGTTTTTCTCCATAGAGAAGAATGGAGGTTTCAGCCAATGTATCGCTTCATGTTGGGAGGGAAAGGGGTGGCCTAGAGATGAGTGTTGTGGGTGGTAGTTCCCAAGGGGGACAAGGAAGCTACCAGAATTATTTCAAATGAATTGGGCAAAGGGCTGATTTTTAAGTGATTTTTGAAGTTTACGCGTCTTTAAGGGTTTCTCCATAGGGAAGAATGGAGGTTTCAGCAGCCCCATAACTGCATTTGGTGGGTGCTGGGGTGGCCCAGAGCGTGTGGTGGTGTAGTTCACAGAAGGTGCCAACCACCTCCATGGGTTGCTAACCCATGGGGTACAGGGTTTTGTTGTATCTGAGGTGTTCTGAGTGTAGATTCTCTGGTACAATATGATATTTTCAATGACAAACCATGAATCCACTCTCATTTGCCAGTCTCAAGACCTCTTGCTTTGCTGCTTTCTCACCAAACTGATTTTGCTCTGCTATTTGGGGACTGAACTGCCATTATTGCCCTACATCATCTTGGTTCAAGTGGAACCAAGAAAATGAAGCCTTTTGTACAGGCTTCACTTGCCCCAAAGCATATTGCTAAATATGCTAATTTAAACTCCTCCTCCCAGCACCACGATCTCATCCATGCATTGAAACCCCCTCAGCTCCACCTGTTTTGCTGGTCCTGTGCATGGAACAGGTAGCACTTCAGAGAATGTTACCTCTGGTGTCCTAAACTTCAATATGCTACCTAGAAGCCTAAATTGGCTTCCAAAACCTCATGTCTACATTTCCCAACTTTGTTGGTGCCAGTGTGCACCACAACAGCTGACTCCTCTCCTGCACTGCCTAACAGCCTCTCTAGATGTTGCATGACATCTGCAACCTTCACACCAGGCAGACAAGTCACTGTGCAGTCTGCATGTGGGACACAAACCCATCTCTCTATGCCCCTAACAACAGAATTGCCCACTACTAGGAGGCCCCCAGCCTGCAAAGGAATATCCGAGAGGATATCGGCACATCACTTAAGGAAGGATTTCTTCTAAGGGAACATTCCCCTCTTCCTCAGACTGATGCCCTCCTTCCTTGAGACTTTCATTCTCCTGGACAGCAGAGGAGCTGTCAGCCTGGGAGTGGAATGCCTCTATCACATCCCTGAGAGGAGAGCTGGTCTTGTGGTGACTTAGCATGACTTGTCCCCTTAGCTAAGCAGGGTCCACCCTGGTTGCATAAGAATGGGAGACCTGATGTGCGAGCACTGTAAGATGTTCCCCTTAGGGGATGGAGCTACTCTGGGAAGAGCAGAAGCTTCCAGGTTCCCTCCCTGCCATCTCCAAAATAGGGCTGAGAGAGATTCCTGCCTGCAACCTTAGAGAAGCCACTGCAAATCTATGTAGACAATATCGAGCTAGATGGACCTATGGTCTGACTCTGTATATGGCAGCTTCCTATGTTCCTAGGGTCTTATCCCTATACCTCTCTGCCTCTCTGAGCTACTCCTGGTCATCCACCTTGAATTCGCAAGAATGAACTTGTTCCCGGAGAACCAGGAGCACTTTCCACTGAGCACACACCCACAACTTCTGCCCCTCAAGCAGATCATCATACATGCAACACACTGCAAGTACATGTACCCATGCTGGCTTTCTATCTTCGTAACCAGTTTTTATTGGTTATTTAGACTATATAGAGTTGTTTGAAAGCTAGGTCTTGGGTGCAGTTGTATGCTAATTAAAGGTTTCAGGCCACGTCTTCAAAGAAAGTTACAAAAGTGGGATAGTACTCATCATCTCGTCATGTTGGATGTCTTCTTTGTGATAAAGGGGGACCACTTGTGCACCTCCCTGCACATTTCCCTGCTAAACTCCATGCAAAACTCATTTTATGCCTGTTAGCAACCTCCTGTTCACAAAGCTCTGCATAGCAAAGTTCCCCTGGTCCAAGTTTTGTCTTCTCAAGAGCTGACTTCAAGCTGAATCTCCACAGGACTGTGACTCCTCCCACAAGCTGTGTGACTCACCTGCAGCGTATCCAAAACCTACTGTCTCTCTAGGTACAACTGAAACTGAAATTGCCCTGACAAAAACAAACCCCTAGCCAGCCAGAAAGCAAACCCTAGAAAAGAGAACACTCACTAGCCCTAATGAACTCACTAGGCCTAACAAACTCTCCTCTTATTTTCCCTTTGTTTTCTTCTCTCTCTCTTTTTTTAATTTGCTTGCTTGCTTCTTTAGGAGAGAAAACAAGTTTCCTGCCTCCCCTAATCTGAGCTCATCTTCTCAAGAGCTGCCTTCAAGCTGCCGTATTAACCATGCATATAAAAGGCCCACAGCAAATGGTTTTTCCCCAAACTCTACCCTGTCTTGTGGAGATTGCATGTAGCATTATGAAGGACTTGTGAGATTATCTGTTCAAAAAAAATAATGTGATGCTGGATTATGCAACAATAGGTTACAATAAAATGTGAAATGCACACACACAATGAAGCTGAGCACTCTAGCCATTACACCATGCTAGCTCTTAATAGGTCTACAGCTGGAAATAAGCAATGTTATATTCTTTATGTTACTACATGACAGTCTGTGTCCCTGCCCTAAACCTCAAGTTAGCCAGGTAGCTCCAAGAACAGGGTGCTACCTGTTCACGCTTCCCTGTGATGTGGAACTTCTTGTCTAGGGATGCCCTCTAGGCTCTTCACTTGCCATCTTTTGTTAAATTGGCAAGCATCTCTTAGACCTTTGATTACTGTCATGGTTCTCCTATAAAAATTCTCCAATTTGGATACTTTTGATATTAATCATAAGCCACACTGAAAGCCGTGCATAGCTAGTAGACATGTACATTTTTGTAAACTGTTCAGATTATACAATACAGAGAGAATATAAATATGAGAAATACATACAGACATACATGTTGATAAAACAGAGGAACTGATGGCCCCTCTTGACCTTGGGTTCAATGAAACTGGAAAGTTCCCAGTTCCAGAGATACTGAAAAGACTTAAAAGCTACCCTTCAGGAAAACCTACTAGAACACAAAGGCAAAAGCTACTTCTTCACAAAAAAAAATTTGCTTATTCTAATTTTTTCCTTTTCACAATTTTTATAGTGATTATTCCATTTCATGTGGTTAGGAACAGAGGAAGCTGTCTTAAATCTAGTCAGACCATTGGTCCATCTAGCTAGCTCAATACTATCTACACAGATTGGCAGCAGCTCTCCAAGGTTTCAGGCAGAAGCCTTTCCCAGCCCTACCTGGAGATAAGAACATAACAGAAGAACAGCCCTGCTGGATCAGGCCCAAGGAGGCCCATCTAGTCCAGCATCTTGTTTCTCACAGTGGCCCACCAGATGCCTCTGGGAGCCTACAGGCAGGAGTTGAAGGGATGCCCTCTTTCCTGCTGTTCCTCCCCTGCAACTGGTACTCCTACTGTTAGGCATCCTACCTCTGAGGTTGGAGGTGGCCTAGAGCCCTCCAACTAGCAACCGTTGATAGACCTCTTCTCCATGAAGTTATCCAAACCCCTCTTAAAGTCATCCAGGTTGTTGGCTGTCACCATATCTTGTGGCAGAGAATTCCACAAGTTGATTATGCGTTGTGTGAAAAAAATACCTCCATTTGCTGGTCCTAAATTTCCTGGCAATCAATTTCAATGGTTGACTCCTGGTTCTAGTGTTATGTGAGAGGGAGAAGAATTTCTCCCAGGGCAATGGCTTGACTACCAAACCAGAGGTTACCGGTTCGAATCCCCGCTATGGGAAACCTATATCAGGCAGCTGCGATATAGGAAGATGCTGAAAGGCATCATCTCATACTGTGTGGAAGATGGCAATGGTAAATTCCTCCTGTGTTCTACCAAAGACAACCACAGGGCTCTGTGTTTGCCAGGAGTCGACACCAACTCGACAGCACACTTTACCTTTACTAATCGTTAGGCACGCTAAATAGTTAGGGTAGTTGACTACCTTATATCTCCATTGTCTGGACTTACTTGGTCTCTCACAGATCAAGTGTCTTCCAGGGCCAAATCACTTATCAGAACACAATGGCATCTTTCCGATTTGTGTGTAGTCAATTTTCAGACCATTCCAAATTCTCTCCACCCCACTAGCTATGCTGTTCTGAAAAAGGATGCAAACATTCTTGTGGTAACCCTTGGAATGCAATGCATTGTAAGAATGCACTGCAAAACTTATCACTCTCCTGGAGAGCATTTTCAGGTGAAGTGAAGGGTATTCAGCTGGTTTAAAGGAAAGTACACTGGCTTACATAGTTTTGGACTACACATAGTCACATCTATCAATATTAATTGACTCTAAATAGACTATGTTGCAGTACACTTGTTAATAGGTTTATTGACTGAAATCACAGACTTAAGCAGATCAGTGAAGCCACTATAATCCTTCTAAAACTTGGTAGAGTGGACTCTTAACCACAAATATTATTTTCATTGCATGTAGCTTTCTGCTAGGAAGCCCAGCCCACAGTGCATGTGATACCAACCCAAGTATTGGTATTTATTTTATTCATTTAATTTATATCCAATTTTTCACAATAAAATGTACTTAATGCAATGAAGCAACATACATAATCAGAGAAACAACAACAAAATATTATGCACATAATGGCATGGTAAAGTGGCTGGGTAATACTAAAGTTTGGAACATCCAGGTTCATGAAAGTCACTGGGTGACCTTAAGCAGTCACACTCACTCTCAAACTAAACTACCTAACAGGGTTGTTGTAAGGATAAAAATGGAGACTCTCATACGCTTTCCATTTTCCTTAGACTTCAACAAGAACTAGAGAGATCTGTGCTTGAGGATACTTTGATGCACTGCTAAAGTTAAAGCCTTTTGGCTTAGACGACCAAGAGTAACAGAGATTGGGGATATTTTGAAGCACTGATGCCAACTGAAGTTTGTGGATCTGGAAGATCAAAATATCTTCAGTAAAAGTCAGCATAGTTATGGGTGTTCCTTGGACAATTAGATATTTGACTTTTTAATTTGTTTGTCATCTATTAGCATTTCATCCACTTGCAAAAACGGATTTCATGTTTTGAAATAGTCATACCCTGGGTTACCACTGTGGATTTGTGGAGCAGATTTATTTATTTATTTATTTATTTATTTATTTATTTATTCATTCATTCATTCATTCATTCATTCATTCATATGGATGGTTATTAGAATTATATTTTTCATTTTTGCTTCATGGTCTATTTTGAATGATGTGTCTATTTTTATATGAGATATTATATGTAGGAGAGTTTGTGGTTTTTGGGTTGGGGGTTTGGTGGTTGAATCCTACACCACCATGAAGTCTTTGGAAGAAGGTGGGATAAAAAATGTAATAAATAAACCAACAGCTAACACAGCAGACAATCACACATTAAATGTATTTACACATTACAAATTACACATTAAATCCCTTCCCCCGCCACCTTCCCAGGAGTACGGAAAGACCAGTGTGCCCTGAGAGGAAGGCAAGCAAGGAGGCACCCAGGCCAGGGAGATCTTGTCCTCGGCTCCTGAAAAGACGGAGATGTTTTATTAATCTGTTATTTGCGTCTTTTATTTAATATTGTAAACCGCTTTGGGTACCTTTGTCAAGGCAGGAAGGCGGTATTAAAAAGTAGTAAATGAATGAATGAATGAATGCATGCATGCATGCATGCCTGTTGGAATAGAAAGGTTTGCAAAACCCATTTAAAATTGGGGAGAGAGGCAACCAGATTTCTGTGGGTAGGTGATTCCAAGTTGGGGCAGCAACACTAAAAAGGTCCTGTCCCCAATGCCTACTTTTATTGCAGTATTTATTTATTGCAGTAACAGACCACAGCACAGGGCCTCTGAAACCTACCTTAGGCCAATGCAACACTTTACACTGAGCTCAGAAATAAATGCTAGCCAATGCAGCTGAAACTTGTTTACATCCTATTTAGACCCACTGACATTGCAGAACTGAAACTGGTGTGGGATCAAGGGTACATTCCTTAAGGATTTTAGGTAAAAGAATACTTATTAGCAATTACTTATTAGTAATTGCCACTGAAATCATCAGGCCATCTCCAAGTGTATGGTGCCTTCAACCGAGGTGTTAAAATACTGAAATTTGAGAGTCTGGCTTACTTGGTTTGTAAATCACAACTGTAGATTAAATATCCCTAGCCTTAAAAGACTTCTACTATTCCTCGATCCAAAAGGATTCCTAGTTGAACAACTGTGGCCGGCTGCTCTTGTCAATCACTGCCAGCAATCATTCCTTGACTTCTTGATCTTATTTACCTCCTAGGAGGCTCTTCTCTAAATGACAGAAGGAATCACTGTCAGAGCTGCAATTTGAACTATTATCCATCTCTTGGCATTTTATTGGACTACTGTTATGCCTTCCGGCATCTCTTTAAAAATTCAAGCAGTAGAGTAGGTAAAATGTGGCATTCTGAGTGTGTGTGTGTGTGTGTGTGTGTGTGTGTGTGTGTGTGTGTTTAAAAATGCATCCCGCCCAATTCTTAAGTACAAGAATGCAGGCACCCAGATTCTATGGTAGGTTTAAAACTTGCCCAAGTGGCCAAAGCCATCCAGGAATGAAGGCAGGGAATAGGCATGACTACTCTCTATCAACTTTATGATTCATTTCCAGGTAGGCTGGGAAAGATCTGCAGTTCTAGAGAACTGCTGCCGATGCTGATCTCTTTGGACAAATGGTCTGGCCCAATAGAATGCAGCTTCACATATTCATAATAGATATATTCATATGTACTATGAGAAATTAGATGTGAATGCATTCTTGGGAACAAGCAGCAGTAGTTTACTTCCAACATTAAACTTCAGCAGTAAAATAGTGTACTTCTTTCCTGTTCTTACTGCCACATAAATACTGCTCTTTGTCCTCAAGCAAAAAAGAAGAAGAAGTGGCTAACTCATATTCCAGCCACCTAATGAATGGTGCAATGGGGAAATGACTTGAATAGCAAGCCAGAGTTTGCCAGTGCGAATCCCTGCTGGTATGTTTCCCAGACTATGGGAAACACCTATATCGGGCAGCAGCGATATAGGAAGATACTGAAAGGCATCATCTCATACTGCATGGGAGATGGAAATGATAAACCCCTTCTGTATTCTACCAAAGAAAAACCACAGGGCTCTGTGGTCATCAGGAGTTGACATCGACTTGACGGCACACTTTACCTTACCTAACTCATATTCCACTGCATTAAATAAGAGATTACAGAAGATGGTTTTTGAGCAGGAGACACTCTACATTGCTTCGTGCCCAAGGGAATAGAACTAGTTACACCTTGCTCCTAAACAGTTTGTCCTGTCTCTTTCAATCAGCCCAAGAGAAATATCAATAAACTACTGCTAGATCTTCCAGGATAAATTCTAATACCAAATCAGCAGCAGGAAAAGTATCAACCCCTACACTGATCGAACAAAGTCAGAGTAAATGTCACTCTGAAGAATGCACCTAGCGCAAGTGATAGGGCTAATCCTATCTGCAAAATCTTAGCCACTGACCTGACAATGTTTTCCCCAATTCAAAATGTGCAAGGGGTTGTGCTCGTGCTTTCATCAATAACTAGTGCTGTCCTTGCTCCACGCACCCTCCTTTTTTATCATTGATTCACAAACCAAGGGGCTGTACTTCGGTATTTTGAAAAGGTGCCCAAGTTGAGTGAATCCCAAAAGAGACTGGCTGGGTTGAGCCAGAAGGAGGAATCCTGGTACATCTAAAAAAAAATTCAAAAAGCCATGAATCTCCACTCCAGATAATTCACAAAATTCAATCTGTAAAGCAAAACTCCAGGGATGCAAAGTGACAGGTGGGGAGTCACTAACAGGCAGCCAGACACCATGACAGTGGTGTTAGTTTTGTTGGTGGTGTTTGTTCTTTTGTTGCACTTTAACCTGAGTTATCAGACAGCAGAAGTAAGACTGGGTCTGTCCAACCACACACGTGGTAATTTGAACTAACAGCTTGGATCTACAGTGAGGGATTCCAAGGTCCCATCATGTGCAGTGATGTTCCTGTAAGCAATGGCTGTGCAAGCTTTATGACTAGAGAAGGGACAGGCAAACTTGGCCCTCCAGCTGTTGTTGAACTACAACTCTTATACTTCCACAACAAATTGTGGATGAGGATGATGGGAGCTGTACTTCAACAATAGCTGGAGGGGCAAGTTTGCCCACTCCTGGTCTAGAGCCAATCAGGTTTTGGCCAAATTGGGCAGTTGCTAAGGGCTACTTGAGGATCATAAGAACAGCCTGCTGGATGAGGCCCAAGACCTATTTAGTCCAACATCCAGTTTCGCACAGTGATCCACCAGATGCCTCTGGGAAGCCCACAGGCTTCCATGGCTGACTGCCCAGTGTCCACCTTTTGTGACGATAGTGCAAGCATGGCTCTCTCGGCTGAGACAGTTCTGTCATTGCTTGTTCCCACTGAGGCCTCTGATTACACAGAGACCACTGGACAAAGCCCATGTATGAATGGGGAGGGCAGGAGGAAATAACAGAATCAATTCACTGAGCATGTCACTCTGGGACACTGGTTTTTAAAATAGCGTCACCACTCCAGTTGTGAATGGCAGTACTGAAAGTCAGGCGGAGCATCCACTGGGCTCCCACGGCCGCCTCTGGGGGGCTGGGCATCCTGCCTCCATTGTGGAGCCCGGGGACCCCCAGAACCTGGCACTGGACCTAGGCAAGAGAATGGGGCATGAACGCTTTTTAACATGAACCCTATTACACAAATTTTATTTTCCCCCTTAAAGCAATATAAATTATAATGTCATATACACACAACCCTGGTCATGGTGATGTCAGCAATCTGGCCACCCAGGAGGGAAGTCCAGGAAGAGAGTCCACAATACAAACTGGGCTGCAGAAACGAAACATGGCTCAGAATAGTTCTCTATATCAGGCTCGGGCTGAAAGCTGTCGACAGGAGGGTTGACAAATGTTGTCTTCCAGCAGCTAAAAGAAAGCTGTTGACATGCTTTATAGTCCAAGCTGATAACTCCCAGCTGGCAGGGATTCAAGGCTTATCAGCCCTCTGCAAGAGGCGTTTACTCCTCCTGATAGGTTCCAGCTGTGCTCTTCGCCTTGTGACACGCCGTTGCTGTGGAGTCAGTGGGGGTTGCCCGCACAGCTCATCCTCTAGTCTGTCCATCGCTGTCTCTGCTGCCCCAGACTGCTGTGCCTGCTCTGAAACACCAGCCGGACCCTCCTCAGCCGTCTCTTGGGAACTGACAGCTGGGCTCTGCCCCTCAGGCACCCCTGCATCGGCTGAAAGGCTGTCAGCTTCCCCTTCCTCCTCGCTATCTGAGACCAAGGGCGTGACAGGTGATGGGGAACACCCTTACACAGAAAAGTAATGATTGCATAATGATAGTGAAGTATTTTTTTGCATCAAAACACTAACAAATTATGGCTTCTGGCTGGGGAACAAAGACAAGAACAGGAAAATGACTGTAGCAAGTTAGAAATATACACATTTGTATCTAGGAGGTGGACCTTCAACTTGCTGGAAGAGCTTTAACCTAACATATAAAACGGAACCAGTTTGCCATAGTATTGGTATTCAAAGTGGATTTCCAGCCTGCCTAATTAAGCAGAGTTAGCTTGTTCGCAATCATCAATTTCCAAATCTTCTCCATCCATTGATTTTGGGTGGGTTGTTGAACTGTTTTCCATAGCCTAGCAATACAAATCTTGGCAGATGTATGGTGTGAAAACACCATTGTGTTTCAGCCGTAACCTATGGATATATCATTTTAAACAACAAAAATAGTAGAAGCCTAGACTTTTACATCTTTTATACAACAGTTGCCGACAGAAATAAGCCAGTAGGTTCGGAAATAAGATATAATACTAGGGGACACCTATCCCTTGGCCAATGGCTTTTGGGGTGCTGCACGGTTTGGTTCTGCCCCCCATGCTGTTCAACATAACCATGAAACAACTGGGAGTGGTCATCAGTATTCTGACATGAAGCTCTACTTATGTCAAAACTGGCCATACTAAGGAGACAGTCAATGTCCTGAACTGGTGCCTGGAGATTGTTTGGGGTTGCATGTGACAAACTTAATACAGAAAAGGCAAAAGTGCTCATGCCCTCAACTCCTGTCTGTGGCTTCCAGCGGCATCTGGTGGGCCACTGTGTGAAACAGGATGCTGGACTAGATGGGCCTTTGGCCTGATCCAGCAAGGCTGTTCTTATGTTCATCGCAGGCCCTGTTCTTGGACCCAGTGCAGATTTGGTTGGTAGCACTGTTCCCTCTAAGGCATACACACGTGCACACACTCACAAGTTTTTGGATGTCCACTCAGTTCATTTTAGATCCCGCTCAGGTTGAACCAGGAAGGCCCCATGCTGAAAGCACATGCGCGCACACTGCCTTGATACTGCCACCCAGAACAAAATTCATTCCGCACAGAGATGAAAAAAATTAGAGGGATCACTGGTTGGTAGGAACCAGAGACAGGGCCTTCTCAGTATTGGCCCCCCATCTAGGACTGATGGCATCTCCCTGAGATTTTTTTTGGAATAAAGAAATATAACTGAATATTTCTCCTTGTAGAAAGAAGTCCTGCAAACAGAAAACTATCATGCGCCTGTCAGAGAGAAGGTTTCTACTCTAGCCCTTTCCCTGACATCTAGATTTCTATGTGCAGAGATATTCTTCATAAAGGAAATCATGGGATATCCTTTCTGATACAGTCTGAAATAGAACAGCTCATGAAAAGTTTTACCACTTCCCACTTTGCAGTTTATGTGTACCAGAGAAAGTGCATATAGTAAAAGCCTTCCCCAATTTCTCATTGCTATATGAACAGTCACCCAAGAATGACAGCTGAATTGCTGCATCAGGTGTCATCTGCAAAGAGACAAGTGATAGTACCTTTTCAACAGCTATGGAAATATTTCCCCCTGGAAGTATGCCAAAGCCTGAGCACCATCCAGAATGATGCAAGGTTTTTATTTGGACTGGCATTCAGTTTAAGATTTAAGTCTTGTATCTGTCTACTTCCCTCCCACAGACATTGTATACAGTTTGTTTTTAAAATGTTATCCACATGGAGGTGGAGCCTTAGGGAATATTATTATTATTATTATTACTACATTTATATCTCACTCTTCCTCCAAGGAGCCCAGAGCAGTGTACTACATACTTGAGTTTCTCTTTCTCAACAACCCTGTGAAGTAGGTTAGGCTGAGAGAAACATGACTGGCCCCAAGCCACCCAGCTAGTTTCATGGCTGAATGGGGATTTGAACTCGGGTCTCCCCGGTCCTAATCCAGCACTCTAACCACTACACCACGCTGGCTACCAGAGTCAATAATTGCTTAAGGGTATGTCCAATATTAAAGGGCTTGCAAAAATCATTTGGGAACATTCACCACCACAATCCAGACTAAAGGGAATGAAAGTGAGAAGAAGAGTAGGATTGTGCTTGGTACACTACAGGAAGTTGCCTTATTCCAAGTAAAACCATTGGTCCATCTAGCTGAGTATTATCTACACTGACTGGCTATGGCTCTCCAAGGTTTCAAGCTGAAGTCTCTTCCAGCTTCCTGGAGATGTCAGGGATTTAATCTGGGAGCAGCTTTTCCACTGAGATATGGCCCCACCCCTACAGGGGAATATTTTACAGTGCTCACACGTAGTAACCCATCCAAATGTAAACCAAGACATACCCTGCTTAGCAAAGGGGGGAATTCATGCTCACCATCACAAGACCAGCTCTCCTCCCCTTCAACAACCCTAAGAGGGAGAAGTTCCCTATGGATTATCCCTTACTACGTGCGTCACAGTCCTGTAGAAATTGGCAAAATGCCATTTTCTCAGTCTTCTTCTATAGAACGACCCCATGGAGCTCTACATAAAAAGTGTTAAATCTATGCAATCCGCCCCCACCCCTCCACACACACACACACACACACACACACACACACACAAACCACTTATTATCGATAGTCTCCTACAACAGCCCAAATTATCCTACACCTGAGTACATGTCTTGGGTAAAGAAGCCAAATTCGTGCTTGTCAGATTTGCAACAAAACAGGGAGAAAATGAAAACACTATAAAGGTTAGGATTAAAATTCATGATGGGTTTGATGAATTAGAGCACTCAGTTGTGAGGAACAAACATAAAATTCATCACTGACTCAACATAATTTAGAAAGACTATGATGTACAAATACAAAGCATGGGTAAATCTAGCTAGAGATTTCAGAACCACTACTTGTTTAGAACCTTAAAGACTTAAATTTATTGTAGCATAAGCTTTTATGGACTAGAAACTCAATGTTGTTACTAATGTAGAGTCAGCAATGCAGTGCTGTTAGAAAGAGGAAATAATAGTTTGAGTTGCATTAAAAATAAATGGTCTGCAAGGCTAGAGAAAATGGTGTCACATGTGGTTCTGCACAGGTTAGGCCACAGCTAGAAGCTACTGTGTCAGACATGCAAGAGGATTACTTTCTGTGCATGGCTACTACACAAAGGTCCTGTGCTATTAATTTGCAAGGCAGAAGACAATACTTTTACCATTGGGCATGGGAATTCTCAGGCACCAGCTCACTTGGAAATTCAAGTCTGGTCAGGCAATGAAAGGATGTGACCAGGAGGAGGAGTGAGCAAGCAAGGCATGGTGGGGGCCTCCTAGTAGTGGGCAATTTGATCATTAGGGGCATGGAAAGATCGGTCTGTGATCCACATGAAGATTGCATGGTGACTTGCCTGCCTGGTGCGAAGGTTGCAGACATAGCAGGGCATCTAGATAGGCACTGCTGGGGAGGAGTCAGCTGTCATTGTGCATGTTGGCACCAATGATGTTGGGAAATATAGCTGAGAGGTCCTGGAAGCCAAATCTATCTATCTATCTATCACATTTTTATACCGCCCAAAACGTGAGTTCTCTTAGGCTGCTAGGTAGCATGGTAGCATATTGAAGTCCAAGACCCCCAAGGTAGTGTTCTCTGTAAAGCTACCTGTTCAACACACAAAGCCTTTGAGACAGTCGGAGCCAAGGAGTCGCAATGTATGGATGAGATGGTGGTGCCAGAAGGACGGCTTTAGATTTGTTAGGCAATGGAAAGCATTTTGGGATACATCAGGCCTATACAAAAGGGATGGGCTCCACTTGAACCAAGATGGAACCAGGCTGCTTAAAATAAAAAAAGTCACAGAGGAGCTTTCAAAATGACACCTGGGGATAGCCGATAGGAGTTGGTCATGATTTAGATATTTAAGAGAACATAATTAGGAGAAGAGATATTTAAGAGAATGCCTTCTTCATCAACCCTGCCACCTGTTGAGATCATCTGGGGAGGTCCGGGTGCGGTTGCCGCCAGCTCGGCTGGTGGCGACTCGAAACCAGGCCTTTTCTAGAGTCGCCCAGGGGCTCTGGAACATGCTTCCTAATGAAATAAGAGTTTCCCCTTCTCTGAATGTGAACTGCTGAGGGACCTTTTTGTATGGGGAGGTATATAAATGTACTTACTTACTAAATAAATAAATAATTCAATTTGAAAATCATCATCCCTTAAGGGAGGACTGTTCAACTTCAGCCCTCTTGCAGATGTTGGCCTACAACTCCCATAATCCCTGGCTATTGGCCACTGTGGCTGGGGATTATGGAAGTTGTAGTCCAAAAACAGCTGGGGGGGCCAAGGTTGAGCAGGCCTGTCTTAAGGCGTGAGAGTGTCAATGTTTTGGATAATCCTGACGGGGACAAAGGAGAACCAAGAAGAGAGCAGAAGGAAGGACATGATAGGCAGTCAAAGAGGTCAAATGACCACAAGGGAGATAGCAAGGGAATCCACATATAGGTGTCTATATGCTAGTGACAGAAGCCTCCTAGTCAAAACAGAGTGTTTGGTTGCTAATGAAAGCATAGATATAGTGGGCATAACGGAAACCTGATGGAACAGTGAGAACTAGTGGACACCATTATTCCTGGATATAAACTCTACAGTAAAGACAGAGAGGAGCAGAGTAGAGGTGAAGTAGCACCGTATGTTAAAGAAGTAAACCCAGGAGGACAGGAGCCCTCCACAGAAGTGTTGTGGGTGATAATACGAGGCCCAAAAGGAAATGTATTAGTAGGAACGTACTATCACCCTCCTGATCAAAATAACTGAAGGTGACCTGGAGTTGCAGAAGTAATCAGGGAGGTGTCAGAGAGACACAGTCGTAATAATGGATGACTTTAATTACCCTCATAGTCACCTTAAGTGGCGCAGTGGGGAAATGCTTGACTAACAAGCAGAAGGTTGCCGGTTTGAATCCCCACTGGTACTATATCGGGCAGCAGAGATATAGGAAGATGCTGAAAGGCATCATCTCACACTGTGCAGGAAGAGGCAATAGTAAACCCCTCCTGTATTCACAGGGCTCCATGGGCACCAGGAGCTGAAATCGACCTGATGGCACACTTTTCTTACTTTACTAAATTACCCTCTCACATAGATTGTAGGGATGTGCACTGAAGCGGCTGGCCCGGTTCGGTTTGAGTCTGGACCAGACTCGAACCTGACTGGGCCAGTTCAGTCTGGCACTCCCTCGAAACCAACCCCCACCTGTTCAGTCTGGGAGGGTTCGCGGAGATACACACACACACACACACACACACACACACACACACACACTTGTATCTTTACTCCCTTCAGGGGAGTTCCTTGAAGTGGGGGGTCCTCGGAGGTTCCCCTTCCCCCCGCCAGCCACAATGCAGCCTGAACTGGCCCTTTCGGGCCCTTCCCCTCGGCGTGGCAGCCACTTTGGAGGCTATCGTGCCTGTGCAATTGGCCTCTCAGAGGCCTGGCATGACCCAAGCATCTCAGAGGCCAATTGCGCAGGCATGGCAGCATCCGAAATGGCCACCGCGCCAAGGGGGGAGGTCCAAACGGGCCGAAGAGCCAGTTGAGGCTGCATTGAGGCCAGCGGCGGGAAGGGGAACCTCCACAGACCCCCACCCCTGCCACTTCAAGGAACTCCCCCGAAGGGAGTAAAGGTACAGAAATTTTAAATGAATGAATAAATAAATAAACATTAGCAAACCCCCGAACAGTTGAGGGTTATTCGGTCTAGGGTCGGACCGAACAGGGGGTGGTTCGGTTTGACCCCAGACCGTCAAACCAAACCGGCTTGATCTCGAAGCTGTTCGACATCGAGCCGGTTTGAACATGCCTAATAGAATGGGTAAATGCATGTTCATTAATTTCTAGATATGCGAAATGACTCTGCCTTAGAGCAGTTGGTCATGGAACCGATCAGAGGGATGGCAACCTTGCACATAACCTTGAGTGGTGATCAGGACCTGGTGCGAGATGTCAGTGTCGTGGGACCATTAAGGAACAGTGACCATAATGTGATCCAGTTTAGCATATATGTGAGTGGAGAATTGACTTCAGAAGAGGAAAACCTCAAAAATGAGGGGACTAGTAAAAAGATAGCTGAAAGGGAAAGTCCGGAGGGTCAAAACATGATGCTGGACTAGATGGGCTTGGGCCTGATCCAGCAGGTTTCTTCTCATGTTCTTATGTCTGCTCCCCACATGGAGTGGAACACATTACTGGGGGTGAGTGGCAAATCTGCCCTCCATCTGGCTCCTAACATTTAGGGTTAGCTCCTACAGACATAGCAATATTTGTGAGACCTGCTTTACCATGCAACGCAGCCCAGAGTCATGCAGTCATTCAATGGGATGCTGGCATGCAGATGTGCCACATACATTTTGGCTGATGAATGTGGTAGCACTTGTTGCAAATGGTATCAAGCAGATTGTGACAGGCTCAGATTTTGTCATGTGGAATAGTGTGAGCTATTAGCATAACCAAATGTGAAACCTTCTGCCTTGTCTATATGGAATGCATTTCTTTCAGCAAAACAAGCCAGCAGCATCTTTGGGAACTAACTCACACTTGGGCTGCTGCTGCTTCCGATTAGACTTAGAATGGAAACAGATGGTCACTTGCTGTTTGCCATCACTGTTTATCATCTCCAACTGCATGCACAGCCAGGTCTTTGGTAAGATTCACCGGCAAGCCATGTCACCATGCTCTTCCTATCACAGGGTAGCAGCAAGCATGATAATGCATGGCTTACCATGCACCAAAACTTCTAATCGATTCTCCACGTGGGACTTTAAGTAGCTGCCCATTTCCTTCCCTGCTCCCAGTTTACATAAATGGCCTATCACAGCAGTTAAAGCCTTGGCAGTGTACAATGGTCCATCTGCAATAGTGGATTTAACACAAAAAGATACAGGGGGGGAATAAATAAAACAGCAGTAGGGAACTTGTAGATTTGGACATTCACCGTTGTCTTCTCTTTGGCATTCACCTTTGCATTTGCCACTCTTGCAAAAGAAGAAGCCTCAAGAACAAAAGTTTTCCATTCTGAGGGAAATCTGTTAGTTTACTGTGGCCAAAGCTCTAGTGGATAATGAAGCAAGAGTTGCTATAGCTCCTCCCTATCATGTCTCCCAAGACCCCTTCTGTATTTACGGAAGAGCTTCTTTGTACAACAGGGAATTGCATTTAGCCTCTCCATCCTCTACTTAAGATATTTGGAGACAAACTTGACTAGTATAGATACGTACGAGAACCTCTGGGAATCACCTTTCAGGTTTGTTTGCAGTGATTATATGCATGAGCCTCATGAAACTTGAGAATTCAGTGCATCAGCATTTAATATATTAATATCCTCCTATATACACACATTATTCCAAGGTATGTAACAATTTTAATAAAACATTAAAATAGCAATAATACAAACATATTTTGTTTAATGCAAGAGAATAACTAAAAACAGTAGGCAAACAGAATAACTAAAAACACCACTACCACCACCAGATGCTGGATTAAAAGGCTTGAGGGAATAAAACATTTTTCCCCTGGATGCTTAAACTTCCATAAGGACAGGCAGGTCCATGACTCTGGTCCACAGCCCTGGAGAAGGCAGTCAGTCACCATGTACCTATCTCAGTAGATGGGAACATCCAGAAAGGCCTCTTCAGACGACCTCAAGGAATAGGCAAGTTCAAAGGAAACAGAGGATCCTAGAGAAACCCAAAACTACCCAAGCTTGAAAAACACACTGACAGATATAGCAGTTTTGCCTAATTACATTTTTCCCCCTTAACATGGAGCCACCATTATTCAGACCTAAGGGTCAGTTAACAAGTTTAGTGGAGATCATTTTATAAGCCTGCCTAAATTAATGGAGTCATGCTTCACAGGATTTTATTTCTGCCATTAGGAAAAGTTGCTGCAACCAATGTGCAGTAGACCTTCCAAGTGGCCAGCTAAGCAGCAGTTTCCACATGATCCATACAGCTATGCAAATTGACCTTTAATTAAGCAAAACTCTTTTGCTATTTCAGTTCAGCATGTGAATTCAAGCAGCCTCAGGACACCAGGACTCTCTGTATAAGAATATTCCTATTTACCTGAGCATATGTAAATTTTCAGTATGTAAATGTTTTGATGTTCCCCAGGGCATTTGGATAAATGAAACTGCATTGCAACAGATAAACTCTAATTTAGCTTTAAAATCCCATTGAAAGGCTGATTTTCCCCCCTCTTGTAACAAGATGTAGATTTTCTCAGGTCTAAATTCTCTTTTAATGTGCTGTTTCCTATTTGCTTTTTAAAAGATTCCTTTATTCTATTGAATTTATTTCAGACTTGCAAACTGTGTTGTTAGCTAATTTCTCTTTGCTGCTAGATGGATGACACACTGCAGATTCCCTCTCAGATTGTAACACTATCAGTTAAGTTGGCGACTTCCAATTGATGGAATCCACCAACAAAATCAATAATAGGTAGAGAATAGCTGGTTTTGCTATTGACAGCACAAGTTCAAGCTTGGCTTGTCAATCAAATTCAGTTGTGGTAAAGCCCTCACAGAACAAGGAGTCCATATCAACATGAACTCCATTACAAAGTGTTGGGGAGAAAGTGGATTAAAGGTCCATGGAGAACTCTCTAGCCTCAGTAAGGACCAGAAAGGGGTGGCAGAACCAGTCAGTCAAGGGCAACCACACTGTGTCCTGGCTGATATGAATACACTGGGTTTGATATATCTATCTAACATAGTATTGTCGGAATTATATGGAGTAATAGTCTGAACCTATATAACTTGGTATTGTCTCCTCTGACTGGTAGCAGGAATCCAAAGTCTTACCAGACCAGAGTCATGACTGACTGGAGATTGAATATGGGACCAGGAGTCCACAAAATGTGCTTACCAGATCACCTCTGGCAAATGCTAAAACAAACAAACAAACAAACAAACAAAAAACAAACAAACAACAAATATGGAGAGCTCTCTTGTCCTTCTCCTGAGCCAGCAGGTAATCTTGAAGACCATTCACAGCCTTCAGGAAGAATAAAAAGCAGTGAGCCATATTTCTGATCTTTTCCAAGATTCAGTATGAGACCTGGGGATTTTTTGCCCATTTCCTGGGCAGGGGAATGTCCCAGACCTTGTGCTAAGCCTCAAAAAGCATCGAAATCTCACTGTTCCTCCAAAAATCAGTATTCCCTACCCACTACAGACAGGCTCACCACCACCCTGCAGTTACACTGGGGACAGAAGGCAGGAACTTGCCCTGAAGCTGCATTGGTCCTCAGAAACAGGCCAAGCAACTGCAAAGCTCAACATGGCTTATTATATTTATTCTACCCTGCTTTTCCTGGACTATCAAGAAAGAAGCACAAGATGGTCCAGGTGCTTCAAGAAAGAAGCACATAAATAACTGGAAGCCTTTGAGATGTGGTGTCTCAGAAGCATACTCAAGATTAAATGGACCAGCCGAACAACAAATGAAAAAGGACTTCATAAAGCAACACACACATAAACAAATACAGACAACCAAGAGACATAAACTGGAGTATTGTGGACATATCCTCAGAAGAGTAAATTATCAAATACCACAACTAACGCTAGAAGTAAAGCTAGCAGGAAAAAGGGCAAGAGGAAGGATGAAGGAGGGATGGATGGATGACCTGAAAGAATGGCTAGAAATGGACACTGAAGAAATCTTCCCATGATTCTAGGGACCGCGATCTATGGCTTTTGCTTGTCGCCAACCCCCAATCGGAGAAGGCATATGAAGAAAGAGAGACCCTGCTTTTCAGCCAGAACAGGCTCCCAAAGTGGCTTATAAATTTAAATAATAAGAGACACAACAGCACAATACAGTAAGTAGGTGACGGGGTTTATGGGAATCTGGCTTCAGATGGGCTCGGAGACTGGTTGATGTTAAATATGCCAGACAACAAAGGTGGCTCCTCTCTATTGCTCCGCAGAGTCTTCTAATATTCTGTGACATTACAGAACACCAGAAGACTCTGCAAAACTTGTCCCTTGGGGACAGTCAGGGTCAGCGGCAACTACACGTTTTAGTTGACTACTATGCCCAGCCAGAAATCTGTGTACTCCTTTCTCAGACCTCCATGCCAAGCATGTGCTGTACCACTGAGATATGCTGTACACAACACAAGGTTTACTCTCTTTCTCCACATCTGACCTAAAGTGTTCAAGTGTTTGTTGCAACTAGGGAAAGTTTAGTATTGTATCTAAACTATGAATACGAATACAAATAAGACGAGTATTTATATACCACTTTTCAAACAAAGTTCCCAAAGTGGCTACATACAGAAATTAATTAATTAATTAATTAATTAATTAAATGGCTGCCTGTCCCCAAAGGGCTCACAGTCTAAGAAACATAAGGAAGTCACCAACAACAGCCACTGGAGAGATGCTGTGCTGGGGTTGGATAGGGCCAGTTGCTCTCCCCCTGTAAATAAAGAGAACCACCACTTTTAAAAGGTGCCTCTTTGCTCAGTGCGCAGGGGAAATGAACATTTGAACATATGGGGAAAGAGGACAAGATAAATATCCAATAGGTTATAATTATCCTGTATTATTCCAGGGACAAAACCATGCTACTGATAATTATTTACTATAAATCACTGCCAATTTGAATTATTCATTACATAAATCTGAATTGCCATGCCTGCACTTATAGCTATGAGAATCAAACAGAGGTTCAGTGTCAAGAAGCAATATTTAAAAGAAGAAGCAACACCTAAAAGGATAGTGTGTGTGGTTTTTTGTTTGTTTGTTTTTTAAAATGTGAGCCCTTTGAGGACAGGGAGCCATCTTATTTATTTATTATTTCTCTGTGTAAACTGCCCTGAGCCATTTTTGGAAGGGCGGTATAGAAATCAAATTAACAATAACAATAACAACAACAATAATAATAGAAACCAGTTGCAGGGGAGTAACAGCAGGAGGGAGGGCATGCCCTCAACTCCTGCCTGTGGCTTCCAGCAGCATCTGGTGGGCCAGTGTGTGAAACAGGATACTGGACTAGATGGGCCTTCTTGGGCCTGATCCAGCAGGGCTGTTCTTATGCTCAGAAGTCAAGCCTGTAATCTTTCTGCTACAAAATAACCCAACCATTTGCAGAGGGCAGAGTGTACGGCTCTGAGATAGCAACACTGTAAAGCTATACTCACGATTGCGAGACGGTGGGGGAAGCAGGGTGGGACCTACCTTCCCCGCAGACAATTGATTCTCTTTGGTGGGCCACTATATGTCCACACGATCTGCACTGCTCCAAGCAGCGTGTATCTCCAGATATCCCATCATGCACTGTGCAACCCAGGTAGATAAGTCCTTTGAATAGGGCAGATGTGCCAAGTCTGGAGCAGAGGGCTGGTCTATCCATCGTCCCCAACTGGTAGACCAGCTCTCCCTAGAACAAAGTGTCATTCTGAGGCCAATTTTCCCAGCAAAACAGGCTGCAAAATGGCACCTGAACCGATTCAGGTTGAGTCAGGAGTGATTTGCTTCAACTTCAAATCAGGCCCTCTATTTTGAAGGTGACTCAATTCAAGGTCAAATCTGCAAATTGCCCCTATTCAACCCAAACCTATTCAACCTTGAATCGAACTGCACACCACTAGTTTAGACTTGGACATTTTAACAGCTTCTTACATGGCAGTCCTAATAACCACATGGGGATATTATTATCATCATTATTATTGACACAGTCAGACAGGTGTTATTGACTGGTTTGTTTTATCCAGACATCGGGTCCTTCCCAAGGACCTGGGATGGCTGAATTTTATTATCAATGTTGTTGCTGTTATTATTATAGATATCGTCGCAGAAAATAGGCTGTTCCAGTAAAGTTGCTTTTTGTAGTTGGCTGATGGTGATTTCTGTGGCTCCTATAGTGTTGAGGTGATCTTCAAGGTGTTTTGGAATTGCACCTAGGGCACCAATTACTGGGATTATTTTGGTCTTCTGCCACAGCCTTTCAATTTTAATTTGTAGAACTTTGTATTTTGTTATTTTTTCTATTTCTTTTTCTTCTATTCTGCTGTCATCTGGTATTGCTATGTCAATTATTTTAACTTGTTTTTCCTTCTTCTCGACTACAGTTATATCTGGTATATTGTGTGGCATCAACTACAGTTATATCTGGTGTATTGTGTGGCTTCTTCTTCTTCTTCTTCTTCTTCTTCTTCTTCTTATTTATTTATTTATTTATTTATTTACACAGTCAGACTGGTGTTACTGACTGGTTCGTTTTGTCCACACATCGAGTCCTTCCCAAGGACCTGGGATGGCTGAATTTTATTGTCAATGTTGTTGCTGTTGTTATAGATGATGATGATGATGATTTTGCATTTATATCCCGCTGTTTCTCCAAGGAGCCCAGAGCGGTGTACTACGTACTTAATGTACTACGTACTCTTCACAACAACCCTGTGAAGTAGGCTAGGCTGAGAGAGAAGTGACTGGCCCAGAGTCACCCAGCTAGTATCATGGCTAAATGGAGATTTGAACTCGGGTCTCCCCGGTCCTAGTCCAGCACTCTAACCACTATACCACACTGGCTGGGGGGGGAGGGGGAGAAGGCAACAGCAGAGGACAGACATATCAAAATCTGCACAGAGACGATAAGAAGGTCCAACACATTTTAAGGCTCTTCTTCCGAAGCAACAGACTCAATCTTACATAGGTGACATAAGAAGCTACTTTCTACAGGGTAGCATCCAGATTATACTATCGTTATACATATCACACCAGCTTCAGTCCCAACATTTCAGTGGAACTTAGTCCTATGTTGCCTATTGACTCAATGTTGCCCATGTCACCTGCACGGAGTGGCAGCAACTCTCCAGGGTTTCAGGCAGGAGCTTTTTCCAGCCCTACCTGGAGATGCCAGGGATTGAGTTTAGGACTGTCTGCATGCAAAGCAGATGCTCTCCCACCTACCTACAGTATCTCCCCAAACAATACATTAAATAATCTTGCTCATCTGTTGCTTATAGCCATAAAGGCACCCAAACACCACCACATTCCTGCAACTACTCCAACACTGGAGAAAATGCAGAGGCTATCAATGAAAGCAGTTGATAAGATGCAATAAGACAGTGGGGAACACGATGCAAAGGGTACAATTGTTTCTAGTGTTCTACAAACATATAAAACTTCTCCCAATGAAGGATACTTCTTGATTTTTCATAGGTGCCCTTTCCCCACTCATTGCACATAATGTAACCCTTGCTTACAATGATGAGGTTTCGATAGGCAAAAAAACAGGATGTTTAGTGGATTTTCTGTTAATAAGATCAAATTATATTATGCATGTTGGAGAGATTATTGTGTTTAGCCTTTACAAGAAGTTTGACTGGTGTTTAAAGTCTTAAGAGTTTTGAATTAAAAGGATTTGCAAAGCTGAACTGAGCTTGTGCATCTGTATCCTCTTGTTGATTGTGGGATTTAATTAGGCAACTCTGGGTCCTGATTGTGTGGAGTGGGGATGAGTTTTGCTAATTCGTTTGCTGTTGTACGGGGTTTGTCTTTTTCCTCCCTTGCGAGAACATGAGTGACAGTCTGTTTACAGCACATCCCTGATGCTATTCCCCTGATGGGAACTGGCTACATCAGTGACTCGGAATAAATTTCTTTCAACAGGAGCTTTCCCACACAGGACTTCCAGCTCTCAGAGTATTTGATGAGGGAAGCCACTTCGAATGACTCGCAGCATTCGGGAAGCAGCCCCTCCCCTCTCTTAGTACTAAGAGTTTTCGTTTGTGTAGGTTCACACACAGCTCCCTTCAGTGTTTTCTTTGTGGCCAATGGCTTCATAGAGGAGACAGGATGCCACACCTCCCTTTCCCCCAAAGGTTCAGTAATTAAAGCACCCTCTGTGATCTGGCTCTGTTGAAGTCCACACACACACTTCTGCTTAATTGGTTTGGCTCAGACAGCCTGTTAGCCATAATCCTTGGCTTCCTACCCCACCCCCATGACTGCAACACACACACGCATACACACAGAAGTCCCCAGCATGTGTCAGCCCTCCTGCAGCACTGCATCTGCTTTTGCAGCCTCGTCCCAGCTTGGAGGACATGCAAGGAAATGTTCATTTCTGCAAAAGACTACAAATCCTCCTCCCAGATCTCCCCCCTCCCAAACCTTTCAAAGAGCAAAAGCCTAAAAACCAGGTTTTCAACTCTTTGCCTCAGGACAAGGCAGCTTTGCTTTTGCATCCCATAAGCGTGACTTGCTCTTATCATGTAAATGTAAAAACTGATGACAGCGATTTGCATCGGATTTTCCAGGAAACTTCTTTGCTGAAAACCAGCATTTAAAAAACTCTGATATAAACTGGGACGAGGTGAAATCCAGCAAGAAAAGCCCAATTGGTGTGTGTGGTGTTTCTAAAGACATCAAACTCACCTTGGTGGGAATCCAGCTGTAGTGAGAACACACAGCCTGCCTCCCAGAGGAGATTGGGGTACAGATCCTGTGTGAGAAAGCTCCTTAGGACCCTTTTCCAAGTGCAATTAGAAAGGTGTTAAAAAATCCAAGAAGAGAAACAAGAATGCAAAGTCTTCCCCATGTAATGATTGTACCAGTTGTTGGTTGGTAATTACTTATTTGCTTTCTTTTGCTCAACACTGTCCACAGGACTTCTTAGACCACTGTTTCCAACTACTTACTAAGGAATCAACAAATTTATGTTTTGTCTGTGTATCTAATGCAAATGACATTGCCTCATCCTTCCCCCTCTTCTCAAAAAGGATTATATTTTGCAATCATGAACAGCACAGTGTATGTCTATTCACTATTCAGCAGTAATCCCATTATTTCAATACTTCAAGAAAAGTGTTATGGGATTGTAGTTTTAAGTGAATGTACCAGATATGTTCTGTGAAGGCACATAGGTTCTACTGCTGAAGCTAAGCAGCTTTGGCCATTTAAATTGCCATAAACAGAAGGCTACCTGAGAACCACAGATAAGCTGCTCTGATCTCTTTTGGAAGAACTGATGAATGTAAAAAGTGCAGATAAAACAAACAGATTCAGGTTGCCAGAATGAGTCCAATACACTTTACTACCACCACATGCACTGGACCACTTCAGACAATCAAAAGCAAAAGCGCAAAGAGACAGGTCTTACAACATTTTTTTTAAAACACACTATAAATTCAATGTCAGTTTACTTCTACCCAGCTGACAAATTTGCATCTTCAGATTAAGTAATTAGTTTCCTCCTTTGTTTGAAAGTCAATGGAAGTTGCCCAACTGCTCTTTAATGCCTAAAAATAATAACTTAGCCAAATCTTATTTCAGCCTTCATCACAGGCTCATTCACACAATATTCAGAGGCAAACTCAAGTTTGCCAATGTACATGCAACACAGAGCTGCAGCCAATCACGGATCCTGACTGCTGTACTTGAATGGCCGACCTGTCTGCCAAGTTAGCTTGCCACATTCACATTTCTAGGTGTTAACTTCTAATAATGTGGGAAGAGGCCATAGTGACAAAACACCAAAATCTTGAGCCTTCCAAATCTAAAGCAGGGCTTCACAAATCCCAGGCACTTGGGAGCCATGGTGCCTAGAAATTTAACTGTGGCCTAGACTAGGATATTCAGAGGTAAAGTTATTTAACTGACTCTTCATTTGCCCCAGGCAGTCCTATTTCTGTTCTATGTTACTTGTAAAGGGGATAAAAATAAGCCAAACTACCCTCCCCTTCCACAATATATCCATCACAATATATTCATAACGGTTTGGGCCTGGGATACCTGAGGGACCGCCTGCTCCCAAGGGTTGCTGCCTGTTTGACGAGGTCATCTGAGGGGGCTCTGCTCCGGGTGCCAACAATGAGGGAGGTTCGGTTGTCGTGCATGCGGGACAGGGCCTTCTCTGTTGCTGCCCCCAGACTCTGAAATGCTCTCCCGGTGGCTATTCGCTCCTCAGTCTCCATCACAGCTTTTAGAAAAAGTGTAAAATCTTGACTTTTTGCCCAGGCACCTATTTGATTCTCTGCTGCTGCTCTTTATAGTCTGTACTGCGTTTATGCTTTTGTTTTAAATTTTTAATCAGATTTGTTTAATATTTTTTCACTTAATATTTTAATTGTGTCTTTTTTACCATCTTGTGTTTAAATTTTTTTGCTGTAAACTGCCTTGGGATTGCTTTAATGAAAGGCGATATATAAATTTAACAATAAATAAATAAATAAATAAATAACACGGGTAGTTTTGTCAAGTGTCCATTATCTGGCTCCCCAATTTTTGGGTTGCCTCCTAGATTCAAAGAAAGTATGTCAAGGCCTGATCTGAAGGACTACCTGCTCCCATAAGACTCTGCCCAACACACCAGATTGGTGGGAGAAAGGGACCTGCTCCATATGTCAACACCGACTGAGGTCTGTCCGTCATGCACAGGGGACAGGGCTTCCTTGGTGATTGCCCTTAGCCTCTGGATAGGCCTTCCCAGAAATGTTTGTACCCTCCAAACTCTTTTAGTTCCCCACATGTGTTTTTAAACCTTACTTTTTACCCAGGCTTTTAATGTTTAATTGGATCATTTGCTCTTAATTGGATTGTCTTTATACTTTTAAACATTAAACTGCTGCTTTTATTCCTATTGTATATTGTGGCTTTTGCATTTTTGTTTTATTGTAACTTGTAATGTAAATTGCCTTTAGATGACATGAAAGGCAATTATTTTTTTAATTTAGTTAGCTTTGAAATGTATCAATCAGGTCTTTCCCTCCTGTATCCTTTCCACTGTATCTGCCTCACTGTGGTCCCTTTTCCATATTTTGGCCTTCTAAAAACATCAATATCCAGACTTTTTATTTCCTTGAGCAATTCGTGACTCAGCATTGTTGATACACTATTTGTGAATCATTCTACCAACAAGTAGCTACTGCAGTTCAGCAAGTTCACTATCACGGCTCATCTCCCTGTACGAACATACACTTCCAAATAATAGCGGCACGGAGGTTTTGTGTACAGATATCCATCAAATTTATTCGTCTGAGAGTTTTTGGCAGTTCGTCTGTTAAGGTCTCACTCTTCTGTGTCTCCCCACCCCGCCCCAAATCATAAGTGTTGTTTTCTTGCAGAACCTTTGCCACAATTCTGGTGATCAATTGCTAGGGCACATTTTCTGCATAACACAATTTGAGGTTTGCACACATAAGGCTGCAGTCCTTCTACTCTTCCCACCTGTTACCACAAGGATACTCTAAAAGCATTGCAATGCCTTGAAATTTATTCTTCATCTGAATAACCTGTGTCTCTGGTAAAACCCAAACTGTTCTTTAATTAGCCATCTGGCAACCCCTTTGCCTGCCTGCCAGCGAGAGGATTCCAGCCTGCCTCAAGTTGCCCAATGAGCTGCCCACCTCATTTGGACTCATAGCCTACCCTTTTTGACCACCCTTTTGCTTATACCTATAGCTACTGCCCTTGGAGCTATTACACCGTTCTGTTCCACAGGCCCTGATCCGGCTGAGTTGTAGATTCTTGCTTTTTAAAAACAGAAGTTAAAGCTGCCACTCCTAGGAATCCCTAGGATGAAACACTGTATTATACAGTTCAGTTCAGTTCAGTTCATTCAAACAACCAACAAAGCCCTTCACCGAGTAAGAGTTGTTTCAGGATAGTTAAACAGTTCATTTTGGAGTGATGTGTAAGGAATGTGCATCATCTACAGAGGATATAAGGTGCTTGGGATATTTACGCTGCCACAAATAATTAACCGCATTCTTGTCCCAGGGCAGATATTTACATCAATCGAGCAACTGCAACAAGCAAACATCTTCACCTGGCATCTCTTCCCAAGAGATACCAGGGGTTGAATCTGGGACCTTCTGCATTCAGAGCAGATGCTCTTCCACTGAGCTATCAACCTCCTGACCCCCACCGCTCAGCCAGATGTTTTCCAAGCGACATAACCCCAAACAATTAAGGTTTTCCTGGTAGGGAAGATCCAACCCAGTGATCATTTTGGTTGCCCTTTTTCTAGCTTTGAAAAATCCTTTTCAAAATGGAGGGAGTGACAAAAGGAGCATACAATATTCCAGATGTGTCTGCACCAGAGTTTAGCCTATGCAGAAAATAAGGTGTTTGGGACATTCCAGATTTCCCTGACCAAGATTTCTTCCCAAGCATTCTGCAGCTATGGGTGGTTAAAATCTAGCCATACAGGATGGTGTGTGTTTTTTCCTGCCCATGACCATCCCAAAAGCTGCATTAGGTTCTGGATCACCAAGTCATGAGATGCCACATCTTTCAGCTCAACCAGATCTCTGTCATACCTCTTCTCAGTACTTAGCAAAATCCCTTGGATCAGAAAGGCAGTGTGAAAAGCAGTTTCTATTTTAATTCTAAACACAGGCAGACGATCACAGTGTGCCAAAGGAAGAGGCCACAGCTGGTACGGAAATTAAATTTACTTGCATGCATCCAATAATGTATTAGACACAGCACAAATGATGGAGGGATAACAATAAAGAAAACACATTTGAAATTTAGGCCTGGCAGGGGACTTCAGAAGTTTGGGGCATTTTATTGAATACATTTTGTTGCTCTCCCTAAAAATTACATTTATTGCTACTGTTAGTGTTAGCATATGGAAAATAATTATCAGTGTATTCTCTGATGGTCACATTTTATTTCCTCATTTTTAAAATGAGAAAGAACTGCAAACCCACTGGATCAATTTACCCATTACTTTTTTTAGTTTTTGGGTTTTTTTGCAGTGCTCAACTAACAATACCTAATCTGCCTGAGGCCTTTTCTCACATTGCATTCAAATGAATACACCTCGGACGGACAACTAAAATACAATAAGTGCTGATCTAACATGTAATGTGAATGAAGCTGGATCAGGCCCAAGGTCTATCTAATCCAGCATCCTGTTCACAGTGGCCCACCAGATTTTATTTATTTATTGTTAAATGTCTATACAGGTCAGGAATCATTTATCCTGACTACCAAGATCCGGAAAGCTCCAAAATTTTCCAAAAGCTTCCGAAAGCTCCAAAACCACGCCGAGAAAAAACAAACAAACCCCACTTGTATTTTCCGCTTGGATTCTCGACCTGTAGTTTCACCCACTCACAAAGCCCCCAAACCAATCCCAGCCCCAACTCAGCAGCTAACAGTGGCAAAGCAGCAAAAAAAAACCCAAATTAAGCAGCCCCCGCAACTCATAGAGAAACAAATCAGCACCCGCGGCTCCATCTGCAATGGCAGTTGCCCGGCCCCTCCTCAGCCTCGGCTCCTCTTCCCTTCCCACATGGACGGGCACTTTGCTGGCAGCATTTAAGGGCACTTGCAGGCAGGGCAGGGGCCAGGGAGGCAAAGCAGCACCTGGGGCTCCGTCTGCAATGGCGCTCCGAACGGGAGAAGAGCCCTCCTTCGGGTCAGAGACAAGCCAGTTTTGTGAATGGGAACTGCACTGCCACTCACACGCTTCTCAAGCCGGTCTGCGAGAGGGGAAGGAGAGAAAGCGGGAAGGAACTTGGCTGGAAGGTGGGAAGGAACTTCAGGGGTTGTTAGAGGGGGGGAAACAGTAACCTTTCATGCCCAAGGTATCTCATTTATGAACATATTCTGAAATCCAGAAAAATCCGAAATCTGGAACACCTCTGGTCCCAAGCAGTCCAGATAAAGGACTCTTGACCTGTACCACCTTTCATTAAAACAATTTCAAGGCGCTTCAATGCCTCTGAGAAGCCCACAGGCAATAGGTGAGGGCATACCCTGTTGCTCTCCAGCAACTGGTATTTAGAAACATCTTGCCTCTGAGGCTAGAAGTGGCCAAAGCCACCAGACTAGGAGCCACTGGCAGACCTCCCTCCAAAGATTTATGTAAGCCCTTTTTAAAGCCATCCAACCTAGTGGCCATCACCACATCCTGTGGCAGATAATTCCATAGATTAATTATGCACTGTGTGGGTAGTAGTAGTACCCACTGAGTGAAAAATGTACTACCTTTTGTCGGTCCTAAATTTTCTGCTCATCACTTTTATGGGATGACCCCTGGTTCTAGTGTTGTGAGCGAGGGAGAAAAATTTCTCTGTCCAATCTCTCTAATCTATGCATAATTTTATTCTCCTCTATTATGTCTCCCCATAGTCGCCTCTTTTCCAAACTAAAAAAAAGCCCCAGAAGCTATAGCCTTGCCTCAAAAGGTGTTCCAGGCCCCTGATCATCTTGGTTGACCTCTTCTGCACCTTCTCCAGTTCTATAAAATCCTTTCTGAAGTAGGGTGACCAAAACTGTATGCAGTATTCTAAATGTGGCCACACCATAACTTTGAATAAGGGCATTATAATATTAGCAGTTTTATTTTCAGTCCCCTTCCTAATGATCCCTAGCATGGAATTGGTCTTTTTCACAGCTTCTGCACACTGAGTCAACACTTTAAACATCATGTCCATCATGACCCCAAGATCTCTCTCCTGGTCAGTCACCAACAGCTCAGACCCCATCAGTGTATATGTGACGTTGTGAAGTTGGGTGTGGGGAGCAATATGCATCACTTTACACTTGCTTACATTGAACCGCATTTGTCATTTTGTTGCCCATGAACCCAGTTAGGGTTGTAAGGGATGGGGCCCAAGTTCAGTCCTAGCGCTCTTGTTTCCCATGCAGAAAGTCCCATGTTCAGTCCTGGCATCTCCAGGCAGGGCTGGGAAAGACCCCTCTCCAAAATGCTGGACAGCTGCTGCCATTCAGTGTACACAATACTGAGCTAGGTCCTTGTGATCCCTGGTATAGAATAAAACATGTTTTAGATGGGGCTATAGTTCAGTGGTAGACCATCTGCTAAGGTTCAACCCCTGGCACCACCAGGTAGGGTTGAGAGAAATTCCTGTCTTAAACAGGAGACACATATTTTGGGCGATATACAAAGATGTTAAATAAACAAACAAACCCTGGAGAGCCCATGCCAGCCGAAGTAGAAAATACTCAGACAGCTGGACCAAGGGTCTGACTCAGTAAATGGCAGCTTCCTATGTAACCTTCCTATTATGAAATCCATAGAAGAGTCCCTCTAAGAAATAAAATCTTCAGGCTGTGATATACTTTGGACACGTAATACACATACTCTTATTTTACTAACCAAAATTGATTCATTGGTTGATTGATTGATTAAGTGCCGTCAAGTCAGTGTCGAACCAAAATACCTATACAAAAGTCTACCAGGAGTAAATGCAGCCTATCATTAACACAGTATGGAAACGGATGGGAGTGAATTCCCCCTGCCCCAATTTTTTTCAATACTTGCAAGATCAAAAATGCAATTTAAAAAAATTAACTTTCATTAGCATGGAATAGACAGTCCAAAATGGAATATATTAAATCAGGATTTCTTAACCTTGGGCCCACAGATGTTGTTGGACTACAACTCCCATCATCCCCAGACATGGCCTTTGTGGCTGAGGATGATGGGAGTTGCAGTCCAACAACATCTGGGGGCCCAAGGTTAAGAAACCCTGTATTAAATCACTAGCCACTGGGTGACTACAATCAGCCACTCAGCAGGTGGGCATTTATTGCTATGCATATACAATCTGGTGGGGAGCCTGTCATTTGTAGCCTCTATCCAAAAGTCAAGAAGCATTTTACCACATCCCTGCTGTCCATCAGAAGTATGGTTTAATGCTCCCATTTGTTGCTGTAACAGTTCAATGTAAAACAATCAACTAGGTATGTATCGAAACAGCTACTACATATCAGCTCAGATTTGCAAGACATCCGGACTCAAACCAATATCTACATCAGGAGGTGGCTTGTTAAACCCCCCACCCCCGCCCGCTATATTTGGGCTTCCAAGACCCTTCCCACTCCCCAACTTGCATAGCCCTATTGTGCCATCATGTGTCAACCCACTACTAGCCAACAGTTATGCAAGAAGAAAAGCTTTGGTAGGCTGGAGGACCTTTGCCATTTTGAGCAGGGGTAGGCAACGTAGAACACATCATGATCAAAAATGGAACCAGTTTTTATTCTTTATTGCCTGATGTCATGCACACACTTTGAAACACTGAATACTGGTTATTGTAGAAGTCAGAACTAGGCAGAAAGGATAATGTATGCTAATTTCGGTGCTCCTATGATAAGTACAAATCAAGCCAGCAATATAATACAAAGGCTGAATCAGGGAGAAAACTGATTCAGCCTTTCCCCCCATCTCATCATAAATTTCTTCGAAGTTTAATAGCCAAACTGAAACGCAAATATGCTTTATGCGTTTTCTACAGAATATCAGGGCTTTCCAGAAGACAATAATTGAGATACTAAAAACTACAAGCCAATTGTTTAGACTTTGCTCTTCAGGGTATCTCCATAAAAATGTTTGTAAAACCAATTGAAATGCATTCCTCAGAGCGATAATAAATGTTCAGGGAAAACATATTAGAAAAGTCCCAATTTATATGGGAGAAAAATGCATTTGTGAAGTATTTATGCGTGCAAGATATAATATTAAACCACAGAGTGAAACTGTTTGTATTATAGCCACTGAGAGTCTCAGTTACAAATGACAGGATAATTATTTTAAATAGTACTCTACTAGAATTTGGAATGAAAAAGAAAAGTGCTTTGAGATAGGTACATTCCTTAGTTTTTAAACAGTAAGTAAAATAATACAGTTTGTATATCACCCGAAACGCAAGTCTCTAGGTGGTTTACAACAAAACAATAAAAACTAGAAGTAAAAAGGTTAACAAGTGCCTAGTTCTTGTGGTTGACAAGGAAATCTTGGACACTTGTTAATTTCTAACAAGGAGTTAAACCAAATTCCAAAACCTAGTTGCAAGGATTTTTCAGTAAACTATAACACAGAAGTATATTAGTTGGTAACACCACCTAATGGTGCAGCGGGGAAGTAACTTGCCTAGGGAGCAAGAGGTTGCTGGTTCAAATCCCCATTGGTAGGTTTCCCAGACTATGGGAAACTCCTATATTGGGCAGCAGCAATAGAGGAAAATGCCGAAAGGCATCATCTCATAATGTGTGGGAGGAGGCAATGGCAAACTCCTCCTGTATTCTACCAAAGAAAACCACATGGCTTGTGGTTGCCAGGAGTCAACACCGACTCAACGGCACAACTTGATATAACTTTATATTAGTTGGTAAATTAGAAGAAAGGGTCTAAGGAAGAAGAAAGGGTCTAAACAGATCTGCACAACTACAGCCCTCCTGCAGATGCTAGACTGCAACTCCCATAGACCTCGACTACTAGCCACTGTGACTGGGGATGATGGGAGCTGTAGTCCAAAAACAGCTAGAGGGCTGAAGTTGTGCAGCCCTGGTCTAACACAAACCAAAAAATGCCTAACAAGGATGAGTGCTCAGGACTTTCAGGACCTATAAAATAGATTCCTTCTCCAGGGGGGATCCTCTGACCCTAATCTCCTGCTCCAGAATACTATAAAATGATTATAGTGAGTAAGTAAGCCAATTCCCTTCCTCTTTCCCTTCTCCACCCACCCCCAGAGAGAAGGAAGGGAATTAGCCTACTCAGCCACCTAAGCAGTTTTATAGTGTTCTGGACCAGGGAATTAGGGTCAGAGGAAAGCATGCCATGAGGTTAAAGAACTCCCCTTCCTGTGCTATACAGGAATGTTTCAGCAGGGCAAGAAAAATATAACACCCCCCCCATCCCACTCTCCAGGAAGCATATGAATAAAGCTCAGGGGTGGCAACCAGCCATGAATCTGAACCCTTTAGCACTTTATAGGACAGTAGGGAAAAGCTTCAGAAAACTGTGAAAGAAGAAAGAATTGCCCCTTTTCCTTCCCCCTCCTAAACTCCTACCCTCAAGCCACACTACAAGGCTCCTATTCCAGGCTGCCTGTAGCATCTTACTAAGGGTCCACTCTAAACCTCTTTGGGTGGAGAGCAAAGACATAGGGGAGGGGAGAAATGGGCTATCAGGTTTGGCAGGGGGGTGTTTAGTATAATGAGAGAGTAACTCCTCAAGTGCTTGAAGAAGAATCTGCACCCCTGAAGGCCCCCCACTTATATTCCAAATTATGAACCAAGTGTGAATGACTTTTCAAATCAGAAATGTGAGGCTAGTTCAGATTGTTACCTTAAGTTATTCCTCCGAGTAGTGAGAGGACATGGCCAAAGCATCCACCAATGTTGTTTTGTTGTTGTTGTTGTTACATTTATATCCCGCTCTTCCTCCAAGGAGCCCAGAGTACTACATACTTAAGTTTCTCTTTCACAGCAACCCTGTGAAATAGGCTAGGCTGAGAGAGAAGTGACTGGCCCAGAGTTACCCAGCAATTATCATGGCTGGATGGGGATTTGAACTCGGGTCTCCCTGGTCCTAGTCCAGCACTCTAACCACTACACTATGCTGGCTGTCATGGCTCTCTTATTGCCCCCCGACTGTGGTACTTGCTCACAGATAAGACCCGCTTGGCTCTCTCTCTCCCAGCCTTCAGGAGGAGAGTGAAGACCGCCCTTGTTATTCAGGCTTTTGGTCGATAAGCTGTCCCTGATGCTCTTTTTAAATTTTTTGCTACATTTTGTTCTTTATGTTTTTTTAATTGACTTTTATTGTTTTATCTGGTTTTGATGTTTGATGAGTAATATGTATTACCCTAGTTATGTATTACCCAGGTGTTCAATTAGGTTGGAAGAAAACCTTGGATGTAAGTGTGGACTTTAAACAGTAGGATATAGAACACTGAAGCTGACGCATATACAGTACATCGAAATGAACGTCTGTTCTTTGTTGCACTTCCCTCTTTCTATGTTTTAATTTACACAATAAAAACAGTCTGGAGAGAAGTATTGTAGCAGATCCACCATGTGCACTGCATCGCCATTATAACAACTGTTTTTATTGAATTTTATTGTTTTATCTTGTTAACCACCCTGGGTTCTTAGGATGAAGGGTGGTATATAATAAATATAAATGGAAGTTTTCCTCCTTGGGCCAACAGCAGCTTCAGTGGGGTGTTCTCATCAGGACAGCGGTGCAAGGGAAAAGGTTAGACAGATATGCAAGCATGCTTCTGTTCCTGACTCGACTCCCTGAAACTCCTATTTACATTTGAGGGAAGAAAAATGTATTCCAAATTACACATTTAACATTAGTTTGGCCCTCAGCAGCTGATTCAAAGGTTCTTCTAGAATCAAGAGCTTTATTTCAAGTGCACACAAAAAACCACATAGCATTTTTAAACACCTTCTAGCTAAAGATGTTATGTTGTGCAGAAATACCGGTACAGGAATAAGTTTTTACCACAAAAGCCATTTTTTTCAAGGATTTTATTCTGTGCATTTTTATTTCAGGAAGCCATTTTAAAAAAATTATTATTTCTAGTTATTATATTTATATACCTGAAACATTTTTTTTTTTTTGGTTCTTGCCCAAGAGTCAATGTTTTCAACATTCAAAAGTTCTCTTTTCTCGCTGCAAGATAGTCATAGACACCACAGAAAACCTGTTATACAAAATAACCACAGGCATAAAGTGGAGGAAATCTCAGGTGAATGTTGATGGTATAAAAGGCAATTTGTCCCCAAAATTTGCCATTGTCTTTTCTTAGGAAGACACTTCGGAATTTCAGCTACCTACTGTCAGTTTATTCATTCCCTGAGCACCAATGGGGAAAATGAAAAATGAGGCTCATATTTGTTTTATACCATTTCTTTTGCACCATCCAGTGAAGCAATCTGGCTAAAATGTTTTTTCCCCTTACTACAGTAACATGTGTGTATCCAAGGCAGGGGAAACCATTTCTTGCGATTAGAAATTATAAATACTAAGATGATCATTTAAAACTCTCTCTGAGATGATCATTTAAAACAAGGGACACCATCCCACTTTCCTCCCTCCCCATATCTTACATGGTTACAAGCTTCATAAAAACCACTTATTTACCGTACATGGGCTATTCCATCTACAACACAGCCACATGTCTAGATTTTATGCTGGATATGAGCAGCTCCATGATTTCCCCCAGGATGGCCTAAGGATGTCTTTGAATCATTACTTCCATTGAAAATAATCGCTGCTGGTTGCAGTAAAATACATTAATAGCCCTTTGCTTCCTGGGGATAATGGCACTATTAATGCTTGTCAAGCCCACCCACCCCCACGATGAAGACTTCCTTTATTGACAGCTATGCTTATGTACGCAAAATTAAAAATTCTACTGGAAAAGTGCTACTCATCTATGGCATCCTAGAACCAGATTAAAAAACAGCCTTAATAAATAAGTAATAAACAACTTTAATTAAAAAATGGGGGTCACTGCAAAATCCACCCACAGCCTGCAATAAAGTAGTGTTCAGCAAGTAATCTGCTTTCTGCAAAAGCAGCTCTAATACACCCAGGAACCAGTTCAGCAGAAATACTGTGCCATCTCCAGTCTGATGTATAACTTGAAGACAAAAATGGAGACATACTACTATTGAAAGAGACTGCTCCTGACCATTTTTCTTGAGAGAATATGTCCTATGCCTACATGGAAGTAATTTATATTAAAAACAAACCGTGTCTTCATTCAGTCAGGCAGTTAAATTGTGGACTTCAGTTAAACTTGGCTGAGCAGACTGAGGCCTTCAGTCTAACTAGCCCATTCAGCATTGCATTTCTTGGTTTCTTATGCGATGACCTCCTTGCAGCGTGTGCGCGCACACACACACTTTTTACAGCAAGCTGCTGCATTTCCTGGTGTTCATGTGTACAAATCCACTGCATTCATGCCATTCATGCTCTGCAGCTGCTGCTATGCTGAATCATAACTAAAATGAAATCAATAAAAAGCAGCAGCCATTCGGGGACAGGCAATCCTTTGCATTCATGAAGGCAGCCTTCATCTGAAGATCCATGCACTCTCCTAAGAACCAATTAATTAAATTTCTCACACAACAGCCCTGCAAGACAGGTAGGTATCACATTCCCATTTTACAAATGGATAAACAAAAAGAGTTCAGAAAAGTTAATTAAGGCTCAAATCCACAGTGGGGATTTTTGGGTTGTGTCTTAGTATTCTAGGTGCTCCACTGGTATGGTTTGTATCAGAAGCAAACATGAGCAGATTGTTACTAGCGATCTTGTCTGACTGACACACAGAAGCTCCCTGCCTTGATCTGAACAGCTTGCTCGGGGAGATGCTACAGGGAAGCAGAAGCAGGCAGCCACATAAACCATGGATAAACCTGAGTGATGAACAAAATTAAAGGAGAAGCTTACTAGTCAGTGTACCAAGAGACACAACTTGTTATTTGTTTGGCTGAACTTGGTTTCAGAGGTGGAAGATGTCAGAGAGGAAGAATAGAGATAAAACTGCAGATGCCTTAAACTTGGTTGTTTATAGTGACTTTTAAAGCCATGGATCTTTCAAGTTATTTTATATTTCACAAGTGTGTTTGCAGAAAAATGTGTTTGCAAATCAACTCCAACATTTGTCCAGGGCTTGCTAAGAACACGTATGAGCTCCAGACTAGCTCAGAAGAAAATACAAATTATTTAGTAGACCAAGTACGTTTTGCAGCATTTATGTTTCCAAAGGCTAGAATCGTTAACTAATTCAAGCAGACACTTCCCCTGCATAGGTCAGGGTTCAGAAAACATCTCAAATCAATAAAAAGCTCTTACCAGAGCTGGGGAAAGCAACTCCCAATTGAGGCTCTAGGAAAACTTTTCCACTTGTAGATTCGGCTACTCCAACAGCTTGATGCAATCATGTTTATACACCAAGCATCAACTGGTACAAAAACTGAGGATCCATTTAATAAATATGTGGTGAACCAGTGCCTTGTTTACTTCAAAGAACTCCAATTGACCTTTCAACTCTTTTCTACCAATATTATTATTATTATTATTACATTTATATCCCACTCTTCCTCCAAGGAGCCCAGAGCGGTGTACTACATACTTGAGTTTCTCCTCACAACAACCCTGTGAAGTAGGTTGGGCTGAGAGAGAAGTGACTGGCCCAGAGTCACCCAGCTAGTTTCATGGCTGAATGGGGATTTGAACTCGGGTCTCCCCAGTCCTAGTCCAGCACTCTAACCACTACACCACACTGGCTCTATAAATATATATTTACTAGGCACAGTCTGGGAAGCACACCGGTGGGGATTCGAACTAACAGCCTCTTGCTCCCTGGGCAAGCTGCTTCCCTGCTGCGCCACCACTGCTCTTGCCTAAGTATTTTAATACAAGTTTATTAATACAGCAAATTCTTACCAAATCCACATGCTACAAGCATTTACCTATAGTCTGGACTCATCTTGACCAGCTGTTCAAAGGTAGTGAATGATGGGGAGAAATTGTTGTAGACTTTCCTCAGTCAATCCACCTTACTACTTCCCTCCATTGCCAAATTCTTCTCCAACCTACGTGCATTACTCTTGTGAATCCATCAAATATCTGCTCCTCCTCCTCATTCCCCTCAGTGCCTTTTCCACTGTGTCTGTCTTGAGCATGCACTTAGCAGTCTCCAATTTCTGCCTCTTGCAAATTAAATGTATAGATGGCCACAAGTGTTTGAAAGAATGGAGCAGAATTCAGAACCAGCATATACCACACTACCTTCATGAAATATGAGTCTCTCTCAATAAATTAAGTTCCATTTGCTTGGTTTGCAAGAGAATAAATATAACTATTATACTGAAATATGGGAGGGAGGGAGGGAGAAAAAATGCTTGCTCTCAAGACTGTACACTAAGAACTATTAAAAGTTTCAGTAACCAGCTTAGAACTCTTTCAGAACCAGTTCAGTTCTGATCCACACTGGAAGTCATAGATTTTATTTAATTGATTTATGCTATTGTGCTCATTTGGAAAAAGAGGGAAACAAATTAATGAGCCTAGCTTGATACAGCTTGTGAAGGTTAGGGTTGACACTATTCATGGAATAACAAAAATAGCATTCAATATTCAAACATGCTTCTTTTCATTGAGACTAATAACAATGGAGTGCAACCTTAAAACAGCTTTCGTCCTGTTATTGCTTCTTGGCCATTTACGATGACATTGGATAGAAGCCAAGACAAACCCAAGATGTGTAAAATCCTCCCAGATGTTTAGTTTTATATAGCAATAGCAAAAGCAATAGCACTTACATTTATATACCACTCTATAGCCAGAGCTCTCTAAGCGGTTTACAATGATTTAGCATATTGCCCCCAACATTCTGGGTACTCATTTTACCGACCTCGGAAGGATGGAAGGCTGAGTCAACCTTGAGCCCCTGGTCAGGATCGAACATGTAACCTTCTGGTTACAGGGCGGCAGTTTTACCACTGTGCCACCAGGGGCTCATATACTCATGATTCATTCTTACTGGGACCATGGTGTGTACCATATCATTTTGGTTGCAGTCAAACCCTCATTTAGAACTAACATGAATTTTTAAAGTATTATCTTCTATTTTAGATCCTGTCACTTTTAAATAATGGCTCATGTTCTGTTCTGGTTAAGGAAAACAAAAATGAAGGCTTTGTTTTTGGTTTTTTTTGTTCGGGTTCAGTTTGACTTCCTGTTTATGGGATTATTACAGTATTTACCTGAATCCAAGACTAGGGTTTTTCCAAGTTTTTTGATATTAGTAGTAGTATGTTTATTGTGGTCACAGACCAGATTAACAATCAATAACAATTAATAGCATTAATAAGAAAATTCAAGCATTTCAAAAGTTTACAAAATCACAATCTGTTCAAAATTACTAATACAGTCTTTACAGAGCTTCGACGCCACAAAACAGAACTTTGCCACATTATCTGAAATTACAGGTTTAGAATTGGCCAGCATAATTTCCAAATAAAATTGGTCTGTGTGACCAGGATGTTTTGATATTAGAAATCAGATCGTCTTAAATTCATAGTCCTGTTCTTTATAAGTAAATGAAGGTATAACCTGTATTTAACCACTACTTTTAAGGGAATCGTCTTATATTCAGAGTCAAATTCTATTTGGATAAATACGTATTGCCTTTTCCATATTATGATATAGTAGCATTCATATAAATGTGCCCCTTGCTTCAAACCATCAGCATAAATCACTTTTGCTATCAGATAACAGTGCCTTACAATGTCCACTGAAATTAATTAGATGTACTTCACACCATCTCTGCCTCCCACTTACACACACACACACCAGGCCTATTAAAATGTTAACCAGATTGTCTTATGAATACTAGTACTTCTGATAATGTCATAGGAGTCCAAAGTTGTATTGGCACTGTGCACAGCAAACTACCCACCAAGTGGTCTTACAGTCTAATGTGGACAGAGCAAAAATAAAGGGAAGTTTCACTCAACTTTGAAAATATTGAGAATGGAGGTGGGGAGGGTAAAGAGTAAACAGGTAAACATTCAGGAAAGCTGCATTTAAGCAAAACAAGTACAACAATATGAAGTTTTCAAGTGGAAAAATACCAACCTAAAAGATGCATCAGAACATTTGTCTGCAGAAATTTTAGTAATGGATGCCATTACGAAACTCCAACACAGATGGGCAGATGAACATCAGGCTTTAAATGGGTTTAAAATGTCTTTAAGTCTTTAAAATGGGTTTTTCTTGTAGGTTTTAGTTCCAACGAACTACAAATACATGCCATCTGATCCTATGAGCCACAGCACTGACAGAGCTGCTCACAGATGCTCAAACAGCTGTGCCAGGACATGGGTCTTGGGTCCTCTTCCGACACAGCAGCCACCACTAGTGACTGCACTCTGCAGTAGAGCAACTGGGCTGTGAAAGGGCAAGTGCATGTTGCCCATGAAGCAGTCCATATCTACGATACAGGCTCCCCTAGAATGCAGGACAGTGCAGCTGGAAATCCCAGCAGTAGCTACACTATTGCTAGAAGCATGTGAGACACATTTCATCGACTACAAATGGGAATGTCTTGGTCCAGTGCTAATTCCATGAATTCCTGGAACCTCTACTTGCCTCCAGATAGGCATCAGAACTTGGTCCTTTAACATCACATAACCTCCCCCCCCCACCCCCGCTCAACTTTTTCTGGAGGCAAGTACTATATTGTAGCTTTTATTACAAACATAAAGGAATAGAGGAAACTCCTTTAAGACCATCTAAATCCAGTTTCCTTTGTTCTGACCAGAGAACTGTTCTAGCAGTTCTCTAGGCTCTCAGGCAGGCAGCTTTCCTAGCTCTACCACCAGAGACCCTTTAAATGGAGATACTAGGGTTGAGTACATAAAGATGCATATAGATACAACGGTAGTAACAATGAAGTGTGCCGTCAAGTCGATTTCGACTCCTGGCGCCCACAGAGTCCTGTGGTTTTCTCTTGGTAGAGTACAGGAGCGGTTTACCATTGCCGCCTCCTGTGCAGTATGAGATGATGCCTTTCAGCATCTTCCAATATTGCTGCTGCCCAATATAGTACCAGTGGGGATTCGAAACAGCAACATTCTGCTTCTTAGTCAAGCATTTACCCGCTGCAAAATTGGTTATTAGGTAATATTAATTTCTGGCTAGTAGTAAGAATAGCCAGAAATTAATATTACCTAATGACCAATTTACCTCTTTATTTAACCCAAAGGGGGCCCAAGTCTTAAGAGTATGGATCAAAAAAAGCTTCTACAATAATAAGAAGTTGTTAATATTACCATGGGTATGCTTGCCTAGCCCTTTCCAGACACCAGAGTACTAAGTCCTCCACCTTGAGATTCAATTTCAGATTATGTTCTGCCAAAGGCACCTGCATCCTACCTTTCCTGAAGGATTGAACCTGAGATCTTCTGCATATAAACATGGTGTTAAATAATGACTGAGCTACTACTGCTTACTTGAAGCAGCAGAATATAACTTGCTATTTTTTGCCAGCCATCCTACAAAAGATATTGTTTTAAAAGTATCCATATATAGAGTTCACGAGAGGAAGCTTTGCCAATGCTTCTTCTACACACCAACTGGAAAAAATAATTTTCAATCCCCAGAGCATATTATAAGAAGGCATTAGCAAAAGCATTCTTCACGCTCTCGTAATTAGGTTTTCATTTCTGGAGGAGGAGGAAAAAGCAATACAAACTCCACTTGTGGGATGCTGTTTTGTCTCTTACAAGAAACCAGTTCAATAGATAAAGTGGAAAGAAATAATTGCAAAATACATTTCAAATTTCCCACTTCCATTCTCTTAAGGGTACCGGGGCTGTGATCCTGCACCCAGTTATACCCATTTAGAGAGACATTCCACATTTTCGGAATACACCCATTAAAAAAACCCACTTAAGAATGTGCAACCAAAATTATAAATGGAATACAGAAAACAGGTGTATGAAAACATGTGCATCATAGTTGTATACTTGCCAGAAAGCTGGGATTGGTGGCAGTAAGCCCCTGTTGGGTGAATACACTGGGACAAATCCAGGTTTGTTGAATAGTTAGCAAATGGTCCATAGCCTCAATGAAGGCAATGAGTTGACACATATAGACGTGGGCATAAGTTTGTACTCAGGTAATTATCATTGGTTTCAGAAATGCTTATGCCTCCTTTCTGCAGAATGCACTCACAGCAGCTTGATGGCAAATACATCTTAAAAATACAAATTATAAAATATACAACACACCGAATCTAGAAGCAAATCCACAGAAGTAACAATTCAATTATTAAGCTACCAGAACCACACACACTGACACTACAATAACACACACATGCAAGTTAAACTCCAAGAGCTCAGTGAAACACACCAGACTTTACCACTGGCATGAGCCAACTTGAGGCTCTTGCAACTATCCGCCCTTCATTTCCATATTGAGTTTACAGTGTTAATTAAATCTTAGCCTGCTGCAAACTGTACCATGTTAAGGAGGGAAATTTTTCCTTACATTCAGTGTCTGTGCAAGCACATTCATGAAATGGGAAGCCTACAAATACAGCACTGGATCCTTCCCCATGTACAGTTACAAATTTTCTCTCAGATGTGTTTGTTTTGCATAATTGAAATGACTGTGTAATTGGAACTGCTCTAATACAAGTGGACAACACCACAAGAGAGTTTTTTATGAAGTAGAGCAGTTTTTTGAATAAGAAACTCCACCTTTATATTCCAAAGAGAAGCCAGTTTTACCATAATCATATAAAGCACACAGAAGGTGGGTAGAAAATAGAGATTATTATGAAATGCAAATATACAAATAGCAATGAACAACAGGCATAGTTCACAGAACATACACAACTTACTTAAAGGAATCTTAATTGGCAACATGCAAAAATCAAAATTGAAATCTCTAACAGGGATGCCCAAAACATTTCAGCATCAAAACATTGTCTTGGATCAGGCCATTTTGAGTGTTTCAAGCTCAGAACAAAACACCCTTTAAATAAAGGTCACATTTCAAGTTCAGAACAAAAACCTCAATTTTGAGTCGAAACGTTTCAACATTTCAAATGCCATTTTGGAGGCCTGTTTTTCCCTTGCTTTCTGGAATTAGTTTCCAATTGGCTTTTGCTTCCTAAAAAATTTGTTTAGAATCACCTGCTTGCCTATTTCTTTTGTAGGTTAGGTGGTAGGTAGCACCCATCATGCCCTACCACCCAAACCACTTTGGGGTCCCTAGGAGCTACCCATGGGAAACAGAGTGTTTCAAGTTTCCCCATTGTTCCCTATGGCCAAAACACTCAAAACATTTCAAGTTTTGTTTTGTCAAAACCACCGGTCGACCGTTGTTTTGATGAAACATTTATGCTGTCTGTGTTTTGTTTTGAGCACAAAACAAAATGCAGAATCAATTTCATGTACATCCCTATTCTTTAAACTGTATCTAATCACAAGGAGGCAAAGGTGGTGGAGCTGCGAAACAAGAGAGTTTGCCATAGCAAAAGAGACATCAACCAGAGATATAAGTTCTTTATTGAATTAAAAAGGGGATTGGGGTGCTATCCCTTTAGAAATTTTGTTCACAAACTATTTAGTTACACCAACGTAAAAATGAAAAGTGGTATTTAAACAATATTACACCAGTGCTTCATAAGGTGCACTGGCTCCTAATCCATATCCAGGCCCAATTCAAAGTGCTGGTTTTAACCTTAAAAGCCCTGAATGGCTTAGGACCAGATTAACTGAGAGAGTGCCTTGCCCCCACATGCCCCAATCCAGACCTTAAGATCTTCTTCGGAGGCCCTCCTCTGAGTGCCTCTGCCAAATTAGGGAAGGTGAGTGGCTACTAGGGAGTAGGAATGTGAGAACCAGCTCAAGGTCAAGACATTTTGCCATCAAACTGGTCCAGCTCAAGGGTTCACCCTCAAGTCGGATGATATAGTTAATTTAGTTAAGGGTCTAAAGAAAAGGAAAACACCTGGTTCTGATCTCATTTTCCCAGAGACAGTATTAGGTAACCTTGATTGGTGGGCTCATGTCCTAACCAGTTTGTTTACCTCGATTAATAACACAGGTGTCATTCCCTCCTTTTGGAGTGAGGCCATTGTGGTTCCAATCTATAAATACGGCTCTCACTCTGCCCCTTCCAACTATAGACCCATTAGCTTGTTATCGGTGATAGGCAAACTTTACGCTTGTCATCTTCTGGATAAGTTGGAGGGTTGGATGTTGGAGCATCATACCTTAGGCCCTGAGCAGACGGGATTCGGGGCTGGCCATTCGACGCTAGATCACTGTATGGTATTACACCATTTAGCACAAAGGCCTCTAAAGGTAAACTCTTTGTGGCATTCATGGACTTGTGAGCTGCATTTGATTCCATACCAAGAGAGCTACTATGAGCTAGACTTAGTGAAACATCTATTGATAAAAGGCTCTTAGTCCTAATCAGACGACTTTACACCAACTCCACAATCTGAGTTAGATACGATCCCTCGGGGGCTTTAACTGAACATATTCCTACCACCCGAGGAGTCAGGCAAGGTTATCTAGTGGCACCGGCACTGTTTAATTTATTTATTAATGGACTGGTTCAGGTTTTGGGAAAGGTGGATGCCCATCCTCCTAAACTGGCAGATGTAAGAGTACTGGCGTTGTTACATGCTGATGACATGGCGCTTTTATCTCCATCTCGGCTTGGTTTAATGAGACTTTTGGAGGTGTTTGCCCAGTATTGCAATACAAATAAACTTTCCATTAACTTTGATAAATCAAAGGTTTTGGTATTTTCGAATTCTAGGAAAGTTTATAAATGGAGGATCAACCAAACCAGTATAGAACAGGTCACCAAGTTCAAAATACCTTGAGATTTATTTTCAATCCAATCTGAACTGGAAACCGCAGTGGCTACACACTATCTTCCTGGCTCATAACACACTATATGCCTTTTTGTGCTTTTTAAATGGAAAAGGTGGCCAATTTATACCTATGGCCTTGCGAGTGTTTTGAGCCAAGATTGTGGCTCAAATGCTCTTCGGAGTCGCTATCTGGATCCAAGGGGTCTATCCAGATATCGAATCGATCCAGTCTAGATTCCTTAGAGTGATTTTCAGAGTCCCCAAATGTGTCTCTTATACTGCATTATGTTTGGAGACCGGTTCCTATCCGATCTCTTGTTTAGCTTGGGAGGCCTCATTGACACGCTGGCTTAAACTTTGTTTGGACCCTCAGCGACCTTTATACATCCAGTATATGTGGAGAGACACCTTCCCTAACCCATGGTTGTCCACTGTCACCAATAAAATGTTGGTTGGGCATGGGGCTCTCTCCCTCTTATATTTTTTCCCTGTGATTTGCAAAGGTGAAGGCTATTGTCATTCAGCATCTAAAGGACATTGAGTACCAACGCCTAATTGACCTTGGAAATAAATGTTGTTCGCCTTTATATCTTGGCATTTCTCTTCCAGCTGGGAACCAGGCTGCTAGATATTTAAGCACTCTTCATTTTGCTAAATTTAGGTCAGCCTTTGCTAGGGCTAGGCTGAATGTACTACCCTCAGCTTTGCTCCAAAGGAGGTTCTCTAAAGAACCTCCTGTTTAGGGGTTAGGACCATGTGGGGAGGGTAGCCTGGAAACAGTCACTCATACTCTTCTATACTGCTCCGTTTATCGTGATTCTAGGAGTGAATTACTGTATCCATTACTAGAGCAATTCCCTGGTAGGCCTGATTCCTTCTATCTTAACTACCTGACTGATACTAACGATGAAGTCACCAAAGTGGTAGCCAAATTTATTTATGGGGCGATGAGACAGACATCCCGCCATGGTATTTTATAGGTTTGATTTTATGGTAGTTTTAGTTTATCTGTATATGTATCATTATATTTACTCTAGTTATTGTAATTCTGAATGGTTCTGTTATTGTCACTTTTGTTTCTGTTTGGCCTATGGCTGCAATAAAAGAACTAACTAACTAACTAAAAGTCGGACCAGACCCAGTTTTGCTTATTCTTGAGCCGAACGTGCCCCACCTCAGCCAGCTTGGGGCCGATTTGGGGGTTCTAAAAACTTTTTTAAAAAATGTACTCACCACCACGGGTTCGGCGGTCTCGTGGGGGGGTGCTGGTACGGCCAGAGGGGGAGGGTCCTCTGCAGTCTTCCTCTTCCCCCACCAGCCTCCCCCGGTCATGCAAGGGACATTTCGGTCCTTTTCCCATTGGTGATGACTATTTTGGAAGCTGCCATGCATGCTCCCTGACCATTTGCATCGCTAGGTCATTTGTGTGGCAGACCCATAGCGATGAGTATAAAAACATTTTTTAAAAATAAAAAAATATATGGTTCAGAACCCCTGAACCAGCTCAAATTTGAGCTGGGCCTGGGGTGGGGAGTGTTCAGTGCCACAAAACCAAAAATGCCCAGTCTGCCTCGAGTCCAGTTCAGACTCGAACTGAACCAGGCAAACTGGTTTTGTGCACACCCCTACTAGGGAGAGGGTTTTTTCAGTGGTTGCACCACATTTATGGAATAAAGCCTCTCCAGTGAGGTTTGCCTGGCTTCATCATTTTGTTCTTTTAGATGCCCGGTGAAGTCCTTTTAGTTCCCTCAGGCCTTTTAAGTTTGGATCTGATTTTAAAGGATTTTTTTAAAAAAATGTATTTTAAATTGTTTTGTATTGTATTTTCTATTTTCTACCCCCACCACTTTCTTTTTGGTCTGCTATGATTTAATCTGTTGTATGTTGTTTTTATCTCATGTTTTAAAGTCATGTTGTAAGCCGCCCAGAGAAAATTTTGTTATGGGGCAGCTAACAAATAAAGATTATATTTATTATTATCAACACATTTAAAGGAATGATTGAAAGAGTGATGAACAGCTGCCCAGTGTTCTGAAGGAATTTCTAGCATTATAGAAGATTTAGGATGACTTGAAGATCTGCAATATACTAACATTAGCCACTGATGAAAACCTAAGAACGGAAAGACATTCAGCATCTCTATAAATGATAGTATTAATTTGTATCCAACATGTCTTTGTATCTATGCCAAAACAACTAACAAAGTAGGCAGTTTTGATTCATTTTCTTTGAGACAAGTCTTTCTTGTGGTCTTTAATTGTACAATAAATTTATAATAATTTCTTACCAAATGACTTTCTCTGAACTCTTTTAATGCTCTGAGTATTTCAATAGAAATGCTCTGAATATTATGGATTAGTGCCTCTATGAAGCCTCCTAAAGCAGAGGTAGGGCTTATATAAATTCAGCATAATAAAAAAAGATGTCCCTTGCTGCAATAGAATCCATCATTATTATTAATCAATGGCACAAAAGAGTGGATTCAAACATTTTTCCCAACACTTCATCTTCTTTAGATATTATTTATCCTGAATTGTTCCCGAAGATTGAATTTGAAAAATTAAGAAGATAATCAGCTGTAGCATATCTGCCTCGTTGCTACAATCAAGATACAGAAGTTCATCACAGCATCGTTAGGATGAAACAACAGTTCCTGTCTAGATGAATTCCAAAAACACTACCCTCTTTGCTAATTGTTTCTAGGTCTTTCATACTTGTTTCTCTATAGATCTGTCAACTCCAACCACAGGACAACTCTAGTGTTACTTAAGCATTAGGCATTATGTTGTACCTGTATTTGGATGTCTGTATAAGCATACATGTGAAGGAGTGTTCACATCATAAGCATAGTGTGAAGGAGTGTTCACATCTTCACATTAAAAATGAACTTGGATAGAGGTTCCTCAAATGCAATACACAGATAGGAAGTGTACTGCTGTACCTGTGTTCAACACAACATGGGAACTGTATCTAACTACAGATCTGTATAGATTGTATGAATGTTCAGTATCATGTGTGAAAAGGGATTTTCTGGATCATTTATCTTGGGACCAAAAAATAGCAAGTCAACATCTCCCTGATCTTGCCAGAGGTCACTGACTCTCCACTCACTTCTCCCTGAACACATAAGGCAGCATTTCCCAAACTTTTCATTCAGTAAAAGAGAAACACTATTTTCTGAATTGAAATGGGAAGTAGACTCTATAGAGAGCAGGGCCCTCTACAGATAGATACACTTTAGACTCACTGGAGAAACTAATTTCTTGTGACACACTTGCAATCCTGCCAAGGCACACATTTTGGGAATGACTGATATACACAGAGGTAGGAATTAGGGAAAGTCAACATATAAAAGCTGTGTATGGTATAAAGGTAAAGTGTGCTGTCGAGTCAGTGTTGACTCCTGGTGACCACAGAGCCCTGTGGTTGTCTTTGGTAGAATACAAGAGGGGTTTACCATTGCCTCCTCCCATGCAGTACGAGAGGATGCCTTTCAGCATCTTCCTATATCGCTGCTGCCTGGTATAGGTGTTTCCCATAGTCTGGGAAACATACCAGCAAGGATTTGAACCGACAACCTCTGGCTTACTAGTCAAGTCATTTCCCCACTGCACCATTAGGTGGCTGTGTACAGTGTACACAATGCAATTATTCATATATTATGTATGCATATACTAGGGAAGAGAGCTGGTCTTGTTGTAGCAAGCATGAATTGTCCTCTTTGCTAAGTAAGATCCACTCTGGTTTGCATTTGAATGGGAGATTACATGTAAGCAATGTAAGATACTCCTCCTAGGGAATGGGGCAGCTCTACCTGTATGCTTGCATACAAAAGGTTCCAAGTTCCTTCCCTGGCATCTCCAAGACAGAGCTGAGAGAGACTCCTGTCTGTAACCTTGGAGAAGTCGCTGCTAGTCAGTGTAGAAATAAGGCAGCTTCCTATATTCCCACATACAACAGGAAACCAAGTTCTCTTTTTAAATAAACAGTTATTCACACACTATCGTGTAAATGTGTATCGACCTGTACAGATGCATAACACAATGTCTGAAGGTCCCAGATCCAGCAAAGAGTGGTGTTTCTATTTGCCCTTCACCGGATAGTAGCCTTTTTGTCATAGAAGTTGGAGACAAGCCATTATGCACCATATCCCATGATGGAAGGTTCACCAATCCAGCAAGAGGTATGTAAGAATGTTATACACTCCACACTTCTGGTGGCATAAAATTTCATTCCATGCTCTGCCAACCCTACAGAGCAAAACAGGATGATTCTGCACATCTCTAATAAAAATGAGTTCAGAATTGTTAACCCAGAACAACTAATTATGTAAACAGGCTTTCTATATTACCACTAAACTGTACAGCAGAGCTGATTGATTTGCTTTACTTCTATCATCATTTAACATGTATTTAGTACTAGTGTCTCAAGCACTGTGCAGAATATGAAAGTAATATGGACCTAATTTGCATTAGACAGAGACGGTGGATGAGAAAAAAGTGAGGATCCTACATTAAGCTGAAACAGAGCTCATGTTCAACCATGCCTTATGAAGCCCAGTTCAGCTATATGGGACTTGTGGAGATTTATTTAGGACCTTTAATGAACTAGGCTAGGGCCTGTGAAGAACATAGCATCACAGGCCCCAGACCAAAGTTTCTGCTTAGGTCAAAGGGACAGACACTTTGCAACTGAAATAACCCATAAGAACTTTAAAAATAAAAAACCTGTCCTATGTGCCCCTTATTCTGTAAAACAAAAATTGCGAGTTATGGGGAACAAAGAACTAACTCTAGGGAAAGAGGCTGATAGAAGATACCATATTTACGCAAATATAATATAAGACAACTCTAAATTTAAAATGTGCCCCCTGTAAAATAGATAAATATAGGTTTTACCCTTATTTATCCAAATAGAAGATGACTCTGAATTTAAGATGACCCCCTGATTTATCCCCGCTAACTGGGCAAAGAGGCATCTTTTTAAAGTGATGATTCTCTATATTTAGCAGGGGGAGAGTAACTGGCACTATCCACCCCCACCCAGCACAGTACCTCCAGTGACAGTTGCTAGTATCTATCTTATGTTTCTTTTTAGACTGTGAGCCTTTTGGGGACAGGGATCCATCTTATTTATTATTTCTTTATGTAAACTGCTTTGGAAACTTTTGTTGAAAAGCGGTATATAAATATTAGTGGTCGTTGATTTCTAACATCAAAGAAATGGGAAAACCTAGTCTTGGATTCAAGTAAATACAGTACTATTTCTCTAGTCCGAATCCATGCAAAAAATTGGCTTGGAGGAGGGAAGAATACATGCAATTCCTCTACTACTATGCCTCCAGAAATGCCTTTAAATGGAAGAGGCAGAGAAGGTCTGACTAAATTCTGACCTCAATTAAGCCTATTTAACTTCAATATGAGGCCCTTCCAGTTTTAAAGTACATGGAACTCTTAAGATACTGAAGATAAACTGAGAGGAAGTTAAAAATGCTATTAAGTATAATTAGTAAGACCAACCAAGCCACAACCCCGCCCAAAAGAAATTAAGGGAGTGAAAGAATTAATACGAATACGGCCAATATTTATATACCGCTTTTCAACAATAGTTTCCAAAGCAGTTTACAAAGAAAGAAAGAAAGATAGATAGATAGATCCCTGGCCCCAAAGGGCTCACAATCTAAAAAGGAAACATGACAAACACCAGCAACGGCCACCGGAGGGATGCTGTGCCGCGGCTGGATGGGGCAGGGCCAGTTGCTCTCCCCCTGTTCAATAAAGAGAATCACCACTTTAAAGAGGTACCTCTTTGCTCAGTTAGCACGGTTCATGAAGAAGAAAATGACCCCCATGGGAGCATGTATTATATTCAAAGACTGTCTAGCCCAGAGGTTCTCAAACTTGGGTGCCAAGATGCTGTTGGATTACAACTCCCATGATCCCATCATAATGGCCAATGATTGGATTACAAGTCTCATAATGGCCAATGTAGTCCAACAGCATCTGGGGACCCAAGTTTGAGAACCCCTGGGCTAGCTCTCTTCCTGCATAAATCTAGTATTTAAAACCAAGAAAGATTTGGACAAGTCTGAGTAAGTAAAAAATTCAAGGCTCAAGGAAAAGCCAGAGAAACTGGGAGTGTTTTAGTTCTACAAAGACACAGGCAGTGGAAGTGGCAAAGAATGCTTACTCAGAGCACACAGCTAGCTCCATAAACCACCCTTGCTTTCTTTTTGTGTTTGCTTCATCATCTCTTAACAAACCCATGGCTAAACCAGGAGCACAATTAGAGGGACAGGTATCGTGCCCTGCCTGCTCTGTGGTCCTGCATCTATCTTGCTGCCTCTTGGGGCAGTCTGCTAACATGTCAAGCAGAATCCTAGACTTCTGAAGCCCTGCCCTGAGCAAGCCGCACCCTAGGAAATCACCCATTGGCCTCTCCCTGTGTAGAACGAAGTATAAAGGGTTTCCTGGCTGAGAAAAGCCTTGCTCAGTATCTGGGTCCTCTATCTCTTGCTCATGACAGTCTGCTTGGTGCAATTCTTGGCTTCTTCCTGGTTCTGTCTGACCTTCTGATGACTGCTTAGCTTTGATCTTTGGCACTTGTCTGACCCTTTAGCTCCTAACAATTACTCAGCTTTGAGCTCTGGTGTGCTACTGACCCTTCTCTCATACCTGACCACTCTGGCCCCTGATAGGGATATGCATGGAACCAGGGGTGTATCTAGCATGAGGCAGGCAGGGCACGTGCCCTGGGCACCACTTGAAGGGGGGCGCCATTTTGTAGAATTATTTTTTTTTAAAGGCTGCCAAAAACAAAATGGCCACTGTGCATGCTCAGATGGCCTCTGTGAGGCCCGAGGCCATGCCTGGCCTTGCAGAGGTCATTTGAGCATGCACGGTGGCCATTTTGTTTTCAGCAGCCATTCTTTTAAAAAAAGATTATTTTTTAAAATGGCTACCGAACATGCTCAATTGGTCCCTGTGAGGCCCTAGAGGCCAGCAGGGGGAGGGCAGACCCCCCCACAGCCTTTAGGAAGCCCCCTGAAGGGGCTACTTATATAATATAAGACACTGTACACATATTCAGATTGGCACTATGTACAGAGAATCAGGGCTTGTGAATAATGAGCTGATGTTTATAAGCTAGGATTGTATTCATTTGCTCTTACTTTGCTTCTTGTGATAAGTGAGTTAAATGTGATGTCTTAATTAAATGGTTATTAATGGTGAGTTTGTCTCTGAATCAGTGTGAAATCCGTATTATTAAGGCCCACTGGGAGTTTCTTGCTCTCTTTCTCTCATTTTAACTGTCTTTCTGAAATACTAGAATATATTCCAAGCAGTGACACAGTTTACTCTGCATATCTTTTAATTATTTTCAGAGTATCTGGGAAAAGTCAAATTCTCCATTGATTTTTAAAACTTATGTAATGGTGATGCTACAATACATAGTAGAGAATTATACAGGCACTTCTGTTTAGTTTTCCAAGTACACCTCCACATAGTATTTGGGTATTTCATGAGCCCCAGCATACTGAAATTTGTAGTTTTCCAGCATTTTTTGGTCTGGCTAAGTCCACTGCTAAATAGTTTTTGAAATATTAAAAGATTAACAAGCTTGACTTGTATTTTTGAGCTGATATTATGGTGAAGTTATCTGAAAAGATGGGTGTCAGATGTTTGGACAGGGGGCGCAATTTCAGTGTTTGCCCTGGGCGCTATTTTCCCTAGATACGCCTCTGCACGGAACCAGCTGGCCCGGTTCAGCTTGAATTTGGATTGGATTGGAGCCGCCACAGGTGGCTCGGGCTCAATCAAGCCCGGCCCAGTCCCGCCATCAAGCCAGCTCGAGGGGCTTGACAGCTATACTTGTAAAGGAAATCCAGACAGGATTCCCCTTTGCAAGTAAAAGGCTGCGGCGGCGGCGGTGGTGGTGGTGGGAGAGTTCTATCTTTTTACATTTAAAAATTGCTGCTGCATGGCAGGATGGCAACAGCGGTGGCCACAGCAGCAGGGATGGCAGCAGTGGGGACTCCTTCCACCCTACCGCCTGCCTCCCAAATGACAGCCTGTGTGCATGCAGAGAGGACTGAAATGGCCTGTGGCAGGCCCAGGCTGTCCTTTGGGAAGCAGGCTGGAGGGTGGAAGGAGTCCCTGCCACTGCCATCCTGCTATGCAGCAGCAATTTTTAAAGGCAAAGAGATAGAACTTTTCCTTTCCTCCTCCCGCCACCGCAGCCCTTTACTTGTAAAGGGAAATCCTTGCCTGATTCCCCTTGACAAGTATAGCCACCAAGCTGTCTTGCAAGGTGGGGGCTTGACTCGACTCACCTTCAGACTGCCCCCACCCCCCATTTGGCTCAAGGGCGAGCCTTCAAGCCAAGCTGGCTCGAGTGCAAATTGGCTCGATTTCAAACCAGTTGACGCATTCCTAGCCCCTGACTGCCTACCTAGCATGACCCCCAACGTGGTCCTCGATCTCAGCCCTACTGGGTCAGGCCCCAGGCCTATCTAGTTCAGCATCCTGTTTCCCACAGTGGCCCATCAGATGCCTCTCAGAAGCCCAAAGGCATGCCTTCTCTCTTGCTGTGCTCACCTGCAACTGGTAGATCCAATCCCGTAACTCTCCCAATCTAGGTTTTGGATTTGTGCTCTCTAGTGACCATTACCCACAGCTCAGCTATCTGACAAGAGGGAAGAAATCACCCACCCACCCCACCCCACAACATTGAAACTGGAATGATATGAATCCCTCCCTCTCTCCATTTCTGAAGATCCGTGGTCATCACAAACTCACTAAAAGCAAACAGTGATAATCAGGATGGCCACTAATGTATGATGCACTGATTAAAATAAATAAATGCACATCCACTTGATGGGAAAACTATTCGTTTTAAAATGTCATTGTCAAAATAACTTCAGTGGCTTCCTCCTGGAGTGTGAAACTTTTGCATCTATTCAATAGGGGGTGGTTTTCTTCTTCAGGGTTGTAGGTTTTTATGGACCAAGCTCCCCCTCTCTCAAAGTTCAGACCTATGTTATCAATGAGCTAACAGAAGAGTCTTCTGGATTGGGGTAGGCAGAAGCTTGGGAGTTTCTGGTAGCTTCTAGTCTTATTAGAAGTAGCTCTCCAGATTTTTGGTCTAGCTTTTTCCTCCCTTCCCTTCTAGCCAATATTGTAAAGCTGATTGGTTGGCTGAGTGGGGCATGGCCACGCCATTTTTAATCTCTTTTTCTTTGCATGCTGAGGTTTAGTTTTACTTTCTCTACCATTAATTCATCTCAGGGTTCTTCCCCAAGCTTTCCTTGTTCCCCTTCTGTTCTGCAGAAAAGTTCTCCAAGAATTCAGTGGCTATGCTGGGGATAGCCCTTTGGTGCAGGGTTGGGTGGGTTTCTGGGAAGATCATCTGTATGCTTGTACACTGAAGGTGCCAAGCCCCCTCCCTGGCACCTCCAAGATAGGTCTGAGAGAGACTCCTGCATGCAACCTTGGAGAAGCTGCTGCCAGTCTGTGTAGACAACAGTGAGCTAGATGGACCAATGGTCTCCCTATGTTCCTAGACCACCCCACAGAAATCAAGCAGCTGTTTATATTCTATATTAAGACAAAACAGAGGCATGTGGGATTTATTAAAAGTAATTTATTATATGAAAGCAAAGCTTTGGCCACTTACCAAAGCATCCAACTGAAAGAATTAACTAGCACAGTAAGAGCAGCTGGGAGCTTTGCAACTTTCATAATATACCCTCTTTTGATTTGGTAAATGGAATGGAATGCAGTAGAATAAAAACAGATGCTTTTCCAGATTAAACTTAGGGTGGAGAGTGGAGAACCAACAACATTTCCATAAGGATGTAAAAAATATTAACCTTGTGTCACAAGATGAAACTTTTCCAATAGCCAATTGAATTAATAATTAAAGACATCAAAAGTTTCAGGATAAGTTATTCATAACATGGCACACACGAAGTTAGAATTCTCACAAGTTGTCTCACACTTGAAGAATGAAACAGCTCAATTTAACAAAGACTTTTTGATGAGGGAAAGAAGATCGATATATACTTAGCTAGTTGTCAGAATGTTAACCTACAGTGAAAGAGTTCTAAAGAAATATCAGCCATAACATGGTTGAATGACTGGTGACCTTCTACAATCAAGCAATTAAATTACTGTGGGAGCGGTAATCTGTGTATGATGACAGAAAAACACTTAAATTATTGGTAAAGTAAAGTAAAGTTGTGCTGTCGGGTCGGTGTCGACTCCTGGTGCACACAAAGCCCTAGGGTTTTCTCTGGTAGAATACAGGAGAGGTTTACCCATTGCCATCTCCCATGCAGTATGAGATGATGCCTTTCAGCATCTTCCTGTATCACTGCTGCCTGATATAGGTGTTTCCCATAGTCTGGGAAATATACCAGCAGGGATTCGAACCAGCAACCTCTTGCTCCCTAGGCAAGTTACTTTCCAGCAACGCCATTAGGTGGTGGTGGTAGGCCATTGGTAGGGGACCCCTACAGCCTCGTGGCTGGGGATGATGGGAGTTGTAGTTCAACGACTGCTGAAAGGCCAAGTTTACCCAGCCATGGTTAGAGACTCTGGAGGAAGTGTGCACTCTGTGACTAAATGTTATGGCGGATCAGCAGAAAAATCTAGCCTGATAATTAATATCTTGATGAAAGAAAAAAGATATCCAGAAGTAGTATTTTTGGCTGAAGTGTCCCAATTATCGATTAATATTGCTCTTTTTAATGGGAACGGCTTTAGACAGAAGACACATGTTGCTAATGGCCAAACACCAAGTCCCCTTGTAATGAAGACAAGCCTTATAAAGTACTAGGAAGCACACCCCTAAATCACTGGTGTCAGTTGAATCTTTTTCCTGGCTTGCAATGTTGGTGCTCTGCAGAAGTCAAAAGTCAGTCCGGAAGTATCAGTTCCAGAAAAGACAAAACCTTGCAGGCAAATCAGGGATCATCTTTAAAGTGATGAGGCAGTTCCTACACCTGTAACTCAACAATATTGGCTCAAAACAGATCCCTGCTGAAGTTGAGCCAATCTACAACCCACACTCAAAACAGTCCCACAAGACTTCAAACCAGACAACTGTGGAATTAATGGAGTCTGTGGACTGCAGCCAGTTCTAGCACCGATTTCAATGGAAAATCGATCCGGTTGCGCTTACCTCTTGCTATACAGTCATGTTTTAGTTCATTCACTATGTGACTGAGAATGAAGCATGTGGATCTATTCCATCCTACCAAAACTTACAACTAAAAGCCCTGTCAGAAAGAATAGGGAGCAGTTTGACTGAACAGTAGAAATGTCCCCATTGCTGCTAACTGCAGAGATCATTAAAAGATAATGGGCTACAGGTTTCTCTTTATTAATATTGTGACACTATAGAAACAAAACAGGCTTGCCCGATAGTATAATCAGACAGCCATCATTAATTCAGGTGGTTAATTGTTATTTTAGTCACAGCCAAGTCCAAAAGATTTCAGTGACCTTTAGAACAGCGGCTACGGAGAGTGTAGCAGGGTTACTTCAGAGACAGTGCAAAATATTTTATGCATATCTGAAGGATTAGCAATTTTTTTCAATGGCAAGAGCGGTATTGAGTGTAATATTGCATTTTAGAACTGTTTGCACAAGTTCCTGCTCAGTTCCCTTCGTTGAATTCACAGGTCACATAGCACTGCACATTCTTGTTGGAAGAACTACGGAAAGGAGGGGGGGGGCGGAAGAGGCCAAGGAGCAGGATAGTGCTAGAAGAAGCACTTCCTTTAAAAAAAAAAAAAAAGGAGAGATAGTGAGTCACCAACACGTGGTGTCAGCGAAAGGACAATACTTGAACTGCTGCTGCTTTAAGACATCTCAGGAGAGACATGGGTCATCCCCTCCACATTCAGCTGGGAAACATTCACATTTTCCAAGGTAATAGGCATGCAAAACAGTTTCTAATGGGCATGCAAAGAGAGAAAATACCAACAGGTGAATTGTTTTAATGGGTCCACACTCTTTTTATTCAGTTTTTTTTTAAAAAAAAAATCACAACAAATCACCTATGAAGACATCAGGTTCGATACCTAGCCCAATTGGTTAAAGCCAGTCAGCCGCTGGGAGAAGAATTACCATAGCATGTCCGCACTCCACACATCTCAGACAAGCAAGGCCACAAGTAAATAATCCTAAAACAAGCCTCTATTCTCTCTCTCTCTCTCTCACACACACACACACACAACCTCCGGCAACCACAGCAGGATGATAAAAACAAACGTGTTTCCATCAGCACAAGATGGCATCCAGCATTTCCTTGGAGAGATCAGCTTTTTAAAAATTGCTCAAAAAGTAGCCAGCCAAGAATAGAGAAGGAGGAGGGGGAGAAGAGATATAATCACTGCCTCGAAAAGAGGCAGAAAGGGACGTGGAGGGGATGAGGCACACACACCAGCCCTCAAGTTGTCAAAGTTGTCTGTGTGCTGCTGTTGCCGATGTGCTTCCTCAGCTCCCCAAATTTGCCACCTTCTCCAGACATCTTATAATCCTCAGGCAAGAGTTCAGGGCTGTCTCACCTGGAATCTGCCACTGAAACCTCTGTCCCTTCCACAGGGTCCTAGGTAAAGAGACAACGCCAGTGCCACACTTATCTGCTTATCAAAGTGCAGACAATGGGTGAGGGTGGGGTGGGGGGAAGAGATCCTTCAAATCCGCAGGTTCAAGTTCAACCACACACATTCTCACTTTCTCTCAGATCCTTAGTTTAAAAAAAAACCTAGGAAGGCACAAAAGCATATCCATAAGCAAAGACCCTCACCGTCAGACTGGGCGTGAAGAGGGGGGGAACCACCCTAGCCAGACCGATCTAAGATTTAAAGAGCTGAGCTCCCAAAGCAAGGTGTAGGGGAGATCCCGTGGATTGCCCAGATCATGCTTTCCTGAAGAAGCAGAAAGAAGGTGGGCTGCATTGAATCAACCCAATGCCTAGAAAAGACGCCCCGGAGTTAACCCAGGCGGCGGCAACAGCCACTTACCATGACGTTTCCTTGCATTTTGGCGGTTTTAATCATTGCCTTTTCCTTCATTTTGGCTGTGAACGGAGGAGGAGGATGCTGGGCTGGGGAAGAAAAGAGCGTGCCTGCCGGTCTCCTTACAACACAGGCTTACTACTTAATAATCCATCGGCTTGGTCACTTTAGTCAGGAAGCTGGCTTTTACACTTGCGAGGAGATGTTTATTCGTGGGGTGGGGAGGGGGAAGGAAGGGAGACGGGAGCTGAGGGAGGAGTGGAGAAAGGAGAGAGGGAGAGTTCTGATGTTTTCTCTCGCTTCTTTAAACCCAACGCCCTTTGGAGAAAAAAACGCATAAATGTGGGATTTTTGGGTCGTCATTCTCTCTCTCTCCACCCCCACCTCTTTGCAACAATGACTTGAACATATTTAGGAGGAAGGCGAGAGTCTCCTCGCGCGCTGCCCGGATCACAATCGTTCGCGTCCTGCTAGAACTCTCTGGGTAACACGCGAGAGCCGGAGAGAGCTCCTTCGCCAGCGCGCACGCACACGCCCCAGCCACTACAACACTCGCAGCAGGGGTGACTGGCGTCGTGAGAATGCGGCCGGGCTCGCCCGGGTGGGCGGGCAGGTTTGTCTCCTCGAATGCTTCCTACAGAGCGGCTTGAGTGTGGCAAGGACGGTGGGGGGGGGGGAAGGATCCTCCCGCCAACCTTTGTCCAAGGGCAATCAGTGTTTTTTATATATCTTGTACACAAAGCCTTTTGGGAGTGTCATAGTGGAGGGAGAAAGCGCCCTCCTTTTACGTGGGGCTCCTAGGCAGTCGGTGGGGAGCTCCCCTCACATGCACAACCGGCCACACGCCAGCCTGGGCAGCACAATCGGAAGGACCAGGCGCCAAGAGGACCAGCCTGCTGCAAACGCAGGGAGGGGAAGGAAGGACGGAGATCAATAACGTTGTTGTTGCAGGTTACTATGGGACACCCGTCACGTTTCCATGGTTGCGCTCGTTTGGGTCTGCATCTGAAGCAGATGCGATCACCATTCCCTGCATCAAGGGGACTGTGAAGGTTTTCCCGCAACCACCTTCCCGAGCGCCTCTGTGCAGCCAATAGAGAGCCCCTGGGCAAGCGGCGCTACCTTCTCCCCCGCTCCGCTCCGCAACCCAAGCCCTCCCGCCGCAACAGCAGCATCCCGGCCCGCTCAGCCTCCGGCCCGTCTCCCGCCCTAGGCAGCAGCTGCTCGCCACGCCCACCACCAGGACACCGCTTTGTCGTGGCATTTCCGGGACACGGACGTCGCCACCAGCGTCCGCGCCCTTCCTAGCCCCTCCACATTCTTGCCCAGAGCCCCGTCTCGGGCCACCTCTCGCTCTCCGTCCTCCTGTCCACACCCCACCTGAGACACCCGCTGCTGGCACCTCCTCCGTCCTTATCTTCCCTTCCCAGCATGCCCTGCTACTGCTTCTCCATTCATCCTCTCGGAGGCTCCCCGGTGATTTTTTGCGCCCCCCCCCCCCCCGCCACGCACCACCCACAGCTGCTAAGGATGGCGAAGCCGCCGCTCTGGAGAAGCCCGGCTCCAGCCCTGCCCTTTCTCCGCGGCCCGCTCTGGGCCTTCTGCCATTCAAGAGCCTGCCTCGTTCTTCTTAAAGACAAAGCAGGGTTCATTTTGTAGTCCGGTCACGCCAAGAGCTCGAAAATGCTACAGCGGAGGAGATGTTTTCTACCGCAGTTTCCCTTTCCCCTACAGGTGCCGCAGGCAAGGCACCTCGGAGCTCCCTTGTGCAGCCTGCACACACGTACACACGACACGCCTCCCTCCTGGAAGGTTATTTGGGTCTTTTCTAGGCAGCCGTCTCCAGAAATGTAACTGAACCGAAACAAGTCGGAAGGAAGCCAGTAAACGGTTGCTACTCAGGAGAAACTAGTAGGATCCACTTTTATTCAGCCCCTATGCGAAGGAGGCAGCTTTTCACGATTATCTTTTGCTATCATTCACTGCTAAACATAACCATGTACACGACTTTGGGCTCCTTGGAGGAAGAATGGGATAGAAATGTTATTGTTATTATTTCTTGTTTACACAGTCAGACAGGTGTTATTGACTGGTTTGTTTTATCCAGACATCGAGTCCTTCCCAAGGGCATTATTTGATGATGATGATGATGATGATGGGAAAGCAAACCAGGGAATGGAACCCAACTCATGAATCCACTTGAGAAGGTTTGCAAGGTATGGAGAAAAGTTCTTTCCCCCAAATTGTTTACAAAACCCGTTTGCAAGCTTCTTAACTAAAGCTTTACTGGTTGACAAATAAGAACTGATGGCAATTCTGAGTGAAAGACATTGTTCAACCTTTTAAAAATTATGACTGCAATCAATCACCATTACAAACTGTCGTTGAGACACTAATTGGAGGGTTTATGAGAGGAAAGCTGGTCTTGTGGTAGCAAGCATGACTTGTCCCCTTAGCTAAGCAGGGTCTGCCTTGTTTACATATGAATGGGAGACTAGAAGTGTGAGCATGATAAGATATTCCCTTCAGGGGATGGAGCCACTCTGGGAAGAGCAGAAGGTTCCAAGTTCCCTCCCTGGCTTCTCCAAGATAGGGCTGAGAGAAAGTCCTGCCTGCAACTGCCTGAGCCATTTTTGGAAGGGCAGTATAGAACTCAAATAAAATAAATAAACCTTGAAAAAGCCACTGCCAGTCTTTGAAGACAATACTGAGCTAGATAGACCAATGGTCTGACTCAGTATATGGCAGCTTCCTATGTTCCTATGCAGAATCTAGATGTAAGAAGTTTGTTTACACATTGGTATCACAATATATCAGCAGGATACACCACAATTTATTGAAGGAAAACTGAAGAGAATGATAAAGGTGGGACTTCAGTTCAACTCTACTCAATAGGGGTGTACACAGACCATTTTTGCAGTCCATGAGCCAGTTTGGTCAAATTGACCAGCTGGGCTGGTCATTTTGACTGAACCAGTTCACTCATTCGAGCCACTGTTCCCTCTAAGGCATGTGCATACGCTCACAAGTTTTTGGATGTCCACTCAGTTCATTTTAGATCCCGCTCAGGTTGAATCAGGAAGGCCCGACTCTGAATGCATGTGCACACACACTGCCTTGATACTGCTGCCCAGAACAAAATTCATTCCGCACAGAGATGAAAAAAATTAGAGGGACCACTGGTTCGAGCTGGGCCCGATTGAGGAGGGCAACTGAGAGGGGCGGGGGCAAGAGGCATCTTTAGAAGTAAAAACGGGTCCATTACTGGCAGCGGCACCAAAGCTCAGCAGCAGCACTCCTGCCAGCAGCCGCATATGCATGGAGACCAGGTAAGTGCCAGAGCTGTGCCAGAGCTGCACACAGACTGCTGCCAGGCATATGTGCACTTAGGTAATTTTGGACTGGGACATGAAGGCCCTTGGAGGCGCCCTCCTCCCCCAGCTGCAAGTTAAGCATCACCCCACTACACACAAACACACTGTGACATACTCAGTATTTTTAACAGGTGGGTTCCTAAGGGCACAAATAGCAACTGAACTCACAAGAATGTAAGACTATAAAACAGGTATATTTATGCAAATATGCATTAGCAGAAACATTTCAATATGCAACTCAACATATTCCCATCCTATATATTTGGGACTGTGGTTTCTTTGAGGATTTGGGGGCCCCCGGGGTGTGTGGAGGCCCTGGATTTCTGCCCAGGTATGAAGCGCCTCTGCTTGCGGGAGCACTACGGCTCAGCTTTGGTACCACCATTAAGGGACCATCTCCTTTACTTTTAAAGATGCCTCGCAGTCACTGCCCTCAATTGAGCCTGGCTCAAACTGGCAAACCGGTTTGCTTCAAACTGGGTTTGGTTGGGTCGATCGCAAACTGGCCCCGTTTCCTAAAAGGTGGTCCAGTTTGTGATTGACCTGCTCGAACCTCCCCAGTTTGCAGCGGACCAAGATCGAACCAGTTCTGCACACCCCTACTACCCAGCAGATAACCCTGCCTCTTATGTGACAATTATTTATGGACTAAATACTTAAATGGCCAAAAACCTTTTGGCATAAGTGGACACCACCCAGAATGTTTCAGGCTTTAAGTATAAGTAACAGTTTCCAGAGGAGTGGCCGACAATTGAAGCAAAACACAATAATTTTGTAGCACCTTAAAGACCACATTTATTTCTGCATACGCTTTCAAGCTGGTTAGTCTTTAAGATGCTGCAAGTACCTCTGTTGTTTAAATGAACATGTGGCACAAACCACAGACTTCTGCATAAGACTTTTACATTGGCTCACTCCCATTAACTTTAAGTGGCTACCCTGTCTTAAATGCAGATTTTCCACTTAATTGGTGGTTTGTAGACTGCCTCCATACAAGATTACTTTTTCATTGACTCTGCTGGTATCTTCTGAAAGCTTTAGCACCACATCTTTATTCTCTGGTTGGGAGGGGAGGGGAGGGAGTAAACTAAGCAAGGGCATAGTAAAGTCATGGTCTTTTGAACAAACAACCAGAAAATAAATGCAACTGCCTTCTCTTGTCCCATGTCCTCAGACTGGCATTAGAGGCCTTGTTCTACATCCCTCTGCTATTAGAAGATTGGCAGACAAGAGAAAAGGGCCCTTTTCTACAGTGGCAAAATTACGGAAATGCCCTACTTAGGGAGATCCAATAAATAGACCAGTGTTCCCTGTAACAGGAATTCCCAGATGTTGACTATAACTCTCAGCATCCCCAACTGCAATGGCCTTTAGCTGGGGATTATGGGAGTTGTACAACATCTGGGAGCTATCTAATGGCTCAGCGGGGAAATGCTTGACTAACAAGCAGAAGGTTGCCAGTTTGAATCCCGGCTGATACTATATCAGGCAGCAGCGATATAGGAGGATGTTGAAAGGCATCATCTCATACTGTGCAGGAGGAGGCAATGCTAAACGCCTCCTACATTCTACTGAAGAAAACCACAGGAAATCAAAATTACTGGACTTAGTGACAGACATTGTAGAGGGGGAGGGTAAACAAGCTTCTCTTTTCCCCCTTTGATACCACAAACATACTTAGAACAGGAACAGGGCTGCCTGGGACAAATAATGATTGTAGTAAATAACTCTCCCTTTCAATAGGCACCACGTTAAGTTTCTAGGCACCATGGCTCTCTGGCGCCTGAGATTTTTCACTGCCACTGGTGGCAGATTTCTCAGGTTATATTATTACTATTTGCTCATTCTGCTTCTGGGAGTTTGTAATTAATCTATTGCAAAGGGGTTCCCAAACTTGGGCCCCCAGATGTTGTTAGACTACAACTCCCACCATCCCCAGCCACAATGGCCAAAAGCTGTTGGGGCTGGGGATCTGGAGAGTTTTAGTCCAACATCTAGGGACCCAGGTTGGGGAACCCTATGCCTAGTGCAACCATTTTAGAGTTCTATGGTTTCTTTCAGATCCTGTGTTAGCTATTTAAGATGCCAATTTAGTAGAGAAAAGCAGAACACAAATTTGTTAAATAAGTCCCAGTGTACTTTACATCATAGACTGTAACATAAGATGACAGGTTTCTACCCTCAAGGAGCTTACAGTGGGGGGCGGGGGCAAGGATGGCCAGCACCTGAGAGAGGGGGGGAAATAGATGATGAAGGGTTAACAAGGGATGCAAGAGAGCAAATTCAGCTACACTGTGTCTTGTGAATGCTCCAGCAAGCAAATCCAGCTGAAAAGGATTAGCATAGTATGACTTGACCACACAGACAAGCTTTAGAGACAGATTGTTATCCGTTTGCCTCCAAGATGTTTTTGTATATCAATTGCTAAATACTGAAGCCTGGCACTACCTTTTTCTTCTCCCTTTCTCCCCCCAGGTCCGCCCCCCCCCCCCCATGCATTTGTTGGTTTTGTCTTATTAGTTGATTTAATTTGTGTGGTTTTGGCACTACTTTAGCAATTGCTATGATTAAAATAATTTTGTCCTAATCTTCAGGCTGCTGGCAAGCCTTTGCTATCACTTCTAATACCACTCATATTTTGATTTTTGTTGTTGCATTAAGAGTCTCCATTTCATTTGGACAAATGCCTTTTCAGTAGATGCTCTTCTGCTGTGCACAGCTGGATCTTCACCCATTGCATTATATGATATTCCATGACAAACTGAGCTTAGGATATTTTTAGGCACTGTTAAATCCCCACATTTTTTATAAATTAACACTTACAAGGCAACAGCCCTGCAAGGTGGGCCAGAATTATACCCATACTGCAGATCAGATTGAGTCCAAAACTGAAAGAACAGGGCTTCCTGAAGATATTTTAGGAGAGATTGCTATGTTGAGATTTGAACCAGGGACCTTGCAGGTCAAAGGTCATACTCTGGACTATCATCATCATTTCTTACAGTCCACAACTAGCCAGGAATTACAGTAATCAACAGTTACAGGCAATATAACATAAAATACTCCAATACTAAATAATAATAATACTGAATAATATTAAGATGACCAACCCACCACCGGCATAATACATACACCTTACATAACATAAGGGTTAACCATTTGTTTCCTGATATTACAAGCAGTGGGGCAAAATTTAGCCACGCAGTAGGTAAACTCAGCATCAGAATCAGAAAGGAGGAGATTTACATAAAATTCGTCCAGCCAGCCTGGATAGTGTAACAAAATTGGACCAATAAAAAGAGAACGTATCTCTCTATAAAATACATGGTAAAGTAATACATGCTCCACTGACTCAACCATGCCTGAATGGCAGGGGTAGAGCCGTTGGGAATAAGGTTTACAGTGAAACTTTCCCTCCAAAACAGCCGAAGGTAACACATTTAAACGGGCCAAAGTAAATGCATGGTAGAACTTAGGGAGAGTAAGTTTATATAAATAATTAGCTGGGGATAAGATTTGTCTAGAATTTCCTGCAACCACGCAGTGCATAATTCGCGCTCTGTCCTTTTGAAGCACAATGTCCCAAAGGTGCTGGTGAATTGATTCTTTGGCCTTTTAGAGGCCTATATGAGCCAAATAAGTCCACACCTCGTCAATGATTGTTTAAAATCCAAAAAGTTTCAAAAACTCTGCCCAATTCTTCCACAGAACTGCCTAGGCAATCAACTTTTATTGGCCCCAATTCCTTCCTGTACAGCCAGAAGGCTACTTAGAGAATTTAAGCAGGAGTGAGCTAGCCACATCATTTCTTTTAAGTACAGAGTAGACATTATGTAGTACACATAGAGGGCAAAATTTAAGAACACAGAACTATTTCATTTTTAAAAGCTCAGGACAATGGACATTATCTCTTTTCTTAGCCTCACAAATACCCTGTAAAATGCACACTCTCAGCCTAACCTAAAGCCCCATAACAACCTTTTTGGTTGAACAGGGATTTGAACTAGGGTCTCTCTCATCTTAGTCCAACACTACACCACACTGTGGTAGCTAAATACTACTGCATTTAATTCAACTTACCTTGAAAGACTGCCTTCTTGCATATATTGCTGCTTGTTCTTTAAAATGTCCAGGAGAAGCTCTTATTCAGATGTCTCTAGGGTACCAGCTTTGCTGGTTTACCTAGGATTATGCAAAGCTTCAGGGAGCCTATTCAACTTCATTGTCTAGTTAGGGCTGAAGTCAAGCAAACCTCACTGAATATTGCAACCACAGAAAGGACAATTCCCAGGTCACTGGGGGAGTAAAGGGAGGGAGGAGGCATTTTAACAAACAAGATGGTTTTTTAAACGGTCAACAGCAAAGATTGACTGCAGCCCTAACTAGACAATGAAGACTGGCGTGGCTCCTGACTGGTCCTGTAAGTACTTTTAGGGGTTGGGGAGGGGCGAAGCAAAGTGGAAACCCCCTCCAAAGCACTGAAGGGCCCCCTGATAACTGAGCAAAGAGGCACCTTTTAAAGTGGTGACTCTAGTATTTAGGAAAAGAGAACAATTGTCCCTTTCCAGCCTCAGCACAACATCCCTCCAGTGGTTGTTGCTGGTGTCTGCCAGAGTCAGGTGATGTCCAGCTCAGGGGCTCAGGAAGGTGATGGACAGATCCAACCACAAGGAGGAGGAAGCATCCCAAGCCACTTGCTCACTCCTCCTCCAGGTTGTGTTCATTCATGGCTTGCCAGAGCCAGACATATTCAGGAGTGAACAAGCAAGGTGCAGAATCCATCCCGCCATGGAGTGGAGGGCATTGCTGAGGGCAGCCAGCAAGTCTGCCCCCCAGGGACTAGAGGCAACATTTTTGCACTGAAGAGCCAAAGAAAATCTGTTCAGGACTGCTCTGATTGATTGATTGATTGATTGATTAAGTGCCATCAGGTCGGTGTCGACTCTCGGCGACCACATAGATAGATTCTCTCCAGGATGATCTGTCTTCAACTTGGCCTTTAAGCTCTCTCAGTGGTGCATTCATTGCTGTGGTAATCGAGTCCATCCACCTTGCTGCTGGTCGTCCTCCTCTCTTTCCTTCAACTTTCCCCAGCATTAGACTTCTCAAGGGAGCTGGGTCTTCGCATAATGTGTCTGAAGTATGATAGTTTGAGCCTGGCCATTTGTGCCTCGAGTGAAAATTCTGGATTGATTTGTTCCATGATTGATTTGTTTGTTTTCCTGGCTGTCCATGGTATCCTCAAAAATCTTCTCCAGCACCAAAGTTCAAAAGCATCAATGCTTTTTCTATCTTGCTTCTTCAAAGTCCAGCTTTCACATCCATAGAGTGTCATGACAAAAACCATTATCTGCTCTACCTTAGGTATATTTTTAGATTATGAACCCTTTGGGGATAGGAAGCTATCTTATTTATTTTTCTATGTAAACCGCTTTGAGAACTTTTGTGTCAAAAAGTGTTATGTAATTATTCATAGTAGCAGTGGTCATCCCCATATTGAAGATGGGGTGGTTCACACAGCCCTATTTAGCTACTAGGAGCCTTAATAACATCATATTTCCATGGCATCATCTAGAGCAGGGATTCTCAATGTTGGGTCCCCAGATGTTATTGGACTTCAACTCCCATAATCCCCAACCCCAGTGGCCTTTGGTTGAGGCTTATGGGAGTTGAAGTCCAATAACATCTGGGGACCCAACGTTGAGAATCTCTGATCTAGAGGATCCCATCTGCTGTTGCTCACTCCTAACTTTCAGGAAATTGGAAGTGGGGTGCAATATTCCCAAGTATTTTTGCAGACACTACTATATACTAGTTGGTTGTGACCTTCGAGCATCAAAAATACATGCATTTACTATTAGCGCTTCTAACTGATATCTCTCTAGATCAGTGATTCTCAAACTTGGGTCCTCAGGTGTTATTGGACTTCAACTCCCATAATCCCCAACCAAAGGCCACTGAGGCTGGGGATTATGGGAGTTGAAGTCCAATAACACCTGAGGACCCAAGTTTGAGAATCCCTGCTCTAGATGCTTATTAGCATCTGCAACATGTAGTTAAAAAAATCATTTCACCATGCATCTTAGCTATGAAGTGGTGCCTGAAGTAGACACAGCTATTGGATGGCTCTATTTGAATGCTGCAAAAATTCAGGACTGTTGTCGTTTCATTCCAAGTTTTTCCATTTCCTTTGTGATATTATGTAAGAACTCAGCAGATGATTCAACACCTGCCAGTCCAGTTCCAATTAGCCAGACTCTGGTCCAGAAGTTAGTGTGCCTGCCTTGTTTGGTTTCCACAACAGTACAATTTAGTTATCATCATATATCATGTTACATTCAAGACAAACCCTTTGCCAAAATGCTGCAAATTGAGATGTTGTGAGGTTGTGGGGGGGGGGGAACCCTGTTTGGCTTAGTTCCCACCCACCACCCACCCACCCCGTCCCAAGCTTTCCTACCCTCCTTCTAAGCTACATTCTCATCATTCCATTTCCCCATTGTCCCAACACTTGCACAAGCAGGCAAGAAAAAATCCACAGGCTGCTTTATGAATCACAAGATATGACCAAGACCAAACTAGATATAACATCAAGAAATACAACCATCAAGGGCACAATCTGGGTTGGAGCTTTGCCACTGGGCAAGTTACCTACACCCCTGCTATTTGCTCCACAGGGCAGAACATACATGTCAACATCATCGGGAGAAGGCATAACCTCCCTAAATGCCTGCCTGGAGGCAGTGCTGGGCTAGATGAGAGGTAACAAGCTGAGACTGAATCCAGATAAAATGGAGGTACTTACTGTGCGGGGTCGGAATTCAGGAGATTATTTTGATCTTCCTGTTCTGGATGGGGTCACACTTCCCCAGAAGGAACAGGTATGCAGTCTAGGGGTGCTTCTGGACACAAAACTCTCCCTGGTGTCCCAGCTAGGAATGTGCACCGGACCAGTCCGGGGCCATTGCAGAGGCCTATGAACCGGTCCAGATTGGGGCCGGTCTGGAGGGGGGGCATGTAGCTTTAAGAGAGGGGGGATAGTACTCACCCCTCCCGTCGCTTTTCCCCCTCCGGCGCATGATTTTTTTAGCAAAGATTTTGGGGCGGCAGCGTTCCTCCCTGCCACCCCTGCCCCATCGTTGCCCATCAAAAGCGGAAGTTGAGAGCACACATGTGCCCGTCACGGCGCACGCACGCCACCGCACGTGCACAGCACACGTTGCATGTGCGCGCGACGGTGGCAACAGGCAAGCGCCATGATGGGCGCATGCGTGCTCTCAACTTCCGCTTTTGATGGGCAACAACGGGGGCAGGGGGGGCAGGGAGGAATGCTGCCACCCCAAAATCTTTGCTATAAAGTCATGCGCCCAGGGGAGCAGCAGGGGGGGAGCAGCAGGAGGGGTGAGTACTACCCCACCCTTAAAGCTACATGCCCCCCAGACCACGCCTCCCTGGTTCCGTGCACATCCCTAGTCCCAGGCTGAGGCAGTGGCCAGAGGTGCCTTTTATCAGCTTCTGCTGATACACCAGCTGCATCCATTTCTTGAGATAAATGACCTCAGAACAGTAGTATATCTGCTGGTCACCTCCAGACTTTGCTGCAATGTGCTCTATGTGGGGCTGCCTTTGTACACCATCCAGAAAGTGCAGTTAGTCCAGAATGCAGCAGCCAGGTTGGTCTCTGGGTCATCTCGGAGAGACCATATCACTCCTATCTTAAAAGATCTACACTGGCTGCCGATAAGTTTCCGGGCAAAGTACAAGGTTTTAACAGCTTGGACCCTGGGTATTTAAGAGAACATCTTCTTTGCTATGAACCACACCGCCCACTGAGATCATCTGGTGAGTACTCAGGGATGGGCCTTCTCCATTGCTGCTCTGAGGCTTTGGAACACACTTCCTGCTGAAATAAGAGCCTCCCCATCTCTTACAACTTTTAAAAGGGCAGTCAAGATGCATTTGTTCACCCAGGCTCTTAATTAGATACTATTTTAATTGTGTTTTAATAATTTTAACTTTTAAATTTTTAATTGTGAAATGTGTCAATCTTTTTATTGGTTGTTTTTCTTGTTTTGTAAACCGCCCAGAGAACTTGTGTTTTGGGTGGTATAAAAATATGTTAAATAAATACATACATACATACATACATACATACATGTAGCTGTATGACACTTGTATGCTAATTGATTGATTAAGTGCTGTCAAGTTGGTGACGACTCTTAGTGACCGCATAGATGAGTAGTTTACCATTGCCCTTCCCTGCACAGTATGAAATGATGCCTTTGTCACTGCCACTAAAGTGACCATCCACCTCCAGCACCTTCCTATTTTGCTACTGTTCAATATAGGAGCCTGCTTGCTTTAGCTGGGCAGCTGGGATGACCTTCAGGCTTTGAGTGAACCTACTGGGAGTATACCTCCTGGCATAGTTCACTCATTCCTCCCAGGAACATCACCCTGCCAAGATGAGGCAGCATAGCAGGACTACTGTTACTATTATTTATAGACCGCTTTAAAAAAAAATCTCAAAGTGGTTTACATAGAAAAATAAGAACATAATTCCTTGAGACCCCGCCCCCCACCCCCAGAGATCACAGTCTAGAAGAAAAAAAGTTGACACAGACTGGCAGCGGCTTCTCCAAGGTTGCAGGCAGGAGTCTCTCTCAGCCGTATAGTGCCAGGGAAAGAACTTGGAAATATGCCCCGCTAAGGGGTATATCTTACAGGGCTCAAGTTTCAAGGGCCAGTTTCCCTCCAGGTTTGGGGATATATATATATATATATAACAATTACACTGTAACATCACAGAATAAAGCTGTTGCAGCAAAGCCTGCTGTTGCTTTTCTAAAGGGCAGGCATTCTCAAACTTGGGTCCCCAGATTATGTTGAACTACTACTGCCATCATCCCCAATCACAATGGCCTTGGGGATGATGGGAGTTGTAGTCCAATGACATCTGGGGGCCCAAGGTTGAGAACCCCTGATATAGAATATAAGGCTAATTTCAGCAGTATGATTCCTTAACACTGCCATGTTAAGCTGCATTTCCAACACGGGGCGGGGCAAGATGGTCCAAGCTATTTTATTACACAAAGCACTGGCTTTCATACAGTGTTCTACAAAATCCTGGCATTCCTTGGAAGTTTATAAGGGGTTCCTCAAAAAGAAGATCAGCAATAGTGGACAACATTCATGAAAGCCAGCTTTTCATAACTCATTTTCCCTGTAGTTACTCAAGAATACCAAGTGTGTTTAAGGCACACACACTCCGTGTATGGTGTATGTGTGATGACAGCAAGGCCCAACATGCTCTAGTCTAGTCTGCAGTGTTTCAAGAAGTGGAGTCCCATTTTTGCTTTTGTCTATTTTGAGAGTTGCATATAATATACACACAACAAATCAATAATTAGGAGCCAGAGTGGTGTAGTGGTTAGAGTGCTGGACTAGAACCGGGGAGACCTGAGTTCAAATCCCCATTCAGCCATGAAACTACTCTGGGCCAGTCACTTCTCTCTCAGCCTAACCTACTTCACAGGGTTGTTGTGAAAGAGAAAACTCAAGTATGTAGCACACCGCTCTGGGCTCCTTGGTAGAAGAGCGGGATATAAATGTAAAAATAAAATAAAATAAAATAAAATAAAATAAAATAAATAATAATAATAATAATAATAATAATAATAATAATAATAAATTGTGACTGACGTAAAAAAAGAGAAAATGTGGGGGAATCAAATGTAACTCACACAATAAGATTGTCCTTTGCTGCTCATTATCCAGACTATATACATTTTTATTTTTGTGTTCCAATCCTTTTCAATGCAAATTCTGCTCTTGGACTAATTTAGAGAGCGTCTCAATTTTTACCAAATATACTGCAGTGTTCATGTTCAAGCAGGACTGAGCATGATTATACATGCTGCCACCTTTTAGAAAATGAAATTCATGTTAGAAAGCACTAGCAGCAAACTTCCCAGTTGCCTCTCTCAAAGTAACATTACTTTCCTCTCTTTCACTTTTTTCCTCTGGTGCTTCTGAAATGGTTTTTTATTTACTATTGAGTCCTATTGACAAAAAGCTACATGTATGTAGTCAAAAAGACACACGTAGCTCAGAAGCTGAAGGACCATGCTCTAGAGCATGCCCAAGAATACTCTACAATTTACAAACCATGATACAGAGTAGCTACACATTTCCCGCTGCTTATTGGGGCAGAAATTATTGCTTATACTCTGAAAGCTCCAGTTCCCACCTGCTCTCTGAAATTAAGCTGCCTCCGGTAGAGGATGAATCTGGCATCAAATTATAGTCTGGTGTTTTCCCCAAGCAAATGCATGCCCATACACTTTGGCCAATTAATAGTTTCAGTTCAAACTTCATGAACCAATTTGTATAGATAATATCCCTTAACTTCACAGTTCCCCATTTTGCACACAGTAGCAGCCTGTTTTGAGCACTGGTTATCATTTGTAAGAGTATTTTAATATTATAATATTGTTTGGAACTGTTAAACCTTATGAAAGTTATTGTATAAGAATAAAGCTTATGTAAGATATATTTATATTTATATCTTACATAAGCTTTATAATTATACAATAACTTTACATATAAATATATATATTATCCTCATTTATGCAACAAATTGCTGTCATTTACATATAAAACACAGATGAAGCTGCCTTATACCAGGTCAGACCATTAGAAGGTTAGCACGGGCATAGAGTCCATTGGACAAGCAGGGACAAATGTCCCTGGGCCCAATGGGTCAGGGGAGCCCCAAGGAGACTGCCCTGCCCCTGTCCTGTCCTGCTGCCACCCCTGCCCCCATTGCCACTGATCTTGGCCTCCAGCTCCAGGGGTGGGGGGGGTGATCGAGTGGGACAGGTGGTGGTCCTCTCCACTCTGGCTGAATAGCACATCTGCACAGTTTGACTATGAACATCGCATGCCCGTGATGGCAGGGGTGGCGGTGGGGAGATGGCTACCTTACCCCTTGCATCTGACATCAGACATGGGGGTACAGCATGCACAATGGGGGCCCCCAACCCAGGTTTTGTCCCCTGGCCCTGGGGGTCTTGCAACGCCCCTGATGGTTAGTCCCTCTAGCCCAGGCTCTGACAAATTCTCTTTGAACCTAAAAAGCCAGCCAATGGGCACTTGATAATATTTACCAGACTTAGTGACGGACATGTGGTGGAGGTATGGCAAATGGGCTTCTCTCTTTGAACAGAAACAGGGCTGGGACAAATACAGATTTTATTAAATAACTCTACCTAGGCCACATTATGCAAAAACCCCTTGAGAAGTCCATAATGCTGGGGAAAGTTGAAGAAAAGAGGAACATAGGAAGCTGCCATATATTGAGTCAGACCATTGATCTATCTAGCTCAGTATTGTCTTCACAGACTGGCAGCAGCTTCTCCAAGGTTGCAGGCAGGAATATCTCAGCCCTATCTTGGAGAAGCCAGGGAGGGAACTTGGAACCTTCTGCTCTTCCCAGAGAGGCTCCATCCCCTGCGGGGAATATCTTAGAGTGCTCAAACATCAAGTCTCCCTTTTTATTTTTTATTTTTACATGTATATCCCGCTCTTCCTCCAAGGAGCCCAGAGTGGTGTACTACATACTTGAATTTCTCCTCACAACAACCCTGTGAAGTAGGTTAGGCTGAGAGAGAGAAGTGACTGGATCAGAGTCACCCAGCATGGCTGAATGGGGATTTGAACTCAGGTCTCCCTGGTCCTAGTCCAGCACTCTAACCACTACACCACACTGGCTCTATCTTACAGTGCTCACACTTCTAGTCTCCCATTCATATGCAACCAGGGCAGACCCTACTTAGTTAAGGGGAGAAGTCATGCTTGCTACCACAAGACCAGCTCTCCTCTTCAAAGAAACTGAAAAATAGCTCAGTATTGTCTTCAAAGACTGGCAGTGGCTTCTCCAAGGTTGCAGGCAAGAATCTCTCTCTCAGCCCTATCTTGGAGATGCCAGGAACTTGGAAGAACCTTCTGCTCTTCCCAGAGAGGCTCCACTCCCTAAAGGGAATATCTTACAGTGCTCACACTTCTAGTCTCCCATTCATAGGCAACCAAGGTGGACCCTGCTTAGCTAAGGGGACAAGTCATGCTTGCTACCACAAGACCAGCAGCAAGGTGGATGGACTTAATTACAACAGCAATGAATGCACCACTGAGAGAGCTTAAAGGCCAAGTTGAAGACAGATAATCCTGAAGAGAATCTATCTATGTGATTGCTAAGAGTCGACACTGACTTGATGGCACTTAATCAATCAATCAGGCCAGTCTAGGTGCCATAGCTGCCTGGCAGCTGGGATTTGTCCAGCCCTGCTGTAGCCCTGTACTGAGTACTGTGACTGGCAGTGACTTACATAGGAAGCTGCCATATACTGAGTCAGACCATCGGTCTATCTAGCTCAGTATCGTCTTCACAGACTGGCAGTGGCTTCTCCAAGGTTGCAGGCAGGAATCTCTCTCAGCCCTATCGTGGAGAAGCCAGGGAGGGAACATGGAACCTATATGCTCTTCCCAGAGTGGCTCCATCCCCTGAGGGGAATATCCTACAGTGCTCACACTTCTAGTCTCCCATTCATATGCAACCAGGGTGGACCCTGCTTAGCTAAAGGGACAAGTCATACCACAAGACCAGCTCTCCTCTCCAAGTGGCTTTTCAAGGCCTCTTTCTCCGACAGCTGCCACTCAAGATCATCTTAAGGGAAAGTGAGAGGCAATGAACCTGGGACTTCCTGCATGCAAGTCATATGCTCTGCATCTGAGCTTTGGCCTCTCCAAGAGTGTTCTTGGCAACTGTGGGATCTGAACCCTGTGGGATCTGATGGTATCCTCAGAATGACTGGCAATTTAGACCTCTTAACAAAGCTACCATATTTCTACATTACATGTGAGGGTGGGGGAGGTTTAGATTCTATCATTCTATCACAGGTGTAGATTCTATCATTACATAGAAAGCAGCATATTAGTCAACTAAATACTGACAAAATACAGACAACCCTTCAGTCCATCCATACAAAATGACACCACATCACTTCCTCAGGTCAGAACAGCAGTCCTGCTAGACAACCCCAAAAGGAAGGTTACCCGTCAACTTGCATTTTTATCAGCCACCCAAAGTTATTAAATCCCTGCATTTTCTTAGTACAGAGCACTGATAAAACATTTTAATTAGCCATTATGGCAGAATGTTAACTTGGCAAACCAGCAGAGGGCAAACTCAGTCTGTATATTCTTTATGTATTCACCTTCCACAGTCAGAACAAGTAAATGCTCTGTGTATCTATCTTTTATCCAGTAGTCTGTACGGATGGACACCTGACAACGTACTGCACCTTATCGTAGAGTAAAATGTATCAGCATCCATCACATATGTCAGTAAATGTCTCTGCTCTACTCCCGGTGAAAGGCACCTCTATGGTAATCAGAGAAGAGGGAACCTCTGGGAGAAATTGGTCATATAGCAATCAGTTGCAAATCGATCCCCATACGACTGACTATATCTGTCACAGTCCCTAGAGTAGTGCCTCTCAAGTGAAGGGTTTCAAAATGAGCAATATGCTCCTCAATCCCAAGGCTGGGGTGTTTCTCGCAGTGTGGGACATGGTTGCCTCTTAGGAGAGTGCTTTGGCTGTCTTGGAGGTACAGTATGTTGTCGATCTTCTGGTACATAGTCTCTGGCATCAGTCAGTGAGTAGTCTGGGTCACCTTCAAGGTTCCCATCTGGGGAGTGTGGCCATGTACGATAATATTCCGGGGAAGTCTCTACCGGAATTGTGTCTGGATCCTTGTCGCCTGAGTCCTTCAGCACTGGTTGTTTGGAAGGACCCAGTGTTGGTGCCGGTATCAGAGTCTGCTCGTCTGTTGAAGCAGGACAATTCTGGATACCTGGTTTAGATGCCACTGTTTCAGTCTTTGTTTGTAAAGGGAACTTTGTTCCATATAGCGGCTAAAGCTTGCTTATGCTTGGGGGTGCGAGGCAAGTGTCCTGCCAGCAAAGGTGGGTGCTGCTAGGGCTTCTTGTTCATGCCCAGTGTCAGTGTTGAGGTTTTTGCAGGTGCCGAAGCCAGATCCGACTCTGATGCTACAGAGGAGGATAAAGGGCACTGGCTTAACGCTACTAGCGCAGATGATTGCAGAAGCACCGAAGGGTTGGATACCAAAGCGTTCAGTACTGACAGAGTTTTTGGTGGGCCATACAGTGCCACCAAGGCGAGGTCCAACTCCAATGTAGGGGCCATTTCACCATTTTGGGATAGTGCTGGAGATCAATTCTTGAGAGGAGCAAAGTGTTTGCAATGGTAAACCCCACAATGTCGAACAAATGGTAAACCCCACAATGTCGAACACAATGGTAAACCCCACAATGTCGAACAAAGTGTAGAAGCCCTGTTCTTTCTGGCCGGCTTTGTGAATTTTTGACAATGAGAGCACAACTCTACAACATGGGACTCCCCAAGGCAAGATAAGCACTTCTTATGCATATCTGTCTATGGGAGCTTAGCTCCACAATGGACACACTTTTAAAAAGTTATTTTGCCTGACACAGAACTCAGGCAAGGCCCAAGGGCCTAGTGTCCCATCCTGGCCAGGAGTAGGAATGGGGCAGGGGGAGGGAAAACAGAAAGAATAAGAATACTAAGGGGGGGGAAATGGAACTGCACAATTAAATTAAAGATAAGGGGAGAAGCAAGGAAATAGCAGGGAAAAGAGGCTAAACAGAAAGAAAAGCCAAACTTCCCTTTCTATCAACAGTTTGAAGCTCCGAGTGCCAGGTGAAGTCTACTGGAGAGCTGAAGATGAAAGATTGAGAGGATGAGGAGTGGCACACTGCATATATGGGGGTGGGGCTCCCGCCAAAAGCAGAAAGGAAGCTTGGAAGTTTCCGATGTGGTCTCCGCCCACGTGCGGAGTACATAGGTGTAAAAGACAGAGACCACATCAAAGAACCAGCAGAGTCACACTCCTTCTCAATTCTCTGGTGAAGGTAATCTATCAGGGCAACCAATACCATCTCAGCCCCATAGCCTGCCCTAAAGCCAGTTTGAAATGATTCTAGGTAACAGTTTCCTCCAAGACCACTTGGCGTTGGTCAGCCACCACCCTCTCAATCATCTTACCCAACCATGGGAGGTTGGAGACGGGACATTCCCTGTTTCTTACCCTCCCAGTGCAAGTGCAGAAAACCAGATTATCTCCTTAGTCCTCTGCTTGTGTGCCACAAAAGAATCTGAGGGAAGAGAGGGGACTGGTGGCAACCATGAATAATGGCTCAGCCAAAAATAACGGTAAAGTGTGGCCTCAAGTCAATTTTTACTCCTGGTGACCACAGAGCCATGTGGTTTCCACTGGTAGAATACAGGAGGGGTTTACCATTGCCTCCTCCCGCTCAATGGTACCAGTGGGGATTCGAACCAGCAACCTTCTGCTTGTTAACCAAGTATTTTCCCGCTGCGCCACTTACAGCCAAAAATACCAAGTCAAAATTTGTAGATCCCTCCACATCATCCTTTGCCTCAGGCAGCAAAATGTCCTGGGCCTGCCTCTACTATCAAGCCTCAATGAGATCAGGCCTGGAACACAGAAGTCCTACATGTACTTCTCTATGTAAGCCTCTGGCAAGGAGGCATGAAGTTACAAGGTGTGCAGCTCTCCATGCGAACAGATTTGGTTCCCAGCATTTCAGCTGTGCTATTCATCTTGCAGCTCAAGCAGCCGATTCCTCTCCTTAGTCTGAACCAGCCATGTGGTCTTAATTAACCTCTCATATCACAGATCTCCCCTGAAGGCATTAGCCTGTCTCTCCAAATTTAATATCTGATCCATCATTGTCTGAGTAACACCACTTTAAAATGTAGCAAACATTCCCTTGTCTCCAACAAACTAATCAGAAGAAGTGTTTTGTATTTATCCCAAAACATCATTTAAAAAAAAAAATGAAGTCATGAATGAAACAAGGTTTATGAAAGCAAAGTGCTACTTCTCATCTCCACCTCTTGGGCAATGAGTGGGAGCCAAGTTACATGTAAGATTAAGAGATTTTGCTCACCCCAGTCCTGACAGCTGGATCCCTAACCCACGCTCCTAAACTAGAGACATGCCCCAAACAACATTAAATCCCAGCTAATCAAGTTGAATACCAATAAGTCAGTGGACTAGAAAAAGTCAGGTTTTGAGACCTGAGCAACTAGAAATTAATTTTCCCCCTCTTCTCAACAAAGCTTTTTGTTCTCTGGGAAGCTTCAGTAAGGTTATCATCATCAGTTTCTTTCACTTATTTGACCTTGCTTAGATAAGAGAGATGAAAGCTACAACTGTAAATGTTTCATGTCTAGAGTGAACTTTTCTTTTAGGCTAGTTGCTTTTACCTTGTCTCCATCAGCCAACCCTCCCCTTTAAATCACTTTGTGGAAGTGCAGAAGCTTTTCTTTTCAATCTTTTTTCAAAACGCATTAAGAAGTGCCAACCCCCTCCTCGCCCACCAAAAAACCCCAGAATCTATGCTAATAGGTCCATGCTGCAAGTTGGGCACCCATGCTTTAGAGTACCAGCAAAATAAGAAAAAATTATGTTGTAAAACAGAGTCTCTCCCATACATTATGCACTTCAGAAGCTTTGACAGTGTGGAACCTTTGCAAAAAATAAGGCTGTGCAAGATAAATAGGTCTGTTATTGCACTGAACTCACTCTAGTTATTTTAGCTCTGATATTTTGCATTAGACATATATACTACAGGGACCATGCCAGAGAAGCATGTTTAAGAAGGGCACTACTTTAATATTCTGCACATCATTTTGAAAGATATTTGAGAGCAGTCTAGGGGGGGCAGGAATAGATCTGAAATGCTTGATGCATTTAGCAAAAAAAAAAAAAGCCATTAGCAAAATATATGGCTCTAAAAACGTAATCAATAAGTTGCTCACAGTCAGACTACAGGCTATCCCAAATCAACAAGAGTGCAAGTGTCATACAATTTCACTCTTCCATGCTATCTAAACCTGAATTCATACGGACACAGGTAAAGGACAATGTGTATAGATGAAGGGTTGATTTAAAGAGGACTGCTTAGAAATCATCAGTAAGCTACACACAGTGGTATATTCATCACCAGCATGATGACTGTGCAAGCTTATCACTGATTTCTCATGTGCTCTGTATTCTGGACAAGCAGTAAAGTTATACATACCACCAGACACATTAGGATACATATCCAAAATCACAAAGGCATGAAAAAGCAGAGTGCAGATTTGGTGGGAGGAAAAGAAGATACCTGAAGATGACATAGCAAAAATAAGTGAAGAAACAAAAACTAAAGGAACACAGATATGACATTATCCATTCAATACTGAACAATTTCTAAAGGGAATCCAGAGACAGGTCAGATAAGACTACTTGTATCAGAAGTGGCTATATCTTTGGCATACATACTTGAGTAGTTGAATGCATAGGGGTTATTGCTTCTATTTGTTATAGTTTTATTTCAAATATATCATTATTTTATATATGGGATCAGTAGCACACAACAGGCTTTTAATAACTCAGCTATTTACTTACAACTCACTGCAAAGTCCAGTGCAACAAACTTAAGTTTGTGACTAGTGTTGGTGAATGGGGGCGGGGTCAGTTTATTTGAGCACCAATTCTAGTTTCTAGTCCCCCTGGACCTAGGACTGTTTAGGCCTCCAAGGAGATCATAGAGGCCCAACCATTCACACAGGCTTCTTCTGCAAATCTGTTCCCTTTCTCACTTAGCTTTCCTCATCCTGAGACATTTTTGTTTCGTAAGGCAGCACATGACAGCATTTAAAGCTATCTTTATTATTTCTAATCTAAGGCTATGATCAATAGGATTTACAACCAGGTGAGTGTTTATAAGACTGCACTGAAAAATATTCTTTTTTTAACTTAATATTTGTTTTACTAAAAATATGTAATGCAAACACAATAGAGATGGTTCAATAACCCACCCACCCTTTCTCTTCCTGAGAAGCTGAGTGTTTCCCCATCACCTCCACTACATTTTTAAAATGTTGCCTATGTATGAAGATGGGAATTTACATATTTAGGCTTAGCTCATTAGGCAGCTATTATTTGTGGTCACCACCAATCCCCTCTCTTCCCTCAGATCCTTTTCTGGAACCCAGGCAGGGGGGCTTAGAAGAGAAGTGGATCTTCTGTCAGTTGCACTGGGATATGGCACTCACAATTTTAAGGGCTGAATTAGATAAGATGTTAAACATGCTGTCCAGTTGGGGTTTCTTTCTTTTTCAGACCCACCACCATGAAAGGGCCTGAATGAGACTGAGTCTGCAGCACAGAAGTAGAGGGTGTTTAACGCTTTAATTCTGCACCATATTCCTACACTAAATCTAAATTTATATCAAGTCCATTAGATATAATGTTAAGACAAAACATTTATAAAATGCTTATTTGCCTCTGCACAATAAATAGGTAAAATTTAGAAACCGAAACATCAATGGCAAGTTGCCATCCCTGTCGGGCAGATATAAACAAAAATATGCACAATATATTAGCACGCTAGAGATTAATCTTAGGAGTGGCCCTAAGATGTCTGTCTGCTTCCTGGGCATCTTGCAGTTTAGTGTTTACCAACACTGTACTTATTTTTCCTATTTGAATAAAAATTTCTGTTTGCCAGGGTATCATGCACAGGGACTGAGCCAAACAGTTCACCTTAGCACATACTTGGCTGCCAAATAATGGCTACACTATGATAATATATAAAGAATCAACTAATCCCTCAAGCTCTATGATATTTTATACTCCCCCCTCCTTGAATAGGAAAATGCTTTTTAATTGGGCAGGCTAGAGTGAACCCCTTTGTGAGCCTATGCAGCTCTTCTGATTCCAGTCTAGACAATGCCTGATGACTTACAAACAAGAATGTGGTGTGTATTTTATGGGACATAGCTGTATGAGATAGATAATGCTTTATAAATGGAAAGCCTAAGAAATTCAATTAAAAGTTCTGCCACCTCGAGATGCCTTTGGCACCAAAAAAGCTGCTTGCTTTCAGATTTATACTATACTGTACAAAAATTTAGTGGAGGAGGCTTAATAAATGAAGGTCTCAACTGCAGAGATGCACTTATCTTCTGTGTTTATATCCCATTTATTGACATTAGGGAGTGAAATGCACAACTAATTTCTTAAAGTATTTGCAACAGAAGATAAGCTTTAGAATTGGGGGTGGGGGAACAATAAGACAAGAGATAGTTCCACAACACAGTAAAGTTTAGTATCTGTGCACAGAACTTCAGTAACAATTCTGCTAAATGCTCCAGGGTATCGAGGTATTGCCCATGAGAGATGCGAAAGAAGAATCACCTAGGAATTACACAATGATTCCACAGTGTACTTTCCTTATCTTTCAATTAACAGAGAAAGCATTTTAAAACTTGGGCATATAAAGAGCTGTCACACTACTCGGAGAAGCACAGACATTATTCAGTAAATATTTTTAAAGAGAGACTGCTCAGTAGTGTGACTCCAGAGAAATCCTCTTCTGGGGGCAGCAAAGCTCAATGACAACTTTTTAGCACTGCAGTAAGATATATCCTCCCTCGTGTTTCTTTATCCTGATCCTGAGCAGTGCCAGTTCAAGCGCTGGTAAGCCACAATGCCGCCAGCTACACCCATTGCTGACAGACTAGCATCAGGGGGCATGGCTGGTACTGGGGCACTTACCAACACCAGCACCCTTACTTCTTGGCTAGAGAAAGGATGCCATCCAGGTGGCTAGCAGGTGCTTGCTAACTGAGAAATGCAGGAGATGCATTCCTCTATGCCCTCCATGCCCTTTGACACCAGCACATCAGCGTCAGAGGCATGGCTGGCATTGGTGCACATGCTGCTTGCCCTCACTCGCATTTCCGAGCTAGCGTGTTTTTCACAAATAAACACAAAGAGCAGCCAAGATTCACACCTCCATGTTCAAATGTGATGCACCTCTGTGTATCAAATGCTAAAGCCACCAACCAGGGAGGTCTGTCACCACTGAGCCCTACACATGAACTTCCCATGAGCCCCTACAAAGCCACTTTTACATAGGAGCATAGGAAGCTGCCTTCTACTGAGTTAGGCCATTGGTCCATCTAGCTCAGTATTGTCTACACAGACTGGCAGAGGCTTCTCCAAGGCTGCAGGCAGGAGTCTCTCACAGCCCTATCTTGGAGATGCTGCCAGGGAGGGAACTTGGAACCTTCTGCTCTTCCCAGAGCAGCTCCATCCCCTAAGAGGGGAATACCTCACAGTGCTCACATGTAGTCTCCTATTCAAATGCAAACCAGGGTGGATGCTGCTTAGCAAAGGGGATAATTCATGTTTGCTTCCACAAGACCAGCTCTTGTCTCTATGTACGATTTTTTAAAAAAGACACTCTTGCTAGGCTACATGGACATTTAAGCCTGATCCAGTAAGTCAATTTTTATAGTTTTAGCACATTAGTTCAGAGGTTAGCAACTAGACTACATCAAACCCACCAGCCAGAGTAAAGCAAACGGGTGAAAGCATAAACTTGCTCCCCCCCCCCACTTTCAGATTGCAGTTAAGTGACTGCAGAACACTAAACCTATGTACTTTGCAATTTCCATCTTCTCCTGAAGCTTCTTATGCAAAGGACAGCAGGATGTAAAAGACCCTTTTTACATTTAAAGTAAAATTTCTTTGGTAGAATACAGAAGCGGTTTACCATTGCCATCTCCCGTGCAGTTGAGAAGATGCCTCTCAGCATCTTCCTATATCGCTGCTGCCCTATATAGGTGTTTCCCATAGTCTGGGAAATGTACCAGTGGGGATTCAAACTAGCAACCTCTTACTACCCAGGTAAGTTACTTCCCCACTGTGCCATTAAGGACAGACACAAATAAGCATGGGAGGGATCCAGACATAGCTCATGGCTTTCCAGCCATCTGCTACTACACTAGTACAAACAACAACCAAAAGTAGCCAGTAAGTTGCCTAAAACCTCTTTGGGGGCAGCATCTAGACTATATAATCAGCACTAAGCACCACTGAATTCAACAAGGCAAGTTAATCATGACTAACTGAAGTCCCGTTAATTTCAATGGCACTTACCATGACTATCTTAGTCTGGATGTTACCCATCTTTTTGTCAGATTCAAAGAGGGTGCATTTGCAAGATTTGCATATCTTGTAACTGTAACTGATGTTTTAATCTCATCTGTCGTGTGTATATTAACTGAAGGAAATTAAAGTGTCTTAATGAAAGGTTTTAGCACATGGGCTAGGAAAAAGCCCTAGAACAGCTTTGAAGATTAAAGATTTTTGCACCATAATGATTTCTGAAGGAAAAAAATCCATTAGCCTAAACCTGAAGCATGATGGCAGCAACATCTTTACTTGGTTGCTACGGAAATATAATTTTTAAGAAGAAATACTTAGAAGGACTAGGAATCATACTATCAGATAAGTAAAGTGCATTAGGAGAAATCCTAGCAAAGCCTCTACCACTTTGGAAAAGAATGCACCAGCAAAAACAGATGTGGGAAGGGAGTCAGAGAAAATACACACAATTGCCACAGAGATGGAAGGCCAAAATGAATGCATTATCAAGTCTCCTGACTTAAACACACACAAAATGAAGCCCCTCTCGTGTGCTTTCATTAGCACTATACTAGCACTGGAGACACTGGTTATAATCCTCCTTCCCATACAATTTCCCCATTCTACACCACAGCAACATAGAAGCTGCCATCTGAGTCAGACCATTGGTCCAACATCTAATTCCATATTGTCTAGACTGACCAGGGCTGCAGGCAGAAAGTTTTCCCAGCCCTACCTGGAGATGCCAGAGATTGAACCTGGGACTTTCTGCATGCAAAGCAGATGCTCTACCATGCAGCTATATAGCCCCATTTCTTGCCTGAAGCTTAAAAGGGAGAAACACAGCAGGATAGTCATCCTGCCCTTTTTCTCCATAGCAGGGCTATAGCAACTTCAGGGCAGGATAATTACAAAAAAATCAAGGGGGGAGATTAAACTCCTTCCCTGGCCCTGCTGTGTCAATCAAGAGTGTACCACCCCTCAGCAGTTTTAAAGATGTTGATGATTTTTTTTTTAAAAAAAAAGATGGGGTTTAGCCAAGAGATTCCACTATGCATCACCCTCATGTCTATGCTAGTCTTACTACTTTTAGAAAAACCAGTGAAGTAGGCAGGCAGCAATCTTTGAACGAGTGTGACCAGAAACAGCCCAGAATTTGCATCCAATTATTGCCTGTGCATTCTGTTGCCAAAACAGCAACCCGTTTCCATTCTGGAATGACAACTCCATTTTGTGCAAGCAAAACTCATGTAAATAAATGCTAATTCTGGAATGGATGCTGCCAGGAATTGCTGGCCTTCCCAACACTTTGCAGGTTAGTGGGAAGTTGCCTAGCCAGGCATTTGAACACACAAGACAACACATGTCTGAACTGACTCCAGTTGCAATCAAGTCAGCCTTTGCCCCCAATAAATGAGGTTATCTATGACTCCATCTGCTTTTGTGTTCATACCAAGTAATGCCGCCTCTTCAGTCCCTCTATTTTATCTATCATATTTTTATACTGCCTGATACTGCCTAGGCGGTGTACAAAATTTAAAATATTTACAAGTCACAAATTAATTCTACCTACATTTCCAAAATTAGCTTAGCTTCTTGCCACTCAGGAAAACTCTTTTCACAAACTTTTCCTTTGTTTTGTAGGAATCCCTACAACTATCCCTCCGTTCCTCAATTTTGAGAGCAGGCTGATGGCACACACATTGTCTCACAATCTCCCAGAGGAGAGGAGAGCTGGTCTTGTGGTAGCAAGAATGACTTGTCCCCTTAGCTAAGCAGGGTCCACCCTGGTTGCATATGAATTGGAGACTACATGTGTGAGCACTGTAAGATATTCCCCTCAGGAGTTGGAGCCACTCTGGGAAGAGCAGAAGGTTCCAAGTTCCCTCCCTGGCAGCATCTCCAAGATAGGCCTGAGAGGGATTCCTGCCTGCAACTTTGGAGAAGCCGCTGCCAGTCTGTGTAGACAATACTGAGCTAGATGGACCAATCGTCTGACTCAGTATATGGCAGTTCCCTATGTTCCTGGATACCCATCAGTAATCCTCATATCTACATTTTGAAGTCAGGGATTCTAGCACAAGTACCATAGGTTATACCAAAGTCCTACTTGGAACCCTTCAATTGGGTGAAATATCCCCAAATGTTCCCGGGACCTCTGATCGAGGTGTCTGCCAGGCACCAGAAGATTGCCACTCCAACTGGACATACTATGGCTTGACACCTTCTGATCCCCCAAAGAGAATCCACTCCTTACTTTGTGGTTTATTCTCTACACTTCAGTAGAATGGAAAAGTCAATGCTGCTTTTTCCTTTTTTCTTCTTTAGACCCACATCATGGCTTTACTTCATGCCTCTGCCCAGACACATTACCTCTCTCATTTTTCCTGCAGTGGGATAACTGTCAATCCTTATTTGGTTATCAGGTCTAATTCAATAAAGGACTGAAGATTATCCCACTGGTGTTTCCTCCTATTGCTCACCTATTTTTGTACCAGCCTTTCCCTTTAATAGCCCTGGTCTCTCATCCTTGCTTTATTTATTTATTATTTATTTGTATTTATTTATTTTTTACATTTTATATCCCGCTCTTCCTCCAAGGAGCCCAGAGCAGTGTACTACATACTTGAGTTTCTCCTCACAACAACCCTGTGAAGTAGGTTAGGCTGAGAGAGAAGTGACTGGCCCAGAGTCACCCAGCAAGTATCATGGCTGAGTGGGGATTTGAACTCGGGTCTCCCTGGTCCTAGTCCAGCACTCTAGCCACTACACCATGCTGGCTCTTACAGCCCAAGACCCTGTACTGGGAAGAGAGCCAACTCTCTCACTACCTGTGGCTACAGACAAAACATGGATTCTCCTAGCATCAGACTAATTTCCCTAGAATTAAGTGTTGCTGCACATGTGTGGGATACTCAGGTTTGAGTAAGCAGGTAACAATTCATGAAGTATTACAGTGAATCCACTAGTTGAAACCCATTGCCACACCTACCACGTCATCCCACCCCTCCAGGTAACAGGAAACAAAGGGTCATCATTTCAAAGAATTCTACATAAGAATTAGCACAAACCTATTAAGAGTAAACATCCCTAAGAGAAGAACTTCAAGAAAGGTGTTTATTTTCCTTTCTTAGGCTACAGAGTTAAATATATGCATGGGCTTACTGTATTTACAAGACTGAATAAAGAACATAGGAAACTGCCTTAAACTGGTCAGGTAATGGGTCCATCTAGCTCAATATTCTTTACTCTGACTGGCAGCAGCTCTTCACCTTTTCAGAGAGAGGTCTTTTCTCAGCCATACTTGGTGCTGCTGCCAGGAATTGAACCGTTGGCATGCAAAGCACGTGACTCTCCCACTCAAATTAGTTCCACTTAGTGACTGACATCCAGACTAACTTGCTGAACAGACTACTCCCCAAGTAATACTAAAAGACTAAAAATTTAAATAGAATTTCCTCCAGTAAATTTAGTCAGGATCATCCAGTAATTCAAATAATTAGTATGGAATCCAGAGGAAGACAGGTGTATTTCAGAACTGTCCAGATGTGCATACCACTGAATGGACATCTGCGGAATCCAGAACTAAGACTGGGAAGCTGGAGACAAATCTTTCCAGCTCGTATGCACAGCAACACACACCTGTAGGATAACATGTGGCTGCATTTTATTTTCTACATGCGTTCTTGGTAAATTTTGAAGCATCACCAAAATATGCCAAAAGCTTGCAAAGTGCATTCTAAAGAATGTGGGTTTTCTCCAAGCAGAATACGAATGGCTCTACTCATTTGTTAACTGAGAATGGCTTAATTTTTTTTAAAAAGTATTTTAAAATTATTCATTGTAATTGAGTTGTTCTATTATACCGGTTGAAATAAGTGACTAGATTAACCTTCTGTTCTTTTACAAGATCCCTATAAAAAGAATACAAGGAAGTTAATAAAAAATACTACACGAAAATTCTTATATGTATTCTTGTATTTCCACACCAGTTGTTCTAACATATCCTCCAGACTTTTTGTCCAAAGTTTTGACCTGCTAGTGCGTATTGATATGCTTTATTACAATTCATGCAATGCCACCAAACCGAGTTTCATTAGTGTTAGGTCACCAACACAAGACTCTTGAATTCTTTTCTTTTTTGCCCCTTCACTCTATTAAACAGCATTATAGGAAGCAGATGCCCTCTCTAGGTGCTGATTTACTCTAATAAGCTCTTTACAGATGGGTAATTTCCTTTGCATGAGCCAAACAGCCATGCTAGAAGATATGCAGCATTGCCACAACTCACCCTCATTAGCAGTACTTACTTGTGCCATTTTCAGATTTAGATTCTTGTGCATCTAATAGCATTATTCCAGGGGTTATGTAGGTGCCATGTCTAGTGGCTAATTTAAATCTACTGTTTATCTGGCAGGCTCACTCTCCCTCCAGTTAACTTGACATTACAACAAAATCAGCCTCACAGGAGAACCTTCCGAGTGCTTCAATATGTGAAAGCAATTCTTGGTCAAGATTTCTAAAACCTTTTTAAAACACATTTTTATACCGCCTATAACTAGGTCTCAAGGCAGTTTACATCTATAAACTTTAAAAACAATTAAAACAGATAAACAAATTAAAGTTTAAAATGACCGATTACTCACACCTATCTCAACAGCTTGGACCAGAATAAAAAGCTATACCATCATATGGAGTCAAGGCTTAATGGGCATCTAACTCATGTTATGAAGAGGTTTTTAAACATACAGACTATTATAAATTGCTAAGTGGTCGAGCATCTGATTGGTGTGCAGAAGGTCCCAGGTTCACTCCTGGCCTCTCCAGGCAGGACAGGGAAAGACCCCTGCCTGAAACCTTGGGAAGTTGCTACCAGTCAGTGTAGACAATACAGAGCTAGATGGACCAATGCTCTGACTTAGTATAAGGCAGCTTCCTGTATGGGACAATACATAAAATGCACACCTCTTCAGATTTACTGAAATTATTAGTATGCTAACTGTTTCAGTGCTTTCACTATTTCTCTTAAAATGTAAAAGTATAAGAGAGTTTATGCTATTGAGCTTATTAAAACTAAACCTTACAATTTATACCCCACCTTTCACAAACATTCCAGGGTGGGGTTGTCCTGTCTTACAATATATATGAGTATGTTCTAACTAATATAGTAGGTCTAACTGATTCATGGTTTATTAGCTTCAGATTAACTCATGTGCCATTCAAACATTGACTGCTGAGTCTTATTTGACCCTCAAATAAGACTCAAATAATAAAAACATCATCATCCCTAAAGGGAATATCTAACAGTGCCCACATGTAGCCACCCATCCAAATGCAAACCAAGGGGAACTCTGCTTAGCAAAGGGGATAAATCATGCTTGCTACTGCAAGACTGGCTCTTTACCCCAGTATTGGAACACCCCAGTGTTGCAATATATGGACCAATATGAACCAAACTGGGTATAGTTGTAGTGAATGACACACAGGGATACCGCAACGGCGTAGTCTGTGATGATGTCATCCACCTCAGTTCAAGATGGTGGATGTGTGAACATTTGAGGTGCAAGTGGGAACCGCTTTGGACCACATCTGGTACAATTGTAGGGACTTCTCAAACACAGTTTGTGATGATGTCATCCCCCCAAATCAAGATGGCAGATGGATGAACATTTGAGGTGCAAGTGGGCTAACTTGTGAACTGCCTAGCCGATTTGGACCAAATTTAGTCCAGTTGTCACAATAGTGAAAGGAAAGTAGGCAGATTAGTTCTTACTAGAACAACTTGTTATTGTTTGATGAGGGAGCAGAGTGGATACTTATCTATTCTGCAGATGACATGAAGGGGGAGATGACTGAACATAAGCCAGAAGTGTGATGCAGCAGCTATAAAAGCCAATACAATCTTGGGCTGTATTAAAAGAGGTACTGAACAGCGTTCCCACTAAGGCATACGTGTGCTCACACATTTTTTGACATCCGCTCACTTAATTTTAGATCCTGCTCAGGTTTAATCAGGAAGGTCCCACCCTGAATGCATAGGAACAGCCCTGCTGGATCAGGCCACACAGTGGCCCACCAGATGCCGCTGGAAGCCTATAGGCAGGAATTAAGGGCATGCCCTCTCTCCTGCTGTTACTCCCCTGCAACTGGTACTCAGAGGCATCCTGCCTTTGAGCCTGGAGGTGGCCGACTAGCAGCCGATGATAGACCTCTCCTCCATGAAGTTATCCAAGCCCCTCTTAAAGCCATCCCAGTTGTTGGCTGTCACCACATCTTGTTGATTATGCATTGTATGAAAAAATACCTCCGTTTTCTGGTCCTAAATTTCCTGGCAATACATTTCATGGGATGACCCCTGGTTCATGTTATGTGACAGGGAGAAGAATGTTGCTCTATCCACTTCCTCCACACCATGCATGATTTTATAGACCTCTATCAGGTTTCCCCACAGCTGTCTTTTTTCTAAACTAAATAGCCCCAGGTGTTGTAGCCTTCCCTCATAAGAAAGGTGCTCTAAGCCACTGATCATCTTGGTTGCCCTCTTCTGCACCTTTTCCGGTTCTACAATGTCCATTTTTAGATGTGATGACCAGAATTGTATTCAGTACTCCAGGTGTGGTCGCACCATAGTTTTGTACAAGGGCATTATAATATTAGCAGTTTTATTTCCAGTCCCCTTCCTAATGATCGCTAGCATGGAATTGGCCTTTTTCACAGCTGCTGCACATTGAGTCAACACTTTCAACAAGCTGTTCACCATGACCCCAAGATCCCTCTCCTGGTCAGTCACCAACAGCTCAAATCCCATCAACGTATAGAAGTTGGGGTTTTGCACCCCAATGTGCATCACTTTACACTTGCCAACATGAAAAGCATTTGCCATTGTGTCACCCACTCACCCAGTTTGGAGACATCCTTTTGGAGCTCCTCACAATCTGTTGTGGATTTCACTACCCAAAAGAGTTTAGTATCATCTGCAAATTTAGTATCATCTCCAAACCTTGCTGCTTACCCTTACTTCTAGATCATTGATGAATAAATTAAAAAGCACCGGTCCCAGTACAGATCCCTGGGGGACCCCACTTATTACTTCCCTCCATTATGAAAACTCTCCATTTATCCCTACCCTCTGTTTCCTGTTCTTCAACCAGTTAGTAATTCACACATGTACTTGTCTCCTTATCCCATGACTGCTAAGTTTCCTCAGAAGTCTTTGATGAAGAACTTTGTCAAAAGCTTTTTGGAAGTCCAGGTATACTATGTCAACTGGATCACCTTGATCCACACACTTCTTGACACTCTCAAAGAACTCCAAAAGGTTGGTCAGGCAAGATTTACCTTTGCAGAAGCAATGCTGGTTCTCTCCCAGCAGGGCCTGTTATTCTAGGTGCTTTACAATTTTATCCTTGAGGATGCTTCCCATCAATTTGCCTGGAATGGATGTTAAGCTAAATGGTCTGTAATTTCCCAGATTGCCCCTGGATCCCTTTTTGAAAATCGGTGTTACATTTGCTACGTTCCAGTCCTCCAGTACAGAGCCTGATTGCAGGGATAAGTTATATATTTTAGCAAGGAGATTGGCAATTTCACATTTGAGTTCTTTGAGGACTCTTGGATGGATGCCATCTGGCCCTGGAGATTTGCTAGTTTTCAGAATTTCCAGACAGTTTAGAACATCCTCTCGTCATTTCCATCTGACTCCGTTCTTTAGCCTCCATCCCCGAAAAGCCTGATTCAGGAACAGGTATATGCTCAGTATCCTCTGTCATGAAGATGGACGCAAAGAACTCATTTAGCTTCTCTGCAACCTCCATATCCTCCTTAATAATCCCTTTCACTCCCTCATTGTCTACTGGTCCAACCACCGCCCTGGCAGGTTTCCTGCTTCTGATGTATTTAAAGGAGTTCTTGTTATTCCCCTTGATGGTTTTAGCTAAATGTTCCTCAAACTCTCTTTTTGCCTCCCTTATTGTCACCTTGCATTTCTTTTGCCAGAGTTTGCGTTCTTTTTTGTTCTCTTCATTTGGACAGGCCCAGGGGCGTAAGCTAGGGGAGAGGGGGCCCGTGTTCATCCCTTTCTCTGGCGGCCCCCCAGAGTGAGGGAGATAATGAAGAAAATAGGGAGGGGTGGAGCTGGAGGGCCCTCAGGAGCTGAGGGCCCGTGTTCTTTGAACCCTTTCGCTCAATTATAGCTACGCCCCTGGACAGGCCTTCCAATTTTGGAAGGAAGTCTTCTTCTCCTTTATGGCTTCCTTGACTTTACCTGTTATCCATGCTGACATCCTTTCTTGCTTTCTTTCTTTCTTTCTTATTTGATTTCTATACCACACTCCTGGACTTCATGGTACCTTTCCTCCTTTTGGGTATACAATCTAACTGCACTTCTAGTATTGTGGTTTTGAGTAAACTCCATGCATTCTGGAGCGAAGTGACTCTCCTGATTTTCCCTTTCAGATTTCTTTTCACCATACTGCTCATTTTGTAGAAGTTTCCTTTTCTGAAATTCAAAGTGTCTGTGCTAGACTTCCTTGTTGATTCTCTCCCCACATGTATGCTGAATTTGATCACACTATTGTACGCATGTTCGCACACACTGCCTTGCACACAGTGCCCAGAACAAAACCCATTCTGCACACAGATGAAAAAAAATTAGAGAGTGCATTGGTACTGAATCCTGATCCCTAGTAGTCATAGGTCCACTCTGTTCTGTACTGGTCAGACCATAACTTGGAATACTGTGTCCATTTCTGGAAACAACATTTTCTGATTAAACGGAATGGATTCAGAGGAGAGAACAGAGATAGAACACAGTCTGGTAAGCATCCAATGATGCACGGTTAACAGAACTGGGAATATTTAGCCTGAAGAAGAGAAGATTATGGAGAGGTGTGATAGTAGTCTTCAAGCATCAAATGGGCTGTTAAAATGATGATGGAGCAGAATTGTTCTCTTTTGCTTCTGAGGGCAGGACTAGAAACAATGGATTGAACTAACAAGGATGCAGATTTAGGTTAGACGTTAGGAAGAATTTCCTAAGAGGTATTAGACAGTAGAACAGCCTGCCTCATGCACTGGTGACCTTTTCTTCTCTAGAGTAGAAATGTACAATTCGATTTGATGTCAAATCAAAACCAGGTAGACCAGTCCTCCAAGGTGGGCAGACACTCTATGTCGGGAATGGAGGGCTGCTCTACTCGCTGACCCCAATTGGCAGACCAGCTCTCCCCAGAAAAATGGTACAATTTAAGGACAATTATTCCAGCAATCCCCAGGAATATGTGCCTCAAAATGACGCTCAATCAAGATTTTAGGTTGATTAGTTAAGACAGTCGGCTAAGCCGGCTGTTTTCGATGAACCAATTCAAGTTTTTGCAATTCGATTTGAGCTTGAAACACACTGCAAAATTTGATTTGTGCACACCTCTACGGTTTTCAAACAGAGGCTGTACAGCCATCTATCAGGATACTGTAGCAGTTTCCTGCTCTGAACAGAGGGTTGGACTAGCAGATCTCCAAGGTCCCTTGCAGCTCAAATTCTATCATTCTATCAAATCCCAAGTAGTTAAGGGAGCATGCTGAAACTTTCATGTGCTTATTTACATCGGTCTGTTCCAAACCTACTTATTACAGTTTGTGATCAAGCTCGATTCAAGATGTATATTCATACAGTCTGACAAGTTAAATGCTGTACCTTGAAAGGAGGATGATAGCTAATCTTTTTTTCTGCTCTGAAACTTATTTGTTTGTAATTAAGTGTCAGAAGTAACCAAGGTCTCTTTTGCAGCAACAGAACCATATCATAAGTATGTTAAATACAATTCCTAGAGAAAGTGGGTGGGTCTGTGTAATGAAGGCAACTCTAAAGAGCTTAAATGGCCCAAAAAAGCAATTAATACTACAGAGAGAGAAGGAACAAGATTAAAATTCTCTTGGAATCACAACGGGATATTTCATATTCAGATCACACTGTGCATTAACATACGTGTTGTAAGGGCCTAGCTCATTAGAAGTTAGAAAAAGATAAGTATGTACTGCATTCCTAAGGATTTTGGTTCAAGGGCAAACTGAAATGGACTGGATGGCCGAACTCTCCACCCAGAAGATGCCCAGGTGCCACAACCAGACACTTTCACCCCTCCTAAGAGAATCAGTTGAGATGGAGGAATAGTGATAGGAGCATATTGCATTCTGGTCCATGAGTGGTGATTTTGTGCCAAGGATAGCCATTTATAGTCAAACAGAGCCAAGGGTCTGTAGCCAGGAGTCACTACGAGGCAGAGGCGTAACTATAGGGGGGGCAGGGGGGGCACGTGCCCCGGGCGCCATCTTTTCTGGTCACATGGGGGGTGCCGCCATGACAAAAATTTTTTTTTTAATTTTTTTAAAAAAATTTGTTAATACAAATGTTTCCTGCTCAGTGCAGCAGTGCTGCAGCAGTCAAGGGAGTGCGTCGGTGCCCCCTCCCCCACGAGCAGTCCCTTCCACGCCGCCTGCGCCCCCCCCCATTGCTTTGCTGGCGCCTGGCGGCCAGTCAGTGGCCTGGCTTGGCGGCGGCGGCGGGTGCTTGTGAGGAAAAACCTAAGTATAATGTAGTATGTTGGGGGGGCGCAGGGGGGGCGCCATTTCAATGCTTGCCCCGGGCGCCGTTTTCCCTAGTTACGCCTCTGCTACGAGGGCCACACAGGAGAAAGCAAAGAGCATAGTCAAACAAAGTTGTGGGTCAAAAGCCCGGAGTCAGTGCAAGGTCACACAGGGTAAGCAAAGAGATTAGTCAAACAAAGCAGAGATCAGAAACCAGGAGACAGGACAAACTAGGAACATTAGGCAAGGCAGCTTTGCAATGATACTGCTTCAAGGACAGCTCAGTGCAGAATGAGCTCTTATATAGTCCTGCTCTCAGATACAGCCTCAAGCCCTACCCTACTTCCAGAGTCTGTGACAGTTAAAGGGACCATGCTCTATTTTATAACCAAAGGTTCTAACAGTGAGTCTTCTACAACTGGAGATGAGTCCAGGGCATCCTCCGAGTCCAAGGACATGGGCAGGGGAGTATCCTGTGTGCAAAGTGCAGGCGTTGGTTCTTCTGGATCAGGCATCTCTTTGGCCTCTTCATCCCCAGAGCTCTTGTCACTCAGTCCAGACTCTGCTGGTGATACAATCAGGTTCCTGGACAGAGCCTCAGGGCCAGGTTGTGCAGCTGCTCCCAGGGACCTGGGGGCCATGGCAGTGCTTCATCCTCAGAGCTCTCGAGGTCTGACCTCAGCAGGTGTGGCAATGGGTTCCAGTCCATGACAGACCACTGCTTTCTAACCACTTCCCTCATCTTCCAGTTCCAATATTCAACAATGTCTTTCAACAATGTAATGTAAACCGCCCTGAGCCTTTTGGAAGGGCGGTATAAAAGTTTTAATAATAAATAAATAAATAAATAAATAAATAAAAAACAACACAATTCCTCAAATCTCTTCACCAGCACCACAGACTCATCCCAGACTAAAGCATCTCCTGCAGCTATCATCCATCTTCCTCCAAAATCTTCCTGCAGCTCCTTCCCCTAATACAAAGCCTAAACATCCTGGTCATGCAAATCCCCTTCATCATCTTCCTTGGATCTCTAGTGCATACCAAAGATTGGAGATATTGCACTCATGACTTAAAGGGAACTGTGCTGTCACCCACCTTTTGCAGGGTAAGCAGAGCCTGTTATACTGATCCACAGATTTAAATTTTGCATCATCCCCCCCACAAAGTTACGGATGAGCACCACAGCAAGTGGTGTGTGTGCATGCATATTTTAACCTAATGGCTGCTGGGGGAAAATCTTACATTGAATCAGACCACTGGTCCATTTTTGTCAGTATTGTATACACTGTCTGGTAGTGGCTCTCCAAGGTTTTAAACAAAGGTTTTTCCCTGCCTTTTCTGGAGATGCCAGGAATTGAACTTGGCACCTTCTGCATGCAAAGCATTTGCTCTTCCACTGAGCTATGGCTCCACCTCCAAAGCTAATTACACAGCATAACATCTTATACAAGTTAATCACAGTTGCTTAACTTGTACTTATGAAAAGACCATTTTATAAACAACTGAAATCAGAAATTAGGATTACTGTGGATACTTGGGCTGCCAGGGAGGAGTTGCCTTTTTTTAATTAACGAGGAAGGCCCCAACTGAACCCAATTGCCTTTTCCAGTTGAGACTGAGCCTATGAACTGCGTCTTGTTCCCCTCTCTAACTTCCAAGTTTGAAAACCTCTCAAACCCAGTGTCCCATCTTTAATTTCCAGCTAGAAACACACTGAATTTTTAACTTCAGATCATTTATTGAACAAAGTGACCACATTATATCTGTCACAAGAGCTACACTGATGGAAGAAAGTAATTCATGCATTGCTCTAAGGATGTATGGTTCCCTTAAGACGTGTTAAAAACCAACAGAACATCCTCTCTGAGTTCTGATAGATTTCAAAGTAAGCTCAAAATATATTTGAAAAAAGATCAGATATAGACAGAGATCTCCCTATTGTCTGCGTTCAAGGCAGCTCATGTGAATTTCCTTGTTACAACTGATAAAACGAAATACATACATTACAGACATAAAAGATCCATCAGAGATGCAGTAGTTCCAGAACTACTGCGAGAAAGTCACTGAACAAGGCTTACATGAGCGGCTATGGTCAAGACTGATGATATCATCTGTGGCAAATTAATTTCCTCTACCTCCTTCCATCCATTTTACAGGGACTCTTCAGATTTGGATGCCAAGAGGCCCATTTTCTCTATTCTGTACTCTGCTCAGTTACCTTGACAAGAACAGAAGTCCATATTCCTTTAAAATAATAAGAAAAAGTGTGTGCCTCTATTCAGACGTAAATGACTTTTCTACAAAACACAGACCAAAAGAGGATTATGGGATAACATGCCATGGCTTCACTGAACATGACACTCAGAGTGTGTATATTCTTGACTACGAGGGCTCAGCACCACAAAAGTAAAGTTCCAGCTCTTGACCATCATCAACATCATCATCATCATCATCAACCCCAAGACTGTTCACTTTTGTTTGTATGAGCACAAAGGAGCAGCCAAGAGCAGCACCATAGGAGAGATAAACCATTTTCAGTACTGCCAATTCACAGGGGTACAACCAAGGGGTTAGGGATTCAGAGGACTGCTGTCTCCTCTCCTATATGGCTGCTTCTAGATTGTCCACTGAATATCCCTCCTTATCGAGTTGTCAGAGTTACCTACATTTGCAGTGACAGAGCTGGAAGGAGAGGCAAGAGGCCATCTAGTCCAATATCCCATCCACTCTTAGACTGGCCAATGCAATTCAGAGAACAGGGTGGATTCAAGAACTGAATTCACAACAACTTCCTTCTACAGTGGAAGCAGATGCCAAAACAATCTGTGGAACTCTCTTATCTCCCATAATATACATACACTTTTAGGATTCAAAGTTCAGTAGTGGCTTTTGAATCCAAGTTCTTTATATAAAACACCAGATAACTGGCCACCTCCAATTCTGAAGAGCCTCACACAAGAACTCCAAATCCCTTGTTCAATACCTTCTAGAAATGCTGAGTAGAAAGTGCAGAGTGATGTCATGTCCAGCAAACCAGTTTTCTGGGATACTATCAAGACATAGAAGTGTAGGAATTTGTTTATTCCCAAGAGCCAGAATTTGACTATGGGTTGCTGGATAGTGACCTAGTTGCTTGCCCACTGTCCAAAAGGAAACACATAGTCCATAAATGAGGATAACCCTTTTATTTTGAATTACATTTGTGGTAATTTAGCAGAGCTCATTTTAGCAGAAGCAAATAAAACATCTCAAAACTCTAAACAGAAAAGATTAAAATCCCTTAAACATAAACAAGGTATCTAACCAGTGTTCTCTCTAATTTTTTTCATCTGTATGCAGAATGAGTTTTGTTCTGGGTGGCAGTATTGTTAATGGAACTGCCTCGAGGGTGACTGGTCATAACTCCCAGTTCAGGTGTATGTGGGGAATTTAGCTCAAAACAGGAAACAGTTCCAAGCAGTTTTAATTTGTGCAAGCATCTGAACTCAAGAAAACTGGCTTGGGAGATGTCGTATGTCGAGGCCAGGTGTCTGTACAGATGTGTCTTTAAATATTTTTAAGAAATTGTCACAGATGGGGAGGTTCTTATTTCAGCAAGGAGGACATTCCAAAGCTTCAGCAGAGAAGGCCCGTCCCTGAGTAGCCACCACCAGATGAGCTGGTAGCAACTGCAGACGGATCTCTCCTGATTATCTCAATGGGCAGTGTGGTTCATGACAAAGAAGACGTTCTCTTAAATACCCAGGGCTCAAGTCGTTTAGGGCTCCATAGGTTATAACCAGTGCCTTGTATTTTGCGCAGAAACCTATTGGCAGCCAGTGTAGCTCTTTCAGTACAGGAGTAATATGGTCTCTCCAAGATGACCCAGAGACCAACCTGGGCCGCATTCTGGACCAATTGCAGTTTCTGGACTATGTACAAATGCAGTCCCACATAGAGCGCATTGCAGTAATCCAGCCTGGAGGTTACCAGAGTATGTACCACTGTTCTGAGGTTGTTTAACTCAAGAAATGGACACAGCTGACGTATCAGCCAAAGCTGATAGAAGGCACCTCTGGCCACCGCCTCAACCTGGGAGACCAGGGAGAGGCTCGGATCCAGAAGCACTCCTAGACTGCGTACCTGTTCCTTCTGGGGAAGTGTGATCCCATCCATAACAGGCAGATCAAACTCATCTCCTGAGTTCCAACCCCACATAATGAGTACCTCTGTCTTATCTGGATTTAGTTTGTTATCCCTCATCCAACCCATCACCGCCTCCATGCAGGCATTTAGGGAGGTTATGCCTTTTCCCGATGACATGGAGAAATAGATTTGGGTGTCATCAGCATACGATAATACCCTGCACCAAATCTCCTTATGATCTCTCCCAGTGGTTTCATGTATATATTAAACAACATCGGAGACAATATGGAGCCCTGAGGCACACCATACAAAAGTTCAGATTTTTAAGAACAGTCTCCAAGGGACACGTAGGAGCGGAACCACTGCAAAGCAGTGCCCCCCACTCCCAACAGCCTCAGACGCTCCAGAAGGATACTATAGTCGATAGTATCAAAAGCCGCCGAGAGGTTCAAAAGGACCAACAGAGTCACACTTTCTCTGTCAATTCCCAATTGGAGATCATCCATCAGGCCAACCAAGGCAGTCTCCACCCCATAGCCTGCCTGAAAGCCAGTCTGAAATGGGTCTAGATAACGGTTTCCTCCAAGTCTGTCTGGAGCTGAGAGGCCACCACCCTCTCAATTTGCCCAGCCATAGAAGGTTGGAGACCGGTCTGTAGTTAATCAATCCAAGGCAGGCTTCTTCAGAAGTGTTCTAATAATTGCCTCCTTAAGACAAGGAGGCATTTTGCCCTCCCTCAGAGAAGCATTTATGATCTCTACAAGGCCTTCTACAACAACCCCCCTGCCTGATAGTATAAGCTATGTCAGACAAGAGAACGGGTGGTAGGTCGCACCACTCCAAGCAGGTCATCCACATCCTCAGCAGTCACAAACTGGAACTGATCCAACCTAACCACACAAGCAGTATATATAAATGTGTTGAACAAATAAACTGGTAACCACTAACATAAATTGTAATGAGGGGTACAAGTATTTGTACACCACACACACACACACACACCCCAACACCCCAGTGGGGGGGAAGAGGAGAGATTTCCCATGTTAGATAGATACCTCTCTTGCTGGGGGATCATCACAAAGTAATACAGAGAATACAAAATGTGTCTCAATCAAATGCATCTCGTGGCACTTGTATTCCAGGTGCAGTGTGGTTGCTGACAACTAGCAACAACTACCACAAGATATAAAGAGAACAGCACCAATAGTATAAGCAGCACACACAGGGTTGTCAAACCCTTGCACAAGCTGCAACTTGCCAATTGTGTCTTTCCCCCACATCAGCAATGCTTCACTGCAAGCATGGTTTATTAGAGCTCAAAAATTCCAGACTTTTAGGGAACTGGGTTCTTGATATCAGCTTGTATAATGAATAAAATGCGTATGCAGCACAAAATGGGCAATTGTACTCATTGCTAATGGAAACTGCAGTATAGATTCCTTCAGGCAATGTGCTGTAAAATAAATACATATTAAGAAACATTTCCTCCCACATTCAAAACATCTTAAGTTTTTCCCCCACATACTTTAGCCAGCCAGTTAGTTTTCTCAATCTAAAATGGCAATCATTAGCACTAGAAAACAAGTTCTCTCTGTCCCACCTCACTTTGCAATGTAGAACACTAAAAAGAAGCTTGAAAGGCAAAACCGCAAGAATAAGCAAAATCCAAAATGCTGGTGTCAGAAGCTAAAGTACTTGCCAATTATTCTTTCCTGGCAGGCTATCTACCATACCTACAGCTGAACAGGTATCTAAGAGGTGAAGCTTTTCCCACCACTTTCATCTGCATGCAGGGGAAATGGCTTGCCATGTAACCCTATTCTCTTCAAGCAGTAAATGGACTTATTGAAGACTGAAAGCCATCATTTTAAAATTACTATATTAGATATTGCTTTAACACCTTTTTCTTTTGGTGGCATTTAGCAAGTTTGCAAACCTCAGTCACATTTTTTTTAATCCCCAGTATAGAATATTCAGGTTTAAGGTTCTATCTTCTTTTTGCTAAATATATCAAACGCAAGACACAGCACTGCTTCCTTATTGCAGCCTGCAAGCCAAATGTCTGCCAGCAAAATAGTTGTGTGATCAACAATGATCAAGGCTGTTGGGCTGTCATGGCAAATACATAAATACATGGGAATAAGTAATGGATTTGTCACAGGTGAAAAAATTAAATACTAATTTTAATTTTTTTCTGAAAGGTAAATCACAGCACTCATTTTTCAATGCAGTATTTGATCAATAGCTGTCATCAGAAGTTTCATATGGAAAAAGAAATTAGTAAGAGTAAAAAGGAACACAGAGAGGTCTTTATTTATTTATTTATTTAGCACCACTCAGGTGATTCAGAAGCTGATTATACCAAGCAACATGTTCCCAAACAAGGACACATTCCCACATGCTCATAAGTAGTATGCATACACCATATTGAACAATAATTTGAACAGAATCCTGTGATGCTGGTAAATTCTGAATATCCATAGGGTAGTTAGACAGACTAGGAACACAACAAGAAGTTCACAAGTAGGGATGGAGGAGCACAAAAAAATAACCCTAGTTTGCATTAAACAGTGTGAAGAACTTGCCCCCGAAGGGGCGCTGGTGTCTCAGTCTGAAGTGTTTGTTAATTACGAAGCCTTGATTTCCCTACTTATCCCTTTTCTGGTCAGAGGCACTCAAGCCAGGGTCAGGGCCGCCTCGCACGTATCTTATAACAAACCCTGGTTTGACCAGGACTGTAAAAAGGCGAAAAAAGTACTGTTACAACTCTCGGCTGACCGCAAAATAAATAATACCTTATCTTTAGACACGAAATTCAAACAATATAAGGGAAGTTACAAGTCTCTGATTAAAGCCAAAAAGGAGGCCCTGAAAGAAAGACAATGGTCAAAACTTATAATGGCCCTTAATAAAAAGGATGAAGCCAGTTTTTGGTGCTTAGTATCCGGGGTTAATTCACTCCCCAGACAAATTCCAGTGCCAGAGGAAAGATGGGTAAATCATTTCACCAAAATCTATGCTGCCCCACAAGCACACTTAACCTTTCCATCTTGGCCCAGCATCCCGCTGGAGGAATTGCCTGTATGGCCTCCAGTTACCACTGAAGAAGTGGAGAATCTGATTGGACAACTAAAGAGAGGCAAATCCCCAGGTAAAGATTACATTCCCCCCGATTTCTTAAGGGCCAATGCTAGCTGGTGGGCTCCGCTCTTAGCTTCCATATTCACTCATATAGACCGAACAACAAATATGCCCAATGGCTGGGGACAGGCAATTGTCGTTCCAATTCACAAAAAAGGCCCCTCTGATGACCCGTCGAATTATAGACCCATAAGTCTATTAAGCGTAATTGGTAAGCTATACGCTAAACATCTAAACTCCAAATTGTTGGATTGGATGGAGAAAGAAAACATTCTAGAACAAGAACAAGCGGGGTTCAGAAAAAGAAGATCTGTGATGGATCACTGTTTGGTCCTCCAGAGTTTAATAGAGAAATACGTTGAGGGTAGAAAGGCACCGTTATATGTCACCTTTATAGACTTTAAGAGTGCCTTTGACTCAATATCCAGGGATGCTCTGTGGGAGAAATTTGCAAACTCTTCTATTGACAAGAGATTGCTATCTCTAATATATAAACTCTACGAGAACACGAGTCTGAGAGTAAAATGCGACCACAATGGCCAATTATCCAGAGAGATCCCTGTAGAAAGGGGGGTCCGACAGGGATGCATACTAGCCCCAGCTCTTTTCAATTTCTATGTAAACGGTCTAATCACCCGTCTACAGCAAGTTGAAACTCACGCGCCAAAGTTAGGGGACAGGTGCTTACCTATCCTGATGTATGCAGATGACACAGCCTTATTGTCACAGACCAGAGTTGGTCTAAAAAGAGCGTTAGAATGCTTGAGTCTGTTCTGCAATGAGGAATTTTTGGAAATCAACTACACCAAAACTAAAATTGTGAGATTTGCAAAGAAGCAACGGGTTTTTAGATGGTCCATAGGTGCTGCCAGAGTAGAGCAGGTGAAGTCTTACAGATACCTGGGGGTGGTATTTCAGTTTAATGGCTGTACCTCCATACACACCAGTGCTGCTAAACTGAATGCCACTCGATCTTCCATGGCAATCAGGAAATTTTTCTGGGCACAAGGTGGTGGCTATATTCTGGCAGCTAATAAAGCCTTTCAGGCTAAAGTGATACCTCAGCTGCTATATGGGATCCAGGTTAGACCGCCAAAAGACTTACAAGCTTTAGAAAAAGTACAATCGGGCTTTCTGAGATCACTATTGGGGGTACCAAAATGCGTCCCGAATTCCTTAATACAGCTGGAGACTGGGCTATGGAAACTGGAGACCAGGGCCTGGCTGCTCATTATCCTGTATTGGATTAAGACTTATCTTTACCCGGCAGGACTTATACCTCATCTCCTTGCTGCTACCCCACAACCCCGTTGGTGTATGACAGTTGAGGAAAGACTCCGGAAGATGGGCTTCTGCCCAGCACAATTGTTAGAACAGGGTGAGTCAACAGCAAGATCCCTAGTTAAACAAAGGCTTAGGGACATAAATTTTAAGGAGGAAAGGGCCTCTGTAAATAGGCCGCTACAATTCCTAAGCACCAAGAAAGACTGGGTCACAGCCTCTTATTTCTATACAATCTATTCACCAAAGCTGCGCTGGGCGTTTACAAGAGCTCGCTTGAATGCTTTACCCTCAGCGATGCTAGTAGGGAAATTTGAGAGAAAACCCTATGAGGAGAGACTATGCCTTTGCGGAGCTGCTCCCGAAACATTGATGCACTCACTGTTACATTGTCCACTTTATACTGATGAAAGAGATTTATTTTTATCTCAGTATCTGAAAGATCTCCAAAGCCACTCAGTGGAGACAATTCCTATATGCTTATTAGAAGACAGGGACCCAACAATATCCCTGGTGGTTGCCAAATTTTGTTATACATTGACCAAACTAAGAGAAGCTAGAGCACAGCAACCGGTTACTGTCAAAGATTCCTGATTTTATATATTTGATGACATTTTAGACTTTGTTTCCATTATTGTTTTCTCTTTTTACTGTGTATATTCTGTGTATATTGATATTTGATCTAAGATCGTAAATAAACAACAACAACAGTTCAAGGAAAACTTTCTTAGCCTTGACTTACACTTAGGCCAGCTAAATCAAATTTCCACAAGTTATACCCCAAACTGTAGTGTTCTCAGTAGCGTCAAGCCTGATTGTCAGTGTGCACAATTTTGGAATGAAAAATGTGATTAGAGGCATTGAATCATTACTTTTTAATGTTCTTTCTGCAATTACCCACAGCCTGGTCTGCTTCTGTCTCAGTACCCAGTTTTTCAGGCTCCTATACATGATCCCAAATAAAAAAGGATCGCATAGTGAACATGACAACATCAGAACATAAGAAAAGCCCTGCAGAATCAAGGCAAAGACCCATCCAATCCAGCATCCTGCATTACACAGTGGCCAACCAGGTGCACCTGGGAAGTGGTGAAGAGGGCATCTGCCCCTTCCCATTGATGCTCAGGAACATGTCACCTCAGATCCTGATGGAAATATACAGCTACCAAGGATAGTAGCTGTTGACAGCCCTATCGTCCATGAATAACTTCTAATCCCCCTTTAAAACCATCTAGACTGGTAGCCATCAGCATATCTGATGGCAGTGAATTCCATAGTTTAACTACACACTGAATAAAGAAGTACTTCCTTGGTCTTTCTTGAATCTCCCAGCATTTACCTTCAACAGATGAGCTCAGGTCCTAGCTCAGGTCCTAACATTATGAGAGAGAAAAGCTTATCTGTCCACTTTATCCACACTGTGCATAGTTTTATACACCTCTATCATGTCCCATCTTCTTTCTAAACGAAATGTCCCATCTTCTTTCTAAACTAAAAAGGGTCAAACATTGTAGTACTTTTTCAGAGAGGCGTCGTATTAGCCCCCTGATCATTTTGGTTGTCCTTTTCTGCACCCTTTCTAGCTCTACAATATTCTTCTTTGGCTATTTAAGTTGCAACACCAGTGCAGGCAAGCATGCATCAGTCATGCCAGAATGCCCATCCAAGCATGCATCTGCCCTCCGATGTACATGCAAATATACACATCAACCCTTCTCGTTTTGCTGCATTTTCATTGCTGCAGCAAAACATGATAAGCAGTCCATGTCAACCTTACCTCCAAGGCAAGAGGGACAAGTACTCTCTTTCCCAACCCCAAGAGCACATTCACATCCTTTTAAGCACCTATCAGTTGTCAAAGGGCAGGGGGCATTTCACAAAACTCCCTAATTTGGCTCTGAACTAATTCCCACAACCCTCAACAATAATAGTCCCTTGTTTTCGTGCCAGAAACTAGGTCTAGAAACAAGACCATTCACCAGAATCTGTGAGAGATCAAGGGAGAATAGGACTCCAGATAACAGCTGGAAGAGAAGGAGGTTGGTCCGCAACTTTAGGCTGGCCAAATTTGTCATCACCAGAACCCTTTCCCAAAGGGCAGGGGTCTTGCCTCTGAAATCACATTGAATGTGGAGACACTTATCCACTTCAGGAGGAGAGCAGTGGCTCATCATGCTCACCATGGGTGGTGATGGGGAGGGGGAAAATAGGCTTTCACCATGGCAAATGAATTTGTGGACTCCAATAAAAATAGCTTACTGGGAACAGAGAAGATCAGAAACAGGGGACAATGACTGACATACCATAAAGGGTAGGTCAGCCTAGAAACATTGCATACAGGAATTGCACAACTGCAAAAATTGCACAAATATTACATAAGTGAATTATTTCAATGGGCTCACTCCTAGTGTAATATTTGCACAGTTTTTACAGAAGTGTTACTTACCTGCACACAATACTACTGGGCTAGTGTGCCTTTGTGTGCTATGTCAGCCATTGGCAATAGGCAAGGATAGATAAAGGAAGCTATACTCAGTACAGAAGGAGGTCATATTATTTTGTTTCCCAAAAAGATGACCACCAACTGATGCAAGGGTGGGGACTTCCCTTGCAGAATTCCAGCTTGTCAGACAGCTATTAGAAATACAGGAGCCATGCTATAAAGAACATTGGTATCTCTACTCTCCAGTGCTTAATGCAGGCCTGCACAACATAAGGCCCGGGGGCTGGATTCAGCCCACAGGGACTATTTAACTGGTGCCCAGGTATCCTGCAGCAACACAGGAGCTGGAAACTGCCTTATAGCACCATCCTATGCATGTTTTCTCAGAAATATGTTCCATGGTGTTCCCAGTGAGGTTTACCCCCATGTATGCATGCCTAGAATTGCAGCCTGAAAGCAACGACTGTTTAGGGCGAAGAGAGGACTTGGCATTTGTTTGGGGATGCCATGCACTCCAGCGGCCCCACTGATTGAGCAGGGACAGGGCCTATTTCCTGGCCACTATGGTTAAATCTATGAGTCCATTGATAGGGGGAATAGATCCACAAGTAGCTAATAATATTTTTTAAATTTTAATGTAATGTGCTAAAAATTGACCTCAGTCCCTGCACGCCAAGCTGTGGATTGTTCTGGCCCATCGGGGCATTTGAATTGTGCAGCTCTGGTTTAATGGGACATCTACAGAAAGTAATTTCACTTTTTCTTTACAAAAAAGTGAAGTACTTGGCATTGCTTTGTAAATCAAATCCTGCATTTAGCAAGCTTGCAAATCCCCATGTGAAGAACAGAGAAAGAAAAATCATGATAAAATCCCCCAGTATAGAAATGAACTATTTTTACCACAGGCCTGACTTCCAGTTGCAGAACATACCAGCACCAGCAAACAGAACTGCATTCATAATCAGCCTATAGATCTGTATTCTTCTCTCCAGACCATTTTTCTTGCGTAAATTAAAACATAAAAAGAGCCAATTGCAACAAAGAACAGATGTTTCAACATATTTACGTCAGCTTCAGTGTTCTATATCCCACTGTTTAAAATCCACACTTATATCCCAAACCTTCCCCCAATCTAATTAAACACAAATTTGGTATCCTACAAATCCTAGGAGGTTTGCAACACACTGAAGTTATTCACACAAAGTGACTGGATAAAAAGCCCAGAGCCTTTGGATGGATAGGGCAGTATAAAAATGTGATAAATAAACTGAGTGGAAGCAAGATAGAAGGGAAATCCGGGTAGAAGTGATTGTGTGGAAGCAAGGTAAGGGGAAAGTCATCCAATCACTTCTACCCAGGTTCTCCTCCTACCTTGCTTCCACACAACTGAAAATTGGGAGCACGCAGCTCCCAGACCTGGGTAGAACACTGTTTTTGATCATGTGAATGGCCTCAGTGTGTTGCAAACCTCCTAGGATTTATAGGATATCCAGATTATGAGGGATGAAACCAAGGGACATGAGGCAACATCCTTTTCCTTCCAAACCTGTGGAGCTGATCACTGTTAATCCTATCTTTGGGAGCAAAGGCCAAGACCCACTCAAGACCACTGGATTTAAATCCACATCTTCCAAAAGTAGTCAACTATCTGACCAGTTCTTTTGGATAATGACATAATTTCAGAGCACGTTTCTCCTGTGATGACTGATTAAGCACTAAAAAAAGATCCATCATTTTAGAACTGGGGGTGGAACACTCTTGATTTATTTCATGATAAGATTCTGACAAACCGCTAACTACTATTTTAACCAAGATGGTTCTTTCCTCTGAGTTGTATTGATCTAGAAGCTTTCCACTAGTGTTTGAGATTTGATTAGGCTTACCTTGAATGTTTGAACAACTATAAGAAGTTTCGGGTCTTAACCCTTGCACATACTTACTGATATGAAGAGTCAATGTTCAGAGTGGATGAGGTAGAGATTTGAAAAATCAAAGTTACAAAAGCATGAACAGTCAAATATTCATGCCAAAGTATAGTAAGTAAACATTCTAAGTTCTACACATCACAGCTTTTTAAATTATTCATTTTGTATCAGGAAAGCTTAGATATTTTAATGCATAATTCCTTACTTTCCCCGTCTATGAACATTTACCACCCTTGTGGGAACACATTTCTCTCTCATTTTCTGCACACTAATAAAAATCTAGTACTGACAATGGCAACCCCAGAAATAAATTCTCCAAAAAGACCATCTCCTTGCCAATAACTATTCCCAGATTTGGCCACTACTGCCATGTAGGAAGTTTTATACTGACATTTCAGACTAAATACATTTAATCCTAAAAAGGTATAGGCAGCTCAGTTTCTTACCTTGTGTGGAATAGTGTGGCAAATACTAACATTCAGGCTTTGTGCAAAAAATCCAGAGACATTTCTGCAGTATCAGAGTACAACATGCATTCTCAGCTGCTAGGTGAGGACATCTCATGCGGGTTATCCTCGCCTGCACACCCCGGAGGCAGGACAATCAGACAGAGCCTTTAAAAGGCAGGAGAGGATAGCCCCTCCCAGTTCTGTTTGTCCTGCCTCGCTCTGGAGAAGGTTGTTTCGCTAGCTGCTTCTACCTCTTCTCTCTAGCTCTCCTTGCTCTCCACTTTCCCCTACCATTTATACTTCCCCCTGTTTTCCCTCCTTTCTCCTCAACTGCCCCCCTCCTCCACCTTGCTTTTGCTATGGAGCAGAGATGACAGGACATCCTGCACGTCCACGTCCCTAAAGGGAAAAGAGCTACTCTTCCTAAACGGACCTTCGTAGCCCAGGTCCACAATGAAACCTAGGGTCTGCCATTGCTGGCGCCAGACGCCAATCAAAGACAAGGCAGTCATGAAGGATGAAAAAGAGCGTCAGAGGAGCGGCTGGTGTCCACAACCAGGGCGCACAAGCGTTTCCGCCCGCTCTCTCCTTCCTCGGCTCACGAGATTGTTGTCCTCACTGAGGACCTTTCTGCTGCCCCGTCCGGCTCGGAAGCCTCCCGTCAAGAGAAGACTTCCCCCGCGGGTCCGATCAGAAGGGAAAGCAAGCAACCAGATGCTCTCCTCGCACTCAGCATTGCGGCCTGCTCGACTGCCGACCTCGCAGCGCGGCAGATTCATCAAAGGGAAACCCGCCACTCTCCATCCACAACAGCTCTAGAATGAACTCCAGCCAGCATCGGGCCCACCACAACAGCAATGGGGTGCCTACTCATGAGTAGACCAGTGAGTCCAGGGCCTTCCAGCCCTTCCCTCCCCACTGCATCAGTTCTTGCCACGGCTCCCACTGCACCTTCTGCCCCAGCGGGCTCTGCCCTCCCTGATGATATGCCCATGGCCTAGCAAGTCTGGTTTGTGGAGACCATCTATTCCTCCATAGAGCACCTGAAGCCTAAACAGGCTAGGCTAGGGGAGCCTAACTCGATTTAAGCCAATCATGAGAAGCACCAGGCGAGCCCGGTTGCCGCAAAGCAGGTAATACGCTTGCAAAGCCCTCCCCTAAGTCCAGGTTAGTGGAGCGAATGCTCCGCCAACCTGCGCTCTACGCTTGTGTGTTGCCACGGTGCAGCTCCACGCCATGGCAATTCATGAGGAGACCCCCAACCTGGAGGCTAAAAAGCAGTCTCCTGGCTTGGGTGTCTCTCCAGCATGCTCTGCGCACTCGCACAGAGCATGCTGGAACTTCTGGGGGCTGCATGGCCCACAATCCCCGCAGACCCTGCCAGCTCCGTGACAGAGCCGGCAGTCATGTGGGCAGCTGATCTGGCCACCCGGGGAGAGTGGGCTTAGCCTGCTCTCCCTGCAAAACCTCTGGAGGCGGGACTCACCGATTGTGAGACCCACCTCATGGTGTACTTGAACTCCCAAAAAGTTTGACAAAGTTCCTCATCAAAGACTCTTGAGAATATGGGACTCATGGGATAAGGGGACAAGTACATGTGTGCATTGTAAATGGTTGAAGGACAGGAAACAGAGGGTAGGTATAAATGGAGAGTTTTCACAATGGAGGGAAGTAAGAAGTGGGGTTCCCCAGGGATCTGTACTGGGACTGGTGCTTTTTAATTTATTCATAAATGATCTAGAAGTAGGGGTAAGCAGCGAGGTGGCCAAATTTGCAGATGGCACCAAACTATTTAGAGTAGTGAAATCCAAAACAGATTGTGAGGAGCTCCAGAAGGATCTCTCCAAACTGGTGAAGTGGGAGACAAAATGGAAAATGCAGAACACCTGATGTTGCTAAAAAGATAGTCAAGCAAAGAGTGCTAGATATGGAGAAACAAAGTTTGATTACTGCAAAGAACACCTTAGGCAGTTTTTCAAACTATCCCCAGCCAGCAGGATATTTGATACACCTGACCACTTTTAGTCATAAAAGAGCTTTCTCAAAGGCACGCTTTAACGCGTTACCTTCTATGGTGTTAGAAGGGAGGTTTAAGGGAATTCCCTTAAGGAATCGGTTATGCCCTTGTGGCGCTGGAGTTGTTGAATTGGTAGCACATGTCCTTTTACACTTTTATAGGACTATTCGCCCTATATGGATAGAACCTCTTTTAAAAGACAAACCGGGTTATTCTAATGATTATTATGTTTCTTATTTTTTAATCGATTGCCATGCGGAGGTTACAGAGAGGATTGCAAGATTCTGTTCTGCAACATGTAAAATGAGACAAGATAAGCTTAGCTGTGTATGACCTTATCCTTGTAACTCAGTTTTATGTAATTTAACATTTTGATATATATTTTTATTGTACTGTATTGTTTTTATTCCTTGTTCGTTTGTTTTTTGGTCATGGACCGTAATAATAAATTTGATTTGATTTGATTTGCGGTTAAATAGTGGCAAGTGTAAAGTGATGCATATTGGGGCAACACCCCCCCCCCAACACACACATACACAACTTCACATATATACTGATGGGATCTAATGGGTGACTGACCAGGAGAGGGATCTTAGGGTCATGGTGGACAGCCTGTTGAAAGTGTTGACTCAATGTGCAGCAGCTGTGAAAAGGGCCAATTCCATGCTAGGGATCATCAGGAAGGGGATAGAAAATAAAACTGCTATTATAATACCCTTATGTTAGAGGTTGTTGATTTTTACCCACAATAGGTAAAACAGCAGAGCACTAAGGAATGAGCACACACTCCAGTTACAGAGTAGGTAGCAGAGGATGGTTTGGATATTGCAGCTGTTTAGAGAAAGCACATGGAGATCCTTGTATGACTAAACACTAAACATTTATTGGTTAAATACACTTAGATAGGAAAGACCTATCTCTAATCTAAAGGACTACATAATGGATAGGTAAGGAGAGAGAGAGAGATGTTTCCATCTGCTCTCTAGGAGGAAAGGAAGGATTGTGACTCAGCACAAGAAGTGCTGCAGAGTCAGTTCAGGGGTCATAGAGTAGGGACAGATAGGGAGACCCTGACTCACTGTCTCTACTCCCAATGCCCCAAGTGGTCATTAGGACAGTTGGTGCAAAAGGTCGATGCACTGGAAGTTCATCTCCAACACCTTATACAAAACTATGGAGCAGCCACACTTGGAGCACTGTGTAGAATTCTGGTCTCCATGCCTAAAGAAGTACATTGTAGAACTGGAAAAGGTGAGGAAGAGGACAACCAAGATGATCATGGGCCTAGAGCACCTTCCTTATGAGGCATGGCTACAACTAGGGATGTGCAAACAGGTTCCAATTTGAACTAATTCGGTTTGAAGGTTCAAACTCAGACCAAACAGGGCATTCCTATGGCAATGCTAATCTGAGTTCGAACCAAACAGAGCCTGGTTCTATCAAACTGTTTCAAAGTGGCTCGAAGGCTTGAGCCTCCATTTTAGGTGCTGGTGGCAATTTTGTGACTGTTCTGTCACTTGCCGTGATCCTGCTTCCCTGATTGGCCAGATGTGTCTGGCTCTCTGGTAGGCTCTGCAGTGCTGCCAGTCCTGCAGAACTGGCACCCTATTGATCCTGGGGGAGGGCAAGGTTAAGGGCTCCCAAAGAAGGGAGATTCAACTTCTACTTATAGCCAGCCTCTGGGCTTGGAAAATCACTCTTTTGCTGAGGTGAGAGAGCTGCTGCTGCTGCTGCTTTTCTGGTTGTAGTGGTTTGTGGTGCTGCCTCTGGTCTTTGCTGGTGGTGAGGTCTAGTCTCTGACTGCCCTGCCCTGCCTGTTTTGGCTTCCTGTTCCCACACACACCAGTCCTCCTTTCCAAATTATTTTTTCCTGGCTGTGTTTGGCTGGCTGCTATCCCTTTTGGATCCCGCCCTCCTGCAGTTTGAGTTGAGTGTCTCCTCTTGCTTTAGCCCAGCTAGCCAGTGCTAGTGAGGCCCCTCTGGCCCAATTTATTGGACCCTCCCAACTCCCCCTCCCCCCACACCAGGACCCCCTTCTTGTAGACTGTTCTTCCAGCAGCATTTTATTTTATTCAGTGTTTCTCTTTCAATTTGTTTGGGTGGGTGAGTAGCTGGAAAGCTGCTCATCTGCCCTCCCCCCGTCCCCCAAGTGTGCTGCCAGCCTGCCACTAGTCAAGGTGTTTTTTTCCTGACCATTGTGTGGGACAGAAGCCTCTTCAGGACAAAAAAGAGGAGTAAGTTATTGTGTTTTTGTGCCCCCCCCACCCTTGTCCTTAGTTTTCATTAAATAAGGCCTCCTTGATTGGTTTTGGGGGAAGTATTTTTTCTATGCTTTTCTTTGCACGTTGTTTCTTGTTTTTGCAGCTTCCCTTTAGTTGCCTCCCATTGTATTGTGTTGTTGTGGGTGGGCAGTTCAGGTTTTTTTTTAAATTTTAAATACTGCAACCCCGGTTTTGTGCCTTTAGGTGTCCTGCATAGGGAATAATGGCCAGTTCGAGTCCCCATTATACCCTATGTAGAACTTTTTAGAACCAGTTCGAGTTGGGTATGAATTTGAACTGAACCAAGGGGAAAGTTCAAGCAAAATCAAAACTGAACCTACCCAACCCTGATTCAAATTAGGTTTGAATTCGAACCACACAGGCCAAGCCGGTTTTGTACACATCCCTAGCTAAAATACCTGGGGCTTTTTAGTTTAGAAAAAAAGATAACTCTGGGGAAACATGACAGAAATCTTTAAAATCATGCACAGTGTGTAGAAAGTTGATAGCGAGACATTTTAGTCCCTCTTGCATAACATTAGAACCAGGGGTCATCTCATGAAATTGACTGCCAAACAGAAGTACTTTTTCACACAATGCATAATCAACTTGTGGAATTCTCTGCCACAAAATGTATTGACAGCCAACAACCTGGATGGCTTTAAGAGGGGTCTGGATAACTTCATGGAGGAGAGATCTATCAATGGCTACTAGTCTAAGGGCTATAGGGCACCTCCAGCCTCAAAGGCAGGATGCCTCTGGATACCAGTTGCAGGGGAGTAATAGGAGAGAGGGCATGCCCTCTCTGGTGGACCCACTGTGAAACAGGATGCTGGACTAGATGAGTCTTGGGTCTGATCCAGTAGGGCTGTTCTTATGGAACATCCAGGGTTTTAAGATGAAGCATCTGCCACTGGCCCCTTCTTAAGATTAAGTTTGGGAAAGCCCAATGCCAAGGAGTGTTTCTAACTACAGGTAATAGGGATGTGCACAAAACTGATTTTTGCAATCCGGTTAGAGGTCAAATTTAATCAGACAGATTCAATTCCAACTTGAATCTGCAAACTCAAATCTGATCAGATTTGATTCAAATTAGGTCCAGGGAGCACTGAATTGGGGTGGTAGGTAGGGCCTCATGGGTGCCACCTACCACCCAATTTTCAAGGCAGTACGGCACTTTGTTGATTTTTTTTTAGTTTTTTACTGACTCTGTATATTTCTGCCATAGGGAATAAGGGGGATTCAAAGCAGCCCTATCCCTAATCCTAACACGTATCTCAGCTTTTATCTTATCTTATCTTATCTTATCTTATCTGTTTAGAAAAAGCCAAGCTCTAGCCCTTGTAGAAATGGAGTTATGGAGCAAAATGTGTGTTTCAAGTCTTTGGTGTCTAATAACATTTCTTCATAATGAATCCCTATGAAAATTCATTATGCACAAAAGAGTCTAAACACTTTATCAAAACTTCCTAAAACATAAACTGAGTGCCCCACTGCCTTGCAGGGCGGGGGCAGTAGTTGGCACATGGCAGTTGACACTAATCAATGACAGTCAAAATAAACAGAAGAAATGAAAGCATGTAATGAATCCTCATAGGGATTCATCATTAGACACCAAAGAATCTAAACACTTCAAAAATAGTGACTGCACATCTTGCTCCAAAACTTCACTTCTACAAGAGTTAGAGCTTAGTGGGTTTTTTTTAATTGAAAGCTTGGAAACTGGTGGAATTAATAAGGGAAACTTGAATCTTGAATCAATTCGAATTGAATCTGGGGAGATTCGATTTGAGCTCGAATTTCGCCAGGGGTGACTGGACAGATTCGTTTTGAGGCCGAATCACTCAAATCGACTAGATTAGAGTTGAATCAATTTGACCTCAACACAATATGCACATCCCTAATAGGTAATGATGCATCACAAGCTGAGCCTAATGATATCCCAGGGGCCTGGCTGGCACTCAGGATGACAGATTCTCCAATTCTGCTTTATTGTTTTTCCACCATTATGATCTCTCAAGTTTTTTAAAGTTATTCTAATTGTGCTCCTGCAGCTTATCTTCTGTTAGGAATTTGGGGCTTTGGAATGTCGATAATTGATTATAGACATGTGACACACACACCCCACACACACACACACCTCAACATACTTCCCTCAAGAAAACAATTTTAAATCTTTCAGCAGATGTACAAGAATGAAAAAATTTAATCCTGGGTATTGGCATTCTTAAACTGAACAAAGTACTGTAAGAGGGGTGATACAAAGTGTGCTGTTCTTACTTAAAATGGGCCCCAGAAGCAGCTATTTCCTTTCCTTTGCCAAAATGCTCATTTAGCTGTGTACAACTACAGAAATATTTAAAAGAAGAAGACAGGTTTACTTGTTGACATAGGGCTCTCTTTTTAGTTTATATTTATTTTTCATCCAGTTGTGCTCTATGAGAATGAATATTGAGGAGGGAGGAAATAATTGTTTCTAGGAGTCATTTTACCACTAGAGGAACAGTGAAGTTAGATCACCTCTTCGACAGCATCAGGTCAGTATAGGCTACAGCTGAGCCATTTAAGCCTGACACAGGAGTGCAGTCATGGCACAGGAGAGGTAGACAGCCCAGCTGCAACCACAGCCCCATTACAGACCCTCTCTTGCATCCAACATCACATGGATTTAATACCATTGCCACTTTTGAAAATGGTTGATGGACTGCCGAGGGACTTTTATATCTCCAGCACTTCCCGTGTCTCAGTCAGGACATGTTTTTCTTGCAAGAGCCTGTGCAAATTACTTCTGTGACAGAAATTATAACATGGTAACATTGCAGATTAGCAGTGGAAATGCTCAGCATACCCATAAATCCTTCTGTTATGCTTTTCATCACAGGGCAACAGAAGCACTCTTGCAAATTAAGGGATTATAATGAAAACGTGCCCTTCTTGAGAGCATTGTTATGCAGAATGTGGAAAATAGAAGGTATCTGAACCAACAATGTAATAATAAACTTATGATAACCAGGCTATTATTTCACAGAAACCAACACAGGTTATGTACACTTATAGTCAAAGTACATCACCTCAAGCATATCAATGGTCCTTGCATGCCTAGATTTCCCCCAATGACCTTGGAGCAGCTGTGGTGGTCCAGTCTGGATCACAGTCATTGTGTATATGTACAGTGGGGAGGGGCTTTATTTCCATTGTTGTCCAGATTCAGATGCCTCCGTAGCTTCTATTTACCCCAGGAGGGATATTGCCACTGACACCAACTTCAGAAGTTAACCCTTATTTAACCACAGTTAGTGAAATTATGACAACAGTTGTCATCAGTGTTCCCTCTAAGAGGGATTCCCAGATGTTGCTGACTACAGTTCCCATAATCCCCAGCTGCAATGCCTTTTGCTTGGGGATTATGGGAGTTGTCGTCAACAACATCTGGGAATCCCTCTTAGAGGGAACACTGGTTGTCATTACTACTATTAAAAAGGGTGACCATTTCCTATTCACATTTTCCAAACCAGTCAAGATTTTACATGCCTCTAACAATCGCTCTTTTCAAAGAAAGATCATAGTTTTGCTAGATTCTCCTCATTTATGCATTTATTCATAATCTGTAATCCTTTTCCATTTTTAAGAAGGGAGCCCTAGATGGTGTTTTGCATTACTACTTTAAAGAAAACCTGTGTCTGCAAGATGAGTTCTGCCAAGTAAAAAACCTTCTTCCAGTTAGGTTTTGCAGTAATAAATTGACAAAAGAACCAGCACTTCATTGTTGCAATATGGTGAGTCAAACCAGCTTGTCACCCTCCAAAACTCAAAATATGTACCTAAACAAACAACCAAAAAAGCAAAGGGAAGATCCAGAAATAGGTTATTCAGATGTCAAGTTTACAACAGTATAATAAAAACAACTTCTGACTGGAACTGCATCTTCACAGACAGTTATGAATGCTTACTGGTATCTTGAATACTTAATAGAAAAGAAATGGAGAAGGATAGTGCAACAAGAGAGTGTCATTCCTCTCTTCCATTTGTCATGCCTTCAGAAATTCATCCTGAGATTTGGCCGCTGCTCAGCAGCCCCACTAACATCAAGATCTGATTAATTACTTTTCTTCATGCCAGCTGTAAAGGATATTACATATTTAATTGCAGCGGACATGCCAGGAAAATCTTTAAATCCTCTGGGAGAGAACAACAAAAAAGTAAATGCTACCATGAAAATTCAAATAGCTAAGCAATGTTATGAAAAGTCAAAGGGCCAAATTCAGAAGAGATTTCAGTTAGGACTCAGAGGTCATGCTGTTCATGATTGTGTGTACCTGAATAAATGCTGTGAAGTGCTGCAAAATGTTAGACAGGGACTTGCAATCCCCAAAACTGTTTGGGGCACTGTCAAGCATCTAAGTTGTTCCAAGACCGCAATTCCACAAATATTTAAGCAAAATAACTACTTTAGAACGTTCAGTTTTTTGTTCTGTTCGCTCCTGTTCAAAGACAGCAACATTTCCCATTCTAGGTCTCCCCAAACTGCAGCGCACAACTGGTTAAGCTCAAGGCTCACCCAGGTGCGGCTCATTTATTCAGAACAATAACCTACCTACCCTCACTCCAGCATAGTATCACTCACTTGAGCCACTGTCCTCCTTAATAGCAGTGCTTTCCAACAAAGCACTAAGTTGTGTAACTCACCCTTCTCCAGTTTTTAGACCATTGGGATTGTGGAGAATTTCCCCCCATATTTGTGAGGAAGTGATCTGAGACCTGCCCGCCCCCTGCTGCACTAGAGTATTTTACTGTGTACCATGTATCTGACCCTTTATTGGACAGAGAGAGTAACTGTATATTGGAGGACAGCTTCTTGCCCCAGCTCTAAAGATCTTTCAGGGAAAGGTAATTCCCTAGATGCTTTCTGGGGTTGAGGTATGGGGTTGGGAAGAACAAATTACCACCCAGCTGGAAACTGTTCGAAACTGCTTTTTAAGGAAAATTCTGTGCCTCCCCCCAGGGTACCCCTGCTGCTTAGTTAAGAATGGAGGTAGACCTCCCCTTCTTTATAAGTTAGAATACATCTTGCTTTGATAAATTATTTTAAGAGGTTAGACAACCTCTCGGATCACTCCTTAGCTAGCCATAATTATTGTTTGGAAAAGAACTTATGGTCTGTGTTGTTGTCATGTATGATCGGGTTATATTATTTGCCTCCAATTGCAGAGTTACGTCTTTGGAGTAGAGAAGAAATTAGAGACTGGCTTTTTGCACAAGATGCTGGCAGGGGTGCTGCTATGGTTCAACTTTCTGGCTTTTCCTCCTGGTTTCAACACTATAAAAAAATCTTTTTGCAATATTTGATTAATTACTATTCTCCATCTTTGAGGAAAGCCTTTACTGCCATGCGCTTTCAAACTATGCCTTCCGTCTATCTCTATGGAAGATTTCACAAATTACCTGTGGAACTATGACTAGGCCCCTGTGGGTCTAGTCAAGTGGAGGACATTATTCATTAGGTACAAGTCAATCAGAGGTAAGACCTTAAAACAGACTATTAACAACTTTAAGGGTTCTGTTATGGAATATTTGATATTTCTTTTGGCAGGTGTATTCCCTTATGTTACCCAACAGGTTGCTATTTTTGCCTTATCTATGAAAATGAGGAAAATATTTACCACCACAAGGCACTGTACTAGGCTATCATTTCTGTTTCATTTGAATGATTATATTTGTGAAATATGGTGATTGTGGTAGGTGCTTGTTCATTTTTCTTTGCTATGATCTGTGGGTACAGCATTAAAGTTCTGACTGACTGACATTTGTCAGTGGTTAAAGGCTAATAGGGCAAAGGCTGGGAAGTTGGAAATATTTTATTGGTAGGGGCCTGGAGATTCTGAATCCCAAGTATATAAGAGGGAGCGGAGGCAGCAGAGTGGCAGATTGTAGCATTGCTTAAACAATACAATATTCTTCCCCTGCTAACCCTGCCTTTATTGCCATTCCCTTCCTCTGTGTGTCTCCCTAGTGTTGCTATCCAGTTCATAAGCTCATTAGGGCAGGGGCTTACCATCTTTCATTCTTCACAAAATGCTGAGCACATAGGTAGCACTATATTATAGAGGTTCCACAGTCAGAAATGAGCCTAGCCTGAAGAAAAACATACAGGTGGCAGAGGGGAAAGATTCAGCACTCTCCTCCTGCCCACCACTTCGATGGCTGAAACTGCCTTACTGAAACCTGGCTGCTTTGCAGCTGCCCAGTGTCACTGGAATTCTACTGTCATTATGTGCAATTATGTTCTCTGGCTCCAGTTTCAGCACCATAGACACCTCCATGATAAACCGTGCTGCCAATCTGCTGGAGTTTTTAGTTCTGCTTCTTAATAATTGAACAGCTTTAAATGTTCATATAGTCATTACCAATATCAATACAGACATATTTTTGTCTTATTGAAATGCACAGCTAGAGGTCTTCTGCAGCAGATTATGAGCCTGATGCTCAGTCCAGGAGGACATTGAGATCATTTTAATAAAAGGTTATTTATAAATATAACAATCAATCAATCAATCAATCAATCAATCAAATAAATCTGTCTTTATACTCTTCTGCACCCCCAGGGTCCTCAGCAGCTCAGGATATTTTTCCAAGATGCTGTATGTTCCCCTTTGAAAGCAGCTGCTTTTATGGAACTCACAGCAAATGGCTTCTTTGCCAAAACAGAAGCTTTTCCTTCCTTGTTGCTGCCCCCCTCTGCCTGCCACAAGCAAGGGGGAGCACAAGGTGGCTAAAAATCAGGCATCTATAAATCCACTTCCCAGCTTACCAGTGGTGAATGTCCCCAGCCCTCCGGTGAGCAGGACAGAGAGCTGAGAACACTTGCCACTGGCAAGGTGGACACCCAGCAAAACACAGTTCTCCTCCCAAGAGGTCTCATTTCCACTGCCGTTTTTGAGAAGGTAAGGAACAGCACGAGTCCTTACTAAACAGTTGGAAAGGGCTCCCACTGTTTCTTACTATCTCCATATCCCAGTGCAAATGACAGATGACATGTCTAAGTCCTCTATCTTTGCCAGAAAAGGATCTGAGGGAATTGGTGGTGACCACAGTTAACAGCTGGCTAGTGAGCTAAGCCTAAATTTGTGGATCCCTGGTGAAAATCATGATCTTGGGTACCATGTTACATAAATAAGCCATCCTCATTCAATAACTTACTTGCAGGTAAGCATGTATATGACTACATTAACCAAGTGTATGGTTCTATCTTCCCCCTTCTCCTTTCAGGCACAACTGGCAATAATGCTTCACTGACACAATCTAGAAAATGCTATTTCATAATGCAAGCCTTCATTCATTTGGAGACAGCCTTCTTGAATCTATCTATCTATCTATCTATCTATCTATCTAACATATTTTTATACCACCCAAAACTCCCATCTCTGGGTGGTTTACAACAAAGCAAGCAAACAAACAAACAGAAAAAGTTAAAACATTAATTATAACAAATGATATATATAATAAATGATACTATAAAAGTTAAAACATTTCAACAATTTAAATTTTAACACATTTTAAATGATGTTAAAACTGTTAAAACAATATTTAATTAAAAGCCTAGGTGTGTCTTTAAAGAGTTTTTAAAAGTTGTCAGAGATGGGGAGGCTCTTATTTCAGCAGGGAGCGCCTTCCAAAGCTTTGGGGCAGCAGCGGAGAAGCTGCTATATAGAATATATATAGAGAGAGAATATATAGGATTCCATCCCTACAGAAGCACAAGAAGTGGTACTCTAGGGGTGTGCACAGACCGGTTGCTGTAGTTCGGTCCAAATCTAAACCCAATTTGAACCAAACCATGGGTCCCTGAACCAGTTCGGCTGGACCCATCAGCTGGGCCAGTTGGGTCACCAAACCAGCTTGAACAGGCTCACAACCAAACTGGCCCGGTTTGCAGGAGACCAGATCACGGTCCAACTGGTCTGTGCACACCACTAGTGTGAACTCATCTTGCAGTCCCATCCATTTTAAAGTTTTCATTTTAAAGTTTTATAGTTAACTAACCTATTGATTAAAACTTTCAGCAGGAGGTCATAGCCATAAGGTAGGGATAGGGCCAGTTTTTCGTCTAACCAATCTTTCATGTTTACAAATCCTGGCAAACCACACGTCAATATTCAAAAGTCCTGCCTCCAGGAATTACACCCATGTCTGAAGCAGCTTTCTACTTTAGTTTGCTGCTTAAAGTTTACGACACATCATGTGTCAGTCATCAAACCATGCCTATTTTACATTTGCTATTCTTTTTTATCACAGGAGGAAGCAGATCAGATTGAACTCTTGCTATTAGTACAGACGTTTTCCTTTACCACACATTAATCCTATGACAACATAACAGAATCAACCAGAAGTTTCAAGATGATGCACTTGATTTCCACTTCTGCAAAAGTTTTTCATCTAAATGTAACAGAACTTTATACCTGGAAGGGACTTTAGGAGTCTCCTAGTCTAAGCCCTTGACCAGTGCAAGAAACTGCTACAATAATTCTACCCTCTGATCCTTTCATGCTGAATTAGGAACGCAGATTATCTGCCTTTAATACTACAAAGTCCATCCTTTCTCATGAAGAGTTTTAAATTCATATTACTAGGAGCTACTCTTCAGGACAGGATATGAGTTTCTTTCCTTAACTTCCCACCTCTTCCACAAAGCCAGAAGTCTGCCCCCCTCCGGGCAACATAAGAGAGTTCCACAAGTTACTTCCCATGTATTAAACCATACTGCCTTCAGGTTTCAGTTTCATCCAACCATGACAGTGTTTATGCTAAGCACAAGAATTGTATGCAACTACAGTAATTACAAACCATGGCCAGGTTCCAAAAAGCTACTTTAGGTGCATCTAGGAGCTTGCATATGCCTAGTGGGATTTAAAAAAAAACATTTTCTCTTTGAAAAGCTGGTTTCCCACCTCATTCCATAATGCAGATCTCTTCTAAAGTTGAGGGGAATTTCAAAAGAAATTTGCTAGGCAGCTTGGGGAGCTGTTATTTAAGAAATGCAAGTGCAAAACCTCCGGGGATGCACAGAACTAGCAGGGCAGAACTTTGTATCATGGCCCATAGAAATGGAGCATACTTTTAAAATCCTAGAATATTTCATTCTTCTAACAACCACCTTGTGATGCAAGTCATTTATTACTCACATTTTACAAATGGAAAAGAAAATCCTTACTTGTCCGAGACCATTCCATTCATTTACAGAGGAGTCTACTGGGTTATTGGGTTGCATCTGGACATAGAGACTTGGCTTCAGATGTCAGTCTATCCATGAACTCCTGGGCCAGATTTGGACAAGCCCATATCCCTCAAACTGGATTTGCACACAAAAGCATACAGAAGAATGTTCCAGATGCAAGTCCTCTTATTTCATTACACAAAGCTGCAGGAGCCCCTAATGCTATGGGAGACTGCAGTAAGGGAGAGAAGGAGGTTAATTATTTCCCTTTACACTATTCTCATGTCAAAAAAAATCACCCCCTCAAATGCAATTTCTGACAAATCACTGCTTTGGGGTTAAAAACCTGTCTCAGAGGGTGGTTTTCAGCAGAGAAAATATGTGTAAAGGGAAAGAGTTAATTTTTATTTTTGTCTATCTATCTATCTATCACATTTTTATACCTCCCAAAACGCAAGTTCTCAGATGTTTTTAATACCATCCTCACTGTGGTCTCACTCAGCACTAGGGGGCCTGCAGATGTTTTTAATCAAAAATGAGATTTCTGGGTTCAGAGCACACTTCTATAGCATATGTTAGCATGCATGTCTTGTTTGACCTCTTCAGCGCAATCCTACGTATGCTTATTCCAAAAAGACACTGTATTCAGTAAGGCCTATTCCCAGGTAAATATGCACACTGCACAGGACTGCAACATTAGTGTATTAGTTACTTGAGATGTTTTACACTGAACCAAACCACTGGACAATTTAGCCCAGTATTGTCTTACTGGCAGCAACTCTCCAAGGTCTCAGACAGAGGTCTTTCCCAGTACCTGCTACTAGAGAGTCTTTTAACTATGCCTAGAAAATTACAAATACGATGAATATTTATATAACATTTTTCAACAAAAGTTCCCAAAGTGGGTTACATAGATATAAATAAATAAAATGGCTCACAATCTAAAAAGAAACAATATAAACACCAGCAACAGTCACTGGAGGAATGCTGTGTGGGGACAGATAGGGTCAGTTGCTCTCCCCTGCTAAATAAAGAGCATCACCATTTTAGAAAGGTGCTTTTTTGCTCAGTCACGCAAAACATTTGCTCTGCCACCAAGCTACAGACCATTCCTAAATTTTAACTGAGGTTCTGCTAACAGGAACTCCTTTCCGTTACTAGTCTAAGTTTAGAAACAGTTCTCCAGTTTTTACCCCAGAATTTGTACATTGTTAGAATTGTTGATCATTTCAAAATCTCAGCACAGATTTGCTTCAAAACTGTAGCCCAAAATCCATCCACTGTGGTAATCATGGGGCAATAAGTTACCTCCAGTGACTGTTGCTGGTGTCTGTCTTATGTTTCTTTTAGATTGTGAGCCCTTTGGGGACAGGGATCCATCTTATTTATTTATTATTTCTCTGTGTAAACCGCCCTGAGCCATTTTTGGAAGGGTGGTCTAGAAATTGAATCAAACAAACAAACAATAAGTACAAGAGAGACTTTAGTCAATTCTTAATTCCAAAAGGTAAGAATTTAATTGGAGGCAGCAGGAAATAGGTCATTTCCAAGAAACTAGATCTTCTTTGGACCAAAAAATTAACAAAGTTCTATTGGTTTTTACAAAATGAGTTTGTGTGGAAAGAATAAGTGAAAAATCATAGATAAAGAAAAAAAGATACTCCAGGATGGATTATAGGAGAATTATACTTAGAAATGGTATCCCCATATATCAATATTTCAGAATAAAGGATGGTTTGAAACATAACCATGTGACAGGTTACAAGTCCCCATTTACACTAAATTTACAATATTTTATTTATTTAGTGCATTTATAAACCTCCCTAAACAAAACAAAACAAAAACTGGGCAGTAATGCCCCAGACTTTGCAGATACAGTCACTGGGCCATAACACTTGCCTGGAGCACACCTTTATATACATAATCTCCAACTCGCATCATCAGCAGGAAAAGAGCTGTGTAACCTGTTTGTATTGATATACATTGCTTGTGGCTGTTTAGATACTATGATTTCTATCAGCAGTCCTGCTTATTGATCAATTTTTAATAGAATCTCTAAAGCAAGTCATGGTATGGTATAGAGACTAGTGACCATTACATATCACAGCTCGTACTGCTCCCCAAAGGAACTTGTAGCCAAAAATAAAACAGCTCAGAGCACTGCACCACAACAGTTTCCACTGAAATCCAGCAAAGTGCTTTTGATAACCAGACTGTAAGTTTGATGTTACACTGACAATTACAAACCAAGTGTGATTTTTCCTGGCCAAGTTTCTTCCTGTGCCAACTTTCAATAAAACACAGAAATCCACAAATCTCCAGGGACCAACATGACTGCAAATTTATTCACCTGTGTGCTGCTAGAGGATTAACACCATTGGGTCATCTTTTTGACACCAAAAACTCCCCCTTCCCATTCATTCTATATCACTTAATTAGGAACAGGTATGATTTCAGGAATTCATAAATACAAAAGCGTGTGTGTGTGTGTGTGTGTGTGTGTGTGTGTGTGTGTGTGTGAGAAAATTGAAAGACAACTTCTGAACAATGTTTATCCTTTTTCCTGGAATGCAGAAGTATGGTTTCCCTCAAGGCTATTCAACTTGCTCACTAATTATAACATTCTAGTGAATATTATTTTATTTTTCATGAAGCAGCAATATTACATGACCCCAGGCTAAACATTACTATCCGATCCACCTTTGCATACCGGTTAGGACACAAATTAGGCAATTTGTGTTAATGTCTCTACAAGTCATAATTTAAAAGTGTTGCAGGCTACTTTTTTCTCCTTTTTTACACAGTCACTAAAGTTTAAGCACCAAGAACATAGTTTTTCATTACTGGGTCCTTCCATAAACTTTATGGTTTCTACTAAAAAAAGAAAAACGTAGACAGGTGCTCTCACTCATTAGCACACAGGATTTTACTCCTACTGCTATTAACATTGATTGGAATTGGGCACATAAATCCCTCACATGCAAAGAGAGATAATATCCTTTTTCTGCAAGATACCAATATAATATATCAGTGGTTTTCAAAGCTTCAATCCAGAAGGAACCATTTCCACATTGACTGGTGGGACTAAACTCCCACCAGTCTCTTTCTCTTTCCCACATGCAGAGAAACTGTGAAGCTATTCACACACACAGGCAAAACCAGGCTAAGGAAGCCCAGCCCAGTTTTGCCTCCACATGTGTACTGCTGGGATTGGGCCTGATCCCAGCGGTGCCTTGGCAGAAACCACCTCTGGAGCCACCCTAATTAAGGATAGAAGAGCAAGCACTTTCCTAACCCCATTTTTCTGATCATCTTGCCAGCCTTGCTGGGCTCCCAGTCAGCTTCAGGGAGGGGAGGGGGGTTCCGCATAATGCACCACACACTTGCACAGTGCATTATGGGAGCTTCAGGGGGCAGGGTGACGAGTCCCAGCATCCCGACCGTCCGAGCTACCAGCAGCAGCCAATAATCGTCTGGGTGGGCGATCTGCTTGTGAGAAAGGACTCTGTATATTGCAATTGATTCTGGGACATATTCCATTGCATGGGCCACATCTGTTGGGCCTCATCAAAATGCATCCCCAACAATCCTTTGTAACTGTGCATTGTCAGGGAAAATTAGTAGTGGTGGACAAACTATCTTTCAGGGAACCTTTTCCACATGACTAATCATCTCATGCAGGAGTCCACAATAAGATTATGGTGAACCCCAGAGCTCCCCAGAAAAGAGTCCGACAACAATTTTACAAACCACAGTGGAACTGTGTCATGGGGAAGAGATAGCGAATGTAAGGAGACTGGCTTTTCATGTCCTCTGGCACTGAAAGTATACCCCAGAGGAAGATCTTTTCCTATGAGCACATACAAGAACAATTTACAGCAGGGATTCTCAAACTTGGGTCCCCAGTTAGGCTTATTGGAGTTGTAGCAACATTTGAGTACCCAATTTGAGAATCCTGTATTTACAGGTTCCCCATTTTTTCAAGCCATATTGATACTGGTACAGGCCTAGGAAAAGTCGGAAAAGCACTAAATCTTACTTTTTATGAGAAGCCATACAAGGGAAAATGTCAAAAATAATCTAATTCACAGCTAAAGGGATACCTTTATCCAATGGAAGGATTTGTGTGTGTAAACATCAGACCCAGTTACAGTTTCACAGATCTTCAAGCACAAGTATGAATATTAGAAGCAAGGGTCCACACAAAAAGAACATAAGTATGGCCCCCATGGATCAGGCCTAGGGCCCATCCAATCCAGCATCCTGTTTCAAACAGTGGCCCACCAGATGCCTCTGAAAAGCCCACAGGCAGGTGGTGAGGCCTTCCCGTCTCTCCTGCCATTGCTCCCTTGCAACTGGTACTCAGAGGCATCTTGCCTCTGAGGCTAGAGGTGGCCTATAGCCACCAGACTAGTAGCCATTGATAGACCTGCCCTCTATTACTTTGTCTAAGCCCCTTTTGAAGCCATCCAGGCTAGTGGACATCACCACATCCAGTGGCAGAGAATTCCATAGGTTAATTATGCACTGTGTGGAAAAGTACTTCCTTTTGTTGGTCCTGGATTTCCCGACCTTCAGTTTCATGGAATGACCCCTGGTTCTAGTGTTGTGAGTGAGGATGAAAAAAATTCGCTGTCCACTCTTTCTACTCCATGTATAATTTTATACACCTCTATCATGCCTCCTTGTAGTCACCTCTTTTCCAAACTAAAGAGCCCCAGATGCTGTAACCTTGCCTCATAAGGAATTTGCTCCAGGCTCCTGATCATCTTGGTTGCCCACTTCTGCACCTTTTCCAGGTCTACACTGTCTTTCTTAAGATACAGGGACCAGAACTGTATGCAATACTCCAAATGTGGTCATACCATAGATTTGTATAAGGGCATTATAATATTAGCAGTTTTATTTTCAATCCTCTTCCTAATGATCCCTAGCATGGAATTGGCCCTTTTCACAGCTGCCATGCACTGAGTCAACACTTTCAATGCGCTATCCACCACAACCCCAAGATTTCTCTCCTGGTCAGTCACCAACAGCTCAGACCCTATCAGCGTATGTGTGAAGTTGGGTTTTTATGCACCAATATGCATCACTTTATAGTTGCTTACATTGAACTGCATTTGCCGCTTTGTTGCCCACTCACCCAATTTGGAGAGATCTTTTTGGAGTTCCTTGCAATCCGTTGTTAATTTCACTACCATAAATAGTTTAGTGTCATCTGCAAATTAGGACACTTCGTTGCTTACCCCCACTTCTAGATCAAATTAAAGAGAACTGATCCCAGTGCAGACCCCTGGGGTCTCACTTCCCTCTGTTGTGAAAAATGTCCATTTAATCCTGCCCTCTGTTTCCTGTCCTTCAACCAGTTAACAATCTACTTCTGAATCTGTCCCCTTATTTATTTATTTTTTACTTATTTAAAATATTTCTATACCACCTAAAACTTGCGTCTCTGGGTGGTTTACAATTAAATTCATTTGAAAAATTAAATCAATTAACAATTAAAATCATTTAAAAGATTAAAAGTATTTAAAACCCAGTATTAAAATTATTTAAAACTAAAAATCTAAGTAAAAGTCTGGATGAATAAATGTGTCTTCAGTGCCTTTTTAAAATTTGCCAGGTATGGGGAAGCTCTTATTTCAACAGGGAGCACATTCCAAAGTCCAGGGGCTGCAATGGAGAAGGCCCGTTCCTGAGTAGCCACCAGATGAGTTGGCGACAACCATAGTCGAACCTCTCCAGATGATCTTAGCAGGCAGTGGGGCTCATTGCAAAGAAGACGTTCTCTTAAATTCCCAGGGCCTAAGCTGTTTAGGGCTTTATAGGTAATGACTAGCACCTTGTATTTTGCCCGGAAATGTATTGGTAGCCAGTGCAGTTCCTTCAATGCTGGAGTAATATGGTCTCTCCTAGATGACCCAGAGATCAACCTGGCTGCCCCATTCTGAGCCAACTGCAGTTTCTGGACTATGTAGAAAGGCAGCCTCACATAGAGCGCATTGAAGTAATCCAGCCTAGAGGTTACCAGCAGATGTACCACTGTTCTGACGTCGTTCATCTCAAGAAACAGATGCAGCTGGCGTATCAGCCGAAGATGATAAAAAGCACTTCTGGCCACCACCTCAACCTGGGACACCAGGGAGAGGTTCGGATCCAGAACCACCCCCACCCCCAGACTGCATACCTGTTCCTTCTAGGGGAGCGTGACCCCATCCAGAATCAGCAGATCAAAATAGTCTCCCAAGTTTCAACCCTGCCCAATGAGTACCTCCATCTTATCTGGATTCAGCCTCAGTTTGTTATCCCTCTAGCCCAGGCCTGCCCCTAGCTATTTTTGGACTACACCTCCCATAATCCCCAGCCACAGTGACCAACAGCCAGGGATTATGGGAGTTGTAGGCCAACATCTACAGGAGGGCCAAAGTTGAGCAGCCCTGCTCTAGCCCATTACTGATTCCAGGCAGGCGTTTAGGGAAGTTATGCCTTCTGTGATGATGTTGACATAGAGAAATAGATTTGGATGTCATCAGCATATTGATAACACCCTGCACCAAATCCCCTGATGATCTCTTCCAGCGGTTTCATGCAGATGTTAAAAAACATCGGAGACAATACGGATCCCTGAGGGACACCATACGAATGTTCAGATTTTGAAGAAACAACAGCCTCCAAGAGACACCATCTGGAATCCACCCGTGAGGTAGGAGCAGAACCACTGCAAAGTAGTGCCTCCCACCTCCAATCCCCTCAGACGTTCCAGAAGTATACTATGATCAATAGTATCAAAAGCCACATAGAGATCCAAAAGGAACAACAGAGTAACACTCCCTCTGCCAATTCCCAACTGGAGTTCATCCATCAGGCCGACCAAGGCAGTTTCCACCCCACAGCCCACCCGAAAGCCAGTTTGAAACGGCTTTTGGGAGGCTATGAAATGGCTTATCCCATGACTGCTAAGTTTACGCAAGAGCCTTTGGTGGGGAACTCTGTGGGCCTGGCTTACTAGCTAGTCAGTTTTTTACTTCTCCAAGCTGCAATGCAAGTTAGAGCTCCAGAGAAATTGATCTGTGTGTAACTCACCAGCTGGTAAGTAGATGCCTGACCAATAGTGTCCTGCATCTGTTTAAAATAATGTTAAAAGAAGCCTCAAGCTGATTGGAACTTGACCAGAAATAAAAGACTAGGTGATATAATTTAGCATCAATTTAAGTTAAAAGTGATACAGCTGGGAATATATACTACACGGTTTACATCCTTGTTATCCAATATAAAAAGGCAATACACAGTCTATGCTGTCAGCCTTTTGCAATTCTACATACCCAAGATTTTGCACAGTGCCCTGCATGAAAACCAGATTTAAAATATTTATTTAATAATTTTTATACCGCCCACTACTGAAGCCTCTAGGAAGTTTACAGCATAAAACAAACCAAAAAAATCCAGTTAAAACCTATAAGAATCTGATTTAAAATATCCATAAATACACAACTAACTAAAAAGCTTGGCTGAAGAGATGTGTCTTTACTTGTTTCCTAAAAGCCAACAGGGATGGAGCAAGTCTAATCTTATGAGGAACTGCATTCCACAGTCCTGAGGCAACTACAGAGAAGGCATGCCTTGGAGTCACCACCAGATAGGCTGGCAGCACCATCGGATGAACCTCCCCGAAGATCTTAACAGGAGGCAGGGTTCATACCAAAGAAGGCATTATCTTAAATATCATGGGCCCAAACCATTAAGGGCTTTATAGGTAATAATAATAACCACCACTGTAAATGAAGTTTCATTTTTTTAACAAAAAAAAATATTGCTAGCCCTTATTTTAGCACGGCAGCTGCTAACTGCAAGTGTTATACAGGGAGAGACTGTATTTGCTATGAAAAAGTAAAGGTAAAGTGTGCTGTCAAGTTGATTTCGACTCCTGGCGACCACAGAGCCCTGTGGTTTGCTTTGGTAGAATAGAGGAGAGGTTTACCACTGCCTCCTCCCATGCAGTATGAGATGATGCCTTTCAGCATCTTCCTGTATCGCTGCTGCCCGATATAGGTGTTTCCCATAGTCTGGGAAGCATACCAGCAGGGATTTGAACCGGCAACCTTTGACTTGTTAGTCAAGCATTTCCCCGCTGCGCCACTTAAAGTGACTTGTGAAAAAGTACTGGAGGCTAAAATCCCTATTTAATCATGTCATTATGAAGAACTGGCTTACCATCCTCTATAGAACACTCATTGCTGTCCTATACTAAAGAAGCCTAGCCCTACAATCCAAAATACACTTATAATAGGATGTAAGTCCCACTGAACACAATGGGACTTACTTCTGAGCAAACAACCAAAGAGATATGCATCAAGTTTGTCAACAGTAGAGATTAGGCCTGTGCTTCAGCCGGCTCCAAATCCAAACAAAGCACAATAGTGCCACATGGAGACGTCCACTCACAGCTCAACTTTGTCTGTACTTCTGGTGTGGGGGGTTCCTCGATATGAAGCCAAGCAGCCTACACTGCCCCAACTGCTGGGATGGCATGTACAGCATGGCAGGAATTGTGCGTGGTGAGAGGACTGGTTCCACTGAGCGCACTTAGCTCAATGTGACAGTGCTCCTATTTGGATTCAGAGTGGCCAAAACATGGGCTTAGCCGAGACCACATTACCACCTATAAGATTCTGATATATGCACATTTGGCTACAAATTAGAGGGGAAAATGAAAACCCATACTCTCCATTGTAAAAAGTGATATTGTGCGACAGATGTGAACAAAGATGACCAATGTTTATTTTATGAGAGTCTTATTATTGGTTTAGTTGTCATATGACATGGCAGACTGCCAAAAGAGACACACTGAGCTGATAAGCCTGCACATTTTAGTTTACATGAAATAATTTGAGCTTAGAATTTGGTACCTTGCACATTGCATTTTATGGCTCAAATAAATTCACACACTGCAGAAACAAAACTAATGTTCAGATGAGTCCAGCTTCTCAAAAGAATTACAGGGAATGCCAGTGAAAATCTTTAACTACATACACTCGGCAAAACAAAATAAGCTTCAGACCTAGCTACAAAGAGCACTTATCCAGACTATTATGGAATCAAATTATTCACGTGAATAATAAATCCCACACAAGAGTTACAAGACTCAGATTCAACTATTTTAACATGTTTTGCATTAGAAGTGGTCTAGTGCAGCTTTTTTAATGCTTTCAAATCCAGAGATTTATTTTAGATAGCCATGTTACTCTACTGTAGTAAAACAATACAGAAAACTGGGAGCACTAAGTAGACAAACCATTAAGCTGATATAATGATATATTTGTGGGAGACAGCCCACCCTCAGAAGTAAGGAGAAGCTGGCTGAAGCACAGTGGAAGGCAGTTAAAAGCATTCTAAAGTATATTTAAGAAATACCTTAAGTCAGTGGTTCCCAACCTGGGGTCCTCCAGATGTTGCTGAACTACATCTCCCATCATCCCCAGCCACCATTTATTGATTGGGAACCACTGCCCTAAGTGAAACCTTAATGCGAAAGGGAACCGTAATCCCTATTAAACCCTTGGGTGTTTGTATCAATTTTTTAATTAACTCAGCTATTTCCTCTTCCATGTATCCACCATAATTTGTATTTTTAAAAATAGTTACTCTCAGGTCTGTGATGCTGTGTGTGTCCCTGGAAACTGAAACAACCACTGACTGGCTTCTTGGTATTATTGCTCTTGGATATCAGATTTATGACCATTTAGTCACTGTCATAAAGACAACCTTGTTTGACCTGTGTAGATGGCCAAAGACATTTGGTGCATGATATGCAGCATACCACATTGGTGGGTGTGCAGTATGGATGCCACGTATTTGGTAGACAGCACCACTGGGTCTGCATACAGTGTTACTTTTATTAATAAAAGGCATAACCAGCATCTAGGTTGATTACATGGTATTGTACTTCATTGTAAGTTAGATGAGAAGAGTTTGTCATTTGTAAGCAGAAGTACCAGGTTTCGTGATTATACAATAATAATGGTGTCCTTCCTCCTTACTTCTTTAAAACACAGATCACTTTCCATAATAGGATCTAAATCTTCTATATATTTTAAAAGATCTAGTTGATTGCTGTAGGCAGTGTTCCCTCTAACAGGGATTCCCAGATGTTGTTGACAACTCCCAGAATCACCAGCTACAATGGCTTTTGCTTGGGGATTATGGGAGTTGTAGTCAACAACATCTGGGAATCCCTGTTAGAGGGGACACTGGCTGTAGGTTGTAACTAGGGGAGTTCTTTTTAGGTTTTTTCCTACATGCTGAAGTAGTAGTTTCCTCAGTACTGATCTGGCCTCTGAAATTTGGCTCTTAACAGTATTAGAATTGTATTTCAAATTAATGAAAGCTTGTCTCAGGTTGACTAAGTGATTGCCACAATCTAATGGGTCCTGGTATACACAGTTCTACTGTATGGTTCAACAATATGGGACCATAGATTGCGGGGTTTGGCGCCTGTCTACCTACAGACCCACCTCTCCCATCCAATTACATCCGGTCAGATCTTCTCAGATGGCCCTTCTGCCGGTCCCTGATTTCCGAGAGGTTCGGGGCGCCAGGACCCGTAAAAGGGCCTTTCCAGTTGCTGCCCCACTTCTCTGGAACTCCCTTCCCCTTCAAATTCATTTAGCTCCTTCCTTATTGGTTTTTAAATCTCTATTGAAGACTTTTCTTTTTCGCCAGGCTTTTGCCCCGTAGTTTACCTATTTGGTTTTTTTCTTTTTTGTTAGTTACTTTAGTTTTTAATTTAGAATGTATTTTAATGCTGTCTTGCTTTGCATGTTTTGTACACTGCCCAGAGTCTTCAGAGTGGGTGGTATATTAAATGTTTCAAATAAATAAATAAATAAATAAATAAATGGTATAACACCTGGTTTACAGGAGGAAGGGCCCAGGTTTGATCCCCAGTGTCTCTAGACAGGGCTGAAGGAAACTCTTGTCTGAAACCCAAAAGAGCCGCTGCCAGTCAGGGTAGGCAAAACTGAAGATGGTATGACTCAGTATAAGGTAGTTTGTTCCTATCTACAACCCTTAAATTAAAAAAAATAAGCTGAATTAGAGACAGTAAAGGATGTGAAAAGAGAGTTTGAGGAACATTTAGCTGGAAGCATCAAAGGGAATAACAAAAAAAACCTTTTGTTTTTTAAAGGTTTAAATACCTTAATAAAGGTATTTAAACCTTTTAAAAACAGAAGCAGAAAACAGAAAGCAAGAAAAAAAACAGAAGCAGAAAACCTGCCAGGGAGGTGGCTCAACAGACAATGAAGAAGTGAAAGGGATTTGTAAGGATATGGAGATTGCAGAGAAGATAAACAAATTCTTTGCATCTGTCTTCATGGCAGAAGATACTGAGTGTATATATGTGCTTGAACCGAACTTCTCAGGGTCAGAGGAGAAAGAACAGAGTCAGATAAATACGAAAGGGGACATTCTAAACTGTCTGTAAAAATTAAAAATTGAGAAATCACCAGGGTCAGATGGCATCCGAGAGTCCTTAGAGTTCAAATGTGAAATTGCTAACCTCCTTGCAAAAATATCCCTATAATCAGGCTCTGTACCAGAGGACTGGACAGTAGCCAAAGTAACAAAAATTTTCAAAAAGGGATCTGGGGGGAATCAGAGAAATTACAGGCTGGTTAGCTTATTGTCTGTTCTGGGCAAATAAATGGAATGCATTTTCAAGGATAAATTTGTTAAGCATATAGAACAGGCCCTGCTGAGGGAGAACCAGCATGGCTTCTGCACAGAGAAATTTTGCCTCACTAACTTTTTAGAGTTCTTTGAGAGTGTCAACAGGCATGTGGATAAAGGTGATCCAACTGACATAGTATACTTGGACTTTCAAAAAGCTTTTGACTAAGTTCTGCAGCAAAGACTCTTGAGAAAACATAGCACTCCTAGGATAAGGAGACAGGTTCATGTGTGGATTTGTAACTGGTTGAAGGACAGGAAACAGAGGGTAGGAATAAATGGGCAGTTTTCTAAATGGAAGGAAGTAAGAAGTGTCCCTCAAGTCCTGCTATGCTGCCTCATTGTGTGTGGCGGGGGGGGGGGTGTTCCTGGGAGCGATGAGCAAAGTACGCCGGGAGGTATATTCCCAGTAGGGTCACCCAAAGCACAAAGGTCATTCCAGCTGCCCAGCTAAAGCAAGCAGGCACCTATATTGGGCAGCAGCAATATAGGAAGGTGCTGGAGGCAGACGATCACTTCAGTGACAGTGACAAAGGCATCACTTCATACTGCGTGGGAGAAGGCAATGGTAAACCACTCCTGTATTTTACCAAGAAAACCACATGGATAGACAAAATGGAATGATTGTCGATGTGGTGCCAGATGATGGGCCCCTCAGGTCGGATGGTGCTCAACATGCTACTGAGGAAGAGTTGAAGATCTCTCAGAGTACCGATGGTGTTTATGATGCAGTTAGACTAAAGCCTTCTGGACATCTAGCAGCTGATGTTGCCATGCGGGAAAAGAAAATCCGAAACTGCAAAGACAGAATTACAATGGGAACGTGGAACATAAGAAGCTTGAATATGGGAAAGCCTGACACAGTAAAAGATTAAATGAATCGACTACAGATTGACATCTTGTGAATTAAAATGGACTGGAATAGGACACTTTCAGTCAGAAAATCATACCGTTTACTACTCAGGACATGAAAGCCAAAGAAGGAACGGCGTTGCTTTCATAGTCAGGAAGGATGTAGCAATGACAGTACTTGGGTAATGCAGTCAGTGACCGACTAATATCAATTAGATTTTGTGGACAACCCTTTAACATGGCAGTTCTTCAAGTCTATGCCCCAACAACTGATGCAGAAGAAAAGGAAGTTGATGAGTTTTATGCTCAAGTTCAGTCTGAAATTGACAGAATATGCAAGCAAGATGTGATGCTGGTGGTTGGAGACTGGAATGCCAAAGTTGGAAAATGTAAGGAGGAAAACACAGTCGACCTATATGGCCTGGGAAACAGAAATGAAGCAGAACGACTTATTAGTTTCTGCCAAGCCAATGATCTCTTCATTGCTAACACATTCTTCAAACAACCCAAAGCGGCACCTATACACATGGACTTCACCAGAAATCAAATTGATTACATTATTGGTGCATGGAGGTGGAAGAGCTCAGTTATAACAGTAAAGATATGGCCAAGGACCAATTGTGGAACAGATCACGAACTGCTCATGTGCAAGTTCCAAGTCAAGCTAAAGCGGAAAAACAAAGCTATCCAGTTTCCATGATATGATCTTGAGAATGTACCCACCATTTTCAAGGAGAACATCAGGAATTTCTGAACCTCATTGATAGGGAACCAGAAGAACTGTGGAATGAAATCAAAGAAGTTTTTGAGGATGAATGTGAAAAGAGACTGCCAAAGACCAAGAAACAGAAGAAAGCAAAATGGATGTCAGAACAGATGGTGGAAATTGCCAAGAAGAGGAGAGTCAAGAAACATAAAGACCTCAGGAAGGAACTCAATAGGGAATTTCAGAAAGCTGTTAGAAGAGACAAGGAGCAATACTACAATGACATCTGTAAAGACCTTGAGGATGGAAATAGACACGGAAAAACAAGGCAAGCTTTCCAAAAGATCTCTGAACTCAGAGGGAGGTTCCAACCTCAAATTGGTATGTTAAGGGATGGCAAAGGACAGATAGGAACTGATTCAGAGGAGATCAAACAGAGATGGAAGAAGTATACTGAAAATCTGTGCAGCAGGGACATCAGCATCCAAGATACTCTAGAAGATATTCCCTACTTGCAAGAAGTAGTACGGGAAAATGAAGTTAGATCGGCACTCTGGTCATTACCATGTTGGAAGGCTACAGGAACTGATGGAATAGCTACAGAAACGTGGCAGGCAACAGAAGAAGAATCAGTCAGGCTCTAACCAAACTATGCCAGCAAATTTGGAAAACAAAACAGTGGCCAACAGATGGGGAAAGGTCAGTCTACATACCCATACCAAAGAAAGGCGACATAACAGATTGCGCAAACCATCACACAATATCCTTAATTTCACATGCTAGCAAAATAATGCTCAGGATCATACAATGCAGATTAGAACCCTACGTGGAAAGGGAAATGCCGGATGTTCAAGCTGGTTTCAGAAAAGGCTGAGGAACAAGAGACATCATTGCTGATGCATGCTGGATAATTGAGAAAGCCAAAGAATACCAGAAAGAAGTCAATATGTGCTTTTTTGATAACAGAAAAGCCTTCGATTGCATCAACCATGTCAAGTTATGGAAGATCCTTAGGAAAATGGGTGTCCCAGAACATCTCATTGTTCTCATGAGAAACCTATACACAGGACAAGAAGCCACAGTCCAGACAGAACATGGTGAAACAAAGTGGTTCCAGATCGGCAAAGGAGTAACACAGGGCTGTATATGTTCTCCTTCTTGATTCAATTTATATGCTGAACATATACTGAGAGAAGCTGGATTGGAAGAAGAGCGAGGTTTTAAAGCTGGAGGAAGAAACATCAATAACCTGCGCTACGCTGATGACACCACTCTGATACCTGAGAATGCGGATGATCTGCAGGCTCTAGTAAGGAGTCAAGGAGCACTGTGGAAAAAATGGGACTACGATGCAAATGTAAAGAAGACTCAACTAATGACAATGGGTACAGCAACCAGCCTCAGAACTGACAATGAAGATACTGAAGTGGTGGAGAGCTTCTGCCTTTAGGATCAATTGTCAACAGTCAAAGATCCAGTAGTCAAGAAATACGCCCCAGATTAGCAATTGGTAGGGTTGCAATGAAGGCCTTGGAAAGGATATTTAGATGCCGTGATGTGTCTACATCTACAAAGATTAGAATTGTTCAGACAATCATTTTCCCCATGACACTCTATGGATGAGAAAAATGGACTTTGAAGAAGCAAGATAGAAAAAGTTTTGACGCTTTTGAACTTTGGTGCTGGAGAAGACTTTTGAAGACACCGTGGACAGCCAGGAAAACAAACAAATAGATCATAGAACACATCAATCCAGAATTTTCACTAGAGGCACAAATGACCAGTCTCAAACTATTATACTTCAGACACATTATGCGAAGACCCAGCTCCCTTGAGACGTCCATAATGCTGGGAAAAGTTGAAGAAAAGAGAAGAAGAGGACGACCAGCAGCAAGGTGGATGGACTCGAATACGACAGCAATGAATGCACCATTGAGACCCCTTAAATGCCAAGTTGAAGACAGATAATCCTGGAGAGAATCTATCTATGTGGTCACTAAGAGTTGACACTAACTTGATGGCACTTAATCAATCAAGAAGTGGTGTCCTCCTGGGATTGGAAATGGAACCAGTGCTCTTTAACTTAGTCATAAATGATCTAGAAGTTGGGGTAAGCAGTGAAGTGGCCAAATTTGATTTTTTGCAAACAACAACACACACCACCACAAAAACAAACTATTTAGGGTAGTGAAATCAGAAACAGATTGAAGAGCTCCGAAAGGATTTCTGCCAACTGGGGGAGTGGGCAACAAAATGGCAAATGTGGTTCAATGTTAGCAAATGTAAAGTGATGCATATTGGGGCAAAACACCAGAACTTCACATATAAGCCAATGGGATCTGAGCTGTTGGTGACTGACCAGGAGAGGGATCTTGGGGTTGTGATGGAGAGTTTGTTGAAAGAGTCGATTCAGTGCACAGCAGCTGTGAAAAGGGCCAATTCCATGCTTGGAGTCATTAGGAAGGGGTTTGAAAATAAAAATGCTAATATTATAATGCCCTTATACAAAACAATGGTGCAGCCGCATTTGGAGTACTGAATACAGTTCTGGTCACCGTATTTTTAAAAGGACATTTTATAACTGGAAAAAGTGCAGAAGTGGGCAACCAAGGTCCTAGAGCACTTTCCTTAAGAGGCAAGGCTACAACACCTGGGGCTTTTTAATTTATAAAAAAAAAAGACAACTGTGGGGAGACATGATAGAGATCTACAAAATCATGCAAGGTGTGGAGAAAGTTGATAGAGATATGTTTTTCTCTATCACATAACACTAGAACCAGGGATCATCCCATGAAACTGATTGCCAAGAAATTTAGGACTGACAAAAGGTAGTACCGTGTTTCCCCGAAAATAAGACAGTGTCTTATATTAATTTTAGCCCCCCCAAAATGCACTAGGGCAATTAGCAGTACATCAGAAATTATTGCTAGGTCTTACTTTTGGGGTAGGTCTTACTTTCGGGGAAACAGGGTACTTTTTCACACAACACATAATCAACCTATGGAATTCTCTGCTACAAGATGTGGTGACAGGCCCCATCCTGGATGGTTTTTAAACGGGCTTAGATAGACATCCTTCATGAATTTATCAATGACTACTGGTCTGAGGGCTATAGGCCACCTCTGGCCTGAGAGGCAAGATGCCTATAAATATCAGTTGCAAAGGAGCAACAGCAGGAGAGAGGGCATGCCCTAAGCTCTTGCCTGTGGGCTTCCCAGAGGCATCTGGTGGGCTAGTGTATGACACAGCATGTTAGACTAGAAACCTACATGCAAACAATATCCACCCAGACCACATTGGTAAGAACATAACAGCCCTGCTGGCTCAGACCCAAGACTTATCTAGTCTAGCATCCTTTGTCACACAGTTATGCAGAAGTGCATTTCACAATGCAACAACAGGGGATTCCAAGGATTAGAAATAAGACAACCAAAGTAACTGTTCTTTTAACAATAACTGCATATTTATACAGAGAAAACTAATATCATTTATAATTTTCAGTCATGCATTCTAGAGCATAGCAACATTAATATTCAAACAGAGCATTCACAAGTGGCTATTCTGAGACCATTTATCACCTGAGGGGTAACTGCATTATACCCTATGTGGTGGTGTTGTTTTTAATAGTTATTTCACATTCTGGAGAAGCAGTACTAAGTGCATCTGCTGAGTGTTTAAAGCACCAACTGTTAGTTAATTTTGTAAATGGAAACACCCAATAAATTTTTACTGTGTGTTTAGCCCTCATTAAAGATGAAAAACAGCAGCCGAGATCAGTATCTTAAATAAAATCAGACCACAAACAAAACCACGACTGGAGCATTGCTTGTCCCATCAGTTTTATCCTTCTCATTATGTAGAAGTCAACCATAACTCTAAGATAATCAAATACATAGGATATGGGTAGGTATAAAAGGGGAACAGCCAGCTCAAGGCAAAAATCACAGTATCGTGAACACAGAGGGGTGGTTGTTATTTTTTTTTAAACTACCATTTGAATTATTCAATTCCAAGCTCAATTCCAAGGCTGTCTGAGGATTCCTGCCTAATTTAAAGAGGGGTCCAACCAGTAGAGGGGTCCAACCATAAGAAGACATAAGGAACCAAATCAGGAGTGTCTTTTCATATTTTACTTAAGGAAATAGACTTGGAGAGGTACAATGGCAAGCAAAGCTAATTTGCCTAATTCTAATACAAGGAGGTTACCTAGCAGGGGAAAGGAGGAAGAGAGGGGAGCAGGAAAAGTTTGTTACCAAAGATGCATAGAAACCAATTGATTGGCCAGATCAAAGTTTCTCCCGAAGACTGAAGAGGCTGATGGAGTTTGAAGGAAAGATGAGAGGCATGAAACTGGGATGTGGAAACACTGCAGCGTTGGAGAGGGAGAAAATGCATCTTCTGGACCTGCCCTCAGAGTTGGGTCTAGAATAGTCTTGTTTTATATTCTTCTTGGTCCGTGACTGCTCTTGGGGTTCACTCCTCACATATATCAAAATTTATCGTGTTCTCACGTAGAATATAACTTTTCCTGCATAGAATATCCGCAAGCACCAATAGGAATAGAGTTGGTTTGATTCTCTTCTTTCAGACCATATATGTTCTACAAATGACTATGGATATGCAAAGGCAAGAGGTCTAGCAACATGTTTGTGGGCTGATAACTCTTGCTTATACATAATTTTCACCTTTCTTCCACAGAAGTCAAAGACCAGGGTTTCTAAACAGTCCCCCAGCCAAGCATTGGTCAGACCCTTGCTGAACTAAGGAGGGCTGGCTGTTGCATCATGTGCCTTCAGACCACCCTTGGAAACACAAAGACATTCCTGCTTAGTCACTTGGAGGCAATAACCCCATTCACACAGGTGCGGGAGGGGAGGCAGAGTCCAACTTATCTTCCCCGCCAGACAATCAAAGAAATGCTGCTCAGAGGGTAACTCACGCTCCCAGATGATCCACACTGCTCCAATCAATGCGGATCTCCAGAGACCAGACAGTGCATCCTGGCCTCCAGATATCCCACAATGCACCATACTATGAGCATGGTGCAATGGGATATACCCCCATGAGACGGTCACAGTGGCTAGGGATGTGCAAACAGGTTTGAAGTCGAACCTGTTGGGTTCAACCGTTTGGGGTCAAACCAAACTACCCCCTGTTCGGTCTGACCCCAGACCGAACACCCCCAAATGTTCAGGGGCTTCACAGACCATTTTCTTTTTTTAACCTTATTCTCCATCAGGGGAGTTCCTGGAGGGGGAGCGCAGAGGTTCCCTCTCCCCCCCAGGCCTTCCTCATGCCCCTCTTCACCAGTTTGGGCGCTCTTCGGCTGGTTTTCAGCCTTCACCCGGCAGCCATTATGGAGGCTGCGCATCTGCACACATGGTCGAGTCCAGTCTGGACTCGAACTGAACCAGGCCAGCTGTTTCTGTGCACATCCCTAACAGTGGTAGCTGTGAAAAAGGCTAATTCCACACTAGAGATCATTAAGAAGGGGGTTGAAAATGAAACTGCTAATATTGTGTTGCCCTTATACAAAACTATGGTGTGGCCACACTTGGAGTACTGCATACAATTCTGGTCACCACATCTAAAGAAGGACATTGTAGAACTGGAAAAAGTGCAGAACAGGGCAACCAAGATGATCAGGAGCCAAGAGCACCTTCCTTATAAGGCAAGACTACAACACCTGGGGCTTTTTAGTTTAGAAAAAAAGACGACTGCAGGGAGACGTGATAGAGGTCTATAAAATCATGCATGGAGTGGAGAAAGTGGATAGAGAATCCCCCTCCCCTCTGCCTTGTGCTGGGGGAGGGAGTTTGTTCCAGCCCTTCATGGACCCAAGATGCAGCCTGATTGGCTGCTTAGCACGAGGGGGCGTGGTTTCGGTCAGGATCCAAACGCCCCAAACTATTCAGTTAACCTTCAGCTCTTGGAAGGGAAGGAGCTCCTGTTGTGAGCTCCTTCGAATAGGGGAGGGTGGTTGGTTTTCGCCCGGGAACGGGCGCGTGGAGCAGCGAAGCCCTCGCTTCGGCGGCAGCAGAGCAGTTTCAGCTTTCTTCGCCCGGCTGGGCGCGGCGCACGTTGTTTCCCTGGGCCGGTGGCCCGCACGGTTTGGTCTCTCCCCCCTCCGGCCCCAGACTATGCCCTGCCTTTTAAGGCAGTTGCGTTCGGAAGGCTAGCCCCCTCACTCTCGTTTTGGTCCTTTCGTTACTGTTATTTCTTCTCCTGGCTTTTCCCGATCTCTAGATAGGATTGGGGGCTGAGGGTGGTCGGCCCAGCTGGGTGGGGGATCGGAATTTGGCCTGGGGGGGGGGCGTTACTGCCTGCTGACTCCAGGTTCTGTATTATTTGCTGGTTGCCATAGCGCTGCAAGGGCTTGGGTGGATTTGGGTGCTATAGGCTGCTGCTAAGGGTGTGGGGAAATTGGTTGTGGGCTAAGTTGTTTGCAGTCAGTCTGATTGCTGTTTAAAACATGCCTAGGAAGGCTAAAGAAAAGAAGGGCGGGAGACCCATCAGGCCGCCCAAAAGACCCGCTGCTCCTCCTCCATCTTCCTCTGAGGATGAGGATGATGAAATGGGTGTTATTAGGGCCCTAATTGCGAGCATGGAGGTGCTTGAAAAAGCCAGGAAGGTGCCATCGGATCCCGGGGCTGGCCCATCTGGCGGTGGGGGCATTCCACCCCCCCCCAGGTTCCCTCACAGGACGCGTGGTGCTGCTAGGAGCCAATTATTGAAGTTCTTTCCAGCAGGTTGGAGGCCCTTGAGAATGCTGGACCCGACGCTCCGTCTGAACCTTCTGGTCCACCGTTGCCTTCGCCAGATCCGCCTGGACAGCCAGCACCTGCACAACCTCCGGATCCGGTTCCTGCTCCTCCTGGACTGGTTTTACCTCAGCCTGTTGCGCTGGCTGGACCGCCTCTTCGTGATCCATCTCTCCCTTTGGCCCCGGGTGAGCCAGCAGCACCCACACCCTCCGGCGGCACCGGCCAGTGGCCTTCTGTACCCTGGCCGATGCCTGCCATGGGGGGCTGGGGACCAGCCACATACTGGTCCCCCTACGTGCACGCTTGGGGTTTGGGGTTCACTCCACCCATGATAAGTAATGCATTGGGCCTTCAGGGCTCGGCTGAGCAGATTTGGGGAGTCAATAGGCCCACTGGCACACCTCTCATTTCGCCTACAAACAACACGGATGCCTCGGTTCCCACGCCAGGCAGCACAGGGTTCTACCCTATGGGCATTACCCCCACACCCCAGCACGCCCCGTATGGGGGGATGGGGCTTCCTTTAGGGGATCACTTGCTCCCGGCTACGAAGGAAAAAATCCTAAAGGGAGAGTACGTAGACATCTTTAGCCTGTTGTTCAGGGAACCCGAGTTAAACATAAGGAAGGGGAGTCCTGCAAGGAACACGAGGCTACGAAGCGTAAGCAGGTTGAAAAGACGTGGAGCAACTGGCTCTCCGGCTTTACCATATATATGGGGGTAATTGTGCAGGTACAACCGGCTAGGGGCCCCGCCTTGTTGAAATATATGGATATTATCCACAGGGCCGTCTCTGATTTTGCTGGATCCGCTATGATAAGAGTTTTAGGATGAGAGCCGCCCTTGACCCATCGTTGCCCTGGGATGCCCTGCTACAGGAGTTGTGGCTTGTGGTAATGTCCCCAGCCCGCCTGGTTGAGGGGGACAGGTCTGATAGTGGGCATTTGTTGTCCAGGCCACTTGGTGCCATTGCTGCTACTGGTCCAGGCCATCAGTGGGTTCAACCCCACTTGGTCTGTTGGGAGTACAACTCGAATGGTAGATGCTCCTGGTCACCCTGCCGTTACAGGCATGCGTGTGGCCTCTGTGGGGCCAAACACCCCAGTTCAAGTTGCCCTCGGGCCCATTCCTCCGTGTCGGGAAGCAAGTTTCGGTCGGGAGGCAATAAGAAAGGCGGCCCCCCTCCACCTGCTGCAGGTAAAGGGGCCCAGCCCCATCAAGCTTGAGATGTTGTGCCGCCTGTTGAGGGTTACCCTGATAGATCAGCGGCTTCTTACTTGTTTTCTGGTTTCAAGGATGGGTTTCGCATCCCTTCATCTTCCCGGCAGGGGTCCATTAGAACCCGCAATCTCAAGTCAGTTATAGGTCAGGAGCAGGTTGTCTTGAAGAAAATCGCGAAGGCAGTCGCGGCCGGTAGGGTTGCGGGGCCTTTTCAGACCCCTCCCTTTCCAGGGCTACGCGTTTCACCGCTTGGGGTGGTGCCTAAGAAGGCTCCCGGTGAATTCCGGTTAATCCATCACCTCTCTTACCCCAAGGGGTCGTCCATCAACGACAGCATCCCAGACACGTTGTGTTCCGTCCGCTACATGTCCTTTGATGAAGCGGTCCAGGTTGTTCGAAGTAGAGGGGCGGGGGCACTATTGGCCAAGTGTGACATCGAGTCTGCCTTCCGCCTGCTGCCTGTCCATCCAGCTGACTTTGAGCTCTTGGGATTTGTCTTTGCTGGTCAGTTCTATTTTGACCGAGCATTGCCCATGGGCTGTTCTATTTCATGTGCGGCCTTTGAGGCTTTTAGCACGTTTTTAGAATGGTCAGTGCGGCGGAGGGCGGGGCTTGTGTCAACGGCCCATTTTTTAGATGACTTTCTTTTTGTAGGGAGGGGCAATTCCGGGGAATGTCATCACCTGCTGCACTCCTTCATGGAGTTGGCGGCTGAACTTGGTGTCCCTCTAGCACGAGATAAGACGGAAGGCCCGGCTACGCGCTTGTCTTTCTTAGGCATTGAGCTCGACTCGGTAGCAGGGTGCTCCAGGTTGCCCCAGGACAAGTTGCAAGCCTTGCTGAATTTAGTTAGGACATTGGGGCGGGCCCGCAAGGCTTCTCTGCGGGAACTTCAGGTGGTAGCCAGTCACCTGAATTTTGTCTGCAGGGTTGTTGCCCCTGGAAGGGCTTTTCTGCAGCGACTCGGCGATCTCATGGTAGGCCTTCGGGCCCCGCACCACAGGGTGCGGATCTCGGAGGGCGTCAGGGCCGACCTGGCCCTGTGGGAAACCTTTCTGCTCACATTTAACGGTATCTCGCTTTGGCGGTCTGAACAGCTCTTAGAAGCTGATTTGCAGGTCCATTCGGATGTGGCCGGAGGGGCCGGGTTTGGAATCTACTTTAGGGGTCGGTGGTGTGCTGCCCCTTGGCCTCCATTGTGGGTTGGATGTGGGATAGTCAGGGATATGACTTTTCTCGAGTTGTTCCCCATTGTGGTGGCAGTCCACATCTGGGAGGGGGAGTTTGCCAACTCCTCCGTGAGGTTCTGGTGTGATAACCAGGCTGTGGTACACATTATACCCAGACCTCACGCTCACAGAGGGTCATGGGTTTGGTCAGGGCACTGGTGCTTCAATGCCTGCAGGCGAATATAGTCTTTCAGGCCCGACATGTCCCGGGGATAAACAATGAGATCGCTGACACCTTGTCTCATTTTCAGGTAGACAGATTCAGGGCGTTGGCCCCCGAGGCAGCGATGCTCCCGGACCCCATGCCAGCAGTCCTGTGGCAGCTTGGCAATTGGAAGCCCAGCGGGCCATAGCAGCGTCACTGACACCTAGTACCAGGGCGAGTTACACGGCCAAGATAGAGGCTTTTGCCCAATTCCGGAAGGCTAAAGGTTTGGCAGAGTCTTGGCCTGCCCCGGTGGGCCACTTGCAACAGTTTTTAGTTACGCTGCGCAGGGCGGGACGGTCTGGGTCTACTTTGGGAGGTTACTTGTCAGCCTTGTCTTTCGAGACTCAGGTGAGGGGGGTCAGGGACTCGTCATCCGATCCACGGGTTCGGCGTATGTTGGAAGGATGGGCCAGGATGTCTCCGGCTTTGGCTGACAGCAGGCGCCCGATTACGCTGGACATGTTGGCTTCCATGTTGGGTCGCCTTGACAGCTGTTGTTCCGGCCCTTGGGAAGTTTCCCTCTTCCGGGCCGCGCTTCTAGTTGCCTTTTTTGGTGCATTTCGCCCCTCTGAGTTGCTGCCTCGTAGCAGCTGTTCCCCATGAGATTGCTGTCTCCAGCTTTCTGACTTAACATTCGGGGTCGGGACGGCCAACCTGTGCCTCCGCCGATCTAAGACGGATCAGAGGGGCAGGGGTCATTTAGTAAAATTAGCAGAAGCTAAAGGTTCTGCTCTCTGCCCAGTGGCTGCCCTTAGGCATTACACTAGTCTCTGTCCACGGTCTGGTGGGTGTTTGTTTCTGCACAAGAACGGCTGCCCATTGACGCAATATCAGTTTCTGGCAATAGTTAGGAAGGTCCACAAGGCCGCCAGGATCCTCACGGAGGGGCTTACCCTTCATTCCTTTCGAATCGGGGCTGCCTCTACTGCTTCCAGATTGGGCATGACTGAAGATGCCGTTCGGCGGGTTGGGCGTTGGAGGTCCGTGGCGGTCAGGCGGTATGTGCGCTGACAGCGGCCAACGTCTCATGTTTTATCTTCTATGTTTCTCCTGGCAGGTGCTGGTGGAGCAGCTGCTCCGGTCCGGGTCCTGGTGTGCGGCCATTCGCTGGTCTTCTGGGCCTTTAGGCAGGCCAGCACCTTGTGGTGGGGTACACAGTTGGGTTTCGGCCGGAGGGCCACTATATATTGGTTGGGCATGCAGGGCATGCTTTGGGGGCAACTGCTCCCCGTGGTTAGGAACCATTTAGATAGTTTTCCTGCCCCTCAAGTGGTGATTTTACATTTGGGTGAGAATGACTTGGGCCGGCGAACTGGTCTCTCAATTATTCGGCAAGCCACATCCGATTTAGAGGTTCTTCGGGAATGGATCCCGGGGGTATGTATACTTTGGGTTAACTGGCTCCAGCGTAGAGTCTGGAGGGGGGTGTCTTCCGGTCTGGGTGTGGAGAAAGCACGCCGCAAGGCCTCGGCGGCCATAGGCCATATGATTAGTGCTTCTGGAGGAAAAGTGGTCCTACAACCAGGGATAGCTGCGCGCCTACCTGAGTTGTACAGACCCGGCGGGGTTCATCTGTCCGAGGCTGGGTGCGATTTGTACCAGAGCAATATTCGGACGGGGCTTGCCAAGTTTTTGGAGGTTTATGGGGCAGGGAGGTCAAGCGTGGGCTAACCTCCCTGGGTGGCAGTAGCAGTGCGGGCTAAGGGAAATTGAGGTTAGATCTCGGTGAGCACCCTTGGGTATTTAAAGGTTGATTGGTTGATCGCTCCTTTGTTGCCTGTGCGGCACGGGGAGAACGATTGCCATGAAACCAGCTTCAGGACTTCACCAGCCTTTGGGCTCTGCGGTCCAGGGTGGTCTAAGTCCTTGAAGTATCCAGACCACTTCCTGAAAAGGGGGTGGTTAGCTGTGAAGGGGTTAGGCAGGTCATTCCTGCCTTATTTCCTGAGCCAGGGTGTGTCGCCCATGCAGGCTATGGGGCAGGGCTTTGGGTCCTTGCTCATGCCTAGGAGCCTGCACTGTTGTTTAGCGGTGATTAATCACCTAAAGTTCCAGTTCGCCATGTTGGTAATTTTAATAAAGTTGTGGCCCTTTTCACCATATACTGTCTCCATGTCTTCTTGGGCTGGGGTCTGGCAACAAAAATTCTTCTCCCTCTCACATAACACTAGAACCAGGGGTCATTCCATGAAATGGTTTGCCACGAAATTCAGGACCAGCAAATAGACGTACTTTTTCACACAACGCATAATCAACTTGTGGAATTCTCTGTCATGAGATGTGGAGACAGCCAACATCCTGGATGGCATTTAGGCTCCCAGCGGCATCTGGTGGGCCACTGTGTGAAACAGGATGCTGGACTAGATGGGCCATGGGCCTGATCCAGCAGGGCTGTTCTTATGTTCTCACACACACAATCCCAGTGCTGGGGTTAAGGGCACATTTGCGCATTTAACCTCAACTGAAGGCCGGGCTTAAAAGTCACTCGGGCGGGCAGTGCTGGGATCCAGATGGATCCCAGCACTGCACAAAGATGGCCTAACTAAGCTGGGCTGCCCTAACCTGGTTTAGGCTGCTCATGAGAACAGCCTTAGTTACTACTCATCCCAGGTGACTAAGCAACTGGCTATTTACAAACCACATCAACTTTCTACATACCATTTAGAAACTATTGAGCCCAACAGAAGTTTGTAATGTTATTACAATGATCCATTCTCCTAAAGAGGGGGAGTTCATATCAGAAGTCCTTTTTTGGAACACCGATCCAAGCAGCACTCTCTCGAATTATTTTCATCTGTGTGTGGAATTGGTTTTGTTCTGGGTGGCAGTATCAAGGCAGTGTATGCGCACATGCATGCACAGTGGGGCCTTCCTGGTTCAACCTGAGTGGGACCTAAAATTAACTAAGTGGGCATCAAAAAACATGTGAGCACGCACACACCTAGAGGGAACACTGCACCCAAGTCTCTGCTTATGGAGACTTTGAATAAGATGAGTTGACAGAGACATGGCAAGACAATGCCATTGGCTGGGAAGGTGCTAGTGTCAGTTTCTGGTGGGTTACAGACAGATAAGATGTTGAAAGGTAGAGGTTGACCTTTTTAGATTATGGAAGTTTTGGACTTACAAAGCATGCTTCCATCAAACAGATGCTCGTGTCTCAGAGGTTCTAGCATATCTGACAATTGATCTTTTCAAAAAGTAACTCAAAACAGTTTTTCTTCTTTGAAAAGGTCAACCCAGAGTGCCCAATTATCTTATCATTACTAGCCCCCAAGCTTTTCAGATGGGATGGACTAGCATTTTAAAGAGATAATTACACATTGCTCCCCTAGAAGGCAATGGGAGGTCTGACAGCAGAACAGAAAGCTATAGGAGAACATTCATAAAGTGTGAAATAAAATGAGACAGCAAGTACCGCTCACAAGAGTCATTAGTATTAGTCACAGTTGTCAGAAAGAGAAAGAGAGAGTGCAAAGCAAGCCCCCGAGTGACAAGTTTGTTATTTTCCACAAGTAAATTTGGCTCTCTCTCAGGTTGGGAATTCCTTCCTTGCCAAGTCACACTCTCTGCTGCAGAATGCAAGCAAAGGCAGATGTACTGTAGTGGACAGGAAACTGAGCTGCAAACTAAGAAATCCCCAATTCAAATCCCACCTGTGTTATGGATTTCCTAGAGGGTCTTACACAAAGCTGCAAGTTCTGAACCTCAACTCACATCATGTGCACTATGTGAATAATACCGGCCTATCTTACAAACTGTGTAAGAATTGCCAACATAAATGGTTCTAAAGCAATAGTAACACTTTAAATCTGTATAAATGCTATGCAGTGGTGTGGTGCTTCAGGGATGGGCAGGGACACAAGTCCAGATACTTTTTCCCCTTCTAAGGACTCAGCAGGGATGCAAAGCTCTCTGCTTTCTTTTTTAAAAAAAATGCTGCTCTTACTAGTCCAAATGTTTGTTGCATAGCCTAATATTGGACTACAACTGATTTTATTGCCATTTCTCCAGTATCCCTTCCACCCTTTGTGGTTGACAATCTAAACTGCCCTTTTGGGTGAAAAACCACATGATGTTCAAGCTCTGTAGGATTAGAAAGCTATCCTTGACTTCTTGTTATCAGAACCTCCAAAATAAGAGCCAGCGTGGTATAGTGGTTAGAGTGCTGAACTAGGGCCGGAGAGACCCAAGTTCAACTCCCCATTCAGCCATGATACTAGCTGGGTGACTCTGGGCCAGTCATGTATCTTCTCAGCCTAACCTACTCCACAGTGTTGTTGCGTGGATAAACATAACCATGTACACCACTCTGAGCTCCTCGGAGGAAGAGCGAGATATAAAATGTAAATAATAAAATAATAAAATCAGTGCATCTATGTAAGTGTGTGGTGCAGGGGGGTGACCATGGGGCATGGCTGTTCAGGTGAGTGTGGCTATGGGGGTGTCTGGAGAGTGCCTGCACTTCTAAATTTGCAACTACACCACTGCCATGTATTTATTATTCATTATTTATTATAATTGTTAATTAATACCAGCTACTGCTACTGAATCACCTTAAGTGGTGCAGTGGGGAAATGCTTGACTAACAAGCAGAAGGTTGCCGGTTTAATTAGGAACATAGGAAACTGCCATATACTGAGTCAGACCATTGGTCTATCTTGCTCAGTATTGTCTTCACAGACTGGCAGCGGCTTCTCCAAGGTTGCAGGCAGGAATCTCTCTCAGCCCTATCTTGGAGAAGCCAGGGAGGGAACTTGAAACTTTCTGCTCTTCCCAGAGTGGCTCCATCCCCTGAGGGGAATATCTTGCACTGCTCACATATCAAGTCTCCCATTCAGATGCAACCAGGGCAGACCCTGCTTAGCTATGGGGACAAGTCATGCTTGCTACCACAAGACCAGCTCTCCTCTCAATTCCCCACTGGTACTTTATCAGGCAGCAGTGATATAAGAAGATGCTGAAAGGCATCATCTCAGACTGCGCAGGAAGAGGCCATGGTAATCCCCTCCTGTATTCTACCATAGAAAACCACAGGGCCCTGTGGTTGCCAGGAGTTGAAATCGACTTGACGTCACACTTTATACTGCTACTCCCCCTACTGCTGCCACCATCACAACCCCAGCATCACTGGGGAATAAAGACTATTTGCTGGAAGATATGCCTTTGAGAAGCTTACATAACCTTTTGAGCAGCCATTTCAGTTTTATCTCCCATCAGTCTGGTTCAAGTTACCATATAGTAATCAGCCTTTTGAACTCTGGCACTAAACTGGGAGAGTCTGAAGCCTGGGTGCACATGATCTCTTACACATAGACACACAAAGCTACTGCTTGATACATGAATCTGATAGCTGGTTGATAGCCCAGATTCCCACCAACCTATAGTTTACAAAGCAAGTAACAGCCTAGATAATGAATGGTCTTCCTGGAGAAGTTTTCCTTTTCTTGTCCTTCTCTTGTGAGCACTAGCCATGGCTTAGCATTATATCTGCACAATTTGGAAAAGGGTACTCTGTCAATTTGTTGCAGCAAAATTAGTTAAAAGTCACAAAACACTGCACTGTATCTGAACCAATGGCAGTTACAGTTGGCTCCAGCTTATCCTATCATTAATGCTACTGTAGTTCAGTAACTGTGTCCTGTTCTCATCCACAGTAGGCTTCAGCTGGAGTCTTACTTAGTACATCAGAGGAGAAAATGTATCTAGATTGCCACACAAGTGGGACAGAAGAGACCTACTGGCAGAGTATTTGGTCCAAGAGAAATGGCTAGCAATTATATGTAAAAGCTGTGACAAGCCTAGGCCTATGTTCCGCATGCAGTGCCCATTGCATTACTGTGTTTGAAGTGACAAAAGAATTCACCCCATGCAATTACTGGAGACCCTAGGAGAGTTTGGGATGTATTGCCTGCTTTCCTGTAGCATGACACTGGACTCTTCAGCAGAACCATTCATTACCCCCCAGGTGATTTATGGGGCAGGTGTGATGTTGGGACCCCTTTAAAAGAACTCATGCATCTGTGCACAAAGTAGTGGGGGGTGGGGTGGGGTGGGGGCATATGTGACAATCTTTCACAGATGGTCCACATACGAGAATCTCATGGTTGGGCCAGATTTATCACAGTCAGATCAGAGTCTACATTTTGCAACTGAATGTCTTCTTATACTCAAACTATTCCATCCTTTGTTAGAGTTGGGACAGAGATTAATGTTATGTGGCAGGAGGCTTGCTTTGTAAGGAGCTCAAGGCAGATTTCCCCAGTTTCCCCACCCCTTGGGCAGCCCTGGAACTATCTGAAGCAATACCAGCTCTCTACTTGTACCACCCAGGCTTCTGTGTGACACAAGCTGACCAGTGAGAGTGCTGATGATTGGTGGACAACAATTCAGGGCCAGAAGACCATTCACTCCTGTTCCAGTTTTGATGCTCTCTCACCCAGTATCAGTGTTCTCTCTAACAGGGATTCCCAGATGTTGACTACAACTCCCATAATCCCCAAGCAAAAGATACTGCTGCTGGGGATTCTGGGAGTATCTTCTTTTTCTGCATATCCCAACTAAAAACACATGAGAAAAGGCATTGGAGGAGTACATCTTTATAAAGTATAAAGGGCTTCTTGGAGGAAGAGCAGGATATAAAAATATATAAATAAATAAGAGTATGCAAAAACAGAAAGGTGGTCTTGCTGACCAGATCAAAGGTCTGTTTAGGCTAGCACTGTGTTTCCAGTAGTGGCCAGACCGCCATTATGGACTAATTTGGTAGGAATATATATATATATATATATATATATATATATATATATATATATATATATATACATACACACACACACACACACATACATATATATATACATACAATAAATTGAATCTATATTACATTACTGAGCTCAAGCCAGGTCTGAAGCGACAGCCACAGTTGTACCAGTGTGTACAAACCACTACAAGACCTGCCAATGTGTGTGAGATGAAAAAAAAATTTTTTAATGCTCTTCAGTGCAGAACCACCCAATGATATCTATTCATTTTCCTCCTCATTTTGGATCTTCCTTTTGTTTTCAGCACTTTGTGGCACAACATTATTATTTCTGAATTCTGAGAGGCTTCTTTGCAATGGAATCAGTCATGCAGAGAGCTTTTTGTATTTAATTAAACATCTTCTTATATTATAAGATATTACTTTTATTATAAAAGTAAACCACTTTTTCAATAGAAATATAACTAGGATATTGGAAAATCTATCTCCTGCATCAGTTGGAAGGCTGGATCCAGGTGAATACCCCAGGTTATCAGTGGATTTTTTCAGAGATCAATGTTTATTAGCAGCTCGGATCATTCTTGCAATATTTGACAATTTAAACTCAATTAGCCAGAAGGTTGATTGTATTATGACTTCAGTTGACATGCTTGTGCAAAAGCATTCATCTGGTACAGCTAGCTTTATCAAAGACTTTTGTGAGCAGAAATTCTGCAGGCATAGGGAGTGACTCTGGCAAGACATCCGATACCAGAATTCTTCAGACTAAACAGGTTGCACTTCAGATAATTATTAATAAATACAATGTGGGAACTTGTTGGTCCACCTGGAAGGCTATTAAATTCTCTTTAGGTCAATTAATTCATTATCCTCAGTATTGATATCTTAGCTATTGAATGGTTGTCCTCTTCCCCAAAGTGCAAGAGAATTCCGTTAACTTTTAGTCGATCTGCTGTTCCTCTGATGCTTTTCAAAATGAGAGCTTTTCTGGCTGGCTATCAAATCTTCCCTGCCCATGTATTTCAAAACACTTCCATCTACCCATTACTACCGTCAAGGGTTAATGCTACAAGAGCTCCGCAAACTAGACTGAATTTGCATAACATTGATAAGCTTGTTGTGGAAAGCGCACTTCCACGGCCAGCTGCTGAGATAGTTTTACATAAACAAGACATTTCAGTTGAAACTCTGGACAGTCTTTGAGGGACAGTCTAACCTTCTCTTCAGATGATTTGGCAAAGGAGATGCAGCAGGGAATAAATAAAATCAGTTTTAAAAATTGTTTAATCTCAAACAGGCTTTGTCCTCAGTTCAAACAATTGTGAGTCCTCTTGCAAAAGTTGGTCAACACCAAGCTAAGTGTAAGTTATTTGATAACTCCGGAATTTCAACTCCAGGCAAAACGGAGGCCACAGGGGAACATGATCAATTTACTTTAACCAATGTCTCCCTAGACAATGACTTAACAGAGCTTTTGAACACTGAATTTATACAGATAGACCCCCTTACTGAATGTTCTGTTATCCTGGAGGATGTGTCTGCTAATGAACAGTTAAATTTGGGGGAGAATTTTCTGAAACCTGCTGAGCTCATGAGGAGGAGCTCTATGCATGAAGCAGAGTTCCTGACGGAGTTACAAATGGTGCCTGTGAGACAAATGAGCCAGGAGACAAAAGATGTGGATGGGCTTGATGCAGAAGTTCACAACTTTACAGCACTGCAACTGGAGCATCCTGAGACCCAGGATGGGAAGCCCATAGTAGGACTCTTGACTTCTGACTCGACAGAAATTTCTAAGATATTCCTTGCAAATCAAAACCATCCAACAGGAATAGTTCTGGAGAGCACTCAGAGGCACTCCAATGCAGATCCTATGGAACCAGAGGTAAATCAGCATTTCCCCTCTGAACCTATATCATCATTGGAAAAGCTGGTGGATCTTCCGAAGCCCCTTCCATCTCTGCCTGAATGTATAGAATTTTTGAAGGAGGATCAATTCAGTCCCAAGATGTCTTTCTCATTAAGACCCCAAATAACAGAGCAATCTCCTCTGGATCTCTGCCCAATGGTGTCTGATAAAGCCCTGAGCTCTACTAATCTGGTTCAGAAATTAAATCCACCTGAAAAGCAGGCTTCTGTCGCAGCCACTGCTGAATTACCTAAGCGACCATCATCAGATCAGTGTGGACTCTCCCTCTACACGTGGAATGTAGCTGGTTGGGCCGGTAAATCTAGAGATCTCTCTTTTGTAGAATACCTATTTGATATTATTTTCCTGCAGGAGACTTGGGCCATGGATAAGACTGGTACAACATGTCAATGCCCTGCCCAGCGAAAAGAGGGGGGGGGCGGGTAGACCCAAAGGAGGACTGGCCCTATTAACTGCAACGGGACTTCATGTGAAGATTACCCCCATGCCCTTTTATGCCCAGTGGGTCACTGCAGTTTTACTGCAATTTAATCATGTTCAATTGGATCTGATTAATATATACTTAACCCCTCTTTGTAAGCATTCCCTGGTAAGGCAAGCAATGGCAAAGCCTAGGTAAATATCTAGAGGAATGCACTGAGGACAACCCTCTAGCTTATATTCTAGTGGGGGTGATTTCAATGCAAGGATGGGGCAGGATGACATAGCTTTATATACCTATTTACCATGCTGTCCCACCAGAAGATATGGGAGACTCCCTTCTTCCCCGTCGTCTGGCCAAGGTTAGGAAATACAATTTTGCAGGCCTGTGTTCGGCCCAGTTGGCCAATCAATTTGATTTGTGTATTCTAAATGGAGCAGTGAATGGAGACAGCCCAACAGAGTTTATCTGCTGGTCTAGGAACAGGATGTCAACCATGGATTACTGGCTCACATCCTGTAACCTGGTCAGTTTTATTGTTTAAATGGAGGTTGACTCTCGCCCTGATAGCGAACATCTCCCTTTGATCCTAAGGACTAATCTGTCACGCCCTCAATCTCAGATAGCGAGGAGGAAGGGGAAGATGTCAGCCTTTCAGCTGATGCAGGGGTGCCTGAGGGGCAGAGCCCAGCTGTCAGTTCCCAAGAGATGGCTGAGGAAGGTCCGGCTGATGTTTCAGAGCAGGCACAGCAGTCTAAGGCAGCAGAGACAGCGACGGACAGATTAGAAGATGAGCTGTGCAGGCAACCCCCACTGACTCCACAGCAAAGGCATGTCACAAGACAAAGAGCACATCTGGAAACTATCAGGAGGAGTAAATGCCTCTTGCAGAGGGCTGATAAGCCTCGAATCTCCGCCAGCTGAGAGTTATCAGCTTGGACTATAAAGCACGTCAACAGCTTTCTGTTAGCCGCTGGAAGACAACATTTGTCAACCCTCCTGTCGACAGCTTTCAGCCCAAGCCTGATATAGAGAACTATTCTGAGCCATGTTTCGTTTCTGCAGCCCACTTTGTATTGTGGACTATCTTCCTGGACTTCCCTTCTGGGTGGCCAGATCGCTGACATAATCTGCCAGTTGGGACATCTCATTCTAAGGATAAATTAAATTTCACTTTGGAAGTGGTGGCTGGGGAAGTACAGATTAAGTGAGATGAGAGATGGGCTCAAGATAATTTTGTTAAACTCAGATGATATTATGGGACTTTGTGATGAATTAATAAGGGGAGAAATTGGACCTGCATATGATCATTATGGGACACTCATTCATATGATATGAGATCATCTTGTGTGGGAAAGAACTAATTATAACTGCTGGCCAATGGGTAGGTCTAGAAGTTAGTACAACCAAGAGCGTGTAGCTGCCAAGAAGGAGCAAGTGACAAACTATAAATTCTACTGACAAGACCCTCAATGTGCAACTCCTTCAACATTACTAGTCCTGAAAAAATATAAATCCTTGATCAAAGCTAAGAAAAGAGAGGCTCAAAGGTTGGACTGGCGCCGGCTGATTGCTTCAGTTAGAGCAGGGATTCTCAATGTGTGGGTCCCCAGATGTAATTGGACTTCAACAACCATAATTCCCAACCAAAGGCCACTGGGGCTGGGGATTATGGGAGTTTAAGTCCAATAACATCTGGGGACCCACACGTTGAGAAACTCTGAGTTAGAGAGAGGAATTCCCCTCTCTTCTGGCATATTACAGCTCGCTGCTCAGAACATTATCCCTCCCATTTGACTAGTCAGGTCCCTATGCAGACATGGGAATTACACTTTAGAGCTCTCTGTGTGGTTCAGGAAGAGGAACTAGTCCCAGTAGATTTAAATAATGACCTACTTCCTGAATGGCAACCTGTTTCAGTTGCTGAAATTAAGAAGCTTATTGATTCTTTAAAAGTTGGCAAGGCCTCGGGCTATGATTGTATCTCCTCTGAAATGATTAACACAGATTGGTGGGCCCCTGTCTTGACAACCCTCCTTACATGCATAGATCAAACTGGGCTCATACCTATTATGGGCACAGCCATAATAGTGCCCATATTTTAAAAAGGGGATAGACGTGATCCTGCCAACTATCTCTCATTAGTCTGCTGAGTGTTGTGAGCAAGCTTTACTCAAGGCATTTAGATTGGAAGTTGCAAGACTGGATGGAGAATGAAGGTATTTGGGGTGATGAATAGGCTGGTTTTAGAACAGGGCGTTCAACCATGGACCATGCCCTGGTATTACACCATCTGATTGAGAAATATAGCAACAAACCTAAGTCCTCCTTGTGTGCAGCCTTTGTAGATTTTAAAGCAGCCTTTGATTCAATCTCAAGGATAAGCCTCTGGAGAAAATTCAGACACTAATATTCAGACACTAATAATAAATAGGTGTTTACTTTTTCTCATACAGAAACTCTGTGAGAACACCAGTGTAAACGTGAGATGTAACCCTCAAGGCTCACTTTCACATTTAATAACTACTAGTAAAGGAGTTAAACAAGGGTGCATTTGTGCAACCTCCCTGTTCAATCTTACATAAATACCTCAGCTAATAATCTCCCCGATCCAGCGCTACATCCCCCAACTATTGCAGGTGCAGCTATCCCAATCCTGCTGTATGCAGATGCTGCTGCTATCATCTCATGAACTCCAGTGGGCCTTAGGAGAACGCTTAGGCTCTTGGCTACTTACTGCAGGGACAATCACTTTGTAATTAATTTCCAGAAATCCAAAGTGATGGTCTTTGCCAAGAGACCTAAGAGTTTTAACCAACATATAGAAGGTCATCGTATAAATATATGGGTGTGGTTTTACATGCTACTAGGTCATGGAAGACCCACATGGACTACATTGCTCAACAGGCACAAAGGAGCGCTTCAGCAACATTGATTTTTCACGCCAAAGGTGAAGAGGTTATCCCTGCAGCATTAAAGCAATTTGCTGCTAAATCATTGGTCCAACTTCTATATGATGCACAATTGGGCCTCTATCCTAATTGTGTTATTAATGGCCTAATTGTCCATTGGAGATCATCCAATCTCTTTATCAGAGCAGTATTTAGGGCCACTTGATGTATCTCCAACACAGCGTTGAGGTTGGAAATGGGCCTCCAGAGGGTAGAAACAAAAGCATGGATTTTAATCTTCAATTATTGGCTTAGGATCTATTTCTGCCCTCTGGGACTGATCCCTCTTATGTTGGTTGATAAGTTTCAATGTACCTGGTCACAAGCACAATTGGGCAAATTGTCATGACTTGGCTTTTCAACTGAATATTTGTCATTACTAGATTACAGTCAAGCCAAGGAGATCCTCAAACAGAGGGTATTGGACATTGGAAATCAGAATGATTTAAGCTCCATCTCGGAAACCATAAGAGGGCACCTTGATGACTTTAACCGGGAACCTGCTAGCTACCTATTATCCCTTTCTTTACCGAGCTATCAGAGGGTTTCTCAAAGCAAGATATGATGTTTTACCATCAGTAGTTTTATATGGAAGATTTTTGAAAAACTCCTTTGGCCAGTCAGTTTTACCTCTGTGGCTCAGATGAGGTCGCGTCTGTCCAACATGTGCTCCTGTTTTGTCCTTTTGATAATGATAACAGCAGGTTCAGTCTTATTTCTCCCCTGCTATCACGTTTTCCTAGCGGGACTGCTGAATTTTACGCCACACTCCTGGCATATAACAAACCTATCTCCTACAATGTTGCCAGATTTTGTGCAGCTGCTGTTAAGATCCTCCAACAACTAATTTCCAGCCTTCTTTTTAGATGCTGTTACAAGAAGCTTCTATGTGGTGTATGCCTTACTAGCCGACCCCGCACAGATCATCTGTGTGCTATTTGGGTCACCCGCCGGCATGCCCAGCTTTCTGGCTGGCCCGACAGCCAGGGGGGGCATGCCCACCCACCACCTGGTTCCCCCCCCCCTTGCCTCCAGCATCCTCCTCCGCTTGGCCCCCCTGCACTTTTCAGGAGCCCGCCGCCTCACCACCATGGCTGGGCCCAATACCACTGCTGCCTCGCCACCGGAGCTGAGCGTGCCGCCTTCCTGTCGCCACCTCCCTGCCCGTTCCCGCCTGCTGCCACCGTTGCCTAACTCCTTGGAGTGGCCGGGCCCGCCACCTCCTCCTCGCTGCCGCTGCCGGGCCCGCCTCTGCCACCCAGCCAATCCAGAGAGCCTCCACCACCCAGCCAATCCTCTGGGTTGCCGAGACACATCCCCATGGGCATGTCTACAAGGATTAATATAATAGATAACTTTTATCTGAATGCAGTATCATCTGTTTTTATGTATAACTGATCAATGATCATAATAAAACTATTCATGTTGGAAGTTGTTAATTTTTACCCCCCAGTAGGTAAAACAGCAGAGCATTAAGGAATAAGCACACATTCCAGTTACAGAGTGAGTAGCAGAGGATGGTTTAGTTGTTGCAGTTATTTAGAGAAAACACATAGAGATCCTTGTAGAACTAAATACTAAGTATTTATTGGTTAACTTAAGTACACTTGGATAGGAAAGACCTAAACCTAATCTAAACAACTACATAATGGATAGGTAAGGAGGAAGAGAGATGTTTCCATCTTCTCTCTAGGAGGAAAGGAAGGACTGTGACTCAGCACAGGAAGCGCAGTAGAGTCAGATCAGGAGGTGATTCTCACAATCACTCAAAAGCGGGCTAAAGGAACCTAGCTCGCTTTGGGGTGATCGTGTGCTGCAACAGGAGCTACACAGCTCCCAGCAGCTAGTAGGGATGTGCCCGAAACGTTTTGGAGGCCATTATGAAGGCCTCCGAAACGTTTCGGCACTGGGGGCGTTTCGGCGTTTCGTTCCTGACGGGGGGTAGCGCTTTAAGGGCGGGGGAGGGTGTACTCACCCCTCCCGCCACATTTCCCCCGCCTTCGCGCTGTCATTTTGAAGCCCCTCGGGGCGGCAGCGTTCCTCCCTGCCGCCCCATTTCCCCCGTCGGCCGGAAGTGGCTGGAAGTCGCGAGCGCGCGTGCGCCCATCGTGCGTGCGCGCACACATGGCAGAAGGGCGCACGCGAACGCACGATGGGCGCACACGCACTCGCGACTTCCGGCCACTTCCGGCTGATGGGGGAAACGGGGCGGCAGGGAGGAACGCTGCTGACCCGAGGGGCTTCAAAATGACAGCGTGCTGGCGGGGGAAATGCGGCGGGAGGGGTGAGTACACCCTCCCCCGCCCTTAAAGCACTACCCCCCGTCGGCAACGAAGATCTTCGTGCACATCCCTAGCAGCTAGCCACCCTAAATACTCCTTTCCTTAGCAGAACCCCTCCACTTCCCTGTCCATGTCCTCTCACTTGCTCCACAATAGAGTACCTTGGCAGAAGAAGCTGGGACCAGACTGGACCACTAGCCTCCTCCAACTAGGTCTCTGTGTTACATACCAGGTCAGCTCCATCATCAATGATCAAGTCATGGATGATTTCCGTTATATTTTGAACTGGCCTGGCATTATCAAGATTACCCTGCTAACTAGCACTGCCCCTGCTAACTGAGCAAAGAGACACTTTTAAAGTGGTGATTCTCTTATATTTAGCAGGGGGAGAGCAACTGGCTCTATCCAACCCCAGCACAGCATCCCTCCATTGACTGCTGCTGGTATCTGCCTTATGTTTCTTTTTAGATTGTGAGCCCTTTGGGGACAGGTGACATAAAATATAAAACAGGTGACATAAAACATAAAATATTTATGTATTTATTTTTCTATGTAAACTGCTTTGTGAACTTTGGTTGAACAGCGGTCTATAAATATCAGTAGTAGTACAAAGAAGCAAAGTGAGATTCTGTTTAAGAATTACAAGTTTTCAGGCTTCATAAAACTTTTGAGGCACAGGCCCTCAAAGTTGATGTCAAGTAAAACAAGATTTCTTGTAAATCCAAGCAAGACTATTCACTATGCAGGAACTTTAAAAAACCAACAGGATAGTCCAAGATATTCATTTTATTAAGCTGGGTTTCTGTTGGAGATATCACATTTTCTCAGCATTCAAAGGACACATGTTTAGTACCATGGAAATTGCAATTCATCTCCCATATAGTGCAACAAATGCAATTGTCTTGCAGGTAAGAACAAGGGCATGTATGAGACAGGTTATTGGTGATATGAGTAGTGACAAGCAACTTAATAGCACCATCTAAACTGCCTTAAGGGTTTTTGGTTAAATTCTTTAGAGGCCAAGTGCTCCCCTGTGTGAAGCTGAAGAGCTGCTCGCCTAGCCTTTTAAAGAAGTGAACCCAAGCAAGTTACCCCTTTTCCTCCCACATCAATTCATTTCCATTTCATCAACTTGTAAAACTGTATTTAGCTTTCTGAAGGCTTTCTGCATCCTCACTACAACACTGGGGCAGACACACACTTTGCTGCTGCTTCTACTGATGACCAACAGCATTCCACCTTCATCCATCATCAGGGGCGTAACAAGGCTGGAGTGGGCCCAGAGACAAAATTTTAAAATGGGCCCCTTGCTGATACACACACACACACTTCACAATATATAGTCATGTGACTTGTCTCTGGGGGCCCCCTCGAGGCGTGGGGGCCCCCAGGCAGCCGCCTCCCCTTGCCTAATAGTAGTTACGCCCCTGTCCATCATGCATGGACTGAATATTGCATCATTATCTTCTAAGCAGACTAGCACTGAAGATTAAACCCCTGTGAACTGGGCAGAGGCACCTTTTAATGAAGCGGCCCTTCAGCAGAGGGAGAACTATTTATCCCAACACAGCATTTCTCTAGTGGCAGCTGATGGCATCTCCTTTGTGTGTTTTGGTTTTTAGACTGAGCCCTTTTGGGCAGGGAAACATCTTTTTTTTCCCCTTTTGCTATGCAAATGGCTCTCAGAACTTTTGTTGAAGAGTTGTATATTATTAATATTAATTACTATTCCTGCAGGCAGACCTAGAAAACGATACTAGAGTTCCAATCTGGAAACAGCACCCTCTGATCTGGAAATCTTCTCCATTTGTGATATGCATTGTTTAATCAGGAGTGCACTGCAAAGGATATACCTAATCAGGGTCTTTCCATCTGTTTATACATTCCTAGATTAAACCCTGGCTTTCAAAATGGATAGTGAGGCTGAGCCATGGCACAAATCAAGCCTTGGCTGCAGGTAGAGGAGCACACCTTCTCAGATAACTGGTGAAGTTTCCATAATATCTGCAACATTATAACCACCACCACCCCCAGATGCAAGGGTTTTGCGGGCGTTATAGAAATATGTTAAATAAATAAAACATATAGCTTCATATGCAAAACTGTAATCCTGCTTGTGGTTGTATAAAGTTTAGGGAGGGCATCTGTGGCTTTCAGCCCACCACACAAGCACCACTTTTGAACTTTTAGGTGGAGATGCAACTAGGTCCAACTGCCCTACGATTTACTAATCTGAGCAAACATACCAAGAATTAGGCTCCAAGAGGCTGGGCCGCTCAGAGCGGGTTAATCCAGCTGCTGATCAGTCATGACTGAATGATGGGCGGATGAAGCCTGGCAGCAATTCATTACGTGCCGCGTGGCCATAACTCAGAGCGGGGGAGGGGGGGGCAGACCCTTTGCATACAGGAGGAGGTCGTAGAAGAACTCCAAGAAGTTCGCCAGATAAGGAGAACTGCTGTCTGCGGGCGCGGAGTGTTCGAGACCTTCAAGCGCCAGATTAACACGGAAGCCGCATCCAATAGCACAGGGAAGCCAGTTTTCGCAAGACACCCCACAGCTCCGTTCCCCTCCGCAGAGATCCGCCACCGCCTTGCCCAGGTGCTACTCAGTCCTCCCCCAGAAGGCTTTTCCCCTTGAGCGGCTCGCTCAGTTCATGACCGTAAACACGCTGCGCTGCTGGGGAAAGGAGCGTGCGCTCGGCAAAGTGAGGAGAGAGGAGCCGGCTCCAAGGGAAGGGAACGCACCTAGACCGTAGACGGGGCGGCATCGTGTCATTCACCACCAGCTTGCTTTGGGGTAGCTTGGGTTGCCGGCTAAACTAAACCCTCCTGGGGAGATCCATTCCAGCAGTCCCTGACCCCCAGCAAAAAGAAGGCGTGAGGCTACTGTCTTGTCCGTCTCAGCAGGGCGGCCACAGGCCCAGCACGGCGAGGTGACGGGAGAGAGGAAGGGAGAGCCCCGTGATCTCCACGTTCCGTCCACTCCCTTCATGCCTTGAATCCAGCATACTTTCTGGAGAAGTCAACCGCCAATACTCTACCCACAAATGCAAGAGAGGAGGGCTCGGGCGCGCGGGGCTTTGCTGCCGCTGTCCAGCAAGCCACTCGCCAGGCCGTTACGTGGCCTCCTCCCCCCCCCCCGCCACACACACCCCCTTGCTTTCGCGGCAGCACAACTTTCCAAAGGCACCACCTGGGCTCCTTTTTGCAGGCTGCGCGGCGAGGCACCGCAGAAGAGGACGGGGCTCTTACCTTGGCTCCTTTCCCACTGGGGCAGCGGACGCTGTTGGAGACTCCGGCCGTTTGGTTCATCGTAGGCAGCCTGGGGAAGTTGCGCTGCTGGCTTGAAGTTTCCGCGACACGCTGCTGCCTCGAGCGGCCTGAGGAAGGGAGGAAGGAGGGCTGCTCGTCCTCAGTCCTCGCCTAGCAGGCTCCGCACTTCAGGAGGTCTTGCAGATGCGCCGCCGCCGCCACCTCTTTCAAGCGGGTGGAAGAGCCGCACTTCCCCGCGCAGGAATCCCCGGGAAAGCGAGAGACGAGGAGGAGAAGGAGGAAGCGTCTCTCTGGGAAGGACAAGGCAGAGATGCCTATAGCTGCAGAACGAAGGGGGGCAATGTGGCAGGGCGAGACTTTGTGGGGTGCTGCTTTCCCCTTTGGAGGATGAGGCCAGGGCTCAGTGACAGAAGTTCACAGTGCTCAGTGACAGAAGTTGAGGGGGGGAGGGGGGGCCGAGGAGCCCTGGCGCGCCTTCTTCCCTCTCCAGAGACCGAAGCGAGGCCCAGCCAGGCACGCTCCGGTTGGCGCCCGCCGCTCTTCAAGGAAATGGGTCCACTTCCCCTCCTCTGATTAGCAGCATTTCCGCCTCCTCTTGGAATTGCGCCGCTGACGCTTTTCGGGGCGTTGCAGCTCTGGGGGTAACTAGTATGCCCCCCTGCGGCCGGCACTGCCTCTTCCTCCCTCTCCCTCTCCGCCGCCGCCTCTGAGGTGAAGCTGCTTTCCCGGGACTGTCAGGAGGTGGCACGCGCGGCTCGCTCGCTCGCTCTCTGCCTGCGAGGCAGCAGCGACGCCTCACCCGCCCTTGCCCTGCTGGCAAAGGCGCGCGTGGAGAGGAGCAGCAACAGCTGTAGTAGCAAAGGCTTTGCTCCCCGCTTAGCGCGAGCCAACGCGCGCGCACCCGCCCGCGTGCTGCTTGTCTCGGAGTGTGCGGCTCTCCCGCCCTTTCCTCGGTAGAGTGCCTGCCTGCCTGCGCTGCTGCCTCCGGTTCCCACACGAGCTGGCCCGCGTGACCCCGCCTTGGGATGGTGTCAAGCGAGAGCTAATTGCCGGGCAGCTGCGGGGAGCCAGACAGGCGGCCGGGTTTCAGTCCAACCAAACACTCCTCCTCGGTCAGGCGGAATTCGCCACCTGTCCCAAGAACAGAAAGCCCAGCACAGGTGCAGCTTAATCCTCCCCTAGGCGCCTTCATTTCCTTTGATAAGGACCTCCCCACCCCCAGGCCGATTCTCCTATATAGGCTTACTCAGAAATGCAGCGCACGGAATCGAAGCCAAACTGCAAGTGTGGCTCAGGAGAGAAAAGGGCCTTCCCCGAGATTCCTTTCCTTGAAAGAGGGGGAAGAAAGTAAATGGCCAAGGGGGGCAACCCCAATAAGGCTCCTGTGTCTTTAACAGCAGCTGTGCATGCAGCAGGCATTGGGAGTGGCGGGTTACACCTCGTGCAGGACTACATCTGCCCGTGGTGGAGCTATTCAAAGGAGTCGCAGCCAGGTGCCTTCTTCAGGGACAGGCAGTAACCGGCTGCAACAGAAGAGAAGCCTCCTGTACCTTTAGTTGTGCAGATAGCTGTGCAGAAGAGAAAGTGTTGCAAGGGCTGCCTGAAGCAACGAGGGAGCATCTGTGAAGTGTGCCACATGTTCAAGGACCCTTGTAAGCTCACCTACCTGCCCCACACCCCATGTCACACTTTGCCCCTTGTCAAAGTTGGAACATAAGAAACTGCCTTATACCGAGTTAGGCCATTGGTCTATCCATCCCGCTCAGAATTGTTCCCACTGACAGGCAGGAGCTCTCCAAGGTTTCCGGCAGGACTCCCTTCCAGCCCTTCCTGGAGATGCTGCCAGGGAGTGAATCTGGGCTCTTCTGCATGCAAAGCAGAGACTCAGCTCTGTCACTGAGCTATGACCTCTCCCCGTGTTGTTGGCCAATGCGCAGTTTGTCCTTTGTCACAGTTCTGCTTTTTGCTTTCCTTCTTGGTGCATAGCATTTTTTAATGGGTTATGTCTCTGTAAAATGCTGCACTTTCCCAGCAGCTTCTGAAAGGAATGGGAATTCCATCTGCCTTTGCATCTGAGCAAAGGCAGATGGGACAGTAAAAGTACAAGAGTTCTATCCTCCACTGGATCTGGTTGTTGATGTTGTTGGTTGTGCCGTCAAGTTATCAACTCCTGGCAACCACAGAGCCATGTGGTCTTCTTGGCAGAATACAGGAGGGGTTTACCACCATTGCCATCTCCCGCACAGTATGAGATGACGATCCCTTTCAGCACCCTCAGATAAAAGTCTACTTTCCTAGTCTCCCCACCAAGGGCAGATTAAGCCTTTTGCTGCCCATAGGCAAAAAGGGCTTTTGCTGCCCTTTTACCTTAAACAAAAATGGTTTGCCTTTTAAAAAAATAAGTTAAAGGGGGGGGGACTTTCTCCTCACCCACTCTACTCTTGCTGCAACCGCTGCTGCCCACAGAGAGGGGTGACAAAATTTGAGGAGCAGCAAAAATTGCTGCTCCTCAAATTTTGCCGCCGAAGGCAAATGCCCTCTGCCTCTCTGTTATTCCACCACTGTTCCCCACACTTGAAGTATGTTGACTCTAGAATGTTTGCAAGTTTCAGAACATATTCATATTTGCAAGTCATTTCTTCCAATGGGTAGAGTACTCACAGAATCAACAGAATAATTAGACTGACTGAAAGGGACCCCAAGAGCCATCTTTGGTCCAGAGTTCCTATAACTCGAATATTGCAAATACCTGACTCACTCTGTCCTGGTAGCTTATGTGAGTTGAGAAACTGATTTTGCAGTCACGAAGTTCATGCTAGACTGCAGTCTCAAACATACATACTAGGGCATAAGTTCCATTGGCTCATTTACAGACTTCTGAGTAAATATGCCTAGGATTGTACTGCTAGTATTTAATTTGAATTTGTAAATATAAGGTTTTGGATATGGTGGGGGGGGGAGCCAAAAAGTGTTTGTGCAGCAATTATTAAAATTGTAAGGAGAAGAAACAACACTGTTTTGTTGTCAGACCAGTGGTTGATTCACACAACCACTTTGGGTCTTGCTTCTCCGTCACTCAGAGGCTATTCATACGACTGCTCGAAAGTGGACTAAGGGAGCCCAGCCTACTTTTGAGCGGTTGTGAGAACCACCAGGAGCCGCATGGCTCCTGGCAGTTAGCTCGCTTAATTCCACCCCCCTTAAATGACGTTAGGGAAGCGAGTGCTCCACTAACCCCGTTTTGGCATTTGTTAATCACCATGGCGTGGTTCTGCGCTGCATCAACTCACATGGAGAGCTCTGACTGGGAGGCTCCAACAAGCCTCCCAGCCTTGGGGGTCTCCCCAGAATGCTCCGTGCACTTGTACAGGGCATTCTGGGACTTCCCGGGGCTGGGCAGCCCCTGATTCCCACCGCCCTTACTGGCTCCGTGACAGATCCAGTAGTTGTGTGGGCAGCTGATCCAGCTGCCCAGGGTGAGCTTCCTCCTCGTCTGCAGAGAGAGTGGGCTAAGCCCTCTCTGCCCTCTGAGCCCAGTTAGGCTCTACGGACGGATTGTCCAGAGCCCGGTTAGACTCTACACATTGGGGCTATTCTCACGAGCAGCAAAAATCGGGCTAGGAGAGCCTAGCCTGATTTTTGCTGCTTGTGTAAACCACCAGGCTTGCAGGTGAGCCCGGTGGCTTATAAGCGGCTAGCCCGCTTTTGTAGCCCTCCCCTAAGCCCGGGTTTGCAGACCGAGCACTCCGCAAACCCAGGCTTCCCGATCGTGAGTAGCCACAGCACGGCTCTGCACCGTGGCTACTCATGAGTAGACCCCTGGAGGGGAGGCAAAAAGCCGCCTCCTGGCTCCAGGGGTCTCCCTAGTATGCCCTACACACCCGCGCAGGGCATACTGGAGCTGCTGGGGCCCACGCAACACTCAAGTTCCCCAGCCCCCGCCGGCTCCATCACGGAGCTGGCAATCGTGTGGGTGGCTGATCCAGCCGCCCAGGGCTCCCGCTCTGATCGTGAGTGGGGAGAGTGGGCTCAGCCTGCACTCCCCGCTCTGCTGCAGAAACCGGGTCTCACTGATTGTGAGACCCAGCTCAATGTCTGCCCCCTTCCCTCAGTTAGAACCCACAAGCAGAGAATTCAGATGTCCCATGATAAGTATTATTTCTCAGGACAAAAAAACCCTACATTATTATGTATTCACACTCACCCATCTGCTATGTATCCTAACACAGTTCCAGGGGACAGTTGTGATTCTTCTCAGTTTGGGGAAACTGTAGCAAACAAGAATCATGGGATATGGCTGTCAGGTTTTACCAGGAAAGTAATATATCAGACTCAGTAATACCTGAACAATCCTCATTCACTTGGTGCAATAAATTCACTGATGGGAGGTACACACTCGCGGGCTATGCCATAAATTTGGTGCTTCCTCTCTTCTTTGTACACAATGTTGCTGGGTCTTAGATATCTGACAGCAACTAAGATTTAAAGCATTCTGCACCAGTCTTATGGTTTAGTGGTTTCGTGTTCATACTTTACTAGGCAAACTTACACCACAGGGTTTTGCAAGTTGCATTTCATGAAAATTGTTTGTTTGGAGGAGAGCTGGTCTTGTGGTAGCAAGCATGACTTGTCCCCATAGCTAAGCAGGGTCTGCCCTGGTTGCATCTGAATGGGAGACTTGATATGTGAGCACTGCAAGATATTCCCCTCAGGGGATGAAGCCGCTCTGGGAAGAGCAGAAGGTTTCAAGTTCCCTCCCTGGCTTCTCCAAGATAGGGCTGAGAGAGATTCCTGCCTGCAACTTTGGAGAAGCCACTGCCAGTCTGTGAAGACAATACTGAGCTAGATAGACCAATGGTCTGACTCAGTATATGGCAGTTTCCTATGTTCCTATGTTCCTAGGCCATTGAATAGCAAAATACATATGCCCTCAACATTCCAGAGGACAAAATGCCATTAAGGCTGATATCCTATACACACTTAGCTAAGCGTAAGACCATTCAGTAGGGCTTACTATCGGACATGCACATGCTTGGTTGTCATAAGGTTATAACAAATCCAAACACACACAAAAAGCCAAAGAAATGAAAAGCTGAGCATTTCGTGATCTTACTAGTGAGGACACGAGCCTCAACCCTACACTTTGCACAAGACACTGAAAGACATAGAGGCAACTTTAGTTATTAATTAATAACCATTCAGTGTGCTGGTCTATGATCGCAATAAACTTAGTACTACTACTACTACTAATAATAATAATAATTCAGCAATGATTAAATGTGTCCATGGTTTGGAAATATATCCTTTCCCCCCAATCCTCCACCCCGAAATAAATTTGTATTGATTTTAGCACAACATAAGCCAGTGACAATTTTTTAAAATGTGGTATGATAAAGGCATTGCTATCCTTAGAGGTCATTCACACAATCAAAAACTGTATTCTACCCAGGTTTGGGAGCTCTGTGTGCTCCCAATTTTTGGTTGTGTGAAAGCAAGGTAAGAGGAAGCAAGTTGGGAGGAAAACCTGGGTAGAAGTGATTTTGTGGAAGCAAGGTACAGCTCCCAAACTTGGTTAGAACATAGTGAGCCAGGTCTTATGATCAGTGAGACCCAGTGCATAAGAGTGGGCTATGCCCGCTCTCCCCGCTCACAATCAGAGCGGGAGCCCTGGGCGGCTGGATCGGCCACCCACACGATTGCCAGCTCCATGACGGAGCCGGTGGGGGCTGGGGAGCTCAGGGGCTGCGCGGCCCCCGGAAGCTCCAGTATGCCCTGCGCGGGTGCATAGGGCATACTTGGAAGACCCCCGGAGCTGGAAGGCGGCTTTTCGCCTCCCCTCCAGGGGTCTACTCATTAGTAACCGTGGCACAGAGCCGCGCCGCGGCTACTCACGATCTTTAAAACCAGGCTTGCGGAGTGCTCGCTCCGCAAACCTGGTTTTAGGGCAGGCGTAGTTAGGCGGGTTACCCGCCTAGGAACCACTGGGCTTGCAGCCAAGCCTGGTGGTTCACACGATGGGGCGAAATCGGGCTAGCCTCTGCTAGCCCGATTTCACCCCATCATGTGAATAGCCTCAGTTTTTGACTGAGTGAATGACCTCATTATGTACCAGCATGGTTTATATCCCATTGCATCATCTAGTCCAGGGGTTCCCAACTCGGGTCCCCAGAAGTTATGGGACTACAAATCCCACAAAGGCTACAAAGGACACTGTGGCTGGGAATGGTGGGAGTTGTAGTCCAACAACTTCTGGGGACTCAAGGTTGGGAACCCCTGCTCTATTCAAACAGTTTTGGAAGCCATATAAAGGCCTTTAAAACCTTTTTATCATGATAGTGCCATGGGCTGTTATGCTTTCTTCATATCACCTTCAACATCTGGAATAATCACTTCTGCCTCTTGGGCATATATGGGTTTTTTCCTCCCCAATCACACATTTCCTTTTTCTGTAATTAAAAACTAAAAAGACTCCTGTAACAGACCAGTGGCAGCCAAGCTGGTGCTGCCCTGTTGTGTGCACACACACTTGCTTGCAGATCCATGTTTGACTTCTTTTCTCAAGGCCCTTTAGGTTAGACTTTTTGTTTACAAAGCTAGGCAGCTTCTAGACTTGAAGATTAGAAAGGGCCACATTGAGATAATCTGTTTCATTTGAGTAGGAAAGTAAGTGGGGGTTTACAGCACCACATCATTTAGGCCATATGGTGCTAACACATGGGGGGAAATCCAGCAAAAACTGCCATTTACAGAACACACTTTGCATATCGGAAGATGCTGAAAGGCATCATCTCATACAGGGTGGGAGAAGGCAATGGTAAACCCCTCCTGTATTCTACCAAAGACAACCACAGGACTCTGTGGGCAAGGCACCAGGAGTCGAAATCGACTCGGTGGCACACTTTACCTTTACAATCCTACCATTGCTCAACAGGCAAACCAGCATTTCATTTTGGGCCAAGCAGCTGTCCACAAACCCAATCCTACAATAGCAATTTTTCATCATGCAAAATTATTTCCTTCTATCTGATATCAGTGGCTCTAGGAAAGCCAATGAAACCTGCACCACCTTCCAAAAACACCACCACAACCCTGAATGTATTTACTCAGAAGTAAATTCCACTGTGTAAACTCACTGAGGTCATTCACACAATCGAAAACTGTGTTCTACCCAGGTTTGAGAGCTGTGTGTACTCCCAATTTTTGATTGTATGGAAGCAAGGTTAGAGGAAAACCTGGGTAGAAGTGATTGTGTGGAAGCAAGGTAGGAGAAAAAGCTGCCAAGGTTTTCCTCTAACCTTGCTTCCACACAATCAAAAATTGGGAGTTCACACAGTTCCCAAACCTGGATAGAACACAGTATTCGATTGTGTGAATGACCTCACTGAGCTGGGTCTCATGATCCGTGAGACCCGGTTTGGGGAAGTGAGCGGGAAAAGCGGGCTAAGCTCACGAGCGGGGAGGGAGCCCTGGGCAGCCGGATCAGCCGCCCACACAATTGCTGGCTCCGAGATGGAGCCGGTGGGGGCTGGGGAGCTTGGGGGCTGCACGGCCCCCAGAAGCCCCAGTATGCCCTGTGCGAGCACGCAGGGCATACTGGGGAGACCCCCGAACTGGGAGGCTGCTTTTAAGCCTCCTGGCCAGGGGTCTACTCACAAGTAGCCGTGCCGCGGAGCCATGCCGCAGCTACTCATGAACAGATAGCCCGGGTTTGCGGAGCACTTGCTCCACAAACCCGGGCTAAGGGGCGGGCTACAGGAGCGGGTTAGCTGCTCCAGAACCATCAGGCTCAGCTGCAAGCCCGGTGGTTCTGAAGACCCACAAAAATCAGGCTAGGCTTTCCTAGCCCGATTTTTGTGATTGTCAGAATAGCCGCACTGTGTAACATGGGACTTATTCCCAGGTCAATAGGCATAGGATTGCTGCCTACATAATTAAATATAAAAACAAAGGACATAATACAAACCATAATTTGATCTTTAGATGAAAAAGACCAGACCAGTATTATGAGGCTTTTGTCCAGATTAGTTTTCCAAAGCTTATGTCTCTTTAAGGAGGTACATGATTTGCCAGACAACAGATCCCAGGAAGTGCAGCAAAAACAGTGTCAGATGCTGAAATGTGGTCTGGTTTGCCTCACCACATAAATATCAGTAGCAGATCACACAGAAAACTACCTGTCATTTGGATGAACGCATGCACGCCAAAAAAAGGGGGGGGGGAGAGAAATTAGCACAAGTTGGTTGAACAGTAAAGTGGATAAAAGGAACAATATAAAGTGCTCTCCAAAATAAGCTTTCTTGCAAACATCCTGAGGCATTATATATTGTGAAAAGGATGTTACATCAACATGGCTAAGATCACTGTGGAAAAGTAGAGGCAAGGAACATTTTACAAGAGAGAGTTCAGGGATCAGTTTAGAATTGTATATAACATGCCAAAGAAAAACTCAAACTGATTTAAAACCACAGCTGCCAGGTTCATGTATACCAAAATCATGAGATAAGGGGAAAAACATGATTCTTTAATTATTTTAGAAAATAATGTGTGGGCTGCTAATGTCTGGCTTCTGGGATTTGAATGCTTAGGGCATGATGTTTTTAAGTTTTATATGCAAGTGATGAGGGTTAGTACTGTATAATTTAAAGGGGCAAGTGAAAGCACAAATTCTTACAAATTTAATTTGTAAGATTACAAATAACAAATTACAAAACTTCAAGAACTTAGATAGAAATGCAAAGCTATTTTGTTATTTGTATTAAAAGTCGCAAGTCTAGGCTATAATATATAGTTTTCAGATTACAGTACTGGCTTCCATAATTGTTTGCAAGATAATAACCACTGATACTATATCTTTAGCCTACTTTCCAAAGGGAAGAAGGTTTTTGGGATCAGGCTACGTGTGTGTCCCACACACGTAGCCAGCATGGTGTAGTGGTTAGAGTGCTGGACTAGGACCGCGCAGAATGCGCAGGGCATGCTGGTGAGACCTCCGTAGCTGGGAGGCGGCTTTTCGCCTCCCCTCTGGGGGTCTCCTCATGAGTAGCTGTGGTGCAGAGCTGCGCCGTGGCTACTCACTACCAGATAGCCTGGGTTTGCGGAGTGCTCACTCCACAAACCCGGGCTAAGAGGAGGGCTACTAAAGCAGGTTATCCACTTGAGAACCACCGGGCTCGCAGCTGAGCCTGGTGGTTCTTACGATCGGGAAAAACTGGGCTAGGCTTTCCTAGCCCGATTTTTCCTGATCTTGAGAATATCCCCAATATGTGCTTTATTAACTACAGAAAAGCCTTCGATTGCAGCAACCATGTCATGTTGTGGAATATCCTTAGGAAAATTGGTGTCCCAGAACATCTCGTCATTCTCATGAGAAACCTATAAACAGGACAGGAAGACAGTGAAAAAATGGGACTATGACTAAATGTAAAGAAGACTAAACTAATAATAATGGGTTCAGTCCAGACAGAACATGGTGAAACAGACTGGTTCCAGATGGGCAAATGAGTAAGACAAGGCTGTATACTTTCTCCTTATTTATTTAACTTATATGCTGAACATAAACTGTGAGAAGTTGGAAGAGGATGAGTGTGGTTTTAAAGTTGGAGGAAGAAACATCAATAACGTGCTACGCTAATGACACACTACGTGCTACGCTAATGATCTGCAGGCTCTAGTAATGAAAGTCAAGGAGCACCGTGGGGAAAAATGGGACTACAACTAAATGTAAATAAGACTAAACTAATGACAATGGGTACAGCAAACAGCCTCAGAATTGACAATGAAGACATTGAAGACAATGAAGACAATGAAGACATTGAAGTGGTGGATAGTTTCTGCCTTTTAGGATCGACTGTCAACAGTCAAGGATCCAGCAGTCAAGAAATACACTACAGACTAACATTTGGTAGGGTTGCAAAGAAGACCTTGAAAAGGATATTTAGATGCCATGACGTGTCTACACCTACAAAGATTAGAATCATTCGAATGATGGTTTTTCTGGTGACACTCTAAGGATGCGAGAGCTGGACCTTGAAGAAGCAAGATAGAAAAAGTATTGACGCTTTTGAACTTTGGTGCTGGAGAAGACATTTGAGGATATCATGGACAGTCAGGAAAACAAACAAATGGATTATAGAACAAATCTATCCAGAACTTTCACTTGAGGCACAAATGACCAGGCTCAAACTATCACACTTTGGACACATTATGGGAAGACCCTGCTCCCTTGAGAAGTCAATAATGCTGGGGAAAGTTGAAGGAAAGAGAAGAAGAGGATGACCAGCAGCAAGGTGGATGGGCTCGATTACAACACCTATGAATGCACCACTGAGAGACCTTAAAGGCCAAGTTGAAGACAGATCATCCTGGAGAGAATCTATGTGGTCGCTAGGAGTCAACATTGACTTGACAGCACTTAATCAATCAATCAAAAAACTTGAAACAAAAACAATAATTTGGGACATAAATACATTTTAAGTGCAGCTACCTGCCTCAGCCAGGAAAGGTTAATCCCTTTCCACTTCCAAATCTTTCTTTTGATAGATTTTAATACCGGGGTGAAATTCAAATTTTTGAGATTGGTGAGATTCTTGGAAATGTACTCTCCCAGGTATCATATCTTTTTGGAGGCTTTGGTGAGAGTTAATAATGCCCTTTTGATACTTTTTACTGTTCCCGGTACACAAGATTTCTGGTTTAGAAAGATTTATTTTTAAACCTGCTACTTTTTCAAAATTTAACAACTCATCCTGTAATAATGAAATAGCCTTTTGGGGATCTGCTAATATTAATGCAATATCATCTGCATATAAGCTGATTTTATGTTCAGTACTATTACTGGTCAGTCCTTTAATATGGTGTTTACCTCTTAAAGGCTGAGCTAATGGCTCTATGGTGACTACAAATAACAAAGAGGACATCCCTGTTTCATGCCCCTTTTGATACTGAATGTTTTGAAGTCTAACGAATTTGTTCAAACAATGGCTTAAGATTGACTCTATAATTGTCTTTTGATATTAGTGAATCCTGTTCCCATTTTAAGGTGTTCTATTAACTTAATCAAATAAGAACATGACAGCCGGTCAAAAGCCTTGATCATGTCTAAGGTGAGTATGACTGAGGGGTGTTATTCCTTTTACTGAAATATATGCAGTTCAGTATGCGACGGATGGGAGCTGTAATCTGTCTTCCTTTTATAAAACCCGACTGGACTGGGTTTATATACTGGGCTAAAAATTTATTTAATCTTTTCGCTAAGCAGGAAATAAAAATCTTGTGATCTTCATGAAGGAAGGCTATAGGTCTGTAGGATTCCACTAACTCTTTATCTCTGTTGGGTTTCGGAAGCACAATGAAACTGGAGTATCGCCACGATGAATTGCTTGACCTTCCAGGATGGAATAACTAACTGTTCAATGCTAGGGAGGTGCACAAATCATTTCAGCGGGCCAGGGAGCAGTACCTTTAAGCATAAGTAAAGCCAGCCCTTCCCTGCTCCTCTGCCACCCCACTGCATTTCCCAGTGCGGTGCTGTGCTGCTCAGAAGTCCACGCATGGCTGCATCCATGTGCATCTCACGTGGCACAGCAGTGGGATGCACATGGCCACTGGGTATGTTGGTGGCCATGTGTGTGATCAGCTGACCACACAAATGGCCCCGAACACGCACAGTGGCCATGTGTATCCTGTTGCTGCACCACAGCCATGCAGGGACTTCTGAGTGTGGCAGCACTGCACCAGCAAATGCGGTGGGGTGGCAGAGAAGCAGATAAAAACTGGCTTTACTCCTGCTCAAAGGTACCATTCCTCACCCTGCTGAAACAATTTGGCAGGCTTCATCGATGTGATTTGGCATGTCCCTACTGGACATGCCAAACTGATTAGTGCACATCCCTGTTCAATGCAGGAAATCCATATCTAGAACATCCCCAACCAATGGCTATCCAGTCTCTCCTTGAAAAGAGAGAGAGACCACTGCCCTCTTCTTAGATAATTGGTTTGGTTGTCAGAGCTGCACTTACCTTGAAGAAATTTATCCAAATGTTCAACTGAAGTCTACCATCCTGTTAGATCTAGTCCCTCTGCCCTCTAGGGCAACAGAGAACAAAACTTTGTCCTCTTCTATGCAACAGTCCTTCAGGTATTTAAAAATGGCTATCATATCTTCACCACCACCAGTCTTCTCTACTCCAGGCTAACAATCTCACAATCCAGTGATTGTAGTTGTGACACCAAATGTTGAATGGTGTGGGAAGGAGAGGCATGTACACACTCCCGATTCTTGGTCATCTGTGTGAGGAAAGGGACCAGGAACTGATCGTGTGAAGGGGTCCATCATAGTTGCTCAAGCAACCAACATTGGCAATTTTAGATTTGAAGGAGGGTGTCTGATTTTGGTTGCCCATGCCAAGCAACCACAATGGACCCCTCCCACTTGTTGATCCATTTCCCGATCCACTTTCTTGATCCACTTCCCAATCCCTTTCACCACACAGATGATCAGGAGTGTGTGTACCTCCTCTTTCCTCTGTCACACAACATTCAGCCCAACCCTCTGTCACCCAACATTCTTAATTAGAATCTCCAGATTGTGAGAACTGGCCTATCCAGTTCCTTTGTTCCCTTCCTCTGAACCTGTTCCCAAGTGTTTACATTAAAGTGTCGCATTTAGAACTGAACCGAATGCTCTAGATGAGGTCTGACTAGTGCAAAGTAAAGTGAAGCTATTACTTATTGTGACTTGGAAACTATTTTTCAAAGATGGTAAAGGTTCTGAAAGTACATCAATAAGTTGTTCTAGTGTTCTAGGATGCAATTCATCTAGTCTCAAAAACAACTTGGACTCATTTAAGATGGATGTTTACTGACCTTATCAATCTTGAACTGCAATCCTGAACCCTCACTATTCACACTGCTTTTGTGTAGATTGCACACAGTTCCCCTTTTCAGAGAAGATGGAGACAAAATAGGAGCCAAGCAATTTTGCCTTCTCTTTGGCATCCATTATTTCTCCATCCTTACTGAGCAGCAAGCTTACCATTTCCTCCCTCTTTCTTACTTTGAACAAAAGTAAGGGCAGTGTGCGGGGGTGGGGGGGAATCTTTAATCTCATCACTATGCTTTTATGCAACCACATTGGCTTTATAGAAGTCTTATTTTTCTCTCATTGAAACAGTTTGCAATTGTACTTTTAGCACTGCTTCAGGAACGCCCATTCTTCCTCGGCTCCTTTCCTTGTTAGTTTACCTAGTCATGAAATACTACTTAGTGCTTCTCTGAACTACTTAAAATTGGCTTTCCTGAAAGCCATGATACACATTAAACTACATTAACTTTTCCATCAGATCATGAGGCATTACATTGTCACTGCCCCCTAAAGTTCCCAGTACTGCAACCTCATTCACCAATTCTTCCCTTTTTGTTAGCTGAGAATGCCGATGATCTGCAAGCTCTAGTAATGAAAGTCAAGGAGCACTGTGGAAAAAATGGGACTACAACTAAATGTAAAGAAGACTAAACTAATGACAACAGGTACAGCAACCAGCCTCAGAACTGACAATGAAGACACTGAAGTGGTGGATAGCTTCTGCCTTTTAGGCTCGACCGTCAACAGTAAAGCTTCCAGCAGTTAAGAAATATGTCACAAACTAGCACTTGGTAGGGTAGCAATGAAGGCCTTGGAAAGGATATTTAGATGCCATGATGTGCCTATACCTACAAAGATTACAATTGTTTGGATAATGGTTTTTCCCGTGACACTCTATGGGTGCGAATACTGGACTCCGAAGAAGCAAGATAGAAAAAGTATTGATGCTTTTGAACTTTGGTGCTGGAGAAGACTTTTGAAGATACCATGGACAGCCAGAAAAACAAACAAATGGATCATACAACAAATCAATCCAGAATTTTTACTCAAGACACAAATGACCAAACTCAAACTCTCATACTTCGGAGACATTATGTGAAGATCCAGCTCCCTTCAGAAGTTCATAATGCTGGGGAAAGTTGAATGAAAGTGAAGAAGAGGATGACCAGCAGCAAGGAGTATGGGCTCAATAACAACACCTATGAATGCACCACTGAGAGACCTTAAAGGCCAAGTTGAAGACAGATAATCCTGGAGAGAATCTATCTATGTGGTCGCTAGGAGTCGACACCGACTTGATGGCACTCAATCAATCAATCAATCAATCAATCAGAGTTCACCTCCCCAGATATCAAGGCTGCTGATTACTACTAGTTCTTGCTTTGTTGAAGCATCTGTAATTTGCTTCAAGAATGCATCGTTAAAATTCTGTCCTTGGTATGGTAATCTGTACCAATCACCTTGGCATGGTAATCTGGAGTAGACTCCAATTAGAGTGTGGGTTTTATTTCCTTCTCCATTAATTTTTACCTAGATGCTCTCAACTGGGCTACCATATTCACTCTTGAACAACTGTGCAGGTGTACACATTTGACATATCATGCTACTTTCCCTATTTTTCTGCTGTAACCATTCTTTTTGAACAATTTATATCCTCCATTTGCTACATTCCAATACAGGTAGTTATGCCTATCAAGTCTTGCTTACTTTTCTGTACTAGGAGTTCAAACTCATCTTGTTTCCTATATTCTGTGCATTACTGTATAGATATCAAAAGCAATGGATATCATGCTTCAGTGTCTTTCCTACTATTTTAAATTCCCCTGGGTTCTTCTGTAGATCCAAGTCTATGTCCTTCTGACTTTCTAAGTTTTTATCTGCCCCTCATGAGGTTTAGTTTAAAGCCCATTTTATGAAGTTCATCAGGCTTCTGCAAAACACATTTTCCCTAGTTCTCATTAGTTGCAGCTCACTTCCTGCCAGTTGCCCTTCATTAAAGAAGCTTAAATTATGGTCCCAGAAATCAAATCTTGGCCATTACACTCAAAGCGTTTTCATCTGTCTTTATGGTCCTCTACCTTTTATAGGAAAAATTGATGAGAACACTGCCTTTGCCCCAGGGTATCTTGTTCTAAGTTGATTTGGAGTCTCCATCAAGGCACAGAGAGACCCAGACCTTGAACAGCTCCAAGGAGCAAGAGATCAGGATCTCTCTAGGCCCAAGAAGGAAGCCACAGTACAAGAGCTGGCAACATAGGGAGGATGCTGCTTGGAACAGACCACCAATTTTTATTTATTTATTTATTTATTTTTTTGGCTGCTGCCTGGGTAGAGTTAATCAGCTCTGCCCCTTCCCTAAGGAAGAGCTTGGTTGCTTAAAAGGGTTAATTTGCCTGATTTCTTAAGCACTTGCTCTGGCAGCACTGGGGGACCTTTCCTAGGGCTGGCAGGTCCTCAGTGGACTCCTCTGAGTCAAAGGATGAAGGGAGGTCTTCATCCTTGGATCAAAGTGGCAGTGCTGGCTTGGATTACCCAACTGGGGGAATTAGTGGTGCAGGGTCACCCAAGGTCTGGTTCATAGGGTCTTCCAACCCTATCTCATCCCCTGGATTGCCTGTATTGTACTCCAATTAGGTATGTGGAATATACGTAGGCAGTGTCATTCATTCCAATGTGAATGAGCAAGAAGGGATAGTGATCATTGAGCTTGATGGGAACTTATCCAGGTGTTCTCAGTAGTTCCCTCACAGTTGTAGATCATCATTTACCTGCAGCCTCAGACTTTTTCAACAAGTTAGGTAAGATTGTTTTCCATCTGGTTTTACAGCAAGAGTCTAGTGATTACAAATTTAGTTTGATTTTATGTATTTGAAAGGAGTGCAAGGTAGAAAACAGAGACCTTTTAAAAATGTAGTAATTAATCCTGAAACCCAGTGATAGGATGAGCCATCAACTTATTATATACTATGCACAGATAAATAAAAAGTGAGACAAGAGTTACAGAGTGCCCTTTTAAAGAATGTCATGAACCCTTTGATGCAAGCCTGACTTTGAACCTTTGCATTGCTGCTATGCAAAAATCTAGAGTTGAGCAAATCTAGAGCAAATATTATCTTATTTATTATAATTTCATGTTTACACAGTCAGACAGGTATCATTGACTGGTTTGTTTTATCCAGACATCGAGTCCTTCCCAAGGACCTGGGGTGGCTGAATGTTATTATCAATGTTGTTGCTGTTATTATAGATATTGTCGCAGAATATAGGCTGTTCCCAGTAAAGATGCTTTGTGTAATTGTCTGATGGTGATTTCTGTGGCCCTTATGGTGTTGAGGTGCTCTTCAAGTTGTTTTGGAATTGCACCTAGGGCACCAATTACCACTGGGATTATTTTGGTCTTCTTCTGCCACAGCTTTTCAATTTAAATTTTTAGATCTTCTATTTTGTGATTTTTTCTATTTCTTTTTCTATTTCTTTTTTCTGTTCTGCTATCCCCTGGTATTGCTATGTTAATTATTTTAACTTGTTTTTCTTTCTTATCGACTACAGTTATATCTGGTGTATTGTGTGGCAGATGTTTGTCTGTTTGTAGTTGGAAGTCCCATAATATTTTTGCATCTTCATTTCCTTCAACATTTTCAATTTTATGGTCCCACCAATCTTTGGCTACAGGTAGCTTGTATTTTTTGCAGATGTTCCAGTGTATCATCCCTGCTACCTTGTCATGCCTGTGTGTAGTCAGTCTGTGCGATCTTTTTACAACAGAGAGAAGGTACAGAAGAGGGCAACCAAGATGATCAGGGGCCTAGAGCACCTTTCTTATGAGGCAAGACAACAACACCTGGGGCTTTTTAGTTTAGAAAAAAGATGACTGCGGGGAGACATGATAGAGATCTATAAAATCATGCATGGCGTGGAGAAAGTGGAGAGAGAAGGATTCTTTTCCCTCTCACACAACACTAGAACCAGGGGTCACTCCATGAAATGGATTGCCAGGAGGTCTAGGACCAACAAATGGAAGTACTTTTTCACACAACGCGTGATCCACTTGTGGAACTCTCTGCCACAGGATGTGGTGATGGCCAACAACCTGGATGGCTTTAAGAGGGGTTTGGATGACTTCATGGAGGAGAGGTCTATCAATGGCTACTAGTCAGAGGGCGGTGGGCCACCTCCAGCCTCAAGGGCAGAGTGCCTCTGAGTACCAGTTGCAGGGGAGTAATGGCAGGAGAGAGGGCACGCCCTCAACTCCTGCCTGTGGCTTCCAGCGGCATCTGGTGGGCCACTGTGCAAAACAGGATGCTGGACTAGATGGGCCTTGAGCCTGATCCAGCAGGGCTGTTCTTATGTTCTTATGTAACAGCTGATTAGGTGGTCCACTGTTTCATCTGCTTCTTTACAAAGGCGGCACTTGCTGTTTGTTGTGGATTTTTCGACTTTGGCTCTTATTGCATTTGTTCTTAGTGCCTGTTCTTGTGCAGCCAGTATTAAACCCTCTGTTTCTTTCTTCAAGTTGCCGTTTTTAAGCCATTGCCAGGTCTTGGTGATGTCTGATTTTCCACTTATATTGCGCAAATATTGACCATGCAGTGGCTTCTTTTTCCATTTTTCTGTTCGGTTCTTGACTTGTTCTTTCTTGTAGGCCTGCTTTGTTTCATTGGTGTTGAATAGTTTCTCGTTATTGACCATTTTAAGTGCATCTTCTTCACTGTTCTTGATATATTCTTCAAGGCCTCTTTTCTCCTCCTCTACTGTTTGATGGACTTGTAGCATTCCTCTTCCACCTGAGCTGCGAGGGAGGTAGAGCCTATCTACACCACTGCGGGGGTGCAGAGCATGATTGATGGTCATTATTTTCCTGGTCTTACAATCTAGCATCTCTAGCTCTGCCTGGGTCCAGTCTATTATTCCTGCAGTGTATCTGATAACAGGTATAGCCCAGGTATTAATGGCTTGTATGGTGTTCCCGCCCTTGAGTTTGGACTTTAGGATTTTTCTAACTCTCCTGATGTATTCACTACCAATTTTTCTTTTAACTTCAGTGTGTGCAATGTTATCAGCCTGGAAAATGCCCAAGTATTTGTAATGTTCTTTCTCTTCCAGGTTCTTGATCTTGCTTCCATTGGGCAGTTCTATTCCTTCTGTTTTTGTTATTTTCCCTGTGTTTATTATTAATGCAGCACACTTGTCTAGTCCATACTCCATTGCTATATCGCTACTGAATATACGGACAGTGTTTAGCAGTGATTCGATTTCTGATTGGGACTTTCCATACAACTCCATGTAGAGCATATGGTTTATTTTACTTGATGTTTTAGATGTTTGGTATCCAAGGCCTGTTTTGTTTAGTATTTGTGAAAGTGGAGTCATGGCGATTACAAACAACAGAGGGGATAGTGAGTCCCCTTGGAAAATGCCTCTTCTAATGCTAAGCTATCCAAGTGTCTCGCCATTGATTGTTAACTGTGTACTCCACATGCTCATTGCTTTTTTAATAAATATCTGAATGTTTTTGCTGACACCAGTTGTTTCTAACATTTTAGTATCCATGTGTGAGGCAATGAGTCGAAGGCTTTCTTGTAGTCAATCCATGCAACACTTAGATTGGTTTTTCTTCTCTTGCAATGTTCTAAAATTATTTTGTCAATCAGCAGCTGGTCTTTTGTGCCTCTAGTGTTCAGGCAATTTCCTTTCTGTTCAACTGGAAGCTGCTCATTAGTTAATAAGTGTTGCATTACTTCATATGCTATTATTCCAGTTAATAATTTGAACATGGTTGGCAGGCAGGTTATCAATCTATAATTATTTGCAAGTGCACCTTTTGCTGGGTCTTTCATTATGAGATGAGTTTTCCCAGTTGTTAGCCATTGTTCAATATCACATCCTTGCAAAATGCGATTGAACCGTTTTGATAGTTGTTTATGAAGGCTTGTTAGGTGTTTAAGCCAAAAGCCATGCAGTTAATCGTCGCCTGGTGCAGTCCAATTTTTAATTTTCTTTGCTCTTTCACTTATTAATTCTGGTGTTATTATTAGATCTTGCATTTGTTGGTTACATTTTTTGACCTCTTTCACCCAGCCTGCTTTTTTATTATAAACTATTGCATTGTCCCATAATTTCCCCCAGAATTGCACTGTTTCTTCTTTATTTGGTGTTTCTATGTTTCTTGCAGTTTCTCCTTCTATGCTTTGGTAGAAATGTCTCTGATTCGACTGTAATTGGAGATTCTGCCCATGTAATTCTGGTTTCGTAGCTGCTAATCTTCTTTGACACTGCTGTTATTTGCTGCTTTATTATTTCCAGGACTTCTCTAATTTTCCTTGAATCTAGGTGGTATTTTTGGATCAGATACTCTTTGGTGTTTTAATTCTTCAGCTTCTTGTCTTTCATATCTTTCAATTTACTAGCATCTGATCTAAGCCTGGAGATTTTATTTTCTAATCTAATCTTGCATTTAGGTGATGTACTACTTTCTTTTTTTACAGGTCCACTGATTTTATATCTGAGCTCTTGTATTGTTATTGTTGCTGCACTGTACATTAGTTGGTTTGTTTCTTGCAAATTCTTGGTTGTTATTTCTGCAAGTGCAGCATTGACATCTTTTAGTGCCTGAGCAAGTTGTTTTTTGGCAACTGTTTTTAGAGCTGGAAGTCGAACCCTGGTGGTTGTTTGGTTCATGTGCTCAGTTATTTTTTGCTTTAGTTCTTGTTGCTTTTCTGTTAAACGGCATTCAGGATTTTGAGGTGAAGGCAAAGGGGAGGTTGCCTGGCTTTGATTTTGAAACAGTTCAGCAACAGTGACATCCTCTATTTCCAACACCTCTTCCTCCACCTGCGCCTGAGCAACTTCTTTCGTTGGTGGTAATTCTTCTTCCATATCTTGAGCCTGTGTTGCTCTTTTATATTATTTTTAAATAATAATAATAATAATAATAATAATAATAATTTTGACTTGTTTTTCTTTCTTCTCGACTACAGTTATATGTGGTGTATTGTGTGGCAGATGTTTGTCTGTTTGTAGTCGGAAGTCCCATAATATTTTTACATCTTCATTTTCTTCAACTTTTTCAATTTGATGGTCCCACCAATTTTTGGCTACAGGTAGTTTGTATTTTTTGCAGATGTTCCAGTGTATCATCCCTGCTACTTTGTCATGCCTTTGTTTGTAGTCAGTCTGTGCGATCTTTTTACAACAGCTGATTAGGTGGTCCACGGTTTCATCTGCTTCTTTACAAAGGTGGCACTTGCTGTTTGTGGTGGATTTTTCGACTTTGGCTCTTATTGCATTTGTTCTTAGTGCCTGTTCTTGTGCAGCCAGTATTAAACCCTCTGTTTCTTTCTTCAAGTTGCCATTCTTAAGCCATTGCCAGGTCTTGGTGATGTCTGATTTTCCACTTATATTGTGCAAATATTGACCATGCAGTGGCTTATTTTTCCATTTTTCTGCTCAGTTCTTGACTTGTTCTTTCTTGTAGGCCTGCTTTGCAATACCAGGGGATAGCAGAATAGAAGAAAAAGAAATAGAAAAAAATCACCAAATACAAAGATCTACAAATTGAAATTGAAAGGCTGTGGCAGAAAAAGACCAGAATAATCCCAGTGGTAATTGGCGCCCTTGGTGCAGTTCCAAAAGACCTTGAAGAGCACCTCAACACCATAGGGGCCACAGAAATCACCATCAGCCAATTACAAAAAGCAGCTTTACTGGGAACAGCCTATATTCTGCGACAATATCTATAACAATTTACAATAAAATTCTGGCATCCCAGGTCCTTGGGAAGGACTCGATGTCTGGATAAAACAAACCAGTCAAAAACACCTGTCTGACTGTGTAAACAAGAAATAACAACTATTATTATTATTTTATTCAATTTTTTTATATCGCCCTTCCAAAATTGGCTCAGGGCAGTTTACAAATAAAACCATCTAGAACAATCATTAAGTCAGTGGAGTACCTCACAAAGGGCTCCTCCACTGCATCAGAGAAAAGAGGAAATACAATATTCCATTATTTACCTATCACTTGGTCTTTGAAAGGAGTGCAAGGTAGAAAACAGAGACTCACTGAAAAGCCATCGCTATACCCTCCTCCACCCATTTTGTTTTAAAAAAGAGCTTCTCTGAACTAAAGATTACCAGAAGGTTTGGTAAAATGCTAGCTCCTGTTACACTGCTATAGTAGGTAGGATCTATGCAAGGATGCAGCAACCACATAGATCTGAGAGTTCTGTGGATCAATTAGGAACTTTGAGGGTAGCATGCTGGATAGATTGGAGTACAAGAAGAGACTTTGTTTGTTTAACATATTTATATGTCACCCCATACTTATGTCTCTGGGCAGTTTACAGTAAAATAGTTCAAATTAAAACAAAATTAAAACATTAGAAACATTAAAAAATAATTTAAAATTTAGCACAGTGTTAAAAACCGCAAGTCTAATTAAAAGCCTGGGTGAACAATCGTGTCTTAACTGCCTTTTGAAAAGTTGTCAGAGATGTGGGGGCTCTTATTTTGCATTCCAAAGCCTTGGGGCAGCAACAGAGAAGGCCTGTCCCTGAGTAGCCACCAAAAAAACTATGCACTACGCCAACTGTTTGACCAGAAAGAAGACATGCATGTGCAGGACTAATTTGCCATATGGGGTATGCACAGAATACACATGTAGCAGACCTAGTTAGATGGGGCAGTTTTCAGAACTTTCAGAACTGGAGTAAACCAATTTGATCTGCATAGAAATTAATAAGCTGCATGCACTTCTAATATAATCAGGACATCTTAAATTTGTATGTGTCATCGTATATAGCAGATGAAGATCTGAAAAGTCAGGTCATAAGATTAGAGAGTCATAATTCTGCCATCTGCTGGGTATTATATCATTTATATAAAATGTATTATTATTATTTTGAAAAAATAAAAATACATCTACAAGGCATACCATATGGCATTAACAATCTGTAATTATTAGAAGCAGAATGTCAATGTAAGCACAGATATACATCATACAAATTAGGAGAATCCTTCATGCTGCGCTGTGGAAGTAACCATTTTAAGAAGTCATATAAAACATTAATTTAAAATCACATTGAAGATGATAATTACTTAATAATTAAAGTTCCATGGATTTCAATTTCAATGGGAGGGATTTAAGCATGTGTGTAATTCCCATGGAAATCCATGGGACTTAGAGCTTAATTTTGGATGGATCATACTCCTTACATAATCCCCTAGATTGAAAGGTAGAATATAATGTAAATATAGAGATTCTACAGTTCTGTGCATATTTACTTGGAAGTAAGTCCCACCATGTTCAGTGTTGCTTATTTACATAACGTGCATTACAGTCTAAGAAATACTTTATCCATTCCTTTATGTAGAACTCTTTCCAAAAGCAAAACATCCTTCTCCCTAAGTAGAAATGTATGCTGCCTCATCCTTGAAAACTGCAATTAATGTAAAGGGGAAGCCCCATCAATAATTAATCTTCTGTGGCAGTTTAGAGGCAAACTCCCATTACAGCCTGCACTTTAAGTGTCAGATGATATGGAATTGTCATTTTAATAATATCTAAACTGAAATGGAGCTAATAATCAGATTTGGTTTCTGCCATACAATGGTCTACATCGATGTTTTTAAATTGCTTAATAGCAGGAAGCCAAAGAAAGGAGCTGTCGGACACGGTCACTGAGCAGGGACCCACAAATTTAGGCTTAGCTCACTAGCCAGCCATTATTTGTGTCCACCACAAATCCCCTCTCTTCCCTCTGATCCTTTTGTGGTAGAAGCAGGTCTTCTGTCATTTTTACTGGGTTATGGAGATGGTAAGAAACAGCGAGAGCCCTCTCCTACTCCTGAGAAAAGACTTGCTGTTTCTGACCTTCCCAAAGATGGCAGTGGAAATGAGACCTCTGGTGCGGAGATCTGTGTGGTTCTGGATGCCCTGCTCACCAAGGACTGGAGGCATCCACCACTGGTGAGGTGACAAGTGGATTAGTAGTCACTGAGGATGGAACCAGAGTTGCACCTAGGTAATTTTGGAGCCTGGACAAAAGGCCTTTAGAGGGGGGCCCCCCCTGCAAATTAAGCATCATCATGCTCTGCCGGGCGACCACACCACCCAGGAGAGACTAAAGAGGATTTGGCGGCCCTAGGGGCTGTAGAGGTCCTGGACTTCGGCCCCGAAGTCCAGGGGTAAGAGCACCTCAGGATGGAACAACATATTACTAAAAACACAGAGAGAGTTGCCACTGAAAGGACAATTCCATATAGACTTCTCCCTCTGTAAAGTTTTGTTGAAATTATCCCATGTTTCGACATCATGACAAAATGCATTTCCACACCTCCAGCGTATTCTACATAATTTGCTGGCAAACACAGGTAAATGTTAATGATGTCAGAATACGAAGACACATCAGCTGTCCTTTACACAGGAACCTAGGAAAAGAGGAAGCTGCCCTATACTGAGTCAGATCCTTGGTCCATCCAGCTCAGTATTGCCTACACAGACTGGCAGCGGCTTCTCCAAGGATGGAAGCCGGCGTCTCTCCCAGTCCTATCGTGGAGATGCCAGGGAGAGGACATGGAACCTTCTGCATGAAGAAGCTCTTCCCAGAGTAGCCCCATCTCCTAAAGGGAATATCTTATATGCTTACACATGTCTCCCATTCAAATACAAACCAGAGTGGACCTTGCTTAGCAAAGGGGACTATTCATGCTTTCTACCACAAGACTAGCTCTCCTCCCATAAGAGGAGAACTGGTCTTAGGGTAGCAAGCATTAATTGTCCCCGGAAAGAGGTGGGACAAGCCCCATTCAATCCATTTTGAGCAAGTGATCATAGAGTGGGCTCTGCAGAGTGGCACATTCACAGATTACAGCCCTTCCAGCTGCAGTGCTCTCTAACAAATATGGTGTCTGGTTGCTGAGACCTGCAAAACCCAGGAAAACTAGACACACGATCAACAACCCCAGGTACTGGGTCCCCTGCTCTGGTTAAGACTGGTGATTAGAAGCAGAGTTACCCAGATTCAAAGGATATTCACACACATGGGAGGTGGGAAGGGCAGGCAGGAGGGGAGGGTGGCGGGGGGAAGGCTGCACTAAACTCCCTCGATGATTCCTCCATGTTTATGGGAAGCTTGGACCTCTCCAGAGGCTGGGACAATGTGTCCCAGCCTCCACATATCCCACAATGCACCATGTGACAAATGCAGGGCACTTTAAGCACCCATCTCTGTGTACGCTCAGACTGCAAACAGTCTGAGCACATACACAATTCCAGTGCTGGGTTTAAGGGCTAAAGGCTGGGCTTAAAAGTGGGATTAGGTGGGTAGGCAGGATCCATGCAGATCCCAGCACTACACACAAGCAGCCTAACCTAGGCTGAGCATGCAACCCTGGGCAAGAGGTAGATAACCTAGGTTTAGATGCTCATGTGAAGAGGCTTAGTGAGTCAAATTAGTCATGAATAACTGAAGTCGAATTGATTTCAATGGGACTTAGGGGCATAGCGAGGTTGGGGTGGGCCCAGAGACAAGATTTTAAAATGCACCCTACCCCACAGAAGCTCAGCTCATGAAGTAAAGAAATCTTAAATGAGGCTGAATAGTGGTAACACACACACACACACACACACACACACACACACATCCTATGTGCCACAATAGAACACCAGCCTAAATTATTTTTTAAAAGGCTTTGTAAATTGTGGACGATGTAAGTCATTTAATGGTACTAGAGAAAGACATGCTGTTCTGGTAGCTCCAGGTCTTAACACCCACATCAGTTTTGGAGGATGAATACAACTGAAGGAAGCCTGGGCGGGTGCGCGGCTGGGGGAGTCAATCATGTGACTTGTCTGGAGGCCTCCCTCAAGGCAGTGGGCCCCCAGACAACTGTCTTCCCTTGCCCTATTATAGTTACACCCCTGGACTTAGTCATGATTAGGTTCACCTGGATGCTACCCCATATATTTTAAGGCGTATGTGCATGTGAGCAAGGCCCATTAAACTGGCTGGTCTTATTTCTGAGTAAATACACAAATTCTGGCTGTCAATCATTACGTAATATAGGGCTAAAGGATCTTATTTAACCAACAGAAATTAGTTAAGCTGTAGCAGGAAAGCTGTAGTAGTGTTTTCAACTGAAAACCAGTTACCAACAACCTGTCTGTTCCTTGGGGTTTGGAAGATTGAAAAGTGTGTTTTCTTAGGTTTATTTCCAGTCATATAGTTCACTGTTGGCAACTGAAAAAACTCACAAGATCAAAATGCTTCTAGCAAATGCATTTCTGGGAGTATCTAGACTGTGGCATATGTGTGGAGGTAATACAAATTGTGGACGGAATCGGGCCCCTGCTGGCCCACACTGCTGGGGGGAGTGCCAGCGGGGCCCGGAGGAGCTGCCGTCACTGTGAAGCTGCTGCCTTTGCCAGGGACCCACCGCCGCCATGGATAAGGTGACTTCTCACCCCCCCACCCTTTCAACCCCCTTTTAGTATTAGGGATCCCTTTTGCTTGTATAGGGGAACCCTTACCTGATTCCCCTTTACAAGCATCAAGAGCCAGGTTGAACTGGGCCGAATGAGTTCAACCCGGTTCAAAGGCATGAACCGGACCTCTGGCACATTCTAATGAACTGGTTTGTGGACCAGCAGTTTGGTTCAAATTCAGTTTGATATTCAAACCAAATAGCCCAGAATGGTACTGTGCACACCCATACATTGCAATGACCTGTATGTTATGTGAATGTTTGTAATGTTTAGGGATTTGTAATAGACTTTTGGTTGTTCAGATATTACACTTCTTTACACTTTGAAAATAGTGTAGAACTTTTGCTGCTAGGTACTATTCTCGAGACAAATCTGTTGAGCTATAATTATACCACCTTTCTTCATACACTAGATAGTTGACCTTTGCCCATTAAGATCCTTTCCAGATGTAATATCCTATATGATACCACATAATGCGTGCAATAATGGTAGATAAATGTATTGTCTTCCGTGTTATATATCTTAAATATTTTACTTTGCACAGTCTGGTACAAATTGTATTGGGTTGTACATAATTTATCTTATAATTATCCTGAGAGATACTATTGACTTTTTCCCTGTAGTACAGAAAGCTACAAAGCTATGTGGTTCACCACTGAGACTTTTTAAAAGATGACAGACTACAAGCTTGTGACATTACGAATTGTAACTAAAACAACTCCCCAAAGTGGCACCAATTCCATTGTTCTTATTTGCCAGCTGATGTTTTCATCAGAAAAAGCCTATTATCAATACAATGGAAAACCAGCTGCTCAGCCTTATGGTTTAGTTGGGAAGCTTGCAAACTTCTCCTTATCCAAACTTCTCCTTGGCTGTTGGACTTCCAAATCACCTGGTCTTGTCTCTGAAATAGAATCAATGCATTAGAACATATCCACCATTCCAGATTTCTTTCCCAAATTTTTACCCAGTTCTATGCATGCACAGTTTCCTGCAGCTTTCACAGCAATTCATTCATGTCTTCCTCCATTCCACCTATAATACATATGTGCGCAACCTAAGTACAGTTATGTCACATTTCATTTTGTGCAGTATTTTACCAACGCATCGGAGTTTGTGTGCACCAGCAAAACACAATGGCTGACATACTGTGCAATGCTATGTGCGTGTTGCATCACAATACCCATGCAGTTGTGCAAGTGTGCTCTTATGCAAGTGCAAAAGATGTATAAATGCAATTGGGAGTAGAGCTGGTCTTGTGGTAAAGATAAAGTGTGCCGTCAATTTGATTTCGGCTCCTGGCATCCACAGAGCCCTATGGTTTTCTTTTGGTAGAATACAGGAGGGGTTTACCATTGCCTCCTCCCACACAGTATGAAATGATGCCTTTCAGCATCTTCCTACATCGCTGCTGCCCAATAGAATACCAGCGGGAATTTGAACTGGCAACTTTCTGCTTGTTAGTCAAGCATTTCCCGTTCCACCATTTAAGGTGTGGTCTTGTGGTAGCAAGCATGACTTGTCCCCTTAGCTAAGCAAGATCCACCTTGGTTTGCATTTGAATGGGAGACTATATGTGAACACTGCAAGATATTCCCCTTAGGGATGGGACTGCTCTGGGAAGAGGATCTGCATGCTTGCATGCAGGCGATCTTGGATTCCCTCCCTGGCATCTCCAAGATAGGGCTGGGAAAGACTCCCGCCTGCATCCTTGGAGAAGCTGCTGCCACTTTGTGGCAGATGGACCAAAGGTCTGACCCGGTATATGGCAGCCTCTGGTGTTCCTGTGACAATATGACCATTTTCCCCCATGGCTATACTGTCACACAACTCCATTTGCACAATTTTTGTGCTTGAGCAGAAGTGCCTTTGTGCAGCTACCCAGAGTAGACATTATGTTGCAACATGCATGTAATGATGCACAGTATGTCAGACAGAGGAAAAAAGGCTTGTGATGCAGTCATATGTGCAACCCCATAAAGATTGCTCTTTTGTAGTGCTTTAGCAGTGCACTTACATGCATTGCTAACATAAGGGGTGGCAGGGGGAAGATGCAGATGAACTGAATGTTGTAGAAAGCTGCACATGCTCCAGTTCTGGAGTTAATCTTAGAAATTATCCTAGTTAACTGGAATTCAGTACAAATGGAGTGTAGGGAAGAGCAAACTCATAGAATAAAGGCATGGAATGGGGGAAATCACTTAACTAAAATATCTTGCAAGTACTTCTAAAAATGCAATCTGTGAAGCAGTCCTGGTAGACTTTTGTTTTGTGACAGGGACAAATCCTAGCAGAAACACACACGTTCTAGCTTTGGTCTGGTGTCAGAAGAAATCCTAGCTCCAAATTCATGTGCTCTACTAGAAGGGCAATGGACCATAAAGTGATTAGGTATCGTACCCTGAATTACAGTCTGGTTCAAAAGGGATCCAAGTTGTCCATAGTTTGTAATAACCATGTAAGGTTGTCACTGCTGTGTAAACATGCAAGTCAGTTCTGAAATATATCTGTGTTATAAATAACTTCATGCATATGCACTCAGACCAGAGCATGATAATGGTAGTCTGTGTTAGATGGATCAAAATTAACTTTATGGTGCATATAGCTCCAGAATAAACAGCTAAAAAACATAGCTAAAAATCAAAGCTAAAAACATACAGAAGAATCCTATCCCTGTTTAAGTCCCATTGGGTTCAGTGGAATTTACTCCCAGGTAAGTATGCAATGGGACTGAAGCCTTAATGTAGTAGATAGTCTCCTCTTTGAACTGTCATAATAAGCAGGTCTGAATATGATCTAGTTAACCACATTTTAAAAAGAACTGTATTTTGTAACTGATTTACCCTTCTATGAATAAACAAACAGTTATTACCAGTATATAAAGATATACTGTAACTGCTCCATCCCTGCTTGGGGTATGCCTTCTGTATACTGCTGCTTACATTATTCTTCAGACTAACAGAGATGCATAAAAGAGCTGCTTTGTAACATATGTTTATACTGTGCAACTGTTTTGTACATGTGGGGTAATATGCAGTACTCCATCATTTACTGTGAATTCACTAAATCTATCATCATTATGCAACCGCTCACAAAATGCCAGCCACATTATTTCTTGATCCATTATTAATTCAGATGTGTCTGGAGAAGGGGGCCTTTTTATGGGTCCCAGATGTGGACTGTGGGAGGGTAAGGACATCTTATAAGGTGTGCAGCATAACATTGCAAGGAACGGAAGCAGAGAATGGAAGCTGTTGTAAGAGACACACAGACTCCCTCCAGTGAGTTAAATGCAGTGATAGGCTCTGAAAAGCCCATTGTATTATCAGTGGAATTAATCAAGTGATGCATTGCAGGTGTGAGTCGCTATTAGAAAGAGGGGAGTGGGGAAGCAATACATCTGCTCTCTCATTTATTTGTTCCTCTAATACTGTTTATTAAAATAAAGAAACCCATTCAAATGCATTCTGTTGAATGTCAGGCATGGGTTCATCTGCATCCTTATCCGTAGTTCTTGATTATTTCAATGGGCTCTGGATGAGCCCCTTATGCAGCCCCCTAAACAGCAGGCTGCTTTACACAAAATCCAATCTTGATTTCTTCCCAGGCACCAGAGATCAATAAAGACTAATTTGCATTAAGATGTTATAAAGAATTCAGGGGAAATCAGCCAAATGATGGTGGGAAAAAGAGCAGATAGTATCTAATTAATATTAAAAGGAAGCAGTCCAAGCTTCTAGCCTAAATACTTTAATATAATCTTTTCCATAGTTAAAATTGTTAATTTCCATTGGCAGTCTAAGACAAAAAAAGAAAGCCATAGTAGAGTGGTAAAGAGGGACTACTTGCTTTACTAGGTAGGTATTGATTTTCATAAGCAGCAGCCTACTTTTAGCAGATACGTGAAATGGTCATGAGTGTAGTCCATTAAAAGTGTGCCTGAGAAAGACCAAGAACATGAATGATACTATTTAAAAAGCAAAACAGTGCCTTCCCCCCATCCCAAAATTAGGTCAAATGTTTTATACAGGCAGAACATGTAGTGGGAAGCAGATTCTGCCATCCTTAAGAAGTCAAAGCAAACTAGAAGCTTTACTTTGCTATGCAGGAGAACAGAAGCAGCAGAGCATAGGACCTGGCTACCTCCCTAGGGATGGGGCATAGCTCAGTGTTTTGCATATCAAAGGTCCCAGGCTCAATACAGGTAGGATTGGGGGAGAACTTGTCTGACTCCAGAGGTCTGCTATCGGTTGTTAGCCACATTTGCATGCAACGTGGAATTGGAGGTTGATGAACCCACGGTTTCAATCTGAAACTGTGAATCACAGGCGTTCATCCAAGCGTGATCCAGCAATCTCCGGTTTCAGAAGAGAGGAGTCCCTCCCTCTTCTTGGTCTCCCAAGGCGGAATCATAGGAACATAGGAAGCGGCCATATATTGAGTCAGACCATTGGTCTATCTAGCTCAGTATTGTCTTCACAGACTGGCAGCGACTTCTCCAAGGCATCCCAGCAAGACCCATAGCGCCTGCATTGCCAGACTATGGGCAAGGTGTCAGCACATCACCAGAGCAGTTGCCATTGGCCATGATCTTAAAAAGGGGGCCTGCTGAGCACACTTGTGCATTTTCAGAATGGTTTGCCTGCCCTCAGCATGGAAAGGGCATTTAAATCCTTTTAAATTTATTTATTTATTTATTTATTTATTCATTCATTCATTCATTCATTCATTCATTCGATTTTTATACCGCCCTTCCAAGCTGGCTCAGGGCGGTTTACAATTAAAAAACAGAAATCATTAAAAACAATTAAAATAGAAATACAAATATAAACATCAAATTTAAAAACATCTTAAAAAGCAATTAAACTATCAAAACAATTAAAACCCTGGAAACCAGGTTAAGATTAAAACAGTTAAAACTAAATTAAAAACCCCAAAAGGCCAGGCCAAACAGATAGGTTTTAAGGGCTCTCTTGAAGGACAGCAAAGAATTAAGATTACGAATTTTTGCCGGGAGTGTATTCCACAGTCCAGGAGCAGCCACAGAGAAGGCCCGCCTCTGAGTTGCCACCAGACGAACCGGTGGTAACTGGAGATGGACCTCCCCAGATGACCTTAACGTGCGGTGGGGATCATGTAAAAGAAGGCGCTCTCTAAGATATAAGATATCATTTATCTAAGATAAATGCCATGCCATGCCATGCCATGATTTATTATTTATTTATTTATTCATTCATTCATTCATTCATTCATTCATTCATTCGATTTCTATACCGCTCTTCCAAAAATTGCTCAGGGCAGTTTACACAGAGAAATAATAAATAAATAAGATGGATCCCTGTCCCCAAAGGGCTCACAGTCTAAAAAGAAACATCAGATAGGCATGCCAGTGCTTCTTCTGATAGTGATTGCACTGCCACTCACCTTAGATCCCCCACAACAGAAACTAACAAAGCATGATTGGTTGTGGCGGGGGGCAGGGGCGGATCTTTGGGGCTGCAGGCAACCCAAACTTGCCAAGCTGGGCAAGAGTGCCCGGCTTGCAAGGGAATGTGGGATGTGGAAGGCCACACCCTGCTTCCCTTCCACTCCCCGGGCACTCTTGGGGTTGCTGCATGCCACTCACATGGGTGCAAAGCACTGGCAAGCCCAGAAGTGGCTTGGATTGTGTGGGGGGAGGTCAGATGTGCTCCTGCCTTCCCCCCAGCCCTCCGCAGCCTGGGTGAGTAAGCTCGGGTGAACTGGCTTTCTTATTCCCACCACCCTTTCCCTCAAAGCAGCAGATGATGCATCCTCACTATTGCCAGTGGGACCACACAGTATCACATAATGGGCTCCCAGACTCTGTTTCTCCTGCTGTGAGAGGAATGTCCTCCGGTCCTGGCATAATGGAAGACAAGCTTCACATGTTCCTTTTGATCAGAAGTTTGTGAAGATCCCCTGGACCAAGGAAGCAGCAAAGTCAAAGACAGTAGTGCAGGAAGAGAGAGGGGGACTCCAGGGTCTTTTATATTTTATTCTAGGAGTAACTTGAATAGCTCCAAGTGCCTAACAGCAGCTCAACCTTTTACCAGCCATTAGTGAAAAACACCTTCTAAAGTTACTTTAGGAACCACTGCAATGTGGATCCTTCCCAACCACTTGGTAACATCCGATTTATTTTACAGTGGCAGTCCTGTGCAATTCAGTCCCTCATTGAGAGTGGCTGGTGCATTGCTCTTCCTGTCTGAATCCTTGACAATCCAGAAGTCAAGGTTTCAGCTGGCAGTGAGCCAAAACATGAAGTTGCAACCAACAGGCACCTGGAAGATACTCACCTTGAAGCTGACATTAGATTTACAGATTAGTTTCAGAGTGTAATGGTTCTGGAATAGATTCATGCAAGGGAGGGAGGGAGGGAGGTGTTGGGAATTCTCTGTGGTAAGAGAATCCCTTTTTCATTATAGCAGAGTGCACAGAGGCACAACACAGCGGAATTTACTTAGGCATGCGTGTATGCTGAGAGTAAAGTAACTTGGAGCCAATTCATAGTTTCAAATCAATATATAAGGCATTTATTAAGGAACTCCATTCTAGATAGGAGTTAGAATCTCTAATCTATCTATCTATCTGGATGCAGATGGATTCTGCATCTTCTCTGCACACATGGTGCAGGGAGAGGAGCTTGCCATGTTGCAAGGTAGAAGGACAGGTAGGGAAGAGAGAGAGGAAGTGAGTTGCTGGAAGGAAGGAAGTCCCTGAGATTAGCAATCTACATTCCAAAGGGATAGTGTCAGATCAGTAGAGAAGAGATGACCAATGTCTTGACCCTCTAGCCCTCTGACTCACTAGTCTGTCCCCCACTGTCTGAGACAAGAGACAGTGCAAAGTCCTTAACTTCCAACAGGAGGGAGGGAGGGAGGACTCCTTCTTGCCACTGATGAAAGAATCACAAGACTAGTATAGTCCCTTCAAAATTGCTTAAGGCCAGAACGGCCATCACCATTTTTTCTTAAAAAAAGAAGTGACCTTCTATACCTGCAAGGACTTAGATTAGCTGATTGACTGACAACTCTGTTGAATATGGAGATTATTCATATTATAGAAAACCTGTTTTCCCCAGAATGACGCACCACTGGATATTCAACTGTTGAGCAAATTTACCTGCCTATTGACAGCAGTAACTACCAGTGATTCTACAGGTGTGCACTGAGCTACCATATGGTGGGATCAGAATAACTACAATTAAACTTCTTACATAATCATGAGTTGCTTTAGCAGCAGCAGTGCAAACTGTGTCAATGTGAGGAACAGTGTCTAGAGAAATTGTTCACATGACCACAAAAGGGGTTGGCTGGGGGAAGGCTCATTCATCCAGACAACTAGAGCCTGATCAGGGCTCTGCCACCCACACACCCACATGAGCAGCACAGTGCTTTGGGAAAGCTCCATGCTACCTGGCCACTCCTTCCCCCCAACTCTATGACCAAGATGGCTGCCTGTATTGAAGAACTCCAGGTGACTGGCGAGAGAGGTAGTTGTTGCACGCATGTCCTCCTACCTCACTTTAAGCCTGAGTAGCAGATCAGGGCTATCTAGGGGAGGAACGGCAAGATTGGGAGCAATTCCAGGGATTCTCATGACCAGCCCTACCTGAGCCTGCCTTGCCCTATCCAGGCAGGGCTGGTCATGAGAATGAGTGTTTCTTATCCCCACATGCTACCCTGTGTTGCTTATCTCCACATGCTACCTTGAACTCCTTGGAGTGCAAATGTGATGAAGTGTACAACTGGAAATAAAGTTGTGAGCAACACGCAGCAAGTGGAGGAGAGCCACACAGCCCAGTCTTACACGTCCTTACTACTGAAGCTGAATGGGGCATACCCCTAATTAAGTGTGCATGGAATTGCAGCCTTATTCTATGCCAACTTGAGGATTCCGGGTGGGTAACCATATTCTTAAACAATACTGGACTGACTTCTTATTACAATCAGGTTAATGAACCCTTCATTCATAGGAACACAGGAAGCTGCCTTATACCAAATCAGACCATTGGATAATATAAGAATGGGGCCTAGCTCAATATTGTCCATCTAGCTCAATATTGTCGACACTGACTGGTAGCAGCTTCTCCAAGGTTGCAGGCAGGAGTCTTTCTGAATTCTACCTGGAGATGCTGCTAGATGCTACAAAGCAGATGCTCTACTCCTGAGCTACAACCCCACCCCCAATCATCTCATCCCTTTCCCTATTTTATTCTTTATTAGGTCCCCTTCTTATATTATCCATAAGACCTGAAACAATTAAAGTGTGTTCAATCCATTTCATAAAATGTCGAAAATATAATGTGCCAGAATATAGTTGGTTGCAACAAACTCCTATGAGAATACAGGAATTTATTGGAACAATTCCATTTCCAATTCCCAAAGCATTATGAGTGCAGTGCTCTTCTTTGCGGGGGGGGGGGGGAATAGCACATAAACATCCGCTAGAGATGAGCAGAAATAACCCTGAGGGATTTTGTAAGCCTTATTGAAATTATTTTTGCTTTTATCAATTCCTCAGATGTTTCCCTCAAAAAAGCCAGCCCAAATTTCCTCTGAAATGTTGCTTTAGTAGAAATGCAGTGGAAACTTAGCAGAAACCTCTTTGCTAGCCTTCCCAAGACTTTTTCTTCTTCATTGACATAGCCTGGCTGCTTTCCCCAAGCAATAACCTTAAACTTTTGCATCTGGCAAAATTAGATGCAAACTCTAAAATCATTTCAATACAAGTAAGTTGCTTAACACACCTATGTTTCTCCTTAAATGTGGCTGGTCTCAATACAGTTTTGCATACATGAATTTGTGCTCACATTTTTATTTTAAAAGGTGACATTTCCAGGGGCCTTTTAGGTATTGTGCTTGCTTGTCAATATTTCTTCCAGGACTGAGTAATCAACTTGTCATGTTAACTTCTCAGGGAGCATGTTCACTTTATTTAAGCACTGCAAATTTTATTCCCTCAGGCACTGCCACATTAGCCATCTGTGTTCTTACAAACCTGATAACATGTCCTATTTAAACTGAAGGGGCAAATATAAACTTATAAACTCTTGGAGCCTCCTCTTAGACTGTTTTACTCAGAAGCAAATCACATTTATCGCAGGACTTATTGCCAAATAAGTGCGTGTAGAATTGCAGCCTAGGAGTGACGTTTGTTTTCACAGGGCTAAATAGGTGATGCACTTGTTAAAGAGAAGCGTGCTGGTTCCATAATTGTAATTATATGTGGCATACTTAAAGTGTAGCCCCTCTGTAACAATTACAATTACAACCTACGGTGGTGGTTTTGAATTGTTTATGCCACTGATTACTTTAGTTCTGCTGCTTAATGAATTAAGTTTATTCCTACTCTGCTTCTCCATAAAGTCCTTGAGGGATTTCAGCAAATTAATAACACTTTACTTATTTAGAAGCATTCTAAAGCTTCACTTTCAAAAGGTTTTGAAGATTTCATGCCTCAGGAGACCCACACGTTATTTGGCCCCATTTTGCAAGGACTGAAACATATCTTGATCTGATACAGTGGAATGCTGCTTCAGTTTGCATTCAGTAATCCACATAACAAGGACTTGTAAGGCAGGCTCATATAAATATCCCTGTATTTCAGATTTCAAGCAGGGCCACTGAGGCTGAGAGGGAATGACTTGCCTAAGGCCATTTAGTGAGCTCATGGCAGAAGCAAGATTCAAACGGGCCTCTTAGACATTGTGCAAGAAAAGCAAAAACCTTGGGCATTAGGTTTCATAATGTATTTTATTATTTTTCCAAATAAACAAGGAGGCTGTTCACACAACCGAAAACTGGGTAGGACAAGTGTCCTACCCAGGTTTGGGAGCTGTATGTGCTCCCAAATTTTGGTTGTGTGGGCACAAACAGCTAGGTAGTAGGAGGGAAAAGTGATTCTGCAGGAGACAGGAGCTGGGTAGGATAGCATTCTCTCCTACCTTGGTCAAATGCTGGGTATGAAAACTGGGTAGGACAGCGCTGGGTAGGATAGTACCCAGCTCCTGTCTCCCACAACACAATCACTTCTCCCTCTTCCTACCTTGTTTGCTCCCACACAACCAAAAATTGGGAGCACACCCAGCTCGCAAACCTATTGTCCTACCTAGTTTTCAGTTGTGTAAACAACCTCAAGAAGCTATTAATTTTTATGAACTCACAGAGACATTATAATAATATTATTATAGCAACTAGGGCTGTATGTTGTGTTGGTTCTGACATGCATGTGGGACCAGCATGCCCTCTATAGAGCATTGTTAGAGGGAGTTCTGCCACAACAGCAGAGAGCATCCATGTGAGAAGGCAGATCTGACTACAGTCACCCATGCATTGATTATCTCCTGAATAGACTACTAAAATGTGCTCCACATGGGGCTGCCTTTGAAGACAGTTCAGAAGTTTCAGCTAGTCTGGGGTACTGCTGCAAGAATTCACATGGGAGTCCTGTTCCCATTCTGCGGCACCTTTGCCAGTTACCAGTTTGCTTCTGGATAAAATTCAAAGGGCTGGTATCAGTTTTTAAGCCCTTTACAGCCTGTGACAGGGTACCTGAAGGATTGTTAGCACCTTCTGAGCCTGCCAGAGGTTCTGCCCAGCAAGCGCGCCTGCTCTGTGGCCTGCCCTTGTCTTCAGCCTTATAGTGGCAACTGGAGATGGCATTTTGAGTAGCAGTGGCACATCCATGGAATGCCTGCACTGGGATGGTCAGAAGGGCTGCATCCCTGGATGTGTGAAAAGAGCGAGCGAGCTGAAAACCCTCCTTTTAGAAATGCATTTGGCCCTAGATGACTTGCTTTAAAACCCTTTAAAATTTTTGACTTTTAATTGTAGTTTTTGTAAGCCGCCTTGGGGACTATTGTACATTAAAGGCTGGGTATAACAGTATTAAATCATAAAATGAGGCAGTAGGCTGAGGTGGAAGAGTTCTGGACTGTACCACTTCTGACTACAGCAGCTTTCCCAGACAGCAGGCTTTACTGCGAGTTTGAAGTTGCCCCACAAACCAATGCAAAAAGTGGATTTTTAAACCCCAGATATCAATTGGGCTACACTCTAACATGCAATGAAAATCCTGAATTGTGTGTGAAGTGCTTCCTGATAGTTCTCAAGGACTTTGGGGTAAATTTAGCAAATATGGGAATGTACACCTCAATTCCGGAGGAGATGTGAGCTAAAATGTCCTAGTAGGAAAGTCACCTGAATGCTTCCCCCATCTAAAAGAAAGAAAGAAAGAAAGAACTCCCTGCATGCAATAAGAAAAGTTTAATGTACAGTAGCTACAGTATCTCCCTGTGTTCGCTAATAGTCTACACTGACTTGATGGCACTTAATCAATCAATCAGTCAATCAATCAGCTCTCTTCCTGAAATGCTTGTTAATTACATAAAGTGTGCCATCACACTTACGTACGATTTCGACTCCTGGCGCACACGGAGCCCTGTGGTTTTCTTTGGTAGAATACAGAAGCGGTTTACCATTGCTTCCTCCCATGCAGTATGAGATGATGACTTTCAGCATCTTCCTATATTGCTGCTGCCCGATATAGGTGTTTCTCATAGTCTGGGAAACATACCAGCGGGGATTCGAACTGGCAACCTTCGGCTTGTTAGTCAAGCATTTCCCCACTGAGCCACTTAAGGTGACTCTATTACATAGAGGCAGCTTTTTATGTTGGGGGAAATAAAAAATATGGCCCCCATACACAGTCCAGAATTCTACCACCTTAGTGTATGCATATCAGCTCCATATTGCACCCACCAGAGAATGAAACATGACCATTAATCCTTGCCTATCTGCACAGTACATCAAAATAGATTTGGTGCATCAATTCCATCAGCATCTACTTCAAAACTGGATTTCTTCTGTGGCTTTCTACAATTCAGGCATGAATTAAAATAAGAAGATGTTATTACCCTAGAGACGGAATCATGGGCCTGTGGTGTGGTGTTTGCTTTATCTTTGTTCTTATAAACCATTCAGAACCCCTCTTATTAAGTTTTAGTTCACGGAAAGCTCAAACCTGTAATTTTTGTACAAACAAACTATCCAGTAAAATCAATGGGATATTTGATCATTTTTGTTTGAACTGGGTACATATTAAGCGCCTGTGTTATTGATGTCAGTGATACAATTTGAGGTGCCCTGCGATGTTTTATTTTAATTACCAGAGCACAGCTAGCTGCCTTCAGGGGATATAGCTTCTTTGAGATCAAAGCTTTACTAAAAGCAGCATGATCATCATTAAACACACACACACACCGCAGCTCCGACATTTAGCTAATTTTTCAACTTTTCCATCAATGCTAGCTGTGTCTCTTTGGACATCCACTTTCTTTTGAACTGTTCACAAACACTAGAATCCACATTGTTACAGTTAATGGGTCAGGTAAAACTTTTTTTTTAAGTATTTTGTAATGAGTACCTGCTCATGACCCACTAATCAGTCCCATCTCCAGAAGGGACACAAATCCTGTCTCAGTTCCTAGCATCACACCAGATGCTCAGAACCCAGGCAAAAGGATTGTGAAACTCGTATGCAGGTTTTTATTTAATCAACTGTTTGAGAAAACAATTGTATAGTTAGGGTTACTAGTTTACTTAAAACACAAACCAGAAGAGCTGAATTTTGTCAATTCACGCTGAGCAGAATAGATCATGCAAATGAACATATTATGCCATAAAAATCAGTCTGATTTACTTCTTTGATTAGATTATGAGCATAAATGTGATAGCACAGCTTGCTGTGACATACTTATCCTGTTTGTAAAACAGCATGGAGATGGAACCGCAGAAGGAAAAGCTATGCGAATCTTTCCGGATACTCAGAATTGCCAGACTGATTTGGCACAGGCTGCCCTGGGTTTCTTTGAGATGGACAGAACTGTGAAAAACAAAGAATTTCTGGTCTGTTTTATAGTTGCCTTCCTCATAGACACAAAGGAATCTTTTGTAGGTTTAACTAAAGGTTTATTCAGAAACAACACCATTTTCTCCTTGTCCTTCCCCACCCTTTTTCTTTCTGACTCCAACCTTCATCCACATTCTCTATAGTATCCCCACTGGGACAAACGTCTTAGCACCACAACATAAAAGATTACTTAGGTAGAATACAACACGGTCCTTAGGGAAAATCAACCAAGTTTGTTTTGATGCTTTTAGGTAATCTTTTTGCCTTCCAATCCTTTTCCGGTGTTATAATGAGGTCTAGAAACCTGCTGCATTTGTTTGCTTGTTTGTGTATGTGTTTGTTTATCATATTTATATACCAACTGATATGTGTATCTCTAGGTGATATACACAATTTAAAACACAACAAATGTAAAACAAAGTAAAAACAATTAAAACAATTTCACAGAATAAAAAGCTAAAACAATCTCACAGGCTAAAAACAGTTAAACAGTTTAAAATTAATTTCAGTTAAAAGCCTGTGGAAACAGGTGTGTCTTGATGGTCTTCCTCAAAGTAAACAGAGGAGGAGATGATCCTATTTTGACAGGGGACATATTTCAAAGCCCTGGGGCAGCCACAGAGAAGGCCTGGTCCAGCGTCGCCACCAAACGAGCCGGTGGCAACCATAACCGGATCTCTCCAAGTGATCTTAATAGGTGGCTGGGTTCATGACAAAGAAGGTGCTCTCTTAACTTGTACTCTGGACCCCATCTGTTAAGGGCTTTATAGGTAATAACCAGCACATTGTATTTTGCTTGGAAACATATTGGCAGCCAGTGCAGTTCTTTCAGAATCAGTGTTAACTTATATAGTCCCTTCGAGTTTTCCCAGAAGCCAGACTGGCTTAGGGATGTGCACAAAACTGGTTTTGCCAGCTAGGTTCAAATCTGAACAGGATTCAAGCTGACCTGGCCCAGTTTTGTGCCCACTTGAACCTGAGTGGTTCGAGTTTGAACCTAGCAGATTCGAAACAGCTTGGAGCCCTACTGGTATAGGGGAATCCAGTGAGGATTCCAGAAAGGGAGCAGGGGGGCTTCCCTAAAGGTAGAATGGGTGGGAGCGGGGTAAGCAACCACTTACAAGTGTGTCCAGTGGAGCCTCCGGTGCCAGCAGGGGCACTGGCGGCTTCCCCCCACCCACCCACTGGCCTCCCCCAGAGAAGGCAGGGCTGGCAGTGGCCTGGTTTGGGCCTCTGCAAAGGCATGGAGGCCATTTTAGTGAACTCCATGCATGGGCAGGGGCATTTGCATGACCATGCAAATGGCCTCTGTGCACACATGGAGGTCACTAAAATGGCCCCAATGCAGTGTTCGCTCGAACTTTTACATCTCTGTGCGGAATGAGTTTTGTTCTGGGTGGCAGTATCAAGGCAGTGGGTGCGCACATGAATTCAGACTGGGGCCTTCCTGATTCAACCTGAGCAGGATCTAAAATTCACTGAGCGGACTTCCGAATATGTGTGAGCATGCACACATGAGTATGCCTTAGAGGGAACACTGCCCCAGATGTGTGCAGAGGCCCAAGCCAGGACAAAGAAGGCCCCAACTGGGCTGCCGCTGGCCTGGCCTACTCTGGGGGAGGCTGGTGGGGAGCCCCTGCTGCCCCTGCCACTGCACCCGCCACCAGAGGCACTCGTAAGTAGTTGCTTACTCCCTCCCATCCCATTTATCTTTAGGGAAGCCCCTCCCCCCTTTATTGGTAAAAGGAGATTCTCACCAGATTGAGCCAGCTTGGTTCGAACAGGGCCTGGACAGCCCAAGGCTGTTTTGGTTCAAACCAGAACCTGTTGAACCAAGTTTGCTCGATGTCGAGCCAAGTTGAACCAAGCCAGCTCGCACACCCTTAATCTGGCTGCCGCCAAATCTGTCCCAATTGCCGCTTCCAGTCTACATACAAAGGCAGCCCCACGTAGAGTGCATTACAGTAGTCAAACCTGGAGGTTACTAGCATATGCACCACTGTTTATAGGTCATTTACCTCCGGAAATGGACACAGCTGATGTATCAGCTGAAGCTGATAAAAAGTGCTCCTGGACACTGCCCCAACCAGAGAAACCAGAGAGAATTTTGGATCCAGGAACACTCCCAAGCTACATACCTGATCACTCAGAGGGAGTGTAACCCCACCCAGAACAGGCTGATCTAAACCATTTTTCAGGTCCTCCTGACCCCCCAAAGTTGATTGATTGATTGATTAAGTGCTGTCAAGTCAGTGTTGACTCTCAGTGATCACATAGATACTCTCCAGGATGATCTGTCTCCAACTTGGCCTTTAAGGTCTCTCAGTGGTGCATTCATTGCTGTCATAATCAAGTCCATCCACCTTGCTGATGGTAATCCTCCTCTTTCCTTCAACTTTTCTGAGCACTATAGACTTCTCAAGGTTGCTGGATCGTCGCATAATATGTCTGAAGTATGATAGTCTGAGCCTGGTCGAAAGTTTTTCTGTAGTCAATACCTCTGTCTTATTCAGATTCAACTTCAGTTTACTCCAGAGGTTTTTCAGTAAGGTGGGGAGGGATCCCTTTTGTTTAATATAATAAACCATGCACTAATTTTGGGCCTTTTATCATGTCTATGTAATTCTTCCCAAGCTTACAATTAATTGTATGTTAATGGTTTCTGCTGCTCTCAAAGGTGGTCTTAGAAAAATTTACCCCAATCAGACGAACAGACAGAAATGCAAATTGTTACTCATTTCTGTACTTATTTATCTTGCAATAATCAGTAAAATTTTAATGAGTGTAGCAGAACACAAATTCTCAAAATAGTTTTGGAGACAGTTTCCCTCTTCATTCTTCTATCTGAGGAATAGTCAGTCGCTGTCTTTGCACACAGGACAATTTCAGGAGTTCAGGAAACCTTTGTAGGTTCTCTTCCTTCCTTCCTTCTTGACTGTCACCATCATGTCTTGGGAAACTATTAAGTATTTTGTTGCAAAAGAATCCCAGGACTTTCTAGTTTTGAGGCCTATGGAATAAAAAATTCTGACTGCATTACGATGTAGATGGCTCATGCAGGGAGTGGCATGGTTGTCTGATCTGAAATGCAAGATGTTTTTCTCAGGGCACTGCTGGACCATCTGTCTCTTCCCCAATCATGTGCTTATGTTTCAGAAGTTTAGGGCATCTCTGAATCAGGCTAGACCTAGTCTGGCATGGCAACATTAACCAGTGGCAGAATGCTTTCAGATATTTTATTTTGTATAACTACAACCCTTGCATCATCATAAACCTGCATGTTTGGGTCCTGGGTCCACTCCAGTGCCCCAAACATTCTTTTTTGCTGGAAGAATTGATGCAAAAAAGCAGAGCCATTACTCTTACTCAAGTTGAAACCTAATCCACAGCCTTCCAGGTACATTAGCTGTTTTTGCTTATTTTTCTTGGCATGTTCCCTACATTGCTGTTCTCAGAATCATCTCATGTCTCCCACCCACCCCACTGCCCAGCTTTTCAAGCACTTCAGTTTCCTCCAGGAATCACACTGTACATGGGTACAGGTGATTTACAATATGGAGAGTGCATCCTGGCAATTTCCTTGTCTTTGCCAATATCCATTAGATCAATATTGCTTGGATTGACTCCTGCTGTCTAAAATGGAACCTTCCTGGAACAGTTTCCCAACATAACGGCCTGTTTGTCTAGCCTGGGCACCCTAGAGAGCTGTGAGAGTGTCAGGGAAGGCCTGGCTAATAAATCCCAGAAAGGTAGCTATGTTAGTCAGTTGCAGCAAAAACAAGAGAGAGCCTTGTGGCACTCTAAAGACAAGCGCTGGTGGACTAAAGCATACTTCATTAGATGCATGCTGTAATTGTCAGGTATATCCATGAGTACAGTGTAGAGGAAAAAATAACCATGAAATGCAAGAAATACAAGCCCCATCCAGCCATTACATTGGACATGTATGTACATGCCTGCACACATGTACATGGTTTTGTGTGACTGACTGTACATGCGTTCATTTGAAAAGCTAAACTGAGTTTAGTCTTCCCTCAAATACAGGGTACAGATAGGAAGTGGACTGCTGTATCTTCATAGAGCATAAGATATGAACTGTAAACACATACCGGCAGTGCTGGATTTAGACACAAGCTAAGTAAGCAACAGATTATGAGGGGCCTGGAATACCAAACAATTGTTCTGGTAGGAACTAATCTGCCTACTTTCCTTTCACTATAATCTTAATTGATAATAACCAACCCCACGAGTTAGCCCACTTCAGCCATAATCATGCACACGTGACATCTGCCATCTTGAATTGGGGTGGATGACATCATCACAAACTATGCCATTGAGGCATCCCTATGTGTCCCTACAACTGTACCCAATTTGGCTCATATTGGTCTAGGCTTTGCCAAGTTGATAAAGGCAGACACACACACAGACACAGAATGCTGGGTACTTATTTTCCTTAAGGAAAGTAGGCTAAATATATATTTATATGGCCACATATTTATTATATTGAATCTGTGCCGAAAGAACTATAAATTACGCCAAAATTTTAGTAGACCAAGGATCTGTTTAGACCAACATCCTCCATCACAGTTACAGGCAGTGTTTGTTTCTTCAGACAAATGCTGCTGTGACTATGAACAGCGCCACAAGGGGGTTGAGTGACACACTGTGGCGGGACTTGGGTCCCATTTTGTAATGCTATGGGGCCTTTTAAGCTTTCCATAGTTTAGGACCTCAGCATGTCATAATCTGGCCCTGCATACAAGTCTGTCTATGCATCCACTGTAGACTGATTGCATGTACATTGAACATAATATGCAATTAGGGCTACAGTCTCTGATCATGCCATGTAAAGCTTAAGTGTATACAAGAGAAACACCGTCACCACTCACAACAGCCGTATCAGATGACTAATCCCTGTTTTAATGAAAGGCGGTACAGTATACAAATTTAACAATAAATAAATAAACAAATAATAAAAATTGGACTTCTGTATTTTTGAGAGTTATGGTTTTTGTGGTTAACCTGTGCTAACTGGGCAAAGAGGCACCTTTTAACGTGGTGATTCTCTTTATTTAGCAGGGGGAGAGTAACTGGCCCTATCCACCCCCAGCACAGTACTTCCAGTGACTGTTGCTGGTGTGTGTCTTATGTTTCTTTTCAGAATGTGAGCCCTTTGGGGACAGGGAGCCATCTTATTTGTTTGTTATTTCTCTTTGTAAACCACCCTGAGCCATTTTTGGAAGGGCAGTATAGAAATTGAATTAATAATAATAATAATAATAATAATAATAATAATAATAATAACAACAACAACAACAACAACAACAACAACAACAACAACAACCCTCAGTGGGTGCCATTTTTCTAACATCGGAATGAGAAGGTGACACTTGCTAACATTAACCATACAGGAGCCCTTCCTGTGCTTGCACCTGGTTGCCTTGTGCCCCAGGGTCTGCCCTCTGCATTCGGGATCCCATGCTACATTCAGGAGCTGATGCTCAAGTGGCAGCTCCAATTCATCATGTGCCCCCCCACCCCCACTACACTTTGCTGAGCAGATCTGTCCACAGCCATTGCTTCTAAGACCTGTCTGCGCAGGGGCAAGAAGTGAAGACTGTCCTTGGGCCCCCTGCCTTCTCCCCCGCCCCATGTCTTTGCTGCAGAAAAACTATATGAACATGACGGAAGACAACACATTCTTGGCATGCCCTAACTCTTGCTCCTGTGCATATCATATGACACACTCTCCACACTCCGTTCAGGAGCCAGAAGCTTGGCCCTGAGTCAAGGAGGCAAGAGGGGAGAGCAAAGAGTGGGTTGTTTCCCAGCCGGGGGGCTCCTTATGGGCCCAGGGATATTTCCCCCCTGCCCATTTATAGAGATGCCCCAGCGCCTGTGTGATAGTCACTGGGTTTCAATATCTCTAGAAACCTGACCCTGGAGCCTCTGATTTCCAGCCAGCTGATGAGTACAAGGCCTGAAAAGACTCAGCTCTGCTTTTAAACTCAGAAGTGTGCAGGCACCACGATGTAGCCTACGTTCATACTCTTACCCAGGAGCAGGAATGCACCCCTCTCTGTACCACCATGCACAAAATTGTTCTCACAGCCAATCTGAGGTGGGGAGGAGCCCAAGCGAGATGTTACCCAGTAGTATGCAGCATACCGTCATAATCTCTGCTGGGCTCCACCAGCCATGTGATCACAGCTAGTGGTGGTCCACTGCTGTAACTGGCAGCATCACGACCTGCAGCTCCATGGAAGACCTGCAGCTCCATGGCCCCAGATTCATTCCCAGCATTCCTTCCAGCAGACTGACCCTGCCAGCAGACTTCATGACCCTCCCATTGGCCATGAAGGAGCAGGAGGTGGAGCTGCTCTGGCTTTGGAGGCATGGAGTGTTCCCTGAAGGCCAACATGTCCATGGACAGCAGCCTCTGTAGACACTGATCTTGATGATTGCCATGTAGGTGAAGGGATGCTGAGTGCCAGTAGCCAGGTAGGAATGGCATGCGTGTTCTCATGGCCAGATCAGGGTGGCACTGCTCTCCTCCATCTTTGTTGCAATGCTCGGTATAAAATATGGGTAACCCTGACATGCTCAGCCAGGGCTGGAGGGGGAAGCACAGGTTCTCACAATTACAGAAATCTGGGTAGCTCTCCTCCTACCCCGATATTACTGGTTATGAGAACCAGCCCATAATGTAACGTATGACATAGACACTCCATTCAGAGGTCTGTCCATCCTCCCCCTTTAAAAAAGATGGAGAGAGTACCAATGCCTTCATGTGTACAGGATTCTGCATCATACATTTATTTATTTATGGACATCTTTATCCTGTCTTTCCTCCAAGGAGCGAAAGTCAGTGTGCATGGCCCCCTGGCCCCCGATTTTATCCGCACAACAACAGCCTCTTAGGCTGTGAGATAGTGTCTGGCTTAAAGTCACACAGCATGGCTTGTGGGGATTTGAACCTGGCTTTCCCTAGACTTCACCTGACACCCTAAACTAATAGGCCCAAATGTCTCTCATTACTTGAAGCATGTGAATGTCTGCCATGCAAAGGCTAACATTGCCCAGGTGTGCATCATTTTGTAGGCAGTCTATTGGAAACCTCAGTTAGTCTGCTAGGAACCCCTGTGCCTACTTCCAGCAGGCCATCTGCACAAGCCCCACTGGAGTGGAGGCATCCACAGCAGTAGGACTTGAATGATTACCCCCATTTTTGTAGCATTATGAACATGTTACAAAAGAAAAATGGCTGCCGCCGGTATGCCACATGCTGGCAGAGGAAACCATATGGGAATAAAAGTAGCAGGGTTCACTGTGCAAGGAATGCTTCTCCCAAGGTGATGAAAAAGGACTTATTTATCCTTGCGGCACAAAGGGAAAAGGGGGGAATCTGACTGAAGGAGGCAGAGTGAGCCACTCCTCTTCCTCCTGCTCTCTTCTGCCTTTTCTTCACTTATCTGCAGAGAGACAGAGCAGTTGCCTGTTGGTGTCATTTGAGCATTTAACAACAGCTTTCAAACTTTTCAAAGAATGTATTTGCTGATGGGAGAGGAAAGAGCAAGCAGAGAGAGGGAGATACAAGCAGAATGTCTTCAGCTGAGAGGCTGGCTGGCAGGCCGCGATGAAGGAGGAGCAGTACAAGGAGAACATCTTGCGGGCGCGCACACATACACAGACAAACATACTTGACAATTTATTTCTGATTACTGTTGACACCCGATCACTGATTCAGTGCCACTGTCAAGTGGAGAAGTGTGGAAAACGAGCACAGAAAGCTAACTAGAGAAAAGATCAGTCAGAGGAAGCTCATTGCATATTCATTTCTTTGAAGTAAGCAGGACTTGGAGAGCTAGCTCACGTGTCTGGGCAGCTGGGGGTTGGCTCCATTTCCAGGAGCTCCCATTGAAATCTGTGGGGAAAAGTAAACAAGCTATAAGTTGGGAAGACAATTTTTTTGGGGGGAGGGGCAATTTTTTTATTGAACCAACAAACTACCAAAGCATACAGTACGTTACCATAGCACAATTATATACAAAGGATCTGTTTTTACATTGTATATATAGATTTACAGATATGAGGTCAGAGAACAACTGAGTTGTGAGGTCTATGTCAATAATACTGTAGGAGAATAATGTCCTACATAATTGTCCTATGTCAATTAGACATAGGACAATTGTCATAGGAGAATAATCGTCCTATGTCAATAATACTGTAGGGGAAAGGGTTTAAAACAAATCAGGTGATCAGGGGCGTCACATCTAGGGACCATTTCCACATCTTGTCCCATTGCCTTTTGGAAGAGGTACATTTTGTCTTTCTGCACGTAACCATACATTCTCTTCCAGAAAAAACTCACTGTCTTATCCACTTGTATCTCTTGCTCATGTCTTACCTCCCCATTCCTAAGCAGGAACATAGTGTAAATGACATATAGGTTCACTAGCCAGATTACAAAGGGGGGGACGTTCCAATTCCCCGACATGAGAGCACCTGTCCCATCCCACTTCCTTGAGGGCTTTTTACTGGGACCCCGAAGAGTGATTCTATCACTCAAACCAGAGGTTAATTCTTCCCAAGTCTGTTTTTCCAAATCGGGCCATTCTAATAACTTGCTTACTCTATGCCACACTGTCTTGGCCCCCACACACTCTTTTAAGAAGTGCAAGTGGGTTTCTTTGAACGTTGTGCCCATCTTGCTGGCTTTTTGCTGGCAGATGATTCTGGGACACCCCTGTTGGTCCTCCGGGAGCCGTGATTTAGTCGCATTAAGCAGTAACAGTGGGTGGTATAAATGCCACTTTGTTTCCCACATATGAAAGGGGACCTTTTTTCCCTTAGAGCTATAGGCCTATCAGGCTGCAACAGGTACTATGATGTGTGGACACACTTGAGAAAACTGCCCCTGCTGTGACAAAGGGCCACCAAGGGCAGGCAGCACATTTAGCCCCTGTCCCAGTTATGTCCTTTCCCACTTTTTCTTTCTCCCATAGAAGTGAATGGTTGCCATTCAGTCATCTAGGAAATGTGTAATGCAGCACTTGGGAACAGAACTGCAACAGGGGAGCCCATTACTGTTGACACCGGGTGGTATAGTCACCACTGTTCAGGACCCCCTTGGGGTATGCAATCTATCTCTGTGCAAAGAAACCCTCCCTAGGCTTGCCCCTTCCACATAAAAGTTGCTCATACCCCTCTGCATACATGGCACTATGTCCGGGTTCACATCTGGCACAGAAATTGTGGTTTGCCTGAGCTGCTACAACCCTGATTTCCACTCTTGGGAACAATACACTGAAATTGGGTGTGTTTTATGATCCCACCAATCGGCATATTCTACCCTACTTGTGGCATGGAACCGCACATTTGTCAGGGAGATTTGAAGAGAATCACAAATGTCTGTGCCACAAAAGGGTAGAATAGGCCAAGATTGGTGGGTTCACACGTCACATCCATTTTTAGCACATTGAAGGGCTTGTGTTTGTGCCTGGGGCTGAAGCAGCTTGAGCAAATCACCGGTTTCTATGCTACATGGGAACTTGGCCTTCATATATGTGGGGGATTCATATGACCTGCTGCAAGTCAGTAAACTGATAACATGTTGTTGGCATGTTGGGACATATGAGCATGTATTCCCAGGAGGGGTAATGTCTCAACCTACTTAAATCTGGTCCCCACACTGTTATGGACATTTGCTGACAATAGGAACATTGGAAGCTGCCTTATACTGAATCAGACCATTGGTCCATCGAGCTCACTGTTGTCTACACAGACTGGCAGCTTCTCCAAGGTTACAGGCAGGAACCTCTCTCAGCCCTATCTTGGAGATGCTGCCAGGGAGGGAACTTGGAACCTTCTGCATGTATGCAAATGCTCTTCCCGGAGCAACCCCATACCCTAAGGGGAATATCTTACAATGCTCACCTATGTAGTCTCCATTCAAATGCAAGCCAGGGCAGACCCTGCTTAGCAAAGGGGACAATTCATGCTTGCTACCACAAAACCAGCTCTCCTCTCTTGTTGGGCAAATGTTGGTAACATGGCACAGGAACCTGACTTGGATTTGTTTAGATGTCACGCCCATTGGAAGAGCTCATACTCACATCCCAACATGATACTGACATGTTACCGGCTTACTGACTTGCAATGAATTGTGTGAACTTTCAGCAGTAAGCCTTTTGGGCAGTATGTCTCATAGCAGCACTGTTAAGTGTGAGCTATTTCTCCACAAATTTGCAGCATTTGGCTTCAGTCTGCATTGAAGTGGCTGCATCATGGACTCAGGGACGCAGGGATTTGAACTATGTTCAAAAGGCAAGACAGGAGGCTGTCTAACATAAACGTCTGTTAATATATTGCACCAATATTATCCTGGATCTTTTACAGATAATTTGGTAATTAATAGATAGTTCCTGGATTACCACAGGAATGTCTCAAGTGTTTTGCTAACAACACAATATTATATATTTGTTCAGTCATTTTAAAATAGAATCCTCAGTCACTTTAAAGTAGAAAGGTTATTTCCAGCCCTGCAGACTTATCATACAACTTTGACATACAGGAGACCCTCGTTATCCACGGTTTCATGTATCTTAGAGACCCAGTTTCTTTATCCGTGGCATGAAATATAGGCAGTTTTTGCCTATCTGCAGTTCCCGAGTGATGTCATTTCTGTCTGCCATTTTGAATGCAGAGCCATTTTGTGGCTCTTTTTTGTTAAGAAAAATTAAAATTAAAAATAAGAGGAGTTGGGAGAAGGGGGGGTGGTACCTGGAGAACAAGGTACTATGCTTTTCTATCCTTATTTCTGCTCCCTCCCTGCTCTTTAAGCAGTTTTTTAAGCTTAAGAAATCTAACCTGCTCCAATCCCCATAGGGTTAAGGTCTCTTTATTCATGGTTTTGTTCTCCTCAGTAACTGACAGGAACAAAACCCTTGCAAATAACAAGAGCCACCTGAAGCAACTGGACCCCACCATATGCATGCCAACCTAGAATCCTCATCATTCTATCTCCCCCCCAACAAAAAAAGCATTTAGAAGTGAAAGAATGCCCACATTTATCCCCTGATGCTGGTATGTAGCATATTTTTTTACAATGACCCAAATGAAAGCAAAAGAAAGTTACTTTAAAAGTGAAAAAGAGCTATTTTGAAAAGATCTAAAGTATGCCTATATTCCCAAAACACTTTGATATGTTAGCTGAGCTCAAAAAATGAGCTCTTTGGAAATGTCTAGGTTCCCAGTAGGCAGAAATGCTGACTTTCATATTTAAGAACTGTGGATAACAACCAGCTTCTTCCTGATAAGAACAACCATTCCATGTTCTAGAACTATAACCACTAACTGGGATTGAAGGCGCTAACTTAGAAGAAAATAGGCATGTCCAAAGACTTGGGCATGCCCCATTGGTCACCCCAAAATGCTCCTCACCAGTGTTCTCTCTAAGGTGTGCACATGTCCACACACTCACATGTTTCTGGGTGTCCACTCAGTTAATTTTAGATCCCATTCAGGCTGAATCAGGAAGGCCCCACTCTGGGTGTATGTGCCCACACACTGCTGTGATACTGCCACCCAGAACAAAACTCACTCTGCACACAGATGAAAAAAATTAGAGCGAACACTGCTGGTCCTCACCCTTAACAGGACCTAGGGGAGGCTCTGTGCATATCCACACCCTCCATTAGCAGTCAGAAAAAGTATACTAATATTCTCTTTTCACGTGATGATGAGGGGAGACCTGCCATTACCTGAGCAAGGAGAAGAGCTTCCAAGAAGAATTCAGAATGCCAAGAGAGAGAAGCACACACACATTCTGCACAGAAAAGACCACAGCAGCACAACCTTTTTGTGACCAAGAGCTTCCTAAAACTTCTTTTGACCCTAGGAAGGGTTCTCCCTGAAGTGATTGGTGTTTGTGCAATTCCTGAAGTCCAGCAGGAGTTCAACCCCACAGGTTTTATCAAATTTTCTTCAGAGCAGGGCTGTAGCAGGGGCAGGGGAGCTGTAAGGAGTCTGAACCCCTCAGGGATATTCTAGGCACCTCCCTGAAAGTTCTGCTTTCATTTGAAAAAGTTTTGAGCCCTAACTTGCAGAAATATAAAGAAAAGCACAGAGGTTCTTGTGACTGATTGGATTTTGAAGGTGTTTTTGTTTTTGTGTCTAAAAGAAATGTAAGAGTGTGATGTTTATTTCATTGATCTGACTGTTAGCTGCTTCAGATCCTTCTAAGGAAAAGTGGGACATACTTTTAAAAAAATTCTACTCAGTTGCTCACCAAGAAGTAATACAATTAATATTTGGTGACCTGTATTTAATATCTGTCTGTTTGAAACCAATTCCCTGCTTGCCTGGCGTCTTCTCGACAACATTTCAGGTTACAGGCCTCATTCAAAAGCCCATGAGAGGTGGGTTGCCTCACTCTGGTTGCTTATATGGGATCTTGAGGCCCAGCCTGTTCAAAAGACTAATCCTGCCATGCTTGCTATCAAGTGCTTGCTATAGCATATATCTTGCCATTGTTGGTTTTTTAATAGAGAGGTATGTTGTGTCAGCCAGGGAATGGAAGAAACTAGCTGGATTCAAAAGTCAAAGAAAAGCAGGGTGATACACAGGTCATGTAGCCAAAATAGACAGATAACAGATGGGAACAGATAATCTTGGATTGGACAGCGAGCAGAGAACATGCAACAAAATAACTGAAATTTCAATCCATGCTACTCTGCCCCTTTGCATAAAGGGGAAAGGGGCCGTCCCTGGAGTAAAACAATGCCGAAAGATGAAGAAATGTAATTCAGAGATGGCAAATAAGGCCTTCCTGCATAATTAAAGCGATGAATTTTGCTGGTCACTTTGCTCCTCTTGGACATTGTTCATTATTTCTCCCAAGCAGGAGCTTCCAAATTCAGGTTTAGGCACAACTCAGAAGTATCTCTAGTCCCAGTGCATATCTACTTTGCACACGGCATGGAGTGCTCCTTCACCACCACCAGCTCTCCAGAAGGACATCCACTGCAGGTGAGAACAGATGATGCCCAGAGCACAGCTGGACTCACCACCTACTTTAATTGTCTCCAGGGGCCCTGGGTTGTGGCACCCCTCTGAGATATTTGCTACACCTTCTGAAAATCTTATTGAAAGGGAAATTTAAATCAGTATGTTGTTGCTTAACTCAAGTTAAACTGAAGACGTCCTCACACATTACATTTTTAGGTGTAGACTTGAGGTATTTGAAGTGTGTACCTGAACAGGTAAGGTGTGAATGTGACATTTGTGTTTGCCAACATTTTAGGTCCTGGATGTTTCAGATGTGTTTTGGTTTGCCTAGGGATAAGGAGACAGGGGGCATGTCCACTGACTATGGGGTGGCTATTCCAGTGGTGGTGGGGAATAAAAGAAGTGCTGGCAGGTCAGTGAGTTGTTACAGGGGAAGGGAAGTCAGAAATCTATTAGATGTTTCCCCTTCCAACTGTCCTGCCAGCTCTTTGACCTTGGGGAGCAGTGCCAACCTCCCACAGACCCTCACCTTGCTCCTCTGTACTTCTGTCCAGAATAAGTCGGAAACCATCCATTTCTGGATTCTGGATGAAGGGGCAGACCTGGTATGTATTACAGAGACTTGGTTGTGGGAGGCTGCTGGTCCAGTCTGGTCCCAGATTCTCCCTCTGGGGTACTCTGTTGAAGAGTAGGTGTGGGGACATGGGTGGGGAAGTAGAGTGGCTGTGGTCTATAAGAATATCTTATAGACCACAATAACTTCTCCCTGACTAGGATCTCTGTTGAAGTGTCTGACCATATTGAATGTGTGTACCTATGTTTGGGAACCAGGGATAGACTTGGACTTCTGTTGGTTTACTGATCACCCCGCTGCCCAATGGAGTCCCTAACTGAGCTGGCGGACTTGGTCTTGAGTTTGGTGTTGGAGTACCCCAGGGTTGTGGTGCTGCGGGACTTCAATGTCCACTTTGGGACCAATTTGTCCAGAGTGGCTCAGGAGTTCAAAGTGGCCATGACAAATATGGGCCTATCCCAAGGGGTCTTGGGACTGACACACATTGCTGGTCACATGCTTGATCTGGTCTATCACTCTGATCAGGGTGGTGTTCCCTGGGTGGTTGTGATTTCCCCATTGTCATGGATGGACCACCATCTGGTTAAAGTCACTCCACCTTCGCAGGGGTGAGGAGCCCATTAGAATGGTCTGCCTGAGAAGATTATTTGATACAGTAAGGTTCCAAGAAGCCTTGCGGGGGATTTAGTGTTGACTCTTCTGGTAATCCTGTTGATGCCCTGGTGGAGAACTGGAATAACATGCTCACCAGGGCAGTAGACACGATTGCTCCCAAGTGTCCCCTCTGACTTGCTTCAAAACTGGCCCATTAGTATATGGAAGAATTACAGGGGCTGAAGTGGAGAGGTAGATCATTGGCGCACAAGTGGAGGAAGACTTGACTCGAATCCGACAGATTACAACATAGAGCACATTTGACGATCTATTCTCTGGCAATATGGGCAGCAAAGGAGATTCTTTTCAGCCCATATTGTGTCCACAAGTTCACATCCAGCAGAGTTATTCAGGGTTGTGAGAGGACTTGTAAGTGCCCCTCCTCCCTTGAATCAGAACTTGTAACCATCTATTACCCACTGTGCCGTGTTTAATGAGTTTTTTGTGGATAAAATCTCTCATATTTGGGCCAACTTGGATTGAGACCCCACAATTACTTCAGTATCTGAATCGGAGGTGTCCAGTGACTCCTCTTATGTGGTCAGACTGGATCAGTTCCAGCTTTTGACTCGTGAGGATGTGGACAAGCTGCTTGGAGCAGTGCAGCCTACCATCTGTTCTCTTGACCCTTGCCCGACATGGCTTAAGCTATCTTGCAGGGAAGTTGTTGTAGAAGGCCTAGTGGAGAGCATAAATGCTTCTTTGAGGGAGGGCAGGATGCCTCTTTACCTTAAGGAGGTAATTATCAGGTCTCTTTTGAAGAAGCCTGCATTGGATCCCTCAGCAACTATAGGCCTGTCTCCAACCTTCTGTGGTTGGGCAAGGTAATTGAGAGGGTGGTGGCCTCCCAACTCCAGGCAGTCTTGGATGAAACTGTTTATCTAGACCCATTTCAGACTGGCTTTCAGATGGGTTATGGGGTGGAGACTGCCTTGGTCAGCCTGATGGATGATCAACTGGGAATTGACAGAGGAAATGTGACTCTGTTGGTTCTTTTGGACCTCTTGGCAGCTTTCGATACTATTGACCATAGTAGTCTTCTGGAGCGTCTGAGGGGGTTTGGGGTTGGAGGCACTGCTTTGCAGTGGTTCCACTCCTACCTCACGGGCAGATTCCAGATAGTGTCCTTTGGGCACTGTTCTTCAAAAACTGAACTTCAGTATGGTGTCCTTCAGGGCTCCATATTGTCTCCAATGTTTTGTAACATCTACATGAAACCACTGGGAGAGATCATCAGGTGCAGGGTGTGCATCATTTGGTGCAGGGTGTTATCACTATGCTGATGATACCCAAATCTTTTTCTCTATGTCAACGTAATCAGGAGAAGGCATAACCTCCCTAAATGCCTGCCTGGAGGCTGTGATGGGCTGGATGAGAGATAAACCGAGACTGAATAAGATGGAGGTACTTATTGTGTGGGGTCGGAACTCAGGAGATGATTTTGATCTGCCAGTTCTGGATGGGGTCATACTTCCCAAGAAGGTACAGATACACAGCTGGTGATGCTTGTGGACACAAATCTCTCCCTGGTGTCCCAGGTTGAGGCAGTGGCCAGAGGTGCATTTTATCAGCTTAAGCTGCTATGCCAGCTGCATCCATTTCTTGAGATAAATGACCTCAGAACAATAGTACATTTGCTGGTCACCTCCAGACTTGACTACTGCAATGTGCTCTATGTGGGGCTGCCTTTGTGCAAAGTCCAGAAACTGCAGTTGGTCCAGAATGCGACAGCCAGGTTGGTCTCTGGGTCATCTTGGAGAGACCGTATCACTCCTATCTTAAAACATCTAAACTGGTTGCTGATAGGTTTCCGGGCAAAATACAAGATTTTGGTTATAACCTATAAAACCCTAAACAGCTTGGGCCCTGGGTATTTAAGAGAATGTATACTTTGCTATGAACCACACTGCCGCATCTTTTCACCACGTATGGTATACATTTGCGGTGCTTGTACATTCACTTTTCGTTCACACAAACACATGTGTGAGTGTACAATCTTCAGAGTATACATCAGAGTACAGCATAATGACTGAATTGGGCTCCTATCCATGGGTGTATATCTGGCACAGCCTCATCACTGCTACAATTAGAGCTCTCCAGATCCTGAACCTGCTCTGAGAACTAGTCTCTGGTCCTGTTTCCTGCTGGTCTCCTGCTTTTGCTTGATCTCCTGGTATCTATGACTCTGGGCTCCTAGGAACCCAGCCAACCCCACCCAGGAAAAGGATAGTGGGTCCCCTCAAATGTACAGGTAGCCCTCGACCAGGGTTACCCTAGCCTTATTCCACTATATCATGCTCTGTTATTGCTTATGACCACCTCAATTCAGTCATAAGAAAGAGATTTCTATATTGCAGCAACCTAGTGGACAAGTCAGAAGAAACACTGCAGCATTGCTTGCTTTCTGTTTTGCTTTTTCTTTCCTCGATTAAATATATTCCATGATAGATTTGCATTGCAAGTCCTCTGCCTTTCCAAGCTCCCTAATTGTGAAGAGCGTTGCATCGTATTGATACATCTCAACCCTCATGTGTAGGGATTAGAGTACATTAGGGACTCGGATGAGGCTGCTAAGACTCAATTCCCTTAGAACATCTCCCAGATAGCCAGTAATGATTTTCAGTCACTTGGTTTAGAAGAGGATATGAAGGAAGGTCAGTATCTAATCTTGCAAATCAGTGGATCCTATTTATGTGTGGGTGTATTGTAAATATAGCACATGTGGGCTATCATAATAACAAACTATTATTATCATTCCCAGCAGACATGTAAGAAACAGATTCTTTGACAAAGTAGAATTATTTATAGGGATTATAATACACTCATGGTTTTATATGACAAGCCTGAAACAGTACATTTTTATCTATTGAAATACCTTTCCCAGTAAAAACCTGCAACATAGTAGGTGAAGATTTACTGGTGAAGCCAGTTGCTGCAAATTTGCTGGCTCTGGAGACTTTTCTTCATATAGAAGAATAAGAGCATCTGGAATAATTAGGATTACCAACAAAGAACCATACATTGTTCTCTCAGCTTCAAGCATCAATTATGGATCAAGGAGCTGCAGGCTAAATTTTTTTAAAGTACATAATTCCTTTTGCTTTTTATATAAGGGAGAAGAGGAGGAATGGGGCATTTGATAAAAGAAATAATTTCATACATGTTCAAGGTTAGACAAGTCCACGGTTGCAGGTGACAGGACAGGCAGGTGTTCAGAGAAACAATTCCATGGCACAGCAAAATAAGCCAAGAAGGACAGAAAGGAGACAGAGGGGCCACTCACATGACCGGGTGGGGAGAGGGTTGGTCCAACTCACCTTCCCCTCCAGATGGTAGCAGAAATGTCATCGGGTGTGTGGACCACACTCTCAGATTATTCATGTTGCACCACGCTGTGTGGAGCTCTGGAGGCCAGGATGATACCGAACGCAGCCCAAGTAAACACACAATCCTGGAGCTGGGGTTAAGGGTGCTATAAGCCAGGATAAAAAGCAGGGCTAGGCAGCACTGCCCCACTGGGATTGGACCAAATCCTGGTGGTTCTCAAGCACTGCCTAACCCAGGCTGGACTTCCCTAGGACAGCCTCAGAAGCAGGTTAGGTAGGGCAGGAAGTCTTGGCTTGCTGGGTAAGGGTCAATAGCAATGCCCAGGACTGAGGATGGCCTAACCCAGAAGGATTCAGCCAATCAGAAGAAAGAGAGTCAGTCATGACCTTGAAGACTGTGCACCAAATAGAGAAAGATAGGGAAGTTCTAACTTTCCTCAGGCTTTCCTTTGCTACCAGGAAAGGTCCAAGTTGTGTTTCCTGTAGCAGGGATTCCCAGATGTCTTTGACTACAACTCCCATCATCCCCAGCCAAAGGCCATTGAACCTGGGGTTGATGGGAGTTGTATTCAACAACATTTGAGAATCCCTGTTACAGGGAACTCTGGTCCCAACCCCTACTGTTGGACTGGATGGACTTAGGGGTCTAGTTTCCAGGGGAGGAAGCACCAAGACAACCTTCACTGCATATGGCCACTAAACGTCTTACAGTTGTGTGTATTTCCAAAATATTTTGCATTTGCCAGTTCATTTCAAGGGGGGGGGGAATCTACGCCCCATTAGTTTTGCTTACAGAATATTGAACTGAACACGGCAGGTCCCAAGATATACTCAACATTATATAAAAATGATGCAATGAACTCGGGTATGTGCCCTTGTGAAACAGACATGTTGCTTGCCGAGTGTTTTACAGAAATATTTCCACATCAGCTCTTAGTGAGTCTACTGTGCCTCATAAGCACTTCATAATGCAAATCCATCAGGCCTGTGCACTTCGATATTATGGGCTTGAATGGTCCCTCTAGCAAGTTGGGGCTAACACACAATTGAAATAGCCACTTAGAGTTAAATTGTCTAAAATAGCTCTGATGCACTAAATATATCTGCAAATAGCTTTTGTATGGGGTTCTGAAGATTAAATACTGGCAATGTCACTATTAATCAGAAGCAAGAATTTCAAGGAAGTATAGTTTGGCCACAGAGGTGAATTTAGAGTCGCTGTGGCCCTGTGCTCGGCTTCTTTTTTTGCCCCCACCCCCAACTTTGGATCCAACCCCCTCACCTGGACCCAAAGAAAGTGAGCGCTTTTCTCCAATAAGAACACTCCTTGACAAACTGAGTCAATCAGAGAGAATCAGTTCTTCCAGATAATTTAGACCTTTGAACAAACTTGTACTTGCTATGTAAGTGGGAGATACTCTCCAGGCAGTCTAGGTATGGGGCAGGGCATCAATCAGCCTGCCAGCAAAGCATCCACACAGTGCCTCTTCCTCATACATATCAAGCAGGCTGCTGCTGCTGCTGAGACTGGAAGGGCTGTGAAGTAGCTGAGCAAGCCTCCATGCTGTCTTGGCTGTCTTTGTTGATGGCCAGGGATGGGGTGGCAGCTGATGAAGTCTTCCACAGCTTTCTTCTACCAGCAGAGACCCAGTTCCCCTGCACCAATACACACATGCACATACTCATGACCCAGTGCCTCAACTTCATCCCCCCCCCCCAACTCTCTGCCTCCCACCTGGGCACCCCTGCTTTATGAGGACTGACTAAAATGCCACAAAATAGGAATCAAGTGTTTGTGTGCTCCAAAACTTTTTTTCAGGCTGAATGTTAAGGGAAATGTGGAGGGGAGAGGGAAAGGGTAGGCATAGGGATGAACCCCCAAACTCAGTAGGTTGCAGTGGTCTTAAAATTAAGTGTTAAGGTGTTAGGCAGATGTTCTTCACTGCAGGGCTGGAAAGCCAATGGTGGCTCCCGTCAGCCTGAAGAGTGGCTCTTTGATGAATTGTCTATTAGGCTTGTATAAAACTTCAGCTTAATCTGAATACTCCAAAAAACTCTCCCTGTGTGGGGGTGTCCATTCCCACCATGCAGCACTACCTTTGCACAGTGCATGGTGGGGCCAGCTCCATCTTGAGTCCTGCGTACAGTTCTGGTCACCATATCTGAAGAAGGACACTGCAGGACTGGAGAAAGTGCAGAAGAGGGCAACCGAGATGATCGGGGCCTGGAGCACCTTCCTTATGAGATAAGGCTACAACACCTGGGGCTTTTGAGTTTAGAAAAAAGATGACTGAGGGGAGACCTGATAAAGGTCTATAAAATCAAGCATGCTGTGGAGAAAATTGACAGAGAGAAATTTTTCTCCCTCTCTCACAACTCTAGAACCAGCGGTAATCTCATGAAACTGATTGCCAAGAATTTTAGGACCAACAAAAGGAAGTACTTTTTCACACAATGAACCTATGGAATTCTCTGCCATGGGATGTGGTAACAGCCAACAGCCTGGATGGCTTTAAGAAGTGTTTAGATAAATTCATGGAGAGCAGGTCTATCAATGGCTACTAGTCTAAGGGCTATAGGCCACCTTTAGCCTCAGAGGCCTCTAATACCAACAACCCTAGCAACAGCAGGAGAGAGGGCATGCCTGTGAGCTTCCCAGTAGCATCTGATGGGTCACTGTGTGAAGCAGGATGCTGGATTAGATAGGCCTTGGGCCTGAACTTATGTTCTTAAAGTGTATATGGAGTGCTGGGAAGCATCCTTCCCAGAACATTCCCCATAAAAATCCATGAGGAAAGCACTGAGAAGAACTACATATCTCATTGTTTTATATGTGCCTTCCACACATTATGTAGCGCTGGGCCTTGACAAGGCTCAGATTCTCTCAAAGAGCCTTCTACAGCACTGGGCAAAATGCAGCACTGCCGACACAAATGGAAATGGTTCTCACATTGAAAATCTTTTGCCAAAGTGGCCCCTGACTAAAGAATAGTGAAGATCTCACGGTGTTAGCTAAGAAACTTTGGCTTTTGGATCCCCACCCCCACAATGAGCCAACACACCTAAGAATTATTTTTGTATTCTCCGAAATGAAACCTAGAGTCTATTCAATACTGCTTGACATCTTTTGAAACCGAGCAAACATGGTTACTAGGATCAGCTGCAAGTCATGTGGAGAAGAAAGAATGTTAGGGTGGTGTTGGACAGTGGAAGATGGAAATCTAATCCTTCTCTTGTTTACTCCGAAGTAAATCCCACTGATTTCAATGCTACTTTCTTCCTGATATGTGCATTTAGAACTGAAGCCTTAGGCTGTAATCACTGCTCAGAAATGGAACTCTGTGGGTGGTTTTCGGATTGTCATTCTCAGTTTAATGTATCACAGGGGGATTGCTATGAAGATAGAGGGAAAATAGCGGAGCACTCTGTACAGGCACTATAGACATGATAAATAACCATGACTTCAACCCTCAGTACAATTAGGCTGTTTAAATCTCATTGACTTCAATAGGATTTAAGAAGCCTTACTGCATGCAGGGTTGCAACCAGAAACATTAAGGCAATTTTATGCAAATCGTATTCACATCTTGAGCATTGTTTCAGTCTTGCAGCACATCAAAAGTTAAGACACTTGGCAAATTATGTTTTATTGGTATTGGCATTAAATCTTGTGCTTAGATCTGAAGACCATTAGAATGAAGATTATATATATTCAGGATATAGTTTATCAGAGGAGTCACAGCATGGATTTGCTTTTTAAAAATTTTGCAATGAAGCAGAGACATTTCTGTACCAGAAACATGCACAATTTGCACAATTTTTGCTAACAGAATAAGCAATTAAATAAATTAAATAAATTAAGGATTTCCATTTTGTTCTCCCCCTCTGTACACAAGACTACTAAGCAAGTATGTTTACAAGTAAGCATCAAATGTCCCCAGATCCCCTGCTTAATTCAACCTGTTCCATGGCAGGAAGGAGCTGCCCTGGCTGTACCCCTGTGATATAGCCCCAGTGATTCACTGATCCATTTATCCCTTTTTGCCACCGTATCAGTCTTTTAAAATCATCCTCTGCACCAAATTATTCTATTCAAATATATACCATCCAGAATAAAGTACATAAATTGAGAGCATGCACTCGAATCTGGAAAGTGTGTTAATAATGTATTTGTTAATCTGTTAGTAAAAAAAAAAAAGTGACACCCCACCCCCCACCATAAGCAGATATTAAGGTGGAGGGGACACTTGGTGCTCCACTTTTAATCAGCAAAATGTCTTGGGACAGCACTGGATACAGTGCATGTCTTGAATGCAGAAACGGCCAGCTTCAGTCCCTGGCATTTCTGCTTAAAATTAAGCAGAATTAAGCAGGTATTAGCAAGACCCACATTTGAGCCACTGTATGTTAAGTCTTTGATGGGACTGGCCTGATTCAGCATAAGGCAGTTCTTTATGTCAGTAGTGGTTATAGTTAGGGAAATGCAACTGGAAGCCATTTGATAGGGGCATGTGGCAATAGGGGGCATTTCCTGACCCCTTTCTCAGACTCTGTGCACATGTTTTCAAATAAATTTCACAATAATGAGGACTAGGGACATGCTTCTGAAAAAGAAGGCACAAGTTTATGGAAATGGTGTCAGAGGCATCGGCAGCCATCAGTGGTAGGCAGGGATCAGAGCTGAGGGGCTCCAAGCCTCCACCCAGGGAACAAGCTGAGAGCTGGAATCAGCCAGAGGCATAAAATACCACCTTTGCTCCCTATGCCCCACCCTCAGAAGGTAGAAAGAAGATGAGCTGTTCCCAAGTCCTTTGGAGGCAAAACCTCGCCTTCTTCCAGCCTGGACTCCTGAAACTCTTGACTTGCACAGCAGCTCCTCCTCCTCCTGTCTTCCCCACAGACCAGTGGGAACATCCACCAGTCTCTTTGATGATGCAGAGCAGTGGCAGGTCAAAATCTCGGTGTTGCCGCTACCTTGCATGCACCCTCTCTTCCTTGCACCCACCCTTCCTTGCATGCACCCTCCTCCCTGCTTTCCCTTTTTTAAAAAGTAGGGACACTGTGCTGCCTCACTGGTGTAGAAGCCAAAGGAGAGAGTTGGGGTACGCAAGGACAAGGCAATGGAGTAGAATCAGGAATATGAATGGTTTATTGAAATAGACACCGACTCGACTGCACACCTTTACCTTTTACAGAGAGGCAAATGCAGACTGCTTTTTCTGTGCTTTTCCTGCCGGCTGTTTGTTAGCTCCGCCTCTACTCTAGGACTAGAATACAAGTAAGTAAAGCCCCACTCAAAAGCTGGTGTGGATCAGGGAATGGATTAACCAAAAACACCACATCCCTCCCCCACCCCCCACAAACAAACAAATAAATAAATAAAAGACCAATCCCATCTTCGTCACCAGTGTAGAAGCCAGAGGGAAAGAGCTGTGGTAGGCAAGGACAGGGCAGTGGAGTAGAATCAGGAATAAGAATGGTTTATTGAAATAGATACTGCAGTATTTACAGAGGCGAACACCACAGCTGGTGCCCCAATAATCTGCTGCCTGAGGTTACTACCTCACTATGCCTCACGAAAGAGTTGCCTGAGATGTAGGGACCTCTGGGGATACTCTCATTTGCCAAGCGGGGGGATATCAGTGAAGGCAGAAGCAACACAACTCTGTTGGTCACTGCAAAGGGAGTGGAAAGGGACAAGAGTGGGCCACCCTCAGGCGCATGTCCGATCCGGTCCATCCAGGATGCCAGCCCTGCAGCAAAGGGCAAATTAAGATCATGAAGGCAATTCATCACCTCAGCTCTAGAGAAATTTATAACTGTTGAATGTCTGCATGGTAAAAATCAGTGTCCTGTGAAAATCTGAATTTTTTTAGAAACTAAGTTGAGATTCTATAATCTTGTTGAAATATTTGGCCCAGTACTGTATATTGTAGGTTGCAAAGTTAGGGAATCATTAGCCTGATATGTTATACTACACACATAACTAACCAGCCCTAAAAAAGAATAAATTTCAAGGTAATCTACAGAAAACTACAGCTGTGAGAGAGAGAGAGAGTGAGAGAGGAAGGACGGAAGAAAGAAAGAAAGAAAGAAAGAAAGAAAGAAAGAAAGAAAGAAAGAAAGAAAGAACCCAGCAGTTGCCATTTTTATAATTAGGCTGAACAAGAAATCAAAGGTAAAGGATTCAGGATGAAGAATAAAGTGGATATGAGGTTTGAAAAACAACAACAAAACCAAATATTTACAGTATATACCACTTTTCAACAAGAGTTTCCAAAGCAGTTTACATAGAGAGATAGCAAGTAAGTTAGTAAGCCGGCTCCCTGACCCCAAAGGGCTCATAATCTAAAACAAAAACAAACAAAACAAAACAAAAACCATAGACACCAGCAACAGCCACTGGAGGGATGCTGTGCTGGAGCTGGATAGGGCGAGTTACTCTCCACCTGCTAAATAAAGAGAATCACCAAAAAGGTGCCTCTTTGCCCAGTTAGCAAAAAGAGTGAATGCATTGTCAAAAGACTCAAAGTCTGGTTAGATGACAATGGATGTGAAAGAGTAACATGCATGAAACCTCCGTTTCTATGTTCATGTTAACACTTTCAAGGAGAACCTGAGACTTATTGATAACATTCCTTACCTTTTATAGAGACTGAATTTTGCAATAAAGCAAGTGTCTCCAGCAGAAACATTAGTTTAAGCACACTGTGCTGAATGAACTTCTACATGAGATAATCAAGCCTCACAACTTTTCTGCACAGGGGACGCAGTAAAGCAATTTTACATTTATCATCCCAGTTAATTGTAATGAGCCTAAAGCTAATGAGCCTTACCTCTAAACTCCATTTAAGACAATAGTTAATTGCTTCATTTTAATAAGTGTTGACAGAAAAGCGGGCAGAACAATGCCTGAACGCTCAATTACTACACAGTCTAGAAAATGAAGATATAGAGTATGTGTGATGTATACCCAAGCTGAAATGCAATTAGGATCCAGAAGGTAAGAAGAAGGAAGGCTTTTGAGATGAGTTGGCAAATAGACTTGTATGATTTCTGAACTGTGTGTGTGTGTGGGGGGGGGAATGTTCCCTTAATAAGGATGGGAAACTGGAGAAGAGCCTGAATTCATGACATGGCAATGCCATACAATTGCATTCCCCCATAAGGATTAGGTTCAGAGCTCTGGGTACTCTTAGTGTTTCATCTGTGGCATGAAACACTTTTCACCAGCTTCTAGCTACATCCCACTACTTGGATAAAGGGAGTCTGGCTACAACCCTCCATCTACTGGATATCTCCAGTGTCCAGTGCAGACACAATCCACATGCACTGGACACATCCAGCATATAATGCAGACTATTGTCATGCATTGTGCATGGCAATGCCTTTGCAGACTTCTCAGGAACCTCGGTCAGTTGAAAGAATGGCCACCACCAATAGTTGCCTGGGACTGGCCTTTTGGACCACTTCTTGCCAGCACTGAAAAGAACTGCATCGGCTACCAGTACATTTTCAAGCAGAATTCGAAGTGTCGCTGCTGTCCTCTAAAGCCCTATATGGCTTTCAACCTGGGTAGCTAAACATAGGAACATAGGAAGCTGCCTTATATCAAGTCAGACCATTGGTCCATGTAGCTCAGTATTGTCTACACAGAGTGACAGTGGCTTCCAAGGTTTTAGGCAGGAGTCTCTCCCAGCCCTACCTGGAGATGCCAGGGATTGAACCTAGGCCCTTCTGGATGCAATCAGGTGCTCTACCATTTAGCTGCAGACCCATCCTCATCTTCTCTCACAAAAGCCTTCTCAACCATTGAGATTGTCTTCTAAGGTCCTTCCCTGGGTGTCCAGCTTCTTCTCTGCCCAATTAACAGGGCTTATTTATGTTGCCTAGTCCCCAAAGAGGACAATGTCCATATGGAAAGGAGCCACTACACACTTGCCCATGAAGGACAGGTCTATCAGTGGCTACTAGTCTCTTGACTGACTATAGGCAACTTTCAACCTCAGAAGCAAGATGTCTCGGAATACCAGTTATAGGGGAGCAACAGCAAGAGAGAGTGCATGCCCTCACCTCTTGCCTGTGGGCTTCTCAGAGGGAGCAGGTGGGCCACTGTGTGAAACAGGATGCTGGATTAGATAGGCCTTGGGCCTGATCCAGCAGAGCTGTCCTTATGTCCTTATGCCCATCATCTATGTGCCTCTTTGGGTGGCACACAAATACTATCAGAATGGTATGGGAAGAAGTTGCACGGAAGTGGCTTTCATGTTGCTATGATGTAATGTATGAACTGAGCCATAGATGAAGAGTGATGCTAAGGAAAGGGCCAGTCCAGTGATTATTTCCATCCAGTGCCTCTCTCATGTGATTGCTTCCATTCCAGCACTACTGGCATGGCATGAGATGCAGCTGTAGGGAAATGGCAACCAAAGCACTCCATTAATATAAGACCTGGATAAAATATTCAAGTAGTGCCTCTGCCCATACACACACTTGGATCTAGTGACAGCTGGATCTACTGTCTCCTCCAGAGGGATGTGCCCGAACCAGTTCAGTGCCTCATTAGGGAAGCGACGAACTGGCTCTGGCACCCGCATCCAAACCAGTTCAGCAGGGGTGGGAGGGATTGGTTCCCTTAAAAACTAGGCAAGCAGGACCTTACCTGTTGCTCCACCGCGCCACTGCTTTTCCGAGCACGGCTCCCACTTCCCAAAAGTCCACGCATGGCTGCAGCACTGTGCATGGCAAGTATTGGTCTATGGCCACAATAAAGAATGATGATGACTGTGCATGGCATTGGCATGCACAGGGCTGCTGCGCGCAGCCAGCGCCATGCACAGGCTGGTGGGAGCAGTGCTGCAGCTGCACACAGCCTTTTAGAAAGGCACCGCGGAGGAGCAGGTAAAGACCTGCTTACCTGGTTTATTTCAAGGATCCAATCTCCGCCCTGCCTGCGGCTGCTTGAGCCAGTTCAGGCACATTCCTACTCCTCCATGTTGATCTCTATGGCCCCGTCGCCAGCACAGATAAAACCTCTCCCCTCACTTGCTAGCTACAAGTGTGATTCCTGGCTGTCCCCTATTTGGAGCCTTCACCTGGACACCCTCATTGCCTCCCCTTTGGCAAGCTGATTCTCTTCCTTTGCATGGCTTCTTAACTTTTCCTACCCCTGCAATGCAGAGTTCCCTTTAGATTAGAGTTTACTTAATGGGATGCATTTCCCCCTCCGTTATTGCACCCATGGGGACTGTTTGTTTTGAGCTGTTTTATCAGTACTGATTGAGGCAAGCCCCTCAGTTTTATTAACCATGCAGCAGTCTTCGGGCAGTTTAAAAAAAAAAAAAAAAAGCTCCACTCATTTTCAGTGGCATTGAGATGTTTGTGCCAAGCTGTGCTGCTGTAAGGGTAGTGATATTATTTCCAAGGTACAGCAATAGCTTCTTTAGGTGACCTGGAACCAATGTCTTTATATAGCAACACCGTATTATTGTCTCCTTTGATTTAGTGTATATTGTGTTTCCTCTTTGGTATGCTTTCTTTAATTCGGCTCTCGAAACCTTTTTTCAGTGCAAGGCAGGATTGGATTTTACCTCCTTCTCAAGCACTCTCAAATCTCTTTCCTTGGCAAGCTGTTCATTTTTTGTTTATTTTCCGTTCCTTGTTTTGATAGTTGGTTCCAGAAATAATTGTTCTGTGTTTATGCATCCTTAATCACATTTGCCATTTAAGATATTGCTTTGGAGTCCCATTCTGAAACTCAAAGTCATCTGTTGGTCTTTAGTATAATTTGCAAACCTGGAAAAACCTGGATGGCAATGTCATTGTGTATGCCAGCAGCACTACAATCAAAAGAACAAAGCCACGATCCCCATGTTGGTTACTCCTTATAAACATTTATCAATCAGTCTTTTTACAAGCTGACACAGAAGGATTTTTCTCTTTCAAGCTCTAGCTTATTTTTAAGATCTCTCCTAATGTATTTCAGCGCCTTGACTGCACCCTCTTATTATTTTAATTAGCAGCTGAAGAATTGTGTTGGGAACTTAATGGATATCTGAGTACTTTGTAGTTTTCCATCTCATTACAGAAGCAGTTATAATCATGGCTGCACAAAATGTCCACCCATTCCAGATCAGAGGACAAAAATATACCTTGTAGGGGCTGACATATTTCTTGAAAATGGTTGCGTGTTCTCCAAGCCTGGTCACTGCTACTTGTTCTCTTGTTTTGGTGCCTTTCACCTTCCTGGAGTGATCCCAGGTAAACAGCAAGAGGGACCACATAGTGAATGTGATGTTGTCACAGCAGTGCATAGCAAATCAGCTGAGTGACAACATCACGAAGTACAAACAAAGCTGACTGAGAGTGATGACAATGCTCACTGCACTGTTCACATGGGTGGTGGCAGTCAGCCAGACCATCTGCCCTGACTTTATGAGTAAGCCCTTATGTGACATTCAATATGATCCTCCAACGTTGCTGAAAGGGAGTGGATGCTTTTGGCTACTGTTAAAACATGTGTGAAAACCCTCCTGTGTTTGGCTTCGCCTTGTTTCAATATACAGCTGATTGTGAAGAATTTTAAGAAGCTAGTAATGCCTGCCTAGATCTCTTTTCACAAACTCATACTCCCACTTAGCAGAAATGGCCATGACTGGCACCCTAACAAAATGTTTGCAGAAGATGTTGCACTTGTGCAAAGTTGTTGTGCTAGCTACACATGCTAAGTCTGGCTCTTGTGTTGCAGACTAGGGTTGTGCTACCATTACTATGCTTGCACTTGCACAACAGTTGAGCAACGCTTGACATGTCTCATTTGTTTTAAAGGGAGCTTTTGTTGGGGGGAAATGCTATAGCAGCAGTTCCTCAAATCCTTATTTTTTAGTGCAGTGATGCTATCTGTTTACACTAGTTCAACTTTGCTCATTATACAAGCACTTCATAGGATATCAGGCTGTAAGGTCATTCACATGGCCATTCTACCTGTTTGGGGGTGGGCTGGTGGGGAGGCAGGCTCCCACCTGCCTCTCCACAGAGGACTGCTGTTCAAAAAGCTCTGCTGCTCACACAGCACACGAGTGACAGAGCTGAGAGCTGGAGGAGGAAGTTCTCCAGCACCCCACAATGCACCAGTGCCACACCGGAAGCACGATACATTGGGAGACTTCTCCACTGCTAGGCATTTCTGCCACCTGGCTCTGTGGCTGCTTGGGCTACAGGCAGCCTGAGGCGCCACTCCATTGGGGAGTGGCTTAGAAGGGTACACTTGTGCCCCTTTGCCCCCAGGTTCAAAACCTGGGCTACCTCAGTGCAGAGCACCAAGATCAGGACCAATCCCAGTGCTCCACATGACCATCCCCACCCAGGTAAAGTAAAGGTAAAGTGTGCCGCCAAGTCGATTTCGACTCCTTGGTTTTCTTTGGTAGAATACAAGAGGGGTTAACCATTGCCTCCTCCCATGCAGTATGAGAAGATTCCTTTCAGCATCTTCCTATATCGCTGCTGCCCGATAGAGTACCAACAGGGTTTCAAACTGTCAACCTTCTGCTTGCTCGTCAAGCATTTCCCCACTGTGCCACTTAAGGTGACCCCTGGCTGTCCAAACCTGGGTAAGGCTGGTCATGTGGATGGCCTTAGTATTATTTCCAGGGCCTGGTTGGAAGCGGAGGGAGATGGCCAGTGAAGCAAGCCATGCTGTCGAAGATCTAGTTCTGATGCACTTCTCAGCTGAAGGTGAAAGAGCAGAGGGCCCCTTTCTCCCCACAGGGAAGAACAAGCAGCATCTGGGGCTGCCTGAAGCCCCATACTCCTCTTCCTTACTATACAGCGCACAAACTTTATCATGCCAAAACAGACGCCATGAGATATGCCATGAGCTCTGGGTTCCAGTCTCAAAATGCTAAAGAACTGCATGCCCTCTCTCCAGCAGGAGATCAGAAGGTTGTTGGGATTCTACCATAGCCCTGTTTTTGTGCCCATGAAAAGCTTATTTGAAAGAACTCCAAATAAAATATAGAAAAACAGCCCTTTTGAGATTGTCCAGAAATGTATGATGGTCATGAAAACAGAGAGAGCCTTAACTTTGGCATTATTTTTAAGGCCTTCCCCCCCACCCCATATATGGTCAAATGGTCTGACCTTACTCCATTTCATTTGCAGAGAGATAGTCCTTGATAATCTTATTCTCTGCTTTAGTGTCTCTGAAAATGACAATTGATTCTTTACTCCCCAGGGGCTAAATCATGGTGGGGAATAAGGTGCAAGCAGCAGAACAGAAATGGACAAGATAGGAAACATCATTACAGTTTACAACTCTATAAGATGGTAAGCTGTTTTCTGAGCACTCAAGCAGTAAAATGGCAAAATCTTAGCCTGAAAAAAGTAGAAAATCTGGATGTTATAAATTGTGATGTATCGTGGAGTTAATAGGCCAAGCTCCTCATTCTCAGTTATATAAAGTGGTTAGTTAGGATGTAAATCAGACTAAGCCAACCTACTGACCTCATTCATTTTAAATTAAGATTTTTATTCCTAAATAAAATATGGTGTGTTTTTTTCTCTTTCTTGGGACAACAAAAGGAAGCCATGAACAATGTCAGAGACTGCCATCTCTCATAAGCATGGACTTGGACATACACAGGAGACTGTACAGGTTTCCCATATTCTTCCATGTTCTCCTTTGCAAGTTCTGTTAGACAGTTGAATCATAGTCTGCATTGATGTTTAATTAAACTATGATTATTCAAATTCCTATTTTTTAAAGTCTGTTTTTCTTAAGTGGAAGAATATAAACTTAAGGTGGAGTATGGGATTAAAGATCTGAAAGATGTCACCATATTAATATTACGATAGTAACTCTATCAAGAGTGGTTGAGTTGCCCATCTGTGGCAGAAAGTAGTGATTCTGATCTGATCTGATCCTTGTTAAATGTAGTTTAACCACAATTGTTTGGCCAGGATTGTCCAGGAAATCCATGTTCTCACAATCAACTCTGCAGGGATCAACAATGCTGGTTAACTCTTTCACCAGGAGACCTTTCTCACGAGCGGAGAAAGGGCTCTGACGGGGCGAGGGGAAGAAGCCACAAAAAGCTTACCTCCCCCGCAGACAGCAGGTCTTTGCCACTGGGTGAGCGCATTGCCCAGCCAGATGATCACTGGCTGCTGCTGGTTGCTCCAAAGGTTGGGGTGCCAGGATGCATCTCCCCATATCGCTCCACCCCACTGGAGCTCTAATAATGCACCATGCAAGTGTGTGGTGCATTATGGGGGTCCCCCCTCCCCTCCCTGAGTCTGCTAGACAGATGATCGGTAAAATGAGGTTAAGGGAGGGCTCACTCCCTTAACCTCATTTTAAAGGGAGGCTTCATAGGTAGGTTTGCCTTTGTGATGCTGCTGGGATTGGCCCGATCCCAGTGGATCATAAGTGCATGCAAAACCGGGCTGGGGTCCCTTAGCCTGGTTTTGCACGCAAGTGTGAATAACCTCCAGGATTGCTGTGATTGCGTGAATGCAGCTAAACTTGGACAACTGAGTTGTAATATTAAAAAGTGAACTCAATAAGCCTCACCTTGCCCCAACAGACCCTACCTTAGGAACATAGGAACATAGGAAGCTGCCATATACTGAGTCAGACCCTTGGTCTATCTAGCTCAGTATTGTTTTCATAGACTGGCAGCGGCTTCTCCAAGGTTGCAGGCAGGAGTATCTCTCAGCCCTATTTTGGAGATGCCAGGGAGGGAACTTGGAACCTTCTGCTCTTCCCAGAGCGGCTCCATCCCCTGAGGGGAATATCTTACAGTGCTTGCACATCAACTCTCCCATTCATATGCAACCAGGTCAGACCCTGCTTAGCTAAGGGGACAAGTCATGCTTGCTATCACAAGACCAGCTCTCTTCTCCGAAACTCAGTTCAGCTGGCCTCTGACTACTATGCCTCTGGCTCGCTGGATTTTGACCTACTTTCTCTGCAACTTCATATTTGGCCCAGCTCTGATTACACCCTTGCCTCTGGCCCCTCAGACCCTGATCCACTTTCTCCAACTTTGACCTTGCCTGATTTGGACATGATTATTTTGACCAGGCCCATACTGATATTCAAAATGGTTCCTGTGTCAGCAGTTGGCATGGTTGGGCACCAACCTACCAGAGGGTCATGCTCCAACGGAAGAACCATCACTGACCCAATCAGAGCTCATTTCTGTTCAGTGTCACTGTCCCTGCTCCCTCGCTCACCCACATGCTCCCACATGGCCCAACCTCCACTAGTTGGTGATGGATGCTGCTGCTCCACTTCCAGAGAGGCAGGAAGCAAGGGCTAAACTGTGTTCAACCTGTCTTGGAAACATCCGCCTTATTCATATGACCATATATATACCTGAGTACAGCCTCTGACCTGGGCATGTATACACACATGCCCATTCACACAACCATGCATATCAGGTCAGAGTCTGTACTTAGGTATATGTGGTCATGTGAATGTGTTGACTAAGTGCTAGAAACATGTTTTTAAAATATAAGCTAAGATGCTCAGGCAGTTGAGTTCTGTCCTCAGTACCACAGTATGTGGCTTTTCTGTATGTGCACAAAATTGTCACATATGCAGCACCACCTCATGATTTGTAAGTACTGTCCAGATCAGCTCTGCTGTGTGAGTGGGAACAGTAAATACACTAAAAATATTAACTTTGGAGAGTTTTCAGGATTAACTCAGAATCAACCTTTCCAGCAGAAATGGAATTTTATCATCCTGACCAACAAAAAACACTGTCAAGCACATTGCTTAAGCTAGAATAACCCAGCTCATAAATAAATAGGTAATTCTAGGTAAATAATCATAAACCTGTCACTGGCAGAGAATCACTTGTAAACCTTGCTCCAACTGCAGCATAAGACAGGATTCTGGATAAGGTTACTAACAACACGCACACACACGCGTGAGAGAGAGAAAGAAAACTTATTTTTATTTCCATGTAAATGGGTCTGTCTTCCTCCATACCAAGTAAATCAGATGGAAGCAATTGTCCTTTGTGAAAGAAACATTCTGAGGAGTCTTAGAAGACAAGGTATCAATTTTTTGACCTCACATAGCTTTTTCATACACAAGGGAGATGAAATGCCACCACAGGCATTGACCTGCCCTTGATGGTTATAGGTTGAGCAAAACAGTTTTAGACTGCTTTCAAACATGTTTACCCTGCATAGTGCTGACAGACTGCACAAGCTAGACTGTGTGTCTTACATAATTATACCACTTTCATAACAACTTTGTTTACACCATTAAATATTTATTGGAAAAACATGTTCGGGGTTTTTTCATACTGCCATCTACTCCACTGGTAGTCTCTGAGGCTGTTCACATAACCGAGAGCTGGGTAAGACAAGTGTCCTACCCAGGTTTGGGAATTGTGTGCGCTCCCAATTTTTGGTTGTGCGGGAGCAAACAACTAGGTAGGAGGAGGGAGAAGTGATTGTGTGGGAGATGGGAACTAGGTAGGACAGCTGGGTAGGAAGTTATGAAATGGCATAACCCCACTAAATGCCTGTCTGGAGGTGATAATGGGCTGGATGAAGGATACCACACTGAAGTTGAATCCAAATAAGATGGAGGTACTGACTGTGGTGGGTTGGGACTCGAGAGATGGCTTAGGTCTGCCTGTTCTGGATAGGGTTACACTCTCCCTGAAAGATCAGATATGTAGCTTGGGAGTGCTTCTGGATCCAAAGCTCTCTGGCTTCTCAGACTGAGGCAGTGACCAGGAACACTATTTATCAGCTTCGACTGATTCATCAGCTACACCCATTTCTGGAGATAAATGCAGGCGCTGGCCATGAACACGCCTCGGGGGGGGGGGGCGGGCGGCTTCTTTAAGTGTAAACGGAGCCGGTGCTCCATTCTGTCCAGCAGCCCCTGTGGCGGGGAATCGCCTCTGCCACTCACCTGGCTCCCACGGAAGTGAGCCCCCACCAGCACGGAGGTGAGTCCCCACCGGTGAGTGGCAGAGGTGATTCCCCGCCATGGGGGCTGCTGGGCGGCATGGAGCACCGGCTCTGTTTACACTTAAAGAAGCTGCCCGCTGCCCCCCGGAGGCGCGTTCATGGCCCACGCCTGGATAAATTACTTTAAAACAGTGGTGCATATGCCAGTAACCTCCAGGTTTGACTACTGTAATGCACTCTATATGGGGCTGCCTTTGTATGGAAAATATCTCCACCTACTCCCCCAGTCAGATTTAAAGTGGATGTAAAATCTGCCTTATGCTGAGTCATATTGTTTGCTACTGCAGCCAGCCAAGAGATTGTCTGCTCTGACCTAGCTCACCAGGTCTCAGGCAGAGGTCGTTCCCACTAGGGATGTGCACAAAGCAATTTTTTTGATTCAATTTGTGCCCAAAACAAATCACCCCTGATTTGATTTGTATTTGCTTTGATTTGATTCAGATTTTGATTGTTTTGGACCACTTAAAAAGGTCCTAGGGGCACCAAGTTTGGTTGGTAGGTAGGTCCCTGTGGGTGCCACCTAACACCCAAATTTCAAGACAGTGGAACACTTGGTTGATGTTTAATGAATCATTTTACTTTTTACTGATTTTTAACATTTCTGCCATAGGAAATAATGGGAATTCGACATCATCATATCCTAACCCTAACATGAATCTCCAGCTTTCTTTTAAAAAAAAAAAAAAAAAAGCTAAGCTCTAGCCCTTGTAGAAGTGGAGTTATGGAGCAAAATGTGCGGTCATTATTTGTCAAGTGTTGGATTCTTTGATCTATAATAGCTTTTCCTCATAATGAATCTCTATGAGGATTCATTGAACACCTTCATTTCCTTGGTTCCTTCTGACTCTCACTGGACAGTGCCAACTGTCAACTGCCATGTGCCAACTACACCCCACCCGCCTACCCACCTGCAAGGCCATGAGGTACTCATTTTAACTTTTAGGTATATTGAAACGTTTAGATTCTTTGGTGTCTAATAACTTTCCCTCATAATGAATCCCTATGAGGATTCATTATACACCTTCGTTTCTTCTGTTCATTTTTACTATCTCTGGACAGTGCCAATTGTCAACTGTCATGTGTCAGCTACACCACCACCACCCTCCCCCCCACACACACTGGGGTACTCTATTTTTAAAGGTATTTTTGAAGTGTTTAGATTCTTTGGTGTCTTCATCACATGCTTTCACTTCTTCTGTTCATCTTGACCCTGCTGCTTTGTAGGTGGGGGTGGGGAATTAGTGGCATCCCATGTTCCAACTACCCCACAACCCACAAGCCGCTGGGTACTCATATTATATTTTAGAAATTTTTGAGGTGTTTAGACTCTTTGGTGTGTAATGAATCCTCAAAGGGATTCATTATGAGGAAAGGTTGTTAGACAGCAAGGAGCCTAAACACTTGCCGGGGGGGGGAATCCTAGAACATAAACTGAGTAGTACCCCACTGCTCTGCGGGTGGGAGGGAGGTGTAGTTGGCACATGGCAGTTGACAGTTGGCACTGTCATGGGAGGAGAGCTGGTCTTGTGGTAGCAAGCATGACTTGTCCCCTTAGCTAAGCAGGGTCTGCCCTGGCTATAAATGAATGAGAGACTAGAAGTGTGAGCACTGTAAGATATTCCACTCTGGGGAAGGAGCTGCTCTGAGAAGAGCATCAGAAGGTTCCAAGTTCCCTCTCTGGCATCTCAGTCCAAGATAAGGCTGAGAGAGATTCCTGCCTGCAACCTTGGAGAAGCCGCTGCCAGTCTGTGAAGATAATACTGAGCTAGATAGACCAATGGTCTGACTCAGTATATGGCAGCTTCCTATGTTCCTATGTTCTACTGTCTAAAAGAGAAGAAATAAAGGTGTGTAAAGAATCTTCATAGGGATTAATTGAGGGAAAGTTATTATACACCAAAGAATCCAAACACTTGAAAAATAGTGACCATACATGTTGCTCCATAACTCCACTTCTACAAGGGCTAGAGCTTAGCTTTTTAAAAAAATGAAAGCTGGGAATCTGGGGGAATTAATAGGAGGGATCCGAATCTCAACTCCATTCGAATCGAATCAGGCGCAATTTGATTTGAAATTGAATCCAGCACAGGGGTGATATGTTTTGACTCCAAATCACCTAAATCAGCTAGATTCGGGTACAAATCGATTTGTACTCGAATCAATTTGCACATCCCTAGTTCCCACTCCTGCTACCTGAGATGCTTAACTGGAGATGCCGGGGGGGTGTACTTGAGACTTTCTGTCTACAAACCACAGGTGCTGACACTCTTAAGGCCCCAAAGCTCTTTCCTGCCCATTCAGGAAATTGTGTGTGTGTGTGTGTGTGTGTGTGTGTGTGTGTGTGTGTGTGTGTGTGTGCATCAAACCAATCATTTAATTCTTCCTATTAGGGATGTACAAAACATCTTAACATCAAAACCTTTTGACTCAAAACAGTCCATTTCGAATATCTCAAGCTCAAAACAAAATGGCCTTTAAATAAAGGGCCTGCTTTGAGCTCGGAACAAAACAACCCCATTTCAATTTGACACTTAGAGTGCCTTTTTGGAGGGCTGTTTTTCCCTTGCTGATTGGTTTTGTGGCACTGGTTTCCCATTGCCTTGTGATCTTCGTGCTCCTTGGTTGGCTTGTTATCATACAAATCAAGTGTTGTCATGGGCAACTGTGCCCCCATTGGCTGTGTCCCCTTATGGGGGTTAAGAACATAAGAAGAGCCCTGCCCACCAGATGCCGCTGGAAGCCTACAGGCGGGAGTTGAGGGCATGCCCTCACTCCTGCTGTTACTCCTTTGCAACTGGTATTCAGAGGGATCCTGCCTCTGAGGCTGGAGGTGGCCAAAGCCCTCTGACTAGTAGCCGGACTACTAGTAGACCAGTAGTAGAGGTGCACTTAGGTAATTTTGGAGTCTTAGGTAATTTTGGAGTCACCCACACACATAGAGGCTATTCACATGATCCCTAGAAAGCGGGCTAAGGGAGCTTAGCCCACTCTCCAGGGATTGTGGGAACCACTGGGCTCACAGGCGAGCCCGGTGCTTCCAAGAGAGCTAGCCCATCTAACTCCCCTTTCCTTTAAATGAAGTTAATCTCGTTTGGTTGCTTATGTATCACTGTGACATGTGGCAACACACGAGTAGACCCCTGACCAGGAGGCTGCAAGCAGCCTCCTAGGCTCGGGGGTCTCTCCAAGAGGCCCAGCTCTCTCTCGCAGGGCATCCTGGAATTTCTGGGGGCTGTGCGGCCCCCAATCCCCATGACCCGCACCAGCTCCATGACAGAGTTGGCTGCCCAGCTACGATCGGCTGCTTGTCTGTGGGGAGAGCAAGCTAAGCCCGATCTCCCGAAAGACCCAGAAGAAGCTCTTCCCACCGATTGTGAGAAGAGTTTCAAAGTATTAGTAACATGTTTTTAATGTGACCACACCTCCTGGGACAGACTAAAAAGGATTTGGGGGCCCCCAGGGAGTGTGAAGGCCCTGGACTTCGGCCCGGAAGTCCAGGGGTAAGAGCTCCTCTGCTTGCATGAAGTTATTCAAACCCCTCTTAATAAGAAAGGGTTTTGGGGAAAGATTTTGCCATAGGAAATTGCCATAGGAAATTGCCTGCTTTCCCATGTTTCCCCCCGAGCTTGAAACAAAATGCAAAATCCATTTTATGCACACCCCTACTTCCTACATCTTCTCTGAAATGCTATGCTCTGTAGGAAGAACATGTGCATTTCCTATGGATGGCCCATATAGCTGGTCAACATTCCTTGGGCCTCCTCCAGCCACTGAAAGAAGGGATTGAGAAGGATATTGATAGAATAGCAGGGAGAACTATGAAAGAGGGATTCTTCCTGATGTGTGTCTGAGAGAGGGAGGGTGGCATACAGGGTGTGTGTTTATCAGGGAGGGTGCATGCATACATGCTTTTGATTAACATATGGATTTGCTTTTAAATAAAGTTGAGAACCAGCATCCCTAACGTATTGCCTGCACCAAAAGAGATAAAAGAGAGAAAAGCTTGTGAAATTCCACTTCAGTGCTCTTAATAATAACCACGGATTAGCAATCCTTCCTTACCCATTTCTACAGTACAGCTCCGTTTTAGATACAAGATGGGACCAGGGCTTAAAATATATTTTCAGCCACAGGTTAGTTCAACACATGAAACATTTTATACTACCAGAGCCATAATTTCAGGTGGATACCTACTCTGTAATCATCATATTCCTAAATGCTAATTAGTTGCTAATTGGTTTCCTTCCTGTTGATTGAGGTCATGTTGGAAGGCAGAGGAAGGCCCTCTTTTCAGAAGGACCTTTTACTCAGAAGGGTAACTGAAAGACACGCTGTGGGGTGAGGAGCTTTTATCTGGCTTCTAGGTCCCACTTTTTGTGCTCTTTCCCTCCCCTTCGCAGCCTGTTTGCTATCTGGGGCTGAGGTCACTCTGTGTTTTTGATATCGTGCATCTGGGCCACAACTGCCTGATTGGTGGGGGTGAGGGCCTCACCGGTTGGGCTTGTGATCTTCTGGCCCTTATTAGGGTGGGCAGCAGCCAGAGGTGTGGCCACCAAAGCCAGCCACTGAAGGGCTTTGGTGGCAGCCTTTGGTGGTGGTTCTGAGGGCTGGGGCTGAGCTGTTGTCTTGAGCTGCTGGGAAGAAGACTTCTGCTCACTTCACTGTTGCCTAGTATTAAGTTAGTCCTGGTACACGTATATGTTTTGGGTTGAACAGAGGTGGGGGATGACCCTTGGGCAGCTATACCAGTGGTGGTGGGGAATTGGTAGGCCAGATATGGCGTTGGTAGGCCAGTGGTCCATTATAGGGGAAGGGAATTCAGAAATTTAATTGCTGTTTCCCCTTCCAGCAGGCCTACCACCTCTTTGACCTTGGAGAGTAATGCCACCCTCCCACAGAACCTCACCTTATTACTTTGTAATGCCAGGTCGGTTCAAAATAAATCTGAGGTAGTCCATGACTTGATTATGGATGAAGGAGCTGACCTGGTATGTATCACAGAGACCTGGTCAGGAGAGGCTAGTGGTCTGGTTTGGTCCCAGCTTGTCCCAGAGGGTTACTCCATGGTTGAGTAGGTGAGAGGATGTGGGCAGGGAGGTGGGGTGGCTGTAGTCTATAAGAATACCATCTCTCTCTTACCAGAATCCCTGTCAGGGATTTGGCCTATACTGAATGTGTGTATCTAAGTTTAGGGACGAGGGATAGATTGGGACTTCTGCTGGTGTACCAATCACCCCGCTGCCCAGTGGAGTCTCTAACTGAGCTGACGGACCTGGTTGCTGAGTTGGCATTGGAGTGGCCCAGGTTTTTGTTTGTGAGGGACTTCAATGTTCATTTTGTGATCAGGTTGTCAGGAGTGGTTCAAGAGTTCATAGCGGCCATGACAACTGTGGGCCCGTCCCAATTGGTCTCTGGACTGATGCATGATGCTGGTCACACACTCGATTCGGTCTTTTGCTCAGATCAGGGTGGTGTTCCATGGGTGGGGACTCCTATCATCTCTAATATGGACAGATCACCATCATGGACAGATCACTGTCTGGTTAAGGTAGAATTTACAGCCATGACCCACTTCTGCAGGAGTGAAGGACCTATTAGATTGGCCCACCTGAGGAGGTGATTGGATCCGATAGGATTCCAAGAAGCCTTGGAAGGGTTTAGTGTTAGCTCTGCTAATGATACTGTCGATGCTCCGGTACAAACAGGGAATAATGGACTTACTAGAGCAGTAGACCCACTAGCACCTAAGCGACTTCTCCAACTTGCTTTAAAAACAGCCCTGTGGTATTCGGATGAACTACGGGAGCTGAAGCAGTGAGGCAGACACCGAGAACACAAGTGGAGGAAGACTTGGCACGAATCTGCTCGGGTACAACACAGAAAGCATTTGAAGATCTATGCTCTGGCAGTGTGGGTGGCAAAGAAGTGGTTCTTTTTTGCCTGCACTGCCTTTGTAAATTAATGTCCAGCTAAGTTATCTAGGGTTGTGAGGGGGGTAGTATGTACCCTCTCCCCCTTGAATATAAAATTGGAACCATTGGTTACTCGCTGTGATGTTTTTAATGATTTTTGTGTGTGTATAGATAAAATCTCTCTGATTCGAGCTGAGCTGGATTCCACAGATACTGCAGGATCTACTGTGGAGGTGTCCAGCAACTCCACTTATAGGATTAGATTGAATCATTTTCAGTTTGTGACTCCTGAGGAACTGGACAAACTGCTTTGGACTATGCATCCTACAACCTGTTCACTTGACCCTTGCCCAACTTGGCTTATCTCATCTGATAATTATATTATTGGAGAGTGTCTGGTAAATATTACAAATGCTTCTCTGAGGGAAAGCAGGATGCCTCCTTGTCTTAAGGAGGCTATATTAGACCACTTTTGAAGAAAGCTGTACTGGATCCTTCAGAGTTAGCTAATTACAGACCTGTTTCTAATCTTCCATGGTTGGGCAAGGTGATTGAGTGGGTGGTGGTCTCTCAGCTCCAGGCAGTTTTGGATGATGCAGATTATCTAGACCCATTTCAAACTGGCTTTCATGTGGCCTATGGGGTTGAGACTGCCTAGGTCAGCCTGACGGATGAATTCCAACTGGTTATCGACAGAGAGAGTGTGAATCTGCTGATCCTTTTGGATCTCTCTGCAGCTTTTGATACCATCAACCATGGCATCCTTATGGACTGCCTGAGGAGGATGGGATTGAGTGGCACTGTTTTACAGTGGTTCTGCTCCTACCTCTCAGGTAGGTTCAAGATAGTGTCCCTTGGAGACTGTTATTCTGCTAAGCGAGAACTAAAGTGTAGCATTCCACAAGGCTCCATACTGTCCCCAATGCTCTTTAACATCTACATGAAACCTCTGGGAGAGATCATCAGGAGGTATGGTGCAAAGTGTTATCAATATGCTGATGATACCCAGATCTACTTCTCCGTGTTGACCTCATCAGGAAATAGCATATCTTACCTAAATGCCTGCCTGGAAGCGGTAATGGGCTGGATAAGGGATAACAAACTGAAGTTGAATCCAAATAAGACAGAGGTACTGACTTTGGGGGGTTGGGACCCAAGAGATGGTTTAGATTTGCCTGTTCTGAATGGGGTTACACTCCCCCTGAAAGATCAGGTTCTAGCTTGGGAGTGCTCCTGGACTCAAAGCTCTCCCTGGTTTCTCAGGCTAAGGCAGAGGGCCAGGAGCACCTTTTATCAGCATCAGCTAATATGTCAGCTACGTCTGTTTCCAGAGGTGAATAATCTTAAAACAGTGGTACATATGTTGGTAACCTACAGGCTTGACTACTGCAATGCACTCTTTGTGGGGCTGCCTTTGTACATAGTCCGGAAGCTAAAATTGGTACAGAATGTGGCAGCCAGATTGGTCCCTGGACAGCATAAGACCAGTTTTAAAAGAACTGCACTGGCTGCCCATATGTTTCCAGGTAAAATACCAAGCGCTGTTTTTTTAACCTATAAAGCCCTTAATGGCTTAGGTCGAGGCTATTTAAGAGAGCGCCTCCTTTGTCATAAACCCTGCCTCCTGTTACAATCCTCTGGAGAGGTCTGGTTATGGTTGCCACCAGCCCGTTTGGTGGCGACCCAGGACTGGGCTTTCTCTGTGGCTGCCCCAGGGCTTTGGAATATGCTCCATGCAGAAATAAGAGCATCTCCTTCTGTGTTTGTGTTTCAGGAAGAACCTCAAGACTCACCTGTTCTTGCAGGCTTTTAATTAGAATTAATTTTAATAATTTTTTAAAATTGGTGCTATGTTACTGTTTTTGTTGTGTTTTTATGCTACTGTTTTTATTTCATGTATTTTAATCTGTGATTTTTAAATATTTAAATTTTGTACACTGCCTAGAGATGTACATAACAGGTGGCATAAAAATATGATAGATAGATAGACAGATAGATAGATAGACAGATAGATAGATAGACAGATAGATAGATAGACAGATAGATAGATAGACAGATAGATAGATAGACAGACAGATAGATAGATAGATAGATAGATAGATAGATAGATAGATAGATAGATAGATAGATATGTTTCTCTCATAGTTTCCTGAGCAGCAGCTCAGATCCAGAGGTTGAAGAGGAAGGGACAGCCGGACCAGTACTGGATCCAGATACTAGATCAGAGGCCCATCAGTCTAGAGTCCCAGGAACAAGAACACTCAGATTCTACAACAACTGAGCCTAACTCCTGTGAAGAACTAGGACTATCCATACCGGGGATCCTATACTGCCCTGTGCCTCCAACATAGTTAGGAAGCCAGGAGGGATTTCCTGGAAAGAAGGAATGCAAGATGCTCTACCTTGAAGACAATTCTATCTCAAGGCAGGAGGAGTGGAGCTGGCAGGGTGAGTCCAGATCCCAGAACATTTAAGGTCTCTGTTGCATTTTGAATCCTTTTGGAGCTAGGGGCATTCCCTTGGAGCTCTCTGCTGTGCTAGGTTCTCAGCAACCTATTGCTCCTCAGCGTTCCCACTCAGGGGCCGGACAGGACCATTTCAGACAGAACACAATTTGTCGGAATGTTGATTGAGGGTAGACTTTGCCTACTCAAGGACAAGGCTAGAACAATGATTCTTGAACCCTCAAAGGGACTGCTGAGTTGGGTGCAGAGTTCTATGAACTGAATTATGCTTTGGTGAAAGAACCAGGGATTAACTAGGGAATATTTGCCTAAGCTCCAGTTCCAAAATGGCAGCCGCCTCCAGGAGAGAAGCATATCCAAGATATATTTGCATTTTAGTCCCCTCTTTTTGGTCGAGCTGTGCTTTTAACAGCTATATGATAATATAAGAGGTACTCTCTCCATTTGTAGTTAATTAAGCTTTGGCTGATCATCGAGCTTTCTGAGAGGCAGGATTTGACAAGTATTTTTTTATGAACTGCACACTTAAGCAACTGTGTACAAGAGAGCCATCATATATTCAGGAAGACAACTGGATTCTATATTACAAATGCCACTGAGCTGGTAACGTTGCATCTTGATGGTATTACATAGGTACATAGGAGCATAGGAAGCTGCCATATACCCAGTCAGACCCTTGGTCCATCTAGCTCAGTATTGTCTACACTGACTGGCAACGGCTTCTCCAAGATTCCAGGCAAGAGTCTTTCCCAGCCCTATCTGTAGAGATGTCAGGAATTGAATTTGGTGCTTTCTCCATGTAAGTAAACTTTCTACCACACAGCGATGGCCCCATCCCCTAAGGGGAATACCTTTCAGCTGACAGTGCTCACATGTAGTCACCCATCCAAATGCAAACCAAAGTGAACCCTGCTTATCAAAGGGAACAATTCATGTCCACTACTGCATGACTAGCTCTCCACCCCTGTTCAGTTGCATTCCATGGCCTTTTTTGTTTTATTTATTGTTCCGTTTCTATAATGCTTTTCATTAAAAACAATCCCAAAGCGATTCACGGTATATTTAAAACAAAACACAATTAAAATACAAATTAAAAGTACATATATTAAATAAAAACAATGTATCTCTATTTAAAAGTTAAATAACCTATATAAAATAGTGACATACAAACACGAAGCAGCAGCAATAAAAACTGGACTCTCAGATCAAAGCATGGGTGAAGAGCCACATTTTTACTTGTTTTCTGAAAATTGTGATGGAGGCTGAGGAGCAGATTTATTTTATTTTATTTTATTTTATTTTATTTTATTCTGCCCAAAACTTACATCTCTGGACAGTTCACAACAAGATAAAAACAAAAGTAAAACATTAGTTAAAAACAAAAACAAGAAATTTAAAACACAATTTAAAATTTCTTAAAACAATATTCTAAAAATAACATTAAAACAATCAAAACAATATCAATTAAAAGCCTGGGTGAACAGATGCATCTTTAAAGACTTTAAAGTTGTCAGAGATGGGGAGGCTCTTATTTCACTAGGGAGCTCATTCCAAAGCCTCGGGGCAGCAACAGAGAAGGCCCAACTGAGATGCCAGCCAAGTGAGCATTCCAAAACCTGGGTGCAATGACTGAGAAGGCCCTGTCCTGTGTGCTTGACAGACAAGCCTCTCTCACTGTCAACACGAGGAGCAGAGCCCCCTCTGATGATCTTCTCAAGCAGTCAGAAGCCCTTAGAACAGGCGGCCCCTGAGATATCTAGGGCCCAAACTATTAAGGGCTTTAAAGGTCAAAAACAGCACCTTGAATTGGACCTAGAAACAAATTGGTAGCCAATGCATTTCTTTCAGAATGGGTGTGATATGATCCAAGCAGGCAGCTCCAGATAAAATCCTAGTTGCTGCATTTTGCACTAGCTGCAGTTTTCAAATATTCTTCAAGGGCAGTCCCAGGTAGAGTGCATTACAATAATCCAGCCATGATGTGTCTAAGGCATGGGTAACTGTGGCCAGATCTGCCTTCCCAAGAAAGGGAAGCTTTAGTATGCAGCTGGCGCACTAGCCGAAGCTGTGCAAAGGCCCCCCTGGCCACTGCCTCCACCTGAGCATCCCAAAGCAGAGCAAGGTCCAGCAGTACTCTGAATATGCACATTTGCTCTTTCAAGGGGAGTGCAAGCTCATCTAGAACCCGTTGAATCATCCTGTCCTGACTGGCTTTTCTACTGACCACCAGCACCTCCATCTTGTCTGGATTCAAGCTCAGTTTAAGCTCAGTTTACTAGCCCACATCCAGGCCATCATGGCATCCAGCCCCCAGTTCAAGTCATCCTCTGCCTCCCTAGGATCAGGTGACAAGGAGAGATATTGCTGTGTGTCGTCTGCATATTGCTGACAACTCAGTCCAAATCCCTGGATGACCTCTCTGTGGTTTCATGTAGATGTTGAACAGTATGGGGTGGGGAAGAAGCCTGAGCCCTGCAGGACCCCACATGCCCTTATGTTGATGTCAGGGACATTAAGACAGAGCCAAATAAACACAGCAAGCTTGTTTAGGACAGGGCAAAATGGAATGTGCATTCAAAAACAATTGTTCCACTGTTATTGATCAGCCCATTTGAACCTCTGTAGCTCAGGGATGGGCCAATTTTTGAATGTAGAAGATCTCAGGTTCAATTTCTGGGCATCTCCAGGTAAAGACTGGGAAATATCCCTGTTTGAGGCCCCTGGAGAGTCACTGTCGATCAGTGTAGACAATACTGAGTTGGGTGGACCAATGTCCTGACTCAGCAGAGAAGGCCACTTCTGTCCATTTATATGGAATGAGTGAATATATTGATTGAGTGGATGCACCTTGCTCCAAGGGGATTCAAAGCACAGCTGTCCATATATATTGATGGCTGTATTTTAAGGAGGATTTAAATTTTTGTAGCAAACATCTTTTTCTTTTTTTACAATGTATGTGTGGTATACCTGAGTAATTGCCCTCTGGTTGCTCTTTGTATAGATATTAACCCATCTTTCATTGGATACTCTGCTAACTGGGCAAAGAGATATCTTGTGGTTCTCTTATATTTAGCAAGGAGAGAGCAACTGTCCCCCTATTCAACCGCAGCACAGCATCTTTTCCAGTGGCTGTTTGCTGGTGTCTCCCTGTTGTGTGTTTTAATTATCATTGTGAGTTGCTTGGGGATGAGGATCCATCTTCTTCTTCTTGCTAAATACAGTAAACTGCTCTATGTTCTGCATCTTTGTTGAAAAACAGTTTATCAAATGTTTTAAATAATAAAATAACATACCTATAGCTGGAGTTTTGTAATTCTGTTTAGATCCTACAATATATTCTGCAAGCACAAACACATTCCAGGCTGCCCCTGGGGTGTAAAGATTACTCCTCAAATGGAAGATTGCTAAATGTGTGTGAAGGGGATTCACAAATCCCTCCATCTTGTCACATACGTAGCTTGTTCCATATTTGACTGTATTTATAGCTTGTTCCATATTTGATCCATAACCCCCACACAAATCCCTCAGAGCGTGTGAGGCTGGTTCAAGCATGTGAAGGATAACCCATCCACACACCCCTCCATCCTTGCTAGTGGCTAGCTTGCTTTGTGATTTGGTGTGAACAGTTAACATGACTTCATATCTTAAGTTTTGAGTGAGAGATATTGAAATACTTCCTTGCAAGACTTTCCTGGAAGGCTTTGGACTATAAAAGCATAACAAATTTCAGTTTTCTACCTGTTGTGGAAGCAATTGAGCAGTGATGATAGTTACCCCTGTGAATCAGTGCAGCCCAGACTTCCTCTTATCAACATTTATATATGGGAAGCAACAATAGGAGGAGATTGCTGCAGAGAAGAAAACATGACTCCACCTCTGTTTGCCAAGGTCAACACATCTAGGCTCTGTACCTGTGATGGTTAAAGGCACTTTCTGAGTGACACTGATCGGTCCTCGAGCCAGCATGAAGAGAAATCCAGCTAAGCCATGCATTTATCATCTGCCTCCTTTCATGTTTTCCTGGCTTCACTTGTAATGCTAATCCTTGGAAGGATTCAGAAACAAGCAGTGGGGAAATAGGAGATGAGCTCTCCCGTAAGCAAAGCTCACTTCGATCATAAACACAAGCAACTTCTGTTTAACATGCCAGAGTGACCCATCCATTTTGATTCAAACTCTGCCTTTTGCTTTCTGTGCAAGAACATCCAAAGGCGTCTTCAGCATCCAGACAATGCATGCAGATTATTCCCATGAAAACAATGCCTAAGATTATATCTCTTCTAGTTATCTCTAGGGGAGCAATGGGAAGGTAAATGGAGGAAGTTCTGTTTAATCAGAGGTTCTCAGTCTCTGGATCCCCAAATGTTGCTGGACTACAATTCCCATCATCCCTGCTATTTGGCCATTGTGACTGGGGATGCTGGAAGTTGTAGTCCAACAACACCGGGGGACCTAAGGTTGAGAACCTCAGTGCTAAATAACAACTATTATTTATAATAATAATTATTAATAATAATATTTATATACTGCTGTTCTACCAAAAGATTCTCAAGGTAGTTTTTCATATCAAAAGGAATAAACAACTGGTTTCATGTTCAAAGAGGGTTCAGACTCTAAAAAGAAAACACAAAGCAACGGCCACTGGAAGGATGATCTTGTGGGATGAATGCAAACAGTTGTTCTCCTCCTGCTAAGCCACAACTTTAAAAGGTGCCTTTCTGCCCAGATTTCCAGGCAAACTGTATTGTATCCTTTAAATCAGAACTGGAGCGACCCAATGACTGAGGGGGGTTTCCTTATACTCAAACCTGGTTCACATTTGCAGCAGGAGGCAGAGTTCTAAGGTGGTAACCTCCATTCCTTTAGCCATGCCACTACAAACACCCTGATCTTAAAACATTGCTTCCACTTTCTCCCCTTCTCCAGTTAAAGGAAGGCTCTTAGAAAGCAGCTGCAGTTGGCATAGGAGCTTAGGAACCTTTAAAGCAGGATTTCTCAACTTTGAGTTTCCAGGTTTGGACTACAACTCCCATCATCCCTAGCCACAATGAGGCAATTGTAACTGGGGATGATGGGAGCTGTAATCCAACAATATCTGGGGAACCAAGGTTGAGAACCCATGCCTTAAAGGACCAGTTCATCCCATGACAGACTGTAACAGATGGGAAGGATGATTGCTTGTTTCCTCCAGAGAGATTGAGAAGGATTTACAGTATCAACACGCATAAACATTATTTCACTTTACTCATGCTCTCCTGCACAGCTGGCTCCAGGAGCCAGGCAATGACATTGGTGTGCTTTTTCTCACTACTTTCAGCATGATTCATTGTTTTAGTCTTCCTGGGCAGTCTGTTCATCTGTGGGAAATCATCTTTAAACATGAGTAGGAAGAAAGCTAAAAGCCCCCAGCTTGAAAACCTATGGGGATTTGTGGACCTTGGATTATTAGGTTTGGCAGACAGTTTATAGAACTAGGCAACTACCTCTCCCTTAGGCTCAGGGCCACAACTGGATGCATAGGTCTGAGCTGCTAAGTTTGGAGAACTGCACAGTTTCCTCACCCCTACACCCCCACCTCACAATTTTGTTCAAATACAGAAGCCATATTCAGACACTTGAGGTCATTCACACAATCAAAGACTGTATTCTACCCGGGTTTGGGAGCTGTGTGTGCTCCCAGTTTTCGGCTGTGTGGAAGCAAGCTAGGAGGAAAACCTGGGTAGGTTTCTCCTCCTACTGTGCTTCCACACAATCACTTCTACCCATGTTTTCCTCCCACCATGCTTCCACACAACTGAAAACTGGAAATGCACACAGCTCCCATACTTGTTTAGAACACAGTCTTTGATTGTGTGAATGACCTCATTATGTCAGGAATTCACTGGGGGTTATAGGAGTTGTAGTCCAACAACATCTAGAGACCAAGGTTGGGAACCCCTGTCCTAGTTCATAGAATCAAAAATTTTTCACTCCAAACAGCACAGTGTCAGACCTGCATAACTCCCTTTTAACAATCAATCAATCAATAAAATAAAATAAAATAAAATAAAGTCTTCCCATGCTCGACACACATGGCAACCCACTACCAGGACTGATTAACCACAGTCAGAACAGTAACTGACAATGCTTGCTCTTCAGGTACAATCCGTCCTGTTGAGCTCATATTGCTTGTGTAGGGTTCATCCCTGATTACTCCCATGGAATTCTATTTGAGCAGGTTCACGTGTAAGGAAGGAAGGAAGGAAGGAAGACCCTCCTGCAGTGTTCCCTCTAACATGGATTCCCAGATGTTGTTGACTACAACTCCCACAATCCCCAAGCAAAGGCTATTGCAGCTGGGGATGCCAGGAGTTGCAGTCAACAGCATCTGGAAATCCCTGTTAGAGGGAACACTGCCCTCCAGCCTCCCCTCCGCGCCGCCATTTCTATGTTGTGCAAACCCAGAAATGTTGGGTGGAGAATATCAGTGACTCAACCTGCCTCCCCCTCAGCCTGACATTCTCCCAACATTTGTAACCAACATTTGAAGTTAGCTTGACAGTGTTGGGCTGAGATGAGTCACCAGCATTCTCCACCCAACATTTCCGGATTTGCACAACACAGAAACGGGGGCATTAGAGGGAGCATGCACCCAGCGGGGACCAGTTGCTCCTCTGTACTTACTTTCTGCAGTTACTTGTGAACCCTCCCAAACTGTCCTCATAAACATGGATTTTGGTGTTCAAGAGCAGAGTTAGTTATAGGAAGTGCTGCAACAGTCCTGAGCTGAACATAACCAGAGACCTCCTAGCACTTGTAGGGAGGGGGAAAATGACTTCTGTTCCACCTCAACTTCTTACAAGCAAAACTATGAAAGAGAGACGGAAGGCAAAGAGCGAGACATCCAGAAATCTTGTGGTATGAAGAAGCTACTTGCTTAAGGGCAAGGGTATGACCAGCTTCTGAGTGGGCAGCATGCCAGGCAAGCATATGGCGATAGAAAAACTCAAGAGGCTGTGTGTGGGAGTCCAAATGTGGATGCCAAGGGCAGGAGCTGCAAAGGAACATTTACCCTGATTTATCTGCATTAAAGAAGCAGAGTTGTGCCTTTGGGGTGTGAGACAGATTGTGCTTTGGATTACGTCATAATTATTTAGTACCGTTTTGTTACCCAATTACTTGAGCAGGGAGAAGATCAGAGTAGCCTTCACGGGGTTTGTTTCCCAAGGAGAAGACAGCACCGGAACTCCCAGTGTCTTTGCAAGGAAGAATATCATCTGCTTTTGCATTGTATGTCCAAGAAACTAAGATAGGGGTATGCATCCTTGGATATTCAATGTCATGATGCACTGCAAAATCAAAGTTAAGGTTCCCTGTTCAAGCTTAGGACCATATTCATGCTCCTTTCCCTTGTGTAGCTGGGGATTGATAGTGTGTGCTGAAGAGACAAATCAAGTTCTCTACTAAATCCAAATAGTGTGCTCAAAATATGAAAAATAAAAGCAAAAGCATGCATGTTTTACTTAACAAGTTTAGATTCCCAAACCTTAAGAGTTTTTAAGGTGGCTCACTATAATAATATGTAAAATAATATTAGGAGGACAATCTCAAAAAGTACCACATCAGAACTCAAACCAGTGGTCAACAGTGAAAGAACAGATGCAATAGCAAATAAACTCCAGGAAGAAGCAGCATCAGATCAGATTAACAATGTAAAAGGTTAGGCTTTAATTCTAAATATAGAATTAAAATCCTATATTTAAAAAAGGACTAGAGAGCGCTCTGTTGACTTAGTGGGGTTTGCTTCTGACTAAACATATTTAGGATTGTACTGTTGTGTAAATTTTAAAGTCTTAGTCCACTCTGGAAGGTCATTCACTCTGGTTCCAGATGAATATCCTTGGGGAAGGTCCTTTCTCCAGTTGCCATCCATTTCACCTTTGGCAGTGGGGGGACCTGGAAAATGGATATGATATTAATTAACAGGCATGTTCATGCTGGATGAACAGGCAATCTGTTAAATTTGGGTCCCCAGATGTCATTGGACTATAACTCACATCATCCTTCGGCCATTGTGGCTGGGGTTCATAGGTCTTGTCAACCTTTTGTTGAGTGAGGCTGTTGGGATTTCTTGATATATGTACTTGCTTGCACAGGCTCTTTGGTACCTGTCAGCCTGTGGACCTGAGTGCTTGGCAATGAGGTTCAGCCTGGAACTCAGTCAGCAGCACTGATTGTGGAAATTCAGTCCTACCAAAAAGGCAAATGAAGCAGTACATGTGGACTTGGTTGCAAGTAGAGCAACCAAATCTGCCTGGATCTGTTTATCTATATATTTAATTCTCTTAGCCAGCATGTGTACCCAGAATTTAGTGGCGGAACTCTCGCAACACGCTGCAAGAGTTCGGGACTGAGGGAAACGTCGGTTGGGGGTTGGAGGAGCCCAGAGGAGGAGGCTCAGGACGAGGGGGTGCCGCTCCGGCGGCTGGGGGCGGCTAGCGAGGGTGGCGAGAGGAGAGGAGGTGGCAGGATGCTGAGCCGTGCCGCTGAGAGGAACCTGGCTGGGTGGGTGGTGGTGGCAGCGGGCTCCCAAAAATGGCCGGGCAGAGGCTGGTGCAACAACTGGGGCTGTTGTGGCGGGCATGGGGGCTGGGAGGGGGGAGAGCGGCGGAAGAGGCGGACGGCAGGTGAGGAGGTGGTGGCAGGCCCTGGCAGAGGAGGCAGCCAGTGAGCAAAAATGATAGGGAATGGATTGGGGTGGAAGGGAGGTGGGGAAGCGGCGAGGAGAGACTAGCGGTGCAGATGCTGTGCGCCGGTTCAGCTAGTTTTATTTATTTTATTATTTATTGATTTGATTTTTATACCACTCTTCCAAAATGGCTCAGGGCGGATTAACTCACATGCAAATGCCTGCTTATCTGCTTTTGTCTTTGGCCATTGTGGCTGGGGATGATGGGAGTTGTAGACTAACAACATCTGGGGATCCAAATGTGAAAATCCATGCATTAGGTTATCATGCAGCTCACATGCATTTCCATTAATCTGGTGTGTCATATCGTTTGTTCTGCTCCCCAGATTTGGATTTTGGATTTAGCGATGGGGCCATAACTCAGTGGTAGAGCATCTGCTTAGAATGCAGAAGGTCCCAGGTTCGATCCCTGGTAGGGTTGCCATATTCAAGCTCTACAAATCTGGGCTCCAAATGCAAATTGGCTGCTAACAGAGCTGGCAGTCGTGTGGGAGTCGTGTGGGAGTCCTGTGGCAATCTGCCCAGGCTAAATCCGCTCTCTCCGCTCACCTCATTCAGGCGAGTCTCACTGACTGTGAGACTCGCCTCACTGTCAAATATACAAGTTCAGTTTTTAACCTTGTCTAATGCCATTTATTGGTGGATAAACATGTTATTTATTGGTTTATATGTGCTAATTTAAATATTCTATTTATTGGTGAAGTTGAAGATACCAGATAACCAGATAAGATTTGTGAAGATACCAAATCAACGCTCATGCTGAGGAGCAGTGCTGAGTGCATTTTCTTCACCACTAAATTCTACAATTGACCCTACAAAGGTGGTGTTGGGGATTAAGGCTTTCAGGTCTGAGCCTTGTCACAGGCACCATTTACATCCTGAGACAGGTACGTACAATGAAACACCAAAGTAACTCATTTCGACTTAGAATGCTAATATAGGTTGGAAAAGAGCAGGGGATGGGGAGACAATATCTATAGAAAACAGATGAAGACTGCACTAAGTTTAAGATATTAATAGCAGCAATAGAACAAAAAATGAACTGAACTTTCCAGTTTGGGGATAAAGTCTGATTGAAATCAATGGTACTTACTCCTAAGTAGGCATGCATAGAATGGTTTGCGCTATAAAGCAAAAAACCCAACCCTTAAACATTACAATACACAGGTAGGCAGTGATTTACATCAAAATTGAGGAATCCTCTCAACTGCCCTATAGAGATCCCCACTGCTGACAAAACACAAAGGCAGCCTTCCTCAGGGGGGATTACTTATTGTGAACCTCTCCCAGCCAGCCTCCTGTGCTTCACCTGCCTTTCTCGAAGTCCAGTGGTGGTGGAACAGAATAGTGACCCTGCATTTTGCTCCTTAACTCTGCTTCAACAAGGGCTAGAGCTTGGCTTAAAAAAAAAAAAAAAGCTGGGAATCTGGGCGAGCTAATGGGCTAACCGGGTGTTGGGGAACATGCTTACAATCTGGTAATTAGCTGGAAATCCAAGGGTGATGGCAACTTTAATCCCTGACATCTCCAGCTAGGTTGGAAAAGATTCCTGCTTGAAACCTTGGAGAGCCACTGTCAGTCAGAGTAGACAGTACTAAGCTAGATGGATCAATGGTCTGACTTGGTATAAGGCAACTTCCTTTGTTTCTCTGTGTGTGTGTGTGTGTGCGTGTGCGCAAAGGAATAGACTGAAGAGCAATGATACAGAGCTCAACTCATTCCAAAAGGTTATAAATGCCATGTATTATTTATCTTTGAAGCATGCTTGCTTGCATGTCTATTGGCTAAATAACCCAAACAGGAGTAAAGTTAAAGCTTTTCTACTAGTAAATTGTAAACATATTTAATGGAGAACTTGATAAGAGGGAGGGAACTTTGCCTAATAGGTTTCGATCTGGAGTGTTCTATAGATTTACACAAAAATGTGTTATTGACCAATGCAATGGCTCTTCTAATCCTGCCCATTTTATAGAGTTAATAATATCTTTCAGTGTGACTCAAGTACAAAATTAATTCTGATCTACCACTGCAATGAAGCTATTGACATTCTATACAAATCATAAACAGTATTTCACATTGGAGATATGTTGTATTAGAAAGCAAAAAAAATAGGTGGGACTCATCAAATAGCTATTGCTCCATGCAGGATACTGTGACATTATTGAATTTGTATGTAAAGAGGGCATTTGTTAAAGACAGATTTTCTGTGTCGTGCTATAATTTTAGAAATTGATTCCACCAATATGTGTTTGCCTCTTTCATGATATTATGTTCTCTGTATTTCTGTTTAGGAATTGAAATTGATTAAAGACATTATAGTTCTCAGATTTATTGTCATGATCTCTGTAAACCTGCATAAATTGTATATTGGGGTGGAAGATGCAATCTTCTAAGAATTTTGCCTGCACAGGACCTATCACAATAAACTGTTGTTCTAGAACAGCTGAGTTTTCCTCTTGCACAACTGTAAGGCAGAGGACTGAAGCTTGAAGCTCAGGAGATCTGTAGCTTCCATGGTGTTTCAGAAGGTCCGTGGTTCAAGACCTCCTGAACTTCATTGCCTGGGCAGAGAACTGTTTACAGCACTGTAAAATTCATTGATTTTCTTTTGGAAAGATATGTGTATGATTTTCCCCAAATATTCCAGTGCTGAAATCCTTCTCGGAAAGAAAAGAAAATGCCTTGGGCTATTTTACACAATATCCTCACTAATCTGTTGAAAATTTAATGGTGATATATCTATTTGAATAGTTACAATGAACACATCACTTCATGGTGGTTAGAGTGGTGAGAGATAAGTTCTTTCGCAGTGTAGGCAGCTAGGTGTGAATAGGGAAGGAAACTCATTTCCTTCCTCAAAAACACTGACATCAGAAGTTACCATACCTAGTTCACAGAAAATTCTGCACAGCACTAGAACAAAAGCTTTCTAATTTTTCTTCCAGCAAAGTATATGGATGGCAGAATAATGATGGGTATCTTTTTTCCCTTCTGGCCTATGCATAAGCAGCCCCAGAGGGTAAAGCTGGGCTCAAGACAGCTCTGAAGTTATGGACACAAGGCATAACTCCATAACTCTGAAGTTATGGACACAAGTTATGGACACAAGGCCAAATATGGACACACATTTTGTTGGAATCTCTTGACTATTTTAATTTTGACAGCCAGCAAATATGAAATGTTATCAGCTTTTTTGGTCAAATACCATTGCATATCACCTGTCAAATAGTGGCCTCATTCATGTGTAACGCAAAACCACAGTTAAATGGTGCAGAGGTTGGAATTTGTGAATTGATCCACAATTGCGCTTGGCAAACCCCTTGAAGATCGTGGCCAATGGCTGCCACCCTGCAGATGTTCCGACACCTTGCCCACAGTCTAGCAACGTGAGCGCTATGGTACTTGCTGGGCACAGGCTCTCTCCCTCCCCTCCCCACCCCACCCCACCCCACCCCACGGGTGCCTATTGGATGGCTGTGTCTTCATGAGATGGGCAGCGAGCCCTCGGGGGACGGGGAGCCACGGCACAGACGTATACATGACACAGAACTGTATACTGCATATGTACAAACCTGCTCATTGCAACATCCCCCCCAAAGACCGTGATCCACTTGTGGAACTCTCTGCCACAGGATGTGGTGACAGCCAACAGCCTGGATGGCTTTAAAAGGGGTTTGGATGACTTCATGGAGGAGAGGTCTATCAATGGCTACCAGTTGGAGGGCTGTGGGCCACCTCCAGCCTCAAAGGCAGGATGCCTCTGATTACCAGTTGCAGGGGAGTAACAGTAGGAGAGAGGGCATGCCCTCAACTCCTGCCTGTGGCTTCCAGCGGCATCTGGTGGGCCACTGTGTGAAACAGGATGCTGGACTAGATGGGCCTTGGGCCTGATCCAGCAGGGCTGCTCTTATGTTCTTATGATGTGGACTTGGTGGACCAGGAAGAGGGAGGGTTATCCTGCCCTGAAAATGGAGGTTGCTGGGCTGCCGTTGGATGAACATTTGGCAACCCCCAGTTTCACGTTACGTGTGATTGTGGCCAGTGTCAAGGAGTAAATATGAAATAACTTTTCATGTCAGCTACAAAATATTATTGAAAACTGAGTGTTATTCTAGACTAACTTTCAAGTACAGTAACATATTAAAGAGAGAGAAAGAGAGAGTGAGAGAGCGAGAGAGCACACAGACCGGACACTAGAGATGTGTTGTGTATTTGTAATAATTGCTTTATTTACTTATGTAAATAAAGCCTACTAGAAGTAAGCAGATGTTACAGATATCAGCTGTATGTGAATATTCAGCAAATCTTCAGAGCATAATATTCAATATCATATTTCTCCCACTTGCATATGCATAAACATTGATGGCATAATCATAAATCTTAGACATGTTTGCCCGCTTCCGACCTGCTTTAAAAGTGGGCCCTTGGTGTGCCAAGGAGTTGCAGGGTCTGAAGCAGCAAGGTAGGCGACTGGAGCAGAAGTGGAGGAGAACTTGGCTCGAAATTGACAGGATACAGCATAGAGACCATTTGAAGGTTTATGTGGAAATGGTGTGTGTGGCAACCCCCCCCCCCGCAATTTTGCGTGTATTGCTTCTGCAGATTTGCATTCAGCAGAGCTGTCCCAGGTTGAAAGGAGTTTGATTCAGGATCCTTCTGTTCAAACCAGTCCCTGGAGACTTTGTTCTGCTGCAATGCTTTTAATGGGTACTTTGCGGATAAAATATTTTGTATTCGGGCCAACTTGGACTCCACTGTTTTTGCAGAGTCTATTAAGGTGGTGTCCAGCAATCCCTCTTGCAGTATTAGATTGGATCGGTTTCAATCTGTGATGCCTGATGATGTGGACAAGCTGCTTGGGGCGGTGCGGCTTATCACTTGTTCTCTGGATCCTTGCTCGACTTGGCTGCTTCATTCTAGAGGGGAAATTAAGAAACCATAAGAAACATAAGAACAGCCCTGCTGGATCAGGCTCAAGGCCCATCTAGTCCAGCATCCTGTTTCGCACAGTGGCCCACCAGATGCCACAGGCAGGAGTTGGGGGCGTGCCCTCTCTCCTGCCATTACTCCCCTGCAACTGGTACTCAGAGGCACACCCTTGAGGCTGGAGGTGGCCCACAGCCCACTGACTAGTAGCCATTGATAGACCTCTCCTCCATGAAGTCATCCAAACCCCTCTTAAAGCCATCCAGGTTGTTGGCCGTTACCACATCCTGTGGCAGAGAGTTCCACAAGTGGATCACGCGTTGTGTGAAAAAGTACTTCCGTTTGTTGGTCCTAGACCTCCTGGCAATCAATTTCATGGAGTGACCCCCGGTTCTAGTGTTGTGTGAGAGGGAAAAGAATCTCTCTCTCTCCACTTTCTCCACGCCATGCATGATTTTATAGACCTCTATCATGTCTCCCTGCAGTCATCTTTTTTCTAAACTAAAAAGCCCCAGGTGTTGTAGTCTTGCCTCGTAAGAAAGGTGCTCTAGGCCCCTGATCATCTTGGTTGCCCTCTTCTGTACCTTCTCCAGTTCAACAATGTCCTTTTTAAGATGTGGTGACCAGAATTGTATGCAGTACTCCAAGTGTGGTCGCACCATAGTTTTGTATAAGGGCATTATAATGTTAGCCGTTTTATTTTCAATCCCCTTCCTAATGATCCCTAGCATGGAATTTGCCTTTTTCACAGCTGCCGCACATTGAATAGACACTTTCAACGAGCTGTCAACCACAACCCCAAGATCCCTTTCCTGGTCCGTCACCGACAGCTCAGATCCCATCAACATATACTTGAAGTTGGGGGTTTTCGTCCCAATGTGCATCACTTTACACTTGCTAACATTGAACCGCATTTGCCATTTTGTCGCTCACTCCCCCAGTTTGGAGAGATCCTTTTGGAGCTGCTCACAATCCATTTGGGATTTCACTACCCGGAAGAGTTTGGTATCATCTGCAAATTTGGCCGCATCGCTGCTTACCCCTGCTTCTAGAAATTAAAAAGCATCGGTCCCAGTACAGATCCCTGGGGGACCCCACTTCTTACTTCCCTCCATTGTGAAAACTCTCCATTTATACCTACCCTCTGTTTTCTGTCTTTCAACCAGTTAGCAATCCACACATGTACTTGTCCCTTTATTCCATGACAGCTAAGTTTCCTCAGGAGTCTTTGATGAGGAACTTTGTCAAAAGCTTTTTGCAAGTCCAGGTAGACTATGTCAACTGGATCACCTTGATCCACATACTTGTAGACACTCTCAAAGAAGTCCAAAAGGTTGGTGAGGCAAGATTTACCTTTGCGGAAGCCATGCTGGCTCACTCCCAGCAGGGCCTGTTCTTCTAGGTGCTTTACAATTTTATCCTTGAGGATGCTTTCCATCAATTTGCCTGGAACGGACGTTAGGCTAACCGGCCTGTAATTTCCCGGATCGCCCCGGATCCCTTTTTGAAAATCGGTGTTACATTTGCTACTCTCCAGTCCTCTGGTACAGAGCCCGATTTCAGGGATAAGTTAAATATTTTAGCAAGGAGGTCGGCAATTTCACATTTGAGTTCTTTGAGGACTCTTGGATGGATGCCATCCGGCCCTGGTGATTTGTTAGCTTTTAGTTTTTCCAGACAGTTTAGAACATCATCCCTTGTCACTTCTATCTGACTCAGCTCTCTAGCCTCCATCCCTAAAAAGCCTGGTTCAGGAACAGGTATATGCTCAGTATCCTCTGCCGTGAAGACAGACACAAAGAACTCATTCAGTTTCTCTGCAACCTCCATATCCTCCTTAATAATCCCTTTCACTCCCTCATTGTCTAATGGTCCAACTGCCTCCCTGGCAGGTTTCCTGCTTCTGATGTACTTAAAGAAGTTTTTGTTATTCCCCTTGATACTTTTGGCTAAATGTTCCTCAAACTCTCTTTTTGCCTCCCTTATTGTCACCTTGCATTTCTTTTGCCAGAGTTTGTGTTCCTTTCTGTTCTTTTCGTTTGGACAGGCCTTCCAATTTCGGAAGGAAGTCTTCTTCCCTTTTATGGCTTCCTTGACGGTACCCGTTAGCCATGCTGGCATCCTCCTGGACTTAGTGGTACCTTTCCTCCTTTTGGGTATACAATCTAACTGGGCTTCTAGTATTGTGGTTTTGAGTAAACGCCATGCACTCTGGAGTGAAGTGACTCTCCTGATTTTCCCTCCTCAGCTTTCTTTTCACCATACTCCTCATTTTGGAGAAGTTTCCTCTTTTGAAATTTAAAATGTCTGTGTTAGACATCCTTGGTGATTCTCTCCCCGCAAGTATGCTGAATTTGATGGCACTGTGGTCACTGTTCCCTAAAGGGTCGATGACACTGACATCACGCACCAGGTCCTGGGTGTCACTCAGAATTAGATCCAAGGTCGCCTTCTCTCTGGTCGGTTCCATGACCAACTGTTCTAAGGCACAGTCATTTAGCGTATCTAGAAATTTGACCTCTTTGTCCTGACTTGAATGTGAATTTACCCAGTCTATGTGTGGGTAGTTGAAATCACCCATAATTACAGCCCTGCCTCTCCTTGATGCCTCCCTGATTTCCTCCTGCAACTCCCAGTCACTGTCGGCATTTTGATCCGGAGGGCGATAGCACGTCCCCAGTAGCACGTTTCCTTTCCAGCCTTGTATAGTCACCCACAGGGTTTCTGTGGAGGACTCCAGTCCACCTAGGTTTTCTAGCTTGTTAGATTCTATCCCTTCTTTAACATACAGTGCTACCCCTCCTCCAAGGCACCCCTCCCTGTCCTTCCTATAGAGTTTATACCCAGGGACAACAGTGTCCCACCGGTTCTCACTGTTCCACCATGTTTATGTTATGCCCACTATGTCTATTTCTGCATTAGCAACCAAGCACTCCAGCTCACCCATCTTGGCTCGGAGGCTTCTGGCATTGGCATACAAGCACCTATACACTGAATCTTTCCCCTGATGTATGCTGTCCCTTTGACTCTTTGACCTGCTGGCACAGCCTCCTGTCTGCTCTTTATGCGGTTCTGCTCCGTCCCCATCTGTTTTATTTGAATTCTTTGCAGCCTCACACTTTAAAGGATGGCTTTTGCCAAACGGGATACTGCCCAGTTCCCATTGTTGGAGACAACCTAGACAACCAAATTGTTGGAGACAACCTAGTTAATATCATTAACTCATCGCTGAGGGAGGGTAGGATGCCTCCTTATTTAAAAGAGGCAATGAATAGACCACTTCTTAAGAAGCCTTCCCTAGTTCCCTCAGTGATGGATAGTTATAGGCTGGTCTCCAATCTACCATGGTTGGGAAAGATGATTGAGAGAGTGGTGGCTAACCAGCTCCAGGCAGTTTTGAAGGAAACCGATTATTTAGACCCATTTAAAACTGGCTTTAGAGCAGACTGTGGGATTGAGACGGCCTTGGTTGGCCTGATGGATGACCTTTACCAGGGAATCATTAGAGGGAGTGTGACTCTGTTCTTTTTGGTCTCTCAGCAGCATTCAATACTATCGACAATGGTAACCTTCTAGATCACCTGGAGGAGTTGGGGATAGGAGGCACTGCTTTGCAGTGGTTCCACTCCCATCTCTCAGACAGATTCCAGATGGTGGAGTTTGGTAATTGTTGCTCTTTGAAATGGGAGCTATTATATGGAGTCCCTCAGGGCTCTATTCTGTCACCAATTATATTTGTGTCCCTCAGGGCTATTTGTGTCCCTCAGGGTCTTCTACATGAAACTGCTGGGTGAGGTCATCCAGATTTTTGGTGCAGGGTGTTATCAGTATACTGATGACACCCAAATCTATTTCTCCTTGTCGCTGCCATCATCATCATCATTACCATTATCATGATCATCATCACCACCATCATCACCATCATCATGATCATCATCATGATCATCATCATGAAACAGCATTCACTCCCTAAATGCCTGCCTATGGGCAGTAATGGGCCGGATGAGGGATAACAAATTGAAGCTGAATCCGAGCAAGATGGAGATGCTCATTGTGGGGGATCGGAATTTGAGGGATGAGTTAGATCTTCCTGAGTTGGATGGGGTTGCACTCTTCCACAAGGAACAGGTATGCAGCTTGGGAGTGCTCTTGGATCCAGCCCTCACCCTGGTATCTCAGGTGGAGGCTGTCACCAGGAGTGCTTCCAACAACTTTGGCTGATTCAACAGCTGTGTCCATTCCTTGAAGAGAATGATTTCAAAATAGTGGTGCATCAGCTGGTAGCCTCCAGGCTTGACTATTGCAATCCACTCTACATAGGGCTGCCTTTGTATGTAGTTCGGAAACTTCAGTTAGTTCAAAATGTGGCAGCCAGACTGGTCTCTGGGGCAACCCAGGGAGACCATACTATGTTTTAAAACAGTTGCCGGGGCTCCTGATATGTTTCCGGGCAAAATACAAAGTGCTGGTCGCACCCACACCCCCAATGAGGCACAAGACACAGGCATATTTGAAAAGGGCCACAATTTTATTGCAATATAATTAACAGAAACTTTAACAGACTGAACTGGGATTGGCGCTCCACCTCCACGGTGCGGTTCGTAAAGGCCGGCCCGCATGGGGCCGCCTTAGTCTAGTTGACACAGGCAATTACACCGTAGCTCCGGTTAGCCCTGTGGCTCTAGAGTAGAGGCTGCCCATCTCAGCCAACCTAAGGTCAGGTCTCTGTCATTGACGACAACCCCCCAGAAGCTGCCTAGGCTTTTGGAAGGGAATTGACTAAGGGAATTGGGCTAAGTCAGCATCCCTGATCCACCAAGCCTCAAGGAATCTGATCGCCCTCCATGTAGCCAAACGCTTACCTAAGGTGCTCACCAAGGCTTAGTTGTTTCCCACCGCACTGCATCTGCCAAAATGTGACCAGGAAAGAAGGGAAACGTAACTCTCTAACGCAAGGACATAGTCCGAGTCAGGCAAAAAAGGACGTGCACCCCAGGCCAATCAGGTATGTGCCCCCCAAATTCCTGCCCAGCCCCATATGGTGATCAGCAAGCCCAGACTATATCCAAGGGAGAGGAGGGAGGGTGCCTATGAGAAACAGACTGCTGAGGATAACGCTAACATGGCCGTTGCCGCCTAAGCCCTGAAGGAGCTTCCCTCCCTCAGACCCAAAGGAGCCATCCAGAGGCTGCCCAAGCCTCGTGTTCCTTGTTCAAAGGGGGCTGGGGCAAACAAGTCATGCAGTCGATTAAGGCAGCGAGCTGCTGGATTATTACCTTTAAAGCCCTGAATGGCTTGGGTCTGAGCTACCTTAGAGAGTGCCTTCTTCTGTATGATCCTCATTGCACATTGAGGTCATCTGGAGAGGTCCGTCTCCAGTTACCACCAGTGCATCTGGTGGCAACTCAGAACCAGGAATTCTCTGTAGCTCCTCCTGGACTATGGAATGCACTCCCAGCAGATATCTGCAGTTTAGGCTTGCTGTTGGCCTTTAAGAGAGCCCTAAAGACTTGCTTGTTTGGCCAGGCCTTCCAAGGTTTTTAAATTGCTTTTAAGAATTTTAATTGGTTTTAAATGGTTTTGAATTGTTTGGGGGGGAAAATTATGTTCTTTTAAGCAGGGTGTTTTAAATGGTGTTTGTTTTTATTTCTTTTTAAACTTGTTGTGCACCGCCCAGAACCTTTGGATGGGGCGCTCTATAAAAGTAATGAATGAATGAATGAATGAATGAATGAACTAAGAAAGCCTTGAGACTGATGTGACTTTATCTTGTGCCAGACGGTAGTATTTCAATTTCAGATCTTAACAGTCCACTTCTTGAAAATGGACCCCGCCTCGAGGGTCGGGGAGGGGGCGTTGCAGTCATCTATCGAGAGATCCTCCCCATTTCCAGATGGCAATCTCAGAATTTCGACTGTTTGTCCTTGAGAAGTGGTCCTCTGAGATAGGCTGGGGATTCTGCTGGTGTACCGACCACCCCGCTGCACTTCAGTCTCCCTACCTGAGCTGGCGGGGGTGGTCTTGGAAGTGGCCTTGGGTTCCCTCAGGCTTATTGTTTTGGGGGATTTCAATGTCCATGCTGAAGCCCCCCAGTTGGTGCGGCTCAGGATTTCATGGCCTCCATGGCAACCATGGGCCTGTCTTAGTTGGTATCGGACCCTACCCACATGGCAGGACATACTCTGGATCTGGTTTTTGCCGACTGGGAAATAAATGATCTGGAGGTGGGGGAATTTGAGACAACTCCCTTGTCATGGACAGATCATCATCTGGTGGGGTTTAGTTTGACTGCTCCATCTGCCCTCTGCAGGGGTGGTGGGCCAGTTAGGATGGTCCGCCCCCGGAGGCTTATGGATCCGCTTAGATTCCAGATGGCCCTCGAGGAGTTTCCAGTGTCCAGAGCTGGTGACCCTGTTGAGGCCCTGGTCGATCTCTGGAATGGAGAGACGGCCCGGGCTGTTGACACGGTTGCTCCTAAATGCCCTCTCCGGCTTTGTGGAGCCCGTTCTGCTCCTTGGTTTTCCTTGGAGCTTAGGGTGATGAAACTACTCAGTCAACAGCTGGAACGACACTGGAGGAAGAGTCATTATGAATCTGACCGAACACGGGCTAGAGCCCATTCTAGGGACTACTCCGTGGGGGGGCGGTGGCAAACAAACGTTTTTTCTCCGCCTCCATTGCATCTGCTCAGTGCAGACAAACAGAGCTGTTTCGTGTGGTAAAAACACTGCTCCACACATCCCCCCAGGTAATGGGGGAGGAATCATCTACAGCCCATTGTGATCAGTTTGCTTGCCACTTTGCAGATAAAGTCTCTCACACCCATGCCAATTTGGACTCCAGAGTTTTGGCAGTTCTGGCAGACGTGCCTCTGGTACTATCTGGTCCCATTGTGTTGGATTCTTTTTGGTTAGTGCGGCCTGAGGATGTGCAAAAGATCCTGGGCAGTGTGCAGGCAACATTGTGTGCTCTTGACCCTTGCCCTTCATGGCTAATAAAAGCTGCCAGGGAGGCTACAGGTAGATGGTTGGAGGTGATTATTAATGCTTCATTAAGGGAGGGCATAATGCCAACGTGCCTCAAGGAGGCAGTGGTAAGACCATTATTAAAAAAGCCCTCCCTTGATCCCTCCAACCTGGACAACTATAGACCGGTCTCTAACCTTCCCTTTTTGGGCAAGGTGATAGAGCGTGTGGTGGCATCCCAGCTGCAGAGGGTCTTGGATGATATGGATTATCTGGACTCTTTTCAGTCTGGCTTCCGCCCCAGATATGGGACTGAGACTGCCTTGGTTGCTCTAGTGGATGACCTACACTGGGAACTAGACAGGGGGAGTGCGTCCCTGTTGGTTCCTCTGGACCTCTCTGCGGCTTTCGATACCATGAACCATGGTATCCTTCTGGGCCACCTCTCAAGTATTGGAGTCGGAGGTACTGCGTTGCAGTGGTTCCGGTCCTTTCTTGAGGGGAGGGTCCAGAAAGTGGTGCTGTGGGACTACTGCTTGGCTCTGTGGCCACTGGCCTGTGGGGTTCGGTCATGTCCCCCATGCTGTTTAACATCTACATGAAACCGCTGGGAGAGGTCATCCAGGAACTTGGACTGAGTTGTCAGAAATATGCGGATGACACTCAGCTCTATCTCTCCTTATCATCTGATCCTAGGGAGGCGGTGGATGCCCTGAATCGGGGGCTGGAGGCCGTGATGGGGTGGATATGGGCTAACAAACTGAAACTGAATCCGGACAAAATGGAGGTACTGTTGGTCAGTAGGAGAGCCAATCGGGATGAGGAGATTTTACTGGTTCTGGATAGGGTTGTACTCGCCTTGAAGGAGCAAGTACGCAGCTTGGGGATACTACTGGACCCGGCTCTGCTTTTGGAAGCTCAAGTGGAGACGGTGGCCAGGGGTGCCTTTGCACAGCTTTGGCTAGTGCACCAGCTGCATCCCTTTCTTGAGAAGGCAGATCTCGACAGTTACCCATGCCTTAGTCACGTCACAGCTGGATTACTGTAACACGCTCTATGTGGGGCTGCCCTTGAAGAATATCCGGAAACTGCAGCTAGTGCGAAATGCAGCAGCTAGGGTTTTATCTGGAGCTGCCCAATGGGAGCACATCACACCCATTCTGAAAGAGTTGCACTGGCTGCCGGTTCGTTTCTGGGTCCAATTCAAGTTGCTGGTTTTGACCTTTAAAGCCTTTAACGGTTTGGGCCCGGGGTATCTGAGGGACCGCCTGCTCCCAAGGGTTGCTGCCCACTTGACGAGGTCATCTGAGGGGGCTCTGCTCTGGGTGCCGACAATGAGGGAGGCTCGGCTGTCGTGCACTTGGGACAGGGCCTTCTCTGTTGCTGCCTCCAGACTCTGGAATGCTCTCCCAGTGGCCATTCTCTCCTCATACTCCATCACAGTTTTTAGAAAGCTTGTTAAATCTTGGCTTTTTATACAGGCTTTTACATGATTGTTTTTATTGCTGCTTCTATATGTTTTTACCTGTGTATAGTTTTTTATGTTTGTATTTTATAGGTTTTAAATATGGTTTGTTTTTATATTTTTAGCTTAATATTTATTGTCATTTTATTGTATGTGTTTTTTAACTTTTATAAACTGCCTTGAGGTTGTTTTTAATGAAAGGTGGTATATAAATTCAACAATAAATAAATAAATAAATAAATAAATACATTTAATTAAAATGTTTAAATCTGTATGTATGTATGTATGTATGTATGCATGTATGTATGTATGTATTTATTTATTTATTTATTTATTTATTTAATTTCTATACTGCCCTTCCAAAAATGGCTCAGGGCGGTTTACACAGAGAAATAATAAATAAATCAGATGGATCCCTGTCCCGAAAGCGCTCACAATCTAAAGAGGAACATAAGATAGACACCAGCAACAATCACTGGAGGTACTGTGCTGGGGGTGGATAGGGCCAGTTACTCTCCCCCTGCTAAATAAAGAGAATCACCACATTAAAAGGTGCCTTTTTGCCAAGTTATCAGGGGTTAAATCTTAAAAATAGAATTATTTACAAGGGACTATGCACTCCTCAATTTAATTTGAAATTGGAATTTTTGAAGGAAATTGTGAAACATATGATGACGCCATCATACTGAGTCAGACCATTGTTTCACCTAGCATAGCATTGTCTACTCTGACTGGCAGCAACTGTCCAAAATCTCAAGCAGAGATCTTTCCCATTACCTGATCCTTTTAACTGGAGATATACAGGAACTGAACTTGGAACTTTCTGCGTGCTAAGCATATATTCTATGACTGAATTCTGCTCCCTCCTCAAAGTTATGGACAACATCCTGACTAACACTGTACCCCTGCAGTGAAAGGATGTCCAGATGTCTCTGTGTGGAAAGGGAGCATTTTCACAGATCTCCCCTTCCCCCAGAAATGTGTAACCCAGAGATATGACCATGAGGGTTATGCAGCCCTCAAGGCCATATTTCTGGGTTACTCAGATGCTTTCAGGGAAAGTGAGATCTGTGAAAACTCCCACCACCCCCAATATGAGCACTCACACTTCCAAAGCAGGGATGCTACAGCTGAGGACAGGCATCCTTGAATGAGGCCTTAGTCAGGAACACAGCAACTGTTCTTGAAGCAAGATGATGATGATGATGATGATGATGATGATGATGATGATGATGATGATGATGATTAATTTGATTTCTATACCGCCCTTCCAAAAATGGCTCAGGGCGGTTTATACAGAGATATAATAAATAAATAAGATGGATTCCTATCCCCAAAGGGCTCACAATCACATAATTACATGAGATAATCACATAAGATAGACACCAGCAACAGTCACTGGAGGTCCTGTGCTGGGGAGGGATAGGGCCAGTTACTCTCCCCCTGCTAAATAAAGAGAATCACCACGTTCAAAGGTGCCTCTTTGCCAAGTTAGCATGACAGACCACTCTAAGTTCCTGTGTTTTCTTGGCTTTTGTGTAGGTTAACTGCTGCTTTCTCATCTTCATTTTTCATTCTGGGTAGCCAAGACACACAGCTCATTTTTCTTTTCTGTGCTGGCAATGCGATGGCAATAAGATTAAATACTTCTTGAAATAAATTAATATGCCAGCTGCTTGTTGATCCATTGATTTTTAAGTAAACCTGGCTGGCTTAGTAAGACTGATTTTGAAGTCCCAAGTTTCAGACGTAGTGAAACATCACTCCATTTCAGGAGCAGCAACAGCAGCGCTGCTTACCCAGGGGGACCCTGCTGAGTAGCTGTCAGAACCCCACTCAGCCGCAAAACTGTAGCCTAGTTACAGAGAGGAGAGTAATGGAGCCAGGGGGCTTGATGCCCAATACTGATATCAGAAAATGATGCTGTTAATCCATTTAAGTAATTATTTTGAGGCAGTTACATTTAGTCTCAATTTCCCATCATTCCACATTGATGTGAAGGCTATTTAACCTCATTTATAACTCATAATCACAAGTAACTAAATATGCAAGAAGTGGTATCACCAGGGATGGCCCGTCCATGAGGCAGGGTGAGACGGTTGCCTTAGGCGCAGGTGTAGGGAGGGGCATAGAAGTGGCAAGTGCTGAGCCCTTGGCACCATGAGGGCCACCCCACTGTACCCTGCTGCTGCCCTTCCTCAGCTCCCTGGAGTAGCCCGCTTTTCCCGCTCACTGCCCCCAACTGGATCTCACTGATTGTGAGAACCGCGCCAGGGTGGCCAGAACCTCAGGGGTATACTTGTGAGTCAAATGGGCCGTAACCCGAAATTTGGCTTTAAAAAAGCCAAATCTGGCAACAGAGCGTGAGACCCGGTCCATTATGTACAGAGGGGCAAGTGCAGGCTGCTTTTCTGCACTCTTGCTGCTGTCTGTTTCTTAGCCCCACCTCTACTCCAGGACTGGAATACAAGTAACTTCAAAAGCTGGCCTGGGTCAAGGAATGGATTAACCAAAACCACCACACTACCCAAGTTCAGGAATTATGCATACTCCCATTTTCTGCTTGTGTGTGAGTTCAAAACAAGGCCAGAGGCACCAGCCGTGATCGTCTGCTAAGCAGCAGCTGAGTTGGAGGCCTTTCTCTCCTGCCTCATTAAAGACCTGGGCACAGCTGCCAAAGAGCCCTGTGGTTGTCTTTGGTAGAATACAGGAGGGGTTGACCATTGCCATCTCCCACACAGTATGAGTTTATGCCTTTCAGCATCTTCCAATATCTCTGCTGCCCGATATAGGTGCTTCCCATAGTCTGGGAAACATACCAGCAGGGAAACCTCATGCTTGCTAGGCAAGTCATTTCCCACTGCACCCTATGCGATTCTTAATTGTGAGAATGAGCCAATCATCCCCTTTGCTCAAGTTTCTCATCCTGTGGGACCAATAACAGCTGCTAATCGCCTGGCGTGTTCTTGGTATTTGATTTGTTTGTCTTGTTCTCAGCAAGGTTGGATGTGGGGGAGTTAATGGCTCTAAGAAAAAAGGAGTGTTGTGTCTGCAGGATCTATCTAAATACCATCTCATCCTTGGCATTGTCGTTTAATAGGATTGCAGTGGTATAATGGTATCTCTTTAAATAGATTGGATCTAAATTATGGGAACAAGGGATTCAAGGACATCATTCCTGCCCTTGCTTATATATAATTGGGCAAGCCTTTCAGGGACAAGACAATGGTTCCGTCTGGTTGCAGGGATCATCCCAAAATAACAGTCTGCCATGGAGAGGTTTGTGCCATAAGGGTCATCAGGAAAGAGCAAGACATGAGAAGAAAGCTGATGCCCTTTGGAAGCCCATTTCTGTTAATTAATTGGCCTGGCAGAAGATTTCAAAGCACCTCCTGATGCCCACATTCCAAGGTTATATACGGAAACAGCCCACAGTCTTATATGAGAGTGTGTATTTGTGCAATATGGGAATGGCCACAGTAGTTTATACTTGACTTGCCTCCATAATGTGTTGGGAAATTTATCCTGGCAGGGATTAGGAAGTGCCCGGCAAACAGTGAGAAATCAACAATTTGGAAGAGAAGAAATGCCTCCTGGTGAGCTAGGAGCAACAGTAGCAGCAGCAGGTCCACAAGATTCTGAGCAAAGGCTGAGGTTCATGGAGAAGCACAGAGGAGACTCGGAACTGAGAAAAGCCAAGTTGTGAGCACTTGACTGATCCAGCTGCAAGAACTGATGGATATGTGTGTAGACATAGAAAGGCACTTATTTCACTTTAAAGGGCCCCAATGCTATAAAACCCCAAGTGAACCAGATCTCTACAGCTAATTGCCAGGAAATAATGGCATCCTCTTGTGTAACATCATTAGCACAATTTTGTGTTGGCACAATTTGTGTGATCTGCACAGTTTGCATACACACAGTATTACTGGACTGATGTGTCTTTGTACAATATGTCAGCCAAAACCTTTTAGAGAAACACACTTGAAGTTGTCTATTCTTCTGGGTGTCTTCTGTCAGGAGTCAGAACAAGGGTAAGGGTGGTACACCATTTGGATCATGATTTGAGGGAGTCCTGTGTGTGGCAGGAGAAGGAGGAGACCACAGAGAAGAATGCCCTAGGGCAAGGATTCCCAACCATGGGTCCACAGTTGTTGTTGGACAGTGGCCCCCATCATCTAAGGAGGTGCACAAACTGCGGTTCAAGCACATTTAGGGAGCAGGGCCCGGGAGCTTTAAGAAAGAGGAGAGAAGGCCTTACTAGGGGTGTGCATGAATTGGATTTTGTGATTCGATTTGACCTTGAATCAAATCGCAAACTCTCGAACTGAAGCGGCTGCACCGGCCAGCTGATTCGATAATTCAATTAATGATCATCAAATGGATTCTGATTTGATAATTCAATTAATGATCATCAAATGGATTCTGATTAGATAATTCAATTAATGATCATCAAATGGATTCAACTTTTCCATGGAGAGCAGGACTACTCATTAATCCCAATAAGTAGACCGGCTCTCCTCAGAAAAAACAGTGCAATTCTAGCACTGTTTTTCTGGGGAGAGAGTGTCTACCTATTGAGTTTAATGGGTAGACCTGCTCTCTAAGAAAACCTATTGGTAGACCAGATCTCCCTGAAATGGAGAGCTGGTCTACCAATAGGTTTTCTGGGAGAGAAGGACTACCCATTAAAACCAATTGGTAGACCTGTTCTCCTCACAGAAAACCTGTGGAATGGGCAAGCAAAATGGGGGTTCAAATTGATGAATCGATTCAAATTGAATCAGGGTGACTTGATTTGAGGCTGAATCATTTGAATTGACCCAATTCGAATCAATTTATCCTCTGATCATGATGCACATCTCTAGTCCTTACCTGTTCTCTGCCACCTCATGCAGCTTCCACCCCATGCAGCTTGGCACGCATCCCAAGAATCCCAGCACAGTGCAAGCACACACATAACATGTGTGCATGCATGGGTACCATTTGCGAGGTCAGCAACACCATGCTGACCACGCAAATGGTACCCGTGCATGCACAGATGCCTTACGCATACTGACGCTGCACAGGGATTCTTGGAATGTGCGCTGCCCCAGAATGAAATTGCATAGGATGGTGATGAGCTTCTCTTTTTATAACACTCCCAGGCTCTGCTCCCGAAATGTGCTCAACCACGGTACAAACCATCATCCCCGGCCACATTCTTAGCCACAATGGCCTAATGATGATGGAAATTGTCATTCAGCAACATTTGAAGACTCTAAGTTGGGAGCTACTGCCTTAGGAGAGAGTTAGGGGGCTAGACAACCCATGTGTGAGGTGAATTGCTGGTCACTACATCAGAACATAAGGAGAGCCTTGCTGGATCAAATCCAAGGCCCAGCTAGTCTAGCACTCTGTTTCCCACAGTGAACACCAGATACCTCACACTAGGGGTGTGCATTTTGGAATTTTCTTGTTTCGATTTGTATCCAAATCGAAACATCCCAGTTTTGTTTTGTACCCAAACTTTCTGAATCCGAATCAGCCCTGTTTTGTTTTGTAGCCAAATTTTCCGAATCCGAATCCAAATCAATTTGGATTTTTAAAAAGGGTCCCCAGGCAAAAAGAGTGGGTGCTGGTTGTAGTGTCCAATGGGTGGAAGCTACCACCCAAATTTCAAAGGAATTAGACAAAGGGCTGATTTTTTTTTGGTGAATTTTTTTTAAGTTTACACATCTTTAAGAATTTTCCCATAGGGAATAATGGGGATTCCAGCCAATGTATCGCTTCAAATCAAGGGGAAAGGGATGACCCAGAGCAGAGTGTGGTGGGTGGTAGTGCCCAATAGGGACAGGGAAACTTCCAGAATTATTTCAAAGGAATTGGGCAAAGGGCTGATCTTTTGTGATTTGTTGAAGTTTACGTGCCTTTAAGATTTCTCCCATAGGGAATAATGGAGGTTTCAGCAGCCCCATAATTCCACTTGGGGGGCACTGGGGTTGCCCAGAGCGAGGGGTTGTGTAGTGCACATAGGGTGCCAACCACCCCCATACCCATAAGCCTGTGGGGTACTGGGTTTTGTTGTTTCTGAGGTGTTCATTGTAGATTCTCTGGTAGCATATGAGATTTTCAGTGAAAAACAAGAATCCACTCTCATATACTACCAGAGAATCTACACTCAGAACACCACAGAAACAGCAGAACCCAGCACCCCATGGGTTAGCAACCCTTCCCCTGGCCAATGTGGGGTCAGTAAAGAGTGGGAAGAAGCAAAAGAGCCAATGGGGAACAAGGAGGGAATTGTCAGCAGGTCAGCCCATGATTTAGGTCACTGATCAGAAGGCTGGAAGGGTGGGGAATTCAAAGAGATGTCAGACACAAAATGGAGACTGACTCAGAGATCACCACAAAATGGAGGTCCGAAACAACAAAACGTTTTGTAGCCGAAAGAGGGACGTTTTGTTTTGTATACAAAACTTTTGGATCTGGAAAATGGGTGTTTTGTTTTGTCTACAAAACACCCGAAACAGGCTGTTTTGGGTACAAAATGTTTTGCATCCGAAACGTTTCGCACATCCCTACCTCACACAACCAGGAGAAGAAGAAACATACTCCCTTTCCTTCTGTTGCTCCCCTGCATATTTGGAGGCACCCTGCCTCTGAACTTGGAGGAAGACATAGCCATCAGGACTAGTTGATAGACCTGTCTGCCATGGATTTGTCTAAGCTTCGCTTAAAGCCATCCAAGCTGGTGGCCATCACCACGTCCCCTGGCATAGAATTCCATGATTACGTATGCGCTGCATGAAAAAATGCTTCCTCGGGTTAGTTCTAAATTTCCTTGCAGTCAGTTTCATGGGATGACCATGTTGTTGTGAGAGAGGGAGAACGTCTCCCTATCCACTCTATTCAGACCATGCATAATTTATAAACCTCTAACATGTCTCCCCTCAGTTGCCTTCCCCCCACTAAATTGTATGTTAAGTGCTTGTAACTTCTCTTGGCTTGGACATTTTGAGTGTGTGAGGGAGACAGAAGATTTGAGGGTCTTTGATGCTGTTTCTGTATTGGCTGTGATTAATGTATTTCATTATTTACACAGTTTCACTCTAATGCTGCTCCTTGGAAGGACTTGGATGACCTGAATGCATTTTTATATTGATGTGTTTTTCTGTTACTGCTCTGAGTTTTCTGGTCTGATTGTTTTTTATGCTCATTGACTGGAAATATTATTGAATTAGTTAAATATTGACACTGTGTGACTGAGATGCTGTTAAATTCATGAGGGATATCACTACTGAAAGGGTTAGATATGTTAATATAAATCTGGTGCAGTATGACATTTCTGTTCATTGTTAATATTTATTGTTGTAGTTATTGTTATTTTGATAATGCTGGTCGCTGACTGAAATAAAGAGATTTGATTTGTTATTTTGATATGTTATATTAGTTGTTTATATTTCTATTAACCATTTTGGGTTTTCCTTGGAGGAAGAAAGTGGGATAGAAATCTGAAATGAATGGCAAAGACACTGGCTGAACTGGTTTATAGTTTGTAATGTTTTAATGTTTTATTGATGATCGTTTCAATTTTTTAATGTGATATTAGGTTTTAATTGTACACCGCCCAGAGATTTTATTTGGGGCAGTATGGAAATAAATAGAGTGTTTGTGCAGTAGTGCAAGAATGCTATTGTGCAAGGCTGTGGAATTGTGCAAATGCAGTTTATTTATTTATGTATTTATGTATTTATGTATTTATTGATTTGATTTGATTTGATTTGATTTGATTTCTATACCGCCCATCCAAAATGGCTCAGGGTTGTGCATAGAGGGCTGTTATAATATTTCAAGTGGCCCTGTATTGTGAAACTGCATTTGTGAAATGGCATGGTCTTGGGCAAGAGCAATCTAGCATAGATGCCCAAACACTCCATTCCGAGCCTGACGGAACCTTGTCCAGTATGTCAGCCACTGAGCAATGAATCCCACTCTGCCTCTAACTCACCTGGCAGCCTTGGGCAAGTCGCTCCTCTCAGCCCTATCTGCAACTTGGGAAGAATAATATTTCCCAAGAGAGCTGGTCTTGTGGCAGCAGGCATGAATGTTCCTCTTTGCTGAGCAGGGTCCACCCTTGTTTGCATTTGGATGGGTGACTACATGTGAGCTCTGCAAGAGGAACAATTGATGCTTGCTACTAGAAGGCCAGCTCTCCTCCCCGAGGCAAATTCCAAGCCAGCAGGTAAGCATAGACAAACAATTGCTTCCTCCAATGGCCAATATTCTGATGAATGCTGCACTTGTGCAATGGACAAAGCCATGCTAGTACAAGAGGAGAGCACAGCTGGCCTAAATTGCAGGGATGTTCAGAACTACCCTTGTGTGCCTGGGCACAAAGGCTCCCTGCAAAGCATGAGAGGCATGGCGCAGGCTGTGCACCTTGTTGCACAAGTGCAAACATGTTTGTGTGAGTGCAACGCTGGTTGGGAACGCAAGCTCTAGACTCGGCACAACTAGCTAGTGCATCAGCCTTGTGAGGCACACAGCCCTGGAGCAAGCCCAGCCTCAGTCAGGATGCTGGCCAATGGCTTTGAGCCACATGGAAGTCAATATAGACTGGGCATCAAGAAAACAGTTCAGCATTGGCATCAACTATTTCAGAAGCTGTGGAACTCCCTGCCTTGGGATCTGTTTTTCAAGCTGAACAGGCAGAGAAGCTTCAGGTTAACTTGTTTGGAGGACAGAAGGAAGGCAGTTTTGAAGAGTTTGGCCTCTTCTAGCTTGATGAGCCCCCCACCCCACTCTGCCCACCTGGCATTGTCACTGAGCAGGATAAAATTTATTATACTATATTCCCCAGAAGATAGGGAGAAGGTGGATTTCTGATGTGCTGCATTTGAAAACCAGCACAATCTGTAAATGGGAGAAGCCATCATCTCCTGCCATAATACAGCTAATGACATAATGGAAACGGTCATTATACATTGCCTACTTTTGCACTCCAGAAAAGCTGCCCAGCTTTTGTGTGGTTGCATTTTCTATTGCATCACTAAGCAAGCCCTCAAAATAGATTCGTGAGCGTAATAGCCCTATTATTAAAAGTAACAAGAGCTACAGAAATGATTTATTGACCATGATGAGTGTTGACTGCGTGAAAGGAAACAAATCTTTCTATAATGATGAAATACAAACTTTTTTCCCCCTTATACTGCAAGGGATCAGAAAGAGGAGTGAGGTCATTTTAAAGTTTTAGTGGTAGCATAAAACAAGCTTCCTAGATTTGAATGTTCTCATTCACCAGTAACTTTATTATCAAATCATTTAACCTGTCTTAACAGCAGCAGAGCACAATCTTTCATGCACAAATAGCACCATGGGAAGGAATGAGGCCCTTGCCACATTTTAAAACATCTCCTGCAGATTTTTTTCTGCTGCACAGCATAAATACCAAAATTACCCTTGGAATGCAAAATTGGATCATCCTGGCTTCATAGGGAATACTTCCTAAGAGCTGCTGAACACAATGATGTGATCTGTCTGCATGGAGACTCATCTAAGTCCAAGCCTATGTACCTTTCAGAAACTTTCAGCAGTCAATCTGTGAGCAGAAGAAGAGGGCATTGGAAGGAAAAGGGGGTTGCTTCTGCACAGTTCAATTTGTCATTGCCATTCTTATTTCATTTGCTTTTTATGGAGAATCCAGATGGCAGCTTTGTCAGCCTTTTGCTTTCTAGTGTGTTCTGCATTGTTCTTCCATCTTTCCCCCAAAATAATTTCTGATTTTTAAAATTTTAAAATTAAATTTCAGTGCCATGCTTCCATTGTGGACTGGCAAAGTGCTATTGAGGCTTCTTGGGGCTACTGAGCCTTTAATTAGCAGCTTCAGCCTTGCAGCTTCTACTATTTTATTGCTACTTTTATAATGTATAGCATGGCAGCAGTATTACTGATGAATGTACTCTTAATGGCACCTTACTTACTCATTTCCTGTGTTGCAATTATTTTTTGTTCCCCCTCCCCCTGTTCAGCTAATTCCACCCCCTGCACAAGTTTTAAAAAGAAAATACACAGGCCACGACTGCAATCGGAAGTGAAATACCTGTGCAGTGGTATTTATTCCACAGAATCCCTGTGGAAGAGGAGTGAGAGCTTTTAAACCTTTTCCCATATGGCTTTTAAAAAACCCCTAGAAATCATCCTCTGCTGCTTTTCTTCACTAATTTTCAGTGGAAGAAACACCTGGTGGCAAGCATTAAAAAGTCCCTTCCTTCCTTCCACCAACTCGACTACTCTTCCCATTTTTCAGCCTGCATGAGTGCATTTTGTTTTTAAAACCAAGGTGAAAATCACACACAGTTCAGCATGGTGTTAAGGTTGAACTACACATTATGTTAAGCGCCACTTAATGCTGCAATGTTTGTTTCTTTGGGGCCACAGTGTGGAGGATAAACCCATGGCTTTAACACACACACACACACACTCACTGGGATTGGACCTGGGGTCTTATACATGCAAGGCATGGGTTCATGCTCATGTTCTGTACCCGAATAATGGGGAGAGATCAAAAGGCAGAGGCCGTTGCTGCTGCCCATCAGCCAAGGGAACTATAGGCAATCAGGGGACAAGATTGGGCTGTCAGTCTTCTTTACCTCTTAAGCAACTCTTTCTTTTGCTTCCCCTCCACACAGAAGCTCCTAGCAATACACAGGAATACAGTTGTTTAATGCATTAGAAAACTCTCTCTCTCACACACACACGCACACACAAACCTCCATTTTGTATTGCCGTATACCAACTGGGCATGCTGATGAAAGACAATCACTAGTTGAATTTTTGACAGCTGTATAAGGAAGTGCTGATTAACTATGCAGTCACCACTCACAAAAGAATTATAGAGCAGGCAAGGGAAGGAAATTGGAGCATTCCAAAAGCAAAATAACAATTTCCATCCCTAGGACCGCATCCAAAGCAGCAGTGATTTTGAGAGTACAGCAAACAAAAATATGGGTATGCATCAGGATTAGAATAATGTTTCCCAAACCTCTGATAGAAGCTTTAAAACAAAACAAAAAACTGGAGGCACATTTTGCTGTTAAATCCTGTCATGTTTACCTTTTGTATTTATACAAGCAGAAATTGGCCATCCATCCCATGTCTTGGCTTTGTTCTCAGCATGTCATTGCTGAAGGCAGATGTTCCTTCTGGGTCAATGCATCAAGAGGGACTGAGTTATCCCATCCTGCCCAATGCAGAGACAGAGTAGAATAATTCCCTCCCTATGGAAGCCAGCTGAAAGAAGCCTGAGCTGTGACTCATTCAGAAATGCCATGGTCAGCCTCCTCAGTGAATGGGTATTTGGTGCTTACAGGGACCTTCACTTTAATTGTTTTTATTACACACTACAAGTTGTTTTGCGGTGCACTGCTTGGGAATCACTGGACTAAAAGAAGATAGCCTGCAAGAAGAAGAAGGATGCCATCTTATGCCTGTGATGGATATTATAACTGTGAACATGTGAAGCTGCCTTATACTAAGTCAGGCCATTGGTCCATCTAGCTCAGTATTGCTGGCATTGTCAGTGACTCTCCAGCATTTCAGAGGTCTTCAGCATTTCAGAGGCATCCTCAGCTGTACTTGGAGATGCCAGGCATTAGGCAAGGCATTTTCTTCTTTTCCTCACTCCCCAGTTCTGCTTGTAACTTGCTGAGCCCTGGTGTCCACACAGGGTCCATTTGGACATCGTTCCAAACCACGGGTTAAGTGAACCCGCGGTTCTCCTCTCCATCCCCCAATGTGCTTCCAGATGAGCCAGAGCTGCACTTGCCACGCCTGGAAGGGGATGGAAACTGGCTGTGCAGGCTTTCCGGGACCCAGGAGGGGAAACCGCACCAGCCAATGAAACTTAAGCAGCGGGAGGAGCTTCCTCCCTTAACTCCAGTTTGGGTGAGTTGCCCAAACCAGATGGCACACTCCAGCCTCTGGACCCTTGATTTGGTAAGTGAACCTTACTTACAACTGAGGGTTCATCTGGAGGCTGCATGTTAAGGATGTGCACGGTAATGGCCAGGCCGGTTTGGTTCAAATCCAAACTGGATCGGAACCAACCCAGCCTGGTCTGGTTCAACCACCAGTTCGAACTGGTTTGTGGACCAGTTTGGGGATCTACATGTAAAGGGGCAGGGGGGGCTTCCTAAAGCTAGAGGGTCTGGGAGGTGAGTCAGCACTACTACATTTAATCTGATGGCAGTGGGGGCAGCGGAGGGGTAGAGGTGTCAGTGGCTCCTGCCTCCCTCTGCCGGCCTCCTTCAGAGTAGCCTGGGCTGGCTGCAGTCTGATTTGGGCCTTCTCTGGCCCGGTTTGGGCCTCTGCACTTGCACGGAGGCCATTTTAGTGGCCTCAAACTGGTTCACGCATTCTTGCTGGGCAAAGGAATTAGAGCTGTGGTTGGGACCCATAGGTCCGACTGTTCAGACATAATGAGGGGCTAACCTGAGGCGAGTTTGCCTCCGGTTTCATGTTATGTCCAAAGGTGGCCATAGCCTGTCACTATGGTGACCCTTTCCATATGCACAACCAGTAGACACCCCTGCAGGAGAGAACAGCTTCCCTTCTTCCCTCTCATAAGAGCATAAGAACAGCCCTGCTGGATCAGGCCCAAGGCCCATCTAGACCAGCATCCTGTTTCACACAGTGGCCCACCAAATGCCTGTGAGGAGCCCACAGGCAAGAGGTATGTGCATGCCCTCTCTCCTGCTGTTGCTCCCCTGCAACTGGTATTGAGAGGCATTGTGCCTCTGAGGCTGGAAATGGCCCACAGCCACCAGACTAGTAGCCATTGATAGACCTGTCCACCATGACTCTGTCTAAGCCCCTTTTAAAGCCATCCAAGCTAGTGGCCACCACCACATCCCATGGCAAAGAATTCCATAGATTAATTATGTGCTGTGTGAAAAAGTACTTCCTCTTGTCGGTCCTAAATTTCCCAGCCTTCAGTTTCATGGGGTGACCCGTGGATCTAGTGTTGTGAGAGAGGGAGAAACATTTGTTTCTGTCCACCCTCTCCAATCCATGCACAGTTTTATATACCACGATCATGTCTCCCCTTAGTCACATCTTTTCCAAGGTAAAGAGCCCCAGATGCTGTAGCCTAGCCTCATAATAAGGTGCTCCTCTCAAGGAACTAAATGAAAACAGAATTGGTCCCTTAAAGCTCAGTCCCATCTGTGTTTATTCAAAAGTCCCACTGTGTTCAGCCCCTGCTAATTGGGCAAAGAGGCAACTTTTAAAAGTGGTGATTCTCCCTTTATTTAGCAGGAGGAAAGCAACTGGCCCTATCCACCCCCAGCACAGCATCCTCCAGTAACTGGTGTCTATCTTATGTTTCTATTTGAGATTGTGAGCCCTTTGGGGACAGGAAGCCATCTTATTTATTTATTTCTCTATGTAAACTGCTTTGGGGACTTTTGTTGAAAAGTGGTATATAAATATTTGTTGTAGTAGTAGTAGGGACTTAGACTCCTTCAGAGGGGCTTAGACTCCTTGGTATTATGCTTAAGCTGCAGCTCTAGTGTCCCAAGGAAAGCTGCATCTAGTCAGCATGTAGCGTTGTGTAGCACTGTGGCTGTAAAGGGGAAGCTGAGGGTGGGGAAGTGGCCATAGGAAGAAAGCATAGCTACTGTAATACAGCAGCATAGCATTTTGGGACAGAGAGCAGGGTGGAAATGGTTTGTGGGGGGCCCCATGATGAATCCATATTGTTCTGGTCTTGCTGGAACTAGAAGAATCTGGGGCCGCTCTCACAACCAGCCCTACATGGGTAAGACAGTGCTAGCCCAAGTAGGGCTGGTCATAAGCAGCCCCAAAATTGCTCCAGGTCCTGCCACTACACCCCACTTCCCCGGGTAGCCACCTGGGCTAAAAGTGAAGATGTGCACATGCCTCGTACCTCACTCCCAGGTCAGGTGGAAGCTTGGGCTGCTGGTAGCCATCTTGCCCATAGAGCTGGGGGGAAGGAGCGGCCCAGCAGCAGGGAGGTATCCCAGTGCACCACGCTGCTCACACAGTGCATTGTGGGATACCTGGCAGCCCGGCTTCCTTCCCCCCTGCACCTGATCACTGCCAGGCTTGCCATAGCACCGATTGTGTGGTGTGTGGTGGGGCAGAGCTCAAGAGCTGCGTGGATTGTGCGAGGGAAGGCAGTAAGCTCCAGCCTTTCCCCCAGCCCTCCCCAGCCCCAGCCCCATGGGTCATCATGAGTATGACCTCTCTCAGTGGCTATGTTGCAGCATGGGGTGCCTGTGAGCATGGATCCCTGGGTGACTGGCCCCTAGTCCCCCGCCCAACAATAGTCTTTTAAGGGTGAGCAGGTATGCTGCCTTGAGTTCTTTGGAGGAAAGGCAGAATGAAAATGCAATGAATGAATGAATGAATCCTTCCACCTTGGTGCATGGTCAGAGGCATATCTAGGAAAAATAGCACCTAGGGCAAGCACTGAAATTGCGCTCCCTGTCCAAACAGCTGACACACATCTTTCAGATAACTTTACCATAATATCAGCTCAAAAATACAAGCCAAGCTCATTAATCTTTTAATATTTCAAAAACTATTTAGCAGTGGACGTAGCCAGACCAAAATATGCTGGAAAACTACAAATTTTGGTATGCTGGGGCTCATGTAATACCCAAATACTATGTGGAGGTGTACTTGGAAAACTAAACAGAAGTGCCTGTCTAATTCTCTACTATGCATTGTAGATTCACTATTACATAAGTTTTAAAAATAAATGGAGAATTTGACTTTTCCTAGATACTCTGAAAATAATTAAAAGATATGCAGAGTAAACTGTGTCACTGCTTGGAATATATTCTAGTATTTCAGAAAGACAATTAAAATGAGAGAAAGAGAGAAAGAAACTTCCAGTGGGCCTTAATATTAAGGATTTCACACTGATTCAAAGACAAACTCACCATTAATAGCCATATTATTAAGACATCACATTTAACTCACTTATCACAAGAAGCAAATTAAGAGCAAATGAATACAATCCTAGCTCATAAGCTTCAGCTCAGTATTCACAAGCCCTGATTCTCTGTACATAGTGCCAATCTGAATATGTGTATAGTGACATATTATATATTTTTTAAAAAATTAAAAAAAAATTTAACCTGTAGCCCCTTTGGGGGGCTTCCTAAAGGCTGTGGGGGGGGGTGTCTGCAAAGGTTCCGCCTCCCCCTGCTGGCTTCTAGGGCCTCACAAGGATCATTTGAGCATGTGTGGTGGCCATTTTTAAAAATAGGGTTTTTAAAAAAAAAATGGCCACTGGAAAAAAATGGCTGCCATGCATGCTCGAATGGCCTGTGCGAGACCTGGCATGGCATTTGAATGGCCTCTGTGAGACCTGGCATTTGAGCATGCACAGTGGCCATTTTGTTTTTGGCGGCCATTTTAAAAAAATAATTTAAAGAAAATGGCACCCCCTTCAAGTGGTGCCCGGGGCACGTGCCCTGCCTGCCCTACCATAGATACTCCCCCTCTGCACAGTCAATATTTTACTGATAGCATCAAATGGATCTGTTTCGAAATCTGTCACAGTAAGTATACATAGATGTGGACAGAAGGCAAAGTGAGGTGGTGGTGAACTGGGATTGAACAATTCAGAAAGTCTTGGCTCATTTGGTCATTTGGAGAGACTGGAGACAGATTTTGAGGTTAGGGAATTAGATATAATATGCTTCAGCAAACGGAGATGAGTAGAGAAATCTGCAGACATGCTGCAAAAATTCAAAATGATGCAAAATGGGATGAAAAGAGCTATGGATTTGAAATGCACTATAATAAAAGAAGAAATTACTCTAGAGTGATAAGAAGAAACTGAAAATAGGAGGAAAACAGATGAATAGAAAGTAGAAGATGATGCAGGGGGCAAAGAGATTTTGACAAGCACAATGCAAACTTTTCTGCAAATAGAAAAGAAATTAAGCACTCCACAAAAATACAAATGATAGAGGAGGGATATTCTACTCTAAGAAACACAGAGCAAAACTGAATCATGCAGATAAAGAACAATCATGTGAAAAACCAAAGGGAAAAACCCCTGAAGTATAGGCACTTGAGATGAGCACAGAGCTCAGCTAAAGGGGGTGGAGAGAGAAGGGACCAAACAATGCAAGAAGAGGCAGATGTGGAAAACAATATAGATGAAACAAGGTTCACAATGAGACTGTGCTTGGAAAAAAGCTCCTTATTTGCTGACACCGGAGCTGGAGCAAGGCTGGAGAAAATGAATCACAAAAGAGATGGGGAAATCTGGTAACAAGTGAAGATAAAATATGCCTGATGAGGCAGAGGTGAGGACGGAGCTGAGACAAATGGGAAATTATCGCCAGAGCATTTCCAGCAAATCTGCATGGAGAAAAGAACAGCTTTTCAGGGGGAACAGCTGAACACCACTAGCAAAAAAAAGTGCGTGTCTGTGCTGTGTCTGTGTGCGAGAGAGAGATTGAGAGAGAGAGAGAGAATCCACCTTTGCATATAATGCCAAACTGGAGGCAAATGAGCCAGAGGTTCTATTCCGTGGTTGTCCAAATGCATGAAACCGCAGTTTTGTTACAAAAGTGACCCGAGGTTTTCTAAGCCAAAACCATAATCTGAACCTTTCGTTTGTAATGAGTTTTACTGCTCCAATCTGAGGTTGGAAGGCGGCATCATGTTGTCCAATTACTGCCACTGCCATAACCTCGTTTTTGTGCTGTGGCTGGTGCCAGAACCATAGAGAGGACAGCTCAGACCAGCCCAGAAACGCACCAGCTCTATGCCTGTTGCGCTTCTCTCTGGCCACCTCCCTGGGCATTTGCCCCACCCACTTCTCCGCACTCCTCCAGTCATTGCCTGGCAACAGGGATGCCGCATTGCCACATTCCAAGCTTCAAAGCATGTCAAGGCAAAAAGTCACATTGGGGGATGCCCACTTTCCACTGTATCTCATGTCCCCCCGCCTTGGCTGGAACCTTTGAGGAGTTGCCTCCTCAAATTGTGATGAAAATTATTTGAACAAGCACATGGTGTCCCGAAGGCATCATAAACTGGGCAACAAGGTTGTTTCGCAAAAAAGACCACCCATGCCAAGGGAGTGATACCCAGGGTCTGGGTTGAAAGGCAGCCCCTGGAATTCTTGAGTAGCTCTTTTTTTGTACAAATTAGTAGGGAAGGGGGGCCCAATGTCTTCCCTTTGGGTGCAAGCATACAGTCTCTGGCATTATGCATGAGAAGAACCATCTTGGGGTACGCCAGGCTGGATCACTAATAATGTGTGATGATGCCTCTTTTCCCAAGGACATAGGGACATAGGAAGTTGCCACATACTGAGTCAGACCATTGGTCTATCTAGCTCAGTATTGTCACAGACTGGCAGCAGCTTCCCCAAGGTTGGAGGCAGGAATCTCTCTCAGCCCTATCTTGGAGAAGCCAGAGAGGGAACTTGAAACCTTCTGCTCTTCCCAGAGCGGCTCCATCCCCTGTGGGGAATATCTGACAGTGCTCACACATCAATCCTCCCATTCATATGCAACCAGGGTGGACCCTGCTTAGCTAAGGAGACAAGTCATGCTTGCTACCATAAGACCAGCTCTCCTCTGAGAGTGGCAGGCCATAGAGACACGCATGTGGGCCAGAATGCTTTAACCACCCAGCCCCATTGTTAGACCCATGCAACGGTGTGGTACCCAGGAACCAAAACAAACAAACCTTTCCAGGTTGCAGTGACTAGCCAGCAGGAGCGAAAGCACTCACTCTGGCAGTCTGGCCATCCCTTGGCACTTATGCATTTTGAATTTTGCCCAGTACAGCCACCCAGCTTGTGAGGGATAGCTGAGAATAGAGAGCTGAGGTCCCCTCAATTCCCCAAAGTGGCTGATCTGCGTACGCCACAATGCTGGTCCCAGCCTGGGAATTTTGAATGAGTACTAGGAGCTATCTCCAATCCTGCCAGACAGAGCCCAAAGAGAAAAAGGCAGACTCAATGGTCTGACCCTCTCATGAGAGGGCTAATCCCCAGCCAGAAAACTGACACAGGGCCGGAGTGTGTTAGGTGTTCCTGAACTGCTTTGACCAGGCCTGCCATCATAAGAGCATCCTCTGTCACAGAGGACCAGATGCAAGGATCCTTTTCCTGCCCTCTTATACATATTCCCTCCTAAGAAGTCATCCTGATCCCTTCCCAGAGTAACAGAGAAATATTTCCCACCTCCATTTCCCCATTACCACTAATGGTGCTTGTATGAGACTGTTTGGCTGCATGGCTCTTGGGAGGGCAGCGGTGCCAGTGGTGTGAGGAGAAGGGTTTAAATGCCATTTAAACACCCTTTCCCACCGAGGGCAGGCAGTCCATGCTGAAAAGACACAATTGTCCTGGGCAGGCCCCCTTGAAGATGGTGGCCAATGGCTGCCGCCCTGCTGACATGTTGACACCTTGCCCACAGTCTGGCAATGCAAGTTCTACCGGGCTTGCTGATATGTGGCCTCAGTGGACCAGGAAGTGGGAAAGGCTCCTCTGCCCTGAAACCAGAGGTTGCCTGACCCGGGTTGGAAGCTCATCTGCAGGATGATTCCTGGTTTCAAGAATTAACTTCAGGTTCATCAACCCACAGTTCCACACTATATCTGAAAGGACCCGGTGGGGTGTGGGGGAGAGAGAGAGAGAGAGATACTAACTTAGGAAAACAGAGTTGCTATTTTTTTTAGGGTAGTCACATGTGTTCCAGAGCATGCCAGGCTTCTTGTTTCACCTCCAGACAAATACATCATTGGCTATTGTTTTTAAAATATTAATTGATTAGTCAGCATCAGTCTTCTAGAAATGTTGTGTCGTGGATTCAAACATTCCCAAGAGGGCCATTCATTGTCGATTACCAAATCGCAATGGGTAAAACAAAATCCACTCAGGCTTCATTTAAGGTCTTTTACAGAGTTAGAACAACTGAACAGAAGAGCCACACAATGTATCTGTTGCTGGGATGAATCATTTCAGCTTGCAGGTGTGCGGGGGGGTAGGTGGGGAGGGGAAAATCAAATGTTTGCATGCTCCTTTCCCTTCCCTCCCTTTTAAAGTACTCTTTACACAGACAAAAATAACTTAGCAAGGAGAAGGTTCTAGACTAGTCTTTTCCCTGAAATGCTACTTTTGCATATATTGTGGTGCTTTATGCGATACTTTGTGTATATAGATAAATACAACACAAGCATTCCACATGGGGCTTCAGCTTGAATATTTTACACTGGCTGCCTCCGGGCATAACAGCAAACCGGAGGCAAATGTGCCACCGGTTCAAGACTGTGGTAGTCCGAATGCATGAAACTGCAGTTTTGTCACCAAACTGAGGGTCAGTTTTTGATCCCAAACCTGAATTTGAACCTTAGGTTTGCAATGAGTTTTGCCTCTGAAACCTCAGGTTTGGAGGTAGCTTTGTGTCATCCAGATTCTGCCACCCCATCTCTGCCTTATGCAAGCTGCACAAACTGGAGTTAAGGGGAGGAAGCTCCTCCCTCTCTTCTTCACGATGGGCTGCCACAGTTTTCCTTCATGTGAAGGAGGAAGCCCACACAGCCAGTTCCTCCCTCTTTGCAGTCTCCCAGACTGCATATCACAATCGTCTGGGAGTGCGCCGGGGTTAAGGAGGATCCGTTGGACTCGTGGTTTGCTGTTACGTCTGAAGGCAGCCTCACAGTCTCAAAGTACAATGGGGGTGGGGGAATGTGAGTTGGGACAACTAGACTCTTGGCTCCCTCCTTCAACAGTTTGCCTGGAGTACCCTCCCAGAACACCTATCTAGGACTTCCTCTCTCTCTCCCTGCCTTGCGTAGCATCCTGAGAACGCCCCTTTTCCATAAAGCATTTGACTTAACCCCTAGTTCTCATTTCCAGCAAAATGAAGCCAAAGAACATTTACTGATATGCATCTCCTGCTACCCTTACACAAGAACATAAGCCCTGATGGCCTAGGCCAGACCTGCTCAACTTACCCCCCCAGCTGTTTTTGTACTACAGCTCCCATAATCCCCAGCCACAGTGGCCAATAGCCAGAGATTATGGGAGCTGTTGGCCAACATCTGCAGGAGGGCTGAAGTTGAGCAGCCCTGGCCTAGACTGAAGGTCCAACTCTCTAGCAGTTTCCCACAGTGGCCAAACAGATGCCTCTGAGAAGCCCACAGCAGAAGACGAAGACATGGCTCCTTAGCAAGTGTTGGAGTGTCCTGCTGCCCCAGCCCCTGGTTCCATTAGCCACCTTGGCCAATAGCCTCTAATAGACTTCACCTCCAAGAATTTGTCTAATCCCCATTTAGAGCCATCTAAGTGAGTGGCCTTCTTCACCACATTTTGTGGCAATGAGTTCTGTCAATTTATGCGATGTGAAGAAGTACTTTCTCTGGTCTACACATCTAAATCTATTGCACATCAGTTTCTTGGAAGACTCTGAAATCTAGCATTACAAGAGGGTAAAAAATGTATCTCTATCTACTTTATTTACACTACGCTTCACTTTATCACCTTCTATGTCCCCCCTTAGTGGCCTTTCCCCCCAAATTAATAAGCCTCAAGTGCATTCTTGTTTTCTCACAGGGAAGAGATTCCAACCCCTGATCATGCTGGTTGCCCATTTGGTATCCCTGCCTCTCCTTTTCCCCTATTCCCCTCTTTATTTCCCTCCTCTGCCTTTATTTTCTCCCCCAGTGTCAAAACTTAAAAAGTGAAGTTCCTCTGGGAAGGGGTCTGTCTATTTTTGCTTATCATTCTGTGCCCTCTGTGTACTGATAGGCCTGACCTGCCTCAGGCCCAGCTCAGCTTCAGCAAAGCAAATGCCTTGGGCTATTCCTCAGGCTATTTTCTATTACTTTCTCTTTTTAGAAACATCTACTTGGTTTTGCTGTGCATACTCACTCACAGTTTTTTATTTGCAGAACTTGAGCTGATACCTGATTCGCATTGTCATATTATCTGAACATATGAAGCTACCTACTGAGTCAGACCAATGGTCCGTCTAGGTCAGTATTGTCAACACTTACTGGCAGCATCTTCTCACAGGGGTCTATCCTGCCTGCAGATGCTGGGTACTGAACCTGAAATCTTCTGCCTACAAAGCAGATGTTCTACGAACCACACACCTATGTCACCTTCCTGAAAGAACTAACACATCTCCATGGAGTGAACAATACAATATGTCTTTATCAGAACCAACAAGTTTAAAAAAGCACATACTGCTGTGAAGGACAGTGATTTTTTTCCATTGAGCTAAGCAGAAAAACTGTCCACTTGTGGCATGCAGTGCCCAGATGAGATAATTCTCTATCCAAAAGGGGCAATTTCCTCTGTTTGTTGCCTGCCTTTTAGGTTTTAGTGCTCCCCCCCCCAGCACTTTTATCTTCATAACACTATCTGCCCCAGGCAAAAATACATATCTTCATGGAGAACAAAATACAAGAGGAACACATGCTAAAAGCCATATTGTCACACTCTTGACAATTGCATTGCATTGATAGCAATATTTTAAGCTGTGACTTTTTGCTCTTGCGTGCATTGCTCATTTCCACCCACTTCTCTTTGAAAAAAAGATTATTTCATTTCTGTTTTGCACTTCCAAATATCCTTTTGCAGGCCTCAGATAACTTTGTACAAACCTATCCCCACGGCAAGGAGGATTTCACAACATCACCGTGTTTTATAAGCCCCCAATTCCATCGACTCCCTGCCTCCTTGAAGCAAAGACTGAGCTGTACAGGGGCCTTTTGAAAACTAGCTGCCTCATTTAGCTACACCTAGACACCTATATCGGGCAGTAGCGACATAGGAAGATGCTGAAAGGTATCATTTCATATGGTGCGGGAGGAGGCAATGGCAAACCCCTCCTGTATTCTACCAAAGACAACCACAGGGCTCTGTGGGCTCCAGGAGTCGAAATCGACTTGATGGCATGCTTTACTTTAGACCAGGGATGTCAAACTGTGGCCCTTCTGCAGATGTTGGCCTACAACTCCCATCATCCCTGGCTATTGGCCACTGTGGCTGGGGATTATGGGAGTTGTAGTCCAAAAACAGCTGGAGGGCCACAGTTTGACATCCCTGCTTTAGACTGTATTTCCAGACAGTGTTTCCAGTACAGTGTTGCCTGACAAGTAGCAACTGCAGCTTATCCAGCAAAGTAACTGTGGTGGAAATTGTTTGGATTCTTAACATTTGTCAACTTAGCCCATCATGCACCTGCTTTTCTGCTCCCCACTTTCCCCCCTTCCTTTGTGTCTTGGGAATGCTCGGAGAGAAAACAGCTAAGGGATATTATTTAGATTCCAGAGGCATACCTATAATAGGGCAAGGGAAGACAGTTGTCTGGGGGCCCACTGCCTTGGGGGGCCCCAGAGGCAAGTCACATGACTGACTCCCCCAGCCGCGCACCCACCCGGGCTTCCTTTAGTTGTATCCATCCTTCAAAATTGATGTGAGTGTTAGGACCTGGAGCTACCAGAACAGCATGTCTTTCTCTAGTGCCATTAAATGACTTGCATCGTCTACAATTTACAAAACCTTTTAAAAAATAATTTTACTATGCTTTTTGTTACCACTATTCAGCCTCATTTAAGATTTCTTTACTTCATGAGCTGAGCTTCAGTGGAGGGGGGCATTTTAAAATCCTGTCTCTGGGCCCACTCCAACCTTGCTGTGCCCCTCTTAGATTCCCACTATATGTCCCATCCAGGCACTGACCACACCCAGCCCTGCTTAACTTCAGTGAGGCGGCTGCAGCATGAGCCCACAGACCATGTCCTGGGACAGGAGCAATCCTTCCACGAGTCAAGCTGATTATGTCTCCTCAGTCAGCAGACGATTGGGGCACCAGCAGGGTGCAAAGATCCACACACCCAATCTCCCCGTTGCCATCAAAGCAGCACTTCAGGACCAATCTCACCCCTGCACATGTTTCAAAGAGAACCTCTCATAGGTACCTAGGAATCTGCCTTATACTGAGTCAGACCATTGGTCCATCTAGCTCAGTACTGCTGATACTGAACCTGGGACCTTCTGCAGGCATCTTGGTGCTCTATCACTGAGCTGTGGCTCCCGTCGGAAAGGGGAATATCTTGCAGCAGCAGACAGTGCCTACATGGAGTCACCCATCCAACTGCAAACCAAGGCAAATCCTCTTTAGCAAAGGGGGCAATTCATGCTCATGGCTACAAGACTGTGGCTACAAGACTGTGGTTAATCCATTCCTTGATCCAGGCCTGCTTTTGAATAGTGCTTTAATTACTTTTATTCCAGTCCTCCTGGAGTAGAGATGGGCTGAACAAACAGCCGGATGCAAGAGCAATGAAGGCCGACTGCCCTTGCCTCCCTGTTAATTATATTATTATTATTTCTTGTTCACACAGCCAGACAGGTGTGATTGACTGGTTTGTTTTATTCAGACATCGAGTCCTTCCCAAGGACCTGGGATGGCTGAATTTTATTGTCAATATCGTTGCTGTTGTTATTGTTGTTGTTGTTATTATTATTATTATTAATTCGATTTCTATACCACCCTTCCAAAAATGACTCAGGTTTACACAGAGAAATAACAAATAAATAAGATGGATCCCTGTCCCCAAAGGGCTCACACTCTAAAAAGAAACATCAGATAGGCACCAGCAACGGTCACTTGGAGGTATTGTGCTGGGGGTGGATAGGGCCAGTTACACTCCCCCTGCTAAATAAAGAGAATCACCACGTTCAAAGGTGCCTCTTTGCCCAGTTAGCAGGGGTCTTATAAAACCATTAATCTTCCTGATTCAGCTCCACTGTCTTGTCCTTGCTGCATACCACAACTCTCTCCTCTGGGTTCTACAAAGACCAGCTGAATCCCAACTTTGCAAGAAGGGGCTGCCGGCAATCTCCCCTGCTCTCTGCACCACTTCAAAGCTTGCAAGCATCCATTTCAAAAGGGGGCTGACTCCCACCAGGAGTGGGGCCAAGCAAGGCAGCATTTGGCACCTCGCCTCCGGGACTGCAGTCCCTTGGGCCAACCCTGTCCTGGGGCTAAGAAAGAGGTTGGGGACCCCATTTGTCACCGATGCCCAAGTGAAGCCTATTTCCTCTGGCTATCCACAAAGCAGAGAATGAGGTTATATGAGACACTGGAACACACAGTGTTCCAGTCATGTGGTCCTGACATGCAATCATTTCTGACAGCGGATGCAAAACCCCTGAATTTTCTTCTCCCAGTTGCTGCCTTGTGACAGGGGCCATTTCTGAAGTCACCTGTGTGATATTTCTCTGCTGCGTTCAGAAAGAATGGAGAAGTTCCTTTTTTGCTTTTCAGGGAAGGAGCTGTTTTGCCAGAGATTAAAAAGCAGTGAAGTAGAGCTTCCTGCTTCACTGACTCAGTTACAAAATTTTATTAAAAGCTCCCAATGTGAAATGATGAACTCAATATTCGTACAGCAGAGGAACCCAGAATCATCTTTCTGGGAATTCAGTATTTGTGTGTAAGTCCAGCATCACTGAAAGTGAATGTCAGGAGGAGATGGGGGTGATGGTGGGCTTAGGTTAAAAAGTGTATATATCCACGACCTGCATGTATGACTTGCATAGTGTGTATCAGCCAAATGTAGAGCAGAGACTAGCAAGGGTTGCAATTTTGTGTTGAAGATCATTGATCTTTTTCTCTAGGGCCCATTTTAACTCCCTTCTGTCAGTCCTATTAGAAGGCAGATATACAAATATACCAATTCTGCAATGTCCCTGCCCTTGTGAATCAGGAGAGATTGGAAGAATTGACCGCATTTTTAAAATTGTGGTTGTTATTATGATTTGCACAACAAATTAATTCTGTCTATACTAAAGAATCTCCCAAGTCAATCTGATGAATTTTATATTCAGGACCACTTTGTCAGGAGCAACTCAGGAGTTCATAGTGGCCATGACAACTATGGGCCTGTTCCAAGTTTTTCTGGGACCAACACACATTTTTGGTCTCATGCTTGGTTTGGTCTTCTGCTCTGATCAGGGTGGTATTTCATGGGTGGGTACACCTGTGATTTCCCCATTGGCATGGACAGACCACCAGCTGGTTAAGGTTGGACTGACAACCACTACCCACTTCTGCAGGGATGAAGGCGCTATTAGGATGGTCTGCCTGAGCAGCTTACTGGTTCCAATAGGATTCCAAGACGCCTTGGAGGTGTTTAAGGTTGGTTCTGCCAGCATTCCTGTAGAAGCCCTGGCTCAGACTTGGAATCATGAACTAACTAGAGTGGTAGACATGATTGCTCCTTAGTGCCTCCCCTGACTCACTTCTAAATTAGCCCCTTGGTTAGAACTACGGTGGCTGAAGCAGCAAGGCAGGCAGTTAGAGCACAGGTGGAGAAAGACACGATTCTAATCCAACAGATTACAGCACAGAGCACATATGAAGATCTATGCTCAGGCAATGTGTGCAGCAAAGAAGCAGTTCCTTTCTGTGTGCATTGCATCCGCAAGCTCATATCCAGTAGAATTGTCCAGGGTTGTGAGAGGACTAGGACAGTACGTGCCCCTCTTCCCTTGAATCAGAATTTAGAGTCATCATTGACTTGCTGTGACACCTTCAATGAGTTTTTTTTGCGGATAAAAGATATTGTATTTGAGCCGAACTGAATTCCACAGTTATTGTAGAGTCTATTATATTATGGAGGTGTCCCGCAACAATTGTTGTATGGTTAGGTTAGGAATTGACAGGAGGAGTGTGGTGCTGTTGGTCCTCTTGAATCTCTCAGCAGCTTTCGATACCATTGACCATAGTATCCTTCTGGAGGAGAGCTGGTCTTGTGGTAGCAAGCATGACTTGTCCCCATAGCTAAGCAGGGTCTGCCCTGGTTGCATTTGAATGGGAGACTTGATGTGTGAGCACTGCAAGATATTCCCCTCAGGGGATGAAGCCGCTCTGGGAAGAGCAGAAGGTTTCAAGTTCCCTCCCTGGCTTCTCCAAGATAGGGCTGAGAGAGATTCCTGCCTGCAACCTTGGAGAAGTCACTGCCAGTCTGTGAAGACAATACTGATCTAGATAGACCAATGGTCTGACTCAGTATATGGCAGTTTCCTATGTTCCTATGTTTCCTATTTTCCTATGACTGCCTGAGGGGCTTCTGGGTGGTAGGCACTGCTTTGCAATGTTTCCATTCCTACCTCTCAGGTATGTTCCAAATGGTTTCAATTGGAGATTGTTGCTCTTCAAAGTGAGAGCTATTGTATGGAGTCCCACAGGGCTTCATTCTATCTCCAACGCTTTTTAACATCTACATAAAACTGCTGGGAGAAATAATTTGAAGGGATTTGGTGCAGGGTGTGATCAATATGCTGATGACAGCCAGATCTATTTCTCCATATCAGCTTCATCAGGAGATGGCTTAACCTCTCTAAATGCTTGCTTGGAATCAGTAATGGGCTGGTTGAGGGACAACATACTGAAATTGAATCCAATCTATTCGGAGGTACTTGTTGTGGGAGGCCAGTACTTAGGAAGTGGTTTAGGTCTGCCTGTTTTGGATGGGGTCACACTCCCCATAAAAGATCAGGTGCATAGCTTGGGAGTACTTCTGGACACAAACCTCTCCCTGAGATCTCAGGCTGAGGCAGTGGCCAGGAGTGGATTTTATCAGCTTTGGCTGATACGCCAGCTAAGTCAATTTCTCGAGACAAATGACTTTAAAACAGTGGTGTATATGCTGTTAACATCCAGGCTTGACAACTGCAATGTGCTCTACATTGGGCTGCCTTTGTACATAGTTTGGAAACTGTAACTGGTGCAGAATGCGGCAGCTGGTTTGATCTCCAGGGCCATCCGTAGAGACCACATTACTCCCATTTTAAAAGAACTACACTGGATGTCAATTAGTTTCTGGGCAAAATATACAAAGTGCTGTTTATTACCTTAAAAGCCTGGAACAGCTTGAGCTCAGGGTTTTTAAGAGAGCACCTTCTTCATTATGAGCCCCGCTGCCTATTAAGATCATCAGGGGAGGTCTGGTTGCGGTGACCCTGAAGCGGGCCTTCTCTTGGATTGCCCTGAGACTCTGGAACACACACTCTACGTTGGCGTCATGTCCTGTGTCCAGAGGTCATGAACAGTTCAGAGGATGAGTCAATGGGGAAAGCTCCTGCCAGAGAAGGTATTCTTGTCTGCATCCTCAGACTTGGATCATTCTTCTGATGAAATCAGAATCTCCTTATCTCTGTTTGTTTTTAAAATTTAAAACACATCTGTTTGATCAGGCTTTTAGTCTATGATGTTTTAAATTTTAAATTTTAAAAGTTTAAAAGTTTCATTTATGGTAATTTTAATCTATCTATCTATCTATCTATCTATCTATCTATCTATCTATCTATATGTTTCTTAGGTTTTTGGTTGTTGTTTGGATTGTAAACTGCCCTGGGATTCTATATAGTGTGATATATAAATGCAATAGATAGATAGATAGATAGATAGATATGCTAGAGACTCTTTTTCCTTTTAAAGCTGCCAATGTGGCAGGTGGCATCTTTTGGGACTGTTCACTTGGCCCTTCCTTAGATGCTCTGTTTGAGCCACCTATCCTAGCCATACACAGACAGATAGATCAGAGTCCGTTCTCTGGTGCATGATGTAGTCCGTGCTTCTGTTTTCTGCTTTCTGCATGGAACTATTATGGGGTTAAGAAAATACCCTGAGTTTCCCAAGAGTATTTTCTATGCTCCCAATTGTGTTCTGCAGCACTGAACTGGAGCAAAAAAAAACCCTGGCATTTGCACCTGCCCACAGTGCAATAGAGTAGAGTGTTGGGTATGGAAAATGCAGGTTCAAGTTCCCACATGGCTATGAAGCCACATGACCTTGGACAAGTTTCATTGACTTCTTGACCTGTTCCTGGAGTTCTTAAGAGACTGAAGCACTGCTCTGAGAACCTAGACTGTTAAACGGAAGTACTTTTCCATACAACGCATAATCAACTTGTGGAATTCTCTGCCACAAAATGTGGTGACAGCCAACAACCTGGATGGCTTTAAGAGGGGTTTGGATAACTTCATGGAGGAAAGGTCTATCATTGGCTACTAGTTCCCTCTGAGTACCAGGATGCCTCTGAGTACCAGCTGCAGGGGAGGAACAGCAGGAGAGAGGGGATGCCCTCAACTCCTGCCTGTGGCTTCCAGCGGCATCTGGTGATGCTGGACTAGATGGGCCTTGGGCCTGATCCAGCATGGCTGTTCTTATGTTCTTATGTTCCCAAGTTCTAAAGTGAGTACTGTAAGATCAGTTGGGGAACAAGACCAAGGCTAGCTCCCAGGACAAGATCAGGAGATTCTAACAAGTCTTTTATCTTTTGTTTCTGATTAAGGCCAACAACAACAAATATTTATATACCGTTTTTCAACAAAAGTTACCAAAGTGGTTTACATAGAGAAAGAAAGAAAGAAAGAAAGAAAGAAAGAAAGAAAGAAAGAAAGAAAGAAAGAAGGATCTTATTTATAAATAAATAAGAAGATAACCTTTGCCTTGTTCTCTTTCTCTTTGTATGCCAAGATAATAGGAAATGTTCCCCAATTGTTTTACTTCTTTTTCTTCATTGACATGCCTTATAATTTTATTACTATCTTTTCTGTTTTTACAACAAACAATCAAATCATCAACATATATTAGTATATAAGTCTATCTAGTGTTTCTAATAGGGATGTGTGAACAGGTTTGGAAATGAACCTGTTCGATGGCTCGACATTGGACCGGATCTCCCTGGTTTGGTTTGCTATCGAGCTGAATTCCCTGGCCTGTTCAACAGAACTCACTGCCACCTCTCCGGGGGCATCTCCAGGGCTCTCCAGAAGTCCCCCCTCCCCACCGCTGGCCTCCATTATTTCCCAGTTCACCTGGTTTGGGCAGTCTTTGCTCCACTCTGGGCCTCACCCCATGACAGTGGTCATTTTGGGGTCGACCGTGCATGCCCAATGGGCCTCTGCATGGTTGGGTCTTGAATCTCCAAAATGGAAAATAATGGAGGCCGGCAGGGGGAGGTGGAACTAAGTGTGTTTGTGGACACACAAGCACACAAACACACACCCTGCAGCCTTGGAGAAGCCCCCAGAGCAGCAGTGGTGAGTTCTATTTCTGTAAAAGAATTTTTTAAAAAAACAACAACTCATGAACCTCCTAAACCCGAACCAAACCAGGGGAGGATTCAAGGTGCACAAAACTGAACATGCCCAGTCCAGTTTGAGTCCAGCCTGGACTCGAACCGAACCGGGCAACCTGGTTTTGTGCACACCCCTAGTTTCTAAACCTTGAATATAGATAAGAGCAAGCTTTTCCTTGAATAAACCCTTGTTTAACTATCAACTGATTTAACTTTGTATTCCAGGCTCTTGCTGCTTGCTTTGATTTGCATAAATGGTCTTTTGGAGCTTACACACAAGTCCCTCCCTACCAGGTTCCTTGAACTTTTTTGGTTGCTCCATGTAAATGTCCTCCTTAGCATCATCATGTAAAAATGAATTTTTGAAATCTAAATGATCTACGTACATTTTCCTTGCTGCTGCAATATGAAGGATCATTCTTATAGAAGAGCATTTTACTACTGTTCTGCTCCAGAGAGGTTCGTCTGCACCTGCCACCACACCAGCTCATCTGGTAGCTACACAGGAAAGCGCCTTCTCTGTTGCTGCCTCGAGACCCTGGAATACACTCCCTGCTGAAATAAGAGCCTCCCCATCTCTGACAACTTTTTCAAAGCCCTTAAAGACACATTTATTCAGCCAAGTTTTTTAACTAGACTTGTGGTTTTAAGATTTTAATTTCTGTTTTAATTTGTTTTGTTTTGCTGTAAACCACAGAGACGGAAGTCTGGAGTGGTGTAAAATATAATTACATACATACATACATACATACAGGGGCAAAGGTTTCATAATAATCCTCATCATATTTCTGAGAATATACTTTAGCTACTAGCCTCGTTTTATTGCGTTGGACATCTCCTTCTGCATCGTGCTTCACTTTGAAAACCCATTTGCACCCTACAGTCTTTCTTCCCATAGGCAGCTCCATAAGTATCCAAGAATTATTCTTATGTAGAGATTGTATCTCTCCTTCTGCAGCTTTTCTCCAAGTGCAAGCGAGGTCAGCTGACATTTCATCACTATCCTCCCAAGTACTAGGGCTCTTGCACATTTTCTTCTCTAGTGATATATGAGAGTCTTTTTGCTGGAACACCTTTGTTGGTTCTTGCTGAGCATCTTATCTCTGACTGAGCCTGAATGTTTTCATCTTGCTCTGGATAGTTAGTTGGCACAATAAGTACATCATCTGATCTTTGTATCTGATCTTTGTATCTGAATGTCTGGTTTAATATCTGGAACTTCATCAGCAGTTGGCTCCCCCACACCCATCAAAATACACCACATTATGCATTTTTACAGTTTCTGTGGCAAGATCAAGTATTAGATATCCTTTACATCCTGGTGCATAGCCAACTAATATCCCTTCTTCACACCTGTTGTTGAATTTGTTTCTTTTAGAGTTTGGCACATAAGCATATGCTTTTGAGCCAAAAACTCTAATATGCTCCATATTAGGCTTCTTTTCTTGCCACAGTTCAAATGTTCTTGTATTTATAACTTTAGTAGGCAGTCTGTTTTGGAAATAAGTAGCAATCATAATCGCCTCTCCCCAAAACTTACTATGTAGCCCTGCATCCAGCACAGCGTGGTGTAGTGGTTAGACTGCTGGACTAGGACAGGGGAGACCTGAGTTCAAATCCCCATTCAGCCATGAGACTAGCTGGGTGACTCTGGACCAGTCACTTCTCTCTCAGCCTAACCTACTTCACAGGGTTGTTGTGAGGATAAACTTAAGTATGTAGTACACCGCTCTGGGCTCCTTGGAGGAAGAGTGGGATATAAATGTAAAATCATCGTCATTATCATCATCTACCTGTAGCCAAGAATTGGCAGGACCATAAAATTGAAAAAGTTGAAGAAAATGAAGATGTAAAAATATTATGGGACTTCCGACTACAAACAGACAAACATCTGCCACACAATACACCAGATATCACTGTAGTCGAGAAGAAAGAAAAACAAGTTAAAATAATCGACATAGCAATACCAGGGGATAGCAGAATAGAAGAAAAAGAAATAGAAAAAATCACAAAATACAAAGATCTACAAATTGAAATTGAAAGGCTGTGGCAGAAGAAGACCAAAATAATCCCAGTGGTAATTGGCGACCTGGGTGCAGTTCCAAAAGACCTTGAAGAGCACCTCAACACCATAGGGGCCACAGATATCACCATCAGCCAATTACAAAAAGCAGCTTTACTGGGAACAGCCTATATTCTGCGACGATATCTATAACCATTGACAATAAAATTCTGGTGTCCCAGGTCCTTGGGAAGGACTCGATGTCTGGATAAAACAAACCAGTCAATAACACCTGTCTGACTGTGTAAACAAGAAATAATAATAATATAAGAACACACAGCCACTGATCAGGAGTGCACACAGCAATCCTAACCTGTCTGGGCGCCCTTCTGACCCTCTTTAAGGTCAGGAGAACAGCCCTATGGAATGCTGCCTTGATTTCCTTGATGGAAGCCAGGTAGGCTAGAAATGTATGCATTTATTTAAAATATTTATATCCTGCTACTGCTATGAATATTTATATATCGGTTTCCAACAAAAGTTTGCAAAGTGGTTTTCATAGAAAAACAAATAAATAATAAATAAGATGGTTCCCTGTTCCCAATAAAAGGCTCACAATCTGAAAAGTAACATAAGGTACACACCAACAACAGCCACTGGAGGGATGCTGTGCTGGGGTTGGATGGGGCCAGTTGCTCTCCCCATGCTAAATATAAGAGAATCACCACTCTGTATAGTGCCTCTTTCTCAGTTAACATTATCCTAAACATAATGGCCACATTCACATGTAATGCAGTTATACACACACACACACACACACACACACACACACACCCCAAATTCTGACATACAGGAGAGCATCCTCTTTGCAGTCAGCAAAGAGGCCAGGGAGCTTGCTGTGCGGGCTCTTTACTGAAGGTAAGGAGGGATTTGAAGGAGGATCTCACATTTGGATATTGACACAAAATACTGGATATTGACATAAATACATCTGGATAGTGACGAATCTCTGGTTCCAGGGAAAGCAGCCTGCGGTTCCAAATTTGGACATATGGCAGGCTGCCTGGAAGCTTGGATTGTGGTGACAAAAACTCACTACAATCCAAGGTTTCAGATTGGAGTTCCAATTCTGAACCCTTGGTTTTGTCACCGTGCTGGGCTCCAATTCCATGCATTTGGACATCACATCTGTGGAATCGCAGGTCTATTCAATCGCAGTTCTGTGTTATGTGGCCAATGGAACAAAGGAACATAGGAAGCTGACATATACCGAGTCAGACCACTGGTCTATCTAGCTCAGTATTGTCTACACAGACTGGCAGCGGCTTCTCCAAGGTTGCAGGCGGGAATCTCTCTCAGCCTATCCTGAAGAAGCCAGGGAAGGAAATTGAAACCTTCTGCTCTTCTCAGAATGGCTCCATCCTCTGAGGGAAATATCTTACAGTGCTCACACATGTTGTCTCCCATTCATACACAACCAGGGTGGACCCTGCTTAGCTAAGGGGAAAAGTCATGCCTGCTACCACAGGACCAGCTCTCCTCTGGAGAGTCGTTTAGTTACATTTAGCTACATTTCCTATTTAGTTATATTTTGGTCTTATTTAGTTACATTTAGTTAAAGTAAATAAATAAATCAGCAATAATTTTAAAACAATATTTTTAAATGCACCATTCTCATTGGTAATGTTTTTGTTGTGCAAAATAGCATTTTTCTGTGATATCTCAGTTTCACTATAGATATATGTTGTTATGCTGGAATGTTAAGAGTCAACTGAATCTGCGTGGAGTTGCAGAACTGGGCTAGTCTTTGCCAAAGCAAGAGGGAGTGAAACCCGGGACTCAACTTCAGTTTCCTTTTTTTTTTCTTTCATCAGGTGCAGAACCCTGAAGTGCAACTCATTTAAGGAGAGCATGGCTTGAAACCTTCAAAGGAGTTTAATTCTTCACTATCTGAGAATGTTTGCATCTTGCATCTCTGAGGCACAACATAATGTCACAGTCTCCATTTCCTTGATTAGGCAGATGGCTGATCAATAGCCCTAAATGGCTGGTTGATCTGAGCAAATGGAGGTAAGCGACAGATGGAAATTGCTCTCTGAATCTGAATGAAATTCCCATCATCGTTGGGGAATGGTGACACCCTCCTAAATAAGAGGGGACAGTTCTGTATGTGTCTGTGAGTGAGTGGTGGCAGGGGTTGCAATTTGCAGAGGTGTAGAGGGTGGGTTTACATCAATGCTGGACAGTCTGGAGGTGGGGATCATGTAGGTAAAATGTTGGGACATGGGAGTGCACACTTGCAGCGGGCATGATGTCTGAACCCACCCAAGTCCTTCACCCATGCCAGATTCCCAACATTCACTCGAGATTCTCTGCCTGGCTTCCAGATCTTGAGAATGGAGTTGAAAGAATGTTGGGTGGAGAATCTCTGGAACTGGACTTGGGCATAGAGTCTATGAGGTCAATTCACACAATCAACAACTGTGTTCTACCTGGGTTTGGGAGCTGTCTGTGCTTCCAATTTTCAGTTGTGTGGGAAGCAAGGGAAGAGGAAAACCTGGGTAGAAGTGATTGTGTGGAAGCAAGGTAGGAGGAAAAGCTACCCAGGTTTTCCTCCTCCTACCTTGTTTCCACTCAATGTGGCTATTCTCATGATGGGGGGAAACCAGGCTAAAGGAGCCCAGCCTGGTTTTCTCCCATTGCGAGAACCACTGGGCTAGTGGGTGAGCCTGGTAGCTCTCTGATGGTTAGCCTGCCAAAGTAGCCATCCCGTTAAATGAGGTTAGCAGAGCGAGTGCTCCGCTAACCCCATTTTGGCGATTGTGAGTTGCCATGGAGTGGCTCTGCACCGTGGCGACTCATGAAGAGACCCCCTCTGGGAGACACCCCCCCCCCAATCCCTGCAGCCCCTACCGGCTCTGTGACAGAGCCGGTAGTCAAGTGGGCAGCCGATCTGGCCACCCAGGGCTCCATGGGTGATCATCTTCGGGGAGAGCGGGCTAAGCCCGCTCTCCAAGCCAAACATTTCCAGGCTCTATACACCACTCGTGTGTAGAGCCTCAGTCACTTCTGCACAGGTTTCCCTCTAACTTTGCTTTCACACAACCAAAAATTGGGAGCACAGACAGCTCCCAGACCCAGGTAGAAGAATACAGTTTTTGATTGTGTAAATGAGGGAGTAATAGCAGGAGAGAAGGCATGCCCTCAACTCCTGCCTGTAGGCTTCCAGCAGCATCTGGTGGGCCACTATGTGAAACAGGATGCTGGGCTAGATGGGCCTGATCCAGCAGGGCTGTTCTTATGTTCTTATGACCTCTGTTTCTCTCCTGATCTGATGTGGGATAGATACTGCCTCATACGAGTGCCTGATATTTGCTTCTGCTTGTGCACTGGTATATTTGTAAAGAAACACTGCAAGGAAATCATTAGTCTCCAATGCTTACTCTCTTTCTCATTAAAGGAAACCAATAACGGGTAGTCTTCCCCTTGGAACTTCTCTCTGCTTGGAGAAGCATAGAGTGTACAATAATATAAAATGCATGTTTCTTCAAATAATTCCTGAAGCTGTCCAGGTTAGAAGGATATGGGCCCTGGGTTTGAAGGCACAATGCTGCTTAGAGCACCTTGTCGCCCGCATCCTTGCTGGCAGGTAGCCAAAGCTGCCCCACCCACCCACCCACCCACCCACCATTCTCTGAGCCTTGCCCAAAGCAACCCGCAGCAAGGAGGCTTTTGCACTTCCAGCTGGGCATCAGGTTTGGCAAAAATGTGTAGGCAGCCAAATCGCTGTCCTGTCCTTGTCTCAGCCTGCCCTAAGCACAGCATATATGTGAAACTGTATGGCTTTTATATTTGCCATGAGAAGAAGTCCCCTTTCTAGGATGTGCACATTAAATAAGCACAATATAAAGGACATTCTTCCGGGAAAGGAAGCTGCAATCTGGCAATCAAAGAGAACCAGTCAAAATGTGCAGTGATAGTCATGATGTCTGGTGGTACACTAGAGAGAAGCGGAAACTATGTAGACAGACAGAAATGAAACGGAATGGGGAAGGGGAATTCTCATCTGCAGCCCTAAATGCTGAATTGGTGGGCAGGAATGTTCACAGAAATACACAAATATGGAGTTTTCTGATTCAAATGGAGATGATGGAGATGGAGAGAGGGAGAGGGAGAGGGAGAGGGTGCATTCGCATGTAACATGAAACAGGAGGTGAAGGGACCTCTGGTTTCCAAATCTGTAACTCCAAATGTGGGCAACTGCAGTCACATCAGAAAATGCTCAAGGTTTCCCTCCCCATACAGTGATTTGTACTCTTTGGAGAGAGAGAGAGAGAGAGAGAGAGAGAGAGAGAGAGAGAGAGAGAGAGAGAGAGAGAATTTCAGTCTCCAAAGTAGTTTTTGAACTCAAATATCAAATTTCTCTTCTCTTAAATGCCAACAGTCGTCTCATACTGTCTGCTGTTCTATGATAAGGAATAAGGTTATCTATGCTGTTTTTCTACAGCCTCTAGACCTCTAACTACAATAAAATCAGGAGGTTGGGGTGGCAAGGAAATCTCAGCTTGAATCCTAAAAATCTACATTTCAAAACGAGTTTTAGCTCTAAAATTCATTCTGATGATTACCTGGATTTGCAGGCTTTGAACAAGCAATCTATCAATATTGGGATATGATCCTACAGGAAATCCTTCCTTCCTTCCTTCCTTCCTTTATTACATTTATTTATTACATTTCTATAACGCCCCATCCAAAGGCTCTGGGCGGTGCTCAACAAGTGAAATACTACAATAAACAGCATTTAAAACAAACAGGTTAAAACAATATAAAAACTTATCTAAAACAATTCAGAGCCATTTAAAACCAATTAAAAGACTAAAAAGCAATTTAAAAACCTTGGAAGGCTAGGCCAAACAAGTATGTTTTTAGGGCTGTCTTGAAGGCCAACAATGAGCCCAAACTATGAATATCTGCTGGGAGTACACTCCATAGGCCATGAGCCGCTACAGATAAAGCCCGGTTCCGAGTCGCCACCAGACATACCGGTGGTAACTGACCTCTCCAAATGACCTCAACTTCCAATGGGGATTATACCGAAGAAGGCTCTCTTAAGGTAACCCGGACCTAAGCCATTTAGGGCTTTAAAGGTAATAACTAGCACTTTGTATTTTGCCCAGAAACATATTGGCAGCCAATGCAACTGTTTAAGAACAGTCATAATATGGTCTCTCCAGGTTACCGCAGAGACCAGTTTGGCTGCCACATTTTGAACTAACTGAAGTTTCCAAACTATGTACAAAGACAGCCCCACATAGAGCGCATTGCAATAGTCAAACCTGGAGGCTACCAGCTGATGCACCACTGTTTTGAGATCATTCTCTTCAAGGAATGCATGCAGCTGTCCAATCAGCCAAAGTTTAGGGAGAGCACTCCTGGCCAAAGCCTCCACCTGGGATACCAGGGTTAGGGCTGGATCCAAGAGCACTCCCAAGCTGCAACCTGTTCCTTCTGGGGGAGTGTAACCCTATTCAGGACAGGGAGATCTAACATGTCCCTCAAATTCCGATCCTCCACAATGAGCACCTCTGTCTTGCTTGAATTCAGCTTCAATTTGTTGTCCCTCATCCAGCCCATTACTTCCCGTAGGCAGGCATTTATGGAATGAGTGCTGTTTCATGATGGTGGTGGTGGAGGTTGTGGTGGTGGTGGTGGTAGTGGTGATGATGATGACGACAAGGAGAAATAGATTTGGGTGTCATCAACATATTGATAACACCCTACACCAAATCTCTGGATGACCTCACCCAGCGGTTTCATGTAGACTAGCTGATCCAGCACAGTTCTCCCTGTCTCTCCACTCCATCTTCATTTCATCTTCAGCCCCAGTCTGTTCTCCCCCTCCTTCAGCCCCAGTCCATTCTCCCCCCTTCAGCCCCAGTCTATTCTCCCCCTTCCATTCCGCTCTCCCTCACTGCCTACCAGTGCTTTTTGTCACCACCAGCCAGCCAGCCAGCTAGCCTGGCTGCCACTTTCCCTCACTATCTGCTGGCTGAGCTGGCTGCCACTTTTCCTTACTGCTCGCTGGCCGGCTGGCCTAGCTACCATCCACCCGTTCCCACCACTATCTGGCAGTTGCTCGTGAACTCTCGCGAGAGCTGCCACACATGTGATTAGCAATGGGTACACCTAAGAGAAATATATATAAATAGATGTTTAAAAGCATTGCTGACAGAATGGAGCCATGAGGGACTCCATATAATAGCTCCTGTTTCGAAGAACAACTGTCACCAAGCTCCACCATCTGGAATCTGCCTGAGAGACAGGAGCAGAACCACTGCAAAGCAGTGCCTCTTATCCCCAACTCCCCCAGGTGATCCAGAAGGTATTGAACGCCACCGAGAGATCCAGAAGAACCAACAGAGTCACAGTCCCTTTGTTGATTCCCTGGTAAAGGTCATCCATCAGGCTGACCAAGGCCATCTCAACCCCACAGCCTGCTCTAAAGCCAGTTTGAAATGGGTCTAGATCAGGGCTGCTCAACTTCGGCCCTCCTGCAGATGTTGGCCTACAATTCCCATAATCCCTGGCTATTGGCCACTGTGGCTGGGAATTGTGGGAGTTGTAGTTCAAAAACAGCTGGGGGGCCTAAGTTGAGCAGGCCTGGTCTAGATAATCGGTTTCCTCCAAAACTGCCTGGAGCTGGTTAGCCACCACTCTCTCAATCATCTTAGGAACATAGAAGCATAGGAAACTGCCATATACTGAGTGAGACCATTGGTCTATCTAGCTCAGTATTGTCTTCACAGACTGGCAGCAGCTTCTCCAAGGTTGCAGGCAGGAATCTCTCTCAGCCCTATCTTGCCCAACCATGGGAGATTGGAGACCAGCCTATAACTATCCATCATTGAGGGATCTAGGGAAGGCTTCTTAAGAAGTGGTCTATTCATTGCCTCTTTTAAATAAGGAGGCATCCTACCCTCCCTCAGCGATGAGTTAATGATATTAACTAGACCATCTCCAACAATTCCCCTGCTAGATAGAAGCAGCTATTGGGCAAGGATCCAGAGAACAAGTGATGGGCCACACCACCCCAAACAGATTGTCTATGTCCTCAGGCATCACAGACTGAAACTGATCCAATCTAATACTGCAAGAGGGATTGCTGTGTACCACCTTAATAGACTCTGCAAAAACAGTGGAGTCCAGGTTGGCCCGAATACAAGAGATTTGTTCTGCAAAGAACCCATTAAAGGCATTACAGCAGAACATAGTCTCCAGGGACTGGTTCGAACTAGAAGGAACCTGAATCAAACTCCTCACAACTCGGGACAGCTCTGCTGAATGTGAATCTGCAGAAGCAATGCACACAGACCAAAAAAAAGTATTATTTTTTGCTGCATATACCACTTCCGCATAAACCTTCAAATGGGCTCTATGCTGTGTCCTGTCAAGTTCTCCTCCACTTGCGCTCCAATCACCTACCTTGCTGCTTCAGACCCCGCAACTCCTCTGTATACCAAGGGGCCACTTTAAAAGTAGATCAGAAAGGACACTTAGGAGGGATCATGTCTACTGCCCTGGTGAGTTTCCTACTGCCCTGGTGAGTTCCTATTCCAGGTTCCCAGCAGGGCATCGAAAGAATCACCAGCAGCACCAACATTGAAACCCTCCAAGTATTTTTGGAATCCTACTGGGTCCAGCAGCCTTCTCAGGTGGACCATCTTAATAGCTCCACCACCCCTGCAGGGCTGGGTTGTGACTGTGAAACCAAACTTAACCAGGTGGTGGTCCATCCATGACAATGGGGAAACCACAAGATTCCCCACCCATGGAACACCCCACCCACTCCGTGAACTGAATGAAAGACCAAATCGAGTGTGTGACCTGCAACATGAGTTGGTCCTGAAACTAATTGGGATAGGCCCATAGTTGTCATGGCCTCTATGAACTCCCGAGCCACGCCAGACAAGTCAGCCTCAAAGTGGATAATGAGGTCCACTTTATTGATGTTAAAGCAGAAGGTGTCCCTCTCTGTTTTGTATGTTGTTATTTTATACCTAAATATGTTGTATGTTGTTATTTTATACCTGTTATTTTATACCTTTATACCTCTGTGTTGTTATTTTATACCTAAAGCACAGTTCTAATAGTCTCTTCCTATGGTACTCCTGTATCTGGAAGGGTATATGTATGTATACCCATGAATTATGTCTGTATGTACAGTACTATGTATACTCATGAATTAGGGCCAATTAAGAGAATCCAACTGGCATGTGTGACAGAGACACACCTTGCAGCTTTTGTTTACTTGATCGTTTTTGTTTACTTGAACGATACCAGATACTTCACAGTAGTGACAGGTAAACATATATATTGCAGTTTTTACAGGTAGCACACACCAGCAGCTTTCTGACCCAGAGTTACAGCACTGGTTGTCATTCTCCAAATAGGAACAAAGAGATTATTCCAGCCAACTGACCCACACAACCTGCCAGCCTCCCCCATGTTTTCCTTCACAAGGGCAATTGCATATCCAGGTGTGAAGTAGTTCCTGCCCCTATATGTTGGTTTTCAGAGGTGGCCTTGCTCCATGCCCACGGCCTTCAGAGATGCAGCTGAGGGGTACGTAGGTCAAGGACTTTTTGGTGGTGGTGCCCTGACTGTGGAATTTCCTGTCTCAGGACTCTCCCATGGGTGTTTTCTCTCACCATCCCTCCCTCCCTCCTTTAGGTATCAATCAAAAACAATGTGGTTCTGGCACATAGATCAAGGCATTCTTGGAGGCATTCTTGGACAAGTTAGCTGTTTGCAATTTATTATTGCTACAGCTGCTATTTTGTGGTTTGGGTATTATCATTTTGTTGTTTTGTTTATTATGACTTTATGGTAGGTGTTAGCTGGGTTGAAGGTCCCTCTTAAGAAAGAAAAAGGTGTGGCATACATATTTTAATGAATACATTGTAAAATATAAAATATGGGTTGGCAAAAAAGTCAACTGCTCCCCAGGGCAGTTCCATGTTCCATGTTTTTTTGGAACATGGCATGCCTGTGCAACATTTTCCTTTCTGCCACATTTGCATGGAATGACCCACAGGATAAAGGTAAAGTGTGCTGTTGAGTTGGTGTCAACTCCTGGTGACCAGAGTCCTGTGGTTGTCTTTAACAACCACTTATTGCAGCCCAACAAGTGCTTACATAGCAAATAATCTAATACAGGGTTTCTTAACCTCGGGCCCCCAGATGTTGTTGGACTACAACTCCCATCATCCTCAGCCACAAAGGCCATGTCTGGGGATGATGGGAGTTGTAGTCCAACAACATCTGGGGGGCCAAGGTTAAGAAACCCTGATCTAAGACATAGCAATGTCCTTGCAAAAAACGAATAAAATGCAGACTTGCCACAGTTTGGAAAAACGTGCGGAAATTGACTAGATGCTCTACAGATCTGCTTTAGAGACACAGAAGGCAGTTGTTGACAGCTCTTGACTTCAAACCGCCTTGAGTGCCTTGGCAGAAAGATGGCATATAAAAAGTGCTCCATGAATATATGTGATATTTATCCACTGCTTGAGTCCATTCTGATAGATTCTGAAAATGGAATTCATTTCATTAGTACTCTAAATGCTGCAAGGAGACAAGCACTAATAACTGATCAAGTTGTTTCCATCTGCACTGGAATAATTGAGAGAAGAGCTTGGATCTGTGCCATGAGATTCTGTGACAGAAAACCAACGATGAGTTCTGGTTCTACTAAATGACAGTATAAAGCTCAGCTTTGATCCCTGGACTTTACTTGGCCTCCCAACAGCACATATTTATGTGAGGCAGACGGGTGCAAAAGTGCCATTTTGCAATACAAATTGAAATAATAATTTAGACTTCAATTTAAAGAGAGAGAGGGGGGCAGTATTAGACATGGGATTTATTGGCAGTACATAACCACCTCAGCATATCTGATGAAGCCTTGTCTTTTGAAGTCAGGTGTAATGGGATTTTCTGAGGGAAATGGAGCATCAATAATTATTTCGGCACGTATTGTAAGACACTTTATCATAGCATTCAAATAAAAGTCACCATGCTCTGAAAACTACGATGGCAGCACTAGATGCACGCAGCCTTCTGAAAAAAAGAACACGGAGAGGAGCTATTTTCAAAGGGCCCAGACTGAATTTTAAAAACCCAGAGACTGCTTCTAGCTCCCTAGACCAGGGTATATGACTGCCTTTGTAAAGGAAAATATTTATTTTATTTTATTTTATTTTATTTAGAATATTTCTATACTGCCCAAAACTTGCGTCTCTGGGCGGTTTACAATTGAAATCATTTAAACCATTAAATCAATTGACAATTAAAATCATTTAAAAGATTAAAAACATTTAAAACCCAGTTTTAAAATTATTTAAATCTATAAATCTAATTAAAAGCCGGAGTGAATAAGTGTGCCTTTTTAAAAGTTGCCAAATATGTGTTTGGGGGCTCTGGCTAGTTGTGTGTTTCAAGTGACTGGCTGGGAAATTCTCCTTGCTCTTTTTTAGAGAGTAACTGCTAGTGTTATGAAAAGCAAACAATTAACTGAAGTGTCGTGAAAGTGGCATCTTTCAAAGTGGGGAGAGCAACTGGCCCTATCCAGCCCTAGCACAGCATTTCTCCAGTGGCTGTTGGTCATATCTATCTTGTGTTTCTTTTTAGATTGTGAGCCCTTTGGGGACAAGAATCCATATTCATTTATTCTTTCCCCCTTCCCTGGACTGCCACTTTGGGGAATCCAGCCATCTTCCTGACCTGACTAAATACTTGCCTCTGCATCCCTTGACCCAAAACCTCATCTGTTTGCTTTGGAAATTGACCTGCACCCTGTGGGTGGTCTGTAAACCTGAGTGAGGCCTGATAGAGAAAGGTTAATTGTATTTTATTAATTTAATCATGATTTTTAAAAATCCTTATTTTCTTTTCTTCACAGCCCTGAACATTTTGGGGCAAAGTGATGAAAAGGTTTTATAAATACACCAGTCATCCTTACAACCACCCTGTAAAGGAGGTCAGTATGTTTATCTCTGCAGTATAGATGTGTGGCTGAAAAAGAGTGAGTTCATAGTGAGTGAGATTTGAATGGGGGACTTCCTGGCTTGCAGCTAATACACTTAACTACTATGCAAGCATGAAGTCCCACCTACTGAATGAGGGCAGGATACCACCTTGTTTGTAGGAGGCAGTGGGGCTATTCTTACGATCACAAAAATTGGGCTAGGAAAATCCTAGCCTGATTTTTGCGGGTCATCAGAACCACCAGGCTCGCAGCCGAGCCCGGTGGTTCTGGAGCGGCTAACCTGCTCATGTAGCCCGCCCCTTAGCCTGGGTTTGCAGAGCGAGCGCTCTGCAAACCCGGGCTATCTGCTCGTGAGTAGCCGCGGTGCGGCGCCATGGCTACTCATGAGTAGACCCCCGGCTGGGAGGCTTAAAAGCAGCCTCCCGGCTCGGGGGTCTCCCCAGTATGCCCTGCCTGCTCGCACAGGGCATACTGGGGCTTCCGGGGGCCACACGGCCCCCGAGCTCCCCAGCCTCTGCCGGCTCTGTCTTGGCTGTCTCTTAGCCTGCTCTTCCCGCTCACGGCTAGGAACCGGGTCTCACTGATCGCGAGACCCAGTCCAGTAGTTAGACACCTTCTTAAGAAGCCCACTCTGAGGCTATTCATACGACGGGGAAAAAATCAGGCTAGCGGAGGCTAGCCCGATTTCCTCCCATCGTGAGAACTGCTGGGCTTGGCTGCGAGCCCGGTGGTTCTTAAGCGGGTCACCTGCTTAAATAGCCTGGCACTCGAACTCCCAAGTCCCCACCAGCTCCGTGAAGGAGCCAGCAGTCATATGGGCAGCCGCTGCGGCCGCCCAGAGCAGACTGACTGCTCATCTGCGGGGAGAGCGGGCTTAGCCCACTCTCCCCACAAACCCTCTCCAGGTGGCTCCCACTGATCATTGGAACCGCCTCTCTGGATCCCCTGGAGAATTTTCAGACAGCAGGCTTTACTGCAAATTTACTGTGAGTTTGTTGCCCCCACCCCCAAATGCAAAAAGTGGCTTTTTCTTCCCTGGATATAAATCAGGCTACACTCTAATGTGCAATGAAAAACCCAGATCGTATGAAGTGCTCCCCGATAGCTTGCAGGGACTTCGGGATAAATCTGGTCAATATGTGAATGCATACCCTCTGTGTGCATTCACATATTATCTATTGATTAGATAATATGAAACTGATTATCTAGACCCATTTTAAACTGGCTTTAGGGTGGGCTATGGGGTTGAGACAGCCTTGGTTGGTCTGAGAGATTATCTTCACCAGGGAATTGACAGAAGGAGTGTCTGCTGGTTCTTTTGGATCTCTCAATGGCTTTCAATACCATCAGCTATGGTATCCTTCTGGATTGCCTGAGGGATTTGGGGATAGGATGCACTTTTAAAATAGTGGTTCTGCCCTTATGTTCTGGGTAGATTTCAGATGGTGGTACTTGTTGACAATTCAAAATGGGAGCTACTATATGGAGTCCCTCAGGGCTCCATTCTGTCACCAATGCTTTTTAGCATCTACATGAAACCACTAGGTGAGGATATCAGGGGATTTGGTGCTAGGTGTTATCAATATACTGATGACATCCAAATCTATTTCTCCATGTTATCAATATCAGGAAATGACAATAACTCCTTAAATGCCTGCCTACAGGCAGTAATGGGCTGGATGAGGGATAATGGAAGCTGAATCCAAGCAAGAAGGAGGTGCTTAATGTTGGGGGTTGTAATCTGCAAGACAGGATAGAACTTCCTGTTCTGGACGAGGTTACACTCGCCCAGAAAGAACAGGTTCATAGCTTGGGAGTGCTCTTGGATCTGGCTATCACCCTGGTGCCTTAGGTTGAGGCTGTGGCCAGGAGCACTTTTAACCAGCTGTGATTTATTCAACAACTCCTCCCATTCCTTGAGGAGTAAACAGTGGTACACCAGCTGGTAACATCCAGGTTAGACTACGGCAATGTGCTCTATGTAGGGCTACCTTTGTACATAGTTTGGAAACTTCAGTTAGTTCAAAATAAGGCAGCCAGATTTCCCGGAGAGAACACATTATGCCTGTTCTTAAACAATTTCACTGACTGCCAATATGTTTCAAGGCAAGGTACAAAGTGCTGGTTATTATCGTTAAAGCTCTGAATGGTTTAGGTCTGTGTTACCTGAGAGAGTGCCTTTCTCTACAAGATCACTGCTGCTCATTAAGAGAATCAGGAGGGGTCCATGTTCAGGTGACACCAGTTCATCCAGTGGTGAACTGGGATCGGGACTTCTCAGTTGTCCCCCTGGGTTGTAGAATGTGCTTTCTGTGTATTTAAGAGGATTATCTTCCTTGGGGGCCTTCAGGAGAGCCTTAAAGACCCATCTTTTTAACCTGGCTATTAATGATATCTAGTTTTAGTTTTAATTTTAATCTGGTTTAAATGTTTTCTGATTGTAATTTTTATATCATTTTTTATTTTTAATGTAAACCCACCCTGAACCACTTTAGGAAGGGCAGTATATAAATTGAATGAATGAACGAATGATAAACTGCCTGTTTTCAAATCTAGAATCCCAGAACATTCTGGGAAGTATTTTCAAAGCTGAATGCTTTTATTCATTCTTTCCCTCTATATTAAGGCATGGTAAAGATGAGTAGAAGACTAAATCTGCACTGTATTGCATTATTAACAGTGAAGCCACTGATGCTAGCTGAGCTGATGAGATGGCATGCAGTGTTCACAAATATTCCAAGCATGAAGGGATTAAAGAATGCTTACAGTCCTATTTCTGTGAGGGAAGGGGAATTGACCAGTTTGGCTGGGACTGAGGCCTTACACAGACCCAAGAAACAATAGTTTTGTAGGGCAGATTAGGAAGAGAAGTCAGGGAAGGTGGCTGTAGGAAGGATGCAAAAACAGGAAAAAACAGGACTGAAAAATAGGAATCCAAGGAAAGGGAGCGCAAAGGAGGTATGTGCAAAACAGGGAACTGAGACAAGAAGAAGGAGATCATGACAGAGGGGGAAATGTGGCCTGATTTTCACATATTGATGTGAAGCAACCAGGCAATTCTTTGTCTGCAGGCTCCTAGCTACTGTCTTCAGAGAGAAATGTAACCAGACGAAAGCAACAGTTTTAAGTACAAGTAACATGCTTTGTTCTCAAAAGAAAGGAAAACATCCAAAATGATCAAACACAGCAGCCTACAGCACTACAACTACCTGCCCTTATTAACCTTTCCCCTCTTGTAGCAGTCATCTTACTGTTTTTCGGTTCCTAATTGCCTGCTGTTTTCAAGAGAGGATTCAAATGAAATTAAAGTCTTTACTCTCTCCACCTATTATGTCCTCGGCCTGCTCTGTCCTTTCAGTGGTTGTATAAGCAAGTCTGTCAAACAAGAAGAACCAACATCAAAGCCAACACAGAAGACTCCGCTTCTACAAGCAAGATATGATTATCTTAACACTAGTTACCGAGAACAATATCATGCCAGGCTTAAAGGCACTGGTGACAGAATCTTGGAGACCAGCACAAAGGGAGAAAAGATATTGCAGCAGAATGAAACAGAGACACAAAGCAGCCACTGGGGAGAATATTTTTAGCTGAGAAGAGGGCTTTTGTCTCATTCTCCAACGAGAGGTCAGGTGTCACTCATTTTGTGTCTTATTAGTGCCGTGAGAGAGGAGAACCATCTTAGTAACATCATTAATAATTTGGGATACTCAGTCTTTGCAGTACTCTCCTGTTTTCAGGGTCCCGCAATAACTCTTAGTCTATAGCCCTATTCAGGCATTACAGTGTACCTGCATACAGGTGCCTATATACATGTACATGTTTTTGTGTGTATGGCTGTACAGGTGTTCCATTTAAAAGCTTAGGTTAAGCCTCTCGCAATTGCAAGGTGAAGAGAGGAAATGTACTACTGCATGTGTGCTGAACATATTATGTGAATAACTGTATGTGCATTGAACCTAATGTGTGAATAGGACGTTCCTGGGCCACTATACAGTCACTGAAGTATACAGGATAAGTATATGTAGGAGGTCTTTCCAACAATGCATTGCGAATACGTTTGCCACCTGTCCATTTTTCATCGAAAAAGTGGCTTACAGCACCCTGCCAATCTATGAGTGGGGTACAAATACTTGTTCCAGGCTTTTCCAAATCACATCCATCCTGCTAACAATCTTGCAGCAGCTCCATTGCTATTAACAATTATACCATTGCTGTAGCAACAAGCCTCCCATTATTCCCAATCATAGGAGGCTCATCACATCACTACAGCAATGATGCAATCATTAGTAGTGATGGAGCCCATGAGAGCTTGTTAGCAGGATGGATGCAGTTTGGAGAGACACAAATGAGCGCAAACACCCCACTCTCGGATCAGCAGGGTGCTGCGCTGGAAGTAAGCCAACACGGGAAGGTCTGTGTCCAAAGAAGCTTTAGATCCACTCAAAATCCAGGATTGGCTGGGGAATGTGGACAATCTATTTAGCTATCATGGCTATGAAGCTGATCAACAACCTAGCATAAACACTACAATCAACTCAAATGTTATTGTCTAAAAAAAAAAAATTATGTCACCTAAGGAGGTTTTATGACTCCTGGACAAAGGACCATAATTGGCTTTTCCAACCCTATCTCACCAAAAAAGGAAATGCAGACCAAAAACATGCAGGATCCAGCCTGTGATAGCTGATGCAGGCAGCAGCGTAAGATCCAGGATGCTTTCTTCCGAGGCCCAGCTGCATGTGAACTCAGGAGGCAGGGGTGATGACAGGTGATAGACTAAGAACATAAGAACAGCTCTGCTGCATCAGGCCCAAGGCCTATCTTGTCCAGCGACCTGTTTCACACGGAGACCCACCAGATGCTCCTGGGAAGCCCACAGGGAAAAGGTGAGGGCATGCCCTCTCTCTTGCTGTTGTTCCCCTGCAACTGGTATTTAGAAGCATCTTGCCTCTGAGGGTAGCCACCAGACTAGTAGAAAACTGTTAAGCTTGTCCTCCATGAATTTGTCTAAACCCTTCTTAAAGCCATCCAGGCTGGTGGCTGTCACCAAATCTTGTGGCAGAGAATTCCATAGGTTAATTATGCATTGTGTGGAAAAGTACTTCCTTTTGTCAGTCCTAAATTTCTTGGCATTCAGTTTCATAGGATGACCCCTCATTCTAAGGTTATGTGAGAGGGAGGAAGGTTTCTCTCTATCTATTCTCTCTACACCATGCATAATTTTATAGACCTCTTTCATGCCACCCCTCATTCGTCTTTTTTTCTAAACTAAAAAGCCCCAGGTGCTGTAGCCTTGCCTCATAAGGAAGGTGCTCCTTCATCTTGGTTGCCCTCTTCTGCGCTTCGTTCTGTCGAAAGGAGCCTGGGACTGGAGCTCAGTGGCAGAGCACATGCTTTGCGCACAGGATAGCCCAGGTTCCATCTCTGGCATCTACAGCTAGGGCTGTAGCATAGACAATACTGTGGACCACTATCAGGCATCACAGGCAATACTATGGTCTGACTTGGTATAAGGCCACTTCCTAAAATGCTCCGTTGGTTCTTCAGCCTCTTTTATTCCCTGGCAGTTGATTCCCAGGTTCATCCTTCCAGGAAGACATGCCTGGAGGTAGAAGGAATGAGAAGCACATTGCATTGTACAGAATTTCTTAAAACCTTGAAAAGTTGCCTTAGGTTTCCTTGGATTTCCTTTCCAATTGTTTTTCTGTTATTTTAGAGGCAAGTGGCATTCAGTGTGTCAACAACCCACCTCCTAATTACATAAACCTTTTGTTCTTGGGCTGCCATTTATCTGCATTTATCTGCATTAAGGGTTTGAACACCTTCTGCAGCAGCGGAAAGTGTACTTATCTTTCCATCTGATTTTCCTGCGGTGGAATGCCAATGAGTTATATCTGCTATCATGCTGTGCTATTCCTCAACAGTAATTTCTCTCTCTTTCTACTTCCCCCTCTCCCCACCCCCTGCCTTTTAGAGATGTGTGGAATATTTTTGAAGGATGAACATGTTAATCAGAGGAAAGGATCTTTGCAAAGGTCATTATGAAGCAAGAGCTGTGGTACCTAAATTGGTTTTCTCATAGGCTAACAATTAAGGTACAAGCTAGAGAAACATGAAAGGCAGTTGCTTTCACCACCGTGATGAAATGAACAGTATTCAGAGAGCTAATAATTGGCCTGTTTTATATACTTATTAAATAGATTTGCACACATTTATTTTATGTCCTCCCTGTGTCACTTTCTCAACAATAAAATGGAATTCAAATCAAACACAATGGAACCTGTTTCTAAAGATGGAAATACGATGTAATTGTCTATAGCCAAAATGACTGGAGGTTTTGTCTTCCTACATAAAACTTTCAGCCCTTTTCACCAATGCCTTAAGCAGATGCTCACTCAAGAACAGTTTCAGTGGGATTATAAATATAATTCAAGGGCATAAAATATAGGTCCAACCTGACTATACTAGCAATTTTAGGAGTTGCTTCGGGCAGCAATATCTTGGGATGCCAGTAAAGCAATGTGTGACCCAAGAAATGTTAAACATTGGATCTCCTGTACTATCACATAGAATAAAGTGTGCCTTCAAGTCAATTTCGACTCCTGGTGCCCACAGAGCCCTGTGGCTTTCCTTGGTAGAATACAGGAGGGGTTTACCATTGCCTCCTCCCGTGCAGTATGAGATGATGCCTTTCAGCATCTTCCTATATCGCTGCTGCCCGATATAGTAGCAGCGGGGATTTGAACCAGCACCCTTCTGCTTGTTAGTCAAGCATTTCCCCGCTGCACCATTAGGTGGCTTATTGGATAGCATAGTGAAAATGGGACACGGTAGAAAGCAGCAAGCCAAGGCAGTGAACTGATGCATATTGTCCTGTTCCCGTCTTCTGAGCAAGACAGAGGAGCTGTCCAGCAGATCAGCGGGTAACATGCCCAATGCCATCCAGAGCGGAGCTAGACAAAGGCTGTTGCACCTGGAGCTTTCAGACAGCTGGGGCTTTATCATTCATTCATTCATTCATTCATTCATTCATTTGATTTCTATACTGCCTTTCCAAGAATGCCTCAGAGTGGTTTACACAGAGAAATAATAAATAAATAAGATGGATCCCTGTCCCCAAGGGGCTCACAATCTAAAAACAATCATCAGACACCAGCAACAGTCACTGGAGGTACTGTGCTGGGGGTGGATCGGGCCAGTTACTCTCCCCCTGCTAAATAAAGAGAATCACCACGTTAAAAGGTACCTCTTTGTTAAGTTAGCAGGGACCTGTTATTACATAGACCGACTGGCTGCCCCACACTCACCCTGGAGCACTAGTAGTGGCCTAATCCTGAATATGCTTCAGGACATTCTCCCAAGTAGTGTCTGAATTCAGATGCCTTGTACAGCCAAATCAACACTGTGCTGTCGGGTCTGACTTTAGTTCAGACTCACTACCCTCTTGGTTCCAGAGATTTCAAATAGTGATTGTGAGGGGTTGTTCCAGAGTCAACTGATAAGCCCAGATGAGCCCCATAAGGTAGGTAAGCATTATTAGGTTTGTATTGTAGCTGTCTGAGGGACAGCACCTTCTTGATGACCACCTACTAAGTTGATGGCAGAGATAAGATCAACAAGGGACTCTCTTAGCTATTGTGTACAGTAGCTCTTACTTCTGAAGTACCATTGCATGGACATTGTAAGTCACTTAGAATCTGAAATACAGGTGGTACACTAACACCGCATTCACATGACCATGCATACCTGGGTACAGACTCTGACCTGGGTATACATGCTTATGTGAATGGGCATGTGCATACATGCAGGTCAGAGATGGTACCCAGGTATGCATGGTTATGTGAATGGGGTGTTAGTGTAATAATAATAAAATAAATGCAAATACCAGTCATCATAACTAACACCAACAATCTATATGGAATAAAATGTATGCTTCTTTGGGTTGGGGGCTTGAAGGGCTGTTGGTTTGGAATCTCCAGCTGATGCAAGAGATATTTTTCTACACTCTGTTTCTTTCAGAGCTGGAAAAGCTTCTAACTTTGTGTATTTTGTACACACATCTTGATCTTTGATGGCACAGGTGGGCATTGCTTGTATTTCAGCGCTGGGTCCCTGCAGTATCACTTGAATGGTTCAGAGTCTGAAATTGTATAACCTTAAAACCTTTTTGCCCACAGGCCTTGTAATAACATTGAAACTTCTCCATCATGCCAGAAAATGCATCCTTTCTAGTTGGGTGAGCATAAAAGTGTATTACACTTCCAAGGCTGCTTAAACTGGCAATCGTGAACATTCTGGGCAGTTGTCTCCTGGCTGTACTTCCAGACACTGCAGGTGTAATAAAAAGCTCACAGTTCCTTTCATTTATTTGTCTCCTGAGGATGAAGGATGGCTCCTAACAGTAGATCCTCACTTGGGTTTGGGATGTACGGTTAAATCTTCAGCCTGGGGTGCAGGCAAGTTATTGTACACCATCTAAACGTGATTGATAGTGTCATTGCAAGGGAAGGACATCCGACTTGTGCAGAATATGGCATGTGAACATATTCCATATACTAAGCCATTTAGCTCAGTGCTGTGTAGTTTGCGCACAAACAGTTGTCTAATGCCTCAGGTAAGGGGAGGTCTTTCCCAGCCTTGTTATCTGAGACCCTTTAATTGGAGATGTGATTAAACCTGGAAGCTGATGCAGGCAAAGCATGGCTCTACCACTGAGTTAAGGGCCCACCCCAAGGCCTAAAGATTCCAGGCTTGCAAAAAGCAACATAACAGAGCTTGCACTGAAGATGCACAAAGGAAGACTGAAGTAACTTCATTTTTAATGTGGAGATCCTGGCTGAATTATTGGACGTGTATTGATCAGGACTGCTCAACTTCAGCCCTGCAGCTCCCAGCATCCCCAGCTGTAGTGGCCAGTGGTCAGGGATGATGGATGTTGTAGGCCAACATCTGCAGGAGGACCAAAGTTGAGCAGCCTCGGTAGACCAGGCCTGCTCAACTTAGGCCCCCCAGCTGTTTTTGGACTACAACTCCCATAATTCCCAGCCACAGTGGCCAATAGCCAAGGATTATGGGAGTTGTAGGCCAACATCTGCAGGAGGGCTGAAGTTGAGCAGCCCTGGTATAGACACTGCAGCTTTAACAGCAGACACCTAAGTATGTTCACTCAGAAGTAGTGCCACTGAGTTCAAGAGGCTTATTCCCAGATAGGTTTGTTTAGAACTGCAGCCTTCATCTCTTGTTACAAGGACACACCAGTAAGACTTCAGCTTTTTTCAAAAAAGGGGGTCTTACCAATCAGCTAAATGGTGGGTGCAGGAGGAGCTGAATCCAGACCCTTGCTTCCTCTCCCAAATGGCTGTCACTTCTGACTCCTTTGCTGGCTGTAATTCTAATGCCAAGCTTTTCCTTCCCTGCCACCTTGGGTGTCTTGTGCAGAAAATGCTGTGATAAACAACTTGATCAATTAATATTTATTCAGGCTATTGGGTCAGACTTCGGAATTGTGTGTGCAGCAGGGACAGAGCTGTACTTGTCGGCATGGGTTCAAAGAACCCATATGCAGCTGCTGCTGTGGCTGCCGTGCTCACCGCGATGGACACCTGGCAGCAGATCAGAAGTCCCTCTTCTCTCCCCAGGGCATGTGGGGCGCCCCTTTTCACCCTGTTGCATGTGGTAGCAGCGGCAGCAGCCTCTCTGAGGGAGCAGCCTTGGGTAGGCTGCCTTGTTCAGCTGGCCGCCATACATACGAGATGGCCAGCTAAGTGGTAGGGGCATGAGCCCAGAAGCCGACTACAGGGACAGGATGGCCATCTGCCAGAGATGCTGTAGCAGTTTCCTGTCGTGAGCAGAGGGTTGGCCTGGGAGACTAATAGGGTCCCTTCCAGCTCTAAAATTCTATGACTGTATGAGCTACATATGGGTGTGAGTATAACTCCTGGATGGACTGGGGCAGCAGAATCCACAGTACTTGAAATGTCCATTTTTCAAAAATAAAGGTAAACTATTAAAAAAAAACACCCATCTCCATTCTCCTGTTTTAATTTTCTTTTACAAAGGGTCAAACTGCTAACCACTTGTGTTTCATTTTGGTTCAGGTTCATCAGTATTTAACGCTCCAGTTTTGTTTCAAATCCTGACCTTAGAAAATGATTGAGTAATGCTTTAGATATTTTTGAACTGGTTTGGGGCCAGTTCCGATAGATTTCCTGCAAAACAATTTCAACACCTAATCAATTTAAGAGTGCAAGAAAATAACTGAAATTAATGTTGCTATTTTAATGCCCTCCCCACAAATAAAATTGTTTATTTACAAAATATATAAACCAAATATGACGAAGTAGCAAACATCTAGTAACACAGTGCAAGTCTTTAAAGCGACATCGGTTTCCAAAGCACGTAGCCCTTCGAGGCTCCACCAGCAGTTTTTTCCAAACCAGTCACAAAAGTTGGACTTGGACTCTTGGATTGGCTACATGCCAACTCCAAACGTTTTCTTCTCCGTCATGCGCACATACTGCTAGTACCTACCAGACATCACTATCCATTAACGTTCATTCAGAGATTTTCTAGCCGTCAATGTACGCTAAAGAAATAGCACAAGCTATTAGTTGTACAAAGGACTAAAAATAGTTATCATTTGACGATATACAATAGCTTTACCACTACAGCATTGTCAATGTTCTCCCTGAACCTTATATTGTGTAATTGAGGGTTAAAAAGAGATTTTGTTAAAAGACCTCTGTGGGACTTCTGATGGCCTTGGTTTAAGATACCGCATATTGCTCATACGATACTTGAACACACAAATAAATCCAGCCTCTTGGAAGTTTGTTTTGTTTTAAACAACAAGTTTAACTCATTTTGCATTTTTCTATGAATATGTGCCCTTTTCAACCATGAGAACCATGAGGGGAAATACAGATTCCATAATTAATTTACACTTTACTATGAAATGAATCTCATGAAACCAAAAGACCTCTGTATGGAAATATTAAAAGCATCTGAGCAGTGGAAAAAAATCTTTGATCTCTCTTTACGTCTCATGAAAGTCTGGAGGGTTGAATAGACAGGACATAACTGAGCTCACTGACCTTGGAAGAAGCATTTGAAATAATTTGGAAATGCCAGCTCCTTCATTAGGAGAAGCAGTCTACACACACACTACAGACACCGTTGAACCAGGAGGCAAGTGCCTGCAGGAACTATGAATTTCATTTTAATAACTTCTATCCTGCTTACAAACAAAAAAACCATAAAACATAAAAACATGAAGAAGAAGAAGAAGAAGAAGAAGAAGAAGAAGAAGAAGAAGAAGAAGAAGAAGAAGAAGAAGAAGAAGAAGAAGAAGAAGAAGTAGTCACCATCATCCCACAGAGCCAAATGCTCCCAAATACAAACATTTTGGCTTTTCTTCTAAAGGTAGCAAGAGAGAGAGCCAGGCAGATTTCATCATGAAGATTTCATCACAACCAATGTCATCACAACCGGCTTTTAGCCTGCATCTGCTCTGGAATGGAGCAGGCACATTCATATATTGGGCAGATTTACCCCAAAGTTCCTGTGTGAGCTATAGGGGAGCACTTCACACACAATTCAGATTTTTCACTGCTCATTAGAGTGCAACTCAATTTATATCTGAGGTTTAAAAAATCCACTTTTTGCATCGGGTTTTTTTGGATTGAGTTCACAGTAAAGCCTTGAGTTTAGCATTGAGTTCACAGTAAAGCCTTGCAGAAAACCCATGGTAAAGCCTTCTGTGTGGAGAACTCCCATGGGAAGGAATTCCATAAAGCAGACTGAACTTCTGGGTAAATCTGCCCAATATATGAATGTGCCTGCTCCATTCTGGAGCAGATGTGGGCTAAAAGCTGGTTGTGATGAAATCGGTAGCTGTGCTTCATTTGGTGCTGCTCTGGCTTGTTAGGATGAGCTACTAGTGGATCCACATATGAAACAGTCTTGGCTATTGAAAGTCCCTGTTCTTAAAATGAAGAGCCCGTCTTTGCAGGTGGTGACGGAAATTGCTGCAGTCTAATTCAAGCTCTATGACCAGAGCTCAGTGACAGGACTCATACTGGCATGCATGAGGTTTCAGGTTCAATCCTTTACATTTTTATTTGAAAGGATCGTAATAAGTTCTCAGTATTTGAAGATCAGTTTCTCCAAATGCATCTTTGAACTTCATGTCATGGCCCGGGGGCATTTGCACAAAGCTTAAGCTATGATCGCTTTGCTTTCAAGTTGCAGCTGAAGCTCAAGGAGACCCGCTCAGTGACTGGGTAGGTTCAAATTCAAATGCTGCCATCATTAAAAACCAATAATCTAATGAACTGCTTGCAAATTTGTGACAGCTGGTCATTAAATATTAGATTAGTGTACATTGAATTAGTGCATTCAATTCCTAGTGAATATTGAATTTTGGTTTGGTTTTTAAGAAAGTACATTATTTAATGAATAAGCCATTCCAGAACGGTTTAGCAGCCTCCTTGCAAAATGTGCTTGCAAAACGAAAGGGAACTTTTAAGGAAATTCAAGTAGCCCACAAGAAATGTGGGCTATCCAAAAGGAAGCTAAAATTTGACTCAAATTTTGCCCAGGCCTATGACTGTTTTAGTTGCCAGGATGCAAACATTGCAACATAGCTGTCACTGCTACTGTCCTTGCCAGGTGACAGTAAAGCTAGCAAAGTTTAAAGGGTGACAGCCTCCCCCTTTCTGTTCTCAATTTCTTCATATGCAAAACAAAAAACAACCCCCCCAAACTTCAGCCTTCCCCAGTAACACTACCTGAGGATAAAAAGTCCTACAATCCATCTAAACCAGGAATTCTCCACCTTGAGTCCCCAGATGTTGTGGAACTACAACTCCCATCATCCCTAGCCACAACTGCTGAGCAAATTATTGCTGCACTGAGGAACACTGAATTCTTATATACTTGCACACAACAATAAAAAAAAGCTTTCCACCTCACTTCCTTCTTTGCCCTGCACTTGTTTGTGTATGTAGATCAAAAGCCTATGAGCAGGGTCTTGTCTTTGACAATGTTGTTTGTACAGTGCCTTGTTTTTTATGTGCTTATTAAATATAACATTGGCCCACATTCTGCACAGCAGTAGGTTGACAGGAGATGGGCTGTTTGCAAAGAGCCTCCAGAGCCGTAGGAACATAGGAAGCTGTCTTATACAAAGTCAGAACATTGGTCTGTCTAGCTTGGAGTTGTCAGCACCCTGATTGGTGGTGGCTCTCCAAGGTTTCAGGCAGGAGTCTTTCCCAGCCCTACCTGGAGATGCTGCCAGGGATGGAACTTGGGACCTTCTGCATGCAAAGCAGATACTTTAACATTGAGCAACAGCCCCATCCAGCATATGCAGGACTCCCATCCAGGCACAGACCACACCAAGACCTGCTTAGCTCAACAGGTGGTTGTATCATGTGCCTTTAGACCATGGTCTGAGACACACAGGTGATGGGCTTTTGTGCAGATGAGCAGGTGCAGAGGGGAAGGAGGAGCAAATTTCACTTCTCTCTCCTCACTGCAGAAGACTTTTCTGCATCCAGAAATGTTTCTGTGAGGGTACAGACTTGATGTGTGAGCTCTGTAAGATATTCCCCTCAGGGGTTGGAGCCCCTCTGGGAAGAGCAGAAGGTTCCCACCCTGGCATCTCCAAGGTGGGAGAGATTTCTGCCTGCAACCTCAGAGAAGCTGCTGTCAGTCTGTGTAGACAATAGTGAGCTAGATGGACCAATGGTCTGACTCAGTTTATGGCAGCTTCCTATATCACACAGCCCTTAGTTCCTCCATGATTGTAGTCCAACAACGTGGGGAGTCAAGTCTGAGAACTCCCACCCTGAGGAAAACCTGGGTTGAAAACTCTGCCAGGTTTTGGTGCATTTAAGCCACTACAAAACATGGGATGGATTGCCAAATACTACAACCACTGTTGGGAATAGCATTTTGAACCTGATGGACTTTGAGGCTGATTTGCAGTGCAGTTTTCAGATACATTCACAGGCAACCCCCACCAGTACTCGAGAGGTTCTCTTAGAAGCCACTGTGCAAAGGAAGCAGCATCAGATCAAAACTCTGGCCTGATTTGTTCAGAATGGGAGGAAATGCCCTTGATTAGAAACTGGAGAATTATACTTCACAATTGACTTGAGTGAGCATTGTTTCAGGTAACAGAGGACAGGATGAGAACTGGTCTTGTGGTAGCAAGGAGGAATTGTCCCATTTGCTATGCAGGGCCTGCCCTGGTTTGCATTTGAATGGGAGTCTGTAAGATATTCCCCTTAGGGGATGGGGCAGCTCTGGGAAGAGCACCTGCTTGCATGCAGAAGGTTCCAAGTTCCCTCCCTGGCATCTCTAGATAGGGCTGGGAGAGCCTCCTGCCTGCAGCCTTGGAGAACCCACTGCCTGTCTGTGTAGACAATACCGAGCTAGCTGGACCAATGGTCTTACTCAGTATGTGGCAACTTCCTATGTTCCTGTGTTGCTATGACAGCAGTGTAGATGTAAGCCAGGGATTCTCAAACTTGGGTCCCCAGATGTTGTTGGACCACAGCTTCCATCACTGCCAGCCTTGTGGCTGGGGGTGATGGGTGTTGTAGTTCAACAGCATCTACGGACCCAAGGCTGAGAACCATTGATGTAAGCTATTAAGGTGTGTAAAGGAACTAAAGGGGAAAGGGAGTGACAGAGTCTTTTGTCCCTCAAGTGCTAGGAAAATGTTATGTCTGTTTGGTGATGGTCAGCAAACTAGAATTCTGGTTTGACCTGCAAGCCTGCCTTGAATAAAGTGTGTGCAGAACAGGAGAATTACATGGAGGAAATGGCGATTGCATTTGTTTTTCCATCTGTCGCCACCACAGAAAGAGTACACGTCTTCCATGCCAAGCAGAGCTTTAATCAATGGGTAAAGGAGAAGTAATTTGGCTTATGAAATCAGATGGATTTCAAAACATACCAGTCCTTCAGTACCTCTATTAATAAATGTCAGACATTCCTTCTAGGAGAGCTAAGATGCTACTGAGCCTTGAAATGATGTTATTGACTGTGCTGTATTTCTCACACAATGCTTCACAAATCAGGATTGCAAGCTTCAACAAAAGCTTCTGTGCCAAGTGCCTGACTCATTTCCACCTGTTTTGTCCACCAGATACTGTGCTTCGAGATTAGGTCCCTCTTGTGCACCATACAACAACTCGTGGGGGTGGCTAAGAGTGTGTGCAGTTCTCAGACCTCTCCATCCAACTTACATGGGAACATAGGAAACTGCCTTATACTGACTCCGACCATTGGTCCATCTGGCTCAGCATTGTCTGCGCAGCCTGGCAGCACAGCACTCCAAGGTTTCTGGCAAGAGTCCTTCCCAGCCCTACCTAGGGGTTTTTCACACAGCAGGCTTCACCGCAAATTGACTGCGAGGCTTTACTGCAAATTCAAAGTTGCCCCCAAAACCCAACACAAAAAGTGGTGGGTTTTTTTGCCCTGGATATAAATTGGGCTACACTCTAACATGCAATGAAAACTCCAGATTGTGTGTGAAGTGCTCCCCAATAGCTCACAGGGACCTCGGAGTGCATCTGTCCAATATGTGAACACACCCCTTCCACTCCAGAGGCTATGCGAGCTAAAAGCCCTGTGTGAAGAGCACCCAGGAGATGCCAGGGGTTGAACCTGGAACCTTCCACTTGCAAAGCAGATGCTCTTCCAGTGAGTTATGGCCCCATCCTATGCTGTACCATGTTGTGATATCATCACATTGTTTGTTTCCCTGCCCCTCATTCCACAACATTGCCCAGCATACTGGAGGACAGGAAAAGGCAGGCAAACAGTTCTAGGTATGCAGGGTTGCCAGGCAAGAGAATCCCCAAACCTGAGATTCAAGAGATGGGGCCTCTTGATGCCATAAGAAACGGCCTGATTGGTTGCCAGATATTTATGGCCCTCCAAAATATGTGTTTCCTTCCAGGCCAGTTGGAGGAGGCACAGCCTCTTGACATCAGTGAAAACTCAACTCAACTCAACTCAACTGTGGAAGGAGGAGAGCAGAAGTGCTGGGTAACTGGCAATTGGGCCACTCACCTGGTGGGTCCAAGATGGCTCTTCAAAACCTGAGTCTCAGGCTGAACATCTGACATCTGGCAACCTTATGCTAAACCACTTTGAGAACTTTTTTGGATCCTTACCGATAACAAGGAACTCCTGTGCAGTAAACAGAGGTAAATGTAGGGACCAATGAAAGGTTTGGCATGATCAAAGCTTCAGGCAGCGTAAAGAATGTTTGCATCACAGAGAACCATTTCATGCTTTTCAATGCCTTTCCCTAATCAGCATGCTCTAAGCTGGAGCAAAGGACTCGGATTTTAAGGAAACAGGACTCCAGTAAATCCCAGCTTGGCTTTGCACTAACAGTTGCTATCTCACATTTACAGCTCTCCTCCATTTGTAAATGTGATTAATAACACAGCTTTCCTGCTTCATCAGGATGCTGAAGGCCAAACTACATGTTGGGGTAACAGCATGTTTGTAAAATGTGTGCTTGCTCGGTTTGCTTAAAAAGAGGGGAGAGGGAGCGACACTTTAGTTAGACCATAAAGAGGGGCCAGGGGAGGAGGGGGACGCTCGGTCCCCCTTCATCTTGCCTCATCACCCTCTGCTGCTTTACACAATTTCCTCCCTGCCCAGTTAACTCCTGGCATTGGAGGGGAGCTCAGAAAAAAGTGCTTAAAGCAGCAGAGTATGTCAAAAAAATAGGGCCATCTGCTTTGCATGCAGAAGGTCCCAGGTTCAGTCCCTGGCAGCATCTCCAGGTAGGGCTGGGAAAGGCTCCTGCCTGAAACCTCGGAGAGTGGCTGCCAGTCAGTGTAGACAATACTGAGCCAGAGGGACCCATGGTCTGACTCAGTATACGGCAGCTTCCTATGTGTCTAAGGTGGGAGATGTGTGGGGTTTGTTCCCTTCCCCTCTGTATTCCTTTTGGTATGCAAAATAGTCCTTGCCCTCACCCTTGCATTATAAGGAAATAGGACAAGCATGTTTTTATTAATCATTATTGGTATACTGCTTTTCTACAAAAAGGTTTTCAAAGTAGCATACCTGGAAAAAGGAATAAAATGGTTCCCTGTCCCAAAGGGGCTTACAACCTGAAAAGAAACACCAGGAGCAGCAGCCAGGAAAAACCACGGTGCTGTGGTTGCATAGGGTCAGTTGCTCCCTCCCTGCTAAAGACAAGAGAGCCACCACTTGCAAAGATGCCTCTTTGCCCCCTTAGCAAGAGTTTAGCAAATGCATAGTAGCCTCTAACTTCTAGTTTGACCTTGAGAGGCTAAGGTGTGTCAGATGTTACTGGAGTGGCATACAAAAGCAGTCCTATGGGTAACACAGTGTTATGAGTGTGATTGTCTTAGTTATTGGGAGTAAGCCTGTCACAGTGGTTTTATGTCACTTCACAGATGATCATAAGATAATCACAGATTGCCCTTGATAACTGTACATATCTCTCCAGCCTTGGAATGCCATGGCTTTCAGCTGATTGGAAGAGCAGTTGTTGCAATTTGATTTTGGTGAGTTGCAATTTGAATTTGGGGAGAGAGTATCAAACAGCTGGTGTTACAGACCTGCCAACATGTTCCTATTTTCCCATTCAGGTGAATGGGAAAACAGGGGCATGTTGGCAGGTATACTGTTAGCTCAAGAGGATGCTATCAGGATCCATGCTGTTGCTCATTAGGAATCTCATGTAGTATTGCCTGCTATAAGAGTCTGTTTACTTCCAAAGGGCTTTGCCTATGTATTTGAAATAAACATGTATTAAGAAGATATCCTTAGTCTCCAGTACATAGGAACACATGAAGCTGCCATATACTGAGTCAGACCATTGGTCCATCTAGCTCAGTATTGTCTACACAGACTGGCAGCATCATCCCCAAGGTTGCAGGCAAGAATCTCTCTCAGCCCTATCTTGGAGATACTGCCAGGGAAGGAACTTGGAGCCTTGATGCTCTTCCCAGAGCGGCTCCATGCCCTGAGGGGAATATCTTACAATGCTCACACACTTCTAGTCCCTCTTTCATATGCAACCAGGGTGGACCCTGCTTAGCTAAGGGGACCAGTCATGCTTGCTACCACAAGACCAGCTCTCCTCACAAGAGTACTCTCTTTGGAAACAAATCATGTATACGGAGGTTGCCCCTGGGACTTCTTGCCACTCTGGTAACTGGGGTAAGTTGCCTTTTTAGTACAAGTAGGAAGTGAGTCAAAATCAGTGTTTGGGTGGATGAGAGAAGATGGTGGTTGTCTGAATTCATCCTAGGAAGGAAACTGAGCCAGTACCGAATGTTGAGTGCAGAGACAAAGTACACAATAGCAATAGCAATAGCAATAGCACTTACATTTATATACCGCTCTATAGCCGGAGCTCTCTAAGCGGTTTACAATGATTTAGCTTATTGCCCCCCAACATTCTGGGTACTCATTTTACCGACCTCGGAAGGATGGAAGGCTGAGTCAACCTTGAGCCCCTGGTCAGGATCGAACTTGTAACCTTCTGGTTACAGGGCGGCAGTTTTACCACTGCGCCACCAGGGTACTCTGAAAGCCTGTGCAAATACATTTTTGTTCTGATATTTTAAGAAACTTTTATTTTCCCTAACCTTTTTAGCTTAGTGCTGCTCATTTTAAAAGTTTGAAAATGCTTTTAACCAGAAGCTTGGTGAAACACATGCAAAAACTCTGCCCCTTGCTATTATATTTTTCATAAAAGATGCTGAGAACCAGAACATGCAAACACTGCTTTTCTGCCACATAATCACTAAGCAAAAAAGTTAGTCAAAAAGGCATGAAATTGCTCTATTAGGACTCGGGAGAAGTAAAGACATCACAAAAATAGACTAGAGAATTAATATGGTGTGTGATTTTCTAAGCTAAATTATTAATTGCTAAAAACGGGAAGTGAGCAGAAAAGTTCTCCATTGATGAATGGTTAAGAAGTGATTTGATTATAATGGGAAAACTAAATCGCTATACTAAATTACATTAGGGGATTTTGTGTAAAAGCTTCTTTGCAGATAATTGGTTACCTTTCATCCAGTTTTGGAATAGGAGGTATAATATGAATTATGTATCAAAAACCATTTCCTTCCTATTGTACATTTTAATGTTGCATCTTCAGTATGTGTTGCTTCCCCCCCCCCCTTTCCTCCTTTGTGTGCTTTTGTTTCATGAGATAATATTTTTTTTAGTTTTTGCTTTTTTAGTAACTTCACATCACAGAACATTCCATAATAAAGACACAAGTAATACATACAATACTACTACAGATATTTATATACTGCTCTTCAACAAAAGTTCACAAAGCGGTTTACATAGAAAAATAAATAATACATAAATAAGATGGCCCCTTGACCCCAAAGGGCTCACAATCTAAAAAGAAACTTAAGGCAGACACCAGCAACAGCCACTGGAGGGATGCTGTGCTGGGGTTGGATAGGGCCAGTTGCTCTCCCTCTGCTAAATATAAGAGCATCACCACTTTGAAAGAAGTCTCTTTGCTCAGTTAGCAGGGGTCAAACTAGATCCATACTATAGCTTCCTCACACACCGGCTTTTCTCCAGTTTCCAGAAGGGATGATCCTAGGGTTACGATTGGTCTCTGGAGTCTCCAGGAATAGGTATCAATCTCCAGGTGTCTATTGAAAGCAATCCTGTAGATTTTGTGTGAAATCCAGTGCGAAATTCTAGAAAACACTAGGAAAAAAATATTGAGAAAAACCATATCCAGGAATAGCTTCAGTCAGAGTTGGAAAGCTCAGGTGATTCAGGTAGCAACCTCCTGGAATTTTTAGCCTTCCTGAAAAAAGTCAGTCTTGTTCCCTTTTACTTGTGGAACTATAAGGGAAAGGCTGGTTTCTACCCTTCTACTTACCAAGAAGTAAACCTGCTTCCATTTCCCCTTATTCTAGTGCTGAGGTTTCCAACCTGTGGTACCCCAAATGTTGCTGGACTACAACTCCCAGCAACCCCAGCCACAATAAATTGTAGCAGGGGGTGATGGGAGTTGTAGTTCAGCAACAATTGGAGTACCACAGGTTCTAGTGCATGAGCAGAAGCTGCCATATATAGAGTCAGATCTCAACTGACTGGCAGCAATTCTCCAGGGTTCCAGTCAGAAATCTTTCCTAACCATACTTAGAGGTGCCAGTTACTGAACCTGGGACCTCCACCTGTGCTTAATTAGACCTAGCCCCTCCCCTAAAGGCACTGCAATTACTGACAAGCACAAGGCACTCACAGTATATTTGCATTTTATAAAATTAATTAGTATTGTGTGATAATTTTAAAACAATTAAAATATTTTAAAAAACATATTAGGCCACTATATTCACATTGGGAGGGTTCACACAACCACCTGAAAGTTGGTAAGCTGAGAACTGGAGGTTCCCAGTAAGTGTGCATGCTCTCCCAGTGGGCGTGCCATCCTAACCTGCCCAAGTCCGGTTCCAAGATTTCCCCAACTTCCACCTGACTTCTGTCACCAAGATCTGAAACCGGGTAGAAGAAGTCAGGAGAATCTCGGTAACATGATGTGGGAAAAGGACTTGGGTGGGTCTGGATAACACACCTACCAGGAGTGTGCACTTTCAGGTGGTTGTGTGAATGTTCAGGAGGCGGTCATGTGAACCTGCCCATGCTGGCTGTTCTGCAAGGATCCTCTGCTCCCTCATATGAGCACATGAAGCTGCCTTCGATGGAGTCAGACCATTGGTCTATCTAAATCAGGGAGTCCAAGGGTAAGTGCACCTCTGGGACTGTCTATACCGACTGGCAGCAGCTTTTCAGACAGAGGTCTTTTCCAGCCCTCCCTGGAAAAGCCAGAGATTGCATGTAGAATCTTCTGCACGCAGATCATGTGCTGCTCTTCCTTTGAGCTCTGACCCCTCTGGCTACAGGTCCAGGGGATGCCCTGCCATGGGGAGCAGGTGTGGGATGGACTGCTCCCACATAGCCCCGGGTTATTTATGTGCCCCAATCCATGCAGGAAGGGGGCCTGCTGTAGCAGCCAGCAAGGTGTTCTAAGAAGTGGACCTGAGCGCTTCATAATTACATTCTTTTTTAAAAAAAGGTGTGAAGTTGAACACATAGTTTGACAGAGTGCCAGAGCCTCCCACCCTTGCTCACTCAAAACTTTTTACTTAGCACAATTGGCAGTATTTTATTATAATGATGATTGTTGCTGTTTATTAGTTTTACAGCCCTTGAGCACTTGAAGTGGAGTGCAGGCAGCGTGGATTTCATTACAAATGATAGATTTACATTAAAAAGAACATTCAGCCCAACAACATGAGTTAGTGTCCACATTAAACAATGGCAGGTAATTTCTCAGCTCTTTGTTGTTGTTTTTTCAATAAGGTTCCCTTGGTCGTAATTTTTAATACACGCTCTTTGTTTCTTTGGCTTTTGATGCTTGATAGCATCTCCAGAGATTGATTTTCAATGCAGGTGGGGAAGGGTGAAAAACACTTTTACAATTAGACCTATTCAGAAATGAAAATATCAAAGCCAAGACCCAAGAAGAAAAGGGAAACACTTTTCACAAATAGATGCTTGCCAGTTTCTAAAGGACTCATTCTGGAAATGCAAGAACACTGGACAACAACATTCCTAAGGCGATTGCTGAAATATTGTAATCTGTCGGGACTGAGCTGTGGGCAGCAGCTAGGAGCCAATGGACAAATCAGAGCAAAGAGATCAGTCTTGCCCTGGTAATCAGGGGTCAACCCAGTCACCAAAGGTCAAGAACATACCAGAGGTCAAGCCAAGCAGACAGCTCAAGAAAGCAAGCAGGGAACAAAGAGGCCTTGGGGCTGAAGCAAAGCTGGGTCCAAAGGAGGAGGTTATTATACTCTTCCTCCTTACGAAGAGAACTGGTTGCTGGTTTTACTGGGCAGGGCCAAGCATGGGCTCTAAGGCCCCAAGAGCTGCTGCAATGCAGCAACTTGCCACAAGAGGCAGCAGCATACAAAACCCCAGCCTAGGGAGAACCTAACTAGAGCTGCGAACAAGCCAGATCGGCGCTCAAACATGGACGGGGTGGTGGTGGGTGGTGGTGGTGTGCCTTTAAAAGAGAAAGTAAGGAGCTCCTTACCTGCACGCCCCACCCCACCACTTTCCCCCCACTGGTGCTCGGTTTTTCTAGACATGTGTGGGGCTGCAGCGCTGCTTCTTACAGCACTGATCGGTGTCAGCACGCACATGGACAAGGCCCATGTGTGCCAGCCGACAAGGTGCATGCATGCATGTGTGCATGTATGCCTGACCATTTTTGTGGTCAGCATACCACAGCAGCCCTGCAGCCCTCATGTCTCTTGAAAAATTGAGTGCTGGTGGGATGGGGTGGGGTGGGGAGCAGGCAAGGAGCTCCTTACTTGATTTTTTAAAGGCATCCCTGCTGCCACCCTGGGGAGTGCACAAACTGTCTGCACACATCCCTTAACCTCACAGCTTTGAACAGAAAGATGCCCATCCACATCACTCATAACGGCCATAACTGGACAGTTCTCTAATCCTAATGACTTAGGACTGGTTTGCATATAGCAATAGCAATAGCACTTACATTTATATACCGCTCTATAGCCAGAGCTCTCTAAGCGGTTTACAATGATTTAGCATATTGCCCCCAACATTCTGGGTACTCATTTTACTGACCTCGGAAGGATGGAAGGCTGAGTCAACCTTGAGCCCTTGGTCAGGATCGAACTTGCAACCTTCTGGTTACAGGGCGGCAGTTTTACCACTGCGCCACCAGGGGCCATATGCATCAGGCAGCCCACACAACCAGCTTCAGGATCTGTGTGTGCTCCCAGTTTTTGATGGGTGTGTGAGCTAAAACCTCAGAAGGAGAGGGAAGTGATCATGTGGAAGGTGGGCGCGGGCTAGGACCAGTGTCATCTCTAATCTATTTCATCTGTGTGCAGAATGGGTTTTGTTCTGGGCGGCAGTATCAAGGCAGTGTGGGCGCATGTGCATTCAGAGTGGGGCCTTCCTGATTCAACCTGAGTGGGATCTAAAATTAACTGAGCGGACATCCAGACATTTGTGAACGCGCACACATGCGCATGCCTTAGCGGGAACACTGGCTAGAACCGTGTTTCCTCCACCCTTGGTAATTTGCTGAGTAAAAGTGCTAAGTAGGATAACACTGTCAGAGCCTACACTGTAGTGGTTAGAGTGTTGGACTAGGGCTGGGAAGACTGGAGTTCAAATCTCTGCTCAGCCTTGAAACTCACTGGGTGACTCTGGGCCAGTCACTTCTCTCTCAGCCTAACCCATCTCACAGGGTAGTTGTGAGGATAGACAGAACCATGTACATCTCTCTGGGTTTCTTGGAGGAGGAACGGGATATAAATGTAAAAACAAACAAACAATCACTTCCCTGTCACCTACCTAGGTTTTAGCTCACACAGGGTCAAAAACAAAAAGTGCTTACTTTCGTACATAGCTCCCTTAGCTGGGTAAGATGCTTGTCCTCGCCAGTTCATGACTGTGTGAAATGCCTTCATGGGTATCACTTGTTGACTGCTACATCAGTGAAGTGGTGACTACTTGCATGCACCATGCACCACCTTGGTTGGGGGGAGGCATTTTTGCTGGCATCCCTCTGGCAAACAGGTGCTTTTGCCCTCAAAGGCAGAGAGAACTAGAAACCTTAACCACAAAAAGATGGAGATCTCATTTGGTTTAAGCATCTCTTTCTCTGGACCACTAATGTCAGCTTAATCCAATTTTATCCAGACTTTCACACTGTCTTGATTCAGCAGCAGCCTTTTATTACAAGCCCTCTCAGCCAAGATCAATATGTAACAGCTCCCTTTCCAGCAAGAAAACCCTTTCCTTCCCATTTTATCGTTCCTTATATATAAACTTTTATTCTGTCATTCCATCCCATGTCAAACTAAACTGTTAATTCTGCTGAACTTGTCTTGACTTCATGCTCAGTAATGTGGCTAAAATCAGGGGTTCTCAAACTTGGGTTCTCTGTTCTTATTGGAAATCTCATCATCCCCAGCTGTAATGGCCTTTGGCTGTTTGGGGACCCAGATCTGAGAACCCCTAGGCCAAATGATAAATGGACAATAAATACCAAAGCTGTTGAGAAGCTGGTCTCCAATAGACTGTTACAATCTGTTCCCCTTACAGGCATTACAGCTTATAGATCCTGGCCTGAAGCTTCAGCACCAAAGGAGAACATTTGGATCTCAGGAATTCTTCTTACTCGAGAGCATCAAGATGAAAGGAGAAGTTAGACAGCATTGAAACAACATCGAAGAAGAATCCAACAAATCCCACAATGGCACTCAAGGATGTAACATCCACATTGTCCACATCATCAGGAGTCCAGTTTGTGACTCCTGAGAATGTGGACAAACTGATTGGAATGGTGCGGCCTACCACCTGTTCTCTTGACCCTTGTCCGACATGGCTTATATTATCTGGCAGGGGGGTTGTTGTAGAAGGCCTGGTAGAGATTATAAATGCGTCTCTGAGGGAAGGTAGGATGCCTCCTTGTCTTAAGGAGGCAATTATTAGACCGCTTTTGAAGAAGCCTACCCTGGATCCCTCGGACTTGAACAACTACAGACCTGTCTCCAAACTTCCATGGCTGGGCAAGGTAATTGAGAGGGTGGTGGCCTCCCAGCTCCAGACATTATTGGATGAAACTGATTATCTTGACCCATTTCAAACTGGTTTTCAGGCTGGCTATGGGGTGGAGACTGCCTTGGTCGGCCTGATGGATGATCTCCAATTGGCAGTTGACAGAGGAAGTATGACTCTGTTGGTCCTTCTGGACCTCTCGGCGGCTTTCGATACTATTGACCATAGTATCCTTCTGGAGTGTCTGAGGGGGTTGAGAGTTGGAAGCACTGCTTTGCAGTTGTTCTGCTCCTACCTCTCGGGCAGGTTCCAGATGGTGTCCCTTGAAGACTGCTGTTCTTCAAAATCTGAACTTTTGTATGGTGTTCCCCAGGGCTCCATATTGTCTTCAATGTTGTTTAATATCTACATGAAACCACTGGGAGAGATCATCATGAGATTTGGTGCAGGGTGCTATCAGTATGCTGATGACACCCAAATCTATTTCTCCATGTCAGCATCATTGGGAGAGGGCATAACCTCCCTAAATGCCTGCCTGGAGTCGGCAATGGGCTGGATGAGGGATAACAAACTGAGACTGAATCCAGCTAAGACGGAGGTACTCATTGTGCGAGGTCGGAACTCGAGAGATAATTTTGATTTGCCTGTTCTGGATGGGGTCACACTTCCCTAAAAGGAACAGGTATGCAGTCTAGGGGTGCATCTGGATCTGAGCCTCTCCCTGGTGTCCCAGGTTGAGGTGGTGGCCAGAAGTGCCTTCTCTCAGCTTCGGCTGATACGCCAGCTGCGTCCCTTTCTTGAGGTGAACGACCTCAAAACAGTGGTACATCTGCTGGTAACCTCCAGACTGGATTACTGTAATGCACTCTATGTGGGGCTGCCCTTATATGTAGTCCAGAAACTACAGCTGGTCCAGAATGCAGCAGCCAGGCTGGTCTCTGGGTCATCTCGGAGAGACCATATAACTCCTGTATTGAAGGAGCTACACTGGCTGCCGATATGTTTCCGGGCAAAATACAAGGTGCTGGTTATAACCTATAAAGCCCTAAACAGTTTGGGCCCTGGGTATTTAAGGGAACGCCTTCTTCGGTATGAACCCCACCATCCACTGAGATCTGCTGGAGAGGTCCGTCTGCAGTTGCCACCGGCTCGTCTGGTGGCCACTCAGGGACAGGCCTTCTCCGCTGCTGCCTCGAGGCTTTGGAATGTGCTCCCTAGTGAAATAAGAGCCTCCCCATCTCTGACAGCTTTTAAGAAGTCTTTAAAAACACATCTCTTCACCCAGGCTTTTAATTAATGTTGTTTTAATGGTTTTAATGCTGTTTTAAAATATTATTTTTAAATTTTTAAATTGTTGTAACGTGTGTTTCCCCCCTCCCCATTTTTGTCTTAACGAATGTTTTATTTTGTTTTTATCCTGTTGTAAACTGCCCAGAGACATAAGTTTTGGGCGGTATAAAAATGTTTTAATGAATGAATGAATAAATAAATAAATAAATAAAACAAAACATGACATTAAGGCTGAAAATCTGCCTAAGGGCTCACATTGTGGGGAATCAGAACCTAATGAGACAAATGTGACATACATACAAGCCATTGTTGTTTGCTGCCTTAGCTTGCACTAGAAAAACAAATGTTTGAATGATAAGTAAGGATTTATTTTAAATGTTTTCATCCAGCTTTTTGGTCACTGACAACAAAATAATGAAACAATAATAAAAGAGCAATTAATAACAGCAAAAAGCACAAACAATATAGAACCATACAGGAATTAGGGGTGTGCACGGAACCATCTGCGGCGGTTCGTTTTCAATTAGAATCGAAATCAAACTGAACCACCAGACCATGAACCAGTTAATTAGAACTGGCTGGCGGTTCAGTTTGTACTGTTAAACTGGACTTTCATCCATTTATTAGTGGTTTTGATGTCTTATTGTTACAGGAAACTTGGGCTATTGGTGATATTTCTTTGTCTGGTTTCCTAGGACATTCCCTTGATGCAACACCAGGTGTGGGAAGGGGCAGATCAAAGGGGGGTCTGGCTATTCTTACTTCCACCTCACTTAAAGGTAAAGTGTCTCTAATTGGGAAATCGGACTCTTTAGCTCTAGCTGTTCTTATTAACTTGAAACCGTTCAACTTAATTGTGATCTCTGTCTCTGTACCACCTTCTGGTTCCTGCTTATATACGAACAAGATATGGGATAAATTAGAGGCCTTTCTAGCCTCTATTCGAGTGTCTTTTCCGGGGGCTCTTGTGATTATGGCAGGTGGTTTTAATGCCCACATGGGTCCTGATAATGATACTTAGTGTAACAAATTTCATCACCATCTAGCTGATATTTCTATCCCTCCCCCTTTGCTCACTAGATATTCTAAGGATTTTTTGTGTAATAGCCGTGGTTTCAATCTCCTGTCATTATGCCACAAAGAGGATCTTCATCTTCTTAATGGTTCTGTTATATCTGATTTTCCTGCTGAATTTTCGCATTGGACAGGCTTCAAGCCTTCTCCTGCAATGGGTAGACCCCTGACTTCCCCCTCCTATTGTATTTCAGCCGATGTTTGGGAGGAGCATTTTTGATCCCTGTACAAAAGGATTAACGGGATGGTTGGTAATGTCATCAATGAATTAAATATCTCTGAGATACCTAGTTGAGACCCGTTTCATGCTCCGAAGTTGAAAAGCTCATCAAGTCTTTTGGCAGAGGTAAGGCCCCGGGAAGTGACCTCATTACTATTGACATCCTATGGGCCAAACCTGATTGGTGGGTGCCCCTTTTAGCTTCCCTTTTTAAATATATCTGTTGAATGGCTAAAATACCTCATGATTGGGGTATAGCCATTATTAGACCTATTTATAAAAAAGGGCAATACAGAACAGCCTTGCCTTGCTTATAAAGGGGAATCTGGTAAGGATTCCCTAACTATAAAAGGGTTCAAGGGGTGGGTGGAGGTGGGCAAGAGGGCACCTTATGTCAGTGGCATGGTGCAGCAGCTCCATGGTGGTGGTGGCTGTGGCAGTGGCTCTGTGGTGGCGGCCCCTCTTGGCTCCGCCAATGGGGCCCCCAGCACTACAGGCTGGCGGGTGGCTTGGTTCCGGCCTCTGAAGATATGTGGAGGTCATTTGCAAGACCTTCACACAGATGTGAGACCTCCATGCAAATTTGCATGGTGATACAAATTATCTCCGTGCATGCACAGAGGTAATGCAAATGGCCTCTGCACATGCATGTAGGTCACAAGTGGAGGCTGAAACTGTGGAGGTTACCGCGGAGCCACCACCGCCATGCCTTCCCACCCACCCCCTGTCAGCCCACCTACCCACCCTTCAAAACCCTTTATAGTTAGGGAATCCCCTCTGCTTGTAAAGGAGAATTTTTATCGAATTCCCCTTTACAAGCGTAGCCGAACCAGGCTGAACTGGTTCGATCTGAACCAATCGAACCAGTTCTGCAATCTACACACCCCTAACAAGAATAGTTGAATTTTACATCAATTAGCACAAAACCCAAATGCCTCCTGAAATAGCCAGGCCCTCAGTGCTATCTTCCAGACAAGCAGAAATGAGGTTGGATAGGCATCTTGTGGGAAGGTGTTCCAGAGGTTAGGTTTCATGACTAAAAAGGCCCTGTCCTTCATGTCCTTCCTAAGAGCCAGCATGGTGTAGTGGTTAGAGTGCTGGACTAGGACCCGGGAGACCCGAGTTCAAATCCCCATTCAGCCATAAAACTAGCTGGGTGACTCTGGGCCAGTCACTTCTCTCTCAGCCTAGCCTACTTCACAGGGTTGTTGTGAAAGAGAAATTCAAGTATGTAGTACACCGCTCTGGGCTCCTTGGAGGAAGAGCGGGATATAAATGTAAAATAATAATAATAATAATAATAATTAATAATGTATACACCACACTTCAAATGGCAGAGGAAAGATAGAACAGGGACTGTTATGTTGCTCTGAGCACACAGACAAGTTTGTCTGCAGGAGGATAGGTTTGAGAGACAAATTAAATTAGGTGTGAGGGACAGCAGATAATGCTTAAATGTTAGCATGCATTTACCAGTTGTCCCCAGTGCTTCCAATGACTGCCATGTTGTTGAGGTCAGTGACTGTTCTCATGGGCTGCCACTTTGCCCTTACTTGTGGATGCAGCGTTAAGAAGCTCTCTGTCTAGGAATTTAGTTAGAATGACAACTGACTGAGCACTAGAGCCAACAAAGTAGCAAGATACTGAAGAAATGACTATGAGTGAATTCTGTAGCGGCATGTAACATAGCAGAAACTGAGGCTTGTTACGTTTATTGAACAAAGTTACTAAGGCTTATTACTTAAGTATTAGCAAATTATAAACAACTGTCCTATTCTGAGTGGAAGATCATCCTAACAGAAAGACAAGTTGTTCTAGTAAGAACTACCTGTAATTAGCCTACTTTCCTTTCACGGTCACTACAACTGGGCTATATTTGGTTCAGATCGAGGTCCACAAGTTAGATCTCTTGCATCCTCCATCTTGAATTGGGGTAAATAACAAACTATGCCATTGGGCTTTCCCTATATGTCCCTACAGCTGCAGCAATTTTGGTTCAAATCAGTTAAGCGGGTCACAAGTTAGCCCACTTGTGCCACCGGTTCGTCTAGTGGCTACTCGGGGACGGGCCTTCTCCATTGCTGCCCCAAAGCTTTGGCTCGTGCTCCCTGTTGAAATAAGAGCCTCCCCATCTCTGACAATTTAAAAAAAAATCTTCAAAGACACATCTGCTCACCCAGGCTTTAAATTAAATACCATTTTAATAGTTTTAACATTATTTACAAATATTGTTTTAAGGTTTTAAATTGTTGTAATGTTTTAACTTCTTGATGTCATTTATTTTAGCCAATATTTTAATTTCTCTGTTGTCATTTATTTGTTTTAACGAATGTTTTAACTTTTCGGTTGTCATTTTTTGTTGTGAACTGCCCAGAGACGTGAGTTTGGGGCGGTATAGAAATATGTTGAAAGAATATATGTTAAATAAATAAATATACACATAAATCCCAACGTAGTCAACATAATAATTTCCTGTATTGTCCTAAGGTGTAATGAAAAGACCAAGGCCAGAGGTAACCCCATTCACCTGCATAGCATATCCACTGCAAATGCAAAGAAGGATCAGAGCTTTAATGTTCACAGTGCCCTTGTGGTTACATTAACATTCTTCTTAGCAAGGTATTGATCAATAAACTCTGAGCTCTTGGGATTGCCAAACACAGTGAGAGAGAGAAATATAATCCTGTAAGGATTATAATTAGGTACAAGAAAGAATTGCCATGTTAATCAGGAAAAAATATTAATATTAATCAAGTTCAAACAATTTATGCCTAAGGATTACTAATGACCTACATTCATCACTGAAAGTTTAAAAACACAAGATAACGAGGCTGTTCTCATGAGCAGCCAAGACCAGGTTAGGGTTTCATCCTGACCTTCACCGTATGTCAGCACCAGCTGCTTTCAGTGCATTGTGGGATTTCCAGGGGCTGGAAAGCATCATCCCGACCTCACAATTCCACACTGCAGGCATGCAGTGCTGCTCATTTGGGAGCACATTTTGCATTCCCAACAGGAGAATCCAGTGATCTAGTGGGGAAGGTAAGTTTACCAAGCGTCCCCCCTTGTCCCCCTGGCCGTGAGAATGACTTCAACCACTGAAGAAGTTAATACCATAACAGAAAGTTCAGCTTCACAATCCATGAATACAAGTGAAACGGAGCCTTGGGTTGAAGAAATGCTAACATAGTGTCCCTCAAAAATGCCTTTTGACACGTTTCATGGCATTGAACCTGGAATGATATTTTATTTATTCATTTAGTAAGGAATGTATATGCCACTCTTTGGCTCCAGCCATTCTAGAGCAGCTAACACATCTCAAAATAAAATGAAAGCACTAAAAATCCCATTATATTCATAAATAAATGTAACTGAGGAATAAATATGTGTTAGAAGCAGATTAGAACCAGCTGCTTGATCTGCATAGGAACATAGGAAGCTGCTATATACTGAGTCAGGCCATAGGTCCATCTAGCTCAGTATTGTCTACAGACTGGCAGCGGCTTCTCCAAGCTCACAGAAAGGCTTTGGCAAAGAAAAAGGTCTTCGTTGGATGCTGTAGGGACATCACATGTGGCACCAGGTAAGCCTTCCTGGGAAGGTTTTTTTCAGGTATGGAGTACCACAAGTGAGACAGCTCTCTCTCTCTCTCTCTGGTTAAACCCATTCACCTGACTGCCAAAGATGGTGGTGGGGAACTCAGAGAAGGGCTTCAGATGACGTCAAACATGAAATTCGGGCAGGTTCGTGGGAGAGCAGGGCAGTCATTAGATGTCTGGGTCTGAAGCCATTTAGAGCTTTGAAGGCAAGCACCAGTAGCTCAAATGGTGCCTGGGAATGAGCACTCAGCAAAGCTACCTGAGAACTAGTGAGATACAGTCCTTGTAGTAGCCAGTCCCAGCAAGCAGTCTAGTAGCTGTGTTCTGAACTCACTGAAGTTTGCAGCCAGTCTTTAAAGACAGCCCCACATGCAATTTTATTTATCTATCTACCTATGCATTTATATCCCACTCTTCCTCCAAGGAGCCCAAAGTGGTGTGCATGGTTATGTTTATCCTCAAAACAACCCTGTGGGGTATCTTGGGCTGAGAGATAAGTGACTGGCCCAGACAGAGTCACCCAGTGAGTTTCATGGTTGAATGGGGATTTGAACTCAGGACTCCTTGGTCCTAGTCCAACTCTAACCACTATACCACATTGGCTCTGCATTGCAGATATGGAGATTACTGGAAGTAGAAGGCATTTTATGCCAAAGAATCCACTTGAGCTTTCAGTGACAATGCTGGATAGATCAGCAGCACCCCTAACTGTTCACATGATCATTAAGGGGAATCCAACCACATCCAGGACAGAGTATATCCAATAGCTGCCCACATGTGCAAGTCTAAGTTCTCTCACACTTTGGAACACATCAGGAGAGGGATATAGAAGTATTCACAGATATCTAGAACATCAGGAGAAGTCATGTTGAAGAATCATTTGAAGAAGATTTGAAGAATCATTCCCAGTCTTCCGTCACCTTGCCCTCTTCACATCCACCCTTTTCTTCTGGCACACAACTTTGCTGGTGTAACAAGGAGTTAATTGCCCCAAGAACAAGTGAATGCCTTTGAGAGAGAAAATGGTGAAGCCTACAGATGCATCTGCAGCAGGAGTTCTCAGTCTGGGTCCCAAGATGTCATTGGACTATAACTCCCATCATCTCCAGCTACAATGGCCTCTGAATGGACTGGGGAATTATCCACCAAATTATCCACCAGTGTGGTGTAGTGGTTAGAGTGTTGGACTAGGACTGGGGAGACCTGAGTTCAAATCCCCACTCAGCCATGAAAGTCACTGGGTGACTCTTGGCCAGTCACACATATCTCTGCCTAACCTACCTCACAGGGCTGTTGTGAGGATAAACATAACCATGTATACCACTCTGGGCTCCTTGGAGGAAGAGCGGGATATAAATGTAATAATAAATAAAATAAATAAAATTGGAGAACCTGTGATCTACAGGATTATGATGTTGAACTAGGACTGGGAAGACCCAAGTTCAAGTCCCCGCTTGGCTATGAAACTCACTGGGTGACTCTATGACAGTCACTTCTTTCTCAACCTAACTGACCTCACAGGGTTGGAGTGAGGATAAACAGAACCATGTGCACTGCTGTGGGATGCTTGGAGGAAGAGCAGGATATATATGGAACAACCAACCAATCAATATGGTTTATCCAGTGCCTGCTCCAGCTTGGACCATATATCAGGTGAGGAGAAGGAAGGAGTTGGGAAAGAAATCAAACTCTTAAGGCTCGTTCTCACAACCAGAAGCTCGGTAGGAGGCTCATCCGATCTAGCTCCAAGCCCTGTGAGTACACCCCAAACTGTTGTGTGGCAGCAAAAATCAAGGTGGGGTAGAAGGGAGTGATCATGTGCCCATCGTAATCTGGGTAGGATGGCAGCAGCCCATCCACATCATGTACTCAGCCTTGTGTTGAGGGTGGAGGAAAAGCATGTCCCGCCCCATCCCACCCAGAACACACAATCACTTCCTCCTCCTCCTCTCTCAATTTCTTCCAGCACATGACCGTTTCTCAGGGGTGCATGTGGGGCTTGGAGCTTGACTGCCCTTAGTAGTTATTTGGGGGATCAATGAATGTGAATGGGACAAGTCAGTTTCCAAAGCTTCAGATTATTACTGCAGAGAACTGGTGTTGCATAGAAGAAGAGAGCTGGTCTTGTGGTAGCAAGCATGACTTGTCCCCTTAGCTAAGCAGGGTCCACCCTGGTTGCATATGAATGGGACATTTGATGTGCGAGCACTGTAAGTTATTTCCCTTAGGGGATGGAGCCACTCCGGGAAGAGCATCTGGGTTCCAAGTCCCCTCCCTGGCAGCATCTCCAAGATAGGACTGAGAGGGATTCCTGCCTGCAACCTTGGAGAAGCCGCTGCCAGTCTGTGAAGACAATATTGAGCTAGATAGACCAATAGTCTGACTCAGTATATGGCAGCTTCCTATGTTCCTATATCTGTGTAGACAATACTGAGCTAGATGGACCAAGGGTCTGACTCGGTAGAAGGCAACTTCCTATGTTCCTATGCATAGTTCAAAAACTGAACTATGCCTTGTCATGAAATCTTGGCTCTGTCATGAACCCCAAAGGTAGCCATAGGCAAACCACTGCCTCTCAGCCTCAGCTGCAGTATGGGGATGATAATAATAGTCAAATGTGTGATGTGCTACAATAGCATTCTGAATGTGCTTGTTCCCAGCAGGGAGCTTGAATGAACAAGCTGAAGGTTGTGCCCACCACTACTGTTAAAGCAGAGAGGACTAGGTAGAGAATGTGTTGATATATCTTTGGGGTTTGACACAGAAGACTCCATGATTAATGGCCACACAAGTAAGATGGCTGAGTGTATAAGCAGCAGGCTGTAGTCCTGTGCAGAGACACTTAATTCCTTTTCTTATCAAGTCCTAAGGTGATTTCACACCAAGTGTCACAAGCGGAGGCTGGCACTACAGTTATTATGCCAGATCCTAAGTATTTGTCAGTATCATGAATTACAGAATCAGGATTTAAAACCAATGCAATTAGACATTAAGACCATAATCCGTTCTGGATCATGGGATTAAAAACCTGGACTTTCACACCTAACTGAGGGAATAAACATGAGTTATCTACCCTAATGCAGGTATTTTCTCATTTTCTTGTCCAAGAAATACAGGAATTAGCTGAACCCTTATTATTTCTGTTATTTACAGCAAGGCTTGGACTGGGAGAGATTGTTATTACAAACTGTAAATAATAGTTTTCCATTTTTATTGTCATCATAAACTAGCAGAGGTTGGTAACTGAATGGCACACTGCACATTATTGAGAAAATATTCACCATAAACCCCTCCCAGTGGAGTCATTTATCAATTGTTAATGACTGATTTTCTGCTGTCAATCAAAACAGCAGATGTGGTCTGTTGGTTTTCTAATTAACAGTTTAATTTTGGGACTGTTGGAACAGTCTTCTTGTTCCGCTTGTCTGAGAGTGTTTGTATTTCTAATAAGAGGCATGACTTGAATTACGTTCTGTTCAGTTTTCAGCTTAAAATAATGAAGTGCCACATCAAGCAGACACTTAATGTTGTGTTTGGTTCTTTGAAACCAAATTCCCAACAGGAATCCAGTGCACTGTGTGAGCAGCTCAATTTTTCTATATGATCCTACAATTACTTAGAGCTGCTCTGCATTAATACCGTTCAGCACATTATTTGGAGATTTGTGAATATTTGTGGGTGGTTTTCTTAATACCTTCCTCGAACCCATCTCTACTTCTCACATACACATATCCTCAGACTGTTCATACCATCACACATAATAGGGCTGTTCTCATGACCATTACTTGGGTAGGACAACAAGCACATATCCAGCTTCGGGAGCTGTGTGTGCTCTTAATTTCTAGTTGTGTGAGAACTAAAAGGGGAAGATAGAGGAGGGGAAGTGTTTGTGTGGGAGGTGGGCAGACTACGATGGGGTTTCCTCCTGCCTTGGTAGTAATATGCTAGACAAAAGGTGTTGCTTAGGACGATGCTGTTGGAGTCTGTGCCCGCCTCCAACGTAATCACTTCCCCACTCTCCAATCTAGCTTTTAACTCACACATGGCTGGAAATCAGGAGCATGCACTGCTTCCAAAGCTGGGAGGGCACTTGTCCTACCCACTTAACGGTCATGAGAACAGCCCTACTATTGCCAAATAAATTCCCTTTGGGTTGGGCACCTCCTTTCCTCCCCTTCCTCCTTTCCTAGGGCCTGCGGTCCTGACTTTAAACAGATGTTCTGATAGCATCTTTTAGTGTATTTTCACCCATGTGGTACTAAAAGTGCTTTTTTTCTGCATTCCCTGTGCGTGTCATGCCAATGTAAAAACAAAACCTCCACATTGGATGACGGGCACATTTGATTTGAAAAAGGCTCTGAATTAACAGTGGTTGACATCCAGACTAATGTTGTGCTAGCACAATGAGAGAAGTTGTCCTTGTGCTCAGTCCTTGCACCCCTGCTAACTGGGCAAAGAGGCACCTTTTACCATGGTGATTCTCTTTATTTAGCAGGGGGAGAGTAACTGGCCCTATCCACCCCCAGCACAGTACTTCCAGTGACTGTTGCTGGTGTGTGTCTTAAGTTTCTTTTTAGAATGTGAGCCCTTTGGGTATTATTATTAAGCAACAGCATTGCACTAGTGCAACACTAATCTGGTTGTCAGCCACTTCTCAAACACAAGTACGGGGCAGTCCGTTCATGAGGCGACATGAGGTAGTTGCCTCAAGTGGCAGACTACTGAGGCATCAGTGGGGTGGCAAAATGCCCCCTACTATTTCCTGCTAGACTCACCTGCCTCTTGCTAAAACCATCACTTGAGAGGAAAAGAAAAGGGGCAGCATTTGGCACCTTGCCTCTGGCACAAAGACATTTTGCAGGCCCCAATCCCACCCTGCACATGCACACACATAGAGCATGAGACAGGCTTAATTTTAAGACATCTGTCTAACTTCCTTTTAAAGCCATCTAAGCTAGTGGCCAATGCCACATCCTGTTTACAGCAAATTCCATAAAGTAATTTTGCACTGCACTTGCTGTTGTCTGACTTGAATCTATTGCCAATAAAATGGTCTTGTGGTAGCAAGCATGACTTGTCCTCTTAGCTAAGCAGGGTCTGCCCTGGTTGCATATGAATGAGAGACTTGATGTGTGAGTACTGTAAGAGATTCCCCTTAAGGGGTGGAGCTGCTCTGGGAAGAGCATCTAGGTTCTAAGTTCCCTGCCTGGCTTCTCCAAGAGAGGGCTGAGAAAGATTCCTGCCTGCAACCTTGGAGAAGCCGCTGCCAGTCTGTGTAGACAATACTGAGCTAGATAGACTAAAGGTCTGACTCAGTATATGGCAGCTTCCTATGTTCCTATGCATGAGATTGTTAACACCCTCTAGTCACTAGCCACCTGCCTGCTTTCACATGGTGCTGTAGCTGATAAAGAGTCAGACTTAAAATAGGAAGCCCTGGATTCAAATTCTAGTTCAATTGTGCAGTTCACAGGGTGACCTGTGCCCAGATGTGGTCTCTAGCCTGCTGTACTTCATGGGATTGTTGTAAAAATAAAACCCAGATGCACCCTGAACTCCAGTGGGAATGGGGGTATATCGATGTTCATGTTTGCATGGTTACACTTATAACCAACTTAATTATTCAGCTCACAATATGCTTTCCCAGCAAAACACTGTTCATCCAAAGGAAATGTTTATTTTCTTGCACAAATTAAGAAGCATGACATTTTCTATTACAATCATCATAGCATAGGACAGGGGTAATTATAAGCTGTGCATGAGCCAGTAAATTATACTTTGTAAAGCTGTTCTTACACAGATTTTTCACAGAGGAAGGGGGGGGAAGACGTATAATTTGAGCTAAAGCTGATTCAAGGTGTGATTCAAAAATATCAAGGTGGAATTTTCCCTCCTGCATGACTGAGTACTGTTTTTATGAGACAGCCACAATTGTTGAATACTTTGTGTACAATTATACCAGCAAGGGCACCGTGCTCCACCTCACTTCATTCCCCCCACCCGGAAACCTCTTGGCATTTTCTAAAATTGTTTCCAGTCATCAGCATAGCTTCAGATGCAACATATTTTCCTACTTATTTTTTTTTAAGCATGTAAAATTCCAGCCAGAGCTTATGTGTCCTGTTTGACGTGTGTAATGAGTGCTTATATTGCCAGCAATACAAAGCAACTGTTGCAGTGCAATGGTGAAGAGCCTGTGCTGTGAGTTGGAAGACTCTTGGTGCCAAATTGGTCCCACCAACATTGGCAGCTCCCCATGTTTACATCTTTGGGTGGGCCATTGCTGCGGAAGCCCCGCCCTCCTGCCTGCTGCTGGGCCTCTGCTCACCTGCTGCCTCCAAGCTGGCTTCCCTTTGCCAGCCACAATGTGGAATAATAACATCACTGGCCTGGGGCCCAGACACGGGCTCTAGCCACCTGTACGTCATGGGATTGTTGTAAAGATACAATGAAGTCACCCAGATAACAAGGGCCAGGTGCTGACATCATTAGACTATGTTAAGGAGAGGAGAGCTGGCCAGGAGAAGAGAGCTGGCCTTGTGGAAGCAGGCATGAGTTGTCCTCCTAGCTAAGCAGGGTCCGCTCTGGTTGCATATGAATGGGAGACTTGATGTGTGAGCACTGGAAGATCTTCCCCTCAGGGGATGGAGCCGCTCTGGGAAGAGCAGAAGGTTCCAAGTTCCCTCCCTGGCAGCATCTCCAAGATCGGGCTGAGAGAGACTCCTGCCTGCAACATTGGAGAAGCCGTTGCCAGTCTGTGAAGATGATACTGAACTAGATAGACCCTATGGTCTGACTCAGTATATGGCAGCTTCCTATGTTCCTATGCTAGTCAGTATAGACAAGTCTCAACCAGATGGGCCAATGGCCGAGTGCAGGATAAAGCAGCTCCATATCTCGATGCTTGGGAATACAACTGTAATTCTGTACCTGTCTGGGTCCAGCAAGATAGTTAAAGACCTGCTGACCCGGTAAATGCTAATGCTGAATGGAGGGGCTACGTAGCAGCCAGAAGCTCCACCCCTTCTTGGATCTCAGGCTAGCCAGTGCCTGAGCTGGTTCCCCTGGTTAGGCCCATGGGGAGGGAGCCCCAAGCCCTGGAGCTGGAGCTTGGCCCTGACACAGGATTGACTCCGCTGCCAGGGTCCTGGGGGCAATGGAAGGGGTTCCAAGAGCCCTGCTGGAGCACCCCAGGTCTCCTTTGAGAGACCAACTGGATGGGAGGCGGCAGGCACCAGCTGCCTGGACTCTGATGGAACTAGAGAGCCTTTGTTGGGGCCAGGGGTCTCGGTCAGGGTCATGATGTGCTCCTCCCGCAAGAGCTGGATGCAAGTTCCAAGATGGTCTCTCCTCTGGGCCAGGGGGTCCTGACAATAGCCTGCTAGGCATCTGTCAATTCCCCCAGCTGGTAAGGAATGTGGTGTAGTGGTTAGAGTGTTTGTCCAGGACTGGGGAGACCTGAGTTTAATCCCCATTCAGCCATGAAACTCACTGGGTGACTCTGGGCCAGTCACGTATCTCTCAGCCTAACCTACCTCACAGGGTTGTTGTGAGGATAAACATAACCATGTACTCTGGGCTCCTTGGAGGAAGAGCAGGATATAAATGTAAAAATGAATGAATGAATGAACGAATGAATGAATGAATGAATTTGGAAGAGAGGACTTTGGAGGCCTATGGTGCCCTTGCAACATCAGGTTTATTTTCAAGTACACAGGCTGAGCCTCAGGTGGAGCTGGAAGGTGTGCATCCCTGCCAGGCAGCAAGTTCATTCCCTGAGAGACACCCTGCACCGCAAAGGCCTTCGGTGGCTCAGTCTCTCCTCCAGGCTGACTCAGCCTCACACTAGTGGCAGGGGGGCAGTGGCAGCTTCAGGTTTCTGCTTGGAGGAGCGGAGACAAGATTGGGTTGCAGATCTCCTCCTCTCTCCTCCATCGTCCACTTGCTCTCTTTTGGCCTCTCCAGGCCTGTTCCCACCACCGCCCACAGGGAAGGTGCAATTATGTAAGCAGGAAGTTGTGGTAGCTGCACTTCCTCCTTCACTTGCTTGCTTGCCTCCTGAGCTAGAGCGTGGGAAAAAGTGGCAGTGGGGTAACCATGGCAAAAGCAGCAGTAGGAGCCCTGCAGCGGTGGCTGGTGGTCCTGCAGTGAGCGCATTCTGAGGAATAGCCCTTGCAGGGAGCAGAGCTGCTCTTGTGGTAGTGAGCAGGAATGGTCTCCTCTGCTAAGCAGGGTCTGCCTTGCTTTGCATTTGGATAGGATACCACATGTGAGTGATTCAAGCTATTCCCCTTAGGGGATGAGCGCTAACTCAGTGCAAGAGCATCTGCCTACTTCCATGCAGAAAGTCCCAAGTTAACATCCTGGCATCTTCCGGTAGGGCTGGGAAAGCTCCCTGCCTAAAACCTTGGAAAGCCGCTGCCAGTCAGTGTACACAAAACTGAGCTAGATGGACCAATGGTCTGGCTCGATATAAGGCAGCTTCCTATGTCCCAAGCCATGCTACTGGCCCTGCAGCCAGGAAACACCTTCCCGTAGAGGCGGCACAGGTAATTGCTCCTTAACTGAGGAAGAATTTGCCAGCACAGCATAGACACATCAGTTCACAAATTATTATTCTTATAATTTTTATTTACATTAGCATCCTGCCCTTTCTCAAGTAAGCCAGTGTGTTTCTATGGGAGCTACCCCAATTTATCCCCACAGCGACCCTATGAGGCAGCCTTTGTTGAGAGCATGTGTTATGCGAGATTTGGGGCGATCTCACAGCAAGACCCCTCTGGAGGAAGAAATCACTGGACAACCCGTTTAAGCCTGACACTTCTTGTGTTACTTTTATTGAGTATAACAGACGGGAAACAAGCAGAGTAACAAGACCAATAATATGAGAATCACAGGCTGAATAATAAAAAGCAGTTCTAAATCAAAACTCTACCCTGCAGCTTCAAGCGAACACACACACTCTCACTCACACAAAGTTCGCTTACAAGCTCATGCGTTCCTTAGTAACGGATGAGTCCTGGAATCAGCTGGCACCGTACTGGTAGGGACGGGAGCAGCTTCTGATTCTGCTTGCTTGTCCCCTTTGGTTCTGATGGCTTCTCTGATTTTAACTCCCATAAGCCATTACTAACCAAATTGTGAGGAGGAATCTTCCTGGTCCAATTTTCTCCTGATCACCCCACTTCAGGAGGATGGAGCAAAGAGACCCACTAACTCAGCAGCTGGAAATTCCCCCAAGATTTAGTCTGGGTCAGGCTACTCCAACAGGGTCAGGCTTGGGCTGCCTGTCCATCTCAGGGCCATATCCATCTTTCCACATCACCATGGGACACCTTCCTTATGCCATGAAGAGGAGATTTGCATGGCTTCTCATCAGTCCCAACGTAGCTGGTAAATCCCTAACTTCCTTACTTTCCTCATTCACTCAGACTTTCATCCAAAGGCTGCAATAGTTAAAGATTTGCTTGCTATTGATTGAGACAAAGCCAGGGGTACACCTAGGTAATGTTGGCAGCCAGACCACTCCCACCATGAGCTCCCCCCCCCCGCTGCAAGGCCTCCACGAAATCTACTTGGGGGGGCCACACCAAGCCACCATGTGTGGTGCGTGGCCGAGGTGGGAAGCCGGTGTGTGTGTGTGTGAGCTGAGCAGGCTTTTCTCCCCACCATGGCAGCCACGTGACCTCTGGGCCTGTCGGTTTCGCCCAGCAGCTCTTGATAACTGTGAGGCGCTCCAGCACACCTGCGCAGTAGAAATAGAGCATTGCAATTCTGTGACATCACAGTCATTCATATGTTATGCTGAACACACGTACAGAATTACACTTCCTATTTGTATCATGCATTTGAAGGGCCTGTATCCAAATTCACTTTTAAAATGAGCATAGGTACAGTCATTCACACAAACATGTGTACGAGTGTACAGACATCTGTATGCTCATACAGCATAATGTCTGAATCGGGCTTTTGTCTCAGGTGAACAGATGGAATGTTGTGGACGTTCCACTTTCTTTTGAATGGGATGGGATGTTGGGCTGTACAAGCTCTAACTAATTCAGAATTCAGCTTTCATTCAGCAGAACACAAACTGAATGTACTGGTCTAAAGAGAAAAATGCTGATCTAATTGGCAGAGTTGTTTTAAGAATCATTGAGATAATACATGGATGTGATGTGCACTTCGTATTTAAAAGGCACATGGGATTCAGCTATATTGCTACAATGACATTTTTGTCCAAAAGACCTATCCTTACCAAATATAAAAAAAATAAATATGGATTACAGATGTGATACAGATGCATATCTATAGAGTTTTTATTGACCAGGGAACATATCACTGAATAACAATAAATTAAATACACAATTTACGTTGGTTGAAGTAGGTGCTTTGTTGTTCCAGTAAGTAATAAACCCTTGCCAATTTTCATTAAAATAGTTTCATTTTTATCTGCCTTCTCTGGTTCTAACATAATGCATTAGTTTAGCTCTAATTGCATGCTCATGTAATTGCTTCTCCTATTCTTCAATGGATGGTATTTCATTTTCCTTCCAGTATTTAGCATACATAACTTCTATAGCTGTAATCATATAAGTTAACAGCTCATGTGTCCATTATTTATTGGTTTCATATATGGCAGGAAAAATACTAGAGTTCCCAGGGATAAATTCACTTACCAGTAATTCTGTTAATTACATCAGCAATATTAGACCAGATTCCAAACATGTATTGCTTTTATTTATTTTGCAATTAAAATGTACATATACAGTCTCACATCAAATATAAAAAGATATACATCAAAAAGTCTATGAAACTAAAAGTCCAAACAAAAACTCATTTGATGAAGTAAACACCATTCAAACTGCATACTGACCTGGAAGTAAGTTTCATTGGTATCCATCGGACTCTCTTCCATGTAAACATGCTTACAATTAGGCTGCACAACATCTAGGAAAATCCTGATAGACAATGAGGCTCTTCTCACAATCCGTGAGAAGAGCCTCTAGGGGGTTAGCGGGGAGAGTGGGCTTAGCCTGCTATCCCTGCACACGAGCAGGGAAGCAGCCCTGGGTGGTCGCAGTGGCTGCCCATACGACTACTGGCTCCGTCACAGAGCCGGCGGGGGCTGGGGAGTTCGGGGGCCATGCGGCCCCCGGAAGCTCCAGCATGCCCTGTGCGAGTGCACAAGGCATGCTGGAGAGACCCCTGAGCCAGGAGGCTGCTGAGCCAGGAGGCTGGGGGTCTCCTCGTGAGTAGCCGCACTGTGGAGCCACACTGTGGCTACTCACAATTTTAAAAACCGGGTTTGCGGAGCACTCGCTCCACAAACCTGATTTAAGGAGAGGGGTAATTTGGCAGGTTAATTGCCTGGAGGCCACCGAGCTCACCTGCGAGCCCGGTGGTTCTCACGGCCAGGAGAAATCGGGCTAGGCTCCCCTATCCCGATTTCGCCTGATCATGGGAATAGCCTCAATGATTCATCATGAACTACCAGCACTTGCAATTATTATGAAAATGTTTTCTTCTGTGGAAGTATTCACACAACTGGTTCCATCTTTTGGGGGGACTGTTCAGATGTCAAAGGTAACTGGTGACTTAACCGAATCGCCAGCTCCCAGAAGATTCCTGCAAGCCGAACTTCAGGGACAGCTAAGCCAACCTTGGGCATGTTGTCCAAGATTTGAAGTTGGATTACAGATATCAGATTCCTGACTTCAAATAGAAGAGAGTATGCATGTATGTATTTATCATATTTATATACTGCCTGATATTAGGGACGTGCACAACTGGCTCATGCAGCTGCCAGTGGGATGGGGAACAGTTCCCTTAAAAAGCAGGTAAGGAGCTCCTTACCTTCTTCTCCACCACCCTGCCACATCCTAGATGCCACATTTTGCACTAGCTGCAGTTTCCAAATATTCTTCAAGGGCAGTCCCACATAGAGAGCATTAGAGTAATCCAGCTGTGGCATGGCTGAGGTGTGGGTAACAGTGGCCAGATCTACCTTCTTGAGAAAGGGACACAGCTGGTGCACTACCCAGAGCTGTGCAAAGACACACTTAGTCACCACTTCTACCTGAGCTTCCAAAAGCAGAGCCTGGTCCAGCAATAACCCCAAGCTGCTCACCTGCTCTTTCAAGGGGAGTGTAACCTCATCCTGATTGGCTCTTCTACTGACCAGCAGCACCTCCATCTTGCCTGGATTCAATCTCACTTTATTAGCCCACATCCAACCCATCACTGCCTCCAGCCCTCAAATTAGGACATCTAGGATCAGGTGATGTTGAGATAGAGCTGAGTGTCATCTGCATTTTGCTGACAACTCAGTCCAAGTCCCTGGATGACCTCTCCCAGTGGTTTCATGTAGATGTTAAACAGCATGTGAGCCAAAACCAAACCCTGTAGGACCCCACAGGCCAAAGGCCAAGGAGCCATAGTCTCCCAGCACCACCTTCTGGACCCTCCCCTCAAGAAAGGACCAAAGCCACGCCAAAGCAGTACCTCCAATCCCTATACTCAAGAGGTGGTCCAGAAAGATACCATGGTTGATGATATTGAATGCCACTGAGACATCCAGCAGAACCAATGTACTCCCCCTATCAAGCTCCTGGCGTGGGTCATCCACTAGAGCGACCAAGGCAGTTTCAGTCCCATATCTAGGCCAGAAGCAAGACTGAAGAGGGGTCTAGATAATCCATGTTACTTTCACACATAAAATACCACTCACTAGAGATGAAATGGGGGAGATTTTTAAATGAAGGCCTCCAACAAGCCCAGAATGAGAGTTACTCTCACCAGTACCCATCCAACCCAATCCCCACCAGAAGCAATCATAGACCATTCATTACAATGCCTGATTTCTGCCAAAATGTTCTTTGAATTAAGCCTTTTAGACCATTGCAAAATTTAACTAAGATATAAAATGTAACTAAGATGTCCAAAAGTCACTTCTTGGAGTCCTAATACAAAGATTAAAGACCACAAAGCAGATTCAGTTTAGGCATTTGCATCACTCAATCCAAAAAGAGAGAGGTCAATCCAATTCTCATTATAAAGGCTCTTCCAGGTGCTGGAAGATATATTCCAGCATCATTTCAAATTAATACAAAAAATAAAATGGGGAATCCACACTAGGAAGGAGAGTCACATTATATCCTTAGTGCCATTTGCTGGCAATCTGCAGCAGTCAGTGAAGTAGCAATGGAAACAACCATACTTTTTCAAAGAATTGTGTACAAAAGGAAAAAGAAGGTTGTTTCACTGTTTGCTGCACATTGCCAACAGGCAGTGATGCTGGCAATCTAACAGGATCTCTTTCTACTTAGTGGGGATTCCCCATTTTTAGCCTACTTTCCTTTAGGAAAGTAAGCTTATAAAATCACCTGGCTCTGTGTGTGTGTGTGTGTGTGTGTGTGTCTGTCTGTCTGTCTGTCTGTCTGTGTCCCCTACTATCAACTTAGCAATGCCTGGGCCAGTATGAACCAAACTGGGTCCAGTTGTAGGGACACTTCAACAGCGTAGATTGTGATTATTTAATCCACCCTGATTCATGATGGTGGTCTCATGAATGTTTGAGGTGCAAGAGGGCTAACTTGTGAACTGCCTAACTAATTTGAACCACATTTGCTACAGCTTTAGGGACACATAGGGACATCTCAGTGGTGTAGTTTGTGATGATGTCATCCACCCTGATTCAAGATGGCAGATGCGTGAACTTTTGAGGCACAAGTGGGCTAACTTGTGGAATGCCTAACCAATTTGAACCAAATTTGTTACAGCTGTAGGAACACATGAGAATACATGGCATTGTTTGTAATGATGTCATCCAACCTGATTCAAGATAGCGGATGCATGAATTTTTGAGAAAGAAGTGAGTTAACTTGTGGACCATCTAACTGATTTGAAAACAAGTTGTTCTAGTAAGAACTAATCTGTCTACTTTCCCTTCACGATCCATAATTTGGTTCAAATCAGTTAGGCAGTTCACAGGTTAGCCCAATTGCACCTCAAATGTTCATGCATCCACCATCTTGGGTTGGGGTGGATGACATCCTTACAAAATACACCATTGAGAAGAGAGCTGGTCTTGTGGTAGCAAGCATGACTTGTCCCCTTAAGCTAAGCAGGATCCATCCTGGTTACATATGAAAGGGAGACTAGAAGTGTGAGCACTGTAAGATATTCCCCTTAGGGGATGGAGCCGCTCTGGGAAGAGCATCTAGGCTCCAAGTTCCTTCCCTGGCATCTCCAAGATAGGGCTGAGAGAGATTCCTGCCTGCAACCTTGGAGAAGCCACTGCCAGTCTGTGTAGACAATACTGAGCGAGATGGACCTATGGTCTGACTCAGTATATGGCAGCTTCCTACGTTCCTGTGTTTCTATGAGGTTTGCCTATGTGTCACTCACTACAACTGTACCAAATTTTGTTCAGGTTGGTTAGATGGTCCATAAGTTAGCCCTCTTGAACCTCAAATGTTTATGCATCTGCCATCTTGAATTGGGGTGGATGACATTATCACAAACTACACCATTGAGGTGTCCCTATGTATCTCTACAGCTATAGCAAGTTTGGTACAAAGTGTTTAGACAGTCCGCAAGTTAGCCTACTTGCACCTCAAATGTTCATGTGTCCACCATCTTGAATCAGAGTGAATTATATCATCACAAACTATGCCATTGAGGTGTCCCTATGTGTCCCTACAACTGTACCCAATTTAGTTCATATTGGTACAGGCATTGCTAAGCTGATTGGGGACACACACACACACACACACACACACACACACACACTTTGTTTTTGTTCGTTTGTTTTAACATATTAATGCCAGGTGATCCCATAAGCCTACTTTAAAGTAGGCTAAAAATGTGATACAGTTGTAGTGACTGACACATAGAGACAGGGACACCTCAACAGCGTGGTTTTTGATGATATTATCTACCCCAGTTCAAGATGGCAGATGCAAGAATGTTTGAGGTGCAAGAACCACCTAACTGATTTGAACCAAGTTGGGAAAAGTTGTAAGGACACATAGGGACACCTCACCAGTGTAATTTGTGATGATGCCATCCAACCAATTTAAAATGATGGATGCATGAACATTTGAGGTGTAACTGGGCTAACTTATGAGCCACCTAAATGATTTGAACCACATTTGCTACAGGTGTAGAGACAAATAGGGACACCTCAATGGCATAGTTTGTGATGATGTCATCCACCCCAATTCAAGATGGTGGATGTGGGAACAGTTGAGGCACAAGTAGACTAATTTGTGAAGATGGTAATACCCAATTAAGATTATAGAGAAAGGAAAATAGGCAGATTAGTTCTTACCAGAACAACTTGAATTATTTTATAATGATTTAATGATGTTGAGATATATTCACACCTAGAAGAGCTCTAAGCAAGCAGCTGCTTCTCCACAGTCTCTCTCTCACTATATATAAGTAAATTTTTATATACTCTCACTGCCTAACTCTTAAGTTTGATCAGGAATTTTAATGGTGGTTTCCACTAATAGCCCGACCATGTTTATTTATGCCATAACATTCCATCAGGACTACTGTAAAACTGTCGTCCAGATGGTACTGTAGTTGTGGCTGCCTTTGAAGACAGTTCAGAAACATTAGTCAATTCAAAATGAAGCTTCTAGATTACTGATCAGGACTAGGTGTGTGGCACATCTACTACGACGACGACTATGTATATACTGCTTTTCAACAAACACTCCCAAAGCAGTTTACCTAGGTATCAATAAATAAATGGCTCCCTGTCCCCAAAGGGCTCTCAATCTTATAAAGCCCCATAGGGCCAGTTGCTCTCCCCATGCTAACTAAATAGAATTGCCACTTTTAAAACATCAAAAACACCACTTTAAAAGGGTGCCCCTTTGCTCAGCTAGCAAACAACCGCACTGGCTTCTAGTCCATTTCCATGCAAAATTGGAGTGCTGATCATAACTCTTCAAGTCTAAAGTAGCTTGAGTTCTGAATACTTATAGACCACCTACTTCTGCAAGAATTTGCCAAAACATTAAGATTCTGCAAAGGCCCTTCTCTGGATCCCCAATTCTGAGACGTGAGAACATAAGAACATCCCTGCTGGATCAGGCCCAAGGCCGATCTAGTCCAGCATCCTGTTTCACACAGTGCTTGCAGCAGAGAATTCCATAGGTTAATAATGTGTTGTGTGAAAAAGTACTTTCTCAGCCCTAAATTTCCTGGAGTTAGTTCCTTTTTGGTTGTGGTGCCATGGCTCTGGAATACTAGCTGCCATACTGAGCAATATGTCAGCCTTGTAATGTTGTGTTTGTGTAAGTTGTGTGAATTGCTTTACAGAAGAGTAAGCCCATCATTTCTAATTATTCTTTTGCAATGCAATTTCTGTTTAAAAAATTGCATTAGTACAGCTTGTGCAATTTACACAAATGCAACGTTACTAGGCCGACATAGGGAGGCTTGCCCTGTACCACTTGATGTTTTTTCCCACTAGATGAAAGCTTATTTATTTGCCTGGACATTTTAGATCTTTTAATCTCTTCTGAGTTTCTGTTTTTTTTAATTGCTGCTGCTTGTGTCCCAACTGCATTCTGTATGGATTTCTATAATATAGTGGCTTTACTGATTTGTAAACTGTGCTGGAAGCGCCTTGGGCTGAAACAGTGGGATATAAATGTCTAAAATAAATCCTAGTCTCTCATATGCAATCTCCAGTCTTTATCTGCTGGGCTACACTATGTTGATAATAAATATCTCAGTAAGAATGTGTGCATATCTTGGAAACTGAGCAAAAGAGGTCTTAACAGGTCTTGACATTACTCAGACACTGAGGCGAGTCTCACGATCAGTGAGATTCAGTGTAAGGGGGTTTGCGGAGAGAGCGGGCTTAGCCCACTCTCCCCGCAGATGATTACCAGACAGCCCTGGGCAGCCAGACTGGCCGCCCTCACAACTGCCGGCTCCGTCGTGGAGCTGGCGGGGGCTGTGGGGATCGGGGGCCGTGCTGCCCTCGGAAGTTCCAGGATGCCCCATGCAAGTTCACAGGGCATCCTGGAGAGACACCCGAGCCCAGACGGTTGCTTGCAACCTCCCAGTTGGGGGTGTCCTTGTGTGTTGCTGCAGAGCCACGCCGTGGCAATACACGATCAAAACGCTGAGGTTAACGGAGCACTCGCTGCATTAACCTTGGCTAAAGGGAGGGGTACTTTGGGCGGTTTGCTGCTGGGAGCTGTGTGGCTCCCATTGCAGCACACGATTGCCAAAAAGCGGGCAAGGCTCCCTTAGCCCGCTTTTCGGCGATCGTGAAAATCGCCTCATTGTCTATTTATATTTTAAACTACACACAGGTAAAAAGAGCTTATTCAAAGAGAAAAATTCCTATCATTGTTTACATAATGTCTGCTTCAGTTAGCAGGGCAACAGAAATGGGTACGCAAAGAGCAATATGCATAGATGAGCGGAATTTGTTCTTATATGTGTGCAAAGCCTACTGCTGTTTCAGGGACTGCAGACATTTATCTAGAGGGATTTTGGTGTAGTCTGTCTGAGGTACTCTTGAGCATATGGTTGGGTTCTGTCCTGTGATTGTGCCATTTTGGCTTGAAATGCATAAGGTGATTAATATGACATTGCGGTTATTATTGCCTGTTAAGGACGTTCACGTTTTGTTGGGGTCCATCTCCAGCATATGGAATCTAACATTATATCAAGAATTGAGGATTCTTCATGTTTGAGGTGTTGACAAAGGATTATAATACAACAACGGAAGGACAAATTCACTTCTGAACTGCAACTTTGGGTCACTGATATGTGTTCCCTGTCAGTGTTTGAACTTTTGTTTGTTTGTTTTTGTCAGCAAGATAAAGAAGCAGAATTTTCATCTATTTGGTCAAACTTTAATGAATTGGGTATGCTTTGAAATATAAGATATATATATATCTCCCTCCTTGAAGAAAGGGGTGTTGCCCCCCACCTTTTCTCCTGCTAGATGTCTCTTGTGTTTAAGCTATGTTTAAGGGATTTTTTATTATCCCCCCCCCCCGTTATCTTCACATGTATTATTACTATCCTTTATGCACTGTAATCTTATTGCAATAAAGCGGGGAAAGTATCTAAGGGATTCTGATCTGGAGAAAGTGTCCCATTTTATTTTGGTATTCTAATTACTTATCACAGGGATTCACAACCTTGAGTCCCAAGATGTTGGACTACAACTCCCATCACCCCCTGGCATTCGACCATTGTACCTGGGATGATGGAAGTTGTAGTCCAACAACATCTGGGGATCCAAGGTTGGGAACATCTCAGTTATCATAGCTGAGCTATACATTAACACACAACAATGTAATCAGAAATATAGCACATGTTTGACTCATGTGACACATTTTGCAGGGCAGGGTCCTTTGTGGATATGAGAGGTTTAGAAACTATATTCACACTGCAAACAATGGAGTTTCTTGGATGGTTCTGTATGAGGGGAAAGTTTGGCTTCAGACCAAGGGCTACAAAGCAGTACAAGCAACCTGCTTACAAAAGAAACCAATACCGTTTGGAACAGAGCAGGGGAGGGAAATATTAATCATGAGAACCAAAAAAAGCATAGCTATGTTCTTGGATATTTGCTCACCCATAATAAGCTAGTGAAAAGTAACTCATGGCTTGGGAGAAAAATTCTGCTCCAGTAGACATTATATATCCTGAGTGATTCCATTTATCAAAAGAATTATCTAGTTCAGGGGTAACCAACCAGAACTCTCCAACTATTGGACTACAACTCACAGCATCCCCTGTAGTTTATTTATTGCAATTTATTGCAGTTGGGATGATGGGAGTTGTAATCCAACCACAGCTGGAGATCCTCAAGTTGGCTATCCCCAATCTGGTATTCATCTTAGTCAAGCAGAGAGGACAGTTGTTTCAAACTTTCCATTGGGATACATTGCCTGACATCCTAAGTGTTTCTGTAACAAAGAAAGTTGTGCTAGTGCAAGAAGATTGCATAGTTTTGCTAAAGTGTGTGTGTGGGGGGTGCAACTGTTGTGCAAGCATGCTTGCAACTGCACAACACTAGTTTGGAACCCAAGCGCAAGTAGTGGGCACAACAGCTTTGTGCTAGCACAACATCCTTCTGCAAGCACCTTGTTAGTCAGGATTTCAGCCATTGCTGTTAAGCAACTCTGAAAGAACCTTGGTTGTGCTTAAACTCACAGCAATAGTTCACTCACCCTGGTGTATGCAGGGCCAGAATATCACCCGATAGACTTATGCCTTGCAATAGCAGGAATGGTAACAAAAGCCTACAAAACATGTCACAACTAGATGAATAAACAAGGATTTGGTTTTAATGGCAATACAAGCCCCAAGTGTGGCACATTTTTCTTACACCAATGTCAAACACTATTCCATACCCTCCAACATTTCACAGTTGAAAAGAGGGACATGTTTTTAATGCTTCGTGTCTGATATCAAGGATAACTTTGCATGTCTCACTGATTCAGTGTCTCCATTCTTGACACATTGTTGAAAACATGTCTTCAGTTCCTATAAACTGCCTTCGATTTCTTAGCTATAGTCTGTCCTGCACTGACTTAGGAGAATGAGGGGTTTTTTTTATTGATGATGAAGATGAAGAAGAAGTTATACTAGAAGCAAATGATTGCCTTAAAAGTTGTTCTCAACAGTTCCAAATATATGTCAGGAGCGGCAAGCTGTGTGCTGCATAATACATTAGTGTCTGGACACATGCATTTACATGGGCTAGCCTTTTGTCCAGAGCTGCCTTTTGGGGCTATATTTCACTGATTTTGAAAGAGTGATACTGGCTGCCAGTTTGTTTCTAGGTCCAATTCAAGGCCCTGGTTATAACCTTTAAAGCTCTTAATGATTTGGGCCCTGGACTCTGAAGGCCTGTCTGATCCCAAATGTTTTTGCCAAGATTATCAGAGGGGGCTGTGTTCCATGTGCCAACTGAAGAAAAGAGGCACCTCTTTTAAATTAGTGATTCTCTTTATTTTGCAGGGGGAGACCAATTGGCCCTAACTATCTCCAGCACAGCATCCCCCCAGTGGCTGTTGCTGGTGTCTATCTTGTGTTTCTTTTTTAGATTGTGAGCCCTTTGGGGACAGGGAGCCAGGTTATTTATTCATTCATATCTACCTAAACTGCTTTGGGAACTTTTGTTGAAAAGCGGTATATAAATGTTCATCATATTCATATGTCAATGTTAAGGGAGGTTCAGTTGTCATGCGCACAGAACAAGGCCTTCTTGGTCATTGCCCCCAAGCTTTGGAATACTCATCCACACTTCAGTTTCCTTTGCAGCCTTTAAAGTAAAGACTGTCTGTTTCTTTGGCCCTTTGTCCGTGGCTGTTTCCTTTTTCTTGTTGGTGGTGTTGCTTTTGTGTGCTATATTTTATTTTATTCATTATGTGTTTTAAATATTTATATACTTTATGATTGCTTTTAATGTTAATTGCCTTGGAATTTAGTAGAAAGACAGTACATGTCGCCCTTATTATTGGTGGGGGTTCTGTTCTTCCCTATAATATGAGTACGGAAACCATGAATAAAGGAAACTTACTCCTATAGGGGTTAGGTTCCTACACACAGAGAGAGCAAAAAAAAAAAAAAAGTGGGAAGGGGGGGAGAAATAAGAGTAGAAACTTATTTCTCCCTATGGCTCCAGAAATGTCGCCGAAAACCCCCAAATTGACCAAATCTTTGGCAAATATTTGCCAGAAAATACTTTTTTAAAAACAGAAAGAGCCTCAAAATGGCCCCGTTTTGTAAAATGGTGGCTGGAAGTGATACCAGAAGCCATTTCCAAGTCATTTCCGGCCACGTAGCAACTGTGAACAGGCAAATTTTAGTCTGTTTTGTACCATGGATAAAGAAACCGGGTCTATAAGACCCATCCATGGATAGGAAAAACTGTGGGTGCTGGGAGCATGGATAACAAGGGCCACCTGTATTATTGTTGTTATTATTGTTGTTATTGTTATTATTATTTCTTAGATTTGTAGACCACTCCAACTTCTGTCTCTGGGTGGTTTACATCAACATACTACAGATTAAAAATGAAAACCTTAAAACAATTTTAAAGCACAATCCCATTAAAAAGCTTGGGTGAAAAAAATGAGTCTTTAGAGGCTTTTAAAAAGTTGTCAGAGATAAGGTATATATCTGTATATAAATTTAACAATAAATAAATGTGCACTACAGACAAGATGCATCCACCCACGTGTAGAGATTTAACTTCCCTGGAGAGGGAAACAAGCAACAAAACAACAATTCTAGCAACTCACACATTTTAATGTTTCTTCTGTAGGCAAACATTGGGGCAAAATAGGGACACTGGTTTATCAGGGATGTGTTCCAGAAAAGAGAGACTGTTCTGGGAAAACAGGGATAGTTGGAGTGTACGTCATCCTCATCCTTAACAGAAATGAAGTTCAAGTCCATGCAACTGCATTTACATTAGCCCCATTCACACAACCATCAATAAGAGGGGAGAAGGCAGTAAACCCAACTTTTGCTGCTCGTAAGAACCAACAGGGATTCCTCCAACCAAGCACACTCAAATGTGAGTAGCCAGATTTTCACACCTTGTTCTTTACTGAGGCAGGACAAATAGCATCCATTTTAAACTGGGCAATCATACTCTTTAACAAGAATAGAGGAATCTCTAGTTATTAGAAAAGAGCATCTAGTGATAAACAATACCAATAAACAGAACGGCAGAAGGAAATGGCCATTCTCATTTGGACTTGGACTTATTTTTCCCATTAAATTCCATTGCTTTGTTTAACAAACATGGGTCCCTTGAGAGATATTAGCTGCTGGGCCACTAAGAGAGTGTGTGTGTGTGTGTGTGTGTGTGTGTGTGTGTGTGTGTGTGTGTGTGTGTGTGTGTTAAAAAGCAAAGCTCTCTCAACATTACTAAAAGCAAAGCTTTATTTTTAGCCCAGTTTCCTAAGTGATCTTGAGCATGTTATTTTTACCCTTGCGGTCTGGATTTTGTTTAGTGTTATATTGATTGGGAAGAGTTTGATGAAAGGCACTTGTGGGTTGTGGGTATTCTTTACATCTCTGTCATTGGTACCTCATTTTGCTAACCATTTTGGGAGCATTCTCTCCTTGGCGTTGATTCCCAGAAAAGCCTTAAAAATTCTAGGATTTAAACCTCCTGGTGTTTTTTTTAAGCAGCTGTTATTGCATACTAAAGGAATTGTAGCAGCAAATCAAGGCATTATAACATTCAAGATCGTTAAAATCTGAGCAGAGCAAGGTACCAAAACCTTCCATCATTTCTAATTGGATGGCATGCAGGTTAAGCATTTGTCCATGATACATGTCCATTTGCTTTGAGAAAGAAGAAGTATGTTTGAGGCACTTGGAAAATACCAGTGACAGATACAACATATTGCCCAGCTTTGTTGGCTACCATCATAGCTTTTCCTCCAAGCCAAACCTCTCGCCTGGCTGTTCCCACTGAGCAAACACAGATAAAACCACAATACTGCCTCTCAAGGAGCTTGCAATCTTGTGTATGCTGTGGGAAATAAGATTTGGGCAGCTCCCAACCCCAGCTCATTCCTGAGCCTAATTTGCATCCATTTACTTGCACAATTTGCTTTGTGGTTTTTGGCTGAGTTTTTATTTGCAGTTGAATTGTTTTATTCCGATGAATTGTATTATTACAGTCTCTTTCACACAGTACAACAGCATGATTGAAACTCATAGGACTTCAGGGTATTTGCTACATAAAGAGGTCGCATCCGAGGATCACAACAATGGCTGTGGGAATGGTACTATGGATGAAGTCCTATGTATAAGTTACCTGAGAGTGAACTCCATTGAATACAGTGAGATTTACTTCCAAGTAAACATGCACAGGATTGGGCTGCCTGTGCAGAAGTGTCATTCCTTATTTTCCACACCGATCCTGCCAGCTCCTAGCAGAACTGCCTTCACAGCCATAGTTTTTCCTTGACAACCAATAAGGACTAGAACCTCAACTCTTAACACTTTAAATGAAGGTTAAGTTTCCCACAGGTCCATTGTGACTATCAAATTTTATATAGAGAGCACATGCAGTAGTGGGATAGCAGCCACGCAGGATGCTAGACTTCTAGACTGTCGTTTGGTAATAAAATCAAATTATACAACCCTAGACCTCTTGATTAAACTTCTCTAATAACTCAAATTACCAAACTGCTAGACCTTGGCTTGAACCATACCTTACTAATAAATCAAATTATCAAACTCCTGGGCCAGTTTATGAAATTCTGCAGTTATTCAAGTTCCGTGTTTGAATGGTTGCACGAAATCACCACATTATGGTGAAGAGGGTTAACCAAAAAGCTGTGCCCCTGGGAACTCATAATCCTTGAGGAAGACTTCAAAAGCTTTGAAACTCTCACTGCTGGCCTCAGGGGAAGAGGCAGTGCAGGAAAGTGGACTAACCCATCCCAAATATGCATTTCCTAAAGCAGTTATTGACCTAGGGCATTGCTACTCTTTCTTCTCTCAAAGCTCAGAGTGACCTTCCTCTTGGGCTGTGGAGGAAACTAAGCAAGATAAAAAGAAGACTAAAAGTAAGTCAAATCCTTGGGAACTTAAAAGTAGGTGGATTAAAGAGCATGATCTTCACACAAAGAGATGTCTGCCTTAAACATTTTACCTCCTAGATGGCATTGCAGGCAGGATTTCTAATGTATGTCTTGGGTGGACGAAGTGCACGCACAGGCAGCATGAAATAGGAACTTTGCACTGCAGTTTTATAAAAAGCACCCATGCACCAAGCAATGAGTTTGTCTTCAAAGTATGTCACAGAGCTGCATCATAAGGCAGGGGTTATCAGGCTTGGATCCCAAGATGTTGTTAGACTATAACTCCCATAAGAAAAAGCCCTGCTGGATCAGGCCACAGGCCACCTATACCTCCCAGTGATCCATGTGTAAGTTTCAAGATGGTGCTGGGTCTTGAGAGTCCTCTGTTTTCCTTAATTAATAATAATAATAATAATTATTATTATTACATTTTATATCCCGCTCTTCCTCCAAGGAGCCCAGAGCGGTGTACTACATACTTAGGTTTCTCCTCACAACAACCCTGTGAAGTAGGTTAGGCTGAGAGAGAAGTGACTGGCCCAGAGTCACCCAGCTAGTATCATGGCTGAATGGGGATTTGAACTCGGGTCTCCCCGGTCCTAGTCCAGCACTCTAGCCACTACACCACACTGGCTCCTTAAAGCAGCCCTAAGAATGCTGGGACAATGCAGCACTGTGTGGTGGGTACAGCGGCCTCTGTACAGTACCAGGAGGGCTCTGTGACATATTTGGCTTCAGCTGAAGCTCTGTGCATGGAGCCACACTTCGGGTCATTGAGAGCTGTCACTGTGGTTCCCAGGCCTTGCCACAAAGAACACTGACATAGGTGTTCTGCATTGAAATGCAGGCCATAAGGTGTAGCAAGGGAGAGTGGACAGAGTAATTTTTGTGGACACAGGAATAACTCTGGGTCCTTGCAAAGTAAGGATTACCAATTTCCAATTGCTGTGGTGCATGAAGAGCAGGATAAAATCATAACTCATAAATAAACCTCTGCCCATCCATCCTGACTCCCTTCCACCCCAAGCTGTAGGGCTGGATATAGAAGTAGCATTCGAAAAATCTCTCTCTCTCTCTCTCTCTCTCTCTCTCTCTCTCTCTCTCTCTCTCACACACACACACACACACACACCATGAATACATCCCCGCAGTCTTGAATACTGGAGGACTGTGGATTTCAAAGAGAATACAGCAATATTCTCTCACTATATAACTTCAAAATAGTACCTTTTTAAAAAAAATTTCAAGATACAAATACAGAGAAACTGATTTGAAAGTGAATTGGGAATTTTTTAGAAAAGAAAAGGGGGTTGGCAATGTCAAGAGATGCAAAAGTTTTGGAAAGCAGCTCTGGGGATGTCTGATGTGCAGGGTTCATCTGCATATACGTGCAAACACAAAAAAAACTTTGTAAGCTGGAGTGCATATTACCACTCATTCCACCAATGAAAGAAAAATAGGCAATGCATCCCATCAGCACAGTGATGGTGTCAGCTTCAGCTTCCCATAGGGGGCACTGTGCCTCCTCTCCTGTAATCCTTCTGTGTATGAATCACAGCAGCAGCTTCTCCAGCAAAAGTAAAGGAGATTCATCTACAAGAAGCATCACCCGATTGCAGATTCTCTTGTACATGGTTTGGGAGGTGGTTGTTTTCTGTAAATGATGCACATGAATGTCAAGAGATCTTCTCAAAACATGTCTGCATGGGCTTACTTTCCCCTGTGGGCTTAGATGCACCCTCTGATGCATGTTCTCTGCAGTGCACAGACTAATTTCCTGATCTGTGTGGTGAAGAGGCCTGTGGCACTAATCCATCTAGTAAAGTCTTGCCATGATGACCAGTTCTGCCTGGAGAAATCATGCCTCAAACCATGTACACTGAAGTACCCTTTCCCCAGGTACTGCTTTATGCATGCTTCTTGTTGAGAAGAATAAAATCCAGTAAGTTCATCATTGGGACAAGGGAAACTAATGGGGGACAAAAACTTCTCATGAATAAGAATATTATAAGAGCGTCAGGAATGCCAGGCTTAAGCAAGAATGCATACTCTCCAGCATTTCACAGATGAAACTACAGTCATCTGTATGGAGTGTTATAAACATAACACTCCATACAGAATGGAGTGTTATAAACATAACACTCCATTCTCACTCCAAGGGTTACTTTGTGAGACCTGTCTTCTCTAGTGACCGCACTTGTACACATTGTTGAAGGTCTGTCTTTTCTTCCTGTAACCTTGAGTCTTTTGCTCTGTAACAGCCTGTCCTCCATTTAAAAGTCAAGGGGATGATGGTTCCTATAGTTCCTGTTGTGCTAGAAAAAGAGAATTGTCCTAGTTTATTATGAAGGGTTCCCAATAAATCTCACCAGACTCAGGGTGTGAAATACCAGGCTGCACACTGCATAGGACTTTAATATTCATGCACTTGCATTTCTACACATACATGCCAGCGATAAGGTGCATCCAACCATGCACTCCCTTTGTTGGAGCCTCAAAGATTCCCTGAAAACAACTGTAGCAACTCACACTAAATATGTGAACCAGGCATCCCTAACAGGTAAAAATTGAAATCATAGAACCAGAGGCCAGAAAAGAGGGACTTTCCTCAAAGCTTCTGGCCAGACCCTGAGATGACTGGCAAGTGGCAACCATTTTATGACTTAGAGCCAGTGACTGATGTACTGTGCAACATTACGTGTGCATTGCAACATAGTGTTTGTGCAGTTGCACAAAAGCACTGTTGTGCTGAATGCAAGAATCACACAGGAGCAGTTGTGCAGTTCATGGTCATTGGAAATAACAGGTCAATTGCGCAAGTGTGGTTGCACAACTCTTGCATTTAGCGCAACAGTGCTCTGCACAACGGAACAAATGTTATATTGCAATGCACGTGTAACATTGCACAGCATATCAGCCAATGTTTACATTTAATTAAAATTACATGTTTAACAAGTTAAATGACGTTTCTTTGAACTTATTTAATGACTTGATTTTAGGTTTTTGCTGTTTCACATTCTCATAGGAGAGCTTTCTCCTGCACAGGGTATCTTTCCACCCATAGCAATTCTGGCTGGGGGCCCATAAATGCCAAATGTTTTCATATCTGATCATCAGAGTGCAGTCCAATTCATTTTGACTCAGAAAGAATGACACAGCAGGAACCATGGGGGTGGGGCAGAATGGGGTATTGGTCTACAATTTGCCCTTTCAGCAACCTTAATGCATTCAGCTTTGCGGAAGTGACTGAGACACTTTCCTTCCTTGTCAGTTTAAAAGCTGAGCTGCTTTTAAAAGGTCGTACTTTGGCTGTCACAGAACAGAACTGTGCATGGAGCTTTGGAAGGGCAGGGATGGAGAACTGGCTTGCTGCAGGTTAGCAGGGGCCACTGTATGGCCCACAGCAGAACATGAGGGCACTGGCAAGAAGCTCAGACCCAGTTCACTGATACAGCTACTACAAGGAGCACTTATGACTGATGTACATATATTAGTAAAATTCATTCATTCATTAGATTTATAAACCACCTAATATGAAACATTCCTGGCAGTTTACATAACATTTAGAAAATTTAAAACAGCCAACAATTAAAACAATTAAAAGCAATTAAAACAGTCCCCCCTGCTGGAACTCTTATTATTTATATATTTATTTAACATATTTCTATACTGCCCAAATAACCAGGACCTTGTATTTTGCCCGGAAATTAATCGACAGCAAGTGTAGTTCTTTCAACACAGGAGTAATATGGTCTCTCCTAGATGTCCCAGAGACCAATCTGGCTGCCGCATTCTGTTCCACTTATAATCTCGTCTTCTTAGAAATCCGATGCCTAACAGCTCTGTCCATGTAGATTCACTTACGTAGATTGCTTGTGGAAGATTCTGTCCCCTCCCCGGCCAGACAGCCTCGCAACGGAATCAGCTTTTAGCATTGCTGTTCCAAAGTCAGGACGCTGGCTTTTTCTGGGAATTGAGGGTAAACTAGTTGCTGCCTTTAATCCAGACGCAATTTGGAGGTTTCTGATGAAAAATAGCCTCCATAAAACCTTCCTCAGCCCCTCTCTAGCAGAACGCTAAGAGAAAGCTGGTCGCCATTTCGGCACCTAAACCAGAAGTCCTCTGCCACATTCTGGACCAACTGCATTTTCCGGATTACACTCAAAGGCAGCCCCACATAGAACACATTGCAGTAGTCCAGCCTAGGGGTTACCAGCATATATTCCACCATTCTGAGGTAGTTCATCTCAAGAAACAAATGCAGTCAGAGCTGACAGAATGCACCTCTGATCACCACCTCAACCTGGGACACCAGGGAGAGGTTCTGATCCAGAAGCACCCCCAGACTACGTACCTGCTCCTTCCGGGGGAGCATGACCCCATCCAGAAGCGGCAGATCAAAATCATCTTCTGAGTGCCAACTCCACACAATAAGTACTTATCTGGATTTGAATCAGTTTGTTATCCCTCATCCAGCCCATCACCACCTCCAGGCAGGCATTTAGGGAGGTTATGCCTTCTCCCAATGATGTTGACATGGAGAAATAGATTTGAGTGTCATCAGCATTCTGATAACACTCTGTACCAAATCTCCTGATGATCTCTCCCAGCGGTTTCATGTAGATGTTAAACAACATCGGAGACCATATGGAGCCCTGAGGGACCCCATACAAAAGTTCAGATTTTGAAGAACAGTCTCCAAAAGACACCATCTGGAATCTGCCCATGAGCTAGGAGCAGAACCACTGAAAAGCAATGCCTCCCACCTCCAGTCCTTTCAGACATTCCAGAAGGATTCCATGGTCAATAGTATTGAAAGCCACTGAGAGATCCAAAAGGACCAACAGAGTCACACTCCCCCTGTCAATTCCCAATTGGAGCTCATCCATCTGGCTAACCAAGGCAGTCTCTACCCCAGTTTGAAATGAGTCTACATAATCAGTTTCCTCCAAGACCTCCTGGAGCTGGGAGGCCACCACCTCCTCAATTACCTTGCACAGCCATGGAAGGTTGGAGACAAGCCTGTAGTTGATTAATTCCGAGGGATCCAATACACGCTTCTTCAGAAGCAATCTAATACTTGCCTCCTTAAAACAAGGAAGCATCCTGCCCACCCCCAGAGAAGCATTTATAATCTGTTCCGGCCCTCTATAACAGCCTTCCTGCCAAATAGTATAAGCCATGTCACGCAAGGATCAAGAGGGCAGGTGGTAGGCCACACCATTCTAAGCAACATATCCACATCCTCAGGAGTCACAAACTGAAACTGATCCAGTTTCATCACATAAGAGGACTGCTAGACACCTTGGCATCTGACTCTGTAACAATTGTGAATCTAAGTTGTCCCGAATACAAGTTATTTTGTCCACAAAAACTCAATTAAAATGTTGCAGCGAGTAATTGTTGGTTCCAAGAACTGATTCAAGGGGGAAGGGGCAGACACTAGCCCCTTCACAACCCTGAACAACTCCAACGTACATGAATTTGCGGATGCAATACGGGCAGAAAAGAATAGCTATTTTGCCACACGTGTTGCCTGAGCATAGGTCTTCAAATGCGCTTTATGTAATAATCTATCGGATTCAAGTTGAGTCTTTCTCCACTTGCACTCTAGTCATCTACCTAACTGCTTCATTGTAATGACCTGCCTTGGCCGACTGCCCAGCAGCTCCAAAAACCACTCTTTTCGGAAGGGAAAGGAGAGCCAACAGACAGGAATGGAAAGTCAGACGCAGCCAGTAGTCAATACCAGAGGACGGACGATCAGAGAGTCACAAACGTTGCCAGAGGTCTAAACTGGGAAGTCCACAGGATCTGGGGTACACACGAAACAGAGTCAGACAGCAACATACAGGTCAAGGTTGCTCACGGTGGGGCTGGTCACTAGAGATGTTGTTTCCAGCACAGACCCAGCTTCCAGGCTGCTCTAAATAGGCAGAGTGCTGAGAGCCCTGCCCATCACTGCAGCTGGGTCTTATCAAGGAGATATAGCTGGGCCAGAGCTGGGACATCTGTTCCATCTGGCCAGCTTCGCTGGCCTATGGCGTTCCTCCCCCTGAGCCTATACTCTGGCCAAATGTTGCTGTCGGGGATCTGGGGCAGGCACCTCACCTTCAGCAGCCTCAGAGGATGCATCAGGAGGAGGGAGGGAAGGAGGCAGAGGGGCCTGCAAGCCTGTCAGCTCTGGCTCTGTTGAGCCGGCTGGAGTTTCATCCTGCCCCCACCCCCCACCTGCTCTGGGTCTCCATCTGAAGAACCCTCCTCCACAGCCCCCATGGGAGTCATCACATCCAGCCCCTGTAGTTCTTCCGTATACCAAGGGGCCAGTTTCGAAGCGGGCCACTGGGCCAGAGAGGACACTTAGGAGCAATCGTGTTCACTGTCCTGGTGAGTCAAGCCAATGGCATGATCCATACCCTCCTATCTATGCAGCTTCCCTGATCCACTAGCACCTAACTGGTGCTGGGTACTGCACTGGGCCTGACCATGATTTGCAAAAATGAAGCCCATCAGCACTCTGAAAGTGAGATCTAAGAGCTCTGCTATTCCCCAAGACCCTGCATATAGGCTGTTCATGCTCGGAGCTGGCCTATCACTGCCCCTTGACCTCTGAACAATTACTAATTTTCTTATTCAACAACACAATCCCATTGCTGCCCTGTTTGGTTGCACCCTGCTCCCACAAAAGACAGGAAATGTCTCTCGCACACAGGAAATGATATGATAGTGGCAGTTGTTGTCCTGTCAATGACAACATCAAAGTATGAGGGATTTTGTATGTATCTCTGTGTGTGTGTGTGTGTGTGTGTGTGTGTGTGTGTGTTTACAAGCACACACGTTGTGAGACTATTTTCAGAGAGAGACTGTTTTTACAAGCTAACTGCAAAACATTAATGACTCGGTAAACATTATTTGGTTGTGCTTTCCAAGTGGATTTCCCCAAGGGAATCTGCGGCATTGCAAATAATTGAAAATTGCAGAGGAAAGGTAGAGGGAAAACAAATGAAACTGATTTCCTGTCATTAAGCAGCTAAGCTATCTGAGTCTCTGGAGGAGGCAGCAATTCAGAAAAGGTGCAAAGTCATCAGGAAAAGTGTGCCAGCTCCTCAGGTAGCTGCAGAACATTTAGTAGCACAAGAGGAGTGAACGGTAGCTACCAAGGAGGGCTCAAATGGCTTTTGTTGCCTGGAAAGGAGCTCTCACTACCTTATACTCTGAGCAATGGCCATTGGCAGTTCCATGTCAACCAGTGGTGGCTGGTGAGGGCTGCGCTGGCAGGGCCACAAGAAATACCATTTAAAAGTTATTACCAGTGGTATCGCCAGCACCTGCAAGCCACCGCGAGCACTGGTGCCTCACCTGGCATCCCATGTGGCAGCTGCCATGGCTCTGGCATTCACCAGGCCTCTGCGTGTGGGTAGACATGATCTGCATGGTCAGCAACACCATGCTACCCACACAAATGGCCTCTGTGCAAGCGCAGAGGCCAGGTGAGTGCTGGAGCCATGGCAGCTGCCAGGCAGGATGCTGGTTGAGGTGCTGCTGCTCGTGGCAGCTTGCAGGTGCCAGCAGTACCCCTGGTAATCACTTTTTAAAGGTACTTCTCATGGCCTTGCCAATGTAGCCCTCACCAGCCACCAATGATGTTGAGAGTAGTCATCCACAGTAGTCATTTAGTGTAGAACTCCCATTCCTCATAAGCTCCCTTTTTATAGCGAATCTAGACAGGTTTGTTGCCAACCTTTTGCACTGCAAGGTGTTCTGTGTTGTCCTCTCCCTATTTTTAGAACTGATTTGTGATTTTCCCCCCTCATCTAAAATACAGTTGCAGTGCCAGCCTGACCAGTGTGGACTTATAAAGTGCTCTTGAGACTTCTCAGGACTACTGTGTATTCAATTAGATGCTTCCTCTTTACAGCTTCCTGCTCAGCACAGCATAGTACTCATAAAACAATACCTTGAATTGCCCCTGAATTTGTCTGTTTCTCATGGTGGAGGGAAAGAGGAACTGACTATTTAAGGTGCAATTCATCAGTAATTTCACTGCCATACTGAGCACAAAGCAATAGAGGCAGAAGCTATAAGGAGGAAGCGTTTAAGGAAAGGGGGCGTTTGCTGAATAGGTCTTGCTTTACAACAAACATTATAGAAGAATCCTGGATATGGGAGAGGCTGTTGCTGGATAACATAGCACAATATATAATTGTTGTAGTGTAGCTGCTTACAGCATTTCCTGCAGTACTACAGATCCCAGCAGTGACAGGAAGTGGCAGCGGAGACAGGAAGTACCAGCACAAACAGAAACTTAGAGACAGAGACTGGTAGGAAACAAAAGGTTTAGATAATTTGTTAAGTTAAATAATGTTATTAAATACCTTAATATAATTTACAACTCTGGAGCTATTTGTTAAAGAAGAGAACACACAACAATTGTCAATTAACATGGGATATCAAACAATTACACCAGCACGTCTCACTCTGGCTTTGCAGCTCCACCATCTCTGAATATTAATACAGATGACCTGTATATGAGTACAAGCTATAGATTCTATTTTGCAAGGTCTTGCTGGAGTACTTTGGTATTTGGATGATGTGGTTATGTATGCCACAAATGTTGAAGAGCTCTGTGATAGATTAAAGGCAATTTTTGAGACATTCCAAAAGACAGGACTGAAGCTATATAAAAATAAATGTCACTTTGATCTTGACAAGACTGTGATAGGGAATGGGACAACTCTCTGCAGCCAACTCACTGTGGGACACCTCAACATGACCGACTCACTGCAGGGACAACTCAGTGCGAATCTCCGACAAACACTTTAAGGCAGCTACCTGCCCTCTCTTCGTTCTTCAACAAACCCGATAGTGCCCCACACTTCAAAGCAGCTCCCAGCTCTCTCTTTGCAAACAAACCTGATAGACTGGTTCAGCCCATTACAGGCTCCTTTCAGCCCTCTGTGTGCGCACTGCGGCCCCCAAAATGGTTCAATTTGAACCAAACCAGGCCTGCCTCAACTGTGCACAAAACCGAACCAGACCCGGTTGGGCTCAAGTCCAGTTCAATTCAAGCTGAACCAGGTTTTCCAATTTTGTGCACATCCCTATTGTACCACAAATACTTGGGAAGCATGATGGTGCAGTGTATGACTGAAGATGAAAGAAAAACCTGTCATGTGAAAGATATGGGTTGCTGTCAGTTCACCATATGTATCATTGGCCATGTCAAACCTATATGAGCATACACTATAAAGCTGCCTTATTCTTGGTCTGTTTAGCTCAGTATTGTCTACCCTGACAATACTACCCTGTCACTGTCACTCTCAATAGTTTCAGACAGGGGTACTTCCCAACCCTATGTCTTCCACAATCACAAGATGCCAGGGATTGAACCTCAGATGTTCTCCATGCAAAGCATATGCTCTACCACTGGGCTATGACTTGTCCTTTTGGAATTTCAGTAGCTCTAGTAATACCCTCCTGAATCTCAGCAACCTTAAGGGAGGTGTTCAGTTGGATATCATTACCCGAGGAGTCTAGTAAGTTAGTTGTAACAGCACTTACATTCCTCCGCTTTGTCATGGAAGAATCAATCTTAGTCTAGTTGGAGAGGGGTTGATTAGAAGCCTTCAAAATCAAACAATCTTCTCTACGATAGTCCCGAGGAGGGTTTCTGTTACACTTCTTTCTAATCATAATGAAATAATGAGAACCAGATAAAGGTGCCCTCGAGATCGCCAGGAGCACCCAGAAGAGTCAAATAACAAAAATAAAATAAGAAAATAAAATAGAATGAAGTAAAAAAAAACTATTAAGAACAGCTCAAAACAGAATATACCCAGTCTGACTAAGGTAGGAGCATAATAAAAGTTAATTCTCAAATTATCTGCAGAGCTGATAAACAAAGGCAGCTTCACGTCACCTTCTTAGCTCCTCCTTCAACCAATGAGAGAGACACTTGTCCTTTTGGAGGTATGACTCACATCAGCTTTACCTGGAACCAGTATTCACTAGTTTGCGAGTGGGAAAAAGAGCCGGGTGTATGTGTGTTAATGTTTGCCAAAGGAAGATTTGCAAAATAATAGCTGAATTAGTGGCAGGTGGTGACCTTTAGAGTTAGCTGGGCTGCAGTGTTTAACACACAAAAGCACCTGGCTTCTGGATTTGTACAGCACTAATTCCAGACTATGGGAAACACCTATATTGGGCAGCAGCGATCTAGGAAGATGCTGAAAGGCATCCTCTCATATTGCATGGAAGGAGGCAATGGTAAACCCCTCCTGTATTCTACCAAAGACAATTACAGAGCTCTGTGGTCGCCAGGAGTCGACACCGACTCGATGGCACACTTACCTTACCATTAATAAACAAGAGTTCCTTTAGGCATGCATGGAATGCCATGGTCTTCCGGCTGGGAAATCCTGCCCCCCATGTATACCACATGTGGGATGTGAGCATCACTTCTACAATTGAGTTTTAGCACCCCATTGAGAATGAAACCAAGCCATACCAGATGGTATAAAATCTTGAATTCATCTTGTATCCTTTAAGAGAAATAGCCCAGACTGTGCAGCAGGTAACTTTACGGGATGTCTCTGGCAAGCAGAGTTTGCAACAGTTTGTTTCTGGCAGAGCTTCAGTGCGTTTGACAACTGTATGACTGGCGAAAATTCAAAGCAGAATATTTTCCCAGCATGGAGAGGCAGTAATAGGAAAACCTTCACCTGCTATATTTCTGCCTGTTATGCAGCTCTTAAAAGTACATGCCCCCGCCAAGAAAAAAGTTGTCAGCTCTACTGGCAGAGTTCTCTCTGCATCTCTCAGGGCTCTTTCTGCAACACTTTGAAAATGTGAGTTGTTCTGAATTATTGTAAGGGACCAATTAGTGAAGAAATGTCTGAAAACAGACCAGTGGTGGCACCAGGAAAAAATTGAGAAGGGGGCACTGATGAGGCAAGGAGCATTTATGGGTGGGTGAGCTGTGCCCCACATATTATATTCCTAAAACATAAATGAGGGTGGGGGCAAGCCTCTTGGTTTTTGTGTGTGCGCGGGGGGGGTGTGCTTGCCCACCCCTGCCCTCCTTTGGAACAGCCCTTGAAACAAACTAGCTTAGTTCTGGTGCACTTGTCATTTTCAGTATGTGGCTCGTAGGGTGCAAACACAGATGTATCCAGTGGGGGAGAATTTAGAAGGATCTTTGGGTGTGGGCACTTGGATGTTAGGAGCTGCCAGGACTAGAACCAGGACCCAGAGCTCAATATACAGCTTCCCTGTATGTTTTGCTACTAGGACAACAGTCGGAGCACCGCCCTGGCCGGTGAAGGATTTCCAGGTACTGCAGTAAGTCCACACACACACACACATACACACACACACACATACACACACACACACACACACACACACACACACAGAGGCTAGCCATTGGCTCTCCTCAACAGGAAGGGCTATAACGGCTTTCGGTTCAGACTGGAACTTGCTTGGCTCTTTACTGGCCTCTGATGGAATCCCTGGCTTGACATCTAGCTCCCACCAGAAAGCTGCCTACACTCAGCTCTGCCAGGATTACTGGAGGCCTATTAGGCATCTGGGAAATTAGCCGCAGAATGCTGGATTCTTGGACTGTGGAAAGATTCCACTCCAAAGTGTTGAAGCGGAATCACATGCAACGTCCCCTAGCCCTGCGCAGACTAGAGGCAGCTGCACCTCCCACTTCCCTCCATGAAAAGCGGACTGTGCACTGGGGAGAGCGCGTAAAGGGAAGGGAAGCAGTGGAAAGCCCCAGTGATACTCCTGCTATAGGGAGTACAATATTGAAAGGTGCATGAGGAATGCTGGGAAATAGAGCACTTCCTATCCCAGCATTTTCCTCATGGGGCTCTATGGAGAAAGCCCTGGGAAAGGCTACATTCCCAGTATTCCTCGCATGACTTCCAAGATGTCAGCAGGACTTTCTGCAGTTTCACTTCTTTTTAAGGGCCCCCTTTGGTACTGTCCATGGACAGCTCTATATGGAGATAAGCAGGGGAAGCAGCTACCTCTGAGCCGGGCCAGGGTGAAATACAAATGATCCAGCTTTGATGCGTTGAGGCCAAATCTTTGCACCACTGGGTTATTTCTCTACCAGGCATTGAGAAGTTCACCCACTTCTCCCATAGGTGCACTGCATATGATATTATTGTATTTGGCAGCAGGTCCTGTACAAAACACAGAAATTGCATCTGAGAGGGAGACCAGTCAAGGCATAGTGTGTGGTTGTGCACTCCATCCAATAATCACAGCAATGTGACTCTTGTGTTCTATGGTTTGCCAGCTCATTGAATGCTAGCTTATGCTTCATGACCAGGCACCCACAAATCCACTTGCCGTCTCACCAGTGGCAAGTGCCCCCAGCCCTCTGGCAAGCAGGACACCCAGCACCTCACAGATCTCATCCCCAGAGGTCTCATTTCCATTGCCATTTTTGACAGGAATATTTTCTGAGCAGCAGGAGGGAGCTCCCACTGTTTCTACTATCTCCATATCCCAGTGCAAATGTCAGAAGACCCCACTTCTCTCCTAAGTTCTTCGCCTCTGTGCCAGAAAAGGATCTGAAGTAAGAGTGGGGCCAGGGGTTGGTGGCAACCACAAATAATGGCTGGTCTGGCTGGTCTTAGACCATAACAAATAAACTTGTATTCTATCCAGGATCTTTTATGTATTGTTGTTTAGAAGTGTGTCTGAGTGGGGATCCTATAGAGAGCATGGGAGGTGGAGTCAGAAAGGGAAAAGGATGGGAAAGGGAAGGAGAAAATTGAGTTGTTTCTGAATAACCCCTTCGTTAAATCTATATAAGATTACTTTGTGTGTATGAGAGAAGCAGCTATAAAACTAAACTAAATTCTGCCAGGCTAGTGAGCTAAGCCTAAATTTGTGGACCCCTATGCATGACAACAAATTGTTTGGGTTTAATTCTGGCACAGGATTCCTAAACCTGGCTTTAAGGCAAGGATTGAAAACACCCATATACCAACCCTTTGTACAAAACCATTCTGATTACGTCCCAAAGCCACCGTCCAGTAATGCCTGTATGAGGACCAACCAAAGTGACAAAGGTTGCGGTCTCAGTGGCCTTGCTCTGTACCATACTTAGCAGAAGCATCAGCGCCATCCATCTTGTGCTTCCTGCCAGTCAGTAGTGGATGCAAATGCACTGAGACGCCAGCTAAGCACAAGGCCAGGGTATTAGCAGGCAGACTGAAAGGCAGGCAGAGCAGCTCTGACAGCAAGGAGAATGAATACATTCATTCATTTAAAAAATTGATCTTTATAAACTGCGCGGGAGCAGTTTCCAACTCAGCTCCCACTGTGCAACCAGATGCTGCCTCAGCTCTTATGAACAGATGAACGGGGCAGATTCACGCTGTGCACAGGAACAGCCAAAGCCAGGACTCACCTGCTCCACTTCAAACAGCAAGGCATCCAATTGGGTTGGAAGGCACTGGCACGGATTCGGTGACAGATTTGGGAGGAAGCAACACAGGCACAGAAATTGAATCCATTCAATAGGTGGCAGAGGGCAAATGATCAACACACACACACACACACCCCGCCCAATGGTTGCTTTCAGGGGAAAAGCACAGAATATGGTGATGACTTTATAGACACAGATGTGGCCACAGCGGGACCAGATCAGATCAGATCTATCAGTTATGGAAGGGCTCAGAAATTGGATCAGGTTTTGCAGCCCTCTCTCTCTCTCCTTGGAGCATGAAATGGGAGTTCTGCATTTTCATTGCCATGAAATTTGCATTTACCTTCTCAGCTTGGGGTCATGGAGGTTGATAATTTAACTTTGAAAGTAACAGGCCTTGGAGACAAATGAGGAGATTGGGACAAGTACACAGAATTCCCTGCACCGCAGGATCTCAAGTATAAAAGGCAGCCAGGCTTGCACTGTCCAAAGGAAGAGAAACAACATGCTCCATCTGGAATGTTATAGCCAGGACTGTTGCCTTGTCAGACTCAGCATCGGTGGAATAGCCCCATGTAATATAGAGTGAGGCATCTGGAACAGTGTGAACCTGAGGTTTTGCTGTTACAGAGAGAGAGAGAGAGAGAGAGAGAGAGAGAGAGAGAGAGAGAGAGAGAGAGAGAGAGAGATTAGTACTTGTGGCTATAGACATAATTAAAACTATTTTGGCAGTTTCACGGTTCATAGGATAGAGCTTCTCTGTGCATGGCTACCTATCTTCTTTATATACAATTCACTAAGGCATACCCATGGCTAATCCCATGCGTGGCAGCTCTTGCAAGAGTTTGGAGAGCTGCCGGATAGCGACAAGGATGGGCAGGAGGAAGAAAATGGCGGTGGTGCCGGCAGCCATCCGGCCGGTGGGCCAAAGAGATAATGGCGGTGGCAGGCAAATGCTGGTGCTGGCCAGCAGCTGGAGGAGGTGGGGACAGGTGGGAGAAGGCGGAGGCAGGCAGGAAAAAATGGCAGTGGTGGGGAGGGCAGGGGAGGAAACGGCAGTGGGGAGAACTAAAAAGCACCGGCCAGGCTGGCCGGTGAGGGAAAGCAGACTGGGAGGGGGAGAACAGACTGGGGCTGAAGCAGGAGGTGGGGGAGAATGAAGATGGGGAGAAATGTTGTTGGACTACAATGGCCAAAGGCTCTTGTAGCTGGAGTGTTGTAGTCACACAATGTTTGGAGAGCCACGTTTGAGAAGCCCTGCCCTAAGTAACACTACCACTTCCAAGGGCTGTAAGTGGACAATGCTGTAAGTGCCTGGCCTCAAGGACATCCAGGAAGTACCCCTGTGATGGGTTCTGAAAACCAAACTAGTGCAAGACAACACAACACTCTTCCCCCCCTGTATTCCAGTTGTGATCATCTCAGTAAGCACCCTGGTTCCTTTATGCAGCCAGAAATAGGAAGTCTGGATACTGAAGGATGCTTCAAAATAACTGCAGACATTGGATCACATCTTACAGATTAGAAGAAGAGACGACGCCTTGGTGTCTACGCCTAGAAGTATATTTATAGACCTACTAAAGGTGGAACTAATATATGCGTTACTTTCTTATAAATATCCCTGTGGTAAATGCAGACTTGCTAGATTATCCTTCAAAAGCCTCACAGAGATAGATGCTTCCAGGAGAACTGTGATATTAAAGTAAGGGAGAAGGTATCTGCCACATTTGCAGGTATCTATCAAGGCACCTTATATGGGGAACGCTAAATTATGCTTGCTAAGACTTCAGTGCATGATTTTATGTCCTCTTCTATGTAGCACTATGAAAGTAACAAATAGCCTAACCTCTGGTTTCACAGGCAGAGAGTATTCTTACACCAGAGTTGTTGAAGAAGGGAAGGGAGAGAAGGGATTGTCCCACTCCAGCATAGCTTTCTGTACAAGCAACTGAGGAAAGGAAGACCCAAATGAGGGTGGCTCTCACATTTCACATAGTAGATAAGATTGACACACTAGACTAGTTCACACGACTGTTAAATTTGGAGATGGAGGTGATTTATCCTGTTTTGCATGACTGTCAGAACCCTTGCAAATCCCTCCAGCCCAGGTTGCTCCAAGCAGGACTACCCAGCTTTTCATCGAGGCAGGATAAGAGGACATATCACTCCTACCTTGGTCATGAGAACTCATATGCTTCTTTACCCGCTCAAACGGCACCTTACCCATCCTCTCCTGCACAGCAACCATAGAGAGCTGTAGCTACCGTGGCTGCCTTCAATGGATGTGCTAGCCTGCAAAGCACACACTATGATCCTGAAACAGCAGTAGCTTTGCAGGACTATTTCCACCTCCTGCTCCTTCACGGCCACTGATGTTGTGAAGCTTTCCCATCTGCTGGCACTGCAAAGCATGCTGAGAAGACAGAGGCACCCCTGGAGGAATTTCTATGCAGGGGCAGGGCTTGCAGCTGCCAAGTTCAACAGTGGATGCTGCTCATGTGCTATTAATGGGGTAGGAGCTTGCCTGCCCTCCAACCCACAGTCGTGTGAACAAGCCTACTGTATACTGAGGGCTCTCAAACTTGGGTTTAAAGGCTACTGTGGCTGTGGATGATGGGAGCTGTAATCCAACCACATCTGGGAGAGCTACGTTTGGGAACCCCTGCTGTATAGATTTCTAGCTGCCCTATCTCAGAAAGGACATCGTGGAGCTAGGAAAGGTGCAGAGGGTAGCCCAAATCTGTCAAAGGGTTGGAGCATTTTTCCTGCAAGGAAAGGCTAAGGGGTTTGTGCTTTATAGCTTAGAAAAGGAATGGCTAAGTGGAGGATGTGACAGAGGTTTCTGAAATGGTGCATGATATGGTGAAAGTGAGTACAAAGAGGTTTTTCTCCCTTTCTCATAATATATATTTAATAGAGCCATAGTTCACTTTTTAAAATGAACATCTTAACAAAGCAATTTGCAACTGAACATTAAAACATTAAACAAGAACACCAATTTAAAAAGAGAAAAAGTCAACAGAACAAAAGAACAAATCACAGCAATGTGAAATCAACTGTACCAATTAAAAAACCCATCAAAGTAGAGAACATAAGAACAGCCCTGCTGGATCAGGCCCAAGGCCCATCTAGTCCAGCATCCTGTTTCACACAGTGGCCCACCAGATGCCTCTGGGGAACCCACAGGCTGCATAATTCAGATCAGCATCCATTAGAAGCCAAGTGTGTGTCTGTAAGAACAGCAAGTGTGGAGTCCTGACGAATTCTCTGGGCAAGACCCACAATTGTGGCACTACACAAAAAAGGCCATGGCAATACTAGAATTAGGGTAGGTTCAGGACAAACAAACAGAAGTTCTCACCAGCCAAATTCAGACATTACACTGAATGTGTGTATAGGTGTTTGTAAGCACGTGCATGTTTTTGTGTGAATGAGTTCACATGTATTCATTTAAAAGGTGAACCTGGTCACGAGACCCCTCAATTGCAGGGTACAGATAGGAGGAATACCACTGTGCCTGTGTTGAGCATACTATATGAATATGTGCATACAGCTCTGTACATGCACACGCTGTACCCAGATGGTATGTACATTGAACATAATGTGTCAATAGGCTTCTGCAATTGATTTATGTAATTCACAATCTATGCTGGCAGCCACTAGTCTAAATGGCTTTAAAAAGGACAAATTCACAAAGAAGGCTTGATGTGTGAGCACTGTAAGATATTCCCCTTAGGGGATGGAGCCGCCCTAGGAAGAGCAGGAGGTTCCAAGTCCCTTCCCTGGCATCTCCAAGACAGGGCTGAGAGAGACTCCTGCCTGCAACCTTGGAGAAGACGCTGCCAGTCTGTGTAGCCCAGGAATTCTCAAACTTGGGTCCTCAGGTGTTATTGGACTTCAGCTCCCATAATCCCCAGCCTCAGTGGCCTTTGGTTGGGGATTATGGGAGTTGAAGTCCAATAACATCTGGAGACCCAACTTTGAGAATCACTGGTGTAGACAATACTGAGCTAGATGGACCTATGGTCTGACTCAGTATATGGCAGCTTCCTATGTTCCTATGATACATCTGTCAATGGCTATTTCCCATGATAATTATCTGGAACCTTCATGTTCAGTGGCTGTATCCTAATTGCTGGGGTTCAACAGCAAGAGAGGGCATTCCTGCCTGGCTTCTGGGCTTCCTGGAGGAATCTGATTGACCACTGTGAGAAGCAGGATGCTGGACTGGATGGACATTTGGTCTGATCAGCAGGCTTTCTTAAATACTTATTGCTGTAGTTGCCCTGGGATGGGGAAGTGCCAAAGGGACACTAACGCAGCTGCAGCAATCGTGTCTGCTGAGTAAAGTGTAGAGCTACCTTTCTATCTATCTATTTACATGCATGCATGCAGCTCTTCCAAAGGTGGCTCAGGGCAGTTTACATTAAAAAAATTTAAAATGATTAAAATCAATTAACAATTAAAATCAAAACCAGCTAAAAGCAAATTAATATTATAATTAAAACTAGATAATGTTAAAACTAAATATCATTAAAATTCAGACTAAAAAGATGGGTCTTTATGGCTCTCCTGAAGGCTTCCAATGAAGACAGTCCTCTTATATCCGTGGGGAGTGTGTTCCACAAACTAGGGGCAACAACCGAGAAGGCCCTGTCCCTGGTTGCCACCAGATAAAATGGTGGCACCCAAAGAGGCACCCCTCCTAATGATCTCAATGACAGTGGGGATCTTGTAGATTAAGGTGTTCCCTCAGGTAACCTGGGCCTAAGCCATTAAGGCTTTAAAGGTAATAACCAGCACTTTGTACTTTGCCTGGAAACATATTGGCAACCCGTGCAACTGTTTGAGAACAGGAATAATATGGTCTCTCCAGGATACCCCAGAGAGCAATCTGGCTGCCGCATTTTGAACTAACTGAAGTTTCTGAACTACATACAAAGGTATTAAATAGAGTGCATTGCCCTACATAGAGCGCATTGCAGTAGTCCAACCTAGAGGTTACTATACCATGAAGTTGCAGCTGTCTTTTTACACCGAAAGCCCGTGTTGGGTTTTGAGGCTTTCAAACCTTTCTCATGCACTGTCCTTCAATATATCCACAGTTGCATTCTTGGTTAAACTGTGAAAAGACTTTTTGCATAGGTATATGCACTTTTAGGAACAGTCTAGGTTCCAGAAAAGATGGGTGCTTCATATATGATGGGCATGGCATGGTTGCTGCTGAAAACTATGATGCATGATGGGGCTCCCTGCTGTATTTTAAAGGGGTGCCTATTTGTATTGAGTGTCTTCCTGGCAGCACTTCACTCATTCTGGGGGTTGCAGTGCTTTAGCTAATTACACTAGGAAATAGTTGAGGTGTCTTTGCTAGCGAATTAGGAACAAGAAATATAGCTGATGGAGAATGAGATCATTTTGCAGTCATAAAAATGGTTCCGGATACAGATTATTTATATACCTTGATGATAGGTTTTCTTTTTCCAATGTATGACTGAACCTCTACAAGCTGCATGTAGTTGAGTAGTACATATACTATGTTTCCAAGCAACTTAAAAAGTGCTAGTTATTACCTTTAAAGCCCTGGATGGCTTAGGTCCGGGATACCTGAGAGAATGACTTTCACTACAAGATCCCCACAGTTCATTGAGATCATCAGGAGGGGTCCGTCTTCGGGAGTCACCAGTTCATCTGGTAGTGACGTGGGAAAAGGCCTTCTCTGTTGTTGTCCCTAGGTTGTGGAATGTGCTCCCCCTGGATATGAGGGAATTATCTTCCTTGGAGGCCTTCAGGAGAGCCTTAAATATTCATCTTTTTAGCTTGGCTGTTAAGGATAGTTTGTTTTAATTGCAATTTTAATCTGCTTTTAATTGGTTTCTGATTTTAATTGTTATGTATTTCTGATGTTAGTGTAAATCACCCTGAGCCACTTTAGGAAGGGCAGTATATAAATAAATTAAATAAACAATTAAATAATTAAATAATACACCAAAAGCTCTAAGCCTTGGATTCCCTGATATTGCTAGACCATGACTTGGACTACAGCAGGCCATTGTGGCGGGGGATGATGGAAGTTGTAGTTCAACAATGTCTGGGGATCCAAGGTTGGAAACTGCTGTGTTAAATCATCTTTTTTGGCAGTAACATAATTCTGTCTAATTCTATCAGGGAAAGCAATAAAGCTGTATGTATGTATTTTGCATATTTCTGTACCACCCAACATATGCATCTCTAGGCTGTTTACATAATAAACAATATGTATTTGTAAAGAGTACAATTACAGATATACTCTTCTTTTAATGTGTGAACCCCATACAGTTTCTTTCTTTCCCTCCCCCAAGTATTTACAGTTATTTGCTAACTAAGCAAAACAAATAAATTCACGAGGTGGCTTCAGATGCTCCATGTAAGCAAGTCACTGGAAGAGTTGTATCCAGTCTTTTTACCACAGGATTGGAAGAGGATTCCTTATCAGAGGATTCCTTACCAGAGCATTGCCAAGGTAGCCAATGTAACACTAAGGAAAAAATTATAGACTTATTGGCCGAACTTATTTTCCAAATAAACAGGTGGAAAGCATTGTTGGGTAATGCTTAGAAAGCTGGCATTATTAAATATATGGAAGAACCATCTTTGCTGAGAGAGAATCAGCATGGCTTCTGCAAATGGAAGTCTTGCCTCATCGAGCCATAGACATTTTTGCTATCTACTTATTTGTCAATACTTTCAGTGATCCAGTAGCCTTTGTATAATTGGACTCCACCACCACCCACCACCTGCGCCAAAGAACTTTCAGCCAAATCCCTCAACAAAGACCCCTGAGTAATGGAGATATTAACAAAGATCCTAACAGTAATAACATAAGAGGGTAGGCCCTCTTATGAACTGGTGACTATTTAAAGAAAATGAACCAAAGAATAAGAATAATTGCATATGTTCAGGATGGAAGGTAAGAGGGTTCTTCCAAGGCTCTGTGCTAGAATTAGTACTATCTGACTTTCTTGTTACCTGGAGTCAGAGATAAACAGGTAGCCAGGTTTGTGGATGCCGGATGGTGAAAATGCAAGGAGAATGTGAAGAGCTCCCAATGGACCTCTGCATAATGGGTGAATGGGCAACGAAAAGGCAAATGAGTTTTAGTGTAAGTACAAAAATGTAAACTGAGACCCAAAAAATTCAAACTACACACACATCATAGCATTAGGTCCTACTCCTTTCTGCGTACCTGACTTCCATGTAGTCATTGGAACATTTGTGGATGTTGTAATGTATAGCCTGAAACCTATTTGTGCAGGTACAAACTACATGATCCAAGGTATGGTGGTGATGAGGATTTCATAACCCCTGAGAACAGGAGAACCAGCCAAGTACTGATCTAATCCTATGGGGCAAAATTAAAGACCTTCTTATAACAGCAGAGGAGGAGGAGGAGGAGCATGTGAAGAAACAATTGGAGGAACAAGGGTGAGGTGTCATAGCTATGGTCTCACTTAGTGTCTCAATGCATTCAAGAAAGTAGGCACTGGGTGAAGACCTAGCTAGTTACCTTGTTTGCTCTGTAATAGCAAAACAGGACCTAACTTTCAGCCCGATTCAAAGCATGCTTAGATTCAAATCCTCCTCAGTTAAATGAGATATTTCCATTTTCTAAGAATTGTAGCTTTAATATTTCAATTTTAAATGTTTTCAACCCATGTATCTGCCTGCAATGCTATTGTAACACCCTGCAACACAAATTTAGAATCATGTGTTGTGACTTCGCCTGACACAGCAGTCAAAGAACCCCAACAGATAGATTCATTTTTCACTGCAACAAGTTTTAAGATCATGCCATAAGTCACTGAAATGGTTCAGAATGAAAACTACATTGATTCATGGAACAACAAATGTTATAAACTTCAATGTTCCTGCTCATCTTGGAAAAATTATTAGATTTATGTATTCACAGCAAAAAATAGAGCAAAGAGTAATTTGACACAAATGTCTGATTACATGAATACTTAATTATCTGTCACCTAATTAAAAAAAGAACAAAGCATTAGAATTAAAAGTGGGTGTTGTTTTTTTAAAAGCACAGCATATTAAATTTCATATATTTCTGCTGGGTTTTTATACACAGCTACATTACTTACCACCAGACAGCTTCATGCCAATTTTAATAGCTTTTGCTAAAACTCTGGATGAGAGGGAAAGTGCCTTGAGGGAGAAATGGCAAGTATTAAAAATGAGATTGAGCTGCAGAGATGATTATTTCTTATAAGATATTTCCCCACAAATCATCTTAACTTTTGTAGTTAAATAAATGCTCTAAAAATGAAACACTAAAGCTATCACAGGGATGACGGCTTGGGTCTCTGGATTGTTTCGCTTTTGACAAGAATAGATGAGGAGGATCTAAAAGGTTACAAGTACTTTGCTGCATTCCCTCCTACTACCTGTTTATGTTTTCACACTCCCTTTGTTCTTTCTTCATGTTCTGACCCACCCTCATCCCCCAAGCTCAGACCTAGCCAGTGGCATACAGACATCTTGTTAAGTACTCTTTTCTCAGTGCACAAACTTCAGGTCCAGATCCATCCATCTCTTTCTTGGCCTCTAGTTGGTCAGGAAGCTCATTCCACAGTTGCCCAGCAACCGCAGCCAAACTTCCTCATTCTCTCAGTCTGGCAAGATGGCTACTCAGGCCAAACGACAACGACTACTGCTATGAATATTTATATACTTTCTTACAACAAAGGTTCACAGAGAGCGGTTTACACAGAAAAATAATAATACGATTCTCCCTGTCCCAAAAGGACTCACAATCCAAACAGAAACAAAAGGAGAGGAGAGCTGGTCTTGTGGTAGCAAGCATGACTTGTCCCCATAGCTAAGCAGGGTCTGTCCTGGTTGCATCTGAATGGGAGACCTGATGTGTGAGCACTGCAAGATCTTCCCCTCAGGGGATGAAGCCGCTCTGGGAAGAGCAGAAGGTTTCAAGTTCCCTCCCTGGCTTCTCCAAGATAGGGCTGAGAGAGATTCCTGCCTGCAACCTTGGAGAAGCCGCTGCTAGTCTGTGAAGACAATACTGAGCTAGATAGACCAATGGTCTGACTCAGTATATGGCAGCTTCCTATGTTCCTATGTTTCCTAGACACCAGCAACAACCATTGGAGGGATAGGGACAGTTCCCCCCCCCCCCCCGCTAATCATGGCTGTGCTTAGAGAGCCCTTTCGGGGTGTGGGACCCGGGGCAAATCAGCCAGTGTGGGACCCCCTTCCAGTTAATTCTAATGGGGGTTAAAAGAGCGGAGCCTGGGGCAGTCACCCTACTTGCCATGCCCTAAGGACAGCCCTGCCTCTAATATAAGAGAATCGTGACTTTAAAAGATGCCTCTCTGCTCAGCTAGTAGGGCAAATCTGCTCACTTCAGTCCCTCAGTAAGCAGGGGCTGAATGAGCCCATTCTCACAACTGGAGAATGGACTTGGATGGGGCGAGGGGAGGGAACCATGAAAAGCTTACCTCCACCACAGACAAGCCCATTCATGTTGCTGGTGGCCAAATTGGCCACCCAGACTATTTCTGGCTTCTGCCAGGAGCAGAGAGGGAGCAGGGAGGTTTGGGGGCCGGGAGGCCACTAGAGCACCCATAATGCTCCATGCAAGTGCATGATGCATTATGGGAAACCTCCCAATGCTGGTCAGAAGGCTACTTATGTGAAGGTGCCACACGAGCATTTAGCCTGCTTTAGGGGCGCCCTCATGCCCCAAACCTGGGCTAAGCAGTGGCCTCGCTAAGTGGCCTTGCCGCCATGCCTCCTCCGGGAGCCGGTCAGCCTCTGGCAGTACAAACGTGCACTGAAAACTGGGCTGGGCTTGTTTTCAGTGGACGTGTGAATCGCTTCAAGGTGTGATTAGCCATTGTAGCAGCACAGCCTACTTTATGCCCTCTTCAACCTTCCATTTTGAAGAAAAGGTCCATTTTGCCACTGCAAAGCTGGCCCTAGGAGTGGGTAAGCCAAGTGGCTGCCCAGGTCACCTAACTGAGGGGACATCAAACAGAGTGGCTCACTGTTTGTTGAATGTACTGTCTTTGGCAAGCTAGGGAAGGAAAAAAGGCCCTGATACCATGGAAGCAGATGCCAAGGGCACTCCTTGCTCGAGGTACTGTTTGTCTTGGGGTCACCCCTATGCACAGGACTCTGCCTCCTTCCCCTCAAGCGTGTGATTTCATTATACTTTTTGCCAAGCTGTTCTTGTCATTTATTTATTCAAAATGCTTTCTAAGCTTGGCTTTCCAGAAAACTGAAGCTCAAGGCAGCTTACAAAGATTAAAAATGAATCTAGGAATGAAGGCAAAGCAATACAGATCTAAATTCAAACAGGCGGCAGTAAAGAGATTTTTAAAAACTGAACAGCTGTCCAAACCACCAGAGGCTTTAGCAAATAAAACTGTTTTCCCCTGGCATCTAAAATAAATCAAAGCAGGTGTCAGGCAAATATGCTTCAGGAGGGCATTCCACAGCACACCAACCACAACAGATAAATAAGCTTTAGGGTAAAGACTCAATGAGATTGGGCCCTCAGCTGCGGCATAATTATCGAGGAGTTTCCCATTTTGCTCATGCACTTTTAAAATAGCTGTAGCTGGAAATTCGATGTAGCTGCAACCTCAGTTACTATTGGAAATTCTCTGTGGTGAGAGAATCCCTTTCTCATTATAGCAGAGTGCACAGAGGCACAACACAGCGGATTTAGTTAGGCATGCGTGTATGCTGAGAGTAAAGTAACTTGGAGCCAATTCATAGTTTCAAATCAATATAAAAGGCATTTATTAAGGAACTCCATTCTAGATAGGAAAGTGAGGAGTTAGGATCTCTAATCTATCTATCTAGCTGGATGCAGATGGATTCTGCATCTTCTCTGCACATATGGTGCAGGGAGAGAGGCTTGCCATGTTGCAAGGTAGAAGGGCAGGTAGGGAAGAGAGAGAGAGAGAAAGGAAGTTTATCCCTAAGAGTAGCAATCTACATTTCAAAGGGATAGTGTCAGAGCAGTGGAGAAGGGATGACCAGTGTCTTGACCCTCTAGCCCTCTGACTCACTAGTCTGTCCTCCACTGTCTGAGAGGAGACAGCGCAAAGTCCTTAACTTCCAACAGTTACAAAAACAGGGAAGTAAAGTGTTGTTCCCACTTGTAGGCAGATGTGAGCTACGCTTCTTAACCAAGTAAAATGCTGTCCATGCTGCAAAAAATTTCAGGAGCAGAGCAAGAGGGAATGAAGTAGAATGAGAATATTTGCATATTAAGGCTGTCACCCAATTAAATAAATCTTAGCTGATTAATCATGTGAGCTTTAGGAGATTAATTGATTGGTTAAATTAATTAGTTGATTAGATTTGGATATGAGTAAAAATTGGTTGTTTCCAAAGAAAGCTAGTCAAGATTAAGTTCCACTGTAGTTAATTGAAACTTTTTTCAATGCTGATTCATCATCACTGACTCCTTTACAACCCAGCAGTTCTAAAGAAAAAAGCTTATCCTCTTTTATTAGTTTTTAGATGATACATGATGTCTTGTAGAAATCACAGTCTTAGAAGAGGTATTCCCTCCTGGGTAAGAATGATGAGATAATGCTTCTTCTAGGATGTTGCTTTCTATCTGCAGTTTTGTTAAGTATGTGCATTAATCATAATTTAAAATGTCTGATTGATAGGAACCTAAGATCAGAAACTGCCTTATACTGCGTCAGACCCTTGGTCCATCTAGCTCAGTATTGTCTACACTGACTGTCAGCAGCTTCTCCAAGGTTTCAAGCAGGAGTCTCTCCCAGCCCTACCTGAAGATGTCAGGGATTGAACCTGGAACCTTCTGCTTGCAAAGCACATGCTGTAATGTTGAGCTATGGCTTGATCCCCATCAGCTGAAGAATCTTTTTAGCCAATCAAGTTTTGTGAATCAATTAATCTAACCAATTAATCATTTTAATGTTGCATGTCCTCCTCCTCCTCCTACACAATATGTGACAGAGGCAAAATGGGGATGTTGGTTTTATATTGAGCAAAGAAATAGTTCATTATACAAATGACAGGAAGCTACAGGAAAAAAGCCATTCCCACTGCATGCCCTGCCACAAGCTTTGGACATGTTCATTTCAAAGTATATGTTTTTCTATATTCCCAAGAGCACATTTTTTCAGATTTATGAGTCATAAATGTGCAAATGTTTATGCCCAATGCAATGCTATGAAAATGTTGGCACCTTCACAATTCAGCATAGGTGAGATGTAAAAAAGATGAACAGATATATTGAGCAGTACATGCCATAAGAAGTATTTGAGTGTTACTGTTCCCGTGGGCAATGCCACCATGGTCAGAGCATCATCAGTACAGCCTCATAGGTTAGTAGTTAACATCTAAACCAGCCCTGAGAAAATTCAACCCATATTCCAAAGAGAGGTAGAGATGATCCTGTTCAACATTCATAATATTTCTGAGTTGGCAAGAGCCATTCTGACCTGCATGAATGGAATTCATTAATGATGACAAATATATATATAAATAAAGTGTCTGTTGAGTTCCTCATTTGCAGATCTTGCAATGAAATTATTACCCAATTCAAACATTCATTTAAGGTAATTCATTTCCCAGACCCTTTCAGAGTGTTATATTCGCTTTGATTAACATTTCCCTGATTACTTCCATCATTACAGCAGTAGAATGAAGTTAATTTGTTTTAGGTGGATGGAAAGCATGGAATGAAATAAATCTTCTCATTACTGCAACAGTTTTATAATACGCATACGGATACCACAAATATTTACTGTATATACTGCTTTTCAACAAAAGTTCCCAAAACGGTTTACATAGATATAAATACATTTTAAAAATGGCTCCCTGTCCTCAAAAGGCTAACAATCTAAAAAAGAAACATAAGATAGACACCAGCAACAGCCAGTGGAGGGAAGCTGTGCTGGGGATGGATAGGGCCAGTTGCTCTCCTGCTGCTAAATAAAGAGAATTGCCACTTTAAAAAGGTGCGTCTTTGCTCAGTTAGCAGGGTTTTATGTCTTCCTTGCTTCACAACCCCAGATGTATTTACCCTTCCCTAAAAATGCGCTGAGGTAGTATTTATCAATTACTATATGTCAGCACTTTGCTTGTTTGAGATTTCCAAAATATCTTGCTGAATGACACCTTTATTTTTCTTTTAATATGAACATATTCTGAGCAGTTTCCTGATGCTCATAATGTAAAATCAAATTCTAGGTCTAATTAGGTTCCATGTGCCTCTTCAGTCCCCCCGCCCCACTTTTCAATTCCAAGTTTAATTTCACTGGGCATTGAAAGCTGCTTTAGACATGGCAATGTGGGTGGCAGGATCAACAGGAAGCACAGCAGGTGTTTTGCCCAAATAGAAGTTTGCATCTCCCCTGCCCAGGAGCAAGTTGCTTTCATTGGCCAAGATCCTTACGCTGTTCTTGTGGAAGGATGTTGCACTAGCCCAAGGCTATTGTGCTAGCTAGTTCCAGGCTAGTGTTGCACTAGTGTAAACATATTTGTGTTTGCACAACAAGATGCAGCCTGTGGCATTGATTAATTGATTGATTGATTGATTAAGTGCCATCAAGTGGGTGTTGACTCCTAGCAACCATATAGATAGATCCTCTCCAGGATGATCTATCTTCAACTTGGCCTTTAAGGTCTCTCAGTGGTGCATTCATTGCTGTCGTAATTGAGTCCATCCACCTTGCTGCTGGTCATCCTCTTTTTCTCTTTCCTTCAACTTTCCCCAGAATTATGGACTTCTCAAGGGAGCTGAGTTTCCGCATAATGTGTCCAAAGTATGATAGTTTCAGCCTGGTCATTTGTGCCTCGAATGAAAATTCTGGATTGATTTGTCCTATGATCTATTTGTTTGTTTGTTTACCTGGCTGTCCATGGTATCCTCAAAAGTCTTCTCCAGTACCAAAGTTCAAAAACATCAATGCTTTTTCTCTCTTGCTTCTTCAAAGTCCAGCTTTCACATCCATAGAGTGCCATGGGAAAAACCATTGTTTGAATGATTCTAATCTTTGTAAATATATAGACACGTCACGGCATCTAAATATCCTTTCCAAGGCCTTCATTGAAATCCTGCCAAGTGCTAATCTGCAGGAAGCCTGTGGCATGCTTCATACATTTTACAGGGAGCTTTTACACAAGAGCACCGTTCCCCAAATCCCTGTGATTTGGCACAGCTATGTGAGTTTCTTGCAATAGTGTCAGTTTTGTCTGTTGCACAAGTGCAGGTTGTCAGCCATTGTGCTTTACATGCAGAGGCATATCTAGGGAAAATAGTGCCTAGGGCAAGCACTGAAATTGTGCACCCTGTCCAAACATCTGACATCTATCTTTCAGATAACTTTACCATATATTAGCTGAAAAATACAAGTCAAGCTCATTAATCTTTTAATATTTCAAAAACTATTTAGCAGTGGATGTAGCCAAACCAAAAAATGCTGGAAAACTACAAATTTCAGTATGCTGGGGCTCATGAAATATCCCAAATACTATGTGGAAGTGTACTTGGAAAACTAAACAGAAGTGCCTGTCTAATTCTCTACTATGCATTGTAGCATCACTATTACATCAGTTTAAAAAATAAATGGAGAATTTGACTTTTCTCAGATACTCTGAAAATAATTAAAGGATATGCAGAGTAAACTGTGTCAATGCTTGGATTATATTCTAGTTTTTCAGATAGACATTTAAAATGAGAGAGAGCAAGAAATTCTCAGTGAGCCTTAATACTAAGGATTTCACACTGATTCAAAGACAAACTCACCATTAATAGAGCCCCTGGTGGCGCAGTGGTAAAACTGCTGCCCTGTAACCAGAAGGTTACAAGTTCAATCCTGACCAGGGGCTCAAGGTTGACTCAGCCTTCCATCCTTCTGAGGTCGGTAAAATGAGTACCCAGAATGTTGGGGGCAATATGCTAAATCATTGTAAACCACTTAGAGAGCTCTGGCTATAAAGCAGTATATAAATGTAAGTGCTATTGCTATTGCTAATAGCCATATTATTAAGACATCACATTTAACTCACTTATCACAAGAAGCAAAAAGAGCAAATGAATACTATAGTGCCAAACTAAATATGTGTACAGTGACTTATATTATATTAATTTTTTAAAAAAATTTTTACCTGTAGCCCCTTCGGGGGGCTTCCTAAAGGTCATGTGAGGAGTGTCTGCAAAGGTTCCCCCTCCCCCCACTGGCCTCTAGGGCCTCTCAGGGACCATTTGAGCATGTGCAGTGCCATATATATATATATATATATATATATATATATATATATATATATATATGGCAGCTGAAAACAAATGGCTGAAAACAAAATCGCATGCTCAAATGGCCTCTGCAAGGCCTGGCATGGCCTAGGGCCTCACAGAGGCCATTTGAGCATGTGTGGTGGCCATTTTGTTTTCAGTTGCCATTTTTTTAAAAAATAATAATTTTTAAAAATGGTGCCCCCCTTCAAGTGGCACCCAGGACACGTGCCCTGCCTGCCTTACCCTAGATACGCCCCTGTTTACATGATGAACTGATGTCCTGCCAACCCTGAGTTAGATTCTCCACCGTACTGGCAAAGCTATGGAGCTGTCCAGCAAGGCAAGAGGAGGTTGGGTGCTGCACACAGAGTAACTTTGGGGAGGACAGCTGGTCTTGTGGCAGCGAGCATGAATTGTACCCTTTGCTAAGCAGGGTCCACCTTGGAGTGCATTTGGATGGGTGACTACATGGGAGTGCTATAAGATATTCCCCTTAGGATAGAAGAAGCAGCCGGTGAAGTCAGTGCTGGGGGAGAGGCACCCTAACCCTTGCCAACTGAGCAAAGAGGCACCTTTTAAAGTGGTGATTATCTTATATTTAGCAGTGAGAGAGCAATTTGCCCTATCCAACCCCAGCACAGCATCCCTTCAGTGACTGTTTCTGGTGTCAACCTTGTTTCTTTTCAGAATGTGAGCCCTTTGGGGACAGGGAGCCATCTTATTTATGTATTGTTTATTATTTTATGTAAACCACTTTGAGAACTTTGATTGAGAAGTGGTATAGAAAAATTCATAGTAGTAGTAGTAGTAGTAGTAGTAAGCAGGTGCTTACCAGCATGTAAGCAGCACCTGCAAGGTGCCACGCTCTGCCCGCATCCCGTGCAGGGCCATGGTGCTCCACCCAGCATCCACCCAGCCTAGCCTCTGCGCATGTGTGGAGCTTCCATGCACATACAGAGACCAGGACCATGCTGTGGCCCCTCCAGATGCTGGGAAGAGTGCCACTGCTCCACATGGGATTGCGGGTGGAGTGCGGCAGCTTGCAGGTGTTGCTTACATGCTGGTAAGCACCTGCTTATTACTCCTTAAAGGCACCTCTTACCACCCCCGCCCCTTAGGAAATGAGGCCACAGTTCAGTGGAAGAGCATCTGCATGCAGAAGGTCCCAGGCTCTCTCCCTGGCATCTCCAGGTAGAGCTGAGAGAAACTCCGGCCTGAAGCCTTGGACAGCTGCTGCAAATCAGTGTAGACAATACTGAGCTAGAGGGACCAATGGCCTTACTGTTGGAGCTAGGACCCTGGCAGCATCAGCTCTCAGCTGGAATGTCTCATAGTGACCACTGGGGTGGTTGGACATTTAGGGTGCTGGACTCCTCCCCTCTTTGTTCTTCCAGTGTTAGTCTCCAGTTTTGTCTCTCCAGAGATGGCTGTTTGTTTGTTTGTTTTTGTCTCTCTCTTCAGCCATGAGCTACAGCTGAAATTGAACTGCAGGTCTTTTCACATTTGTTTGTAACCTTTTCTTTAAATAAACCCTTGGAGTTCTTCAGTACTAAAGAACTGTCTCAAGACCTCTTGCTTTGCTGCTTTCTCACCAAACTGGTTTTGCTTTGCTATTTGGGGACTGAACTGCCATTCTTCCCCTACACACTGATTCAGTATAAGGCAGCTTCCCGTGTTCCTAAGAATAGGTCCAAGACAAAGTGAACCAAATCAGCAGGGGAGCTGTCCAGCCAAAGAGTCAGACAAGAGCACAATGCAGAAGATATGCACCAGCAGTGCCCAAGCTGTTAAGGAGCAGTTATGCAGTGGGCTCTACTGAAGCATCAGCAGTGCCGTAACCTAGAACAGGGATTTTCAATGTTGGGTCCTCAGATGTTATTGGACTTCAACTCACATAATCCCCAACCAAAGGCCACTGGGACTGGGGATTATGGGAGCAGAAGTCCAATCACTTCTGGGGACCCAATGCTGAGAATCCCTGGTCTAGAACATGAGTCAGTTCTTGCTTCCTCCTCCCAAGCAGGAATCAAAGTGTCGGAAGGCTCATGCTGCCAGACATGCCCAGCAGCTTCTGATCTGAGCCTCTGCTCAGGCTCATCACCATCTCAGCTTCTGAGGCTCAAGGAGTGATAGTAGATGATCTGGAGCTTGGGTGTGTAGTCCACATAGCATCAGAACATCAGGTACCTTGATTCCACAGACTCCTTGGATGGGGTTCTTCAGGGGTGATGGTCTTAGAACATCCCTCAGGGTGTGTCTTCTCCCCGCTGTCCCAGTTTGGGCTATCCTTCTTTGAAGAGGAGAGGAAGTTCCATCTGCCTCTATTTCTGGCACAAGCTAGTCCTGATACCTGGCCATGAGTTCAATGTTCCCACAATTGTGGTACAACAGGAACCAACATGTGAGCGCTCTGGCACACAACATGGTCAGAACTCACCACATCCTAGAATTCCTTTGACAACTCAAAATACTTCTTGAAAAAATCTTCTTGTTGTTCTGGCATGCCAAAATTCTGTGGGGTGGAGGGATCAGCTCAGTTATGTCACTTCACTGTAAATAAATAAATAAATAAATAGTGACAACCCCTGTGGCATGAGACAGAGAGTTATTGCCTTTGGAGCAACCAGGATTCCATTGGTTTTCTGCCCTATGCTTAAATAAAGCAAAGTCAGTAGGGCTGAACAGACTTAAATCTACGTATTCTTACTTAATCGGTTTGTGGATATGAATACTTTTTATCAGGCATTAAAGGTCAATGGTGTCAACCAATGATATTGTTGCTGTGAGAATTTCCTGAGGCCGTGAAATCCAAGTTTGGTTTCTTTTGCATGAGAGCACCAGAAACTGATGGTGCCTTTATAGATTATCTTTATTTGCAAGTATGCAAGCAGAGCAGAAGTGGAAGCAAGCATCAGACACTCCTATAAGGCAGCAGGACTACTATCCTGTACCACATCCCCAGTGCTTTCAATGTGCCTTCAACCAACTTATGGCTCTCTTTATGCTCTGGCAGTGTGAACTGCCATTTCTTCACATGCGCACATAGGCACTTACATCTGCCCTCTCCCCTTAGCTTCTGGCGGGGGTGGGGGGAGTGTGTCACATTCTCCATGTTCTCAGGGCTGATTCTAGAATTTGTGGGGGCCTACTGCAAAATTAGGTTTGAGGGCCCCTCTGTACAGTTAATTTCCTTTGGGCTAGAGAGTGGGGAGGCTGTCGGCACTTTGATCTCTCAGCTGCTCCTCTACCTCAGCTCAGTTGGCAACAATCTAGAACACAAGAAAGAGAACTAACAACAGCCCCCAAGCAACTTCTCCATTCTTCATTTATATTTGCCTCATTTTCATTGCAGGGGTCATCCAATGAAGCTGATTGGCAGGATGTTTAGGATGGAGGAAAGGGAGGACTTTCTCACACCGTGTATCATTAATCTGAGGAATTCAGTGTGCAGAAAATAGACTTTGTATTCAGAAGGTCCTAGGTTCTATTTCTAGCTGCAGGGTTCTCGGGTCACAGAGCTGGGGAGGAGCTTCAAGAGCTGCTGCCAGTCAGAGTGGACAGTACTGGGCTAACTGGACCAAAGTCCCGACTCAGTGGAAGGCAGCCAGGGAAAACATATGGAATAGAACCCCTGCTTTGCACACAGAAAGTGCCAGGTCCTTCAGCTCTCCATGGGTGGTGTCATCCTCAGCTGCCCCGTGGCTCCTGCCTCTCTTGTTCTCTCAGTATCATTGGAGGGCGAGCCTATCTGAACTCCTGTCTCATAGGAACATAGGAAGCTGCCATATACTGAGTCAAACCATTGGTCTATCTAGCTCAGTATTGTCTACACAGACTGGCAGTGGCTTTCTCCAAGGCTGCAGGCAGGAGTCTCTGTCAGCCCTATCTTGGAGATGCTGCCAGGGAGGGAACTTGGAACCTTCTGCTCTTCCCAGAGCAGCTCCATCTCCTGAGGGGAATATCTTACAGTGCTCACACAAAATCTCCCATTCATATGCAACCAGGGTGGACCCTGCTTAGCTAAGGGGACAAGTCATGCTTGCAAGAGTACGGCTTCTGAGACTCTGACACACACACTCTCTCTCTCTCTCTCCTTCTTTTGCTGTTCTTCTGCACAGACCCCAGCCCAGTATGATACCCCCCGCAAAAAAATTCTGTGGCCCCCTGCAGTAGTAGTGGCTGCAGTATGCTTAAACCAGCCCTACATGTTCTGATGCATGGCTCTGTCTTGTCTTGCTGGCTCACGCATGAAGGAACGCAAAGATGAGGCGAAAGCAAGGCAAGGTGAGGCAATGGCAAAGCAAGGTCAGTCTGCAAGATTTTAGAAGGACCAAGGGAACAAGTTGACTCAACACCACTCAGAGTCAGACTGAGCCCTTAAGTACCTCTAAGCCCAGACTACCCCTCCTGGGCTCTGCCTCCCTGCCTGGGGAGTAGATGCCTTAAAGGGGCCACCTTCTGGAGTCTGGCTCTTTTCTTCCACTGCTCCTGCTGACCTGATTGTTGATGCTGGCGTTCAGGTGCTGAGGGGCATGATGGGGTGGGAGAGGCCGGTTCTGTACTGGGTTTGGGTTCTGAGAGTGCTGCCCCAAGGAGTTGAGGCCCTGAGGGAGCTTCCTTGGGGGACTCTAGTTCTAGGGCTCTCAGGTTCCATTGTAGTGTCATGGGGCTGATGCAGGCCCTTCCTCCTTAGTGTCCAACTCAGAGTTGCTATGATGACCAGGGGCTGGGCCACTACAGTTTCATTCAAACACAGAGAGATGCTCAGCTATCTCCTAAGCATTGGTTTCCATAGAGCAGGCCTGCTCAACTTGCCCCCCCCCAGCTGTTTTTGGACTACAACTCCCATAAGCCCCAGCCACAGTGGCCAATAGCCACGGATTATGGGAGTTGTAGGTCAACATCTGCAGGAGGGCCGAAGATGAGCAGCCCTGCCATAGAGGAAACCTCATTGTGGACCATTAACTGGCACTCAGCCTAACCAGTAGCCATGACAGTACAACCCAGCCCTCAAACTGGGTGATACTACAGGAAAGGGATAGTGCCTTCTTCTGTAGGATGCAGCTTGCCTACACTGCTTGTGCCATCTGGAACTATTTGTTCTTCAGGTGGCTGTTCTGCAGGATACTTGTTCACTGCTTGTGGCACACTGTGGTCTGAAGAGCACGAGTTGATCCAGTAATAAACTGATGGATGGAGAGTTATGTCTTTGGCTCAGGGCTGATCTTTCGTCCCTTATAAGTCTGTATTTTTATTATCCTTCCCATATGAGTATACAGAAAAATGAGTTAAAACAATGCATTGTACGTTTCCAGCAAAAAAGGGGTGAGACAGTGCTCCTGCATGCATAACATTCTTAGTTTGAATCCAAGCAGATTATGTTTTCAGCTGCCTAGAACTGTCTGGAGATCCAAGCTCAGCTCAATGCTAGCACAGCACTTCAGAGGCATGTCAGTTCATTGATCAGAATTTAAAAATTTAGAGTCCTCCTTCTGCTCAGAAAAGAAATATAGCAAAACAAAAGCCTAGGAAATTGGCAGCACGGCTGTAAACACTGCAGCACATGGAAGCTTTATTTGGGAGAAAGTTTCATAAATTGTGGGAAACCATCCTATTTTGTCCAGTTATGTAGTAGCTTCCAACGTTGCATCAGATCTGCTCTCTGAAAGGCAGATTTTTGTCTTGTAAACAGGAAAGCAGTACTCTGGAAATGATATCCAGTGATATGGTTATAAATGTGGTGAACTGACTTGTATTGGTTGTCCTTGTTAAAGTTCAGCCAGCTTGGCATGGTTAGATGCTATTTCAACAGAGTAGAGCTATATTTTGTGAGCCAGCAACACTTGCAAAGCAAATATTACTGGGGGTGTGTGTGTGTGTGTGCAGCATTTCCATTTTTATTTCTGTCTGCCACACACTGGGAGCAAGTTGGTGCACTGTCTGCCTGGCCTTGTGGGATTCCCAGTTGAAATGTTATGAAATCTGTTCCCTAGCAGAGGTGTAATTATGTAGCTCTGGTGGAGGATGCGACATGCATGCCTTTGCCAGCTGTGATTGGCCCAGAGTCCTGGAGGTATGGAGGTATGGACTTATGGTCATAGTAGGACACTAAAGGTTTTGAAAGAGATGGGACAAGCACGGCAGCTTTCTTCTCTCTCTCTCTAAGATGGGTTCTACTTCATGTGTAAATGACACACATCATTTGCCTGGAGTTGCTCTACATCAGAAGTGGCCAGGAAGCCATATGGGCAGTGCTATCATGGACTTTTTGAAATGGACATTTGATGGGTAATCTCATTTTAGGAGAAAGAATTTGCCTGCATCAACCAGCCTTCTTCCTTCCTTCCAGTGGTGGCACCAGAAAAAAATTGTGGGGGGGGAGGACAAAGTGCACTTCTGGGCGCATGCGTTGTGTCCCATATGTTAGATTTCTGAAACAGAAATAATAGTGTATTTCACTTTAACACTCTCATCCTGAACATATTTCCACTGAAATAAATCCTGTTGAGTTCATCAATGGGGGAGCAAGTGGGGTGCCCACCCATGCTGCCCTTCTGTAGCTCTTTCTTTCTTTCTTTCTTTCTTTCTTTCTTTCTTTCTTTCTTTCTTTCTTTCTTCTGCTATGTTGGTCTGTTTCTTCTGTATTATAAATATTTTTAATTTCATAAGTGTTCTGGGTAGCAGTTTAGGTAACAGTTCTGCATCCATGCTTTACAAGGCCAATGGACCTGCGGTTCTGCATCCCACTCCCCGCTCAACCTCCTGCCCATGTTTGGACGTTGGGGAAAGTCAGCAGAGAGGTGGGGGAGCTGGCTGTGTGGGCTTCCTTCTTCAAAGGAGGACAGCCCGCACAGCCAATCAGGCCAGAGTGAGGGAGGAGCTTCCTCCCTCAACTCCAGTTCTGTGGGGCCAAAATTGTGGTGCCAGCATTCAGATGTAATGCTGGCACTGCAGAAATGGAGTTTGCAGTGCCCAAACTCCACTCTGAACTGAAGGTTGAGATTGGAGTTCAGGGAGAGAAACTGCACTTTCCCCTGCAAATTCCATTTCTCTGAATTCAGATATGTGGGTTAGGAAACTGGAGTTGAAGGGACCTCCAGTTTCCTGTTATGTCCACCTTGGTTACATGCCTTTTTGAAAAGTCTTACTCTCCGATTTAGTAAAAGAAACTTAGAACCTTGACTGAGACAAAGCAGGACCCTTCTTACTTCTGTTGACTTTGGTGCCTCTTAAGAACAACTGAGTGGTAGCAGACTGGTGAAAGAGTCCTTGCTAACAGCTGAAACAGCTAAACATGGAATCAGTGACTGACATAAAGAACAAGGAAGCACCGGTGGAGCAAGAGGAGCAGACTAACAGCATTTGGAGACTAACTGTACTGGTATATCTGGGAAGCGGTGATTTCTGACAACCTCCCCTTCCCCAGAAAACCTCCTGTGCCACCCAAAAACATGTCCCTGAAGGCTGGCCTCAGGGATATATTTTTGGTTTGGGGTTTGAGGATGAGGACTAAATTGCTAAACCAAAGGCTTGAAGGAAAAGTGGGGCTTGAACTATACTGCTAAGGAACAATATGAATGAATGCGATGATAGAGTAGGATGCATAGATCTCCCCCATTCCATTTTTGTTCTGGATATTCACTCAACTCTGCATCCCAGTGGTCTTTAACTGCAGCTGAAGTAAAGTAATTCCTGGAATTAATCCCTGGACTGGAGCGTGCACTATTTCCACAGCTTTAAGCATATTTGCATCTTTCCCTTCCTTTACATTATCAATGCATAACTGTGCACTGAAAAGAGACTATGTAAATGTGATTGTACATATGATTGCATTACAATTCTTTTTGTATGGTGTTTCACTGATGTACATACATGCTCCTGAGCACAGGTAAAACACACCACCAAATGTCTTACTATATAGTATATATTATCAAACCAAGGCCTTTTTTTCTTGTACATTTTATCCTAGGACACATGTGCATGATCAACAATGTAGAAAGGATAGAGGAGAAATGAACAGAAGAAAGCAGAAAGATGTCACCCCCACAATGCTCAGTATTAAATCTGAAATAGATGTCAGAAGCTGGAGGATATCTAATTGCTTGGTTTCACTTGTTGAAGCAATATCAGAACTCCAAAATCTGGGGAGAAATTTGAATACGACAAGGGTCCTCAACCCTGGGTCCCCAGATGTTGGTGGACTACAGTTCCCATCAACCCCAGCCATAATAGCTGCAGGCTTTTATAGTCCAACAAGCCTTTGTGTCTGGGAATGATGGGAGATGTCATCCAACAACATCTGGAAAATCAAGAACACTTGACATAAGAATTATTGAAGCATCCCTTTTATAGAAAGGATTCTAACTCTATGCTAATGCTTCTGATCTGAGTTCATCTTTTCTTCTTTAATCTCATCCCTGCCTGATCAATGCTGCTCTCCCAAGGTTGCTCTCAAAGTCCCACTCTTAAGTCTTCTGTGGAGGCAACATGTTATTGAACTGTTTGTCTTCTCTAGAGGAAACACTGCACAAAACCAAATGCAGTTGCAATTGCAAAGCAATTATATTCTCTTCTGTGGAGGAACGCCTAAAACCACTGATCTGCAACCAGCACAGGCCTTTCTTGGTTTCATACATGATATATGGGTAGATTGGAGCTGGCACTGCAAGCCTGCCATTACTGTCGCAATAAACTGACAACTACCACCTAGCAGTTGTTTGGGGCTCCTCGCCGCCCTTGTGTAGATTAGATGGCGTCAGACAGGGATTCACCTCTAAAGATGAAATCCGGCTGGGGTGTGGAACCAGAGGCACAGCTGCAACTGAACAAGGGGTGAGGGTGTCAGGGGCGGGGGACAAATATCCCTAGGGAGGGGGGCCCACCAGCTGGGTGACCACTTCCTCTTTGCTCTCTCCCTTGCACCTCTCTAAAGAAGGAAGTGGGGAGGAGGGCAGAGGCTCACCTTCACTCTTCCCCGCAGCAGGCCCACTGCAGTCTGGCTACGCCCCTGCAGAACTGATCATGGTCATGAGTGGATACATTCCTCCACCTTATAAAGCCATTGGGGCTTCATAAGACACTCCAGTGCACTTCCTGGTTGCAAGCCGACACTCCACACAGTGGGACATCAGTCTTAGGAGCCTGCTGGGTTGCTGCACAACTTGAAAGGGCAGCATAGCATATTGGGCCGGGGCAGGGGGGAGCTGCAGAATGACTCAAAAAACACTTCGAGGAAGACAAACACAGCACTACTTCCAGACGTTTCCAATGGAAGTAGCACTACACGAATGCCCAGAAGCAGTTTTAACATGTCCTGAGCCTCTCCATCAAGCTACACCCTTTCAGGCTGTGCAGCAGCCCTGGCAGATCCCTAGCACTAATGGCGCACGGCGTGGAATTTTTAAAATTTGCTGCCCAGTTAAACTGGGGGATGCTTTCGGCTGATCAAAAGGTTTTTAACCTATTAATCTATTTACCAAAGGAAAATGATGAGATAAATGCACTTGTGTATTGGCCCACAATAGTTGCAATAACATCGTGGCAAGGCAGGCGTGGTACCACATTAAATTTCACTACTTAGATGGCGATGTCTCTTTGGGTGTTTTCCATTCTCAGTTTTTGCATGCTGCTACAGCAAGTCTGTTTTGAGGTTGAAGTCTGTAAGATCCAGGTGTCAGAATTCATGTAGATGTTTCAAAGACTCACATGTATGGTGTGCTTTGGTTTTTTAAAAATTTCTTCTCTACACACTTCTTTAAGAGAGAGGTGGAGGAAAGTAAGCCCTGAACTGGCTGTTTGAATCAGAAAATAAGGATGTTGTTATGATGCCAGCTGCTAGCAATGTATTTGATATATTACCATTCTATCACATAACTGCTCTGCCTTCAGAGAACTCTTTAGGTAAGGCTCCCAGGCATCTGATATGGGCACTTGTTGGAGATCCAGCTTCAGATGGCATTGACCTTTTGCACCAATAACCCTAATGACCACTGGGGGCATTGGAAGTCGAGATACTCAGGTTCTGCTTCTCTTTCCTGTTTTTCTCTGCCTCTGTGACACCCCAATGAATAGAATATACTCAGGAACTCTCTTGGGAGTGACTTCCTCCCCCCTCCCCCTTCTCCTTCTCCTTCCCAGAATGCTTCTATAGGTCTATCTCTGATCACCATGTAGAACATAAGAACAGCCCTGTGGGATCAGGCCAAAGCCTATCTAGTCCAGCATCCTGTTTCACACAGTGGTCCACCAGATGAGCTAGCAGCTAGGGTATAGGTCTTTCCTATCATCATGTACTTCTAAATAAAGTACATTAGTTTAACCTTAAATCAATCTCCATGCTTATCATTTACAAGCTATTGCCCCAAGACCTGGCTATTTTTGTGTGTGTTTTCTTCAAAATGACTTACATTCTGTGCCCCGCCCCACCAATCCAAGAGCGCTGTGTGTGTGTGTGTGTGTGTGTGCGCGCACACACACACACACACTGGTTCTATGTGATTCCAATGCTGCTGGTGAAGATGGAGAAGCTCCATGACTCTAAAGGATTGCATCCTCACTGCTCAAACAATCTCCCATCATTCCCAATGGGAGAATTGTCACTAAAGCAAGGATGCAATCCTTAGGAGTCACGAAGCTTCTCCTTCTTCATGAGCAGTGTGGACAGGCTTTGGAGTCACACAGGACCAGCATATACCCCCTGCTCTTGGATCAGTGGGTGGTGCTGTACAGAATGTCAGCCAATAAGCCTGTTCTCACAACCACAAATACCTGGGTAGAAGGGTTTAATCCAGGAACCCTTGGTCGTCTGGGGCAGTGGGAATCTTTATGACCCAGCAGATCTAAACCTGGATAGCCCAGATCTGCTACCCAGGTAAAAAGTGAGGTAGGACAAGAAGAGAGCTGCCTTGCCTTTTCTCTTCGATCATTGTGCTGCCAATGGTTTTAATTGTTCCTAGGGAGCTGGTGGGCAGGTTGAGCATAGAGTCTGGTGCGCAAGTTGAGCATAGAGTCCTGTGGCTTGTGTGGCCAGGTAGAGCAGAGCTGCTGAGGGCTGGCTTTCCGCTGTTCATGCAATGCATTGTGGGATCACTGGGAGCCCTAGCTCCCACTTTCAGCTTTGAAGAATGCTACTGCACCGTCCGTATGGGCATGTGAATTGCAGAGTCAAAAAGAGGCTCTGGTTGACTGAGAGCAGAAAGTTAGGATCCTGCCTGCCCTCCAGCCCACTCCCATTTGGCCGTGAGAACAGCCTCAGTGTCTAATTCCACACAAATTTTACCTGTATCTGGGCCTTTAGGCTGAATTATAACTTTAAGTTCACTGGGGCTTCCATTGTAATCACAGGAATATAAGGGTAACAACTTAGTCCACGCACAAACCAATAAAGCAAAGTCAAATTTCCTGAAATTAAAAACAAAAAACCCCTCACCTAAATGCATGATTGGTATTTGCATCATGTTCCAGAACACTACCACACCAGTCCCTCCCAGTCGGCCTCACTCTGCCTGCCAGCGGAGCTGTTTGCAAGAAGCTATCATCTCTGGATTCCATTCAAGGGTTATGTCTCCCTTTGAAATCATGAAGGTGTTCTACTTTGAAAATCAAGTTTCCTACAAGAGGCAAATATCCCTCTGATCAATATTTCATGCTGGCTTTTTCTGTTCTCCTACCCTACTGGGATTTGATGGTGATTTTCAGCTGATGTGACCTAGTGGAGTCAGCAGCACACATTTTATTTTCTGCTGAACTATCATTACAAACAACTCCATCACATTTCTCCTTCCAGATAAAATGTGTGCTTCTTTTAGAATGCAGGAAAGCCTGCCTACAGAAAAAAGAAGCAAAAACTAAAGCTTTTTGATGTCTTGCCACAATATACTTTTGTACCACAACACATCAAACACAATCAAGTTGTAACTCCTCCCATTGGGCTCGACGGTGGCACAGACTTTGACCACTTGATCTTCTAGAGCAGAGTTAGGCATCCTTGACTCTCGAGGTATTGTTGAACTACAACTCCCACCATCCCCAGCCACAATAGTTCTAGAGGCTCCATTTGTATAAACCTTCCCTATTGTTGAATCCACACCAGCTATACCACTGGTCCAGGATATGCAAAGGCTTATGTTCATGTTTTTGGCATATTTGTAAATCATATGAACGCTGGACCTCCTAAGAAGTCTGGCATCATTTCTGTGGTTTCTAAAACCACCAGGATGCCAAAGCTGAGGCCTGGCTTTGTGAGTTACTTGGGTCTGTGTGTTCATACCCAGTGCTAGCTTGAGCTCAGAGACCTCTCAAAGTGCCACATCTCCTGATACTGGCCATGCCACTGATGTGGGCTAAGCAGCTGGCATTAGAGCACACACTCACCCTGCATTTTCTACCTACCAAGCATTTTGCTAGCCAGCTGAACTGATCCCTTCTTCTCTCACTTGGCACAGTCAGGAGGCTTGGCCAGGCCGGAAGGTGGGGTGAAGGGAAAAAATGGGGGGGGAGAACAATGTGGGATATCATGTTGTCCCAGATTGCCTCTCATTAGATGACTTTTCATACCTTCAGTACTTAAGAGTAAGCTTAAGCTATATCAGAAAACTGAGGGTTGTCCTGTTTTTGAGAATACACTACTAGGTGAGTTTGTGTTCACGAGGGTATTTAACTGACTAATATTAAAGATAAGAGCTGACGAGGAAAGGTTTCTACAAAAACAGTTGTTGTTTACTTATATAGCTTCTATTACAGCATATATTGAACATAAAATATAGAAAAAGCATAAGACATTAAAACTGTATTGATTATTAGGACTTCATATGAAAGATAATTCCAGGAAGTGCACTTTTAATTCAATACTTATCACAGCCATACTTACAATTCACAAAGAGTCCGGTCACATGAGGTGCTAAATGCAATCGGATTCTCCTTCTGGGAGCCCAAACTCTCATATAATAAAATTTCTCATGGTCAAACAAAAATAAAAACTTAAAGAAATATGTCAGCATTCCAGTTCTCCTTTTAATTGAAAATTAGCCATCACATAGAGCCTTCTATATTCACATTTACATTCATATATAGAGCCTTCTATTGATTCTCCTTTTGATGTTACCACAACTCAGATATATAATTAGCCACTTTCATGTAGATATAAATTTCTTCCCTAATCCTTATGTCTGAAGAACAGAAAGCAGCCAGGTATCTAACTGCATCAGAAAAACATCTTGAAAAATATAAGCATGACATTTTAGGTGAAAAAAGTATACACAGCTGGGTTCACATAACAGCTGACCAGTCTGGAAGTGGGGAAAATATCAAGGATATGCTGGGATGCAAGAGCACTCACTTGCAGCAGATGTGACATCTGAACACACTCAAGTCCAATTCCTGAGATTCCCTGCCTGACATTCTCTCGACTTCTATGCCCAAGATCTGGAAGCTGGGTGGCAAATCTTGGGAGAATGTTGTATGGAGAGCTCAGGAATCAGACTTGGGTTGGTTACACAGAAACAGAGGAAGCTGCCCTCTACCCAGTCAGACCATTGGTCTATCTAGCTCAGTATTGTCTACACAGAACTTAGAACCTTCTGCATCCACAACATGGCAGTGGCCATTGAGTTCATTTGCTACCTCTGGAAAGGGACCCAGCCAAAAGAGTCATCCATGTGCACGGGCCCCACTAATCTTCTCTGTATTGTTCCAGTTTTAGCAGATGTGCTGCCAAGATTAAGCATATATGAAAGCAGTATGAATGCTGCCACTGAAAAGAGGACTTTCCTTGTGGAATGCCAGACGTATTCTGCCACCTTTAAGCAGTCTGGAATTAGTGGGTGTTTGCCACCAGACCCAGAGGGTTCTCCTCCACCTGGCGTATGCTACATCATAAATTCCCTCTTGTGTTCAGCCATACAGATTTAGAATAACCTTTGCTTCCCGACGGGGAGGCATAGGAATAACCCAGTTGTACTAAACCCAACAGGACATCTAAAAGGCAAAACCCAATGCATTCTACTGAGCTGGCCTACTGCTCAATGCCAAAGATACAGAAATTTCCCCAAACACTCCCAGGTGCATGGCCCCACAGCCATTATGGCTTCTGTATAGATCTAGACATGCCCCCGAGTGTGTTGCCCCCAATGCCTATATATAAATGAGACAGGGGGTTCCGCAGCAGAGAACAGGATATCACACTAGTGATTCTGAAGGACTAAGCCTAACTAAAAAAATGTAAAAATAAATAAAAACCATCACGCCAAGTGGCCTAGAGGTTTGTATGTTAATTGCATGAACCGCTATCTGCTAGCAAACTAAAGCAACTGAGTTCAGAAAGTGCCCAACGCATGAATGGCAGCCACCCATCATAGTGACAAAATCAAATGCTAGATTTAAAGACAATATGGTGAGGCCATATAGTAACCATAGAGTTTACTATATGTTGATGTAGCAGCAGCAACATGGTGGGTATGCCCATCAAACTCTCTGGATGACCTAGCAGAGAAGCCAGGGATAAAATCCACTGGGGGAAATTGCCCAGGGCAATAAATAGCAGGTGGCCACCATCCAATATAGCACCTTATACCCTATGTTACTAATAAAAGTCATAATGCCCAGTATATTACATTTCAATATTGGACCAAAGATGGGCCTCCAGGTGGTTGGCCCTGCAACATTGCCCATAGAACTGTTCAATGGGTAAAGGCAGGTAGCCCCAAGTATGCGCAAATGGCCCATGCTTAAAATACTGCTGACAGCTGCCCCCTGCCCATTGTTTGGGAAGTAGAATCCTATCACTGGGGTCAGCTGAAGCAAATTGCTGTTGAGTCCCACCTGGGGAAGTGGATAATAAAACCCTCTGAGGAATGCCGCTGGACGCCCATAATCCCCCAAGATGGCTGGCTCGCCTGCCCCCTCGCCCTTGAAACTGTCCTATCCAAAGGTGGTGCAGCTGGATGCAATCCCCTGGTACTGAGTCCAGCATGGCACTCTCTCCCTCTAGCAACACCCACCTGTCCGAGAAAAATTTCATCTCATTCATCTCTGTTTCATTTGAGAGGCAAGAAGGTTCTACTGCATCTAGCCTTCCCCACAGCTCACAGACCAGTTATAAAAGAGGGTTCCTGCCCTGGCGAAGGTCCTTGGTAGCCTACCAGAAGAAACTGTGTGGGAAGGCAGGTGCCTGTACTGACCTGCCTTACAAACTGAAGAGCTGGAGGGGACCCAAGAGGCCCCCCAACTGAACAGTATCCCTCTCAGGCAGTTGTCTAATTTTTTCTCAGACAACTATTGTAATGGAAAGCCCATCCCTGCATGATCCACACTGCTCTGCCACTGAAGCTCTCACAGTCCAGGAATGCTTCCTAATGCTTAGCCTAAATCTGTCTCCTTGCAACTCCAACCTATTGGAATGCAACACAATCTGTTCTCTGGCTTGTTTTGGAGCTATAATGCTCACGAATTGGTACACTATAATGCTCATCACTTGGTACACTTCAACTGACCTGGAAACTCCAACCCTACCAGTCTTTCTTTCTGTTGTCTAACATGTCCGGCAGCCATATACTAAGATGATCTGGCAATACCAGAGATGGAACCTGGATGGAAACAAACAAACAAACAAACAACAATAATAATCTTTCCTGCCTCCTGCTAGATTCTTGCTTACCTAAGTCCGGCAGCCATATACTAAGGTGATCTGGCAAAACCAGAGATGGAACCTGGATGGAAACAAACAAGCAAACAAATAAATACATAATAATCTTACCTGCCTCCTGCTAGATTCTTGCTTACCTATACCCCAGATGGCAAGCATCTTCAGCACCCATTAATTAAATGTCTGAATTCCTTTAAAAAAAATTGTAATTGAAGCCCCTTTCATGACTTTGATGCACCATCTGCAGATATGATTTATCTCTGTCATTCAAGATGATATATTTGCATGCATGGATCTGTAAATTGGTGTTTATCCATGCTATCTAGAAGCAAATAAAAAAATAAAATTGTTTCATCTCATTTTTAGAAGGTTTTGAATGTTAATAGTAACTGAAATATCTAGTGTCCCCCCCTAAGCTGTCCCCCCATACTGATGCACTGTCTGCCCTCAAATCAGGCCCTGCCTATAACTAGTGCTTTGGGGTCTAAGAGTGCTTTTGGGGTCTCAATGGAGCAGCTGAAATAGCTCTGGAAGTAAAATGACAGGGTTTCCACAGGAAAAGAGATCCTGTCCCTTTAAGAGCTCTGGAGCAGTCAACAATCAGCAGGCGCTGTTCTTCCCATCACTGCAGCTGCACTATAAGTAACACCAATCAATCTCTCTCTTGATGCAATGCTAATAGGAAAGGGGATAAAATTGCTAATATGATATGGAGCGGTTATTTTGATGTAATAGGCCATTTAGGAAAAAATTGCTATAGATTTTCTGTCTTTCACCTGATCCATTTCCTTTCTTGCAAGGAAAAAAGTTAGGAAGAGAAGCTGGCATGCACTGGTTTTATAACTGCCCCGGCACTTAGAAACTTCTGCTGCTGTAATGGAAGGCACTTGGAATAATTCACTCTTAAATAGCTGTTACCTATTATTTTCACATTTGTTTCCTGTTACTGTTAGCAAAGCATCCATTTTGGTAACCACTGCTCGAGTCTCTGTGTGCAAATAATAGCATGGTGTCTAGTATTAGCAAGTGATCAATAGCGCTTGCTGTGCCCTGCACACCTTGCTTTTTGCAGTGCTGTTTAAACAACCAAGTCACGGTGTGGCACCACAGCACGTCCAGATCACAGGAGTCTCATGCAGGCTGCAGCTAATAATTATGCAAAAAGATGGTTTAGTAGCACCATTAAATGATCTGCCATTTTCTAGCACTTCACTTCCAGGAGGTATAGATTGTTAGGTAGAAGTGTGTGTGTGTAGAAGGTTATACCACTTTAAAGAGGCACAAAACAAATTTTCCTACAGCTAATCTGGGCAGAGGTCATGCTGTCCCATCTCTGGGTGGTTGTCCCGCCAGCCATGCTCCTTTGTTATGGTGATGCACCCTTTTACCACAAGGAATATGCTAAGTTCTTCTGCAAGTATCTTTCAGCAGGAGCTAACCCAGAAGGCCTTTGTTTCACCTCCCAGGACTCAGGCATCTTAAATTATCTTTGGATTCTTGGGGATTCTGCATCATACTGTGAACCAGAGGGTTACACAGTCATCAAGCTTTTCAGACTGACCTATAACCCTAGTCAGCTACATGGGACTTGTATTGTATACCCCGCTAACTGGGCAAAGAGGCACCTTTTACCGTGGTGATTCTCTTTATTTAGCAGGGGGAGAGTAACTGGCCCTATCCACCCCCAGCACAGTACTTCCAGTGACTGTAGCTGGAGTCTATCCTATGTTTCTTTTTAGAATGTGAGCCCTCTGGGGGCAGGGATCCATCTTATTTCTCTGTGTAAACCACCCTGAGCCATTTTTGGAAGGCCGGCATAGAAATTGAATTATTATTGTTGTTGTTGTTGTTGTTGTATTTAGGTCTAGTGAATTCAATTAAGGACAAACCAGCTTCCAGACACCCCACTCTCTAAGACTAGGAGATAAAACCTGTTGTAGGTGTGGAAAATTGCTTTGCTCACTTGTCCAAACTGAAGCCATTTTGTTAGCTTGCTGCTAGAATTGTATGAGCAGCAACACTTTGCAAGAAGAAAAAGACTATCAGTTTAGCTGGCAAGCAGAAAATAGCCAAGGTTCAGATTTGGCTTGAAATAGATTACAGGAAAAGGTCTATACGAGATTTGAATAATGCTATGAGCCACCTAATGGCACAGTGGGGAAATGACTTGTCTAGCAAGCCAGAGCTTGCCAGTTCAAATCGCCGCTGGTACGTTTCCCATCTATATCAGGCAGCAGCAAAATAGGAAGATGCTGAAAGGCATCATCTCATTCTACATGGGAGATGGCAATGGTAACCCCCTCCTGTATTCTACCAAAGACAACCACAGGGCTCTGTGGTCGCCAGGAGTCAACACTAACTCAATGGCACACCTTATCTTTTAGCAGACAATGACGGCAGCGAATACTTTGCACGACCCTGTACACAGCAATCTGATCATGCAGGCAGGATGAATATGGTTTTGAGGCTGTAACTTCCTTGTTTTAATAGATGCGTGCAAATTGCCCAACTAACTGATTGAAATGTTTAAATAACTTGAAACAATTATGTAATTTCCTCTTTTGACAAGACAAGACCGTGTTCTAAACTTTGCAAGGGGTCTTCTGAATCTGGTCAGGTTTGTAACCTGCACCGGCTCTCTCTGACCCTTTTTCCGCTGAATCTGTCTTTCTCAATAAAGCAATACTTGGATTATAATAAGCACAGCGTGAAGACTACGTTTTCCTCCACATAGGTCGTTAGGTGCTGAGAGCCTTGCCAGGAATATAACTTTGCAAATCAATCAGTTAGTTATCAATAGCAGCCTAGAGCCTGAATGGAGCAGTCAAGTTTTAATAGGTGGCCTCAGAGTGGGGTTGGGGGCCTTGCTGTACCCCTTCTCCCGGGGGAGGGGGTTGCCTTGAACTTCAGTCAGCCCTCCCTCATCCCTAGCCATAATAAATAGAATGCCAATCCATTAAGTGTCAGCCTTGTGTCTGTCCAGTCATTCACCTTGTGAGTCCTGAGTCTGCTGTTGGGCTGTGTGGATTCTGCTGGCACTCTGAAGGCTGCTCTGGGGGATGTGTGAGTGTGCGTGAGGCTGGGGGCTGTGGAATCTATGGATCATGGTCTCCACTGGCCACATGAAGGAGTGTTTGTCTCGGACTTGTCCCCTTTCAGCACATGTTACACCCTGTCTTTCCTCCTGAGCAGAAGGAAAGGGTGCTGCTGCTGCCACCGCCACTGACTCCATCCCTCTCCTTCCTCTCTTGGTTCAGAGGGAGACTTCTGAAGTTTCCTGCCCAGGTTGGGAGGCTGGTATGCAGGTCACTGAAATTCTTCTGACCACATCAGGGCAATTCCAAGGGTAATGGAATCAGGCATGTTACCGATTTTTCTGTGATTGCAGCCATGAGAAAATTTTGAAGTTCATCTTATCCACTGGCAAGAGAACATTTTCTACTATAATAAAGCCATATATTCACAAAACCTGTAAATATTATAGGTGTCAGAAATGTGCAAAACACATTGGTAATGGAATCAGAAACGATGTCTAAAAATTCTGATTCTGTTACCAACACATTTTGCATGTTTCAAACACTAACTCTAATATTTAAGATTATGTAAAAATATGGAAAGAGATGTTCTCTTGCAAGTGAGTATATACTGGGCTTCCCAACCTGTGGGATCCCAGAGGTTGCTGAACTATTTTATTTGGGTTATTTATTTATTTATTTATTCATTCCATTTTTATACTGCCCTTCCAGAAAGGCTCAGGACTACAACTACAACTCCCACCATCCCTTCACATATAATTTATTGTGGCTGGAGATGATGGGAGTTGTAGTTCAGCAACGTCTGGAGCACCACAGTTTGGGAAGCCCTAGTATATCTAATATAATACAGAACTGAATTTTTGCTGATGACTACAGCAGTTGAAAAAGTGGTAACATGCCTGATTCCATTACCCTTGGAACTGCCCATCATCATCCACCTCCAGCACAGGACCTCCAGTGACTGTTGCTGGTGTCTATCTTATGTCTCTTTTTAGACTGTGAGCCCTTTGGGGACAGGGATCCATCTTATTTATTTATTATTTCTCTGTGTAAACTGCCCTGAGCCATTTTTGGAAGGGCAGTATAGAAATTGCATAAATAATAAGAAAAACAATAATTTCTGTATGGGCAGGTCTGACCATGAAGCCATGCAGCCACCAACACAAGGTTCCACTTCAAGCCCTTGACTGACCTGCTGAAGAGCAGTGCTGTCAAAGCCCTTCAGGCTAGGGATGTGCGAAATGTTTCGGATACAAAATGTTTTGTACCCAAAACAGCCTGTTTCGGGTGTTTTGTAGACAAAACAAAACACCCATTTTCCAGATCCAAAAGTTTTGTATACAAAACAAAACGTCCCTCTTTCGGCTACAAAACGTTTTGTTGTTTTGGACCTCCATTTTGTGGTGATCTCTGAGTCAGTCTCCATTTTGTGTTTGACATCTCTTTGAATTTCCCACCCTTCCAGCCTTCTGATCGGTGACCTAAAGCATGGGCTGACCTGCTGACAATTCCCTCCTTGTTCCCCATTGGCTCTTTTGCTTCTTGCCACTCTTTACTGACCCCACATTGGCCAGGGGAAGGGTTGCTAACCCATGGGGTGCTGGGTTCTGTTGTTTCTGTGGTGTTCTGAGTGTAGATTCTCTGGTAGCATATAAGAGTTGATTCTTGTTTTTCACTGAAAATCTCATATGCTACCAGAGAATCTACAATGAACACTCAGAAACACAAAACCCAGTACCCCAAGGACTTGTGGGTATGGGGGTGGTTGGCACCCTATGTGCACTACACAACCCCTCGCTCTGGGAAACCCCAGTGCCCCCCAAGTGGAAGTATGGGGCTGCTGAAACCTCCATTATTCCCTATGGGAGAAATCTTAAAAGACACGTAAACTTCAACAATTCACAAAAGATCAGCCCTTTGCCCAATGGAGAGGAGAACTGGTCTTGTGGTTGAGCATGACTTGTCTCCATAGCTAAGCAGGATCTTCCCTGGTTGCATATGAATGGGAGACTTGATGTGTGAGCACTACAAGATATTCCCCTCAGGGGATGAAGCTGCTCTGGGAAGAGCAGAAGGTTTCAAGTTCCCTCCCTGGCTTCTCCAAGATAGGGCTGAGAGAGATTCCTGCCTGCAACCTTGGAGAAGCCACTGCCAGTCTGTGAAGACAATACCGAGCTAGATAGACCAATGGTCTGACTCAGTATATGGCAGTTTCCTATGTTCCTAATTATTTTGAGATAATTCTGGAAGTTTCCTTGCCCCCATTGGGCACTACCACCCACCACACTCCGCTCTGGGTCATCCCTTTCCCCTTGATTTGAAGCGATACATTTGCTGGAATCCCCTTTATTCCCTATGGGAAAATTCTTAAAGATGTGTAAACTTAAAAAATTCACAAAAAATCAGCCCTTTGCCTAATTCCTTTGAAATTTGGGTGGTAGCTTCCATCCATTGGACACTACCAGCACCACCCACTCTTTTTGCCCTGGTACCCTTTTTAAAAATCCAAATCGATTCGGATTTGGATTCAGAAAATCCGGCTACAAAACAAAACAGGGCTGATTCGGATTCAGAAAATTTGGGTACAAAACAAAATGGGGGTGTTTCTATTCGGATACAAATCGAAACAAGAAAATTCCAAAATGCACAGCCCTGCTTCAGGCCACATGTCTGCATCTGTGCAAGTGACCATTTAGCAGTCAAGTCGGGTAGTGTAGTGATTCTGTTCTTTTCTTCTTTCTGCCTGTTATTGTAGACTCTCCCCCTTCTCCCCTACCCCTGAAAACAAATATAGCATGTTGATTTGCTTTTTCTTCTCTCACCAAAATACTTGACAACTCCAGTGTTTGCTCTAACTCTGACCTGGTGGGTTTTGAAACTACTTGTCAGTGTCATCCACTGAGAACCTATTAGCATCCACTGAGAACTGACAGATGTTTAAATGTGCTTCTTTTCTGTTAGGATTTGTCCAAAAGACAAGAAGAAAATGAAGCAGATGGAAGCTGGTAGCTTATTTTTTCCATCAGGTGGCTGCATGGTGCACACCTATACATGTGCGGGGGGAGAGAGAGAGAGCGCGCGCACTGGTATATATGTAAATCTATTGATCCTGCCCCCAGTCAGCACCACAAAAGCATTTGACATGAGTCTTCACCAGATTTCAATGACTGTATTTCATGGTGTAAAACTTGGAGTGTTGCATTGATACATTTGAAGACTGAAGTGTCTGTTTTACTGCAGGTACACACCGGAAGCTGTAACTGGCAGCAGATTTTGAATGCACAGACATGTGGCAGAATAAACATGGGGAGATTGCCAACATGATGATGTATATGGGTATACATGCCTGTTTCCTCCACTCACATAGGTAAAATGTTCTGTGTGAAGCAACATCAAGCGAAGGCAGCTTCAACTGCTGTGCTTTTCCTATACAGACAGCACTTGTAGAAAAAGCATGACAGCAGAATGCATAGAATTTCCATGTGGTGATCTGTGCATGCCCACAGATTGCTGTATTATGTATCATAGATGAAGATTGTTTCTGCAGGAAAACGATGGCCAATCCTTCTCAGTCCATGTTTTGCCACTGTTAGCCATAAGGGTGTGTGTGTGTGTGTGTGTGTGTGTGTGTGTGTGTATTCCAAGTCACAAGGATATTTATGAAATGTTCATTGTTGATACATGGTTTATGCAACTCCAACGTGATTCTGTGGGTGCTGATTGCTCATCTGCCTAGTGCTGCTTAGAACACAGTGGTAGGGAGAGAGGGAAGATGGCTGGAGAATCATCCTTTGCATGTCCACCACAAAGTAAAAGATGTGACACGTACCAGCTATAAAAAGGGTTTCTGGTAAATATTCAGGTTTAAATATTCAGGTATTAAAACCTTGTGGAGAATATAGGGAGGCTTATATGCTGTGCAGAGAGAGGGGCGTGCAAGAGGTATGCAGACGCCTGGCTTGTGGGGGTCCTTACCAGTCCGTTGCTGCTTTGACCACAGAACGGGGAGGCTCCATATGAATGATGTCTGTCAAAGCAGCTGCACCCCTGGGGATGCTGGGAGTTGGGCAAAGCTGTTCTGACACCCAGCGTTGTTCCCATGGAGCCTCCCTAGCCTGAGCTCGGAGCTTTGATGGTCTGGTGAAGTGCCCCATAAGCAGCCAGTCTGCATCTTTCTCAGGTGTGCGGCTCACTGCGCAATATGTGGGCCAATAAACATAATTTCTTGGCCAGTTTCATGAGAGGTCCTGACGGGATTTGAACCTGCAGCCTGGTAACATTCCTCTGACTTCAGGGCTGGCTTTCTAGTTTAAGTTGCAGGGCATGCAGTGCTTTCACAGGGGACCCATAGCTAAGATCTCATCACTGCAGGAACATATGAAGCTGCCTTAAACCGAGTCAGACCCTTGGTCCATCTAGCTCAGTATTGTCTACACTGGCTGGCAGTGGCTCTCCCAGGTTTCAGGCAGGAGTCTCTCCCAGCCCTACCTGGAGATGCCGGGGATTGAACCTGGGACCTTCTGCATGCAAAGTAGATGCGCTATCACTGAGCTACGGCCCCATTTCCTAAGAGGAACATCATCTTACAGCAGACACATGGGAGTCACCCATCCAAATACAAACCAAGGCAAACCTTGCTTAGCAAAGGGGACAATTCCTGCTCATGTCTGCAAGACTGACTCTTCCCTCTTATTAATTAATTTTGATAATACATAAACCTGAGCTTTCCTTTCCTTTCTGAGATAGACTTTTAAATAAAAAGTGTGGTGGCAATGGCAGTGATTTAAGGTATTTTGACATGCACCAGAGGCAAATGTATTTGCGAAGGGCCTTTCTTATGCTCCCCCCCCCCCCGCGCGCTGCCCCATCACAGACCCACTCTAGTCTAGCTTTAACCGTCTGTTATTATACCATTCCAAGTCAGTGGGATGGCCAACTTCTATTACCATCATTTTGTTCTCACTGACTCATTCTGGAAAATTGTTTTGCTTCGGTCCAATAAGAGATAATTATTTTCTTTCACAGACCTCCTCTGCAGATGTGAAAGAGAGGAGTTTTGGCAGATGATTTACAGGCTTCTCTCAGCAGTCCAGCCTACAGCAGTAAACATTCTTGTATGCCACTGAGGTAAACATGAAATACAGCTTTCATAAGCCCTAAACTGCAGGCCTCCCAATGCTTAACGAATGCTGTATGTGCTTTGTGCCTTAACAGGGGTGCATGGAAATGCGATGTATTAATTGAAAATTAAGCAACATTCGTTTATAAATAAGATTTGTGTTGGCATTTATCCTTAAATAATGCATTATCATAACATCTGCTCATATTGTCCCAGGGAAGTTTTAGGCTTTGTGCTGTTTATATAAATAACCATCACCTCACCGTGTGGCAGCTTATTGTCAACATTTGTGTATTTTCCTGCTGCTGTTGGTCCAAGTCATAGCAGTGGTAGCAAACAGTGGTGCCTTTGGTAAGGCTATGGATATTAACAAAAGGGACAATAAGATCATTAAGTAAGATTTATTCTGTTTCGTTGATCCTCTACAGCAAAGCTAAAATGGAAATAAAACCACCTTTGGCTAAGCTTGCTTATAAGAAAGGGTAACTATGAAGAGCAAATTGTTCCCTGCAGTACACTGAAGGTATTAAATGGAAGATAGTATCTAAGAGTTTTCTTCATCCGAATAGATTCACCTAAATGAAATGACATTGCTGTGAATATTAAGAATAAAATCGCCCCTTCTTTCCTTTAGTCATATAATTCAGCTCTGGCCTAGAAAATGATGACTTTATGGGGGGATTCACATAACCGTCAGGTGATCTAGAAGTGGGGAAAATGTTAAGGATAGGTTGAGACGCAAGAGCGTGCACTCCTGGTGAACGTCTGAATGAGAGGAGAGCTGGTGTTGTATCTAGCAAGCATGAATCATCCCCTTTGCTAAGCAGGGTCTGCCCTGGTTTGCATTTGAATGGGAGACTGCAAAGCTCTCCACATGAGCAGTGCGGAGAGCCTGCAGGGGGTTTGTGGGGAGAATGGGCTTGACCCACTCTATGTACCTGCAAGCACTATGTACAGTCTTCTGCCTTTTATTTTATTTTCTTTTGTTCAAATAAAGTTATCGGTTGTTCTGTTACATCTTGCCTCTGTTCATCCTGGCCCCACATCTTATCTCACTACTAGGGTTCCAGGAGGGTGCTATTAGATTTCTTGTTCCTGAAGGATTAGAGGTTAGCACCAGGAAGTTAAAGATAAATTATTCTGTGTTGTTGTATTTCTGGTAGTGGGGGGGGGGCTGTTGGGTTGGGGTTACATGGTCCTGCCTCCCAATCCACCACATTGCCTAAAATCAGGTTGTTACTTGGCAGCAAGCTCCTTTGAATTGGAGGGATTTACTTCTGAGTAAACATGTACCATACAGCCTTTCCTAATCTTTCCTGTGAAAGAAGATAGAAATATCCCCCAGACCCGCAGAGTTTAGTATAAGCAACAAACCAATATTTCTAATCATTCTCTGCAATTTAAAAAAAAAAAAACCACCAAATGGTGCTAATTTCCCTCACAAAAAACAGCTCTCAGTGCCTCTTGCAGAAAGGAAAAGAAACGGATTCTGTGGTTGGTTTGACAACCTTTCTGCCCCAGTACTGCAGTTCTCCATAGTCTATGTCTTACCACCTTTGATCTGGGAACTGGCCACATTGGAGTGAGCTCTGCTCTGCCAGTGTGGGCTGGTGAATGTCTGCTGATGTTATACCAGTTATCTGTTGAAACTGGTCGCTCCAGAGGCATTCTCAAGGGCGTAGGGGCTGGTTGTGAGATCTTCATTGTTGGATGAGTAGTAATTTTCCAGAGATGAGGAAAGCAAACAATCCCCTGGTTTCATGCCAACCTCAATTCATTGACATTTCAACCTGCATTTGGAGGGTGGCTTTTTTATTGTTATGTCTAAGAAATTTTATTTTCCCCACCATCTCTAAACACAGAGACATGTAAGGTTTTGAGAGACAACCTGCTTTTGAATACTTATGAGTACTTATGCTCCTGGAGTGGTGCAGCGGGGAAATGCTTGACTAACAAGAAGAAGGTTGCCAGTTTGTATCCCCACTGGTACTATGTTGGGCAGCCAGCAGCGATATAGGAAGATGCTGAAAGGCATCATCTCATACTGTGTGGGAGGAGGCAATGGTAAACCCCTCTTGTATTCTACCAAAAGAAAACCACAGGGCTCTGTGGGCGCCAGGAGTCAAAATCAAATTGACAGCACAATTTACCTTTACTTATGCACAAGGGTTTCTCTTCATTCAGAACAAATAATAGGAAAAATTATAAAATAGATGAGATATCTCTCTTAGTAAAATATGCTGTACGGGATTCTACACCTACACAATTCTAGCATACCATGTGAAGCATGTCAATATGGTTGCTGCCCATGTTGTAACTCAGGGCAAGTAGAAACAATGGGGCATGTCCTCCATTAGTGTTTGTACTACAGGGACATCCATGCCACCTTCATTCTACTGTTGTTACATAACTATCCTGGTCATACAGACCAATTTTACACCTCTTCACTGCTACCTGATAGCAACCCCGCCACCACTTACAGTGTTGCCAAGTTCTGCGCTGCAGTGATTAAAATCCAGGGGATGGTGACCTCTTCCCATTGCCTTCATGCAGCACAGAGCTCGCACAGCTTCTTGGCCTTTTCTCTTGCCCTAAGTTAATAAAACTCTTACTATGTCTATAGTTGCCCTTAGGAACATAGGAAGCTGCCATATACAGAGTCAGACCATTGGTCTATCAGGCTCAGTATTGTCTTCACAGACTGGCAGCAGCTTCTCCAAGGCTGCAGGCAGGAATCTCTCTCAACCCTATCTTGGAGAAGCTGCCAGGGAGGAAACTTGAAACCTTCTACTCTTCCCAGAGCGGCTCCATCCCCTGAGGGGAAGATCTCACCTTGCTTACACTTCTAGTCTCCCATTCATATGCAACCAGGGTAGACCCTGCTTAGCTAAGGGAACAAGTCATGCTTGCTACCACAAGACCAGCTCTCCTCTCCCTTAAAATCCCTTATAAAATCCCTTATATGATTTTATTGTTCTTTTATGCCTCCACATTTTTCATATAACTTTTTAATGAATTCTTGCTTCTCTCTTGAATGCCTTCTTTAAAAAATATGTTTTTATGATGCCTTTTATAAATATTTGTACCCACCCCGCTTTTTAAACCATTCTTAACTACTGTTAACTGCAATTTTCAGGACACGGCCATTAAGGGTACATTTAGTTTGCAGTCTTACTTTGTTTCAGACAGCCATAGTTTTATTTTAAATTTTACTTCTGTTTCTGGTTTTTATGGTCTTTTATAATAGTCTTTCAGTATATTGTGCACCCCTAGGCTTTTAATATCTACTTTTATATTTAATATGTAATCACCCCTTATACTTTATGTTGGTCTATGACCGTAATAAAGATTGAATTGAATTGCTGCACATCAAACGTTGCAATTACATTCTGAAACACGTCCATATCCAATACGTAGCAGCTAGTATGAATGGTTTAATGTAAAGAATATCAAATGACATGCATTCTCTGCTGTGTTAGGAGGGAGCCAGGAGATTAACTGCACTGAAGCAGGGGTATAGCTATAATTGAGCAGGTAGGCTCAAAGAACCCAGGCCCCTCAGCTCTTGAGGGCCCTCCAACTCCACCTGACCCTATTTTCTCTATTATCTCCCTCACTCTGAGAGGCCTCTGGGGAGAGGGGAGCAGTCAGGCCTCTCTCCTAGCTATGCCCCTGCACTGAAGGCTTGCTGTGCAGACCAGCACATGGAGAGTGGGAGGGAGAGGGGAGGGAGAGAGGTTTTTGTTTCTATCCCCTCCCTGCAAAAACCCCTTTCACTGCCAGAAATCTGTCCCTGGGGGTTAAGAGAACCTCAGGGGCATATTTCTGGCAGTGAAAATGACTTCTGTAGGAAGGAGAGATAAGCTGGTCTGGGGTTGAGAGCCAGTCTTGCGGTAACGAGCATGAATTTGTCCCCTTTGTTAAGCAGGGGTTTCCTGGTTTCACATTTGGATGGGCAACCACATGTGAGCGTTGTCTGCTGTAAAATGTCCCCCTTAGGAGATGGGGCCATCGCTCAGTGGTAGAGCATCTGCTTGCATGCAGAAGGTAGGGCTCCAGGAAGGGCTGGCAGAGACACCTTCCAGAAACCTTGGAGAGCCACAGTCAGTTAGGGATGTGCACAAAACCACCTGGCCTGGTTCGGTTTTAGTTCCCAAACTGCACTGAAACCAAACTGCACCAGGCCAGTTTGATTTTGGCCCCTTCGGGGAGGGGAAAACACACACACACACCCGCCGCTGTTTGATTCAGTTCGGAGGGGGTTTGTTGAACATTTTGGGGATTTCCCCCCTTTTTAACTTATTCCCTCCGGGGGGCTTCTCCAAGGTGGCGGGGGGCTCCCCCTCCCCCACCAGCCTTACTTTTTGTAAAAACCGCCTGGTTCAGGCATCTTCTGCACTTTCTGGGCCTATTTCCTGGTGTGACAGCCATTTTGGAGGTCGCCGTGCCTGCACAGTGGGACCCTGCATGGCCTGGGTCATGACACAGGTGGATAGAGTGGAAATCTATCTACCTCCTCTGATCGAGCTCTGGTGCCCATCTGGACCAGTTCACTCTGCAGCACTTCTTCAACCAATGGCTATTTAGCAGGTGGTGTTGGAGATGGTGTGCCAGTGCATTGACGTTTTGCACCAACTATCCTAATGACCACTAGGGGCATTGGGAGGAGAGTTAGTGAGTAAGGGTCTCCCTAACTGTTCTTCCTGTCTCTACTCTATGACCCCTGATATGACTCTCTTCAGGTATTTCCTGTTGAGCCCCACAATCCTTCCGTTCCTCTTAGAGAGTAGATGGAACCATCTCTCTCTCTCCTTGCCTATTCATTGAGCCGGGTCTCACGATCCGTGAGACCCGGTTTCAGTTGGTGAGCGGGAAGAGCAAGCTAAGCCCGCTCTCCTTGCTCATGAGCGGGGGAGGGAGCCCTGGGCGGCCGGATCGGCCGCCCACATGATGGGCGGCTCAGAGACGGAGCCGGCGGGGGCTGGGGAGCTCAGGGGCTGCACGGCCCCCAGAAGCCCAAGTATGCCCTGCGCAAGCACGCAGAGCACGCAGGACATACTGGGGAGACCCCCGAGCTGGGAGGCTGCTTTTAAGCCTCCCGGCCGGGGGTCTACTCATGAGTAGCCGTGGCGCAGAGCCACGCCGCGGCTACTCACGAGCAGTTAGCCCGGGTTTGCGGAGTGCTTGCTCCACAAACCCAGGCTAAGAGGTGGGCTACAGGAGTGGGTTAGCCACTCCGGAACCACCGGGCTCGGCTGTGAGCCCGGTGGTTCTAACAATCACAAAAATCGGGCTAGGATTTTCCTAGCCCAATTTTTGTAATCGTAAGAATAGCCCCATTCTGTAGTCCTTTAGATTAGGATTAGGTCTTTCCTATCCAAAGTGTACTTAACCAACAAATACTTAGTATTTCGTTCTACAAGAATCTCCATGTGTTTTCTCTAAATAGCTGCAGTAACTAAACTCTGTGCTAATTACTCTGTAACTGGAGTGTGTGCTCTTCCCTAATGCTCTGCTGTTTACCTACTGGGGGTAAAATTAACCACCCCCAACTGGTGACTGCCTTTTCATTTAGCTTAGTTCACTGCTCTTCACTGTAAGGCCCAGGGGCCAGTGGTGGCCTCCCTCAACCCTAAGTGCAGCTCCCTGGCTATGTCTTTATTGGGCCTGTGTGAGACTTTGGCTGAAGCTGAATACTCTGCACAGTCCCTCCGGCACCATGTGGAAATGGCCATCCTCACTGTACAGTCCTGCACTTTGTCCAGCGCCATCGGGAGGGAGGCTCCTTTAAGGGAAATGGGGTCCTCTTGAGCTCCTGCACCATCTTGGAAGGCATGCACAGAGTGCTGGGAAGTGCTTCCCTCTTAAGAGAGGGCTCCATCTCCCTTAAAGGGCCCTCCCAGCACTGAGAAAAGCACAGTACTGCACGGAGGTCAGCACAGTGGGGAATGGCTCTCCCACTGGTTTGGGTTTTTTTTGCCAAAGTAGCCGCGGCTTGAAAAAGAGTGGAGATCATTGGCTTAGTTGAATGTATTAATTTATACCCTGCGTTTCTGCACAGGTGCCCTCAAGGCAGCTTACCTAAAAAATAAAGCGACATTAATAATCCATTAATATAAACTGACAGTATTATACACTCACTCATTATGCATGGCATGGTATGACTGTTTCTGTTTGCTTGCTTTAAATTATGTATATAATGTCATTTTTATCTCACTTGGCATCTTTATCACTCAAGCCATTTAATTTCTTAGATTGCAAGTCCCTTAGGGACAGAAGTTCATGGGGTGGGGGGGACTGCTATAATTCATTTGATCCCATGGGATAGAAGTCAAATAAATAAATAGAGTGTTATGCTTTCTCACTGTTTTGCTAGTATCATAGGTTTTAAAATAATCTACTGCCAGAGGTTTTCCACCAGGCCAACTAATCATGCAGATGTATGTGTAGACAGGTTGCCACGTAAATGAGGCTTAGCTGTGTGAACACACTGCAGTGGTCTGTCTTTGCAAGGCAATGCTGCTTTATAAAGCCCTCAGCAGGTTGGAAATGAGCTTTATTGATCTCCACCTGATCAAATATTTATCATGTAGCAGCTCACGGAAATGCATTGGGAATTCTAATGCACACTTTACTTACATTTCACAGATCCCAGAACACCTTTATGCACTGTTGACCAGCAGAGCGCATGGCAGTCCTGGCAGCTGATCAGCCGGATAAATGGTTAGGATCCTACAAACAGCTGAACAAGCACACACCCAGACTTGCACTCTTGACTTATCACCCAATAAATCTTCATCGTTTCCCTTGAATGTGAGCCTCCATCTGAGAATTTCTGAGCTGCTGCATTACAATCAAGGCAAAACTAAGGGAAGGGAGAGAGAGACCTTCTTTCTGATCCCCAAAAGCCACCACCGCAATGCCTGATTAAAATCTATCACCCATGTAGTACCCTTCAAGAATAAGTCCTGCTTAGTTTAACAACTAATGTAATTCTTTTCTTCTGTGACTACCTCAGGCATCCATCTACCATTCCCACATGTCTGCTCACCAGATATAACATTTGATGTTATGACAGAACTTTGAAACTACTGGAAGAAGGAAGGAAGGAAGGAAGGATTCCCAAATCTCCTGCATTCACATACAAAACATGCTGGCATTCTGGACTTCTTCTGCTTGTAACACCTATTATCCCTCCAAAGATCACTTTGTAAGCTCCACAGTCCCCAGTGTCTCCATTTGTACACACCGTTGAAGCCTTGTCTCCTAACGTAAATACTGGGCAGCATTCAGATTAAATTAGTCGGCTAAGCCTGATCAAAATTAATGGGACCTAATCATGACTAATGGGTCTCATTGATTTCACTGGTGCTTCATCATGACTAGTCTGGATGATGTCCACTGAATTTATTTACTCTGCAACAGCCCTGTCCATCATTCTTTTGGTTCAAGATATGTGAGGAAAAGGGTAGAAAAATCATTCTACAATTTATCAACAATAAATGTGCACATGAGACAAGATGCATTCACCCACTCGCTTAGAAATTTAGCTTCCCTGGAGAGAGATATGAATGCTGAAGAACTGAGCTCTTGCAGTTCAACTAAAAATATTAATAAGGCATCTCCAAAAGGCAAAAACAGAGACAGTGAACAGAGTTAGGGGCCCCAAAATGCAGACTGTCCCAGGTAAATTGCAACTGTTGGAAGGTATGAGTTACAGACAGCTGAGCAAGCTAGCAGGACCCATGTTCATGTGTTGCCAAGTTTTTACTACCTTTAATAGATGTGTGTCAAAAAGAAATTCAGCCAGTGAGTGGAGGTTTTCTGGACATTGACTTATGGAGAAGATGAAAGTCGCAGAAGCAGTATTCTGTGCATGTGGGTCCTATTAAAAATCATGCAGTTTCTCCTGTAATAAAAACTATTTCCTCGGCTTTGTTGTGATAGGAAAAGAGTTACTATTGTTCAGAATGGCTTCACACTGAATGCTTGCCTACGGATTTTCAGGTATCTATTTATTAAATCATGTTTTTTTCTACCAGACTTCCTTCCACCCCAGCCGGGGCCTTTAAGATTAACGCATAAATAGAACCGGCTGATTCTAATCTCCTGTGAACTGACATAAACAATCCTGCCATCCTAAAAGAAATCAAGGTACTTACTTGGGAATGCAGAGGGGTATAAAAGAGACTGGCCTCTGTCGTCTTGCAGGAAGAGTAAAACCCAAACCACAGATAAAGCATTTGATAAGAAGAGCTTTTACGGTTTGCTGTTTTGCTCCACACAGCCTTACCATCTCCATCTTTTCATTCATACACTTGATGTCTAGGCCAACGTATAGCTATAATTGAGCGGATGGGTTAGAAAAACCCTGGCCCCCCAGCTCCTGAGAGCCCATTAGCTCCACCCCTCCCTATTTTCTTCATTATCTCCCTCACTTCAAGGAGTCACCAGGGAGAGAGGCAAACATGGACCCCCCTCTCCCCTAGCTACACTACTGATCTAGGCTTATATTAAGGGTGGGGCTACAAACTGGCTGACCTCTTATCCTGACCATTTGTTGTGTGGCACACTTGTGCAATGAACAATGTTGTGCAACAAAGTTGCAGAACTGCACAAAGTTGTGGTGCTCCATAATGTTACATAATCTCTAGTGGAATACCTACTCTGGCACATATATACAAGGGATAGGCCCTCAAAGTTTTAATCTTAAGCCTGCCGATTTAGGAGAGCAGTGACCCTAGCCCACTTCATACCATGGTTTTGGTGGGAAAATACAAGCGGGTACCTTATGCGGTGTGCCTTTGTCCCTGTGGTACAGGTGAAATAGAGACCACTGCCCATGTAATTCTTCATTGTGAATTTTATAGGGATAGTCGTTCTAAGTTTATTTTACCTTTGCTAAAGAATTGTCCTGGCCACACCAATCATTTTTACTTGGGGTATCTGCTGTCCAATTTTAAACCTGGGGTGTCTGTTAATGTGGCCAAATTTTGTTTTATTGTAAGTAACCTTGTAAAGCCTGCATTACATAACTGAATATTTTGTAAAATGTAAAGAATAACTGGTCTATGACCATCATAAACTTTATCTAGCTATATACAAGGCTTGCACTACGTGTGTTGTGGAACAGTCTTGTGCCATTAGTGTTGTCAAACATGTCAGCATCTTCTGCTAATGCAGGTATTAGCCTCAAACAGGTGTTTCCTTCTTTGCATAACATCTTTGTACTATTCCTTAAGCTAGCACAACAGCATTATGATAGTGCAGCACTAGTCTGGAATGCAAGCTCTTGACATAGCCGAACTCTCCTGTGCAGTATCTTTGCACAAGGACGTCCTTGCACCAGCACACCATCAGTCAGAATGTCAGCCTTTACATATAACTCTATGATTCTTTTTAATAGAAGTATTTTAGTGCTGAAATGACAGATGCCACTATCATTGCCCACAGTATGCATGCCCTCAGTTTTTCCCATCCCACTATCATCTCTGGTCTAATAGATTTTGCATGCTTGGGTCACATTTGAAAACTTTTCAAACCTGTTGACCAGAAAAGATATCAAAACAGGGGGGAAATTGGTCTCAATAATAGAAAACTATCCCTTAGCCATTTCACCACCAACTCTCTTGCCTGTTTCTTGCTTTAGAGGCAAACAACATGTGTGGCATAGGAATACTGCTCCCCACCGCCGCACCCACGCGGTGAGACATGGGGTGGGGTTATACCTCCAGCCTCCGAAGCAGGCACGTCAGTGGCCATCTTAGGCTCTCTCCACATGACCAGTGCCGGCCAATCAGGAGAGGGGATGGGGAAAAGTCTTGTCCAGCAACCGCCATTTCATTCAGTCTGCCATTAAGGACCTCGTTGCAAGTTTGTTATCTGCTATACATTAATAAAGTGGCCCTAATTTACTCCAACTAAGTGTGTCCTGTCTTCATTGGGGCCTGGGGGTGCAACCTGATTTATACAGGCTACAGGACTCTCTCACTCAGGCACAGTTCTGCTCATCAGAGATGCCTGGGATTTTTGCATGCACAGCAAATGGTCTAGCCTTAAGCTGTGGCCCTTTCCCTTAAGGTGCATTCAATTTTCTCCTGGAAGCACTTCCCCGCCCCGTCAAAGTAAAATGCAGTGAAAACGGCTGCATTCTGGAAATCCCACATGAGGAGGAGAGGATCTTTCTACCTCTTTCCCCTCTGGTGGTTTTTCCTGCTGAAAATTACCTACACACACAACTGCTTCCCCCTGACACAGGGGGAAATGTACACATACCAATATCTTTATTTTCTCCCATGTGGGAAAACAGTTTAGGGTAGCGATTTTCAGCAAATAAAACAACAACAACTACTACTACTACTACTACTACTACTACTACTACTTATATACCATGTTTCAACAAAAGTTTCCAAAGCAGTTTACATAGAGAAATAAAAATAAAATACATAAAGAAGGATCTGTGTCCCTAAAGTGCTCACCATCTAAAACAACAGGAGGAGAAAGAGGCCCCTTCGTGTGTTTAATGGCATATCCAGAATGGTGGGAGGAACATTTGTAACCAGAATAGTTTCATAACGTGGCATAACATTCATGCCGAGTTATGCACTAAACAGAATGGATTTTGTCCCTCCAATAACTTCAGTAATAATCCTATGCATGGTTGCTTGAGAGTAAGCACTATTAAACACAGTGGGACTTACTCCCAAGTAGACAAGCATAGTATTGAGCTGTACACAGCAGGTTCCCATTTCCTATCTGTGTCCTTCTGAACACATTATTCATTTTGAATCCAGACTTTAACGATTAATAATTTTTTAACCCTCAACTAACTCAATTATTCATCTAAGCATCATTCCTTCCATGTTGATAAGAAGCTCCAGAATAAAAATGGAAGGTTCTCAAAAACCTTGCAGGAGATGAAAAGAAATGGTAGGTAAGAAAAGTGATGCAGCCACAAAGGAAGGGTTATCTTGGAGAGGAAAAGTGAAGGTCATGGAGACGGAGCGTAATACCGTGCTGGGAAGAGAATGCTATTGCAGTTAATCAACTGTGCGACTCCTTGGTCTTCAAATTACATACTCAGTTACACCTACAGAAGGGATCGCATAATCTTACTGAAAAGTTCAGATAAGCAAAGCAAGGAAATAAGCCGAATGGGGCTGAGGTTTTTTGTTCTAACTGAAGCTTGAGAACTTTAAACTGGCATGTAGGGGAAATGATAGGCCCTTTTCTGCACCTGCAGCAGAATAAAGATGTAGAATCCTGAGGCGCTTGAAAGGATTGTACCCCCATAGCATTCTAGAAAGAGTGGCAGAGCATCACAAAAATGTAAGGGGCTTGGCCCTTCTGGCCCCTCCTGTAATCCAAGCAGAGTCTACGACTATGTATCTGCTGAGACAACATCTACTCTATTTACTTGAATGGAGGACTGGGAAGCCATTCCCACGACCAGAAGCGATTGGGCTAAGGGAGCCTAGCCCACTCTCTCCTGGTTGTCTGCTGCCATGTGAGCTGTGTGGCTCCCGGAAGCAAACTACCAAAACTACCCCTCCCTTTAAACAAGGTTAGTTGATCGTGTGCTGCCGCAGCATGGCTCCACACCGCGGCAGCACATGAGGAGACCCCTGCCAGGAGGCTAAAACAAGCCTCCCAGCCCCGGGCATCTCTCCAGAATGTCCCATGCACTTGTGCGCGACATCTCAAAACTTCCAGGGTCCGGGCAGCACCTGATCCCCGCAGCCCCCACCGGCTCCATGATGGATCCAGTAGTCATGTGGGTGGCCGATCTGGCTGCCCAGTGCTGCGAGCATGATCGTCTGCGGGGACAGCGGGCTAAGCCTGCTCCCCCTGCAGAGCCCAGGAAGGCGCTTCACGCAGGTTGTAGGAAGCGCCTCTAGGGTTTTTTCCCAGGTTCTTTAATATTAGAAACCAAGGGGTTGTCTTAAATTGAGAAACTTCTTCCTTTCAGGTAAATACAACCTGAAAACCTGTATTTATCCTGTATTTTTAAGCAGATCGTCTTAAATTTGGAGTCGTCTTGGATTCAGGTACATACAGTAGTCTGACTCTTAGATGGAAGAGTTAGGCAAACTCAAGGAGCACAGCTATTAGCCATGACAACCAAAACTTCCTTTATAAGACTCTTCTAGAATCTATTCTCACAATGGGGGAGAACCAGGCTAAGGGAGCCTAGCCTGGTTCTACCCCATCGTGAGAACCACCAGGCTCATGGGTGAGCCCAGTGATTCCATGGTGGCTAGCCCACCAACGAACCTCTCCCCTTAAACCAGGTTAACAGAAGGAGTGCTCCATTAACCTGATTTTCTTGGTCAAGAGACACCGTGGTGCTAAAACAACAAGCCTCCCAGCCTCAAGGGTCTCTCCAGACTGCCCTGTGTACTCATGCAGGGCATTCTGGGACTTCAGGGGGCCCGGCAGCCCCCTACCGGCTCCGTGATGGAGACGGCAATCATGTATACGGCCAATCCAGTTGCTAAGCCCGCTCTCCCCGCAGAAGCCCTCATGGAGCTTCACACTAATCATGTGAAGCGCCTCTTAAACTCCCAGAGCCCAGTCTTCTTTGGCATCTGGCTATCATAATTTGTCATTTGAGGTTCCCCCTAAGCATATTACAGATATATTTGTCTACGGAGATGCAGCCATGTAGAGAGAAAATACCAATTTTGCCAAGAGCATCACTTCCCAGAGTCCACTCTCTGTGCAGTTCTTGTGTCAAATGTAAACATAGTATGGCTGAGTAGTTTCAGCAGCTGGAGGGATGTGCTCTTTGGGACTCTTCACCACATGTAATACAGATAATTTATTGTATAAGATGTCCCTGCAGGGGAGAAAATGTAGGGGGGGAATCAAGAAGAAAGCGAGCAGGAGAATACAGAAGCAACATCCTGAATAATAGAGTAGAGAGTCCATTAACAAATCATTTTGAAAAGCATAAACACAAAGGTTCTGACTATATATATTTTTAGGCACTGGAAAAGAAGTACACACCAGGAATGAGAAACAAATATTAAGGGGCTTTTTGGATAATACAACTTTCCAGAAATACAGCAGAAAATAAAAGGGACAAAAGGGCTAGAAGGATAAGCAATTGGCAGCCAAAAGGCTCACATTCAACTCCATGGAATTTCCCATGGCTCCCACCATAGCCCCAGATACCAAGACCACTACGCCGCATCTTATTATCTTAGCCACTTGTTCTGTTCACCTGAGAACAGAAGTTCACCTGGTAACTGAGCAAAGAGGCACTTTGTCAAGCGATGATTCTGCCATATTTAGCGAGGGGAGAGCAACTGGCCCTATCCAACTCCAGCACAGCATCCCTCCAGTGGCTGTTGCTGGTTTCTGCTTTATGTTTCTCTTTACAGTAGATTGTGAGCCCTCTATGCACAGGGCACCATCTTATTTATTTGTTAGTTTGCTATACCACTTTAGAAATTTTTGTTGAAAAGTGGTAGATAAATAGTAGTAGTAGTTGTCGTTGTTGTCAGGCAAAGGATTAACTTAAGAACAGCCCTGCTGGATCAGGCCCAAGGCCCATCTAGTCCAGCACCCTGTTTGACACAGTGGCCCACCAGATGACACTGGGAGCCTATAGGCAGGAGTTGAGGGCATGCCATCTCTCCTGCTCTTGCTCCCCTACAACTGGTACTCAGAGGCATCCTGCCTTTGAGGCTGGAGGTGGTCTATAGCCATTCGACTAGCAGCCGTTGATAGACCTTTCCTCCATGAAGTGATCTAAACCCCTCTTAAAGCCATCCAGATTGTTGCCTGTCACCACATCTTGTGCCAGAGAATGCCACAAGTTGACTATGTGTTGTGTGAAAAATTACTTCCGTTTGTTAGTCCCAGATTTCCTGGCAATCAATTTCATGGGATAACCCCTAGTTCTAGTGTTGTGTATGAGAGAGAAGAATTTCTTTCTATCCACGTTCTCCACACCATGCTTGATTTTATAGACCTCTATCATGTCTCCCCGCAGTCGTCCTTTTTCTAAACTAAATAGCCCCAGGTGTTATAGTCTTGCTTCATAAGAAAGGTGCTCTAGGCCCCTGATCATTTGGTTGCCCTCTTCTGCACCTTTTCCAGTTCTACAGTGTCCTTTTTTAGATGTGGTGACCAGAATTGTATGCAATACTCCAGGTGTGGCCGCACCATAGTTTTGTATAAGGGCATTATAATATTAGCAGTTTTATTTCCAATCCTTTTCTTAATGATCCCTAGCATGGAATTGGCCTTTTTCACAGCTGCCACACATTGAGTTGACACTTTCAGCGAGCTGTCCACCACGACGCCAAGATCCCTCTCCTGGTCAGTCACCAACAGCTCAGATCCCATCAACATATACTTGAAGTTGGGGGGTTTTGTCCCAATGTGCATCACTTTACACTTGCCAATATTCAACTGCACTTGCCATTTTGTTCCCCACTCATCCGCTTTGGAGAGATCCTTTTGGAGCGCCTCACAATCAGTTTTGGATTTCACTACCTGAAAGAGTTTGGTATCATCTGCAAATTTGGCCACCTCGCTGCTTACCCCTACTTATAGGTCATTTATGAATAAATTAAAAATCACGGGTCCCAGTACAGATCCCTGGGGGGGCCCACTTCTTACTTCCCTCCATTGTGAAAACTCTCCATTTATCCCCACCCTCTGTTTCCAGTCCTTCAACCAGTTAGCAATCTACACATGTACTTGTCCCGTTATCCCACGACTGCTACATTTTCTCAAGAGTATTTTATGAGGAACTTTGTCGAAAGCTTTTTGGAAGTCCAGGTATACTATGTCAGCTGGATCTCCACACACTTGCTGACACTCTCAAAGAACTCCAAAACGTTTGTGAGGCAAGATTTACCTTTGCCTGGAATGGACGTTAAGCTAACTGCCCTGTAATTTCCCGGATCACCCCTGGATCCCTTTTTGAAAATTGGTGTTACATTTGCTACTCTCCAGTCCTCCAGTACAGAGCCTGATTGCAGGGATAAGTTATATATTTTAGCAAGGAGATCGGCAATTTCACATTTGAATTCTTTGGGGAATCTTGGTTGGATTCCATCCAGCCCTGGCAATTTGCTAGTTTTCAGTTTGTCCAGACATCATCTCTTGTCACTTCTATCTGACTCAGTTCTTTAGCCTCCTTCCCCAAAAAGCCTGGTTCAGGAACAGGTATATGCTCAGTATCCTCTGCCATGAAGGCGGACGCAAAGAACTCATTTAGCTTCTCTGCAACCTTCATATCCTCCTTAATAATCCCTTTCACTCCTTCATTGTCTAATGGTCCAACCGCCTCCCTGACAGGTTTCCTGCTTCTGATGTATTTAAAGAAGTTTTTGTTATTCCCCTTGATACTTTTGGCTAAATATTCCTCAAACTCTCTTTTCGCCTCCCTTATTGTCACCTTGCATTTCTTTTCCCAGAGTTTGTGTTCCTTTCTGTTCTCCTCATTTGGGCAGGCCTTCCAATTTCAGAAGTAAGACTTATTCCCTTTTATGACTTCCTTGATGGTACCCAAGGGCCTAACTATAATAGGGCAAGGGGAGACAGTTGTCTGGGGGCCCACTGCCTTCCGGGGGCCCCCAGAGGCAAGTAACATGTCTGACTCCCCCAGCCATGCACCCGCCCGGGCTTCCTTCAGTTTTATTCATCCTCCGAAAATGATGTGAGTGTTAAGACCTATCGCTAACAGAACAGCATGTCTTTCTCTAGTACCATTAAATGACTTGCATCATCCACAATTTACCAAACCTTTTTAAAAATAATTTAGGATGATGTTCTATTGTGGCACAGATTTTTTTACTTCATGAGCTGAGCTTCAGTGGGGGGGGGTGCATTTTAAAATCTTGTCTCTGGGCCCACTACAACCTTGCTACGCTCCTGATGGTACCTGTTAGCCATGCTGGCATCCTCCTGGACTTAGTGGTACCTTTCCTCCTTTTGGGTATACAATCTAACTGGGCTTCTAGTATTGTGGTTTTGAGTAAACTCCATGCATTCTGGAGTGAAGTGATTCTCCTGATTTTCCCTTTCAGCTTTCTTTTCACCATACTCCTCATTTTGGAGAGGTTTCCTCTTCTGAAATTCAAAGTGTCTAAGTTAGACTTCCTTGGTGATTTTCTCCCCGCATGTATGCTGAATTTGATTGTGCTATGGTCACTGTTCCCGAAAGGGTTGATGACACTGACATCTTGCACCAGGTCCCGGGTGCAACTCAGGATTAAGTCCAAGGTCACCTTCTCTCTGGTTGGTTCCAAGACCAACTGTTCCAGGGCACAGTCATTCAGCATATCTAGAAATTTGACCTCCTTGTGGATTTTTAACGCTCTTCTCCTCAGTATGATCTACAAGAGGCTTTGGCAGAATCCTTCCTCTTTTATGACTAAGCTGGTCATTCCAAGACACAAGCAAAGGGATCTTTAACTACATTGTTCCCAGGAAGCCGAAAGTGCACATAAAATAAAATCAGGATCTTCACATCAGTGGCAGGTGGTTGTAGTTGTTATCAGCTACACCTAGAAGTGCTTGACCACACCAGCAATGAAAGAAATGTGACATATATGTTACATTGTGTTTAATCTTGGTACAGTTCAATAATATCCAGATTCTAGAGACCATAGTAGATCATGTCTCAGGGAACGGCCCAGAGACGAAGGTTTGGGGCGGTGTACAAATGTGATTAAATAAATAAATAAATAAATAAAGTGTCTAGTTTAATTGTCTCGGCATCATCCTCATCTCTCTGCATCAGCGTGCAAACATAGTGTTTGGCTACAATTACTTTGTTGGCAGAAAATCACAAAGTATAAATTTACTACAGTAAGCAAGAACTTCTCGTAAATGCTCTCCACAAGAGGGGTAAGTCAACCGCTGGTGAATTTATTTTACAATTGTATTTTATTTTATTTTACAAGGAGGAAATTTTGTAAAAATGAACAGGGGATATGGAACAGGTTTTACAATGTATTGCATACAATTGTTATCCTCAGATAAATGGATCCTTTACATAAATGCATAAGAAATTAGGAAGCTGCTTATGAAGACCCAGAGTCTAAATGTGTCTGGCTTTTCCTACAAAGGAAATAAGGATCTACAGACCAACAATACTATCTATGAATGAATGAATGAATAGCTTTATTACAATCATAGATCAGACATAAGACACAACCAGTTATACAGCATTCAGATAAGAGATCCATCATACAGTACACCAACAAAGTAAATGTTTTGTGGTGAGTTCTAGAGAGTAGAAATTAATTGTTGGTGGGTCTTAACAGCGGCTGCACCTTAATTTAGCAACCTGGTATGTGATAGAAATTTCTTGTCTGCAAGAAGAAGTATGACATAAAATTCATCAGTTCGGCCAAGGTAATGTAATAACAAGGGAGTAATGAGATTACATCAACTGTCATTATAAAAGGAACAATACAGCAGCACATGGTGGACAGTTTTAACCTTGCAGATCCAAGGGCAGATCCAACAGGCCAGGGGAATTTTCAGAAATTTCCCATATACAATTGCTGATAGTAAGGCATCATGTCTTGCTCTGAGTAACACTCTCTGTTGGTTGGGTAGAGAAAGTGACAATCAATAACAGGTGGGTTCCTTCCTGGCTGAAGTTGCCAAGATAAGGCACTCTCTTTCGGTCTGCGGGATGACACCTAGGTCATTTTGGTGCTCAATGTCCTCTGTTTGAGGATCTCCTTGGCTTGACTTTATCCTAATAATGACAGCTATTCTAGAGAGAAGCCAAGTGATGAAAGTTTAACAAGCAGTGCTTGTGTCCAGGAAGATTGAAACCTATTGGCCAACACAAGATGAATCAGCTCCAGAGGGGGGAAATTTATCTTAAGTCAGTAGTTGAAAATTGAAATCCATGCTTTTGATTCCACCCTTCTGTAGGCCGGTTTCTAGCCTTAGTGCAACATTAGAAATACATCTAGGTGCCCTGAATACAGCTCTTGTAAACTTCGATTAATCTCCAATTATCTGTAGTCAGAATAGGGGCCAAGTTGTGCACCACACAAAAGTTGGGCTAGTGGTTTGGCAATAAACAGATTTAGTACTGCAGGAATAACCTCTCCCCTTTTGGAGTGGAAACATCTCAGAATTGCTGATGTGCAAAGCCTTTTGGACTGTGTAATCCACATGGGCCTTCCATGACCCTGTGGCATGAAAAACCACATCCAAGTATTTAAAACTGTTAACCTGTTCAATCGGATGACCCTCTACAGACCAATTAAATTTCTTAGGCTTCTTGGCAAAGACCATAACCTTAGATTTCTGGAAATTCATTACCAAGTGGTTAATCTGACAGTAATCAGCCAGGACCTTAAGAGCTCCTAAGACCTACTGGGCAGAGGCACTCTAACCCCTGGACCTTGGGGACCCAGCCTGTGGCCTCCAAGGTCCAGGGGCCTCCAAGGGACTGGGGGGCCTCCTGCCACCACCCCACGCTCACCCCACAACTGCCCTGCTGCAGGAAACCACCAAAAGTTACCTTACTTTAAGCCACCACTGTGTGTGGCCGGTGGGTGGGGGGTTAGCCAGGCAGGCCTCCCCCCCTCCCGGGGGCAGTGGCAGTGGGTGGAGCAGCTGCTGGGCCTGCCTGTCTGGCCCAGCAGTCCTTGAAAGCTGTGAAGTACTCCTTTCTGTGCAGGTGCGCTGGAGTGCCTCGCAGTTTTCAAGGACAGGCAGGGCCAGCAGCCATTCTGCCCACCACCACCACCACGGAGCAGGGGGAGGCCTGCTCGGCTCACCCCCCACCCCACCTCCTGGGCATGCATATTGGCGGCTAAAAATAAGGTAAATTTTGGTGGTTCAGCACAGCAAGGCAGGTGGGGCGGGCGCAGGGTGGTGGCAGGAGGGCCCCCCCCAATGCAGGGGGCCTCATGGTGGGGGGCCTCACAGCAGGGGCGGTCCAGGAGCCAATTTTACCCAGATGCGCACGAACCAGTCCGGAGGCCATTGTAGAGGCCTGTGAACCGGCTCAAATGTGGCACAGTTCAAAGGTTCGGCACCGCGGGGTAGTTCTTTATAGGGGGGGTGCACTTACCCCTCCCGCCACTTTTCCTCCACTGGCGCTCCTTTTAAAAAAGCTTTATTGGGGCTGTAGTGTACCTCCCTGCAGCCCCTGCCTCCATTTTCGGCCGGAAGTACCGTGCGTGTGTGCACACTGTGACACAGGCAGTATTTTTAACACATGGGTTCTTGAGGGCACAAACAGCAACTGAACTCACAAGAATGTAAGAATATAAAACAAGTATTATGCAAATATGCATTAGCAGAAACATTCCAGCATGCAACTTAACATATCCCACAATTTCTTTCCCCACTGCCCCCTCTGTCTCTAAAGCACCTGGCACAGGTCATAATCACATTCAGCCACTTGGCCTGGTGCAGGCCAGCAGCGACCACACCACCCAGGACAGACTAAAGAGGATGTGTGGGGGGCCCAAGGGGTGTGGAGGCCCTGGACTTTGGCCCCAAAGTCCAGGGGTAAGAGTACTTCTGAGTGGAAGTAGGGCATCAAGAATCTAGAATGAGTCACAGACTAGCGATTAAGGTAGAAACTTGACTAACTTCAGGATGAAAAATCTAGGTCTGCTGCACCTTTTGGCGATTTGAGTTGTTGGATAGTTCTACCCTTCTTTAATACTTTAGTGCACTGCCATAGACTTTCTACATACTTAAGAATAAAAGAGCTGCAGATATCAAGGCAATGACATAGCAGAGTCAAGGTTTGGAATTTGTAACTGTAATTTAGGGGAGAGCATATCCCTTGGAGAATTTATCTTAATGGGACAGAAATTAAACCCTGTTTTGTTATAAGAACCAACCACAGCATTATTTATCTCCCTAACAGTCTCTTTCTTTTACTGCATTAGTCCTAATAGGGCCTATTAAGAATCAGATCACTTCTAACGGCAATGGATTCCCCAGGGCACAATCATGACATTTTCTAAAATACTTCCCATAATTGTGTTTTGTTCAGAGATTAGTTCCATTTCACTCCTGGGATCAATTATAGCTCAACTTAGAGCTGGAAGGAAAAAAGGTTTCTTCCTTTTTCTTTAACTGAATCCTCCTGGAATGTATGCCAACCACTCAGCACTGAGTAGCAATTTACTATTTATTGTATGTTACTGGAGTTACACGCATGCAAGTGTTACTTATTTCAAAGCTTCCTCCTTAAGTTTCTTCTCCCGCACAAAGTTTTGTGCAACTTGGTTGGTTGTGTCATCCAGGTATTTTGAGTGATTATCTTTCTCTAATGGAAACTACAAGGTTGGCTCCTCTTCCAAAAATAAATTCAAAGCCAGAAAACTGGAAGAGTTGCTTTCTGTTGTCCTGCATCTCTGCCAATTGAAGGCACTAATGCGTAGTGTGCTATACATCTGCAACCATAGGATGCCTTATGCACTAAGTGATTAAATGAAAATAGCATATGCAAAGAACTCCAGAAAGGACTCAACGGGGTGGTCTTTCCATGAAGCAAGACGAGGTGGTTGCCTCAGTCAGTGGATTATCGCAGGCATCTAACTTCCTGCACCACCAGGAAAGCTTGCAGGCTGATGGAATTACTGGCCTGGTCTTTTTTATGCTGCAAAGCCATTCTTTTTTACTTATTAGTTATTCAGTTTATATACCGATCTTCCAAAATGGCTCATTTTTCTATCCAGAGATTGTTCTGCTGCTAGGGGTGTGCAAAACCGGTTCAATTCGACCTGTTCAAGTTCGAACCGGACCAGCTCCCGTAAAGAGGGAGCTGGTCTGAGTTCAAACTGAGCCAAGCCCGGCTTGAATTGAACCGGTTTGAACTGTGGTGGCCCCCATTACTGAACTCTGTTTACAAAATTTCAGCCTCCTGAATGGTTTCTGGCCACTGCCTTCCAGTTGGCTACCAATCTCCTTTGTACTAGTTGGCTTGTTGTTATTTAAATCTTTCTGTTGTCTGGGCAACTCTGCCCCCATTGGCTGGGGAGGAAGGCAAAAGAGAGCGGCGGAGCAAAAAGGAGGGAGTTTGAAAAGTATTTAAAGCCAGGCAGTTCCTGCCTGGCTTTACTCTTATGCTTTTTGGGAAGAGCTTTCGCTGTGCTCCACGAGCTGCTGGATTTTGGAGGATTGTTCTGCATCTGTGCCTTGGTTTGCTGCTGTGAGGACCCCCTGCCCCACCACCCTGCTTCTCTGATCTGCTCCTCACCTGCCTGTTTGAACCCCCGCCTGCATGTTTGGACCCCCACCTGCATGTTTGGACCCCTGCCTGCCTTGCCACCACCTGACCCGCCCACCTTTCCTCCACCACTGCTGCCTGACTGGCTCACTTCTTTTCTGCCCCTGCCGCCTGACCCACCTGTATTTCTGCCGCTGCCGTCTGACCCACCCGCCTTCTGCCCCTTTACTGTCTTCAGATTAGAAGTAGAAACATGCTACCTACCACCCAACTTGCAAAGTAATCGGGCAATTGGGCTATGAATTTTTAGATTATTTCAGGGTTAATAGGTTGATTGACCTGCTGATTACCCCCCCACCAATTCATTAAAAATAGCCAGATTGCCCAATTGCTTTGCAGGTTGGGTGGTAAGTAGCACCCATCACGACGTACCACCCAACCTGTTTTGGTCTCCCTTGACACTACCCATAGGAAATAATGGGCCAGTTCAAATTCCAATTATTCCCTATGACAGAACCATTTCAAACTGTTTTGACCTGGTTTGAATTCAAGCTGAACCAGCAACCAGTTCATTAGAACTGATACTCAAACCAGGGACCCCGAATCAGGCGCGGCCCGTGAACGCGCCTCCGGGAGGGCAACGGGCAGCATCTTTAAGTGTAAATGGAGCTGATGCTCCATGCCACCCAGCAGCCCCTGCGGTGGGGAATCGCCTCTGCCACTCACCTGGCTGCTGGCGGGGGCTCTCCTCCATAGGAGCCAGGTGAGTGGCAGAGGCGATTCCCCGCCATGGGGGCTGCTGGGGGGCATGGAGCACTGGCTCTTTTTACACTTAAAGAAGCCACCCGCCGCCCCCCTGGAGGCGTGTTCACAGGCCGCACCTGCCCCAAATCGATTCTGGTTCAAACTTGAACCAAACCACAAAAAATGGTTTTGTGCACACCCCTAACTGCTGCTCATCAGACCAGGTGTCCTGAGGCAGCAATAGAGGCTGGTTTTATATAATTCTAGAACTGGCTGGTTCTATATGATTATTGCCCTCAGCTTGGTTCCTCAGTCTGAGCAATTTGTCTTGTTGTGTAGCAGTGCAGATTACCTTGCCTCACCTGACCAGATACCTCAACCCCAACCGGTTCTTGACTGCTTAACTCTGGTGCTTGTTATTCTTGTCTCTTGGATCCTGCACCTGCTCACTAGCCCATCCTGAACCATGCCTTTACTCTCTGGCCCTTTTTGATTCTCATTTGCTTGCTCTGGAAATGGACCCTATCTGTCTCCACCATCTCATCTGCCATTGCCCCCCTGATCCTTTTTTGCCTGCACCAGAAATGAACCTCCAGTTGCAGCCTGTCTTGGCAGAGATTAGCCAAGCTCTGATACACAAACTGCCAACAAGGAACAATACCAAGGGGTCAGATTGGAAGACCAGAAGGGGGAACGAGCAGGCAGCAGGAAGAGCAATAGATGCAGTCTGTAGTGTCTCCTCACTAATCAGAACCAGCCCAGGGGCATTGCTCCATGAGCTAATTGTTAGCTTGTTAGCATGTCTCTAGCCCAAAGGCTATTGCCAGCTACCTTGAAGGATGTTCTTGTGCATTTCCCATTAAATAAACCAAATTCAGGTGACATGGGCAATAGTCAGTCTATTTAGGCAAAATGATTGAGTGAATGAAGGATTGTATTTAGGATATTTCTAAGTCATCTTTGGGGATAGAAACCATTTTCATGGTCCTGGTGGATGGCCACTATCTTGAACTGGACATGAAGGGTATGACACTGTGGATCTCTATGGGCCTTTCAGCAGCTTTGGGTAGCACCAGGCATCTGGCAGCTTGGGAGTTGTAAGTGCTCTGTTTGTGCAGTGGTTCCACTTCCACTTTGTGGTATAGTCAAAAGCATCAGGTGGCTTCTGCATTACCCCATGAGTACAAACCTTGGGGATGCCACAAAACACCATCTCTGGGGAGCTGTCCAGCAAGGCAAGAGTGGTGAGGGTAGCAGGTCTAGTAGGGGAGCTGTCCAGCCAAGGAGTCAGACAGAATAGTGAGGAGCTCCCCTTGATCCCAGTTTATGCTGCAGCCAGTGGCAGAGCCCCTCTCAGAAGTCCAAGCACAGGCAGTGTTGTACTGGGAGAAACTGCCTCATTGGTTAGGGTGACGAACCTTGGAGAAGCCGCTGCCAGTCTGTGAAGACAATACTGAGCTAGATAGACCAATGGTCTGACTCAGTACATGGCAACTTACTATGTTCCTATGGTGTGAGATCATTGATATGCTGATAGTACCCAGCTCTATTTTTCACTTTCAGCTAATCCAGGAGGAGTCGCACCAACGTCTGGATTGGTGTCTAGATGCTGAACTGGGTTGGAAACCAGACTGTAGTTGAATCCAGGAGGGGAAAAGTGACAGTGAGCCCGAGTTATAGTATTCTGTGAGAAAAATACATTAATCTCAGAACAATAGACTCCAGGGCCATCCAGTGAAATGCATTGGCAGAGACATGGGTTTGGGAGATGTACCACGTTGCCAATCAGATAGCAGCAGCCCTGAAGAAGGCTAGAAGGGATAACAATTCACTTAGCTAATTCCTTTTTGACCTCTCCATTACATATAAAATTGTTATTTTCAGTGATTGCCCTATAAAACAATTTATTTTCTTGGAAATGAGAAAAAGAAGAACTGTGCTTCAAGAATCAGATTTGGCTGAAAAGGCCAGAAAAATCACCCCTGGCTTTGCAAGCCGAAGTTACAATAGCTTTTCATAAGCTATTTTCTTATAGCTTATTATTATAACAAATGTACTTACCGTATGTACATGAGCAGAATCCTGTCCGGCAATAAAAGGGACTTTGTCAGCCCCTCTTCTGTTGCTTGTCTCCCTGTACTAAGAAATGGCTCATCAGTCAGCAGTCCTCAAAAACATCATTAGTCAATCAGCAGTAAAGGAAACTCAGCAGCATGAGGCAAGTGGATCAATAACAAAAGGAGCGGTTTATTTGTGCATATGTGTGTGGGGTGTGTGTGTGTGCTTTTGCCTGCAATTGCTTGCCTAATGAGCAGTCAGCACACAGCATGACATCAATAAGTCTCCAGGGCTAGAATAACCTATGATGAGAGATAATTGGGAGTAATTATAAATATTAGATTTCAGAATGTACAAAGGCGGAAGCAAAGCAGAGATGGCTCACTCCCATAGGAAAACCATTTGTCAAACCACCAAAGGAGCAGCGCCAGCCAATATGTCTATGGCGTCTCCAGGTAGGGATGGGAAAGATTCCTGCCTAAAACCTGGGAGAGCTGCTGCCAGTGTAGAAAATACTGAGTGAGATGGACCAATGGTCTGACTCGATGGCTGCATTTGCACATAGCGTGAAACCAGAGACTGCCAAAACTACAGTTAATTTTTGAAACCTTGAGTCGCATCGCAAATGTTTGTTCAACCGCAGTCTGGCAACTTCTGTTTTCAGGGCAGGGGAGCCGCTCACTCCTCCTGGTCCACCGAGGCCGCATCCCAGCAAGCTCTGTAGCACCTGTGTCACCAGACTGTGGGCAAGGCATCAGGGCATCTCCAGGGTGGCAGCCATTGGCCACAATCTTAAACAGGGCATGCCAAGTGTGATAGCAATTTTTTAGAAAGGTCCACCTGCCCTCAGCAGGGGAAGAGCATTTAGATTCCTTTAAATGCCATGCTATTGAAGCCCTTCTTCTGACAGAGATTGCACCCCTGCTAACTTGGCAAAGAGGCACCTTTTAACGTTCTTTATTTAGCAGGGAGCGGGTAACTGGCCCTATCCACCCCCAGCACAGTATCTCCAGTGACTGTTGCTCATGTCTATCTTATGTTTCTTTTTCGATTGTGAGCCCTTTGGGGACAGGGTTCCATCTTATTTATTTGTTGTTTCTCTGTGTAAACCATCCTGAGCCATTTTTGGAAAGGCGGAATAGAAATCAAATAAATAATAATTATTGTTATTGTTATTGTTATTATTTTATATCAATGTTGTTGCTGTTATTATAGATATCGTCGCAGAATATAGGCTGTTCCGAGTAAAGTTGCCTTTTGTAATTCAGCCATCCCAGGTCCTTGGGAAGGACTCGATGTCTGGATAAAACAAACCAGTCAATAACACCTGTCTGACTGTGTAAGTAAATAATAATAATAATAAGTCTCACACAAACACGATTTCCTACAGGGAGGAGGATGCTGAGGGGCACTGCTTTGCTGTTAGGGAAGGGAAGGGAACAAGATGACTTCCTTGGAGAAGATATGTACATGAGGGAGGGCAAAGAATTCTGGGGTCTGGCCCACTGTGACCAAGGATGCTCTTGCGACGGCTCACCCTGGCAAAGCAGTCCATGGAGACCAAACCATACTTTTGTTCCCGTGGCGGCTTGCCACCAGGGCACTAGCACTCTTGTGAGAGGGCCAGTCTACTGGGGAGGACCTTAGGATTGCCAACCTCCAGTCTTCCACCGGACTGAGCCCCCATTAGTTGAGCCCTCAAAGGGGGGCATGCTTGTGTGGGGGCCCGCGTTCTTTCTGGTTAATGATAGGACTTTTGCACAGCAATCCCCTCTTCTCCAAGGAACATGTTCACACACCCAAAGGATATTTTGACACTCCATGTGCCCGGGGCATAGCCAGAATGAACTTTCAGCTCATTCTGTGGCGGCTCCAGCACAGCTGGAATCACCTTCCTCTAACTTACTAATTATACCACCAACTGGTTTGATATCATGGTGGCAGTGGTGCTCCTAAGTTTCTGGGTGACTGGCAGATGCTCCCCCCCATCTCCCTAGACAATTGGAGTGAGGCAGAAAACAGTGCCGCACTCTGATGCCTCACTCTGACATCACAACAAGACTGCAGGATGCCCTAGCATCATCCTGAAATGAATTAGAGCAAGGATGGTGGTTCCTGCCCTCACTCTAGGGCACAGGTAGGCAACCTTCGTTCTCCAGCTATTGCTGAACTCCTATCACCCCCAGCCACAATTGGTGGGAGCTGCAGTTCAGCTACAGCTAGAGAGCCAAGATTGCCTACCAATGCTCTAGGAAATGAAAGTCGGGGGAACATGGAATCCAGGTGACCAGGGAATGTCAGCAGTAACTCTGCCCTCTTTTATGCTCTCCTGAGAATCCCTGAAATGACCTTTCTCATATCATGCTGTAATGCAGCAGGGCCTCTGAGGAGGAGCTTAATGAAGACATATTTACATATGGAAGGGGGCAGTCTTTTAGGTACCCTGGATCCAGGTCATTTAGGAGTTTAAAACAAAGAGCACTTTGAACTGGGTACAGAAACCAACTGCTGTGTGGCCAACAGAAATTCTGAAGGTAAAACTTTTTGTGGCATTGAGTTTCAGTAATAAGGAAAGCTTCACCTGCTAAACATCTGGATGTTGGGTAGGTGCTACAAAAAGGTGTCCCTAGACAGGTGTTCCCAACCTTGATTCTACAGATATTTTTGGGCTACAGCTCCCATCATTCACAGCTAATGGGAATTGTAATCCAATAACATCTGGGAACCACGGCTGGGAACTCTTGCCCTAGATCATGCCAGTACAATATTCTTGTTCAGCAGGAACCATTTCCTTGCTTGAGAGATGAGCCATATCGGATTGTTAAGTGAAGCCAATCAGATAATTCTGTTAAATGTTATTGCATTGAAGAATCTTTACTTTCTTTCTTTCCATTTCAGCACCCTAATAAATGGCATGGCCTTTAGCAATTTCATCTCCAAAACCTTAAATGTAAATCTTGAAAACAATGATTGGGTCATTCAGATATCGATATTGCCTTGTAAATCATTTTATAAGTCTTAATCCCTTGATGCTCATGCCCATGAGCAAAAAGGAAGCAAATTTTGCAGCTAAGAAGACAACCACAATAATGTCTTATTTTTGCTGGTTTGGTTTTGTCATCCTTTGTACCAAGGTGCAACTAAAGAACTTTTCAAAGAACTGATATAATAATTCCTTGCTAAGCTTTGGGTACTCTCTGTCCATTTCAATGAGACTTCCTCTGAAGAATGTAAAGGTAAAGGTAAAGTTGTGCCGTCAGGTTGGTGTCGACTCCTGGCGATCACAGAGCCCTGTGGTTTCCTTTGGTAGAATGCAGGAGGGGTTTACCATTGCCATCTCCCATGCAGTATGAGATGATGCCTTTCAGCATCTTCCTATATCACTGCTGGCCTATAGATGTTTCCCATAGTCTGGGAAACAATCCAGCGGGGATTCGAACCAGCAACCTCTTGCTCCCTAGGCAAGTCATTTCCCGTCTGCACCATAGAGGTGAATTATTTAGCCTTAAACACTTGGAAAAATAAAAGTGTATACAGTATATGCTTTGGGTTTCTTTCAATGTGGACTTATAATGCAATCTAGATCTTCGCGAGTATTCATGGGCTCAAGCTAGTTTTCTCATCCTTTCTTTCAAGTACAAATCACGAGTTGCTCAATGTGATGTGGGGATACAGGAACTTTGGGTCTTTGGTAAAAATGTCTATATCAAATGTTCAAACGTGGCAGGCACAAAGCACAAAACTATAGGGCCCACTGAGTGCATTAGAGCATTCACAATGAATGAAACAGGACTGAACCATTTTATTGCAAAAGTACCTGTATTCATTTGTGCAGCTACCTCTTATTAAAAGCTTGCACAACAATACAGTGGGGAAAACCACCCTCTACTGTCATTGACTATTCTCAAGAAAGGAGAAAGTACTCTGACATAGACAGAATGACAGACAATTCTCATGAAAGCGGCCCAGAAAAACGAAAAGGCAAATTAACTGTGCCCCAAAGAACATCCCCATTAGAGTGAAATTTGGTTTTAACGACCACTACTTAGAGTCATCATATGGTCTTAATGACCAATTTGTCCTTGCCCAAACCAGCTCTTGTAATAACAGCAGCCACCATGTTTGATGCCCTTTTAATGGTCCATGAGCTTCATTTGTAACGATCCAATTAAGAGGCAGGGCTTGGGTGCCTCAATCATTGACTGTTAATATTGTTTCTGTAGCATCACATTATTATTTCACACTCCGTTAGATTGCCTTCTGAACAATAGACATCGCCCCACAAAAATCAAAGGGTTTTGCAGCTTGTTAAGCCTGAGCTTAAGAATGAGGTATTGGAGAAAGACAGGCAAATACAGAAACCAGCACTGACAATAGAAGTAGGTTGCTGCAGGATTTAATTCTCATTTTTTTAAGGGCACATTATGTAAACAGTTAGAAAATGACAAGGGCAAAGGCAGCCTGCGATTTCATTAGCACATTCCATAAAGAAAAGTAATGAAATCATTTGAAGGCAGTGGTGAAAAAAGCAGGAGGTGGAGTGAACTTTCAGTCTTCTTAGCAACTTATCAACCTTTTTCCATGTTACATGATACTTTTTCAAGTGTGCCTTTTGTGTCTTTGGCCCATGCACTGGGAAAGCTGTTTCACCATCAGTATCCTTCCAGGGAGCTTTAGGCAGCTAGCAGGAGAACATGGACACCCAGTCAACTTGGCAAAGATGCACCTTTCAAGGTGCTGGTTCTCTTTATATTTAGCAGGGGGACAGTTTGTCCTTATTCAGTTCCCTCTAGTGGTTGTCGCTGGTGTCTACTTTGTGTTTCTTTTTAAATTGTCATTTCTTTTACTATATAACCCACATGAGAACTTTTCCACTGAAAAGTGACATCATAATAATTTATATTATTATTATTTATTTTATTTTGCTATTTACACACAGTCTACTAGATGTTATTGAATGGATATGGTACTTTAATTATCTGGCCCTTTCCAAGGGTCTAGGATAATTAAATAAATATTGTTATTGTTATTTGTTTACACAGTCAGACAGGTGTTATTGACTGGTTTGTTTTATCTAGATATCGAGTCCTTCCCAAGGACCTGGGATGGCTGAATTTTATTATCAGTGTTGTTGCTGTTATTATTATATATATCATCGCAAAATATAGGCTGTTCCCAGTAATGTTGTTTTTTGTAATTGGCTGATGGTGATTTCTGTGACCCCTATGGTGTTGAGGTGCTCTTCAAGTTCTTTTGGAATTGCACCCAGGGCGCCAATTACCACTGGGATTATTTTGGTCTTCTTCTGCCACAGCCTTTCAATTTCAGTTTGTAGATCTTTGTATTTTGTGATTTTTTTCTATTTCTTTTTCTTCTATTCTGCTATCCCCTGGTATTGCTTATTTTAACTTGTTTTTATTTCTTCTCGACTACAGTTTCTGTATTATGGTCCCACCAATCTTTGGCTACAGGTAGCTTGTATTTTTTGCAGATGTTCCGGTGTATCATCCCTGCTACCTTGTCATGCCTTTGTTTGTAGTCAGTCTGTGTGATCTTTTTACAACAGCTGATTAGGTGGTCCACTGTTTCATCTGCTTCTTTACAAAGGCAGCACTTGCTGTTTGTTGTGGATTTTTCGACTTTTGCTCTTATTGCATTTGTTCTTAGTGCTTGTTCTTGTGCAGCCAGTATTAAACTCTCTGTTTCTTTCTTCCAGTTGCCATTCTTAAGTCATTGCCAGGTCTTGGTGATGTCTGATTTTCCACTTATATTGTGCAAATATTTACCATGCAGTGGGTTATTTTTCCATTTTCCTGCTCAGCTCTTGACGTGTTCTTTCTTGTAGGCCTGCTTTGTTTCATTGGTGTTGAATAGTTTCTTGTTATTGATCATTTGAAGTGCATCTTCTTCACTGTCCTTTATATATTTTCCAAGCCCTCTTTTCTCCTCCTCTACTGTTTGATGGACTTGCAGCATTCCTCTTTCACCTGAGCTGCGAGGGAGGTATAGTCTATCTACATCACTGCAGGGGTGCAGAGCATGATTGATGGTCATTATTTTCCTGGTCTTACGATCTAGCGTCTCTAGCTCTGCCTGGGTCCAGTCTATTATTCCTGCAATGTATCTGATAATAGGTATAGCCCAGGTGTTTATGGCTTGTATGGTGTTCCCGCCATTGAGTTTGGACTTATCATTAAAATTATTATTATTATTATTTATTTACACAGTCAGACAGGTGTTATTGACTGGTTTGTTTTATCCAGACATCGAGTCCTTCCCAAGGACCTAGGATGGCTGAATTTTATTGTCAATGTTGTTGCTGTTATAGATATCGTCGCAGAATATAGGCTGTTCCCAGTAAAACTGCTTTTTGTAATTGGCTGATGGTGATTTCTGTGGCCCCTATGGTGCTGAGGTGCTCTTCAAGGTCTTTTGGAACTGTACCCAGGGTGCCAATTACCACTGGGATTATTTTGGTCTTTTTCTGCCACAGCCTTTCAATTTCAATGTGTAGATCTTTGTATTTGGTAATTTTTTCTGTTTCTTTTTTCTTCTACTCTGCTATCCCCTGGTGGTAATAATAATAATAATAATAATAATAATAATAATAATAATAATAATAATAATAATAATAATAATAATAGACACCTGATGCTAGTCTCTCTGACTCCTAAGCCCAATCTGTGTAACCAAGGTTTTTTGTTTTTTTTTAAAGGCACTGGTGTTGTCATTCATGTATTAGAAATTGCATGCTTTTTTTCAGCAGTAAAGAACAAATGAGGTCAAGAACATTCAGAAGGTTCAAGGTGCAGAACAGGCAAGACAAATGAGCCAGGGGCACCAAATGAGGCGCAGCTGCCTCTGGCTTCCAGCAGCTCTCCCAGCTTGTCCTGCTCCAGAGCTAATAAGAGCTGCACTGCCTGCAGGCTGGCCACTTGCCATGTAGAGCTAAGTAGGCTCAGCAAAATCCGCATTGCTGAATCTTGCCAGGTTGATACAGATTTCCCCATTGGCATGCTGGAGAGGAAGAGGATATAGTCTGAGGAAGACAGCAGAGGAGTGAGTGTACTCCTTCCCAACAGGAAGGTGTTGATTGGTTCTCCTCAGTTTTGTCAAGGGTGATTAAGAACATATCCATGAGAACTTCCCTCTAGGTTCCAAGTCACCTCAAATTACTCTTTCCTATAGATTCTGTCTTGTTCCCACTAGTGTTCCTGGCTACTGAAATCCATCTCTCTTTAAGAACATAAGATCAGCCCTGATGGATCAGGCTCAAGGCCCATCTAGTCCAGCCTCCTGTTTCACACAGTGGCCCACCAGATGCCCCCAAGAAGCCCACAGGCAGGGGGTGAGGGCTTTGAAGGTTTTTCCTATGGTGCATTAATTTATTTTATTCACTGCTTATTATATTCTGCCTTGGGATTGTTCAGATCTGCTAACAACCATAATAAAACAATAGAAATAGAAATAGAACACCAATAAAATAAAATAACCAAATCATAGCAGCATCACAGTATTAAATCAGCATCAAAATAGATCAAGGAGCACCTTGACAGAACAGCATCATCTTAACTTGGTCCCAACATGCACAAAGAGAAGATGTTAGCTGGACCTCACAGGGTCAAATTGATGAGAAGACACTATCCCAATGGAAGGACTCCCAGAAAACAGAGGACTGGACACAAATCCCTTCCCTCTCAGTGGCCAAGCAACCCCCATGGACATAATAAAAATCAGATAGTCACTGAGTCTCAATAGTAGGAGGTCACCCAGTTGCTTGATTCTACAAATATCAATGGTGGAGGATACGTAAGTCAAGCTGTTTTGGTTTAGGAGTCAGGGCAATACATCCTCACCTTCCCATCCTTCTGGTGAACCACTGTTTGGAAACGCTGAGCTCTATTTGGCTTTTAAATTATTCCTGTAGGGCTCCTGTAGGATTCCTGTGCCTTGAGCTCAAGTTTTATGAGATGGTCACCCAAGGAAGCATATAATATGGTGACAGTTCAGTTCATTCAATCTTCTAATGGCTACCACAGAGACAGCAGGAGCTTTTCTTTCCAGCTGATAGACACTGTAGCAGCTCATTTAGTTTACCCAGCAGAGGTTTTATGGTTGGCACTGAAGTTTGGGTTGTGTTAACTATTTGTGCCTTTGATTTGTTCCACCCGCTCCAATCCATCTCCCAGAATCCCCAGTCAATAATACTTCTAGGGGAAGCCTGGCTGTGCACCATGCAGTTACTTTCTGAGCATGTCATTGCTGCTGTTTTTACCACAGAGGTGAGAAAATTGCTACCTCCAAGCTGAAATAAGCTAGGCTATACATAATCGTATCTCCATCTGCTTTATTAGAACCAGACTGTGGATGCTTAAAGCGGTGGAACGACCAACAGCTGCAGACAGCACTGCTGTGCTATTAGCTATAGGACATGGATCTCATTGCGATTTGCAAAATCCTTAGCACCAATTCAGAAATTGGCCATTCAACACAAAATATTCAGGATCTAGTCATTTTCTTTTTCCAGTCCTGATTTTAGAGTTCGCATAAGCATTGTGTATTAAGTATCTTGACACAGAGAGTATGAAAACATGTTATAATTGGTCCAGGAAATCTGGATATATTTCATAAAATGATGGGGGAGGGGACTGATTCCCCCCCACACACACACACACTTAGTGTGAACATTCTATGTCTGCATTTGAACTACTAGGTTTGAAATTTCATTTTTTGTCAGATGTCCAACTCTCCTTCCTGAGAAGGCCCACCTGAGATGACCTCACAGGGCAGTTTGGACGGGAGAGGCAGTTCTGAAGGTACACAGGCTCCAAACCCTGAAGGGTCTTATAAGTGATAACCAGCACCTTGAATTGGACCTGGAAGCAAACTGGCAGCCAATGCAGTGACCTCAACAAAGGTGAAACATGATCATATTTTCTGCTGCCGATAAGCAGCTGGGCCGCGGCATTTTGTGCCAGCTGAAGCTTCTGAGTCATCTTCAAAGGCAACCTCAGGTAGAGCACATTGCTGTAGTCCAACCGATAGGTGACGAGGTCATGAGTTATGATTGCCAGGGCCTGCTGGTTGAGGTAAGGCTGCAGTTGGCACACCAGATGAAGCTCGGAAAAGGCTTTCCTGGCCATGGCTTCCACCTGCTGTTCCAGCAGGAGCCATGAGTTCAAGATGACCCCCAAGTCACAAGCCTGCTCTTTCAAGGGGAACGCGACCCCATCAAGGAAAACACTCAAAACCGGAACCTGGCCAGACTGAGAACTGAACAAGAGCAACTCTGTCTTGGAGGGATTAAGCCTGAGCTTGTTTTGGCCCATCCATACCCTTACAGCCTCCAGACACTGGGTCAACGCATCCCTGGATTGGCCTGTGGTGGCGATGATCATCAGCATACTGATGATACTTCACCCCAAACCAATGGATGACCTCACCCAGATGCTTCATATAGATGTTAAAAAGAATGGGAATGAGGACTGAGCCCTGCAACACTCCACAAGAGAGAGGCCATGGACTAGAGCACTCATCTCCAATGCAAACTGTCTGAAACTGTCCACGAAGGTAGGAACGGAACCAGCACAATACTGTGCCCCAATTCCCAACCCCCACAGACTATCCAGAAGGATACCATGTTTGATGGTATCAAAACCCACTAAGAAATCGAATAGAACTAAGAGAGGCACATTCCCATCATTGAGGTTCTGATAGAGGTCATCTACCAGAGCAACCAGTGCCATTTCCATGCTGTGCTGTGGCCTAAACCCTGAGTAATTATATTACAGATCCAATATATTACAAATAAAGATCTAGATTCTAATTTTGTTCTGCTGTTCTGTTGCAACAAAAGCATATGCCAATGAAAACTGGAGTTTAGTAAGCAATATGACTTTCTGAGCCTTGTCTTCTATCATGCTCGATTCTTTCCATGACGCTTCACATGCCCTGCTTGAGCATGAGGATGAGGCAAGGCTTTGAGCTGGGGGATGTTTGAAAAGCAAACTCTCTCATCTGGCCCCACTTTGAGTTACATCCCATCCCTTTCCAGCTGGTCCGGCTCAAGGTAGTGTTCACATCCCACCTTCACTGCTACCCTGCCTCAGATTCCCAAAGAAAAGAAATCTTCTTACAGGAAGGAAATGGAGTTAACCACAGCCCAAGCAGAAGTCAAAAGAAGGGATGTATCTAGGGTGGGGCAGGCAGGGCATGTGCCCCAGGCACCACTTGAAGGGGCGCGCCATTTTTAAAAATTAAAAAAAAAATTAAATGGCCACCGAAAAACAAAATGGCCACTGTGCATGCTGAAATGGCCTCTGTGAGGTCCTAGGCCATGCCAGGCCTCACAGAGGCCATTTGAGCATGTGCAGTGGCCATTTTGTTTTCAGCGGCCATTTTTTTTAAAAAGCCGTGTGTTTTTAATGGCCACCGCACATGCTCAAATGGTCCCTGTGAAGCCCTAGAGGCCAGCTGGGGGAGGGGGAACCTTTGTAGACCCACACACACACAGCCCTTAGGAAGCCCCCCGAAGGGTCTACAGGTTAAAAAAAATTAAATTAAATATAATATAAGTCACTGTACACATATTCACTTAGGCACTATGTACAGAGAATTAGGGCTTGTGAATACTGAGCTAAAGCTTATGAACTAGGATTGTATTCATTTGCTTTTACTTTGCTTCTTGTGATAAGTGAGTTAAATATGATGTCTGAATAATATGGCTATTAATGGTGAGTTTGTCTCTGAATCAGTGTGAAATCCTTAGTATTAAGGCCCACTGGGAGTTTCTTGCTCTCTTTCGCTCATTTTAACTGTCTTTCTGAAATACTAGAATATATTCCAAGCAGTGACACAGTTTACTCTGCATATCCTTTAATTGTTTTCAGATTATCTGGGAAAAGTCAAATTTTCCATTTATTTTTCAAACCTACGTAATAGTGATGCTACGATACATAGTAGAGAATTAGACAGGCACTTCTGTTTAGTTTTCCAAGTACACCTCCACATAATATTTGGGTATTTCATGAGCCCCAGCATATGGAAATTTGTAGTTTTCCAGCATTTTTTGGTCTGGCTACATCCACTGCTAAATAGTTTGAAATATTAAAAGATTAACAAGCTTGACTTGTATTTTTGAGCTGATATTATGGTAAAGTTATCTGAAAGATGGGTGTCTGATGTTTGGACAGGGGGCGCAATTTCAGGGCTTGCCCTAGGCACTATTTTCCCTAGATAAGCCTGGTCAAAAGAGAGGAATACTAAAGCTGATCTCCAACACTGATTAGGACCAGTCTCAGGAGTGAGACAAGGGTCCAGGACTCTCAAAATGGCCCACTGTATGTCCACAAAACCCCCATGTGCCCATCACCACCTCTGTGCCATGGTGATAGGATGACTCAGCAAAGAGAGTCTCCTCCTCTTTTCCATCCCACTTGCTGAGATAAGCCCTACCATGAATTTAAGAGGGCCCAGGTGAGAGGAGGCCTATAGAAGGCAATTTGCTGAGGGCAATTTTCTGAAAGTTGGACTCTGCCCATCATTTGTAAGCAAAGCTCAGGTTTGTTTACTGAACATAATGCACCTCAAACATACTTACAGTATCCCTTCTAGATACATATAAGACATTTCTGCATTGACTACTATATTGTGTTAATATAGCACAAAACACAAACAAAACCATTGCAGACAACCTGCTGTTTGCAAGGATATTTTTTTAATTAGTGCCAGTTCAATTATTTATGAATGAGAGAGTTGCTCATAAAAATCACTCTCTTTTTTATGAGTAGAAGGTGGAATACAGATTTAGCTCTCTTTTTTAAAAAAAACCAGCTTCAGAATACATCTTTCTTTTATCTCAAACAAAAAGATCAAACAAGCAAATGCCATAATCAAGCCACAATAATGAAATATGGAGGAGAGGAATATAAAGGCTTTTGCAACGCAAGGAAATAAATTGTTGTTCAATTAGCTAGCTAAAAGAAAGGGAAGCCACGCCACTGTTATTAACATTTACATTAATACAATTGGGTTTTTAAAAAATTTGTGTGACTTAATTATTCTTTATTTGCTTGAATGGTACTCCACGGGCCCACAATGAGACAGTATCTATATTAAGAAGCCAAAAGCATACCCCACACAGAGCTGGAGAAAGACAACTCAGATATTGTGAGTCATTACAATAAGGTTTCCCAGGATACCAGGTTTTCTGTCTGCAGAACAAATAAAAGAGAAGCATCATTCCTAGTGATGTAGACTAAGAGACCCAAGTGACTGTGATGGGACTGACCTCATAGGGAGCCTCTTTATTCTCACCAATATCTCAAATCCGAAACAGCTGCCAGAGAAGAACACCTCTCCTGCTTAGAAGACGTGACCCAGCTCTAGTAGACTAGGCCAGGGTCAGGCTGCCTTTTCAGACATTCAAATCCTGGAGCTTTTTTCCACCACAAGCCACGCAACCCCATTTGGGAGCTAGATTGGGGCCAACGCTGCATATGCAGCACGGCCAGAAGCGACTCTCCCTGCCTTTAAGGCAGGGAAGAGCTGCTCCTGGCTGCTCTGCGAATGCAGCACCTGCCGTTTAACTCCCAAATGGGGCTGCGCAGCCTTGCTCGGGAGCTAAACCAGCACCCCCCAACATCTGATGTCAGACACGGGGGCGTGTCAGGGCCGTGAGGCACAGTCCCTGAGGGACGGCAGCCCAGGTTCTTTGAACCCGGTCACCCAATGGTGGCTACCCCCCTGCTTATGCAGTAATGCAATGAGGAAGGGGGAGGGAAACACAATGAGGTCATTCACACAATCAAAAACTGTGTTCTACCCAGGTTTGAGAGTTGTGTGTACTCCCAATTTTTGATTGTGTGGAAGCAAGGTTAGAGGAAAACCTGGGTAGAAGTGATTGTGTGGAAGCAAGGTTAGAGGAAAACCTGGGTAGCTTTTTCTCCTACCTTGCTTCCACACAATCACTTCTAACCAGGTTTTCCTCTAACCTTGCTTCCACACAATCAAAAATTGGGAGTACACACACCTCCCAAACCTGGGTAGAACATAGTTTTCGATTATGTGAATGACCTCAATAAAACCAATGGAAATGAGGAGAACCTTATTTCCAAAACTCAGAGAAACAGTACCAGCCTGCTAAACAGTGGCCAAGAACTTGACTGTAGTACCATGTTCAAATTTGAACATCACAGTTCAAGAAGATTGTTTGTTTAACCAGAGGTGCACCTAGGTCATTTGAAGCCGGGGCCTAAAGGCCTTTGAAACCTCCCTCGCCACCCCCACCGCGCCCACTGCAAGTTATGCATCAGCCCCCTACACACTCGGACTGTATTTTTAACACGTGGGTTCTTGAGGGCACAAACAGCAACTGAACTCACAACCATGTAAGAATACAAAAACCAGCTATATAGATGCAAATATGCAGTAGCAGAAACTTTTGAACAAGCAACTTAACATATTCCTATCCCACATATTTCTTTCCCTTCCCTTCTCGCCCCGCTCTGTCTCTAAAGCAGAGGTCACACTCAACCACCCGGCACAACAGAAGCCAGTGGTGTGGCATGGCAACCACACCGCCTGGGACAAACTAAAGAGGATTTGGGGATCCCCAGGGAGTGTGGAGGCCCTGGACGTCCACCTGGAAGTCCAGGGGTAAGAGTGCCTCTGTTTTTAACACAAGTGTATACTGCCAAAACACGCATCTCAAGGGGGTTTACAAAAAAATTCAGAATGCACAAAATTAAAAGAATCAAGGCAGTTTAACTAAAACTACTTAAAACTACTTAAAAACCACTTAAAATTAACCAGTAGCCTGGTTAAGCAGGTGCATCTTAAGAGTTTTTCTAAAAGCTGTCAAGGATGTTGAAGCTCTATTCTGGCCAGGAGTATTTTCCAAAGTCTTGAAGCAGCTATAGCGAAGGCCTGACCCTGATGGCAACCGTAGACGGAACACCCCAGAGGATTTTAATAAATGGTGGGGCTCATGAAGTATTAAGTGCTTTCTTAAATACCCTGGGTTCAAGCCATTTAGGGCTTTATTGGCAGTTACCAGAAACATATTGGTGAGCAATGTAATTCTTTTTAGATAGGAGCAATATGTTCCCTTTGGGTTTTCCTGGAGACCAACCTGCCTGCCACATTTTGCCCCAACTGCAGTTTCCAGACTACATACAAAGGCAACCAAACACAGAGTACACTGAAGTAATCAAACCTGGATGTTACTAGTGTATACACCACTGTTTAAAGTCACTTTCTTCCAGAAATGAACACAACTGTCATATCTAAGCTGACCAAAATCATTCCTGGCCACTGTCTCAATCTGAGGTACCAGAGAGAGCTCTGGGTCCAGAAGTATTCCCCAACTGCATGCCTGGAAGGAAGTATGACCCATCCAGGACAGACAGATATAACCCACTTCTTGAGTTACAACCCTCACAGTGACTCCCAACTGACAGTTTGGGAAGGAAAACAAGAGGAGGAGGAGATATTAAATCAAGTGAGCAAAGGCCAAATAAACTGATAAGTAGATGCTCAGAAAATCACTCTCCTAACTTACCACACCCATGTGTAACAGAAAAAATATCTGCAGTGCTTAACAATATTTGACAGAAATTCCTCTACATTTTCACATAGTAATTGCAAAAAGCACCTTTTGCCCCTGGAAGCTGGGGACAACAGCAATGTTGTTTGCAATATTGTTCTCTGGACAATTCTCTGTCCTTGAACTGCATAAAACTATACATTTTGCAAGGGTAATCATGCTAGGGTAATGCCCAATTCAGAGTGTTCCAGTGTTGCATTTTTCACTCTGTTATTGCACTTAAGAGGGGGCCACAGCTCAGTGGTACAACACACACTTTGCATACAAAAGGTCTCAAGTTTTATCTCTGGGATCTCTGGTTAAAAGGCGCCCAGAAACCAAGGCTAAAGAAGACTTTGGCTTGAGACCTTGGAGAGTTCCTACCCATCAAAGCAGATAGCAGTGGGGTAGATATATTGGTGGTCTGACCCCATATAAGGCTTCTTCATATGTTCACCTGATTTTTCTGGTTATATAATTGAAAAGAGACACAGATCAGTGGCAGAAATGTCATGCAAGTTCAACACAGAGATCTTCTGGAGGCCCCAAAACAGGTCTAGAAGAACCAACAGCCAGCTTCATGACTGTTAATGTGATGCAGGTTCATGAATCCAGTCAATTTTTTAACGCAGTTCTGTCCTTGCATATTTAAGGCATAGCCGATAGTGTAGGACAAGCTGCTTGGGGTGGTATGGCCTACCACTTGTTATTTGGATCCTCGTCCAACTTGGCTGCTATCTAGCAGGGAAATTGTTGGAGATGGACTATTTAATATCATTAACTCATCAGTGAGGTAAGGTAGGATGCCTCCTTATTTAAAAGAGGCAATGATTAGACCAATTCTTAAGAAGCCTTCCCCAGATGATAGATAGTTATAGGCCAGTCTCCAATCTCCCATGGTTCGGCAAGGTGATTGAGAGAGTGGTGACTAATCAGCTCCAGGCAGTTTGGGGGGAAACCAATTATCTAGACCCATTTCAAACTGGCTTTAGAATAGGATATGGGGTTGAGTCTGCCTTGGTCAGCCTGATGGATGACCTGTATCAGGGAATCGACAGAGGGAGTGTGACTCTGTTGGTTCTTTTGGATCTCTCGGTGGCGTTCGATACCATCGACCATGGTATCCTTCTGGATCACCTGGGGAAGTTGGGGATAGGAGGCACTGCTTTGCAGTGGTTCTGCTCCTATCTCTCGAGTAGATTCCAGATGGTGGAGCTTGGTGACAGTAGCTCTTCAAAATGGGAGCTATTATATGGAGTTCATCAGGGCTCCATTCTGTCACCAATGCTTTTTAACATCTACATAAAACCACTGGGTGAGGTCATCAGAAGATTTGGTGCTGGGTGTTATCAGTATGCTGATGACACCCAAATATATTTCTCCTTATCATCATCATTAGGAAATGACATTCACTCCCTAAATGCCTGCCTACGGACAGTAATGGGCTGGATGAGGGATAACAAATTGAAGCTGAATCCAAGCAAGACTGAGGTGCTCATGCTGGGGGATCAGAATTTGAGGGATGAGTTAGATCTTCCTGTGCTGGATGAGGTTATACTCCCCCAGAAGGAACTGGTATCAGCTTGGGAGTGCTCTTGGATCCAGGCCTCATGCTGGTATCTCGGGTGGAGGCTATGGCCAGGAGCGCTTTCCATCAACTTCGGCTCATTTGACAGCTGCATCCATTCCTTGAAGAGAATGATTTCAAAACAGTGGTGCATCATCTGGTAACCTCCAGGCTTGACTATTGCATGTGCTCTACATGGGTCTGCCTTTGTAAGTAGTTCAGAAACTTCAGTTAGTTCAAAATGTGACAGCCAGATTGGTCTCTAGGGTAACCCGGAGAGACCATATTATGCCTGTCTTAAAACAGTTGCACTGGTTGCTGATATGTTTCCAGGCAAAATACAGAGAGCTGGTTATTACCTTTAAAGCCCTGAATGGCTTGGGTCTGGGCTACCTTAGAGAGCACCTTCTTCGGTATGATCCCCATCACGTGTTGAGATCATCTGGAGAGGTCCGTCACCAGTTACCACTGGAGCTCTGGTGGCAACTCAGAACCAGGCCTTTTCTGTAGCTGTTCCTGGCCTATAGAATGCACTCCCAGGAGATACCTGCAGTTTAGGCTTGCTGTTGGCCTTTAAGAGAGCTCTAAAAACTTACTTGTTTGGCCTGGCCTTCCAAGGTTTTAAAATTGTTTTTAAGTATTTTATTTGGTTTTAAATGGTTTTGAATTGTTTCAAAATTGTTTTTATATTGTTTTAAGTGGTATGTTTTAAATGACTTTAGCAAGTCTTTTTAAACTTGTGCACCACCTGGAGCCTTTGGATGGAGCAGTCTATAAATGTAATAAATAAATGTAGAAATGCAGCATTGGAACTAACCCAAAGCATGGAATAGTAGCTTAATTAAATTAGGGTGTTGCCAAATTCTAAGTTTTCAATGTACACACCCTCATTATACTGTGCCACCACAAAGTCTTCTAAAATAGTATTCTTGGTGGCATGCTACTGTAAATGTGGGGCTAAGTATTAAAAATCAGCATCTATATGCATGAAAATACAACCATGATACAGTTTCACCATGAACACAAAATTAACAGAGGTTTGGTTTGGCTAGGATATTTCCAGAAGGCCTGGGCCATGTACGTTGCCCTTGAACAGTCTGTTCCCATATATAAACCTGTGCATATGAAACTATCAGTAGGTGGCTTGTTCTGACCACAAAGGTTCTCAGCAGCCCAACCTGTAAACCAGCATAAACCAGTTCTTTTCTTCCAGCTAAAGACTCAGCATCAAGGGATAACTACCCGGGTTTCAAAAGTACTTGCCGAGATGCCCAGAAAACATATTTTCTATGCCAAAGTTTTTCACTTTCCAGAGTATACCCCTAAGAGGGTAGGTTCAAAGAGAGGGAGAAGCCTGTAATGGTCTGAGAAGAGCTTATACTGGATTATTCCAATCTAGTCCAGTATCCTGTGCCAGTATTTCCCAGGTGCTTGTGGACTTCGGAAAGTCCACAAGTAGGACATAGTTAGCCTTCTCCCAATATTGCTCCCTTGCAACTGATCTTGAGATGCATACACTGCCTCTGAACTTTGAGGTAGCCTATTGCTATCATGACTAGCTGGTATTGATAGCCTCATCCTCCATGCGCTTGTCTATTTCCCTTTGGACGCCATCTAGGCTAGTGGCTATCACCACAACTTGAATTTCTTATATTAATTATATGCAATGACTCACATTCCGTGCAAGGGGATGTGGGTGGCTTGAGCACCCTTGCATGTTGTAATCCTCGCTGATGGGACTGCACTGGAGGGCGGGCTGCTCTGTCGTAAGGACCCTGTACATGCAGTTGCGTGACATGATGGCCATGATTTCCAATCAGTGTCGCGTCATGCAACGGCATGCACAGAGCCCTTACAGTGGAGTGGGGCAGTGATTATGAACACACAGGGGCATGAACAGCTGCTCACAATCCCTTGTGCTGTAAGTGAGCTGGTGTACTTTGTCGGTTCTGAATCTCCTACCAACAAATCTTACTGGATGCCTCTGGGTTCTAGAGTTATGGGAGCTGGAGGAACCCTCTCTCTACCCACCTTCTCCACCCCATGCACAATTCATGTCCCCCATCACCTGTCTTCAAAACGGAAAGGTCTCAATGGGGGGGGGATGCTGAAGATGCTCCGTTCTTCTTGTCATTGTGGTTGCTGTTTCAGCACCTTTCCTAGCTCTACAATATCCTTTTTGAGAGAGTTGTTACATGAGGTTGGGGCCCCAGAGTTTTACAGTAGAAGGGAGTCGTAATGACAATCCTTTGTATCCTGATGGTAGCCAAGTCAGTTCAACACACACACCTCTTTCTGAAAAGCAGAAAACCACATGCAATTATTTATCCTTCAAATGATACCTCTAGGAGTGTCAACACAGAGAGAAGCTGTACAAGCAATTTCACTGGAATTGGCTGCCTGTAGTATAAACTACTTTTATGTTTTGATTTGAAGATTTCCCACCCCCACCCCCTGCCTAGGGAAAGTAAAGAAAGTGCAGCAGAAAAATCTATTTGTGATATTTATTCACTGTAAATTGCTATCTCATTTCTCTCCCCCCACACCCCACTCCCTTTTGCTATCTTTGTAGTTCATCTGCCACCTTGTGGCAGCTCTGGAGACTTTGGGGGCAAACCAAAAACAACAGGATACTTGCTATGTTTTGATCTCCCCTCTATTTCCTAGAGGCCTAACTGAGCTAGAGCTTTCATCATTAGAGCCCCATTCTGTTTTGAAGGAGTAACACCACTTCCATCTGTTTCTTAAGAATGTCCATATCCAATACAGATTACATCTAGATGGGAAATGGGTTTTATTTTTCAAAAAGGACTTGCTTAGCTATCCCCTTAAATAACTAATCAGCTTGTCAGATAGCATATATCCAGACCCTTTTAACAAATATTTTATTATTTTTATTTAGATGTTTTGATTTCTGCAAATCTGCTATTTCAGTCTTTTTCCTCAGCAGAAGACTGAAGTATGAAAAATGCAACATTTTTTTAAAACAAAGGGTTTTAACAATTTCACCGAGTTGTTAAATTCATGGACACTGCCAAAAAGTTTTTTTAAAAAACTTTTTTGGGTGTGGGGCATCAACAGCCATTTAGGAAGATTCACATATGTACAACTTGCAGTCCATCAAGCTGAGTGCATTCCACCAGTCGTGTATAGGAGCTCACTTGGTACTTGACAGTCTAGATGTTTTACAATCACAGGCAGGCAGCAAAAAACAACCCGGCAGCAATCACAGGCAGGCAGCAAAAACAGGAATTTTTGCCTCTGGTGAAGGTTTGATGCATAATATGTGGAAAGAACTTTCCCACACTGCCCAAGAGTTTTAAAACTTCATACTCCAAACCTGCATATCTTGCCACCCACTGAGTCAAACAAAGGCTAGCAGCCATGTGTCGTGCCCCCGCCCGTACTTCTTCCAGGGACTCATCTGTGCCTTGTGAAAATGTCCATTTCCCCAATAGAATTTTCCCTTGCTAAACACTACAGAAAAATGCTGGTCGAAAAGGGCTTTATATGTAGCCCATCCTTACATCAACCTACGTAGGTCCAGCGCCATATGGACAATCCCATGAACACACGGAGCTCATGCACATGAAGGCTGCCCTATTTGCTTCAATGGGTGGGTTCAGATGACCCTTGGAAAGTAAGTAGAAGGGAATGGGAGGTTCCTAATGAACACATGCTCCTAGCACAAGCAAGAAGTTGTGTGCACTTCATGTCTCCTGAAGCTTACAAGGTCCCTCTGCTGCCTGACATTCTCCACGCAACTTCAACTCTTGGTTACAGATGCTGGGCAAATGGGTTATGGAGGAAACCCAACACTGTCCACCCAACACTGGCAGCTTCAGATGATGCTAAATGCATGCAACCTCCAGCCCACACTAGCAGCATGCCCTCACCAGGAGCCTATGGTTCTCTCCTGCTTACTTTCTGCAGGTCATCTGAACCCACCCAATGTGAACATCTCACTCCAAACCAAGAGTTCCCCACCTCATTGAAAAGAACCGGGCAGCCCTTGCAGGTGTGTGTGTGGTGAGCTGTCCTGTGCATACTTGTGCCCTTGCATCCTCAAGATAGACAGCTCCAGGGCTTATGGATCGTCTTCTTACAAGGCACAGATAACACCTGATCAAGATTTTGTTCCAGCTCCATCTTTCAGCAGGTATCCTATCCATAGCACTTGACACCATACTAATTTTATTAGTTTTATTTTAGGTAAAGGTGAAGTGTGCTGTCAAGTCAATTTTGACTCCTAGAGCCCACATAGACCTATGGTTGTCTTTGGTAGAATACAGGAGGGGTTTATCATTGCCTCCTCCCACGCAGTCTGAGATGATACCTTTCAGCATCTTCCTATATCGCTGCTGCCTGATGTAGTAGCAGCAAGGATTCAAACTGGCAACCTTCTGCCTGCTAGTCAAGCATTTCCCCACTGCGCCACTTAAGGCGTAGCAGTTTTATTTTACATTGTATCTATTTTATTGTTGTGAGCCACCCCGAGCAGTAGTGTACTGGAGGGGTGGGGTATAAATATTTTAAATAAATAAGTAAATAAGTAAGTAAGTAAGTAATGAACTTTTGGAGATGCAGCTCCTGATGGCATTGACTCTTAGCACCAGCAACCACCACTAGGGGCACTAGGAGTCGAGATAATGAGCAAGGGAATCACCTCTCTGACTATGCTTCCTCTACTCCTCTTCCCCTTTGTTAGACTTTGTTGTCAGGTTTCATTCTCTCACCTGCGAGACAGACTTCCTCTTGCTCTACCCTTCCTGATGTAGCATGTAGGCCTTTCCTATCTTTCTGATGTATTTCCTAAAAAAATGACTTTACTTAGAATTTCAACTCCATGTCTCCAGACAATGCGAATTAGCAGTGCTCTACTTACTTGTGCACTTCCTCTGAGGGTGGGATAGTTAAATATTCTCCCCACCAAATCTCTCTAACACAGACTAAGACTGCACTGGTGCTACACTGGTATATGGAAGGAAATTTAACTACCTCCCCTCCCCCTGGATGTGGATAATCTCTGTGTCACCAAAAAAAATGTCCCTGAGAGCTTCATGGCCCTCAGACATATTTTTGGGTGGCATGGAACAATTCATGAGGAAGGAGGAAATGTTGAAATGTGCCCCCACTACTGATCCAGCAATGGAGCTGAGTTAGCTGGTCTTTTCAGAAGCACCAGCGTTTCTCCCATTGCAGCAGTTCTTCTTTAGTCAGCCACTATATTTACTATTCAGTAATTACATACAAATACAAGACTTTAATTATTAGATTTCCTCCAACAACAGGATAAGAACAATTCATTCATTCATTCATTCATTCATTCAATTTCTATACTGCCCTTCCAAAAATGGCTCAGGGCAGTTTACACAGAGAAATAATACATAAATAAGATGGATCCCTGTCCCCAAAGGGCTCACACTCTAAAAAAACACACAAGAGAGACACCAGCAACAGTCACTGTAGGTACTGTGCTGGGGGTGGATAGGGCCAGTTGCTCTCCCCCTGCTAAATAAAGAGAATCACCATTTTAAAAGGTTCCTCTTTGCCAAGTTAGCAGGGCTTTAATTCTAATTCTAATTCAATAAAACATAAAAGCAGAACAAAGGCAGCTAAATAATTCAAAAAGCAAGAGACAGCTCATTGGCCAAAGGCCTGGATAAAGAGGGCAGTCTTCAGTTTCCTCCTAAAGGCAGGGAGAGAGGGAGCCATGCGGGTCTCAGCTGAGAGTAAGTTCCACAGCCTGGGGGCAATCACTGAGAAGGCCCTGTCCTGCGTGCTCAACTAATGGGCCTCAATAGGTGCCAGCACACAGAGCAGGCACCATCCTCCCAGTCGATCTAGCCTGGTAGGTAAATTCCGATTAAAAAATAGCCAGATGTTCATATTAAAGAATACCCCAAAAGACTGCTTAAAGCAACGGCTGATATGATGCAGAGTCTCCCGATGACAGTAAGGACTCTCCAGGGCTGCTGCACAACTTCAAAGGCAACACGATAGTGCCAACCACATATTCTGGGTCTCTTTCTAAATGGACAATAGCAGGTGGAAGGGAGCATAGGAGGATCCCAGCCAATCATATCTTCTACAGGTGGGCAGGCTGATCCAAGTCCACAGGTACTCACGGTTTTCTAAAATGCTAGTCCTGGTGGTGACCTGACAGGGCTACATTGCATTCTACACCTTTCAGCAGGTGGGAAAGCTCATTTTGTCTGCTGAAAAAGTACCTGTCTCTAGAAAAGAATCCTGACAAGGCATACAAATGTAAGGCATAGCACAGAGTTTACTGAGTTGATGCTATCTTTACATTACAAATGAAACACAAATGGCAGAAGTGAAGCAGAGTAATACGTTACTATTAATATTGTGTTTCTTCAAATGGAGCAAGTACCAGTTTTCAAAGAGTGAATGGCACTAATGATTTGTCATGGCTAAGATGGGTCTTAGATTCACAGCAATGGTCTATAATCTATTACTGATGCTATGGATATGGAGAAAGTGTAGCAGTTTCTCTTTCTGCAATCAACTGAATAGCTTCTTTAATGAGATGCCATGTAAAAAGCAGCAACCCCCATGCCTGCGTTGGCTATCGATCTCCAAAGCAGCTGCAGACAGAAAGGGTTAGCTCAGGACCCTGTTTTCAGCCTGTGTGCTTCTGCATGCTTCAAGCAATATGAATGCTGCAGCTGTCCACAGGGCAAAGAGACAGGATTTGCTAGAGAGAATAAGGGAATCAAGCTGCAAGAGGTATTTCCTAACTCCTCCCTTCTGTTGATTTCCTAGCTCCGTCTAGCCAAAAACCATTGAGGCACCAAGAGGTGAGTGAGCTTTGAGAAGTGAATGAGCAGCAGTGGATACAGCTTCTGCCTTTTAGGATCGACCATCAACAGTCAAGGATCCAGCAGTCAAGAAATATGCCGTAGACTAGCACGTGGTAGGATTGCAGTGAAGGCCTTGGAAAGGATATTTAGATGCCATGACGGGTCTATACCTACAAAGATTAGAATCGTACGGACCATAGTTTTTCCCATGACACTCTATGAATGTGAAAGCTGGACTTTGAAGAAGCAAGATAGGAAAAGTATAGATGCTTTTGAACTTTGATGCTGGAGAAGACTTTTGAGGATGCCATGGACAGCCAGGAAAACAAACAAATGGATCATAGAACAAATTGATCCAGAATTTTCACTCGAGACACAAATGACCTGGCTCAAACTATCATACTTTGAACACGTTATGTGGAAACCCAGCTCCCTTGAGAAGTCCATAATGCTGGGGAAAGTTGAAGGAAAGAGAAGAGGATGACCAACAACAAGGTGGAGGGACTCGAATATGACAGCAATGAATGCCCCACTGAGAGACCGAAGAGGCCAAGTTGAAGACAGATCATTCTGGAGAGAATCTACCTATGTGGTCACTAAGAGTTGACACTAACTTGATGGCACTTAATCAATCAATCAGTCAATCAATCATGAGCTCTTCCAGTGGCCCAAGCAATGCTGGGGAGAAAGTTCAAATGGGGATCCTGAGGCACAGTTGCCTGCAGCTGTTCAGGGCGCCAATGTCTGCTACAAACACTAGGAAGTCTAGTTAAGAGACAAATTATGGACTAGGGCTAAATCTCACAATTTATTCCGTTTGCTGACATGATGCGTGGTTGGAAGGTTGCAGAGCTGGTGCAACAAAGCCAGAAGCAATATCATGGCTGTGGAGAATAAGCAGTAGTGCTACCAGCATCATGAATTTATTCTCATTCTCATGACTGATGAAAGTGTGATGATACTGGTAGTGCTACTGACTGTTCTCTACAGCAGTTCATATATTCCTTATCCACAAAGGTTATCAAAAAGGATGGCTGCCTGTCCCCAAAGGCTCTCAGCCCCAAAGGCTCGCAATCTAAAAAGAAACACTAGGTAGAAAGCAGCAACAACCACTGGTTGTTGCTGTAGTGGGGGTGATCTGGGCCAGTTGCTCTCCTACTGCTAAATATAAGAGAATTACCACTTTTAAAAGTGCCTCTCTGCCCAATTAACAGGGGTGTCTGAGTAGGGGATAGCAGGGGTCACTGCTTACGGCTCTGCAGCAGCAGCTCCACAAGTTCTTTTGAAGATGTCATGTTGGTCACTGAACAAAATATTTTGGGCAAACGTACACTGCCTTCTAGCCACAAAGTGGGATTCAGGCTGACAGCATGTCAGTAAAGCATCCTAGAAACAGTCAATGAAAACAAAGCAAATTTCAATTTTAAGCAATTCTACGACTAACAGAAGCTTTGAAAGACCTTTAAGGTAGCAATTTAAAACAATAGTAGAGGGAGAAAGAGAGCGGGGAACACACAGTTAAATAAATTACCCACCAAAGTACTGGAATGAGCAGGACATATGTTGCCTGGCTCCTAAAAGATATCAATGATTGTGCTAAGCAGATCTTGGGAGGCAGTTCCAGATTTCCAAGAACCACCACCAAAAGAAGCCCTTCTCTTGGTTGCTACCCACCTAGCCTGTTCAAGTAAGGGCTAGAGATGTGCAAACAGGTTCGATGTCAAACGTGTTTGACATCAAATTGGCTTGGCTCGACTGTTTGGGGGTCAAACCAAATCACCTCCTGTTCAGCCCAACCCTGGAGCGAAACAATCCCCTGCCCCAGCCAGTTTGGGGGGTTCACAAGTTGTTGTTTTAATTTATTTATTTTTCCAAACTTACCCCCTTTGAGGGAGTTGCCCAAGACAGCAGAGAGGGGTCCGCAGAGGTCTCCACTCCCCCTGCCGGCCTCCCTTAGTAAAAAAAATCGGCCACACAGCCACTCTTGAGCTGGTTTTCAGCCTTTCCCCCAGCGCGGCGGCCATTTTGGAGGCTACTGCACCTGCGTAATGGGCCTCTGCATGGCCTGGGTCATTTTTTACTAAGGGAGGATGGCAGGGGGTGGGGGAACCTCCACAGACCACCACCCCCACCACCTCGGACAACTCCCCCAGAGGGAGTAAGTTTTTTATTAAAAAAAACTTAAAAAACAAACAAACTTTTGAACCCCCCGAACTGCCTGGGGGGGCGGTGGTCGAAAGGGTGCCAGACTAAAATGGCCCAGTCCAGTCTGGGTCCAGTTTGGACTCGAACCAGACCAGACCAGCCAGTTCTGTGCACACTCCTAGTGAGGGCACCCAGATAAGGACCTCTGTTGATGCTCTTTTACCTTCCAGGCAGGCTGGTACAGGAGTAGACAATTCCTTCTGGTACTCTGATCTCAGATTATATTGTTCTCCATGCTACCCCCATCACTGTGCAAACAAGAGTGAATCTGGAACATTATCAGAGTGGTCCTACGTATGGTTTCCTCAAAAGTAACTCTCACTGAATTCAGTAAGAGTCACTGCCAGCAAAGTATGCATAGGATTAGTCTCATTGTATATGCCAGATCATCTCTCTAGCTATCATTGCTGAATTCAGATGTGTTTTCATTTTCTAGGCCCTCAGAGCAGCAGCTGAAACATCCTCCTCCTACCCCTAATTCCATTCTAATGAGCCCACATGGATACCCACAGTTCTTGAGTATTGATCTCCTCCAGTTCAAAGATTGTTATCCCAATGAGAGACTTTAAAACACATTATTTGCCTCCCCTGTGAAATAAGCAGGAGGATTAAGCATCCATTCGATTGCCAGTTTTCTTAACTGAAACCATACAATTAAATCATATGAAGCTGCAGGATCCTGCACTGAAATGAACAATTTTAAAGCCAGCTTACAAAACTACATTTTAGATATATGGCACGAAAGAAGGTGAATTGCATAATCAGGAATACCGACACTGCTGCAGAGCTTAGCTGGCAAAAATGAGGGTGCCTGGAAGGCCTAGCCACTGACCTGAAAGAGGTGCCCTTGTGCTCCGTATGTCCATCATGGTAGCCATGAAGCATAATTCAATGGTCACAAGTGAGAAAGATTCCACAGCACACTTTTCTGAAGGTGAACAGCAAAGCTGCGGTTCTAGATCATGCACAGTGCCTGAAACAGAAAATACAAATGGGAACCTGGCACCAAGTGGCGATCTCCCATTCAAATAAACAAGCACTGAACAAGCACGTTCTTCTTTCGTTTCCACCTGGAAGTGACTTGCCCATATAAGAGCAACTGGGTAGCACATCACATTCTCCTGGCCAAGTGTGTGTGTGTGGGGAGGACCTATAGGATAAGCATGCTGGGTTCAATACTCCTGCATACCTCTGAAGACTAGAACTCTAACAATGCTACCAGACATCACTCAGAATTGTGACAATGGGGAGCGTAATGTCCAGTGTCACTGAGGACACACCTGCATCACAAATTTAACATTGTTCACTAGTTGTTTGCTTTCTCCCAGGCAGTACTTGAGTAATAGAGGCGGAGGGAATCCATCCCCCCTACTTGTATTTATAGGACCACAATTTAGCTGAACTGGGAGGACTAGGGGCAGGAACTGGAGAATTCATTAAGGCCCCTCTGCCTTTCCCACCATAATCTGAGTATTGCCCTAAAGAACCCTAGGAACTGCAGTTTTAATGAAGCTATAGTTAGGGACTGGATCTCTTCCAAAAAGGTTCTCAGCACTCATGTCAAACTAGGGATGAGCACAAAACAGATTTTGTGTTTTGTTTCAGTCTCAAAACAAAACGCAGACTGCCAAAACATTTCGTCGAAGTAGCGGACAACCTGGTTGTTTCGATGAAACAAATTCAAAATGTTTTGAGTGTTTTGGCCATAGGGAACAATACGGAAACACCCCCATTGTTCCCCATAGGGATATCAAAGTGGGTTAGTCGTGGGGCATGATGGTAGGGATGTGCAAAATGGCTCAAGGTTGAGCTGGTTCACCATTGAATTGGGCCAGCTTGAGGGCTCACTCTTGAGCCAGACCAAGCCCAGTTTGGCTCGACCTCGGGCTGAACTCCCTCAAGCTGGCTCGGAGCTGATTCAGGGGTTCTAAGTTGCTCTTTAAAAAAATAATAATTATAGACTCTCCACTGGGTCCACGTTGGTGGTGGTGACCATGTGCAGGGGGTGGGGGGTCTCATCTCTCCCTTCTTCCACTCTAAATAGGGCCGGTTCATCCCATTTTGGGGATGTTCTGGCCCTTCCTCTGGTGGTAGTGGCCATTTTGGAGACTCCCTCCTCCAAAAATGGGCCTTCAATGGGCCTCTTCATGGCCTGGGTCCCACAAGGGGGCCCACTGGGCATGCACGGTGGCCTCCAAAATGCCCACCGCCACCAGAGGAAAGGTTGGAATGGCCCGAAAATGGGCCAAACCACCCTTTTTAGAGTGGGAGAAGGCCAGCAGAGGAGGGGGAGATGGCAGAAACCACCCCCCAGTGGTCACCCCCACCAACCCAGACCCGGCGGTAAGTCTTTAAAAAAAAGGTTTTTAAAAAAACTAAGAACCACTGAACCGACTCAAATTCAAGCCGAGCTGAGGTATGTTTGAGGGGCACAACATGCTCAGTTCAGTTCAAGACATTTCTTTCAAATCAGGGATATTTTAGTCCAAGCTCAAAACAGATCCTTTATGTAGAGGGCATTCAAGCTCGAAACACTCAAAATGGCCTGTTATGAGTAGAAACATTTCAACGTCGAAACATTTTGCACATCCCTATGCCAAACTACAAGTTCCAGAATTCTTTTTGGCAAAACTGTGGCAGTTAACTTGATAAGGCTGTGTTCTCACAATCACAAGGATCTAGTTAATTAGGATCTGCGAGTCTCACAGAGCTTATTGTGAGAACATAGAATTACAGGGCAAACGTGGTCAAACTGCTTTGATTAACCATTACTCATCTATCATAGTTAAATGTTGGTTAACCAGAGCTGTTTGATCAGGATTGCTCTGAAATTCCATGTTCTCACAAATCAATTCACTGATCCTGATTAACCTTTTAACTAGGATCCTTGCAATTGTTAGAATGCAGCGATAACTTACCTGGGAGAGCGCCTTCTTCTGCATGATCCCCACCCCATTAAGGTCATTGAAAGAGGTCTATCTCCAGATGCTGCCAGCTCATCTGGTGGTGACTCGGGAATGGACCCTCTTGGTAGTCACTATCAGTCCTGGGCTATGGAATGTGCTCCTGTAGCAGATTTAACCCAGCCTTAATTTAACCCAGATTTAACCCCAGTCTCAAAGTAAGCCCACATGAGGTGAAGAAAAATGCTGAATCATCCTCTCTCTTGCTTTCACCCACACAGGCTGTTCCTTTAAACTTAAACTGTTCCTTTAGTAGCTCAGTCACTGCCACCATGCCCACTTTTTAACAAAGGTTAATCCCCCCACCCCAGTGTGGGTGAAATTCCAGGGAACTCTCCTTCTCTTTACCAATGGAAAAGTAAAAAAAAAACACCCTTCCACATGCAGCCTACACGTGATGAAAAAACTTGGTAGAGTTGCTGAGCAATCAAATTGAGACGTGTGTTGCACCAGAGACAAAAAAACCCCTTTCCACTCCCCCCTTTCCTGAGTTAAAAATCCACTCAAAGAGGCTGGTTAACACTGCAAAGGACAAAAAAATTTTTTTTATTTAAAATACTACAGACTGTTTTCATCTGAGGCTTTCTCAGCTTTTAGTTACAAGTAAAAGGAACTCTGTAACTACAAGAATACTTCAAAAAGCACCCTCAGATGACATTAGGGTGGCACACTTTAAAAATCATGCTTACTCAGTTGCAAAGAGCACAGAAGTAAGAAAAATACAAAAATCCCCCTTTAAGAGTTTACAGATACTACCTCAATGCCCTGTTGGAATGGTGCCTGCTCAGTTTTTCTTAGCTTAGTTAGTTTTAGCTTACAGATAAAACACAATAGAACAGTTGTAAGGATTTGCAAAGCATACAAAAGGAAAATAAGTTCCTGATGCGAACAAACTAGCAAACTGTTCCCTAGGCTAAACTTCCTGAAGTCAAAATCCCTGGCTTCCTTCCCCCTTGAATTTACCCCAAACTCCAGGAGAGAATTCAAGCTTCCTGCAGTCCTGTCTCTCAAGGATCTGCAGATGTCCTTCCATGAGAGAATTCTCCAGGCTAGCTGTTGACCATGAGGCAGCAAAACTCCGTTGCTCCCTACTAAGCCTTCCGCCCATCCTCTCTCACCTCCTGCCTAGCTGCTTTTGGACAAAGACACACTTCTCTTCCTGCCTTAAGGCCCTGAAGGTCCCACCCACCATGTGCTGAATGGTTGATCCCTAGAGGTGACTGCCCATCAATCTAGACAGGGTTCACTTCTGGTTCACTCTTTAGCGGGGGGGAGGGGGGGCTGGTCATTACAGCTCCTTATAGATGTCTGTGGTTTAACATATTTCCCAGCCTTTAAAAGAGCCCTGATGACACATTTTTAGCCAGGCTTTTACTAATCTTTGAATGTTTTAACTCGTTTTAACAGTTTGTCTTATTTTGTTTGTGTTGTGTTTATTTTTGTGAACCACTTAGAGCTTTTGGAGCCTGGTGATATATAAATATAAATATTATTATAGTAGAAGATGGAGAAGGAGAAGGAGAAGAGAGCAAAACCTATTCTGGACGTGGGGACAGCTAGCACTTTTGATTGAGGTATATCTGGGGTGTGAAGAGGAAAGTGACATGATTGTACTGGATGAACAGCAGCAGCAGCAGAATACAGACTGTGTCCTGTCCTGCAGGCAAGAGTCCATGTGATCTCTAGAAGACAGCACAAAGTGAGCTGCAGCACCATGGACAGTTCTGTGGGACAAGCTGCTTTGCCGCAATCGGACTGAGCTCTTAAATAGCTCTGAGCTCAAGCTAGCCCTCCGTGATTCTGCCTCCCTGGAATATGGAAGACTTAAAGCAGATGCCTTCTGGCTTGGAGTCAGAACTAACTAACTGGAGTCAGAACTAACTTCTGGCTTGGAGTCAGAACTAACAAAAATAACCAAACAACCCACCGTGACTAGAACAATCTAAAGAGGAGTACTCAGACCGTCAACTTAACTTCCACAATAAATTTATCTGATAAACATATCAGAGCCAAAGTGGCTTACACACTGGATATGACAAAGTACATAAACATATATAACAAGAAGTATTCCCCCAGATGTATGTTACAACTTCCCATATAGGGATAAACAGTTCTTATCCTGTAGATGTATTAGTTCACAGTAGAAGTGCAAATCCCATGGAATCCAGTGGGGAGGATGTTTCTCTTCTTAATTCAGTAATATGATGATACGTCTCCTTCTCCATATATTCCAAGTGGAGACAAACTGCGTAGTTTAATCTTACGCTTTCAAAGCCAAATCCATGTGCAGTATAACGAACGATATGCAATCTTACAGATTTTCCGGATATTAATCTGTTTCATAACTAATTGTTACTTCCTCAGATAAACCTAAACAAGAAAACAATGCATCACATCATAGAAACTTTCCTGCCAAATACTGTTTTTCCCACATACAGATCCAATTCTAAACACTCACCATTTTAAGAATAAGCAATGTATGCTTACATTTTGTTACCAGCCTTATCTTACTACGGTGTTTAGATTAATACGCCTGTGGAGACATGCTTAGAATCTCTGCTCTCACCCTTCCTTTTTAAACTGATCCCCAATTAAGCACGCTAAGTTTTAATGACCCACAGCTGCGTCCTTTTACCAAATTAATCAGGTAGCTTCTTCTTTCTCTCCTGATTCTGTAAAACTCATGATAACAGCATCCATAGATATTCCAAAGTAACTGTGTGCATTCCTCTCTTTCCTAATGTTCTCCCAAAAAACATGAAAGATCTTGATTGGTAGTATTAAGACCTCCAACATAAGTCTTAAACGGGTGTATGAAGAACGTCTCTTTCCTTAATAATATAGTATTCATATCTTCATAACTGAATCTTCACGGAGTGTATTTTAAAAGGACAAAAAAACTGAATTCATCACATGTATGTCCCTTTTCTAAAAAAATGGGCTACTATGGGTGACTCACTATGACATGTCCTCACTCTAGATTTATGTTCCAAGATTCTAGATCTCACTTTACGTATACTCTTACCTATATACAGTTTGGGGCATGCACATTTAAGCGCATATACTACTCCCTTGGTATCACACGTGGCAAAAAAGTCCAAGTTCCTTTTACTCCCTGTGTTAGGATCTGTCACACTAATCGTGTGTTCCGCTTGCGCACAAACTGAACATCTCCCACATGGATAAAAGCCTCTTAATCCTGTGTTCTGATCTCCTTTCTCCAGGGAGTCCGCCCTTGTCAAAAAGCTACCTAAATTCCTAGTCCTCCTATAAGCAAAGGGGGGGTGGTCCTGTCCTGTCCGGTACTCCTCCTCCTCGCTACCTGATCCTGCTACCCTGTTGAAAGCATTGGTGTGCAGATATGAGGGAGCATGATAGGAACATAAGAACATGGGAAGCTGCCTTCTATCGTGTCAGACCCTTGGTCCATCTAGCTCATTATTGTCTACACAGACTGGCAGCAGCTTCTCGAAAGCTGCAGGCAGGAGTCTCTCTCGGCCCTATCTTGGAGATGCCAGGGAGGGAAACTGGGACCTTCTGCCTGCAAGCATGTGGGTGCTCTTCCCAGAGCAGCCCCATCCCCTAAGGGGAATATCTTACAGTGCTCACACATGTAGAAGCTATTCACACACTCAGGCAAAACCAGGCTAAGGAAGCCCAGCCCCGTTTTGCCTGCACATGTGTACCACTGGAATTGTGCCCGATCCTGGTGGCGACTCAGCAGCAAACCTGCCTCTGGAGCCACCCTCTTAAATGGGGTTAGGAGAGTGAGCACTCTCCTGACCCCCTTTTACTGATCATCCCCCAGCTGGGGCTGGCAGACTACGGGGCTCCCGGTCGTCTTTGGGGTGAGGAGGGGGAACCCCATAATGCACTGCACACTTGAGTGGTGCATTATGGGAGTGGGGTGACACGTCCCAGCACACCGACCCTCTGAGCTGTCATCTGAAGCCGGCAGTCATCTGGGCGGCCGATCCGGCCACCGAACCAACAGAAATGGATCATCTGCAGGGAGGCAAGCTTTTAAAGGCTTCCATCCGCCCCACTAACTCTGTAGTGAGAAACAGCTTGTAGTCTCCCATTCAAATGCAAACCGGATCCTGATTGGCAAAGGCAACAATTCATGCTTGCTACCACAAGACCAGCTTTGGTAGGAAAGGGGCTGGCTCCTCAGGGGGCTCTGGTTCTGATGGTGCTGCTTCAGTGGGATCAGTTCTGAGAGTGCTATTTTGCAGGGGCTCCAATCCTGGAGCCCATTCAGGCTCTGGCCCAGGGTCAGGACCTGAGGCAGAGTCGAGTGCTGGTCCTGCCTTCTCAGGGTGAGACTCAGACACTTCTCCTGGTGGGGATCATCATAGCAATACATGATAATGCTAAAGTGGGGGAGGACTCCTAATATTATGGCAGGCCTTTGAAAGAGACCTCTTCGGCCATATGTTAGACTCCCCACGCCACATTTTAGTCTTGTAAGCAAAAGAATGAATGTTAGCCTTTGCACCTATAAAGGCATGGAAGGCCAAAGTCTTTCCTATAATGGAATTTTCAAAGCCATTAAGGACTCCTTGAATACTGAAAAAGAAACAATCAACAGAAAATAAAGGAGCACTTTTTAATTAACCAGGGCAATTACTTCTAATTGCAACGCTCATACATTTTTCAAAAGGGAAGATATTTTCTCCTTAATTGCTATAGGTGCATTTGAATAGGCAATTAAAAACACATTAAAATAGGGGACCATAGATAAAAAGGCTCCAGTTTCTGTCCTGAGCAGATTAAGGAGGAACATTGTGGCAGTAACTCACTTTCCACTTTAGCCGTATCAAGGACGTTTCTTATTTATTGTTTCACAGTTCCAGGCAGTGCAAACTGAATGGGTATCAATGTCCATGTCAAGGGGCTGTTTTTGGTACAGGTGGAAAGAAGCTAGATCAGTCTCACCCCTGAGAAGGATTTTATTCTATGGATAACTTATAGGATAAGTAGGTATAATAGGGAGAGTAATCCATTATTTGTAATCAGAGTAATCCATTGATTGTAATCAGAGGTAATGGGGTGGTAGGATTAGCAGCATAAATACATTTGCAAAATATTGGACACTAATTAAAGTGCCAGCTGGGAAAGAATCGTTAATAAAACCTTTGGTAACTATCCCTTATCAATTTTGACAATAACTGATTTTCAGTTGTTGAACTTTGGAATGTGTGCTTTAGATCATTTGAATGATTCTATGTAATCAAGATATTAAGCATGATTCTTTTTGTATTTTGGAAAAACTAAAAAGTTCATGATAATAAGGAATCTGCCTATGTTAGTAATGCCATACAGCTCAGCTGAGGTCCTTATTTTTGACACATACAAAGTACTAGGATGTAATTAATAGCTTCAGAAGTCTAGCTTCCTTTGGCTTTAGTGTTCATTGATTTCTTGGTGCTGAGCCTTATGGAGATTCTAACATAATTTAATGTAGAGATTCTTGCAAAATTAATAGTAAAATGAAAGGTGATTAGAAAGGCCACTTGGACTATCTCTCTTAATAAATGACTAATTGCAGCTTCTGCCTATCCCCTTGCATGTTAATATACTACAAGGGGAATTCTAAGATAGTGGACCACAAGTATCACTAGGTCAAAGATCCCTAGATCAAAGATATGGTTAAGTAAGACGCTATTTATTTTAGGATGAAGGCAGGCAAAGTATGTTAAGAGTGGACCCAGTAGATCGTTGACTCATGGTTAGAAGAACCCAGTTTGTAGCTTGTGTTATAGACACATGTATTGGAAAATCAAATCAAATTGGAAAATCAACTCCTGCCTGTGGCTTCCAGCAGCATCTGATGGGCCACTGTGTGAAACAGGATGCTGGGCTAGATGGGCCTTGGGCCTGATCCAGCAGGGCTGTTCTTATGTTCTTATGTTCTAAATGTTCCAATATGTATGTTCGTCCAGTACCAAGTCTGGCCAATCAAGAGACTTCATCCTGTTTGCCAGTCATTGGGGATGGTGTTACACACACCAATTCCCTTCTTAGCAGAAAGCCTGAGTGCACAAAGTCCATAGAAGCTTCCTAGGCTATGAACTTCCAGTCATAGATCATCAAGTTTCTGGACTGAAACTTATCCCTGCTAACTTGGCAAAGAGGCACCTTTTAACGTGGTGATTCTCTTTATTTAGCAGGGGGAGAGTAACTGGCCCTCTCCACCCCCAGCACAGTACCTCCAGTGACTGTTGCCGGTGTCTCTCTTATGTTTCTTTTTAGATTGTGAGCCCTTTGGGGACAGGGATCCATCTTATTTATGTATTATTTCTCTGTGTAAACTGCCCTGAGCCATTTTTGGAAGGGCAGTATAGAAATCAAATGAATGAATGAATGAGCCCTTTGACACCGACATCCTATATGTACTTCTAAATTCTTGTTGCATGGATTAAGAAATTGCTTCCCCATTATTAAAGTATATGAAGACTGCAGTGGCACATCAGGGAGGAGATGGTATCTAGAATAGATGGATTTGAAACTTCAGCCTTCATTTTGTATTTGAACGACACTATTTAAATCATTCCTGTTTAAAACTAGTGATGGGGAGAATCTGCCATCCTTCACCATCAGGCTTGGAACAGACTGGAAAAACTGAACTATTTCCCTAAAGCTTTATAAAAAGCATGACCAGTTCTGAGTCCAATTAAGTTCCTGTCATACTCCTGATTATGTCCTTGGAAATGCAAAAGAGTGAGCTTCCAAACACACTGGCACATAGGAAGCAGCCTTATACTGAGTCAGACCATTGGTCCATCTAGCTCAGTATTGTCTACACTGATTGGCAATGACACTTCAAGGTTTCAGGCAGGAGTCTCTCCTAGCCCTACCTGGAGATGTCAGGGAGTGAACCTGAGTCATGGTGCATGCAAAGCAGATGCTCTACCACTAAAGTGCAGCCCCATCCCCTAAGAGGATATCTAACAGCAGACAGTGCTCACATGTAGTCACCTATCCCAATGCAAACTAAGGCAGAACCTGCTTATCAAAGGGGACAATTCACATTCACTATCACAAGACCAGCTCTCCTTCCCTTAATTTTTTTTAAAGAAACATAAGAAGTTACCTTTTACCATAGCAGACCATTGGTCCATCTAGCTCAATACTGTCTACACCAGAGATTCTCAGCATTGGGTCCCCAGATGTTATTGGACTTCATCTGCCATAATCCCCAACCAAAGGCCACTGGGGCTGGGGATTATGGGAGTTGAAGTCCAATAACATCTGGGGACCCAACATCGAGAATCCTTGGTCTACACTGACTGGTTGTGGCATACCTGGCCACCCATCTGCAGAGGCGTAACTAGGGAAAACGGCACCCGGGGCAAGCACTGAAATGCCCCCCCCCAACATACTACATTATACTTAGGTTTTCCTCACAAGCGCCCGCCGCCGCCGCCAAGCCAGGCGACTGACTGGCCGCCAGGCACCAGCAAAGCAATGGGGGGGGGCGCGGGCGGTGCGGAAGGGACCGCTCATGGGGGAGGGGGCACTGATGCACTCCCTTGACTGCTGCAGCGCTGCTGCACTGAGCAGGAAACATTTGTATTAACAAAAAAAAATTGTCATGGCGGCGCCCCCCACGTGACCAGAAAAGATGGTGCCCGGGGCACGTGCCCCCCCTGCCCCCCCATAGTTACGCCTCTGCCCATCTGCCTGCCTACTCTCACTTCATTGCTGCTCTAGATGCAGCAGCAAGGGGAGGGAGGGAGAACTGACTAGCCCTCATCCACTTTCTGATGCCTGGCACACTGTTATGGGTGCATGTCAGGTCCCAGGAGTGCTGGGATATGTAGTTTTTGCAGTGCTACTGACACACAGCCCTTACCCATGTGGTTATGTTACTTAAATGTTCTCAGAGCCAGACAGGAGCTATGAGTGGATTTGCAGCTTCCATGTAGCTGGGAGGTCTAAAAGCAAGTGTTATCACAGCCCCAGGAGGACAAACAAGACCACCAGATGGAAGCAAATGTTATTGCTAAAATATGGTTTGAATTCCTACTGCTCCTGAGTTGCAGCATATTGTTTGTCTTCAAAAGAAAAAAGTTCTGCCCAAAGTTGCGTTTGTTTGCAGGCATCTCATTTATGATCCATAAGTTTAAAACACCATTGGTAAAAGCATTGATTAATTGCATTTTATTGCATAGCATGAAGGTTGCCCACGCACTTCTACTATTGCTTAACAGGAGATTATAGGAAGATTAATCATGCGCGATATTTTTTCATTATGTAAATACTGAGATGCCAACTGCACAAATTACTCGGCACAAACATTTTTAATAAAAGATGAATGCGTATCCAATTTAATTTTAAAAAGGCAAGTATAGAATTATTGCCCCACAAGTAAAATCTATGGGCAATAAACATCTATGCAAACAAATGCTACTAAAATTATTCACACACATAATCCATTTATAACAATGAACCATACCCGAGCTCCTTAGCTTTACCGTTATTGCCCTCTCAAGAGGAGGATGCTATACAGCTTTATGGCAAATTTGTTCATGTTTTATGACTTGCATAAGTCATCTTTATGACAACTGGAACAGTTTTAGGATAATCTTTTTCCTTTTATTGTAAGACTTGAAGATGGCTCACCTCACCTATAGCAGAAGAGGTAATAATAGTAGCCTTAGATCCAAGGCTTGAATTTATCTCACTTGTTTTTAATGCCAGGTCTCTGCTCAGTAACATGTAAAGCAGGACTGCAAAACTCCAGCTGTTTTTGAACTACAAGTTTCATCATCCTCAGCCACAATAGCCAATAATCAGGGATTATCAGAGCTGTTGTCCAACATCTGCAAGAGGGCCAAAGCTGTTCAGCCCTGATGTAAAGCAATCATAACTGTCCCTTTGAGCATGTTGATTCTTTCCAAGGGACAGTGGGAAATATTGCTCAAAAAGCAGATTAGACCTCTCAGAAATTCACTCAGAATGGGCAATTGCCTGCATTTTAAATCCTCAACATTTCCCAAGTCCACCTTGCTTTGATCTGAAGGCCTCTTCTCCATGATCTACCAGATAACATGACACGACAAAAGTCATTAGGATGTCATTCAAGCATCAAGATAAGATTGATGAATAATCATGTCATAAGTCCATGTTGACTGGGTACACACCCTAAAACATCAGTATGTGGTCAATAGTATATGATTGGTTGGCACACGTGTATGCAATTCATTTTCCATATTCCAATTGCTGGTGTCGTTTGTTATTAGCTGCCTTGTGGGTCCTTTTGGATGGAAAGGCAGGATATCAATGTTTTAAATAACAAATATGTATTTGAAGATACATTTTATGGATTGCTAAGATATTTTCCAGCTGAATTGTAGGAAAAACATTTTGATCTATAAACAGATTGATTTTGAATGATGGTCTCCATTCAAATTCCTATGCAGAAGGCAAGTTGGCCTCTGTGTCTTTTCCACAATACAATTGGAATGCAATTATATTCATTGTCAGCCACTGAAGGATTCCACTTTGCACCCCAGTCTCTCCAAACAGAATCTGAACAGAACGTATTTCTCACATGAATGGGCAAACACAGTACCAGGGTTGGGAAGTGGTTGGGAATCACAGCTTCTCAGCCAGAAGATATGACTTTCAGGACACTGTTTATTAGGCTTATTGTGTATTTATTATTCTAGCTATTTTTACCCCATTTTTCTGCTTTGAAAGACCACAAAGCAGCTTCCACTTGAGCCCATGGAAAATACAGATTGTTGTCCTTGACACAGCAGAGTCTTCCATTTGCCCCATTCAACTTCAAGTTGCCTCCTACATGAATATCTCAGGGTCATAGCTACTCCCTGCTGTTCCCCTTCACTCAGCTGGGGAAGTGGAAGAAATGCAGTTATTGAATAAATAAATGCATGTACTAATTTCATAGTACATTTATTCCACATTTTCCACAAATCTGAGAGTCAAAAGGCAACAAATGTGTTTCTCCTGTGAGGATGCTCATCTTTAAGATGCTGGGATCCTTCACACAGCCAAAAACTGTGTCCTACCCAGGTTTGGGAGCTGTGTGTGCTCCTAATTTTTGGTTGTGTAGGTGCAAACAACTAGGTAGGAGGAGGGAGGAGGGACAGAAGCTACCCCGCTTTTCTTTCTATCTTGATTCCACACAATCACTTCTCCCTCCTCCTACCTAGTTGTTTGTTCCCACACAACTGAAAATTGGGAGCACAAACCTGGGTAGGACACAGCTTTTGGTTGTGTGAATGACCTCACAGTGTTACATCTTTGTTGGGGAAGCAATTCAAGGCTAGGGAACTCTCACCAAAGAATCCACTTATTTTACTTATGATTGTGAGATGTGGGAATTCTATAGGGATTTTAAAAATCAACTTTATTTCTGATTTGCTGTCTGAAAAGGCCTTTTCAAGCTTCCTGAAAAGGCCTTTTCAAGCTTCCTGGTTTTCTTTTTAAAATGTTTTTAATTTCCTTGCTTGAGTTTGGGCTTGATTAAACCTTTTCACCCTCAAGTAATAGGCCTGGACCCTGATACCAGCCATGCTTTTACATAAGTATGCAAAACCAGAATAAGTAACATAAATAAATGATTGCCCGGGGTGTGCTGTTGCCATGACCCTCAAATGCTTTGTATGGCATGGCCTCTTGCTTGAATAAAACATAAACTGATTATTAACAGTCTGCATGACTTTTTTTATTTCAAGCAAAATCAAACTATTGTCATGATGTTTGCATTTTTTAAGAACACAAAACCTTGTTTATTCCTAATGGTTCTGTCCATTGCATTTACATTCAGCAGCATCTTTCCCTAGTGAGATAAACTTTTGATCACACACACACACACATTACATGGAGAAAGTTTAGTTTACTCAGCCGGCTGAAAAGCAAAGGACTGGAAGTAATTCAGCACCACAGTAGCTGTGTTCACAGGAGCAGCCAATACAGGTTGAGCAGAGGGGAAGAGTAAATGAGCTCCAGGTGCCCATTCATTCCCGCTCTCCTTTCCCCACCCCAGCTGCCTCTTTGTGCCTTGTTTCCCCACCACCACCACCACAACATTGACCCCAGGATGTGTGCCAAGGGTCAGTGCAGCAGCAGGCAAAACAAGGCACAGAGAGGCAGTCGGGATGGGGAGAGGAGAGCGGAGTGAGAACGAGTCACACCTGTGGCTCATTTACTGCCCCTTTGCTCCACCCTTATGGGCCTGCATGTATAAGGATTTGCAGGACCTGAGCTTGCTTTTTCATGAGTTTCACCATTTTGAGACATGGTTGTTTATTATTGCTCTGTTTTTAGATAGTCTGCCCCATTCCAACCACTTGGACAGGATGACCAGGTTCAAACTATCATACTTTGGAGACATTATGCGAAGACCCAGCTCCCTTGAGAAGTCCATAATGCTAGGGAAAGTTGAAGGAAAGAGGAGAAGAGGATGACCATCAGCAAGGTGGATGGACTCGATTCCAACAGCAATGAGTGCACCACTGAGAGACCTTAAAGGCCAAGTTGAAGACAGATCATCCTGGAGAGAACCTATCTATGTGGCTGCTAAGAGTTGACACCTACTTGACAGCACTCACTCACTCAATCAATCAAAAGCACTGGCTTACATACAGAACAGTGAGCACTGGCTTACAGACAACACAGTGCTTACATACAGCACTGCATCCCAGGAAGGATGCCGGCTCGCTAGCTGCATGGAACTCACCACTCTCTTGGTGCTTCTAGTAAATGATGCACAGTGTCACTAGAAGCACCAACAGGATGGTGAGTCCCACATAGTCAGCAAGCCCAGATCAGTTCCTCACTTCAGATTTTGGATTCCTGTTCTTAATTTTTGGATTTCTGATTCCTGTTTTTAAGCCACTATCATCCTACTCCATCCCTGGCTGTCAAGCACCAATCTGGAAAAAAATTAAGAAATGATAGACGTGCTTGTACATTAGAAAACATCCAAAAGCTGTTTTGGGACAGCAGGAATCAACAACAGTTATTTCTACATCATTTTTAGAAAGGTAAAACATAAGTCAGTAGGGGTTGTTTTTTAATGGGGGAACAGACAGGGTTGGTCCCAGGTTTCAGGGGGTCATCAGCAAATTGCCCTCTATGGGCCCCTCCTACTCTTTCTACCTTGGGTGGACCTCATCATTCTGTTCTCAAAACATGAAAGTTACAGGCACATACAGTGAGGGAAATAAGTATTTGATCCCCTGCTGATTTTGTCCGTTTGCCCTCTGACACAGAAATGACCAGGCTATAATTGGAATGGTAGGTTTATTGTAGCTGTGAGAGACAGAATAACAACAAACAAACCCTCAAAAGCCCAGTGCCCCAAAGTCAGCGATGGATTTGCATTGTAGTGAGGGAAATAAGTATTCGATCCCCTATCAACCAGCAAGATTTCAGGCTCCCAGGTGTCTTTTCACTATATGCAGGTAACGAGCTGAGATGAGGAACACCCTCTGTAAGGGAGTGCTCCTAATCCCAGCTTGTTACAGTACCTGTATAAAAGACACCTGTCCATAGAAGCAAGCAATCACTCAGCTTCCAAACTCACCACCATGCCCAAGACCAAAGAGCTGTCAAAGGATGTCAGGGACAAGGTTGTAGACCTGCACAAGGCTGGACTGGGCTACAAGACTATCGCCAAGCAGCTTGGTGAGAAGGTGACTACAGTTGGCACGATAACTCGCAAATGGAAGAAACACAAAATAACTGTCAATCTCCCTCGGTCTGAGGCTCCATGCAAGATCTCACCTCGTGGAGTTGCAATGATCATGAGAACGGTGACAAAGCAGCCCAGAACTACACGGGGGGAACTTGTCAATGATCTCAGGGCAGCTGGAACCATAGTCACCAAGAAAACAACTGGTAACACACTACGCCGTGAAGGACTGAAATCTTGCAGTGCCCGCAAGGTCCCCCTGCTCAAGGCAGCACATGTACAGGCCCGTCTGCAGTTTGCCAATGCACATCTGAATGATCCAGAGGAGAACTGGGCCAAAGTGTTGTGGTCAGATGAGACCAAAATCAAGCTCTTTGGCATCAACTCAACTCGCTGTGTGTGGAGGAGGAGGAATGCTGCCTATGAGCCCAAGAACACCATCCCCACCGTCAAACATGGAGGTGGACACATTATGCTTTGGGGGTGTTTTTCTGCTAAGGGGACAGGACACCTTCACCGCATCGAAGGGACGATGGACGGGACCATGTACCGTCAGATCTTCGGTGAGCACCTCCTTCCCTCAGCCAGGGCATTGAGAATGGGTTGTGGATGGGTATTCCAGCATGACAATGACCCAAAACACACAGCCAAGGCAACAAAGGAGTGGCTCAAGAAGAAGCACATGAAGGTCCTGGAGTGGCCCAGCCAGTCTCCAGACCTTAATCCCATAGAAAATCTGTGGAGGGAGCGGAAGGTTCAGGTTGCCAAACATCAGCCTCGAAACCTTTCTGACTTGGAGAGGATCTGCAAAGAGGAGTGGGACAACATCCCTCCTGGGTTGTGTGCAAACCTGGTGGCCAACTACAAGAAACGTCTGACCTCTGTGATTGCCAACAAGGGTTTTGCCACCAAGTACTAAGACATCTTTTGTGAAGGGATCAAATACTTATTTCCCTCACTACAATGCAAATCCATCGCTGACTTTGGGGCACTGGGCTTTTGAGGGTTTGTTTGTTGTTATTCTGTCTCTCACAGCTACAATAAACCTACCATTCCAATTATAGCCTGGTCATTTCTGTGTCAGAGGGCAAACGGACAAAATCAGCAGGGGATCAAATACTTATTTCCCTCACTGTATGTGGTTTCAGGGACTAGAAGTGGGCCCTCCTGAGGTGGTTACAACAATGCAAAGCAGCTGACGAAAAAATATTATTTAAAAAAAAAATCCAATTCATTTTGAAAAGAATCTTTCTCAAGGAATATTTCCACTTGACTGCCTGGAAAAAATGTGGATTCTTGACATATTTCTGAGGTCCCTGGACCTTTGACTGCTTCCCAGCAATGCCAACTGTGATGCCAGCCCAAGGAAAAGACATTGCTGATTCTTTGCCCCTTGGTACAATCAAAATCTGTTTTGCACCCAGAGAGTCTAATTTAATTAAGTCTGCATAACACCACCTACATGCCTCTCTTTAGATTGTGACAAAGACCTTAGGACTTTTCCATCATGCCTTATCTCATCACTCCCATCTTCCTGTTTTGTTTAGGATCCAGTCTGAAGGGGAGTTCAAACAAACTTGCTCACTTCTTTTTGCTATAGCAATAGCAATAGCACTTACATTTATATACCGCTTTATAGCCGGCGCTCTCTAAGTGGTTTACAATGATTTAGCATATTGCCCCCAACATTCTGGGTACTCATTTTACCGACCTTGGAAGGATGAAAGGCTGAGTCAACCTTGAGCCCCTGGTCAGGATCGAACTTGTAACCTTCTGGTTACAGGGCAGCAGTTTTACCACTGCGCCACCAGGGGCTCATTGCAGCTTGTGCCAATAAAAGGTGGCTGACATAAGGAGGAAAATTCCTCAAAGCTGCCCCATTGAAATTAAAAGGACAGGTTAGGAACTTCCTTTGAGTAATTTTCCTCATCATGTAAGCCAGTATGGCAGCTTGTGCTTGTGGGAGACATTCAGACTGGGAGTCGATTTACACCACAGCCTCAGTCAGTAGAAGTCGTGCACCAAGGCAGATACCTCACTGCCAGCTGGTGCACACCAAAGCCAAGATGGATTGGATTTTGGATTCCATTGCAGCCAAAACTTTTGGAGACGTTGCCTATTCTGAACTGAATGCCAAACCAAAATCCAAACAGTTGTCTGCATGAGTTTTTGTAATAACCCTTCAGTTGCTCCCTAAGGGTAATTTTATTTATTTGTTTATTTATTTATTTATTTATTTATTTATTTATTTATTTATTTATTTATTTATTTATCAAATTTGCACACCGCCCCAGACTTTCACCTCTGGGCGGTTAACAATAGCATACAAGAAGTTTAAAACACTTACAAAAACTTAAAACAATTTAACAATTTAAAAATAAACCAGAGATTAAAACCTAAAAAATTTAGGAAGCTGAGAAAGCTTGTTTGAAAAGATGGGTTTTCAGGTGTTTTTTGAAGATTGCCAGAGATGGGGAGTATCGTATCTCAGCAGGGAGCGCATTCCACAATCTCGGGGCAGCGACCAAGAAGGCCCGTCTCTGTGTCGCCACCAAATGAGTTGGTAGTAACTGGATATGGACCTCCTCAGATGTCCTCAATGGGCAATGGGGTTTGTAGTGAAGAAAACGCTCTCTTAAATACCCAGGGCCTAAGCCATTTAGGGCTTTGTATGTTATAACTAGCACTTTGTATTTTGTCGGAAACCTATTGGCAGCCAGTGTAGCTCCATCAGTAAAGGAGTAATGTGGTCTCTCCGAGATGACCCAGAGACCAACCTGGCTGCCTCATTCTGAACCAACTGAAGTTTCCGGACTACATACAAAGGCAGCCCCATGTAGAGCGCATTGTAGAAGTCAAGTCTGGGGGTTACCAACAGATGTACCACTGTTTTGAGGTCACTGATCTTGAGAAATGGGTGCAGCTGGCGTATCAGCTGGAGCTGATAGAAAGCACCCCTGACCACCACCTCAATGTGAGAAACCAGGGAGAGAATCCAGAAGTATTATTATTATACATTTATATCCCGCTCTTCCTCCAAGGAGCCCAGAGTGGTGTACTACATACTTGAGTTTCTCTTTCACAACAACCCTGTGAAGTAGGTTAGACTGAGAGAGAAGTGGCTGGCCCAGAGTCACCCAGCTAGTTTCATGGCTGAATGGGGATTTGAACTCGGGTCTCCCCGGTCCTAGTCCAGCACTCTAACCACTATACCACACTGGCTCTCAGACTGTGAACCTGTTGCTTTTGGGGAAGTGTGACTCCATCTAGAACAGGTAGATCAAAATCGTCTCTAGAGTTCTGACCCTGCACAATAAGTACCTCCATCTTATCTGGATTCAGCTTCAGTTTATTCTCCCTCATCCAACCCATTACTGCTTCCAGGCAGGCATTTAGGGAGGATATGCCAGCTCCTGAAGCAGTTGACATGGAGAAGTAGATCTGGATATCATCAGCGTACTGGTAACACCCAGTTCCAAATCCCCTGATGATCTCTCCCAGCAGTTTCATGTAGATGTTAAAGAGCATTGGAGAAAGTACGGAGCCTTTAGGGACACCATACTTAAGCTCAGATTTCAAAGAGCAACAGTCTCCAATCAACACCATCTGGAATCTGTCTGAGAGGTAGGAACAGAACCACTGTAAAACAGTGCCTCCCACCCCCAACACCCTCAGGCGTTCCAGAAGGATATTATGGTCAATAGTATCGAAAGCCGATGAGAGGTCCAAAAGGACCAATAAAGTCACACTTCCTCTTTCAATTCCCAATTGGAGATCATCCATCAGGCCAACCAAGGCAGTCTCAAAGCCCAGCTGAAAGCCAGTTTGAAATGGGTCTCGATAATCAGTTTCCTCCAAGACCGCCTGGAGCTGAGAGACCACCACCCTCTCAGTTACCTTGCCCAGCCATGGGAGGTTGGAAACCGGCCTATAATTGCTCAGCTCTGAGGGATCTAATGCAGGTTTCTTTAGAGGAGGTCTAATAACTGCCTCCTTAAGACAAGGAGGCATCAGCGTAATTTTCAGATTATTTTCTTCATAATATAAGAAGTTGATTTCTACTGAGCCAGACAATTGATCCATCTAGCTCAGTAATGCCTACACTGACTGGCAGCAGCTTTTCGGGGTTTCAGACAGGGGTCTTTGCCAGTCTTACCTACAGATGCCAGAGACTGAACCTGGGATTTTCTGCACATGCTCCACCACTCAGTTACGACCCCTCTCCAAACTAGTCTGTGGTTTCATGATTGTGTGAAGAACATGTTAAGCTCATTCACACAGTCTCAAACTGTGTTCTACCTGAGTTTGGGAGCTGTGTGTGCTCCCAGTTTTCAGTTGTGTGGGAGTAAGGAAAATCTGGGCAGTTTTTCCTCCTACCTTGCTTCCACACGGTCACTTCTACCCAGGTTTTCTTCCTACCTTGCTTCCACACAGCCGAAAATTGGGAGCATACACAGCAACCTGGGTAGAACACAGTGAGGCTATTCTCAGGATGGGGGGAAGCCAGGCTAAAGAAGCCCAGCCCAGTTTTTCCCCATCATGAGATCCAGCGGGCTCATGGGTGAGCCCAGTGGATCTCAGGTGGCTAGCCCACCAAAGCAGCCCTCCCCTTAGCCCAGGTTAGCGGAACAAGCGCTCCACTAACCCGGGTTTTCTGATCGTGTGCAAGCAGCCTCCCGGAGCCGGGGTTCTCTCCAGGATGCCCCGCCATCCTGGAACTTCATGCAGCCCCTGATCCCCACAACCCCCGCCAGCTCCGTGACGGAACTGGCAGTCATGTGGGTGGCCGATCTGGCTGCCCAGGTCTGCCGTTTGATCGTCTAAGTCCGCTTTGCCCACAGAACCCCCTCCAGCGCTTCACACCAATTGTGTGAAGCGCCTCAGTTTTTGAGTGTGTGAATGACCTCACTATGTGAATCAGTGGTACATGGGTATAGCTTGCAAAGATTTCCGCAGTTGTAGCTGCTCCAAAAAGCACTTCCACTACTGAAGAAAGCATCACTTGGTGTTATGTTGGATCATATGATACTTTCTCAAAGTAATCCTGGGCATGCTTACTTCTGAGAATCATCACTTGGATAAAAATCATTATCAGACAGAGCTCTGTGAACAAACCCTACAAGAAACTTTCCAAACATTCAAAATCCTTCCCTTGTTCCTTGCTGGAATGATGATGATGTGTAAATCTCCTTGTAGTTTCTGTGTAGTCTCCATAAAACTGAATTATAGCATGATACTAAGCTAATTAAGAAGCATCCATATGATTGATCAGGGCGTAAGCACTTCTTACTTCTTGGTGGTGTCAGCAGTTTAAGTGTGGTTTCCTTGACCTACAAAGCTTGGCTATCTGGACGAGAGGTCTTCGATACTGAGTGGCCCCCTTCAGTATATAATTTCCTACATGATTAAAGAGTAGTTCCGTTCAAAACATTTCACTGCCCTTTTGTGCCCCCATTCAGACTGTTACACTTTCATCACCCCAATCTGCAACAACTAATTACTTCTTCACTCAGCTGCTAATTCTTCATGCACAGGTTGTCTCTTGTTCTTGGGATGTTATAGTTTAATATTCGTAGATCATAAGGCTACCTCACTCAATAATATAAATGAGGCAGAATAGAGAGTTTAATGGGCACCCTGAACTGGCTGATATGAATAACTGTATCAGATCTCAGAGTTATCCCACAAATGAAAGGGTCTTTTTTAATAGTGAGACTGTGAAAGTGCCTTTCCATCGCTGCCACCAACAAAGGACTTTGCAAATGTGAAACCTTACCTTCCAATACTTACACACCTCAATTAGTCAATTTTGTGCAAACTTGAAAGTAATATTGGCTGACATCTAGACTAGTAAAGGACGGGTGTAGTATCATTGCATTAGTGCTATGCAGGAGCAGAAATTTTCGCAAAACTACTCTTCGATCTGAAGTCCACTGTGACTCCCACAAATATGTCCCTGAGGGCTTTGTGACCCTCAGGGACATATTTGCAGGAGTCATAGTGGACCTGAGGCAGAAGGGAAGATAGATTAAAATCACCCCTCCCTCAGTATCATCCCTCCCTCAGTAACAGCCGTGCAGCATGCTGCACCAGCACTTCTGGATGTCAGCCACAGATTTACATAACCATTTTGGGAACATAAGCACATAAGAAGTGCGCTGTTGGAGCCACCAAAGGTCCATCCACTTAGTCAAGCATTTATCTCAGGGGTAGGCTCTCCAGCTGCTGTTGAACTAAAACTCCCATTATTCTTAGGCACAATTTATTGTGCCTGGGGATGCTGGGAGTTGTAGTTGAATAGAATTATGGGGATTTGAGGAAGTCCCATTCACCCCCTTTGGGGGTGCCTGGGCACTCCAAATTGGGTTTGGGGGCAAATCAGATTGTGCCAGAACTCCCCCCAGGCAGCCACAAGTTAGTGGGGTTTACAGAGGGGTTCCCCCCTCCCCCAGGAATTGTTTAGTTCTGGCCTCTCTTAACAGTCTGTCTCAGAGTGGATTATGTGGTTTGTATATAATATTATGAAAAGCTCTTCAGAAGGGCTGCCTGATGGGAGTTCTGGCACAACCTGCTGTGCCACCAGACCCACTTTGAGGTACCTAGACACTCCCCAAAGTGGGGAAATGGGCCAGATGGGCCACCTCAAACCCCCATTGTTCCCTATGGGAGAAATGGGGCAGGGGAAATGCAATTTTTTTAAAAAACCACATAAAATCCCCATTGCTTGGGGGTTCGGTGGGTGGTGGGCGCCCATGGGTGCCTACCACTCACCCTAGGTTTTTGCCCCTAGCAGGCCACACTACCAACACAACTAAAAAGACACCCAGCTAAGAACCAAAAAACCACCACAGTAAATGACCTGCTGCTGCTGTGCCTGCACAACTGCAAAGCCAAGGGAACCAAACCAAACAGCACAGACTACACAACAGCCACACAAACCAATAAGAGACCTATCAAGATGGCGGCGCAAGGCAGTAAAACCAACCTGGCATCACACAAACTGCAAAGAAAGGGGCAAGGCAAAAACACACCACGGTGAAGGAGGAGAACTTAAGGTTACACACACACACACACACCTTTTTTTCTGCTCTTCTCTTCAGGCATGCATTTTGCAGACTCTCACCACCACCACCACCACCAGCAGGCCAGAGGAAACCAAGGCCATCAGGGACCTAGTTTGGGCCTCCTCTTGCACAGAGGCAAGAACCGGGCTCCCGCCAACCAGAGCTGATAGGGAGAGAGCCAGCTGGGCCTAGGGGAGTCACCGCTGGCCTGCCGCTGCAGTGCTGATCTGCCTCCGTGGCATGTAAGGACACCCCCACCCATCCCACCCACCCTTTTTCAACCCCATAGGGTTGCTTGTAAAGGGGACTCATTACTGGATTCCCCTTTGCAAGCATGCAGAACCAGTTGAACCGGTCCAAACAGGGCACAGTTGGGCTTGAACTCAGACCAGCCCCGCTTTGTGGGTTGAGCTTGAACTGATTGAAGCAGTCCGGTTTGAATCGAACGGAGTCAGATTCGAACTGGTTCTGCACATCCCTACCAGGAACTGAAACTGGGCCCTTCCGCAGACAAAGCATGTCCACTGCCACAGAACTATAGCTCTTCCCTTGTTGAGGACATCTCTACTTAAGCCCAGTAATGTATAGCCTGCTCACAACAGTAGTTATAGTTGGTGAGTTGTATTGACAGATCCTTTCCCCCTCATTTTTTGTCAAGAGAGAAGCAGTTCCTTCGGATTTATTTGTCAGGAAACAGACCATCTTGAAGCACAAGAACAGCTTCATATATAGCTACCAGCTAATGACAATAAGGTTCATGCAGTAATGAATTACCCTCAATGTTCTGACTTCAGTTTCCAAGAACTCCGCCAGTAGTAATCCCTCATCAGCTATATGTATTACCCCTTCCTGGATTTCCTCTGCATCAGCAACACATCTATAATTATTTCTTAGTGATCTTATTATATAAAAGCCATCACAATTGACCAGGGCCTGGTGTTAACAAGATTCTGGAAGACATACAAGGAGGAGGGAATTGTCTAATGGGACTCTATTGGACTCATTTCAGATAATGAGAGGCTTCTTTAAAAATACACACACTATAAATTTTAAACCACTTACTATTTTATTCTCCAAAATGAGGCGCATTTTTTCCATGAGGTCCATTTTTTCCATTGACTGCTGGGGGCTACTGGTATACATTTGACTGACCTGGAATAGTAGTGTGAAAGGGGTTTATTGCAGGATGACATTATGATGTGTGGGGGGGGGGCATCATTTGGAAGTTCCTTCTCTATCTAGATGGGCAATTTATTTATCACCAGATTCAAAAAGTAAAGAATCAGTTTGCTTATTTAGCCCAACTTCTTCCCAAGTTTGATTCAGATTCCCCAAATAATCAGCATTTATTACCTAAAGCATCACATGCTCTATCTTCTATCTATCTAGGGGTTTGCACTATCTTTCATTGAAAATCCGAGGAAAGAGAAATCATAAGCTCCTAAATTAGCTTGTTCTATTGCTGAATTGTTCTTATAATTAGGATGTTTTTCATGATGATTCATCTTTAATCTGCCTTCTTTTAATTCACCAATTGCTTACTGTGCTGCCTTTAGTGGACAAAGCAAACAATTGCTTTGCCTCTTTTATCATTGTAGAGATCATATCCTGTGCATAGAAGTCAGGAAGGAACCAATCAAGCTGCCTTCATTTGAAAGATGAACTGATCCTGGCTATTGAAAAGACACATTGCAAGGCACATTCACACATGCATGCTAACCGCTTGACTGCAAAATCAAGCATTAGCTTGCACTTCTGAATGACCCACTGTGAATCAAACCCAAGATTTTTAAATGGAGCTGGTTCAAATATTCATCTGTGAGTGATCAAGTTAAGTATCATTGAGGGACCAGCTTAGGGTACTTCACCTGAAGGCCAAGATGACAGACAGCTCTTGCTGTCCAAACAGCAGAGTAGATTGATATGTTTTCTTGGGGCGGAGGGTTTCCTAAGTGCAGGAAGGTGTGCAATTTCAACTTATTTGTTTTCTGACTCTCCTATTACCCTTTATTATGGCATTTTGCTACAGCTGGCACTAATTGTGTAGGAAAAGGGCGGTTGCCTGATTGATTTGATGCAGCTGCTGCTGATTGCTGCTAATTGTCTTTCATTTGAGATTGCTGTTTCCCTTACGTTTGCTGTGCTCTTTTTTTAGGCATTGAACTGCACTCGAATTAAAGCATCTTCAACAAAGGAAAGTGGCATTATTATCATGTGTAGAGGTAGGGACGCAAGAAATACAGAGAACCCTCTTTCCTCCACATCACAATGTGTCTGGACTGAAGTGACCATTTACTTTAAAAATGCATAGTAGTAATAATGTGTTGCTGACTTGTGCTCTGTACTTCAACTCCATCTAATACTTGCATATTTAGAAATAAAACAAATATTACAAAGACACCAAAAGCCTCTACTGAGCTCTCCTCCAATGAAAGCCAGAATCCAAGTAGCACTGCACTGCTGGAATTTCTCACTGCTTGGGGAAGTGGGGAGGGGTGTGTGGCAATACATTTCCATTATGACAAAAGCAAAGGGAAATGTTTAATGGATGTTTATGCAACCTTTTGACCATGTTTTCAAGGTGGTTTACAAGAGAGAGAGAGAAACAAGAAAAATCACAATTTAAATATCAAACTACAATTGCTAGATATTAAAAAGCATCACTTTAAAAAGATTAAGAGGCTGTTCTCACGCACAGCGAGAAAAAGGGAGGGAAAGGAGAAGGAGAAAATGGAGTTGTTTCTGAATAAACATTTAGTTAAATCTACATAAAATTGTGGAATGACCATGACAGAATTAAAGGAAGCTGTATGAGATAGGACAGCATGGAGTACATTGATCCATAGAGTGACCGAAAGTCGGACACAACTGAACGGATAGAGAGAGACATAAAATTTATTTGTGGCACAGCGGGGAAGTAACTTGTCTAGGCAGCAAGAGATTGCCTGTTTGAATCCCCACTGGTATGTTGGGGATTCAACATACTAACTTGGCAAAGAGGCACCTTTTACCGTGGTGATTCTCTTTATTTAGCAGAGGATTCTCTTTATTTAGCAGGGCCCTATCCACCCCCAGCACAGTACTTCCAGTGACTGTTGCTGGTGTGTGTCTTATGTTTCTTTTCAGAATGTGAGCCCTTTGGGGACAGGGAGCCATCTTGTTTGTTTGTTATTTCTCTGTGTAAACCGCCCTGAGCCATTTTTGGAAGGACGGTGTAGAAATTGAAATAATAAATAAATAATAGTTTTCCCAGACTATGGAAAACACCTATATCAGGCAGCAGCGATATAGGAAGATGGTGAAAGGCATCATCTCACACTGCGTAGGAGGAGGCAATGGTAAACCCCTCCTGTATTCTACCAAAGAAAACCACAGGGCTCTGTGGGTGCCAGGAGTCGAAATCAACTTGACAGCACAACTTTATTTTTTGAGGGAAGCAGCTATAAAACAGATGGCTCATGATATGGGGGGTAGCCCAAGGGATGGCTAGTGATGTGGGCAGGGGGCAGCCTTTATTTATTCATTCATTCATTCATTCATTCGATTCTATCAGGGGGAGCTATCAGGGGGAGCAATAAGAAGCAATGCCAGAGTATCATGACTATGCAGGAATTCAAAGCTACCCTCACCAGCCTACCACATGTTGAATTAAATATAAACAGGCATAAATGCAGTATAAGCGGCAACAGCACACAAGGCCTCAGAAACTAGAATGGAGCTGAAATCTGTATAGTGCCTGGTATTCATTGCCTTCTTGACCTACTGACATGCCATATGTCAATATTTTAATTATATCATATTCTCACTGGAAGATTTCCATTTCAATGCCATTTTCTGTATGAGAATTAGTATGATCCTAACAGTTCTTCTTTTCAGTGATGCATTTTATCTTTTCTTAATAGGAAATATGGACTCAACAGCTTCTTTTGTCAGCTTTCCCACATTTTGTGACTTAAATTTTCTGAATTAAGTAACTGTATAATCATGTTAGCATTTTCACAAAGAAGCATTGGGATTATGCAGAGCTGTGGATCAAGTGGAGATTTATTCTGCCTATTGTGAGGGGGGCGGAAATCCCATAGTCATATAATGAAGCAATAAGAATGTCAAGTGTTGGTCTTGAACATTTAAACGAGCCACCTAATGGTGCAGTGAGGAAATGACTTGACTAGCAAGCCAGAGGTTGCCTGTTCGAATCCCCACTGGTATGTCCCCCAGACTATGGGAAACACCTATATCGGGCAGCAGTGATACAGGAAGATGCTGAAAGGCATCATCTCATACTGCATGGCAGGAGGCAATGGTAAACTCCTCCTGTATTCTACCAAAGACCACAACAGGGCTTTGTGGGCACCAGGAGTCAACACCGACTCGATGGCACTCACAAAAATTAACCAGTGGTCACAGGAAATATTGGTACTTCACCTTAAAAGGCTGTTCTAACAACTTTTCCTCCTAGTTATTGGGGCTTAACTAACTGTCATGTTACAATAAGAATGCAAGAAGTTGCCTTATACTATCTCAGACCATTGGTTCTTCTAGATCAGGATGGTCTATATTGGCTGGCAGTAGTTCACCGGGGCTTCAGACAGGAAATATGCAGCCCTACCTGGAAGTATCAGGGATACCTAGGAAGCATCTGCACGCAAAGTAGGTGCTTGTCCATTGAGTTCCATCCCCAGAAGGAAAAAGATAAAGTGATGGTGATGGGAATAAGATAGGAGTGGAATCAGTCTAGTTTAGTGGAATCAGTAGGAGTGGAATCAGTCTGGCTGTAGGGGCACATCTAGTTATTGTGAGCCCAAGGGGAAAAAGCCATCACATCCTTCAAATCCTCTCTCTACCTTGCAATAGGTGCATTGACCTAAGAGACACACATGCTATTGGGGGAGGCGACACTCCATATCCAGAGTGAAGCCATCCTGTCTCCTGCCTGGCATAAGAGCTGGTCTACACATGCAGTGAATGAGGTCAAAGAATCCTGAAGTGGTAGAATGGGCTGCATCATTTCAGGTCTGAAATTCATGGCCGCCTTACCGGGTGGGCCCAAAGCCAAACCCCAGCTGGCAACACACCTCCAGCTACCAGCCGTGGCTGGCTGCTGCAAGGTCAACTTTAATTGAAAGACTTCAACAAGACATACAATAAAGCCCTATAAGCTATTCCCACCCACCAGCAGGACTGCCCAGTGCCTTGGCATTTTATATGTATATTTGAAAATATATTTATAAGTGAGGACTCAGAAAACTGGAGAGTCCTAGGCTAAATCTAGCCTGTGGAGGCATACTGCTTGCCTCCCCAGTTGCTCCTTAGGGGTCTTTAGCTGAATGGCAGAGCACATGTTTTGCATACAGAAGGCCATAGGATAAATTCCTACATAGAGCCAGCGTGGTGTAGTGAGAGCCAGCGTGGTGTAGTGGTTAGAGTGCTGGGCCAGGAACGGGGAGACCCGAGTTCAAATCCCCATTCAGCCAGTCACTTCTCTCTCAGCCTAACCTACTTCACAGGGTTGTTGTGAAAGAGAAGCTCAAGTATGTAGTATACCTATCTGGGCTCCTTGGAGAAAGAGCGGGATATAAATGTAAAAAAAAAAAAATAAATAAATATCTATAACAGCAGCAACAACACTGACAATAAAATTCTGGCATCCCAGGTCCTTGGGAAGAACTCGATGTCTGGATAAAACAAACCAGTCAACAACACCTGTCTGACTGTGTAAAATAATAATAATAATAATATATAACCAAGTAGGCTCTGGGAAGATCATCTGCATGTTTGCATGCAGAACGTTCCAAGTCCCCTCCCTGGCATCTCAAGATAGGGCTGGGAGAGACTCCTGCCTGCAACCTTGGAGAAGCCGCTGCCAGTCTGTGCAGACAATACTGAGCTAGATGGACCAATGGTCTGACTCAGTACAAGGCAGCTTCCTAAGTTCCAATGTTCCTAACCTCATCTGAAAGAGCATTGTCAGTCAGTGGAGAGAGTGAGTGGCTGACATGATACTCAGCCTACCATCTCCATGATGCTGCGCAACCTCACAGTGGCTGCAGACTGATAAGCAACCTGTACACTGTTCGAATGAGCATCTGTGCAAGCAGCACTACCAGTTTTCCCATTCACTGCAAAACACGCTGTTGCTGCAAGCATGCATGCTCCTGCAGTTTTCCCCATTTGCCACTGACTGGAGTAGCGTGGCTTGCACAACAGCTCAAGCTCAAGAGTGTGGAGGCTGCTTATGGGTCCGCAGCAACTCTGGGATGTAGCATTATGGAGATGATAAGGCTGTGCATCATGTCAGCCAGCGTAAACAATACTGAGATGGGCCAAAAGTCTGATTCAGTCGAAGTCTGTTCCCTATGTTCCTTCAACTGGAGCATGAAGGAGCTCCTTCATGGGGCAAAAGGTGGATGGAGCAAAAGGACATATTAGCTGCAAGACCCTGGGGAGTGGATTGTAGCCTTCTGGCCCTCCCCTCTTCTCCAAGCAGCCCTTCAGGAATTAAAGTTGCTAACAAAGGGGAGGCAGGAAATAAGTATAATCATGTCAAGAGCAAAACAACGATCGTGCATTAATTTCCATCAACAGGTCCCCTTAGCCGAATGTCTTTTTTCTCTGGTAACTCACAGAGCATCCTCTCTCAATATCCCACAGAGATACATTATATAAACTGCTCATTTCCCCAATTCGACACATCCTTGTGCTCGATGGCAGACTATGGCTCAGCCTTTCGCCTGGTTTGCGGAGGGGCAGCCACCTAAGCATGCAAGGCAAGCAAAATGCAATTAGGCACGATTTGCAATGCAGTCTTTCAAAAGGCACCTTCAAGAGGGCAGGAGGACAGCGATGCAATTTGCAAAGAATATGAAATAAATCTGCAGTAATCAAAAGGATATGTTGGTTAGCAAGCAAAACAACTGGAGATCTAATGTACCTGACAAGCAGAAATATCAAAGCTAATCAGGTGCAGCTGTGTGAGGCTGCGCAGGCTATCCCGAGCTCTGAATCATTTATTACAAACCATTTTGGAGCCTGTCAGAATATTAGCATATTTAAGGAGACTTAATCCAGTTTCATCACTCTGATTAAAACTGCTGACAAGGATGGAAACTCCTGATAAACAGCCCTGAGTTCAGAAAGCAGTGAGAATATAAATGCTGTGAAGAATTGGAGCACTCGGGGAAAGGGGGAAATATTCCATCCATTTCAAATGACACTATAAAAGGTAAAACTGCAAAAAAAATATACCCTTTAAGAACCACACATAAACAAAAATAGGTATGTTTTCATGTTTTACAAAGGCCATGTACTAAGACAGTTTTAAAACAGATCAGAGTATAAAATGCAGCACATGAATGGAAATTGAACCAAGTCAGACCATTGGTCCATCTCGCTCAATATTGTCTACACTGACTGATAGCAGCTTTCCAAGGTTTCAGGCAAGAGTCTTTCCCGGCCCTACCTGTAGAACCTAGGACTATCTGCATAAAACATGCTCTTCCATGGAGCTGTGGCCACATCCCCTAAGGAGAATATCTTACAGTGCTCACTAGGGATGTTCAAGGAACCAGCTGGCCCGCTTCGGTTCAAGTCCAAACTGGACTTGAACCCGACCAGGCCAGTTCGATCTGGCACCCCATTGAACCACCCCCCTGTTCGGTTTGGTTCGGGGGGTGCGGGGTTGTGAATGTTTTTCGGTGTAAATAAAATAAAAATAAAAATTACCTTACTCCCTTCCAGGGAGTTGCTGGAGGTAGCAGGGGGTCCGTGAAGGTTCCCCCTCCCCCCGCTGGCTTTCCTTATGTCCCCCTCCAGCCGGTTCGGCCGGCTGTTTGGTCTTCTCTGATCAGCACGGTGGCCATTTTGGAGGCCACGCACCTGCGCGATTGGCCTCTGCGTGACCCGGGCCACAATTTTTAAATCATTGTTTTCTATGAAATAAACATATATCCCAAGAAAAAGCACCATGCTTCTTTTCAAACACTTTCCTTCATAGGTCTCATGATCTAACTCTCAACATTGCATTGCGGACCTATCAACTTATCTCATGATTTAAAACAACAACAATGATATTGAGTACATACAATGGAGAGCAACATGGCAGTTGTCAGGAATACAACTTTTTTCTTTCTGTACTAGAACTGCCTGCAGGAGTTCCAAACCTGCTCCCATCTGTGGAATGGAAAAAATCTGCCATTATAGCTTAGGGAGGAAAAACACACACTGAATTATTGCAATAAAATATAATACAATACAAGACTATATAAAATTTATGGAGCACCTTTTATGAGAACATCCCAAAGGGGCTCAATGCAATAGCCATAAAACAGTCAAACACATTGTGTGTGGCACAGATTTAATTTTTAAAGTAGCTGAAAAAATATACAGTATATTATTTATGATTTACCATCAGTATTCCTCACTGGAGGTTTTTATGACTACTAAAGCTAATCTACTGAAAGCTGTGTCAGTGTTAAGTAAAACAACAACCTCATGTCCATAAGTACCTTGAAACCTGGATATCACTGGAAGTTAACTTTGGGATGCCCTTCTGAGCTATATTCAACAGATGCCCACATCACTAAGTTCTTGTCATCAGTTTAAAAAAGGTGCATGGCTGTTCTCCCAAGCCTTTGGCATCTGGTAATTAAGATCTGAAGAACGTAGTTCTGTTATGTTCACCTTCCGGTGGCAGCAGTTTTAGGTGGAATTTTTGCAGAAAATGTGAATGACTCCATTGTTGCTTGAGATTTATCTGTAGCATTTTTATATTGGATTGTTTTGTTTTATCTTGTAAGCCACCTTGATGATCTTGACAGCGTCAAAAGGCAGAACATAAATACTTGAATGAATGCATGAATGAATGAACATGACTTGCTAATTCTGAGGGAGGGATATCAAAATTGTTAGGGTATTTCCTGATGGGTTAGGCAGGGGTGGCCCAAAGTGTTGCAGCATCTGAGGGGAGGCACCAAATGCTGCCTTGCCTCATGACGTGTGTGGGGGCCAGCCCTCTTTCAAAGCTGACCCGTGCAAGCTTCAAAAGTGGCACAGGAGGTAGGGAGGAGGGAAAGTGGCCAGCAGCCTCTTTTCTCCTTGTGCTTTTTGCAAGCTTTTAAAGGAGTGTGAGGAGAGACATTCCTTGCAAAGCCTGCAAGGGTCTGATCAGTCCCAAAGAGTTGCTCTGTTAGCAGTGGTGAGGGGCATCTTGCCATCCCACTCACACACCAATGATCTGCCAACTGAGGCAACCTCCTCACCTTTCCTCATGGAATGGCCACCTCTGCCCCTTCTTGCATTGGGTACCTTGGGGCATGTGAAGCAAAAGACCCAGGGCAGACCCCTGAAATATCCATTGCAGCAAAGAGGTGGGGTTTTCCCCACTCCAAGCTACACTAGACAGACCCCTGCTTGCATCTGAAGATCTCCAATCTAACAATGGGTGATTCTACTAAGGCTACAAATATTTATCTACCGCTTTTCAACAAAAGTCCTCAAAGAGGTTTGCACAGAAAAATAAATAATAAATCAGTCTATAAGGTGGTGTCCTGTCCCCAAAGGGCTCACAGACTAGAATTCCACTGTGCTTTGTGTCAGTTCGGTCAAACAGATTGGACCAGACAGTTGGTTGCAACAGATCGGTTCATGGAGCACGGTCTGGTCTGAATTGTGACTGAACTGTGCAAACTGGTTCACCGGACACCCCTATAAAGAAATACTTGGGGAATGTAATTGTGCAACAAAATGTGATCAAGAGTTCAAAAAGAAGTGCAGCAGCTACAACGTGAGCAATGGCAGGCTGTGCACTGCAGGATGCCTTTGTGTTCAAGTGCATGTATTTCCCAATATGTGTGCACAACAGGCAAACTACTGCTTTTCAGATTTAGTCATCCTGCCTGGAAAGAGAGCTGGACCTTAGGAACATAGGAACATAGGAAGCTGCCATATACTGAGTCAGACCATAGGTCCATCTAGCTCAGTGTTGTCTACACAGACTGGCAGTGGCTTCTCCAAGGTTGCAGGCAGGAGTCTCTCTCAGCCCTATCTTGGAGATGCTGCCAGGGAGGGAACTTGTATCCTAGATGTTCTTCCCAGAGCAGCTCCATCCCCTGAGGGGGAATATCTTACAGTGCTCACACATCTAGTCTCCCATTCATATGCAACCCGGGCAGACCCTGCTTAGCTAACGGGACAAGTCATGCTTGCTATCACAAGGACAGCTCTCCTCCCTAAAAGAAAGGCAACTTAATGAGTTGCTAAACTGACTTGAGTCCTTAATCATTAACACTCAATCATTAAGAATCTTTAAACTGACCTGAATCATTAACAAGGCAATCTCAAAAGTTTGTTGGATGTTTTAGTTTTTTGTTCATGAACCCTATTCACACATTATGTTCAATGCACATACAATCTGTCGGTAGTGTATGCATCTACAGTTCTCCCCACATTATATTGCATGCAAGCACAGCAGCACACGTCCTATCTCTGTACCTGCATTTGAGGGGCCTGTAGGTTCACGTCGACAATGTGTGCATGTACAGTCATTCATGCAAACACACGTGCTTGTTTACAGACACCTGAACATACGTACAGTGTAATATCTAAATTGAGCTAGAGATAGAATGAATAGGGACAGTGGTTGGCATGAGACTCAGCGCCGCAGCAGTATGGAGCCACTGTGCACTATCAGGGCTGCTGCAGACAGCCCCAGTGCTGTAGAAAACAGGCAGTTGCACAAGCAGTGCTACTGCAGTTTAGGAACATAGGAAGCTGCCTTCTCCCGAGTGAGACCATTGGTCCCTCTAGCTCACTATTGTCTACACTGGCAGCAACTTCTCCAGGGTTGCAGGCAGGATTCTCTCTCAGCCTTCTCTGGAGATGCCAGGGAGGGAACCCCCTTCTGCATGCAAGCAGGCAGGTGCTCTTCCCAGAGCGGCTCCATCCCCTGAGGGGAATATCTTACAGTGCTCACATGGAATCTCCCATTCAAATGTCAACCAGGGAAGGAGACAATTCATCCAGCGGGAGATGAATTGACTAGCAAACCAGATGTTGCTGGTTTGAATCCCCGGCCCGCACCTATTTCAGGCAGCAGCGATATAGGAAGATGCTGAAAGGCATCATCTCATACTGCACGGGAGGAGGCAATGGCAAACCCCTTCTGTATTCTACCAAAGACAACCACAGGGCTCTGTGGTCGCCAGGAGTCAACACCGACTTGACAGCACACACAACAATTAACCAATGGTCACAGGAAATATTGGTACTTTGCCTTAAAAGGCTGTTCTAACAACTTTTCCTCCTAGTTATTGGGGCTGTCATGTTACAACTTACAACTAACTGTCATGTTACAATAAGAATGCAAGACGTTGCCTTATACTATCTCAGACCATTGGTTCATCTAGCTCAAGATGGTCTACATTGATTGGCAGTGGCTCACTGGGGCTTCAGACAGGAAATATCCAGCCCTATATGGAGGTACCAGGAATACCTGGGAAGCATCTGCATGAAAAGCAGCTACTTGTCCATTGAGTTCCATCCCCAGAAGGAAGAAGATAAAGTGATGGTGATGGGAATAAGGCAGGAGTGGAATCAGTCTAGTTTAGTTGGCTGCAGGGGAACCTCTAGTTATTGTGAGCCCCAGGGGGTCCCGAATCCCCACACCTATATCCGGCAGCAGTGATATAGGAAGATGCTGAAAGGCATCATCTCATACTGCACAGAAGGAGGCAATGGTAAACCCTTCCTGTATTCTACCAAAAGACAACCACGGGGTCTGTGGGCACCAGGAGTCAACACTGACTCAATGGCACACTTTACCTTTACCAAAAGACCAGCTCTCCTCCCATAACATCTCCCTATTTGTAACAATGGGATAAACTGTAGTAGTGCTACTTGCACAACTACCCCTTCTCCACAGTGTCGCAGCTCCCTTATGAGTCTGCAGCAGCCCCGACGCAGTACACAACGGCTCTGTATTGCTTTGCATCAAGTCAGCCAGCGATTTACCAGGAGTAGGCGCAGAATAAGGACTTTCTTTGGTTAATGGGGACAGTTGGAGTTATATGTAAACGGCGCTTGCACCTACATGGTGGGGCTGCTTTTAGAACTTGGAGGAGGGGCTTAAAAAGCAGCTGGGGAGCTGGGGAGGAGAGCTGGTCTTGTTGAAGCAAGCATGAATTGTCCCCTTGGCCAAACAGGCTTTGCCTTGGTTTACATTTGGATAGGCAACTACATGTGAGTGCTGTAAGATATTCCCCTTAAGGGGTGGGGTCATAGCTCAGCAGGAGAGCATCTGCATGCTTGTATGCAGAAGGTTCCAGGCAGGGGTGTAGCAAGGTTGGAGTGGGCCCAGAGACAAGATTTAAAATGGGCCCTCCCACTGAAGTTTTTATTTATATATATATATACACACACACACACACACACACACACACACACACACACACGCCACAATAGAACATCATCCTAAATTATTTTTTAAAGGTTTTGTAAATTGTGGATAATGCAAGTCATTTAATGGTACTAGAGAATAGCAATAGCAATAGCACTTACATTTATATACCGCTCTATAGCCGGAGCTCTCTAAGCGGTTTACAATGATTTAGCATATTGCCCCCTAACATTCTGGGTACTCATTTTACCGACCTCGGAAGGATGGAAGGCTGAGTCAACCTTGAGCCCCTAGTCAGGATCAAGCTTGTAACCTTCTGGTTACAGGGCGGCAGTTTTACCACTGCACCACCAAAGACATGCTGTTCTGGTAGCTCCAGGTCTTAACACTCACATCAACTTCGGAGGATGAATACAACTGAAGGAAGCCCGGGCAGGTGCGTGGCTAGGGGAGTCAGTCATCTGACTTGCCTCTGGGGGCCGCCCAAGGCAGTGGGCCCCCAGACAACTGTCTCCCCTTGCCCTATCATAGTTACGCCCCTGGTTCCAGGTCCACTCTCAGACAGCACCTCCAGGTAGGAGTGGGTAGGGGATGCCTGCCTGAAGCCTGGGAACTGAAGCTGCCCATCTATGCAGGCAATATTGAGTTAAATGGACCATTGGTCTGAGCTGGTATAAGACAGCTCCCTTCTTCCCTATGACAGTGCAAAGAAGACCACCTGGGGAGGGGGATTGGTGTTCCTATCTGCCTATTTTGCGACTGGCCTCTAAGGCCAGGCAGGTGCTTGACTGGAATACTTTTGTCGCTGCTCCTGAGCACTGCCGAGACAGAGAAAGGTTACTCTCCAAACAACCTTACACACCACACAGTCTTGGAATAATAAGTAGGCTTTGGCTGTGGAACCAAAGAGACAGACACAACTCCCCTGGGTTATTTGCTACGGAGGTATTTTTCTGCTGAATCTGGCTCTAAGCCTTTTTAAATTAGAGCCAGCCCAGCACCAGGAAGTTTAATAGCAGGCTTCGGCTGCCGCTACTGCAAATGAGTTCTTTGAAGGGAGATAAGCCAAGCATGATACAACACAAAATTAATAGGCTGCATGAATTATAAACTGACCTGGGGCGGGGGAGAGAAGAATATGGGATGAAGAGAACTGTCTGGTTTTTAGTGCTTTGATATTTAAAAAAAGAACTGGGGCTAGGGAGGGAAAGAGGGGGTGATTTTCAAAAGGCAAGAGTGCACTAGAAGCAGCCAGAAGATCATGTAATACAGAACTGTAAGAATTATACCTGTTAGTGGCAACAGTGGTTCAGAAGTGAGTAAGAGCCAAACTAAAATCCTCTCCACACATTGTGCATGAAAAGAATGCGCTGGTTGGGGCTGTGCCCATGGGCACTACCCCTAAGCAAAGGTGTATGCCACCCTGGGAATCATGGACTAAGTGATGGCTTATGCGGCTGCTAAATAAATTAAATTAAATTAAATCAGCCTCTGTGTATGTTCAAGGCTCATGTTTGCTCTGAGGCTACATGTGCACACCCAAACACCCGTAGAGTCCTGTACACATGACCCAAAGTCCCGAAATGGAGGTCCATGGATTGCACAGTTTCAGCTGTGATGCCCTTGATCTGGAATGCCATCCCCAGAGAATCATGTACCCATGCTGACATTCTTTCCAGCACTTTATGGTTCTGTGAGTTTTGGTCATCTGGTGATAGCTGATGCTTCTGGGATTTTATGATGTTTTAGTGATTCTGTTGCACTTGATGGTATTGTTTTTATTTCTTGATTGTATATCACCCTGGGAGCCTTTATGCTGAAGAGTAGCTAAGAACTCTACTAACTAGACAGATAGAACCCCTGCAAATATGTGCTTTGAGCAAGTTGAAGTCAGAGGCAGTACTAGCAATGTGACTATGGCCAGCCCCCTCATGTGCGATAAGAGAGACAGTGTGGTACAGGGACTAGAATCCTATAGTTTATAAGGAATGGGCCATAATTCAGTGGTAGAGCAACTAATTTGCATGCAGAAGGCCCCAGGTTCAATCCCTGGCATCTCCAGATAGGACTGAGAGAGACCTGAAAACTTTGGAAAGCTGCTGCCAGTCAGCAGGCAATACTGAGCTAGATGGACCAATCTGACTCAATCTAAGGCAGCTTCCTATGTCCCTAATCTGGGTTTAGGTATAAGAAACAATCTCCCATCTGCAGTCTTAAGCATCTGGGGCTCTTTACCTTGGAAAAGAGGTGACTAAGAGGAGACATGTTCGAGGTGTATACAATTATGCATAGAGTGGAGAGGGTGGACAGAGAGAAATTTTTCTCCATCTCTCACAACCCTAAAACCAGGGGTCACTCCATGAAACTGAAGGTCAGGAAATTTAGGACTAACAAGAGGAATTACTTTTTCAGACAGCACATAATTAATCTATGGAATTCCTTGCCATGGGATGTGGTGATGGCCACCAGCTTGGATGGCTTTAAAAGGGGCTTAGACAAAGTCATGGTGGACAGGTCTATCAATGGCTACTAGTCTGGTGGCTGTGGGCCATTTCCAGCCTCAGAGGCACAATGCCTCTCAATACCAGTTGCAGGGGAGCAACAGCAGGAGAAAGGGCATGCACATACCTTTTGCCTGTGAGCTCCCCAGAGGCATCTGGTGGGCCACTGTGTAAAACAAGATGCTGGACTAGATGGGCCTTGTGCCTGATCCAGCAGGGCAGGGCTGGTCTTATGTGCTTATGATATTGTCCAAGAACAGTGTTACTATCTATCTATCTATTTATTTGAGCTTTTGGCACTCACTATCTGCGAAATGGGAATAATAGTGACCCACTATATAGGATTTTTTAAAATTAAAAATAATAATTTACAAGGAAATATTATTACCTATCCTGAACTTTTCTGATGTATCAAGATGTAAATCAAATAAGGAAAAGTGACTGAAATGCATCTTTATCATCTTGACAGCTTTTGAAAGCCACAAAGGTGCTAAAAGGAGAATGAAGCAGAATGTGAAAGAGTTTTAAAAGCCTTCTCATCCAAAAAGGATGTCTTTTACGCATCTTCCTTGAAGAATAGGCCCACAATTAAGCTACCCAATTATCCCCTAAATGGACATTACCCTGGTATCCACTGGAAACAAGCAGTCAGATGAGGTTTGGGCTTTGATCTCCATGAGATACAACAGCAAAGCCCCACATGAGAAAAAAAATTGCAAGATAATTATATTGCCCAGCAGGCGTCATAGTTCTGGCTGATCCGAAAGCGGTAAATGAATGAATAAAATTGGAATGTTTTACAAAGACAGATGAGTAATCAGAGCCCTGCAGTACAGACCCGCTAAACTGAAGGACACCTTGGAGGCAAAAGCCCCTTCTTGCTTAAATCCCCAGCTCTTGAACAAGCCAGTTGTGAAATCCTTTAATCAAACCTAATAACCTGGGATAATCTTCAAAATAATGACTGCAAAGGAATAGCCAGCGACTATTTCCGATTACCCGCACAGGTTCATGGGGTTTCGAAAATTGATTCCCACCCTCTCCTGCTCAACCACTTTGCAACAGCTGAATTCAATTTATTGAAATGCTGCATGATGCATGAATATTAACTAACTCAAGGCAAATAGCATGATAGGGAGCAGTTATTGCAGATTCATACCAAACTCAGGTATGATGCTAGAGATGACAGCAAGATGCCTTGTATGACTATCTTGAATTTTAAAAAATGAAATGGACGTTTGTTGCACAGGTGATGTACATTTACAGAAGAGTGGCCCTTTTCCTGTTGAAACTTCAATACTGAATAGCAAATGCTGAAGAACTCATGGCAAAGGTAGCAATGACCAATTAATAACATAACTTTTCCCCCACTGAAAAACAGTGGAGACTGTAGAGTGTTTTCACTTGTTTGGATCATGCAGTCTCTGTTTTATGAAGGCTCCCACAGCCCATCAATTTGCATTTACTGAGTTGTATGTCTTTGTTCAGTCCTGAGCAGAGGAAGCTGAGTCAGAAATTGGCCTGTCTGACTTATTGTTGTTTCACTGACTGTCCAGAGGTGTTGACATAGGAGCATGGGAACATAGGAAGCTGCCATACAATGAGTCAGACCATAGGTCCATCTAGCTCAGTATTGTCTACACAGACTGGCAGTGGCTTCTCCAAAGTTGCAGGCAGGAATCTCTCTCAGCCCTATCTTGGAGATGCTGCCAGGGAGGGAAATTGATACCTTCTGCTCTTCCCAGAGCAGCTCCATCCCCTAAGGGGAATATCTTACAGTGCTCACACTTCTAGTCTCCCATTCATATGCAACCAGAGCAGACCCTAAGGGGACAAGCCATGCTTGCTAACACAAGAGCAGCTCTCCTCTCCAGCATTGGGCCACTGGGTCACATGCCCCGGATCGATGCTTAGTGTCCTGGTCCTCTTCGTTGCCTGACAAGCTGGGTGCACATCAGACTGCTCCTCTTGATAGCTCCCCCACCATGCGCACTGCATGGCATCTACACTCTCTGCATCCATCCCTCACCCTATGCAAACGCAGCAAGCAACAACCTCCTTACCACACAGCAAGCGCACTTCCAGCTCAAGCAGAATGTTCCTGCAGCACCTGTGGGTAATGCTGAATGCAGACTGTGCTGCCTTCCTCTTCCATCTCCTCCCATCACCAAAAGGCACTTACAGGTGGGTCTTTATCTAGCAATGCCCCTGGCAACAGCTCTCAGACAGGGGTTTTCCTCAGCCCTACCTGAGATGTGAGGGATTGAATGTGGGACCTTCTGCATAAAAGGTGATGCTCTACCACAGGGCTGGAGCCTCACCCCCACAAGCCAACCTTGGTTTTTGAACCCCAATGTTTAGGATGTGTGTGTTTTTCACTAGAGCTCCAATGTCATTTATTACTGGGACACAGAGAGAGAGAAAGACTTCAAAAGTACATTTTAAGTTTGGTGAAGAATGTTGGGCAAATTTAAGTAACAGTGCAGGAATCGGACTTCCGCTGATTCAGACATCTTGCACATCAGAAGTGTGCACTTTCGCATCCTGACAATTTACAGACTTACCAGCTTGCAGCAGGTTGTGTGAACCTGCCCATGGAGAGGAGGGTCAAAAGGCCTGAGCAAACAAGACTGTCTTGGCCTGGCACCTACAATAAAACAAAAACAGGGAGTTTATCATGCCCCAGTAGAGTCACACTCTACATAACTGATGGGCTCCATTTGGCTTTGTGCATCACTTTATGCAGACCTGATCAAAAGGTTTACTCCTTTGACAAAATGAGATCTAGATAAAGACAACAGATGACACCCTGACTAAATTTACTAAAATTTACTAGACAAAGTCCTACTGAAATTTAGTAGAGTAACTGCTGAGCAGTAATACTGAGTAATTTAATCAGGATGTCAGCTAGCAATTGAGTTGCCCCCAAGAGTGGCCAGAGTTTGAAGATGTTTGCTTTTGTGAATCACAAATGTTATACAGGCTTTTTTGGAGTAATTAATTAACATTGTGATCTTGAGGATCTGGCAACAGTGAGTTCTTTATGTGAAGGAAACAACTGCTGGAGATTCCCCAGGGATACCCAAGGCAAAAGAAAAGACAGTTTGTCGGGTGGTGTTCATAGACCAGGAAAAAAAGATGTTATTGACAGTAGGAAGATAAAGCCAGACTCAAAGAACACTGTAACAGCACAGAGGCATAAACAGAATTAATGGCTTGTGAAATTATCATAAATTGGGGAAGAGGATAATGAGGTCCCTCTAGCCTAGTACTGTGCATCCCAGGTGCCTTTATCTACTGAAACCACTTTCTGTGGAGGGGGAAAATAATCTAGATTAAAGTGAAATCATGTGATCTAAAACTAATGTAAACATCACTGTAATTAACAAGCATGGGCAAAATATGTCAGCGTAACAATAAACAGCATTATTAGCTGGAAAGAGGAGATGCTACATAACAGCTTCAGAAAAGAATTGTGTTCTGTTAATTAATGTGTTGGATAATGAAGGAGTTTCCCTATAGAAGGCTCACGTTTTTCTGCTGGAAGAATTGTATTCTTCCACCACTCTGTATGAAAAAGGGATCTATAGCGACAGGGAATAAAGCATAAGTTTTCAGTGGTAGTGTTGGTGGCTGGCTGCATCTCACGTTCAGCAAGGGGAGGGGGTGGGATTTATAAGAACAAGTAACTGCGACTGAATTACAGGGTTAAGAGATTTCCACCTAGAATTTCATAACATATAAACTCATCTTTAGAAGCAAAGTGAATTCTCAATGTCGGTTTCAGCTATTCCCTCTGAGTTCAACCGCTTGGGCTCTGTATCTTAAATGGGCGTAACCATAATAGGGCAAAGGGAGACAGTTGTCTGGGGTCCCACTGCCTTGGCGGGCCCCACAGAGGCAAGTCACATGACTGACTCTCCCAGCCACGCACCTGCCCGGGCTTCCTTCAGTTGTATTCATTCATCCTCCAAAATTGATGTGAGTGTTAAGACCTGGAGCTACCAGAACAGCATGTCTTTCTCTAGTACCATTAAATGACTTGCATCATCCACAATTTACAAAACCTTTTAAAAAATAATTTAGGATGATATTCTATTGTGGCACATAGGTATATATACATTTCTCTGTGTCTGTGTCTGTGTGTGTGTGTGTAACTATACTTTTTGTTACCACTATTCAGCTTCATTTAAGATTTCTTTACTTCATGAGCTGAGCTTCGGGGGGGGGCATTTTAAAATCTTGTCTCTGGGCCCACTCCAACCTTGCTACGCCCCTGATCTTAAACAAAAGACATTCTTCTGATATTCTTCTTCGTGCTATTGCAAGATCCTTGCTTTTTATGCAAAAGAAGCTGTTACATTCTTATGGATCATTAGAGCAAAATGGTTTTTTAGAAGATGCTTCTATATGTCTCCTTCTTAACTCGGTGTCTTGGATACAGTGGCCTGGTCCTCTTTAGGAAACACAAGTATGCTTCATATTTCTTTGCTTATTTCATTGTTCTTTTCTTGTGTTAGTTAAATTGGATATTTTCTAGAGACATAGATATTTTATGCAACAATAAGACTGCATAATGAGAAAGTGAGTCTGTGTATTGTCCAGGATATATTGAGAATGCCAATAGCTCCCTAATGCTGGTCCCACATTATTGCTGAATAATTTTCTCAGATTGCAAATTATGCTAGACAAATGGACTGTTTGGAAAGTCATATCAACACAAGTGTATGTCACTTTAACAAGCACTTTAACAAAAAATAAACAAGCAGTCTTGTGGGATATTAAGGACTAACGTATTTATTGTAGCATAAGCTTTTTCTGGACTGGAGCTACAAACGCTTATGCTGCAATGGATTTGTTATCCTTTAAGGTGCCACAAGACGCCTTGTTGTGTTTTGCTGCAACAGAGAAATGTGGCTTCCCCTCTGGAGGCCATTGACTGACATGCTTTGCTTCAAATAATTCTGAGAACTTTCGTCTGGTAAGATATTTAGGGCCAATTCATGGGTCCAAATAGACATGACACAGGAGATCTACCACTAGGATCAACTTCAGTTTAAAAAGTTAAGAACGATCATGGAGGAAGATAACTTTGATTAGAATTTACAATTAAAAGGGCAGAATAGACATGGGGGTATATCTATAATTGGGGGGAAGTGTTCAAAGAACATAAGCCACACACCCCCACACCCACCCAAGAAGAAAGAGCATTCAGGGATCATCACCTGTCTCCTTCCCCCAACCTTGATTATCTGTTGCCAGCCAACCGTACTGGAAAACCCAGCCTGGGTTAAGCTGCATTTGAGAATCATCGGGATCAAGCCCAATCCTGGCAGTGCCAAACCCAGTTTTCTGCCCCAGCTTTTAATTGGGGTTAAAGGCGTGAGTGCACCCTTACAGTCACAGAGATGGGCGTCTAGAACACCTGTCTCCTAGGGGATTCTGACAATGCGCCACGCTCATCACATGGTGTATTGTGGAATACATGATGCAGCACGGCTCTCAGGAGAGCCACACATGTGAACACCCGAGCAGCACCGCTCAGGTAAGCCAGTGATCATCTGCGGGGGGAGGTAAGTTCAGCGCAGCCTTCACCTCCAGTCATGTGAATTAGCAAAGGGGACAATTCATGCTTGCTACCACAAGACCAATCCTCCCTCGATTTGAACTGTGGGTGAACCAGGTCTTGGTTTGACAAGCCAACTTCAGTTCTTGGTTACACATTACCCAGTCTTGGTTTGAGGCCCTGAGTGAACTTCAGGTTCCTGCCTTGGCATGGGTTCACATGCTTGCAGACAACTGGGTAAACGAGATAGGTTCCGCAGGATGTGCGAAGTGACCCATAGCCATACACAAAGAAAACTGAAGGCCTATGTGTAGCTACCATTCTTGCAAAACTTGGGCATCAAAGACAACATTGGCTTATTAAAGGTGGGTTCACACAATCCGCTGCAAGTCTGGTTCCCAGGCAGTGCGCACTCTCAGCGGGCATGTTGTATGAATTCACTCTGGTTCTCAAGCCATCCCCTTCAAATGTTGGGTACAGATGGGCAGAGACTGTCAGGTGGGAACCAGAGATCAGCTAGTTTGGATGACATGCCCAGTGGGCACTGCCCAGGAGCCATGACCCACCCTTAATGTCATCATGGCGAACACTGGGCCAAGAACAGAAAATGTAAAAAGAAGGTCTTGTTTAAAAAAACATTTCCTTTTTCTTTGGGAAAGACCTTAGGAATTAATTTTGAGTAATTAATTTGCTATGTTGTATTTCACTGGAAAAGCAAATCAGGTTATACAACATTAAAAGTAGAAAGAAAGTGTTTTCTACGTTGGAAAGAGCTGAAAGGCATTTTCATGCAATCAGATTCCATCTGCTTTATCCACATTAACCTGACTCTCAGCTGTGCCTACTCAACAGTCCAGACAACTCTCATCATCACCATCAGCTGCTGCTTTCTAGTTCTAGAGTGACCATATGGAAGAGAGAGAACAGGGGTCCTGTGTTGTTATATACTTTATTGAAAAAAATACATAATAAAAACTAAACACTGTTAGACTACGAACAAACATCTTTCCAAAATCCATTACCATTACTCATTCTAGTAACACCATAAATCACTATACACACAAATTCTCAGATAATATATTACAACAAATATCTTCATTACTCAAATGGTGGCAAGCAGTCCAAGATCTAACAAAAGGCCCCTCGCTGTTAAAATAAGTTATCCTTTTCTAATGTATCTTGCTTCAAACTAATGTATATTGTTTGTTTAACCAGCTTAGTAACATGATAGATTTTTATTAAACCGTTCAGTGATTCTGGGTCCATTTGAAAAGTGCCATTCTGCAGCTGCCATCATTTTTGCTGACAGTAAAATATTAGCAACCAAGGGACCATGGATGGATTCATCCAAGTATGAGCCAGTATGGTGTAGTGGTTAGAGCAGGATTCTCAAACCTGAGTCCCCAGGTGTTGTTGGACTACAGCTCCTTGTTCTCACCCATGATGATGGGAGTTGCAATCCAACAACTCCAACAGGTAGTTCTTACCCTTATATCTTCAGATGGTAAACCACCTCTTCAGATGCATGTAATGTGATTCCAATCTTTAAATCAGAACAACAACAACAACAGTGGTTTAGTATTAGTTGTTTGAGGAACAGTGCCATAAGTGGTTCCCTTGTCCCTCATTGCCTGAGAAAGAGGTTTTAAAAATAGAGGTAGTTCTCCCTCTACCCACAGATGTGCCCACTTTAAAAAAAAATTACAAAAAGACATGGGAGGAAATGAACTATTTTACTGCTGTGTTCTTGTACTTAAATAAATCCAGAGTATTATAAACCAGTCACGCAGTCTGTCATTCATTATTATGATTCGCTTAAATTTATATGTTCTGTGTTTCATTTAGAAGCTCCACCTGCAAATTGATTTGCAAAATCTTTATAAAAGAAGAGCCTACAATGATCAAATAAAGCCTGGTGATAATACAGTTATCCCATGGACTGCGTTTATTATTATCCATTAGGTATTGCGGGGGGGGGAGGGGAGCTGACATTCAACACACTTGGAACCTACTGTATAGCAAAAGCAAGAACTTTTTGCTGCCAGGGTGAATTAAAACTCAAATTATTCCATAATCATCACATAGTCATTGCTTTGTCTATACTTACATTAGTATGTATTGCTCTTTAACAGGGTATTGGGTAATTTCACAAACACACACACACAGTATATTGATTTCAATTTCACATTTAATTTAATCTTGACTAGGAAAAAAGAAAGACGGACCAGTGTGATTTTCATTCATGCTCTCTTTTATTCTTCATTACTGTCCTTTACCAGCCTTAGTTCTAATTAAAGTAATTGAAAGTAACCTCTATTATGCTCTTAGAGAGGCAATCACAGGGGAGAAACTCAATGTGAGGAAATGTTGAAAAAACTGGGGTATTTTTAACCTAGTAACAAGAGAGCTAAATAGGAGAAGACTCAATCGCTTGTGGTTTTGTGAAAGATGAGCAAGATGGCTGCCGATTGTTCTCCTTCACCATCAATGGTATCCCAAGACCTCTAGGGCACCTGAGACAGGACATCAAATGTTACCCCCCCCGACACACACACACACACACACACACACACCCACACACCCACACCTTCCTCCCCCTCTTTCTCTTTATTTTTCAAGCAGTAGCAATAGCCTCCGCCACTTGATTTCATGTGTACTCATGCATGCACTCACTGAGGTGAGTCTCACGATCAGTCTCACAATCAGTGAGACCCACCTTCAGAGGGTTTGCTGGGAGATGATCCCCAGACAGCTCAGGGCAGCCGAATTGGCTGCCCACACGACTGCCAGCTCTGTCATGGAGCCGGCGAAGGCTGTGGGGATCGAGGCCCACATGGCTCCCAGAAGTTCCAGGATGCCCCACATGAGTGCACAGGGCATCCTGGAGAGATCCCCAGGGTCGGGAAACTTGTTTCAGCCTTCCGCCAGGGGTCTCCTCATGTGTTTGCCGCACCGCAGAGCTGCACCACGGCAATACACGATAAAAAAGACAGGGTTAGCAGAACGCTCACTCCGCTAACCTCGGCTAAGGGGCGGGGGAATTAGGAGAGTTTGCTGTCGGGAGCCATGTGGCTCCCGTGGCAGCAGGCAATCAGCAAAAAGCGGGCTAGGCTCTCCTCACTCGCTCACTTTTCTTCTTCCATGCAACAAGCCTCCTTCTTCCTCCTTCCTCATAGGGTTGCCATGCCCCCCCCCCAGAATTCCAGGTATCACCCAGATTTTAAGCATCTCACCCGGATTGCTTAGCCCACCCCGATTCGCCCGGATTTCAGCTTTCATTTCTTTAAAAACGCTAAGCTCTAGCCCTAGTAGAAGCGGAATTATGGAGCAAAATGTACAGTCACTGTTCTGCTCAACTGCTGGTCTTGGATTAAGAGAGGAAGAGCACAGGAGGCTAGCTGGAAGGGTTTCATTTTCACAAGTAATAAAAATTTTCACTAATCCCCTGAGGAATGTTGCATTGTTTATTAGCAGCAGGGGAACCCTTTTGGACAGTTGAGAGGATAGCTTGCTTTTGATGTACCTGCCTACCAGGCTGTGTATTGTAATATTTAAGGACTTTCTTGTCTTTATATTCAGTGCATGCCTACTTAGAAGTAAGCACCGTTGGTTTAAATCAGTTCCTCTCTCAAATAAGTGTGTATAGAATTGCAGAATTGCTTAATTTAAAAGCTGTGCTTTTTTTAAAAAAATCTATTGCTGCTGTTAATATGTCAAGGAAAATGGTCAGCCAAAGATATCTTCCCCAGCTATTGTTGGTAGATATCCAAAGCAAATACAAGTCAACTGGAAAGTGCAGCTGCTAATTTGCATATGCAAAATTATTTGCATCAAATAAAATAAATAAATAAATAAATAAATAAGGCACCTGGATTTGGAGAGCCAGAGTATAGCAACCCTATTTCCTCATGCACTTCTGGGGTGATTATTTAAAAGGGCTCTAGATCTCCAGTACTCTGCTGCCCTTTCCTTAACCTCCTCCCTTCCCCTTTTCACAACTAGCCCAGCAATGTGGGAGGAGGTGGAGAAGATGGAGGAAGGGGTGTGCATTCACCAAAGGCAAGCAGCAGTGATTGCAAAAGAGGAGCAGAAGGAGAGTGGCTGGAGAGGGAGCCAAGGATGGAGGAGGCAGCAGAGGGAAGCAGGTGAGATGTTGAGTAGCAGAGGCATTTCCCCACCCCACTGGCACCCCAGTAATCTACCACTTTATGTGACTGCCTCATTTCACCTCACAGAGTGTGCCAGGGCAAAATTATGCATTTCACATAGCCATTTGGCATTTAATCCCAATGACCTCTGCAAGACTGATATACATCTGAGTAAATGTGCATAGGAGTGGGCGCCAGCTATATACAGAGGGTCATTTGAGGGTGTAATAGTAAGCCTCTGCAAGTATTTAATTGTTATTTAGTGTTCTTGGCCAGGGTTGAATCCTGCATTACACTGGTGGGGAAAACCAATAGTAACAACACATTTTGATACAGGAATGGTAGATGTTCTGGGAAAACTAGAACAGCCTGAAAGCTTGAAAAACAGTAAAGGTGCAGCATTTAAATAATGCTGGCTGCTTCTCAGCTTATTATGTAACCATTAAAATAGAATGAAAATAATATCTCTGTAATTCTATTGTTAAAACACATCTGTTCACATTTCCTTTAATATCCACCCAAAACTCACTCTTTAAAAGGCACTTTTGAAATAACTACTTAGTGCCATATGCTGCATGAAAAAACTACAAAAATCTATGGGTAAATGCAAGTTTATGGGCAAGCCACCACCTCCAAATTTGAACCATCCAACACATGCAGCCTGGCCATACGTATGTTTACAGAGAGATCGCACTGAATTAGAATAATAGAACAATAAAATGTTAGGATTTGAAAGGACCTTAGATGTCCTTTTTCCCAACTCCCTGCTCAGTGAAGGACTCTGATACTGGCTGATATGACACGTGCCGCATTACGGAAGCATAACACTGCTTTCGGGACTGGTCGTGCATCCGCCTGTTCTGCCCAGTCCTGATGTTCCCTTTGATGTCTGCCACAGTCCTGCAGTGCCGTGTTACACCTCTGCAATGCTATGCATCCTGTCAGCCACTGTAACTCTGACAGATATCTGCCCCACCTCAGTGGAGACCCCTCCATGAGAGGCAACTTTCCCACTACTGAACTGCTCTTAGGGTCAAGAAATTTCTAACAGAGAGTTAAAGGTGATGTAACTCCATAAAAAAATGAAGACTGTAGCTTTATATAGACTAAAGCCCAATCCCACATAATTTCTGGGTTCTTGTAAGGTACCTTTCAAAGGTGACTCTCTTTATTTGAGAGGATCACTTGTCTTGTGGTAGCAAGCACGACTTGTCCCCTTAGCTAAGCAGGGTCTGCCCTCGTTGCATATTAATGGGAGACTAGAAGTGTGAGCACTGTCTGATATTCCCCTTAGGGGATGGAGCTGCTCTGGGAAGAGCAGAAGGTTTCAGGTTCCCTCCCTGGCTTCTCCAAGATAGGACAAGATTAAAAAAAAAAAAAAAATAGGACAAGGATTTTTTTAATTGAACCAACAAACTACCAAAGCATACAGTACCTTAGCATAGGGCTGAGAGAGATTCCTGCCTGCTGCTTTGGAGAAGCCACTGCCAGTCTGTGTAGACAATACTGAACTAGATAGACCAATGGTCTGACTCAGCATATGGCAGCTTCCTAGGTACTTTTCCCATGGGGGCAGAATGAAACTGTTTATGTGGATATTTTATCATTACCCATTTCATTCTTTGAACACTGGGAAGAGACCAGGTGGCAGCAAAGACAAATCAGTTTACATAGGAAGCTGGATTATACTGTGACTGTCCGTAGCTCTCCAAGGTTTCAGGCAAGAGTCTTTCTCAGCCCTGCCTAAAGATGCCAGGTGTATCCTGTATTTTGCACACAAAACATTTATGACTTGATGATTCATTGACTGTCTGCTGCTGCTGATCTCTTTTAATCTGATTGATGCTGTGTTTTTATTGATATTTTAATGCAAAGTGCCTTAGTGATTATGCACATGCTGTTTCATACCAGCAAGTCTGTACGTGGGGGAAATGTCAGGGATGTGTTGGAAACTAAGAGTGCATGCTCCCAGTGAGTATGACATCCAAAGCTACCCAAATCTGGTTCCTGAGATTCTCCACCCAGCATTCTTCTAACCTGCACCCAACTTCTGTAACCAAGAATTGAAGTCGGGTGGAGGATCTCAGGAAAATGTTGGGTGAAGAGTGTGAGAACTGGACTTGGATGGGTTTGGACATCATGCCCACCAGAAACAGGTGCTCTTGGCTCACAACATATCCCCAACATTTCCCCCACTTACAGACTTACCAGTGGTTGTATGAAGCTGCTCATAGGATGCATGCATTTTGGCAATTTCTCTAGAAAGGGAGCCAAATGTTAAAGAATGACGACTTGCAGTAAAAACTGAACTGGCCTTCAGGAGAGCCCTTAAAACCTATCTGTTTGGCCTGGCCTTCCAGGGTTTTTAAATAGTTGTAATTGGTTTGAATGTTGTAACCTGGTTTTCAGGGTGTTTTAATTGTTGTGATTGTTTAATTACTGTTTTATGATGTTTTAATTGTTAATTGTTGTTTTATACTGTTTATAATTTTTGTTTTAATTGTTAACTGATTTTAATGTTTTTGTTTTAATTGTAAACCACCCTGAGCCATTTTGGAAGTGTGGTATAAAAATCAAATAAATAAATAGTAATAATAAATAATAATAAATAACAAGACATACTCAAAAAGCCAAATGAGGGACAAAAATGGGACAGTGAGCTGATACTGTCCTTTGTAAATTGGGATAGTTGGAGAGGCATGAAGCAGCCATGTGGTCACCCTACAACTGTGTCCATATTGGAACTCCTATCCATATAGGAAATCTGGAGAGGTTCAGCTGCAGTTGCCACCAACTAATCTGGCGGCTACTTGGAAACAGGCCTTCGATTGTCTCCATCTCTTTGCTTTTTCAAAAAGTCAAGTTGCAAACCCTCAGGATTTTTAGGGGAAACGTGTTGCCAGTAGCTGCCTTTTTTTGTTCCCCTCTCCAAATCAGCCCATATAAAGGTGAATCCCGTTATCCACATGAATTCCATTCTGTGGGGGAACAGCGGATAATGGAACCATGGATATCGGGGCATTGAAGTCAATGGGATTGGGGAGGTTCGGTTCCTGGAGGCTGGCAAAAAGGGCAAAGAACACACCAAAAAGACCCACACAAAAAGGCAAATAAAGTGACACCCTCTGTGGGTATCCAGCTGTTCAGGAATGCCCCACCCCACTGACCCAAATTATCCACAGAATGGCTCCTATTGACAAGATGGCAGCAGGAAATGACCTCCAAGATAATTTCCAGCCATCTAGGAACCACAGATACATGGGTTTTAACACTTTTGTATCTGCAGAAAATGAGGTTGAGTATCAATTAGACACCCGCAGATATGCGGAACTACGGATAGTGGTACCATGGATAATGAGGTCCACCTGTATAGATTTTGTTCATAAGAAGCTGCACTATTGTAAAAGAACCAATTTAAAGTAAATAAGGAAAGACAGAAAAGTGGCAAAATTAATTAAAAGCAGAGTTGGGGAAGAGAACGGGATTGAATATTCATGCAATAACTGTTGAGGAAATTATCATGGTTTACCAGTCTGTGAGAATTAGTGAATGTGATGGTGGATTAAATATATGAATTATGAACATGTAGCATTCAAATAATTGGGCTGACAGAGTGACATGTTTTCAATGTCTCCTACCATTGCTTTATTACCATACTTGTGACTTAAAGATATGCATGGTTATATAATGTACCATAAAAATTAATTAAACTACGTTAATGTGAACATTACAAGGACTATGTTAATGTGAACATTACAAGGACAAAATGCAACTTTTTAATGTTTCACTTTCTTCAAAGGTTCGTGATGGAGGTTGGAAATGGAAACCTAAATTCTAGAATCTGAGCTACCAATGTGGTGGAATGACCCATCTCTACACAGGAAGCTGCCCAATACCAAGTCAGATCATCTAGCTCAGTACTGTCTATGCTGACTGGCAGTATCCTCTCCAAGGTTTCAGGCAGGAGTGATTTCTTAAGAACCCATTTCTCATTTACCTAACTCCATTCATTTCAGTGGGTTTAGGGGAGCCTAAATGCATTTATGATCAGGCTGCTAATCATTTGGTGTGTATTCCCCCAACACAGCGCACACAAACAGATGCATACTAAACTGGTTTAAAATCAAGATAGAGCTACTGAAGTTCTGCTGCCCAGGACCTGTTTTCAATTACCAAATGAGTTTCTGAGTGAAATTGCACAAACTGTGACATGACTCCTGCTGTCAACAGGAATATAGGAAGGCAAGGCTGGTGGTGGGGGAGGAAAAGATGTGAGGATGGGTGCAGTGCCCGGAGGCACTCTTACCCCTGGACTTTGGGGCCAAAGTCCAGAGCCTCCACACTCCCGGGGAGGCACTGGCCTGCCACAGTGCTGGGCAGCCAAGCTTGACCTCTGCTTTAGAGGCAGAGGGCAGAGTGGGGAATGAAATTATGGGGGATGGGAATATGTTAAGTGGCCTGTTGAGATGTTTCTGCTAATGCATATTTGCATAAATATACCTGTTTTGTATTCTTAAATTCTTGTGAGTTCAGTTGCTGTTTGTGCCCTCAAGAACCGAGATGTTAAAAATATTGTGAGGCTCTACACACAATCGGTGTGTAGAGCCTTACTGGGCTCTGCAGACCCGTTCTCCCTGCAGATGAGCAGGAAGCCATCCCTGGGTGGCCGGATCAGCCACCCACACAACTATCAGCTCCGTCACGGAGCCAGTAGGGGCAGCAGGGCTCGGTGGCCGCTGGGCATCCTGGGCAGACCCCCGAGGCTGGGAGGCTTGTTGTAGCCTCCCAGTTGGGGGTCTACTGGTTCTCACGATGGGGGGAATCCGGCCTGGGCTCCCTTAGCCTGTTTTCTCTCCATCATGAGAATCGCCTCTGTGTGTGTCACAGTGTGTGTTGAGAGGGAGACTCCAAAGGCCTTTAGGTCCAGGCTCCAAAATTACCTAGAGGCACCTCTGGCTGTGCCCACCCCCTGCAGCCCCCACCAAGCACTACACCTGCCTCCTTCTGCCACAAGGTTTGCTACACCATGCTAGCCATGCCCTTTCTGCCTGCATCAGGCAGTATTTCTGGTGCCAGACACTGACGCGCAGCCCATCCAGCTGGAGAGGACTTTCCTTGCCGGCCTGGCTGGGTGCTTCTTTCCTCTCCTTCGCAAGTTCGGTGCATGGAGCAAAAGACAAGCACAGGCACACAGTGTGCAGTGGTAAGGGTGGGTGTGGCACCCATTGATGGTGGCTGCAGTAGTGGGGGGTGAGGGGTGCCCTGGGAAATGACGGCACCCCTCACAGCACCGCAGCCTAGAGGCATCTCCCCCTCGCCGGCTCCATGTCCAGTGATGGTGATGCCACCGGCAGTGAAAGCTCTTCAACTTTGGCTAAAACTTCTCATAGGCCTAAGAAACAGTCAGCCAGGGAGCTGCATTCAAGGTCAACGGGAGCCAGCACTGTCACAGTGGTTTAAAAAAACTCAAGCTGACAGGAGACAAGCTTGTTTAAAATAGCAGCTTCCTCCTCAAATTGCTCACCTGCCTCATTTACTCTAGCAGACAAGAAATTAAATATCAGCATAAATTCCTGACTTTATGCAGCCATTTAAAAAATATGTTGCGACACAGCTCTCTGGTGTGTCTCGATGCAATATTAAGCATAGTTTTGCACAAGAATTAGTCGCCTTGTTAAAAAGAACTGCCACTTAATGATATTAAAATATTTACACTGGTAAACATTCTATAAACAAAGAGGAGAGATCTGCCTAACCCTTATGTAAATCACCTGGATTGATGCGATAAGCCTGCAAAGCACACAACATTGACAGAGAACTTGGTAATTTAACTGGGAGCAGTGTGATGCATTTTGGGAGATAATTCAAATGAATATTGCCAAGATTGCTGCTAATACAGCAGAGCGAATGCTCAGTGGGCGTACAACATTCCAGATGAATCTGCCTAAAAGAGAGAGCCTAAACACTGAAAGTGCCATGCCAGAGAGTAAAAATGAAGAAGAGGCATTACATTAAAACTTAGAATACTATCTTAAGAACAAAGCCAGGGGAACTGTGTTTAGAAATGCATTGCAACTATGTGAAGTGTCTGAGGCTGTAATTGAATATCCTCTCCTAGTTGCTAATAGTCATAAATATAGGTGTCTGCATTTTCTGAAACTGATTTTCAAAGAATAGCTAAATGAAATGAATAAATAAAAATACCCTATCTATTCAATTTTATTAACTGTTTAAAAAGAAAACCTGAGGCAACATTATTGTTGGGTACTTTATTTTCAGTTTGACCTGTGCAGATTTAAAAAGAAAATATGATTTAGGAATTTTATTTAGGAATAAAAAATATATGATTTAGGAATGAAAAATAACAGGTTTCTTCCTTTCCAGTCAATCAAAAAGCTTGAGTAACAACACTTGATCTTATTAAAAAAATAAATAAATCTGCGAATCTCATTGTGTACACTGCAGCATCAGGTGATTAATCTGCACAGAGTCTGATGCTTAACATCTTGTACAATTCCTGAAATTGGGCTGAATTGAAGCAGCATCCCAAGCTGTGTGCCACTGACTTTGCACCAATTCCCACATGATATGAATTTTCTGTTTATATATTGCTCTCCTGGAAAGAAATGCTTGTAACACACATAGCAAAATAAAGGGTGCTGCTTTGTTCTCAGTGGTGCTAATTGTTGAAATGAGCAGCTTTATGAGACTTAATACAAATTAAAAGGCAACATTTCTTTACAAGTGAATTAGTCACTTGCTCCATTGCCTGTAGCAAGTAGGAACTGCCTTCATGCATGGAAGGTACCATAGACAGGAAAAGAGTCTTTTTATCTTCTGGATGTTGATGTGCTACACATAACTAAGAGGCTTGTTTTTGGGGCGGTATACAAATATGTTAAATAAAAACAAATAAATAATATAGGTTGGCAAGTAAGATTTTTGTGGGCTAGTAGCTTTGAGGGACACTTGTGTGGAGTGTGTGTGTGTGCCCCATTTAGACATTATTTTTAAAAGATACTATATGTGAGTACAACATCCCAAAGCACTTAGGAAGTGCTGCTCGCACTGCAAATTTACTCATAAGTACAGTGAAGTAGAATTAATATCCCACTGGGAAAATTAAAACTATATCTCCAGGGGTGGGCCGTTAATAAGACAAAGGAAGAAGAATGTCTCCTGGCCCACAGCCTCTGAGGGGCCCTCTGAGGGGCACCCAAGGCCAGTCCTTGCCCTCTCTGCAGTAGGGAAGTGCAAACAGATTCGGGGTTGAACCAAACCATCCCCTGTTCGGTCCAACCCTGGATAGAACACCCCCCGACTGTTAGGGGGGTCTGGACATTATTTTAAAATATGTTTTAAAAACTTACCCCATTCGGGGGAGTTGTTGAAAGCCGAGGGGTGGGGGTCCATGAAGGTTCCCCCTCCCCCTGGCAGCCTCTCTTCATGCCCATACCAGAGGCCAATTGCACAGGCATGGCAGCCTTCAAAATGGCCACCACATTGGAGGGGGAAGGCCCGAATGGACCGGTATGGGCATGAAGGGAGGCTGGCAGGGGGAGGGGGAACCTTCATGGACTACCACCCCCACCCCCCGCCACCTCCAACAACTCCCCTGAAGGGGGTAAGAATTTTTTTTAAAAAAATGTTTGCAAACACCTCTCCGGACCAAACCAAACCCGGGGGGGTTGAGGGGGTACCAGACCAAATTGGCCCGGTCTGGTTCAGGTCCGGTCCTCACTCGAACTGAACTGGACCAGCCGGTTTTGTGCACAACCCTACTCTCCTGTCCTGTAGCCCGGAGTGTGGGCTGAAGTCCCCTCAAGCACGTTCTCTGTGACTCCTGATTTCCCTTTTGTCAGTTGGAGTGGAAGAGAGTGGCTGCTGCAGCAGAGATGCTTAAAGCAGCCCTGTCTTTCCCCAGCAGCAGCAGCCATTGGTCCTCCTCATCTTGAGTTCCTCCCCTCACTCAGCAAATGAGTGCAGTTGAAGGACGTAGCTGGGCCTGGGAGCTAGCAAGCTGTTCAAGTGGAAAGGAAAGTCAAACAAACAACTCTTATCTGTGTGTTTTTTGTGTGTGGTTTGTTTGGTTTTCGTGTGTGTGTGTGTGTGTGTGTGTGTGTGTGTGTGTGTGTGTGTGAGAGAGAGAGAGAGAGAGGGGGGGGGGGGGAGAGAGAGACTGAGACTTTTAACTTTAAAAAAAAAATTAATGATTTGGTTCTTCCCTCTAAGTCCTGGTGAAGTGATTTTCTTCCAACTTGCTATGAGTCATTTTCCTCTCTGTGGAAAGGAAAGAGGGGGTGGTGGCCGGAGGTTTATTAATCGGTTATTAGGTGGTGCTGTGGTTGCTGAAAATCTATTCAATTGTTTTTCAACTAAACACGTTCTAAAAAAAATGTTCCTTCCTCCCAGAATGGCTTATAATACTTGAGGGTTGGGGAAGAGTGGAGGTAGCATAGCATCCTTCCTGGTTGTTTGCTAATTTTAAACTGGTTTGCCTGGATATCCCTTCACGTGCCTTTTCCAAATGAAAAATATTGTTGTTGTTTTTTAAAATCCTGCCATGCTACAGCCCTGAAAAAAATTGATAAGTTTGGAACAGAAGCTTCCTTTGTAACCCACAGAAGGGGAGGAGAGCTGGTCTTGTAGTAGCAAGCATGAATTGCCCTCTTGTACTTCACCAAACTGATACTGTTGTATTATTTGGTTCTGCTGTTGTTTATACCTTGTAACTGTACTCTCCTTTCCTCTGTTAATCTGCTGAACTATATTACACATGTCTTTGATGTTCTTCTGCAGCAGAGACATGGGGCCAGAAGGAGAGGAAGGCAGCGAGGGGCTCATATTAAAAATCCCATCTCCGGGCCCACTCCAACCATGGTATGCCCCAGTATCTCTAAATATATAAGAGTTAGTAAGTAATTCAACAAAGTTTGGATGTATGAAACATTTGAGTTCTGCTTTTCCCACGGCAAAGATGGGCTCTGAAACATCGCAGTGGCTTATCTTTGTTTATAAAAGGGAATTGGTGTGGGACCACATGGCCTAATTCATAGCTACACTGCAATTTTGTCCCTAGTTCCTCAGGTACAAGTCCACTAAGCTGGCAATGTGTTCACTTATTGATGTTTGGTTGTGATAGCTGTCCATGTGTGTCAGCCATGGCTGCTTACAGCCATGGTGGGCATAGTTGAGGAGGGGGGATCCCAGGAATGCACAACACATTCACGCAGTGCATTACTGGGGCTCAGAGGGGTGGGGTGCTGTGCAGTGGTGCTTCCCTTCGCCCAAACCCCAGAGCCAAGCTGCCACTCATCTGGGTGGGCGATCCGCCTGCCTGAGTAGGGGTGCATGATCGTCTGTGGGAAGAGCAGGTCAAGCCTGCTTTCCCCGCTGAACCCTTTTCGGCTCTGCACACTGATCGTGTGTAGAGCCTTATAGTCAGTATTACTTAGCTCAAAGCTCATACCAGCAGTACTTATTTAATGCAGGCTGTATAGCAGGGTAGAGAGTGCCAAGCTCAATTCAGCAGCACATGTTCATCAGGGCACCATAAAGTTGCTATAATTAATGGACTGGAAATCTGAGTACCACAAATACAAAAAATGCAATGCATTGCTGCAATGTGCAACATACAGGACTTGTTCTCATGACCCACACAATTGTAACTAGAGGGTTAATTATGACCACTGAGTCGGGCACACACTTGCAGAGCATGACATAAAAACTTGTGCTTTACCAGCAGCCATAGTCCTGCTGCCATGCTTAACTAGGATTAAACTAGCAACCAGTGTTCCAGGGCTGTCCTTGGAGAGCTCTGGCAGGGTGAGGACCCTGGGGCAAATCAGCCAGTGTGGGGCCCCCTTGCAGTTAATTCTAATGGGGGTTAAAAGAACAGGGCCTGGGGTGACCGCCCTGCTTGCCGTGCCCTAAGGACAGCCCTGCAGTGCTCTCTGTAACAGGAATTCCCAGAAGTTGTTGACCACAACTCCCATAATCCCCAGCCAATGGCCATCACAGTGGGGTTGCTGTGTCAGGATGCTACCTTACCTGGCTGCCTGCGTGGCCCTGTGGAGTCCAGCAGAGAGTGTGGCATCCCTCCTTTGGGCTTCTGTCTTCCCCTGAAGGGAGCAGGGGTGAAATGGTTCCCGGCTGGTCAGGTGCCCATGAGGTTGAGCAGGCGAGGCAGGGGGAGCTGCAGGAAAGACCTCCAATGGGGCAGCCATGTTAGGTGTGGCAGGACCAGGGAAGGGGCAAGGCTTGGAGCTGGCTATGTACCCTGTCAGCTCTGTATTTGGGCATTTAAAGCCAAGGCAGCCAATGAGGAGGGCTGCTCCTGAGCCTGGGAGTGGGAAATTACCCTGGAAAGGGAACCAGCTGGATGCAGCAAGCCAGGAAGAGGGCTGAGGTAATCGTCTGCCTGAGTAACAGTCTGCCTGAAGTAACCTCCTCCCCAGGCCTACTCTGAGGCTGAGCTTGTCTGTTCCCATCCTGTAATTCTGGGTTCGAGAAAGGCCAGGAACACACCTCCTCCCCCTTGGAGCCTTACATGCTGGGAGTTATAGTCAACAACATCTGGGAATCCCTGTTACAGGGAATACTGTCTATGATTGATAGTAGCTGCTGATATGTTGATCATCATTAGCCACAGCAATGAGGCAATGAGGCCATTCACACAATCAAACGCTGTGTTCTAACCAGGTTTGGGAGCTATGTATGCTCCCAATTTCTGAAATTGGGTTAGGAGGAAAACACAAGTAGAAATAATTGTGCAGACAGCAAGGTAGGAGGAAAAGCTACCCAGGTTTTCTTCCTACCTTGCTTCCACACAATGAGGCGCTTCACACAAGCAGAGTGAAGCACTGAAAGGAGGTCTGAGCGGGTTTTCCTGACCCTCCCCGCAGATGATCCTTACCTTTCCCTGGGTGGCGGCTCTCCTGCAGGCCACCTGCGGCTCACCTGGCAGCTCCGGGGGCCAGGTGCAGGGAAATACTGCCACATGGCGCAACCCGCCCCTCAGAGCCCAAATAATGCACCGCGCAAGTGCGTGGTGCATTACTAGGAGACACCACCACCACCCTCGAGTGTGCTAGATGCGGCTGCAAGCAGCTGCTGCTGACACACAAAACCCAGGTTAAGTGGCGGGCAACTGTAGAGGACTCACCACCATGCCACCACCAGGAGCCGCACTGCTCCCAGCAGTTCTCACGTGCAGTGAAAACCGGTCTGGGCTTCCCTAGCCCAGTTTTTGCTGCTCGTGAGAATAGCTTCAATCACTTCTACCCAGGCTTTCCTCCTAACTTGCTTCCATACAGCAGAAAATTGGGAACATTCACAGTTCCCAAACCTGGGTGGAACACAGTTTTTGATTGTGTGAATAACCTCACATCACATCCAAGGGTGTGGCAGAGCCCCGGAGGGCCCACACGAGCCCTCTGGAGCTCATTCCCAGCCAGCATTTGCTGGCTAGGTTTGTTTTGTTTTCTCCCTCGATAAAAAAACAAATAAAACACACACCCAGCTGGCAAATGCTGGCTAGGAATGAGCTCCAAGGGGATCGTGCAGCCCTTCCAAGGGCTTTGGCCATGGGGAAGGCCAAGTCAAGTGGCTCCCAGGAACTGGGCGGCCCAGGTTCTTTGAACCCATCTGCCCTATTGTAATATATCCTCAAGCTATATCCAACCTGGCCTCTTCCCAGCAAGGCATGCAGAGCCACCTGACTCTCTAGCATTCAGTGTGGTGCAGGGCACCACCCTGTTGAAGCAGCATTTTGTTAGCTTCTCTATCAGTGAGGCAGTGACACTCTCCTCCAGCCCCTGCAGCTCTGAAGCTTCAGCAGTTGCCATCAACAGACCTCCACAGCCCCAGGGAATTATGGGACAGCATCACATTGGCCGAGGGACTTTGGGCATTATAGATGAAACGAATGTGGACATCAATTCTTGGGGGGGGGGGCAAGAAGGAGCATGCCCCAGGAACCTGATGCTGCTGGCTGAATCCCAAGAACATGGAGCAGTAGGGTGAGGAAGCCACTGCTACATAGTCCAGCATTTCACCGATGAAATATGTGTGCAACACTAGTATTCTCACAGGTGTTACTGTGCCTGTACCGCCATCTCATCTCCATTTTCTAGACACGACACTAACAAACTCTCTAATGGCTGCCCTGCCAGGATGTAAAAGCACAGAGGGTCTTCTTTCAGTTAAAGTCATATGAGAAAAACATAATTCTACTGTAATATGTACAGTTTAAAATGTAGCACATATGTGAAAAAGCAGGCTTGGACATTTCAAGGTGCCATGGTGTTAATAAGGCATGCATGTAAATGTATGTTTGTAAGGCATGCATTTAAATGTATACAGATATTTAAATGTATATTTGTTTAAATTTACATTTATTTAAAAATGCAAATAAATGTAAAGTGAAAATATAATTTGCTGGCTGCTGCCCTTCTACGCTCTTTCTCTCTCCCTCTCACAGTCCCCACACTCCCCTTAGCTGCCTTGTTGCCCCCCAAGGACCTCATGCTTGCTATGGCTTTTATCTCCCCTTGAGCAGATATTTCAGCACAGAATTTATCACCGTGAAATCTGTTTTGCACCAGATCCCATGCAAGACGGTGCATGCATGTAACTGCAGAAGATGGATAACTGTGCCTTCAACACCCCTGAGAAACGAAATGGTTCAGAAAGAAGAGATGCTTCTGGGCTGAAGTTCAGTAGCCTGACTTGTTTGATGTAGCTTCTGCATCACCTGGAAACACCAAGAACAGAAGGTGTCGGTTTTTTGCTGGCTCTGAATTTATGAAAGCAGTAAACCTTATTCCGCCAGGTGACAAAAGGTGAATCGCCATTAAAGAGAGTGACCTGGACTCCAGAACAAGTCTGGCAGGAAAAGAATTGGAAACCTGAAGCATGGCTTCCCAAATTACAGCTACAAGATTGCTTTGAAAGGGAAAAAGCCCAGAGGCAGGGACAGAGGTGAAAACGGTATTACGTGTGAGAACTGCAAGGCAGATCTTCCATTACTGAGGCTGGTGTGGGGGTAGGGCGGGGAGAGAAGAAAGTGGTAGAAGTTTTAGAAAACCATAGGAGCAGTTTAACTAAGAGATAAGAGACCCTGCCAGGAAAGCCAAAATTAGCAGGTGTTCTCACGTGAGAAATGAAGAATCCAGTGGCGGCCAATATGGGCGGAGTTGGGGGACAAAAAACCAGTTGCGAGTGCAGCTCGTTCGCACTCGTCTCACCCCATCCCGGCTTCCTTGATTGCGTATCATGGCACCTGAGCTTCCAGACAGGCTACTGAAAGTCTTGCTTAAAAGTTCTTCTTGAAAGCTTCTTCAAAGTTTTGCTGCCTGGCCCATACAGACTCTTAGAGGCTGTACATATTTGCTCCACAGCCATCTCCATTTGCATTCCGCTAGCGACAGGCACAAGCTCTTTGAGCGAATGCTGTGATTTTCTGTCTGATGGGCTTTCATTTCACACTCCTTTGTTTTAATTACATTTTAAGATTAAGTAAAAGAATTTTCAGTTAGTTATATCCAGTGGATATTGTACTGATTAGAAGGGTCATCACAAAGAGAACTGGGGAAGGAGAGGGGGGAACTGGCAGCTCCTGACATAATGGTTGGGAGCAGTCACTGGAGCGTGAGTCACGGCGCGCCGAGTGGAATTGAATAGAAATCTGGGTTGATTGTGATTAAAGGAAGAAGTTGCTGGAGGGATTCTTTAGCTCAGACATTTGGCTTTCAATCCTGTCCCTTTAGAGCATGATGTTGGACCAAAGAACAGCTGATTCTGCAACCACAAGGCTTCTCTTGACCTGCCAAATTGCAATAACCAAAAGAGAAAAGAAAAGAAAAGAAACCCTAACAAATGAAATTGTAATGTTGCAGCACTTCCTTGGCTTGGGTCCAAAGGTGCCCTTCCACTCTATGGTGTAGCCCAGGGATTCTCAATGTTGGGTCCCCAGATGTTCTTGGACTTCCACTCCCATAATCCCCAGGCCCAGTGGCCTTTGGCTGGGGATTATGGGAGCTGAAGTCCAAGAACATCTGGGGACCCAACATTGAGAATCCCTGGTGTAGCCAATGTGGGACAAACCTCCCTCGGCCACCAGAGCCCAGGGACTGCCCAGGACCCCCCCCCCCAAAACCATCTCCTTGCCCTCCCCCAAGGCACTCCTTCAGCCAGTGAACATACTGCTCACCGACTGGGATATGGGTGGGCAATGGGTGGTGCAGTTTGTATGCCAATGCCAGCTACGCTCCCTGCATCAAAATGATGCTGCAGGGTGCTTTCCAGATGAGACCCTGCAACGGGTCTATTGCTTTCACACTCCCTGTGTTGTGACACTGCAGTCGCTATACTGACAGCAGGGTGCCATTCACATTTCCAATGCCTTGTTTCGGATTTAATCGCTGTGATTTATTGCTATAATGTTGTATGTCCAGCGTAAAAAGGTTGCTAGTTTTCGTGAGACTGCTCCCCCTACTGGGCACTTTGCTATTTACATTTTAAATGTGATTTGCCTGGACTGGAGCATTTTGCGGGTAACTGGAAAGTGCCCTCGCGCAAGGGTTGTGACTGGCATCAAAACCCAGAAGGGCCATCTGTTGCCCTCCCCAGCTGGTAGGCAGCAGGGGGGCAACAGCAAAGCAGTAGAGGCAGTGGAGCAGTGGTGACAGGGATTGCCCTTGACAATGGCAGGGCCCAAAATGGCAGGGCCCAATAGTGGAAAGCCTCTTCCATTCACAGAAACTGTGTTTCCAATTTTTCAGATGAGGGTTGCATGAAAAAAGTGACCCCAGATCCAAAGGACTTTTTTGTTTGCACAAGCTCTTTTCAATGATAGAGCATCTGCTTTGCATGCAGAAAGTCTCAGGTTCAATCCCTGGCATCTCTGTTGGAGATGCAGCTCCAGTTGCATTGTCTGTTTGCACCTTCTATCCTAGAGACCACTAGGGGCATTAGGAGTAGAGATATTGAGGAGGGGTCCTCTTTATTGCCCCTCTTGTCTCTCCCTAGTCTACTCTGGTTCTCTCTGATTGGTAGACATACCCTCAGGGGTCTCTCACTTCCTCCTTCTTGCTCCCTGCTCCTCTGCATTCTCCATTAGCCATGCGGCCTCTTTCTCTCCCTCTGCACTATGAAGCTAGAAAGCTCAGGGACACAAGCTTTTCCATCCAAGGATGTAACTTCCCCAGTAAACCTTGCTTGCTTTTGGACCTTAAAATATCTGTCTCAAGATACTCTTTAATGGGTTTGCCCTTCTTAACATACTCTTGCTCTGCTATAATTGGGGTGAACTAAGCTTGTAGGATGCAAGTGCATCCTCAAGATTAAAGACCCACTTGCATCTTACGATCACCAGGGCGGTTTTCACACAGCAGGCTTTATCGCAAGTTTACTGTGAGTTCAACGTGTCCCCCCCCCAAAAAAAATGCAAAAAGTAGATTTTTTTTTAGCCTGGATATAAATTGGGCTACACTCTTCCATGCAATGAAAACCCCGGATTGTGTGTGAAGTGTTCCCCAATAGCTCACAGGGACTTAGAGGTAAATTTGGCCGATATGTGAACACACACCCTCCATTCCTGGAGGAGATGCAAGCTAAAAGCCCAGTGTGGAAAACGCCCAAGTAGGGTTGGGAGAGACTCCTGCTGCAACCCTTGGAAAGCAGCAACTACTAGTCAGTGCAGACAATACTAAGCTAGATGGAGGCATGGTCTAACATATTAGATGGCAGCTTCCCTGTGCTTGTGAATATCAGGCATCCGGTGGGTCATTTGCATCCCTGAAAATCTCAAGTTTTAAGTTTAGAAACAAGCTTCCAGTTGTGGAAATAATTTTGAAAACACACAGACACTTTCTGCAAAAGAGGCCACAGTTCACAGGATAGAATGGAGCTCTTCGCACGATCAGTGAGAAGAGCTCCATGGAGGTCTGTGGGGAGAGAGGGTTTGACTCACCTTCCCCGCAGACGACTGAGCTCTCTTCCCCTGGTGGGCAGATCACCCACCCAGATGACCGGCTGTGCTCCTGGCTGCTCTGGGGGTCAGGGTGCCGGGTCACGCCGCCACACATTGCCCCCCCCCACATTGCCACACATTGAGCTCGGATAATACACCACACAAATCCAAGGTATATTACAGGGATCCACCCCCCCCCAATGTGCCAGCCATGGCTGCAGGCAACCGTGGCTAACACACGATTACAAAAATGAGGTTAAGGGAGCGCTTTAAGAAGGTGGCTACTTAGGCAGTCGCTGGGATCGGGCCCAATCCTGGCAGTTCACACAGGCGTGCAAAACCAGGCTGGGCTCCCTTAGCCCAGTTTTGCACGCTCATGTCAATAGCCTAAATATGTGTCCCTGTTAGCTATCTGTCCCTCCTTCATGGCCTCCAGCAGTGTTTCCACTTCTACACATTTCCTCCTCCCACCTTACCAAAGAATGCTAAAATTCAAATACTGGGTTTGGAATACAGTGTGCAATTTCAGCAACGATGCACATGTTTTATTGATTTTCATTACTTGTTCTGAGTGCAAAGTTCAAGCTGATTCATACGAACAGAAAAAAACATTTGGTTGAGTTTTCTGTACTGTTTATCCAGTTTCCTTCAGAATGAATGAGATAATTTTTTTGGTTTTTCCATTAAGCATAAGGGACCCCGTTTTATTGTTCCCTTTTCATTTAGCACCTCATCAACCCACACCAGCAGTGATGCACAACTATTAAAGCAACGTTGTTTCATCAAGAATATATGGTGCAATTAAAAGTAGCTTCTTGGAGTTCTTTTTTAAGCATGCATCAAAGTAGCTGCTAATGCATTTCTTATTAAAGCAAATGGGCTTGCACTGAAGATTAGGCAATAAATGCTTATAACAGCAGCCCCGGCTTCAATGGACTCAAGGAATCAAGAGATACAGAAGCACAGTCTTTTCTCCTGAGTGATCCCATCAAACTCTGTTGGCACTACCCAACTGTCAGGATTTATCAACATGCAAAAAAGGCACATTGCCTCCTTTACACTAGGTGTACAGATTATGATAAACCCATTTCCTCTCTCTCTCTTCACACATTACATTCAACACTTGTACAATGAGTGCACATTGTACACAGGTACAGATCTGTACACAGGTACAGTTATTTACATGTTATGCTGCACACAGGTACAGCAATATACTACCTATTTGTACCATGCATTTGAGGGGCCTGTAGCCAGTTTCACTTTGAAAATGAATGGAGGTCCACTCATTCACACAAACACGTGTACAGGTGGATGGACATCTGTACAATTGTACCACACAAAGTCTGAATACGGCTATCTACAGATGCCTACTGGGAAAGCCTTGAAATTGTCCACTTTCTCTTCTAAATACCCAATGTCCCTGCTGTCCATTATCTCGCTGTACTGTCCAACAAACAGACCTTGTAACGCGCACAAGGCAAGTCTCATGGGAAACAGGGTTATAGCAAGCATGACTTGTCCCCATAGCTAAGCAGGGTCTGCCCTGTTTGCATATGAATGGGAGACTTGATGTGTGAGCACTGCAAGATATTCCCCTCAGGGGATGAAGCTGCTCTGGGAAGAGCAGAAGGTTCCAAGGGCTGAGAGAGATTCCTGCCTGCAACCTTAGAGAAGCTGCTGCCAGTCTGTGAAGACAATACTGAGCTAGATAGACCAATGGTCTGACTCAGTATATGGCAGTTTCCTATGTTCCTATGTTCCTAAATAGGGTTTTGGAGAAGCCGCTGCCAGTCTGTGTAGACAATACTGAGCCAGGATTCAGTGTGAGCTGGGGTAGGAAGCACATTGCACCCAGCCTCCCCTTGGAGTTCAGGATCGCCCTAGGTTCTTATCTGTTGCCCTACCTGGGGGCCAGGAGGGAATTCTTTGTGCTTGTTCTGACTAGGGATGGGATGTAGCTCAGTGGAAGAGCCTCTGATTTGCGAGCAGAAGGTCCCATGTTCACTCTCTGGTATCTCCAGGTAAAATCTCCTGCCTGAAACCCTGGAGAGCTCCTGCTATTCAATGTCAACCGTACAGAGCTAGATGGACCAATAGTCTGACTCGGTATTCAGGAGGTTCCTATGACTGGCCTTGAAGTGGCTGTGCTGCTTTTGCTTTTCTTGGGGTGTCTTCCCTAACGAGTTAGGTGGATTGGCTGTTGATTTGTTTCTTTCTACATTCTGCAGGGGGATCAGGCTGGTGTGTTTGGAGAGCTGGGCTGAGAGGCCTGGGGAAAGGGGTCAGGACCCTTGTCTTACAAAGGGTCCTGATGATGATGACTCACAGGGATGGGGGGCTTACATGTGGGGCACCCATCTTAAGGGGTCTGGGAGGGTCATCGCCAGCAGCACTGGGCAGCTCCTGGTGGGATCTGTGCTCACCCTCTGGCCTACTGGGACCCTCAATTCTCTGACCCTTGTGTGCTTCAGATAAGTAGGTAGGGTAGGGGACACAAGGCAGCAAGTTGATCCAGCAGTTCCCTGCCAGGGCTTCAGTGAAGCCCCATTCAGAGATATGTGGGATCCTCTCTAATAAAATGCTTTGTGTCCGTCCGTGGACAGACACCAAGCGTGCGTTCGTGCCTCGCCTGTTCTGGGCATGTGCGAAGCGCAAGCCCAGAACAGAGCAACGGAGGCATGAACGACAGGACCCGGCGGCCATCTTGGGTGGCCAGAAGCGGTCGCCCTGAAGAAGCCGGGTAAGCGGCGGTGGGGGACACTGGCCGAAGCCGGGCTAGGCGAGGAGGCGGCAGGGGAAGCCGGCCAAGGTGGTGGCGGAGCCGCCGCCGAGGCCTGGTGCCACCGCCGAAGCCAGGCGGCTGGGAGTCCTAGGGGCCCTTGCTCGGCCGGGGAGACTGGCCGGGAATGTGAGGCGGGGGCGGCCCGCACCAGACCGGCAGCGGCGCCCCCAGAGTCCGCCCGGCCGCTGATTTGCCCTTCCCTTCCTAGCGCCCGTTATTCAACGGGCTAAAATTTACTTGTTTGTTCAGAATATGCAGATGTCCATACACTTGTGTGTGTGTTTGTGTGAATGACTGTACAAAACATGACCTGGGTACAGGCCCCTCAAATGCATGGTATGGATGTACTGCTGTACCTACGTTCAGCATAACATGTGAATAATGTGAATAACTGTTCCTGCATACAGAACAATATCTGTGCACACTATACGTGCAAATGAGTGTTGAACATAATGTGCAGATAGGGCTTTAGACTGAACCGATCTCCCTGGTTCCAAGCAGAGTCTTTACTGGAGGTCATTTATCTTATGAATTAAATAAAATTGTGGCCATTGAGTCATGTACTTCTGTCTGTCTTTCCTTTGCTTGCTTCTGCACTGTATTTATCTTCCTTTAAGGGAGCGGAGGTTGAGTTTGAGAGGTGAACTAAATTTTGTCTGTAACCCAAAAGTGGACAGGACCCTTTAAAAAAAGGAACTCCGGCAGACACATCTGTCTGGTCTGTTTTAAAAAACCTCACAATCTCATGGATACTTGAGAATTAATTAATTATGGGACTATTCTCACGATGCCCCTTGTACCTGCTTGCAAACAGATCTGTTGAGCTCTGATCCTGTAGATCCAGGTGGGAATTAACTCCAATACTGACTCAATTACAACCTCAGGGCAGTCATCAGAACTTTGCAAATATATGAGCAACAATTGGTCTCGCCATCCTGGCGCTTAAACCCATTATTGCTTCAAAGACAAAGCACAGCATAAAAGATTAAAGAAGAAATTGCACAGTATTTCATGTTAAACGGCACAGATGGACTCTCTATGGCTATGGTCCGGGATGCCATGAAAGTTGTCCTGAGAGACACAATGTATATGTTGTGAAATGAGTATGGTGCAATTAAAACGCTAAAAGAAACTGCAGGGAAAGGGCTCCCTGCAGATATTATTCCACTCAAAGCTCTTCCTCAGAGAAGAGCAGCACATGGGTCTATAGAGAGCTGACAGGGAAAGGACACGAGGAAGAGGAGTCCTTGGAACTAGGCAGACAATAACTATGGCAGTGACCTGCCCCTCAGCCAAAAATTCTAGGTCTGACCTCCAAACGGACAAAGCACTTGTGCAACTGTATGGTGCTAGCACAAGGCTACTTGTACGAAGCTAGTTGTGCTAGCTAGTTATACGGCGTTTCAGTGGTCACACCCCGTTTATGGAATAGCCTCACCAGCCAGGCTCACCTGGCACCATCACTTTGCTCTTTTAAACACCAGGTCCGTTTCTGTTTGCCTAGGCCTTCTTAAAAGATCTTTAAAGTGCTTTTTAAAAGTTTGTGAATTTTACTGTAATTTTTTTTTAATTGTATGTTTTATTCCACTTTTTTATTGTTTTACTTCATGAGTGGCCCAGAGAACAACTGACCAGATTGGCTGACGGCACTGTGCTCCATGTGCCAACACCTGCTGAGGCCAATTTGTCGAGCACAAGGGACAGGGCCTTCTTGGTGATTGCCCCCGGGCTGTGGAACCTGTTCTCAGTTGGACTCCCATGACTCCCTCTCTCCCAGCCTTTAGGAGGAAGATGAAGACTGCCCCTTTTATCCAAGCTTTTGAGCAATAAGCAGCCTCTGGCTTTTTGAAAATGTTTTAGCTGCATTTTTCCTGTGTTTATGTTTTTATTGTGTTGTTAACTGCCCTGGATTCTTAGAACAAACACTTCTATGTGTGTATGTGTGTTTACACACTCTTACAGGGTGACCAACAAATAAAGTTGTGTGTTTTTTTAATTAAGCCTGGAGCTTGCAGTCCTGACTAGTGTTGTGCTAGTTGCACTAGTGAAACATATTTGTGGTAGCACAAGGCACACAACCTGTGCCATGCCTCATATATTTTGCAAGGAATTTTTTCACAAGATTCTGAAAGTCCCTGCGGCTTAGCGCAGCTACACTATTTTACACTGTGCTAGCGCAACTTTGTTCATAGCACAAGTGCTTTGTTAATCTGGATGCCAGCCAAAGCATTTAGAAATAAAAATAAGACAATAACAGAAACAGCCAGGATACTTAAAGACTTGTCTTTCAGGTGCCAGAAGACTCTTCACTGGTTTCGTTGCTACAGGCTAACAAGGAAACCCCTCTGGAAGTATTAATAATAGAATCTCTGATAGAAAATCAGGCAGAGAAGGGAAAAGTTATATCACCAAGGATATTTGCAGACCAACCAATTTGCCAGCTTCTGCTCCAAGCTGCACCCCTCAGAAAAACTCAGTGAGCAAAAAATTTAAAAAATATCTAACTAAAATAGGAGTCATGCCCTTGGAACAGACTCATAACTTACTGTTGCATTAAAAAATAGAAAGAGAGATTAAACACCTTATTTCCAAATAAAGAGATACAAGTCTCTTGGGTTGGGATGCATTTTCAAGGGATTTTTACAGAAGTGTGGAGACTTCTTAATTCAACACTTAACAGGTTTACTCAATGATGTTCTAGATAGGGCCCCATTCCAGATCTTGGTGTCATTCACAACTGGCAGTAGTTAAATTTTGTGTAGCAGCAGTGAAAATACAACAATTGGTATGGTCATGATCCAGTTCCTTGTAATATTTTTATGTATTTATTGTTTGTTTGTTTTAAACTCTGTATTTGATCTTTGATGGAAATAAACATTGACCTGACCAACTGGCAGTGGTGCCCAAGTCATGGATAGACCCCGAGTAGGTGGAATCACACCAGCCTATTCCACTGTTAAATCAAAATGCAAACATCGCTACTGCAGTCTTGATGCAAGTTCAAATAGGATTAACTCAGTCTACATCAGTGCTAATCAGACCAGACTGAGCGATCTGATTCGATCACAAGATTACTCATAACACATAGGAACATAGGAAACTGTCATATTCCAAGTCAGACCATTGGTCCATCTAGTTCAGTATTGTCTGCACAGACTGGCAGCAGCTTCTCCAAGGTTGCAGGCAGGCAGGAATCTCTCTTAGCCCTATCTTGGAGATGCTGCCAGGGAGGGAACTCGGAACCTTCTTATCTTCCCAGAGTGGCCCCCTAAGGCGAATATCTTGCAGTGCTCACATATGTACTCTCCCATTCAAATGCAAACCAGGGTGGACCCTGCTTAGCAAATCCATGCTTGCTACCACAAGAACAGCTGATGCATTTTACCCAGGAGTAAAGCCAACTGAATTCAGTGGGGCTTACTGCCATGTCACACAATGCAACATATCACACAATGCAACATAGGCGGTTGGAACCCCACCCGTGCTATTCCCTCTGTGTAAACACCATCAATGGAGTTTTGCAACAGGGCAGTTCTGCTCCATCAGAAAGTTGCAATGCACTGGGTTAATTAGGCTGCAAGGATCTGGTAGGCTTGGTGTGTCCCAGTTGGCTTGTTGGGCAGGGTGGCCAGAACCTCAGGGGTATACTCGTGAGTGAAATGGGCCGTAACCAAAATTTGGCTTTAAAAAAGCCAAATCTGGCAACAGAGTTGTTGGGTCAACTGACCAAATGCAGGGTGTGAGGTCATCTGATAGTGTTCAGGCCAATGCTGCAGACATAAGCCATTCGTTCTGAGCAACCTGGCCTCTTGAGTAGCCATATAGACTGCCTTGCCTTGCCTCCCTCGCACCCCCATCTTCGTCCTCTGGCTTTTTTCATCCTTACTTGCCTGGGCCAGAGTTGGGCTTCCAGTTATGGTCCATTTGGGATGTGGGCCAAAGCCTGGTAGCATATTTACAAAGGAGCAAGTGCCTGTTATCCTTATTTATTTATTTATTTATTTATCTGACATACTTTTTTACTGCCCAAAACATAAGTTCTCTGAGCGGTTTACAAAGCAATAAAAACAAGCAATAAAAAGATTGACACATTTCAACAATTAAAATTTAAAAAGTTAAAACTATTAAAACACAATTAAAACAATATCTAATTAAAAGCCTGGGTGAACAAATGGATGTGGCCTTGTGGTAGCAAGCATGAATTGTCCCTGTTGCTAAGCAGGGTCCACCCTGGATTGCATTTGAATGGGAGACATTCAATGGTCTGACTTGGTATATGGCAGCTTCCTATGCTCCTAGATTATGCACTCATTCTTCATTCTTGGCTACATTTCTTCCCCTCATCTCCACGTAGTTCTCTATCCTCCACTTTCAGAAACTTAAGCTCCTCCTCTTGTGATCTCACTTCCTCTGAGAGAGGCACTACCTTTGCCGCTGGTTCTATAAAGTTGATTCAGCCGATCCACCAAGCTTTTCAGGCACATTTTTGGGGGCAAATCCAACCACAGCCCTAGAATATCACTGCAAAGAGTTTGCAGAATGTTTTGATCAAGATTAATGAACAAAGCTCACTGCAATTGAAATAATAATGAGTGTGTAAAAAGGCCAATTATTTGTGGGAGCTAATTATTAATTGTGTGCCAGAGCCATGAAATTAGCTTGTAACAGATGGAAAATAAAACACAGCCTAGTTCAGATCAGAATCTGTTGAGAGCAGAAGGTTTGTAAATCAATTGGCTGCTGTTGTATTTGAGATGAGCTTTAATAACTTTGAGGATGCCTGACTATTACATGCCCTTGCAGTTCAAGCTTGGTGCATGGATGCTAAACCTTTGAGGACACTCTTGGTGCATCTCACAATTTGTGATGCAAGTCGGGGAAGGCAAAGGGTCTTGGAGTTTGAATCATACCCAGACTACAGGAAGCGAGTTCAAAATGATATACCCTGTGGTGTTAATATGAATTGAATGGGAGACATGTACAAATACAGGCAGTTGTTCACATTCTGATAAAACCATTAAGACTGTGCACAAACAAGCAGCATAAACAGGGAATTTTGTTTACTGCCTGGTCAATACAGAGAACCTCCAGCTGATGCTGGAGAAGGTGAATTAATCCAAGGGGTTTTGCTAATTATGTAGTCAATATTCACAGTGTGCATAAAAACCACTATGGTGTGGTGGTGGCAATTTTAAATATTGATGTCTTTATTTACAGTTTTTATCTGTTTTATGGATTTTAATTTTTATATTGTTTTTTCATTTGTTATTTTTTAACTTTGTACACTGCCTAGAGATGTCTATATCAGGTGTTACAGAAATATAGGAGAGAGAGAGAGCATGCATGCGCGCACGTGTGCGCAGGGAGTCCTAGGTTCAAATCCCAACTCAGTCATGAAGCTAGCTGGGTGGCCTTGGATCAATCGCTAATATAACAATAGCACTATTCACACATTATGGTGTATGCGTGTACAGATTGTCCGTACATGTGTAGTTTTTGTGTGAATTATTGTACTTGCATTCATTTTTAAAGTTATCCTGGACACAGGCCCCTCAAATGCAGGGTACAGATAGGAAGTGTAGTGCTGTACCTGTGTTCATGTGAACATATATACAGATCTGCCCCTGTACACAGGCAGCTACACCTGTGTACTCATATGAGTTTTGAACCTAACATCTGCGTAGTGCTTATCTCTCAGCCTGGCCTACCTTACAGGACTGCTGTGATGATTTTAAAAATGGGGGTTGGGGAGAAACCTGTATGCTGCCCTGAGCTCCATGTATGGATTGTAACAAACTGGCATGCAAGTTCGGGCGCTGCCTTATATTGAATAGGGCAAGTGGTCCATCTAACCCAATTGTATTCTCCAGCAATTGGAAATGGCTTAATATGCTTCATCTGAATGTGTGCTTTATTTCACTGCACTCTCTAAAGTTTCAAGGAGCCCTGCTGGTTCATAACTGTAATATAAAGACAGAATGAAATAGGGGCACACCATGATGCATAACTAGTTGGCTCCTATGGTACATCCAGGTTCAGAAGCTTCTGAATATCAGGGGTAGGGAAGCAATGGGGAGGGGAGTATGCTTTCGTGTCCTGTTTGTGGGCTTCCCAGAGGCATCTGAGAAGGCCACAACTGGACCTATCCACCCCCAGCACTGTATTTCCAGTGACTGTTGCTGGTGTCTATCATATGTTTCTTTTTAGTTTGTGAGCCCTTTGGGGACATGGAGCCATCTTATTTATTTATTATTTCTCTGTGTAAACCACCCCGAGCCATCTTTGGAAGGGCGGTATAGAAATCGAATTATTTATTTATTTATTTATTTATTTATTTATTTACACAGTCAGACAGGTGTTATTGACTGGTTTGTTTTATCCAGACATCGAGTCCTTCTCAAGGACCTGGGATGGCTGGATTTTATCATCAATACTGTTGCTGCTGTTATAGATATTGTCGCAGAATATAGGCTGTTCCCAGTAAAGTTGCTTTTTGTAATTGGCTGATGGTGATTTCTGTGGCCCCTGTGGTGTTGAGGTGCTCTTCAAGTTGTTTTGGAATTGCACCTAGGGTGACAGTTACCACTGGGATTATTTTGTTATTATCATTATTAATAATAATTTGGTGGGCCTCTGTGGGAAACAGGATGCTGGACAGACGGCTCTTTAGTCTTCTTATGTGATAGCTACTACCGTCTATGCAGAGCCTATGGATTCTCCGTGATTCTAACTAAATGCTGAGGGCATCCCCTCCAACATTTCACATATGATAACGGGGAGGGGACATGCTTAGAATGCCCTCATTCTTCTCCCAAGGCTCGCTTCAGTGTCTCCACGCCTACACACGGCAGAAGCCTCCTCTCTACCTCCTGTATGCAATATCCATTTACTCTACAGTTGCCTGTGTTGTACTGATTTAAAAGTCCAGAAGGGGACATTTCTTTTAATTAAAGATATGCTAGAAATGGGGAATTGCCCTGCCATTTATTATCAACAGTTCCCAATAAGCTTCAGCAGCTTCAGCATGTGGTAGAGACGAAGATGCATCCATGCACCCCCTGCCCTAAGAATTTGACTTCCCTTTGGTGGGAGGCAGCTCACACACTCTTCCTTGGTGACAGCTACCAAAAGAAAAGAATCCAATGCCTCTCTGGCATAACATGTGCCTACATTTATAGAACCCCAGGACGATGCTGTGCTGTGCTCCTTCTGTGTCCGTTTGTAGCAAGCAACTTCTTCCTTCCAGAAGAGGTGCAAGTATTTTGCTTTCTGCAACAAAAAAATTTAGTTTAAAAATCATGGCAACTGCTGGGCATAATAAGAATACAGCATTTTGGGGTGTGGGGCTCTCAAAGATGGGATGCAAAGCACCTTCTTCATCACCATAAAGGCCAGCCTTGCCTAGACTTAAGAAAGGCAGCGATCGTAAGCACACTCTTCCAGAACTTCGTCTTTCTGCATCTTAAGCACCATGGCTGGTGATAAAAACAAATAGACTTGCGCTAATTAAATCAATAGCCCAAGCAAATGAGTTTTTCAAGTGGAAGTTTTATTAAGCCTTATTTTATTTTAGTGGAAGTCTATTGCAAGAATAAGAGGTGAGGTGTGTGCTGCTTCCAACCCCATGTTATTAGGCTTCTCACCCAATTAAGGGTTTTATAAAGTATGAGTGCCTAGTTTAACACCACAGCACAAGCAATCATGGTTTAAGGCTACAGCAACTATAAGGATTGTCAGTGCAATGTCCTATTGTACTAACGGTGTTGGGAAAGGGAGAGAGTGATTTCAACAAGCCAAAACAGATAAGAAACTTCGTGAAATATTCAGTTCCAGGTCCACCATGACCAAACATACCACAGCCATTTCCCCAGAATACCCCTGATTTCCTGCTAAGGATTTTGCATGATCAGTGCCATAGATCAGGGGCACCCAGTCATGGATCTTCAGATACTGTTGGACTACAGTGCCCATCATCACCAGCCACAATAGCCTTTTGTGGCTGGGGATAATAGGAGTTATGGAATGGATCCATCAAACAAGCAACTCCCTACAGCAAAACACAAATTGTAGCTATTTATCTTTCTTTAAACAGGAAGTGAAGGAGGGGGAATCAAACTAGAGTCTTTGGCGAACTAAGCACTTGTGCAGCAAACAAGGTTGCACTCGTGCAAGAAGATCGCATAGCTGCATGAAGTCATGGGGATGCTCGAAATTGCACTCTTCTGCAAAAGTTCCCTGAAAAATATATGAGGCATGCCAGAGGTTGTGTGCCTTGTTGCAAGTTTGCAATAGCACGCTAGTCTGGAACACACGCAGACTAGCTAGTGCAACAGCCTTGCACAAGCACATCAACCATTCTGGATGTCAGCCATTCTAGTTTGTGCATCTGAGTTTTGTTCAACAGGCTATCAGCAGGAAGACTGAGAGGCTGTTCTCATGCTCAGCCAAGACCTGGCTTGCTATGCGTGAGAACGGCCGGGATCGTGCCCAATTCCAGTGGCAAACCCGCCTAAGGAGCCCGCCTCCAAAACAAGGGTAAGGGAGTGAGTGCACCCTTATCCCCGTTTTCCTGATAATGTGTAGCACCGGCTGCTTTCAGTCGATGCTACAACACTGTCAGGTGCCTGCCTGCCCTGGGGTATCCCTACAATGCACCATGCACTCATGCGGTGCATTGTGGGAATTCTGGGGGCCAAGACAACGCATCCTGAGCCCAACACCTTGGTGCTGCTGGGGGAAACAGCGGACCATCTGGGCCCACAGGGTCATGGCCTCTGACCCAAACCCGACTCCCAGGTCGTCTGCAGAGAAGGCAAGCTTCTGCTGCCCTCCCCACTGCTGCCCTGAAGCCCTCTCATGCGATCATGAGAAAGAGCTCTATATTTTCTTAATAAAGAGATCAAAACAGTTTTTTAAAAAAATCTTCTCTATCATGGGTCCATTATCAACTGTAGGGAAAGCCAGCTCATCAAGCAGACATGGGCGATTGTCCAGGACAGAGATTCCCAACCTTGGGTCCCCAGTTGTTGGACTACAATTCCCTTCATCCTCAGCCACAATAGCTATTCTATCCAACAACCTCTGGGAACCCAGGGTTGGGAATCTCTGGTCTAGGCAGTGGTCTTAACTGTTTTTCAAGTGGGAGCCATTTTAGCAAAAAGATGTCAGTGTGAGAGCCATTTCCCACCATGCTGACATCCATGCAGTGCAGCATTTTCCAGCATGCTTTGCAGGCAGAAAAGCTCAGGCTCACTCCCTGGTATTGCTAGTAAAATGAACAAAAAACCAAAAATCACACTTAGGGCCAGTGTGGCACTGCCAGAAAAGACAATGGGGCTCTTCTCACGTGCACCCTAACCCAGCCTAGGGAAGGGTTAGGACCTGATCCCTAGCCCAGCATTTTAACCTGGCTTTTAGCCAGGGTTAAAGGCTTGAGCAAGCCGTTAACCCAGGATCTGGAATCGTGTGTTCACTGGGGCTGCATTCAGCTGCCCCCAGCAGGCACAGAGATGGGCATCTAAATCACCCATCTCCTGAGGGAATCCCCCAATGCACCATGCATGTTGCACAATGCATTGTGGGATATCCGGAGGCCTGGACTTGTCCCGGCCTCTGGATTTGCATGCTGCGCCACGGAGCATAGATTGTCTGGGAATGCAGTCCATGTTCCCCACAACATTCTAGCGATCATTGCGGGGTGGTGGTGGAGGTGAGTTGGGCAAGTCGTCTTCCTGCCCACCCAGCCATGTGAATGGCCCCGATATTAGACTAGACAAACAATGGTCTCAAATTGGTGTAAGGCAGCTTCACCTGGAGATCATCTGGATCTTCACTGAGATCATCTGGAGAAGTTCATCTGCAGTTGCCACCAGCTTGTCTGGTGACTACTCGGGGACGGGCCTTCTCCATTGCTGCCCTGAGGCTTTGGAACACACTTCCTGCTGAAATCAGAGCCTCCCCATCTCTTACAACTTTTAAAAAGGCAGTCACGATGCATTTGTTCACCCAGGCCTTTAATTAGATATTGTTTTAACTGTGTTTTAATAGTTTTAACGTTTTAAATTTTAATTGTTGAAATGTGTTAATCTTTCTATTGGGTGCTTTTATTGTCTTGTAAACCACCCAGAGAACTTGTATTTTGGGCGGTATAAAAATGTGTTAAATAAATAAAATAAATATGGATAGAGTGCAGCAAGGAGCAGACTGCATGGAGAGAGCACTTTTATTTGTACATTGCTGCACGATGTCTGCAAAAGAGATCAGTTATGTAGGGCAGGTGAGGATGGACTCTCCAAGGTATTGCTTCCTCTGCCTTCACAAGGTCGCCTTTGTCGCTTTATAAAACATTTAATAAAAAGCCCTCTATTTCCTGGGAAGAGTTTTATGACAGAGGCTAATACTTCCTCTGAAATCACCTGCTTTGTGTTTTATCTGTTTAAATTTAGCAGCCACAAATTCCTACTCAGAAGATAAAGCAAAGAAAATAGACCCCTTTAAAAGGCAATTGCTTTCCTGACATAACAGATGGCCAGAGAACTACCAAGTGCTTTGTCACCCAACTTTTGACGTCTCTCCGCCCAGTTCTAAAATCCTGGTTTGCAGCACAGTTTGACACATATATATCCCATGATACTACCTGACTTGTAAATGGACGCTCCAATGGGGTTTTAGATATGCAAAAGGAAATCAAAGAGCCCAATAAGTTATTGTTATTATTTGATTTATTATTATTTCATTTTATATCCCGCTCTTCCTCCAAGGAGCCCAGAGCGGTGTAGTACTACATACTTAAGTTTCTCCTCACAACAACCCTGTGAAGTAGGTCAAGCTGAGAGAGAAGTGACTGGCCCAGAGTCACCCAGCAAGTATCAAGACTGAATGGCGATTTGAACTCGGGTCTCCTCGGTCCTAGTCCAGCACTAACCACTACACCACGCTGGCTCATAAAGCACCAAGTTGTCACCAGAGAGCTTTGAGAGGCAGTAAGACTGTTCACATGAGCAGCCCTACCCAGGCTTATGCAACCCTACCTTGGTAGGGCTGCTCATGTGAAGTGCCGGGATTGAAGCCAACCCCAGTGCTGCCCTGCTGGGTCGTCTGAGGGTTTCCCCCAGGCTTTTACTGAGGTGAGAGGGTGCACATGCCCTCTGACCTCAGTCCCTGGTTGTGTGTCTAGAGCAGCAGGCTCACGGGGGAACCCCCCCATGCACGGCACTCCTCCTGTGGTGCATTGTGGGATGTCTGGAGGCTGGGCTGCATTTCCTTGGCCTCCGGAACGCTATGCTGATCGCCACGGTGGTGCTTGTCTGGGAGTGTGGTGTGGTGAGCAGAGCGGCAGCATTGTGCTGTATTCTATCTAGTCATCTCTTGTGCTTTTTTGTTTGGAAGTTTGTCCCAGGGGAGATCCTGTAGAAAGTGTGGAAGGTGGAGTCAGAAAGAAAGGGGGGTGAGGTAGGGAGGAGAAAATTGAGTTGTTTCTGGAATAAAATCTTATGTGGATTTAACTAAGATTGTTTTGTGTTTATGAGGGAAGCAGTCATAAAACATTGATTCTGTGTGGGAAGGCAGGAGCAATCCAGCCGCCCTCCAGTCCCTGGCCCTCCCCAGCTCCGAGAAAAGGAGGTCATGTGAATTACCTCAGTGTGTGTCTATAAACATTTACCTCCAAATTGGTGGAGGTTTTGCAGTCCCTGAGCACTTTTATGCAAACTTTAGCAAATGTTTACATCCCACCCTCTCTTACTACTAGCATGTCCTGTCCTCTTTACAAATAGCATCCTCCTTGGGCAGGCTATCTATTTATTGATTGCTTAGCCCACCTTTATTCCAAGGAGCTCATACCTGGCCTTCCACAGATACATACACCTTTTATTATCACAACAACCCTGTAAGGCAAGTTGAGCTGAGAGATAGCAACTGGCCCACAGCCACCCAGCAGACTTGGTGGCAGAGAGAGTTTGAATCCAAGCCTTCCCTTGCTAACCATGACACTCGCTCTATAGACTTTACCTTATAAAATTCCGTGCCTGCTGTGTTTCACTGCCTTCAGCTGTTCAGAAGGCCATCCTCTGCTAAGGAGGAGAAGGAGAAGGAGAAGGAGAAGGAGACGGAGACGGAGGAGAAGGAGAATGATGCCCCTTTCACCAATTTGAGCCAGACCTCGGCTGAGGATTCTGTCTCCTGTGCTAAAGGTTAGCTGTAGATCATGCACAGTTTTAAAGAAGGCGCCTTTGAGCATCATCATCATCATCATCATTATTTTATTTATTTACAGTCAGGTGTTATTGACTGGTTTGTTTTATCCAGACATCGAGTCCTTCCCAAGGACCTGGGATGGCTGAATTTCATTGTCAATGTTGTTGCTGTTATAGATATCGCCCCTATGGTGTTGAGGTGCTCTTCAAGGTCTTTTGGAACTGCACCCAGGGCGCCAATGACCACTGGGGTTATTTTGCCACAGCCTTTCAATTTCAATTTGTAGATCTTTGTATTTTGTGGTTTTTTTCTATTTCTTTTTCTTCTATTCTGCTATCCCCTGGTATTGCTATGTCGATTATTTTAACTTGTTTTTCAATATTTTTACATCTTTATATTACCCTGTTTCCCCGAAAGTAAGACCTAGCAGTAATTTCTGATGTACCGCTAATTGCCCTAGTGCATTTTTTTGGGCTAAAATTAATATAAGACACTGTCTTATTTTCAGGGAAACACGGTATTATTATTTATTTACACAGTCAGACAGGTGTTATTGACTGGTTTGTTTGATCCAGACATCGAGTCCTTCCCAAGGACCTGGGACGGCTGTTCGGTTAAGCAACGTTTCTTCCAGTAACCTAGCAGTCTCCAGCCATGGTTGCTCAACTGAAGATCCTGAGTCCTGTTGCCCACTTGCCACCAGATGTCCAGGGACTATAGCACCTGGCGCGGACCTTGTTGACCCGGGCGACGACTGATCCGGTATAGATTTATTAAAGTTACGTCTCACCATATTGTTGATGGGAGAGGCACTCTTTGTCTGGCTCCTCTGGTGAGACCTGTCCAGTATGGTTGGACCTCTGGCATAGCTCTCACCTTCCTTAGAGCACACAAGCCCCACAACCACGCCAAGGTAGTGCCTCACTGGGTATTATTATTATTATTATTATTATTATTATTATTATTATTATTTCGAGTTCTATACCACCCTTCCAAAAATGGCTCAGGGCAGTTTACACAGAGAAATAACAAACAAATAAACAAATAAGATGGATCTCTGTCCCCAAAGGGCTCACATTCTAAAAAGAAACACAAGATAGACACCAGCAACAGTCACTGGAGGTACTGTGCTGGGGGTGGAGAGGGCCAGTTACTCTCCCCCTGCTAAATAAAGAGAATCACCGTATTAAAAGGTGCCTCTTTGCCCAGTTAGCAGGGCTCAACTCAGTCAGAAATCTGCCCCCATGTATCTGGAACTAAAAGAAAGCTTCCCAGGTGAGGACTAAGCCCCTACACCTCTCTTCTAAGAAAGCAACCACTTCTGTCATTTTATTTGTCACTCCCAGACTTAAGAAGAGGGCCAGGGCAAAAGTCCACCAAGGCCAGGATTCTGTCTCTAGCTGGGGCAGCCCTTCCATGGGGTGTGGTGAGAGGGTCGCCTCAGGCAGCCAGTTGTTGGGGCGCCTGTGCGGTAGCAAGATGCCCTTCTGGCCCTCCACTTTTAAAAAGGGAGGGTTAACGGGGGAGAGGGCGTTTACAGGGAGGGGGTGGCATTTAGCACCCCACCTCAGGCAAGTCTTGAGCCGCCACTGTCTCTAGCAGTAGCTGTTCAGATGCCTCTGTGAGGTTTTCAAGCAGAGAATGAGGGAGATAGTCATACTATCCAGTTGTTTGCACCAGCACCTGCTAATTAGAGGTATACATTGGCTGAACATGGAGGTTCTGTCTCTAGCTCTGAGGGCAAACTTATCCTCTATAGATGAGTCTAATCCTTGTTTAATAAGAAAGAATGGATCCTTTTGTCAATAAGCTTTATGCATCAATGGACAGGTTCCCTATCACTCTTCAATCCCCTGGTTCATATTTTTGGCTTTCATCTTTCCCATCCATGCATAGCAGGAATGGCTGCCTATCCGCTTGAATTCCTTTCTTGACTTCTGGTGCAGCCTTGAACTCAATGTATCCACCAACTGTACCTATTAAATCGGCATTGTACTTATTTCTCTAGCTTTTTTTCTAAGTTTCAATGACTCAGACACTTTGTGCTAATGCAAAACGCTGCTAAATAAATATCCAAGCTGTCTCCATCGTTTCCCAGCTGAATGCAGCCTCTTTTGGACCTGAGCTTGGCAGCTCTGTCAGCTCAGCACCTGAAATATATTTATCCCTTTGCCTCTTCCTAAAAAGCAAAAATACAATATATTGACTGGATCTAGCAAATGCAGCTATTTAATCATGTTAGCTAAGGAGGTGGTGAGTCTTGACTCTGGAACTTCCTCTAGCGTAGCTCCACTGGTTTCAGCAAGCAGTGCTCCCAGATAATTAAGTGGTTTGATGATACAGTATCGGTCTAAAAATTCTAGCGCCAAGAAGGCATGCTTTTCTGACAGCCAATGCAGTGGAAAGAGAGGTAACATCATTTATTTATGCATGTTAAATAGACCAGCTTGGAGGTAAATCCCACCAATTTCAAATGAAGTTGTCTCCAAAAAGAAAATTTCTGATTAGGGTGGAAGCATGCAAAGAGGCCACCTCTGAGCAGATTTAGAGGTGATGATCCAGCACTACCACTTCTATGTATGCCTAGTGGATCAACACGTTGATGGGGATGGAGAGCCAGTCTTGTGGTAGCAAGTGTGACGTGTCCCCTTTGCCAGGCTGGGTTTGCCTTGGTTTGCATTTGGACATGTGACTGTATGTGAGCATTGTCTGCTGTAAGATATATTCCCCTTAGAGGAGAGAACTGGAAAAGGTGCAGAAGAAGGCAACCAAGATGATCAGGGGCCAGGCCCTAGAGCACCTTCCTTACTAGGCAAGGCTACAACACCTGGGGCTACTTAATTTAGAAAAAAGATGAGTGAGAGATGATAGAGGTCTCTAAAATCATGCATGGTGTGGAGAAAGTGGATAGAGAGATATTTTTCTCCCTCTTGCATAACACTAGAAGCAGGGGAAATCCCATGAAACTGACTGCCAAGAAATTTAGGACTGACAAAAGGAAGTGCTTTTTCACACAACCCATAATCAACCTATGGCCTCAAGATGTGCCAACAGCCTGGATGGCTTTAAAAGGGGTCTAGATAAATTCATGGAGGAGAGGTCTATCCATGGCTACTAGTCTGAGGGCTATTGGCCACCTCCAGGCTAGGCAAGATACCTCTAAATACCTGTTGCAGGGGAGTAACCGCAAGAGAGAGGACATGCCCTCAGCTCTTGCCTGTGGGCTTCCCAAAGGCCACTGTGTGAAACAGGATACTGGATTAGATGGGCCTTAATCCTTATACTGGATTAGATGGGCCTTGAGCCTGATCCAGCAGGGCTGTTCTTGTGTTCTTATGGACTGTAGCTCAGTGGTAGAGCATCTGCTTAACATGCAGAAACTCTCAGGTTCACTCCCTGATATGTCCAGGTAGGGCTGGGAGAGACCCCTTCCTGAAACCATGGAGAGCTGCTGCCAGTCATTGCAGACAATACTGAACTAGATAGACCAATAGTCTGACTCGGTATAAGGCAGCTTCCTATGTTGGCAAGTTGCAAACTATTCTCTCTCACGTACACTGACACCCACACATTCCAAGGAGATGCAGCTCAGCTCCGTTTCCCTTTTCAAGCAGCAGGACTCCAGGCTAGCAGGCAACTTGTCTCTTGGTATTTAACATGCAGCATAAGAAAACTGTAGGGAAATTAGAACTTCTTGGTGCATTCAGTCATGCTGCCAGGAGACTGTTCTCTTATTTGAGTTGAAGACTCCGCATATTAGAAAGAGAGACTCTCTCTGAATTAGACGGCTCTGCTGCACTCAAATGAATGTGTAATGCAAGCAGTACAAGATTTGCATGGGAAAGAGTGACTCTAGGGTATGTCTTTGTTCCTTTGCCTGAGGCTTCTGCAACAGCGTCCCTTCGTGCCCTTGACCAAGGCCTAGCCAAAATGCTTCAGGCCAGGAACCAAGTCTAATTCACAAGGGTTGGGAGTTTTCCCTCCTTTTTTACCTGGAAGATAAAGGCATGCCCTCGAAGCTCCCCTGAGTGGCTCATCTCTTAATCACCATGACATCATTACTCATTTACGCATACCTCCTTCCTCTGGTCTAGATCTCCAAAGTCACCCTAAGAATGCAAGTCAGGCAAGCAGAGGTTGCTGTTCCTTCTGTTGGATCCTGTCACTGGTTGCTTACTCAAAAGCCCTATCCACACATTACATCCAACACTCGTACAATGAGTGTACAGTGTGCATAGGTTCAGATCTAAATGCAGGTACAGCAGTACACTTCCTGGATGTACCATACATTTGAGGGGCCTGTACCCAGGCTTACTTTTCAAATGAAACGAATGCAGGTTCATGCATTCACACACAAGTATGTATGAGGTACAGATATCTGAATGCAAATACAACATGATACCTGAAAAAAGCAAAAGAGGGCAAACTGTGGTAACAAGGAGGATAAATAGCAGGGTCAGGCTGTCCTTCAGGGGTTGGCAGCAAGGTGCAGCATGAACCTTGACAAGTACTCAATTGGCAACCATTAAAATCAGGGTAGGGACGAGGATACCCTGATTTGTATGATCATCAGAACCCAAACAAATCCCTCAAACACAGGTTGCTGAAAGCAGGGTAACTGCCATGGACCTGGACAGGGGTGTAGCTAGGGGAGAGGGGGCCCATGTTCACCTCTCTCCTCAGCGGCCCCTCGGAATGAGGGAGATAATGAAGAAAATAGGGAGGGGGTGCTGGGGGGCCCAGGTTCCTTGAACCCATCTGCTCAATTACAGCTACACCCCTAGACCTGGACACCACACCCTGAAGAGGTGGACAGTGAGAGCTCAGAGGATGAGGTATCCCCATGGAATCCAAGTCCCCTGGAGACCCCCGCACAATCCAGCCCCAAGGCTCCCCTCTGGAAACCATGTGTATCACTAGCCACATCACCCAGCATCTCTGAGGCTCAGGAAACCAAAGAGACACTTGTTCCCAAAGAGCTTCCACCCGTGCCTCGCCTGAGGATACTTGGTTGCCCATATCCTCTTACTTGGAAGATTACCTTGACCTACTCCAGGGGCTGAAAATTCACCTCCTCTCCATAGGAGCCTTAAGGAATAGAGATCAGCTTCTTTAAAGAGCAACAATCTCTGGAAGAGGGGGCAGAGCTACAGACTGTAACCAGAAGCCAGACTATATAAGAGCTCAGTCTGCAGTAAGCAATAGCAGTGTACACAAATCATAATACATGATTTGATTCGGGGTTGAATCAAATTGCAGACCCCTTGAACTGATTCGTCAGAAGCAACTGGCTTGGCCAGCTGCCTCAATGAATCAGCTCCAAATCATCTGAATCGATTTGGGTGATTTGTGCGCTGTTTTGTGGCCCATTTTTCTGGGGAAATGGGCCTCAAAATGGCTTTTTCCGGAGATAGCTGGTCTACCAATTGGGATTGGTGGGAAGACCAGCCTTCTGATCTTGACTTAGTGCGTCAGCCTGCTTCCAGACCTTTGCTCCAAGGAGGGTTGACACATGAAGTCCAGAGTGGAGGGCTGGTCTACCCACCAACCCCAATTGGTAGACCAGCTCTCCTGTTTTTCTGAGGAGAAGGATTGACAGACAGACCAGGCTCTGCTACAGACTTCGCACATCAACCCACCTTAGAGGATACGTCTACCCAGGTAGACCTGTCCTCTGTTTTTCCAGCATGGGCTTCAAAAGGCCATTTGAATCACCTGAATTGATTCAGGTCAAATTAGGCATGATTCTGATCAATTGGCCCGAATTGGGCCCTCTATTTTGAGGGCAATCTGATTCAGGTTTGAATTTTCAAATCCCCTCGATTCAATCCGAATTGATTTGATGGTGAATTGAATCCCACACCTCTTGTAAGCAGTTACTGAAGCAACATTGTTGCCAAAGTGCCTGTCTGTTATTCCTAGTTAGTCTTGATTCCTGGTTCCCCGCTCTCCCCGCAAACCCTTTGGAGGCGGGTCTCACTGATCGTGAGACCCGCCGCCATGTCTGAACAGTAGGTGCGCTCAAGCTGTGACAGCCATTTTGTTCCAAGGAACAATAACTGTTTCCTCCCCACCCCTCACACACATACAGCACCAACAGCCTATGACTAAATTTGTGAATTAAGCAGGCCTGCATCTTATTCTACTACTGAGAGGTCACACTTCCTTGTACCTTTTCTCTCGAGCCCTCGTCTGCTCCAACTCCTTTCCCTCCTATGTTTGACAGTGGAAAAATACCCCCAGAAGGAGATTAGACTTCCACTCTGTGTGGGCTTTTGTTTAATTCAGATAACAGACTGGGGAAGCCATCTGTTCACAGCCCCGTTTTTATCGTGTTACATAACTCGTCTTTCTCCTCAGGATTATTTACACTCTAGTGTTTGCAGCATGTCTTGTAGATAAAGCATACGCATTTAGCTCTTAACTTTTCCCCATACATCATTCCCTCAAGCCTATTATTAAGTTTGACTTCACTTCATCCAGCTTTTAGTATCTCCAAGATGACGCCATAACATCCAATCCCAGCAATGTCATGGCCCTGTTTCAACCACTATGTCCTTTGATACCAGAATGATACAGTTACATATTAGGTATCAGCAACTTGTGACATCCCTTTGTTTGGCAGAATGCTGGCTCCAGTGGATGTCTCTGAATGAGGCATTAATGGGTCTGAAGCATCCTGAAATGGGGAAGCCATAAAATCTTGGCAAGATGGCACATACCCACCTGATGGGTATGGCTTTCCTTCCTAAGGCTCGGCTGCCTAAGACATGAGAACAGCTTCACTGAGTTTTGAGCCTTGTTTACACCTTAAATTCAGGGCATGCTCTGTGTACAGTGTGTGCACATGCAGTGTGTGCACATGTACAGTTATTTGCATGTTAAATTCAATGCATGTACAGTAGTACACTTCCTATCTGTACCCTGCCTTTGAAGGTGCCGGTACCCAGGCCTTCAGCCACCGGATGAGGATTATGGGAGTTATAGTCTAATAACATCTGGGGACACACATTTGAGAGTCTCTGGATTAGAGGACTGTGCTGAATCAGTCCTAAAATGTATGCAGCAACCTGTGTCATTAGCTCACTATGAATCTGAGAGCCTTTGTATGGACAGAGGGTTCCGTGTGGACTAGATCTGGGTGCGATCCCTCAGTGCCCAAACTGATTGTGATTATAATAGTGTTTCTGAAACCTGAATACTAGCCACATCTCTTTCTTTGCAAAAAGAAGCTGTTGGGGGCCTGATCCAGATCAAGACCATGAGGCGGTTCCCACAATCAGTGGGAGCCACCTGGAGAGGGTTAGCAGAGAGAGCGGACTTAGCCCGCTCTCCCCACAGACAAGCAGTCAGTCTGCTCCGGGCAGCCACAGCGGCCACCTACATGGCTGCCGGCTCTGTCATGGAGCCGGCAGGGCCTTAGGAGTTCGGGGGCCACATGGCACCCAGAAGCTCCAGCATGCCCTGCGCGAGTGCGCAGAGCATGCTGGTGAGCCCCCCAAGCCAGGAGGCTGCTTTTCAGCCTCCCGCTCAGGGGTCTCCTTGTGAGAGGAGCAGAGCCTTTTGGAAGGGCGGTATAAAAGTTTTAATAATAAATGAATAATAATAAGTAATAAATAAACACACAATTAAAAAAAACCAGGTTTGTGGAGCGCTCACTCCGCAAACCTGGTTTACGGGCAGGGGTAGTTTAGCAGGTTACTCGCTTAAAAACCACCGGGCTCGCAGCCGAGCCCAGTGGTTCTCACAATGGGAGAAAATCTCCCAAAATGGGAGAAAATCGGACCACAACAAATATATTTTTGTTCCCCTTCTCTACAATGGAATACAACTGAAATATCTTAAGCTACGCCCAGATCCCATTTATCATTAGGTTGTTTTTAAAAGTAGGAAGATCTTGAATTACTAGTCCGGAGCCTCAGAGCAAAGCAGTTAAAACATTTGCTTGGAAACCAAACTGTATTTAAAATTCAGCAAGTCACTCAAGGTAACCCAACGGCCCAGGGAATGATGAGATTTTAGTTTGGGTAGCAAATCTGTGAGCCTAAATCATCTCGGCGCACAATTTATAACTGGTTTTATTGTATTTACCATTTTAATATGACTAAGGTCAGAAATGATAGGGGGGAGTTTACTTTGGGCTTTAAATCAACAATGAAGCAAGGATCAAGCTATCGCTGACCAAAATCCCTTTCGCTTGAAACAGTTCAGATTTATTATAGCCAAGGAATTTGGAGATGTAGAAGGAATCGCTAAGTTTGTGCGTGATTTAACGTGCATCTGTTTATGATCAAGAAAGCGGCACGCCACCAATCATAGTGGAAGGTCTGTGTCTCCTTGCTGCGAGCAGAGCGATCCGCAGAGGCCACATTCCCTTTATATTTCAAGGAACGCTACGCCATTGAACTTTAATTAGTGGTGAAATATAATCCTGGCTAAGTCAAACAGGACTCCTGTTTATTCTTGTAGAATTCAAATCAATATCTCCCAACTCCCAACGTGCCTGTAATTCCTATTTAGTGTTTAATTGTATCTATTTAATTTTAACTGCTGAAAGCCTCCCAAGTGAAAGGCACCAATGACTCTTGCTGTTGCTAAGAAGCTGACTGCAGGCAAGAGTGGTGTGGCTGAAGGCACCATTCTGCCACGGTGAAAAATCCACAAGGCCAGGCTCTGATCTATCTTGCTTACCAAAAGGTAAGCCACAAAGCAATGCCATAGGGCCTGGGCCAAAATGCACTTGCTTTTTAATTCAATCCAAGCACTGAATCAGGCTCCACACAGGTGTCTGTAATATAACGGTTATATATACTGGTGCTGAGCTGCCCAGTTTTGCCAGAATGGATTTTGGCTAAATTATTCACAGGAAGAAACAAAGCAGGTTTGGGAAAGTGTCATCAAAACACGGTTGGGAATATTTATGAATGTTTATGGAGTTTAGGGGGCCTTACCAGTGGTGCTGGTGCTGGTGCTGTCTGAATATCCTTTCCCATTTTTCATCAATGCTGCATCTGTGCAACCAGTGGCAGTAGCAACACTGGAAGCCTTCCCTGCGCCTGGTCCTACCAGCTGCCATTTCCCACGGATGAACCAGAGAATGGTGGAATGTAATCATGTCAGATCATTCCTCAAGTGCATTCTGGGTAAGAAGAAATTTGTCCTATTAATTTCAATAGGATTTCCATTAAGTAATTTAATCAGGATGTTAGCCACTGAAAATGCTACTTTGCGGTAAACTGGGCAACAAAAATAGGAGAGCAGTTTTGAAGCAATAGTATTAGGTGCAGCTGCTTGATAGGGCTCTTAGCATGGACCTGCAGCAAAGTTTCTCTCAGGCTGAGGGGAAAGGGGAGGGGAAGGCTGGAGGCTGGGTTGTCCTTAAGGGGACAATTCACGGTTAATTTACTGTGCCTGCATGCAACGCATACTCTGTTGCCGTTTTAGAGAAACAAACATTTGGTATTTATTTTAAGTGTACACCCAAACTGTAATGTGCAGAAACAAGTGTTAGAGCGTTAGCTAGCACTCTATGTGGGGCTGCCTTTATATGTAGTCCGGAAACTACAGCTGGTCCAGAATGTGGCAGCCAGGTTGGTCTCTGGGTCATCTTGGAGAAACCATATTACTCCTCTATTGAAAGAACTACACTGGCTGCCCATAAGTTTCTGGGCAAAATACAAGGTGCTGGTTATAACCTATAAAACCCTAAGTGGCTTGGGCCCTGGGTATTTAAGAGAAAGTCTTCTTCATCATTAACCCCACCTCCCATATAGATAATCAGGAGAGGTCCGTCTGCAGTTGCCACTGGCTTGTCTGGTGGCCACTCGAGGACGGGCCTTCTCCGCTGCTGCCCTGAAGCTTTGCAATGCGCCCCCTGTTGAAATAAGAGCCTCCCCATCTCTGACAATTTTTTAAAAAACCTTTAAAGACACATTTGTTCACCCAGGCTTTTAATTGAATACAGTTTTAACATTGTTTTAAAACATCATTTTAAAATTTTAAATTGTTGTAATGTGTTAAATTTTTTGCTGTCATTTATTTTAACTAATGTTTTAATTTTTTCCCCTGTTGTCATTTATTTGTTTTAACTAATATTTTAACTCTTCTGTTGTCATTTATTTCGTTTTGCTTTAACCTGCCCAGAGATGTAAGTTTTGGGCAGTATAAAAATATGATAAATTAAAATAAATAGATAGATAGATAGATAGATAGATAGTGTTTATTTTATTTCTGAGATTTATACCCCTCTCCCCAGCCAAAGCTCCTGAAGCCACTCCAAAGCTCCCACATGATATCACCAAGGTAATCCCTGCTAACCAGGCAAAAAGACACCTTTTAAAGTGGCCTGTTCTGATATTTAGCAAGGGGAGAGCAACAGTCCCTATTCAGCCCAGCATGCTTCCCTTCTTAGGTGATATTGATATTGCCTCTCTTGTGTTTCTGTTTTAGATTGTGATCCTCTATGGGAAAAGGAACCAGCTTCTGATTTCTTGGTTCTGTAACCCACTTTGAGCGCTCTTTTGTTAAAAACCAGTACATAAATATTGGCTGACATCCAAACGAATAAAGTGCTTCTGCAAATATGCTGCACAACTAGTGAAAAGCTGTTGTGCTCGCTTGCCACACTAAGTCTGGAGCTTGCTTTCTAGATTAATGTTGTATTCACGCTAACATCCTTGCACTTGCACAACAACATGCTCAACCTGTGGTGTGCCTCCTGCTGGAAAAGCTTTCCCTCCATCCATTTGCATTGCAAGGATCATCTGCACAAGAGCGCAGCTTTGGGGTTTTACACAGCTATACCATTTTCTTGAAGAGGAGGGAACTTTGTTGTGCAAGCACTTCGTTAGTCTGGGTGGCCGCCATTAGCAACAATAATAATCATAGAACCAAGACTGGCTACAGCTCCCTGTCCAATGGGTCATAAATCCAGGTTTGCTGCCACATAATCTGTGGAAAGGCTGACTCAAATAGAAAGGAACATCTGAGACAGTGGAAGTCAAGCAGTTGCATTCGAAGGGAGGATTCACTAAACTGCAGCTAATATTATTTCTAGTGGCAGACCCCTAGGCGTGCGCTGTCCATTCTCCAAAAAGTGGCTTCTCACTATACCACTCAGACCATATCTGAGCCAGGGCTCACCACGGATGAACCTTGGGTCCTGTTTTTAATGCGAGCTCTCCTTCTTCCTTTTATTGTACAGAAAAGGTTATCTTCACATTGATGGTCATAATAGTATTCTACTGAATAGAACAAGAACATCATCTATTCAGTGCCAAGGCTCAACAATGGAGCATTGTGAAGCAATAGATGAGAACCCCCTGAGCACGTGCAAGGTGAACATAAGAACAGCCCTGCTGGATCAGGCCCAAGGCCCATTTAGTCCAGCATCCTGTTCCACACTGTGGCCTACCAGATGCCGCTGGAAGGCTACAGGCAGGAGTTGAAGGCATGCCCTCTCTCCTGCTGTTACTCCCCTGCAACTGGTACTCAGAGGCATCCTGCCTATAGCCCTGAGACTAGTAGCTGTTGATAGACCTCTCCTCCGTGAAGTTATCCAGACCTCTTTTAAAGCCATCCAGGTTGTTGGCTATCACCACATATTGTAGCAGAGAATTCCACAAGTTTGTTTGTTTGTTTGTTTGTTTGTTTGTTTGATTGATTTCTATACCGCCCTTCCAAAAATGGCTCAGGGTGTTTTACACAGAGAAATAATAAAATAAATAAATAAGAAGATGGATTGTGTGAAAAAGTACTTCCGTTTGTTGGTCCTAAAATTCCTGGCAATCAATTTCATGGGATGACACCTGGTTCTATGGTTATGTGAGAAGGAGAAAATTCTCTCTATCTAGAAGGTGCCCTTCTTTCACCACGGAGTGACAGCGACCAGCTCCTGTACTCTGGGGAAAGGGCTTCCAGAGCAGCAAAGGATATGACTTCCAGAAAAACTTATGCCCTAGTCTTTAATATTCTGTTTACAATCCCAGGCGTTTCACACAAAAATTAAAACAGGACTGTAAAAATTACACCATTAAAATATTAAGCTAAAATATAAAGACATAGATATGACTAAAAAGATTTAAAATACAAGCATAAGATAACCATATAAAATTCAAAGAAGCAGCAGTAGAGACAATCATATAAATGCCTGGGTAAAAAGTCAAGATTTCACACGTTTTCTAAAAACTGTGATGGAGACTGAGGAGCGAATAGCCATCAGGAAAGCATTCCAGAGTCTGGGGGCAGCAACAGAGAAGGCCCTGTCCCACGTGCACGACAACCGAGCCTCCCTCATTGTCGGCACCTGGAGCAGAGTCCCCTCAGATGACCTCGTCAAGTGGGCAGCAACTCTTGGGCGCAGGCAGTCCCTCAGTTATCCCAGGCCCAAAGGGCTTTAAAGGTCAAAACCAGCACCTTGAATTGGACCTGGAAACAAATTGGACCAGTGCAGCTCTTTCAATGGGTGTGATGTGATCCCAGTGGGCAGCTCCAGATAAAACCCTAGCTGCCGCATTTAGCACTATCTGCTGCAGTTTCCAAATATTCTTCAAGGGCAGTCCCACGTAGAGCGTGTTACAGTCATCCAGCCGTGATGTGACTAAGGTATGGGTAACTGTGGCCAGATTTGCCTTCTCGAGAAAGAGACGCAGCTGGCGCACTAGCCGAAGCTGTGCAAAGGCACCCCTGGCCGCCACCTCCACCTGAGCTTCCAAAAGCAGAGCCGGGTCCAGCAATACCCCGAAGCTGTGTACTTGCTCTTTCAAGGGGAGTGCAACCCCATCCAGAACCAGTAGCTCTCCTACTGACCAACATTACCTCCATCTTGTCCAGATTCAGCCACCATCCAACCCATCACGGCCTCCAGCCCCTGATTCAGTACATCCACTGCCTCCCTAGGATCAGGTGACAAGGAGAGATAGAGCTGAATGTCATCTGCATCTTGCTGACAACTCAGTCCTAGTCCCTGGATGACCTCTCCCAGTGGTTTCATGTAGATGTTAAATAGCATGGGGGACAAAACTGAACCCTGCAGGACCCCACAGGTCAATGGCCATGGAGCCAAGCAATAGTCCCCCAACACCGCCTTCTGGACCCTCCCCCCAAGAAAGGACCGGAGCCACTCCAAAGCACTCCCTCTGATTCCCTTACTCGAGAGGCGGTCCAGAAGGATACCATGGTCGATGGTATCGAATGCCGCTGAGAGGTGCAGCAGAACAGGCATTCCCCCAGTCTAGTTCCCAGCATAGGCCATCCACTAGAGCAGTGATTCTCAAACTTGGGTCCTCAGGTGTTACTGGACTTCAACTCCCATAATCCCCAACCAAAGGCCACTGAGGCTGGGGATCATGGGAGTTGAAGTCCAATAACACCTGAGGACCCAAGTTTGAGAATCCCTGCACTAGAGTGATCAAGGCAGTTTCAGTCCCATATCTGGGGTGGAAGCCATATTGAAAAGGTGCTAGGTAATCCTTATCATCCAAGGCCCTCTGCAGCTCTATCACCTTGCCCAAAAAGGGAAGATTAAAGACAGGTCTATAGTTGTCTGGGTTGGGGGGATCAAGGGAGGGCTTTTTTAATAATGATCTTACCATCGTCTCCTTGAGGCATGATGGCATCCTGCCCTCCCTTAATATAGTATTAATAATCACCTCCAACCATCTGCCTGTACCCTTCCTGGAAGATTTTATTAGCCATGAAAGGCAAGGGTCAAGAGCACACGATGTTTCTTGCACACTACCCAGGATCTTGTCCACATCCTCAGGCTGCACCAACTGAAAAGAATCCAACACAATAGGACCAGATGGTACCACAGGCACGTCTGCTGGAACTGCCAAAACTCTGGAGTCCAAATCAGCCTGGATGCAGGCTGTAGATCATTCCCCATTATTATTATCATTATTATTATTATTATTATTATTAATTCGATTTCTATACCGCCCTTCCAAAAATGGCTCAGGGCGGTTTACAAAGAGAAATAATAAACAATAAGATGACTCCCTGTCCCCAAAGGGCTCACATTCTAAAAAGAAACATAAGACACACACCAGCAACAGTCACTGGAAGTACTGTGCTGGGGGTGGACAGGGCCAGTTACTCTTTGCCCAGTTAGCAGGGGTAACCAGTGGGGACGGGTTGGAGCAATGTCTTTGCTACACAAAATAGCTGAGCAGATGCAATGGAGGCAGATGCAATGGAGGCAGTGAGCAGATGCAATGGAGGCAGAAAAAAGGTGTTTCTTCACTGCCCCCAGCACCATGGTGTAGTCCCTAAAATGGGCTCTCTCTAGCCTGTGTTCAGTCAGATTCATCACGACTCTTCCTCCAGCGTTGTTCCAGCCGTCGCCTGTGTTGTTTCGTCACCCTATGCTCTGAGGAAAACCAAGGAGCATTTGTGTCCTATCCTTCCTCCGGGGAGATTAGGGCTGCATATATGTTTCTTCCCCCTCCATTTTGTCCTCACAACAACCCTGTAAGGTAGGTTAGACTGAGAAAATGCCTGGAGCAAGGTCATGCAGTTGAGCTTCATGGCTGAGGAGGGACTGAACCTGATCTCCTAGTCCAATACTCTAACCTAGAGGTGAATAATGTCAGCCCTCCAACTGCTTTTGGACTACAACTCCCATAATCTCCAGTGACAGTGGCCAGTAGTCAGGTATGATGGGCTTTGTAGTCCAACATTTGCAAGAGGGCCAAAGTTGTCCTCTACCTACTACAGTCCTTCTCTACCTACTACGCCACTCTGGCTTTTAGAAAATAAGCATGGATTGTAGGCTTCGCCCTAGGCAATGACAATTTCATTGTCACTGACACTGAGTTCAAAGAAACTGCAGGTGTGGTGCTGAAGTGAAGGTTACCCAGCAGAGAAATGATGCTCCAGGCTTCTCCAGCACTCAAGAGGATATTGCCAAGGAGGATCCTAAACTTCCACCTCTTAAAAATAATAAACTGCTATCTTCCGGCTTTATTGGCTATCTCCTCCTGCCTTGGATTCTTTAGTACTAGGTAATAACTCCTGATAAAACTTCCTGTTTCACTGAGAAAATTGCATTTGTCTCTGTATTTGGTATTTTATTCTTTGTCTATCAAGGCACTTCAACCTACTTGGTCCATTTGATAGATTTTTTTTATATCTCTGACGGTTTTGTCATGTATCCAATGAATCTGTGCAGAGATGATCTTTCTCCCCTTTTTCAGTTTATGGCTGCATCTTGGAAATGCAGATTCTGCTGTCAGAACAGATTAACCAAGATATGCATGCATCATTTCCCGTCTATATCATTCATATCTCTTTCAGTATTTGAATTTTGGAAGGACCAAGAACTGGGTCTCAGAGGACAAGTAGCAAGATGGAAGGAGGAAAAGAACAGTGAGGCTATTCTCACGATGGGGGAGAACTGGGCTAAGGGAGCCTAGCCCGGTTTTCCCCCATCGTGAGAACCACTGGGCTCGCAGGCAAGCCCGGTGGATCTACGACAGCTAGCCCACCTAGGAACCCCTCTCCTTAAACCAGGTTAACAGAGCAAGCACTCCGCTAACCTGGTTTTTTTGGTCGTGAGATGCTGCAGTGTGTTTCCATGGTGCGGCGATTCATGAGAAGACCCCTGATCAGGAGGCTAAAACAAGCCTCCCAGCCTCAGGGGACTCTGTGTACTCACGTGGGGTATTCTGGGACTTCTGGGGGCTATATGGTCCCCTATCTCTGCAGCCCCTACCGGCTCCGTGATGGAGCCAGTAATCGTGTGGGTGGCCGATCTGACCACCCAGGGCTAAGAGCCTGCTCATGTGCAGGGAGAGTGGGCTAAGCCTGCTCTCCTTGCAGAAGCCCTCATGGTGCTTCACACTAATCACGTGAAGTGCCTCAGTGGCTGACATCCTCACTGACGCTGCTCTTGAGTAAGGATAAGAACATAAGAACAGCCCTGCTGGATCAGGCACAAGGCCCATCTAGTCCAGCATCCTGTTTCACACAGTGGCCCACCAGATGCCTCTGGGGAGCCCACATGCAAGAGGTATGTGCATTCTAGACTAGTGTTGCACTAGTGCAAAATTTCCATTTCCACAACAAGGTCCACAGCTGTGAAATATCTCATATGTTTTGCAGGAAACGTTAGTGCAATAGCACAAGAGCACAGTCTCAAGTATCCCTTTGACTTCACATAATTGTTGCACTTTAGTGCAAAAGCACAAGAGCGCAGTCTCAAGTAGCCCTCTGATTTCATGCAATGATCTCACTTTTGTGCAATAGCAGAAGAGCACATTCTCAGGTCTCCCTGTGATTTCACTCAGTTAAGCAATCTTCTTGTACTAGTGCAACTTTGTGCATTGTGCCCAGGGTTAATCAGAATGGTAAGAAGAAGGCAACCAAGATTATCAGGAGAGGCCATCACTTGGGAGGAGGGAGCGGAGCTGTACAGAGTTTGCTGCCTCCCATCCCGGAGTCAACAGAGGGTATAAAGGGGAACTCCCCCCTCCTTGCCCTCCCACCCTCCCTGAAACCACCACCGCCGCACCCCATCCCACCCTCCCGCTGGTAAACATCTCCTTAAAGGGGAAATCTCCCCTCCCCGCCCCCCGACCCTGTCCGCAAATAGTGCCACCACTTGACAGTGGCATTTTTTTAACAAGTGTGCAAAAGGGGGGCGGACTTTCTCCTAGCAGCACCACCACCATTGCGACAGGAGACCTCCAAAGCCCTTAAGGTCCAGGCTCCCAAATGACCTGGGTGTGCCACTGCTAGTCATCATGGCTATACGCTACCTGTTGGAGTTTGGGTTAACCCCAATTATAACAGAGCTAGCATAAGCAGTAAAAGTTGAGCCCATTAAAGAGTTGCTTGAGACAGTTGTTTAAGATCCAAAAGCAAGTAAGAATTATTGGGGAAGCTATACTCTTGTATACAGTGGTGCACCAAGGTAATTTGGGCACCCGGGCCGACCAGCCGCAAGTTGAGAGATTGTCGCAAGCCCGTGACGTCACAGACTTGTGATAATCTCCTCTGCGCAGGCACGCCTCACATTTGCTTAAAGACGCTGGCCTGAACGGATGGACGCAGCGTCGCTCCTGCTCCCACCCCACTGCCGCTGGGGGAGGGGGGAGAAGGGAGAAGGACTGCTCCACTCCCCCCCCCGTCTGCCTGCAGCCACCCCTCAGCCACAGTAAGAGGGGTTTTTTTAAGCGAAGGTTTGGTGGGGTGGGCGCAGGGTGGCTGCTGGAAATCCCGGCTGTTTGGAGGCTCCCCTGGACCTTGGAGAAACGGACCGGGTCCCCAAGGTCCGGGGGTTAGTACGCCTCTGCTTGGATACAAAGCCTGTATGCCCGAGCTTTCTGTCTTCATAGTATGGGGGATGGGGAAGAGGGAGGGAGGAGCAGAGACAGTGACACAGACACAGACACAGAGACAGCATGGCTAACGGAGTCTGCAGCAGAGAGGTGTCTGACCTAGCAGGGCCCTTCTGATGCTACAGAAGAAAGTGAGGAAAGGTTGACATGAGGATGCCATTTTCAGCAGCAACCCCATGTTAGCTCTAATGTGTACTATCTTCCACCGTAGGAACATAGGAAGCTGCCTTATACTGCATGAGACCATTGGTCCATCTAGTTCAGTATTGTCTACACCAGTGATTCTCAAACTTGGGTCCTCAGGTGTTATTGGACTTCAAATCCCATAATCCCCAACCAAAGGCCACTGAGGCTTGGGATTATGGGAGTTGAAGTCCAATAACACCTGAGGACCCAAGTTTGAGAATCCCTGGTCTACAATGACTGGCAGCAGCTCTCCAAGGTTTTAGGCATGACTCTCTCCCAGCCCTTCCTAGAGATGCTGCCAGGGATTGAACCTGGGACCTTCTGCATGCAAAGCAGATGCTCTGCCATTGAGCTAGGGCCCCATCCCCACTGAGCTTCATTGTGATGACTGGGGGTTAGCATCTTTCTCTATGCTAGAATAATTTTCCTCACTTGGTGGCCTGCAGCTAGCAATGCACTGGCTTTGAAAAGCAACTGTACAGACCTAAAGGCTTCAAAGATGTACTGCATGATTATGAATTCCTTGACATTAATTTAATTGGATGAAAGAGAAAATGTTACGCAGTTGGGAAGCATGAATGAGCTTCTAATGCAAGAAAGGAAGTTAAGATTTGAGCAGTGGCTTGGCCTTATTTTCATGTTGCTCATTTTCAGCCTGCCAGACGGGATGTTCCTCAGACTTTTATGGCTTCTATATCCATTTTATTAGCCATATGTTTTGATTGATCTTGTTATTTCTGACAAAAAATCAATTGAAGTGGGGGGAAATATGATGCCAGAATAGCTTTCTGCCTTGACGGAAGAGAATAGACTTACAAAAACAAAAAAACAGTGCAGTCAAAAATATTGTCAGAGCCTTGTAAGGTCTTTCAAAGGCACATCCACAGACACCAAAACAAGACAGTTGGGGGCGGGGGGGGCAGTTAAATTAGAAACACACTCACACTTGCAGTTAACATCTGATTGCAGAAATATGGAGACTTCTAATAGCAACCACTGCAGGCTTTACATTTCCCCAGTGGTAAAGCAATAAACCAGTTTATCGCTGGAGGGAACCAGTTTTAAAAGGAACAATAGGGTCACTTGCAAGACTCAGAACAACCCACTATCAGACAGTCCTTGTTTTCTAGCCTCTGTTTCTGATAAACAACCTTCCACATTTTGGCCATTGGGAGATGTGAGTTGCCAGATTTGCTGTTTTTTTCAGGGTTCGGTCACCCTCTCTCAGATCCACAGAAGCTAAATTTTGAGCTGGGGAGCAGGAGCGACTGCATCTTGACTCTAATGCACATGCATGTACATAGGAACATAGGAAGCTGCCATATACCGAGTCAGACCATTGGTCCATCTAGCAGAGTACTGTCTACGCAGGCTGGCAGCAACTTCTCCAAGGTTGCAGGCAGGAGTCTCTCTCAGCCCCCTATCTTGGAGATGGGAGGAAGGGAACTTGGGATCTTCTGCATGCAAGTATGCAGGTGCTCTTCCCATCCCCTAAGGGGAATATCTTATAGTGCTCACATGTAGTCTCCCATTTATATGCAAACCAAGGTGGACCCTGCTTAGCAAAGGGCACAATTCATGCTTGCCACCACAAGACTAGCATGCATGGCCATAAACATGCATGCATGAAGATTAATATGCCATGCACTGCCTAGTCTGGTGGGGCTCATTCTGAACTCTTGATCACAATTCTAGGATCATTTAGTTTTTCCAGCCCATCTTTAACTAAAAATGTCCTTGGTTTAGGATGGTTTACTGAGAGTAAATTAACACAGCAAAGAGTCAAAGTGTGTCCCTTTCAGCCATGTGTAATGGGAGTGGGGTTGAAACTCTAGCAGTGTTTATTACCATGAGAATAGGAGTGTTATCAGCATGCCCCTATTCTCAGCTGCACAGTGTTACTCAGGTTCAGTCTCTCTCTTCTTCCCAGAACTGAACAGGTATAGGTACAAGTTCCGAACAGTAACCGTTTTAGGCCAAAATTCACATTTACTCAACAGATGGCGCTACTTCCACATTATCATTGTTTTTCCTTCACACCACTATTGGGATAGTTGGATAGACACCACCTGGGCCGAGCCCATCACATCACTTCTAACTCAGATTCCTCCTTCCCTCCTGGCCAAACAGCAATTGGTGGGAAGGAATCATGGAATTGGCCCCACCCATGGACTCCCTGGATCCAAAGCCTTGGACTGCAGTGGTGGAAAAGTTACAGGGAAGCAGTTCTCACACTTCTGCTGGATAAGTAAAGGTAAAGGCAGGCCAATGACACCTTAAAATATTTATTGTAGCATGAACTTTCCTAGGTAAAAACCTACTTGATGCGTAGGCGAAGCCTCGTTTCGATGATGCGAGGAACCAGGCAGTGTTCCTTCGCAAATGCTTTTGCTTCTTTTTTCCAGAGAGAATTTGCTGTAGGAGCAAAACTTGACATTATATGGAAGTTCCCTGGCCTTTTTTCTGTCACAAAAAGCAGCCCCAGAGGCCCCTGACTAGAATTGGAGACGTAGGGAGGGAAAAGAGTCAACCCCTTGATCCTGCTCCGATTCCTCTTCTTAAATCAGACCTCTGAATGAGAACGGGGCAGTTTATAGCAGCCCGGTGGGGGATTTAGATCAGGGGATAGGCACTGGGGCCATCTGGGGGGACCCCTCACCCCCTTTTCCTTCCAGACTTAGTACAAGGGAGAAAAAAGTATGGGGGAGCATGCCCAGCCTCGGGGGTTTGTTCTGGGGTCACCAGCACCCTTGCTATGCCTCTGAAGAAATAAACACCCCTCCCCTCTTGCCATGGTCCTGATTCAAATTGAGGGCCTTCCACAGTTTTCAATAGAGGAATTGGGAGTTCCAGTCATGGAATGCTCATGTACAGTCTGGTTTGACCCTGAGGTCTGATACATTGATGGGGCTTTGTTTTCAAGCCAGAGGCTCTCTGATCCATTTAATACTTGCAGTGACACTGCTTGACATAAGTCCAGGCAGCTGGAAGGGCCCTAGAGAGAAAGGGATAGCCTGAGGCCTTCATGAGACTGCTAAACTATTGAGCATAGCCTCAGGTTTCCAAAATGTCAGGTAATGAAGTGCATTTCTGGTTAGCCGCAGCAACAAAATATATAGACTACAGACCAAAAGGATGAGGGTCCTTCACTGCAAGCAAGAAGTTGACCTAAAATAAGGACTGCAATCCAAAACAGCCATTTAAAAAAGGAAACAACGTCTATAATGCCTGCAACTCAAAATGCATGTGTAACTGTTGGAATAAACGTGATGTGGGAGTTCCGTGGTTGGAACTCCCAATATTCTCTCACGAAAAGCAGCAGCAAGAGAGAAAGTGAGTTGAACTGAGGCCACAACATAGGGGATGGGGAGTCTGGCCATTCCCCCTGTGCCAATTCTCCAACTGCAATTGCCACTAGAGCTGTTATTCATCAAGGGGCAGCCACCATTTGGGTGACTATAAATGTTTTCCTCTGCAGCTAATAGCAGCTTTGGAGGTGGGGAGGAATTTGAATCTTAGCCACTGCATTGGGGGTGAGATTAGACACAAACACACCTGCCACATAATGGCTCTGAGACAAATTGGCCCCCTGCACATGCTGCTTTTTGGAAATTCCAGCCATGGAAGTCCCACATCACGTGTAATTTAGTCCTACGAGAAACATGAAGGATCTTCACATATTATAAAAGGTAAAGCTGTATTTGCTGCCATGCAATCGCATCTCCCTGCTGATGAACACAGTTCTTTCTTATTCTGGTCCTATACCATTTAGGGCTGTAAAGGTTAGCACCAGCACTTTGAATTCAGCTCAGAACAAAAAGGCTCAATCAGTGAAGGTGGTACAGGACAGGCACTATAGTGTCCAACTGCTGGGCTCCAGTCAAAACTCTGGCAGCCCCCTTCTGGATCAATTGCAGTTTCTGAGTTGTCTTCCAATGCAGCGTCATGATGTGGAGCAAGGTCCTGTCTGGATGTACATTAGTGGTGCCATTCCATTATATGCATTACCTCTGTGTTCCCTGTTGCTGTAGGCAGAACATTTCTGATACACAGCATAGCTGGCTGTGGAGGTTTATTACACATAGCACTGGAGTGATCAAAACGCCAAGGAACATGGCAATGAGAAATGAAAAGCTCTCTGAAAGTCACACTCATCTCACCGTCAGCAAAACACAATCTATTTGATTAGTGAAATGCTAGGAGACACTGATAGGAAGAAAATGCAAGTGTAAATATATATTCAGTGTTGTTAGAACACAAGAGAGATGGAAATGTTAGAGACTAGGAAAAACATTCTGCTAAAACGCAGACACGGCACATCAGCAACATAGAGGCCGGCTGTGGCAGATGGCGGGGCTCTTGCATTGTAATGGAACCGGAAGAAAATGGCTACCACAAGTAGCTGCTTTATCACACAAATTCAGTGTTTCTTCTGACATGTCCTTTTTTTTAAAAAAGCATGCATGTTAAGACTCGTATGTAGTCTGAGTTGCTGCATGCATCTGACTGATGATACAGATTGTTACGGTAAAATATGCACAGAGATAATCTTTGTGTTAGATAGACAGGGTCATAGGAACATAGGAAGCTGACATATAAAGAGTCAGACCGTTGGTCCATCTAGCTCAGTCTGTGTAGATTCTACACAGAATCTACACTGTGTATATTCTACACAGACTGGCAGTGGCTTCTCCAAGGCTGCAGGCAAGAGTCTCTCTCTCAATTGTATCTTGGAGATGCCAGGGAGAGAACTTTGAATCTTCTGCATGGAAGCATGCAGGTGCTCTTCCCAGAGAGGCCCCATCTCCTAAAGGGAATATCTTCCAGTGCTCACATGTAGTCTCCCATTCAAATGCAAACCCATGCAGACCTTGCTTAGCAAAGGGGACAATTCATGCCTGCTACCACAAGTCCAGCTCTACCTGGAGGTGCCAGGTATTGAATGTGGGACTTCTGCGTGCCAATCGTGCACTCTGCCATTTGAGCTATGGCCCTTCCATCACTGGAAAAAGCTCACTGTGTGAGCCAAAGTCTTTGCGCTACCCTAGAGAAGCTCTTTGGATCCCAGCTAAGATGCTGAGCTCAGCATAGAGTACTGTATATCACTTGAAGTGGGCTTATCTCAAAGATTACCTCTCCACTGTCACAGCTGCCAGAGCGAACATCAGCCCAAATGGCATGAATAACAGCCCTGAGATTTCAACTTCTTCAGAGATGAAGGAATTGAGTCTGCTTAACTTCTGTTAACATCTAACTTAACCCTATGAACTTAGGGCAGAAAGGTGGGATATAAATGGTTCTAAATAAAATAAGTAACTTAGAAAAGAATAGGAAGGGACATAATCACTGTGTGTTCAATTTTCAAAAAAGGCTGCCACAAATGGACAATATATCAGCCATTTGCCAGGGCCACTGAAGAAGGAAAAGCTGCAATTAGTCCAAGTTGCTGCCAACAGGTTTGGCTTGTATATCAAAACTAAGTGATGGAAATGAGGGCTCAAGTAAGTCGAGAGGAATCAAACAGGAAAGAGGCAGGTGTCAAGTTGGTGCATGGCAGGAAAAATGTTTTATTTTGACAGAGGGAAAACCATAGGATGCACAACACATTTGAATTGGAAATATTTAAGGAAGAAGAGATCGTTTTTTGTCCCATCAGAGGAGCTCAGGGTGATGCATTTGGTTCTCCCCTTACCCATTTTAACTTTGCAACAATTCTATGAGGTAAGTTAGAGGTGGTGATTGGCTTCCTGGCTGGGGATTTGAACCCGAATCAAATCCAATGGGGCTGGGACTCAAATGGACAGTAAGGGGTAGCAGGCATCCCCCCCCGCCCCGCAAATGTTTCCTGTTCCCCCGTTCACATGACGAACTTTAAAAGAAAGTGTCAGACAGTACAGTCATAGTATATTATGGTCATATAGCTTGAATTATTTCTAAAGGCCTCAGTTGTTTAAAGAAGCCTCATTCGCTCCCTCCACTACCACAGAACAAGCTGTAGAAGTCAGTGCATCCAAGTAAGTGAGAGACTTATTAATTATCTTATGTCTAGAAGTATTCGATCTACAAGAGAACCCCGTTATTCGTGGGGGCTCCATTCCACAAATAATGGGGCATTAAAGTAAATGTAAATTGGGGGGTTAGGTTCCCACACCGCCCAAAATTGCCCCCAAATCACCCCCCAAATGACAAAACAGGCCAAATAAAGTGCCCTACTGTGCTCCACTGCCCTAAAGAAGTCCAATGATGCCCACCAAGAGTAGAAAATCAGCCAAAAATAGCTGATTCTATTCAAGGAATGAGTCATAAAATGGCTCCTGAACTCAAAATGGCAGCCGGAAATGACCTCTGACCTCATTTCTAGCCACCCGGGTTTAACTCTTTTTTCAGCCAGGGTTTTTCTGCTTACATTGAGGTTGGGTGTCCATTACCCGACCGTGGGTACGCGAAACTGCAGGTGCTGGACCTGTGATTAACGAGGATATAGCAAAATCCTCACTCCCTTAATAACAAGAACATAAGAACAGCCCTTCTGGATCGGGCTGTAGGCCCATCTAGTCCAGCTTCCTGTTTCACACAGTGGCCTACTAGATCACTTGCTTGGGTAAACCAACAAGCAAGTGATGAAGACATGCCCTCTCTCTTGCTCTGGCTCTCCTGCAACTGGTATTTAGAGGCATCTTGCCTCTGAGGCTGGAGGTGGCCTATAGCCACCAGACTAGTAGCCATTGATAGACCTGTCCTCCATGAATTTGTCTAAGCCCCTTTTAAAGCCATCTAGATTAGTAGCCATCACCACACAGAGAATTGTAGAGAAGTCCATAGGTTAATTATGTGGTGCATTGGAAAGTGCTTCCTTTTGTCAGTCCTAAATGTTCTTTGCTACCCAGACAGTTCCAGAGTTGCCTTGCTGTATCCCCTCCCCACCCAAGACTGGCACTCCAACCACTACACTGGTTCGCTCTCGAGAGCAATTTTCCCAAGGAAATCATCTTTGTAGAAAAGGCCATTGAATCTAGTTGTCCCTGAAGATTTCCCAGTGAAATGCATTGGGTGCTTTCTGCCCATTTAAAAGCTACGAAGTCCCAGCCTGATGCTGGGCTCTCTTCTTTGGGATTCTGTTGCCAGGGCTGCCTCAGCCTTTCCCCATGCACCCAATCAGTTTAGAGGGAACCACTCGCAGAGTGCTAGACAAGAAGATGGCTGCCTGAAGCCCCAGAAGCGCGGTAGCTTTAGACCAGAGAGAGCTGGGTTGAAGTCTTTGCTCATCCTGCTCATCATTACGTTCACTGGGCAAACAGCCATCTTCCAACCCTACCACCACCTCACCAGGTTTGTATTTATTAAAACAATTGGAACCTACCTTTTGGTCTAAAGAGACTGCAAGGCAGCTAACCGCTTTAAAATCTGTAATACAAAAGTAAATGAAATTGGATTTAAAAACACAGTAAAACACACAGCAGCAGAGCACAACAAGAAACGGATTAACTAACTGAATGGAGGAAGCAACCAGCAAACTGAGAAAATGCCTACGATTCTACAAAATAGTCCCAAAGCCTTTTAAAAAACACTGCCTTTGTCAGCAGAGAGGGAGCAGAGCTAACATCCTCCAGGAGAAAGCTAAATAGCTTTGGTGCCATTGTTAGGAAGGACCATTTTCAGGTAGCCCTCCGCTATCACTGTAATAGTGGAGGGAACAAGAACAGAGGCTCCAAAGTTGTTTAAGCATGAGCAAATTCATATAAGAGAAGGTGGTCCTTAAGTATTGTGAACCCAGAAAATTTTAGACAAGGGTTCCCAACCAGTTGGGTCCCCAGATGTTGTTGGACTATCATCTCCAGCCACAATGACCACAAGTTGGGGTGACAGTCCAGCAACATCTAAGGTTGAGCACTTCCGATTTAGGACAATAGTGTGGGGAAGCAAAAATGTACCCCACTTGTACTACCCTGAGCACCTTGGAGCAAGGTGGAACACAAATGGGATATGTAAGTAAACAAGGATCGCATTCAGGTCCACCAGTGGAAGTCCAGAGTATCCGGACATGTTCAAGAAGTGGTTGTCTGTGATGGATTCATTAAATGACATACTTGGTCCAGCAAGCAATAATTTGAGTTAACGTCATGAATGTGGGCCAACAGACAATCTGTGTTCCTTTCTGCATGTATTTATTTATAAAAGAGTGATTTATGAACGAATGGAAAGTGGATTCAATCCCTTTATACTCTGTATCCCTCTGACAAGTGTGTCAGGGCTGCCTTCAGTTTAATATATAGCACCTCTCCATTTCAGGACTTACTGACATCCCATAAAATGGCACTTCATTAAGAATCAACCAGGAATAATCCATCCAGAACCATTTTTTTATTGAAAAAATTTGAGCAGAGAAATATCAGGGTCACTTATCACTTTCCACATAGGGAAGAGACAATGAAATCTTTATTGGAAAATTCTGGTCAGCAGGAACACATTCAATCTTGTCAGAGATAACACAGCCGCTGAAATATATGGCCTGATCTTTACAACAGTTACTCTAACCAAACATGCTGTGTCAGCAGATTACAAAGCTTAAATGACTTTCATGTCAAAATGTCTCTGAGGTTTTCATTTCTCTGCATCTTTGCCAGCAAAAAAAAAAAAAAGCCCTTAAAAAATATAGAACAGTGCCCAGACACTTTGTATATGAACTTTGAAAATGTGTCCTTATGTGTCACAGAGTTTGTCATGCGACATAAAACAAGAGTAAAATGTATGGATCAGGAAGACCCCCAAGATTTTAAAATAAGAATTGAAAGAACTTTTCTTCTGGTTCAGAGTAGTTGCTAGATCCAGACCAAGTTGCTAAATCCAAGCCTGACTTGCTCTCTTTCTGAGAGATTTTTATTTATTAATGTATCCCACCTTTCTTCAATAGAACTCAAAGCAGCATACAGGCACACTTTGGTTCCATTCCAGCATCATAGCAAAACATGGTTGGTTTGTTCTTATGTGCAGGATTCTAAGCTTGGCTGCTCCTCGCTCTTCTGCTTCTCCTCCATCATACACCAGAGAAGACGGCAAAGTTTCTTATTATGCCCAAATATGGGAAACTGTAATTTGTGTAAACCCAGTTTGTTAATGAACTGTTTTTCCTATAAACTTGTTTCCTGTATTTGGACGTGACAGGAAACAAGTGCAAAATTTCCTGTTAAATCCAAATATAGGAAGTGGCTTTATAAGGACCACAGTTTGTTAACAAACTGAGTTTATACAAACCACAGTTTCCCATATTTGGGCATAATAAGAAACTGTGGTTTTCATACAAACCACAAATGAAAGCTTTAAACTTCCTACTTCATTCAAGAAAGAGATAGAAACAGAAGGAGGGAGCATGCAAGGCTGAGGCTCCTGCCTGCTTGTGAACATAGCAGCAAACCATGAAGATAAGAAGATAAGAACAGCCCTGCTGGATCAGGCCCAAGGCCTATCTAGTCCAGCATCCTGTTTCACACAGTAGCCCACCAGATGCCTCTGGGAAGCCCATAGGCAAGAGGTGAGGGCATGCCCTCTTTCCTACTGCTGCTCCTCTCCGACTAGTAACCATTGATAGACCTCTCCTCCATGAATTTGTCTAATCCCCTTTTAAAGCTATCCAGGCTGTTGGCTGTCACCACATCTCATGGCAGATAATTCCATAGGTTGATTATGCATTGTGTGAAAAAGTACTTCCTTTTGTCAGTCCTAAATTTCTTGGTAATCAGTTTTATGGGATGACCCTGGTTCTAGTGTTATGCAAAAGGGAGAAAAATTCCTCTCTCTCAACGTTCTCCACACTATGCATGATTTTATAGAGTTCTATCAAATCTCCCCTCAGTCGTCTTTTTTCTAAACGAAAAAGCCCCAAGTGTTGTCGCCTTGCCTTGTAAGGAAGGTGCTCTAGCTCCCTGATCATCTTGTTACCTCTTGTTACTTCTTAACTGGACCATAGTTCCATACCCAACATTTGCTCCATTGATGAATATATACCATGACATGTTCCCTCTTTCTCGGGGAATTCTAGGACATGGTGGCCTGGGTATTGTAGTTGCTAGAGTGAGGCATCAAATGCTGCCTTGCCCCACAACTCTGATGGGGGCCAGCTCCCTTTTAAAGCCAACCTTTGCAAGCTCTAAAAGTGGTGCAGAGGAAGGAAGTTTGTCATCAGCTTCTCTTCTCTCCTCATGTTTCTTGCAAGCTCTGCAAGAATTGTGAGGAAAGGTGCTCCTTGCAAAGCTTGCATGGATTAGATGGGTCCTGAAGAACTGTGCCAATGAGGGCAGCAGGGGCATCCTACTGCCTTCCTGGTACCGCCATAATCTGCTGCGGAGGCAGTTGCCCTACCTTGCCTCATGAAAGTGCCTCCCCTGTTCTAGGCAAGGTGGTTCTGTAAGAGGGTCTAGGGATCTCTCACAGAGAAGTCTCAGCATCCTCAGCAAGCTACAATTCCCAATATTATTTGAGGGAAGCCAATAGAGTTAAACTGGTTTAAAAGCAGTATAACTTTGTAGATTCATGACTCTATGGCCGCATTCACACGTAACACGGAACTGTGGGTCCAGTGGTCATGCGGTTCTGCTCCCCGTTCCACTCCACTCCCGCTCTCCTGTCCTCATTTGGACAGACCAGTCCGGGAGGCTAAAGAGAACTGGAGAACTGGCCGTGCGGGCTTCCTTCCTGCTTGAAGGACAACCCGCACCACAAATCAAGGCCAGAGAGAGGGAGGAGCTTCCTTTCTCAACTCCGGTTAGAGTGAATGCAGCCTTAGTTCTGCATTTGCTCGTAACACTCCCAAACTCCAACCTTGGCTTTGAGCAGCGAAACTCACTACAAACCGAGGGCTCAAATTGGAGTTTGCAGAGGACAACCTCTGGCCACTTTCCAAACGGGACTGGAGCTGCACACATTCAGACGAACGATTTGTCAACCTCTGGCCCCTGCAACTCCAATGCCACGTTACGTGCGGCTGCAGCGCATGAATCTGCAGCAAGTACAGCTGTAGAATTAATGAAGAGAGTTTAGCCTCCTGGGTAGGATAACTTACTGGCAATAAGAAAAATAAGGACAAGGTAATGTCAGATGTCACATTTCCTAATGCCTTGTAGGAAATGGGGTGTTGGCCTGGTCCTCCTGAAAGCAGCTATTATCTAATAGCTATTTGCTATTATCTGTTTCATGTAAAATGTGTACCTGTTTCATAGTTTTCAGGCACTGGAGGGTAGATCTTCAGACATTTCAAGGTCACACATCCTTATATGAAGTGAATTGTACACTTAGTCATGTACTTGTTTCACAATATTCTCCTTTCATAAAACAAGCATGGCTGGCTCCACAGAACACCACAAAGCAGACACGCCAAGAGCTCTTAGCACTGCCAGTCAAACAGAGGATCAACCAAGGTAGGGGAAGCACAGCATGACTGGATGTTGTGCTTTCTGACAAGAAAAATAAAGGGAAATGTTGCTTTCCCCACACCATTCTTTTATTATATTAACTATGCACAGTGAAGCCACCTAGTGGCGCAGTGGGGAAGCAACCTGCCTAGAGAACAGGAGGCTGTTGGTTCGAATCCCCACTGCTGTGAACTGACAGCTTTTGCACTAGTCTGGTTCTCTGGACTGACCCAAAATGATTGTGTTTCCCTCCAGATAGGACCAGCTTTAGGGGTAGGCCAGAGGAATGATTACCCAGGATGCCTACCTAAAGGGGACATTGAGCTGAGCTTGGTGGCTTACTGCTTATTGACTGTTCTGTGTGCACTGAGCTAGAAAGGAAGAAAGCAGAACTAGGAACGAGCTTTCTCTGCCTAATCTTTCTCTTACAATGAAACCCCTAATGTGGTGATTCTCTTTATTTAGCAGGGGGAGAGTAACTGGCCCTATCCACCCCCTGCACAGTACCTCCAGTGACTATTGCTGGTGTCTGTCTCTCTTATCTTTCTTTTTATATTGTGAGCCCTTTGGGGACAGGGATCCATCTTATTTATGTATTATTTCTCTGTGTAAACCGCCCTGAGCCATTTTTGGAAGGGCAGTATATAGAAATCGTTGAATGAATGAATGAATGAATGAATGAATAAAAATAATAGAAAGATAGCTAGGTTGGAAAGAGAAAGGAAGGAGGGAGGACTTGGAGAGAGGAAAGAAGTTGCAGAAGTCCTGTGAGACCCCAGTGGGATGCCAGAACCAGAGCAGAAAAGTGTTGACAGCAAAGTGGCAATGTATTGAAAGATAGCTCTGGACCCTTTTCATGGGTATTGCTGGGAAAGCCTGGAGCAGTATGGTCTGCTACACTACTAGGCTTTACAATATTGCACAAGCCACACAACTTGGAAACACTGATCAATGAACCATGGAGTAGAGGGGCACCAAAGACACCCCTTGCCCAGGACACAATTTATCCTAGCGCTGCCTCCAGAAATCTCTGGGCTCCAGTGTCACACCCTCGATCTCAGATAGCGAGGAGGAAGGGGAAGCTGTCAGCCTTTCAGCTGATGCAGGGGTGCCTGAGGGGCAGAGCCCAGCTGTCAGTTCCCAAGAGACGGCTGAGGAAGGTCCAGCTGATGTTTCAGAGCAGGCACAGCAGTTAGAGCAGGCACAGACGTCTGAGGCAGCAGAGACAGCAACGGACAGACTAGAAGATGAGCTGTGCAGGCTAACCCCCACTGACTACACAGCAACGGCGTATCACAAGGCGGAGAGCACTGCTGGAAACTATCAGGAGGAGTAAATGCCTCTTGCAGAGGGCTGATAAGCCTTGAATCCCTGCCAGCTGAGAGTTATCAGTTTGGACTATAAAGCACATCAGCAGCTTTCTGTTAGCTGCTGGAAGACAACATTTGTCAACCCTCGTGTCGACAGCTTTCAGGCCAAGCCTGATATAAAGAACTATTCCGAGCCGTGTTTCATTTCTGCAGCCCAGTTTGTATTGTGGACTATCTTCCTGGACTTCCCTTCTGGGTGGCCAGATTGCTGACATCCACCACCACACTGTGGCTTCCTTTGACCCTGCCCAGTTTTTTAATTCCAAGAAGTGACCCTATCAACTCTGCTACGAGCACAGGTATAGGAGCAATTTGCTCAGCTGAGAGCATCTTTCTTGGGTGTCCACAGGGTGTCTGCTGAGCTTGAACCAATGGGTCTCAATCCAGGATCAAGATGTGGTGTGGAATGGCTGGTATACACACAGTGTTCCGCCTGCCTTTTAACAGAACACATGCACAGTTGTGCAAAAGTGGGAAATTGCACCAACACAGTTGCACCAGTATTACTTTGCTGCCAGGAAGTGAACCTGGGCTCTTCAGCATGCAAAGCAGTTGCTCCACTACTGAGCCATGCCCCCACCCCCGAAGGATGAGGCCCTCACATGCAGAGAGTGCTCACATGTTGTCACCCATCCTAATGCAAACCAGGCAGCCCGTGCTTATCAGCCGGATTTGTTCCGTTTCAGGTGTCTGGTTAAAACAAATCTTGTTATGACACTTTTCATAAACGCTGGTGACCATGATTTATTCCCACTATTTAATTTTTACTGCTGTCGGGTTTTTTGTCATCTCATCTTGGTTTTATGCTGCTTTCACTGTTTTTGTTGTAGGAGTAATATCTCGTAGTTTATGATGGGTTTTTTTTTTCCCCTGGGCCCTGGTCTTTGGCCCCTGAGCATTCAGAAGATAAATGTTCTGTCCTACACTGTGGAAGGAAGGAAGGAAGGAAGGAAGCTTCCTTCCGCACTAACTAGCAGTTTTACTGATGCTGTTTGTTAGTCTTTTTTTTTTAAGTAGTGCTAGTTTCAACTTGCCTTTTACACAATGAAAGAGCTCCCTCTAGCTCTCTCTGAAGTGCTTTGTGTTAAACAGAGATCCACTTCGAACAATGTTTCACAGGGTGAGCCTCAAAACCTAATTTGAGATTAAGCTCATTAAAGCTATAGTCCAGAGCCTAGATTCTGGGCACAGGTTGGATCCTGGAATTAGCTATTAAAACATTAGCATGTATTAATATTGGTCACAAGAACTATTAACCCAGTCTTGGAAAGATTAATTGAAACATAAGTGGACACCCACAAAAATGTGCAGATGTGTTTTTGTTTGCAATAGCGCTCTCAACTATTTCCCATTCAACCTTTCTCATGCACCACCTATTAACATTCTGTTACACCTCAGCAGCTAAGCCCACCGGGGGAGGCTTCATTTCAAGATACTAATGCCAGAACTCTTACAGCTAATAGCTACCAAAAGTTGCAACCTGTGTTTACTAAGGAGTTTTTGATCTTCAGAATATCTTGTCTTAAATGATAAAACCAGTATTTTTCCGTAATTGATATGTTCTGTAATTTAACACCAAATCCATCTTCTTGTAACCATAGTGAGTCCCCTATCATCAGCCTGGGTTGGCTTTGTCTTCACAAATTAAACAAAGCTGACTACCATACTGCAGAAACTGGTGTCATACCCAAAACTGTTCTCACACACCACCTAATGTAATGTTTTTAACATTCTGTTACACCTCAGCTGGTCTTGGGGTAGCAAGCATGACTTGTCTCCTTAGCTAAGCAGTGTCTGCCCTGGTTGCATATGAGTGGGAGACTAGCAGAGTGAGTACTGTAAGATATTCCACTTAAGGGATGAAGCCGCTCTGGGAAGAGCAGAAGGTTCCAAGTTCCCTCCCTGGCTTCTCCAAGATAGGGCTGAGAAAGACTCCTGCCTGCAACCTTGGAGAAGCCGCTGCCAGTCTGTGAAGACAATACTGAGCTAGATAGGCCAATGGTCGGTGTAGACAATATTGTGCATGATGGACCAGTGGTCTGATTCGGTATAAGGCAGCTTCCTGGGTTCACATACCTAACTCTATAAGATTGAGCTGCACATTTCCTTGTCATATTTTGGCCCCACCTGGAGAACCTACACACCACAAGGTGGGGCATAGGAGAGAGCCTCTGGCCATACAACCTCCTCCATTGCGTACCCTCCATAGGGTGAATTGGGGCCTCCAAGTACAAGAACCTATGCAAGTCGGCCCACTTGTGGGATCCAGTTGTTACAAAAAATGGATAGGTGGATAATTAGCCTACTCATTGGGCCTACTCATGTCTGTATTTACATGTATAAGCTTCAGTTTATTTTGAGGGCATGGGAGAGGATAAGTAAGCAGAAGGCTTACCTGTCTGCCCCACAATCATAAAATCAATCAATAACACTACATAACTGCCATGAGTACTCCAGCATCATTCGCCTGAACAAAGCGGAGAAGTTAATCTGCAAAACATGAATTCACACAGAGTTCTAGGTTATTATAGACTTCCTTGCTTTTTCAAAGTCAAATCCTGTTTAAGTGCTTATTGGCATCAAAAGAGTGTCCTGGAAGATTTGTGCATCACAGGACAGTTGGAATTTAGAGATTAATTGCATAGACATTTCATTCATCTACACTGGAATTAATCTGCATTCTTATCAGGATCTAAAGCTCACTGAGAAATCACACACATATATGCAAAAGTATTTATGGAAACCATAATGGTCTAGCATCCCTTTCCTGCTTGTAAAGATAAACACTTTGCTTCCATATAGACTTCCTAATCGTCTCACCAGCTGCAACTAACCAGATTTCTATTAAGGCCAAAAGGCAGCTATTAATACAGGGAATCATCTTCTATCACTTTCACCCTCAACAGGAAGTAATGTATGGATGCTTTAAGAAAGTTAATTGGTTTCCTGTTGCTTAGAATATGCACAAACACAATACAACAAAGATTCCCAATTTCTATTTCTAATTAGAAATTCCGAACAGGGCCCATGTGAAAATGGATTTCTGGCTTCCTGGTGTTCTTCCCAATCATGTTGGTCAAATATGCATGTGCCCAATATCCACTTTAAGCACGCTTCCATCACTAAGAAACATACTCACTGTGGGTTTGTACTTTATTTCACAAAGATCTTAAAGGACTTCTGCCAAGACAGGATAAGAACTATGTGCCCCAGGCTGGGTTTTTCTTTTGATTTTTAAGGAACATAAGACGCTGCCTTCTGTTCAGTCAAACCATTGGTCCATCTAGCTCAGTATTATCTATGTTAACTGGCAGCAGGGCAGCCCTGGAGTTTTCATTGCCCTAGGAAAAGTATGATTTTGGCACACACCCACCCGCGAGCTGAGAAGCACCACACCCCAGCTTTAACTCGAACTGTGCAAGCTGCTCATTCAAAGGTTGAATTACCAGCCTGTGCAGATAACCAGTGAATTGGGTTGTTCTCATGTGCACCCTAACCCAGACTAGGGAAGTCCAGCCCATTTTGGAGGCCACCATGCATGCACAATGGGTCACTGTCTGCGTGGCCTGGGTCCATGCAAGGGCCCATTGCGCATGCGCGGCAGCCTCCAAAATGGCCACTGTGACGAGGGAAAGACCAAGAAAGGGCCAAAGAATGCCCAAACTGGATGATTTTTGGCATGAGGAAGGCCGGCAGGGGGAGGGGGACCTCCACAGACTCCGTCCCATGGCCTTGGAGAAGCCCCTCCAGAGGAAGTAAAAAACCCCACTTGCAAAATCCCACACACACCCAGGGGTGGTGGTCTGGGGTCGGACCCAATGGGGGTGGCCAAACAGATGGGCAGCTAGAGCTCCCATATCCTGGGGGGATCCACAAATGCATCACACATGTTGCACAGTGCATTGTGGGATATATAGAGGCCAAGATGCATCATCGCAGCCTCCGGAGCGCCACACTGTGCAATGCAGCACGGATTGTCTGGGAATGTGGTCTGTGCTGACAGCAACAGTTCTGTGACTGGCTTGGAGAAAGGTGAGTTGGACCAGCCTCCCCACCACCACCCACCCAATCATGTGAATGGCCCCAATGACTAGCCTGCACTGGTTTGAGGATACAGTGGCAGAGAGAGTTCCCAGTCTGTTATGGCAGCAAAACTCTTAACACTTCAGAGATGAAAAGATGCCTGCAAGTTGGAAATCCAGTCTGAAACCATTTATTTTTGGAAATGAATGCTGACTTAGGCAATTTATATTCAAGAGAGGGAATGCAGCTTATGAGACAAACTGTTTATTGGGGACTGAGGTGCAAAGAGCAAAGAAGACTGTAAGCCTCTTCACGTGAGCATTTAAACCTGGTTTATCTGCCTCTAACCCAGGCTTGCATACTTATTATTAATTTGTAGTAGTAGTAGTAGTAGTAGTAGTAGTATTGTTTACACAGTCAGACAGGTGTTATTGACTGGTTTGTTTTATCCAGACATCAAGTCCTTCCCAAGGACCTGGGATGGCTGAATTTTATCATCAGTACTGTTGCTGTTATTATTATAGATATCGTCGCAGAATATAGGCTGTTCCCAGTAATGTTGCTTTTTGTAATTGGCTGATGGTGATTTCTGTGGCCCCTATGGTGTTGAGGTGCTCTTCGAGTTGTTTTGGAATTGCACCCAGGGTGCCAATTACTACTGGGATTATTTTGGTCTTCTTCTGCCACAGCCTTTCTATTTCAATTTGTAGATCTTTGTATTTTGTTATTTTTTCTATGTCTTTTTCTTCTATTCTGCTATCCCCTGGTATTGCTATGTCGATTATTTTAACTTGTTTTTCTTTCTTCTCAACTATAGTTATATCTGGTGTATTGTGTGGCAGATGTATTATTATTATTATTATTATTTCTTGTTTACACAGTCAGACAGGTGTTATTGACTGGTTTGTTTTATCCAGACATCGAGTCCTTCCCAAGGACCTGGGATGGCTGAATTTTATTGTCAATTGTTATAGATATCGTCGCAGAATATAGGCTGTTCCCAGTAAAGCTGCTTTTTGTAATTGGCTGGTGGTGATTTCTGTGGCCTCTATGGTGTTGAGGTGCTCTTCAAGGTCTTTTGGAACTGCACCCAGGGCGCCAATTACCACTGGGATTATTTTGGTCTTTTTCTGCCACAGCCTTTCAATTTCAATTTGTAGATCTTTGTATTTGGTGATTTTTTCTATTTCTTTTTCTTCTATTCTGCTATCCCCTGGTATTGCTATGTCAATTATTATTTTATTACATTTATAAACCACCCCATCCAGAGGCTCTGGGCGGTATACAACAACTTTTTAAAAATACATAAAACCATTTAAAACCAATTAAAATACTTTTTTAAAAACCTTGGAAGTCCAGACCAAACTTGTGTGAACCATAGCAAAAAACCCAGTTCTGGTATTCCGAATCTGGGTAACCCTGCATGAAACACCCCATTGTTCCACATCGGTAGCTCCTATGGACAAACAGGCAGTTTTAAACAAATTTTTAACCTCCCCCTAACCCCCATAGTATCCTATAGGGGTTTTGGGGAAAGGTTAAAGTTTCCTGCTTGCCCATTTCTTTTGTGGGTTGGGTTGTAGGTAGCACCCATCATGCCCAACCACACAACCCCTGTTGGTATCCCTAGGAGCTACCCATGGGGAACAATGAGGTTTTTCAAATTCCCCATTGTTCCCTATGGCCAAAACACTTGAAACGTTTCAAGTTATTCTGTTGAAACAGCCAGTTTGACCACTGCTTCAACTGAACATTTTGGCCGTTTTGTGTTTTATTTTGAACTCAAAACAGAACTCAAAATTTGTTTTGTACACATCCCTAATCCTCCTCAGTGAAGACAGATGCAAAGAACTCCTTAATAATCCCTTTCACGCCCTCATCATCTAAGGTCCAACCACCTCCCTGACCCTGACAAGTTTTCTGCTTCTGATATTTTAAAAGAAGTTTATTCCCCTTGACATTTTTAGCTATATGCCCCTCAAACTCTCATTTTGCATCCCTTATTATCTCCTTGTATTCCTTTTGCCAGAGTTTATGTTCCTTTATGTTCTCTACATTTGGGCAGGACTTCCATTTTCTGAAGAAAGGCTTCTTCTCTTTTATAGCTTCCCTAACTCTACTTGTTAGCCATGCTGGTGTTCTCTTGAACTTGATGGTACCTTTCCTCCTTCTCGGTATACATTCCAACTGAGCTTCTATTATTGTGGTTTTAAATAAGTTCCATGCTTTCTGGAATGATTTGACCCTCTTGACTTTCCCTTTCAGCTTCCTTTTTAGCAGTCCCCTCATTTTTTATAAATTTCCTCTTCTGAAGTCTAACACATCTGTGTTGGATGGCCTTGGCAATGCTCCACTCACATATAAGTTGAATTGGATCACACTATGGTCACTGTTCTCCAATGGTTCTGCAACTCTGACATCTCACACCAGGTCTTGGGCACCACTCAGGATTAAGTCCAAGGTCGCTTTCTTTTCACGACCAACTGTTCTAAGGCACAGTCATTTAGTATGTCTAGAAATCTGGCCTCTCTGTCAATACCCACAAGTGAATTTGCCCAGGCTGTATGGGGGTAATTGAAGTCACCCTTTCTTTCTTTCTTTCTTTCTTTCTTTCTTTCTTTCTTTCTTTCTTTCTTTCTTTCTTTCTTCATTTCATTTCAAGACTGTCCCTTCCAAAGGCTCTAGGTGCTGTACAAGTTTAAAAAGACATAAAAAACAAACACCATTGAAAACACACTGCTTAAAACAATATAAAAACAATTTCAAAACAGTTCAGAACCAATTAAAATCAATTAAAATATTTGAAAACAATTTTTAAACCTTGGAAGACCAGGCCAAACAAGTAAGTCTTTAGGGCTCTCTTAAAGGCCAACCACGAGCCTAAATTACAGATATCTGTTGGGAGTGCATTCTGTAGGCCAGGAGCAGCTACAGAGAAGGCCCAGCTCTGAGTTACCACCAGACATACTGGTGGTAACTGGAGACTGACCTCCAGTCACCTATTGATTGATTGATTGATTGATTGCATTTATATACCACCCTATCCAAATGGCTTGGGTGGTGCACAACAACAAAAATAAAACCCACAAATCAGTCCTTTAAAAACAATTCTTACATGACAATTTAAAAACAGCATAAAACCATTTACAATTAAAACAGTTTTAAAACCCTGGAAGGCCAGGCCAAACAGGTTTTAAGGGCTCTCCTGAAGGCCAACAATGAACTCAAACTATGGATTTCTGCCAGGAGTACAATCCACAGCCCAGGAGCAGCTACAGAGAAGGCCTGCCTTCGAGTCGCCACCAGACGTACTGGTGGTAACTGGAGACTGACCTCCTCAGATGACCTTAATGTGCGGTGGGGATTATGCAGGAGAAGGTGCTGTCTAAGGTAACCTGGACCTAAGCTGTTCAGGGCTTTAAAGGAAATAACCAGCACTTTGTATTTCGCCCAGAAAAATATCAGCAGCCAGTGCAACTGTTTCAAAACAGGCATAATATGGTCTCTCCGGGTTACTCCAGTCCAGAAATCAATCTGGCTGCCGCATTTTGAACTAATTGAAGTTTCTGAACTATGTAGCCCCACATAGAGGCAGCCCCACATAGAACACATTTCAATAGTCAAGCCTGGAGGTTAGCAGCTGATGCACCACTATTTTGCAATGGTTCTCTTCAAGGAATGGACACAGCTGTCGAATCAGCCAAAGTTGATGGAAAGCACTGCTGGTCATAGCCTTCACCTGAGATACCAGGGTGAGGCCTGGATCTAAGAGCACTCCCAAGCTGTGTACCTGTTCCTTCTGGGGGAGTGTAACCCCATCCAGCTCTGTCTCTCTGTGATGCCTCTCTGATTTGCTTCTCCGGGTCACTCTCAGTGTTTCCTTTCAGTCCTCGTATTGTCAACCATAATGTTTCTGTGGAGGACTCCGGTCCTCCTAGGTTTTCTAGCTTGTTGGATTCTGTCCCTTCCACAGTGCTACTCTACCCTTTATTCCCCCCCCCCTTTTTGTTTTTATCCATGAATAACAGTGTCCCATCACTTCTCACTGTTCCACCAGGTTTCCGTTATGCCCACTATATCTATGTTTTCATTAACAACCAGGCACTTCAGCTCACCTATCTTGGCTTGGAGGCTTCTGGTATTTGTAAATAATCACCTATGTGCCGAGTCTCTTACCAGGCGTTGGCATGTGCTATCTCCCTTACTGTCATTTGACCTTTTTGCCCAGCTGTCATATGTGTTTGTGTCTGCTCTACTCCTGGTTCTACTCTGTCAGTTTGATCTAAAGTGACACTTGACTAATCATACCATTTAAACACACATTTAAATTAACCTGGGGATTTGGAGAGGAAGTGTAGTGCATCCATGTGTCTCCAACAGTGTACATAAAAAATTTCATGCAAGGACAACCAACCAAAACACAGTTGGCCACAAATAAGGGAAATGGATTAATAGGCTACACTAAAGGGACAGCAACAACTTAGCTTTCCAGTACCCGGCAGTTTCTTCCCAACATATGGCCTAGTTTCCCATTGCTTAATAGACTTCTCACATTTTAATTCTGGTATAATATTTAATTAATTAGGATGTCCTATGCAGCACTATCTTAAAAGTTAGCAGGCCTTTCATGTTTAAATAATCCAAACTTAAGAAACACATATAGACCAGTCAGGTAGGGATGTGCAAAACATTCCAACGGTGAGTGTTTTGAGTTCAAAATAGAACACCCTTTTTTTTAAAAGGCCTATTTCGATCTCAGAGCAGAACTCCCGTTTTGATCAAAACATTTTGACATTCCAAGTGCCATTTTGGAGGACTGGTTTTTCCCTAGCTGATTGGTTTTCTGGCACTAGCTTCTGATTGGCTTGCAATCTACTTGTTTCTTGGTTGGCTTGTTAGCATACAACTCAAGTGTTGTCATGGGCAACTGTGCCCCCATTAGCTTGGGGGAGGGAGGAGGAACACTTTTGGAGGGAGTTTCACTGCTCTGCAGTCAGCAGACCTTCTTCTGTCTGATCCCCACCGCACGCTAAGATCATCTGAGGAGGTCCGGCTCCAGTTGCCACCAGCTTGTCTGGTGGCAACCAAGAGGCGGGCCTTCTCTGTAGCCGCTCCTGGACTGTGGATTGCGCTCCCTGCAGACATCCTTAATTTGAATTCTTTATTGGAATTTAGGATTGCCCTAAAGACCTACCTGTTCAGCCTGTCCTTCCAGTGCTCTTAAATTGTTTTAAAGGGTCTTTGATGTTTGTGAACTACCCTGAGCTATTTTGTAAGAGCGGTCTAAACATTGAATGGATAAAAGAAAGAAAGAAAGAAAGAAAGAAAGAAAGAAAGAAAGAAAGAAAGAAAGAAAGAAAGAAAGAAAGAAAGTGTTCAAAGGGACTGAGAGGCAGAGAGATTCCTTACAATCTCTTGAAGACTATTCATCAAGAGAGGAGGAAGGAATCAAGGAAGTTTTGGTTTTTGTGGTTTTCTTTTCTCAGCACTGAGTATAATATACTGTGCAATGGCTGCTATAACTATATGGCTTTGTTGGATCTCAGATTGAATAAAGGCAGAACTTGGGTGCCTTCCTCCCTTGAGCTGTGGTTTGTTTTGTTTGTGGGATAGTGTTGTGGCAAGAAATGGACAGTGACAGCTCTCTGTGTGTTATTTCTTGGTGATTGCTGTGATGAGCTCCATGTCTGGTCTTAAGACTAATTTGTGCTTCGCTCACTGCTCTGGTCTCCTCTCCAATCTACATTGCAAGGTGTACTCAGTCAAAATGTGACTGAAGTTGCTCTAGTTGAGTGTATAGCTCTGCTTGCTGCTAAGTAAGGGTGCTGCTGTGGCAGCTGTTGCAATGCTAGGAAGTAAGGAGTCATAATTGTGTGTAAGAGAACAAGTTGTGCCAATGATGTTACTGCAGCACAGGCACTGTGGCTGGCAGTGGATTCTGGGTCAGTGATTCTTTTTTTGGCCATTTGGTCTGTGTTTGAAATGGATGTTCTGTGTTGGGAGGGACAAATTCCCTTTTATTGTGTGCGTCTGCAGTGTTTCTTGAGGCAGGGTTGCAAAATGCATTGCACTTTGAGTGCAGCTTGTTCTAGCCATAAAAATTTGTTCAAAATCACCTGCTTGCCCATAGGAGTGACCCATGGGGAACAATGGGGTATTTCAAGTTTCTCCATTGTTCCCTATGGCCAAAACACTTAAAACCTTTTGAGTTTGTTCCATCAAAACAACCAGTCGGACTGGTTGTTTCGAAGTAACACTTCGGCCATTTGCATTTCATTTCAAGCTCAAAACACAACGCAAGATCTGTTTCATGTACATCCCTAGTCTCAGGTAACAGGGGTGGGAAAGACCACTGCCTGAAACTCCAGTGGTATACTTCATTTCTATACCCTGCAACTGTACCCTAGAGTTGTCAACTAGGGAATTTTATTGAGGACATGCCAACTATTTGGGGGGACCAAATGACTTTTTCTGCATTTGTTGTCTGAAGTTCTGGGGAGCAGCTGGAACATTTTGTTCACTCTGCACACTTTGGTCTCACAAGCAGCTTCTCTTCCTCTGTCTCCTTCCCCTGCCAGCTTCCGACTGACCATCCATCCAATGGGGAAGCCAGAGTGGAGTTTCTGCTTCAGTGGCAGGTTGCAGAGCCACACGATGCAGGAACACAGATAGGTGGGCCTGGCAGGTACAGCTTGCTTCCTTCATGCGGTGGTAGTTAGCAGTTCGCTAACGAACTTTACTCAGTTAGCAGTTACCCCTGCTAACTGAGTAAAAGGCACTTTTAAAAGTGGTGAATTTCTTCTATCTACCATGGGGAAAGCTACTGGCCCTATCCAACCCCAGCACAAGATCTCTTCAATGGCTGATGCTGGTGATACCTTGCATTTCTTTTTAGATTGTGAGCCCTTTGGGGACGGGGGAAATAAAATACTATTTGTTTTTCTTTGAAAACCATTGTGAGCCCTGTCGAAACACAGAGAGGGTGCATATGAGAACTGCTGGGATCCAGCACCACCTTGCCCGGCTTTTAAGCCCAGCTGTTCGCCAAAGTTAAGGGATCAAGGTCTCCCTTATCCCTGGCTACCTGCTTATGTTCAAGCACGGGCTGCTTCCAGCCCAGCTACACACAGAGATGGGTGCCTAGAGTGCCTGTTTCCTGGGGGAATCCCACAATGCACCTTAAGTGTCACCCTGCACTGAGCAGGAATGATCATCGTGTGGGAGCGTGCACGACTCCATGCTCCCAATGAAGAACAACCAATTTGGGGGGCGGGGGAGGGGGGAGGCAAGGTTTGGGGAGGCTTCCAGCCACCCACTGAGTATGTTGTGTGAATGGCCCCGGTGTATAAATGTTTGCCATCTTAGAGACCAGTAAGCGAGTGGGAGACCATTCATCCACTGCCGGAACAGCATACAAGGAGTCTGGCTCAGCAGCTAGCTGGCTGCCCTGCCTCAAGTCAAGAGGTGAAGTTGCTGGCCTGGCAGTGGAGAGCAAGCTGGGTGACCCCTGTGGAAGGAGGCCTGAAGACCGTGTGTGCAGTAAACCCAGCCAGGAGGTGGACTTATGATGAAGAAGCAGGAGCCCCGACAACTCTGGTCATCAGCTTCACAATGGTGAGCAGTATTTATTCTCAAATTATGTTGATACCAAACAAACATATGTGGTTTTTATGCAAAGTGGAGATTTTATTTTATTTTATTTTATTTTGTGAAAAGCATCCTCTATTTCCACTTGTTTGGTGATAGATATCAACTTTTTTCACCATCTGGACCTGGCAGCCCTACTGTACCCAGGTTCACTTTTTAAAAGGAACACATGTATAATCGTTTACACATGTTCATGTGTAGAGACACCTGCACACACAAAGTAATGTCTGAATAGACATTGAAGCTCTTCTTCCGATCAGTGAGAAGAACTTCTTCCAGTTCTATGGGGAGAACGGGCTTAGCCAGTGGGGGCTGTGGGGGTCGGGGGCCATGCAGCCCCCAGAAGTTCCAGAATGCCCCGGTCAGGGGTCTACTCGTGTGTATCTATGGAGGCTAGCAGCCAGGAGCCGCACATCCGTTGCAGCACATGATCACCCAAAAGTGGGCTAGGCTCCCATAGCCCACTTTTGGGCAATCATGAGAATAGCCTCATTAAGTAACAATGTTGATGTAGTATCTACCAAGTTTCAACAACTGTTTAAAAGATCAAGTTATGAAAAGTAAAAAATCGTTGATTTGCATACATTCTAACCTCCTTTTGCTGTGCTTCTGTAGATTATGGACAGCTCTGATTGACACTGTGGACAGCTAGCATAGACAAGCACAGGGGAAGCCATCCTTTTTATTAAAAGACCATTTTATCTGGAAGCAGTGCAGATTCACTTCCTTAACACCGCCAAAATTCAAACTGCGTACCGTGAACCATGTGTTCTGCACAAACAATTTGTAACCCCCGCCCACCATGAATTGTTACTCATCAGGGCACAGCCAGAATAATGACAGTACAGGCCACAGCAGACTCATTTAAGAAGTTTATTCCACGAGGCTGCAATTACAGCCTGTCCCTAATCCTTTAACTGCCACTCACATTTGATATATTGTAGGAGAGTGGGGGGAGGGAACACAGCCTGCACTATGGGGCCAAGCAGCACAGGCAGCAAAGTTGCCTTAAGTAAGATGTGCAACTAAATAAGCAAACCTATGAGAAACCATGACATTGCCCATGAGCCAGGCCCACAAATTTTGACCATCAGTGAGCCACATAATGGTACAGCAAGGAAATGACTTGATTAGCAAGCCAGAGGTTGCCGGGTTCAAATCCCTGCTGGTATGTTTCCCAGACTATGGGAAACACCTCTAAGAACATAACAGCAGCCCTGCTGGATCAGGCCCAAGGCCCATCTAGTCCTGCATCCTGTTTCACACAGTGGCCCACCAGATGCCTCTGGGGAGCCCACAGGCAAGAGGTATGTCCATGCCCTCTCTCCTGCTGCTGTTGCTCCCCTGCAACTGATATTGAGAGGCATTGTGCCTCTGAGGCTGGAGGTGGCGCACAGCCATCAGACTAGTAGCCATTGAAAGACCTGGTCTCCATGAATCTATCAAAGCCTCTTTTAAAGCCATCCAAGCTGGTGGCCATCACCACATCCCATGGCAAGAAAGTACTTCCTCTTGTCAGTCCAAATTTCCCAACCTTCAGTTGCATGGGATGACCCCTGGTTCTAGTGTTGTGTGAGAGAGAGAAATTTCTCTCTGTCCACCCTCTCCACTCCATGCATAATTTTATACACTTCTATTATGTCTCCCCTTAGTTGCTTCTTTTCCAAGGTAAAGAGCCCCAGATGCTGTAGCCTAGCCTCATAAGGAAGGTGCTCCAGGCCCCTGATCATTTTGGTTGCCCTCTTCTGCACCTTTTCCAGTTCTACAATATCCTTCTTAAGATACGGTGACCAAAGCTGTACACAGTACTCCAGATGTGGCCGCACCATAGATTTGTATAAGGGCATTATAATATTAGCATTTTAATTTTTCAATCCCCTTCCTAATGATTCCTAGCATAGAATTAGCCTTTTTCACAGCTGCCACACACTGAGACGACACTTTCAATGAGCTGTCCACCATGACCCCAAGATCTGTCTCCTGGTCAGTCACCGACAGCTCAGATGCCATCCCCTATATTGGGCAGCAGTGATATAGGAAGATGCTGAAAGGCATAATCTTATACTGCGCGGGAGATGGCAATGGTAAACCTCTCCTGTATTCTACCAAAGGCAACCACAGGGCTCTGTGGGCACCAGGAATCTACACCGACTCGACAGCACACTTTACCATGTCAGAGGACGAATACTCATAATGATTTTTGGCAACGTCTACCCAATAGCGATGGAAAATAGGTGAGAGCATTGTTGCACTTGCAGCTTTTTGTGTGTTATCTCTTCTTATTCCTACACCCCTCTGCAGTTGTTTTTGCACAGAGCAAAGGGTTAGGGTGATCAAGTTATACTCTCTCCCATGGAGTAATCGTTGGAGGATATTCCTGCCAATTTTCATTTCTATTCCTCTGACAGCACTGATACAATTTTATAGTTGTGTTTTTAAGAACTTTTAAAAATACCATTGCAAACATGGCCACTGCAGACCCGAGTGTCAGGAGAATAAAAATACACTGAAAACTGAAACTATTGCAATGCTATCACTTATTTTCCATCTTTAGGGGTGTAGATGTCAAAAACCACAATCAGCATTCATCTCCCCAGATGGTACCGACCCAGCTGGCTCATGGACTAACAGGAATTATGGCCAAAAACTTTGGAGAGAGATGCATGGTGTCCCAAGAGTAGAAAACAAGCAACTTGGGTGTGAATAGCATGTGAAGTCTCAACAGTACTTGTAGAAGTGTCATGTATCCCCAGGAGAGGCTGTTCCAATAGGTCCTTGAAAATCTATCATATCCTCATTCCTTTTACTTAAATTGTCTATATGTCTTAGGTCATGTTCCCCAAGTCCCGATACTGTGCTGGAATACTTAAGTCACAGAAATTGTAGACAACTTTTCTGTGCCATTTTTCTGTCACTTCACTCACTTGTAATACACCCCCACAAGCAATTCCTACCAGAATGCATCTTTTACAAAGGAAAAAGAGAAAGGTTGTTAAGAGTCTTCTGTATCATATTTGTAATTTATATTCCAACCAAAATGAAACTTTGCATAAATGTTAAATCCAACATATATTTAGAACTCAAATGTTTGAACTGTGAAAGATTTTAACTGTCCCAAATGATATGATTTGCTTTCCAGTCTGGCAATAATGCTGCAGTGTTCCTACAACCAAAAATGACACTGATTTGTATGCAACATATTTCATTACTGATTTGTGTTCTATTTGTTATCTGGCACAACACTTAATTCCCTCTTACCCAATTATCTGCCCACCTTGTATTTGGTTGTTCTTTGCAATATACTTTACATTAGCCTTTGCTTTGTGGCATTCTGTTACTAGTTGTCCTGCTTGAGATCACTTTTAAGTTTTAGCCTGTCTTCAAAAGCAAGTGCAGTTCTTCACAATTTTGTATCATCCGCAAGTTTGTTAAGAGCAATGCCTGTTCATTCATCCAGCTCATTAAGGAAGTTATCAAAGAGTTCCAGCTTCACCATACTCCTGTTTCAAGTCCAGTATCAAGCTATTACCCTTTGAAACTATATTTTCAGAATCTAATGTATTATTATTAATAATAATTCAATTTCTATACTGCCCTTCCAAAAATGGCTCAGGGCCGTTTACACAGAGAAATAATAAATAAGATGGATCCCAGTCCCCAAAGGGCTCACATTCTAAAAAGAAACATAAGATAGACACCAGCAACAGTCACTGGAGGTACTGTGCTGGGGGTGGATAGGGCCAGTTACTCTCCCCCTGCTAAATAAAGAGAATCACCACATTAAAAGGTGTCTCTTTGACAAGTTAGCAGGGGAAATGTATGACCATAATGTATGGCTACAGTTTGTTTCCAGTAGCCTTCCTTTCTCAAGTGCTGTTAGCAGGAGATCAAAAGGCTTTTCTGTAATTCCCAGTTACATCAACTCCCCCCAAAACCATGGCTGCTACATGCAAATCTCTTGTGAATAAAAATGAATTCATAAAAAACCTGTTCAAAAGGGGAAACATGGGCATAATTGGTCACAACCACACAGCATTACTCCCTACCTTTATTTCACAGCAATTCTGATGCTATGTAATGGTTTTCAATTAAGTGGGAGATTATATTTTCCTGCAGTCATCTCCCTTTGATGGTTCTGAATAAGCATTTTGCTCTAGCCTCTTCAGACACTTGGTTTGGCACAACTGAGGGTTTTTTTCCAGATGAGAGAGAACAGCACGGTCATAAAGAATGAATTATTTACAGGACAATCAGCTCTCCAAGTCACGTCAAGGCTTTGCTAATTGCATTTAATTGAAAGTTCCATGGTGAGACATATGCACAATGTTTGTTGGATTTATAACAAGGAGATACATGTGATGTTAAACGATTAGCAGTGAGAGGGCTTATGGCAGGAGTTCCCAACCTTGGGTCTCCAGAGGTTGTAGTCCAAGAACATCTACAGTATGGGCCCAGGTTTAAGAATGACTGGTGCAAAGGCGGCCCATGGGATTGCAGCATCCAAGGTGAGGTGCCAAATGCTGCCTTATCCCACAGCCCAAGAAGGGAAGGTCAGCAGCATCTTCCTCTTCTCTCCTTGTGCTCCCTGCAAGCTTTGAAAGAAGTGGGAGGAGTGGCACTCCTTGCAAGGCTTATGAGGGTCAGATCAGCCCCGAAGAGCTGCTCCAATGGCAGTGGCAAAGAGCATCTTGCCACCCTGTTGGTGCTCACTTTGCCTCATGAAAGGGCTGCCATTGTCCTGGATTACTGAAATGTGTTCTACATGGGGCTGCCATTGAAGAGCGTTGAACATCAACTGGTACAAAATGCAGCAGGCAGGCCAACTGGGACGCACCACAGGGGTTGTACTGCACAAGTTTTAGCACAGCTACACTCGTTCCCAATGTAGGTTAAATTGAAGGTGCTGATTTTTAACCATTAAAGCCCTGTAACAGTTCAGTGACCACATTCTCCCATGTCAACCCACTTGCCAGTTAAGATCTGTTTTGGAGGACTTCTTTTCAGGTGCTCCCTGCCTTCTGAAGTTAGGCAGATGGTTACTCGAGAAAGGAGCATAGTATGGAAAGAGTGGTTAGAAAGAAGCTTCTCTCTTTTGTAACACTAGAACTGGGGTCATCCAGTGAAACTGACTGGCAGATTCAAGACAGACAAAATAAAGTACTTCCTTCACATTTATGGAATCTCCTGTTCCCGAGATGTAGCCATGGTCACTAGCTTAGATGGCTTTAAAAGGGCATTAGACTTGTCCTCCATGGATTTGTCTATCAGTGGTTATTAAGCTTGATGGCTCTATGCTTCCTCCAGGTTCACTGTTGGGAAGCAACACTAGGAAAGGCCTATTGTTTTTTGCTTGAGGGCTTCCTAGAATAATCTCTGGGAACCATAGATTGGGAACCAAAATGCTGGACTAGACAGGCCTTTGGTCTGATCTAGCAAGACTCTTCATATGTTTACACCCAGTTTTTCAGCCAAGATCAATTCCCAAGTTTGGGAACAATTTTGTTTGAAGTTGGGCAAGTTAATCATGACTAATTTGTCATTAATTTTAATAGGAATATTCATGATTAACTTAGGCTGGCTGTCAGCCATTAATTACTGGCTGACATCCTAACTAAGAACTTGCGTAACGAGAAATGCTGTGCTAGTGCAAGCAGTTCGCATAGCTATGTTAAAAATGGGGATTTGCGGAACTGCACCATAATGCCCTTGGGCAAAAGTTTCCTTCAAAACCAATGAGCTGTGCTAGAGGTTGCACAAGCATGGCTGCCGTAGTGCAACACTAGTCTGGAACCTAAACTCCAGATGTAGCACAAGTAGTGCAACAGCTTTGTGCTGGCGCAGTGTCCTTCTGCAAGAGCAAATCAGGATGTCAGCCACTGTCTATTGATATGCTAATCCCATCCAAAAGCAAATGTGGAATTTTCCAGAAAAATAAGAAGGCATGAAACCACCAGTGGCAATACACACATGAAAACATCTTAACAGCTTTTATTTCACCAGTAGTCAGCAGTTTTTCACCCACCACGCACCAGCCCCCAAACAATAAAAGTTAAATAAATAGCAGTAGTAAATCTCATACAATACTTTCAGAGGCGTAAACATTCATTTCACTCAAAGTAGTACCACCACTTTTTTTTTTTTTTTTTTTAAGCACACATATACCCAAAAAGGGGGCTTGGGGTTGTTTTCTCTTTTGGCCAACAAGACCTACCAGTCCACATCTCAACTGGAAACTTGCACTATTTCCACCAACTGCATGAGATTACTACCCGTTTGTGCTCAACCCAGAAAAACCATCTCAATAAACTGTCATTTAAAAAATTGTATTGCAAGATTAGAGTATTTTTCTACAAATGAAGACCCTCCACATTACTTTCTCATCTGTTCAGGGAAGACTATCATGCTCAACATGGAAACCAACGCAGTGATTTGCCAGCATTAGAGTCTCATCATTGCAGACCAGATTCAGGTTGAAGGTTGACGTCAGAAACACTTAAGCACTTTTCCAGGAGTTTGACAGTGAGCCTTTTGGCTTTGTTTTCTTTCTATTTTTCTCTGCAACTCCCATTTACACAATCTTCCAAGCAGGAGTTTGCCCATCAGCTGGAAGCTCATGTTGGGTGAGGTGGGGGGGGGGGGAGAAGGGATATGTGAAATAATTGGCACATTCATGGCTTTTGTGGAAACAGTTCTGGGTTGTCCATTGCATTGCATTGCATGATTCCAGTGCACACTGTGGCCTTCAAGTTCTCCTCCCCAAGGCAAGGGAATACCCACACTGTGTTTCTCAGTATTTACAGCACATGTTCTGTCCTCCAACCATCCAAAAAGGAGGTCTATCAGACACAAGAGCAGATACCTCCACACAATGGGGGTTAAGACATAACTCCAAACACAGGATTATGACGGCAAATACTAGGACCATATTCTTCATAATCTTTCTTGGTGTGACATACTTCGAAGAATTCTGGCTGCAGTAAACAAAGGCAAGAAGATATGTATGAAAAAAGTATACCAACCAAAATGAGAACAAAGACACTCAGAATTAGAACAGGCATAGCACTACTGCATGCACTTCAAGGCAGGAGAGAAAAAACATACACTAGCAGTGCCCAGAAAAGTTGCTCTAAAATTAGACTTTGGTTCCTTTGAGACAACAGTAAAATGTACAATGTGAAGTATGCAAATTCTAAGCGAGAGCTTACTCACTCTCCACATTCCTACAGGCTTCCGTCTTCTTTCCCAGCAGCAATTCACATGCTGGTCAGATCCCCAGCAGCAACCTCATACAATTTCTGCAGCGCCACCTGCTGGCTAGCTCTTGCTTTCCGAGAAAAAAATCCCCTTTTCCCCACACCTGCCAGAAGAATAGTAATTTGTTCTTGGAAAACAAGAACTGACAGGCAGTGGAGTCATATAAGGACCCTGCTCAGCATTTGATCAGAGCATGAATCTGCGCTAGAAGCCAAACCAAATCTGTGGGAGGGTGAGTAAAGTTCTTTTTTAGAACTTGCACTGAGTTGCACATTGTGCATTGTACAACTGTCTGGAAGGACACTTTGAAATAATCCCTTTTGGAAACAGCAGCACTGATATCCACTGCACTGCCACTGGATCTTAGCATTCAACATGTTGTGTTTACATGTTGCGAGATCCATCCCTAGGCTACCTTGCCAATTTATTTTTAGACTATTTTTTAAAAATGCAAGATACAGATGTGTGTTTAAGGTGTTTTTCAGCACAAACACTTGAGACAGGAAACAAAAGTGTAAATGAAGAACAGAAAGCCTGGAGAAGAGTTATGGGTGCACACATTCCAGATCCAGGAAGCAGAGCAGCTGACTAAAACAGATGAATTCCAAGTTCGATGCCTTGAGCAGCTGACTGAGGTGGATATGTTCAGATTTCCAGGCTTCCTGGATCTGGAATGTGTGCACCCATAACTTCATTTCTTCAGTGACCCATGAGGTTTATTATCAAAGACATTAAGGATACATCAAAGAGACATTAGAAACTATATTCTCTGGGTCCATATAGGAGCTTGGCTCCTCCTTTGTGCACATTATGTTTGACAGCAATATGTGAATATATGAATATATGGATTGATTATACCATTTATTTAGTATTTATTTTTCCACTGCATTTGTGTGTTCTATTAACACGGTATTCTGATTGAGATTTCTTGATTTCACGTGTTTTCCGTTTTGTATTGTGAATTTGAGTGATGGGGGGCAGGTGGGATTTTAAAAAAAATCCGAGAGGTTTGATCTTCTCATTCTTCTTGGTGACTGTTGGAGATACTATAGGATTTTTCTAGCAATTTTTTTAAATTTCCCTCCTTATTTTTAGGTCTTTTTGCAGTTGCGGTTCCCCTAACCCCCTGTTTCCCATAAACTTTAATGCCTCGTCAACCGTGAATTTGCCAAAGGTGAGGTTTTGCCAGGACGAAACCCTAGCGGTTGGCAAGGGATGACTGTATATTGATCTCTGCGAATTCCATATGCCGAATGCATTTTTCTTGTATTCTGTATGCTACTCTTGCTTGTCCTCACAGGGCAAAGATGTGTAGAAAGAGCAAAAAGAGAACAAGTTCTTGTTCCATAGGAACATAGGAAGTTGCTTTATACAGAGTCAGACCTTTGGTCCATCTAGCTATTGTCTACACTGGCAACAGGTTTCCAAGGTTTCAGGCAGAAGTCTTTCCCAGCCCTACTTGGAGATGCCAGTTCCAAGGCCTTCTGCATGTAAGGCAGATGCTCTACCACTGCACTGTGGCCCCATGATTGGCTAGCCAAGATCTGGGTCTGGAGAAGGCCGTTAGATCATTTGTATTGTGGTTTTGGAAGCAATCATGGTTGGCTTCTTCCACCACAGGCCACAAAATAAGGTTCATGGCTACTTTTAAACTCCTGCCATCAATGTCTGTGCTCCACGTCTTTGAAATCTGCTATCGCTCAGAGCAGATCATAATTCCCTACAAGCCAGTGCCAACAGTCCTAAGAGGAAGAAAAATGAATGTATATTTGCAGACGTGGCCCAAAAAAGAGAAGATGGATTAATATTATAGCAAGGGATGCTCCTATTATTATTATTATTTCTTGTTTACACAGTCAGACAGGTGTTATTGACTGGTTTGTTTTATCCAGACATCGAGTCCTTCCCAAGGACCTGGGATGCCAGAATTTTATTGTCAATGGTGATAGATATTGTCGCAGAATATAGGCTGTTCCCAGTAAAGCTGCTTTTTGTAATTGGCTGATGGTGATTTCTGTGGCCCCTATGGTGTTGAGGTGCTCTTCAAGGTCTTTTGGAACTGCACCCAGGGCGCCAATGACCACTGGGATTATTTTGGTCTTCTTCTGCCACAGCCTTTCAATTTCAATTTGTAGATCTTTGTATTTGGTGATTTTTTCTATGTCTTTTTCTTCTATTCTGCTATCCCCTGGTATTGCTATGTCGATTATTTTGACTTGTTTTTCTTTCTTCTCGACTACAGTTATATCTGGTGTATTGTGTGGCAGATGTTTGTCTGTTTGTAGTCGGAAGTCCCATAATATTTTTACATCTTCATTTTCTTCAACTTTTTCAATTTTATGGTCCCACCAATTCTTGGCTACAGGTAGCTTGTATTTTTTGCAGATGTTCCAGTGTATCATCCCTGCTACCTTGTCATGCCTTTGTTTGTAGTCAGTCTGTGCGATCTTCTTACAACAGCTGATCAGGTGGTCCACTGTTTCATCTGCTTCTTTACAAAGGCGGCAACTGCTGTTTGTTGTGGATTTTTCGACTTTTGCTCTTATTGCATTTGTTCTTAGTGCCTGTTCTTGCGCAGCCAGTATTAAACCCTCCGTTTCTTTCTTCAAGTTGCCATTCTTAAGCCATTGCCAGGTTTTGGTGATGTCTGATTTTCCACTTATATTGTGTAAATATTGACCATGCAGGGGCTTATTTCTCCATTTTTCTGCTCGGTTCTTGACTATTTTTTCTTGTAGGCCTGTTTTGTTTCATTGGTGTTGAATAGTTTCGCGTTCTTGACCATTTGAAGTGCATCTTCTTCACTGTCCCTTATATATTCTTCAAGGCCTCTTTTCTCCTCCTCTACTGTTTGATGGACTTGCAGCATTCCTCTTCCACCTGAGCTGCAAGGGAGGTATAGCCTATCTACATCACTGCGGGGGTGCAGAGCATGATTTCCTGGTCTTACGATCTAGCGTCTCTAGCTCTGCCTGGGTCCAGTCTATTATTCCTGCAGTGTATCTAATAACAGGTATAGCCCAGGTGTTTATGGCTTGTATGATGTTCCCGCCATTGAGTTTGGACTTGAGGATTTTTCTGACTCTCCTGATGTATTCACTTCCAATTTTTCTTTTAACTTCAGTGTGTGCAATGTTATCAGCCTGGAGAATGCCCAAGTATTTGTAATGTTCTTTCTCTTCCAGGTTCTTGATCTTGCTTGCATTGGGCAGTTCTATTCCTTCTGTTTTTCTTATTTTTCCTCTGTTCATTATTAATGCAGCACACTTGTCTAGTCCAAACTCCATTGCTATATCGCTACTGAATATACGGACAGTGTTTAGCAGTGATTCGATTTCTGACTGGGACTTTCCATACAACTTCAGATCGTCCATGTACAGCAGATGGTTGATTTTACTTGATGTTTTAGATGTTTGGTAACCGAGGCCTGTTTTGTTTAGTATTTGTGAAAGTGGGGTCATGGCGATTACAAACAACAGAGGGGATAGTGAGTCCCCTTGGAAAATGCCTCTTCTAATGCTAACCTGTCCAAGTGCCTCGCCATTGATTGTTAACTGTGTACTCCACATGCTCATTGCTTTTTTAAATAAATATCTGAATGTTTTTGCTGACACCAGTTGTTTCTAAACATTTTAGTATCCATTAATAATAATAATAATAATAATAATAATAATAATTATTATTATTATTATTATTATTGCATGCCCACTGATAGAAAGGACATTAGCTTCATCTCAATCTGCTGTGGAGGTTTGATCAGTCCTATGTACAGAGACAAGAACCTGAGCAGATGACCTCGGATCTCTTCCAGAATAGCGATTCTAAAAGCAAAGTGATTTCAAAAGCAACATACCGTGGATGCAAGCATGGATCCTCCAAACCAGACTGCATAGCGCTGCATGTGGTGACTTATCACTTGAACTTCAATCGGTTTGGGCTGGAAAGCAAAACACAACCTCCAGTTCAGTAAACACAGAGCAACCTTGCTTGTTCAGACCTCCTCTCTGGCCTGAAGAACAGCTGTGCCTTGACCCCGTATTTCAAGTGCTTGCTATAGGACAGTGGTTCCCAAACTGGGAGCTTCCAGATTTTTTTATTTTTATACCGCCCATAACTTGCACCTCTGGGCAGTTTACAATCAAAATCATTTGACACATTAAAATCATTTAACACCTTAAAAATTAAAACCAGCTGAACTACAGCTCCCATCATCCCCACCCACAATAAATTGTAGCTGGAGCTAATGGGAGTTGTAATTCAGCCACATCTGGAGGCTCCCTGTTTGGGAACGGCTACTATAGGGGGAAGAAAGGGGAGTCCGAATACCCAGCCGTGCAGAGACAAGCAGAAGCACTCTTCTGTCCACAAACTGCTGCATTTGTCGTCTAGCATCTGGGTCCCACACCCTACTGCAAGGCTCATAAGCTTGTAAACTGTTTCGACAGGTTTTGAGGAACGAGCATCCTTACAGGAGCCAGTTTCAAGTATCTCAAATCCATTCTAAACTCTCCCCCGCCCCCCCGGGATGCAGCTGTAATTGAAGAAGGGGGGACAAATGTCTGTGGGGCATACTGGCTGCTCGCTGTTCATCTCCCACTTCCCCAACTCACTGGCACACTGTTAGCTCATGATCACAGCTTAGGGACCCTTTTTGAATCCCGCCCTCATTAACACAACCGTGTAAAACTCAAATACTTCTTTTCACCACCACCCTTGCAACATTCCTTAGCAACTGGGTTCAATTTACCCCAAATCCTAGAGCAAAACTTGGGACTCAGTTTCCCATGGAAAATTTTGGCGTGTGCATGTGTGTTTAAAGTGAGAGCATAGGCAAATAAGAAAGATAAAAGTGTTGATTTATGAGGCTATTGTTGTAGGTATATAAGCTTTAAAATGATTCTGAACCAGGGCACAATATTATTTGCACAGGCGTGCGAGAGGTTGTTTTCTTCACGGTGACCTTACCATTCTTATGCAGTAAGACCAAAGCAGGGCAGGGCAGATTTCACTTCTTCCAGGGCCCACTCCAACTATTCCATGCCCCTGCCCACCCCACAATCTGCAGAAGTCATCTTTTCTTCTGTTTGCTAATAGGACCCACAACATTGCCATCCAAAGTCCACTGCAAGAGATAAGGGAAGGCAGAAGTCTCCCTGCCTACATCATCTCCATATTAGCAACAGTGGTTCCCTCTTGAGCCTGTCTGAAATGTTCAGAACAGCTGCTCCAATGGCCGAAAAGACAAGCCACAGATCAGGCCTAAAGCAGCACATGTCCTAAGCAGAACGTGATGCTATGGCAAAAATGTAAAAGAAAATTCCAGCTGTGTTGTAAAATGAAAAGCTCCAGATCTTTTAAAAATATAAATATTAATAAGGCAGGAGCCAATAAGCATGCTCACTTTTGTTTTTTGAAAAGTGAGTGGTCCTAGGACCTCCCTATAAACCAATCAGAGAGGAACTAGGAAGATTGACTCCTCAAGCAGCCAGAGTGCCCAGAGGGTGGTAAAGTCTTTTTCTTTTAGCCACTCAAAATAATCCAATCACATTTTGGTTAGAAAGCAGGCAGGCAGGCAGACAGGCTGTTGGTAAGTCTGATCTTTTGCTGGGTTCTTTGTTTGGAGGGGAAGAATGCAACCTCTGCTTTCTCTCCCTTGCTCTCTGATCTGTATGCAAAGCATTATGGCCCATTCCCAGCATGACATGCCATAAAACATTGGAAGGGACAGCAAACTGTAAGACTGGACTAATTCGATTAGAAATTGGCATAAGCAGCCAGAAAGTTCTTTTAGGATCCAAACTGCTTTTCAAATAATTGCAGAAGTAGCTTTCCATATAGGTGTGGTGTACGTAGAGAAAGAATGAATTCTGTTACAATGAAAATAATTTTAAAAATCCATATGATATGTAGAGAGTTAACCAGGTTTTTCTTTGGATTGTGGCCAGTATCTGTAACATTAATATGTCCACTGGGAGTTATGGTTCATTGGGCAAGGATTAAGGAGGCGATCTCTATTTAAAAAACGTTTGTTGCTTGCTAGGATGGACACTCAGGCTAAGAGATGGGCACCCAAGGCAGGCAGAGAGTGGCACCCAGCTGTTCAGTAGGCATTGAGTAGGGAGAGGGTGTCCCCATGCATATTTGCTTCCCATGGAATCCTTTAGGTTACAAGAGATAGTTCATAGCTGCCGCAAGAATCATTGAAAAACTTGTGATTATGTATCCATTTTTACAAAGAGCTACACTTGTAACTTCAGAATGCATTTGTTCTCCACTTTTGTAGCTGGTTTCTGCTTTATCTGTGGCTTATATGTATTTACTTTTATATGTATAGCCTGTGCTTCCCCCAAGAAGCCCAGAGTGGTGCACATGGTTACATTTATCCTCCCAACAGCCCTATGAGGAAGGTTATGCTGAGAGATAAATGACGGTTCCGGAGTCACCCAGTGAGTTTCATGGCTGAATGGGGATTTGAATTTTTATTTCCCCAGTCTAGTCCAGCACATTAACCACTGTACCACTCTGGCTCAGAGTTCTCTCTTGTTGCTTATTAGTAGTATTCATTTTTTAAATAGATCAGGCAGGCATAGCTGCCTCGGTAACTTCAGAATGTAATTCACTCTCCACAGAAGCAGCCTTTTGTAGCTGGTCTGTGCTTTACTTGTGGCTTGTACAGTTCTTTTCCTCGGTGTGTGGGCTTGTGATTTGATCCCACTAACTCTCTCCTGTCGAGCAATTGAGATTTTTGTGTGTGCGCATTTTGGATCCTACTCATTAGCTACAAATCTTCACTTTGCCAGTTACTGCAAAGGCACTCGCTTAGTCCTGGTTCCACCTCCACAGCTGCCTGCAATTGGCTCCACCTCTCACTACCTCTGGTGCCACCCATCACCTGCCCTGCCTAGCAGCACCCCCACCTCACTCCCAGGAGCCACCAGCTGCCACTGCCCCTCATGTACTATAGGCCATAAGAACCATTTTGCCTTTACCACAACATTTCAGGACTCGTCTTTGGCTTGAACAGATGCTTGTAGTACCCTTGTAAAAGTGTCATCTGATTTACAGGCCTCGTTAATAGCTACACGTGCACTTGCTTTGCTCATTCATGCATTTAATAGGTAGTAAAAGTCTTGTTTACCTTTATCCGACCACCACTGAGCTCTTCGCTGACTTTCAGTCGAGCTTCCACGACTCTTTTCAAGTCTCTCTGTAGCCGGCGCCCAAAATCCCTGAACATTGTGGACCCTCCTGAAAGAACCACATTCTATGGGGCAAAGAAAGAATGATTCATTTGTTTGCTTTTGTTCCTTTCAGCCTATATGGTCCAAAACTGGTCATGAGCACAAGACAAAATCAAATGTACTAGCTGATCCGGCGCAGAGCATCTGTGCCCTTAGTTCTCCCTGTCTCTCCTCCCCCTCCCCGTCCACTTTCCTTCCCCACCCGTCAGCCTAGCGGGCGCTTTCCTTCACCAGCCATCCTGGCCGGCGCTTTCCTTCCCTGCCTGCCGGCCGGCCTGACATCCACTTTCTGTCCCCACTGGCCCACCAGCAGTGCTTTCCCTCCGTACCCACCAGAGGTGCTTTTCCTTGCTGGCTGGCCAGGCTGGTGCTTTCCCAGCCCACCTGCCGCTGCTGCCATTTTCTCACCTGTCCCCGTCACTATCCAGGCAGCTGCTCGCAAACTCTTGCAAGAGCTGCCACACATGGGATTAGCAATGGTTATGCCTTGGAGAGATGGAGAGAGAGAGAGAGATAGGGATTTTCTAAGGGGAAGCCCAAACTACACTGCACACAGAGGAAAAACAGGATACAAATCACATTACACTTAGCCATATGGCAAAACAAATATGCCACTGGACCGTCCCATGGCAAGTATGAACACCGGGTTCACTGCACAAGCAGTTATCAGCTTGGAGATCAGTGCGTGTTCTGAGGCACAGCCTGGATTGTGTACATCTGCCTTCAGATTTAGAAAAAGCCACACACTGCAAGTCATTTCACTCAGAGGCACTGTTAAGCCCGGACCTCAGGGTGCAGGTCCCCACTCCCCTGGAGGGCCCCATCAGCATGCGTGCCAGCAGCCAACACTGGGAATCTCTTCCCCGCGTGGTCGCCGGCATGGGCTCTGCAATGCCTCCCTTCTCCGTCCAGGACACCCGCAGCCTGGTGCTGGCCATCCAGAGACTCTCTCCCTGTCTCTCAGCAGGCTGCTGCTGCTCCTCACACCAGCTGATCAGCTGTTTGGCATGTGGGCAGGGCTAGCATGGAGGCCCCTGCCTGCCTCTTGGCTCTTTAGCAGCATGGGATGGAAGGCTACCAAGCAGCAGAGGGCTAAGCTTGGGAGGCAGGTGGCCAGTGCTGGCTGCCCCCAGACTTGCGCAAGCCCTCTGCTCTGCCTCCCTCACCACTGCCTGCTTGTGTGCTGTGCCTGCCTCATTGTGGGACCCATCCAGAAAAAGCATGGGTGGGATTATATGGGACTTGTATGGGTTATTCCCCCACACTTTTTTTGTATTTCTAAGATGGCTTGGCCTAGGGCTTTGATAATTGGCACATATGCAGGGCAGGAGGGCGGGGCTCTGGATATTTAATTTGAAGCAGATTGGTCAATCCATTTATTTTCAATAAATTAGGGAGGGGTTTTTTAAACTTCTAAAGAGGCCTGTAAGTGACTTGTTTTATGGCAGAAAATTACAAAAACTTCTGGAATTGAAGCCCCCCCTTGGACCATAATTCCACCCCCATGTGGAGGAATATGCTTTCATTTAAAAGGGGTACAGCACTCAACATTTCTGCCCAACCCTTTAGATCTCCTGGAATGGCTTGGCCTAGGGTTTTGATATTCAGCTCAGATGCAGGGCAGGATGAGAGGGCTCTGTATATTTAATCTGGAGCAGATCAGTCTATGCATTGATGTTTAAATGATTTTTTTGATCTTTTGTAACTTTTTAAACAGTGGGAATAGTGCACTCAAAAAATGCTGTGTTAAACCTTGGCACCCAGGTGCACCTCTGCACTCAGGGACTTGGGAAAATAAGCTGCAAATTTGTTTGGAGCTGAGAGTTCTCCCTCATTAGAACATAGCAAGCTGCCTTATACCACTGGTCCATCTAGCTCAATACTGCCTACACTGACTGGCAGCAGCTCTTCAAGTTTTCAGGCAGGAGTCTTTCCCAGCCCTACCTGGAGAGATGCCAGAGACTAAACCTGGGGCCTTCTTCATGCAAAGCAGAAGCTATTGAGCTACGCCCTCACTCTTTCACATATCTTTCAAGTCCTTTCTCAAAGCTCACCATTTCCACGTGGCCTTTGGCTTATCCTCTTGATTTTTACTCTCAGTCATAACCAAGCTTTAAGCACCCACTGACTGCATTTGCCCCAATCCATCCTTTCTTGCCCTCGTCTCTCGCTCCCCTACTCTTCCAGTTTTAGACTGCAAATTATTTGGGGGCAGGGAGCTGTCCAGCTTCTGCCCTGCAAAAGTGCCGTGTGATGTAAATAATTAGGTTTCACCACAGCAGTCCTCGGATCTCAACAGGCAAACCACTTCTAATGCTAGACAATTGGAGCCTTCATCTCTGCAATCTGCTCCTGAATGAAGGCGCATCTCACATTTCCTTGAACTGTGCATGCTCAGTTCCTCTGGAGTAGGGCCAAATGGTTGTGTTGCCACTATTAAGCCACCAAGGAGAAGGTTCACATGGTCATCCAATATTTCCCAAAGTAGAAGCTGCCATTTCACAGATCAAAATCCTTCCTTCCCCTCCTGCTGGAACTGTAGCAACCAATAAATATCTATATTAGCAGACCACACATTATCAAGACACATCCAAGGTGGATGCACTTGAGCGACTTTTCATGAACAAAGAAAACCATTTCTCCCCTACTAATCCCAGGACTCTGCACTATTGTAGAATGCAGGAAACTCTGAAAGCCACCAATTCATGCTGCTAGAAAGACGACAAAGCTGGCAATTACCTGGGAGAAGCCAAGTCACATCTGTCACAGTGCATAAAGTACCTGCTAGTAAGAGTTACTGGCTGCCCTACCATGCGCTAGATCGCACTTGCTCCTTAGAGAAGCGAAGTAAGCAATTATAGACTAAGCCAAGATGACTGTAGTTTATGCTTGGCTGGCCACTGGTGCAGTCATGTTGGCACATCTGTTCAACAAGATGTTACTGCCACTCAAAGATTGCACATGGACCTAGTGCGCAGAGGGTTGAAATACAGTTGCAGCAGAATCCTCATGGAATCCTGGCACCAGGAAGAGCTCTTCTAGAAGAAGATTCCACAGGTTTAGAGTCTTCCATATCTCTGGGCTTTGAAGCCTACATGAGTGAATTACATTGCAGCAGATTTTGGCATTTAGAGGTGCACCTAGGTAATTTTCGGCCCAGATGTCCAGGGTTAAGAGCACTTAATTGAAGCAATTTAAAGATTATGATTCACTTCATTCTGCCTTGGGATCTCCCCCCACCCCAGATCTGGTATGTTGGGAACACACATCATATCAGAGCATTCATAAGATCTGTTCAGCCCACTGAAGTCTACTGAGAAGAGCATCAACTCATTTTAGCTTCAACATAAACTATAAATCAGGACTAGTAGTATTTATATTTATACTCTACTTTTCCTTTTTTAAATCATTAAGCAACATACAAAAGAAGCCGCCATAAAACACATAGCAACGGCCAAGAGGGCAGCTTAAACCATTCGTCTATTACACCAAGTTCTTATGAGAGCACTGTGCACTCATGCCAACACCACCAAGATATCACACATCCTTCCAATCAAATTCAGGGACTAAACAGAACAGGTGTCTTCTGGAGATTGGGAAGATTGCTAAACAAGGAGGTCATCATCACAGCTCACCTAACAGCCCACTACATCTACAGAGAGCATCCCTGTAACTCAGGAGATAAAACATGCTCAGGTTCAAGGGTGGATTCAGTTGTCGGACAGAAATTGGACTCATTTGCTTTGAGTAAGTTGTGCTCCAAGATTTATCCCTGGATTGAGCAGTTGTGGGGACGGGGGGGGGGGGGGACAAAAGCAAAGACACACACACTCTCTCTCTCTCCCGCCCACCCCGCCCACAAGGGAGCTACAGATAAGAACTCAGGCAGCCTATGGCTGCCAAATAATAACATTTGCTTAAGGGGGAAGTGGAGGGAGGGGCGGGAATTACACCCTCCTCTTTGTGCTGGCCATAGCAAGAGCTGCTGAGCTTTTCTGTCTTCATTCCAGCATGTTACATAATATAAAACCTGTGTTCTGTGGAGGTATATACAGTGTTGCACAGGAATATCCAAAATCTTTCTAAACACCTTACATAAGGTAAGCACAGTACTCCTGAAACAAAGACAGGAAACAGAGCAGCAAGGATGTACGTTGGAAGCTTTTGAAAAACCACCAGTTGTCCTCTGAAGAATATAATGTTATCATCGTGTTTATTTGCGGTCATAGACCAACATTAAAGCATACATAGTAATACACATATAATATAATAATAATATATTCAAAGATCCAATATTATCTCATCCTGATCAGCAGTTTCCAAAATATAATATTATTAGGCACTCCAGCCAGGCATGCCATAATGATCAGACAGTGCCACCTACCTATCAAGCTCAGATTTTAAGCCACCCCTTTAAACCAATTTAATAGTTTCAAAGGGATTTTTTTGCCATCTGCAGTTTGGGATTTCCCCCCAAAGAGAGAGAGAGGGAGAGTGTAAAAAACTAAGTTGGTCATTGTCTTCCTTTGTACTTCACCATTTATTTATTTTTTAGGTTGGCAGTGAAGAAAGGATTTAATGCAAGCTCCTGAATTTTATGTAAACTGCTTAGAAATGATTTATAGCAGGCAGTTTATAAATCTAAATAAATAACAATCTTCCTCACACTTTTAATATATACTTAAACCTAAAAAGGCAAGGGGACAGGAACAAGCTCCAGTTGGCTTCAGCTGATCACACTCTTCTCCCAGTCCCTGGTCAAACTCTGCCCCCACACTTTTAATATGCTTCCTCCCTGGTTTTATTGCTTTTTCACTCCAACTTCTCCTTGCCAATTGCCTCTTCAGTCAGTTTGCATCTGCTGCTATGGAAATTTGTGTGCAGCAATCAACAGTTCCCAGCTAAATGACTCTCAAATGGTGTGTGTGCGCGCACACACACAAAAGATGAAGATAAAGATGATGGGCAGTGACAAAAATAGGCACGAATAGAAGCCCCCATGGTTGAAGGGAACTGGGTCTCTCAGATGCAGGACTCTTAACAGCTATGAGGAGTCCTTCACGCAGCCAACCATGTTGAAATGAGTGTGATTTGTCATCAGCCTAGCTTAAGAAAACACTGTCTGTTATTCAGAAAGCAGCATAGCAGAAAAATATGGAGCACTCCAGGAAAGACCCAAGTAATTTAATCCCAGCTGGAAAAGATTTAAGAATGAACCACCAAACAAAAGACAGAAATTAATAAAAGCAGACTCCACTCGGCAGTCTGCTATTGACAATAAAGTGGGAGCTCGGATACTGGGTTTAGCATTTAAATGACTAACACTTTCAATAAATACTTAAAATAAAGAAAAAGAAGGGACAGTCAGCAGGGACAGAGCAACACTCCTTGTTATTACCAAACCACTAACAATTAATTCCTTCATAGAGAGCCCACATGACAATGGGAGATCTCAAGTTCTTTTCCCTCAGGGCTGACTCCCAACTTATTTTTGCTTGTGCCTGTTCTTCAGACACTTAAGATATAGTAAAGTGGCTGCATCCATCTTTAAGGGTCTATAACTCCCTTTGGTCATTGTTGCTGGGGACAATGGGAGCTGTAGCCCAACAACATCAGAGGAACCAAAATGGGAAACCCCTGCGATCAAATAATTATGTTGTTACATGTTTATACTGCCCAAGTCAAAGATTGCTACGTGGTTTACAAACCTCAAAGTTTGCAATTAAAAGCTACAAGCAGTTAAACAAAGACAGTTAAAAAGAAGTACCAATGGCCTGATTAAGAGGATGTATTTTAAAGGCCTTCTTAAAGGCCATCAATGGAGGTCAACCCACGTTTCTCGGGAGGGAGTGTGTTCCAAAGCCCAGGGGCAGCTACAGAAAAGGTCTGGCCTCAAGTCACTGACAAATGGGCCAATAGCAACTGGAAGTTGACCTCCCCTAATGACCTCAGTAAATGGTGGGGATTATAAAGAAGGTGGCACTCTCTTAAGTGCCCTAGGCCTTTAGATATAAAAATCTAAAGATATATATCTTTAATGCAGACAAATGCATGGACTAATTCTTCACACAACTTATCTTGTGGAACTCACTATCATAAGAGGTGCTGATAGTCTAGCATAGAACATTTAGGAGCAGCCTTGCAGGATCAGACCATTGAATCAAACATCCAATTTCCAACCATGGCCATCGAAATTTCAGGAAGCCCACAAGCAGGGCCTGAAGGCAACTGTTTCTCAGTGACTGAGTCCCACGGGCATATTACTTCTGAATATGATGGTTCCATAAAGAAGTAGAGGTAAGCAGCGAGGTGGCCAGATTTGCAGATGATACCAAACTCTTTTGGGTAGTGAAATGCAAAATGGATTGTGAGGAGCTCCAAAATGATCTCTCCAAACTGGGTGAGTGGGCAACAAAGTGGTAAATGTGGTTCAGTGTTGGCAGGTGTAAAGTGATGCACATATTACCCCTACTTCTAGATCATTTATGAATAAATTAAAAAGCTTTCTAGACAGCTAAACAGAACTTCTGTCTGCAGATGCACACTCATGGGCTGCCCAAGGTACTAAAGTGCCTGAGGCAAGGCGTAAATTGCTGCCTTGCCCCATCCCCTGTAGGGGGGAAGCTCCCTTTCAAAACCAACCCTTGCAAGCTTTGAAAGTTCATGGGAAACAGGGAAGGTTGCCAGTGGCCTCCTCTCCCTGTATTTCTTGCAAGCTTCATGAGTGTGAGGGGAGGCACACCTTGCCACTTTTGTAAAGGTCAGATTGATTCAAAGAGTTGCGCTAATGGTGACACCGGTGGGGTACTTTGCCACCCTGCTGGCATCCCAATGATCTGCCACCTATGGCGACAGCCTCACCTTGCCTCATGAAAGGGCCTCCTTGAATGAGTATGCCTCTGAATAGTCTGGTATTTAGCATGTTGAGGAGTCTCCCTAAGAGGCAGTGTTTGTGTTCATGTGGCAGATGCTAGATCTTGCCACACAGCACACACTCAGAACAAAAGACTCATAGTGTGAAGAAGTAGAAATAGCCTCATGTTATTGACCATGCTAATGAACAGCTTCAAAATCAGCTTTGAGCAATATCCCACAAGTCTGTTGTATTGAAACTGCATGCAATTTGTGGCTTATTCCCACTTCATAACAATACCCACCTTCAAATATTTTTTCACCTCCTCCTTTCCTACACATTTTAATGACCCAAGCAGAAGAGTATGGGGGGGGGCCTCTCAAAGTTCAATTCCTTCCCCCCACCAACTGACCAGTTATCCCGAGTATATCTGTTACCATCAGCAAAACAGCACCACCACTCTTAAGATACACAGTACTCTTAAGACTGAAAAAACAAGAGTATTTAGTACATGCAATATAACCACCATGTAAAAGAACCTTTGAGCTGCTCTCACTGGTGGCCATCTATGCACCACCCTGGAAACTTTATGCTGGACAGTTCAAGTCTTTCTTCAACATGAAACTGCCTGGATGCTTTCAAAACTACTGGGCTTGTTCTCATAACTGGCAGCTGGGTAGGAAGAGCCTCCAGCTGGACCTTTTGAGCCATGCATGTTCCCGAGAAGTGTGTCAGGAGGAGTGGGTGGAGGAGGGGCTGTCTGCTGGCCTCCATCCAATGAGGACAGGGCAGGACGTTCTTTTCCTCCATGCTCAATACAGAGCTGGCTACACCAGGTTGGTTGGCCACTGCCATCCTGGCCAGATCGAGGCTCGCAGGCAATCATTTCCCCACCCCACCTTGAGGTTTGCCAGTACATAGCTGCTTCTCAGGAGTTCACATGAGGATTAGGAACATAGGAAGCTGCCTTGTACCGAGTCAGACCCTTGGTCCATCTAGCTCAGCTTTGCCTACACAGGCTGGCAGTGGCTTCTCCAAGGTTGCAGGCAGGACTCTTTCTCAGCCCCATCTTGGAGATGCTGCCAGAGAGGGAACTTAGAACCTTCTGCATGCAAGTGCTCTTTCCAGAGCAGCCTCATCCTCTAAGGGGAATACTTTACAGTGCCCACATGTAGCCTCCCATTCATATGCAAACCAGGGTGGGCCCTGCTTAGCAAAGGGGACAATCCATGCTTGCCACCACGAGTTCTCCTCCTGGATTAGAGCCTATCTAATCCCACCTGTATCCACAACCGACATCTCAAACAGGTGGGAATAGCCAATATAGTTAAAGAGCCCATCAGTCCAGTGCAAGCTCTCCATTTTCAGCTGAATATGCTTTAGCTGCCTCCTCAGTCCCAAAAGATACCTTATATAAAGGACGCCGAACGTCAATGGGGCAGTTCTGTATGACTTCATCAACAACATCCGAAATGGACTCCATGAAGTCTGGATTGGCAAACTGGGAAGAAAAGAGGGCAGGGGGAGATTGCAGGGACACAAATTACTGGTTCATTATACAAGGCGGCAGTTCCCAAACCTGGATTCCCAAATGGTTGTACTACAACTCCCATCTTCTGCAGCAACATTGGTCAAAGGCTGCGGATGATAGGAGCTGTAGTCCAACAACATACTGATAACACCCCACACCAAACCTCCTGATGACCTCACCCAACGGTTTCATGTAAATGTTAAAAAGCATTGGTGACAGAATGGAGCCCTGTGGGACTCCATATAATAGCTCCCATTTTAAAGAGGAACTGTCACCAAGCTCCACCATCTGGAATCTGCCTAAGAGATAGGACCGGAACCACTGCAAAGCAGTGCCTCCTATCTCCATTTCCCCCAGGCGACCCAGAAGGATACCATGGTCGATGGTATCAAATGCTGCCGAGAGATCCAAAAGAACCAACAGAGTCACACTCTCTCTGTCGATTCCCTGGTAAAGGTCATCCATCAGGCCGGTCAAGGCAAACTCAACCCCATAGCTAGCTCTAAAGCCAGTTTGAAATGGGTCTAGATAATCGGTTTCCTCCAAAAATGCCTGGAGCTGTTTAGCCACTTCTCTCTCAATCACCTTGCCCAACCATGGGAGACTGGAGACCAGCCTATAACTATCCATCACTGAGGGATCTAGGGAAGACTAGATAATTGCCCATCACTTTCAGAATAGAAACTACAGGTGGTCAACTATGGGCTAAAACAACTTCAAGTCCACAGTGACTCACAGGACCACTTTCTCTCACATGATATATCCGCCTATGCCATACCCTCATCGGAGGCACTTCTCCAGGTGCCTCTGCCTTTTGCAGCATGGTAGCAGGTTCTTTTAGGTGGTGGCACCCTGTCTGTGGGACACTCTCTCCAGGAAGGCTTGCCTGGCCCGCCCTCCCTCCCTCCCTCCCATCTGTGTTGGTGCCTGGTAAATACCCTTTTGAGTTTTCCCAGTCTCTTTAATACCAGCCAAGCTGGTTTTATTTTTCTGCTCTTTAAAACCTGCTGTTACACATTTGGGTTTTATTGCATAAATTTGTAACTCTTGTTGCTGGCTCTCAAGAAAATTATACTAATAGGATATAGCAGAATTTTTTTAAATAGTTTAAGCTAAGGCCTAGAAAACAGAGGATATGTTAGCATTGTTTAAAGCTATGTTTAAATAAATTCTCACATCTTACTAGGATTTGGCCACAAGATGGAGCTCTGCCATCAGAAGCACTATTAAATGTCATCAAACCACCACCTCAACCAACAAACAACTCAGCCACCATCTTTCTTACCTCTGGATGAAAGAAGATTTCTGGACCAAGGAACCTTTCATAACCAACATCAATAATAAATTTGTTTCTGTTGATTGCATTAATGCCTGTGTATTGTTTGATCCACTTACGTGGGTCAACATCATACTTGGCAAATTCTTTTACTATATCAGGGCAAATGTAACAGTATTTTTCCTGTGAAGAAACACAAGAACAAAGATAGACAATTATTTTTGTGATTAAAAAGGCTAAGCTGCCTACAGCTGAGCCTGCAACATACTTGGAGAAGAACTCCAAGCAAAGTTTAAAGAAAACAGGCAACATCCAGACTAACATTTCATTTGTGGAAGTATGTTTTTAGTCATGCAAGGGGGAAGGGGTACTTTTTGGTGGTTCCCCTTTCCATCTGCAACTGTCTGTGCCTCTCAGGAATGTGTCATAGAGGGGCACAGGTGGCTGCAGAGAGAAGAGATCCCCTTCTTCACTGTGAGCGAGACATTAATCTGGATGTCAGCCAGAGTAAGTTCCATTGAATAATCCCAGCAATTCCTGTGACTGTGGCAGCTGTCCACACACACACTCCGAGGAACTGCTCCTGGCTGTATCTTTAATCACCTCACTGACATGCTACATTTGTCCACGTGCTTGCATACTCAACGATGGAAGGAAAGCACAGCTACAGGGGTGTGAAGGAATGAAGCCTGAACCTCCTCCTTTTGTGTTACAGATTTCTATACTGCATCATCCCTATGTTCCATTTTTAAAAGTTGTGCAGAGGTCAAACATTCACAGCTCCTGTTCTAAACCTGGTTTGGGAGGGGAAAGTGTTTTAGTTCAGAGAGTTCAAGTTAGGTTCAAGTTGGAGTCTTTGAGAGCCAGGAGCAGAGAGCTGAGAAGAGCTGCTGAAATTAAGAGTTGAGAAATCACTGGGAGAGTCTAGGCTGAAAATTCTCTTGAGGTCTGAATCACCCTCAGAGCAGCTGAAGGAACAGTCTGGAACTGAACCTCCAGTACAGGAAAGGAGGAGTCAGACCTGAAGCTGAGCAAGGGGGAAAGCCAGGCCTGCTGCAGAAGTTGATTAGAGTTGATCATAAAAAAATTCCTGGTAAGGAATCTGGATTGAGACACAGTATGAGGTGCAGGTGAGATTGGATGCATTTTTATCCTATTTTATTTATGCTCATATGGCTGCTGTTCCTTTGTACTAAATTTTCCAAAATAACTACTGTTTTTGATTGAACTGTTTTAGAGGAAAATTTCTCTTTTTGAATTTAATGATCTGTAGCCTCTGTCTGTTTTCCCCACCCCATGCTTAGGAGCCTTTCCACACTATCTAACTTTGAATGAAACAGGGGTTTGGAAGGCTGTTTAAGTAGACTCAGCCAGAAAAAAATTACAGAAGCCTACTTGGTGGCAGTGCTGAAGCTTAAAGTCATGGGATTGGTTGAGACCAGGCTGTGACAAGGGCTTTTTGTTTGTTTTTTATTATCATCATCAGCAAATACCACTGAACATCCAATCCTACTCCTGGCAAGCTGCATAGAACTGACTGACCAAGCTTTGCTCTACTTTTCAATAATCATAGTCAAAAGGGAAAGGTGAAGGTTGTGTCTAGAACTCTGAGAAAGCATCCTTAGGGATACAGGGCCATTGCTCCTAAAGAAGACATACTGATTGACTGATTGACAAATTTGTATACCGCCTTTCATTAAAACAATCCCAAGGCGGATTGGTCAAAAATTGTCAAAAATCATATTGGTCAAAAATGAATTGGGCTTTTGCATAGTGTCTAGGAGGGGCCATTGCTCAGTGTTAAAGCACAAGCTTTCTATACAAAAGGTCCCAGATTCAATCCCTGCAAACTTCATCAGAATATAAGAAGAGCCTGGCTGCTAAATCAGGCCCAAGGCTTATCTAGTCAAGCATCTTGTTTCCTTCAGTAGCACACCAAATGGTTCTGCGAAGCCCACAATCAGGAGATTAAAGGCATGCCCCCTCTCCTGCCTTTGTTCCCTCCCACTGGTACTGGTATTCAGAGGCATTCTGCCCTGAACCTGGAGGTAGCATTATAGCTATCAAGAATGGTAGCCACTGATAGACTTGTCCTCTATGAGTTTGTCTAAGCCCCTTGTATGTACAGCCATCCAAGTTGGTGGCCATCACCAATCCCATGTCAGAGAATTCCATATAAGAACTTCAATTGAAAGGATGGTGGTAGCAACTGATAAGAACCATGCCCTATACCTGCTTAGAGTGGACAACTCCAGAGATGAAAGTTTGGGCGGTATAGAAGTTTAACAAATGAATGAATGAATGAATGAATGAATGAAATAAAACTGGCTAGATGGACCAACAGTCAGACTCAGTAGAAGGCCAGTTCATGTGTTCCCAATAAGTCCTCCACCTAGCAACAGTTTGAGTTTCATCTCTCTTTGTTGCCTTGGCCATTTTTGGTGCTGCTCTAGTTTCCCTTTTGCTGCATATTTGCACTATCGGCTAAGGGCAACCCTTCCATGAGGCAGGGTGAGGCAGAGGTATGCAGGGGGTGACAAGGGTCATGTCCCTGCCACCATGGGTGCCACCCCTCTGTGTGCTGCTGCCGCCGCCCTTGGCCCATGGGGGTATGCTGCTCATTTTCTCCTCCTTGCTCTGCTGGGGCACACGGCTTCCTCACCCATCCCCACCCTGCTCTTGACTTGAGGAGGGAATGCCCTCGTCACCATTGCCTACCTTGGGGGCATAGCCGAAGGGTGCTCATGTGTTGCCACCACTTTAGCAGCATCTATATATAGAATTCTACAGGGTGTGCCTTGGAATGTGTGTCTCAGCACCCAGCTGATTGGATGGGCGGCAGACACACCTAATTGGCTGAGGCGCACCTAGGAGGATTGGTCGCTGCGGTGGCGGGCCCAGCTGCAGAGGCCAGAGGCGGCAGCGGGCCTGGCCCGGCCGTGGAGGCAAGGCCCAGATTGGGGGGGAGAAAGTGCAGGGGCAGAAGTGGCGGTGGGGAGGAGAGGTGGCTGGGCCCGGAAGCAGAGACTGGGGCAGAGGGAGGGGGAGAGGTAACCGCCAGCCCCAAAGAGCGCACAGATGCTCTGGGTGGAGTTGGCTAGTGGCCTGAAAAGGCCAAGGAGTTGGCTAGTGGCCTGAAAAGGCCAATGTGGAGTTGGCTAGTGGCCTGAAAAGGCCAATGTGATGGTACCCACCCACAGATGAGGGTACCATCACATTGACCTTCACCTCAGGCAGGAAAGTATCTCAAGGGGCAAAAAAATGACAGGAGATAATTCACAAAAAAAGTGGCAGGAAGAAATCTAATCTACGTCCCACCCACATGCAACTATTTACATGTGGCACAGTGGTACTACAGCAATGGTGGGAGACAGCCACTAATAGCAAACTGCTTTTGGGTAGCAGGGAGAAGGGGTACTGAACTAAAGTGAGGGGGAGAGATCACTGATGCTCTGTTAGGGACATTTTCAGAGTCTGGCTGGCTCCATGGACATTTTTACCTTTATGGCTTTAGCCGTTTCCAGCGATTGTTCAGGTGGAATCCCCACCTCCCTTTCCCTTAGGAGCTGTTGGATGAAATACGTAATATCTCTGCCTGCAACAGGGATATGTTTGATGCAGCTTCCAATTACATAACCTTCTGCCTACAGAAGAAGAAGAAAACGTTTATGCATCAAGAACCAACAGCAATAAGTTCAGCCTTTACAGCTGAATTTCAGCCACTTTTAGCTCAATGAAACCAGTGTTTGTTATCTGTTAACAAACAAAATGTTGTGCACCTATAAGACCTAGGTGACAGACCGAAGGCCAATTTACACAACTGCTCCTTCAGGTGGTCACAGTTTTCCTCCCAGCTTAGACTGCACTGTGCCCATTGCAAATTGGTCTCCGAGATACTGACCTCAAACCGTGATTTGGCATTGCCATCACCCAGAGCACAATAGGCAGGCATGCAAAAACGAGACTTCTGCTGTTGACGAACTATTGAAGTGACCCATTTGCCACATGCACAGTATAAGCTGGGGCTGGAAAACAAAGAGGGGCCAGGTGTATGCATGGTGGCAGTGTGAACTGGCTGGTACTTTCATGTTCTAAATGGAATTTTAGCTTCTTTAGGGTCTCAAAGGATTAAACTCCAGCAGCAGGAACACCGTCAAAAGCATTCTCTAAGGGCGAAAAAGCTATTTTAATCAACCTGGGCTGGGATCCAAAAAGCTACTTTACGTGTGCGCTCAGGGGCTTGTGTATACTCAGTGGGATTGTTGCCCTTTTTCTTTCATCAGCAGGGCCCCATGCACCACAAGCTACTTTTAAAACATAGCAGAGTTTTCAAAAGTGGTCCACAATGAAATATGGGACGTGTCTGCAGAAAAAAAAATCAGAAATCTAAACCCTTTGAGGGTGCGTAGAACTCATGCACAGATCATTAGATCCTGGTGCCAGATAAGAGCTTTTAGAATGCTTTCTGTAATGTAACTATAGAATAACTTCTATATGTTGTGATTTTTTTTTTTTAAGGCAAGCAAAATGTTTCTTAAGCCCCTAAAAAGAGAAAAGCAAGGCACTGTACAGTATGCAACAAAGAATTAATGGCAAAGCCCTGTTGCCAGGCTTACACTCCAAATAAATCTAAGCTTTTCACATCTGCTTTTTTGTGTGCAATCAACTTGAAAACATTTCTGGCTTGCTTACTAAATACATATTTGTGTTCTGTGCGTCTTGATACTGAATTTTAAAAGCATTCATTTAATAATCTTTCCTCCTATATATTTAATATATCTGCATAATAAATCTTCCGCCCCGTCTCATTCTTCCACAAACCACAACATAAACCTCTTCTTCTCAGCTGTGGTAAGACAGTGTTCCCCAACCTTCCCCTTCAAACAAGACATAGAATAAGAAAAAAATGGGGGCACACCATAATCACATGCCAAAAAAAAAAAAAAAAAGCAAGCTGTCAGAGGGTTGATGTGCCCCCATTTTCTCTCTATACAATGTATTTGCTTATCCACGCAGCCCTCCTTCTGCATTATGGGGCAAGTCAGCTGCAAAAGCCAGGAGTTTAAGCTTCCCGCATTTCAAGCCGAGTTGCCTCAAAATGCACAGGGGAGGTGGCGTCCCCTTCCCAGACAAAGGAATCTCCAGCTGCAAAGCAGAAAGTTTAAACTCTCAGATTTTGCTGCCGACTCATTCTTTCAGGAGTTCGGAAATGGTGGTGGGGGTGAGTGTTCTCCTTCCATTATGGGGCAAGTTAGCTCCAGAAGTGGAGAATTCAGACTCTTTGCTTTTGGAGCTGGCTCAGAGTAAGTCAGCATGAAACACCAACCAGTGTCCACAGCACATTAGCTGGGAAACATGGTGTTAAGAGAAGGGCCATAATGCTGAATAGGCAAAGTGCGGCCTGCAAGTGCTACTTACCACTGGAATGACATGGGTCACACCATCACCACTGTCAATGACAGTGCCTGTTAAGGTACGCTCCCCAACTTGCCGTGACGTCCAGGATGCAGCTAAGGCTAACACCGCCTGCACAGAAATCAAATACAAGTGTCAACTACAACAATACAGCAACCATAATACCACCCAAATTTCCAGCCAACACAACAGCTGAAGACTAAAAGCCTGAAAGCATAGTCAGGGGCTTGAGCTAGGAAGCCCCTTGCTCAAATCCAGTTGATTACCAGCTAGCCTTAGGCAAGTCATGATCTTGCTGCCTTATCTCCAATATGAAGATAATACTGGCCTGTCATAAAAGATGGTCATAAGGATCACCAAAATAAAGCACGGTAAGTGCTTTAAATCCTCAAAATAACTCTATTCTAGTAATTAAAAGTGTTATTTAAAAATCATCTGCTGTCTGAAGCTAAGCAGAAAGCTACTTTAATGGATCACTCTGAGAAATGGCACCCATATTTTTGTAGTGCTGTTTCTGAGTGTCATTAGACTTAGCTTCTTCAAAAGATGCAGTTTGTTGCTTTCAGTTTCATAGGAAGCTGCCTAATACAGAGTCAGACCCTTGGTCCATTTAGCTCAATACTGTCTACACTGACTGGCAGCAGCTTCTCCCAAGTTTCGTGCAGGAGTCTTTCCCAGCCCTTCCTGGAGATGCTGCCAGCGATTGCACCTGGGACCTTCTGCATGCAATGCAGACGCTCAACCACTGAGCTGCAGCCCCATCCCCTTATACTAGCGGTACTCAGACTATATCGTAGCAAGCACCCACAAGGAACGAATCTTTCCATTCAAGTCCAGTTTCTGAAATTTTCCTCCCACCTTCAGTAACCAAGATTTGAAAATTGGACAGAGAATGTCAGCCAGAGAGCACAGAAACCGGAGGGAGAGTTCAAACGGGGGCAAGCACGCTAGGTTGCCAATATGTTCCCCACTTACAGACTCACCAGTGGTCACATGAAGCTGCCTATAGTCAAGATCTATATAAAAAAGCATACCACACACACACAGAGATGCTCTATTGATCCTCAGCACCTTCAATCAACATAGTAATTGGGAAGGCACACAACTAATTACAAGAGTGACATAGGCAGTATTCAGCATCATTCACAACATACGCAGAAGGAGATGACGACAACAAGGACTCTAGCAACAGTTTAACCTTCGAATAAAGCATTCCTTTCAATTGAAGGCCTTTGCATCTAGGTAATACACACAGAAGGTTCTCTCTCTCTCTCTCCTGTTAAAACACTACACCATTCAATTTTTTCCCCGTTTACCTGAACAGCAATGTAAAGTCCTGGTACATTAAAAGATTCAAACATAATTTCTGCAAGGTATTCTCTGTTTTCAGGTGTGTTCAATGGAGGTTCCGTCTGTTCAGAAAGAAGATATTGTTATATTACAAATAAAAAAACATATCCTTCATTAAACTTGGTCTTGATAGCAGAAAACAGAGGTGCTCAGATTTAAGAGCAGTCCCATAAAAAGAGTATAAACTGATCTGACAAGCATACATAGACCCAGTTATGTGATTGGTAAAGTACATAAGAACAACCCTGCTAGATCAGGCTCAAGGTCTATCTAATCTAGCATCCTGTTTCACACAGTGGCCCACCAGATGCCTCCGAGAAACCCACAGGCAAGAGGTCTTTCCCACTGTTGCTCCCCAGCAACTGGTATTTAGAGGCATCTTGCCTCTGAGGCTAGAGGTGGCCAATAGTCACCAGACTAATAGTCACTGATAGACCTGCCCTCTATGAATTTGTATAAGCCCCTTTTAAAGCCATCCAAGCTAGTGGCCATCACCACATCCCGTGGCAGATAATTCCATAGATTAATTATGCACTGTGTGAAAAAGTACTTCCTTCTGTCGGCCCTAAATTTCCTGACCAATTTTTCATTGGATGACCTCTGGTTCTAGTGTTGAGAGAGAGGGAGAAAAATATCTCTGTCCACTCTCTCTACTCCATGCATAATTGTATACACCTCTATCACATTTCTCTGTAGTCGCCTCTTTTCCAAACTAAAAAGCCGCAGATGCTGTAGCCTTGCCTCAAAAGGAAGGTGCTCCAGACCCCTGATCATCTTGGTTGCCCTCTTCTGCACCTTTTCCAGTTCTACAATGTCCTAACAGTGACCGGAACTATAAGCAGTACAGTCGTCCCTTGCCAGCTGTGAGTATTCCATTCCGGGAAACACACGCAGTGGGCAAATTCGCAGGTGGGAAGCAATGGGGAATCACTGAAAACAGGGGGTTAGGGGAATCGTGGGCACGAAACGACTGAAAAATACAGTAAAAAGAAAAAAGAAAAAAATCCCCGACCCCTGGAAATAACCCCCTGGACCACACAAAATTTCAAAATAAATCTCGCCAAACTAGGGTCACGGTTGGTGAGGGCAGTCAATTTCCCAGTCACGGATACTCAAATCTATGATTGGGGAAACCGCGATTGGTGAGGGATAACTCTACTCCAAATGTGGCTGCACCATAGATTTGTATGAGAGCATGATCATATCAGCATTTTTATTTTCAATCCCCTTCCTAATGATCCCTAGCATGGAATTTGCCTTTTTCACAGCTGCCACGCACCAAGTCAACAGTTTCAATGAGCTGTCCACCACAACCCCAAGATCTTTCTCCTGAGAGGGAGGCTCAAATCCAATCAGTATATATATGTGAAGTTGGGGGGGGTTGCCCCAATATGCATCACTTTACACTTGCTTACACTGAACCAAATTTGCCATTTTGTCACCCACTCACCCAGTTTGGAGAGATCCTTTTGGAGCTCCTCACAATCCATTTTGGATTTCCCTAAATAGTTTGGTGTCATCTGCAAACCTGGCTACTTTGCTGCTTACTCCAACTTCTAGATCACTTATGAACAAGTTAAACAACACTGGTCCCAGTACAGATCCCCGGGGGACCCCACTTAGTACTTCCCTTCATTGTGAAAAATGTCCATTTATTCCTATCCTCAGCTTCCTGTCCTTTAACCAGTTACCGATTCACACATGAAATCTGTCTCCTTATCCCACAACTGCTAAGATTAATCAAGAGACTTTGGGGGGAACTTCGTCAAAAGCTTTTTGGAAGTCCAAGTATACTATGTCAACCAAGTATACTATATCACCTTCAACCACATGCCTGTTGATACTCTCAAAGAACTCCAAAAGGTTAGTGAGGCAAGACTTGCTCTTGCAGAAGCCATGCTGGTTCTCCTTCAGCAAGGCCTGTTTTTCTATAGGTTTAACAATTTTGTCCTTAAGTATGCTTTCCATCAAGTAACCTGTTGTTGTATACTTAAATATGGAAGCTAAAGTTCTTGAAAGTCAGATTTTCCTGTTCCTAGCTTAGCTGGCCAAACAAAAAGCTGGACTTCTCATCCAATCCAGCAGTGTTTGTCAAATAATAGCAGGTCAAATATAGTAGTTCCGTCACTGTCAAATCAAACTTTAAAAAAGAAAAAGTCAAATTTCTTTGTTTACATGAACCCTTGGAAAAAAGCATCTTAGTATCATAAATTACATTAATGTGACTTAATAGCCAACCTTTCTGCCAGTCTAGCTGGTGGAGGGAAGGGAGATAAAAATATGTATATAGCCACTGACAAGCTTAAAGACACAGCTAATTTGGAACCTTTATGTAAAATTGTTCCTTTTTGGTTTGTTTGTTTTCAAATAAAAAACAAAAAGCCGAGATACATAGCCTGCATATTGTCTCCTTATATAAACATAAAAGTCACAAATTGAATCTTAAGAAAATGCCTTGCATTAACATTATCTGCAATAATGTTGCAGCTTCCACAGAAGGCAATACATAATTGCGCATGTAGCTGCTAAAACACAGCATATTGCTAAGTGACATTTTGCTCCATTTTGCTGTAATGCTGTCCTTTGTTTAAGTAAAAAACCAGCCAATTATTTGAAGCAGCATCTGTAATCTAATCAAGCCACCCAAAGCTCCCTCCGACCGCACCACCCATTATTACTAAAACACACTCAGATCAGAAAGCCTGCTCAAGAAATATATTGGAGTATACTTGTCATGGGGTTTTATAAATTGTTACTCCAGCAATTGTTTTTTTTTTTTTAAAGCCACACACATTTATGAACAAAATAGAAAATACAATGAAAAGCCTTCTGCAGGAGTTTTTAAGCACATTACAGTTTTATACATCAACTTAAGCATACACTGAAAAATGTGACATGTGAACACAGCAAAACAAATATGCCATACAAGTACACATGTCAGAAATGAAGACTAAATTCGATGTCATTACCATCTTATTTACTTTATTTTTCTACGTAAACCACTTCCAGAACTTCTGTTGAAAAGCAGTATATAAATATTAGTAGTGCAAAGAGATGCTGACCCAGGTATCTCTTGGTAACAATGTCTGAATTGGGCTTGAATTGGCCGATTTATCCCAGGTCTGGGTTTGCTGCGCATGATGTTGCAACACTACCAAGGCTATAAAATTAGTCAGTGACAGCATGCATTGCGCCTCTTAACCTTACCATTAAGAAGTAGTGATCCTCTGGTTCAGCTCGAAGGTATTTAAAAATAACCTGCTCCATGAACCTCTCCATAAGATCCCAGTCTTCCACAATACCATGTCGTATAGGCCACTGAAGGGAGAGAGAACACTGTGGAACAGGTGTGTTGTGTGTCCATAATATGCATTTATCTGAATCCAAGACTAGGTTTTTTTCAAGTTTTTTGACGTTAGAAATTGGGTCGTCTTAAATTCAGAGTCCTTTTCCTTTGGGGTAAATACAGGTAGGACCTGTATTTAACCTCTTTTTTTCAAGAGGGTAGTTTTAAATTCAGACTCGTCTTCTTTCAGGTAACACAATACAGGTGGCCCTCGTTTTTCGCAGGGGTTCCATTCTTACCTATAGGCACGAATACGGAAATTATGAATAATGAAACCTTACCCCATGGGAATCTAGGGGCTAGGTTCCTACACACAAACAAAAAAGACTAAAAATTGGCTGGGGAGAGCATAAATAAGATAAAGTACTCTGCCTTGCTCTCCAGAAATGCCCCCCCTTCCTCCAATTTTAGCAAAAAGAAATCGCGAGGGGGGGGGTTAAAAGAGCCACAAAATGGCTTCGTGCAACTTCCAGACAGGAAATGACACCAGAAGTCATTTCTGGTGGCCCTGAAACCATGGATAGGCAAAAATCACCTATTTTTGTGCCCACAGATACGGAAACCAGGTCTCTAGGACCTCACCGTGGATATGTGAAACCACAGTCACTGGAACCGTGGATAACAAGGGCCACCTGTAGTTCTTTACTCTGTTGCACCAAACCAGTAGCTACACTGCACACAAGAAGATTCCATGGTGCACATGAAGCAACTCATGTGCAGGGTCTGCCCCACAGATTTCAATATAAAGGAATAAGTCATGTATGACACTGAAGTGAAGACAGCAACCCCTTTCTGGGCTACATTTTGTGCACACATCAAATATACACAGCCAGTGTGGGAGGTTGGGGAGGGCTGAGCAGTATACCAGTTATGGTGTACCAGTATACCAAGGTATACCAGTTATGGGGCCCACTAGCAGCAGTGCTGTCATCTTGGCTTTCACTTGGCACAGGATCCAACTGGGTTGATGAAATATACACAGACCTTGGCAAGCCCTGCACTAAGTAAGAGCACTCCTTAGAGTCCCTTGCAACAGCCATAGGACTCTGGAGCCATCTCTCAACTTGTGAACCCTCTGCGTCTAACTAGTCCCGTCACCCTCCCAACAATTAAGACCTGACTGCCCCCAAGGACCTCCCTGGCACTGAGCCTCTAAAACATAATTCAGGCCTATCAATTATCTATTTTGTGAATGAGATTGTGGAGTCCTGCACAATTCTCTGTGCCTTTTGCATTCCCTTCCTTCCTTGGAATGTGCATTACAGATGGCAGCAGTCAGGAAGGCAGCAGTAGCCTGCAGCACCAGAACATGTACAAAGGCGAGCAGATGGGGTCCAAGGAGACGGCAGTCTGGCACCAACTGGTATTTCCTGGTCCGGATGCAACCCATATAAAATCTGGACATGAAATACGCCCATTGGTGTAAATGGTGCTTTACAGAGTCAGAAAAGCAAAAGGAAGGAGGAGAGACAGATCCTGCCCAACAGGGCAAAGAGGCACCTTTCAAGGTGGTGATTCTCTCTATATTTAGTAGGGGGAGAACAACGAGCTCATTCCAACCCCAGCACAACATCTCTCCAGAGGCTGTTGCTGGTGTCTACCTTGTATTTCTTTTTAGATTGTGAGCCCTTTTGGGACAGGGAACCCGCGCTAAACATTCCTTGAGTTTTTAATAAGATATTTGAAGGAATGGTGATGGTATCACATAGGTGTTCTGGGATAGAATTCAAGCATAAGGGAGAAAAGGCAGGGATGCTCAAGAAAGCAGAAGGCTCAAGCAGAGGAGGGTTAGCCAAGTCAGAAACATCAAGTATCCAACTTAATCCTGTGCATTGGTCATAACAACTCTTCCACTCCTGGAATATTAATACATTCTTTCCTTGTTTCTGTAAAAGATGCACTTTGGTGCCAAATTAGTGATGAATGAAGTGTACACTTGCTAAACTCCTGCACAGCCATTAGGGTGGCCACACCTTACAACAGCAAGCACTGCCTGCCCATTGATTCTTTTTGGGAATTTCCATTTTTGGCCCAGTGATACCTTTGTAGCATAGGTAGGTTTATCTATGGCTTCATCTCCAATGAAGAAGTCTAGATCATCAATTCCTTGCGTCAGCCGCCTCTGTGCTTGGTCGCCTACTTTTGCTGATTCTCGTATTGCAATACCTAAATCAAAAAATGATAAGAAAATGTGCATACCAGAGACAGTCCCACTGACATTCTTTTTTTTTTTAAAGTAGACAAACACACTCACTCCAAACGCCTAGTCAGTTCACATATAGACACAATTACCCAGCCAGGTGGCATCTGCAATTCAGTATTAAATTGACCGGAAGACTCCCACGGGATTATTCAAGTTGTATCCATGGTGTCAGGTAAAAAGGAAGTCACTTGTTTGCAAAAGCAGATCCCTGGCAGCAACACAATGGAGATGGGAAGGAAACAGGACTTGTCATAGCAACCAGAAACTGATTTAATGAGGACTGGGCTGGCAAGAAGGAAAGCGAGCTTTTCTCTCCAGCTACACGCTAGCCAAGGATGCTAGTGCAGTAAACACCATTTCCCCAAAAGAGACACCCCACCCTGAGAAAGCAGAGTTAAGAGAGCCAAGAAGCAAAAGTATTCTTCTCCTTTCACCAAGAATAATTAGTTTTAGAAGGTGAAGCAAATATTACTTACATGATGGGATAATGAATTGTGGTTCAGTATTCCCTGCATAGCCCAGTTTTGTATACCTAAAGAAAGAAAGTTAACCGGTCTTCAAACGAATACCATGAAAAGACAGGGCTGTATTTATACAAATTTGTTACACAAGTGTGGTGATGGCCACTAGCTTAGATGACATTAAAAGGGAGTTAGACACAGACTACCAATCACTAGCCATTATGGCTATTTGGAACGTTCGTGGTTAGAGGTAGCTTGCTACCAAATACCAGTTTCTGGGGAGCAACAATAGAGAAGAACAATTGTGTCTTCCCAGAGACATCTGGCTGGCTACTGTGGGAAGCAGGATTCCAGATGTTTGGTCTTATCAAGTTGGACTCATTCTTCAACACCATAGGGTTTGGAGCCTGATTTTTGTGCCTTGTATTTTAAATTGTGTAAACCCTCAACACATCAGCTGCTGTGGTGCAGTGGGGAAGCAGCTTGCCTAGAGGCTCTTAGTTCAAATCCCCACTGGTGTGCTTCCCAGACTGTGCCCAGTAAATACATCTGTAGTCACCTATATTGGGCAGCAACAATAGAGGGAGGTGCTGAAAGGCATAATCTCATACTGCACAGGAGGTGGCAATGGTAAACCACTTCTGTATTCTACCAAGAAAATCACATGGAATGTGATTGCTAGGAGTCGACACCGACTTGACGGCACAATCTTTCCTTTTTTCCAAACCCTTGACACACATTTTGGCAGCATTCTCCTGGTAGACAGCACTAGAACACTGAAGGGACGGCCACCAAGCCACATACTATCTATACTGATGTGCCATGGGTCTTCCAATTCTCAGAAGGAGGTCTTTTCCCCAGATATAATTGGATTGTTTCCTAGCTAGAAATGATCAGAATTAAGCATGGAAAGCATGTGTTTGGCCCCTCCTTTAAATTCACCTGCAAATAAACTGACACAGCTGAAAATTAATCAATTCACAATTTTGACTAGTCAACATAAGCGGAAGTGCAGGATTTATTGTTTTCCGGGAGACGTGGCAATGGGGCAGCATGCTGCCGCCCCGAAGGGCTTTGACAAAACAGAGCACTGGCAGGAGAAATGTGACGGGAGGGGTAAGTGCACCCTCCCCTGCCCTTAAAGATGCACACACACCCCTGCCATCGAACCACCCTCGCCTGGTTCCATGCGCATCCCTACACTACATCTCTCATACCAACCCTACATACCCTCATACCAACATCTTGAGAATTTAGGCTCTGATTCCATCTCTCTTACAAGTTGCTCAACTTCACTTTTACAAGTCTTACTGATTTACACACACAATCTTCAAAAGATTTACCCAGAAGTCACACTGGGTCCATTGGGACTTGCTCCCATATAGATGTTCTCTAGCTTGCACCCCTGCTAACTAAGCAAAGAAACACTTTTCAAAGTGGTGATTCTCTTATATTTAGCAGGGGGAAGAGCAACTGACCCTATCCTGCTCCGGCACAGCATCCCTCCAGTAGCTGTTGCTGGTATCGGTCTTATGTTCCTTTTTAGACTGGGGACAGGGATCCATCTTATTTATGTATTATTTATGTTTCTATGTACTGTAAACCGCTTTGAGAACTTTGGTTGAAGAAGTGGTATATAAATATTCATAGTAATAGTAATCACAGCAGGGCATATCACACAGTTCAAAAGCTCCCAGGGGCACATCACTTTGCCAAAACAATTAATAAGAAAGGCTGCTTAAGACAGTTCAACTTTTAACATCACCAAGGCATGTCCTCCCCAAACAGTCTTAAAATAGACCACTCTGTCCCACATGGAATCAGGATCAGCATGTAAACTGATCTCTAGGGCAACTCAAAGGAGAGGGAGGATTTATACAACCAAGACTGGAAGTAAATCAAACAGGCAGTGTGTGAATGTAGATATTTGCGTAACGCAAATGGCCAGAAAGTAAGAAAACTCAATAAACGTCTTCTAGCTGTAGCCCAAGAATTAGATCTAGCATAAGCAAGCATTAATCAAAGGATCCAGCCACAGTTACCAAAACAAATTTGGATTGTACTGATGAAACACAGACAAGCGCTATTTGCATATTCCCCTGCTGCAACCTACAGGGCTTACATCTGAGAAACACTTTGCACTTGACAGGGACTGTTACAACCACTATGATTTGGATAATTGGTTATTATGTACAGTGTAATGAGACAGAGATAACCCTTCTCTCTGCTTATGAACCTTCAAGCCCACATGAAAAGCACAGTTGTACACAGTGGCAGCAGGCTGCTGCACCAGGTTGCATACAGCCAACATACATCCACCCATGACTGAACAGATGACTAAATGTAAGTGCCCCAATCATGAGCTCACAGCTATCACAATTATGGCTTGGATATGTGAAGCTGCTGTGCTAGTTTATCAACTGCCTTATTACACCAGGTAACTGCACAGCTGTGGGCATTATTAGGATGGGAATGAAGCAGGACTTGAAGCATTTATTAAGATGCATGGGTCGCCTGATCACGAAGGCTCAGGGTAGGCAGCAAGTTAAAACAGAAAGAATGCACAGAGTAAGATTTCACCACATTAAGTCTCCATCAATCTTCTGGCTTAACCCTCATCCCTCAGAAGTCAGCTCAAATAGAGAGGCCTCAAAATACTAATGCAAAATATCCAAGATTGCACTTGACAAGCTTCCAGTGGGAGGAAGTTCCTTAAGTCAGTGTTTCCCAGCCTTCCCCCTACATGACACCCTTTGATTATAAAAAGGAAGAAAAAAAATTGGGGGCACACTGGCCAACTGGGAGCCAACTTACCCCATCATGCACGAGATAGAGGCACACGTTTCCCACTGCATGAAGGAGGAAGTCAGCTGCAAAAATGGGAGTTTAAACTCTCGGCTTTTGCAGCAGCCCGCTCCTTTATGCATTGGGAAGGGGGCTCCTTCCCCTTCCAAGAGCTCCCCATTTGCAGTTGACTCAGAATGAGGTGGCAACCCAGCAAATGTCCCATAGCACACTAGTTGGGAAACACTGCCTTAAGCCACCCAAACTCTATCTGGACTTGGTGCAAAGATGGAGTCCATGGCACATCTTTGAAATGGGTGAGGAAGTGTTCTCCTTGGTCTGTTGGGCCTAGGCATTTTAGACTTCCCAAAAGTCTAAAGCTAGGTTATTTTGAAATATTTCAAGTTTCTAGGTTACTGGGCAGCCGTGTGCCTGGGATTTTTCAAGTTATAAAAATAAGCCTATCCTGCAAAGGTAACGTTGTGCTGTAGAGTCAGTGTCGACTCCTGGTGACCAAAGAACCCTGCGGTTGTCTTTGGTAGAATACAGGAGGAGTTTACCATTGCCTCCTCCCATGCAGTGTGAGATGATGCCTTTCAGCATCTTCCTATATCACTGCTGCCCAATATAGGAGATTCTCATAGTCTGGAAAATATTCCAGTAGGGATTTGAACCAGCAACCTCTTGTTCCCTAGGCAAATTACTTCCCCACTGTGCCATTAGGTGGCTTAGGCCTATCCTGTAAGGGACAAATAATGATAGGTCCAACTGCAAGAGAGTGATCATGAGCTTCATGACTTATGAACGTGGGTCTCCCTGCTCCTAGTGCAACCACTAAACCACACAGGCTTTGTATCCAGAACTCCACCACTTAAGAGGGAATTAAGCTCCCCAGTATGGAACTGAACAGGCTTAATAACTTGCATGATAAAGTGCTCATAATAAATGTTCAGGTTTATTTCAAATCCAACTTTATTGCAAGGTTTCACAACATTGCAACAATGTATTTTAAAAATAAGTTTAATAAGGACAAATTAATGTTCAGTGATAGAGGCCAGGTCACAATGGCCCCCCAGAAACTTGAAATAAATTAAGTAAAGCTCTTTGAAACTTCTTTTGACATCAGACTATAAATAACAGAGTTCGAAATCCAAGCTCAGGTGTCAGTTTTCTGCCCACCTAGCAGAACAATTCCACTGTACCTGTGAGTCAAAGGCCGCCTTTAAAGATGGATTCTGTTTTTGCCTCTGGCAGGCTTGCTTCAAAAATGTTACTGTCTCAATATTGCTTTTGATCAGCTCATTTTAAAAGATTCACATGTTCAAAATTTCTCTCCAGACAAAAATAATGTTAAACCCACAACAAATGGTTTATGTAGGACACCAGTTGTGTATGGTGCATGTTGCATATAGTTTTGTTCCTTAGATATCATGTAGTTAGGAACTTGGATTCTAAATACAAGGTGCTAGTTATAACCTATAAAGCCCTAAACAGCTCAGGCCCAAGGTATAGATAGATAGATAGATAGATAGATAGATAGATAGATAGATAGATAGATAGATAGATCTTTATTGTCATTGTCCTGTGCAGAACAACGAGATTGAAAAGAATCTACAACCACTACTACAGGACCTAACAAGAATAATCTAAACATATACCCATACGCCCCCCTCCCATCAACCCACTAAAAACCCACTAAAAAAACTCTAAAAACTAAATACAAAAAACCCCTCAGAAGCTGTGTTTTGCTGCGTTCAAAGCTGAGACCGCTTTTGGGTAGAAGCTACTTCTCAAGCGGCTGGTCCTGGTCTTTAAGACCCTATACCTCCTTCTCGAAGGCAGAAGCTGAAAGAGATCATTTCCAGGGTGTGTGGGATCCTGCGCTATCTCTACAGCTTTATTATAACACCTAGTGGCATAGATTTGATCTAAGGTAGGAAGAGTACACCCAATTATTTTCTCCGCAGTCTTAACAACCTTGGACAGCAGTGTTCTTTCTCTGGCTGTACAACTCCCAAACCACACACAGATCCCATAAGTATGCCCCCTTAAGTGGTGAAGCAGGGAAATGCTTGACTACTAAGCAGAAGGTTGCCAGTTCAAATCCCTGCTGGTACTATATCGGGCAGCAACGATATAGGAAGATGCTTAAAGGCAATCATCTCATACTGTGCAGGAGGAAGCAATGGTAAACCCCTCCTGTATTCTACCAAAAGAAAACCACAGGGCTCTGTGGGTGCCGGGAGTCGAAATCGACTTGACGGCACACATTACCTCTATTTAAGAGAACATCTTCTTTGCCAAGAGCCCCATCGCCCATTGAGTTCATCTGGAGAGATTTATCTGCAGTAGCTACCAGCTTGTCTGGTGGCTACACAGAGAAGGGCCATCTATGTTGCTTTCTCAGGACTCTGTGATGTGCTCCCTGCTGAAATAAGAGCTTCCCCATCTCTTACAACTTTTTAAAAGCCCCTAAAGATTCATTTTCTCACTCAAGCATTTTAACTTGACTGTGGTTTTTAATTGTTTTTAAGATTTTCATTTTTGTTTTACTTGCTTTATACTGTAAACCACCCAGAGACTGAAGTTTGGGGTGGTCTACAAATTCGAAAGTCATAAATAAATATAAATAAAAGAACCATCTCGGCAACTCTCTCAGAAAGAACAAAATCCAAAATATCATGCAAACGAGTCAGTCATATACTTAATTTGCATGTTGTGAACATAATGGTCTGGACCCCAAGAACTAATTCTACACACCCAGAACAGCTTCGAACAGCAGTCCTCCACGCAGTCCTGCAAAACTCTTTTGAAACAGAAGCAAGTTTCAAAAGCAGTTTGTGATGTGTAATGGGGACCTGCCACGAGAAATCAAGAGTCTCCTTGAGCGTGCCCAGGCTTTTGGAAGCATCTTGTTCAATCCCAGCCAGACATTTCCTTGCCCGTTGCTGCCCGCTTGATGAGGTCATCTGAGGGGGCTCTGCTCTGGGTGCCGACAATGAGGGAGGCTCAGTTGTCGTGCACGTGGGACAGGGCCTTCTCTGTTGCTGCCCCCAGACTCTGGAATGCTTTCCTGGTGGCTATTCTCTCCTCGGTCTCCATCACAGCTTTTAGCAAAAGTGTAAAATCTTGGCTTTTTGCCCAGGCATTTATTTGATTCTCTGCTGCTGCTCTTTATAGTCTGTATTGCTTGTATGCTTTTGTTTTAAATTTTAAATCAGATTTGTTTAATATTTTTTTCACTTAATATTTTAATTGCATCTTCCTCACCATCTTGTGTTTAAATTTTTTTGCTGTAAACCACCTTGAGATTGCTTTTATGAAAGGCGGTATATAAATTTAACAATCAATCAATCAATTTCCTGGACTTTCTCCCAAACACACACACACACACACACACACACACACACACACAATTTGGAACTTAGTGGGGATAGCTTTGGTGTGTGTGTGATGTGTACATCAAAAAGAAGGGCTGTAAACTGGGAAGGTATATCTCCAAGGGGAGGGGAATAAAGATTGCAGTTGATTTGGTGATCAGATAGCACAAAGCAGGAGTTTCCAACGCTTGAGTTGGAATTAATCAATAATAACTCCCATCATCCCCAGCCACTATGGCCTTTGAGGATGGGAGTTGCAGTCCAACAATATCTGTGGATCCATTGGTTGAGAAGCCCAGCTATAGAGGATCTTCAGTAGTTATACAGAAATGGAACATCCAAAAAATGCAGTTTTTTTCACAGCCGCATCATTTATTTATTTGGTGCATTTATATACAGGGTTGATAAAAATCAACTTTTAAAAAATTTAAAATGGGTTTTTTTTTAAAAAAAATGGATTTTTAAATTTACATTTATTTCTTTATCTGTTTATTTATTTATTTAAAATCATAAAGAACCTAGGTTAAAGATATTGTCATGAATATTAATCACAACTACTAATTATATTCTATGAACATATTAACAGCAGTATATAGGGATGACAGACCTGATCAGTCCTAATCTGCAGGTAGTATAAATGCAGCGTGCGCACACAGAGTCAAGCTTGCTCCCTCCCTCCACCCAGTGCAAAGACACAGAAGGTCAATGAATGGATGGATGGATGTTTCAGGGGTTGTCCCTTACTTACTTTTTAATATCTACATGAACCCCTGGGTGAGTTCAGCAGGAGATTTGGTGCTTGGTGTTATCAGTATGCTGATGACACCCAAATCTACTTCTCCTTTTCATCTTCATCATCAGGAAATGGCATTCATTCCCTAAATGCCTGCCTAGAGGCAGTAATAGGCTAGATGAGGGATAGCAAATTGAAACTGAACCCAAGCAAGACAGCGGTGCTCATTGTAGGGGCTCAGAATTAGAGGGATGAGTTAGATCTTCCTGTGCTGGACAGAGTTACACTCCCCCAGAAGGAACAGGTACTCAGCTTGGGGTACTCCTGGACCCAGGCCTCACCCTGGTATCTCAGGTGGAGGCTATGGCCAGGAGTGCTTTCTACCAGCTTGAGCTGATTCTATAGCTGCATCTAGTCCTTGAAAAGGACGACCTCAAAACAGTGGTGCATCAGCTGGTAACCTCCAAGCTTGACTACTGCAATGTGCTCTATGTGGGGCTGCCTTCATATATAGTTCAGAAACTTCAGTTAGTTCAAAATGCGGCAGCCAGATTGGTCTCTGGAGTAACCCAGAGAGACCATATTATGCCTGTTTTGAAACAGTTGCATTGGCTGCCGATATGTTTCTGGGCAATATACAAAGTGCTGGTTATTACCTTTAAAGCCCTGAACGGCTTAGGTATGAGTTACCTTAAAGAGCGCCTTCACCTGCATGATCCCCAGCACACGTTAAGGTCATCTGAGGAGGTCAGTTACCACCAGTATGTCTGGTGGCAACTCAAAGGCAGGCCTTCTCTGTAGCTGCTCCTGAGCTGTGGAATGCACTCCCAGCAGAAATCCGTAGTTTGAGTTCATTGTTGGCCTTCAGGAGAGCCTGGCCTTCCAGTGTTATGTAAGGATTGTTTTTAAAGGACTGATTTGTGGGGTTTGATTTTGTTGTTGTGAACTGCCCAGAGCCATTTGGATGGGACAGTATATAAATAAATTTAATTGCTGCAGCAGTCAATGAAGTTGTTTTTTAAAAAGGCACTCTTTGGCTGTTGCATTTTGCTCCACTTGTCGTTTCCAGACAGAGGCAGCCAACATACAGTGCATTGCAACAGGCAACTCTGGAAGTTATCAGCATGTGCACCACTGTTTTACAGTCACTTTTCCCCAAAAAAAATATGCAGTTGGTGTATCAGCTGGAGCTGATAAAAAGCACTCCTGACCACCACCTCAACCTGAGGTATCAGAGAGAGAGAGATCTGGATCCAGGAGAACTCCCAAACTGTGCACTTGTTCTTGTTCTTTCTGGGGGAATATAAGCCCATCCAGAGGACGAAGATCTATTCCAGCTTCCTACAATGAGCACCTCCATCTTATCTGGATTCAGTTTGTTGTCCATCATCATTGCCTGCAAATAGGCATTTAAGGAAGCTTAATTACCTGATGAAGCCAACAAGGAGAAATAGATTTGGGTATCATAAGCCTACTGCACCAAGTCTCCTGATGATCTACCCCAGCAGTTTCATGTAGATGTTAAAAAGCATTAGAGACAGTATGGAGCCATTCTGTAGCAGCTGCTGGAGTTCTAGTGCTTCATAACTATTGAAATTCAGAGGATCCCACAGTCAACTCTTTACAAGGTCCATTAATATTGAAGTCTCATAAGAAACAACATGGAAACCAAAGACTTTAGGGTGCAAGATACAAAGCTTACAGGGGAAATTAAGGGGCCCGTGAGCACCCATTGTCAGTCAGCATAGATAGTACTCGGCTAGGATTTCACTAATACAATGCATGTCTCCTGGTGGATTGCGACAGAAATAAGCAGTTATGGAAACATGCAAACCAGAGTCTTTAGTTCTCACATTGTTACTTGAAAAATCTTTACTTCAGCACTGGAGTTGCCTAGAATGACAGGAATAATTCTTTGTTTAAGCAATGAAGAGGAGGAGGAAGAGATCCAAGATGGGAGAGTTCAATTCTGGTTTAAGAAATGCATTCTCAATTAATGTGCGCTTTAATCCAATATTTCGCTCAGGTCTGGAAGGAAAAGTATAGAGGGAAAGACAGAACAGCAGCACCACAGAGCACTTGTGAACTAGTTCTGACTTCCATCAATGTTCTCATTCATCTCCATCTTACTGTAACAAACCTGAACTAAAAGCAGATGGCACGCAGAACAAATCTCACAAGGCTGGCAAAGACAGAAAGGGAGAGACCCCCTCTTCAATATGTCAGCATGAATAGCCGTGCTCCTTGATCTCCCTTTCTGAATATATACGCCATTGCATCCATATTACTGAAATCTGAGGTTGAAGAATCAGCTAGAGGTAGGAAGGCAGGCAAGATGAAGCTGTCAGAAGATGGCATGAGACAGATTTCCCCTGGCAGCTGATACCAGGAGAATAAAGGAGAGGAGAATACTATAGGAGCCCTACAGAGGGGATCATCTTTTAAATATGTGAAGATGTATGGATAGCAGGCGTAGGAAATGGGTGGAAGGCATGCAAAACTGGGGAGGGGGTGTATCAAACACATGAGAAAAGTTCAGCTAGAAGTTTACCAATACTGGAAGGAGAAGGAATGAAAAAAATGGCTGGTTGCTCCAAGTCCAGGGGTGTGAGAAGGATGCCAAAAATTCTAGGGGGTGAAGAGAGTTGTATGGATCCGACTGCATCAGTATTGGCAATGGAGGACAGGGCAGAGGGTAGAGAAGAAGGAGTGCCAGCTCTGAGGTAAAGGAAAGAAGGCTGGTCCCATAGGGGTTGGAGGACAGGCAGAATGGTGGCAGCTGCTACAAGGTAAGAGAACATTCCCCGCTCTTCCAAAAAGGACCTAAAGAAAGGCAAGGTTACAGGGTTGCTGTTTCAAGCAGTGGAGAAAGAGTAAGCAAGTCCTATCAAGGGAGAAAGCAAAGTAGTGGTCATTGGGGGCCATTAAGGGCATCAGGTAAAAAACAGACTGAGCTGCCCCAAGGCACAATCTGTGGCAAATCTCATGCACTCTGAACTCCCCGACTGTTCCAAGGAATAAATGATAAGAGGTGCCTGTACTGAGTTGAACGGGGTTGAGGCGAGTGTCAGGAGACCCAATTTGGGTATGGAATGTGGAAATCTGGAGACTTCCCCTATGAAGAAAGGAGAAGAGGGGGATGGGAAAAAGAGCAAGGTTGACACCACTAGAGATGCTAGCTTTGAGATTTTGAGAGAATGACAATGGCAGGGGAACAGGAATGCCTTGTACAGAGGTGAAGAGGGTTAAATATAGAGCATTATTATTATTATTACATACAGTAGCAGTAACAAGAAGGAATCTTGCTGCACCTTAGTCTAACAAATGTATTGTAGCATAAAGCTTTTGTGAGTTACAGCCCACTTCATCAGATGCTTAAAGTGTTCTCTTCAGCTGGCAGAGGGGAGAAAAAAATTGCAAACGGAGGAGTCATCAAATGCATGCCTGACAATACTATGCAAACCTTAAATGGCTATAAGATCAGCACAGTGTCCATTCCCAGCAGCAGTAACTGGTAGTAGAAGCAGCAGCACACAGAGCAAGACATCACAGGCACAGGCAAGGCTATTGCATTTGGTGCTATAAGAAGAAGGACCACCACCCCAGGCCCTGAGGGACAAGGAGCGGAAGAGCCGAGGCTCTTTAGGGGAATGAAAGTGGGGCAAGGAAGAGCCCCCTGCTCCCAGTTCCTCACAAGAAAAGGGGCTTGTGCCGAGAGAGCGATGGGAGAGGCAAGGCAGGGGCACCTGAATTCTTGTTACTGGGGGAGCAGATAACAGCTATTCCCAGAAGAGATGCTGGTTTAAGGCAAGGTCCTCACTGGGGTCAGAGAGGTCCCGGAGCAGAGCGGCAGGGAGAGAGCGAGGTTGCAGTCCGAGGCACACGGTTACCCAGGAGCAAGCCCTATGGACGGCAGTGGGGCTTGCTTCCGAGTAGACGTGCATGCATGGTAGGATTGCGCTGGAGAGACGGAGGAGGGTGCCGCTGGGAGAGGAGAGCGGGGCGGGGAGCGCCATGCCTGCAGAGCGTGGAGCCCGGCTACGCTGCCACTCACCCGGTGCCGCCGTCAACCACGCACGGGGGCAGGTGGTTCGTCATTTTCGGGCGGCGCGCGGGGGGGGGGCGCCTCAGGCCCTCCTCGCTGCTTGGACAGCCCCAACCGCCGCACCGCGCAGCCGACTGAACTGACAGCACCGGCCTCAGCGCGCCGGCGTCAAGCCCACGCTTCTTCTCCCACCCCCTCCCCCCAACGTCACGTGCTTTTAAAACCCTGCGGTGCCCCCGGGGCGGCCATTTTGAGATGGGGCACGGCTAAGCCTTTGCCCTTAGGTTCCTTCCTCCTCCCACCCCGCCCCCGCCCCATCACTTAGCAACCGGTGGGGTTTGGCCTGGAGCCGCGGGCGGGGCAGAGCAGGGACAAGGGAGAGAAGCCCAGGGAAATCTAATGTCACAGCAATGCCCAATAAAAGAAGAAATAAAATAGCTTATCCGCAGACGCCCAGCCTCAGCAGTGCTGATACAATGCTGCTAATTGATAACCTACACACCATTCAGGTCCTTGCTGGTCTCTGGCCATAATAAAAGAAATTCATTCAGCAACTCAGGTCACAGTAGCCAGTTCAGCTTGAAGGTGCCACAAGGTTGTAGTACAGCAGTGGTTGCCAGTTGCTGATTCGTGTTTGAAGGCCCCTAATGTTGCATAACTTATTTATTTATTTATTACATTTATAAACCGCCCCATCCAGAGGCTCTGGGCTGTGTCCAACAACTTTTTTAAAGAAATAAAAAAAACACAATTCAAATCACAGTGGTAAAAACAATCTGAAAACAATTAAAAACAATTAAAATAAAGGCCAACAGCAAGCCTAAACTGCGGATATTTGCTGGGAGTGCATTCCATAGGCCTGGAGCACCTACAGAAAAGGCCCAGTTCCGAGTCGCCACCAGACGTACCGGTGGTAACTGGAGATGGACCTCTCCAGATGACCTCAATGAGCGATGGGGATCAAACCAAAGAAGGCACTCTCTAAGGTAGCCCGCACCCAAGCCATTCAGAGCTTTAAAGGTAATAACCAGCACTTTGTATTTTGCCTGGAAACATATTGGCAGCCAGTGCAACTGTTTTACGACAGGCATAGTATGGTCTATCCGGGTTACCCCAGAGACCAATCGGGCTGCCACATTTTGAACTAACTGAAGTTTCCGAACTACGTACAAAGGCAGGCCCACGTAGAGCGCACTGCAGTAGTCGAGCCTGGAGGTTAGCAGCTGATGCACCACTGTTTTGAGATCGTTCTCTTCAAGGAATGAACGTAGCTGTCGAATCAGCCGAAGCTGGTAGAAAGCTGTGGCTTCCAGCGGCATCTGGTGGGCCACTGCGCGAAACAGGATGCTGGACTAGATGGGCCTTGAGCCTGATCCAGCAGGGCTGTTCTTATGTTCTTATGTAAAGCGCTCCTGGCCATGGCCACCACCTGAGATACCAGTGTGAGGCCTGGATTCAAGAGCACTCCCAACCTGTGTACCTGTTCCTTCTGGGGGAGTGTAACCCCATCCAGCACAGGAAGATCTAACTCATCCCTTAAATTCTGATCCCCCACAATGAGCACCTCTGTCTTGCTTGGATTCAGCTTCAATTTGTTATCCCTCATCCAGCCCATTACTGCCTGTAGGCAGACATTTAGGTAGTGAATGCCATTTGATGATGATGATGATGATGATGATGATGATGATGATGATGATAGAGAGGAGAGTTAGTCTTCTGGTAGCAAGCATGACTTGTCCCCTTAGCTAAGCAGGGTCCACCCTGGTTGCATATGAAAGGGTGACCTGATGTGTGAGCACTGTAAGATATTCCCCTCGGATGGAGCCGCTCTGGGAAGAGCAGAAGGTTCCAAGTTCCCTCCCTGGCTTCTCCAAGATAGGGCTGAGAGACATTCCTGCCTGCAACCTTGGAGAAACCACTGCCAGTCTGTGAAGACAATACTGAGCTAGATAGACCAATGGTCTGACTCAATATATGGCAGCTTCCTATGTTCCTATGATGATGACAAGGAGAAATAGATTTGGATGTCATCAGCATACCGATAACACCCTGCACCACATCTCCTGATGACCTCACCCAGCGGTTTCATGTAAATATTAAAAAGCATTAGTGACAGAATGGAGCCCTGAGGGACTCCATATAATAGCTCTTGTTTTAAAGAGGAACTGTCACCAAGCTCCACCATCTGGAATCTGCCTGAGAGATAGGAGCGGAACCACTGCAAAGCACTGCCTCCTATCTCCAATTCCCCCAGGCGATCCAGAAGGATACCATGGTCGATGGTATCGAACGCTGCCAAGAGATGCAAAAGAACCAACAGAGTTACTTACACTCCCTTTGTCGATTCCCCGGTATAGGTCATCCATCAGGCCGACCAAGGCAGACACAACCCCATAGCCAGCTTTAATGCTGGTTTGAAATGGATCTATATAATCGGTTTCCTCCAAAACCGCCTGGATCTGCTCCCCAAGGCCAGAGAGCTGACAGGGCAACCAGAAATGGAAACAGTTACTAAATTACTGGTTTCCCTTCCCCTGTAATAGCCAGCTGCTCTGCCAATGCTAATTCTTCTGTTACCCACCACAACAGTAATAGCTGGCCCAGAGCCACAGGACACACACCCGGCATCATTCTGGCCAAGAGAACCCAAACACATGACAACAAAAGGCCTAGCACAACCCAATAAAAGGGAGAACTAACAACATTCAACCCAGACCTCCAACCCCACCTTATAACTCCCCCCCCACAGACCCCAGTCCCACACCGAAGGCCCGTCACCAAATGTCAGCCCCCTTTGGCGGCCGGCTTCGGCGGCTGCCTACAGGTGGTCTGCCGACTGTGCCTCTGGCGTGCCTCCCTCCAGTATATGCTGCCACGGACTCCAGAAATCTCTCATCTCATGAGAGATCTCTGGTCCTTGGGGACAGGTAGAACAAGTCAAGCACTCAGATAGAAGGGACAGGTGGAATAGGGCAGCAATCAGGCTGCCCCAAGCCAGTTCTTCAGAAGGTCTGGGGCTGCAGAAACAAACCTCCTCATCCGAGACAGGAATGCGCAGGCAGGGTGAGACAGCTGTTGTTCATCAGGAGAAGTCAGGGAGCTGACAGAATCTACCCCCTTCCTCTCAACACCCTCTCCGGTCTCCCATCATCATAATACATTGTGAAGGAAGAATCAATAACTGCTGCATCCACAACGAATGCCATCAAAACTGAGAGCTCAGCTCCATTGTAGTTAGTGTACTTTTGTGTGGATTGTAGGGCTGCTGCAAAGAGTTGTGAGTGATACTTGTACCACTTGTCCCTTATTTCAGCCCAAAACTGTCGGGGGCAGGGGAGCCACCATTGCACGAACAGGTTCAAAGAACCCGGGCTGCTGCACTCAGGGGCTGTGGCTTGCACCCCAGCCATGCCCCCTGTGTCTGATGTCACATGGAGGGGACGTGGCATGCTCGCAAACAGAGCCACGTACCCCTTTCAAGTTTATTCCACCCAGTGCCGCAATTGCAGTGAGGCCAAGAGCGGCTCTCCCTGCTTTAAAAGGCAGGGAGCCAAATTCCCGGCCTTGCTGCAAACACAGCACTGAGCGGAATATGCTTGAAAACAGAGTACGCAGTTCCGTTTGCAAGCACACCACCACATCAGATGTGGTGGTGGACACCGCTGGTGAGCTGAACCAGCGCCGCTGGCAGCTTCCCTACACTCCTGTCTCTGTCCCTTGAGGTATGCAATTTGTCCCTTTTTTTTTTTCAGCTAATGGGAAGGACCTATGGCTCAGATCAAACCAGTTATTCTCACTAATAACAAATAGTTAATGAGTTCCAACTCCAACTTGGGGCTGATATTACTCACTTCGATGACACTCCAGAGAAAGGCAGGGCTGCCTGAGTGGGCCAACCAACCGTGGCTCAGACCCAGAGTTCCTCAGGTAGCCAATGTTGGGGACACACACCCCAAGATTAGTCCCAGAGCCACCAACCCAGAATTATATGGAACCCAGGCCTGTGTCTGATTCCATTTTATAAGAGTTCAATTAAATGCCTGAACTCAAGGTGAACTGACACCCAGATCTCAGGACTGCCTCATGTACTGCTCTGTGTCAAGGTCTGGCCAGCTGCTAGGGAAGTTCACGAAGCAAGCAGAGCTACTGAAATCGGATATGGCTTGGCTGAACGCTGTCAGCAAGGAATGCTGACGAACGTTGATTCTCAGCAATGAGTAGGAGGCTGGAGCTGTGATTTATAGAGCAAGCCGAGAGCTCCCAGCTGGTAGGAATTCACGGCTTGTCAGCCCTCAGCAAGAGGCGTTTGCTTCTCCTAACAGCCTCTAATTGCGTTTTACGTCTCGTGATCCTGCGCTGTTGTGGAGTCATAGGTGTTTCATTACATAGCCCTTCTTCGCATTGGTCCCCCACGCCTTCTGCTGACTCAGGTTGCCGTGCCTGCTCTAAATCATTAGTTGGATCTACCACAGCCGTTTCATGAACGCTGACAGCCGGGCTCTGCCCCTCAGACACTCCTGAATCGGCTGGAAAGTTGACAGCTTCCCCTTCCTCCTCGCTGTCGGAGCTCGAGGGCGTGACACTCTGTGAAAGAGGAGGCAATCCAGCATTGTATTGTGAAATGGGCACTCACAGAAACACAAGGGCTAGGCCTGAGCTAATCAGTATGCTAAAATGTAACTCACTATCAGATAATGTCTGTGGAAGAGGCCAGGGGCTGATCTCCCCTTTCCTGTTGCAAGACGTCTATGTTAATCTTTGTCAATTATTGCTCTGCTATGCCCAAAGGGGATTACTCAGTTGCTGTCTATAGAAATTCCACCCTAGAAGAACACCTGTAGATTTAGTCCTTTTACTAATACCTTCTGGGACCAGGCCCAAATCTGGGGACAAGAGAAGAGGCCCATTTGCAGCTCAGAGGTGCAGATTTGCTTTGGTCTCCTCCCCAAGATAGCAGCTAACAGAAGATGGGATTAAGATCTCCCTGGACTGCCTGAATAATTAAAAAGACATTATCCAGAAGGTAACAGCAAGTTGTCACCTTTTGGGACCCAGGAAAGATGATGGGAGATCAAAGGAAGATACAACTATAAAGAAGGAGGCTTACTGGACAGAGAACTGGCAGTCTCTTGCCTACAGGCAGTCTTGTGCCTACAAGCAATCTTGTGCCTACAAGCAAGATCTGCTCATGAGCAATCCAAGGGTTTGCTGCTAAGCCACAGGGCAACAAGCAGGAACTCTGTCCATGGACAAGAACTGGCTGTGACTTCCACTGCGCAGTGAGAAATCAAGACTTCCCCAGCCATGGTACATTCACTCTCTGCCTCGCTCTGAGCAAACTGTCTGCTTGACCAGCCTGCTTGACCACCAGAAGCCAGACAACCGCTCCCAAGTTGCTGTTCCCTGCTACAGCCTCTCTACTTCAGCTGAAAGCCCCACCACTCTCAAGCCTCTGATCCTGGTAATATGCTGCCTTCACAAGCCTTGGATCCCTCTTCCCTCCTTCCTACTAATCACTGCTACCCCCTTCCTAAGCCCTCCCTCCTTCCTTCTTCTCTCTAAATGTTTTATTAGGATTTGTTAGATTATTAGATAGCTGTAATTACTGATTGCACAAACATATGTTAGTTAGGCACATTACACTACACTTTGAATCGGAAACATGTTTTTAATGTGGATTATTTTATCCTGATGAGCAACTTCTTATAATAAAGCCCATTGAACTTTCTGAGTGTGTGTCTCTCTATCTCTGTTTGTGCGCCCAGATCCTACATGGTCACCATCTCCAAGAACCAATTCAGTTTGTGTATGATGTGACTTTGCCTCTTTCCCTCTGAGCATGTATAGAGTGCGAAACCAGGTGTAGTTCACAACACCAGGGGCGGAGCCACACTTGAAAGAGGGTGAAAACTCCCAGCCAATCAGCTGACTAGCAGCTGGAGAACAAGTTCTTGTGGCACCCTGCAAACCTTGTTGGTCTTTCATGTTTTAATCATCCCAGTCTATTTCTGTGCCTATCTATGGCTTTGCTGTTTACACTCCGTTTAGGGTGGTTTGTTCTCTTTTCTTCTTCTCTTCCCCCCTCCCCTGTCCAAATATATTAAAGAAAGCAATATATATTAAAGTCACTTTGGGACTGTTGAGGCGATCAGATGCAGCTTGGTCTTGCATTGGTTCTGCTGTTGTTTACACCTTGTAACTGTGGACTCCTGTCCTCTAGTAATCTGCTACACTATATTACACGTGTCCTTAGTGTTCTTCTGCAGCAAAGACAGGGAGCCAGGAGAAAGAGAGGAAGTCAGCGAGGGGCCCATTTTAAAATCTCATCCCTGGGCCCACTCTAACCTTACTCCAACCTTACTATGCCCCTGCATCACATCCAGTTTGGCTAACCATGATTATATCAATAAGCAGAGGAGAATCAATCTAAGTTGTAATTTATAACATAATGATATACCCATGTAAACCATCCACGTTGGGAGGGCAGTCTAACCTAAAACTAAGGCCTAGGGAACCACAGTACAGCCATCTTAATATGAAGTCCCATAACTCTCTATCCCTCTTCCACACTGGAAACTAAGGGGTTAATTCCCCCAGCCCTCTCTGCCCAGGGAGGTAGCCTTTACCTCTTAAGGAGTAAATCTGCTGCTGCTGTTGGTATCTTACTCTTCTGCTAAGAGAAACAGAGACAAGGGGCCCATATAACTCGCTGACACCTCTAGGAAGATAAGGGAAGGGGCAACAAATGGGGAAATGGAATAGGCAATAAAGGGTGGATGTTGGGAAACTGATACAAGTTAAGGGGTGGTCAATTGTTTCGTTCTGATGTAAACAAAGGTGGATCTGCACTGATAATAGGCTTTGCATTCCTTCTAAGACTTTTGTTACACCATGATAGATGACTAAGCTACCCTCTGTGTATAAATACTTACCTGTAACTGGGGGTCACTGCTCTTGATTTGGGTGAACCCCGAAAGCCTTACTTGTTAGCAGTAAAATCCCATGAGCTTTTCCCTATGTGTGTGTATTATTTGGCATCGTGCACCACCCAGACAAGAACTGGCTTTCACGGTTATATCAATTTAAGTCAAAAGTGGTAAAAACACATACAGCACTCAGGCTCCCAATTACTCCCTGCCTCATGTCCCTTATTTGGGCAGAAGGATGTTGGCAACTCTACCTCACCCGTACCTCTAGATTTCCATAGGCAGGTAGTTTTGGGGGTCAGGAGTCAAGACCATATTACATCACACTAGCTTAGATGTTAAAAAGGTCCTGTTCCAGATTCTGTCACTAATCAAAGCATAGGAAATTTTCTGCTGTTGGGCCCAGGCTGTGGAACTCCATTTGTGGAAACTTATCTTCTGTGAGGCCCAGTTGGATCTCTCAAATACTGCCTTTAAGGCATAGGTTGTTTGAAAACCGTCTGCTTTGTTGTGTCCATGGCTTGGAATGAGACAGTGATTTTATGGTGCAGCGGGGAAATGACTTGAATAGCAAGCCCACTGGTATGTTTTCCAGACTAGGGGAATCACCTATATCGGGCAGCAGCAATACAGGAAGGTGGTAAAAGGCATCATCTCATACTGCACAGGAGATGGCAATGGTAAACCACTCCTGTATTCTACCAAAGAAAACCACAGGGCTCTGTGGTCCCCAGGAGTCGACACTGACTTGACAGCACACTTTACCTTTACTTTCCAATAGGCTTATGAGATCACCCGGCATTCTGTGTGTGTGTCCGTGTGTCCCCCACCCACCCCCGCCCCATCAACGTCGCAACGACTGGACCAATATTAACCAAATTGGGTACAGTTGTAGGGACACACAGGGACACCTCAGTGGTGTAGTTTGTGATGATGTCATCCAACCCAGTTCAAGTTGGCGGGCAAGAAAACATTTGAGGCGCATATGCACTAACTTGTGGACAGTCTAACTGATTTAAACCAAATTTGCTACAGCTGTACAGACACATAGGGATGCCCCAGTGGCATAGTTTGTGATAATGTCGTCCACCCCGATCCAAGATGGTGGATGTGTGAACTTTTGAGGTCCAAGTGCACTAACCTGAAGACTGTCTAATCAATTTGAACCAAATTTGGTACAGCTGTAGTGAGTGACAAACAGGGACACCTCAATGATGGTGATCTTACATTAGTTTGTAATGATGTCATCCACCCCAATTCAAGATGGCAGATGCATGAGCATTTGAAGTACAAGAGATCTAACTTGTGGACCTTGATTTGAACCAAATTTAGTCCAGTTGTAGAGGCAGTTAAAGGAAAGTAGGCTGATTAGTTCTTACTAGAACAACTTGTTTTGTTTTTGCTGGTGTTTAAATTCACTCTCATGTTTTTGTGCATGTTCTGTGTTTGAGGTTGTATTGTTTAGAAGTGGTTTTAAATTGTGTAATGTTTTGTTTCATTTTGTACACCACTTTGGCTATTTTTTTTAAGCAACCAGAAATGCAGTTTAGAATTTTCTATATAAATCTTTAAAATCCACAGTCTGCATTCTGAAGGGGTAATGTCCCAGGAGGACTGTACCACATATTTTTCATGATCATGTAAAACTACTGTTGATAACACTGGTTTGAAAGGTACCTAACCCATGTCAATGATTTGTAGTTAGCATTCAGGATCTGAGGGGAATAATTAACAGATATTGTTAGCAAGCACTTCTATGGAGAGGAAAAACTCAGATGGGGGACTATTGGGAAGTAAACAAAATAAACCTTATTGCAGAAAATTCTCCACATATGTAATTCAGTTCAGTTTTTCTAATAAACTAAAGCTGGTTTGTTTTCTAATTAACTTTTAGATTACAAGACACTTTCACTCCAAGCCACAACAATTCAAGTCCAATAATTAATTAGCTGGGGTAAAATCCCCAAGAAAAACAATTGAAATGTTATTTCATTTTATTTAATCTTCCCATCTTCCAGTGCTGTGAAACCTCAGAATCGCCAAGCAAGTGCTTATCTAAGAAAAATGATGGAAAACCCATAATGAGAATAACCTGACACGGATCCCTTAGGCAATCAATGCACGTACATGATATGGCCAAGTCAAAAATATGGCAATTGGTATTAAGGTTCTCAGGAGTTTCTTCACAAGCCACTTTCCATTATCATGGGCAATAGCAGACATGTTGACCCATTACAAAAACTTCAAAGACCACAATCTGGTAATACCAGTAGGATCAACCAACACAACACAAAGTTGTGAACAGCATGTGTTTAAGTTCTCACAAACTTTCTGCTCACAATTTTGCATTATGTTATTGTCAAGTCCCAATGTCTGAAAAGTGTCAGCAGTGTGTAGATTTTTCCATGAATACAGCCAAACTCCTGGAGCCAGCAAAACTGAATTCTAGAATTAGAATAAATTAAATAAATAAAAGTCTGAAATTAACTTCCTTAATTTGTTCCATTTGCAAAAGATGTGCTCTTGCAGGAGTCAGAATTTTGTCTGGGATAGGGGAAATGGAGAAAGAATATTTGTGCTACAGAGAGAGATGTGTGGAGGAACTAGCCTCAATCCAGCTTTGCCACAGTTCATTGTATGTAACTAGTGATCCTCAGAGGCACATAAACACCAGCACAAGACACATGTGGCAAATTCAGAGGACTAGATGTATGTCTAAAATGCATGCACATCAGCTGCACATGTACCTTGATGGATGGAGGCAGATGCATGTAAGACAATCCACGCAATATCACCAGCTCCATAATCACTATTTTCTTTAAATAAAATACAATTCAATTTACACATTTATTTTTGAACCTTCACTTTCACAGAATGGTTAACAAGAGAGCTATCTAATTGCTAAAACTGGCCCAGAAAAATGCCCATAGAAAACAAAATGCAAGGGTAGCATTTGCTTCAGTTGTTATTTGAGTGTGTAAAATAAATAGGCAGTCAAGTGTACTGTTTCATGCTGGTGGGTAAAAATAAGAGGAATAACTGATTAAGTAAGCCCATTTTTATCCTTTTAAGGAAAAGCGACATTCTCTGGAATCTTTGGGGGAATGGGGGTTATCCCCTTTACACAAATTTAGCATTAAAGTTTCTGGGGTTTTATAATCCCCATGGACCCCATGCCACAATGCAATATACATCTGATTCTTCTCTTTTTATATTAGCATTTGTGAGTCATAAATAATAGATTGCAAAAGGAATTCTGGGAATGTATTCATCTTAAACTGAGCACTAAACTGTTTGCAAATGTACTTAGGCAATAGTCCAAAAGAGGCATCAAACATGTCAATTGGATATTGGGAAGTGAAGTGTCACCATATGTTAGATTAGGAAGTATGAAATATAAGCATGTAGAGAGATAACTGTCAGATCTACTAAGAGTAAAAATAGGAAGATATGTTCTTCTGGAATTACATAAACTTCTGTTCTAGCAAGACCAAACTTTCAACCCTAGCCTGCTTCACATTATGCATTTCATGCATAGAAAGCTCTTGCATGTTGAACAAATCATGAAATTTGAATGTAGATATACATGAGAAATCATTCTATGTATTTTATTATTTTATTTAAAACACCTGTACCCCACCTCTCAGTCATAAGCATTAAATATATTTAAAAAGCAAAAACAATATGTTGCACATAATAGCAGCAAATCATACTTGACAATTCTGTATAATCCCCACTGCACCTTAAGGTCGTCTGGAGAGGTCTGTCTCCAGTTACCACCAGTATGTCTGGTAGCAACTCAGAACTGGGCCTTCTCTGTAGCTGTTCCTGGAATGTGGAATGCACTCCCGGCAGAAACCTATTTGTTTGGTCTGGCCTTCCAAAGTTTTTAAATTGTTCTTGAATGTTTTGAACTGTTAAAAATGGTTTTGAACTGATTTTAATATTGGTTTTAAAGCTGATTGTTTTAAAAGTGTTTGCTTTTTGTTTTGCTGTTGTAAACCACCCAGAGCCACTTTGTAGAGCCCCATATAGAGCACATTTATTTATTTGACCCCTTTTCTTGGAGACTGAAAGCAGCTTGCAAAGTGAAATGTAATTAATTAATTAATATCCATAACACCAATGTCACACCATGCTAAAAACTGAGATCAATGGTTTTCAGCTTATTTCTGAAAACTAGCAGAGAGGGAGCCAGATGGATGAATAGTGGAGGGGCCATAACCCAGAGGGCCATGTTTCTTATTACTACCCACCTCACCTCAAAGATGGGGGCATTCAAAGCAGGACTTTGAAAGAAAATCTTAAATGTTGGACAGGTTCATGCGAAAGTTAACAGTCCTTCAGATATCCTGGTTTCAAGCCATTTGAATGTTAAAGGTAATAAGCAGGACTTTGAACCATGCCAGTGTAGTTCTTTAAATACTCACAAGCTCTGTTGCCTGATTTGAGTACCAGTTGGCAGCCTAGATGCTGTAGCCTGTACTTTTCACCAAATGCAATTTCCAGACTTCAAAAGCAGCCCCATGTGGAGTGCATTTATTTATTTATTTATTTGGCCCCTTTTCTTGTAGACTCAGAGTGGCTTGCAATAAATAATGCATCCTAATGTAAATGAGATGTTTTTGCTGTACTTTGAAACTCATCACATTCTTCTGCTGGTGCGCAATGGATATTCCTGTTGCATTTCTTTCTTCACTTACTCTGCTGTCAGCTTCATTTGCTGCTGTTTGAGTGTCTCCAGAGATTCAACTCTCTCTTTGCCAATTTCAGCTGAACATGCTTCTCCTGCATGCTTGGAAGGCTGGACTGAATTTCTGGCAGGTGGGCAGAGCCAACCTGTCTTCATCCAGCTACTGAATAGCAGCAATTAAGATGGATTTTCTGCTATTACATGTGTTATTTGGTGCAGAATGTGCTCTGAGAAACCACACTTAACTACAGTTTCCCCAGCACTGGATACTGCATGACCATGCAATTAAATAGGCATGCACTGGAACCTCACATGTGACCACATGTAGATTTCATGCTTTTTCCTACATACAAGTGTTTTCTGTGTAGGAAATGCATAATAAGTTAAGTAGCCTTCAGTTATAAAGAATCTGACTTGGCCATATGAACCATGTGATTGTAAATGCCTTCTGGTAAGGACCTGTCTTTTACTTATGTTACTCCAGGGCTGCTCAACTTCAGCCCTCCTACAGATTTTGGCCTTCAAGTCCCAGCAGTTTGGAGGTGCTTCTGGATCCAAGCCTGTCCCAGGTCGAGCCAGTGGCCAGAGGTGCCTTCTATCAGCTTTAGTGATACACCAGCAGTGTCCGTTTCTTGAAATAAATGACCTCAGTGATACATATGCTGGTAACCTCCAGACTGGATAACTGCAGTGCGCTCTATGTGTGGCTGCCTTTGTATGTAGTCCGGAAACTACAGCCAGTTCAGAATGCTGCAGCCAGGTCGGTCTCTTGGTCATCTCAGAGAGATCATATTACTCCTGTACTGAAAGAGCTACACTGGCTGCCCATAAGTTTCCGGGCAAAATACAAGGTGCTGGTTATAACCTATAAAGCCTTAAATGGCTTGGGTCCTGAGTATTCAAGAGAACGTCTTCTTCGTCATGAACCCACAGCCCATTGAGATCATCAGGAGAGGTCCATCTGCAGTTGCTACTGGCTCATCTGGTGGCTACTTGGGGATGGGCCTTTTCCATTACTGCCTCGGAGTTTTGGAATGCACTCCCTGTTGAAATAAGAGCCTTCCCATCTCTGACATTTTTCAAAAAATCTTTAAAGATGCATCTGTTCACCCAGGCTTTTAATTACATACTGTTTTAATAGTTTTAACATTGTTTGTTTTATAATTTTAAATTGTTGTAATGATTTAACTTTTTCTGCTATCATTTATTTTAACTAATGTTTTAATTTTCCTGTTGTCATTTATTTTGTTTTGTTGTAAACTGCCCAGAGATGTAAGTTTTGGGCAGTATACAAATATGTTAAATAAATAAATAAACAAACAAATAATTCCTGGCTATTGGCCACTGTGGCTGGGGATTATGGGAGCTGTTGTCCAAAAACAGCTGGGGGGCCTAAGTTGAGCAGGCCTGTGTTACTCTGTTAAGTGCCATATATGCTGTGAGTGTTGTGTAAAATAATCAACTGCAACATTTCATTGATTAATCCAGGAGTTCCCAATAGGATGTTGGTCATTGTGGCTGGGAATGATAGGAGTTGTAGTCCAACAATTGGAGACCCAAGTTTGAGAACTCCTGGATTAATCAATTTGTCATGACCCCTCTTTGACCCAGTCCTACCAGGGGTTAGTTTCCAGCTTCAGAGTTTCGTCCCAGCTCTAGTGAGGGTAGTTTGAGTGCCCATTAGCTTCACAGGACGCTCCCCACACTAGCCAGCTCTTTCTGCCCCCGTCCGCCTGGATCCCCGAGCTCCCACCTACTGGTTAGTTCTCCCCTGTCTGGCCTCTCATCACTGGCTATATGTAGGCCCAAAATCCTGTCGATGGTCTTGCAAGATATCAGGCTCTCGCCGGAAAGTCTCGCAAGACATCCCGTTCTTGCACCATCTCAGGGCGAGATCTCACATACCCACTCCCAGTAAATAGTTGGACACCCAGGGAAATGAGACGGGGCTAGGAGTGCTTGCAGTCTGGGGCCGAGAGCTGCTCAGAGGCATCAGGACAGCCTCTGGGTGGCAAAATATAGGTCCGCCACCACCTTCCTGTTGCATGGCAACAGCAGATTCCAGACACAATTATTACATAAAATCCTAAAAACTGCCCCTGATTAACCAGGAAGTAGGTTTTTATAAAATCACTAATCGTTTTAAATATGCAGTTATGAAAAACATGGGAGGAGAAGGGACCAGGTGCCATTTTAGAAGGAAAACTCCCCTATTATCTTCCAGAGGAGAGAATGCCTTTTCTAAGATGGCATCTACAGCACTGCTTGTATGCATCAGGTATAAATACTTTTTTCTTCAGAAGTATTGTTTTATTCATATGTGGACGTATGCAGCTTTACTCAATTAATTAATCAATTAATTGTCTAGAAATCATATAATTAATCAAGTACCAGCACAACCCTATGCATGTTTACTCTACCTACCATATTCAGTGGGGCTTAGTCCCATGTAAGTGTGCATAAGATTGTAGATTAAGGTTTCTTTAATCAGGTGACAGCAAATAGTAATAATTAACATATAGAATATCCAAGAGGCCACCATGGGTTGGTTCCTCACACTCAAAAAATCCATAGTTTCCTTCACCTTCTACAACACTTGAGGGTTTAGAAAATTCAGGCCTGTTGTACACTCCATTCCTCTAAGAAAACAGCCATCTCTGAAAAGGCAAGCATGTAGCAATGTTTTACTTCACTGTGCTTCATGTCACTGCCTGTTTTCCTTTTCACAATGCTCATGTTGATTATCAACATCTGCTGGCTGTCTACGAAACTCTATCACTAATGCTCCAAACCACAGTTAAAAATCCAACTGCCCTCAACAGAAAGAGAAAATAGCACAAAACAGTAACAGCTGTCACCAACAGTCAAAGGGAATGCCAGAAAGGAAGAAGTGAGTGCTGCAATAGATGGGGTGGAAGGAAAGAAAGAAAGAAAGAAAGAAAGAAAGAAGAGGTGGAGGATCAGACAAGTGCAAAAGAGGAGGAAAAAGAGAAGGTTACTGAGATAATGTATGGGAAGCCCTTGGAATACTCAAGAAACATTTGTTTATTTTATTTAACATATTTGTATACTATCCCAAAACTCATGTCCCTGGGCAATTAAATTTTGTAATATGCGTTCTTATATATGAAATCTATCCAACTGCAGTTAGTCCATGTGAAGGCTAAGACACTCTACTAGTCTCAGAAATACCAGTTCACCCCAAAGTTTCCAACAAAATCTTCAAACTTCCAACCATTGCAAAAGCCAAACTCTTGTTGGAACTAGGACCCTGACAGCATCAGCTCTCAGCTGCAATGTCTCATAGTAACTAATGGGTTTTTTTTAAGGTCATGGATAAATAGTGCTGGACTCCTCCCCTTTTTTGTTCTTCCAGTGTTAGTCTCCATTTTGTCTCTCCAGAGATGCAGTTTGTTTTGGTCTCTTTCTTCAACCATGAGCTACAGCTGAAATAAGCTGCAGGCTTTTTCACATTTGTTTGTAACCTTTTCTTTAAATACATCCTTGTACTTCTTCAGTACTAAAAAAACTGTCTCAAGACCTCTTGCTTTGATGCTTTCTCACCAATCTAGTTTTGCTCTGCCATTTGGGGACTAAACTTCCATTCTTCCCTTTCAGCAGCATTTGCAGACTAGGCCAGTACTTTCAGCCCTCACGACTTGCTTGTGGATGGCTGCGTGCCATATAGCTTGAGCGAAAAAGTTTCCATTAGCAGCTAATTTCCCATTAATTGGCAGTGCCTGTTATAAGAACAGACATTCGACAGAAGTTCACCTGGAGAGGAAGAAGCAGAAGCATGAAAGACCATAAGGTCTGGTACAATTGATTTTCTGCCTCGTGAAGCTAATAACAGATGTCCTACTTCAGGTTGGCTTGATTTAGTGGGGAGAAAGGTGCTTTGTCTGATAGAACTGTCACATTTGAGCTAGTAGCTTCCATTATGAAATGAAGACTTGCCTCCACAAACAGAGAATCATTGCATTTTTCAATGCACTCTCTTTTCTTTTCTGTTTTTTTTTCCTTTTGTCCATCAAAATATTAATGGACTTTTGAACAATGAATACCTTTTAGCATGCCAGCCATTAAAAGGCTAATCTTTCTCCTGTAAGGAGATACAGTAGCTCAAAACTGGTTTTTCAAAAAATAATAAAGTCAAAAGGAAAGCCAACACCACCCCTGAAAGTGGCACAATAAATTTGGGTGCCTATTATTATTGTTATTGTGGTGGTGTTTGTTATCTGACATCGTAATCCACACTGCACTTGAGCAAGGTCATTGTACTAGCACAAGGCTGCTGCGCTAGCGCCTTGCAATCTGTTTGGAGCTCGCACTCCAGACTAGAGTTGCACGAGTGTACGCACATTTGCTCTTGTACAACAGGTGAGCAACCCATGGCATGTCTCACACAAAAAGGTGCCTCTGCCAAGTTAGCAGGGGTGCAGAGCCCATCAGTGTAGGGTAGCAGGATATGCAGATCCCCTCTGTGTATATGTGAAGTTGGTTTTTGCCCCAATATGCATCACTTTATACTTGCTTACATTGACCGCATTTGCCATTTTGTCGCCTACTCACTCAGTTTGGAGAGATCCTTTTGGAGCTCCTCACAATCTGTTTTGGATTTCACTACCCTAAGTAGTTTAGTGCCATCTGCAAATTTGGCCACTTCACTGCTTACCCCAACTTCTAGATCATTTATGAATAAGTTAAATCCCAGCTATTATCCCAACAAGATCATCAGAGAGGCCTTTGCTCTGTGTGCCAACATTGAGAGAGGTTGTCATGCACATGGGACAGGGCCTTGTCTGTTGATGCCCCCAGGCTCTGGAATGCTTTCCCAGTGAGCATTCGCTCCTTGACATCTGTGGCTGTTTTTAAAAAACAACTAAAGACTCTTTCATTTGTTCAGGCTTTTACCCCTTAAGGGCTGATGAGTCTCTCAGCTTTCCTGTTTGTCTTTTTAATGGTGGATTTTTATGTTTTATGATTTTTACTGTTTCACTGGTTTTAAGGTTTTAAAGGCAACTTTTATGGAAGTTTATTGTATTTTAACTTTTGTAAACCATCTTAAGATTCATTTATTGAAGGCAGTATAAACACTGGACTATAAATAAAACAAAACATTATGCTCTCTCATCTGCAATATGGGGATAATAAAACTGGCCATAGAGCGTTGTTGTAAGAATGACTGAGATAATGTATGTAAAGCAGTTTTAATACTCTGACGGTGGCTTCACACGTAAGACAGCAAGTAAGTAGGAGGGAACTGCCATTCCCAATGAATGCACACTCCTGGCACAAGGCAATACTTCTGCCTGTTTCTGTGTTGTCTGAACCTGGAAATGTCGGGTTGTCCAGGTTGGGTCCCCAACTTGACATTCATAATCTAGATTTGAAATTGAGCACCAAATGTCAGATGTCAGCCTTGGAGGGGACTCCGTTTTTCCAGATTTGGGTGATATGGAAATGGAGAGAGGACTGGCTCATACTGGGAGCACATGCACACAGGGAACGAGAGGTTCCCTCCTAATTACCTTCCACCATTACTTGTGAAGCTGCCTTAGAGCAGGGGTCTCAAACATGGATCCCCAGGGGGTTTTTTTGGACTACAACTCCCATGATTCTCAGCCACAAAGGCCATTGTGGCTGAGGATTATGAGAGATGAAGTCTAACATCTGAGGACCCAAGTTCAAGAACTCCTGCCCCATATAACTATATAAATACTATATCATTATCATTGTCGTCATCATCATGTGACTAGGACAGGCCTCTTAATTGGGTGGCACATTCCAGCAAACATAATATATACCTGCCGCCTGTGCACATGAGTCATTTCACACATGATGCAAAAACTAAATTAGGTTTGCCATCGAGCATACACACACCATAGTGCTGCAAGCCAAACACAGTTAGCTGATGGGTGTTAATACTTATTTGCAAACTTGGATTTGTCACACTTTACATATTTTAGGGGTGCACTTAAAGTATCATGGTAAAGGTAAAGTGTGCTGTCAAATCGATTTTGACTCTTGGCGCCCACAGAGCCCTGTAGTTTTCTTTGGTAGAGTACAGGAGGAGTTTACCATTGACTCCTCCCGCACAGTGTAAGATGATGCCTTTCAGCACCTTCCTATATCGCTGCTGTCCGATATAGTACCAGCGGGGATTTGAACCAGCAACCTTCTGCTTGTTAGTCAAGCATTTCCCCACTTAAGGTGACTAAAGCATCATGGATGTACACTTAAATATATTATATGTGGAGTGGCTCTAGATACAGGTACTGTGTTAAGAAAGAAGTAACCGTTCAAGCCGTGCATTTGTGGTGCCACAGACATTCTTATACAGAAGTGTCAGCATAAAGGAGGGATATGGCAGTCGTCTCAAATACCCGAAGGAGTGTCACACAGAAAAACGAGCAGACTTGTTCTCTTTTGCTCTGGAAGGCAGGACTGGAACCAATGAGTTTACACATTACAAGGAAGCAGATTTATTATTATTATTACATTTATATCCTGCTTTTCCTCCAAGGAGCCCAGAGCAGTGTAGTACATAAGTTTCTCTTTCACAACAACCCTGTGAAGTAGATTAGGCTGAGAGAGAGTGACTGGCCCAGAGTCACCAAGCAAGTATTATGGCTGAATGGGGAATTGAATTCGGGTCTCCCCGGTCCTAGTCCAGCACTCTAACCACTACACCACGCTGGCTAGACATTTAGACATTTAGGCTAGACATTGGGTAGAATTTCCAAACGGTAAGGCCCATTCGGCCGTCAAACAGTCTGCCTCATGAAGTGGTAGGGGGCACTCCTTTGCTGGAAGTCTTCAAACAAAAGTTGGATAGCCATCTGCCAGAGAAGCCATAGCAGTTTCCCTGCACTGAGGAGGGGGTTGGACTAGATGGCCTCCAATATCCCTTCCAGCTTTAAAATCCTGTGATTCTCTGTTTTATTGCTCACTGAGATGCCAAACTCCACTTTCACCAGTCCTCCCTTCACATGACCCACATTTGCTGTGTGACTCATGGAAACAAGTGCTGGTCTTGGCCCCAGCTATTGTGAATTGACATGTAATCTTTGGAAATGAGCAGAAGCTGGCAAGCTCCTTTTGCCCTCAGGCTGCAATTCAAATTTAAACTTTCCCTTCTCAAGCACAGTTCATATACTCCTTCCTTTGTGGAGCAAAAACTGGCCTGTGGGATGCTGAATATAGCTATTAACCGTGGGAATGGTTTAAGGGGCAGCCTTTGCATGATATATTGGGGGGGGGAGGCACAAAAGATGTCAGCACCAATCAAGGATCCGGTGGGGGAAGCAAGGATCCCTTGCTTTTATATTTTTTGCTGCAGTGAGTGCAACATTCTGCAGGTTCTGTTATAACACAAGCAGCAGTACTGATAGCTCAAGGGGATACCCTGAGGCTTCTCCGATGCCAAAGAGAGATAACCTCATTTCCATGACTCTAGGAATTGAGGCTGTTACTGCATACAGGCCTCCAGATACTGTAATGCTCTTAATTACTCTGGTGCCCATTTCAAGGCAGAGGGCCTCATCCTCTCTGCCTCAGCCCAACCAAATGGAATTGAGCAAGATTTTATTCCGGTCCACAGCCAGCTCACTGGGAATTCTTTCCACTCTTTCAGGAAAGCCGAGATTCCGGATTCTGTTTCTTCGTTATCCCTTTTTCTCGTCCAGAAGGATCTCTAATTATTTATCTATTGGAATTTATTTCACTGACTAGCCCCCCTTATTCTTAGGGCTCAGGGTGGGCTAGAATTTAAGGGCATCCTGGCCTTATTAATTTCTAGAAAGATGTAACCTATAATCTAAATGATGATCCAAAACTAATTGTTTTTGGTTACATAAGAGAGGTGTAGAAATGATCTCTTATCTGCTAATAGGGAGCAAGAATCTGTATTGCAAAAGTTTGGGGGGGGGGGGGGGAAGCAACACTACCAAAGATGCTAGACTGGCTAAAATATATTTGGAATGTGACCCGAGTTCAAATCTCCATTCAACCATGAAACTCACTGGGTGACTCTGGGCCACTCATGTATCTCTCAGCCTAACCTACCACATGCAGTGAGTGCAACATTCTGCAGGTTCTGTTATAACACAAGCAGCAGTACTGATAGCTCAAGGGGATACCCTGAGGCTTCTCCGATGCCAAAGAGAGATAACCTCATTTCCTGCATCTCCAGTTACCCTGCTAACTGGGCAAAGAGGCACCTTTTATCGTGGTGATTCTCTTTATTTAGCAGGGGGAGAGTAAATGACCCTATCCACCCCCAGCACAGTACTTCCAGTGACTGTTGCTGGTGTGTGTCTTATGTTTCTTTTAGAATGTGAGCCCTTTGGGGACAGGGAGCCATCTTATTTGTTTGTTATTTCTCTTTGTAAACCGTACTGAGCCATTTTTGGAAGGGCGGTGTAGAAATCGAATTAATAATAATAATAATAATAATAATAATAATAATAATAATAGGGTTGTTGTGAGGATAAAAATAAGCATGTTCACCGCTCTGAGCTCCTCAGAGGAAAAGCGGGATAAAAATGTTAAAAATAAAATAATAAATAAATAAATAAATGTACATACTATAAACATTATAGGGATGAAGATGCTATAGATAATTTATCTATTATGTCCCTACTATAGATAAATTTGTTTCATATTCATTCAGTACTGGGACATGAAAGTGCAAGATTCTGTACATATGTATGAATTTTTCTCTAGTCTAGTTTGTTGAATTGGCTATTGAATTTGATATTCCAAATAAATATATTTAAATTCCAATATACTGATTTTTTAAAAAGAAAAAGGTAGCCATCTACTACCTTTTTTCCAAAAATGTAGATGTTTCTTTCATACATTTTATACTTAGATGTACTTTTAAAAAGATCTTAGGTTCACATCCAAAAATCAAACATTGGCTCTAAGAATCACAATAAAATCAGACTAGAGCGTGTTTAGTGAAATTCCAAACTTTAAAAAACCATGATCACCAAAACCCGGCCTAAATAAATTATTGGGTAAATAGTGACCCTCTAGCAAGCCTCACATGGGAGGTAGTTTCATAACTGAAGAGCAGCCACTAATTATAATTAAATTATAATAGTATAAAATTACGCTTTGCTGAAACAAAAAGTGCAATGTATCCTTCATACAAGGATATGAAATCTTTCCTTTCTTAAATTCTATGTATCATCAGACAACTATTCTTTCTTACTATTCCTCTGCTAGACAAAGGTAATTGTATCTTTGTTCAATTACCTTTGTAATTTAATGTACACTCTCTCCTGGGATATCGTGAGCATTAATTGCAAAGTGCTTAAGGATCCTGCCATGGAAAGCACAAGTGCAATTAAAAGAAAAGTGTGTCATTATTATGGTTCAGAAAGGCCATCAATGATCACTAGTTATACATACACACACACACACTTTTAAGTGCTGGTCAAAATCCTGCTTTGATGTTATTTTCCCTTATCCTTAGAATTTTCACATGTTTACCCCCTTGGCTGAGTTTCACTTTTAGCAAGTGTTAAGTTCTGTCTGATGATAGTTGCCTGTTGAAGCTTGACTACTAAGACTCCACAGTAGTCTATTCAGATATTATGTTGTACCTGCATTCTGATGTCTGTACATCAGAATGTTCCCTCTAACAGGAATTCCCAGATGTTGACTACAACTCCCAGAATCCCCAGCTAAAGGTCACTGCAGCTAGGTATGCTGGGACTCCGTTGTAATGAACAACATCTGGGAATCCGTGTCAGAGGGAACAGCGGTACCCAGGTGCATGCTTTTGTGTGAATGAGTGTACCTGCATTCATTTTAAAAGCAAACCTGGGTAGAGGCCTCCTGAAATGCAGGATACAGATAGGATGTGTACTGCTCTGCCTGCGTTCAAAATAACATGTGAACAACTGAACTGCATACACATTTGCACCTGTGTACACTGTATACAGATTGTACTAGTGTTGAACATAATGTGTGAATAGGGCTTTCGTTGGTAATGTAAACTGGTTTATAAACAACTTCCAGAGGGGTATCCATATTAGTCAGTTGCTGCAGAAACAACAAAGAGTCTTGTTGGAAGACTTATTGTGGCATCGGTTTTCATGTTATACAGTTAAAGTTATACACTTTAGAGCCCACTTCATGAGGTGCAGCTGGCAGTCCAAGTGTCTGTACACATGTACATGTTTTGTATGATTTATCTATCTATCTACTTATCTATTAATTAATTGGTTGATTAAATTTCTATACCAAAGGCTCTGGGCAGTGTATAAGTGTAACAACAAAGGGAAACACCATTTAAAACAAGAAAAAATGTAAAAACAAATCTAAAACAATTCAAAATCTTTTAAACCCAATTAAAATGCTTAAGAACAATTTAAAAACATTGGAAGGCCAGGCCAAACAAGTAAGTCTTTGACTATACATGCATTCATTTTAAAAGTAAACCTGGTTTTACTTTTAAATCCAGACCCCCTCAAGGTTTACTATTGTATGTGCATTGAATATTGTATATTCACATATAATTGTATATGTGTACACTGTACCCAGACTGTACCTGCACTGACCATAACTTGTGCATAGGGCTTCTTTGACAATTTTGTGAAGCTTAAATGGATATAAGACAAACATGGTGACAATTTCCAATAGCAGTAATTGGTAATAACACAATCTTGCCAGGTTAACCTATTTGGCAAGCTCACTACCTATAGTGAGCTATATTCAGGCCTCTTGTCAAGGAACTTAGAAATTTGCCTTATACCAAGTCAGACCCTTTGTCCATCTAGCTCAGTATTGTCTACACGAAGAATTCTCATTGTTGGGTCCCCAGATGTTATTGGACTTCAACTCCCATTATCCCCAACCAAAGGACTCTGGGGCTGGGGATTATGGGAGTTGAAGTCCAATAACATCTGGGGACCTTATGTTGAGAATCCCTGGTCTACACAGACTGACAGTGGTTTTTCCAAGGTTGCAGACAGGAGTTTCTCTCCGCAGCTGTTGGAGATGGACTTCCAGTGCATTGACCTTTTGCACCAACTATCTTAATCACCACTAGGGACATTGGGAGTAGAGATAGTGAGTAAGTGTCTCCCTGACTGTTCTACCTGTCCCTATTCTATGAACCCTGATCTGACTCTTCCGCATTTCCTGTGCTGAGTCACAATCCTTCCTTTCCTCCTTGAGAGCAGATGGAAACATCTCTCTCCCTCTTTACCTATTCATTATGTAGTTATTTAGATTAGGTTTAGGTCTTTTAGCGTATTTAACCAATAAATATTTAGTTCTACAAGAATCTCCATGTGTTTTCTCTAAATAGCTGCAACAACTAAACCATCCTCTGCTACCTACTCTGTAACTGGCTCATTACTTAGTGCTCTGCTGTTTTACCCATTGAAGGTAAAAATTAACAACCTCTAATAGCAGCCCTATCTTGGAGATGCCAGGGAGGGAACTTGGAACTTTCTGCATGCCAATATGTAGATGCTCTTTCCAGGGTGGCCCCATCCCCTAAGAGGAATATCTTACAGTATTCACACATGTAGTCTCCCATTCAAATGCAAACCAGGGCAGACCCTGCTTAACAAAGGGGACAATTCAGGCTTGCTACCATAAGACCAGTTCTAACAACACAGGCTCTAACATAACACAAGCCTGCACCAGATTTTCTCCTAGTCTGAGATAAAAGAGCGAAGGAAAGTCTGAAGCTGGGTTGCACAGAAGGGGTTAAAGTTGAGAAAAAATCATCTGAAACCTTGGAGAGCTGAGCCACTGCCAGTCAGAGTAGTCGGTACTAAGCTAGATGAACCAGTTATCTAATTCAGTAGAAGGCAGCTTCCTATGCTCTAATTCACAGTACCTGTGTACTACACTCTACAGTACAATCTCATGTCAACCTACTCAGCTGGCCAGATGAATCTTGAGGCCTTGCTCAGTCTTCCTGCTGCACTATAGATGCAGCAGATGAGGATTGCCAACATTTCATAGCCAGAATGAAGGACACAACTGGGGGTGGGGGGCTGGTTGGGGGATGGGGGCAGCAGGTGTATGCAGTGGTAATCCTGAGTAGCATTGACGTATATGTAATTGAATTATATGCTATGGAATAGTGCCAGTGTGGTTATTATCTAGAACATATTCAAGTTATACCACTTTTCAACCAAAACATAAAAAACAAAATAAGAAGCTGCTCGCCCCACCACCAAAACGAGGGACAAATGCGGTCTCTATAGGGACCAACATTTCATCCCTGAAATGAAGGACGTTCCACATAATGAGGGACAGCTGGTAATCCCACAGCAGACAGGCAACAGGGCAAGGGACATCTCTGTGGTGACTCCACCCTCTGGAATGCCTTCCTTAGGGAGACTCTCCGGGTGCCAACTTTGTTTTTCTTTTAACACCAGGTGAAAACCTTTTCATCGGCCCAGGTCTTTTCTGTAGAAAAAGTGGTATATAAAGACGACGACAAGCAATTTTTAAAGAAAAGTTGGAAGGAAAGAGCTCTCCTGGGACAGTTTTTCAGTTGGCAATGGCAACCCTAGAGGTAATGCACGTTTGGCAACCTGCATCAAAAGCAAATTGTCCACAGCAGCTTTTCAAACGCCTGAAAAGCTCTGGGATGGAGCACAAGATGCTGATGCTGCACCAGAGGTGCAAGGGCCGGGCTTGGCATCTAAACTCTCCCTTCTTCCTCCAGCTGGCGCTCAGAAGGAAAACCAGCGCAGGAGGAAGCCCCGCCTCCTGCCCAGGAGCTTTTCTCGGACAACGCAGAACAGCACGCCCCAAACTGCAAGCAAGGCGGCGATGGACCTAGCAGTGCAAAGAGGCGAAGGCGGCGCCCTAAGATACACATCGCGCATGTGCGGGAGGAAAGTGCCCCGAGAGCCCAACACAGCACGCCCGTCCCGAAAATACCGTGTACGGGAAATGCGCGTGCGCAGCAGCAGAGGCAGTGGCGCGTGCGCGCTGAGGGTGGAGCGTGTGGGCGCCTTGACAGTAATGAGCTGCTGGCGCCCCTGCGGGCCCCGCCACTGGCCGGAGCTATGACTGACGGGCTCGGAAAGGCGGAGTCGGGTGCGCAGGTGAGGCCGCCGCCGGGAGTGACGCCCCTCGCGCGAGGGGAGGCGAAAAGGGGTCTCTCTCCCCCTTTTCTCCCCTCGCAGAGCTGAGTGAGCGTGAGGGTCCCTTCTAGCCCAGCACGCTTTCCCGCAGCGAGCGGCTAGCCCGATGCTTCTGGGCAGAACCCCTAGCAGGCAGCAGAGCATGGAAACAGCAGCCTTGGTCTTGTGGGAGCGAGCCTGACTTGACCCCTTTGCTAAGCAGGGCCTGCCCTGGTTTGCAGTTGAATGGGAGGCAACATGGGTGAGCAGCACTATAAGAGAGTCCCTTGAGGGGACTGGGCTGCTCTGGGAAGAGCACCTGCATGCTTGCAGGCAGAAGAGTGTTCCAGGTCCCCTCCCTGGGATCTCCAAGATAGGGCTGAGAGATGGTCTGGGTCAGTATGTGGCAGCTTCCTATGTTATATCCCTCAGTTGCTAATATCCAGAGATAGAATGCCTCTGAACAAGGAGGTTCTGTTTGGCTATTATGGCTAGTCCCCCTGTACCATCAGCTTATATTAAGGCATTATACTGGCTCCCCGCCATTCTTGCGTTTAAACTCTGTTCCTAACACTGACTTGCCTTTTTCATTGACTTGACGTTTCAGTGAGCTGCCCATCACTGCCCCACCATTTCTGTTGGGGACCCAGTTCAGATCTTTTCAGTGTATATGTGGTTAAGATTTCTTGCCCCAACATGCAGATTTGTACTGAATCTCATTGCCTTATTGAACTGAGTGGAGTTTATTTCCAAATAAACATGCACAAGATTGTGCTACAATGGGTTGCATGTTAAGCAGGGTCTATTTCTTCATTTCCTTCTAAAATTTAGATCCTACTTCTAAGCTCACATTCTGTTATAGCAACTCACAACAGAATTTTAAAAAAAACCAATGGTTACTCAACATGAGATCTGTTTCTTCTAACCTAAATAAGTGTTGACAGCAGATACAAGATGAAGACTTGGGACAAGATTTCTTTCACTGGCCTGACCACACACAAATAAGGAGGAGTGTGTGCTGTGAGTGTGCATGTCTTTCCCTCCTCCTCCTGGTGCGCCTTTCCCTAATTGCATGGGGAGAGGCAATCCCTCTCAATGTGGTGCACATTCTTTTATCAGACCAGAATCAAATGTCTATTCTGGCAATTCATGTTGCCAGATTTTTTGCAGTGACAAACAGTCTTTTGTGGGATTATTCAAATTTTTTGCTGAGTTTAAGTGTAGTAGTATGTTTGAGGTATGGGTGGTTTTTTGTTTTTCTGAGGTTAATTAGGATAATACTGTCTGGTGCTGTTTTGAACAGTTGTCAAAACTGTGTAAATAGGTATTGGTTATTTTATTTTTGCTTACTGATGACCGAAATCAAGTTTGAATTGAATACTGGTTGAGGAGCATGTGCAGCGAAGCGGTTAGAACAGACCACCCCCAATGCAGTTAGGGAAAACACCTTTGCACACCTGGAGCGGGGAAGGACACGTACATTCACAGTGTGTGCGCACACATCCTTATCACATGTTGTCGGGCCCGTGCACTAAGTATCATCTGAACTGGCCGAATATTACTTTGGTTTTGAGCTGGTGGGCTCTTATGAGGGTCTCCCTGTCATGCTGGTGTTCTGGAAACCTGGTTCTGTCGCTCTTTTTCTGTGGGAGGACTTTAATGTCTTTAGCAGCTGTATGACAGGCAGAAACTACAGGTGAAACTTTGCCTGTCACTGCATCAGTATGCAGCAAAAGGACTTACCTTTTGGAGTTCTTGCCTGTAATACCATCCTTGCCGCTTTGGGGCCCCCTATTCCTGTGCATTCACAGCCCAGCATCCAGAAATTAAGCATCCCACTAACTTAAGATGGCTTTAAAAGGCAAGTTCATGTAGGACAAGTCTATCAGAGGCTACCATGCTTGATAGCTATATGCAATCTCCTGGTTCAGGGGCAGAATGCCTCTGAATACCAATAGCAGGAGAGCAAGGGCAACAGACGGGGCATGCCTTCATCTCTTCCTTGTGTACTTCCCAGAGGCATCTGGTTGGCCTTTGGGGAACAGGATGTTGGACTAGATATGCCTGGGCCTGATGCAACAAGCCGCCTCTTACACTAAGCAGATGAAGCTTTTCTCCACTGCTTATCTCCGCATCAGAAGCAACTCCCCCCCGCTGCTTAATTTCTGTATGTCAGGCAGGCTGCTGTTAAATCTTAGGAGCCAGGGTCAATAAAAAGGTGGTAACCTTTGGGAACAGGTGGTCCTAGACTGAGAGTTTCTCAGTAGCAGCTCCTTTCTCATGAAACTCTTTGCCCAGGAAAATCCAGCTTCTTGCATTTAAGACCTTGAGGTCCTAACGTTCTGGTACTATTGGCAGATGACTGGAAGCTGGTTCTAGCAAGATTTGATTATATTTGTATGAGTTGTTTTGATTTTAATTAGGAATGGAGGGATAAAAATTCTGCTTTATTGTGTTTAATGACTATTATTTGTCATTAGTTTTTGTCACCAGTGTGCTGTAGAGGTTAGAATGTCAGACAACAAGCTTTAAATTAGGCCAGACATTATTCACTGTAGTACATTTATATCCTTCCCTTTGTTCAAGGAGCTCAGGATGAGGAACATGGCTCTTCCCTACCCCATCTACTAATCCCATCTGCTACAGTAGATTAGACTGGCCCAAGAACACAAATGAGCTTCAAGGCTGAGCAGGAATTTGAAACAAGTCACCCAAATCCTTGTCCAGTAGCTTAATCACGGTTCCACACTGGCACTCACATCACACTATCTCCCAGCCTATCCTACCCCACAAGGTTGTTGTGATCTTAAACTTGCTGGGGGAGGGCAGGGAAACAGAACCTTTGTGCTGCCTTGAGCTCCTTTTAAGAAGGGTAGGATAAAGAGCCACCTTATGGCACAGCAGGGAAATGCTTGACTAAAAAGCAGAAGGTTGCCGGTTCGAATCCCTGCTGGTAATATATCGGGCAGCAGCGATAGAGGAAGATTCCATCTCATACTGCGCGGGAGACAGCAATGGTAAACCCCTCCTGTATTTTACCAAAGAAAACCACAGGGCTCTGTGGGCGCCAGGAGTCGAAATCGACTTGATGGCACATTTTACCTTTAGGATAATAATGAAGTAAATAAACAAACAACGCTAGGTTTTATGTAGGTGTATTTCCTAATGTTATAAGTGGAATTTTATCAGCTAAGCAAAATTTAAAAAAAAATCTGTTTGGAATACACCAAAAAAAAAAAGATCTTTAATAATCCAGTTATAAGGATAACTATTTAATATCTTAACAATTTGGCTTAAGACCGCTACAGAAATGGGCTTTCGTTGGATTTTTTTGTTTTTGGAAAACGGTTAGCTGGCTCCCCTGGGCTGTTGCCCACAGCACACAGCATGCTGCTAAACGGCTGCAGTTATTTTGCTTCAAAAACTGGGAAGTAAACACGCATCAGAAACACAGGTGCATTAGTACCTAATTATCATAATAATTTGCATATGCTGTTCTCCAGATATAAGCACCTGCTGTTATTTGACAAAATATGTGAGCTTTTATAATATTATAATCATATTTGTGATATAATCAACAATAAGTGGGATACTTCTTGAAAGCAACTAGCAAAGTGAGAGGGGCTGGAAGAGCAATCACAGTGTTGATCCCCAGGAAATATTCTGTGCAGAATGCTTTGGTTATAAAAACTAAGAATACATTGGCATCTATACGATATATCCTGCTGTAGCACCTATATCCCAGCTCTGCTACTAAATTATATTTTTCAGGCCATTAGATACACAGAGGTACTCTCAAGCATATTGATTATGGTATCAAGAGAAGAACCGTTCACTCTTCAGGGTGGGGCATATTAGCATACTCAGGGTGGGTTACTGCTTTGTATTTATTTTATATTTTACATTTATATTCCACATTATAATCCCAGTGCAACCCTCAAGGTGACTCACAAAATAAGATTAAAATCACAATAGTAATTAAAACTAAAGCTATGTAATAAAACTAGCAAAGCATGTGTCATAATTTAGGAGGGGAAGCCAGCCATAAAATACATGCAACACTTGCCTCAATGGTATTGTGAATATCTATATGATTGTCTTGCATAACACATTGGATTAATTCAGACAGTGCCTGAACAGACATCACACAGAGCTATGGTTTATTTTAACAAATTTGGATTGGCGTCACAAGTGATCACCAAATTTTGTGATGTTTCACCACATCATGGTTTATGTTGGTCCCCTCCCTTATTTCTCATGATCTAGACTTGCCTCTCTCAATCTGAGGGCCCTGCAAGGGGACAAAAAAACCAACTTCAAACCTTGGGTTTAGAATAGATCATAGCCTGACTGCCCAAAGTAAATAACAGTTTGCTGACTGGCACAGGTTCAGGCATACAAGCTAACCACAGTTCAGTGAAATAAATCATGGTTCTGCATGATGTCTGAATCCACCAATTAAGCTGGCATTTAAAGTTTCTACTTCCCCAAGATACACACTGGTACAATGGGTTTGGGAGGTTCGACAACTGACAAGCCTTGTCTTAATTTGTGCCAGTTTATTATCCTGTAAAACCAAAATAAAGTATTTGTGATGTTGGTGTATCATTTCACTGTGTGATTCTTGCACTTTCGCAGCAACAGTTTGCACCATGCTAAGTATTTAGTTGCTTGAGTATATCAGCAGGACCAGGGTTCTACGTTTTTAGCCAATTTTCCAGTAGGCTTATGAGATCACCCAGCATTCCATGTGTGTGTCCATCCCCTCCCCTCAACTTGGCAATGCCTGGACCAATATGAACCAAATCAGGTACAGTTGTAGGGACACATCAATAGTGTAGTTTGTGATGATGTCACCCACCCAGATTCAAGATGGCAGATGCGTAAACTTTTGAGGCACAAATGGGCTAGCTTGTGGACCGCCTAACCAATTTGAACCAAATTTGCTACAGTTGTAGGGAAACATAGAGATGTCTCAATGGCATATTTTGTGGTGATGTCATCCACCCCAATTCAAGATAGCAGACGCGTGGAAATTTTGAGTCTCAAATGGGCCAGCTTATGGACTGTAACCAATTTGAACCAAATTTGACACAGTTGTGGTGAGTGACACACAGGAACATCTCAATGGCATAGTTTGTGATGATGTCATCCATCCTGATTCAAGATGGCAGACCCGTAAACATTTGAGGCGCAAGGGAACTAACTTGTGAACTGCCTGACCTATTTGAACCAAATTTGCTACAGCTATAGGGACACCTCAGTGGTGTAGTTTTTGATGATGTAATCCACCCCGATTCAAAATGGTGGACACATGAAAATTTTAGCCACAATTGGGATCACCTCAAGGGCATAGTTTGTAATGATATCTTCCCCCTTGATTCAGGATGGTGGACACATGAACTATTGAGGTGTAAGTGGGAACCAATTTGGACCAAATTTGGTACAGTTGCAGGGATACATAGGGGCACCTCAAACCTATAGTTTGTGATGATGTCATCCACCCCAATTCAAGATGGCAGATGCATAAATGTTTGAGGTGCAAGAGGGCCAACTTGTGAACTGCCTAACCAATTTGGACCAAATGTATTCCATTTGCAGGGATAGTGAAATGAAAGTAGGCAGATTTGTTATTAATAGAATAACTCGTTTTAAACACATTCTACGTTATTTCTATTAGAAAGTAAACATCGAAAATTGCAGTCATTATTCATTGTAGTATTACCGCTGTAAAATGCAATGGACCTTCACAACTGGTATCCCTCTGCTGTGGAGAGCCTGAGGGTTAGAACTTGAATAAAATAATATCATCCCAAAGGTTGATATGAGGACATCTTGTTACAGACATTTGAACTCATCAGATGAGAATTCCTAAACAAACTAGACTCTTTCTTTACCACCTGACATCCATTCCTTGAGTACACAGATGTATTATGAACCGCAGCCCACTAAATATAAAATAATCTGTAATTTGATTTTTGGTTTTTTTGGTATTGCTTTAATACCCAGATATTTTGAGGTACCAGAAGACAGACACACACCACACACACACAACACTATCAAATGAATACACATTATGAGTCTCTGATTTAATATTTTACCATAATAACTATACATCTGAGATGATCTTTTATTTTCATTTTTGTAGTGGTTTAATTTTTTTTTTAAGACTTATTACCAAACTATAAAACCTAGCCATAAACAGAATACCACATCTAGATATTCCAAATAGGTTTCAGGGGATTGATTGATTGATAGATGGATGGCACTGTGTGGTGTGTGTGTGTGTCCTCTGATACTTTAGAATATCTGGCTATTAAAGCAAAGCATCTTATAAAATTGAGACGTGTCCCTCTTAACACAAAAATCCATATTGCATTAGGCTCCTTAGCTGTGCTGTTTAGGAAATTCTTGGTAAAGCGGACCAAAATAATAGCCTATTGTATCTAGAAAGCTACAATATAATAAAAATTGACAAATAAAGAGGCAAGCTATTTCGACCTTTTCTTGGTTGCCTACGTGTTTCAGTCCAGCCTGTGTTTGGAACCAAGACTGCTTTATCTGCCCTTGTTGGTGATAGTCTTCTGTAAAGGAAGTAGGGCAATACTATTCTCCTTGCAAAACTCTCAGCAAAAGTTGACACAGTGGGTCATCAACAGGGAGTGTTGATAGAGGCATATACCTTTTTCACCTGTAAGCTCATTTTATTCATCCATTCATTCATCCATTTATCATGTTTCTATACTGTCTGACATGTACATCTCTAGGCGTTGTACAAAATTTAAAATATTTAAGTTGCAAATTAAAATACATGACAATAAAAACAATAGAATAAAGTAGATATTAAAACAAGTTTTTAAAATTATTATAATTCTTTTAATTCTAATTAAAAGCCTGTGAAAACAGGAGAGTTTTGAGGTTCTTACTGAAAACAAACAGAGAAGGAGATGCTCTTATTTCAATAGGGAGCATGTTCCAAAGCCCTGGGACCACCACAGAGAAAACGCGGTCCTGGATCGCCACCAAACAAGCCAGTAGCATCCGTAACCAGACCTCTCTAGATCATAACAGACAGTAGGGTTTATGACAAAGGAGGCGCTCTCTTAAATAGCTTGGACCTAAGCCATTAAGGGCTTTATAGGTAAGAACCAGCACTTTGTATTTTACCTATCAGCAACCAGTGCAGTTATTTCAAAACCTATGTTATGTGGCCCCCTCATGTTGTCCCAGAGATCAATCTGGCTACCGCATTCTGTACAATCGTAGTTTCTGGACTATGTACAAAGGCAGACCCATGTAGAGTGCATTACAGTAGTCAAGCCTGGAGGTTACCAGCATATTATGTACCACAGTTTTAAGGTCATTTGCTTCTAGAAATGGACATAGCTGACATATCAGCCAAAGCTGATAAAAAGCACTCCTGGCCACCGCCTCAACCTGAGATACTAGGGAGAGCTTTGGGTCCAGGAGCACTCTCACACTACGTACTTGATCTTTCAGGGGGAATGTAACCCCATCCAGAACAGACAAATCTAAACCATTTATGCGGTCCTTTAAGGGAACAGTTCCACCTTTGCTGTTGGTTTAATCTCTAACTGAAGTCACAGGAAGATTAAACTGAAGTCTGGTGTTTCAATATGATAAGGACCTCAAATGTGTTTCTCTGCAACAGGCTTGCTCAACTTAGACACACACACACACACACACACACACACACACACACAAACACAAACACCGTTATTTTGGGACTACATCTCCCATAATCCCCAGCTAGTAGTCAATAGCCAGGGATTATGGGAATTGTAGGCCAGCATCTGCAGAAGGGCCAAAGCTGAGCAACCCTGCTCTACAACCACACCAAATAGATGAAGACAGACTAGATGCAGCTAAATCCAGACAAGAAGAAAATGAGATTGTATAGGGCCCCTAGGTATCTACGCCAACTGAGGTTGCCCAACGTTTCTTCATCTCTCCACCCATATCAGGTTCGTAATTTGAAGGTGTTTGCACACTTCTTAGAAATTTAATTGGAGGCAATGGATGAGACCATGTTTTACTAGCTTCATTTAATCTGCAGTCTATATTTTCTAGATTAGGGGTATTTAGAAACCATTATTCATGCTTAATCATTCTCTTCTTAGTTCTCTTCATTCTTTGGGATTTGGTGGCACTGTTGTTTCTGTCTCACAAATCATTCTTAAAGTCTCTATCAATTGATCTATTTATGTAATTTTATTTAGAACACTTTAAAATACCCTGCCTTTCAGCCCCTGGAGGGACTCCCAAGGTAGCTTTTGCAATCACAGCTCCAGTGTCACTATAATATCAGCCCCAGGCCTCCGCTATTACATCTATTGAAGAGAGAGGCCTGCCTCCGTATCAGCATGCAGGCTTTTAGCAACATAAGGCCCGGGGGCCAGATCTGGCCTGTGGGGACTTTTTTGCTGGCCCACTGGTAGAAATATCCTGCGGCAACAGCATCCTAGAAAGGCAGACAGTCACCCTTGGGGTCAGTTACAGTGACTGAACGGGAACAGGGCCTATTTTCTGGCCACTATCTCTCGTTAAAATTGTAGGTCCCTTGACAAAGGGAGAAGATCCACCATTAACCAATATCTGCTTTCATTAATATATGTAAAAATTACTTCCAGTGTATTGATGTGCTGAAAATTGGCCTTGGCCCTCGAGTACCATGTCTTGGTTGGTTCAAACCCACCAGGGCATTTGAGTTGTGCAGCCCTGTTTTTAGAAAGCAATGCAAAACCTTCCATTTTAGGAAAGAGTTGCCATTCACTCTGTTGGTCCAGATGCAACATGGATGTAGCACAGAACCAAAGTTCAGCCTTGTCCCACATGATGGCCCAAAAGTGTGTCTGCTTCCAATTTAAATTAGAATCAACCAAAATTGATCATAATGTCTGAACTGACCAATTTTGGTTTGTTCCAGCTTACTTAGTTGAAATAAACTGTGATCTGTACCCATGGTTTGAATTGAGTTACAGATAGTAGTTTATTTCAAATGTCAGAGTACACAGAGATCATTTGGGTCAGACATCACAGCCGATTTTCATTTACTTTTACCTAAGTTGGATGTTAACATGGGAGTGGCCACTTCTGAGCCACTTCTGTGCTTCTGAGCCTCAGGAACATCATATGGAACCAAGCTTAACCATGGTTCAGTGTTACGTTTCAACCAGCCCAGTTTATATTTTTATATGATTTAATGTCAGATATAGTACAATGGCTTTTGTAATTTGTATGCTGTATGTTAATACAATATGTTGTGTTGGAGGCATTTGGATTTTATTATTGGATTGCATATTTTAATGAAGTATCTTGTAAACTGTAAACTGCTTTGAGCAATTTTGGCAAAACTCCATTAAAATTATTGCAGTTAATATGCTTTATGGAAATAACTTCACTGAGGTACAATGTATTCTGCCCATACCATGCATCTTTTTCTGACCACTGATATTTATTTGGATACTGTGGGTGGGGGCCACATCTAGAGTTTTAAAATGTATGAACTATATGTGCAAAAATACATTTAACACCAGTTACTGAATCCACTCTGTGTACCACATAAACACTACACATTTGGATTATTTTACTAATTAATTCTAGTTCATGATTTACCTTTCCCTTTGTCTTAAAGCTGCTTGCTCGACTTGAGGGCAGAAGTTCTCTGAAAAATCTTGAGCCTTGTCTTTTTGCTGATGAAGGATATCCCATTCATGGTAAAAAATAAATCTCTAAAATATGTACAGGTAAACATTGTCGTAGATGTGAAAGTAGATTAAAAACATGCTATTTTGTGACATGATCCACCACTATACAGCTGTATCACCTTGAAATGCATGTGGGCAAACATTTAAAGAGAAACCTTATCTGAGATGCTTTCTACATGCAGAGAGATTTTGACATGGAGCCCTTTTGAATGTGAAGTCCCCTACAATCATGACATCTGCATACTTCTCTATATTACAATTTTCCCCCTTTAAAAATAACTACTTGCAAACATTAGGCAGTACTTTAACCAGTTTGGAACCTTGAAGAATCCCTGTTTGAGCCTCATATTATATTAGATGGACTGTTAAATCCTGCTTCCTTTTAACTGGTTTGTAAGTTTTGATAATACTTTTAAAGCGGCACCATGAGAGAGTGAGCTTCTAAAGGATCTTGAAATTCACAAATAAAAAATAAGTGAGCTTTCCTTTTTTGCTCCCTCTTGAAAGATCTTTAATGATTTTAAAAATTATCTATTGCTCTGTTATATGAGATTTTCCATGGTAGTCCTGTTTTTTGCTTAGCACAACTTTTCCTCGGACAATAATATCTTTTGAAGACTGGGTAATGGCTTGTGAGAATATTTGTTCAGACAGATACAGATTGATTGGTGAGAATTACATTTTTTCTGGACACTTGCCTATATGCCATTTATTCTCAGGAAGTTCATGTAAATCCAGAAAGTGCTTCAATTAAAGTCATCTTCTTTTACTTCTGCTTGATTGGAGCTGTTAAATATGTACAGAATTCCATGTACTTTTACTTTAGTAGAATGTGGTACTATAGAGAGGCCTTAATGTACAAAGGGGAAAAATGGATTTCGAAAACTAAAGATGTATGTACATTTATATATCGTGTGTGTGTGTGTGCGTGTGTGTGCGCGCGTGTGCGTGCTGAAAGCTGGGCTAAGGATGCTAAGCATCTACTGGTAGATGTGCTTCTAGCTTGAACACTTGCTTTTCTTGTTGAACAGGAGATGTTGTTGAATTCCATGGTCCAGAAGGAACAGGAAAAACAGAAATGCTCTATCATCTTGTTGCTCGCTGCATTCTTCCAAAATCAGAAGGTGGCTTGGAGATGGGTCTGCTTTTTATCGATACAGACTTTCATTTTAACATGCTGCGTTTAGTGACCATTCTGGAACGCAGATTGTCCCAAGGCACAGAAGAGATGATAAAGCAGTGTCTGGGGAGATTTTTTCTTGTCACCTGCAATAGCAGCTCTCAGCTGCTTCTCACCCTTTACACTCTGGAAAACATGTTTTGCTCCCATCCATCCCTCTGCCTTTTGATTATTGACAGTATATCAGCCTTTTATTGGATTGACAGAGTCAATGGAGGGGAGAACCTTAGCCTGCAGGAAGCAAACCTAAAGAGATGTGCTCAGTGTCTAGAGAAGCTTGTAAAAGAGCATCACTTGGTTTTGATTGCAACAACTCAAACAATCATGCAGAAATCCTTGAATTTTGATGAAGCTTCTGGAAAACACCAGAAGGAAACAGATAGGGACTACCGGCCTTACCTCTGTAAGTCATGGCAACAGCTGGTAACCCATCGGATCTTTTTCTCCAAACAGTGCAGCGCGGACAGCACCAAAGGATTTTCCATTACTGCTTGTCATATCCGAAATAACAATGTTGTAAAACGCTCATTCAGCATTACAGAATGTGGAATCCAGTTTTAATAATGGACTGCTTTAAAAAAAATGTGGACAAAATTTTGATACTTTACAGTTTGAATTTAAATGTCATTTTAAAAAAACAAACTTTTAAATTTTTGTACAAATGTTTCCTACCATGTAATAAAAGTGAAGAGTATGTTGCTTATTGCTACTGTAGAAATTCAGCCTCACAGTTGTGGAGTGTTGAAACATCTAAAATGGAATTGGAAAAAGACCAGTCATCCATGGTGCCCGGGTGGAGGAGGGGGACTGTTTTTGTTTCTTGTTCTACTAAAGCAGAAGTTGATTGGTATTAACTGAGCACCTTAAAGTTGGGCTTGATTCCCTGAGTCACATGGAATTATGTTAGTACGTGAGCTGACACTTAGTTGACACACGTAATAGAAGAACACACGGGATGTTTGTAGCAGTTTGGGGTGGAGGTTTTTTGCCATCAAACTAGAAATAAATTCAGATGCAATGCTCTGATTCAGTAGAATACCATCATAATGCAAAATCCACATGGGGCTTATTTTCTTGTTCTCAGCTCACTTGAGACTCTGGCTCCTTGGTTACCTAAATAAATCAAGACACCAAAACAATTTAATGGACTGGGAGCCCTTTCTCACGAGCCATGAGAAAAGGCAAGAGGGCTAGCAGGGAGGAAGCCTTGAAAAACTTACCTCCTTGCAGGTGATCTGGTCCTGTCTTTTGGGCGGATGGATTGCCCGCCCAGATGATTGCCAGCTGCTGCTGGTAGCTCTGAGGGTCGGGGTGCCAGGCACATGATCCTGTGTTGCCCCACCTCTGAGATCCTATAATGCACTGTGTGAGTACACAGTGTATTATAGGGATTCCCCCTCCCCGAAACCAGCCGGGGGCCCCGCAGTCTGGGCTAGCAGACATTCGGTAAAAAGGAGTTAGGAGAGCACTTGTTCTCCTAACCTCGTTTTGGAGGGTGGCTCTGTAGGCAGGTTTGCCGCCGGAATCTGGCCCAATCCCGGTGGTACACACACATGTGCAAAACCAGGCTGGGCTTCCTTAGCCCAGTTTTGCGCATGCATGTGAATAGCTTCTGGGTTAACCCGACAATGACATTGCTCCCCAACAATGGAGGACGCGGATGGGACGGTCAGTGGAGGCAGGTCGAAGCCGGAGGAGGGAGGTGGGTAGAATGTGCCCGGTGCTCCATTGGATGACCAATGGAGGACGCGGATCTGAAATCTGTGGAGGACGTGGATTGTTCAACCCAACAATGACGGAGATTTCTGGACATCTTGCCACCAGAATTGGGCCCAATCCTGGTGGTACACACACACACGTGGAAAACTGGGCTGGGCTTCCTTAGGCCAGTTTTGCACATGCATGTGAATAGCTTCTGGGTTAACCAGACAATGACATTGCTCCCCAACAATGGGGGACGCGGATGGGACGGTCAGTGGAGGCGGGTAGAAGCCGGAGGAGGGAGGCAGGTAGAACACGCCCGGTGCTCCATTGGACGACCAATGGAGGACGCGGATCTGAAATCCGTGGAGGACGTGGATTGTTCAACCCAATAATGACGGAGATTTCTGGACATCTTGCCGCCAGAATTGGGCCCAATCCTGGTGGTACACACACACACGTGGAAAACTGGGCTGGGCTTCCTTAGGCCAGTTTTGCACATGCATGTGAATAGCTTCTGGGTTTAATTAATAACCCATCTTAAGGCAGAGTCTTTTCATGGTAGAATCATTGCAATGTGATGGGTCTTGTATCTACAAAAGTGACTCTGCACTCTTAAAACTTGCTTCCAGACCTCAAGGGTGTGCCACACACTCTAGTTTCATTGGGTGGGGGCAGTGTGTGTGTGGGTGTGGTGGTCACTGGTTAATTTTCAGGGAATCCAATAGCAGCTTCACAGAATGATAATACTAAACTAGTTTTTATCTTAAAGCTCTAGAAAAGGTAGATAGGATGGCAAGTGAGTGTGACAGTTGCTTATTTTGAGTACACACACACCCCCGCCGCCCTTTGAACCTGTGAGTCTGTTTGGACTAGTAGTGATTGGCAAAGTTCCCTCGTAGCTTGCAGATGTCAGGTGCACTGACACTTTCAAATACCCCTGTTGAGAAGTGTTGTAAAGGAAATAAATTTAGAGGTCTTGAAGTGCTTTTGGAGGCTAAGAAATGGGGAACAAATATTTGGCAGGAAATCATCAACTAAGGCCCAGCTGTTTGTCAGCCTGCTCTATAGGAGGATCTCAAGCTGCAAGCAATGTCTAAGCACAGGCACCAGAAAATGGTTCCAGGAGCAGTTTTGAATATAGCCAGAGCTGTAACGTTTAGAGTCTTATAAACTGTATGGCTTGTGTAACAGGAACATGGTTGCTTAAAGAGAGCTTAAAACAGGTTCTAACAATCTGATTCTGAAACACTGTCAATGTCTGAGTAACTCTTCTCATGGACAGCCTTTGAGCTGTTCATTGTAGTTTACACATTTTCTCCTGTCCATCCTATCGCTTCAACGAATCAAAATTTAGCATGTTGACTAATACTAGCTCACAGTGACATCTTCTCAGTAATGTTATGTGTGCATACCTTAAGAAGCTTTAACACTGGTAGTTTCTGATGTGTTGTCTTCTTGGGAGTTGTTAAGTGTATGGACAAAGGTGAGTTCTCCCAAACAACCAGCAACCTTTTATTTGCATTTATTCTTCAACTTGAAGAATCTTGAGGTTGCCTTGAACTGGTTCGGTTTAGCTTTGTAGTAGCAATTCCAAATACTGAAAAATCTTGCGTATAATGGCAGGACAAATATGGAGTGCAACTGAAGGACGTTCAGCCTGTACAACATCCAAGGAGACCATTAATGTTTAGCATTCAGCACACATCTCTCTAGAGATGTTTATGTCAGGCAGTATAGAAATATGATAAATATGTCAAATTCTGGAAGATCGGCTTCAACCAATGGTAGTTCTGTATAGAGGTTAATTGCACGTTATTTCCAGAAACCTTTAATACATTGATTATAATACTTGGCATGTATATAGTGCTTTTGAATTCCAAAGTGCTTCAAAAACATGCCGTAATCCTTACAATTCTGTAGGTTAGATCAGCACTGGGACGAAGAGACAATGGCATGCACACAGTGCATTCATGGCTGAAGCAAGATTCAAACCAGGGACTTGCTGGTTCATACTTCAGTCTCTACTACGCTACATCAGCTCTCATGTGTATCCTACCTTTTCCTCCTAGGAGCTCAGAGTGGAGTTCCAAAGAGGTCTCCAGGAGTTCCTCTGAGAGGAGGTCCCATCCTTGCTTGGCTTCAGAGTTGGATTTGTAAACTACATCAAGTGATTTCAGCTCAGAGCATTCTCTGGGCCTAATGAAGTTAGGGCAGTTGCATTTGTAAAGTACTTGCACAGATTGCAAAACTCTTCTGCAACTCTGGTGGTACAGGAAGCTGTGCTGGAAGGATTTTGTCATATCTGAATGCCTTTCTTCTTCAGTTGAAGCAGAGTAGTCACTTGGATGGCATTATGATTGCCCTTACTGCCAGATCCTTTAGGGGTAGTTAATGGAGCACTGCAGCTAGAAATCTCTTTCCACTGAACCACGTGCCCCAAAATGAGACTGGAATATGTGCATTATGAGGAGACAAATAGCAACTGAGGAAATAACATATCAGCAGGTCCTTCTCCATACTGGTGATGACAGTAGTATGGAGTGACTTTGGAATCATTACTGTCAGGATGTGTATTCACAACTGTGTTTTGTATCCTTTACATTTGGCCTATCAGCCTGTACCAGACCCACAAAGTTGCTTGTAATGTGGAATAACTAAAACAAGACACTCTCCAACTCGTTCCAACTCAACTTCTTCACTCTTCAACTGGTGACTTCAGACTCTCTCTCTCTCTCTCTCTCTCTCTCCAGGACTCTCTCTCTCAAAGCTTCTAAACTCAAGACTTTCCAGCTCCAGCTACAACTCTGACTGACTTTGCTAAAGCAAACTCCTATATATACACAAAAATTCTCCCAACAGTTCTTTTTAAACAATCCAGTCCATATAACGCAAAGTTCCCGCCATTTTTCAAAATGTTTCTTCCCTCCAAAAACAAACTGACATTCTAAATGTTAAACTAAAATACAGCAGGCATGAATTCTTGACCCTGCCAGCATTCTTTGCAGCATAGGGACTTGCAAGCATATTAACACAGAAATCCTATCTACAATAATGAAGAGATTTGTGCATATTAATACAATTTACAATTCATTTATAATACAAGGGTTTATTTTACAAAAACATGAAGTCTAGGCCTCATTCCTCCACAAATGCACTGCCAACAAGGCTACTTCAAGAGTCATCCGCTTGTTGGTTTTTCTAAACAGCCAAGCTTAAGCTTTGCAGGTCAACTTGTCATTTGACGAAGCATGTTTTTAAAAGTGTCTTTCTCAGATATCTATACATGGGGCAATTTAATACAAAATAGATGACTTCCACATTTTCCACACCGCAAAGACACAACTGTTCCTCATTTGGAGTGCTGATCAGCCTCCGAAGGCTGGCTCTGAATGGGCCTGGTGAGCTTCTATTGGAGTGAGTTTCAAAGGTTGGATGCCACTCCTGAGAAGGTCCTGCTCCTGGTAGGCATTACTCTAGGTTCAGAAGACCAAAGTACTCAGAACAGTCATAAGAATGCCCCCAATAAGATGATGTAACTAAACCTAAGCTCATATAAATGATTTTTAAAAAAAATTATCCCTGACTCCACTTCCAGCCCCTTCCACAGTTGACTCCTTTGTGTCAATATTAGATTGTGAGTCCCTTGGGGCAGAGATCCATTCTCATTCATTATAAAGCACCATGCACACAAATGATGCTGAATAAATAATTATTATAAGTTGATCTAAACACATGAAGTTGGGCCAGTACATATGAAAATGAATAACCATATTTCCAATTATCCATTTCATATCAATGGTGCTGGATAAACTACTAGAGAGCAGTTGAAGTTAATTTACACCTCAGTTCCCATGTTTACTCAAAGTCCAGTAGTTGACTTCAATGGGACCTACTCCCCAGAAGGGCCAAACTGAACTTTATGTCAAGCCTGTCATTGGCCCTTCTAGCGAGAGCAGTCTTGTCTCCCCCTTCCCATGGAGGAGAGGGGAGAGAATTTGCCTTTCCCTTCCTTCCATGGTTGCTACTTAGGAAATGCAAACACATATCCTATGTGTGTTTAATTTAATGTATAGTTTTGCCTTAAACATGCATAGAATTGCAGCCTTAATTTTAGCACATGTGTGAAACAGGGAGAAACAGCAACAACCACACTGTTCTCTTGCCCCCAGTGGTATTTGCATGTACATGATTGAAATATGAATGCTACTCAGTCCATTAGCAGTCCCCACACACATTTTAGGCTCATTAGATTAGCTTTATGTTTTATAGCTGCTTCCCTCATAAACACAAAGCAATCTTATGTTTGTTTAATTAAACTTTATTCAGAAACCACTCAGTTTTTCTCCTCCTCCTTTTCCCCCTCTTTCCTTTCCGACTCCACCCTGACACTTTCTACAGGATCCCCACAGGGACAAGCTTCTAATTAACAAAACATACAAGATGGCTAGATAGAATACAACACTTTATCCTTTTGTCATCTTACATTGTAACGTGCTCTTTGCTTACTAGTACATTCAACCCAACTGTAGACCATGGAGGCAGCTGTACAAAGCAGAATTGCAACATAGCTTCCTGAATAGAAGCAATTCCTTTGGAACATTTTGCATTTCTATAGGACCCTTTGCAGTTCAAGGTTGCCCCAAGGTCTTGTGCATGGTGGCATTTGATTGTATATTTCCTTGCTTTTAAATGTGTTGTGAATCATACATAACCTTGAATTTAAATTATGTACTCTTCAGAGTATGTAAAAAGACTATTATAACTTTGATAGGAAGCGAGTGGTTTCCAGCCTTTAGGTGGTGGTGGTTGTTTTTTATTGGCATCCTTGGTTGCAGCAAAAGCATGGTTTGATCAAAATAAGGTCATTTGCTGGAGTGACCTTGAAGAGGAATTCATAGGCTTTCCTATTAAATTTCTATTATGGACTAAAAAGATGCACCATCCACTAGGTATTTGAAACTATTTTATTCTTGATTCAGTACTCCAACTACAGTATGACCTTAAGGAAATATTAAGCTCTGGATTTTCTCCATTAGCTACTTATATTAACGATCAAAATATGATTGCCTTGGTCTTGTTTTAAGATCTGATGGAAAGTGAACTTGAATATGATTGGACCAGATTTATTTATCTGAAAACTTTCTATCCCACTTTTCCTGCAACTGCAGCATAAATAACTTGCAGTGAAATAAAAAACAAAAATATCTAACCACCGTATGCTATAAAGGCTTATGAACAAAATATCAAAATCTTGGATTGAAAGTTGTCTTTCAGTCTCCCCCCACCCCCAGATTAGCTCTTACTTGAGCAAACCAAAGATTAAAAATAATAGTTTTTTCATTTGATGGGATGTGCTGCTTGAGCAGGGGGCTCGATAAGGTGGGTGCCACCACAAAAAGGTCTCCCTCATATGGACTGCTTTTGGAAATCTAATTAGGGGATATGTGGATTCATATGGGGAGAGGCAGTTCTCTTGGCACCTTGGACCTGAGCCGTTTAATGCTTTAAATAAAGGCAACGACCAACACCTTGAACTGCAACCTGCAGCCAATGTAGCTGATACAACACCACATTGCATGATCACATTTGGTGCTGGTCAACATTCTGTCTGGGGCATTCTGCACCAGCTGGAGTAAACTTCAGCAAACGTACTTCAGACTGTTACTTCAAACTTACTTTAAGCTATTCAAGATGAACTTCAGGAAACTTAATTCTGATCCACAAATTGAGACATTTGATCTTATTGGCATAAATCTTGCAGAGCGCTCAACAGTACGTAGTACAACTGTATAGAAACAGGGAACAACCAGCATGTTCACCAGAAAATCCACAGGCTCCATTGGATATAAACAGATTGACCTGCAGCATCTTCCCTCTGATGGAAGCAAAAAGGATAAACTGATATTCAACCATAACAGTCAAACAAGGAAAGTTATGACTTTGCTGAGAGACACCAACATTCTCACCAAACTGCCATTAGTTGGTTAGCCATTCAGTGGCAATCAGTGCAGTTTAACCTCTCAGCATTCTAGACTTACCAACCATTGGGCCAAGCTTTCAGAAAAGGAAGAGTTTGATAGTACAGTGCATGTCATTAGATGGGGCCATATAACCATCCAGAGCTATCAGATGGCAGTATAAAATAGTGGGAGTGCTGTGTCCAAAACCCATGCTGTTGGCTGTGCAACACTTCTAGTTTTTCTTTGGGTCTTTACATTCTTATAAAAATATTTTGCTACACACAATAAAATGTTTGCATGGCTGGTGACAATATTAAACCAATAATGATTGATTGATTGATTGATTGATTGATTACGTGCCATCAAGTTGGTGCCGACTCTTAGCAACCACATACATAGATTCTTTCCATGATGATCTGTCTTCAATTTGGCCTTTAAGCTCTCTCAGTAGTGTATTCATTGCTGTTGTAATTGAGTCCATCCACCTTGCTGCTGGTCGTCTTCTTCTCTTTCCTTCAAATTTCCCAGCATTATGGACTTCTCAAGGGAGCTGGGTTTTCGCATAATGTGTCCAAAGTATGATAGTTTGAGCCTGGTCATTTGTGCCTCGAGTGAAAGTTCTGGATTGATTTGTTCTCTGTTTTCCTGGCTGTCCATGGTATCCTCAAAAGTCTTCTCCAGCACCAGAGTTCAAAAGCGTCAATACTTTTTCTATCTTGCTTCTTCAAAGCCCAGCTTTCACATCCATAGAGTGTAATGGTGAAAACCACTGTCCAAACAACTCTAATCTTTGTAGGTGTAGACACGTCACGGCATCTAAATATCCAAATATCCTTCCCAAGGCCTTTACTGCAACCCTACCAAGTGTTACTCTGCGGCATATTTCTTGACTGTAAAATAAAATAAAACCTCTTAGGACAAATGACCCCCAAGGTGGCGGGACTGGAGCATGCACGCCCTCGTTTCCAGCCACTTTGGCACAGTCAGAACTGCGAGAGTGGCTGGGAAGGAGCTGCGGGGGCGCCACGCGCTGTTGAGGATGGGAGGCACAGCATGCTGCCACAGAGGAGCAGAGTGGTGGGCAGTAGCAGGCCGGCATGCTGGGGAGGAGGGTAGCAAGGTGACTCCTATGGCAGTGCGAGGCAGCTCCAGAGGCAGAGGGGCAGGTTCTTTGGACCCATCCACCCTTATTTTAGCTCTGCCCTGGTCTTTGTTTTGGAAAGAGCATTCCAGGTGAGACTGTCTTGTGTATTTGGAGGATGCGGGTCAATTTGTAACCAGTAGAGATTATAAGAATATGTTCCAAATGTAGTGTTTTGCCTACTGCTAAGATATTGACACTGGGCCAATTCTCATTCAAAATACCATCGGTAATAAGATTTACTTTATACTAATCATAGGTTACAAACAAATTAATTCTGTAGTGCTTGGTTTGCAAACATTTAGTTATTAGTTTGTTAATGTATTTACAACTTCAGGTTTGTAATTAACCAAATGTTTTTAATTAGCCAGCAACTTTGTTGACAGTTCCACATGGCACCTGCCACAAAGAAAATCAAGCTTGTTGACCAGACAATGGATCCACCACAGTGATAATAGCATTCCAGTTCTGCGTGGACAGAGCATGTGACTTGCAAGTGTACAAAGCAAAGGAAAACTTCAAAGCCAAGCAAGAAAGAAAATGATCTGGCTGCTGGTGGTGATTATGCACACAATGCTCAACACATGATGGAGTCTTGTAAGCTTGGCACTTTTCTATTATTTGTTTATTTATGATTTACTAGTATGAGGCCTATCTTTGACTGGGCAAAGTAAATATACATAATAGAATTTTTAAATTAACATGCTTAAAAAAGGGAAGCAAAAGAATGTTCTAAATTTGTAAGAATTTCAACCTCAAATGGTGTTCATTTTATTGAATGATTGCCATACATAGTAAATTTGAATCATAGTAAATTTGTATCAAGAAAGATCTTATACTTTTCTTGGGCATTATGTCATTTTTTAATTATTGATCTGATTATTGAGTATTAAAAATTTCTAATGACCAATAACAGTTATAATAAGATTATTATATTCAAAATTTCTTCTAAAAATGCATTTTGAAAAAAATCTTCCACCCAGCATATTCTGGTGTAAACATAGTGCGTCCAGCTAATTGAAGAGGCAGCATTGTGTATGCAAAATTTGTTATCTGTAGGTAATTGTGAAGTATAAATTTATTTTGCACAAACAAATCCACAAACTCTTCAAAATAGATAATAGATTTATTTAGAATTTTTAAAAGTATAAACTGATTTTTTCCCTCCCAAAAATGGAAGTGCCCAGAGTGTCTAACAAGCCATTAAAAACACCACAAGAAAAATTACAGCACCAACAAAAACAAATAGCAGCAGCAAAACTAACACAGGAATGACACTAAAAGCAGCTTTGTATGTTCCTAGAGATTCCCTGACTCCATGGGAGAATCAAAGTGGAGTTTTCAGAGTGGAGCCAGGGGCAGAGCCACCATAGCATGAATGGGTTCAAAGAACTCGTGCCGCCGCGCTCAAGGGCTGTGGCTCCCGCCCCCGCCATGCCCCCTGCATCTGTGATGTCAGATGCAGGAGCATGGCTGGGAGACTTGCTGGCAGTGGGCTGAACTGGGGCCACCGCCGGTCCGCCTACGCCGCTGTGTGGAGCCCTTTCACCACCCAACTGCCAACAGCGAGGTCCTTTAAAACATGAAGGTCAAAGAGCTGTGTGGCGGAATGAACACATTTCCAAGAGAAAAGAGGTCTTTGAGCTTCTGTTAGCCTATTGTTTGAAGAGTGCCTACAACTCCATCTGAACTAGTGTGGACATGGGATTGGGAAGGTGAGTTCTGCTCTTCTTGAAGTCAGTTAGGTGGAACAGCTGCTAGTCTTGTATTTTTGTGCATATTATTATTTTGTGCATATTATTTTGCATATTATAATTTGACAGCTGTAATTTATGTCTTGGAGCAGGAGTTGGATTAGAAAGCTTCCAAGGTCCCTTCCATCCCTAGAATGCGGTGATTCAATCTTTCTCTTTTCTTTCTCTTATTACCGGAATATTGTGAATTGTTTATTCTGGCAGACATGATGTGTAGTGGTATCATGGGCTATTGCAAACCTGTAAGGCAGTCCCAACACTGTAGAGAATTGTATTGTGTCTAGCAATATTTTATGTTTTGTTAATTATAAGTTTGTCCCACTGGGAATCCTGTAGAACTGGTCTTGTGGTAGCAAGCATGACGTGTCCCCTTAGCTAAGCAGGATCTACCCTGGTTGCATATGAATGGGAGACCTGATGTGTGAGCACTGTAAGATATTCCCCTCAGGGGATGGAGCCACTCAGGGAAGAGCAGAAGGTTCCAAGTTCCCTCCCTGGCAGCATCTCCAAGATAGGGCTGAGAGAGATTCCTGCCTGCAACCTTGGAGAAGCTGCCACCAGTCTGTGAAGACAATACTGAGCTAGATAGACCAATGGTCTGACTCAGTATATGGCAGTTTCCTATGTTCCTATGTTTCCTGTGTTCCTATGAGCAAGTCTGCTCAACTTTGGTTTTGGGACTACAGCTCCCATAATCCCCAGCCACAATGGCCAAAAGCCAGGGATTATGGGAGTTGCAGGCCAACATCTGCAGGAGGGCCGAAGTTGAGCAGCCCTACCATGGGTGGGAGGGTGGAGTCGGAAAGGGAAGGGAAGGAAAAAGAGAAAGTTTCTGAATAAAACTTAGTTAAACAAACATAGGATTGCTTTGTGTTTACGAGGAAAGCAGCTACAAAACAAGAATGAGTTGGTGCTTCCACTGTTTTACTCCCATTTCATGAATGGGAGTGACTGCAGTCATGCTGACTGCATAACTGCCCATTTTCTACCGTGTCGGAGATGGCTTATGGCTCTGCAGCCATCCTGGCACAGCATGCAGTGGCACCGAACCACTATGCATCATGTCAGCCATTATATTTAACTGAATTATTGCTGGAGCTGAATTAAATATATTTATTTTTGATGTTTTATTTGTACATATTGTAGCTGCAAGGGACACAACGTTGCAGAACCACAGCATATACATTGTCAGTAATAATACACAGTCCACTGACTGCCTTACTTTACCTTACTGAAATAGCACTTTACAAAAGCTGTTGTTTTTCAGGTCTGCTCCTTCCCATAAGCTGACCCAGCTGAGGACGCAAAAACAAAATTAAAGTCTCCTCTTCTCTGAATGTTTTGAAGGAGGACCTAAAAATATACCTGTTTAGTCAGGCTTTTAGTTTATGGTTATAAAGCTTTGGTTTTAGAGTTCTTATTGCATTTTAAATTGTTTTAATTTTGTTGATGTTTTAATAGTTTTATATTGTGAACCGCCCAAAGACTTTGTATGGGGTGGTTTATAAATGAACAAAATAAAATAAAATAAAAATAATAATATGCAGGAATAATAGACTGGACCCAGGTAGAGCTAGAGACGCTAGATCGTAAGACCAGGAAAAGAATGACCATCAATCATGCTCTGCACCCCCGCAGTGATGTAGATAGGCTCTACCTCCCTTGCAGCTCAGGTGGAAGAGGAATTCTGCAAGCCCATCAAACAGTAGAGAAAAGAGGCATTGAAGAATATATAAAGGACAGTGAAGAAGATGCACTGAAAATGGTCAATAATGAGAAACTATTCAACAGCAGTGGAACAAAGCAGGCCTACAAGAAAGAACAAGTCAAGAACCGAGCAGAAAAATGGAAAAATAAGCCACTGCATGATCAATATTTGCACAATATAAATGGAAAATCAGACATCACCAAGACCTGGCAATGGCTTAAGAATGGTTACTTGAAGAAAGAAACAGAGGGTTTAATGCTGGCTGCACAAGAACAGGCACTAAGAACAAATGCAATAAGAGCAAAAGTTGAAAAATCAACAACAAACAGCAAGTGCCGCCTTTGTAAAGAAGCAGATGAAACAGTGGACCACCTAATCAGCTGTTGTAAAAAGACTGACTACAAACAAAGGCATGACAAGGTAGCAGGGATGATACACTTGAACATCTGCAAAAAAATACAAGCTACCTGTAGCCAAAAATTGGTGGGACCATAAAATTGAAAAAGTGGTATAAAATGAAGATGCAAAAATATTATGGGACGTCCAACTACAAACAGACAAACATCTGCCACACAATACACCAGATATAACTGTAGTCGAGAAGAAAGAAAAACAAGTTAAAATAATTGACATAGCAATACCAGGGGATAGCAGAATAGGAGAAAAAGAAATAGAAAAAATCACAAAATACAAAGATCTACAAATTGAAATTGAAAGGCTGTGGCAGAAAAAGACCAAAATAATCCCAGTGGTAATTGGCGCCCTGGGTGCAATTCCAAAAGACCTTGAAGAGCACCGCAACACCATAGGGGCCACAGAAATCACCATCAGCCAATTACAAAAAGCAACTTTAATGGGAACAGCCTATATTCTGCAACGATATCTATAACCCCTGCTAACTGGGCAAAGAGGCACCTTTTACCATGGTGATTCTCTTTATTTAGCAGGGGGAGAGTAACTGGCCCTATCCACTCCCAGCACAGTACTTCCAGTGACTGTTTCTGGTGTCTATCTTATGTTTCATTTTAGAATGTGAGCCCTTTGGGGACAGGGAGCCATCTTATTTATTTATTATTTCTCTGTGTAAACCGCCCCGAGCCATTTTTTGAAGGGTGTTATAGAAATTGAAATAATAATAACAACAACAGCAACAACGTTGATAATAAAATCCAGTCATCCCAGGTCCTTGGGAAGGACGCAATGTCTGGATAAAACAAACCAGTCAATAACACCTGTCTGACTGTGTAAACAAGAAATAATAATATACCGCTTTTCAATGAAAGTGCTCAAAGCAGTTTTCATTGAAAAATAAATAATAAGAGATGGTTCCCTGTCCCCAAAGGGCTCACAGTCTAAAAGGAAATATAAGGTAGACACCTGTAACAACCACTGGAAGGACACTGTGTCAGGGCTGGAGAGGGACAGTTGCTCTCCCCCTGCTAAACATAACGCCACTTTAAAAGGTGCCTCTTTGCTCAGTCCTGAAGGCAAACAGTATTCCCAGCACACTGTAAGGAGGCAGAGAATGCTGGGTAAGAAGCATAACCCTAGTGAAGGTCAATAATTTTAGCTTTCAGTCATTTTCTGTACATTCTTCTGTAATTTTTTTTAAATTAAACCATTCTGTTAAAATGGTATCACAGAGCAGGAAACAAATGTTACACTATTCACCTCCAGTTCCACTCTAGCTCAAACTTTCTGTGCAGTATTTGTACAATTAGAAATTATTATAGAAACAAACAAAAGGAGAAATTACCTAGGTTGATAGAAGTATGATAAAGGAAAGAAGGCAAATGAGAAAAGATGATGAAATGAAAAGGTCTGAATCAAAGCGAAGGACATGGGGGCAATAGACCCAATCATAATCTACTAGATGCTAGGTGTTTGTTTTATTTTAATTTATTTGATTGATTGGATGTATATACCGCCCTTCCAAAAATGTCTCAGGGTGGTTGGTTATTGCCAACAGAGAACCAATCACATACAGTTGTCATACCTTCAGTTTCTGGGAACTTTTTCTGTCAGAAGCCATTTTTCCTTTGGTCCTGAGGTCTAGCTTATCACCAGTCCATTGCTTATGAAGCACTTCCAGTGCTACGGAATGGCCCTGTTTGCTATAGAGAATCTGAGTGACCTTGCTTTGTCTCAGTTCAAACTGTTTCATGACAAATCCTATTCCTGACCTTGTAGTCAAAGTACTTCTTTAGTTTTTCACAACTCTTTAACCTTAATAATGGGTGAGGTTGCAGTAAAGGACCAATGCATCACAAAACACACTTCACATGTACAGATTCCAAAGACCAAAGAGAATGGCCACAAGAGATAGGAACCAGGAGGTTGATTCCTTTAGGCAAATAGTTCTGACCTGAAACAGGATTATTAATTGCAATTTCCTATGTGTCTTCTCTCATTTTTGGCTTAATGGATTTTTTTGCCCATCTGTGAAGTGTGCTGATCATTTTAAGAAGCTGTGCTGCCATGGCAACACCACAAGTTTAAAATTCTTATAATGTAGGAGCCAAAGAGGTCATTCACACAATGAAAAACTGCATTCTACCCGAGTTTGGGAGCAGTATGTGCTCCCAATTTTTGGTTGTGTGGAAGCAAGGTAGGAGGAAAACCTGGGTAGCTTTTCCTCCTATCTTGCTTCCACACAATCACTTCTACCCAGGTTTTCCTCTTACCTTGCTTCCACACAACCAAAAACTGGGAGCACACAGAGCTCCCAAATCCGGTTAGAAAACAGTTTTTGATTGTGTGAATGACCTCATTATATTTTTCTCTTAATCTTCCGGGTAGTCTATGTAAGATCTAGGGAATTCTTTAGTCTATGCTGTATCATTGGTTAAGAATGTTTGATTGGATAAGCAGGAATCCATTAGTAGTTTTGCCTATCAACCACTCGACACATGAAACATGGTTTCGATAGGTCTCTTCTCTCCTTTGCTTTTGTTTTGCCCCTGGACTTCGCCTAGGGGATCCAACATGAAGGAGTCACTGAGGAGGCAGCTCTGATCTGGCTGAACTCACAGTTCTTTCACTTAGCTCTAACCTCCAGGCTCCAGCCTTCATAAGCTCCTGAAGAAACTCATTCTCAGTCCCAGAAACATTCCCATGAATTCCATCCAAAGCAAGAAATCCAACACCACACACTGAGCCTCTAATATGCAAGTTATTATTTGTGTGTTGGAAGACAAGAAAATCAGTTAAATCTTGCTGGATGGTTTGCATGCACGAGTGAACAATTGAGTTCTTGGAATCCAGATGTGAGAGCTGAGGATTCAGGACATTATTAACACCCATCATTCCCAAAGCTGAACTATAAAGGGAGTCACTCAAGGAAAATGAGAACATTCGTCTCTCTTTGGACTTCAGGCAGTGTTGTTTCTCCATGGTTCACCTTTTGACCAGCCTGTTTGCTGTAAAATTCACAAATAGATACCAAGAACTTTGTGTAGGGACATACTGTGCCTTTGAATTCAAGAGGAGTAGGAGTTACATGGTTAGATCTTTTTGTAATGGAAGAGGTTTTTGACAGTGGAATAGTCTTCCTCATGCAGCCATGGGCTCTCCTTGGCTAGAGGTTTTCAGATGGAGACAAGATGGCCAGCAGTCAGGGATACTAACTGATTCCAGCATTGAGCAATGGTTGGACTAGAAGATCGCCAAAGTTCCATCCCACTCTAAACTTCTATGATTCTAAGAACAAAAACAACTTGCAGGAGAAGTTCTATTAAAACCATCCAGTGCTTCTAACAATGAATGCTGGCAGTTCAGTTCTAAACATGTGTCTTCATTATGGGAAGTGTAGGTAGAGCCAAACCCGATTAGTAAAAGACTGCATGAAGGATGTGTGTGCGTGCGCACTTCTTTAACCACCAGAAGTGACTAATTGGACCAGCTGCATGGTAGCCACAAGAAGGGGACAGCTGCCCAGTCTTTTAAATATTTCTGTTTTCCTAGCAGTTGAGAACCACGCTGGAGGACTGTATCATCTTGTTTTACTAGTTTGGTTTTTGGAAGAAGAAGCGCCTTCGATAATTAGTCTTGGCCAGGGAAAATGTTTGCTAACCTGGCTCCTGAGGCCTGGCAACAAATATCATTTTTTTTTCCTGCTCCATAAATTATATTGGCTACATGCTTGGGAGCCATAAAAATGATTGTTTAAAAAAAGAAACCAGAAACTGGTTCATGCTTATTAAGATGGTAATTAACATGCCAGTTACGTGAGCATTCTTGAACTTAAATGGGCATCACCACCCTGATGTCCATGAGATGGTGAAGTATGCCAGCAGAACTAGTTGGTGGATGAGGCAGTCTGGCTCTATATTTATCCACCACGGAATTTTTTTTTAAAGTCCTCCTTTAAGTGTCTCAACGTCTCTCTCTTTTTCTCTGTTCCACTGATGGAGTTTGCTTAAATATTTTATAGCTGTGACTTCTGCTTCTAAAAGAGCTAATTAATATCAACTCCATCAAAAACTGGCACATATTTGGTACAAACTGGAAGAGCTTTACTCTCTCCCAAGGGAAAACGCCACGCCAATTCATCTTGGAGTAAGCAGTGACTCAACAGTAACTATTTTCAGTCCCAAATGAGCTAGCATCACACATCTGGAAGCTCTAATGCTCTTCTCCAAAAGATGCCATTCGCATGCCATTATTTAATTAATTAACAGCTCCACCAAGGGAAGCCAATAATGAGTCCATTAAAACTCCCTCCTCACCTTCCCCTAAAAGAAAAATAAATAGCTTGCATTGTAGGAACATATGTTGTAGGAACACTCTGTTTTCTCCTTGGAGAACACTTAAAAGTGCAACCTGTTTATATTTTGAAAGTTTTAATTTTTTTTTAAAGATCCACATAAATCAAGCTGCTTCTGCTCCTGTATTTGAGATGTGAGTGGAAGAGTCCTCACTCCTCCAAAACAGCAAAATAGTAGCATTGCAAGGCATCAGCTCATACTGCATGGGAGATGGCAATGGTAAACCCCTCCTGTATTCTACCAAAGACAACCACAGGGCTCTGTGCTCGCCAGGAATCGACCGACTCGACAGCACACTTTACCTTTACTCCATTTCCTTGGTTTGTGTGCCAAATCCCTGGAAAGAGCTGATCTGCCCCTGTGTAGTTCCCTGATGCCACATGTGATTGGCTTCCCTTTGCCGATTTCTACACTGCAAAAGGATGGGAATTTCTTGCAGTATGTAAAATAGCAAGGTGCAAATGCCAGCACCTGCCAAGAACACTAGGGAGTAGCTAGCTGGCTGGCCCAGACGGCAAACATATTTGAAAGCCCAGATCTGTGTAGAATAAAAATAAAGGGGCTTTAAGCTTGCAGAAATTGTCTGATAGAGGGGCTTGCTGCTGCCACATCAGGCCTTCACACAACCTGTGACCAACCAAGTGGAATGAAGCTCACCAGACATATGCGGCAACCACCATACACTTTGCATTCACAGTCCCAGGCAGAAGGAAATAGCAGAAGGTTTATGGAGCCCCTGGCATATTTCATTCCAGATATTCACGGACAGAAACTATTGGTTTTAACTATTAAGGCCCGAGATCTTGGAATCATAGTGAAAAGCTCACTAAAGGCATCACTTTGGTGAGTACAGTCACAGTAGAAAAATAATATTTGATGTAACTCATCTGGTCCTGGAGATGTAAATTCATTTAGAGCAGGTAGGTGTTCTCTTCACCTCCCTGGAGGCACAATTCCCTCAGTGTGGGCCACATTTCCCTTGTGGGAGAAGACATGCAAAACAGGAATCTAGCAACCCTGCCTTCTCTTGATCATTCTAAATGGCGTGGGCCCCAGGAATTTAGGGACTGCCTGCTCTCAGCTGAATCTACCCACCTGACTAAATTGACTGGGTGGGCTCTGCTCCAAGTGCTGATACCTGCTGAGGCCCGTTTGTCAAGCATGTGGGACAGGGCCTTCTCAGTGATTGCCCCCAGGCTGTGGAACTCACTCACAGTTGAGATCCACTTGGCTCCCTCTCTCCCAGCCTTTCAGAGAAATCTGAAGACTGCCCTTTTTAAACAGGCTTTTGGCCAATGAGTGGCCCTCAGTCTCTTTGTAACATAACTGTGTTTTTGTTTTAGCAGTTTGTTTTTATTAAAGTTTTATTACTGTTTTAATCTTGTTGTTTAACCTGGGGTCTTTGGACGAAGAGTGGTATAAAAATATAACAACTAAAAATTTGTTACCATTTCCCCATCTCCTCCAAGCAACAGAGCAAGCACTTCCTTAACCTTCCTCTTGCCCACCCCCCCCCAAACCCTGTTTAGGGTTGTTTTGGCATCCTTCATGAGCCTCAGCTCATTCTGAGCTTTCGCCATCTCAGCACCATTCCTACAGGTTTGGTCTACTCTCTTGCACTCTTCTTTGCTTTTTCAAACAACCCTGTAGGGTTGGCCAGTATTATTACCTACATATTGCAGATGGGCCAGGCAGTGAGGCAGACTGAGAAAATGGCTTGCTTGAGGCTTAACTAGTGAGCTAACATAAGAAAAGCCCTGCTGGATCAGGCCAATGCCCATGCAGCCCAGCATCCTGCCTCACACGGCAGCCAAGCAGGCGCACTTGGGAAGCCCGTCAAGCAGGGGAAGGAGGGCAACTGCTCCCTCCCTTGATGCTCCTTAGCACTTGGCATTCAGGAGCATGGCACCTCCAATCCTGATGTTGACAGCAGCTGTTGATAGTCCTATCCTCCATGAATTATTTGTCTAATCCCTTTTAAGTTGAGAAGCTGAGTTCATAGCTGATAGAATTTTTACACCAAGGAGGACTTCAGGGCAGCCCAAGATATTGTGGTGCTGGAGGTGAGGCACCAAATACTGCCTTGACCCACACCGCTAGTGGGGCCAGTCCCCTTTCAGAGCTGACCCTCTCAAGCGTTGAAAGTGGTGTGTGGGGTGGGGAGGAGAGAAGGTTGCCAGCAGCCTCCTCTTCTTTCCTTGGGTTTCTTGCAACCTTTGAAAGGATTGTGACAGGTACTCCTTGCAAAGCATGCAAGGATCAGATTGGTCTCAAAGAGTTGTTCCAGTGGTTGTTCCACCTTGCTGGCGTGGTCTTGTGGTAGCAAGCATGACCTGTCCCCTTAGCTAAGCAGGGTCTGCCCTGGTTACAAATGAATGAGAGACTAGAAGTGTGAGCACTGTAAGATATTCCACTCTGGGGATGGAGCTGCTCTGGGAAGAGCATCAGAAGGTTCCAAGTTCCCTCTCTAGCATCTCCAAGATAGGGCTGAGAGAGATTCCTGCCTGCAACCCTGGAGAAGCCGCTGCCAGTCTGTGAAGACAATACTGGGCTACTGTAGATAGACCAATGGTCTGACTCAGTATATGGCAGCTTCCTATGTCCAATAATCTGCCACCTGAGGCAACTGCTTGACTTTGCCTCATGCAAGGGCCACCCTTGAAGGACTTCCTGGCTGACAGCTGAACAGTCTTCGCCGCTACCTGCACCATATAAGCACATTTCCAGTTTTGTTTTGCTTTTTAAAGCAGAATAGGCCCATCCTATGGCCATCCCCATATTAAAGACGCCGAGGCTTCATGGCAATTACTTGCTCAAGGCCACCCATTGAGTTCATGAAGGATTGGACTTCCAGCTAAGCCACACCAACGCCCGCTGAAAAATGGGAATTCCTTCCAAAGAGACAACTATAATCGCAGTGCCAGACGTTATTGTCCGCAAGCAACAAGCACAGTCATTGGGGTTTGCACAGCACTAAATGGAACTTCCTTTGTGGCCTGGTCCATGCTCAAACCCCTTTCCCCAGAGATCAGCTGCAGGCCCCCTTGGTGTGTGTCGGTACTTCTCGGACGGGAATCCAACTTTTTGTTTGTTTGTTTTTTAATTTGTCAGGTTAAAATGCAGAGTTTGTTGGGGTTTCCTTTCACTGGCTTGTTCCCACTTAGGCTCCAAGCTGGAGCTGTGAAGTGACTTTGTATTCCCCCACCCCTCTGTCAGCACAGGCCAAAGTACCGTACTGTTCTCATAAATGTCTCTCAGGCCTTGCCAGGGCACTGGCAGCAAAGTAGGCTGGGAGAGAGAGGCAGACAGGCCCTGTCTCTGTTCTGTATCACGGAAGTCGAAAGCAGGCCCAAAGGCCTCAGGCCAGCACCTCCCTTCAACAGGAATGTGACCAATCAACTCCCAGATGATGTCATTACATGGCAAAGGCACTTTCCTCTCCCAGCACTTACCACGATGCCAGCTCCAACCTTCAGTGTATTTCCTTCAGTCTGGTCGATGCACTGTAATAATTAAGTCAACTGGAAAAAATATTGAAGAAAAGAACTGAGGGAAAACAGCATGTAGCAGCAGCTGGAGCCAGCAAAGAAGGCCTACTGAGAGCTATAAAGGGGCATTGTGCAGTGGCTACTCCTGACTTCAGGATATTTTGTTCCCTGACAGGAGTTGGAGAAGATGGGTAATAAGCAAGCCCTTTATTTCCAGAGGTGTCCCTCCGAGTCACAGCTGCATAAAGCTCAGCCTTGGGGATATGTGGGAACAGTGCTAGCAGTATTTCTCGCTTGCCGCACTTCCCACTCAATTGAATGGCCTTGGTCCAGAAAAACAAAATAGCCTCTGTGCAGAAGTGGCCATTGAGCTAAGGAAAGGAGAAGAAAATAGGGGCAAAAACAGCTTGGAAGGAAATGATGATTCAGTGTGTGGAAAATGCATATGACCAATGCCACCAGCGCCACACCGCCCCCCTCACTGGAACCATTCAGAAGAATGGCCTGGAATCCCTCTTGGAGTCATTGATGAGGAACTGTATACTAAGCAAAACAGAGTGCTGTTCTCAAATCAGTTAATACCCCATTGTGGGAGTTCCGTGCCCCCAGGGGGGTAACTTCACACCGAAGGGGTTCAGAGTAGGGCTAGGAAGCATGACATAATAAGGGAGACAAGGGTTAGTCATGCAATATTGGTTTCCTTATCAGATTGCGGTCTTGAGCGGTAGTTAGCTTCACCATCCAGGGCGCTCATGGGACTTCCTCATTACTCCACGGGGTCTGTCTAGCCTTAAGCTAACAGGGACCATCTTCGGTCTCCAGGTCCAGAGTGCAGCACTCTGCCCCCTCCTCGTAAAGGTAAAGTGTGCCATCAAGTCGGTGGCGACTCCTGGTGACCACAGAGCCCTGTGGTTTTCTTTGATAGAATACTGGAGGGGTTTACCACTTCCTCCTCCCTCACCATCTGAAAGATGATGCCTTTCAGCATCTTCCTTTATCACTGCTGCCTGATATAGGTGTTTCCCATAGTCTGGGAAACATACCAGCGGGGATTCGAACCAGCGACTTTCTGCTGGTTAGTCAAGCATTTCCCCGCTGTGCCACTTAAGGTAGCTCCCCTCCTCGTAGCCTCCTTGATTTGCCGCAGCTCACAGCCAGGGTCCTCCTGCCCTTCTCTCACCTGGCGAGTCGGGTCCTTTGCAGTGCCAGGTTTAGGCGCCAGCTAAGCAAGCTACAGGGCCTCACATTATGACGGGTCTCGGGATACAAAGAGGGGAAGAGAGACTAACTTTCAAGTTTTACATGGTGTGTTTTCGTGTAAAGGTATTTGTCATGCAAACAGGCTTGTTGCAATATACCTGCTTTTGTTAGATTACAGGTGAAACTTGGAAAATTAGAATATCGTGCAAAAGTCCATTAATTTCAGTAATGCAAATTAAAAGGTGAAACTGATATATGAGACAGACACATTACATGCAAAGCGAGATAAGTCAAGCCTTAATTTGTTATAATTGTGATGATCATGGCGTACAGCTCATGAAAACCCCAAATCCACAATCCCAGAAAATTAGAATATTACATGGAACCAAGAAGACAAGGATTGTAAAATAGAACAATATCGGACCTCTGAAAAGTATAAGCATGCATATGTATTCAGTACTTGGTCTGGGCCCCTTTTGCAGCAATTACTGCCTCAGTGCGGCGTGGCATGGATGCTATCAGCCTGTGGCACTGATGAGGTATTATGGAAGACCAGGATGCTTCATTAGCGGCCTTCAGCAATTCTGCATTGTTTGGTCTCATGTCTCTCATCCTTCTCTTGGCAATGCCCCATAGATTCTCTATAGGGTCAGGTCAGGCGAGTTTGCTGGCCAATCAAGCACAGTACATTGTATACTTTTCAGAGGTCCGATATTGTTCTTTTCTTCAATCCTTGTCTTCTTGGTTCCATGTAATATTCTAATTTTCTGGGATTGTGGATTTGGGGTTTTCATGAGCTGTACGCCATGATAATCACAATTATAACAAATTAAGGCTTGATTTATCTCACTTTGCATGTAATGTGTCTGTCTCATATATCAGTTTCACCTTTTAATTTGCATTACTGAAATTAATGGACTTTTGCACGATATTCTAATTTTCCGAGTTTCACCTGTATTAGTTCTTTTTGTTGCAACTTTGCCAAGTAAAAATAGAGCTTTGTTATTTCTATTTTCATCGCCTTTTTAATTAGAATCATATTTCTTGGGCGGGCGGGTGGGTAATGCTGTGGGCAGAGATGTTGCTCAGTCTTTAAAAGGTCCTCAGCAGCCCTGGCTCACCGTCCCTGGTCAATCTGCAGCCTCTTCTCATTTTGACAATTACAGTAAATGCAATCATGCTTCCCAATAATAAATGTTTATTATGCATTTTGAAATTATCGATAATACTAATCAGCAATAACATTTAACATTTTTTTAAATGTTTACCCCCACTCTTCCTCCAAGGACACAATAATAATAGTAAACACTAACACACATATTTATCTTAGCAACAATAAACTTATGCTACATGCTTTTCTGTTCAGGCTGTCAATATGCAATATATGGATGCCAGCACCTATCTGCATCTGATGTTTGTTCCCTGATTTTGCATGTTCACTTGTACCAGTCTTCTCGGAAGTAAGCCCCATTGTGCTCAGTGGGATTTACTCCAAGGTGAGTACAGGAATGCAAACTCAGTGAAGAACTGAAATTTTAGTGGCCACAAGCTGAGCATTCTGTTGTAAACCAGCTTGTGGGTCTTTTTAACAGGGGGATCTGGAGAATATATCAGAAAAATAAGTAATTTTACAAAAATCTCCAATGTAACTAGTTACAACTAGAGGTGTGCAAACCGGTTCGACTTGAACCGGGGTCTGAGTTAACCTGGACTGGCCCTGCAAAAAGGGGCGGTGGTCTGAGCTCAAGCCTAACTGGGCCTGGTTCTAGTGCTTGTAAAGGGGAATCCGGTAAGGATTCCCCTTTACAAGCACCAGGGGAACCCTACAGGATTTTTAAATGGCAGGTGGGGGAGAAGAGAGGTTGCCTTAACTCCTGCCACATGGCTCCTGGGCGGGTGTGGCTTCCCTAGAACCCAGAGGTGCTGCTTCTTCATCTTGGGCCAACAGGGGCCTGGTTCAGGTCTCTGCGCATGCATGGAGGCCATTAGAGTGACCTCCGTGCATGCACAGAGGCCATTTGCATCACCATGCAAATTGCAAATTGATGTAGGGTTACCCCAGTGCTTATAAAGGGGAATCCATACTTTTACAAGCACTAGAACTGCAGTTGAACCAGTTCAACCTCATTCAACCCCAGTTCTAGGCACAAACTGATATGCAGACTGGGCAGTTTGCTTCAAGTCCAGTTCGGACTTGAATTAATAATAATAATAATAATAATAATAATAATAATAATAATAATAAATAAAACTTTTATACCGCCCTTCCAAAAGGCTCAGGGCAGTTTACATTAAAACACCATTAAAATCAGTTAATAATTAAACAATTGAATTCAGTTAAATAATTGAACTGCTTGGCGCAGTTCTGTGCACAATTCCATCGTAACTCTACTATTATCAAGTCAGTTTTCTGATACACCTTCCTAGCAGCTCCAAATTATTGCAAAAAGTTAGTATTTTCCTGGCTGTACCTTATAAGAGAATTAGACTCTTCAAATATGCTGTGAAAGAAGTGTTACCCTTCAAGAAGCATAGTAACAGTGCATAGTTTGGGACAAATAAGCATTTCACCATTTGAATATTTTTAAACACCCTTGGATATTTACATACTATACCGTTACAAGCAAGTTTTAAATAGACAGTCACGTACTACTATATATTTGCATAGCTTTATCTCCAGTTTCCCCCACCCCTGACACACAGACCCTGATCATCAAAAAAGTACTGATTGCAGTAATGTACATATACAGTACAATAAAACTTTGCAAGACAGCTTTGTTGATCAGATATTAGAATCAAATATACCCAGAGTAAATCGTAAATGAAAGAGGCACATCTGTAATGGGGGTCTGATATAAACTTTTCCCCAAAAAAGTGTTCAAAATGAAATGGTAATATCAAATCACTAAACAAAAGGATGTGGTTCCCAACCTGTGGTATTCCAGATGTTGCTGAACTACTGCTCCCATCATCTCCAGCTACAGTTTATTGTGGCTGGGGACTATGGGAGTTGTAGTTAGGCAATATGTATCTGGAACCCCTGCAATAGAACTAAAATTAAAAATGGGGTAAAAGCTGAGACAGTAGATAAACAATAGAAGGGGAAGGGGAAAGCACATTCACAAAATCTGCTTAAATAAATTGAGATATGAACATCTGAAGCTGCCTTATATAATCATCAGCCCATCAAGTGCAGGAATCTGACTGGCAGTAGCTCTCAGGCTCAGAGACAGCTTTTCCAGCCTTGTTTCCAGAGTTTCTTTTAATTTAACAGAAATGCCAAATTCATGTCAAGACACATCATTTTTTAATTTTTTAAAAAATGAAAAGATGTTGCACATAATACAAAAGCAACTTGCTACAGCTAGGAATCTTATAGAATTATCTCTTGTCATATATTTCAAAATGCATAGATGAGAATTTTACTTCCTGATACTAGATCTCAAACTCTACCTAGCAAAATATGCCATATTATTTATGCTGTGTGACCAACAGCAACATAATTCTTTAGACAAACCAAAAAAACCCAGCCGTCTATAAAATACTTCTGGGTTAAAAAGCCAAAACATTCTAATGTGGCTCAATGAAAATAAGAGGCATGGGAACTAGCACTTTCAGAATGCAACCATTTAATATAGAAACCTCATGTGAAATTTGTGAACAAAATGGTCAGAAGATGTGAGATGACTGTGGGGGGTGGGAATCTGTTTGATTCGGCAATGATACATAACCCCAGCTGGCTGGGGTTGTCGGCGGGGAGGAAAAAGCAGAGTGAGCCCTCATTCAGATGTAACAGCTAACCGGAGGTAAACGTGGCTGAGGTTTCAGTTTGAAACTCCAAATTGCTCTGCAGACATTCACCAAACTGTGGCCTACCCAACTCCAGTAGCAGGAGAGGGGAGCCCCTCCCTGCTGTTCAGCCTCCAAGGCCAATCCCAGCCAGCTCCATGAACAGACTGTGGGCAAAGTGTCACCATGTCAGCAGGGCGGGCGTGACTGGCCACGATCTTGAACAGGGTGTGCTGAGTGTGGTCATGCATTTTCAGAACTCTCCACCTGCCCTCAGCAGGGAAATGGCATTTAAACCCATTTAAATGCCCTGCAATGCCAGTGCTTCTCCTGCCATTGATGGTACCACCGCCGCCCCCCAAGTTTACTTATTATTTATTTATTTAAAATATTTATACCCTGCCCCTCCAGTTTTTCAGGAGGAGCATGACCCCTTCCAAGACCAGATTTACCTCATTTGCCCACACTCTGAAAGCACCACAGAAGCATGAATTATCAGCTGGTTTAGGGGTGTGGTGGTGGGTAGAATTCCACCTTCATTACGGAAGGAGAGGGGTAAACCCACACTTTGCTCACCTAATTCCCTCTCCGCGAATCCATCTGAAGCCTTGCATGCACCTCAGAGGAGGTTTTGACACCCCACGTGCCATAACCTGGCTGCGTATGTATGGAGTGGGCCAACAGGGTAGAAATTTACACAGATTTAGAACTCCCAGGTCCACTCCATATTTGCACCTTATGCTGATAAACAGGCATAGGGAATTGCAGGAGAGGGCACTTTCCTCTTCTCCCCCAACTCTGTGGCAGTGGGGTTGACTGCAAGGACCACAGGTGAGGGTGCATCTGTGCACGCCAGGCAGGGGGCATGTCTCTGTGGCAGCTTAGATGCTGTCCCCAGGATCAGGAAAGCAGTCTCAGAGATACCCCTGCCCACACTTCCCAACCCCTGTTGCCAGATTTGGCTTTTTTTAAGCCAAATTTTGGGTTACGGCCCATTTGGCTCACGAGTATATCCCTTAGGTTCTGGCCACCAACACACAGCAACACGGCTCTAATTAGAGCACCCATGGACTGACACTCTCGTGAGCAGGTGCTGTCCATGTTGGGTTTGATACCCAGCCTTATCGTTGAGGAAGAATCTTTCCAAAAACTGGATCAATGCTGATGCTGCTGATCCGGCCCTGCTCATGAATAAGCCTGAATTGCAAACACCCCACCCCGAAGGGGAAGTGGCTGGCCCCTCATCCTCACCCTTTTGGTGTAAAAAATAGAACAGATCCCCCTAAACCTCCCCACCCTCACTCCCTGTGGAGACTTTCATGCACCCAAAGGACATCTAGATGCTCCATGTGTCATTGCCTGGACATGTGCACAGAGGGAAGGACACTGGGATGGACCTTTAAACCCAATCATAATCCTGGGTCCCAGTAAGTTGCCATGCCATATGAAGATCTGCAAGTGCAGGGAAATGTGGGAGAGGAGAGCACTCGTTCTCCGGGCACCCCGGGACAGCAGGGTGGCCGTTCCAGGGTGCTGGCAAGGGTGCAAATGTATACAAGGGTGGGTGATCTGGCAGGGGGCATGGTTTCGCAACAGCTTCTCCGCAGTCCCCAAGACAAGGAAAGCTGTCTCTGGGGTACCCCTCCCCTCCCTGATCCCCTCCCCTCCATGCACGCAGCAACCTGGCTCTATTTTGAGCCCCCATGGCCTGACACTCTCATGAGGGAGGTGTTCATGGGAGAAGGGGATGTTTTGTTGTCTGGCATCATTTCAGATTTGTCCGGTCAATTCTCTCCCCTCCCCTCTGATGGTGCTTCTCATGAGTTGTGTGGGAGTATCCCCCATGGCCTTTTGCTCTCATAGTAGAGCACTGAGCCCCGAGTCAGGTGGCTGGATCCTCACAGTGGTATTGCTCTCCCTTGGTACTGGGGCACTACTGACCCTGGCAACCAGCCTTGATCATGAGTAAGCCCAGGGAATAAGGACCCGCAAAAGGGGAAGGGCCTGGGCCCCTTCTTCAACCTTTCTGTGAAAAAGATAGAACTTGGCTACTCCAGAATCCCTGCAGGCCCTCAAACCCAGACAGGAGCACCCTCCCCCCAAAAAACCAATTTGCTCCCTGGCCAAAGAGGGAACCACTTGCTCATGCTGGCTATCTCTGACATGAGGAGGTCCTTTGCTAAAGCCTGCCCACTTGCATGGATGGTGTAGACACAGGGGTCGGGCACAGACCTTTAAGCCCATCCAAAGTTCCTGGGATCGGCGTGGCGCCATATGCAGGTCTCCCATGCGAGGATTCCTGGGAGAGGAGAGCTCCAGTTTCCAGCTGGCCCGGGACATTGGGCTCACCCTTCGAGGCCACGGACAGGGTGCACATCCCCACATGGGCGTGCAGGCCAGCAGGGCACAAGGTTTGACAGCAGCTTGGTAACAGTCACCAAGATCGGGTCAGCATTTGCCCAAGTATCCATCCCCATGGCTTTCCTGCATAGAGCATCTTCCTTCTCTCCCCTTAGTCTGCCACTCTCGTGAGAGAGTGGTCCATGGGATAATGGGCTAGCTCTCCAGCATGGTGAAGATCCATACAATGGGAATTCCATCCCGTGCATTTTCCCTTAATCCTCACAGATGGTCCTTCTCATGAGCAAGACTAGGGAGCAAATATCCCCACCCAGGGAAGGGGCTGAGCCCCTCTTCCCCAAACCTTGTGTTTAAAAAAAAAAAAAGGACTTTGCTGTTCGAGGTTCCTTGCTTAGGTGTTATGCCCCCACCTGAAGACTCTGAAGAAGAAGGCGGGGGGCAGTGGACTTACTGGGAGGTAAGTCAGGGAGACGTCTGAGGAGAGTCAGGTTTGTGATCTGAGTGGGAAAGCATCTGAGATGGGCCAAGGTGAGTGGTTGCCACAGGAGGAGCCAGCAGGGCAGAGTGGCCTTCCGAGGGAAGACTTAGAGTCTGCGCAGGAAGTCAAATGGCCATTGTCTCCCAGAAAACCCAGGAGAGAGAAGCATCAGCAGCAGGTTATGGAGTTGTGAAGAAGCAGCCGGTTATCAGCAAAAAGGCAGCAACAGACTGACTGAATTTATAGCAGCTGCTGGGTGTGTGTGGGTGGAGTGGTGATTGTGTGCACCTGGCTGTTGGCTATAAATTCTGCAGTTTGTGCCCTGAGTGGATTGCTGGAGACAATGCGTCTAATCATCCTTTGTGACATGTGTCAGATATTGTGACCCTGGAATCTGAAACTCTGCAAGAAGGTCTGCTTTACTGGAGTTCGATTGGACTTTTTTGTGCACAGATTATTTGCTTCTATGTACTGAGACTGACTGTGTGTTTAGACCTATTGTTTCTCAGTAAAGCTGAAACCTGAGACACACTTACAACCGGCTACAGTGTCGTAAATTTATGAGCGGTTAATCCAAGTTGGCAGGCTCATGACATTGGGTCTGCCTTTTATATATGACCTCCCACCACCACCAGTGATTTGCTCCCATCCCGGTGCTGTGATGGTGTGCCCTGCTTATGTTGACACTTGGAGTGCTTGGGCTTGTGAACAAAAATGACGGTTGCTCTCTTCTTGGGGAGCAAAGCACTTAGTGCCCGTCCTGTCATCCTGTCACCTTGCCCTACCGCTTGCCAGGTGAGGGGAGGCAAGGGAAAGAGTGGGAATTGGGGATGCCCCCAAGCAACTACGCAGCTTGACAGGCTGACAAGTCCGGGATGGGGTGTGGCGGCATCCCTGGCAACTCCATAGCTGCTTAGCTGACAGGAGGGGCAGGGCTGGCTTTCCGAGAGCCTGCCAGCAAGAAGCGCTGAAAGCATGGAGCAGCCACATCCTCAGGTGGGTCTGCGCCTCCACCTCTATGGTTGTGGTTTGAATATCGGTGCGAAACCATGGTTATAGCATTGCCACGAGTCGGACGTAATGTTTCGGCAGCAAAACCTCAGGTCTTGGCAGCGAACCTTAGAGATAACCAAAGTTTTAAACTGGAGCTTGTCGAGACAAACTGAAGATTGCTTTCAGCCCTTAACTGCAGTTTCACATGTTCCGGCATAATGGAGTTACAACCTCGACCACGTTTAACTCCGTTTATTAACCGTTGCATCTGAATGCGGCCAAGGTCTCACTTACTTGGCTCTGTGAAGTTCTGCTCCTCTTTTGGATTGCAACTAAGGCTGTTGTGTTGTTGTCTAACTCCCCCTAGATGCCCCCTGTGCCCAGGGAACAGGGGCAAACTAAAAGCCTGTTATTTTTACATTACATGATTACATTTGTTTCTTTGGGGAAGCAAATACGCCTAACATCTGGTCTGATGTGAATAGGCCACATCACCAGGATGTTAAGAAGACAATCTTCTATCTCTGATATCTTTCTTTGACAACTGAAACAATGAATTAGCACTTTAGCACCTAAATGATGAAGTGGAAAGAGCCCAGTCTAAAAGCAATTGGCTTCTTTTGTGGAGTTTCCAAACATCCGTGCTTAAAGATGCCTGGCGGGGCTCCATGGCAAGGTTCAGCCTCACCAATGTCAGGGATAGTCCAAAGAGGGCAGAAGGGTTAAATCATTCGTTGCCTTAGGCAAGAGATTGGTTGCCATGGCAATGTGAAGTGTTGCTTTAAAAGGCCAATGGCAGTGGGGCCTTTTAAGCTTGGCATAGCTTAGAGTCTCAGCATGTCATAATCTGGCCCTGCTCTCTTGTTGCACCATCCAGTTTCTTAACAGGTGAAGTGGATGAGGCTATTCCACAGCCCCACCCCCAGATTTCAGGCATAACAAGGCCTGTAGGCATGGCCACCCTTCGGGGCCATCTTCCTCCTGCACAGCCCATTCACTAGTGGCCAATCCTGGGGTCCTGAGGTGGCCAGTAGAACTTCCCCAAAGGGTTCTTCTGCCCTGTCAGAGAGCTCCCTTAGAGGTCATGGATCCAACCCACATGATTTTGGCCTGTGCCAGTGAAGCAGCCCAAGTGCCAGGTTGTTCATGGCAGTGGGTTGTTCATAAAAATAAAAGGAAGTGTCTGTCTTGAATTTGCACTTTCTGATCCATAGCCCTACTCTTAATCCCAGATGTGTGACAACACCTATATCACAACTATAATCCACACAGTGCTTATCATTATTAATACTGATGTGCTTATCAGGACCAGCCACCTAATGGGGCCGCAGGGAAATGCTTGACTAACAAGCAGAAGGTTGCCGGTTCAAATCCCTGCTGGTACTATATCGGGCAGCAGTTATATAGGAAGGTGCTGAAAGGCATCATCTCAGACTGCGTGGGAGGAGGCAATGGTAAACCCCTCCTGTATTTTACCAAAGAAAACCACAGGGCTCTGTGGGTGCCTGGAGTCGAAATCAACTTGATGGCACACTTTACTTTTACCTTAATCAGGGAGGAACAATTACCTGCAGCAAAACTTTGCAGTTCTAAGTGCTAGAAAACCTAATGTCCACATAGCAGAAGCATTACCTTCAGAAAATACATCTAGGTGCCCTGCAACAAGTAGTATGTTTTTTTAAAATAAATAAATAAATAAATGAGTAACAGCTGCACATTTCTTGTTCAACAAACAGATCATCTGGACGGGTCCTTCGAGACCCATGATTGTACAAGTATCCAGTTAATGTCTAGTTTTATTAACTGAGCCTCACAGTAAACCAATCAAAACCTTTGGAAATTCACCAGCTGAGCAATGAGATCCGATTAAGCCTTATAGGCTTCTCCTTTCCCCCACTCCTTTCTTTTTAGTTCATCAGTTTTGCTGAGAATGCTTCTGGAATGGGATCTACCTGGCCCGCCATGCCAAGAATTTGTCTGCCTATGATAAATGCAATTTATCTGTGTCCAGATTATCTCAGCCTTTGGATGAGACCCAGCTGAACAGGTGGCTGGACTCTCTCTCTTGAGATATAGCTGCATACTTTCTGCAAAGATGAAATAGTTTTAGAGTCCATTAGGGGCTGCTCTAGTTCAGATCTTTGCTTGCTCCTCTTCTACCCCCAATTATTTATTCTAATGACAGAACACTAAAACCCTACAAAAATGTTGTATTTAAGACTGAAACTGAGTTTATCCAATTTCAGAATCAAAACTTTTATTTTCCAGTGGTAAACTGAACATATCCATTTTTAAAAACTTTTGAGTTTGTTCAATTGAACTAATACTGGGGGATACTTTCCCTAAAATTCTGCATTATTTCCTAACGTCCTTGTGGACATGTAGAGAGGGGATCTGGTCTTGCTCATCATTTCTTCTAAATCTACCACAAAGAGTTAAGGATAATCCCTGTATATGTTGCCCTTGCAGGAAAAGTGGCATACAAATGTGATCAACAGAATGAGTTAAGGCTGAAACAGGAAATTAATGACTGAGGCTCCATTTCCAAATTACCAAAGAAGTCCTATTATTTCCAGTAGAACTTGACATTGTGGAAGGCACTGGCACGGTTAAGATATAATACCAAACCGGAGTTAAATGAGACAGAGGTTGGAACTCCAGTACATCCGAATGCAGGAAACCGTAAGCAACTGAAAGTGACCTGCAGTTTGCCTCAGCAAACTCCAATTTGAACCTTCAGTTTGCACAAAGGTTCACCACCGAGACCTCTGGTTTGGCTGCTGAAGGGTTATATCCGAACCCAGATGGCCACCATAACCGTGGTTTCGTTCTGATTTTTGAACTGTAATCATGGAGGTGGCGGTGCAGACCACCCAGGGACATGGCTGCTGTATGGACCCTGCGGCTCTCACTGGCTGCCTCTTGGCCACAGTGACATGCCCCCCTCATCATCCTCCCCTCCCTTCCCAATTCTGCCTAGCAACAGTGATGTGTTTGGAGAATTTTAAAGAGACACAACCCTTGCAGCTGCTCCAGGCTTTTTGCTGCTGTCAAGTGGGGCTGCTCCCCCAGAATCGGGGGGGGGGGAGATGGGAATGGTGGCCAATGGGGAGGCAGTCCCACCCATATGTCTACATATGGCTGCAACCATACGGCTGCATATGTTTCCCTGCCCCAGCCAAGCTGGCGCCCGTCCATAGAAAACCACAGTGCGCACCCCACAGCACCGTGCTGCAGCAGCGCACCCCAGTAGGGCCTCCTCCAACAGAAAGTGGTGCTCCATAGCAGTTCCCTAGTGCTTATGTACCTAACACAGTAATGCCCCTCACAGAACAACCCATGCCGTTTTCTCACCCACATCCAGCAAGGGCAGCTGGCATAGGAAAGATGTTACTTGCTCCAGAAGTGTGCACCAACAGCGGTCACCGTTTCCAGGGCCCTCAGAAGAGAGAAGGCGGCAGGCAGGAGGTGCCAATGCACCCCCAGTGAGAACTCTCTTCTGCAGAAGCAGAACAAAAGACTATGCTGCTGTTGAAAGCCTGGGGCATAGGTTGTCCTTGCCATGGTCCCCCTGCAGCATCTCAAAATTATTTCTCTCGTGGAAAAGTGCAACCAGGTCAAAGTGAGGCTGAGGAGTGCAAGTGGACTGCTGCCATGGGGGCGCACAGCTTTATTCCAGGACACCGGCCCCTCCCCTCATGGGCCAACTCTACAATGGAGTGAATATCTGAGTTTGTGTAAATAGAGTGATGGGGGAGGGTTGGAGCCATTGTCCTCTCCATGCATGGGCCTGGCAATTGTCTGGAAGGTTGCTCATTAACTTTTGAGCCAGCAGGGATACTTGGATGAGCGGGTTGGTAGGCGAGAGGAACCTTGTCCTCCTGCTCCGACAGGGCACAGATGCTGAACGTGGGGCCCTCCAAGGCCACCTTTGGCCATTCTCGTGCCCATGCCTGCTTCCTCCTATGAGCACTCAATGAATCAGTCATCGATGCCCACCCGATTTGTCCTTACCATTATGTAGTGCCCTGCAGCTGCCCCATTGTTTGACGCGCCCCACCATGCTATCATGGGATTTTTGCAGTAGAGACACTTGATGGGGCCTCAAGGGCATGAGGGTGATGTCCCTGCACCTGGCCCTATGCTGCTATGTGGGGATTGTTTGCGTGGGCACATCCACACACTTCCAGTCCTGCACGAGTGTGCATGCATAGGATGGCCCATCACATACACTCGTCCCGATTGCCAATCACGTAACCATTGGAGTTTGGTGGGCCCACGACCTCAAGTTTAGCACGGACACCCAGTTGCCCCAAACAGCCATGGAGTCTCAGTAGCCTTCTGCTTCTACAATATCTACAGGTGGCACTGCCACTGGCAGCACCTCAGGGAGCAGTCAAGCCGGGGGCACCTCCAGAAACATCCAAGTGAAGATCTGGACCAGCGTGGAAACTGGGTTATTGTTGAACTCTGGACCAGAGAGGGAGCAGCTACTGGAATGAGGCCACCTTTGGTCGGATCTCTGGCCAGGTGGCCTCCCATGGGTACCACCGCACTGCCAACTAATGCAGAGAGAGGCTGCAGCACCTCAAGAAAAAATTCAAAGAGATCACCACAAAAAACAGGCTGTCCGGAGTGGAGCCCAGAACAATGGCCCACTATGACATGCTGGCCTCTGTGCTGCTGGAAAGGAGGGATGCCACCCTGGGGACCTCGGTGGGTACCAGGCACCAGATGCCAGACAAGAGCCAGATGGCCACCCTTACAGCCACGCAGGGGATAAGCAGGCCTGCAGCACTATCTGCCACCGCAGCCAAGCACCATCAGCCAGCACCACCCCAGCGACAACAGAGGGCACATCCATTCCCCCCAGTGTGCCCATCCCCACTCTCCAAGCTCTTGTCAGAGACTGCAAGACCAGGATTGGGGGGGGGGGCATTCAGAGCAAACCACCTTGTGGGTCATCTTCACCCACCAACTAGGCTTGCCAGTGTTCCTCTCCATACATGCCACTGCGCAGGAGGTTGCAAAGTAGGAGGCATTGCTGAACCCCACATTTCATTGCCTTGTTTGTAGAGCAGTTGTTCTAGACCCTGCACACCCACATGAGTTTGCAAACCCCAAACCACAAGCTCACATTGCTATGCCCCCACACACAATTTTGAAACTCCCCAAAGTTTGCTGTCCTTCTCTAAAAGGTTTGCAAAGAGGATGTTTTCTTTATGGTTATTTGAATAAATCTGGTTTCTTTTTTTGTTCTTAAGATTGGTGTTAATTTTCTTCATTCCACCCCTCTGATCCATTCCCACCAGCCAAAGGGAAAGGGTGCTGGGAGGAGGGCAGCACTACATCAAGGGGGTTCCGCATGCCCCTAGCTGCATGTAAGGTCTTTAAGGGCACCCCTGAAGGAATCCAGGAAGGAGCAGGGATCCGCAAACAGCTTCCTAAGGTTTTTCAAGGGGGATTGATAAAGCAGGGGGCAGGATTGTCCTATCTACCTTAAAAGGTCTAAAAGGCTCCCCTTTCAAAGATGGACCAAGGTTCATCACACTTTGTTTGTGCAGGAGGTAAATGGTACACACACTGGCAGTAACAAGAGGGTTGTAGTCCTCCAGAAACAAAGAAGGGTGTGTAGGAAGGGGGCCAAATAATGGGCTATGCCCAGGCACCCCACAATCATGAAGCTAGAAGGAGTGTGTGGTGACCCCAGAAGCAGCTGGCTGATACAATGCCCCAGGCAGAGCACAAAGGATGGATGCCCGCCCCCTCCCTCCCTCCCTCCGGAACACCTCCCCTTTGTTCTTGCTACTGTGTAAGCTAGGTGGGTGGGCACTCCTGTCCATCACACACACACACCCTGCCAGATGCCCTGAGCAGCAGTTGTGTGCAATTCAAGTTCCCACTAGGGTGTGTGCCATCACATGACCTCCTCTGCAGCAAGAGAGCAGACAGTTTACCATGGTGGGCACAGCACCCAGCATCATGGTCCACACCCCAATGCAGATGATCCTCAGCACCAGGGAGGAGGAAGCAATACACAGAGCCCAGCAGAGGAGACACTTTCTGTGGGTTCTGGGAGGCTTGGGGCCTCAGGGTACATCTGATGCCCATATGGAGGCTAAAAGGTTCTTGGCTGAAAGGTCCAGGAGATTTGAGGTGGTAATTGCGCACTCAAGGACAGCTGTCGAAGCAGCTCAGAGTCATTAGGAGTCCCACTCCTCCACTATCCACACCCTGGGTGAGGAGTGGTTGAAGGAAAGAAGGTGGGAGCTGCCTAGATACAACAGCACCTGAAGGTCAATAGAGGATGCCGACAAGAGGGATGATGAATGTTTTTGGGGCATCTTCAGAATGTCCTGGGCCACCTTTGAATTCCTGGTAGCCGAGATGGAGCCCATTATCCACCGGCAGGACACAATGATGCGCCATGTGATCTTAGCGCCGAAGAGGCTCACCATTACCATCTACAAGCTGGCCTCAAGCACAAACTATCTGAGCCTCAGCAACCTGTTTGTGATTGGCGGATCCACCATCTGCAAGATAGGGAAGTGGTGGACTTCCTGGTGGAAATGTTCACGGAGGACGTAATCAGCATGGACAACCCAAAGGTGGTGATGGCAGGATTCGAGGAGAAGGGGTCCCCAGGCATCCTCAGCTGTACAGATGGGACACAAATTGACATTTTATGGTCCCCTGGAGGAGGAACGTGTGCCAAACATGATCACGGCCTGCTGCATCCTCCACAACATCTGTGAGATCAGGGGGAGATGTCCTGCTGGAGTTGCCTGTGGATCCAGCCGCACATCCAGAGGGCGAGGATGGTGGCCGAGGGGCACCTGGAGAAGACAGGGATGCTGTGCTGGCAGACCCGGCAGCACAGCCCATGAGGATTGCTGGCAGCAGTAGGGAGGCGTGGGTGGTGAGAGCCGCCCTCACAAGACATGCCTAGAGCATCTCCCTCTGGCCCACTGCCAAGGTGAGCAGGTGCATGGTGTTGGAAGGGTGCACCACCCTTTAAACCATTGATAGTAGCACGGGGGGCATTACCTGCACCTGTGGCAGCAGGGGGATCATAGATTGCTATCACCTGCCCCCACCCTGCTAATGAAAGGGCTGCCAGTGTATAAATGCATAATAAAGTTACAGCATTCAAAATAGAAGTGTTGTGTTTACAGTGGTCCCTCGACTTACAAACTACTCGACATAAGTATTTTTCGAGTTACAAACGGCAGTTTTAGATCCGGTTTTAGATGCGGTTTTTTCGACTTACAAATTTTTAGATGGGGTTTCCTCGACTTACAAATTTTTAGATGGGGTTTCCTCGACTTACAAATTTTACATGCGGTTTCCTTGACTTGCCTGCCTGTTTACTGCCTGTTTATTCTTGAAAAGAAATGTTCCTGTGCAGTTTGCAAGCCTTACTGGGGGTCTGGGTCTTTTTTCTAGGCTCCGGAACGCATTAATCCAGTCCCAATGCATTCCTATGGGAAACCGCTTTTCGACTTACGAATTTTTCGACTTACAAATGTGCATTCGGAACGGATTAATTTTGTAAGTAGAGGGACCACTGTATTTCAAAATGCTAGTACAGAGCTCCCTACTCACACCTGGCCAGTGGCAGGCAAGGTGACGAGCAGCTTGTGGGGTTGTATGGGGAAAATAAGGACATGGGATTCCCCTTGCAAGTGGCGGGGAGCGTGACAAGTGGTATGGGAGTGAGATGGGGCAGGGAATGCAATGTGATCCCCCTTGGAGGTGGCTGGGTGGGCAATGCGCAGCTCTGGGGGTTGGATGGGGCTGGTAGGTAGATGGGAACCCCCACACCAAGACTTGGCCTGAATAGCACAGGCTACACTGGGGGTGGATAGTGGGGCGGGGGGCTTGCTTTTGCTAAATCTTGATGTGTGTGCTCATGGGTAGCCATGTGCTCAGAGCAGAGGTTATATAGGGAGGGGATAATGGGTCATGTGGCAGCCATGGAGGGGGATGGCAAGTGGCCCTAACTCAGGTACCCAACCCTGTCGCCACTCACATGCCACATACTGAATTTACAATACAATGGCACCCCCTCCTGACTACCCCACCTCCCCTCTGAGGATGTGCCCCTCTTCTGTCAAGTATTTGCCCCATGATCCACTGTTCTGCTGCTAATTCTAGGACAAAATAAGTGGGAATAGAGTAAGGAAAGGGTTAAGCGGTCACTGGCTGAAGGAAGCCGGAGCTAGCCAAGTGCAAACTGTGTAGTTTGCACTCGGCTAGGTCCGGCTTCCTTCGGAGACTGTGGCCAATCACAGCCACTCCGCAGACACAGAGACGCTTTGCTCAGAGTCTGGCCTTGGAGCTTGCTGGGATGTACTCTGGTGGCCGAGCAACAGGGAGGGGCTCCTTCTGCTCCCCTCTACTGGAACTGGAGGGTTGGTGGTCCACGTTATAACGAATGTCTGCAGTGTGATTTACAGTTTGAAAGTGAAACCGCAGGTTCCCCCACATCCAGTTTCGTGTTACGGCTGAACCTAGCCTCTATGTTGCATTGGCAGCGTTTCACAAGGGCTGTCGTTTATTGGGTAGAGCATGTCATCTGCGTGCAAAAGGTTCCAGGTTCAATCCCTGGCACATCCTAGTAGGACTGGGAAAGAGAGAGATGCTGGAAAGGTGCTAAAGGTAAGGTGTGCCATCAAGTCTATGTAGACTCCTGGTGCCCACAGAGTCCTGTGGTTGTCTTTGGTAGAATACAGGAGGGATTTACCATTGCCTCCTCCTGCGCAGTATGAAATGATGCCTTTCAGCATCTTCCTATATAGCTGCTGCCCGATCCTAGTCTGGGAAACAAACATACCAGTGGGGATTCGAACCAGAAACCTCTGGCTTGCTAGTCAAGTCATTTCCCCGCTGTGCCATTAGGTGGCTGATGGAGAGGTGCTACCAGCTGCTATACACAATACTGAGCCGGATGGATCACTGGGCTGACTCAGTTTAAGTCAGCTTCCGAGGGAGATTTTAAGTCTAGAAACATTTTAAGTGTGTGTGTGAGAGTGGGGGAGAGGGGGGAGAGGGGAGAGAGAGAGGTCACAGGTTTGGGAAATGAACATGATACAGTCAAAGTTAAGCACTTCTAGGTTCATTGAGTTCAGTGGTAGAAGGTTGTGTGTGATTAGTGATCATGCCCATTGCCTTTTAAGCCTCACTTATTTTATTTTTATTTAAAAAACAAAAACAATAACCCATCACCACACATAAAGCCTGACAAACACCCAATTTGATTTAAATAAATTATAGGGGAGGAATGGTGAGAGAAGTGCCTCTGCATCAGATGTTCTTATTGTCCCGGAACATTTAAAGAGACAGGCATGGTCTCTGTTTGGGATCTGGCAATTGCATTCACAGGATTGTTCTGAAGGCAAACAAGGTAAAGATTGCAAAGCATTTATACAAAAATGCATAAATAATAAAACATGTATTCATTAAAATGTCAGTAGTAGCCTTTCCCTGATTACTAGAATTACTGATTAATTTATAAAACTTTATTTTCTGTCCCTCTCCCTGTACTGATACCACCACGATAGCAATGAAGAAGGAAATCCAAACAGTGGCCAACTTCTCAGTTACTCAAGAACTACTTAATTACAACAGAACTATGACTACTCAAGAGTAATTGTGTCTGTCAACCAGTATTTTATTATACAATTTAGTTCCCTTCCAAAACAAAAGCCACCCTAGTATGCATTGTCCTTTCCTCCATTTCTTTAAGTAGAAGCACTACCATCATGGGATCAAAACCATAGATTGCTAAAGACAGAAGAGCCAGGGGCCACAAAAGTAATCAAACCTAAACTGGATTCACCAGCTAGATAAAAAGCTGACAACCTCACACAAACTATCAAACTGATTGCTGTTTCCCAGTAATAATTAACATGTAGGTAAGCACAGGAAGGGGTTAATCTCAAAAGTAACTAGATGACCTAAGCAGATGAGAAAAACCACAGCTCTTCCAGCCTTCTGTTCATTGTTCAGATGCTCACTGCTAAGTAACACTTTAGCTGGGGGATGTTAGGAGCATCCCTCATTTTAGTTCATTTCACTCCTGTCTGTCTCTCTGAAGTCCTTAGGTTACACTGTGCTTAGCAGCCATGAAATCAGAAAAGAATGGGTGCAAGTGGGAAGCCCACCACGCTCTCTTTTGAGTTAGTAAAGGGTTAAAAGGGTGTCTGGCGTGCAGCTGACAGAGGCATGAGTCAGTCTAACTGCTGTTCCAGGAAAAAGCTACCTTGATATGCATAATCCCTCTTCGGTATTTCCAAATTCTAGTCAGAATGCTACTCTGCTCACATCATCTTAAATGCTAACATCATTTTACAGAAAGATTTAAGGCAGGCCTGCAGAACATAAGGCCTGGGGGCCAGACCTGGCCCTAGGGAACTTTTTTGCTGGCCCCAAGGTAGAAGTATCCTGCAGTAGGAACCATGAACTGCAGGATCCATGAAGAACTCTAGGACTGCATGCCTAGGATTGGAGCTTAAAAGCAACTGTGATTAAGGAAGAGGAGGAGGAAAGCTGGAGGAGAGCTGGTCTTGTGGTAGCAAGTATGACTTGTCCCCATAGCTAAGCAGGGTCCGCCCTGGTTGCGTATGAAGGGGAGACTTGATGTGTGAACACTGTGAGATATCCTCCTTAGGGGATTTATCTGCTCTGGGAAGAGCAGAAGGTTCCAAGTTCCCTCCCTGGCAGCATCTCCAAGATAGGGCTGAGAGAGATTCCTGCCTGCAACCTTGGAGAAGCCGCTGCCAGTCTGTGAAGACAATACTGAGCTAGATAGACCAATGGTCTGACTTAGTATATGGCAGTTTCCTATGATCCTATGTTCCTATGACTTGGTATTTATTTGGGCTGGCAGGCACTCCAGGTGCCCCACTGACTGAGCAGGGATTGGGCCTATTTTATGGGCACTCTCCTTGGTTTAAATTGTGGGTCCCTCGACAGGGGGAAAGATCCATAAGTAACTAATGGCTGCTTCCATTAATGTTTTTAATAATTTTAATGTCATAATGCACTGAAAATTGACCTCGCCCCCTGCATGCCAAGGCATGGTTGGTTCTGGCCCACTGGGGCATTTGATTTGTGCACCCCTGGTTTAAGGTGTGTTCATCAAAGACCCAGGACCGAGGTTGGCCCTGTCTACATCTAGGCGAACTAGGCAGTTGCCTAAATCCTCAAACTTTAAGGTCCGCTCACTGCACCAAATTAGAAGGAAGTGAATAACCCTCTTGTATCACTATCTAAGGACTGTCAGCTTGAAGCCAATGCAACATACATCAGCCACGTGTCCTTTGCAGAAGGGAAGAGAGAGAGAGGAGGCAGAGCGTCCCTCTCTCCTCCGTGTTGGGTCCTCTCTGGCTCCACCCATGCTCTAGGTGGCCCCATCGCTTCCATGGCCTGTGGTCCTGGTGGCCTGTCATCCCAATGGCTCTCTCTACTGCCTGCCACCCATGCTCCCAACAGTCCCATCTCCCCTGCTGCCTGTGCTCCTGGCGGCTCTATCCAGCCTGCACATGGGGAACGTCAGGAATAGATTTAACTTTAATGTCTGCTCAAGGGAATCCCAACTACATCACAGGACAAAATAGCATAATTTTAGATAAAATAAGTCCTGGAGTATAGATGAGCTCTGGACAGCAAAGCCAAACCATAAACAATGGAATAAGGTTTGGTGAGAGTCTAGAAAGCATAAGAGAAAGATGAAATAATGGGTTTGTTATTGCTGTCATTGTTACAGCACAGTATTTATGGAATTCCCTCTCCAAAAGGGTCTGCCTACCAATATATTTGCCATGCTTCCGACATCATGCAAAGACATTTTTATTTTCCACCTTTTAATCTTTCTTTTTGCTTTTTATATCACTGCTGGTTTCCACTGAAATTGGGGGTGGAGTATGTTCTATTGTGTGTGTGTTTGACTAGGTATCATCATCATCCTTTTGTCATCAATTCTGAGGCTTAGTGGGTTTAAATAAGATGCAGAACCATTGATGACCAAGATTGCCTCACTTACAGTTAAAGGGAAGCAGGAAACATTTGAAACACAGTTACAACAAAGGGGGCCCTAGGAGTATGTCATTTTTACATTCATTGTCTGGTGCTGTTAATTCACCTTGCATCCTCCACTTGACTTCACTTTAGTTTTGTTTATAAAATAAATGGTTTACTGGGCGTGTCTTTTGTCTCCAGATGGAGCTGTCCACTATGGATAGATGATAGTGTCCAACCATGGTTCCCCAGATGTTGCTAGACTACAGTCCCCATTATCCCAAGCCACATTGGCTGTGGCTGTGGATGATAGGTGTTGAAGTCCAAAAAATTGCAGACCCAGGCTGGGAATCCCTGCAGGTCAGAAAAGTCGCTCATGGGCTGAAAGGGCATTCCCCAAATGCTATTCATCTAACATCATGATTCCATGGTAAATCCACTGGAAAATTTAAGTTAGTCCAGCCGACTAGGGAATATGAGATAGGGGGCCAGTGGGACTAGAATGAGGATGAGGATATATCTGGTAAGTTCTTTTGTTTTTATAATTCTCAATTTTTAGCTATTAAAATAACTTTTAATTTGAAACAGGTAATTCTGTTTAATTTTTAATTTGAAATGGTAGTTCTGATTGTGGTTTTAGCCTGGACTTTTAACATGTTTACTTAATTTGTTTCATTTTATTCATTTTATTTTGTATTGTATCTAGTTTATTGTTGTGAGCCACCCTGAGCAGTAGTGTACTGGAGGGGCAGGGTATATATATTTTAAATAAATAAATTTTGGGAATACTCTTATATGCATTGATGAACTACAGACAGCAACACTGACCTCTCATCCTCCATTCTCGCCCACTCTTGTTTTATTCCCCTCCTAGAGAACTACTGTAAAGTAAAGTAAAGTAAAGTAAAGTAAAGTACAGTACAGTAAAGTGTGCCATCGAGTCGGTGTTGACCCCTGGCTACCACAGAGCCCTATGGTTGTCTGGTAGAATACAGGAGTTTACCATTGCCAGCTCCTGCACAGTATGAGATGATGCCTTTCAGCATCTTCCTCTATCACTGTTGCCTGATATAGGTGTTTCCTATAGTCTGGGAAACATACCAGCGGGGATTCAAACCGGCAACCTCTGGCTTGCTAGTCAAGTCATTTCCCCACTGTGCTATTAGGTGGCTTAGAGAACTACCCGTACTGTGTTGTTAAACTTCAGACTCTGCACTTAGCCTGAATATGGTTCACGGTATGTCCAACCATGGACACTATCAGACCTACCCAGTGCCAGTCTCCCAGTCACAGGCAGTGGGTCTCCCACCATCAGCCAAATTTGTGACTCTGAAAATTTGGGAACTCTAACCCTAAAATTTTAAAAAATAACAATGACCTTAACTAATCAGACTGCAGAGCAACCACAGTTATTCTATGGGTAACTATGTTTATCATCTATTGTCATATTTTATCTATCTATCTATCACATTTTTATACCGCCCAAAATGCAAGTTCTCTGGGTGGTTTACAAAACAATAAAAATCAATAAAAAGATTAACACATTAAAATATAAAATGTTAAAACTATTAAAACACAATTAAAACACAGTTAAAACAATGCAAATTGTAATCTGTATATGCCCCCTAAACAAGTTTTTGGTAGATTTTAGACTTATAAAATCCTGGATCCCGCTGCCCTTCATTAGACCTGGCCAGGATATTTTAGGTTCAAAGCAAAAATAAAAAAAATTCTTTCTTTCACTATATACTCTTCACACAAAAGCTGATAAAAGGGAGTTAAAATGGATAAAATAAAGACAGATGAAATACTCAATCCTTTTGAAAGATTACGAGTAGTGAAAAGTGCAGTATCCAAATGTTTCCTTGCTGTGTATAAAAGGATTAGCATGAATATGAAGAATATGAAGATTCTGGGACAAAAACAGTCATTATATCACAGTGATTCAAGAGATTACAACCATGATTCTATTTGTACATCCTTGGGAAAGCCCAGGGCTCAAAAGGCTGTGCTGTGCTTGCAGCGCCTGAAAAATGATTTGGGCTGTGGCAAGCGACCAACTTCTATTCATTAAAAGTCTTACGGCTGTGAACTGGCCCTTCGTCTTGCACTAGTCCTATAAAGACAACCAGGAGTGACTGTAAATGTGTCCCTTGTAGCAGATTATGGGAGACATTACAGGAAGGCTGGGCTGGTGCCAGCTTTTTCCTAGCTTAATGAATGTCTTTCAAGGAACTGTGAACACTGCGTGGAGACCACCACCACCAGTGAATATCTTCCTAACCGTTCTTGGTTAATCTTTGTAAGGCGCTCCATGCAACTGAATTCTAATTCTTTCCCTGCTTGAAGAGGAGCTGCCATTGAAAACACAGGGGTTCAGATATTTTTCATTGTGAAAACCAGATCCGGCGTGGCCCATGAAGGGTCAGAATATGAATGGAGCTGTGGAAGCTGTGCTACATCATCATAACTATCAGCATAAAAATAAATATTCCCTCTGCAGCCACAAAAGAGAGCAAGAAAACAATCGCTATCATTTATCTCATTCTCAGCTAACAACTTTATGTGTTCATAAGCACAGCCTTACAAAAGAAAAGGAGCAGAGAACGAGAGCTTAGGGATATTTATTTACAGGTTTCACAACTGTAGACTGGATTTTCTGTAGGGACTCTGTCACAAACCCAAGGACTGATTTTAACAAAACAATACACTTCTCACATTCAGACCCAACCCTGGGGTGACTTTTAATACCCCGCAAAAGGAGCAGGCAAGTCATATTTCAGACTGGTGCCTCAGGGTAACTGATTTACCACACATTTATGTACCACTTACTTTGTTGTTCAACTGAAAAGCCTGGCAATATCCGTCTATACTCTTAAAGTATAGAGTAAAGTGTATTTGCCTCTGTATATAGTTCGGAAACTTCAGTTGGTCCAAAATGCAGCGGCTAGATTGGTTTCCAGTGTTTCTCGGAGAGACCTGTTTTAAAACAACTGCATTGGCTACCAATAGGTTTCCTGGCAAAATACAAAGTTCTGGTAATTACCTTTAAAGCCCGAAACAGCTTAGGACCAGGTTACCAGAGAGCACACCTTCTTCTGCATGATCCCCACTGCACATTAAGATCATCGAGAAAGGTCTGTCTCCGTATGCCGCCATCCCGTCTGGCGGTGACTTGGGAGTTGGCCTTCTCTGTAGTTGCTCGTAGGCTGTGGAATGTGTTCCCAATAGAGTTTTGTGGTTTAATATGCCTTCAAAAGAGCCCTTAGGGCATATATTTTTTTAGCCTGGCTTTTAGTAATCTTTGAATGTTTTAAATTGCTGTTTTAACAAGTTTGTTTTATTTTGTCTATATTGTGTTTATTTTTGTGAACCGCTTAGAGCCTTTGCAGTCAGGTGGTATATAAATTAAATAAATAAATAGATAAGTAAATAAGCAAGCAAGCAAATAAATAAAGATGATGAATATCACCCAAATAATACAGAGAATCAAGCACACACATCAATCACACTGGGGCTTATATGTCATGCCAAAGTTCTGAATTCCCTAGGAAACCTAGGAGCAGGGGACAAAATTTATTCAAGTTTTAAAAGTGCCAAAATTCAGGCATAATTAGATTTATTTATTAAAAGCATAACATATATATTTTGGCTTATTTAGCTTTAGAGATGGAAAATACCAACATCGGAGAAAGATGCTACTTTTACCATAATGAGTTACAAATCTTTTTTCTCAAGCAGATATTTTCCTCTCACTGACGAAACAAAGACACAGCATCTGGTGCACTGAATTCCAGATAGGTATATCCCAAACCTGCAGCTCTTAGCATGCAGAAAACCACACCCTTTTTTCAAGAAACGGCTACTGCAAAAATTTATATACCACTTTTCAACAAAAAATTTCAAAGCCAGTTTACACAGAAAAATAAATAATAAATGAATAAGATCGTCCGCTAAGGATTCACAATCTAAAAAGAAACATAAGGTTGTTTCTTGGAGGAATGATGTGCTGAGGCTGGGTAGGGCCAGTTGCTCTCTCCCTGCTAACTATAAGAGAATCACCACCGCTTTAACAGTGTTTCTTTGCTCGGTTAGCAGATGTAACTAAAAATCTCACAGTAGTTTAGATATAACTAGGAATCTCTTACTTACATCAAGTTGTTTTGGAGCCCAATTAAAATACTTTGGGGTTATATTTCCAATGGGACAAGAGTGAGAGAAGTATTTCTGGGAAAGGAAATGGTTGCTGAATAGAGGCTGATTTACATGTAGATAGGAAAATTGGAAGAAAATGGCTGTTTATTATTATTTTTTATTATTATTTCTTGTTTACACAGTCAGACGAGAGTTATTGACTGGTTTGTTTTATCCAGACATTGAGTCGTTCTGAAGGACCTGGGATGGCTGGATTTTATCATCAATACTGTTGCTGTTATAGATATCATCGCAGAATATACGCTGTTCCCAGTAAAGCTGCTTTTTGTAGTTGGCTGATGGTGATTTCTGTGGCCCGTATGGTGTTGAGGTCCTCTTCAAGTTGTTTTGGAATGGCACCCAGGGTGCCAATTACCACTGGGATTATTTTGGTCTTTTTCTGCCACAGCCTTTCAATTTCAGTTTGTAGAACTTTGTATTTTGTTATTTTTTCTATTTCTTTTTCTTCTATTCTGCTATGCCTTGGTATTGCTATGTCGATTCTTTTAACTTGTTTTTCTTTCTTCTCGACTACAGTTATATCTGGTGTATTGTGTGGCAGATGTTTGTCTGTTTGTAGTAGGAAGTCCCGTAATATTTTTGCATCTTCATTTTCTACCACTTTTTCAATTTTATGGTCCCACCAATGTTTGGCTACAGGTAGCTTGTATTTTTTGCAGATATTCCAGTGTATCATCCCTGCTACTTTGTCATGCCTTTGTTTGTAGTCAGTCTGTGCGATCTTTTTACAACAGCTGATCAGGTGGTCCACTGTTTCATCATCATCATCATCATCATTTACATTTAATGGCAGAGTCCAGTGGATGTGAAATCTACACAGTACATATGTGGAAACAAAAGATGAATATGGCAGATTTAATGCTTAGATGCTTGGATCTTCTAGGGCTGATACTACAGAAAAATGGGTGTGCTTTGGTCAACAGATGCTTTCTCAGAAGCACATGTTTTTGTTGCCTCCCTGTAGCCTAAAATGATGTCTCCTGGAGGCAACACTTCAAGCTGGTATATGAAGAGAAGACTAGAATAAGGAGGAGAAAGTGTTATGTCAGCACAGGAAGAGGAAGGGGGAAAGATGGAAAATGACCCATAGGTCTTTCTTCAGGAGCATTTAGCAGAGAAGGTCAGTATTAAAATGAATTTGTATCTCCAGATAATTGCAGCAAATGCTTGCCTTTTAAGTGAAGATTATGTAATAGGACAGAGTCTAAAAACTAACTTAGGGGTGCCAAGCACAGACCAAAGCTGTACTGAAGTCAAGAAGGGAATGCATTTTTCTTTTGCGAAGAAAGATGAGAAGGCATACATTTTTCTTTTGCTAAATGTAATAACTGGCAGTCTATCTCTTTAAAAGCAACTTGAAAATAACTTGGGGTCTAAATTATAGGGACTACAAACCACTCAGTGTCCTATTTGTATGGATCTATTCAGTCTTTTTTATATGATCAAAATGCGGAATCAGAATCAGGAGGCAGGACTTGGGGCAAGACCCACTCATTTGACAAAGGTTTGGGAAGCCCTGAAATCACTGATGTCATCAGTCTCTGAATAAGGCACAACAGTTTGCATTGCAAAAAAATGTCTACAGATTTTATTCTGCCCCTACTGATCTTTCATGTGTGCATTTAATATATTAGGTCACAAAACAGCACTGGCATAGAATGGAGAGTTATGTCACTCACTCACCAGCAGTGTCTCAGACACTGTTAAACAGAGGTCTATGGCATTCATACAACCATGGTCCAAACTGCCCAAACAGTTGCATGCTGGGGAGAAGTGAGTGGGAAAAAGTCCATTTTGACTCTTGGGAAAATACATTTTCTTCATAACGGAAGCACATCTTTGAAAATGACTTCCAGACCAGTACTGCACATTTATTGCACAAAAATTATATCATCTAGAAAGGCCCCAAGCCTTGGAAGATCCTAATTCTTACTTGGGAAGCTGTAGATCGCCAGAGGCTCATGGATTCACAGTTGTGCATGCCCCCACCTGTCTAGCATTAAGACTTCACCAGCTGCAGCAACAGAACAAGTGACAGCATGGGCATGGGCTGCAAATATCTTGACCAATTTTAAACCGGAGGATCTGTAAGGAAATGCCCCATCTGCATGTTCATGGACCAAGACCCTTGCCAAGGTAGAAAGTTGGCAGCTAGGGCTGCCAGGTCCAGATGGTGAAAAAAGTCAATATCCATCACCAAAAAAGTGGAAATAGAGGACACTTTTCACACAAAAAGGTCTTTAAAAGCTCTCCTCTTTGCATAAAATTTGCATAGTTTGTTGGTATTGTATATGCATATTTTGATAAAAATGGGATAATTTGAGAATAAATAGAGCTCACCACTGTGACACTGATGGCCAGGTGAGTTGTCTGTCTGCTCAGTCTGCTGATTCAGAGTTCTCAAGGCCCCTGCTTCTTAACCGTAAATTCATTCATCTCCTGGCGAGATTTACCACACACACAGTCCTCTGTCCTCCCACCCCGCCCCGGGTCACCCAGCCCATTTTCCCAGCCAAGCCAGCAACTTAACCTCTTGGCTCAAGGCAGGGCACCCAGCTAGCTGCCGAGCTGGCCTCTTTGTACGCTAGCGCAGTGGTGCAGGAATGGTCTACAATGCACTTGCTGTTCTCTACAACTACAGACCTTTTCAACAGAGGTTTTCACAGTGGTTTTCAAAGAAAAATAAATAATAAGATGCTCCCTTGTCCCCAAAGGGCTCACAATCTAAAAAGAAACACAAGGTAATGCCATCCTCGGCCACCGAAAGAAGGTTGTGCTAGGGTTGGAAAGGGCCAGTTGCTCTCCCCATGATAAACAGAAGAGATTCGCCACTTTCAAAGGTGCCTTTTGCTCAGTTAGCAGGAGTGGAGGTTGGCAACCCAGCACTTCTCGCAGGGCCAGGACACTGCTGGGTCTCTCTCACACACACACCCCGCGTACACACACCCCTGTGTACACTGGGGCCAGCTTCCCCACCAAACGCTGTCTGCTGCCCCTGGCCAGCCGGCATTCCCTGCCGGTTCCTCCACCTCCAGGGCTCAGATGGCCTTCAGGCAGGAGGTTCCAAGTTCCCTCCCTGGTGGCATCTGCAAGATAGGGCTGAGAGAGATTCCTGCCTGCAACCTTGGAGAAGCCGCTGCCAGTCTGTGTAGACCATACTGAGCTAGGTGGACCTATGGTCTGACTCAGTATATGGCAGTTTCCTATCTTCCTATGTGTGAACTCCACACATGCACAGAGGCCATCTGAATCCTGGAGGCAGGGAAGCCGGCAGGGAACACCAGCTGGCTGGGGGCAGCAGACAGCAGGCGAGCCAGGTGCTGGGCCGGGCTACACATGGTAGGGAGAATTGCGCGCCATGCAGGGGGCACGGGCAACCCCCTGGTGGGTGGGGGTGTGGTCAGCGGAGTTGGCTGGGGCAGGCCAGGCAAGCCGCTCTCTGAGCTGCACACACAAATGGCGTCGGGCCAGGCGTTTTCCAGCAGCCTGCCCTCGTGCCACACAGCGAGAGGACAAAGAGCGAGGCAGGGCAGGCAGCCAGTACGGAGGCAGAGTGGCCAGCAGCGCTGTGCACACACTCCCAGGCCCCTGCCTGGCTGGCTGTCCTGTGTACTGAGCAGTGCCTCTCTCCTCCTCCTCCAGTTTAGTTATAATGGAAGGTGATTTCCTGTTTTTCTTGGGTTTTTTTGTTATCTTCCCCCCCTTGAATATTTATGGAATGGCTTGTCACAGGGCTTTTATTTCGGGCACAGATGTAAGGCAGGGTGGGAGGACTCCATAAATCTAATTAGAAGTGGATTGGTCAATCTGTTGTTTTTAAATGATTTTTTGATTTTTTTTAAAAAAACACCTCAAAAAAGTCCTATAAGTGGCTTGTTTCACGGTAGAACATTATAAAAACTTCTCGAACTGAAGCCCATCATTCCACCCCCATCTGGAAGAATCTGCCCCTTGCCTTCATAAAAAAGGGGCAAAGCACACACACACACACCGTTTTTGCCCTACCCTTTAGTTCTCTTGGAATGGCTTCGATATTGAGCACAGATGGAGGGCAGGGAGGGAGGGCTCTGTATCTCTCATTTGAAGTGGACTGGTCAATCTGTTCTTTTAAAAAAATCTTATAAGTGGCTTGTTTCGTGGCAGAAAATTAAAAAATAGCAAGTGTCCATATTGAATGGTCACATTCCACACCACCTTGTAAGTCCATCCATCTTGAGTACAATCCAGTTTTAGGGATGGGCCCAGACCAGTCCGGACCTGGGTGGTTCGGTTCAGGGGTGGGGGTAGCTTTAAGAGCGGCGGGAGGGTTTACTTACCCCTCCCGCCGCTTTCCCGCTCTGGCACCGTAATGTTAAGAGTAATTGGGGTGGCAGGATACCTCCCTGCCGCCCCTTCCCCACTGTTGATCTAAAAACCTCCCAGTAGTCCTTTGCGCACGCGCACGTCAGAGACGTGGAGCGCGCGCACAATGTGTGCGTGCGCACAGGACTACTGGGAGTTTTTTAGAGCAACAGCGGGGAACGGGCGGCAGGGAGGTATCCTGCCACCCCAATTACTCTTAACATTACGGCGCCAGAGCGGGAAAGTGGCAGGAGGGGTAAGTAAACCCACCCGCCGCTCTTAAAGCTGCCCCCCACCCCAGTGCCGGACTGCAGTTGGCGGTTCCGTGCACACCCCTATCCAGTTTTACATCTTGATAAATGTGCCACTTGAGGCCCACAAATAAGAACATTGAGGGAAATCCATCGAGGATCCAGTTCCACAGCAGGGATTTTTAATGCTGCTGTGTGGTGTTGCTTTTCCACTGTCTGCTAGAATCACAATTATAACTGTAGATCCACACAGTACAGAGAAATAACATTTATTTGTTATGTCTCTGTGTAAACCGCCCTGAGCCATTTTTGGAAGGGCGGTATAGAAATTGAATGAATGAATGAATGAATGAATGAATATAACTATTTAACATTGCCCACAAGTGAATGGGGTTTCTACCCCTCTGCCCAGCCATCTCAGAGGAAGACTTTTTGATGGGTGGAACCACCACCCATGTACTTGAGCTCTAGTGCAATAATGAAAGTCAAACCAGTGACTGACAGCAACGTGCTTCCTTCACCCACCATCTGGTCCCTTAGCCTGGTTCCCATTTCCTTGGCATGGCATGGCATAGTTGCTACTGCTGTTGTGGTGCTATTTATGACTGTTACTTCGAGAGAAACAGCAGTGTGAGTATGGCTGCCAACTTTTGGGTGGGGGGCAGCCCCTGCTCTTGTGCCTTTAAGAGCAGCTTAATCTGCAGAAATTGGGAGACCATAGTATTTGTCATGCTGTGAAAAGCTTCACCAGCTGATTTCAGTGAAGTAAGTGGCTGTTAAAGACACAGAAGTAGGCTGAGTCACCTGGCAACTCTTGGTGAGCTGTTGCTCCAGACAGTTAGATATCTGGGACACTGACTTGATAATTATGTTATACTTTAACTCTCACATAATGGCTGGGGAAGATGGGAGTTGCAGTTTAACAACAGTTGGAGGGCCAGGTTTGCCCACCTCTGCCTTAGGGGATGAGCTCAGCTTAGTCATAGCTCAGTGGTGGATCATCTGCTTTGCATGCAGAAAGTCCCAGATTCAATCCCTGACAGCATCTCCAGGTAGGGCTGGGAAAGGCTCTCGCCTGAAACCTTGGAGTGCTGCCGCTGCCAAGCAGTGTAGGCCAGGGCTGCACAACTTTGGCCCTCCTGCTGATGCTGGACTAAAGGTAAAGTGTGCCGTCAAGCTGATTTTGACTCCTGCCTGTTCAAATCCCTGCTGGTACTATATTAGGCAGCAGCAATATAGGAAGGTGCTGAAAGGCATCATCTCACACTGTGCGGGAGGAAGCAACGGTAAACCCCTCCTGTATTCTGCCAAAGAAAACCACAGGCCTCTGTGGGTGCCAGGAGTCGAAATCGACAATAACCCCCATTATTCCTGATTACTGGCCACTGTAGCCACTTGTACTATGGGTGTCCACCCAATTGTATAGTGCTGTGTTTTTATCACCATCTCTTTCCCTCAGAATATTAATGACTGCTGGTGCTAATATAGTCCAGTATACTTTGGACAGGTTTCTTTTTAAAGGGTTTTCCCCACAGCTTGCATGTTTGCACAGAAAACAACGAAACAGCATTTTAAAAAAACAAATAATATTTTTTTTAAACCACAGTCATTTGCTTGGGTTTTTTTGCATTAGAGGTGTGGCTATAGGGCGGGATGCTGGAGTGGGTGTGGCTATGAAGGCCACCATGGTAAGCACCTGCACTTCTGAATTTGCGACTGCACCACTGCTGAGTAAAGTTAGTTAAAGGTAAAGTGTGCCATCGCTTCCGTGTCGACTCCTGGCAACCACAGAGCCATTACAGGAGGGGTTTACCATTGCCATCTCCTGCGCAGTATGAAATGATGCCTTTCAGCATCTTCCTATATCGCTGCTGCCCAATATAGGTGTTTCATAAGAACAGCCCTGCTGGATCAGGCCCAAGACCCATCTAGTCCAGCATCCTGTTTCACACAGTGGCCCACCAGATGCCTCTGGAAGCTACAGGCAGGAGTTGAGGGCATGCCCTCTCTCCTGCTGTTACTCCCCTGCAACTGGTACTCAGAGGCATCCTGCCTCTGAGGCTGGAGGTGGCCTATAGCCCTCAGACTAGTAGCTATTGATAGACCTCTCCTCCATGAAGCTATCCAAACCCCTCTTAAAGCCATCTGAACTAGTAGCCGCCACCACATCTTGTTTCCATAAGTTGATTATGCGTTGTGTGGGAAAGTACTTCCATAGTCTGGGAAACATACCAGCGGGGATTCGAACTGGCAACCTCCGGCTTGCTGGTCAAGTCATTTCCCCACTCCACCACATAAATTATCACTGCCACCACCACATGAAGGAAGCAAGCTGTACCTGTTGGGCCCACCTATCCATGTCCCTGCATCACCTAGCTCTGCAACCTGCTACTGAAGCAAAATCTCCATTCTGGCTTCTCCATTGGATGGATGGTCAGTAGGAAGCTGGCAGGGGAAGGAGACAAAAGAAGAGAAGCTGCTCATGAGAGCAAAGTGTTCCGAGTGAACAAAATGTTTCAGCTGCTCCCCAGAATTTCAGACACCACAACAAATGCAAAAAAAGTTGTTTTGTCCTCAAAATACTGGTATGTTGTCCTCTATAAAAGCCCCTATTTGGAACCCTATTATGGCAGCCTGGAGTCAAGAAGGCAGCTCCTCTGACTGTAATAAAATAAAATAAAATAAAATAATCCTCCTGGTTGTGATGTTTTCTGCTGGAAGGAGGACCTGAGTCATGAGCTTAGCTAATCAAATTTGATTTTCTTTCCCCATCTCTGCCACACACCCTTTGCAGAGAATGGACTTCCTTTTAGAAGTCATTCCTGATCTGAATCAGAAAATCAATAGTCTAGCCTCTGGCTACTCCATGATCACCCTCTCCAAATCATCTGGGGATGTTTCCTTAAAAGAAGTCTGACCTAAGTGGCAATTCAGCATACTTTAATACCAAAACTAAAAAGGCCTCCAAGAGGTTTCCATCAACTTCCACAGCTCAAATAAAGCCAAACCTGAAGGAAAGAGAAGAAGAGGACAACCAGCAGCAAGGTAGATAGACTCAATTATGACAGCAATGAATGCACCACTGAGAGACCTAAAGGCCAAGTTGAAGACAGATCATCCTGGAGAGAATCTATCTATGTGGTCGCTGAGAGTTAGCACTGACTTGATGACACTTAATCAATCAATCACTACTGTAAAAAAAAGAAGAAGAAGAAGCAGCCCTAAAGTGACCAGGAAGGTGTGGCCAGAAAGAAGCCCAAAAGTGGCCAGGATTCATAGGCAGGAAGTCCTTTGTTTAAACTAAATCAGGACAGTCACAGAACAGCCACAAAGACCACCCAACAAGTAGCCCCTTTTAGTTCTTTGTAAAGCCACTGGCAAACAAAGACCTACTCAGGGATAACTGGAGGGCCTAGCTCTGAGCCAGCCAAGACAGAGAGAAATTGGGATTAGCAGGAGTTCCACAAACTATGCTTCCTTGAAACTATCATCCCATTTGGGCAAGCCTTCTGCCAACAATCAGAAGATCTAGGAGGAGTATATTTCCCTGGCCAATGCTTCATATCCCTCTCTCCCTCTCTTTCCCCTTCGTGTTGCTTCCCTTCTTGTTGTACAATCAGTCAAAGCACTTTATGTCTTTTAAAATGCTTCTCCACTTGTTTTCTGCTAATTTGATTCAAGTGCCTGGTTGCTTTGTTTTCTGATATTCCACCACTTGACTCCACCTCTGTATATCATTCCTCAAAAAATGTTTAATTGATTATTAGTACCAAATCCCATCTTCCGCCTCTTTCCTTTGGCATGCATCTTCCTAAAATGAGAGATGGCATCTTCCGTGCCTCACATGAGTCAGTAAGAATAAATGGTAACAAACCTCCATGAATCTGCCATGGGTGCAACAGGCAAAAGCAAATCCACAAGCATTTTTGGGGAACTTCTACAAAGCTATCTTAGGGAAGCAAGTTGTTGTTGTTATATTATTATTTATTTACACAGTCGGACAGGTGTTATTGACTGGTTTGTTTTATCCAGACATCGAGTCCTTCCCAAGCACCTGGAATGGCTGAATTTTATTATCAATGTTGTTGCTGTTGTTATAGATATTGTCGCAGAATATAGGCTCTTCCCAGTAAAGCTGCTTTTTGTAATTGGCTGGTGGTGATTTCTGTGGCCTCTATGGTGTTGAGGTGCTCTTCAAGGTCTTTTGGAATTGCACCTAGGGCGCCAATTACCACTGGGATTATTTTGGTCTTTTTCTGCCACAGTCTTTCAATTTCAATTTGTAGATCTTTGTATTTGGTGATTTTTTCTATTTCTTTTTCTTCTATTCTGCTATCCCCTGGTATTGCTATGTCAATTATTTTGACTTGTTTTTCTTTCTTCTTGACTACAGTTATATCTGGTGTATTGTGTGGCAGATGTTTGTCTGTTTGTAGTCGGAAGTCCCATAATATTTTTGCATCTTCATTTTCTTCAACTTTTTCAATTTTATGGTCCCACCAATTCTTGGCTACAGGTAGCTTGTATTTTTTGCAGATGTCCCAGTGTATAATCCCTGCTACCTTGTCATGCCTTTGTTTGTAGTCAGTTTGTGCGATCTTTTTACAACAGCTGATTAGGTGGTCCACGGTTTCATCTGCTTCTTTACAAAGGCGGCACTTGCTGTTTGTTGTGGATTTTTCGACTTTTGCTCTTATTGCATTTGTTCTTGGTGCCTGTTCTTGTGCAGCCAATATAAAAACCTCAGTTTCTTTGTTCAAGTTGCCATTCTTAAGCCATTGCCAGGTCTTGGTGATGTCTGATTTTCCACTTATATTGTGCAAATATTGACCATGCAGTGGCTTATTTTTCCATTTTTCTGCTCGCTTCTTGACTTGCTCTTTCTTGTAGGCCTGCTTTATTTCATTGGTGTTGAATAGTTTTGTGTTATTGACCATTTTAAGTGCATCTTCTTCACTGTCTTTGATATATTCTTCAAGGCCTCTTTTCTCCTCCTCTACTGTTGATGGACTTGCAGCATTCCTCTTCCACCTGAGCTGTGATTATTATTATTAATTAATTATTATTATTATCACTATTAATTCAATTTCTATACCGCCCTTCCAAAAATGGCTCAGGGTCATTTATACAGAGAAATAACAAACAAATAAGATGGATCCCTGTCCCCAAAGGGCTCATAATCTAAAAAGAAACAAGATAGATACCAGCAACAGTCACTGGAGGTCCTGTGCTGGGGGTGGATAGCGCCAATTACTCTCCCTCTGCTAAATAAAGAGAATTACTACGTTAAAAAGTACCTCTTTGCCCAGTTAGCAGGGGTTATGAGTGTGGTGCTGAGGCCAAACAGTTTCCACTTGATAGATATACCCCACTTCTGCCATTTTACCATTAACAAAAATTTCGCCATGAAGGATAGAACAGTAAAATCTGTCTATATTATTATTATTTCTTTTATTTGATTTTTATACTGCCCTTCCAAAATGGCTCAGGGCAGTTTACAATTAAAACAAACCATTAAGACAGTAAAGAGTAAAAACAAAAATTAAAAACAATATAATGACAATTAACAATTTAAAAACATTTTAAAACAACAATTAAACAGTCGCAGTAATTAAAAACCCTGAAACCGGGTTAAAATATTAAAACCGATTTTAAAACCCTGGAAAGCCAGTCCAAACAGATACGTATACACATATACATTGTACACACAATGCTGTGCTGTATGATGCATATGATTAAACTGGGATAGTTGGGAAATTAAATTAAATAGAAAATACAATAGATCAATCACTTGTGAGTTTTTTTTGTTTGTTTACGTTGTATGTCCCGCTCTTCCTCCAAGGAGCCCAGAGCGGTGTACTACATACTTCGGTTTCTCCTCGCAACAACCCTGTGAAGTAGGTTAGGCTGAGAGAGAAGTGGCTGGCCCAGAGTCACCCAGCTAGTATCATGGCTGAATGGGGATTTGAACTCCGTTCTCACCAGTCCCAGTCCAACACTCTAGCCACTACACCACACAAGGCCAGCTTCAATTGTCCTGTGCAGGCAGTAGTTACTTAGAATAAATATATGCATGGGCAGAGACTTGGGTTGCCCTTTCTAGCTCCAGTCTCCAACTGCAAGCTTCTATTTGGATTGGAGCACACTTACACCTGAACATAGGAAACTGCCATAGGAAGCTATCAATGGTCTGAGTCAGGCCATTGGTCCATCTAGCTCAGTATTGGCTTCACAGACTGGCAGCAGCTTCTCCAAGGTTGCAGGCAGGAATCTCTCTCAGCCCTATCTTGGAGAACCCAGGGAGGGAACTTGGAACCTTCTGCTTTTCCCAGAGCGGCTCCAGCCCTGAGGGGAATATCTTACAGTGCTCAGACTTCTAGTCTTCCATTCATATGCAACCAGGGTGGACCCTGCTTAGCTAAAGGGACAAGTCATGCAGGGGTGTAGCAAGGTTGGAGGGGGCCCAGAGACAAGATTTTAAAATGGGCCCCTCGCTGATATACACACACAAACAAACTTCACAATATATCGTGCACTCACACTCACATCCCCATTATGAATACGGTGAATATCCAGTTCACATTGAATCTAGTTATTTTACTCTCTGCTCCTGCTGATCTCCAAGAAACTCAACATAATTCATAGGGGGTGCAACATGGGCGGGTGGGGAGTCATGTGATGTGCCTCTGGGGGGCCCCTCGAGGTAGTGGGGCCCCAAGAAGACTGTCTCCCCTTGCCTAATGGTAACTTACGCCCCTGAAGTCATGCTTGCTACCACAAGACCAACTCTCCTCTCCCAGACCAGTTCTCTTTCCCTTTCTACATGGCTTGCTACAAGTTGTCTATACCCTCAATTTTGATAGGCAATTGACTGTATGCAGGGAGCCTACAGATATCCAGGTGTACACATGCAGGCCTATGGATGTAAATGTAAGTGCATATAGCTCAGGAGTAGGGCCAGCAGGCACAACCCCACACCTCTCCTTTACACCCATTTGCACTCGCAGATAGACATCTCTGCAGGGCTAGTGTTTCTTTTTCAGTGAATGACCGCTTGCTTTTCTGTTCCCACTATAATTTTAATTCGTTGGTTTAAGCATATAAGCATACTGATATTCTTGAAGTTACTCTCAGACCTCATATAAGCATACTGATATTCTTGAAGTTACTCTCAGACCTCACAATCTGAGAGGAAGCAGTGCCTGGTGTACTTGCCTGCTACTTTAATTAAGTCAAGGGATTCCCAAGCTTGGGTCCAGGGGTGTAGCTATAATTGAGCAGATGAGTTATTTTTACCCTGCTTTTCTTCCAAGGAGTGCAGAGCAGTGTACATGGATTATGTTTATCCTCAAAACAACCCTGTGAAGTAGGTTAGGCTGAGAGATAAGTGAATAGCCCAGAGTTACCCACTGAGTTTCATGGCTGAATGGGGATTTGAACAGGTCTCACTGGTCTTAGTCCAATTCTATAACCAGTACACCTCACTGCCACTGTATAAAGAAAAGCCTTGCTGGAGCAGAACAAAGATCCATCTAGTCCAGAACAAAGGTCCATCTAGTACCACCCCATTTGTTAGCTCTGGGCTCTGACTTATAGGTTCCCGTCTGTCTCGTCAGAAGAAACTAGATGCATCAGCATAATGCCTCCCATAGAGGTCTACCAGAAGTGTAGGGGAGGCCCACAAGCAGGGCATAAAGGCAATGGCCCTCCCATTTTATTTCTTTCCCAGCAAGTGATATTGGCATGCTGCCTCTGAACATGGAGGTTCTATCAAACCATCTTTCTTGGATAGGGTACAGCCATGGATAGGTCTATTCCTGCATGAATTTGTCTAATCCCGCTTTAAAGCCTGTCCTTTCTTTTGCCTGTCTTGAGTCTACTGCCAATTAATTTCATTAGGTAATCCCAAGTTCTAGCATGATGGGAGAGAGAGAAAAGCTTAATTCTATCCACTTTCTCCACACCATGCATAATTCTATAAGCCTCTCTCCGGTCCCCCTTCTAGTCATATTTTTTCTGAACTAAAACTCCCCGAACACTTTAACCTTTCCGAGCAGGGAAGGCATTTGGAGTGATTGTTTTTTAGAGCCCCCTGAACATGTTAGTTGCCCTTTTCTGTACCTTTTCCATCATGGCTGGCTTGCTGATGTTAGCCACCAGAGGCAATGCCAACAAGTTACCCTGGCCCCCCTTGCTGCTGGCCCCACCTCCAGGCAAGAGACAGCATGGATGCACCTCATCCCCACTGACCTCACACACACACACACCCATCCACAAATCTCCTTTCCTGGCCCAGGCACTGCCACCAGCCCCTCTTCTCCCTCGTTGCCGTGCTGGAGAAGCCCCAGCTTGGCAGGGCAGCAGCTCCCTCTCTCTCTCCTGCTCTCTCTCCCCAGCACAGAGGGGAGGAGAGCCTCTTGTCCTAGCAAGCCTGAACTGTCCCCTTTGCTAAGCAGGGTCCACCCTAGTTTGCATATGAATGGGAGGCCGCATGTGAGCACTGTAAGATATTCCCCTTAGGGGGTGGGGCCACTCTGGGAAGAGCATCTACATGCTTGCATGCAGAAGGTTCCAAGTTCCCTCTTTGGCATCTCCAGACAGGGCTGAGAGAGACCCCTGCCTGCTGTAACCTTGGAGATGCTGCTGCCAGTCTGGTGAGACAATCCTGAGCTAGGTGGACCAATGGTCTGACTTAGTAGAAAGCAGCATCCTATGTTCCACTCTAGTAGCACCTGCCACCTTCTCCTGTGCTACTGTTGTGCAAACAGCAGCTCTCTCCCTCCCTCCTCCCCTCCCTTCCCAGCTTGCTCCCAATGTCTCCCTTTTCCTCCAGCATCAGCCTTCTCAGGATGGCCTCCGCAGGCTACCTCCTCAGTTCTATCTTCCTCCCTGGGTGGCCCCTGAAAGAGCTGCTGTGCCTGCAGCACACAAAGGCTATGGCAGTCTCAGAGACCAGCAGTAGGCCCTTCTGGGAGCTTTGGGTCTCTGCGACGCCAGCCCCGGATGCGATGCCAGCCCTGCCTTAGAAACACATAAAGCCAAACCTCTCTTCCAAAACTCTCTGTAGTGGAATGCCAATTATATTGACAGCAGTTCTGATGATTAAACTATGAAACCAGAGGCCAGGTCTGCACAACTCTGGCCCTCCCACAGACGTTGGACGACAGCTCCCATAATCCCTGACCATTGGCCACTGTGGCCGGGAATGACAGGAGCTGGAATCTAAAACCAGCTGCAGGGCCAAAGCTGTGCAACCAGTGTTCCCTCTAACAGGGATTCCCAAATGTTGTTGACTACAGCTCCCATAACGCCCAGTCAAAAGTTGTTGCAGCTAGGGATGTTGGGAGTTGTAGTGAACAACATCTGGGAATCCCTGTTAGAGGGAACACTGTGTGCAACCCTGTAGTACACCGATCTCAGCAATCAACATGGTTGCTCTCAAGTTCATTTACCCACCAGAGCCTAGAGTCACCTGACTTTCTGAGCAGAAGAAACCTGTCCCCGACACTCCACCCAGCCAGCTTCTAGCTGATCTATAACAATTGCAGTTTCCTCTTCTAGTCTGTTGACAAGATGGCACATGGAGCTATTCTTCAATAAAGATAAAGTGTGCCATCAAGTTGATTTTGACTCCTGGTGCCCACAGAGCCCTGTGGTTTTCTTTTGGTAGAATACAGGAGGGGTTTACCATTGCCTCCTCCCATGCAATATGTGATGATGCCTTTCAGCATCTTTCTATATCACTGCTGCCTGATATAGTACCAGCAGGGATTCGAACCAGCAACCTTCTGCTTGTTAGTCAACCAGAATCAAAACCAATGAAAACTGACAACTTGGACCGTAGAGAGACGCAGCTCTTTCCACTGATAGTGTTCCTTCATTGGTCACTCAGGCTGCCAACCTTGGGGTGCCTCTGAATCTATCACAGCATCTTGGAGCTCTAGAATGTGGTGGTTTCTACTAGCTTCTTCTGATGAAAAAGACGAGAACCTTTTAGTTTAACAAATGGGGCAGTTTAAAAAGGTAACAAACAATTCTGATGCACCATCATATAAAAATATGAAGCATTAAAAAACAGGGCTGTACAACTTCGGCCCTTCTGCAGATGCTGGACTACAACTCCCATCATGCCTGACTACTGCCCAATGTGGCCAGTAGTCAGGCATACCAATAATATTGGACTACAATAGGAATTGTAGTCCAACAAGAGCTGGAAGGCCAAAGTTTTGCAGCCCTGATTAACATTACACCAGACAGAACTCTGTATCTCCTGCTCGTGGAGCTTAAAAACAAGCACTGGAATATAATGCTGCTCCCATGATTGCTCAGTGATCTTTCATAGGGCGGGTTCTTGCGCAATCCCTGTGATGCCAGCAAACTGGGAGATTCCCAGGGTATGTATGCTCCCGATTTCCAGTTGCAAGAACCTGAATGGTCAGTGTTGGCCTGGCACTGTGTCAGCCCACCTAATGAATATCAGCAACCTTAGATCAAATCTTAGATGACCAATCTGTTAAATGTCAGGTTGGCACAATGCCAGCCTGACAATGCTGAAAATTGCTGAGGTTTTATGACTGGAAATCAGGAGAATGCATCCCTCAGGAATTTCTCATCTCCTGGTTCGCCAGCAATGCAGGGATCATGAGAATACAGAGAGAGAGAGAGAGAGAGAGAGAGAGAGAGAGAGCGAGAGAGAGAGCGAGAGCTGTAATTTATGCCTTCATAAGGTCAAAATCTGACTGTTTTAATATTTGCTGTGTGAAGCTGTCCTTGAAGATTGCTTGGAGACTACTGCAGCTTGGTGGACATATTTTCAGGAGACACAGGCAGCTATACAGGGCAGAGGAAATTGACAAAAAATTGTCCCTTCCCTGTGCAGAATGTTTTTCGACTTGCACAGTGTTTGTCAGGATGTCAGCCACTGTTTTTATTAAGTGAAATAAGCTACCTCCTATATGTGTTTCAATGGGAAAATATTTGTGTATTTTTTTGTCTGAAAAGTAAGAAAATGCAAATTTGTATGTTCCCAATGGTGCTCAGCCAGACAGTATACCTAGATCAAAAGTCAAGTAGGAGGAGATAAGAAAAACAGTAGCACCCACGTATGCCTCAGGTAGGTATATGACTACTATGACTACTATGACTCAGGTAGGTATAGTAGGTATATGACTCAGTAAGTATATGACTACCTGATTTTCTACAGAAAGAGGAAGTTTGAAAGAAAGGCTGGGGGGGTGGTTTGTTGGTTTTTTAAGCATCGTCTAAATGTGACATCAGAGAGGGAGAGTGAATAGAAGCGTTTGTTGGTTGTGGGGACACATGTTTAATGTTACAGTTACAACCGTCAGAAACACACCTAGAGGTATGGAACTCAACAGAAGATGTATCAAGGGTGTTAAGTCAGGTTTGGCAATACTTCCAATTCTATTCCATGTATTTTATTTTAAATTATTATACTTAGAAGTTAAATCTGTCTTTTTCAAAAAATAATATTAACATGCAAACAGTATTTTCATTTTAGAATGTTATATGGTTGCATGAAGCTGTATGAAAACCATGGTAGTGAACACATTGTTTTAATTCCTATAGGTTAAATATGTTGCCTTTATTGATCGAAAGTGATGTAAATGTTAAAAGCATCTCTTTATTCACACATTTTGTCTTGTGAAAAATTATTATGGAGAAGAGCTTTAGCACAGTTGACCTATAAATTAACCGGATCAGACACAAACTCACACTCATTTTCCCCCTGACAATTGGTGAGAATTAAGTGCATATTACTCACTCATTCTTAAAATGTACTTAATTAATATATTTTTCCACTTAAAATTGGAAGTATTTGTTCAGAATTACTGGTAAATAGAATACATATTTGGAATGTGCTTTATGCATTTTGCACATATTTGGAAATGGTCATTTCTATTTCTTAATGGCATAAAGAGAAAAAGAATTCCAAAAACAATGGTCAAAAGACCTACCAATTTTCTTAAACTAGTCCTATTTGAAACACTTAGCTGCAAAATATGGGGTCATATGTAAATAAGAACTTTGTGGTTTAATTGTACTTGATCAAATAATGGATTGAAATGATTCTATAGATTACAGTAGAGTGAACAATGATGTATTGGCTATATGTGTCTGATAGGTGTCTGCGACAACATTACACAAAGCAACCTTGCTTAACAATTGTCAACAGGGCCAACTGCTTTCTCTTTTTGTGGTTTTTTTGGTGCAAAACACAGCGGCAGGGGCTTACAGGTCACGGGCATATTTACAAAAAAGGACCCGCTCACACACAGGGCCTGCGTCGCTTTCTTCTACACAGCTAATAAATATACACACGTGTAGAAAAATAGGCAGTGTTTCCACTCTGAACGCTATTTTTAAAAAGCCCGATTGGTGCTCCCAACACGACGAGTATATGGAAGCCCCCTCACCCTCTTTAGCGTATGATTCTTCCGCACAAAATAGTGCCTCTGCCATTCTTCACTTTCCTCTCTTGCAAAGCAAAGGGGTGCATCGCGCGCAGGGGCAGGGGGCAAGCGGGGTGTGAGAGAGCGTGGCGGAAGTGGGCGTCGAATTTAGGTTTTCTGTTGGGATCAGAAAACTACAAAGTGGGCAGCTGACTGAGCTAGAGACCCATCCTGCCCTCCCTGTGCAGCTACCAGGTCTGGTGTGGGGCCGATCTTGCTCTGTGCCAGCAACACCGCACCGCGTGGGCACTTCTGTCCACTCCAGGCCAAAAGCACATTCGGACGTGCGGTGTCCAGCGCACCGCGGAGACCAGCCGGGACACCACGCCCGTGCAACTCCCCGGCGTCGCTGCAAACACACCACCACGCCTCGAAAGGACCGAGCAGCAAAGAGGCCGGAGCGGCGAGAGGCAAACAGCGGAGGGCTGGGCTGGGCTCCTCCCCTTCGCCCTCGCCCCCTTCCAATCCGGGAGGATGCCAGCTCTCTCTCTCCTCCTCCTCCCTTCCCCAGCGCACACACAAAAACCGCTTTCACCACGAAGACGCGCTGGGATCTCAGGCGCGCCCGCCCCGGAGAGGGCAAGCGGAGAGAGAGAAGCGCGCCGGAGCTTGCCTCTCCGCTGCGCGCATCCCCGCTTCAGTCCAGCCTAGGCACACCGCCCCCCGCCTCCTTGGGCCTGCCCGGTACCCCCGAGGGAGGGAGGGCAGCCGCCCCCCCAGCTCGGAAAGAGGCTTGACCTACTTTGTCCGAAAGTGGATTTGACAGGTTGGTCGCCAGCCCAGCTCCCCCTGCCTGGTACCTCTCGCGGAGAGGCGAGCCTGCCAGCCACGGCTCTGCGCTTCCTTTCCCGGCCTCCTCCTCCCTCCGCCCTGCGCCTTGCGTGCTTTTCTAGTCCCAGGGAAAGGAAAAGCTAAGCTGCTGCCTGTGAGAAGTCCAGAAAGCGCTCGGCCTGCCCCTCCCTGGACTCTCGCCCAGGGCCGCAAAGGGAAAGGGCTTTCCACGGCGGCTCTCGCGGACCCCAGCTAAAAACAAACCAAAGCCCTGGGGCAGCGCGCGGCGGGGAACGCCTCTTCGCCCGAGGATGACAATTGCCTTGTTGTTGTAGTAATAGCCACGTTCACCCCACTGTCATTAAAGGTGTAATCACACACCTGGTCTGGATGCAGAAGAAGCCTCCGAGGCGGCGAATAAGTAGAGCAAGGGTTTCCAGTGTGTTTGCGGCGGGGAGAGAGAGAGGCTCCCTCAGCCTAAAGCGGTTTCGGCCTCCCTTGGGGCAGGCCAGATGGCTCGGGTTCTGGAGACTGGGTGTGTGCTGAAGCAAGGCACCTCATCCCAAGCAGGGCGTCCCCCAGGCACCCACATAGGTGTGCAGTTCGCAGTCTGTAGGTCGCTGTAAGCATACTACTCCTCAGGGAGTTGTGACTGCCCCCTTTCTTTTCTGGGATGTTTCCCACACTCCCCAGGGTCAGGAGCAAGTGGCACACTTGAGCCCCAAAACCTGTTCATCTCAGGTGTCAGCCCACTTTCACAGAATACTGAGAATACTGTTTCTATTGCAGTTTCTTTTGATGTTTCTGAAGTGAGGTGTAGTTTTTTGTGTGGTTTTGTTGTATTGAGAGGCCATTGGCTGTAATAAAGTACTACTATTACCAGGAGTCCATGTCTTGGACTCCTGAATTCCATGTCTTGGCCACATGGGACAATGGAGACAAACTCATCAGCAACTGACTATGATGAAGGTAATGGCTTGGAAACAACGGAACTAGTAAGGTGAGAGGAACTGAACTGTGACTGAGACCTGGAAACGTTTAATCATTTGAAGCATTATATCCCACCTTTCCACTTTAACCCCCACTCCACCCCCCATCTCTTTAAAACAATGTTTAGAAGCAAAACAACATGGCCAGTGTAGTTTAGTAGTTAGAGTGTTCAACAACAAAAACTTTAGGACAACAAATTTTTTTATTGAACCAATAAACTACCAAAGCATACAGTACATTCCCCAAGCACAATTGTATACTAAGTGGTTGTTTGTACATATATACAAAGATTTGCACACAAGGTTTTGGTAACCAACAGGGTTATCAAGTATATGCAAGCAGTACTGTAACTGGAGGACGGGATTTCAAGGCTCATCAGGTAATGGAGGGAGTTATGTCCAACATCCATTTCCATAATTTGTCCCATTGGTGTTTAGAAGAGATACACTTATCTTTCTGCACATAACCATACAGACTTTTCCAGAAGAAATGTACTGTCTTATCCATGTGAACCTCTTGGTCACGTCTTCCTTCACTGTTCCTATGCTGGAGCATTGCATAAATGACATACAGGTTTACTAACCTGATTACAAGAAGGGGAACATTCCAATTCCCTAGTATGAGGGCACCCATTCCATCCTGTTTCCTTGAGGGCTTCTTTCTGGGACCCCCCCAAAATTGTTCTATTGCTCAAACCCGAGGTCAGTTCTTCCCAAGTCTGTTTTTCCAAATAGGGCCACTCTTAACAGCTTGCTTACTCCCTGCCACACTCTTTTAGCTACCACACACTCTTTTAAGAATTGTGAGTGGGTTTCCCTGAATGTCCTGCCTAGCTCACTAGCTTTCTGTTGGCAGGTGATTTTATTATTATTTATTTTTATTATTTTTACCTTTTATATCCCGCTCTTCCTCCAAGGAGCCCAGAGCGGTGTACTACATACTTCGGTTTCTCCTCACAACAACCCTGTGAAGTAGGTTAGGCTGAGAGAGAAGTGACTGGCCCAGAGTCTCCCAGCTAGTATCATGGCTGAATAGGGATTTGAACTCGGGTCTCCCCGGTCCTAGTCCAGCACTCTAGCCACTACACCATGCTGGCTCTTAGGATACTCTTGCTGGTCCTCTGGAAGCCATGGCTTAGCTGCGTTAAACGGCAATACTTGGTGGTATAAACACCACCTAGTTTCCCATAGGAGAGCCCAAGATCAAATCCCATAGGGGAGCTCAAGGTCAAAAGTGCTGGTTGTACTCTGTGTGGCTGCCTTTGTATGTAGTTTGGAAACTACAATTGGTACAGAATGCAACAGCCCGATTGGTCTCTGGGTCAACTCGAATGGACTGTAACATACCGATTTTGAAAGAAGTGCACTGGCTGCTGATACATTTCCAAACGAAATACAAAGTGCTGGTTATTACCTATAAAGCCCTTAACGGCTTGAGTCCAGGGCTCTTAAGAGAGCGCCTTCTCTGTCATGAACCCTGTTGCCTCTTAAGATCATCTGGAGAGGTCCGGTTACCGCCGTCTTGTTTGGTGGCGGCTCAGGACCGTGCCTTTTCTGTGGCTGCCCCGGGGCTCTAGAATACACTCCCGCTGAAATTAGAGCATCTCCTTCTGTTTGCTTTTAGGATGCACCTCAAGACATACCTGTTTTCTCAGGCTTTTAACGGAAATTTAAATTTTAAAAAGTTTTTATTTACTGTGACTCTTTTTATCTGTTTTATATTGTTTGTATATTATGTTTTAACTTGTACACCGCCTGGAGATTTCTATATCCGGTGGTACAGAAATACAATAAATAAAATAAACACAGCAGCATTGGGGCAGTATTACCAGGTTAGCTTGTGCTCAGTAGGCATTGGTGATATATCCTTGATTGCTTCTCACATGCTAGTCCTCCTAAGGTTGCATTCACGCTAAGATATTGTGCAATGTTTTACAGACCATTTTAAGAAGCTTTCCTTGTGAATCAGATATTTCACAACCAATTAACATTCTTATGATGATCCTATGTGAAATAGCCTGGGGAATGATGGTTTCTGATGCCCTTGAAGGATACATTATCATAGAAACTGTAGAGTGCCGGCTGCCAGCTTAATCTTAACCATGTTTACTTGGAAGTATCTAGTGAACTGCCGACAGAGGGAAAGTTGAGGTGCAACACCCCACTTAATTTTTTTCCGGGGGAGGAACATCATTTCTTTGAGAGGGGAGATGGGTTTGACAGAGGGGGAGTTCAATAAAACAAGGGGGAGCTCCTCAAATGCTGGGGGTAGGATCTGCACCCCTAGGCTCTACCATGAAGCTGGGTAAAGCAGGCCACATCTGATTATGGGGCAGTTTTCAGGGGCTACAGAGGATGACCTGCAGAGGAAGAAAGATGAAATAGCCCCATGTGGCTTTTCCTCTTTCCTTCCTGATAGAAAAGGAAGGAGAGCTGAAAGCTGGAAGGAACTGGAAGAGGTGACTTTGATAGACAACAATAGAAAGGAGTAAAACGCCATGGGCCAGCACTGCTCAGAAGCAAGTCCCACACAGTTCAGTGAGATTTAGTCCCAAGTAAATGTGCACAAGCCACCTAATGGCGCAGTGGGGAAATGCTTGACTAACAAGCAGAAGGTTGCTGGTTTGAATCCCTGCTGGTACTATATTAGGCAGCAGCGATATAGGAAGGTGCTGAAAGGCATCATCTCATACCGTTTGGGAGGAGGCAATGGTAAACCTCTCCTGTATTCTACCAAAAGAAAACCACAGGACTCTCTGGGTGCCAGGTGTTGAAATTGACTTGATGGCACACTTTACCTTTTACTTTAAATGTGCACAGGATCACGGCCTAAACTGCCTGCCTTCTGCCAAGGCATGCCCTTTTTATAATGCCATAAACACTCATGCTGCCCTGCAATAAATGATGGTGCAATTATCGCCCCATGGCTTTTCTGCAAATCCTCCCTGTTGTTAACACACAGTCAGCATATTATTGTGCAATAGCTGTGGGTACATCATGAAAGTGAGGACGACACACTCGTTACAAGGGCTTTTACTTGGTCTGTTTGCAGCAAAGCTCATATATTTAATATATAAGACAATGCATGAGCTTAGTTGCAGCAATGAATTGGGCCAATACTTTGGAGACTGGGAACAGGTGTTATGTTTGTATTCTTTTTTTAATCACTCATCATTTAATACCCCTTCCTAAATGCTGCTGGATTTGTCTATTGATGATATTTGTACTGCATATCACAACATGACATGCAATGTACATTATTCAGGGAGTGCGGTCTATGTTGCTAAGTTTGTACAAGGTTATGAGCAGGAATTGTTATTAGAAAATAGGCAGAGGTTCAACCACAGATCTCACTTTTATACAAAATGGAACCTTCTTCATAAAAGATGGTTGTGTACAATCCTAAACATACTTATTAGAAGGAAGCTCTATTGAACATAGTGCACTTACTTCTCCTGTCATAAACTCACAACAAAAGTAGCTCTAGGCAAGCCACTATCCCTCAGCTTCAGTTCCTTCACCTATAGTATGGGACAATAGTATTGTCTACCTTTCAGGATTGTTGTAAGAGAATATATGCAGGAACTTTGATCACACAAACTGCTATATCAGCGTTACATACATAGCACACCCACTCACACACACCAACCATGTTATACCCATTTAAAGAAAACCTACAGCCAAAGGAAGCTTTTTCAGAATGACAACCAAATGTTTCACAATGTGGACTGAACCCAGGGCAGTGTGAAAACTATGGAAAAATAATCCCAATTCTGCAAACAAGATGTGTTTGTTTAGGATTGTTTATCTCTCTTTTCAGGCTGAGGCCTCCCAGAATGGTTCACATCATTTAAAAGCAGGAAATCTTAAAGAGACATTAAAAAATACATAAGGTGGCAGAAAAGATAGCAGGAGGTCTTAGAAGTTTAAAATTTAACCAGATGATTAAAAGACCTGGGGAAACAACATGGTCCTTGATGCTAAAAACGTTAATGTAGGTACCAGGTGAGTCTCCTTGGAGAGAATTCCACAGATGGGGAGGCACCACCCAAAAGCCCTTTTGCAGCAGACAGCAGAGGTACCTGGAGAGCCTCAAAGATGACCTCAATGCATGGCCTGGTTGGTTATGTGTGATAATCTGGTTAATTATGCATGCATTTACCTTTACAATTTCTTGCCTGCTTCTGAGATCTAGGCTTTTTTTTTTTTTTTTTAAGGAGCATTTTTGTTGATTGCAACAACTGTCGTTGCAGTCAACAACAGGTAATCGAAGGACTAATGAATATGAAGATGGGAGAGGATGGTAGAGGCAAGGGTCAGAGAATATAGTCTTATGGGAAAGTCAAGTAGTTCTGCAAAGCACTGGAAGTTCTAACATCCCCCTTGTGGATACTTGTGATTGCACCATACATTGCTCATATATTAAGCTTCTTTCTTCAGGCATGAGGGCTCAGAATTGCTTTTGGGAAGAGAAAATGGGAAATTTCATATTCTTAGATAGCTATTGAACACTACATTTAAACCACAAATTGTGGACATGAAGAACAAGTGAAGACCTGTTGTCCTTGTGCTGCAGTTTTCAAAAATCTCTCAATTAGGTGTGACCCAAATGCTGTCCAAAGAGCCCCAAAGAAAAGAACAAGGGAAAGAAAATTAGGCTGCAGCATGAAATATTTGAGACACTGCTTATCTTGAAGAATGTGCTTCTGATTATTATAGGAGAGATGTGTCCGTGGCTATTTTCAGTGACTACTCACCAAACCATCTCCTCTCAGTCAAGGGTTCTAGGGTTAATTCTTTTATTGCCCATCACTGTTCCATGACTCAGCAGTTGTGATGTGGTTACCTGCACGTCATCTTTCTACCTACAGTCAGGGGTGTAACGAGGCTGGAGTGGGCCCAAAGACAAAATTTTTTAATGGGCCCCTCGCTGATACACACACACTCACTTCACATGTGACTTGTCTCTGGGGGGCCCCTCAAGGCATGGGGGCCCCCAGGCAGCAGCCTCCCCTTGCCTAATGGTAGTTACACCCCTCCCTACAGTGTTGCCTGAAGGGGGGGAGTTAAAGAGATGCCTGGCTAGCTGGCTACCTGCCCAGGTAAAAGGTCAGGAATTTTAAAAATTATTAGAAGAAAAATGAAACAATTTAGAAAAGCACAATAGATCAGATGAGCCAGATGTTCTGGTAAGAGGTAGAGACTGTAAATAATGGAAAGTGAAGACCCTAAGTTGGAGGCAGATGGAGAATTGGGGGGATTTAAAGCCAGGAACAGAAGCCTCCTCCCTTCCTGAGCATGTGTGTGAAAGTACAGATCATCCCCCTTCAGGTATGTACAGGTATGTGTACCCCCCATACATCGTCCCATATCCTGACCACAGGACAGCAAGCAACGTCTCCCCCTCGGAGCTAGCCTCGGCTGTACTGTGGGACAAGTTAAATCCCATGTAATGAGGCTTAACCCCCGTGCTGAGCCTCAGAGAATCTGGGCAGGTAGCCAGCCAGCCAGCTAGGCCCCTATCCCAGGGGGAGTGAGCGGGGAGTAGGATTAGCGCAAGCACCGGTCCCCTCCGCCACCGCCCTCAAGCAGCAGCTGTTGCAGCCAGAATGGCTGGAAAGCATCCCACTCCCCAGGCGATCTCCCTCCCTCCCTTCTACACACACAACTTGCCAACTCCCCAGGCTTCAGTTCAACCAAGGCGGGCGTGTCTGCGGGCTTGGGCCAAGCACCTACAACCTGCGCTAAGGTATACACAGCGCTTGCCTGCCTGCCTGCCTGCCCGCTCAGCGCTCAAGTTACGCACGCATCTCCCACCCTCTGCTGCACTAAGCTCCACACTCCGGCCCCCTCCCGATCGAGCAGACACATTAACACCGCCCACCCAGCAACTCCGAACCAGCGCGTGCTTCTCCCCAGTTCCCTTCCCTGACCGACGACCTCACAGGAGCTGGAACAATCTTACAGTCGAAGCACCGCCCAGATCACGCGCCGCCTGCTCTTGAACACCCTGCGCCGCGCTGCTACCCATCCGAATGTGTGTGAGAGCTAGGTAGAAAGTGCTGGTGTTTTGGAGGGCGGGGCGGTCCACGTGTGCATGTTTGCACACATTCACACGTGTGTGTTCGGGCACACACAGGCTGCATCTCACAAACCACTCTTGAGTGGACTTACTCCAGGGGCCTAAAGAGTTGTTCCAGTCAGACCTACCCTGACCTAATGGCGTAGAACCGCTGGACTCTGTACAGCCAATCCGAACCATGTTTACTCAGGCCCATCGATTTCACTGGGACTTGTTTCCAAGTAAATATGCTGACAGTGTAATGCTAAGCATGTATACGCAAAGTCCCACTTATGTTCAATAATCGTGCTTGCTCCCAAGTAAATGTGCATAGCGTTGTCGCTTTGGGACCGACTGTAGTCTTCCTGTGTTTAATGAACTGGGTTGTTTTTATTGTAAGGTCTTTTTTCATTCTCCCTGATCGCCTGTTGTAATATTTACATTGCCATTTATGTCTAAGCCTCCCAGAACTTTTATAAATTGTCGGGAGTTAAACCAAAGCTGACCTTTTGGTTTGCAATCTGACAAGAGATTTAAACAATATTGCGCAATACATATATAATAATTTTTTATTCAGTAATGATTTTCTGTGCACGAGCGTAAGAGTAACTTTCCCAACTCTGGATTTGATCGTAGTCGACGATGGGAGTACCATCCTGTCCGACTGTGCCCAGCACGGGTGTGTGAGAAAAGTTCATTCGCAGCATCAGCCCAGCCTGATCCACTCTTACCCCTTCCCAATAGTTGTCCGCGGGATAAGAGAGGAAGCGAACCGAGTCCTGCTGACACTTATACGCAAAACACCCACGCCTGCACACATAGTTATTCACACTCACGCACTAGACTCACTGCTGGGTTGGGCGGCGCACACTGGGTTGCGCACTCCCAGCAAACAACAAGCACGCACACGCTCCTCCTAGCTGTGTGTTGTTGAGTCAGTTCACAGAGGGGGAGAAAACTCCCATCCCGTCCTGAAATCCAGGACTCCACCTTTTCGTCCCAGCCGCCGTCTCTGCCGCCGCCACCACAGCCGCCGCTGCCAGCAGCAGCAGCAGCAGCAGAGCCCGTGAGGTCAGCGTCGGCGGCGCGTCGAATGAGATGTCTGTGCTGAGGGAAAGGGCCGGCCGGTGGGCGGGCGACTTGGGCAGGCGCAGTGTGGGGCCCTGCCTTGCGAAGGAAGAGGGGGAGGAGGGGAGGAGGAGGGTGGGGAATGGAGTTCGAGAGGGCGGCGGGGTGTCGCCCTTCTCCGGCTGCTCTCCGTCGGGAGGTGGGGGTGGGGTGGGGGTGAGGGAAATAAAAAACCTCCGTCCGTCGGCCTGTCTGTTTCCTCAGCGGCTTGTTGTCACGACCGGGGTTGTTTACGCACGTTCCGCACAACACTCACAACTACCAGCCAGGGCGGCTGTCCAGACCAGAGCCCGCCGCAACCACCACCCCTTCGGGTGGTGGTGTGGCGACACCCGGGGTGAGGGTCACTCCTCCTCCTCTTCCTCCCCCCAAGTCCATTTTCAGGGACTGCCGCTCCTGCCCCTCCCCCTCTTCATTTTTCTCCCCAAGTAAAACTTCCTGGCTGGCTGCGCCTCGGCGGCCCGCCGGAGGGAAGGCGAGGAAGCGAGCCGGCGAGGAGCCTCCGCGAGTACACCTCCGTGTTTGTGTGTGTGTGTGTGGGTGTGAGAGAGCGAGAGAGAATGGCGGACCTCTCCTTCTCCCCTGTCTCTTCAGCCAGCAGCTGGAGGAGCTGTCAAAACTTCCTCTCAGCTGCCCTCAGCCAGCCTTGGCCTCCGCCTTCTCCTCCTCCTCTCCTCCTCCCCCGGGGTGGGGGGAGGGCACAGGGCCAGCCAGCAACGTACGACGAAGCGAGAGCAGCCGCCTCAGCAGCCGGGCAGGCGAGGAGGAGTCGCTGCCTGGGGCCGCCGGGGCCTGAGAGGAGGAGGAGGAGAAGAAGGAGGAGGAGTGGGGGGTGGTGGTGTGGGGGTCGAACTTGGGAGCCGGGTTCTCCTCAGAGGCGCGCGCGCGCTACACTCTACACACACGAACACCCCCACCCAGAGTCGGTGGTGCGCGACCGCGTGTGTGTGTGTGTGTGTGTGTGTGTGGAGGGGGGTATCGGCGTGTCGTCCCCTCGCCTTCCTGCCGCCGCCGCCACCACCTCCTCCGCCCTCTCTCAGCCCCGAAAGGGTCTAATTGCGTGTGACTTGAGGCGGGTTCTGCTCTCTCCTCCTCCTCCCCATGCTGCTACCTGCGCGCTGGTCCGCGGCGGCTGAGGCCAGCAATGCGAGGCGGAGGTAGAAGAGAAGGAGGCGGCGGCGGCGGCGGCGGCGAAGGAGCAGCAGCAGCAGCAGAAGGGGGACAGAAGCAGCAGCAGCCAGCGGAGCAGGAGGAACGTCGGGATCACCAGCCGCCTCCTCACCCCCAGCTCCGTCCTTCCTCCTCCTCCTCCTCCTCCTCCATGTGTCTCTCTCGTCCTGCTGACTAGGATGTCAACGGAGGAGCAGAGCTTGACGCTGGTGGTGGAGCAGCAGCAGCAAGAGCCGCCGCCGCCACAACTCCCTGAGCCGGGAGCTCCCCCCACGGCAGCAGCCGCCACAGACAAAAGACCTAGGGGCCGGCCTCGCAAAGATGGCGCTTCCCCTTTCCAGAGAGTCAGAAAGAAGTAAGTTCAGTGCGTGTGTTGCGCCGGAGAGGAAAAGGCCGAAAGGGAGACAGGCTGACTCGGCAGGGGAAGGGCAGAAGCCAGCACGCTGTCAGCGCCCGCAGAGACTTCCTGTCCTCTCTTTTCTGACCCAGTTGCCGTGTCAGGAATGGCCACCTCTGGCCTTTTTCTCGTCTCCCCTTTGCACTTTGCCCTCCTTCCCTCTTGCTTCCCCCCTTCTTGCTCTCTCCTCTGCCTTTTGTTGATACTTTTTTCTCCCTTCCCTGCCCTAGTGCCATACGGAGAATGGCCCCATATCACCTCCCCCCCTTCTACTTCCTTTTCTCTTTTTTCCTTCCTTTTCCTCTTTGTCACCATCCTGCCCACTCCATTTCTTTTCCTTTTTTACTTTTAACTTCCTTTTTATATTCTTTTTTGTCCCAGGGATATCTTTAGAATGGCTCTTCCCTCATTTTTCTTTCTCCAGTGCTCCTTTTCTCCTCAATAGCCTCGCTTTTCTCCTTTGTTGTCCTCCTCTCTCTGTTTAATTTCGTTCTTCCTTTCTGCTCTTTCTCTAGCTTTTGAAGTGGTTGTTTTCTTTCCTTCTGCCCTCCCTTACTAGGCTTATTCTCTTGGTCTCTCCCCTCCCCCACCCCAAGAAGCTTTCAATATTGTTCTTCTGTGGTGTGTTTCATTTTTGGTTCCAAAAGTCTGATTTTGCTATAACAGGATTACTTTTGAAAACAGTTTTTCTCCCATCCTTTTAATGCATACAAACAGCACATTCACCAACCTTAGGAAGGTGATTGTGTAATGGGAAGCTCCTCCCTAGGAGCTGTCAAAAGCCACAGCCAGGGGTACGCACAACAACAGGAGAGTGGCTGGGGGTGGGGGAGAGAGATGGTGTTGTTTTGGCTTTGTCTCTTGATACTGCCATCTTTCTCTGTTGGCTGGCATCTTGACAGTTAATGTGAAGAAATGAAATGTGCATCTCATTATTCTAGTACTGAGTACTTCAGTATTAATGAAAGTAAGGAGCATCATGATGTTCATGATGCTGCATCTTACCATGATGCAGGTGGTCTGATTGCACCTTTAAGACAGAAAGCGACATTCACAAATTAACATGGTTTTGTGCGGAGGCTTGGCAGTACTTTTATACCAAAGACCTATATTCTGTGTTATATGGTCTCCGATAACATATCCGCCAATGAATATGCTATAATTCTGTTTGTCTTTCAAGTAAATGTTGCTCCTGTATTTAATAAAACTGTATTGACCAGGTTTTTATTAGCACCAGCTAACTTTGGAACATAACGTATTAGATTTTCACTTCAAAACAGATCTGCAAAAGTTGTTTCAGGTGCTTAATTTAAAAACTCCAAGGAAAATCCTATAATGTAGCTGGTGGACCCTGGGTCAGTAAGGTGCAGGTAAAGTTGGGGGTTTTGTTTTCCTTGTCCTCCTTGCTTTATATTTACATTTATATTATACCATGGCTCCTATATATGTGGCTGCTCATTAAAGTAAAAATTTAAGTTTTTAGCTAACATTAAATAATGTGACTTTTAAAAATCTGGAACAATCCAGATTAAGAAACCAAGAATAAAAGTTTGTTTCTATGTGGTGGCAATCGTATGCCTCCTCTCCACTCCAAATGATGAGCCATGTGTGCTCTCAGCTTCTGAGGATGCCACTATGAACCTGCTATTTGTACTTAGAATGCAACCCTGAATACAGTAACTAGAAAGTAAAACTTACTGAGCATAGTGGAACTTACTTCTGAGTAAACATGCATAGTATTACACAATTTCCCGTAAAAGTGATATGACAGATCTTGCCATTAGATAGATAGTTTTCAGAAGCAATACCACAGTAGTGTGAAGATAAAGGCATTTGACCAATTTCTAATCATTTTCTAAAAGTATATTTCAAGTTGAAATATTTGCCAGCAGGAAAATAAGGTGGTGATGTGAGAGAGATTTCTGTGTTCTTTTATGACTACAAAATGGTTTGCCTATACATGATGCATAGAAGAGAACCTGTGGTATGAGGGAACTCTGTGGGCACTAGGCAGGTCTGTATTGTTGGATTGGTTTACATTAAGAATGTGCATAACATAATTACTTAATACACTGAACTCCCTAATCACTTAAAATTTTACAACCATGTGTTAGTTTTAGACATTTACTTTTGTATATTTGTGGAAAGGGGCTCTGCCAATCCCTATGGGTAGCTGTGGGTGTGTTGAACCACTCTCTGGGATAAGTAATGACCTCTATGAGGGACAATAAACTGAAACTCAGTTCAAACAAGCTAGAGGTGGGTAGTTCATCTGACCAAGCTGATCATATTCAGCCTATCCTGGATGGGGTTGTGCTTCTTTCTGAAGATGTATTGCTTGGAGGTGCTTTGAATCAACATGTGTGATGCTAAATGCATTTTTGCTCTTTCTGTCTTCTGATTTTTAAAGTTAACATAACCGTGGGGAAGCCAAATTTGAATTGGGACTGTGGCACATGGAATAGAGGGTATTTAACCCTTGTGCCATGGTTCTTGTGAATTCTGATGGGGAATCTCCAAATTTCTGTAGGCCCTGAGAGGGAAGTTTCCATTGCTGTCAGAAAGAGCTTTCCTCACAGGACTAGCAGCTGAGAAGGGAGGTGAGATTTTCACCAGGACTGCAGTGCATAGGGGGCAGATTAAATGCCCCCTTCCTACATGCCACAGTCCTGATTCTGATCGGCCTCTTCTCCGCAAATGCTATGTTAACCTTAAAAACAAAGAAGCAGCAATTATGTGCTTAGCGGCAAATGTGTCTTGACCCTTCGATCTGGCCTTGGCTTTTTGAAGGTCCACATAGTCTTCATAGCATGCAACACCTTTCATCAGCTGAGATGAGTGCACTAGTTGCAGCCCTTCCTGGACAGAGACAGCCAAGCTATGATTATCCATGTTCCAGTAACATCTTATTTAGACTACTACTGCAATGTCTTATATGTGGGGCTACAATTCAAAGTTCTGGTTTTAACCCTTCACATCCTAAATAGTTTGGGATCCAATTTTTTAAAGGGTCAGCTACTGTCCCAGTATTAAAATCAGCCTTGGAGGCCCTTCTCTGAGTTCCTTCATCATCAGAGCTAAGATGGATGGTGATCAGAGATAGGGTGACACAGCTGAAAAGGCCCTATGTTTGGAATTCTTTCCTCAGGAAAGCTTGCCTAGTGCCATTCTATTTTTATTTTTGATGCCAGGTGAAGACCTTTTTATTTGCTCAGGCCATTAGATCTATTAAAATTCTGGTTTAAATACTGGAATATGATTCTACTGTTTTATCCTGTAATGTTATTCTTGTTTGTTTTTTGTTTTTTCATTGTATTTTAATTTTGTAAGCTGCTCTGTGAACCTACTGTTTGAAGAGCTGGGTAAGACATTTGCAAAATAAATAATTAAACAGTATATGAGGAGAATATTAAAAGTTAATCCTCTGCATTGCTCTTACTGGTTGTATATAATGAGCAGAGCTCTTTTACATATAGCATTGACAATTTTAAAAAGTGGGCATAAGTGCTTTAAAGGCTTCTTGTAACATGCTTGCTATTGTCTTCTGTAAATCACCTAGAGATCTCCTTGTTAGGTACATATGAAGCTGCCATATACTGAGTCAGACCATAGATCCATCAGTATTGTCTACACAGATTGGCAGTGGCTTCTCCAAGGTTGCAGGCAGGAGTATCCCCCAGCCCTATTTTGGATGCCAGGAAGGGAACTTGGAACCGTCTGCTCTTCCCAGATCCGCCCCATCCCCTAAGGGGAATATCTTACAGTGCTCACACATCAGCTCCCATTCATATGCAACCAGGGTAGACTATGGTTAGCTAAGGGGACAAGTCATGCTTGCTACCACCAGACCAGCTCTCCTCTCCATTGTGGAATAACATACAGTAAATAATAATACTGAGCCAAAACCAGGATCTCCCAGTAGCATTTTACATGAAGGTCTCACAAAAATATCAATTACTGCACATATCTATACAATGGGCAATGAAAACATTTTTTCATTTTGTTGATATTAGGTCTGCAAAGTACAGAGCTGGCCTAAGCCCTCCTGACACCTGTGGTAGTACAGTGAAGCACCATCCCTTGTGCAGTACCTTACCGCACTGAATGCCACTCCCTCTCCTCCTTTTCCCTAGAGGTACACACTGAATGCATGCCCCATCCCCTTCATTTATTTTACTTTCCTCAGCGATGTATTACTACAATCTCCTCCTTCCTGATTTTTATAAAGGCAGAGTAGAAAAGGAAGAATGTGGAGAGTAGAATGGTGAATTAGAGTTCTGATGTTCTAGGCCACCACTTTTCTCTCCTCCACACACTTCTGTTCTTTTTCTACCCCTCTGCCTCTTTAAAAACTTGCATCTTTTTTTTAAAAAAAAGAGCAGTGACTGGCACACCGCCAGGTCAGCTAAAGGAGGACTCTGGGGGTGGAGATTGGCGGGTGAAGATGGGGCAACCCCGCCAATCAATGACCTCCACCAATTTGCTGCTTGAGGTGGCCACCTCCCACACTCCTCATTGGCAGGCCAGCAAAGTATCATCCAGCAAAAGCTGAAAAATGAGTGTAGTCTGCTTCCACTTACTGATTGAGCTGTCATCTTTCTTCTGTGATGAGTTCATCATTAACTCTAGCAATGTAATTGTTTATGTTTGGTTTGGATTACTGGTTTGATTATATTGTCAGTGTATTAGGTATGGGAGCCTCAGTGTTGTCCTGATTCAATCAATGTATGCTGCCATTCCACTCGATACATGATCAATCTGTTTATTCCATTTAAAAAAAATATAATCCCTGTCATAGCTTGTAGATTTTGGGAAGCTTGTAGTGTACATGAATATTATATATATCAGTATATATAAACAAACTGATAAGCTGCTTAAATAAACTCCTGCTTATCCCTGGTCATCAAACTGTCTGAATCCCACTGTATAGTCTCAGACAAAACTGTGAGGTTTGAAATTTGACAGTTTTCAAGAGAAAGACGTTCTAAGGCTGGGGAGCAAGTATCAAGTGCCCCTCTTTGTGTGTCCTTGTCAATCATACTTGGCACATAGAAGATACTATAAAGAGATTTTGTTTATGGTGAATTTTAAGAATCATAAGGAAAGAGGCAGTTTCGAAGATCTGCAGGCTCCACTTATTTAGTTCATTATTGATCAAAAACAGCATCTTGAGTTGTGTCAGTAAGGCAATGTAAAGGTAAAACACATGCTGGAGTACTGGTATAATGCAGTGTTCCCTCTAACAGGAATTCCCAGATGTTGTTGACTACAACTCCCAGCATTCCCAGCTACAATGGCCTTTGGCTGGGGATTATAGGAGTTGTAGTCAACAATATCTGGGAATTCCTGTTAGAGGGAACACTGGTATAATGTTTGTATTTTTATGTATTTTATTCTATTTATATACCACCCATCCTAAAGTGGCTCAGGGCAGTTTACATTAAAATAAGAAAACACTTAATAAAACAATTAAAATTCAAAAAATGATTTAAACCAGATTAAAATTAAAACTAGACATCATTAAAAGTCAGGCTAAAAAGATGCGTTATTAAGACTCTCCTGAATGCCTCCAAGGAAAACAATCCTCTCATATCCACAGGGAGCGTGTTCCACAACCTAGGGGTGGCAACTGAGAAGCCTGATCTCAGGTCACCACCAGATGAACCAGTGGCACCCAAAGACGGATTCCTCCTGATTATTATTTATTTATAATTTACATTTATATCCCACTCTTACTCCAAGGAGCCCAGAGCAGTGTACTGCATACTTAAGTTTATCCTTACAACAACCCTGTGAAGTAGGTTAGGCTGAGAGAGAAGTGACTGGCCCAGTCACCCAGGGATTTGAACTCAGGTCTCCCTGGTCCTAGTCCAGCACTCTAACCACTACACCACGCTGGTTCCCGTACCTCCTCATTATCTTAATGAGCAGTGGGGATCTTGTAGAGAAAGGCACTCTCTCAGGTAACCTGGATCTAAGCCATTCAGGGCTTTAAAGGTAATAACCAGCACTTTGTACTTTGCCCGGAAACGTATCGGCAGCCAGTGCAGCTGTTTAAGAATAGGCATAATGTGGTATCTCCAGGATACCCCAGAGACCAATCTGGTTGCTGCATTTTGAGCTAACTGAAGTTTCCAAACTACATACAAAGGCAGCCCTAAATAGAGCACATAGCAGTAGTCCAACCTGGAGGTTACCAGCTGGTGTACCACTGTTTTCAGGTCATTCTCCTCAAGAACAGGCAGAGTAGCTGGTAAAAAGCGCTCCTGGCCACTGTGAACTTTAGGCACCAGGGTGAGATCCAGGTCCAAGAGCACTCCCAAGCTACGAACCTGTTCTTTCTGGGGGAGTGTAACCTCATCCAGAACAGGAAGATCTATCCCATCTTGCAGATTACGACCCCCAGAAATGAGCACCTCCATCAGCTTCAGTTTATTATCTATCATCCAGCCCATTACTGCCTGTGGGCAAGCATTTAAGGGGGTATCACCATTTCCTGATATTGATAAGGAGCAATAGATTTAGGTGTCGTCAGCGTATTTATAACACCCAGCACCAAATCCCCTGATGACCTCACCCAGCAGTTTCATGTTGATATTAAAAAGCATTGGTGACCAAATAGAGCTCTGAGGGACTCCATCTTGTAGTTCCTGTTCAGAAGAGCAACTGTCACCAAGTGTCACCATCTGAAATCTACCCGAAACATAGGAGCGGAGTCACCGTAAAACAGTGCCTCCTATCACAAGATCTTTCAGGTGATCAGAAGGATACCATAACTGAAAGCCACTGAGAGATCCAAAAGAATCAGCAGAATAACACTCCCTATGTTAATTCCCTGAAGAAGGTCATCTACAAGGCTGACCAAGACTTTCAACCCCATAGCCCACCCTAAAGCCAGTTTGAAATGGGTGTAGATTATCAGTTTCCTCCAAGATCACTTGGAGCTGGTCAGCCACCACCATTTAGCCCATTTGGGAGATGGGATGTATTGCTGTGCACTGGCTGTGGCCTTCTAGTACTTTTTGAAGGTAGCCTTTGTTAAATAATGCCACTATTTATAATATATATGGCATTGGAAGTATGCCAGTTGCTATACAAAAATGACATGGTACCTAATAGATTTTAAATCTAGTATTATATGACAGTAGTCCCATCTTGAATTTGAGGGTATGAATGACTGTTGACCAGTCTGAATCTGACAACAAGGCTTGCAGCCTTCTCCCCAGATTCAGCTGGTGGAAAGAGCTTTTGGTCACTGCTTCTACCTCCAGATGCAGTGGTCCGGGGCATCCCTAGGCGATGAACCTGTGTGATTGAGGAAGCTGAACCCAGTCAATAATTGGTGAACACATCTGCTCCAGGCCATAGGAACTGTCAGCGATCATTATGTCACATTTGACTGGATTCAACTGGCATAGCTTAGCCTGCGTTCAGTTGCCAACTACAGCCATATATTGTATACAATGGACATTATCCAATCACCATGAGATATGAAGAAGAGCAAGAGAGAGTGGTGTCATTAGCTTATTGGTGCCACTTGAGTTCAGAACTCTGTGTTTACCCAGATGTGGTTTAGACTCACAACCATCATGACCAGGATCCTAAGAACTATACATAGGCAACTTGTATGCTTGCAGTGGACTTTTGAGACCTGTATTTCAAAAATTGTTTTTTGTTTCCCCTGACAAGCCATTCCTAAAATGAGAAAGTTCTGGAGCAGCTTCCAGTGTGAGGAGCTGTGCTTAGCAAAAGGCGGAAAATGGGGTGGGTGGGTAAGTTTTGATGTATGCTTGCAGAATTGGCTCACTGGATCCTGAACCCAAAGCCAAATGGGAGAAATTAGCTCCTTGGCAGTATATGGCTATCAAGGGCTTCCATTAGGAGCTGCAGAGTGCTAAGTGGATTGAAATCCAATTTCTTTTGGATCCAGTTTAAAACATTGACTTTCAGCAAGTTATTGCCTAGGGTCTTCGGACGATGAATAATTTGGAAAAGGAAACCATCTTATTTAATCTCCCTACCCTACTAAAACCACTTTGAGCACTTCTGTTGAAAAGTGATATATAAATATTAATATTAATAGTAGTAGATGTCTTTCACTTTTTAGTCTCACCACAATAGTCTGTGGTGGGACTTTTTGTTTGTTTGTTTGTTTGTTTGTTTATTTAACTTGTATACCACCAAAACTTTCATCTCTGGGTGGTTAACAATGACATAAAAACAATTAAAACAAATATAAAAGGTTAAAACAGTTTAAAAATTTAAAACAGCAAATTAAAACCTACAAACTTAAAAAGCTGAAAAAGCTTGGGTGAAGAGATGGGTCTTCAGATGTTTTTAAAAAATAGTCAGAGATGAGGAGGATCATATCTCAGTAGGGAGCGCATTCCACAACCTCGGGGCAGCAATTGAGAAGGCCCGTCTCCGTGTGGCCACCAGACGAGCTGGCGGTAACTGGAGACGGACCTCCTCAGATGACCTCAATGGGCGGTGGGGCACATAACAAAGAAGACATTCTCTTAAATACCCAGGGCTTAAGCCGTTTAGGGCTTTAACTAGCACTTTGTATTCTGCCTGGAAACCTATTGGCAGCCAGTGTAGCTCCATCAACAAGGGAGTAATGTGGTCTCTCTGAGATGACCCAGAGACCAACCTGGCTGCCACATTCTGAACCAACTGAAGTTTCCGGACTACGTACAAAGGCAGCCCCACGTAGAGCGGATTACAGAAGTCAAGTCTGGAGGTTACTAACAGATGTACCACTGTTTTGAGGTCATGGATCTCGAGAAACGGACGCACCTGACGTATCAGCTGAAGCTGATAGAAAGCACCCCTGGCCACCACCTCAACCTGAGAAACCAGGGAGAGGTGTGGATCCAGAAGTACACCCAGACTGCAAACCTGTTCCTTTTGGGGAAGTGTGACCCCATCTAGAACAGGTAGGTCAAAATCATCTCTGGAGTTCTGACCCTGCACAATAAATAGCTGCATCTTATCTGGATTCAGCTTCAGTTTATTCTCCCTCATCCAGCCCATTACTGCTTCCAGGCAGGCATTTAGGGAGGATATGCCATCTCCTGAAGAAGTTGACATGGAGAAATAGATCTGAGTGTTATCAGCATACTGATAACACCCCATTCCAAATCCCCTGATGATCTCTCCCAGCTGTTTCATGTAGATGTTGAAAGCATTGGAGAGAGTACAGAGCCTTGAGGGACACCATACTTAAGCTCAGATTTTGAAGAGCAACACTCTCCAGTCAACACCATCTGGAATCTGTCTGAGAGGTAGGAGTGGAACCACTGTAAAACAGTGCCTCCCACCCCCAACACCCTCAGACATTCCAGAAGGATACTATAGTCGATAGAATCGAAAGCCGCCGAGGGGTCCAAAGGACCAACAGAGTCATACTTCCTCTGTCAATTCCCAACTGAAGATCATCCATCAGGCTGACCAAGGCAGTCTCCACCCCATAACCCCATTTTAAGAGTATTCATTTCTCTTCCTCTGTTGTTCCCAACATGCCTTCCAACTTGGGTATGGAATTGAGACTGTGGTTACCCAAATTATAATCTGGGGTTAAAATATATCCTACTGCTCTGTTTCTATATCTCTTCATGATCATGAGGCACAGGTGTTGCAATATGTTTGGGACATGTACGCAGGTTTCTCTTTAAACTCTCTACTCCTATATTGTATGTTTTGAACTAGAATTAGGAGGAAAAATATTTCTGATGTAAAATCTAAAAATGTGTATACATTTAGTTTTTTAAAAAGCCCTGGTCCTGGGATCATAATATGCTGATGAATGAAGGCTCCCCAAATGAAACCAACCAGCTAAAATTTTAATTGTTACATCCATGTGACAAAAATACATTTAAATGACATTTCTCTCACCATAGTTTAAATGTTACTATATCTAGATATGTCAAGAAAGATGATCCTTGCAAGTATGTTCTGAGTCTTTTTGGAAAGGCTTCAGCATTTGATATTAACATTAAACAGTAATATATAAGCAGTTGTGATTATTACTTGTTCAGAGCATCATGAAGACCAGATTTAAAAAAAAACAAATGTTTGATGCTTTCAAATAGATGGTTACATAGATTTTGCTGCAAAGTTCATAGCAGCAAACCATCTCAACATATTAAATTAGCAGGCGACAAGGCAAAAAACTGTTGCAAATGGATTATTGCTTATACTTGTCTCCTTTTTGGTGAGATTTTACTTAACGTAAAGCAGCACCAGGAGTCGAAATCGACTCAATGGCGCACTTTTCCTTTAAAGCAGATAGGAGTGTATATCCAAGAGTGTATGTATGTTTTCTAAACATAATCATGTCTAATATAAGCCAGTAAGATGTGTTGACCCATTCCCATTATATGGCCAGTCATAGTGATAATCTAAACAAAAACACTTTTGCAACATAAATTTTTCAAAATTGGACTTGCTTTGCACCCACAGGCTTAACCAACTTGATTTTGAGACTTGCCTGGTGTGTAATGAAGAACGAATTTCACAGCTTTTAGACTTGTTCACCAGATTTCCCTCCACATCAAGTTTATTTTGAAGGGAATGTAAAAATTGCCTCTAATGGGAAAAGAGCAGTTGTATGAATCTATCCAAAGGGACCAGAAGTAGATGAAAAGCCATGTGAACAATGTTTGGTGGCTTTAAATACTGGAAGATTACTCTCTAGCAAAACAAATGTATCTATGTCCACAATCCCGGTGCAGAGTTAGGCATGGTTATGCTTTTCATTTGGAAAAGGCAGGTGAAGGGATAGCTAGGCAAACCAGTTTAAAATTAATAAACAATCAGGGAGGATGCTAGGCTACCTCCACTCTTCCCCAACCCTCAAGTATTGTGAGCCATTATGGGAGCAAGGAACATTTTTTTAAAAAAAGTTTGGTTAAAAAACAATTGAATAGCTTTTCAACAACCATGGCACCATCAAAGAACCAATCAATAAATCCCCTGCCACCACCCCCTTTCCTTTCCACAGAGAGGAAAATGACTCATAGCAAGTTGGAAGAAGATCACTTCACATGGGTCATCAGGGCTTAGAGGGAAGAACCCAATCATTTTAAATCATTTTTCAAAAATTAAAAATAGCTCAGGCACAATCTCTCCCCCCCGCCCAAATGTGGGAAGCAGGAAAAGAAACAAATGACACACAGATAAGAGTTGTTTGACTTTCCTTTGCACTTGAACAGCTTGCTAGCTCCCAGTCTCAGCTCCATCCTAACTGCACTCAGTTGCTGAGTGGGGGAGAAGCTCAAGAAGCCTTTCTGCTGCTGCAGCCTCTGCTGCTCTCCTTCGCTCCAACTGACAAAAGGGAAATCGGGAGTCACAGCACAGATAACCTGCTTGGGGGAACTGCAGCTCACACTCCTGGCTACAGGGCTGGAGAGAGGGCAAGGACTGGCCTTGGGGGCCTCTCAGAGTGCCCCTCAGAGGCTGTGGGCCAGGAGACATTTGTCTCCCTCTGTCTTATTAATGGTATACCCATGCTTGAAATAAATTACTAGAAAGTAAGTCCACTGATTCCACTGGAACTTACTTCTGAGTAAACACATATAGGAATTGGGGCCAGCAGAGATCCTAGGCAAGAATGTGTGTCCTCTTCCCCCCACTTTCTTCCAGCCCCGCAGCAAAGCATAGAAGGAGGGAACCCTTTTGAGGGGGGAGCCCCATTTATTTCTCTGCAGCTTGCTTCTGAGTAAAAATGCAGGGGTGTAGCTATAATTGAGCAGATGAGTTCAGAGAACACGGGTCACCAAGGAAAGGAGTGAACATGGGCCCACTTTCTCCTAGCCATATCCCTATAAAAATGTGTAGTATTGGGACCAAGGACCCCATGCCAGGAAGTTCCAAAGAAGGAACCTCAAGGAAATCTTTAAAACCATTCCCACCCAGCAGCAAGAAACCATCATTCTGGTGTAGACTGCTCTTGAACATGGAGGTTGTACATCAGAAGCTGAACTGGAAGCGTCACTTTGCCATACTCAGAAATGAAGCCTCCATATTCACAGGCAGTTTGACTCTCTTGTAGAACCTTCATGTTCAAGGGCAGTCTACACCACAATACTAGTTTTTTTTGGCACTGGGTGGGAATGGTTTCTGGAATTTCTTTGCTGTACTTCTCTGGAGCTTTCTGGAAGAATGTAGCTGAACACTATGCGAAAGAGGATGCTGGGCTGGAGTACACATGCCTTTTCCAGCAGCATTGTGATAACAGAACCTGCAATCCTATGTGCACATCTAGAAAGAAGTAAACTCCATTAAACTCAGTGGGATGTGCTTCTATATAATGAAGGAACAGTTAAACAACCCCTGGAAAATGGTGTTATTGGAGGGGAGAATAACTGAAAGGTCCTTTTAAAAATTTGAGTGGAAAATAGTGTAAAAACCCTGTAAGGTGAAACACCTCCCCACCCCCAGTCAGCACACAGATTGTTCTCAAAGAATCTGACATTAGTCCAAACATCCCACAGGGCATAAGATCTGTTAGTATATTTGAAACAAAAATGCCAATAATCCATCCTCTCCTACTTTATAGAGAATACAGCGATGGACATAATGAACATTATTCAAAGTAATCCTCCTGAAATTAAAAGAATGTGTTAAGGAATGCCTAATGTCCTTTTAATTTTAATGAGACTACTTTGAGTAAGCCATTATCCTATCAGCCATTAATCATTAAGTGGAGGACTAAGGCTTAAAGGGAAGAAATCTACTCCATCTATGCTCAGAGGCTACATCACTTGTGTACAACTTTTAAAATGTACTATTTTCTAGACAGAAGGAAAAGAGACAGACACGAATATGTATCATTAAAATGTGTTACAACTTTATTAAAAGAAGAAGAAGAAGAGCCTGGGCCAGAAGAGCTCATATCAGCTCCTCAGGGCTAACTGTAGCCAGAGCAGAGGCCCTGGAAAGGTGCGGGGAGAGCGGCTGCTCCTTCTCCTCAAAGACTGTGTGTCCTGAGTAAAGGAAGGACACTCAGATAGGTTTCCATCCCTTAAGTGTTGGGCTTTCAAGAATTGGTGGGCTTTTGTTCTCTAGGGGGCCCCTAAAGCAGAATATACTATATACTAGCTGGGCCAGGCGCAGAGCATCTGCACCTCTAGCTGCGTGCCGCGCTGCCACCCACCTGGCTTCTTCTTCCCTTGCCCACTGGCCTGCCTGCCGGCCAGCCACCATCACTGCCTTCTTCCCCGGCTGCCGTCACTGCCATTTTGCCTGCCTGTCCTCCCACCCGTCCCCCACTGTTTTGCCTGTGCAGCCCACTGCTGATTTGTCCTTCTGCTTGACTGGCCACTGGCTCGCCACAGTTTTCTTTGGCCGCCATATTTTCCCCTCTCTCATCTGTCCCGTGGGTAGCCTATCCAGTAGCTCTCCGAACTCTCGCAAGAGCTGCCACACATGGGATTAGCCACGGGTATGCCTTAGAGAATTAAATATATAGAAGATATAGAAGATGGTAAACAGGCACAATTCAGAGGGTTAAGGTCTACTATTTCAGTCAGATTGGCTTAAGGCCTACCACTATTTTGCTGATAACACCAACCTGAAGGAAATGAAATCAAGCAGGAGAACTGTGAGGTTTATGGGAAATTTCTGGGAAGAGAATCTGTAGTTTTGGACACGGTTGTTAAAACATTTGTTATTTTTAATGATCATTGGTGTGTGTTGTGTATGTTTAAGAAAAAGAAAAAATACAGTACAGATTTGGTCTGACTCAGTATATGGCAGCTTCCTATGTTCCGAATTTCATTTAATTGTGTTTTTTCAGGGGTGGAGAGTGTGACTTCATCTTAACTGAAGGTGTTACAAAATTTTTGGTGTTTTGATATTTTGTGCTTTGTACTCACGTGATTATATTATCTGGTAGGTAATTTATAGAACTTCAGTCAAAACAGAATGTTGAAAACTTTGCAGTTTGGATCATGATCACTCTGTTGGGCTGAGTGGAAAGTTGTTAAGTGTGCAGACTTAAAATATCCCTTAATAACTTGGTGTTGTCAAAAAAAGAAAGAGATCTGTGCTGCTAAAGAAGGGGTGATATTCTGTGAGTTTGAAGATCAATTATGTGCCCAACCCAGTTACTGAGGCCTATAATACTATTTGTTTGGAGAGCAGTGTTCCCTCTAACAGGGATTCCCAGATGTTGTTGACTACAACTTCCATAATCCCCAAGCAAAGGACATTGCAGCTGGGGATGCTGGGAGTTGTTGTAAAAAGCATCTGGAATCCCTGTTAAAGTGAACCCTGTTGGAGAGGCATGGGTTGTAACTTCTGATAAACAAAGCTCAATATATTACAGTACCCTCCAAAGAATACTGATCAAATTAAGTAGTTTTTCAATAGAAAGGGAAATTTATCCTCTAATTAGAGGTAGAGCATCTATGGTAGAGAAAATTCCTACCAAAGAACCTTTCCTTATGTCACATAATATAATTAAAATGGTGCAGTTGTTTCAGCATTTTAACATTATAAGCCCTTTTATCTTGGTGATAAAATCTAATTTGTTTGCTCCATCTGCCTGAATGTTTGCAGCCATCAGCTAGGGGAAGACTCTTTCAGATATGGTGCAGAAAGTGGTTAAGATACAGCAGTTAAAAACTTGACCCTTAAACTCTAGAAAATAAGTGTTGGCTGCTAAGGCTGTTCATTGGGCACTGCAATCCCAATGAATCTGTAGCATCCTGCTGGTGCTGCTTTCTCCGTGGCTATCTCTGGTGCAGTTCATTCCTGGTGCTGGGAGGGCCTCTTCTGCAAGAAGTGTAGCCCATGGGGCTGAGAACTAACAGAGGGACATTGGGGAAGCATATGGGGACATATGGGAAGTGTACATCCTCCCAGTAGGGATGTGCACAAAATGATTCTGCGCATTTAGTGGGGATGTGCTAAATCATTTCAGCGGGGTGGGGGGCGGGAACTTTAAGAATGAGTAAAGCTAGTTCTTACCTGCTCCTCTACCACCCTGCCGCTTTTGTTGCTGCAGTGCTCAGAGGTGCTCTTACCCCTGGACTTCCGGGCTGAAGTCCAGGGCCTCCAAAGCCCCTGGGGCCCTCCAAATCCTCTTTAGTCTGTCTCAAGTGGTGTGGTCACCTGGCTGAGCGTGATGATGCTTAATTTGCAGGGGAGGGGGGCCTCCCAACACCTTTAGGTCCAGGCTCCAAAATTACCTAGGTGCACCTCTGGTGGGGCTGTGCTGCTCAGAAGTCCACACGTGGCTACTGTGCTGATATAGCAGCCTGTGCATGGCACCAGGACACACATGGCCACCGTGTTTGTGTGGTGGCTATGTGCATGCTTAGTAGGGTGTTGCTGACTACGCATGTGGCCGCTGTGCATGCACATTCCAGCACCGCACATCTATGTGCACACCATGTGCATCTTGGTGCTGCGCATAGGCTGCTAAGTCAGTACAGCAGCCACATGAGGACTTCTGAGCAGTGCAGTGCCACAGCAGAAAAAGCAGCAGGGTGGCAGAGGAGCAGGTAAGGACCTGCTTTACTCATCCTTAAAGGACCCACTCCCCACTCCACCAAAATGCTTTGTTTTCCTACCTCCCAGTGCTGTTTCTATGGCTGTGGTGGAGTGGAGTATGAATTTGTGAGGGAATGCAAGGAGGTGGCAACTGGTTGAAAACTCAAGCTAGGGCGAATACTTATGAGGAAGCACAAGCTGGGGCAAGGTAATGGGTCCATACAAGCTGTATGAGGGCAGGATGGTGAATGGACTTGTGAAGGCATGTATGGTAGCAATGAGCTGGCAATTGTACTTACCAGGAAGTAAGTACAAGTAAGTAAGTACTGGGTTTTTCACACCCAGTGTTTAGTTCGCATCTTCTCCGAAATAGAGGTGTGCATTCATCTATCGGCCAAATTTATCCAGAAGTACCTGCGAGCTATCAGGGAGCACTTCACAAACAATTCGATTTTTTCATTGCGTGTTAGTGTAGCCTGATTTATATCTGGGGTTTAAAAAAATCCACTTTTTGCATCTGTTTTTTGGGGCAACTTCAAACTCACAGTAAAGCCTGCTTTCTGGGAAAGCTCCAGGGAATGCAGGATGGAGGTGAGATTACCAGGGCCTTGTGGTGGCATATAAGGTGTTGGCAGACTGCCCTTGAACACAGAGCTTTTGCATCAGAGGTATACGGCCTAAGAATGGGAAGACTCCACTTAACCAGCATGCATAAGCTCTTCTCCATAGTGTCTTAAAAACACCTGGAAATTCAGTAATCCCAAAACCTTTGGTTTAAGATGAGTTAAGATGCTTTACATTTTCACTCACACTCTAAAAAAAATGGAAATTGCAAGTTAAGGTGCCCATCTTAACTTCCTCACCACATCAGCAGTAAAGACCTTGTACTGTCTGGTATATGGTGATGGCTTTAGAAATGAGGCTCCATGCACCCACGCTTTCCCTTCATCAGAGATGCATCAGGCAAAAATTCATCAGGGACATCTCTAGGAAGTGATTAGGGAAGCTGCACCTGTTAAATGTCTGCCTGGATGCATCCATCCACAGCCCTATGTCCAACTGAAAGACCAGGCTAAAGTGTGGCTGCATGGAGCCTCATTTCTAAAGTCATCATCTTCTACTAGACTGTACATGAGTGAAAATGTAAAACATCTTAACTTTCACCTTAAATCGAAGGTTTTTGGATTACTGAATAGTAGTTTCTTATTTGATGACAATTTTCTTTACCTTCATCCCCCTATCTTAAGCTGCAAACAAATGTATCTGCTTGCCTTCAGCTATTTTATAGTGGGGCCCTGTTATGTTAAGTAGTAAATGTTGACACTGACAAGACATATCCTACCCAAATAAATTTCATAATCCCAAGTCTAAAATAAGGGCAACAGATGACAATGAGATGGGTGTAGCAAAAGGTAACAACAAGGGAGTAGGGATGTGTGAACTGGTTCGAATTCGAACCAGGGTGGTTCGAAGGTTCGAATTAGAACTGAACCAGCCATCAGGTTCGAGCTGCAGGTTCGAATTCGAACTGAACCAGGGGGTGGTTTGATTCGAACCTGTTAGAACTGGTTTGGACATCCAAAAATTGGTAGGTGGTAGCTGGCACCCAGGGGTACCTGCCACCCAAACCCCAAAGCAATCGGACACTCGTACGATTTTTTATGAATTTTTGAAAATTATTTTTATTTTTTCTCATAGGATATAATGGGACTCGAACCAGGCCATTATACCTTATTGTGGAGCATCCATGGGTGCCAACAACCACCCAAACCCTGAAGCAATCGGACAGTACTATGATTTTTAATGAATATTTGAAATATTTTCAATTATTTTTCTCATAGAGTATAATGGGATCAGAACCAGTCCATATCCCCTATTGTGGAGAACCTAGGGGCACAAAAGCGGGGTGGGTGGTAGACAGACAGGGGTGCCTACCACCCACAAAACCCCAAGGCAATTGGACACTCCTCTGATTATTGGTGAATTTTAAAATTATTTTGGAATTCCTCATAGAGAATAATTAGGATTGCAGCAAATGTATAGCTTCACGTCAGGGGGAAAGGGGTGTCGTAGAGCGGAGTGTGGTGGGTGGTAGTTCCTAGGGTGGGCAAGGAAGCTATCAGAATTATTTGAAAGGAATTGGGCAAAGGGCTGATTTTTAAGTGGTTTTTGAAGTTTACGCGTCTTTAAGGTTTTTCTCCATAAAGAAGCATGGAGGTGTCAGCAAATGTATAGCTTCACGTTGGGGGCAAAGGGGTGGCCTAGAGCAGAGTGTGGTGGGTGGTAGTGCCCAAGGGGGGCCAGGAAGCTATCAGAATTATTTGAAAGGAATTGGGCAAAGGGCTGATTTTTAAGTGGTTTTTTAAGTTTGTGTCTTTAAGGTTAGCAATGAGAGTGGATTCATGGTTTGTCATTGAAAATCTTATATGCTACCAAAGAATCTACACTCAGAATGCTTCAGAAACAACAAAACCCAGTACCCCATGGGTTAGCAACCCATGGGGGTGGTTGGCACCCTCTTTGCACTAGACCACCACTCACTCTGGGCCACCCCAGCACCCCACAGGTGGCTTTAAGGTTTTTCTCCATAGGGAAGAATGCAGGTTTCAGCAGCCCCATAACTGCACTTGGGGGGTGCTGGGGTGGCCCAGAGCGAGGGTGCCAACCACCTCCATGGGTTGCTAACCCATGGGGTACTGGGTTTTGTTGTTTCTGAAGTGTTCTGAGTGTAGATTCCTTGGCAGCATATAAGATTTTCAACGACAAACCATGAATCCACTCTCATTGCTAACCTTAAAGACACATAAACTTCAAAAATCACTTAAAAATCAGCCTTTTGCCCAATTCCTTTCAAATAATTCTGATAGCTTCCTTGCCCACCTTGGGAACTACCACCCACCACACTCCACTCTAGGACACCCCTTTCTCCCCAACGTGAAGCTATACATTTGCTGCAATCCTCATTATTCTCTATGAGGAATTCCAAAATAATTTTAAAATTCACCAATAATCAGAGGAGTGTCCGATTGCCTTGGAACTTTGTGGATAGTAGGCACCCCTGGTTGTCTACCACCTACCCCACTTTTGTGCCCCTTGGTGCTCCACAATAGGGGATATGGGCTGGTTCAGATCCTATTATACCCTATGAGAAAAATAATTAAAAATATTTCAAATATTCATAAAAAAGCATAGGGGTGTCTGATTGCTTCAGGGTTTGCATGGTTGTTGGCACCCATGGGTGCTCCACAATAAGGAATAATGGGCTGGTTCGAGTCCCATTATATCCTATGAGAAAAATAGAAATAATTTTCAAAAATTCATAAAAAAAATTGTACGAGTGTCCAATTGCTTTGGGGTTTGGGTGGCAGATACCCCTGGGTGCCAGCTACCATCCTACCAATTTTGGGGTGTCTGAACTGGTCCGAACCGGTTTGAATTCAAACCGAACCAGGGGGAGTTTCGACCAAAACCGAACCACCCCCTCCTGGTTCAAACTTGGTTCAAATTCAAACCGAACTGGGAAAACCGGTTTTGTGCACATCCCTATTTTATAATATGCTATTTGTGAGTATTAATATGGAATAGAAAGTGAAAGGTGTGTGCAACACATTATGAGCAATACGGAATGTTGCAGAAAACAGCACCTCCTTGTTGGGTTCTCCCCTTCTCTTTTGTATCACTTACTTTGTGACAGGATAGCATGCATTTGTGTATTTGCCCATCCATGTTCCACATCATTGGGTGTTTAGGGCTAACATCATATCTTAAGAAATACTACATCATTTAGAAATACTCAAAATGGGAATGTCATTTTCAGCAACAGCCCCATGCCTCCTATAACATGTAGTTCTACCCTAAACTTTACTCTGTGTAGCATAGGAAATGCAAAACCCAATCTAAGCATCACTTGGAAGAACAGCCTTGGTATTACAATGTGACACAACTGATAGCATATTGTTTCTGTCACTGAAAAAGCTATAACAACATACTTAGGAAATGTTTTATCACGCAGGAAGTTTCTTCAACATCCTAAAATATAAAGTGTAAGTGTGTGTGTGTGTTGATATAGAAAAGCTATTTCAAATTGACTCTTTTAAAAAAGTTACCAGGCATATCTGTAACTCTGTAATTTGAAAACTAATACCTTAGAAAAATACAGGGTATTTAGTAAATTTGTAATTCTGTAATTTGTATTGTAAATTTGTGATTCTGTAACTCTGTAATTTAATAACTAATACCTCAGAAAGATACAGGGTATTTAGCAAATTTGTAATTAATATTTTTTAAGAATCTGTATCTTATAGTTTCCTGCTAGAGTGTGTTGAGTTAAATGTCTAAACTCCTGGTAAGTAGAATGGTCTTTCTTTAAGTCACGGGTTTCCAACCTGTGGTACTTCAAATGTTGCTGAACAATAAATTGTATCTGGAAATGATGGGAGTTGTAGTTCAGCAACATCTAGGGTACCACAGGATCGGAACCCCTGCTCTAAGTTGTGCCATGATGTCATTGAATATGGCATCATGACATGTTAGAAGATGAGGCGGAATCTTAAAACAGGTTGTCCTATTAGCCAAGGGCCTTTGTGTATCACAGCTTACACAAGCAATAGCTGGAAAACTAGTTCAAAGCATCTTTTCTATCCTTCATCTCAACATTCCAAACTGCACACCTTTTGCGATTTTGTGACTTTTTTGATATCAGACGGTATGTGTACAATTTCATTTCTTTAAAGAATGCTTTTTCTGCATACATTCTCAATTTAATAACCATCTAGCATGACACATATTGGAATCTTTTCAGTTAGCCGTCAGGGGAGAGTGAGATGTGTGTGGTAAAATTTAATTTCAACTAGCTTGAGCCAACCTTATTTTAAAGTTGGTCCCATTAAGAAGTCTAACCCCTTTCCACAATGCTAGATGGTAAAACTCAGTCTGGAGTCAATATCAGAACATACAGACTATATATTTTAGACAAGCCTATTGTAGCCCCTTATGCAGTAAGAAACTCCCTTCTCACACCCACCATTATTAGGGATAATTGAGTGGATCTGTCCGTTTCACAGGGGTTCTATGGCAAAGCATTTTATTAAGTAAGGGATTGGGTATTCCCCCTAGGGATTTTATTGCACTGTATTTTACTGTTGTAAACCATCTTGAAGGTTTCATTAGGTTAGGAAAGGTGGGATAAAAATGTTTTTAATAAATATGGTAAACACTATTTTATTAACATCTACTGCTTGTTTCTGTGGGTTGCTGCTCTGATAATAAGTATTTAGGATTGGGTGCAATGAATGTTGCAATAGGGCAGCATTTGTCATCAGACAATACCACAGATTGTGGTACTGATATCAGGAGGCAACACAAAATGTTGTGCTGGGACAGGACAATGAGTTGGCACTGCTTACTCAGCAATAGCCACCAGATAGAAGTGCCAGATAATTTATTTATTTATTTTTGCACAGTACAGGATGTGACAGAGGGTGTAAAAACAGGCCCTGACTACATAGTGAATGGGAATTGCTGCACTTGCTTTGCACCAGATACTGCTATAATAACTATGTCAGTGCAAGTTGCATTGTGCCATATGCATATCTATTAGGTTGGTGTAACAAACACTTGCATAGCCTGCCTGAACATATCTATGTTCGGTAGAAGTACTGCTTACTTCAATGGGGTTTATTCCCAAATAAGAGCTCAAAAGGTTGCAGCCTTATATTGGGAACCAAATAGCAAGTCATACGAAATAGCTACATTAGTTTAGTCAATCTACGTCTGATTTAAATTCATATATAAAACTATAGGAACTTTAGCAAAACATTTTGTTTCCATTTTAGACATAAGATTAAAAAAATTATCATCAGAATTGCTCGATTTTGTGTTAATTGTGCTGTTGCAGCACTATCTTGTGCATATTTACTTTGAGGGATGTCCCACTGTATTGAATGGGCCTTTTCCCCTAGGAAGCGTTTTTAGGACTGCAACCTCAGTTTTGAGACAGACAAAAGACCACTGTCGACCTTGTGCTTTAAGACAATTAGTTTTGAAGTAAAACTCGTTGAGTTTGTGATATTTTTAGAGAACAAACTCGGGACAAGTGAAATAAAAGTTACATAACGTTTTCTTTGTTTCTGTTCAGTTGAGAGGTTTTTTTTGGCAGAAGCCAGATGAGGGACTGAAACGGGGACAAAGAGGGAAACAGTAGCAATGTGTGGAGAAAATGGTTGAATGGATATTTTTAAGTTTGAAACCCTACTGCAGTTTCTTCAGGTGGAAAGGAAGATGTTTCTCAACGTCTTACTGCTCAGCGCAAATTATTTAGCAAGGGTGGGAGAGTAGGGTCCCCCGTGCAGGGAACCAGTTGCAGTGAAGGGCAGACGGAACTTTTCGGGGAGCTGAAGTGACAGCTTTCCTTTCTGGCTCACTGGAATTAAACACAGGCCTCCGGACGTGCAGCTCTTAACGCAAACGCATCATGAAACCTTCCCTTTAATCCCGCAGAACACTTCACCCGCGTTGTGCCAGCGGAGAGATTGTTTGGGGTGATCGGTTAAAGTGAAGATCCGTCCACTGTAGAAGCTTTCAGGTGGTCAGGAAAGAGTTAAGGCAGAGACCGCTTTTTTCGCGAGTGCGGCTGGGACTGGTCGCCCCGGATCCTTGGTGGACGGAATCCAGTCCGCACTTTTGTAACGCTCAGAGTGGTCGGAACTACTTTCTGCTCCTTTCCACCCCCTTCCCCTCCCTTCATTCCTCCCCTTTCCTTCTTTTCCTCCTCCTCCGGCGACTCTAGTCTGGTGTGGCTGGAAATCCCGAGAGCTGAAGTTCCAAGGTGTTTCGGGGGCTCGCAGAGCAGCTTCCCGGTCAACGCTTGCCATGGGGGTTCCGGCAGTACTTGCCTAGGGAAGCGCCTACCAGTTGTCTTCGCTGAGGCTGTTGGAGGAAGTAGCCTGGGAAGTGAAGTGTTGCTTGATTTGGGAGAGTAATATGGCTGATCCAAGGGAACGCTGAGCAGTTTGTCTCTCTCTGTACGACGCTGGGCTTGGATTTTAACATGTAAATAACTTCTTCCTTCGGATAATCAGCTTTGGCCGCCGATGCCAGCCCCCTCGTCCTTCCAAGGGGCGTTGTGAAAGGTTCTAACGGTGTGGATTATGTTGCAGAGACAAAATATGATGGTGGTGGTGAGTACCCTACCGTTAACTTCTTTGTATTAAAGGGCAAAATATGACAGGAGCCCCGAGGCTGTATATGGCAGGCTGTGTTACAGTTCTGTGGAGATGGATGGTAGTGTTAAAATAAAGAGGGGTAATGGAACCCGAGGCACCGTCCTGGAAAGTTATCGGGAGGACTGTGTTGACAATGACACTTGAGATATTTGAACGCAGTTTGTTTTCCTGGCTTGTCATAAAACGACAATAGGAGTCTGCATGGTAAATACTCTTAAGTTAGTATCTCCTTTTCCCCAATCGAGAAACACTGTTTTGGAATGGAGGCTAATGTATGGGGGTGGGGGGAGCAATTTGTTTAGACATCGGAAAAATACTCCCCCCCCCGTCCAATGGAGGTGACGTTCTTCAGGAGCACTTTCTTAACTTGAGTGTTGGATTGTTGAACAGCTGCTTATAGAGAACGTGACTGACAACGTTTCTTTGTCTTTGCAAATAATTTCAAGTTTCAATACTGTATATACAAAATTCTAGAGGAACTTGCCCATATAACATTATTCTTTTCTTTGGTGAAAGTGTATTTTGTGTTGGCTTGCATATTCTAAAATGTGGAAAGTGTAAGATCCTGAAACCATTTTAAAATTTTGATCGGTTTTCTATAAGAAATGGGTCATAAGTGAAAGAATGGGTTATGTAACTAGTTTTGTTTCAGCGAACTTGATACACAGTGTAAGGAAGAACTCCTCCAGCATGCTGTGATGTTGTTCTTTCAAAATAAGGCCTATAGGGTTAACTTCTTAATAACTCTAAATATCCATAGACTTGTTAAAAAAAATCTAGTGCTAGAAATACACTAAACTCATATACCTTGATTTACACTAGTAGTATTGTATAGCCAACCAGCCTGAGGTGTTTAATTTTATTTGATTTTTGAATTTTTGAAATATATTTAAGTTCCATTATTATTTAATAAAGCACATTGTGCCACTTGTGTCTGCTTAAAAGTACATTGAGATGTTTGGACTGCAGGGTGTTAATGTTGCAAAACTATTAAAACCACCATATGACCACTTGCAGAGTTTTTGGTGGCAAAACCTTGTTTATGCCCAAATAAATGTTAATTGCTTAGTGAAATTCTGTAAGTACTGCTCGTACTATTTTCATGCACAATAAAATGACCCCTTACTAGGGAAGGAAAATCCCTGTAGTACGATGCCTGGTCATTGAAAATATTTTTAGCTTCCTGACTTTTCAAGACAAATACAGTGTGAGGACAAGATACTGTTCTATCAGCTGTGGGATGCAGCTGCATTCATGCTAAGCTATTCATTAATGTCTCTTTAAAGCGCACACTGTACAATAGTTTCTTAATGTTAAAAAGCAGTGCTGCATACCCCTTGAATACAGCTGGCTCAAGCTTATTATAGTTCTGTTTATAAGCTGGCATATTAAGAATGTCAGTGCCTGGAACATACATGATATAGTCCACTAAAATATCATAGCTTATTGACTTATAAAATTATTTTTCTACTTATTTTTTGTACATGAGTAATATACAGTGTCAGATTGCTTTGTTTAAACTTGCTATATGTTTCTTTTTATCAAATTGATGCTCTTTTATGACAGTTTTTTGGGTCCTAAGGTTGCACAGTTATTTTTACACACATTTACCTTTTCAAACAATTGCAGTGTCTTTGCTCAGAGGAACTCACAATCTAAGATAATGTAGTAGAAGTTAAACTGAGATATATGGTTCAAAACATAGTTTACACATACATTTGCAGGGCCTGCTGCATGCAGCATGGTGGAGAAGAGCCTTTTAATATGAACTTAACTATGGATGGGTGGAGGTTTGCACATTGTTTTTTAGATATCAGATTTACCTGGAGGCATATGAAAACAGCACATGACCACAGATATTTGACAAGAAGGCATTCTTAAGCTTGGGAAATTGTCAGAAGAGGTTGGAGAAGGACAATATGAAGGTTGACAATGGGGTGGGAGAAACAGTGAGAAAACTGTTGGCGGTGTTGGATGGGATCCTGATATTGAGGATGAAAATTGTAGGTGTTTCTAGACTGAATTGTGAGGCAAAAAATAGATGAACCCAACAGCAGCATTTTTGGTGGACTGTAGGGAGACAAAATAGCTGTTGTACAATGAACTGCAGTTACAGTTGGGCCTCATTATGGAAGTCAAAAACGGTTAGCGCTAGCTGTTTCATACTCAGCAGTTGGAAAGCCCTGTCTGCATGCTTAGGAGTTCTGAGGAGAAGGTGTTCTGTGACCTACTGCAGGATATGGTAGGATTTACGAATGGTTGGGTGGTTATCGCCTTTAGATTTTGTGCAAATTATTGTTTTGTTGAAAATTTCCTTTTCATATTTACTCCCTAACACAAGGCAGGATAAAATATTAACAGTATTCCAAAGTTGTATTCCCATTTTCAGAACATTTACACTTATTTTTTTCATTCAATTTCTATACCGCCCTTTCAAAAATGGCTCAGGGTGGTTTACACAGAGAAATCATAAATACATAAATAAATAAGATGGATCCTTGTCCCCAAAGGGCTCACAATCTAAAAAGAAACACAAGATAGACACCAGCAACAGTAATTGGAGCTACTGTGCTGGGGGTGAATAGGGCCAGTTACTCTCCCCCTGCTAAATAAAGAGAATCACTATGTCAAAAGGTGCCTCTTTGCCAAGTTAGCAGGGGTGCTTGACATGGAATAACAAAAGGGTTTGCTTTTCAAAATATTCAGATTTTGAAAAAGTGCCATACAGAATGACCAGAGATGTGCTCCCATGGTTTTTAAGTATTGCCAAGAGATGCACATATTTCATGAGTCCATGCATGAGTCTAATGCATGAGTATTCTTCTGTTCTTCTATCTGTTCTGTTCTTCATTCCAGCACAGTTGCTGCTGTTTTCTTTAGGTGATGCCTAAACACACCTTCTTTCTAGCAATTGATTATAAAGAGTCTCAAATTAATATGTTCCCTTCCACATGCTAAGGTCATCAGTTGAGGCCCTGCTTCAGGTGTCCAGACTAACTGAGGTTCAATGGGCATCCACTAGAAGAAGGGCCTTCTTGATGATGGCATCACTCTTTTGGAACTCCTTCCCTGGGGAGGTCAGACAGACTTCTACACTATATGTCTTCAGATAAATATTCAAAGTGCTGGTCCAATTCAAAGTGCTGGTTCTCACCTATAAAGCCCTTATAGGCTTAGCACCTGTATATCTCTGGGATTGCCTCTCTCGGCCAGTTGTGTGAGGTCTCTCGATCGCCTCTCTCGGCCAGAAGATCTGTGAGGTCTTCTCAGCTGGCCCTCCTTAGTGTCCCGGCCACTGGTGTAGTGCGTGGTGCCTGGGCCTGTAGGAGGGCCTTCTCTATGGCTGCCCCTCTTCTTTGGATCACTCTTTCTCCCCCAGATACATTCAGCCCCCTCCCTGGCTGCTTTTAAGGCCCTTCTCAAGGCCCACCTGTTTTGCCAGGCATTTGCCCAATCATCATCATCATCATCATCATCATCATCATCATCTATATAATTAATTCTCCAAGATGGGATGCGTGGGGACGTGGCAAAAAGGAGGCGATTGGCTGACAGGGGGAGGAGGCTATTGGCTGACAGAGTACGCAAGCAGAAGCACCCTGACTGTGCAGTGGGGATTCTATATACAGATAGGGAGAAGGAGCCTGTGAGAGCAGAAACACTATGGTGATTAGGCAGTGGGGATTCCATATGCAGATAGGGAGGAGGAGCCTGTGATGGTTAAGGTCAGTTGGAATGCAACTGTTACTGGTGAGAAGATGTTCTTGATTGTAGAGGAGAGGAATCTATATATAAAAGGATAGCATTCAGGGGTCCACAAAAGGAGGAAAGAGCCCCTTCAGGAGAAGGAGGCTGCTGTTGTGTGAATTAGATGAGGAAACAAGATGAACAAGATCTGTTAACTTAGGGAGGGAGGGAGAGAGAAAACATGAAGGGAGGGGGAAGAAAGAGTGGGAAAGAGTGAGTGGAGGAGAGAGAAAGAGAGAAAAAGAAGGGAGGGGGAAGAGAGACAGAAGGAAGGGCAAGGGATGGGCCTGAGCCTGTCAGCAGCCTGAGGCAGCCTGGCCATGGTGGCAGCAGCGAGGAACGGCCCGGTCAACCACTGCTGCTGCTCCTGTGGGGAGGAGCAGGAGCGGGGCAAGGGTGAGGGTGGGGAGGTCTCTGGGGATAGGGGGCTGCAGCTTGGCCAATAGGTGACAGCAATGCTGCAGCCACGACCAAGAGGGGTGAGGCGGATGGAGTAAAGGGATGGAGGAGTGACCAAGAGGGGTGAGGGGGATGGAAGCAACGGGATGGAGGAGCAGGAGTGCAGCTCAGGTGGGGGTGGGGAGATCTCTGAGGTGATGGGTGCTGTGGCAGGGGGTGAGGGAAACAATCAAGTACTAGTGTGCAGATGCTCTAGAGCACGTGAGAGTTCCAGCATTGAAGTGGAGAGAAATAATGGTGGTGGCCAGGAGGTGGAGGGCCGGCAGGCAAAGCCCCACCGGTCAGAAGAGGTGGGTGGATGGTGGCCAAAGACCTGCTGGCCAGGAGGAGGAGGCAGGAAGCGGCAGCGAGGAGAAATAATGGCAGCGGCGAGGAGGAGGGCAGACAGCGGGTGGACAGTGGGCAAAGCCCTGCCGGCCGGGAGGAGGAGGTGGGAGGCAGTGGGACGGCCTGGCCCTGGCCTGCTGGGGTGAGATGGTGGCGGCGGGCCGTGGCCTGGTCCGGCTGCATGGAGGAAACGGTGGCGGGCCAGCCTAGCCTGGCTAGCGGCAGCGGTACAGCCTGGCCCAGGGGGACGGCAGCAGGGCGGGGAGCAGCCAGTTGGCCGGGCATGCCGGCGTGGCAGGGGTGGGGGGGAGAGACAGCTGGGTCCAACTAGAGGTGCAGATGCTCTGTGCCTGAGCCCACTAGTTTTAATTAATTGTTATTGGTATTGTTGTTCACTCTCTAGAGTCTTTGGAGGAGGCGGTATATAAGAATTTTAAAATAAATGAATAATAAAAAAATAAAAACGGCTCCTTCGGAAAGCCTTGGTGCTGGTTAATCTTCGAATTTATTTATCATATTTTTATACCCCCTGATATGTAAATCTCTAGGCAGTGTACAAATTTTAATATTAAAAATCACAAGTTAAAACACAATTTAAAAACCCACAAATTATTAAAATTATTAAAATTCTAATTAAAAGCTTGTGAGAACAGGAAAGTATTGAGGGTCCTCCTGAAAACAAGCAGAGAAGGAGATGCTCTTATTTAGGGGGCATATTCCAAAGCTCTGGGGCAGCCAGAGAAAGTCCAGTCCTGAGTTGCCACCAGATGAGCTGGTGGCAACCGCAACCGGACCTCTCTAGAAGATTGTAAAAGGCGAGAGGGTTCATACAAAGGAGGCGAATGAGGATACTAAGTTCTTTTATGCTGCTGGATCATTGCTGATTTTTAAATTTGAGTTATTTTTGTTTTAAAATTGTGTTTAAAATTGTTATCTTTTGTCAGCTGCTTTGGGTCTCTTAAAAGTGTGTTAGAAACTTCTAAAACAAATAAAATAAACTCACAATATTGATTATAGCCTTGCCTTTGATGGATGACATTGCTTGATTCAGTCTATTACAGGCCACATTGAAGTGAAATGTACCTCCTCTGTACCTGTTTAAGAATAACAGGCATATATGAAGCAATGGAAATGGACATAAAGGGATAATTCAAGAGATGGAAATATATTCAGAAAGATGCTACAAGCACAGAGGTGTAAACATGGCATAATTTCACTTTAAATTATTTCTACTACTGTTGGCTTAGATTCCCCCCCCACCCCGAAGTAAATGGAGATTCTTGATTCTCTGGTGACCACATCATTTAGGGCTAGTGAAGCCCTGGACTAGCTGTTTCCCTGTTTGGTTAAATTCTCCCTTTTTGAGGGAGAGTTTAGTCTGAACAAATAACCCATTTGGATTTGCTTTTAATTTTATTTTAAAGTTTGAAAAGAGGACATTCCAAACATAGGAATCATATATTACATATACTGGTAGTGTTAAATAGTATGATCCCTTGTTATATTTTATTTTATTTATTTATCTATTTATCTATCAGATTTGTACATCACCCCAAACTTTTGTCTTCGGATGGTTGACAATAACATAAAAACAAGTTAAAAGCATACACAAAAAAAGTTTAGATAATTTAAAATCAAACACAGATTAAAACCTAAAAATATTTTTCATATGTGGTGGACCTGTGGGAAGGCTAAAGCCTATTGGGATATGATATATAATGAATTAAAGAAAATATTTAAAATGACATTTCCTAAGAAGCCAGAATCCTTCCTGCTGGGAATAACACAAGGTGTAATCTCTACAACTAATTTAACATTTTTTATGTATGCTTCTATGGCGGCCAGAATTATATATGCACAGAAATGGAAGAGTAATGAACTGCCTTCAAAAGAAGACTGGCTGATAAAAATTTTGGAATATGTGGAGATGGCAAAACTTACAGCACTAATAAGAGACCAAAACTTGGAATGTTTTAAAGAAGATTGGAAACCATTCTTGTTGTATTTAAAGAATTACTTTCCTACTATGGACTTTACAGCAGGGTTTGAAATTTAGTAAAAAACTGCAGGTTGGGTAGACTAATGTTTGTAAGGGTTTGAATTTATGTTTTGAATTATTATTATAGCAAGGGTAAATTTTATAGTTGATGATTCACGAAGAGATGTGTACGGGAAGTCCACCTTTTTGTGTGTATTTGCAATGAATGATAATATTACTACTGTTAAAATTAATAAAAATTGAATTTGAAAAAAAAACACACCTAAAAATATTAATGTGCACTGTTTTGTTGTGGTTTATGGATGGCTTTAATTTGCCTGTCTTTCCAGCTGGTCCATCCAGCTTCCCTTCTCTTGGCTCCCGCTTCTGCCATATATACTTCCACCTGTTTCCTTGCTTCTACTACTTCCTTTCCCCAGCACCATTCAGTCCTGGTCAGCTATTACCATCCATGGGCTAGGAATGGATGACTCCTTCCATAACGATCAGATTTTCTTTCTTTCTTTCTTTCTTTCTTTCTTTCTTTCTTTCTTTCTTTCTTTCTTTCTTGTGTGGGGTAGGTTTTCTCTTCATTGGTGAAACCAGTAAAGAATGCATCCCTCATTTCTCAAGTCCCCTACACCACTTGTCTCCAAGTAGTATTTGTGCTGGTTTTGTTCATCTGTTATCTTTAGTAATTTCTGGCCTTGTTTCCGATTTCTGGTACACATCACAATCATTGCTTGCTTTCCAGGCAAAGTTGATTGTTTCCATGTGTGTGTGCATGTGCATGTTTTATCTCTCTTCTCGCTCTTGCTATGTTCTGGTTATAGTTGTTTGGAGCCCTGCAGAAGTGCCCAGAACTGGGCAGGTGAGTGCGATGTTCTTAGGAAGCTCCAGAGTAAGAGGGAACCATAATTGTCTGGGTTTATTTCTCAACCTCTCCAAACCTTGCACTTTACAGAACTCTCAAATCTCATCATTTCCCTCAGCTTGTCAATTGACTCTTGGTTGCTAGGCCTCTTGATTCTGCCACAGTGTTGTTTGTTTGTTTATTTAGTGTATGGGATGGAATTAGCTAAGTGAAAATTGATGTAAGGGCTAGTGGCAACACAAAGGCATTCTGGAGACTTCCTCCTTAATCTCTCTTGGGGTGGCTTTCCCTTATGCCATTCGTAGAGGCAAAGGGCATTTGGGATGCTGTTTCCCAGATGAAAAGTTATAGATCCCCCCCACTCCCCACCACCACATAACCTAATGCCCTTCCTTCCCTTTCAGTTTCTAGTGTAACTTCTCCTTCCTGTACTGGCAAAGGGGCTCAGGAAGAGATGAGCTTAGTTGCTTGCAGACATGTGGATAATGATTACAAAAGATAAAAGCCTAGTGAATTTTCATGTAACTTGGAATCTATTTTGTATGAAGGGATTTGTGTGGTTGCCTAGAACTGAAAAAATGGGAGAATTGTATAAAACAATTTCCATCCCACCTTATAATTGCAAGAATGTTGAAGGTTGCTTTTCTTATGTGGGCTCCTTCCACAGATGTTCTACTGGTTGTCAATAAATATGAAAGAATACCCAGATTATACTGAGAGTTTTTGAAAGATACTAAATGGTTTACCACTATTCTTTAGTCAGCATTTTAAAAATAATGGCTGACATTTTACACAGCTTCCATTGGAAACAATGGAAATAGCACTGCACAACTCCCTGTAAGCTGTTTTAAGTTGTGTTACAGCTGCCCTGTCATGCAACACGGCCACGTGGCCAAGGTGATTAGCAGTTGTCCTTGCCTGCCAGCTGCTTAACTCTTTGAAATTAACAATCTTCATCAGAATGCCTTGAAATGAGTGGCTGACATCCTAACTAAGCTCTTATGCTCAGGGTGGGGCGAACTGGGTAATAGCCCCAGGCCCCACACTGGCACAGCCTGCCCTGCTGTCCCAGAAATTTCTTTCCCCGCCTCCAGCCCGGGTGATCTGCGCATGCTGCCTGCTATTAGAAAGGCTCCCGGTACGCTGCTAGAGCTCCCTCTCCACCACTGTCCTGAGTATCAGCTGTTGTTCAGGTAGGTGGGGCTTCCAGAGACCTCTCTGCCGGCCTCCCTGAAGCTCTCTAGTGCAGGCCTGGCGGGCTGCCTGCTGGTAGAAGAGAAAGAAGAAAGGAGGCAGAGTGGCCAGCATTGGCTGCCCACCAGAGCACTGTGCACACTCTCTGCCCTGCCCTGTGCTGAGCCTGTGTTGCCTTCCTTCTAAGAGCCAGCAATGGAAGGTATGGGTTTTTAAAAATTATCTCACCTGTATATTTATAGAATGGCTTGTTGCAGGGCTTTGATATCGAGCACATATGTAGGGCAGGGTGGGACAGCTATGTATATTTGAAGTGGATTGGACAAATTGTTGATTTTTAATTTTTTTAAAAAATTCCTATAAGTAGCTTGTTTAATGGCAGAAAATTACAAAAATTTCTGGAACTGAAGGCCCTCCTTGTACCATCTTTCCATCCCCTTCGCCTTCATAAAAAAAAAGGGTAAAGCCACCCCCCTTTTGGTCCCACCCTTTAAATCACCTGGAATTAGGGGTGTGCACGGATCCGCCACACTGCGGTCCGGCACTGGGGTTGGGGATCGCTTTAAGAGCGGCGGGAGGGTTTACTTACCCCTCCCGCCGCTTTCCGCTGTGGCGCCGTAATTAGTAGAGTAATTGGGGTGGCAGTATACCTCCCTGCCGCCCCTTCCCCGCTGCGGCTCTGCAAAGCTCCCAGTAATGCTTTGCGCGTGCGCACGTCAGTGATGTGAAGCGCGCGCACAACGTGCTCACGTGCAAAGCATTACTGGGGGCTTTGCAGAGCCGCAGCGGGGAAGGGGCGGCAGGGAGGTATCCTGCCGCCCCAATTACTCTACTAATTACGGCGCCACAGCAGAAAGTGGCGGGAGGGGTAAGTAAACCCTCCCGCCGCTCTTAAAGCGACCCCCACCCCCAATCCGAACCACCCAGGTCCAGACCGTTCCGGAGGCCTTTTCAATGGCCTCCGGACCAGTCCGGGCCCATCCCTACCTGGAATGACTTGGCATAGGGCTTTGACACTGAGCACATATAGGGTAGGGTAGGCTGTATCCTTAGAGTACTTCATACCTAGTGAAAGTGGAACTAACTGTAAATGCACTATGTTCAAGTTGGTTTGCAGTGCAGCAGGTCTGTGAACTGTGAAGAGAACTGTGAAGCAAGGGGCATGTGTTGTGCTTTTATTTTAAAAATAAATAAAAAGTTGTGTCCCCTGCTAAGTGATCAAAGAGGCATGTTTTTAAAGTGGTGATTCTCTTTATTTAGCAGCGGGAGAGCAACTGGCCTTTTCCATCCCCAGCACAGCATCCCTCGAGTGGCTGTTGCTGGTGTCTATCATATAGATCAGTGTTTCTCAACGTTTTTGGAGTCATGGACATTCTTTGTGCACAGTTTCCTGGACCAGCAGTTTGTAAAGGGGTCACCCCCTTGCCCCCACCCCCAGGCACCCCTCCAAACAATTTTGAGCCGACGGGGGCCGCCAACGCTAGGAGCTCTCCAAAGGAAGCGAAATGATCATTATCCCAACAGTAAGGGCTGCCTGCCTAGAAATGATATCTGGAGAGCTCCCGGAGGTGGCGGCCTCCACTGGCTCAAAATTGTTTTGGGGAGAGGTTTAATTCCACATGGACCAGCACTCAACTCCTCACGGACCGGCACCAGTCCATGGACTGGCAGCTGAGAAACAGAGAGAGAGAGAGAGAGAGAGAGATGAGCTTTTTGGGGACAGGGAGCCATTTTGTTTGTTTGTTTTATGTATATCTATGTAAAAACTGCTTTGGCAACTTTTGTTGAAAAGCGGTATATAAACTTTCATCATTTTATTCATTGTATTCTATTTTCCCTTACAAATGAGGTATATGTCCAAACTGGTTGAACATGTCCAAAAACCTCACTCACACTATTTACACAGTATATCATCAGTCAGTATGAGTCTGTAATCATATGGAATGTTAAGGAGCCTCCGCACATGCTGATTCATCCCCAGCCCCACACATCCCTAGGGATGGCTCTGCTTATGCTTCTAGGCGCTGTTAGAGTGCAACAGGAACTCTCACTCAATCCTCCTGCACAAATGCAGTTGCACAATAACCTTTAGACTCTGGAATGCTCCCTGGGTGCAATTGCGGAAACACACCACTAAACCGTCAATGGTCTGCCCTTTCAGAGTACAGAGAGTGTTCCAGAGTCTAAAGGATCTTGAGAAACTGCATTTACACAGGAAGATGGCACAGTTGCTTGAGAGAACAACTGTGTTGCTCCTGGAAGCACAGGTGCTTCATTAGAATATGGGCCAGTGACTTGCATGGACCAAAAGCGGAATGGGACATTTTCTGTAATGATTTCTTATAGGAATGTGGTATTCTGTTCAGGGTGGCTGAACAGTGGATGTTATTTATTGAAAAGAGATTTTTAATTCACACTTTAGTTTGAAATATTGTCTTCTTTTTAAAAATTACTTGGTTTTTCAAAGAAATTTGAATTTAATATAAACATAAGTGTTTGTATTTCAATTTATAACATATCTGCTAACGAGTCATGCTTCCCTCCCTAGTACTTATAAAATAAGTTGGATAGAATGCATTTCATTTCCTGAACACAAGCCTTCCTGGAATTGGTGTAGTTTTTGCATCTGTAGTGATAGTTTGAGTATAGTTAATATAGAGCCTATGGTGTTGGAGTCTCTGTTTACCCCTCAGGTTTGGGGAATAATGTCAAAGCAGAGGGTCATATACATTAGCAGTCTGTACTGTGCCTATTCTGTGGAGAAAGAAAATAGTGAAGCCACCCCCCCAATTCTTTCTCAATTCTCAAATTCACATAGATAATTGCAATAAAAATAAACTGCTACTTAAGAAATTAATTAATTGCTATAACTTCTATTGCTTCTGAAGTAGCTGAGGTATTAGGCACCTGTCGAAAGCCTGGATCATTGTAGCTCAACACATAATTGTTGGAGCAGGTATAGATCATATGCAGGGGTCCACAAATTCTGGGTGGCTTAGTAACCAACAAAAAAGTTGTGGTCACCAGGATCCCTCCCCTCTCCTGAGGATTTGTCTTGTCCTTGATTTCATACTGTGTTTCTGGAACTCAGCATGAGGTCAGTAACAATCCTCTGCGTCCCTTCCCAGGTAAGGAGCGGAGCATGGGGTTATTCCAGTGGTTGCGCTGTGCTGCAGAGGCTCTCAACCTCTGAAGAGTAGTGTAGCTGCTGGAATGATTCCCAACTCCAAGGCTGGGAGGGAGGCTGGTTTTTGCCAGAGTGAGGGATAGGACACTCACCATAGTGAGCATTATGAATGAACTTGTGGGTTCTTGATCAAGTGTGGTAATGTACAGTAACCCTTTACAGTTGGCAGATTGCCTTTTACACATGGATTTGTTGTTGTTTTTCACTCCCTGTACTGAATGGTGCAGCGGGGAAATGCTTGACTAACAAGCAGAAGGTTGCCGGTTCAAATCCCCTCTGGTACTATATCGGGCAGCAGTGATATAGGAAAATGCTGAAAGGCATCATCTCAGACTGCATGGGAGGAGGAAATGGTAACCCCCTTCTGTATTCTACCAAAAGAAAACCACAGGGCTCTGTGGGCACCAGGAGTTGAAATCAACTTGATGGCACACTTTACCTTTACTGATGTATAGCTATATTTGCCTGGACAGTTTAATCATACTTCTGAATTTATGTTAATTTTACAGGTAGAAATTACATGCTATATCATTAGTAGTTGAATAATTGAAGAGATTGTGGGCAGTAGACCAGACAATATTGTACTGAACTTGAAGAACATCAGGGCATTTCGACTCTCTTCAACCAGCCATTCCTGTGCTACCTTGCCTGTAATGGTTCTAGTTTCCTGTGTAACAGCAAGTGTGCATAGAGTATGAGGCAGATCTGGTTCTATTTGGATTCAGCTGTGACTGAAGTTAAAGTTGAGTTAAATTAGAACAACTTCAGTCGCAGCTGAACCAAAACAGAACCAGAAAACACAATAATTTGATTTCATGAATGTGGGAAAATTACCATTCCACTGAGCAACTTTAAGAAGTCTTGTGGTAACAGGGTAAAACGTTAGCCTGCACTGGAGAATCAGGTTTTTACCTTTTCACAGCACTGCACCATGTGTCCAAATTCTACCCACATTTCAGGACTAATGCACACTTCAGCCTGCTTTCAGGGTTATGTGAACTGGTTCCAAGAGTAGCAATTATGTCTCCAAGAACTAGAGTACTCTTTCAACTGATTTAAGAACTTTTTGTGCAAGAAATAGAAGTACCCTTGGTAACTGAAAAATTTGTAAAGATGCCAGCTGAGTACTTAAAAATAAATAAATAAATAAAGCTCTGTAAACCAAAACAGAATGTGTCAGAGAATTTGAAAGCCCTAAGTTTTAAGCCATTTTTTGCGTGTTGCCAGCTTTTGTTGCTTACAGTTACACATATTTAAATATAACATTATTTTTAAAAAACCTAAGCATTTGTAAAGTACTTTTGAAATGTGATATATCTTAGGAAGGTGTATACTTTTCACAAATCTGTTAAGTGTTTTAACACTTGTTTGCTTTTTACCAGAAATATGTGCTTGGCAAAGAGACCAGAGTGCCCTGCTAGCTAGGTGTAGGTTCTCATTGTGTTAGAATGTTGAAACCTACTCCTTAACACAACAGCTTTCTACTTTCTCTTAAGCAGGGTACAGTGATGTGGTCTCTTTGCTAAACATTGATTGTACCACCACAGTAAAAGCAATCTAAGTTTGGGTTGTAGGGCTTCTGCTTATGCCCTCCACTGTTGCTGCAGTGTATCTGGTGTAAGAGGAGTGCACTCTAAGAATTAACATTGTTACTCTATAGGGCAGTCTTGACTAGTGTTGCCACTTGACTGAATAGCCTGACTTTTCTGGAGAAGGAGCTCTCTGTTTTCCTAAATTGGCACTGACTTTTGGAAGAAAAGGGGTTTTCTAGAAGTCTGAGGAGCCCTGACTACAGCAGACATGTCTCTGTTTTTCTTACCTTTTATTCTTTTTAGCTTTTACTTTCTCTTGAAGGAAAAGAAAGTAAAGAAGCCTTGTTACTTCCGCTTTCATGTGGGCTAGGACGGCCCAGAAGCTGAATACTGAAGTATTGGGGCTTTGGCATGGCCTTCTTTTCCTCACCATCTCTTCAGCCAATCTGGCATGGAATTGGGAAGTATAAATTGTTGCCCTACAGATCTCATGTTGCCTCTCCACTCTGTGGTTGTGAGTGGGGAACTTAAGGCCTCGACTAAAACAGTGCTTCTCTAATTTCACTCTCCCTCATGGCTGGGAAAGGCAGGAGGAACCAGCAGCAGCAGCAGCAGCAGTAAACCAAGGCCTTCCTCTTGCAAGGGAAGACTTGCACCTGGCTACAGAGACCTGTTCTTGCCCAGTCACACTGGAAGGAATAGTACAGAGGCAGGCTGTAGCTCAAGAAAACTCTTATGACTGTTCCTATTGTTCAAATTGGTAGTTATGTTGGAAGATGAGTCTCTTGATGTTATAGTAGAAGCCAAATGTATGTGAATTGGGGCAGACTACCCCACTGTTTGCGCTAGGCCTAGAGCCCTTGCTTCCGAGGGTTTGGTGAGTGTCACATATTACACTACATGTCAAGGCCCAGTCTCAACCAGCCCCATGATTTTTAAGTTTAACCTCTGCTACCAAGTAGACTTTTAGGCTTTCTCTGGCTGAGTCTACTAAAACAGCCTTCCAGCTTTTGTTGTATTACCAATTAAGTGGTGTGGTAAAGGCTTTAGGTATGGGGTGGAGAAAACAGACAGAAGCTACAGGTTTTTTAAAATACAAACAAGAAATTTTACTTTGAAACAGTTCAATTGAAACAATAGTTCCTTGGGAAAATTTAGTACCAAAACAGCAACCAAATGAACATAAGAAATAAATAAAATGTGATCAAAATGCATCCAAACTGACCTGTCTAACATTGGGCTCTAACTTCAAAGTCTTTACCCAAAGTTTCTGAAATCACCTTCTCCAGCAAACCCAGCTTGTCCCTTGTTTAACATTAGATCCTGCTTTCACATCATGGTTCTGGGGTTTCAGTCCCGGACTGCTGGTAAGTGATTCAGCTCTTCAGAGACATTGATGTGCACATGTGCACCAGACACTTGCGAGTACTTCCGGTCCGCGATTCACCAGGGCAGCAAGGACATACACTGCTGCCCCGCGGGACCATTTTTCAGGACAGCACCAGCGGGGGAGGGGGTAAGAGCACCCTCCCTGGTTCTTAAAGTTAGGCTTTACTTTAGTTACTCTCCTCCACCACCTTCGAACCAGCAATCACTGGTTCCATGTACATCTTTATGATCTAGATGTCTTAGTAGATCACAAACTGAACATGAGCCAGCAGTATGAGTCAGCTGCTTTCAAAAAGCTAATGCAGTCTTGGGCATTACCAGCTGCACAATGTCCATAGCATGAGAAATAATAGTTCCACACTGTTACATGTTGGTCAGACCTCACTTGAATGCTGTGACCATTTCTGGGCACCACACTTTAAGAAGGACATTGATAAAGTGGAATGGATTCAGAGGAGGAGAACAGAGATATCGACAGGTCTGGAAACCAAGTCCTATGAGGAATGGTTAAATAGAAATGATAGTGGTCTTAAAAGATCTGAAGAGGTATTGTATAGAAAATGAAGCTGTTGTTCATGAGGGCAGGACTAGAACCCATAGGTTGAAGCTACAAGAAAGCAGGTTCAGGCCAGATATTAGGAGGAATTACCTAGCTGTAAGAGTTGTACGAACAGTGAAACAGTCTGCCTCACATAGTGGTGGACTCTTGTATGTTAGAGGTTTTCAGACAGGCTGGAGAGTCATCTGCTAGGGATACTGTAGTAGATTTCTGCACTGAGTAGGGGGTTGGACTACAAGACCTTCAAGGTCCTTTCCAGCACTAATATTCTATTATTCTAGCATGTCAAAGGTTTTTCATAGGCATTGCCTCTAGTTTTGAGGTGAGAACTCAGAATATGCCCTGTTAGATGTAATCTTCTTATAAAAGATCAGTTTACCCAGGAGATAGACTAGTCCCAGGCAGAAGACATCTTAGGCTAATGATCTTCACTATTTTGCAGTTGGCAACACACACACACACACACACACACACACACCCTTCAATGTGAGAGCCATTTCCCACTGTGTTGACCTTCACATAGAACTGCACTTTCCTCAGCTCTAGGAGGGCCCTTTAAGAGAGACAGAGCCCTCTCTTAAGAGCTGAAAGAGGAAAGTACTGGGAACGGCTATACTTCCCAGCACTCCGTGCATGCCTTCCAAGATGGTACGGGGCTCGAGGATCAATTTCCACTCCACAGCACTGCACAGTGAGACTGGCGGTTTCCACATGATCCCAGGGGAACTGTGTAGAGTAATTATGGCCAAAGCTTCACACAGGCCCAATAAACAATTTGTCAGGGAGCCACACCAAGCCTTACAATAAAGAACCCCATCTTAGGCCATTTTTACATGGTGACCACTATTTACTCTTTTTAAAAAACTATTTTGTTTGAATTTTCTCTTTGTAAAAGTAGGAGTACACCAGAGAGCCTGCAAAGTATATTTTCACTTGGATATGTTGTTCCTGTGCAAATGTTGTGATTTTTTAAAAATCAATTAAGTGGTATGGATAAATATTGTGAAATAATATAAGGTGAAGATTGGTAACTGTTCTTGTACTGCCTCACATGCAGGATGATGTCCTACTAGTCCACATTAATCATGCTGAAATGTTAAGGTCTTGATTTACAATGACTGTTCAAGATCAGTGTACGTATACATTTCAGAAATTGTAATTGATGATTGGTTTTTGGGGGTTTTTTTTAGTTCAGGCACAAATCAAGAGTTTTGCTCTGTTATTAATATACTGGATATTTTTTGTTGCATCAAGTTATAGTCAGACATTAGAAACAAAAATGCATTCTTAGCATTACTTGTGAAAATCCTTAGCCTGATAGTTATTAAATTGCCCTTCATAGTGTTAAAAGTTTGAGATTGTTTGGGGTAATGAGGTTTTATTTATTCAGTTTATATTCCATCTTTCAGATGGTCAGTGTGATTTTAAGACTCAGCCTTTGTTTCTGAGGCAAATGTGAAAACTTGCACAAGTGTTTGAAGGTGGAGAATGTAATGGATTGGACTGATTTATTATTTATTATTATTATTAATTACATTTATAAACTGCCCCATCCAAGGGCTTTGGGTGGTGCACAACAGGTAAAATACTGCAACAGACAGCATTTAAAACAGGTTAAAACAACATAAAAACAAATCTGAAAAAAATTCAGAGCCATTTAAAACCAATTAAAATTACATAAAAGCAATTTAATAACCTTAGAAGGCCAGACCAAACCAGTAAGTCTTTAGGGTTCCCTTGAAGGCCAATGAGCCACGACTATGGATATCTGCTGGGAGTGCATTTCATAGGCCAGGAGCAGCAACATAGAAGGCCCGCCTCTGAGTCTCCACCAGATGTGCTGGTGGTAACTGGAGCCGGACCTCTCCGAATGACCTCAGCGTGCAAAGGGGATCATACAGAAGAAGGCTTTCTCTAAGGTAACCCCAACCTAAGCCGTTTAGGGCTTTAAAGGTAATAACCAACACTTTGTATTTTGCCCAGAAATATATTGGCAGCCCGTGCAACTGTTTAAGATCAGTATAATATGGTCTCTCCGGGTTACCCCAGAGACCAGTCTGTCTGCTGCATTTTGAACTAACTGAAGTTACTGAACTACATACAAAGGCTCCACATAGAGCACATTACAATAGTCAAGCCTAGAGGTTGCCAGCTGATGCACCACTGTTTTTAGATTGTTCTCTTCAAGGAATGGACACAGCTGTCGAATCAGCCGAAGTTGATGGAAAGTGCTCCTGGCCAAAGCCTCCACCTGGGATACCAGGGTGAGGCCTGGATCTAAGAGCACTCTCAAGCTGTGTACCTGTTCCTTCTGTGGGAGTGTAACCTCATCCAGGACAGGGAGATGTAACTCATCCCTCAAATTCCTATCCACCAGAATGAGCATCTCTGTCTTGCTTGCATTCAGGTTCAGTTTGTTGTCCCTCATCCAGCTCATTACTGCCCATAGGCAGGCATTTAGGGAATGAATGCCATTTCCAGATGATAAGGAGAAATAGATTTGAGTGTCATCAGCATCTGATAACACCCAGCACCAAATCTCCTGGTGACCTGATCCAGTGGGTTTTTTAAGTGTGTGTGTGTGTCTATCTATCTATCTATCTATCTATCTAATTAACTCATTTATATACCCCCCAAAATGCAAGTCTCTGGGCAGTAAAACAATTTAAAAAAATATAAAAACATTACATTTAAATTTAACACATTAAAACTATTAAAAACACAATTAAAACAATATCTAATTAAAAGCCTGGGTGAACAAATGCATCTTGACTGCCTTTTAAAAAGTTGTAAGAGATGGGGAGGCTTTATTTCAGCAGGAAGTGTGTTCCAAAGCCCCAGGGCAGCAATGGAGAAGGCCCGTCCCTGAGTAGCCACCAGACGAGCCGGTGGCAACTGCAGACGAACCTCTCCAGATGATCTCAATGGGCAGTGTAGTTCATAGTGAATAAGATGTTCTCTTAAATCATGTAGATGTTAAAAAGTATTGGTGACAGAATGGAGCCCTGAGGGTCTCCATATAATAGCTCCTGTTTTGAAGAGCTATCATCACCAAGCTCCACCATCTGGAATCTTCCTGAGAGATAGGAATGGAACCACTGCAAAGCAGTGCCTCCTATCTCCAGCTCCACCAGGTGATCCAGAAGGATACCATGGTCGATCATATCAAACGCTGCCGAGAGAGCCAAAAGAACCAACAGAGTCACATTCCCTCTGTTGATTCCCTGATAAAGGTCATTCATCAGGCCAACCAAGGCCATCTCAATCCCATAGCCAGCTCTAAAGCCAGTTTGTAATGTGTCTAGATAATCGGTTTCCTCCAAAACTGCCTGAAGCTGGTTAGCCACCACTCTCTTAATCATCTTGCCCTACCATGGGAGATTGGAGACTGGCCTATAACTATCCATTGCTGGGGGATCTAGGAAAGGCTTCTTAAGAAGTGGTCTAAATCATTAACGCTTTGAAACAAGGAGGATTCTACCCTCCCTCAGTGAATATTTAATGATATTAACTAGGCCATCTCCAATAATTTCCCTGCTAGATAAAAGTGGCCATTGGGCAAGGATCCAGAGAGCAAGTGGTAGGTTGCACCGCCCCAAGTAGCTTGTCCACATCCTCGGGCATCACAGATTGAAACTGATCCAGTCTAATACTGCAAGATGGATAGCCGGACTCCACCTGAATAGACTCTGCAAAAACAGTGGAGTCCAAATTGGCCCGAACCCGAATACAAGAGATTTTGTCTGCAAAGAACCCTTTAAAGGCATTACAGCAGAACATAGTCTCAGGGGACTGGTTCAAACTGGAAGGCGCCTGAATCAAACTCCTCACAACCCGGGACAACTTTGCTGAATGTAAACCATGTGAACCCGCATAAGCAATGCGCTCAGACCAAAATTGGGTTTGTTTGTTTTTTCTTTTCTTTTCTTGCTGCTGCTTCCACATAAACCTTCAAATGGGCTCTATGCTGTATCCTATCAAATTCGAGCCAAATTCTCCACCATTTGTTGCAGTTGCCTACCTTCCTGTTCCAGACCCCGTAACTCCTCTGTATACCAAGGGGCCACTTCTAAAGCATGTTGGAAGGGCTGCTTAGGAGCGATCGTGTCTGCTACCCTGGTGAGTTCGCTATTCCAGGTTCCCATCAGGGTAGTGACAGAATCACTGGCAGCACCAACACTGAAATCCTCCAAGGCCTTTTGGAATCCTAGTGGGTCCAGCAGTCTTCTTGGACGGACCATTTTAATAGGTCCACCATCCCTGCAGGGCTGGGCCGTGGCCATGGAACCAAACTTAACCAGGTGGTAGTCCGTCCATGACAATGGGGAAACCACAAGATCCCCCACCCATGTAACAACCCCCTACTAGTTTCCCTTCCCCTGTAACGACCAACTGCTCTGCCAATGACAATTCTTCTATTCCCCACCACAACAGTAATAGCTACCCCAAAGTTGCCGGACACACACCCTGCATCACCCTTCCCAAGAGAGCCCAAACACATAGCAGCAAAAGACCTGGCACAACCCACTAAAAGGAGGATTAACAAACTTTGGTCCAGGTCTCCAACCCCGCCTTAATATAACCTCCCCCCAGACCTCAGTCTTGCACCGAAGACCTAGCACCAAAGGCTGGTCCCCTTTGATGATTGCCTGCCACCGGCACTCCCTCCATCCTTATAAACACCCCAGACTCAGAGTCACCCCTCTTACAGGTGGCTACAAGCTGGGGCAGAATAAATTAGTGTCCACATGTGGACTTGTCAGGCACTCAAAAAAGGAACAAAATAAGCAAAGCAGCAAACTAACAGCTAGACAGATGCCAATTTATCATTATGGAGCTGTCTCAACCTCCTTTTAAAACCATTGCAGATTGACTACCAATTATCTGGGTCCTTGGACCTCAGTCCCTCTTCAACTTTGTCTCCTCTGTGCTTAAAGAGTGAGGAAGGGAGGGATGGAGCTCTGGTTGCATGTGCAAGAGGAGGACCCCCCCTTTAGGAAGATGGATGAAAGGTGCTAGGAGTGAGAAAAGAAAGATATATTTCATGTATGCCCAAATAAAATGGGTGTGTGTGTGTGTGTGAGTTTCATAAGTTTTAGGCTGCCAGTTGAAGGATTATAAATCAACATATATAACTGAAAATACTCTGTCAAAATTATGAAGGCTACACTGGTATCACTTCTGCAACTTCCTCATTGTAAAATTTCACACCAAGGCAGTAATTGGCAGGGACAAAATTATATAGCAATTAGGGCATGACAGCAAAAGCAAACAAGTACTGAAAATGGGTTCGACACTTCTGGTAACAAGCAGGTAATTATCACAGCAGCTTGAAAGGGGCATAATCAACCAAACTGACATCATCCCACCCACATAATAAACGTGAAATCCCTTTACATCCAAATGTAGCTTTTATACACAGCTGGTAAATGTGGCTAGTCTAGTCTCCATGTCTTCTCTGTAGCTGAGGTTTCTTTCAGTCCAGTACAGAGAACTAGTTTTTTGAAGTTGAGATTTCATTTAATATGAAATAACTTTTTATAGAAATGTATATCCTCATTCTCATTCAAAAGTACTGTGCTTTAAAGTATGCTACATTTCAAGAATAATTTGTACCTCTTTTGTTGCTCATAAAAACAGTGCAGCATTTTAGAATAGTTTCTGATGATGTTTTAACAGCTGATAAATCCATTTTAAACAACTCTCTTAAATAGGTACTACAAGGAAACATGTAATTTTATTGCCATCCTTTTAGTATGGAGTAGCATTTCTTCAAGTTTTCAACAACAACAAAAAAGTTAACATCCAAGAATACGGATGCTTCGTAACCAGTGATGCAGGAGAAAATGCCTGTGAGATAAGATAGCATTATTACCTTTTATGCAAAGGGGTATTTTTAATTCATCAAACCAATCCTTCACTAAACTCATGTAAATATCCCTAAATTACTTCTTAATTCCTAAATGTTCATTCTTGCTTAATCAGCTGTGATGATACAGAGCGATCTCACAAACCGAATTTCCCCCCTGTTTCTGATTCAAAAGCTACTCTAACTTCTTTAAACTGCTCTCCCTACCAAACACACTTTGGTGATCATTTTGTTGAAATTTTTAATCTACTCCTGGATACCAGAAATTTAGCTGACCAAAGGTTGGTACTGCAGCTTTAGCAGCTGTCAGGAGGCACAAGGAGGGCAATAAATTCAGAGTGATCTGCTGTTTGATTGATTGATTAAGTGCAGTCAAGTCGGTGTTGACTCTTAGCGACCACATAGATTATCTCCAGGATGATCTGTCTTCAACTTGGCCTTTAAGGTCTCTCAGTGGTGCATTCATTGCTGTCATTATTGAGTTCATCTACCTTGCTGCTGGTCGTCCTCTTCTTCAGCTTTCCCAAGCATTATGGACTTCTCAAGGGAGCTGGGTTTCCACATAATGTGTTCAAAGTATGATAGTTTGAGCCTGGTCATTTGTGCCTCGAGTGAAAATTCTGGATTGATTTGTTCTATGATTCATTTGTTTGTTTTCCTGGCTGTCCATGGTATCCTCAAAAGTCTTCTCCAGCACCAAAGTTCAAAAGTGTCAATACATTTTCTATCTTGCTTCTTCCAAGTCCAGCTTTCACATCCATAGAGTGTCATGGGGAAAACCATTGTCTGAACAATTCTAATCTTTGTACGTATAGATACGTCATGGCATCTAAATATCCTTTCCAAGGCCTTCATTGCAACCCTACCAAGTGCTAGTCTGCAGCGTATTTCTTGACTGCTGGATCCTTTATTGTCAATGGTCGATCCTAAAAGACAGAAGCTATCCACCACTTCAGTGTCTTCATTATAAATTCTGAGGCTGGTTGCTGTGCCTGTTGTCATTAGTTTAGTGCTTGAAAGACCATTAAACTATTCTTCATCCATACCTGCTCAGTGCTTGTTACCTTCAGTCCTGGCTGCAGTTCTAGATGTGGTCTCAGTCTTTTACAGAATGGGCTTCGTGTATGCACGGAGACCACGCTGGGAACGTTCCAAGCTTCTTTTTCTCCTGTTTTGGCAGGAACACTGCCCCCAGCTGCTAATGGAGCTCTGCCTCTCCTCATCCCCTCAGTCTTCCATTGCCCGTGCTTCAGTCGACATCATTAGGCACCTCTGAGCTTCTCTCTGCAAAAAGAAAAAGTTTATTTCTTATTTTTCATCTACCTCCTGTTTTTCTATCTCTTGTTTCTTCTTTCTGTTATTCGGGCAGTTACTGCTTTACTTTTTGCATCGTAATTTTCTTTGCCCATCCCCCACAACTTCCTGCTCCCATCCTGATGTCCCTCAGTCTCCCCCTTCAGGCATCCACACCGGAAGGAAGGCAAGGAATAAAGCACAAATAAGGAGACAGTGGCAAGAAGAACATCTTTCCCTCCTACATGCCAGTGAATTGGGCCATGTATATAAACTCTGGGTTTCTCTTAGTACCAATAGTTTTCTGGGTGACAAGAACATTGTTGGTTTCATAAGAATTTGGGATGGAGAGCTGGTTTGGAATAGAGAGCTGGTCTTGTAGTAGCAAGCATGAATTGTCCCCCTTGCTAAATGGGGTATTCTTTGGTTTGCATTTAGATGAGTAATTACATGTGAGCACTGTCTGCTGTAAGATATTTCTTTTAGGGGATGGTGCCATAGCTCAGTGGTAGAGCATCTGCTTACATGCAGAAGGTCCTGGGACAATTCCTGGCATCTCCAGGTAGGGCTGGGAAGGACTCCTGCCTGAAACCTTGGAGAGCCACTGTCAGTCATTGTAGAAAATACTGAGCTAGATGGACCAGTCGTCTGACTCTGTATGGCAGCTTCCTATGAATATCTGGATTCATCATTTAAAAATATTTTTTCTAGATCATGCAGTTGTAAGAAATCTAGATATGAACTGGGGTAATCAGGCTTTATAAACCCTACTCAAATGGAATTACTAGTTAGTCTTGGGGAAGTCAAAGTCTTGGCTATAACTCCTCATTTGTTTTTGGTTTTTTGTTCTAAAGAGAGCAGTGGCTTATCTCACACCCAGCATGAGGGTTAACACATGAAATATTACAAAGCGTGTTGTACACTAAAAGTGCTAGAGAGGAAATTAATAGGCATAACCACTAAGTGCAGTAATTTGTGACAATTATTCTATGATCAGCACTTGTAGTGTAAGAGATGGGATGGGAATCCTCATATAGTACAGCAGCCAAACCACAATTAGAAAATTGTACACTGTGATAAAAGCACAAATATTCATATATACAAAGGTCACCCTAGAAAGTTCAAATGAAGATAGTAATACATTTTAAATATTTTTGGAAACAAGGCTGCAATCCTGTTGAGTTATCAGGTGGTAAGACCCATTGAATTCAATAGGGCTGGCTTATGAGTAGACAGGCTAGGTTTGAGATGCAACTCTTGCTGTGTTCAGTGAGGATCACTCCCTAACTGTACGCCTCATTGAACTCTGTGACTTGCTTCCAAGCAGGGGTATGGCCATAATTGAACAAAGGGCGTAGGAGACACATGTCCCTAGGCCACAAGTGGCTAGGAAAAGGATAACTTTCCCTCTCTCTTCCCTCCTCCCTGACTCATTGGCAAGCAGTTGGCTCCTGAGAGTGTGGAAAATGTGTGATATTATTTGTATGGGAGCAAGAAAAGGGGCATGCTAAGAATGTTTTGTTTTTCATCATGTACACATAGTTCTTCAGCAGAGACATCGGGGGAGGGGAAGAAGGCGAAGGTGGCAGGAGCCCATCTTTCCTTCTTATCTCAGGGCCACCTTGAACCTTGCTACTAGGGATGTGCGAACCGATTGAGGTTCAAATGATTTTTTTACCCGAATCTATCTGATTTTGGTGCTTTGGAGACAGAACAAATTGCCCCTGTGGTCCATTGGCTAGATTCATGTTCGAATTGAATCGCGCCTGATTCGATTTGAATCTATTCGAGATTCGAATTCCTCCTATTAATTCCCCCAGCTTTCATCTTAAAAAAAAAAAAAAAAAAGCTAAGCTCTAGCCCTTGCAGAAGTAGAGTTATGGAGCAAAATGTGCGGTCACTATTTTTCGTGTTTGGATTCTTTGGTCTATATTAACTTTTCCTCAATGAATCCCTATGAGGATTCATAACACACCTTCATTTCTTCTGTTCATTTTGACTGTCTTTGGACAGTGCCAAATGTCAATTGCCATGTGCCAACTACACCCCACTTCCACCCACAAGGCAGTGGGGTACTCAGTTCATGTTCTAGAAATTTTTCAAGTGTTTAGACTCTTTGGTGTCTAATAGCCTTTCCTCATAATGAATCCCTATGAGGATTTATTACACACCAAAGAGTCTAAACACCTCAAAAATCCCTAAAAATATACTCTGAGTACCCAGTGGCTTGCGGGTTGGGGGGTAGTTGGCACATGGGATGCCACTCATTCCCCACTTGCAAAGCAGTGGGGTCAAAATGAACAGCAGAAATGAAGGTGTGTAATGAAGACAACAAGTAATATAAACACTTCAAAAATTCCTAAAAAATAAACTGCCTTGCAGGTGGGAGGGGGATGTAGTTGGCACATGGCAGTTGATAGTTGGCACTGTCCAAAGACAGTCATAATGGACAAAAGAAATGAAGGTGTGCAATGAATCCTCATAGGGCTTCAGTATCTATCCATCCATCCATCCATCCATCCATCCATCAGATTTGTACACCACCCAAACTTCTGTCTCTGGGCGGTTAACAATATGAGGGAAAGTTATTATACACCAAAGAATCCAAACACTTGAAAAATAGTTACCACACATTTTGATCCATAACTCCACTTCTACAAGGCTAGAGTCTAGAGCTTAGCTTTGTTAAAAAAATGAAAGCTGGAGAGCCATGTTTGGGTTAGGGTGACTTCGAATCCCCATTATTTGCTATGGTGGAAGTGTACAAATTCAGTTTAAAAAAATCCATTAAAATCAACTAAGTGCCCCACTGTCTTGAAATTTGGGTGGTAGGTGGCACCCATGGGGACCTACCCACCACCCAAATTTTGTGCTGCTAGGACCTTTGTAAGTGGTTCAAATCAAATCCAAATTGAATCTGGGGTGATTCAAGGGGCCAGATTTGGACAGGCAACAAATCAGGGGTGATTCAATTTGGGCACACATTGAATTAAAAAAGCAATTTGTGCACATCCCTATTTGCTATGCCTCTGCTTCCCAAAATATTAGAAGGTTTTACTTCTCAGAATATTCTATTTAATGCGGTCAATGGGCCAGAAGTAGAAATAAGCAAAATAAGCAATAATCATGTGTACAACACAAAATATGGAAATCAAAATTCCAAGGATGAGATTCATAAACACAGAATATGTGACACAAGATAACTCACACCTGTCATGGCTCAGACTTCTGACTCAGAAGAGGAATGGGAGGATTCGCCTGGTAGTGAGGGCTCAGAGGCACAGCAACAGGATTTGGCAGGGAGACCATACTCTGGAGCTGAGGAATCGGAACAGCTGCCAGACATGGAGGCTGATCAGGAGGAGGCTGGGATTTCACCTGTCTTGAGAAGATGTCTCAAGAGGAAAGCTCAGTGGGAGACACACAGGCGCAGGAGATCACAAGAGAGGAAGCAGAAGTGCTGACTCAGGGAAGCCTGATTGGCTGCTGGTTCTCTTGAGCCATATATTAAGCAGTCTTTGACTTGCACAGATGCTGTTAGCAACTTTCGCTGACTGCAGAACGTGTTTCTATTTTGAATTCCTCAACTTTTTCAAGTTCCAGTTTGCCCATGTTCTGTTCTTTCCTGCTCTGTGTTCTTGTTCCGTTAATTCCTTGCTCTGGTGTCCTTTGTTCTATTTCATTCCTTGCTCTGTTGTTTTCTTTTCAGTTATACTCACTTATCCTAGAGGGGGGTACCTAGTTCAGTTCAGGGGACTTGATTCATTTACTACTATTTTCTTTGTGAGCCTTTCGCTTTCCTTCATGCAACTTCGCTGCTACTTTCTGTTTAACTCACAGCAGAGAGAGCTGAAGGGGTTGTAAATCCTGTTGGTTTGGCCGAGCTAACAGATTTACGACAGCACCCCACAAAACAGTCTTAACATCTGTGTTAGTTCACAAGTTGCTTCCTTGTTTTTAAAGCAACTGAGAGAAATTTAGCAACAGCTAAAGTCACCCTAGGAACTTTATCCAACAATAAATATTTAGTGTAGAATAATAGTATAGTATAGATAGATAATAATAGTATAGATCTATCTGGTAATGCGGACTATAGGAGTAATCCATTGTTAGCAGGCTCCAGTGTAGAATTTTCAGTACAGCAAAAATGCTCCACTGATTCCATTTACTGACCATTACATGGACAAACTCTCCAAGACAAGGGGATCGTATGGTATCATATGTTCCCTGCAAAACCTGTGAGGGGAATACATTCCGTCTTGCCCAAGCAAAGGATATGGATTCTTGGCTACATAGATGCTGCTAAGGTAAGCCTCTGGCTGAAAGGCTTTTTTATATGGAATGCCAAAGTGATCTGATGAGGAGGATGTGCAAGCAAGGGTAAAAAGATCTTGAAAAAATATATCCCATAGTCTTGGCTTTATTAGTGCTAGCTGGTTGTGCCATCAAGTTGGTGTCAACTCCTGGCGACCACAGAGCCATCTGGTTTTTTCTTGGGAGAATACAGGTGTAGAAAAACGGAAGAATATTAGGAATTACTATCTCAATTTGAGCTTCACAGATTACCCTTTATATATACATCAAGTATTGTGTATTATCAAAAAGGGTATGTTTTCTTTTTGCTAAGCTGCTCTATTAATAAAGAAAGCTAAATTTTGCTGCATCAAAAGTATGAAGGTTAGAATTGTTTAAATATTTGTATTCAGATTTATAACATTGTATGGTCATAGTTCAACAGTGTTCGTTCTACAAAGTATCTTTTCCAGTTGCATTTTTTTTTTTTTACTAGAAGTGTCTAGAATTGTTAACCACGTAGAAAGAAGGGAAAATCACTCTTAAATTATTAGGAAAGGAACTGAAAATAAAGCAGGGTCATAATGGAATTATGGTGATTCATGCTACACTAGTGTACAGTATATTCAGTCTCAAAAAGGGAGACTGTAAAGTTTGAGGATACACAGAAAGGACAACTACAACCTGGAGTTGATAATCTTCTCAGCAAAGAAAATCTGGAGCGGTGATGATGAGGATTATTATTGATATTCTTTTAGGCTGATAAGAGTAGGGTCGTGCAAACCAGTTCAGCTGTAACAAACCAGTTTGGAATTGGTTCAACCAGTTCTACTGCTTGTAAAGGGAAATCTGGTAAGGATTCCCCTTTAAAATCACCGCAAGGAATCCCTAAGGGGGTTAAAAGGCCGGAAGGGGGTGCAGTGGCAGCATGGCTCCTTGAGGGCGGTGGGCAGGCATGGGGCGGTTGGTGGCTCCCCCAGCCCCACCGGTGCTCCTCCCCCATTGTCTGGGCTGGTGATAACCTCCTGCCCGCCTCCCTGCCTGGCCTTTTAAACCCCTGAAGAATTCCCCTGCAGTGCTTGTAAACGGGAATCCTTACTGGATTCCCCTTTACAAGTAATAGAACCGGGGTCAAACCAGTTCGACCCAGTTTTAGACACCAACTGAACTTCTGGCTGGTTTGGCAGAACCAGTATGTGGACCAGGCAGCTCTGTTTGAGTCCAGTTTGGACTCAGACCAAACTGCCTGGAGCGGTTCTGTGCACACCCCTAGATAATAGCTCTTTAGTGAAATTACTCTTTCTCATAAGAACATAAAAACAGCCCTGCTGGATCAGGCCCATGGCCCATCTAGTCCAGCATCCTGTTTCACACAGTGGCCCACCAGATGTTGCTGGAAGCCTACAGGCAGGAGTTGAGGGCATGCCTTCTCTCCTGCTGTTACTGCCCTGCAACTGGTACTCAGAGGCATCCTGCCTTTTGAGGCTGGAGGTGGCCTGTAGCCCTCCAACTAGTAGCCCTTGATAGACCTCTTCTCCATGAAGTTATCCAAACCCTTCTTAAAGCCATCCAGGTTGTTGGATCACATCATTGTTGGATCACATCATGTTGGATCACCACATCTTGTGGCAGAGAATTCCACATGTTGATTATGTGTTTTGTGAAAAAGTACCTCAGTTTCTTGGTCCTAAATTTCCTGGCAATCAATTTCATGGGATGACCCCTGTTTCTAGTGTTATGTGTGAGGGAGAAGAATTTCATCCACACATCCACACCGTGCATGATTTTATAGACTTCTATCATGTCTCCCAGCAGTTGTCTTTTTTCTAAACGAAATAGCCCCAGGAGTTGTAGCCTTGCCTCATAAGAAAGTTGCTCTAAGCCCCTGACCATCTTGGTTGCCCTCTTCTGCACCTTTTCCAGTTCTACAGTGTCCTTTTTTTGATGTGGTGACCAGAATTATACTCAGTACTCCAGGTATGGCCGCACCATAGTTTTGTATAAGGGCATTATAATATTGGCAGTTTTATTTTCAATCTGCTCCCTAATGATCCCCAGCATGGAATTGGCCTTTTTCACAGCTGCCACACACTGAGTCAACACTTTCAACGAGCTGTCCACCGCGACCACAAGATCCCTCTCCTGGTCAGTCAATGACAGCTCAGATCCCATCAGCGTATACTTGAAGTTGGGGTTTTTCGTCCCAATGTGCATCATTTTACACTAGCCAACATTGAACCGCATTTGCCATTTTGTCGCCCACTCCCCCAGTTTGGAGAGATTCTTTTGGAGCTCCTCACAATTTATTTTATTATTCATTATTAAAACTTTTATACTGCCCTTCTAAAAGACTAAGGGCAGTTTTGGATTTCACTACCCGAAAGAGTTTGATATCATCTGCAAATCTGGCCACCTCACTGCTTTGCCCTACTTCTAGATCATTTATGAATAAATTAAAAAGCACCGGTCCCAGTACAGATCCCTGGGGGACTCCACTTCTTACTTCCCTCCATTGTGAAAACTCTCCATTTATACCTACCGTCTGTTTCCTGTCTTTCAACCAGTTAGCAATCCACACATGTACTTGTCCCCTTATCCCATGACTGCTAAGTTTCCTTAGGAGTCTTTGATGAGGAACTTTGTCAAAAGCTTTTTGCAAGTCCAGGTAGACTATGTCAACTGGATCACCTTGATCCACACACTTGTTGACACTCTCATAGAACTCCAAAAGGTTGGTTAGGCAAGATTTACCTTTGCGGAAGCCATGCTGGCTCACTCCCAGCAGGGCCTGTTCTTCTAATTTTATCCTTGAGGATGCTTTCCATCAATTTGCCTGGAATGGACGTTAAGCTAACCGCCCTGTAATTTTCCAGATCACACCTGGATCCCTTTTTGAAAATCGGTGTTACATTTAATTCTTTCCTGGCCTCCAGAACAGAGCCAGACTGCAGGGATAAGTTATATATTTTACAAGCAGGTCGGCAACTTCACATTTGAGTTCTTTCAGGACTTTTGGATGGATGCCATCTGGCCCTGGCGATTTGTTAGTTTTTAGTTTTTCCAGACAGTTTAGAACATCATCTCTTGTCACTTCTATCTGACTCAGTTCTTTAGCCTCCATCCTGAAAAGCCTGGTTCAGGAACAGGTATATGCTCAGTATCCTCTGCCGTGAAGACAGACACAAAGACCTCATTTAGTTTCTCTGCAACCTCCATATCCTCCTTAATAATCCTTTTTACTCCATCATTGTCGAAGAGTTCAGTTGCCTCCCTGGCAGGTTTCCTGCTTCTGATGTATTTAAAGAGGTTTTTGTTATTCTCCTTGATAGTTTTAGCTAAATGTTCCTCAAACTCTCTTTTTGCCTCCCTTATTGTCACCTTGCAATTCTTTTCCCAGAGTTTGTGTTCCTTTCTGTTCTCCTCATTTGGACAGGCCTTCCAATTTCAGAAGGAAGTCTTCTTCCCTTTTATGGCTTCCTTGATGGTACCCGTTAGCCATGCTAGCATCCTCCTGGACTTAGTGGTACCTTTCCTCCTTTTGGGTATACAATCTAACTGGGCTTCTAGTATTGTGGTTTTGAGTAAACTCCATGCATTCTGGAGCGAAGTGACTCTCCTGATTTTCCCTTTCAGATTTATTTTCACCATACTCTTCATTTTGGAGAAGTTTCCTCTTCTGAAATTCAGAATGTCTGTGTTAGACTTCTTTGGTGATTCTCTCGCCACATGTATGTTGAATTTGATCGCACTATGTTCGCTGTTCCCTAGAGGGTCGATGACACTGACATCACGCACCAGGTCCTGGGTGCCACTCAGGATTAAGTCCAGGGTCACCGTCTCTCTTGTCTGGTTCTAAGACAAACTGTTCTAGGGCACAGTCATTCAGCATATCTAGAAATTTGACCTCTCTGTCATTACCTGACTGTGAATTTACCCAGTCTATGTGTGGGCAATTGAAGTCACGCTTTATTACAGCCCTGCCTCTCCTTGAAGCCTCCCTGATTTCCTGCTGCAACTGCCAGTCACTGTCAGCGTTTTGATCCAGAGGGCGACAGCACGTCCCCAGAAGCTATCTATGGAACGGTCTCCCAGATATCAGAGCTGTCCATGATCTGTTGGCCTTTCGTAAGGCATGTAAGACTGGAGAGGAGAGCTGGTCTTGTGGTAGCAAGCATGACTTGTCCCCTTAGCTAAGCAGGATCCACCCTGGTTGCATATGAAAGGGAGACTAGAAGTGTGAGCACTGTAAGAGATTCTCCTCGGGATGGAGCCGTTCTGGGAAGAGCAGAAGGTTTCAAGTTCCCTCCCTGGCTTCTCCAGGATAGGGCTGAGAGAGATTCCTGCCTGCAACCTTGGTGAAGCCGCTGCCAGTCTGTGAAGACAATACTGAGCTAGATAGACTAATGGTCTGAGTCAGTATATGGCAGCTTCCTATGTTCCTATGAAATGTTCCGCTGGGTGTTCGGTTGCTGAGATAGCTGGTCATAGAGTGCTTTTGTAATCCATAGTTGTTATGTCAGGTGGAATGAGTATTGTATGGGGTCGTGGTTTGAGGCTATGTAAGATATATTTTTATGAAATTGTGTTGTTGTGTATATTATTGCTTGTAAGCCACCCTGAGTCCTATGGAAGTAGGGTGACATATAAATCTAACTTTTTTTTTTTTAAGCATGTTTCCTTTCAGGCCTTGTATTGTTGCACACAGGGTTTCTGTGGAGGACTCCAGTCCACCTAGGTTTTCTACCTTGTTAGATTCTATCTCTTCTTTAACATACAGTGCTACTCCACCTTCAAGGTGCTCCTCCCTGTTCTTTTTATAGAGTTTATATCCAGGGATAACAGTGTCCCACTGGTTCTCACTGTTCCACTATGTTTTTGTTATGCCCACTGTCTCTATTTGTGCATTAGCAACCAAGCACTCCAGCTCACCCATCTTGGCTCGGAGGCTTCTGGTATTGGCATGTAAGCATCTATATGCTGAATCTCCCACCTTGTGTCTGCTATCTTTCTTTTGACTCTTTGACTAGCTGGCATAGTCTTCTGTCTTCTCTTTATGTAGTTCTGCTCTGTCCCCTTCTGTTTGATCTGAATCCTTTGCACTCTTGCACTTTAAAGGATGGCATTTGCCGAACTGGATACTGCCCAGCCTATCTAGATGCTGCGTGATGTCTGCAACCTTCGCACCAGGCAGGCAAGTCACCGTGTGGTCAACTTGTGGGCCACAAAACCATATCTCTATATCTCTAATGATCAAATCACCCCCTACAAGGATGCCCCCACCCCCCGGAGGAGTATCCCCTGCCCTGTGCGAGAGGATATGGGCTCATCATCCATGGAAGGGATCTCTTCTAAAGGAGCATTTCTCTCTTCCTCAGACTGATGTCTTCCTTGCCCGAGACCTTCATTCTTCCTGAGAGCAGCAGAGCTATCAGCCCTGGAGTGGGATGCCTCTACCATGTCCCTGAAAGTCTCACCCGCATGCCTCTCTGTCTCTCTGAGCTTCTCCAGATCCGCCACCTTGATCTCGAGGGAACAAATTTGTTCCCTGAGAGCCAGGGCCTCCTTGCACCGAGCACACACCTATGACTTCTGCCCATGGAGCAAATAGTCATACGTGCAGCACTCTGTGCAAGACACTGGGAAGTGCCCCCTCTCCTGCTGGCTTTCTGTCTTCATACTGGTTTTGTTTGCTGTTTACAGTATTTAGAGATAGTTTATTAGAAGGCTAGGTCTCAGCTGTAATGGTCAGCTATTTAACTGTCCAAACAGCCTTTTTTCAGGAATATGAGGGAGGGATTTGTACTTACGTTCTCTTCTCCACTGGGCTTCTTGTGATCACAGGGGCTTGTTCCAGGCTCCCCCACACACTTCCTGCTAAACTCCAGCATCCTGTTTGCTATCCCTGTTCACTATTCTCTCAGGCCTTCACCTCTTATGTAGAGAGTATGCTTCAAACTGAGCCACAGGATGTTGGTCAAAGGAATGTGGGGCCTCCGCCAGCCCTAGCTGACTCCACCCCCTCCAGGCAGGGACAAACAAAAACACTGTAGTTTGCTAGCCCTGGCAAATAACACACACACACACACACACACACACACACACACACACACACACACCTACCTATCCCTTAAATAGAAACCATCCCATCATAATCTCTCCTCCTCCTGTTAGTTTAAAGGGGGGAAAGGCTAGATGTTATTCTGTTTAGAAAAGCTTGCTCAACTCCTAAAGCTGCATCTGCTCTTCACAGAGTAGGCTTCCAACTCAAAATATTTTATACTACAGTATATATTATATACTTGAAGACATCCAATGAAATTGTCAGCTGGAAAAGACAAATTAAATGCAAAAAGATAATATTTTATTGATTAATTTGATTTATATACCACCTGACTCTAAAGGCTCCAGGCAGTTCACAAACACAAACACAAACAAAACCAGCTATTAAAATGGGAATTAAAAATTTTAAAACATTCAGAAGTTACAGCAATTAAAAAATTTAAACAAATTTCTTTGAAAAAAAATTGTATGAATTCATTTGGTAGATGCTGATCAAGTACTGTTGGCAACGATTCCAATACTGGAACCTGCCATATTCAGAGGCTGTATATTATTTATTTATTATTTATTTTTTCAATTTATATACCGCCCTTCCAAAGTGGCTCAGGGCGGTTCACAACAAGGTAAAAACAATTAAAACCAGTAAACAGTTAAAATCAAAACTATAAAACCAATTAAGCAATTCAACAGCTAAAAAACCTTGGAAAACCATGGCAACAATTTAAAACAATTTTAAAACAATTTTTCATTCATTTAAAACCCTGGAAGGCCAGGCCAAACAGATAGGTTTTATGGGCTCTCCTGAAGGACAGTAATGATCTTGGATTTCTGCCGGGAGTGCATTCTGCAGCCCGGGAGCAGCTACAGAGAAGGCCTGCCTCTGAGTCACCACCAGACGAACCGGTGGTAACTGGAGATGGACCTCCTCAGATGACCTTAACGGATCATGCAGAAGAAGGTGCTCTCTAAGTTAACTCAGACCTAAGCCATTCAGGGCTTTAAAGGTAATAAACCATACTTTTGTATTTTTCCCGGAAACATATTGGTAGCCAGTGTAACTGTTTCAAAACAGGCATAATATGGTCTCTCTGGGTTGCCCCAGAGACTAGTTTGGCTCCCACATTTTAAACTAACTGAAGTTTCTGGACTACGTACAAAGGCAGCCGCACGTAGAGTGCATTGCAATAGTCAAGCAGGGAGGTTACCAGCTGATGCACCACTGTTTTGCGGTTACTAATTAATTACAAGATGCTGTGGACAGAGATCAGAGGAGAACTCTCTTAATCATGCTTATGAATACTCAGGGGCATCTACCTGGTCACTGTTGGCAAGAGAGTGCTGGAGTAGACTGAATTTTGGTCCTATCCAAATGTTAATGTTCTTGTTTAAGACCAGCTTCAGCTAGCAGAAGCTGCTGTTTTTAGATCCTCAGTTGCATTCTTTCATATTTTTCTAAAGCTATGACTTTCAAAACATGACAGGTCTTTCTGTGGAGGTACAAGTAGTTGCTAGAGTTATAGTGAATTTTGCATCTTTCTAGAAGTCAGAAAGGCATATATGAGTAACTGCACTGCAAGCAGGCACTTGCCATACATGTCATAGTGACTGTCCCTCCAACTCTGTGAATAAACTGACAATGGTGAAGCTCAAGTTGGCATTAACTTTACTATTTTCTTGGATCACTAGCCCAAATTCTAAAGAAGCAGGAAGCTAGCTAGCAAGACTCTCAAAAGGAATATTTGCAGGGTGAGACCATTTTGCTTTGTTTAGCAAAAAGAAGATATCCGAGACTTCAGGCTAAAAGTAAAAGGGAGAGAGAGAGATTGAGAGGACAAGTTCTGTGACTGGAAGCTTGCAGAAAGAGAGTATATTTGGGCACAGAGAAATGTTCATTTGATGGGGCTCTTATCTTAAATTAAGACTTTAGAAAAATAGGGCAAGTATGTTGAAAGAACAGTTTTTTGTTAAGATAATTTAACTTCTTGTTTGAAATGCAAAGTTTGCATTATAGTTCTAGAAAAGCCTTTGTTAAGCAAACATTTTACTGTTGATGCTGTGTGCTTACTCAGAAGTAAGTCCCACTGAGTTCAGTGAAGCATACTACCAGAAAGGTAGTTGCATAGAATTGTAATCTTTGAAGAATATAATGAGAACAAAGTTTGTAGCCAGGAACAGTTGGAAGTTAGGAAGCATTGAAGTGTTATAATTGGGATGCAGCGGATTTCCCCTCTCATTTTTAAACAGTCTCTCTCTCCCTCTCTCACGGGCAACTTACCGACCAAAATCCATACTTTCCATATATCTTGGATTTTGTACTAGAAAATGTAAATGTTGTATAATATTTGAACTTTTAGTAAGATTATAGAAATAAATTGTGTGGGTGGAGGGATGATGAGCCTTAAAATTAGAACTGAAAAAACAGTAAAAAGCTATGAAATCAGATTAAACATTTTTTTTAAAAATCTAGACAAAGTCTGAATTACTAATATCTAATTAAACTTCAGTCTGATGAAATGATGCCTGTTTTGAAAATGCAAACCATGTTGTTGTTTAAGCATCATGGTGAGTTTGGAATTCACACATTTAATCTAAAACAGTCATTGGCTACCAAAGTCAGTCAAATTTGTGGACTCCTGATTGCAAAGTGAGAGTTCTATAGCAGAACTGGGTTTTGTTTTGTTTTGTGCAGCACTGTTTAGAATTATGAAACTCAAAATGGGAGATAGACTCTCCTGAGGAGATCTGAGAAATTATTAAGGAATACGCCATGGAGTGAGGTACTGAAGAGGGTTTCTCTTCTTGTGATAAAAAACAGAAGCTCCAATCAAATAACTTTGTTTGGCTGAGTGAAACATTCTTCACTGATTTCTTATATAAATTGGTTTATGCAAAACATAGCTCTAAACTGCATCAGGAAAAAGATGTTGAATGAAATCACCAGACTCAAATAGTTATTAGACAGAAAACCTGCCTGTTTAAGACAAGGCTATCTTATTTTGGCTCAAGCTCTACACAGCCAGGAAACTGGAGTCTAAAGCTGATGCCTTAACAGATGTGCCATCAGTAATGATGATGTGCAATGCCACAAATTGAGCTTGCTTACAACTACAACTTGCCTTCCATGCATTCACAGTTTTCCTTAGTCTTTGAGCCCCAGCTGAAGATGAGGAGGATGGAATGCTGGCACCAGCAAAGATTCTCCACACTGCCCAAATTGGTGCAGTGAAGGCAAGTTGTGAGTGAGCATATCCTTGGAAAGGAGGTGGGGTCTAATTTAATCCTGACTGCTTTCCAAGGATGATAGCAGAGTTCTTCATCCTAATATTCATGTCACACTGAAAAATTCCTCGCTGAAAACCTATGCAGCTTCATAGAAGCGTTTCTCTGCGTTTACAGCTGGACATAACCTGTTACCACAGACTTCTACCTTAAGTATACCTCCTCAGAGGCGTAACGATAGTGGGGGCAGGGGGGGCACGTGCCCCCAGCGCCATCTTTAAAGGTCACATGGGGGCGCCGCCATGAGCCCCGCTTAAAATTTAAAAAATAAATAAAAAATTTAAATCACAGCAGTCAAGGGAGCGCGTCGGTGCCCCCTCCCCCATGAGCGGTCCCTTCCGTTCCCGCCCGCCAGAATCAGCGCATGCCTGCCTGACCCACAAGACAACCACGTGGTTGGAGAGAGACGACGAGATTAGCAATGTACTCCATGCTGGTAGATAGTTCCTGTGTTGTGTGTGCTGCACAGAAATAACAAGCGATCGTGTTCTGCTTCTGCCTGCAGTTTGTAAGCCTAAAGTTGTAACTATTGTTTGCCTGCAAGTTACTTTCTGATTGCAGCAGACAAAAAACGGGCACACCACGCCCCCTTTCCTCATTGGGGTCTGTGCTGAGCTCGTGGTGGCTGAAGTTTTAACTCAGACAAAGCGGATGGCCATGGAAGGATCGGCATCTTGCTTCCATTAGCTTGGGTAGGGTTTGTTCCTCTGAGTTGTTCTAGCCACTGGTGGAGTGGAAGGAGACTTCACAATATTTCCCCGCATAGTGGAAAGATGTGCTGCTGCAGTTTACCCCTAGCCCTGCCCGCTTCAAACGGGTTGTTTGAGTCACAGCTCGTAAGCAAGGGGTAGCTAACTTCAGAGTCTTGCTTTAATATCTCTGCTCCTGGCTGGAGATAAAGAGAGTGCTGCATTTTGTATTGCAAAACGCCTCTTCCCCGCCCCTTAGTAGTGCTAGATTTGGAAGGACTGAGGCTGTAAAAACTCCAGGAGTGGCAAGCGCTTATCCTTTGCATGTTGTTGTTTACGCGGAAGTAAAGATTTTTTTGTCGAGGGGACTACGACATATACTACCAAGTAAGTGTGGGACACATATTGCCAAGACATAGGTATGCAGCTTTAGTGTGCTGCCTCTTCTCATCATGACTCCCTAGAGAGTTTCCTTGGGTTGTTTGGATACAGCCCTCCTCCGCAGCACCTCTGCTCTGCAGTAAGCGAGTGTCTCCTCCCCACCCCACCCCTTTCTAGCCTGTGTGTGTGTGTGTGAGAGAGAGAGAGAGAGAGAGAGAGAGAGAGAGAGATTGCAGCCCCGAGTCCCGCTCCCTGCTGCACCTTGGCTCTTAGAGCCGTCCGTTCAAGCAGGGAGGAGGATTGCACTCTCTGCAGCATGCTGAGGCTGGCACTTGGCTTGTGCTTCCCCCGGAGTGGAGAGGAGCCCCTCGTCTTTCCTTTGCTCACTTTCCCGCATCTTCGTGCCATTTATAGCTACCAGGAATTTTCTGGTTCACTGTGCAGCAGCCTGATGAAACAGTTGTGGTCTGAAAGTGGTTGGAATCTTCTCCCCCCCCCTACCAATTTGGATGTTCATGAAAGTATTTGAATATCCTTGATTATCAATTTCCTTCCAATGTAATTTCCCCTAAGGCAGCGGTTCTCAAAGTTGAGTCCCCAGATGTCCATTGTGTTTGAGATTATGGCAGCTGTAGTCCAACTTCATCTGGGGACTCAAGCTTGAGAACCCTTGTGCTTTTGAACATTTGTAGGATCAGGTATCACAACAGTAAATTAGAAGCAAGCACAGCATGGGCATTTACTAAGTGTGGATGCTGAGAGGTCTATCAATGGCTACTAGTCCTTTATATATTGCTTTCCTGCCAGGATGCTGCTGTGTAACTGTCACTGTATGATATGTATGATACAAGCCAACTTCACAGGGTTGTTGCACCATCATTGCATCATAATTCTGATGTTTGAGATACAGGCCAACTCCACAGGGTTGTTGTGAGGAAAAACCTAAGTATAATGTAGTATGTATAATCATTGCATCATAATTCTGATGTTTGAGATACAGGCCAACTCCACAGGGTTGTTGTGAGGAAAAACCTAAGTATAATGTAGTATGTATAATCATTGCATCATAATTCTGATGTTTGAGGAGGGGGCAGGGGGGCGCAATTTAAGTGCTTGCCCCGGGCGCCGTTTTCCCTAGTTACGCCTCTGTACCTCCTTGACTTGAAAAGAAAGGCCTAAGTCTTTTCTCTCAATGATAGTCTAGCAACCATAGCAGAAAACTTGCACCAAGATGCAGAGGAATGACTTTTTAAATCTTCAGTTGTTCAAAGTTCCTTTAAATGCGTCTCTATCCTCCCCAACCTGAAGTACCACTATCTTGGGACCTGTCATTGGTTCTCTCAGTGCTTATGAGAAGACCTTTGAACTATGAGCGGCCTGTGATTTGTGTTTCCTTTTGTGGAAAACTGCCTTTTTGGTGGCTTTCGCTTCAGCATGCTGTGTAAAAGAGCTGAGCGCACTGCTTGCTGATCCCCCATATCTTGTTTTTCATAAAGGCCAAGTGGAGTTAACGTCCTGATGTTAATGTTCTACCTAAGGTGTCTTTAATATTTCATGTTTCACGGGAAATTTTTTGCCTGTATTTTTCTTCTCTCCCAGTTCAGAGAGGATTTTATACTCTTATGTTGAGAGCCGTTTCTTTGTAATTGCATAGGACTACTCCCTTGCGTAAAACAAAATTCATATTTATATTATTTTTATATACTATTCCAATCCTAACTTGGGAATGCAGGTTTTCTTCCAACTTTTCTTATGACTCTGCTCTTGGGAACACTTCAACAAATGGACTTTGTTATGAACTTGCTAAAAGTTCATAACAGTTTCCCAGATTCCACTGGGAGACAAAACCCATTTTACTTGAGTGTTGGCAGCTTCGATGGCCTTTGACAGAAGCATGTCCATACCATATGTTAAAATGTGGGACCTAGGCACAACTGTCCTCTTTCATCAGGTGCTATGCTTTCGACTTGAGAGCCCAGTTTTGGCTCATTTTTTTGGAGAACAGTATATTTGTTGTTTTCCTAGAATGCTTAAACCCACCATCCAGTTTTATTTAGCTTCTTATGCTTCCATCATTGTGAATAGCACAGAAGAACACAAAGAATGGCAGGTTGCTTACCTATAACTGATTCCTTGAGTGGTCTGTGCATTTCCATGTTTACCCTTCTCTCAGCTGTAGCAGTTCATAAATACACATATATTTAGCTGCAGTGGTCACTAATACTGAGGAGAGATACATATTGCATTGCCTTAAGAGGACACTTGGGATGGGTTCCTGCCAAAAAAAGTTATGAGGTAAAGCTCTAGAACACAGGTAGGCAATGTGTGGCTCTCCAGATGTTGCTGAACAGCCACTCCCATCACCCCCAGCTGTAATTAATTGTGGCTGGGTATGATGAAAGTTGTAGTTCTGCAACATCTGGAAAGTTGGACATTGCCTACCACTGCTCTAAGAGCATAAGAACAGCCCAGCTGGATCAGGGCCAAGGCTTATCTAGTCCAGCATCTTGTTTCACACAGTGGCCCACCAGATGCCTCTAAGAAGCCCACAGGCAAGAAGTGAGGACATGCCCTCTCTCTTCCTATTGCTCTCCTGCAACTGGCACTTAGAGACATCTTGCCTCTGAGACTGGAGGTGGCCTATAGCCACCAGACAAGCATCAGCAGTGTCACATTTTAGTTCCTTCAGAACTCTTGGGTGGGTGCCATCTGGCCCTGGAGATTTGTTAATTTTTAGTTTTTCAAGACAGTTTTAGAACATCCTCTCTCGTCACCTCAAATTGAGGCTACCTTTAGCCTCATTCAGCTTCTCTGCAATCTCCTTATCCTCTTTAATAATCTCTTTCATGCCCTCATCATCTAAGGGTTCTGGCAGGTTATCTGCTTCTGATATATTTAAAGAAGTGTTTGTTATTTCCCATGACACTTCTAGCTATATGCTTCTCACTCTTTTTGAATCCCTTATTGTCTCCTTGCATTTCTTTAGCCAGAGTTTATATTCCTTTCTGTTCTCTTCATTTGGGCAGGACTTCCATTTTCTTAAGGAAGTCTTCTTCCCTTTTATAGCTTCTCTGACTCCACTTGTTAGCCATGTTGGCATCCTCCTAAACTTGGTAAACCTTTCCTCCTCCTTGGTATACATCCCAATTGAGCTTCTATTATTGTTGTTTTAAATAAGTTCCATGCTTTCTGGAGTGATTTAGCCCTTTCAGCCAAAAAGGAAAGTACCTTTTCAGCTTCCTTTTTACCAGTCTCCTCATTCTGAAAAGTTTCCTCTTTTGAAGTCCTACACGTCTGTTGGATAGTGCTCCAGTTTCATATAAGCTGTATTGGATCACACTAAGGTTGCTGTTCTCAAATGGTTCTACAATTCGGACATCTCGCACTGGGTCCTGGGCACCACTCGGGATTAAGTCCAAGGTTGCTTTCTCTCTGGTTGGTTCTGCGAGCAGCTGTTCTAAGACAGTTATTTTGCATGTCTAGAAATTTGGCCTCTCAGTCAATATCCACACATGCATTTTCCCAGTCTGTGTGAAGGTATTATTACTCCTCTATCTCTCTTTGACGCCTCTCTGATTTGCTTCTCCAACTCCAAGTCACTCTCAGTGGTTTGATCCAGAGGGCAATCGCATGTCCCTAGTAGCACATTTCCCTTCAGTCTTCGTATTGTCACCCATTATTATTCTTTGGAGGACTCTGTTCCTCCTAGGTTTTCTAGCTTGTTGGATTCTATCCTTTCTTTAATATACAGTACTACTCCGCCCCCAATCTGTTCCTCCCTGCCCTTTCTGTAGAGTTTGTATCCAAGAATCACAATGTCCCACTGGTTCTCACCTTTCCACCATGTGTCCATTATGCTCACTGTTATGACCACTTGGTTCTCATTAGCAACTAAGCACTCCAGCTTGCATTGGTATATAAACACCTATATGTCAAGTCTTTTAGCTGGCGTTGGCGTGTGCTATCTCCTGTACTGTCGTTTGACCTTTTTAACCAGCTGTCATTTTTCTGTCTGCTCTACTCCTGGTGCTACTCTGTCCCCTTCTGGTTTATCTGAAATGTTTGCACCGGGGCGTAACTATAATCGGGTAAGGGGAGACAGTTGTCTGGGGGCCCACTGCCTCCCCCCCGAGGCAAGTCACATGACTGACTCCTCCAGCCGCGCACCCGCCCAGGTTTCCTTCAGTTGTATTCATCCTCTGAAACTGATGTGAGTGTTGAGACCTGGAGCTATCAGAACAGCATGTCTTTCTTTAGTACCATTAAATGACTATCATCGTCCACAATTTACAAAACCTTTTAAAAAATAATTTAGGATGATGTTCTATTGTGGCACATAGGATATTATATATGTGTGTGTGTGTGTGTAAAATAAATAAATAAATAAATAATTTACTATGCTTTTTGTTACCACTATTCAGCCTCATTTAAGATTTCTTTAATTCATGAGCTGAGCTTCAGTGATGGGGGGCCATTTTAAAATCTTGTCTCTGGGCCCACTACAACCTTGCTACTCCCCTAGTCTGCACCCTCACACCTTGGGGGATTTTGTTTGCCAAACCAGATACCACCCAGTTCCTGTTGGCAATCCCACAGGTGTCATTTTAAAAGCTTCTTTGCAACATTTTTTTTAATTTTAAGTGCCAGCAGTCTGGTTCCATCTTGGTTCAAGTGCAGCCTGTCCCTTTTGTACAGGCTTTGCTTGCCCCAAAATGTTTCCCAGTGCCCAACAAATCTAAACCCCTCCTCCTGGCACCACTGTCTCATCCATGCATTGAGACCCCCTCAGCTCCGCTTCTCTTGCTTGCCCTGCACGTTGAACAGGTAGCACTTCAGAGAAGGCTACCCTGGGGCTCCTGAACTTCAGTATGCTACCTAGCAGCCTAAATTTGGCTTCCAGGACCTCCCGACTGCATTCCCAACATCATTGGTTCTGGCAGCATGACAGCTGACTCCTCCCCAGCACTGCCTAACAGCCTATCTAGCTTCTGCATGATGTCCACAACCTTCACACCAGGCAGGCAAGTCACTGTGTGGTCTACATGCAGGTTACAAGCCCATCTCTCTATGCCACTAATGACCAAATTGCTCACTACTAGGAGGCCCTCACCCGCAGAGGAGTATCCTCTTGTGTGAGAGGATATGGACGCATCACCCAAGGAAGGAGTCCCTTCTATAAGGGAGCATTCCCCTCTTTCTCAGACAGATATTATCCTTCCCTGAGACCTTCATTCTCCATGGCAGCAGACGAGTTGTCAGCCTGGGAGTGGGATGCCTCTGTCACATCCCTGAGGGTCTCCCCATGCCTCTCTGCCTCCCGAAGCTTGTCCAGGTCAGCCACCTTAGCTTAGAGGGAACAGGCTTGTTCCCTGAGAGCTAGGAGCTCTTTGCACCGAGCGCACATCCAGGACTTCTGCCCCTCAGGCAGATAGTCATACATACAACACTAGGTGCAATACTATGGGAAGCACCCCACCTCCCCTGCTGGCATCCTACTTTCATAACTGGTTTTATTGACTATTTAGAATATATAGAGCTTGTGTACTTGAAAGCTAGGTCTTAACGGCAGTTGTCAGCCAATTAAAGGTTTTAAGCTCTGCCCTCCAAGAAAATTACACAAGTGGGTTAGAACTCAATTTTCCCTTGTTGTGGGTGTCTCCTTTGAGATAAAGGGGGACCAACATTCTGGACAGTTTATGCAATGCTCTGTTCAGTTTACTTGAGGCAGATAGCAGCAGAAAACACTGAATGAGAGGTCATGTCATTGTATAGCAACATTTAGTTTTCATGTTGATCTAGCTTGATTGTCTTAATGACTCTCTAACTATCATGTTTATATAATCAAAATATTTTTCTTAAGCATTGATCAGTGCCAATTAACAAAGGTACTCCACATGCAGTGCAGTGTGGGAATGAGCCTTGAGTTTGTGCATGCCCTCACACATAGATTGTGGGTGTAGTTGTGACATCTTCTCCCCATGGGGGAAGTTTGATGTCAAATGGGCTATGGTTTGATTGAACCTTCATGGGAGCCTACAAAGGTAACACAGTGACACTCAAGGTGAGCTTGTAATACAACTTTATTTATTGAACCCATACAGAACTCTGAGGTTCTTCTAGTCTTCTCTTAGTAGCCAGCACCCTCTAAACTATTCTGTTTGGTTACTTCACCTCCCAAAGTCTCACCCTATGCTCAGTACTCGGGTTGAGTTGTGCCTTATGTTGCTTCACAGCAGGTGGTGACTGCCGTTTCCTTGGTAACCCAATGGCTCAGGAACTGTGCCCCACTTGGTTGTGGAGCTTGACGAACTTATGATCGATCTTCTTCCAGTTCCTCCTTCATTAGCCCCCATCCTTTCCAAACTACCTTTCTTAAGGGCAGCTGAGGGCAGCTTCCTTCTGGCTGCCCCACCCCTGGCTGAAACCTACCTGGTGTTGAGAGGTGTACTGTGCTGCAACTTGGCCTTCTCGCTGACAGGCTGCTATTCCAGTCCCTATCACAATTGCCATGAGTTGTGCCTGTGTAGACTGGCCCTCTGTGGCTTGTTCTTGTCAGCTTTTCACCTAAGCACCTGTGGCATCCAGCCAGAAGTCGATCCCACAGTGGTACAGACATTCGTTGATTGAAGAATCTAAGATTTCCCTTTGACACTCCATAAATAGTAGAACTGGGTATTACATTATATCATACAAACTTTTCCATACGTTAATATATTTAGATTAGGTCCGAGTGATATCCTGTTACAATTGTGGATGTAGTAGTAGTAGTAGATGTGTTTTATTCACATTTAGTAATCAGACCACCATAGCAAGATAAATGGAATAAATCCACTAGGAGTAAGGTCTCTTCATCTGCAGTACTCTACCCACCCCCCTTTTCTTTTTTCCTGATGGGTGGGGGAATGCTCTTACTCAAGAAATCTACAGAGCTGCTTAATGTTTGAAGCAGCCCCACTTTAATTTGGGGGCTGCTGTCACACTCCACCATGACTTGATTTAGGGCTGTTGGGGTGATAGTTTCATTTTTTGCTTCCGGGGTGATGGTTCTGTTTCTGGGATGATGGTTCTGTTCTTTGCTTCAGCCTAATTTAAAGCAGTTGCTTCAATTTGAAGATTCACTATCCTCCTGCCACCGCCACGCTCTCCCCACCCAAGCCTCAAAATACTTACCAGACAAGGTAGTGGTGATGGTTTGAGATGTAAATTTATTTTCAGGGTTTCTCCTGCAGTCCTGGGAATGGTTTTAGATGCTCCTGGAAATGGTAGTTTTTTTTTCTAGGGCTGCAGGTTTGCCACTGCTGCCTTACTACTGCACTGTCTTCAGACTGTACCTTGTCCAATGAATTCCTTCAGGGGCCGGAGGATGGATGGACAGACAGGTACAAACTGAAGTGAAGTGAACCTACCTGATTGGACCAGTCTGGATGGTGATTTGGTTTGAGTTGAATCTGAATAGGCCTCTGAAACTTCTAACAGCCCTATTAATTACCAACAAGGCAAAGCTTTCTTAATTTGCCAGCCTTTTGTGAGGGGGGTATGTATAATCTGACTCTGTGCTGCTTAGCATATTGTAATGCCCCCCACCCCCCATTAATGGCTAGCTTATAATTTCTGTAAATTGTCTTGAGTGCTTCTGTGTTGTACTGTTATAATATTTTGCTGTAACCCGTTTTTTTAAATTTATTTTTTAAATGCCCCGTATGTTAGGACTTTTTGTGTCAGACCATTTTCCGATCAGTTCAAATAGATATTCATAAATGGTTTGGACAGATGATCTTCCAGCTCTATAGTTTGATGATTTTGTGACAGTTGGCTGGTCATTCATTAATTACCTTTTTTATTGCCTCTTTTTTTAAAATGTCACTTCCTGCTTCATTTCATATGCTCCTATCAAATGTGTAGGCATATGCTGGCATTGAGTGCTACAGGCTCTCAAATGAACATAAGCAAGCTTCCTTGCTCACAAAGTCTTCCTCATGCACTTCAGTGGTAAGGACAGAATCTCTTAATAAGTTTAGCTGGACCATTTACCAAGCTAATTTTCTCACTTGCAAGGCCAGCTCTCTTAATGAAAGGGATTGAAGCTTTAAAGCTCCAGAGCTCTAGTTATAATTAAAAGGTAGATATCTTATGAGACCAAACTTTAGGTTTATGAGCTGCATGCAGTTCCTAGATAGCTGAAAGTAATAGTTCAGAGAGAGGGTAAGGAAATTTAATGAAGATTCTCATAGTGGCCATGCATTCTGGGAGAAGGCCCAGTAGACACATCTTTTTTTTTTTTTTTGGTCCCTTCCCTGACAGAACGAGCACTGCAGGAGGACAAAAATGCTATCACATTAGTGCTGTCATCTTTTTGTCAGTCATTTGTGAAGAAGCTCAGTTTTTAAAAATCACTTTTAAACCCATCCTTTCCTCAAAGGAGCTCAGTGTGGGGATCATTTATTTTATTCATTTATTTAAAATATTTATGTCCCGCCCCTCCAGTGCATTACTGCTTGGGGAGGTTTTATTAAATAATTCATGAATAATCCCATGAATAAATCATGGGATTATTGCATTTTATAGGGACTTTTAAGAAAGCCTTCAGCTGAATTGTTCAATGCCATCCAGACACATTCATGGGATTTGAATTGTGGCCTTTGCAGTCTAGATACATCCACTACGGTATACCATATGTTTCCAATATTTAATGTTTATTTTATACTTTTCCCACCTAATCCTGAGGGCACTAACATTATTAGTAATACTTATTTTTACCCATTTCAAACTGGCTTTTCAGGTGGACACTGCCTTGGTCGGCCTGTTGGATGATCTCCAGTTAGGAATCAACATGAGGAGTGTGACTCTGTTGGTCCTCTTACATCTTTTGGATGCTTTTGATACCATCAACCATGGTGTCCTTCTGGATCGACTGATGGAGTTGGGAGTGCGAGGCATTGCCTTGCAATGGTTCTGCTCCTACGTCTTGGGTAGATTCCAGATGGCAACACTTGGAGACTATCGCTCTTCAGAGCGAGAGCTACTGTATGGAGTCCCGCAAGGCTCCATTCTATCTCCAGTGCTTTTTAACATCTACATGAAATGGCTGGGAGAAATCATCAGGAGATTTGGTGCTGGGTGTTAACTTCACGATTCCCACCGCACATTAAGGTCATCTGAGGAGGTTCGTCTTCAGTAACCACCAACATGTCTGATGGCGACTCAGAGGCGGGCCTTCTCTGTAGCTGCTCCTGGGCTGTGGAATGCACTCCCGGCAGAAATCCGTAATCTGAGTTTATTATTGGCCTTCAGGGGAGCCCTTATCTGTTTGGCCTGGCCTTCCAGGGTTTTTTAACTGTTTTAAACCATAGGTTTGGCCTGGTTTTCCAGGGTTTTCCAAACTATTTTAATTGTTTTAATAATGGTTTTATGTTTTTTTTACAGTTTTCGATTTTAATAGTTAATTGATGTTAGTTTTTGTTTTAATGTAAACTGCAATGAGCCATTTTTGGAAGGGCCGTATAGAAATCAGATAAATAATTAAAAAAATTAAAAAAATATACTGATGACACCCAAATCTATTTCTCCATATCAACTTCATCAGGAAATGGCTTAACCTCCGTTAATGCCTGCCTGGAATTGGTAATGGGCTAGATGAGGGAAAACAAACTGAAGTTAAATCCAGACAAGATGGAGATATTCATTGTGGGAATTTGAACTTAGAAAATGGTTTAGATCTGCCTGTTCTGGATGAGGTTACACTCCCCCTGAAAGAACAGGTATGTAGTCTGGGAGTACTGGACCCAAACCTCTCCCTGATATCTCAGGTTGAGGAAGTGGCCAGGAGTGCTTTTTATCAGGTTCAGCTGATACACCAGCTATGTACATTTTTCAAGACAAACAACCTCAAAACAGTGGTGCATATGCTGGTAACTTTCAGACTTGAGTACTGCAATGTGTTCTATGTTGGGCTACCTTTGTATGTAGTCCAGAAACTGCAACTGGTGCAGAATGAGGCAGGCAGGCTGGTCTCTTGGGCTACCTGAAAAGACCACATTACTCCATTTCAAAAGAACTACACTGGCTGCCAATACATAAGAACATAAGAACAGCCCTGCTGGATCAGGCTCAAGGCCCATCTAGTCCAGCATCCTGTTTCGCACAGTGGCCCACCAGATGCTGCTGGAAGCCACAGGCAGGAGTTGAGGGTGTGCCCTCTCTCCTGCCATTGCTCCCCTGCAACTGGTACTCAGAGGCACACCCTTGAGGCTGGAGGTGGCCCACAGCCCTCTGACTAGTAGCCATTGATAGACCTCTCCTCCATGAAGTCATCCAAACCCCTCTTAAAGCCATCCAGGTTGTTGGCTGTCACCACATCCTGTGGCAGAGAGTTCCACAAGTGGATCACAAGTGGAGTTCCACAAGTGGATCATTTCTGGGCAAAATACAGAGTGCTGGTAATTACCTATAAAGCCCTGAATGGCTTGGGCCCAGGGTATTTGAGAGAGCACCACCTTCTTAATGAAACCTGCCTCATATTAAGATCATCAGGGGCGGTCTGGTTGCAGTTAACACCAGTTCATTTGGTGACCCAATACCAGGCCTGCTCTAGGGTTGCCCCAGGGCCCTGGAATATACTCCCAAATGAAATAGGAACCTCCCACTATCAGGCTGTTTTAAGTGACTTTTGAAAACTTGCCTATTTTATCAGGCCTTTCGTTTATAATGTTTTATAGTTTTGATGGTTATTTTAACTTGTTTTATATGATTTAAGGTTTTAAATGTCATGTTTTAATTTGTAAGCCACCCAGAGATTTTTATATGGGGTGGTAAATCAATACGATAAATTAAAAATAATAATACTTGGAACAACCCTGTAAAGTAGGTTGATATTATTCTCATAATGTTGTATGTCTGAAGCTGCACAATTTCATGGCTGAACTGAGAACTAGATCAGAGCTGCAATAGCTCACAACTTATAACCATTACATTAAGAAGGCTATAAAACAAAATGAGGACCCTCAATGTTATACAGGAAGCACTTTCTGTTGGGGGAAGAAAAAAGAGAATATAGTGGTTGACATCCAAACTAAAGTTGCTTGCACCAAAAAGTAGTATGTGTGCAAAGTGAAGGAGGAGTGATTTTTGCTGATCTCCCCTTCCCAGTGCAGCCCACTATGACTCCCAAAAATATGTCCCTGAGGGTCCTGTATCCACTGAGGATATATCTTCAGGAGGAGCAATGGCTGCAGAGGGAAGGAAAGATAGGCGAACACTGCTTCTCCCCATTGCCTACTGCAGCATTCTTCACTGAATGCAACGTTGGGCTGGATGTCAGTCAGTGATTACTGTAACACATATTCAAAGGTTTGAGAAGAAATCATTTGGGTTAGAAAGTTTTTCATTCTGAAATTCTGCATTGAAACTCAGTTACTGTTTGTATATCCTAATAATTATGCTGTATGTTTAATGCAGTTGGTGATGCAGTTGATGCATTTGTAAATTAATTTCTTCAAATGACCTGATAAATGTGTTTTTCTGCCAAGTTCCTGAGGGCTATTTCAGTGGCATATATGTACTTAAAATAAGTATTTCGGTATTGTTTTTTATTTATGATAACTACAGTCTCTTGACAGCCATTTCCAACTCTGTTTTTGTGCAAAATAAGTTTACAAAAGTTGGAATGAACTGCTGAATAATGTAAAAACCTCTCTCCAGAGTAAATACTAATTTTATAACAATGTAAAAAATGACATTAATTCTTAGCATATCATAATATACTGTGTATCTTCAAAGAGTAAATTTATCTATTGTTTATTATTTACATTTTCACACTAGGTTTTAGGCAGAGCACATGTTCAGAACTTTGTAATGGCAGAATTCAGCATCCTGGATCTTGGCAATGTTCTTGGTACCTTATGGCTGTGGTGATATGTTTGAAACAATATGGACAATGTCTGATAAAATCTCAGAAGCCAGGAAGGGGTCTGCATAGGGCAGGGCTTCACAACATTTGGTCTTCCTACCACTCCCATCATCCCTGACTACTGACCACAATGGCTGGGGATGATGAGAGTTCTAGTACAGCGAGGGCTGAAACTGTGCAGGCCTGACATAGGGTTATTCTCGGCCAAGAGTAAGATGAGCAGGAGCAGAATGAATTGCAAAATGTGCTCCGTTTGCAATAATATATGCAGTATAATTTGTAGAATTCCACTTTTTGGAGCAAAGATTTTGTGTTTTATTTATTTAAAATATTTGTCCCTACTTTTCAGACAAAAATTGTCTCCTGGAGTGGCTGTCACTAATCAAAACTTTTATATGTACAGTGTCTATTAGTACCTTAAATGAAAGTGAGACACAGGCCTTCCCTTTGTAAACTAAAAAGACAAGATGCACAAGAGAAGTGGAGGAAAAAGGTAGAGCAGGGAATCAGTTAGATAATACCAGAATAAACTGGCACTTATATCTGGTTTCAGGCCAGATTGAACCTTCCATTTCTGGTAAACTTTCTTGGGCAATGTGGTGCAGCTATATGGTGGCCTTTAATTATTTGGTTAATGACAGTCTGGCTTTTTCCTCTGCTCCACAGTCCCAGGACAACTGTCAATTGGAACAGAGTTCTTTCTGGCAGGAAAGGCTATTGGGATATTGTAGCCCTTCTAGGAACAACTCTACCTCTCCTTTCTCTGCAGCTGCTTGTTCTCTCACTGATAGCTAGGACCTGACTGGTTCTTCTGGAAGGAAGGCCTACGGCATCTCGGTGGCCCTTCTTCCTCTGATGAAGATGTCTTAGTGCAGAGTCTATATAGCCTTAACTTCACTAACAGCATTGCTGAACATCTTCAGTTATGTGGGTACTGGAGTGCCTGTACAATTACATTGAATAGGTCAAAGCATTCTGCCATTATAAGCCTAAAATGTTATAGATGCTAATAACATCTAGATAATTTTTCCAAACTGAAGTATCCATCAAATGCAGTGTTCCTTTAGGTGTATGTGTAGCAAATGTATGGGGGAGGTGTTGAATTTTTGTCTTGACGTTTCCTGTAGTAGGTAGCCTGTAGTAGTGGAAAGCACTATGTCTTGTACAGATGTGTAGGGCAGAAATTCAAGTGCACCCCTAGAAGTGATTGCAGAAATTACACCTGGAAAATTTTTGCCTGGATACATCCCCTAGCCCAGTGTTTAATCTGAAAGACCAAGGTAACGTGTGGATGCATGGAGCCTGATTTGGAAATAAGCATAATATGTGAGATTGTACAAAGACTTTTCTGCTTACACAGTACAGAAGTTAAAGTGTGCTCCTTACTTTTTTTATCTCCATGCTTCTAGAAGCACAAGTGAAACTGTAAGGACATTAATTCTCATCTAAAACGCAAGGCTTTCTTTTAAAAAATAATAGGATATCTACCTTCCTCTAGAATAATTCTTGATGAATTGGGTCAATTGCTTAAAATAATTTTAATAATCTAGATTTAGATTGTATTCAGGATAGTGCATAATATATAAAAGTTTATCCACTAGATTTTTGTGATGCAATCCTCCAGGAAGCTTAACATTGTAAGGAGCAATGCTGTGAGATGATAGCTTTTATTCTGGTAGAACATATTCTGTTTCCACCTTTCAGAGCAACCTTTTAATACACCTTCCTCTACCTTCAAAACTGAAAAGTCAATTATAAATTTATATTGCTTTAGATTTAGAATACTGTAGTATTTCAGATAGTTTTATAACTTAAACCCAATTAAATCTTAAGCATAAATATATTCTTCTGACTTCTGTTTTGTATTTCTCCCCCCAATGGAGCTATTTTAAATCTGTGCAGTAGTTGGAAGGTCTTTTGTAGTAAATGCTGAAGATGAAAATTACATGAAAACACCAGATGTGGGGTATGTTCTTTATTGAAAAGAAGTCATTATATTCAATTAGTTCAAACCTGTGATTTTGCTAATGTTAAATGCATTGCTTAAAATGTGCTTTGGGAGGGGGGCACAGTTGAAAAATCAACAGTGTGGCACATTTTAAAAGGTGTGTGTTTGTGTGTTTATTTTAGTTCTCTGTGTATTAATATATTCACTGTACAATGTACATACAAAAGTGTATGTAACCTGTGAAGTAGAACAGAAGGAGGTCTCTGTGAGAATGCTGGAGTAATCATGTATCATATATGATTTTAAAATGACATTTTAATCCCTGGCTGTGCTCTCCGTCCTCTTAACACTGTTTGCTTGCACAGGAGCTGGAGCTATTATGGCTTACAGGGCTGCTCAACTTTGGCCCTCCAGCTGTTTTTGGACTACAGCTCCCATGTTTCCCAGCCCCACAGTGGTCAGTAAGGATTATGGGAGTTGTAGGCTAACATCTATCGGAGGGCCGAAATTGAGCAGCCCTGGGAGGCTATGTATAGCCTCTCTTTTCTGTTCCTTTTTTGGAAGATTTTAGCTATCGGACACCACTGACTCCCTTTCTCACAGAGTGGTAGCAAAATTGGTTTTAATTCATGATTGATGTTATTGCAGTGCTATGGCACCCTCTATTTCTAAAAACATTGTTCAGAAAGGTTGAGCATGAAATAATTCTCCACCAAGTGTTTTAATACTATATCTATAATAATGTGTTTATCTCAGGAATTTAGTTCAGGAGTAACCTAACATGGTTATTGGTATAGAAAATGCAAAGTGATTGTAAACCTGTAAATGCAGGAGTGGAAACTTGCATATGAGTATGATATGACTATACTACATTAACTTGATTCAGTTTTATAAGTGGGCTGCTTTGTGGGGGTTGGTTAATTTTTTGAACCTGTGGGGACCCAGGTTCAAATGCTCTTTCACCCCTAAAGATCTCTGGGAGCCTTGGGCAGGTCACCATCTCTCAGCCTTACCTATCTCACAGATTTGTTACGAGCAGGGCTGGCATCACAGGTGAGCCCGAGGACCCATGTCTGCCCACCCAGAACCTGGCTGATAACTTTGCAGTGACAGTAGTGGTTGGAGTTGACCTGCACCACAGCTGTTTTACCTCCTGGTATGCCACACTGGCCAACATAAAAATTGCATAGAAGAGGGAGATAACTCCTATTGGCTGATTGCCAGTAGGGAGTCGGGAGAAGGAGGAGCTGCTGCCAGAATATGGACTCACTTGTCTGGTTCTCCTCATCAGCCAATTGCCTTCCCCCCCCCCCCCAGGCACTGCATCACTGCAGGAACTTCAAAGAGAGCCAGTGGGCCATAGGGAGTGGGGGGCGGGTGGGGGAGAGTCCACTGAAAGCCCCGGTAGCAGCTCTGGTTTCTTCATTCCCAATGGAGTTGATGCTGAGGGCTTCAACAGCAGCTTCTCTTCATTATTACCTTGGGGGAGGGGGAAACTGCTGCTGCCACTATTGCCACTCACCTGGTAAGTAGTAAAAGGTGACCCCAGATAGCACATTATATGAGAAATGCCAGGCAGTGCACTGTGTGGAGGGAGACAAAAGCCAGGTTATGGGAGAAAAACTAGGGGAAGGACTGGGAATATACATGCCTCTCTAAACTCTGCAAGAAGAGTGGGATTAAAAAAAAAAAGTTAAGGTGTGGGTCATAGAGCCTAATTTCTAAAATGGTGTAATATACAAGACTGTGCAAAGACTTTATAACTTAGCAATAGCAATAGCACTTACATTTATATACCGCTCTATAGCTGGAAGCTCTCTAAGCGGTTTACAATGATTTAGCATATTGCCCCCCAACATTCTGGGTACTCATTTTACCGACCTCGGAAGGATGGAAGGCTGAGTCAACCTTGAGCCCTTGGTCAGGATCGAACTTGCAACCTTCTGGTTACAGGGCGGCAGTTTTACCACTGCGCCACCAGGGGCTCTTATATGGAATGTGAGTTAATATCGGGCACTTATATGGCATGTGAGTTAATATCGGGCACTAACTTAAGTTAATATCGGGCAATAACTTATATGGCATGTGAGTTAATATCAGGCACCTTAACTTGCAATTTCCATGCTTTTTAGAACATGGGTGAATACTGAAAGCATCTTTTCTCATCTGAAACAAAGTTTTAAGCTTACTGAATTTGTTATAATTTGGTGGCAGTTGCACTTGTGAGTGGTTGGATTGGAGTTTAAAGAAAGGAATGTATTGCTTGCAGTGTGTCCTTTAGGCAATATGGCTTTGGGTCTTTTTGTCTTATAAATGGCATTATAAATCCTATGCAATAAGTCAATTTTGAAAGAAAAAACCAATTGGGCATTATTGATGGCCACTTGGGGAGGTTAAAGAGAGACACAGTCACAGCATTTAGGCTCTACAACCTGCTGAAGAACTTTCACAATAACATTGTGGTGCCATATTGGAAAGTGTCCTCTCCAGGCCACTGCGTCTATAAGAGAGTATGTCTCCCACTAGATTTGCAAACTTCCATATGCATACAACATCTGTTTGAAATATGGCATTGGTAGCCAGAAGTGAAATATTTTGGCATTATTTGACATTATTTTTGTGAACTGCCTAGAGCTATCTTGGTGAGGTGGTATAAAAATTGAATGAATGAATGAATGAATGAATATTTGAATATTTGGCATTTTGGATAGCTAGTATTTTGAAAGACCACTGTGCTGGAGAGCAAAGGAGATGCAGACACAGCCACCCACAAAGAAAAAAAGCGGGTCCCAGCTTTTTCCATTTGCCAGCTTAGCAACTCAACAGCAAAGAGAAGCTGGGACAGCGCTTTCTGAATGTGTGTCTTCCCTACCCTCTTCAGCATCATGCTACAGAGGAATGGAGGGATGCATACAATGAGAGAGAGAGCTGGTTCTCTGATATGTTGCTAAGCTGGTGAATAAGAGAATCTGAGCGTAGCTCTCTCCCTCTGTGTCTCCTACCCTCCAACAAAGTGCTGATGGAAAGGGAAGACAGGAGAGAGCCCAGGCAGCCACTGCCGTGGCAGCCATAGACAAGCTCCAAGTTGCCTCCCACAGAGTACACTTCAGCCACTGAGGCTGCTGCCAGAGCATGGGAGATAGGGATAGTGTTGTCGGGGCACAAGAGATAGTGGTGGGCTACCTTTCTTCTCATTCAAAGAAGTTGTCAAGGACGAGTGTGAAAAGAGACTGCCAAAGACCAAGAAACAGAAGAAAGCAAAATGGGTGTCAGAACAGATGGTGGAAGTTGCTAAGAAGAGGAGAGAAGCCAAAGTCAAGAAAGATAACTCAGGAAGGAACTTACTAGGGAATTTCATAAGGCTGTTAGAGGAGACAAGGAGCAGTACTATAATGACATCTGTAAAGACCTTGAGGATGGAAATAGACACGGAAAACATAAGGAAAGTTTTCCAAAAGACCTCTGAACTCAGGAGGTTCCAATCTCTTATTGGTATGTTAAGTGATGCCAAAGGACAGATAGTAACTGATTGAAAGAAGTTCAAACAGAGATGGAAGGAGTATACTGAAAATCTGTACAACAGGGACACCAACATCCAAAATACTCTAGAAGATATGTGCCAAATTTCAGAACTCTAGGCAAAGCCATTCTAGAAATATAAAAGGGGCCCTCTTTTCCCCTGAGAAACATCATGTGGCCCTCTAGGAGAGAGGGCACACAGATCTGGGCCCCCAGGTCCATGCCTAATGGTGCCCCTGCTATTGTGTGCTGCGACATTTAGGATCTCACTTGATTCTTCTGTTGAATTTGTGCTGGTGACATATGTAGTTCCATTTTCGAAGGCGATTGTATCCTTGACCCAGATTTGTGGTGTTCTGCTATTTTAAATCATTTTCAAGTAATTGTGGTAAAGACTGTAGCATAAATCTATTGTCTGAAAAATAAGAATGAATTATTTAATGCTTCTGTGAAATACAGTGTTCTATTATGATCAGATAGGTGGGTAGTGTTTCCTCAAAATTACGGACTCTTATTACTTCTGTCAACCTGTGTTTGTTGTATACTTTTTAAAAATTGTATTTTTCATGCAGTTTAATAATCACTTTTGTAGATTTTGATCTGCCTTTTAAGCTTTCATATTACAGCTAGGATCCAAAGAACCATGCAACAAGTTTCATACTCCTAAGGGGGCTTTAGGCTTGTGTTTTTTGAACACCCAGTTTCCTACCAGCACACAAATGGCAAATGGCTTTTGAAATGGGAGATACAGTCAAAAAGCAGTCTGGAATATGCTGGGGAGGATTGCTATTCAAAGAAAAAGAAAAACAGGTGATTCCACTTCACAAGCCATATTCTCTCAGTACACCTAAAGTAACTATTTGGATCCTGGCCATGCATTTTTTTTAAATCTAAAATATTTATTTGTAATACTAAAAAAGAGGACAAATAAGAACAGACAGCTTAAAGTGGTACATTTCAGTCTTCTTATAGCATATTCAAACAAGCAGCACTAAAAAAGAATGTAGAGTAGCTGGATTTTAATGCTTCTATATTCTAGCTAACTTAGTGTTATTTAACACAGGTAAATAGAGTGAATTTCTTGGTAGTTTTGTACTAAAACCTTTTCTTATTATGAACAGTCCCTTTTTTAATGTTTCATAGACCTCGGAGTAGAGGAAAACCTGCAGTGGAGGATGAAGACAGCATGGATGGGTTGGAGTCTGCAGAAACAGAAAACACTGTGGAAACTGGTAAAGGCATATACAATTACAAACAATGTTTCCTCTTTCTTGACTGCTGTTTATATCTGTATACTACTTATGGGTACAGGTATTTATACAGATGATAATGTTATCCATATTGTTATTAGGGCCCTGGATAAGCCCCTTGGTTTAAAGTTACTCTGTTAGATCCGCATACCTATTTTTGGGCCAAGCTACATATGACATCTTAATGTGCCACTGGGCCTGATGTGCTTTAACTTTTCTTGATAAACAGCAACTGGATCAAGACCATGGTAAGGAAGGGAAGCATTAACCCTACTTTCCCCACCATGGTCCTGATCCAGATACCCCCTTTGCAAAGGAGTAAAAAAGTTCTCATTTGTGGGGGACCCTGATCTGGCTGCTGTTTTCCAAGGAAGATTAAAGCATATCAGTGATATACCTTTAATGCTGCATAAAGTTATAATACTGCATGAAGTTATTTGAACTGATGAATATCTAGTTTGATGATCTTTTCTGTTGAGCTACATGGCGATACATCTTAAAAAGCTACCATTCACAGAGAACAGTTAAAAGTGTAAACTCTAGGTGTAGGCATAATTTTTGAACTAAGTCGTTAATAAATACTAAGGGCAGAGCACATTTATAGTTATACCTCAGTATGGATGTTGTAACAGTAATGTTTTGGAAAGTAACCCCCTCCCCATTGGTGTAAAATAGGCTAATGGCAAGAAAGATTAACTTAACAGTTTGAAGTAGGACTTTTAATCAACTTGCTCTCCTTGTTAAATAGAAGTCAAAGAACAATCTGCAGAGGCGGATGCCCAAACTGAAGTGGATGATGACAAGAAGCTAACACCAGTTCTTCAGCGCTCAGTGTCTGAGGAATCTGCAAGCTCCACTGCCTCTGTTGGTGTTGAAGCAAAAACCAGGTTAGAAAGTGAGACAAGCAGATGCTGAGTCAATGATGGGGGAAGGGCTGGGACCTAAACAAATGGTGCAGAGAATGCTGGGAGCAGACTTGCATCATCATGCTTCTGCTTTGAAGCATTAGCCTGTGTTGGCAGCTGCTCTATTTGAGGCTGATGGCTTAGCGTGAAAAAAAGAGCATGGATGGGTAAGCTTGTCTCTTAAACATTCCCCTCTGTTAACAAACAATCACAAGAAGACATCAATATTACAGAATATTAATTCAGCAGATTTAAATATGTTTGGATATTTGTATGAGGATTTTAACTGAAATATAAATCCTGCCTGTTCAAAATGTTTTTATATAAAGTTTTCTAGTTTATTGCTTCTAGAGCTCTGTTTCTCAAATCACTTTCTCCAGAGTAGTTCCACTACAGATGGGATTTACTCTGTAGTAAATTTCACATTTCCTTTGTTCAATAGTCCTCATTTCCTAGGCTCTCTGTGTTGCAGGCCTAAGCCTGCTTCATTGCACAAGGGTAAATAAGTGCTGAGCATTATTTTGATGTGTTAAAAATCTGCATATGCTACACTTTGGTTGAAAGTAGGTCTTTGATGGAGCGTGTTGCACTGAAAACTTCAAATACATCATATGTGTGAATGGAATTTGAGCAGCACACTTAATCACTGGGAAACCTGTCACAATTATTAACCTGTGTATAGCCATCTATGCTTTAGAAGAATACCTGGTCTGTGTATTATCTTTAAATACAATAACTTTATTTGGACCTTCATTAGGTTTTGAATCTGTGCCAGTTCACATCCTTCTTAAAAGCTCTGACGTGCATTTTGGTAGGATCTTTATATTTGCTGATATTATAAATAAAACTCAGTGATGTTGAAAACTCCAGTCTTCCGTGGTTCACTGCTAGCAAGAGCATATATATGTGGTGTGGGTGCATGCACAGGCACACAGAAAAATGGCAGTATTTCAGGAGGGATTTGCCTCCTCTTGGTGTTGCATGAGAATTAAGAGTTAGCAGGGGCAGAGCTGTAATCCAGCAGATGGGTTCAAATAACCCATCGTGCCTTGTGTTGGGGAGCTGTGGAGTGACTGGAGGAGCTGCTGAGCTCCCCTGGCTGGGGCTCCCACCGCTGCCTCCCTGGCAACTGGCATGGTTCTGTGCCACCTCCTTCCATCAGCCAAGCTCCGGGCTAATGAAGGGTGCAGAGGTGGCCCATCACCGCCTCCTTCAGTGGCTGGCTCGGCTCTGCGCCACCTCCTTGTATTTGCCACGCTCCTGGATGATGGAAGGAGGATGCGCATGTGGCCCATCAGTGTGACTGGCTTGGCTCTGCGCCGCCTCCTTCCATCGGCCAATGGAAGGAGGGCACAGATGCAGCCTGTCGCCGCCTCCTACCATCTCCTTCAGTAGCCGGCCGGGCTCTGCCCATTCTCCTTCCTTAGGCCAGGAGCCTGGCCAATGGAAAGAGGATGGTGGAACAGGTGGGAGGTGCCCTGAGAAGAGCGGAGGGTGCCTAAGTAGCAAACACAGGCCCACTCTCCCCTCACTATGCCCCTGAGAGTCAGATTGTATAACTGTATATTTGAGTTATGCAGTCAGGCAGGCTTTGTTTCTTGTCTGGGTTTTCAACACTGCCTATATTAAAACATACATTTTGGGAATGCTGTGGAAAATAGTGTATCTTGATTTCAGTAAAGCTTTTTGACAGTGTTTCCCATTATATCCTTGTTGAGAAGATGGTAAAATATTAAGTGGATTTATAGCTAGTTGAAGAACTGTACCAAGTGAATGCTCAGCCTTGAGGGGAGCTATCGAATGAAGTACAACTAAGTCCTGTCTTAGTTGCCCAATGCTGTTCAAAATTTGATTTGGTTGATTGAGTAGGGAGGATGCTTGTCAAATCTGCAATGGCTTGGAGCTGGTGGGGATGTAGCTAACACTTTAAAAGACAGAACCAAAATTCAAAGTAATATTGATAGGCTTGAACACTGGGCCAAATCAAGATAAAGTTCAACAGAAATAAATGTAAAGTCTTGCAGTTTAGTAAGAAAAATCAGTTGCATGAGTATAGGGTGGGGGAGACCTGCCTTGGCAGCAGTACATGTGAAAAGGATCTAGGTGTTTTATTAGATCACAAGTTGAACATGAAACAGCAGTATGATGTATCACAGTAATACAGTCTTGGGCTGCATTACCAGCTGCATAGTAGGGATGTGCAGAACGTTCCACAGTTGGAACATTCCATCTTGAAATGGACTGTTCCGAGTGTTCTGAGCTTGAAACAGAACACCATTTAAAAGGTGGCTTGTTTTGAGCTTGGAATGGAACAACCTGTTCCGAGCGCCAATTCGGAATCCAAAATGGTGCTAAGAATAAGTCAGAATATTCTGATATGGAACAGGGGCGGCGTTCCATTGAAACAACCAGCTCAACTGGTTGTTCTGACAGAACGTTCTGTGCAGAATGCTCTGCGCATCCCTACTCGGGATGTGCAAACTTGTTCAAAATCAAATTGGTTCACACTTGAGCTGACTCGGCTCGAAGGCTCACCCTTGAACCAAACTGGGGGAAGGGAGGCCTGGTCTGATGGTGAGTCGAGCCATCCCCCCGCCTTGCAAGCCGGCTCAGCGGTATACTTGTAAATGGGAATCTGGCAAGGATACCCCTTTACAAGTAAAGGGCTGTGGTGGCGGGGAGGGGAAAGTTCTAAATATTTCTTTTTACTTTTAAAAATCTCACTGCGCAGTTGGATGGCGGCGGCCACAGTAGTGGGAATGATGGTGGAGGTGGTGATGAGGGCTCCTTCCACCCTCCCACCTGCCTCCCAAATGATAGCCTGGGCCTGTTGCCGCCCATTTCAGGCCTCTGTGCATGCAGAGAGACCCGAAACTGCTTGCAGCTGGGTGAAGCTGTCATTTGGGAGGCAGACAGGAGGGTGAAAGGAGCCCTTGACGACAACGCCATCCCTGCCACTGTGGCTGCTGCTGCCATCCTACCACGCAGCGACGATTTTTAAAGGTAAAAAGAGAGAACTACCCCCACCCCATAGCCCTTTACTTGTAAAGGGGTATCCTTTCCAGATTCCCTTTACAAGTACAGCCGTCAAGCCAGCTTGACAACGGAAGTGGACCGGGCTGAGCTTGACTGAGCCTGAGCTGCCCCGATCGGCTTGAATCTGGTCCAGATTCGAGCCGAACCGGGCCAGTTGGTTCCATGCACATCCATAACCCTTACTGTATAGCGTCCAGATCACAAGAAGTAAAAGTTACTCTATTCTGTGCTAGTCGGACCTCACTTGGAATGTTGCCTGATTCTGGGCACCACATTTTGACAACACTGATGAACTGGAATGAGTTTAGAGGACATAAGAACAGCCCTGCTGGATCAGACCCAAGGACCATCTAGTCTAGCATCCTGTTTCTCACAGTGGTCACCAGATGCAGCTGGAGCCTGCAGGCAGGAGTTGAGGGCATGCCCTCTCTCCTGCTATTACTTCCCTGCAACTGGTACTCAGAGGCACCCTGCCTTTGAGGCTGGCCCACAGCCCTCTGACTAGTAGCCATTGATAGACCTCTCCTCCATGAAGTCATCCAAACCCCTCTTAAAGCCATCCAGGTTGTTGGCTATCACCACATCTTGTGGTAGAGAATTCCACAAGTTGATTATGTGTTGTGTGTGTGTGTGGGGGGGAAACCTTACGTTTGTTGGTCCTAAATTTCCTGACAATCAATTCCATGGAATGTCCCCTGGTTCTCGTATTATGTGAGAGGGAGAAGAACGTCTCTCTATCCACTTTCTCCACTCAGTCCATGATTTTATAGACTTCTATCATGTCTCCCCACAGTCATTTTTTTTCTAAACTAAATAGCCCCAGGTGTTGTAGCCTTACCTCATAAGAAAGATGCTCTAGGCCCCTGAGCCAGCATGGTATAGTGGTTAGTGCTGCACTAGGACCGGGGAGACCCGAGTTCAAATCCCCATTCAGCCATGAAACTAGCTGGGTGACTTTGGGCCAGTCACTTCTCTCTCAGCCTAACCTACTTCACAGGGTTGTTGTGAAAGAGAAGTATGTGGTACACCACTCTGGGCTCCTTGATAATCATCATCATCAACAACAACTTGGTTGCCCTCTTCTGCACCTTTTCCAGTTCTACAATGTCCTTTTTTAGATATGGTGACCGGAATTGCACACAGTACTCCAGGTTTTGTATAAGGGTATTATAATATTAGCCGTTTTATTTTCAGTCCCCTTCCTAATGATCTCTAGAATGGAATTGGCCTTTTTCACAGCTGCTGCACATTGAGCTGATACTTTCAATGAGCTGTCCACCACGACCCCAAGATCCCTCTGCTGGTCAGTCACCGACAGCTCAGATCCTATCAATGTATACTTGAATTTGGGTTTTTTTGCCCCAATGTGCATCACTTTACACTTGCCAACATTGAACCACATTTGCCATTTTGTCGCCCACTCCCCTAGTTTGAAGAGAACCTTTTGGAGCTCCTCACAATCTGTTTTGGATTTCACTACCCGAAAGAGTTTAGTATCATCTGCAAATTTGGCCACCTCGCTGCTTTGCCCTACTTCTAGACCATTTATGAATAAATTAAAAAGCACAGATCCCTGGGGGACCCCACTTCTTCCCTCCATTGTGAAAACTCTCCATTTATCCCTACCCTCTGTTTCCTGTCCTTCAACCAGTTAGCAATCCACACACACATGTGGACAAATGTGTTGGTACCTCTCCACGAAAAAAGAAGAACCCTTTCCAGTCCTCCGGTACTGAGCCCGATTGCAGGGATAAGTTATATATTTTAGCAAGGAGGTCGGCAATTTCACATTTGAGTTCTTTCAGGACTTTTGGATGGATGCCATCTGGCCCTGGCGATTTGTTAGTTTTTAGTTTTTCCAGACAGTTTTGAACATCATCTTGTCACTTCTGACTCAGTTCTTTAGCCTCCACCCCCGAAAAGCCTGGTTCAGTATCCTCTGCCGTGAAGACAGACACTAATTAATTATTTAATTTAGTTAATTAATTTAGCTTCTCTGCAGCCTCCATATCCTCCTTAATAATCCCTTTCACTACCTCATTGTCTAAGGGTCCAACCGCCTCCCTGGCAGGTTTCCTGCTTCTGATGTATTTAAAGAAGTTTTTGTTATTCCCCTTTATACTTTTAGCTAAATGTTCCTCAAACTCTCTTTTCGCCTCCCTTATTGTCACCTTGCATTTCTTTTCCCAGAGTTTGTGTTCGTTCTCCTCATTTGGACAGGCCTTCCAATTTTGAAAGGAAGTCTTTTATGGCTTCCTTGATGGTACCTGTTAGCCATGCTGACATCCTTCTGGACTTGGTGGTACCTTTCCTCCTTTTTCATATACATTCTAACTGGGTTTCTATAATTGGGGTTTTAAATAAACCCCATGCATTCTGGAGTGAAGTGACTCTCTTGGTTTCCCCTTTCAGTTTTATTTTCACCAGACTCTTCATTTTAGAGAAGTTTCCTCTTCTAAAGTTCAAAGTGTCTGTGTTAGACTTCTTTGGTAATTCTCTCCCCACATGTATGCTGAATTTGATCACACTATGGTCACTGTTCCCTAATAGCTTGATGACTCTGACATCACACACCATGGACTCAGGATTAAGTCCAAGGTCACCTTCTCTCTTGTCTGGTTCCAAGACCAACTGTTCTAGGGCAAAGTCATTCAACGTATCTAGAAATTTGACCTCTCTGTCATTACCTGACTGTGAATTTACCCAGTCTGTGTGTGGGTAATTGAAGTCACCCATTTTTACAGTCCTGCCTCTCCTTAAAACCTCCCTGATTTCCTGCTGCAACTGCCAGTCACTGTCAGCATTTTGATCTGGAGGGCTATAGCATGTCCCCAGTAGCACATTTCCTTCCAGGCCTTGTATTGTCACCCACAGGGTTTCTGTGGAGGACTCCGGTCCACATAGGTTTTCTAGCTTGTTAGATTCTATCTCTTCTTTAACATACAGTGCTACTCCACCTCCAAGGCACCCCTCCCTGTCCTTCCTATAGAGTTTATATCCAGGGATAGCAGTGTCCCACTGGTTCTCACTGTTCCACCATGTTTCTGTTATGCCCACTATATCTATTTCTGTGTTAGCAACCAAGCACACCAGCTCACCCATCTTGGCTCGGAGGCTACTGGCTTTGGCATGCAAGCACCTATACACTGAATCTCTTACCTGGAGTCTGCTATCTTTCTTTTGACTCTTTGACCAGCTGGTACAGCCTTCTGTCTGCTCTTTATGTGGTTCTGCTCTGTCCCCTTCTGTTTTATCTGAATCCTCTGCACCCTTGCACTTTAAGGGATGGCATTTGCTGAACCAGATACTGTCCAGGACCTGTCGGCTATTCCCCAAGTGTCGTTTTAAAAGCTACTCTGCAACCTTTTTGATTTTAGGTGCCAGCAGTCTGGTTCCATCTTGGTTCAAGTGCAGCCCATCCCTTTTGTACAGGCCTTGCTTGCCCCAAAATTTATTCCACTGCCTAACAAACCCCCTTCTCCCAGCACCAATGTCTCATCCACACATTGAAACCACTCAGCTCTGCCTATCTCATTGTTCCTGCATGAAGAACAGGTAGCATTTCTGAGAATGCTACCTTGGGGGTCCTGGGCTTCAAAACACTACTGATCAGCCTAAATTTGGCTTCCATGACCTCCCAACTACATTTCCCCACATCGGTGGTGCCGATGTGCACCACGACACCTGTCTTCTCCCTAGCACTGCCTAAGAGCCTATATAGAGCTCTTGAGAGCCAGCGTGGTGTAGGAGAGCCAGCGTGGTGTAGTGGTCAGAGTGCTGGACTAGGACCGGGGAGACCCGGGTCAAATCCCCATTCAGCCATGATACTAGCTGGGTGGCTCTGGGCCAGTCACTTCTCTCTCAGCCTAGCCTACTTCACAGGGCTGTTGTGAAAGAGAAACCTAAGTATGTAGTACACCGCTCTGGACTCCATGGAGGAAGAGCGGGATATAAATGTTAATAACAACAACAACAACAACAACAACAACAACAACAATAATAAATATCTAGATGCTGTGTGATGTCCGCTACCTTCGCACCAGGCAGGCAAGTCACCGTGCGGTCAACATGCAGGTCACAAACCCATCTCTCTATACCTCTAATGATTGAATCACCCACTGCAAGGAGGCCCCCACCCACCCAGAGGAGTATCCCATGTGCGAGAGGATATTGGCTCATCATCCACTGAAGGGGTCCCTTCTAAAGGGGCATCTCTCTCTTCCTCAGACCGATGTCCTCCTTGCCTGAGACCTTCATTCTCCCTGAGAGCAGTGGAGCTATCAGCCCTGGAGTGGGATGCCTCTACCATGTCCCTGAAAGTCTCACCTGCATGCCTCTCTGTCTCTCTGAGCTTCTCCAGATCTCGAGGGAACGAATTTGTTCCCTGAGAGCCAGGGCCTCCTTGCACCAAGCACACACCTATGACTTCTGCCCATGGAGCAAATAGTCATACGTGCAGCACTCTGTGCAAGACACTGGGAAGTGCCCCCTCTCCTGCTGGCTTTCTATCTTCATACTGGCTTTGTTTGCTGTTTACAGTATTTAGAGATAGTTTATTAGAAGGCTAGGTCTTGGCTGTAATGGTCAGCTATTTAACTGTCCAAGCAGCCTTTTTCAGGAATATGAGGGAGGGATTTGTACTTACGTTCTCTTCTCCACCGGGCTCCTTGTGATAATAGGGGCTTGTTCCAGGCTCCCCAGCACTCCTCCCGCTAAACTCCTGCAAAACTCCATTGTCCTGTTTGCTATCCCTGTTGGCTGTGCTGTATTAGCTATGCTTTTGGGCCTACACCTCTTATGTAGAGAGTGTGCTTCAAACTGAGCCACAGGATGTTGGTCAAAGGAATGTGGGGCCTCTGCCAGCCCTAGCTGACTCCACCCCCTCCAGGCAGGGACAAACTAAAACACAGAGACTATGCTAGCTTTGGCAAATAACACACAGACAGACTAGGACTTATCCCTTAGAGAGACACCAGCCCCTCAAAATCTCTCCTCCTCCTGTTAGTTAGTTTAAAGGGGGAAAAGGCTATATGTTGTTGATTAGGAAAGCTTGCTCACTTCCTGAAGCTGCTCCTGCTCTTTCCAGAGTAGGCTTCAAACTGAGACACTGAGGAGTGCAACAAAGATGGTGAGAGGTTTTGGAAACCTAGTCATGTAAGGAATGGCTGAAGGTGCTGAGTCCATTTAGCCTAGAGATGAGAAAACTAGGTGGGGAATATGATATAAGGGTGAGATATGAAATATTTGAAGGATTGTCATATTATTATTTATTATTTTTACATTTATATCCTGCTCTTCCTCCAAGGAGCCCAGAGCGGTGTACTACATACTTGAGTTTCTCTTTCACAACAACCCTGTGAAGTAGGTTAGGCTGAGAGAGAAGTGACTGGCCCATAGGAGGAACAGAACTATTCTTTTTTGCTCTTGAGGACAGGACTAGAATCAATGGGTTGAAATTAAAAGGAAACAGATTTAGGCTAGATGTTAAGAAGAATTTGCTAAACACTTGTCAGCTGTGGGACAATCTGGCTCATGCAATGGTGGATTCTCTTTCACTGGAGGTCTTTAAACAGAGGCTGAATAGTCATTTGTCTGGGTTGCTGAAGCAGTTTGCTTTCATGGAGATGTGAATTATAAGACTGTAAAGGTCCCTCCCAACTCTAAAATTCAGTGAAAGGAGAAGCAAAAATGTCTCTTTGAAAGTTCTTAATGTTCTGCAGTGTAATCATCAGTCTGTATGCTATGAAATGACTGACATTAGATTTTATCTCTTTTGAATACTGTATACAAAAATGAATGAAAGCAACCATGTAACATCAGTTGCTTAATTTTCCTAAAGCATAATGTGCTGCTGAAGTATAGACCAGGGCTGCATAACTTTGGCCTATCTGCAGATGTTGGAGTACAACCAGAGGCGTAACTAGGGAAAACGGCGCCCGGGGCAAGCATTGAAATGGTGCCCCCCCCGCGCCCCCAACATGCTACATTATACTTAGGTTTTTCCTCACAAGCGCCCGCCGCCGCCGCCAAGCCAGGCCACTTACTGGCCGCCAGGTGCCAGCAAAGCAATGGGGGGGGGGGGGCGCCGGCGGCGCGGAAGGGACCGCTCGTGGGGGAGGGGGCGCCGACGCGCTCCCTTGACTGCTGCAGCGCTGCTGCACTGAGCAGGAAACATTTGTATTAACAAAAATTTTTTAAAAATAATATTTTTTTGTCATGGCGGCGCCCCCCATGTGACCAAAAAAGATGGCGCCCGGGGCACGTGCCCCCCCTGCCCCCCCTATAGTTACGCCTCTGAGTACAACTCCCATCATTCCTGGTGATTGGCCACTATGACTGGAGATTATGAGAGTTGTAGTCCAACAACAGCTAGCAGGCTGAAGTTGTGCAGTCCTTATCTACACCATAAATATCTAGAGTTTATTTGGATCTAACTCAATCACTGGGGCTGTGGATTGCAGATTCCTTAAAAAAAAAAATCAATGCCTGGGACTTTATAAAGAAATGTTAAATGTAATAATGTCCTCATTGCTCTTAACATCTCAGTCAAATGCAAAGTGATGAACAGGTGACATGTTAACTATTGCTTATTGCCTCCATTTAAAAATATTATTCTGTTCTGAAAACATGCCAAATCTCATATTTTGATCCTACTGGTTAGAGAGAGTCTCTTGCATCCTACTCATTTCATTGTGTGCTGTAGTGATTTGAAAGATCTCCACAAATTTACAGTATGGAAATATTTCAAAAAGTGAAAACAAAAATATGGGGAAAGTTTTAAAGATTATTTTTGTATACTGTACATCAGCTTACAAATTAGTTTTTGCCTGTTTAAGGTAGACTGGCAAATGCTGCTCAAATTTTAGAATGGTTACTTTACACTTACTTGGGAGTAAATGCCATTGAAACCAGGGGGATTTACTTTGCGGAAAAACATTCAGGATTGGGCTGTAAATAAATAACTTGTTTATTTTATGAGTCAACTCAGACTGATCTATGGACATCAGTCTCTATAGATACTGTAGTGATGAAAATTCTGAATAACTTCTGAAAAGGAAAGAGCAGAATTTCAAACCTTTATATATTGTTTATTGGGGTTGGTGGTGTCACATTACTGGTCTCAGTGGGTCTAGTCAGTTTTGTAGCTTTTTCCCTTTAGGCTTATTGAGGTGAGGAGGAGGAGTCACCCCCCCCCAACCCCAAACTTTCCACCGTAGTTTTATTTTCTCTCTCTGTGCTATCTCCTTTATAACCTAGCTGTCTCTTTCCCTCCTCATCTTTCTGTTCAAACAAGTTCTAAATCTGTTCTTTACCTAGTTCTGCTCAAGATTTTCCTTTCTATCTGGGATATACCAAAGTAGAACTAGTCATTTTTGTTGAGCAAGAGAAGCACAACAACCCCTTTCCAATATAGCTGTGGAGAAGGTTTTCTAAATAGCCTTCAGCTGACTTTCAGAGGATGAGAGTTTTGAAAGCACACATTCAACAGCCACTTCCCATTTATGAGACACTTGGTATCTCCCCTCCCCCCATCCCCGCTTCTTCATGCATCCCTCAACTTGCTCACTCTCTTTTGCTAGAAAGGTTCATGGGTTTTACTTTTTATCCATTACCATCTCTCTCATGTTTCTATCAAGTTACTTTTTAATGCAGCTGGAACTATTTCAAAAGTTCCCATTTTTCATTCGAGCACTAGAACTGTTGTATGATCAGACCTAGAGAGTATTGTCACAACAGTAGTTACATGGGCCCACTTCAGACATCACACTGAGCTGTTTAATTATGGTTCCACATGATGCTATGGCCCTTAGTCTTGCATGCTCCTCCCTCCCCTTTGCGATTGAGTAGAGGATGTTTTACTCACCTGGTCCTGGTTTATAACAAACTAAAACTTGCTGTGATGTCAGAATTCTGGAAGTCTTGGCTTGTTCCAACCAAGATTTAAGAATAAGTCGGGATATGAAACTAGGATTTAATATGAATGCTTCCTTCACTTGTGGTTGAAAGGAAGTGATGAGTGCACGACCTGATGCTTGTGAATGTTGCACAGAAACATGATTAAACAGTGGCTTCACATGACATCTGAACTGGACCATGGAGTGTTTGACCTTTTTAATCAGTGCAAAAAACTGTTTAGTGGGTCATGATTCTGTTATACATCTTTATTTTTTCTCAGGCAATATTTGATTTGTACTTTAACTTGTGAGAAATGTGCACATGCACCTCTATTCTGTGTCTACACACTTCAGTGATGGGCTTGAGGAGATGGAGAAGTCTTCTGCTCAAATAACCCAAATCCACAATGCGTTAAGATCTCGACACACCCATTCAGCCATTGTGGTTGTAAGGTGTAGCCCCATCATGAAGTAGAGTAAAATGGAAACTTTTCAGTGCTGTTAAGTGGTAGCAAATTGTCATTCATTTAATATCCTACTATGGAGGCGGGTGCAGTTTGGATTTTCTGCCTTGGGTTCCAAAATTTCTTAGATTTTGGTTAGAGAGGTTGAGTGTTGCAGAAGGCTAAATAAGCTGAGGAGTGGGAGACTACAGAAATTTCCAGAAACACTGGTGTAAGTTTATATGGTTTTTATGAGATGCTTCTGTGAAGAAAAACTAAAATGAATTTGTATTTGATGTTTAATAGTTTATTGGCTATATTTAATGTTGTGTTGGATATAAAGATTTCTGTTTTGATTTAGCTAAATTATCCATTTTTGAGATTGTTCTTTATTTTCTGACTCTAACAGTGAACAGCTCTGCGCCTTTTGTTACTGTGGAGAACGAAGCTCATTAGGACAAGGAGAACTAAAACAATTCATTCCAACACCAGGGTTTATCACTCCATGGAACAACCAGCCTTTAAATAAGAGTGAAACTGGTGATGGCAGTGACAGCATTTGTGAGAGTACGCCAAAGCAGAACACAGTCCTGCGCAAATCAAGAGGACAGAAGAAGTAAGCCTTTCTATTTGTAACTAAATAAAAATATAATTATTTAAATAATAATAATGTTCTAGTTTCCTTGCTAATTTTAAGTAGTGGCATGGTTATGTAGCATTGTTTTCTTTTAGTAGTAGTTTTAAAAATGTTTCTTCTTTGTCTAAGTAGAAACTTAAATTAAAGAACCATACTTGTAAAATATGAGTGCCTTCATCAGCAGAAAGCTTTTGCAGAAATAACCAAGGTGGAACTCAGAAAATATGGCATTTGGGGGCAGAGTCAGGGGTGCAATCTCCCTCCATGTGTTTAGTCAAGATGTGGATATGAAGACGAAGATAGAACTCTTCTCTCAGCTTAACCTATATCACATGATAATTATGAGGTTAAAACTCTGTTTTCTTTGGAATCAGAGTAGGAAACAAATGTAGTAATTAAATAGCAGCTGTTGCTAGCCCCATCAACTTTTCTAGCTTGTTCTTGCATAATAATGTGTATTAAAAACTAGCCTTTAATAGGATGTATACAGCCACCTGTAGCAGGGATTGAAAAATCCTATTTCTTAGCTATTAATACTCTTATTTGTTTTTGTTTATATAGTCATGTCATGTGCATCAGTGGAGCATTTTATAGTAGCTGTTTTTGAGAAATGGAACAATTGCGTATGTAGCCTGTATTCAAAGAATTGTTGGTGTTTGTGGAAAATAAATGTTAAGTGTTTCTGTTACTAGAAAGGCAGGTCTCTTTGTTCATCAGTGTGTAGTATAGCATATTTTTAAAAGTATAGTTGAGATTTCAAATTTATTTCATGTTTATGCTGATCAGACAACTCCTTAAGGGGCTGTTCTGCTATTCTTCGGGTTCTGTTGTGCTGACGGATTAGTAAAGGTTTTTGTAGCCTATGGGAAAGTGCAAAATTAATTTAGCTTGGAACAACTAACCAGCTCTGTCCCCTGAGGATGGTGATGTAATCATACCCAAGTGCCATGCTGGCTGGCACCCAAGTTTAAGTACTAAAGCGATTGTTGTGTTGGAGTTTTCTCATTGGTGGCTAGCCCTGGACTGCTGCCAGTAGAATGAAGCAGTAAAGTAGGAAATGAAACAATAACAAAGAGAAGCAATCTTTTAAAGGGACTTAAGGTGGACCATTTTAAGGAGAACCAGCGTGATCAAACTTACATCATGCTGAAAGAATTGCAGATATTTTTTTCCTTTGTATGGCCAGTCTTCCCCCAACCCCACATCCTTTGTTCATATCAATTTCAGCTTAGTCACTCTTAAGCATTAATGCTTATGTCTTCTGCACAAAATACCAAGCTGTGAGCACATTGTTCATTTTCAGTTTTCCAGCAGTGAGAAAACTTTCAATCATTCAAGTTTTCCTAGTGTTTATGTTTTGATAGAAATGAATGAAATTTTAGACTAATATGAAATGTAATGGGAGAAACTTGCTAATAAATCAGTATTAAATTCTTGATTTTTCATTTAAACAGGCTGAATTGCAAGTCCCAAGTTTTTCTGTACCTGTTAATTTGTGCTTATGTAAATATTTGCTATATAGTACTATGAAAATGGAAAGCAGGTTGTATGCATATCTGTGTATGACTTTTTTCAGGAGCTCAAGATAGATACAATAAATGGGCGTGGGGAGCCTCTTCTTCTGACCTTCTTCTGCTGTAGGGGAGCAACAGCAGGAGAGGAGATATACTCCTGGTTATGAGCTTCCCAGAGGCATCTGATGGGCCACTTTGGAAATAGGAGACTAGATAGGCTTGGGCCTGATCCAGCAATGTTCTTAGTTTCTTGTTAGAATGTGTATAAAGAATGTATGTTCTCAGCAGCTCTTTACATATGTTGTAATGAATGCATGTAGATCAGGGCGGAGCCTCCCTCTCTTTGTCTTCATTATACCTACTTTTATCACCTGTAAAGGCCTGAAGTCCTATGCAGCGTTCACTCTAACATGGAACATTCCAGATGTTGTTGACTGCAACTCCCATAATTTCCAGCCAAAGGCAATTGCAGCAAGAGATGCTGGGAGTTGTAGTCAACAACATCTGGAATGTTTCATGTTAGAGGGAATGTTGGTCCTCTAGAACTTCTCTGTTCTAACTTTTCTGTAGATTGCAGTCATGTGCCTTTCCAAATCAGTGAAAATTATGTGAATAGTGGGGAAGATCTCTTGATTCTGAATACATTATGATCAATACAAAATAAATGTTTTATAAATTGGAGTTACCCCAAAGCAGTTTAAATGCTGCTGGATTTATGAAACAAGACAAATAAACAGTTATCCATGTGTGCTACTAAAGAAAATAGCAAGTTAATGGAATACATTTATGTCCTAACTTGGCTTGATATACTTGTGTTGGGTTCTTGGAAATCTGCAAGTATCTCTTTCTTTATATATATTTTATATTTCTAAATATTTTGTTTGTTTAAAAATGTATAACAAACCAATATGTAAACTCAAATTCATTTAATTTAAATTGCTTAATCAGTTTTTGTATCCCATGTAGAGAGACGTCTCATCAGAGTATAACGTCTTATACTTGTACAAGTACTCAAACTACTTCTGATGATAAGGTTGTCAAATTCTGGGATGAACTCAAAATGGTTGGCTTACCAGATGACATTGATGTCCAAGCCTTATTTGAGCCAACAGGTAGTGTGCTACTTCAGAATACTTACTGGACAGCATGTAACTTCAGTCATAATATATTGTACTGCTTATTTCAGTTCAGTGTAGGTGTGTATTTATTATTATTATTATTATTATTATTATTATTATTATTATTATATTTATATGCTGCTCTTCCTCCAAGGAGCCCAGAGCGGTGTACTGCATACTTGAGTTTCTCTTTCACAACAACCCTGTGAAGTAGGTTAGGCTGAGAGAGGAGTGACTGGCCCAGAGTCACCCAGCTAGTATCATGGCTGAATGGGGATTTGAACTTGGGTCTCCCTGGTCCTAGTCCAGCACTCTAACCACTACACCACGCTGGCTCTCTTTAAGGATATATGTATCCTTATTTAAGGATGTATGGATAATATAATAATAATAATAGGATATATATTATATTAAGGATATATAAGGATATCCTTATATTTAAGGATATATATTAAAGTGCTAAATAATAGCAAGTATATAGGTTATTTTATCATACAGATATGGGCTTTTAGGGGATAATGTACCTTTTAAGATTACATTTTAACATACAGTACTTGAAGCCATACATTGCTTGTTCAAGCGGTAAATTGTTTGGTACTGCTAGTGGGTTCTCTATTCAGTAATATAATATTTAAGCTGCCTTATACTGGCTAACATCCAGACTAAATTGCTCCTGAGTAGTCCTGTTGAAATCAAGTAGTTCTTTAGAGTAACTCCTGAGTAGTACTATCAACTTATTGTAGATGTCCGCCATTGCCTTGATCTCCTAGTTCAGCTGGTAGAGGCTCTCTAGTATATCAGACCCAGGTTTTTGTTTGTTTTGCAAAATACAAAGGTATAGATTCAGAATGTGTATGCTGAATCTTACTTCTGAGCTTTGTAGTACTTAAGTTTCAGTTGCTTGTGATGGACATTTTGAGCATGCAAAGCATTTGTAATTAATGGTTCAATTGGCATTCTAAACTTTTCCTCGGTGTAAATTATAAATAATAATGTTTATCATGCACAATTAAGATAACCTATAACACAAGAAGCCATCATTAGACAAGTAGGAAAGCCTACCTAAAATATAACTATGCTTTGGCTCTGTATGTTATGGTAATGAGAGGATGATGTAGTTATCAACTGCCTTTGGCTTTTGTATCCCAACAGGCTGTCTGCTCAGTTACAGAAAGGGGAAGGAGATATGACACTACTAATCCCAACTAAACTCCAGTAACAAAAATAATGGGCAGCTATTTAGTGAATCTTACTAGAATCTAGATGTGGCATTTAGGGAACAAATTTTCATGTCCAGAAGACATTAGCCTTATTAACACATTATGTTCAATGCACCTACAACCTGTGTAAAGTGTATGCACGTATGGACCTGTAAAATGAACGCATGTACAGTACATCATTCACATAGAAACATGTGCATGAGTACAGATATGTATGCATGCAGATACAACATAATGTTTTGGATAGGGCTAATGTGGACTGCTGAAGTGGAAATAGCGGGTGAGAGAAGTCCACCTTATAGTTGTTTAGATAAAGCTCGGGTCTTTTGATTGTAAGCCTAAATTATCTCTTTGAAGAATATGTGTGTGTGTTTGTGCGCGTGCGCACATGCATAGAGAGAGAAGTTCATTTCACTCCCTATCCTTATTGTAAGTTGTTGTGGACTCAATTTTGCAAGCATGTCAGTTACTGAATCTGCTGCTGGAATCGTTATATGGTTATCTTTTTCTAGTACATTTCCTGTCCATACAGTCATTCTGTTAGTTTATAAGCAGCTGTCTTAGATGTTAAGCAGCTGTCTTAGATGTTTCCCCTCTCTTTCAATCAGTAGGTTAAGTGTTCTCTTGCAAAATCTGTAAAACTAATCAATGCATTTGCTGATCACCATGTGCTAGGTCACTGCTGGGCTCATAACCGCTGTGCAGAATGGTCACTGGGAGTATGCCAGACCGAAGAGCAGCTACCGGTGAACGTGGACAAAGCTGTTGTCTCAGGGAGCACAAATGTGAGTTGAAAATAATTTAGGATTCCACAGATCTTAAATTTGAATATAAAATATCACAGATGCAGAAGAAGCATCACTAATGCAGTGTGAACATTCTACATTTTATTATTAATTCAAAATATGTTTGCCTCTATGTGAATTGAGTTTTGTAAATACTATTTTGGATGCTAAAACTAATAAAGGGAGAGAAAAAGGATGGTACTTCACCAGCAAATCATTGCTCATTGCGGAACTGTTTTGTGAACAAGTATTCAGACAGGAGCTGGAACTAGCAATTAGGGATGTGCGTGAAGTGTTTTGTGCACATCCGCGGAGTGGGCTGGGAGGGGTGGGGAGATGGAGATCGGGCACCTTAAAAAGGAGAAGGTAGGTCTTACGTGCCCCTCCCTTACTCCTTCTCCACCACCCCCAAGCAGTGCTGTTTGTATTCAGTAGCCAGGCTCTATGTTTGCCCAGCTGCATCTTGCTAGGAATAGGAAATTCCCTGTTCCCAGCAGCCTTTGGGCAGTGTCAGGAAGGAAATGGCATCTAAGCATGTGCAGACACCTTCTTGAATGTTCAGCAACACTGAACATTCAAGATGGCGCCAGCACATGGTCAGCCATCATTTTCTTTCTGATGCTGCCCAAAGGATTTCCTCATTTTTTTATTCCAAGCTATTAAACTTGCAAAGAGGAGAGGGATTTCTTCAGAAGAAGTTTTCCAGGAGGTCTATACATTATGTAACCTCTTGATTTTGGATGCTGCAAAATAGGCAAAAAATTTAGCCTAGCAGATTAGCCTGATCTGGAGCGTGATCCGTTGAATCCATTAGAATGGGTTCTGCACTGAAGCCTGTTAGTGTGGAGTACCGTAGCTCCTCTTGGTGTTTGCACCCCACCCCATGTGGCTATTTAAGGCGGGAGGAAGCGCCAGGACTTCAGTTCCTTGGAGACTGCCGTAGCGATCGGTTCCTGTGTCACTATGGAGTCACATTCTGGTTTCTTGTTTTTTTCTGAGTTCTTATTTTTTTTTTTTTTAGGATTGTTTTATTGGCTACTCTGACCTTTGGATTGCTTAAAACTAGGGGTGTGCACAGAACCGATTCCGTGCACACTCGGGAGGGGGTTCTCTTTGAGGCCTAGGGAGGGTGTCCTTACATTCCCTGTGCTCTCCACTCTGGTGCTGTGTTAGAAATCACAGGTGTGGGGTGACTGAATTCCCTCTTGCCACTCCAGGCAGCATAATACTGGAAGTGGTGTGCACCACACACATGTGTGCATGTGTGTGGCATGCGCACGCCACTTCTAGGGAGTGGCAAGAGGGAATACAGCCACCCCATGCCAGAGAGATTTAATGCAGCACCAGAGGGAGAGCACTGTGGGGGAGGTAAGAACACTGTCCCTACGCCTTAAAGAGCCCCCCCCCCCGCATTCGAACTGGCTCGAACACGGGGCTTCCAAACCTGTTCGGCGGTCTGTGTATAGACCGGTGAACAGGTTCATGCACATCACAACTTAAAACTACCCCCCCACCACCATTTTGCACAACAGAACATGGACAATGACATTGGATGACCCTAAACGCTTTGGAAAAAAGACAGATAAAAAAGTTTTTGTTCTAAGTGTAAGGCTAAACTACCCTTGCAAGACGGCCATGATTTGTGTTTGCTCTGCCTGGGGGAAGCCCACAACACCTCTGCATGTAAAGTTTGCCAGTCCTTTTCAAAACAGACACAACGCAACCAGGAGCAGTGTCTGAGGGCAGCACTGTATGACGATGTGTTAAATTCCCTGGTCTGTCTAAAGAGGGAACTCATTCGACTTCTAAAAGAGATGGCAAAAGAGATGACCTCAATTTACCAATATCAGGTACTGCCGTTTGGCCTCTGCACCCCACCCCCCGGTGTTTTCACACAGTGCATGGCGGTGGTGGTGGTGGTGTACCTCCGAACCAAGGGTACTGGCAATTTACCTTTACATAGACTTGCTCCTGGCTTCAAAAGACAGAGAAGGGTTACTTTCTCAGATACAGCATTGATTGATTGATTGATAAATTTGTATACCGCCTTTCATTAAAACAATCCCAAGGCGGTTTACAGCAAAATTTAAACACAAGATGGTAAAAAAGACACAATTAAAATATTAAGTGAAAAATATTAAACAAATCTGATTAAAAATTTAAAACAAAAGCATAAAAGCAATACAGAGTACGAAGAGCAGCAGAGAATCAAATAAATGCCTGGGCAAAAAGCCAAGATTTTACACTCTTTCTAAAAGCTGTGATGGAGACCGAGGAGCGAATAGCCACCGGGAGAGCATTCCAGAGTCTGGGGGCAGCAACAGAGAAGGCCCTGTCCCACGTGCACGACAACCGAGCCTCCCTCATTGTCGGCACCCGGAGCAGAGCCCCCTCAGATGACCTCGTCAAGTGGGCAGTAACCCTTGGGAGCAGGCAGTCCCTCAGGCATCCCAGGCCCAAACCGTTAAGGGCTTTAAAGGTCAAAACCAGCACCTTGAATTGGACCTGGAAACAAACTGGTAGCCAGTGCAGCTCTTTCAAAATGCGTGTGATGTGCTCCCACCAGGCAGCTCCCTATAAAACCCTAGCTGCCGCATTTTGCACTAGCTGCAGTTTCCGGATATTCTTCTCGGGATAGAGGTCAACTGGAAGAAATCTCATCTAAACCCTGTGACATCGATTTTCTACATAGGGGCTGTTCTAGATACCCAGATGGGAGGAGCCTACTTACCACAAGGAAAAGTCCAGGCCATAGTGGATCTTGTACATCAGTTTCACTCAAACCCAGTGCAGCATGCAAGGCATATTCAATGCCTCCTGGGCCTTATGGCCTCCTTAAGACAACGGTTTGGCATACACGCCTGAAAATGAGAAAACTGCAGTTATGGTTCATATCGATCTGATGGGTGGGGGCAGTCATTGCAATGGCAGCATGGCCCAGGGACAGTGGAGTTGCCAACAATGACATTTCCACATAGATTTCCTGGAACTCTTGGCCGTATTTCAAGCCATGAAGGCCTTTCTACCAATGCTCAGAGGGAGAACTGTGCAGTTACAATTGGACAACACAACAGTGATCGCCTACCGAAACAGACAAGGGGGGAACGGTGTACAGGTCTCTGTGCTCATTGAACATACAAATATGGCACTGGTGCATCGAAACAGCACCACCCCTTTGGCCATTCACATAAACGGTCGGAGAATGTCCTAGTGAACGGTCTGAGTCATTCATTTACCAGGGAAGAGTGACACGAGTGGGAACTGAACAACAAGTACTTGCTTCCAATATTCAGAGCATGGGAGTTCCCAAAAATAGACTTGTTCACAACAGTTCTCAATGCCAAGTGCAAAATGTTCTGCAAAAGGGCAGGCCATGACTCAGTCACTGGGGGACATGTTCCAGATGGTCTGGTCTCAGCACCTATTGTACATCATCATCATCATCATCATCATCATCTATTTTATTATTACATTTATATCCCACTCTTCCTCCAAGGAGCCCAGAGCGGTGTACTACATACTTAGGTTTCTCCTCACAACAATCCTGTGAAGTAGGTTAGGCTGAGAGAGAAGTGACTGGCCCAGAGTCACCCAGCTAGTTTCATGGCTGAATGGGGATTTGAACTCGGGTCTCCCCGGCCCTAGTCCAGCACTCTAACCACTACACCACTTGTAGGGAGAGTGGTGGTGTGTCTTCTGACCTGTCAATCCACATGCATCCTGATCACTCCATGGTGGCTTCAGCAACCACATCTACTCGAAAATGTCCAACCACACATACAGGAGGCTTCCTCAGCACCAAGATCTTTTGTCACAAGAAAGCAGTCAAGTACTGTACCCAGAGGTGCCCACTCTACAGTTAACAGCATGGAAGATAGGCTTCTAGATAAAATCCTACATAACTGGAGGAAGCCTTCCTCTAGGAGAAACTATGCTAGTAAATGGAAGAGGTTCACTTGCTATGCAGCCTCAAATGGCTTTCGCCCTCTGAAAGCTACTGTCCGTCACGTCCTGCTGTACCTAACCACCCTAAAGACCTCCCTACTTTCTAATGTCTCCATAAAGGTTCGCTTAGTGGCGATCTCAGCTAGACACCTGGGATGGGATGGAAAAACAGTGTTTTCTCACCCCAGCTGTAAGAGCTTTCTGAAGGGTCTCACCAATATGTATCCTCTGGTTAGATAGCCACTGGATCAGTGGAGTATATCCTTGGTCCTTTTGACTCTTATGGGCATGCCCTTTGAGCCCCTGGCTACAGCTAGTCTGAAGCTGGTTTCTCTGAAGACTGCCTTCTTGGTGGCAATTACAACTGCCTGCAGGGTGAGTGAACTTACAGCCCTGAGGATGGACGTGCCTTTTGAAAGCTTCTACATGTTGCTACATCCTCCCATTACTTTCCTACCTAAGGTTGTGATAGATTTTCACATAAACCAAGACATCATGCTACCTACCTTCTTCAGCTCTCCAAGCACGGCTCTTGAAAAGGTTCTGCTTTCCCTAGATGTCCAAAGGACTCTTCTGTTCTACCTGTCAAGAACAAAGATGATCAGAATGACAAAAAAGTTGTTCATAACCGACAAAGGAAGAACTCTGGGACAGGCCCTGTTGAGGCAGAGGCTATCCCACTGGCTAGTGGAACTAATCCTATTGACATATAAGTTACAAAAAGTTCAGCCACCTAAGTCCATCAAGGCACATCAGTCAGAGCTTACGGTGCCTCAGCGGCTCATTTATCTAGCATATCATTTTGAGACATTTGTAGATCTAAAAACCTGGTCCTCAGAACAGCCCTTCATAAAGCACTGTGCGATTGACTTGCGTTGTACAGCAGAGGCGAATTTTGGGAGAGGTGTTCTTAAAAGGGTGTCATAGTGACACTACTGCTCCCTCCTCCTTTAGGAGCTAATCCATTCTAATGGATTCAGTGGATCACACCCCAGATAAACAGGTTGCTCACCTGTAACTGATGATCTGGTAGTGATCTGTTGACATCCATTAGACCAGGGGTGGTGATCCTTGGCCCTCCAGCTGTTTTTGAACTACAACTCCCATCATCCCCAGCCACAAGTTGTAGTTCAAAAACAGCTGGAGGGCCAGTGTTCCCCACCCCTGCATTAGACCCTCCTGAAACTCCCCTCTGCAGTAGTGCTTAAGTCGTCTACGTATTTATTATTTATTTAATACATTTGCATACCGTCCCAAACACAAGTTTTTTATAGTCTATGTAGAACTCACCTATTGCTCCAGAGATGCTTGACTGCTCCAGCGGTCTCCAAGGAACTGACATGCTGGTGCTTCCTCCCTCCTTAAATAGCCACATGGTCACGTGGGGTGGGATACAAATGCCAGGAGGAGCTTTGGTACTCCACACCGACAGTCTTCAGTGCAGGCGCAGAACCCATTCTAATGAATGTCAACAAATCACTAGCAGATCATCAGTTACAGGTGAGCAACCTGTTTTTTGTGAACACCACTGCAATAAACAGGAGCATGGATCCTTTAAAAAAAGTGTTATTTTTTTTTAAGGGTACAAACGATACTGTGGTGAGATACCGCTAAGATTTTAATGGGGAAAACAGGATAAAATATCTTTATTTTAAACACCTAGTTTGTTAAACAAATGTTTTCTCTAAAAGCAAGGTAAAAGATGAAAACATACAGTGTATATATAAGATCTGTGCACATGTGCACACATACATGTGTCCCACAGAAAAATAACAAATACAAAACATAATTGCGCAATAGGACAGAAATATTTTTTGCACTAGAATATTATTAAACAACTGACAGCTGTAGGTTAGGGAGCAAAGTAAATTACAACAGCTGCCATCAAGACTACCTTCATGCTGGCAGAAGAGCTTTTTCGGTCACACAAGGATGAGGAGCTTCCCCTTGCAGGCAACTGTGTTCCCTTGCAGCCAGACTATGTTAGTCTGGATGTCAGCCAACAACTGTAGAAAATTAGAAATATGCACATTTGCATCTTATTGTTTGCACGGTGCGGAATTTCTCAATGGTATTAAGGGGCAAAGTGACATTTATTTATTTAATAATTTATTGACAACCATGGGAACACTTGGGTAAGTAATCGTTTTCTTTGGCTCCAGACCATTTGTGTGTGTTTTTTTTTTAAGAAGTCTAATAGTGTTGTGCATCATGGAAATGTTCTGGTGTGACATCTGTGCATTGCATGCTCCTCTTCCTCTCCCCTTTGAGCACTAAATGTTCCTCTTTTGTGGACTTGAGGAAAGAGGAGGGGGAGCGCATGTGCCTTGGATCTATAAGACTTGTTCTCATAGAGGGAGAACATGATTTCCTGTTACGTCTGAACCTGAACATTATGTAATTGTTTCTCCTAAATCTTGTGTAGCCAGAAGAGTGCTACTATAGATTTTTCAGTGGCTTCCTTCAGAATATTCTACTTTCCCAAGGGCATGCAGTGATTCTCTTGCTAATCAAGATGATTGGCTAAACCCAGGGTGGTCTATGTAAGGGAAGTTTGCAATGACTAAAAATACTGCTGGTTTTTTAGTTTACTGTTAAAAAGTTAATGAATAGTGTGGTGTGTTTCTTTCCCCAAATGAGTCTGCTAAATTACCTTTGAGGCTGGGGAGGTCCTTTATTTCTATGCTTTTCCACCACCTGATGCCAAGAATTCAGCAGATGGCCTGTTCTTCAGAAATGCTTGGTGAAGCATCATGCACATACCATAAATGAGACATATTAAATAACACTTCATTTGGTTTAATCAGTTTAGTTTCTGGAGTATGTCTCTGACATACTCCAGAATTTAAGTACTGAAGTCCTTAAATTACTTACTCTGGGGTAGTCTCACTGAGATCACCACTTCTCACCAGCCCTCTGTTTAGTGCTGTGTATATATGGTCCCAATCCAGCAACTGGAACTCTGCATGGTTTTACACATATGGGATCCAATCCGGAAGCCATGTGCATATCACTCAACGGGATGTATTAATTACTCTCATTAGTCATTCCCATGTCTGCATATATGCAAGATTATCTTTTTCAGTTGAGTAACACATATAATTGATAGTTTGTCCAGAACCCAGGTGAGCTGACTGTGTCTCTGCAAAAGTGCTCAATTAGGTTTATATGTTATCTTCTGTACTTAACTGGTTCATCTTGATTTTTGCTTATTTTCAGTTTCTTGATTCACCACTACTCATTCAGATTTGCTTAAGTTATAAAGTACCATCATAGGTTAATTTTCCTGACTGACATCTTGTTATCAGCAGAATATTGTGTGAGATTCTGGGCTGAACCTGCAGCCAGGTACTTGCCTGTTTAGGAGATGGGATTATTTCATTCCAATACCTTCTTTTGGCACTGGCCACCAAAAAGAAAAAAAGCTGTATTTCTGACCAATCCTTTTTTTCTTCACTAGAGTGCTGCTTCTGATTTCCTAATACAGTGGCAAAAGAATATCCTGTAGGAAATATTCTGTGTGAATTCACTCTTGGCAATGAAGCAGAAAAGTAGAGGCAGTCCTGTAAGAGTTTTTCAGTTGCTTTTCTTAACTTCAGTGTTATGGAAAAGGATCTTTTATTGAACTCTGCATTTTGTATGTCAGGGCACTAGAATGAAGGGAGAGAGGTTGTTGCTACAAAGACATTTCAAAAAAGGTTTGATGTTGAATAAGATCAGAAGTACAACAGATGCTTGGAAACCAAAATGCTTTGGAAAAAGACAGAATGGACAAGGGCATCCAGAGAGAAACTGACAGAGAAGCTGCAACAGTACAAATACAAAAGCTTGAAATCCCATCGGAGAGTCATAAAAGAACTTATGTTCCTAAAGGAATTTCCACTGTAGACTCCTTTTATCCCCTAGCATTTAGCAAAGCTATTTTCTGAGAGCCTTGAATTAACACATCTTTTGTTTTAAAAGTGTTTTTATTCCCTTCTGCACAAATTGAGTAGGAAATACTTTAAAATACATAATCACAAAATAAGGCATAACTTTATTTTCCAGATGCTTTCTTTAAAGTTGTATAAAGGCACTGGTCCTGGAGTTGGGATTGGGGGTGGAGAGCCGGTCTTGATGTAGTGAGCATGAATTCTCTAAGCAGGGTCTACCTTGGTTTGCATTTGGATGGGTGACTACATGTGAGCACTGTCTGCTGTAAGATATTTCTCTTAGGAATGGGACTGTATCTCAGTGGTAGAGCATCTGCTTGCATCTCCAGGTAGACTGGGAAGGATTCCTTCCCAAACCTTGGAGAGCCGCTCTGGTCAGTTTAGACCAAGGATTCTCAGTCTTGGGTCCCCAGATGCTACTGGACTTTAACTCCCATAATCGCCAACCAAAGGTCACTGGGGCTAGGGATTATGGGAGTTGAAGTCCAATAACATCTGGGGACCCAACACTGAGAATCCCTGGTGTAGACAATACTGAGCTATAGGGATGTGCATGAAATGGAATTTGTGTTCTGTTTCAAGCTCAAAATGAAATGCAAAATGGCAGAATCATTTCATCAAAATAGCAGTGGAGCCAGCTCTTTTGACGAAACAACTCGAAACATTTCAAGTGTTTTGGCTGTAAGGAGCAATGGGGAAATTCAAAACACCCCATTGTTCCCAATGGGTAGCTCCTAGGGACATCGGAGTAGATTGGGTGGTAGGGCATGATGGGCAAGCAGGCAATTTTAAACAGAATTGTAACCTTCCCCAAAACACCCATGGGATCCTACACAGAACACACATTTTCAAACATAGTCTAAAAATGGCCCAAAAAGAATAGCTGACCCAGAATCCACTGCCAGCCACAATGCCTTTTCTGCAGTAACATCATTGGCACAAGTTGCTGTCTCACACACTATTATGACTTCTTATGTGCCTAGCATAGGAAAAGATGCCATAGCAGCTTGTATAGCAGCAAGTATAGCTATAAATAAGCTCAACTAGAGCAACTTTAGCCACATTTTGACTTGAGTATACCTTGTAATGCAGATTGTAGAGCAGTGAGTGAAGCACAAGTTAGTCTCAAGGCCAGACTTCGAGCTCATCACAGCAATCATGCTAGTGGTCAGATTTGGTCCCAGCTTCTTCCAGTAGGTTACTCTGTGGTAGAACAGGTGAGAGAATGTGGTGGGGAGGTGGAGTGGCTGTGGTCTATAAAAATAACATCTCCCTTACCAGTGACCCTGTCAGAGAATTTGCTCTGTCAACTCTCAGGCCTTGGGGAGCAGCTCCAACTACCCACAGAGTCTGGCCTTGCTCCTCTGCAATACCAGGTCAGTTCAGAATAAGACTGAAATTGTCCATGATTTGATCATGGATGAGGGAACTGACCTGGCATGTATAACTGAGACCTGGTTGGGGGAGGCACGTGGTCCAGTGTGGGTTCAACTTCTCCCTCCAGGTTACTTTATTGTGGAGCAGGCTAGGGGAAGTGGGCGGGTGTATGTGTGGAGTGGCTGTGGTCCATAAGAATATCATCTCCCTTACCAGGGCCCCTGTGAGACAGTAGACTTATATTGAGTGTGTCTTTCTGAGGCTGGGAACTAGAGATAGATTGGGGATTCACCCCACTGCCCAACTGACTCCCTAACTGAGCTGATGGAGCTGGTCCCGGAGTCTCCCAGGCTTTTGGTGCTGGGGGACTTCAATATCCACTTTGGGGCTGGCTTGTCTGGTGGGTCTCAGGAGTTCATAGCGGCCATGACAACTATGGGCCTATCCTAATTGGTTTCTGGATTGACACATGATGCTGGTCATACGTTGATTTGGTCTTTTACTCTGATCAGGGCAATGTTGATGTCATCTCCCCATTGTCATGGACAGATCACCATCTTGTTAAGGTAGGACTTGCAGCCACAATCTATTCGGTTGGTTTGCCCAAGAAGGTTATTGGATCCAATAGGATTCCAAGAAGCCTTGGAAGGGTTTAGAGTTGGCTCTGCTAGTGATTCTGTTGACACTCTGGTGCAAATATGGAATAATGAACTCACGCAGTAGACACAATCGCTTCTGAGCTTCCGCTCTGACCTGCTTCAAAGTCAGCTCTGTGATATTCGGAAGAACTGTAGGAGATGAAGCGGCGAGGTAGACAATTAGAGTGCAAGTGAAGGAAAACTTTGTACAAGTCCAGCAAGCCGCCACACAGAGTATATTTGAAGATCTATGTTCTGGCAGTGCGAGCGGTAAAGAAGTGTTTCTTCTAAGTGGTCTCTGTCCATCACACAGATGGGCTTCACACCTGCGTGGAGAACCTATCAGGACACTCACAAGCTTTTTTTTTTTTTTTTTTGGAAGCTAGGCTCCACCCAGATGTACCTTAGTCACATGATCTACACCCTTTACCTCAGTTCTTTTTCATCTGCCAAAGAGGTCACCTCTTAGGACGCTCACAGGCTTCTGTATTTTCTGTACTCTGTCATATTATTTAATTTCTAGGTTTATTCCATTCTGTTTCTTACCCTGAATATATTTCTCTCTATTTATTTTTACATTTTAGTTTTTTCCCTTGTGGATAATTGTGTGTGTGTGTGGGGGGGAAACCCCCACACAAACTTTTTTTTTCTCTCCTCGTCCTCTAAGGGTGAGGGAATCACTGAGGTAAACTCCGGTGGTGTACGGCTGATAAAGTGGCCTTTAAACACTGCTTACAGTGTAGAACAGCATTCCCTTCCTCAGATGGCCATAGCCTCTGCTTAATTTGCCTGGAGGAATCTCACTGGACCTCAAATTGCGTTTACTGCCAGAAGTTTTTGAGACAAGTGAAATGGAACCAAGCTTTCCGCTTACATCTACACCTCTGGGAAACAGCTATGTCAGTGACTGACCAAGCAGGTATGACCTGTTCAAAGATCCTGACTGTTGCTGCGACTGCATCTGGGGTGGCCAGTATCATCATCATCAGTTTTATTACGGCCATTGGCCAGCCAAAATGGTAGTAACAATTACTATATACACAATACGTCAATAAAATATACACAATACGTCAATAAAACAATGCTAAAACACAATATGACAGATTACAATCAATAGTAATAAATTATTTAAAAACAACAGACAGCTCTCGCAGTTAGGCACTTAATAGGGACCTCAACCTAATGGCAATATAGAAAAATTTAGCCACAACTGCTGTAGTCCCAGGGCTCGAATCCGTGAGGCAGTAATAAGTATAAAAGAGATCACACCTTCCGGGAAATTTAGGTAACAAAGGGGAAATGAGCTCTTCTCTAGCGTCCCGATACAACGAGCAGTACAACAACACATGGGTGACAGTTTCCAGAAGGCCAACGCCACAAGGGCAGAAAACCGCAACAGGATTATCTTTTGTAAACCTCCAATCCAAAAGGGAAGAGGGCAACACATTGAACCGGGCCCGGGCAAATGCAGCCCGAAATTTGGAAAAATGTAGCGTTGTCAAATAACTAGCACCTCTATCTCCCCAGGGTGGCAAAATCCCAAAATGTAAAGGGGAGCAAGTCCTATTGGCCGAAGACCTAAGTTCCTGCCGTTCAATATTGTGCAACCGGAGAAATAATATTTCCTTCACCTTATTTTATTCCCAAGTGAGGAGTTCTGAAGGAGAAAGGCCCAGTTGAATAATTTTATTATTTACAAATGTTAGCCAAGGGTTAGGATAAGAATCCACCCATAGATGTTGGAAAAAAGAAAATTCCTGAATCTCAGAACAGAGTTTACTCCATCTAGCGAAAGTAAGCTCCCAGGCTTTACAGACAATAGAGAAAGACTCAGATTCCAAACACAGAGCAGAATAAGGCACACATCTAGGCACTGCAAAAATTGCTCTCAGAAAAATAGACTGTACTCTCTCCAGTTCAGCTGTTACACCCTGGATCCATAGCGAAACTCCAAAAAGTAGTTGGGCCACAATCTTAGCACGAAATACCTGGAGTGCCATGGGAACAAACTGGCCCCCTTTAGAGTAGTAAAATCGCAAAAAGGCACTGAGGGTATTGCAGGCTTTGTGAATTGAAGACAGCCTTTGGGTTTTCCAATTTAGATTATATAGAAATGATATGCCTAAATATTTATAGTTGTAAACCTGCTCAATGTGGTTCTGATTTATTACCCATTTATATAGTTTCCTGGATTTAGAGAAAACCAGGACCTTTGTTTTTTTTGTAGTTAACTGTTAGTTTGTTATCATTGCAGTAGCCGGCAAAAGCACGCAACAGTCTTTGTAAACCTAATCTGGACTGAGATAGCACGGCTGCGTCATCGGCATAGAGTAAAATGGGCACTCGTTTGTTAGCCAGCTTTGGGGCATGGGAGTCCACACTCTCCAGAAATGGAGCCAAATCATTGATAAAGAGATTGAACAGTGTCGGGGCCAAGACGCAGCCCTGTCTAACCCCTCGAGTAGAGGGGATAGAATCAGTTAGGGCCCCATTGATAGCATATCTAACCCGTAATGAGGAATTGGAATAAAGCTGCATCATCAAAAATAGCAATCTCTTATCTATTGTTGTTTTTTCAAGTTTGGACCATAATAAATATCTGGAGATAGAATCAAACGCGGATTTTAAGTCAATAAAGGCAACAAAAAATTTACATTTGGGGCCGCTAGAGTATTTCTTTGCTAGATGGTGCAAGATCATACAATGATCGAGAGTAGAGCGGCCTGCTCTAAAGCCTGCTTGTTCAATCCCAAGAATTTGATTTTCTGAGATCCATGCCTCAAGCTTATCCAAAAGGTACAGAGCATATAATTTGCCAACCACTGACAGCAAACTAATGGGTCGATAATTGGATGGGTCTGAATGGGAACGATTTTTGAATATGGGAACCACTATTGCTGATTTCCATTGCTCTGGAACAACACCTGAACTATTGATCGATGTAAATAAATTAGCTAGAACTAAAGCCCACCATTCTATATTAGATTTTAATAGTTCAGGAAGAATAAGATCAGGACCAGGAGCTTTTCCATTTTTAAGGTGACCTATTAGATCCGTTATTTCAGTGGGCGTAACAGGAGGCCAACAGGGCAACTCCCCAATCAGAGGGGGAACAAAGATCTGGCTAGGCTGGGCATCATTATAGACAACAAAAAAGTGAGATTCCCACGATCTAGCCGGAATTTTACAAGGGATACTAACCCGGCCGGTTGCCGAAACCAATCTCCAAAAAGTGTGGCTATCTTTATTAGTAGTGGCCATGATAAGCTTGTTCCAGACATTTCGCAATGCTTGTTGTTTAGCATATTTAAGACTACTTTTGTATGCCTTTTTAATCTGATAGTAGATTGGTGGGACTGTTTGTTCTGTATCCGATCTGTATTCTCTATAGATAGTCAGCAGTTGTTTACGTAAAGCCCTGCAACGCAGATCACACCAGTTATTAGCTGCTCTTTTACTATAGGTCTGTGTGGAATGTAGCTTACTACAATATAGGAACTTTTGCATAAAAGCAGTTTCCAATTTTCCGTATGCAACAATTGTTTGAGGTCCCAGGTGAGCTTGCACAATGGAATCAAATAAATCTCTACCTTCGGGAGAATCATAGAACCTGGAGATCTCATTTTCTACCTCCTCGGACCATTTTATTTTGCAGCTAAGATTGGCAGAACTTTCCTCAAAAACACAGGGGAACAAATTAACCCTCCTTTCTTGAGGAAGATCTAAATAGATGTTCATGGGTAAGTGATCACTAAAAATTTGCTCACCCACTTCAAAGGAAGATACATAGGGAAGGATCGATTTGGAAACCATAACATAGTCCACTACACTATTTCCCCGGGAGGAAAGAAACGTATATTCCCCAGGAATATCTGAGGGTATAGTACCGTTTAAAATGGTCAACTCATGTATCTTAGTTAAACAGAGCAATTGAGCTCCTGATGAGTTGATACATTTATCTTTAGAATGACAGTTAATGAGAGAAGCACCATCTATGCAATCTCCCCATTTCCAAAAACGTGAGGCCATCAACGTTTTATCATCGGTACCACATCTGGAGTTAAAATCCCCCGGGGTGGCCAATATACCACCAGGAGGGCCGCGGACTCCCTCTGCCTCCACCATGCCAGTTAATCAGGTCTCCCAGCTATCTCTGGAGACATCGGCAAAGCCTCCCACCCCTCATCCGCTTCTGTAAAAGCAAAGCCTTTGCATGCTGACAAGGACTCTCCTTCGCAGGCTGCCAGTGGGCACAAGAAGAAGAAGGAGAAGACACGGTCCCACTCAGTACCGAAGGAGACACCAGTACCGACGATGTTGAAATCTGCTGCATCCTTAGCTGCTTCCACGCATGCGCAAATGACCTCGGAGCCCAGCAAACGATCGGATTCGCGATCACAGCCTGCAAAGCCCAAAAAGAAGAGGAAACATGGTTCTAGTGCTGACCAGAATTGGCAGGGCACGTCAATACCAGCACAAGTTTCAGTCACTGTACCGAACATGGGGCTTCCCTCTGCCTGGTCCTGCTCCTCCCATACAGAAGGCTTCCCATCAACAGCTTTTCACTAGAGCACATAGCGGGGCTCCTCAATATGAACAGGAGAACATTTTCTATTACTCTGACCTGGACAGAGATCATTATGACTCAGACGAAGACTCCTGTTCTGTCATTAGTATACATGGGAATGGGCAACTGCCTCCTCACCATTCTATAAAATATTACCCTACTCATGACTTTGCATCAACTGCAGAAAGTGATTATTCTGAAGACGAAGATCGCTTTCACAGGTCAAATAACTATGATACTTATCATAGGGGATACGTTTTTAGTAGTGCCAGGTGGAGGCATAGGTGCCGCTCTAGGTCACCTCCGAGATATTTCTCATCACGTCGCGCTCTCCACATGTACGACCACACGAACCGGTCTCTGCATACAGGAACCGATCTCCTCCCTATGGGTACCACTCTTCTGCCTTCTTTGGCCAGAAAAACAGGGAAGCTTTGGAGGCAAGAACCTGAGGGTCTGCATGCTCCCTGGCCTAGCAGGCAGCCCCATACCTAGAACCACGGATGGAGCATCCTGTGGCCAGTTCCCAACTGCCACCGCCACTGTCTGTGCCTCCCAAGGTTCTGAGGTTGCCGCTGTTCCACAGACTTCCACCTTCACTGGCATGCCAGCTATTGACCCAGTCGCCCTGGTCCTCCCAGAAAAGATTTTGAATACTTCTGACTCAGTGTCTGACTCGGAGTCAGACTCCAGTCTCTCGTCCTCTGACGGGGATGCCCCCCCCCATGAAGCAGCAAAAAAGGGAGGATGCTTTGGCCCCGTTCTCTCCATCTGGTGATACCAAGTTGTTTTCCGCTTATATGTCTGCAATGGCCAGGTCCCTGGATGTATTACTACAGGAAGAGACCACTCCTTCCACTAACCCTCTTTTGACGTTTTGGACAGTGATTCTTCCAGGCTGGTAGCTATACCTATGAACCCAGCTTTGTTGGAAATCACCCAGAGCTACTGGGAAAAACCTGTCGTTGTGCTTCCGACCTCCAGGAAACTGGAGAGTTACTGGATCCAACCTGAAGGCTCCCAGTTCCTTCTAAAGCAGCCTCCATTGAACTCCATAGTGGTGGAAGTTGCACAGAGCAAGTCTAAAAAGCAGCTGTCAACTCCAGTAGATAAGGAAGGCCATAGACTGGACTCATTCAGCAAGAGATTATATTCTGGTCTGTTCATGATGATCAGAATAGCTACACTATCAGGACTTTATGTCCAGATATAACCACTTACTCTGGGAAAGAATGTTGGAGCACCTGGACTCGCTACCACCTGCTGCGAAGGAAGTGTTTGCTACCTTGCAGAAAGAAGGTTTTAGACTGAGCAAGCAACTCCTACATACATTGAAGCACTCCACAGACTGTGCTGTGAGGTCATTTACTACATCTATTTCGTTATGGCAACATGCTTGGCTTCGGTAATCTGGTTTGCATGCTGAGGTGCGATCCCGAATAGAGGACCCACCCTTCAACAGAGTGGCCTTATTCGGGTCTCAGACTGATGAAACCATGGAGAGGGTACAAAAGCTGTGCAAAATTGCAAAATCAATGAGCTTTTCCTCTTCTGTATCCTTCTCCCATTACAATAGGCCCTTTTGCACACAACAACCATATCAACAGCGAGCTGCGTCAACTTCAAGTTATGACCAGCCCTTTTGCCAACCATGATACAACCAGCCCAACAATCAGTACTGCAAGAGACCTTACCAGGCTCCCAAACACCAAAAGTTTAAGTCTGGCCTCCCCCACAAGTGGGCATAACTACCCATGGACGACTTCAAGACTATGGCCCTACCTGGACTACTGGGAGGACATTACATCAGATGCTTGGGTCCTCATCATCGTTTGCATCGGGTACACTATCAAATTTTTAGAACGGCCCCCAGACGCCGGTGTAAGGCCCAGTCCGCTAACTACTGTACTACATGAGGAGATAGATATTCTCCTAAGAAAGGGGACCCCCCGTCTACAGGACGGCCCATTCTCCTGCTATTTCACGGTTCCAAAGAGGGACAGGGGACTGAGGCCTATCCTAGATCTCCAGCTCCTCAATACCTACAGTAAGGGAAATAAGTATTTGATCCCCTGCTGATTTTGTCCGATTGCCCTCTGACACAGAAATGACCAGGCTATAATTGGAATGGTAGGTTTATTGTAGCTGTGAGAGACAGAATAACAACAAACAAACCCTCAAAAGCCCAGTGCCCAAAAGTCAGCGATGGATTTGCATTGTAGTGAGGGAAATAAGTATTCGATCCCTTCACAAAAGATGTCTTAGTACTTGGTGGCAAAACCTTTGTTGGCAATCACAGAGGTCGGACGTTTCTTGTAGTTGGCCACCAGGTTTGCACACAACCCAGGAGGGATGTTGTCCCACTCCTCTTTGCAGATCCTCTCCAAGTCAGAAAGGTTTCGAGGCTGATGTTTGGCAACCCGAACCTTCAGCTCCCTCCACAGATTTTCTATGGGATTAAGGTCTGGAGACTGGCTGGACCGCTCCAGGACCTTCATGTGCTTCTTCTTGAGCCACTCCTTTGTTGCCTTGGCTGTGTGTTTTGGGTCACTGTCATGCTGGAATACCCATCCACGACCCATTCTCAATGCCCTGGCTGAGGGAAGGAGGTGCTCACCCAAGATCTGACGGTACATGGTCCCGTCCATCGTCCCTTCAATGCGGTGAAGGTGTCCTGTCCCCTTAGCAGAAAAACACCCCCAAAAGCATAATGTGTCCACCTCCATGTTTGACGGTGGGGATGGTGTTCTTGGGCTCATAGGCAGCATTCCTCCTCCTCCACACACGGCGAGTTGAGTTGATGCCAAAGAGCTCGATTTTGGTCTCATCTGACCACAACACTTTGGCCCAGTTCTCCTCTGGATCATTCAGATGTGCATTGGCAAACTGCAGACGGGCCTGTACATGTGCTGCCTTGAGCAGGGGGACCTTGCGGGCACTGCAAGATTTCAGTCCTTCACGGCGTAGTGTGTTACCAATTGTTTTCTTGGTGACTATGGTTCCAGCTGCCCTGAGATCATTGACAAGTTCCCCCCGTGTAGTTCTGGGCTGCTTTGTCACCGTTCTCATGATCATTGCAACTCCACGAGGTGAGATCTTGCATGGAGCCCCAGACCGAGGGAGATTGACAGTTATTTTGTGTTTCTTCCATTTGCGAGTTATCTTGCCAACTGTAGTCACCTTCTCACCAAGCTGCTTGGCGATAGTCTTGTAGCCCAGTCCAGCCTTGTGCAGGTCTACAACCTTGTCCCTGACATCGTTCGACAGCTCTTTGGTCTTGGGCATAGTGGTGAGTTTGGAAGCTGAGTGATTGCTTGCTTCTATGGACAGGTGTCTTTTATACAGGTACTGTAACAAGCTGGGATTAGGAGCACTCCCTTACAGAGGGTGTTCCTCATCTCAGCTCGTTACCTGCATATAGTGAAAAGACACCTGGGAGCCTGAAATCTTGCTGGTTGATAGGGGATTGCTTACCATCGCTTCTGTATGTTTACAGTTTCGGAGATTCTACCCCTCCTCACCAAAGGACTATGTTTTATGTCCATTGACCTGGAGGATGCATATTATCACATAACAATCTGACCACAACATTGAAACTATCTCCGTTTCCAGGTTGGCGGAGTTACCTTCCAATTCAGAGTGATGCCTTTCGGGGTTTCATCAGCCCCCAGAATATTTACAAAGTGTATGGTGGTCATAGTAGTGCATCTCCAGGAAAAAGACATTCAAATATTTCCTTATTTAGATGACTGGCTTTTGACAGCAAGTTCACTAGAGCAACTGTTACAGGACCTTCATACGACAATTTCTCTCTTGCAGGAGTTGGGACTAACAATAAATTACAAGAAATCGCAACTACAGCCTACACAGAACATAAGATTTCTGGGTCTTGTATTCGATTCAGTGACTGCGCAAGTGTCCTTGCCTCAAGATTGTATAAACAACATTCGGACCCTAGCACACAAACTGAGTCGCACCCCTATGCACACGGTGCGCGATGTGCAGTGCATGTTAGGCTTCATGGCTTCAGCCACAGCAGTTATTCTGATGGCTAGACTGTTTATGCGTCCCCTTCAAAGATGGTTTTGGACTCCTTACATCCACTCAGAGACTCCAGTTCCAAGAAGATTTCTATCCCAATCCACGTTCGCAAGTCTCTCAGTTGGTGGACTCAAGATCTCAATTTGGCACAGTCAACCCCTTTCAAAAAGGAACCTCCTCAGGTATGTCTTATGACAGACTCCTCAGAAGGAGGATGAGGAGCTCACTTACATCATCTCTATCTCAGTGGTCACTGGTCTCCGCAAGAGTCCCATCATCACATAAATTACTTAGAACTGTTGGCGATTTTCAAAGCCCTGAAGAGCTTCCTGCTAGAAGTGAGAGGTCGCCATGTACTTGTGATGACTGACATTACCACCACAAAGTCATACATCAACCGGCTGGGGGGACGGGGTCCTACTCTCTTCTTCATCTCACCCTGAAACTGTGGCACTGGGCTATGTCCCATGCCATAACGCTCACAGCAATGCACGTAAAAGGTCTCGACAACGTAATAGTGGACAAGTTGAGGCGGACACGCTGTTCATCTCACGAGTGTCAATTAGACCAAGCAGTCTTGTCAGACATTTTCTGCTGCTAAGGGTTCCCAGACATAGATCTATTCATCAGCGAAGTAAACAGTCAATGCCCCAGGTATTGCCCCCAAGCAGGAATGGGGCAGAAATCCACAGGGGACGCTTTTGCGATGAAGTGGTCAGGGAAACTCTTTTACCCATTTCCACAATCCCACTTCTCCCTCGGATCCTTCAAAAGATACATTTCAGCTTCATGAACTGCATCCTGATCGCGCCTTGGTGACCATGCCGCCCGTGGTTCCCACGTCTCCTGCATTTATCTCACAGTCAGTTCTTCCACTTTCCCTCCTTACTGATGTTGCTGTCTCTCCAGTGGTGATGAGTACTACATCTCGATGTACAGGTGATGTTCCTAATGGCATGGAGAATCCTGCCTCCTGGCCCCCCCAGAGTTAAAGACAGTTCTAGCTGCCTGCAGGAAAGGTTCCACCATGGCTTCTTACACTTCAAAATGGAAGCGTTTCATGAACTTTGCATCCACACACTGGGACTGCACTCCTGCGGAAGCACCTGTACCGTGTATTTTGTCTTACTTGCTAGAACTAAAACAGTCAGGTTTGTCTATGTCTTCAGTGTGCATTCATTTGGCTGTTTATGCCCATAGAACCTTTGATGGTAACGTTATTTCACAGTTTGCACTGAAAGAGGTAAAACAGTTTCTGAAGGGTTTAGCACATCTGCACCCAGATCCGCTGCCAGTGGCTCCTTCGTGGGAACTGCCACGTGTCCTATCTGTCCTTATGGGAAAGCCCTTTGAACCCATGGCGACCTGCAATTTCCGACTGTTGATGCTTAAGACAGTATTTTTAGTCGCCATTACGTCAGCTAGGAGAGTTGCACGCTTTGCGCTATGATGCCCCCTATTTAGTGTTTCAGAAAGAAAAAGTGTTGTTCCGAGTTAATATTTCTTTTCTGCCAAAGGTGGTCTCTACCTTTCACAGATCCCAGCCTGTAGCCTTACCTGTGTTCCCCCCCGATCCTGTTACACCATTAGAACGTAGTCTGCATACCCTGGATGTTCAGAGGGCCTTGGCCTTTTACGTAGAGCACGCAGCCCTGTTTCGTACTACTAAAGCATTATTTGTCACGTATGGACTGTCCACTGGCTCTGTTGCCAGATTTGGCTTTTTTAAAGCCAAATTTTGGGTTACGGCCCATTTGACTTACGAGTATACCCCTTAGGTTCTGGCCACACCGAGTAAGGGTCACCAGGCGTCCTTGCAGTCTATCTCTGCTTGGATTGTTCATGCCATTAAGCTAGCATATGAAGTCTTGGGGCTGCCCCCTCCCATGCCCATTCAGGCCCAGTCGACTAGGGCAGTCGCCATGTCAACATCTTTTGACAGGGGTCTCTCCTTAGCCTCTATCTGTCAGGAGGCCACATGGTCATCTCCTTCCTCTTTTATTAAACTTTACGCCCTGGATGTTAGGGCTTACTGGGAAGCGGATTTTAGGAAGTGTATTTTGCAATCCATTTGCCCATAATGCTCTTCGTTCATTGTCCAACTGTTTCTACCGTTGTTGTTCATGTATTCTGTTCTGATTAAAGAAGGAGAACTTTTTGCACCCAGCCAGGTATCATGTGTATCTTACTTTATTGGCTAACCGATTCTTTTTCCCGCAGCCAGGTTACATGCTTACCTATGATCTTATGACTGCGGCTCTGCCCCTCCGCCAAGGTTCTGGAGCTTGCAATGCGCCCATCTATGTGATGGACAGAGACCACTTAGAAGAACTGCAGGTTACTTACCTGTAACTGGGTTGTGAGGGAGCTAATTTGTGCCCTCTCCCTCTTGAATTTGAAGTTGGAACCATCAGTCACTCGCTATGTCATTTTCAATGATTATTTTTGCAGATAAAATCTCTCTTATTCGGGCTGAGCTGGATTCCACAGTTACTGCAGTCTATTGTGGAGGTGTCCAGCAACTCCTCTTATAGGGTTAGATTGGATCACATTCAGTTTGTGACTCCTGAGGAAGTGGACAAAGTGCTTCACACTGTGCATCCTACAACCTGCTCTCTTGACCCTTGCCCAACTTGGCTTATCTCATCTGATAATCTTATCCGAGAAGGTCTGGTAAATATTATAAATGCTTCTCTGAGGGAGGACAGGATGCCTCCTTGTCTTAAGGAGGCTATCATTAGACCTTATTTGAAGAAACCTGCTTTGGATCCCTTGGAGTTGGCTCATTACACAGCCGTTTCTAATCTTCCATGGTTGGTCAAGGTGACTGAGTGGGTGGTAGCTTCTCCTCTCCATGCAGTTTTGGATGATACAGATGATCTAGACCCATTTCAAACTGGCTTTTGAGTGGGCTATGGTGTTGAGACAGCCTTGGTTGGCCTGATGAATGGTCTCCAATTGGCTATCAACAGAAGAAGTGTGACTTTGCTGATATTTTTGGATTTCTTGGCGGCTTCTGATACCATCAACCATGGTATCCTTCTGGATTGCCTAGAGGTGGGATTGGTTGGCACTGTTTTATAGTGGTTCTGCTCTTGCCTCTCTAGTAGATTCCGGATGGTGTCCCCTGGAGACTTTTGCTCCACAAAGCAAGATCTAAAGTATGGAGTTCTACAAGGCTCCATACTGTCTCTAATGCTCTTTAATGTCTACATGAAACTGCTGGGAGAGATAATCAGGAGGTTTGGTGCAGGATGTTATCAATAGACTGATGACACCCAGATCTATTTATCCTTACCAACTTCATCAGGAAGTGGCATATCTTCCCTAAATGCCTGCCTGGAGGTGGTAATGGGCTGGATGAGGAATAACAAACTGAAGTTGAATCTAAATAGGACAGAGGTACTGACTGTGGAGGTTGGGACCTGAGAGATGGTTTAGATCTGCCTGTTCTAGATGGGGTTATACTCCCCCTGAAAGATCAGGTACATCGTGCTCCTGGATCCAAAATTTTCTGTGGTTTCTCAGGTTGAGGTAGTGGCCAGGAGTGCTTTTTATCATCTCCAGCTGATATGTTAGCTATGCCCATTTCTGGAGGTAAATGATCTTAAAACAGTGGTGTATATGCTGGTAACCTCTAGGCTTGACTACTGTAATGCACTTTATGTGGGGCTACCTTTGTATGTATTCCAGAAACTACAATTGTACAGAATGTGGCAGCCATATTGTTTTCTGGGATAGCCCGAAGGGAACATATAACACCTATTTAAAAAGAACTGCACTGGCTGCTGTTACGTTTCCTATTGAAATAAAAAGTGCTGGCTATTACTTATAAAGCCCTGAATGGCTTGGTCCAGGGTCCTTAAGAGAGTGCCTTCTTTGTCATCAAACTTGTTGCCTATTACGATCATCTAGAGAGGCCTGGTTACAGTTGCTGTTGGTGGCACCTTCTCTGTTTGCTTTTTGGAAGACTGTCAAGATGCAACTGTTTTCTCAGGCTTTTAACTGAAATTAATTTTACATTATTTAATCTGTTTTTATTCTGTGAGACTGATTTTTATTTATCTTGTGAAATTTTAACTGTTTTTATTCTGCTTTATATTTGCTGTGTGTTAATTCTGTACACTGCCTAAAGATGTGTATATCAGGCAGTAGAAAAATATGATCTCTATATATATATTTCTCCTGGGTGTGCCAGGGAAAATGCGTCCAGGCAGCCCAGCTGATTGGCTGGGCTGTGGAGGCGCCTGATTGGCTGGCACACCCAGGAGAAGGAGAATTGGCCACTGAGAGCCATGGCCGCTGGCGGGCCCGGCCTGGCGATGGGTGGTGGCCACAGGCCTGGCTGCGGCGAAGCGGTGGCGGGCCCACCTGAGGGCCGAGGTGGTGAGGCGGCCTGCTGGCCAGCAGCTGGCCCTGATACTGAGCCAGAAGGTGGGGGTGGGGGGAGAGGTGGCTGGCCTGCCGCTGGATGCAAGGACTGGCAAGCGGCTACAGAGGGCACGGCAGGCCACGTAGGTGGCACTTGGTGTGCCAGGCCCGCCGGCGGGATAGGCCACGTAGGTGGCACTTGGTGCGCCGAGCCCACTGGCGGGACAGGCCACGGAGGCGGTTCTCGGCCAGGCGCGCCGGCCAGGCCAGGAGGAGCCCGTGGGAGACTGGGGTGGGAGGGAACCGGGCGGCAGGACTTTCCAGTTCTCCGCCTGGGAGGAGGAGCGGTGGCGGTGGCTGGGTAAGTAGAACTTTTAAAAATGCAGGGGGAGAGGGAAGGGGGAGGGGTGGGGAGAGGGGAGGGGGTGGGCAAAGGGGAGGGGAGGGCAAGAGGGAGGGGAGGGTGGGGAGGGGGGCAAGAGGGAGTAGGGCAGGGAGGAGGGGGAGGGCAAGAGGGAGTGGGGCCGGGGGTGGGCAAAAGGGAGTGGGGTAGGGGTAAGGTCAGGAGAGAGGAGCAGGGAGAAGGGAGGGAGGGCAGGAGAGACTGGGGCAGGAGGGTGAGAGGGAGGGGAGGGTGAGAGAGAGGGGTGGGAGGGGGAGGGAGGGCAAGAGAGAGTGGGGTGGGAGGGAGGGGAAGAGAGGCAAGAGTGTGGGGCAGGAGGGAGGGAGGGAGAGTGGGGCAGGAGAGAGAAGGGAACAGCCAGCCCCAAAGAGCGCACAGATGCTCTGTGTGGGTTGGCTAGTAAATAAATAAATCACCAAGAAATAACACACACAGAGCTGCCACTGTCCATTTCTCACCACAATACTAGTTCACAAACTGACCAAAGCACAACTCAATGAAAGCAGGCACCCAAGTTCTGCCAGTGTCAATCTGAGATCCAGCAAAACCAGATAGTTAGTTATAGCAGCAATAGCACAGAATATTATACTCAGTGCTGAGAAATGGAAACTACAAAATTAAACCTTCTTTCATCCTCTCCTGTCCTGATGTATCCTCTTCTTCAAGAGAGGCACAGTGTAAGGGATCTCTCTGCCTCCCAGTTCCTTTGAATACATTTTGAATTTGAAATTTCCTTCTTTTGTGTTTCCCCCTCCCCCTCCCTCCACCCAGCCAATGGGGGCAAAGTTGCCCATGACAACACTTTGTTTGTATGATCACAAGCCAAACAAGGAGATTGCAAGCCAGTGCCAGAAAACCAATCAGCAAGGAAGAAACAGGCCTCCAAAATAGCACTTGAAACATCAAAATGTTTCAGTAGTAACGGGTTGTTCTGCTAGGAACTCAAAACAGGCCCGTTTAAAAGAGGATGCTCTGTGTTGAGCTCAAAACACTAAAAAGGGCTCATTTTGAGTCAAAATATTTCATAGTTGAAACATTCTGCACAGCCCTACTGAGCTAGATGGACCTATGGTCTAATTCGGTATAAGAAAGCTTCCTGTGAGATGGCTCTTCTTCATAAAGCATCTGTTTTAAGGCCTTTTGGGCTCCTCCTGCCTTTTTTTCAGCACAGGTGGGAAGTTACGCAGCCAGTTTTTCTGTAGGCCCAGGCAATGCTCCAATGTAATACTTGCTGTTTTTATGGGACTTTGTGGTGAAAGTTTTGTGGGATTCGACTGGGGTTTGAGTCACTCAGGAGTGATCAGGCATCATTTTGACATGGACAACTTAGGTACTCAGTTCAGTGTGTTAAGGGACCTAATCTAGTAATAAGAGATGAAGCTAAATGGTAGTACAGTCACCATATCCTGTTCCGAAAAGTATTTACAGTCTAGGCTTTATTGAGCCATCAGCTCTGGCTGATACTCTGAGCTACACCCATTTCTGGAGGAAAATGAACTTTAAAAAGTGGTACATATGCTGGTTATCTCCAGTCTTGACTACTGTAATACACTCTACTTGGGGCTGCCTTTATATGCAGTCCGAAAACTACAGTTGGTGCAGAATGTGGCAGCCAGATTGCTCTCCAGGCTAACCTGAAGAGACCCTATAACACCAATCTTAAAAGAACTGCACTGGCTGCCGATATGTTTCTGAATGAAATACAAAGTGCTGGTTATTACCTAAAATGCCCCTAATGGCTTAGGTCCAAGGCATTTAAGAGAGCGCCTCCTTTGTTATTAAACCTTCTGCCTATTAAGAGGTCTGGTTATGGCTTGTTTGTTGGCTACTCGGGACTGGGCCTTCTCTGTGGCTGCCCCATGGCTCTGGAATGCACTTCTTGATAAGTCAGACTTTCTCCATCTATGGCTGTTTTTAAAAAGAACTTTAAGACACACCTGTTCTCTCAGGGTTTTAATTAAATTTAATAGTTTTAATATCATAATTGTTTTAATCACTTTATCCTGTGTTTATATTTGTTTTATACCACCTAGGGATGCACATCTCAGGTGGTATAGAAATATAATAGATACATAAATAATATTAGATTTAATGGCCACAGTGGCAGCCATTCTTTGCAAATTATATTCTGTTTTGGGGGACAAAAGTATTTTTTTAACCATCCTGGATGAAGGCCTGAACCATCAGTTTCCTGAGCAGCGTAAGGACTAGAAGACATTCAAGGTCCCTTTCAGCTCTTACAATTTTATTATAATAATTGACAAGCACTTGGAGCTGAAGGGGCTGCTTGTGAGTAGGTTGCTGTAACTAAGGCATAGTCATATAGGAGTTTTACATATAAAATTTTAAAGTAACAAATAGTCAGTAGAGGAGGAAAGCTCCTACTGAATCAACTAATTCAAGACTTAAATAGATAATGCCGTAAAAAGTATGGTTAAACAGTGTGATATGAACTGGGACATGCCCCAAATCCTTGGACCATTATGTGATAGTGGTCAGGAACAAACTAGTAAAAGGGCCCATTTCTTAGGAGCAATTTACTCTAAAGTAAAAAGCTGATTTATAAACACACTTTGCCTTTTTTTTTTTTTTTTTGCCGATGGTCACCAAAAATTAAACTTATAATTTTACACTGTTTGACTTATGTTAAAGATGTAACTTAGATTCTAGAAAGAGATATAATTAATGCAATGATTTAAGTATGTATCTCCTATTTATAATAATTTAATATAGTACTCCTTCCAAGGAAATCATGGTGGTTTCCTGCTCCCCAATTTTATCTTCACAGCAACCCTGTAAAATAGATTAGTCTGGACCTTAACTGGCTAGAGAGCGACTGGCTCAAGGTCACTCAGTAGGTGCCATAGCTGACTGGGGACTGAACCTGAGTCTCTCAAGCTCTAGTTTGACACTCTAATCACTGTACCATGCTGGCTCACTTCTATTGTTCAGTGACATATTTTTGGTATTTTCGAAAATGTTCTTTTGCTACATTACAAATGTGAACCAACAGCTGGAGTAATTGTCTATTAAATAGTGATAAAACTAGCTGTGCATGAAGTGGTGTTGAATGCTCAAATAAACACTGAGAGACAAATTTTCTTTAATTAGTTACAGTTACAAATGGTTTTGATTATTACTATAACAATAGTAGGGTAAAATATTTGGATAACAGGCTGATCTGTTACTCTATCAACTATACATGTTTAATGGCAAGAAATATAGAGAATAAGGCCACCATCTAGACATCTGTGACTATAAAGGACTTCTAGGAAGTGGTAACGTGAAGTGGTTAATGCTATGTGCTGGAAGACTTCAGCTCAGGCCAACCATGAACTCGCTTAGTGGCCTTAGATAATTATGTCAGCCCTCTCTGCCTTAATGCCCCTTTGTACAATAAAGGTGCATTCAATATTGGCCTGTGTTACAGGTCTGTTCAAGAATTGGTGGGATGATAGAAGTACTTTGTGTAGTTAGGAGTGCTGTCCTTGATTTGAGTGAATGATGTGCAAGGAGGCTTTGCATGTTAAAGGAGTTGAGAAAGTATTAAAGCTATTTAGTGCTGGATGCACTTATTTATGGGAAAATTGCTTGCCGTGAAATCTGTAAGTGTATTTTGATATGTTGATGCACTTTCCCATTTGCATCGGGACATAAATGGGATGCAGCTGGAACGCAGAACTGCACCCACCCTGCCAAGAAAGGCTACAAAATAGCACTATACTAGTAGGATACACTTGCATCTGTAACCACGTGTTTCAGAGAATCTGCACTCATATATGTGCATGCCAATTGGCTTACCCACATACAGTGGATAAGTCTATATGAGTGGAAAACAGATACTTGAATCTGTTCTTTTTGTTTAGTGATAACTTAGCTACCTCTAGTACAAGTTTTTATGTGCTGAACTTTTCTGTATTCACAGAGCCCTACCTTATGGGCAAATCTGTTGCAGGATCAGAGCAACTGTATAACTGCTGGTCCTCTATCAAATATAAATTCTATGAGCAGACTGTAGTAAGAATGTATTTGGATGCTTTAAGCCAAATCGTTAAAAGAGTTAATTGGAGTACACGGTGCATGTATTACATCAGACTGTGTCTTGGACATTTTGTTCCCTGTCAAATCTGGACTATTATGATGGATAAGTCCCCTAGAAAAGGTCAGACCTGGCAGCAGTGTTCACTCATCTACAAAACAAAAAGGTCAAAGTACTTGGGAGGCAGGTGAGGTAGAGCTAGAAGCCAGGCATTGCGTACCTGTATCAGAGGATGGTTGGGAGGATCATAATCATATTTTCTTAATTGTATATGGACTTGCTACATGCTTTAACATTGGCAGTTAATTTATTTTGTCTACTTGGAAAATGTCAAACTTACTAAGCAAGATGTGGTAATTTTGTATTCTATCCACTTCATTTCACTTTTTTACTTGGACATAATCAAGGTTGTAGTATTACTAGCTCCTTCTCATTTTGGGTCCTCCTCGCATTAAACTGCTGATCGCTTGAATCTGGCATTATATATTTAAAATAATTAAATAGCATAGCCATTAGAAAGTTGAAGCCAAACTGTTTTGTGTTTGCTTATGTTGGTGCTATCATAGAAAATTAATTGAGGCTACTTTTATCTTACTTGTTCCATGTTAAGGCTCCTGCACCCACACCATCATCATTCCATTGCCCAGAACTCTGCCTTGGTTTGGTCTAAAACTTCTGAAAATTGCTGTAGTCTAAAGGATCTCTAAGGGAAGAAAGTTATAGCTACTAAAGATGCTTTAATACAGAAGGATCAGTTCAAATGTAATGCAGAGCCAAGATTAAGTTCTTACTTTATGTAACATCCCCAAACCTTAGGAATACAGACTTCTCCACGTTTCTCTTTACCCTCAAGGCTCAGAAGAATTCTTCTTTCAGTTCTGGTTAAGAATGAGCCAGGATTGCTTGTTTTCTACAAACTGACAGGTCCTAGCTTATCCTAACCAGTCATAAACCAGGATCTGAACCTGGGATTATATTTGAGCTTTGGATCCTGGTTTATTTTAATTTATTATTATTATTTATTTATTACATTTCTAGACCGCCCCATCAAAGGTTCTGGGCGGTGCACAACATGTTGGAACTCTGGCTAGAATAAGCAAGAATTGCTTGGTTTGGAGATCCTGGCTCATTCTTAACCAGAACCGAAAGCAGAATTCTTCTGTGTCATGCACATGAAGGGGAGGGGAAGCACATGCTCCCAAGATTGAACGTTCTGTGAAGTCAGGATTTAATTCTGGCTCCACGTTACATCTGAACCACCCAGTGAATGGTTGTTAAATAGCATGGGGGATGAGCACTCCATTGCCTAAGTGCTATGGGACAAAGCAAAAGTCCCCCGAAGCACCACCACCTGGAAGTGGTTTGCCAGAACCACTGAAGCACAGTGCCCCCGGCCCTGACAGGCAAAGAGAATTAGAGGAGTGCAAATGTATGCTTAATGATGTGTATGAGTGTTGGAAGAGAATAAACGTGAGTCTTTCATTCAGTGGCATTAAATAGCACTATAATTAAGAGCAATGAAAACATTTATAGATATACTATGCAGTACTATATAAACCTTTTAAAAATTGATCATCTGTAATTTCTACCAGTGGTGCCATCTGTATTACAAGAGAAATGATTATTAGTTTGGAATGCAAAGTTAACTGAATGCAAAATTAAGAAACAGATGGTGAAGCTTTATTATGGTTTGTTTGACTCCTGGGTGAGGGGATTGTGTGTGGTTGTAAAAGTGTCATTGCACTTCATAAACCAGAAAAAAAATAGAATTTGCAGTTGTGCACATCTGTTTTGGGACATAGTTAAAGGGTTAGAAGGATCAATGTTTTCAGATAAGTATATTTATCAAAAGCGCATCATTTGCTTTATAATTATGGCTCCTGCTAAGTATTGGACTTAACACTCTGTGAAAATCAATATAAAAAGCTGGTATGTGTGTGGTTTCAGCAGATTCAAAATATAGTTTTAAACAACAAAGAATCTTGTGCCAACTTTAAGACTAACAAAAGAATTAACTTTAAGACTAACAAAAGAATGTAACATAAGCATTTGTAAATTAGAGTTTAATAATATGCTCAGTCATATAGCATTAAATTCTCTGGGTCATGTAGGAGAGACCATATTACTCCTGTATTGAAGGAATTACACTGACTGCTGATATGTTTCCGGGCAAAATACAAGGTGTTGGTTATAACCTATAAAGCCCTAAACAGCTTGGGCCCTGGGTATTTCAGAGAACGTCTTCTTCATTATGAACCCCATCTCCCATTGAGGCCCATCTGCATTTGCCACCGGCTCGTCTGGTGGCTACTCAGGGAAGGGCATTTTCCATTGCTGCCGTGAGGCTTTGGAATGTGCTCCCTGGTGAAATAAGAGCCTCCCAATCTCTGACAATTTTTAAAAAGTCTTTAAAAACACATCTGTTCACCCAGGCTTTTAACTGATACCGTTTTGATTGTTTTTAATGTTGTTTTAGAATATTGTGTTTTTTTAATTTTAATTGTTTAAATTTCTTGTTTTTGTTTTTAACTAATGTTTTAATGTTGTTTTTATCTTGTTGTAAACTGCCCCGAGATGTAAAGTTTTGTGCGGTATAAAAATATGTTAAATAAATAAATAGAGGGAAGGCACTTGGTGTAGTGGTTAGAGTGCTGGACTAGGACCGGGGAGACCTGAGTTCAAATCCCCATTCAGCCATGATACTAGCTGGGTGACTCTGGGCCAGTCACTTCTCTCTCAGCCTAACCTACTTCACAGGGTTGTTGTGAGGAGAAACTCAAGTTTGTAGTACACCGCTCTGGGCTCCTTGGAGGAAGAGCGGGATATAAATGTAATAATAATAAATAATAATAATAGATAGGTTGTCTGGTAAAGAAATCTAGTACAATTGTCAAGTGATAGAAACAAGCAGCCTAGGTTTGTGTTCCCCTTTTTATCCATTTGTAGATACAAAATAATATAATTGGCTTTAAAAGGGGCTTAGGCAGATTCATGGTGGACAGGTCTATCTATGGCTACTAGTCTGGTGGCTGTGGGCCATCTCCAGCCTCAGAGGCACGATGCCTTTCAATACCAGTTTCAGGGGAGCAACAGCAGGAGACGGCATGCACATACCTCTTGCTTGTGGCCTCTGGTGGGCCACTGTGTGAAACAAGATACTGGACTAGATGGGCCTTGTGCCTGATCCAGCAGGGCTGTTCTTATGTTCTTATGATATTTTTCATTATTAGGTTTTGACAAGCAGTTGAATTGAGCAGATAATGGATAATTGCCAGCTACAGCATTCTCTTGTAGGATCACTTGCTTTCTTTTCATGGTCTGTGACACCCAACATCTGTATAACTCACAGCAAAGGAGTATTCTATTTACATTTATATTATTTTATACCCTGATTTTCAAGATTGGCTTTCAAGGTGACTTACAAATAAAATGCACATGATACAGTTGTAATGAAGAACCCAGAGTCGTCTTGTCCCTAACAATTGATGACATACTTATTTCATTCATCTCTCTCTCTCTCATCTCTGGGCAGTTAACATAAAACAATTAAAACACATATAAAAAGTTAAAACAATTCAACAATTTAAAATCAACCATAAAATTAAAACAATTTTAAAAAGCTGGGAAAGCTTGGGTGAAAAGATGGGTTTACAGATTTTTTTTTTAAATTGCCAGAGATGGGGAGGATCATATCTCAATAGGGAGCATATTACACAATCTCGGGGCAGTAACTGAGAAGGCTCATCTCTGTGTGGCCACCAGACGAGTTGGTGGTAACTGGAGACGGACCTCCTCAGATGACCCCAAAGAGTGGTGTGTCTCATAGTTAAGAAGACACTCTCTTAAATACCCGGGCCTAAGCCATTTAGGGCTTTATACATTATAACTAGCACTTTGTATTTTGCCCGGAAACCAATCGTCTAGTGGCTACATCAGTGAAGCTCCATCAGCATTTATTCCCTGCCTTTTGATCTTAATAAGGGTTCACAAGGGGACTCACAATCAGTGTGTGTGTGTGTGTGTGTGTGTGTACACACACACACACACACACACACACACACACACACACACACACACCATAATTCTAGATACTTCCCTTCCGAGAGACAGAAAAAGCAACAGATAGACTTGGGGCACGTATGTTTGGTGGTAAAGATGCCAACAGAAGCAGTCCTTCTGATTATCTGTAGACTCTTCTATACATCTCTTTCTTTAGCAGCATGTAGTTTGTATATAAGCACTTTAAAGAAGAGGCCTCAGCTCTTCTTAGTTCCTCTTCAGCCTTGGCAAAAGTGGAATATTCTGATAGAGGTGAATGGAACATTTGGGCAGCTGCCAGCATTGGTCCTGGCAGTTTCTTCAAGACTCCAGCAACTCTGCCGAATTCAAATTCAGATGTGTTCAGATTGAAGTGGGGGGGTCATATCTTCCCTATTTTCAACTGCCCAATGGGAATTGTATTTTGTGGCTGGATTAATAAAAGAGAATGCAGAAAGAATTTGAGAGCACTGAGAGTCTATTGTTGGCCTAATCAGGTGGGTTATAAATATTATTTCTTTGCTCAACCTTGCAGATGCATGGGAATCTGCAAAAGCTGTAGGAAGGTTTAGAATCTGGAGAGTAGAATGTGTTGTGCTTTTGAGCAAACCTTGAGATTGTGTGTGGGGAGGAGTCTTGATTAGAAGCAAGAGCTTGGAAATGGGTTCTTATCACAAGAACAGGCCTGATGGATCAGGCTCAAGGTCTATCTAGTCTAGCATCCACAGTGGCCCACCAGATGCCTCTGGGAAGCCCACAGGCATGCCCTCTCTCCTGCTGTTGCTTCCCTGAAACTGGGCTTTTGGGGGGCTGTTAACACATACTCACTTTCCTCATACACTGAACCATTCACATTGTTAGACCCACAGAAATAGAAGTTCTGCTGCTGCTTTTAATTATTATTGCTGTTTTATCCAGTTTCTCCTCTTTTGTGGAATTTTCAAAATAAGACAGTGTAACTGGACATCTGAGAATACAAAGCAGCTGTCAGTTTCAGTAATTGTAGAAGTGTAAATGGGCAGGGTTTTGATTGCAGTTGTTTTGTTTCTGTGGTGTGCCAGGTGCTCCTGTTGCATTTCAAGCTGAACAATGCATTTAGTGCAGGTTGCCCATAACTTGAGGCCCAATATTAGGTTAACCATGTTGTCTTATGGTTGTACTCTTGAGGCACTTTTCACATTTTCACATATGAGGCACTTTTCACATTTACGCCTCATGTATCAAACATGTCATTTATTATGTGTAAACATCTAAGCATTGTTGTATCTTTTAAACGCTTCATATATATGGTTCTGTGAGTATATGAGTAGTCTTAAGAAACAGCAAAAAAGATAATGGGTAGTACCCGTAATGACATGTGCAGAACAGAGAGAAAGCATGAGTAATTATTCCACCAGTTCTGCCAGTTTGAAGGCGGGGGAGATGACTTTAAGGGTGGGGAAGGGTGCACTCATCTTTCCCGCCATTTTGCCCCCGCCAGCTCTCCATTGTAAACTGGTCCAGTGGGGTGGCAGCGTACCTCCCTACCGCCCCGTCCCCTCATTGGACCAGAAGTAAGCAGAAGTACCCAGCGCAGAGAGCCAGCGTGGTGTAGTGGTTAGAGTGCTGGACTAGGACCGGGGAGACCCGAGTTCAAATCCCCATTCAGTCATGATACTTGCTGGGTGACTCTGGGCCAGTCACTTCTCTCTCAGCCTTACCTACTTCACAAGGTTGTTGTGAAAGAGAAACTCAAGTATGTAGTATACCACTCTGGGCTCCTTGGAAGAAGAGCGGGATATAAATGTAATAATAATAATAATAATATTACTTCTGCTTATTTCCGGTCCAACAAGGGGACAGGATCGCAGGGAGGTACACTGCCGCCCCACCAGAGTCCTAGCCATGCTGCCATAATTTGCCTGCCTCCTTCTGCCTGCTTTGCACTTTTCTTCTGGCTACTGACTGTTGTCTGGCAGCAGCAGAAAAAGAAAAGGGTTAAAAAACATCCCTGTATTCTCCCAGCAGCCACTGCCAGATTGGTGGTGGTCCTCTTGTGCTCCTCCTCCACTAGGCAATTGAACGCAGTTGCTGAGTGAGGAAGTGACGAGGAGCTGGTGACAGAAGCTGTCTGCTGGCCTTGTCTCCCTCAAGGAAATTAAAATAAAACACACAACCCTTATCTGTTTGTTTTTATGTGTGATTTCTTCCCCTCACATAGAAGCCAATGTGTGGTTTTTATCTTTCCAGCATTTATGAACTGTGTGTGTGTGTGTGTGTGTGTGTGTGTGTGTGTGTGTGTGTGTGAGAGAGAGAGAGAGAGAGAGAGAGAGAGAGAGAGAGAGAGAGAGAGATCCCACCCCTCACTTGAAAGCCTCCGTGTGTGTGTGTGTGTGTGTTCCCCAACCCCTTTTCTGTTCCTGAGTGAAAGATTTTTAATTTTTAAAAATGATTTCCCAAGTAGTACAACAAGATGCCATCTAGCGATGTGCATGAAACCGGCTGGCCCAGTTCGGTCCCGCCCCCCGGTCCAGTCCAGGGGGGTTCATGAACATTTAAAAAAATAATAATAATGGTAACTTAACCCCTTTGGAAGAGTTGTTGGAGGCGGCAGGGGAGTCTGTGGAGGTTCCCCCTCCCCCCACCGGCCTCTCTTGCAGTCCAAACTGGCCCATTTGGCCAGCTCTTCGGCCCATTCGGGACTTCTCCCTCCGTGATCCAGGCGACGCAGAGGCCAACTGCACAGGCACAACGGCCTCCAAAATGGCCACCACGCCAAAGGGGGAACACCCGAACAGGCCAGTTGGGGCTGCAAGAAAGGCCGGTGGGGGAGGGGAAACCTCCGCGGATCCCCCGCCACCTCCAACAACTCCCACGAAGGGGTAAGATACAAATAATATATTTATATATTTTTTAAACATCCGCGACCCCCCTGAACAGTCAGGGAGTGTTCGGTCTGGGGTCGGACCAAACGGGATGGTTTGGTTCAACCCCGAACTGTAGAACCAAACAGGTTCAACGTTGAATCTGTTTGCACATCCCTAATGCCAACAAACATAAGCCAAAACTGTTACAGTACAAACTTGTAAGAAAAACTCTCCTCACCCCAACAGTACACTTCCTTGAGGAAATTAGTTACTACAAAAGTATTAAAAAGTTCCATAAATAAAAAAGAAAGAGAAAAGAAGAAATGCTCTAGCAAAATTGATCTGTTTTTGTTTTCTCTTTCTGCTTTTTGGTTTATCATGTAGTGGTTGCGGGATTTAAAGATATTAGGCTGTTTACTAGATGTAACTTGGTCTGCTTTCTTTCTTTCTTTCTTTCTTTCTTTCTTTCTTTCTTTCTTTCTTTCTTTCTTTCTTTTTTTCTTTCTTCTTATTTATTAGAAATATTTATATGCTGCTTTTTAGCAACAAAGTTCTTTAAATGGCTTACATATCAAAAGATATGAGAAAAATGGTTCTTTACCCCCAGATATTGGTTCTTATAAAATTTAGTGCCTATTTTATTTTGCTCTGTGCTTGTAACAATAACTTTATCTTTTACATATTGTATTATTTTATAAGCTTGTAGTGGACCAAAATATCCCCAAACTTTTGCATGTGGCTTCTCTCTTCACAAATTGCTAAAATAAGCACTAAGCATTTTCCCCTCCCCCCAGCAAAGACACATTGTGGTTTTGGCCTGGTTTTATGCACTTCAAAATAAAACTTTGCAAATCAGATTACGCAGGATGTGTTTTAAATGCTCCCTTGCATCTGTGTCTTTTTTCTGATGGGCTGCTACATGGAAAGTAGCAGGTAGCTGTTCTTTTCTGAATTAACTCTGCCCTGCTGGGGGAGAACCAACATGGCTTCTGCATATGTAAATCTTGCTGACTTAACATTTTGGAGTTCTTTGAGCATCAACAGGTGTGTGGATAAAGGTGATCCGATTGACACAGTATACCTGGACTTCCAAAAAGCTTTCGACAAAGTTCCTCATCAAAGACTCTTGAGAAAACTTAGCAGTCATGGGATAAGGGGACAAGTACATGTGTGGATTAGTAACTGGTTGAAAGACAGGAAACAGAGTGCAGGTATAAATGGAGAGTTTTCACAATGGAGGAAAGTAAGAAATGGGGTCCACCAGGGATCTGTACTGGGACCGGTGCTTTTTAATTTATTCATAAATGATCTAGAAGTGGGGGTAAGCAGCGAGGTGGCCAAATTGGCAGATGACACCAAACTATTTAGAGCCGTGAAATCCAAAATGGATTGTGAGGAGCTCCAAAAGAATCTCTCCAAACTGGGTAAATGGGTGACAAAATGGCAAATGCAGTTCAATGTTAGAAACTGTAAAGTGATGCAGGTTGGGATAAAAACTCCAACTTCACATATACGCTGATGGCATCTTAGCTGTTGGTGACTAACCAGGAGAGGGATCTTGGGGTTGTCATGGACAGCTCGTTGAAAGTGTTGACTCAATGTGTGGCAGCTGTGAAAAAGGCTAGGGATCGTTATGAAGGGGATTGAAAATAAAACAGCTAATATTATAATGCCCTTATACTGCATACAATTCTGGTCACCAGAAGGACATTGTAGAACTGGAAAAGGTGCAGAAGAAGGCAACCAAGATGATCAGGGGCCTAGAGGACCTTTCTTATGAGGCAAGGCTACAACACGTGGGGCTTTTTAGTTTAGAAAAAAAGACTGCGGGGAGACATGATAGAGGTCTATAAAATCATGCATGGTGTGGAGAAAGTGGATAGATAGAAAATTTTCTCCCTCTCACACAAAACTAGAACCAGGGGTCATCCCATGAAATTGACTGCTGGGAAATTGAGGACCAACAAACAGAAGTACTTTTTCACACAATGCATAATCAACTTGTGGAATTCTCTGCCATGTGGCGACAGCCAACAGCCTAGATGGCTTTAAGAGGGGTTTGGATAACTTCATGGAGGAGAGGTCTAGTCTGAGGGCTATAGGCCAGCCTCAGAGGCAGGATGCCTCTGAATACCAGTTGTAAGGGAGTAACAGCAAGAGAGAGGGCATGCCCTCAACTCCTGCCTGTAGAGAGGCATCTGGTGGGCCACTGTGTGAAACAGGATGCTGGGCTAGATGGGCCTTGGGCCTGATCCAGCAGGGCTGTTCTTACATTGACCTACTATTGTATTTTGAAAGCTCCATACATGTTACTGCTATTATGAAATTCCAGTTACTGCATTGTGTAATGTGCTCTGACACTTTGGGGTGTGTGTGCGTGTGTGTGTGTGTGTGTGTGTGTGTGTGTGTGTGCTAAACGCTCTTATGAAATATTTCTGTACTTTGAAACTCATTTGGAAGCATTTTATGTAGCACAGCTTTAAAAATTTTTTTCCTCATGTACTGTTTTGAACTCCTCTTTGTCAAAGGTCAGGCAGAGTTACAATAACAACATACTTTAGCTTCTTGAATTGTAAGCTCTAGTCTCATTTGCAGCAAAGTAGTGACTTTTACTGTGGAAAAAACAAGCTGTCTAGTCAGCAGCTGTTGCAGAAATTCCCTGTGGCGATTTATTACTTCTGACTGCTATATCGCTTTTCTCTAAGAATTAAACAAATGTTTTTATCCGTTGGTTTTTTAAAATGTGGTTTAGATTATATATATTATATTGTTTATAAAGTGATTTTCTTGCTTTGTTGCCAATTAATTTTAATTGCCAATGTAGCTTTACCATATGTGTCTTAAGGATGCAATTGATTCAGTTTTCTCTCTGCTCCACCATTCCCACTATTTCTATATGGTATTGTAAATCAAAATGTGTTGGGCATTTTTCACAGTCCCTCAAGTACTCTAGATTGTTCTGGTTTCTGAAAACTTAACTTTTGCAATCCCCTTTTGTAAAATTAAGTTATCCCTGCTAACTTGGCAAAGAGGCACCTTTTAACGTGGTGATTCTCTTTATTTAGCAGGGGGAGAGTAACTGGCCCTATCCACCCCAGCACAGTATTTCCTGTGACTGTTGCTGGAGTCTATCTCATGTTTCTTTTTAGATTGTGAGCCTTTTGGGGACAGAGATCCATCTTAATTATTTGTTATTTCTCTGTGTAAACTGCCCTGAGCCACTTTTGGAAGGGCAGTAAAGAAATCAAATAAATAAAATTGATGACAAGACCACTTAGTTGATAACTTGCAGAAGAAATGATATGGTGTTGAAGGGTTAATACTGCTAATTTGATGGCCCAACAGCACAGAAAGGTAGCCGATAAATAGAATAAATAATTTGATGCTCTCTATCATTTTCATTTAGGTATTCAAGACAAATGTTACAATAATTTTGAATGTTAACCTTTTAGAAGTGTGAAAGAATAGGGTTTTTTTTTTAGCCTACTTTGGCATTATCTCATACTGGGCTGGAGGAGGCAATGGTAAACTCCTTCTGTATTCTATCAAAGAAAATCACAGGGCTCTGTGGTCGCCAGGAGTCGAAATCGACTAGATGGCACACTTTACCTTTACCAGTAGGCTTATGAGATCACCCAGCATTCTGTGTGTGTGTGTGTGTGTGTGTGTGTGTGTGTGTGTGTGTGTGTCCCCGTCCCCTGCATCAACTTTGCAGTAGTCATGTGCACGGACCGGTTCGGAGGCCATTCTAAAGGCCTCCAGACCGGTCCGGACACGGGGTGGTTTTGGTTCGGGTGGGGGGTTCCACAGGAGTACGGGGGGGGGCTTTACTCACCCTCCCAAGAACGACGCCGTATTTATGTGAGTAAGCGGGCGGCATGCCTCCCTGCCGCCTGCTTCATTCCCCCTCTCGGCGTTCCCTCCGTTCAAATTCTGAATCGGGCGGCAGGGTATCTCCCAGTCCCTGCCGCCCTCTTTAATGCCCCCGCTCGGCTGGCGGCCGCCCCATTCAAGCCTTCAAGACCCCTGCCAGGCCGGCCCGGCCCGGCCCGGCCCTTCCCTTCCCTTCCCTTCCCTTCCCTTCCCTTCCCTTCCCTTCCCTTCCCTTCGCAAGGGGAACGAGCGGCAGAACTCCCTGCCTTCCCCCTTGCCGGCTGCGCTGCAAATGGCTTCTAAGAAGCCTTTTGCAGCGCAGCCGGCAAGGGGGAAGGCAGGGAGTTCTGCCGCTCGTCCCCCTTGCGAAGGGAAGGGAAGGGAAGGGCCGGGCCGGGCCGGCCTGGCAGGGGTCTTGAAGGCTTGAATGGGGCGGCCGCCAGCCGAGCGGGGGCATTAAAGAGGGCGGCAGGGACTGGGAGATACCCTGCCGCCCGATTCAGAATTTGAACGGAGGGAACGCCGAGAGGGGGAATGAAGCGGGCGGCAGGGAGGCATGCCGCCCGCTTACTCACATAAATACGGCGCCGTTCTTGGGAGGGTGAGTAAAGCCCCCCCCGCCGTTATTTGGAACCCCCCACCCCAGTGCCGGACCGCAGCTCCGCGGTTCCGTGCACATCCCTACTTTGCAATGCCTGGACCAGTATGAACCAAATCGGGTACAGTTGTAGGGACACCTCAATGGTGTAGTTTGTGATGATGTCATCCACCCCGATCCAAGATGGTGGACACGTAAATTTTTGAGGGACATGTGGCCCCAACGTGTGAACCGCCTAACTGATTTGAACCAAATTTGGTACATCTGTAGGGACACATAGGGACACCTCAGTGGTGTAGTTTGTGGTGATGTAATCCTCCCCAATCCAAGAGGGTGGTCACATGAACATCTGAGACACAAGCCAGCTAATTTGTGGACTGTCTAACCCATTTGAACCAAATTGAGTACAGTTTCAGTGAGTGACACACAGAGACACCTGAATGGCCTAGTTTGTGATGATGTCATCCACACCGATTCAAGATGGTGGACTCAAACTTTGGAGGTGCAAGTGGGCTAATTTGAACCAAATTTGCTACAGCTATAGGGACACATAGGGACACCTCAGTGGCGTAGATTGTGACAATGCCATCCAACCCAATTCAAGATGGCAGACACGTAAACTTTTGAGGTGCAAGTGCACTAGCTTGTGGACAGTCTAACTGATTTGAACCATATTAGGTACATATTGTGAGTGACTCACAGGGACACCTCACTGGTGAAGTTTGTAATGATGTCATCCACCCCGATCCAAGATGGGGGACGCAAGAATATTTGAGGTGTGAACCTCTATTTGAACCTAATTTAGTCCAGTTGTAGAGACAGTGAAAGGAAAGCAGGCTGATTAGTTCTTACTAGAACAACATTTTAAAAAATGAAGACCATTCAAAATTGAAGTTTTCACTAAGAATTCAAATGTATGTAAGCTGCTTTGTAATACCGTAGTCAAAAAGTGAGATTAAAATGCTTTAAATAATAAATATGTCTGAATTTTCCTCTATGTTGGAATGAAATGCATATTGTCTTATGTTCTAATTGAACTGGCATATTTTGTTGAAAGGTTAAATTTTAAAACATACTAGATTGATATTACCTGATAGCAAGACAGGTAATATGGATTTTGTGAGTATTCTGTAAACTGCATGAGCATTTGAATAATAAGGAAAGAGAAGAGAGCAGTGATTCTCAGATTCTGACTACGATTACTCAGTGTCATAGCTCCTACCAGAACCAGAGGAGGGGGAGTTCATTTGGGTGAATCCTTGACTGTAAGGGATTCATAGTAGGCTGCCATCATCCACTTTATTTTGATGTGGGGAAACCCACTCTCCGTATAAGATTTCTGGGGGTTAAAGTGGCAAAATCCTCCCTAGAAGGGCTGAGCAGTCCTAGGCCTCCAGAGGAAGTGTGACTAAGGCAGACTCAAAATGAAGAGTCGCACATTTTAGCAACAAGGTCTTATTATTGCCCCTGCTAACTGGGCAAAGAGGCACCTTTTACCGTGGTGATTCTCTTTATTTAGCAGGGGGAGAGTAACTGGCCCTATCCACCCCCAGCACAGTACTTCCAGTGACTCTTGCTGGTGTGTGTCTTATGTTTCTTTTTAGAATGTGAGCCCTTTGGGGACAGGGAGTCATCTTATTTGTTATTTCTCTTTGTAAACCGCCCTGAGCCATTTTTGGAAGGGCGGTATAGAAATCGAATTGTTGTTGTTGTTGTTTGTTGTTGTTGTTGTTGTTAGAGTAAGAGAAAAACAAGAGTATGCAATAAGAACAATTGTCTCTCCTAGCAGTTACTCTAAGTGAGGCCTAGTCGTCCCTCAAATCCTTCCCATGACTACACTGAGGTTATGGCGTTGGCCTTTCTAAAGAGGCATAGGAAGTTGCTTGGATAGGCATGTTCTCAGGCCAGTATGTATGGGTCAGCTTGAAGAAGGGAACTCTTTCAGATTTTGCTGGCTGTGAGAGACTTCTTGTAGGGAATATGGGAACTTTTTCTCGGCAAGATTTACAGGTTCTCGGTCCATATTACATTTCAGAACAGCAGTATGTTTTAAGAATCTCTGTTGTAGTTAATTTCTGTTTTATACCTCTGTAATATCTATGGCCTGTATTGATAGCCCAGCGAAGTAGTCTCCCCTGAATTCTTTTTTAGCAAGCAGGTCTCATTAATTCTTGATAGCTAGTTACTTAGTGTACAGTAGGTGCATCTAGGAATAAGCTGAGTCTGGCAGTGAAACAAAAAATGTAGAAGTGCAGTCTGTTCAGTGTATTTTGGTGACTTTTTATTTCAGTTGGTCTTGTTTCACAAATATGGATGATACCATTCAATCAATCATCTTTATTACAATCCAAGACCAGCATAAGATAGAATGGTAGAACATGATTCAAAATAATAAAAACAAATTATGGAGCCATAAAACTATATTACTTTAAAATTACTGCTCTAGTACTATAAAGCTAGATTGTAATACTATAAGGCTGCTACCCTTAAAGAGGGTAGCTGTGAGATTATTAAACAGCTGTATTTTTTTTAAAAAATTATAGAATGTGAAATATATAAAATGCAAAAAGTCATGGCTAAAATTGAGTAAGGTAAAGTGTGCTGTCAAGTCGATTTCGACTCCTGTCGCCCACAGAGCCCTGTGATTTTCTTTGGTAGAATGCAGGAGGGGTTTATCATTGCCTCCTCCCACGCAGTATGAGATGATGCCTTTCAGCATCTTCCTATATCGCTGCTGCCCGATATAGTAGCAGCGGGGATTCAAACCAGCAACCTTCTGCTTGTTAGTTAAGCATTTCCCTGCTGCGCCACTTAAGGTGTACAGTATATAAAATAAGACCTCTGAATAGGAACACTAAAAAGATAATATAGTCAGCCATTTAAAACTATTCAGAGCTGATGCAAAGGAATGGCTTGGCAGTCACGATCCAGTGGATCCTACATGCTGCCACACAGAACTTAACAGTGTTATATGTGAAGGCTGGATCTTCATCCGAAAGCAGCAACCAGGTATAGACATGGTTTGGGCGGCCAGGGTACTTGAGAAGTAGTGGATATATAAGTTTGGCCTGAATGTCCCTGTAAAAGGGGCAAAAGAGAACAAATATGTTCTGTGTTTTCTACCTCCCTGTCACAGGGAGAAAGTTTCTCTGCAATTGGGATCTTTCTGTATTTGCCTTCCAATACAGTGGAGGGAAGGGCATGATATCAGGCAAGGGTAAAAGCCTTTCTGTGGCTTGGGATTTCCAGCTGTGACAGGTACATGACGAGGGACGCAAAGTGTCTGTGCCTTTCTGAGGATAGGAAGGTTGCAACCATGCCTAGGTCAGCCTTACACTCAGTGTCCATTATCCTCTGTTTGATTACTGGTTTTGTCTGGTCATGGTCCATAGCAAGTAGGAGGGGAGGGAAAGCCCAGGAGCGACAATTTAGTTCTCACTGCCCTTTTTTGTCCTGTAGGGTCAGAGGGGTCAGGCCCTGAGGGTTGAGGGATAATTTAAACCAGAGTTTAAGAATGGACAACTACACTCTGGCCTCAACCTTTATCATGCCCGTTTCCAAGCGTAGGATGGCATTTGAGACATAGTGAGGCACTTGGAGGACCACTCTTAGAAATTTGGACTGCACCTGCTCCAAAAGGGCAAGATTGGATCGCGACCCTGATTGGACACCATAAAGGAGTTGCGCCAACATCTTGGCCTCAAATAATTTGAGCACTGCAGGTGGCTCCCTCTAGTCCATAGGAATTTTAGAATGGTGGTGGAGCTCCTCTGAACGGTGAGGACGACATGGTCTCAGTGGGCCTTTCTTGAGCCACAGGCATGTAGGACCACTCCCTCCCAGATATTTGAAACAAGTGACCTGTTCGACCTTGTGGCTGATTATACTCCAGGGACGAATCTAGGGTCTTCTTGCGAAAGCCATAACTTTAGTTTTTTTATACTTGATTTCTAGTTGATCGTTCTTGCAGTACCAAGCTAGAGCCACTAAATGCTCTTCTGAGGCCTATTGGGGTCCTAGAGAGGATTGCAGCATTGTCGGCATAGAGCACCAGCTTGGTAGGGTTAAAGTCTGGGCTACTAAGCTGTCTCACCATGTCATTGATGTAAAAGTTGAAAAGGAGCAGGGCCAAGATGCATCCTTGTTTGACTCCCTTCTGTGTTGGGACAGGGTTCGTGAGGTGCCCTTGTGGATTGCACCTTGCCTTGAGGGTTGTATCTGCATGAAGAATGTGGATCAGATAGAGCAGGCGTTGGTTGCTCGAGGAGGCTTCCAACTTCTCCCATAGCTTGACTTGGGAGATGGAATCAAAAGCGGCCTTAAGATCAATGAAGGCAGTGTAAAAGGAGGCTGAGTTGTTGACAGAATGTTTTTCAGTGAGGTGCTGAAGCACCAGGCATTGATCAGTTGTGGATCTCCCTCCCTAAAGCTGGCTTGCTCCTCTGCAAGCAGATTTTCTTGGTCTAGCCAATCCTTAAGTTTCCCATGTAGATGTCTAGCATAAAGCTTGCTGATGGTATTAAGCCAGCTGATAGGCCTATAGTTGGTGCAATCATCCCTTCTTCCCTTTTTGAATTTGGGGATGATAATCGCTAGCTCCCAGTCCTTGGGAATACAGCCATGAAAGTCAAAGTAAGTTAAAAAGCAAGGCCAAGACTGGAGCCCACCACTCAATATTATTTTTATAAGCTGGGGGTGGGCATCTTCCCCAGGGGCCTTCCCTGCTCTGGCTTGGGAAATGAGGGACTCAATCTCAGCCGTAGAGACCAGGGCAAGTCCTTTTCATCTGGTATACAGGAGCCATCTTTTGCAGTGGGGTCTTCATACAGCTTCTGAAAGTGCTTTTCCTAGATCTGTGATGAGATATGGGTGCCTAACTGAGCCAAGCCATTGCTGCTGGAGTTGGTCGTGATGTGCCAGAACATAGCCGAGCCCTTTGCTCTGACCACCTGGATAAGCCGTGACCAAGTGGCCTTCATTGCTTCTCTTTTCTTGTTTGCCAGTAGGTGTTTATATTGACTCTTAAGGATGAGGAGGTGTAGGAGGACCATTGCAGCATTGGTTCCTGTACTGGATTTGTAGTATGGTGGGTGGAGACGAGAGCCCCCACTTTGTATGAGTGGTATCCATTAAGTGTAAGGTCATACGCGGTCTAGGTTTCCTGCACCAAGATTATATTGAAATGGGAGAGTAAGTTGGTGGAGTCTGAGGCTCTGGAACGGAGCCACTCAGCCACATTCCACAACAGGACCATGAACTTATGCTGGTCTGTGGAATGTCACAGGGTCAAGGTGGTAGTTGCATTCTGGGCAGGAGAACTCTATACAGGAATCAGAAAATCTTCAGCAGCCAAGCTGGGGGACTGGGGCTCTTGCTGAGATGGGGAGGAAGTGGGGCATCTGCTAGCACCCGCCACTCTGGCCTGGGGGGCTTTGGTGAGGGACTTAGTTGGTCCAACACTTCACATAAGCCAGCTGTCTTGGATCCAGTCCAGGGATGTCAGCAGGGGAGTCTTGAGTGCTTGAGTCACTGACCAAAGATATGCCAGTACCCAAACCTTGCAAGGCAGTGGGGCCTTCCACAGATTCCAGGCCCTGGGTGGGGCTGTGCAGCTTGGCCTCTTCATGAGTAGCAGCTTGGCCTCTTCATGCTGTGTGTGTGGGGGGGGAGTGGCTCTGTCCATTCCCGTTAAATGCCAAAGGGCTTGTGTGAATCGGTTCTTCTATCATAGAAGTCATCAGACCTAGAGTCGGTTGAGGGGGAACCATGGGGAGAACCTGGGAGACCCGTGGCATGGACAGTCTATCTGGGGCGAGGAGAGCAGTAATTCTGTCAAAAGTGTGGGTCAGAAGTAAGGAGCACTCCAGGGCGCATATCTTGCGGAGCAGGAGCCCATGTCCGGGGTCCCACCCCTGCTCTGGAATCCATGACGCATCTAAGGGAGGCAGGGGGAAGCCTGAGAGACAGAGCTCCAGGGTTGTCTCTTTTCACTGTCGCTTTCGCTTTCTGAATAAAAGTCCGACGGGTGCACTTTCAGTAGCTGTTGGCAGTGGTGGTAGTGGGGAGTTACCTCCATCGGGTTGGTCTGGCTGCGCATGTCTGAAGAATGACCTGATTTGAGAAGCTGAAGAGTCTTGAGATTACGTGTGATAGCTGGATTTTCATATCCTGCTCCAGTCATATCCAGAGTCTGAAGCTACGCACGAGACCCCTTTTAATCCTGTCTGTGGACTTATGATTTGCATAACTGCAGTAAGTTTACTTTTTAGCTGGAGCAGTTCATCTTGGATGGGACTGTGAGGCTGCAAATTAGCTGTCTCTGTGGAGGAAGTTAGTTGAGGCTTGTCTTGACTGCGGAATTTATTGTGATTGGGGTTAAATACTCTGACAGATAGGCTATAAATCTCTTGGCTAGAGATAAGGCTTCTTAAAGGCTTTTTTTTTTCTGGGTGGGGGGGACCTCTCCTTGCCACAATATTGTAAATTTGCTGGCAATTTGTCAAGGGCATTAGTTTTAAGATCTTTGCTGGATTTTTAAAAGTTAGAAAGAGTCTTTTCACATTCAGTCAGAAGGGGAGATAGTAGTATGAAATGAATCTAATATTTGCTTTTTGTGAGTTTGTGAGAGAAGACAATGAGTTAATAATTGCCTGGCAGCTAGCCCAATTGCAATAATCTTCTATGGGAAATTCAAGTACAAGCCGAGATGCTTGTTAAATTCTATGGAACTTTGGGTAACTGTTGATTCCCGAAGACCCAGAAGGCCTCTTACATGTGGGGAGTGAGTCAAACACAAGGGGAGGGGCTGGCCAGGAGTTATTGATGTCGACTGTATTTTTTAACCCCTTGTTGGTTCTTTATGATGAATTGGTCAAAAGCTTGTCTTAAATTGTCCATTTTTTCTGCAATGGTGTTCAACCTGCCAAGGATTATAATTAAAGATTCAGCTGAAATTAAACAGGCATCGCTGAGTTGTGGAGTGACAAGGTCAATTGAGGGGTGAGATGCTTGGCTGGGAGCTATGGAAGCCCTGCCTCCTTATTTCGAGGAGCTTCCCCACTCGGCCCTCTGATGAGACAATTTTGGAGCAGTTTTATTTATAGCTGCCTTGCGTGAAGCAGCCTCCTTGGCTGAAGGGTAGGGAGATTCCGTGTCCAGAGCCGTAAATCTATTCTTGGTACTCACAGTGCTTGTATCTCCTGCTGCTGCCTCTGAAAGGGAGAGGAAGGCATCAATTTTCAATTGTTTCTTCTTTTCTATGTGTTCTCCACTGTCGTCAGCAGGACTCTTGTTGGCAGGGCTCTTGGGACACCTTTTCCTTCCCCTGAGGGGAGACAAGCCCCTGGAAGGCATGCCCAGGAACGGGGGGGGGGGGGGGGAGGGAGAGGAGGCCCAGGTATTTGAAAAACGATTACATTTTAGAGTCACTTTTTATCTATGAGTTTTTTCCAGCATCTGCTGCAGATGAGAGAAGAAAGGAGTCACGCTGCCAAATGGCAGAAAACAAGAGGGACTAACCCAAAGGCATATATAAAAATGTCTTGTAATAAAATCATTCATATCCAATACATTGCAAAATATGGCTCTGCACCGGCAACTTTATATGGTGCAAGGAGGAAATGTGAACCCCCCCGCCTTTTTTTAACATTAAACATCTTAACTAAGTTCTTCTTCATCTATTTTGATTGCTGACTAGCTTCTAGGTTAAGTTTGCACAACTTTGGCCCTCCTACTGATATTGGACTACAGCTCCTATCATCCCTAACTATTGGCCACTGTGGCTGGGAGTGATGGGAGTAGTAGTTCAATAAGATTTAGAGGGCTGAAGTTGTGCAGCCCTGTTCGAGGCCCAGTTCTTGAGGCATAATCTTACAGTCAGAGCAGAGGTGCCAGAATGTGAAGATTGTTCCTCAGGGGTTGATTTTGACCTCAAAAATCTTAAGCAGCCTTGGCCTTGCCTACCTATTACTCCCTATCCACTGAGGCTGGTGAGGGGGAGGCTCTACATTGGACCCTGTCCCTTCAGGAGGTTAGATTAATTAAGGCCCAGAGAAGGGCCTTCTCAGTGGTTGCACCGTTGTTGGTTGTGGAACTCCCCCTCCAGAGAGAGCTGGTTGGGTATCTCCCTCTGGTTTTGTTTTTCACCAGCAAGTAAAAATTTGGCTTTTAGTTGTGTTCTGAGCTGAGGAGAAAGTGTCTCATAATTTGTTACTTTGTGTTGTTTGCTATGAAGTTTTTCTTTTTAAAAAGAATTGTGTGTTTTAGATTGATTAATACATGTTGTGGGTTACATTGAATAATACAGATTGGGCATCATCCAGTCTAAGTTAGTCATTACTGAATTCCACTGAAATTAATGAGACTTGAGTTAGTCATGACTAATCTGTCTCATTGGTTTCGGTGGTGCTTATTCATGATTAACTAGTCTGGATACTGCCTAGGATGTGTGAACCGGTTCAACCTTGAGCCGGTTCACCATTGAACTGGTCTGGCGCGAGGGCTAGCTCAGGAGCTGCACCAGGCCCTGTTCAACTCGAAGCTGAGCAGAACCCACCCCCCCTTGCCGGCTCGGTGATTCTACAGTTTTTAAAAGCCAAAAATTAAATAATTCACTTCCTCGGGTGGGGGTGTCAGCCATGCAGGGGTGTGTGTCTCTGGTGGTTCCCCCTCACCCCACTGGTCTCCCACCACTCTCTGAAGGGCCATGGTGGTGGCCCTTTTGGAGGCCACCGCACATGTGACCCGGCCACGCAGATGGCCAGGGCGCATGTGTGGTGGCCTCCCAAATGGCCACCATCACGGCCCTTCAGAAAGCAGGGGGAAGGGGAACCGCTGGAGTCCCCCCCCCCCTGCAGTGGCAGCACTCTGCAGAGGCTTTCCCTTTCTTTCTTTCTTTCTTTCTTTCTTTCTTTCTTTCTTTCTTTCTTTCTTTCATTAAAGCGGAGCCGGGGGTGGGGGGCTCTGTTCAGGGGGCAAAACTAAACATACCCAGTTTGGTTAGAGTCCGGTTCAAACTTGAATCGAACCAGGCAAACCAGTTTTGTGCATATCCCCAATGCTGCCCATTGTGTTTTACACACGTAATGGGATGGGAAAGTGTATTTATAAATAAAAACACATTTGCTTCAAAGAACAAAGAAGCTTGATCCCCCCACCCCTCTTCTTTACCCTGTATTAACTTCAAAAACATCATAACTTGCTGGATACAGTACAACTTTTGTACATCATCAATGACAAAATAGCTTATATTCGTATTACAACGAAAACTGAAATTGTTGAATCCCTTTGTGTAGATAATATTCTATGGAATGTATGATGCGGTATCTTCTCCCTTGCATAGCATATTTATGTTTTGCAATTATTTTTGTTCACATATTTCCACAAATACAGACATGCTAACAATTCAGGCAGTTCAGATAGCCCGTCACCCTCATTTTGTGATACTCTACAATGTAGAATGTACAGTAATGGACCAACAAGTGAGTAAGCCAGTTGCTGCTTCTTGAGCAGCAGTGACAGTGCATAAAGTGGGTTGGAACAGTGCAGCAGCTGCATCAGAGCCTCAGAGCATGCCCCAGAAAGGCAGAGGCTCTTTTGGTCAGCTCCCCTTTCTCCGACGAGTCCATCCTTTTGTCCTCTCTTGAAATTAGCTTGAAGTGCCATCCTTTTTAGGTTCCTGAAGAAATAGCCCCACATTCTACCAGGAAGGCTTACTTCCAAGTAAGCATGCCTAGGATTGCAGCCTGAAAGCAACATCAATTTATGGAGAGAAGCTGTGGCATTTGTTTGGGGCTGACATGCACTCCAGATGCCCCACTGACTGAGCAGGAGTGGTAGTCCTGTTGCTTGTCTTTGGTAAAATTGTGAGTTCCTTGACAAGGGGAAAGATCCACAAGTAACTAATAATTGATTTAATTTATTTATGTTGAATAATTTTAATGTAATAAGTAATGCACTGAAAATTGACCTTGGCCTCTGCATACAAAATCATGGTTGGTTGGTTCCAGTAGACTGGAATATTTGAGTTGTGCACCCCTGATCTAAATCATTCAGAATATATCTACTTAATGGAATTTACTGCAAGATAAGTTTATTAAATAGATTGTAATATATTTGTTGATAACCATACACTGTATTTGGGTAGAGGAAACGCATACTAGAAGTGGAAACGTTTTCCCTCAAAACTAAGCAAGTAGAATGTATTGCAGGGGAGGGAAAGGAACTGGAGTATCCTCAGAAAGAAAGATGTTGCAGATATTACATACATTACAATTTATTTATTTATTTATAGTGGACCCACTGAGTTCAATTGTCAAGAAAATGTTCTATTCCAGGGTAGTGTAGTAGATGCAGTATTAATCTCTACACAGCTGTGAAATCTGGTGGGTGGCCTTGGACCAAGTTGATATGTCTTGGCCTAATCGACTTCATAGGGAGGTTGTAAGGACACAAGTAGGGAAGAATTGGAAAGCATTTTTTGTGCATAGAAAAGTTCCCTCTCTTTGTGAGTACTCTGTTTGATTATTTTAAAAATGTTAAATAGGTGCGTGCTTTTGTTTTTCAGCGATGTGCATATTGCAAGCACCTTGGAGCCACTATCAAATGCTGTGAAGAGAAATGCACCCAGATGTACCATTATCCATGTGCTGCTGGAGCAGGCACTTTTCAGGATTTTAATAACTTCTCCCTTCTTTGCCCAGACCACATTGACCAGGCTCCTCAAAGATGTAAGTAACACAAGTTAACAAATAAGATCGCAAACTGAAGTTGAATCCAAATAAGACGGAGCTACTTACTGGGGGGAGGGGGTGTTGGGATCCGAGGTATGGTTTGGATCTGCCTGTTCTCAATGGGGGTTATACTCCCCCTGAAAGATCAGGTATGTAACTTGGAAGTGCTCCTGGATCCAAAACTTACTCTGGTTTCTCAGGTTGAGGCAGTGGCCAGGAGTGCTTTTTATCAGCTCCGGCTGATACAGTGGGTATTGGAAAGAATCACCCCCTTTGATAGACCTTAAATTCTGGTTCCCTTACATCCTGAAATGAAAACACAAAGAAAATTCCCTTCACCAGCTGTACTTATCCAATGCAACCTATAACATCCAACTGAAAAACATCACAATTACAGTCCAGATAAAGTGTCAGAAATAAAAAACAAGAATTACTGAGATTGAAAAAGGATCACACACACACCCCCAATGTCAATATTTTGTTGAACCACCTTTTGCTTTAATAACAGCCTTGAGTCTGTTGGGATACTTCTCTATCAACCTTGCACATCTAGACGGAGCAATATTTGCCCACTCCTCCATACAGTGAAGCATGGAGGTGGCAGCATCCTGTTGTGGGGGTGTTTCTCTGCCTCAGGGACTGGGGCTCTCGTTAGGGTAGAAGGAAAAATGGATGGGGCAAAATACCGTCAGATTCTGGAAGAAAACCTGCTACCCTCTGCCAGACAGTTGAGGATGGGCAGAAGATTCACCTTTCAACATGACAACGATCCGAAGCACACAGCAAAATTGACCACACAGTGGCTGAAGGAGAAAAAAGTGAACGTCCTCATGTGGTCCGGTCAGAGCCCAGACCTAAATCCCATAGAAAATCTGTGGGGAGATTTGAAGATAGCAGTCCACCAACACCTACCATCCAATGTGACCGAACTTGAACAGTTCTGTATGGAGGAGTGGGCAAATATTGCTCCGTCTAGATGTGCAAGGTTGATAGAGAAGTATCCCAACAGACTCAAGGCTGTTATTAAAGCAAAAGGTGGTTCAACAAAATATTGACATTGGGGGTGTGTGTGTGTGATCCTTTTTCAATCTCAGTAATTCTTGTTTTTTGTTTCTGACACTTTTTCTGGACTGTAATTGTGATGTTTTTCAGTTGGATGTTATAGGTTGCATTGGATAAGTACAGCTGGTGAAGGGAATTTTCTTCGTGTTTTCATTTCAGAATGTAAGGGAACCAGAATTTAAGGTCTATCAAAGGGGGTGATTCTTTCCAATACCCACTGTACATCAGCTACGCCCATTTCTGGAGGTAAATTATCTTAAAACAGTGTTGCTTATGCTGGTAACCTCCAGGTTTGACTATTGCACTCTATGTCCAAAACTAGAATTGGTACAGAATGCGGCAGCCAGACTAGTCTCTGGGACAACCCGAAGGGACCACATAACATCAATTTTAAAATAACTGCACTGGCTGCCGATATGTTTTGGAGAAAAATACAAATGCTCCAAGGTGTTTTTGTAGTTATTACCTACAAAGCCCTCAATGGCTTCGATCCAGGGTACTTAAGAGAGTGCCTTCTCTGTCATGAATTCTGTCGCCTATTAAGACCATCTGGAGAGGTCTGGTTACGGTTGCTGCTGGCTCATTTGTTGGCAACTCAGGACCAGGCCTTCCCTGTGGCTGCCCCAGGGTTTTGGAACATGCTCCCTGACAAAATAAGAGCATCTCCTTCTGTTTGTTTTTAGGAAGACACTCAAAACGCACCTGTTTTCTCAGGCTTTTAAGGCTTTTAAAATGTTTAATAATTGTTTTTATCATATGAGATTGTTTTAAATTTTTATTCTGTTAAATCATTTTAACTCTGTTTTATATTTGTTGTATTTTAAATTGTGTACACCACCTAGAGATGCACATATCAGGCGATGTATAAATTAGATAGATAGACACAATTAAGGAATTTAGGGAAGTGGATGGTGCTTGCAGATAAATAGTTGGCTGGTTATTTCAAATCAACATATGAACTTGAACTTTCGTTGGCTTCTGCAGCTCCTGGCCATGTGCAGCTTTCTTCTTTGCCTGTCCACTCCCTGTTTCCATTCTCTAAAGGGAACACACCCCATGCCCCACAATGCTATTTGTCCTAAGAGGAAAGATACTGATGGTACCAATAGTAGCTTCCCTCCTGAGGCAAATAGCAACTGGGGGGAAATTTACTGGGACTGCAGAGCAAGGGGAAAGGAAGTTAATGTCCCCTCCCTGTGCTCTATGTTCCTGATTTCTCTCCTCTCCCCTCCACCCCCAGTGACTTCTACTTTAATTACAACGAAGGTGGAAACACAAATGACATGTTTAACATCACATGTAGTTTTACTTTTCTGATCTTCACCTTGTTAATTTGACCACACCCTCTCCTAAGATCCAACCTCCATTCAGCCCCATGCTTCCCTTGCCGTCATATTTTCTGAAGCTCACTTTTGCTTTTTTCCACCTCTTCTTCTGCCCCTTCTTTGTTGGCGCTTCCTGCCTACCCTACCTTTCTCTAGGACCTGAGTAGCTCAGCCAGTGGCAATCAGCAATGCTTCTACCTGCCCCTTTACTTTGTAACATTTGGGCACCTCCATTGTCAGTGCCAAGAGTCTTTACTATAGCACAGATGCCTGTGTGGATTGCAATACATAGTCATAGAATCCTAATCACATTATGTTGAAGCTGTTGCCAACTCTGTTGCAAACATGCTACAAGTTGTTAAGAGAAGTTTATAAAAGCAATATTAGAGCTGTGTTAAAATAACTAAATATATTTGTCTTAAAAATTGGCAATTTCCTAGTGATAGTTACTTTTATACAAGTGTTTAATTTGTAAAAAAATGATGTAGTGAAAAATGAGGAAAGAAAGATAATTGGAGACATGATCTATACCCATTTCTACCTCACGCTTATTTTTGGGGGAGGAAATCTCATTTGTTCTTGTGATACTAAAACACAAAACTTGCAGTCTTGTGTACTGTGGTGTTTCTGACAGCAAAAACTGAGGTTGCACGAGATCTGTGACTGGCATTTCTGACTTTTTTTTTTTAAGCAACAAACTTCTAAAGCAGCTATGGGTGGTAGGCTTGAATCATTCAGGTAGCCCTGAAGTAAAATAGCTAGGAGAGGAATGGTTAAACCCGATCCTCCTCCCCCCACCCCTCCAGACTGCCCAATCCAAATTGAGCTTTCCCATGGTTATTCTTAAGCCAGGAGAGCCTATCAAGGGTCTCCTACATCATGTTCATTTTAGCTCTAAGTCTTCTTGAGATCAATATCCCATGGAATAGCAACTTTTCACCCCAAGAAGAAATACTGGTACATGTTCCTAATGTAACATGCTTTGTGAGTTACTCTGTTCCCATATTTTCAGCCTTTCTGCTTATGTAGCAAAATACTATGCTGGCCCATCAGGGAACAACATATTGCTTTTTTTGCTCACGAGCATTTGAATGCATGCCTAAGCTCATCCATATTTGGAAAGTATTTTAACCTCTCTAAGTGCCATGTAAAAGTTTTGGCTATTGTGAGAAACTCGTATCTAAGGTGTACAGGCAGGGAAATGCCGTAAGATTTCTTTCTCCTATCCTGCAACTCTTTGCATAAACTGCTAAGAAACAAAGGAAAAGAGGCGCATTGGGCTCACCCATTAGCTCTTTTATGACCAGTTCTCCCCCCACTGCCCACTTTTGTTTGTGTATATAATTCTTGATGTATTAGTAGCAAGAAGGATCACATGTATTCCTCCACTGTGTTGTTTGTCTTTCAAAAGTAATTGAAATCAATTTGCTAATGCCAGATTTTCATTTTTAACAGATTTACCTGTATAGAACACAAGTTTCATTGTGTGTATTCTGTGGAAAATGTGTGTTTCTTTGTAATTAACTGCCTGTAATTTATTTGTAGTGTTTTAATATTATGATACATGTTATATAATTTAAAACTATATCCAAGTTCGCCTTTTCTCTGAAGGTTTTGTTATGATGATTCAAAAGCCATCTGTTTAATTTGTAGCAAAGGAAGAAGCAAACTGTGCAGTGTGTGATAGTCCCGGAGATCTCTTAGATCAATTTTTTTGTACTACCTGTGGCCAGCATTACCATGGGATGTGCCTGGATATACAAGTGACACCTATAAAACGGGCAGGTTGGCAGTGCCCTGACTGTAAAGTATGCCAGAACTGCAAGTAAGCAAATCTAGAATATAGTTACTTATGAGTTAACACATGAACAAAAAGTCTGGAAATGCACTTCAGCAAAGAAACACTAAAGCTTGATCAATAGGGGGAAGGTGGCTTGGGATAAAATTCCCAAACGGCAGTGATATCCAATAAAAAGACAGATGGGCACTGCTGAGGCAGAAGTGGAAAGGGACAGACTTGGAGTCAATATTTAAGCACTGAGCAGGCTTATAGAGAATGTACAAGAATTCAGCTGGGACTTTTTATTTTGTTGGATGTGTGAATGGGTAGGAGCTTGAAGAGGAAGGGCAAGTGAAGGATATGAGGGTGACACTTGATTTCCATTTTCTGTAAGCAAACTGGATTTGCTTCCAGAGTTACTGGTTATGGGGTCTTCTAACTTTACACAACCATTGTGGCTTCCCATCTGTAAAAGTCGATTGGCCTCAGAGGTAGCTTGTGATCAGCGGGGGGAAAGAGCCAGCTTTCCCAGTGAAGTGCATGCTCTTCATGCTGGAGACCCATTGGGGATTCTCTTTGTTCTTGCCAAACCCAACACAGCAGATTCCCTGGTTGAGGAGGTTTCAGAGAGAGTGCTGAAGCTAGTAGGAAGCAAGGGCCATTCCCATCTACCTTCACTTCCCCTTTCACTCTTCATTAATTATCTGGGGCAATTACAAGAAATATGCCAAGGGCTACTTAGTACTTTATGACTGCCTGAACAGCCTTGTTGCTCTTGCTATATTTTTATTTCACTGTTTGTGTCATAGGATATCCAAGGCAGCTAACAAAAATCAAAATAAGTTATTTTTTATTTTAATTTTTTTTTGCAACATTTTATTATACCAAGTATAAGATATTACACTGGTACAATAGCTTGCACATCCAAACATAAACATGTGTTTCTGGTGAAGATGAATGATTAAGATTGAAGTATTTGTTGTGCATTATTAGGTTTTAGCTCTAGTGTTTGTTTATCTTTTTTTGTTTTCACACCTCTGTGTTGCTTTTTGTGTCCAGCTACCTGCTGCAAGGTGATATTTAGCTTTTAAATGTCCACCTCCACCCCCACCCCCCAAACGTAATAAGACTTACTCCTTACCTGTTTCTTAGGCATTCTGGAGAAGACAACAAGATGCTTGTATGTGATACATGTGACAAAGGGTACCACACTTTTTGTTTACAACCAGTTATGGACTCTGTACCAACAAATGGCTGGAAATGCAAAGTAAGTTTAAATATGTTTTAATATGAAAAGTTGATAGCATAGAAGTTTGTCCTTTACATTCCTTCTTCAATATAGTGATTCTAAACTTAGCCTCATTTTGATGAGCCTTTAGCTCTGAAGATCATACCACTTTGGAATAAGTGTAAGAGTACTAAAATGTGTCTCAAAATGAACAATCAAAACTGGAACTTCATCAATTATGTGAACATATGGTTGTAAAATCAATCAAACAAATGTTATCAGTCCTTGAGAATGTAATATCCATGGCACAAAAAATAGATTGGTAGATTGATTGCATTAACAAATCCGGGGGTTATGTTAAATGTTGTTTTGCTGTAAAGTGACACTTCTCTAAGATGCATTGGTTATCTTTTCCTAATATTCTAAAATTTGTATTTGCCTTCTGGATAGGGAATTTATTGCAGTCCAGCCAGATGCTTGTGATGTCAATTAGAATCTTTGCCAGCCAGACTCATAGAGTTTCACAGCTTCTGATAACTTTTTGGTTTTCAAAATAAGTGAAATGGCAGCTATATTCAAGCCACTTATTGATAAAAGTTTATGCTGATAATTACACTTACAAACTGGTGCAGCTGGAGGGAAACTCTGTAGTTGTGTGTGTGTGTCTGTGTGTGTGTGTGTGTGTGTGATGGAGGGAGGAGAAATGTTTAACCCCTGTAGAAAAGGCTTGATTCATAGTAAACCTTACCCATAGTTTAATGAGGAGGGATAAGAATAAGAAGATAGTCTGAACATACTCTATCTCTCTTCTCCTGCATAGGCATGTTCAGCGGCTGCAGCGAACAGGCTTTTTGTGTCTGTGTTCTCTATGCTGTGCTACACATAAGATTCCATTTTCATTAGATGATGATCTGGAGTGCTCCAGTAAGCTCGCATATATTAGGATCAGTGTTCCCTCTAAGTCGTGCACGTGTGCATGTGCACACAAGTTTTTTGATGTCCACTCAGTTAATCTTAGATCCCACTCAGGTTGAATTAGGAAAGCCCCATTCTGAATGCATATGCACACACACTGCCTTGATACTGCCAACCAGAACAAAACACATTATGTGCACAGATTTAAAAAATTAGAGGGAATACTGATTAGGATGATTCTGGCACCTAATCAATGCATTTACACCCAACAACTGTGCCAGAGAGTGGGGCCAATGCATTTTCTGCTCAGTTTTTTTCTCAGCTGCCATAGACAGCAGCAGCACTTGGAATACTCTTTATTATCTGGCATATTTAATAGAGTGTGCACAGACCGAGTGTGCATGGCCCAACCGTGAACCAGCCCAGCAATTCGAGGGCCAGTGAGGGCGGCCAGTGACACCTTTAACTTAAAAGTAAATAAACAGGTCCTTACTGTTATTACCCCTCCTCCAGACAGCTTCTCACTGTGGTAGTGCTTCCTCAGCAGCCTGTGCGCATGCCAGCTGAGTGCTAGTACCACGTGTGGGCAGCTCTCAGCTTGAGTGGAACACTGCCACAGCAGGTAGCTGCCTGGTAGGCTGGTAAGGAACTGGTTATTTCTTTTTATAGGTGCCGCTCGCCTCTTCCCTCACCGGTCCTCGAACTGCTGGGCCAGTTCATGTTTGGGCCGAATTAAGAACATAAGAACAGCCCTGCTGAATTAGACCCAAGGCCCATCTAGCCCAGCATCCTGTTTCACACAGTGGCCCACCAGATGCCGCTGGAAGCCTACAGGCAGGAGTTGAGAACATGCCCTCTCTCCTGCTGTTACTCCCCTGCAACTGGTACTCAGAGGCATCCTGCCTTTGAGGCTGGAGGTGGCTTATAGCCCTCTGACTAGGGACTGAACCGGTTCATAGAACAGTGATTCGGCGCACAATCTGACCTGACCATGAACCTTGGTCCACGGACACCCCTAACATTTAACATATTTAGTGAAGGTTTAGAATTTCTAAAGGTACTGTCTGCTGATTTGTGGATATAATCTTATTGGTATACTACTGGAGGAAGGCTAGACATTGCTGCCTTGACTTCACGCTTTCTCTGCATTCACCTGAACTTTCTGTACCAGAATGGCATTCACCATTTTATTTACATTCACATTTAATTTTTAAATAGGCAAATAAGTTGTTACAAAGTTTAAACATCTCACTTTTGAGAAATGATTTTATTAGAAATATATCATCTTCAAATTTTCTGCTTTCTACCTATGACACTTGACCGCAACAGAAAACCTATCTAAATTAAGGTAATGGGGATTTCTCTCCAGAAAAGAATCTCTAGGAACAAATAATTATTCAGCATATGTTTATACAATCAAGAGTTACATATCGTTTGTTCATTTGGGTGTGTGGGGAGTAAGAAATATGTTCTTGATTTCTTTAGGTGTATAGCGGTGTCAACAGAAAGTTCCTTTTGAGATTAGTAGTTCCCTTTGGTGATCTCTGCAAGCAGCTAAAGTTTCTGCTGGAAAAGGCCATGGGTGCCCAACAAAAGGCATCCTTGTTGAGCAGAGATGAAAAGGTTTCCCTGAGGAAACCACCTCAGTTGAGCAGACAGTTTCCTAATTCTGATTTGTAAAACCTCCTGCTAAATGAACTTTAAATTACTATTTCAATCAGTATAGAACATGTTGGCTTTTGATTATTTTTGATACTGTAGGGCATTGTGATAAACAAGAAAAGCCTTATTTTCTGTGATTTCCAGAATTGCAGGGTATGTGCAGAATGTGGCACACGAACCAGTAGTCAGTGGCATCATAACTGTCTCATGTGTGACAGTTGTTACCGTCATCAAGACAACCTGCCTTGTCCTTTCTGTGAAAAATCATCCTATCCAGATTTGCCAAAAGATAAGTTGCATTGCCATGTCTGCAAAAGGTAAGAAGTCTCTTGTTCAAATGAAATGATTAGATAACTCTGCAAGTTGATCTAATTGGCTGCCAAACCCTCTTGTAAGGGGGCACTATTAACTTTATTTCTTTACTGCTTTTTAGGCAAATATCCCCAAAGTGGTTTACATTATTAAAATTTAAAAAGTGCATATGTTTAGATACTGTATACTCTGTAGACAAAATGAAGTCAAAAGTTGACAGATATTCAGAATTCTAACCTGTATGATCCCCTCTTAAGTGTTGACTTAGTGTGAGGTGCTTCAGGATCTAGAAAATATCATTCATTTTTTTCCAGTGAAGGCCGATTTTTTGTGGGACACTTTAATGTACAACTTATGTGAATTTGTGACTGATTCCTTCAGGTGGATTCACATAGAATGTGACAAGCCTCCCGATAATGAACTGGATACTCAGTTAAAAGAATACACCTGTACTCTTTGTAAACATTCAGGAGTGGAAGAAATACATGTGCAACTGTGTGATGTAATGGGGACAACCCAGCTGCTTCCTGAAGCTAGTACAGGTAAAAGTCTCTCTTATCTTTTTCAAGCTTGCTACTTGTCTTTATCTGATGTTTGGGGAAAACCTTCCTGTCCAAGAAGACAATCTTTTATCAATCTTTTCCTTGATATAGAGGAGCAGGGCTGCATAACTTCAGCTCTCCAGCCATTTTTGGACTACAAATCCCACCATCCCAAGACACAGTGACCAATAGTCAAAGATTATGAGAGTTGTAGTCCAACATCTGCAGGGAGGCCAAAGTTGTGCAGCCCTGAGATAGAGAGAGAAAAGCACAAGGAAAAAAATATTTTCAAAAACATCTGCATAGTTGAGACTGCACTAAAGCATCCCAGAAGTTAAGAAACATCTCCATTCTGTTACACCACCCTACTCAAAGTAAATTCTAATACGTTTAAAAAGTAGTAAGTTTTAAAAGGTAACATATTGACAAGCAGAAGAATATTTTATTGCAATTGTCCCATGGTATGAACTGGAAGAAAAACTGAGGAATGTAACTTCCTCTCCACTCAGGAAGAGTGGCAACTCATTATAACTACAAAGAAACTTTTTAACTACAAGAAAAGCTGTTAGATGAAATGTAATGCTGTACCATACACTCAAGAGACCACTTCTGTACAATAATGCCAGATTTGAAACCAGTGTAATGTCCCTCAAAGTTAAAATTTAGCTTTGATGATGTTGGAGTCTCCAAGAGGAGTAGACTTGTTACAGATAGTAACAGGATTTCTAAGCATTTCTAGTGTGAACTTTCCTGGACTTTTTAAATACAAAAGGCATATTCATTGTGCCATATCTCCCCTCTATGGACTTCCTCATTAGGAGCTAAGAGTTTAATATTTTTGTACAGGCTTAATCCCTTGATGCATTTTAGTATGAAATGCATACTAAAATGCTTAATGTTTGGGGTGTGTTTAAGAAGATTTCTGGATAAGATATACTGTGAGACCAAAAACTAATTATTAACATGAGAAGCTGGGATTTGTCCTTGAAACTTTTTTTTTAAACTAGTTTAATTCTGCAGGTCAAGTGGAACATTTTATATTTAGCTTTCCTCTTGGTTATGGCAGTATAATGGAAGCTTTCTATTTTATCCATGGATAAATCTGTGGGGGGCAGCAAGGGGTCAAGCTGTTTGAAGAGTCAGATGAGAATGTTAGTTTATGCAGAGACAAGTCACAGTTGAGCATACCTAAAAAGAGGAGTTGAAAATCCTGGCAAGATGGAGGTACTGTCTGCTGGTAGGCAGTTTCTCTATCCAGGAAGGTGATATCCAGCATGTTCTAGATGGGATTATACTCCTCCAAGGGATCAGTTTGGCATTGTGGGTATACTGAAAGATTGAGCTCTCTCATTTGAGGCACAAGTGTCTCCCATGGTAAAAGTGCTTTAACTAGCTATGTCCCTGCTCCAGGACAGAGAAATCCTGGTCACAGTTATTTGTTCTCTGGTAACCTCCAAATTATCAACTGCGGGGATGCAGCTTGCCTAGGAAGCAAGAGGCTGTTAGTTCAAATCTCCACCAGTGTGCTCTCCGGGCTGTGCCTAATAAATATATATTTGTAGTCACCTATATCAGGCAGCAGTGATATAGGAAGGTGCTGGAGGTGGAGGCTCACATACTGCGCAGGAGGAAGACAATGGTAAACCACTCCTGTATTCTACCAAGAAAATCACATGGCTCTGTGGTCGCCAGGAGTCAACAGCAACTCAATGGCACGATCTAACTAATCTAAAGTCTCCAAATTAGACTCCTGCATAACCTCCAAATTAGACTCTCATTGTGGAGATTCCTTTCTAGAGCTTACTCAGAATCTTCAGTTCTTCAGAGTGTTCTCTGTCCATCACACAGATGGGCTTTCACGCAGCGCGAGAAGCATCCGGAACAGAAACCTCACAAGCTAAAAGCTTTCTTTCTTCATGCTTAGTATAAGTAGCTAGGCCCCACCCCCTGTACACCTAGGTCTTGTGACCCTCTCCCTACTTCTCAGTTCTTTTTTGTCCATCTAAGGAGAAACATCTTAGGATATGTCACAGGTTATTTTATTCTGTCAGGATTTATAATGTTTCTTTTATTCTTTCTTTCTATCCTTATTATATTTCCCCCATTTTTACCATTTTGCACTTTTATTTTATTCGTGTTTTGTACTACTCAGCCCTCTTTATTGAGGAGCGGACTGCGCTATTTAACACACTGTATGGCCGGTGTGTTGGCCTTTAAATGCTATCAGAGGTGCAGAACAGCCTTCCCCTCATCGGACAGACACAGTTTTTGTTTATTCTGTCTGGGGGAGACCCACATTACTGTAGCCTGCACACACTGTCAAAAGTTCTCTAGACAAGAGAGGAGAAACAGGGTGTCTCGTTTACACTTACATCTGTGGGAGCAGGCTTTATCGGCAGGAGTTATGGAGCACTCTGACAGTGGGTATGTGATCAGTCAAACTCCTCGGGCAACATCAAGTGCAATGATGGTGTTGCCGCCAGGAGGGCCTGGGACTCCCTCAGAGACTCCCTATGCCTCCATTATGCTCGTTTCTGAGATGGTGCTGCAACAAGCCCCTGAGGTAAATCCGGCTCCCGGTGCTCTTCCGCGTACAATGGCAGCCCCTGTGGGATTGACTACTGCCTGCGCCAGCCTCAAAAGGCACAAGAAAAAGAAGGATAAGGCCGGGAATACTTCAGCACCAAAGACGAAGCCAACACCGCTTTCAGAGAGCCGGGTATCGGCAGCCTTGGCCGCCACGCATGCACAGAACACCACTGCCCCGAATGACACAGAGCCTCCTACGGAGCCGGCAAAGAAGAAGCATAGCAAGCCCAGTCGGGACCGTCCAGAAGGGGAACGGCAGCTAACTGGAGACAGGCAGAGAGTTTCTTCCCTCTCCCCCACCAGAGCGCACTCTGGAAAGCAGGAAGAAAAGCTGTTCCCCAGTGACCGCCATAGAGGGAGACTTCCCAGATGTGAGCGGAGCGCTCCTGTCAGTAATGCTCCTGCCTAGCGCTCCTGTCAGTAATGCTCCTGCCTTTGACTGACTTTTCAGAGACAGGCTCAGAACGTTGAGAATCCACTTACTCGGCAGAAGACAGTGGCCTCGATCCTTACGTGCCTAGAACACGCGTTTACTCTCCCCATCACTCTATAAAATACTACCCGTCCTACGACTATGATGATACTGAGAAAAGTGATCTGGAGGGTATAGAGTAGATAGGACATCGTCGGGACGCATATAGAGCCCGAGGCTATCGAAAGCAGGGCTATTGGGAGTGTTCCAGAAACCCTAGTGAAGACCTTTGTTCTGATTCTGCCTCACCCTATCGATTTAGAGAAAGCGAGATCCTGCAATTCAAAGGAGGCTGCTCTTCATATAAGAGACGCTGTTACCCATCTTCTAACAGGGCAAACCCTAGTGCCTCACAGGTGCACTCTCTGCCAGACCGTCGGGCCACTAACAATGACCATTCCCTACATACACCTGTGACCCCTACTCATCAGAAGAGTACAACAGTTAGCGTACCGGTCATATACAAAAGAGATGAACAAGGGTCATCAAGTGCTCAGCCTTCGGGAGCTGTCATCCAAACGTCATTAGAACCAGTTTGTCCGGTCCCACTGGAAAAGATTTTGGAGTCCTCTGACTCTTCGTGAGATTCTGATTCAGACTCTAGCACTTCCTCCTTGAATGAAGATGCCACAGTCCCTAGACGTGACCCCCAAGGGGATGGGTTTGAGCCATTATCTCCGTCTGGGGACTGCAAGTCCTTTCCAGCCTACATGTCAAAAATGGCTGGTGCACTAGGGATCCAACTTCGGGATGTGGCTAAACTGTCCACAAATCCCTTGTTTGATGTTCTGAGGGAGGTTCTTCTCAAGTTGCAGCAATCTCTATGAATCAGGCTCTATTAGACATTATACAGAGTTTTGGGGAAAAACCATTCTCTGTCCAGGAGGTTTCAAGAAAGGTGGAAAATCTATACAGGATACACGTAGAAGACACAGTGTTCCTGCATAAACACCCAGCACTGAACTCTATTGTAGTAGAGGTGGCACAGACAAAATCAAAGAATAAGCTCCTGTTTACTCCAGTAGACAGAGAAGGCCACAGGCTGGACTCTGTTGGAAAGAGAGTGTACTTCACTTCTACGATGCAGATGAAAATTGCGAACTACCAGGCCTTCATGTCCAGGTATAATCTTCTCCTATGGGAGAAACTAATGGAACATCTGGGATCCCTCCAACCGACACAGCGTGAGGCTATCTTGTCTCTACAAAAGGAGGGTTACAAGCTTAGCAAGCAGCTCCTGCATAGTTCCAAGCATACGACGGACTCCGCAGCCAGATCTCTGACCACATCAATCTCCTTGCACCGCCATGCTTGGCTTCGGTCATCCAGCCTACATACAGAGGAATGTACCAGGATAGAGGATCTCCCATTCGATGACTTGACCTTGTTTGGGGCTGAGACAGATGAAACGATGGAACGTATTCAGAAGTTACGAAAGACAGCGAAGTCTATGAGCTTCCCTTAGGCTTCATCGGCCCCCAAGTATAATAGATCCTTTCGTCTGCAACGGCCTTACCAACCCTGCCCTTCTATGCCCCAAGGCATTCCTTTCGTCACCAACGCTACACACAACCCAACCAACAATATAGGAAGCGACAGTACCAGAATGCCAAACCGTCATACCAGAAGTCCACGCCCATGGCCTTCCAAAAACAGGCATGACTACCAATGGCTCAGTACCAGTCTGAGGCCTTACCTGAATCGGTGGGAGGACATAACTTCGGACCCCTGGGTCCTGACCATAATCAGACTAGGTTACGCCATAGAGTTTGTACAACATCCTCCAGATTCAGGCATAAGGTCTACGCCTTCGAGCCCCATACTCCAGGAAGAGATAAGCACTCTTCTTCTCAGAGGGGCGATAGAGAGGGTACCATCCCATCAACGAGACGGCCTCTTCTCTCATTACTTTACCATCCCAAAACGGGACGGAGGATTGAGGCCTATTTTGGATCTCCGCCTTCTGAACACTTATGTCAAGTATCACCGCTTCAGAATGCTCACTATTTCAGACATTATGACTGTTCTGATGAAGGGAATGTGGTTTGTGTCCCTAGACCTGGAGGACGCTTACTACCACATCTCCATTCGCCCACAACACCAAAAATACCTTTGCTTCCAGGTCGGCAAAGAAACCTACCAGTTCAGGGCCATGCCTTTCGGACTTTCCCCGGCACCCAGGGTGCTTACAAAGTGCATGGTGGTCATAGTAGGACATCTGCAAGAGAGGGGAGTACAGATATATCCGTAACTGGACGACTGGTTACTGGCAGCAAGGTCCCCAGGCCGCCTCCTGGAGGACTTCAACAAGATCGTAGATCTACTAGAGCAATTGGGTTTGACCATAAACTACAAAAAATCACAACTGCAACCCACATGCTGCATCAGGTTCCTAGGCGTCATGTTGGACTTTGCATCAGCAACAGTGTGTTTGCCAGAGGACCGCATCGGCAACATTTGTCACCTGACACGACACATTTAGGGTCAGGTTTGTCACCCGGCAAGGATTGTACAAAGAATGTTAGGTCTCATGGCCTCCACAACAGCCACGTTACAGACAGCCAGGCTCCATATGCGACCGCTACAGCTCTGGTTTCTCGATGTCTTTCAACCGGCGAGAGACCACAATTCCAGAGTATTGTGGGTCTCAGCTCAGGTTTGCAATACTTTGATTTGGTGGATGAATATTCGGAACCTGGGACAGTCAACGCCATTTCAAAGACCTCCTCCTCAGGTCCAAGTGACGACAGATGCTTCAGAAAGTGGTTGGGGGGCACATCTTCAAGATCTTCACTTGAATGGCCACTGGTCCAGGGAGGAGTCCCTCCACCATATAAACTATCTAGAGCTCCTGGCCACCTTCACGGCCTTAAAAAGTTTCCTACCAGAAGTGGAAGGCCGTCATGTACAAATAATTACAGACAATACCACCACCAAGGCCTATATCAACAGAAAAGGTGGACCGGATCTCGGTTCTTACTAGCTTTGTCGCTTGACTTCTGGCATTGGGCCTTGGGTCATCACATAGCCCTTTCCTCCATTCACGACAAGGGTGTAGACAGTGCCCTGGCAGACTCCCTAAGCTGCATAAGCAACACATCTCACCAATGGAGATTGGACTCAGACGTCCTACATACCATCTTCAGAGGCTGGGGGTTCCACTACATTGACCTCTTTTCAAGCGAGGACAACCGACAGTGCCAACACTTTTACTCCAGAGCAGGAGAGGGAAACGGATCAGAAGGAGACGCCTTCATGACCATCTGGTCCGAGAAGTTTCTGTATGTTTCCTCTTATTCCTCTTCTTCCGCGAGTGCTCCAGAAACTGGACCTGGACTCAGCAGAGTGCATTCTGATAGCTCCTTGGTGGCCACATTGTCCATGGTTCCCTCGTCTCTGGGACCTCTCGAAGGGCCTGTTCATATGACTTCCCCTCCTACCATCACTGTTGTCGCTGCAGGGGGGTTGGATTCTCCATCCAGACATGCAAACATTGCACCTGACGGCATGGAGAATCCGGCCGTCTGGTCCCCGGAATTGACAGAGGTGTTGGAGGCTAGTAGGAAGCCGTCTACAATGAAGTCATATGCAGCGAAATGAAGGCGTTTTATGGAATTTGCAGCCTTGCAAAATTCAATGGACCTGACACGCACAAGTCTAACAGTAGTTCTGGCTTATCTTTTAGAACTAAAAAAGTTGGGTCTGTCTATGTCCTCAGAGTACATTTAGCTGCCATCTCAGCCTACCAGGAGAATGGGGCCTGTAGCCACTCATTGTTTACTTTGAGGGAAGTTAAGCAATTCTTAAAGGGGCTAGCTCATGTGCACCCTGATATGCCCCTGATTACACCTTCCTGGGACTTACAGTGTGTGCTTAGGGCACTTATGGGTAAACCGTTTGAACCAATGGCAACCTGTGACTTAAGATTGCTAATCCTTAATACGGTCGTCCTTGTCGCTATCACATCGGCAAAGAGGGTGGGGGAGCTACGGGCATTATGATGTGATCCTCCTTTCCTATTGTTTCAAAAGGAGAAGGTTGTGTTTCGAGTCGATGTATCATTTCTGCCCTAGGCTGTATCTTCCTTTCACAGGTCTCAGACAATTTCCTTATCTGTATTCTTCCCTGATCCATCCAATGATTCAGAACGTAAGTGGCATTCACTGGATGTCAGAAGGGCTCTAGCCTATTATGTTGATAGGACCAGGCCTTTCAGGACCTCTCCATCCTTGTTTGTAACCTACGGAGAGCCCCATAAGGGACATAGGGCTTCTTCACAATTGATCTCTTCATGGATTGTACAAACCATAAAATTGGTTTACCAGGTGGCTGGACGGACTCCCCCGAGTTCACTACGTGCTCATTCTACCTGAGTATTAGCTACGTCCACTGCATTTGACAGAGGCCTTCCTCTGGAATCGATTTGTCAGGCAGCTACTTGGGCGTCACCCTTATCCTTCATAAGGCATTATGCCTTGGATGTTAGAGCTCATAAGGATGCTTCTTTTGGTCAATCAGTCTTGCAGGCTGTATTTGATTAACTGCCTTGTGTTTGTATTATTCTGCATTTCCATTGTTGTACGGTTAATATTATACTAAGGTTCAATAAAGTTGTGTTTCTTTCAAATATGTACCTACCTTTTCCCTCTTGCTGGCCAGCATATTTTCAAGTAAACACAAAAAGTCATGGGCTCTGCCCCTCCTCTGTAGTTATAGCTTGCTATGCGCCCATCTGTGTGATGGACAGAGACCACTCTGAAGAACTGCAGGTTGCTTACCTGTAACTGGAGTTCTTCATGTGGTCATCTGTCCAGTCACACACCTGCCCAGCCTGCCCCACTGCAGAGCTGGATTTGGCTATCTGTGGAACTGAGGAGCAGGGAGAGGGTCACATGACCTAGGTGTACAGGGGGTGGGGCTTAGCTACTTATACTAAGCATGAAGAAAGAAAGCTTTTAGCTTGTGAGGTTTCTGTTCCGGATACTTCTCGCACTGTGTGAAAGCCCATCTGTGTGACTGGACAGATGACCACATGAAGAACTCCAGTTACAGGTAAGCAACCTGCAGTTCGTTCAAAATGCTGCTGCGAGGTTGCTAAGTGGGAATGGCCAGTGGGAGCACATTTCATCAGCTTTGAAACAGCTCCATCGCTGGTCTGTTTCTGGGAACAATTCAGTGGATGGAATTCTCTTTCCATTTAAAAGCCCTAAAGGGCTTGAGATTCAGAGACCTGAAGGTGCATCTTCTCCTACACAAATATGCCTATACACAAAAAGAATCTTAAGAGGTTCTTCTGCAACTGCCTCAGCCATAAGAGTTTAGGTGGATTACAACCAGGAACGGGCCTACTCTGTTGTATGCCCCACCTTTTGGAAAACCCACCCCAGAGAGACTCATCTTGTTCTTATGTTGTCTTGGCACTGGGTGAAGACTCTCTTCTTTTCCCTTAGGTTTTTTAAAACTGCAGTTGATTGCCTAGGTTTTATTCTGCTGCTGTGAGCATATGCTTTCCCCTGTCCTGCTGGTTTTTAATATGACTCTCTTCTTGATGTATCTTGTATGATTTTATTTGTGTTTAATTGTTTTACAAATCTCTTAGCCATCCTAGAAATAATAATACTGAAGGCTGGCATATACTGGTACATATAATCTGATGATGATGATGATGATGATGATGATGATGATGATGATGCCGCCCCTATGGAGCACCTCAACACCATAGGAGCCACAGAAATCACCATCAGCTAATTACAAAAAGCAACTTTACTGGGAACAGCCTATATTCTGTGACAATATCCATAATAATAACATCAGCAACACTGATAATAAAATTTAGCCATTCCAGGTCCTTGGGAAGGACTCGATGTCTGGATAAAACAAACCAGTCAATAACACCTATCTGACTGTGTAAACAACAACAACAACAATAATTAATTAATTCACAATATATGCTAGAACACTTTACTCTGGCAGAAGTGTGTGTGTGGTCATTGTTAATCATGAGTGCCATTCATTGAATTTATGAATAAGTTCTGTCTTCCGCTCAAGTTTTGAACTGATCTAACTTGTTCAGATTACATCATTAAAATACTATGGTGTGGAAATGAAAGGTTGAGCTTTGAGAGCAGTTAATAACAGAACTTCAGACATCACATCAAAACTGGTTAATTGTTTGCTACTGCTTAAGTTTGTGCAGATGAAATGGAAATAGAAGGTGATGCAGAACATGTGGCAAATGAGGATCAACTAGTAACTGATCACGAATGTACAAGAGAGTCAGCGGTTAGATGTGTCATTGATGGTAAGTGTATTTTTACAATGAGGCAATATATATATGCCATGAATTTAAAATATATTTTCAAAATCCTAAAGTATTTGAAGAACTTAATAGACATTGCTAGTCATTGAACAGGATATTCTTTCCCATTATAAACAGGGGGAGAATACTTGATAAGACAAGTCAGCAAGCAAGGTATGCAAGTTTGAACTTACTAGTGTTTTGTTGAGGGTAGATATTCCATAAAAATAAGGTTCAGTACCAATTCATCTTAAGATCTTCAGTGGTAATGCACTATCAAGGTACAAAATGCAGGCAGTGGTTGGTTGATATTGGGTGCTTCTTCCCAAGAGCTGAATGCTTCTCTGCATCCTGCTCATTCCAAGCAGTAGAATGAGATCTGGTTATTTTAGTAGACTTAAATTCAGTAGAAATTAGTGAATTTCTATTTAGTTGGCTTCCTATTGTTCTGAGTTTTATGTTGCTTTTAATATTTGTTTCATGAATGTTTTGATTGCCTTTTACTGTTTTATTATGTGCTTAGACTGTGCCTTTTGATTTGGAAAGGTTAAGTATTAAAAAAAAGTTCTAATAAGCAAACATATGTGGAAAAAAATACCAATTAGAAATGCCACTTGAGGAAATGCCAAGTTATAGGATCCCCAAAAGTGTAAACAGATAACAAACATGAGGATTTCATGTGAAGCTGTTGTCCAAAGCAAAAATAAATAAATGCTGTTAGAATGTCTCTTTATATGAATGCATTTAACTATGGGCTTAAGTGGTTGAGAAACTAATCTGTAGAATTGGTTTAATAGTTTTGTGTGGCGTTCATATTCTCTGCAGCATAATGAACAAAATTATATTTAACTACTGAATATCTCAGGCTTAGGTGAACAGTAATAATCAAGCTGCCTAAAAGTAGTTTTGCATGCACAACTTCATTCAGAAGATATTTTGATGATTTAGTTGAAGAAAATAATTGGGGACTTTTAGTTAAGATGCAAAAATCAGTGGTGGGGTAATTAAATTGATCTTCTGAGCCTTCTTGGGTTAAGATTTTGATGCTGGATGCCTTGGTGAAAATACCCAATCAGGGTGTAGTAGCAGTGAAAAAGGGAAATTCCATGTTTGGGTTTATTGGGAAAAGAATAAAAAATAAATCTGTCATTATAACACTTATATGGTCAGTTTCAGTTGGAAAACTGTGTGCCGTTCTAGTCATCCCATCTCAAAAAGAGTGCTGCAGAGTTGAGAAATTTTTGTTATTTTTATTATTTTATTTATTTTATTTCTGTGTGCATAAAAGGGCAGCCAAAATGATTGATGGGTTGGAGGAGCTTTCCTATAGGCAAAGTTGAATGCACTCTGGACTTTCATTTAAGAAAAAAAAAGATTGCCATGGTGGGGCATGGTGGAAGTTTTTCACTGCATCAAAGAAATGGGTAGAGAGTAGAGTTGCCACATTCGGAGAGGATTCTTGGACACACCTATCAAAACAAGTGGTGCAAATGTTAAAACCCTACCAGGATTTGAAAGAGTGCTCAGTAGTGGAGTTTGGCAGTTGTTTCATACATGTTTTCCTTCTAGCATTCTTTGTACAGGAGAGAGTTAAGTGCTCGTGTCGTTTTTGGGAGCAGTAGCTTGTGGGTGGAGCTTCTTCAGAGCTTCATCTTTTATGTTGTAACAAAAGACAGTTGTCTGTTAAGGCCTATTGCTCCTGTCATTTTCTCCTTCTGCTTCACACAGGAGATATTTCCTGTTGGCTAAGAGGGGCCCTCACAAGACCACAAGTGTTGCATCAAGCAATGAGGGTTCTAAAAAGAACTGGTACCTCAGTAATTCCACTAGAGAAAAGGGGGCTCTCTTCTTTCCATATATTTCATAGCTAAACCCAGAGGCCTGCCACCACTTTTGCTAACTCTCAAGACAATCCAGAAAGAAGGAGAAATGGTTTACTGAGTGATATATAGATAGCCAACCAAGCCATAACTTGGGGTCACCCAACAAAATTTATTTGGCAGTTGATCGGTGATGGCTTTTAAAGGGAATGAGACAAAGTTACTGAGATATATTTATGAACACCTATTAGCCATGATAGCTAAATGGATGCACGACTATGTTAGAATATCTTCAAAGCTTGAGGCTAGCAGTACTAAACATGCACTTTCCCCGTTTTCGGCGGTGGCAGGGGGGCAGGAATGAAACTCTCATTTCTCAACCAGTTGAGATGCTTTCATCAGTGATTTTATAATTTGAGATTCAAATGAAATGTCCTCCTTGTTTCCTTGTTTTAGGCATCTCACCAAATGAAAAGAATGGTGAGTTGGAAACACAAATTTCTGATCATTTTGGTACAGAAGAAATGGAAATATCTACTAAAAAGACTCTTGAACTTCATGGTAACCTTGCTGACAAAGAGGTGAAAGAAACAGAAAGTATTCCAGATATAATACAGCAGGCATCAAACAAACAAATGGAGGAAATGAAACTATCAGGAAAAAGCACTGAGTTCTTGGAAGTGTCTACAGAGGAATCTCGGCTTCTGCCTGTGACACCTGAGGACATAGCAAAAACATCAGAAGCTTTAATTTTGGTCAAGAAGGAGAGAACCTCCTGTAATAAGGAAGAACAGTTAGAGACAAGAGAAGTATCAGAAGATGCAGAAGGAGGTGACACTCCCGAAAATTATGAAACATCATCTCTCCCTGCAAGTGAAAGTTGTGCAACAGATACTTCACCACTGGAAGACAAATCTTTAAAATCACCAGCTGAAACCTATTCTTCATTTCCATCTTCAGTTGAAATAAACAAGACCAGTGTGTCTTCCTCACCAACAGCTTCTTTAGAGTTAGGCTCTTCACATGACCTGATGCGTACTCAGACTTCATCGCTAGAATCCTCTGCAACTCTTCCAACAACATATGTATCTCTCACTCCAAAAATTGGAATGGGAAAACCAGCTATCACCAAAAGAAAGTTTTCTCCTGGGAGACCAAGGTCAAGACAGGTGAGCATATGTTACCAAAATCTGATAATTCCCCCCCCCCCTTTTAGTAGTTCAGAAATTGTTTACCTTTAAGGATGTGTAGCATTAATAACACATTTCATGATCTTCATCAATCCACAATGGGGATTGTCAAATTTCTGTCAAAGGAGTTCTTTCTTGGAAAAAGTATGATTAGCTAAACTAGGATAAGATTGCAAAACATGTTATTAGTGCTACCCATATCTATCTATCTATCTTTCTTGTTTGGATTCAGCATGTTTCTGATTTATTATTATTATTATTATTATTATTATTATTATTATTATTATTATTTTATTAGAAGTTGGCACCCAGTAGACTTACAATTATTATTATCTTAGTTCTCTTTGTTACTGGTTTAATACAGTTTTGTATTCTAAATTACTCTCTCTCTATATATATGTATATACACAGGAGGCCCTCTTTATTTTCAGAATAAAGAAACCTTACCCCTTTGGGAATCCAGGGGTTAGATTCCTTAACCTAAAGAAAAAGGCCCAAAAAGTGGAAATAAGAGGAATAAAGCACAACACCTTGCTCTCCTGCAAAGCCCGCCAAATCCTCCAAATGTTCACGTGGAACATTTTTGGTGGGGGTGGGGGGGCGGGTAAGCCACAAAATGGCTCCGTCCTGCAAGATGGCAGCCAGAAATGACACTGGAAGTCATTTCCAACCACTCAGGAACCACAGTTAGGAGAACTTTGCATAATTTTTTTACACATGGATAAAGAAACTGGATCTCTAAGGCCCCTCCACAGATATGTGAAACAGTGGTCTTTGGATAATGGGGGCCTCCGGTTTATATTTTCTATAATTTATTAAACTATTTATTGTTTTATTCGGTAGTACTCATATTTGTGTTTCTAGTCAGTTTGAGTACTATCCCTCTTATTCCTTACTGGATCACTTGAAGCTGAGGCAAGTCCTCCAATTGGGATCCAACAGCATTGCAGCAAGTCAAAGAGATGGGAGGAGGAAATTGAAGAAAACTGTCACCCAGCCAATGCGCCTCCCCCTCCCTCAGAGGCCCAGGGACATTTGTCCCAACTTTTTCAATTATACTTATGCTCCTGGGACCAGGCTAGGTGCTCATTTCAGAAAATAGTTCTTACTGAAGTTCCACTTAATTGATTTCAGTAAACAGTACAGTTGATTAGGGATGTGCCCGAATCATTTCGGTGCCTCTTTGAGGAGGCACCAAAATGATTTGACTCCCTGTGGCCAAAACATTTTGGCGAGGGGTTCATTTAAAAGGAGGCAGGCAGGTCCTACCTGCCCCTCCTGGAAGCCTCTGCTGCTCCGTGCTGCCCCATCACAGCACTGTTCTCAGAAAAGCATCCCCATGAAAATGGCAGCCCCTAACAAAACCTCTTGAGTAAGTAGTATGTACTGTTTTAAGTCAGAGCTTGCATACGTAGAAATTACCTCATGATTATCCAGTGTCGGAGATGATGAATGCAATTCAACTAAACCTGAGTATGCATAAATATGAAACTTGCTTTCTTCAATCTGTTCATGGAGGGAGATTATAGGGGAACATACCTTTTGGAAGGTAGAAGTGCATTCTAGATAAGCATTTAGAAAGACCATGCTGTACAACGAAACATATAAGTATATTTTTGAATGCAATCAGTTTGGACTATTTTTTTTAAGCTTTTGTTGAAGATTCTCAAAATTGTCACCAAAGTGAAAACTATGTTTTTCAGTTATAATTCTGATATTTGATATCTTTTTCTGTGACTGATCTTGTAAAATCGGGAATGTCCTGCATGACTTACAAAATTATGACAAAGTAGAATTATTTTTCAGAATGCTCATTAGCAGCTAGTTTACAGAAAAACAGTTCTTTTGCAATAATGGAACTTGATGGGCTGAGTCTAAAGGTGTCATTCTGCATGCAGAAGTTGTCCTTGGCTCACAGAGGACTGCTTACACTTCGTAGTAGAATGTTGCATGAGAAAAGTGAAACACAATTCTTGTGGAAGAATCAGTACAACCTCATTATTATTTATCTATCAAATGTGTAGACAGGTGAGAAGTGACTGGCCCAGAGTCACCCAGCTAGTATCATGGCTGAATGGGGATTTGAACTCAGGTCTCCCCAGTCCTAGTCCAGCACTCTAACTACTACACCACACTGGCTCACACCACGCTGGTATCTCCTGCAGACCTATGCTGATGTTATATATTCCTTTGTTAATTAGTTAGATGAGTTGTTCTGAGGAAACTGAAGTTTATTTTAGGGTAAAAACCAATTACTACCTGACCTACCCCCGCCCCCAAATCAAACTTGTTTCTCACCAGTTGTATTGCATTGTCATTAATCAAAGTCAACGTATTTCCTACTATTGCTCTTCTTGTTTTTGAGAGCTTCCTCTGTAGATATCATGTAAGAGGTCCTAAAAAGATGCTGACCTGCTGCATCTACAAATGTGTGACCTCCCTGTGTTTAACCTGAACTTTTTAACTGCTGGGACAAATATAAGAAAGATTGTTAGAGTATATTTAGGGTAAAATTCCTTACTACATGTATTAAAGTATAATCCTACCTAAGAATACAACTGGGTTTTTAGTTACAGGACTTGTGTTCTCTTATGTATCTTATTGCTGATATAAAGATACCTAAAAGCTTTGGGGCCTTCTTGCCAGTTTAAACTCCTAATTCACTACCTCTGTTCTCCCTTACCCCTCATCTTTCACATATGAGAGATACTTACATTTGAAATGATTTTGAAAGAATAAGGCTTCCTTTATCCTTTCTAATGGTGATTGTCACTTCTCTAGAATGAATGAACAGCTTGTTACTTTCAATATGTGAATTATATAAAGACTACTATGGTTTGGGGGAAGAAGAGAAGACAGTTTTGAGATCCTTGCAGATGGCATCACTGAACCTGATCCTCCATCTCCACCTGGGGAATATATTACAATTCCTAAATATTATGTACATGTGAAGAAAACTCATATATACTCAAATAATCGCATGGAAATACCTGATAATGTTTGCTTTTGTGTGAATGTAAATTTAGTCTCCCTGGACTCCAAATTATATGGGCACTTATATGACATACATAAAGAGAACCATTACTGATTGCTAGGGATTTTCTTTTTGATACCTTAAGTATTTCAGATAATGGAGTGAAGATAAGTAATTACATCCTTTTAAAAAACCTAGTCCTAGTGTCATAGCTCTAATTAATTCTTCATTTATTTTTATTTTTCATGTTTTGTCTGCTGAGTTTCTCAGCATTTTTGGTTTGCAATTTTTTTAGATATTAAAAATTACACACACTCCAAGTCTGTAACTCCCCCCCCCAAACCCCAAATGGAAATGTAGAATAGTTTTATATGCTGTTTTCAAATGTCAGATTTCGACACCTCCAAGCCATATTTGGAAGGATTGGGAACAAGCCCTGTGCATGTGTGCTCATCCCTCCTCCCCTTGCATGTCTGGCTTAATTGACAATTTCTTGGTTTGATCATACCACAGTTTGCCATTAAGTCAGAACTAGCAAAACTGTAGTTTGAATGAGCCCTCTAAACTATGGCCTCATTCACACGGGCCAGAAGTTGGAATCTGTGTACGTCCAAATATGTTAAACCGCAGTTTCGCAACAAAAGCGACCTGCGTTTTTTCTCACCAAACTTTGAACCTTCACTTTGTAGTGAGTTTTGCTGCTCCAACCTGAGGTTTGAAGGTAGCCATGTTGCGTCCGAATGCAGATGCTGCCATAAACAGGGGTTCGTGCTGTTTTTGGAACCAAAATCATAGAGAGAGTGGCCCAGACCCACCCAGGAATGCGTCCAAGCACTTTCCCTGCCCCCCATCTCCACACTCCTCAAGCTGTTTCCCGGCAATAAGGGCACCATCCCAAGGGAAAAGTCACAGCCATTGAAGGGAAAAGTCACACTGTAGGATGCCCACTTTCCACTGTGTCTCGTGTTCTCCCTCTGACATTCCGAAGATAAAGGGGAGAAGTAAGTTCACAAGCACGTGCAGTCGCGGTGGCTCCATAAATGGGGCAACCCGGTTAGATCGCTGCAAAGATAACATATGGCAGGGCAGTGATACCTGGAGTTGGGTTTAAAAGGCAGCCCACGCAGGAATGCTTGAGTGACTCTGCTTTATTTTTTTGTACAATAAAGTTGGGGAAGGGGGCCTTTTCCTTGGGTGAAAGCATGCAGTCTCTGGTGTTATTCATGAGAAGAAACATCCAGCAGGAGCAGTATTGCCTCCAGTCACAGGAGAAATTTCTCTTATGTCATGAGGATAGATGCTGATCCAGAGTGAACTGCTCTCTCATAAGAATGAAAGGTCTTGGAGAGACACATGCATGAGTAGAACTGTTGTGGGGTACCCAAGGATGGGGCAGGATGGTTAATAATGTGCGACAATGCTCTTTCTCCCAAGGACCACTCTCTCATGAGAGTGAAAGCCCATAGAGACATGCATACGGGCCGGACAGTAGCTGCTGACCAGCCTGTTTGCTCAACAGAAGCAATACCTTTTGCTGTCCTGGTGACTGCCATGAAAAAGCAGTCCAAGCAGTCCCTCCACCAGGGTGGTCATCGATTGGCACATATCCATGTTTGTTTTTGCCCGGTATGGTTATCCTACTTTACTAGGATCATTGATCATTGGGACTCCCCTCACCTGCAATTTCCCATGGCAGCCAATCTGCATATGCCCCAGTGCCAGTCCAAACCCAGGAAATTTGAATGAGAGTAAAGATCTATCCCCGGTCCCGGTGTCTCCCTAGTCTACCCACCCAGACATATGGAGTGGCCACTACTCCCAAGGAATATGAAGGGGTTGCCTGGAGAGGGGTGGGTCATGGTGTATAAGTTCTATTATTTACCAGAGAGAATGAGGGCCCTGCACAAGCAGGGCCCACTTGATTCTCATGACTTCCTCATGAGAGCACAGTCTGACAGAGACCCAATGGTAACTGAGCCTCTTGTTCTCCTCAGTGGTCTGGCCCTCTCATGAGGGCAAGCTGACATGGGGGCAGGAGTGTGCTTGGGTATTCTTGGACTGCTTTGCTTGGGTCTGCCATTGCAAGAGCATCCTTTGTCACAGTAGATCATACTCTATGTATATGAGGGATCCTTTGCCCTCCTTCATATGCATATTCACTTGGGAAGTCATCATGATCCCTTCCTGGAGTAATAGAAAAATTTTGCCCCTTTGCATCCCCCCATTGCCAGTAATTGTGCTTATGCAAGACTGTTTTGCTGCAGGGTTCTTGCGAGGGTGGCAATGTAATTGCCATCAAGAGAAGGGCTTGTGTGCCATTTGAAGGGATTTAAATGCCTTTCCCCTGCCAAGGGTGGGCGTTGCATTCTAAAATGGCATAATTGCAAAACGGCACAATTGCCCCTTTGAAGATCATGGCTAACGGCTGCCACCCTGGAAATGTTCTAACACCTTGCCAACTGTCTGGTGCTGTGAGTACTACAGAGCTTGCTGGGATGCAGCCTTGGCAGACCAGGAAGAGGGAGTGGATCCCCTGCCTGGAATCAGAGGTTGCCAGGATATGGTTGAAAGAATGTCTGCGATGCGATTCATGGTTACAAAAATTAACCTCAGGTTGGTCTACCCACAGTTTGCCGTTAAGTGCAAATGCGACCAATGACAAAACAGGATCATGTTGTGGTTTGCCAAATTGTTTTAGAGAGCTAGCTCACAGTTTGCCAGTTTGGACATAATGGCATCTGAGATTTGAGCAACCCAAGAGATATTCTCTGAAACTGGATGTGGAGTGGGTGAGAGGAAGAAGGGCATGAGTACAGAACTTCCCCCCAATTTTTCAAGCTTTCGTTTGGAAGAATGGAAAAGTCGCATCTGAATGCAGCCGCCATGAAAATTGGTCCATGATCTCCAAATAGTGTGTCTTGGTTTCGATTTCTAGAGATAATCCACTTCTAAGTCATAGTCACACCATCTGTTGATCGTATCAAGCAACCTTTTATTTTTCAACAGTGTTTACCTTATTTATTTTATGAACTTTTTATCCACTTTGAAATCTGATGTTCATCCTGTATACATTAGGCTGAAATTTCTCCAAGTATGTCCATGTGTTTGTGAAACTGATTTTTTGTGTGTTCCTGTATGTGTTTTGTTTTCAGAACTTTTAATTTGTGTTCTTTTTATTTTATTTTATTTTTTGGGCTGAGTTTTATGCATCTATTTTCTCACCTGACATATCCTAGGGGGCTTGGAATGCCCATAATACAGTGAGCCCACCTTCCTGGTCCCCAGACATTTCAGAAGGTCGGGAAACTTTTAAATCCAGACCGCTACCTGGCAGTGCCATATGGAGCATCAAAGTGGTAATTTATCTGTATTTATATTATTGTTATCCTTTGTTATTTTCTGTACTAAAAAAAATAAAAATGAAAAATCCCTGAAGCACAGATGAATTAACATGTTATCTCTTAACTTGCTTTTTAACATTAGAGTACTTGCATTATTTTTAATCCATGTTGTCTCTCCCAATACATAGGATGCAATGATATTGCTAAGACTTTAAAAATACAAAACAACACACATTGTTAGTTCCTACTTCAGCTGTGTGAGGTGCTTAACCGCTTTGGCTCTGAGTAGCTGACGTGTCCAAAAGAAATCCCAAAGTGTGCTGGAAATAGAGACCTTTAAAAGTTGAGTTAGTTATGAAACAATGATATATTACCATCTTTGTAAGGAAATTTAGCTATCTCACTCAGGCCTTTTCTGCATCTATGACTGGGCTAGATAGTATGCCCTCGGTTATCATCATTGTCATTTAGTTGGGGCCTGAAGCCAAGGTAGGCAGAGCCTCATAAATATGGTGTCCAGAACATCCAATAGTTTTCACAGGTTTTGGAGGTTGCCCCATCTAAGAATGTCACAGAGAACTGCAAATCATCCACTTTTGTTTGCAAGGATCCATGACAATTTGTTTTAATATACAATGTTCTTCACCTTTCAGGATAAACTAGGATTATCGTTGATAAAAACATTAAGTACATAGAATTGTAGTGGAGGTGGGGGACAAAACACTTTAAATGTCAGTAATAGCATAGCAACTATACTATTGTTATTGCAGTATGTTCTTCTATATGTTTCACATTGTTTTTGTTTCCATATTTTATTGCTACAGCATGCTGATTTGTTACTAAATGTGTTGGCTTTTTTAGTCTTAAAGACTTAACATTAGTTCTGTTTTTTGTTTAGAATATATACGGCTATTCAACAACAACAACAAATTCTCAAAGCAGCTTGGATAGTAAAAGGAAAGAGAAGATGATTTCCTGTCCTTAAGGAGTTTACTGTCTTAAAAGACACACATAAGAACAGCTTTGCTGGGTCAGGCCCAAGGCCCATCTAGTCCAGCATTTTATTTTTGCACAGTGGCCAGCCCACAGGAGATGAAGGCATGCCCCCTCCCCTGCTGTTGCTCCCCTGCAACTTGTATTCAGAGGCATACTGCCTCTGAAACTGGAGGTAGCATATAGCCTTCAAGACTAGTAGTTATAATAGACATGTTCTCCATGCATGTGTCTAATCCCCTTATAAAGCCATCCAAGCTGGTGGCTGTTGCCACATTCTTTGTCAACAAATTCCATAAACGAATTATGTGCTGTGCGAAGAAGTGTTTCCTTTTGACTCTCCTAAATTTCCTGCCCATCCGTTTCATGGGATGACCCTGTGTGTGTGTAGTGTGTGTGAGAGAGAGCGAACTTTCTATCCACTCTCTTCATACCATGCATAATGTTTATAAATCTCTATCATGCTTCCTCTTAATCTCCTTTATATGTAATATAAATTACCTAAAACAACAAGAGTAATGAACATATAGAGCTGGAGTACCTGAAAGAAAACAAATTAAAACTAAATGTTCCTTTTCTATCAGGTGCTCCTCCTCTATATGTCCATGACTCATGTTGCTCTAGATAATTCATATATTATACATATTACAGTGTTCTTTCACTTTTAATCCCCTATAAAAGTCATTTTTTATATTTCTTAGTTTCACTACCGTATGTCTCCTATGATGATTATTTTAATTATGGAATTTATACTTTATATATTTTATCCATTTTTAATTCATTTTGCAGTTTCTTGAAGAAGAGGTCTTATTGTCTCAAAACACATTGCGACTTGTTTCTATAAATAAACAGTTCTGCATCATTCTTTCTCCAGTTTTCATTGGTTTGGTGCCCCCGCCCACCACCTATGTGTATCTACCAGGCCAGAATGGTGCACATTATTCCAAATGTGACCACACCAAAAACCTACGTAATCGCATTATAATATCCTTAGTATGGATTTTTTCCCTTTCACATCTGTTTCACACAGAACTGACATTTTCACTGAGCTATACACGACAACCTAAGATCCCTTTCCTGGTTAGTCACTGGCAGCTCAGACCCAGTCATTGTATTGGTGAAGGTGCAGGATCCTCTCTGGGCACTCCCTTAAAGAAGCTCAGCAGGGTAGGCTGTGCCATCTTCCTCAGATTTTTTTGGACCTCTTCAAAGGGGCTAATCAGTTCATTCAGTTCTTGTCTGAATGTCAGGATGCGCTGCATGAAGGGGTCCATGTTCACTGCCTGGTCTGCCAGCTCTGAGGCATGCTTGAGGAAGCTGTTCAGCTTATCCAGGGTCAACTTCGCTGTGGCTCTGAAGTCTTTCTTCTCTTCATCACCTTCTTCTTGTTCACTGGATGATTTGATCAGGTCCTTCAGGTCTTGTTCTGTGAGCTTTTTAGGGAACTCATGTATACTTGGGTTGCGGTAGGCAAATCCACCCACAAGAATTCATTCACGTATATACAAAACCTCAGTTGACAAAACTGTGGCTGGAGAGGGATGACTGTAAAACGAAGTGCGCTCACTTCTGCAAGCCCTGCTCTAATAGTGGGACTGAGAACTGAATGGGGGAGAGTGACACTCTGATGGATAGCCATGCGGCCACTGTTTGAAGGTTTCCAGCATGGAAGAGCCTACCATTCCTCCAAGCAGTTGGTTCCGTTGTCAAACTGCTCTTGCTATTAAGACATTTCTCCTAATGTACAACCAAAAACTACCCTGTTGTAACTTACACCTATTAGATCTAGTCCTAAGAGCAGACCAAAATTTTTGTCCTTTTCTATGTGACACTCTTTTATTTATTTGAAGAGTGTTATAATCTCTCCTCTCCTCTTTTTGAGACTCAGTATACTTGGCTTCTTCAACCTTTCCTTACAACCTTTCCTTACTTCAACCTTCCCAATGCCCTCCTCTGAACCCATTCCAATTTGTGCTCCAAATCCATTCTTAAAGTGCAGTGCCCAGAACTGGACATACTACTCCAGATGAGGTCTGAGTAGTATGGAATAAAGTGAAACTATTGCTTCTCTTAATGCAGCCCAAAATCATAGTTGTCTTGACAGCTATATCAGATCTGACTCTTGTTCAGCTGGTGATTTACTACTCCCTAGATCCTTTTCACATGTACTACTGCCAAGCCTGATATTCCACACCTGTCCTATGTGCGCTCTCCCCACCCACCCAGCCCAGTGCAGAACTTTGCATTTTAACTTTTGTAACCTGCCTTGGGATGAGTGTTATGAAAGGTGGAACAATAAATACATTGATTAAAATGTTGAAAAGTACTGGGTCCAGAATAGAGCCCTGTGGCTTCCCATTGAAAGTCTCTCTCCAGTTTAAAAACATAGGAACTGCCTTACACTGAATCATATATTGGTCTGTCTGGCTCAGTATAATCTACACTGTTTGGCAGTAGCTTGCTAAGATTCCAGGCAGAAGTCTCTCCCAGCCCTACCTGGAGGTGCCAGGGAATGAACTTGAGACCTTCTACTAGGGATGTACAAACAGGTCTAAATTTGAACTGGTTCGGCTCGAAGGTTCAAACTGGAACCAAACAGGGCATTGAATTGGCAATGCCGATCCGAGTTCAAACCAAACAGAGCCTGGTTCTCTTTGAACTTGTTCGAACGGGTTCGAGCCTCCAAAAATGGGTTGGGTGGTAGGCACACATGGGTGCCAATTACCACCCAAACCCCTAATCAATTGGACACTCCTGTGATTTCTAATGATTTTTTGAAGATTTTTTTCAACTTTTGCATTTCTCCCATAGGGAATAATGGAGATTTGAGGATGCCCCATTCACCCCTCTTTGGGGGTTGCCTGGGCACCCCAAAGTGGATCTGGGGGCACAGCAGGTTGTGCCACAACTCCCTCCAGACAGCCCCAAGTCAGTGGGGTTCATGGTTTATTATATATAGATATAGATAGATATTATCCTCTTTCAACGCAATGAATAGGAGACCCTCCCTCATTCATAAGCAGAACAGTGTGTGACCTTAATTGTTGTGAACTATGAACTCAGAGAGTTCACAGCAATTAAGGTTACACACTGTTCATTCATTGCATTGAAACAGGCTAAAATATTTTTAAAATATATGTTCTTTAAACCATAAAGCTGCCTGGAGAGAGTTCTGGCACAACCTGCCATGCCCCCGACCCACCTTGCGGTGCCCAGGTACCCTCCAAATGGGTGGGAATGGGGCATCCTCAAATCTCCATTATTCCCTATTGGAGAAATGCAAAAATTGGGGGGGAGGAAATCTTCAAAAAATCATTAATAATCACAAGAGTGTCCAATTGCTTTGGAGTTCGGTGGGTGGTATGCACCCCTGTGTGCCTACCACCCACCCTGGGTTTGTGCCCCTAGATGCTCTGCATAGGGAATAATGGGCCAGTTCAAGTCCCCATTATACCCTATGGGGGAAATCCACCCCCACCCCCCAAAATCATTAAAAATTGTAGGAGTGTCCGAATGCTTTGGGGTTTGAGTGGTAGTAATAATATTATATACAAACCAAAGAATCCACTCTGATAGATATGAAAATCCCTTCATAGGGACTTATTGAGAGAAGTCATACAGCAACCAAGAATCCAATTTTTGGATTCTTGGTTGCTGTATGAGTTCTCTCTATGAAGAGTTTTTCATAATATTATATACAAACCAGAGAATCCACTCTAATAGAGACAAACTGTTAAGAGAGGCCAGAACTAAAAAATTCCGGTGGTGGGGGGAATCATCTATCCTACCAACTTGGGGCTGCCTGGGTGGAGTTGTGGCACAACCTGCCATGCCCCCAGACCCACTCCCCCCCAAAGGGGGGGAATGGGGCATCCTCAAATCTCCATTATTCCCTATGGGAGAAATGCAAAAATTGAAAATATCTTCAAAAAATCTTTATTAATCACAGGAGTGTCCGATTGCTTTGGGCTTCGGTGGGTGGTAGGCACCCTGGGTGCCTACCACCCACCCCAGTTTTGTGCACCTAGGCACAAAATAGGGAATAAAGTGTCAGTTCACATTCCCATTATACCCTATGTAGAATCTTTTAGAACCAGTTCAAATTGAGTTCGAATTCGAATCAAGCCCGGGGGGGAGTTGAGGAAAAACAAACCTACCCACACTGGTTTGAAGCTGGTTCGAATTCAAACCAAACAGGCCAAGCCAGTTTTGTGTACATCCCTACCTTCTACATGCAAAACAGATGATCTATCACTGAGCTATGGCCTCATCATTGATAAGGATTATTAATTAGCACTCTTTGAGGATGATTTTCCAACCAGTCTTAAATCCTTTTCATGATATTATCATCTGGATTGCATTTGGTCAAATTGCTAACCAGAATATTAAGCGTAAGTCTGTTAAATGCTATGCCAGAATCGGGATAAATCGGGTCCACAACATTCCCACAATACACTAAGCTAGTAACCTATCAGAAAAGAGATAAGTATATTCTGGCAGGATTAGTTCTTGACAAATCCATGCTGGCTTCTACTAATAACTACATTGTTATCTAGATGTTTAAAGATGAATGCCTCTTTAGTTAAGTTGCACCCCACCCCCCTGAAAATCACCATTATAATCCTCAAGATTCTGTTGCTTATAAATATAATACCTGTTGAGCAAATAACTTGAAACATTACATGTGTGTTCTACTGGACTCATTCCACAAATGTACCTGATTTCAACATGATCTGTTAAAAATTGCCGTAGGTACAGCAAATTAAATAGTATTGAAAATATTAGCTTTTTATTCTTTTTGTGTGTGTGTCCAGTATTTAGACCAGCATAATGTATATTTCTTTCAGTGTTGGTGAAAGTGACTCATGTACTCTCTTCAAGCTTGTCTAAGAAGGGTGCCTTTTGGTGGTTTGGTGAAGTTTTAAGCAGGGGCTCAAAAGTTAATGTCTTCCTGCCTCATTAAAGCCCATGTCAAGCAAGTACTGGTGAAGTTATACAGAGTGTGGCTAGTTTGACAACGAAGCCACTCTGACATTGGCAGGGGTAGCCAGTGAGTACATTCTATTGCAAGCACAATGCCTATTCCTTTAGTGATGGAATGTGAGCTCTCTGGGATGTAGGAGCATGGAATGGTCAGGTGGGGGAAGTTGGGTGGGTAGTTAGCAGCACCGACCACCTTGACCCCATTTAGTCACGCTAATCTGAAGCAGTAGTTTTTACTATTTATATAGTGCTGAAGGCCTACATTATAAGAACATTTTCATATTCAGAAAGAGGTCTTTCTATGAAGTGTCTAAATTTCTGACTTGACTTTAAATAGGGTCGTGGATCAGGGTTCCCTGGGAAGCGGAGACCACGTGGTGCAGGCCTTTCTGGAAGAGGTGGCCGAGGGAGATCAAAACTGAAGAATGGAATTGGATCTATCTTGACTCCAGGGGTAAGAATATGTAGGTTGTTTTATTTGATCAAGCAAAATGGGTGGCCTGTGTCACTGCTGAGAATGTATTTCAGAGCTGCCTTTCACTAAAGCAGGCCTAGCACTTGCCCACCTTTGACTTGTAGTCAAGTGGGTTTCTGTAATATCTGTCTAGCAGTCTCTTCCAGCCCTCCTCAGATCCTTCAACTGGTGATACTGAAAATGGAATGGTATTTGTGCCCCCCCCCAAAAAAAGTCTCTGTGATTGAGTTGTAGCCTTCCACAATCCCTGGATTCTCTATTTCTATTCAGAATTCAAAGATGGCTAATAGAAAATGTTTTGCCATGTTGTGCTGCTGGCAATGGCAATTTTTAGTAAAGGGAAAACTTTTAGACTAGTCTAAAAGAGGTCTGGCCAGAAAGCTGCTGTTATGATCAAATGAGGGGGTTCTTATTAGTGACCATGTTCCTGCAGATGTACCACAGATGTACTAGTCTTACTGAACCTGGTATGTGTTTTGAGGCAATTAAAATTTAAGAGATAGGTAGGAGTGGCTGCAGAAGCCATTCATTGTTTTTCTCAGTCTTGTTTTTACCTTTTAGAAATAACAGTTCTAGTTACAAAAGCTCGCTATGTGTGTTTTCCTGTTCTTTTTAGCCTACTTTCCAGTAGGTTTATGAGATCACCCGGCATTGTGTGTGTGTGTGTGTGTGTGTCCATCCTTATGTGTGTCCATCCTTATGTGTGTCCCCCCACCTTGCATCAAATTCACAATGCCTGGACACCTCAACCGTGTCGTTTGTGATGTCATCCACCCTGATCCAAGATGGCAGACACGTACAATTTTGAGGCACAAGTGGGCTAACTTGTGAACTGCTTAAGCAATTTGAACCAAATTTGCTACAACTGTAGGGATGCATTGGGACACCTCAATGGCATATTTCTGATGTTGTCTTCCACACCAATTCAAGATGGCAGACATGTAAATTTTAGAGGAGCAAGTGGGCTAACTTGTGAACTGCTTAAGCAGTTTGAACCAAATTTGCTACAGCAGTAGGGACAGATGGGGACACCTCAACGGCATAGATTCTTACGATGTCATCCACCCCAATTCAAGATGGTGGACACGTAAACTTTTGAGGCGCAAGTGCACTAACTTGTGGACAATCTATCTGCTCTGAACTAAATTTGCTAGTGCTGTATGGACACATAGGGATGCCCTAATGGTGTAGTTTGTGATGATGTCATCTACCTTGATTCAAGATGGTGGACATGTGAACTTTTGAGTCACACATGCACTAACTTGAGGACTGTCTGATTTGAACCAAATTTGGTACAGTTGTAGTGAGTGGCACACGGTTACACCTCATTGGTGTAGTTTGTAAGATGTCATCCATCCCATCCAAGATGGTGGACGCATGGACATTTCACGTGCAAGAGATCTAACTTGTGGACCTCTATTTGAACCAAATTTAGTCCATTTGTAGAGACAGTGAAAGGAAAGTACGCCGATTAGTTCTTACTAGAATAACTTGTTTCTCTACCCACTTTCCTGTGGCACTTGTTTGTCTTTCCTACTCTTGTGGGAGTGTTTCTTTATCTGGAAGACAAGTTACTCACAGCTTCCCTCCACTTATCTTTTTCCTTATCCATTCATATTCCTTATCAATTCATGCAACTTTGCTTGGTCAATGACCAAATAAACTTATAATTCATGCAACTTCATATTCAGAATATGTGCAGTGATTGTTGGAAAAGAAGAGTGAAAGTGGCTGTTGGATGTCAGGGTCATGCAGAGCCTGAAACCTAACAGGGCTTTGTTGAGTGGTGCAGGAAACTTGCTGTAGACTTTTCAGCATTCAGTGAAGAGGTGGATAAAAGATCTAGTACTCCTGGGGGGAAATTCACACCCCAGGCATGCAGCAGTGCATATCAGGACTTTTCTTTTCTTTTCTTGCTCAGTTTACATAATTAAGAAATTAATTATGTAATTAAATATTTTTCTTTCATTTTCTAATACATGTCTATATTTTTCTAAAGCTCAGAAATCTAAATTAAATTGCATAATGCAAAAGAGTTAAAATTAGTATTATGAAAAATGTCACATTTGTATTTCTGATTTTCTTTTTGGTAGGTTACAGATATGGACATTTCATATAACAAAGATGAGGAAGAAAACTCAATGCATAATACTGTTGTTCTGTTTTCTAGCAGTGACAAGTTTACTTTGCATCAGGTAGGAATGTTCATTTGCCTTTACTTCCTAGTGGAAATAATTAGTTATTTCTCGATTTCTTACCCACAAAATGAAAAATGTAGTGGGGATGCATAATTCTATATTTATATTTAGATTCTACCTTACCCTTTTTGCCATCAAACCTTGCATAGTTAAGGAGTTCTCCTCCTACTGTTAAGTGAGAAGTTTAAGCTAGGTAGCTGTGGTCTGTAAGCCATATATTTCTGAGTTTATTAAAACATTGATAGAGCATTGTATGCTTTCCACAGGCTGCTCTAATAGAAAAAACATACCTGTTTGGAGGAATTGAAGCTAGTAGCACTGTGTAGCTGCTGTCTGTCTTTCAGGATCAAGTTCCTGAATGCGCACAAGAACAGTAATCTGTCAGTTATATGGGCTGTATCTTTGCTTCGCCCCATGATTCAACATGTTAGTGACTATCTTTAAAGTCCTTATAGAGCCAGGGTTCAACACACAAGGGAAGTATCACTTGCACATTCCTGAAAAGTGCTCTCCCCCTTTTTTCAGTTGATGGGGGCACACACCTGTTGTTGAGGCAACAAGCCTATGTTCCCTGTCTTCTTGGACTGTACTGGTGGGCAGTAAAACAAGACATGTATCACAGTCAAACGAACATTTATTTATTTATTCATTTATTACATTTATATCCCGCTCTTCCTCCTAGGAGCTCAGAGCAGTGTTCATGGTTATTTTTATCCTCACAACAACCCTGTGAGGTAGGTTAGGCTGAGAGATATATGACTGACCCAGAGTCACCCAGTGAGTTTCATGGTTGAATGGGGATTCGAACTTGGGTCTTCTCAGTCCTAGTCCAACACTCTAACCACTATGCTATGCTGGCTTGAGATCAGTATGCAAGAGTCTTATCATTTATTGGGCCAAGAACTGCAATTTAAATTGGATAGACATTGAAATGAGCATTTGAATGCAGATGGTACTGTATTGCTTTCAATGGGATGCTATCCAGATACTCATCCTCAGAAGATGGATGTGTGGTGCACATCTGGATGAATTTCTCGTTAGGAGCAACATAGTGTGAATGGGCAACCGATCTGCATTGACTGTGCATCTGATTTAAACCAATATTGCTGATCCAGTAAGTGATCGGCATGCAAAAGTTCTCTTTCCACATACCAATATTCTTTGGATTGGAGGTGGGGTCTGTTTTGTCATATTGTTCTAGAGCTTTGTTGCCTTCCATTGCAGCATGACAATGGTGCTGGCCAGGTTTGCCTCAGTAACAGGCTAGTTACTGGGGAGTGCTGGCCGGGTTTGCCTCAGTAACAGGCTAACAAGTCCCCACCCCCAGCCTTGCATTCAGGGTGAAATAGCACTGAAGCACCTGCCAGGGGGAGCAGCAAACAGGTGAATAGTTCCCAAAGTGGCAAGCTGGTGGAGGAGTGCTGGGTAAACATTTGTGGCACACACAAGATCTGCTGAACATGTATGCCCTGAAATATTTGCTGTAGCCCTGTTCAGTATACTTCAGAAAGTGCCTTCTCCATTTATGACACTGTTTCCTGATGTCCTTATGGGCTACATGAGAGAGAACTTCCTGTAGATACCTTCTACTCTGGAGAAAGAATGCATTACAGCAGGTAGCATGCCTTTCTTGGTTGCAACACCACAGTTGTAGATGAGCTCCATATTCCTGCCTTCCTCTTTTAGAAGGCAGGAAAAGACTTTTCTGTTTATGAATATTTGATCCCAGAGTTAATTTTTAAGGAAAAGTTGATGTATTTTTAATATCTGGCTTATTGTAGGTTTTGTGCTTATATTTTCAATTGTTCTGAGAATTACAGATCTCCATTCCTTACAAAAAGCTCAAACTCATTTAGTAATATTGATTAAGCTACATAATATCCTGGTTTTGATAGAAAAGGAAGATTTGTTAATAAATAATGTGGACCGCATATAATGCATCTGAATGAAATCTATATGCTGCTCCAGGACATGTGTACTGAATGCAACTTGTAAATATCTATTTTGATATTCTAGGATATGTGTGTCGTTTGTGGGAGTTTTGGCCAAGGTGCAGAAGGCCGATTGCTTGCCTGCTCCCAATGTGGTCAGTGTTACCATCCATACTGTGTCAGTATTAAGGTGAGTGCTTAGAAATGGTTCTAGGCCTATTGTACTTGCTTGCATTACATTGATCTAGTTTTGACATTATTAGGAGGGTTGTTAGCTTGTTAAATATTCTTCTGTAAATGTGACCATTATTTGTATGCAACATGCAAAACACTTTAATTAAATGACATTTTATAGATGCATGAGAAGTTAACCTTTCTGTAATTTTGCAGTCATAAATAGCAGTGATTATCCCACAGTTGGTTAAAGAAAGTATTAAGATATGAGCTTTAAAACCGATAGCAGTTTTTTCTCTTCGAAAAAAATTATGCTACATCTTCATTTACTAAGGCAATAAGGTTCAATTAATTCAGTTTGTTGGCTGTCAGAATTGACAGCAACTGGAGTAGTTAATTAATGTTTTACATTCATTAGGCTAAGAGAGAATGTGCAAAAATTAAATTTGGATAGTTATGAGATGACTTATGCACAGATAATAAGCTATTTGCTGCAATATATAAACTATAAACTGTCTTTCTGATTTTATAAGTGCAGTTATTTTAAATGTGGATATCTTTTCCATGTACCATAGCATTTAACTTACTCTAGGTATATTTTATAAAAAGGGTCTGCATTTCTTTTACACACATAATCTAGTTAACATTTTATCAAAGATAAAAGTAAAAGATCTGGATAGTGGTTCCAACATTCAGATCATCTGTTACAGGTAAGCAAGCTGTTCTTGTGTTGGTTCAAACTAGCATTTGAAATGCGATAGAGAACCAGCTAACATGGGTTATTCACCCTATTGCATACTTCAGTCTCCTTTTATTCACACAATCAGAGTCGTTAAAGTGCAGTAAATGGGGTGACATTTCCAGACTTGTTCAAAGTGATGAAGTGGCCATTTAAATCTTCATTAATGGTTCTGAAGAAACTCTGTACCAATAATTAGACAACAAGAGGGCATGATGAAAACATGCTTTGAAAGAAAGTATAGAAAAAGGTTATCCTGCATTCAGAAATGCACTTCCCATGCTGATTAGCCAGAGTACTTACAGGTGAACCTCACTATTCATGGATCTGACATCCACAGATCCGCAGTCGGGTAACTGACCCGACCTCAGCCTACATGCATGGGGGGGAGGTTCACAAAGGGTTAATTTTGTGTATCCATGGGTTCTGGATTTTGAAGAGAGGAGACATTTTGTGGCACATTTGCTAAACCTAAAAAAACCCCATGATATTTTGGTGCAAAAACGCAGGATTTGGGACTTTTGTGGGACATTGCTAGATACATGGAGACCTGCGGAGCACAGTAAAGCACACTCTTCACTGTTTTTTGCTGTTTTCGGAGGCTCCAGGAACCTAACCCCACCCCACATCCACACACCATCCCACTGACTCAGTACCCATGGTTCCGTTATCCATAGTTGTCACGGAGAATGGAAGCCCCACAGATAATGGGGTTCACCTATACCTCCAAACACATCTCCATTTATTTCCCTGTATCTTGCACCAATGTACTGTTTAATAGATTGAACAAAAAGATGAGTCAGGTGTGTTGGAGTTGCTTCATAGATTACTCTCTCAATGAATGATCACACAGAAACCTGCTCTGCATTTTAACCTACTTTCCAGTAGGTTTATGAGATCACATGGCATTCCGTCTGTGTGTCCGTCCCCGCCATCAGCATCACAATGCCTGGAACAATATGAACCAAATCGGGTACAATTGTAGGGACACACAGGGACCTATCAACAGCGTAGTTTGTGATGATGTTATCCAGTTCAAGATGTTGAACATATGAACTTTTGAGGTGTAAGTAGGTACCAAATTTGATACAGTTCTAGTGAGTGACACACAGGGACAGCTCAAGGGCATAGTTTGAAATGATGTCATCCACCCTAATTCATGATGGTGGACATGTGAATGTTTGAGGTACAAGTGGGAACTGATTTGGACCAAATTTGATACAGTTGTAGAGACTCATAGGGACAACTCAAACACATAGTTTGTGATGATGTCAACCACCCCATTTCAAGATGGCAGACGCATGAATGTTTGAAGTGCAAGTAAGCTAACTTGTGAACTGCCTAACTGATTCGGACCAAATTTAGTCCCATTGTAGGGATAGTGAAAAGAAAGTAGGTAGATTAGTTCTTCCTAGAACAACGTTTTTAGAATCTTGAAAGTTTCTTCCCCACAATCTTTTCCTGCAAAAGGGGAAACTTTGAGAGCAAACAAGGATGCTAAAATGTCATTTAATCCTGGCAAAATATCTTGGCTTGTTCCAATTGCGGTTCCCCAAGTTTCTAGCATGAAACTTCAGTTTGTTCTTAGTGGAATTTTCAATAAGGAGCTAATGCAAGCCCAGGTTTCGCGTTGGATCTCAAATGGACAACACTCTTTCTCAAGAGATGAGCACTTCATATTTTTCCAGGGTTTCAAGCTGTTGGAAGTAACTCTTTGAGATTCTAAACATGCAAGGCAGAGTTGGTTTCCAAGTGATCACTCAGTAAGATAAGTAATATGTGGACTGGTTTTTGTACTATAATGACTGGTGACAAAAATCTAGAACATAAGAACAGCCCGGTTGGATCAGGCTCAAGGCCTATCTAGTCCAGTGTCCTGTTTCACACAGTGGCCCACCAGATGCCTCTGGGGAGCCCACAGGCAAGAGGTGAGGGCATGCCCTTTCTCCTCATGGAGAGGAGAGCTGGTCTTGTGGTAGCAAGCATGACTTGTCCCCTTAGCTAAGCAGGGTCCTCCCTGGTTGCATATTAATGGGAGACTTGATGTGTGAGCACTGTAAGATATTCTCCTCAGGGGATGGAGCCATACTGGGAAGAGCAGAAGGTTCCAAGTTCCCTCCCTGGCTTCACCAGGATAGGGCTGAGAGAGATTCCTGCCTGCAGTCTTGGAGAAGCCACTGCCAGTCTGTGTAGACAATACTGAGCTAGATGGACCAATGGTCTGACTCAGTATATGGCAGCTTCCTATGTTCCTGCTGTTGCTCCCCTGCAACAGGTATTGAGAGGCATCATGCCTCTGAGGCTGGAGGTGGCCCACAGCCACCAGACTAGTAGCCATTGATAGACTTGCTCTCCATGGATTTGTCTAAACCCCTTTTAAAGCCATCCAAGCTGGTGGCCATCACCACATCCCATGGCAAATAATTCCACCGATTAATTATGCACTGTGTGAAAAAGTAATTCCTTTCGTTGGCCCTAAATTACCCGCCCTTCAGTTTCATGGTTCTAGTGTTGTGAGAGAGGGAGAAAAATTTATCTCTGTCCACCCTCTGCACTCCATGCATAATTTTATACACCTTGGTCATGTCTCCCTTGAGTTGCCTCTTTTCGAAACTAAAGAGCCCCAGATGTTATAGCCTTGCCTCAGAAGGAGGTGCTCCAGGCCCCTGATAATCTGTTGCCCTCTTTTGCACCTTTTCCAGTTCGACAATATCCTTTTTACGATACGGTGACCAAAACTGTATGCAGTACTCCGGATGTGGCCACACCATATATTTGTACCAGGGCATTATAATATTAGCATTTTCGTTTTCAATCCCCTTCCAGCATGGAAGTGGCCTTTTTCACAGCTGCCATGCACTGAGATGACACTTTCAATGAGCTGTGCACCACGACCCCAAGATCTCTCTCCTGTCAGTTACTGAAAGCTCAGATCCCATCAGCGTATATGTGAAGTTGGGGTTTGCCCCCAATATGCATCACTTTGCACTTGCTTACATTGAACCATATTTGCCTTTTTGTCACCCCTCCCCCAGTTTGAAGAGATCATTTTGGAGCTCCTCACAATTTATCGTGGATTTCACTACCCTAAATAATTTAGTGTCATCTGCAAATTTGGCCACTTTGTTGCTTCCTCCAGCTTCTAGATAATTTATGAACACTGTTCCCAGTACAGATACCTGGGGGACCCCACTTCCTCTTTTCCTTCATTCTGAAAACTGTCCATTTATTCCTACTCTGTTATCTGTCCTTCAATCCACACATGAATTTGTCCCCTTATCCCATGACTTCTAAATTTTACTCAAGAGTCTTTGATGGGGAACTTTGTCAAAAGCTTTTTGGAAGTCCAAGTATATTTTTGAGGCAGAGGTTTGCTACAGTGTGCTTTGTTTTTGTCAGGTCCCATTATGGGCATTCTACAGTATCATTATGTAAGAATAACTTTTATAAAATTGGTATTTCTAAATTCTAGCAATATTCCAGACTAAGCATATGAATTAGGAATGTGAGAGTCTTTTTAAAAATCTAAGGTACCAGATTTCCTAAATTTCAGAACAATGTTATTTGTCAAGTTCAGTAAATATGAGTTGGATTGGGATATGTCAATAATTGGGAGTACTCTCTCCCCCCACCCCTTTATGTTGGGGAAATGCTTTTTCTAAAACAGATTTTTACCTATACTCTTGGGTGCATCAGTCAGTATAAACAACAAGATGATTTTTCACGTCTAAAAATGGAGAGCACTTGTCTCCCACCACCACCAAGAAACCAGGAGAACTGGTTTTGTGGTAGCAAGTATGAATTGTACCCTTTGCTAAGCATGGTCCAATCAGGTTTGCATTTGAATGGGAGACTACATTGTGAGCACTGTAAGGTATTTGCCTTAGGAGCTGGGGCTGCTCTGGGAAGAGCACCTGCATGCTTGCTTGTAGAAGGTTCCAAGTTTCTTCCCTGGCATCTCCAAGATTGGATTGAGAGAGACTCCTTCCTGAAACCTTTGAGAGGCTGCTGACAGTCTGTGTAGACGGTACTGAGCTAGATGGACCAATGGTCTGACTCAGTAGAAGGCAGCTTTCTATTTTCCTATGACAAACATTTTTTTTCCAAAAAACCAACAACAATCTATATTCAAAGGATAGAAACAAGCTTATTAGCAATAAAAATCTATAAAATTTGAATTTATTTAGGGCTTCTGTGAGTAATGGGCATGCTGTCTTCCACTGCACAGATTACAAAAGTGGTGCTTCACAAAGGCTGGAGATGCCTGGAATGCACTGTGTGTGAAGCCTGTGGGAAGGCTACAGACCCAGGAAGGCTGCTCCTTTGTGATGATTGTGATATCAGCTATCACACTTACTGCCTAGACCCACCACTGCAGACAGTTCCCAAAGGAAGTTGGAAGTGCAAATGGTATGTGTTGCTTTCTTCTTTATAGTGTTCACTGTTAACCATTTCACATCTTTATATATTTAAAATAAACATGATTTCAGTTAATTGAGCTTGAAGGGTGGGCTCCCTCCAAGGAGTATATTTAAGTGAAAGAAGAAAAGTTCCCTTTGGAAGGACACATTCCATAATTTGTCCAGTTGCAACAAAAGCTTCTACAGCACTGTTTTTCAAGGGGGTTGTTGATGATTCACTCTGATAGGAGTAGATTGTTTTCTGGATCTCCCTTCATCTAAGTCTCAGGTGAATTGGAATTAGTCCTTCTTCTTTGGATTTTTGTCACCAGGTTTGGTTGATGATATTGCCAGTGATTATTGGGAGGAAGAGAACCTCTATTCTCCCCCCACCCACCCCCGCTTCAAGTTAATGTGAAGTTTGTTGACTTCTTCCAAAAGTGGCATGTGTGTCTTTGATAAAAGGAGTACTTAATGGGAATAAAGCAGATAATCTCACTTTGAGTCTAAGCTTTAAAAGGCACTCTTGTTTTGTGTTTTGCAGGTGTGTTTGGTGCAGACACTGTGGAGCTACTTCTCCTGGACTAAGATGTGAATGGCAAAATAATTATACACAGTGTGCTCCCTGTGCAAGTTTATCTACTTGCCCGGTCTGCTGTTGCAATTATAGAGAGGAAGAGCTCATTTTGCAGTGCAGGCAATGTGACAGGTCAGGATTTCTGTTATACTGTAAATGCTTTTCATATCTCACCTGAATCATTCATTTCCAGTGTGAAGTAGGATGAATATTGGTCTAATTTATCAGTTTGCTGCAAAGGTACTTCTAACAGAACCATAAAAATGGTGACCACAGTTCATTTTTTCCACTATTGCCACACATATTAGGGCTCCTTAGACTCGCAAAGGAAAGGAAAGTTAGAAATCACGATTATTTTGACTTAATTCCAAAGCCAGGTGAGGCAAATCTTTGAGTAGGTACAGTGTTCTTTCCCACAATCAAAACTCATTCATCTAAATCTCTTCCCTGATGTCTCCTTTAACTTTTCCTAGCAGAAATCAGTTTTATAACCTCAAAATCCTTACAGTTAACAGGAAAATAATTTGGTTATCTAAATTCATTTCAGTAGGGCTTTCAGCCTAAGTTTGTTACTGAAACAGTTTCAGGCCCCTTTCAACCATTCCATGTGGTACAGTGGAAGTGCTCAACAAGGGCCTGAAATAATGGGTTGGCTCAGGCAAGGCAGAGATACCATTGATGGATGGTTCAAATGGAGGTGGTAGTAATCATGTTCTGGAGAATCAGGTTTGCATCTTGGAGTGTTGCTTGATCTGGTTTTTATATTGGATGCCCAAGTGACCTCTATAATTTGAAGTGCATTCCCACTGCCTGCCCGCCCCCTTTTTAAAATGATTTTAAGTTTTACCTCAGGACTTCTGCATTCAAATCACCTGTAGACTAAGTATTCAGGTTAGTTCAGTGCCATATTTTTTAGGTTGGAAAACCTCAATTGGTTTGCTAAAGTTGTGAAATGACTCTGGGGAGAGGAGGCCCCCTGAAGTTTTTTCTTACCAAAAAAAAAAGCTCCCTCTGACTGCTGCACCTGACTCAGCCCAGCTTTTTGCTTTTTCTGTGTATTTTCCTTTATAACGCGGAGGAGTGCTTTTGGGCAGGTGGAATGAGCAAAGAATCACACACTTAGTTCTGATTGCCAAGGCTAAGTTAAACTAAATTAAAAAGGCTCCAAATGTGCTGCCCCTAAATGGTGCCCTAAATCCACAACTTGAGGCTTCATGACTGGGCTACTTGTGCAGCTGAAGGTAGAAAAAGGAGACTCAGACTCAAAGGATTCTCAGAAAAATATTGCAACCTCTTCCGTTGCTGTTTTTTGTTATGTCACCTGAGAGTTTCAAACTGCAGTTTCCAAAATGTCATAAAAACCCATTGCTACATTTTTCTTCTTCTTTGAAAACTTAAAAAACCAGTTCAAATGCTGACAAGGAACGCATGTCAGTTATCCAGAGTTGCAGTTCAGGAGTAAATTTGTCCTTCCTGTGTTTTGTATTATAGTCCTTTTGGTGACACCCCCCCACCCCCATGCACAAAGAATCCACAATTCTTGATACAATGCTAGATTCCATATGCTGGGGATGTACTGCAACAAATCGTGAGTGCCCTTGACAGGCAGTGATACTGGCAATGTCATGTTAACAACCTTATGAATTTCACGCCAAAATGGCACAATAACTGAAGGACCAAACCATCTGCATAAGTGTAACCTTGTACAGATTACACCTCCAGTGCTTAGGAGTTTGCAGCCATCCCTTGTTAAACATTATCTGAAGTATTCAATAAACACGGTATAAAGGGTCTGGATAGTGATTCCAACAACATCCATAAACATGGGTTCTGCACCTGCGCAGACCATCTTTGGGTAGAGTTCGTTAGCTCCTCGCGATGCCTCCAACCGCCTCCTGCATGAGCCTGTTAGGCATCCCTTCAGTTTCTTTCTGACTGCCTCAGCGTTCAGACAACTTTGGATAGTGCTAAGCTCCTCAGTAGTACTTTGGTTATTTTGGTTATTTGGTTATTTTTCGGATAAATTACAGTTTGACCTTGGTCTGGTAGACCTCTCTTTGTATACCCCTTACGAAAGACGGGAAAGAAGCAGTTGGGAAATCGGCTAGACCTACGGAACAGTAAACTACTATGGCTTGCTTTTCGATTTGGCTTTATTTCATAGCGTGGAAATTTTGGATTGATCTCGGACTGTTTCTGTTTATTCTGTTTGCCCCTCGGATTATTCCCCTTGCCCATGAGCGCGAAATCATGAGAAAAAAACAACTTTTAAAAGGTGTGAGGGCTGCAGGAGCAAACTCCCCTCAACAGTCAGTCACAAACTCTGTCTACTTTGCTTAGGGGAGGGCCATACGGCTACGACCTGTGCCATTTGTGCAGGCTTCTCCAAACAAATTCTAAAAAATAGATTGGCATGCCTGAAGGTCGCCCTGATGGAGGATGCCCTGCGTCCTGCGCCGTGTACTTCTGCATCGCCACCGCCCCGAACTGCCGTAGCATCACAGTCTAAACTTCTGGGGACGATGCAGATACCTTTGGCGTTGGGCCAGGAGGCCCGCTTTCGATGACCAAATGCCCTGCAGCTGAGCTCCAAGTGAAAGCATAAATCACCTCCGAGCGGCCCACCTCCAAAAAAGCACAAGAAGCAACACCAGCATGGCCACACTTCTGAAACTACTCCGTCCCCCACAGGACTGCAAGAGTCAAGGATGCGACACTGTGCGGCTTCCTTATCGCCATTGCCACAACTCTCTCCGTCGATGCCGCTCCCACTTTCAACATCGAAAAATTTTGGATCTCCAAAATGCCCAAATTCAAATGGTGAAAATCTAATTCCAAGATGTACACCCTGGCTTGCAGGCTCTTATTGACCATACGTAATGTATCCAAAGCAGAATCAACAAAGTAACTTCTATCTTCTAATTGAGAGATTTTTGCCTTCCAACATCCCCTAGTTGCAGTGATAGTGTCAACAGAGGCTTGAGGTGAAGTAATTGAAGCTGTGATGTTTTTAAAGTCAGCAGACATAGCTTTAAGAAACTTCATAATCTGGGTTGTGATCCGTTAATACCATTAGAGTGAGTTCTGCGCCTGGATGGAAGCCTCTCAGTATCGAATTCTACAGCTCCTCTTCAGCACCTGTGCCCCGCCCCACATGGCCAAGTAGCTATTTAAGGTGGGAGGAAGCGCAGGCACCTCAGTTCCTTTTCGACCGCCGTAGGGATCACTCACGATTTCTGCGGCTCCTTCGTATTGGTTCCTTGCTATTTTTAAAGTAAAGTTCTACTACTGGTTTTGACTCGGACCGTTTTTGACTTCTCTATTTGGATTTCTGATTTGGACTGCTTGATTGTTGGATTGACCTCGGACTGTTTTCTGGACCTGCTGTTGCGTGCTGTTTTCAATCGTTGAAAAAGTGGACGGATTTTGGCTATTTGACCATGGACTGTTTAAAGGAGTGAGTACAATGGACCCCTAAAGGGAAAAAGAAATTCAAGCAGTGCACTAAATGTAGAGCTAAATTGCCCTCTCAGGATGGCCACAGTTTGTGCCTGTTTTACTTGGGGGAGGCCCATTTAACTTCAACCTGCAAAATTTGCCAGTCTTTTTCTAAGCAGACGAGGAGGGAGCTTCGTTTAAGGGTGGCTCTGTACAACGACGCATTGTCTGCTCCTTCTACTTCATCTAGATTTCTGCAAGGCTTGAGGGCCCTGGGTTCGGCCCAGTCTAAAACCTCTACGCCCACCAATAAGACCCCTAAGTCCTTGAAAAGGTCGGGTGACAAAATTGTGGCCACCGAAAAACCCGCTGAACAAGTGAGAAAATTGTCAATCTCCAGTTCGACCCCCTCACCAAGGTCGGCTCAGGAGGTCGAGCTTCATTCGGCATCAACGGCACGCCAGGCGTCGAAGAAATCAGTTCCGACGCAGCCTACGGCACCGCATTCCTCGGCATTGATGTCGGCGCTGAACGCTCTGTCGAAAACACCGGACCACTCTATATCAACGTCGGCATCAAAGCCGGACAGAGCGTCGACACCAAGAACATCGAACCCCGCGGCATCGGCATCACAGCCAGCATCAGCGTCAATGACGACAGATGCTTCGACTTCGATGCCGAAGGACTCATCGACATCGATGGAGACAGCAGAAAAGATCGTGTCAGCGTTGATGCTTAAAATCCCGCCAGCCTGTGATCTAGGACCTCCTATGACTCTAATCCGATCTCCATCGATGTTGAGAGATGGGGACCGATTCTCGAAATTGAACACAACCGCTAACATCACCACAGTGACTCCTCGATTCTGAGCTCCAATGGCCTTCTCTCTGGAAGAGGATGATCTCTCAGATGGGGAGCCTACTCCTTTAGATCCTCTTCTCAAGATACTTCCACTCAGTTCGCCACTCCTACTCCATGGCACACTTGCAGGTTTAGCCATGCCGTGTCACCATCGAAAGAAACGGCTCTACCAGGTACAGCTTCGCTGGGAGTGGCGTATGACTTCCTGGAGGACAGGGCGTGGAGACCCGAAAACTCTGCAACTGGGCATTCGGATGACCCCACACTTCAACGGCCTGAGTTGGATACTACACCACTTCATATACGTCCGCTGGCAGCAGGGGATGCCCCGACCTTACCTATTAAAATACTTAAGGTGGCTTTTACTCAAACTCCTTGGCCTATCATTACTAGTAGAGGCTCACAAATGAGGGTAAGGCCATTTATCAACTCGGCGGTGCAAACTGAGCCCTTGGCAACACTGCCTTCTTCACCCCCGGCTTCTCCAGAGATGCCGCCTTCAAGTCCAACTTCTTCCGACGTTGGCTCAGGTGGTAGTCACCATGGCTCTTCCAATTTCGAGTTTGATACTGAAATTGTAGAGGCTGATCCTTCTCCAGATGTGGCTACCTTGGCCCACGTTTCACCAACGGAAGAACTGAAAGCATACCACTCGCATGTGAAGCAGATGGCATCTGCACTGGGTCTGGATCTGTCTTCTCAACTAAAAACCATAGACGATCCAGTCTACAATTTCATGCAGCAATCTCAGTCTTCCCAGCCTGTTGCGTTGCTACTACTATCCATAATATCTAACGCTGCGCAATGTGCTTGGCAAGTACCCCACACATCTACTCCTACGTCAAAGCGCTTAGAAAGACTCTACCGCATACAGGAACAAGATAATATGTACCTATTCAAACATCCGTTGCCGAACTCTTTAGTAATTGATTGTGCAACCAGTTCCAGGTCAGGTAGAAGACAAACCACCCCAGCCAATAAAGAAAGGAGAAAACTGGATGTTATGGGTAGAAAGTTGTATTCTACATCCTGTCTTTCAGAGAAGGTGGCGAATTATTCAGCCTGTATGGCGAAATACAGTTCCTGCATTTGAGAAGACTTGGGGGAAAATTGGGATGCATTATCTCCAGAAGAACTGAAGCAAAAGTTCCGCAAGACTCTACAAAGGCAGCGGACCTCACCTGCCAACAACTGAGTACGGCTAAACATCTGGCAGAGTTGGAGTCCAGATCAATTACCACAGTGATAACTCTGAGATGCCACACGTGGCTCCAGTCTGCCTCCCTCCAGCAGGACATGAAGGACAAGATAGAGGGGTTACCTTTCGATGGCAAAGGCCTTTTCTCCGAGGAGACTGATGTGACCATGGAGAAAATGAAAAAATCAAAATTTACAGCCAAGACTTTTATGACTGCATCCGTCTCGACGTCATATGGGAGTAAACAAAGATCTTTCTATCGCCCGCATCCTACATATAGGCAACAGGACCGGTGCGACTACCGCAAATCATACCAGCCTTACAAAAAGCACGATAACCAACAAAAAGGCAAATTTCGGTCGAATCAACGAAAACCGGCGGAAGAAAACAAACAGTGGCTTTGAGATTCAGGACAGCCCACTGCGTCACCTGGTACCACAGCCTTACTGGCCTCCACAAAACATCGGGGACAGCGGGGGACTGATTTATAACACTCAGACGTCCCCACTAGCCACCAACTCCATCAGGTTGGCAAGTCATGCACAAGCATGGTGCCACATCACATCAGATCGCTGGGTGCTGAAAATCATCGAGTACGGTTACGCAATAGAGTTCAAAGCTCACCCTCTCTTTCGAGGCATTCGCTTTACAAAGAAGACACCAGCCCTATACCAGGAGGTGCAGGAACTCTTGTGCAAAAAAGCTGTGGTGCCAGTGCAATGGGCACAGAGACGGGAGGGGTTTTACTCCCACTATTTTCAAATTCCAAAGAAGGATGGAGGGATGCAGCCAATAATGGACCTGAGACATCTAAAAAAGTATGTCCAAGTAAAAAAGTATTGCATGACAACATTACAGGATATCCTACCACTTCTGCAACAGGAGCGCTGGCTAGTGACATTAGACTTGAAGGATGCTTACTTTCATATAGGGATCCGTCCATCCTTCCGGAAATATCTTTGATTCACTGTAGGAGGTGCAGTTTACCAGTACCAAGTACTGCCATTTGGACTTTGCACTGCCCCACGTGTCTTTACAAAGTGCATGGCAGTAGTAGTAGCCCACCTAAGAACAAAGGGGCTGAAACTGTACCTTTACCTCAACGACTAGCTCCTGTCGTCACAGGACAAAAGCGAGTTACTTTCGCAGATACAGTATATGTTGAGCCTTCTCCAGGACCTCGTAATACGGGTCAACTGGAAAAAGTCCAGCCTCACACCAGTACCCATCGTAACGTATATCGGGGCTGTACTGGATGCCAGCCTCGGCAGGGCTTTTCTTCCGGAGGACCGTTATCAGACCATTGCATCTCTGATACACCAATTTCAGGCCAACCCTTCACAACCAGCTCGTCAAATACAGCGCCTGTTGGGCCTAATGGCCTCTTGCAATTCTACAGTACAATACACCCATCTAAAGATGAGAAAGTTACAGATGTGGTTCCTCTCTTCCTTCAACCTACTGAAAGACAACTCAGAAAAGTGCCTACTGGTTCCAATACCAGTCTTCCGCACGTTGTCCTGGTGGACCCAGATGTCTAACCTACTCAGGGGAGTACCCTTTCAGGCACAGCCTCCATCAGTTTGGGTCACGACGGATGCTTCCCTATGGGGGTGGGGTGGTTATTGCAATGCCACCACAACTCAAGGCCTCTGGACTCATGCACAGTACCAGCTACATATAAACTTTCTAGAACTATTATCGGTTTTCCTGTCAATGAAGGCTTTTCTTCCTGTGCTACGGGGCCGTCTTGTACAGTTGCGGCTAGACAACCCTACGGCTATCGCCTACCTGAACAGACAGGGAGGAATGGTCTTGAGGTCTCTTTGTGCCCTAAGCCTCCAGATTTGGCATTGGTGTATCAGAAACAGTATAACGGCAATAGCCATCCACATCAAGGGCACAGACAACATACTAGCAGATGGCCTCAGCCGTTCGTTCTTGTCAGGGACCCAACAAGAATGGGAACTGAACGATGCTTACCTGCGGGAAATATTCCACCTCTGGGGTTACCCAGAGATCGACTTACTTGCTACAAGGCGGAACACAAAGTGTAGGCTGTTCTGCTCGAGAGCGGGTCACGACCCTTGGTCCTTAGGGGACACCTTCCAACTGGACTGGTCGGAGATTTGGAGCTACATGTTCCCTCCTTTATCACTGGTAGGCAGAGTTGTAGCACACCTACTGTCGAGCCATGTGAAGTGCATCCTGATAACACCGTGATGGCCCTGCCAAGCATGGTTTCCACATTTACTCAGACTGACTTCGAACACTTTTCGGAGGCTTCCCAACCATCCAGACCTCCTAATACAGGAAAATGGATGCCTACTACACCCAGGGGTTCAAACTCTGCAACTGACAGCACGGAGGATAGACTCCTAAAATGGATTATGCTGAATGAACGCAAAGCCTCTACAAGACGGAATTATGCCAGCAAATGGAATAGATTTGCTATCTACGCTTCTCAACACACCTTTCGCCCCAAAGAGGCCTCAGTCCGTGAGATCCTGCTGTATATGACCTCCCTAAAAAAGGCAAAACTCTCGAATGTATAAATTAAAGTCCACTTGGCGGCCCTGTTATCCAGGCATCCGGGCTGGGATGGCAAGACAGTATTCTCCCACCCCTCCTGCAGAAGTCTCCTGAAGGGCCTCGCTAACCTATACCCACCTATCCGCAAGCTGCTGGAACAGTGGAGTATCTCGCTAGTCCTATCCGCTCTCACTGAGCCTCCTTTTGAATCCATGCATTCTGCATCTCTGAAACTAATATAGTTGAAAACTGCGTTCTTAGCGGCTATCACAACTGCGCGCAGGGTGAGTGAGCATACGGCTCTCCGAATGGATGTCCCCTACGCACATTTCTACCCCGACAAAGTAGTCCTGCGACCTGATATCTCCTTCTTACCTAAAATTGTGTCAGACTTCCACATCAACCAGGATGTGGTGTTGCTCACTTTCTTTAAATCTCCAACTACAGCGCTAGAGAAGGCTCTGCATTCTTTAGATGTTTGCAGGGTACTTCTTTATTACCTTTCTAGAACCAAACAATTTCGGTCATCTAAGAGACTGTTCATCTCCTATAAAGGGTGGAATAAGATACAGATGTTATCTAGACAGAGACTGTCGCATTGGCTGGTGGAGACCATCCATCTGGCATACTCTCTACAACAGATGCAGCCCCCAAAGACTATCAGGGCACACTCTACAAGGGCGTATGGGGCTTCAGCCGCATACTTGGCTGGCATATCTTTTCAGGATATTTGTAAGGCTGCTACTTGGTCTTCTGAACAGCCATTTGTCAAACACTATGCCATAGACCTACGATCTGCTGTGGAGGCAAATTTTGGGAGAGCTGTTCTAAAAAGGGTGTTACAATGAATCTACTGCTCCCTCCTCCTTGTGGAGCTAACTAGACACCCACTCTAGTGGTATCAACGGATCACGATCCAGATAAACAGGTTGCTCACCTGTAACTGATGATCTGGTAGTGATCCATTGATATCTATTAGACCCTCCCGAACCTCCCCTCCACAGTAATACTTCCCTTACGTAGTAGTAGAACTTACCTGCTTACTTGACTGCTTCACCGGTCTACAAGGAACTGAGGTGCCTGCGCTTCCTACCACCTTAAATAGCCATGTGGTCATGTGGGGCGGGGCACAGGTGCTGAAGAGGAGCTGTAGAATTCAATACCGAGAGGCTTCCGCGCAGGGGCAGAACCCACTCTAATGGATATCAGCAGATAGCTACCAGATCATCAGTTACAGGTGAGCAACCTGTTTATATTGCCTTCTTCCTCTGGAAATGTTTCTGGAGGAGAGGGGTGGTAGGAGGCTGAACTTTCTTTCTTCCTCCCTGAGAAGCTATTATGACACTCACCAGTGAGACTCCCCACAATAGAAAAGAAAAAATAATCTCCAGTTTAATGAGCAAGTCTCCACTGTTATGAAGAGATTAAGCAGTTCTTAAGCAGTGGCTCCGGGGCATGCTAAAGTGCGACTGGTTACATCGCCATCTTGACCCATTGCTACATATACACAGACCATAATCTGGGATTCACCATATTACATAAATTATTATGAAGTAGAGAACTATAGTTGTATCTCATATGAAGTCATCTCTGAACACTACTATTGTACACAGAATCTGAACATGCATCTAAGAGTTGCTGTGGCTTACCTGTTAAAAATCTGTTGTCATTGCTTCTTAATAATGTACACTATGTTGCTACTTGCTTGCAGTCACAAAAATATCTGAATGATGGCCAACATCCAGACTAATCATGTGTTTTCTGTTGCATGTGCTTCTTAAAACTATGTCCATGAGGGTCCAACCCTCAGGAACAAGGTTTCAGGAGTCATGGATGACTGCAGGGGTGGGGGAGTTCTCCAGAAATCATAGGAGAGCTCCTTGTGTGATGGGAAATGAGCTCAGGGTTAGTCTGAATGTCCCTAATAAGTTTGTTATATAATTGTGTATGTTTCAGCTAACTGTATCCCCTCTTTTATCTTAACTCCCAGGTGGATGCACACAGTCTGCCAAAACTTAAACACAGAAGAGGAAGTAGAAAGCACAGCAGACAGTGGCTTTGACTGTACTATGTGTAGGCCATATATGCCACCAGCAAACGGTAAGAAAAATTTTAATGGCATATCCAGCAAAGCATTGCAGTACATTTTAAAACAACTTCTTTTGGTCTTTGGACTGTACTTAAGGGAATGAATTCCTTTAATCTTGCTTTTTAGCACTGTAACACTAATGGGAAATTGAAATAATTTACATTAGAAAGCTGGGTAAATCTCTGTTGTCCCCAGTGGATCGTAAGTTTGCTTAAAAGTAAGATGCTAGAAAAGTGGAAAAGAGACTGCCATTCTCAGGCACCATAATTCTGAGAAGAGAAAGTTCTTTGAAAAATAATGTTACCTTGAACGTTCTAATTCCATTATTGGATTTTTATACCTCCCATAAGTCAAGCTGTTTAGTTTTCCCCCAAGGTTGCAATAGTGGAAGCAAAAGTGCACCTGAAGTACCTCAGTGATGGTCATAAGTGCTAGAGTTACTGCTGTGATCTGTACCTTATCCATACCCTCTCTACTCTATTTCCTACACCATTCCTGTGTGCAAGTACCCCTCTGCAGGTAGCACAACTTATGGGGTGGAGAGGAAAAAAATCACACAGGGAAGATTTCTTGCTGAAAAGTATTGGTGGGGGATGGGGGCAACTGGCATAACCTCTCCAAATATTCTTGTGGCTTAGTGCCTGTATGCTAGCCTCAGCTTGTCAGAACTCTCCTAGGAGATGAGGCTACAATGCACACTACAAGATAGTTGGAGTGGGAAGGGGTTTGATAGGTTAATCCAGAAGGGAGGTCCACCACTGCCACCCTTGCATTCTGTTTGGGGTCTCTCATATAAATAACTACAAATTTAGCAAATTCTGCTTGCTGAGCCCAGTAATTCCCAGGCCATATGGGCAAACAATCCATATGGTGGAGCTGTTAGAATGGTCTGTCCCAAAAGGCTGCTGAACCCAGTAGGATTTCAAAAGGCCTTGGAGGATTTTGATGTTGGTGCGGCTGGTGATTCTGCTGATGCCCTGGTGGGAATCTGGAACAGGGAACTCTCAACAGGACAGTAGACATGATTGCTCTTAAGCGTCCCTTCTGACCTGCTTCAAAAATGGCCCCTTGGTATACTGAGGAGTTGCGGGGGCTGAAGCAGTTGGGTAGGCAACTAGAGCGCAAGTGGAGGAAAACTCAGTTCATATCTGACAGGATACAGCATGTGACCCATTTGAAGACTTATGCGGTGGCGGTGCATGCGAAAAAGAGATTTTGGTCTGCGTGCATTGCAACTGCAGGTTCATGCTCAGCAGTGCTATCCTGGGTTGTGAGGAGTTTGGTCTCTGCTCCTTCTACTTCAGATCAGTCCCCGGGGTCGTTCTACTGTGATGCTTTTAATTGGTTCTTTGCGAACAAGTTCTCCTGTATTCAGGCCAACTTGGACTCCACTATTTCTGCAAGGTCTATGGAGGAAGTTTTCAGCGATCCCTCCTGCAGTATTAGATTGGATAATTTTCAATCTGTGACTCCTGAGGATGTGGACAAGCTGCTTGGGGCGGTGTGGCCTACCACCTGATCTCTGGATCCTTGCCCAACTTGGTTGCTTCTATCTTGCAGGGATATTGTTGGAGGTAGCCTAGGTAATATCATAAATACGTCGCTAAGGGAGGATAGGGTGCCCCCTTGGAGGCAATGGATAGACCACTCTTAAAGAAGCCTTCCCTGGACCCCTTAGCAATGGATAGTTACAGGCCAATCTCCCTTGGTTGGGCAAAGTGATTGAGAGGGTGGTGGCCGACCAGCTCCAGGCAGTCTTGGAGGAAACTGATTATCTAGACCCATTTCAAATTGTCTTTAGAGCTGGCTATGGGGTTGAGACAGCCTTGGTTGGCCTGATGGATGACCTTTACCGGGGAATCAACAGAGGGAGTGTGACTCTGTTGATTCTTCTGGATCTCTCGGCAGTGTTGGATACCATCGACCATGGTATCCTTCTGGATCACCTGGGGGAGCTGGGGATAGGGGGCACTGCTTTGCAGTGGTTCCGCTCCTATCTCTCAGGTTTCCAGATGGTGGAGCTTGGTGGCAGTTGCTCCTCAAAACGGGAGCTGTTATATGGAGTCCCCTAGGGCTCCATTCTGTCACCAATGCTTTTCAATATCTACATGAAACCGCTGGGTGAGGTCATCAGGAGATTTGGTGCTGGGTGTTATCAGTATGGTGATGACACCCAAATCTACTTCTCCTTTTCCTCTTCATGAAATGGCATTCATTCTCTAAATGCCTGCCTACAGGCAGTAATGGACTGGATGAGGGAGAACAAATTGAAGCTGAATCCAAGCAAGACGGAGGTGCTCATTGTGGGGGCTCAGAATCTGAGGAGTGAGTTAGATCTTCCTGTGCTGGATGGGGTTACACTCCCCCAGAAGGAGCAGGTGCACAGCTTGGGCCTCACCCTGGTATCTCAGGGTGGAGGCCATGGCCAGGAGTGCTTTCTATCAGCTCCAGCTGATTCGACAGCTGCACCCATTCCTTGAAGAGGATGATCTCAAAACTGTGGTGCAACAGCTGGTAATCTCCCGGCTTGACTATTACAATGCACTCTACATTGGGCTGCCTTTGTACATAGTCCGGAAACTTCAGCTAGTTCAGAATGCGGGAGCCAAATTGGTCTCTGGGACATCCCGGAGAGACTGTATTATGACTGTTTTGAAACAGTTACACTGGCTGCCGATATGTTTCTGGGCAGAATACGAAGTACTGGATATTACCTTTAAAGCCCTAAATGGCTTAGGTCTGAGTTATCTTAGAGAGCACCTCCTTCTGCATGATCCCCACTGCATGTTGAGGTCATCTGAGGAGGTCCGTCTCCAGTTACCACCGGTTCGTCTGGTGGCGACTCAGAGGCGGGCCTTCTCTGTAGCTGCTCCTGGGCTGTGGAATGCACTCACGGTAGAAATTCGTAATTCGAGATCATTACTGTCCTTCAGGAGAGCCCTTAAAACCTATCTGTTTGGCCTGACCTTCCAGGGTTTTTAAATGACTGAAAAACTGTTTTAAACTGTTTTAAATTGTTGCCCTGGTTTTCCAGGGTTTTTTTAGCTGTTTGAATTGTTTAATTGGTTTTATTCTGTCTTTATAGTTTTGATTTTAACTGTTAACTCGTTTTAATTGTTTTTATCTTGTTTTAAACTGCCCTGAGCCATTTTGGAAGGTTGCTATATAAATCAAATAAATAAATAAGCAAGCAAGCAAGCAGCAGTAGCACTCAAGGATCTCTCTAAGAGCCACCTCTCTGCAGCCAACTGGAAGAGGGTCCCAGTGGTCACCACTGCCTCTTTGTTCAGTCAGCCCTATACATGTCCCACACATTGCTTCCTTGGAGGAAAACCTGGCAGAGGTATGAGGAGAGGAGTAAATGGAGGAAAGGAAATTTGCCTCATTTCCTCCAGCCCACATCCTCGGCTCACAAAAGTCTGTGTGGGCTCCCCTCTGTATCCCCTATTAATGTAATTGAGAAGACAATGCCCTCCACTCTTACACATTTTCTTTTTAGCTTAATGCTGCATCTTGGTATCCTAGACTACATAGTGTTGAAAGGCTGATTACTTTGAATTTGTGTATAGCATTGCATTTTATCCTGTTATTAAATCTAAGTTGGAGGAGTATTTAATATTATTTGTGTCAGATAAATTGTCCATTTGCAGGCATAAGCACAGAAGCTTTATGGACTTGCCTTGTAGCTTGACAATGTCAGATTGCTAATGTATACATCATTATGTCATGCTGATGTATAAGGATGTAGAATATATGCATTCTAACCTGATCTATTATATTCTTTATTGCATGGGGAAACAGCAGATATAATAACTAATGAAAAATGATTCAAGTGGCCATAATTTTGTTTTTAATTATATGTCTGGAATTATTTATATATTGCTACTAAACTTACCTACTTAGAAATGTGACTCATTTGATACATGCATGTAGTCTAGCCTGGTTTGTATTAACTTCTCTTTGTGTAGAAGCTTTATGTGGTTGGAAAAGCAGATTTATTCCTTCCCCACCTCCTGGCCTACTGAACATCTTTTACATGACTCTGCATGACTCTTTGCACAAGCATAATTAGTTAACCCAAATAAAATCTGTGAAATGACTGCATGTGGATATGAAGTAGACCCAGAGGCAAGACAGATATGCCTAGTTGGTTGGTATGGCCTTGGTCCTCTACCACCATATGTAGCCTCTACCCATGTAGAAGTTTGTCAGAATTGAGCCACAGTTCCCTGATCTTGATGTCTGTTCAGTCAGTTTTAGATCCCGTTCAGGTTTAGTCAGGAAAGCCCCATTCTGAATGCACATACAGGTGAAACTCGGAAAATTAGAATATCGTGCAAAAGTCCATTAATTTCAGTAATGCAAATTAAAAGGTGAAACTGATATATGAGACAGATGCATTACATGCAAAGCGAGATAAGTCAAGCCTTAATTTGTTATAATTGTGATGATCATGGCGTACAGCTCATGAAAACCCCAAATCCACAATCTCAGAAAATTAGAATATTACATGGAACCAAGAAGACAAGGATTGAAGAATAGAACAATATCGGACCTCTGAAAAGTATACAGTGTACTGTGCTTGATTGGCCAGCAAACTCGCCTGACCTGACCCCATAGAGAATCTATGGGGCATTGCCAAGAGAAGGATGAGAGACACGAGACCAAACAATGCAGAATTGCTGAAGGCCGCTAATGAAGCATCCTGGTCTTCCATAATACCTCATCAGTGCCACAGGCTGATAGCATCCATGCCACGCCGCATTGAGGCAGTAATTGCTGCAAAAGGGGCCCAAACCAAGTACTGAATACATATGCATGCTTATACTTTTCAGAGGTCCGATATTGTTCTATTCTTCAATCCTTGTCTTCTTGGTTCCATGTAATATTCTAATTTTCTGAGATTGTGGATTTGGGGTTTTCATGAGCTGTACGCCATGATCATCACAATTATAACAAATTAAGGCTTGACTTATCTCGCTTTGCATGTAATGCGTCTGTCTCATATATCAGTTTCACCTTTTAATTTGCATTACTGAAATTAATGGACTTTTGCACGATATTCTAATTTTCCGAGTTTCACCTGTACACTGCCTTGACACTGCCACCCAGAACAAAACTCATTCCACACAAAGATGAAAATAATTAGAGAGAACACTGCTCTTGATGTATGTTTCTTTTTCCCTCCGCCCCTGCTTTTTGACAGAGGTATAGCCTCAAGTATTAATATTCCCCTCTCCTTACCCCCCAGATAAAGTGAGATTAGCCCTTCATCTTGTTGATTTTGTTATGGGCTTGGGGTGCAATCCACCCAAAAAGCATAACTGCTGTTCAGGCCTCCCTCATTTCAAAGGGGCTTGCACAAGGTTCCTGCACAAAATGAATGAAGTTGCCCAGCAGTGGCATTTGTAGATTGTGAGTTTGCTCTTTAGACTGAATTATATTTTGTATTTTTTAATATGTAAATCTGCCAGCTACCACATCAGAATTGCTGTGTGTCCATACTATCACTTGCTCTTTAATTTGAAATTAATATGATCTTAGTGCAGATCCGGTATCCTTCACAACATGGGCTTTGCGCCTGTGCAATAGTCCCTGCGGAAGGATTTCAAGTTCCTCATAGTGCTTTGAAGTTCTGCCGTTTGCGTGCAGAGTATGCTCACTACCTTCGGCAGCAGAGTGCTTCCCAGCTCAGTTCCTTCTTGACTGCCATTTTGAACCATTCTCTCTTTTTTCCTCCTCATGTTCAGTTCCTGAAAGACAAAATTTACGGTTTGCTTTACTAGTTTTCTCTGATCTTGGAGATTTTTTTACCATTCTTTGCCCAACACTTTGGGTTTGTTGCTAATGGGCTTTTAAAAAGACTTTTATGCTGTGTTCCTCTTGCCGTGGGACCCTCCCCTCTTCCAACAAGCACGAACTCGGCTTGCTCTGCCTTGGGAAAGACCATAACAGCTATGCTTGTAAAATCTGCCTCTCCTTTTCCAAACAAACTCAGAAAAGCAGACAATTATGTTTGCAGGCAGCCGTGTACAAACAGGCTCTGTGCCCCTCAACTCTGATGCTGCACTCTTCGATGCCAACACCTTTGACATTGATGATAGCATAGTCTGTCTCAATTTTTGGAGTTTCCCCATCTGCCTCTGCAAATACTTTCACAAAGCCATGGGATGTCTTTTTAAAAAGCCATAGACATCCTAAAAAGTGCAAACCCTGGGAAGAAGACTCTTCCTCTCAGTCGAAACATCAGAAGCTTTAGTCAACTTCTTCTGCATCATCAACAGCATCAACTCCGGAAGACTCACTTTGCCCAACCTCACCAGCACCACCCTCAACACTAGCATAACCATTGGCTCGACATAGACTCCAATGTCGTGCCACCCCCCCCCTTTGGACACATCCTCATCAACTGCCCGTGGCATCAACGTCAGACACTTTTAGAACACCAGTCTTTTAGGCTGTCCATTCCCACTCATCTTCCTCCTCAATGGAGGTGATGGAAGTGGCTTCAACAACTCCAGCCTTGACTTTGATGCTGGCACCAATCTGGAAGTTGATCTCCAGGGCTGTGCTACCATCCATGTCCGCTACAGTCTAGGCTCCAACTTCCCACTATTGATCTTGACTGGGAGCACACCTTCAGCCTTTTCCTTGACACCTGTCTTCTTCACTTCACTTTCCGTTGACACCATCATTGTTGAAAGACTTTCATCTCTTCCACATTGACTCCACCCTGGCCTCTCCAATGATGACACCTCCTGCTCTGTGCTCAAAGGATTTTTCCTCTGTGACTTGGATACTGATGATGACACTGCCTCGGGATCATTGGAGATATTCCAAACCCATCTACATCTCCAGTGTGAGCAACCCCTCATTGCTCTCCATTGCACTTTTCTGTCCAACTTTGGAGGAAAGGCTTCATTTTTCACTCCCTGCCTACTAGTCGTACTGGAGACGACTATACTATTGGAGCTTCCCTGGGGTCCTGGACCCAGACTATATCAGGAGCATGGCGAGATGTAAAGACCATGCCTTCCACATCTCTGTCATATGATTATGAAGAACTCCACCTTTGGAAACTTAAGAAACTCAAATCTACCAACTCTTCTCAAGTTCTGTTGCCTCCTTTTCTCCCGGACACTTCTTTCAAGCAGGATTCCCCTCCTGCACCACAACCCCCTCTCACACATACTCCTGTACTGTGGCCTACTGAGCCATTCCTCCGGCTCTTCCTGCTAAACAAACTTATTCCTCCTTAAGCACTATGACAACATCTGCTATTCCAGAAAAGCAGTTCTCCAATGATGACTACACTTCTTCCTCTGACTCGGACACTGAATCCACACACATAGAAAACCCACCTGATGCCTCTCCAGATGACAACATGCCAAATAATCCTTCCAACTCTACAAATGAGGAAACAAAGTTGTACTGGATTCAGGTAGCTGAGCGTTCTTGGCCTGGAACTCAACTCTCCCTGTTCCAGTTGTTAGGGACCCAGTCTTTGATTTTGTTGCCTCGACTATGACCTCACAACTTGTGGTTCTTCCCATGTTGCCATTACTAATCAACTAGACAAAATCCTTATGAGATGTGCCATTTAGTGCCATAACTTTCTCCAAGAGACTCAAAAATTTCTATCGCATTCAGGAAGATGACCACAGTTTTTATTTAAGCATTCTCCACCAAACTTGCTGGTCATGGATTGTGCTATGGGTACCAAGTCTGGACAGAAGCACTCTGCTCCCACCGACAAAGAGGGCAGAAAACATTGACCAGAAAATTTATACTTCTTCATCCCTCTCGATGAAGCTAGCTAATTATATGGCCTATGTGGCCAAGTTCCATTACTCGGTCTGGGAGGGGCTCAAAGGCAACCTAAAGGATGCTCTTGAAATGTCACAAACAAGATTAAAGGAGCTACTTTCTAAATCTGTGGGCATCACATGCCAAAATACCTGATGGAAACTGAATCTCACACCTTGGATGGTGCTATCTCTTTAAGGCAACATGCTGCCCAACTCTGTTCATCTTCTCTACAACCTGACATGAGAGACAAAATTGAAGACCTCCCCTTTTGACAGGGAGGGCCTTTTTAGCTCTCAAACGGATGAAACGATGGGACGCATGAACAAAATCTAGGTTTTCGTCCAGTACCTTTACATCCTTCTCCACTCCTCAATCCTACTCTCAAAGGTTTAGGATACCAGTACAACCACTCTGGCAAGAGGGGTTCCAGAAAATGTTTCCAGTACTCTCAGAATTCTATCTCTTTCTCAAAATAAAGAGGGGGACAACAAAAGACCAAAGTCTAGGACTAATCCAAACAACATCTTTGACTCCCAGGTCCCCCTGCCTGTTGGGACTTCTACACCCATCAGACTTGCACCCTTCCTTTCCACTTGGCACATTATCACATCCGATGCCTGGGTGCTAAGTATCATCTGCACTGGCTATGCCATAAAATTCCATACAGCTCCCTAAAAGATGCTTATTTACATGTGGGGATTCAACCTATCCACAGGAAATATCTACATTTCGCCATGGGGGACCAAGTTGACCAGTATATGGTCCTCCCGTTTGGCCTTGCGTATCTTCACCAAATGTGTGAGCGCCATTGTTGCCCATCTCAGGATGGAAAGAACCTCAGTCTTCCTGTAACTGGACGATTGGTTGCTCGTCTCTCTGGACAAAGTACTGCTCACCAATCATATCCAGACAGTACTCATGTTCTTAGAGGATCTGGGCATTCAAGTGAATTTGAAGAAATCCATCCTTGTCCCCCAGAAATCTCTGACTTACATAGGCAACATATTCGACACCAATGCAAAATTAGCTTTTCTACCAGAAGAAAGGCAGCTCTCAATTGGCATATGATCCACTCCTTCAGGTCCAAACCCACCCAAGAGGCACAGTTCATCCAACGCCTCTTGTGCCCAATGGCATCATCCACTGCGACTCTTTATTATGCCAGACTCCTCATGATGTGACATCTTCAGCTATGGTTCCTTTCCAATTTCCAACCAAATGTGGACAGCCAGCGACTGTAACTACCACCAGCTGTACTGGACTCACTACGCTGGTGGATTCTACCTGTTCCATCCTCCTCTTCCACACGAACTCTAACCATGGATGCCTCCTTGAAAGGATGGTATGTTCCTTGTGAAGGGCTTCATGCACAAGATCACTGGAACCACCAAAAATATGTAAATTTTCCATGTAAAAAATGAACTCTTGTAAAAAATGAACTCTAGAACTCTTGGCTGTTTTCTTGGCCCTCAAGTCTTTTCTACCAGTTCTAAATGGCAAAACCATCCAAATCTTACTTGATAAGACAGTAGTTTCATGCATCAACCGCCAAGGTGGTATGTTTTCAAAATTCCTTTGCAACCTGTCCATTCAACTGTGGGACTGTTCCATTCACCATCACATCTACCTATTGGCCCTTCACATAAAGGGCATCAACAACACATTGGTGGACAATCTTAGCACAGAATCAAACCTGTCCTGTCGAATGGGAGATCAATCCCAACGTTCTTTCCTATCTTTTCCTACGCTGGGAGACTCCACAAGTGGAACATAGGAAGCTGCCATATACTGACTCAGACCATTGTTCCATCTAGCTCAGTATTGTCTACACAGACTGGCAGTGGCTTCTCCAAGACTTCAGGCAGGAATCTCTCTCAGCCCTATCTTGGAGAATCCAGAGAGGGAACTTGCTCACACATCAAGTCTCCCATTAATATGCAACCAGGGTTGACCCTGCTTAGCTAAGGGGACAAGTCATGCTTGCTACCACAAGACGAGCTATCCTCTTTGAAACTCAGCACAACAAAAAGTGCACCCTCTTCTCTTCGAGAGCAGCAGTGGGTGAACTAGCTATTCCCACCCTTGCCTATCCTGTCTCATGTTCTGAGCAAAATCCTACAACACTGGACCAGATGCATAATACTCAGCCGTGGTGGCTGAGACAGCCTTGGTTCCCCCTCCTCCTACAACTGTCCTGGGGCCTCCATCACCACCCCCATTGGTGTTCCAACCAGCAGGGGATCAAATACTTATTTCCCTCACTGTAGATATTAAAAAGCATTGGAGACAGTATGGAGCCCTGAGGGACCCCATATAAAAGCTCAGATTTTGAAGAGCAACAGTCTCCAAGTGACACCATCTGGGATCTGCCAAATAGGTAGGAGCAGATCCACTGCAAAGCTGTGCCTCCCACCTCCAACTCCCTCAGATGTTCCAGAAGGATACTATGGTCAATAGTATCGAAAGCCGCAGAGAGATCCAAAAGGACCAACAGAGTCACACTTCCTCTGTCAAGTCCCAATTGGAGATCATCCATCAGGCCAACCAAGGCAGTCTCCACCCCATAGCCCATCCGAAAACCAGTTTGAAATGGGTCTAGATAGTCAGTTTCCTCCAAGACCGCCTGGAGCTGGGAGACCACCACCCTCTCAATCACCTTGCCCAACCATGGGAGGTTGACAATACTGACAATATAGACAATACTGAACTAGATGGACCAATGTTCTGACTTGGTATAAGGCAGTTTCCTATATTCCTGAGACATTGTTCTTCCTACATTTTTCATGAACCCTTTCTCTAACCCGGAGCACTCCTCTATTTGTACAGGACAAAGGACTTTAGAAAATCCAATAGGCTCTTCATTAACTTCGAAGGTCCTCACAAGGGCCAACCTGTATCTTGTCAAAGACTTTCTGAATGGTTCGTCCAGCTGAGTTCCACCTGCTATGACAAACAAGGCAGAGCACTGCTGGACACTATCAAAGCCCATTCCACCAGGGCTATGGCCACCCCTTCTGCTCATTTGTCCAGCATTGCCTTTTCAGAAATACATAAAGTCTCTACCTGCTCTTCCATCTTATCCTTTGTTAAGCATTGCACCTTGGACATCCACTCTGTGGCTGAGGCTAGTTTTGGGTGGGCTGTACTCTTAAAAGTTTTGTAAACTCACATCCTCCACCCACCTCCTTTTTTATTGCTTGTGAATCGCCCATGTTGTGAAGCATAAGCAGCCTTTTTTTTAACCTTTAGGAACCCAACCCTCCAATTCCCATTGACTCAAGGTATCGTTATTCACTGTTTTATTATTCATGTTTGTAGGCCAGACCAGAACCCCGTGAATAAGAGCCACCAGTATAGAGAAGTTATTTTAATGAAAACAACATTGTGTTTAGTTTCTCAATAACTTGCTTCTTCTGTTTCAGTGCCTTCATCTGATTGTTCAGACTCATCAATTGCAGCCCAGATTATAACAAAAGCAAAGGAACTTGGTAATTGTTAAAATTCTCGATTCCTTTCCTCTAGTGTGCTTCCTGATGGTATTTCTAATGGTTTTTCTCTACTTATTTCACCACTGAACTTGGAAATATTTTTGTGAATTGTATTATTGGTATATCTCTAAGCTCATTCTCATTTTTATATCTTTTGCCATCCCATTCTCTCTTACTGCTTGCTTTATTTTAAATCAAATCCTAATTGTTCAAGCACTTTTGCGTTTGCTTAATTGTTAATTAATTAACAATTAAGCAAATGCAATTAAGCAAATGGTTAGTTAATTAACCACCCTGAGCCATTTTGGAAGGGCGGTATACAAATAAACAAACAAACAAACAAACAAATTGTAAACATATATGCAAGTGCTCTTTAAAATATGTGGGACAGCTTTCCTGTTTAACTCCTTAAGACAGCCACAAACAGTTATGTGCTTCTATACTTGGACTCCGTTTGAGGAGTACTACTAATACTACAACAAATATTTATATACTGCTCTTCAACCAAAGTTCTCAAAGGGATTTACATATAAAAAATACATAAATAAGATGGTCCCCTGTCCCCCAAAGGGCTCACAATCTAAAAAGAAACATAAGGCAGATACCAGCAGCTGCCACTGGAGGGTGGGGTTGGATAGGGCCATCTGCTCTTCCCCTGCTAAATATAAGAGAATCACCACTTTTAAAGGTGTCTCTTTGCTCAGTTAGCAGTTAACACACAAAGCTCAGACTGGTGTGAAAATCTGGATGCTGGATTTTAATTGTTACTGCTGTTACGATTTTTTTAAAAAAAGGAACAGGTTTGCATTCCTCAAGATGGCGGGAGGAGGGATGCATTTTTGAAGGTGTTTCTGCAGGATGGGTGGGAGGACCCAGACTCTGTGGAGAAGGGGAGAAGAAGCAAATGGTATTTCAGTGTTTTCGGCTGGTTAGTTGTTATCCTCAGAATTCCTCCCCTGTTCCACAACCAGGCCTCAGCTTTAAGACCTTGCGTGATGTAGGTTTCTCTGCACTTTTGGAGTGCCTTTAAGTGATGATTCCAGAGAGTGAACCTGGGAACCTTCAACAGGCAAAGCAGGGACTTTGACCACTGAACTTCTTTCTGTTTATTAAATGACAACTGCCCAGCCCTTAACAGCTATGTGTGAGGCAGGCATTCAACTGGTGCTGGTTCAAAATAGTTTATGTTGCAGTAAGAATGCAAACAGGTAGCTGCAGGAGGCACTCTGGAAACATGAGAAAGCAATGTACTTTTGCCACGAGACTGTAAGAAATGGGGAAGGCTGTGCCTTTTCTAAGCCAATGTATGCTTAGAATGAGTAATGCGGGTTCTGTCTTGCTCTGTTAAAATGGGTTCCTGTTTATAATATGTTAATTGCAAATTCCTTAAAGTTTAGTGGGGAGAAACACTATCAAGGACATGTAAGCAAAATTATTAACGCTTGTATTCCTGTTATGGTTCATGCAAATTTCACAGACCCACCGAAAACATACACTCAGGATGGAGTCTGTTTGACAGAAATGGGAATGTCCCAGTTACAGAGCCTCAGTGCTGTGGTACCAAGAAGAAAGCGGACAAAGCCAAAGCTCAAATTGAAGATAATAAACCAGAATAGTGTGGCTGTTCTCCAGACACCACCTGACATCCAGTCAGAACACTCAAGGGATGGTGAGATGGATGATAGTAGAGGTAACTGTGGTTTTATGCTAGATATTCCAGTGTTGCAGATGTGCCAATGCTGTTGAGATTTTCAGTAGTTCAGATCATCTGAAATGGAACATAAGGGGTTTCTCGCCTGAGAAAAGACTTCCAATTCAGCAGCATGCATAGTCATCTTTATTAATTTCTTTATTTAAATATTTATGCTCCAACTCCTCCGAAGCCTGAAGTAAAGGATCTGATAGGCAAGCTAGTCCTTGATCTTTAGTATAGTGACCTAATTCTGTTGCATTCCAACTCAACCAAGGACGCATGGGGTAACCATGGGCAAGTTGCTTCCTATCAGCTTCACTTGCCCTCTTGTACACTGGAAATAATTGTGACCTGCCTCATGGGGCTTGTGAAGATGGATTTAATGAGGAAATTTATCAATCTTAGATAGAGATATTTCAGTATATGTACAGATACAAACAGTTCAGATGAGCTGATCAGCATGTTATATCAGATACAAGTTGGTCCACCTTATGGTCTCCTAGTGAACATTTATAATGTTTGAAAGGGAGGCCTGTGTCTGCAAACATAAGATGGAAATGCAACAGAATATACTATACATGCCAGTAACTTATTGTAGAATATGATGACAAACCCCCCAACAAGCCACCTTGTGAGGTATTGTGCCTGAAATATGGGCAAGACATTTAGTAAATAAATAAATAACTCTGACTTACTTAATGGCAATCACCTTAAGTGGCGCAGTGGGCAAATGCTTGACTAACAAGCAGAAGGTTGCCTGTTCAAATCCCCGCTGGTACTATATTGAGCAGCAGTGATACAGGAAGATGCTGAAAGGCATCATCTCATTCTGTGCGGAAGCAGGCAATGGTAAACTCCTCCTGCATTCTACCAAAGAAAACCACAGGGCTCTGTGGGCACCAGGGGTCGAAATTGATTTGATGGCACACTTTACTTACTTAATGGCAAACCGTAGCACAGAGCAGTGGTTCCCAAACTGGGTTCCTCCAGATGTTGCTGAACTACAACTCCCAACATCCCTAGCCATAATAAATTGTAGCTGGGGATGCTGGGAGTTGTAGTACAGCAACATCTGGAGGAACCCAGGTTGGGAACCACTGGTACAGAACATGCCTGTTTACAAGAAGAATATTGATATCTAACTACTGTCAAAGTACTTTAATATTTTTCATCCTGTATCAGATTGGATAAGAAGCATGTTATAGACAAGAGAGTTTGTTTGTTTGCTTAATATGTATTTATTTTATTTGAGTTGAGAGAGAGAGAGAGAGAGAGAGAGAGAGTGGTTCAAGTAATAGTGCAATCTTGTGTACTGTGATTGAACAGTACATACATATATAGATACAAAGCTGCTTTGTATTGAGTCAGACCATTGGTTCACCAAGCTCAGCATTATCTGCTCTGATTGGTAGTGGCTCACCATAATCTAACTGAGATTTTTCCTAGCTCTACCATCTTAGATTCTTTAATGGAAAATGATAGGGATTGAGCCTGGGATCTTTTGCATGCAAAGTACATTTTTTACCACTAAGATGTGGACCCTCCCTTGTAGATATAAGCATTTCTCCAGAGGCAGACCATTTTTATAGGTCCTCCACCCTTACAGAGTGGTGAAGCCACTGAGACTCTAAACCTCAGAAGGAAGTGATCTGACCATGAGAAGGGCATAGATTACCCATCCTCTTTCAGTCACCATCCTCCTGTCAAGTCAAAAAACGAGATTTAGAGTATGCCCTAATTCATGTGTTGGGCCAGCAACATGTTTGTCATGGCGGACATGAAGTCTTGAGCCACTCCAGACAAGGCAGCCTCAGCATGGATGTTGAATTCACCCATAACAATCATTCTGGGTGTCCTCAACACCAAATCCAAGACCAGGCAGTAGGTTGGCTATGCTCAATCTTATCTTGGTCCCTGGACAGATTAAAAAGTGGGGGGAGAAGGAGGGGAGTTAATGTAATTCCACTGTATTCCATAGCAGGAGCTACATATAAGCAAGAATTCTATTAAACATTGGGTCATCTTACTGCTTGACAGCATAGTTGAACAATACATGGTCAGTTAAAATGTCTGTGGCCCCTGTCTAACACACTCACCCAGTGGTCTAGAGGGTGATTAATGATGAATATGTATCTGCCCCAGCTTAGAAACAAGAAACCAGACCACCTCTGATTCCCAGTATCTTTACTACCAAAGGGATTTTGGACTTTCAATATGAGCTGTTTTACATAAAGATGTAGAACCACATAAACGTATTTAAATCCTTGTTTGGAATGGCAAACCCAGCATTGCCAAAAAGTAGAAACACTGGTTATTACATGTGTGGAGGAATCTGCTTATCCTGCCATGTTGGTAACACTTGTCGCGGACCAATCCCATGATTTCTATGCTTAACCGCTGCCACCAACTAGACTTTTCTTTTCTCGGGCTGTCTCTACTGTAACAGCCCTTCAACCTTTGCAATAAACCCGCCCCCGTCCCCCAGTAATGTAGAAAGGCTTTAGATGTGGGGTGGAGACAATCAGGCAGAAGCTTCTGATCTTTAAATAAAACAAGAAATTTACTTTGTAAAAGAATTCATCAATTTAAAATGGTAGCTTTGGTTTCTTTGTATAGCACATCAACAACAAACACAGTTACCATATGAGTGTAAGAGCAGAAATAAAATGGTTGGAAAAACATATCCAACTGACCTAATACTGGTCCCTAACTCAGAGTCCTCGGTAGTTACTTCAGCTTTTTAGCAACCTGACGTCCTTTGTGGAGCCTCAGGTCCTATTCTCCTTCCAAATTCTGCGGGGTTTAGCCCCAGACTGTTTCTTCTTACTAGTGAGTGATTTCAGCCCTTCAGAGAACTTGCATTCTCTGCTAGTGATTTCACAGCTCTTTCTACAGTTCCAGCTCTAATCCTCTCTCAGATTGTGCCAGCAATTTTTCAGATCTGGATCGTGATGCTTTCCACTCATAAGAGTGGGTTCTGTGCCTGCACAGGACCATTCAGGCAGAATTGACTAGCTCCTCGAAGCGCTTAGCCCCATCCCCTGCATGTAGTGCATTTTCTTAGTTTGGGCGGACTAGCATTTTCTCCTCAGTTCGTTTCTGACCGCCATTGTGTCGGCACCTTGAACAGTGAGCTCCTCAGATTGGATCTCCAAGACGCGTACTTCCATATCCCTCCAGTTCACGGTGGGGCACCAGGTCTAACAGTACAATGAGCTTCCGTGTTTTTACAAAACACATGGCCATGATCATAGCGCACCTCTGGTTGCAAGGGTTGACAGTTTTCCCCTTCCTTGATGCCTGGCTGCTGGTAAAAGATCAGTTAGCTTCACAGGTCTCGACAGTCCTGAGCTTGCTCGAGGACCTGGGCATCCAGGTGAAATGGTCAAAGTCCAAGCTTCCGCCAGTGAAACGCACAGACTACATAGGGGCCATTTTCGACGCGGAGGCACAGTGGGCATTTCTGCCCGAGGAGTGCTTCTTGTGCATCAAGACCATGATATCCACCTTCATGACGCAAGCAAGACAGAAGGCTCACAAGATGCAGAAATTGCTGGGCCTTATAGTTTTGTGCAACTCCACTGTGCACTACACCAGACTTTGACTAAGAAGGCTTGAGCTTTGGTTTCTGTCAGTATTCCGACCAAACGTGGACAGCTCACAGATGTTGTTGACAGTCCCTTACCTATTCCTGGTTTCATTCCAATGGTGGACAAAAGGAGTCAACCTACTGTCTGGAGTCCCCTTCCGAATGCCTCAACCATCTGCTTGTGTCACGACAAATGCTTCCCTGCGAGGCTGGGGAGCCCACTGTGGGGATCTTCAAGCACAGGGTCTCTGGTCTCTGAACCAGCGCCAAAGGCACATCAGCATTTTAGAACTGTTGGCAATGTTCCAGATGGTCAAGTCTTTCCAACCATCTCTGACAGGCAAGGTGGTCCAAATCAGCCCGAACAATACCACAGCGATCACTTATCTAAACTGCCAGGAAGGGATAGTCTCCCACTCCCTTTGCATGCTAAGCCTGCAAATTTGGCATTGGGCCATAGCACAACAGATAACCCTGACTACGATCCACATCAAAGGAGTGGAGAACACTTTAGCAGATCATCTCAGCAGGCCACAACTTTTTCTATAACAACACAATTGGGAGATCAATCTCCGATACCTCCAGCTATTGTTCAGGACCTGGGGGACACCAGAAACTGACTTGTTTGCAACATCACTGAACAGGAAGGTGCTCCCAATATTGCTTGAGGGTCAGCATAAATTGTAGCTCCATGGGGGATGCCTTCCAATTCAACTGGGGTTGAAAAGTTGCTATACATCTTTCCTCCTTACCTTCTGTTCAAAAGAGTTCTGATTATATATTGCTTGCTCCGTGGTGGCCTCAACAGGCACTCAGACTGTCGAAGGGTCACCACAGATGTCTGCCTCAACAAGAGGATTTTCTAACACAGAAGGGCAGAAGGCTCCTCCATCCTGACCTGAAAACTCTCAACTTGACTGCCTGGAGGTTAGGCTTTTGAATGACATCCTCCTCAACGACAGGAAGACATCTACTCGCATCAACTACAATAGCAAGTGGAAGTGATTTAGGCTGTATGCACAGAGGAACAGTTTTCTGCCTCATTCTGCTACTTCTCGCCAAGTCTTACTATACCTCATGAACCTGAAGCAGCGGAAGCTGGCCAATGTTTCCATCAACGTTCATCTGGCCACTATTTCTGCTTGTAATCCCGGATGGGATGGAAAAACAGTTTTCTCACATCCAGGCTCCAAGGGATTCCTAAAAGGGCAGAATAATCTCTACCTGCCTATCCAACAGCCTACTGAACAATGGCACCTGTCCTGTCTGCTCTAACAGAGCCGCCTTTTGAGCCCATGGTAATGGCCCTTCCAAAACGTATAATATTAAAAACAGGTTTTTTGTTAGCCATAACGTCAGCTTGGTGGGTCGGCGAGCTAAATGGCCTTCGCATTGATGTCCCCTATACTAAATTTCATGAGGACAGGGTAGTGTTTCACCTGGACCTTGAGTTTAGGCCTAAAGTGGTTACAGACTTCCACATAAACAGCGACATTGTCTTACCTACCTTCTTCCGGAATCCCACGACGGCTGTAGAACATCCCCTGCATTCCTTGGATGTTGAGGTATGCGCTCCTGTTCTACATACAGTTGACCAAGTCCTATAGGAACACACAATGCCTTTTTGTGGGTTACAAAGAAAAAGTGAAAGTTTACCAGATTGCTAGACAAAGGGTATCCCACTGGATTGTGGAACTCATTTTCCTGACCTACAAACATCAATAGTTGGAACCCCCAAAGACCATACGGGCTCACTCTACCAGGGCTTATGCTACCTTTGCTGCCCATATAGCTGTCATTAAGCTCAAGGACATCTGTACTGTAGCAACTTGGTTCTTTGAGCATACCCTTGCTAAACACTATGCCTTGGACCTTTGCTCTACAACCCAGGCCAACTTTGGGAGGGGTGTGCTTAAAAGGGTCCTACCTTAGCATAATTCACCCTTGTCCAGACTGACAACTCGTTAGTCACCCACTTTTATGAGAGCAACAGATCACGATCCAGATAAACAGTTTGCTCACCTGTAACTATTGGTCTGGAAGTGATCCTTTGCAATCTTACGACCCTCCCACCGGCCCCTGCTGCATTATGTGAAGTGACAAAACGTATGTTTATAGAACATGGAGTGCTGCTTACCTTATTGAACTGTGGACTGATTCCATATAGTGGTTGAATCCAAATGTTGTTCCATCAGGAACTGAGGAGAAACCCTAGCCCTCCCAAACTAAGGAAGTGTACCACATGCCATGGGCAGGGCTAAGCACTTCAAAGAGCTAGTCAATTCTGCTCGAATTGTCCTGTGCAGGCGCAGAACCCACTCTTGTGACTTCAACAGATCACTTCCTGATCAATAGTTACAGGTGAGCAACCAGTTTTTATATACACTTTCTCCAGACTGTATCTCTTCAAGTCATCAGCTTTGACTGCCCTCTGAACTTCACTCTTCATTTTTCCAAACTGTACCCAAATTTTCCTCCTATTCTTTTCAAAATACTCAGTCAGAATAACTCAAATTCCCTCTCTTTTTCAAATAATAACTAATAAAATCAAACCTCCCTTTCCCTCCAAAATCAAACTGTCGAACTGTTCAACTGTTCTTTCTCAAAAGTGAAACTACAGGACAGCAGCCGTAAACCTTTGACCTTATCAGCTTTCTTAATACAGAGACAAAGCAATTTACAATATACAACCTTTTTTACAAAAAGAAGAGTTTTAGGCCTTGTTCCTTTACAACATGTCATTTACATTTAAAATTCCCTATCAAAGGGATGTTGCCATTTTGTCTGTGAATTGATAGGTGTGGTAAGATTGTCAATGTCTACAGAATTAGGAGTACAGAAGGTTTAGTTGCCAGTGAATCACCTAAAAATGTCAGATAGACAGACACTCACTTTCACTCTAACTGTTAACTTTCTCCAAGGTAGTTTTCCTTCATAATTATACATTTTTCCTTCAAAAGGAGATCTAATGGACTGTGAAGGAAAATCAGATACTAGCCCTGAACGGGAAGCTGCAGATGATGATCCTAAGGGAGTAGAAGGAACTGAAGGAATCAAAAAGCGAAAGAGAAAACCATACCGACCCGGTAGAGTATACATTCCAGTATTTGCATATTTACCAACTATGTGTAAATAATCTTTCAACTTGCTAATAAGATAGGCTAAGTAATACATGGATGAGAAATATCCCCTCCCTTCATCCATTCTTGTAACTTGTAGCTGTCACTGAACTTTTACTTGGGTTAAGATTTAATTTACAGACTGATTATCAAGATGTGCATTCCAAACAGCAGGGTTCATGCCACATCATCTTGTTAAGTATTTGAAGTTCAGTTGAAACTTGCAGTTTGTTAAACTGATAAGAGTATGACCTACAATTTTAATTGGGTATATTTGTCACACATGAGTGCTTGTACTATCAAATATTGAAGAGTATATGAGGGCGAGGGAGAGAATTGGTACCATCTCCCAGGAGTGTCCTCTTGAAGATGCATGCATCAGTGCACCTTTCATTTTTATTAAAAACTAATATCTTTACCACAACAATTAAGAGAGTTCTGCTTTCTTATGTCAGAGCATCTACAAAGGAAAACTATTTCAAGTGGCAAATAGTCATAGCCTGGATTTCCATAATCCTTATAATCAATAGGTGAGGTATGCATATTACATCTTGGTGGCCACTGGTTTGATAGCACAACTAGAGTTCATGGGAAGTAATGTTTCTATGTAATAATAACAACCTTATTTGTTAGCCACCCCATAACAGTTGTTCACCAGAGCTGGCTCACAAAATAAAACAGTAAACAACAACTGAAGAACTGGAAATTAAAACACACAATTAAAACCACATTAAAACAAAAGAAAGGTACAATAAAATAAATGCCTTCACCTGATGCCTAAAAGAAAAAGTGATAGTGCCAGGCGAGCCTCACTAGGGAGGCTATTATACTGCTGAAAAAGCCCTCTCCCTAGCAGCCACCCACCACTTCATTTGGTTCATGGAGCACTTTTTATATTTCAATTGAAGTAGTACACAGATGGAGTGACTGAATGGGTACGTGGTCACTACCGGTAGGGATGTATGAACTGGCTTGATGTGTGAACTGGACCTGTTCGATGGCTTGCCATCAAGCCAGACAGGGCCTAGTTCGGTTTGGCTCAACTTTGAGCCAACCCCCCTCCCGGCTGGCTCAGGGATTCTTAGTGGAATGAGGGGGGGAAGGGGGTGCTGCCATGGCCATGGGGGGGGTGTCACTGAAAGTTCCTCCTCCCCCTGCCAGCCCCCCTTCCCCGGTCTTCGTGTCTAGGTCACAGGCTTCCAGGTTTCGTGCACAACCCTAGTCACTACTTGGACTATTCCATTCAAGATGCTCTTAAATCCTACCAGGAGAGCAATAGATATTTCTGTCCTCTAAGTTAAGACCACACAAGGAACTTGAGAGGCAGCAGCCAGTCCTAAATCATTTACTTCTCTCTTCTGGAGCCCAGTCTAAACATCTTCCAGAAGCAGTGGAAGATTTCTTAAATATTTCAGCAGGATTTAGCCACCTCATATATTAAGGTGTAGAAGCAAGTATTAACTAATTGTGTATTGTGTACCTGTTTCTGCTTAAACACTTGAAGTGGCCTTGGTAGTTTGGGTATTCAGATGACTGCTAATCTACAAAATGTCCAAATCACAGTATGTTTTTCTTAATTCAGATCTCTTCATGCTGTGCAGTGTATGTGTATGGTTTGTTTGTTTTAAAAATAGGTATTGGTGGATTTATGGTACGCCAGAGGAGTCGTACAGGACAGGGGAAAACAAAACGATCTCTCTCCAGGAAGGATTCTACAGGCTCCGTGTCTGAGCAGATACCTAGCAAAGATGAAAGTGAGTGCTCAGATACTTCATATAGTGTAACCATTCATCCCATGTTTATCCATTGTTACATGTTTTTCAATATAGATTTTATGGTTTATTATAATGTAATGTTATTGAAATATAATTTTCAATATAATATATATATAAACATCTGTATGCCCATAGTTCATAGAGAGTCATAATGTTCCTAAAGCATCACTGTTGTACCTGTATGGTTATATGACTTGGTTTTGAATGTTGATAAAGCCATCTGACTTGCCACAGTTTTGGAAACTTGCTAGATTGGAAAAGAATGTGTACAGTATTGTGTTCTGTGTTTGTTCTATTCTGACACCCATACAGTTTGAGACCTCTGTCCTTTGTCTGTTTTGCATTGTTTTGTATAAGTAATTAGAATACATTTTATGATTTTATGAGGATGTCCCTTGATGCTTATTAGGTCCATGCAAAGCTTCAGCTATAAATGCCCAAAGCTGAATACTTTACACAGTCTCCTTGGTGCACCACATGGAGACGGCTGCTCCCACCACTCACCTCCATGCACTGCTGCTCTTTTCTCAGCATCGATGGGACCCTTTACAGAGTAGCCTAACCCTGCTGAGCCCCAGCAACATATGGGGAATGCACTGGGAAGGACTCCACTCTCCAGGTCTCCCTGTGTACCTTCTCAGACGTGGCTTGGCAAAGCTCTGTTTCTCTTTAAGGGGCCCCACTGGCACTGGGGAAAGTGCTCACCACAGCTGTTCAGTGCTAGGGGGCTGTGAGTATTTGGCTTTGGTTGGAACTGAAAACCTGAATGGGCCTAGTGCTTATGGCCCTGGCAGCTTAGAACTCCTCTAGGTCAAAGCTCCTGCTCGCTCTCTTGCCTGTCTAACCTTGTTCCTGCTGTGGCTCACTTTATCTCATGTTACCAATTTATATTCAAAATTACTTTCAGAATATTATTATAGGCACCTTCTATAGTTAAAAAGAACCTACAGAGAGGAGTTTCTTGCAGTCTAAGACTGCAGAATATTACAAAGATTGATTGCATTTGTCCCTTTAGTAAATTAATGTATCCTGGCTAAATGCCCCACAAACATAATATGTCAATGATCTCCAACCCCAGCTTCTTGGCTGTGCTTTGAACCAGGAGTTTGGTTTTAGTGAGGCCTGCTAGGCTGATCTTGGATATGACTTTAGAGAGCTGTTATAAAACAAACAAACAAGGGCATTTTTATAGTCACAAGTACATGATTCACCTTATGAAATCAGATTATAGTAATATGTCCCATTATGGGAACCTAGCTTAGGAGTGGACAATTTAGCACTACAGAATGGGCAATATTACAGTTGGATTCATCAATATTATATTTGAATGATTACATGTAATTTCTCTGATCTGGATTATGATCCGTTGCATTCATAAGGAATGGGTTCTGCGCCTGTGCAGGGACCTCACGGATAAATTAACTAGCTCCTTGTGACACCCACTCTGTCCTGCACATGCTCCATGCTTCCGTTGAAACTGGCAGTTGGATGCGCCATTTTCTCAATTTTTGTGACCGCCAAAGCATCAACAGCTTGTTGCTGGCTCCTTGGTTGAAATTGAACTTCTAAAAAATTTCCTTTGCTAATTCTTATTGTAGGTGGTATTATGTGAATCATATGTATTAGGCCCTGCAGACATTTCCTTAACACCTGAGAGAGTGCTAAATATGTTTGGTTGTCACTAGTAGTTGAATAGCACATTTCACCCTTTATCAGTGCTTGACAGGGGGTATATAACAGCCCAGCTAATCAAAATGTGATTATACAAAAAATTAATGGGCCCTAAAACACTTAAATATTGTGTCCATACAAGGGATGATTTAATTCACTAACAAGTTTTATTTGCTTAGCAGTATCATCTGTCACTTATGTGAGCGTGCAGCTTCGGTAGTGAAATGTACCATATACAATATAGTGCATTCATTTCCTGACAGTCATCTCTGAATGCAAACCATCTACTTTTGGATAATATGATATAATTTAATCAGACTATAAAGACTATAGAATTTTCAAGGTAGATTAATGCAGTTATCATTGAAAAGTAAATGTTTGGTCACACATGGACATGTGGAGCAGTGTTCAGCCAGTTCCGCTGAAACCAAAACACATTTGCCTGTTTTTCCAGTCATTGTTTTATACTGTGCCTCTCTTGTCTCAAGCTTTCCTGTGTGCTGTATTGAGATTTCGCTAAAGTCCTCCCTATCCTACCTTTATTACGAATAAAAATATAGTTGAAATAATAGTGATACTTTGGTCCTGTACATTCTTCCACACAGTTATTACTAATAGAATACAATTGTTAATAATAAGATAGATACTACTGGTTACCATTAAATCTGGATCAAGATCCACCAAGATCCATAAGAATGGGCTCTGTTCCTGTAGTTAGGATTCGGAAGCAGGATAATTTGCTTTGCTTTTCTCATCTCAGAGGTGTCCAGGGCACTTGGATGTTCTGCTGGCAGTGTTAGACTCATTACAGATTCTTCTCACAGTGTCCAGAAGCCTCTTGCTGTCTACCACATCTTTTAGAGAGAAAAGGATCAGAGTCAAGGAACTTCAACCGTATTTTCTGTAGAGCATTCCTTTCACGGAAACATACTGTATTGCTTTTTATTACTGGAGCTTGGAAAATATGGATTGTATATCTTACAGATACAAGGCAGAATGTAAATGCAGCTTTAGGAGGAAGGACAAGGACTAGGGATTAGTGGTGTGCACTGACCGGTCCGGAGCCATACAAAAGGCCTCCAGACCGGTCCAGAATTCAGGCAGTTCGCTTGGGGGGGAAGTGTCACTTTAAGGGCGGGAAGGTAGTACTTACCCCTCCCGCCACTCTTCCCCCTCCGGTGCTTGTCTTTAAGCAAACGTTTTTGGGGCGGCAGGGTTCCTTCCTGCCTCCCCTACCCCCATCGTTGGCTGAAAACTCAGGAGCAAGTAGACGCTAGTGCCACGCATGTGCTTGTTGCGGTGCACGCACACCGGCAGCAGCAACGGGCGCATGCGTAGCACCAGCATGTACTTGCTCCTGAGTTTTCAGCCAACAATGGGGGTAGGGGTGGCAGGGAGGAACCCTGCCGCCCCAAAAACGTTTGCTTAAAGACGAGCACCAGAGGGGGAAGAGCAGTGGGAGGGGTAAGTACTATCCCCCGCCCTTAAAGTGACATCCCACCCAGTGCCGGACCACGCTTCCGTGGTTCTGTGCACATCCATACTAGGGATGTGCATGAACCAGTTTGGTGGTCCTTTTATGAACCACCGAACCGGTTCAGAAGGTCCAGCATTTGGCTGAACCAGTGGCAGGTGTGTTTACATTTAAGGTGTGGGGAGGGTGTTCTCCCCCCACCATATTTTCCCCACCAGCGCTTTGACAAAACTGCTGGAGTGGTGCGTGTGCACACGCACCAGCCACTTCTGGGAGGACACTGACCGGGGTGGCAAGGAGGTACGGTGCTACCCTGTACCAGCAATTTTTCTCACAGTGCTCGTGGGGGAAATGCAGTGGGTGGGGTAAGGACACCCTCCACAATCCTTAAAGGTAACCCTCCCCGCCACCAAACCAGACCGTACCTGGTTCGTGCAGATCCCTAACAACAATCCAAACAATCAGGGCCAGAATTAATAAACTATCAATTGGCTATAGAGAATGATATTCAAAAAGGTACTTGGATGTGTCCAAGGGCTCAGATGTGGACAGAAGAACTGTTGTTTTCCTTTTGAGTGGCAATTGCTGTCTGCAAGCTACGACCTTAGCTAGCCAGATTATCATTATTTTAAGCCTTCTTAAAGTTTTAGATGATTGTTTGACATCTATTGCTGTTAATATTGTCTGGTCATTGACTGTATTTCTAAATAATAGTGTCTGATGTATCTGATCCTTGATTGTAATAAATTTTACTTACTTACTTTTGAGTGGAAAACCTCTAGCCCTCTTTAGACTTTTTTTTAAAGCATGGACGCTGTACTCATGAACAGCATCCTGAGAGCAAGCCCAGCTGCCATTCTAATATGCTCAGAAGGTGCACCCACCCGCTGTCCATGCTTATAGCATTTGCAGAGACAAACACTGTAACCATGACCAGACTCTTTCCATGATTATAAGGCTGGAGTGCCTACAAGACAAATGCAGTAAACCTGGACAATAGGCAGGCAGGACTTTTGAGCACATCGGCACACAGCTTTAGGGCACACATCAGCTTTAGGGCACGCTCTCAAGGTGCTGTACATGAGTACAGCATCCCTGCTTTTTTAAACATCTGAAGAAGTTCATGCCATATCACAAACTGCTTTTAAAGCCCTCCTGAACTTCAAATGAAATTTGCCGTGCTATTGGGTTGGAGTCTGTTAATTAAGAACAAGTAGTCCAAAGCTTCCTCGGATGCCCAGTTCTTTTAATCCAGGCCAGTATGCGTATATGACATGAGAAAATAGTTTTGAAGTATTGATTGTATTTCATTTACATTTCTAGAGACTCTAAGAACACAACTTGACATATAATTCACATCTATGCAATTCTGTCTTATTAATGTACAATCTTGCTCTTTCAACTCAGAAAATGAATAGATACTAATCAGTACCTCCTATTCAACAATAGCTGCTTTCAACTATAGCTGCTTTCAACATAGAGCAGTACTAATGTACTTCAAGTATGGGCCAGAGTTATGAATAGGACAGTAATGCAGTTGTGTATGTACACTATTTCTAGGTTGGAGTGAACAGCTTCCAGATATACCAGTTGATGAATCTACTTCTGTGTCTGAAAATACAGAAAAAATTAAAAAGCGTTACAGGAAAAAGAAAAACAAGCTTGAAGAGATCTTCCCAGTGTACTTGCAGGTACAGTAATTGCTATGCATAGTGTGCTGCTTAAGATTCACATTTGCATTTATTGAATAAGCTGTTAATAGGTATAAGACATAAACATTTGCTTTCTAATGTGTAATTCATTATCACTCAAAGCTTGTTTTGCATAAAGGGATCATTTAAACAGCCTCCTCTTGCTATTAAGTAATAGAAAGCAAATGATAACATTTCCTTCTAATTTGCTAATCCTTTTTGCAGAAAAATACAATAAAATATTATTCAACCTATAACCTGAGTGGCTTTCTTACTGTATTCCATAAATATAGATATCTGCAGCAAAAAACAATTTTTGCCCTTGTTTGAAGGAGTTAATTTTTTAGACTGCAGAGGCTACTTTTCATTGCTGTTTAGCCATGAGATGCAATACATATATTTAACACTCTGGGGTTTTTTAATGTATTACTTAAGTAAATCAAATACTTTGAATCAAAAGTAGGAAGCAATAAATTAATTGTAGATGTTATATGTACAAGTAACTAGTCTTTTTAGGACTGAGCTGAATTCTTTACAGCAGCAGGTGTAGAACAGAATACATTCATCCTGCTGAAAACAATTGTATCCACTAACAAAGCAATGCTTGCTTTTGTGCTCTAATTCTCAGATATGGGGAACTGTTTAGACTCTACTAAGACATTTAATAAAAATAGGAAAAAATGTGTGTTTAATTTCAGGAAGCCTTCTTTGGCAAAGACCTCCTAGATACCAGTAGGCAGAGTAAACCAAGTTTAGATAATTTACCCGGAGAAAGCCTTAACATTTCATGCAAAGAAAATTTGAGCACAAACTTCTTAGATCCCTCTTCAGACCCGCTTCTTAGCTCAGCTTCCGCACTAGCTCCATCAAAACTTGGAACACAAGGTATGTAAATCCTTCTTTGACGATCATTTTACTGTGTCCTTTAGCAACAGCCATGAAATGGGAGGCTTGGTGAAGGAACTTTTAGAAAGCAATACTTTAGAAGAGATTGATGGATGTTGTGGGGGGTAGGAGGAGAAGCTGAACGTCTCAAGCAGTTTGCTTGCTTGCTTGTTTGTTTATTTATTTATTTATTTATTTATTTGATTTCTATACTGCCCTTCCAAAAGTGGCTCAGGGTGGTTTACACAGGAAAAATAATAAGCAAATAAGATGGCTCCCTGTCCCCAAAGGGCTCACAATCTAAAAAGAAACACAAGATAGAAACCAGTAACAGTCACTGGAGGTACTGTGCTGGGGGTGGATAGGACCAGTTACTCTCCTCCTGCTAAATAAAGAGAATCACTCCATTAAAAGGTGCCTCTTTGCCAAGTTAGCAGGGATTAATCCATCCATCTTAATCATACAGAAGTCACCTAAATTTATTGTGTGTGGGAGCCATATAGTATTTCTTGACTAGTCTCAGAAGTTATGAATTCCTCTACAACCGGTGTTGTAGTCCTTCAGTTCAGTGATGCTTGGTGACTCCAACATCTATGCTGAGTCCATTTTGTCAGAAAGAGCTCAGAGCTTTATGACTATCATTACAACTATGATGCTTTCCCCTTCAAGCATATCATAGTTCCACCAATCAAATGCTGAATGTGTTGCTTTCCAATGACCAGGAGACATGTGATCTGGAAATTGTAAATGGTTCAATGTTGCCCTGGTTGTGGTCAGACCCGGTGGCAAAGCAGTCAGCACAATCTGCCCCTGAGGTTTTACAGATCCTGTAGGTTTCAAAAACTAGGTGGGTTATTATATGTACTTGTTTAAGAGGTAGCTATTCTCTCTGGTCAGCTGATGGCAAAAATTAGCACAATAGCTCTAGAGTATCCTCTCTTGTAGTAACAGGAATTCCTCTAGTTTATCTGAAGTCACTAAAACAGTCAAGATGGCTTGAGCACAAATAACATAAAACTTGGGCTGGATCTGACTATTCCCAATAACACATTGTAGGGACACTGCTTGGAGGAATGACGGTGGCTATTACAGGTTGAGTATCTCTTATCCGGACTGCTTGGGACCAGAAGCGTTCTGGATTTCTGACATTTCCGGATTTTGGAATGTTTTCCCTCATGTTCCCTCATTCCAAGCTCAAAACATTCCCTGACAGACCCTCAGTCCAGATCTTTCCCCCTCTCCTTACCCCTTGGCTCTAGCCATAATTAGCTTGCCACCTTGTCTTAAGGAGGTTTTCTATTTTAGCCGTCTTATCATTGCCGCAGCCTTGCAGATTAACCTGCCAGATTGCAAAAAGCTGGATTTTGCTTCTGCAGATGAACTGGAGATCAACAGGAAGCCTGGCACAAGAGACAATCAAGTGGGCACAGACACTATTTGCTCTCCTCTGCGGCACCTCCCGCTGCGTGCAGCACTGGCGAGTTACGATTCCTTGGCAGAATATTAACATCGCCAAAAAGCCAGCCAGCCACCTGAGTGCAGCACACAGAGCAATATTATGATGGGGGGGATGGGTGGGCGTGATTGCCATAGCAAGCCTCCGAATGCATGTACAGCAGGGCTTAGCAAAGCACTGGTTTGTGCAAGGTCCTAAATGCACAGTTTTATTGTTTGGGATGGCGAGCAAAAGCAAAGGAGACGGGGATTATTTCCAAGAAAGCAACAAGATGTGCAAAAGAAGTCCCTCTGCAATGGCAAAATGCTCAAGGAATTATTCTCTCTGCGGGCTCGTATACAGCAGCCAGCCGGTGCTTTGATCCTTGCAAAGCCAGACAGATCGACCCCCACAGGGTGGAGTGTTTGCAAGTGGAAATCTTACAGGTGGGGTTCAGGAGGAGAGAGTCATGCTGAAAGGGCGGGGGTTTGACAGGACGCTTACCGATGCCCTTGCAACCAGGGTGAGTGCGGTGCCAGCGAATAACCATAAAGACAAAGAAGGCACCAAAACACATGGCATGCGGCTCGGAGCAGCAGCACACTGCCAGGAACCACTGGAGAGTCACCAAGCCGAGTGAGCTGAGGCGGTTTTTTTATTATTTATTTATTCAATTTTTTATTTGTTTTGTTGTTGTTACGGTGTGGTGTCCGGATTTTGGAGCATTCCGGACTTCAGATGTCCGGATAAGAGATACTCAACCTGTATCTTTTTAATAATATGAGAAGTTTCAATAACTGAGGTCTGACAAAGCAGTTCCCAAAGGTTCTGTACAGTCATTCTGACATATTTATTTGAAGACTGTATAGCCCATTTTCCAAATGTAAGGGACACTTTTAAAGCAGGTTTTTAAAAGCAGGTTTTTGCAAAAATGTAGTTAGGAGAAACAATAATTAAACTCTGCTGAAAGGATAAAAATACAGAAAGATAATACCTTTGTCAATAACTGAACTAGGACAAACATACATTATTGAAGAAGCTTAACCATGATGATTTACTGTAAGGCATCTGTTTTCTATAGGTACCTCTGATGATCCATTAGCTTCCCTTGTGCTGAACACTGATGATGATATTCTTGGAATACTTTCTGATGACCTAGTGAAGTCTGGGGATCATTCAGGTATATGTGGCTTAGATTCTTAATGGTTCCATGTCCTGATTTATAAACTCATTAGTGTCATGTTCAGAGCTACACGCAATTAGTTATTCAAGTATATATGTATTTGTTATGTCTGAAGTATGCTTAAGCTAGCAGAAGACTCTTTTCTCTTGCTTTGATCAATACCTCTGCCCATTATTTACTTTGCACTTTTCTATTTATATAGGGGGATAATTTTTAAAAATCCTGTTGGTGTCTGTCATATCCATGTACTATTCCAGCATGCAGCTGATTGTACTTTTGATTTATGTTCTTTCTTGCTTTTTTCAGTCTCTCTCTCTCTCTCTCTCTCTCTCTCTCTCTCTCTCTCTCCTTTTCTTGTTATATTCATCCATTTTATCTGGTTTGGATCTTGTAGGTCTTGATTTATGCACTTTCCAGGTTGAGAACTCATCCTCCCCTTTTGGTAAGAAAAAAACAGTGGATGGATACATGGTTAGAAGTAGTCATCTTTCTTAGTGGTTTCAGCTGGGGGAAAAATTGTGCATGCATAAATGTCATGGCTCCTTCACTATGTCACTAAAAATGCTTTCATTTTTCACTATCATTGTGTGCAGAGTCTTGCACAATGTCAAAAGCTTTCCTGTGCAGTACACTCAGTAGAATTTTCTTTAAAGTGTGAATAACCACAAGTCCTGGATTTGTGTATGTATGTGTGTGTGTGTATTTCACTGTACAAAGTAATGTGTTTTCTTCCTACTACACTATTTGAATATGCTATATAAAGCATTATATGTCTTTTATCACAATGATCAATTTATTCTTGACTGTAATATGTGAAAAGCATAAATAATAGATTAATCCTGGATGGTCATTGGCAGTTTTACCTGCAGTTGCAAGCATGAAACACAAAGGTGGAGCTGATTTATAGATATTTAAAGCAAGCTCTTCTTAAAGTTGCTTACATATTTTTATAACTTTGTATTTTTAATTTTGGTATGTGTGCTGCTTCAAATATACTAAATTAAATAATGCTTGTATGTAGAATTCCAGAATCCTACCATTTTAGTATTAGAAATTCTAAATTTCTAACAGCTACCTAGTCAAAATCCTCTGTCCAGAGGTAGGGGTCCTCCATAAACAGCACTCTGTATAATCCAGGCAAGAGTTTGCCACAAGGGGAGAGAGATATCAGAAACAAGGTGAGCATCCAGTGATACAGAGTCCTAACATAAGAACAGCCCTGCTGGATCAGGCCCAAAGCCTAAATAGTCCAGCATCCTGTTTCCCACAGTGGCCCATCAGATGCCTCTGAGAAGCCCACAGGCAAGTGTTGAGGGCATGCCCACTCTCCTGCCATTGTGCTTCTAAAGCTGGTGTTTAGAGGCATCTAGAGGCTGGAGATGGCCTGTAGCCTTCAGACTAGTAGCCACTGATAGACCTGTCTTCTGTGGATTTTTCTAAGCCTTTTAAAGCCATTCAAGCTAGTGACTATCACCATTCTGTAGATTAATTATGCACTGTGTTTGAGCTACTCAAAAAGTAGAGTAAAAACTCATCTAGTTGAGTTCAAGCAAGCAGATCAATGATTCAGGAGGTGATATATCAAATGTCCTGATCCAGGAAAAACAATCCCAAGCAAGTGTGAGAGCTAGTAGACAATTTGGGAAGATTAAGGAGCAAGGCCTGCATTCAGGAAAGAGTAGTAGGCTGTGATTGTGAGTGGATTCAGGGATACCCCACACTCTTAAGTAGTTTGGGACAGCAACTGTCAGAAAATGGCTGGGATGTGCAAAAGAAATGAAGAACTTATAGAGGGACTGGCCACCTAGAATGTTAGGCAATGAGCATGTGTGCTCTTTCTAAAGCAATGTGGACACAGGCACAAGGGTGTTTGTAGCATCCACATTCAAGGATTGCTCCTCAGTCAGTGTGCTTCGATCTCCCCACTATGTTCTTAGCATTCTTTAGCAAATGTTCTCCATTTTTGGAAGAATAGTTTAAAAATAATAATACAGTGCCTTATGGAGGAAAAAGAGTCATTCCTTCTTGACCCTGATAGATAAGGTCTGGACCAGAGATCCCTGTAATAGAGGTTCCCAGATGTTGTTGACCACAGTTCCCAGCATCCCTAGCTGCAATGGCTTTTGTCTGGAAATTATGGGTGCTGTAGTCAACAACAGCTGGGAGTCCTTGTTATTGGGAACACTGGTCTGAACCACCAGATTAAAGTTCCTTATCACACACCCTGCAGCCATTTTAAAATTCTTTGCTAGTAGTTCCTATTTACTGATTATTTTTTCAAAGCAGCCACTGTAACTATAAAATATCCAAATTGCTTTTTGATATGTGTTAATTTTAGTTATTTTGTGCAAGTTCAGGTGCTCTTGGAGTCTCTGGAGAGGTGTGTGATTCAAGCTGATCACTCCCAGGCATCAAAAATATGTTTCTTAAGCTGACCAAATGAGAATATATCCTGTAAATTTAGCTGGATGTATTGTAGAGAAAATGTGCTTCAGCTTATCTCTCCCACCCCGCCCTCCACCAAGCATTTTGGTATACTAGAAATGTCAAGTTATTTGATGCCCTTTTATTTGGTGGAAAAAATGGGGAGAGGGTTTAGGTAGACTGCAACCAAATCCATTTGTAATGCTTTGTTTTTCTTTTGTATTGCCTAGTTTGACTAACTGCACTCTTCCTTCCTTCAGCTGGACTAGATATTGGACCGATCTCTGACGATCCCACCTCTCTGCCTCCGCAAAGTGTCAGTCAGAGTTCACGGCCATTGAGTGAAGAACAATTAGATGGAATACTCAGCCCTGAACTGGACAAGATGGTCACAGATGGTAAATGTTTGTCTTGTTTCATTGCTTTATAAAGATACCAGTTTAGACGACTGAAGCCCATGTACATTTTTAATTGTTTTGTGCTGTCAGTTTTTGAAATTGCTTTATTGTCTTTATGTGATGCAAGTGCAATGAATTACAGTTGTTAATGTTTGTGTTGCTTTTACTTTTTGTCCAGGTGCAATTCTTGGTAAACTGTACAAAATTCCAGGTATGTTCTTTTGCTTTTTAGTATCCTTTTATGAGACTTACTATATGCAACCGTATCTGTATACTCATGTGCAGTGTTTTATAGAGCTGGGAGGAAAGGATGTTGAAGATCTCTTTACTGCTGTTCTGAGTCCTGTAACCACTCAATCAACTCCTTTGCCACAACCCCCACCTCCACCTCCGCCACCACAGCTCATGCATTTGCACAATCAAGGTTTGTCCCTTTTCATTATGTATTTTTTCTTTGAAGGTAGAACATTATAGCATTTGAGAGCAATTCATACATAGTTCAGCCTTTGCCACCCACATCTTGAGATGATAAATTAGAGTAAATGTAGCTTTTTAATTATTATCATTTCCTATTCCAATAAATGTAGATATGCCCTTTTTGTTACACTGCCTAGGTATGTCATGTCTCTCTTTGCAGAGAGGTGCTGGTTAGAATGTCTCTGCTTGCCTAGGAGGTGTAGAAAGACTGGCAAGTTCATAGTGAGTGTGATCTGACGGCAAGTGTCTGATAATAGATGTTGTCACTTGCCCCCTAACTGCTATTGGCTTAGCCAGTCTGATGTCACAGAGAAAGTGGGCATCCTAGAGCTAGACTGCTAAGTGTGAAAAGGACTGCAGAGAGCTTTAAATTTGAATTCCAGCACTGGCACGCAACTGATTAGATTAAATTGAAAACTGGCCTGCATGTGATGGGCTTATAAATGATACCTTATCTGTGCAAACTGATTCAACAGTTTCAGAGAAGCATTACTACCTAGCTATGTAACATTGCACAACAATGTTTTTCTTATCAAATACCTCCACTATATTATGGTCACAATGTACTACTTCTGGGCTAATTTTAAACGGTGTAAAGGATAAATGATACCAGCAATCTTCTATCTATATAATTATTTTTCTTAGCCGCCCACCGTGGGGATGCGTGTCTTTGGGGCGGAACTCTCGCAACACGCTGTGAGAGTTCCCGGCAAAGACAGGAGCAAGGACGGAGAAATTGGGGCCTGATTGGGAAGGAGCCACATGAGGGAAGCAGCAGGCCTGGACGCAATGGGGAGGCAGTGGCTGCTGCGATGGGGCGGTGCGAGGTGCTGGCGGGCCTGGCTGCGGTGGCAGTGGTGGCGGTTTCGGGCCCAGCCGCAGTGGCGAGGAGGCAGCTGGGCCGTCAGGAAGAGGAGATGGCCCAGGAGGGGACGGGCCGGCTTTAAAGCCAGCCAGAAACTGCAAGCAGGGAGGGGGAGGAAGGACCATCCCGGGCGAGAAACGCCGGCCCCAAATACTGCACAGATGTTCTGTGTGGGGTCGGCTAGTAGCTATTGTTGTCTGTGCATTGTATAAGCTTGATAGTAATAAATGGTTACATTTATTTGATGGTTACACCAAAAGAAGAATTTAGCAGTTTAAGGTATGACATATTTTTATTCTAGGGAGATTATTCCAAGATAATAAGTTGTCCCTAGTACAGTTTTAATATTGCAACTAGAAGAGTTTTCTGTGGTACCTGATATGTCTCAAGTGGCCTATTGAGGTCAGGAAGACATTTTTTTCCCTTTAGATTTTGGGTTTTCCCCATTCCATTGAGGTTTCAGAGATGGCCACATCTAGAGACAGGATATCAGATGGGGAGAACAAGAGGTAAAGTGCTAAGAAAACTTTCTCTTGAGGGAAGCTCAACAGATAAGTTTTACTTTCATGCTTTAAGGTCTAACTGATCTCACCACATTTGAAGTTGGTAAGAAACATTTTCCTTAGTTGAATTGTTTAAAACTTTGTGGGCTTCATGGCTTCTGCTTTCATGTTTCACATTGCTTGCTTGTGCCATCTTGGAAGTATTCTATTAAACTTATTTCCCAATTATATGGTCTTATCTGTCAAATGAATGGAAGATTTTTCTTTAGTGCAGGAAATTGAACTACATGACATTGAGTTCACTTCCAGCACTACAATTCTGCAATGCATTATAAGAGTCTGAGGCCTCAGAATTGATAGATCCCTGCTGTACTCATCAGCACTTTTTTATTTTAGTGATCAGTTATCTGTGCTGTTGGAATAAGGGATCTGAGATACAGAGAATCTTTGACTATAAGGGAGCTCTTAACGGTGTGGAGAACTGCAGGCTGTTGTAACATGATCTTCAGATGAATTGTTCCTTCCTTTAGTCAGAATCTTACCCAGAATAATCATGATATGCATAAATACCAGAATGACTCTCTCATGTGTTACCTTCAGAAACTATATAATTGCATCCCGTGATTACAAAAAAGCATAATATAAGAAGCAAACTCATTTAAGCTTAGAAAAGCTCTGAATGTATTGTTAAAACATTTTAAAATATAATCAGAATAGTGTTGTTCAGGTATGCGGTGTTTGCACGAAGGTCTCTTGAAATGATTTAGTCGAGTACTGTGAAGTATTGAACCATACTTGAGATAATGTTTCTGAAGCACTGATATTGCAGTCCTAAGTTCACTTTCCCATTGAACTCAGTGGGATTTTCTTCCAAGTAGATATGAGCTGTAAAGCACTATGTAAATGCTAAGTATTTTTCCTGCCACAGAATATTGACTATTATTGGAAATTGACCTTGGAGCATTCAGTTTGGTTTTCACTTTTTCTTTAAAGGGGATAATGCATTTTCAAGAGTTCCACTTATGAATGGCCTGATTGGACCAAACCCCCATCTCCCTCACACACCTTTGGTTCCTGGAGGCGGATTAAGCACTTTTTCTACTATAACACAGCCACCATACACAGACAGGTGAGTCAAACTGAGAACTCTAATATTAGCCAAACTCCAGCACAGCTAGAATGATATAGTTCATCACAACATATTTTTACAATATTGGGTTCTCTTGATTTCTCTTCCATATATGTTATAAGTTGGGTACACCACCTTGAGACCTAGGTGGGAAGTTTATAAATGTAATTTAATACATAAATAGAGTAACTAAAATCATTGGCAATTTTGGAGCTTGTGTGTTTTGAACAATATAGATCTCTGTAGGGATCCATGGTCCCTCACAACTGGATCTTCTGCACCTGCTCAGAAGCTCCATTTAGACTCTCTCTGACCCTTTAAGGCGTAGGGATATTGGAGTCTATAAAACCGGCTGTAAAGCGCCTCCCTCTTCAGTTCCTTCTCATTTGCCGCTTGTGCTGCCTCGGGAAGGATCTGCTCCTGTTCCCTCATTACTGTGAGAAAGAGAATTTGTTATCTGGACTGTTTTCTTGGCTTTTTGACTCGTACTGTTTTTCTGACAACTCTTTCTGTGCTTTCCCTATATTTGACCTGGACAGTGTTTGACTTTTCTTCTGCTTATTGGACCTTACTGCCCTACTGGACTTTTGTGACATTGGACTCTCTTTGGCTTTTCCTCTGGATTTGGTACTTCTAATCTGATCTGGCTGACCTTGGACTGTTTTTGACTCTGGCTATGTCTACCACAAAAACTTTTAGGAGGTATGTGACTTGTAGAAGCACCATGCCTTCCTCGGATGGCCACGCTGACTGTTTCATTTGTTTGAGGGATAGTCATAATATTGGCACCTGCAAGGTCTGTCTTTCATTCAAGAAAAAGGCCCATTAAAGCAGGGAATTACGCTGTAAAGCCTCTCTCCTAATTAAAATATTTTGTGTCCGGGGACCCCAAGGCTGAGCCTCCCATCACTGCTGAAGCGCCCACACACCTGATGCCATCAATGTCTGCCTCAGCATTGAGCAAACATGGGAACACTGGCTTTAAGAAGCCTTTGGATAGAGGCCCCAACTACTCCTGCAAACATAAGCATGACTGGCATTGGTCTGCTAAGGGGTCGCATTACAAATGTGCAAAGTCAGCCTCATCATCTTCTCTAGCCCTACCAGTTGCTGTGCCTCCGACTTCGAGGCTGGTGTCGAGCTGTTTGATGTTGACTGTGGCTAAGACTCCATTGCCCTCTATGGCACAGCCTGATGCTTCGTTCTCTCCTCCATTTCCGACCTCCAAGGCTGCTTCGTCAGCGCCTTCGACGTCCAGATCTTTGACTTCATCCTCCACAGCACCAAGGGGTATGGACTCTTCCAGATGATTTTCAACATCAGCATGACTGCTGTTGACTCTGACAGCTTCCACTTATGCTTGCTCTGGTGCTGAGACATTCAACCTCTGTGGTGTCGAGATCACCCGCTTCGGCTTTGACAACTTCTTCAATGGCTCCTGCGATATCAACAGCGCCGGTTTCATTTGGTGTGGTTTCAGCTTCTCTGCAGCAACTTTTGCCTGTACTGTCAAGGCCAACCTCACCAATTATTATCTCTCACTCCTTGATGCTGGCTCATTCTCCTGTGCTCCTTTCACCGCACCAGATGTTGACGACCACTACTCCTGCCCTTGATTCCCCTACAACTATGCCATGGAGAGAATGTTTCCACTTTTCTGCCACGCATATTCCTGCGGACACACTAGACCACAGTAGCTCCCCTGGGGCCTTTGAGTCATTTTAATTGAGGGCAAGGGAATGTTTCCACTCACGTTTTCTGTACAATTCTCCGGCACTTCCCTATACTTTGAAGAATATAGACTATGGAAGTTGATGTGGCTTAGGGGGGTTCTCTCAGTACCTCACACCCCTTTAAGCGCCCTTCTACGCTGGCTGCTCCTTCCAGGCCTTGTACACTGACACCCAGGGCTCCTAAGTCTATGCCTGTGCCTACGCCGGTAACACCTGCACCTCCCCAGGCACCGATCTGTCTGAGGGATCTGTCCCCTGTACCTCCTGAACACCCAGGGGTTCCTAGGTATCCAGTCCCCCTGTGAAGTCCCACCCTGTGTCCCCTGGGCCTGAGGATCCAGATATGGACAATGAATTGTCTTATTGCTCTGACCCTGACTCTGATTCCCTCTAGGCACATCCCCGGATGATAATGTGGCGAATCCGCCTTCCAGTTCTCTGGCTGAAGAGACAAAATCTTATCGCATGCAAATACAGGAAATGGCTAAAGCTTTGGGGCTGGAGGTACCCCCTCTTTAGGCCAACATCAAAGACCCTGTCTATGATTATCTTTCTTCTAGATCTGTGGCTCACCCTACAGCCTTGCCCATGCTACTACCAGCCATGGTCACCACCTCCAAAGCTGCCTGGGCTACTCTTGTGACTTCCACACTCCCTGCAAGAATTTGGAATCCCTCTATAGGGTCCAGGAGGCATCTTGCCCGTTTTTATTAAAACACCCAGCCCTGAACTCTTTGGTGGTGGAATGCGCCCTACAAGTCTTCGTGAAAACACTCCATGCCAGTTAATAAGGAGGGCCGAAAACTAGATTTTTCTACCTCTTCAGGTTTTTCCTGAAGTTTTTCCACCTCTTCAGGTTTTTCACTAAAAGTTGCCAATTACTTGGCATGCATGTCCAAGTATCAACAGTTGCTTTGGAATACTTTAAAGGATGACGCTGCTGATTTGCCGGAACCTACCAGGACCAAATTTATGTCCACCCTCTCAAAGTCTGCTGATCTGACAAGGCAACACCTTAGTTCTGCCAAGAACTTGACAGAAATGGAGTTGAAGGTGCTGGCTGGGTCAGTGGTACTCCATCACCATGCCTGGCTCAGGTCCATGCCTCTTGAGCCTAACATGAAAGACAGAATTGAAAACCTGTCCTTCGATGGCGAAGGACTCTTCTCCAAAGATACGGATGGAACCACAGAGAAGCTGAAAAATTCCCATTCTATAGCCAAGACCGTTGCTCAATATCAGCCATTGTCTTTCCAAAACAGGTACTGCTTTGGGCACAAACAATGATACCAGCCTCGGTCTTCTCATGATAGAGGGGGCTTCAGGCAAGGGTCTAGGCAATTCTCTAGACGACCTTTCCACAAGCATCATAAATCTCAACAAAAGTCTAGACTGTTGGAGATGGAGTTCCAGTGCATCGACCTTTTGCACCAACTATCCTAATGACCACTAGCGGCATTTGGAGTAGAGGTAGTTAGTAAGAGTCTCCTTAACTGTCCCTGCTTTCCTCTGCTCTGTGACCCCTGCTTTGACTCCTCAGGTACTTCCTGTAGTGTCAGTCCTCTTCCTTTCCTCCTAGAGAGAAGGTGGAAACATCTCTTTCTCCCTACCTATCCGTTATGTAGCTGATCGATAGGATAGGTCTTTCCTATCCCAAAAGTATTTCACTAATAAACCTATTTAGTTTAGACTCTACAGTTATCTCCATGCGTGTTACTTAAATAGCTGCAACAACTAAACTCTGAACTCTGTAACTGGAGTGGTAGCTTCCTTGGTGCTTTGCTTAAAGCAGTCCTTTTAACCATGAGGTCCTGGAAGTATCTTCCCCTGTTCCCTGGTTTCCATCTGCCTTGCTCCCTTCCTGGTGGCAAGTGACGTCAGACCCCTGGGTGTTATGCATAGTGGCTATGCTATCGAATTTAATACACCCGCATAGGCTGGAACTCCTATGCATCTCCTATCCTTGAAGAAGATGTTTATTTGCTTCTGCAGAAGGGTGCCATCAGACCAGTTCTGCCTTCTTCCATGTTTTCCAGCTCCAGATACTTCCAAGTTCCTAAACATGATGGTGGCATTCACCCCATCTTGGACCTGAGGGGATTGAACAAATTTGTTTGAATTATCAAGTTCTGTATGATCTACCTACAGTCTATCTTCCCGCTACTATGGGAGGAGGAAGAGTTTGTATCCTTGACTTAAAGGACGCTTATTTCTTCATCTCCGTATGACCTTGTCGTCATCAATTCCTGTGCTAAAGCTTACCAATACAAGCTCCCCTTTGGTCTCTGTACCGCCCCCAGAGTTTTCACCAAATGCATGACTGCAGTCATTGCCTACCTGCGTCTGCAGGGTGTGTCTGTGTTTCCATATTTGGATTACTGGCTTATCACCACTAAGGAGATATCTATCCTGTTGCACAACCTGCAGCTTACTCACTCTCTCCTAGCAGATCTGGGATTCATTGTCAACCTAAAGAAATCTGTCCTGACACACACACCCCAGCGCACTATCCAATACATCGGTGCTGTATTGGATGCCACTGAGAAGCATGCATACTTACCTGTCAAACGCATCCAGGCCATCTCGTCCCTAGTGTCCGCCTTTCAGTCTCCAGGCAAAAGGCTTGCTCCATCCAGCAACTGCTAGGCCTGATGGCCTCATGCATGAATACGGAGACTCCAGATGTGGCTGCTGTCCGTCTTCCAACAAAACCTGGATAGGCAGAACAAGTGGTTAGTTGTCCCAGATGTTGTCCTACAAGATCTGCTTTGGTGGTCCTGCCTGATCCTCTTTCTCAAGGTGTTCCCTTTCAAGACTTGACCCCCGTGGCCTCAATCACTACTGATATCTCTGTGCAGTGTTGGGGTGCACACTGTGGTTCTCTGCAGACAAGAGGCCTGTGGAACGCCCACCAGCAAGAGCTGCATATTAATTTTCTTGAGCTCTTGGCAGTTTTCCTAGCTCTTAAGGCTTTCCAACCCATTCTCCAAGATCAGATGGTTCAGGTTCACATTTATAATACTATGGCTATCACCTACCTGAACCACCAAGGTGGCACGGTATCAAGATCCTTGAATAACCTTGTGTTGCAGTTGTGGGACTGGTGCCTAAAGTACGATATGCACCCTGTGGCCATACATATTAAGGGGGAAGATAACATTTTAGCTGATTTACTTGAGTTGGGATATCTCCTTCTCTACCGTTCATGAATGGGAGTTAATGACGCTGTTCTATTTAACATATTTGACTTTATGGCCGGCATTGGCCTGAACTCATTAGGAGATGCCTTCCAGTTACTATGGAAGGACAGACTGTACTATCTCTTCCACCCCTCCCATTAATGTCCAAGATGTTGGGAAAGATACTTCAAGAATACTCGCAATGCATTCTGGTCTGTCCCTGGTGGTCCAGGCAACCCTGGTTCCTGATTCTTCTCCGGCTCTGCAAGGGTTCTTACCTCCATCTTCCGCTATGGAAAGATCTTCTCACAAGGGATGGGGGCCTGGTCCTGCACCATGCTCTTCTGACTTTCTCGCTGACAGTGTGGAGGCTGAACGTTTAGATGGAATCCTGTTGAATGAAAGAAAGGCCTCTATCAGATGGGGCTATATGTGCAAATGGAAGCATTTCCTGACCAATGCTTCTTCAAAAGGATTTGAACCACTCCATGTGTCTATCTGCCAAATGTTCCTCTATCTCGCCTCCCTCAAGGGCTTGGGGCTCTCCAATACTTGGCTTAAGGTACACTTCACTGCTATCTCAGCTTGCCATCAGGCTTGGATGACAAACCAGTTTTTGTATGAGTTGTCCAAACATTTTTTGAAAGGGGTCAACCACCTATACCCCCGATGTGGGCACTGGTTGAGCCTTGGACCTCTCACTTGTTTTATCCACATTCACCGAGGCCCCGTTTGAGCCATTGTTGTCATCTTCTATGAAGCTGCTATCCCTAAAGACTGCCTTTCATGTCACCATCACATCCACAAGGCGTGTCAGTGAACTCACCACTCTGAGAGTGGACTCTCCCTGTCCTAAGTTTTATCCGGACAAGGTGGTCCTTCGTCTGGACCCTGCTTTTTGCCCTAAAATTGTTTCTGACTTTCACATCAATCAGGACATTGGTTTCCCTCCATTTTTCCTTGACCCGTCTACGCCTCTTGAATACTCAGTGCACGCCCTGGATGTGCATAGGTGCTTCCTGTATTTCCTGGTCCGTACAAGATTCAGGCGATCAAACAAACTGTTCGTCTCTTTTTCTGGGTCTTGTAAAGGCTTTGCCATCTTGAGACAGAGACTCTCACATTGGCTGGTACAACTTATCTTCTTTTGTTAAAAAAAGCAAGGAGTTCAGCCATCCTCCAAGGTTTGGGCACATTCAACTAGGTCCATGGCTACCTCAGCTGCCCACATGTTGGGCATCAGCATGGTCTTCGGACCTGCCGTTTGTCAGGCACTATGCTGTAGACTTGCACTTTTCTTCTGAGGCCAACTTTGGTTGGTCGGGCAATCTTAAAGAAAATACTGTAATCGCTATCACCCACCTCCTTACGAGAGCTAGTTACTCACCCAGTTGTAAGAGACATATCCCTATGCCTTAAAGGCCAGAGAGTGCCTAAATGGAGCTATGGATTCTTCCGTGCGCTTTCTGCCCAGGCGCAGAAGACCCATTTGTGAGTGACAATGGTTCCCCACAGAGATAAGTTACAGGTAAGCAACCTGTTTTTCTTTATATTTTGTTAGGGACAAAAGCACTGCATTCAATGCAGTGATGAATGATCCCACCAGTTCTTGGGTCCCATCTGCTACGCCATTGGAAGGTGAAGGTGATACCATGTCGAATGCACAGAGAAGCACTCTGAAGTGGGAGAAGGAAGAAGCACTTGGTGAAATGGCAACTGTAGCACCTGTTTTGTACACAAATATTAATTTTCCAAATCTAAAAGAAGAGTTCCCAGGTATGTTGTAAAATGTACTGTTGAGCATATCTTTACAGATCTGTTCGGCACCATCTTTACTTCATAGAATTCAGTTTTTGTTAAACCTGAAAGTAGTAGTATTTCATAAATAGCAAACACTGCAATACTTTAATGAGATACATGATCATTGCAAAATAACAAACTGTATTCTTCCCCCACCCCCACTCTGTCAGACTGGGCTACGAGAGTGAAGCAGATTGCTAAACTGTGGAGAAAAGCAAGTTCACAGGAAAGAGCTCCGTATGTGGTAATGAACCCTTGCAACTTTTTTTAAAATACAAAAGATGTTTTATCTCTGGCTCTACTAGATAGTTAAAATGGTTTTATGATTTAAAACTACTAAGAAGCACATTGCATCAATAAAGTACATTTTTAAAAATACATGGATTTTGGTTAGTTCCTGGACCTGGATTCATTTCTTGTTTTGCTTGCTACGTTACTTTTTAGGCCATTCAAGTTTGGTAGAAACTGTATAACTTCTGTTTTTCTGTGGCTGCTTTTTTGTTTCTCTAAAAACTTAATCTGGAATTTGCATAGCAAACATTTAAAAACTAGCCAGGATTATTTGATTCTCTGGAGGAGCAGATCATGAACATCAGCCAGAAATGAACCTGTAGTTATTTTTAAATAAATGATTAAGGCTGGAATCCTAAACACACTTACTAGGAAATAAGCCTCATTGAACATAGTGGCACTTACTTCTGTTAATATGCGCAGGATTGCACTGCATGTGCACCATTTATTTCTTACTGTGCTCAACTAAAGTGATGGCAATATTTCTTTGGTTTTTATGTGCTCTATTTGATGCTTATCCTACTCAGCTTGATTTGGAATATTCTCTAAATTGTCTTCAGATATTGTCTGAGCTGATGGATTTGTATGCTCTTTGTACCAAACATGACAGGAAAAGGAGTCCAAGCATGCACTTATTTATTTATTTATTCATTCATTCATTCTTTCTTTCTTTCTTTTTCTTTAATTCAATTTATATACCGCCCTTCCTAAAGTGACTCAGGGCAGTTTACATTAAAATCCAAAACACTTAATTAACATTAAAAAAATCCAAACCAGATTAAAATTAAAACTAGATATTAAAAGTCAGGCTAAAAAGATGGGTCTTTAAGGCTCCCCTGAAGGCCTCCAAGGGGGATAATCCTCTTGTTTCTATTGTATTGTGGAATGAATGGTGGATGCATTCATTTTGTTGTTCATAATGTATTTATGTGTGTATACATTGTAATGTTTGTGTATCTTCATGATATAATATCCAGCCTACAATATATCTCTATGGAGATTAGTATTTCCCAGGTACTGGGGATGACTTAGTTTCCTATTTCATATGTACAGTTAAATGAAACCTCATAAATTTGATTGTGGATTTTGTGGTGATGAAAATCAAATGCATTTATAAATTTGTGAAACAAAACTAAGAAAAAGTATTTGTGTGTGCTTTCAAATTTTTTTGTCAGCAAAAAGCCAGAGATAATAGAGCTGCTCTACGCATCAACAAAGTACAGATGTCTAATGATTCAATGAAAAGGCAACAACAACAGGATAACATTGATCCTGGCTCTCGTATTGACTCTGAACTCTTTAAGGATCCATTAAAACAGAGGGAATCAGAGCATGAGCAGGAATGGAAATTTAGACAGGTGTGTTGTGTTTAGTTTTTGTCTACTCTTTTTGTCTAATACAGCCACAGAAAGAACTGCCCTTGATTAAAATCGGTTGCCAGGAAAGGAAATAGGATTTCATCATATGTGCTATCATGTCTACATAATGCATTCACTCACATGAAATTGAGAATTCTCAATAGATTTTTTTAAAAAAAATAGAGTTTAAATTAATCTGGAAAAGAATTACAATTCACAGCGTTGAATCCAGTACCACAAATGCTTGACTGACTCCACACCAGTGTGGTGTAGTGCTGGACTAGGACCAGGAGACTTGCTGGGTGACTCTGGGCCACTCACTTCTCTCTCAGCCTAACCTACTTCACAGGGTTGTTGTGAGGATAAACCTAAGTATGTAGTACACCGCTCTGGGCTCTTTGGAGGAAGAGCAGGATATAAATGTAAAAAATAAATAATAAATAATAATTATAAATAATAATTATAAATCATGTGACTAGAAAGAGATACTTCAGCTGTAAGCATCTGTAGTGGCTATGGGAACTCATAGCCACTGCAGGAATACAGAGGGTTCTATACACATGGTGCTCATTTAAGAGGCTAATGTGTGAATCATCACAGTGTTTTTTGTATTAGTGATTTAAAATTTTATCAAGATATTCAAATGCAGATTTAAAAAATTGTGTGGCTACAAATTAGCTAGCATAAGTAGAGTCATAAATGGAGCTGAACACTCAGAATGGGAGCTCAAAATTTATTTATTTATTTAAAATATAAAGGTTGAGAGCTTCTAGTACAGATAATTCTTCAGACTTGGATGGAATTTTCAGTGTAGCTATCAGGCGTTCAGTATTTCTATTAGGGCTGTACATCACATTGAACTGATAATTGGGTCTGAGGCAAGAAAGCCCTCTCAGAGCATTTTTCTCAGGAAACTATTCCAGAGGAAAAAATCCTCCAATCCTATTCCATACAATACTAAATCATATTGGTATTGTATCGAATAGAATCAGAGGGTGGGAATCCTATAGTTATAGCATATGGTCATTTTTTTTGCACAAGGAAAAGGATGCAGCATCACAAGGCGTCCTTTTCTACAGTGCACAGCAGGTAAGAAAAGGTGGCGTTTTGAAATGCTGCCACTGCCGGAAGGCAGCCAGTTTCCTCAAACAAGCCAGATCTTTGTTAAAGGTAAGCCTACTGCACCCTGATCCAGAGCACCAAGCTGGTAAATTATCAGCTCAGTGTGATCCTAATCATGCTCTCTGATGTGAGCATGGTCAGAATTGGGATCGGGCTGATAATTCAGCTTGTACATAGCCCGAATGACTAATACTTCCATATCGTATTTGGAGACTGCCTTGCTTCTTCACATCTAAGTATATCTTCTGGCCTTCACATAAATGTACTTTGGCCACCAGCCATCTAGGAAAATGCCTGAATAATTTAGATTGTATAAATTACTTACCGTTGTATCCTACATGTATCAAATTTTAAAATGAGCTTTAATTTTTTCATGGTGATAGTACAACTTTTTGTTCTTCTTTCCCTAAAATAGCAAATGCGCCAGAAAAGTAAGCAGCAAGCTAAAATTGAAGCAACTCAGAAACTTGAGCAAGTAAAAAATGAGCAGCAGCAGCAGCAGCAATTGCAACAGCAACTTGGGTCCCAACAGCTTTTGAACCAGTCAGGTTCAGACACACCTAGCAGTGGGGTGCAGAGTCCCTTAACCCCTCAAACTGGTAATGGAAGTATGTCTCCTGCACAACAGACATTCCACAAAGATTTGTTCACAAAGCAGTTGTCTAGTACTCCTACTGCTACTCTTTCTGATGTATTCTTAAAACCACAAGCCCCACCTCCACCTGCAACACCAAGCAGAATGCCTGTTCAGGATACACATGCTCAGGCACCATCACAACAAATTTTTTCTCCTAGCTCCACTACTAGACCACCTTCTCCAGTTGACCCGTATGCGAAAATGGTGGGGACTCCCAGGCCAGCTCCAGTTAACCCAAATCAGAACTTTATAAGAAGAAATTCTGTAACATCAGTAGATATCTGTCCACCCCCATCACCTATATCCAGGCCAGCTCAGGTATCTGAAGCAACAGGAAGCCGGCCATCATCAGCCAGAGATTCATGTTCTTTGTCTCCAGTCAGCAATGACCCTTATGCAAAACCTCCAGATACACCGAGACCTATCATGGCAGCAGAACCATTCTCCAAACCTTTGGGGGTTTCAAGATCACCTCTAATTGCAGAACCACCAGGGAAAGCATCTTTAACTGTGGTAAATGATCCATTTACTAAACCATCTCTGAGAACAGACACATTTCAAAGAGCCCGGGTATCTCCTGCTGACTCATATACACGACCACCATTGCCATCCACTTCTGTTGTTGAGGGAGGTACCGGTCCATTTAAAACTCCCATGCGCCCACAGTCCCTGCAAGAACCATATGCATCAGTGCCACCAACTCAAAGATGCATGGCTGTGGATCCCTATGAACGGCCTGTTTTGACACCAAGGCCTGTGGATAGTTTTTCACACAATCAGTCTAATGATCCATACAGTCAGGCTCCTCTGATGCCCCATCCAGCAATAAAAGAAACATTTGCCCATCCACAAAGAGTAGGGCGAACCCAGAGTGATTCTTTTTCTCAATCTGGAACTGTTTCAAGGGCAACAGCTCAGGATCCTTATGCCCAGTCTCCGGGTACTCCCCGGCCAGTCACTGACCCTTATGCCCAGCCTCCAGGTACTCCCCGGCCTGCTACTGTTGACCCATATATGCATCAGCCTCCCACACCAAGACCTGCACAGACAACTGACTTATTTGCTCAGGTTCCAACTAATCAAAGGCATTCTGATCCATATGCCCAGCCTCCGGGTACACCAAGACCAGTTAGCAATGATCCATATTCTCAACCACCAGCAACTCCAAGGCCTGGCATTTCAGAAACGTACAGTAGACCAACTCTAATGCCAAATCGAGAGCCTTATCTGCAACAGTCACAGAACAGGTCTTTACCTGGAACTTTTATAAGGCCATCAGATCCATGTTCTCAGTCTCCAAGACCATCAGGACCTGTTGTGACAGATTCTTTTAGCCATGCTCCAACAGTCTCACCTTCTGACCCTTATGATCAGCCTCCAATGACTCCAAGACCTCAGCCAGAAACATTTGGAACTACTCAGCCTCCCCATGATTCTACTGATCAACAAAGATCTGGATCTGAGGGGAACTTTGGTGCATCGGCAAACTCTTCCATGAGTTTGAAGGGACAACAGTTTCCTCCAAATTCTCAAGTTCCTGTCCCAGCACCAACTGCAGCAGCAACAAATACACAGAACACAATGTCTCAGGCAGACACAGAGAAACTAAGACAGGTGAGTTTGGTTTTGCTGAGTACTGTGCCGGTGAAACCTAGGAGGTAGCACAAATGAAGGAATCTGTCAGTGGTTTTTTAAAGAAACATTATAGTTGTACTATCTCAATTTTTATACTGTACATAAGATCTATATATATATAATTCTCCTGGGTGTGCCTTTCAAATGCACGTCCTGGCAGCCCAGCTGATTGGCTGGGCTGCGGGGGTGCCTGATTGGCTAAGGCGCACCCAGGAGAATTGGCGGCTGCGAAGGCAAGGCGGCAGGCCTGGCGCGGCGGTGGTGGGCCGCGGCGGCAGGAGAATTGGCTTGCCGGGCAGCTGCGGCGGCAGTAGTGGGCTATGGTCGGGCAGCCGCGGAGGCGGCAGGTCCGGTGTGGTGGTGGGTCCGGCGCGGCCGTGGAGGTGGCGGCAGGCCCGGATGCGAGGTAGCGGCGGACCCGGCCATGATGGCGGCCGCATTCGGCCCGGCCGGAGACTGAGGCAGGAGGAGAGAGAGGTAGCCAGCCCCAAAGAGCACACAGATGCTCTGTGCGGGGTCGGCTTGTATAGATTTATTGTACACTACAACAGTAGTTCAGTTTCACTATTCTGTCCTTGGGGGAAGATGGCTGCCATCTCATTGCCCGTTTCTTTCTGCCGCAGGGAAGAGAGATGGCAGCTAGGAGCTGCTCCTGAATCTGTGGTCCAGAATAGGTGAAGCTTTGCCTCCTGCAATTGTCATACTTTTTTGTATATACAGCACTTTTAGAGGTCTTGGTCTGAAAGGCAGTATACAGATAAATAATACATGGAAGTAGGCTGAGGGGATCATATGCGTTGTCACATAGGAACGTAAGAAGTTGCCTTATACTGAGTCAGACCATTGGTCTATCTAGCTCAGTATTGTATACACAGACTGGCAGTGGTTTTCTAAGGTTACAGGCAGAGTCTCTCTTAGCCCTATCTTGGAGGTGACAGGGAGGGAACTTCGAACCTTCTGCATGCAAGCATGCAAATGCTCTTCCCAGAGTGGTCCCATCCCCTAAGGTGAATACTTTACAGTGCTTAGACATGTAGTCTTCCATTTAAAAATGCAAACCAGGGTGGATCCTGCGTAGCAAAGGGGACAATTCATGCTTGTGGCCACAAGACCATCTCTCCTCTCCAGAAAGGAATCCTGGCATATGTGAAGAGCATCTCAGACAGTACTTCTCAATTTGAGTAGATAAGCACAACATTATTGTTTATTTATTTTTTTATTTTCACAGTCAGACAGGTGTTATTGACTGGTTTGTTTTATCCAGACATCGAGTCCTTCCCAAGGACCTGGGATGCCAGAATTTTATTTATTATAGATATCGTCGCAGAATGTAGGCTGTTCCCAGTAAAGTTGCTTTTTGTAATTGGTTGATGGTGATTTCTGTTGTAGTTGTAGTTGTTGTTATTTCTTGTTTACACAGTCAGACAGGTGTTGTTATTGACTGGTTTGTTTTATCCAGACATCGAGTCCTTCCCAAGGACCTGGGATGGCTGAATTTTATTGTCAATTGTTATAGATATCATCACAGAATATAGGCTGTTCCCAGTAAAGCTGCTTTTTGTAATTGGCTGATGGTGATTTCTGTGGCCCCTATGGTGCTGAGGTGCTCTTCAAGGTCTTTTGGGACTGCACCCAGGGCGCCAATTACCACTGGGATTATTTGGGTCTTTTTCTGCCACAGCCTTTCAATTTCAATTTGTAGATCTTTGTATTTGGTGATTTTTTCTATTTCTTTTTCTTCTATTCTGCTATCCCCTGGTATTGCTATGTCGATTATTTTGACTTGTTTTTCTTTCTTCTCGACTACAGTGATATCTGGTGTATTGTGTGGCAGATGTTTGTCTGTTTGTAGTCGGAAGTCCCATAATATTTTTACATCTTCATTTTCTTCACTTTTTTCAATTTGATGGTCCCACCAATTTTTGGCTACAGGTAGCTTGTATTTTTTGCAGATGTTCCAGTGTATCATCCCTGCTACCTTGTCATGCCTTTGTTTGTAGACAGTCTGTGCGATCTTTTTACAACAGCTGATTAGGTGGTCCACGGTTTCATCTGCTTCTTTACAAAGGCGGCACTTGCTGTTTGTTGTGGATTTTTCGACTTTTGCTCTTATTGCATTTGTTCTTAGTGCCTGTTCTTGTGCAGCCAGTATTAAACCCTCTGTTTCTTTCTTCAAGTTGCCATTCTTAAGCCATTGCCAGGTCTTGGTGATGTCTGATTTTCCACTTATATTGTGCAAATATTGACCATGCAGTGGCTTATTTTTCCATTTTTCTGCTCGGTTCTTGACTTGTTCTTTCTTGTAGGCCTGCTTTGTTTCATTGGTGTTGAATAGTTTCGCATTATTGACCATTTGAAGTGCATCTTCTTCACTATCCTTGATATATTCTTCAAGGCCTCTTTTCTCCTCCTCTACTGTTTGATGGACTTGCAGCATTCCTCTTCCACCTGAGCTGTGAGGGAGGTATAGCCTGTCGACATCACTGCGGGGTTGCAGAGCATGATTGATTGTCATGATTTTCCTGATCTTATGATCTAGCATCTCTAGCTCTGCCTGGGTCCAGTCTATTATTCCTGCAGTGTATCTGATAATAGGTATAGCCCAGCTGTTTATGGCTTGTATGGTGTTCCCGCCATTGAGTTTGGACTTGAGGATTTTTCTAACTCTCCTGATGTATTCACTTCCAATTTTTCTTTTAACTTCAGTGTGTGCGATGTTATCAGCCTGGATAATGCCCAAGTATTTGTAAGGTTCTTTCTCTTCCAGGTTCTTGATCTTGCTTCCATTGGGCAGTTCTATTCCTTCTGTTTTTCTTATTTTCCCTCTGTTCATTATTAATGCAGCACACTTGTCTAGTCCAAACTCCATTGCTATATCGCTACTGAATATACGGACAGTGTTTAGCAGTGATTCGATTTCTGACTGGGACTTTCCATACAACTTCAGATCGTCCATGTACAGCAGATGGTTGATTTGACTTGATGTTTTAGATGTTTGGTATCCGAGGCCTGTTTTGTTTAGTATTTGTGAAAGTGGGGTCATGGCGATTACAAACAACAGAGGGGATAGTGAGTCCCCTTGGAAAATGCCTCTTCTAATGCTAACCTGTCCAAGTGTCTCGCCATTGATTGTTAACTGTGTACTCCACATGCTCATTGCTTTTTTTTATCAATATCGGAATGTTTTTGCTGACACCAGTTGTTTCTAAACATTTTAGTATCCATGTGTGAGGCAATGAATCGAAGGCTTTCTTGTAGTCAATCCATGCAACACTTAGATTGGTTTTTCTTCTCTTGCAATTTTCTAAAATCATTTTGTCAATCAGCAGCTGGTCTTTTGTTCCTCTGGTTTTCGGGCAATTTCCTTTCTGTTCAACTGGAAGCTGTTTGTTAGTTAATAAGTGTTGCATGACTTCATCTGCTATTATTCCAGTTAATAATTTGAACATGGTTGGCAGACAGGTTATCTGTCTATAATTACTTGGAACTGCACCTTTTGCTGGGTCTTTCATGATGAGATGAGTTTTCCCAATTGTTAGCCATTGTTCAATATCACCTGCTTGCAAAATGTGATTGAACTGTTTTGATAGTTGTTTATGAAGGCTTGTTAGGTGTTTAAGCCAAAAGCCATGCAGTTCATCGTCGCCCGGCGCAGTCCAATTTTTAATTTTCTTTGCTCTTTCACTTATTAATTCTGGTGTTATTATTAGATCTTGCATTTGTTGGTATTATTATTATTATTATTATTATTATTATTACATTTATATCCCGCTCTTCCTCCAAGGAGCCCAGAGCGCTGTGCTACATATTTTAGTTTCTCTTTCACAACAACCCTGTGAAGTAGGTTAGGCAGAGAGAGAAGTGACTGGCCCAGAGTCATCCAGCTAGTTTCATGGCTGAATGTGAATTTGAACTCGGGTCTCCCCGGTTGTAGTCCAGCACTCTAACCACTACACCACGCTGGCTCTCAACATGTTTCCAGGACAGAGGAGGTGGGGGCATTGTGCTTGTTTAAGACGTTAAACGCCTTCAGGAGTTCAGCTGCTACTCAGTATTTTGGTGTATTAGATAGCAAGCAGAAGAACCTTCTCTGACTACTCCAGATGTGAACTGTTGCATGCACCAGAGGCCTGCCCTCCCCTAGGGAATTTCAAATTCCCAAATGTACCTTCTGAATTATCAGCATTTATTATGTTAAATAGTGTGTTTAAAAATGCGTCTTGGAAAAAAATCACCATTCTTGAATTCCTTACCTCCCTTCATAACCACAGTCGTCAAATATTTTGGCACTTATGTTGTCATGGCTAAAACTAACTACATCTCCTGACTATGAATCCATAGTCAGGATTGTTTTAACATCCTGTTTTAAGGAGGAGCCAAGTTAGCCTTAACCACAGTTAACGTGTGGCAGCAAAACCTGTAACTGCCTTTAACATGGGAGGGGGGATTTGCTCTGTGCAAGTTGGCTGGAGGAGGACGCGTATAATTCCAGGGAGCCTACCTTCCTTATATCTGCACCAGTTCTGAGAAAACTAATGGCGCGAAACTCATAAAACGGAAGACTTGACCCTGTAGAAGTGCATTCCTTAAGCTAACTTCAGTTGTAAAATTGACAAGATGAATTGTTTCATTACCTAATAATATGTATTATTTTTTGTTTCATGTCAGCGCCAGAAATTACGTGAAATTATTCTGCTGCAGCAGCAACAGAAGAAGAATGCTGTCCGCCAAGAGAAAGCATCACAAGAGCCTACCACAGCACCTCATCCAGGGCCTATTCAATCATGGCAACAAGACAATTTGAACCAGATTTTTAACAGGCCTCCTCCTCCCTACCCTGGAAATATTAGGTCATCTATTGTCCCTCCCAGTGGGCTAAGATTTGCAGGTTTTCCTGTTGATGGGCAGTTTAATAGACCCCAATTTCCAGGAGAAATGGGTGGCATGGGAGTGAGGCCTCATGGAATTAGGTATAGTTCTCGATTACTCAATCATAAAATGTACTGCCTTTTAAAATAAATGTGTAGTTTCTTTATCAGGGAAGTGTAAGCCTATTTAGAATCCCTTTAAAATAATGTGGATTAAAATTGTATATGAATTAATACAAGCATATTAAAGGCTATATTCATGGAACTCCTTTCTCTTGTAAGAGAAAAGGTGCTCTATGACTTTGCATATGTGCTGGGAATGACTGCATTTCACATCACCCCATGCACATCTTCCCACCTGTTGCTGGGACTTGACAGGGCTCTGTTTCTCTTAAAGGCGCTTTACCGGTGCCCAGAAAAGCACAGCAATGTGTGGAGGTGAGCAGTGCCTCTATGCCAGGGGTGGGGAACCTTGGCACTCTAGCTATTGTTGAACTACAACTCCCATCATCCCCAGCCACAATAATTGTGGCTGGGGATGATGGGAGTTGTAGTTCAACAATAGCTGGAGTGCCAAGGTTCCCCACCCCTGCTCTTTGTGGTGCCATGAAGGCTGTGCAGAATATTCGGCTTCAGCTGGTGCTTTGCATGGACCTTATTGCTAATACATACATGACACAATAGCTCATGTATGTAATAGTGTTCAAATTATGAATAAGCATTCTCTACCAAACATTAAGAACATTTACTTTCAAAATTGCTCTTCTAAACTAATATTCTGTAATGCAAAAGGTGTGTGGTCCACAAGAGCAGAGGTATACTCTGCTCCTTATGCTCGTGGGTAGAATATAAGCTCTCTTTAATTTTAAACAGGTATCTTGTTTTAGCTATCAATGAGTATAAGTTCTTGTTCAAGAAATATATTAATTAGAAATCTGGAAAGTTGTTTTTAAATTGGCACTTTCTCTTGGTAATTTAAATGTTATTTAAACTACTTGCATGTAATCCACCCTGTTTTGGTTTTAAGTCTAAAGCTCACCTAAAAATGTGAGCACAGAAACCGCTTTACTGGATTAGACCCAGAGTTCTTCCAGCCCAATACTGTTTCCAGTAGTGACCAGCTAGAGTGTAAATTAGCTTTCAGAAGTGTTGTTTCAGTTTATTTTTAAAAAGATTTAATTCTCTGCAAAATAGGCTTATTATGTAAAGTATGCTGTTCTAGATAATCCAATTCAGAGACATACTCTGTTATTTCAGATTTGGATTTGCTGGTGGTGGCCATGGTCCTCCATCATGTCAAGAACGTTTTCTTGGTCCTCCACAACAAATGCAGCGTCCTGGTGTTCCACCACAACTAAGAAGATCCATGTCTATAGACATGCCTGGACTGCCAAACAAGCCACAAATGGGTAACCCTATTGGACTTTCTCAGCACTTCCCACCACAAGGTATTCAGGTCCAGCAGCACAACATAATGGGACAAGCATTTATTGAGCTATGTCACAGAACACCTGAAGTCAGGCCGAGACTACCTTTCAGTTCTTCAACTACAGTTATGAACACAGTTCCCCAGCATCAGCAACATACAGGTTTTGTACCTAGACAAGACTGTCAAGGCTCAAGACATATGGAGCCAGCAAGACGTAATCCTCAAAACCTAAACAATTCACTGCATGTGTCAACAGGCTTGGGACATTTACCATCGCCTCAGCAAGATGCAGTGAATACCAACCATGCACCAGTGCTAGTAATGTGTTCTTTAAGTCATCCACCAGTTAATGATACTTTTTCAGGAGCTTCTTTACCAACATCAACACCTGCTGAGGCTACAAGTACATTACAGATTCCCAACCAACCCACAGATGGATTAGAAGAAAAGCTTGATCCTGATGATCCCTCTGTGAAAGATTTGGATGTCAAAGACCTTGATGGTGTTGAGGTTAAGGATTTAGTTGATGAGGACCTTGAAAACCTAAATCTAGACACAGAGGATGGAAAAGGAGATGAGTTGGACACATTAGATAATCTTGAAACTAATGATGGTCACCTTGATTACCTTTTGAGATCGGGAGAATTTGACATAATCGCATACACTGATCCCGACCATGATCTGGGTGACAAAAAGGGTATGTTTAATGAGGAGTTGGATCTTAATGTTCCCATAGATGATATACAGAGCAAAGTAGAAGATTCTCAGCAAAAACATCAAGATGATAAAGCTGCCATTTCTGCAGACTCAATACCTCCTCAGAAAAAGCTTGCTGAGGTCAGTGAGATTAAAACAGAAGTGCTCTCTCCAAATACACTAGAAGAATCAAAATCTGAGAATGAAAAAAGTGATGGAAATGTGGCATCTTCAAGCACACAGCTTGCTACTGACGTCTTTGATAAAGAAACAAAGTCTGTATTGCTTTGTAATGTGGAATTACCTGACAAAACAACCACAAATAAGGAAACCACTGTGTCCAGCCCAGATGCTACTCAGGGCCCAGCTCAAAGTATAGGAAGTTCTTGCAATCTCTCTGGATCCACTCCAGTTCTTACAGGTTTGCTCGCTAATGAGAGTTCAAAAAACTCTGGCATCAGGCCACTGGACTCCCCACCTCACCCTTTAACAGTAGCGCAAACAAACCCTGTTTCAAGTATTCCACAATCTTTAATGACACCTGCTGGTCAGACCATGGAAAATACATTAACACCTAATGTGAATGTGGTTCCACAAACCAGCCATGGCTTCCCACAAGGGACAGCAGTAAATCCAGGCTTTATCTCTGGCCAGCCAGCTAATCATAACTTTGGGGCAGGGCAGCCTGTTAATCCAACTGTGCCTGCTGTAAATCGTCCTGTCCCCAGTGGTATGTCTGGTCCCCAGCAGATGATGCTCCCACAGATGTTAGCTCAGCAGCAAAATCGGGAGAGGCCACTTCTGCTGGAAGAGCAGCCCCTTCTCTTGCAAGATCTTTTGGATCAAGAGAGGCAAGAGCAGCAGCAGCAGAGACAGATGCAAGCCATGATTCGCCAGCGTTCAGAGCCATTCTTCCCCAACATTGGTAGGTTTTATTTTTCTTCTAGTCAAAGGATGATGTCACTACGGGTTATTACTGATTGTCTAACCTGAATGGAAACTAGCAATCTTATGTCAGTATCAGTAGTGTCCATTAATAGTTACTATCTAATTTCTGTATCCTGCTCCCTAATTTGGTCAATCTGCATGTGGAAAATTGAGGACAGAAATTGGATTGGAAAGGGCAGGAGAGAGCTTGTGCTCTTGCAGGGAAATAGTGTATGTCTTGGGGTTGTTAGGAGTCAAATCAACTTCCCAATCCTTTCCAATGAATGACTAAGCATAATTCGGTGAGCACTGATGTGTTTGGTAGAAGCCAGCAGCCCACTGAGCTGACACCTGACCCTGAGGCAACTGTTGGCAGTTCCACCTAAATTGGGACCTGCCAGCCCTTTTCTTTCTCTTTTGCTGCTATCCTAGCCTGAAAGTCCCCACTGGAAATGTCAGAGGAGGATGGGGAGGAAGGGTAGTGAAAGTTGGAAGATATGAGGGCAAGAGTGGGCACACAAGCTTTGTATGATGAAGAAGTAGAAGAGAGAGAGTAAAGAGACTTCTTCCTTCTGCCAGTCAAAGTGTGTGTTGTAGTATGTGCGTAACTGTATGAGAGCATATGTCCATGTGTGTACAGAGCAGCAGCAGGCAGGTACAGATCCATTGCTATGCCCCTCCTTGCTACCTGTTTCCAAACTTGTTTGGAAGCCAGTTTCCAAACTAGTTATGCTATGTGGGGTACTGGTTAAGGTACTTGCTGTTATTGCACAGTTTTCATTTAGGTAACTAGCATGCTCTGTAGAAATACAAAAGAATAAACTATGCATCACAACTAAGCTTCACTCTTCTCAAAATGTTCTACTTTAAGGAACCAGCAGGTTGAATAATTGCTCCAGCTCTTGCTTCAATTTATTAACATGAATGTAAGTTCTGAGCTTACTCAATTCAAGCAAATCTAAAGACTTTAAGGCAGAAGCCAAGCTAGCAGTTGGTAGAGAGATATAAGTAGGCAACTGGCTGAGTAAGAATCCAGTAAGGCAAAACATTGAGGGGCAGAATAAAAATCCCCAAGCAATGATAGTGAGGTTGGGGTGGGCACTCTATCACCAGGCACCCATCTCTCCCGGGTTGGTTTGTTTTTTAACAGCAGTATAGTTAAATCCCCTCTTCTTGGAGGTGGGATATACTGATGGCACTGCAGGGCTAACATCAAGAGAGAAAATTGTCATCTAAGCAAAACTGCTCCTATCAAAGCACCCCTCTTTCTCTGTGATACTATTCAGCATCCTTCTATCCATCCAGTGGATTGATCCTGTCTTATTATAATGTAAATCCTATCCTTGTTGCATACATTTTGAACTCAGGCCACTTTATGAAAATGACAATGGAGTTGGGTATTTTGTTGCATTTGTATAACTTTGAAAAAAAGCAGATGAGAACAAATGATACAGTAGGTGTATGTACATTGGCAGTTTTATATATCACTCAGCAAATGTAACACATTTCTCTTGCTCCATAGATTTTGATGCAATCACTGATCCTATAATGAAAGCAAAAATGGTGGCTCTTAAAGGGATAAATAAAGTAATGGCACAGAACAATATGGGGATTCCACCAATGGTCATGAACAGGTAGGCAAAGGTGACAGTATTTATATAGAATAAAACAATTTATAAAAGTTTACGGTCTTCTCTTAGATCACAGTATGAAGGTTTCTTCTCTGCCTCCTGGATTTTCAGATTGTTTTGTTTTACAATATGATTTATCTGTGGAAAATATTAATGAAGAGAACTACAAAATTCTAGCATTGAGCAGTTTATTTCCTTCCTTGTTGTGCTTACAAGTACCTGCACTTCTCCAGCACATAGCAATAACGATGTGTGCAAAAAATGGTGAAAATTCATCTCACCTCTTGCTTTGCTTTAAGATGGTTGTCTTTAGGATGGTTTGCTTTAACATGATGTCTCTCTCCCACCATTCTAAAGCAAAGCAAGAGGTGAAATGAATCTGATATCTGTGTGGAATGGATGGGATATGCACAAAATCATCTAAAAAGAAAAGAGTATGTATGATTTCAACAATAAAAGATAGTGGTGGGAATATACTACTGGCAGGTTGAATAAAGGATACTGGGAGATCTTGGACTCGTCTTGGTGGTTATTTTATAACACAGTCATATACTGACACTGTGCTTGCAAGTTATAAAATAAATCCAAAATATGTGTGTGTTTTTTATTTATTTATCACAAGATTTGCCTTTATGGGCCAGGCAGTGCCCGGAACACAGAGCGGTGAAGGCCAGAATCTCTTACAGCAAGCAGTTACACAGGTAATGTAATCTGTCCCAAGATTCTCAGTAAAGTAGCTTAATTTTTCTTAAGGTGAATCATGATCAAAGAGCCAATGTGCTATAGTGAATAAAGTGTTGGACAAGCCTGGGTCCAATTCCGATTTATTCCTGTACACACTGGATGGGCGGGAGAGAGTCACTGGCCCTAAACTTCAGAGATCTGTGAGTGCTACCCAATCCCATGATGATCAAAGGGTCACCACTGTTACCCCTGACAACAGTGATTATCTGTTTTGGGGATGAGATGGGTCTCCATAAGTGAAACAGAAAGCTCTCTGGACTGGGGTCAGAACCATGCCTGCAACCTATGTGCATAACCCAACCCCAGCAGCAACCTATAGAACATACCTTGGAGGTGTCCCAAGGGCAGAAATCTATTTCTGTGAGCAGATATGCCACTTTTTGGATCAGGACAACTCTAAAATAGAACATTGTTAATACATTCTGCATTGTTTTCTTTTTAAGGATGGAAACCTAACACCTCAGATGTCTAGGCCGAACCCTCCAAATTTTGGTCCTGGTTTTGTAAGTAAGTATATCTCTGATTGAATATATCTCTGATGAATGCACCACTGAGAGACCTTAAAGGCCAAGTTGAAGATCATCCTGGAGAGAATCTATCCGTGTGGTCGCTAAGAGTCGACACCGACTTGACGGCACTTAATCAGTCAGTCAGTCAGTCAGTCGTATCTCTGATAACGTATTATATGTGGTCCTGGATTCTGGTGCTCAGGAACCATTGTGTGCACATGTTATAGTTCAAAATAATGTAATTAAGACATTCTGTAAGACCACTTAGGGAAGGAAAAAACCTCATAAAACTACAGAAAACCCACGGAATCATCTCACAATATTGCCATTATTGCTCAGATTATGACACATGCATTCTATTGGGATAATTATTAGGCTGATTTAATTTACAGGTTCTTTTTGCAAAGCAAAAAGGCTCAGTATATGCGGAGTCGGAGGGAGAATGTTTAAATCGGGGGTGGCTGGAAATGACCTTAGAGGTCACTTCCAGCTGGCATTTTGAGATCGGGGCTATTTTATGGTGGGTGGGGGCAGAAAAAGCCCACAATTTTCGGATGATTTGTTACTCCTGGGGGGCATTGCTGGGGACCCACAAAGCAGAGTAGCACACACCTCATTTCTAGGGCCCTTTACCCAATTTTTTTACTTTTTCCAACTTACGGTAACCTAACTCCCTGATTTCCATAGCCTCAGTGACTCAGTATTTGCAGTTTCCATATCTGTTGTAATATTGGAGAACGGAATCCTTGTGAATACTGAGGTTCTTCTGTATATATTATTTTTGATGCTCCACAATCTCCCCCCCCCCTCCACTCCCATTATTTATTTCAGTTCTGTTATGCAAAGAAGTAAATGTTACGGGGCACTCATGAGAAAAAAAATTCTGAAGCCTTTATTAAAACTAAATTTGTGAACGTTTGCGAAACTCAACACATTTTAATTGGAAGAAGGCATAGCAAGCTTGTACAGAACAGCCACACATCTGAAAAATAAAAACCTCCATTTTAGAACCTGAATTCTTAGAAAAATATTGATTAATTGTGTGTGTTCCTCAGATGATTCACATAGAAAGCAATATGAAGAATGGCTGCAAGAAACACAGCAGCTACTTCAAATGCAGCAGAAATACCTTGAAGAGCAAATTGGAGCACACCGAAAATCAAAAAAAGCACTCTCTGCGAAACAGCGTACTGCAAAGAAAGCTGGTCGAGAATTCCCTGAGGAAGATGCAGAGCAGCTTAAGCATGTTACTGAGCAGCAAAGTGTGGTTCAAAAACAGCTAGAACAGGTAAGGATTTGTGGAGCAAGGTGCAAGAGGACTCAGTAGCACACTGAAGTACTCTGTTGTTAATTAAATTGTAAAGGTTTGGCAAAGGTTGTAAACGGCCCAGAGACGTAAGTTTTGGGCGGTATAAAAATATGTTAAATAAATTAATAAAAATAAAAGTGCTAATTTATGGAATAGACATAGATGTAAGATTCAGATGAGTGGAAATGTTTGGGATGCTGTGATATATAGTGTCTGTAAAACAGCCAAGAGTCTGTGACATTTTGAAGACTCTAAGATATTTATTGTGGCATATACCTCCTTGGACTAGAGTCTGCTTCCTCAGAGATATGAAATGTTAGCCTCAGTTGGTGGCAGATAGGTGGACAGCCTACGAGTATTCAAGATAAGAATGAGGAACATTCTGTGTCATAGAAATTAATGTCTATTAGCTACTCAGCTTAACTTGTTCTTAAAGAAGACTTAAAAATGTTGCCCCTAATATTTGATTAAAGATGGATTTTCACAGGGCTCTGTCTTGGATCCTATGCTGGTTAATAGGGGTGTGCACAGAACCAGTCCCCTGCACTCCCGGGAGGGCGGGGAGGTTTTATTTAAGGGGCAGGGGCAGGACTGTGAAAGTGGCCCCCGCCCTGCCACTTTCACCCTGCTGGCACTCTCGTAAAAAGCGGGTGCGCAGGACTGCAGCGTCCCTCCCTGTGCCCCAGTCAGTATTGCCACAGAAGTGGCTCACACGCATGTGCCTCCCCTGCCCCTTAAAGAACCTCCATCATCCTCCACCCGGCTCAAATGCTGGTCCACAGAACTGGTTTGGCGCTCCTAGAATGGAACACCCAACCGGTTCCGTGCACATCCCTACTGGTTAACATTTCATAAATGACTTGAACAAGGGAGTTGAAGGGATGCGTATCACATATACAGATGACATCAAATGGGGGAGGAGGGAGTTATCGGAAGACAGAACCAAGGTTCAGACCAATCTGGATAGGCACGTGTCCAACAAACAAACAAGATGAAGTTCAACAGAGACAAATGTAAAGTTCTACATTTGGATATTCAAATACACAAGTAAAGAATGAGGAGACCTGGCTTGGCAGCAATACATGTGAAAGGTCCTTAGGTGTCTTAATGGACAACATGTTGAACATGAGCCAGCTGCTAAAAAAGAACTAATGCAGTATCAAACTGCATTGACAGAGGTATAGTGTTGAGATCACAAGAAGTAATTTTTGGATTCTGTACTGTGCTGATCACTTGGAATATTGTGTCCAGTTTTGGACCTTGCATTTTAAGATGTTAATAAACTGGAACAGGCTCAAAGGAGGGCATCCAAGATGGTGAGGGGTTTGGAAACCAAGTCCTACAAGAATGGTTGAAGTAGCTGGGTTCATTTAGCCTGAAGACGATGACTAAGTGGGGGTGGGGGGGATAGGATAGCCATCTTCAAATATCTGAAAGGCTGTCACATAGAGGAGCAGATTTGCTCTTCATTGCTTCTGAAGACAAGACTAGAACCAATGGATTGAAACTACAAGGAAACAGATCTAGACAAGGCATCAGGGAGAATCTCCTAACTGTAAAAGCGATGCAATGGGGGGACAGTCCGCATCATACAGTGATGGGTTCTCCTTCACTGGAGGTTTTTGAGACAGAGACCGGACAGCTGTTTGTCAGAGATGCTGTAGCCATTTCCTGCTTGGACTAGAAGACTTCCAAGATTCCAACTCTAGCATTCTATGATCTTCTTCAGTGTTGTATATATATATTTTTAGATTAGTTTTTCTTGAAAGTCTGCAGCTTGAGAAACAGAAAGCATGCTCTCATGGGACTTTATATGCTTACTTTGCAGATACGAAAGCAACAAAAGGAGCATGCAGAACTCATTGAAGAATATCGGATTAAGCAACAACAATGTGGAATGGGACCCCATACAATGGTGCCTGGAATGCCTTCCCAGTCCCCAATGGTTCCAGGAGGATCGCCACCATTGGCAGTGGGTCAGCAGAATTTCCCAATGGCATCACAACAGCTTCAGCATCAACAGCATACAATTGTTGTTCCAGGGCAACCCAACCCTCCTAGGATGCCAGGCTTGCCTGTGTGGCAACCTCCCAGTGCTGCCCCGACACACCTCCCCCACACTACGCCGAGGATGCAGCCTCCCATGACGCAATTGCCAGTGAATCCTGTGACACCCACCTCTGCATCGGCTCCCAGCTCCAATGTGCAGTCAGGGCCACCACCTCGTGTAGAGTTTGATGACAATAACCCATTTAGTGAAAGCTTTCAAGAGCGTGAGCGAAAGGAGCGCTTGCGAGAGCAGCAGGAAAGGCAGAGAATTCAGCTGATGCAGGAGGTGGATCGGCAGAGAGCCTTGCAGCAGAGGATGGAAATGGAACAACACGGCACAGTGAGCTCAGAACTGAATGCCAGAACCTCCTTGTCTCAAATCCCATTCTTCAATGCTGACCTACCTTGTGATTTCCTGCGACCTCCTCGGCCCCTTCAACAGTCTCCACAGCAGCAAATAGGACCCAGTTTGCAGCAAGGGCCTTTGAACTCCCCACCAGCTGCCAACTTCCCCCAATGTAGTGAGCAGCCATCAGTGGGCTCTTCCCCCTTTGGACCTGAGCCATCGCCTGTTTCAGATGGAAGCCCCACCTTCCATGCTGTTAAACAACCCCATGGGAATATCTCTGGGGCCAGCTTTACCCAGTACCAGGTTAGACCTCAGTTTGCCCCTGGTCTGCCTGCAGTTCCTTCAGTACCTGGCAGTGGTGCCCCCTGTGGTCAGGACACCAGCATGCCCCAGGGAACAAACTTTCCCGGAACAAGTCAGTCTCTCATTCAGTTGTATTCTGATATCATTCCAGAGGAAAAGAGCAAAAAGAAAAGAACAAGAAAAAAGAAAAAGGAGGAGGATGCAGAGTCAGTAAACACCCCATCGACACCTCACTCAGACATAACTGCCCCCCCAACTCCGATTGTTTCTGATTTGGTCTCCACCCCAACAGTTAGTACACCTGGGGAGCTTTCACACCATCCAGGAGAAATGGAGGCAGAAGAGCTGCCAGGCTCATCAACTCCAAACGCTGCAGAGAGTCAGTCTTCCTTAGAACTGAAAGGTCAACTCTCCAATAGTGATTTGCCACAAAACAAATTGCCTGAGCAATCAAGCGTAAATCCAGAGACAGACAAGGTCAAGACAGATGCTTCTGTGAGCGTTCAGGAAATTAGACGGGAAAAGACAGAAGCTGATCAGTGCCCTAGCCAAACTGAGCCTAAGATGGAGAATCAAAGTGGCATTAAACTGGAAGAGGATAAAGCTACAAAGCAGTCTTCTCCTTCTTCACAGAGTCAGGCACAACCTGCCAGCACCCCAGCATCAAAAGGGGAATCAGGGAATGAACTCCTTAAACACTTGCTTAAGAACAAAAAATCTGCCTCTCTTCTGAATCAGAAATCAGATAGCAGCTTCCAGTCAGAAGAGAATGCTGAGGAGAGCAAATTCATGGGAAAACGAGACCTGTTTGAAGGCAGCATGGTATGTATATATACTTTTTTTTTTTGTAACACCCAGAATTTTAGAGTATGGATATCATACCATGGCATTATGAATGTATTGTACTGATGCATTATAAAGAGGCTAGCTTATAATGATTAGTAGCATGAAGGTTAGAGCATGGAGAAATTAAATTAAGATTGTATAGAGTTAAGAGATCTTCATAGATTTATTGATTGATTTCTGTACCCAGACTACTAGCTTTTATAATAAACTGCTCACAAGATTTATTAAGGTTGTATAAACCTGGCATTTCCTAGCTTTTTACTAGGGATTTTGTTGCTTAAATTGATGCTGTACATTCCTTTATAGTGTCTAGGAGTAGAGAATGAGTGTCTTGTTGTGCAATTCTTTTTCTTTGCTTTTTGATAATTTTATTCATCAGCAGTTTATCATAAAAGCTTGTCGTTTGGGCATAGTAATCAATTTAAAATCTACAAGAATGAAGAAAATTGTATGTTGGTTGTTACAAAATAGCTATAGAGTATTGAACTGCTGGATGGCCCATGCTGTCAGCCAGTCTAGTTATAGTGGCTGACATCCAGATTAACAACATGCTGACATAAGAGTGTTTCCCCTCACACTAGAGGAGAGTGGCAGTTTTTTACTGTTCCCTCTGCAGCTACCTTTGCCTCCCAAAATTACGTCCTTGAGAATATTGCAACACTAATGGGAATTGTCCCTCATCCCTTACACAACAGAAAACACTCTTCCACTAATTCGCCATTAGGTTGGATGTTGGCCATTCATTCATAGCCAAATCTGTGCCAATGTGTCACTGTTGTGTGTTCATCATAACTATAACAATGGCATCTCTTAGGTAACCTCCTATTGTGAATTGGTAGCTGCTTAGTATTTTTGTAAGCTCTTATCAAGCTATGGTAGAATCCTATATGTTAATCCTAAGAATGTTATAATTAACGTAACTCTGAAGGGACCTTGGAGATCTTCTAGTCCAACCCCCTACTCTGTGCTGAAAACTGCACCTGTGTTCTCTATTGCTGGGATGCTTTTCCTGTTAGTACTACAGTTTGTATGAACATATACTAATATTTTAATTAGTTTTTGTATTGTTTATGTATTATGACTTAAAAGCAACGATTCTTAGGGAAACTACTAATTGGGCATTAGTGGAATCTCAGATTGGAGAGCTCATTTTGTCAATGAAGAATTATACTTGAATGTTGAAGTTTCTGATCCAATTATTTGTATGTTCTGCCTTTTGTTGTGGCCTCTGGAATACTCTGGAAACTATTAAAAAAAGAACAAGTTAACAAAATACTGGAAAAAATAACATTATGGTGCTTCTCCAGCATGGGTATGCTTAGATGCTTCTCATCTTCAGTTTCTCTTGATCCTCTGTGAATTATTAACTGCATTTGTAATGGTATTTACAGTGGTATTTGACAATATGCAACCCATATTGACAGGATGGGTTGCATTCAAATATAGATGTAAAACAATTTTGTATTGTTAGTCAAAAACCAGAAGATCTGTCTGTCCATTTTACCTCATCTGGCTCAATACAAATTTTCTTTAAGTCAGGCCCATACAATGCACATGTCTTCCTTACTTTAGTATATCTTGAACTAGTGAGTCAAGACCCACCAGTGAGTCAAACCTTGACCTAAAGTTAGTCATACCAGTGGCACTAAACAGAGTTTTATTTTGCTCACTTTTTAAAAAAGTGCTAGATGCTGAGGAGGACACAGGGCTCTTATGGTTCTAATGGCTAAGTAATAGAGGTGACTTCAGTATGTGAAGGTTTTCTCCCCACTGCATGGTAAACTACATCGCTTTATATTTTCTCTTCCACATTTCCATATTTCTCTCTTCTGGTAGCTCTCCTGACTGCCTTTGAATCCGAACAGGGAAGAGAAGGAAGGGTTGGTGCACATGCTTAACTATAACCCATATTTAGGGCTATATGCTTACCCTTCAGGAATCATGCTAGTTAAGCACAATGGCTAACATACTGAGTAGTGTCATGGGCAGAAGGACATTTCACTTTTGCACAGAGTGGAGAGGAGTAATTCACCCCCTAACGTCTGCTTCCCCCCTCTGGAAAATATAACCCTGAGGGTTGAGATACCTTCAGGAACATATGTGGGGGGCAGCAGTGGACAGGGAGATAAGCAAAAATCACCACTCCGCATGCATAATACTACTCATTATGTGACCCAATGATAATTACTTTATGAAAAGTTGACAAAGTAATGCCTACGTTTGCTGAAGTAGAATAAAATCATTTTGGTGGGAGTATAAATATTTTAATTCTCACTTGATAGAAAAACAAACCGAAATATTTAACTTAAGTAATCGAATCTATCACTTTGTCATCTTCTTTTTTTCAATAAGCAGTCTTTAGGGAATCCGTTGCAGGGTACAATTAGATGTGGTAACAGCCAACTTCAGAGGTTTCCTGATTTAGGACAGGAAACGAAAAAGCAACGCAATAAACGAACTCAGAGAACAGGTGAAAAGGCTGCACCTCGATCTAAGAGGAGGAAAAAAGAGGAGGAAAAGCAGGCTCTTTACCCCAGCACTGATACATTTATGCAGTTAAAACAGGTGAGTACTGAGGGGGAAAGGCCAGCTCATCACAGACAAACATGAAAAAACAGCCAATTGAAGTTTTGCCTATATTCTTAGGTGTCTTGTTGCAGGCCTTGACAAATTTTCTTTAGATCTGGGAGCCAGTCCAAAATTTTAGGGCTAGACAATGGTCTCTTGTCAGAAATACCAGACTTGGTGTCACACATTGTGGAGGGGGTGGTTAAATGGGCTTCTCTTTATCCTCCTCTTTACAAGTAATGTACTTAGAACAGAAACCGGGCTGCCTAGGACAAATAAAGATTTCATTACATAACTCTACCTCTGAATGTCCTAGTCTAGGCACCATTGCCTTCTGGCACCTGAGATTTGTCAAGCTCTGTCTTATTGTTTTGCACAATGTGGTAGTAGTGGTATGTGACCATAACATTCTAGTTTTGTTTTGTTAACATTTTTGTTTTAAAGTAGTTGTAAATCTAAAAATATAACACATGAATTGTTAATTCCTTGCTTGCAATCCCCATCTTGCATTTATTCTTACACATGATAGTGCTGAAATACTGACCTTGTTGTTCCCTGCAGTATAATGTCCCTGTGTTAGGCCTTCATTATACAAAATGTCTCCATTTTAATGTAATGTTTGCTATATTGTAGAATGATGACTAGAAGCACAAAACCATAAATATTCTAAAGGAGTGTGAGGGTACAAATCTATATTGCCTCTGAACAAATGTGTTGGCACAGTTTTGATGCTTTCATACCCCCTTATGGATCTCTCTATTTATTGTATCTCCATAGGAGCAGGGCTTAGTGATTAATGATTAGAGAACCACCAATCAAAATATCTTCCCTGTGTGTTGCTAAATTTTCCTGTGTTGTAAATAGTTTGTGAGCCCTTTAGTATACCATTTGTCCTTAGGATAGTTACGTAACATTTGCAGAGGCCTGCATCTAGAGCACCCCAGGCTGCTTCCCTGAAGGGTATAAAGCAGGCTTCCCCAACCTGCGGCCCTCCAGATGTTGCCGAACTACAATTCCCATCACCCCCAAGCTATAACTTATTGTGGCTGGGATGATGGGAATTGTAGTTCATCAACATCTGGAGGGCCGCAGGTTGGGGAAGCCTGATATAGAGTGATATAAGCATATCTCTAAAGGGTTTTAACTATGCCGGGGTTCTAAATGCTTAACTTGCTGGTGTACCTCCGTTCTACTCTGTGATAAAGGATACATGCCTTCTAATGATAACTGCCATCTTAGTGTAATTGGGTGGAAATTTACAGTCCATTTATGATGCTAGTTATCGTTAACTGTTCATCTTTTCCTACAGCAACTCTCTTTGCTGCCTCTAATGGAGCCGATAATTGGAGTGAGTTTTGCCCACTTCCTTCCTTATGGCAGTGGCCATCTGAATAGTGGAAATCGCCTTATGGGAAGCTTTGGTAGTGCGACACTTGATGGGGTATCAGATTACTATTCTCAGCTAATCTACAAGGTGCATTTAACATAAATTTTCAAAGTTCTATAAGAAGCAAAGAAATGAGGTTAACCGCTAATGTATACCTTGGTGATTCATACACCCAACCTCAATATTAGCAGATACGAAAGGCTTAAAACCCACGTATCCATATTTCTTAGGTGGCCGGAAATGACCTCTGGGGTCATTTCCGGCCACCATTTTGCTTAAAGGAGCTGTTTTGTAGCTCTTCTGGTTTTAAAAAAGAATTTTTTTCCATGACTTTTCATGGAAAATTGAACAAATTGGCAGTTTGGGGGACATTGCTGGACAGATGGAGACTCTCAGAGCATGGTACAGCACTATATTTTAATTATTTTTTCTGACCTTTTCTGCCCTCCAGGAACCTAACCCCACCCCCATTCCTATCTACTCAGTGACTCGTTATCTGTGGCTTCGTTATCCGTGGAAATTGGCGGGAATGGAACCCAGGCAGATAACGAGGTCCACGTGTAGTAAAGGACTGCTTCATTAAAATTTTCTGGGAAACTGTCATTTGCCTGAATATTGATGTCTGATTAACAAAATAGTCTGTATATACAAGGTATTAGAGTCTTGGATCTTAAGAGACTATTGAGATTGTCACAGATGAGATGAGATGCTGGATTTCTTGCTCTAGTATAAATTGGACTAACTCCATTGTGACGCTGCTGCTTTGTTCTATTACCTGAGCTACCTTAAGTTGCTCAGGTAAAGGAACAGTGCCTTAAGTAGCTCAGTAGCTCACCCTTTCACTGAGCTTAGCTTAAGTGAAAGGGTGGCTTACATGGGTGTAGCATACTTTGGACAAGCAGGGACAAATGTCCCTGGTCCCGGAGAGTCAGGGAGCCCCCAAGGGCGTCACGGGCATGTGACATCCATATTCAAACTTTGCAGGTGTGCAGGCTGGCTGGAGAGGCAGGCCAGCCGGAAAGGCCCGCCGCCGCCGCCACGGGGGGTGGCCTGCCTCACTCAGCTCACCCCCCACATCCCGGATGGGAGGCCAAGATAAGAAGCGGTGGCAGGGGCAGCACCAGCAGCGGCACCGAGGTAGCGGTGGAGGGGAGATGTTGGTTGCCCTGCCCCTTGTGTCTGACATCAGACGTGGGGGTGGTGGCTTAGGGTGGGGCCCCTCCACAGATTTTGTTCCCTGGCCCCCGGGGGTCTCGCTACGCCCCTGGTAGCTTGCTTATGGCCTGCTGAGTTATGGTCCTATGTCCCTCAGTAAAATGACCTGGTGTCAAGTCCCATTGCTACAAATGCTGCTCACCCACGTTCCTCATTTATATGGCCAGATGGCAACACACAGAACCCAGGAGTTGCTCATCTCTAAAAATTTGTTTAAATCCTGCCTTTTTATGATCATGAACACAGCCTCTATACAGATACCAGCTTCTCAAACATGAACAACACATTGTAAAGTCATGGTTGCCCTGGGTTCATTCGTGTTCATTTTTTCTGCCTATCCCACCATAGTCTCTGGCCAAACCAGTTTCACGGGTTTTTGGAGTACTTAAGCAGTACTTGCTGAAAGCACTTTCAGAAGTGTGACCAGCAGTGGTACAACAGATAATGCGTGCAACATCACAGGTGAGAAGTACCACCCTAGAGCAGTTCTTAGAGGATTTTTTTTAGGTATAATAAATGATGAATGCATATCCACTGACTGACATGTACCATCACCCACTCCACGTGGAAGTACCCTGCCAAAGTCCACTCTGCCCCGCCGTACACTGGAGAATTTTTTGTCACGCTTACTTGAAGAATGAACTTGGATGCTGCTTGTAAGCCCATCCAGTCAATCTCTCCACTCCACTGACCTATATGGGAGCAGGAAAAAAGTGACCGTAATTGGGAATCTGAAAACAAATGCACACATGTCCTCTCTACCCGCATTAAACTTGTCCAGTGATCATACTACTGCTTCTGGGTCAGTCTAGCCACAACAGTGCTTACAGAGCTATTGCTCCCATTATGCTACCCAAATGATAAATGCCTAATGCTCAGCAAAATCTATTTAAATTTTATTTAACAAAAAGGTCTCATTGGAGAGGAGATGCTGAGTGATTGAAATTTGCTTCTCTCCTCCTCAGACTAAAATAAAGTGTAGTTTCTTTCCCTGCTTCGTACATAATGTGAGTAGTAAAACAATAAATGTATTATATTTGAGAGGATGGGAAATAAAAATTAAGTGCATTCTGTTGGGTTCTTTATAAATGGGTTAAAGCACCTATCATGGAAATAAGCATGTCTTACCACATAAACTTGCTGAAAACTAACTTCAGATCCTTTCCTCTGATGCAGCAGAATAACCTGAGTAATCCGCCCACTCCTCCAGCCTCACTCCCGCCTACGCCTCCACCTGTGACTTGCCAAAAAATGGTAAATGGTTTTGCAACTACTGAAGAACTTGCCAGCAAGGCTGGGATGCTGGGAGGACATGATGGTATGTTGTTTATATGCCAGAATATACACTTGCATCTTTCAGACTGTCAGCAATTCAATCTGGGGCTGCTGCTTGCAATCTTTACAACAGAATGTATTGAGATGTTGTTCACGTCTCCTGCAAAATATATGGGAAGAACGTCAAGAATATGTAAACCCTCAGTGTTCAGCACAAAATAAAATGAATGTGACCTGCCCCGTATTGAGAGTGGTAGTCTTGGTCCTGAAATTCTTTACATTTGTGTTCTTTTGCATATTTCAGAAATTACTGCAGAATGCTTGTAGTTTCTCTACACTTTGATTTTCTAATTTAAAGCAAAACAGAAGTTAGGAGCCATTCTTCCCCACCCCCAGTGTATGTTACCATATGTGTTAGTTCATTTTTTCAGTTTGTTTTTGTTGCATTTCAGTTACCAAAGCTCTAGGACCGAAGCAATTTCAACTACCTTTCAGATCACAGGATGATCTCTTAGCCAGAGCCATGGCTCAGGGTCCTAAAAGTGTGGATGTTCCTGCTTCTTTACCAACTCCACCTCATAACAATCACGAAGAGTTAAGGTAAACATTGTCTCCAAATTCTCTCACTATGTGCTGAAAGCCTAGATGCCCCTTGCAGCCATAAACTCTGAGAAGACTACAACAGTGCTAAATAACATTTCCCCCTCTTACTCTGTTGTGCAAATTCCAAGTAAATGGTATGTTTTTGGGGCACAATCTCCTGTAATTCATATCAAGGTATATCAGTCTAAAGTCTGCTCAAGTTGGAAATGTATTTGATTGATTGATTGATTGATTTGATTTATATACTGCCCTTCAAAAAATGGCTCAGGGCGGTTTACATCAAATGTCAGAGTACTTTATAAAAAGTGGGGTTGTCAAATGAACTAAGAGATGGGGAAGAATAGATAGTGTTGGTCACTATTAGTTCATGAATAATTTTATTTTTGTTCATTGATTACTGGCTGACAATTCTTATTTTTCCTTCCAAAACTTAAGAAAAAGCTTTGAAGAAATCCACTTTCCCCGATCAGATTCATTCTGGCTTACCACTCATGTTTTCAAATCAAGTTAATAACATTCTGAAAGAACTTCCCCTATTCCCACTAGAAGAGATACAGGTCCCATTCCTTGGAGCTGGGTTCTGTATATGGACTCTTGGATTTTAAAATTATTTTTACTGAGTGGTGTTAAGCATAAAAAGTCAGAAAGTGGTAGTGGCTTGGTTGGAAGGGAACTTTTTCTCCATCTCTTATTTGATAGAGTGTCTCCTTTTTTTATTATACTTATGGCCCCTTCAACTCTGCAATTGTAGGGTCTTGCAAGCATTAGTAGAATTATTCAGGTACAACAGCTGAAGCACTTGAACTGAAAGAGAGTGAATTTCTGATGTAAGAAAGGTCTACATGTGGAGCATGTTCACATCAGTTCTCTTGTGAAAAGAACAAATTGAAATTTCCTGGAAATTGCTGTCAGCATCTTAAATCCAACACTCAACCGCCACGTTATTTTTCTATGAGTGAACAGCATTTCCAAAACTTCCAGATCTGGATTGTGATCTGTTACACTGATAAGAGTGGGTTCCGCACCTGCGCAGGACCATTCGGGCAGACTTGACAAGCTCCTCAAAGTGCTTAGCCCCACCCACTTCACTTGGTGCACTTCCTTAGTTTGGACAGGCTAGCATTTTCTTCTCAGTTCCTTTCTGACCACCATTGTGTCGGCACCTGAGCTCCTTGGACCAGAACATATTTCTGGGGGGGAAGAATAAAATTGGATAGATTTTTAACGTATTATGACTCGGACTAGACCAGACTATTCTTATTCTTAGTACTTTAAAAAACTTAGTCAAAACAAACGGACGGTTTATTCGGTTACAACCTTGGACTGGACTTGGAACAGACTTTCCTTCATGATACTGGGCTATTTCTCTTTTTATTTCTTTATTGTGCTATGGATAGGAAAAAAAAACTTTAAGCGCTATGTCCACTGTAACACTAAACTCCCTTCAGTGGATGACCATGATTTGTGTCTACTTTGTTTGGGGGAGGAACACAACACCTCCACCTGGAAAATTTGTTTAACCTTTTTTCATCAAACAAGAAAAAACAGAGCCCTACAGCTGAGAGTTGCCCTTTACGACGACTTGCTCTGCCCTGGCACTCCAATGCCCAGGTCTCCGGTTGACGCTCCCATGCCCTCGACATCAGGCACGGTGTCGAGATCGACATCAGGCAAAGCATTGAAGCTGAAGTCAGGGATTGCCGTCAAGCAGTCTACATCCTCGACTCAAGCCTCCTCAGCAGCCACCACTGGCACATTTAAAGCACCAAAGCTGCCTTCGGACACAGATGACAACATGGAGGCCAGTTTAGGGCATGGCGATGCCCAGTGCCTTTTGAACTTATTGGACTCTTATCAAAAGCACGCTGTCAAGCGTGATGTTTTCTGGCTCTCTGGGCCACGGTCTCAACACTGAAGAGGAAGGGATGTCCTCTATACCGAAGACACTGGTGCTTCTGCTTCCTCAGCCTTTCAGCCTTTCCATTCCATGGCAAGCCTACTTTCAACACCTCAGCCCTCTAGTCCACACCCCTGGTGGGCCACAAAAGACTATGCTGCCACACAGGGTTTGATGCGTGAGGGTGGTTGGGGAGATGCCTCTTGTGCACACCTACGCTCCCCTGGAATTCCATCAGACTATCAAGACTACAAGCTTTGGAAGTCTCGGCATCAACTCTCGACGTCAATGATTCCCATAGCTACTCAAGTAACTCTTCCTCTGGACCCACCTGCTCTGGCTGTGATATCCATTCATTCATTCATTCCTTCATTCATTTGATTTCTATACCACGCTTCCAAAAAATGGCTCAGGGCTGTTTACATAGAAAAATAATAAATAAATAAGATGGATCCCTGTCCCCAAAGGGCTCACAATCTAAAAAGAAACATAAGATACCAGCAACAGAGTCACTGGAGGTACTGTGCTGGGGGTGGATAGGGTAGATAGGGCCAATTATTCTCCCCCTGCTAAATAAAGAGAACCACCATGTTAAAAGGTGCCTCTTTGCCAAGTTAGCAGGGGTCAGTCTCAACATCAACTCAGATCACTCCGAGGTTGCTGCTGGCCCCTTCTGTGGCTTCAATATCGATGCAAATGAAATTACCCCTCCATTATTAGAGGCTGTTACGGTACCAAAGTGTCCTGTCTTACTTGCTTGCATCTCCACTCAAACGGTGGAGGTGCCTCGGCCTCAAAAGAGCCAACCGACTCAAACTGTAGTCCTTGAAACAACGCCACTCAAACAGCTCCCAGGAGGTCCCAGCTCCCTCTGGACCACAGACCATATTTCTCATGGAGGATTATTCGTCTACTACTTCTACCTCGGGTTCATCTGAACATCCTGATGAACCCCCTCTCAAGGTGGTGCCCTCTGACAATACTTCCCTGAATGAAGAGGTACATTCTAATGTGAGCCACCCCGAGCAGTAATGTACTGGAGGGGTGGGGTATAAATGTTTTAAATAAATAAATTGTCATCGCCAGATCTCTGAAATGGATTTGACAATTGGCTTAGAGCTGAAGAAGCAAACTCAAGATGTAGAAGATCTTGTCCATAAGTTCTTCAGTTCCATCGCCTCCACTGAACTGGTCCACATTCCTATGCTGCCAGTTATATCTAAAGTGGCTAAGTCTGCATGGCAAGCATTACAAACTTCTACTCCGACTTCCAAGCGTTTGGAGAATTTATACAGAATCCAAGAAGAGGATGATGATTTCCTGTTAAAGCACACACACACCCAATTCAGTTGTGGTGGATTGTGCATCTTCCTCCAAATCTGGCAGACGACACACCACACCAGGGTACAAAGAGGGGCGTAAATTGGACGTCTTGGGACAATTTATTCCACTTTGTGCTTGGCGGTGAAGATTGCTAATTATACTGCCTGCTTTGCCAAATATACTCATTCCCTCTGGGATGAACTCTTCCAGGAACAAGCTGACCTCTCGCCGGAAGAATTTCTGGCCAAGTTTAATGAGATCCATGCTAGAGTGACTCTCCTCACTCAACAACAATTGTCCAATGCCAAATATCTAGCAGAGACTGAGTCTCAGACCTTGGCAAGTGTCATTGCTTTGCGGAGGCACGCCTGGCTCCGCCCAACTGTGCTACAACCTGACATGAGAGACAGTGGAAAATTTACCCTTTGATGGGAACGGTCTTTTCTGTGAAACAGACTCCACTATGGAGTCGATCAAGAAATCAAAGTCCACAGCTAAAACATTTTCAGCTCCTGCTGTCTTGCGTTCCCAATCCCAAGTACTGCCAATACGGGCAGAGGCAATACCCCTACAAACAAAATGACAGGAGAGAATTCCGCAAGCCATACCAGCGCTTTGGAAGGAAGCCCTTTAATCAAAGGTCTAGGGCCCCACAAGGCCAACACCCTAAACCCGCTGATTCTAACAAGCAGCATCTTTGATCGTGAAGTCAGTCCACTGATTCACCTCACCCAGAAGTCACGACCACTGACTTCTCTCCAACCTAATGTCTTAGCCACCTCCAACATCAGGCTGGCAAGTCATGCCTTCACATGGCGCAACATAACATCAGACCATTGGGTCCTTCGCATAGTCCAGATGGGCTATGCCACAGAGCTCAAGATCCTACCATCTTTCAACGGGATCAAGTACACACCTTCATCCCCACTGCTGTTGGAGGAAGTTCAGACTCTCTTAGACAAGGGGATGATACCATTTGTTCGGTGGACAGATCAATGGTGGGGGATTTACTCCCACTAATTCCAGGTCCCCAAGCAGGATGGGGGACGATGCCAATCATGGACCTGTGATAGCTGAACCATCATGTGGACATATGCAAGTTTCACATGATAACATTGCAGAGCATCCTTCCTCTTCCCCATGGGGAGGAATGGTTCACCATGTTGGATAGCTGAGATGTATACTTCCACATCAAGATCCAGCACAATCACAGACAGTACCTCAGGATCATGGTGGGTTGCCATGTCCACCAGAACAATGTTCTGGCCTTTGGACTGGTGACAGCACTTCGTATATTTACAAAATGCATGGCCATGATCATAGCACACCTCCAGTCGCAGGGACTGACAATCTTCTTCTACCTCGAAGACTGGCTCCTAGCAGGAAGGATAAAAGATCAGTTAGCTTCGCAGGTCTCAACAGTCCTGAATCTGCTCCAGGACTTGGGTATCCAGGTCAATTGGTCAAAGTCCAAACTCCAGCCAGTGAAGCACATAGGGGCCGTCCTTGACATGGAGGCATAGCGGGCTTTTCTGCCTGAGGCGTGCTTCTAGCACATCAAAACCATGATAACAACCTTTGTAGCGCAACCCAGACAGAAGGCTCACGAGATACAAAAATTGCTGGGCCTCATGGCATCGTGCAACTCCACCGTGCACTCCGCCAAACTTCGACTCAGAAGGCTTCAACTCTGGTTTCTGTCAGTATTCCGACCAAATGTGGACAGCTCACAGATGCTGTTGACAGTTCCTTACCCAATCCTGGTTTCACTCCAATGGTGGACGAAGGAAATCAACCTGCTGTCAGGAGTCTCCTTCCAGGTGCCTCAACTGTCTGCCTGGGTCATGACAGATGCATCCCTGCGAGGCTGGGGAGCCCATTGTGGGGATCTTGGCGCACAGGTCCTGTGGTCCCCGAACCAGTGCCAAATGCACATCAATCTTTTAGAATTTCTGGCAGTGTTCCAGGCACTCAAGTCTTTCCAACCATCTCTGACAGGCAAGGTGGTCCAAGTCAGCTTGGCCAATACCACAATTATTGCTTATCTAAACTACCAGGGAGGGACGGTCTCTTCCCTTTGCATGCTAAGCCTACAGATTTGGAATTGGGCCATAGCACAATGGATGACCTTGACTGCGATCCACATAATAGGAGTGGAGAGCACCTTAGCAGATCATCTCAGCAGGTCACAACTTTATCAGCAGCAACAACCTGATTGATCCCATTTGAGATCATTCGGCAATACTTCTAGCCATTGTTCAAGACCTGGGGGACCCCAGAAACCGACTTGTTCACAACATCACTGAACAGGAAGTGCCCCCAATACTGCTTAAGGGCTGGCATCAGTCGCAACTCCAGAGGGGGTTGCCTTCCAATTCAACAGGTGTCAAAAGTTGCTATACATCTTTCCTCCTTATCTTCTGTTGAACAGAGTTCTAGCAAAAGTCCTGCAGGAGTCTGCAAGTTGTATGTTGATTTCTCCATGGTGGCCCCGTCAGCCATGGTTTCAACAGGCACTCAGACTGTTGAAAGGTCACCACAGAAGTCTGCTTCATTGCGAAGATCTTCTAACGCAGGACAGAAGGCTTCATCACACTGATCTGAGAACTCTCAACTTGACTGCCTGGAGGACAGGTTCCTAAACAATATCCTCCTCAACAACCTTAAGAAATCCACTCACGTCAACTACAAAAGCAAATGGAAGTGATTTAGCCTGTAAGCACAAAAGCACAGTTTTCAGCCTTACGCTGCTACTTCTTGCCAAATACTGCTATATCTTAACGAACTTGAAGCAGCAGAAACTGGCCAATGTTTCTCTCAAAGTCCACCTGGCTGCTATTTCTGCTTGTCGGAACGGAAAAACAGTTTTCTTGCATCCAGACTCCAAAAGATTTCTAAATCTTTGCGTCTGTTTCTTGAGATAAATGACCTCAGAACAGTAGTACATCTGCTGGTCACCTCCAGACTTGACTACTGCAAATGCTCTCTATGTGGGGCTGCCTTTGTATGTAGTCTGGAAACTGCAATTAGTCCAGAATGCAGCAGCCAGGTTGGTCTCTGGGTCATCTCGGAGAGACCATATCACTCCGATCTTAAAAGATCTACACTGGCTGCCAATAGGTTTCTGGGCAAAGTACAAGGTTTTGGTTATAACCTATAAAGCCCTAAACAGCTTGGGCCCTGGGTATTGAAGAGAATGTCTTCTTTGCCTTGAACCACACTGCCCATTGAGATAATCTGGAGAGGTTCATTTGCAGTTGCCACCGCCTCGTCTGGTGGCTACTTGCGGGCGGGCCTTCTCCATTGCTGCCCCGAGGCTTTGGAACACACTTCCTGTTAAAATAAGAGCCTCCCCATCTCTTGCAACTTTTAAAAAGGCAGTCAAGACGCATTTGTTCACCCAGGCTTATAATTAGATATTGTTTTAATTGTCTCAGGCCCAGCTGCAAGCGTTCTTATATTGGCTTAAACTTACTAGCTGGCCCCAAGGGTTGGGCTCACTAACTTTGGTGGATGATTTCTGTTCCACTTGGAGGAGGAATATTGATGACACCCTGGGTAATTGTGGCCTTTCAGAGCAATATATACAATCGTTAAATTATGATCAGACAAAAAAAAAATCATTACACAGAGGGTAAGTGACATAGAAAAGCAGAGTGACCTTAGCCTGATTGCTTCCAGATATAATTATCTCAGCTTTTCAAATTACCTGAGGCCAGCTACATACCTTACACATTTGCCTACACCCAGGCTGAGAAAGGTCTCCTCTCAGGCCCGTTTTAATGTCCTCCCTTCAGCTGTGTTGGAGGGCAGATTTTGAGGGATCCCCTTGGAGGAACATTTGTGCCCATGTGGAGCTGCTGAGGTGGAATCATTAACACATACTTTGTTTAACTGCCCTTTCTATGATATTACCCGTTCCATTCAGATCACCCCCTATCAAAAGCAACATTTGGATTGGTCTGAGGAACATTTTATTGTTTATTTTTAGCAGGGGTGTAACGAGGGTGGGGCAGGCAGGGCATGTGCCCTGGGCGCCATTGCAGGGAGGGCGCAAAGTGCCTGCCTTGCCCCACCCCCGCCCTAACTGAGGTCCGGAGAGGCGCCCCGCCCCCAGCGAGCACTTGCATTTATTTTGGCCAGCATTTGCTGGCTGAAAGCGTCTATTCCCCTTTCTCTTCCTCCGGAGAGGGAGAGAAAAGAAGAATAGATGCTTTCAGCCAGAAAGCTATGACTGAAATGACTCCGAAGAGCTTGCTCATGCTCTTCGGAGCTCAAGGCCACAGCCCCTTTGCATGTGGTGTCAAAGGGGGAGTGGCCTCAAGCTCCAAAGAGCCAGAGCAAGGAGCTTGAGGCCTTTCCCTTTTGCATGGTGACATCTAAGGGGGCGTGGCCTCAAGCTCCGAAGAGCCTGAGCAAGCTCTTCGGAGTCATTTGAGGGCTTGCTTTCAGGCAGCAAACACTGGCAAGTGCTGCAGGGGAGAGTCCTAGTAACCTGGGCAGGGTTGCTTGCTCCCATTTGCAACCACTGTGGCTGCCTGCCCTGCTGGCTCATCTCATGTTCTTGCTGCAAGTCCTGACCCAAGTCCAAAGTAAGTAAATTGCCTGTGCCCCGCCTGCTCTCAAGTAGTCTCAAAAAAATTATATCTGGCTGGTGCTTTCTCAGGCTGATGCTTCCCCCCTGCCCTTCCTGCCCCTGCCGAGGATGTTTGTTTCTTTTTTTTAAATGTATACAATAAAAGAAATGTAAGAGAACTGCAACAAACTAGTTTTTCAGGAGAGGCTGAAAGGGTTAAATGAACAGAGAGTTCGTGCCTAGAGAGGTCCAGAAATGTGAATGCTCTCCAGGTTGCATCCTGTTCCATCCTGTCCCACCTCCTCCTCCTTGTTAAAAAAAAAAACCCTTGTGTTTGCATTTTCCAACCTGTGAGCAGTTGTGGCTTGCAGTTTGCAAGGCAGGAGGCTTTTCAATGGAAATCCTGCAAGAAGAGGGTGAGTTCAAGGAAGAGAAGGGAAGCCTTGCCTGATAGAAGAAGGGAAAACCCATTGCTGGGGAAAAGGAGGGAACAGGGCTGTAGATTGAGTGCTCAGCTGCAAAGGAGGAGAGAGTGCCTTCCTTTTAGTTGTATATGAGGAAGGGAATTTTGGTAGGTGCAGCTTTTAAACTGAGAAAGCTAATTTACATTTTCATTTTTATGAATTCAAAATTCTCTGCATCCAACACATTGTACTAAATAGCCATTTAGCTCTAAAAATACAAGATTTTTGCAACTGATGTAAACATTTGCTTCCCTCAAACTGCCAAACATTTATATTCAGTGAAACAGAATTAAAATTAACTAATTTCCTTTGCTGAATTAGATATTCTGAACTTCATATGATTTAAAAAATAATTGAAATGTAAATAGTCATTCAGTTAAATAAAGCCAGCTTTACATTTATATTAATGTAATTTCATTTCAAAGGAGCAGGTTAAAATTAATCTAGATTCAAATTTTGTGTGTTCAATATTAATCCAAGCAAATTGATCTAGATTTAGATTTTGAAACATAAATAACACACTTAGCTTGCTTCCACTAAGAGTAAAATTCAGTAGAAAGTTATCCATAAACACAGGAGATATTCCAGTAGAACATGACCCTATTCTGGTCATAGGGAAAAGAACTGGGTGTGTGGGGCTCTGCTTCTTAAACACTGTACTTTGCTTATCCTTTAATTAAATATATGTATATCTTGAAGTGAAATGACTTTTTAGAGACAGGAATTTCCTTGCAAATATGACAGTTCCTTGCAAACAGAACAACATATAAAAGACCTTGCTGTTGCCCAGGGTCTCTGATGCACTTCTTGCTTTATTGTATCCAGCTTTATGCTTTCATTGTCTGCGTTTCTTGGTAAATGGAATATCATTTTATTTTATTTATTTAACATATTTTATACAACCCAAAACTTATGTCTCTGGGAGGTTTACAACAAGATAAAAACAAATATTTTATTTATTTAACATATTTTTATACTGTCCAAATTCTTTTGCCAAATTCTTGTCCATTGCCTATCACCCAGAATTAGTTAATGTGAAGCAAAAATTCCTGTGGGAATGTCATTTTTGTAAGAAACTGTGCAGAATAGATACATATGTATTGATTACTACACATGGGTTTCTGCACAACAGCTGCACAGATGAAACTTCCATGTAGAAAATGTGTCTCTTGTAAATTGACCCTATATTTTCCATCCATGACTGGGATATCTGAGAGTCAATAATAAAAGAACAGCACACTGCTTGTGACAGGAAGGGGCAAATTACAATGATTTCTTAGTCTGGCAAGGGCTGGTTTTGGCCCTGGCAGAACTGTCTGCTCCTGTTGCAAATTCCTCTGTCTAGTGTGGCAAACTAATGTATCCTCCTCCCTCCTGGTGCCAAAGTAAGCACTAGTGTGGTGAATGCACATATACCCCATCATGAGCCAACTGTCATCACAAGACAAAGGCTGTCAGGAATTTGGGCAGGTGATCCTTTAGGACAAAGTCATGGTTTTTAAAAAGCATGAGATGAGACAGAAAATGACACTGGAATCCTCACATAACTCCTGACTGTTGTTCTAGGTCTAATAAAAATGGCTCATGTTTTCAGGTTTTGATCAACAACCATGTCTAGATGGTACAGTGTTCCTTTTAACAGGGATTTCCAGATGTTGTTGACTACAAGCCCTGTCATCCCTTTTTGGGCAGGGGCGCAATTTCAGTGCTTGCCCTAGGCGCTATTTTTCCTAGATATGCCTCTGTTTTTTAGGAGATGAGCATGAAGAAGTTACTCCTAGGATTGCTTGTTTTTGTTCGGAGGCATGTAAAATAAGGTGTCTGCAAAGTGGTTTTTAAATTTGTACTTCTGTTATTGTATTGTTCTTTGCTGTAGTGGGTTTTTTTTTTTTTGTCATTGACCATAAATAAATGAGTTCCGTTGTTTTAATTGTGTTTTAATAGTTTTAGCTTTTTAAATTTTAATTGTTGAAATGTTTCAAACTTTTTATTGGTTGTTTTTATTGGTTTGTTTTAAACCGCCCAGAGAACCTGCGTTTTGGGCAGTATAAAAATGTGTTAAATAAATAAAATAAAAGGTCTCAACAACCTTTACCTGCTTGTTCGATGGCCTACTGAACAATGAGCCTGTCCCTTGTTCTGTCTGCTCTAACAGAGCCTCCTTTTGAGCCCATGGCAATGGCCCTTTGTAAACTTGTGACACTAAAAGCGGCTTCTCTGTTAGCCATAACATCAGCTCGGCAGGTCAGTGAGCTAAATGCCCTATGCTTTGACATCCCCTATACGAAATTTCATGATGACAGGGGAGTACTTCGCCTAGACCCTGAGTTTAGGCCTAAAGTAGTTACTGACTTCTATATGAACAGTGACTTTGTTTTACTTACCTTCTCCTAGAATCCCACGACAGCTCTGGAGAGTTCCTTGCATTCACTGGATGTGAGACATGTGCACCTGTTCTACCTACAGTTGACCAAGCCCTATAGAAACACAAAACACCTCTTTGTGGGTTACAAGGGCAAAGTAAAAGGTTGCCAAATTTCTAGACAAAGGCTATCCCACTGGATTGTGGAACTCATTTTCCTGGCCTACAAACATCAAACGGTGGAGCCCCCTAAGTCAATATGGGCACATTCTACCAGGGCTTAGGTTACTTCTGTGGCCCATATCACTGGCATCAAGCTCAGAGATGTCTGCACAGCAGCAACCTGGTCCTCTGAGCGTACATTTTATCAGGCACTACATTTTAGACCTTCGCTCTGCAGCTCAGGCCAGTTCTGGGAGGGGTGTGCTGAAAAGGGTCTTACCTTAGCATACTACACCCACCTCCAGACTGACAGCTCATTAGTCACCCACTCTTATGAGTGCAGTGGATCACAATCCAGATAAACAGGTTGCTCACCTGTAACTATTGATCTGGAAGTGATCCATTGTAATCATAAGACTCTCCCGCCAGCCCCACTGCCGTCTGTGAAGTGACAAAATGTGTGTTTATAGAACATACCATACTACTTACCTTTTGAACTGTAAACTGGTTCCATATGATGGTTTAATCCAAATGTTGGTCCTTTAGGAACTGAGGAGAAAACGCTAGCCTGCCCAAACTAAGGAGGTGTACCACGTGCAGTGGGCGGGGCTAAATGCTTCAAGAAGCTAGTCAATTCTGCCCAAATGGTCCTGTGCAGGCACAGAACCCACTCTTATGACTGCAGCAGATCACTTCCAGAACAATAGTTACAGATGAGCAACCTGTTTTGTTTTGAGTTTTTTGCCCAGCTATCTGAGCAAAGAGGCACTTTTTAAACATAGTGATTCTCTTTATTTAGCAGGGGGAGAGTCCCTATCCACCCCCAGCACAGTACCTCCTGTGACTGTTGCTGGTGTCTGTCATGTTTCTTTTTAGATTGTGAGCCCTTTGGGGACAGGGAGCCATCTTATTTATTATTTCTCTATGCAATAATAAAGGGTTCTTTAGAACCCTTTGTTGAAAAGTGGTATATAAATATTTGTTGTTGTTAATTTCCCAGGGTTCAGGATCCTGCTGATGATAGAGACAGTCCTGACAGTTTTGTTCCCTCCTCTTCTCCTGAGAGTGTCATGGGCATGGAAATCAGTAGGTACCCTGATCTGTCAGCAGTAAAGGAAGAGATGCCAGATCCTGTTCCATCTCCCATCATTCCAATCCTACCCACCAGTACTGGAAAGGGTAAGGTCAAAATATATTCTAAATGGTTGTGCTATTTTTTTCTGTTTGCATTATAATGTAACCTCAATCGCATGTGTGTTTGATTTGTTCCTGCTCTCTTTTTAAAATTAAGGTTCAGAAACAAAAAGGAATTATATCAAAACAGAGCCTGGTTCTGGCTTCTTTGGCTCTCAGTTTGTGCCTTCCCCAAATGGTCCAAAATCTGGCCTTGTATCTGTAGCAATTACCTTACATCCCACAGCTGCAGAGGTAAGGAAATGAAGCTCCTACGGTTCACATGGAAGCTGTGACAATGTTGGTTGAGGTCTCCAGGGTCCTTTAGATGTAGTGGCTATTAAATGTATTTTTGGAGAGGAGCTGCTGCAGTAAAATGGTCATAAACCCGAATAATTATTTCCATGCCATTTCTTTAAATTATGAAGCTGTACTAAAACTTTGCCAATGAAAATTTTCAAGGAGAGGTTTTTTTGGGGGGGACGTGTTTCCTAACTTGCTCCCCCTTTTTTTTTTTTTTTTTTTTTTTTGCTTTTTTTTTTTGGTATGATATTTTCAGATGCTGCTTTCCCAAACCTGCAGTAGGTGTCAAAGAGGACAGGGACCAAGGAGGCTGCGCACAGGCAGGGCTTGGAGGAAGCCAGCGGCTGCTTTCTCCTCAGAATGGCTTAGTCAGCACCTCAGAAGCCAGGCGCTGTGCAGGGACTGGAAAGGAACAGATTCTGCTTGCAGGCTTCCAGGGTCCTTCCAGACAGCAACAAACTGTGAGGTGTCCCTGTGCAGAGGCTGCTGCTGCAGGCGTCTGCGCTGCTTATGGCTGCCACCCTGTTCTCTGCACACACACCAAGCAGTGCCTCCTTATGCCATTTTCACAGCTCACCCTGCTGGCCAGCTCTTGCATTCTGAGAAGAGCCCACCCCTTTTCCATTACCACTGTGTCCAGTGGAGGAAGGGCCAGGTTCTTCTTGGAGTGCAAGAGCTGGCCGGCGGGTGGAACTGCGGAAATCGTGCAAGGTCCCTGCTGGGCATGTGTGCCAAGAGAGTGGCAGGGACGCCTGCAGCAGTATGTGCATGGGGAGCAAAGGCACACTTGGAACGTGCAGAAAAGGATGGAACCACCTCCTGCGGTTTGTGGCTGTCTGGAAAGGATCTCAGCCTAACAGGGAGTCGATGCCTGTCTCTTTGGAGCTCTGAGGCAGCAAGGCAAAGCTGGCTTTTTGCCATGGAGCAGAAAAACCAAATCCCAGGCAGCATCTGGGGTTCTATAGTTCTGTGCCCTTCTCAGCAACCAGTAGCAGCTCGTTCTAATGAGCCCGGGGGGGTGGGTTTGCAGGCGGTGTGCCAAAGAAGACACAGCTGCCTCTGCTTCCTAGCAGCAGCTCAGGTTGCTTGCTCCTCTCCCCCCTGCTCTGCCTGCAGGCCAGCTGCTTGTCAGGTAGAGCTGTGCAGTTAACCATGCAACTCTACCTGATGAATGACCTGTCTGCAGGCAGTGCAGCTCTTGGGTGGGGCGGGGGAAAGAGGAGCCCTTCCCAACCCGTTGCCTCTTTTGGCACCCCCCCAGCTTGTTAGGACAAACTGCTACTGCCTGCAACAAACACAGTGAAGGAAGGTCTAGGGGAGGAGAGCTGGTCTTGTGGTTGCAAGCATGACCTGTCCCCTTTGCTAAGCAGGGCCCACCTTGCTTTGCATTTGAATGGGAGACTCTGTAAGAGATTCCCCTGAGGGGATGGGGCCACTCTTGGAAGAGCACCTACCTGCTTGCATGCAGAAGGCTTTTCCAAGTCCCCCCACCCTGGCATCTCCAGGTAGGGCTGAGAGAGTCCAGTGGGAAACCTTGGAGAAGCCGCTACCAGTCTGTGTAGACAGTGCTGAACTAGATGGACCAAGGGTCTGACTCAGTATAAGGCAGCTTCCTATGTTCAGTTTTGTTTCAGTTTTTTTAAATTAGCTTCTTGTTTATCTGATCCCAGGCAATCAGGGATCATGTAGACACTGCAACGATGAGGACTTGATATGACAATAGGATTTGGCTGTGTTATGCCTTCACAGGCTCTAATAAGAATGAGGCAAGAAGCATTGCCCTCATTCTGAATACACTCCCTGATGATGCTATGCAGTCAAACTGAGAGGCAGTGTTTCCTGTCCTCCCTCTGAATATGTGATCATTCTCCCACCCTCACCAGCTTTGTAATCCTCTCACCAGTACAATCACTAAAATGAAATTGGGTCAGTATATTTCAATGGGGCAAACAAGGTTTTTCATGAAACACATGTACTTCAGCTCTGTTTGATTAGAAATCGAGGTGATGTTCTGTTTTTTCCTCCTTTCACTCTAGAATATTGGCAGTGTGGTGGCTGCATTTTCCAACCTTCTACATGTCAGAATTCCAAACAGTTATGAAGTTAGCAGCTCACCAGATGTTTCATCCTCCATGGGAATGATGAACTCTCACAGAGCAAATCCAGGCTTTGAGTACAGACAGCACTTATTGCTTCATGGTTCTCAGCCAGGCACTGTGGGCCCTCATGGATTAACAGGGCGTTATGGACTTAAGCAGCCTAATGTGCCATTTCCCCCAAGTGGTAACGGTGAGTCCACAGAGTCCTGTTTAACTTTTGTTGATGATGATGATGAATTTGAGCACTAAAAATTTGAACCTTAGAGTTCATATTTAAATAATTAAATAATTTAAATAAATAATGCTTAGCCGCCTAAAGTTGTATGTATCGGGCGGTATAAAAATATAAATAAATAAAATAGTTAATGGGTTTGTGCTTCATTTTCCTGTGTTGTCAGTGATATGAATCATGTTTTGATCACTGTGATTACAAAATGCTTATGTATATAAAAGATTGGGGAGGGTATTATACTGCATTCAATTGAGTTCTCAGTAATTTCATCACTGAGTCACAAACTCCTGAATTGTAGAAGCATGAAATGATATGGGGGTAAGAAGACAATGGGCAAAGTATGTTTCTTTTGTGCATCAGTTAGCAAAATGGTGTTTTGTAAAGGGTGTTGGTGGGGCAGGATAAGCAGGGCAGATAGTTTTGGGGAAACACATACATGATGCACATATTTTAGTAATGAAAAATTGTACTTTGTAACAAATTTCTGTTCTTTTCATGTTAAGTTTTGGCAGGTTATAAGACACACAGTCCAAATGTCACAGATGGTTCGGTGTTGAGGCCGCAATGGTGTTCTCATTGTAAAGTGGTGGTTTTGGGTAGTGGCGTACGGAAATCTTTCAAAGATCTACCTTTCCTGAAGCAGGTAGTACTGTAAAAAGTGTGACACACCCATGTTTGTGCTTAGGGTAATTCCACAAAAGGGATGGGGGAAGGGAACACCCAACTCTATTATTTAGGTAAATAAATATACCTAATTGTATACCCAAGCCACCTAATGGCACATTGGGTAAATGACTTGACTAGCAAGCCAGAGGTTGCCAGTTTGAATCCCCGCTGGTATGTTACCCAGACTATGTTTCCCAGACTATAGGAAACACCTATATCGGGCAGCAGTGGCGATATAGGAAGATGCTGAAAGGCATAATCTCATACTGCATGGGAGGAGGCAATGGTAAACCCCTCCTGTATTCTACCAAAGAAAACCACGGGGCTCTGTGGTCGTCAGGAGTTGACACCGACTTGACGGCACACTTTACTTTTAATTGTATACCCTGCATTGCATAATGGTCCAGTTATTGCTATTCTGCTTCACTGCTTTTTGGAGGGTGGAGGGATTCAGTGGAGCTTCCCTTTCCCCTAAAAAGTGGTCTCTGGCAGAGCAGGAACGTCTTGAGAAAATACCTCAGAGTAATGATGTTTTATCTGCTCATGCAGAAGTCAGTTCATCATTTTGCTTCTCTTGCTCTCATTTAATTTCTGCTGTTTCACTGACTATTAAAAAATGTTTATCCTTAGAGGCTCTTTGTCTTGTGTACAAATCTCATAATGTCCCAAAGTACACATTTTGGAAACTGGCTGGCATCCAAACTATTACTGCTGGTTAATTTAATTTTGGGTTGGAAATTATTTTCACTACTAGTAGTTCTATACAATCAAAATAATACCTAAAGAAATGTCATTGTAGACATATACCTACAAAGTAGTATTTCTTGTTAAAATTAAATGTCTGTCTTTCTGACCTTTTCATAATAAAAGTTTTGTGTCTTAAATAAATATAATTTTTGCTTTAAGATGCAGCTTTTAACTGTTCTGTATGTTCAGAGAGCAAATATGTGTTATTAATGTATATTTCACAAAGCAGATTTGCTTTCTGAATGTACAAAATAGTTAAGTGTACATTAAAGCCAGGACTTAAAATCTAAAATGTTGATGTTGCTACAAACTATATGCATCATATTTTTCCAAGATCACTCTAAAGTAGATTTGGGCTCAAAGATTTTATATTAGCATAAGACAAGTAATGGAGATCTTGGTTTTTGCATTGCTGATTGTTACTGAAATACAGTTTCCTGAAATACATTTTTAGTGCTCTTTGACTTTTCATTTTCAGGATTCCAGAGAAAAGTCTGAGATGGTAGAGAAAGACATTGTCTTCTGTAGCAACAATTGCTTTGTTCTTTATTCAGCATCCATGCAAGCAAAAAACTCAGATAGCAAGGTAAATATATAGCAGTTCCTTAGTATATAACAATTTGCAGTGCTGCTGCTTTAATAAAATACACTTTAAAGATTAAAATATTCATAATAATGTGGTTGACCTTAAGAACATCTGCATGCAGAAGGTTCCAAGTTCCCTCCCTGGCAGCATCTCCCAAGATAGGACTGAGAGAGACTCCCTCCTGCAACCAGAGAAGCCACTGCCAGTCTATGTAGACAATACTGAGCTAGATGGACCTATGGTCTGACTCAGTATAAGGCAGCTTCCTATGTTCCAAAACTCTGGTTAAAATATAAGGAATGAAATACTGAATTTCATCAAAATTATTTGCAATATTTGTCCTTTAGCAGGCTCAGAATATATTTATTATTTATTTATTATTTATTAATTCGGTTTATATACCGCCCCTCCAAAATGGCTCAGGGCGGTTTACAACAGGATAAAAACAATTAAAACAGTTAACAATTAAAATCAAAACTATAAAAGCAGAATAAAACCAATTAAACATGCAAACACCTAAAAACCCTGGAAAACCAGGGCAACCATTTAAAACAATTTAAAACAGTTTACAGTAGTTTAAAAACCCTGGGAGGCCAGGCCAGACAGTAATGAACTCAAATAATGGATTTCTGCTGGGAGTGCATTCCATAGCCCAGGAGCAGCTACAGAGAAGGCCCGCCTTTAGTCGCCACCAGACGAACCGGTGGTAACTGGAGACAGACCTCCTCAGACCTTAACGTGCAGTGGGGATCATGCAGAAGAAGGCGCTCTCTTAAGATAACTTGGACCTAAGCTGTTCAGGGCTTTAAATGTAATAACCAGCACTTCGTATTTTGCCTGGAAACATATTGGCAGTCAGTGTAACTGTTTCAAAAGAGGCATAATATGGTCTCTAAGGGTTGTGCCAGAGACAAATCTGGCTACCGCATTTTGAATTAACTGAAGTTACTGAATTGTGTACAAAGGCAGCCCTACGTAGAGCACATTGCAATAGTTAAGCCAGGAGGTTGCCAGCTGATGCACCACTGTTTTGAGGTCATCCTCTTCAAGGAATGGGTGCAGCTGTTGAATCAGCCAGAGCTGATAGAAAGCACTCCTGGCCATGGCCTCCACCTGAGATACCAAGGTGAGGCCTGGGTCCAGGAGTACTTCCAAGCTGCGCACCTGCTCCTTCTGGGGGAGTGTAACCCCATTCAGCACAGAAAAATCTAACTCACCCCTCAGACTCTGAGCCCCCACAATGAGCACCTCCATCTTGCTTGGATTCAGCTTCAATTTGTTCTCATCTCATCCAGCCCATTACTGCCTGTAGGCAGGCATTTAGAGAATGAGTGCCATTTCATGAAGATGAAAAAGAGAAGTAGATTTGGGTGTCATCAGTATACTGATAGCACCCAGCACCAAATCTCCTGATGACCTTACCCAGCGGTTTCATGTAGATATTGAAAAGCATTGGTGACAGAATAGAGCCCTGAGGGACTCCATATAACAGCTCCCGTTTTGAGGAGCAACTGTCACCAAGCTCCACCATCTGGAAACCCGAGAGATAGGAGCGGAAGCACTGCAAAGCAGTGCCCCCTATCCCGAACTCCCCCAGGCGATCCAGAAGGATACCATGGTCGATGGTGTCCAACGCTGCCGAGAGATCCAGAAGAACCAACAGAGTCACACTCCCTCTGTTGATTCCCCGGTAAAGGTCATCCATCAGGCCAACCAAGGCTGTCTCAACCCCATAGCCAGCTCTAAAGCCAGTTTGAAATGGGTCTCGATAATCAGTTTCCTCCAAGACTGCCTGGAGCTGGTTGGCCACCTCCCTCTCAATCACCTTGCCCAACCTAGGGAGGATTGGCCTGTAACTATCCATTGCTAAGGGGTCCAGCGAAGACTTCTTAAGGAGTTGTCTAACTATTGCCTCTGTCAGACAAGGAGGCACCCTACCCTCCCTCAGCGATGCATTTATGATATTAACTAGGCCACCTCCAACAATTTCCTCACAAGATAGAAGCAACCAAGTCAGGCAAGCATCCAAAGAACAGGTGGTAGGCCGCACCACCCCAAGCAGCTTGTCCACATCCTCAGGAGTCACAGATTGAAACTGATCCAATCTAATACTGCAAGAGGGATCACTAGATACCTCCTCCATAGACCTTGCAGAATAGTGGAGTCCAATTTGGCCCGAATACAGGAGATCTTGTTCACAAAGAACCCATTAAAAGCATCACAGTAGAATGACCCCGGGGACTGATTTGAAGGAGCAGAGACTAAACTTCTCACAACCCGGGATAGCTCTGCTGAACACGAACCTGCAGTCGCAATGCACGCAGACCAAAATCTCTTTTTCGCTGCATGCACCACCATTGCATAAGTCTTCAAATGGGTCACATGCTGTATCCTGTGAGATGCGAACCCAGTTCTCCTCCACTTGCGCTCTAGTCGCCTACCCAACTACTTCAGCCCCTGCAACTCCTCAGTATACAAAGGGGCCATTTTTGAAGCAGGTCAGAAGCAATGCTTACGAGCAATCATGTCTATTGCCCTGTTGAGTTCCCTGTTCCAGGTTCCCACCAAGGCATTGGCAGAATCACTGACCGCACTAACATCAAAATCCTCCAAGGCCTTTTGAAATCCTACTGGGTCCAGCAGCCTTTTGGGATGGACCATCCTAATAGGTCCACCACCTCTGCAGGGGTGGATTGTGGCTGTGAAACCAACCTTAACCAGGTAGTGGTCCGTCCATGACAATGGAGAAACTACTGGCTCCCCCACCCACGGAACACCCCCTGATCCAAACCAAATTGAGTGTGTGGCCGGCAACATGAGTTGGTTCAGAAACTAATTGGGATAGGCCCATAGTTGTCATAGCTGCTATGAACTCCTGAGCAGCACCAGACAAGCCAGCCCCAAAGTGGATATTGAAGTCCCCCAGCACCAAAAGTCTAGGAGACTCTAAGACCAACTCCGCAACCAGCTCCATCAGTTCAATTATGGAGTCAGTTGGGCAGCAGGGTGGACGGTACACCAACAGAATCCCCAATCTATCCCTAGTTCCCAGCCTCAAAAATATGCACTCAATACAAGCCAACTGTCTTGCAGGGGCCCTGGTAAGGGAAATGGTATTCTTATGGACCACAGCCACTCCACACCACCTCCCCACCTAGCCTGCTCCATGACAGAGTAATCTAGTGGGAGAAGCTGAGCCCACACTGGACCACTTGCCTCCCACAACCAGGTCTCAGTTATAAATGCCAGGTCAACTCCCTCATCCACGATCAAATCGTGGACAATTTTAGTCTTATTCTATTCAATTTTAGTCTTACTCTTGCAGAGGAGCAAGGCCAGACTCTGTGGGTCGTTGGAGCTGCTCCCCGAGGCCTGAGAGTTGACAAAGCAGTTGAAAGAGGAAATAGTTACTAAATTACTGATTTCCCTTCCCCTGTAACAGCCAGCTGCTCTGCCAGTGCCAATTCTTCTATTCCCCATCACTACAGTAATAGCTGCCCCAGAACTCCTGGGCACACCCCCAGCACCATCCCACTTGAGAGCCCAAACACATACCTGCAAAAGGCCTGGCACAACCCAACCCCCCAGCCCCCAGCCCCACGCTCAAAGGCCCAGCCCCAAAGGGGCTTTGGCGAGCCACCTTGTTTTTAAGCCTGCAAGCCCCGAAAGCCACTCTTCCCACAAGCAGCTCCCAGGACAAGTGACAGGTGGTGCAGTTCAATCTGGCAGCCAGCCAGCTGGATATAAATATAATATAAATATCAATATAAATGAAATAATGTACTAATATATTCACGTTTATTTCATGTCACACAACAAAGATGACTCCATATAGATTCCAGTGCTTTCAACTGTTTTGCAGTACAAAGCAATTTACCAGGAGCTTCTCCTAGCATAATGGGGCACATGCTGAAAATATTCCCAATAAATGTATCTGCACCATTTTTCAAGTGATAATCTCCAAGTGTGCTTGGAATGGTTGGTGAGGTTTGCATTTTATCCTGGGTGGTGTCCGTGTTCAGGTGATGTCCCAGGAGCATCAGTATCTCACTGACTTTGTCACAGAGTCTGTCCTGACATCCTAAAGAACTGTGCCCAGTTAAAACATTTTGCTTGAAATGGCTGGAGTATCTAACAATGAATATATTTGTTTGTGAGTAAGTGGAACTAATATGTCATTCAAACATCAAGCTGACATGCAGATTCACAAGTAAATGAGTCTTGGGATTGTAAGTTTATTTTATATTTTTAAAGCTTCTAAAACTTAAGATATGTGTGCATGTTTTCCTTAACTGTATGTTTAATTTCCCCTCTGCTTATTTCTCAGGAATTGATTACTTCCTTACAACATGTCCCAGTAAAGGAGGTGGCCCCCAAAGTGTTCCACCAATATAACAACAACATCTCTACTCTGGATGTACACTGTCTCCCACAGCTACAGGAAAAGGTTTCTCCACCTTCATCCCCACTCATTACCTTTCCTCCTGCTTTTGAAGCAGCCAGAGTAGAACCTAAACCAGATGAGCTTAAGGTAACGGTGAAGCTAAAACCTCGTTTGAGAACAATACCCAATGGCCTTGATGACTGTCGACCAGTAAGTAAGAAGTGGAAAGGAATGAAATGGAAGAAATGGAACATACAGATTGTGATTCCCAAAGGTACCTTCAAGCCTCCTTGTGATGAGGAGATAGATGAATACCTTAAGAAACTGGGCACAACCATTAGTCCTGATCCTGTACCTAAGGACTACCGAAAATGTTGCTTTTGTCATGAAGAGGGCGATGGGCTAACAGATGGACCAGCCAGACTTCTTAACCTTGATTTAGACCTCTGGGTCCATTTGAACTGTGCTCTTTGGTCTACTGAAGTCTATGAAACACAAGCTGGTGCCTTAATAAATGTGGAACTAGCCCTGCGAAGGGGCTTGCAAATGAAATGCATGTTCTGTCACAAAATGGGCGCTACCAGCGGCTGTCACAGGTTAAGGTGCACCAATATTTATCACTTTACCTGTGCCATTAAAGCACAATGCATGTTTTTTAAAGACAAAACTATGCTTTGCCCCATGCACAAACCAAAGGGAGCTCATGAGCAAGAACTCAGCTATTTTGCAGTCTTCAGGCGGGTCTACGTCCAACGTGATGAAGTCCGACAGATTGCCAGCATAGTACAACGGGGGGATCGTGAGCACACTTTCCGGGTGGGGAGCTTGATCTTCCATACGATTGGCCAGCTGCTGCCACACCAGATGCAGGCCTTCCACTCTTCAAAGGTGCTCTATCCAGTTGGTTATGAGGCCAGCCGATTGTATTGGAGTACAAGGTCTGCTAACTGTAGATGTCGCTACCTATGTTCCATTGAAGAAAAAGATGGCCTTCCCCTCTTTGTGATCAGGATTGTTGAGCACGGCCATGAAGATCTGGTTCTTACTGGTACAACCCCAAAAGGTAACAACACACAATCCTGGGAGTGTCAATAGAGTTTTATCTTCACTAATATAGTGCCAGATGCATATTAAGAACATAAGAACAGTCCTGCTGGATCAGGTCCCAGGCCTATCTAGTCCCACATCCTGTTTCACACAGTGACCCATCCAGTGCCTCTGAGAAGCCCACAGGCATGCCCTTTCTCCTGCTGTTGTTCCCCTGCAACTGGTATTTGGAAGCGTCTTGCCTCTGAGGCTGGAATTCTCTATAGGAATTTATTTCAGGTTTCTTGGTCTTGATTCTATGCTGGATTGAACTGAATAAACATTAAAATATTACATGCGCTCTAACTTACAATGTTGATGCTATTGCCTGAATGTTGTATCACAGTTCTGTCAATTCAGACAATCCATTACTTAAAAATGGACAGCAAAACTGAAGACAGTATATCAGTATCATTCCACTTCCCAGTATCATTCCACATTTCCATCACATATATTACTTCAGTGTAGCAAATTGTGGGTGCCCATGTCATTTTCATTTGCGATGGTCTCGTGCTGAGACCATCACATATGGGCATGCTATAGGAACATTCTACCATGTACAGCAAAATACACCTGTGTATGCAATATGCTTATTATAGAGAACATAATGGTGCACATGGTTACATAGGCCTTAAAATCTAGAATACTACATTTTTTGGTAGTATTCATGTAAGAAGTTGGATGCACTGTGTAGTGAAATATAGGCGTGTGTAAACTTTCTTTCACTATTTCAGAGCAATCTCCGTTCTACCTCCAAAGCGAGTATGTCCATAAATGGTGTAATAACAACTGAGCCAAGACTCCTGTCCTGTATTGCTCATGCTTTCATTTGTTTTCACTTTAATTCCTCCCCTCCCCCCCCCCCGTAGGTGTTTGGGATAAAATCCTGGAGCCTGTTGCTTCTGTAAGGAAGACTTCTGAAATGCTCCAGCTCTTCCCTGCATACCTGAAGGGTGAAGACCTCTTTGGGTTGACGGTCTCTGCAGTGGCTAGAATAGCTGAATCAGTGAGTTTCAGGCTGACCTTTGTCATGTTCTTCTTCTTCTTATTTTTTTCCCCCTATTAATGTTTGGCAATGGTCTATCATAGGCATGCTGAGAATCTCAGGTTCAGTTTTTATAAAGCTGTGTGTTAACCCTAATGGTTAACCCACATGGTTGCAAAGGAGACCTTGAAAGTGTGGCCACAGACACATCTTGCTTCAGTCACAGTCTGTAGCCAAAATGGAACTAAAGGCGAAATAAATAGTCCCGCTGAGCACAACGGGAGGTACGTGAGAGCCACAAGGAGCTTGGATATTCCACCTGCGAGATCCTGTGCAGGCGCAGAACCCAGACTTACGAGTCTCCTACAGATCACACTACAGATCAACCTTTTTTTGCCCTGATTTCACATTCCCTTTCTGATAGAGGTTGTAAAGAGTCCAAGGTGGGAAATGAGGCATGGGGGATTGTACTTGCCTTCCCACTCTCCCCTTAATGGTTGCAAGAAGATATGCGTGGTAGACAGTAATGGCAGAAGGGAGGGCGATATGGCAGGTAATGTCTGAGAGGGCAGAGTACATCACCAATTGGTGATAGCGAGTCTCTTTAGGCTGGGGTAGAAAGGACAGCACGGGTCTTGTACACAGCTGTTCAGGGGTGTTGGACTTGAGGCATTTGCAAAGCACTTGGTGGCATGTTTTATATCTTTCATTTACCTGCACCAGAGACCATCTAATTTTTAATCCTCTTGCTGAACAAGACCATTGTGCTGGCTGTTCTGTAACTGCGCTAACATGTGCCTCCTTGGTGTGTTTACAGCTTCCTGGGGTTGAGGCTTGTGAGCATTACACCTTCCGATATGGCCGAAACCCACTCATGGAGCTCCCTCTTGCCATCAACCCCACAGGCTGTGCCCGTTCTGAGCCGAAAATGAGCACCCATGTCAAGAGGTTTGTGTTAAGGTATTTTCTTTTAAATTCACATAGTACAGCCCAGGGTTTATAGGCTGCGTAGGATACTTGTGCTTCTGTGTGCTGCTTACAAACCCTGTTGTCATTGGCTGTGTATGTGCATGTCCAAGCCAGGGGAGCTGCTTTGTCGTCTATGCTAGCTGGCTTTGAATGTCTGTCTGTCTCTTGGTTTTTTTCTTTTATTTGAAATGTCATACAATTCAGAGAGATCTTCAGTTTTCCTTGTATGTCTTTTCTGTTATATAACCCATTACTGCAGGCCTCATACCTTGAATAGCACCAGCACTTCAAAGTCATTTCAGAGCACAGTTACAGGAGAACTGAATGCACCTTACAGTAAACAGTTTGTTCATTCAAAGTCCTCTCAATACCGAAAAATGAAGACCGAATGGAAATCCAATGTGTATTTGGCACGCTCACGTATTCAGGTCAGTTACAGTACCTCTATGATAGGCAAGCCATTTAAATTTTGCAGCAGTCCCTTCAGCTCAAATGGTAAAATCATTTCAAAATGGTACAAGGCAATAATATCCCCCACCCAAAGCATTAGAATTGCCATTTCCTGTTTTTTAATACCCTAACCCTACAGGTTTACACCTGCATAGTGGCCCAGTGTGTGGATCCTGATACTTAGACGTTCCTAAACTTTTTCTTATTTTCTTCATAGGGCCTAGGCTTGTACGCTGCTAGAGACATTGAAAAGCACACCATGGTCATTGAATATATTGGAACCATCATCCGCAATGAGGTAGCCAACAGGAAAGAGAAGCTTTATGAATCTCAGGTATTACATAAGGCAACTTGACCTCCATTTCAAGTACTTGTGTAACATAGCAAAAGTGTGGGTTTATTTCTCAAGGAACCAGGCCTCTACAGCTGTGTTGTGAATGTTGGCATACATGTAAGTTGGGTGCATCTGAGTCTTGTGTAGTGATTGGAGCCTGTCACTGAAGCACTCAGAATTTTGCTCATGTGTAAAAGGATCATCTGATGTTTCTGGAGAATTCTGAAGAATTACCTAAAAGTTTTCATAAACCTCCATTATGTTTCATCCATATTGTGCGAGGTAGGATATTACATATATATAATGTCATACATATAATACATATACTATAATACGTATAATATTGTACATATGAACGTGGTCCATATGCGTGCAGAGCTCCCTTTTGAAATGTTAATACTTCACTTTTCTGTACAACATAGAGGCTGCATATCTTTCCTATTGGTCATGGTTAATCACAAAAACATAAGCATCCACTTCCTTAGTTAACCAATGGATTTTGCCCCAATTATGAATCCCAGAAACACATAAGAACATAACATAAGGACAGCCCTGCTGGATCAGGCCCAAGGCCTATCTAGTCCAGGATCCTGTTTCACAGTGGCCCACCAGGTGCCTCTGAGAAACCCACAGGCAAGAGGGCATGCCCTGTCTCTTGCTGTTGCTCCCCTACAACTGGTATTTAGAGGCATCTTGCCTCTTAGGCTGGAGGTGGCCTATAGCCACCAGACTAGAATCCATTGATAGACCTGTCCTCCATGAATTTGCCCAAGTCCCTTGTAAAGCCATCCAAGCTAGTGGCCATCACCACACTCTGTAACAGAAAATTCCATAGATTATGTGTTGTGTGAAAAAGTTCATCCTTTTGTTGGTCCTAAATTTCCTGGCCTTCAGTTTCATGGGATGACCCGTGATTCTAGTGTTGTGAGAGGGGGAAAACGTTCTCTCTGTCCACTCTCTCTACTCCATGCATAATTTTGTACACCTCTATCACGTCTCCCCATAGTCGGCTCTTTTCCAAACTAAAAAGGCGCAGATGCTGTACTAGAACTGTACACAGTACTCCAGATGCAGCTGCATCACAAAGATTTGTATAAGGGCATTATAATATTAGCATTTATATTTTCAATCCCCTTCCTAATCATCCCTAGCATGAAATGTGCCTTTTTCACAGCTGATGCTCAGTGAGTCAACACTTTCAACCATGACAAGATCTCTCTCCTGATCAGCCACTGACAGTTCAGACCCCATCAGTGTATATGTGATGCCCCAATATGCATCACTTTACAGTTGCTTACATTGAATCGCATTTGCCATTTCGTCACCCACTCATCCAGTTTGGAGAGATCTTTTTGGAGCCCTTCATATTTGGAAGTGTCCTTTATTTGTATGGTTAACTTTTCTTGTACAGATTTGATAGCACTTTCTCTCTACTTCCCCCCCAGAATCGCGGGGTGTACATGTTCCGCATTGACAATGACCATGTCATTGATGCCACGTTGACAGGAGGTCCTGCAAGGTGAGTCGCTCTATAAAGAATTGTGATCTCATTCTTGGAGATCAGCCACACTCACTTCATGGCTCTTTCCCAAAGTTTCCCCACATAATAGCCTTCCTTCTTTAAGTTGGCCCATTCTGTCTTCATGCTCTGACTGAAATATAAAGCTGTGTTATGAACTTGCTGTAGCATTTGTGCTGTTGTAGCAGATGCACCATGGGAATTATAACACTTCTTAAAACATTATTTTCACCTAGGAAGAGTTCAGGGGTTGTGTGTGTAGTTTACAGTAAAATCACTTTACATTTCAAAATCTTTTTTTCTTATAGGTATATTAACCATTCCTGCGCACCAAACTGTGTGGCTGAGGTGGTAACCTTTGAGAGGGGGCATAAGATTATCATCAGCTCTAGCAGGAGAATTCAGAAAGGGGAAGAGGTAGGACTTATACAGCTTCTGGTGTTGCATCTTTATTTGTAGAACATGCTATTCCTTCTTTCTGTGATTCCTATTTGGTCAGAAATACAAGAATTATATTCACTAGCGTGTTCTTTTCAAAACGCTTCTGCAAGTTTATGCACTGATGATTGGCCACCAGCAATTCCATGCACAACACAGCACACATACAGTTTTAGAAACTATTGTCAAAAAATAGCTGCATGGAAATCTGCTTATACTGCTACATTGTTAAGCAATTACCACTTGTCTACATTCATATAATGTAAGTCTTACCTTTTATGGATAGATAGAACTTTATCTATCTATCTACCTTTTATATTGAAACATAATATTGGAAAATGAGATTGTCAGAAATGGTTTAATTATAGAATAATTGCATTGGAAGGTACTCCATAATGCAGTGATACCCAAACTGGTCTCTGTACTCTGGGGGTAATTGAGGACCTTCCTAGGGTTACCTTGTAAGTTCCCTGTAGGCCAGCTCTATCTGTACCAGGTCTCTCTGTTAACTCACTGTTGAGGTATAACATCAACTACTTTTATGGTTACACAACAAAAACAGTACCATACTTCCCAATGGTTTTGCTACGTTGTTTTGTTTTGCTACCGCTGTTACTAATTAGGTATATTTTATTTTTATTTAACATATTTGTATTCCACCCACAATCACATCTCTGGGCGGTTTACAATAAAAACATACAAATTAAAACAGAATTAGAATATTTAACACATTAAAACAATGTACAATTTAACACAATGTTAAAACTTAAAAAGTTAAAAACTGTAAATCTAATTAAAAGCCAGGGTGAACAGATGTGTCTTAACTGCTTTTATAAAAGTTGTCAAAGATGGAGAGGCTCTTATTTTAACAGGCAGCGCATTCCAACGCCTTGGGGCAGCAACAGAGAAGACCCATCTCTGAGTAGCCACCAGACAAGCCGGTGGCAACTGTAGACAACTCCAGATTATCTCAAAGGGCGGTGGGAATCATGATGAATAAGATGTTCTCCTAAATACACAGGGCCTAAGCCATTTAGGGCTTTATAGGTTTTTACCAGCACCTTGTATTCTGCCCGGAAATTTATTGGCAGTGTAGCTCTTTCAACACAGGAGTAATATGGTCTCTGAGATGACCCAGAGATCAACCTGGCCACCATATTCTGTACCAACTTCAGGTTACCAGCATATGTACCACTGTTCTTAGGTTCCTCTCCAGAAACGGACACAGCTGATATATCAGCCAAAGCTGATAGAAAGCATCTCTGGCCACCACCTCAATCTGGGACACCAGGAATCCAGAAGCACTCCTAGATTGTGTACCTGTTTCTTCTGGGGAAGTGCCCATCCATAACCAGCAGATTAAAATTGTCTCCTGAGTTCCAAGCCTGTACAATAAATTCTACCATCAGTCTGTTTGTTATCCCTCATCCAACCCATCACCACCTCCAGGCAGGTATTTGAGGAGGTTATGCCTTCTCCTGATCATCTTGACATAGAGAAATAGACTTGGGTGTCATCAGCATACTGATAACACCTCACATGAAATCTGATGATCACTCCCAGCGGTTTCGTGTAGATATTAAACATCAGAGACAGTATGGATCCCTGAGGGACACCATATGAAAGGTCAGATTTTGAAGAGCAACAGTCTCCAAGGGATACCATTTGGAATCTGTTCAAGAGGTAGAAGTGGAACCACTGCGGAGCAATACCTCCTACCACATCCCCCTTAGATACTCCAGAAGGATACTATGGTTGATAGTATCAAAAGCCACCGAGAGATCCAAAAGGACCAACAGAGTCACACTCCCTCTGTCAATTCCCAATTGGAGATCATCCATCTGGCCAACCAAGGCAGTCTCTACCCCATAGCCTGCCCGAAAGCCAGTTTTAAATGGGTTTAGATAATCAGTTTCTTCCAAGACTGCCTGGAGCTTGGAGGCCACCACTCTCTCAATTACCTTGTCCAACCATGTAAGGTTGGAGACAGGCTTATAGTTGCTTAACTCTGAGGGATCCAATGCAGGCTTCTTCAGAAGAGTTCTAATAATTGCCACCTTGAAACAAGGAGGCATCCTGCCCTTTCTTGGAGAAACATTTATAATATCTACCAGGCCTTCTATAACAACCACCCTGGCCGATAGTATAAGCCAAGTCAGACAAGGGTCAAGAGAATAGGTGTTAGGCTGCACCGTTCCAATCAGTTTGTCCACATCCTCACAAGTCACAACCTAAAACTGATCCAGCCTAACCACATAAGAGGAGTCATTGGGCACTTCCACATCAGACACTGCAGTAATTGTTGGGTCTGAATCGAAGTTGGCCCGAATACAAGAGATTTTGTCCACAAAAAACTCATTTAAAAACATCACACCAGGTAATTGGTGGTTCCAAGTTCTGATTCAAGGAAGAAGGCACACACTAGCCCTCTCACAACCCTGAACAACTCCGCTGGGCGTGAGTTTTCGCATAGATGTGGAATTTTTCATTTTCATATTGATATGGAAAATTTCAAACCAAGGTGAGGTGTTCAGCAGTCCTTATTCAACAATGCAAGTAAAGTAAAAGTTGTTGTTTCACCAAGATCTTTTGTTTGTTTGATGGGACTTGTAATTGTCCAGGGTCCCTGATAAGTTTGGGAACCACTGCCATAATGTATAATAATGTACTCTTCTTATGTGGGAATTTTTTTGCCTCACATTTCATGTGTGTTTGCTTCTATACTGGAAAGTTACCATGAGATAGTGAGAAGAATAATGGCTTTTCAGATCAGTGCTGTTTGGTTGAAATGTGGGGAGCAATGATTATTCTAGCTCCTCATTCTGCTCATCTTATTCAGCCCTACATCTGCAGCAGCAAGGCTTGCATATTAAAAACTCCTGTCACAATAATAAACTAGTTAGGTTAGTTGGGGAAATACTTTATGCACTTACACAAGTGGAGAAAACATAGCGCAGATTGGCCCTTAATCTACGATATTTAATCAGTATATTCAGCTATATCATATTACAGATGAATTTCCTGTTCAGCGGTGCATTGATTTGAGGACCATTATAGGGATGGTTCATGTTGGGAAAATATTGCTTGCCCCTTCCTATAATCAATGGCCACTACTTAAAATACGACAAGATGTAGTAGAAAATTTGTTTATCCATTTGAGGGGTGGTTTTTCCTTGACTTTGCAAGCACCAAATCAAACTGACATTTCTTTTATTTCAGCTTTGTTATGACTATAAGTTTGATTTTGAAGATGACCAGCACAAGATTCCATGTCACTGTGGAGCGGTAAACTGCCGAAAATGGATGAACTAGATGCATTCCTTGCTGTCTCCGAGGGTTGCTTGTCCCAAGGAAGAAGTGATTTTGATTTTATTGATTTGCAGGGTGGGGGGATGTGAAAGTAATCGCTTCTGTTAAGTTACACATTCTGCACCAGTGGCAAAAGCAAGCACCAGAAGCAAGCTGGGCAAACGTGGAGCTGCGCGGCTTCCCAGGCACACAGAGGTGAAACTGATCTCCAGACCGGTCCAGCACTTTTGATTTTATGAACTCACTAAGGAGAAATAGTTGAACTTGAGCAGAGAAGCTGTGGCTGACCTGCTAAAGGGCAGTGGAGCATCAATGAATGTAGACTGAAATCACCAGCGAAAGGGGGACGTCCAAAGTGCTGGCCACAGCCTTACTTATTAAAAGGGGCAGGCCCTCTAAATACAGAAAAAAAATTAAAGTAGACACCACTGAACAAGGAATGTACTGAAATGACTTCCTTAGGGATAGAGCTAAGGGAAAAATAACTTGCACTAAAATACATTTAAAATACTTGATTCCATGAGTCAGTTTATTGTAGTTTTTGATTTCTGTAAAATAAGAGAAACTTTTTGTATTTATTATTGAAATAAGTGAATGAAGCTATTTTTAAAAGGAAAAGTTAGAAGCCAAGCTGCTGCTGTTACCTGCAGAACTAACAAACCCTGTTACTTTGTATAAAAGTGTAAATATTTTGAGAAAAAAAGTACAGTATAAAAAAAAATAGTAATTGACCAAATGCTACCAGACTCTGCAGCAGTTCGGGTGCTTATTATACAATTTTGATAGGGATGTTACAATATGATCTCATGTATTATTAAACATGCCATTACAATTGTTATGGAATAACCAAAATCTCAATTTAAAGAGAGGTTTTACTTTATTTTTTAAATCTTTAAAGCAGGCTCAATTGTGCTCAAATAACTTTTTAAAGTAACCCTTGACTGGTAGAAAGCATGTATATTACAATTATGACTTTTGTAGATGTCTGAGGAAATTTAGACTGACTGATTTATTTTATTTGTATTATATTGTTACATCCCTATTTCTTAAATCAGGTTTTTTTGTGCTTAGGATTTGTGATAACTGTGAATAACTGCTAAAACCACCCAAAATAGAAGCTGAACACTGATTTTCTTTTCCAGCAAAAAGTAGTGGAGATTAGATGACTGTTCAGCTTACACTAAAATCATGTCATGAAATAGAAATGTGTAGTGAGAGCGTAAGTCTAATACAATAGCTGCCTTCTTTAAAAGTAAAAACAAGGAAAAATAGATGTAATTGTGCTTTCAGCTGCAGGACTCTGGCAATAGGGTTTTGGAAAATGTAATTTAAAAATGTGTTTGTATGGATTGTTTTGTTTACATTTCTTTCAAAAAATAAACACTGTTTGTGTTTGCTTGTAGAAACCTAATCAACATTTTGAACCAGGTTAGTTTTTTATTTTGTACTTTAAATTCTGGTACTGACACTTCACAGTCTAAATATTAAAAAAAATGAAGTTTTTTGTGTGCACAGCTAAAGTGGACTGTACAACTGTTGGTATATTCAGTGATACAGCTCTGAACTTGTAATGTATATGGCATGATGTATTTTTATCTTACAGAATAAATCAATTGTATATATTTTTCTCTTGATAAATAGCTGTATGAAATTGTTTCTTGAATATTTTTCTTCTCTTGTACAATATTCCAACATCCTACCAGTATTTGTCCTACAGGTTTTTTCTGTTCTGTATAATAGTTATCTAATGTTGGCAAAAAAATATGAATTTTTGAAGTATACAGAGTGTTATGGGCTTTGTGGAAACAGATTTAGAAGATCAGCATTTACAAATAAAATATTTTACATCTATAAATACCATCTTCTATATTTTCATGTGGGATATCTGTTTTGTATCAGGATGCAATGCATCCGGAGTATGTTACTTTCTTAGACATACAAAGAACTGTCCTGTGTCATTGACCAACTAGAAATAATCTCTAAGGCAACCTCAAGATTGTTGTAGAGTGGTTACTTCTGTCTTGGCATGGTAGCCCAGCAAACATATAAAATGATGTTTTCAAAATATGGTGGTTTAGTTCCTGCTTTATATAAAAGTTCAGACTATATAAATGCTTCACCTTTTCCATACTAAGAAGCAGTTTCTGGAGCTCATTATTTGCTGGGGCGAAACAGTTCCTTCAACAACTTCTGTCATGGCTCTAGCAGATGATAATCTGAGTTAATCCCAAGGCAATCTGTGTGTGGCAAATGACTGATGTAATCAGCACAATAGCCCTATTTGCATATTGTGTCAGCACATACAGCTCTGTATGCACACAGTTAATCACATGTTACATTTGATATAAATAAAGAGCCAATGTGGTGTAGTGGTTAGAGTGCTGGACTAGGACCGGGGAGATCTAAATTCAAATCCCCATTCAGCCATGATACTAGCTGGGTGGCTCTGGGCCAGTCACTTCTCTCTCAGCCTCACCTACGTCACAGGGTTGTTGTGAGGAGAAACCGAAGCATGTAGTACACTGCTCTGGGCTCCTTGGAGGAAGAGCGGGATATAAAATATAAAATGTAAATGTAAATAAAATATATGCAGTAGGACACCTATCTGTAACCTGTATGAGGGTACTGTACCCAGATTCACTTTTAAAGTGAATGCAGGTACAATCATTCACAAACATGTACACAACTTCAAACTTCTGTATGTGTATGAGATATGTGCAAATAGGCCCAATATCTAGCCACTATCCAAATCAAGAACTCCACACAAGTTTTTTACCACTCTGTATCCTAACCATCTACATACTCCAGTATTTAAAACTGAAGGAAAGTAAAAAATTAGGGCAGACTGACACTGAGTTATCACATGATCATTAGAGCCAGGGAGAAACGATAAATCACTTTCTCTAGAAATGTTTAGCACATTGCCTTATTTTGAAGACACAAAGAAAAGGATTTAAACACAGAAGATTCAATTTCTACTCAATGAAATGATGATGATATTCATTACACCATGACCTTTCCCAATCCTAAAATGGCCAAATTTGTCAGAGAAATTTAATTCATGTTTATAAACCTCATTTCTTTTCAGAATCCATATCATAGGTCAATTTGTTGACAATTTGTTAAACAAAGCATAACTGATGAAGCTAAATGAATAAAAACACACTTTAGTTTAAAGTGCCAATTTTGTGTCATCAAAGTTGTAATAATTTTATTTTAAATATCTCAGGACAAATGACAGAAAGTCTTATATATGGTATACTAAAGTTTAATGAACTAAAATTTAAATACACAAATAATTAAGATGGAACATTCTTTTTCCAGATCAGTTAAAATAATTCAGCTACTAAAACACAAATGAGTAAGTGTAGTACCATGATACTTGTGCAAGAAATACTGGCAGAAAAGGATAATCTTCTCTCTTCTGACAATTGGAAAAGTTCCAAATAGATAAATCTGGAGATAAATTTATTCATTAAATTAACTGTGTTTATTATCTAGCATATCTTCTTACACCAAGGAACTCGAAGAAATTGTTAGTCTATTGCAGTGAGGTTGCCATAGCTTCTGTTCCCATCTGAATAGTCAGTCCACTGATACCTTTCCAGACCTGCCAGTACAGATATTTTCCTTTAAAATGTTCCATATCAGATACAGCAGCTCTAAGATTGCAGGGACTCCAAATTTCAGCTTGGGTGGCTGGTAAGGAAACAGACCTTATTCTATCACTCAGCCATCCAAACGCCACTGCTGAGAGGGGGAACCATCACAAATGGCCATAGTTACATATCCTTTGAGGCTAAGTGGGTCAATAACTTTCATGCATTGCCCAACAGACACCTGATAAAGTCGGTGGTTCTTCTGTAAAGAGAAGAGTATCAAGCAACAGTTGAGGTAAACAAGCTCAGTCTAGTTCCAAAACAAAGAGATATTCTCTGCTGGACTGATAAGACTAATTGACCTTATTAGGGCTTCTCTGTCTTCACCCAAGTTTCAACAGAAAAATTCTGCATTGAACTTTAAATCAAGTACAACCTACCTAGAGGTCAGGCATGGCTAATCCATTTATTTCTCCCCCAAGTCAAATATTGGAAAGGGAAGGGCATGTTTCTAAATATTAAAATAGTACCATGGCATACGTTCTATTGTTCAAATCTGTATGCTCCAAGAAAGAGTCTACATTTAAAATATACTACTACTGAAGCCAAATGGAAAGTGAAATTAGTAACTCAAAATAATCCTGCAAAGCCTGCATCAAGGGAACAGTGGCAGAGTGGATTATTCCTCAGTGTAGATATTCATTTTCTCCCACTTGAGGTTTAACAAACATTCTCTAGCAACACTCTTTGCTCCTATAAACTTTACTGTACATAGGAAGCTGCCATATATGGAGTCGGACCATAGGTCTATCTAGCTCAGTATTCTCTACACAGACTGGCAGCTGCTTCTCCAAGGTTGCAGACAGGAATCTCTCTCAGCATTATCTTGGAGATGCCAGGGAAGGAACTTGGAACCATCTGCTCTTCCCAGAGTGGCTCCATCCCCTAAGGAGGATATCTCGCAGTGTTCACACATCAAGTCTCCCATTCATATGCAACCAGGGTGGACCCTGCTTAGCTAAGGAGACAATTCATGCTTGCTACCACAAAACCAGCTCTTGTGACTGTTACATCACCTAAGTAATTAAATGAAAATTCAGCTATTGACTCAGTTGACTGTGTCCATATTAAGTTTGGGTATAGCCAAATAACCATAGAAGTGTTTTCCCATGCACCCAGATTCTGTGTTTTCAATAAAGTGCCCAGTTTTACTGCATCATTTCCAAGAGTGGGTAGGCAGAGGTGTGGCAAGATTGGTTAAAAATCCGGATCTAAGCAAAAATACTTGCATGTCAACTTAGCAATGCTACAATCAACTCATTTGGGGCACAAGCCCAGTACTGTATGATTTAGACTGACCAAAATATTTGATGTACCCCACATATTTCTTCCCTTACTGAAGGTGCAAGGCCAGTCTTACACCCATGCACCTAGTTGGAATCTAAATTATAACAGCCCATGTGAAGAATGTTGAACTTTTCAAAGCTTAGCAATGTGGACTTGCAAGTACAAGGATTTCAGCTACTAGGTGGTCTTCAGAGCCTCACATTAATTACATCCTCTTACAGGAAATCTGTAGTGAAATCCATTTGTGGGAAATCTTCATTATTCTTATAGCCTATTTTCAGAGTCCAAACTCTACTAAATACAGGAGTGACTCACAATACTTACCCCAAACAGCCATTGCTGCGATCCTCCTGATCCATGGCATTTCATAAGGCGTGGTGGATCAGAGGTGTGAGTTTCAGACACATCCAAGCACAGGAGGTTGTTTAAGATCAATTCATGATCTTCATTGTAAAGCCATGCCTAAGAACGAGGATGATTAATATCTTTTAGTGCCTAAAACCTTCCTGATTCAGTTATATCCCCACAGAATAAAAACTGGCTAATCTATTAAGCAACACTATCTATACTGGCTATAAACTACCTATAGAATGTCACATTTGTCACATTATTTTTCAATACGTCAGACATGCATGCATTTAAATGGGGATCAATACGCCATACTCCACACCATTCAGAAGAAACAAAATGTGTTTATTGTGGGGAAAAGCATACATCTTAAAAACAGAACTGAAATGCAACAATTGGATAATTCTCAATCCCCGAGTCAATACTTGGTGGAAGGATCTTTGGCCGCAATTTATGTATCAAATTTCTCAACTGCCCCAAACTTCCATCTCTGGGCAGTTTACAACATAAATCTGATTTAAAATGAAAACCTTAAAACACATTAAAACCACAGTCCAGTTAAAAAGCTTGAGTGAAAAAATAAGTCTTTATTGACAAATATGAATATGAAGAATATTTATATACTGCTTTTATTATTTATTTATTCATTCATTCATTCATCAATCACATTTATATACCACCCAAACTTTTGTCTCTGGGCGGTTAACATAAAACAATCAAACACATATAAAAAGTTAAAACAATTCAATAATTTAAAATCAATCACAAAATTAAAACCAACAAATTTTAAAAGGCTGAGAAAGCTTGGTTAAAAAGATGGGTTTTTAGATGTTTTTAAAAAATTGCTAGAGATGGGGAGGATCGTATCTTAGTGAGGAGTGCATTCCACAATCTCGGGGCAGCAACTGAAAAGGCCCGTCTCTGTGTAATCAGACGAGTTGGCGGTAACTGGAGACAGACCTCCTCAGATGACCTCAAGGGCGGTGGGGCTCATAGTAAAGAAGACGCTCTCTTAAATACCCAGGGCCTAAGTCATTTAGGGCTTTATAAGTTATAACTAGTACTTTGTATCTTGCCCAGAAACCTATTGGCAGCCAGTGTAACTCCATCAGCAAAGCAGAAATATGAGACTCAGTATATGGCAGTTTCCTATGTTCCTAATGTGCTCTATGTGGGGCTGCCTTTGTACGTAGTCTGAGTCTATCTAGCTCAGTATTGTCTTCACAGACTGGCAGCGGCTTCTCCAAGGTTGCAGGCAGGAATCTCTCTCAGCCCTCTCTTGGAGAAGCCAGGGAGGGAACTTGAAACCTTCTGCTCTTCCCAGAGCGGCTTCATCCCCTGAGTGGAATATCTTCCAGTACTCACACATCAAGTCTCCCGTTCATATGCAACCTGGGCAGACCCTGCTTAGCTATGGGGACAAGTCATGCTTGCTACCACAAGACCAGCTCTCCTCTCCAAGAGGAGAGGTCAAAAGTTAAGTCTGGAGGTCACCAACAGATGTACCACTGTTTTGAGGTCATTGATCTCGAGAAACGGACGCAGCTGGCATATCAGCCAGAGCTGATCACCCCTGGCCACCGCCTCAACCTGACAGACAGCAGCAAGACAGACACTAGCCACTCAACAAGAGAGACACCAGCCACTGGAGGGATGCTGTGCTGGGGGTGGACAGGGCCATTTGTTCTCCCCCTGCTAAATAAAGAGAATCACCACTTTGAAAAGGTGCCGCTTTGCTCAGTTAGCAGGGCAGACTTTTTAAAAGTAGTCAGAGATGAGGAGGCTCTCATTTCAGCAAGGAGTGTATTCCAGATTCTCGAGACAGCAACAGAGAAGACACGCCCCTGCAAAGACACCAGAGAAGCTGGTGTGTGCAATTACAGCTGTGAGTCTGTTGGGATAGGTCTCCTACAACTTTACACACCTATATTTGTCAATATTAGACCGTTCTTCTTTACAAAGCTGCTCAAACTCTGTCAGGTTCCTAGAGGAACGCTGACGGACAACCATCTTCAAGTCATGCCACAGATTTTCAATAGGATTCAGGTCGGGGCTCTGATTAGGCCACTCAAGGACATTAACCTTTAATTCCTTAGCCATTCCCATAAAGCGTTGGCTGTGTGCTTTGGGTTGTTATGCTGAAAGGTGAATTTCCAAGCCAGAGTCCACTATCTTGCAGAGGACAGCAGATTTTCCTCAAGGAGTTTCTGTACTTTTCTCTATTCATTGTCCCTTCTATCCTGACAAGTGCCCCAGTCCCAGCCGAAGACAAAAATTACCATAACAGGATGCTGCCAGCATGACTCACAGTAGGGATGGTGTCATTTGGGTGATGGACTGTGTTGGGTTTGCATCAAACGGAATACTTTCCATTCAGACCACATGGTTCTTTCTTGGTTTTGTGGTGTGATGAAATATTTCCCCTCATGGCTACAGTATCTCCTGAGTGTTCCTTTGCAGACTTCAAATGGGAATCAAGGTGGGTTTTCTTGAGTAATAGCTTCCTTCTTGTCTCCCTACTGTACAGGCCAGATTTGTGGAGTGCTTGGGCTATTGTCACATGCACACTATGATCTAGGGATGTGCATGAACCAGTTCAGAGGTCCTGTTATGGACCTCCAAACTGGTCTGAAGGACCAGTGGTTCGGCTGGTTCAATGGGCGGGCGGAGGTTACCTTTAAGGAGCAGGGAGGGTGCTCTACCCCCTCCCCCATGTCTCCTCCACCGGCACTGTCTTTAAAAACGGTCCTACGGGGCAGCAGAGAACCTCCTTGCCACCCCAGTGCACGTCGGACGAAGTGCACGGTGCACATGCACACATTGCTCTTTCATGTGCACACACATCATGCTTGCTCACCAGCAACTTCTGTTCCAACATGCACTGGGGCAGCAAGGAGGTATGCTGCCGCTCCATGGGACCGTTTAAAACAGCTCCAGCAGGGGGAATGCAGCAGGGGTTAAAGAGCACCCTCCTAACCCCCCTACCATCAAGCCACAGCTGGCTCCATGCACATCTCTACTATGATCCGTCTTGGCCATGGAAGCCTGTAGTTCTTTCAAAGTTGCCATTGGCCTCATGGTTTGCTCCCTGATCAGTCATCTTCTTGCTCGGTCATGCAGTTTGGAAAGATGGCCTGATCTAGGTAGAGTCTTGGTAGTGCCATGCACCTTCCACTTAATAATCTTGATCATGAGCCGAAGGATATTCAAGGACTTTGCAATTCTTTTATACCCATCCTGATCTGTGCCTTTCCACAACTTTGTCCTGGAATTCTTTTGACAGCTCCTTGGTGCTCCTAGTTCGGTCTTTGCTTTGAAATGAACTACCCAACAGAGGGAACCAGCAGGGACTGCTGAATTTATCCTGTCATCATGCAATCGCTACGATTTAACCTAGGTGGGGCCTCCAAATACAGGTTGCACTAGAGTGCACTTGTGCAAACACTGAAATAGCTGGCAGGATTGTATGGCCATTATTTCAAATGGCCATGTGATCCTCCAACTCCTTCACATTATTTCAGCATTTGCACAAGTGTCCTCTAACAAAACTTGCATTAGAAAGCTGCAGAACCTGCAAAACACCCACAGAATGTTGTATGATATGAGAACCACTTTCTTGAGGGTGTTTTTTTTTTTTTTTTAATGTTCCAAGAGAGAAATTTATATGCAAACTGGAGCAGTTTAATGCTAAGGACAAATAATAACATTCATTTGCCACACTGGTAAATAGTTATTGGCTTTCCTGAAAGCAAGTTATTGATTTCTACACTATGAAGATGTGACTATTTTTGGTATATTTTATAGGAAGCTTAGGCCCCAGCCTGAAGCATGAGAGCTGTCTACTGAATAGTAGTAGTATTTATACACCCCTTTTCAAAGAAAAGGTTCTCAAAACAGATTACAAAGAAAGAATAAGGTAGTAAGATCTGAGAGTCACAAAGTACTAGCCTCCACTTTGGTAACTGACTTCTACTATGAAGACGGAATGGCAGGGTGATAATCTCTGGTAACTAAAGCAGCAACAGACTTATACGCAGGTTAATTTTTCAGAGCTGGGCTTTTAATTTTAAGTAGTGAGTGGAATTAATCAGTACCCTATGCTACATTAGCCTGGCCCATAACAAAAACTTTGTAGCATGTGGCCCTCCAATCTTTAACCTAATTTATTCTGATTGCTACTAGAGCACAGGGCTGATAAAACTCTCTCCATGATATATGACTAAATGCAACCATACAGGAAGGAGTCAAAGCTTTGCTTTTGTTCCCGAAAGATGCTGATAGTGGCAACAAAACTGAAGCAAAAAGAGTACCACCAGGAGAAGAGCTGCATTAGTGGCAAGGAAAGCAAAAGGACCCCACAGCAAGACACAGGAGGAGGAGACCTTTGTTCACATTGTGGGCAGTTCATTCAAATTTTCAGAACACAGATGGTTTCAGGCAGATGATGGACATGCAGTGGCGCTCTTCAGGGCCAAGGTCCAGGGCCTTCACACCCCCTGGGGCCCCCAAATTCTCTTTAGTCTACCCTGCGTAGTATGGTCGCCATTGGCCTGCATTGTGCCAGGTGCTTCAGAGGCAGAGGGGAGGGGGAGTGAGGAAAGAATTATGTGGGATGGGAATATGTTAAGTTGTGTGTTGAAATGTTTCTGCTAATACATTTTTGCATAAATATACCTGTTTTATATTCTTACATCTTTGTTAATTCAGTTGCTGTTTGTGCCCTCAAGAAGCCATGTGTTAAAAATACTGTGTTTGTCACGGGTGTGTGTGTGGGGGGGGGGTGTATAGGGAGATTATGCTTAACTTGCAGGGGGGGCCTCCACCAATGGGGGCCTCCAAAGGCCTTTAGGTCCAGGCTCCAAAATTACCTAAGTGTACCTCTGTGGACATGATATTGGTTAACACGTGGACAGCTGAATCTCCTGCCCTTAAATACAGACCTAAAGTGGATCTATTTGTGACTGTGGCTATTCAGTACCTACAGGAAAGCTTTTCTGATTCAGAATTGATACAGAATTCAGGATTGTCCAGTCATTCTCCTTGTGGGCCTGAATTTGCTTAGGTTTAAGGGCTGCAATATTTGGCTTTTTGGCACAGACACATGCATATAAAATAATAGGAGTACTGTGTGAGACATGAAGGCCATGTGTATTTTCCCCTTTGAAATAAAAGTGAAAGCTAGCTCCTTTGCCAGGCCCTGCTTGTTGGTTCTGACCATTTGTGATGTGATGGAGTGTGTGTGTGTGTGTGTGTGTGTGTGTGTGTGTGTGTGTGTGGGCAGACATTCACAGTCTTATTTAGATGAAGCATGGGGCAATGAAAGTAACAAATACCAAATTTGCAAATATTGCAGAGTTTGTTCTATAAAGGTCTAACTTTTAAACTCAAAGCACCAAATAAGCTAGCTCATCCTGTGCAATTCTTGTGTAGAACTTTATGGCTGCCTAAGATTACAATAAACCTTCTACAGTGGGACAAGTTAGCTGAGCCCTGAAATGTGAATGGGTGCCTCAGACAGAGTGCCAATGCCTCATCTCCCCCTTTAGCTTTAACTGGGTGGGAGAGAGAAGCCACAGGCAACCTTCCCTCCTTGTCCACATGCCTTGCAAAGTTTACAAGGACCAGATCAGGAGCTACTGATATGACGCCTGGCAGCTTTACAAGGCATTGGGGCTAGACGGGGAGTTGCCAGCAGCCTCCTCTCCTTCTGACCCCTTTAAAGTCTGCAAGGGTCAGGGACCAGTTCCAGACCCAACTCTTGCAGACTTTGGAAGGAGCACAGGGGCAGGATGGGTGATGTCCCCAGCAGCAGAGCACCTGAGGCACCCATTTCACCAACACTTCCATCAAGGTGCACCTAGCTGCCATTTCAGCACACCACCAAGGCTGGGATGGTAATGTGTCTTTGTCCATCCTGACTCCAAACAATTTCTAAAACGGGTTAACAACCTGTGAGGGCACCCATTGAGCCTTGGAGCCTCTCACTTGTGCTGTCCACACTTACAGAGGCCCCTTTTGAACCATTGCTATCTGCCTCATGAGGTTGCTGTGACTAAAAACCGCCTTTCTTTTTGCCATCACATCAGCAAGGCAAGTCAGCAAACTTGCTGCACTAAGGGCAGACTACTCTTACACCAAGTTCTATCCAGGCAAGGTTATCCTGAGCCCGGATCCTAACTTCTGCCTAAGGCTGTATCAGACTTTCATATCAACCAGGACACTTTGCTACCTACTTTTTTTTTTTTTTTTTGGTGACCCTTCTACACCCCTTGAGCGTTCTATGCACGCCCTGGACGTCTCCTTTATTTTTTTGAACTGCACTAAGTCATTCAGGTGGTCAAACTATTTGTCTCCTATATGGGGACAAGTAAAAGCCCTGCCATCTCAAGACAAAGATTGTCCAAATGGCTGGTTCAGTTGACAGAGGCGTAACTATGGGGGGGCGGGGGGGCACGTGCCCCGGGCGCCATCTTTTCTGGTCACATGGGGGCGCCGCCATGACCAAAAAAAATTTAATTTTTTTTTAATTTTTTTTTTTGTTAATACAAATGTTTCCTGCTCAGTGCAGCAGCACTGCAGCAGTCAAGGGAGCGTGTTGGCGCCCCTCCCCCATGAGCGGTCCCTTCCGCGCTGCCCGCGCCCCCCATTGCTTTGCTGGCGCCTGGCAGCCAGTCAGTGGCCTGGCTTGGCGGCGGCGGCGGGCGCTTGTGAGGAAAAACCTAAGTATAATGTAGTATGTTTGGGGGGGGGGTGCCATTTCAGTGCTTGCCCCGGGCGCCGTTTTCCCTAGTTATGCCTCTGTCAGTTGATCACCTTTTGCTACAAGAAGCAAGGCGTGCAGGAGCCCTCCAAGGTCAGGGTGCATTCTACTAGATCCATGGCTACCTCAGCTCATCTTTGTGTTACAAACAGGTTCCAATGCAGCTCCCGGACCTTAAAGTCAACCCTTGAAGCCCCACTATACTATTCTTGTTTCCTAAAGTCATCCACACAACTTTCTGGAGCCTTAAAAAAAAACAAAAAACATTTCTGCCAGAGCAGGGACGATCATGCTCTCCTCCCAAGCAGAATTTAGCTGCTCAGTTTCTACAAACCTGCCTGTTATTCGGCAGTCTGGCAGCATCACAACTGGAACTGATCCAGCCTGACCACATAAGAGGAATTACTGGATACCTCTACATCAGACACTGTTGTAACTGTGGGATTTGAATCCAAGTCGCCCTGAGTATGAAAGATTTTATCCACAAAGAACCCATTAAACATGTCACAGCGTGTAATAGATGGTTCCAAATTCTGGTTCAAGGGAGGAGGGGCACTTACTAGTCCCCTCACAAACCTGAACTCCACTGGATGTGAACCTGCAGGTCAATATGAAACACTTCTTTTCCACATGTATCTCCTGAGCATAGATCTTCAATTGTGCTCTATGTCACCATCACTGCTGCTTCTTTGTATTTTGTATTGTTAAATCTTTTTAGTTAGATCTCTATCATTATATTTTAGCTTGATATTTCAATTGTGTAATTTTTATAGTTTTTTGTTTTAATTTTTCTATGTGAACCACCTTGGTATTGTTTTTAATGAAAGGCGGTATATAATTTAACAATAAATAAAATAAATTAAAAATATCTGTCTGAATCTTTCTCCACTTGCACTCCAGTCTACCTCGCCGCTTCAGCCCCCTTAGTTCTTCCGCATACCAAGGGGCCAATTTTGAAGTGAGTCAGAGAGGACACTTAGGAGCGATCTTGTCTGCTGACCTTGTGAGTTTGCTGTTCCAGTTCTCTACCAGGACATCAACAGGATCACCAGCAGAGCCAACACTAAATTCCTCCAAGGCTCCTTGGAATCCTATGGGATCCAATAACCTTCTCGGGTGGACCATCTTAATAGGCCCCTTACCCTTGCAAAGGTGGGATGTGATGGTGAGTCCCACCTTAACCAGATGGTGGTCCTTCCATGACATGGGAAAACACCAGCGTCCCATCCAAGGAATATCACCCTGATCAGAGTGAAAGACCAGATCAAGTGTATGACCAGCAACATGTGTCAATCCCGAGACTATTTGGGATAGGCCCATAGTTGTCATGGCCGCTATGAACTCCTGAGCTGTCCCGGAAAAACTGGTCCCAAAGTGGACACTGAAGTCCCCCACCACCACAAGCCTGGGATACTACAACACCAAGCCCAAGACCAAGTCTGTCAGCTCAGTTAGAGACTCTGTTGGGTAGCAGGGTGGTTAGTACATCAAAACAAGTCCCAGTCTATCCCTGGTCCCCAAACTTAAGTACACACATTCAATATGGTCAGACACTTTGACAGGGATCTTGGTAAGGGAGATGTTATTCTTATAGACCATAGGCACTTCACCTCCCTGCCCACATCCCCTCTTTGTTCCTCAATAGAGTGCCCTGGAGGGAGAAGCTGGGACCAGACTGGGCCACCAGCCTCTCCCAACCAAGTCTCTGCGATACATTCCAGGTCTGCACCTTTTCCAGTTCTACAATGTCCTTAAGATATGGTGACCAGAACTGCATGCAATACACCAAATGTGGCCACACCATAGTTTTGTATAAGGGCATTATAATATTAGCAGTTTCATTTTCAACCCCCTTCCTAATGATTCCAGGCATGGAATTGGCCTTTTCCACAGCTGCCACATATTAAGCTGTCCACCACAACCCCAAGATCTCTCTACTCATCAGTCACGGATAGCTCAGACCCCAGTAGCCTATATGTGAAATTGTGGGGGTTTGCCCCAATATGCATCACTTTACACTTGTTAACATTGGACCACATTTGCCATCTTGTCGTCCACTCCCCAGTTTTGAAGAGATCCTTTTGGAGGTCCTCACAATCCCTTTTAGATTTCACAACCCTAAGTAGTTTGGTGTCATCTGCAAATTTGGCCACCTCACTGCTTACCCCAACTTCTAGATCATTTATAAACAAGTTAAAGAGCACTGGTCCCAGTACCGATCACTGGTCTTTAACAAGTTAAAGAGCTCTGATCCTAGTACGTAACAGACAACAGGATTTCTTGACAGATGAGCAGAGTGTTTGCATAGGTTTGCTTTACTCTACACGCAGATGATTAAAAAGTAAAGCAGCAATGAAAGACTACAAATTAAGGAAATGCTTGAGAGATCAAAAAGCAAGCACTGGCCATGGGTTACTTGCCTGGTTTTGATCACTGTAGTCACACTCCCTGACCACAACGAGTCCTCCTTTCTGACTTGGGTGACCCTGGGCAACCAGGCATTTATTTGTCTGGAGGTGATACAACTGCAAGCAAAACAAACATTTTAAAAGACAAGAGAAAATGTGAGCAACAAAGGAAATTTGCAGCCACTAATCTGATCATTTTTGTTAATGGGAGGGAGGGGGTTTGGGGGAAAGAATTTCTCAGTTGACAGCATGTTCTGACACAATAGCACATATGACAGAAAATCCTTTACTCTGTAATGCTCACAGTGTCATTAGTATTTGATAGTACAAAAACACAATTCATATGGCAAAAATGTTATGCTAAATACAGGGTGAAGGTATGAGGTTGCTCTTCAGTTGCGCATCTTGCGTCTTACATAGTGAAAGCGTTTGTGCACACACATGGATTCATGGCTAAAACATGCCACTATAACAGCATTATCTTTATCCCAACACTACCAATTCAAAGGGAGAGGGAAGAGTAACAGGATAGTAGTCAATGTCGTAGGGAAAAAGTAAAATTCTAATTACTATGAAATCTGAGGCCAAGGTGTGCTATGACATCATTTCTCTGTGATGCCCATCCTGGAACTCAAGGGGAAGCACTACTTGGAGCGATATTTAGAGAGTGGAGAAACTGAGGCTGGGGAATGGGTTAGGTATTTTTCTCCTACCTACCACCTTCCCAATCACCTCATCCCGAAGTGGCCTTTCCAGTTTAAAAGGGGCCACTGGGCCCTTACATATGCATATGTAAAACGTATAGGCTATTCTCATGTGCACCCTAACCCAAGCTAGGAAAGCAGGCTGTACATGAGAACTGCCAGGATCAGGCTTGATCCATGCAGGGCAACGCCTAGCCCCACTTTGAAACCTTAACCCAGGCTCCGGGATCGTTCAGCCCCAGCAGTCACAGATGGGTTCCTAGATCCAGGTTGCATGAATACAATCAGGATCAAGTCAAGGATCTCCACTTGCTATTACTGCAATTGCCACCCCAGTGCAAAGCACTGTCTCAGTAAATCTAGTCATTTACACAGTATCTAATGTGGAGGATGTTAAACAAAGGGTAGCACCACAGAGATTGCATGTGTGGTTATGGTTCTCCTACAGCTTTGTATATTTGCTTTTTAAGGCTAGGTAATGAAAAGTGCCATAAATACTGCACAATGAAATTGGTTGCAGATTCAGAACAATCAAAAATTCTTCTTCAGGCAACACATAACTAATTTACCAGAATTTGCTACTACCACATGTGGTGACAACTGTTGGCTTTAAAAGGGGAGTAGACAGATTTATGAAGGACAGACATATAAACAGCCATTAGCCACAACAGCTACATGGAACCCAAGTTCAGAGCAAATACCTCCAATCACCAGATTCTGGTAACAAACAGGAGGCCTGGTCTTTATGCCCTGTTTGTGGGATTCCTGCAAGCATCCAACTGGTCACTTTTCAAAACAGGGTGCTGGGCTAGATGCAGCAGGGCTTTCTACAGAATTTGTTGTTCTATTATTGTAACTGCAACTATGAGTGCAACTCTATTGATTCCTCCAGATCAGTTCCAGCTATAGAGGTCCCAAAACCAAGGCATCTGGTGAGCTATAGCTGCTTAAGGCTTTCCAGAAGCATAGACTTACAATCATCATATAAAAACCACTCTTGTGATGACAGAGTAAGCTAAGGAATAGCGACCTGCCCAACATCAGTGCATCCAAGCACAAGGCAAAGAAGAGAATACAATTTGCATTCTCCAAAGAGCAATTTTCTCTTGCAAGATAGAACAGTTATTAACTTGGGAAGACCAACCACATGATACATTGGCTAGAATTCAAAAACAAAAGTCATAGGGCAAGTTGTTTGTCTCATTACACAATTCTGATGCACTGCTTCCCACTACACGAGTGTTTCCGATAGAACTCCCATGGTAAATGTTCTGTCAAAACTGAACACACACATGGATTTTCCAAGAAACCAGCAGAACAAAATATTCCTGTTGGCTCCAACTCACAATCTTTCTTGGAAAAAGCCATGTGACTGTTCAGTTCTGATGTCACATTCCAGAGCAAGAACCCCATATTAATAGAGGCCCTCAGAACTCAATGGCCTACAAAGGCAAAAAACCCAACAACCCTTCATTTAGGAAAAAGGTTCCATTTACTTGGAGGAAATAAACAGTACACATTTGATTCTTTAGGCATCTTTGGTTGAAGAATTACAGTGCACAATCAGTAATTTTCAAAGCAACCCTTTCATTAAAGTTGTACCATTTTAAACAACCACAAGGTAAAAACAGAGTTCATTTTAATCCAGATGCAAGAGCTACTTTTTAAGAACTTTAATTTTGAAATAAGAACCTGGGCAGGTTGGGCAGGCTCTTACCCTTCCACGCTGTAGTGTTTTTGGTCGCTTTTGCCCTCTGTTGAAAAAGACTGGAGGCTGCACTTTGGCATTGGACCCAGAAATTTGCATCTCTGGATATATGTGATCCAAGTACCACTTGAATGAATTGCAGTTCAGCTTTTTTCTCAACACAACACGGTGAGTAATATTTCCATAGTTCCTAGTCCTTAATTCTGGTCGTAGGGCGAAATACTGTTCCTGTGTTAGAGAGAAGCAAGGGGCAGGGGGTTAAAATTTGAAACAATGATTCTAGTACATGACATCAGGAATCTATTTTAAAGTGTGACTTTATTCACAGCACGGGAAAGAGCAAGTGATTCCTCTAAATTTTAAACCAAAGTAGTTTATGCATGCTAAGCTACATCTTCAAACTCCTCTGCAAGCTTGGCCAATTCTGCAAACCAGAACTACATCACAAGAGATGTGTAGCTGCCTCTAACACAGAATGCTGTATGTCTTCCTTTCTTCCCTACCATCAGGTCATCATCGTGCTCTGAGCACTTCAGCCAACACTTACCATGATAGATTCTTTCTCCGCAGCGTAAGGAGGGTATTCTCACATGGGTTGTACCTTCCTTCAGAAAGACAGGATCATGAACATTCCACATTTTCCCAGCACCCCATAATGGTGCAACCTAGGGGAGGGGGCACTTCCCAGTGTATTGCACAGAATGTTGCATGTATGACTATCTGCTTGGTGGGCAGAAGTCATGGGTGTATGCTTGGTGCAAGGAGCTCCTGGCTCTCAGGAAGTGTGTCATTCTTTTTCTCTGGGATGGAGAGAAGATGGACAAAACAAAGGAGGCCATACTGACCTTGGGTAAGAACATCAGGTTGGTTGGCAGCACCATACTGCTTGGCTGGAATAAACATGGCTCCTTACAGACAGACAAGACCCCCAATTCATAATACACCCAGCAACGAGAGGAAATCGCCACAAGGAAAAAAAGCCTCCCAAGAGCCATTTTAGAGAGGTAAACAACTGAGATATGCAGATGGCATTTTTGTTAGAGCCTACAAGATTTTGTTCAATTTCCAGGTAAATCTGTGAACAGTGGGAGGAGCCAAAATGGATGCACCTCTCAGAAAGTGTTTCAGTTGAGGACAAGCTAATAACCACAACTTTGAGCTCAACTTTATAACCATGGAGACATTATAGCCTGACATTTTAGAGTAGAGGCTTAATCTCTGGTCCAGCCCACCCTGTAGAAAAACTATCAGATATGAGTGTACAACATAGTCAGCTTCTTCCTCCTATACCATGTAAGACAAGACTTCCAAGTGCTCTCATATCTTCATCATGGATGGACGTCTAGAGGTCATAATAGTGTCAATAACCCTCGTGAAATAACTCAGCTTTTCGAATGATGCCCATGCAGAGAGTTGAAGCCATAACAGGTCGGTATTGGTCTATGGCCAAGGTTGGTCTATGGGGAATGATCCAGGGACGTTTCCAGGGCATTTTGATGAGTTACAACTACAGTTTAGAAGATGACCTCAACTCTCTTCATTCTGCTCTCTTTAACTACAGTACATATGCTAGAACTATCCCTGATGGAAAAATGCACAGATGTTCCCTTGCCAGCTTCTTAGGGCATCTGTGGCCTTGGTTCTCTCACACTTGAACTTGATGAAAAATCAGGACACCTTGTGATTTGTGGGGAGAGACAAATCCACCTCAAAAATTCTGAATACAAGACTGGTATCACATAAGATCCCTCTGTTCCAACTCCATTCTGCTTTGTGGAAGTACTAGCAGCTCAGCCAGCCAATTAGCTCAAGTACTGAGCATCTACTCACTTCTTCTGCTGACATAGACTTTAAGTGGCATTCAGCCCAATCGAACAAAAGGTGCAATTCCTCTGTGAAGGAGCTCCATCTTATTCTTTCCTGATGGTTTACATGAGCTTTTCATCATTGCATTACTTGTGCATATCCGAAGTTGGTTTGAGACTCTGGGCTTGGGCTAAACAGATCTCCCGTAGCGGCAACCAACGGATACTGTGGAAAGACTCTGCCTCTCCTATAGCCTAGGGCACCAAGCAGGGAGGGGTGCTGACGGCCAGCCCCCTTGGGCCAGCAGGCAAAAGAGGGAGCAAATGGGCAACAGAAAAAGCAGGCACTCTCCATTCCTGTTGCCCACCCCTTGCTGTGCTGCCCCTTCTTGCCATGGAGCTATAATGACTCTCACCACTCCTCTGGACCATTCCCCCTGTCCACACCATTCATCACCCCCAAGTGCTGCAATCTCTGCTTTGGAATTAATGAGCTCTTCCTGAGGTTTACTAGGAAGCCATGTTGTTCCAGACACTGGGAAGTGAACTCTACATCCTGCTCCCCTACTGAAAGGAGGATGACCAAATTAAGAGTTATAATGTGGATCTCCTGGAGTCTCAGATTTTATTTTATTGATTGTTCGATTTATATATCATATTTCATAAAGCTCACCCCAAGGCTGTTTACAAAAGTTAATACAATAAAATTACATTAAAATCACATTGAAATATGAAAATCAATAAAAACATCACACACACCAAAAAGCAAAAGCCATACAAAACAAAGAGAGGATGGAAACGAGAGACTGGCAACCCCAGGGGTCGGAATCCTGAACAAATAAGAGTTTTCAATTTAAAAAAAAAAACAGCCATAGATGCTAGAGAATGGACACCCACTGGGAGAGCATTACGGAGCCTGGGGGCAACAGCAGAGAATGCCCTGTCCCTCATGCATGACAATCAAGCTTCTCTCAATGTTGGCACAAGGAGCAAAGCTGATGACCTTGCTGGGTAGGCAGAAACCCTTGGGAACAGACAGCCCGTCAGATAGCCCAAGACCAAATGGTTAAGTGCTTTATAGGTAATAACCAGCATCTTGAATTGGATCCTGAAACCAGAGTCTGAAGGGGGGAGCCCTGTATTGGTAGTGATCTGCCCAGTGATCGAAAGGAAGCTCTTGTGCATCAGATGGATTGGCACATGGAAATACGCCTCCATCAGGCCTATCAATGACAGAAAACCTGCTGCTTAGAGTCAGACAAGACTTTAAAGGGGAATGGCTGCTTCCCACAGGAAGACGGAAAAGTTTAGAATTTGCATGATCCTGTATTTCCATAGCAAGTGCAACCCATATGCAGATACCCTCCCACACTGTGAGAGAAACTCGGGGTATGATGATGCCCCATCATGTGTTTTCTTTTACTGCATGTTAGCAAGAGAGGAGGAGGAAGAGCAACTGCGGCAGTGAGCTGCTGTTTTTAGTGGCACCCACCCAACTCCCATAACATTTCATTTTACCGTTAGGTTACACAGCCTTGGTAGCAATTAGTTCACCCAACAGAAATTGTAGTTCCTGCTGCATAGTCAGGGGAAGTCAACATGGAACCCCGCCAACTTCCTTTTAGTGCACAAAATGCCTGAAACCTCCCACCTGCTGTTGTTAGGAGGTCTAGAAATGGGACTCTGTGTACACACACACACCACGGTCCTACAGAGGTACACAGTCTAGCTCTGCCTATCCCAAAGAAAGAAAGAGTATTCATCACTATAGCTAGGAGTAACCTAGCGAAACAGCTAAGGAAAGAGCACAGCTGCAGCTCCCTGCCTCAAAGCAGCCCAAACAGGGCACCCTAATACCCCAAGAAAGGCTCCTTTAAAGGAGACCCTAAAGCACTCCTGAGACTCCTAAGAGAAGGCAGCTCTAAAATAAAAATGTTGCCTTCATTCCAAGAGAAACCCCACCTTTACATCTAACTACCCTGAAACCTATCATTCTCCACTAGAGAGCAACCCCAGAAACTATTAACCAGGAAGCCCCTCTCCAGCACATAGACCCAGTAAACAAAGCACCTTTTTACCTGCTCCCAGGAATTTTTTCCTTTCCTCCCCGGTTCCCCCTTCCCTTCTCTGGGTCTGTGTGAGTGCTTGTGGTATCAATCAAGGATAGGTTAGGACATTTTCTTAAGTCTATCTTTTACCAGTGAAAGCAAGGAGGGTGATCAACTCCTCTCCTAGCTAAAAAGGGTTACCCCCAGCACTAATGTGGCTCCCAAACCCATAGGATCCACCCTCACAAGAGAACCCCAATCCCATAGGATCCACCCTATGGAGGAGAGGTCTATCAATGGCTACTAGTTGGAGGGCTATAGGCCATCTCCAGCCTCAAGGCAGGATGCCTCTGAGTACCAGTTACAGGGGAGTAACAGCAGGAGGGAGGGCATGCCCTCAAATCCTGCCTGTAGGTTTCCAGCGGCAACTGGTGGGCCACTGCGTGAAACAGGATGTTGAACTAGATGGGCCTTGAGCCTGATCCAGAAGGGCTGTTCTTATGTTCACCCAAACAGTCTGCTTCTTCCAGATGAAGCTGTGCTCAGACAGAGTTTGTCCATGTCTCAATAGCACACTCTAGAGCAGGGATACTCAACACTGGGTCCCCAGATGTTATTGGACTTCAACTCCCATAATTCCCAACTAAAGGCCACTGGGGCTGGGGATTATGGGAGTTGAAGTCCAATAACATCTGGGGACCCAACGTTGAGAATCCCTGCTCTAGAGTATGCCTTCCCATGAGAGCAGAGGGCAAAACCCAAGAAAGATAGGCTCTAGACAATTTTTCCAGCCAAAGGCACCAGTCAGGCATACTTCTCAGTATAGGTGATCAGATTCCCAGACACTTCTTGTCCCCATTTCCTTCGCTCAGTAAACCCCCTCAACTGTTTCAAAACCATTCACTATTTCTCCGGCAGTGGCCACCAGCAGTGTGAGGAACCACTCCTTTCTCAAACTCCACTTCTTAGTTCCCCACGGCTTCCCAGAATTTGCATAGTCCAGCCCTTGGATCTGCCCTTTGCTGGAGAGCCAGCAGCCAGCTCTCCTTCAACAGTAAAAGAAGCTGTTTCCTCCTTTCTCCTCTCCTCGACTCTCCCCCACTCTCTCCTCTTCTCTGTTCTGCTCCTTCTGCTGGTTCCTTTACTTGCTCCTTCCTCATCTTCTTCCCAGGTTGTTTCCAGTGTTTGCTCTGCTCTCGCTTCCTCCATCAGTTCTTTTACTGGCTTCCCTTCCTTCTCTCCCAGGGTTTCTCCCAGTGCTCTCTCTCTCCTTCACCCCGCCCCCTGCACTGGCTCATCTCTTCTTTTCATCCCACTCTCCTCTCTTCACTCACCAGCCAGGATTTCTCATTAAGCAGACCACCATTTACGGTTTCCCGTCCCCCATCTCTGGTAGCAACAAACATTTACCAGATACAGCAGAGGTAAAGCATTTAAGCCTGGACACGTGTACAACCTCCTTGTCCACAGCATATAGGAATCCCTGCTTTAGTAATTTCCAGCCAACCCTCTTCCTCTGTATTCAATAAAGCATTTTATTTCATTTGAATTTTAAGCCTGTGGTTGTGACTTTCTGGGAAGACTGCCTATTTAATAACCTCACCCAATGGTCCCAATAAGGGGACACGGTTTCCTCACATAACACTGAGACCATTCACACACCCCACTATTCCTGTATTAATTCCTGCTATGGTGGGAATTGTCTTGCCTTGTATTCATCCATCCACACATGTGCTAGCCGTAGAGAGTTGTGTGCCATGGTGTCCTGCCCTCCTGGTGAGCCATAAGGACGTCTTTTACGGAAAATGTGTCCTACCCTGGAGCATGGGATGATGAGAAGTTTGCCCCCACACATCCAGATCTGTTCAGAAAAATAAGGGATTAGTACAATACATAACTTTTACTTGAGAAAGAGGATCTTAATCATGTGCATGATTTCTGATGAAAGATGGTCTGTTTTAGGATTTCCTTTCTAGCTACACCTAGTAGAATCTCTCTCTCTGAACAGCAGAATGTTGTCATTATAAATGGGGTCAATCTTTTGAGTTCTCTTGAGCCCTGCACTGCTTCCAAGGGGAGCACCCAAGTATCTGAGACAGCTGATTCTACCCTGAGCACTGTGAACACCCCAGTGCTATGACCTAGCAGACTACCTGGCAGATACCTGAGCCTGTTGTAGCATACCTGAAACCAGAAGGTCGGGAACGGGCCATGCAAGGAAGAGGCCACTTGAGTTACCTTTATAGGTCCTGGTGCAGGATCCCCCACCAACAGCTGATCCAGCAGAGTGTCCACAGAGGGAAGGGGTGTGGAGGTTGAGAGTTATATCCCACTGGAACTACACCCATAACAAAGGCCAGTGAGCTTCAGTGTAGGCACCCATGGCAGGTGGCCCAAAGACAGAAAGATGCGCCTGGCGAGCCACCACTGGGCTGGCCACCAGGACTACGAAGGGAAACAACAAGGGTGGGGTGGTGCCACAAAACAGGCTGCCATTGTCCAATAAAGAGTTTGCACCCAACACACAAGGATTGCCTCTGCTTTGCTGTCCATGTAGGATGACAACTCCCACCCCTTCTGATGTGGAACTACCCTCCTGCCGCGGGTAATCCCAACGGCTCCTGTTGAAGTTTCCTTATCCAGCTAATAAAGTGAAGCAGAGCCAAGAATACTAAGCATGACATTGTCACATCACATGTTTTGTACTGCTATACATACTGAGGGCAGAAAAATGCTGGACTGCTGTTTTGGGCAGCAGCAATACAGCTCCAACATCTAGTGCCAGCTGTTATCATCTATAAGGAATGATGACCATCTCAAGTATAAGCAGTTGTACTTATGCAACTGAGGGAGATTTACACTGGGCCTCCGGCAGCAGTAGGCAAAACACCTTGAGGACCGTTGCCTTATCTCCTCAGCCCTTGCAGTGGCCTGAAGTAGTAGTCCCTGCCTTCTCCTGCACAGCATCTTTTCAGAACACACACTGATTAGAATAACTTTTGACCGCACAATAGGGCTGTACTTCCGAGTGCCCAAAGCCAAATAATATCCACCCTTTCAGGACCTTTAGAGGTGGGCACTCCCAGTGTGGCTGTCTCTGCACAGTACTGTGTACTTCTGGTGAGGGGGTTTCCTTTACAGGAGGCAGCGTCCTGTACTGCCCTAACAGCAGCTGGGTAGGCACAAAGGGAGCACTGGAAGGTGTAGTCTTTTCAAGTGCTTTCCCCATAGAGTTCTATGGCAAAAGGACTTCACCTCCTAGCATTCCCAGTGCTCTCCACCCACCTGCTCAGCTGTTACTGGGACAGTATGGGTCTCCCTGCTTCCTGAAAAGGAAGTCGCTTCCTGCACTGGAAACACACAATATTGCACAGATTAGTTAACACAGAGTACACAGGAAGCTGCCATATACCGAGTCAGACTATTGGTCTATCTAGTACAGTATCTAGCTTCACAGACTGGCAGCAGCTTCTCCAAGGTTGCAGGCAGGAATCTCTCTTAGCCCTATCTTGGAGATGCCAGGGAGGGAACTTGGAACCTTCTGCTCTTCCCAGAGTGGCTCCATCCCCTGAGGAGAATATCTTACAGTGCTCACACTTCTAGTCTCCCATTCGTATGCAACCAGGGCAGACCTTGCTTAGCTAAGGGAACAAGTCATGCTTGCTACCATAAAGCCAGCTTTCTTCTCCTGGAGTAGACATCTCCAGGATATCATATGTTATTCAGCTTTGGACACTCCAAAGCACAACTCTGCCTCACAGAGGTCTTTAAGAGGACATACTTTAGCCCTGAAAGATTCTTCCTAGTCATACCGCACGGTACTTACATTCAGATGTAACAGTAAAACAAATCTCAAAAAACAAAAAGCAGAGTTCACACTGATCCAGAAAACTAGAGATTACTACACAAAAGGACTGCTATAGTTCAAACAGTGCCCTCAGTTGCTATTCAAGGAAAAAAGGATTGCCAGCTCATCAGCACAGAAACCACCATACATACCCGAAATGAGATTTCCAGGTTTTCACCTCCCCAGATGTCCATGCCACTATCATATTGTCCAAGTTCATTGAAAAATTCTCTGTCCATAGCAAACAAGCCTCCTGCCATTGTAGGTGACCTATAAGAGGGGGGTAATTCTTTGCAAAATCATGTTATACCAAAAGGTGGAAGGAGAGGAATAGTGCAGGGCAGGGGGAAATACATATTTCCAGAGGACTGGTGGAACTCAAACAATACAAAGGATGAAAAAGTGATGTCTAGGTGGTCATCAGGGGAAGCTCTCCTCTGAATATCTGTTTCCAAAAGAATGGTGACAAGGAGCAGAGCATTTTTAGTGGTGGTAACAGTGCTGTGGAATTCCTTCACTGAACCAGACTATCTACGAACCTTCAGAATGCTAGCAGGGCTTTTGGGATGTGAAGTTGGATTTCAACTGTGTCGCTGGATTATTTTAGTCTGTAGTCTTTTTATTGCTTTGTTGTAAATATCTACTGACTGTTTTATTGATGAGGGGCCCTTGTGGCCTTAGGACAGGATACAAATTTAAGGCAGGAGATGAACCAAATGAGTGAAAGGATTGGCCTTTACCACTTTTGCCACATGCATTCTGAATTTTATTTTCCCCTTCTCTTTGTCCTTTACTACACGTCTCCAAGCTGTACTGCAAAACCTTGATCACTTTGTCTCTGCAGAGCAACTGTAGTCCATTCAGAGACTCAAGGTTATACAATAAAGACTAGTGAATCCTTGAGAAGACTGCTTTTATGGCTAGTGGGTTTTAAAAAATAATAATCAGTGTCTGTCGCAGTAACTGGCCAGGAGACAGATCTTGGGGTTGTGACAGACAGTTGAGTGTCAACTCAGTTTGCAGCAGCTGTGAAAAAGGCCAATTCCATGCTAGAGATCATTGTTAAGAAGGGGAATGAAAATCAAAGCACTAATAATTTAATGCTCTTATATAAATCTATGGTGCGACCACATTTGGAGAACTGTGTACAGTTCTGTTCACTGTATCTTGAGAACACTGTAAAACTGGAAAAGGTGCAGAAGAGGGCAACCAAGATGATCAGGGGCACCTTCCATCTCGGAGTAGATGCATGGAGTAGAGAGAGTGGACAGAGAAATTTTTCTCCCTCTCTCACAACGCTAGAACCAGGGGTCATCCCATGAAATTGATGGACAGGAAACTTACGACTGACAAAAGAAAGTACTTTTCCACGCAGCATATAATCAATCTATGGAATTCTCTGCCATGGAATGCGATGATGGCCAGTAGCTTGGATGGCTTGAAAAGGAGCTTGGACAGATTCATGGAGGACAGGTCTATCAATGGCTACTAGTCTGGGGGCTATAGGCCACCTACAGCCTCCAAATACCAACTGCAGAGGAGCAACAGCAAGAGAGAGGGCATGCCCTCACCCCTTGCCCATAGGCTTCTCTGAGGCATCTGGTGGGCCACTGTGTGACACCGGGTGCTGGACTAGATAGGCCTTGGGCCTGATCCTGCAGGGCTGCTCTTATGTTCTTAAATACTAAAACAAGCTTAAAAACATATTAACAGTTTTCCTAGAAATTGAATTATACCAGAGCATTGGTTTCAACTGTGCTACCACTAGTTAGATGTTGAACAGCATCCCCCCGAAGAACAAACATAGGTGTTCGAAATGCACCAGGAAATCACCATAACCAATTTGCTAATAAGTCTTATGACACCTCTTGGCTGCATTTTTCTCCATTCTTTTCAACCAAACGGTCCACCTACAAAGATTAATGTTTAACACAGCACCACACCATATAGGAATGTTCTTTAGCATATGGTACCACAAGTAATAGAATATATCTCACTATATAGCAGAAAATCTTACTTGATTGGAGCAGTGGCTCCCTCGGGGCCCTCCAGTTCTGACAAAGGAACAAGATCCCATTTAAAGTGCAGGCCCCAGTTGAACCCTCCACGGACAACTGGGGAAGAGCTGTAGGTAAGTGTGTCAGCGCTTATTATGTCAATGACAGGACAAACCACTGTTCTGCGTGATTCCCGGATGGGTGTCAACAAAGGTTGCAGCCACATCTCATTCACCTCACAGTGGCTGTCCAAGAACACAAGTACCTTTCCTGAGAAGGCAAAAACACATTCATTGACGTAGAAAAACATCCACTCACTCACACATCACTAAGAGCATTATCACTAGAGTTCTATACTTTTTCCTTTTAAGTGTAGCTTTTCACTGATACAAACACTGAAGCTATCTTCATGAGCAGGCAGGTGGGTGGGAAGGCAAGATCCAACTCACTCCCCTACCCCGCAAAAAACATGATTCGGAACATGCTGCTGGGAGTGCGGGTCATGCTTCCAGATGAACTGCACTGCTCCATCTCAGAGGCATCTGGTGGGCCAGTCGCTTCCTTGGATTCTGGATATCTCTCAATGCACCACATGACCAGTGCAGTGCATTGGGGAGATACTCCTGTGAGACAAGTGCTCTAGGAGCCCGTCTCTGTGCACGCTCAGGCTGCAAGCAGCCCAAGCACACACACACAATCCCAGTGCCGGGGTTAAGGGCACAATTGCACCCTTAACCTTGGCTAAAGGCCGGGCTTTGAAGTGCAGTTAGGCAGGTGGGCAGCACTGGGATCCACATCGATCCTGATGCTACACATGAACACCCTGACCCAGGCTGGGCTGTCCCAGCCTGTGTTAGGCTGCTCATGAGAACAGCCTTATTGTTTTTTAAAAATGTGATGTATTTTTACAAGATACACCATCCCTTTTTCTCAAGAGGAGTTTCTTTTTAGATTGTGAGCCTTTTGGGGACAGGGATCCATCTTATTTATTTGTTAATTCTCTGTGTAAACCGCCCTGAGCCATTTTTGGAAGGGCGGTATAGAAATTGAATAAATAAATAAATATATTCTAAACCAAGTCACTGCAACACAGAGAGAAGAGTGGGACAACATCAGGCCCAACCGTTTACCTGGGGCAGTCACAAACACTTGTTACATATGAGAGGTTCCAGCTTGTTTCAGTTCAAACAAAAACATACATAAATTTCATTGTGGTTCTCAGCTGTAATTATTCAACCATGTATCCAATAGTTTCATATTTGCAATATGATGATGTGGGCAGAACTCCCTATGATAAGCATCTGTTTGAGTAGTGTCACAATTTTTATTACACCAACACAACCTCTGACAACAGGAACAGAGATGGCCCAGCAAAGATAAAAATCACCTGAGTACTTCACCCACATGATTATATTCAGAGGAACCACCCAGCTGGATGGCTGCATATCAAACGCTGCCTTTGAAGGCAGGTATGCAAGCATAATTGAAAAATAGTGTCACTCCACAGCCATCATATTAGTGAAGAGGAAGTGTACGTTTTAATAACAACAAAAATACGCAAATTAGAACTAACACATCAGAGACAAATTAAATTCTTATCTAATCTTATGGAAATTGATCACTGTAGAATAGGACCCAAAATGATGAAAAAGAACACATGGAGCACTGAGGGCAACAGACAGGAACATGGGATAGGCAGTAAAAAAGAAAAGGCATTGAGTTCAAACATCCCATATAGACTATATTTTGAAAGCTTTGTAAACAAAGGCCAAGAAGCAGGTTTATGGAAGAACCAAGGGATCATATTCAAGAAAGTTAGTTCTTTATTCAACTATAGCTATGTACATTTTCCTACCTCTTCTTATCAGCAGGTACGGCCTAGAAAAGCTATTCTTAGACTGAAATATTGAGCACTAGTATCATTTCATTGTAATGTGATGCTGAACAAGTATGATTCAAGCCTGGGATCTTCAATAAAGTCATATTACCACAATGTAGATGCTCAACACACATTAATTAGGAGGCGCTTATGTCATCATTAAAAAGTTATAATACAAGCTTTATTGATTTAACCCCATTTATCACTGGTGCACATTAATGCACAATGTAGAGTGATTACAGAGATTAGCAAGTGATATTCTAACTCAATTAATTGTAGCTAAGCAAATCTCTCGGGTAAGGTGACTGTGAATTGCCATGCATAGGGTATTTGTAAACTGCATTAATAAGACTGTGTTTGTCATTGTTATGATGAATAATTTCATCTGAACCTACCAACCTGTATGTTATGAGACAAAGTCAAGAAGTCTCCCTTGTGGGAGAGGGGGACAAGCCTAAATCTTACCGTATTTCATAAGTTGTGGTATTCACAAGGGGTAGGCATGACAGAATTCTCTGCCACAGGATTTGGTGATGGCCACTAGCTTTGATGACTTTAAAAGGGGCTTAGACAGAATCATGGAGGACAGGTCTATCAATAGATACTAGTCTGGTGGCTATAAGCCTCACAGGAAAGTGCTGCTGGATACCAGTTGCAGGGGAGCAACAGGAGGAGAGGGGGCAAGCCCCCACTCCCTACCTGTGGGCTTCTCAGAGGCATCCAATGTATTTTGCTACCAATGTATTTTGTGGTACAATATGACCTGCTTACAAGCAATGGGGGTCTATAACTGAGCTTGCACCCACACAGCATTAAAGATTTCACATTTACAGAACACATACTAGAGAACAAACAAAGAAGGCATTAAAATTTGGGCAAGTCGGAGAAAATGTTGAGCATTACACAGCATGTGTGCTATTGCAGTCACAGGTGATTCTGTAAAATTATATGGAAGCATATGGAAGTACTGAAGAAACAAAGAGAGATAACTTGAGCTTGTAGAGACAGGAAACATTACCTGTAGCGTGAGAGGCTCCAACCATTCTCCCTCGAATCAGTCCTTCTCGCTTCTCATTCCTTACCAGTTTTATGTTGTTTGGAAGGCTTTTTGTTATATAAACATCCAGGTCTTCTTTTAGGTCAGCTGGAAAAAATAAAATAAACAGAAGCCGATAGTAATATGTTTCCAATACCATTTCACATGAGTTCTATTTAAAGAGTCAGTAAGAGGTCTCCAACCAAGTGGTGTAGAAATATTTTGGCACATTTGATGGATATGGGATGGTTGTCTTAATCAGCCTTCTCACTTAATTATTTTCAATTTTGAAGAACACTTCTCAAATAAGGGTTGGAAGGAGTCTAGGAAGTTCTTTATTCATGGCAAACCAGAAATGTGGGGCAGTGGAGAAAAAAATTGAATTCTGCCTACCTTAATTATTAAGGAAGGCAGTGTGGAATGGATACATCCAAGAATACAAGAACGGCTCTGCTGGATCAAGCCAAGACCAAATCAGTCCAGAATTCTGTTTCCAACAGTCGCCAGCCAGATTCCTCCAGGAAGCTCATAAGCAAAGCAAGGCGGCAATAATCCTTCACGGTTGTTACCATTAAGTCTGAATCGGCTTTTTAAAAATAAACCTTACAAGAGTAATATTTTTGCAAATGTTTGCCAACCTAGACTACACTATGCAGAATTGAACAAGTTCAGCCCTGTGAAGGACAAAAAGATTTTGCCAAAACTTCGGCAGTGGATGCATGTAGTACCTAAATTTAAGAGAAAGGCTGTGAAACACTGAATCAGCGTATAGGCCCATTGGCAAGGAGTCAATGTTAAATCCTCCTCTATTGTTTTTAACAGCCAAACTTAGTAGGCAAGAACAGAATGCCTTTCCAAATTACACACAAGTAATCAACAAAGGCAGACACCTAGTGAAAAGTGTTAAAGCTAGAAATCCACAAGAAAAAATCATTATGGTAATGAGAACAGGTTGCTTACTGCAGTGATCCGCCTCCCTTCCCCCTAGTCAACAGCGAGTGAACCCTTGCCTTGATGCACACACTGGTGAACTCCAGAGCAGCCAATCATACTCTAGGTGGGTGGGACTTAGAGAGTGGTTGCTGGGAATTCTGGGAACAAGTCTTTGTTGGACAGAAGTGCATGCAGAAAGGCTTAGTAAGGGGCAATGGAGTTTGCTCCCTCATGGTCAAAGCCAGCATGGAGGTTTCTCTCATGGAATAACTCTGTAGATCCTTAAAAGTAAGGATTGCAGGAAGCATGATTCTCCTCAGGAATTAGGTGAGTTCAAGGAAAAAGGAATTCAGCATAGGAAACAGTTTGTCAGTCAGATTGCACGTTAGAAACATATTTCTTTGTGTGTTTTGCATATTTCTGATACTGTTTTATTATAGTTTACCTGCAATGTAATAGAAAGATGGCCTACACACATCCTACCTAGGGTGTTGCAAAAGACTCTGTAAACATTTAAGTGTGCCTAAGACAGCCTATTTTTTGTAATCTACTAAGTATTAACTGCATCTACAAAAGCTACAAAGCCTCAAATGGAAGCAGTCTGCAGTATTTGAATAAAACTGTTTTTTAAAGACTTTTCTTTTTACAAGCCGAAGGGGGATTTTCTCTGGAGCAAATACATCCTCAGACATTCAGCAGCTATTAGTTTTCTCATCCCTTGTAAGCTTACACGTGGAAGGGGTTTGTGGTTTGTTTGTTTTTGTATTTGCCCAATACCCAGTTACAGAGGGACCTTGGATTACAGCACCCAATCCACTGGTCTGGTTCTCTGCAAGTTTTAATGTGCTTTGTGGCAGCATTTTGAACCTCAGCATTTCTTTCACTCATGTGAGCTTGCCCCGAGACAAAGGCTTTAATCAGCTACACTTAACTATAGCTGAGGTTCATCTAGTAGTCATCTGTTCATTCACACCAATGGGCTTCACACGCGCTCTGAAGTCCATTTGGGATCCTTCCAAAGCTCTCTTCAGTTCTAGTTTTTTGGAAGGAGCCTCTCCCCCTCTGGTATTGCAGCGCCTGACTTCCCTCAGTTTGAATGTCCACCGATCTGAAAGAGACTGCAAGGAAGGAAGGGAAGGATGTGTGAATGAAAACGGCCACTAGATGAACCTCGGTTACAGGCAAACAACTTGTTGTTCATCATCATGATCACTGTTGTTCACACCAATGGCGCATCGCAAGCTCACCCACCTAGTGGTGGGACAGCAGTCACTGGAAGATAGAATGCAGCATAACTTGTCCAAATTCCTAATCCTACCTGGAGCACAGGTCCAACACATAATGCGTTAGAGTGTGGAGTAGCCCATTTTGCAGATGACATCTATCAGGACATTCCAATCAAAGGAAGTGGAGTTAGAGACCGCTCTAGTGGAGTGTGCACTGTTAGACTTTGGGGGTCCTTGCCTGCAAGTTCATATGCCAAAATAATAGCACTTACCACCCACCTAGCTGAGTGACAGGTTGAGAGTCAAGAGAATGGAGAGCATAAGACACAAACAAGGCTGGAGATTTTCTTATTGATTCTGTTCTCTTCTTGTAGAATGTTACACAAGGCCAAACAAACATCAAAGGAATGAAGGATGGGTTCAGGAAACCTGTGAAGATGGGTTTGGGGGGAAAACAGGAAGCGACAAGAACTGTGACGTGTGGAAAGAGCTCACCACTTTGGGGAGAAAGCTGACAACCAGGTACAGCTGAACCTTATATATCTGTGGAACAATAGATATGGAGGATCATCCCCGAGTGCCCTGAGTTTGCTTTCCTGGCGTGCAGAGGTGATGGCCACCAAGAATGCCATTTTTCAGGTAAGTAATCAAAGATCACATGTGGCCAAAGGTTTGAAGGGTTTACGTATTAGGTGGGTGAGCACCAGCGGGAGATCCCATGGAGGTGAAGTGAGTGGCATATCAGGGTACAGGTGAATGAGGCTCCCCTCCCAAAAAAAATTAACCATAGCAAAAGGGGGGTCTGCCCCCAACGGTATTGTATATGCAGATATTGCCACGAGATGAACCTCAGCTTAGGAAAGAGAAAGTCCTGCTGCCTTTAGATGGAATAAGTAGTCCAACAGGGCCAGACTCGGTGCCCTGTATGGGTCAACATCCTTGGCCCGAGCATATTCAGAGAAGCGTTTCCACTCCAGTTCATAAGTCTTCCAAGTGGAAGGTTTTCTAGCTGCCTCCAAACAGTTTGTAAATGTGGTTCTATACTGAGGACAGGAGCCACACCATGAGGTGTAGCTGAGCAATATCTGGATGTAGTACAGAACCAATGTCCTGAGTTAGAAGATTTGGGAGTTTCTGCAAGTGGAGAGGTTTGTCCAATGCTAGTGACATCAGCAGGAAAAACTATGTTCTCCATGGCCGAAAAGGGGCAATCAGAATAGCCTTTGTGGGTTCTCTTTTCAACTTCTGGAGGACCCACAGAATGAAAGGAATTGGTGGAAACAGATACAGAAAGATTCCTGTCCAGCAAAGTGCAAAGGCATCCCCTAGAGAGTGATGACCTGCTCCCATCCGAAAGCAATATCGGGTAAATTGGCGATTTGTTTGCGAAGCAAAAGCATCCATGGTTGGGGACCCCCACTGCTGGGTAAGAATTGGCCAGTGTAAACTCCATTCATGAGATGTTGTGAGGGATCAACTCAGCAAGCCCGCCAGAACACTGGTTTGCCCTTGAATGTGAATGGCTGGGAATTCTAGGTCATGCACTACCACCTAGTTCCAGATTTGGAGGGACAGGAAGAGAAGAGTCCTGGGGCCCATGTCTCCCTCCCTGTACAGGTAGGCATTCGCAGTCATGTTGTCCATGTGGACCTGTGCATAATGGCCCTGGAGAGACAGCAGGAAGCCTTTCAAGGCTCTGAAGATTGCCCGGAGTTCTAAGAAGTTAATGTGGTTCCTGGCTTCCAATGGCGACCAATGCCCACTTATCCGATAGCCTAAAACATGTGCTCCCCAGCCTGACTCAGATACATCCGTCGTTAGGATGATCAGGGGTTTTTCCAAATTGAAGGGAAGGCCCATTTCGAGGCGATGGTATGGGGTCCACCATTGCAGAGATCTCTGTATTGCAGGTGGTAGGCAAAACTGTTTGGCTTGTCTGTCCTTCTGAGGATTGTAATTGTCCAGGAACCAACGCTGTAAAATCCTCATTCTCAGCTTGGCACGGGGCAGTACTGAGGTTGTGGATGCCTAACATTCTCTGTATCATGTGAGTGGTATGAAAAGACTGAGTTGATAGCCATCAGGCCAGATGTACAAGGGCACAAACCCTCTGTTCTGGGAGGTATATTCATGCAATAATTGAATTCAGGATTACTCATACAAAGGGGATAACTCTCAGTCTTAGTCAAGACTTTTTGAAGTTCACCTGTAGGCACAGAGCCTGAAGAAGGGTAATCATTTCTGACACTTACCTCTCCAGAAGCAAGTGACAAAACAGTCAGCAGCCAATTGTCCAAAAATGGAAAGACATTGATCTTCTGACGATGGAGGTGAGTGATCAGCACAGCCATACACTTTGTGAAAACTCATGGTGCCGTCAAGAGGCCGAATGGCAGGACTTTGAACTGAAATCTGAGGGGCCCACCTGCAAATATAGAAATCAGCAGTGTTGTGAGTGGATCAATATGTGATAGTAAGTGTTCTTTAGGAAGCCCGCTTGATGTTAATCTCCCCCTTATTGTCTAAGTTTTTAGGACACTCTGATGATTTTTATTTGAAGTTTTTATTACTTAACCCAGATGAAAAAATTATTAATATAGTGGCCAGGTTTTGTTTTATAATCTGCAAAACCCGATCTGATCTTTAGCAATGCATTTCATAAGTAGTTTATATATTCCTCTCTTCTTTTTAAATTGTATTTACATGATGCATTGTTTGTATTTCTTGTATATTGGTCTATGACCTTAATAAAGTTCTGTTCCATAAGCGTTCTTTAAGTTGATCAAAGCAAACCACACACCTGCAGATAAGAGAAGTACAATCTCTGAGACAGTCACCACGCAAAAATCGGGGGTACTTCACCAAGCACTTAGGGTCTCAAAGGTCTAAGATGGGATGTAGACCTCTGTACGGTTTTGAAACCATGAAGGGGGAATAAAAGTCCGTTGTTCGGTCAGTGGATCTATCGCAACTTTCTGTAGTAGTGTTTCCACCACCTGCAGGAGGGATGGTGTCGCTGGAGTATGCCTCCCCAATAACGGGGGCAGTTTCTGGATTAATTCTATGGCATAACCAATCCTGATGATTGTCAGGACCCAGAGGTCATTAGTCAAGAAATCCCAAGTTTCCAGATAGGGCTGGAGGTGCATAGTAGAGAGAGGGGGGAAGAGAGAGAATAAGAGTCACTGCCACTTAGAGAAGGTGGATTGGTTTGGTTTCTGGTGCAGCTGTTTTTGGCTGGAGTAGGAGTCGTGTTTCCAAAAAGGAGTGTGTTCTGAACTCCTCAGAAGGGGACTCCGGTTTAGTCTAAATCCTTAAAGTCTTCATTAGGAGAGTCTTCTTGAAGTTCCATCTGCAGAACATCCTACAGCACCTCAGGCTGTAGCAGTGGCAGAGGTGCCGAGGTCTCTGTCCAGGATTTTGTGAGGCACCATAGGTGGGTCAGCATAGTGGATAGGTTGGAAGAGGTTGCCTGCTCTCTGGTGTCCCGGATCTGGAGCAGTGAGTTTGGGTTCAAGAATGAGCATGGTGCTGACCCTTATACATGCAAGGTGAATAATAGCATCTCAGAGAACAATCATATTGATCACCATAAACTGGATCATAGTTATCTTCAGAGACATAGCAGTCCTCATAATTATCATCATACTGTTGAAGCAGAGAAGGTATTGGAATCCTCAGTCTCAGTACCAAGGGAACGTCCATACTGAAGAAGGAATCGGTTACTATGGCTATGGGGGTTCCATTGGCTGCTCTGTCGGGGCAGGCAGCAAAGTAGGTGTAGGCAACTGGTCCAAAGATGTCAAGTCCTGCGGCACCATGGGCTTGTCAGGTGCAAATTCTCCTGATTGAAGGAGGATGGAGACTTCCACCTCTGTTAAAAGTGACACAGTTTGTATTGGCGCAGGGACAGAAGGATGGGTACTCTTTTTTTGAATCTATGGTAAAGCCTTTAAGAAGGTTGTAGATGCAGATAAGCTCTTCTTTTGTTTAGCAGACGGGTCCAAGATCATCAGCTTCTTCTTTTTCAGTGATGGGTCAACTGGTAACTTGAGTTTCAGTGCAGTTGGTACCATGGAGCTGCTCGATATCGAGATGGCAGAGGAAGTCAAAGTGAAGGAATTGGGTCCACAGACCAAGACGGCACACTTTCTAGCCATTTTGTAGTGATGAAAGGGTGATAGATTTAGTAGTTCCAGCCACCAAGGGCATTGCGTGAGCTAGCACCCCCTTACGGAGAGGGTTCATTTGAGGCACCACCAATTCTGAGGCTTAGGAAGCCATGGTTAGAGGCTGTAAGAAAACTGACAAAGCCTTCTCCCACAAAAGTGTTCTGAGGTATTGATCACAATTTTTCACACCTGTTTAATAAACCATAAGCAAAAAGTACAAGAGTCTACTTTGTGTGTCTCCAAGACACAAAAATCAGCAAGAATAGCCATGTGTGGACGGTATCTTCACACAGCAAACTGAACAGTGTTTAAAAGTAACTTTCTTCTCCATACACCAGGAGCAAAACGGTTGCAAAAAAAAGCCTTTCCCTCAAAACCAACCACAAAAAGTAGGGGGGAAATACTTATATAACAAAGAGAGGGGTTTCATTAGTTTTTTAAAGGCCCAATGGGGTGTGAGAAGACGGGGGGGATAAAAACAAAAAGATGCAAAATGCAAAAGACATAACTTTTTATAGGAAGCTAGAATAAATGAGAAAGAAGGGGAAAGGACTGTTCTCACACAAGAGCAACAGAAGGAACCTCAAGCCGGAGTTGTAGACATGGCTGCAGACAGAGGCGGAAGGGCTCCTGCCAAAAAGCTAGAACTGAAGAGAGCTTTGGAAGGCTCCTAAATTGATTTCAGTGCACATGTGGAGTTCATTGGTGTGAACAACAGACCACAATGATGAATCAGATTTATTTTTAGAGAAGGAAAGATGCCTCTGGACACTTAGGGTAAAAGGAAGAAAATGTGTTCGTATGTGTACACAGGTATTTTCCTTCTATTCCCACCCACCCCCATCTTCTCAAGAAAAACACACCACAGTAAACCACTTAAAAAATCATTAGAAGTACCAATTGTCCATAAAACAAGTACTGCATTTCCCTACTATATTTCCATCTCCTCTCAGCATTTCCATCCAGTGTGTATATGTAGCTATTAGAAAGCTTTGACCAGAAGTCTATTCTCAGATCATCACCAGAAGTGTCACACAGTCTCCACTCCAAGCTGTTCTACACGTCATTATGAACACGACTTACTCTTTAAAGATTTGTAAGAGTAAGCTGGATACAAGCTTCCCTTCTCCATATCAACAAGTCAGTCAAGACAGTCACTTCCTTGGATCAATTCAGCTGGTTGAGAAACCAGTGCAGATTATTTATTAAAGATTAACAGTGAGACTCCAGTGGCAGTTTTGAGACTGCTCTCTGTCTGTGTGCACACAGAGAAACATATGCACATGTGCGAAAGGAAGAAAATGCATAGTCATCCTTGTCAATGGCAAATTTAGAACAAGAAGCCCACAGATCACCAAAACCACCACCTAGATTTGTGTATGTTTGCCTAAGACCACTATGCAGTTTTTCATGACCACTGATAGAAAGAAACAGAAACCCAATAACTAGGGTCCAGACTAGAAAAATTGGCAGTACAATACATTTGTACATCTTTGAGCAGTTTTTCCAACCACTAGTGTCATTCATATTCCCCCAACCATCCTGACCTTTGCTATTGGCTTTGTGGTTATACTGGGCTAAGCCACTATGTCTTATTCTTTATGAATAAACAGGAAAAACAGGTTGCTCACCTGTAACTGATGATCTGGTAGAGTTCCGTTGATATCCATTAGAATGGGTTCTGCGCCTGCGCGGAAGCCTCTCGGTGTCGAGTTTTACAGCTCCTTCCAGGCGCCTGCGCCCCGCCCCACGTAACCACGTGGCTATTTAAGGCGGGAGGAAGCGCAGGCTGCTCGGTTCCTTGGAGACCGCTGAAGCAGTCGTAGATTCATGAAGATTCACTGTAACAACCTATGGTGCACTGCAGAGGGGAGGTTAGGGAGGGTCTAATGGATATCAATGGATCTCTACCAGATCATCAGTTACAGGTGAGCAACCTGTTTATCTGGTACGGGATCCGTTGATATGCATTAGAATGGGTGTTTAGTAAGCTCCAGAAGGAGGAGGGAGCAGTGCCTCATTGCAACACCCTTTTGAGAACGCCTCTCCCAAAGTTCGCCTCCGCAGCGGACCGTAGGTCAATGGCATAATGTTTTACAAATGGTTCTTCAGAAGACCATGTAGCTGCCTTGCAGATCTCCGTGAAGGGTACTCCAGATAGAAATGCTGCAGAAGTGCCATATGCTCTGGTGGAATGTGCTTTAATAGTCTTTGGAGCCGGCACGCCTTGAATTGAATAGGTGACGCGGATCGCATCCACTAGCCAGTGAGACAATCGCTGCCTAGACAGCGCTTGGCCCTTAGAAGACCCTCTATACCAGTGTTTCTCAAACTTTTTGGAGTCAAGGACCGCTAAATTCTTTGTGCAGAGTTTCAAGGACCGCTACATTCTTCATGTGCAGTTTCCCGGACCAGCAGTTAGTAAAGGGGTTTCAAGTCTGTCTATCTATCTATCTGTCTATCTATCAGACTTCTATACTGCCCAAAACTTGCATCTCTGGGCAGTTTAGAATGAAAATAATATAAGCATTAAAATAATTAAATTTGGAATCTTTTGCAAACATGGAATATTAGGGGTTCTTAACCTTGGGTCCCTCAGTTAAACTCCCATAACCCCCAGCAACAATGGCATTTGGCCATTATGGCTGGGGATTATGGGAGTAGAAGTCCACCAACATCTGGGTACCCAAGGTTGAGAACCCCTGAATCTAAAAGCCTGGGTGAACAAATTTGTCTCCAGTATGTCTGGAGTGGAAGTGCTTGTGATTACTCAGTGGAGAGGGGATGTTGGGCCATTAGAAAAATTCAAAAGCTACATGGGGCCAATGAAAACAACATACAAGCAAGCCCCACTGATGCAAGAGGGAAACAGCGTTCCCTCTCAAGGCGCCTTGATCACAACAGGCAGCTGGGTTTCAATCAACCAACCTTTGGCTGCAAACAATGAGCATGCAAGAACCAGCAGCCCTTCAAGTGGCGCCCACTGCCATACTTTTTCCTCCATGCCCCCGCATCGCATACAGTTTGAAGCTGTAAAGATAGGGAATAAGATAGCTGTAGGAAGATCTCAGCAGCACGTGGAGGCAAGGCACAAGAAGGGTCCCATGCCTCCGTGATACTCTTCCTCTTCCGTGCCATGTGCAAAATTGAGTAAGTGAGTGCCTTGATTTCAGTTGGGGGGGGTTGACTCCCAGTCAGGGACCGGCACTCAACCCTTCGGGGACCGGCAGCGGTCCAGGGACCGGTGGTTGAGAAACACTGCTCTATACGATATCAGTAGCTTCTTAGACTTTCTGAATGGTTTAGTTCTTGACAGATAGTAGAGCAGTGCTCTGCGGACATCTAATGAATGTAGAGCCTTCTCTAACGGTGTCGACGGGGCTCTAAAAAAGGTTGGCAGGACTATGTCCTGATTGACATGGAATTCTGAAACTATTTTGGGCTTAAATCTGATGTCCGGGCGTAGAAGAACTTTATCCGGGTAAAACCGGGTATATGGGACATCCATGCATAGCGCAGTCAGTTCGCTAACCCTCCGGGCTGTTGTGATAGCTACTAAAAAGGATGTCTTCAAGGAGACATGATGGAGAGTAGCCGTGTTCATTGGTTCAAACGGCGGTTCTGTCAGCGCAGAGAGCACTAAAGATATGCTCCAAGGTTCAATAGGTTTGCGTGTAGGAGGGTAAAGATTGGACAGTCCTTTTAGGAAATTTTTACATGCCGGGTGGGAGAAAAGTGTCTTGCCATCCCACCCAGGATGTTTTGCTGTAAGGGCAGCCAAGTGTACTCGTATGGACACATTAGAGAGACCTGATTCCTTAAGGTCCGTTAGATACAGTAGAACTTGTCGTATGGACGCCTGCCGTGGCCGAAATCCATGCGTTTCTGCATAAGTCGAAAAACGCCTCCACTTGCTAGCATAGTTTTTTCTAGTGGATGGCTTCCGGACGTTCAGCAAGATTTTCTTCAAAAGTTTATCCGCCATGCTGTCAGTTGAAGCGTTAGTACTTCTGGGTGTAATACCCGACCGCGTTCCTGAATCAGCAGGTCTGGGCGATTTGGTAGCCTTTTGTAAGTATGAGAGCTCAGTCTGAGTAAATGCGGAAACCATGGCTGGCGTGGCCACCATGGGGCAATCAGGATGCACTTCACAGGGGTATGCAGGAGATTGGCTACGATTCTGCTCAATAGTGGCAATGGTGGGAACATGTAGCATCGTTCCATTGACCAGTCTATCTGGAACGCGTCCCCCAGAGAGTCCGGGTCGTGTCCCGCCCTGGAGCAGAAGCGTCTGCACTTCGCATTTTCTGAAGTGGCAAACAGGTCTATTTCCGGTGGACCCCATTGGCTGAAGATCTGTTGAAGATACTGGTCATTCAGTTCCCACTCGTGACGTTCCCTGGTGAACGAGCGGCTGAGATCGTCTGCTAACACGTTGTCGGAGCCCTTTATGTGAATTGCAACTGGCGTTATGCTGTTCCTGATGCACCAGTGCCAGATCTGGATGCTCAGAGCACAGAGGGATCTGGAGATTGTCCCCCCTTGCCTGTTGAGGTAGGCTATAGCTGTGGTGTTGTCCAATTGCAACTGGACTACCCTGCCCCGTAACATGGGGAGAAAGGCCTTCATGGTTTGGAATACAGCTAGCAGCTCTAAGAAGTTTATGTGCAGGAGACTCTGGCTCCGCGTCCAAAGGCCCTGTGTAGTAGCGGCATTGCAGTGACCCCCCCATCCGCGGAGAGAGGCATCGGTTGTGACCCATACGGATGGGAGTTGGACGTGGAAAGGAATTCCCCTTTGCAGATTCGATCGCTGGGTCCACCAAGAGAGTGACCTCAGGATAGGCAGTGGAATCGTCAGCAGTTTCTCGGGGCTGTCTCTGAGTAGATTGAAGGAGGACAGGAACCACAGTTGCAATTTCCTCATTTTGAGGCGAGTATAACAGACAGTTGTTCTGCATGACGCCATCAGGACCAACAGACGTTGTACATGCCAAGCGGTTTGTTGTCGCGTGGACTGGAAAGTCCTGACTAGGGACGTTATGCTTTGAAACCGGTCCTCTGGCAGGAACGCCCTTCCCATTGTGGCATTGAGCTGAGCTCCAATGTAAGAAATGGACTTTGCTGGCATTAGCTTCGACTTTTTCCAGTTTACCTGTATGCCCAAGTCCCGGAGAAGCTTCAGCATGTATGTTATCTGTGATAGTAACTCCTCTCTGCTCCTCGAGGATAGAAGCCAATCGTCCAGATACGGATACAGCTTCAGACCCCTTGTCCGCAGATGGGCGACTACCACTGCCATACACTTTGTAAAGACACAGGGAGCTGTGCAAAGGCCGAATGGCAGCACCCTGTATTGGAACAGTGAGGTCCCCACTGTAAACCGTAGATACTTTTGATACGAAGGTCGGATCCCAATGTGAAAATAGGCATCCTTCAAATCCAACGTTACAAACCACCTTTCCAGATGTAGAAGAGGTAGGACGTCCTGCAACGTCGTCATCCGATACTTTTTCACATGAATGAACTTGTTCAGATGTCGCAAGTCCATGATGGGCCGAATACCTCCGTCCTTCTTTGGAATTTGGAAGTACCGAGAGTAGAATCCCTCCCGGCGGTTTGCCCATCGTACCGGTACTACTGCTTTCTTGAGTAGGAGTTCTTCCAACTCCTCTCGAAGAGCTGGTGAAGCGCGTGTGAACCGAATTCTCCTGAATTTCGGTATGGTTTTGAATTCTATTGCATAACCTGATTGAATGATCTTTAGGACCCAACGATCCGATGTTATGTTGCGCCATGCGTTTGCATGACTTGCCAGCCTGATTGTATTGGCGGCTAGTGGGTCCGGTTGTGGGATGTTGTAGACCAGACTCCATTGCTCGTTGGTGTTCTGGGAGCAGGAGAATAGGGAAGTACCATTTGTGGACGATGGGCTGACTTGAACTTCAAAGACGCTGTTTGTTTCCGTCCGAATGTTTGTTATGTTGGCTGGACGCAAATTTCCCTTTTTGTTGGGTTGGTCTCTTAGAAAACTGATGGTAAGTTTTCCGGAAGTCTCTACGGTCCTGCTGTCTATACGATGAACCCCGTCTATACGAGGTACGTTGTCTATTCCCATAAGACGTGGATTGTGAAACCGTAGAAGTGAAGGTTTTAGCAGTAAATTTTGACTTCTTCATCTTCTCCATGATGGCGTCAGTTTCCTCGGAGAAGAGACCTTTGCCGTCAAAAGGCAGACCCTCAATTTTGTCCTTCATGTCCTGTTGCAGGTTTGCCGATCTCAGCCAGGCGTGTCGACGTAAGGTAACGGCAGTTGTGATGGAGCGGGATTCAGATTCTGCCAGGTGCTTAGCAGTACTCAGCTGTTGGCAGGTAAGGTCCCCTGCCTTTTGTAACGTTTTCCGGAACCTCAGTTTTATTTCATCCAATGTCATGGAATCCAGATCTTTTTCTAGATCTTCCCAAATACAGTAACTGTACTTAGACATACAGGCTAGATAGTTCGCTACTTTGACCAACAAACAGGAAGTAGAATACAATTTTCTTCCCATCACATCTAACTTCCTGCCTTCTTTATCTGCAGGGGTAGTATGACGTCGAGTAGATTTGGAGGACGTGGCACAGTCGATGACCAACGAATTAGGGACTGGGTGTTTAAAGAGGTAGGTGTTATCTCTTTCCTAAACTCGGTAGAGTCCTTCCAGTCTTTTAGACGTTGGGGTGGAGGTGTGAGGGACTTCCCAAGCGCACTGTGCAGCGTTTGAAATTATCGGTAGCAGGGGAAGCGCCACGGGTTCAGCCGACTGTGATCGACGCATGAAATTGTAGACAGGATCGTCTATTGTCTTCAATTGTGAACTAAGATCCAACCCCAGTGCATTCTCCATACGTTTAACATGGCAGTGGTAGGCCTTTAATTCCTCCGTTGGCGACACATGGGATGGAGTAGCCACATCAGGAGATGGGTCCGCTTCAATAGTTTCTCCATCGGACTCAAAGTCAGATGATCCATGGTGACTTTCACCAGATTCTGCGTCTGAAATAGAATGGCGAGATGGTGATACAGCTTTCCTCGGGTGTGTGGTAGGAGCAGGGTCAGTTTGTGCATCCGCATCAAGGAATTTTTGAACATTTGTTTGGGTTTGCACGGAGGTGGTGTTGACTTTCGTCTGTGTCCCCACGGTAGAAAATGTTCTGTTGAGAGGTAGAGCAGTTGTCATGGAAGACCTCCATGTCCGGTGCTCTTGGAAGTCATAACCTGCTCCAGGAGAAACAGTCCCTGGCAAGGCCGATTCTGTTGAGGGCGATACTTGATGGCTGAATCCACAAGTGTGCCATGGAGTTGGCGAGGCAAGTTGCCCAGCTGTTAGTACCGTGGTCCCAACTTTGAAGGTTGTATTTCCCTGATAGGTAGCGGGAGTGGTAGCAGTAGAGTCCAGCATTTTAATCAGTGGGCCTAATTGTGGAGCATCAACCTCTGCCGTCTCTAACATAGTAAAAGTCATGGGTGCTCGAAACCGTGGAGTCACGGTTGTGACATTCACCGGGGTATTCAGTGCTGAAGTTTGAATTTCTTCTCTCGATATCGACGGCGAGCGAATCGGTGTCGGCGCCGGTTGTAGGTCTCTTGTAGTCAGTATCGAAACACTTGCAGCCTGAGAAGGCGGAGGGAATTCTTCCATCGGCATCGAGATGTTTGGAGTCGATGTCGAAGGACCTTGGGCAATTGGATCTAACGTAACCGGTATGGACGGTTGCGTCGACGTCGAGGTAGCAGCAGGTCTCGATGTCGACCGTGGCTCAGTAACTGTCGGCCTGGACGGTGGTGTCGATGTCGAACTAGCATCCGGTCTCGATGTCGACAGCGGCTCAGCAGTAGTCGGTATGGAAGGCGGCGTCGATGTCGAGCTAGCAGCAGGCTTCGATATCGACAAGGGTTCAGCCGGAGACCTCGATATCGAAGTCGATTCTGTAGGTGGCGAAGGTTGTGGCATAGATTTTTTCGGCGCCGTACTCGTCAATTCCGAGACGAACACAACCTCTTGCGCTGCGGTCGGCGATGGTGTCGATTCCGACAAAGCTTGGTGCCGTGATTTTTTGGCGGGAGCAGTTGCGGACGCCATCTTTTCTCCCGGCCTTTTCAAGGACTTAGGGGATTTCTTGGGATGAAGCTTCGAAGTTTTAGACTGGGCCGGACCCAGGTCCTTCGAGCTATGCGGCTGAGGAGATTTTGAAGAGGGCCCCGATAGGACATCATCATATAGAGCAGCCCTCAAACGCAACTCGCGATTTCTCCGAGTTTGCTTCGAAAATGATAGGCAGATTTTGCACGCTGCAGTCTTGTGGGCCTCGCCAAGGCACAAGAGACATAAATTGTGATGAACCTGTGAGGGCAATTTAGCTTTGCACTCTGTGCAGCGTTTAAAATTACGTTTTCCTACAGGGGATTCCATGGTACTAACAAGCCGAAGTCAGAAGCCAGAAATCAGTCCGATCTTTCGTCAAACAGTGGAACAAGAAGGCCAAGGTAATTTCAGTCTGGGTCAAAACGATAGTAGTAGTAGTAGAATAGTCAAACAGTCCAATATCAAAGCCAGTGAATCAAAACTGAGAATTTTTTCCAAGGATTCAGTCGCGAAGGAGCCGTAGAAACCAAGTGATTTCCACGGCGGTCGCAAAGGAACTGAGCAGCCTGCGCTTCCTCCTGCCTTAAATAGCCACGTGGTCACGTGGGGCGGGGCGCAGGCGCCCGGAAGGAGCTGTAAAACTCGACACCGAGAGGCTTCCGCGCAGGCGCAGAACCCATTCTAATGCATATCAACGGATCCCGTACCAGATCCAACTGTTTATTGTAACAATGAACAATTATTGCAACTGTTCATTATTGTTCCTTATTCATAAAGAATTGCCCCAATGTAACTACAAAGTCCATAGCAAAACTCGCATTTGAATGGAAGCCTCCCTAGATTACACAGTACAAAATTAGCATGAAATAAGTTTCTCTCACCTAATTCACTATTGTCATCTACCAGGATAATTTCATGGAGAAGATATGCTGGAGTGCGGTCCAGAACACTATGCACCGTCCGAAGCAAGGCAGAGAACGCTTCATTATAGAAACAGATTATAATGCTAGCATATGGCAAATCAGGAGGATAACTCTTTTCCTTACACCTGCAAAAAATACACAGATAGCAACATATGGATTTCTCAATACATTGCTAATACTTCAAAGATAACAGCAAAGCAGAACTCTCTTTTCCAATAAGTACACAAGTCATCAAATAAATATCCTCATCATATATTCTTTTGGCTATAGATTTATTTATTTAGGCCTATACAGTCCTAAGCCACCTTAAGTGGTGCAGTGGGGAAATGCTTAACAAGAAGAAGGTTGCTGGTTTGAATCCCCACTGGTATGTTTCCCAGACCTATATCGGGCAGCAGCAATATGGGAAGATGCTGAAAGGCATCATACTGTGCAGGAGATGGCAAAGGTAAACCCCTCCTGTATTCTACCAAAAGAAAACCTGAGGGCTCTGTGGGCGCCAGGAGTTGAAATCGACTTGACGGCACACTTTACCATATGGTCCAACCAATCCCTATTAATGTCTTGCAAGAGGATGAGAACCCAAAATTTCAACAGTTGCTTAGGGTTCTTGTTTTGAGAAAACAGTTAAGACAATCTTCAATGCCTCCATCAACAACAACTTCAAAATTCAAACTTCTCTCTGGTTCTCACATGTTTATTTCATCTGTTCCTCTGCTTAATTCATAACATTTTCTTCATTTCACATTTTGTTCATCCTCCCTTTCCCCCCATCCAGTTCTCCTCTCAGCATTCCAATACCCTCTTTTCAGTTCTTGCTGTCCTCTTCTTCTCCACCTTACTACTGATTTCTTCACAACTTTCCTGTCCTCAAACACCCTTCTTAGATCCAATATTTTCTTCCCCCTATGTTCTCCTCTTCTCTACCCAATGTTTTCCCTGTTTCACAACCTTCAAGCTGAATCTCTAGTGTTTTACCTAACAATTAGCAACCACATTGGTTGAAATCTAGAGCAACAAACCACTGGAAGAGTAAGCAAGTTTGCACTAGCACAAGAAGTTAACTTAGCTGCACTGAAAAAAACCAGGGATTAGCAGAATTGCATTTTGCACTCTAGCACCCTTGTGCCAATATCCCCAGTAAAACAAATGAGGTGTGCCACAGTTGTCCACGATGCACAAGCATGCTTGTGGCACCGCTAGTCTGGAATGCAAGCTCCAGACTTAACGCAACTAGCTAGTGCTACCGTTTTGCACTAGCACATCTTTCCATTGCTCTGGATGTCAGCCACTGTTTGGTAATTCACAACTATTAGGGGAATTTCACAATTTTTAAATTTCTAAGTTTAAAAAAGGTCTTTCAAAGTATACTGAATCTGCATCAGAGAAAAATGCAACTTGTTGTCTAAGCAAACTGTAAGTTTGTGTCTTTAAGGAACCGAGTACGAGCAGCAAATCCTGAGGGATACATCCACAATGGTAGTTGAAAAAGAACTGAACTGAGAAGCGCTCTGCCGCCAAAGATACTGAGTGTGCTCCATGTGTGAAGGGTGGCACTTCAGAGCACTTTGAGGAGCTGAAAAATCCTTCTGGAGGGACTACTGCACGGAGGTGCAAGGCCCACTTTGTGATGGGTACCAGATCATCACTTATATCTGAACAGCTAATTTTAAAGTATGATTTTTGGTAAAATCTGTATTTCTTACTTCTTTCTTCTCACTTTCATCAATGATCTATTTGGTGGAAAATAGATCAACAACTCTATCAACAACTTTGCAGAGACCTTAATCTCTTAAGGGCTGGCTCCATTATTTCATGCAGGAAACACTACAACCAATACAACATGTTGGTGATAGTCTCTCATATTTTTGTATCATGTCTAACAAACAAAGCCCAGGGCAGAGCTATGAAGTGGACAATCTCCAAAAGCTCAAGCTGTAAGGGGAAAATAAACCAACTGGAATATTAAGCAGATTATTGGGGAAGAGGAAAAACTTGCACCACTTCCTACATCCTAAATGGACCACTTCTATTTGGGGGGGGGCACCACACTTAGGGACACTGCTGCCGTGGAGGCAAAACATGCATCCACCCCTGATACCGAATGGCCTGGCCTCCATTCAGAGGGACCCCATAAGTGCACAAAATGCATATATTATATCTGCAGTTTTGCTGGATTTTATATTAAGTAAAATAATCTAGAAAGCCAGATAATCTAGGAAGCCCCCAGGAAAAGCAATTAGTTGCATACTCAGTTCTTGCAACAGTAAACATAAAATGCTCAATACTGCCGTGCAAAGTCTCTCTAATATACCTCTTCATCTGCAGGACTAAGCCATTTTAAAGCACTGTCATCCCTCTCCTCAAGTTTCACTTCTTGAAAGGGCCACTACCTCCTGCATTACATGTCAGTGTAACTAAGCAACTTCCTAACAGGATCTTTTCTGTTTGTTTTTGGTTTTCTTACATTTTATATCCCACTCTTCCTCCGAGAAGCCCAAAGCGGTGTACTAAATTATTTAATTTTTATTCATTTACGTTTTATATCCCGCTCTTCCTGCAAGGAGCCCAGACCAGTGTACTACATACTTAGATTTCTCCTCACAACAACCCTTGAAGTAGGTTAGGCTGAGAGAGAAGTGACTGGCCCAGAGTCACCCAGCAAGTATTTGGCTGAATGGGGACTTGAACTCGGGTCTCCCCGGTCCTAGTCCAGCACCCTAACCACTACACCACGCTGGCCACAAGCTCCAGGAGTCCCTGCAACATACAGGTCCCCCTCCAGACCTTCAACCTCTCTGTTAGAATGATGGGCTTTTTGTTCTTCAAACAAAGCATTTGCTTTATGGAGAAAAGGTAATAACATACTTTGTATCCCTTGTGTCTGGCACCTCTCTGTGATAACCCAAACGATTACTGATGAGCATATTGAAGGCATGCTTTTGATAGCCCAAGTCTCTCACTTCCTGGTCTCGTTCATTGAAAATCATGCCTGCAACAGAGAACACGCTAAAATTAGTTCAGTGTATCTATTTAAAATATTTCTATCCTGTCCCTCCAGCACACTGCTGCTCAGGACAGCTTACAAGAAAGGGGAAAAAACATAAAATCCACAACACAATAAGCATCAAAGCCAATTATCAACTTCTAAAATTGCATGGTCAACTAATAATGTATCCCAATAAAAATCACTTCCACAATACTCATTTCTAGGCTCAAGGAAAGACCAATGTGGAGCTATTGCTGCTACCCAAGACTGGTTATCACACCTGTTAAGCCATGAGCAGTAGCACACAGAGCTACCAAAGCATTCCAGGGCTATGGCAGCTCCCAATTCCAGCTTTAAAGGGCCAGAAGAACAAGCTGGAATAGTGCTCTTTTAGGCAGCACAAGACAAACAAGGGGAAGGAGTGTAAAAGTGGATGAATGAAGCAGAAAAGCAGGTTGCTTATCAAAAAGTGATATTCAAGTGGTCACCTGTTGAATCACACCAATGTGGTTCTATAACTGTGCAGTACCTTGTTCGAAACCTTCTAGAGCTATGCTTAGAAGGTGGAAAGACCTATATACTTGTGGAAAGACCTATATACTTGTCCAGCGAAACTGTCCTTACCTCAGAGGATGGAGTGGTAAGGAAGCCCAAGGCAACAGGGACAGGTGGCGGCCGGGGAGAAGCGGAGGAAAGGCTGCCAACGGGCAGGGAGTTGGCTCCAGTGGAGGAAGAGTGGAGCCCTGAGAAGGCCGAAGGGGAAGCGTGCAAGGATAACATCAGCAGCACACACACCCCTCCCGAAGGGAGAGGGTCTGAGCAGGAGGAGGGAAAAAGGGGAGAGGCATTGGCAAGAGCTGTAAACGGTAGATAATTACAGGGAATAAAGAGGGGCGTTGGCCCCGTAATTGGGGGCAGGTGATGCATAGTCTGTGAAAAGGCATATAAGGAGCCGGCCGGGGATGAGAGGCTGGCTGGTGGAGAGTGTCTGGGGCCCCAGGAGAGAGGCAGACACAAGGAGCAAGCTGCCTGAGGAGGCAGCAGCACAGGGTGATGCACAACCCCCTCCCCGTCCCTGCTCTGAGGCCAGACCCGCTAAACCTAGCCTGGCTTGGTAACAGGGACTGGGACGTGTAGCCGGACAATACTTAAATATGCTTCTGCCCAATCTATCCTCCATTATTATTCTTCAACCGCTGCAATGAATACTTGGTAAGGAATCTTCTTGGACTGCTGTGGTCAGGTGGGCTTGTTCTGTGCCTCATTCCCTTTTCCGTAGGTGTCGCTCTCTCTCCCTCCCAAGACTTTCTTTCTGTATGGTATTTTTAGTTCTCCATGGTTCCCTCCTCCCCACATTGTTAACACTGGTTGATGCGGCTGCCTGATGGAGGCCTAATGCCTATAACTGATATAATCACCTTTTAAAATGTTTTATGTGTGGGGCAAAACTTCCCTCTCCTGATGATCACAAGGAATACTTCTGTGCTTGGGTGAGGAGTATGTAGTACAAACATGCCAGCACTGCCAACTTGTTACTTGGCAGGCCCACCTAAACCAAGCTTCCCACCTTTCTGCCCTCTTGTGGGAGAAAGCCTTATTGGAGTCATTCACTGGTGAAATCCCAGAAGTCAGACTCTCCTCCTTAAATGTCCTTTTTCTTCCAAGGATGTTCTGCTTGGCACTACATTGGTTCAGCTCCTCCTATGGCCTCTTCCTCGTTTCCTGATCTCCACAAGGTAGAGTCTTCCCCTGAACACTTATAATGGAGATGTGCAGATGTTCCCAAAATAAATACCACTGATGATTGTGGACCTGATTGTCTCAGTTCAAACCCTCCCGCACAGAAACTAACACATTCCATTCAGAAGGTGACACTCTCCATACTGATTCCTAAGGTTAAACCCCCTTCCAAAAGGTATAAGGCAAAAAAGACCAAGTCTATGGGTGAAATCCTGGAATGTTTGAAGCAGAAGTACAAACCAAGTGCATCATCAGCCCTTGGGCTCCTCTGTGTCTCAACCTGCTCTTTCAAATATACAGCAGAAGCTTCTGCCACTCCAAGTCTCCACTCTTCCTTTGAGAGAGCCATACTCCAGTCCCTCTCCTCTTAGGATCCCATGTTTCCTGTTGTGCTTTGGTCATACTCTCAGAACCAGATGGATGTTTGGCATTTGTTCTCATTCCCCTACTGCTTCTCCTCTGCTGTACCTGTTTTCCAAGTAAACTTTAGCTTGCTATGTCCAATATGTTTGAATGCACAGAGACCATGAGGAAGAAAAGCAGGTTGCTTACCTCTAACTGATCATAGAGTGGTCATCTGTGCAGGCACACAACCCTCCCTCCTCCCTGGTGCAGCAATTTCTTTCCCATTATTTTGCAGTTTGCTGTGGCGGTCTTTGAACTGAGGGAGGATAGGCAAGGTAGTACTGTATATATGCATTTAGGCTCTGAGATAAAAGCTCTAGAAGGTCCCAAACAGGCCCGCATAGATATGCATTAATATCCATGCATATCAAGGCAGAGTCTGAAAAACATGAGTTTTAAGATCATTTGAAAGAATGATCTCAATAAGTATATTGGCTCCAGATGGTGTGTCTGCATGAGATTTCTTGGTGATGGAAGAAAAGGGCTCAAGTGCATTCTTTCAGTACACCCAGCCTCCAAAGCATTCTCACCTGTGCATACGGCAGATCAGGGCACTGTTGGCCAATAACCAACTATATGGGAAGAAAGGGCACTAAAGGCCATGGAAAAAACCCACAGTGCTGTATTTTTCCCCACTTTAAAAAGGAGTGCTGGTAAAAGTTTAAAACTTTAAAAGTTTACCAACTGTTACTTTTATGGGTCAAATAAGAATACCATTTGTTCATAAACAGGGACCATACTGATAATATGTCACAAGCCAGAAGGAATGTAGCTAGTTTGTTCTATTTCTCATGGCACTTGTTAAAACTGTAACTGGTGGGTCGTGATATCCATTAACAAAGAGAATCAACCCTTGAGTGGATGTGGGTAGGGATGTGCATGAACCGATTCAAAGGCCACTCTAAAGGCCTCCAAACCAGTTCAAACGTGGCACTGGCTCAAAGTTCGAAGCCAGCAGGAGTGCCTCTTTAAGGGCAGGGGAGGGTAAAATTACCCCACTAGCACTCTGTTTTTTACAAAGTCTATGAGGCATTAGCATACCTCCCTTCCGCCCCTTCCCACATTCTTGGCCAGAAGTACCGGGTACGCATGCACGCACATGCATGCAACAGGTGCACGTGCACTCGGTACTTCCAGCCAAGAACGGGGGAAGGGGCGGCAAGTAGGTATGCTGCCACCCCATAGACTTTGCAAAAAAAGGAGCACCGGCCAGGGGAAAGTGGCAGGAGGGATAAGTGCACCCTCCCTCACCCTTAAAGAGGCACTCCCACCGACTTCGAACTGCACTTCTGTAGTTCCATGCACAGCCCTAGAGGTGGGGAGGAGAGGGGAGGGGAGGGGAAAAGAGTATATCCGTTTTAAAAGTATCATGAGAATCTAAACTGCTTACACCAGTTGCTGGTTTCCCCCCTTTATTATTCTTCTTATCAAATTTTCAGATATATCCTTGCAGCCATAAGGGTTAAAAGCTAATAGAGGCTGGATCTGCCCATGAGCTAAAGAGAGATGCAGCTGTAATTCTACATGGCTAACAGGTCATATGAGCAAAACCTTTCCAGTGTTCATAGCCAAATGGGCCTCTTCAATGAGCCAATCATTTAGGGGGGAAGCAATTTCAAAAGTAAATAAAACAGAATCCATCGAGTTTCCAAAGTTATAAAAACCAATTTAATAGACAAAGACATTGTATAAAAGTTTCACACAGGAACAACACTGCATATGCATTGTTTAACACATTTCTGCAGACGCAAGCCCTCGAAATGAGAACTTGCAAAGAAAAGAGCAACACTGCTACACCAAGTGACTGGTTTTCATACCATGTAGAAACAAAATAGGATTACTTTATCAGATGATATTTTGTTTTCACTTGACAACCAGCCCTAGCATACTTGGCACTTCTCTATGCTAGGCAGGATAAAATTGGATCCAGTTCTAATCTTTTATTAAAGAACCAGATCTAATTCAATTGCCTCTGCATTTTTCATTAGAAATGTATCCTGGCCATTTTTAAATAACTGTTTGGTTCTTACTAATCCAGGAAAATTACCCAGTTACAGGAGCAAAATGATTTTCTAACATGTTGCTCTCATTCCTTTGCAGTCTGTAACTATATGGAAACCCATAAGCATCTCAGATTTGGTTCTCACAGTAAAAGTGTCAAGGAAAATACAGCCTATTAATATCAGACTTACCCATTTCAGGAGAAAGTTCAGTGTCATCCTTGATGGGATCCTGCACAACATTTCCTAAAGAATTCCTGATCTTGCTGTCTTTATGCTGAGATTCGGGCATGTGTACTGGTCCACGGATGAAACGGGGATAGAATTTTTTGGGAAATGGCTTCTGAGGTTCCAGCCCCTTGATGGGCACATTCTTGAAAGACTGGGTCTCTTCACTGAAGTTGAAATAAATAAAGAGAAGAAGTGTCCAGGTCACAGATGTGAAGAGGCAGCCATAGCAGAAATAGCGAAGTGTAACACTTCCCATTGTAATCCTAGCATTGTTGTTAGCACATTCTCAATCCCCTAAAAGAAAATTAAAAAACAAACAAGAGTGAAGTTTCCAATGGCAGGACTTTCCTAGCTACTACTACTAAAAAAGCTCACCTCTCTGAGAACTGACTGTTCCAGACAAATTCCATATTATAATAATCGTGTTAGAGAATTTGTCCAACATATTAGGAATACATTTTCATTTGCCTAGAGCTTTCCCAGACAGCAGGCTTTACCAGGGGTTTTCTGTGAGGCTTTACCGTGAGTTCAAAGTTGCCCCCCCCAAAAACAACCAACGCAAAAAGTGGATTTTTTAACCCTGGATATACATCAGGCTACACTCTAACTAACGTGCGATGAAAAACCTGAATTGTGTGCGAAGTGCTCCTGATAGCTCACAGGGACTTCAAGATAAATTTGGTGGATATGTGAACACACACTCCCATGCCAGAGGAGATGAGAACTAAAAGCCGGGTGTGAAAAATTTCCTGCTGTATTTTTCAAGAAATGCCTGTGTCTGAGGTCATGCAGACATAATGACAGCTCCCTACAAACTGGTTTAGGGACATAGGAAGCTGCCATATACTGAGTCAGACCATAAGTCCATCTAGCTCAGTATTGTCTACACAGACTGGCAGCAGCTTCTCCAAGGTTGCAGGCAGGAGTCTCTCTCAGCCCTATCTTGGAGATGCCAGGGAGGGAACTTGGAACCTTCTGCTCTTCCCAGAGCGACTCCATCCCCCAAAGGGAATATCTTACAGGGCTCACACATCACACATCAAGTGTTCACACATCAAGTCTCCCATTCATATGCAACCAGAGTATACCCTGTTTAGCTAAGGGGACAAGTCATGCTTGCTACCACAAGACCAGCTCTCCTTGTGAGCCTAGAGCCAGTTTGTAAGCCTAGAGCCAATTTCAGGGACTTGTATTCCATTTCCCCGCTTTCTAGCATGAATTCTCCACTCCCTTTGTTGACTTAACTAGCTTTACATCTGCTTCAATGCTAACTAACCCCTCTCAGTCAGGTTTTGCAAATCCACCACAGAACCTGATAAAGACAGTTAGCTATAGTCTCTGAGTCATACTATCTCTTTAAGCTAATAAATCCAACAGCCAGAAAATCAGTTTTTCTCCCAAACTATTCTTCACTTCTGCCCATGGTCATCACCCATGTCCTTTGCACCTTCGCAGTTCACAGATTACTCAGAAGCTCAGGTTGTAAGGTATTAAAGGCCAGCCCAGTGTAATAGTAAGTTTAAACATTTACAGTATAACCATTTAAATATATGTAACTCTGGCCAACAACTAAAGTTTAACAGGGGCCACATTTTCAGCTGAGCAAAGCTTGAAAAGCCAGAAACACAGGCTCCACACCAACTCATCCCTCATTAACTGAAACACTGAGCCCTTTCACATGACCAATGAGAAAGGGCAATAGAGTTAGCGGGGAGGAAGCCCTGAAGAGCCCTCCAAGCACATAAGCAGTTTCTATTTTGGGCGGGCAGATCTCCCACCCAGATGAGCACCAGCTGTTCCCAGTAGCTACGAGGGTCAGAGTGCTGGGATGCATCGCCCTGCTCCCCAGACTTCCAATAATGCACTGCACAAACACGCAGTGCATTATGGAGAACCCCCTCCCTAAGAGAGCTGCAGTCTGCTAGCCACAGCTGCTTGCAGCCATGGCTGACAGGAGAGCAAAAAACAAGGTTAAGGGAACACTTGCTCCCTTAACCTTGTTTTAGAGGGAGGCTAATCAGTGTTTGCCGCCACAGTGCCACCAAGATCGGGCCTGATCCCGGCAGTACGCATGCACGTACAAAACTGGGCTGGGCTTCCTTAGCCCGGTTTATAGCCTCACAGTCAAGACACCCTTTAGCTCCTTCCTCCACAGAAGGCTCTGTGAGTGTTCCTTTATTATGTGCTGCATCTGTTTATTCCTGTTTGCCCATGCCACTCAGTGTGTGGGGAAAGGTTAATGAGATGCTAAGTAAGAATAGGCAATTGGAATAGAAGCAATGCTGCAGATGAGGTGGGAAGACCCTACCAATCAGACTACACTCTGGGCCTCCAGTCTCATACACCTAATTTACAGCATAATTGCAAGTGCAGACAAAATTTTCTGGGCCCAGGATACCAATCATATTCAGCCTCCCCTCTTCCATACAACACGCTTTTGGAGCCTTCTTCATGAAAACATGCACACAGCAAGTCTGACTTTCTTCCTAGAACCTTCTCTTAAAATAAAAAAAAAATTTTAAAGGCTACATTATTCATCCCAAAGTAATAATCAGGACCAAGACAGCAAACGCACAACTGAACTTTTTCAAGCACAAAACACAAAGGGCCTTCTTTAAATGATTGTTCAGGAGAGCTGTAAAGCAAGCAGCAGGATATTTCCCATCAGAACCCCGCAATGATGATCAGAAACATGTGAATCAATGTATATGACTCCATTTCTTCGTGTTTTAAAAATTGAGTTCATATCACTGGTTGTCCTGATTGGCATTCATTTTGCTAAAATCTCAACAGGCTATGGGAATTTTTCAAATGGCCAAACCAGGTCCAGGCACTTGAATTGCCAGCACTGGAATTTATTTGTTTATGTATTCATTCATTCATTCGATTTCCATACAACCCTTCCAAAAATGGCTCAAGGCTGTTTATACAAAGAAATAATAAAGAAATAAGATGGATCCCTGTCCCCAAAGGGCTCACAATCTAAAACAAAACATAATATAGACACTAGCAACAATCACTAGAGGTACTGTGCTGGGGGTGGATAGGGCCAGTTACTCTCCCTCTGCTAAATAAAAAGTTAAAAGGTCTCTCTTTGCCAAGTTAGCAGGGGAATTCAGATAGTCTAGAGGAGGGGACAACTTAAGAACATCAAAGATCCCTCTAGGGTCAATGTCCAAAATATAGCATTGAATTTCTCAGTTTAAAGTAGTAATGGCACTATTAGCATATCACATTCAATTAACAGCATTTTGTGTGAATTCTCAGTTCACTAGGACGTTGAGCCAAAACACACACAGTATTCGCAAGAAGGAAAGGGAGGGGAGAAAGTGTTTCATTCTAATGTTATGTCACTGTATTTACCTAGCCTAGGTATTTTCCAAGTTTTTTTATGTTAGAAATCCAGGGTGGGGTGTCATCTTAAATCAGACTCCTATTCCATTTGGGTAAATAACCTGTATTTAACCTCTACTTTTTAAGGGGATTGTCTTAAATTCAGAGTTATCTTGCATTCAGGTAAATATGGTACCTTAACTTTACCAAAGTATCAATTCCTTGAACAATTCTGTGGGTTATTTCTTAACTTTCCAAAATATACATAGGCAGGAACTATTAAAATAGCGTGAATACACCCAGCAATCTCTCAACAGGCAGGCCACACACACTGTTGCTTCTTTAGGTTTAACATATGATTTTCCTTTCTTCAGAAAAAGCATGTTAAGAGCACACAACAGAAAACTTAAACATACTGTGTCTTGAAGCAAATTCAATTTCCATATGTCTAGTTGAGTACACCCCGAGTTTTCAGGGTAGGATATGAAACTGAAGCTCAGTTCCATATCCCCCGATGCCAATCAAATAGCCAAATTCTTTGAAAAGTAGTCATTTGCCTCACATGTTCTCTGTTACTGGAATCTACATTCAGTAAGTTATCCCCACCATTTGTGTTAAACACCCCCACACACACTTCCACTGGCTTCATTGGATTAATGGTATGAAGGGAATTCACATTTTATGTAAGCAAATCAACCATAAGAAGCACTTCCAATATGGATACAAAGCTGGACTGAGATTTTACTTAAAAAATGTTATTCATGTTAGGATTAGAAACAGTGAGGTATGCATTAAAAAGGACGCTTATTTTCAATCATTTCACGTTTCCACTTCTAAGCTTCTTTTTTAAAATGAAAACTCCTAAGTTTTCTATTTTAGTGTTGACCATATCTTTGCTAACAATAATGTATTCCTTGTTAACAGAAAATCAAATAATAGCATGGGGTACTACAAGTTTAGTAAATGTCCAATAACTGATTTTGATGCAAAAACCAACTCTAAACCTAGGACAAAAACAAAAATATAAGCCATGGTACAGTTTTGTATCAAACAGATTAAAATAAAATCCCACGTCACGATTAGAGAATGCTTGTATAAATGGATTAGACATTCCAGCTTACAAAAATTCTGTTTGGAACAGAGAGGAAATAATATTTATTAGGCATATGAATGCCCTTCTTTCACCCAAAATACTCTGATTTACCAAGCATTCTTCCATGGCCACAGTAAAGACAAGCATTGCAAAAAGAAAGCAGTGCAAGTTTCACTTTGAGTATTACAATAAAAACAGAGCTAGAGTAAGCCACGCTATTCCTACATGTTCCATAACATCCAAAGTCATTCACCGTTTGCATCACTGATGGGATCAGTCGATGTGGGAAATGCACAACATGAGAGATTTAGAACACAGTATATGTCTGCTACACATTACAAAAACAGAGGAAACATGGCTCACGTTTTTGATAGCAGCCCTATGTATAACAAATTGCATCATTCTGCCATGACGGAAGTTTCAAAAGCAGTTTGTGATGGGGAATAGGAATCTGCTTTTCAAAGGGGAAATAAAATCCCACTGGGCAAGTCCAAGTCCTTGGGATTTTTGTAAGCATTTTTAAAGCACTGCTTTAAATATGCTTCATTATGGTTTATGGAAGATGCCTTGGCAATAGGAAAAGCAGTCTATACATTATTTAAATAAAAGCTGCAATCCTGTACATACTTATACAGGAGTAAGCCCAACTGATTTTAACGGGACCCCTTTCTGAGTAAGCATGCATAAGATTGTGCCATACAGCAAGCATGGAAAATTCCAGCTATGCCACATTAGAAAGGGTCAGCAGCCTACTGACAGCAACTCTAAGCATTCAGATTGCACATGCAAGATATACATCCCACTTTTGAATGCTCATAAATATCTACCTCTTTTCTAACAGCAGAACAAGCTCTTAGTTGAACCAGGGGGATAAACCCTAATGTTTGAACTTGCAGAAAGGTGGCTGCATTCTCTAACATGCAACACAGGTGAAATGTATTAGGCAATCGTCTCTCCTGCTTGAAAATTACAAATACATCACACTGCGTCTTAAGTACTCTTTTCAAAAGAAAAAAGTTAAGATTCAAATACCAAATGCTTAAAAGTAAACATTACCGTCTCTATCATCAACACTGCACAAAGATTTCAAGGTCAACTTAATAGAAGCAAGGAATCCAATACATGTGTATACGTTTTAACCAAGTTTCTGGAAACTGCATCCACAGCACTTATTAAATAGGTTGATAGAGAGAACAGCAGATGTGCAAATCTCTGCTGGATAGTTTTGAGATACTTTCTGACTAACAAAATGAACAAAACAAGCACCCACCTTTTTCTACCAACGTACACACCAGTAAGAGAGAACAAGGTTATATGGTAAAAATGTATCAGCCGTAGTTACAGTGTAATCCAGCTGGTGTCTTTCTTCTCTGTGAACACAGGAAACTGTAATATAACACTCAAATGCTAAGCTATGACTGAAAACACCAACGATAGCAAGTTAACAGCAGATCTAAGGAGTTCTGGCCATAACTAATTTGTGTAAAACAAAAAACAGCAACTTGATTGGACATTCGAATTCTGCTTTGTGGTAGTTCTGGGATGACCATCATACAATGACACACCACAATCAATATTAGATTTGTTCTCTCATAATGAACTCCAAGTTTCTACAGAATGCAAAGGTATTGTAGATATTTACAAAACTGATGAGTTTATCTTCAACTGCTCCCTGTTTTATTCTAGTGTCAAATATTTTTGTGCTGTGAAGTCTTCTTGCTTTCCAAACTGCTCCAAGTTCCAGGCGGAGTTTTGAAGCAGTTTTTCCAGGTACACATGCAACATAATCCTGTTTACTCAACTCCCACTATGTTAAATGGTGCTTACTCCCAGGTAATGTCAGGTTGCTTGCCTGTAACTTGGGTTCTTCTAGTGGTCATCTGTGCTCTTACACTATTGTACTTTGTGTCTGCTCAGAGACCTCATCGGAGTATTTCCAAGCTGAAATTTTTCTCTCTGAAATGGGCAGTAGTCCTGCCCCCACTGTAGTAGTACGCATATGCCTCAGCCATCCCCCTCAGTCAATGAGTCCAGTGACCTAAAAGACTAAGAGGGGAGGATGGGTGGACATGTAAGAGCACAGATGACCACTAGAAGAATCCAAGTTACAGGTAAGCAAGCTGACATTCTTTGACGTGGTCTCATGCACGATTGGGCGTATAGCAAGCTGCATCCTGTGCCAACCTTACCTGGAGGTGGGACATCATGCAAAGAGTGACCATAGTACAGCAGTACTGAAGGCGTCATCTCGACGAGAGTAGATGTCCAAAGCGTAGTGCTGCATAATGCATAAAGGAGTGAGGTGACGCCTACGTAGCAGCCTGGCAGATGACATCCAGAGGGATGGCTCTATCAAACGCAGCCAATGCTGCCATAGCCCTGGTGGAGTGCACCTTCAAAGATGGAGGCAGTTGTTTCTTTGCGATCTGATAACACAGTGTGATAATAATACGAGTCACCCAACGAGAGATGGTCTGGACTGAAGTCTGTTTGCCACGAGTGGGGACCGAATGAGAAAGGAACAGGGCCGGAGAGAAGCACCAATCCTTTGTACAATGGACATAAAAAGCCAGAGCTCTCCTAATGTCCAGTGTCTGTAGGAGATGTTGGGCATCATCTTCCAGGTTAGAAAAGAACACTGGTAGGGTGAAAGGAGGAAATGACCTTGGGTTAAAAGGAGACATCGGTGCAGAGTACTACTTTGTCCCTGTTGAAAATCAGGTAAGGTGAGTCTGCCCAGAGGGCCCTGAGCTCACTGACTAGATGAGCAGAAGTGATTGCCACTAGGAAGGCTACTTTTCAGGAGTGATCATCAGAGGCAGAGGCCATGGGTTTAAACGGAAGCCCCATCAAACAGGTAAGAACAAGGGAAAGGTCCCAAGAGGGGGGGTCATAACAGGGGCATCTGGGTATAACAGGGGCATCTGGGTATAAGTGGGAGATACCCTTCAAAAAACGCTTAACAGTAGAGTCCTTAAACCAGGATGTAGAAGCTCGAGATGAATGGGCCACTATGGCAGCTAGATGGACTCTGAGGGACACCGCCTTCAAGCCTGATTTCTTAAGGGAAAGGAGATGGGCACAGATGTGCTGGGTAGAGAATGTTTCCAGTGAGGCACCTTTGGAGGATAGGAAATAGAGGAAACAGGTCCACATGCCAACAGGATTTTATTGTTGAACGTTTGCAGGAAGCTGCAAGGACAAGTTGAAGGTCCGGTGGAAAGGAGGTCTGATCCACCAAGCCATAAGGCGAAGGGCATCAAGATGCAGCAGTTTGCTGAAGTTCTGAGAGAAGAGGTGAGGGAGCAGGGGAAACTGGTGGTACATGCCGTACAGGAGTTGTAGGAGACAGAGGAACCAGGGCCTCCTGGGCCACCACAGAGTGATGAGGATACATTCCAGTTGGTCCTGTAAAAGCTTCAGCAGGATCCTGGGGATCAGCAGAATGGGGGGAAACAAATACACTCATAAGCCCATCCATGAGAGGGCAAAGGCGTCACCTAAGGAGTGGAGGCCGACACCCACTCTGGAGCAGTAAACGTGGCATTGGGCATTCAGATGAGAAGCAAAGGGGTCTATTTCTGGGAGGAACCAACAACAGAAGAGAGCCCTGAGAGTAGGGCGGTGTAGCTACCATTTGTGAGAGGTGAACCCCTCTCTGTTGAGCAAGTCTGTTTGAGTATTGGCTATGCTTGGGATATGGATGGTCATGGGCATAATGGAGTGCCAAAGGTCCATGGCCAGATGAGGCAGAGTCGAGGAGGTTGTACCTCCCTGTCTGTTGAGGTAGGATTTCGCATTGGTATTGTCCGTTTGAATAGTGATGGTAGTGTGGCTCAGGAGAGGAAGAAATCCACAAAGAGCTTTTAAAATTGCAAAGAGTTCTAGATAATTGATGTGATGGGCAACTTGTGTCAGTGTCCAGAGACCTTGGAGGCAAAGGTCTTCCATGTGCATTCCCCAGCCCTTCTCTGATGCATGTGTGGCCAGAACAAAATGAGGGGGTGGAGAATGGAACGGGGATCCAAAACATAAGTTGCGGAGATCCTGCCACAAGCAGAGAGACAAGCAAACATGGAGTGGTACACGTAACCAGCGGTTCTGAGAGTGGCACTGAGGATGGAAGCTGCATAGAAACCAGTGTTGTAGCGGCCAGGATCAGAGGCGAGTGTGAGGAAGAACATGAGTAGTAGAGGCCATATAGCCGAGGAGTTGTTAGAGAACTCAAGCCCTGTGGCAATGTTGGGCGGCCACTGTAGCAGCGAGCGATAAGATAGTTTGAATTCTGCGGTTTGGCAGATAGAGTCTTGCATGGACTGAGATTAAAACGAAGCCCAGGAATTCTATGCAGTCAGTTAGCATGAGTTTGGTTTTTTTGTAATTGATTTGGAGGCCGAGACTGATGAGCAGGGCAATGGTGGACTGAAGCACCTGCCAAAGGGTGTGCGGGGTGTCTACAAACAGGAGCCAGTCATCCAAGTATAGAAAGAGTTGAATGCCTCGCTGCTGCAGGAACACCATGACAGGGGCCATAATATCAAAAAGATTCAACTGCTAATAAAAGTGAAGCAACTTTGCGTACCTCAAATCTTTTAAATCACTTGCACAACAGAGACATTGTTCTCTCATATTTAAAAAGCCTTAAAACATACATGCAAAACATTCACCTCAGCATTTCTCAGAAACTGCATGCTTTTATAGTCTACAATTAATAATAATGTTATACAATCTCAGTTATTTAAAGAGTAAATCGGGGAGTACTAGCCTCTACTGGATTGAAAAAATATTACAGATTTAGTACTAGTCTTCTTTTGATAACATGTTCCTTTACTTGGTTTTCTCACGTCAGCTCTGCGATTTCCCTTATTCTATACCCGGTTTCAATAATCAGTACTTAATCACCATGCTACTAAACCCATCCTTGCCAGATTAGACTTTGCAGGCTTTAGCTGGATTACGCAAGCAATCAGAGGCTGAAGAATGGCTCTCTTTCACATATCCTGCTTTATCCCTTTTTGCGGTAGACCCTTATACTACCCTCCACAGCAATGTTTTCTCACACCAGCCTCAATTGTCTGTATGCAACAATCACTATCCAAAGATAATAAAAAGCACAATATATTAATATCACTTGTGCTGCCAACACATTCAAAGAATATAATGCATTGCCCTCAATCTCATGCAAGTTAGGGATATGCTGTGATCTCAATTTCACACATTTCATCCACACATCAACAATAAAACTAAGGCAACTCCATAGTTTTCACATTCAGTTAGTACCCAATCACATGCCAGTTCTTCTCAGGATGGAATATAGCATTTCATAACCTGATCCCTATGGTAGATAGCAATTAGGAAATTTTCTGCACAACCAGTCACCAGCATGGTTACTGCAGTAATAATGAAATTCCTATTCAAGTCAGCTGCCTGTTCCACAACACCTTGTGCCAAGGAAAAGGCAAGAATTGTTGAAACAAACAAATCTAAGTCACATGGGACTTAGGGAGCTATTCTGTTTTCTACAAATCATACTGTTGCTGTCCTATCGTTTAAGAGTTAGGGTAGGTATATAATATGAGGGCAGTTGTAAAACACTTTTCACTATGATTTAGACTTGAGATTTACACAATACAGAAGGACCTCACTATTCTCGGGTCCAGCACTCATGGTTTCGCATATCCACGGTCAGGTAATTAGCACCCAACCTTGGTATATGAGGACAAAAAATGGAGAAAAAAGGGTTAAAAGGGTTGGGGATGGCTAGAAATGGCCTCAGAGGTCATTTCCGGCAGCCACTTTGACTGCGGGAGAGATCAAGAGTCATTTTATGGCTCAAACTGGAGACAGAAAATGTGATTTTGGGGCCATTATGGACCCTGTGGGCAAGGATGCAGCACAGGAGGATATGGTAGGGCACCTTGAGGGGCCATTTGGGGGTGACTGTGCAGAGGAAACAGGGCAAAACCTGCCATTTTGGGCCAATTTTTGGCATTCGAAAACCTAACACACACACACCCCATTCCCATTTCCCTAAAACCCCATTATTCACGGATTCGCTATCTGTGGGGGGGCCCCCATGGAATGGAACCCCTGTGAATAACAGGGTTCTCCTTATGAGAAAGAGGACCGAATGACCATTTGAATTAGTACACTGAATCTTTTCTGTAGGCAAAAATATGCTAACCCCAGATGCTACACAAAACCTTTCCAACAAAGTCTCAATAGTTTGCTTGTAAAAAACAATTTAAATATTGCCATGGATTTTTTAACATGTGAAAACTCATTTCAAACAGTTATTTACAGTTTGGGGGGAAATCATTTGTACCTTTGTAAAAGGTGGTTCTAATTTCCTGAAGGAACTTATGTGGTTGTTATAAAGTCTGATGCTGGTGATTAGGCTTGATATTCTGCTGCTAACACTGCAGATATCGCATGGTCTTTGTTTTGGTTTTTTGTGGGGGGAATGAATTGGTAGGGGGATTATATTTTGTATTATTGATGCATGGTATCTCAATGGGAAACACCTATATCAGGCAGCAGTGATACAGGAAGATGCTGAAAGGCATCATATACTGCACAGGAGATGGCCATGGTAAACCCCACCTGTATTCTACCAAAGTCAACAACAGGGCTCTATGTTCGCCAGGAGTCGACACTGACTGGACAGCAAATTTTACCTTTACCTCTATCGCAATATATTCAGAATTTGTGCACCTGTAACCAAATGAACTAATAAACAGTTAACTGAAGTTGTATGCAGTTTTAAACATCAGAGAAAGCCAAAACAAGAACAGTATTTGGCAAAGGTTGGGGATGGGGCACAGAAACCTGCCTTACAAAAGGTCCTGGGCCACAACAAGAGAGCTAAACTCAATGGGTAGTATTGTGATAATACTACCCATTGTGATAACACTACCCAACATAGAATAAATTTGCTTGTAGAGTCATTACTTCCTATTTACATAAATTTCTTCTTTTCCACATTCCACTTTCCACACTCCATTGTTACCAAGGAAGATAGGTGGTTGCTCACAACCAGCTATTTCTTTTTGCAACAACAGATCTAGTAAAATGTGCACCCCGATCCTAAGAAAGTTTATTTAGAAATAAATCCACTGATTTCAGTGGACCACACACCAAAAGTATGAATAAGACTGCAGCCTTTGAGCAGCTTTTCATTAAAGTTGGTCTACAATGCAAATATAAATCCCACAAGAGCTGTTATATACAATTTCTACAACTACGACAAATATTTATATACTGCTTTTCAACCAAAGTTCCCAGGGCTGTAAACATAGATATAAATAAATAAATAAAATAGCTCCCTGCCCTCCAAAGGCTCACAATCTCTCTTCCACACTCTGTTTAAAAGCATTCACACATGACATAATTTACACAAGAGAACACTCAAAAGCACTTTTTAAATTATCTTGTGTAAAACATTGTGCTATCTGGCTGCAGAAATCTGTAAGCAGCTGGTTCAATCTACAAGTTCAAGCAGTTCAATTCCAGCTTTGGCATATCTATAACGAGAGAAGAAAAGACTAAGGGTTTAAAAAAAAACACCCACCTAAAACCCCACAAATACCAATCTTGATTGTGCAATACAAAAGGGGCATCCAATCTAGTGAGCCTGAATAGACACCTCTGGCACTGCAGCAGCAAGATGAGGAAAGGATGGGTGGGAGAGGCGTCTGCAAAAAAATAAATTACTTATATTGACTTGTCTAACATTTTGTAGTTTTTCATAGACAGTAAGACTAGTCCATCATTTTGTCAAAAAGAAATGAAATAGTTCTCCTCTCTTCCTTTGATTTAGCCCGCTTGCAATATTTAGATTACAAACTTTTCCGTGGAGCCTTTTTGCAGATCCTTTCGCAGCTAAACTTAAGCACGTGTAACGGCAGCAATCGCATCTCCTGTTCCTGTTTACGGCACCCGCCCCCATTTCCCCCCCCCTTCCTCTCGCCACATCCACAGTCTCCCTTCTTCCGAAGCCAGTGGATAATACCAGCCCCCGTGCCTCCCTTTTTCTAGATTGCAAGCTCCTCGGGGCAGCTATTCCCTCCTCCTCCTCTGGCCAGTATAGCCCCCCCACCCCCACCATCTCTTCGGCGCGGGGTCTGTTTCTTCTTGCTTAGGCTACTCTCTACATCTTCGCACAAACTGCTGACACGCCATTCAGGAGGACCACCACCAGGCAGCCATGCACCAGCCTGCCTGCAGAGCGCCTGGGACCGAAGCATAGCCTGGCGAGCCGAGGCCGCAAGCCGGCGCGCGTTGACCCACTGAAGGCAGCGGGGCTTCTTGCTTCAGAGCAAACGCGCCTAGGAGGAGGAGGAGGAGGGCAGCAGAGGGAGCGCGTGGCACGGGTGGTGGTGGCGGCCGCGGGGAAGCGACGTGCCCCGCTGGCTGCCTCAGGAGGAGCCCCCGCTCCCTTCCTCCCTCGGGCAGGCCCGACCCCCCAGCTGCTGCTGCTGCTGCGGAGGGGAGGGGGGGCGCACCACGAAAGGTCCGCCTCTGCTCGCCCGGCCGAGGAGGGAGCGCGGCGGCCACCGGCAGCCTCCCCTGCTTGCTGGTCGCTCGCCGCCGCCGGTCTCTCTCAGTCAGACTCACCCGCGTAGCGGAGCTTACCCGGCGCGACAGGAGGAGGGCCGCAGGGCTCAGAAGCCGGCGGCAGCACGACCATCCTCCTCCCCTGAAGCAGAAGAGGCGACGCGGCAGCTGAGCCGCCCGCCCCGTGAGGGAAAAAGCCGCAGCGCGCGCGCGCGACCAAGGCACAGACCGAGCAGGGGGCGAGGGGGAAGCAGCAGCCTGGTCGCCAGCCTCCTCGCCGCGGCCCTTGAGTGGGCGCAACGGGCCACGTGACCAACGCACCCACGCGCCAACTCGGCTTTCCTCGTCCCCCTGCTCTTTGCCGTGAGCGCGCCCGCAGAGACGGTCGCGCTCGCCATGACACCAGAGGCGCAGCTCTTGCCTCTCTTCGCCCCGATGCGGTCTGGCTCTTGCTTCCTCGCTGCAGCCTGCAGGAGAGGCGGGCAGGCAAGGTAGAAGACGGAAGACAGGAGGCATTATATTTGACTTAAACCAGGACTCTAGATCTGCCCCTGGGACGTGTGCAGTAATAATATAGAAATCCAGTTAATCTGTCTTTTATGTAGTTCATTACGGCTTCTTTAAAAGTAAGTCATATGCTCTAGTCAGAGTGTAGTGGGGCGGGGCCTCTGTGCGGGTGGAGCCCCAAAGTTTTTCTTCACTGATTAATTAAACCAAAAAATTAAATGTTGCAGGCAGCCTTCATATACTGCACTATTTTCCTTTTATTTCTTGACTCACCAGGTCCTCTGTACAGCTGTATCAGCCAAAATGACTCCTAGGACTAACAGAGTTCTGCTGTCCTCATAGTTCTTTGCTTGATAAACCCTGCTAACTTGGCAAAGAGGCACCTTTTAACGTGGTGATTCTCTTTACTGAGCAGGGGGAGAGTAACTGGCCCTATCCACCCCAGCACAGTATTTCCAGTGACTGTTGCTGGTGTCTATCTCATGTTTCTTTTTAGATTGTGAGCCTTTTGGGGACAGAGATCCATCTTAATTATTTGTTATTTCTCTGTGTAAACCGCCCTGAGCCATTTTTGGAAGGACGGTATAGAAACTGAATGAATGAATGAATGATATGCCCCAAGCACACAGCCCACCCATTGATGCAAAGCTGTACAAAGTATACTAGCCAAGTCATCATCATCATCAATCATCAATTTTATTACAGCCATTGGCCAGCAGAAATAGAAATAACAAACATATACTAGCCAAGTCAAAAATGCAGGAAGAAAACCCAAAAACCAAGTGTCAAAAAGATTATTATTGGCTGGAGGAGATTTTGATGGCTGAATAGGGAGCTCAAGGTTGCCCTTCCTTCCTTCACTTGAGCGTTGTTTTCTTTAAGTCAGTGTTACTGTCTGCCAAGCTTGCACTTTAAAAAAGAAAAATAGCCATCCTCCCCAGCTTTGAACAGCTAGATTTTTTGTTGTTGTTGTTACATTTATATCCCGCTCTTCCTCCAAGGAGCCCAGAGCGGTGTACTACATACTTGAGTTTCTCCTTCACAACAACCCTGCAAAGTAGGTTAGGCTGAGAGAGAAGTGACTGACCCAGAGTCACCCAGCTAGTTTCATGGCTCAATGGGGATTTGAACTCGGGTCTCCCCAGTCCTAGTCCAGCACTCTAACCACTACACCACGCTGGCTCTCTTCATGTTGTTTCTCTCATGTGCTCTGCTTTCCCAAGTGTAAGGAAATTCCAGGTGCATAAGAACATAAAATCCAGCCCTGCTGGATCAGGTCCAAGGCCTGTCTGGTCCAGCATCCTGTTTCACGCAGTGACCCACCAGGTACCTCTGAGAAGCATACAGGCAAGAGTTGAGGGCATGCCCTCTCTTGCTGTTGCTCCCCTGCAATTGGTACTTAGAGGCATTGGAACTCTTGAGGCTGGAGGTAGCCTATAGCTACCAACTAGTAGCCACTGATAGACCTATCCTCTATGAATTTGTCAAGCCCCTTTAAAAGCCATCCAAGCTAGTGGCCATCACCGCATCCCATGGCAGAAAATTCCATAGATTAATTACGTGCCCTGTGAAAGAGTACTTCCTTTTGTTGGTCCTAAATTTCCGGGCTTCAGTTTCATGGGATAACCCCTGGTTCTAGTGTTGAGAGAGGGAGAAAGTTTCTCTGTGTCCACTCTCTCTACTCCATGCGTAATTTCATACACCTCTATCATGTCTCCCCGTAGTCACCTCTTCCAAACTAAAAAGGCCCAGTTCTACAATATCTTTCTGAAGATATGGTAACCAGAACTGTACGCAGTACTCCAAACATGGCCACACCACAGATTTGTATAAGGGCATTATAATTTTAATGTTTTTACCTTAAGAAGCAAGCAAGCAGGTCCTTACCTGCTCTGCTGCTGCCCTACTGCTTTTCCGGGTATGGTGCTCACTCTAGCAAAGGCCGCTGCAGCACTGTTCCCTGCAGCCTGAATGCACAGCGTCAGCACGCACGGCTGCCGTGCATGCGCAGTGGCCATATGCGTGGCCAGCAACACCATGCTGATGACGCAAATGGCCACCATGCATGCATGGCAGCTATGTGCGTGCTGACCCTGTACTCACAGGCTGCAGGGAACAGTGCCACAACAGCATGCTGACCACACAATTGGCTGGCCGCCGCGCTTGCTCAGCAGACGTGTGTGTGCCTGCACTGCACACGCAGGCTGCAGGGAAGAGCACTGCAGTCACCAGAGCCTTTGCTAGAGCGAGCGCAGCACCCAGGAAAGGAGCAGGGCAGCAGCTGAGCAGGTAAGGACCTGCTTGCCTGCTTCTTAAGGGAACCGCTCTCCACCCATGCCTGTACGAGCCCTAGATCCAGGCTGTGTTTCTTTTTCCAGTCTCCACTACCTCTTTTTTCAGCCTAGCTGGACTAGGATCAACTCATATAAAAAGTTCTGTTACAACTTTGAATAAGTCATATGTTGGCAATACAATGCATATGTTAACTCCAAACTCTCAACAAAAAGACCTTTTTATTGCGCACACAAAGAAAAACTATATGTTGGTAAACATATAAATATAATGTCTGCTACAACTGTCTTACCCATTTACGGCTTTCTGTTGATCTCTCTAAGCAGACATCCACCCCACTCTCCAGACTGTTTAGCAATATTCATATCTGCTGTTAGGAATTTGGGCTTCTCACTCCTCACTTCTGTATTCTTGGTGAGACTGTTAAACTAGACTATTTAGCAGTAAAACTGAAACTTGAGCTACTGGCTATTGTGTCATATATTTCTGGCCAGCATCTTCCATCGAGTGAGCTTGTGACAGTAACTTAACGTGAAATTTTTTTAAATAACTTCTCGACTGCCTTGTGCAAATCTGCCAGCAGGGGGAAGCACTGTTTCAAAACAAAAATCTAACTTTGTCTGGCATCATTCCAGTTTTATGCAAGAAAACTGGGAGGGGGGATTTAAAAAAAGAAAAGGGGGAGTGGGGTATGTGAGGAGATCCTTTGGAGTGACAAAACGGGAACTGGGGCAGGGAGAGCGAAAGGGAATCCTGTGGGGAGCCAGGCAGGGGGAAAGACAGGAACTGGGGCGCCTCCAGAGAAATAAATAATTAGGAGGGAAGAGGCAGAGGGGAGGTGAACGCTCCTCCAATGAGGGCTGTGGGATTGCACAGAAGTAAATGAATCATGATTCAGTTCAATGGGCTTCCTTTTAAGTCAGTGACTGTTCTCTCTCCCTGCCCTTTGCCTTGTAGTAAGCAAGTGGGATTGCACAGAAGTAAATGATTTAGTTCAATGGGCTTCCTCTTCAGTAAAAAGTGTATGAGAAAGGGTTGGATTCAGCAATTTGCTGTTACTCTCCCCTCCCCCTCTGTGTTGACAAGCTCAAGTTATATTGGAAGGAGGGAGGTGTGGAGTTTGGGATCTGTGGGGAGGAAAGGAGGGAAAAGCCAAGATTTCTCCCTGCCTGTTTCTCTCCCCATAGCGGCGAGGGGGCGGAGGAAGCAAGCATGGGCCGGCGGGGAGGGGAGAGAACTGTCCATACTGCAACATGCTACAATGCATAAAATGCGGGGCAAGGCTCCTTACAACGGAAAAATATAGCTACTTTCCTGTGGCGCATTTACAACATGTAGGGCAAAAACATATCCTTAAAATTTGAATCAAGGCATGGGAAATATGAATGGCACCCTGCTGACAACACAGTGACACTGATGCGGAAATACAGGCAATACGGAGGGGCACTTAGCGGACACGTTGCGAGTACATTGCAGCGTGTAATCTGGAAAACGCACAGGAAACCAAGTTGTGCCCTACAACAAAAGGCAACATCTGCACTACATACACTCATTGCCCCTGTCATTTCCATTCATCATGCCTCCCACCGCCAAGCTGGAGCCATTCTGTTTTTCCTCACAGGTTTGCTGTGAGAATTGCAACATGATTTAAACATTTATAGGATGAGAGAAATACCCATCATTACATGCCTCTCTGTGTGTGAGAGAGTGTGAAGTGGGAGAGAGAGAGAGAGAAAGAGCACACATTTAGCAACCACTTGCGGGGTCCCTCTAATGGAGGCCAGCCTTCCCAATATCAGTGGTGGGAGCAGGTTTCAATTCCACTGCAAACTGTACAGCCCACTGCAGCACTTCACCTTTTCTCTCATACAGGATGTCCTCAGACTTACGATACAATCAATTCCTGACAACTGTCTTAAATGGAAACATCATCTTGTTCCTGTTTCTGGGTTTTGTGCATTGCAATAGTCCAGCCTGGAAGCTACCAGGATATGCTTCACTGTTCTGAGGCCATGTATCTCCAGAAATGGACATAGCTGGCGTATCAGCCAAAACAGATAGAAAGCACCTCTGGCCACCGCCTCAACCAGAATCCAGAAGCACTCCCAGACTACGTACTTCTTTCTTCTGGGGAAGTGTGACCCCATCCAGAACAGCCAGACCATGATAGTCTCCTGAGTTCTGACCCCGCACAATACTCTCATCCAGCCCATTACCATCTCCAGGCAGGCATTTAGGGAGGTTATGCCTTTTCCCGATGATGTTAACATGGAGAAATAGATTTGAGTGTCATCAGCATACTGATAACACCCTGCACCAGATCTCCTGATGATCTCTCCCAACGGTTTCATGTACATGTTAAACCACATTGGAGACAATACGGAGCCCTGAGGGACAACATACAAAAGTTCAAATGTTGTAGAGTAAGTCTCGAAGGGACACCATCGGGAATCTGCCCAAGAAGTAGGAGCAGAACCACAGCAAAACAGTCCCTCCCACGCCCAACCCCCTCAGACACTCCAGAAGGATATTATGGTCGATAGTATCAAAAGCCATCGAGAGATACAGAAGGACCAACAGAGTTATACACTCCCTCTCTCAATTCCCAATTGGAGCTCATCCATCTGGCCGACCAAGGCTCCACCTCATAGCCTGCCCGAAAGCTAGTTTGAAATGGTTTAAATAATTGGTTTCTTCCAAGATTGCCTGGAGCTAGGAGGCCACCATTCTCTCAGTTACCTTGCCCAGCCATGGAAGTTTGGAGACAGACTTATAGTTGCTTAATTCTGAGAGATCCAACACAGGCTTCTTCAGAAGAGGTCTAATTATTGTCTCCTTAAAACGAGGAGGCATCCTGAGGACAGGCAATAGGCCACACCGTTCCAAGCCACTTGTTCACATCCTCAGGAGTCACAAACTGATCCAGCCTAACCACATAAGAGGAGTTGCTGGACACCTTTGCGTCAGACACTGCAGTAATTGTGGGATCTGAATCTAAGTCAGCCCGAATATGAGAGACCTTTTCTACAAATAACTCATTAAAAATGTCATAGTGGGTAATAGATGGTTCCAAATTCTGATTTAAGGGAGGAGGGGCAGGCACTAGCCTTCTCACAACCCTAAACAACTCCACTGGGCATGAGCTTTCTTATGGATGCAATACGGGCAGAAAAGAATTGCTTCTTTGCCATACGTATCTCCTGAGCATAGATCTTTGAATGCACTCTATGTTGTAATCTGTTGGATTTGAGTCGAGTCTTCCCCCACTTGCACTCCAGTCATCTATCTCACCACTTCAGCCCCATAGATCTTCCATATACCAAGGTTATATACCAAGGGGCCAGTTTCGAAGTGGGTTGGAAATGACACTTAGGAGCGATACTGTCTACTGCCCTGGTGAGTTTGCTGTTCCAATTCTCTACCAGGGCATCAACAGGATCACCGGCAGAGCCAACACTAACTCCTTCCAAGGCTTCTTAGAATGCTGTTGGATCTGATAACCTTCTCGGTTAGACCATTCTAATAGGCCCCTCACTCCTGGAGAAGTGAGACATGATTGTGAGTCTAACCTTAATCAGATGGTGGTCTGTCCATGACCATGAGGAAATCACAGAATTACCCACCCACTGAATACCACCCTGATCAGAGCAAAAGACCAGATCAAGTGTGTGACCAGCAACATATGTTGTTCCCGAGACCGCTTGGGATGGATCCATAGTTGTCATGGCCACTATGAACTCCTGAGCTGCCCCAGACAGATTGATTGAATCTCCCCAACCCCCACAAAAAAACCCCTGGGAGATTCCAATCCCAGGCCTGAGACCAAGTCCACCAGCTCAGTTAGGGGCTCTGTTGGGCAGCAGGGTGATCAGTACACCAGTACAAGTCCCAGTCTATCCCTGGTTCCCAAACTTAAGTGCACACATTCAGTATGGTCAGACACTTCAAGAGGGATCCTGGTAAGGGAAATGTTCTTATAGACCATAGCCAATTCACCTCCCTGCCCACGTCCCTTCACCTGCTCCTCAACAGAGTACCCTGGAAGGAGAAGCTAGGACCAAACTGGGCCACCTGCCTCTCTCAACCAAATCTCTGTGATGCATAACAGGTCAACCCTTCATCCAAAATCAAATCATGGATGATTTCTGATTTATTCTGGACCGACCTGGTATTACAATAGAGCAAGGTGAGGCTCTGTTGGTGGTTGGCACTGCTCCCCAAGATCAAAGAGCTGGCAGGACAGTCAGAAGAGGAAACAGCTAGAAGATTTCTGATTTCCCTTTCCTGTAACGGTCTGCTGACTTGCCAACATTACTACTTCTATTTCCCACCACCACCAGAACAGCCACCCCATAGTCAGTGGATACTCTCCCTGTCTCCCCATCTCCAGACAAACCCAGACACGTTAGGGGTGTGCACGGAACCGCCAACTGCGGTCCGGCACTGGGGTGGGGGGGTACCTTTAAGAGCGGCGGGAGGGTTTACTTACCCCTCCCGCCGCTTTCCCGCTCTGTCGCCGTAATCCTAAGAGTAATTGGGGCGGCAGGACACCTCCCTGCTGCCCCTTCCCCGACGTTGCTTGAAAAAACTCCCAGGAGTTCTTTGCAAGCGTGCGTGCTCGTCTCTGTGACGTGCACGTGCGCAAAGGACTCCTGGGAGTTTTTTCAAGCAACGTCAGGGAAGGGGCGGCAGGGAGGTGTCCTGCTGCCCCAATTACTCTTAGGATTACAGCGACAGAGAGGGAAAGCAGCGGGAGGGGTAAGTAAACCTTCCCACCGCTCTTAAAGGTACCCCCCCACCCGAACCGGACCGCCCAGGTCCAGACCGGTCCGGAGGCTTTTTTAATGGCCTCCGGACCGGTCCAGGCCCATCCCTAAGACACATTAGAAAATAATCTCACCCAGGACTTAAAAACAACAGAAGCTAGAATAAAAATATTCACCCACCACTACCACATACACAAATTCCTGGGCCAGGATTTGGGAGGCCTGACTCTTGCCCTCATTGTCCCCCAAGAGTGGCTCCCCCAAAGGGGGGGAGGGAGGGAGAGAGAGAGAGGAAGAATATTATCCAAGTTACAATATAAAAATATAAGTAACAAAAACAAATAAAAATAAAACATGGTGGTACCTTTCCTCCTTCTCGATATACATTCCAACTAAGCTTCTATGATTGTGGTTTTAAATAAGTTGCATGCTCTCTGGAGTGATTTTACCCTAGTGACTTCCCCTTTCAGCTTCCTTTTTACCAGTCCCCTCATTTTTGAGAAGTTTCCTCTTCTGAAGTCCAGTGCATCTGTGTTGGACTTCCTTGGCAATGCTCCGCTTGCATATAAGCTGAATTGCATCACACTATGGTCACTGTTCCCTACAACTCTGTAATCTCACACCAGGTCCTAGGCACCACTCAGGATTAAGTCTCCTTCTCCCTGATTGGTTCTGTGACCAACTATTCAAAGGCACAGTCATTTAACATGTTTAGAAATCTGGCCTCTCTGTTGATTGATTGATTGATTGATTGATTGATTGATTGATTGATTGACTGCCATCAGGTCAGTGTCGACTCTTAGCGACCACATAGATAGATTCTCTCCAGGATGATCTGTCTTCAACTTGGCCTTTAAGGTCTTTCAGTAGTGCATTCATTGCTGTTGTAATTGAGTCCATCCACCTTGCTGCTGGTCATCCTCTTCTTCTCTTTCCTTCAACTTTCCCCAGCATTATGGACTTATCAAGAGAGCTGGATCTTCGCATAATGTGTCCGAAGTATGATAGTTTGAGCCTGGTCATTTGTGCCTCAAGTGAAAATTTTCTTACATTCCACATTCCCATTGTAATTTTGTCTTTGCAGCTTCGGATTTTATTTTCCCGCACAGCAACATCAGCTGCTAGACGTCCAAAAGGCTTTAGTCTAACTGTGTCATAAACACCATAGGTACTCTGAGAGATCCTCAGCTCTTCCTCAGTAGCATGTTGAATACCATCTGACCTGAGGGGCCCATCATCTGGCACTACATTGACAATCATTCCATTTTGTCTATCCATGAGGCTTTCTTGGTAAAATACAGGAGTGGTTTACCATTGCCTTCTCCCGTGCAGTACGAAATGATGCCTTTGTCGTTGTCACTGAAATGATCGTCCACCTCCAGCACCTTCCCATATCGCTGCTGCCCAATATAGGAGGGGCCTGCTTGCTTTAGCTGGGCAGCTGGGATGACCTTCATGCTTTGGGTGACCCTACTGGGAGTATACCTCCCGGCATACTTCACTCATCCCTCCCAGGAACACACACACACACGCACACACACACACACACACCTGCCACGATGAGGCAGCATAGGCGATGAAGCAGGACTCTGTCAATACCCACACGTAAATTTGCCCAATCTATGTGAGGGTAATTGAAGTCACCCATTATTATCATCTCTCTTTGATGATCCTCGGCGTTTTGATCTGGAGGGCAATAGCCCATCTCTAGTAAAACATTTCATTTCAGTTCTCGCATTGTCATCCATCATGTGTCTGTGGAGGACTCAGTCCTCCTAGGTTTTCTAGCTTGTTGGTTTCTATCCCTTCTTTAACATACAGTGCTACTTCACCCCTCAATCTGCGCCTCCCTGCCCTTTCTGTAGAGATTGTATACTGGAATAACAGTGTCCCACCGGTTCTCACTATTCCACCAGGTTTCCATTATGCCCACTATATGTTTTCATTAGCAACCAAGCACCATCTTGGCTCAGAGGCTTCTGGCATAGGTATATAAATAACACCTATATGCAGAGTCTCTTACCTGGCTTTGCCGTCTGCTATCTCCCTTACCATCATTTGACGTTTTTGACCAACTGTCATGAGCTTCCATCTGCTCTTCTGTTCTACTCTGTCCCCTTCTGGTTCATCCGAAATGTTTCCACCCTCACACCTTAGGGGATTTTGCTTGCTGAACCAGATACCACCCAGTTCCTCTTGGCAACCCACAGGCATCATTTTAAAAGCTGCTCTGCAAACTTTTTGTTGGAGTTCCAGTGCATCAACCTTTTGCACCAACTATCCTAATGACCACTAGGGGCACTGGCAGAAGATATAGTGAGTAAGGGTCTCCCTACCTACTCTACCTGTCTCTACTCTATGACCCCTGATATGACTCTTCATGTATTTCCTGTTGAGAGTCATTCCCTTCCATTCCTCTTACAGAGCAGATGGAAATATATCTCTCCCTGCCTACCTATTCATTATGTAGTTCCTTAGATTAAGGATTAGGTCTTTCCTATCCAAAGTGTACTTCACCAATAAATACTTAGTATTTAGTTCTACAAGAATTTCCATGTGTCTTCTCTAAATAGCTGCAACAACTAAACTCTGCATTCTACTCTGTAACTGGAATGGGTCACTTATTATTTATTTATTTATTTATTTATTTATTTATTTGTTTATTTATTTTATTCGATTTCTATACCGCCTTTCCAAAAATGGCTCAGGGAGATTTACACAGAGAAATAATAAATAAATAAGATGGATCCCTGTCCCCTAAGGACTCACAACCCAAAAAACACACACACAAAAAAAAAACACAAGACAGACACCAGCAACAGTCACTGGAGGTACCTGCTGGTGGTGGATAGGGCCAGTTACTCTCCCCCTACTAAATAAAGAGAATCACCACGTTAAAAGGTGCCTCTTTGCCAAGTTGGCATGACAGACTACTCTAAGTTCCTGTGTTTTCTTGGTTTTTGTGTAGGTTAACTGCTGCTTTCTCATCTTCATTTTTCATTCTGGGTAGCCAAGACACACAGCTCATTTTTCTTTTCTGTGCTGGCAATGTGATGGCAATAAGATTAGGACTTTATAGGTAATGACGAGCACCTTGTATTTTGCCCGGAAACGTATCAGCAGCCAGAGACCAACCTGGCTTTCACATTCTGAACCAACTGCAGTTTCCGGACTATGTACAAAGGCATCCCTACATAGAGCACATTGCAGTAATACAGCCTAGAGGTTACCAGCAGATGTACCACTGTTTTGAAGTCATTCATCTTAAGAAACGGACGCAGCAGCCGAAGCTGATAAAAAGCACCTCTGGCCACGGCCTCAACCTGGGACACCAGGGAGAGGTTCAGATCCAGAAGCACCCACAGACTGCATACATGTTCCTTCTGGGGGAGCAGAGCATGACCCCGTCCAGAACAGGCAGATCAAAATCGTCTCTTGAGTTCCGACCCTGCACAATGAGTACCTCTGTCTTATCTGTTTTCAGTCTCAGTTTGTTATTCCTCATCCAGCCCATTACTGTCTCCAGGCAGGCATTTAGGGAGGTTATGCCTTCTCCTAATAATGTTGACATGGAGAAATAGATTATATGCAAAAAGTGTGTTTTTATTGTGGATTCTGGCGCCAGCAAAAATATCCTCAATACTGCTGATTAGTTTATTGAATTAGACAGAGATTACAAATCAGCAGTTAGTATTGCCAATAGCAAAGAGTTAATCACAGAAGGAAGAATTGCTAAAATTCCCTGCAAGGGAGCAGATAATGAAATTCAAGAAGTTTTAATAAGTGATGCACTCTTAGTACCAGAAATGCAAACCAATTTCCGTTGGGCATGGAGAGGATGCAAAGTGATTTATGAGAATGACGCATGTTATATTTCCAAAGATGATGAATTGATTATGACTGCTCATATGCATGATGATGGTCTTTTCCAATGAGACTGTGTTACTGCACAAGCAAATGTGACAGGCAAACTAGGTGAGTGGGCGACAAAATGGCAAATGTGGTTCAATGTAAGCAAGTGTAAAGTGATGCACATTGGGGCAAAAAACACCAGCTTCACATATACACTGAGCTGTTGGTGACTGACCAGGAGAGAGATCCTGGGGTCATGGTGGACAGCTCATTGAAAGTGTTGTCTCAGTGTGTGGCAGCTGTGAAAAAGGCTAATTCTATGCTAGGAATCATTAGGAAGGGGATTGAAAATAAAAAAGCTAATATTATAATGCCCTTATACAAATCTATGGTGCATCCACATCTGGAGTACTACGTACAGCTTTGGTCACCATGTCTTAAGAAGGATATTGTAGAACTGGGAAAGGTGCAGAAGAGGGCAACCAACATGATCAGGGGCCTGGAGCACCTTTCTTATGAGGCTAGGCTACAGTATCTGGGGCTCTTTACCTTGGAAAAGAGGCGACTAAGGGGAGACATGATCAAGGTGTATAAAATTATGCATGGAGTGGAGAGGGTAGACAGAGAGAATTTTTTCTCCCTTTCTCACAACACTAGAATCAGGGGTCACGCCATGAAACTGAAGGTTGGGAAATTTAGGACCGAAAAATGGAAGTACTTTTTCACACAGCGCATAATTAATCTATTGAATTGCTTACCATGGGATGTGCTGATGGCCACCAGCTTGGATGGTTTTAAAAGGGGCCCAGACAGATTCATGGAGAACAGGTCTATCAATGGCTACTAGTCTGGTGTCTGTGGGCCACCTCCAGCCTCAGAGACACGATGCCTCTCAATACCAGTTGCAGGGGCGCAACAGCAGGAGAGAGGGCATGCACATACCTCTTGCCTGTGGCCTCCCCAGAAGCATCTGGTGGGCCACTGTGTGAAACAGGATGCTGGACTAGATGGGCCTTGGGCCTGATCTATCAGGGCTGTCCTTATTTCTTAAGTTCAGTTCTGGGAAGAAACTTTTAAAAGGTGAAAAGCCTTATATATGGTGTGTAAAGTAACTAAGTGCTGTGAGAAATTCAAATCATCAGCTTTGTAACCAAGCAAGATTTCAGCTCTACTAATCAGTAGTGAAACAAAGAAACCTCAGATAACATCTTTAAATAAATATTCTCCTTCTTTTGTTTTAAAATTCATCTGACTGTGTGGTTTCTGTAGCAAACCCTCCTCACATCTGTAAAGTCATATTATTGAGGTAAAGAAACCAACAGAGTTCCAGAGGCTTCATTGTATAATTCGTGGAAGCAGAAATAGAAGTACACTTATACAAGCCAAAGTAACATCTAAGGTGAAAAACAACTGAAAATAAACTTTACTCACATCTCTGACTCAGACCGAACACCACAATACCATTCAACCATAAGTACTTAAAGCCACTGAAAAGGCTTCCAGAAACTATGTTAGTCATAAGAACAGCCCTGCTGGATCAGACCCAAGGCCCATCTAGTCCAGCATCCTGTTTCGCACAGAGGCCCACCAGATGCCGGTGGAAGCCACAGGCAGGAGTAGAGGGCATGCCCTCTCTCCTGCTGTTACTCCCCTGCAACTGGTACTCAGAAGCGTCCAAAGGGTAGTGGCTAGATTATTGCCAGAGGCTCAGAGCAGGGCCTGGATAACCCTCATGACGTAAGGGAGGAAAACTGGTCTTGTGGTAGCAAGCATGAATTGTTCCCTCTGCTAAGCAGGGTCTGCCTTGGTTTGCATTTGGATGGATCATTACATGTGAGCCCTGTGTGATATTTGGGGCCATAATTCAGTGGAAGAGCATCTGTATGCTTGTATGCAAAAGGTCCCAGGTTCACCTCCTGGCATCTCCAAGTAGGGCTGGGAGAGACTCCTGCCTGAAACCTTGGAGAGCTTCTACCAGTCAGGGTAGACAGTATTGAGCTAGATGGCCCAGTGGTCTGACTCCATATAAGGCAATTTCCTTTGTTCCTATATGTACTATCTTCATTGGCACCTGATTCATTTCCTGTTGGGGTTTGTTAATTTTACACCCAGTAGGTAAACAGCAGTCACCTTATGTGGCGCAACGGGGAAATGGTTGACTAACAAGCAGAAGGTTGCCGGTACGAATCCCCGCTGGTACTATATTGGGCAGCAGTGATATAGGAAGATGATGAAAGGCATCATCTCATACTGCGTGGGAGGAGGCAATGGTAAAGCCCTCCTACCAAAGAAAACCACGGGGCTCTGTGATCACCAGGAGTCGAAATCGACTTGGCGGCACACTTTAGCTTTACCTAGGTAAACAGCAGAGCACTAAGGAAGAGATCACACACTCCAGTTACAGAGTAAGTAGCAGAGGATGGTTTAGTTGTTGCAGCTATTTAGAGAAAACACACAGAGATTCTTGTAGAACTAAATACTAAGTATTTATTGGTGAAGAACACTTGGATAGGAAAGACCTAATCCTAATCTAAAGGACTACATAATGAATAGATAAGGGGAGAGAGAGATGTTTCCATCTACTCTCTAAGAGGAAAGGAAGAATTGTGACTCAGCATAGGAAGTGCTGAAGAGTCAGATCAGGGGTCATAGAGTAGAGACAGATAGGGAGACCCTTACTCACTGTCTCTACTCCCAGTGCCCCTAGTGGCCATTAGGATAGTTGGTGCAAAAGGTCGATGCACTGGAACTCCATCTCCAACATTTCCAAACTCAATTCAAAGTGCTGTTTATCACAATTAAAACCCAGTTTAGGACCAGGGTATTTGAAAGAACACCTCCCCCATATGAACCTGTCTGAGCATTGATTGAAAGAAAAGTCTCTGCTCCCGGTCCCACCACCTCAGAGGTTCAATTGGTGGTGACCTAGGAAGGGGCCTTTTCAATGGTAACAACATGACTATGGAACTCCCTCCCACTTGAGACCCCGCAAACACCCTCCCTGACAGCCTTCGGTGAGCACTAATAGCACTTGTCTCTAGGCAAGTATTGTCTCTTGTCTCTAGGCAAGTGTTTGCTGGGTTTTTAGCCCGCTGCTTTAATTTTGTACTCCCCATTGGCTGCTGTCATGTCAGTATACTGGCTGACACTTAGATTTTTGTTGAACTAGCATAATGCTGTATAATTGCATAAAGAAAGGAACTTCTGTTCCAGACTAGGTAAAGGTAAAGTGTGCCATCAAGTCGATTTTGACTCCTGGTGCCCACAGAGCCCTGTGGTTTTCTTTGGTTTACCATTGCCTCCTCCCGTGCAGTATGAGATGATGCCTTTCAGCATCTTCCTATATCACTGCTGCCCAATATAGTACCAGCGGGATTCAAACTGGCAACCTTCTGTGTGTGAGTCAAGCATTTCCCCACTACGCCACTTAAGGTGGCTAGTTCTTGGATAATGAAAACTAGTTCTAGTTCTTATCATATGATAAAGGAATGTTCTGGGCAGGCATCAGGACATCACAAGAAGCACACTTTGGGTGAGTCCCCCTTTTAATTGCATTGGCCAAAAAAGAATCATCCAAACTGGCCCACTGTCATAAACTGTGTGAATGCTGAAAACAATTTTGGCACAGGTTATTTGGGAGGGACAAGGGAAGGGGGAAGTAAAGATAAGAAGCACATCCTTTGCCTTAAAAAGAAGTCAATGTGAAGCACCAAATATCTTAGGGTTAGTTGTGTTAAATAATGCAAAATATCTCTATATATAATTTGCTAAGATGTACCCGTGGCTAATCTCGTGTGTGGCAGCTCTCACAAGAGTTTGTGAGCAAGCTGCTGGGATGAGGAGAGAAAGTGGCAGCGGCAGTGGGTAGGGAAAACGGCGGTGGCCGATGGGAAAGAAAGCGGCAGCGGCCAGGGGAGGGGGCAAGAACAGGGTGAGAGCCAGAAACAAGGAGGGAGAGAGGAGAAAAAAGAGACAACCAGAGGCACAGATGCTCTGCGCCAGGGCCAGCTAGTAACATGTAGAACTCTTAGGTTTCATAACAGAGGGACTGTTCTCCATAACTTTTAATCGGGATTGCTTTGACAGCTCTGTGTCCCCGTTAATGAGTGTCACAGGGATCTTAATCTGGTATGGCAAGTCAGTGTTTGCTCAAAGGAACATACCTTTTTAATGCTCTTATTTTCAGGCAGTTTAGAAGTACATGAAATTCAAGGCTCTGTATTAATTAATGGGAATCAGGAGCTGTCACCCCCTACCCCTTAATCTCTTACACTTATAACCCCTTGCACATTTTCTAGTGGGAAAACATTTCCGTTTCCTCCATCTGTCCCTTTAAAAAAAAAAAAATCTTGGTGAGGTTATACAGTACAATGTAAGCTCAAATGTCAAGGCACACATTTAATATCCTATACTAGAAAGCTTTTTAAAAGCAAGCAATCTGTGCCAGACATGTAGAACTTGTTCTTAATAGCAGCAGTTTTCTCACTGCTGGGAGCAACATTCTGCATTATTGGCCTATTTTCCTTGTACAAAAGAAGAAAGCACCTCAATCAGCAGTTGGTGTTCTTGCTCAATCTTCCTTGTTCCAAAGGCTTGGGGGTGAGTACTGCATACTTTAAAACAGAGCCAATCATAAATAACAATCACATGCCCTGAATTAAAGCCATCCAATGTCAACTTAACACAGAACATTCAAATCTGTTCCATCAAAATTGTGCCAAAAGTTGGCACTCACACACTCCAGTTGCTCAGTCCTTATCCGTAAATTTCCTCTGGTCAGCAAGCCACTTCATCCAAGGAAATAAATTAGAATTCTAGTTCTCCATAAGCAAATATATTCACTTCCACACATGCAATGCAATTTTTATGAATGTGCTGTTTTGTTGATCAAGTGTGAACTTAATAGACAACATAGTGAGATAATTTACAGGTGTGTAAATTATCTCATCATTTCTACAGGCAAAAATATGTTGTCCCATGTATGGTATTTTTCAAAATAAACATTTCACAGTAATTCATTAGGGTGTCTGTCTGAGACAGAGTGAGTGACGTCGTTATGAGTCTCCCCTTATTAGCCAGACTCTCCGTTTCAGATCACATATAAATTATTGTTTGGGAGTGGCTACATTAGATGAGCTATAAGAAACTGGACAAAAGAAAAAGTTTATCTGATCTTCTGTGATGCTTCCCCGCTTTACCTTTGCAGCTTTCTCTGGCATGAAGGTGTGATGAGGAAAGCTGCATAGTGAATTAGCAGTGAACTATCCAGTTGGTTTCTTCAAATCCAATCACTGGATGAAGAGCCAGCGTGGTATAGTGGTTAGAGTGCTGGACTAGGACTGGGGAGACCCGAGTTCAAATCCCCATTCAACCATGATACTTGCTGGGTGATTCTGGGCCAGTCAGTTCTCTCTCAACCTAAGCTACTTCACAGGGTTGTTGTGACGAGAAACCTACATATGTACACTGCTCTGTGCTCCTTGGAGGAGGAGTGGGATATACATGTTTAATAAAAAACAAAAATCACTCATTCACTTGGGGTGCTGCTAAATCTCAGACTCAGCTCCTCAGTCTGGGGAAGATAACTCTGACCTATCATACAGTATTGTTTTAAAGATTGCTGAGATAGGAACATAGGAAGCTGCCATATACTGAGTCAGACCATTGGTCCATCTAGCTCAGTATTGTCTTCACAGATTGGCAGAGGCTTCTCCAAGGTTGCAGGCAGGAATCTCTCTCAGCCCTGTCTTGGAGAAGCCAGGGAGGGTGAAACCTTCTGCTCTTCCCAGAGCGGCTCCCTGAGGGGAAGATCTTGCAGTGCTCACTCTTCTAGTCTCCCATTCATATCTATGCAACCAGGGTGGACCCTGCTTAGCAAAGAGGACAGGTCATGCTTGCTACCACAAGACCAGCTCTCCTCCTCCAGATCATGTACGTGTGGATAATGTACATTAAATGTAAGTGCTTTGAGCATTTAGGGAAAGTGCTATATACATATTAAATATTGGTTTACATGACACACAATCCTAACACCAACAGTGAGATTTGTGATGCCGCTGCCACTGCAGACTGCGAAGCAATGGCACTGCTGTAGAGAACTATTAAGAAGTGCCATATTTATCCCCATTGTTGCAAACAGGAAAACTTACAGTATAATGCTGCAGGCCTAACCACTGGTTCTCTACATGGCACTGCTACCTCTGGGTCTGCAGCAGCTGTGCCGCGAGTCTCGTCGCTGTGAGGCTTGCACATCATGTCAGCCAATATTATCAGCCTCAAAGAACTGCTACCTGTCACCAAACAGGCCATCATTCTCCCAGTAGAGTTCCCCCACCCCACCCCTGCTTCATATAGCAATCTTTAAAACCCAGCTCTTGCTATTAAACTCATATAAGGCTGAAAGCAGGGGGAAAGGGCAGTCAACATTTGAGTGTAAATGCATAGGATTACACTGTGCATTACTCTTATGTTATCCTGGAGGGGGTGTTCTCACAGGGAGGGCCAGGGGTGTAGCTATAATTGACCAGATGGGTTCAAAGAACACAGGCCATCTATCTCCTGAGGGCCCCCAGCAGCTCAGCCCTCCCTATTTTCTTCATAATCTCCCTCACTCTGAGGGGCCGCCTGGGAGAGAGGCAAACATGGACCCCTCTCCCCTAGCTACGCCTCTGAGGAGGGCTATCAATCTTTGATACCCTTTTGTCCTTCAGGTGGGATGAAATTCCTCCTGTGCAGAGTATATTCTTCTCTAACATCTTTTGGCCAGATGTAATTCTTAATAGATTCACTAGATGGACCTCTAAAACAATATAGCAGAGAAGTACACCAACCAGAAGTAAATAGTCTGCAGTATGAGCAACTTTTATCATCCCATTCATCCCTGGAGTTCCTCCACTGCCTCTTGGGATTTCCTGTATGGCACAGTTTTTAAAATGAAACTGGAAATTCTGTGGTTTCCTTCTGAGACAGTCTTTCACTTTTTTTATCCTACAGTTTTGCAGCAAACACATTGTTTCTGGGAACACAAAAATTGTATTTTTGGTCCATTGAAGAAAGCATGCCAAAATCTGCTTGTCAAACTATGGCTGGTCCTTGATTTGCACCAACCAAAATGTCAGAAAATAATGTGGAAGCTTTCAGATTTTACAGAGCTCTTCATCAGGCTGAATGTTTTTTAAAAAAGAGGGCAAGTGTGGGAGGAAAACTGGGCATGGAGGAAAGTCTCCAAGTCTGCAGCTTATAACAGTTTTAAGACAGAGTGCAGAAGGAGTTGTGTAGATATAACTAGACTAGACTCACTAGATGCTTTACAGATTTATGGTGCACCCAGGACCACTGGGACAAGAAACAACCATAGCAATCCCTCAATTTTTATTTTATTTTTATTTTTATTATTACATTTATATCCCGCTCTTCCTCCAAGGAGCCCAGAGCGGTGTAGTACATACTTGAGTTTCTCTTTCACAACAACCCTGTGAAGTAGGTTAGGCTGAGAGAGAAGTGACTGGCCCAGAGTCACCCAGCAAGCATCATGGCTGAACGAGGCTTTGAACTCAGGTCTCCCCAGTTCTAGTCCAGCACTCTAACCACTACACCACGCTGGCTAGCAGTCTGTCTCTAGCACTAAGTCGAGTGCACAAACATTCCTCTTAATCTGTTAAGAGGAATGTGTGCTCTGAAATCCACTGAAGCTGAAATACTAATGGTTTTCTCTTCCACTTAACAGCAGAAAGCAATTTTAGTGTAGCCTGAGCAAAACAGGATGAATCATAATTCCATTCTGGAGTGTCACAAGACAGCCAAAATAAGACCAACATTTCAGTGAACTTGTGACTTTTCTCATGGGCCAATCATCCAAACAACCACCTACTTTATAGTCCTCAGAATATGAAGAAGGCATGTAGGGCCAAATCCTCATGCAAGTGATCATCAGTTGGCCCTCTTTATCAGATCAAAGGAGAAGAGCATATGCAGTAAACAGACCATAATTTGGCAGAAGAGCATCTGTGTATGGGACACATCTTGCTTTGTTTGTTTGTTCAATTTATATACCACCCTTCCTGAAGTGGCTCAAGGTGGTTTGCATTAAAATAAAAAACATGTAATAAAACAATTAACATCAAAAGATATCTTGCCAGTGTTTATACCTGACTCCTAGTGTTTACAGTGTTTACGCTGACTCCTAGTCAATTTCCAAGCACAAGTACAGCTTGATATTGCTTAGTGATGAACTCTGTACTTCATTGTACTATTCTTTTGCAAAGAAACTAGCAGTTTCCATTGCTCAGCGATAATTAAGTGACATATTTCAAATACCTTCAACTGAAAGGAGCACCTAAGAGAAAGGAGCACTATTTTAATGAAGTGCTTAACAAATCACAAAACTACACTTACAAAAGCTGGTAATGTGGCTTTCTCAATATTGGTTATTGAACATTTAGTTGTGTCTTAAAACATATGGATCCTCAAGCACAACCAGAACACCCAATCCAAACTGTGACTTTGGTGGAGAACAAGAAGGTATATTGTTGGGCTGTGGGGAGGATTTTTATTAAATGTTTGTAATGGAGAGAGAGAGAGAGAGAGAGAGAGAGAGAGAGAGAGAGAGAGAGAGAGAGAGGAGAGAGAGAGTTTCAAACCAGGGAAGGAAGTTGGGGTGGGGGGGAGAACAAACACAAGCAGACTGGCTTTTCAAATGCAAGCACACACACATAGTGGCTTAATGAAATGCAACAATAAAACTAAACAGATATGGGATGAGGAACGTGATGTTTGTTTGTTTGTTTGTTTGTTTGTGTTCTACCTTGCTTGAGATACGAAGTTCACAGTCCCTCCACTTCCCAGCCGGCTGGGCTGAGGTTCCCTCCTTGCCTCCTGTGATTTACAGAGAGCGACCAGGAAGAAGCATGCAGCCGAAGTTGCTAGGAAGAGGAGCGGGACTCTAAGGGTTAACCCTTCGCTAGTGCTGACGATTTCGCCGCTGCTGTGTCACCACCACATCCAAGCTCCCTGCCAGTGAGTGCTAAATTTGCAGGTTGACTGGGGGGGAGTCATGTGACTTGCCTCTGGGGGGCCCCTCGAGGCTGCAGGCCCCGAGACCTGTCTCCTCTTGCCCAATTATAGTTACGCCCCTGGGGCGTGCCTTGTGCTCCCAGAGGATGAGCACCTTGTTTGCTGGATGGGTGTGGGAGGGGGCAAGGGGGCTCCCTGGCCGAAGGTGAGGGGTGCCTTGGTAGGCCCCCCAGACCGTGGTGGCCGAGGCCTTGTTCAGTCATCCCCATGCCCCCGTTTCCCAGCTGTGTCCACCTGGGTATTTAGTGCAGCATCAACATAGGCTAGAGGACTGGGGGGGCAGGGGGAGGGGTCGCTGTAATTTATAAAAGCTCTATTTTCTTCTCTAGGCATGTCTAAGTGAGTGCCAGTTCAGAGTGTTTGTACCTGGTGCTGGGCTCTCAGGACAGAGTGGGGATTCTGTTGGTGTATCGCCCACCCCGCTGCCCAGCCCTCTCCCTGCCTGAGCTCATGGAGGTGGTCTCGGATTTGGTGTTGAGGACTCCCAGAATGATTGTTCCAGGTGATTTCAACATCCATGCTGAAACTGGCTTGTCTAGGGTGGCTCAGGACTTCATGGCCACCATGACAAACATGAGACTGTCCCAACATGTTGCTGGCCCGACACATGAATTGGGGCATACTCTGGATCTCATTTTTTTGACTGGGCAGGAGGATGGTGTTTGAAAGTGGAGGATGGGCTATCTATGCCCTTGTCATGGTCAGATCACTTCCTTCTGAGGTTCAGAGTTTCAGCAGCTACACCACTTTGCAAGGGTGGGGGACCTATTACAATGGTCTGCCCCCTGAGACTGATGGATTCCTGAGGGCTCTGGAGGATTTTACAACTGGTACGGCAGGCCTCAAAGCTCTAGTTGCTCTTTGGAATTGAGATATAGCTGAGACGGTTGACACAACCACTCCGAAATGCCCTCTCCTGCAAAGCAGAGCCCATGCAGTGCCTTGGTATATACTTGAACTGAGGGCAATGGAGCAAAGTGGGAGATGTCTGGAACATAAATGGATAAAAACTTGGAGTGAATCTGAGCGAAAATAGGTTAAATCTCATTATGAGCATTAATGGTTAAACGTCATGAGAGCCAGCGTGGTGTAGTGGTTAGAGTGCTGGACTAGGACCGGGGAGACCCGAGTTCAAATCCCCATTCAGCCATGATACTAGCTGGGTGACTCTGAGCCAGTCACTTCTCTCTCAGCCTAACCTACTTCACAGGGTTGTTGTGAGGAGAAACACATGTATGTAGTACACCGTTCTGGGCTCCTTGGAGGAAGAGCGGGATATAAATGTAAAAATAATAAAAATAATAAAATAATAATTATCAAGCCTATTCTGTGGCAGTAATGAAACGGCGGGGGGGGGGAGGAATTTTCCCCATCCTTGGTAGCACACTTTGACTCATTTGCATAGCACTTTGAAGGTCAAGTCACTCACATTCACCATGAGTTGGACTTGTTGATGCAATGTAATTGGGAGAGGTGTCCAGTGTACCACCTGGTCCAGTTTTGCTGGAAGTGTTTCAATTATTGGTGCCCAAGTAAATGGACAAGGTGTTGAGTATAGTCTGGCCAGCCTCTTGACCCTTGCCTTTCATTGCTTAGTAAATAAAGTAGGAAGGAAATTTTTATCTGGGTCCAGCAGATTCTTAATGCCTCATTGAGAGAGGGAGTGGTCCGAGCTCTATTGAAGGAAGCTATTTTTCAACCACTTCTAAAGAAACCTAGTCTGGTCCCAGAAAAGAGAGAGAAGGGGGAGTGCAACCCTGTTAATTCTCTTGGATATCTCAGTGGCTTTTGATAGCATTGTCCATGGTATCCTTTTGGGTAGGCTGGCCGAGTTGGGTGTGGGAGGGACTGCTTGGAGGTGGTTCCGCTCCTACCTTGAGGCCTGTTCTCAAAAGGTGGTGCTGGGAGACTACCACTACCGCAGTTATGCTATGGGGTTCTGCAATGTTCCAGTCTTTCCCCTATGCTGTTTAACGTCTACATGAAGCCGCTGGGAGAGGTCATCAGATTCGGCTTGAGGTGTCATCAATATGCAGATGACACTCAGTTGTATCTTTCTTTTTCATCAGAGGCAGGTGAGGCGGGGACTGTCCTGAATCGGTGCTTGGGTGCAGTAATGGACTGGATGAGAGTGAATAAGCTGAGACTCAGTCCGGACAAGACAGGAGTACTGTTGGCTGGTGGTTCCTCTGCCCGGGTGAATCATGTTCAGCCTATTGCAGATGGGGTTGCACTCCGCGAAGGACCAGGTTCACAGTCTGGGGGTGCTCATCAATCCAGCACTGTCAGTAGAGGCTCAAGTGGCTTCTGTGGCTCAAAGCACCTTGTCTCAGCTTCAGTTGATAGGCCAACTATGACCATACCTGGATAGAGATAGCTTGGCCACAGTAATTCATGCTCTGGTAACCACAGTTATTCATGCTCTAGTTATTCATGACTTAGCTTACTACAATGTGTGGCTGCCTTGGAAAACGGTCCAGAAACTACAGCTATTACAAAATAGGGCTGCAAGGTTATTAACTGGTCCATTTCCAGGCCCAATTCAAAGTGCTGGTTTTTACCTTTAACCCCTAAAAGGCTTGGGACTGGGTTACCTGAGAGACCGCCTTGCCCTATATCATGTCCCGACTTGGATCTTAAGATCTTATTTGAAGGCCATGCTCCGAGTGCCCTGCCAAACAGAATGAGATGGGTGGCTAGGGAGAGGGCCTTTTCGGTGGTTGCACCTTGTTTATGGAGCAGCCTCTAGTGAGGTTCGCCTGGCATCATCACTTTTTGTTATTTTAGATGCCAAGTAAAGACCTTTCTGTTCACTCAAGCATTTTAAATTTGATTCAAAATCAAATGACTTAAGAAAAGCTTCTAGATTTTGTATCTCCCCTTTGGTGGGGAGATGTTGTGATTTCATGTGTTTTATGTGTTTTTACTCAATGTTTTAATGCTGTGTTATGAGCCGCCCAGAGAACAATTTGTTATGGGGCGGCTGACAAATAAAGTTTTATGTATTAATTATTATTATTATTATTAATCATCACCATCATCATCATCCATTTTTATTAATATTAACTTTGTTATTTTATTTACCGTCATGTGTAGTAAGGCCTTTAGTTTGAATTTCATCTCACTTTTCTAAACAGAAACTGTTGCACAGGAATTCACTCATGCCACATCCAATGGAATGAAATGGAATTCTTCTCCTCCACACAACTGACACATTTCAAAATTCCGAGTGTGATGCACAATAGGCTTAAGTTGGTTTGTTGTTCCCTCTCCCCATAGAACCTTGTGAACTGTAGTTTGCTAAAGGGTGGCTAGAGCAGAAGTTCCCATTTTGCATCCCCAGATGTTGGGTTTACAGTTGTTGGACCCAATTGTTATTGGATGTTTTTTGTCACAATTAACTAATACAGCTGTGGAGCAAGAATTTCCAGACTTGAGTCCCCAGATGGACAACTCTCATCATCTCCAGCCACAGTGGCCTCTGGTCATCACAGCTGAGGCTGATGTAGTACAAAATTGACTGGGGATCCTTGGGCTTGGAGATCTGACAAATATCAGCACTCTTTCCAGACTAGAACTCCCAGGGTAGGACTGATATAAAACACATATATGTATGTAGTTTAGATAGGTGCCCACCAGCTACATATCTCCTCAGTGCTGAAGGATGACAGCTTGCCCCCACCTCTGCAGGTGGCAGTTATGACATCACCTCTGGTTTCTCTATTATGATGCAGTTATTGTCTCCTTGGTGACTGCTAAAGCTCAGTGGTGTCTGGTGTGGAGGATACAGGAGATGCAGCAGCATCTCACAGGGACAGCTTGGTTCTCCTCCTCCTATCCCAAGAATAGATGGCAAAGCCGCTGTGCTCCTTTTACATATATAAATGAGTGGTGAGGCTGTGCCAGATAAGTATCTTCCTGCTCTAGGACAGGAATTTGTAACAGCTGGAGGTGGTTTTAAACAAGAGGATCCAGCAGATGAGGCAAGTATTGCAGCACCTCTAAATGCCTTTTCACTCCCTTCAACTCTGTAAATAACTTTTGCCAAGCTTTAATTCTAGAGATGGTAGGGGGAAAGATACTGCATTGCCTCGAGAAGTATTTTCACCCTGGAAATGGACTCACTTGAAAAGGAAAGAAACTACTGATAAAGGACAATAAGATAACCTTCATTTGGGGAACTATCTGGGAAAGGTGCAGGGGAGATTCTGCCAAGTTTAAAAATAAATTTATAACAAAGATTGTGATGCAAGGTAAGGAACAAAACTTGTTGCACTGTTTTGGGAAAAGGGAAGTGAAAAACTTCAGATATTAATATCCCCCACACAGAGGTAAGTGCTTTATTGCTAAAGAAAGCAGCCATATAGTTTCCTAGAGAAAGGGAGGCAACACTATTGTTAATGAAACTGCCTCAAGGGTGTTTGGTCAGCACCTCCAGTTTGGGTGAATGTGGGGAATTTAGCTCAAAAGGGGAGATAGTTCCAATCAGCCTTAATTGGTGCAAGCGTATGAACTCAAGAAAATTGGCTTGAGAGAGAGGTTTTAATTAAATCAAAAAGGAGTTTATTAAAAAATAAAATCAGACTAAATTACTATATGGCCCTAGTTTAAAGGCACTACAAATATGCTAAGAAACAGACTATTGTAAGGCACATTTAGCTTAAGTTTGCAAATTATGTGTAAATTCCCAGGCGGGCTAGAGAGGTACTTTAAGACAGAGGGGCAAGATTTCAGAAATAAGAGAAAGGAAGAGGTTCAGCCCTGAAGAAGTCAGGCAAGAGGGGCTAGATCACCTGTCCTAGAGAGGAACACCAAGGTGGTCAGCTGGAGTCTCTTGTTGCAGTCTGCTGGTGTCCAGAGTGAGAGGTACAAGGGAACACTGAGATGTTTCTCAGTGGGAGTCCCAGGTATAATTACATGAGGAAGCACACTGGGTCATGGAGTTAGGGATACTTATATCCCCAAATGTGCCTTGAGAGCACTTGACTTTTGTCCTGCTCTGCTGAACAGGGGAGCCCAGACAACCTTTTTTTGGAATGCATTGTGTCTTTCTCCTTCCTGGGTAGGAATGTGTGTGAATCGCCTATGGGATTCAAGGCCGATGGTGAGGACAACTGGAGTGTGCAGGTGCGTTTAAATAATATCCTGTACTGGGAAGGGCTTCCCAATAATTCTATCAAGAGCTTCGAGGGGCACCTTTCAAAGTTGCAATCTCCAAGCTTGGAGATGCAGTTGCACCCAGGGAGGCTTCTGGGAGTGGGCAGAATGGGCTCAGCTGGTTTTCAATCAGTTTAAGAAAGCAACAAATTCATAAACCAAAAAAAAAAAATCTGCTCCACTGCAAATTAAAAGCATATACAGACTGATTAAAGGCATACATAGCAATGTGTATTTGGAAGGAGGGGTGGGGGTGACCCTTGGCATGAAAAAGGAGTATAAAAGGCATCTCCTCCTACACTTCCGCTCTGTGGCTTATTCCAGAATCACCAGTGAATGTCAATGTGAATTTTATAGGGCATATACGCTACACTGTCTACACACCATGGTTATCCTTTCTCCCTAATACATCTATTTATTTTGAGACCACCAATCATCCAAATTTTTAAAAAAGAAGAATGAACAACTGCACAATGAACAAAGGTATAGGTGAACCATAGCACGATTATGGAGGTATTGTCAGGAAGGCACAGAACGGCTTGTTTCATGGGAGGCATGGTCAGGTAATCCACTGGGATTCTCAATGGGTCCCCAGATGTTATTGGACTTCAACTCCCATAATCCCCAACCAAAGGCCACTGGGGTTGGGGATTATGGGAGTTGTAGTCCAACAACATCTGGGGGCCCAAGGTTAAGAAACCCTGCCCTGGTCTACAACAGGGATAGGCAACCTTGGCTCTCCTGCTGTGCTGAACTACAGCTCCCATGATTCCCAAAATTGTGGCTGGGGATGATGGGAGTTGCAGTTCGACAACAGCTGGAGAGCCAAGGTTGCCTACTCCTGGTCTAAAACTTCCAAACTAAGTTGCCACCATCTGTGCTGCAGTGTCACTTTCCTCTTTCTTATCACTGAAACATTTTACCTGGGAACAACATGTTTAAGAGAGTGCCTTCTCCATTATGAGCCCCACTGAGGAGATCTGTCTGCAGCTGCCACCAGTTCATTTGGTGGCTGTTCAGGGACGGGACTTCTCCATTGCCACCCTGAGCCTTTGGAATGCGCTCCCTGTCAAAATATGAGCCTCCCCATCTCTGAGAGCTTATAAAAGGGCCGTTAAGACACATTTATTCACCCAGGCTTTTAATTAGATTTATAGAATGATTGTTTTAAGGTTTAGACTTTGTTTTTAATTTATGTTGTTTTATTGTAAACTACCTAGAGACATGAGTTTTGGGTTGTATATAAGTATTGACAGATAGATAAGTAAATAAATAAATATATATCTCTTGTCTGCTCGACTGTGGAGAAATTCCAAATTCCCCCAGGCCAATCCAGCCCACTCTGCTTGCAAAACAGTGGCAGAATTTGAAATTTGGGGATGCAGAATCCACAGGTCTAAGCCTTCCCATTGCTCTCCCAGTGAAAAGAACCTAAATATTTGCTCTTTTTCTGCCAGCTCAGAGCTATTCCTGCCTATCCAGTATCCACATCCCTGAGAAAACAACCGCCTGAGATCACAGAGACTGTGGTTTGGTGCAGCTGCCAGCAGGATTTCTTTCCCCATAGCCTTTGGTTTCTGCATGTTGGTTTTGCTAGTTGGCCTTCTCTAGGGTGTAATCCAAAGAGGTGGATTATTGTTGTCTCCACAGTAACGATGCAGGAAAGAGCAGCAACCATTCAATTTCAAAGGACCGGCAGCTTTTTGCTGCTTCAAAACCTGCCTAGACCAAAGATTTTGACGCTATCAGCAGATCTGGTTTCTCTTCCAAGCCCTGCAGGAAACTCCTGCTGCTGGCAGAAGTTTCTGCTGAAATCGATTTGGGTGCCAACTGTTAAAGCATCTGTGTTGGAGCAAACTTGTTAATTGTTTGGAATGTAGATCAGGAGCAAGTAGGAAGCTTAACATAAGAACAGCCCTGCTGGATCAGGCCCAAGGTCCAGCATCCTGTTTCGCACAGTGGCCCACCAGATGCCACCGGAAGCCACAGGCAGGAGTTGAGGGCATGCTCTCTCTCCTGCTGTTACTCCCCTGCAACTGGTACTCAGAGGCATCCTGCCTTTGAGGCTGGAGGTGGCCTGTAGCCCTCTGACATAAGCTTAAAGCTTATGACATAAACATAAGTTTATGACATAAAGCTTCTGTGGTCTTTAGAGCTAATCATGGTGGTACTGGGCTCCATGGGAAAACATTGATTGGTTAAGTGCCATCAAGTTGGAGTCAACTCTTAACGACACATTAAAGATTACTTTTACTACTTTCTGATGCACTCCAAATATATCTGTTTAGGAGGGAGAGTCCCTGTTCTCCACTTCTTGTCCCTGGAAAATCAGTGACTGACATACTCTGCAATGTTCCATCTGCCTCTTAACGGTACATGTGCACAGTTGAGCAAGAGTATTTTTGTGCAAGATGCAAAAATTGCAGAAACATAGTTGTGCAATGGATAGTCATTATTCCCAATGACTGTTCATTGTGCAACTGAGTCTATACAATTCTTGTACCTCCCACAAGAGCGCTCTTGCGCACAACTGCACACATGTTCAGTTAAAAGAGAGGTGAGCATTGTGCAGTATATCAAGCACTATCTCTTTTTTGCCCTTTGAGGAAGTTTTGTTAACATTCCACAAGTTGATTATGCATTGTGTGAAAAAGTACTTCCTTTAGTTGGTCCTAAATTTCTTGGCAATCAGTTTCATCAAATGTGCCCTGATTCTAGTGTTATGAGAAGGGGAGAAAAACTTATCTCTCTCCACTCTTTCCACACCATGCAGGATTTTATAGACTTCTATCATGTCTCCCCTCAGTCATCTTTTTTTCTAAATCAAAAAGCTTTTTCAATGACCTTCTTTAATGTACAATAAAAGCTAAAAGGTTAAAAACATTCAAAAGTTTAAAACTTAAACTAAACCACAGATGTACATATGCAAATTAAAAAGCCCCGGGTGGTGTAGCCTTACCTTGAAAGAAAGGTGCTCGAGGCCCCTAATCATCTTGGTTGCCCTCTTCTGCACCTTCTTTGGTTATATAATGTCCTTTCTATGGTGTGGTGACCAGAACTGTACACAGTACTCCAAATGTGTCCACACCATAGATTTGTATAAGGAAGAAACTTTCAATGAGCTGACCTCCACAACCCCTAGATCCCTCTCCTGGTCAGTCACCAACAGCTCAGACCCAGTCATCGTATAAGTGCAGTTGGGTTCCCACCCCCATATGAATCACTTTACACTTGCTCGCATTGAAAGCATCTGTCAACTTGATGCCCACTCATCCAGTTTGGAATCCTTTTGGAGCTCCTCTCAATCTCTTTTGGATTTCACTATCCTAAATAGTTTGGTGTTGTCATCTGCAAATTTGGCCACCTTGCTGCTTACCCCAACTTCTAGATTATTTATGAATTAATTGACAAGCACTGGTCCCTGTACAGATCCCTGAGGATCACTGCACTTCTTACTTCCCTTCATTTAGAGAACTGTCCATTTATACTTACCCTCTATTTCAAGTAGTTATCAATCCACACATTAACCTGTCTCCTTATCCCATGACTGCTAGGTTTTCTCAAGAGTCTTTGATGAGGAACCTTGTTGAAAGCTTTTTGAAAGTCCGGGTATACTATATCAACTGGATCACCTTTATCTACACACCTGCGGACACTCTCAAATAACTGCAAAAGTTGGTGAGTCAAGTTTTACCTTTGCAGAAGCCATGCTGGTTCTCCTTCAGCAGGGCATGTTCTTCTATGTGCTTAACAATGTTATCCTTGATAATGCTTTCCATAAATTTGCCTGGAATAGACAGTAAGCTAACCAGCCTGTAATTTCCCAGATCTCCCCCGGATTGCTTTTTGAAAGTTGGTGTTACTTTGGCTACTTTCCAGTCCTCTGGTACAGAGCCTGATTGTAGGGATAAGTTATATTTTTTTGCAAGGAGGTCAGCAATTTCACATTTGAGTTATTTAAGGACTCTGGGTGGATGCCATCTGGTCCTGGTGATGAATTAATTTTCAATTCTTCCAGTTTAGAACATCATCTCTTGTCACCTCAAGTTGGCCCAGTTCTTCAGTCTCTTGATAGGTCTTATCAGTTTCTCTGATGGATTTCCTAAATAAACTACTTTATTTGGAACTTTAACCCCATGTCTTCAGACAATATTAGTTAGCTTAGCAGTGCTCCCTTATCTGTGCACTGCCACTGTAGCTGGGACAGATAAAGAAATTTCCCCTTCTGAACAATCTAACACTTGCTACTGCTTTCAAGCCTCTGCCCCATAGGGGTACTCACAAAACTGGATCTTGTGGTTTGGTTCAAATTCAAGTACCAGTTCTATTGAATTGGCTGCTGGTCTAGCTTGAACTCAAACTGGTTCAAAATGGTTATGCCATAGGGAATAATGGGAATATGAACTGGCCCATTATTCCCTATGAGTAGTGCCTAGGGACACAAAAATGGGTTGGGTGGAATGCCAAGATGTGTGCTACCTACCACCCAACCTGCAAAGAAATCAGGTGATTTTTCATGAATTTTTCAATTTTTTCAGGTCATCAGTAGGTCAACCCTTGACCAATTAACCCTGAAAACATTCAAAAATTCATTAAAAATAGCCCAATTTCTGGATTGCTTTGCAGGTTGGGTGGTATGTAGCACCCATCAGGATGTACCACCCAACCCATTTTTGTGTCCCTAGGCACTACCCATAGGTAATAATGGGTCAGTTCAAATTCCAGTTATTCCCTAAGACAGAAACAGCGTGGCACACACAGACATTTTAAATCAAGAGATTCTCCCACCCACAGAACATGGTGCAAAGCAGACCAAAAAAGATTCATTGACCCAGATTCTGTGCCACTGCCAGCTACACAGTGCCTGCTCAGTGCCCACCAATACATCATTGCCACAAGTTGCTCTCCAGATACACACAATTACTCCATAGCAACTGTGACACCCTTTTGACAAAATAACGTAAGAGCAGCCCTGCTGGATCAGGCCCAAGGCCTATCTAGTCCAGCATCCTGTTTCACACGGTGGCCCAACAGGTGCCCCTGACTCTGAGTGTATGCCATCTAGAATGCACAGAGTCAGACCAGCAGACCGCAGTCCACAGTGTGCTGTGCTGCTGCAAGGACATACGCATGTAATGGATCAAACCTCACACTGAGAATCCACAACAGTCAGATATTTTGCCACAACAGCAGACCGAATCTCAAGTCTCAGGAAGGAAAGGCAGGCAAGCCTGGCAGGGCAACCAGATTCTTCTGCCTTTGTCCATCTGAGATTCAGCAAAAGCAAGCAGAACGGAATTGTGTGCATGTACACTGAGACTGAAAAAAGAAAACCACATGAAAAGTCTTCTTTTTTTGTGAGCAGAGGGTTGGCCTCAGGTAGGGCTGGGCCCTGGCTTACAGCCTGCAGGCTGACACTGAAGTGAATAGCGAATGGCAGATTTAAGCCTAGCCTTTGTCTCAAAGCAAGTCCACGTGAGAGAAATTAAAATGCTGCATCATTCCCTCCATGTTTGTTCAACAAAAGTTGTTCCTCTGGTATCGCTGCCACCATGCCCACTTTATAACAGAGTTCAATCACTCCCTGGTGTGGGCGAAATTCCAGGGAAACTCTCTTTTACCAAATGGAAAAATACAAAAACCTCCCACGTGTGGCCTACACGTAGTGAGAAAACTTGGTAGGTTGCTGAACAATTAACCTTCAGGTGTGTCTGCACCAGAGTAAAACCCCTTTTTCCTGAGTTAAAAATCCACTCAGAGGCAGGTGAAATTACAAAGCATAAAAAGAAAAAACTTTATTCAAAAGACTACAGACTGCTTCAGTCTGAGGCTCTAGCAGCTTCAGTTACAGGTAACAGAGACATTCAGTACTTGCAAGAATACTTCAAAAAGCACTCCAGTTGATAGTAGAAGTGGTACACTTTAAAATCATGGTTACCCAGTTGCAAAGATAATTCAAGCAGCACCCAAAATTGCAAGGAACCTTTAAAAGCACCTTTACAGAGTACAGAGACTTTTACGGAGCCCTAGCTGGAAGAAAGGGCTCAGGCTAGCGTTGCTCTTAGCTTGTTATGTTACAGATAAAAACACAATAAACCAGTTGTAAGGATTTGCAGTAGCACAAAAGGAATGAAACCTAACGTGAGTAAGCTAACAAACTGTTCCCTCACTAAACCCTTCAGAAGCCCTTGAAACTCACCCCAAATTCCAGGAGAGAATTCAAACTTCCTGCAATCTTGTCTCCCAAGAATCTACAGATGTCCTTCCATGAGGCACAAACTCCATTATTCCCCACTAAGCCTCCCTCCCATCTTCCCTCATCTCCTGCCTGGCTCCAACTGAGACAATAAAAAACCCCTTCACTTCCTGACTCAAGGCCTCCTAGGTCCTGGTCACCATGTGCTGAGTGGCTGATCCCTAGAGGTCACTGCCTGACGGACAGGACAGGGTTCACTTCCAGTTCACTCTTTAGGGGGAAAGGAAAAGCTGTTCCTGACTGATCATAACAGACACACATCAGAGAACCAGTCTAGACTCATCATGGATGTGTGTGCGCGTGTGCATGCATACGAGTCTGGCTGTGCTGCAGAAGCAAACAACAACAAAACAAACAACTAAAGCAACCAACACAATTCAAAGCCAGCAAGACAAAAACAAAACAAAACAAAAAACGGGTAGACTATGACACATTCAGGTTGGCCAAGGTGAGCTGGTGTTGAAGTGGGTGGGGGTGAACATGAGTCACTCACCCTCCACACCCAGCTCAGGATAGCCTAGCAGTGGGAGGTTGGACTTCAGGAAGGCCAGCTTCTCCACCAAGCCAGCATCTAAGCACAAGCGATGGGGTGTCACCTCATCCTCGGCCATGGAGAACACCCTCTTGCTCTGGACACTGGTCCGGGGGCAAAGGAGGAGCCCTTTGCTAAACTCTTTGCTAAATCCAGCTAGACTTGGCAATGCATTACCCAAAACCGGATGAGATCCATCTCAGGGTCTGCCATCACCTGTTCCTGCAGGTACTGCAGAATATTTTGCTCGGCAGCACTGCAGAGTGTGGGAGACATCTTTTGTACCCCTGGCAAGGCTCAAGGCACCCCCGTTTCAACCACAGGGTAGAACAAATGGATGGAACCACCAGCTGCATTGACACTGCCAGGGATACCACTCTGCTGGACTGGGAAGTGGTGCTGATGCTGGCCGTGGACTGTGCACAGCAGCCTCCTCCTGGTTCTGACCCAGCCTCCTCTCCTCTGCCTGCTTCCCCTCTTGAACCAGGAGGCCCCTCCACTTGGGCAGCATGTCAGGAGTGACCATGTTGCCCTTCATGGTTGAGTCACACTGGCATGCCAAAATATGCCAAAATATGTTCTGCTGATTGACCCAATCTGGTGCTGAGCCGCTCCACAACTCTAGTCCTCAACCAACCTGCCAGGGCAAGTGCCTCCCCAGTGGTCAGAGAGGTCTGGAGCTCACCCATTGTCCTCTTCAGGAGAAGAGCGGTGGGCAAAGCCTGGCTCAGAGCTGCTGTCTCAGCACACAAGCTGCTCATTGCAAGGAGGAACGGCTTGAGTGCCAAGACCAGCTCAGAAACGAGCTTCCAGTCTGCGGTGGACAGGTTGCACATTCCCAAGCCACAGTTTCTTGCCAGGGCATGGAGGACTGCCTCTTGCTCCTGCAGGCACCAGAGCAAGAGAAAAGTAGAGTTCCACTGTATCTCAACATCCCCAGTGATGATGTGAGAAGGTAGGCTGAGCTCATGCTACCTCTCTCGGAACATCCTCATACCCTTCTTGCTGCGGTGGAAATAGGTTATAATCTTGCAGCACTTGTCCACAAGAGCAGCCGTGGCAGCAGCAGCCCCTGCAGGAGGGAGCCTCCAATGCTCCTTCACTCTCACCTCCTTGATGCCAAATGCTATCTATCTATCTACATCTCTAGGCCGTATATAAGATTTAAAATATTTTTAAAAAACCAACACCAATTAAAACACACAAGACACGAAGAAAATATTTTTAATGACATTTCCTAAGAGGCCAGAATCCTTGCTGGGAATAACTCAAGGAGAGTTTTCCAGAAGAAACTTAGCATTTTTTATGTATGCAACCGCGGCGGCTAGGATAGTATATGCGCAGAAATGGAAAGACACTAAAATGCCCTCAAAAGAAGATTGGTTGATAAAAATTTTTTGGAATATACTGAGATGGCAAAGCTTACAGCACTTATAAGGGACGAAGATTTGGAATGTTTCAAAGAAGATTGGGAACCATTTTTACTTAAAGAACTATTTTTCTAATATGGACTTTTCAGCAGGGTTTGAAATATAGTAATAACAGCAAGTTGGGTAAAATCGAGTAGTAATGTAGAGTATGTATGTTTTTAATTATTATAGCAATGGTTTATATGTATAGTTGACGTGAATCGCGCAGATAGGTAAACGAGAAGTCAATATTTACTTAATTAAATAAATGAATGTAATTTGAACGTAAAGCTATTGTAAAAGCCAATAAAATTTAATGCAAAAGAAAAATAAAACACACAAGACAGAATAAAAACAATAGTATAAAACAAATTATTAAAATTATTAAAATTAATTCTAATTAAAAGCTTGCGAGAAGAGGAGAGTCTTGAGGGTCTTCCTGAAAACAAACAGAGAAGAAGATGCTCTCATTTCAGCAGGGAGCATATTCCAAAGCCCTGGGGCAGCCACAGAGAAAGCCCGCTTCTGAGTTGCCACCAGATGAGCTGGTGGCAACTGGAACCGGACCTCTCTAGAAGATCGTAACAGGCAGCAGGGTTAGTGTCAAAGAAGCACTCTCTTTAAATAGCCTGGACCCAAACCATTAAGGGCTTTATAGGTAATAACCAGCACTTTGTATTTCACCCGAAAATATATCAGCAGCCAGTGCAGTTCTTTCAAAACCGCAGTTATATGGTCCCTTTGTGTTGTTAGAGACCAATCTGGCTGCCGCATTCTGTACCAATTATAGATTATGAACGATGTACAAGGCATATGGGCTAAAACCGCTGGTGGTGTGCTGCCCTCAGCACCATTGTAGGTGACAATGAATCCCCTGCAAAGGTTTGGCCACCTGCACAACCGTTCCTCCACCTAGTGCCTGATGATCGCTGACAGCTCATCTGCTGTGTGGTCTGTGTCTAGCAGATCCACATGCAGCAGAGGCCACCTGGGCTTTGCTGTCTGGAAGGATGTGCTGGCCACACCACCAACAATAGCAGATGTTGTCCTCTCCTGCCCCCACCAGTATGCAGTGAGGGAGCGGAAAACAGGCTGCACTCCACCAGAGCTGGTCCACACATCTGTAGTGAAGTACACACTGGTGTCAGGCCCTGCTGATTCTAACAGCCCTGATACAACCTCCCTGCATGCCCAGTACAGGGAGGGGACCACCCTCCTACTGAAGGTGGTGCATGAGGGGATCTGGTACTCAAGAGCTCACAGCTGGTGAAAGCCGGCACTCTCCACCATCTGAAATGGCTGGTCATCCAGAGCCATCATCTCTCCAAAGGCCCAGTTAATGAGATAGGCTTCTGGGTGACTGGACCACTTGCCCATCGGATGCACTCACTGCGTGACAGGCAATGTGCCCTGCTTGAGAGCAGAAGCACATCTCTTCCCACCACGAGGGCACAGCTGGCAGCCTAGCATCACCAGCAGGAATGAGGACGCCTGGTGTGAGAGAAGAGTCAGTTTTGTGATAGCAAGCATGACTTGTCCCCTTAGCTAAGCAGGGTCTGCCCTGATTGCATTTGAATGGGAGACTAGAAGTGTGAGCACGGTAAGATATTCCCCTCAGGGGGTGGAGCCACTCTGGGAAGAGCAGAAGGTTTCAGGTTCGCTCTCTGGCATCTCCAAGATAGGGCAGAGAGAAAGAGAGAGAGAGAGAGAGAGAGAGAGCTTTATTTCAGTCATTAACCAGCAATGGGCTGAGAGAGAGAGTCCTGCCTGCAACCTTGAAGAAGCCTCTGCCAGTCTGTGTAGATAATACTGAGCTAGATAATACGACGAGCTAGATAATACGACAGCTTCCTATGTTCCTATGGATGACGTTATTCAATGTGCCTCCACAATGATGACATCTCCAGATGCTTGGTGTCCTTTCCCCTGCTGATCTGTGCCCTGTAGCACAAGCAGACAGAACATATAGACTCACTTTGGCAGCACTCAGAGTGGTCCCACACAGTGCTGCCAGTGGTCTTGGACCACTTGGGTGCTGATGGCACTACTGGGTCTGCTGGATCAGCACCCCCACCACCCTCCATGGTCCATGACTACAAAGATCCTGGGGCAACAGGAATGACATCCTCCTGTTCCGGCTTCTCCTCGGTCTTGGACTGGGTGGGGGGCATGTCACACTGAGAAGGGGATCATTGGGGAGGAGGGGGGATCTGGCTGAGCCAGCAGTCATCACCTCCTCCTCCACCCCCACCAAGGGAAGAGGAGGACCTTCTTCCCTTATTGGGCTTCCCCCACTACCACCTTCTCCGGTGATGGGAGCAGGTGTCACTGGAAAAATGAGTCTGTGTACCCTGACTTCTAAGGGGACTTGGGCAACTTGTGGAGTAGGCCCCTCTCGCTGCCCTCACCCCAAAACAGCATCACCCCTTCCTCTGCCCGCAAGCCTGCTCCTAGACCTACCCAGTACCTTCCTCCACATCCATTCCTCCAAACTAGGCCCAGTTTAACAAGAAAGACCAAGTATCCTAAACCAACTGCACACCACCGCACCTAAGCACAAAAAACAAAGACTGAACCTAAAAACACAAAACCCACAAAAACCAACCAAATCAACCACAGCAAAACTACAACAACCTAACCAATCCAACAACAGAAGAACAACAGCACTATAAAACCAGAAATGAACTAAACCTAGGCACAGAAAAACACACAAGCACCCTCCCAAACCTAAAGGATCCAAACAACAAAACTTACTAAAACTAACAAAGAAGTAGAAATAAATTTTAAATGGGAGCGAGAGCTCACCAATCTGATGACAGAGCAGTCAATCTACATCAGTGATTCTCAAACTTGGGTCCTCAGGTGTTATTGGACTTCAACTCCCATAATCCTCAAGCAAAGGCCACTGAGGCTGGGGATTATGGGAGTTGAAGTCCAATAACACCTGAGGACCCAAGTTTGAGAATCCCTGATCTACATGGTCAGGTCGGGAACTAGGGGGAAGTCCCCCAAAAAAGGCAGGTGGGTATTCTGAGAGGTAAAAATCCAACTAAAGAACTAATCCAAACAAGGCAGGGGTCAGATGATGGTGGTGATAAAACGCAGGGTCAGGTGGTGGAAGCAAGTTAAGCAGGGGTCAGGTGGCAGCAGAGGCAGGCGGGGGGGGCAGGCGGTGGAAGCAGGCCAGTGTCCGAAGGTGGCGGTGGCAGGTGGGGGTCCAAAGGCAGCAGGGGCAGGCAGGGGTCTGAAGGTGACAGTGGCAGGTGGGGGTCCAAAGGAGGCAGGCAGGTGAGGGTCAGCAGGCAGGAGTCACCAGATCAGGGAGGAACAGAGAAGCAGAGGTTACGAGAGGGGGTCTACAGCAGCAGGCCAAGGCAAAGAGAGACTAGCAAGCCAAGCAAGCAATCCTCCAAAGCAGCTGGAGCACAGCCAGAGCTCTTCTCAGAAAGCAGAAGAGTAAAGCCAGAGAGGCACTGCCTGGCTTTAAATACATTTCAAACTCCCTCCTTTTTGCTCCCTTATCCCTCCCTGAAAACAAGAATTTAAAAGGCCTGGATGAACAAAAAGGTCTTCACCTGGCATCTAAAATAACAAAGTGATGAAACCAGGTGAACCTCACTGGAGAGGCTATTCCATAAACAGGGTGCAACCACCGAAAAGGCCCTCTCCCTAGTAGCCACCTACTTCACCTTGTTTGAGGAGGGCTTCCGAAGAAGATTTTAAGATCAAGGTCGGCAAGGTGCTCTTTCAGGTAACCTGGTCCTAAGCCATTAAGGGCTTTAAAGGTTAAAACCAGCACTTTGAATTGGGCCTGGAAACAGATTGGGAGCCAGTGCAGCTGACGAAGCACTTGGATCATGTGATCAAAACGTCCAGTCCCTGTAACTAACCTTGCAGCCTTATTTTGTACCAGGTGCAAACATTTTTCAAAGGCAGCCCCACATACAACACATTGTAGTAAGCTAAGCGAGAGGTTACCAGAGCGTGAGAAACTGTGGCCAGGCTATCTCTGTCCAGGTAACTTTGCAGTTGGCGTATAAGCTGAAGCTGATAAAAAGGTGCTCCGAGCCACAGAGGCCACTTGAGCCTCTAGTGACAGTGCTGGATAGATGAGCACCCCCAGACTGTGAACCTGGTCCTTCAGGGGAAGCACAACCCCATCTAGAACAGGCTGAACATCATTCACCCAAGCAGAGGAACCACCAACCAACAGTACTCCTGTCTTGTCTGGATTGAGTCTCAACTTGTTCACCCTCATTCAGTCCATTACTGCATCCAAGCACCGATTCAGGACAGTCCCCGCCTCACCTGCGTCTGATGAAAAAGAGAGATACAACTGAGTGTCATACTGATGACACCTCAAGCCAAATCTCCAGATGACCTCTCCCAGCAGTTCCATGTAGATGTTAAATAGAAGAAAGAATAGAACCCTGCGGAATGCCATAGCACAACTACCAAGGCGTTGAGCAATAATCTCCCAGCACCACATTTTGGGAGCGGTTCTCACGGTAGGAATGGAACCACCTCCAAGCAGTGCCTCCCACCCCCAGTTTGGCCAGCCTATAAAAAAAGGATAGCATGGTCAATGGTATCAAAAGCAGCTGAGAGATCCAAGAAAATTAACAGGTTGCACTCCCCCCCCCCCCCCGTCTCTCTCTCTGCATAAATCCCACAGGGTGACCAAAGCAGTTTCTGTTCCAAAGCCAGGCCTGAAGCCTGACTTAAATTGATCTAGATTGTCAGTTTCCACTAAGAAGAAGCTGTAGCTGGTCAGCCACTACACGCTCATGCCCCTTGCTTGGTGGAGGCTACAGACCCCTTTCTAAAGTAACCTCTGTAAGCTTTGAAAGTTGCAGCGGGGGCAGGCAAGGTTGCCAGCAGCCTTCTCTTGTCTACTCACACCTCTTGCAATCTTTGCAAACAATGTGAGGAGAGGCACTCTTTGCAAAGTTTACAAAGGTCAGATCAATTCTGAAGAGTTGTTCTGATAGCGGTGGAAGGGGCATTTTGCCCACCTGCTATTGCCCCAGCAATCTACCACCGGAGGCAATCGCCTCACTTTGCCTCATTAAAAGGCCACCCTTGCACACCTCATTAAAGCTATCAGGTTGGCCACTGAAGGCAGAAATTCCCCATTTCCCCTTTGATACTTAAATTGTTCAGACTTTATGCCTTTGCTGAACGAACTTTTTTTTTAAAAAAACTACTTAATTATATATTAACAAGTGTCCTTGTAAAGCAGAGTCCAAGCTGGAAGTACACGAAAGCTAATAATTGACCAGCTTACGGTGTCATAATTTTTGATCTATTCTTCCACGCCCTTTTGTACCAAAAATTCACAGGGGCACTGCCTATTATACATGCTACAAAATAAACCTGCCAGAAGCTTAAACAGAAGCATTGGATAAATGACTGAGCCCTTACCAACTGCTCAGTACTTGGTTTTTTAAAAGGACAAAGCCTGCCATGAAATGTTTGTAAGGAAAGCTGGGGGGGGAGAGAAGGAATTTTGTCACTACAGAGCCCTAAACATTTGATAACGAAGTTAGACAGACAAAATGTAGGTCAATGAGATTAAAGATAATGCGGGTCAGCTAGGCTTACTTTGGCTCTCCGACAAGTCTGCAGAAAAAACTGTGAAGAACTAATACAGGACCATAAAAAGACTGGCCTGGATGTTACCTGTACATTTCAAAAGGCACAACTGGCATTCAATTAATTTTGGTAAGATCAGAGTTGGAGGAGAGTGTCCATGATTCTATCAGTGTTGATAAACTGCATGGGACATTAAGCTGAAGGCTGGATTCTAACTTTTGTACAAAATATGAAATTGCCCCCAAAATGTCTAAGGATGTTTTCAGATACTCTTTATATCTCATGACAGAGATATCTTCAGCAGTGTGCAATGCACACATATATGAACAATTTATAATTACCAGTGAACTACCCAGAGCTGACAGATGGGGCAGTATAGAAATATAATCAATACAATAATTTGCAGGGAGGGGGCAGCAGTCTCCTCGGCCCTCACCAACATGGTAGGGATAGGGGGAAATTAGTTACAGAGGATGCCTGCACCATGGACAGTGTTCTCTGAGTCCAATTTCCTCCTAACTCTTCAGTGACCGGTGGCAGGTTGGGAAACTTGTCACCACCATTACCCCTTTATCTATTCTCATGTAGTTACTTTACCACTGAAAGATTATTTGGGAGAACATTGGGCTCAGAGGATGCACCCCATGCAACACACCAATTCCTTCAACCTTTTAGCCTCTGAAATTATCAGCATTAATAACAGGCTAAAGCAGGATTTTTCAAACTCGGGACTCTAGATCAGGGATTCTCAACGTTGGGTCCCCAGATGTTATTGGACTTCAACTCCCATAATCCCCAGCCCCAGTGGCCTTTGGTTGGAGATTATGGGAGTTGAAGTCCAATAACATCTGGGGACCCAACGTTGAGAATCCCTGCTCTAGAAGTTGTTGGACAGCAACTTCCATAATCTCTCCCTAGCCACAGAGGCTGAAGGCCACGAATCAGGAACGTTGCTAGCCACAACTTTAAAAGGTGCCGCTTTGCCCAGTTTAAATGTACCCTCTTCTTCCCTTCTGTCAGCCTCCAGTCCTCTCATATGCCCTATACTGAGTCAGACCGTTGGTCCATCTAGTTTCATACTGTCTGGCTCTGCAGGGATTAAGGCAGGAGTCCTTTTTCAGTCCTACCTGGAGATGCCAGAAACTAAATCTGGGACCTTTGGCATACAAAATAGGTGCGCACTCTCTGAACTTCTTCCAGTTGCTATCCCTTGGACCTGAATACCTGGCCTATTTTAAATAAACTCTTTGTGGACTGAATTATATTTCCTGGAATATTTTAAAAGACAAGCAATACCCTTATTCATACTGATATGTACATCAGCTATTGTACCCCAGCTGAAACTCAGCTATGTTTCACCTATAATGTAGTCAGAATAAACCCAAAGTGGTCTTAAAGATATTTCACAGATTAATATGTCTTCTTCCAAATGGAAGGTGGACTCCCCTTCTCTAATTAATTAATTTTTGGTGTGGGTTGGTGGTTATATTCAGAATTATACTAACTTCTGTGAGTGGGTTCTCTATCAGAGAATTCTCAGTATTCATACCAAACTACAATTCTAGGAAACCTTGGAGGAAGCCATGACAGTTGAAACATCTATGAAAATGACACAAGTTTGAAGTGTACCCTAGGGGTGTAAGTAGTTTTGGATATCAGGATTCTTTGTACCATATATTTTCTGTTGTTAAAAAAACAACAAATGAACTAAAAAAATCCCTTTCTTGAGTGGGTAGGAAGGTCTGATATTATTAAACGTTCCTTTTTTTACTATACTTGACTGAGTTGATAAAAGATTTCCTGGTGAGCACATGGAATGTTATTTTTCTTAAAAAAACAAAAAACAAAACTGTTGTCTGATCTTGTTTTAATTAAGAGTTTTGGAACAGGGTTTAATGAAATGGAACCTCCCTAGGAATATGAAAGCAGGTTTTGGGTTGCCCCCTGCCCCCTTTTCCTGGATACTGAAAAGGAGCTGGCATATACTGGATTCATTTCAAACAGATATAAATAGAATTGTGCAAAAGATGTTTAAACAACTATTGGTTTAATACTAGGGGCCGATAACAACTATTGGTTTAATACTAGAGGCCAATTTTTTTTTAATGCAGAGGCAAAGTTAGGAGGTATAGAGAAGTGTCCACAAACAGGGTCATGCTTCCCCCCAACTCCAACCGCAGCTTAGTCCATTTGTTTTTCTCTGTTTGATTTTATGCATTCATCTAATCTTATGCATTAGCTGAGTAAAACAGAGCTTCTGGGCATGTCTACACAACAATGCTAAATTTAAGAGTCATGGCTGTCCATGAAAAACCCTGGAAATCGTTGTTTGAAGATGCCGCTGAGAATTCTTTTACTACTGTCTCCTCCACAAAGTTACTGTTTCCAAGGTTCCCTCAGAAGAGTGAATATCATGAACCCTGTTCAGGCATACTTGTAATCGTAGATAGTGTGTACATGGTTACACTGGCATGTAGCCCTAACCCCTATTCCAACTGTAGCCCACACATCCTGCAACCACAACATCTGTCTGCAGAGACAAACACTGTAGCTGGAGATAAATCCTCCCTGTGAATAAGAATTCTGATTTCTCCACGTTCCTAATTATAGGATGATCATTCTCTCCCCAAGTACAGCCTTTGTCTCTGCAAATGAGAGCCCATTATATAACCACTCGCCGCCGCCAACAGTAATTGTGTACTGTGCCGAAAGCAGGTTGGAGGTCCCACCCTAGCCCATCACTCACCTCCCTTGCTGCACTGCTCACAGTTACAGGAGCATTCATCTGAAGAAGTTAACTGTCACCATAATGGGGGGCCTTTTCATGCTCAATGTCAAGATCCACCCTGGTTTTCCCCTTGGGGAATCCTCAGAGGAGGAGGATTCAAACATGGTCCGGTGGGAATCCTCAGAAGAGGATCCTCATAAGGCGCAGGAAGAAACTCAGGCTGAGGAGGCAGCCGATACAGCCCAGGAAAGACACAAGCCAGAAAGAATGCTGGTAGGGCCCCTGAGAAAGACCCCGGCATAACACCCACCAAGACCCAGACCAAGGAGGACCCTGCTGGAGCCCCTGTTGAGACCCCCCTGCCCAGAGTCATGACCTCAAGGATCCACAGCCATCCACATCCTGGGGTTTCTTATCTTCTTTGGACCTCCAGACAGAACCCGCCCCCCCAGGAGTCTGACTGAGAGGATCCTCCAAGCCCCCAGAAAAAACATTGCTGTTGAGCTGAGTCAGTCTAACCAACAAGGGCAGCAGAAGAGCACCTCGCTTGGCAGCCTGGTGATGTCAATAGGGAAATGTCCTCCTAGCAAGAAGTCTGGCCGTAGAGACAGTTTCAGCTGCTGCCACTAAGGAGCCAAAGAGCAGCTGCCAGCTGGAGCCCTTAAAAAACCCCCAGAATCCCAAGATGGCTGCTGAAACAATGGCTCTGCTGGTTGTAATCTCTCCAGCTCCCAAGTGTCAGCACCCACCAGTACTTCAGCTAGATGATGCTCCAGAACTAGCCACCCTCCTGAACAGCTCTCATTCCTGGTGCCTTTTGTTCCCTGTCTCTGCAACTCCTAGCCCTCCTTCAAGCACAAGCACCACCCAGCCCTTTAGTCTCACTGGTCTCTCTTTCACCCTGTGAGTAACCAACCATGTGGTGCTGGCCCAGCTATGGCAGGACAATTGGGAGGCTGGTCCAGAAGAGAAATGCCTGCTGGATCTTCTGGCCTGCTTTTGGCGCCATATACTCTTACAGAAGCGTATTCATTTTGGATGCTTGTATATTAATGCATTGGCAGCTAGAAGAATACATCAAAGGTGGTGGGGAACAAACTCTCTATGGCAGTTCGCCTGGAATCTTCACAATCAGCTCTAATTTCTGAAGTGTTTCTTTGCCAATTGAGATTCTTTGGCTTCTTATATCGGCTCCAGTGTGTGAATCAAAAGTGCAAACGTTCTGTCTGCCCTTCAGCCAGTTAATTTTCCAACTACCAGGAAGCACAAAAATGGGAGGAAATTGAAGTGTTAGCAGGAGGCAGGTAGAGGCCATAACAGAGATTTGTTCTTTGATTCTTAAGCATCACTAAAGGCTTTTCATGCTGGGCATCCATCCTACAAATGAATGGGGCTTGCCATGTTAATAGCCACTGATTGGGCCAGCATTGTACCATGTATAATTGTGCCAAGATATGGCATATGCATTTTTATTGTGTTGCCTAACTAGACAGTCTGCTGTTCTTAAAAAATGATCATATTTTAATGCATAATGAAATTAGCCCAATATAATTTCTACAAAAATCTTGGGCAGAGTACTAATTCTATTCATCAGTTTTCTGTCTATAGAACTGGAAACATCATGGTCAGCTTAGCAGGGATGTTATGAATGATGTAAGCAATATCTATGACACTATGCATAGTAGGGATATTGCTCTACATCAGACAGGGATCTTCATGTGCTTTTTATTTTTCTGAAACCTAAAAAAATAAAATAACCCACAACCCTATGACATTTGTTCACACTCCGCCTTTCCCAAGCAATGGGAAGTTCAAAGCAGCCTTTACAGGGTCGATTGTCCATAGAAGTCGATGCTTTTATTATGCAGCTTGGGCCCCAGGTTCTTTAGGGACCACCTGCTCCCAGCTGAATGTACCCACCTGACTAAATTGGCTGGGAGGGCTCTGTTCTGTGCGCCGAAACCTACTGTGGCTCATTTGTTGAGCATGCGGGAGAGGGCCTTCTTGATGATTGCCCCCAGGCTGTGGAACTTGCTCGCGGTTGAGCTCCACATGGCTCCCTCTTCCCAGCCTGTTGGAGGAATCTGAAGACCACCCTTCTTAAACAGGTGTTTGGCCAATGAGTGTTCCTGACTCCAGCTCTCTCTTTAACGTAGTTTTTGTTTTTGTTTTAGCAGTTTGTTTTTATTTGGTGTTGTTTTTGTGGTTGTAAACTGCCCTGGGGTCTTCGGATGAAGGGCAGTATGAACATATAAATAATAACTAGTTTAACCTGTGCAGAGGCATCTGCACGCTAGTACTTGATTGCTCCCCTCACCCCCTGCCACAGCCCCCCTCACCTCAGAGATCTCTCCACCCTCACCTGAGCCCGCACTCCTGCTCCTCCTCCTGCTCCATTCCATTGCTTCCATTCCCCTCACTCCTCCTGGTCATTCCTCCATCCCTTTATTCCATCTCCGTCACCCCTCTTGGTTGCAGCTATGGCATTGCAGCCCCTATCCACAGAGACCTCCCCACCCTCACTCAATCCCTGCTTCTGCTCCTCCCTACAGGAGTAGGAGCAGCAGCAGCGGTGGTTGAGCAGGCCCTTCCTTGCTGCTGCCACTGCCATAGCCGCTTGTTCTCCTCAGTCTGCTGACAGGCCCGGGACTGTCCCTTGCCTTTCCGCCTGCCTCCGCCAATGGCCTCGGTAGCTCCATACAGCAGCAGTGGTTGACTGGGCCCTTCCTTTCTGCTAGTAGGCGCTGCCATGGCCACTCATTCCCCCAGGCCACTTAAAGGCTGAGGCCTGTCCCTCGCCCTTCCTCTTTCTCTCTTCTCCTCCCTTCTTTTTCTTTCTTTCTTTCTCCTCCGGCTTGCTCTTCCCTTCTGTTTTTCTTCCCCTCCCTTCTTTTTTTCTTTCTCTCTCTCCCTTCCTTCCTGTGTTAACAGATCTTGTTCATCTTGTTTCCTCATCTAATTCACACAATGGCAGCCTCCTTCTCTTGAAGAGGCTCTTTCCTCCCTCACAGCCCCTCTCTTTGCAGATTCCTGTCCACTATCCTTTTATATATCTTCCCTAAATGCCTGCCTGGAGGCAGTAATGGGCTGGATGAGGGATAAAAAAACTGAAGTTGAATCAAAATAAGATGGAAGTACTGACTATGGGGGGACAGGACCCAAGAGATGGCGTAGATATGCCTGTTCTGGATGGGATTACACTCCCCTTGAAAGATCAGGTACGTAGCTTGGAAGTGCTCTGGACCCAAAACTCTCCCTGGTTTCTCAGGTGGAGGTGGTGGCCAGGAGCACTTTTTATGAGCTAGGTCAATTTCTAGAGGTTAATGGCTTAAAACAGTGGTACATATCCTGGTAACCTCCAGGTTTGACTACTGTAATGCGCTCTATGTGGTGCTGCCTTTGTATGTAGTCCGGAAGCTACAATTGGTACGGAATGTGGCAGCCAGATGGGTCTCTGGGACAACAAGATGGGACCACATAACACTGGTTCTAAAACAACTGCACTGGCTGCCAGTATGTTTCGGGTGAAATACAAAGTGCTGGTTATTACCTATAAAGCCCTTAATGGCTTGGGTCCAGGCTATTTGAGAGAGTGCCTCTTTTGTCATAATCCCCGCCGCCTGTTACGATCTTCTGGAGAGTTACAGTTACAGTTGCCACTGGCTTGTTTGGTGGCGACCCAGGACCAGGCTTTTTCTGTGGCTGCCCTAGGGCTTTGGAATAAGCGTCCTGCTGAAGTAAGAGCATCTCCATCTCTGTTTGTTTCCAGGAAGAACCTCAAAACCCTCCTGTTCTCTCAGGCTTTTAATTAGAATTAATTTTAATAATTTTCAAAAACTTGTAATAATTTTATTCTGTTGTTTTTATTGTCATGTATTTTAATTTGTGACTTTTAAATATTTTAAATTTTGTACACCGCCTAGAGATATACATATCAGGCAGTATAAAAATATGATATATATAGATTCCTCTCCTCTACGATCAAGAACATCTTCCGACCAGTAATAGTTGCATTCCAACTGACAACCATCACAGGCTCCTCCCCGCTATCTGCATATGGAATCCCTACTGCCCAGTCAAGGCCTTCTGGTCATGAGCTCTCATGAGAGCTGCCATGCAGGGAATTAGCCACTGGTACGCCTTAGAGAATTATATAGAGAGATAATCTGCTACATTGTAAATGTGCAAATTGAGACAGTGTTACAGGGTGCAGAAGCAAGCAGACAGGCATGCAGTGTCCTAAAACAACTTCATCCCACATGCTCCAACTGTGCCTGCTTAGCAAGGTCAGTCCCTCCTTGCTCTTGGTAAATAAAATCACTGTTTTGTCCCAGTTGTTGCTTTTTGCGGGGTGCCTTGTTAACTTTTTGTTCAGTTAATGTATGAGTTGCTAGACACTTGATTTTTCAAGGGTTGACTCCCTTTCCACATTCTCTTGGTTAAACACCTAAGGAGTTCTGCAGATGCATGGTGCATTTTTTTTTTGTTCATACCTATGTAAATGCATGAACATAAATTTGGGGCACTGCAGAAATATATTGAGAACTGCAGCACCTTAGTGCTGCTCATGTGCATGCATTAACTCAGGAACCTTGTCCACGCCTATGTAAATACATGTGCATGAGCACTAAGGTGCTGTGCAGTGCACAGACTGAAATTTAGGACACTGCAGCTGCAGAAGTAAATTTAGAACTGGATAAAGTATCTGTAGAACAATAGTGTTTTTCTAGTGTATCTTTAACCAAACATTCTCAGCTTCTAAATTGGCGCAGAAGGAGTGATGTGGAATATATGAAAACAGCACAGAGGGTAGGGCCTTCAGCAGTGGGGTAAAAGGACTCAGGTAATGATCCTTGCTATGAAAACAGGGGTGTGACAGATCTGCCCCAGTTCTCATTTGTTAAATATTGGAAAGCCCAGCCCTCCCAAATCCAAGCCAGTTCTTTACCAGCCAAATCCAAGCTGCCGCTCTTTATCGATTCTCTTACACCTTTAAAAGCCAAACTGGTTTGAGCTTTTACCCTGACAGTGGGTGTGACTTGCAATCCAGCCAACTTCCCATTCATGACTATTGTGCCGTGTCAGGGACCAGTCCAGACTGAGCACAGGGAGGGAGATAATCTTAGCCCCTATGTGCTCAGTGCAACAGCATGGTCCATTTTGCAGTGTGGTGCTAAAGGGATTTCCCACATGGCCTTGCTCCTTTGCTTGTGCAAGTTGTGTACTCTGCAGTCAGTTGGAGGAACTCTTCCCGGGTCATTCAGACAAGCAAGAAGGTCAGTGCAACATGAACATGGGCATTGTATGATGTGCAAGCCTCTTATATCATTACCCTGAGACAGAGGCGTATCTAGGGAAAATAGCGCCTAGGGCAAACACTGAAATTGCGCCCCCTGTCCAAGCATCTGACACCCATCTTTCAGATAACTTATATTATATTTTTATATTATATTTTATTATTATTATTTTTACCCGTAGCCCCTTTGGGGGGCTTCCTAAAGGCTGGGGGGGGGTTTGCAAAGATTCCCCCTCACCCCGCTGGCCTCTAGGGCCTTGCAGGGACCATTTGAGCATGTGCAGTGGCTGTTTTTAAAAATAATCTTTTTTTTAAAAAAAGGCCACTGAAAACAAAATGGCCACCGCGCATGCTCAAATGGCCTCTGCAAAGCCTGGCATGACCTAGAGCCTCACAGAGGCCATTTGAGCATGCACGGTGGCAATTTTGTTTTTGGCAGCCATTTTTAAAAAAAATGTATTTCACAAAATGGCGCCCCTCTTCAAGTGGCGCCCGGGGCACGTGCCCTGCCTGCCCTATCCCTAGATACGCCCCTGCCCTGAGAAGTGTTTACTTTAGCAGGCTCACAGTACATCCCGCAGATCAATGAGAATTTTAGGTGTAAAAGAGAACAAAGTGACTTCAGCACAGAAATGGCAGTGGTAGAGAGGTAGCAAAGCACTTCAGTAGAAAAATGCTCCCACGTTTCAAGGTGGGAGTGTTAGGTGTAGAAATGTGAGCATTCTCCTGCACCTTTCAGGCTTGCTGAGCCTCCCGCCTACCTATTACTGTTGTTGGCTCTAGCTGGAGATCAGGAAATAGCTCATTATCCTCAATGTCTCCTTGGAGCTCATGCTTACTAATTAGGCTTCATTAGATGGTTGCTGGCATCTGCAAAAGCAGATTGTTGCATTTCTTCAGCAAGCGAAACCAGAGTTTTAACACACTAATGTAGGGGTTTTCAAAACTGGGTCTCCAGATGTTGTTGGACTTACGGCTACACTCCCCATGATCTCAAACTGCATGCTCTTTGTCCACAGGATGGGACAGAACTAAGTCCTTCTTAACATTATTTCAGAGCTTCCAAACCTGTGGTACTCCAGATGTTGCTGAAGCACAACTCTCATCATCCCCAGCCACAATAAATTGTGGCTAGGGGTTATGAGAGTTGTACTTCAGCAGCGTCTGGAGTACCACAGGTTGGGAACCCCTACCTGATTCCAAGTGAGATCTGGTTACTATGGAATGGTCAGGTGCAAACTCCTCCTCCGAAGACTTGGGAAATAATATGTTATGGTTTATATGCCCCAGAGTGTGTCACAGGTGTTGTAGAGCACCGGCTCACACTGCTCTGGGGTTTTAATACATGCGGTGATGGTGTGGCACAAGAGGGCCATACAGGGACAACTGGCCTCTTGCGTAATCACACATTGCACACAACTTCAATTGGGAATAGTGGCTAATGTGATGAGGAAAATTACTCAAAGCAGGCCCACTGAAATTAAAAGAACAGGTTAGTCAATACCCAACTTGTCCTTTTAATTTAAAGGGGACTGCTTTGAGTAATTCACCCTTACTAACCTGCCAGGGCACTCCGCTCAGCATCTCAGTCCCTGCTCATGGCCCCACCACTAACAGAGATCCAGTTGGCAGGGACTAGAGACAGGGCTTTTTTGGTTGTGGCCCCTCGGCTTTGGAACACCCTCCCTGAAGAGCTTCGCCATGTTCCCTACCTCAGTGTTTTGGTTTTTTTAAACTGAAAACACATATTTTTAAAGAGGCTTTTTAATGTTTCATCTCTGTTTATATCTGGTAGGTTCTTTAGTTTTCATAGTTCTCATATTTTAGCTTTTAAAATAACTTTTTAATTTGAAACTTTTAAAAAATGTAATTTTAAATGTGGTTTTAGCTTGGTCTTTTAATTGTTCAACTTAAATTTGGTGAACTTTATTAGTCTTATTTTACATTTGTATCTTTTTATTATGTTGTGAACCACCCCAAGCAGTAGTGTACTGGAGGGGCGGAGTATAGAAACTTTAAACAAACCAACAAACCATTTCCCTCCTCCTGTCAGCCAGTAGAAGTTGCATGCAATGTGGGATCATGCAAGAGGTCAGTAGTATGGGTATTGCCTTCTTGCACAGCACCATCATTGCATGTGTTAGAGCACGGGGCACAGGTGGGTCTGCAGTGCTCATGTTATGCCGTGGGACATGTGATCTAGGAGGAAGGACAGACTGCACAGCCTCACAATGCTCAGTCTTTTGGTTCTGTAGCTCTCAATCCCAGCGTGGCTTTCCATATAGCCTATCCTTTCACATTTTTAAATAAAATGGTTGTGAGGCAAATTATAAGACAGTCAGGATCCTTAAACAGGCAGTTCTCAGAAGTTTAACCCTGTAAGGCTTTACTTGAGATTAAACACCATTGAACTCAACTGTGTCGATATGCGCAGGATTGGATTGCAAGTTAGGCTATAGTGAGATGTCGTGTCCACACAGCTTTCAGGTATGTTGGCAAAATAATCAACATGAAACGTTGGAACCAATCATGTGGAGGCGTCTTGAGAGAGCTGACAAAAACAAGACATGAAGATATACTCGGCGCTGACAGTTCTTTTTAATAGCAGGAACTGAGAAGCAGAGGCTTTTGTTTAGCAGGGAAAGTGTTTACCGAGGAAAAACCTCCTTTGTGCTCTACGCCAACATGCAGTGCAAGCTAGTTGTTGTTGTTTTTGCTACTAGCATGGAGAGTGTCGCACAACCAGTGCCACTAATGCTCGGAGCAAACCTTTAAAGGTCATTCTAAGAAGGTTCTGCAGGTCTACGGAGGCACCTGACCGGCAGAATCCAAACTGAAGGAACCTCTGGGGGCAAATCAAGGGATGGAATGTAAACAGAAAGCAATCAAGTGCCAAATTTTCTTGCTTCTTCTTCTTCTTCTTCTTGGCATACTGAGTCGTATTTCTGCATCTCAAGCAGCCACAAATTGCCCAAGACTTTCCCAACCAAGTTATGGTTGTACTTCTAAACCGCTTGAAGCAGAACAGGAATGACATTCTCTCCCTTTGCTCTCCTATTTCTTTTCTTCTTGAAAAATCATACCTCTCATCCTTCCTTTCAAATCCACCCCCCCGCCCCGACCCTGACATAAAGAAAGAAAGAAAGAAAGAAAGAAAGAAAGAAAGAAAGAAAGAAAGAAAGAAAGAAAGCTAGCCGTCCCCTGCTAACTGAGCAAAGAGACACCTTTTTAAAGTCTTGATTCTCTTTATTAAGCAGGGGGTGAGCAACTGGCCCTCTCCATCCCCAGCACAGCATCCCTCCAGTGGCTGTTGCTGGTGCCTGATGTTGCTGTTGCTGATGTTTCTTTTTTAGATTGTGAGCCCTTTGGGGACAGGGAGCCATTTTATTGATTTATAGCTATGTAAATTGCTTTGGGAACTTTTGTTGAAAAGCAGTGTATGAATATCCATCATATTTGTCATCGTACAATAAGGGCATGGGGAGCTAGCAGCGAGGTGCCACTTCACCTGCAGGCCATCCATAGGGCTGTGCATGCAGTGCTGCTCCTGAGAAGTGGCCCACACTCTGCCTCCTGAAGTAGCCCGCTGTGCCCTGCTGCATGGTAAGGCTGGCCTCGTCTTAATCTGCTGTAGTGCTGAAAGCGACAGTTAGGTTCATGGCCCCAATTGGAATAGCCAGACCAGAATTTTGAGGTCTGCCTTCATTAAATATGTGCAGAATGCCAAAGAAAATGCATCACTAATAGCAGATTGTTCATTAAAACACATGGCACTAGGCCATCGTTATGCAATGTATTTTAAAATGGCTCTGCCTTTATGCCCATGGGCGTGCTTCCTTGATGACTTCATGCCTGGGGTTTTGCTATACAGTATGCAATGCAAGAGGATTATTGGTGTGGAGTGATTGCATTGTGCTAAATCACTGGAGAATACATGACTGTTTTTGCACTGACAGAAGGAAACAGTGCACCCATAGCTTGATGGACGGTAATTTAAATCCCTTTATAGCCTGGGGCCTGCAGACCTCGGCCCCTGGGTTTGGGACCTGCATACTTCTGCCCCTTACCCTAAATCCACAGAGCCCCATCACAGAAGAAAGCCAGAGCCAACATGGGATTGAACAAGGCTATTGGGGTGTTGCATGTGTGAGAAGAGCAGCCTACAGCAGGCCTCTTCAAAGAACTCAACTTTTGCTTGCCATTGTTATTGCTAACTCCTCACTGGAAAAACCCAGGGCTTAAAAAAAGCAGGGTAGCATCCAGACAAATTAGTCATGACCAAACACCATTGAAATCAATGAGACAAGCAGGAGCGGCTGATGAGGCCAGCGCCGGGGGTGGGTGGGTTGGGGTGGGGGTGGTGAGAGGCACTTTTAAGGAAGAATAAGCAGGTGCTTACAAGAATGTAAGCAGCAGCTGCACACTGCTGTGCTCTGCCTGCAATCCCATGGGAGGGGACAGTGGCGCTCCACCTGGGATCCAGCACAGCTGCGGTGTTCCCCTGGTCTTTGTGTGTGTGAGAAGGCTCCAAGTGTGCACAGAGGCTAGGCGCACACCAGGGGCATATCGAGACCCCTGGGGGCCCAGGAACAGAATCTTTATAGGTCCCCCCTCTATCGCGCACGCAAAGCATGCGTACACCCCAAGTCACACCCCTTGTGTCTGGCATCAGATGCAAGGAGTGAGGCAACAAACATGGAAATGGGTGCATTCACGCTCAGCACAGCATTTGTCTGAAGAGTAATGCTGTAAGAGTGAAGAATGGGATCGGGAGGGTGAGTGATGTGCCAGGGGTGGGACTTCTGACCCATTTGTAGCTCTGCAAGAGTGTAAAATGGTGTTCTTTTTTTATTTTCTTCTAAATTTTTTGTACTGCCTTTCATAAGACATCCAAGGTGGTTTACAAAAGTTGAAATACAGTAAAACTCCATAAAAATCACATTTGAAACCTTACAATCAGTTAATAAAAACCATAAAACATACCAAGAAAACAACACACCCCATTAAAATACAAGCAGGAGGAGAAGTTCTAATGCCTGGAATATAGGAACATAGGAAACTGCTTTATACTGAGTCAGGCCAATGGTCCCTCTAGCTCACTATTGTCTACACTGGCAGCAGCTTTTCCAGGGTTGCAGGCAGGATTCTCTCTCAGCCCTATCTGGAGATGCCAGGGAGGGAGCTTGGCACCTTCTGCATGCAAGCAGGCAGGTGCTCTTGGCAGAGAGGGCCCATCCCCTAAGGGGAATATTTTACAGTCCTCACATGTAGTCTCTCATTCAAATGCAAACCAGGGCAGATGTGCTTCTCAAAGGGGACAATTAATAGAACAAATGATCTACTCCGAATCTTGAGATATCTTCCCATTTCAGTCCTGCATGTAGTGCCTTCCCTCATTTGTCTGTCACAGTCAAGATGAATTTTAAAAACGAGCATGAGAAATGATGCCATCCCCACCAGTATCTGGATAATCCAGATTTAAAAGGGCTGCTAACATAGATTCCAGCTGGGCACAGTGGTCATCATTAATTGTGGCTCTTATTGTTAGAAGGAGAAGCCATATTAGTTTCACCCGAAAATGAGAAATATCTGCTAACGTCGTATCCAAACTGGAAAGAAAAGTCCTCAGGTTTTGCTTTCACCAAATGCTGTTGTGCAAGGAGCCTGCATCACAGCACAGACTGTAATAATCTCCAGTCTCCACCAAGTTGTTTAATCAAAAGCCAAACTTTAATTTGTGATTACAGTTTTAACTGAGTAATGATTTTAATTGGTACATTAACGTTGCAGACCTAGAATATACAATTAGTGTGTGGGTGGGTGTTTATTATATAAAAAAATCGCTGCTGAACACAGCTTGCATTTTGCAAGCCTATATAACCCTGGTTGGCCACAAAGCTGGGCAGCTTTCATGATGAATACATGCCCAGCTTCTGCTGCAAATAAATTCTCCCCTGGTCTGACTGTGGGAGCCTATGAAGGGGAAAGTCCAACACAAGTACAGGTGAAACTCGGAAAATTAGAATATCGTGCAAAAGTCCATTAATTTAAGTAATGCAAATTAAAAGGTGAAACTGATATATGAGACAGACGCATTACATGCAAAGCGAGATAAGTCAAGCCTTAATTTGTTATAATTGTGATGATCATGGCGTACAGCTCATGAAAACCCCAAATCCACAATCCCAGAAAATTAGAATATTACATGGAACCAAGAAGACAAGGATTGTAGAATAGAACAATATCGGACCTCTGAAAAGTATACAGTGTACTGTGCTTGATTGGCCGGCAAACTCGCCTGACCTGACCCCATAGAGAATCTATGGGGCATTGCCAAGAGAAGGATGAGAGACATGAGACCAAACAATGCAGAATTGCTGAAGGCCGCTAATGAAGCATCCTGGTCTTCCATAATACCTCATCAGTGCCACAGGCTGATAGCATCCATGCCACGCCACACTGAGGCAGTAATTGCTGCAAAAGGGGCCCAAACCAAGTACTGAATACATATGCATGCTTATACTTTTCAGAGGTCCGATATTGTTCTATTCTTCAATCCTTGTCTTCTTGGTTCCATGTAATATTCTAATTTTCTGGGATTGTGGATTTGGGGTTTTCATGAGCTATACGCCATGATCATCACAATTATAACAAATTAAGGCTTGACTTATCTCGCTTTGCAAGTAATGCGTCTGTCTCATATATCAGTTTCACCTTTTAATTTGCATTACTGAAATTAATGGACTTTTGCACGATATTCTAATTTTCCGAGTTTCACCTGTAGCTTGCCCTGGTGGTAGGTGGCTCAAGACTGCCATGTGCCTGAGGCAGGGTGCTACACGCTGCTTCCCTTGGATGCACCTACATTCCTCCTCCCTTTTCTCCCACCCCATCCCACCTTTTTAAAGTAGGAAGCACAACAAGGGCAAGTTTCTGCCTTGCTGGCAGTAATTTTGTTGCTGGCAGTAATTTGCTGCCTGAGACAACGGAACTGCCCCCCCTTGCCTCATGGAAGGGCCGCCCATGCCTGGTTCTCCCAACTGCCCCCCCTTCCCGCTACATCCAGGGTTTATCGGGATCTTCTGCAGTCCAACATTCTGTCCCATCTGTACCTTGACTTGCCACACACTGCAATTCTGGTACTATTCTAAGACCTAACTTTTGAAGAAGAGAGGTGTTTTCAGAGTTTTCTGCTAACTGGGATGTCCCAAATCTGCTCCAGACATACAACAGAATGAAGCAGAGTTCTGAGGTGGTTGCATGAAGCAAACCACTTCACACTGCAGGCTCAGACACACATCCGTAATACTCTTCTATGTAGAAAGCTCCTTGTATTTGGTAACATGGCATTTTAAGGGGAAATGTTTTGCATAGCCTGTCCCAGATGGGCTGGGCTTTTCTTCTTCTTCCTTCAATGGCTTTTGAAGATTGGGAGACATTCAAAAAATTTTATCCACCCATCTGAAACAGTACAGCCCATTTTACCATCTCAGGATATCCCCAGCTACTACTTCTGCATGTGTATAGCCATATCATAGGAAGCTGCGCTGCCTTATACTGAGTCAGATCCTTGGTCCACCTAGTTCAGAACTGTCTACACCGACTGGCAGCGTCTCTCCAGGGTTTCAGACAGGAGTGCTCACAGCCCTACCTGGAGATTCCACCTGGACTGAACCTGGGACTTTCCACATGAGCTAAAGCCCCAATGTAGAGGAGACTGGCCTAGCACAGGGGTTAGAACATAAGAGCAGGCCTGCTGGATCAGGCCCAAGGCCCATCTAGTCCAGCATCCTGTTTCACACAGTGAAACAGGATGCTGGTCTAGATGGGCCTTGGGCCTGATCAAGCAGGGCTATTCGTATGTTCTCAACCTTGGGTCCCTGGTTGGTTGATTGATTGATTGTATTTCTATACTGCCTGATATCAAAATCAATTCCCATTATCCCCAGCCACAAAGGCAGAAGGGCATTGTAGTCCAACCACATTTGAGGCCCTGAGGTTGGGAACCCTGGCTTAGTGTAAACCAATCCTCAGTCTACCTGTGATCTACATTCAGCTGTCTACTTGTTCTGGAAATCCCGTAATGTTGATTCCATAGTCACTAAGTGGACATGCGGGCAACTCTTTTTAGAGAGGAGTGCTAGTCTTGTGGTAGTGAGCATTTCTTGTCCTCTTTGCTAAGCAGAGGCTGCACTGGTCTGCATTTAGATGGGTGATCACATGTGAGCACTGTGTCCTGCAAGATATTCCCCTTAGGGGATCAGTATTAGAACATCTGCTTTGCATGCAGAAGGTCCCAGGTGCAATCCCTGGCATCTCCAGGTAGGCTGTTGCCTGCTGCCTAAAACTTTGGAGAGTCATCACTACCAGTCAGTGTAGAGTGGAAAAAACTGAGCTAGATGGATCAATGGTCTGACTTGGTAGAAGGCAGCTTCCTACATTCCTAATAGAGTCACTGAGGTCAAGCATCTTTTTGTACTGCTGTACATCTTTTTGAACCCCTGCTAACTGAGCAAAGACACACCTTTAAAAAGTGGTGATTCTCCTTATTTAGAGGGGGGAGAGCAACTGGCCCTATCCAGCCCCAGCACAGCATCCCTCCAGTGGTTGTTGCTGGTGTCTTTCTTATGATTCTTTTTTAGACTGTGAGCCCTTTGGGGACAGGGAGCCATCTGTATTTAGTTATTTTCATTTATCTATGTAAACTACTTTGGGAACTTGAGTTGAAAAGCGGTATATATAAATATTTGTCATATTCATATTTGTACCATCTTTGAAAGCCGGTATGGTGCAGCGTTTAGGTGTTAGCCAGAAACCTGGGTTCCAGTCACTGTTCAGCCATGAAACTCACAGGGTGACCTTGGGCCAGGTGATTTCTTAGTCTATCAAAGCCATATGCTGGTGGGGAGGATAACATTGATGGTGTGTGTGTGTGTGTGTGTGTGTGTGTGTGTGTGATATGCCACTCTGAGCTTCTTGGAAGAAGGAGGATGAAATGCCATCTCTCCCTCCCTCCAAATCTGACATATATCTGTATTTTCCTTTTAAAACTGAAACCATAGCAGGAATGCTAATTCTGGTCTTCTCTGTTTTGCTAGAAGCCTTTTTGATGACTCAGGCACACTTATGGACAGCTTCCTCAGCTGGTTCACTCTAGAGACAAACATGCTGAATGCCTGAACAGTCAATTCAATAAAACTTGGTTGACCAGACAAGCATAGAAAACGCTGTCACTCTGCACATTTCCAGACCCGTAGTAGCCTCACAGAGGTACTGTAGATGAGGTTGGCCAAGGTCCAGACTTCATAGATTCTAGGGGTGTTGTTTGTTTGTCGTCTTAGTGGCCAGTGAAAGGGGAATACTTTTCTCTTTCATTTGTTACACAACACCCAGTTCTTTTCCGCTTTCAGGAAGGGCTTGTTTGCCATGGTCGAATAGAGCTCTGAATTTGGAGCTGGCAGAACGGGCTTCAGAATTAGATCCCTCCTCAGTCATGGATCCCAGTGGGTTAAACATGGGCATGTTGTTTTTTTTAAGTGGGCTTGCTGACACTCCGTTGGTTTCATAATATGTAAAAATAAAAATGACCTACCTGTGAAAGTAAATGAGGTAAGGCTTATAAAAACTACATCACATTCACACCCCAGTCCTCAACATTTCCTGCAATCTCATCGGCAATCGACGAATTGTAGTAAGGGCATGGTAATGTCAAGAATGCTGTTCCCGTGAGCAGGCTAGCCCCGGCTAGGCCATCCTAACCTGGGCTAGGCTGCTCGTGTGATTAAGCGCCAGGATCCAGGCAAGATCCCATCACTCCCACCCAGCCCGACCCCATTCTGAAGCCTGGCCTAGAGCACCCGTCTCATGGGGTTATCCTCCAATGCACTGTGCTTGTTGTACAGTGCATTGTGGGATACATGGCCTCTGGAGATCCCAGTGTTGATCTCACCTCCCACCAGCTGCAGAGATCAACTGCAGGGAAGGGAAGGTTTGTGCAGCCTTTCACCCAGTGTTTGGGATGTTGAACTAGGACCAGCTTGGATGGCTTTAAAAGGGACTTAGACGGATTCATGGAAGACAGGTCTATCAATGGCTACTAGTCTGGTGGCTATGTGCTACCTCCAGGCTCAGAGGCAGGATGCCTCTCAATACCAGTTGCAGGGGAGCAACAGCAGGAGAGAGGGCATATGCATACTTCTTGCCGGTGGCCTCCCCAGAAGCATCTGGTGGGCCACTGTGTGAAACAGGATGCTGGACTGGATGGGCCTTGTACCTGATCCAGCAGGGCTGTCCTTATGTTCTTATGATAGAGGTCAGTGCTCTGTCCTAAAATTGCTTATCAGCATGGGATCTTACAACCACATGCATATAACTGAGGGGAGCTGGACTTGTGGTAGTGAGCATAAGCCCTAAGCAGGGTTTGCCTTGGTTTGCAATCAGATGGGAAATGACATTTGTGCACTGTAGGCACGGTTCCCTCTAAGAGGGATTCCCAGATGTTGTTGACTACAACTCCCATAATCCCCAAGCAAAAACCACTGCAGTGGGAGATGTAGTCAACAACATCTGGGAATCCCTCTTAGAGGGAACAGTAACTGTAGGTTATTCCCACTGTTCCCTCTAAGAGGGATTCCCAGATGTCGTTGACTACAACTCCCAGAATCCTCCACTGCTCAGTTGAAGAGCATCTGCATGTTGCAGAAGGTTCCAGGTTCACTCCCTGGTATCTCCACATAGGGCTGGGAGAGATTGCTGCTTGTAACCTTGGGGAGCTGCTGCCAGTTTGTGTAGACAATATTGGGCTAGATCAATGGACCATTGGTCCACCAATGGTCTGACATACGGCAGGTTTCTATGTCCCCCAGTTTCCTTGAAACCTCCATGTGTTCATCTGTTGTGGAATGGTAGAGCAAACCACACTACAAACTCTTACAGTGCATGTAAAACTATATTTAGATCCCTGTACTGAATGAACCCTGCCACATCAGCAGGCAGTGTCCACAGATGAGATCAGTGAGATTTAGGATTGCTTGTGGGGGGGAAAGAGAGAGTGACTATTTAGGAGCCTGTAGAAGAGCAAAATTTGGACCTTAAAGATTTGAGGGGGTGGGGGTTGTACTGAAGATCCTGCAAAGAGGGACATGACAGAAGAATGCCTTGCTAGGGATGTGTGTATCAGAACGATGTTGCTCCACTGGGCCAGGTAGAAATGGCTTTTGGTAAGTTCAACATTGGATGGCTTAGGGGCTCCCAAATTTGGGTCTCCAGATGTTGGCCTAAAACTCTCTCACCTCCATCTAAAGGCTATTATAGCTGGGGATGATAGGAGTTCAATAACATCTGGGGACCCAAGGTTGGAAAATCTCCTGCCTTAAGGGCTCCTTTCTGTGTTTCACTGATGAGCTGGGATTTTGACATTGCTACCGAATGATCCAACAGAGACTAATATTTCAAAATATTTTATCTTTGTATTTGGAAGGAAGGACATGCTGCTAGACTTCATAGAAATGGCACTGCCCGGAGCTGTTCTTCACTTCATTCTCAGATCCTCAAGTGGAATACCATGTGCAGCCCCCAAAGCATGCGTTCAGGTGTTTAGCGAGAGGAAAATGCTGAAGGCACTGCTGAAGGAAACAGTGATGAACGCCAGATTCAAATGACAGCTCCTGCTGTACTGAATAGGGTGAGGAGAAGTAGCAGCAAGGCAGGCAATTTATTTACTAGGTCATTCTGAATTTGATCAGCAAAAGTAGCCACAGAGCACTAGGAACCTAGAGTTGTCTGCCTGCCAGTTTGCAACCCTTCCCTTTACCCCAGGGCTGCACAATGATTCTATAGCTGTTTTTGGACTATAACTCCCATCACCCCCAGCCATAGTGGCCAATAGTCAAGTATGGAGGGTGTGGTAGTTCAGCACCTGCAGGAGGGCTGAAACTGTGTGGCCCTGCTTTACTTTGTCAATTCAAGGAGGTGGTAGTTAAAAGCAATCACCTAATTGGCTAAAGCAGGGGTTTTCACATTTTGGCCACCAGGTGGTGTTGGACTATTTAATTTATTTATTTAATTTTACATTTGACATCCCGCTCTTCCTCCAAGGAGCCCAGAGTGGTGTACTACATAGTTAAGTTTCTCCTCACAACAACCCTGTGAAGTAGGTTAGGCTGCGAGAGAAGTGACTGGCCCAGAGTCACCCAGCAAGTATCATGGCTGAATGGGGATTTGAACTCGGGTCTCCCCGGTCCTAGTCCAGCACTCTAACCACTACAGCACACTGACTCTATAACGAACTATGACAAAGGCCATTGTGGCTGTGGATGATGGGAATTGTAGTCCAGCAACATCTGGGACCCATGTATGAGAACCCCTTGCTAAAGGAACTCTGGGATAATGGCCACCCATGGGCCTTCAAATTGAGTAGCAGGTTAGATGAACCTGGGTTGTAAAGTATTCATTTGTGAGAGCAGCTTTCGGTGATGGGACATTGCCCATCACCTCCAATCAATGGCTGGCCATTGTGGGGCTGGGGATTATGAGCTGGTCCATCTGGAACTTCAACACATAACATCTGGGGACCTACATTTGGGAGCCCTTGTGTTAAGAGCATTATTTCCCATACTTCTGATTAGCTGTGATACTGTTTCATTGACCAGGTTGAAGTAGATTAGCTAAAATAAACATGCAATATAAACAGGAGCCAAGCAAACAGATTTTGAGATTTATGTATTTTTGTTATAGAGAACACCCCGCCCTTCCTAGATAGTTTCCAACCCAGGTACAGGCCTGCTTAGTTTCAGAGCAGGCCATTGTCTGAGGCCAAGGTACTGAAAATAAGATTGGATGTTGTCAAGAGTTTGGCTGGCTTCATCACTGTTCTGTGCATGAGTGGTGGCAAAATAATGTTAATGTTTCTTAATGACTGCTTAATGTTTTCTGAATGGGCAGTTCCCCTGCAAGAGCAGGTTAGAGGTCAGTGTTCTAAATAGAGGCCTGTGAAGGTTAAACTGAACTTGCAGCGAATGGTATTTTATGGTTAATGGGAAGGGAGGGGTTAACCCTTTCCCTGGTGTGGGTTTCCACCCCCCTCAAATTGCATCCAGCTGTTTGTCCTCAAAGCAGCTGTCTGTTGGGAGCAAATAGCAAAATTTGAGGGGTGGGGGGAGTGATTCTAACAGCAGAATAATGGTGCTGGGAGAAACAGTTTACTCCTATGTGCTATGGTTCTAATCAGAATTATCCTTACTTGCTTTTAGTTAAAGAGGAGGCACTTCTGGGATCAAGCATATCTCTCCAACGCAATTAGCAGCCCATATGGGGCTTGACCCAAAGAAACCAGTTTGCATTTGGAAGGGGCAGACAGAAAAATGAAATGGGAGATGCAGCCAAGGAGGGCTGCTCAAGTTGCTCCCTGGAGGTCTCCTGCCCACACTATGAGTTCAATTCTGCTCTGCTTGCCTTTGTAAAGCAAATACTATGACTGGTGTTTCTTGGGTCATACTTTATGCGTGCTACTAATTGCACCAGAGAGCCATGTTTAATCCCAGAGGAGTGGAGACCTCTAGTCTCCAGTGCTTTTAGAGGTAAGCCCTACTGAATTCACTGTGATTTACTTCTAAATATTATTAATATTTATATTAATAAATATGAATAATTAATGAATGTTTATATTAATACATATTAATATTCATATACTGCTTTTCAATAAAGTTCTCAGGGCAGTTTATATAGAAAATGTAAACATACATAAGATTTTCCTGTCAGCCTGAAACTCTTCACCTCAGGAAAATGGGGTGGGCGTAATAATATTGGTTGACATACTGTGCAGTGTTAAATGTGCATTGTAATGTTTGCACGAGTGCACTCTTGCGCAAGTGCAAAAAATGGGGAGACAAAGTTGTGTGACAGTACGGACATTGGAAATGTTTGCACTTGTGCAAATATTATTATACAATGCTTATGTAATGTTTCATAGTACAGTAGGTCAGTTTTTAATCTTAAAATTTGAGGACTTATTTTGGCCCACACTAGATGGTAAACCTATTGCATGTTTTGGGCCTGGGTGTTTGATTTCTTTAAGTGTAAATATCAGTCACACTGCGCCCCAATCCCGACTGGGAATGTAGCATGCTGGGAGAGGGATTAACCCTTTGCCTCCCAGTCCTAATCTGGATTCCCCCATTGAAGCTATTTGCCTGGGGAGGGGGAGCTCCCATTAAGTGTATCCCCCCCATAAAAGAACTGCAGGATTAACAACTACTAGAGCCAGGTGCAAAGTAGGGGTCCAGAAAAGTAAACATGCACTTGGAATTACGGAATAGGGTACCTCTTGTATGGAATAAGTTGAACAAGGGGCAGAGGGGCACAAATGTCCCAGCACCCGAGGTCCCAATCCACCGTTGCTACACCCCTGCCCTGAACACAGGGGGTAACTATAATAGGGCAAGGGGAGACAGTTGTCTGGGGGCCCAGTGCCTTGGGGGGCCCCAGAGGCAAGTCACATGACTGACTCGCCCAGCCACGCACCCGCCCGGGCTTTCTTCAGTTGTATTCTTCCTCCAAAATTGATGTGAGTGTTAAGACCTGGAGCTACCAGAACAGCATGTCTTTCTCTAGTGCCATTAAACAACTTGCATTGTCCACAATTTACAAAGCCTTTAAAAAAATAATGTAGGATGATGTTCTGTTGTGGCACATAGGATATATGCTTTTTGTTACCACTATTCAGCCTCATTTAAGATTTCTTTACTTCATGAGCTGAGCTTCAGTGAGGCGGGGGGGGGCATTTTAAAATCTTGTCTCTGGGCCCATTCCAACTTTGCCACGCCCCTGCCTGAACACATTTACAGCCCAGGAATTTTAGTACTAGAATGCAGTTCAGTCTTTCCCTACATAAATCCATATCTGGTTCCCCTCAAGCTTTCTTCCTTTCAGAAGCTGTTATAATAATTATAATTATAATAATTATTATTGCTGCTGCTGCGCTGCTCAATGTTCATGAGCCAGAAATCCTTGCAGATCTACTGCAAATCACCCAAAGATCTACCCGCGCTCCTCATCTACTTTCTGTCCCCACTTACACCAGCACATTTGAAAATTGTCATTTAAAAATAAATAAAATGAACAGCCTTTTAAAGCTAAATGCTCCCGCCCTGCATTTGCCAAGACAATCCAGATTTGCAGGAGGAAAGCAAAACTCTAGGTTCATTACTTCGTAGCAAAAGCGGACGTCTTTCGCTTTCGTCGCAGCGGCAATCCGATGGCAGGCAGGCACCTGGGGCCCTGCTCAACAGGCGCCAACGCCACCCACCGACGTAGCGCGGGCGCTGCAGCCAGGAGGTCGTGCTGAAAGACGCGCGTTTCGCAACTGTGCTGGGAGGCGGGGTTGGAGAAGGGCGGGGGCGCGTGTGTTTACGCGTATGCACGATGCGCTTGGGTTTTGTTTTGGGGGGTGGGGTGGGCTTTCTTCCAAGATCAGTAATAAATTCGCACAGAAACACGCCCCCCCTTCCTGCCCATCGATATTGGAAACCCTCCCGAGCCTTCACAGGAGGAGGGAGGAAGGCAGGCATGCTTGTCGCCTCCCCCGCCCCGTGAGATCCGGCTACCGTGGCGCGCCCGCGCTTGCACAGAGCGCCCAGAAAGCCAGCTGCCAAGTTTGGGCCGCATCCGAGAAGGCATGACTAAGAAGACAGGAGGAGGCGTCGTCCACGGAGCAGGACCCGCCTGGGAGCCTTGCGCGTCTTTCCTCCGCTCGACCTTGGCTGGGGAGCAGCCGCGTGGAAGAGCGCCGCGGCCCGCGAGGGGCGTGTGTGCTTCAGCGCCTCGCTTTCTTCGCAGAGAAAGTTGCCTTTCGTGATTTTGCACTTCCTGTTCAGCTGCCTCTCCTCCTCCGATTGCTGCGAGGAATAGACACGAATTACGCGTCGCGCGCGCCTCCTCTTTCTGCCTCTCTGGGCTGGCTTTCTCGTTTCGATCCCTTCCCCTGTTTGCATCAGCCGCTGTCAGAAAGTCTCCTTGCGAAGCCAGAAGGGGAAGCACCGAGTAGTTGTTCTTCGGAGCTTGTCAGCTGCAGCGGAGACTGCTTCGCTTTTGCAGCACGAGAGGAAACCAGCTTGGCAGCCCAATTGCATGATCTCCTCCCGCTGTTGTTGCTGCCTGGCCGAAGCGGGCAGAAGGACCTGGGCACCGGATCGAGCCTGGCACTGCAGGGGGAGTCTCTTGGGCAAAGCCGCCTTGTGCACTTTTAAGTCATTTCTGTGGCACCTTCTTCTTGCTTCCTCTCCCTGGGCACGCCGCTAAGAGGACATGTCCCTCCACAGCTGTGCGAAGGAGAGGCAACTTTCGCCGCCAAGAAGCTCTGGAGATTATTGCTGAAGGGGGGGCAGAAGAGATCCTGCAAGCTGAACGGCGACCGTTAATTGTCTTTTTGCAAAGGCATGGACTGGTCGGGACTCTAGAGGATGCCATCTAGAAAGGGGAGGTTTTGGCCCCTTTCCTGACCCGTCTCTTGTCCTTGGGGATTGAAACAGCCACTCGGGTGGGAAAGCTTCCCCCTTCTTTTGACGTCTCTCTCTGCACTTGTCCCCTCCCTCTCTACCTTCGGAGTCTCCGGCGCAAGATAGCTGGCGGAGGACTAGCAGAAGAACCTTGCTTGGGAGACCTTGTTGGGCAGGCGCCAAGTGGGCCTCTCCGGAACTTCGCGCGAGGGGGGCTGCCAAAGAGATGGGAAGCACCGCCATGGACACCAAGAAGAAAGACGCTTCTGCCAGTGGCAAGAAAAGCTCCAGCCAGAAGAAACGCATGTTGCGAGTCCACATCCCAGTAAGTGCACCTGCCTGCATTGATCCTCCTCCTGCCCCTTTTGGGGAGCGGTCTTCTCCTGTGGCCCCCCTCCTGTGTGTGGTCGGCAGGCGCAGCGGACAGGTAGCCCAAGTGGATGCGCTGCTCTGAAGCAGAAAGGGGCGCTCGCTCGCTCTGCCTTTCCCTACCTGCTGCTTGGCCGTGTGGACTCTCCCTTTCTTCCTGCAGCAACAGGTTGGGGGCGGGGCACGAAAGGAATGTGGACTTCTCCGCCGCAACTGAGGAAGGGTTTGTTGCGCGCGGCGCGAGGTGGGGCAGGCTGGAGCCGAGGGGGAGCAGCTGTGGCAGGTGTTTGGGAGGGAAACTTTTCCTGAGAGGAAATGCGGCTGGCAGGCTGCTCTGTCAGGACATTTATTTATTCGATTTCTATACCGCCTTTCCAAAAATGGCTCAGGGCGGTTTACACAGAGAAATAACAAGGATATAAGATGGCTCCCTGTCTCCAACGGGCTCACAATCTAAAAAGAAACATAAGATAGACACCAGCAACAGCCACTGGCGGTACTGTGCTGGGGGTGGATAGGGCCAGTTACTCTCCCCCTGCTAAATAAAAGAGAATCACCACGTTAAAAGGTGCCTCTTTGCCCAGTTAGCAGGGATTGTGCAGCAGGATCGTCCTCAAACATCTTTAGTCAGAAGCAAGCCCCACTGTGTTTAGTGGGGTCTACTCTCAGAGTGGAGTGCATGTGCTGGCAGTTTTATTCTTCAACCACATGGAAAGTGGGCTTTCTTTTGGCAGTAAGCGCCAATTCCCTGCCTGTGAGAGAGCGGCTCCGGCAAACCCATTCAAGAACTGGGGTGTGCTTACTGGTGAGGTTCCTTCACCCATTTAAAAAATGCTTATAATCAAAGGTTTGCAAACTGGGGTCCCCAGATGATGTTGGACTACAACTCCCATCATCCAGAGCCCATTGGTGGGGGAGGGTAGTGGGAGTTGTAGTCAAATATCATCTGGGGACCCCGTTTTGTGAACCCCTGGATTAAAGCATGTTCTAAATATGAATATAAAACGGACATAGGCAGGTTTTACGCCATGCATAAATTGAATGACTCTTAGGCTTTTCTGCTCCTCGTGAAGAACAGTGCCACTGAGTCTCAGAGGCGATGCCAGTCTCTGGCATGGAAATGCCCTTGGTGGCACGCAGGATAGAGCAGGATCTGTAAAGCAGCTTTTCAGCCTTGGGTTAGCAGGGGGCTAGTGTCTGGCAACTTTTCTTCTTGAAGAGTGGTTGAGCTGGGAGGAGGCCTCCTAATGGCTTTTGCCCTGCAGTCTTGAGAACATTAAAGGGCTCTTAAAAGCCTGGAGGAGGTCATGCCCTCTCTCTGTGGATAGGTGTGAGGACGCAGCAGCCGCTGCCGCCACCAGTTCCTGCTATCGGGAACAGTTGCTGGTGTGCCAAAAGGAAGGATCTTCTCTGCTAAGCCAAGAACACAAAATGTTCCCTTTGTATGTTGCGAAAGGACCAGGACACAGTATCCTGTAGTGCAGAAGAGTTTCTTGCAAGACACACATCGGATCATGCCTACATTAACCCACGGTGCCCTTTTCACGATAAGCTGAAATGCATTTGAATCCTCGTCCGCTCAAGCATCAACCAGTGTGGAAAAGCTGGGAAAGATCACCCTTGTGAAGACACAAGGGTCCTTAAAGGGCAACTAAAGCTACATTAAGTGACCCCGGTCAACCTGTCTCTCTAGGCCAGTGGTTCTTAATGTGGGGTTGCCCAGATGTTGCTGAACGACAACTCCTAGCATCCCTAGCCATTGGTGATGGGAGTTGTAGTTCAGCAACAACTGGCGGACCCCAAGTTAAGAACCACTGGCCTAGGCTGTGTGAGACATAAATCTGAATGCCAGGAAATGTGGAACCAACCAAAGGAAATAGTTTTTCTCACAGCACATAATCTATGGAATTCCCTGCCACGGGATGTGATGATGGCAAACAGCTTGGGTGGCTTTAAGTAGGGCGTAGGTAAATTAACGGAAGACAGATCCATGGCTACTAGTGCTGATGGCTATAGCCTGCCTCCATGTTCAGAGGCAGGAAGCCTCTGAATACCAGTTGCAGAGGAGCAGCGGCAGAAGAGAGAGCATGCCTGCATCTCCTGGTTGTGTGGCTTCCCAGGGCATCTGGTGGGCCACTGTGGGAAACAAGGTGCTGGACTAGATAGGCACTGGACCTGATCCAGTAAGGCTCTTCTTACGTTCTTATGAGGTTGCAAAGGATGATGACAGGACAGGTGATACTGCAATTGCTTGGTTCCCTTGTAGTACCCTATATATGGTTTAAAACATGCTCGTGGTACAGGTGGGGTGGCAATAGAATGGTTCCTGGCCTACACATGCAACCAAACGAGGTGGTACAGTCCTGAGCTGGGAGAATGTATTGTACCCTGTCAATCGGCCAGTGGTTGGAATTACATTTTTGAATACTCCCTCCAGTTTATATATGCTTAAACCTCCTTACAGCTAGAAAGCTAAAATAGCATGGAGAGGGTGGGCACAGATCTCTTCTGTTTGATGTGTACTAATTTTTTATTCACAGCCTGAAGTGGTACAGCCTCCACTGACTGCCCTGGGGTTCTGTTGCATCATAGTGCTCTCTGTGCAGAATGAGTCTTGAAGGCAGGCAGTCTAGGTGACCCTAACTAGGGATACAGAATGCATTGCAGAGTGTGGTAATTTCCATTTCCTGTGAAGGATTTGCAGGAGTGGAACCTCTGAAGTGTGACTGGTTCTAAAACCAGCTAACTGAAATGTGGAAATGCTTGCTATAGTATTCCTTGAGGTTTGGTTACTCCACTCACCTATTTGCAGGCCTAACAATGCTCACCAATTTGCTAGTAAAGTGCGTGGTGGGGTGGGTAGGTATGTCTGCCCAACTCCAGAGCTATTATCTCTTCCTGGCATTCAAATGTTGCATTGCTAAATAGCAAGAGGGGAATTGCCATAAATAATTCATAGCGTGAGAGTGGATCAGGGTAGCCTGTAATAATGCTCTTCTTGCCAGTTGCCTTATGAAAACTGGAAGAGAATCTGTTCCATACACAGAACTGAGTGGTAACATCTAGCTCAGTATTACCTATACAGACTGGCAGCGGCTTCTCCAAGGTTACAGGCAGGAGTCTCTTTCAGCTCTGTCTGGAGAGATGGAACTTGGAACCTTCTGCATGCTAGCATGAAGATGCTCTTCCCAGAGTGGCCCTATCCTCTAAGAGGAATATCTTACAGTCCTCACACAAGTAGTCTCCCATTCAAATGCCAACCAGAATGGGGAAGTCTAATCTTTCAATCATCATTTAATTGGCCTGATTGTGAGTGGGAGGCTACAAAGTTTGTTGAACGGTAATTAATTGATGTGGAATGGCTTTGAGTATGAGCCTCTAGTGTAGTGATCTTCACTGTTTTTCCACTTTGGCAAAAATGCAAGAGCCATTTCCTACCACACTGACCTCCATGCGGTCCTGTTCTCTTCCCAGCGTCAGTGGGGGAGTGCCCTTCAGAGAAAGGGCTCTCCATGGACCGCTGAGAAATATAGTTCTTGCTAGTATTTCCTCCATAAAGCTCTGTGCCTGGAAAAGACTTCACTTCCTAGTGCTTTGTGCACACCTTCCAAGATGGTTCTCTGGGCCTCAAGAGGACTCAGTTTCCCTTTACGGAGTCCCATCATTGCTGGGTGAAGCCCAGCCTTGCAAGATAGGAATGGTCACCTCCCTATGGTGGCATTGGGGGTGGTGGTGGTTGTGCTGAGTATCCAGCTTCCACCAAAACCTCTCACAGGCTTAGGAAACGATGAATCAGGGAGCCTCACTTAGTGTTGGGGCTGCCACTAGTTTCTGGGCATTTGCAATGGAGACCACTGCTCTAGTGTTTAGGTTAGGTAGCTTCATATAGGCGTTAGGAACTAACAGTGCCATCCCATGGATGTTTAGTTGGAAGTCTATCCATTGAGCTCAACTGGTCTTTAAGCAGTAGTCGCAGTCTTATTCCTTAGTATCAAGAAGTATTTATTTATTTTAATTTTATTTAATTTTTTTAACAATTATATTCCGCTCTTCCTCCAAGGAGCCCAGAGTGGTGTCCAGTGGCCCCTCTAATTTTTTTTCATCTCTGGGCAGAATGAGTTTTGTTCTGGGCGGCGGTATCAAGGCAGTGTGTGTGCACCTGCATTCAGAGTGGGGCTTTCCTGATTCAACCTGGGATCTAAAATGAACTGAGTGTTCATCCAAAAACTTGTGAGTGCACATATGTGCACACACCTTAGAAGGAACAGTGGTGGTATACATACTTAGGTTTCTCCTCACCACAACCTTGTGAAGTAGGTTAGACTGAAAAAGAAGTGACAGGCCCAGAGTCACCCAGCAAGTATCATGGCTGAATGGGGATTTGAACTCGGGTCTTCCTGGTCCTAGTCCAGCACTCTTAACCACTACACCACACTTCAGCGCCAAGCTAAACCAGACTGGACCTCCTGATATCTTTTTTGAAAAGCAGGTGTGGAGTGTGTGTGATTTGGATCAGGGCTGCAACATAGTGTGGGCAACATTGTGTGAACATGAGCAAAGTTTACCACTTTGTGAACCAAATTCCTGACTTAAAATATGTGCCTGTAAGTTTTCCCCTCTTGTGTCTAATAGCATGTTTGGGAGGGAAGTGTTAGACCCTAGGCCTGTGCAACCCAAAATAGTCAGATCTGATCCAATAGAGAAATTGTCAGGAGGGCTGATGCTACCCAAAAGTGTTGGGTCGGATCAAAAATCCAACATTTTCTGACATTCCCAATGGATACAGGTTAAATGGCCAGCACATCTCCTCTCAGCTGAAAGGTGATGTGCTGACCATTTAACTCCTAATTATTATTATTTTATATACCACTTTTCAATAGAAAAGTTTTGAAAGCTGTTTACAAAGAAAAAAGAATAATAGGAATTGGATGAACCCCCAAATGATTCACAACCTAAAAAGAAACACGAGGGATACCAGTAACAACCACTGGAGGGATGCTGTGCTGGGACTGAATAGGGCCAGATGCTCTCCCCCTGCTCACTGTAAGGGAGTCCCCACTTTGAAAGGTGTCTCGTTGGCCAGTTAGTGGAGGCTTTGCTGGTAGGCTGGGTTGGCATGATGAGTAACCCTTGCACTGTCCACATGTGCTTCCTGTTGCTGAACAACAACAAATGTTTCGTGGAAAAGGGGAAGTTCCTCCTGTGCTCTGCGAGCTTTGTGTGTGTGGAGTGTGTGTGTGATACTGAAAGTGGGCAGGAGGCTTTGTGCAAGAGCAGATAAGATTCCCTCTTCCTTGGGTATAAGAACCCATTGATGTATGGAGGAAGAGAGAGTGTACTTACCGTGTTTCCCCGAAAATAAGACAGTGTCTTATATTAATTTTAGCCCCCCAAAATGCACTAGGGCATATTAGCGGTACATCAGAAATTACTGCTAGGTCTTACTTTCGGGGTAGGTCTTACTTTCGGGGAAACAGGGTATAGAGTAGGCTAGCTGGAGAGAGAGGCAGCGTTAGGGACCCTATACTTTTTACTGTCCTTGCTCTTGCACCTTGAACAGCAGTCTGACACTAATATAGTTAGATTCCTCCATGCTAGGAAAAGATTTGCCTGATTAATTTCTGTGTGTCAATTTGTTGTACAGGCATAGAAGTAAGCAAAAGGGGTCGTTCTCAGCAGCACCTTCTTGAAGAGGGTGTTGGTTGCATGCTGGGGCTCTTTTGCTTGGGAGGAGCTGAGTTTTCATCATGGTCCCATGTGGACCACAGGCAAGCAATTCAAGGAGAGGAGACCTGGTCTTGTAGTAGCAAGCATGACTTGTCCCCTTAGCTAAGCAGGGTCCACCCTGGTTGCATGTGAATGGAAGACTAGAAGTGTGAGCACTGTGAGATATTCCCGTTAGGGGATGGAGCTGCTCTGGGAAGAACAGAAGGTTTCAAGTTCTCTCCCTGGCTTCTCCAAGATAGGACAATATTTATTTTTTATTTTTTATTTTATAGGACAAGATTTTTTTATTGAACCAACAAACTACCAAAGCATACAGTACGTTGCCAAAGCACAATTATATACAAAGTGGTTGTTTGTACATGATATATCTACAAAGATTTACACACAAGGATTTGGAAACCCACACGGTTATGAAGTATATGCAGGTAGTACTGTAACTCCAAGATAGGGCTGAGAGAGACTCCTGCCTGCAGCCTTGGAGAAGCTGCTGCCAGTCTGTGAAGACAATACTGAGCTAGATAGACCAATGGTCTGACTCAGTATATGGCAGCTTCTTATGTTCCTAAGTGTTAGGCCTAGTCAAATAACTGTGTGCTGAATTCAGATTTCAGGTGTAAACTATTTCTTTAATATAAGGGTTCTCAAACTTGGGTCCTCAGATGTTGTTTGACTACAACTTCCACCATCCCCAGTCACAATGGTCTTTGGATGATGGGAGTTGCAATTCAGCAACATCTAGGGGGCTAAATTTACTTAATAAGGCTCTATACACGAGTGGTGTGTAGAGCCTGGGAGGGTTCAGCGGGGAGAGCGGGCTTAGCCCACTCTCCCCACAGAAATCAGTCCTGCAGCCCTGGGCACCTGGATCAGCTGCCCACATGACTACTGGCTTTGTCATGGAGCCAGTGGGGGCTGTAGGGATCGGGGGCCACCCAGCCCCTGGAAGTCCCAGAATGCCCTGTGCACACGTGCGGGGCATTCTGAGGGGACCCCCTGACACTGGGAAGTTGCTTGTAGCCTCCCGGTCAGGGGTCTACTCATGTGTCTCCGTGAGCTGCGGTGGCACACAATAACACCCCCCCACAAGTTTAATGGAGCTCTCGCTCCGTTAACCATGTTTAAAGGGGGGGTGGTGGAATTAGGCGGGCTAGCCACCTTGGAAGTACCGGGTTTGCCCATGAGCCCGGTGGTTCCGACAATCACTAGAAAGTGGGCCAGGCTCCCTTAGCCCGCTTTCTAGTGATCATGGGAATAGGCTCAATGTGTATCCATCACCCATCCTCAAAAGAACCCAGGGTGGGACACCAATGGTTCTTCCCTTTCCCCCCATTTTATCCTCACAACAACCCTGTGAGGTGGGGTTAGGTAGAGAGAGTGTGAGTGATTGGTCCAAGGTCAGAAAGGATTTATTTTGGTCAGTAGAGTTGACTGTTGCCTACTCTTCTTGAGAGTGGTTGCTTTTTTGTTTGCTTCTGCTGCATGCTTTTAGATTTGGTTTTTATCATATTTATGCAATAGGTTGTGAAACAGAATTTATAGAGCATCCTGGGGTTCCAGGACAAAGGGCAATATAAAAATGTAAATAATAAATGCGACAGTCTGCCGGATCTGAAATTGTGTGTTATACAGCAGAAGTTATCTTTGTTTTGCGGCAATTTTCTTTCTGGAAACCAGAGGTCTGAGTCCGATACTCTTAGCTTCTTCTAACAGATTGAATTCTGCCTCCCACATGCCCCTTCCTTCAAGCTTGGCCAGCGGCACACATGGCATCTGAGGACCACTCTTCTGCAGAGAGATTCTTTAAAGAGTCTCAAGCAAGTTGCAGGTGCCAGTGATTAATAAGCTCACCACCATTATGTCCTGCTAACTGAACAAAGAGGCACCTCTCAAAGTGGTGATTCTCTTATATTTAGCAGGGGAAGAGCAACTGGCCCAATCCAACCCCAGCACAGCATTCCTCCAGTGGCTGTTGCTGGTGTCTACCTTGTGTTTCTTTTTAGATTATGAACCCTTTGGGGACAGGGAACCATCTTATTTATTTATTTTTTTCTGTGTAAACCACTTTGGCAACTTTGGTTGAAAAGCGGTATATGCGTAGTAGCAATAGCAATAGCAATAGCACTTACATTTATATACTGCTCTATAGCCAGAGCTCTCTAAGCGGTTTACAATGATTTTAGCATATTGCCCCCAACATTCTGGGTACTCATTTTACCGACCTCGGAAGGATGGAAGGCTGAGTCAACCTTGAGCCCCTGGTCAGGATCGAACTTGTAACCTTCTGGTTACAGGGCGGCAGTATTCCTCCCCCTCCTCCTAGCTGTAGAAGAGAACTGTGGGGTATCCATTTAAAGCAGAATTTGTCAGCACTCTGTATCCTCCTTCAGCCACCAGGTCCCACTGCAATCCCTCGGGATCCCTCTTGATTGCACAGCAATCAGGTTTTTGGGAAAAACCCAAAGCAAAAAAGGTTTGTAAAGAGGTGTTCTAGGTGGTTGCCCTACATTGTTAGGCATTCTCTTCCCATGGAAACTTGGCACTGCTGAAGCTTAGCCTGCGCATTTTCCAGAGTGGGTTGTAAGACCTTAGTGTTCTAGGGTGGCTTTTAGGAGCCAGGATTAAGCTTGTACTGGAAGGCTTTAATTGGGATTTTAATTTGCAGTATCGGGGTTTTGTCTGTTAGGTGAGATTACCAAAATGCCCTTTGAATTTGACTGGCAGGAGGGTGATGGTGTGGGGTGGGGAAGCTCCGAAGTCTTTCTCCCCTTTCCTCCTGGCCTCCCCAATTTGCTCTTAGGGTCAAGTTCAGTTCTTCTGGCTGAACCCTTTGGGTGCATTCACTCCCTGGCAGTGTTACTAGGCATCAGAAGAACATAAGACCAGCCTTATTGGATCAGGCCCAAGGCCTATCTAGTCCTGCATCCTGTTTCCCACAGTGGCCCACCAGATACCCCTGAGAAGCCCACAAGCAGGAGCTGAGGGCATGCCCCCTCTCTTGCTGTTGCTCCCCTGCAACTGGTATTTAGAGGCATCTTGCCTCTGAGGCTGGAGGTGACCTATAGCCACCAGACTAGTAGCCATGAATAGACCTTTACCAGGAACTGGCAAATGGCGGCTCTGTTTCAAGCTTTGTGGACTACAACTCCCATCATCCCCACTCACAATAAATTGTAACTGGGAATGATGGGAGCTGTAGTCCTAACAACCGCTGGAGAGCCTCAGGTTAGCCACTTCTCCTCTATACAGATAAAATGTTACAGAGAACTGATCTAATTGTGCATTAATGCTGTGTCTGAAAAGATCCTAAGAATCCCAGCTTTAAAATCTCCATTTATTAATATATTTCTCTGTCTCAAGAAAAACTTCTGTTTTCAAACAAGACAGTGGCAGAATTGTTCTGTTGTGTCTTTGTTTAAAAAGGAAGCTTTTACTGAGGTAGAGATCCCATGAAACATCTTGGAATTCTTTCTGGACAAGGTCTTATTGCACAATACAGGCTGCCTGCAGTTATTTGGTTGTAGGAGTTTCAAACGTCTTTCCCCTAGCTAGTATTTCTCAGGAAGCTGGTGGGGGAAAATTGCAACATCCTGGCATACACACTGTAATATTTTGTAACTTGTAGAATGTCTGTCTTTTCTCTAGCAAAAGTGTGATAGTGAGGCTTTGTGGAATATGGGTGAGGAATGCTCAGAACCTGGTCAGCCAGGTTTTTTGTTCTCCAGAGCACTTTTTGAAAGTGGTGACTTTCTTGGTGTTTTGTGTACATGAAGGGGTGTTCTTGTGAAACCACCTTCTTGTGACACAACCACAAGTTTTCCTGTCCTGAAAGAAAGTGATGCTCCAGACATAAGACAGATTTTGCTCCTAGTTGTGAGGTTTCAAAATGTGGTTCTTTATCTAATGGGACTTGTGATAATGGTTGTGATAATTGGATTTACAAAGGACAATTTTGACAATTTACAAATTGATAATTGAAAATGGTTGTGATAATTGGATTTACAAAGGACAAGAGGAAGTTTGGCTTTGGCTCCATTCAGACATCATATGAACTATGGTAGAGAAAGTTTATCTATAGGCATAATGGCTGGATTATGTAGATGGCAAATCAGAATCAGGAACCATGGTTTCTGCTAACAATGGTTTGAAATGATGTCTTGAGTTGATAAAACATGATTATGGCCATTACTCCACCTCCATCGTCCACTGCACCATGGAGGCAGGAGTAAACTTGTGATGCTGGGGTGATGGAACATGAAAGCAGACAAGCAGCATTAAACCATGGCTTGCCTCTGGTGCATTCAGAAGCTCCAACCATGGTTAGTGCAAGCCATGGTTTGGCATGACTCCTGCATTGAACCGATGCCTTCATAAGTGTTCAGGGATTATGTTGTGTCACTTTTATTCCTGACACTCAAAAAAATAAATGTTGATAGGGGACCTAAAGTTTGTGAAAATTGCAGTGTTTTTAAAAAGCAACAACATGTTGTTAGAGGGGAAAAAATACCTTTATTACGCCAAGTGTACCTGCTGGGGATTCTGGTACAAATCTTTCTCCTGCTACCAACTGTGGATTTTTGCCTGCTGCTTGGGAGCCGGAGGCTGTGTTGCCGTATTAACAGCCTCCCCTCAAAGAACAAGTGGATCATTCTCTTTCTTAGTTCCCGATTGTGCATAATGGGGGGAAATGCAGAGGGCCTCCTCTTCATTATGTGTAACAGAATAAAGCAGAAAAGGAAATACTTTATCCTCTGCAAAGCCTACACCTTGGTGCTGCCCTCCTGGATTGTGATTGGTTTCTTCATCCTCCTCCAGAACAGTCTTAAGCAAGAGAAGTTGTTGTTCTTAGGAACAACCCATAAAGTATGACCCACATGTCATGCTTTGTTCCATTTTAACACATCCAGCCCCTTCTTGGTCACAGCTTGGATACCCTGCTGCCCTCTGCTTTGTGCGCAAGTAGTACACATCCCCAGAGAACCAGCATGGTTGACCCAGGTTCAGACACTCCACTCTGGTACGAAGCTCACTCAGGCTAGTCACACCCCCTCTCAGTGGAACCTGCCTCACTGGGTGGTTGTGAGACAGTAAAATGAGGGCAGCCCAAAGCCTTGCACACGCAACCATTTTGTGGTGGGTATGAGCCCAGATGAGACGTTATTCTATATGCGACACATGTGCATCACCTCAATTTGTCTCTGCAAGCCCAGGAAACACACAAGCATGGCTGGCGAGGGTGCCATTCCTTAAATCGGCAGCTGCAGGTCCTCCTCCTATGGACAGTCCTCCAAAGCTTGAGATGTATTCCCAGCATGCTTTGCTCTGCCAACAGACTGGAAAAGGATCATGACATCAGTGGCTGCCCTACCATCAGCCATGGAGGAGCAGGAGGTGGGGGCAGCCCTGCCAAAGGGGCACACAGAGAGGCTATTCTTGCGACCAGCAAAAATTGGGCTAGGAGAGCCTAGCCCGATTTTTGCTGCTCGTTTAAACCACCGGGCTCGTAGGCGAATTCCCCCCAGAATTCAGGGTTTCACCCAGATTTTAAGCATCTCACCCAAATTGCTTAGCCCATCCAGATTCGTCCAGATTTCATTTAAAAAAGAAAAGAAAAAGCTCAGCCCTAGCCCTTGTAGAAGCGGAGTTATGGATTAAAATGTGCCGTCACTATTATGCTCAAAAACTGTTTTCAAGCCAATTTACATAATATGCAAATTAGACACCCAGATTTGGAAATCCAGAATAGGGCAACCCTACCTGGGAGGCTCCTACAAGGAGAAAATAATACAGGAAGTCTAGGCCTGCTTACTACTGTGGCTTAAAAATATTATTAGTATTTAATTAAGAATGGATGTTCTAAATATTAAAGTGAAGATGTGTGCATGCATGTACGCATATACACATCATGTGAAGTTTGTCCATCTGGTTAATTTTGTTGTTGGTTATATGCTTGTTTGTGTTTTGGCTGGTCAAAGACTGTAATAAAGTTATCCATTCATACCCTTGTGGCTAGAGATGGTGGGAGTTGTACATCCAACAACATCTGGAGACCCAAGTTTGAGAGCTTGTCTCCATCCTGCAATATACAGTCTAGGCTATTAAATGGGTGAAGAAGATGTACCAGGTTGTGTGTGTACAACATCTGTAGTGGAGAGTACCTGGTTCCAGGTTGGGGGGAGGATCCTGAAGCAAATTTCATTCATTTATTCATTCAGTTTTTATTCCGCCCTTCCAGAATGGCTCAGGGCGGTTTACAATTAAAACAAAAACATTAAAATCAGTCAACAATTAAAGCAGAAAGTATAAAACAGTGTAAAACAACAATTAACAATTAAGACATCATAAAATAACAATTAAACTATCAGAACAACTTAAAAACCCTGAAAAACCAGGTGGCAATATTAAAACCATTTACAACTATTTAAAAACCCTGGAAGGCCTGGCCAAAATAATAGGTTTTAAAGGCTCTCCTGAAGGCCAATAAAGAATTCAAATTGTGAATTTCTGCAGGGAGTGCATTCCACAGTCCAGGAGCGGCTACAGAGAAGTCCCGCCTCTGAGTCGCCACCAGATGAACCAGTGGTAACTGGAAATGGACCTCTTCAGATGACCTTAACATGTGGTGGGGAGTTTTTTTGTTGTGTTTTTAGCTATCATGTGGTCCATTTGCAGCTTGCCAAGTTGTTTCATCAGTGGACATGTTTGCAATCATCACACAAGACAATCTACACATGCTAGTTTCAGAGGATCTCTTACATGGAAGTGCTTTAAAGTCTCTTGGATTTTTGGACAACTGTCTTTCCTCTCCTCTTCAAAATCAATGTCTTTTGCAACCTCCAGGAAATCTAGAACTTCTGCTGGATTTGGCTTTTGGCATGCCCTGAGAAATGGCTCAAAACCCAATGTTTTATGTATGTATTTTAAATTATTTGTAATTGTACCCCGCCCACCCAGCCTGCAGGGTTTGGCCCCACAAGGAAACGAAGATCACCAGTGTTAAAAATGATACATGAAATAATTTTTAATTAAAAAACCCTCATATCTCAAGGCTAAACTAGATGTTAGCCAGAGTTCTAGCTAACAGAACTCTACAAGTTATTTTTAATTACAAAAAGCAGCTGTGTGTGGCAGGGAAGATCTGGGTGGGGCCATGGTAGGGGAAGGAGGGGGATTAACTTTGTCCTTGTGCCACAGTGCAAATCTGGATCATTGGTTGCAGCTGCTGTATTCCTTGCTAAGAGGAGAGAGAAAAAACTTGTGAGCATCCTAGAGACTTTTTGGAATGAAACTGCATTAACTTCCTGTTGAAAAGCCAACCAAGTGGGAGCACAACAGACTTCCTGCAGAGGGAGCACTGAAATCTTGGTGCCACTGCTGAAAAGACTCTGTCCTGGATAGCGCCCCCTCTCATATTTCAAATGGTGAGGGCACCCGAAGTAGAGCCTTTGTTTAAATGATGGGTGCAACTGCAGACCATGCAATTGCAACAGGCTGCCAAAAGAGAAATCTTGTAGGGTGGTGGGGCGGGGCAGTGGTGGATTCAGACGACCAGACAACCAGTTCTACATGGGCTTGGACCCAATATATGCAGACACCCATGCCCTGATGCAAATACATCCTAAGCTGCACTATGAAAACTTCCTACACATTTTTTGTTAGCTATTTTGTCCTTGTGACATCTTAGGGCAGCTCACACCATTGGCATTAGTGTGAGTAGGCTTCTCCTACCCAAATTTGGGAGCTGGACGCATTCCCAGTTTTTGATGGTGTGTGAGATAAAAACAAGGTCAGGGGCGGGAAGCTTGATCAAGCCCCAGATGGGTAGGATGATTCCCCCACCTAGCTTGTTCAGATACTGGGGACAAAATCTGGGTATGGCATGCTCGCCCCACCCAGCTGAAATTTGACTGACAATCAAGCTCCCCACCTCCTATCTTGTTCTTAACTAGCACACAGTCAAAAATCGGAAGTGCACCAAGCTCCCAATTTAGAGGAGGCAGCTCCTTCCGTCCTAATATTGATTGTGTGAACTTGGAGCAAATAGGTATGTGGAAAGATGGACTATATTTCATCTCCTCCCCACTCTTGGTTTTAGAGTATCATATCTATTATTTCAGTGATGCCTGTCAGCACTGAAGTAGTTGTCAAGAGAACTTTCATAGAATAAGTTTGCTTCTTTCATTCCTCATCCTCTCCTCCTACATTTTACTATGAGATCATACTTATTATGTGGTTGCAGATTGCAGCTTACATTATTCTTAAAAATAAGATCAAAAGTGGGGAAACTGAGGCCCAATCTGCACATGCAACACTCAAATGGAGATCAGAATTTCCTGTTCAACCATAAGTGTGCCAGAAAAGCCCTATTCACATGTTATCTTCAACATTAATAGAATCTGTGCACAACCTATACAAGTTTGGACCTGCACACAGGTACAGTTGTTAACATGTTGAACACGGGTACAGCAGTGTACCTCCTATCTGTATCTTGCATTTCAGGGGGTCAGTACCCAAGTTCACTTTTAAAATGAATGCAGGTACAATCATTACACAAAAACAGGTACATCTGTACAGATATCTGAATGCAGGTAACAACATAATGCCTGAATAGGGTTAATGATCCTCTGCTAATTGGGCAAAGAGGGACCTTTTAAAGTTATGCCTCTTATATTTAGCTGGTGGAGAAAAACCTTCCCTATTCAGCCCAGCTTGTCACCCCTCCCATGGCTGTTGCTGGTGTCTCCCTTGGGTTTCTTTTTAGGTGGGGATCCCTTTTGGGACTGGGAACAGTTTCCTCATTCCTCTTGATATATTAACTACTTTGTGCAGTTCTGTTAAAAACCAGTATATTAAAAAAATATTTTGACAATAATAAATAATGTAGAAAAATTGGGTTGGTAGAATAGATGGCACCACATCAGACTGCAGGGAGTGGGTCACCTTTTTGAAACGAAAGATCTTCATTCAAGCAGAAAATAGGAGCTCAGTCATAAAGAAGTTCCTTTGCATGCAGAAGTATGCAAAGATTTATTCCCTGGCAGCATCTCCTGCTAACTTGGCAAAGAGGCACCTTTTAATGTGGTGATTCTCTTTATTTAGCAGGGGGAGAGTAACTGGCCCTCTCCACCCCCAGCACAGTACTTCCAGTGACTGTTGCTGGTGTCTATCTTGTGTTTCTTTTTAGAATGTGAGCCCTTTGGGGACAGGGAGCCATTATTTATCTGTGTAAACCGCCCTGAACCATTTTTGGAAGGGCGGTATAGAAATTGAATTAACAACAACAACAACAATCATCTCCAGGTAGGGCTGGGAAAGACTCCTGCCTGAAACCCTGGAGAGCCACTGCCAGTCTGTGCAGACAGTAATGAACTAGGTGGACCTGTGGTTGGACTCCGTATAAGCTGGTTGGTTTCATATATTCAAAACCAGCGCAGCGGGGAGGACTCCGCAGCCTGGATCTGGATTCATTCCCCTGCCCTGGCCAGCTGCTATTATTTTTTAAAGAGCCTGAACTCTGATCACAGATTGCTTGCTTTCATTATGCCTAGTTTGGAATGGACAGCAAAGAACAGCAGTGCAATGGACAGTAACTTGACAGAGATGGGATTGTAAGTAACTTCCTAGCAGCCTAGGGAGGGTGTTCTTCTGTGCCGTCACCATATGCCTTTAGGGTCAGAGGAGGGAAGAATAGATGGTGGCAGCCCCCAAGCGACATAACCTGGCTTGAGGCACCTCCTCTTGCAAGCAGGTGCATACAGGCTCTGCTGTATAAGCCACAGCGCTTGCTCAAGTAAATGCTGCTGAATCATTCCACATGGCTGTGTGCAGTGTTGCCAGTCTTAATGTGTCATCTTCTCTCTCGTGCCAGAGCTATGAATCAGCTGCTTAATTGTACCGTTACTCCTCTGAAGTACTCCTTGTAGAATGATCTAGGTGGTTCATTTATGGTGATGGATAAGCAGCCTTCAGGATGGAGGCCCGGTTACGGTTGCCACCGGCTCGTTTGGTGGCAATTCAGGACCGGGCCCTTCTCTGTGGCTGCCCCGGGGCTTTAGAATATGTTCCCTGTCAAAATGAGAGCATCTCTATCTGTGTTCGCTCTTAGGAAGACCCTCAAGACACACCTGTTCTCTCAGGCTTTTAATTGAAATTAACTGTAAACTGTTAGTTTTTATCCCATAAAATGGTTCTTAATGTCTTTATTCCGTAAAATGGGTTTTAGTTGTGTTTACTCTATTTTATATTTGTTTTAAATTGTGTACACTGCCTAGAGATACACATATCAGGCAATGAATGAATGAATGAATGAATGAATATTATATATACTAGGCCTGTTTTGCTCTGGCATTTAGTACAAGTACCTAAAACACAGTCTTAAGCAGAATATGAAAGGGTCTGCCCAGACTTCTGCTTCCTCCATTTCTGGTTTGGCCCTGCACCCACAAACCATGTGAACCCATGAAACTCTCTTGCACTGACATAGCCATTGGTCTCTGGAGCCCAGCACTACCATTTCTGTCTAGCAGAGGTTCTCCAAGGTCTTGGGCAGAATCGTAGAACTGCAGAATGATAGGAGTTGGAAGGGACCTTGGAGATAGTCTGGTCCAACACCCTGCTCAGGGCAAGAACCTGCTACAGCATCTCTGAGAGATGGCCGGCTGGCCCATCTCTACATCAGGTGGACTGTTCCACTGTTGCACAGCACTTACACTTAATTCTTCCCAATGTCTAGCCCAAACCTGCTTCACTGTAATTTCAACCCATTGGTTCTAGTCTTGCCTTCAGGAGCCATAGAGAACAAATCCACTCCTATTTGACAGCTCTTCAGATATTTGAAGATGCCTAACTAACTCCCCACCACTACCACCTTAGTCTTCTCTTCTTCAGGCTAAACGTATCCAGCTCCTCCAACCATTTCTCAGAGGGCTTGGTTTTCAGACTCCTTGCCATCTTGGTTGCCCTCCTGAACTAGGGATGTGCACAAACTGGTTCAGCGGTCCTTTACATGGATTGCCGAATTGGTTCGGAAGTTTGGCATTCGAGCTGGTTCAGAGGCGGGGGTTGGTTTCATTAAGGGACAGAGAGGGTGCTCTGACCTCCCCCGTCACATTTCCCCTGCCAGCCCTCTCCCCAAAAATCACTGGTGTGGGGCTGCAGCATACCTCCTTGCAGCCTTGGTCAAGTGCCCGATGTGCTACAATTCTGCCCAAGACCTTGGCGAACTTCTGCAAGTCAGTGATAATAGTGCTGGGTTCCAGAGACCAATAGTGATGTCAGTGCAAGACACACCTCCAGTTCGTGCACATCCCTACTCTGAACCTGTTTCCAACCCTGATACCTGAGACCTTTTGCCAGGGATTCAACCTGGAGTATTCTTCCCATCAAGCTTGCTAAAATCAGTAACTAAGAGCAAACGTTGATTTTTTTTGCAAAAAATATAGAGACTCTTTGTTTACTGGAAGCTTGCTTAAGCTCTTCAAGGATTATTTTAGAACAGGGTTTCTTAACCTTGGGCCCCCAGATGTTGTTGGACTACAACTCCCAGAATCCCCAGCCACAAAGGCCATGTGTGGGGATTCTGGGAGTTGTAGTCCAACAACACCTGGAGGCCGAAGGTTAAGAAACCCTGTTCTAGAAGAAAACAGTTGCATAAGAATAACAAAAGATCAACAAATAGAACAGTGCATGAGACAAAAGTGAGCAAAATTCATGACTAAGGCTGCAGTCTTATGCCTATTTTTTTAAATAAGCCCCACTGAGCACAGACTTGTGGATGATGGGTGTTGTAGTCAAACAGTATATGGGGACCCTGTGACTCTGCTGGTGTCCTTTTGGGTCTCATGGCGGCATTTGATACCATTAACCATGGTATCCTTTTGGATCAACTGCAGGAGTTGGAAGGCATTGTCTTATAGTGGTTCCATGCCTATCTTTTAGGGAGATTCGGGATGGTGTTGCTTGGAGACTACTCTAAACAGGAGGGCTTGTGTGGTGGTCCACAGGGCTTCATACTGTGTCCTATGATTTTCAACGCTGATATGAAGCTGCTGGGATAGATCATGAGGAAATTTTGTGTGCAGGAACCAAAAAATGCAGTTCAGCTCAAATTCGAATTGAATTTGAATTGACACATTTATTCACCCAGGCTTTTAATTAGATTAATAGTTTAAATTTTTAATGCTGGTTTTAAATGATTTTAATGTTAATGTTTTTAATGTTTAAATGATTTTAATTGTTTGATTTAGTTTTGATTTTAACTGTTAATTAATTTTAACGGTTTTTATTTGTCGTAAACTGCCCTGAGTCATTTTTGGAGGGGCGGTATATAAATAAAATAAATTAATTAAATAATTTTTGAGCCAAACTGTGTGCCAGCCGGTCCAGTCTGTTTGACCAAAACTGTTCAGCGAATAATACTTGTAAAGTGAAGGGGGTCCTGGCTGTTGTGAATGGGTGGTGAGAGAGGTAGTTAAAATGGTCTTCTCACCACCACCGCTCCCCCCTCCACTGGTGCAGCCCATATCTGAAGCGTGTGTGATCCTCCCTCTTTTTTCAAGCTGCCATACAGGGAGGATCGCATGCACTTCAGATACGGCCTGCACCGGGGGGGGGGGGTTGTGGGTGGGAGTGGCAGCACCGGCAGCTGTGATAGGCGGTGCGAAGACCTTTTTAACTACCTCTCTCACCACCACCACCCCCAATTCGGTGCAGAACCAGGCTTGGTTTGGTTCAATTGTGGATCGAACAGCCCCCAATTGGGTCCGCACTTGAACCTCCAAACTGTTCCGGTTCGAGGTGAACTGGTTTGGTGCTGAACCATTCATACACACTCGTAGTTACCCATGCATTGATGACACCCAAATCTGTTTCTCCATGTCATCTTCATAAGGGCAGAGCATAACTTACCCAAATCCTGCCTGTGTGGTTATGGGCTGGATAAGGGAGAACAGATTAAGGCTGAATCCAAGCAAGACAGAGGTACTTATTGTGGTGGATCATAACGTAGGAGATGGGTTGGATCTGCCTGTACTGGAAGGAGTTACACTCCCCCGGAAGGAACAGGTACATAGTCTGGATGTATTCCTTGACCCAGGCCTCTCTCGGGTGGAGGCAGTGGCCAGAAGTGCTTTCTATCAGCTACAGCCGATGCACCAGCTATGGCCATTTCTGGAGGATAATGACCTAAAAACAGTGGTACATACGCTGGTAACCTCCAGACTTGATTACTGCAGTGCGCTCTACATGGGGCTCCCTTTGTACATAGTCCTGAAACTGCAGTTGTACAAAATGCAGCAGTCGAAAGAGACACCTGTTCTAAAAGCATTGTAGGAGCCACCTAATGGCACAGCGGGGAAATGACTTGACTAGCACGCCAGAGGTTGCTGGTTCGAATCTCTGCTGGTATGTTTCCCAGACTATGTTTCCCAGACTATGGGAAACACCTATATCGGGCAGCAGCGATATGGGAAGATGCTGAAAGGCATCATCTCATACTGCGCAGGAGATGGCAATGGTAAACCCTTTCTGTATTCTACCAAAGACAACCACAGGGCTCTTTGTTCGCCAGGAGTCGACATCGACTCGACAACACACTTTACCTTTAAAAGCATTGTACTGGCTGCCCATATGTTTCCAGGCAAAATATAAAGGGCTGGTGATTACCTACAAAGCCTTAAATGGCTTGGGCCTAAGGCATTTAAGCAAGCACCTTCTTCTTCAGGATTCCCACTGCTTATTAAGATCTTCTGGAGAGGTTCACTTGTGACTGCCACCAACTTGTCTGGTGGGGCTCTGGGTCGGGCCTTTTATTGCTGCTCCAAGACTTTGGAATGAACTCCCTGTTGGTGGTGGTTGTAATAGCTTCCCCATTTCTGGTAGTCTTAAAAGAGCACTAAAGACCCATTTATTTTGTCAGCCTTTTGACCAGCTGTAGGTTGGTCCTGTTGTTGTTACTGTTGTTTTAAATTTATTTCTGTTTTGATTAATTGGTTTTAACTGTGGTTTTATGTTTTGTAAACTGCCACAAGACATCTGTTTTTGGTGGTACTGTATACAAATGGAATATTGGATTGTCTGACTTGGGCACTCCATTTATTCCATTTATATGACTAAATCCAATGCTGATATTGGATGACTGTTGCAGACAGACATGGCTGACTGTTGCATTCCTGAAACATCCTTGGATACACATCTCTCTTAGCTCTAAATCACCTTTGGGGCTTCTTTACACCATGGCAAGCCAAGCTAAATTATAATTACGTTTAAAGAGTTTAGGGGTAAAGGATCTGTTACACATGACTCATAGACTCATTTTAGTAGGGGAGATAGCTTAATGAATAGGATTCCAGAAGAAAGTCGAGTTGCAAAACAAATATGTTGTGTGGAAACATGTTTTGGCTTACCAGACTCTCTGGGAGTTAATTTACACTTTTGGTGAAGGGCTGATTCATGACATAAATAGTTATTATGGTAATGGTGAGCATTCTTGGGACCTGGGGGAGAATTGATTTTGGTCAGAACCATCCCATTTCTTTGACCTCTATCTGATGGGATAACATCCTGATTTTCTACTTTTTTCTTATGAGCACTAAATACCCACCTGTTCTACATGCAGTGATTCAACAAAGGCATAGTAACTCTTTCAAGGGTATTTAACACCCAAAAGGACGACACACATGATATCTTAGTGCAGGGATTTGCAACCTTTTTAAACAAGTATACCCCTTCTGTCATAAACCTTCAGTTCATGTACCATGGGGAGTGTGTCCGTGCGTGCGTACACACATATGCACACACACATTACAGTTATAAGACAGACTATTGTAGTCACTGGTTCACATCCACTCATAAGCTGTCTTATTGAAACTAATGGAACAAGTTTGCACCTCCCATTAATTTCAATGGGAATACTCAGTGCTAATTTTCTGAACTCTGTCAGGCTCAGGTGAGGGGTACACAGAATTTCAGCACATGGCCAGCCATTCAGGAGCGGGTGTGTGTGTATTAAACCCACCTTCCTCTCCTTCTGCAGTGGACACATCGCTGAAGACACTTCGGCTTCAAGCCAGCAATCCTCAGATGGGGAACAAATAGTGTGCCTGCAGCATGGGGAGGCAAGTAGGGGGCAGTAGTGCCCCCGTTGCACTAACCCCGGGCTTAGTGCATGCAAATAGAAAGGAACTTCGCCTGAGAGGTATTTTTCTTCCTGTGGAAGAAAGATTTCTTAAGGGAAGGAAACCAGTGATCCAGTTAAGACTGAATTAACAAAGTAGAAAAACCAAACACGATAGGGCAGGAGTTCTCAAACTTAGGTCTCCAGGTGTTGTTGGAGTACAACTCCTAGCATGCCCAGCCACAGTGGCCGAAGGCCAACAACTGCCCTGAGCCATTTTGGAAGGGTGGTATAGAAATCGAATGAATACATAAATAAAAGAAAAACAGGTCAGATCCCCTGTGGTGGGGCATATCCTTTGCCTGCAGAAAGTCTCAGGTTCAGTCCCTGGCATCTTGGGGAGAGCCATCTCTGTCTGAGATGCTGGAGAGCCCCTGATGGTCTGAATAAACAATACTGGGCTGGATGGACCAATGGACCTGAGTCAATGTGAGGTAGCTTCATATGTTCAGATGAGGAAACAGTGTTATCTGGATAACAACCCTCTATTGACAAAGAACAGTCTAGATGCTCCTACTTTTTACTGGAGGGCGCCGGCTTCTCTGTGCCTCAGGTAGCACCAGCGAATTGCACTTGTGGATTACCCACATTTGCCTCCAGCCAATTATCGGACTGGCCTTTTGGCTTGTTGTGAGTCTTTGTAGACATTGGGTTGTCCTGGAGCTGTGAATAGTTCTCTAAAGAGGCCCGCCTTGTACCTCCTTTGAGCCTATTTGGATCCCTGGGCTTTCTAAGCAACGGATGCTAAAGGAGGCAGACCACGGTCCAGTAAACTTGTAGCCATGGCAGTCTTCACCTTGACTCCAGTGCAGCAAACCCAGGGCAAAAGTTCCGCCCAACTGCCAGGGTTCTGTGAGAGGCTGTAGGCAGGCCACTCTCCACTTCAGTGCCCCCAACCTGGATGTCGCAGCCAAAAAGGCCCTGTTGTATGGGTACCTACCTTCCATATTTCTATGGTGATGAGGCCTAAGGGAGAGCCTCCAATGCTCATAAAGTTCTTGCAAGGCTTTTATGGGCAAATGTGGTTATGGAGGCTTTCTGGTCCCAGACAGCTTGGTGCGATAACTGTCAAATCCAGAACCTGCGGAATGGGTTACTAGTGAATCTGGTAAAAGACTGTTGCAATATCCTCTGACGGGGAACTCTCATCTGAGCCCTTAACATCTCATTCTGGACACAAGGGAAGAGAGCTGGTCTTGTGGTAGCAAGCATGACTTGTCCCCTTAGCTAAGCAGGGTCTGCTCTGGTTGCATATGAAAGGGAGACTAGAGGTGTGAGCACTGTAAGATATTCCCCTTAGGGGATGGAGCCGCTCTGGGAAGAGCATCTAGGTTCCAAGTTCCTTCCCAGAATCTCCAAGATAGAGCTGAGAGATTCCAACCTGCAATGCAACCTTGGACAAGCTGCTGCCAGTCTGTGTAGACAATACTGAGCTAGATGGACTTATGGTCTGACTCAGTATATGGCAGCTTCCTGTGTTCCTATGACCAGCTGGGTTCTGGATCATCTTCAAAAGGCAGGGATTTCCAGCTCCCAATGATGCGAGTTGTCCAACAGCATCTGGGGACCCAAAGTTAGGAACCCTTGTTCAAAGGCCATCTCACATAAAGGTTTCGTCATGAAGGCACTGAGGTGTTAATCTGAACAAGGCTGCATAAATACTGTTACTTTAAGATGTGTTTTGCTGGCAGTTTCATAATACGTTTTGGTGCTGCAATTTTCTGTCATGTCCTAGTTTGTGGGGACTGTTGTTTACAGTTTTGCAAACTGTCAGAAGCAAATTCTTGAGAGTCGGTCACTCAGTGATTTTTAAGAGGGTTAAAGTTTTTATCGTGGAAGTGCTGCTCTTTGCCCTGGCATCCACATGCCCGTTTCTTTTGTCCTCTTATCTTCTCTGGCCAAACAAGTTTGGGATGTGTTTGAAGCTCTGCAAAAACCTGTAAAACCTGTGAACCAAGAGCAGTACATCTTCCAGTTTCTGAAGACAATCCTCCGTTCCCAGCCCAAGGAGGGTCTTCCATTGAGCTCCTGTTGCTCTCCAAGTCCCAAACCAGAACTTTGGCTCCCTCTTCTTGCCCCCATGCTGCTGCTGCTGCTGCTGCTATTGCTGTTGCAGAGAGTCTTGTCAGGTCCAATAATGCATGGTCTTCGGAGCTCAGTGTGGGGAGAGACAAGTCTGGGAACAATGCAAACAAGCACAGCTAGTCATTTCCACTAATTGTTGATGTGGGCGGCAGAACACATAAAAGCGTGAGAGAACGGGGTGGGGGTGGGGGAGTGGGAAACTGTCTGGCTTGGAAACAGGTTGCATTTTTTAAAACCATGCTGTGCATGATGTGCTTCTGCAGCGTGCGTGTCCTTTCCTGGGATGCTTCAGGTAGGGAACTCTTAGAGCATGTTATGGGAGCTACTGCTCCCCGCTCCAACCTGCCAGCCCAAAGTGTGAAGGCAAAATAAGCAGGGTTTGCATCATCCTTTCCCCCTTTGGACATCCCAGTGCCAACATAAGCAGTGCTTTGGACTAAAGTCTCCAGGGTCAGCTCTACACCCAGCTTTTCCAGGTACCACCCTACCCACAAGAGGGCAGGCAGCTGTGCATCATCGTCTGGGTCCTAGCTTAGCCATTTTTCACAGCTAGTTCTAGTGGCCTGAGTCCAGCTTCTGTGTGGGTAGCTGGTTGCCATTACCCTCTGCATAGTTAACATCATCGGCCCACTGGCATTTTTTGCGGTCATGGAGCTGTTGGGTTGCTGTTTTTGCCTAGCCTAGAGGAGAGTAATGTGTATTGGACAAATTAAACATTGCGTGTTTCTGCCATGGGTCTAGAACCAATCGCAGTTCTGTGTATGGGTCGAGTGGGCAGTGCAATCAGCCATGCTTTGAGCACTTTTGATGAAAATCAGTATATAAATATTTGTAGTAGTAGCATTAAATGAATCCTTCACAGAAACTGTTCACTATAAGTCCAAACAGGGGGAAAGTCTGAATGGCTGAACACATTATGGTTATGGCCTCAGTTCTTAAAAAATCAGTACAATAATAATAAGACCATTGCACATCCAGAATGTATGCTGCTGCATCTGTCTTGCTTTCTATCAGTCTCAGGAAATTTGTATGCAGTTGAGCAGGGAGATGATTGCGGTTGAGTAAGTAGCATGGTGTAGTGGTTAGAGTGTTGAACTAGGACTGGGGAGACCTGAGAACTCTATCTGGGAAGTGGTTATGGGGAGATGGAAGAGGGCACACATGAAAAACATTCTGAGAAGGGCATTTTCAGAAATCTCCTTTGGGGACAAAATAGGGACAGTGATTCATTGGTGCACATTCAAGGAAACGGGGACTGCTCTCAGTAAATAAGGACAGTTGGAGCATATCCATCCTTAAGGGCACTGAAAACCTCCGAAGATCACCTTTCCCCTTTGGGCAGCGTCAGGATGTCAATAGGATGTTGAGAGAAGTTTTGGGCAGTTGCTCTACCCTTGGGGGCCTTGCCCATCCTCTAGGATTAAAACAACCAACAAACCATGTGGATGCAAAAATAATCTGTATAAACATAAAAATTCCAAAAATGGTCAGTTGAATAAATAGAGAAGTATATTTTTAAATATGCATATATAATGTAATTCATATATCCATGATTTTGGCTGTAAGCCAAAAATTCTAATATAAGCATGAGGATTAATAATTCACATGAAGGATATCTCATTCATAATAAACCTTGAACATGTGAAAATTCATAGAGCGAATGGTGGTGTTCCAGTGATGGATAACGCCAACAGTATCCATCCTTCTACAGGTGAAACTCGGAAAATTAGAATATTGTGCAAAAGTCCATTAATTTCAGTAATGCAAATTAAAAGGTGAAACTGATATATGAGACAGACGCATTACATGCAAAGCGAGATAATACTTTTCAGAGGTCCAATGTTGTTCTATTCTTCAATCCTTGTCTTCTTGGTTCCATGTAATATTCTAATTTTCTGAGATTGTGGATTTGGGGTTTTCATGAGCTGTACGCCATGAACATCACAATTATAACAAATTAAGGCTTGACTTATCTCGCTTTGCATGTAATGCGTCTGTCTCATATATCAGTTTCACCTTTTAATTTGCATTACTGAAATTAATGGACTTTTGCACAATATTCTAATTTTCCGAGTTTCACCTGTATGCAGTAGAAGGTGCAGAGGTGTAAATATCTTCAACTTCATCTGAAGTAGATGGAGATGATACTTTGATTCATATCCTGTGATTAGTCCTTGCTTACCTCCTTTTGCATTGTTGTAATTCTGCTGTCAATTATGCAAAATGTCCCCTCTCTAGTTGTGTGCGTGTGTGTTTTAAAATGGCCTAACACTTGGTGGTGGACATTCAGATCTTCATTTTGATGGCTAGTGTCTGTTCCAAGCCCCTGGAATTTGTGTGACACCTTACTTGCCCACATGGGGGCAGAAAGAAAAAGAGTTTTTAGCAATTTGAGACCAATAACATAAAATAAAAGAGTATCAGTGTGGAGTTTGCTGAATAAGGTTGCTAAGAGTTTCTGGCTGGCAGTAACAGCTTTTTGAATGTTGGGGAATTGGCTTGTTGTTACTTGGGGACTATTCATGCCTGCTTGCCATGTGTGCTTGCTTGCCATCTGCTCAACCTGTGTACTTGCAAATAAATAGTTTCTGTTACAACAGCCTTTAGTACTCTTCTCAAGGAAACAGGCCCTGCAAAAGGCTGCTTGGCAGTTATCATGGCCCAGAGACATGGGAAGCATGAGAAAATATTGTTTGTTTAAACTGCATTTTAATTTCAGAGGAGAAAGCTATTGGGTCAATAGGGCAGCCATGTAAGACTCATGCATGATGCAATAAAGATTGATCCTCCAGGCACCAAATTTGTCGATTTACTAAGTAAAAGTAAAATGCTTCCCTGACTGAACTAGTTGTTATTGCTACTAGATTATTCTGTCCTGATTTGTGAAGGCAGTAATGGACCTTCTGATGGCAATCTGATTATGGTAACACAGTTTCTTCTCTATTCAGAGAGAGAGAGAGAGAGAGAGAGAGAGATGCATTTTACTACAGGTAATTGGATATTAGGAACAGATTTGCTGTGCCAGTGGATTTTTAAATGGAGACTGATGACGAAAGCTAGGGATGTATATGCATGCTGATAAGAAAGGGAGATAATGCAAACCTTGGGTGAAAATAGATGAGAGGTAGGTGAAGAATTGTCCGGCCTCCTCACACACAACGCAGTGGCAAATCAGAGTCTGTCACTGATGGTGCATTCAGTAGGGAGGTACAGCATAGCTGCCTACACCTGTATGACAGCTTGTTGAAAATATCGACTCAGTGCGCGGCACCTGTGAAAAAGGCAAATTCCCCTTCTATTAGGTAGGGAACTGAAAATAAAAATGCTAGTATTATAATGCCCTTATACAAATCTATGGTGTGGCCGCATTTGGAGTGTTGCGTACAGTTCTGGTGTCTGTATCTTAAGAAGGACATTGTAGAATGGAGAAGGTGCAGAAGAGGGCAACCAAGATGATCAGTGGCCTGGAGCACCTTCCTTATGAGGCTAGGCTACAGCATCTGGGGCTTTTTAATGTGGAAAAGAGGCAACTCTGATGGTGAAAGGCATCATCTCATACTGTGCAGGAGATGGCAATGGTAAACCCCTCCTGGAGGCTTTACAGACAGGGCTTCTTCCCTGAATCTCCTTTAGAAGAGAGTATGCGAGTTCACACACCAACCAAACGTACCCCGAAGTCCCTTCGAGATCCTTGGAAGCACTCCACACAAATTGGGCTTTGTATTCCAAATTCTAGCTTATCTAGAGTTATTTCCTGGTTTTTAAAATGCTGGTTTTAAGAGGCACTGATGTAGAATCATTAGCATGGTAAGAAGAATACTCTCTTTAGAAATGCAGATGTAGCTCTTTAGTATTCTCTCCCCCAACCCCCATTGGCTAGAAGGAAAACACATAGGCATGCCATGTGAACTTGCATCAAAACAAAACCCAAGAGCAGAGGGGAGGGGCTGCTTAACTCAATGCCATGAGTGTGATTCGAAGTGGCTTCACTCAGCATTTACCCCGCAGCATGAAGCCATGTGCGAATAACTCCCTGTATTCTACCAAAGACAACCACAGGGCTTTGTGGTTGCCAGGAGTCAACATCGACTTGACAGCACACTTTACCGTTACAGGAAGACAGGATAGAGGTGTATACAAGTATGCATGGAGTAGATTAGAGACAGTGGATAGAGAAATTTTTCTTGCTCTCTCACAACACTAGAATCGGGGGTCATCCCATGAAACTGATGGTCAGGAAATTTAGGACCTGAGAGCTGGTCTTGTGGTAGCATGCATGACTTGTCCCCTTAGCTTAGCAGGGTCCACCCTGGTTGCATATGAATGGGAGACCAGAAGTGTGAGCACTGTAAGATATTCCCCTCAGGGGATGGAGCCGTTCTGGGAAGAGCAGAAGGTTTCAAAGTTCCCTCCTGGCATCTCCAAGATAGGGCTGAGAGAGATTCCTGCCTGCAACCTTGGAGAAGCCGCTGCCAGTCTGTGAAGACAATACTGAGCTAGATAGACCAATGGTCTGACTCAGTATATGGCAGCTTCCTATGCTCCTAGGACCGTCCTCTTGCCTGTGGGCTTCTCATAGGCATCTGATGAGCCATTGTGTGAAACAGGATGCTGTTCTTATGATACATGTTTGTTCCCACTTATTCTTGCCTTTATATTTTCAATCAAGTATACTCTTAAAACATTTTTGTGTAAAAAAAAAATGCAATGTTTGAAACAGTTTCAAGGTGCTTGATTCTTCTGCTGAAGGTTGAAGGTGAAGGTTGATTTGTTTAGTGTAGGGCTGGGGACTCTGAGGGACTGACAGAAACAGTAAGGGCTCAGCACCAAGTATTGGTGAGTATGGAGTAGGCATTCTTTTGTAACAGTGGATGATGATTTAAATCAGGGGTTTCCAAGCTTGGGTCTTTGGATGTGGTTGGACTACAACTTCCATCATCCCCCAGCCACCATGGCTGAAGGATGATGAGAGTTGTAGTCTAACAAGTTCTGGGGACTCAAGGTTGGGAACCCTGAATTAAAGGAGGGACCACAGTCTGAATCAGCTGGAGAGAAAGGCAGTAGGGATGTGCACAAAACCGGTTCACCCGGTTTGGTTTGGATTCGAACCGGGTTCGAACCAGGAGGGGCTGGTTCGGTTTTGGTTTTGTTCGAACCACCCCCTGGTTCGGTTCGTATTCGAACCGGTTCGGACTGGTTCGGACACCCAAAGATTGGTAGGATGGTAGCTGGCAACCAGGGGTACCTGTCACCCAAACCCCAAAGCAATCGGACACTCATACAATTTTTTATGAATTTTTGAAAATTATTTTTATTTTTTTCTCATAGGATATAATGGGACTCGAACCAGGCCATTATACCTTATTGTGGAGCACCCATGGGTGCCAACAACCACCCAAATCCTGAAGCAATAGGACAGTCCTACGATTTTTAATGAATATTTGAAATATTTTTAATTATTTTTCTCATAGAGTATAATGGGACCCGAACCAGTCCATATCCCCTATTGTGGAGCACCAAGGGGCACAAAAGCGGGATGGGTGGTAGACAGACAGGGGTGCCTACCACCCAAAAACCCCCAAGGCAATTGGACACTCCTCTGATTATTGGTGAATTGTTAAAGTATTTTTGAATTCCTCATAGAGAATAATTAGGATTGCAGCAAATGTATAGCTTCACGTCGGGGGGAAAGGGGTGTCGTAGAGTGCAGTGTGGTGGGTGGTAGTTCCTAGGGTGGGCAAGGAAGCTATCAGAATTATTTGAAAGGAATTGGGCAAAGGGCTGATTTTTAAGTGATTTTTGAAGTTTACACGTCTTTAAGGTTTTTCTCCATAAAGAAGCATGGAGGTGTCAGCAAATGTATAGCTTCACGTTGGGGGCAAAGGGGTGGCCTAGAGCAGTGTGGGGTTGGTAGTAGTGCCAGGTAGGGGCAAGGAAGCTACCTGAATTTTTTCATAGGATTTGGGCAGAGGGCTGATTTTTGGTGAATTGTTGAAGTTTACGCGTCTTTAAGGTTTTTCTTCATAAGCTATAATGGAGCTTTCAGCAGCCCCATAAGTACAGTTGGGGGGTGCTGGGGTGGCCCAGAGCGAGTGGTGGTGTATGGCACATAGGGTGCCAACCACCCCCTTGGGTTGCTAACCCATGGCGTACAGGGTTCTGTTGTTTCTGAGGTGTTCTGAGTGTGGATTCTATGATAGCAAATGAGAGTGAGTGGATTCATAGTGTCTCATTGAAAATCTCATTTGCTATCATAGAATCCACACTTAGAACACCTCAGAAACAACAGAACCAAGTACCCCATGGGTTAGAAACCCATGGGGGTGGTTGGCACCCTATGTGCACTACATCACCATTCGCTCTGGGCCACCCCAGCCCCCCCCCCAAGTACACTTATGGGGCTGCTGAAAGCTCCATTATAGCTTATGAGGAAAAACCTTAAAGACGCGTAAACTTCAACAATTCACCAAAAATCAGCCCTCTGCCAAAATCCTTTTCCTCTTTTGTGCATGCAAAGATTAGAGGAAAGTCGTTTTGAAGTTAACCATGGTTCCATTCTATAGCCAAACTTGGGAACTGTGACTTAGTTTACACAAGCTTTTGGGGTGGGGGTGGCAGGATCAAACCATGGTTTCACATAAGTTTTGACATAATATGAAACTGTGGTTAAAATGAAAGTGGCAAGTTTACCCTCTCCTCCTCTTGCTTACAAAAGAGGAGAGAATAGGGGAGATGCATGAGTCGATGGCTCTCCAAGGCTTATCTATGTAGGTCTGTGTAGTGGGAAACCATGCTTTCCCATTAAATTTGAATTGAGGCATGGCATACAAACAGAGCCTTCATTCTCCAGAGAAAGCACTAGGGCTGAAAATGCTGTGTAAGGTTGAGCACTGAAACCTAGCTGCATTTATTTTTGCAGCAGCTGGATCTGTGCCAAGCGTCCACGAGGAGCACAAACCATGAATGACAAACGTCCAACGATCCCGTTGCTTTGTTCTTTTTCATAAAGCTGGTTGTGTAGCCTGGAGAGTGAAAAGGATTTCCTCATATTGTGCAACATAAGTCTTCCAAAACCCTGATGACTATGTAAGAAGCTTTCTTATGTGTGAAAACTCCGTGTGAGCCCAAACAATTAAATATACTTTGATTTGTTCTTCAGAATATACACAGGAGCCCTTCTCGCTCTTATTTTTGGGATCCATGTGATATGCCGGGGGGGGGGGGTTGCTTCTACTCACTTAGATAGAATTAAAGATGGAGCAGTTATTCCTAAACTTCATTAGTAACCTGGAGAGATCTCCAGCTTTATTCACCTAAATACAGGCTCATGTGTGGTAATATTTCCATAAACATCCATGGAAAAAGTGCAAAGTTAAGAGCATTAGGCTCCTGTGCTTGGTGCACACTTCTTTGGCATGCAGAGATTCCCTCTGGGGCTGGAGTACACGAATCCTTCCTGTTGTCTTTTCTGGTGGGCTTCATCCATGCAATATCAGCAGGCCTAAAATGACCAAACACTTTTCCTTGAAAGGGTACGTTTGTTTCCAAATGGTAGTGTTTAATTTAAATATTTTTAAAGGCTTACAAAAATATACACCCAAATGTAATATGTGTGCAGTTAAGTATAATGTGGCACATTTTAGTCCCTAGGAGCCTAGATTATGACCATGGAAATTCCCCATTCAAGTCTTGCCTATGAACTTACTGGAGGTCTTTAGGTGAACCATCATTATTTACTAACTGGAGGTCTCTAGGCAAACCATCATTGCTTCTCTTTTTTGCTTTTCCATCTGCAAGAAGAGGGCCATCGTACTGACCTATCTTACAGGGTTGTTATATGGACTGTTGAAATAGTGGCTGACATCAGTGTTCCCTCTAACAGGGATTCCCAGATGTTGTTGACTACAACTCCCAGAATCCCCAAGCAAAAGTCATTGCAGCTGGGGATTCTGGGAGTTGTAGTCAACAACATCTGGGAATCCCTGTTAGAGGGAACACTGGCTGACAGTGAACTCCCTGTTAGAGGGAACACTGGCTAACGCTGCCCTTGTGCAAATATGTTGCACTACAGCAAGGATGTTGCACTATCCAGATACGTTCAGCCAGGAACGTACGTCCAGGTTGCACAACGAGGTGCACAATCTCTGGTAGAAGTAGATGCCTGCATCCCGTTCTGCTGTCCTTGTTATGCAAGCACAGTGCTTGTGCAAGTGAAGCATTTGAGCATCTGCTTGGCTGTGCAACCTTCCTGCATGTGCACATTTTTGTTCACTGCGAAAGTGCAGCATCAGCCTGGATGTTGGCCAATGTCAAGTTATTTTAGTGCCAAGGAAAAGCACTGTATAAATACTAAAGGTTTTTCTTATTATGTGCAGCTAGAGCCTTGAGCCTCACAGAGATAATGCTAGGACTGAAAATGTTGTGACCCAAAGAGTAACAGCTTCCAGACGTTGGAAGAATATTACTGACCTTCCATGCATGCAACTGTTGTGACTTCTAGATCCTCCTGATAATGTCCCATTTTTGCTTTCACATTTACAGTCTGATTCTTCTTTGCATGTTTACTCAGAATTAAGTTTTAATGACTTCAGTAGGACTCACTCGTGCACCAGATTACAGCCAACCAGCCTGATTTTATGTGTGGTTACTTCAAAGTAAGTCTTGCTGAATTTAAGAGGGATTTCTCACATATAACTGTGCATAGGTTTTTTAAAAATATATTTGCACATTAAAGAGGTCTCAAAAAAGCTGGTGGATTGTGGGAAATGTGTATTTCATCATCATATCATCTTGTGCATAGGTTTGCAATCTTAGCTGGACCATAAATTGGTCTTATTTAAACATGTTTCCGAGATGGTTTTACGGTAAGTACTGCAACTTGTAGGCAGGCTGTGGTTTGGCCTCTTGCAGATGCCACAGGACAAATACTAAATATTAGATCATGATTAATGCACCTTGAGGCAGCAGTGCAGTCCCCTCCAAGATCATAATGTTCTGGAGTTTTGGTAATGGAGTATGTCTTTCTTGCTCCTGTTCCTTTCATAGTAGCTGATTGCATTTGCCATAATTAGCAGTCTGCCTGCAGTAGCTTTTGCTGATGTCTTCTCCCTGGGAGATACTGGCTGTGTATGATGCTGCCACCAGAATGGACTTTTGGAGAGCATCCGGATCAAATGATGAGCTGTTTCATCCAATTATGTCTTTTTAAAAGCTCCCATAACACTCTCATATTGGTGTCTTGCCAATGAGATGTCATAATGGACACCATACCTGCAATCTTCAGGTGTGAAGGAGCAAATGCCATGCAGCACACATGAGATACAGAAGTATTGTGCTCATTTTTAAGGACATGGAAAACAGAATTTTCCCTGTCCAGTTTCCCTGGAAATTGCCAGCAGAACAAAATGTATTTAAAATATTATACTTAAACCCCAGTGGAAAATCCAGGTGTGTAGTCATGTACAGAGGACATGTTCAGGCCCTCCCAGAGGTCCAGAGAGACCCTGGCCAGCTTTTGAGGCCCCCGGGACTTTTACACACAGGCTTTACCACTAACTTACTGGGAGGCTACACCACTAACTTGAAGTTGTTCCAAAAAACCCGACGCAAATAGTGTATTTTTTTACCCCGGATATTATTTTATTTATTTATTTAACACATTTTTATACCGCCCAAAACACAAGTCTCTGGGCGGTTTACAACAAACAGTTTACAAAAGATATAAATCAGGCTACACTTTAATGTGCAGTGAAAAACCTGAATTGTGTGTGAACTGCTCCCCAATAGCTTGCAGGGACTTTGGGGTAAATCTGGCTGATATGTGAACGCACACCCCACTCCATTCCGGAGGACATGCGAGTTAAAGGGCTTTAAAAGCCCCGTGTGAAAAACTTCCTGCTGTAATAAAAATTAAAAATGACGGTACATGACGAAACGTTTTTCACTTTGAATCTGGGCCTATAGGCTACGGAAGTAGTCTTGGCCATCATCTATGATGATGGCCAAGCTACTGACGATCAGTCACCCAGCTGGTCTCACCTCTTTTAGCTGCCATATGAAAATAATATCAAGGAATTCTCACATATAAATAATTCCTTTGTCAACCAGATATAATAAAACTGTGAAGACCCTAAAATGTAACAGTTTTTTACTTTTGAGCACACACTTGATCCAGCACCAGCCAATTAGTAGTGGTTTGTTTATATAATCAGCTGAACTGAGAGGATACGTTCATCGCGGTCTAATCTTGTGCCATTAGAACAGATATCTTTTTATCAGTGTTTATTAACTCTCTGTGACAAAATCTGTATCGGTTAGCAAAAAATGGTCTTTCACCAAATCACATGTCTTACTTTGCACAGGTTTGCAGCTCTAAGCAAAGAACGAGGAGTGTGTTACATTTGGGCCTGATAGGGGTGCGCATTAAAAACAAATTGTGAAACTTATCAAAGGCCAAAAAATGACCAAGTGTCTGAGTCTGAGGCCCCCTTTTGAGCTTGAGGCCCCAGCAGCCAAATGGCCCTCCTGGCCCTGCCTCTGATTGGGGCTGGACATGTCTGAGAGATGTTTCAAGAGGGATTATGCCCAAAGTGCTTTAAAGTCTTTGCTCAGCATCCCTGGCACAACACCCTCCAGGTTGCCTTTGAAGTTGCACAGCAGCCCCAGTGTGCCCTTCATGTCAACTATGGGTGGCATATCATGTAGCCTACTCTTTTTGGTGAGCTGGGGTGGTGGCAGGGGGTGGGGGAGCAGAACCAGGAAGGAATTTTCCCTCCCTGATTTCTCTCTTGTGGCATGTGAGAGAGAAGACTCGGTTGGGGAAAGGATAGAGGGAAACACCTGAAGAGAGGGCAGCAGCAGGAGGCCTGTGAGACTTCTTCAATGGGACCCCAGCACTGGAGCTGCAGAGCCCTGGCAGCAAGGCAGCAGGTGACTGACAGATAGCTTGGAGCCCCTTTTCAAGCCAGGGAACAGGAGGGCCTGTTACATAGCTAGGTTTTGCAGCCCTACACAAGCCACAAAACTTGGCGATGCTGATAAATTCACTAGAGGGGGCACCCCTCGCTTGGGGTGCTACTTATCCTCGTGCAAGCCTTGTCCCTGACTGGGAGTGGCAATGACTCTTCAGAGTTTCAGAGGGGTATTTCCCAGTCCTCGCTGCAGATGCCAGTCATGGAACCTGGGATCTTCCGTATGCAAAGCAGATGCTCTTCCAGTGATTCTTCCTCCAAGAATCTCCAGAATTCACTCCTTTAATTTAGCAAAGAATATTGTTGGTGCTCTCTATATAGCTCTAGGTGCATATTTTAGCACACCACAATAAATTGTACAAACTATAATGTTCCTCTGTTGATTAAAGCTTAAACAGTAGTTTTGGGATTGAGCGAGGATGGGGTCATTGGAAAAATTCTTCCAAGGATTCCACACCATTTGTGCCTCTACCCTTCCCCCCACTCCTTGTTGACTTGGCCTTTTGAGCCTGCAATGGACCCGCCTCTCTACCCGAGCTTATGCATAAAAACATTTTTTTAAAGACTTCTTCATAGTAATTTGTTTGTTTGCCCTTCGGCCTATTTATAACCACAGCGCCAGGCCAGGGAATTGTGCCAGTGGAATAACCAGTAAACAATTAAAGTAAAGAGAGTGTTTTTGCAAGGCAAAGTCTTTGTTCCTCCAAAATGTGCAATGATTCAACAGCAGCCCTTGGAAACACGCACTCACACAAAGACCACCATTTCCACAGTGATGTGTTACTCTCCTGTTATTTGGAGAGAGAGAGCCCATCTTGGAGATAAACAAAAAGCAAACTGGGCTAGGACCAGTGCCCAGAGAAAGCCATCTGTGAAAAGCAACAGTGACATCCATGAATGTGATCAGTGATGTAGGGACAGACACAGATTATGCCCTAATGAAAGCTGAACTTCCTTGGAATTGCATCAGCTGATCGCTCCCCCCCCCCTTTACGTTAAATGCATGCACATGTATATGTTTCTTTCTGCAGTTTGTTAGGTGCCCTTCTGCACACAGATCCAAGGATGGTGTATACTTTAAAACCCAACAACAACAACAACAAAAGTCAAAACCCTAAAACGGCAATGATAAAACTACAGAAACAACCCAAATCACTAACATCCCACACAAACTATAAAATCCATTGATGAAACAGACAGATTAAGTCTTTGTGTGGAACTGAAAAGACAACAGAGCTGAAGCCAGGCGAGCTTCTCTGGGAAGGACTTTCCATTTCTGATGGGTGAAGAGACCCAAAGGAGGCCTGTTTGGAAAGTTAAAGCAGGTTCATGTGGGAAAAGGCAGTCCTTTGGATACTTGAGACCCACACCATTTAGGGCTTTCTAGGTAACAACCTGCACTCTCTACATTGAACTCCAAACCAGACTGGCAGCCATCAATACATAGAAGATCTTCCCTGGAACACATACAAGATTGTGCAATATTGCACAGTGTGTCAGCATCTTTGGTTCTTGAGCTAATGGAACAGATGTTCTTTTCTTTGTGCAATATTATTGTGTTAGCACAACACGAGTCCGGATATGGGCCTCTGTATTTGATGGTGCCTTAATTCAACTATAAACAGTTGTCAGGATGCCATGTTACCTGGTTGCTTGGGTGGCCCTGTGGAGCCTGGAGAAGGGCGTGGCATCCCTCCTCTGAGGCTTTCATTCCCTTTAGGGGACAGTAGGGATGAGAAGAGCCCCAGCGGGTCAGATCCCAGTGGGTTTGAGAAGGCATGGCAGGGAGAACTGCAGGAAACAACACTAGGGAGACAGCTAGGTTGGGTGTGGCAGGAAGCAAGGTCAGGAAGTGGGCGGGGCTGGAAGTCGGTTTTAAGCCCTGTCAGCTCTGCAGAGGGGTATTTAAAGACAAGGCAGCTGATGATGAGGGGCTGTTTCTGGGTATGGGAGCCAGGAGTTCTCCAAGAGAGGGAACTGGCTGAATGCAGCAAGCCAGGAGGCGGCGGCGGAGGAGGAGGACTCCTCAGGTGACAAGATAAGCTCCTTCCTTGGCTATTCCTGAGGCTGACCTTTTGGGGTTGCTCCAGTCATTCTGGAATTCAAGAAGAGCTAGGAGCCTACCTCATCCCCTGGGAGTCTTGACAACAATAATATTAATGATAGAATTTAACATAGAGTCCTCATCATTTCTTTGAGGAGATCTGTCAACCAATCAAATGTCCACATCTATCTATCTATCTATCTATCTATCTATCTATCTATCTATCTATCTATCTATCAAATTTATACCTCACCCAAACTTACGTCTCTGGGTGGCTAACAGCAATTAAAACACACATAAAAGTTAAAACAATACAATAATTTAAAAACCATAAAATTTAACAAACAATATTTTTATTTAAAAATATTTTTAATATAAAAAAGAGCTTTACCCAAGCTGAGAGAGCTTGGGTAAAAAAAATGGTTTTCAAATGTTTTTAAAAAATAGGCAGAGATGGGGAGGATCGTAACTCAGCAGGGAGTGCATTCCACAATCTTGGGGCAGCCCCTGAGAAGGCCCGTCTCTGTGTGACCACCAACCGAGTTGGCGGTAACTGGAGACGTACCTCCTCAGATGACCTCAGTGGGCGGCGGGGTTTGTAGCAAAGAAGGCGCTCTCTTAAATACCCAGGACCTAAGCCGTTTAGGGCTTTATGTCAAGGTCTGGCCAACTGCCAGGGAAGATCACAAGACAAAGCGGAGCTGCTGAAACTGGATACGGCTCAGGAGGTTCGTCTTGACCAGACTTGGCTGCACGCTTTCAACACAAAGGTTGACGAATGTTGCTTTTCAGCAGTGAGTAGAAGGCTGATGACATGATTTATAGTGCAAGCCGAGAGCTCCCAGCTGGCAGGAATTCAAGGCTTATCAGCCCTCAGCAAGAGGCGTTTGCTCCTCCTAATAGTCTCCAATTGAGTTCTGCGTCTCGTGAGCCTCCGCTGTTGTGGAGTCCGTGGTGTTTGATTGCATAGGTCCTCTTTGGATTGGTCTTTCACGATTTCTGCTGTCTCAGGTTGTTGTGCCTGCTCTAAATCATTAGCTGGATCTACCACAGCCGTTTCATGAACACTGACAGCCGGGCTCTGCCCCTCAGACACTCCTGAATCGGCTGAAAAGTTGACAGCTTCCCCTTCCTCCTCGCTGTCGGAGATCGAGGGCGTGACACTTTATAAGTTATAACACGCACTTTGTATTTTGCCCGGAAACCTGTTGGCACTTAAGACTGACAGAGAGTGCTTGGTATGATCCTCCTTGGATAGTATAAATATAAAGTCCTTAATGGCTTGGGCCCAGGGTTTTTTAAGAGAGCGCCTTCTTTGTCATGAGCACTGCTGCCTGTTACGATCTTCCGGAGAGGTCTGGTTACAGTTGCTGCCGGCTCATTGGGTGGTGACCTGGGACCGGGCTTTCTCTTGGGCTTTGAAATATGCTCCCTGCTAAAATAAGAGCATCTCCTTCTCTGTTTGTTTTCAGGAAGACCCTCAAGACTCACCTGTTCTTGCAGGCTTTTAATTAGAACTAGCTGACCTAGTGCAGAGCATCTGCACCCCTACGTCTCCCTGTCTCTCCCCCTCATCCCTTCAGCCATTCTCCCTCGATGGGTGGCCCCTGGCTGTCACTTCCTCTCGCCTCCGGCCAGCCTGGCCCCCATTTCCTCTTGCTGCCTGGTGGCTGCTTGGCCTATCCACTAGGGATGGGACCGGACCAGTCTGGCCATTGAGAAAGCCTCCGGACCGGTCCGGACCTTGACGGTCCGGTTCGGGTGTGTGTGTGGGGTACCTTTAAGAGCAGCGGGAGGGTTTACTTACCCCTCCCGCCGCTTTCCCCGCTTGGCACCGTAATCCTATGTGTAATTGGGGCAGCAGGACACCTCCCTGCCGCCCCTTCCCGGCATTGCTTGCAAAAACTCCCAACAGTCCTTTGCACGCGTGCGCACGTCACAGAGACGTGCTCATCTCTGTGACGTGCACGTGCGCGCAAAGGACTGTTGGGAGATTTTTCAAGCAACGCCGGGAAGGGGCGGCAGGGAGGTGTCCTGCTGCCCCAATTACACATAGGATTACGGTGCCAAGCGGGAAAGCGGCGGGAGGGGTAAGTAAACCCTCCCGCCGCTCTTAAAGGTACCCCCCCACCCCAGTGCCGGACCGCAGTTGGCGGTTCCGTGCACACCCCTACTATCCACCACTTCCTCTCGCGGCCAGTGTTTGGCCTGGCCGCTTCTTTCTCTTGCTGGCTGCCCTCCTTCCTCTCCCCTTCCCCTCACTTGTGAAATCTCGCGAGAGCTGCCACACATGGGATTAGCAACAGGTATGCCTGAGAGAGAGAGAGAGAGAGAGAGAGAGAGAGAGAGAAATAATAGATATATTGTTTTAATAACTGTTTTATGTTATTGTTGTGTTTCATGGATTTTAATCTGTGACTTTTAATATTAAGTTGTACACCACCTAGAGTTGTACATATCAGGTGGTATAAAAATATGATAAATAGTATCACTTGAAAGGTAGGTGATGAATGACAACCACAAGCCTGTGGTTATTCTTGACTCTCCAAGCCAAATGCAGCCCACCAGTTCTGTAGGGCAGAGATTAAAAAAACCTCCTGGTTTTGTTGCCTGTCTAGGATTGCAAAGACAGGTGTGAGGGTATGTTGTTCCAGCATTTAGTAGCCCCCGACACATGGCTGGTAGACTACGTTCAGCTTGGGCAGACAGGGCTGTCGCTCAGTGGTAGTGCATCTGCTTTGCATGCAGAAGGTCCCAGGTTCAATCCCTAATGTCTCCAGGTAGGGTTGGGAGAGACTCCAGCCTCCAACCTTAGAGAGGAGTTGTTGTTGTTGTTGTTTGTTGTTGTTATTAATTTGATTTCTATTTGAGCTGCTGCCAGTCAGTGTAGACACTACAGTACTGAGCTAGATGGACCAATGATCTGACTCGTTATAATACAGCATCCTATGTTTACCCTTTGTTCTTTCTTCTAGGCCAGGGTTTTCCAAATGTTGTTAACTACAGCTCCCATCATCCCCAGTGGTTCCTCCCCCCTCCCCCCATACAGAGCCTCACCGGGCAGCAGGTGGCCAAAAACGGCTCCCCTGCCGCCATTCCTCCTCTCCGACGGTGAACAGGGAAGCCCCCGCCTCCCGATTCCTTCCAGCCCCAGGCTGCAACAGGTGAGGGGGCTGCGCCCCACCGCCTGTTCCCCACTCACCCCTGCAGGCGCCGCCAGGGCCAGTCTGTCCCGCTGCCTCCCGCCTCCTCCCAGCCCAGGCCGCGGCTGCGATGGTTGGGCTAGGGCTGTGGCCGCCACTGCTTCCTCGCAGTGGCCTGCAGTGGTCACCACCACCTCACCAGAGCTGGGGCAGAGGCTGCCGCCATTTCCCCCTACAGCTGCAGCTCAACTCAACGGCCTCCTGCCACTCACTCAGCCAATCCCAATGGCTCCTGCCGCCCAGCCAATCCGGCGCCTCCACTGCCCAGCCAATCTGCTGGGTTGCCAAGATGCATCCCCACAGAGGCACGTCTACGGGGATTAAATATATGGATGTTTGAGAAAGGATTAAGCTCTGACGACTGATGAAAGCACCCTGCTGTTCACCAGGACTGTGGTGCCATAATATGGAAATTTCCATTTGCAGCAGGATTAAAACAAAACACCCAGCTGTTTTTGTGCAGGTTTAGCTCCAAATATAAAAACAGTGACCAGGGGGAGTACATTAGTTTTGATTAGCACAGAACAGAGCTTCTGCTGCCAAAGGTCTGAGACCCCAAGTTCATAGCTCTCTGCTGCTGTTGACAAATCTTCCTGAGGCTCCAGCATTAATAGTTACCGTTTCATTTGCGGAGAAAGCAGAAGAAACAGCAATGTTCTGTTTAAGCCCTGAAATTAGGCATTTTTATGTAAAATTGACTCTCTCTCTCTCTTTTTGAAAAGAATGGTTCTGATTAAAGCTGCACTCTTGATTGGAAATGATTGTCCACAGTAGAAATAAAGCCTAAAACTTAACACTTACAAGAGTGAAAATCAAACCAAATTGAACAGGAATTACTTCTAAGTAAACACTCAGAGGCATGCACTGAAAGTACGTGTAATTTTTCCAGTTCACTACATCCACTGTTCACTTTGTCTTTTGCCTGATTTCCATTCCTCATCTCTCTGTGTTTTCTTTCCCACTTCTGCTGGTTGTCTTCCATAGTGTCAAAATGTAGATTCCAGAATTATGAACTGGGAAGTTCCCCCCGTTAGAATGTCACTTCTGCCATGGACTTGCTAGGTGAACAATCACTCCCTCTAAGCCTCACTATCAGCAATGTAGTAACAACTCTGACCTTCCTTGCTTACAGGGTAGTGGTAAGCTGCAACAATTTAAAATATGGGCAACACTTTGAATGTTCTAAAACACACACACAAAAATTTTATTTATTTATTTATTTATTTATTTATTTATTTAACGTATATACCGCCCAAACTTTCGTCTCTGGGCAGTTAACAATGACATAAAAACAATTAAAACAAATATAAAAGGTTAAAACAGTTTAAAAATTTAAAACAGCAAATTAAAACCTACAAATTTAAAAAGCTGAAAAAGCTTGGGTGAAGAGATGGGTCTTCAGATGTTTTTTAAAAATAGTCAGAGATGAGTAGGATCGTATCTCAGCAGGGAGTGCATTCCACAATCTTGGGGCAGCAATCAAGAACACCTGTCTGTGGCCACCAGACGAGCTGGCGGTAATTGGAGACGGACCTCCTCAAGTGACCTCAATGGGCGGTGGCGAAGAAGACGTTATCTTAAATACCCAGGGCCTAAGCCATTTAGGGTTTTATAAGGTATAACTAGCATCTGTATTCTGCCCGGAAACCTATTGGCAGCCAGTGTAGCTCCATCAACAAGGGAGTAATGTGGTCTCTCCAAGATGACCCGGAGACCAACCTGGCTGCCGCATTCTGAACCAACTGAAGTTTCTGGACTACGTACAAAGGCAGCCCCATGTAGAGCGCATTACAGAAGTCCAGTCTGGAGTTTACCAACAAATGTACCACTGGCTGACATACTGGACAAGACAATGCGTCTGTGTAAGCACTGTTGATGGTGTTGTGGAACAGGATTGTTCTGCACCGTCATAAAGTTGGGTTGTTCTGCTCTGTCAAAATTGCACAATGCAACGCCTATTGGAAATAATGGGTGTCTCATTGTGCAACTGCGTTTGCGCAACTTTACGATGGAGTGGAACAGTGTTCCACACCACTGCTGGTGGTGTTTACACAGGTTCAGTAGAGTGGGCAGTTGCCCACAATGACTTGTATAATACGTCAGCCAATATGATTTTGACTGTAAGCACCTTGAGGCAGGAAATTTATGAGACTGCCATGTCTGTGTGAATCCGTGATTACTTTTGTGTTTACAAACCAAATTCACAGCTTATGGGAAATGGCCCCACCATAGCTTTATGGGGGTGGTTCTTTCCCCCCCACCATCTGCTATTTTGAAACAAGATGGTAGCCATTTGGCTTAAAAGCACCACTCCTTTAGAACGCATGTGTTGATGGTCTAATATAAACAAAATTCATAGCACACTGGAAGGGGTACTAGGGATTCCTGATGAGGGATACAATCCACCATCTTGAAAACTGATAGCAGTCACCCTAACCCTGTAAAAGTTGTGGTGGTGGGGAGACACCATAGTGGAAAAATAAATGCAGTTTCCAGGAATGGTGATCAAATATTATTTGGTGGATTTCATTTTAAATGTTTAATGTGACTTAAATGTTAAAATAGGCAGAAAGTAGGGTCCATTGGTACTACTGAGAGCTACATTTAAAATGTTTTGCAAAAAAATACATGAATTGGTATAAGATGATCTCCAATAGGGAATTTGACAGAGGGAGTGTGACTCTGTTGGTCCTTTTGGACCTCCCAGAGGCTTTCAGTACTATTGACCATAGTATCCTTCTGGAGGGTCTGAGGGGGTTGTGGGCAGTGCCTCCTGGCCTCCTACCTCTCAGACAGGTTCCAGATGGTGTCCTACTTGGAAGTAAGAAATGGAGTCCCCTAGGGGTCTGTACTGGGACTGGTGCTTTTTAATTTATTCATAAATTGTCTAGAAGTTGGAGTAAGCAGCGAGGTGGCCAGATTTGTAGATGGTACACCAAACTATTTAGGGTAGTGAAATCCAAAACAGATTGTGAGGAGCTCCAAAAGGATATCGCCAAACTGTGGGAGTGGGTGACAAAATGGCAAATGCAGTTCAGTGTTGGCAAGTGTAAAGTAATGCACATTGGGACGAAAAACCCCAACTTCACATATATTTATTTATTTTTATTTACTTTATTTATTAAATTTATTTATCAAATGTTGATGGGATCTGAGCTGTCAGTGACTGACCAGGAGAGGGATCTTGGGGTCATGGTGGACAGTTAGTTGAAAATGTCAGGGCTGGCTCAAGGCATTGTCCAGATTGGTCCCGACAAGGGGCATCGGGGGTTAATGGGCGCCAAAAAGAGCCACAACATGCCCACAGCCAGGGTGCCCCATTGCTGCCTCCTGCACGACGCTTGCCCCTCTTCTTCCCAGTCAGCTTTCACTTAAAATGCTGACTCAGGAGGGATATGAGAGGGTCCGAATGGACACTTTCCCGGGCAGTGGCCCTGCCCCTGACTGGGACCTCCTTTTCCTCCCTGCTTCTCGAGAGGATGAGAGGTTTGAGATCCCCTTTCCCCAAGCACATGTCTTCTGGCAATGGCTCCCCTCTCCTGAAGTTTTGATCTTGCTTTAGCTTCCACAACTCACCATCCACCTGCTTATAATATGCCCCTAAAATTCACTCAGCTACAAGTTGCAAAAAAGAAAGAAATGTGTGTAAAGTGACTACTCTCAGTTCCCCGTGATTCCCATCCCTCAGTTCTGGGGGGATGGCAGGGGAGATGACTACCGAGAAGGGTGTAAGAAACATTAGCATTTAAACTTCACCAAGCAAGTTTTGGGTGGCATACAAATATGTCAAATACATAAATAAGTACCTCTAGAAACAGATGGGAGGTGCCACCTTAGAATATGCATTCCCACTTCTCTCACACATACGTAGGAGTAAATGCCTCTTCTGCAAGAGTGTTCACAGTGATGCTTACATGCACCATCTAAAAACAAAGAAAGTATACTTTTTTCTTCAGGCCTGTTTTATTCACATGTAAATTGAATTGACTTATTAATTGACTGGGTTTCTCAAACTTGGATCTCCAGATCTTGTTGGACTACAACTCCCATCATCACCAACTACAATAGCCATGGATTAATCATTTGAATTTTAATAGATTAATTGATCAAGATTTCTCTAATCCATGACAGTTCTAGTAATGATGTAATCAAATAATACAAGAAACCCCCCAAAGAATAACCAAAAACGTATATTACTGTGATGATCCAACCTCAAATGAGCCCTGCTGGGCATCCTTCTAGGAAGTTATCTTTTTATGGTACTTCCCTTCTAAAGGCTTTGTTTACATGGAGAAATGTATAGCTGCGGGGGTGGGGGGTGGGGGGACTGTGGATCATGTCAACCAGTAAAAGAGGTGCATGAGTGATTTGTTGACGCCTACCTGTATAGCATTTGCAAGTGGTGGTGGTGGGTGAGCATCGTTCATCCATTAAAATCTATTAATGTTCTTGTTCTGGTCAGCACAATCCAGTGCTTTATGGGAATATGTTTTCTTTCCTCCAGGGGCTTGAAGAGGCTGCACTTTAGATGGATGAGAGAGAGAGAGAGAGAGAGAGTTTGCTGATGCCCTCCTACAATTACCTTCCTGAATCCGACTGGCTTTAATAGATGTTGCAGTTTGGTGAAGAAAGAGCTAGAGTCTGTAGGATTCCGGCTTTTGCAAAGCAGTTGCAGCAAAGCTGGTGGCTGCTTTGCAAGGTCTGGGCTCCCTCTGCTGCCCTGTGAGAACAAGACCATTGCTGCTAATGCTGCGCCACGTCACTGGTAGAGTCCAGTTAGAGGAGCCCAAATCAAGGGGTGCGGAAGAACCCTGGCTTATCTTTTCTGTCGGTTACTGCTTGGGCTTTTGAAATGCACGGCTCTGTTATCACCCAAAAAAGTGAACCTTGTGGCACCTTAGAGACTCGGGTTTATTGTCCTGGACTCCACTGGACTCCACTTCATGTTGGATCCACAAAAGCTTTTGCCACAATAGTTCCGTTTGCCTTTAAGAATCTAACACAGTTACCCCTCTGGAATTCGTCTCCATTGCTGGTGGTGGTTGTAGTCGTACTAGTATATAACCTGACTATAGTGCAATTACGTATGTTACCTGCTGACAACCCAACAATAGTTTGTAAATGTTTCAAATCCTGAAAACTTAGTTTAGAACTCTAGCCTTGAACTCTGGCTTTAAAAATAAGCCATGAATTTTCAGGGGTTTCATAAACTGCCAGAATAGAAGTCTGAAGCTAGAACAGGGATGCACAACTTTAGCTTGATCAGAGGCTCACATGGAAAAAGAGCACGAAACCAGTAACAGTCTCACATCATCTTCTTTGGATGGTGCTTGCAACTCCAAATTCTGGAAGCTTAAGAGAAAGAAGAAGTCATTCTTTTGGTTCTGGGAGAGCCTTGTGGTCAGGGGAAATGAAAGTGATCTGCTTGTGAGATGATACTTCTTGCATCAACTTTCTCCAGTGTAAAAGGAAGTAGGGAGTGGGTGCTGAAAAACTGTCAACAGAGCAGTCTGTGTCTAGAGCTTCTTCCTTCCCTGTGCCTTATTTTGTGTGTATCTCTGAAACTGCCAGTGAGTTTGTTTGTCTTTCCCAGGCTCCTCAATTGACTCTTTTTCCTTGTCCTGTCACCTGTCCTTCATTCTACTGCCTGGAGGCTTTACAGACAGGGCTGTTACCCAAATCTCCTTCAGAAGAGAGTGGGTGCATTCACACACCAGCCAAACTTACCCCAAAGTACCTGTGATATCCTTGGAAGCACTCCACACACAAATTGGGCTTCCGAATTCTAGCTTATCTCAATATATTTCCGGGTTTTAAAAAAGCTGGTTTTAAGCTACTTTTTCTGAAAACACCCGAGCAAATAGGGAGAGGCACTGACATAGAATCATTAGGATGATAAGAGGGATTCTCTTTTTAGAAATGCAGATGTAGCTCTTTAGAAATCTCAACCGCACCCCCCCCCAATTGGCTAGAAGGAAAACACGGAGGCATGTGATGTGAACTTGCACCAAAACAAAGCCCGAGAGCAGAGGGGAGGGGCTACTTCCCTCAATGCCACGAGTGTAATTCGAAACGGCTTCGCTCAACATCTACCTCGCAGCCTGAAGCCACGTCCGAATAACTCCCTGGAGAGTCTTTCTGCCTGAGAAGAATAGGGATGGTTATTCTAGCATTTTGCAAGTTCCTTCTTAGTATGAAAGTTGTGGTTCTCAGTTTTATGTTGCTTCCAGTTCCTATGGTTATCTAGCTTAAACTAAGAGGTTGTGCACATGACCTCGCTGGTGAGGGAGGACGGGCTGTAGGGAAGGCAGGGGACGAGCAGCCGCCATCCTCCGCTCTACCGCACCACACGTCCACACGAGCAGTGGGGCAGTGGAGGGAGACTCTGGGAGTGGGAGACTCCACCCCCCCCGCATCCCAGGGTGTCTTGGGGGCACGAGAGCAGCGGTTGCTCCAGTTAGAGCCGCTCCTTCCTCCTGGCCCACTGCTGGAAATGGTGGTGGGTGAAGGGAAAGCTGTTTAACCCAATGGCAATCGCCTAGAGACAAACCACAGGTTCCCTTAACCTTGGCTAAATGCCGGGTTTGAAAGTGGGGCATGGCGTGGTTGCAGTGCCGGGAATGCAGCCTAACCCAGGCTCGGTTGCCCTAGCCTGGGTTAGGCTGTGCGTTTGTAAACACCCTTACAATGTTATTTTGAACCCATGATTGGGGTTGGTGTGCTTTTGTGTTTTATTCAGTAAAGAGCAGCTGGATCAGGCTCCCATGGATCAGGAGGATGGTGGGAGTGAGGAGAAGGGTTTAGCAATCTGCGCCCCCCACCCCGCAAAAGTTCCTGATCTTCATCCCCTCTCCCATGGCTGTTCTTTGCACTGGGGGGGCTCTCTCTTTGACACCAGAAATCATTGCAATGACAGGATATCTCCTCAAGGTTCAAAGCCTTTATAGAAGCATTTTAAATTCATTTATTGGAGCCATTTAATGATTAGAAGCATTTTAGATCCATAATACTGGGCAGCCTATCTGATGGAGACTCCACTTAACCTTCAGGCACTGCCCACTAATCTCTTTCCTGGTACTCAAATGTAAATGACTTTTTGTACTGGAAGTTTGAATGTGAATTCCAATTTAGATTTTGCAGTTCATGTTACTGTCAATTAGCATATGTGCTGCAGTCAGTGGTATGCTGCAGCAGGGATAGACGGCATGTGGATTAAAAGAGCCATCGCTGGTGGCAATAAAATGATTAAAACAAGGATTTAAAAAGCCACTGCTCATAGCTGGTGGCAATAAAATGAACGAGGAACAAATAGATTATGATATGGTTCAAAGATGGAAATATTTGTTATAATAAAGGATTCTTAAGATGTCTGGACTTTGTTCAGAGACAGATGAGTTGGATGATTTCCAGTTGAAGCACAGGGAGTGTTTTTGTCTTTTCACTAATATTGGACAGAGCGGCACCTTACACGCGTGCCTCTTTAACAAAATCAACTTAAAGAAGAGTGAAAAAAGTGGTACGGTAGAGGTGCCTTTTCTCTCTTGGTGATTTTCTGTTGCTTTTAACAATTCCCCCCTATGAGTTTTCAAGCATGTTTTTGGAGAGATCAGAAAGGTTCGATTGAGATATAATGACTGGACAAGATCAACTAAGGTGGTTGTGATGGGAAAATGGGGTTGCCCCATGCCCCATGTTGCCTTGAACACTCTGGAGGCAGGGTGGGACACACATTCAGTAAGAAATGTGCATTTGCTCCAGCTGAGCTGTTCCTGACAGGCACAGAAGCTCTGTTCCACACATGCCGCTTCCAGGACATTTGCTTCCATGGAAAAGACAACTCCATGCACAAAATGACTCTCAGCTGAAACAAATGGAGAAACCTGTTTGCAACTCTGAATCAGGACCATGCTGCTTTTATTTTAAGATGCGTCCAAGTTGCTGCTAAGGTAGAGTGGTCCCTGCTGTTGCCTTCCCCACTACAGCATTGCATAAATGGATGCTTTTCCTAAAAAAAAAAAAAAAAAAGACAATCGAACAAGTGTGGACCCAATAAAGATATTTCATGGGGTGGCAGAATCTCTGTAGGTGGTAAAGAAATTCCTGAAGTGGAACAGTGCTAGCAATAAAGGTGACTCAGATTTGGATTTAAGGCCTGTAGTGTCCTCTCCCACACAGCACACTGGTGTCTCTAAACTTTAACAGGATTTGCATGCCAAAATTGCAAAGAGAACAGAGCTCCAAATTCATCACTCTGTCTGGCCTTTTTATTAGCAAATGGTCCCTCATCACCTTTTAATACAGAAGCTGACATCCATCTCCGAGCTGGGCAGAGAGGAAGCTTGTGTTTCTTCTTTTTATTGGTTGCTGATATGGGAAATGTTGCCAAGAGAGACAGATGCAAACTAGAGCTCAAAGAGCATCATGGGAAATCAGGGAGAGATCTTGCCTTCCATTCCTTTGGCAAATAATGCCCAACAGAAGGTTCAGACATGCAAGACCTGTGAACTACACGTGAGCGCTGTTAGATAGGGGATGGGGCCACTCTGGAAAGAGCACCTGCATACTTGCATGCAGAAGGTTCCAAGTTTCCTCCCTGGCATCTCCAAGATGGTGCTGAGAAAGATTCCTTCTTGCAACCTTGGAGGAGCCACTGCCAGTCTGTGTAGCCAGTTCTGAGCTAAATGGACCAAGGGTCTGACTCGCTATAACTTAAGGCAGCTTCCTGTGTTCCTAACAAATTTACCATGAGACTTGCTTTCCTAAGGGGTAAGTCCTCCTAGCATTGCTGGTTTAGTCTTTTTGTTTTCTTGATCATTGATGAAGCCATAAAACCGATTCCCTGCATCCTTAGGAATGCACTCTCTTTCTCTTCTTCCTTTCTCCTCATCATGATCAAGCTCCCTGCCTCCGATCCTGTTTTTATTTTATTTATTTATTATTGATTTTTGCATTTATATACCGCTTTTCAGGTGAACCTCCCAAAACGGTTCACAAAAAAACCTTAAGAACAACAATATATCAAGCCACACGTTTACATCTTTACATGGACCTTAGTCTCTTCTCTCTTCCCCTCAGAGCAAGAGGGCCCCTGGTCGCTTTTTGACGCACAATCAAAAACCTGGAGTGCTCAGAGCTCCCAAATTAGGGCAGGTGGCTTCTCTTACCCTGATCTTGATTGTGTAAACTGCCCTAGTATATGACAGCTTCATCTTTTCCTTCTCTTAAGAAGCCTTATATGTGTTTATTGGGTCCTTGATAAATAATCTGTGGTCGAAAGGATCACAGGTTCTGTGGAGCAAGACTCGTTTTATCTGGGCTTGCAGCCTTTAAAATAATGATAGTAAAACTCTGTTGGGGCTGTGTCAATATTTTATAAAGACTGTAAAGGCAGTCATATCAGTTTTAGCTGGATCAAGTGGCTCTTTGATTGAAAAAATCTCCACGATCCTCCTTGCCTTTTCTCATTAAGGAAGAATGAACCTTAAAAAAAATTGGGGGGTCACATCCCTTCTCTTCCTCTCTTATCTTTGCAACTCAAAGTATAATTAAGCTCCTGAAGCCCTTTGTTTTTCTGCATAACTCATGTTCTGCACGTTGAGAGTGCTACAGCTACAATGAAATGATCTCTCTAATAACCCCTGCTAACTGGGCAAGGAGGCACCTTTTACCGTGGTGATTCTCTTTATTTAGCAGGGGGGGAGTAACTGGCCCTATCCACCCCCAGCACAGTACCTCCAGTGACTGTTGCCGGTGTCTCTCTTATGTTTCTTTTTAGATTGTGAGCCCTTTGGGGAGAGGGAGCCATCTTATTTATTTATTATTTCTCTGTGTAAACCGCCCTGAGTCATTTTTAGAAGGGTGGTATAGAAATCGAATAAATAATAATAAATAATAATTATGTTTAAAGCATAGGGAAATACTTTTTCCACGGGTTCCTCTTTGCACTTGACCACCACTCACTCTGGGCCACCCCAGCACCCCACAAGTGGCTTTAAGGTTTTTCTCCATAGGGAAGAATGGAGGTTTTAGCAGCCCCATAACTGCACTTGGGGGGTGCTGGGGTGGCCCAGAGCGAGGGTGCCAAACATCTCCATGGGTTGCTAACCCATGGGGTACTAGTTTTTGTTGTTTCTGAAGTGTTCTGAGTGTAGATTCTTTGGTAGCATATAAGATTTTCAATGACAAACTACGAATCCACTCTCATTGCTAACCTTAAAGACACATAAACTTTAAAAATCACTTAAAAATCAGCCCTTTGCCCAATTCCTTTCAAATAATTCTGATAGCTACCTGGCCCCCCTTGGGCACGACAACCCACCACACTCTGCTCTTGGACACCCCTTTCTCCCCGACGTGAAGCTATACATTTGCTGCAATCCTCATTCTCTATGAGGAATTCAAAAATACTTTTAAAATTCACCAATAATCAGAGGAGTGTCTGATTGCCTTGGAACTTTGTGGATAGTAGGCACCCCTGGTTGTCTACTACCTACCCCACTTTTGTGCCCCTAGATGCTCCACAATAGGGGATATGGGCTGGTTCAGATCCTATTATACCCTATGAGAAAAATAATTAAAACTATTTCAAATATTCATAAAAAATCATAGGGGTGTCTGATTGCTTTGGGGTTTGTATGGTTGTTGCCACCCATGGGTGCTCCACAATAAGGAATAATGGGCTGGTTGGAATCCCATTATATCCTATGAGGAAAAAAAGGAAATAATTTCCAAAAATTTGTAACCCTGGGTGCCAGCTACCATTGTACCAATTTCTGGGTGTCTGAACCGGTTCAAACCGGTTCGAATTGGTTCAAACTGGTTCGAATTCAAACCGAACCAGGGGGAGGTTCAAGCAAAACCAAAACCGAACCACCTCCTCCTGGTTCGAACCTGTTTCGAATTTGAACCGAACCGGGCAAACCGGTTTTGTGCACATCCCTATTTGCATGTAGAAGGTCCTAGTATCAATCTCAGACATCTCCAATACCCACCTGAAACTCTGGAGAGCCACTTGCTAGTCAGTGTAGACAGGAACCAGACCGACCACAGCCTGACTTGGTATAAGGCATCTTCTTATGTAATCTTCCAGCCTTCCTGTGCAACACAGTGTGAACCAAAGCGTGTTATCTCTGAAATATCCCAGTGAGTCCAATGGTGCTTACTCACTAGTTAGTGTGCAAAGGTTTAACTACATCCCACCTTCTCTGTATGAGAGTGCGATACCTTTGGGGCAGTCATGTCCCCACAAGCTCCCTACGGTGGCCTGACTCAGTTGAGAACAACTTTGTATACTCATGTGAGTCCTAAGCACAACTTTCCACCCCTACCATGATTATTCATGGCATCATTTTATTCAGGGCATTTCTATACAAGCACTTTTTTGAACAAAAATGCAGCCAAAGAGAGAAATGTTGCTTCTGCAGATTCGTAAACATTCACAGAGCACGTGGCAGAGGAGAGGTTGGTGATTCATGTGCTGTACATTGAGAACTGGTCTTGTGATAGCAAACATGAATTGTCCCCTTTGCTAAGCAGGGTCTGCCCTGGTTTGCATTTGAATGGGATACTACAGATGTGAGCACTGCAAGATGTTCCCCTTAGGGGATGGGGCAATTCTGGGAAGAGCATCTGCCTGCTTGCATGCAGTAGGTTCCAAGTTCCCTCCATGGCATCTCCAAGATAGGGCTGAGAGAGACTCCTGCCTGCAACCTTGGAGAAGCTGCTGCCAGTCTGTGTAGACAACACTAAGCTAGATGGACAATGATCTGACTTGGGAGAAGGTTGCTATGCCCCGTGGTGAGTTGCTGATGCAAACAAGGTCTGTGGCTGCAAAATAAGGCATTCTGTGAAGTGAATCTGAGGCTGATGCTCATTCTTGAATATTACTGTATATGTGTGAACCTATTCCTTTGAAAACATTTCAGGCTTCAGAGGGTTTGTTATGTAACTTTAACATGCCAGCTCAACTGTACTACAGGTTGAGACATCTTGCCCTTCCAGAAAGAAATAGTAGATAAAGGGATGAAAGGTTCCACTCTTCCATAAGGCCATTTTGTGTTGCCTTCTTTCAAATTCTGTGTTTTCTTTCTGTATTCTTAAAATCTATATTTCCAGATTGTGGGAGTTTGCTTTCAAGTGCCATTGTGTACAGTCACTGGCACTAAAAGCATTTTCCCCTTCTGGGTATGCCTGGATGAATGAGAGTTGTGTTCTCCCAGCCCCCAAAGACTATGCAGTGAACGAGCTTTTGGCTAGAAGCTGCTATGCATGTTCTTAAAGCCATCTTCCAAATATTTGGTTAGAAAGCTTGCTTCTTTTTTGTGAAACTCCCTCCAGTTCAAAACAGGCATCATGGTTCTCATAGAAAACTCTTATTAATAATTAATAAATTAATAATCAAATTAATAATTCAGAGCAGGGGTTCCCAAACTTCAGCTATTGTGGCTGGGGATGATGGGCATTGTAGTCCCGGGAATCTCTGATCTGAGTATAATATTCAAGACCAGATTAGAGGTGGAGATTGCCACAGAATCCTCAGATAGTGGCCCAAATCTTGCATAGCCAAATATGGGTGGTGATATGATTCTGATCCAATAGTACTCCATTGTGTAGGGATGCAGATCTGGTTCAAATCAAACTGGGTTCACTTCAAACTGGCCTTGTTCGATTGGTTTGAGCTTGAACCAGACTGGCCATCCAAAAAAGGGGGTCAGCCTGAGTTCGAGCTGAAGCGGGCCCTGTTCGGATCAAACTGGTTTGGCCCAGTTCGACCTGTTCTTTATGCTTGCAAAGGGGAATCCAGTAAGGATTCCCCTTTACAAACAAAGTGTGGGGGGACTCTACGGGGCTGAAAAGGGAGGGCGGGGTGGGTGGGAGGTCACCTTATTCACCGCCAAAGTGTGGCAGCTCCCCTAGGCCCTGCTGGTGCTCCTGTGGGAATCGGACCCCCACCGGCCCGCACTGATGGGGAGGGGGGACGCCGATGGGGCCTAGAGGAGCTGCTGTCGGCCCACAGCTGCGACGCATAAAGTGATCTCCCGCCCAACCCCACTCCCTCTTTTCAACCCCATATGGTTCCCCCCTTTGCTTTTAAAGGGGAATCCTTACCAGATTTCCCTTTGCAAGCACAAAGAACCAGGCCAAAACAGTTCAACTTGGTTCTCGTGCAGAACTGAACTGCTAGTTCTAACAAACCGGCTTGTGGACCTGGCAGCTTGGCTCGAGTTTGAACTCAAACTGAACTACCTGGAGCGGTTCCATTCACACCACTGCCATCATGCAAGCACACTAATTAAAGAATTTGTACTCTTGTACAAAAGTGCAAGACTACCTGTGCTTCACTGTGAGCCCATGGCAATGTGGGTGGGTTGGCATCATTCATGTCAGGCTGTGCAACATACGGGCCATTGTCTCTATGGTAAATTTCTTATAAGAAATGTCCTGCTGGATTAGGCCCAAGGCTTATCTAGTCTAGCATCCTGTTTCACACAGTGGCCCACCAGATGTCATTGAGAAGCTCACAGGCAAGAGGTGAAGGAATACCCTCTCTCTTGCTGTTGCTGCCCTGCAACTGGGGTGCGGGCCTCATAGTTAGTTAACCCTGCTAAGCAAAGAGACACCTTTTACAATGGCGATTCTCTTATATTTGGCAGGGGCAGAGCAACTGGACCTCTCCAACCCCAGCATAGCAATCCTCTAGTGGCTGTTGCTGGTATCTGCCTTATGTTTCTTTTTACATTGTGAGACCTTTGGGGACAGGGGGCCATATCTATCTATCTATCTATCTATCTATCTATCTATCTATCTATCTATCTATCTATCTATCTGTTTTCTTGTTTACACAGTCAGACAGGTGTTATTGACTGGTTTGTTTTATCCAGACATCGAGTCCTTCCCAAGGACCTGGGATGCCTGAATTTTATTATCAGTATTGTTATTATTATGGATATCATCACAAAATATTGGCTGTTCCCAGTAAAGTTGCTTTTTGTAATTGGCTGATGGTGATTTCTGTGGCCCCTATGGGGTTGAGGTGCTCTTCAAGGTCTTTTGGAATTGCATCCAGGGCGCCAATTACGACTGGGATTATTTTGGTTTTCTTCTGCCACAGCCTTTCAGTTTCAATTTGTAGATATTTGTATTTTGTTTATTCTATTTATTTTTCTTCTATTCTTCTATCACCTGGTATTGCTAGGTCGATTATTTTGACTTGTTTTTCTTTCTTCTCGACTACAGTTATATCTGGTGTATTGTGTGGCAGATGTTTGTCTGTTTGTAGTTGAAAGTCCCATAATATTTTTACATCTTCATTTTCTACACTTTTTCAATTTTATGGTCCCACCAATGTTTGGCTACAGGTAGCTTGTATTTATTGCAGATGTTCCAGTGTATAATCCCTGCTACTTTGTCATGCCTTTGTTTGTAGTCAGTCTGTGCGATCTTTTTATAACAACTGATTAGGTGGTCCACTGTTTCATCTGCTTCTTTACAAAGGCGGCACTTGCTGATTGTTGTTGATTTTTCAACTTTTGCTCTTATTGTATTTGTTCTTAGTGCCTGTTCTTGTGCAGCCAGCATTAAACCCTCTGTTTCTTTCTTCAAGTTGCCAATCTTAAGGCATTGCCAGGTCTCAGTGATGTTTGATTTCCCGGTTATATTGTGGAAATATTGACCATTCAGAGGCTTCTTTTTCCATTTTTCTGCTCAGTTCTTGACTTGTTCTTTCTTGTAGGCCTGCTTTGTTTCATTGGTGTTGAATAGTTTCGCGTTCTTGACCATTTGAAGTGCATCTTCTTCACTGTCCTTCATATATTCTTCAAGGCCTCTTTTCTCCTCCTCTACTGTTTGATGGACTTGCAGCATTCCTCTTCCACCTGAGCTGCGAGGGAGGTACAGCCTATCGACATCACTGAGGGGGTGCCGAGCATGATTGATGGTCATTATTTTCCTGGTCTTATGATCTAGCGTTTCTAGCTCTGTCTGGGTACAGTCTATTATTCCTGCAGTGTATCTAATAATAGGTATAGCCCAGGTGTTTATGGCTTGTATGGTGTTCCCGCCATTGACTTTGGACTTGAGGATTTTTCTAACTCTTTAACTTCAGTGTGTGTGATGTTATCAGCCTGGAGAATGCCCAAGTATTTGTAATGTTCTTTCTCTTCCTTGTTCTTGATGTTGCTTCCATTGGGCAGTTCTATTCCTTCTGTTTTTGTTATTTTTCCTCTGTTCATTATTAATGCAGCACACTTGTCTAGTCCAAACTCCATTGCTATATCGCTACTGAATATACGGACAGTGTTTAGCAGTGATTCGATTTCTGACTGGGACTTTCCATACAACTTCAGATCGTCCATGTACAGCAGGTGGTTGATTTGACTTGATATTTTAGATGTTTGGTATCCGAGGCCTGTTTTGTTGAGTATTTGTGAAAGTGGGGTCATGGCGATTACAAACAACAGAGGGGACTGTGAATCCCCTTGGGAAATGCCTCTTCTAATGCTAACCTGTCCAAGTGTCTCACCATTGATTGTTAACTGTGTACTCCACACGCTCATTGCCTTTTTAATAAATATCGGAATGTTTTTGCTGACCCCAGTTGTTTCTAAATATTTTAGTATCCATGTGTGAGGCAATGAATCGAAGGCTTTCTTGTAGTCAATCTATGCAACACTTAGACTTGTTTTTCTTCTCTTGCAGTTTTCTAAAACCAGTTTGTCAATCAGCAGCTGGTCTTTTGTGCCTCTGGTGTTTGGGCAATTTCCTTTCTGTTCAGCCAGAATCTGCTTATTAGTTAATAAGTGTTGCATGACTTCATCTGCTATTATTCCAGTTAATGATTTGAACATGGTTATTATATTATATTTTATTTTATTTTATTTTATTTTATTTTATTTTATTAATTCTATGTAAACCGCTTTGAGAACTTTGGTTGAAGAGCGGTATATAAATACTTGTTGTAGTAGTAGTAGTGGATGATTCAATCATTAGAGGTATATAGAGATTAGTCTGTGGCCCTCATGTAGACCATACAGTGACTTGCCTTCCTGGTGCAAAAGTTGCGGATGTCATGCATATCAGAAAATAAAGAAAACTGACAAATTTTCTTTAGATCTAGGAGCCAGCCTATACATTTAGGAGCCAGGCAATGCACACTTGACAAAATTGCTGAACCTACTGATGGACGTTGTGGAGGGGGAAGACAAATGGGTTTCTTTTTATCCCCTTTACAAGTAATCTATTAAGAATAGAAACAAGGCTGCCTGGGACAAATGAAGATTTCAGTAAACAACTCTGCCTCTGTATATCCTGGTCTAGGTGCAGTTGAAATCCTAGGCACCATGGCGCCTCAATGAGGCTGCCGGTTCGAATCCCCACTGGCATGTTTCCCAGACTATGGGAAACACCTATATTGGGCATTAGTGATATAGGAAGATGCTGAAAGGCACCATCTCATACTGCGCAGGAGGAGGCAATGGTAAACCCTCCCTGTATTCTACCAAAGACAACCACAGGGCTCTGTGGGTGCCAGGAGTTGATATCAACTCAACGGCACGCTCTACCTTAAACACTAGACACTGCAAGTAGTTTGTAGGGATGCTGTGGGAGTGGCTGTTACTACCTTACATAGGAACCTAGGAAGCTGCCATATACCGAGTCAGGCCATTGGTCCATCTAGCTCAGTATTGTCTACACTACACAGACTGGCAGCAGCTTCTCCAAGGTTGCAGGCAGGGAACTTGGAACCTGGATGCTCTTCCCAGAGCGGCTCCATCCCCTAAGGGGAATATCTTCCAGTGCTCGCACATCAAGAGACCCATTCATATGCAACCAGGGCAGACCCTGCTTAGCTAAGCTCTCTTCTCCTTATTTCTACTGGTATACATTTGGTTTCTATTTTGGTGCCAGGAGCACATAGGACTGCATCTCTGTTCCAGCACCATAATGCCCTCCAATGGCTGTTGGCCTAGAGGGACCAGTAAGAATATCTGTATCTGTACCTGTAAGAGTATCAGTAGTTGATTTCATAGGGCAGCTGATGATTGCTGCATCATAAAATACATGTCTTAGTTTAATCTTAACCAGAAATAATAAAGCCTTTAAAATTAGGCTCCGGACTGAGAAGGCTCTTCACAACCTCTATAAACCCCTAAAACAAAGTACAAGTCACTTCTCAAACTGCCCTTCCCCGCTTCCTCATCTTGCAGCCTGCCCTCATTACACTGACGATTTTGCTACCAGCCGTGATAACATCTTTTATTCCAAACCTCCCACTTGGTTTTCTGCATTTGTAAACTGCACCCCTCATCTTACATCGGGATAAATTTAGTGTTTCCTCCCGATAAGATTCCCATTAGCCCCTCTTTTTAAAGTTAATTGGGTTGGCTGGCACGTGCTTGTAATCAGATCTAAATTGCCTGAAGCACGTTTGGCTTGGAGCATCAGATGAAACTGTTGTCTGTGTTCTCCTGGGTTACCTTGTGTTCCCTGCCATCTCTCTTGTCGCTTTGCTCTGGGGAGTGAGAACACACCCAGACCAGTCCCCATCTGTTGCGGTAGCAGCAGCGTCACTTGCTGGACCTGAAACGTTCCAATTTTGCTTGCTTTTCTGAAGGTGTTTTTTTTTTTAATGCACTTCTATGGATATTTCAACCCAAGGTGCAGGATTTTTAAGAGCTGTAAGTAATGGATTTGGATGACTCATCTGTGTTTTTCCTAAGGCTGCTGCTGAACAGCAGATAAATCCTGCCTGCTGAAGGGGAAAGAGTGCATTCGCTACAAGACCAAGGATAAGGGAAAGATGTTACTTAGGCTGTTTGGAGAATGCATAGTTCTGGTGCACGTTACCGTGTTTTTGTTCAGTGTTTTGTCTGCTTTGCATGCACAGCTGATGCGGTGATGTTTTTCTTCATTACAACAAAATGGAAAGCTGTACATCATGTTCCTTTCCTAGTTGTTTTCCACCCATGATTTTTCCTTTCCGTAGCAATTTGAAGTGAGAGATTAGATTCTGGGGAGGCAGAGTAGAAGGGGTGAGGGTGAGAATGTGTTGTTTAACCATCTGTTCTCTGTGCCCTGCACTGACTGTCTTGTTCTGCTTGTGTGGCAGGAACAATTTCTGCTTACCAAGCCCTTGCTGTTTCTCGTTAAACAAAAAAATATCTTAGCTTGTTAGGAAGTTCACTCATTGCAAAAGTGATTTTTGTACATTTCAAAGGGAAAAAAGATTCCTTCCTGTTTGAGATTTGACTGAAATGTGGGCTTTATAAAGATTTTGCAGTTCAGGCAACTTTGATTCCTATCAGACGTGTTGCTGTTGCTGCTGCTTGCTGCTGCTGCTGCAAATCTCAGGCATGTCAGTCGTATGAACAGAAGCTTGTACTGCAACAACAAAAGCAGTAGCTAGCTAGCCCTTGGCTTCAAGGAACCCTGTTGAAATATTTAAGTGTGATTTGTGTCATCGTGGTCTTGTTCTTGTTTGCCGCGTACCTACTCTAGGTATTTATTATTATTATTATTATTATTATTATTATTATTATTATTATTATTATTATTCCTTTTAGCTGATTGCCCGAAGTCATTGATTGCTTTGTTTAAGACAGTTTAACCTTTTCCTACAGAGGTTACTGATGCTTGGTAGATCTTCTGCATGTTTTTCTTCTTTCAGTGATTCTGCTGCCTTCTGCCGAGTCAGATCATTGGTTCATCTAGCTCAGGCTTGTCTACTCTCAATGGCAGCAGCTCTCTAGGGTTCCAGACAGGGATATTTCCCAGCCCTGCTTGCAGTTATCGAAGGCTGAATCTGGGACCTTCTGTATGCAAAGGAGATGCTCTGCCATTGAGCTGCGGCCCCAACCCTGAGCTTCGTTTGAATCCTTTGAGTCTCTTCAGAAAGGCACCTGCAGGCAGTTCCCCACCAGGCCCAGACAGTCCAGAGGGAGATGTAGAGTCAGGGCAGTCATGCAAGTTCTGCCAGGTGCGGAGTGCCAATTGTCTCCTTTCCTCCAGTTGCTGGACACAAGACAGTTATGATGGAAATTAATCTTGCCTCTGAACTGGGAGGTGGCCTATAGCCACCAGACTGGTAGCCATTGATAGACCTGTCCTCCATGAATTTATCTAAAGACTTCTTAAAGCCAGCCAGGCTGGTGGCCGTCACCACATCTTGTGTCAGAGAATACCATAGGTTAATTATGCATTGTGTGAAAAAGTACTTCTGTTTGTCAGGCCTAAATTTCTTGGCAATCAGTTTCATGGGATGACTCCTGGTTCTAGTGTTGTGAGGGAGGGAGAAAAATTTCTCTCTTTTCATACCATGCATGATTCTATAGACTTCTATCATGTCTCCCCTCAGTTGTCTTTTTTTCTAAACTAAAAAGTCCCTGGTGTTGTAGCTTTGCCTCATAAGGAAAGTGCTCTGGGCTCCTGATCATCTTGGTTGTCCTCTTCTGCACCTCCCCCCCCCAATTCTCTTTCTGAGGTATGGTGACCAGAACTGTACATGGTACTCCAAAGGTGACCGCACTATAGTTTTGTATACGGGCATTATAATATTAGCAGTTTTATTTTCAATCCCCTTCCTAATAATCCCTAACATGGAGTTGGCCTTTTTCACAGCTGCCGCACATTGAGTCGACACTTTCAACGAGTTGTCCACCATGACCCCGAGATCCCTTTCTTGGTCAGTCACCGACAGCTCAGATCCCATCAGTGTATATGTGAAGTTGGGAGTCAAGGCAGCTGCTGTAGCTCTGGCCAGTGGACAGAGCCATCTGAACTCTTCCACTAGCTGGAGCTGTGATGGACATCAGCATAAATGGCTTTTAAAATGATTAGTACCAGAGGGTTTCGACCTTGGGTCCCCCTTCTTCCATTGTGGCTGAAGATGATGGGAGTTGTAGTCCAGCAATATCTGGGGACCCAAGTCTGAGAACCACTGGATTAGACAAACTAATAAAGGATAGGTCTATCCAGGACCATTAACTAGCGTGGTATAGTGGTTAGAGTGCTGGACTAGGACCAGGGAGACCTGAGTTCAAATCCCCATTCAGCCATGATACTAGCTGGGTGATTCTGGGCCAGTCACATCTCTCTCAGCCTAACCTACTACACAGGGTTGTTGTGAGGAGAAACTCAAGTATGTAGTACACCGCTCTGGGCTCCTTGGAGGAAGAGCGGGATATAAATGTAAATTACAACAACAACAACAACAACAACAATTATAGTCATGGATGTCTTTATAACAGCCCCCCCACCCCCAACAGATGTCCCAAGGAAAACTGTTACAGTTTATCTAACATCCTGGTTGGAATCAATTATTGGTGCCCCACTTTTGTGTTTTATTGCTGATTCTCTCATGAAAAAGAGACCGCTTCCCTGTTTTGTTTGGTGCTGTGGATAAACAGATATTGTTCCAGTCTGCTGGCTGGAAGAGCCTCCAATGGTCATTTCAAAGCAAGCTGTGGGTCCACAAGACCTTTTATTATTTATTTCTGCCCCCTTCCAGACTCTTCTGTTTAGTTAAACATCTAGCTTACCTCCCCTCAGATTATTCTCAGGTTCCCTCCCATTCAGATAGTGTCAAAACCCAGACCCAAACATAAGAACTCAGGAGCCCTTCTGGGTCAGACAAAGATCTATCTAATCCAGCATCCTGTTTCCTACAGCAGCCAATCAGATGTTTCTGGGAATCCCCACAGGCAGGGCGTGAAGGAAATAGCACTCTCTCACTGTTGCTATCTTGCAACTGGTTATTCAGAGGCATCCCGCCTCCTCTGAACCTGGAGGCAGCATCTAGGCAACATGGCTAGTAGCCACTGATAGCCTTATCCTCCATGATATTATCTAATCCCCTTTTGAAGCAGTCTAAGCTAATGGCCATCACCATATCCTGAGGCAGCAAATTCCACAAATTAATTATGCACTGGGTGGAGAAGTGGAACTGTATCAGGCATGTTCAAACTGTTGCCTGGACAGTTGTGTTCAGTCCGAGTGCATTTTTCAAAAGTATGTTAACAAAACTAAAAATGCCAGGGTGCTTTTCATTCAAGCAGAAAAGCAGATTTTCTGCTTGCCCTCTGTTTGCAATTCCTAATCTTCATGGATTTGCAACTGACCTTTAATAAAGGTTCTGCTGTCAAAGAGCAGATCTCTTGCAAGGAGCTCGAGATTTGCAAGACTGAAGTACTATTTAAATAGCTTAGCATATATGAAAGGAGACTGGATCAAGCTACCTAGTGGTAGATATGAGCCACAGAGATAGAGGGGCAAAACAGTCCTAATGCCTTGGAGTTTATCTCTCAGAAAAATACATAAGCAGATCATTGACAATTCCCTGCAGTCATCCTCAGTTCCTGATATGTACTGTCCGACCCAGGTCTAATGAGGCTAGATCAGATGATGCTAGTTCCCATAATCTGGCCTAACTAAAGCAACTTTTTTGTAATACTAGAACTAATTGTCATTCCATAAAATTGATTGGCAATCTGTTTAGGACAGGCAGAAGAAAGTACTTCTTCATCCATTGAATACTGTAACTGTGGGGTGGGTGGGGGTGGGGGGATCTTAAATTCGGAGTCCTCTTTCTCATGGGTAAATACAGGTGTGACCTGTATCCAACCTGTGTCTTTTAAGGCATTGCCTTAAATTCAGACTTCAGAGTCTCCTTCTATTCACATAAACTCAGTAGTTCATTTATGGAACTCACTACCACATGATGTGTTGATAGCCACTAGCTTGTATGTCTTTAAAAGAGGTTTAGGCAAATTTATGGAGGAGGAGGAAAGGTCTATCACCTGCTACTCATCATGATAGCTAAATGCAGCCTCCATATTCAGAGGCAGTATACCTTTGATTAACACACGTGGAAGGAAATGATTTGTGGAGTTAGCTGGATGTGAGAAGCTGGCAAACATTCTGACTGATTCTTTCTGTGATTCTTTCTGTTCTGAAAATTGCAGAAATGGACAAGCTAACAAATATTGTGCATAAGAGAAATGGATTTCCTATCTCATATGAGCTTGTGAGAAATTGGTTTCATTGATTAATTATTACAACCCTGGTTGCAGCTTATAATATATTTTATTTGACAGGTGCTAGAAGCAGGAAACAGATTGTTGGCATTCTTTTCTGTTTGTGTGTGTGTGTGTGTGTGTGTGTGTGTGAGAGAGAGAGAGAGAGAGAGAGAGAGAGAGAGAGAGAGAGAGAGAGAGAGAGAGAGAGAGAGAGAGAGCTTTCCAGGGTAAGGCATTGTTGGAAAGAGAACACCAGACTAGAGTAAAGTAAAGTTGTGCCCTTGGGTTGGTGTTGACTCCTGGCGCCCACAGAGCCCTGTGGTTTTCTTTGGTAGAATACAGGGGGGGGTTACCATTGCCATCTCCCACGCAATGTGAGATGATGCCTTTCAGCACCTTCCTGTATCGCTGCTGCCCGAGATAGGTGTTTTCTGTAGTCAATTCCCACACAGGCAGTTCTTATCAAAGGACCTGAGTTGTGAGGAGAGGGTGTAGCCAAGGCCTCATAGACAGGAGACAGGAACAATTTCAATAAATGAGGCAAGAGTACTGGCAGTCTACGCAGGCTTAGTTTGAGATCATCACAGAGTTTTGGATTCTGGTTCGGACTCGCCTCATGCAGACGTTATAAAATTGCTGTGCCGTAGCTGTGTACAGTGGGGCGAAGGGGATGGCTGGATCAAACCAGTCTCCCAATCACAGAAGTGTCCACCATCACCATCACGCATTGGTCTTTCTCCTCTTCAGACATGGCCCATCGTAAGTGTGAGTGGTTGTTGAGTACCGATTGATGCAGTAGGGGTTTTGGCTTCCTCCCCTTTTGCCCCGCTATGCATGGCTACAACGGGGCGATTTTATAACGTCTGAATCAAGCTACTGTGTTCTCGGGTGTGTGGCTGGCCATGAGGCAAAACATCTGCCCACAGAGAGTTCCTTGCGTATGCGGTTGCCTGTTTGGTCAAGAAGGTAACAGGCAAAACAGACTTTTAAAATTAAGACAACTTTGAGTTTGGGAGCTCCCTGAGGAGAAAAGAGAAGAGGTGGGGAAACTGGATCCATGAGGCAGCTGTGGGACCAAAGGTTAGCTGGGGACACTGAGGGAAAGTCCTAGAGACACAGAGTGGAACTGAAACAATAACCAAGAGACTTGTGGTGCTGTGGAGACTGATAGATTCTTTGTGGCACTGGCAGAAGCTTCAGAGGGTCCGAGTCCACGGCGGCAAAGGCTTGGCATGTTGTTTTGGATTGGCAGGTGTGTACGCATGGGCACGGAGGGAAAGAACTCTGTCTGTGTGCCCAGTGGGGCTATAGGCCATGAATGGCAAGGGGTCTGTGACATTTCTGTGCACAGCTCAAATGTGTACAAGATAAGAAGCAAGTGGTGTTTTGCCCAGAAAGCATTAGAAACGGTACCTGTAACATTAGGACCCACTGTGCGCTCTCTCTCTCTCTCTCCTCTCTCTCTCTCTCTCTCTCTCTCTCTCTCTCTCTCTCTCTCTCTCTCTCTCTCTCCGCACTTCAATTCAGGGGCTGCCTCAGCCCTTTGGAGGCCCCCCCCTTCAATCTGGCACTTCAAGAGGATTTCATTTTTGGCCCAGTGTGAAGAGGTTACTTCAGATTGGGGCTGAAGCTTTATCATCTCCCCCTTTTCTCCTCCTTGCTACTCCCCGAGCCCTTATACTCTTTGCTAGGATTGAGGTGTAGGGGCTGCATTCGTCTTTGCTCCTGAAGGTGAGGGAGCATCATGACTCCAGTTTTTAGATTACTTACAGCCCCAGAAAAGACTACAGTTCCCGAGAAGCTTTGTGCCTTTCCCTGGACTGCTGGAGAAGAGGGAGAAAACCTCTACTGGAAGTCGTTTTAAAACTGGAAGCATTGTTCATGCATTGTTTTAATTATATTGCAAACTGCTTTGAGATTATTTTAATGCATACAATAAATCAAACAATACATAAACATTAATTTGAGAATAATGCTTCATTAAAATACAAAAAGTTACAATCAAAGCAGAGGCTGCCACTTTAAGTGATGAATTTTTAGATGAAAAACAAGTGACTGGGAGGTGAGTAGGCAGGGCAAATCTCTTGGGGTGTGGAGTTCCATAGCCTGGGAGTCGTCGTTCCCCCCCCCCAACCAGTATTGTAAACACATTTTTAATGTGACCATATCGCCCGTGACAGACTAAAAAGGATTTGAGGGCCCCCAGGGGATGTGGAGGCCCTGGACATCGGCCCAGTCGTCCAGGGGTAAGAGCACCTCTGAACACTATAAAGACCCAGCTCTGTTCTTAAGACTGATTCTAGCAGTTTGCAGGGCATTTCTGGGATGGTGACTGGTAAGAGCATTCTTAAAGCTCATTTTCTAATCTAATTTTCCCCCCTCTGACATAGACAAATCTAATGAATTGGTGGGTAAATTTCCAGACTGCTGGCTTGATATCTCAGTAAGACAGATGAATAAACAGACTTTCTTATCTGTCTCCATTTGTCTTAATGTCCTTGTAGTTATATAAACTCCTTACTAATAGCTGAATATTTTACCCATTGTCAGGAGCTGGGAATATGTTTTCGAAAGGTGAGAGACCTAGACCCCACAAATGAACTTCCAAGTTTTTAGTTTATATTAAATAGCATAGGATGGTGCTCTGGCACTGTAGTTCCTCTCGCATCCTCCACCAAACCAATATGGCAATGTTTTGTGCTGATTTCTAGAGTTGGGCCATCTTTCTTGTGAATCAACATTGCCACCCTCAGTATGACTTCAGGCATTTTCCTTAATGTGACTGTTAGCATACAAAAGCTCTGTATTTACAATGCACTGTAGTCTGGATGGCCTGCCATCTGGGGCAGGGGGTTGAACTACATTATACTGGCACAGAGAGTTGTTTCAACATTCTACCATTAAAGTTTTGCTCTCTTGAACAGGGGTTTAAAGGGTTGGTGACGTTCTTTCATACAGAAGACATGGTATTTAAATGATTTACTAGTCCGTTTGCATAGTTTCAGCCTTTGGACTGCATGCCAGAAAAGTGCCTTTTGTATATCCCTCTGGGACCCAATCAATGATTATTTCACAATTGATCCTCAAAGTTGCATTTTAAGAGGCTGAAAAATGCATCTTTACTGATAAAAGAGTCTGTGCAGTAGGGCTTTTGAAGCTGCAGTGCCCACAGCATTGCCCACAACCAGTATGGCGGCCAGCTCTTTCCCTGTCCAAGCCTTGGGAGCACAGCCCTGCAGTTCCCTTGCCTGCCTTCTTCTTTTGTTCCACCACTACAGCTATGTCTTTTTAATACTGCTCTTTTGCCTTAGAAAAAGTGCTGTTCAACTCTGGTCATTGGTTACTCCACAGTCACTGGTTCTTCAAAATCATGTGTGTTTCATCCCATCCTCCAGCCAAAACCAGTGCACTGCTCTTTGCAAATCCAGTAAGATAAAACTTCTAGTTTAAGATGAAAGTTATGTTGGGCTTACATTTTCATTCATGCTCTAAAAAGCATGGAAAATCCAAGTTAAGGTTCCCATTTTAACTTCTGCACCATAGAAGCTGTAAAGAATTTGTACAGTCTCATATGTCATGCTAGCTTTAGAAATGAGGCTCCATGCAGACACGCTTTGCCAGAACTTTGCCTAGTGTCTGCCAGGACAAGTTTCCAGGACTAAAACAGCCTATTGAATCCATTGCAGATTATTTTCGGACTGCAGGTAAATAGGTAGGTGGCCTTTTGGGGTAGCAATGTACCTTGCAGAGATGCATCAAGCACAGGGTTTCTCAATGTGTGGGTCCCCAGATGTAATTGGACTTCAGCTCCCATAATTCCCAACCAAAGGCCACTGGGGCTGGGGATTATGGGAGTTGAAGTCCAATAACATCTGGGGACCCACACGTTGAGAAACCCTGATCAAGCAGAAACTAATCAGGGGCATCTCCAGGAAGTGATTTGGGAAGCTGCACCTATTGAATGTCTGCCTGGATGTATCCCTATCCAGTTGAAGGACCAAGGCAAAGTGTGGGTGCATGGAGCCTCATTTCTAAAGCCAGCATGATATATGGGACTGTACAAAACCTTTACAGCTTCTCCAGCGTGGAAATTAATGGGAACCTCCTTAACTTTGAATTCCCATGCTTTTTAGAGCATGAGTGAAAATGTAAGCACATCTTAAACTGGAGGTTTTTTGTTATTGAATAATAATATAGTTTGCTGGATCAGACCAAGGTTAATCCAGGTAAGCATTCTGTGTCCAGTAGCAACCAGATGCCTCTAGATCAGGGATGGCTCAATTATTGTGGCTGGGGATGGTGGAAGTTGTAGTTCAAAAACAGCTGGAGGGCCAAGGTTCCCCACCCCTGCTCTAGATTATTGCCAGTTGGGCATGAAGGTTTGTTGTTTGTCCCCCAACTTCTGGTATTCAGAGTTATGCTACATCTGTACACCAAGAGGTTGCATTCATTCATTCATTCATTCAATATTTATCCTTCCTACCTTGCAATGACCTCACATGACAATCATGGTTCTTTGCCCACTTTATTCTAACAGCAAATCTGGGAGTAGATTAGATGAAAAATAGTGAGTGGCCAGCTCACTGGGAGACCTGCATGGTTGTGGGGATTTAAACCCAGGTCTCACGCTCTCCCAGTTCCCCCCTCCATAAATTTGTGTAGCCTATGGTACTTTATTGCACGGCCTGGAACCAGCAACAGCTCCCATTGAGCCTAATTGTTTGTTGGCCCTGTGCAGATCTTTGGCTGAAGATCTACACAGTCCCTTTTGCATGGCACACAGGCAACTGTTCCTACCATGTACTGCGCTTTGCAGCGGATGGGAGCCTTAAAGGCCTCCATCCGCTCAAAACAGGGGCCTGTTAAGATGGTCCACCTGAGAAAGTTATTGGATCCAATAGGATTCCAAGAAGCCTTGGAAGAATTTAGTGTTGACTCTGCTGGTGATCCTGTTGATGCCCTGGTGAAGAACTGGAACAACAAACTCACTAGGGCAGTAGACATGATCGTCCACAAGTGTCCTCTCCAGCCCACTTCAAAATTGGCTCCTTGGTATACGGAAGAACTATGAGAGCTGAAGGAGCAAGGTAAATGACTGGAGCACAAGTGGAGAAAGACTCAACTTGAATCTGACAGATTACAGCATAGAGCACATTTGAAGACTTATGCTCAGTCAGTACATTCGGCAAAGAAGCAATTATTTTCTGCCTGTATTGCATCTGCAAGCTCACATCCCCCAGAGTTGTTTTTGGTTGTGAAAGGGCTAATACATGCCCCTCCTCCCTTGAATCAGAATTTGGAACCATCAGTTACCTGTTGTGATGTTTTTAATGAGTTCTTTGTGGATAAAATCTCTTGTATTCCAGCCAGCTTAGACTCCACAGTTACTGCAGAGTCTAATGCAGAGGTGTCCGAAAATTCCTATTTTGTGGTTAGTCTGGATCAGTTTCAGTTTGTGACTCTTGATGATGTGAATAAGTTGCTTGGAATGGTGCGGCCTGCCTCCAATTCTCTTGACCCTTGTCTGACATGGCTTATACTATCTGGCAGGGGGGTTACTGTTATTGAAGGCCTGATAAGCATTTATAATATCTATCTGAGGGAGGGCAGGATGCCTTCTTAAGGAGGCAATCATTAGCCCTCTTCTGAAGAAGACTGCATTGGATCTCTCAGAGTTAAGCAACTATAGACCTGTCTCCAACCTTCCGTGGTTGGGCAAGGTATTTGAGAGGGTGGTGGCCTCCCAATTCCAGGCAGTCTTGGAGGACTGCTGCCCCTACCTCTTTGGCAGATTCAAGGTGGTATCGCATGGAGACTGTTGTTCTTCAAAATGTGAACTTTTATATGGCATCCCCCAGGGCTCCATACTGTCTCCAATGCTCTTTAACACCTACATGAAACCGCTGGGAGAGATAATCAGGGGATTTGGTTCAGGGTGTTATCGGTATGCTGATGACACCCAAATCTGTTTCTCCATGTCAGCATCATCAGGATAAGGCATAATCTCCTTAAATGCCTGCCTGGAGGCAGTGGTGGGATGGATGAGGGATAAACTGAGACTAAATCTGGATAAGACTGAGGTGCTTAGTGTGCGAGGTTGGAACTCAGGAGACAGTTTTGATCTGCTGGTTCTGGGTGGGCTCACACTTCCTCAGAAGGAACAGGTACACAGTCTGGGGGTGCTTCTGGATCCAGACCTCTCCCTGGTGTCTCAGGTTGAGTCAATGGCCAGAGGTGCTTTCTGTCAGCTTTGCCTGATTGTTTTTGTTTGGTCAGACTAGCCCAGTTTGAAAAATAGTGCAGATCATTGGTTTTTGTCCCTTTTAAAAAAACCATCTAAACCAGCAAGTTAATTATGCACTGAGCAAGGAAGTTATCTCTTTTATCTGCTGTGGATCTTCTGCCAATCACCTTCACTCTGGTGTTGTTGTTGGTGGTGGTAGTAGTTTTTTGGTAACTTCTGCAATGGGTTGCAGTGTTTTTATTCAACCGTATCTTATGGTTTGTTCTGGATGTTTTATGTAAACTTTTAATTAGCTTTTATTAGCTTTATGTAAACTTTTTATTAGCTGACACCAGGCCCCATGTTACCCGAAAAATGGCTAGTTTTTTTAGGTTTGACTGTCAAGGTATGGCAAGCTGATATAATCCTTCACTGAATTATTCTGAGTCAGTCTTGGTATTTTTGACTGTCCTTTGACTTTCTTATATTATTTTAACTATCTAGGTTTTGAATCAACTATTTTTGTTATGGCTAAACAAATTGACTGCTTGATTGATTGACTGAAACTAAGTACAAGTAGCCTTTCCATCACTTCCAGGACATTGACGTTCATCATCCCAAGGGTAACCTTTGTCTCTAGCTCCTGGAAGTTGGAAAGGCCAATGTTGTGCCCCAAACCTGGATAAGAATAAGTGGTGAATTTCAATCCTATGTGTATGTTTTAAAATGTGCAGCAATGTTCCTCTCTTAAAAACCAGAAATAAAATATTTCTTGGGGGTGGAAATAAAAGTATGAAAAAATATATGACACAATGCCCTTGAAAGATTTCCTGCATGAGTCACAGTGAAATGTATTGAAACTGTGCAAGATTGTGCTGTTTCCTATATTCTAAGACCCCTTCTTTGTCCCGCTAACTCTTCTTCCCTCTTTTTCCTGTTTTTGTGTCCTTGATTTATACAGAACCTTAAAAATAATAATAGAAAAACAGAGCATGCAATACCCAATAATTGAAATGAGGTGCACATAGCTGGAACTTCTAGTAACGTCCACACCATGCAGGTTTCAGTCCTAACTTACTTAAAGCATGTCCATACTGCAACAACAGTATGCTCATTTCTAGAGTAGAAAAAAGAAGAAATGATTCTGTTGATCATTTGCATGCATGTTAATTATTTTGACAATTATTATTGTCTGTTTACTTGGTGCTGCTGGGACATCAATGTTTTTAGCTCCATTCCTGCTATCCCACTTCTTAGAAAGAGGCTGTAGACTCTGGATCTCCGGAGGAGGCCTGAGAGAGGCAGGACATCTACACAACAGAAAAATGTATTTGAGAGGTCCTTCTGGAGCCTACCAGACACTTCCCTGAGGCCAGGGGGCTTATGATGTTGCTGTAAGAGAATGAGAAGAGGTGCAGGAGGAAACTAAGGATGGAGCTTCTCCCCCACTCACCCACCACTGTGCAGAAATTCTGAACGAAACAGAAGAAAGTTGAGGCTCCGGGCGAGGATTCTGTTATATTCTATCTAGCAGTTTTTTGTGTTTTATTGATTAGACATTTGTCCCATATCCTGTAGAGAATGTGGGGGGTGGAGTCAGAAAGAAAAAGGAGGGAAAGGAGGAGAATCTATTTATTTATTTATTTATTTGTTTGTTTGTTTGTTTGTTTATTTAAACATTTTAATAAATTGAAGTTGTTTCTAGAATAAAGTCTTAAACACACATAAGATTGCTTTGTCTTTGGGAGGAAAGCAGCTACTGTATAAATAGAACCCAAATGTATAATCTGGCAACCCCGAGCTTTGCTGTAGCTGCTGAAGGAAGCACAACAAATGCTATGGCAAGTCACACTCAGTCATTTCCCAACATATATATTCAAATATTTAAAATCACGCATGGTACAGTCTGTCAAGTGTCCTGCATTCTAGTCCTCTTAACACCTCATTTAAGTTGCATCATACAAAGGATGATTTGATAAGAACAGGTTGTGCATCCGGAACACAAATGCTGATAGTATGATTTTAAAATGCATATAATCTTGTGGTTTTAATTAAATTTGAGCTGCCTCCATCTTAACGCAGCTTGACACAAGCCATGAACAGAATCTAGAAAAGAAGCAATATAGCATTTACCATTTCTGAACATGCGGAGATGCACAAAGAATAAAAATCTCAAGCTATAATTGTTCAAATAAACACATGCAGTGTACATGACTAGGTTGCACATAAAGGTACAAAATGGACTGTAAAACCAATATTTGCTAGTAAATCAGTTCTTCCTAGCAGCTCTATCAGCAAATGGCTTTCCACTTGATACCTAATAAAGCAATCCTATTCATGTTTACTCAGGCCCCACTGTTCAGTGGAGTAATCACCCTGGTAATCCGGCAAACAACTGCACCCTATTCAGATTTCAATTGTTTGTACTTAAATCAACCCACTAGACACCTTCCATTTTTTCTTACCGTAGTTTACAAATGTCCTGAGCAATGTATGGTGGTCTGCATTGCATGCAGACCTGTAGGTTGTATGTTGCAATACTGACTACTTTGCTCTTTGGAATTTTCCAAAATGTGATCCAACTAACCAAGTGTATGAGGTTCCCATAGAAGAAAAGGGGCATTTGCATAACTCTGTGTTCTAAATACTTTAAAAAAAATCATACCCATGATTCACCTGTTGTGTGTTAACCTGTAATATTGTGTCTCCTTACATCCTTATTTAAAATGTTAAGAACTTCTTGTGAAATTTCAAGGTTTGAACTGGAGAACTTGGATCTAGTGTAGTGAGATGCGGGACTGTGTGTACTCAAGTCACAGAGTCCACTTTAGGCATAGAAGGGTATAGGGGTATGCAACATTAGCTCCTGTTACAGGAAAGATGAAGCCTCTAGATTGACCAGGCCTGGTGCAAATAGTAAGAGCCTGACCTTCTGCCTTTGCTTGCTCAACTGTCTTCTGCCTTGTATACTCGTCAACTTCTTCAGCTCCCAACTGACCTCAGGAACCCTGGGTTGGAGAAGGTCTAGACAGAAGGACGGTTGAGGTCTAGGGTATAGCTCTTCATAGGATTGGCTGGAACCAGGGTGGATTTGATTTAAATCAAACTGATTTAAATCACGATTTAAATCACGATTTAAATCACTAGCAGGGTGGATAAAAATCAATGATTTTTTTAAAAAAAATCAAAAAAATCCGATTTAAATAAAAAAATCCGATTTAAATCAAAAAAATCAGATTTAAATCAGAAAAACCCGATTTTTTTGATTTTTTTTTAAAAATCATTGATTTCTATCCACCCTGCTAGTGATTTAAATCGTGATTTAAATCAGTTTGATTTAAATCAAATCCACCCTGGCTGGAACTAATTGACAGACAACAACATATGTGCCTGCCCAGTCATTGAGATCTTCTGGAGCGGTCCTTTCTCTGTGTCCCATCCCTCTGCAATGCACAACTTGGTGTGGCTGTGACAGGGCCTTCTCAGTGGTGGCACCCATACTGTGGAGTTCCCTGCCTCTTGAGTTTGCCAGTCCCCCATTTTGTTGTTCTTTCACATGCAAGTTAAGACTGCTGTTCTGTCTGGCATTTTTAATTTGAAATACTTCTGGTATCGGACTTTTGGTCTGCTATGTGAATTTGTTGTTGTGGTTGATTATGTATTTTAAATGGTGTGATTATTGTTCTTTATTACAAATTGTAATTCTCAATTGCCTATTCTTATTGTGCACTACCTTGAGTTCCAGTTTCTGGAAGAAATGAGGTATATAAATCAAATAAATATGATAATGGCAACATTGAGCAAAACAGGAACATTTCCTGAAGAGCAAAGGAGTTTAAAGGAGTTGAACAATACCATTCATCATTGTCATTATGTCTGGAATTCACCACTCCAGCAGAACCCTTATTTAATCAATTCAACACATTTTCCAGATCTTCTCCCATTTGCCAAACTTTAAGTAAGATCTTGAGAGTAGTGTCCATGTATGGTTTTGTATATGTGATAAATCAGGACTACACAACTTTGGCTGTCCTGCAGATGTTGGACTACAACTCCCATAATTCCTGGTGGTTTACTACTGTGGCTAAGGATAGCATGGGGAAATGCCTTATACCGAGTCAGACCATTGGTCTATCTAGCTCAGTATTGCCTGCACAGACTGGCAGTGGCTTCTCCAAGACTGCAGGCAGGAGTCTCTCTCAGCCCTGTCTTAACGATGTCAGGGAGGGATGATGGGAGTTGTAGTCAAAAACAGCTGAAGTTGTGCAGCCCTGAGATAAATTATTCTTTTGAATGTGATTCTGTGGCAAATCACACTTTTCTTGCTTCAGTTCCTTTGCTTCCACAATAATGGCTTCAGTATTGTGAAGATGAACAAAATACAGATTTGAAAGCTGTTTGCAGATAAAATGTCTTTGTGAATTATTATAATAATTATATTAATCTAGGAGGTTGAATATCTTTGCGTGCCAGCTGATCTCTTACTCATGAGAATTACTCATGGCTATTAACCCAAAAGAATGTACAGAGAAAGCAGTGAGAGCAGCTGTTTTTCTAACAGCTTTGAGAGAGAAAAACAGTGCTGCTGCCTCTGTTCGCGTTTATGAAATTTTGTACATTTTAACCTTTTTTGGCTTTGGGGGATGTGCTTTCACACACACATGCAGCTTTTTCTGCCGGTACCTTCACTTCTTATGTGATCGATATTCTCTTTGACAATCTTGTCCATGACCCGAAGCTTCACAGCACACACAGAGCTCTCATAGGAGCAGTAGGTGCCCCAGTCACTTCAACACTGAGTATTGATCATTGTGTGCATACAGGGATGCCAAAACCACCAGTGCTTAATCCAAGCCTTTCCCCTGCTGCTGCGCAAGTAGCCACCAGCACACCACATTAGTCCATGCACCTGTGGACTCCTGACCTTTTATAATATGGGGACTTTTTCTCTACTGAAGAGCTAAGCTGTTTAGAAGTTTATTGTGTCCTGTTGAGGACTATGAGTTACTTCTCATGTTTTACTCTTTGCTAGTTGTTTGTTTATTTATTTTCTCTATATCAATCCATTTGAGTCAAGGTGTCATTGGTTATTGTATGTGGGCTCACGTGTGTGTTCATCTTAGTTTAGTCAGTTTGAGGATTTTTGTTACATGATTTAAACCTGCTAGTTTGTATGTGAGAAAACTGTTTATTATAATCTGAGGTTGAGTTAGTTTAAATATCTTTGTTTGAATTAGTTGGTTTTGTTTGCAAGATGCTATTTATCGTAACCTTGGTTCGGTTAGTTTAAATACCTTTGTTATACTGTTTTAACTTGTTAGTTTCTCTTCATTTGAAGTCTATCTTATTCCTTAAAAAAATAAGGTCATAATTATGGCTTGTTTTTATCTACTTCTTAATAGCTCTTTTTATAATTGTTTCTTCGTTGTTATGTTTTACATGTTGTAGTCCCCTGAAGAAGAGTTTTACTTGAAAGGCGTTGGGATTTACGCTTTAATAAACTGTATTGCACTGTCCCTGTTTCCTCCCTCCCTCCCTGTTAGTGTGGTGCTTTTCCCTCCTGTGTGCTTCTATACTAAACTGGGATCAAAACCATGTGGAAGCCCTTGTATATGTGCCGTCAAACCACTTCAGTGGTGGAGCATCTATGTTGCATGCAGAAGATCCCAGGTTCAGTCCTGTTACATGATCCTGATATCGTATGCCAGTCAGCATTCTATCAATAGCATTCTGTACTTGTTTCAGTTTCCAGCTAAGACCAGGTCTGATCTCTCCAGGAACAGTTGGCAGATCAGCTGAAGTTGGGAACATAGGAAGATGCCTTATACCGAGTCAGGCCATTGGTCCATCTAGCTTAATATTGTCTACACAGACTGGCAGTGGCTTCTCCAAGGTTACAGGCAGGAGTCTCTCTCAGTCCTATCTTGAAGATGCCAGGGAAGGAACTTGGAACCTTTTGCACGCAAGCATGCAGATGCTCTTCCCAGGGTCCCCCAGTGTTCACATATGTAGTCTCCCATTCAAATGCAAGCCAGGGCAGACTTGACTCAGCAGAGGGGACAATCAATGCTTGCCACCACAAGACCAGTTAGGCAAGTGCTCCTGGCCCCTGCCACTACCTGTGTTTCCAGGAACAAAATGGCGAAGAGTATCCCCAAACTGTGAACTACCCCCAGGGCCAGGCACGGCCCCATACCCTGATGCCAGTCTGGAGCTTGAGACTGCCAGCTAGGGGAACTGGAGACCCTGGGGACCTTGAAATCAACACACACCAAGCCTGAGCCCCCTAATGGACTACCTGCTTTCACGCCTCATACCTCATGCTCCTCCAGTCTTCTACAGTGGTCTCAACAACGCTTAATAGAGTGGAGAAGTGTTAGACTCAGGCCAGAGAATTACCCCTTTAAAAATCTCTGCTCTTCAGGCAAGGAGGCAGAACCTGAGAGGCAGAGTATGAGCCTGGAGGTATTTAAAACCTCATTGCACCTCTGGCCCTTGTCAGAGCAAATGTTCACTGGGAGCTCTCCAGGGTGCTGCAGTCCTGACCTCCCTGCCTCACCCCACTTTGTGGATTCCTGATGTTCGGACAGGGCCCAACCCACCAAGAAGGACCGGAGTCAGTCTAACATTGTACCTCCCATCCCACCCCTTGGAGGTTTTTCACACATGGCTTTATGCCTTGGGGTATCTGAAGAAGAGCGAATCTACTTTGCAGCAGATTCTCAATATATTTACTTCGGGGATTAAATGGGACAGCCCACATGGGATCAGCTCCTCTCCACAATTGCTGTGATCTTTTTCCTATGTGAGTTGTGTAACTCACAACTCACATTTCCTATGTGAGTTGTGAGTTACAGCTGGCTTCAGGATTTTTTTCTCCAACCAGTTACAGGCGAGATACCTTTTTGCTGTTTTTGTTGTTGTTAGTTTGACAGAGGGAGCAAGAGGGAGAGTGTGTGGAGGAAATTGAGGGTTAAGATGCCGTCATCCTAGGTGGCTTGTCATGGAGAGAAGGGGCTGCTGAAATTCACTGAAGCTTTAGTACAGCTTTCTTTCTTTCTACCTCTCTCTACCTGTATTACTGCAAGGGGAGCAGAATGAGGCTGGGGAGAGGAGGAGGAGGAGGAGGAGGAGGAGGAGGAGGAGGAGCTTCATGACAGAACTTTCTGCTTGTGAGCTGAGAAGCCGGCATAGGCGTGCATCCTGGCTGGACACAGATCTATTATTTAGAGCTCAGAGACCTTAGTGGGAAGAAGCAGCTACTCCCCCACTGAATCTTTTGCAGAAAACTTGCATTTCCCCTGGTGTCTCCAATTCAACACACACACCCTGCAGTGATCACACACTGCTTAGCGATGCAGAAAGCGCATCTTGCATGCTCCTCAACTCCTCTTCTTGCTCCACGGTGCCAGCGGATCCTCTGAGGATGGAGAGGGGCTGTTTCCCATCCTTTATGCAGAACCAGCATCTTGCAAGCTCCTCCCCTCCTCCTCTTCCTCCATGGCGGCGGCAGATCCTCTGAGGAGGGGGAGCGTTTCCTCCCTTTCCAGCCCCCTCGCTTGGCTTTCAGTTAGATTCAGATGGCGTTTTGCTCAGTGCTTGGGACATGGGAAGTAATGATAGCTGGCACCCAAACGGAACTCTGTGTCCCCTGCCCCCAGCGCTCACAATTGCAAATCACTCAGAGCAGACAACACAGCTGTCAAACTCCCCTTCATTGTATTTTGAAAAAAGCCAAATGACTGCCAATGGCCACTCCACACAAGCAGCAGGAAATACCAGAAAGCTCGGCTTTTCTTTTTTCTTTTTTAAAAAAGCTGCTGCAAATAGAGAATCCCCCCCTCCCCCCACCCTGGACATAATTTGTGCCAAGCAAGAATGCGCAGTAATTCTTAACAATAATTTGGGGAAAAGCAGCGTCGGGTGTGTACTCATCCCTGAGAGCCCACAGGGACCTCAAGGCACATAAACAAAACTAATCTGTGGACTGGCACACTCTAATCCAGAGTGGATTTGAATTAAAAGCCATGTCCGGAAAGCTTCCTGGAGGTGGCCTAGAAAGACCGTGGTTGATGATATTGCAGGTTTCTGAGAGGACTAGGAGAATCAAGAAGGCTGTATTCCAGCAATCTATATCTCGGAGCAGATAATCAAACAGGGCAAGCTCTGTCTTTAAACCAGACAAGAATGGATCGAAATAACTGGTGTCATTCCAAACCACCTTCTAGCCTACTCTTACCTGGTACTTCTCAGTGTCTTCTCATCCAAGTGACTTATCTTGTCTGAACCTGCTTAGCTGTAGCTTCAGATGGTTCCAGACTACCAATCATACCTGAGCATAGGATTTAATAGGAGGTTGCAAGCATGAGAATCACAGAAAGTGCAACAGAATCAAGAAGATCCAGAAGTCTCTGTCCATCTCTCTCTCTCTCTCTCTCTCTCTCTCTCTCTCTCTCTCTCTCTCTCTCTTTCTTTCTCTCCTATTATTATGCCACCTATGTAAATGGTCCATTACAAAGAGAGAACAGGTCCCTGCCCTAAGGGGCCCCCAATTTAAATATTGATACAAAAGGAGGAAGGAGAAGGGAATTCAAATGTCCCAGTTACCTGTGGTTAGGCTTCATTACAGTGGGGCAGGGGGACTCTGTGTTTGCACCAAAACCTTCATGGAAAAGCTTGTTATTCACAGCACTGCAAAAACATTGTTTGCACTGTTGCCGTCCATCTGCCATTGTAATGAATGCTCCATCCGTAACAGCACTCCATAATTCATAGTGTGAAGAAACTAATAAACAGGCAACACATGCCTAGGGCTGCTTTACCTAAGTCCCACAAGAATCACAAATGATATTTTATTATACAGCATAAGGCTTGGAAATATGGCAATGTTATCCTTTTAGTGCTTTCTGAGTGGCCTGTGGCCATTTTCTTTCCGTAACTGAATGCAACTCTCTAAATAAAGGGTAGATGGTAAATAGCACAGAAAATCCACACAGCCACTTACAACCTCCTTTCACAGGCAATACATAGATCTATGAGCCTAGTGCAACTACGACTGGAGTTTGGGGCAGGCAGCCTTGGGGCGCCATACTGGGGAAGAGGCTGTACCAGGCATTTCCTTTATTCTTCGCATTTAAAAGCTCCTATCAGATGAGAAGCAACACATTTTGTTTTTATTTGCGTAGATATGGCAGGAATAAATACAGATGGATAGATACATGTGTGCAAACGTATTGTATTTTCTGAGAGAGAGAGAGAGAGAGAGAGAGAGAGAGGGATCATGCATCAAAGCCGTGAAAGGATCTGCAAATACAATAAAAATAAGGGGTTCAAAAGTTGAAGATATGGAGGGGGTACAGAAGATGCCTGGGGTACCGTTTGATATAGTGCAGTCCCTGAGTGCTCCAGCCCTTAAGGTTCTGCTTTTTGGTTTAATTCCATGCTATTGTCCACGGAGCTCTTCATAGTGGCTCTTCCTTGGTTTTCTGAGTTATCAGAGGTTAATCCCCTCCCTTTAGTTAATCTTTATTTACATCTCATTGGCACTCCTGTGTTGCATACCAAGAGTGCATTTTTTAAGAAAAACCAACTAATTATGTGTGCTTTTCTCACAGAAGAATAGATCAGCCTTTGTTGGAAAGGACTGGGAAGAAGTTGCAGACTGCTCCAGGCCAAAGCAGCATACATAGAAACTTAAGAAGATCCCTTCTGGATCAGATCCATCTGGTCCAGCATCAATAGCCCCTCTCCCACAGTTGTTCTCCAGCATTGCAACTGGTATTCAGCTGTATACCGTCTCTGAACATGGAAGTTTCATTTAACCAGCATGGCCAGCAGTCAGTGGCAGATTCCTCCTCCATGAATAACCCCCTTTTAAAACCATCAAAGCCAGTGATCATCACCACATCCCGTGGCGGCTAGTTCCATAAATTAATTGCACATTGTGTGTGAAAAAGTATTTTCCTGCATCTGTTCTAAATCTGCTGTCAATCAATTTCACTGACTGTATGGTTTTCCTCTCCAGTAGAAGGTTGGAGGTTCTCTAGTAGCAGCGAATCTATATTCCATAAAACAGTCTCTATAAGCTAAAGGCCATTATTCTCTCTCTGGGCAGGTTTTCCCTCCTTGTCTGTCTAAGCTGTAATCACATCTCTTATTGTGAAAGTAAGTTTTCTTGTAGGCTTTTTAGAGAGACTGAAGTTGTTATAAACCACATTATATAGCAGGAGCGATTCAGTCATTAGCTGCTTGTGGTTTGCAGTCACTGAATGTAGACCAAATGTTAACAAAGGGCCAATTCACACATCGTGGTGTAGTGGCTAGAGTGCTAGACTAGGACCAGGGAGACACGAGTTCAAATCGCCATTCAGCCATGATACTAGTTGGGTGACTTTGGGACAGTCACTCTCTCTCAGCGTAACCTACTTCACAGGGTTGTTGTGAGGAGAAACCTAAGTATGTAGTACACCGCTCTGGGCTTCTTGGAGGAAGAGCGGGATATAAAATGTAACAGTAATAATAATAATAATTAATAATAGATGTATATAGAAGGTGTGTTAGGAATGCACCTAAAAATGTAATGTACTAATGCAAATGTGTGTCAACCACTTGAAAGTGTGAACAGGCATATAGATAGTGGTGATCCAGTAGTTACTGTATATCTGGACTTTCAAAAAGCTTTTGTCAAAAGTTTTTTGTCTTGAACAAACTTACAGCCATGGGATAAGAGGATAGGTCTTCTTATGGATGGTAACTGGTTGAAGAGCAGAAAGCAGGAATATGAATAAATGAGTAGGAATAAATGGACCATTTTCCCAGTGGAAGGATGTGCAAAGCAGGGCTCCCCAAGGATCTGTTTTGGGACCAATGCTTTTTAACTTGTTCAGAAATTATTTGGAGTTGAAGTGAACAGTGTGGTAGCCATGTTTGCTGATGACGCCAAATTATTCAAGGTGGCAAAAACAAAAAAGGATTGTAAAGAGCTCCAAATGGATTTCTCTCACCTGAGTAAGTGGGCTTTAAAATGGCAAATGTGGTTCAGTGTAGGTATGTGTAAACTGATGCACATTGAGGCTATAAATCCCAATGTCACAAATATGTTGATGGGGTCTGAGCTGACAGTGACTGACCAGGAAAAGGTCCTTGGGGTCATGGTGATTAGCTCACTAAACTGTCAATATATTAATACCCTTATAGAAATCTGTGGTGCGACTGCACTTGGAATACTGTGTACAGTTCTGGTCATTGCACCTTAAAAAGGATATTGTAGAGTTAGAAAAGGTTCAGAAAAGGGCAACCAGAATGATCAGGGGATTAAAGCGATTCCCCTATAAGGAAAGATTACAATGCTTGGGCCTTTTTAGATTAAAAGAAAGCGGGTAAGGGGGGACATGATAAAGGTATATACAATCATGCATGGTATGGATAGAGAGAAATTTCCTTTTTCATAATATTCACCCAGTCATCCGTTGAAGCTCGATACTGGGAGGTTCAAGACAAACAAAAGGAAGTACTTCTTTACACTGTATATAGTTAAACTATGGAATTCACTGCTGCTGGATGTGGTGATGGCCACCAATCTAGATGATTTTAAAAGGGGATTAGACAAATTCATGTAGGGCTATCAATGGCAATAAAGCTTTTACAGTAATAGGCTGCTAAAAACTATGCATAACTAGAAGTGGGTATTTTAATAATAAAATTTTAAAAGTCCTACATAGAACAACTATTATTCCATAACAATAAAGTATAAAACATTCTGATACAAATAATATAGTAACATAGAAAATATAAAAATGTCCCAAAGTAGTAAAAATATTTGCTCGCAGGTGAAGCAGAGTCCTCTTGAAAACTGAATGCTGTGCCAAAAAATAGTGAGAAGTCTTCCCAAAGTATAAAAGTCCTCACAATCAAGTGAGAAGAGCCAAATTGGGGATGACCAGTAAGCCCTCCCTGGGTGACCACAGCAGCTGCCTACACAACTGCCGGCTCCGTCACGGAGCCGGTGGGGACTTGGGAGTTCGGGGGCCGCATGGCTCCTAGAAGTTCCCGCATGCCCTGTGTGAGCATGCAGGGCATGCTGGAGAGACCCATGAGCTGGGGGGGGGGGGGGGGCGCTGCTTTTTAGTCTCCCGTTCAGGGGTCTACTTGTGAGTTGCCATGGCACAGCAACACATGATTTTAAAAACTGGGTTTGTGGAGCGCTTGCTCTGCAAACCCAGTTTAAGGGCAGGAGCAATTCAGCTGGTTACCCACTCGTAAGGTGGTGTACACGACCAGCGACAATTGGGCTAGGCTCTCCTAGTTCGATTTTCACTGGTTGTGAGAATAGCCTCAATGGGTCAGACACATTTCAACACATGAGTCTCCTTCAGTGACCCTGTCAGGCACTGTCCCGAAGGTTGGACTTCAACTTCTTTGACTCATACAGTATCACATTATAACTCCTCTATAGAGGGCCCCTTCCCCCCAAAAAAACATTAAGAAAGTTAAAAAGTAGAATTGCATAAACTTAAAATGTAGTTATCGCTTACAAAGTTGCCTGGCCCAACTATAACTACTTATAGTTTTTAGCAGCCTATTACTGTATAAGTTTTTTTGCTCTGGTCCTTTTTTTGGCAGTCAGATTTATCTTTTGGATCAGTAAAATACTCTATTTTGTGTTGTGATCGGGCTATCGGTAGCTGCTAGCCCTGATAGCTGTGTACTTCTGTAAGGATCAGAGGTAGCATGCCCCTGAGCACCAGGTCCTAAGGAACACCAGTGGGAGGGAACAGCTGCCTTCTTTCCCCCCACTTCTGGGCTTCCCAGCTGCACCTGGTTGGCCACTGCGTGAGGCAGGATGCTGGGCTAGATGGGCCTATGGCCTGGTCCAGCAGGGTTCTTTCTTATGTTCGCCTGTAAAGAGCTGTGAGTGGCTGCAGCTTCATAGGAACATAGGAAACTGCCATATACTGAGTCAGACCATTGGTCTATCTAGCTCAGTATTGTCTTCACAGACTGGCAGCGGCTTCTCCAAGGTTGCAGGCAGGAATCTCTCTGATCCCTATCTTGGAGAAGCCAGGGAAGGAACTTGAAACCTTCTGCTCTTCCCAGAGCGGCTTCATCCCCTGAGGGGAAGATCTTGCAGTGCTCACACATCAAGTCTCCCATTGAAATGCAACTGGGGCAGACCCTGCTTAGCTATGGGAACAAGTCATGCTTGCTACCACAAGACCAGTTCTCCTCTCCTATTGAGGAGTCCAAGGAGCATGCTCAGATTTGCCTCTGCGTATTGTATGAAATGATTTCAAGAAGCTGCTGCTACTACTACTTGTATAGCACTTTTCTATTTGTATACTATTTGTAAACCACTTTTCTGCTGTTCCTCAGTTGTCCTAAACTTCTTCCAGAATGAACATTTCTGAGTGCTGGGCGTGCTGTTTCAGCACACCCACAGGCCAGATGAGGTCTATGCTGATCCCTGCTGCAAACTTGGCTGGTCTACATGGACCAGCAGGATCAGTGTGGGGAACCTAACAAATGAATGACAGTCACAACAGACTACTTTGCACCTTTTGTACCTTCTCAGCTGAGGGAAAAGCTGACCTCTAGACAAGCTTCTAGAGGTGAAAGCATCAGGCTTTAATTTCCACTGCCTTGAACAGCCCAGGGTCTTGTTTAGTGCTGCTCTCCTTTATGGAAAAGCAACTGAAATTTAAATGACATTTGAGGAGCAGAGCCTTGCAAAGCCCAAGCCTGGCTCATGTGAATGTCGTCCTCTACATCTGTTGCCACCCACTCCCTTGGAGACACACTGAAAGTTAGTCATCCCAGTCATGGCATCTCAACATCTCAACTTGTCTCACTTCCAAAAAATAAAAGAAGCTCAGTGACAGCAAATAGAGCATGAAGAGAGAGTGAACAAATCTTTGATCATTGAAGCTAATTGTTGCTATAAAGCAAAGGAGGCACATGTGTATAATAAATCCTAATGATGCATCTGAAGTTTTGCTGATTTTAACATTGGGATGTAATTACAGTATGCCTTCTGTGTAGCCTCTGGATTCCTTGCTTTGTGGTCTTCACCCGATTATAAGGCTGCATCCTTTTTGTGTTATATGATCAAATCAGATCTGACATGGGAATTCTGTGTTCTGTGCCCTCAAGATTTCTCCCTTTCTCTCAAAAAGCACCCATGGGGGGATTTGGATGGGGGCTGTGGTGTGGGGGAAGGAAGGGGCTTTAACGCTTTGCCCCTAGGAACATAGGGAGTTGCCTTATAGTAAGTCAAATCATTGGTCAGTCTGTCCTGACTGGTAATTGCTCTCTAAGGTTTTGGTCAGGAATCTTTCCTAGCTCTACCTGGATTGAACCTGGGACCTTCTGCATGCAAGGCAGATGCTGATGCTCTACTGCGGAACTGCAGTCTCATCCATCAAACAGCAGTAAAGTGCCAGTTTGGAATGATTTCTAGAATAAGCAGCATGTAGGAGTGGCTGCTGAATCCTTCCTCTGCTGGCCGATTTTCCTCCATCAACCCTTCACAGCCACCTTTTCCCCAGACACGTTCCAAGACCAGAAACAAGATCAATGAGGAAAGTGGTATGAGGGGGAAGGAATTATGGTGTGGTAGAATGCTGGGAGAAGAAATTCTAGTGGATAGAACCGATGCTCTACTTTTTTTTCTTGTTCTTTTTTTTGTGTGTGTAAAAGTTGTATTAGATGTCCTTCTCTGGGAATGTCTGATGCCTTCCAAATTTTGGACTCAAGAGCCAAAGAAATTTGATCACCTAATTTAGATTTATCTGAGATGCTAAGAATTCAGTGGTTTGTCATCACAGACTGATTCTCAAAAATCACCTGCATGTACATCCTCAAGTAAAGATGATCACTTAAAATAAATGTGACCCAAGTCCATAATAAAATGCACTCAGTTGCCTAAACCACGCCAATGTTTTCCCATCAATGTCTATGGTTTGTCCTGAATTTAATGATTTCAAACTGGCAATATTTCCTTCATCACTGAACCTTGCCAACTCATTGCTGCTAGCTTTCAGCCAATGTTATTCCAGCATCTCTCTGTAATAGCCTGGTTCCATGGTGATGTTGGACATGCAAATTTTACTTCCCCATAATAGTACTTATCTACCCACCAATTTGATTGTCATTCTTAGCTTTTTGAGACAGGCTGCATTCTCCTCTCCCTTCTATACTACTTTTGATCAACAAAGAGGACATTGAAAGAGGAATTGTGTTGCTGTCGTGCAGGGGTGGGCAAACGAGACTTCTGGGAGCTCCTTTTTCCTCCAGAGCCTTTGGAGACCAGCACAAAATATCAGTTTGGGGAGGGGAAGCCAGTCACAAAATGGTGGCTTGGGGAGGAAGTACCTGCTGCGAAATGGTAGCTTGTGCAAAAATTTACATTGCTGGAAGAAGGGATTTTAGTATCAAACCCCTTGGATTCCAGGAAGCCTTTCTGTAGGACAGGAGGGGAGCAAGAGAGGCTTCTTTGTGGGGCAAGAAAGTGGAGAAAAATGAACGAGAAAGTAAATGCTACCTTGAGCATCCAAAAAGAGCGAGATTACGAATGGTGTGGCCGTGTTCCCACTCAGCCTGCCAATCAGCTTTGCAGTACGGACTGGAAGAGAATGCAGGGAGAAGTTGGTCAATGGCCTTTGACCATTGTGGCTGGGAATGATGAAAGTTGTAGTCCAACAACATATTGGGTTCCCAAAGCCCATGGTTGGGAAACTCTGCATTAAATGATTTCATATTTGCGAACAATATTCTTCAAGATGACTGAGAATTCTTTCTGGACTAGCTAAAGGCCCATCGTATGGGGGAGTGATGGAGAATTTAATCCTTTCCCCCAACTCCACTCACATCCTTTTCCATTCCTTACTTCTGTACACTCTCATCTATCATTTGAAGTCAGTGCCATAACACTCAGTGGTGGGAGTCACTGAGAACTACTTCAGACCCTAGGCATGCCCTGCACAGGGTTCTGTGCTGGGTTCTGTTTCTTGATCACAGTAGTGTGTGACATAATGTTGGGAGAGTGAGATGAAATGTTAGGAAGCCCATCAGAACTGGCCCAGTGAATCATGTTCAAATAGACATGAATGATCTTTACACTAACTGTGACTATGTCCCACTGTTTTTCTAACTTTTGTGAGCTGCTTCTGCTTCTCTCCTTCCCAGAAAAATCCAATATATCTTTTTGTATCCTTGTTTCATTTATTTGCTACATAACTCAAACATTCCCCCAATGCTCTTAGTGGTTTTGGCATGTGTGCTTTGTTATGTCTCCCTCTCCCTCTCCTTAATAAGATGCATTCCACCTTGAATTTGAACTTGGAACCATCTGTAACTTGCTGTGAGGTGTTTAACAACTTTTTTGCAGATAAAATATCTTGTATTCGTGCTGAACTGGACTCCACAGTTACTGCAGAGTCTATTGCAGAGGTGCCCAGCAACCCCTCGTGTAGGATTGAATTGGATCACTTTCAGTTTGTTACTTCTAAAGATGTGGACAAACTGCTTCGGACTGTACACCCCCCCTCCCACCTGCTCTCTTGACCCTTGGCCAACTTGGCTTATTTCACCTGGCAGTCATATTATCATAGGAGGTCTGGTAAATATCTCTGAGGGAGGGCAGGATGTTTCCTTGTCTTAAGGAGGCTATTATTAGACCTTATTTGAAGAAACCTGCATTGGATCCCTCAGAGTTAGCTAATTACAAACCTGCATTTAATCTTCCTTGATTGGGCAAGGTGATTGAGTGAGTGGTTGCTTCTCAGCTTCAGCAAGTTTTGGATGACACAGATTATTTAGATCCTTTCCAGATTGGCTTTTGGGTGGGCTGTGGGGTTGAGATTGCCTTGGTCGGCGTGATGAATGATCTCCTATTGGCGATTAACAGAGGGAGTGTGACTCTGCTGATCCTTTTAGATCTCTCGGTGGCTTTCAGTACCATTGACCATGATATCCTGCTGGGTCACTTGAAGGAGATTGGGTAGCACTGTTTTACAGTGGTTCTGTTCCTACCTCTCTGGTAGATTCCAGATGGTGTCACTTGGAGACTATTGCTCTGAAAAGTGAGAGCTAAAGTGTGGGGTTCCACAAGGCTCCATACTGTCTCCAGTGCTTTTTAACATCTACATGAAACTGCTGGGAGAGATCATCAGGATATTTGGTGCTGGATGTTATCAATCTGCTGATGACACCCAGATCTACTTCTCCTTGCTGACCTCATCAGGAAATGGCATGACTAAATGCCTGCCTGGAGGCAGTAATGGGCTGGAAGAGAGATAACAGGCTGAAGTTGAATCCAAACAAGATGGAGTTACTGTCTGTATGGGGTCGGGATCTTGGAGATGGTTTAGATCTGCCTGTTCTGGATTGGGTTACACTCCCGCTAAAAGATTAAGTACGTAGTCTGGGAGTGCTCCTGGATCCCTGGTTTCTCAGGTTGAGGCTGTGACCAGGAGTGCTTTTTATCAGCTTTGGCTGATATACCAGATACATCAATTTCTGGAGACAAATGACCTTAAAATAGTGGTACATATATGCTCTATGTACAAACCTCTAGGCTTGACTACTGTAATGCACTCTATGAGTGGCTGCCTTTGTACATAGTTTGGAAACTACAATTGGTACAGAATGCAGCAGCCAGATTGTTCTCTAGGTTTACTCGAAGGGACCATATAACACTGGTTTTGAAAGAACTGAACTGGCTGTTGATATGTTTCTGGGTGAAATACAAAGTGCTGGTTATTATCTATAAAGCCCTTAACGGCTTAGGTCCAGGGTACTTAAGAGAGTGCCTTCTCTGTCATGAACCCTGTCGCCTATTAAGATCATCTGGAGAGGTCCAGTTACAGTTGCCACCAACTTGTTTGGTGACAACTCAGGACTGGGCCTTCTCTGTGGCTGCTGCAGGGCTTTGGAACATGCTCCCTACTGAAATAAGAGCATCTTCTTCTCTGTTTGTTTTTAGGAGGACCCTGAAGACATACCTATTTTCCCAGGCCTTCAACTCAGACCAAATTTTAAATTTCCATGTGTTTTTATCTATTATGATTTTTATCCTTTTTATGAATTTTAAATGGTGTTATATTTTATAGTATGTTTTGATTTTGTACACTGCCTAGATATTTCTATACTAGGTGGTATATAAATTCAAACAGTCAGTCAGTCAGTCAATGCCTAAGCAACCTGATCAGATTAGATATGTAGCTCATCTGTCTTTTGTTGCTTGCTTGTTCCAGAGACTTTTCGTGTACTTTTTGTTTTGTTTGCAAAGTTTATTTTTATGGATTCTTTGTACAAATACACTACAAAGCTCAAATAAAACAACAAAGCTCAGCAACCCTTTTGACCATGCAGATGACCTCCATGCATGTGTGGAGGCCATAAGCATGCCAGCATCTCGTGAAAACAGCTGGGGAAGAGTGCTGCCAGCACACGTAGATAGCTGGGAGGACTGCGGCAGATTCAGGCAGTGGCGGAGAAGCACGTATGCACCTGCTCTCCTCCATTTTAAAGGGGCCAGGGATGTGTTCCAAATTGTGTGTCAAATTGTGATTCGTGTGCATCCCTACAAAGCTCCCACTGCAGGATAAATTCTGTATTTAACCAGGCTTAACCTTTTTTGATCCTCGCAACAATCAGCAGTGGTTGCTGAATGCCTCTGGTCTTGTGGTAAGGTAAAGTGTGCCTTCGAGTCGGTGTCAACTCCTGGCGATCACAGAGCCCTGTGGTTGTCTTTGGTAGAATACAGGAGGGGTTACCATTGCCATCTCCTGCGCAGTATGAGATGATGCCTTTCAGCATCTTCCTATATTGCTGCTGCCCAATATAGGTGTTTCCCATAGTTTCCCTGCTGCGCCATTAGGTGATGGTCTTGTGATAGTGAGTATGAATTGTCCCCTTTGCTAAGCAAGGTCTGCCTTGGTTTGCATTTGGATGTGTGACTACATGTGAGTGCTGTAAGATATTCCCCTTAGGGGAAGGGTCCATAGCGCAGTGGCAGAGCATCTGTATTCTTGCATGCAGAAGGTTTCAAGTTCAATCCCTGGCAGCATCACTAAGTAGGGCTGAGAAAGACTCTTGCCTGAAACAGAGGAGTGGGGGAGCGAACGAAGAAAACAGGGAGTGGTGAGGGGCAAGCCAGGTGGCTCTCAGGAGTTGAGTGGCTTGGGTTCTTTGAACCTATCTGCTCAATTACAGCTCCACCCTGGTTCCTTTGTTCTTCTAGTAGGAACTGCCAACTGCCTTTGTGGGGTGATTGAGTGGAGGGAATTCTGATCCTTATTGCTAACCATTGGGAGGTGGCCTCAGTTGGAAGGCAACCATGCAAGTGTGTGGTTGCTCACTGGTTAGCCACCCTTGTTGGCATCAGCCAAGATGGTTAGCCAGTCAACGAACACATGCTTATATGGAGCTGACTGAAGCCTCCCTTGCCTCCCTGTGGTCATCAGTAAGGGCTGGAATTTCCTTCCCCTCTTAACCATCCCCCAGTGATGGTCATCAGTTCCAAGCTGCTTCACTCCTTGTTGCTGGCAACGCTTCTAGTCCACACTGAGCAATAACTAGTTTTCCTGCAAGGAATAGCAAGTGAGGAGTGGGGATTAGCCTCAGGACTGGATTGAGAGGCAGGTGACCCAAGCAACTGCCTGGACTACCACCCATTTCAGTTCTTCTCACAATTAAAAAGCATTTTAAGATTAGAAGAAACTAAATTGTTTTTATTTTCTTATATGTGGCACGAGTATACCACAGATTTATAGATCTATTTGTGCACATTTGTCACCTTGCTTGACAGGGATAAATCATGCATGCAGATCATGTGTCAAAGTCGTGAAATGATAAATGCAATTTTTAAAAAAAAAGGTCTTGAAAAGTTGAACATATGAAGGGGGACGTCAAAGGCTACCTTTGCCTGTGCCTGGGGCACCATTTGGCCTAGGGCTGGCCCTGGCCAGGATCCAGACTTCTACTCCTAAAGGGACCTGCTCACTTTAGCTACCACAGCTACCTCTGCCCCTGCTTTTTTTGCTTCTGGACTGGCAACTGGAGAGGTCGCCATTATTCCTCAAGTGACCAGGTTTGGCTCGGGGGCCTCTAGTTGCTGGACATAAGCTATGTTTGGTTCTGAAGGTGCCTCGTCCATTGGGGAGCCTCCAAGGGTGAGAAGTGAGATTTTAAATCAGGCCTCCCCAGTGTAAGTCTCAGCGCTTTATCTTCTGCCCCACAGTGGTTCTCATTAGGCACATATGAGCTGGGACATAATACAAAACAACACGATGTTTATTAAGCATAAAAACCCATTAGGCGACAAGCAAGCAGCAGGGGTAGGAATGTAGCTACAGTTTATTTTCCTTAATTAAGGATAACTGGGTATATTTGTCTCAATTGCCTTAGATCATTCAAAGCTGTTGGATTTTCCTTGACTTGTCAATGTAAACACACCCCCTCTGGCTTTCTATTAATTATTGTTCATTAACTTAATAAGAGCATGGTTGCTACTAATGGAAATATATTGAACTGTGGCACAAAAGTATCATCTCCTTTGAATTTAATTTGAAACATTGCACCGTTGGTAATCTTTTATTCAGAATGCTTTACACCTCCTGGAAGGTGAGAAAATTGCTAGTAGCGATCTGATTTGTAATAAATTCATGAGTTATGTCACATCTCTGCAGTTTAGGAACATAAAATGTTAGGGATATGCAGAGAAACCAGAATATTGTGCTCATGGGGCAGCTGAGAGCATTCCAGTCTAGAACCTTCAAGAAAGAGAGAGAACAGGGAGGGAACTGCAATTCCTAACTGACTGTAAGAACCAGCTGAAAATCCAAGTGGCATATGTGAGGGAAGAGCAGTAGATTTAGATCTGTTGTTTCTTTTCTGGAAAGGAAAATGTTGCAATGGGGATTGAGGAAAGTCCATAGAGAGCCCCTGCCTGTCTGAAGGACTAATAGAAACCAAAACTGTGAGGAAAGTTGTTTGATGAATATATAGACCACCCTTCAGCCATTGTTCTGAAATAGAGGTATGTCTGAGAAACAGTAAATGTCAGTAAAATTGCAGACATGACAGTTAAACATTTCTGTTCATAACATAATAACATTTTAGCCATAAAAGACTTTTTTGAAGACCTTTCAGTGGTGGCCGTCAGCCTGATAGATGGTGGGGCTGCCAGGACGTTATTGTCTCTGTTTGGGGGTGAAATTTTGAATGGAAAATAGCCTGCAGTGAAATATTTAACTGCCTCCCAGGCACTGTCACTCACCCACTCAATGTTGGGTGCTTTTCAGGTTGAAATGTTAATGCTTTTCATTAAGAAAGAAACACAACCAGTTGGAGCGTCTTTACACACAATTGCATGTAACGTGTAGTTTGCCTCTTTAAAGGTTCTTATGAAAGGGTTTGATTTTCCTTCTCTTTCCCACCTTAGGATCTTAGCTCATTTGCTATGCCATTTTTGGATGGAGATGTGGACAGTTCAGAGAAACATGCTTCACGAAAGGTAGGATTCTCAAGACTTAACCGCGTTCTCTTTATCTCTCTGGTAGTGAAATAAGATTGCCCATCTGCTTATCATTCAGGGATCTGTTATATTCAGATAATCATTTTGTTGAGCTATGGCTGATTCACATGACAGTATTTAAAGAGAAAGTAACTCCAAGATCATTTGGTCTCTCAGTGTTAATGGGGCCATAGCTTAATGGTAGAACATCTGCTTTTCATGAAGAAAGTCCCAAGGTGAACCCCTGGTATCTCCAGGTAGGGCTGGGAAAGACACCTGCCTGATGTGTTGTGAAATGGAAGTTATTTTTAGAAGGGGATACTATGTTATCATTGTATGAAGACACTATCACAAGACCAGTGAATTAAGTTAAAAACTGAAAGCAAAAACAATCTTGTGATGACTCCTCACCTGAAAATCAAACATACGAACATAGGAAGGGCCCTGCTGGATCAGACCAGAGGTCCATCTCATCCAGTATCATGTTTCCCACAGTGACTAACCAGATACTTTTCATGAATGAATGAATGAATGAGCTAGCCATTATTACCAAATATAAGATCCCTTGCACTCCAAAACTGGGTTGGTTGATTAATTAGATGTTGTATAAATAACTAGTTTGTTTTGTTGGTCTGTAATTTCCTGCCATCCAATTTTCATGGGGTAACCCTAAGTTCTAATGTCAGAGAAAATGAGAAAACAAATCCCCGTCCATCAGGAAGCACTTCTCTGGGTGTACCTTCAGTGACACTCCACTGTGATCCACTATGATGAGTTACTTTTGCAACAGTGACTTAACATTTGGAACGAGGACCTTGGAGGGAGCCTGTTTAGCCTGTATGGTGAACATTGGAGCTAGCTTGCTGGCTTGAAAAACTTGGATAAGGAGCTAAGCCCCACTTTTCCCAAGGTGGTGATGTCTGCTCCACACTAAGCCATTCGGTTAGTCAGCTCTGTCACATTCTATTTTGGCTGAGTGACGTTCCTTTGACCCGGCAGGATTTGTTGTCATTTCCTCACAGCTGAGCTGTGCAGAATCATTGGATCACTGAGCATAAGTGTGTGCTGTGTTGCATGGTTAATCCTCCATTATCACCCCAGCTATACCAAGCTAACTCTTTTGATTTCGTAAGCTCTTTTGTTCCACCTGAATGAGGAAATCATCCAATTAAACCATCCAATTAAATTGATCAGAGAGGCTCTCATTAAGCACCACTGGAAAGGAAGAAAACAAGCAAACTTGTCCTCTCCAGTTGTGTGTAAGCTCTTCACTAAGGTGAGCGGAAGAACATTTCTTCTGAGTTGATCTGCTTTTCACATATGGATTTTTGACTCTTGATCCATCTAGGCAGGTATTTCTTGCTCTGACTAGCAGCTGCTCTGCAGCATTTCAGGCAAAGGCATTTTAAGCACAGCTCTTGGATATCGCTTATTGGAGGTTGAATCCAGGCCCTTCTGCATATATAGCATGTGCACTGCTACTGAGCTATGTCTCTCTCTGAGTAAAGAAGCATAAGTAGGAGCAAATGGTATAACACAGTGGCTCTCAGTGTTGGGTCCTCCGATGTTGTTTGGCTGCAAGTCCTATCAGTTAGGAGGATAGGTTAGGAACCCCTGCTGCATGTTAAATGGGCAAAGAGGCACCTTTAAAAGTGATGGTTCCCTTTATATTAACCATTGGGAAGGCAACTTGCCCCCTTCAACTCCAGTGGCTGTTGCTGATGTCTACCTTGTGTTGTCTTTTAGATTGTGAGCACTTTGGGGACAGGGAATTATCTTAATGATTATTCTTTTGTAAACCACCATTGTAAAGCACTTTGAAAACTTTTTTTGGTCGAAAAGTGGTATCTATCTATCTATCTATCTATCTATCTATCTCTCTATCTAAGGCCTAGATCGTGTGTGGCAAGCCCCACCCCTGCCGCAGCCATGACCAATGAAAATATGGGCCCGTGCCTGGAGGAGGAGGAGGAGTCACAGATAGGAAGTGGCCATGGCGGGCGGGATGGTGGCAGGGGGATGTGGCTGGTGTAGCATGGCGCTCCAGCAGCACTGGCAGTGGAGAGGGGAGACCAAGGTGGGCATGGCAGCGGAGATGGTGGTGGCAGCGGGCAGCTTAAGGTAGGGGGAGAAGGTGGGACAGGGGACCGGATCAGCCCGTGGGGGCTAGAGGCAGGGAGAACAAGTGTGCAGTTGCTCTGCACTGTCCCAGCTAGTAATAATAGTAACCCCTGATGTAACCGGAACCACAGTTGCCTTAAATAGGAAGGCAGGAGAAGGCACTGTGTTACTCTTTATAGTATTTGGACTGAGGGGTCCTTCAAATCTTTAAAGCCATGAAGCTGACTGAGTAATTTTTGTCTGGTTTCTGTCTCTCAACAAAGCCTACCTCACTAGGTTGCTGCAAGGATTAGGTGGGATTTGCCCTGTATATGCTCATAAGAAGAAAGGTGGGCTACAGTTGGAATAAAACTAATGGATACTAATGTGCAGTTTGACTGACTGTGAGTGCATTCAGTCATAGCACCAAGCCAAGGGAAGGGACTGTTGATCAGTGACAGAGTACATGATTTGCGTATGGAATGTCCCAGGTCTGGTAGCACCTCCAAGTTGGGCTGGGAAAGATTTCTGTCTGAAACCCTAGAGAGGCTAAAACAGAGGAAGGCAAAAAAGGGTAAGTCCAAGAGATGTAGCACATGAATCTTGCTGTAGGAGCAATAGGAACATAGGAAGCTGCCATATACCAAGTCAGACCATTGGTCCATCTAGCTCAGTACTATCTACACAGATTGGCAGTGGCTTCTCCAAGGCTGCAGGCAGGAGTCTCTCTCAGCCCTATCTTGGAGATGCCTGGGAGGGAACTTGAAACTTCTGCATGCAAGCATGCAGGTGCTCTTCCCAGAGTGGAAGACATCCCCTAAGGGGAATATCTTACAGTGCTCACATGTAATCTCCCATTCAAATGCAATCAGAGTGGACCCTGCTTAGCAAAAGGAACAATTCCATGCTTGCTACCACAAGACCAACTCTCCTCCTGAATAGTTGGGGATGGACCCATTGCTCAATGGTATTGCATTTGCATTGTATGCAGAAGGTCCCAGCTTCCATCCCTGGCAGCATCTTTAGGTAAGGCTGGGAAAGACTCCTGCCTGAGACCTTAGAGTGCCACTGCCTTTTGGTGTAGACAATACTGAGCTAGATGGACCAATGGCCTGACAATATAAAGTATATTCCTTCTACGTCCAAGAGCAGCAATGAACTTGCATAGTTCCTCCTCTGTCTCTCTCTCCTCCCTCCTATTGGGTGTCACAATTTCTGCACTTAAATCTGGGTGCTCAGGAAACTGTAGTTTGTCATTGCATCTGAACTGGCAATCTATGCAGCTCTCCAAAGTTTGAAACAGGAGTCTGTCTCAACCCTAACACAAGGACTCAAACCTACACATACATTCTGAATGCCCTTTGTGTGCACTTGGATACTCGTCGTTACAGTTCAGATGATCCAACAAACTATGATTATTGAATTGTGAATGAGCAAAGTGCCCACACGCTTCTTCCTCCTGTTGTGCACCTAGCTGAATTCAAGGCTTTCTGCTTTGTAAAACCACTCTTTCCCATTATGTATGAACCAGGAAACTGTTTTAAGGGATTTCTCATACTAGGTTTGTAGTAGACCATGGTTAGTTTGTCAGATTGTCTGAACTGTACCAGTGCATTTTCAGATTGATTTGTCCTCCTCCTCCCCCCCCCTACTCCTTATTTTTTGTTTGTTATTTTATTTTATTTACACCTTGGAACTGCTGCAAGAAAAATGCCAGGAACACATCATTCTGGCTTGAAATAGTCCTTTTGATTTTGGTAGGGAGAAATTGGTTTTTCAAAATTCTGCAGTGATGACTCACTCCTTTCAGGATGGAACTCTAGGCACGATGCAGTTTCAGAGCTCAACGCCTGATTCTTCAGGAACAAAAAGGGTTTTTAAGCAAGACATGTGCCTGCATCATAAAGGGCTTGTTTTTCCCCCCATTGTGGGTACAGAATTTCATCTAGGGATGGAAATATGAAAATCCACACCAGATTGGATGCTAATTTATTTAATCTTCTTCTCCTATGACTGGCTAAGAGGAGAATAAGGTGCCACCTGATAAGAGAATTGTTTTCAGATGAGGCTCTCCTTGTACAGGAGTGAGGGTAAATTGCAAGTATTTGTTGACTCATTTTCCTCCTTACTAGTGACTTGTTCACTTCAGGAATGAGTTTGAAAATTGTTGTAGCCCAAGATGCTGCTGTTCCTCCAGCCATAACTGTCAATTGTAGCTGTTCGGAGGTGGTACAGAAATGTGATTTGTTGTCAAAGGCAGTACCTAAAATATGTCCCTGTTGGAGCTAAATACACAAATGGGAGGTGCTGCTTCTGGAGGGCTTTAAAATTAGTTCTAAGCAAAGTTATTTAACACCAAGGTGAAGCTTTAGATAGGTTTGTGTGTTAGTAGCATCCTAGCAGATATTAGTGAAATTTGGACAAGATGCAGTAAGAATGAAAAGGAAACCATTCATCTTAGATGTCTCTATTGCATTTTCAACATTGTTCCACAGGACAAAATATCAAATGCTAAAATATGCTTGGCTGGGGAAAGGATCAGGGGAAGGAGTGGAAGGTTGTTGGAACACCCTGGTTGCCTCCCAGCATAACTTGGCATCTTTTAGCCATGTCAGTCTGTAACAGGGTGGATTTGATTTAAATCATGATTTAAATCACTAGTCAGTAAGACTAGATTTAAATCATGGTTTTTTACATAAAGACTCATTCTTGCTTTTACAACCAGATGAAGGTTTCATTTTTGGTCCTCTTCTAGATAGAAAAATTGCCCAAAATAATCTTACAGAAATCTCTGGAAAAGCATGACATTGTGAATGGATTAATGAAATTCATTTACCAAAAAATGTAAACATTGCATATATACAGCCTCATGCTACACAATTAAAAAACAATCCTTATTTCATGATGAATAACCTTTGGACTATAATGGATCTTAAACAGAAAGCTATCTTTAGATAGATTTTTCCCCTCAAAAGGATTTTATTTTTAGAAAATCTGATTTAAAATTTAAAAATCTGATTGAAATAAAAAATCTGATTTAAATTTTTTAAAATCTGATTTAAATTAAAAAATCCATTTTTAAAAAAACATTGATTTTTATCCACCCTGATCTGTAATAGAAGAACACTTATTTATGTATTTATATTATAAACATTTCTGTCTTCCCTCTATTCTGTCAAACATACAAAGCAGCTTACAACGTAATTAAGAACATCCATTCATTCCCCAAGACCATTGAGTAGACGGCAGGCTAATGCTTCACTTCAGAGATTTGAAAAATGTCTCTGGATGAGCCAGTGGCAGCTGGTGCAAACAATTTGGTTGCGGCGGGGTGGGGGTGGGGGGCTGAAAATGAGCCACAGGTGCAGTGCATGATGCTCACATTCTGCCCTGCCCTGGCTACCTCTCTCCCTCGTGTCTCACCCCACTCTGAGCCCAGCAGGCTGGTGATTCACTCGTTAGAGAACTGAACTCCCCAACTGCCATGTTCGGGAGTTCAGTCCCAACTGGGTCACTTACCAGCCCACTGGGCTCAGAGAAAGGCAAGATGAGAGAGGTAGCCAGGTCGGAATGGAATGGGAGCATCGTGCATGGCACCTGTGGCTCATTATACACACACACACACACACACACACACACACACACACCCTCATTTGTACCAGCTGCCACTGGGATGTGCACTGGTCTCCAGGCAAGGAGGACAGACACATATCTAAATTAGCCAGGAATTCCTGGGATGCTCCCTTTGTCTGCATAGGATTAGTACTAGTAGGCTGTTTTGCTGTAAGGGGTTATGGTCTCCACTGGCTAAAATGGAGGAAGCTAAAGAAGTGCCAGTCCAATAGATGTCCTATACTACGCACAGATAACATCAGACATTGCAGCAGCAGTGGGCCGAATAAATCATCATCATCCTAGAAAACAAGGATGGAGAACAAAACCTTCTGTTTAGTATTATTTTAGAATGTTTATAGTATTCTCAGCATACCACCAGAATTACTGCAAGTCCAGCTCTTTAGCAAAATAGCTGCTTTTTTGTTGTTGTTCAAGCCAGTGGCCCACAAAAGCTTGGCTGAAAAATAGTGCCGAGCCCATGGTGGGTGGAGATTTGAACTCTCGTCTCCCTAGCCTAAGCCATTAAAAAAAAAAAGTAAGCAAATGTATGAAGCTGCCTTTGAGTCTGATAATTGTTCCATCTAGCTTAGTGTTATCTGCTGAGGCAGGAGCCCTCCAGGGTTTCAGATTGTTTCGGAAAGGCATATGTAGCCCAGCTGGGGGGAAATGCAGTCATCTGCTAAACTCTTGGAGGATGAGGCATGAGAACGAATGATGGCCCAGTAGAAAGATGGGCCAGAAAACAGAGGGCAAGATATGGAAGAATGGCCTGGTGTGTCAGGTGCCTAATTTCTGGGGAAAGAGATGTGAAGATTGGGAGAGAGATGTGAGCCAGCAGTCTGCTGTCTCATGGCAAATGCCATTTTGGGTTCGGATGAATTATTGAATGTAAGACATGGTGGCTAATAGTACAACTTACATAGGAAGCTGCCATATACTGAGTCAGACCATTGGTCTATCTAGCTCGTATTGTCTTCACAGACCATCTGCCGCCCACCTCCATTCACCCAACTCCTTGCTGCTTCCACCTTCTCCTCTGTCCGCCCACATCCTCGCTTCCTCTGCTGCCTTATACTGACTAGCTGTCCCTGCTCCTGGGTGGAAGCAGGAAGTGTTTGGAGGGAGCAGGAAGTGTTTGATTGTGTAGATGTGGGTGAGTATGCATAGTGTGCACTGCTAGGACATGGGGTAGGTTAGCGGGGTGTGCAGGGACTGCCACCACAACTCTAGGTATGCCACAGGCACCATTCCACTCCGATAGTGAACATAAGAACAGCCCTGCTGGATCAGGTCTAAGGCCTATCAAGTCCAGCATCCTGTTTCCCATAGTGGCCCACCAGATGCTTCTGGGAAGCCCACAGGCAAGAGATGAAGGCATGCCCTCTCTCCTGCTGTTGCTCCCCTGCAACTAGTATTTAGAAGCATCCTGCCTCTGAGCCTGGAGGTAGCTTATAGCCATCAAGACTAATAGCCATTGATAGGCCTGTCCTCCATGTTTTACTATGGTTCTGCTCCTACCTCTCTGGCAGATTCCAGATGGTGTTGCTTGGAGACTGTTGCTCTGCTAAGCAAGAACTGAAGTGTGGAGTCCCACAGGGCTCCATACTATCTCCAGTGCTTTTTAACATCTACATGAAACCACTAGGAGAGATCATCAGGAGATTTGGTGCTGCGTGTTAGCAATATGCTGATCACACCCAGGTCTACTTCTCCATGCAAACCTCATCAGGAAATGGCATATCTTCCCTAAATGCCTGCCTGGAGGCAGTAATGGGCTGGATGAGGGATAACAAACTGAAGTTTAATCCAGATCAGACAGAGGTACTGACTGTGGGGGGCCAGGACCCGAGAGATGGCTTAGATATACCTGTTCTGGATGGGGTTACACTCCCTCTGAAAGATCAGGTTCTTAGCTTGGGAGTGCTCCTTACCCAAAGCTCTCCCTGGTTTCTCAGGCGGAGGCGGTGGCCAGGAGCACTTTTTATCAGCTTCGGCTGATACGTCAGCTACATCCATTTCTAGAAGTGAAAGAAGTGAAACAGTGGTACATATGTACATACAGTGGTACTGTAATGTGCTCTATGTGGGGCTGCCTTTGTACATAGTCCGGAAACTACAATTAGTATAGAATGTGGCAGCCAGATTGGTCTCTGGGACAACATAACACTGGTTTTAAAAGAACTGCATTGACTGCCAATATGTTTCTGGGTGAAATACAAAGTGCTGGTTATTACCTATAAAGCCCTAAATGGCTTGGGTCTAAAAGGCTATTTAAGAGAGCACCTCTGTTGTCATAAACCCTGATGCCTGCTACAAACTTCTGGAGAGGTCCGGTTACGGTTGCCACCGGCTCGTTTGGTGGTGACCCAAGATTGGGCTTCCTCTGTGGCTGTTCCAGGGCTTTGGAATATGCTCCCTGCCGAAATAAGAGCCTCTCCTTTTCTGTTTGTTTCAGAAAGAACCTCAAGACTTTCCTGTTTTCACAGGCTTTTAATTAGAATTAATTTTAATAATTTTAAAAACTTGTTTTAGTAACTATTTTATTCTATTTTTATTGTGTCCTGTATTTTAATCTGTGACTTTTAAATATTTTAAATTTTGTACACCGCCTAGAGATGTACATATCAGGCGGTATAAAATAAATAAATAAATAAATAAATTTGTTTAAGCCCCTTTTAAAGCCGTTCAAGATGGTGGGCATCACCAAGATGGTGGCAGAGCATTCAATAGATTAATGATGTGTTGAGTAAAAAAGTTACTTCATATGTCTGGATGACTGCAAATTTTGGGGGGTAATATTTGCTATTGAGAAGATAGAGAAGTTGTGTGTACATGGACGTAAGCAACATGTACTCTCTTACAGGTCAGCAACAGATTAGATCAGATCCTTAAAGAGAAACTGCTACACTTTAAGGTGACTTCCATCTGCTTTCAGCTCAGCATTCTCTCTGTCTCCATTCCAGTCTCTGTCACTCTCAGAAACTGTCTGCTTTCAGTTTCTTTACAGTGACACCACACACACACACACACACACACACACACACACACACACACATATACATATCCTTGGATGCATGGAGTATGAATCACCTTTGACAGCTTCTGGTTTAGAAAGGCTCTGCAGAACTCTCAACCAATAGCCCACCCATTCGGTGATGTATCTTGGCCACTGAAACATTAACATGCGCCTCTTTGGCCATCATCAGTGATCTGCACTAACAAAGAAAGGGCCAGTGGGCCTTCTTGAACCCATTAATAGCCCATTTAATAATAAAGTTGTCCCAAATGACATCCTATGCACTAAATGTTACCCAGAGAGACAATAACTGCATCACTTAGTGCAGTAGTATTCTGTAGGCAGGAATGTCTTCATCCCAGATGACAGTAATCTAACTATGCCTTGACATGAGGATTGATGGCGAATCATTCCATGTAATCTACTAAGTGCAATTGTTGTTCCTAGCCTTTGTAGAAATTCTTTTCTCCTGCTATCCTTCCAAACTCTTTGCCTCAAATAATATATTGGGTGGGGTGTGGGATCCTGTCCTATCCTGTTCTATCTTTTCAACTTCTTGATGACATCACCTGCATGCCATGATATAAACATTCTGACTACAGTGGTCCCTCGACTTACGAAGATAATCCGTTCCGAACGCACGTTCATAGGTCGGAATTTTCGTAAGTCGAAAAGCGCATCCATGGAGGTCCGGAAACACTCGTAAGTCGAGGAAACCGCATCTAAAAATTCGTAGGTCGAGGAAGCCGCATCTGAACCGGCAACGACTTCCGGTATTTTTTGTCGTTCGTATATCGAAATCTTCGGATGTCGAGTACTTCGTAAGTCGAGGGACCACTGTATACTGCAATGGGTTTTTTAAGCTGTTCTGATATAGGAAGAGGCAGGAGCTAACTGCGTCTTCCCTGTTAACTTTGAAAAGAGGCACATTTCGAAGTGGCAATTCTTTTATATTCAGCAGGGGGAGAGTAATTGGTCATATTCACCCAGCACAGCATACTCCAGGGACTGTTGTTGGTGTCTGCCTTGTGTGTGTTTTTATATTGTGAGTGCCTTTGGGGACAGGAAATCATATTATTATTAGTCTGTGTAAATTGCTTTGAAAACCTTTGTTGAAAAGCGGTATATAAATAAGTAGTAGTAGGAACACATGGATATAGATGAGATGCAAAACGTTCTGAAATTTGAGGAAACTGTTCACTGAGCTCAGAGTACAAGCAAAACATTGTAGGAGTTTCAGCACTGCCACAAGATATTTCTAGGGGCATACCTACACTTTGGACTCAATATTTATGCCCTCATCTTTGGTAACTGTATTTCAGGTGAAGACACAAAGATACTGGGAATGATGCAGAGAAGGGGTCAGTGCATTTCAGGGAAGTGAGGGTTGTCCTTCCGGTTGCTGGCAGTTACCATTTTTACCCCACCCTCACCCCGGCCAATGATGCTCTGTCATTGCATCTGTCGTTAAGTGGCACTGTGCTTAGCTCAGCGGACTTCTGGGGGGAAATGGCCACTATGCGGCTCCTCAGAAGCACCCTCAGAATAATCCTATGTAATAATGTAGCATTGATTGAGAGCAGGTGGACCTCCAGGACCTAAAAATTGTGGCAGCTGGCTAGCAAATACCAGCAAGAGCACTGCTGCCATGAAATAGTTGGCAGCAAAAAAGGTAAGCTCGGAGTGTGGCTTCAGCCCATTGCATCCGCCGCCCCCCGCCCCAGGTAGCTCACTCGAAATTCAAGCCAAAATTTCTTATTTAAAAAGCACTAGTCTCTTTCTGAACTATATAGATCGGGGATCTCACATTCTCAGATCTGTTGACCCTAGGATCTCAGTTGTGTATCAGCATGCAGTTCTTGCACAGAAAGGCTCACACTGTGGCAGCCCTGATTCTTGGACCCGTCTGCAGACTGATGTAGGCGTATAGAAGCATCCTCATTGCTGGAGTTTCACTGATCGGCTTGTGCTTCTCAGCATCCTCTTTTCGCCCTCTGGTGCTCAGCCTGCAGAACAGCTTTAGGATGTGAGGTGTTCTGGTGACTGCACGCTAATGGTGTTGGCTGTTGCTGCTGCTCTTTCTGTGCTGAACATTCACTTTGATTTTATGCCTGAGTAATATTTAAACAGGATGTGCTGAGAACAATGAATCAAGAAATGCCCAACCTTTGATTTTTGTACCTGAGCTTTTGTAACTGTTTAGGGCATCGGAAGGACCCGCACGTATCTGAAGTCACTGGTAGTTGTGGGCATTTTTATTGGGGTTTAGATACTGTGTGATAAGCACGGAAGAGATAAAAGCTGATTATATGAAATACCCATGGGGCTGAAAAAAATAAATAAGGGTGCAATCTTCTCTTCTTTTTGCTGTTATGTTTTTTTAGTTCTTGTCATTAAGGTAAATAATTAATCAAATTATCTAGTTTGAGGTGCTCTGAGTGGAATAATTACTGCAGCATCAAAGCAGAGCATGGAATAGTGTGAGATGTTTTGCTTTGTGCCCCCATCCCATTAGTTGCTTAAGTCATAAAACAATTGAAATAGCTGTGTGCATCGTACATATCATCAATATCAGCATATCACTCTGAAGCTTCTTTATTAGGGTTGTGATTAAAGTCTGTGAACAAATTTCATTTCAGTCTAAGTGAATATTGTTGGATTTCAGTTAAAATTTGTTTTTCAAAATGGCTACTACATATTGTAATTGAAAAATGCCTATTACCAGCTCCGAGGGTGAGTGTGTGCAAGTTGAAATTGCATGAAACATTTAGAATATTGTTTTAAAATTTTAAATTGTGTTTTGAATGTCTTGATTTTAAATTTTTTGTTTTTCATTAATGTTTTACTTTTAATCTTGTTGTAAACTGCTCAGAGATGCAAGTTTTTGGCGGTGTAAAAATATGATAGATAGATAGATAGATAGATAGATAGATAGATAGATAGATAGATAGATGTAAGACTCAAGTCCTATTCACACATTATGTTCATACAGATCTGTACAGATTTGTATGGACAAATGGTTAGTCAGACATTATATTCAGTGCATACAGTAGTAAATTTCCTTTCTATATCCTTTATTTGCAGGGGCCTAGGTTCACTTATTAAATGAATGCATGTATAATTGTTCACAAAAAAATATGTATATATGTACAGACTATACATATCTGAATAGGGCTTCAGTTCTGACATTAACAAGTCCTTTTGCTTGGCTTGTTTGTGTACTACATCAGGCCCAAGTTATTTATTTTATATATATAGTTTAACTAATGGAAACTTTCTAAGGGAAATAGCAACTTTGGTGAGTGGTGGGCGATCCAGATCATTTGCTGGGACTGGTATGTCTCTTTTATTGATATTCCCAGTACATTTCAAATGAAATCATGTTTCAAGAAATATTTGTCATCTTTACAAACCAGTTAAGTGGCAAACCTATAACAAGACCTTTAACTTTCCCCCTTTGCCATTGTCCTAATGTGGTTGCTCTCCACCTGAAGCTGTTTTCCCCTCTGGGAGAAAAGCTCTTGTTGACACCAATGAGAACGTTCCTCTTGGGGGATATAGCAGTTGGTGGCGGCCAGGGGTAGGGAGGCATGCTTCAGATTGGGGTCACAGCAAAGCAGAAAGTTTAAAGTGCCCCTCTTCCATGCCATGATCCCAGTACAGATTGGACTCCTTGCAGCTGCTATTTTAGTTAGAAAAACAAACATACAAGGCCCAAACTATGAATGTAATATAACACATAATTTGACCCTAAAAGCAATGTGTAACTTCTAACTTATGTCTCATTTATTTCAGTGGGATTTAATGATGATTAACTTAGTCCGGTTGCTACCCAATAACCATGGGTCAAGTTGGCAACTGACAACTTGCCATGCCTTCTTGAGAACTCCAGCCATTCCTAATCCAGACTTCTCTTCAGTGTTCTTTCTAATTTTTTTCATCTGTGTGCAGAATGAGTTTTGTTCTAGGTGACAGTATCAAGGCAGTGATACACAATTAACTGAGCGGACATCAGAAAACGTGTGAGCGCATGCACATGAGCACACCTTAGAGGGCTTACTTCTTTTCTTGTCTCTGAACTTGTGTTCTGACATTGTGTTCTGGCATTAGAGTCTAGCCTTCTTTGCAGGGACTCTCTTGCTTTGCGGAGAATCAGTCTTTTTCTTTTCTTTTCTTTTTTTAAAGACTCATGCTATTGTTCATATATAAAGATTAAGGTTTCCAGAACAGAGGCCTAATAGAGATTCATTGTGTTGTATAGCCTTGGGAACTGTGAAGAGAGACCTCTATAGGGATGGTTATTTAATTAGGTTCCTAGGCAGCAGTGTTCCCTCTAACAGGGATTCCCAGATGTTGTTGACTACAACTCCCAGCATCCCCAGCTGCAATGGTCTTTGGCTGGGGATTATGGGAGTTGTAGTCAACAATATCTGGGAATCCCTGTTAGAGGGAACACTGCTGGGCAACCATTTTGGTTGCTAAGGAAATGGAAGAGAGGCTGAATAGTTAAAGCTTGAAGAGGAACCCCATAAAATAGGGAGTGGAAGATTGAAAATCCCCTTCAGAGAATTGGTCAGCTGTCCAACATATTGGACACTGTGTCAAAAGGTTGCTGGACACAATCCTAACCAGGATTAGTTAGAGGTCCTGAAACTTCTGAAGGGAGGGCTATATAAAGGGCTGTGAGAGGACTCAGAGAGGAGATTGGGTAGAAGACTGGCCTGAGGAATAGAGTTGAAGGCAGAAGACCAAGCCAGAGCTGGAGGGGGCAAGAGTAGGGCAGGCACTGTGTAGATATGAATGCCCACAGTTGGTTGCTGTGGACCTAGGACTGGCAGTGGATTGGCATCACTCTGGGATTCTCCTAGAAGATAAGAGCCTCCAAGAAGGCTCATCTGGAAGAGGACTTGGTGGTTGGTGTCTAGGAGTCTGGAGAAGGACCAGAAGGAAGACTTCAGAATGTCTGGCAGCCTTCAGTTGATGTGGTGAAAGAGGTGCAGAACCTTCAAGGTGGGAAGGTTCCATTCCAACTGCCATATGCCAGACTGGGCTTAGAACATCAGAGAAGCTTGGACCATGTAAAGGGACAGCAGCCCTTTACAACAGCAGATGTGAGTTCCACTGGGGAGAGCTAGGGGTAAATCTGGCTGTAAGACTGTGAAAGGATGTTGAACTAATCCAGCTAGTCATTCCACTCCCTTCGTAAGCAATGCCATTCCATAGGGAAACTTATTGATTTATTTTTTTAAAATTCTGTCGTGTCCCTCTAGCACACAGCTGCTCCAGTGGCTTACAGTGAAACACAATAAAAACAATAGAAAGTAATACAATAAACACAGCTTTATTTGATTTTTATTCTTTAAAAAATCTTGTATTAGTTTAATAAGCAATCATTTCTTGTATTTTAATAAATCTTTTACATTTAAATAAGTCTCTGAGTCTTGATTCTACCACACCTAAAGCCTTTAACCACCCACTTAGAGTGAAAGGGACATGGGGTACCTTAGAGATGGGTAAAATAAGAATCCTCCGGCTGTACCGTGAGGATCTTCAGTCGTCCACATGCATCTAGTCTTCCTAGTCATGTAGTCTAGTACCAAGTCATCTAGACTGCAGTCTCAGCTCTGCAATATTTCAGCACAGCAGACGCACTGCATGAGGACTCTCATCAGATGAATGGCTTCACAGAGGTAGCCTTGGAGTGAAAAGAGTTGACTTTAATTATCCCTTTTCTCCTTTCTTTGCAGGCAGAAGAGAGCTACAGCACAGGCAGCCCTTCCAGAGGACTTTTCTCAAAGGGGCTCCAGAACCAACCTTCCAGCCCAGCTTCAGCCCCTGTCAAATCCAAACACAGTCCGGGCTCTCCAAAAACAGTGTTCCCTTTCCCATACCAGGAGTCTCCCCCTCGTTCGCCTCGTCGCATGAGCTTCAGTGGGATCTTCAGGTCCTCCTCCAAAGACTCTTCCTCCTCTGGCTCTAACCCATCTACCTCCCCTGGGGGCATCAAGTTCTTCTCCAGATCAAGAAAAAGTAAGGAATTAATTAAGGAATTAATTTCAGGAAGATACTCCGGGCTTGAGCCCCTTTCTCTTTCCTGCAGTAGTGAAGGAAGTGCAGGTTGAGGGTATGCTGATGGCTTATGTTTTTAGTTTTCTTTTAAGTTGTTTGTTTCCCACTCTAGCTACTTGGTTGAAATGTGAACATAGAACCTATGTTCTCAAATGGTGGAGCAGGGAAGAAAAGAGGACCACAGCTCAGAGGCAGAGCACAATAATTGGCATAATGAAAATCTGAAGTTGAATTCTGAACCTCTCCAAGGAAAAGGATCTGTATTAGTGGGGCTGTCTCACCTGAGATTCTGGAAAGCCACTACCAGCCAGAGATGACAATAGGAAGCTAGGTAGACCAGGTGTTCTCATACCTGGGTCCACAGATGATGTTGGACTACAACTCCCTTCATCATTACTATTGGAGTTATAATCCAATTGCATTCAGGGACCCAAATGAGAACCCCTGGTATAGAACAATCATCTGACTCAGTATCAGGCAGATACAGGTGTTCATATCAACCTATAGCGGGGGTGCGACACTCCATAAAATGAGTCCCCTTAGGCAAAGCACTTCTTCCCCTTCCAAGTGGTGAGTGGGCAGAAGACCCTGAGGGTATCTGCACCTTTACGTATTTACCATTTGTATATATAGAGCTTATTATTGGTCACCATGCCAACCAACAGGCACGCCAGGCAATGTACACCTAAATCAGTATTAAGACAGCATAAAACATATAATAAAAACCAGTTTGGGTTTACAGTTTTGCAGTTTCATAATGAAGATGAGCGATTTTAAGGAAGTTACTGTAGCCCTGTTCAGGCTTTCAGCTGTCACACCCTTGCAAGTGCCGAAAATAGGTAGGAAGTCCCGCCCCAGAACCTCACTCACCTCCCTTGTGGCTGCTCATGGAAAAGGCAGTGTTTGAAGGGGGAAAGCACCGTAACTGGAATCATGGCAGGTGCTTCCGTGATCATTAGCCTGGATCCCCCCAAGCTGCCAATCCCAGAAGCACCTGCCATCACAGTTACGGTGCTTCCCTCTTTCAGCGAACACTGCCTTTTATTTATTTATTTATTTATTTATTTATTTATATTATTAACACATTTTTATACTGTTCAAAACTTGCGTCTCTGGGCGGTTTACAAGAAAATAAAAACAAAGTAAACATTAGTTAAAACAAAAACGAAAGGTTTAAAACATTACAACAATTTAAAAATTGTTAAAATAATATTTCAAAACAGCATTAAAACCATTAAAACAATATTAACTAAAAGCCTGGGTGAACTGATGCGTCTGTAAAGACTTTTTAAAAGCTGTCAGAGATGGGGAGGCTCTTGTTTCACTAGGGAGCTCATTCCAAAGCCTCGGGGCAGCAGCGGAGAAGGCCTGTCCCTGAGTGGCCACCAGATGAGCCGGTGGCAACTGCAGATGGACCTCTCCAGCGGATCTCAGTGGGCGGTGGGGTTCATGACAAAGAAGGCGTTCCATAAGTAACCATGAGGGAGGTGAGTGATGTGCCAGGGTGGGACCTCCTACCTGCTTTTGACACTCGTAAGCGTGTGGCAGCCTGAACAGAGCTTATATCCCCCATCCTCCCAATGCTGTTTATATCTTCTCCTTTTGATTGTGACTCATGAGCTGTGTTACTGTGATTGGTGACAAATAATGAGATATGTCTGCATAGAGGGACCTGCTCATCAAAGCTTACTGTGCACCTTATTGCTGCTGTGACTGTGGAAAAAGCGACACTGGACAATCTTTTGAATATGACAAAGTATACCATGTGCTCTTCGACTTTATGCCTGAAGGTGGTGCTATTAGCTCTTTGTTGCCTGTTTCCCTGTGTTAAGGTTTCAGGGGTGTTGCACTGTGCTCTAGAGAAGATCCCATCACTGAATTTCAGTTCCTCTGGTGTTTGATTTAAAAGCCAAGTTGCTTCTCCAGAATGTGTTTGATAAGTAAAGCTTTCAGATATCTTATCCATGATCCATAAGCAGGTTCGATTTTCTTTATTGGTGCCTGTGTGCTGATTATTGTTTCTACAGTGCCATGTATGCACACGGTGCTTTCCAGAGTTTCATTGGCAAAAAAGACAAGTTCCTTCCCCGCAAGAGTCTAAAGTTTAAAATCTGGAAATAGGAAAGACAATAGGGGAAGGCATGGAAGGAGATAAGCATACCAAGGGATCAGTGTAAACACATGCAGTTAGTTATATGTGCTTAAGTTCGGTTATACTTGGGGGTGGGGATTAGGGGGGATAAACCCAGTGAACATGGGTTCTTCCAGTTTGAAGGTTATCTGCTATGTGTGGAAAAGGGTCTCATTGGCCATTAGCTATGACATCTCTAGTAGCCTGACAGAAGTCATATTTATGCACAGACATATCTTGAGGGCACACATGTATCTTAAATGCAACCAAGGAGTTTCACAGCTAAGGACAAAAAAGTTCCAGAACTCTTTAATTGCGGGCCTTGCACCTTGTCCATATAAGGGTTAAAAAAAAATATCGCTAGGGGAATTGGACTGGATTTGGAGAGCTTTCTGTGTGAATTTTTTTTACCAAGGTGAAAGTGCTGAGAAATTTTGTGGCTATTAAAAGCACACTGATGCTCCTGGGTTTGATCCAATGAAATCCTGTTCTCTGCTGTATAATGAAATTAATTCTTTCCACCCTATTTGTCTAAGATACAATGACATAGTAGCTTTTTCCCAAGGGTACAAGAGAACAAAAACACAGTTTTAACTTGTGTGGATTGATTTTAAAGTCTCCTAGAGCGGCTTAGACATTTCCTATAACAACATTTGACTATGAAACTCTTTAAAGACCCTGATATTGAAAGACCAAAACATCAGCTGGAAGTTTTTCACACGGGACTTTTGAAGCCCTTTAACTCGTATCTTCTCCAGAATGGAGGGGGTGCATTCACATATTGGCCAGATTTACCCCGAAGTCCCTGCAAGTTATCGAGGAGCATTTCACACACAATTCAGATTTTTCTCTGTGGATTAGTGTGCAACCCGATTTATATCCGGGGTAAAAAAATCTACTATTTTTGTTGGTTTTTTGAAACAACTTCAAGTTTGCCGTAAAGCCTCCCTGTAAACTCGTTGTAAAACCTGCTGTGCGTAAAAGCCCCAGGAGAAAAACTGAGCCTACTCTTGCTGAAGTTATAGGCACAGCTCACTGGTAGAGTACATCTCGTGCGTCCATAAGGGCCTGGGCTATCTTTCTGCTGTTGGGAGTTCCTGGAATATTCTTGGGAAAGTTGCTAGTGATATTAGGGAGAATTACTTTATTACATGCAAGGAAGTGAACTTAGGGCCCTCTGCATGCAAGCATGTAGTTGCTCTTCCAGGAAGCTGTGACCTCATCCCTTAAAGGGAATATTTTGACAGCTCTCACATGTATTTACCTTTTCAAATGCAAATCAAGACATAACCTGCTTGGCAAAAGGGACAATTCATGCTCTCCACCACAAGACCAGCTCTCCTTTCCAGATCTGCTCATGTGTTAGATAAAAGCAAGGCCGGAGGCAGGGAGCTTCCTTGCCTGTCAGGCTCCTGCTGGGTAGGATGCTTTTCCCTCCTACCTCATCCCAAAGCTGGGGACGGAATCTGGATTGGGCATGCTTGTCCTAAGAAGTGCCACACCAAAGTATATGTGCTCCACAGCTGCAAAGCCCTTACTACTTGGTTGTGCCAACTGATGAGCTACGAGGAAGTTAATTGTGCAGCAAAACACGGCCTCCAGCCTCCAGAGTAGCCTGTGAGATTACCAGCATTTGCCTTCACTGGTCCAGGTAAAGCGGGTATTGCTTCCGCTGCATTAGAGGCCAGCTCTGTTTCCTTGTGAAGTCAGTGACTGCAGAACACAAATGTTGTTCACCAAAGGCCTAATTATCCCCTTCCTTACCTTCTGAAAGCAGAATTAATTGGCGACAAGGATCGTTGCCCTTCTGACACCTCCTGCTGTTGAGGGCTTATGATAAGCTTTTGCACAAATGCTAGGGATTAGCATGAGCTGGTTTGTACAGCTGCCTAAATTTCCTAGGATCAGAAGTCCATCCACTAGGAAAAAAAAATACTTAAGTTGTTAGCAAATCCTTGATGGCAGGGAACAAGAAAAAGATGGGAAGAACCCACCCATTGTAACTACTCAGCTTTGGTAGTGACTGTTGCAAATAATCAAAGCCAGGCAGTGTAGCACCAGATGCCAGTTTCTTCGTGGTAATAAAGCATTTATCTTGGGTTTCCCAGGTATATTTGATGCTGTTCCAGCTTGCAAAAGGTTGACTTATGGCTCCTAAATGTAATGTCTTTAAAGTGTGTAAATGGCCTGTACAGCATTGCACATGATTTTTGCACGCCCACCTGTTTTTACTGCAAATGCACACATGCAACAATCAGATGTGGTGATTATGCTGTTTTAATGCTTCCCCCTAAATGTCAGGTAGATATCCTGAAGAGGTGTCAATTGCCCACCCAGCCGTTGTCCAGGGACCATACCCATAATTTTGCACCAACCAATTTTGCAGTAGCATCTATTGGTAAGGCAGCCCCTTTGCCCTACCTAACTATATTCAGATTACTAATTATAGTTCAGTAATCTGTGTGTGCCATGGGTATTGTGACCCACATTCAGTACCCCCAAAGAGACAGGCAGGTTTGATGTGACTGCCATAAACAGTCCTGCAGTGTCTCATTGGCAATGAAAGGCAGTAGGGCAGTTCACACAACCATAAGCTGGGTAGGAGACTAGTCTTACCCAGTTTCGAGAGCTGAGTGCACTCCTGTGTTGCAATTGTATTTTGGATAGGTAGGAGCTTGCTCATCTGTCAATGCTCTTGCTCTGCTTGCTCGTCTGTTCAGCTTTAAGGACTCATGGGGTAACATCACAAACCATGTCATTGAGGTGTCCCTACAGCTGTAGTAAATTTGGTTGAAATTGGCTAGGTGGTTCACAAGTTAGCCCTCTTGCACCTTAAACGTTCACGAGTCCGCCATCTTGAATTGGGATGGATGACATCATCACAAACTACACCATTGAGGTGTCTCTATGAGTCCCTAAAGCTGTAGCACATTTGGTTCATATTTGTCCAGACATTAAGAATTTGATAGGGGACACACGGACACACTCACAGAATGCTGGGTTATCTCATAAGCTTACTTTCCTTAAGGAAAGTAAAATATAAGGGAAAGTGTGCCGGTATATTGCTTGCTTCTGTCTTCCATTGAGTGCAAAGCAACTGGGATAACTGTCAAGTGCTAGGCATGTATTAAGCAACTGTAAATATTATAGTATTTTGGAATATGTAATACAATATACAGTACATCAGGCTATCTGTTTTTAAGATTTGGCTGTTCTGCCTTGATGCCTCACCTCAGGGACTCCTGATAAAATTGCTGGCGATGTCTCTGCATCACGAGCAGTAGCACTGTCACTAACACCACATGAAAGTGTTCTCTGGCTAGGAAGACTGAAGCAGCCTTCAGTGAGATAAGCCTTAAATAATGAATAGCTAATATAAATAAATTCTCCAAAAAGAAAAACAACACGAAACACCCTGCCTGTGCCTTTTTGTATCGTATATTTCACCCCCAGTTAATTAGCAGAGCACTAAAGCTAACTTGGCAAAGAGGCACCTTTTAACGTGGTGATTCTCTTTATTTAGCAGAGGGAGAGTAACTGGCCCTATCCACTCCCAGCACAGTACCCCTCCAGTGACTGTTGCTGGTGTCTATCTTATGTTTCTTTTTAATTTGTGAGCCCTTTTGGGACAGGGATCCATCTTATTTATTTATTTATTATTTCTCTGTGTAAACCACCCTGAGCCATTTTTGGAAGGGTGATATAGAAATCGAATAAATAAATAAATAATAAAATAAAATAAATATTCACATAGTTGACAAGATTAGCTTCAGAAAGGGGGAGAAAAACTAGCTCAGGTCTGATTATAATGTGTTCCCCCCCCCACTCCTCGCAAAACACCCAGGCTGGAGAGAGAGTCGACCAATTAGGCACTCAAAATAATAAGCTAAGAATTTAAAGTCCAGGGAGTTGTCCCTCTGAAATGCAAATCCCAATGCAAAAGAGCATTTGCTCTTTTGGCAAAGCCTCTGCGGTTTTGGGGTTGTTGTTTTTTTGGTGAAACTCCTCTTAATGCTGCTGACAGCTTTTGTAACACTTCTTAGAGAGAAGGCAAAAGAAATTGCTTGGCATCACTGACATCCGGAGAAAGGGATTAATTCTTCTTCACACAAAGGCAGAAGTTGACCATAAACGGTCTTCTTAATCTGTCAATTTCCCCCTTGAAATCATATTTGAGAGAGAAATAGAGAGAGAGATGTTGATTTTCACAGGTCGTTTCCCCTGACTGCCGGGGTGCATATTTATTATTGCAAAGTTCTTGTGCATCCCCTAAGATGCATTTTCTAATTAAGACCTTGAAGTTCTCATAGAGATGCAAAAGATAATAAAGTATCCGCAGGCAGATATGATCCATCCTTTCTCCCCCCTCCATTAGTTGAATGTGCTGGAGACATGGGGCCATGGTATGAATTGAGAGCCAAGTCCTTTGAACTTAATTAAAGTTGCTAAGAGGCTTGACATCTCTTAATTTCAAATGCAGGGAGATGTTAGTCTAATCACTTATAACAAACTGTAGTAAATCCCTATGTAGTGGTAGAGTGGAATCATGCCTGTCCACTACACGTATCAAGTTGCCTGCTTGACTTCATGTCCATAAGTTGCACATAACTGTATACAGTGTGTGCACCTAGTTTAATAGCATAGGAACATAGGAAGCTGCCGTATACTGAGTCAGACCATTGGTCTATCTAGCTCAGTATTGTCTACATAGACTGACAGCAGCTTCTGCAAGGTTGGAGGCAGGAGTCTCTCTCAGCCCTATCTTGGAGATGCTGCCAAGGAGGGAACTTGGAACCTTCTGCTCTTCTCAGAGCAGCTCCATCCCCTGAGGGGAATATCTTACATTGCTCACATGTGGTCTCCCATTCAAATGCAACCAGGGTGGACCCTGCTTAGCTAGGGGGACAAATTATGCTTGCTACCACAAGACCAGTTCTCCTCTAACGTGATCTCTGTGAGCATTAGCCCATGGTTTTGCAGGTAAAGATTGCATAGATGGGGCCTGCACACATCAACTTCCTAACTCATCGATCCTATTTATACTGTTATGCTGCCTCCATTGTCCCACTTTCCCCAGCAGTGAGAAGTTTCAGGGGTTAGCAGCAGACCTTGTTTTTCTGGTTCCTTTGAGTGAGAGGTTATTGTAGACTTGTGGTATTTTTTTGTGATATTTGATTTATTTACACGAATGCACAGATGGAGCATTAGGTAGCAGAGTACTCATATATATACACCCCAGGTTCCATCTGGGAGCCCATGCTCTGCATCCTGAGATCCTTCAGTTTTCTGCCGAGTGTCTCCATTTCAGTCCAAGGTTCTCATGACTCTGCCTTTGTCTCTGTCCTGGCTGCATGAAAGCTTCTATTTCTTTATATAGACATTCCTCCTAAGGAAGGGGGACAGGATGGTGTTGTCTCCATCCCCTCCCCAGTGGAATAGCTATCTTACATGGCTCTTCATGGCTTCAGTAATTCAGAACAGAGTCAGAGCCATTCAAGAAAATCCTCTGGGACTCTTGGCTCACCAACCAGTGATTAACTTAAAAAGAGGTGGGTAGCTAGCTTATGACCGGCCATTTTGTAACAATACACTACATCCAAGGCTTGGATGTGAGGTCATCCTAGACGTTTCGGGTATGTGTGAACAGAGCATTGCTTAGACAGTATTTGGGGATCCCAGTTATCATCAAGAATCTGAAAAGCCTTCATGACAAGTAACTGGACACTTCTTCCCTGACTCCTGCCTTTTATTCTCCAAACAAGCACGCAAGCAAGCAAGCACGCAAGCACGCACACAAGCAAGCAAGCACGCAAGGAAAAAAGGAAAATGGACACTATGATCCAGCCAGAGCTGAGTGTTCTGCCTAAGAGCTGCAACCACTCAGAGCTAAGCTGGATGGACAAATGGTTTGACTCGGGATGAGGCAGTCCAGTCAGCCTCCTGTGCTCAGTGGAAGTTGAGCATACGGAGAGCAAGAAAATTCACGTGATTCTCTGTGAGTTTTGCCGAGGCTGAAGATAAATGGCATTGCAGCAACCAGGTCATAGCTCTCAGAATGTGGCGAAGGAAACACCAGGCCAGAATGAAGCAAGGTTGCTTTTTGAAGAACTCTGTGCGTGGTATGCCAAAGTGCCACAACTACAAAATATTCTCTGGAGGAACCAATCCCAACACAAAAGAATTACAGTATGGTGTGGGCAGCACTGGACAGAGCGGGAGCAATCTAATATCCTCAGGCCCATCCTGATTCCTGGAAGCCTCTTTGATTAAAGGCCACTACTGGAGCAAACAGAAAATAATCAGTAAGATTCTTTGCTCCTCCAATGATATTAAAGGCCACTAAACCCCTGTCTTGCTGAGCAGCACTGTACAATAAAACTCAGCAAAACTTCTGGCTAAATGCTGGGAAATCTGTCACAGCTTGTTAAGTGGTTGCTTATCGGTGCCAGGCCTCATTAGGGAAACTACAGATCAAGTAATTAAGCTGTAGTGTGAATTTCTCTTTCCTCCCACCCACAAGGAATGTACTTGTGCACATGCCGTTTAACAGTTGTCCTGTAGGAGGTTGTTGGTTCCATCGAACTTGCATAAGGGCTTAAGTCACTTCTGGGAAGGGGCTGCACAATTAGGTTAAATCAGCTAGTCAGAAAAAGTGTACAGTATGAGTTTTGGTTACTTGTTCTCATGCCGGACCAGGCTCCTGTCAAGTCAAGGACAGGGAAGTTTCATTTGCAAATGCTTCCCTGGGAGAGAGTAGCAGCTCTCTATATTAGAGAGAAAGATGGCAAGGATTTCCTTAAAGGAGCCCCCTTTGAATCCTGCCCTCTTAGACAATTACTGGCCCGCCTCAAATTTACCATTCATGGGCCAAGCAGGTGGTGATAGTCCGTCCAGCTCTAGGTTTTCCTGATCATACTGATTATCTTGATCCATTTAGGATTCTGGCCCACGTTTTGGTGCTTGATTGCCTTGGTAGATTACCTACACTGGGAACTGGACAGAAACAGCCTTGGCCACCCCCTGGTGGATGACCTGTTCCAGAAAGTGAGCAAAAAGTGTGTGTCCTTGTTAGATCTGCTGGACCTTTCAGAGGCTTTTGATCCCATCCACCATAGTATTGTTCTGGGCCAACTGGTTGGGATGGGGTCGGGGTGGGGCATTGTTTTGCAGTGGCTCTGATCCTACCTAATGGGCAGGTCCCACAAGGTGCTCCTGTGGGTGCAACAAAATTATGAGAATGGGCCTCACATTTCGTCATTTAGAATTGGGGCAACTGAAGCTGGAGCTCAGCTGCAATAAAGTCACACAAATCGACGCAAAATGTCAGTGCACTTCTTTCCTTATGCATTCCTCACCACCACCACCAAAACCCCACACATGAAACGGCCTATCCCGATAGCAAATGTTGTTGAATGTGTTTGAGTAAATAATCAACAGGCAGAAAAGGGCCTTCAGCAATGTGTAATAGTGTGGGAGATGAGAAGCTGTCTGGATTTGAGAATAAACGTGTTCCAAGAACCCAAAAGAGCCTCTGTTTTCACCTGCAAAATGTTGGCAGGTAGGCAGTAGTTCTATAGTAGATCCCTGAGAGAGTCACTTACCTAGGAACATAGAAAGCTGCCATATACTAAGGCCATTGGTCTATCTAGCGCAGTATTGTCTTCACAGACTGGCAGCGGCTTCTCCAAGGTTGCAGGCAGGAATCTCTCTCAGCCCTATCTTGGAGATGCTGCCAGGGAGGGAACTTGGAACCTTCTGCTCTTCCCAGAGCAGATAAATCCCCTGAGGGGAATATCTTACTGTGCACACACTTCTAGTCTCCCATTCATATGCAACCAGGGTGGACCCTGCTTAGCTAAGGGGGCAAGTCATGCTTGCTACCACAAGACCAGCTCTCCTCCCTACCAGCTCTCCTCTCTGTTCCTGTGTCACTTGTTCTTGGGCTTCTCAGTTAGGAAGGAAGTTCATGGGGTGGCTTAACAAAGTGTTAATTTTATTGCAGAGTCCAAAAATAGGGATGGGGGCAAGGAGATCTGGTGGATGGTAGAACACTCTACGCGCTGTAACCCAAAATAAAGCCTAGCACAATGCTCCTTATCTATATCGCACTCTCAGTCATCTCAGTGGCTTTTGTTACACTGTTGAATTTGCTGGAAGGAAAAGAAAAACAGATGTTCAAAAATTTAATATAGAGGCACAGTAGGTGGCTAAGAGAGCCTGGCCGGAAGCCTGCCCAGTGCCTGTTTCAGCCCCAGTTGGTTCTCTTGTGTTTGGCAGGTTGGATTGTGCTGCAGGTATTGTTTTGGCAGTAATCCCTTCTGCACAATATAGTATTTGAAGGAAATCAAATATGACCCTTCCAGTGCTTACCCTTGTGCCTTTTCAGCAGAAAGGAATGGGTATTGGCACAGGAAGGCTATAGAAGGAGGAGGCAACCTTTGAATGACCTTCAAAAGCCGCAGAGGAAGGTATAGCTCTCTTCGTTCTCCTTGGCTCTTTTAATTTCTCTTCCTGGGTAATAAAGGCCTCGGCAGAAGAATGAAATGGAATTTGCAGCGCAAACCAAGGGCCTATTCTCAAGGGCCGGTTCTCATTTTGATTTAGTTCATGGTTGAGGGGGTCTCCATCTCAAGCTGCAGAGCTGAAAGTTATGAAAAGTGGCATCTGGGGAAATCCAAATCCAGCAATCTGTCCACCAAATGTTATCTCTTAAAATTCAGCAAAACGTCTTGAATAACTATATAGAATAAATTTCAAAAAAGCAGGCAGCTTTGTGAGCAGAATTTGAGCATACTTCCTTCTGAACCCAGGAGTTTAATGGGCTGCAGAATGTGATGATTGGTAGTGCAAAGTTTCTCTCTGACAATGTGATATTTGTAAATATGATCGTGGTAGCTTTTATTTGGGGCACATCAACACTTGAACCTTGTGTCAGGTTTATACTAGTATATAATGCTCAGGACATATCCCATAGACTCCTGGGAATTGTAGCTTGGTGAGAATACTGAGGATTTTCCATTACAGGTACCAAACAGGCCTGTGTGAAGTGTTGGCTGAAGCCGAATATTGTGCATAGACCGATGGGCAATGCACAGAGACTGCTGTTCCCACTACATAGTGTTGCGTTTTCACCAGTGCCAGTAGGGTTTTGTGAAGGGAAATGGAGCCCTCTTGAGCCTCAGCACTGTCTTGGAAAGAAGAGATCTATGAGTAAAGCACTAGGAAGGACTATATCTCCCAAAGATATAGTCCCATACTCTGCATGTGCATTCCGGAATGGCACTGGGACTTGAGATAGCTCCATTTCTCTTCAGGGACCCCCACCAACACTGGGAAAAGCAGAGCATGGTGTGTTGGGAACAGTCACCTTCCCACAGTACTGGAGTGTGCACACAACATATTTGGCATTGGCTGAAGCTTCTGACAGGCCTTGTGTCTACCCCTCATACAGAACCCAAGGTTCTCTGAGGGAATTGAATTACTATTAAACCAGCATGATTCTGCAGTGTAGATATGTTGTATATTTGCCATTCAGCTCGCAAGAGAGTTCAAGTGATTTATCCATGGGTATGGATAATGGCCCAGAATGGTACTGTGGCCCTTCATTCTTTAATTAGTCCATATTAGGACCCAGGACTGCCTCTCCCACCTCATCCTGTATGTTTATTACATGTCAAAACAACCGTTATGATGCACTAAAGAATGTGGCTTAAAGCAATACCTTCTATTTGCATCTCTTTTAAGATGCAAGATTTAATATTTATGGGCCAGTCACATGCTTGTGATAAATCTGACTGCCAGAGACATGCCAGGTCTTTATTGCTGGCTACCAAGGTGATGACATTGGGATTTTGTTTTCCTTTCCAAAAGCATATTGTTGTAGTCAAGAGCACAAAACACTGCACATTTATCAAACAGCAAAGACTTCAGAACTTACCAGGTAAAATCCTGATTCTGACAGTTCCAGTCACAAATCTCCTTCACTCCTATCACAGCATTCACTCTGAAATCAGCACCAGCAGCTTCGCAACTAGGGCAAGTGACACATTTAATTCCATTTTTTCAAAGCAACCTAACTGGTTGAAGAGCCAAGTAGAAAATAAGATGTCTTTTTCCAAAGGGGAGGTGGGCTGTGTCTTGTGAGCTACAGGAGGGGATTAGTGGTAATTACAGCCTCTGGCTAGCTGGCTAGCCTTTGACTGCATACCTTTTCGTGGAATTTGGAAGCTGTTGCAGAATTACTACAGAATATTGAGAAAGGAGCACCTCCTAGTTATCGCCATTCTGCGCTTCAGGGATCTTCACTGTTTTCCATGCAGGGGCTACTCTTGCAAAAACAAACAAAAAACCACCCTTCCGTGTAAGAGCCATTTCCCACTGCACTGACCTCTGCACAGTGCTGTGCTGTGCCCTTTAAGAGAAAGGGAGCCCTCTTGAGCTCCACCACCATCTAGGAAGGCACACATGGACTGCTGGGAAGTGTAGTCCCTCCCACTGCTTTCCATACTGGGGCTTAAAAGGGCTTTGTTTCTCTTAAAGGAGCCCCACCAGCACTGGGGAAAGCCCAGCTCTGCATGGCGGTTACGGTCATTTGCCAGGGATCCACACTGAGGGATCCACTGGCTCCCAGGTCTTGCATTGAATAGCACTGCTGTCGTTCTCCCCAGTCTCTAGTTCTTCTTTATGGCTGAGGTCTGATTGTACAACGAGCATCAACAGCAATCAAAAACACCTCACATAAACCGTGCCATCTTAGTAACTCTGTGAAGGAAGTCAGTATTGTTATCTCCATCTTGCAAATGGCCACTAGGCCACATAGGGAGTTCATGGAAGAAGCAACACAGGGAATCCCTGGTTCAAAATTCATCTCATACAGCTCAGACGCTTTGGGTCAAGCTGGGCAGGAAAGGGCAGCCATGGTTTTTTTTAATGGATGTGCGTGACCATTTATAAAGCAGAAGTGAGGTGGGAGTTGGCTTTGAAACATCAAAAGAGGCATGCCGGTGAGAGGAGCTGAACCCTCCTCCTTCCTGTCCCCAACAGCTCCCTGCGCTTTGTCACTTCAGACACTCCCACCACCACCCCAGCTCACCTTTCTGGTATTTGAGTTGGATTGGAAGAACAGTATCTGTTCGTGGGGAGGTGTGGGGAGGTGAGATGGGATGTGGAAGAAGAAGAAGATGGTGACAACAACAACAAATAATTTTTTTTAAAAATACATAAATAATAAACTTTATTTGTTAGCTGCCCCTTAACAAACTGTTCCAGGAGACCCAGCTCCTGTAACCTTGCATCCGTTCTGATGTAGAAACCAGACCCCTTCTCACTCCCCTCTGCTTTGTATGTGAATGGCACAGATATGTGAACAACAAAAGTGTCAGTCACATCTTGTTTCACTCTTAGCCACCATGCCACACAAACCCGCAGCAGTTTGTTGTAGACCACTTTCTCCCTTTCTCCCCCCCCCCAGGGCTGTCTCTTTGCTAATACTGTTACTATGAAATATTGCTGTTTTTACGTGATAACATCCATGCAAATTCAAGTGTGTGCATGTGTGTGTATGCTGCACTGGTCATTTTAGCTCCGGCTCTAGTGCTGACATGGATGACCTTCAAGTTGTATTCAGCTCTGTTATTCTATGATTCAGTCTCTAAACACTCTGAGAGGAAACACCCACAAGCCATCAAAATGAAAATTATTGCCTTCTCTGCTCCTATTTATTTTATAATTTGGGGAGTGAAAACTGAACTATGTGAAAAGGTCCAACTAACAATGTTTTTCTTAGACACAGTGGAGTTATTCATACTTTAAGAACAACAGAGGAACCCAAATAGGCTGTGGAGGCCAATCCACTGCTTTGTTATGATGAAACCCTCTTCCTCTCCCCTGCTCACTTTCCACTCTCTCTTGCCATTATTTTCTATGTTCTTCAGATCAGGATTTTGGAGTGCCCTTGCCTTAGCCATGAATATATGAATCTACTTTATACTGTCAAACTGTTTGTCCGCCTAGACCAGTATTGTCTACACCAGGGGTTCTCATTCTTGAGCCCCCAGATTATGGTGAACTACAGCTCCCATCATCCCCAGCCCCAGCAGTCAAAGGCCATTGGGGCTGGGGATGATGGGAATTGTAGTCTAACAACATCTGGGGATCCAAGGTTAAGAACTCCTGGTCTTCACTGTTGGCAGCAGTCCAAGGTCTGAGACACAGAAAGGTCTTTCTTGCCCCCTACTATCCAAGATCTCTTGACTGCAAATGCTGGAAATTGAACTTAGGACTTCTACATGCAAAGCATATGTCTCACCAATGAATAATGGCCTTCCCTGTGGAAGGAGACATCCCCTACACCTGGGGAAGCACTTGGAGCCTTCAGTAGTACCATCCAGATTCTACTACCTCCCAGTGTAATTTATAATAGAGTAAGAGAGCGTCTTCTCCACTGAGCCCCACCGCCCATTGAGGTCATTTGAGGAGGTCCGTCTCCAGTTACCGCCAACTCGTCTGGTGGTTACACAGAGACAGGCCTTCTTGGTTGCTGCCCTGAGATTGTGGGATACGCTCCCTGTTGAGATACGATCCTCCTCATCTCTGGCAATTTTTAAAACCCATCTTTTCACCCAAGCTTTCTCAGCTTTTTAAAATGTGTCGGTTTTAATTTAGTAGTTGATTTTAAATTGTTGAATTGTTTAAACTTTTTATACATGTTTTACCTGTTTTATGTTAACCACCCAGAGACAAATGTTTGGGCGGTATATAAATTTGATAAATAAATAAAATAAAAAATACAGGGCCCCCCCGCCCCCACTATAACTGAATTAACCTCATGTTTGGCACTGGCTGCCATTTTTTTAAAAAGTTGATTGCTTCTAAGCCTCTCAAAAGTTTAGACTGACCTGCGATAAAGACTTAGATATGTTGTGTGTTTGGACTAGATGACCACTGAGGTAATAAAAAGGTAATATCTTGTTATTAAGGTGCCCTAGTGCCTAGCATCTTCCAGAGTTACACAGGCAACACAAATGGTCCCTGCTCCCAAGGAACTCTAATCTAAAATAGACATTAGGGAAGCAACAGATCAATTCCTCAGAGGGAAATAAGTGCTCAGAATGGAAGAGATCCTTCTGCCCCTGCATCCACAGAGTGAGTTACAGTGCAGAAAGTTTTTAAAGTACTATCCTGGGAAGCCCCCGTCTTTTGTCTTTTCACTGCAGAATCCCTTGCAAGGCTGTTTGGGCCTTCTCTGCCCTTGAGAGCTAGACCCAGATTCAGGACAAATATGCAATTTGCCTCCTGCCAAGGTATTTTCTGCACATCCTGCCAGAACAGCTCAGCATGACCCCTGTGCAACCTTCCCCAGAATCAAGAACTGTTGTGACAGTTGAGTGGAAAATCAGAATTACCCAGCACCTTTATAATCCTGTTAGAAGGAACAATTCATCACTGCCCTCTTATTCTGTGTATTTGCTGACCCCAGCCGGATTTTTCTCATGGCCCTAAAAGTAGAATTGTTCCAGACCTTTTCACTGCTTAGCGTTAATAAGGGTACTACAGTATTAGCCTTTATCTTTCTCTGTTCTCAAGCCCAAACAATCCTGTGCTTCTCTTTAATTCTCTATCCTTTAAGACATGGGAACAAAAACCCTGCACTGCTAGACGTTTATACATGCCAGGATGTTAAGAATGTTTCAGTCCCAATCCCATACCTAAATTTGTTTACTTGGAAATAAGCCTCGTTGAGTTCACTGGGACTTGTTGACTTGCAAGTACATATGGTTAGGACTGTATCACATTTTATTGTGTTCTTAAGGACGTTAGTCCTTTAGCTAACACAAGGCTCTTTCTTGTTTTAGCTAGTTCCCTGGCTCTCTGCTAGGGGGCAGTCTTTGCTTGGAGGTATCTTTGTACTGATAACAAGAAGACCACGCTTCTGGTAGCACTCCTTGGAACAGACAGGGACAGTGTCACTGACTTAGGCTGCTTCCAAGTGCATCTCCATCATTTTTCTCACAATATTCCAGGTGATTACACTGGAAAGAAGGGGGAGGGGCTCCCATTGGATACTTATGTTGAGGTTTGCAATGGAAGTGTGGTGTCAGTCTGGCACAGCTCCAGCTCTTCCCCGGGGGTAACTGATGTTCCTGTGCTCGCAGAGTTTCTGGTTTCCCCACTCTCCTGTCTGGTGCCCCCCAGTGTTCTCTTCTGATGGGAGATAGCTGTGTGTGAATGAACTCCTTTGGTTTCTGCTGCTTTTGTCAAGGTGGCTCAAGGGATGGCAGTGCCTGAGGAGAGGTGCCAAATGCTGCCTTTCCCCACAGTGCTGGTGGGGGCTTGAGGAGAGGTGCTCTTTACAGAGCTTGCAAGGGTCAGATCATTCCCAAAGGGCTGCTCCGGTGGCAGAGTCAGGGGGCACCTTGCCCCAGTAATTTGCAGCCTGTGGCGACTGCCTCACTTTGCCTTGTGAAAGGGCCATCCCTGACTTCTGTTAACAAAGGGAATGGAGCCTTTTGCCCTCACCTATGTGAGCAGCTGTATCTGGAAAGGCTTAGCTATTCTTGCCTTTTGCCAAACAAAATGGAGGTTCAAGAATGGAAAGCATTCTTATTTGAGGGATGTAAACAACGAGGAGTCACTCTGTTGGATCAGCAGGTCACTGAGAGATGAGAAAGGCTTCAGTGAAGGGAGGCAGGCTAAGCTACACAGAGAGGTCAACTAATCAATATTTATCATGGTCTCAGATCAGCACAAGGTAAAAGGAGCATGTAACATGTGACTGGTTCCAGATCGGCAAAGGAGTAAGGCAAGGCTGTATACTGTCCTATTATTTATCCAACTTATATGTTGAACATATACTGAGATAAGCTGGATTGGAAGAAGATGAGTGTGGTTTTAAAGTTGGAGGAAGAGACATCAATAACTTGTGCTACGCTGATGACACCACTCGGATAGCTGAGAAAGCGGATGATCTGCAAGCTCTAGTAATGAATGTCAAGGAGCACAGTGAAAAAATGGGACTACGACTAAATGTAAAGAAGATTAAACTAATGACAATGAGCACAGCCTCAGAATTGATAATGAAGACATTGAAGTGGTGGATAGCTTCTGCCATTTAGGATCAACCATCAACAGTAAAGGATCCAGCAGTCAAGAAATATGCCGCAGACTAGCACTTGGTAGGGTTGCAGTGAAGGCCTTGGAAAGGATATTAAGATGCCATGATGTGCCTATACCTACAAAGATAAGAATTGTTTGGACAGTGGTTTTTCCTGTGACACTCTATGGATGCAAAAGCTGGACTCTGAAGAAGCAAGATAGAAAAAGTATTGACACTTTTGAACTTTGGTGCTGGAGAAGACTTTTGAGGATACCATGGACAGCCAGGGGGAAAAACAACAACAAATGGATCATAGAACAAATCAATCCAGAATTTTCACTGGAGGCACAAATGACCAGGTTCAAACTATCATACTTTGGACACATTATGCAAAAACCCAGCTCCCTTGATAAGTCCATAATGCTGGGAAAAGTTGAATGAAAGAGAAGAAGAGGATGACCAACAGCAAGGTGGATGGACTCGATTACAGCAACAATGAATGCATCACTGAGAGACCTTAAAGGGCAAGCTGAAGACAGATCATCCTGGAGAAAATCTATCTATGTGGTCGCTAAGAGTCGACACTGACTTGATGGCACTCAATCAATCAATCAATCAATCAACATGTGATATTAAAGCAATTAAAGGTCGTTCTCATAACCAGCCCGACCCAGGTAAGGGAGCTGTAGTCCGGGTAGGGCTGGCGGTGAGGACGTAGCCTGGGTTTTGTACCGAGGCTGAAAGTGAAGTAGGAGCAGGGGTGTAGTGGAGCAGGGACAGACCACTGGTACTTCTTGGTTTCTCTGGCTGTTGGGGTGGGCATGGCCATGGGTGCTATTATGGACAGTGCCTGCACTTCTAAATTTGCAACTACACCACACGGTAGGAGAATGCACACACACCCTCCTGCCTCACTGCCCAGTCATATGGAAGTTTGGGGTGCCGGCAGTCTGAGCTTCCATAGAGCCAGGCAGAAGGAGCTGCCTGGCAGTGGGGGATCCCCCAATGTACCATGCTGCTCATGCAGTGCATTGTGGGATACAGGTGGATGCAGCCCCTTGTCACTCCAGGATTGCTTGCGTGCCGATTGTGTGAGTGTGTGGCACAATGGAGCCCAGGAGCGATGACGATCATGTGGGGGAAGGTAGGTAATATCCAGCCCCAGCAAAAATGGTTCTGTGAATGACCCTTAGAGACTGTTATATGCACCAAGTGGATCATTTCCTTAGCTTTCCCTCTTCCTGCTCTCTTTCTATATCTTTTTGCTCTAACAGCTCTCAAATAATTCCCAGTATCTTTCAAATGTGCCACTGATCAAAACAGAACCGGCAACACTGGAACACCAGCTAGCGTTAAGTTCAAGACTGCAACAATAGCAACACAGATGGTTTCACAATATATTCCTTGGAAGTAGTGTGTTTAGGAATGGGCAGGCATTTCTAGTTGTCAGCACTTTGGGCCCAATCCAGATAGCCCCCACAAGCTGCTAGTAGTGTTGGACTTAAAGGCACAAATATTTCCTGTAAATTTTCTCTGCAGAATAGGAATTTCAGGGGAGGTGTAATTTGAGTCAGGGAATTTGTGCAGGGGCAACGGGTTTAAAATTTCTCCCCTGCAATGTGGTCCTAATCCAGATTGCGGGGGGGGGGGGATGACTGTGTGTTTTTTAAAAAAAAAATAAAACAGGCCAAGTCATGGAAGATGTTCAGTTATTGAACTCTCATGTCATGACTAGGTTGACCTTTAGCTGTTGCTTTATTGAATTGACAAGCAGGATGAATAAGGTCTGTCTGTGTGTGACCATGTTGATCCTGTAAGTATGAAGCTACGTGTATGGTAACCCCATTCTCCATTATTTATTTTTTCATCCCTTGGGGACAGGGACCTGTAAAGTGCTATTCATCATCATCATCATCATCATCATCATCATCATCATCATCATCATCTAAATAATAATGTATCATCCTCTTAAATGTGGAGATTCCCAAGGTGACTAACTAATATATTATATGTTGTATATGCAGAAGGTAGGGATGTTCAGAACTGGTCCTTGATCGAACCAGTCTGTCATGAACCGGGCTGGTTTGATCAGTTTGATTGCATACTGGTTTGAGCTGGTTCATCGATTCAGCTGGCCTAGCTAGTCAGTTCCGGAGCAGTGGTTTGGTCCAAATTCGGTTCCAGATTAGACTGAACTGCCACTACCGTTCCGTGCACACCCCTAGCAGAAAGTAGCTAGCAAGGCTATCTCTTGAAAAGATGTTTTGTTATTGTTGCCCCTTCCCCATTATCTCTAATCTTCCCCATTATCTTTAGTTAATTGATTTTTCTGTCTATGAAGCTATGTAGGTAACCAGTATTTTCAATATGGGAGCAAAACCTGTGCTTAAATGTCTGCCTGTATGAGAATGGGCCAGACAGGTGCCTTTGGTCTGCCCAGCCTCAAATACAACATCTGTTTCTGTTTATTCATCCTGGGTGGTGACCCAGCCACAGGCAAGCACTTTTAAATCCCATTGATTTCAGTGGGAAAACACCTAGGCTGGACAACTGCTGCAGATATCAGGAGTCCTGTTTCTCCTCCTCCATTTCTCAGTAACATTTAGCAAGGCAAAACATATAATACGAATATGAATACGATGAATATTTATATGCTGCTTTTCAACAAATGTTCCCAAAGTGGTTTACAGAGATATAAGTAAGTAAGTCAATAAATCAATATGGCTCCCTGTCCCTAAAGGGCTCACGGTCTAAAACGAAACACAAGGTAAATGCCAGCAATGGCCACTGGAGGGATGCTGTGCTGGGGATGGACAGGGCCAGTTGCTCTCCCTCTGCTAAATAAAGAGAACCACCACTTTTAAAAGGTGCCTCTTTGCTCAGTTAGCAGGGGACTAACGATGTAAGTTCATCACTTTGTGAGTTTCTCCAGCCAATGAAGTGGAAATTCCTAATGTGATGATGGCACATCACAAGTTTCATCTTACGAAACATTACAAAGGAGAGGGGGGATGAGATACAGGCCTGTGGTCATCAAATCTTTCCAACTGAAATCAATGCATTTATTAGTGGCAAATTCCTTCAGAACTGGTGCTCACTACAGTGGTACTGTATTTGTATATTGTGTTGGGAGGACCCATAGCACATGCTTTGCCTACAAAAGGTCTCAGGTTCAATCTAGTTAAGAGGATCAGACAGCAGATGACCCCCTTCCTAAGAACCTGCTGAGTGGCTGTCAGTCGGCATATTCTGGATAATATTAACCACATTTTCATTATGTACATTACAATTTTAGTAGTCTCATATCTTCCCCCCTGCAAGTTTAGCAGTTTTAAAGTACAGTATCATATAATATAATAGCTTTTAATATTAGAGTAATGATTTTAAAGTAAGATAGTTTTATGGTTCCATATGTGGTGACTTATACTGATTTTATAATATATAATATATTTTATAATATCAAATTGGAGCTTTAGTAGTAGTAGTTTTATAGTCTTATTTGCAACTTTTAAAGTAATTTTGAGTAGCATTTGAGTAGCATTTTTTTAGTAATTGTAGCCTAGCCTACAATAATTATTAGTAGTTTCTAGTAATTTTATAGAATTTCTATAGTACTTATTTCATTTCATTCATTCATTCATTCATTCATTCATTCAATTTCTATACTGCACTTCCAAAAATGGCTTAGGGTGGTTTACACAGAGAAATACCAAATAAATAAGATGGCTCCCTGTCCCCAAAGGGCTCACAATCTAAAAAGAAACATAAGACAGACACCAGCAACAGTCACTGGAGGTACTGTGCTGGGGGTGGATAGGGCCAGTTACTCTCCCCCTGCTAAATAAAGAGAATTACCACAATAAAAGGTGCCTCTTTGCCAAGTTAGCATGGGTAATTATCTTGCAGTAATTATAGTAATTTTAATGTAACATGACTTTATAATTTCTCTTATGACCATTCCACTTCATAACTGCTTTTAATCATGCTCTGCTGTACTATCTTATGCTGGTCTTGGATCATAATAATGATTAATTGGTTGATTGATTGATTGAGTTAAGCCCAAAAAGCAGATTTTCCTGCCGCAGCTTTTCAGCAGCATGTTGACCCTTGCAGCCCTGCACCTATAGTATTAGAAACATTCAGTAAACACCCCTCGTTGCTTCCTCCCAGTCATCTCCACCAGAAGTGGATTTTCCTATTCTAAAACGATTGTTGAGCTACAAGCACTGGCCTTTGCATGTTAACATGTAGTTGAGGCCTGAAATAAGCTGCTGACACTAAGCTGAGTCCCAGTCTCCTTCTCCCCTTCCTTGGCTATCCATCTGTGATGTGAGGATGGCAATACCAGCTGCCTTACAGTGTTTTATTCAATATTTATTTGGGTGTTTTTATTCTGCTTTTAGCAATCTTATTGCTAAAGCAATCAAAATTACAAAACAATAATAAAATCATTAAGCAAGAATGAAATAATAACTATTAAACAGAAGACAAACATGGCAGTGAAAAACAACTGTGGGAGAACATAAATTAACAGTCAGCAAGGCCACGGGCCTGCTGAAATGCTGGGTCTTCAGAGAAACAACTTTCCATAACATGAAATTGCACATCTTGGGTGCTGCCATGGGAAAAGCCCCCCCCCCCCCCCGCCTCAGACGTACCAATCTACCGCATCTTTGGGAAAGGTGCAACAGATAACCCCCCACCCCCAGTTATCTTAGCGGATGGGCAGGTGTGTGGGAGATGAGGAGATAGTACTTTTGATATCCTGTGCTCAAGCTACTTAGGGCTTTGAAGGCCGTAACCACGGCTTCGGATTGAGTGCTGAAATGCATCAAGGAGTAGCCAAGGTTACTGAAAGGATTGGTCAGATAATGGCTGACATGCTGCACATGAACAGTTCATGTGCAGTGCTTCATATCTCTACAAAAACATGCCCGCTGTGCTGCACAATAGAACTCTTCTGCTAATACTTATTCTTGCGTTATTGTACATCGTGATGCTACTTGCATTATTTATTTCCAATGCAATTAGCATCATGATGTGTGATTGCTCGAGGGTAAGTAATAGCAGAAGAGTGCTTTTTAAGATGCCCACAGCAGTATGGGCAGTTCTGGATTGCCTCTGTTATACTGTGCAGCTTGTCAGCCATTGTGTTCACTTCAAATGCTCCAGACATTGTATGTCAATACCAGGTGTTGCTGTCATGAATAAATGTTTATATGATGGTGCATTGGATGCATTTGTAAATGGCCCAGCCCCTTAAAAACCCAATATCAGGTTCAGCCAATGTCGTATTACTTGTTTTCAGTGTAACAGCCCATGAAAATCCTCTTAATATGGAGCAAATGTGGCCTTTTTAATGAAGAGGAGTCATAGATGATTTTTGCATTGTCTCCCATTGTTGCTTTTAAAAGCTTGCAAAATGGGGATTCCCCACAGAATTTTTTAAAAAAATATGTTTTTGAGCATTTGTCCTTACCCATCCATACATTTCGAAGCCTCAGGCTGCATGCTTTAACATTCTCCAGTGTTTATTCCATAGACATGGAGAGGGAGCCAACCCTTCCAGGGTACTGCCCCCTCTCCAGTTTCCAAAAATGGATTGACCTGCCAGTTGTGAAACTATCAGCACTCAGAGTAGCTTAATTCACCACTCACCCTTCCTAGTGAGTCCTGAGAGCCCGGTGTCTCTTAGGTCACCAGCAGGCTGCCCGCCCGCCTAAAGACCTAGGAGACATGAATCAAAATAGTTGTGTGATGTCATAATGGGAATGTGCGCTGGCTAATGGGTGCCAGGAATTGTCTGCTCCAGAGTGGTTTCCTTTTACAGTCTTTTTAAAAGAGACATCATGCCGAACTGCACATGGCAATTACTTTCAAGAGATCCCGTGCCTACTTTGCTTATTCAGTCTTTTCTTTAAAAAGAGGTGGACGGCTTATTGGCCTGCCACAACCCCTCTCTGCCTGAGCTCATCCGCTTGGTGAAATTCCGTTTCAGCCTCTGAAGCTTCTCTTTGGACTCCTTCAGGATAGAAGAGCGGTTGCTCAGCAGCTTGGGCGGGCTGTTTCAGCTGCTCCCGATATCAACAGATGTTGGCAAGCTAACTTCTTACTGTGCATTAGGAATGTATAATTTCCAAGCTGCTCTCAGCTCAACTTTTCATTGTTAGGGCACAGTGTATGATGCTTCCTTCAGGATCAGAGTTCTGAAGTGGAGGAGGCTTAACTCTCTTTCTTTTTTAAAAATAAGTACTCCTGCTGGTTCAATTTAGTTTTTTGGATTTATTGGTTTCTTCCTTGGACTCCTCCACCACCCGTGTTGACAAGCTTGGTTGACGTATTCCCCACTGCCCTCTGCTCCACCTGTGAGTCGTATTTGCTCTCGGATACGGGGTATGACTGACGGCTGCTGGTGCTCGCGCCTGCTGTAGTCCATGAAGCGGTTTGGCAGTCTCAGAGGAAGCAAGAAGCGCAAGGATCAAGGCAGGAGCTCCGAGAGGCGTCAGTCTGAACCCCATGGCCTTTTAGGTAGGCAAATACTATCTTGCACCTTAAAACCGGGGTTTGATCCACCCTTTGGTAGCAGTGTCAAGTAGCTAGGATTCAGGATGAATTCCAAGTTATGCTTGGGGTGGATTGAGTGCCTTGGGGGGCTGAAATGTGAATGAATGCACAATGTTTTTCACCTGGCAAAAGACGATGAAGCTGGTCTGTGCATATCTCTCAAGCCAAGAAATACAACTTTCATCCTCTGCTCCAAACAAAGATAATTGCACACTGCCACCGCCCCCCCGCCGCCGCCATTGCTTTTCAGCATTTCAGATAGGCGTGTTGAATAATGCTCTTCCCAGCCTGTTGGTTGTCAGTTTCAGTTTGCAGTTAGGATGCATAGGGTCTTAACAACGGTAAGCAAAAGACTAAGATGTTTTACAAGCAGGTTGTTTAACTCTTTGAAATAAAAAACCTGTAATGGTGTCACCATCTTCCCTCTTTAAACTAGAGGTGTAGGAGAAGCCCGAGGACTGGTCAGGGGCCTCCTCGGCAGGTCTTTCCAATGATGGAGTCCCTGTTTTAGAGGATGCATTCCTTGCAAATACCCTGATCCTACGGACATGCTCAGCTGCCACAGAGTTCACAACTACATGCAGCAACGTAGTTGCAGTGCTAGTGTAAGTCTGTGCTGCTCTGCTCATTGCCGGCCACAATTCTGCAGGCGTGTCCCACCATTGGTAGATTGCTCTTGGTAGGTGGCCATCTGTTATGGCCAAAACAGCTTGAAGACGCTCTGTGAACCATTTGTTCCCCTGATGTATCTGTGCCACAGCTTCCTCATCCATTTCTGTGGTGTACACCTTGTGTTGATGGCTGCTGCTGCTGCTGATCTGGTAATGCTGCCTCTCACTGCTGAGTCTGTGCAAAGTGCTGAATGCCAAAGGTTGTGAGTCTTAACTTGTGATGCACCATCACAGCAACTTAAGCGATATGATCACTGGAGTAATCATGCCCTCCAAGGATTTTTAGATGATTGCTGTATTGTCAGTCTGTTGATTAACTATAAGAACATGTTGATGCCAGCATGAAATTGTGAGGATAGTTAATGAAGGATGGGCATTAATTTTCAAAATGGGTTGAAGCCTGATCATCTCACCCCAAGGGCCCTTCTTCCTAGCCCAATGAGAGAAGGCTACTTGTGGTTATTCAGTGGTGAAGAAAAAGCACCCTGGGCATGCTCAGCTTTGTTGTTTATTACGGCTTCACACATTTGTGGCTGGACTTGATAGCACTGAAAACAGTTTACAAGACTATGCCATGGTGATCCCTAGTCCAAATGCAGCCCAAATGATAGCTGTTTCTCTCTCTCAAACTGGAGGGGTGGGGGAGAGAATCACTTATTTTCCCAGATCTTCTTAAACACAATGCCTGAATCAAAGCAGAGTGGATGGTTTGTAACAATGCCATCAGTGCTAAACCTCTATGCAGACAACAGCTCCTATAGACAGTCTTTACAAGTAGCTAATTACTAGGTGAATCATACTGATTGACTGCTTAATGCCTGCAGCCCTTCCCTGCTTGAAAGCAAAGCAAGAATTTTTCAGTACTTTTGATATTCTCATTTCCCTTCTCCATTTTCCTGAACTTTGAGACCAGTTGTATATACAGTCACTTTCAGTTAAACAACCTGTTTTAAGTGAGCTTTGTGGCTAGTGAGCTGAACCAAAAACCACAGATTACTATGCAACTTATGCTGTTTAGCTCTTGCACTTATCCTGACATGGAAGAAAGTGTTGCTCCTGTCCTCTCATGATGGCAGAGTAGCCTCTCATATGATTCCCATCTGAGGGACAGCCTAAGGTGGTAATACGACACAAGGAAAAGTAAATTACTGCCAGAATTATCCTGATGGTGTGCTCGTTTTTTCCAGTAGAGTATGGTGCATGTCACGAAGCTGCAGGTTATGATTCCAGTATCTTTCAAACTTTCTAGCTTCAGGGCACCTGTTCCACACCATCTGCTTTGCTCAGCACCCCTGCTCATTAGCCATGAACTCTTTATCCATCATAGAAGATCCTAGGGTGTATCCCAGGGAACACTTGGTACAAATGGGATGCCAAATGCGCTTGTTTGGCTTTATAGTCACCTTGTATGAACTGAGAAATAATATGCAGTCTGCATGGAGGTGATCACTGATGACCATCCTGTGTGTCTTTCCATTTATGTACACACAGCTAAAAACCTATGTGTACAATCTTCATGCACTGCAGCCTGCATATGAAGTGTACTTTTTATTTCATATACCGTACAAAGGCGCTTTCCATGTACAAAGCAACTTAATGTATGACTCCCAAAGCCATTGTTTGGGAATATCTTTTTTTAGGACCAACCAAAAGAACACAAAGCTTGCTACTCATATTTTTGTGTTGTTTTGGTTAGTCCTTCCTTGTATGTTTGACAAGCTCCCTGAGGGCCAAACTACAAGTTATGCTAGAGTACTGTGACTGGAATGCTCAGTGTAATTTTCTTCTATAAAAGTGGCCCAGGAGGCCCTGATTTGGATTAGGGCTGCATTACAGGCTGCCTGGGGTGGGTGGGGAGGAGAGGCAGTGGGGGGGCGGGGGCAGGGAGAGGAATCCAGCACATTCCTCCTGCATTGCGGCTCCACTGTAAATTGCCCCTCTGAAGCTAGAGAGGAGAACTGATCTTGTGGTAGCAAGCATGACTTGTCCCTTAGCTAAGCAGGGTCCGCCCTGGTTGCATATGGACGGGAGACTTGATGTGTGAGCACTGTAAGATATTCCCCTCAGGGGATGGAGCCACTCTGGGAAGAACAGAAGGTTTCCAGTTCCCTCCCTGGCAGCATCTCCAAGATAATGCTGAGAGATTCCTGCCTGCAACCTTGGAGAAGCTGCTGCCAGTCTGTGAAGACAATACTGAGCTAGATGGACCAATGGTCTGACTCAGTCTATGGCAGCTTCCTATGTTCATATTAGTGGCAGAAGGGGAACCATAGCCATAAAAGTTAGAGTAACTGCTAAGCTCCCAAAAGAATCCTGATGGCTTTTTAGAAGCATATATGTTAACCTTTACATAGATACCTGTGCAAAGACACACCTGAGACTGGGAGCAAAGGTAGCATTGTGCTACCTTTGTTCCTCCACCCCACCCCGGAGAGTCCTTCCTGCTAATCTCAGATGGGTTTAGGCTGACTATGGTTACTTTAATAGTGAACAAAAAAGATTATACACATGCTTAGAGGCAAGCTGTTGTGACTTTATCTGCCCCAGGACAGAGCCCTACCCATTCAGGACAGGTCCTGATATTAAGTCTTCATGATCCAGGCTCTCTCATGATCCAAGCTATTTGTCGTGACTCTGGATTTCAGGACCCTTCAAATGGCGACAAGGCAGAATGTTTAGGAGGTCCAAACTTGAAGTCATGTGGACTTGTGGAAGAGGCAAATTCCATGCTAGAAATGATTAAGAAAAGGACTGAAAATGAAAGTGCCAGTATCATAATGCCCAGATACAAATTTGTGACATACCCACGCTTCAGTTTTCTGGTTGATCCATCTCAAAACCATATCGAAGAGCTGGAGAAGGTTCAGAAAATGGCAACTCAGATGATCAGGTGGCTGGATCACCTTCCTGATGAGGAAAGACAAAAGCATTTAGGGCTTTTAGTTTAGAAGAAAAGATGGCAAGTATGAAAACCATGCATGATGTGGAGAAAAGGGATAGAGAGAAATTTGTCTTGCCACTGGTGCTCTTTGGTTGTATATGGTGTGTTGAATTCAGTCCCAATGGCTTAATTGTGCATAATCCCTTTACATATGCCCCAGATTGCTCCCTTCTTCTCTTCCCTTGGCTTAGGAGAAATCTTGCTGCAGACCTTGATTAAGAACCCTGCCAGAGAGCTGTATATATAACCATATAAATAAAAGTCAAGCTACTGACACCTTGAGGCTATTCCCATGATCCTTGGAAAGCAGGCTAAGGGAGCTTAGCTCGCTTTCCGTGGATCGTGGGAACCACCAGGCTTGCAGGCGAGCCCGGTGCTCCCAAGGCGGATAGCCCACCTAAAATACCCTCCCCTTAAATGAGGTTAACCGAGTGAGCGCTCCGTTAACCTCATTTTGTTGCTCATGTGTCGCTGTGGTGTGTGGCGACACATGAGTAGACCCCCGACCAGGAGGCTGCAAGCAGCCTTCCAGGCTCAGGGGTCTCTCCAGGATGCGTGATGGAGCCAGCAGCCATGTGGGCGGCCAATCCAGCCGCCCAGCTATGAACGGCTGCTCATCTGTGAAGAGAACAGGCTAAGCCCGCTCTCCCCGCAGATCCGGAAGAAGCTCTTCTGACAGATTGTGAGGAGAGCTGCAGTGTGCAGTCAAATCAAGACTCAACATTCAATACTGGGGGGCCTCAGTATTATGAGAAAGAGTTTGTTACTCGTAAAAAGAAGCCAAGGGACGGAAGTGTAGGGGTTTGAGAGGCAAGAAAAGGCCAAAAGGGAGCTGATGGTTGTAATGGTCTCCAAGGTTGCAATTGTCTCCAGTGGTCTAGTATGGTTTGCAGTGAGTTTCAGATTGTGACCGGCTGTCATTTTTCTTTCACCAATCTGTGTGTCGTTCAAACATTCTACCTTGAGGAAATCTGCTTCTTGATTCATTTGTCTGCTAAGAGGCCTCCGCTGTGCATCTGCTATACAGCCTCTGCATGCTGCAGAGGATTCTAGGGTGAGGAAATGCTAAGGTACATCACAGGGAGTGCCAGCCTGTCCTCTTGGGCCCTTACCCTCATCTTGTAAGAATGGAGGGCCAAGCTAGACAAGATGTCAGAGACTCATAAGTAGATCTCCCATCTCTTTGACTTTCTCGAAGAACCAGCCCCAGAGGGGCCCCAAACTGCATTGTTGGGGATGGGACAGTGGCTCCGTGGTCAAGTATCTGCTTTATATGCAGAAGGTCCCAGGTTCAATCGCTGGGAGCATCTCCAGGTAGGGCTAGGAAAGAGTCCTGCTTGAAACCTTGGTGAGCTGCTGCCAGTTCATGGAGACCAGGGCTGCATAGCTCCAGCCCTCAAGCTGTTTTTGGACTACAACTCCCATCATCCCCAGTGGTCGATAGAGATGATGGAAGTTGTAGCTGAATATCTACAGGAGGGCCGAAATTGTGTAGTGCTTGTGTAGGCAATTCTGAGCTAGATGGGCCAATGGTTTGACTCAGGAGAAGGCAGCTTTCTGTGTTCCTGTTAGCCTGCATTGGGACCACAACACTGAAAGAGAGAGGGTTAATTCTTTCCCTTTGTGTTGTTCTCCTGATGTAAATTGGCTCCCGCAAGCTGCCATTTGTCCTATAAATCGGGACAAGCAGTAGCTTAAGGGAGCCAATGTACATTCAGAAAACAATCCAGGGTATGACGGGTTCGCACACGCACACGCACACACACACACACACACACACACACACACAGAGCCATCATTCCGATGCAAAAAAGTCTTATTTTTAAAGAAATGCAAGGAGATGGGAGCAGTGGTCTCTCTAGTTCTTTTAATCTCTGTGCGGAATGAGTTTTGTTCTGGGTGGCAGTATCAAGGCAGTATGTGCACACATGCATTCAGATTGGGGCCCTCCTGATTCAACCTGAGTGGGATCTAAAATTAACTGAGTGGACATCAAAAAACTTGTGAGTGCACACACGTTACAGCTGTGCACAAGGTGGTTTGGCTCTCTCTTCTTGGAGCGCCGAACCAGCTTGATCTGCCAGCGTTTGAACTGGTTTGAAGGGTGGGCAGGGGAGTTGCTTTAAAGGACAGGGAAGGTGTTGCCTACCTGGCAGCCCCCACCTCACCGCTTTCCCCCCACCGGTGCTTTCCAAAACAGCGGATGCTCTGGGCTTCAGTGTTCCTGCGTCGCCACTCTCATGGGCAATGCGCATGGCATGCTCATCGGTCATGAGCATGGCAACGCTGATTGGGGCGCAAGCAGGAATGCTGCAGCCCAGTGCACCCAGCCTGGGTGAGTTTTGGAGAGTTCTGGTGGGGGGAAAGTGGCAGGGTGTGGGCTAACAAGTAGACAGAGCCTTCCCTGTCCCTTTAAGCAAACCCTCCCAGGAGTGCACGAACAGTTCGTACACATCTCTAGCGCACGCACACACGCCTTAGAAGGAACAATGGATGGGAGATCTGAACAAGTATCCAACATCTTGTCGACTTTGGCCCTGACAGTGCACTCTGGAACACACTCAGTGCTCACCCACAGCTGAACTTTGAGGGGAAGGTTGGGATTTGTGGGGTTGGAGAAGCTTGTTCACTGTACCTGCTGTTCTCCTTGAGGAATTCCTGATCAACTTCCAAGGGACTCCAAGGTTTTCTCAGAACCCAGCCTGAAAAATGAGCAAACTCTCTGCTAGTTGCCCAGTGTAAGGGAAATTTCTGGGTCCTTTTGACTGTCAATATGGCCAGTTGTTTTTTTAAGCAGGTCAGCTCCCGATTGCTTTTCCCCAGGGGGCCATTTTTCTTTTTCAGGCAAGATGAGACTAATGCCCCCTGCCCTTTAAAGGACACCATCTGTTCAGGGATCGGTTGTATGACACACATGAAAGATGCAAGGTTGAAAGGAGTTCTCCTCTGATGGACAGTTCAGCGCGGCCTCTACTGTCAATGCTGCGGCTGTGAAAACATCTGGAGAACCTTCATTTCAGCACAACGGCGAGTTTAAAAGGACCCACCTGTTCATGTTGACACTCAGCTGCTGACTCTAGTACTAATCCAGGGCGATGTGGGGGGTTCATCTATGCTGCCCAATGTGCTAGCTGCAGTGTTTGGCCACTTCAGGCTGACTTTTTCCTCTGTTGCCCTGGGTGCAAAAGGGTACATAAAACCCAGCTCCTGCAATACCAGGTATCTGTCAAGCTCATTCCATCCGTATTGGCTAGTTGTAGCCAACTGGAGCTACCAAAGGCTCAAAAGGTCGTGTGCATGAGCCTTGTATTCCGACCGTCTGCGATTGCACTGTGCACTAGCAGAATTTGATATCTAGCCAGTTTCTGTCTCTGATCCCTTCAGATATAATCTTCAAAGCGTACTTAGTGAAATCTCAGAAGGCAATTGCGGAGTGAGAAGGACTTCCAGTGGTTGGAGGGAGAGCTTCATTGCTCTGCATAGCTGCTTTCTGCCTCGCCTTACCAGCACCAAACTATTATGCAAAATAAACAAGTATATTCAGACATTCGGGTGACAGGCATCTCCCTTAGTTGTTTGGAGGGGTTTTGGGCATAGAATTAAGATCTTTAAAATATTTTGCATATACAGCTCTCTTTGTCAACCATTTGGCTGACAAAGCTGCAGGATCTTGTACTGAGTGCAGAATTCTGCATTCTGTGATTTTGGGGGAAAGCAGGTTTCTAGTCCTGAAGACATTAAAGTGCCTGGGGAAATGTCTAAATATCTCTCTAAAGTCAACAAGAAGCTCAGTAGATTTTCTAGCCCTGCATGCCTCTCCCCGGGACTAAAAGATGCAGATTAAAGTATTCAGACTAAGAAAGTATAGATCTGCTTGGTTAATTCATACAGCTTGCAGAATTAAGCTTTTCTTGGCATACTGTTCTGTTTACACACAGGCCTGCTAGTATCAGGCTGCTGCTGTAGTACTGTGCTTTCACATTCTTTGCCGGTGCTGTTTTCTTGAAGTGTTTGCCTTTTTGTTCTAGTTCATCTTCCTTGTGTTATAATTATTATTATTAATACCTGGGCCGGGCACAGAACATCTGCGCCTCTAGTTCTCCCCTGCCCGCCACCACCGTTTTCTTTCCTCGCCCGCCACGTTCTTCCCCACCCACTCCTGCTGCCACTTTCTTCTCCCCCAGCCCACCGCCGCCGTTTTCTCCCCCACCCCCGCCATTTTGTTTCCCACCTTGGCCACAAGCCTGTCCACCGCTGCCACTGCTTTCCTCTCCCCTTGCCGGCAGCTCGCTCGCAAACTCTTGCGAGGGCTGCCACACATGGGATTAGCGATGGGTATGTCTTAGAGAAATACATACATACATACATACATACATACATACATACATACATACATAACCATCTGTGCAGATGACAAATTACAGCCTCTGCCCCAAGGGGCTTACAACTTACAAGGAGCCCCTGGTGGCGCAGTGGTAAAACTGCCGCCCTGTAACCAGAAGGTTACAAGTTCGATCCTGACCAGGGGCTCAAGGTTGACTCAGCCTTCCATCCTTCCGAGGTCGGTAAAATGAGTACCCAGAATGTTGGGGGCAATATGCTAAATCATTGTAAACCGCTTAGAGAGCTCCGGCTATAGAGCGGTATATAAATGTAAGTGCTATTGCTATTGCTAAGTGCTAAAGAGACAATGAAGGAAGGGATGGGCAATTGAATGGGGTGAACAGGGGGGAAAGGTGTTATTATTTCGGTTTCACCTGGAACATTCCCATCCTAAATTCGTATTGCAGAAATCCCAGTTACCTCTAGGGAAGGGAACGTGCCAGAGGAGACTGCCCCCATGCTGCACACATCTATGATCATGCTCTGCTTAGAAAAGAAGTGCAGTGGTGTAGCTCACATCAGAGCCCTTGAGCTCATCTCTTTATTAGCCTGCTCCTCTATCGGCCTGCTGAGTTGACAGCAATTTCAGAAAATGTACACCAGTGGCCTGGCTGATCAATGCCAGTTAATCTTGTATTACAGACAACTCTGGGACCTGGATGCTGTGAGGCTTCAGAGCAGCTGGTTGCAGTGTGAAAGGAAAAGATGTGATGGATTGCAGTGTTGTATGTGAAACTGTCGTCGTCGTCCCCCCCTCGATTTTCTTTCCACAGATTCCTGCCCCCCAAGCAACTCTCTCAAGCTTACCATGAGCAGTTGCTGTTCTTGTCTGAAGGTGTTTCGTATGTCAAGAGTCTTTCTAAGACAGTCACGTGGCTGGCTGACATGCAGACTACCACTGCGCTAGTGAACTTTAGAGAGTTGCTTGGAAGGCGGGAATCTGTGGAAAGCAAATCCCAGACTAATGGTGCACTGTCGCACGAGTGGGGGAAGGAGTGATTTTTGCCCATCTTCCCTTCCCTCTGAAGCCCACTGTGTGTCATGGAAATATGTCCTGGAGGATCACACAGACCTCGGGGACGTTTCTGCAGACACACAGTGGGCTTCAGAGGGAAAGGAGACTGCTGAAAATCACCCCTTCCTCCACCTATTAATCCACCCCTTCCTCCACACTGTTAATCCTGAACTCAGCACTGCTGCACAAGCACAGTGCTAGTCTGGATGTCAACCACTGCCTACCATTTAGTCTCTAATTTAAGGCTTTATTGCTCATTAGAGAGCACAAACCCTTATTAAAATGATGTGTGAAATGGCAGGCCTGAGTGTGTGGGCACTGATGATTATAGGATCTGGACCACATTCCTGCCCCCACTCCCCGATGTTTCAGTTCCTTCACAATCTATGCCTGCAGTGAATTAAAGCAACTGACATTCTGCTCCGACAAGCTGGGAAGAGCTTCAAAGGGCCAAGTTATAGAGAGACTATCAGGACAGGCTTGGCTGCCAGAATTCATATCAAAGAGCTACCAAGATGTCAGTAAGCTTTAGATTTCAGTGTCTGCTTTTAAAATTCACCTATCATTATAGGGCATAGACACAGGGCTTTGCACAATACGAGGACCAGATGGAAAGGAGGTTAGGGCCTTTAATAGCTGTGTGTAGAGAAAAGGAATTTCACCCAGTGAAGCTTGTCAAGGTGCCAAAATTCCCTCTTCTGCTCAACTATTCTAGGTGCCATACAGGAATCTCTGGCCGTGTGTGTGTGTGTGTGTGTGTGTGTGTGTGTGTGTGTGTGTGTAAAATCAGCATTCCACACTAAAATTTGTACACCTTTGGCATGGACAGGTGGAAAGGTGTGATATAACTCTTCAAAAGAACTCCATGAATCAAGCTGAAATATGTGACTTAATGATATATGCACATTAAACCAAGCTGGATATTTCACTGTTCAACTTCTGCTTTTCTTGGAAAGGGCAAGGAGCTTGTTCATACCTGAGAAAAAGGTGAAGGGTATATAGGCATAATGACTCTTAGACAGCACGTTGGACGCTTCATCCTCTTCCAGAGTTGCTCGGGAGCATGGAGACCTAACATAGGAACATAGGAAACTGCCATATACTGAGTCAGACCATTGGTCTATCTAGCTCAGTATTCTCTTCACAGACTGGCAGCGGCTTCTCCAAGGTTGCAGGCAGGAGTCTCTCCCAGCCCTATCTTGGAGATGCTGCCAGGGAGGGAACTGGAAACCTTCTGTTCTTCCCAGAGTGGCTCCATCCCCTGAGGGGAATATCTTACAGTGCTCACACATCAAGTCTCCCGTTCATATGCAACCAGGGCAGACCCTGCTTAGCTAAGGGACGAGTCATGCTTGCTACCACAAGATCAGTTCTCCTCTCCTAAAGACCTAAGTCAGCAGATGACCATGAGGTCTCATTCACTGGCCTCTTACAGGTTTTTTGCAGTTACAGGCTCACTGCATCCAAAGGTCAGAGGGCTTTGTCTTTGCTTTTGAAGTGTAGGGTTTGATCCAAAGTGAAATTCAAAAGAGAATGTCGGAGTTCCTCTCAAGGAGAGACATCAGAGAATTTTCTCAGGCAGTTTCCGCACATCCAAGCTTACTTCTAAAACACATCAAGAAATCTCCATGTTGAATGTCCTGCATTTATGGGGATAGTTTATTTATTTATTTCATTTACATTCTGCCTTTCTTCCATAGAACTGAAGGGGCATATACAGGGCTAGGGACATAGGAAGCTGTCTTATACAAAGTCAGATCCATTGGTCCATCAGTATTGTCGACATTGACCGGCAGCAACTCTCCAAAGTTTCAGGCAAGAGTCTCTCCTAGCCCTACCTAGAGATGCTGCCAGGCATTGAACCTGGGACCTCCTGTATGTAAGCATGCATATGCTCTTCCACTGAGCTATGGCACGATCCTCTAAAGTGAATATCGTGCAGCACTCACCCATCCAAATGGAAACCAAGACAGACCCTTCTTAGCAAAGGGGACAATTCATGCTCACTACCATTAGACCAGACAGTCTTCTATCCATGGATTTACCAGACCCAGACCTGCTAAGTTTCAGCCCTGTGTGTTCAGACTGTGCCTTTCTTCCCAGAATGATGATGGAGAACGTTGCATTCTGGAGCTACTGAAACGTTTGCTTTCCTTACCTGTATTTCAGCTACCTTCATTCTTGGTCTCTCTGTTGCTACTGGCTATGCCTTAGTTCTCACAAACAGCAGGTGAGGGAGGATTCCTGTATAAGGCCTGCACTGCTTCAGAGGTGGAGGCTCACAAGACTGAATGCTCCTCCACACAAAAAGAATGCCCTGCCCATAGAAAACTGGCATGTCTAACTGGGCAAAGAGGCACCTTTACCGTGGTGATTCTCTTTATTTAGCAGGAGGAGAGTAACTGGCCCTATCCACCCCCAGCACAGTACTTCCAGTGACTGTTGCTGGTGTCTATCTTATGTTTTACCGAATGTGAGCCCTTTGGGGACAGGGAGCCATCTTATTTATTTATTGTTTCTCTTTGTAAACCGCCCTGAGCTATTTTTGGAAGGGCGGTGTAGAAATCAAAATAATAAGAAGAAGAAGAAGAAGAAGAGGAGGAGGAGGAGGAGGAGGAGGAATGCTGCAAGTCCATCAAACAGTAGAGGAGGAGAAAAGAGGCCTTGAAGAATATATCAAGGACAGTGAAGAAGATGCACTTAAAATGGACAATAACGAGAAACTATTCAACACCAATGAAAGAAAGCAGTCCTTCAAGAAAGAACAAGTCAAGAACCGAGCAGAAAAATGGAAAAATAAGCCACTGCATGGTCAATATTTGCACAATATAAGTAGAAAATCAGACATCACCAAGACCTGGCAATGGCTTAAGAATGGCAACTTGAAGAAAGAAACAGAGGGTTTAATACTGGCTGCACAAGAACAGGCACTAAGAACAAATGCAATAAGAGCAAAAGTCGAAAAATATACCACAAACAGCAAGTGCCGCCTTGGTAAAGAAGCAGATGAAACAGTGGACCACCTAATCAGCTGTTGTAAAAAGATCGCACAGACTGACTACAAACAAAGGCATGACAAGGTAGCAGGGATGATACACTGGAACATCTGCAAAAAATACAAGCTACCTGTAGCCAAACATTGGTGGGACCATAAAATTGAAGAAGTTGAAGAAAATGAAGATGTAAAAATATTATGGGACTTCCGACTACAACAGACAAACATCTGCCACACAATACACCAGATATAACTGTAGTCGAGAAGAAAGAAAAACAAGTGAAAATAATCGACATAGCCATACCAGGGGATAGCAGAATAGAAGAAAAAGAAATAGAAAAAATCACCAAATACAAAGATCTACAAATTGAAATTGAAAGGCTGTGGCAGAAAAAGACCCAAATAATCCCAGTAGTAATTGGCGCCCTAAGTGCAATTCCAAAACAACTTGAAGAGCACCTCAGCACCATAGGGGCCACAGAAATCACCATCAGCCAATTACAAAAAGCAGCTTTACTGGGAACAGCCTATATTCTGCGACGATATCTATAACAGCAGCAACAACATTGACAATAAAATTCTGGCATCCTAGGTCCTTGGGAAGGACTTGATGTCTGGATAAAACAAACCAGTCAATAACACCTGTCTGACTGTGTAAACAAGAGATAATAATAATAATGGCAGGAGAGGGCCCCTTGGCATCTAGTTCACAACGTATAGGGATTTTTTCTTTATTTTATTTTACTTTTTGCATGGAGGAGCATTCAGTTGTGTAAGCCCCTGCCTGCAGTCTAAAATGGTACAGCCCAGAAATAGATTTGTCTCCGTATCTCTGAGATCTAGTGGTGGGCCTTGGCAGAAGACACATCTGACTCTCGATGGAGCAAAATTGGGATGTCCTCAAATCCCTTTCGGTCTTAAATATTTACTTCTTGGATTCATTCAGTCAGTCGAGGGATTGCAGCGATTCTGGGTTTGTATCTGCAAGCTGTCACTATAGCAACCCTTTGTTCGCCCAAGTCTCGCAGCTAAAAATAGATCACCCTGAACCCAGGGAAAGAAATCAAGGGAAATCAAAGGGGCCAGCAGTACGTGAAAGCAGCAGAGCCGAGTGATGGACTTCACAGTGATGCTATAAAGCAGCCACAGCCTTTTTGAAACCTAATAAACAAGGAGTTCCAGAAAACTAGTAACAGAGAGGAACTGTCTTAAGTAAGAAATCAAACTGTGTCATTACACTTGAAGTCCCAATCTGCTGCACAAGTGATAGGCAGCAATTGGTGTGTGCTGGGCTTCCTGATCAATTAGCACCAGAAGGGAGGGGGGCTGGCTGTGCACTGACTAGCTGGAAGCAAGGAAAGTGGTGGGCAGGATCCATTGGTACATGCAGATTGACCCATATTGCACATGTGCAGAGTCCTCTACTGAAGTGAAATGAAATAAAACAGGAAGCTGCCATATACGGGGTCAGACCATTGGTCTATCTAGCTCAGTATTGTCTTCACAGACTGGCAGCAGCTTCTCCAAGGTTTCAGGCAGGAGTCTCTCTCAGCCGTATCTTGGAGATGCTGCCAGGGAGGGAACTTGAAACCTAGATGCTCTTCCCAGAGCAGCTCCATCCCCTGAGGGGAAGATCTTCCAGTGCTCACACTTCTAGTCTCCCATTCGTATGTAACCAGGGCAGACCCTGCTTAGCTAAGGGGACAAGTCCTGCTTGCTACCACAAGGCCAGCTCTCCTCTTATTTGAAGCCTACTTCCATTGCAGTTATTTGAAGCCAGTTTCCATTGCATCAGATCGTTCTGACATTAACTTTGCTTTGCTTGCATCTTTAAGAAATGCAAGACCTCTAAGAAATGATCCTGTGCAGTTAGGTCAGTGGGGAAAGGCAGGGCATGGACCTGTGGCACCCTCAAAAGCCTCAAAGGTTTCACTAGGTTTGGGAAACCCTCTCCTAGGCCCCTGCATCTGTCGTATTTTAATGACTGTAGTGTTTTCTTTACAGAGAAGTGTGTTCCTTGGCCTGTAGAGAAGATCTAGGAGAGGGGGTCATTGTGGCAGGAGGAAAGGCTTGCTGCAAAAGATTTCCTCTCCCTATCATGCAGGGTTGGACCAGTGAGGCCAGCATAAAGGCTGTAGGAAGGCCTATTGAGTTCTGCTCAGTGAGGAGGATTAGAAGTAGGAGTAGAAGGTTTATGCAGAGAAAAACCCAAAGGAGGCAGAAAACCAGCAGTGTAGAAACGAAGGGAGCAAATTTATTTTTGCTACCTTCATTTTATCCCATGAGGAATTTCTTAGGGCGGCCCAACTATCTTATCAGTTTCTGACCTTGTCAGCAGCACATCCATAATAAGAAACTGCTGTGTGGCAGTGTGTGAACTGGAATTAGAGATGAGATAATCACACTGAACTGCTGGAGATAATGTAAAGGCTGCATGGCATATGCCCTCATATTCCTTTAGGCAAGAAGAAGCTGTATATGTGCACAGGCACGCCCTTATGTGATGGTCCCTTAGCCTCCCCATAGCTGAGCCGCATCAAAGCGAATTCACGATTCTTACTGGAGATAAGCACAGCTTCTTGGAATTGCATTTGCAAGGTATGTGAAGAATGACACGTGAAAAGTGACCCTAAAGCGGCATCTCTTGTGGAATACAGTAATGTAATCCTTGGTAAGTGTCATCAGTGTTTGGGCTTCCCTAATGAAGTACTCCTCAAACTCCATTCAGGCACCACCCTGGGCATAAACCTTCAGCTTCTGGACAGACAGAACTAGTCTCAAGCAAACTGAGTTTGGCAGGCGAGGATTTGGTGTCCCACTGATTGATTAAGAAACACTAACAGTTATAAAGGACACATTGTCTTGCAGACCTTTAGCCACTGATCAAAGAGAAGAAGGTACAAAGAATGTTAATTAATGCCATATTAATGAGGTTGCACTACCCAAAGCACAATCTGCGTCATGAAATGGTTGTGTACATGCCTCAGTGTCGGGAGAAAGCCAGTGTTTTACTATATCACCAAGAGTGCCAACATGCATACAAAACTTTAGCTGAGGTCTAACTGGTGCCAGATCGTATTATCTCTTGCATCTTGCATACTCTGCTTGCAAAACGTTTTTGAATTCCTTGCTGGCGTGAAAAGCTCGCCCCTTCAGATTCCATTTATGTCCCTGTCTGAAGCGGTGATGAGGTGGCTGAGCAGTCCAGGTCAGACAGCTTTGCTCTGCTGATGTTCATGCTGTTGCCCGAAGCCACACTTGCCCAGCTTTGCTTTGTGCTGTATACATTCCTATCATACAGCTCGTTTGTCCTCCCTTCATGCCTGAGAGGACTCTGGAGAATGAGACGAAAGAAATTTATGCTCCTTGTGGGCTACAGGATAAGTAATCCCCAGCCAGATTGTCCTAATGAGTGAATCCATGGCTTTCATTACACTCTGGCATCAGTTCTGTTTGGCCTTCTGTTATCTTTCTCAGCTTGACTTAGCAGAAGAAAATCCATATGGAGCTGCCTTATACTGAGTCAGACTATCGGTCCATCTACCCTAATATTGTTTACTCTGGTTGGCAGTAGCTCTCCAAGGTCTCAGGCAGAGTTCTTTCCCCACTCTCCTTAGCATACACTTTTCACCTGGCCACAGCTGTATTTACAGAATGGGTTCACCCCAGCAATAAGTAAACAGTTTTGGGAAGAAGAGCCCAAAGCCAGCTCACAGAGAGGGTACAAGGAACAGGAGCGATCTTCTTGCTGCATCTGTTTCTATGCATATCACTTTACTTTATCTGGCACCAGGCTGTATGATATCAACCAAGCTGCCCTGTTCCTGTTAAGATTCGGCTTTGCTCTTGTGACCGGTTTCCCTGGAATGTCCCTCTTTAGCCAAATCTTGGAGAAGGGGCCAGTAGCAGAGCACATGCTTTGTGTGCAGAAGGTCCCAGGTTCCATTTCTAGTTAAAGTGGTCTGCAAAAGTCTTCTTTGGATAGCTTCTGTCAGTTGGGCAGTACTGGTCTAGATGGATAGAAGACATCTTTGTATGTTCATCTTAGGAACACAGGAAGCTGCCATATACTGAGTCAGACCATTGGTCTATCTAGCTCAGTATTGTCTTCACAGACTGGCAGCAGCTTCTCCAAGGTTGCAGGCCGGAATCTCTCTCTCAGCCCTATCTTGGAGATGCCAGGGAGGGAACTTGGAACCTTCTGCTCCTTCCCAGAGCGGCTCCATCCCCTGAATGACTACCTGATACTCATGTATATACAACAGGTATATCCCAGGTTCAGGACTCAGTGCAAGCTTAATTGCACTTAATTGCAAGCTAAATTACAAACCCCCAAGCTAACTTGGCAAAGAGGCACCTTTTTAATGTGGTGTTTCTCTTTATTTAGCAGGGGTAGAGTAACTGGCCCTATCCACCCCAGCACAGTACCTCCAGTGACTGTTGCTGGTGTCTATTTTGTGTTTCTTTTTAGATTGTGAGCCCTTTGGGGACAGGGATCGATCTTATTCATATATTATTTCTCTGTGTAAACCGCCCTGAGCCATTTTCGGAAGGGCGGTATAGAAATTGAATTAATAATAATTATAATTATAATTATAATATAATAAAAAATAATAATTGCTGATGAAAGAAGCTCTCCAACATCTGGCAGCCAAGGATAGCTCTCTCATTTCCTTTTGTCCACACCTTTTTCTTTCCCTCTTGTGTTCTGCAGGGTTATTATCTGAGTCTGGAGGTGGGGCCCCCAGTATTTTGCGGGGGTGTAGTACATTACTGTTGTTACTATTAACATTTTAATCCTGCCCTTTCAAGGAGCGTTTCAATGAGTGTTGTACCTGGTGGTTTCCTTTCCAATTTTATCTTACCAACAGCCCTTTGGGGTAGGTTAGACTGACAGACGATGACTGGCCAAGATAATCCAGTAAGCTTCATGGCTGAGCAGGGATTTGAACCCAGGTTTCCCTTGTCCTAATCTGGCATGAAAACCACTGCATCTGCTGGCTTAATGCAGATGAGCCATTAAAACATGGTCTGTTACAAAGAGGGTTAAGTCATAGTGTGCAAGACAGACTGCAAGGCATATTAGGACTTAGATACCCAATCATGCTGTCCATTTCCCTCATCCCTGAGAGGTGGAGGGGGTCACCTGCATAGAGCTTGGTATCAAGACTGGGGCCAGAGGAGCAACCTCCAGCTGTCTCCCTGGGAGATGTGACTCTCTGGGGTCCTCCCAGTGCATTCCTGGGATTACAGTAGAGTTCTATTTCGAGGAGGAGGAGGAGGAGGAGGAGGAGGAGTCAAGATCAAGGTCTGGGCAGAACTGACACATTCCCAGTTCCCTACAGATTCGAGTTACATTTCGCAAAGTCATTTCCCCTGAAAGAAACCTTTAGGGGATTGTCAGATATGCCCCCTTGTGTTGTGATAGGATTGATTTCATTTTCTCTATAAAGCATCCTTGGCAGAAGGATGCTAAGCCTGCCCTTGAAATAGCAGGTTTAACCTTGAGGTCTTGGCTTGATCGCAGGATGTCAATAATCACACAGCTAAACCGAGGAATTGCTGTGGCACAAGACACCGGTGCAGGGGCGTAGCAAGGTTGGAGTGGGCCCATTTATATGTATAACCTATGTGCCACAATAGAACATCATCCTAATTTTTTTTTTTTAAGGTTGTGTAAATTGTGGATGATACAAGTCATTTAATGGTACTAGAGAAAGACATGCTGTTCTGGTAGCTCCAGGTCATCAATTTCGGAGGATGAATACAACTGAAGGAAGCCCGGGCGGGTGCACGGCTGGGGGAGTCAGTCATGTGACTTGCCTCTGGTGGGGGTCCAAGGCTACTGCTGAGCTGCAGCCCCATCTCCAAGTAGGGAAGTCAGTGCTGCCCAGCATAGTAGTGAAGTTACTACTCTACATGACAGCATGGAGGAGAAGGTTAACCCCCTTCTCCCTTTGCTGTGGTTCTGATTGTGAACTCCCATGATTGTTTTTAGTTGGGGTTCTTTTTAAGGCGTCAGGAATCCCAAGCAAGCATGGGATTCGACAGTGTACAGAAAGTAGCATCTCATTTGGTCTCTAGTCCATATAGACTACTTAACAACATGTGCTGGATTATGAGTACTGTGTAGTCACCTTAAGTGGCGCAGCGGGGTAATGCTTGACTCACAAACAGAAGGTTGCCTGTTTGAATCCCCGCTAGTACTATATCGGGTAGCAGTGATATAAGAAGATGCTGAAAGGCATCATCTCAGACTGCGCGGGAAGAGGCAATGCTAAACCCTTCCTGTATTCTACCAAAGACAACCACAGGGCTCTGTGGGCGCCAGGCATCAAAATCGACTTGACGGCACATTTTACCTTTACCTTTATGTGGCATCTGCGTTGAGTTTCACTGTCACAATCTGGGGTACCAACACAGCAACTTAACTGAGGTGAATGACAAAGAGATTCCTTCTAGGCCTTTATTCCCAGGGCTCCAGCTCCTCCTTTTTGGGCCTGACAGAGTGGTTCTTTGTATGCTTACCCTAACAATGAAAGGACAAAAAGGTCACAGCACTCTTGGTTTCCTCCAGGTGCACAAGCCAGCTTGTCCACCCCATCTAGTCCTCCATCTGCCTGCCAGGAGGTCTCAACCACTCTCAGACCATGAGAACAATTCTTGTAGAGGAAGCATAAACACACCTCCTCAATAAGTAGTAAAGGTAAAGTGTGCCGTCAAGTTGATTTCAACTCCTGGCGCCCACAGAGCCCTGTGGTTTTCTTTGATAGAATACAGGAGGGGTTTACCATTGCCTCCTCCCGCACAGTCTGAGATGATGGACCGGGTCTCACGATCCAGGAGACCCGGTTTTGGGCTGTGAGCGGGAAGAGCGGGTTAAGCCCGCTCTCCCCTCTCATGAGCGGGGAGGGAGCCCTGGGCCCCCCGGATTGGCCGCCCACACAATTGCCGGCTCCGAAACGAAGCCGGCGGGGGCTGGGGAGCTCAGGGGCCGCGTGGCCCCCGGAAGCCCCAGTATGCCCTGCACGCTTGCGCAGGGCATACTGGGGAGACCCCCGGAGCCGGGAGGTGGCTTTTTGCCTCCTGGTCAGGGGTCTACTCACGAGCAGATCGCCCCGGTTTGCGGAGCATTCTGCAAATTGAGGAGCAAACCCAGGCTAAGGGGCGGGCTACAGGAGCGGGTTAGCTGCTCCAGAACCACCGGGCTCGGCTGCGAGCCCAGTGGTTCTGACGATCAGCAAAAATCGGGCTAGCGGAGGCTAGCCCAATTTTTGCTGGTCATCAGAATAGCCCTGATGCCTTTCAGCATCTTCCTATATCACTGCTGCCCGATATAGGTGTCTCCCATAGTCTGGGAAACATACCAGAGGGGATTCAAACCGGCAGCCTTCTGCTTGTTAGTCACACATTTCCCAGCTGTGCCACTTAAGTAGTACCAGTTGCTAAAACCTTTCAGTACAATCTGCCAGAGTTAAACATTTAGTCCTGTTGATTTCAGTGGGAGTAATCAATTACCACCTGCAATTTGACTGGTGCTAAACTTTCTGGGTTGTGCCATTTGATGAAGTAATCTATATCTTCCAAACGTAATGTGCAATACAGTTCTCAGGCGCTGGAAGGTTAATAAAATAAAACCCAGTGACTGGCATCCTGACGAATGGTGTGCTTGCTGAAGGATGTCGCACAGGTGAGTTCCGCTTGCATTCCAGACTTAATGTTGGGCAACCTGTGACATGCCTCAGCATTTTTTAAGGGACCTTTTGTGTAAGAGCACCAGAACGCATTTCCACAAATCCCTGTTTTTTTAGCACAACTGTGCAAACTTCTTTTGCTAGAGTAACTTTGTTCATTATGGAAGTGCTTTGTTAAGCAGGATGTCAGCCAATGTTTTTATCTAAATCTTATACTTTTTCTGCTCTGCTCTCCTGGGAGATATAGTGTGGACTTTGAAGCAAAGCTCTCATTGGAGGAACCTCAGCAAAGCAACCTTGTCCTGGGCTGGCTGTTTCTGTGAGTCGGGACATGTGGGATTTGAGTAGGAAGAGAACGGACTCTGAGCTGCTGGTGTAATAATTGCCAGGGGCAGGAGCCAAGCGGAGTGACATGCTTCCCCTCAGTGTTTGGAATGCTGAGCCTCCAGGAATCATTGGGCTGGCTGCATTACAAGGGCAGCAGGGAGTCACAAGAGAGATGGGCCATTGAATGCTTCCCGGGAAGCAGCAGGGAATCAATGCTGCGTCAGTTGAGATCTAGAATCTTGAAGCCATATTTGGAAGCTCACGGTCTGGGGGAAGATTTTTTCCAGTAGCATTGGTACAGCTTGCTCACTCATTTGAGGGACTAGAAAACCCCATGCTTCTAGCCACACAACCATTTAGAGAGACATCAGATGTGACGCTAAGCATGTGACAGAGCTTTATCCCCCTGCCCCACAAATGTCAACAGCAACTGCAGAAGGATGTGATCAGAAATGGGACTGCAGCATGTGGGTGGGGGAGGGGGAGATATTGCCCCTTCCCTAAGCACTTAAAATCGGAGCCAGAGAAGCATTCCTGATGTATGTTCCTCTAGTCTTGCCATGGGGAAAGGGGAGAAGGGAGATCTCTGCCTCCCTCCCCACTCTAGTTGCTTCAGGGCCCTTCATTACCCGGGAGAAGGAGTGGGAGGGGGCAGCAACAGAATGGCAAGGCAGGTTTGTGCAGCATAGTAGCTTTCAGTTTGCTGATTTGCTCCAGCAACATATATGTTAAAAAGTGATCCCAAGGCATGTTTCCGGCACTTTGGGCTTTTGGGGTGGGGCTGGACATCTTTCTCAGTGATTCTTGGTTTTTGTGCAGTTTCCTTCATATGGGTTACAGCACAGTCCTGAATACCAAGTACCCAACTTGCAGAAGGTTGCACCTTCCCCAACAGCATAATTTTGAAAGGCCAATCTGTTCTTTCAGCGCTCTCAAAATGTTTTGGAGATATGTTTGAAGACATGCTGCAGAATGGTGGAATACCTCTTACAGAGGCGTATCAATGGAAAATAGTGCCTATGGCAAGCACTGAAATTGCACCCCTGTTCAAGCATCTGACACTTAATCATCTGGCAAACTAGTGCTTCTCACCCATAATAATCAAGGGTTGATATGAGAGGCAAACATAGCAAAGACTGTTAGACACTTTTGCAATTCAGAGTGCTCTGCTAATGATGAAGTGGGCCATAGTGGTACACAGTGGTGAGAGAGAGGAGGGGTGGTATTCCAGACATGCTCAGGAACAGAAGATGCAACTGCTCGTTTAGAGATCCACCCCCAAAAAGATTATAGGGCTCAAGAACATGAACTGCCTCACTGAATGCAACCAGAGATCCATTTGCAATACAATCCCACTCTATTTTTTCTCCCCAATGGAGGATCCTGAGGTAATATTTCCTTTTTAGTGCATTGCAAGCTTCTTCTAACTCAAATGGTTATTGCTTCCCATTTTTAAAGTTTACTTAGCAAAAGGTCCGCCTAACGCGAGCTGCTTTGAAGGGGGAGGCTAGCAACTCTTTCCCCCACGGTAGCCCCATAGCGAGGCCAAAGCACTGGAGAGCAACAGAAAAGCGCAAAATCTTCTTCCCTACCTCACCACACACCTTATCCCCATATTGGTTCTTCTCCCCCCATGCTCCTCTCCCTCTCCTCCTTTTTAATTTGCGAAAACATCCACCATCGTCCTCATCAGCATCCTGCTTACTTATTCATATAATCAGGATCAGGATCTGGACCGCTTCTGATCTGCTCCCTTCTTGATAGCCTTAGGAGAACACACGTGAATGAAATTTCACCCCAAATTGATGAAATTTCACCCCAAATTGGGAAATGACCTGACTCAGTGGCTCCGTATAGATGTTAAAGAGGACAGGGGCAAGAACTGAACCCTGGGGAACTCCATAAAGGAGTGGCCATGGGTCAGAGCATCTGTCCTCAATGCATACTGACTGGACACGCCCACTAAGGTAAGAACAGAACCACTGTAAGACAGTGCCCCCGATACCCAACCCACACAGGCGGTCAAGGAGGATAGCATGATCGATAGTGCCAAAAGCCACTGAGAGATCTAGAAGGACCAGGAGAGGGACACTACCCTCATCAAAGTCCTGAAGAAGGTCATCTACCAGAGCGAGCAATGCTGTCTCTGTGCTATGCCGAGGCCTGAAACCTGACTGATAAGAATTAAGATAGCCAGTTTCCTCTACGACCCTCTCAAGCTCTGCACATACAACCCTCTCTAACACCTTCGCTACAAAAGGGAGGTTAGAGATCGGCCTATAGTTGTCAAGGACCTCAGGGTCCAGGGAGGGTTTCTTCAAGTGAGGGCGTGGTACTCCGTGGTTAGTACTTAGTACTCCATGGTTACTCTGCCCTTCCTGCACGGCCTCCACCATGTCCCCAAGCTGTACACACCTTCTGCTCCTCAGTTAGTCTTCCTTCTCCTTACAGATACATACAGATTCTGCAGAACCTCAAATGTTGGGTTTGTGGGGGGGGGATGTGAATTTTGGAAGGGGATTGTGGAAGGTTTTACTAAATCAACTGTATGCATTTTTTCTTTATTTTCCAAATATATTTTGAGTGTGGCATTAGATTATACATAGCTTTAGCAAAGGACCAGGCTATTCTTGGCCTATATCATGCCATTTGATTGGCATTCACAGCAGACAGCCTTCCATTGCCTCTAGGTGGCCCCTCCCATACTTTCAGAGCCTTTCAGATCCCTTTGGAGAATGGGAGGGGATTGTTCACCCCTGAAGAGACACAAGCTTGAACTTTCTGCTTTGCAGCTCAGCACAAAACAAAGCCCCTGCAAACCAAAGCCTCAGGGGCTTGACCCAGGTTTGGTCTGAATCCAAGCATCTCTTTGCCATTCAGTGGCATAATATTTATCCAGCCATCACAGGCCTGCCAAGTCACATGGTTTGGCAGCCGGACACACACTTGGGCTCACTGACGTGGGTGCTTGGACACACCTCCCAGTCATGCTGCTGTACTTTGATGACATCCAGATAAAAGTCTTGCTGTTAGAAGGAAAAGGGCTTACAGTGCCCACTTCTCTGCGGAGGACCAGAAAAATTCAGATCAAGTGACATCTAGCCCAATATTTACAAAAAATAATCAACATCACATGAGCTTTGGGAGAAAGTACATTCCTGCAGAACGGGGGGCATTATAATCTCAGTTTCAACGTTTAGTTCTGCTGCAGAGCGTGTGAAGCTAAGGAGCAACACAGGGACATTCAATATCAGTTTTTTTTAAAAAAGTGATCAGAGTATTCTGTTCTCTGGGATCTGAGCTTTTAAGTCAGCGCTGCACAACTTTGGCCCTCCAGTTGTTGGACTACAACACCCATCAGCCCCAGCCACAGTGACGAATAAATAGACAGGGATGATGGGAGTTGTACTACAGCATTTGCAAGAGGGCTGAACTTGTGCAGCCCTGATTTAAATTATCTTTTTGAATGTATTGGTTTGTATGTAGTTTCCCATTTCCTGGATTTGTAGGAAACTCTGACACAGGTCCAGTTTTCTTGTGAGGTGAGAACTCTGGAGGCTTATTCTGTTTATGTTATACTATATCTGTTTATTTACATATATGCAAGTTAAGCACGAGAAAGCAGGCAGTCACCCAGAGGGACAGTGCTGTTCTGTAAAGCAGCAGCACTATCCATTCCTAAAAAGGCTGCCGCAGATGTGCTTGGACCCACTAGGGCTCTTTTTTCCAACTAGCTCCAAAAGCCTCTGACTTTGCTCTGTTTTGCTGACTGCACTACAGCTACCAAACTGTGTCTCTCCAGCTACCATCTGAGCATATGCGGTATGTCATAGCTAGTGGCCGTCATCTAGTCATGCTTCTTAATGCAGCATCTTCTGGCTAGCAAAAGCCACTAGGGCTAGCTGAAGATGCTGTTGCACTCAAATTCTGATCTGATCGCCTATGCACCTTTGGCCCACCACAGGAAGAGTCGATGCCCAATCACCCAGTCGGGCTCGTCTTCAATCTTCCCACTAATCATTTTGCAGGAACATCACCTGACCATCATTGCCCTTTAGCAAGAAGTTGTAAAGATGGCCCTTCTCTTCACTTGACACCACCTTCCTGTTGGATTATTTATTCTCAGTGAATAAATGGCTGTCCTGTCCTGGTCACAAGCAGGAGCCCACGAGGCAAAGCGGGGAGCAAACACAGACATAGGCAGTCAAAAGGATGGCACCCCAATGCGGCAGGCGGGTGAGCCTGTGGGACAGCAGATAAGGTTGGATAATTGGAGTCACAGGACTTCTGACTGCTCCAAGCTGGACCTAGGGGTCTCCAAGACGTTTGGTTGCCTCCTCTTCTGATCTCTTCTCTAGTCACTGCTTGAAGCTGGGGTCATATCAAGAGCAATGTTTATAAAGGGCCAATACACATAACTGCTCCTCTGTCATTGTGACAGAGTCCTGTTGAGTGAGACCCACAAGCCACCTTTTGGCCACCCCTCACAAATCAGGTTTGACTACCCAGCTCACAGATCATGCTGTACCACATGGACTGCCACAAGGAGAGAGAAGATGCACCTGGGAAACGTGCTTCCAGAGCAAGCTTCTTGAGATGACATGTGCATATGAGCCACCAGTTGCAAGGGAAAACATCGGACACCCTTCTCCCCCTCAGGGGATATTGGCCAGTGTGCCTGGAGAGAAGATCTCTTCCCCATCCTGCATCCCACCCACCCACCCACCCACCCACCCAAGTGGCAACATGTCAACCCCTGAGCATGAAACAAAATCTATCTGCCAAGACCACTTCATCCTGGGGTGAGGTATATTATTTATTTGTTTACTTAATATATTTCAACCCTACCTTATTAATAAAATCAGGAGGTAGGAAGCAGCAGCAATCTCAGCCTATATCACAGCCTTCTCATTGGTGGTCATATTGCCCCCCCCACACACACACACACAACAAAAGTTGCTCTAAAAGGTATCTAGCTAAATGCCCAGTTGGGTGTCTTTAAAATAAAATTAAAAAGATATCTCAACCTTTAAAAAAAAATCTAACCTGATCTTTGAAGCTATGCAGTAGACATTTAAGTGCACTTAAGATAGGAGTTAATTAACACATGCAAATGAAAGGGCTTTGTTTTTCCTCCGAGAGTAGCAGCCCATTCTGTGTCAAATAAGCTTGTAATGCCCTGCCTCCTTGGTCTCCCCAAATCTGCTTTGCTTCAGGCCAGCACCTCTTCTGTTCAGTGTCTTTAGATAAATTGTTCTTTTAATAGGAAACAGCAGATCGGAGGACTCCTTAGAAGGAAGCACTGAGAATGGAAGTAAAAAGTGGGGAGCATGAATGATAGTGGACTTTCCTGAGTTGCTGTCATGCACATGACCCCCAGATCACATGGTCGACCGGCATGTGCTCATCTCCCACTCCCCAGCCCGGCTCTGCTGACATGCACATGTCAGTCACACTCCGCGGCTGATACTGAATCCCCAGGCAACTGTTGCTTCATCCAGCTGTGATTCTATAGTTACAGTTACCATGTGTGGCGTGTCTCAAAAATAAAACTGCGACAAAAGTGTCCTGAGAAATCGTTAACACATCAGGTAGCGGGGAGGGAAATACTAGATCCTGCTGGGGTGTGTGTGTGTGTGTGCGCGCTGGGGGGGGTATGCACTGTAACTTTTCTGTATGCTTGGCTGCCTGTGACTTAAAGAATGACATGGAATTTGACTTTGAATTTGCATTTATGCTTTCTTCCCTCTGCAGGCTGAAACCTCCTGCAGCCAATGTGTCTTGGATTGCCACCTAGTTCCCCGCCCCCCTATACAGTACCTGTAACACCAGCCTGACGTGCAAAAATTAAGCTGATGACATTTTTCCTGGCATGGAGATAAAGTAATGTGGAAGCTTCCCCTGTTGCATTTCTGTGTGTGAGGCTGCTGCTCAAGGCACAGGAGCAAGACCAGTAAAAAAAGGTGGCAACCCAGATATGTAGACTTCCAAGGTTTCAATCCTGTGTACACTTAGTTGGGGGGGTACTTTGGTTTAATTCAAATGGAATAAGTAGTACTGTATCTCATAGTTCATATTTCCAATCTCCAAGCAGATTCACTTCCACTCTACCTGTAAGCATACACTAAAACAATTCACATATATCCAACCTGATCCTAATTTAATTTTTTTTTAATCAAAGGGTTTTCTTCTTCTTTTTAATTAGTTGAGGACTGGGGGAGCTCTCTAGGCCCAGGTGAGTGTGTGGGTGTGTGACAGGGTCCAGATCCTTTGGGAAGACCTGAGCCATTTTATCTTTTTATGAGACCTGTTTTGGAGTCCAGGCATTTTGCCTGGGGCCATGAAACTGATCCAATAAACCCAGACTTTTAAAATCCAGCGACCCAGTCCAGATCTGGAGTGGAACTGCGCATATCTCTCTGCCTTGAGTGAACCAGCTTCACAAGCTGCAGTGAGCCGGTCACAGGTGATGGCACTTGAGAATCAGCAGTGAAAGGGTTACACAGTCCTGCGCTGCTGGAACTCTTTCTTTCTTTCTTTTAAATACCCCACCACCACCACCACCACCACCACCAAGGGGCTTATTCCTGCTTATGCCTTGTTTGACTTGGCTGTTTTAATAACTAACCCTGCTCTGTCCTCATTCCTTTTTGTTCCCCTACCTCTCACCTCCTCCTGCGACCAGCTGCCGCCCTTCTCTCTTTTCTTCCTGGTCTAGCTGTTTTCATACGCACTCCAAAGTTTTCGTTCACAGTCAGGACCTTTTATTCTTAGCTGTGGGTTTTATGCAGGCAGAAACAAAAGGGGCACATTCAGATCATACAGGGGGCAAGTAAAGCAAACAATAACAGTTCTAGCAAAGCAAACCCTACGCTGATTGATCTCTCGACCTTCAGCACTGAAGCAACAGCTCAGCCCATTCAGAGGATGGACTCCTGGAGCTGGTGGGACTAAGAACGACATTTCATGAAATTCCTTTGAGAGCTTACTTAACCCTGAGGCCTGTATGTTAACATAGCAATAGTCTCAGGGTGTCTCCATACCGCTCCGGAAACGAGACTGCTGCATGTTTTCCCAGGTTACCTGGATGTTTCCTGAAGCAAACGTATCAGAGGTTCGTGCACACGACCATTTCGAGGTAGGTAGGAGCTAGCCAAGATTACCCGGCATGCAACACACAGGCATCACCTCAGCTTGGCTGTAGCAAAACCAGCAAACACATGAGCATGGCTGGCAAAGGCTCCGTTGCTGAATTCGATAGCTGCAAGCCCCACCATGCCATTCAGAGTCCTCCAAGGGCGTGTATGCCTCCCCAGCATGCTTTGCTTTGCCAGCAGACTGGAAACGTTTCATGACATCAGTGGCTGCCCTCCCATTGGCCAGGAAGGAGCAGCAGAAGGATGCAGCTCTGGAAGTTTTTCACAACCGGCATTTAGCTCGCCTCCTCTGGAATGGAGGGAGTGCATTTACATATCGGCCAAATTTACCCTGAAGTCCCTGCGAGCTATCAGGGAGCCCTTCACACGCAATTTAGGTTTTTCACTGCACGTTGGAGTGTAGCCCATTTTTATTGGGATTAAAAAATCCACTTTTTGCATCAGTTTTTTTGGGCATCTTCAAACTCGCAGTAAAGCCTCACAGAAAACCTGCGGTAAAGCCTGCTGTCTGGGAAAGATCCTGGCAAAGCTGCTCCAGCTTCAGGATCTTAGGGTGTGCTTTGGAAGGTAGCACATCCATTGATGGTGGCCACTGTGTACACAGATCTCTATGGTTTCCAAGCAGGGGAGGGCATGTTGAGTGCCGATAACTGGGTAGAAGAGGAGTGAGAGTTCTCACAACTGGGGAAACTGGGTAGGAGGCCTCTTCTCCGCTCCACCCTTGGTTAAAAGATGGGTGCAAAAGTTGGGTAGCCCTTCTGGGAACAACCTGGGCTGGAGGGGAAATGCGTGAGTTCTGATGATCATGCATATCTGTGTAGCCCATCTCCTACCTTGATTTTCATGGTCATGTGAACCAGCCGAGTGTGCGAATGACACACCCATGGCTTTAAATACCAGCATACACATTTTTGGGAATCGTGGCCCAATCAGAAGTATGTACCTGAGTGTTTAAAGATGCATATATGTCATCTACACTTTTGTGTTTGTCTCAGGAAACTTGCCCATATGCACACAACAATCACGTTTTGCATATAAAGCATGGAGATTGGGTTCACCCTGGAATCACCTTACCATGGTGTCAAAGGTATCAACAACAAAATAACAGCAAAGCTGGGATGGTTGTGTAATCACCTGTCACTGCTGTTGTGAGTGGTCACGGTGCTTGTTTTGAATACATTTAAAGCTTCACATAGAAAGAGGAGAGGCTCTAACTCAGTGTAGAGTGCATTCTTTGCATGCAGACAGTCTCAGGTTTATTTCTTGGCATCTCCAGGTAGGGTTGGGTCCTCTGAAATCTTGGAGAGCTGCTACCATTCAGGATAGACAATGTTGAGCTAAAAGGACCAAGGGTCTGAATTGGGAGAAGGCAGCTTCATATTTGGAGTTGTCACAGACTGCACTTCTTGCATTTAATGGCCATTTTCTCCTCCCCATGACCCCCGTTAACACTTTTCCCTTCACATCCTGAGGAGATCCTCACGATCAGCAAAAAGTGGGCTAAGGGAGCCTAGCCCACTTTTTGCTGATTGTCTGCTGCGACAGGAGCTGCGTGGCTCCCGGCAGCAAAGTCTCCTAATTCCCCCTCCCCTTAGCCAAGGCTAGCGGAGCGAGCGCTCCACTAACCCCATCTTTTTGATCGTGTATTGCCGTGTTGCGGCTCCGCATCGCGGCAAAACATGAAGAGACCCCTGGATGCCCTGCGTGCTTGCATGGGCATCCTGGAACTTCCAGAGCCCATGCGGCCCCCAATCCCCGCAGCCCCCGCCTACTCCATGACGGAGCTGGCAGTTGTGTGGGCGGCCGATCTGGCTGCCCTGGGCTTTCTGGGTATCATCTGCGGGGAGAGCAGGCTAAGCCCGCTCTCCCCGCAGAACCCCCTCCGGCAAGTCTCACTGATCGTGAGACTCGCCTCCCTGTGTTTTTAACCTGCCAACTTCATTTTGTACCTCCGGAATTCCATGATGTACCTCTGGTGCATGGGGGATGTGGAGACATTTCTCCAAAGTGGATGTTCTCTCCAAATTTCAGAGTTTTCAAGGTTCCTCCCAAGGAGAAACTGAAAAATTCTCTGAATTTCAGGGTTCTTCCTCAGGAGAAATTTTGGAGAATGTTCTCAAATGGTGTCTCCACATACTTTTGGGGAGTGGGGCACACCCTAAATACTCTTTAACTGGCCGAGGCTGTAATTAATTGTTTCCCCTCTCTCTTGTTCAATGATCTCATTTTTGTTCCATTGGCTTCCCCCCTTTAGCCCACACTTTCCTTTTCCACTTCCATCCCTGCAGCTGCTTTTTTCAGTTCTCCTTGAATTGTTCTAAGAGCAGGAGTTTACTCATCTTACACCTGGTTAGCATCTTTAACCTACTGCAGTGTCTGCTGCAGATCAAATGCAGTGCAATAGGAATTTCTGCTGCAGTCAAGACAGTGTAGCAACTTATTCACTTACCCAATCAGCTTAGCCCTATACAGCATCCCCAGAGTCCTATCCATCATTTCAATTCGCCAGTGGCATTAACGTGCCCGCCTACTGTCCTAATATTGAATGCAACACCGTAGCCCTGGTTTTTATATCAGGTGTCCTAAAAGCTACCATTTGTATTAAATACAATGCTTTTGGCTACAGAGTTCCATCTTCTTACCTCCATTTATGAATTGTGCTTTCCTAACAGGCATTTTGGCTCCCATAATATTATCAATTTAATGAATTTTCTATATTATATGTATATTTTGTTTCCAAATCGAAAACCAACTCCCAAATGGCTTACTATTACAATTCAACACAAGGTGCAGTATATATAAACTAGCTGGGCTGGGCACAGAGCATCTGTACCTCTAGTTCTCCCTGCCTGCTGGCCGCCATTTTCTTCCTGTCTGCCCAGTGCCCACCACCACCGCCATCTTCTCCCCCCCCCCACTACCAGCTGGCCGGCCTCCACCATGTCCTTTGCTCGCCCGCTGCCATCTTCTCCTTTCCCCCGCCCGCCCCCGCTATTGTTTTCTTGCTCCCTCTTGTTGCCGCCATTTTCTCTGCCCATCCGTTGCTGCTGCCGTTTTCTCCCTGCCCTCCTGCCTGTCTGGGGCGGCTGCTTTCCTCTTCCCCTGCCGGCAGCTTGCTTGCGAACTCTCGCGAGAGCTGCCACACGTGGGATTAGCAATGGGTACACCTAAGAGAAATAGAGATAGAGATAGATGGGTGTGTGCATGAAGGGTGCAGAGAGCAGTGGGGGTGATGTTTGCATTTTACTATTCCAGCTTCATGTTCTTCTTTCTTGTGTCCTGAAGTGTTTTTGCCAGAGTTTGCTTGCATAGTTGATTTGTGTATTTTTAACTGAAGCTGTTGGCTAAGTCTTTAAATAAACTTTTAAAAACCCCAAGTCCAAAGCCATGATTAGTATTCTCATGTCTGCGAAAAGATGTACAGCTCTGTTATTTTTCTGTGCGATGGCAGAAACATCACCCATTCTTGCAGCATCTGTTGGGTTGGGTGGAACACTGAGAAGCCGGTGCTGCCAACTGCTGGCGATGTGGGTGGCGAGAGTGTCTTAGGGCCAAACTACTCTTTTGTGTTAAGCCTGTAATTATCACTGACAGCCCCAACCTTTTCTTTTAAAAATAGCAACCGAGATGGAGGCCCCTATAGACTAGGACCACAGTGTACTAGAGCAGGCCTTTTGGAAAGCTGTAGACTCAAGCTTCTAAAGATGGCATCCATATTCAGCGAATTCCACTCAATGCCAAAACACCTCATAATTTTAATATCAGCATTGCACCACATGCGTGACAAGGGACAGGAATGCCATGGAGACATAAATAGTTGGTCTCTCAGCCCAAGTGACTCTTGCTTCGAGGAACTGTTTGTGATGCACCCCGGGCTTTGTGTGCTGCCAGGATTAAAGTAGCCAAGCTTTTGGCAGTGGGGTGGGGCGGGGTGGGGTGGCGAGCAGCTACTTCTTAAACCAACATAACAAGCTGCTGTTTGCCTTTAGAAAATGAAGTAAAAACTCACAGACATGGCAGATGGAGGCAGAGGGACAGGCTGACTCCAGGGTAATGAGATATGGAGATTTGCACCTCCAGCTCAAATCCATCCCAGCACCGCAACGGCGACTGCACAGTGCTGCCTTTGGATGCCTTTCTACAGCCAGAGTAATCCGAGGGGGAGTCTGAGAGGTGGGGTTTCTCTGAGGAACTATGGGCACTTGCTAGAAGAGTGGGCCTCTCTGAGCCAGGCTGCATAGATGTGATTTGGCTGAGTCAGGAGGCAGAAGGCTCAGCTCTGGGTAGGACTATGTATTGCCAATGTCTTCCTCAGTGACAGTTGTTTATCTTCCTCCCATTTTATGTTTGAACAGGCATTGCGGGGGGTGGGGGGGGGAGGCAGAGACACACCTTGTTTTGGAGATTTAATGTGGTTGATGACTTTATGCATGTACGCCGAAGCAAGCATTATGTCCAACTGCAGGGCCCAGCAGCAAGGCAGGCATGATCCCACGAACTCCCATTTCATGTAGGGTTCACCCAGTCTGTCTCAGTGTGGGAACCAAACTGAAAGGGAGCAGAGAATCCTGTGCAGCCACTGATCACCCATTAGCTTGGGTGACATTCCACCAACCCAGACTTGAATCCGGAGACCCTTGATTTCCCTATGGATACATTGGTAGCAGCTGTTCATTTGGCTAGGCAGCTTCCTTCTTGAAAGTCACCACATCTCTGAATTCTTTGAACAGACAATTCTACAATGTAGAGTGATGTCAGAATGTTGGTATTACTACACAGACCTTGTGGCAATATCATGACCACAATCAACATCATTGGGTTAATGACCGAATAAACTTATACCTACCTAGAACAAATGTTTACGTTTTGAGTTGGGGGTGGTAGAGGAGCTGAAATGAAGGTTGGAGTAAAGATCTCTTTGTCAGAACCCAGGAAATGGCTAGGTTTCAGGTATATGGAGATACTGGTTGCCAGTTGGATGGACCAAAAGCAAGCAGTATGGCCAACTTGGGAAAGCATGGATCAGTTTCTGCAGATGTCAGTCAAGAGGACCAAAGTCAGATAGCACTGTCTAAGGCAAGCAAGAGGTCAGATCCCAAAGGCAGCAACCATAGGTCCCAACAGCTGGAGATGGGAGATATAGTAATCTAATAAAGAGACAGGTGGCTAGGTTAAAAAGGGTAAGATTAGATTTCACGAGTCTACTGTACCTGACAAGTTGCTTAGAGGCTGGCTGGGCCCCATTAGCTTCTCAGATCACCTGGTCCAACTGGGCTGATGAGCTGCAATCCACCTTTCTGACCCTTATCCAGATGGGGCTGCAGAGCAGCAAGGCTCAGGTCAATAGGTCCTTCTCCCTGGGAGCTGGTGCAGGCAGTAAGGTACCCGGGCTCTGCTGCTGGATTCCCTGGGCTGAGCCCCTGGCACCTTACACATACAATTTTCCTGAGATAAATATTGGGGAGAACTAGGTGATGGATTGAAAACTGGGGCGAGAGTGGACAGAACCAGAAGAAGAGAGTGTTTCTCAGTGGTGTGCTAGAAGATTTCTAGACCCTCCATCTAGGAACTGAATTGAGAAAAGGAAGTGTTTCCTGGAGAGAAAAGCTGCACCAGCAAACCTGTGGAAAATGTAGGCGTGCACTGAATTAAGTCCCACTGACAGGCAGATCTCCCTTTCCTCCTGCCAGCCATTTCCAGCAGCGCACAGCAGAGTGTTGAGAGGAGCCAACAGCTGCAGGCCCCATTCGAGCCAGGCTGGGAAAGCGACCCTGCGGCACATTTTGTCAGAGTGTGCTGAGCTTCAAGGGCAAGCACGTAGGCTGGCAAGGAGCTCGAGGCAGAGACAATTGTCCATTCAGCCTCTTCACAAGCAGCCAGTAGTGCAGCAGCAGCAGCAGCAGCAGTATTTGTGTTTAAAGGCTTCTGGAAGGAACTAGCCCAGTTACAGTAAAGATGGCTCAATAGGTACTTTGATTCTCCCGCCCAAAGATGTCCAGCATCATAGCAACAGTGTGTGAGTCATTCGGGGTGGTTGGTATTATCTGGGGGCGTGAATGCTCCTTGTGGTTTTTGGCAAGGTCTGTACCCCTAGAGATGGAAAATAGATAATACTTTCAGCTGCAATACTTTCAGCTTTCAGGGTGTTAGCATGCTTTTATTGTCCTGATCATCAGGCCTGCAGCAGCCCAATTTCCAATGGTGTTGTAAAAAAAAAAATGTTTCACAACACGACGACAGGGCTATTCACACAACTGTGTGGGCAGGTGGTTGGGTGGATGGGCAGGTGGATGGGTGGGTGAGCAGGGGGGTAGGCAGGGTTCAACCTACCTTCCTCCAGACAATCGATGGCCACTTCCTTGGTGTGTGAGCCCAACCCTGCCCACATGACCAGCACTGCCAGGGGCAGCGCAGATCAACAGAGGACAAGACTCGCTTTCCTGGCCTCCAGATATCCCACAAGGCACCACACGACAAGCTTGGTGCCTTAGGGGATTCCCCCTTCAGACATCTCTGTTTCTCAGAGCCCGAGGAGACTCATGATCCTGGCAGCTGGGTTAAGGAAGCGCTTGCTCCCTTAATTTTGGCTAAGAGCTGGGCTTGGGAGCAGGTTTAGGCTGGGTGTGCATGATCCATGTGCATCCTGGTGCATCCTAGCCTGGGCTACACTGCTTGTGAGAACAGCCTCAAAAACTACTATAAAATGTTATCAGTGTTTCCAGAGTGGGGAAAAATGATAATTGGCAGTGATGTACTCCAAAGATCACTCCATGGAGAGAGTAAAATTTGTTCACTGTTAGCCTAAGCCTGACCCTAACCCTTTCCTCTGCAAAAATGGCTGCCATTTTAGCCTAATCGAGATAAAGAAGGTAGAGATAAAGGTAGAGAAGGTAGAGATAAAGAAGGGGTGATAATGCACAGAAAGCTGCAAGTGCCACAATGCTATCAGCTGTTTTCCGTCTCTGGGGGTGGGGTAGACATTACAAAAAATCGTGATGCTCATTCGTCCCCTGAGATTGTACCAGTGGCCAATATTTGGAGGACTGACTCATGGATCAAGAGAGCAAAATGCATGTTTGATTTGCTGGCATGTTTGATTTGCTGGGTGGCTAGCTGAGATAATCCTGAGGGGTACCCCTGAAGAGTCCAAGGCATGAAATTATGAATGACACAGAAACTTAAACTGATAATTCTCTCTTCTGTAACTAGTGACATGCCCTTTTGAGGGTATTATGGAAGGAAAGGCCGATATACATAGAGGCCACCCAGTTATATAGGAGAAAGGAAAGGGGTCCTTTCGAAGATGTCACGGAGGTAGGGCTGAAGGTTTTTGAGAACTGCTGTTCAAATGTGCAGCTGCAGATGGGATCCTCTATTGCAATTCATGCGAATGTCTATCACTAAATACAGTAGCGATCAGAAAACGGGCTCTAGTAGTTTGTTTACTGTCAAAGAGGAACGAAGCAGTCATCAGTCATTCCTTCAGCTGGGCTCTGGCGTGTGTCCAAGGAGACAGAGTGTGTCATATATTCATAAAGAGATTAATTTCCCAGGTTAGCAAGATAAGAATGATGATGAGCAGTCCTGGGAGTCTGAGTCAGCCACTTGCACTGTGGAGCAAAGCTGTCTTTCCTTTCCCGCCAACTCCCCATGGGCTGAGACTGCACTCAGACGCTTTTTGAATTTTGAACGGAGCTAGCTCACTTTCAGGAGCATTTTAATTGTTCTCCTTGCAAGAAAACAACATTGATACCTTGAAAAATCCAGTTTCAGAAGCCGAGAAATTGGCAAGCAAGGAACAAGAGGCTCAAGGAATTTCATATCCAAACTTTGCAAATCAGAAAACAAAAGAAAGTTGTATTCCCAGGTGAGGTGTTGGGTTGCTGGACATATTGCACTTCTTTGTCAAGAGAGTGCATGATCCTGCCAAGACGAAATGTTAACAACCAGATTCTGTGTATGCTTATTCAGAAGCAACTCCCACTGACTTTAATGAGGCTTACTCCCAAATAAGTTTGTATAGGATTGCAACCCCATTGAATTTAGTGAGATACTTACAAGCGAACATGTTTAGGATCAGGCTGCATGACAGAACCATTTTAACAGGAGAGAGTTGGTCAAATGCATTACTCTCCCATCAAAATGAATGGAATTTAGAAATGCTTAACTTTGACTTCATATCATAGAATGGAGGTCACACCATTGATTGTTATTCAATATAAAAACTTTATCTTGCATTTCCTTTAGCAAGAGTCCAAAGTAGTACTTTAAAGCACCACAACATCTTTTGAAACATTACAGTTTACCATTCCAGTGGGTCACTTATTTACGTTAGCTCAGACTGGCAATCCCCTACAAGAGTTGTGAACTGATTCTCGCTGCTGCTGGGATCCCATAATTACTGCAGAGAGATTGAGCAACAAAGTCCGAGAAATAGCCAGCAATCTTTATCTGTCTGTGCGTCAGTTCCCAAGGTCCTGTCACACTCTAGCTAGCATGACTAAGGAGTGAAACAAAACAGTAAGGAACTATTGGATGAAAGGCCAGAGCTATCCAGGTAGGAGTGGGCTTGATTCTCAAGACCCCCGGGATCAAGTGGGGCAGTAGGCAGACTAAGAGCGATAGTGTCCCCCGCTCCATGCATTTGAGTGAATAGTTGCCATTTGCTCCATGGGGGAAAATAAAGCCCTGAACTTGGGGATATTGTAGCAATGAAGATAAAAACTGCCTTCACCTATGATGGGGTCATAGCTCAGTGGTAGAGAACATACTTCACAGGAGGAAGGTCCCAAATTCAGTGACTAGCATCTTAAGGGAAGACTGGCAAAGACCCCTGTCTGAAACCCTGGAATGCTGCTGCTGGTTGGTATAGACCAGGGGTTTTCAATGTTGGGTCCCCAGATGTTATTGGACTACAACTCCCATAATCCCCAGCCCTAGTGGACTTTGGTTGGGAATTATGGGAGTTGAAGTCCAATAACATCTGGGAACCCAACATTGAGAATCCCTGGTATAGACAATGCTGAGATAGATGGGCCAGAGGCCTGACTCAGTATGAGTCAGCGTTGTATGTTCTTTCACTCCTGATGCCTGGCCGTCACAGACAGCGATCTTTCAGGTCAGTGGGTATCTGTGTGCAACAGGTGCACTGTGATCTCCTAGGGATCCTTGCAGTTTCTGAGCTGACCCTTCGTGCACAGATCACCCTTCATACTGGTGGGCTTTTTGATAGTACATATGTAAAAGGCAAGTTGGTGGCACTGCAGGTTTTAGGACTTGAGGATTTTCACTTTGTCGAGACTGTGGCTGACATCCACACACAGTGACGCTTCCACGTGGTGAGAGTTACGTCAAGGCTGGGAGCCTTCAGAGTCGTTGCCCTACAGGCTCAATGGGCAGGGCAGCTCACAGGGAGGGAGACCACGAAGCGATTTTCTCTTCTCCCTGCCCCCAACCACAAAAGCACTCTTTGCTGCCAAAATTCACAGGCATATTTCTGGCAATGATCCTGCAGGGAGGAGAGAGATGCGGAAACCACTTCCCAGACTCCCTCTCCATGCACTGCCCTGCCCTTCAAGCCTGCAGGGCAACTACTCTGAAGGCTCCCTGGGCACTTTCCAGACTAGCTGCTCAACAGCAGCAAAATGCCTCCGTTCAGGCAAGTCGCATTTGAAACGTAAACAGCAGGGGGAGCAGTCTTGCAGAAACTAACAACCCGAAAAAACAGCAACTTTCTTACGCCGGATATATGACGTCCCGTCTCTATATCGCAGCAATTAAATTTGAAACAAGGCATTGGAAAGGTGAACTGCACCTGCTGTCTGCGTAGGGACTGCAGTGTCACAACACAGGAAGTATGGAAGCACACTTCCAAAATACGACGTGACCCCGTTGCAGGGTCTAGTCTGGAAAGCGCCCTGCCTCATTGCAGCTCTGATCATGGTAAGGAATAACTGCGAGGAATGTCGGCCGCTAGTTTCAAATCCTGGCCCCAGGCCTGTCCCTGTCGATCCAGACAGTGTGGGCTGTATCAAGTATGGGATCAGCCTGTGCCAAGTGATCTGCCAGTTGTGCTGCATTTGTAAAATCAACACCCCACTTTCCTCCATTAACATATACTCAAAGCAGTTTACAGGTAGTGTTTAAGAAACTGCAAATAATAAAGCAACACATTAAAAGAAAAAATACCACAAATTACCATTCTGAAACAGTAATAAAGGCAGCTATCAGTTAAGGCACAATTAGAGACTTTAAAAGGCCTGCTGAAACAGCACTTCGTGGGAAACCAGAGTCACAGGATACTCATATCCCATATCCCTAGGTATGACATGAAAGAGCCCCCTAATTATCTGGGGGCTTTTTTCTTAATCCTTCATTCTCTCCCTTATGGTGCTCAAGTGAGTTAAAAGTTTCCCATCTCACAATAAGATGCCTGACAGTAAACCCCGACACAATCAAATCCTATAGATATTTACTCCAAAATAAATCATACTATGTTCTGTTAAAGGGGGAAGAGGGCATGCTATGTATTAAGAATCTCTCCATCATCTAGATCTTAGCACATCAAATCCCTCTGAAATCATAGAGGATTTGCTTAATGGCCTACATATTATGCATGTCATCCAGAACATGGAATGTTAATGCATATAAAAACCACTATGCTATCTGCTTGGCATGCACACTGGATATTTCTGAAGACAAAAAACAGGCCAGCATAGACAGCTGAGTAAGGCTGTTTCTTTGGCCTAGGGATATTTTCCCATAAGGCACTGGGCCATGTGCATTAGGATAACTTCTTTGCAACCAAATGAAATCAATTAATTAAAGGAACAGCTAACAGCATGCCCAGATGGCTGTTTTCCTGTCTTATAGTTGCACGCCAAACTGGAAACACAACCTTTCGGAAGGCCATACACTTCCAAGCATATCATCCTCTTTTCTAAAAGTAAGTTTCTAGCCCTTATGCATGCAAATGTATTTACTTGAAAGCATGTGGACAATGTCTGGAAAAATCTCAGAAAGCAAGGGAGTTCCTGAGTAAGATTTCTAGTGATGGGGTTGGAGCTTCAGTGACTGTATATTTCCTGCCCTTTCTCATACCTAGTAGAAATAGGGTAAAAGCATAAAACATAAAAAGAGCCCTGCTGGATCAGACCATCTAGTCCAGCTTCCTGTTTCCCACTTATCAGCCAGACTCCTTCAGGAAGCCCGAAAGCAGGATATGAAGGGCAACCATTCACTGTCTGCAGCATCTGATATTGACTGATTGCTCCCAGCGTCTGATATTCCCCTGTTCCCCTGTAGATTGTTCCCAGCATCTAATGTTCAGACATAACACTGCCTCTGAACATGGAGGTTCCATATAGTTATCACGACTAACAGCCATTAATAGATGTCTCCCCCATTGTTTTGTCTACCTTAAAAAAAAAGTCATCTAAGTTAGTGACGATCGGCACCTCTTGTGACAGTGCATTTTCTTGGCACTGGAAGTTGTGAAGAAGAATGTTGCCTGTAAACTATACAAAAATAATAAAAATTGTGCAAAGTAAATAATGCACGATAGGATAAAACCCTTCATCTAATTTCCGTAGTTTATACAGGCCAAGGAATTCAGCTTTTCATGTCACATAATTTGTGATGCGAAACCTGAGCTGAATTTTGATTTTTATATTAGTGTGAAGGACGCCCAGGGCTGAGTGTAATGTGACTGGTGGGAGTGATGCCAGAATAATAGTGATAACTCTAGAGTGTATGCAGACTGGGCTCAGCATCAACTTTAGGAATCTAGTTCCTTTAAAGGTGTCATCACTGCAGATTGTGAAGTATTCTTGAACATACTGAAAAACCAAACAGTGTACTAAGTGAATAAACCCAGCATCTCTAGACTTCTTTTCCTACAAGGTGTAATCTGTACCCAGCACAAGTCGGCACATGATGTGTCATTAGAAAGTGGCCATCTCATGTGTAAGTGACAGAGGTTGGGTATGTCAGGGTTGTGTTTTGTCTCAGCAGTTGTCATGTTGTTAATATAGGCCAAGGATGATGGGCTAATATGCTTGAGTACCAAGATGAAGAAAAAGGGCCTCTCTTGGGTAGCAGTAACATAACCTGTGCAGGACAAGAGTAAACTGTAGCTTGCAAATACTTGTAGTATGACTAGTGATGTAGTTGCAAATTCATGGCTGCCCCTATGGCCATGCCCACCCCAACAGCCAGGGAAGCCAAGAAGTACCGGCGCCCCGTCCCTGTGTGCCCCCGCCACTACATCTCTGAGTGTGAGAGTCTCATCTTTGTCAAAAGCAAAGATATTTCTTTTTAAATAATAATCATCGTCGTCGTCGTCATCATCATCGCTTGGAAAGAAAGGCGTTTGATCTGGGATGAGCAGTATTTCTGGATGCTCTTAGTCATGCTCTGTTTCATTTGATGGTTGTTTTTATGTTGCAGTACTATTCTGTTTTTAACTATTGTGGTTTGTGGTGGTGGGGGTGGTTCACACAATTACTGCACTGGCCATTAAGTGTTAAATCCCAGATTCTCATGGCACATATGCTCCTGTGGCACGTGTTATGAGAACCAGGGAGTTTTCGGTGATTGCCAGTTGGCGCCGTGCCAACCCAGCATTGAACTGGGATTGACAAGCTGAGTTCACATCTCAGGTTCACAATCCTGGTTCACAATCCTGGTTGGTGTAGTGCCAACTGGAGATCACTGAAAACTTCTGGGTTCTCATGATATTATTATCACCATATTATAGGTTGCAGGAATTGAGGCTGAGAGAGTTGATTTGTCTGGGATCATGTGTAGTAAGGAATGTGCAGAACATTACAAGTTGGAATGTTCCAAGCTTGGAACGGGCTGTTTCAAGTGTTCCAACCTCAGAACAGAACACCCATCATTTGAGGGGCCTGTTCTGAGCCCAAAATGTTCCGAGTGTTCTGGCGGCAGTGGGGGGCGGCAAAATATCTAATTAATCCAAGCTTTCTTACCAGCGGTACTGGGCTGGCAAGAGAGGTAACTTTAACATGAAATTAATCCAAGCTCTCTTCCAGTGATACTGGGCTGGCACTGCAAGCTGCCACTACTGTGGTGCCCTGGCTGGCATCCCACAGTGCATCTCTGGAGCTCACCTGGCCTCCACACATCTGCAGAGACGCTCTTACCAGCATCCTGTGCAGCAGAGGCATATCTCCAGAGGATCTCTGTGCATGCACGGAGACCAGATGAGCTCCGGAGACACGCTGCCACATGAAATGACGCGCATGGTGGTGGCTTGTAGTGACAGCCCGATCCTGCTGGAAGAAAGCTTGGATCAATTAAATGTTAAAGGTACCTCATTTGTCGCCGCCACTTCCAGCACTACCCTCACCAAGTTAATTTAAAAAAAAAAAAGCTGGAACATTTGGAATGTTCCAAACAGAAAAGTTCTGTTCCATCAAAATACCAGGTTGCCCCAGTGTTTCGGTCAGAATGATCTGGCCATTTTGTGTTCCATTCTGAGCATTCCAAGCTCGGAACAGAATGCAAAACCTGTTCCATGCACAACTCTGCTGTGCAGCCCAAACAAACCTGTGCAGAATTCAAAGTCCGGCAACCTGACTAGGAGTATGTTGTATGTATGTACACCAGAGCCAGTGTGGTGTAGTGGCTAGAGTGCTGGATTACATATAAAATTAAATTAAAATAAATGTGATTTTGTGAGCTGCCCAGAGAACAATTTGTTATGGGGCAGCTAAAAAGTAATGTCTTTTATTTATTTGTTTGTTTTTGTTTTTGTTTTTATAGCATGGTTTTGTGCTATGGAAATGAGTGCAACCAGCCATGGGCTCATGTGTTCTCCCTGGTCTATAGGCACACAAGTGGAGACTGAAAGCTTTCACTTTTATTTTTGAATTAGCCACAGTTTCTTGTTGCATCCAAATGCAGGGAAGCATGGTGTCTTCTAACTAAGGTTATTTCAAAACAAACTAGAATCAAACAGTGGTTTTAGAACCTGGTTTGTTAACTAGCCACAGTTCAAGCAGGCCAGGTCAGGGATTTACATAGGAAACTGCCTTATATCCAGTCCATTGATTGGCCCATCTAGCTCAGTATTATCTACAATGATTAGCAATGTCTCTCCAGGGTATCAGATGGGTATTTCCCAGCCCTGTTTGGAGATGTCAGGGATCGCACCCGGGACCTTCTGCATGCAAAGCTGATGCTCTTCCACTGAGCTATGGTCCTTTCCCTAAGACGAAAGGGGTAGTGTGCAAGCTCAAGGGTCACCACAGCTCTTCTCATTGCGCTTAACCATGTTTTTACATTTATGACTGAACCAGGCCTGTACGTGGCTTATTACTGGAAAGGTCCCTTTGTTATGAATAATCAACACCATTCCCACCTGTTTTGTATGCTGCTTAACAGCCATTAAGTGACTGCAGTCCGCTTGAATTTGCCGTGATTGCCTTTGAGGCCTGGTATTCTTTGCTGTGAATCAGCCTAATGAGGAAATAGCTGTTTGGCATCACTACAAGTGACTGGCTCTATTTAACATTCGCTGACTATAGCCAGCCTACTCCTCTGTTTTCACTGCTAGCAGAAGAATGCAAACAGGAGTTGGGGGTTTACAGTGATTTATGAGAGGAAGGAGAGCACTCTGCACCATATGCTTGCATTACACATGGCGATGCCTGTTTATTTAAAATGCTGGCACAAAGTTGGTAAGCAAATGCATAAAGAGATGGAAAAATATTCTGACCCAGGAGAAGTGAGCTCACATGCCCAGGTCCTGAACAGTGCCAGAAAAGGAAAACTTAAACTGATAGATAGGAACTGCAGATACACTCTTTAATGTAGACATTTATTTACAAATCTAAAGTAGAGGAAAAGTCTGCTCCAAAATCCAAGCCTTATCTTGGCTACCCTCAGCATGCTCTGTTCACTTCAAGTGCCTGTCAGCCTATGCACAAGTTTGGGCAGGATTGTAGACCAAATGGGGGTAAAGGGAACAACTGGAAATCTTCCACTGAAAAACTCAACACTGTTCTGTGATCAAGAGCCTTCATATTCTGTGCCTAGAAAACATTATGGAGATTATATATTTGTGTGCATCAGTGATGGTTTCTCTCCTGGAAATTAGGAATGTGGAATCAAAATTTTTATTACCTGTAGCTGTTTATCCCAGCCTTCCTCCAAGCAGCTCAGGACTGTATACACAGCTGAACCATTATATCCTGACATCTGCCCTGTGAGGTGGGCTATGCTGAGACTGAGCTGCTCAGTGAGCTTCACAGCTAAGTGGGGAATTGATCCAAGATCCTTCTCACTCCTCGCCCAATGATCTATCCACTACACCACATTAGCCTTAGTGGCACTCCTTGATACTTGCAACACATCTGCATTTATCTCACATTGCCTATGACATCTTTAATTGGGGACAGAGAGAGTGGAAGGGTAGATAACTATATGAAGACTAGATTACATACTGTTCTCAAACATTAAACACAACTCTAAAATGTTCTAGAAGAAGAAGCTTCATTTGCTGATAGCATTGATTGCATCCTCTCGTTCTCTTATTTATTATTTGGTATTTGACTGTGTTGCTGACTGTGTGATGTGGCTCCTGTGTGTCTGCTTATTACCATTTTGGCACCACTTGTTGCTACCAGAAATCCCTTCTGTTTTGTTAGTCCATTAACTCTTGTGATAGACACATCCCAGCAGTTGCAATGGTCAGCTATAATGCAGTGGTTTGTTTTTTCTTTTAATGGGTTGTTGTTTTCATCATTTGCGTCTTCTGCCAAAACCTCAAGCACTTCGAAAACACTTACGGACCCATAAAAATAAGGTAGATGGCATCGCATCTTAGAAAGCTGTATATTGGACCTGTCAGAAACCAAAACCAAGCACTGGGGAAGAGAGCTAGTTCACCCTTCTTACAATCTAGAGGTCTTGGTCCCTGTGGTCTCAGTTGGCGACAGCCAATATTTGGTGGATCTATGATTTGTGTCTTGTTTTAGCATCCTGTACTGAATATCATATCTGAATTTCATATCATGCTGTTTCCTTCCTTCCTTCCTTCCTTCCTTGCACAGTCCTAACCAACCCTAGTCTTACTCCAGTTCCCATTTCTCCCCAGTCTTAATCCCAAACCCTAATTTTTCCACTCCCTCCCAACCACTCTCTTTGTAATCTCTGAGAATTTTCTTTTGTCCTGCCCACAGCTCTCCTTTCCCCACAATCTTTGCTGTCTTCCTCCACCCGCCTCTCTCCCTCCTCTGAAATGTGTTGCCTGTCTATCTCTCTTTCTCCTCCTTCTTCCTGCTCTCCCCTGTTCAAGGGCAAGGCAAGGCTTCACTGCTGTGGGCACAATGCAAAGTGTTTAAAATGTGAATGGGCCCACAGTCCAGTAAGTAGTTCAGATGCTTTGCACGCAGAAACTGCCAGGTTCAGAGTCCAGTTAAAAAGGATCTTGGATACCAGGGTTGGTAGAGACCTGAGAGATTCTGCGATGCGGTGTGGATACCTCAGAACCTCAGGGGTATACTCATGAGTCAAATGGGCCGTAACCCAAAATTTGGCTTTAAAAAAGCCAAATCTGGCAACAGAGGACTAGAATAGTCAGAAGTTAAAGTCAGCTTCATATATTCACAAATTCCCAGTGTGTTCCCAGCTTCACATAGTCTCAAATTCCACACTTGAGCATTCCCAAGAGTTTTACTATTCCCTACTCTATTCTATGCAGCAATATCACAGATAGGAACCTTTTCGGGGGGAGGTCTAACAAGCATCTTGTTTTCTTATTTATGTAAGGTAGCTATCCATAAAAGCCATTAGATCCTTATGTTAATTTATTTGCTTTTCAGAGGTATTCACTTTTCCATAGCAACGTCTGAGATAGTAGATGTCTTCCTCAGCAGTTTGGGTAACAGTTTCCTGACTCTGAATGGTACCTTAGCAGTTACACATGGCTATTTTTCCTTTTAATTTCATAAAATACAACTTCCTTTTCAAAGAAAACTCTCTTTAGTGTTGCCAAGATATGGTCTTTAAAATCAACGGAAACTGCTGTACAGGGTATCTCAGAGCTCCTACCTACAGAGAATGAGCTGCTTATAGAAAGGTATCGATTCTGCTTCATCATAGGGGTCTCAAAGTGGCTGGCATTTCATTAACCAACAAAACAGCACATAAAAACCACAAATGACAATGTTAATGATAAAACAACAGATAAAAATAGGAAACATTAATACCACAGTAACTTAGAGCAGGGGCAACCATTTTTGAAGCCAATAAAGTATTTTATAAAGATGTGTTAGTATGGTGAAAACTGAAATAATGGCATTGGTGCAACCCCTCTGAAGGCATATGGTGATTTCCCTCACAATCCTCTACCCCGTCTCCCACTTGTTATGAAAAAGTCATCATACCACATGCACTGTCTGTAAGGAAGGTTGTAAGAGCTGTCTACCTTTGCGTTTGGCAATCTGGCCGTTTTCAGATTCAAAATAAACTGGATAGGATCTCTCCCCCCGCCCCCTCAGCATATATAGGCTTGGGGGTCCTTTCCATCTGGCTTCATTAGACCTTGAGACCCACTAGCTTAGCAAAGGCACTTCTTGTATTCAGGTTTATACACTTTCACTGGAGAACGACCTTTGGGAGGAATTGCTCACTTTCTGATGCACCACTCTGCCTTTTTTTTTTCCAGGGAGTTTTCTAATCTCATGGCCTCCGTTTAAAAATAAGAGACTTGAAAAATGAATTTTCCCAGCTCACAGTACTCAAGTATATTGCAAATTGAGCTTCCTTGCCCTGAAATTCCTCCATCCCAGCACTGCACTTCTCAAGCAGCATTGCCAAAATGTGCATGCACTAAAGCATAGCAAGACAATCTGGAACTCTTGAAAAAAGCCCTGATCTTTTAGGCATTCAGTTATGACACTTGCAGCTTGTGACTGTGATTCAAGCCAAGGGAGCGTGCTTCCCCGCTTCTCCCGCCCTTAAAATTGTGCAAGATTCCTTTAGAAAATAGTGCACATGCACAAGCAAATCTAGTCTCATTTTGCACCTCCGTACAGTGCTTAAAACTTTACTGATTGCCCTCTTTGATTCTCACAAAGGAATTTTCAGCAAGATCAGATTGCTTAGTAACACAGGGGAAGAGGTTTGTCCTCCACAGGTGCATCTGATTGGTTTGCCCTGGCTTGAGATCCGGAGCTGCCTTGCTCATTGGGCCTCTAATGTGGTACACCTGTTCTCTGCTCATGACACAGCAGTGTGGCTTGCAAAGGTTGATCCATGGGGCAGAGGCTGATTCCTGCCTTTCAACTCTATGACTACATGAACTGTAACCCCATTGAAGGGTCTGATCACCAGAACTTAGTGATGGAGCATATATTAGCAATCCAAGAAGTCCCAAGTTCAGCCCTTGACATTTCCAGTGTCTCAGTTGGCACAACTGGGAAAGACCATCTGTCTAAGACATTGGAGAGCTGCTACCCATCAGAGGAAGTAGTACTGGACTCTTAAGTTTAGACCAATGGCATGGCTCAGTAGAAGGCAACCACTTTAATTGTATAGTTTATCGGGTTAAAATGTGAATTATTTAAAAAAATTTTTTTTACTCAACTGGAGGAAGAAGTCCCATATTCCACAAGGAGAGAGGACATCTGTTCATGTTGAGAGCCGTGTGTGTGTGAGTGAAAGTATCAGTTCAAAGCCTTTGTATAACTTAAACCATTACTCAGCCTGTATGTATGCCAAGGCTTAGTAATCTCCATCTTTTTTTTTTAATTGTTGTTGTTGTTCACAGCCTCTGGCCTCTCTTCTTCCCCATCGACTCCAACACAAGTGACCAAGCAACCAACATTTCCGCTCGAATCCTATAAACATGAACCCGAGAGGCTAGAAACACGGATTCACTCTTCTCCCCTGGATACAGGCCAGAGAGTCTGCTCACCCCCAGGATATAGCGTGGCCAGGCCCCCCACATCAGTGCCCACCCCCTGTGCTACCTCAAAAGCAGTAAGTATGGACTGTTTGCTTCCCTGCAAGAAAAATGAAAGCCTGTGTGTTCGTAATCCCCCAGTGAACTTCACTTGGCACACGGGGCACTGTGGGATACTTGGAGGCCAGGATAATGAGTCCCAGCCTCTGTGGGTGTGCAGAGTCCCCAGCTGTGGTTGCTCAGCTTGCGCACAGCAGGAGCTAACAGCAATCATGGGGGGAAAGGTAGGTTGAACCTTGCCTCCCCCCACAACAGCCTGCCTGCACGGTTGTGTGAATAGCCCCATTATCTTCTTTCAGTCCTTACCATAACCCTGTAAGCTAGGTAAGTATGATTATTCCCATACTGCAGATGTAGGGCTGAGGTTGAGATGGTAGGTCTTGCCCTACATCTCTTAGGGAGTTCATTGCAGAGGCAAGATTTGAGTCAAGGACTTTTTGGTTCCTAGCGCAGTTTCTTTGCCTTAGCTTAATGCTTCCAGAAGATGTGGAAAGCTCCTATTCCGGCCATTGTACATAGCAGAAAATGAAGCTATTCTCATGACCAGCAAAAATCGGGCTAGGAGAGCCTAGCTTGATTTTTGCTGGTCATGTAAACCACTGTGTAACCTGCTGAATTGCCCCTGCCCTTAAACCGAGTTTGCGGAGCAAGCACTCTGCAAACCCAGTTTTTTAAAATCGTGTGTTGCCGTGGAGCAGCTCCGTGCCACGGCAGCTCACGGGTAGACCCCCGACCGGGAGGCTGAAAAGCAGCCTCTCGGCTCGGGGGTCTCTCCAGCAACGCTTGTGCAGGGCATGCTGGAACTTCCAGGAGCCGTGTGGCCCCCAAACTCCCAAGCCCCCGCTGGTTCTGTGATGGAGCCGGCAGTCATGTGGGAAGCTGCTGCGGCTGCCCAGGGAGGGCGTATTGATAGTCTGCGGGGAGAGCGGGCTTAGTCTGCTCTCCCCGCAAACCCAGTTTGGCTCTTTTCACTTGATCGTGAGACGAGCCTCAATGAATGTCTCCTTTGTCTTCAATGGGACATAGCGTTCTGTTCTTAGAATATGGTGTTCAGCTCTAAACCAAAACTTGCAACTGGGTTTCTTCTCCAGAGGCGTATCTAGGGAAAATAGCGCCTAGGGCAAACACTGAAATTGCGCCCCCTGTCCAAGCATCTGACACCCATCTTTGAGATAACTTTACCATAATATCAGCTGAAAAATACAAGTCAGGCTCGTTAATCTTTTAATATTTCAAAAACTATTTTAGCAGTGGACTTAGCCAGATCAAAAAATGCTGGGAAAGTACAAATTTCAGTATGCTGGGGCTCATGAAATACCCAAATACTATGTGGAGGTATACTTGGAAAACTAAACAGAAGTGCCTGTCTAATTCTCTACTATGTATTGTAGCATCACCATTACATCAGTTTTAAAAATCAATGGAGAATTTGACTTTTCCCAGATACTCTGTAAATAATTAAAGGATATGCAGAGTAAACTGTGTCACTGCTTGGAATATATTCTAGTCTTTCAGAAAGACAGTTAAAATGAGAGAAAGAGAGCAAGAAACTCCCAGTGGGCCTTAATATTAAGGATTTCACACTGATTCAAAGACAAATTCACCATTAATAGCCATATTAGCAAGACATCACATTTAACTCACTTATCACAAGAAGCAAAGTAAGAGCAAATTAATAAAATCCTAGCTCATAAGCATCAGCTCAGTATTCACAAGCCCTGATTCTCTGTACATAGTGCCAATCTGAATATGTGTACAGTGACTTATATTATATATTATTAATTTTTTACCTGTAGCCCCTTCGGGGGGCTTCCTAAAGGCTGGGGGGTTTGCAAAGATTCCTCCTCCCTCCACTGGCCTCTAGGGCCTCGCAGGGACCATTTGAGCATGTGCAGTGGCCATTTTTTAAAATCTTTTTTAAAAATGGCCACTGAAAACAAAATGGCCACCACGTATGCTCAAATGGCCTCTGCAAGGCCTGGCATGACCTAGGGCCTCACAGAGGCCATTTGAGCATGCACGGTGGCCATTTTGTTTTGGGCAGCCTTTTTTTTTAAAAAAAAAATAATTTTACAAAATGGCGCCCCCCTTCAAGTGGCGCCCAGGGCACGTGCCCTGCCTGCCCTACCCCTAGATACGCCCCTGTTCTTCTCTCTCCGGCCAACTTAAGCCCAGCTTCATCACATCTAGGATTCTGGCCATGAGCTTGATGCTTGTCTACAAGCTATTGCCAAAAATATTATTTCCTCAGAGGTACGAAGGGCACTGTATTATCCCTTTAAAAACTGTCAGCCTAAATGGAAAGTGGCAGCAAATATGCTTCTGTTGCAGTGCAAGAAGTAAATGTTTTCGAAGCTTTTCATAGGACAAATCTGTTTGTATCTGGGTTAGCTAAAATCTAGTTCAGATTTTTACTGTAAACCAAAAGCAAACAGGGCATGGTCCTGAGCAAACATAATAACTCAGTAAACAAGATCAAATAGAAGTATTACAAATTAGAATCATAAGCATGAATGAGAAGCTTGCAGGAGATTTATGTGCTTCTAAGCAGGACGTGTATTTTTTTTCCTGCTTCTATTTGAATTTTGATTATTAATATGTTTAAGGGGTTATTTTATCAGCGTATTTGTTATACTGCTTTTGAAAGTTTTCAAGCTTGCTTTTGATGTTTTGAATTGATAGTGCACTATGCCACTGAGGAAGACGTAATGAAGGTTGAAATGGGTTTGGCTGAACTTTTACTCCTTTTTAAGTTCTCCTGTTATTGAAGACTTTCCTATTTCATATATATTTTGTTCTACCAGTGGTCAACATGTTATGCAGCAGATGTTTGGGCAATTCTGAACTGCTTGCACCACTGCAAGGGCCTTAAAAACTGCTGATGGCCTTGCACAAGTGCGCTCTTGTGCAAACAATTAAACTGGTGCAATCACACTTCCACAATTCTACTTATATTATTTCCAGTGTAGGTAACATTGCAGAAGTGTAGTCACTCCAGTTTTCATATTTGTGCAACAGCAGCAACATTTTTTCTAGGTGCTGGCAGCAGTGTGAGCAGTTCAGAACCATCCGCATTTCACTGTGCAACATGTCAGCATTTATGCTTAAGATTCTAAATTGTAATGCATGTTCTGTCAGATATAGCACTATTATGTTAACATACATGCAACTTTTACACTGTTAATACATTGTACCTGTTGGTTGTTTTGATCGCATTGATGTTTTTATCCTGATCTCGTTTACTGAGTTCAGATTTTTACCATGTCATTGTTTGAATCAGTGTCTTCAATCCATTTAGTCCATTTCACATCACCAAACAAGGATATATTTTGGATACATAAACAAAATTGGTATTAGTTTATTATTAGCCCCATGTCAGTTGTTCCTGATGGGGACTGTGGGGAGGGGAAGATAGTGGCCACTAGCTGCTGAGAGGACCTTAATGCTCCCTTTTGGCCCCCAAATGACCAAAATACCCCCATTTCACAACCTGTGATGAATTCATCTATGCCCTAAAAATTAAACTCAAAACAGCCTGAGAGCAATTGCTCTTCTAAGGATTGAGAGATGGGTGGCTCCTCAAAGGATCTGAGCTGATAGAAAGCATAGGCAAGGAGAAATTTGTCACTACAGCTGCAAGGTAGACCGAAGAATTGGTCATAAACTGTTGCGATACATGCCAGGAGATCAGAATCTGAGTGAAAGTGATACACCTATTATTATTATTTTTTCTTGTTTACACAGTCAGACAGGTGTTATTGACTGGTTTGTTTTATCCAGACATCGAGTCCTTCCCAAGGACCTGGGATGGCTGAATTTTATTTTGAATTGTTATAGATATCGTCGCAGAATATAGGCTGTTCCCAGTAAAGCTGCTTTTTGTAATTGGCTGATGATGATTTCTGTGGCCCCTATGGTGTTGAGGTGCTCTTCAAGGTCTTTTGGAACTGCACCCAGGGCGCCAGTTACCACTGGGATTATTTTGGTCTTTTTCTGCCACAGCCTTTCAATTTCAGTTTGTAGATCTTTGTATTTTGTGATTTTTTCTATCTCTTTTTCTTCTATTCTGCTATCCCCTGGTATTGCTATGTCGATTATTTTCACTTGTTTTTCTTTCTTCTCAACTACAGTTATATCTGGTGTATTGTGTGGCAGATGTTTGTCTGTTTGTAGTCGGAAGTCCCATAATATTTTTACATCTTCCTTTTCTACACTTTTTCAATTTTATGGTCCCACCAATGTTTGGCTACAGGTAGCTTGTATTTATTGCAGATGTTCCAGTGTATCATCCCTGCTACCTTGTCATGCCTTTGTTTGTAGTCAGTCTGTGCGATCTTTTTACAACAGCTGATTAGATGGTCCACAGTTTCATCTGCTTCTTTACAAAGGCGGCACTTGCTGTTTGTTGTGGATTTTTTGACTTTTGCTCTTATTGCATTTGTCCTTAGTGCCTGTTCTTGCGCAGCCAGTATTAAACCCTCTGTTTCTTTAAGTAACCATTCTTAAGCCATTGCCAGGTCTTGGTGATGTCTGATTTTCCACTTATATTGTGCAAATATTGACCATGCAGGGGCTTCTTTTTCCATTTTTCTGCTCAGTTCTTGACTTGTTCTTTCTTGTAGGCCTGCTTTGTTTCATTGGTGTCGAATAGTTTCTCGTTATTGACCATCTGAAGTGCATCTTCTTCACTGTCCTTGATATATTCTTCAAGGCCTCATTTCTCCTCCTCTACTGTTTGATGGACTTGCAGCATTCCTCTTCCACCTGAGCTGCGAGGGATGTATAGCTCTATCTACATCACTGCGGGGGTGCAGAGCATGATTGATGGTCATGATTTTCCTGGTCTTACGATCTAGCGTCTCTAGCTCTGCCTTGGTCTAGTCTATTATTCATGCAGTGTATCTGATAACAGGTATAGCCCAGATGTTTATGGCTTGTATGGTGTTCCCACCATTGAGTTTGGACTTGAGGATTTTTCTAACTCTCCTGATGTATTCACTTCCAATTTTTCTTTTAACTTCAGTGTGTGCAGTGTTATCAGCCTGGAGAATGCCCAAGTATTTGTAATGTTCTTTCTCTTCCAGGTTCTTGATCTTGCTTCCATTGGGCAGTTCTATTCCTTCTGTTTTTCTTATTTTTCCTCTGTTCATTATTAAGGCAGCACACTTGTCTAGTCCAAACTCCATTGGCAGGCAGGTTATCGGTCTATAATTACTTGGATCTGCACCTTTTGCTGGGTCTTTCATGATGAGATGAGTTTTCCCAGTTGTTAGCCATTGTTCAATATCACCTCCTTGCAAAATGTGATTGAACTGTTTTGATAGTTGTTTATGAAGGCTTGTTAGGTGTTTAAGCCAAAAGCCATGCAGTTCATCGTCTCCTGGCACAATCCAATTTTTAATTTTCTTTGCTCTATCACTTATTAATTCTGGTGTTATTATTAGATCTTGCATTTGTTGGTTACATTTTCCGACCTCTTTCACCCAGCCTGCTTTTTTATTATAATCTATTGGATTATCCCATAATTTCCCCCAGAATTGCACTGCTTCTTCTTTATTTGGTGTTTCTACATTTCTTGCAGTTTCTCCTTCTATGCTTTGGTAGAAACGTCTCTGATTCGACTGGCATCATCATCATCATCATTATTATTATTATTATTTTATTTTGATTTCTACACCGCCCTTCCAAAAATAGCTCAGGGCGGTTTACAAAGAGAAACAATAAATAAATAAGATGGCTCCCTGTCCCCAAAGGGCTCACATTCTAAAACGAAACATAAGATAGACACCAGCAACAGTCACTGGAAGTACTTTGGTAGAAACGTCTCTGATTCGACTGGAATTGGAGATTCTGCTGTGTTGTGTAATTCTGGCTTCGTATCTGCTAATCTTCTTTTACACTGCTGTTATTTGCCGCTTTATTATTTCCAGGACTCTTCTAATTTTCCTTGAATCTAGGTGGTATTTTTGGATCAGATACTGTTTGGTGTTTTCATTCTTCAGCTTCTTGTCTTTCATATCTTTCAATTTACTAGCATCTTATCTAAGCCTGGAGATTTTATTTTCTAATCTAATCTTCCATTTAGGTGATGTACTACTTTCTTTTTTTTCAGGTCCACTGATCTTATATCCGAGCTCTTGTGTTGTTATTAATAATAATAATAATAATAATTCAAATAGAACAATTACCTAAGCAATCCCAGTTCAGATAGGAAGGGTCTAGGCTCGCAGATTCTTCTGTGAGGTGACAGTCAGGAAGATAAAGTTCTAGCTAGTAAGACTGTGAAGATACTATATGGGCTCAGAAACATGTGGATGATGTCTGAAGCACAGGAACGGAGGGGGCGGAGCAGAATGTTCAGTGGCTCTGGTTGGGGCTTCAGTGCCAACCATAGTGCTTGGCACCCTCCATCCTGCCCTCCAGAACTAGTAGCAGTAGATAAATTATGCAAAATAAGCAAATATAAGCACATATATATTTGTTTGTTTTTGCATTTGTATACCACCTTTTGTCAAAGACCTCAAGGCAGTTCACAGTTGTCATAAACTATTAAAATATTATAAATCTCATAAAACTACAAAACAATTACCAGCTGGGAATAGAGGTAAAACAGTGAAACAGTAATATGCAAAATTAAACAGCCCAAGACCCTGGGAGAGAAAATACAGCAAAAAGCGGGGGCGGGGAGCGGAGTTCTCAATTCTCCCCATCACACTCCAAAAGCCTGCATAAATGAAACTGTCTTCAGCTGTCTTTGGAAGGATAAGAAGTAGGGGGCAATAGAAATCTCCACTGGGACAACGTTGCTTAGTCTGTGGGCAATTACTGAGGAGAAGCTTCTATCCCATGTACAGATCATCCATGCTTCAAAAAGCATTGACATGTGGTGAAGCCTTTCCCAACTGGAAGTTAAATGGACATGTAGTTAAGTGGCAAGGAAAGATTCACTCACTAAACAGAAGCAGCACCTGTTTTGTTTTGTAAGTGACAACCCTTTCCATGGGAGCACCCAGTTAGGCTCTTAGAAATTTTACTTTGCAAGCTGGGCTGCCAGATTGCCACAGGAAGACTGACACTATACCTAAATTCCCTGGAGCTTTTTCATACAGGGCTTTTAGTTTGTATCTCCTCCAGAATTGAGGGTGTGTGTTCACATACGGTCTAGATTTACCCCATAGTCCCTTCGAGCTATCAGAGAACACTTCACACACAATTTGGGTTTTTCATCATGCATTAGAGTGTAGCCCGATTTATATCCAGGTTTTTAAAAAATCCACTTTTTGTGTCGGTCTTTTGGGGCAACTTCAAATTCCCGGTAAAGCCTCGGGGTATCTGAAGAGCAAATCTGCTTCACAGCAGATTTGAGGCATTTTAATTCAAGGGATTAGATGGACCGTTCCCATAGCACCTCCAATGACACCTTTGGAGAAAGCAGAAGCCCCAGAGTGTCCCCCACCCCCGCGAAAGCAACTGGGAATAGAGGGTGGTTTTTTTTTAACCCTGGGCTAAGCCAGAATTTGCAGCCTCCCTTCGAATTGAAACAAAGCCCTGTCTGTCCTGGTCCCTGATAGCCCATAGGGAGGTCGGGTTAAATCCAGCGAATATGTGGACTGGCATACTCCAATCAGGAGTGAATTTGGTGGTAGGGAAGCCCTGTCTGTAAAACCTCCTGGTGAAGAATGAAGTTCCACAACTCCTTCCACCCACCCCTTTTTCTTCTAGTCTTTTCGGCTACTTGCCATTCTTGGCCATTCTGCAGCACACCTGCTGGAGTAGGTAGGTAAGGAGATGAATGGAAAGGTTAGAGAAGGTTGTACAACTTTGGTCCTCCAACTATTTTTGAACTACAGTTCCCATCATCTCCAGCTGCAGTGGCCAATGATCAAGGATGGTGGGAGTTGTGGTCCAGCTACAGCTCGAGAGCCAAAGTTGTGCACCGCTGGACTACAGGAAGTTGGGGCAAGAGAAGCCACAGCTGCTGCATCTTCCACTTCCATCAGGGAGTGTAAAGGCGTTGCATTGATCTCCTGGGCTGCAGTCTAGCAAGCATCTTATATACATGCCCCCCGCCCCGGATTGGAACCCACTGATAGCACTGTTCTTTCCCCTTGCTTTCATTAATATTTTTAACAATTAATTTTAATGTAGTATAATTAGTGTGTTGAAAATTGACCTTGGCCCCCACACACCAAGGCATGGTTGCTTCCAGTCCATGCTCATGTGAGAAGGGAGGCATTTGCAAACCCATGAGGTGCTCCTGATCTCCTAAACTTGGTTAGGAGACTGGGCGGCAATCTCTGTACAGGCAATCTCTGTACAGATTGGGCGGACAATCTCTGCACTCTATCCACAGTGCCAGTGTGGATACATAGCTAGAGCATGGAATTCTACTAATTAGGTCCTGCACTGGGTGTCAACAGCAAGGAATTTCACTCCCCTGTGGCTGCATTTTGTTAGAAATGGAGAATCAGTAGTGGTCTAGTCTCCCATTCATATGCAACCAGGGCAGACCCTGCTTAACTAAGGGGACAAGTCATGCCTTCTGCCACAAGACCAGCTCTCCTCCCTGCAATCTGCTCTGCTTCTGTGCCTTTGACAGCTGTCCAATATGTAGAAAATAAGCAGGTGAAGCTTTTCCCACCATAGAGGTAACTGGTGAGGAAACACTTCTACCTGTTAAATTTCAGATTTCTGTTAAGTATGCAGGTAGAGGGCCAGTAAAAAAAAAAAAAGAAGCAAGGTGGCACCTCTAAACCTGAATTTTCCTGTGAATAAGCATCATGTTGCTTTTCTCAGTAGCAGGGCAATTTACAGGAAGCTTGTCTGAGAAAATGACAGAGGGTCCACCAGCAGGATCCAGATTTGACTGTGAGATGGATAACCTGCCCCTGGCTGTGTTCTGTACTTATCATATCTTTCATTGGCTCAGTAACCTTCTCTTTTTGCTGGAGTGTGTCTGTATAGGATTGCTGGTGAGACTGGCAGCCATGGAGCAACAAGGATTTATGGGCCTTGCATTGCATATGCTCTATTTAACACTTTACTTCCTCTGTTGTGGAAGAACATGTGTTGGTTTCTGTAATATACAAATTGCAGCTTGTTTATTACAGGTATACAAGAGCTTCACACTTTACCTTTAAATCCACCAGTGCAGCAGGATCTTCAGCAGCTGCAGCTTGTGTAGCACACCTGGAATTCTCCTCACTGTATATATGGAGGGTAGAGGGAGGGAGTCAGGAAGGTTTCAGAAATGGGGTCATCATTGGCTGTGGTGGGTGAGGCCATGGCTATTCCAGCTTCTGCTTCATCAGGGGATTTAAAGGTAAAATGTGACTATGTGGGTTGTAACTTCAAGCACAGGTCCTAATTTAAGTCATTCAGTGAATGCAGGCATTCTAGATCCAGTTTGAGCATGTTGTGTGCTGGAAGTCTATCTTTTGAACCATCTCTGACTTCTGTTCCATTTAAGCTGCAGACCTGAACATACCTGTGAGTTGTCCATTACCATGTATAGGCTTGTGATGTAGGAATTTTTGTGGGGCAGAGAGATGTTCTACAGAAATAGCTTCCTCTTCCCTGAAGCTGTAGTCCAACCACTTGTCCTCACCCCTTCTGTGTGGGAGGCCTTTTCTTTTTGCAGAGCTTGTGTCAGTAGACATTCCTCTGAGTGTAGAAAAAGAGAACAAAAATACTGTCTGAATCATCCTTTATAAGTATGAGTAGCGATCTAGGGCAGGTCTGTGCAACTTTGGCCCTCTTGCAGATGTTGGCCTACAACTCCCATTGTCCCTCACTATTGGCTACTGTGGATGATGGGAGTTGTAGTCCAGTAACAGTTGGAGGGCTGAAGTTGTGTAGTCTTGGTTTAGGTCTGCAACAATAAGGTGGCGAGCAAATGAGATTCCTCAAGCAAGTGATTGTAACAAGGGAATTGGGTAGCTGTGTATATGAAAGGGTGGCTTCTGCTTGTACCAGTACAGGGAGGTTCAGCCATTGTAGTTGGGAACAATAGGAAGTTGTAGTTCAACAACATCTGGGGATCCAAGATTGGGAACCCTTGTACTTTAGTATGTGTGCGGTGATTGGCTAGAGCAAGTGAGAAGTCCGGTTCTAAAGGGATATCATCTTTCCATTAATGTGCATTTGCCACCTCTTTCTGGCAGAGCTTTTACTTTGACAATTGCATGACAGACAAAAACTTGTATGGTGCTGCAATGATGAAGCAAAAACTACCTGTTAAATATTTTCCTGTGTTAGCTCTTAAAGGCACAGGTTCCCTGTCTGCAAAAGGTAGCACACTCTTATCCAGCAGCGAAGTGGGCAGCTGCAGACTATGTTAGAGTTTGCCTCTTTTTGGGGGGTGACTGGATAGAAAGTTATCTGTTTTTATCCCTTAAAGTAGATGCTATTAATATAGCCACTGTTTTAGAAACTCGTTCAGTTTTCTCATGAGCTTGGAAGAGCTGAAAACAGGACTGGGAATCCAGGAGGTGATCCTTAAGAAAATCCCTTTTCCAGGCCGCCAGTTCTCTTGCCAAGCAATTAAACTCCTTTAGTGACTGAATGCACCGGCCAATTAGTATGTGGCACCTATTGGTACCAGAACTTGTAGGCATTGCTTGTAGGGCTGCCAAGTTGGTTCGTGGCTCTGCCTTTAACGGCAGCCTGACATGCAGACATGAAGTAGGTGGAGCAGCTTTTCCTATTTTGGAAGGTAAATGGTGAGAACAGCTCTCTCTGCTATGTCTCTGGGAGTTAGACTGCAATTAATGGCCCAGGATCACAGCTATTAATTTAGTCTGCCAGCTCTGGGGTTTGTTTCTTAAATCTGAAGTGTGATATTCAAGCGGATTTTGGAAAGAGTTGCCACGAGGCAGCTTGGAGACTTGTTGCTTTAAAAGAATTAAGAGGCTGCAGCAGCTCTGGCTCTTCCTGCCAATTCTCTTCTTGGTGTCTCCCCCCCACCCCTTCCCTGCCTACTGTGTGGAACAATTGGTGTTCTCCTTGCTGCTGCAGGAGTAGGAGGAGAGGGGATGAGAAAACAGAAGGATGAGTGGAGAAGTGGCATTTAATGAGCAGGGGTTAACTTTATAATGTGAAACTCTGGTTTGCAACCTAGCAACTCTAATTTTTAATTAAAGAAGTGTGTGTCTCTTTAATAGTGGGATCAGTGCTTTGAATGATTAAAAAGACCAAAGCTCCAAGAAAAGGTTAACTGGCTGAGTTTAAGGGGTTGCATACAACTTGATTTGAAACTTGCAGTCTACAAGGCAAGCGTGTACTTTGGCATCTTGTTGTTTGAACTATCTGACCTTCAAGCGGTAGCTGGAGGATGGTGACTTAACTCTTCTCTAGTATCACATTACCAACTGCAAGTGGAATGCAGAGAGGCTGTAAATGTAATGGTGAAATTTCCCTTGCTTCCGCTTTGCCTGGTCCTTGTGTTCATGTTTAGGTGGAACAGAGCACGGTGTTCTCAATATTACAGTTTGTTTCATTCCTTTGTCTGCAGCTTTATGGGCTGGAAGTTGTGTAAGTGGCTATGTTCCAGCTTTCACACAGGCCCACATTTCTGCAAAGAGGGTCAGGGGTGGAACTGTATATAGCTCCACAAAGGAAAGCCATATTTCTCTGTATCAGAACTTCTGATCTCTTTATATATGTCTAAGGTCACTTGGCTTCTTCATTCTAGAAAAGGACTACCACAGCCTTCCCAAAGGAGACCATATGAACAGGATTTTCAAACCACTTTTGAGCATACAACCTGAATCCATTTAAAACAGTTGACCCAATCTGCCCGGAAGCCTCTCACTCCACCCCCAGCCCCACTTAACCATTGGGGAGCTGTGGAAATGCCTGTGCATAATTTCCATTTGTTCTAGTCTGGCATGTGAAAAATTCTTAGTGGATTGTGTCCCATAAGAGGTTTGGAGTTTACTCCCAAGGAAGAGTCTTGCACCAGTTATTTCCCAAAAGTGGGGGAATTAAGTATAATTAAACCTGGATTATGTCTAACCAAGAACAAATTATCAGAAGTTGCATTTTAGCCCAATATGTGCATCTTTATATGACTTTGATATGTGTCTTGTTTTTCTACAGTAGGTTGTACTTGAAGTGATATACAGAACCTTATAAAAACACAACATTCAATAAATCTAATTAAATCAGTGTCGTCATAAAAGGCAACTAAAACAGTAGCACACGGCATACCTCAAGGCTGTCTAAATGATCAAAATTTAAAAATGGGGAAACGAGCTCATGGGAGCAAAGTTTTAGTGCCACCACCAGAAAGGGACCTGACCTTAGTGAATGCCCATCTTCTGATGGGCTTCTGAAGATCTATCTCTGGAAGTGAATTATACTGTGCTCAGTGGAGCTACTTCCTAGTACATGTGTCTAGGATTGCAATCTTAAAGTTTCAAAGCTGAGGTGTGGAGATGACCTTGGGCGTTTCTCTTCTTTCTCCCTGCACCCCTAAAGTTCTACTTGGCCCTGTTATGCCTCTGCTGGAAACTATGGATAACCACTCGGCAGTAGCCTTTTCTTTACAGGCTTGCAAGGTTGCAGACAAAGTTGGAGTCCAAGTATACAGCAATATGCAAACAAGGTCTGTTCTCCCAGACAGGTGCTTGGGGAGGAACTAGGTAAACAAGCAAACACTTCACAGGATATTTTTAGCCTGCCCCTTAGCCAAACAGTGGTAAATTCATAAACATGTCTATTAAATTGCCCGGCATACAGAAGGATTACATCACAGGGTTCTCCTGCCAGGAAACAATCTATGAAGCTACTGTAAGCCCAGTAGGTGCTTCATCCTGGTGGTGGTCTGAACTCCTCTACCACCTCTTGGTATCTCAGACTTCCACCGTGAGTCTGCCTTTCCTCCGCAGGTTAAACTTCTTCTGAAAAATTGAACTCCAGCTATAATCTCTTTAAAAGGAACTTGGTGCCTTGATGGGGGGAAAGGGCTGTGTGCTGTCATTGTATTCAGGGTCCAGAAATCTCAGCATTCAAGTGGCCAAACTTAGCTTTGTGAGGTGTGCCAAGACTTTTCTGTGACTTGGCTGGCCTATATTTATGCCTTCACAAGCATACACCACAAAAGAGGGGTTACTAGCCACTACAACCCTTCTCCTTGATTGGTGGACAGTGTCTTAGCATTGAGTTCTTAAAAATAGCATTTTATCCTGTCCAGTTTTCAAGGCCTCCAGCTATCTACCACTTCCCTCTGGGAGATTATGCATAGTCTAATGGATCTCGATGGAACACAGCCAGCAATAAATGCTTAAACAGAACTCTCAGCTGAAATGATAGATGCCGGTGTGAAAGCTACTGCAGTTAGTTAAGAACCGGCCGCTGGCGGCTAACTGCGTCTGTCTGGAAATATCTAGGACTAGGACTTCATAAATTATTCGCCAGGTACAATAACGAAATAGCTCTTCTTTTAATAACAAAATAGTCAGGTGTAATTAGCGACTATACAGTGAGCGAGAGGGATTTAGTAGCATTTATCTGAATGCTATCGGACATCACCGGGTGGTCTACTTTCCGGTTAACTGGTATGGATGCTTGCTAGCATGCAAATAATACATTAGGCTTGTTGTGATGCTCATTAACTGGGTAGGACAAGTGCCTCTTCCACCTTTGAGAGCTCTGTGAGCTCCCAATTTTCAGTCATGTGTGAGCTCAAAGCTAGGGTGGAGGAGAAGAAAGTGATGATGTGGGAGGCTCCATGGCACAGGCTCTGCAGTGGTGTCCTACCCAGCATTTCCCCTCCTCTAACCTAGCTTTTAACTCTCTTGCAACCAAAAACTGGGAGTGCGCACAGCTCCCGAAGGTGGATAGGATGCTTGTCCTACCCAGTGAATGATTACCAGAACAAGCCTTTAGAGTGTGCGTGTGTGTATGTATGCATGCTTTTCATGATGGTCCAACCCCCACTTTTGCTGATACTCTTGTGGGTGGCAAAAATGTGTGTGCTGGGGGGGATTGGAAGCCCACAAAACTACTTCATTCAGTTTTAAAAGTGTTGGGGATGTCACGATTGTGCACTGATCCCCACTGCTTTTTCAAGAAAGGTGCCCATCCGGAGCCAGCTGCTTCAGAAAGCAACAGCACTTAAAGTACTGCTGCTGTTCACAGAAGGAAAACTGTGCAAAGCAAGAATACAGTTATTCCTGTCCAGGATCAATATATTTGCCAGAATACAACTATTCCTACATGCCTCAAAACTGTCAAGGAAGTTTCATGGGAAGTCCATGAAACTCTCTGGTTTCATCCTGTCCAGGATCAATATATTTGCAAGAAATACATTAGGCAAATATTCTGGTTGGCAAAGGCTTCAATGCACTTTTGTAGTAGACCGTACGCAACCTATTGGATAAGCCAGTGAGTGTGTGCGCACATGTGCACACATGGACATTCATGTGTGTGGTGGGGGAGCTGAGACTGAGAAATGGTGGCCTGCTTAAAGGCCAAACCAGGTGCAACGTGGGAGATGTGATCCAAGCTCCCAGTGTCTTGTCTTTCTAGCAACCGTGTGCATCTGAGCCATGGTGCTGGGGGAGGCTTAACACTTTCCTAATGTAAACTTCCCACTCTCCACAGCTAATGACAGCTTCAGAGGGGAGAAAACAGGGACAATTTTGATTAGGTCACCTAGTGAGCTCAAGGCAGATCTCTACTAGGGACTTCTGCCTCAGTCTCTTTGTAGGGCTATCTTGACATGCTGTAGGACTTCCATGATTGTCACTCTGTAACTTCCATGATTGTAACTCCCCCCCCCAACCCCACCAAAAGAAGCCACATGGGAGAGATCTGTTTTTATAGGGGCCATGGCAGAGAGCGAGTTAACCATTTGTTCCACTTCTACCCCTATTGCTTGACTTAACCCCCACTGTCTTCTCCTGTGTCCAGTACTGGCTTTGGAGCGTGAAATCTCCATACAGAGTGCTTATGTACTTTACAGTTCCTCTCCACAGTTTAAGAACTTTACAGTTCCTCTCCACAGTTTAAGAACTGCTTTGGTGTGGAGGATTTAGACCAGGGTCATGGTGTGGGGAGGGAGGGATAAAACATCCCAGCCCCAATCCAGACTGGGGGGGGGGGATGGGGGTAGTTGCTATTTATTGATTTGATTTGATTTCTATACCGCTCTTCTAAAAATGGCTTGGGGCAGTTCACACAGAGATATAAATAAATAAATATAGACATGGGGAGTTCCAGGCACAGAAGTCCCATGATGTGTCTACTTTGACCCTTGGCTGCTATGCAGTACTAGCTCTCTTAGCTTCTACACACTACATATGGCAAACAATGAGGTGTTGAGTCCACTGCAGCATTAAGGGATGCTTTATATGTGACAGCTTTTGTGTGTGTGTGTGCTAAGAACGTGTAGGGGAAATGCTTGTGCATGATCACTTACAAAGCACACCATGTTTGTTGTGGGGCAAGTGCTGTCTGCATGCACGCGGAGGATCATGTGCAAATAGTCATTAGTAAAGTGCTAAATGAAAGTTTGACTCCCCCAAATACACATAGGGAAGTGAGCATGTGCATTTGCTTGCTTTTGGGGGGAGTGGAGAGAAGCTCTCAGCAGCAGAACATGTGTTTTGAGGGTAGAGGAACTTGGGTTCAATTCTAGGCATTTCCAATTAAAGGAATTAAAGGGAATTGAAAATAAAATTGTTAATATGATCATGCCCTTATATAAGTCTATGGTGTGGCCATATTTGGATTACTGCACACATTTCTGGTCACAGTACCTTAAGAAGGACATGGTAGAAGGTGCAGAAGAAGGCAACCAAGATGATCAGGGGCCTGGAGCACCTTCCTTATGAGGCAAGGCTACAGTATCCGGGGATTTTTAGTTTGGAAAAGAAGCAACTAAAGGGAGACATGATTGAGGTGTATAATTGTACATGGAGTAGAGAGAGTAGACAGAAAAATTTGTACCTACCACGACACTAGAACCAGGGGTCAACACATGAAACTGAAGGCCAGGAAATTTAGGACTGACAAAAGGAAGTACTTCTTCACACAAAGTGTAATTAATCTATGGAATTCTCTGCCATGGGATGTGGTGATGGCCACTGACTTGGATGGTCTTAAAAGGTGCTTGGACAAATTAATTGAGGACAGGTCTATCAATGGCTACTAGTCTGGTGGCTATAGGCCTCCTCCAGACTTGGAGGCAAGATGCTTCTAAATGCCAGTTGCAGGGGAGCGACAGCAGGAGAGAGGGTATGCCTCACATCTTGCCTGTGGGCTTCTCAGAGGCATCTGGCGAGCCACTGTGTGAAACAGGATGCTGGACTAGATAGGCCTTGGGCCTGATCCAGCAGGGCTGTTCTTGTGTTCTTATGATCTCTGGTAACAGTGCTGGGGGAGATGCTGCTGCCGCTACTACTACAAATATTTATATACCGCTCTTCAACCAAAGTTCGTAAAGAGGTTTACATAAAAAAATAAGATGGTCCCCTGTCCCCAAAGGTGTGAAAAGAAACATAAAGTAGTCACCAGCAACAGCCACTAGAGGAATGCTGTGCTGGGGTTGGATAGGATCAATTGATCTCCTCCTGCCAAATAGAAGAGAATTGCCACTTTAAAAGGTGTCTCTTTGCTCATTTAGTAGGTAACTGGAGCTCTGCTCAGCCAGGGCAAGTCAGAGAAGAATAACTTGACTTCATTTTGGGCACTCTCAAATGTTCTTAATTCATATTTTCAAGTTTTTATGCCACACTTTAGAGGTGACCATACATGTTTGTTTTTTACACTACCCCATTCCAGATATTACAGATGATGGTGGATGTAGGCTGAGAGAGTGGCTTCCTTAAGCTCTTCAATGCATCCATGCTGATCTGCTTGTGTTCTTACCTGCTGTACTACATTGTGCCAGCTGATCCACTTGGATTGGGCAGTTCTACACCAAAACAGGAGAAGAGGTAGAGGCATAAAGTTACTTTTGAAAAAGGGACCTTGCATTCACACACACACACACACACACACACACGTAAGAGGCCAAGTTTCGCAGTTGGAAAAATCACTCTGAGGGAGCTGACTCATAACCAGACCAAAGTGTGTGTCTGCAGTAGTGTAGAAAACATTTCCTCTGTGTTGGTGGTGACTGGGAACTCAAAATAGTTCAGGTCCATCAGTGTCTTGTTTTCCATTGGAGCTGAAGGTGAGGACATAATAATAATAATAATAATAGAATTATTATTATTATTTCTATACCACCCTTCCAAAAATGGCTCAGGTCGGTTTACACAGAGAAATAACAAATAAATAAGATGGATCTCTGTCCCCAAAGGGCTCACACTCTAAAAAGAAACATCAGATAGGCACCAGCAACGGTCACTTGGAGGTATTGTGCTGGGGGTGGATAGGGCCAGTTACTCTCCCCCTGCTAAATAAAGAGAATCACCATGTTAAAAGGTGCCTCTTTGCCCAGTTAGCAGTTTGATGGTCCTGAGTATTCTACTGCCTTCTGCTGAGTCAAGCCATTAGTCCCCCTAGCTCAGTATTGCCTACAATATCCCTGACTGGCAGCAACTCCCCTGCATGGGATGCTGGACTGGGTGGGCCTTTGGTCCGATCCAGTAGAGCTGCTCTTACGTTGGAAATTTTCAGGATTTAAATAAGCAAAATCTAAGTACTGTGCCAGCTCATCATTTGAAAAATCCTGCCATAAAAAACCGATTTTGGTTGAAGGGCAGTCTAGATAAGAATATAACTTTTTGGAAATGCGATTGGTGCCAGGAAGTATAAAATTAAGATAAATTACCCTTCCTAATTAAAAAAAAAAATGCAGCACAAAAATAAGACACCAGCCATATAGAATTCATGAAGGAAAGAATCAGCTGAACACTAAGAATACCCGTTTGGTTTTGAGTCATAGTTATTTTTATTTTATTTATGCACACACCATCCTTTGTCCTAAGACCCCAGGGCAGTTAACCACAAGATAGAAACAGAACAAATGCAACTAAACATCTAAAAAGAGCAAGAGGCAAATCACTGGCCAAGAGTCTGGATTAAAAGGGCAGTCCTTACTTTCCTCCTAAAGAGTGGGAGAGGGGGAGCCACGCAGGACTCAGCTGGGAGTGAATTCCACAGCCTGGGGAGCCATAACTGAGAAGGCCCTGCTCCGCATGCTTCACAAACGGGCCTCAGCAGATGCAGGCATGCGGAGCAGAGCCCTCCCAGGCGACCTAGTCAGGTGGGTAGATTCAGCTGGGAGTAAACAGCCCCGAAGGTCCATGGGGCTGTTTAGGCAATTGGTTGGCATTGGGTACATCTGATAGGACTGCCAGCTTGCAGCTACTCAGAATAGTTCTACAGCAGCAAAAGATGATGCCGCCCTGGGCCCTTCACTCACCTCCCTGTTCTATCAGTAAGATGTGGAATTCAGGACAGATATATGTGAAGTTGCTAGGGATATAGCATTTATTTGAAAAGGAAGAGGCTCTTTGCTGTGTTTTGGCTCTTCAGTTTATGAGCATCTTTTATGGGGTGATCTGAGGCAACTGAGAGATGACTATCAGATAGGTGTCTGTAACAGAGAAGAGAACCGCTATGTATAAATTATTCTGCCCACTGAAAATGACAGCACATCGATTGGGTAGTCCAGTGTGTTCTTTGAATACTGAATATTGCAGACATCAGCTATGAGAAATTGGTATGTGGCTGAACTAAAGAACATAGGAAACTGCCATATACTGAGTCACACCATTGGTCTATATAGCTCAGTATTATCTTCTCAGACTGGCAGCGGCTTCTCCAAGGTTGCAGGCAGGAATCTCTCTCAGCCCTATCTTGGAGAAGCTGCCAGGGAGGGAACTTGAAACCTTCTGCTCTTCCCAGAGTGGCTTCATCCCCTGAGGGGAATCTCTTACAGTGCTCACACATCAAGTCTCCCATTCATATGCAACCAGGGCAGACCCTGCTTAGCTACGGGGACAAGTCATGCTTGCTACCACAAGACCAGCTCTCCTCTCCTCTTTCTACAATAGCAGCAGGAGAGAGAGAAAAAACCCACAAAAGACCTCTAGCTCACTATGTGTCCAAGGTGGCCTTGGCACTGAAGATGCCTTTCCTTGTCTTTAAGATACAAAATTGCTGGCCATTGATGGTTTCAATAAGCATTCCTCTTAATCGACATGCCATTCTAAAACAGAAAGCCCCATTTGCTTCCCGTCCGGCTCCATAAGCCTCCAGCTTCCGACACCTCCCACGATATAATTACACATATTCAGCATAAGTGGCAAGGTGTTGTAAATGCTGCCCTCGTATGCATCAGAGGTTAAACAAAACTTAGATGTTTTAGAAACTTCCGACAGAGGTATCAGGATGTCTTTTAACTGGAAGCACAGCCGCTTTAGTTCGTAAGTGATAATTCTTGCCAAATGAGTGACACTTAGGCTTGGTGCAAAATAAGCTAAGGGAGAAATCATCTGTTCAGGGATCCCTTTAGAACAAGTAGTCTCTCTTGTCCCCTAGTACATCTGCTGAATAACCCATCCAGATGGCTTCTCTCCAGAGCTGGAGTGAAAGGGAAAGCTTTATGCTAATTCCCTATGCAGGATTGTACCAACAAACTGTACTTCAACACATTTTATCTAGAGCGAATGTTTTGTGATGGTGCATATGGAATTCCATTTGCTTTATGAAGTTAATCAGCCATTAACATCAGCTCTGCATAGTTCATTCATGCCTTTGGACTTGCAATTAACATGGCACTGGCCAGAACCTGCAAGTCTGCCTTAGGGCGGCTACTCGGCTGGACAGCGGATTCTGTTCTCGAGGGGACAAATTGCATCCATTCTAATGACTGGCTGAATCGTACATTCTATTGGCCCCTAAAAGACCAAAGTCTTTTAGGTTAAAAGAAGACCTTACGTCTGTTTACAGGTGAAACGGAAAATTAGAATATCGTGCAAAAGTCCATTAATTTCAGTAATGCAAATTAAAAGGTGAAACTGATATATGAGACAGACGCATTACATGCAAAGCGAGATAAGTCAAGCCTTAATTTGTTATAATTGTGATGATCATGGCGTACAGCTCATGAAAACCCCAAATCCACAATCTCAGAAAATTAGAATATTACATGGAACCAAGAAGACAAGGATTGAAGAAAAGAACAATATCGGACCTCTGAAAAGTATACAGTATACTGTGCTTGATTGGCCAGCAAACTCGCCTGACCTGACCCCATAGAGAATCTATGGGGCATTGCCAAGAGAAGGATGAGAGACATGAGACCAAACAATGCAGAATTGCTGAAGGCCGCTAATGAAGCATCCTGGTCTTCCATAATACCTCATCAGTGCCACAGGCTGATAGCATCCATGCCACGCCGCATTGAGGCAGTAATTGCTGCAAAAGGGGCCCAAACTAAGTACTGAATACATATGCATGCTTATACTTTTCAGAGGTCCGATATTGTTCTATTCTTCAATCCTTGTCTTCTTGGTTCCATGTAATATTCTAATTTTCTGAGATTGTGGATTTGGGGTTTTCATGAGCTGTACACCATGATCATCACAATTATAACAAATTAAGGCTTGATTTATCTCGCTTTGCATGTAATGCGTCTGTCTCATATATCAGTTTCACCTTTTAATTTGCATTACTGAAATTAATGGACTTTTGCATGATATTCTAATTTTCCGAGTTTCACCTGTATTTTAAAACTCTTTGTGACTTGATTGGGCCAGTATGGATGTAACATTCCTGGTCAATGGCTGAGCAATTGGGACAGGGCTGTGTGAACACTCAACCCCTCCCTTCTTGAGTATGAATTTCTCCCCTTGTGCAGTTGAGTCTAACTGTGGTTAGTGAGTAACATCTACAATTGGAGCCAACCAGGGTTCCCACTTAACCCAGGATCTGAAACCATTTTTAAGATGTGGCTTCAATCCTGGATTAAGCAGGGACCTGGTTAGTACTAGCAATGGTTAACACTGCTGCAGAAATAATGACTAATCTCAGATCGAGGGGAAAATTCACACACTTTTCAGGGAGAAGATGGGGAGAGGGAGCACACAATCCCACAGCTCAGTCCACATTGCTAGAACACTTACTTAATTTGGGGGTTTTATGGCCCACCTTCTTGCTAATGCCTTCAGGTGGTTAGCAGTCGATATTTACAACAGTAAAACAGATGAATGATGATGACCAAAGGCAGCAGATAACTGTAGTAGCAACCGCCAACAAAAACTTAAGAATGAATATTCACCTTAAAGCGGGGGTGGGTGGGTGAAGTATCAGCGCTGGCCAGAGAACCTTAAGACTTGAGGTGATCATTTTGTGCAAGCAGATGTTACACAAGGCAGACTTGTGGGCTGCCAGGCTCAGAGGGTTGGGGAAACGCAGAACTGCACACACTTTTGCCTAAACTGTCCAAGAAGTTTCCATTAGTCCCAGCATGCCCTGGCAATTGGTGTTCTCTCACAATTCAAGTGGCAGACTCACCTTTCCTGCCCCTGATATCACTGGAAAATAAAGTAATTCAAAAACAGCCATGTTCTCAAATTTAACTTGGAATATACAAACTGCTACATAATAGAATTGTGTGGCTTGCACCATGCATTCTAGAAGAGCTGCAAACGGCTCCAGCTGTGTAATACTAACTGTGGCATGTTACATTTGCAGATGGTGGGGAAAGTACTTTGTGTAACTGTTTGTGCATTCAAGACTGGTGTACCTTAATTTGCATTTAGATGGGAATTCCTTCTCATTTCCTTTAGTCTGTTAAGCTTAAAAGAGGGGGAACTCTTACTACTTCAGAAGGAAGGACATTTTTAAACATTAGTCTGACACTGTTACTTCCATGGATTATATTTTGAGCATCATGTTAAGACACATAGCTGATTGCCTTCTCTGCTTGGGCAGAAATTAAGAAAAGTCTCTAAAAGAAGCATTGTTTGTAGCAAGTCAGTCAACTGCTAATAAAGGGCAGCTATGGCTTTTTGTGAAGTGCTTGAGTAACTCAGTGTCATGCGGTCTCTGGCCTTAAAACAATATTTAGTCTCTACTCAGCCATAGCAGATTAATATGTAACTATTAGAATGACTCCAAACACCCCTTGCTTTGGTGCATTTTGAGTGCATGTATGGGTTTAATGGAAGTTTGTCAAATGTGAAACCTATCAATTCCTTGAAAATTAAGAACATTACATTAATGGAATGAAGGTGATATTGACATCTGAGAATCTATTATTATTTGTCTTATGATGTGGTTACAGTAGTCTGTTTCATCAAGGCCTCATACCCTCCAATATCTCAAGGATAGAAATGGAGACACACTTGATTGCCTCTCTTTTCTAATATTGAGGCTTATGATGAGTCCCACTTCTCTGTTCCATCCACTGTATTAACTTACTGTGTGAGAAAGTGATGTTGATAATGTTAGTTACCTAGGAAAAATCTAATTACCATTTAATAAACAACTTAAAATGTCAGCAGATGCAGTGTGTAATGGCAGCCTGTTCACTGCATGGTGCATGATGATGGGGTCTTCTCGAGCACCATGCACAGAGATGGGACTATATAGTATAGATGTGCACTAGAGATAAGACTCATCCACTCTCCTACAAAGACTTGACTCCAAGACATCCTGGGGAGTTAGCTGAATCCTGAAGAATGACAATGCTAGTAAATTGCAATAAAAATCTTAATAAGGCAACTCCTGCTGGCAATTCCCATGATTATTTGGAGGAAGCTATAAGCTTATAACAGAGACCTGCCTGTAGAAACAATGTCTATTGATGCCCAATTAAAGGTGGGGAGCTTAAACTCCCATTCTGTTTCCTGCTCACAAACCAGAGAACCCTGAAATTAGTTGAACTGTTCTCCCAAAAGCACTTTTAACTCTTTTATTTTGATCTGTGTTTTATTACTTCAAACAACCTACAATTGATTGTAGTGAGGCAAGAGAAACTTGGATTGTTGGCATTATGTGATAGTTTTGCTTGCATCAGCATTTTGGCTGAAAACACCATTTCAATAACTCTGCTATAAAAAGAATTTCCTCCTAAAAGCAAATGCAGATAAGAAATGGATCTGTACTCGCTTTGTTCTATATATAGCAAAATTAATGCATTTTGTAAGTTGTGGAATAGAACAATTACACTTTCCATGATAGAATATGCTACAGAGAACATGCCAGTATATTAACAGGTGTAATGACTATTGTGGTATAAAATTAGGGAAATTTCTGGATAACGAAGATTCTGTCTTGGACAATAGATTAGGAGGCTTTTCACATGAACAGTGTGAAGAGCCCAAAGGGGGGTTGCGGGGAGACCGGGTTTGACCTGCTCTCCCTGCAGATGATTGGTCCATCATCTTTAGGTGGCTGGATCAGCCGCCCAGACAATTACCAAGTCCATCATGGAACAGGTGTGAGCGGCGGGGTTTGGGGGCCTCCTGACCCCTGGAAGTCCCTGAAAGCACCGCTGTGCCTTCTGGTGAGCCTCCTGAAGCTGGGTGGCTGCTTATAAACTCCCTGTTGGGGGGCTACAGCTACTCATGAGTGGGTGTGGTGTGAAGCCCGATTTTAACCATGCGTGAGAATAGCCTCACAGTTTAACGTTGTCTGAGTTCAGACTTAACTCAAGACTATGGCTTTCTTTCATTTTATTTATTTCTATCCTATAGGCTCAGAGCAGTTCAAAGTATTTTTTAAAAATTTAGTAGCTCATCTTCAAAGGGTTCTCACTCATTAAAAAGTGAGATGATGGCTTTATTTCATTTCATTTATTTCTATTTTATAGGCTCAGGGCTGTTTAAAGCATTTTTTAAAAATTTAGTAGCTCGTCTCCAAAGGGTTCTCACTCTTAAAAAAATTGTATAAACCTGGGCCTACTATGTACCATAGCTAACTTAGATGACAAACCAGGGTCTGAAATTATGATTTGGTGCTATTGCTGCACCATGACAACTGGAGTGAACTGATGATCTTTAGGAGATAGGAAATGCAAGCAAATGAGCATCTCTATCATAGTTTGTCTGCCATACATCTGGAAGCTCAAACCATGGTTTGGCTTCTTACTATTGCTAGCACAGACCATGGTTTCACGTTATCTCTGAACAAAGCCAGTGTTTAGAACCATAGTGTGTTGACCTCTTATGGTGCTAAAGTCCATCTTTAAATTCATCCGTATGTATGTAAGTTAGGTTGGAGGGATTACACACACACAAATAATTGATCAGGAAGTTGTTGGCAACAATCTGGGCGATCTGGTGTACCTTCTCAGTGTGATGAGAGAGTTACAGAACTTCAAAATAAGAGACATTAATCTAACTCTTTAAAGGCCATATTCAGGTTGCAAACATTGTTTTTCACCTTGGCAAGATGTATAGATCCACTTATACAAGGTCAGTGAAGCTGCTGAGGCAAAGATAAATATATATGGTTTATTTGAGAGCATGAATTGAATCTAAAGAGATCTAGTATGGGAATGGATACTTTGACCTGATTTTGTGCGTGTGCTAAAGTTGTTTGCTTTTCAAGTGATTCCCATAAATTAAGGAGTACTTTCCTTTCCCCCTTTTTTAGAATGCACACTAGGCCTGCAACACTTGTTACGCACCAGTCTGTAGCCATGTACTATGAATACATATTATGAATAAGAATAGTCCACTAGCCATGTACTATGAATACGTTACCATGCAGGTAACTAATGCCAGGAAGTTTGGACTGCATTTGCTTTGGTAGGTAACAAGCTGTGCAGACCCATATACATGTAAAATGTAGCGTGCACACACAACAAATATTAGTTTACCACTGTATCATACAGTGCATCCAGCATGTAGTTGGGGTTGGACGAGGCCACCATTTCATACATACATCTAGTTTTAAACACACTTCTGGCATCTTGTGCTGTGTGAAGCTTCCTAGCACTGTGTGGCATATTGCTTGCTGCTCAAAGTTGTCTGATAGGCACAGGTCCATGGATATATTCTTGCAAACAGTCCTGACACTTTTTAAAAAAGCTTTTTTAGTTCAATTGCTATACCATCTTTCACAAAAACTTATCCCAAGGTGGTTTGATTATCTTTACGGCTTCTCTATTATCAGTATCTTGCAGTGCAGTGGGTAAGCTGACCACATCCTCTTGGCAGTGAGGAGGAGAGGGAAATAGAGGGGAAATGAATGCACAGGAACTCCCAGCAGACTTTGCCAGACTACATATCCTTGGTGAAAGTAGCAGTGTCATACTCAAAGCATATATAATTAATTGGCCCTGGGAGGAATATAACTGGAAAGTGGATTTAACTGCTGTGCTGAGGACGGTATTGATTTTGGAATATGTACTAATGTGTGAATCTTGCCTTTCTACCACACAAAATTTCAAATGACAGTTTACAAGCATTTGAATTTAAGTTGAATTTGAATTTAAGTTGTGATTGACCAGGAGGGGTTGGCTTTCACCTGTAGATCTTCCACCCTATGTCTGATGTCTACACTTGGAACTCAGTAATAGTAGTAGATCAAAGGACAAACCTCTCTGGAAGTACCTGCCCCAAGACCAGTCTTGGAGAGTAACAGGTAACAATGACCAGGTCAGGACATCAAAGCTGCTCCTGTCACACACTTCTTTCCACAGGTAGCTAGCTTGATGTAAAACAGTGCTACCCAATCTCATCTCCCTCAGGTGACCCAAAAGGATACCATGGTTGATGGCACTGAAAGCTGCCAAAAGACCCGAAAGGATCAGTAGTGTCTCACTCGCTTTGTCAATAGCCGATTGGAGATCATTTATCGGGCCAGCCAAGGCAGTCTCAACTCCCTAGTCCCCTAGAAAGCTATTTCAAAAGTGTTGCTCTATTTTAGCTTTTGCCTAAAATGGTGGCTCCTTAGTGATTTATAGGGATGTGCACGAATTGAGTTTTTCACTTGATTTGTGCCCGAATCAAATCACTCCTGATTTGTTTTGTGTCCGAATCTGCCTTCCTGAATCACATCAGATTCGATTTTGATTTGATTTGGACTACTTATGAAGGTCCTGGGCCACTAATTTTGGGTGAAGGGTAGGTCCCCATGGGTGCCACCTACCACCCAAATTTCAAGGCAGTGGGGTTCTTGGTTGATTTTTAATGATTTTATTTAATTTTTAATGATTTTGTATATTTCCGCCATACGAAATAATGGGGATTTGAAGTCTCCTTATCCCAACACTAACATTGATCCCCAGCAAAATGAGTAGAAGAAATGGTGTGTAATGAATCCTCATAGGGATTCATTGAGTAAAGGTTATTATACACAAAAGAATACAAACACTTGAAAAATAGTGACCACACATTTTGCTCCATAATTCCACTTCTACAAAGGCTAGAGCTTAGCTTTAAAAAAAATGGAATCTGGGAATCAGGGGAAATTAATAGGCAGAATCTGAATCTCAGGTCGATTCTGATCGAGTCTGGCATGATTCGATTTGGACCCAAATCTAGCCAATGGACCACAGGGGTGATTTGTTCAGTCTCGAAATCACATGAATCGATTCACACATCCCTACTGGTCTATACCACCATCCAAATCTTACAAAGGGCCACAGCTGTTTCCAAGATGGTTGTTCCTGGATGTGCACCCACAAGCCATTCCCATCAGTGTCTACTCCTAGGATTCTTGGCATACCTGTATCGGATCTGTGAGTACAAGAGGAGTGACCTGGAGACTAATTCCTGTAAGCAAAAGTTGCAGGGTTGGCATCAAACTCGAGGCTTCCTATTTTTCTCTGCTCTCTACTCCCCGCCCCCTGCTCAAGATCCTGAAACTGATCACTATCAGAACTGGTACCCAAATGTTAGATCTGATTGTACTCATGCTCTCAGTTAAAGTCTTCCTAATGGAAGAACTCTAGTAAATTGGACCAAAGGTTTATCCATTCCAGTGTGACATTTTCCATTATGGCCAACCAGATGCCTTTTGAGATGACAACAAACAGGTCATGAAGGCAATGGCCCTCCTTTGCTGTTGCCCACTCAGCATTTGTGGGCAACACAAATAGTATTTAGTGGCATACTGCTTCTGAACCTGGAGGTTCTAGCCCTATGATTTTAATCAAACGGCTCTTCTTGTGTGCTCTGAGCAAATAGTTGTAATGTAACATAAAGATTCTCTTACTCTTGCACTCCAAAACCTATCTTGTGGTGAGATGTGCCTAAACAACAAATGCAACTATGCAGTGGATGGAGGTTTTCTGAGTTCTTCCTGACAAAGGAAATCCTTTTATTTTTTATTAACATTAAGCTGTCTTTCTCATTTGAGGACTTGCTGAGCTTTAGCAGCTACTGCCCATCTGTTGGTGTCCAGCAGAGTCTGTCTTCTCTGTGTGGGACACTCGCTCCTTTTGAAGTGCTGCATTCTGCATCCAGGGGCATTTCTAAGCAGTGGTGATATCAGCTGCCACAGCACAGCAGGGGTGGCAGTAAGAGAACTGTTTCTGAGGAATATGAATACACCCATTGAAGTTCAATGGCTGATGGCAGGAAAGCTTCTGAGCCTGCAAGGAAATGCTGGCTCTGTGTGTCTCTCTCTAAGGAAAAAATGCTTAAGTAACAGGCTAAATATGTTACCATAAAGTTCCTTAAGATCCAAGCTGACAAAATGCAGGCAAAAGTAGAAGGGATAAGGAATATGTGTCAAAAGGACTCTTCTGAAGAGAGCGTTATCTGTCACTTGGGCAAACTTAATCCCGTCTCAGCTGCTTTTTGTGTTGAAACATATAGCACTACAAAACAAAGTATGAAGTGACATCAAAACTACATTATGACGTTTAGACCAATTCTGAAGTAGTTTGATATCTGCTCTGAATCTAACTTTTCTGTGACAAGCTATAAAACAGAAACGTGTCTTGTATATTATAGGTTTTTTAATTGCCTTAAGATAGCCTATTCTTAAGTATATTATCCACTCTGATCCTTCAGGATAGGGAAAGATAGAATGGTACAGACTTGTAAATAACAGATTCTGCCCTCTGAGTTGCACATTGGCAGAGATTCTGAAGAGATTAAATGCGAATAGTTGGTTCGGACACACAGCTGCAGAAGCAACATGAGAACCAATACCTTTCTTGTAGTGAGGAATATGTTGTATGTACCTATGGACATATGCTTGCCTAACAAGCAGAAGGTTGCTGTTTCAAATCCCCGCTGGTACTATATCGGGCAGTAGTGATATAGGAAGGTGCTGAAAGGCATCATCTCATACTGCATGGAAGGAGGCAATGGTAAACCCCTCCTGTATTCTACCAAAGAAAACCACAGGGCTCTGTGGGCGCCAGGAGTCGAAATTGACTTGATGGCACACTTACCTATGGAGAGGGATGAAGAAACCAGAGAGCACATTTTTGTTTGACACACATTCAAGTCAATGTAAAATAGATTAGTTTACCCCTCAAGCTGTCTGCTGAGTTTGCATGCAAGGATGGTCTATAGAGTGGTGTAAGGACAGATGACTTCGTACTTTCAGTGCATGCTTATGGGTGAAATTATGATACTAATCCATATTGGTGGTTAGTGTTCTCTCTATTTTTCATCTGTGCGCGGAATGAGTTTTGTTCTGGGTGGGACTATCAAGGTAGTGTGCGTGCCTCTGCATTCAGAGTGGGGCCTTCCTGATTCAACCTGAGCAGGATCTAAAATTAACTGAGTGGACATCAGAAACTGTGAGCGTGCACACATGCCCTTGCCTTAGAGGGAACAGTAGTGGTGGTGGTGAGTGCCAAACTAGGGGCTAATTTTTTTTTTTTTTTAAAAAAACACGACTTGGAACCATATGCCTTCCTATGCATGAGGATGGCGTGTTGAGGGTGGATAAGATTATACTGTAGACTAGAGAATGGCAACATGATGCTGTGGGACCACATATTGGAGGGTGGTGATGACCCAAGGCAGGTGGAAAAGCCACATGACACACGGGAGAGGGCCAGCATTTTGGTAACATGCCCCATCTCTGCCAAATACTGGGGACAGTGTCTGATATTGTGTGTTCTGGCCTGCAAGTAGAGGAGGGAACAGTTTACCATGTGTTGGGAGAAACTAAGGCCCTTTTGAACGGCAAGTCTCCATGACCGCTTGGCAACTTTAAATACCTCGATGGAAAGCAAAGCCTGAAGCTCCCCTACACGAGAGCAGTGGTGCAGTCTGCTCCCCTGCCGCTGCCCATGTAGGTGTATGCACAGTGGCCAAAACCAATGCCAACAGAGAGGGGGGCAAGGAGGGAAATGCTTCCAGGCTGACCTCGCCTCCTTAAAAAAAAGTTCTGGCTTAAATCGGGATGCTTCTGTCCGACTGTTATACAAAGGAGGGAGGGGAGGAAATAAGCCTTTTACCCGCTCGCGTACTGAGACTAGACTACCGTTTAAGAAGTTCTGCTCCCCCACTCCCCCTCGAGTGGTAATTCCCTTCTGTTCCCGGGGCAGACCACCAAGGCTGGAGAGACCGCCAAAGGATGGAATGTTCCACTCTAAAAAGGGCTGGGGTGGGGGAAGGACTGGCGCGTGCGGAGAGGGGCGGGGGGCAGCTCACCCGCGTTCTCTCAGGGGTCGGCGGCCGTTGGGGTGCCGCAGCCGCCCCGGGGACGAGTCCTGGCCCTGAAGCGGGGAGGGCGCTCCCTGCAGGCTGTCTCTAGCGGGGGCCTGCCGGGCCTAGTAGCTAGGCGGCGAAGGGGTTAATGGGCTGGGACTGGGTCTCTGGCGGGGCGGGTGGTGGGAGAAGCCCGCCCCCGCAGCCGGCCCTCCCCGCCTGGGCTCCTCCCCTCGCCGCCGCCTCGGTCAGTCCCCTTCTTCGGAGTGCGGCGGGTCGGGAGGAGGCACCCCAAGCCCAGCCCGCTCTCGTCGGGCCGAGCCGTGCCGTGTGTCTCCAGAGCCCGGCCACTCCCCCGCCGCCGCCTCCTCCTCTCCGAGGCCCTGCCACCGGGCATGCCGCCGCGGGTCCGGTGAGCCCCGCGCTTGGATGCTGCTGATCCCGCCGTGTCTCTCTTGTGTCTCCCCCTGCCCTCCTGCAGGCAGCTCCTCCACAGCCCGCGGCCGCCTCCGAAGGGATGCTGGAGAAACTGGAGCTCGAGGATGAAGGTAGGAGCCAGGAGGAGGAGGATGCCGCGGAGTGGGGTGGGGGGGGAGGCAGCCGGGCGTCGGGGGCTCGGCTCACAACCCTCCGTCCTGGAGCCTCTGCGCTACAGGGCAGAAGGCGAGGGGCCGGCCCGTTGTCGACCCGGTTGTGCATGCAGACGACCATTTTACCACGCCTCTTCTGCAGTGGGAGCGGGCGCGCGTGTATGAGTGCCCGGGAAGGGGTGGGTGGGCGCGGTGTGAATGAAATCCTTCTGATTGCATGGCAGAAGGAGGATGGGCCACTTCTTTGCGAAAGACCCAGCCACACACCTGCCCCTTTATTCGCTCCTCGATGGGGCGGTGCATATAGGGAAGCTGCCCCGAAGTGTAAGAAAGAGAGCGCATGCTCACCTGGAAGCGGGGTGGGCTGCTGTCTTGTCTCGGTGGGTCCTGGCAGCCGCTGGGCAAATCCGTAGCACGTGCACCATGGGTGGTAGCTGTGGTTGTTGCACCCTCTTTGTGTCTGGTGTTGTGCAGAGTGGAAGGGGGCAGGTCCCTGCCCCCAGGGGCTTAGTCTGTAGAGAGGCTATGGCTGAAGAGGTGGCAAAGGTGGGGGAAGAATATGCTATTTCAGTTTAAACTGGAGCTGCCCTTATGCATGAACATTTAGACTCCGCCATACTCTACAAGTAGTGACAAGAAACTTACCGGGGATCAGATGCAGATGTGATATTTCTTGCCTGACACAGAATTGGCAGACAATTGTATAGGAGAGTGTTTCTCAGCGTTTTTGGAGTCATGGACTGGTACATCCTTTGTGCGCAGTTTCCAGGACCAGCATTTAGTAAAGGGGTCAGCAACCCTTACCCCCCCCCACCAGACACCCCCCCCCCCCATTTCAAGCTGGTGAGCACCACCGCTGGGGGCTCTCCAGAGCTCATTCCTAGGTAGGCAGCCCTCGCTGCTGGGGTAACACTGATTTAGCTTCCTCGAAATGAACATTGTCCCAGCAGTGAGGGCTGCCTGCCTAGAAGTAAGCTCCGGTGAGCTCCCAGCAGTGGTGGCCCCCACCCGCTCAAAATTGTTTGGTGGAGGGATTAATTCCTCATGGACCAGCACGGACCGGCATTCAACTCCTCATGGACCAGCACCGATCCACGGACCCGTGGTTGAGAAACACTGGTATAAGACATAATTAAGGTTATTCAGTGTGAATTGTTCAGTGCCATCAGTAAATATGATGCTCTAGAACTTCACAGAGGAAAGCGGAAGTCCCTGCTCCTAGGAGCTTGTGCCTTAAATAAAGTAAAGGTCAAGTTCTGTCCTCAAGTCGGTGTCGACTCCTGGCAACCACAGAGCCCTGCGATTGTCTTTGGTAAAATACAGGACGGGTTTACTATTGTCATTTCGCACGCAATATGAGATGATGCCTTTCAGCATCTTCCTATATTGCTGCTGCCTGATAGAGTCACTAGATGAGATTTGAACCAGCACCCTTTTGTTCCCTTACTTCCCCACTGCACCATTAGGTGGCTCTGTGCTTAAAATAGCTGCATCTTGATAGGGTATGAGAGTAGATGGGGCAGACATGCTTAATAGCTGTGTAGAAGAAATACTTCAGCCTTTTCTTCTCTCTTATTGATTTGATTTGATTTGATTTATATACCACCCTTCCAAAAATGGCTCAGGGCAGTTTATATCAAAGTGCTCTATTGCTATATCATGACAAGTTGTACTTGATAGGGGACCCCCCCCCGCCCGCATTCATGAGTCTTGACTGCCGTGGGATTGATTTACCCTGCAGCCTTTAAATGCCCTGTCCTGTTTATCTTTATTTACAACACTTATATCCCTCTCTTCCTTCAAGAAGCCTAGAGCCATGGTTATGTTAGTCCTCACAACAACCCTATGAGGTAGGTTAGGCTGAGAGAAGTGGCTGTCCCAGAGCAACCCACTGAATTTCATGGTTGAATGGGGGTTTAACTCTAGTCTTCCCACAACAACCCTGTGAAGTAGGTTAGGCTGAGAGAGAAGTGACTGGCCCAGAGTCACCCAGCAAGTCTCATGGCTGAATGGGGATTTGAACTCGGGTCTCCCCAGTCCTAGTCCAGCCCTCTCTCCACTATCCCACGCTGGCTCTCACACCTACACTACACCATGCTGGCTCTGATAAAACCTGGGCTGTGGTGGTGAAAGCACTGAATCCTAACCACTAGACTACCAGGGAGCTGTTTAAGGTGGTGAGTATGAATTTTTGTCTGCTCTGTCACTGTACGCTTGTAGAAAATGGGTATTGTGATATGCAGTGTAGAATTGAGACCAAGGTGGGTGTACAATAATGCTCTATGGTGGGAGAGGGACAGTCAGTATGGACTTCAGTTGGCCTTGTATCCTCCCCATTCAAATGAATCAAATTTATTGTAAAATGCAGTTCCTCTTGTGTTCTATATCTATTCTACAGAGCTGTGTCTTGTGCGTGGCTTCTGCGTCTTATGTGCAGCTCCTTAGAGCAGCACTTCCCAGCTTGGGTGCTGCAAAGCATTAGTGTACTGCAGAACACTGGCCGGCATTCCACACTGACTTGCTCTGAGTCGGTTCCAAAGCAGGAGTAAACAAGCCCCCGTAATGCACTGGGGAAAACACATCCTTCCCAGAGTTGGCTCCCAGAGGATCATGAAAGACATCTATCTATCTATCTATCTATATGGAGGGAGCAAAAAGAAATCATGTGGCAGCTTTGCTACTACAAAAAAGTATATCTGTGTTCCACTACTTTTCCTTTACTACAAATATGCCTCGGAGTGAAAAAAAGGTTGGGAAACAGTTGTTTAGAACATGGAATGGACAGCTCCATAGAACAGATTTCTTTCTATAGCCCCATCAATCTTCTCAATGAGTAGCCTTTTTGTCTTGAATGTGCTCTGAAAGAACACTGGTTTACATGGCCCTATAAAACCCACTGAACAGGCAACATGCCATATGCAACTCTACTGTGATCATTAAAACAATATTTCTGATGTACACACAGCTCTTCTAAGCCAGGCACCCCTTTTAATCATAGCAGACTGTACTGTGGTTGCCAGACCAAAAGAAAAAAGAAAAAAAAGTGACATTTCTGGAGCTGTAGTGTTGACATAATGGATTGCTGTTACGCTCAATGTGATATACCAGATTATGGGTAAATGTTATGGGACATCTGGTACCCTTAATCTTTGCACTCTTAGAAGTCTTCTCCTGACAGTTGGTCTAATACACACAGGCCTGCTGAGCAGAAACTCTTCCACATTCAACCACAAGGAACCCCTCTAAAATACTGGTTCAAAAGTGCACTTTTTGTATCAAGTCCCATAAAGCAAGCTGCCTCAGTACATGAAAGCCTTGTAGGACAAATGTCTACTCACTCCTGGCTAAACAGTGTCCATTGTGTTTGAAATATATCTGACAAGCTTGGAGAACTGAAGAGATGCTGACGGTATGTTTGAATTAAGGGATACTATTCAGTGTTCGGCACAAGAATTAGACATTTTTTTCCTGTCATGAAAAGAGAAGGGAACCTCGTATGTGTAGAGATAAGAATATTTACAACTTACACACAGCTGGGAATGAGGAGGGTGAACTGCTTTCCACAGCAGTTTGCAAATAAGGGCTGTGGCATTAGATCTCTAATGCAGTCATGCTGTTGTTCAAATTTCCCCTTTTTCTCTTGGGGAGACTAGGATATAACCACTAGGCTTAAAACAAGTTGACTCTTAAGGATCTTAAGAATCAGTATGTGTAGGGAATGCAGTCCCATTTTGTGTGGATGGAATCTCAAACAGTTCTGTTGTGCCTTTCTGGATGCACATTGGGATAGCATGTTTACATTCAGTATAAGCTGTTTTTCCAACAGACTGTAAGAATGCATTTCTTGTTCAACATGGTAGAAGAGAGATGTTTATTTTTAAAAGGTGTCTTATTTATACAACTTCTTAATGAAGTATTTAATGTAAAGATTTTATTTCAACACAAACTCAGAAGTCTGCTTTTTAATAAGGTATTTTTATAAAGATGGATGCCTTATGTGTTCCCATTCATAGTTCACCTTTATCAAAATAGACCTTTCACAGAGCTTTTTTCTCTGTCACAAATTTTATTGGACTTCTATGAGCATTTTTCTTTGTCAGTGGCAGAACCAGCATCAATATGTTTGTCTTGAAATACATGGTGAACTTTGCTTAGTTTCTCTAGCACAATGTGCAAGGGGAAAATTCATTCATTCATTCATTCATGTATTAATTAAAATGTTATACCGCCCTTCCAAAAGGCTCAGGGCGGTTTACATTCAAACAACATTAAAATCAATTAACCATTAAAACAGAAATGATAAAACACCATAAAACAACAATTAAATAGCCAAAACAATTTAAAAACAAGTTTTTAAAAGCTGAGAAAGCTTGGTTGAAGAGATGTGTTTTCCGAAGTTTTTTTTTAAATTGCCTGAGATGGGGAGGCTCATATCTTAGTAGGGAGTGCATTCCACAATCTCGGGGCAGCAACCAAGAGGCCCGTCTCTGTGTAGCCAACAAACGAGTTGGCAGCAACTGGAGACAGACCTCCTCTAGTGACCTCAATGGGCGGTGGGGCATATAGCGAAGAAGGCGCTCTCTTAAATACCCAGGGCCTAAGCCATTTAGGGCTTTGTAAGTTATAACTAGCACTTTGTATTTTGCCCGGAAACCTATTGGCAGCCAGTGTAGCTTCATCAACAGAGGAGTAATGTGGTCTCTTCAAGATGACCCAGAGACTAACCTGGCAATTGCAATTGCCCCATGATGAAATGGCTCCAAATAAATTTGGCTGAACTACTTCATGAAAGGCAGGCTTGATTTTTGATGATTGCTACTTGCATGATAACATGGATGATGGAACAAGATCAGATTCTTCATGGATCTCACTATAGGATGATTGCATCACAGCTCTGTGGGAGATGAAGCGTGTGAATCCATCCACAGCTTTTATGGTGGTTAGTGTTTATGGATTATCCTTCCCCAATAGCTATGCATATCTAACTTAAACTTAGGTCAGTGCTAGAGATGTGTAAGAATAATTTTTTGCTATTCAATTTGAGGTCAAATTGAATTAGCCTGATTTGATTCTACATTGAATCAGCCAGAATTCAATTTGAATTAGATTCAATTTGATTTGGGTTTGAATCGATTCAGGAAAAACTTAAATGGCTGGAGCAACAGAGTGGGTAGGGTGTTAGTGCCCAATGAGTGGCAACTACCACCCAAACCCCAAAAGATTTGGGCAAAGGGGTGATTTTTAGCCATTTTTGAAATTGGGGTGGCTTTTTTTTTCCTGCCATAGGGGATAATGGGGATTCAAAGTGGCCCCATTACTCCCCATGGGTAGTGCCAAAGTGGGTTGGAGGGTAGGGCACATTAGGTGTCAACTACCCCCCAACCTGCAAGCCAGTGGGGTACTCAGTTGTTTTTTTAAAGGAATTTTTGAAGTGTTTAGACCCTTTGGTGTGTAATGATTTTTCCTCATAATGAATCTCTATGAGGATTCATTACACACCAGAGAGTCTAAACACTTCAGTAATTCCTAAAAAAATAAACTGAGTACCACACTGGCTTGGAGGGTAGTTGGCATCAAATGTGCCCTAGCCCCCACCCCACTTTAGACCACCTTGGTGCTACCCATGGGGAGAAATGGGACCACTTTGACTCCCCATTATTTCCTATGGCAGGGAAAAAACCCACTCTAAATGGGAAAATTGAATCTCTAATTGATTCATATCAAATCTGGGGAGATTTGAGTTCTATTTTGGCCAGGGATGATAATTCGTTTAGAGCTCTAATCACTCAAATCAACAAGAGTCAAGTTGAATCGATACAACCTCAAAATGATTTGTACATCCCTAGTCAGTGCTAGTGCTTTAAGGTTACTAACACCTCCTTGGTCTGAACTTTGGGTTAATTTAGAATGTTTGGTGATAGATGTATAAATGGGCTGAGTGAATGCAATTTGATATTGGATACATGTATAACACTGCTTTTCAGCAAAGTTTCCAAAGCAGTTTACATAGGAAAACAATAAGATGGTTCTTTGTCCTTAAAGGGTTCACAATCTAAAAAGAAACCTAAGGTAGACACAGTAGCCACCACTGGAGGGATGCTGTGCTAGGACTGGGAAAGTAACTGCTGGGATGTTACCTGTTTCAGAAAGATTGATAGTAAAACATAGCAGTATGGTACTCAAAGGTCTTGGAATTCTTTTGTTTTCATCATATTGGACATTATTTAAGAGGTGGCTTGTAACAATGAAATCTGGTGTAAGCCAGCTCATCACAAAATACTTTTTTACAAAAGGATTCTTGCTGCTGTTTCTAATGGTTTCATAACCATTGTCATGGCCACATCCAGCTTTTTCCCTGTTTGTTGCACAAGCCATGACATTTTGTGTTTGGGTGATATACTTCACGTTATATATGCTGTTGTCTTGGTGTTTATCAGTTACCTGGATTGCATGTTAGGAGATGGTTGACTCTTGGCAACAAAGCTGACCTTGCTCATAGTTGCAAAAAGGAGGTATAAAATAGTTTTGTTCATGACTGGTGGCGGGAGAGAAGAGAAGAACTGGATCCCAACTCCAGAGGAATTCAGCCTCTGAATTTCTCTTCACACACCATCCCCTGGTTCTGTTCATCAAGTTGACTAGCATCAAGTTGACTAGCATAAACATCAACAATCAGTTGATGTTTATGCAGAACTCCCTTCATTGTAATGGAGGGAATGAAATATATCATCTATGAAGAGACTTCTGTCAAGAGATTGAGTTCCACTTCTACAGGGATTTTGTGAGCAGAACTGGCTTCTAGTTTGTTTACCCTACCCTACCCTACCCTGTGATGAAGAAGCATGCCTTCCACATCTGTAAGATGCATCTTTCCACTTATCACCACATGTGAATGAAGGTTGCTTCCATGATCTTTAATTTGTTTCCCCTACATCTCTCCCAAATGTCAGAGTAGTGAGGATGGTGGGTTGGCAATCTCTCTGAAGTTAAAGTGTGTCATCGTGTCAGTGTCGACGCTTGGCGACCACAGAGCCCTTTGGTACAGTACAGGAGGGGTTTACCATTTCTACTTCCCTCACCATCTGAAAGATGATGGCTTTCAGCATCTCCCTATATCGCTTCTGTCCGATATAGGTGTTTCCCATAGTCTGGGAAACATACCAGCAGAGATTCAAACTGGCAACGTCTGACTTGCTGATCAAGTCATTTCCCCGCTGCGAAGTGATGCCAAGGGAGAAGGGCCTGCTCACCAGGCATAATGGAACTATTGTGCCCAGACAGATGCTCCTCCCCCTGCCCCTAGTAAAAAGGGTGGTACTTGCTTTACTTCTCAGAGGGTGGTGTTCCCAACACTTTGATGGATGCTCGTATCAACCATGCTTGGTACACTCACAACTATGCATGCATTACCTACATCATACTATTTTGAATATGAATTAGCTCCTTTGATTGAGACACAACAATTATGAATGATCTATCTCTCTCCAAATAGGCATGGCTGTTAAGAAACCAAGACAGCTTTTTTGCAGCAGGAAAAACATAGTTGATGTATTTCACACGATAATATAACATTTAGAGAATTCTTAAACTTGCTAGACATCCTATAGAAAGTAACTTGATAAAGGATAATTAAGGATGATCATGAGAATAATGGAAATTCGTTTTCATTGAGGAGGTTATTACTGCAATTAGTTGGAAATTGATGATGAAAGCAATACTGTGGCATTCTTTGGACTTCTTGTTATTAACTCATAGTGGTTATTTGTTTGATCTTTAAACTTCCTCAAGTGCCTGGAGGGAGAAATTGGGGAAGTGAATCCCATACAAAGTACAGGACATTTGGTATTTTAAAAGCTATTTCTTTTTTTAAAGAGACAGGAAAGATTGAACTCTCCAGTATATTGGCTAGCTTAGCATGAAATATTTAACAGGTTTGCTGCTGCTTAGCCTCATTGTCTGAAATCATAGTATTAATATGTTTTAAAATGTCAGATTGGACTAAAACTCAATTTTGTTGCATAATGTTTTCTAACAGTTAAGCATCAACCATATGCCTGTCAGTTCTGTTAATTGGTTGGTGCAGAGCTATATTTCTATCCTGGGTAACTGGTTCTGCTGCAATGTTGGCATGTACCTATTTCTCATCAGCACTGTTTGAATAACTCAAAGCAGTCAACAATATACAAAATCACACTTGTTCTGATAATATATATACATATTTTTAACAAACCAGTGGCCATGGATACAAAGCTTTTGTTATAGTGTATTCTTACTATTAGTTAGCAAAAACAGCAATTATACTATTAAGAATACTATTAAGAATAGTATAATTCTTAATTTGATGAAAAGGAATACATAGATGCTGACTTGCTTCTCATGTGTTGGCACACATTACTAATAAGCAGCTGTTGCCTTATTGTTTAGGAAAATCTCTTATGAATTCTTTAGTGACTGGTGACTGTTCTTGGAATCTAATTGGGACAAGTTAAACACTAGCTACCTAGGTGTTGACATCTTGATTCTATGCAGTGTTCAGAAATGTCCCATTGTGTCTGACAGGGTATACTTCCAAGTAAATGTATCTAGTCGGCCTGTACAAATGTTAGAGTTTGCAGCATGGAAGCCAAATCATTTGCACCTGGCCCTGTGCAGAGGCAGTCACTCCTGCTTATCTCTTCTGTTTCTGTGGTGTTCTGGGTGTGGATTCTCTGGTAGCAAATGAGAGTGGAATCATGGTTTGTATTGAAAATCTCATTTGCTACCAGAGAATCTACACTCAGAACACCTCAGAAACAACAGAACCCTGTACCCCATGGGTTAGAAACCCATTGGGGTGACTGGCACCCTCTGTGCACTATACCACCACTCGCTCTGGGCCACACCAGCGCCCCCCCCAAGTGGAGTTATGGGGCTGCTGAAACCTCCATTGTTCCTTATGGAGAAAAACCTTAAAGGCGCGAAAACTTCTAAAATCACTTTAAAACCAGCCCTTTGCCCAATTCCTCTGCAATTTGGGTGGTAGCATCCACCCATTAGGCACTACCACCCCACCCCACACTTTTGGCCCTGGGACCTGAAATTCAAGTAGATGTCAGATCGGACCTTTTTGCATTGAAGTTACTGGGAGGCAAAAAGGTGGGAAATTCAAGTAGACGTCAGAACTCAAAATGGAGGAGTAAGAAGAAGCACTTTATTGGCCACAAAATGGAGGGCCAAAACTACAAATTCGGAGCTGAAACGGGGATGATTCGTTTTGGCTTCAAAACATTTCTGGAGGGCAAGAGGGTGATTTGGCAACGAATCACCTGAAATGGGCAGTTTCAGGTACAGACAGTTCTGTACCCAAAACGTTTCGCACATCCCTAGCAGCTATAAGAAAGAGGCAGTGTAGCAACTGCCATCTCCAGCCAGCGTGGTGTAGTGGTTAGAGTGCTGGACTAGGACTGGAGAGACCAGAGTTCAAATCCCCATTCAGCCATAAAACTAGCTGGGTGACTCTGGGCCAGTCACTTCTCTCTCAGCCTAACCTACTTCACAGGGTTGTTGTGAGGAGAAATCTAAGTATGTAGTACACCGCTCTGGGCTCCTTGGAGGAAGAGTGGGATATAAATGTAAAATAATAATAATAATAATCTCAATAGCCATTTCAGCAGTGTTTATGGCTACTCCACCACAATGACACTGGCTGACACATCCACATCATTCTGTCAAGGCACCACTCAACATGCAGCGGTGGAAGTTGTAGAAGCCATCCTTCATGCGGTATACAAGAATGTTGCCAGGAATAGCCAAAAACAGTCCTACATGCTCAGTAGCTAGGAGGGCAGCAGCTGATAGATAAAAATGTTTGGCCTTCCTCGGACAGGGATCTAAATCTTCTGGAACCCCAGCAGCAGCCAGCAATCCTTCTCTGTCATGTCAGGGCCAGACAGCGAAGGAAGCATTGCCATTCCAGAAGACAGTTGGGAAATGCCAGTTGTTAGGAGGCCTGCTTGTAGAACCCATGTGTAATGGGCCTTGAGTAGAAAGGATTCCAACGAGACACTCTGTACACCCGCATACACACAGTGACCTGGATCAAAGGGTGTCTAGCACAAGAAGAAAGGTGTTTCTGCTTGTGCAAGGTGGGGTTCTTCAAGACTCCCCCCTTTATTGGCCACCCCTTGTTACATCCCACACTGTTCCCAGGCACCTCTGGTTCTGGGTTTGGAGGTTGCTGTGTGTAGGAGGGGCAGGAAAGTCTTGGTCCACACATAGAATACTGCTTACAGTTCACAGGATTCAAGCCAATATGTGCTTGTGAATAGGGATGGGCACGGAACCATGGCGGGGGTACTGCTTTAAGAGCGGGGGAGGGTGCATGTATCCCTCCCACCACTTCCCCCCCGCTGGCATCCTTTGTTAACAAAGCTGATAGGGATGTCAGCGTACCTCCCTGCTGCCCCGTTGCCTCCGTTGGCCGGATATGGCCGGAAGTTCCCAGCACATGCGCACAGGTGCATCGGGGATTTCCAGTCTTATCCAGCCAGCGGGCCGGCAGGGAGGCATGCTGCTGCCCTGATCAGCTTTCTTAACATAGGGCGCCGGTGCAGGGAAAGCGGCAGGAGGGGTAAGTGCACCCTCCCCCGCTCTTAAAGCGGCACCCCCGCTGCCTTTGAACTGGCGGAACCACCAGTTCCGTGCACATCCCTACTTGTGAATGCTTGTTTCGGATACTAGCATTTTTTGAGCTGGGTGGCGCCTCAGTGGAAAAGAACAATGCAGTGAAAGCAGGAGATGTGGATTTGTGTTCTGCTCCTAGAAGAGATGAATATGGCCTTTACAAGCAAAACTGCTGTCTTGAGTGTGCTCCTAGGTACCATTTTAGATGGAAATGGGGGAGGCAGCTAGATTAGAATCCAGGTACCCACATAAGATTGTTTACATTACCTTTTGCTGGGCTGGAGAGGGCAGGTGGGGGGGAAAGGAGGAGAGCACCTATTCCCCAGAAAGATCCAACAGTGCTTCCAGCCGTTCCAGCAGTGCTTCCACAGCTCATGCACCGGCACTGCCCTGAGCCACATGGCATTCTGGAGGCTGGGAAAATGTGTCCCAGCCTACAGATACCCCACAATACAGTGCATGATGAGTCAAGTGCTCTAGATGCCTGGCAATGTGTCTGCTTGGGAGCGTGCAAACCCAAGAGTTCTCACAGCTTCATACTTGGTAATATTTCCAGGCTACCCAGGGAGGCAGTGTCAGGATTGGCCTCGATCCTGACACTTCACATGAGCAGTTCTACCTAGGTAGGGCTGCTGAAGCCTCCCTGTTTGTGTGAACAGCCTCCGTGTGTAATCCTAATGACTGCCACAGGAGCAGACGGAAATGCCTGTGCTTCTAACAGAGTGTTCTGAATGTAGTCTGACATGCTCCCATACCATGCCTGTGTGGTATGACTGATAAGGGGTGTCTTCCTGTCACTGCACTACCGTGATGGTTACAGCTGCCCATGTTTGTCATAGCAGGTTTCAAAAGCATGGAAACCTTGCAAGAATGCAAATGTAGCAGTCCTACAAAGGAATACCTGCTTCCTCATTGGTGACTGCTGCAGGTCTTGTTTGCTCGCTAGGAGGGGAATGTTCTTAAGTCTGAGTGTTGGATGGTTCCCTTTGAAGATATGGGGAAGAAAAATGCTAGGATAGTGATAGGAGCAGCAGCAGACATCACCTGTAGGGTTGCTAATTGAATGAGAAAAGCTGACCCACCACTCCTTGCTCTGTGTGTGTACTCCTGATAGAACAAAGATGCTCCCCATTGTCTTCCCGACACATGAGTTTGCCAGGGTTTCTTACCAGCAAGGGCCCCCTTCCTGCACACTCTGTACAGATCCTGTGTGTTTGTATCATAGACACTGCCCTTACCTCTTAAGTAGTGATGGCTTGTTCAGCCAAGATAATTCTATGTATTATGGGGTGGGGAGAGAGAATGAAGACCCTGCTTTGAAGCAGATCCCCACCCTACGCGGTGGTCCTACATGCTTACCTGTGTGAGGTGCCCCGTCCTTGCGGCTGAGGTGGGGTATGGCGGGGGGTGGTCTAAGAAGTGGTGATAATCTGCCCTTCTAATATCTTAGAGCATTTTGCTCAAAGGCTATTACAGTTTACACTCATGTACTTGTTCTGTTGACATGGGGGCAGAGTGGTATAGTCACGTGTCACTCCTCTTGCTATGAGTGGCATTCCCTTGCTTGTATTCGCTGTGTCACAATTGGCTACAGAGTTAGTTGGGATTTGGTCCTCCAGCATAGGTGGGGGTTGATTCTTGGACTTTCCATTGACTTTCAGTGGGCATTTAGTCTGTTATGGCTATTCTGCTGGTGCAGCTTTAGGCTGGTGTCAGGGTAGAACCTAGATACCGACTAAATAAGCTGCTCGTCTAACATAACACCATCTCTGCCCACTTATCCTCTTGAAACAGTGTAAGTGGGCAGGATCCTGTGAAACAGGATGCTGGACTAGATGAGCCTTGGGCCTGATCCAGCAGGGCTGTTCTTATGTTCTTATGCAATAATGTTAAAGTTAAAATGACATGAGTAAATCAGTATTTGAAGCTGAGCCAGTATAGGGAATGTAGTAACTATGTTGCTCAAATGGTAACTATCAAATCTCTGGGTTCCTTCCTCTTATGTTCTGTTCGCCTTCTCAAGATTTATTTATTACATTTATATTCTGCTCTTCTTCAAAGGAGTCCAGAGTGGTGTGCATACTTTTTTTATCCTCACAACAACCCTATTGAGGTAGGTTAGGCTAAGAGATGAGTGGCTGTCTCAGAGCCACCCAGTGAGTTTCATGGCTGAGTGGGGTTTGTACTTGGGTCCCCCCAATCCTAGTCCAACACTCTAGCTGCTGTGCCACCCTGGCTCAATCCTTTTATAAAGGATTTATGATTCTAAAGAAGTAGTACAGATCTCACCACTGTTTGGCATTGCTTAGTCTCTCTCTTAAAAACAGCTACAGGAAAGGTGGTGGTGGTTCTTCCAATACTGTTTCCCCAAACAAAATTAAAATCACAAGCACAGGATTGTATAGCTTTGCTAGGAGCATGGGCAGAGGAAGACAGGTACTACCTGGATGCTTGTTTATGTATCCCTCCCTTCTTTTCCCTCTGCAGTAGGGCTAATAATGGCAAGGGAGTACGTGTTTGTTAAAAGGGCTTGTGTGAAGACCTACCCCCACAACTCCATGATCTCAATCTCATATAGACCTCCTCACTTTTAATGAGCTGTTTAAGCTTTGAAAAAAGGTCAGAGCTGATCTGCTGTGTCTGGTTCAGCCCCTTAGCTAGTTGCTGTCTTGGCACATAAGAACAGCCCTGCTGGATCAGGCCCAAAGCCCATCCATTCCAGCATCCTGTTTCACACAGTGGCCCACCAGATGCCTCTGAGAAGCCCACAACAAGAGGTGAGGGCATGCCCTGTCTTTTGCTGTTGCTCCTATTCAACTGCTATTTAGAGGCATCTTGCCTCCTGAGGCTGGAGGTGGCCTATAGCCACCAGACTAGTAGCCATTGATAGACATGCCCTTCATGAATTTGTCTAAGCCCCCTTTAAAGCCATCCAAGTTAGTGGCCATCACCACATTCCATGGCACAGAATTCCATAGATTATGTGCTGTGTGAAAAAGTGCTTCCTTTTGTTGGTCCTAAATTTCCTGGCAACTTATTAATTCTTAGTTTTTCAATGCAGTTTAGATCATCCACTCTCATCACCTCAAATTGGCCCAGTTCTTCAGCCTCCAAGCCTGAGAAACTCGGTTCCAGAGCAGGTATATGGTCAGTATACTCCACCATGAAGACAGATGCAAAGAACTCATTCAGCTTATTTACAATATCCTTTTCCTCAATAATCCCTTTAATGCTCTCATCCTCTACGGGTCCAACTGCCTCACTGGCAGGTATTCTGCTTCTGATATATTTAAAGATGTTTTTGTTATTCATCTTGACGCTTCTAGCTATATGCTCTTCAAACTCTTTTTGCATCTTTTATTATCTCCTTCCATTTATTTTTGCTGGAGTTTGTTCTTTTCTGTTCTCTTCATTTCAGCAGGACTTCCATTTTCTGAAGGAAGTCGTCTTCCCTTTTATAGATTCCCTGACTCTACTTGTTAGCCATGCTGTCGTCCCTGAACTTGGTAGTTCCTTTCCTCATTCTTGGTATACATTCCAACAGAGCTTCTATTATTATGCTTTTAAATAAGTTGCATGCTTTCTGGGTGATTTGACCCTCCTGTCCTTTCCCTTTCAGATTTCTTTTTACCAATCTCCTCATTTTTGAGAAGCTTCCTCTTGGAAGTCTAGCACATCTGTGTTTCGATTTCGTTGGCATTGTTCTGCTTGCATATAAGCTGAATTGGGTCACATTATGGTCACTTTTCCTCACTGGCTATACAACTCTGACTTCTGCACCAGGTCCTGGGCATCACTCAGGATTAAGTCCAAGGTTGCCTTCTCTCTGGTTGGTTTGTGACCAAACTGTTCTAAGGCACAGTCATTTAGCATGTCTATAAATTTGGTCTCTGTGTCAATACCCCCTCGTGAATTTGCATAGTCTGTGTAAGGGTAACTGAAGTCACCCATTATTACAGCTCTATCTCTCTTTGGTGCCTCTCTGATTTGCTTCTCCAACTCCAGGTCACACTCAAGGATATTGATCCAGAGGGCGATAGAACGTCCCTAGTAACAAATTTCCTTTCAGTCCTCATATTGTCACCAATAATGATTGTGTGGAGGACTCCAGTCTTTCTAGGTTTTCTAGCTTTTTGGATTCCATCCCTTCCTTAACATACAGTGCTACTACAGCCCCAATCCTCCGCTCCTCGTCCTTTCTGTAGAGTTCATATCAAAGAATAACAGTGTCCCACTAGTTCTCACCATTCCACCAGATTTTTGTTATGCCCACACTATATGTTATCATTAGGGGGAAGAAACCAAGATGGTGATGAGTTAGCTGCATTTCTTTGGAGTTTCTCCAATAAAGCTTGTTTTTTGGTGGTTTATCTTACTTTATTTCGGTATTCACAGCTCCCAAATAAGATATATTTTATTAGTCAGGTTTTTATCGAGATAAAGATAAAATATTTTATATTTTTAATATTAAGTTTCTTGGACTTCTGATTGGTACAGGAACACAGGAAGCTGTCATATATTGAGTCAGACCATTGGTCTATCTAGCTTAGTATTGTCTTCACATACTGGCAGTGGCTTCTCCAAGGTTGCAGGCAGGAATCTTTGTCAGCCCTATCTTGGAGAAGCCAGGGAGGCAACTGGGAACTTTCTGCTCTTTCAGCTCCATCCCCCGAGGGGAATATCTGACAGTGCTCACACTTCTAGTCTCCCATTCATATGCAACCAGGGTGAACCCTGCTTAGCTAAGGGGACAAGTCATGCTTGCTACCACAAGACCAGCTCTCCTCTCTCCAAATATCCTGAGCAATGTGATGGAGACTTTCAGAGTGACTTACCAACAACAACGGGGTGTGTGCCAAGAGATGACAGGAAATCATAATAAGCTGAGGTGAAGAACATAGGAAGCTGCCATATACTGAGTCAGACCATTGGCCTATCTAGCTCAGTATTGTCTTCACAGACTGGCAGCAGCTTCTCCAAGGTTGCAGGCAGGAGTCTCTCTCAGCCCTATCTTGGAGAAGCCGGGGAGGGAACATGGAACCTTCTGCTCTTCCCAGAGCAGCTCCATCCCCTAAGGGGAACATCTTACAATGCTCACATTTCTAGTCTCCCATTCATATGCAACCAGGGCAGATCCTGCTTAGCTAAGGGGACAAGTCATGCTTGCTACCACAAGACCAGAAGTGAAGGTCGGTGCTACCTTGCCAGTTTGATTATCTCCTTTGTGGAATTTTAACTGGAGAGTTGGGTGTTTCATATTGAAGAAAATTTCAGCAGGCAAGGCATCAGTGATGGTCAACAACAAAAAAGAGAGAGAGAGACATCGATCTAATTCCAGACATATTTTGGGAATGGAGGGAAAGCTAATAAGTGGATAAATTATTCCGGGTTAAAGAAACAGAGAGTAAAATGAACTCTCCTGCAATGGATAACAGATGCACAGCTCTCAAAGTGGAACCACTGCCTACTCCGGAATCTGACCTGCACACATTTAATAATATGGAGTGGAGTGTCAAATCCTTATTGGGAGACGTATCACAGAAAGCAGGTCTCTCTCTTATTATTTTAAGTTTGTTTAAGGAATCTTTCTTTTTCTTTTCCAGTTATACTTGCAGATATAATTGCTATCATTGATTATGTTATATGCACTGAAAACCAATTTAAAAAGAAAGCAGGTTTCCAGGGGGAAAGGTGAGTGATCCTCATCTCCCCCCCCTCCCGCCACCCCTCCAACTTATGGCTGATCTCCTTTTGATCAATGCCTGCTTATGGCAGCCACAGTCATTGGAATTTTTGAGAGATTAGTTACTGAGAAAATAGATCTGCTTAAGGAAGCCTTCAACTATTTTCTTTAAAACTATGCATCCTGAGAGTTTTAGATCATCCATTAAAGGCAGCCCAGGATGAGAATGGAGGGAGGAGGGGAATTCCTCGTAATGCTGCACGTTTTTTAAAAAAAAGTTTATGTTCCGCTCTTCCTCCAAGGAACCCAGAGCAATGTACATAGTTAAGTTTCTCCTCACAACATCCCTGTGATGTAGGTTAGGCTGAGAGAGAAGTGACTGGCCCAGAGTCACTCAGCAAGTATCATGGATGAATGGGGATTTGAACTCGGGTCTCCCCGGTCCTATTCCAGCACTCTAACCACTATACCACAATGACTCTTTAAGAACCCTGCTCAGTAGAGGAGTCAGGAAACAACTGTGCTAATCACAATTTGCAGTCAACACGGGTCGTTTTGCAAATAGCCTTGAATTATTTAAATCAAAATCACTGGGATATCTTACAGTCCCTGAGCAGTTTACTACATTGTGATCTTCAAGGGATAGACGTGAAGATGGTGGAAAGGTTCCCTGGTAGTTTCGGCAGCTGAAGGTAATGCTCACATTTTAAGCAGTCTGTAATTCCCCTTATGTTGTTCAGAATGAAACATTATTTGGCTGGTTTCCAAATAATTCCAATTAGAATATTTAAAGAGGCTCCCTCTCAACCATTGATTCAGTGAAGGACCAACCCCCCCTGAATCCTTGAACAAGCAGCGTTTGTCTGACCTTGAAGATAAGGCTGGCAGTCTGACAACTCCAATTATAATTCCAGCTGCAGCAAAGGCTATAGCCAACTTGCAGGCAGCTGACTTGCAAGTTACGGCTATGACAGGAGGCTCAAATACTACAAATGATAACTCTTGCTTCAATATTCAGGACAAACAACAAAAGGCGGTTAAGATTGACTAAAAGAGTTACAAGACATCATGGCGTTGTTTCATGCAATCGCTGCTCTGCATTTAAAGTATCTCGATAATCGTGAATTTAACAAAACAATGGAAATATTTGCCCTTCCACAATAAGTCTTTTCTAGAAGTCATGATGCTAATCAATTGGATCATTGATTTATTTAATGGATGATTCTATAGAGGAGAGGGCTAAATTGAGGCAACCTGAGCATAACTTTACATTCCTTGGACCTTGAAGTCCAATCAACCATGAGCTGTGAACAGTTGATAACACGCCCAGTTTTCAATGGCACTCTAGGGCTATCTAATCCTCTCCAGAAGGAAAGCTATATAAATCATTTGGCTTCTGATCTCTATAGATGACTTGTGCAATGTAAAGCTTCAGGAGCAGAGACCCCTGGTGGATCACCCAAGTCCTAAAGTTCCTGGCCAGTCAGTGACTGTAAAAATGGAACCAACACAGCAGCCCGAAGAAGACATGGCTCCAATGGAAATGACCAAAACGCCCATGCAAGCAGAGCTAAGCGATATTCATGCCACAGCAAAGAACTCTAATCCTGACTCGACAATCACTTTGACAGATTGGGGACACATTAATTGACATCAGGCAATAAAACATGATATCTCGCTGATCTCCTGGGATGTGGCAGGACCATCAGCAAAGAGTAGAGATTTATTTTATCAAATGTATCTCTCAATTCGATATACTTTTTTGCAAAAGATGTGGGCTACATAAATTGGAGATTAATGGATTTAAAGCATCTTCTATAATAGCTACAACTAGTGGGGGTAGGGGGAAGCCTAGTGGGGGTTTGAGCCTACTTTTTTCCACCTTCCTTCAATTTAAGATAATAAAGGTCACCACTTGTGCCCACCAAGCTATAGCAGAAGTTGTTGAACTTAATCAACTTTGCTTTTTATTTATAAATGTGTATCTGCTTCCGTATTGAACAAAAGTTCAGGTTAGAGCACAATGTTTAGAATTAGAGGCATTTTTGGAGAAAGTGGTCAATGATACTCTCCTGACCTATTGGGTTATTGGAGGTGACTTCAAAGCTAGGCTTGGGCCAAATGATAAAGTTCTCTATGAACAATACCATAGTTATCCTCCTGAAAGTGCAGAACATGTGAATATAGTCAAAGATATGAATTGTAACTTTGTTTGGTTTTGTTTAGCACAATTGCTGTCTAATTGGCTTTATGTGTTCTAAATGGTACTGCTGCAACAGATCATCCTAGAGAATGTACCTTCTGGAGTGGGACTAAAATGAGCAATCCTATCAATTTCGTTAGTTAAGGGGTCTGAAGTTATGGGCTGTCCTGAAAGCGACCATTTCCCAGTGTATATGGAATTAAATATTAGATTTTAGGTTGGTGTTTAACTCTAAATTGGGATGCCAAAGTTTGGAAAATAAATGTCAGAATAATTAAGTTATAGAGGATGTTTTAAATCCATGAATCTGCAATTCATGTATCCCACATCTCTTGCAAAAAAGGGATATCAAATTGACAATATCAGATCAGCTATATTCATTAAAGTTCCCACATATTAAGGATAGAATATTGAGGGCCTCTACAGAGAATCAGATGCTGGATATCTATAAGCTACATATTCAAGAATTACAACGTCTTTTAACTAAATCTGGTGGAGAACAATATCAATGCTTTAGGTCCAAAAACTGGTTCAGTAGGGATATGTTGAGGCAAAAAAGGGCTTATTGGAACTTATAAAAACTATAAATTTAATCCAAACTCAAATTCTCCATCTAAATTAGCAGTTAAGAAAAACCAATGCAAATTACTGCTTAAGTTAAAAAAGAGAAGCACAGAGAGCAGGTTGGCAAAAATTGATAACGTGCAGTCAAATCAAAGGATTCAGTCATGTCTTGGTGAATCACAGCCAACTGCTCAAGGTGCAGTTTGCTTTTCTCTGATAGTTACATCTCGGCTTCAGTTTGGGAGAATTATTTTCATGAAGTACATGCACATGATTATTCCATTCTGCCCTCCGAGCTTGGTTGTAAACTCAGGGCAGACAAACAAATGTTTACAACATCTGAAGTGAAGAAACTGATAGATCAATTAAAACCAGGCAAAGCGGCAGGTCATTATAATATTCCCCCCAGAATGCTTAAAGAAAGTGCTGACTGGTGGACTCCAATCTTAGCTTCCTTGTTTACATATATTGATAGAACGGCTTGCATTCTGGAGGACTGTGGCTTGATCATGATAGTTGCAATTTTTTTTTAAAGGTGGGGGGGAGATGATCCTGCCAATTAGCCTCTTAAGTATCATAAGTAAATTATACGCTTGACACCTTTACAGAAAACTATTGGATTGGGTTGACCAGGAGAATATTCTGGCTGAGGAACAGGCTGGTTTCAGGGGGGGGCATGCAACAATCTGTCAATGCCAAGTATTACATCATTTAATTGAAAACATACTAATAAGCCCCAAACAGCTTGGGCCCTGGGTATTTAAGAGAATGTCTCTTCGCCATGAGCCCCACCACCTGTTAAGATTATCTGGAGAGGTTTGTCTGCTGTTGCCACCAACTCGTCTGGTGCCACTCGGGAACAGGCCTTGTCCATTGCTACCCCTGGACTTTGGAATGCACTCCCGGTTGAAATAAGAGCCTCACCATTTCTGGCAACTTCTAAGAAGGTCCTGAAGACACAATTATTCACCAAGGCTTTTAATTAGATTTTAATTTTTTAAAAAATTAATAATGGATTTAAAATGTTTTTAATGTTTTAAATGATTTTAATAGTTGTTAATTGATTTGATGTTTTAAATTGTAAACCACCCAGAGATGTACATTTGGGGCATTACAGAAATATTTTAAATAAATAAAATCAGCCCTGTATATCACCTTTATAGATTTCAGAGTGGCTTTTGATTCCATCTGTGGAGGAAATTAGCAATTATTCCAATAGATAAACAACTACTTCTACTTATACATAATTTATACAATAGTATTTGCTTTCAGGTTAGATGTAACTCTCGGATACCTTTCAAATGTAATACCAACTACAAGAGGGGTTAAACAGGGCTATATTTTGGCCCCCTTCTATTTAATTTATATATAAATTCATAAGTTGAATCTTTAAATACTTTAGATTCACACCCACCTAAATTGGCACAGAGACATATTTCTACACTACTCTATGCAGATATCACAGCTGCCTACTGGACTTGAGAGCCATGTGTCATCTCACAGTGTACTGTAGTAAAGAAAAATTATCTATAAATTGCCAAAAAACTAAAGTGGTGGTTTTTGCAAACAAAACCAAACCAAGGAGGTATCAGTGGGTGCATCAATGGAAATCATATTCAGCAGATCAATTGCTTCAAATACTGGGGGGGGGGGGGTAGTATTACATACATCTGGTAAAAGGTGTGCACAGAGGGATTGTGTTACAAACTATGCAGAGGGGTGCAGCTGTAATCTTGAGATTTTGGGGGTAATGGAAGTCATTTTGGACCCACCAACTAAGATTATACCATAGCTTCTATGTGGAGTTCAACTTGGCCCATATGGGAGACTCATATCACTGGAAGCTATACAGACACAACTTCTGCGTGTGGTGTTGCAAGTGGCTAAATACATGCCAAATGCTGTCTTTAGGTCGGAGGCCGGCATGCCTAGTGCTGAATCCAGACTGTTGATAGCAATACGTAACTACTGACTTAAGTTCATATTCTTCCTAGCTGGGCTAGATCCCCTGGCCTTGAGTGATAATTTTAACACAACATGGAAGCAAACCTTGCACTTCAAACTATTACAGTTTGGGATTTCATTAGATTCTTTACCAGGGATGGTGTTTGAGTGAGCTTATGGCATTTGTCAAGCAACAAAATATATCTCTATATCTATATCTATATATAGATATAGATATAGATATATATGTGAGCAGACAAAATGATTTAGCCTTGGCACCCAACTACATTAAGATCTGGAGACAAAAAAAGAACATGGAACCAGCAGCATACTTTCCTTTCCTTACAATTCCTTATCACCACAGAGCTTTTACAATGGTGAGGTTTGATATCCTTGCCTCAAAAGTCTTAGAGGGTTGAATGAAGAAAATTCCATATAAAGATTGTGTCTGCCCATGTGGGGCAGAGGAGGTTGAGTCGATGGGGCATATGATGTTTTGCTGCCCATTTTATCATGACCTCAGATGGTCTTTAATTTCCCCCTTATTAGCAAGTCTTCAAGGACATTGAGATGAATTCTAATCTACCTTTTTCTGACAAATATCCAAGAATTATATATAATGCTGCAAAATTATGTGCTGCAATATGTAAAAGATGAGGAGATTTAATTAAGGCTAAATAAAGATTGCTTGGATAATGATTGTAATTTTATTGTATTGTAACTTTGCAGTATTTGGATGAAGCTGGTAGGTGACCAAAATAATGATGGGCAGGGGAATGTTTTCATTGGCAACCAAGCATTCCAGAACACCCATTTTGGTTTGGAGGCTTCTGGCATTGGTATATAAACACCTATACGCCAAGTGTCTTGCCTGGCATTGGCGTATGCTATCTTCCCTTACTGTCATTTGACCTTTTTAACCAGCTGTCATGTGTTTCCATCTGTTCTACTCGTAGTTCTACTCTCTCTCTCTCTCTCCCCTTCTCATTTAGCTGAAAAGTTTGCACACTCCCACTGTAGTGGATTTTGCTTGCCGAACCAGTTGCCACGGAGTTCCTGTTGGCAATCCCTCCCCTGCATCATCTTAAAAGCTGCTCTGCAACCTTTTTGATATTTAGCGCCAGTAGTCTGGTTTAAGTGGTGCCCATCCCGTTTGTACAGGCTTCACTAGCCCCAAAATGTATCCCAGCGCCTAACAAATCCCGGCACCACTGTCTCATCCATGCATTGATACCCCTCATCTCCGCCTGTTTCGCTGGTCCTGTATGTGGAGCACGTAGCACTTCAGCGAACACTACCCTGGGGGTCCTGGACTTCAATATGCTACCTAGCAGCCTAAATTCTTCCAGCTGCACTACCTCACAAGCGGGTTGTGAGGGACATGAAAATAGCCTCCCCCCCATGTAAATTGTTGTAATTCCTTGAGAGGTTGGGATACAAGTGAAATATATTCTAGACTGCTTCCATTGTGTTTCTAGCCCTTATTAGTAACCAGTTGTCACTCAGTCTTCACCTGTGTTAATATAAGTTACAATTGTAGCATTACTAGGCTGGTTTGCTCTAGGCTAGAAATGTCTGGTATTTGTGCACATGTATACAGACTGCCATTGGTATTTCCTCCTGACCAGGAGAGAGATCTTGGGGTTGTGGTGGACAGCTCATTGCAAGTGTCATCTCAGTGCGCGGCAGCTGTGAAAAAAGCTAATTCCATGCTAGGAATCATTAGGAGGGGAATTGAAAATAAAAATGCTAGTATTATAATGCCCTTATACAAAACTATGGTGCAACCACATCTGGAGTACTGCGTACAGCTTTGGTCACCATATCTTAAGAAGGCTATTGTAGAACTGGAAAAGGTGCAAAAGAGGGCAACCAAAATGATCGGGCCTGGAGCAGATTCCTTATGAGGCTAGGCTACTGCATCTTGAGCTCTTTACCTTAGAAAAGAGGTAACTAAGGGGAGACATGATCCAAATGTATAAAATTATGCATGGAGTAGAGAGGTAGATAGAGAGAAATTTTTCTCCCTCTCTCACAACACTAGAACTAGGGGTCACCCCATGAAACTGAACATCAGGAAATTTAGGACTGACAAGAGGAAGTACTTTTTCACACAGTGCATAATTAATCTGTGGAATTCCTTGCTATGGGATGTGGTTATGGCCACCAGCTTGGATGGCTTTAAAATGGGCTTGGACAGATTCATGGAGAACAGGTCTATCAATGGCTATTAGTCTGGTGGTTGTTGGCCATCTCCAGCTTTGGATACTTCTCAATACCAGTTGCAGGGGAGCAACAGCAGGAGAAAGGGCACGGACATATCTCTTGCCTGTGGGCTTCCCTGAGGCATCTGGTGGACAACTGTGTGAAAGAGGATGCTGGACTAGATGAGCCTTGTGCCTGATCCAGCAGGGCTGTTCTGTTCTTATTTTCAAAAGAGAACTGAAAAGGCATAAATAGCTTGTAATAGATTTTGACTGAATCCAGTTTCTGTGAACTGAATACTTGCAGTACAGTCTGCAGTGTATGCGTGCCTACTGAAACATTTTGACAGTTACTGAAATAGTGCCTTTTAATTATCTCTGTTCTGCATCCATCTGTCTTTCAGCAATGAGAATGTAGCTGTGTGAAAGTGACTTTCCCCCCGAATCGCACAGAATAATTGCACAGCAGAGCTCCATTTCACAGTAAATACTTCAATACAAAACCTGATGCAGCGTATGAAGTAAAAATTAATGAATAATGCAGAGTTGTTAAACATGCCACCTGCAAAAACAAGAACTGTTTCTTACATGTGGCTTGTCTATTTTCAATAGGGGGATGTTTAATTCCTCTTTGGAGGGGATGTTTAATTCCTCTTTGGAGGAAGAACAGTCATTAGGTCTGATCGTCTCCTTCATGGATCAGCATTGGCTGTAAATAGATGGAGGTGGTCTGCAGTATAGGTTTGCTAAGACTTTCCCTTTACATGATTGTATTCTTGGGTAGTCGAAGTCAAATGACAGGTGCTGGAGTTGTTCAGCTGAAGCATTCCTCAAACTTGAACTGGCACAAGAGAAACTTGTTTGGAAAGCTGTACTTTCTGGTATGTCCTTTTGCTCAAAATCATATCTGAGTTATGAAGCTTGGGAGTAGCCTTTCACTGTGGCTGGAATTTGAATGAGTGCTCATGTTCCTTCTGATTAAAATTAGAGACATTATTTATATATTTGGGAAAGGGGAAGAGTTTGCTCCCCCCCCCCTTTTTTGTACTTTAGCCTTTTATACAGTAGCTCTGGAGAAGGGGAGCAAAGCATGTGGAACTATGTAGGAATAAACTGCAAACCAGCCTACCAAAAATTCTGAAAGTCTTTATTGAGCATATTGGCATCGTCTAGAATAGACTGGATCTCTTCCTAAAATATAAATCAAAATTACTTCAAATATGACTTGGCACTTTGTACAGGTGTCTGATAAAAATGCCCTGTATTCGGGATGTTAGGTGTCTGACATTTATTTAATAGAAAGATCAAGTCACATAGAGTTTTTGAAGGCAATCTTTGTCCAGTTTGGGGCACAGCATATAGGCCTATAAGAGCCCCTGGTGGCGCAGTGGTAAAACTGCCACCCTGTAACCAGAAGGTTACGAGTTCGATCGTGACCAGGGGCTCAAGGTTGACTCAGCCTTCCATCCTTCCGAGGTCGGTAAAATGAATACCCAGAATGTTGGGGGCAATATGCTAAATCATTGTAAACCGCTTAGAGAGCTTCCAGCTATAGAGCGGTATATAAATGTAAGTGCTATTGCTATTGCTATTGCTATATAAGAAATGACCAGAAGGAAAGGGGTGTGGGTTCCTCCTCCCCTTAAGTAATCATGAATTTTAGCTTTTGAAGAGAGTGTTGGTGGTGTTTGCTAACTTCATGAATTTTTAATGTTGTATGTTCATAAACTGACAGTTGAGAAGCTAAATGTGAGTTATCCTAAAGACACTTTAAAATGAGAGAAGAATACATGAAAGAAACTGTGCTCCCTGCAATGTCTGAGGGTTGAGGGAACCAAGAGCAGTTTCTTGGGGTGGTGCAGCGGTAGCTGAGGAGATGGGAATCGGTTAAAAAGGACTCTCTTGCGTACATTCCATTCATGGAAATACTCATCTGCAAAGCTATCTGCTTTTCTATCTTGCAATCTTTTCTTGCTCTCTCGTTCTGATCACCTTGCATTGGACTCCTGTTCAACCCAGTAAGTGGTGGCCTAGCTTGCACAGTCTTAAACTGCTTTCCTAATGAAGAGCTGACTGCTTTGTGAGCACGTGCAACTGTAAATAAGTCTGTTGAAAGGCAAAATAAGCATATATTACTTGACTGAGATCTCCTCCTATTTAGCATTTATTTCTGTGCACAGATTTAAAAGGTTTTGCCATTGGCTAAGAGTCCGCTTCTAATGTGACAGAAGCGTGTTTATGCTGGACTGCCCTTGACTTCTGCTATTATCCTTTGACTTGGAATGTATGCTCTGTGTATTCAGATCTGGTTTACAAACTGTTTTCCACACACCCCACAGCAAAGGCAATAGAGGCAATGTTTAGTGCTTTATTTCTTATGTGCAGAGAGGTGACCTTGATTGTTCTGAATGGAATCCCAAACTATCATCTTTCCCCATCCTGTGGAAGAGGCACGCTGGGGGGTGATGGGGCATGACACTTGACCAGAGAGTGAAGACACAGTATCTGGCCTTACTTGATTTCTAGCCAACAGCTACCAGTAGTGAAGAAGTCTCTTTGATTTGAGACTTGCACAAAATCTTCCTCAAACGGTGTGCATGAGCAATCAACTGCTGAGGAATGGAACAGAGACACTTGGCCATTCCTTAAATAGGGCTGTGGTTGGGGCTCCAGGCAGGCCTGTAACCAGCCTCAAAAATGTTTTGGGGGGATTGCAGAAGTTAGGAGAGGCAAGTTATAAAATATTCAGTGAAAACAGTCAGTGAGGCTAGGGAGGAAATAGAATTTTTTGTTCTTGTGGCAGGTACACACCATGCCACCGGCTGGCTATGGGTGTGGCTCCAGGTGCTGCATAGAAGGACTGGTGCTTTGTTCTAATCCCCATAACTCTTTTTTGCCGTACTGGCTTTTCATATTTTCATCATTCTAGTGCTTTGAGATCACAGGGAACCCAATAAAATGAATAAATTATTTGTGAAGGAAGGTCTTGATTGCAAAATAACAGCTGAAACTGCTAATGGCTTGGACTGGATCTTCTCCAGAAATCCATAGTGCTTTCAGAATGGGTGTGTGTGTGTAGATAAGTGTTCTTTCTCTTTGATCAGAAGTGATAATGGCAAAAAAGCAAATAAGGTGAAGAGAGGCTTTGATGCAAGTCATTGGCTGCATTAGACCTTTTTCAGTCTTCTCAAAATAGCTTTCATGTCTTAACTTCTGCTGCTTAAGTAGTTCACATTTAAGGTGCTTGAATACTAGATGAAAATAACACAGAACTATTCTAGGGATTATATACAACTTTAATTGGGTAAAGAGCAAGCCAAACTCTTTGATGGAAAATCTTGAATATTCTCTGAGGCATTGCTAATCCACTGTAACGTTGCCTTTCATGCTTTTTCTTAAAAATAGAGCAAATTAGTCTGTATCTACCCTTGCTATGAAAAGAGGTGGTAGAATGATCTGGTCTGTACCATTATGGACCCTGTCTGAATAATCTCCTCATGTTAAAATTTTGCAAATTGAAAGCTAACTTCAGTGATGTGGGTCTAGCCTTGTCTGCTCTGCTGGAGCATCTAGAATTGGGATTCCTGAAGGGGTGCACTTTGTTCCATCGCTTTATCCTTCTGGACTGCCTCTAAAGTACAGGGATTGGAGGTACCACTTTGGAGTGGCTTTGGTCCTTTCTTGAGGGGGTGAGGGTCCAGAAGGTGGTGCTGGGGACTACTGCTGGACTCCTTAGCCATTGGCCTGTGGGGTGCTGCAGAGTTTGGTTTTGTCCACTATGCTGTTCAACAGCTACATGAAACAGCTGAGAGAGGTCATCTGGGAACTTGGACTGAGTTTTCAGAAATATGCAGATGACACTCAGTCCTATTTCTCTTTGCCACCTGATCCTAGGGAGGCAATGGATGTCCTGAATCAGGTGCTGGAGGCAGTGATGGGTTGGATGTGGGCTAATAAAGTGAGATTGAATCCGGGCAAGACGCAGGTGCTGTTGGTCAGTTGGAGAGCCAATTGGGATGAGGAGATTTGACCAGTTCTGGATGGGGTTGCACTCCCCTTGAAAGAGCAGATTTGCAACTTGGGGGTATTGCTGGACCCAGCTCTGCTTTTGGAAGCTTAGGTGGAGGCGGTGGCCAGGGGTTGGGGGGCCTTTGCACAGCTTTGAGTAGTGGGCTAGTGGCGTCCCCTCAGGGGATAGAGCTGCCTCTCTAGGAAGAGAAGAAGGTTTCGGGTTCCCTTCCTAGCTTCTCCAAGATAGGGCTGAGGAAGATTCCTGCCTGCAACCTTGGAGAAGCTGCTGCCAGTCTGTGTAGACAATACTGAGCTAGATAGACCAATGGTCTGATTCAGTATATGGCAGCTTCCTATGTTCCTATGCTTCTATGCTCCCAAGGTTTCTGCCTGCATGACAAGGTCATCGGAGGGGGCTCTGCTCAGTGTGTAGACAATGGGGGAGGCTGGGCTGTTGACGACATGGGACAGAGCCTTCTCAGTTATTTCCTCAGACTTGGGAATGCTCTCCCGGTAGACATCTGCTCCTCAGTCTCCATCACAGTTTTTAGAAAGCAAGTGAAATCTTGGCTTTTTATCCAGGCTTTTATATTTGTTGTTGCTGCTCTGTATTTTATGGTCATATTACATGTGGTGTTTTTCTAAATTTTAATTAGATTTTTTTATTTATACTCCTTTTTAATATTTTTATTGTGTAGCTTTTATAGTCTTGTGTTAAATGTGTTGTAAACTGCCTTGAGATTGTTTTAATGAAAGGCGGTATAAAAATTTAATAATAAATAAATTCTGCTTCCTGTGTAGATCAGGGTTTAGCTACCTGGACACCTTCAAAAAGTACTTCCTGTGTAGATGCTATGCTTTCCCGTGAACTCCTGTGCCAATTTGAGCAATGAGCTGCTTCTTAAAGGCAATATTTAAAAATGAAGAAGGAATGAAAGGACTCCTCACTCCAAGTGGGGACTGATACGTTGGTGATTCAGCAAAAGGAGAACCATTTATAGATGGAAAACCTACACCAGTTATCTGATTCACAGAGACTAATATGAGATGTTAACAAGTAAAAAGGCCCTTTTAAAAATAATCACTTCTGCCTTGATAAAATTTAACTGCTCTTGCATAACAAATTTTAATTCTGTACATTTATAGGCTCCACCTTTTGCTGCTGCGTAATGAAACAAGCAGAGGATAGGACAGTTTTCACAGTGGAGAGAAGATGTATTGGGACTAGTGCTTCTTAATGTGTTTATAAACTATCTAGAAATCAGGATAAGGTGGCCAGGTTTACAGATGAAACTATTCAGGGTAGCAAAATGTAAAATAAACTTGTGAGGATCTGTTGCAGCATCTCCAAATGGAGTGAGTGGGCAACAAAATGGCAATACTGTTCAGTATACAGTGGTATACATGGAGGACAAAAGATCCAAACTTCACATATAGATTAATGAGGTCTGAGCTGCTGGTGATTAACCAGGAAAGGGATCTTGGGGTCATGGTTCATAGCTCAATGAAAATGTTAACTCTGTGTGGCAGGTGTGAAAACGGCAAATTCCATACCTTTTAGGGGTAACTAAAAGGGTTGAAAATTAAAACTGCAAATATGATGCCATTACAGTATACAAATCTATGGTGTGGCCACATGCACAGTACTATTTACAGTTCTTATCTGGTCACCATATCTCAAAAAAGATATTATTTGAGAACTAGAAATGGTGCAGAAGAATAACCAAAATGATCAGGGGACTACAGCACATTCCTTATAAGGAAGTACTAAAACATTTGGGGATCTTTTAGTTTAGAAAAGGGGAGACGTGACAGGAGTTTATAAAACAGTATATGTTAGAGTATTTATTTATTTACTTGTTAAATTTATATACTGCCTTTCATTAAAAGCCATCACAAGAATGGATAGAGAGATGTTTTCCCTCCTTCTCTCTCATAACACTAAAAAAAGGGGCCATCCCATAAACTGGTGGGCAGGAAATCTAGGAGAGTCAAAAAGAAGTACTTCACATTAGCCTGTGGAATTCATTGTAGGATGTGATGATGTCCACTAGGTTGAATGGCTAGAAAAGGGGGTTAGACAGATTCATGGAGGACAGGTCTATTAATGGCTACTAGTCTTGATATGCTCTCTGGATCAACCAGTGATCTGGTTTACATGGTATATTTGAACTTCCAAAAAGCTTTTGACAGAGTTTCCCACCATAGGCTCTTGAGTAAACCTAGCAGTCAGGTTGACCTGTCAGGGGACAGGTTCATATGTGGATTGAAGGACAAGAAACAGAGAGTAGGAATAAATGGGACAGTTTTCACAATGGAGGGAAGTAAGAAGTAGGGTCCCCTAAAGATCTGTACTGGGACGAGTGCACTTTAACTTTTTCATAAGTGATCTAGAAGTTAGGGCAAGCAGTGAAGTGGCCAAATTTGCAGAGGACACTAAGCTATTCAGGGTAGTGAAATACAAAACAGATTGTGAGGAGCTCCAAAAGGATCTCTCCAAACAGCTCTAGCTTCACATATATGCTGATGGGGTGGTGGTGGTCCTGAGCTGTTGGTGACTGACAAGTAGAGAGATCTTGGGGGTCATGGTGAACAGCTTGTTGAAAGTTTTGACTCAATGTGCGGCAGCTGTGAAAAAGGCCAATTCCATGCTAGGGATCATTAGGAAGGGGATTGAAAATAAAACGGCTAATATTATAATGTCCTTATACAAAATGTTGGTGCGGCCACACCTGGAGTACTGCATACAATTCTGGTCACTACATCTAAAAAAGGACATTGTAGAACTGGAGAAGGTGCAGAGGAGGGCAACCAAGATGATCAGGGGCCTGGGGCACCTTTCTTATGAGGCAAGGCTACAGTATCTGGGAATTTTTAGTTTGGAAAAGAGGTGACTATGGGGAGACATGATAGTTGTATGAAATTATGCATGGAGTAGAGAGAGAGGACAGATAAAATTTTTCTCTCCTTCTCATAACACTAGAACCAAGGGCCATCCCATGAAACTGAAGGCCGGGAAATTTAGGACCAACAAAAAGGAAGTACTTAATTATGTACACAGCACACAATTAATCTATGGAGTTCTCTGGATGTGGTGATGGCCACTAGCTTAGATGGCTTTAAAGGGACAGACAAATTCTTGCAGGACAGGACTATCAATGGCTACTAGTCTGGTGGCTGTGGACCACTTCCAGCTTCATAGGTACAATCCTCTCAGTACCAGTTGTAGGGGAGCAACAGCACTAGATAGCAGGGTGGATTTGATTTAAATCAAACTGATTTAAATCACGATTTAAATCACTAGCAGCATGGATAAAAATAAAAAAAATCCGATTTAAATAAAAAAAATCCAAGGCTGTTTGTATGTTATGTGCATTTGCTAGGAAGTCTCATTAAATTCATTGGGACTTAATTTCTGAGTCACTGGTAGGATCGTATAGAACATAGTATTTGAAATACCTATTATCATGTTTACTTTGTATTCAGCTTTCAAAAAATGAAACCAATCCAGGAGTTTGGGTCCCCAGTGCAGATAAAACAATCTGTTACTTGTCAGTACACAAACCTGGCAGGAAATCCCATTGTTTCTAAAGCTTGTTTCCAAGTAACTGTACCCATTGTACATTACTTCTAAACTGATGAATGGTAGAAAATACGGGCCCCTGTGGCATAGTGGATAATAGTGCTGGATTTGAACTAGTGAGATTTGGCTCTGAATCTTCACTCCCCGTGAAACACTATGGGACCTTGGACTAGTCTTGCACTCTTAGCTAACCTACCTCACAAGATGGTCGTGAAAATAAAATGGGGCACCTAGTTTCTTGAAAACCACCTAATGGCCCAGCGGGGCAATGACTTGATTATCAAGCCAGAGGTTACTGGTTCAAATCCCCACTTGTATGTTTCCCATACTATGGGAAACACCTATATCGGGCAGCAGCGATATAGGAAGATGCTGAAAGGCATCATATACTGCATGGGAGGAGGCAATGGTAAATCTCTCCTGTATACTAACAAAGACAACCACAGGGTTCTGTGGTTGCCAGGAGTTGACACTGACTTGATGGCACACTTTACCTTTTAGTTTCTTGAAGTAAATGAAAAGCTTGTTGTCTGCTGTCTTCAGTTGTCTTGAAGTACAGCAGAGTGGTCCCCAATCCTTTCTGTCGTAGAGAACCCACACATGGTGTTCTGTTTTACGTAATCCTCTTATCTAGAAATTGACCACACATCCATCTCTTCTGCATTGTCTCTGCACAGCAAGAAGTCTGATTTGAGACTTGATGACATAAATACTTAAACACTGGGTTTTAAATATCTGTGCCAGTTTGGATATAACAGTAGGGCTGCTTTACGCATGAGGTTTTCCCTTCATGGAGATAATCATGCAATGTGAAACCAGAGGCTCAAATCTTGGTAAGACTAAGGGCAGTTTCAGGCATGTTTGTTTTATAGGAGCTCATTAAAATTTATGCCTAGCACTCTATGCCAGCGTATGCACATGTTTATATGGCTTCCAGTTGCTATTGCCGTGTGAAAATTTGTTTTGCTGCAGACCTTTAGGCATTATAGACTATGCATGTTTATGTTCAAATTCTAATTACATAGTAGTGTGCCTGTAATTTTTTCCTGCTCAGTGCAATTGACAATGGCACCAAAACCTTTGTATTGTCCAATAATAAAAGTGTTCTACTGCTAAAGAGAGCAAGTGTGTGGCAGATGCATTTTAACTCGCCTACCATTGGTAAGTTTGGGAAATCATGTTTGCTGAGGGCAAATAATGGAACATGTCCAATTGTACTGGACTTTGTAGGATCTTCCTTCCATGAAGCTCTTGCTATGAGCTATCTGCCAATATTTCTTTGTACTGAATAGAAAGCAGTCTTGTTACTTATAAGTGAGGCTAGAAGTAATGCTATCAGAGTGGTGGGGCCAATGTGAAAGTATGCCTCACTATGTTTCATCCGAAATACTGTTTTGAAAATGGTTAAGCACTGAAAAAATTGTTTGAAAAGCTTGCAGCAAAGCTTGCAGATGGCACTGATTGGATGGTGCCCGTAATGTCGGAGGCAATTCCCAATATCTATGGAGTGACTTTGCACTTTAATTTTAAAAAATCCTTTCATTGTACAGAAGTCTAAAGTGTGTGTTGCATTTGCAAGGAAAAAGAAGCCTATGAGGCATGGAGAAAGGAGCAAGATTGAGAATTGTACAGAATTTGATGTATGATGAATATTTCTATACAGCCTTTCAACAAAAGTTCCCAATGCAGTTTACATAGATATAAATTAAATACTTAAGTAAGAATGGCTCCCTATCCCCAAAGAGCTCACAATCTAAAAAAGAAACATAAGATATACACAATCAAGAGCCACTGGAGGAATGCTGTGCTGGGGATGGGTAGGGTATTGTACTGGTGTGTATGCTAGTCATTCCGTGGGAGGAAGCCAGACTTGCATTAAGGCTGTATGTTATCTTAATGCTGCATCTGTCTTGGTCTTAAATCTATAGCTTGTATTTTATCTTGTGGAATTGCAGTGTATACCAGCTTATGATTATGAGCTTCAGAATATAGAAGCCCAGCAGAGAGGGAAGGGAGAGTCCATCTATTTCCCACCCAGTGCTGCCTGGAGTGAGAGACCAGGTGGGTGCTGGGGTTCCTTCTGCTGTTGCTTGCCTGCTTTTGCTTCCCCTGCGGGGCTGCAGCCTTAGGTTAACATCTGTGGGAAGTGTGGGCAGGACTGGGACCAGCCCCTGAGTGGCTCAGCTGTTCCTCGGGTCACCTGCTCAGTTTTGGGCTTTTTAGGAAGGCTCCTTGTGGTGGCGGGCCTGCCACCAGCGGGGTTGCCCCTTTGGGAGAGGCACTTCGGTGGAGAGTGAGGGCGAGGGCTAGAGAGCTTCTGTTTAATTCGTTTTAAGCTGATTTAGACTTGGGTTGAAATTGCTGTAATGTGTTTGGGTTCATCTGAAGATGGGGGACAGGGGGTGCCTTCGTTGACTATGGGGCAGCCATCCCGGTGGTGGTGGGGAATAGAAGAAGTAATGTTGGCAGGTCAGCGGGGCATTCCAGGGGAAGGGTAGTCAGAAATTTAATAGCTGTCTCCCCTTCCGTCTGTCCTGCCAGCTCTTTGACCTTGGGGAGCACTGCCAACAACCCACATAGCTTTTCCCTGTTCCTCTGTAATGCCAGGTCGGTCCAAAATAAATCTGAACTCATCCATGACTTGATCATGGATGAAGGGGCCGACCTAGTATGTATTACCGAGACTTGGTTGGGGGAGGCTAGTGGTCCAGTTTGGTCCCAGCTTCTCCCTCCAGGATATTCTGTAGAGGAGCAGGTGACGGGACGTGGGCAGGGAGGTGGAGTGGCTGTGGTCTATAAGGATAACATCTCCCTTACCAGGGTCCCTGTCAGGGTATCGGACCATATTGAATGTGTGTACTTGAGTTTGGGGACCAGAGATAGATTGGGATTTCTGTTAATGTACCGATCGCCCCACTGCCCAGCGGAATCCCTTACTGAGCTCACGGACTTGGTCGCAGAACTCTCATTGGAGTCTCCAAGACTCTTGGTGCTGGGGGACTTCAGTGTTCATTTTGGAACCAATCTGTCCAGGGCAGCTCAGGAGTTCATAGCAGCCATGACAACTATGGGCCTATCCCAAGTGGTCTCTGGACCGATGCATATTGCAGGTCACACACTTGATTTGGTATTTTACTCTGATCAGGGTGGTGTTCCGTGGGTGGGGACTCCTGTGATTTCCCCATTGTCATGGACGGGCCACCATCTGGTTAAGGTTGGACTTACAACCACTTCCCATCTCCGCAGGGGTGAGGGGCCTGTTAGAATGGTCCATCCGAAGAGGTTATTGAATCCATTAGGATTCCGAGAAGTCTTGAAAGGATTTAATGTTGGTTTTGCTGGTGATCCTGTTGATGCCCTGGTTGAGAATTGGAACAACTTGTTCACCAGGGCAGTAGACACGATTGCTCCCAAGCGTCCCCTCCGACCCGCTTCAAAATTGGCCCCTTGGTATACAGAAGATCTACAGGGGCTGAAGCGGCAAGGTAAGTGACTGGAGTGCAAGTGGAGGAAGACTCTACTCGAATCGGACAGATTGCAACATAGAGCACATCTAAAGGCGTATGCTCAGGCAATATGTGCAGCAAAGAGGCAGTTCTTTTCTGCCTGTATTGCCTCTGCGAATTCACATCCAGCGGAGTTGTTCAGGGTTGTGAGGGGATTAGTATCTGCCCCCCCCAACCAGAATTTGGAGTCATCAGTTACCCGCTGTGATGTGTTTAAAGAGTTTTTCGCAGATAAAATCTCTCGGATTCGGGCCGACCTAGATGGAGACTCCACAATTAATTTGATGTCTGAGCTGGAGGTGCCAAATGACTCCTCTTATGTGATTTGACTGGATCAGTTTCAGTTTGTGACTCCTGAGGATGTGGACAAGCTGCTTGGATCTGTGAGGCCTACCACTTGTTCTCTTGACTCTTGTCCAACATGGCTTGTTCGATCGAGCAGGGAGGTTGTTGTAAACAGCCTGGTGGATATCATAAATGCTTCTCTAAGGGAGGGCAGGATGCCTCCTTGTCTTAAGGAGGCAATCATTAGACCTCTTCTAAAGAAGCCTGCATTAGATCCCTCCGAGTTGAGCAATTATAGGCTGGTTTCCAACCTCCCATGGCTGGGCAAGGTAATTGAGAGGGTGGTGGCCTCTCAGCTCCAGGCGGTCTTGGAGGAAACTGATTATCTAGACCCATTTCAGACTGGTTTTCGGGCGGGCTATGGGGTGGAGACTGCCTTGGTCGGCTTGATGGATGATCTCCAACTGGCAATTGACAGAGGAAGTGTGACTCTGTTGGTCCTTTTGGATCTCTCGGTGGCTTTCGATACTATTGACCATAGTATCTTTCTGGAACATCTGAGGGTGTTGGGGGTGGGAGGCACTGTTTTACAGTGGTTCCGCTCCTACCTCTCGGATAGATTCCAGATGATGTTGATTGAAGACTGTTGCTCTTCAAAATCTGAGCTTAAGTATGGTGTCCCTCAAGGCTCCGTACTTCCTCCAATGCTTTTTGACATCTACATGAAACTGCTGGGAGAGATCATCAGGGGATTTGGAGCAGGGTGTTACCAGTATGCTGATGACACCCACATCTACTTCTCCATGTCAACTTCTTCAGGAGCTGGCGTATCCTCCCTAAATGCCTGTCTGGAAGCAGTAATGGGCTGGATGAGGGAGAATAAACTGAAGCTGAATCCAGATAAGACGGAGGTACTTATTGTGCAGGGTCAGAACTCTAGAGACGATTTTGATCTGCCTGTTCTAGATGGGGTCACACTTCCTCAAAAGGAACAGGTTCGCAGTCTGGGAGTACTTCTGGATTCACACCTCTCCCTGGCTTCTCAGGTTGAGAAGGGGTGCTTTCTATCAGCTCCGACTGATATGCCAGCTGCGCCCGTTTCTCTAGATCAATGACCTCAAAACTGTGGTGCATCTACTGGTAACCTCCAGACTTGACTTTTGTAATGTGCTCTACGTGGGGCTGCCTTTGAACGTAGTCTGGAAACTTCAGTTGGTTCAGAACGCGGCAGCCAGGTTGGTCTCTGGGTCATTAAAGATGTGCACGGTCTGGACCAGTCCGGACCGGCACCGAAGGGGGGCCCTTTCTTTTAGGGTGGGAGGGCTTTCTTACCCCTCCCGCCTCTTCACCCCCTCCAGCGCCCGTGTTTAACCAAATAACGGGGCGCTGGAAACCAGCCGCCCCCGCCCCCGCCGCCCCCCCAGCAGATCCACATAGAAAGGTGCCCATACCCCTGCCGCCGTCGCCCGCCCGCCCTCCCTCCCAGCTGCCCGCTCGCCCAAATCCTTACCCAAGGCTGCAGGAGTAAACGAGAGGAGCTCCCGGACAGAGCTCCTCTCGTTAGAAAGGCCTGATGTAGAATGAAGGCGCTTTGCGCGCACGCATGCGCGCACCGCAAAGGATGCCAGAGGCCCGGTCTACCCGCCGGGAAAAGGACAGAGCTCCTCTCGTTAGAAAGGTCTGATGCAGAATGAAGGCGCTTTGCGCATGCGCACCGCAAAGGACGCCGGAGGCCTGGTCTACCCGCCGGGAAAAGGCCGGGTAGACCGGGCCTCCGGCGATCGGAGGCCCGGTCTACCCAGCCTTTTCCCGGCGGGTAGACCGGGCCTCCGGCGTCCTTTGCGGCGCGCGCACAAAGCGCCTTCATTCTGCATCAGGCCTTTCTAACGAGAGGAGCTCTGTCCGGGAGCTCCTCTCGTTTACGCCTGCAGCCTTGGGTAAGGATTTGGGCGGGCGGGCAGCTGGGAGGGAGGGCGGGCAGCTGGGAGGGAGGGCGGGCGGGCGACGGCGGCAGGGGTATGGGCACCTTTCTATGTGGATCTGCTGGGGCGGCGGGGGCGGCTGGTTTCCAGCGCCCCGTTATTTGGTTAAATATGGGCGCTGGAGGGGGTGAAGAGGCGGGAGGGGTAAGAAAGCCCTCCTGCCCTTAAAGTTATACCCCCCACCCGGACCCGGACCAGCAAGGGCCGAACCGGTCCGGCAGTTCGGCCATTCCTTAGAATGGCCGCCGGACCGGTTCGGACTCACCCCTATGGGTCATCTCGGAGAGACCATGTTACTCTTTTACTGATGGAGTTACACTGGCTGCCAATAGGTTTCCAGGCAGAATACAAAGTGCTAGTTATAGCTTACAAAGCCCTAAACGGCTTAGGCCCTGGGTACCTAAGAGAGCGTCTTCTTCATTATGAGCCCCACCGCCCATTGAGGTCATCTGAGGAGGTCCGTGTCCAGTTGCCACCAACTCGTTTGGTGGCGACACAGAGACGGGCCTTCTTGGTCGCTGCCCCGAGATTGTGGAATGCACTCCCTGCTGGGATGCGATCCTCCCCATCTCTGGCAATTTTCAAAGAACACCTGAAAACCCTTCTTTTCACCCAAGCTTTCTCAGCTTACTAAATTGTGGGGTTTTAATTTCTGGTTTATTTTAAAATTCAAAACCCAATTTGGGTTTTTTTAATCCCTGTAATTGTTTAATTGTTGTTTTAGAATGTTTTTAAATTGTTATATTGTTTTTTAATTTGTTTTAGCTCTTTACTGTTTTAGTGTTGTGTTCTAATTGTAAACCACCCTGAGCCATTTTAGAAGGGCGGTATACAAATCAAATAAATAATAAATAAATAAATAAATCTGGAGATTTCCCTGTCTCATGAATGTGTTAGCTTATTTATTAGGAAAGACTTTATACAGGCAGGAAAGATGAGAGTGCTGTAGTTTTGAGGTTGCTGTACAGAGGGGTCTGTTGAACTATGCATCTGTTAACAATGTGTACACACTTGCTGCCATTGAAAGAAGATATCTCTTTGTAACAGGAGTACCTGTTGCCACAGTAGGCAAGAAAAACCAGGATTTTTAATTTCTAGATATGGCTGTTTGGAGATAACGATTTCAAAATTGATACCTTGTGTTATACTTGAAAGTTGTTTCCTTGAACATCTCAAATAGGAAGAGTTCTGCTCTGTATGCATTAATGTAACACATTCCTGTATTATTTTATTTTATTTATTTATGTGTTTTTGATTTCTATACCGCCCTTCCAAAAATGGCTTGGTGGTTTACACAGAGAAATAATAAACAAAATGGATCCCTGTCCCCAAAGGGTTCACAATCTAAAAATAGACATAAGGTACTGTGCTGGGGGTGGATCAGGCCAGTTACTCTCCCCTTGCTAAATAAAGAGAATCACCATGTTAAAAGGTGCCTCTCTGCCAAGTTAGCAGGGGATTATGAAGTATTCAAATAAATAGTAAACTCAGTGGAAGAGAGAATATGTGCCAGGAGGAAAATAGATTTCCAAAAGCATTCTGACATGGTGACATGGTCTGGCATTCTGACATGGTGCTAGAGGTTGTTGCATCTGTGTAAGTGAAAACAATATTTTCTGTTTTGGTCTCCTTTCAATTATTTCTTGGTCTGTGAATCTTGCAAATTTAGTGTTAATATTTATACATTTTCTGCACTTTGTCTTGAAACCTTCTCAAGTAGATTGGATATAGATTAATGAACCAATTTCTAACTTTCATATAAATGTCTGTAAAATTGCATTGAAATCCTTGAAAGGGTTTGCAAAACCACCTGAAGATGACCAACAAAAGGTGCATCTCCATGCACGAAAGCTAAATCTGGCTTCCCAGAGTTGCAGCTCAAGAATAGGATGATCCTGAGAGTTTGTCTTTGTCAGTCTGCATGACCATGGGTCTGCCATCTGTATGCATAGACACTAGGGATAAAAGTAAAGTTGAAGATAATGGAATAGAAACATGGCTCTGGCTCATGATTGTTTTGAAGGAGGACTCGGGATCAGTTGACCCTCCTGTACGGGGAAATGGCAGATCACACCCACAAAACATGATATGCAGCTGATAGAATCTTCAGCTTCCTAGATAAAATTTTGGGCTCTGCCATTTGGGGGAAAGCCAGCACCTGCATGTTCAGTCTGCTTGTAGAAATCTGAGTGAGTGTGATGCTGTTGTTGCTGTTGCTGTTTTAAAAATGCAAGGGCTTTAAAAGGGGCTTAGACAAATTCCCGGAGGACAGGTCTATCAATGGATTCTAGTCTGGTGGCTATAGGCCAGCTCCAGCCTTAGAGGCAAGATGGCTCTAAAAACCAGTTGCAGGGGACCAACAGCATGAGAGAGGGCATGCCCTCATTTCTTTCCTGTTGGGCTTCTCAGAGGCATCTGGTGGGCCACTGTGTGAAACAGGATGCAAGACAAGATAGGTCTTGGCCCTGATCCAATTCTTGTGTTCTTATGACTTGAAGCATAGAACAAAACCATTAAAAGCAATCCCACTGGCATTATCTTCCCAGATGTTGGGTTAACTTGGTTAATGGGACCCGGAGACTTTTTGAATACTTTTGTGTGGGTCTGTTCAGCAAATGCCAAATACATAAGCCGAGAGTATAGACACACTGCTCTCAAAACTAAACAACCATGTTGGACAAGGTCTGATGCATCTAACCATTCAGAGGTAGAAAGCACCACAAGATCTTTTTATTTTTACAGATCATGGTAAAAATTTCCCAGTTGCCACAAGACCACCTGGAGAAAACTTAGAAGCCACTCAGCACTTTTTACTTCTGAAAATAATAATAATAATAATAATAATGAAAATAATAATAATAATAATAATAATTATTATTATTATTTTATTCAATTTCTATACCGCCCTTGAATGGCTCAGGGCAGTTTACACAGAGAAATAATAAATAAATAAGATGGATCTCTGTCCCCAAAGGGCTCATAATCTAAAAGAAACATAAGATAGACACCAGCAACAGTCACTGGAAGTATTGTGCTGGGGATGGATAGGGCCAGTTACTCTCCCCCTGCTAAATAAAGATAATCACCACGTTAAAAGGTGCCTCTTTGCCAAGTTTGCATGGCTGTACAGGGTTATACTAACCAAGTTATACAGTTAGTAGAATGTGGCAACATTGGGTATGCACCTCTAGTATCCTGTCACAGCAGCATATATGCATCTTCTAGACTTTGCCTTGACAAGCACCTTCTTTCAGGTAGTTGCATAGCTTCCCTCACTCCCTAGTGGCACAGAACAGTACTGGGGGAATTTTCTCTTGAGCAATGAGGTTGAGACTGACTAACATCCTGCTCTTTGGACTATGCTTACCCAGTTGCTTTGCTTCCTTGTTAACCTGTTGCCATATTAGTGTTCCAACTAGCAGCCCTGTTATCCAGCCTTTCTGATGCCTGGCTAACCAGACACGGCACCACCTTGCTGTTCAGCTTCTACACCCTTCTTCCTGTCTTACTGAGACCAGCACCGTCCCAGTGGGATTTGGACAAACAAGAACCATATAGCACTGTTTGGAGCTCAAGAGAGCAAAGGAAGACAGAAAGGATGCTCATAAAATATTGTATATAATGAGGTTCTGATGGGTGAAAAGGGAAGGCATCTCCCCCCCTTTTTTTTTTACTTAAATAGTGTGGAGTGTGGGGTTCTTCTAACAGCTTGGTCTGCATTGCCCCTAATCCAGCCTTCAAGATACTTAATATAAGCTGTTGTGGGCATGAATAGGAAGATTCCCTTCATTGTCCTTTTTAGGGGTGGGAGCGGAACAACACTTGGATGCCTTCAGTGTTCCTGGAAGCTTGTTGGTCCTTCTTGGGCCATTTGGCAGGGTAGTGGTGGTAATGTCTCCAATTCACATATCTGTGCGAGTCCTCCAAATACAAAGAACCCACTACCTTCTTTTTGGGAGGCCCCACTTTGCTTCCAAGCCCCATAGGCGTAGGACCATTCAAGTTTGCTATCTGTACCATTTTGAGGCACATGTGCTGCTTGTAGAGTGAATAAAATCTATCTAGAACAGGGGTCAGCAAGCTATGGTTCTAGAGCCAAATATAGCTCTGTATGGAGTCAATAACGGCACTTATATTACTCCCAAAATACACACAACTTTTTAATTTAGAATCGCCGTGGTGTGTTTTTTTAAACCCACTCAGTTTGGATTTGCCAGTGGTGTTTTACAACTCGACTGATGACAACACACCCCTTATCCCAACATGGAGAATGATGAAGCATAAAGACTTTTCCAACCTGCCCCGCTTTGAGTCATTTGTCTTTTAACATGTCCAGTCCAGTACAGGAAGTTTTGCATTGCCTTGAGATGTGTTACCTTATTTGTATGTATTTGTGGATAGGTCAGGATCTCCACATAGTCTCATTTGTAATGGAAGACTGTCCTCAAACAAAAAGTCAAATTTAGAAAGGTATTTCATGGCAAAATATGCAGAATTTGCTGCAAAATACTTCCAGGGTGACACACGAAAAGAGAGCTTGAGAAGAACTGCAGCAAAAAAAAGGAACATTGGGCAAAATCGGCTGCTGGCATGGTTAAAAAAGAGAGAGAGCTTAAACTGCAAATTCTTGGCTCATACAGCATTATTCATGAGGGGAAGCCTTTTGTGGCAGGGATTACGTGAAGAGATGCATGCTAAAAATTATGTCATTTACCAATAATATAAATTGCATATTTTCAGTCATGCAAATAGGCATTCTTATACTGGCTCTTTGACCCCTTGATCCTGAATTTTGATGTAGTGTGGCTCTTGGGTTTGAAGAGGTTGCTGACCCCTGGTAGAACATGTTGCCAGTAAAGTCGCAGAAATGCAACATAATCTGAGGCACATACAAGACAATGTAGTGATCAGCCTCCCCTCCCCCTAAAGAGTTAACAGGGAGTGAACCCTTGTCTTGACTGACATGCTGGTGGACTCCAGAGCATCCAATCAGTACACCAGGTGGGTAGGACCTAGAGAGCAGTTGCTGGAAATTTTGGGAACAAGAAGGATGGTCTTTGTTGGAGAGAAGTGCATGCGGAAAGGCTTAGTGGGGGGCAATGGAGTTTTGCTCCATTGCAATGGTCAAAGCCAGCATGGAGGTTTCTTTCATGGAATAACCCTGTAGACCCTTAGAAGAAAGGATTGCAGGAAGATTGATTCTCCTCAGGAAAAAGAGAATTCAGCATAGGGAACAGTTTGTTTAGTCAGACTGTGCATTAGGAACTTATATTTCTTTGTATGTGTGTGCTTTTGCATATTCCTGATATTGTTCTATTATTGTTTACTTGCAACATAATTAAAATAAGAAACACTAGCCTATGGCCATCCTACGTAGGGTGTTGCAAAAGACTCTATAAACATTTAAGCGTGCCTAAGACAACCTATTTTTGTAACTTACTAAGTATTTTTGAATGTATCTAAGAAAACCTAAAAGCCTCAGACGGAAGCAGTTTGTAGTAATTGAATAAAACTGTTGGGGGGGGTTGGTCTCTTCTTTTTACAAGCCCCTCAGAGTTGGTTTTTAACTCGGGGGTGGGGAGGGAGGGTGGGAAGGGGATTTGTCTGGTGCAAAAGCATCCTCAAGCACTCAGCAGCTATTTGTTTCTCATCACATGTAAGCCTATATATGGAAGGTTTTTGTAATTATCCAGTCACAAAATAGAGTTTTCCCTGGGATTAATTAATTAGACATTGTTTTATCTGTGTTTTAATTGTGTTCTAATAGTTTTAACATTTTAAATTTTAATGTGTTGATCTTTTTATTGGTTTTTATTGTCTTGGGCGGTATAAAAATCTGATAAATAAATAAATAAATTCCACCCTGAGCCCATGGAGGTTCAAGCTCTGTCAATAAGAGGGGTGGCGGCGGCAGCATTTTAATTCTACCGGAAGTACAGATTAGTTTAGGAGAAATCTAGCCAGGCAGCTCGCCAGCGATGATTCAGCATCCCCCTCCCCCACGTGAGCTGCTCTGAGACAAAGGCTTTAATCTTACGGACAGCTATCACTGTAAGCTCTAGTCGTAGGCTGAGGTACAATGATATTACAGAAGATTGAATTAGTGTTGAGGAAGGAAATGAAGGGCAGCAGTGGCTCTGGATGTGTTAAGAAGTAAAGAATAAAAGGAGAAGGGCAATGCAGAAGTGGCAGAAGGACACATAGGGCTAACAAAGGACTGAAGGGAGCCAGCATGATGGGAAGACTGGATGGAATAGACAAGATGCTGCAAGGCGTTGGGACTAGGGAGAAAGAGGCTGAAGAGTAGGGGCCAGAGCGGAGAGCAAGCGGGGATCCTGCCCTGGTCTCCAACACGCTGACTAGATTGCTACTGAAAGTCCTATTAGTGGGAATTGATGCAAAGATTCATATTCTGTTTTTCAACAATAACAAAACACACAAAGGGGCTTGCATAGCATGGGAGTGAGAAAATGGACTTCCTGTCCTAATGGGGCTTGGTCAAACATAGCCATTGGAGGAATGCTATGCAGGGTTGAAGAGGGACTGTTGTGTTTTTGCTGCTGAATATGAGAATCACATTTCAAAAGGTGTCTCTCTGCCCGTTACCTGGGGCAGAGAAGCAACGTGGATTGAATTTCTAATGTGCCCTGTTGTCTGCTTCTACAAGGTATTTCCACTGTCTCATAGTGGCTTGTTTTCCCCAAGGAAAACCAGATAGAATTCCATTCAGGAATTCCTTTATAAGATGACATGAGAACTCCTCAAGTGTGAGAAAAAACTGAATTAACTATAAACCTTTCCACAAATGTTTCTCTTTGTTCAGCAATAGTTCTAGCCTTTGAATAACTGTGAATAGCTTAACTTCAGTAGGTTTAGAAACTATTTTTCATTAACACATAATATTAAGTGGTTATACTACCACTGTGAAGTTTATGGAGACTCTCATGAGCCTGCTTCGTAACCATCTCCTTATAGAAAGATGGTGATGCTATGCAAGACAATTCTTAATACTATCAGCTCATAAGGCTGGCAGCCAGGTTGGTCTCTGTGTCATCACAGAGAGACCATATTACTCCTGTTTTAAAAGAGTTACACTGGCTGCTGATAAGTTTCCGAGCAAAATACAAGGTCCTGGTGATAACCTATAAAGTGCTAAACAGCTTAGGCCTTAGATGTTTAAGAGAATGCCTTCTTTGCCATTCGGGGATGGGCCTTCTCCATTGCTGCCCCAAGGCTTTGGAATGTGCTCCCTGCTAAGAGCCTTCCCATCTCTGACAACTTTTAAGAATTCAGTTAAGACACATTTGTTCACCCAGGCTTTTAATTAGATTCACAGTTTTTAATATTTTTAACATTGTCTAAAATTTTTAATTTTTAATGTGTTAACATTTTAATTCTGTTTTAATTTGTATTTTATTGTGAATAGTCCAGAGATGCAAATTTGGGGCAGTATGCCAGTGTATGAAATTAAAAAAATACAACTACTGTTAATTTAACTTCCCCGGGGTGATTGGTAAACACCCCCAAAATTGTGTTTGGGCTTTGTATGGGGAAATTAGCTCTGGGTAGGACAGTTCCACGTCAGATTAAATTTACACAAAGTTGTGGACCCAGGAAATGACAGGATTGAGGCAAGGTTGAAGTTTTAAAAATCAAAAGAAGGTTTTGTTGAAGGGAGGGGTACAGCAGAAAGAAATGTGGTTTCCTATTAAAAATACGTACAACTGCAAAGATGCGTTTTTAGCTTAAAGTTCTAATTGTACAAATTTCCGGGTGGGCAAGAGAGGGAGGCAGTTGGATTTTGAAAAAAGGGAACAGGGATAGAGTTGAGCCCAGCAAGGTACAATCATATCACGTGATCTGGACGAAGAGACCTCAGGGCTCCTGGAACAACCGAAGGACCTCATTGCTCAGGGACAGCTCAGTCAGAGGCAGGGGTGAGAAGACCAGAGGGATTAGATAGAGGTGAATCTATGAGGGTGCTTCCTACATGGAATCAGCTTCCTAAATTGACAAGGAAGACTGGGCAGATCAGGTTAGGCAAGAAAGCCAATTTGGAGAGTGGCACAAAGAACTGGACACAGCCTGGCGTCATGGCCTGTGAACAGTATATCGCCCAAGCAGCTGGTGACTCCCAAGGTAGATAGTATGTAAAGAGCACACTGGATCATGGAACTGGGGCTTGATATACCCAAGAACATATCCTGGGGTGACATTCCTGTTGTCCTTCTTTGCTGAATAGGCATGCTGGGTAGAACCTGCAAGGATTCCATTGCTGCTAATCGCTCTTCCTGAGTGTAACAATGTGTGAATGGCCGAGGCAAGCCCAGGCTGTTTGTCATGACAATCGTGTGTATAGATGTGAGAAGTGGAAATCTGCATGGATGGAAGGTCCAATAATCCAATCAGTACTTCTAATGGGTGCACCTCAAGGTACTCATCGCTGACTCAACCTTTTTTGTGAGGGGGGAGAGTTATTTCCGCAAGCCTTATCTGTGTCCTTCAAGCTGAGTTAATTGGCACATTTGCTTGCTGCTATCTTTTACGAAAGGAGAGGAGGCTGAGGCAGTTGACTCCGAGTGTAGAGTGGCCTTGACTGGAAGCTAACCTGCTGTAATTAATATCTGGTGTTTACTTAGAGTATCCCAACAAAGGGAGGGCATGCATCGAATCCCCTTTCAATTTTGCTTGTTAGTAGCCAAATTTAGGGATGACTGGCCCACTGTCAACTAAGTGACCTGTCCCCATGTGTCACAAGCTGCGGGCTCACAATCCCGTGAAGCTCCTGAGCGTGACAAAAGTGAGATCCCCCCAAGCTTGGAGACTCAAACACAAGTGGTGGTGGTGGTGGTGGTGACTTCTGGAAGCCGGCAGAAAAGCATTGCTAGCAACACTACTAAATACTTCCCTTGTGATGCAGCTCTAGACTATATCTAAAGCTTTCAGTGAATGAATTAAAAGAAAATTGCCTTATGGGACTTAATTTTTTGCCCTCCAGAGATGCATATGCAATTACATATTCATTTATTTAGTGAACATATAAACTGCCCTTCAGCATGTAAGTTGGCACTGGGGAAATCAAGCAATTGCCATATTTCTTGGCTTTGAAACTGTGGACTAAATGAGATGTTCTCTAAACGTTTGGCTGCAATGAGATGTTCTCTAAACGTTTGGCTGCTGCTGAAAATGACAGCTACTTGTCTAATCCTTTCCTCCCCCGCATTGTTCCCTCTCAGCCGTGCACACGCTCACAAGTTTTTGGATGTCCTCTCAGTTCACTTTAGATCCTGCTCAGGTTGAACCAGGAAGGCTCTATTCTGAATACAGGTGCACACACACACTGCCTTGATATTGCCACCCAGAACAAAACTCATTCCGCACTGAGATGAAAAAAATTAGAGGGAGCACTGCTCCCCTGGCACATTCTCTTGTAGAACTTGCCTTATTCTACAAGTGCCAACATTCCACGTTTCACTCGCCCTGCATCTCTACTATCAATAGCTAGTAATGTGAATTGTAGGCAGGAAAATGAACTGGTGGTGGTGTCATGACATGAAGTAAGTTCTATTTGATTAGGGATGGTCAACAGCCTGCTTATAGGCTGAATCCAGCCACCTCTCTGACTTATCTTGATCCCATTCTCTGGTCAGATTGTGAATGTGAGTTGCATCATTACTTCATATACGGAGATGTGGTTGGTTGGATGAAGGAGGTGGTATGAACCTCTTCCATACGTGTCCAGCAGCTTTCTGTACAGCCAAGGTCGAGTCACCCTTGTCTGTTGGAGACCATCCCCCTCATCATGTGCACTATCCACCATTTTGAGTGTCTGCATATGGTGTTAGTATTGCAGGACAAAGTTGGAATTTTTAAATTATTATTATTAATTCGATTTCTATGCTGCCCTTCCAGAAATGGCTCAGGGTGGTTTAAAATTGCTCAGGGTGGTTTTTGTTGCTGTACAGTCCTCCAGGCTGCTTGAGGAGGGCTGTGCAATCAACCTTGAGAGGGAGGTTAGGCTGAGACTGACTAGACAACCAGTGAACTCATGGCCAGTTGGGAATTTGAGCCCTAGCTTGTTTGGTTCTAGTCCATTTACCTAATCACTGTACTGCACTGGTTCTGGTGCTCCCGCCTTGTGAATTTCCCAGAGGTACCTGGTGGCCAGTGCTGAGAACAAAATGATAGACTAGATAAATCTTTAGTCTGATCCAGAGAGGTATTCTTTTGGGGTGGTACTCCATTAGAGTGATAAACATTTGAATTATTTGGTCTCATTGGGTTGGGTAAACTTTAAGGAACTGGAAGGTACAGAGCAGGCGCGTAACGATGATAGGGCAAGGGGAGACAGTTGTCTGGGGGCCCCACTGCCTGGAGGAGCACCCCAGAGGCACCTCATGTGACTCCCCATTGCCCCCTGCCCAGCCCCATAGCCTCTCAGCCACTTGCCCTCTTCGCCGTCTCTCCTGCTTGTTCTGCTGGCCGCAATCGAAGCAGCAGGCAACCTGCAAAGAGCTCCTTTTCTCCCGCCTCTCAGCTGATCGGCGGGTGGGCGGGGCTTCCACGGAGGCCTCCGTGTAGGCCGCAGTGAAGCCTGAACTCGAGTAGGGCCCAAGCCAGCCAGGAAGGAGGAGGCAGCCAGAGTGTTCTCTGCAGCAGAAGACCCCTTGCTGCCCTGCTCAACCCAGACCAGCATTTGCCAGGTAGAGTGTGAACTCCTTTTTGTGGTTACCTTCTCCCCCCCCCCCATATATAGGGATCTGCTTGCCATAGGGCTTGGATATGGGGGTGGGGGAGGAGGGACCGAGAAGTCTCTGAATATTTATTTTGAAACAGCTTGGAAAATTTGCTGACTTTAAAAAAACTATCTAAAAAGTCCTATAAGTGGCTTGTTTCATGGCAGAAAATTGCAAAAACTTCTGGAACAGTATTTTATTAATTTTATTTATTTATTCATTTATTTATAAATGCACTTATGTTCAAGTTGTTTTGCAACCCAGAAGGTCTGAGTGAGAACTGTGAGGCATGTCTTGTGCTTTTATTTTATTTTTCTTGTGTGTGAACTGCTCCCCAATAACTTGCAGGGACTTCAGGGTAAATCTGGCCAACATGTGAATGCAGCATCTCCATTCCAGAGGAGATGTGTCTTAAAGGGCTTTAAAAGCCTCCTGTGAAAAACCTCCTGCAATCAAACTTGACTGAATTTGTTCAGAATTCTGAGAAAACAAACATAGGCTCACCCTGCATGGTTGAAAGTCTCCTTTGCTAATCTGCAGCGAGGGGCCCATTTTAATAATTCATCTTTCTAGTGTGTTCTAGGCATTAAAAGTAATACAAATGTATAGTACTCAATGTATATCACTATATATTGTGACGTGTGTGTGTGTGTATTCAGTGAAATGTATTTGCAGGCAGCATACTTATTTTGGAATATCAGACTTAAATCCTTGGGGGCCTGGGGTGTGCGGAGGCCCTGGACTTGGGGCGGGGGGGGCCATTTTAAAATCTTGTCTCTGGGCCCACTCCAACCTTGCTACGCCCCTGGTACAGAGTCACTGAACAGCCCCTCCTTCTCCTAAAGAGTGAACCAGAAGTGTACCCTGTCCTGACTGACAGGCAGTGACCTCTAGGGATCAGCCACTCAGCACACGGTGGGTGGGACCTAGAGGGCCATGAGGCAAGAAGAGAAGCGTTTCTTTGTGCAGTTGAAGCAGCTAGGTTGGAGGTGAAAGAGGATGGGTGGAAGGCTTAGTGAGGAGCAGTGGAGTTTTGCCGCCTCATGGTCAAAAGCTAGCCTGGAGAATTCTCTCATGGAAAGACATCTGCCGATCCTTAAGAGACAGGATTGCAGGAGGCTTGACTCGCATCAGCTTTGGGGTGAGTTCCAGTGGGGAGGAAACCAGGGCTTTTGGCTTCTGGAAGTTTAGCCTAGGAAACAGTCAGTTTGCGCTAGACTCTTATTTTCCTTTTGTGTGCTCTGTATATCCTTGTAACTGGTCCAAGACTGTGTGCCTGTAACATAACTCAGCCAAGAAACAATAGCCTGTGTCCATCCATCCAGGGTGCTTTTGTCTTTCTTACATCCATAATCTTTGCTACTGGGTAACCACGATTTTTAAAGTGTGAGACTCCAATATCAGCTGGAGTGCTTTTTGGAGAGAACCTTGTAGTCTACTGAGTGTTTTTACCTGTAACTAAAAGCTGAGAAAGCCTCAGACTGAAACAGTCTAGAGTATTTTGAATAAAGTTTATTTTTTATTTTTTGTTCTTTGTAGTTTTAACCAGCCTCTTTGAGTGGATTTTTAACTCAGGAAATGGGGGCTGCAAAGGGGTATACTCTGGTGCAAACACGCCTCAATTTGATCATTCAGCTACCAAGGTTCTTACTACGTGTAAGCTTGCACATGGAAGGTTTTTGTACTTCTCCAATAGAAAGAGAAGGAGAGTCTCCCTGGAATGCCACCCAAATCCAGGGGGATGGGTTTTAAACTCTGTAGTAATTGGGTGGTGGTAGCAGCGAATAAGCTACTAAGTACAAGGAAGTTTAAAGGAACAACCTTTGTGGGTGAAAGCATAGAGAGGGGATGATTGAGCCTTTTTTCTTTCCCTCACAAGGGCTTGCCTTGAAACAAAAGTTGGGTTAAATCCGCTACAGCTTGTTTAACACATATATAGTTTTGTGGTTACTGTGAAACCATTGGAAATTTTAACTCACTGTGGCACTTTCAGTGACTATGTAAAATGTAAGTCTTGCTTACTCTTAATTGCTTCCTTTTCTGTGTGCCCAATTTACTTTATCTTCAAAGAAATGGCAGTACTCGGAGAACAGAAAAGCCCAAGGAAGTCCAAAGCAAATGCATATCTATTTGATGAAGCTGGTATCGATATTCAGTTTAGGCTCTTAAGTCTAAGCCTAATAGCCATTTTGCATTACAAGTGCTTTCCTGTTTAGTTTTATAGTAAACCATGTGACATTTGTTCAAGAAATGGTGAAATTTTGAGTTGATCAATATTGTGACAAAAGTGCATTTCACTTAGAAGGAAGCCCAGAAGACCAATTTTGCTGTGCTGGGGCTGACTTCGCTGAGTTGAATAAAAAATAAGGCTGTATTTCCTGCACTCTTGTCTAAAGCACAACTATAGAGTTATCTTGACTTTTTATAGTTGAAAAGAGGAAATTAATTTAGAAGCCCAGATACTGAGAATTTCACTTACATTTTCATAGTATCCATGGCTTTTTAAAAAAGCACAAATTGTTTTTCTTACAGCTGTTGGTGAATCGGAAAGTGACATTTACATGCGATTCATGAAGTCACATAAGTGTTACGACATTGTTCCCACAAGCTCAAAGCTTGTAGTCTTTGACACTACTCTACAGGTGAGTTCTCCATTTTCAGGATATCTTTCCTTACTATTGGTAGCCTAATTGATTACATGTGTAGTAATCTAAAATGGTTATACAAGATTTGATTGTCTCTTACGATACAGATCCTGTTTTTGGAACTTAATGTTGTGTGTATTGAGTGTTTTTAATTTAGTGTAGTATCAAAGACTATTGAAATCTCTAGAGATTTTAAAGTATCTCTTTGAATCAATAGTTGGTAGATTAATTCTAATGGCCTGTGGAACTTTGCTTCCTTTTTAAATGGAAAAGGGCAGACAAAGTGGGCAGATGGGTTGGATGTGGGCTGATAAACTAAGATTGAATCCGGGCAAGATACACAGGTTCTGTTGGTCAGTAGGGGAGCCAATCGGGATGAGGGGATTTGACCAATTCTGAATGGGGTTGCTCTCCCCTTGAAAGAGCTGGTACACAACTTGGGGGTATTGCTGGATCTAGCTCTGCTTTTGGAAGCTCAGATGGAGGTTGTGGCTGAGGGTGCCTTTGCACAGCTTTGGCTAGTACACCAACTGCATCCCTTTCTAGAGAAGGCAGATCTGGCCACTGTTACCCACGTATTGGTCACGTCACGCTGGATTACTGTAACACGCTCTGCGTGGGGCTGCCCTTGAAGAATATTCAGAAACTGCAGCTAGTGCAAAATGCAGCAGCTAGAATTTTATCCAGAGCTGCCCCCTGGGATCATATTACACCCATTTTGAAAGAGTTACATTGGCTGCCAATTTGTTTCCAGGTCTAATTCAGTGTGCAGGTTTTGACTTTTAAAGCCCTTAATGGTTTGAGCCCTGGATACCTGAGGGACTGCCTTTCTGCCCACTTGATGAGGTCATTGGAGGGAGCTCTGCACAGTGTGCCGACAATCACACAATTTGTTATGGGGTGGCTAACAAAGTTTATTATTATTATTTATTATTGAGGTAGGCTTAACTGTTGTGCACGCGAGATAGAGGCTTCTCAATTATTGCCCCAAAACTTTTTGAAATGCTTTTCCAGTGAGCATCCACTCCTCAGTTTCCATCACAGTTTTTAAAAAGCAAGTAGAGTCTTGGCTTTTTACCCAGGCTTTTATGTGAGTGTTTTGTTGCTGCTTCTTTGTATTTTATGGTTTTATTGTGCATGTTTTTAAAACTTTTAATTACATTTGTATTGTTATATTTCAATTTAATATTTTTGTGTAATTTTTATAGTCTTACATTGTGTTAAATGTGTTGTAAACCACCTTGAGATTATTTAACAATAAATAATCAAAATACCTGTGTGACTTCAAAAAAACGACTATTAAAAGCAAAATGTTGTGAAATGTCAAATGATGGTGCTGTCTTACTGATCTGTGAACTATATTCTAATGGATTTCAAGTATCTTGGCAAAGTCTTTTAAAATGGCTGCTTATATTTACTAGTAAGCCCACTAAACTATAATTATGACTAGTTGAATTAGAAATATGTAACTTAAGCATAAATGTTGACAGTCTTCGCACAGAGCTGCTTCCTCTAAGCTTTCTTGTAGCATTTTAGAAAGTTGGAAAGTAATTATTGTAGATGACGGAACTGTGTAGAAAGACTAATACAAGTGATATAGAAACAATTTGAAATTTGTGTACTTTATTGAAGCATTTGAAGTTTGAGTACTTTATCTCCAAGCCGCCCCCCCCTTTAAAAACATCAGGTTTTTCAAGTGCAATTAAGAAAACACATATGGCAACCTTCATCCGTGTCCCAAATGGCAGGCAGGACTTGGCAGCACAAATGGAGAGTGGGTTGGGGAGGAAGAAGAGCTGGCATGCTTTAGTGTCTAAAGGATGGTCTTCCAGAGAAGCAAAAAAGTTGGTTATTGGCCCGAAGCAGCCTCCTTCCAAAACAAATGGGAGAGGCACACTGCTATCTACCATAATGAATATATGGGAACATTGTCTCCTGACTCAGCTGAAAAGCATTAGGTCACTCTGGGGCTTAAAAGGTGGACTTAGTTCCTGTTCTAGCGGCTGGGGGATCCATAGGAAGAGTCTTGTGTCTGCAGACACTGACCTTAGTAATTCCTGTAAGCAGGGGTAAATAAATGTTGGCTCAGTTCACTAGTCAGATTGTTCCTCAAGCTATGTTGGTACATCACTCATCAGGATTTTTTTCACTCATCACGGATGATTAGACGAGTGGATTTCTTGAGCCCTGTTTATAAGGGATTGTTTTGAAGCTAAAAGGATTATTACCTTGGTCATGTAGAGTAAAGTGTGGCAGAGCAAGAGATGTCAGTGGTGTTAAGATTGGATGGCTCAGTTGATAGCCAGGGACTTGTGCATCTTCACACTGGTAACTAAAAGCAGTTTAAACACTAAAATAATAATCAACCACAAGAGGAATAAAACGACTATAAAAAGCAGACAGCAGGATCCTAAAGAGTAGATTAAAATAATTCAGCATTTTTAAACACCTGGAAGAGTGTGTGTGTGTGTGTGTGTTTGTTTTTTTCAATGTGTCAAAATAACATGGCATCAAGTGAGCTTCTCTGGGGAGAGCATCCCTACCAAGATAATTTGATAACTTGTTTGCATGATCTACAAGCCTAGATCTTTGTGTTCAGTGATTAGAATTTGAATATGTTATGATACTCCAAGAGAGCTAGCTAGAGAATATTTGGACCTACCATGTTGCTTACATTCTGCCCTCTAAGTTTTAAAAATATTTATATGGGGAGCTTCCTAGAAGAACTCTTTCAATGATATAAACATTTTGATTTCCAGTAGTTCATCCCTATCTACTGGTTGGAGACAGAATCAGATTACAGTTATACATTCTCAAATAATTCACAAGACTAATTTTTCCAAGAGAAAAATTATGCCCACAATACACATTCTAAAAACCTGCAACTTTGACCATAAGCTAGCATTGCTGGGTGACACAAAATTTAACCCTTGTTTAGCAAATTGACTTCCTGAAGTAATTTCTAGCTGTAAACCAGCCAATGCAAGTTACTAAAATGCATCATTTTATTATTTTTATATTCAGTTTATATACCACCCTTCCAGTGGAGGCTCTTCCCTTAGGGCAGGGTGGTCAATGCTGCGGCAATGCCCACCCTGCCAAAAATGTCCAAAATAATAATAAATATCATCCAAAAACAATAATAATTGTCAGTCATTTAGTCCTCTGCTGCCATTGGTCTGACTGACTCAGTCACTGCAGCCCTGCACTTCCCTGCCTGTAGCTTGCAAGCCTGAAGTGTTGATATATAGTGGGCGCTGGTAGTAAAATTCCTTAAACACCTATAAGAGCACACAAAACAGTTTCAAATAACAGTGTTCATAAGGCAGTAGCCAATCCCAAGGCTTGCCTTTATTGTCAAAAGATGGGCTGAATTCAAAACGCCCTATCAGGAAGACATCATATTGATTGACAGCTCCCTCTGCCTCTGACTAGCAATCAGTGTGGCCGGGGGCAGTCCTTGTTCTAGTCTTCTGAAGGAAGAGAGCAGCAATCGCCATTTTGTTCAGACTTGGACAATGGTTGAGAGAAGAGCTTTCAGAGAGAGACCATTTATTTTGTTTGTTTAGCCTCAGATTATTTGAGTTAAATTTATGTAATTTTAAGATTATGTAAATTATGTAATTGCTAGCAACAATTACAGCGCGGTAGGTAGCAATGTGCGTTTGGGCACCTTTGAGGAACTAATAGACACAAAACAAAACTGTAGGTAGCTTATTTACACCCGCTTTTTACACCTGCTTCGAGACATCTACATCTTTCCCTAGTTACGCACTCTGGGGCCTGCCAAGCCACATCCCCCCGCTGCCGCCTCTGCATTCGCGCTGCCTTAGACAAGCGTCCTGCCGTGGCTGCTATGGATTCCCAAGAGCTCTGCCGGATCTAAGCCTGGGAACAGCGGGCAGGCACCCCCAGCAGCCCTCTCCTCTCCAATGGCTTGCTGGGCTTAGAAAAGGCGAAGGGACGCAGAGGCAGCAGGGCCAGTGTGCCAAGATCGTCCTTCGCCTGTGGGTGACTTCTGGGGACAGGAGCTCTAGCTTGCTGCCTGGCAGATGCATGGGAGCAGGCAGTAACTCTCCAAGTGGGGCTGAGCGAGGCCCTTGCAAATGCTCCGAGGCACTGTCGTCTGGGCGTGAGCTTCACTTTTGAAAGGCAGGCACTGCTGGGGCTCCAGTGAAGCCCTCTCTTTCCCCACAGGGTGAGGCGGAGTGGAGGGAGACGCTGCTGCCACCTGCTTCTTGGCTGAGAAGCCTAGGAACACAGCTCTCTCTCACACACACCCATTCCCCTTTGGTGCTGGGCTGCCAACAGTGGCCCTTCCCCAGCCACTTTTGCCTCGCTCTGGTCTGGCCGAGAGGGTCCTGGGAGTGGGCAGGCCATCAAGAAGGAGTCACTGGCAGCAGCCCTCCGCTTCTTGCTGACCTTGGGAAGGCTCCCGCCGCTGGCATGGAACGATTGGGAAGGAAAGAGGTTAGGTGGGCAGTCTGATTCTGAAGCCTGCCCAGGATTGTTTGGGTAGGAGGAGGGGAGAGTTTGACTTCAGGGTACTGGAGGAGTGGCAGGGTGAGTTGGGGTTCCTGACTTCTTTTGGGGAAGAGGAGAAGAGGGCTGTGCAAGAAAGGATGAGGATTTTGGAGTCAAATATCTGGGAAGAATTGGGAGGATCCCCTGGCTCTTAGATAGACGGGTGCAGGACAAGGAGTCAGGAGCCTTGCATTCTTGAGCTGGAAAGAGGTCTCTCCCACCCCCATCATTTTAGGATTGAAAATTGGGAGGCAGGACTGGTTGGTTCCCTAAGCAGAGAGACTGGATTAGGATGCCAAAAATATTTGGAAAATGCAAAGTCCAGCCAACTTGGAAAGTCTCAGCAAACCTTTCTCTCTTGACAGCATTGGCTTGCCATCTTGTGACACTAGCAACTGCTGTATCTGCTCCTGTATCTTGACAACCCACCCCCATTCCCCTCCATGAGGTGCTGAAACTCTTACTTTGACCAAGGTTGTGTCAAATGATGACTGAAGGAAGGAAAGGAAAAACCAGGGATGTGAACCAGCAAGAGCTGGTTTGATTTGCTTATCTAAATGCAACAAACCTTTATATAGAATAGACTTCTATAAAAGTAAGAGAATGTGTACACCACAAAACAAAGCTGGGAACAAAAATGTCTTCTCCAGATAGCCTAAGGGGAAGTCTAATATTTCCATTATTTTACCATTCTTCTACAGAATTAAAATCAGATATTGTAATACAAATTTTCTCTTTGTGGGATTTGGTAGAGAGCAACCCTAGGTGGACTGAGGTTTTTCCCATGGTATGGTGCCATTCTTAGTCACCAGATAATCAAGTTGCACGTGGAGCAGGCCAAATAAAAGGCTAGCATATGTTGTGAAGTTGGCACCATGTTTTTAGCAAACCCTAGTGATTTGTAACTAGTGGCATGACAACATCTAAATCAACTGCAAGTTGATTTTAGGTAACTTGTAAAAGACAAGTTTTAAACTGCCCAGAGACTGAAGTTTGGGACGATGTACAAATACCACCTAATGGCACAGCAGGGAAATGACTTGCCTAGTGGTCAAGCTTCCTCTTGGAACCTTGCCAAGAGGTTGCTGGTTCGAATCCCCGTTGGTATGTTTCCCAAAATATGGGAAACACCTATATCAGGCAGCAATGATATAGGAAGGTGCTGAAAGGCATCATCTCACTCTGCATGGGAGGAGGCAATGGTAAACCCCTCCTGTATTCTACCAAGAAAACCACATGGCTGTGTGGTTGCCAGGAGTCAACACCGACTCGAGGGCATAACTTTATCTTACAAATATAATAAATTTAATTAATTAAACTAAATAAGTTGGAAGTATCTTGATCCTACTGTGAGGGTAGCATAAAAGTAACTGCGTGGGGGGAAACGCTGGTTGTACAACTCCAAAGGAATATCTAAACAAAAAATGACCTATATTCCATTAGGAGTATGGAAAGTATCGAGTATAGGAACCCCAAGTTCTCTGTGGAAGCCAGGCATGGGGGTTGCATGTTAGCTATTCTGACCAGTGAAGATCAGTTCAGTCTTGGAACACTGGGCACATCCAGATTCCTGAGGAGCGTTAGCGATGATGAAATGATGTCTGGTTCTGTAAAGGTGGGGTTCAGGCAAAAGAGAACCACATGTCGGAGAACTTGGTTTAACAGTTCTACTTCCTCCTGTCTTGTAGCTGAAAATTTAAAATAATCATTCACCTATATGAGCATCTCTTAACAAAATGTGTGTACAAGTAGGGATTCAGTGTTGTCCCTAAATATTGTACTGGTGACTCTTCCCAGTAGGACAAAAAATCTTTTGTGCCCAGTACCTTTAGTGACGGACTTAAAGGAAAAAGCAAACATGATGCTTGCAAGTTTGGTGCTTTCTACTTGCATTTTACAAATTGGCTACAGATCAAAAGATTGCCAACGGGCTGCTTTTGCACAGGAAAAGGCAGTCAGAAATACTTTAGTGCTATATCTTGCTAGAATTAGAACTGATCTCAAAACTTCTGTGACTAGGATAGAGAAGGGGGAAGAACACTTATTGCTCCATGATGTTGCACCTTGATGAAATCTTCTCCCTACTGATTTAAAAATATTGGAGTCTTCATGTTGGGCTGAAAGCATGAAACATGAAAGCCCAAGGATGTAGACACTTGACTACAGGCTTCTGACCCAGTACATTCACAGACCCAACCCTATTGATATTTATTTGGAAGAAAATCTTTGGATTTTACTCCTACATGAATGTGCCATAGTTTCTAGCCTTACTGAATGCACTGAATAGTGTTGGGTTCTTCTGTCTAAAACTTGTATACTGTTTGTACCTTGAAGATAAGGACTAAAATTTCCTGAAAAGCTGCCAGTACAACATCTTTAAAAGAGGTGAATCAAGTTTATGAACTGATTGTAAGGGACAATAGGTTAAGGAAATATGTTGGGCTTGTAACTCAGTCTGTCCTCTGCGGGGCTGTGTGTGTGTGTGTGTAGTGTTACAAATTGTGATTAGGCCATTGTCTGAAAATATTTTGTATTTGTAACTAGCTAGCATATACAGTATATGTTGCCAGAAGAGATTGCAAAATGATTTGGGGTCAACTCATGTTAAATATGGAGAGGTGAAGAGTGAGGAATTCACAAAAATGTGGTGTCTCTGTGATTGTGCGTTCAGAGCAACAGCTGGCATCCAGTGACCAGTTAACCAGCACTTTGCTGTCAGTTTACAGAACGTGTACAGTACAAATTCAGCTTGAGGCAAACTTTGTGCCATATAAAAGGATCCAATGAAGATCAGTGCTATTTTGGAATAGCTTGCAGTATATATTGGTCATACTGACCTCTGCGGGTGTTTGGCTTATTCATTACATACACCCAGACAAATAATTATGGCCAGTGGTTCTTGGTCACAATAGGCTTTTGCATAACTTAACGACATAAGGTTACAAACTGAATAGTAATCTTCTTTAAGCGTGTAGTGTGTGCTGTTGTGCTCTGTTTGCAGTTATGAGTTAGTATTGCTAAAGAAAAGGGCTTCCCTTCTTGACTGGTATAATTAAATTGATTTAGTTATCCAAAGTAGGCTGGTTATTTTACAAAGCAATTGGTTTTGGTATCTGGAACATGAAACGTGTATCCATGCACATCATTCGTGCTTTTAAAAGGTCAATCAGCCAGTTCAGAAGTAATGCTGAGTATGATGACTCGGAAGTGTGTCCCCTTCCCCTGTTTGTGCAAGAATGGAAGAATTCTACTTCAACTGCTGGGTAGGAACAAACCAGGATTGCTTGACTTGTATGCAGATCCTAGTTTATTTTGGAACAGTAGTTGGACTAAGAGACAATTGACCCGTTTGTTTGTTTGTTTTGATTTCTATTCTACTTCTATGTATTTATTCTATTTCCCTTCCAAAAATGGCTCAGGGCAGTTTACACAGATAAATAATAAATAAATAAGGTGGATCCTGTCCCCAGAGAGCTCACAGTCTAAAAAGAAACACAAGTTAGACACCAGCAACAGTCACTGGAGGTTGTGTTGCGGGTGGATAGGGCCAGTTACTCTTGCCCTGCTAAATAAAAAGAATCGCCAAGTTAAAAGGTGCCTCTTTGCCAAGTTGATGTATAAATTGCACACCACAGTAGCTTCATCTTTACATTTGGATGTAAGGAATGTTTCTGTTTGATTCCTAACCAAAATCTAAAGCAGGAAACTTTAGACTCTTGCCTGAGCAGAGGATGGTGCATGTTTTGCAGAGCCTCAGAGTTCCATCTGAACCAGCTCATTCAGATTTTTTATTTTTTATTTTTTTTAGGAATGGAAATGCAGCCCAAGGATTAAATTTTTTTAAAGGTGGGGGAAGCAGCATTTGAATGTTTGAATTGCAAATACTTTAGAAAAAAATAATAGTAATAATTATTGGGAGGATATAGTGGTATACTCTGAAAAGTAAGCTTTCCTGAACCTGTAGTGAAGTGTAAATTTAGTCTTGTAAGGTATGTTGACTTTTTTGTATCAAACTAATTTTGTCAGGATGTGTGGATGAAAGCACACTTTTCTGAATAACATAATAACTAACTGGATGTATTTTTCTGAATTAAAATCCAAAAAAGCAACTTAGGGGTGTACGAAACTATATTGACACATACTATTGAAATATTCATTCCTTAATACATGGCTTGGATAGTGTCGTGTAGAAAATGTATAGTCAAACTCCTGTGGTGTGCAATTTATACTAAACAAAGTGTGCAAAGCTAAAGACATGCCTTTTGCATTGTGCACGCTAGGGATGTGCATGAACTGGCACAGCAGCCACAGGCGGGGTGAGGATCGGTTCCTTTTTAGGAAGGAGGAACTCAGATGCTTACCTATTCCGCCACCACTCCACCACTCATCTGGGACTGGCGCTGGCATGCCATAGACCGCACGCTGGGAATGTTTCCTCATTCCCAGCAGCCTGCACGCAGTGTTGGCATGCACATGGCATTTTGTATGGTGATGCTGATTACGCACATGGTCGCTGTGCATACATGGTGGCCATGTGTGTGCCGACGCCGAGTGCAGGCTGCTGGGAACAGGGAAGCAGTCACATGTGGTCTTTTGTGCACCGGTCCTGGATAAGTGGCAAGGCAGCAGCGGAGAAGGGAAACACCTGCGTTCCTCCTCCTCAAAGAGATCGATCCCTGCCCCACCGGTCCAGCTTGGGTGCATCCACCTGAACCAGTTTGGCACTTCCATCCTGAGGCGCCAAACCAGTTTTGGCACTCTATAGTGCACACTCTGCAGTTTTTTGCTGATGATTTAGTAATTGATGCTTGCTTTGTACATTCACATCTTTACATTATTGATCCAGCCCTGAATCTGTTCTGTAAAAACTGCTCCAGCCGCTTATATTTATATGCTGTAATTTTGGGCACAGTAAATAGGACTGCTGACTGTGGCTGATTTCAGACATAACAGGAAACCATAGTTACTCACAAGAACAAAATGTGGGGTCACGTATTGCCCCCTACTCCCTCCACTAGAGGAGAGCAGTGATTGCTTCCACTGTAAGAACAAGCAGTAGTTCCACAGGTATACAAACTGCTTTTCTTTTCTTTTTTAGCAACCCACTACTTCACTTCCCCTTTTTCAGTATTGCCTTACTATTTCTCTCTCTCTTTTTCCAGGTAAAGAAGGCTTTCTTTGCCTTAGTGGCAAATGGTGTCCGAGCAGCTCCACTGTGGGAGAGTAAAAAACAAAGTTTTGTAGGTAAGGTAACAATTTCAGTATAGAATTGTGTGGGTGGACATAAATTCCTGTAACATGAATATAGTGATATTTGTTTCTCCTTTCCTTCAGTCTTCTGTATCTAAGAAATAAGAAATAAGATTTGATCACAGGCTTGATAACAGAGGGATGGCAACATTTTAAAAATGTGCTTGTCTTTTGGGGGGCAGGCTGTTCAGCTTGCTTCTCAAAGTGACTTGGGATCGCAGTGCCCCCCAAATAACACATTGTGCTTATAATTCAAAGCACATAGAATGGAGTCTGAGGGTATCTTGATGGAGATCTTTTTGTTACAGTCTGCCATCTTGAAAACTGAGGACAGTCGCACAGATTTTAAATACCTCCCCTTTAAAACTGAATTGGGAGTGGGGAAGTGGCTGAACAAAACCCAGTTTCCATGGTAATTAAATACCATCAAGTGGATTTAATGGGACTTCAGTATTGAAAGAAATGGAATGTAGCCTCCATTTGTTTTGCTTAGAATTATTTGTTTGACTATTGAAATGCAGACTGGGGTTTAGGATGCTTAGGGATTCCCAAAAGCGGGGCAGGAAGCATATCACAAGTCCAAGGAGCCAGTCCTACAAATAGCTGAGCAGTGTTCCACTTTCTTATAGCTGCAATCTTTTAGGTGCTTCATAGACATTATTTTAATGTCTTCATAGCTTAGAGGAGCAATTTCAGTCACAACTAAAATCCCGCCGTCTTGTTTTTTAAACTCCATTTGACTTTTCAGAAGACCTTTCTAGGCCTCTCCTCTGTAACAAGATGCAATATGCTGGCAGTTCTGACTCCCATTTAAGGGGAAAGTATGCCTTGGCTATGTCCAACACAGTGGCCCCACCAGGCCTCTGCTGCTTGAAATGTGTATTTCTGATTAAAGGGTAATGAAATCTATGCCCTGGCTTGTAACTTGCCCCTCTTGTGTAAGGCATGATATTGTTACTAAAGAGAATGACACAGGCATGATTTTTTAAAAAAAATATGTTCAGACAGAGCATCATATCTTGGTTCGGCATTAAAAGAACAAGCCTTGGGGTTGCATGTTTCCTCATGTGCTGAGGTTGGAAAGTGAATATCTTCATTAGCTGTTTTGTCTAAACCTGGCAGGCTTTGGTCTGCAGCAAATGGAAACTGGAATTCTCCAATATCTGTGTGTGAGAGGAGGAAGGAACATGCAGCAAATAGCTGCTTCGGGGTGTGGAGTGATTCTTCAACCGGAAAACGGAGGATATCAAACTTCCCCTCACTGAGCCCAGTCTGGATTGTGTTCATCCCCATTGCTCTTCTTTGGCATAAAATAAATACTTCGTGGTTTAAGCCACTCTCTTAATGAGCCTAATATACAGGTGAAACTCAGAAAATTAGAATATCGTGCAAAAGTCCATTAATTTCAGTAATGCAAATTAAAAGGTGAAACTGATATATGAGACAGACGCATTACATGCAAAGCGATATAAGTCAAGCCTTAATTTGTTATAATTGTGATGATCATGGCGTACAGCTCATGAAAACCCCAAATCCACAATCTCAGAAAATTAGAATATTACATGGAACCAAGAAGACAAGGATTGTAGAATAGAACAATATCAGACCTCTGAAAAGTATACAGTGTACTGTGCTTGATTGGCCAGCAAACTCGGCTGACCTGACCCCATAGAGAATCTATGGGGCATTGCCGAGAGAAGGATGAGAGACATGAGACCAAACAATGCAGAAGACCTGAAGGCCGCTAATGAAGCATCCTGGTCTTCCATAACACCTCATCAGTGCCACAGGCTGATAGCATCCATGCCACGCCGCATTGAGGCAGTAATTGCTGCAAAAGGGGCCCAAACCAAGTACTGAATACATATGCATGCTTATACTTTTCAGAGGTCCGATATTGTTCTATTCTACAATCCTTATCTTCTTGGTTCCATGTAATATTCTAATTTTCTGGGATTGTGGATTTGGGGTTTTCATGAGCTGTACGCCATGATCATCACACAATTATAACAAATTAAGGCTTGACTTATCTCGCTTTGCATGTAATGCGTCTGTCTCGTATATCAGTTTCACCTTTTAATTTGCATTACTGAAATTAATGGACTTTTGCACGATATTCTAATTTTCTGAGTTTCACCTGTATATTTGGAACTTGAGGTGAACGGGGCTGGGACTCTTAATGCAAACCACTAAAAAGGATCTAGAGAGGATTGTTCATGTCTTGTATTGTCACCATGTTTTTGGATGTGAGCACTTTTGCCACTGTGTGCTTAACTTTTCAAAAGTGCTGTCTATAGTGAACAGGGAGGTTCGGTGTGGCCTGATCTGGTTGTGCATGCTGCAGCAGCTACAGCTACATATGCAGAGCCATAGTTTAAAAGCAGTGATCACATTGACTAGTAGTTTGTGGCGGTGGGGGGCATGGATTCCACCCCCCCACCGCCAGCTCTTTCCTCCTGCCAAACAGCTGATGGGCACAACTACAGTGTTTTGAAGAGAGCTCCTGACAAGCCAAACTGGGAATGGGAATGCTGTACACATTTCTAACTTAATGTAGTTTCTCATCCAGATTAATTGCATATACTTGTGAGACCCTTAACTGAACATTATATACAGTATGTATATGAAGTTGCCTTTTATACAGAGTCAAACCATTGGACCATCTCACTTAGTATTGTTTACAGTGACTGGCAGCAAATAGTTTCTCAGCTGTATCTGAAGATGAAGATTGGACCTGGGACCTTCGCATGTGAAGCATGTGCTTTGCCACCTAGCCACAGCCCCACAATCAGGCTGTCTGCAAAACATTCTGGATTTAATATAGTAGATACAGAGCATGAGCAAAAGACAGTCGCATCTCCTTGGTTTGACTGAAAACAGTGCACAGATATTCTTTCAAGTGCTATGCGTTATCAGTGAGATGATCCAATATGCTCTGGGTTGCCGAACTAGATCATAGTAGCTTGCTGTTTCCTTGAGAGAGAAGGGATCATGGACATGCACAGAAGTGAACAAGAAGCCCCCTTGCATATGTGAGACTCTGCATGTTGGTGTAAATAGAACATTTGAAACTGAATTTTGAAATCTTTTCTTTATCTTGTTACAGGAATGTTAACTATTACAGATTTCATTAATATACTGCATAGATACTATAAGTCTCCAATGGTAAGTATTGCCTCATAATTAAAATTAACTGAACATATTTTAGGGAAATGGTATGCCTGAAAAGTTAGAAGCGTTACAACACTTAGTTTTAAAGTAGAAATGGATGGAGAAATACTAGCTTCTGAAATAAAATTTTGTCTTGCTGGTAAGTTTCTAGATGGTCACATGGAGGAACTGAAGTGGTTTCTATTGTGCCTTGCTCTGTATCATCCACCCAGGTCAGCTTGCAATAAAACATAAAATTGTTGCCAGCTTTCCCAAGGCCTTCTGTGTAGAAGGAACAGTAGCAGCTCGTGAACGCACCACTAGGGGGGCGGCGGGAGGCATCTTTAAGGGAAAAGAAAGTCGCTGCTTATCTCTGCAATGTGCCACCCAGCAGCCCCTGCGGCGAGGAATCGCCACCACCACTCACTTGGCCTCCGGTGGGGGCTCGGCTCCGTTTACGCCAGGTGAGTGGCAGCGGCGATTCCCTGCCGCAGGGAGACTTTCTTTTCCCTTGAAGATTCCTTCCGCCACCCCCCACCCCCCACCCCAGTGGCGTGTTCACGAGCCGCTACTGAGAAGGAATCATTTCATTTGATTTCTTCTTGTATTGCCATTGGTTATTGTGTGTACTAACTTCCTCTCTCTGGGGTGAGGAGTAAAGAGAGAAATGGTGAGAGGTGGTATCGTGATTTCCTCTAGATGATACATGAATGTTGGGTTTTGTGTCTCATGCTCTTTTGGAAGGTGGGGCAGGGAGGACGTGACTAGGGATGTGCAAGCAGTTCAAAGTCAAACCAGTTCAGTTCAAAGGCTTGGGGTTGAGCTGAACCACCCCCAGTTCAACTTAACCCTGGACCGGAAACCACCCCACCCCCCGTCTGGGGGGTTCACGGACCTTTTACCAAAAAACATTTTTAATTTTTTTAAAAAAAAAAAAACTTATCTCCTCCAGAGGGCTTCTCTGAGGTGGTGGGGATGGGGGAGGGGTCCGTTGAGGTTCCCCCTCCCCCTGCCAGCCTGCCTTCCTTCAAAAACAGTCCCATTCAGCCACTCTTCAGCCCATTCAGGCCTTTCCCCCGGCGTGGTGGCCATTTTGGAGGCCGTCACACCTGTGCAATGGGCCTCTGCGTGTCCTGGCTAATTAAGAAGCAGAGCCCATAGAGAATTGTTTGCTCATCTAAGGCAGGGGTTCCCAACCTTTTTAAATTATGCACCCCTTTAGCTCAGGTACCCCATAGAGATGTTTAGTGTGTGTGCGAACGCACACATGTTACAGTTATGAGACAGGCTGCTGCAGTCACTGGCTTACATCCATGCTAGGTTACTCATGAGTACTCCCACTGAAATTAATTGGACAGGTTTACTTGTCCAGTTCTAATGGGAGTACTCATGAGTAACTTAGTGTGGATGTAAGCCAGTGACTACAGTAGCCTATCTCGTAACTAGTGTCCGTGTACACACACTATAGCTGTACCCTCAAAAGTTTCTGGATGGGAGACTCAAAACAGCAGACAGTCATCAAACTTAAAACAAGCTGATACAGCCTCACTGATCTAGCAGTACCATCCACACAACTTGGCCCTCGCAAATTGACACAAGCCAGGCTGAAGCTATGCTGCAAATCTAATCACACCAATACCCCCTAGCAATAGCAGACTTGCTTTGACATTATCATGGGAATAACTGCTCTTGAACTGTTTTAACCAGTGCAACTTCTTATTGTAGATCCCTTTTTCCTACCAGTGTGAGCACTATATACCATTGCAGGCTGTGGGGTTGCCACTGCCTTGTGCATCTGTGTGCACCAGGCTTAGGCTTCTCCTCGCTGTACTCCTCAGGATAGAATCTGCTGGGAAATAATGTGGTGGTGGTGGTGGCTTCAAGTTTTTGCCCCATGCACACCCCAGTGGCCACCTCCCCTGAGCAGTGCACATGTGCACAAAACAGATGTGTTAAGCATCTTAAAATAACTAAATGGAAATGCCTGATGTGACAGGAAAACTGCATTCTTCCTCTTGTTTGGCAACCAGCACCAAATCTCACTCACTGGCCACCCTACACCATGGGAAATCCTCAGACAAGGCCTAGTAACAGCAAAATCTATGAAGCGGTTAGGTTGGAGATTGTGGGCAAGGAGCCCCAAAAGAAGTGGGGCTGAATTAACATATTTTTACTAACCAGCTAAATCTTTGGTGGCAGGTGTCTATTTCTAACAGATGGCTATTACTTGTCAGGTGCTTAGGTTTCCATTGATTCCTTTAGGATGTCACAATGGTGAGTTGCCAGAGTCTCGCTTCTGTCCTTCACTTTCTCTGCTGTTTTCTGTCCTGCAAAAAGAGAGAGAGAGACCTTCTGTACACCTTCCAGTAGCCCATGGAGCCTGCATGACTGGATGCACCTCAATGCAAAATACTTCCTGCACAATTGAAAACTAGATCTTCTAGAGAAGGCTAGGCTGTTGGAAGGGGTTTCTGTTTTATATTTAGGGAGTGGATTTTTCTGTACAGAGCAGTATTCAAGCACACAAGTCTCTACCATCAGTCGAGTGGTGCAACCTGGTCATAAGTTTTCTGCCTCTGTGGGATCTATGCCAGTTGCATTTATGAGTGGGGGTGGGGTATTGCCAGTGGTATATTTGTGATATGCTTTGGATGGGATTTCCCCCCGTCCAAAAGCATCTGCTGCTTTAGTGATTCATTGACTCAAGAATAATGTTTAGGCCTTCAGTGATGCTAGATTTTCACTTCAAAGTCAACTCCCCTTTCCTTGGAACTCCAGACAAGCATGAGCCTAAATACACAGGATGCACATTGGTGGTAGTCCTCAGCATATCATTTGATAGTAAATTCAGCTCCTACTTCAAAAGGAATAGCAATAGTAGGGAATTAATTAAATTTGAATAGTGTTCAGTTTAAAAGGCTATTCTGTAAAGTACTCATTAACCCTGGACTCTAAATCAGTAATAGCAGGAGCATCATCAGTGAATGTTTTGGTTTTGTATATATTAACTTTTCATTGTGCCTAGAAAACGAATAGCCTTGCTTAGAGTCTGCTGTTGAAACCATGAATTTGCCAAGTAGTGTGAATGAAATCCATGATGGCATTATTTATAATAATAATAAATAGCATTAATTATTCCAATGATCCTGTAAAGCATGGCTTGCAGAATCGAGAACGAGCTTCAGGCTTGCATATTCCCTCCACTGCCTTCCCCTTTGCATATAGAATTGCTTCAGTTTCCTCTAACCATAATTTGCTGTGAAAACGGAATTGAACAGATATACTAATTCCAAAACGATAGTGTAAAAAACCCAGTTCAACCCATGGTTTCCAATTATATAGAGGTTGGTACTTAACCATAGTTTCTGTCTGGTTTCATTATCACAGCAAGCTATATAGTGGAGGGAACCAGTGCATAAAACGTAGTAAATAGGGGCCAAGAGTAGAATTTGTGACTCTAGCTTAGGGGTGAGCAACCTTGGCTCTCCAGCTGTTGAACTACAACTCCCATCATCCCCACAAGGGATAATGAGAGTTGTAGTACTACAGCAGCTGGAGAACAAAGGTTGCTGACCCCTGGCTTTATCGTATGATTTTGCAAACCATGGTTTGTAGGGAGCCAGAGTTGCCTCTCTACTAAGCCATTGTGGGTTTCAGAGCCTTCAAATAACTAAGTTTTTATATTTATAAGGCAACAACTGGCTGCCTTGATGCTATAAGAGATTTGCATACATTCCAAAAACTTGCAGTTGTTTTCCATATTTGCTGTTGTGTATGGGCTCAACTTCTTCTTCATTTTTAGTCCATCATGGGGGAAATTAAAGGAGCATTGCAAAAATAAATAAATTCTAATTTTCATTAAAGCCAAAGAGACTTGTAGCAAGTTTTCCCATTGCTACAAAACATTCCTGTCATTTCTCAAAGCATTGCTGTTGTAGTAATGTTAACAAGTCAAACCATACCAAAAAAGGTACATGGTTTATATCTTAGGAATACTCTCCCAGTCTTTAAATAGTGTGGTCAGATTGTGTCTCTTCTATTATTATTAAGAGTATTTCTGACCCCTGCAGTTAGGCAGAGAAATGAAATATGCTTCCTGCTGCTGGTGTTGAGAGAGCTTATGTCAGCGTTGGCACCAAGTCTAGAAGAGAAATTCAACTGTTCTAGCATTGTAGTCCACATTTTCATAGGATTTTCACTACCACTTTTCACTACTTCACTACTATTGCTCCATCCCTTTCGCTGTCAGGCTAGTGCAGGACTGTAAGCTAGCTTGGTAATAGGTCATTGGATCAATAGAGATTGCTTGAATGAAAGCCTGGTTTGTAATCCTGAATCCACCCCCATCACAGAGGGTGGCACTTGTACCACAAACAAGTGTGCAAGTACACCATAGCAGTGTGTCAGTATAACTCTGCTGAAGATTTGGTTCCCCATCTATAATATGGGCCTTATGCAGGCATAACGTGCGCAGGAGCTTGCCATGAGAAGCTTGTGTTCCATGCAAATTCTCCCCATCCCTGTTGTCAGGGGCCCTCCTCAGAGAGCCCTGGCAGGGTGTGGGACCCAGGGCAAATCAGCTAGAGCAGGGTCCCCTTCCAGCTGATTTTAATGGCCACAGCATGTGTGTGGGCCCTAGGTAGATTCCCTGCCTGAAAGACAGCCCTTGCCAGTTAGCATTGTCTGCACTGGCACTAACCTTTGTTCTTTGTCTGTCTGTCTCGTATTTATATAAAGGTTGTGCCGTCGACTCCTGACAACCACAGAGCCATGTGGTTTTCTTGGTAGAATACAGGAGTGGTTTACCATTGCCATCTCCTGTGCAGTATGAGATGATGCCTTTAAGCACCTTCCTATATCCCTGCTGCCCAATATAGGAGCTTCCCATATTCTGGGAAACACAGCAGCAGGGATTCGAACCAACAGCCTCCTGCCCTCTAGGCAGGTTGCTTCCCCACTGCATCATTAAGTGGCTCCATATTTATATACCACCTAATACATACAACTCTAGGAGGTATACACAATCCCAAATTGCAATATAAAAATGAAAACAAACATTCTTATTTTTACAGAATAAAAACAATTCAGAGTGAAACAATTTAAAATAATTTCATAGGATAAAAGCAATTATACAGTTTAAAATTAATTGTAATTAAAAGCCTGAGAAAACAGATGTGTCTTAAGAGTCTTTAAAAAGCAATAAGAGTTGGAGAAGCTCTTATTTTGGGTGCATTCCCAAGCCCTGGGGCAGCCATAGAGAAAACCTGGCCCCGAGTCACCTCCAGACAAGCCATAACCAGACCTTCCTAGATGATCTTAATAGGCGGCAGGGTTCATGACGAAGGTGGTCTCTTAAATATCCTGGACCTAAGCCGTTCAGGGCTTTATCGTAATGACCAGCACTTTGTATTCCTCTTTGAAACATATTGACAGCCAGTGTAATTCTTTCAGAATCAGTGTTATATGGTCCCTTTGTTGTGTCCCAGAGACCAGCCTGGCTGCCGCATTCTGTACCAGTTGTTTTTTCTGGTACAGAAAAAGAAACCAGAGAGAGTTCTGGATCCAGGAGCAGTCCCAAGCTATGTACCTGAGCTTTCAAAGAGAGTGTAACTCCATCTCAAAATACCTCTCTGCTCACCTGAGTGTTGTGCTCAAACTTAACCATGATCTAAGCCATCTCTTGAGTCTTGACCCCCCCCCCCCCCACACACACACAATCAGTACCTCTGTCTTATTTGGATTCAGTTTGTTATCCCTCATCCAGCCCATTATCACCTTCAGAGAGGCATTTAGGGAAGTTATGCCATTTCATGATGATGTTGATAGGGAGAAATAGATTTGGATGTCATCAGCATATTGATAATACCCTGCACCAAATCTCCTGATTTCTCCCAGAGGTTTTACATAGATGTTGAAGAGCAGTGAAGACAGTATGGAGCCCTATTATTAACTCTCACTTTGCAGAGCAACAGTCTCTAAGTGATACCATCTGGAATCTAATCCCACCTTCCTCAGGTGACCCAGAAGGATACCATGGTCTATGGTCTAAAGCTGCCAAGCTTTACCATGGTCTAAAGCTGCCAAGAGAACCAAAAGGATCAACAGAGTCAAACTCCCTAATTGGAGATAATCCATCAGGCCGACCAAGGCAGTCTCCACCCCATAGCCTGCCCGAAGCCAGTTTGAAATAGGTCTAGAGAATCAGTTTCCTCCAGGACTTGGTTTTAACCAAGGTTTTCAATTAAACTTCAAAGTGAACTATGGTTAGGTTTAGTTCAGACATGACGCATCACCACAGTTAATGCTACTCATGAATGGGAGGGGGCGGATTTGTATGGGCAAAGTTGGGAGGGAGTGCTTAAGCTCATGGAACCCTACTCCTTGCTGAACCATGGTTAGATGCCTAGATAACACTACACCAAACCAGATCGCAGAAGACTGCTTATAAAAGTGGTGGCTTCTAATATCCTTTAAGTACTTCTGTAAAGTATGTGTAGAGTTACTAGTGAACTGTACAAAGCGTACAAGTAGGGACAGGTGGTCTGAGAGAGGATGCTCAATCGCTTATGTAACCTACAGAACAAAATAGAAGATGCTGAAGCCTCAGAAAGCTATATTCATGGGTTTTTCATTTTCTTTATAGCTGAATAAATGCACTGTCAGAATAAATGCACATTGTTGTTATATTTCTATTACTATCTTTCAGAGCAAAATCATCTGACCCTTGTTTAAAAAAAATTTAAAGCTATTATCTGTACGATCAACCTTGTTTAATGACTAGTACTGTTCAACCAACTGTCCTCTTTGACCAGTGTAGAAACTTTTGATTTTCAAAACTATTATTGGACACTTAACCTTTCTGGAGATGGCATTAAGGCTTGGTATTTCCCCACCAGATTTCCCGTGCTTATTGTTGCACATTTATAGCAGAATGGGAGGGGATGATTCAAAATGGGATGTAATTGTTAATGACAGTGACTCTGATCTAGAGCCAAATCTGTAAAATACCTCTCTGCTCACCTGGGTGTTGTGCTAAGACTTAACCATGCTTTTTAAAATAAAGAAATAATCCTAGTTTGTAAAAACTCACATATCTAATTCTTGATGGTGGTTCTCTTTAACTTCACTTGAAATTTAAAAAGTGCACTAAAGATTAAAGCCTTAGACTTTTTTCCTTCTCCCATTACAGGTACAGATCTATGAATTAGAGGAGCACAAGATTGAAACGTGGAGGGGTGAGTAACATTTGTAAATGTTTGCTTAGAATGTGCTCCCCAAAGTCTGCTGCACAGCACTGCAACTATGTTGTTGTCAAGGACATTGGCAGGGAATTGTACCTGAAAATGTTGGCTATGTTTCTCTTGCTGATACTTGATTTTAGAGTATGAGTAGACTCTTCTGTAAGCTGCTTTGAACCTCTTGGTACTTCAAAGCAGGAGACCAGTTAGATTTAAATGCAATCGCTATACTTGGGAATTATTGTACAGGCCATGAGCTGAATGGTTAGACCAATCAGAAGTCCTGGGGTGGCTGTTGCACAGAACAGCATGGCACGCTAGCCACATGAGGGGTTGATGAAGCTCAGCTGCCTGCCTGGTACTGGGAAGGAGCACAGCAGGGAAGAGTTACGGAGTGCCCTCTAAAAGTATAAAGAAGCTGTAAGTAGGAACTAACGTGTGAAAAAGTGGTGGGTTCTAATTACATGTTTAACTTCTAGAGTAGCTTTACGTGTGTGTGTGTGTGTGTGTGTGTGTGTGTGTGTGTGTGTGTGTGTCTCCCCACTTAATCTCTCCGCAGATTTTCATTTTGTATGTATTTTTGATGTAACAATATGGTGAAAGGTACTCAAGTCCCATGGAAATCAAAGGGATATAAGCATGCTCATGAGAACAGCTGTATTTGTATTTAAGGAAAGTCCTGTAATGGTATTTAGTTTTTAAAAGAGCATTTTTTAAAGGAGCATTGACTTAGGACAATAGAACTCGTATCAAGATTGCTGTACTCTCATGTATAATATACTTTGAAATAGTATTGGCTAGTAATCTCTCTAAGAATACTTAAAAGTCAGTTATATTACATACAGTTAAATCTAAAACACTGATGGAATCGGTACTTCTCAAATTAAGGTGGACAGATGCCCTGTGTGAGTGGTGTCTAGTTTCTCCTTGGCAAATAACACTTTGATGAATATTTAAGGTTTTATTTGTGCTCAGTTACTTCATTAATCTGAAAGTTTAAAAAAAGAAATGCTGGTCATAACCCTTGTAGCTTTCCCTTTTCCCCACCATGGTATAAAGAGAAAATGTGCATGGTTACAGTGACCTCTAGTGGTTACTCTCAGCTTTTGAAGTGTCATTCTATCTTAACTTGGCAGAGTTTATCCATTGTGTTTGCAAACAGATCATACTGCAGGAGTACCATCATGGAAATTGGTCTTTCCCTTCCTCCTATTGTACTTGTCCATCTGTGTATTAAAATATAAAGATGTGTATTTCCTTAAGCAGAAGTGTCTTTAATGAAAGTATTCATTTTGATTTTGTTTTTATATACAGAGCTTTATTTACAAGAAACCTTTAAGCCTTTAGTGAATATTTCACCAGATGCAAGGTAAGTTGTGCTTTTAAAATGTTTTAATGACGATCTTACTAATGCATCTATCATGAAACTGCAAGGGCCATCTTTAGACAGATGTTGTTCCCCCCTACCTGGTGAGGATCTGTTATGGCTTCTGTTCAGATCCTGAAAATCTGTTTAGTTCTTAAAAACTAAATTCCTTTATTGATCATACAGGAATATGACTGCAGTATATATTTCCCTCCCACCTCACCCTCACTTATATTTACATGTCTATCTCTTTCTCTGTATCCCCTTCTGTCTACTCAAGGAGAATCCAGTAATAGTTTGTTTGTGTGTGTATTTATTTATTTATTCAATTTATATACTGCCCTTCCTAAAGTGGCACAGGGCATTTACGTTAAAATTAAAAACACATAATAAAATGAAATCAGAAAACACTTAAACCAGATTAAAACTAGATCATTAAAAACCAGGCTAAAAAGATAAGTCTTTAAGGCTCTCCTGAAGGCCTTGGAGGAAGATAATCCTCATATCCATGGGGAGCACATACCACAACCTAGGGATGGTATATGAGCCAGGGGTGCATAACTCAAATGCTTTGGTAGGTTGGAACCAACCATGTGCAGGGCCCGAGGTCAATTTTCAGCACATCACATCATGTGCTTGAGAGAGCTCTCGCAGCTTCCTGAAGTAGGCTTCTCCCATAGCCATTTGTGGTGCAGCCCTTGGGGACCAGCAAAAGAAATGCTGCTGGCTAGATCTGACCTGCAGACCTGATATGAGCTATGCTAATACAGCTTGCTGGATGGAGGGGTGTATACTTTATCACCATTTCTGTACACAGCCCTAATGCACAGCACTAAGGCATGTCACAACATTGTGTGTGTTGCTGCCCTCTTTTTCTTTAGTTTTAATTTGAGTCTTGCTAATGTCCAGGTTTTTCATAAAAAGTAACACTTCCTATACCGCTACCCCAGATGATAAAAATGATGTTTTTTCCTGGAGTATACCTGCTCTTGATGGGTTTTCAGGGATGGATTCACCATACTCAGCTGAATGCCAATTTATATCAAATTGGTATTCAGCTGAGTATGGTGGTGTATCAGCAAATTCAAATTATATGTTTCTATTTTCAAAACCTTCATAATTGTTAGAGTTAATTCTGTGTGTTTTATGGGGGATAATTAAGTGCCTTTTTGGATCTTGTAATAAGAGTATAATTGTAATAACTTTTTCTCTCCAGCCTTTTTGATGCTGTATATTCACTGATCAAAAACAAAATTCACAGATTGCCAGTTATTGACCCTGTGAGCGGAAATGCACTTTATATACTTACCCATAAAAGAATCCTTAAGTTTCTCCAGCTTTTTGTAAGTAGATCAAGAAGAATGTTCAACTATTGCTTGATTTTACAATAAGCAAATCTTGCCGCTGTTAATGTGTAGAAGCAACTTGGAAACTTCTGCCTCTTGGTGCAGAAATAATAGGTGTGTCAAAAGAAACAAACACTTCCGATAGTCATAGTTTTCATATATAATTAAGTAGGTAGCTGGCATGTATTATATGATCCAATATTACTGTGCTCGCATCATAATTGCAGAAACTACTTTAATTAGTAGCTCTATCCAGAGAGGCTGTAATCATCTAGTGGTTAGGGTGTCTGAGAGAGAGAGAGAGAGAGAGAGAACTTCAGTGTGGCTGATGTGGCACAGAATCAATGATTTCTTTCTACTTGAGAATCTCTCTAGCAGTGTCCCTTTTGAATTAGAACCATCTGGTGGACAAGATTTTTCTGGTCTTTATGAATGGCTGGAGGGTCTTCAAGATGTGATTAAAGGTCACATATAACATGGAACTCAATTTAAAGGTGGTGTGTTTCCTAGGAGCAGAAGAGAAGTTTGCTATTGAGAGCAACCATGTGGATGGTTTTCTTCGTTGCATTTCTCTTATGGCAAAACCACTTAAACTGGGATAGGTTTCACAAGTAGAATTCCAGTATGCATTCACAGAATTCAGATCACAGCAATACTATGGTGTCTGCTACCAAGGAGAATTAATTAATAAAACTGCATTGTGACCAATTGTAAAATATCTATGCAGTTTACGTTCTATTATTGCAAGCAGTAGGACAAAAGGATCTGTTGGGATAGGCTTACTTTTATAAACCACTCAACATGCTCCCTCAACACACCTTCCACTCCATAGTTCTGCAAAAGTGTCGCCCAAATTGTGGGACATACAACTTTTGCAGGTCAATATTTAGCACATCGAATTAAGATTGGAAGCTTGTACAGAGAAGGTAACTTTAACCCGTCTTTCAGAAATTATATATGGCTGGGTTGGAGAGAAGTGGTGCTGTGACTGTCACAAGCCACATCCCTAAAATACCAATGACACTGTGCTGTTGCAATCAACACAGCAATTATAAACACTGTTAATGTTATCTGGGAACTATCCTGCATTTTTCTTGGGTGCAGAATATAGCACTTTTACTCAAAGTGTAGCATCACCATGACAGAGTGCTATGTGGACAAAACTTGTGAAGAGCTGAGGGCTAGAACTCAAATGTTTATCTTTTGAAATCAATATTTTGGATGCAGTATTTCAGGATTGAATGTGTGCATACATATTTAGATGTACAAATCTTTGTTAGAAATTCATTTAGAATTGGTAAAGGAAGACTTGGTAAAGAGAGAAATAACTTCTTGGTATGATTTTGAACAATGGTTTGGCTGTGTAGCTTTACAAACTTAATATAATGTGCCTGGTTTCCCCCCTTCAACTTCTAGGTGTCAGAAATGCCAAAGCCTGCCTTTATGAAGAAAAATCTGGATGAGCTTGGGATAGGAACCTACCACAATATCGCCTTTATACACCCAGACACTCCTATCATTAAAGCCTTGAATATATTTGTAGATAGAAGGATATCGGCTCTACCTGTTGTGGATGAGTCAGGTGTGTATTAAGTATTCAGCCTTTTTCCAAATGATACACGCTGCTTATTTTGCTAGGAATTATCTGTTGCTGCAAATACGAAATGCCTTTATTAAATCAGAACATTCATTTATCGTTAAAATTTTATACCACCTTTCATTAACACAATTTCAAGGCAGCTTACAAAACATTTAAAACAATATAAGATTATAAAACAGTTATGCACTAAAAATATTAAATTGGAATATAAAAAAAATAAGGAACAAGAATGCTTCTTTAAGATTCCACTTTATTCAGAACACCTCTCTAATTATCCCATCGGAACTAGTGAGATTTCCAGCAGGCTGCAGTATGACAAAAGGGCTCAATTCTGCTTTGGTTTCTATTTTGAACAGTACGTAGAAGTGAAAGAACCTTTGTATGTATCTCCTCATCCACTGCATAACCAGGAATCTAGAATGATACATTTTACTCTTATGTTATCATACATTATCTTGTTCAGTCTAATGGCTCCTGATTTGTATTAATATGCCCTAGCTGCATTTTTATCATACCTCTTGTAATTTTTCCTTCCACTTTCCTCTTCTCTCTTATACACTTAATGCTCATGTAGTGCACAGAAGTGCATGGATTATAAGTAGGCTTTTGCATTGCTTGAATATAACAGTATTTCATAATTTTCGATCACACTGAAAATCTACTATATTTTGACCTCGAATAGGCTTCTTCTGCCCAAACACCCTGTTCTGTGCATATTTGCTCAAAAGTAAGTGCCGCTGCCGTGGATCCAAAGTACCATGGAGAAAATGACTTGGTGCTGTTTCATGAACTCTTGCTGAAAGCACTTGTGGAAAACCTTTCACGGTGCAGAGCCACAAACCATTGGGGGCTGCATTACTGTACCAGAAACACGGTTCATACAGAAAATGGAGGCTATGGCAGTGGCACACAAACTCTTGAGTAAGCCACAAACGTTTTTAAAAGTGCATTGCAAAGTCTGGTACAAGAGCTTGCTTAAATAGAGCCCCACTGGATGTGGGGTCACTTACTTCATGGAAAGGCCATTTCAAAAGCCAAAGAGGTTTTCTCCTAGCATGAGGGCATATTTTGGATCTAAGCCACTGAATTCATAGAGCTTTCTAAGCAAGCATGCATAAAACTGCAGTCTAAGGCTGTGAGTCTTATGCATACTTCCCCCCAGCCCCACTCCCTACTCCTGAGTAAGTTCTATTGAACTTAGTGGCGTTTCTGAATAAACCTGTGTGGAGCCTGGCTGCCAAGTTAACACTTTTAGTTCATGACTTTTACTGGGCATATGAATGCTCTCCTAAGGTTAGGGCATATCTTTCTTGTAGTTGCTAGGTTGAACTGCTGGCAGACTTACCTCGATGTTACAGACAGTGCTTGGAAGTTCTGTATTCTAGCATACCTTCCTCCTCTCCTGTCCCTATAATGTGTGCACATTACTGGAAATGTGTGTTAGGTCAGAGATACCACGCATGGAATACCGTACACAGTAGGAGATAATAGTCCCAGGAAAACTTTCACAGGTATGTGAGAATATGCCTCAGTGAAGCCTGTTGTAATCTTGGAGAAGCTAATAAGAAGAGATGTGGAAATGTACATGTGGAGGTGGGGGAGGGTTATACAGAGAGAGTGACAATTTCTGAAACTTGAAGGCATTTTCAAAGTTTTACACATGAAAATGCTCATTCAACTTCTGCAGGAAAATTCAAGTAATAACTGGATAGGCAGAGAAATCCTTGAAGGAAGAGAATTTGAGCGTAAAGGATCTAATGCTGACAATGGTAGACTAAAGGACATGGAAAACGGCTCCAGGGTTCCCTGTTTAGACTCTCACTTGCACATGATTCTTGCATTATTGCACTTCAAATGGCTTCACACTGGCTGCTATCTGATGTAGTCCAGGGATTTGATAACATGTTGGTGAAATACTCATTATTCATCCTGCTGTGATTGAGTTCTGACTGTTTACTGACACATGGTTTAAAATCATTTTATTTCCATTTTTAGGAAAAGTTGTAGATATTTATTCCAAATTTGATGTAATAGTAAGTAACTTTTTAAATTTTTATATAGTATGTTTTGCTTACACAGTCTTTCTCAATGCTGCTATTTCATTATTTTTATTCTAAAGCAGTGATTATGGTCAGGGAACCCTGCAGTTCTTTAAACAGTAAGCTTACAAGGGTTTCCTCAATATGAAGATGCATAATGGTAGATAAAGTAAATATAAAGTGTGCCGTCAAGTCGATTTCGACTCCTGGTGCCCACAGAGCCCAGTGGTTTTCTTTGGTAGAATACAGGAGGGGTTTACCATTGCCTCCTCCTGCACAGTGTGAGATGATGCTTTTCAGCATCTTCCTATATTGCTGCTGCCTGATATAGTACCAGCGAGGATTCGAACTGGCAACCTTCTGCTTGTTAGTCAAACATTTCCCCACTGCGCCACTTATGGTGACATACTGGTAGATAGACTTCCCCAAAAGGGACCTTGCTCACCACTATTGATTCCCCATCTCTAACAAAATGCAGCCACTGAGGAGTGAAATTCCTTGCTGTTGACACCCACTGCAGGACGTAATTAGTAGAATTCCATGCTCTAGCTATGTATCCACACTGGCACTATGGCCCTGTACAGAGATTGCTGTCCAATCTCCTAACCAAGTTTAGGAGATCAGGAGCACCCCATGGGTTTGCAAATGCCTCCCTTCTCACATGAGCATAGGCTGGAAGCAACCATGCCTTGGTGTGTGAGGGACAAGGTCAATTTTCAGCACACTAATTACTACATTAAAATTAATTGTTAAAAATATTAATGAAAGCAAAGGGAAAGAGCGGTGGTATCAATGGGCTCCAATCCAGGGGTGGGACCAGCAAGGTAATTAAGGGACATCTGGACTCAAGCAGCCAACTGCAGTGGACTGCTGCTGTTTGTCAGTAGGAAAGGCCAAGAACTCTTCAAGGCTCTTACTGTGGCTGCAGGACATTCCTTCCTATGGGCCAGTTAAAAAAGTTCCTGTGGGCTGGCCTGACTTAAGCAAACTGTGGTCAGCATTATGTGTGCACTGTAGGTGGCGCCAAACCCAAGTTGCAGCTCCAGTTAGAGAAGTCGCTTTGCAAAAATCTTGTCTGGGCTGTTTCCCCTAAAACGAAGGAATAGGAAAATGCTTATCTGAGAGTCCATGAGCCGTTGCTGAATTCCTAAACTTGATCAAGAGATCAGGCATGAGACTGGCTGGCTGTGCACATAATGTTGCCTCAGGCAGCCAGTCTTATTTGAGCCACATTTACTCCTAAACTCATGTGCAGACTTGTCTGTAATGTTACATGCATGTAACCTCACTTCTGCATGCACATATATTTCTCTGGAAATCTAGCAGAACTGAAAGACCGTCAAATGGCATAACTAAGGTGTTATATAAGTAATGAATATATCTTTTTGTCAAGACTGGAATTCAGATAACCACTCCTTTCTTTTCTTCTGCCTCCAGAATCTTGCTGCTGAAAAAACTTATAATAACTTAGATATCACAGTGACACAAGCCCTCCAACACCGCTCTCAGTATTTTGAAGGTGTTGTGAAATGCAATAAGCTTGAAACTCTGGAGACCATTGTGGATCGGATAGTTAAAGCTGAGGTGAGACTATTTTTGAGTAATAGTATTAACCAGAAATGCAGCCAAAACCAGTACAGAAAGGGTCCATGTGATAACCATGGAAGGGTCCTTCCAGGATATGCTAGAAGGTGACTTAATTTGTTGTATCCACTGATAACTCTGTTTTATGGTTCTTTTTTTTAAACTTAGCATAAAAAGATCGGGTTTTTTAATTGTATACAATAATATCATTTGTTTTGAGTGTTGATACTGCAAAGTAAATGTCAAATCTTACATACTAAATTTACTAAAATACTATTGTGAGATATCCTCACAAATTACTGTCTGTAGCTGCTGAGAGCTCCATTAGTAAATGAGACTGATTTTTACGTTACATATAGAAATGACCAGAGGACTTGTGGTTTGGTAGTCAGAACACAACCTTCTAATGGACAACCCAACCCAAAGTACTTTCAGGGAAATTGGGTCCAAGATTTAAGACTTTCCAGTTCATGCTCCTTCCATCTCTGTTCTGTGGGGGATGGGATTGAGGTGAGAGGCATGAGTTGAAAGGCCTGGCATTGGGGAGGAAAGCCACAGCTGGTGGGATGATGGTGTTGTAGTTTACTACATCTATCTTAAATACCTTGACTTAAAATAACATTAAAAAACCTGAAGTTCATTATCAATTCTTCAGTTAACAGCAACTTGGAGCATTGCAAAGGGGACATGACCAAGCCAGTGATCCCTGAAAGCACATGGCACCATTGATGGGCTGAAGTCTAAAGCCTCTTGGCTGAAAACTAAAATGTGTAGGAGATGGGAGTTTCAAGATGACCAGAGAGGATCATATGGAAACTGACTTCTGCCATATATTTATTAGCTTTTTGTGTTCTTTGGTGGTGATGTTTGGATAAAACTGGTAGATAGCACTATCTCTTTGGTTGCAGGGCATGGTCAGCTTCCAGGCAACACTAAGTAAAGAACTTTGCCAGGCTGGAGCATTGCCTCACTATCTGGAAACAGGGTTCTGTAAGACCTTGTAAGCAGTGTTCTCTCTAAGTTCTTTTCATCTGTGTGTGGAATTAGAGTTGTTCTGGGCAGCAGTATCAAGGCAGTGCACGCACACGTGCATTAGAGGGAACACTGCTTGTAAGCCAGATTCTGACATAGCCTGTTAATGGTTCTGTGTGTTTGCTGTCTTCTCCCCTCACCCCCTCCAGTTTAGACGGAGTGTGAAGGGATGTGTGGGGAACATTTTCTTACCACCACTGCAATTGAGTGCACACTTCCCTCCACTAAGCAAGATTAACCAAGCCATAGCTTGTTTTCTCTATTTCTTCTGCTTCTCCACCCAAGAAATGCAGGTTGGCAAGGAACACTTGATTCTGCATATTAGGGGTGGGCACAAAACACATTTTGTTCGGAACAGAACACAAAATGTTCTGTCAGAACAAATGGTCAAGCTAATTGTTCTGATGGAATGAACCCATTCCAGTGGAACGTCCTGACTGCCATTTTGGAATCCAAATTGGCACTCTTCTGGCCTCTGCGCATGCACGGTGGCCATTTGCATGGTGGTGCTGACCACACAAATGGCCAGCACACATGCAAAGAGGCCACAAAAGCATCATTTTGGATTCCAAAATGGTGGTTGGGATGGGCCTCTGCGCATGCGTGGGCGCCACTGTGGATTCCAAAATGGCATTTGGAAGAGGTCAGAACATCCCACCTCTTTAAACATTTTTAAAGGATGTTCTATTCTGAGCTCGGAACGCTTGAAATGGCCCATTTCGAGACAGAACATTCTGACCATGGAACATTCTGCACATATCTACTGCATATTTATTTTGGCAATTGAGCATCTGATTCAGCTTGTATTGCCACTCCTTTAAATCAATACTCTGAGTAATGAAACTTGAGAGAGATGACCAAAACCATCCAATGTAATTGCCCTATCTAAAGTATATCAAGAAAAGAGGAACATATAAAAATAGAATTTCGCCTCCCTTTTCTGTTTCTTCCCTGTGTTCCCCATTTGTATCAGGTGGGTATGACTGTTCAAATACAAGAGAAGAGGAGCTCTAAGTTACCTGACTGGTATGTAGTTCACCTCAGTCTTAAATCATTGAAATAGCTTGACTTTATTCTTGCTGCCTTTATCTCTTTGACAGTGGCCTTTGTTTGCACTCAGACGTTCTCCAACTCTATACCAAAAGGTTGCTAGAGGAGTTGGGGATGGGGAGGACTAGAAGACTCTTTATTTTATTTTATTTTATTTTATTTTTATTTTTTCACATTTCTATATTGCCCCATATACAGATCTCTGGGTGGTTTACAGATTAACAATGAAAATAATTAAAACAGATCATTTAAAACAATATAAAATGACTATCAATAAAACTTTAAAACATGATCAAATAAGTGCATTTTCAGGTGTTGCTTAAATGGAGCCAAAGACGGGGAGGTTCTGAGTTTGCTTGGGAGCAATCCTAGCTGGTTTTGGATTGCCAGCATACGAGCTGGCGGTAAGCACAACCAGACCTCCCCTGATGGTGTTAAAAAGTGGTGGAGTTCATGAAGATGGTGTTCCTTTCAATACCCTGGGCCCAAGCACTTCAGGGTTTTATAGGTAATAACCAGCACTTTGTATTTTGCCCAGGAACATATTGGCAGCCAGTGTATGAGTAGTTATTTTAGAATAGGAGTAACGTGGTCTATTTGAGTAGCCTTGGAGACCAGCCTGGCTGCCACATTCTGCACCAGTTGCAGTTTCCAAACTGTTGCTCTTAAGAGCAATAACTCAAGTGCCTAGCATATCAAGCCATCTTTGAGAAGATGATAGTTCTCTTTAAATGTTGTGTGGGAACTTGTCCAAATGAATAAATGCAGAGTATTTATACATCTTTCACATGAATTTCTCTTCTGTGTATATAAACCAAAAGCATTAACTGCAGAGTCATTTGGGATTTTTCAAATCGTTGACTGCTTGAACGCAGCATTCCTTGTTGCGAAACATTGCAGACCTAATGCAGAGAAGTATGTGACTCGTGCCACAAGCTCAGCAAGGTTGTGGACTAGTGTTTCTCAGATCGGCATCCATGCACGGAAGAAGAAAGGAGGCAACTACCATGTGTCGCAGGCTTGGTGCTGTGTTACTCCTGGATCTGAGGGGCAGGGTCCCAGGCCCCTTGTACTACTTGCCTCTTGAAAACAGCACTATTTTTAAATGACTTCTGAAAACACACTTGTTTCATCAGGCTTTTAGTTCATGGTGTGTTAAAGTTTTATTTACAGTATTTTTTCATCTGTTTTACATGATTGTGGGGTTTTAGCTACTGTTTAGATTGTAAACCACTCTGAGATTTTATATAGGGCGGTATATAAATGTGTTGAATGCATGAATAAAATATTGCTTGTGGCAAGGAAGCACTGTTGAAGACTTGTTGCACACTCAAAGGAAAGTTGTTGCTGCCATTTAGCAAACCACTTTGAAAGCAATGTGTGAATATGGTAAGAGGGTCTGGTATTCAGAAGTCCTGCTGGACACAAACCAGCCATTGAATGTACCTAAAATAGCTCTCTGGAGTCTCTTTTATAATTGACAAAACACTATTGGGATGGAGTTTGATGTTGTAAAGTTCTAATTATAGCAATGTTAACTATTTTATAATGCAAGTAACATTACATGTCACTTTTATAATAAAAATAGACTTGTTAGTTTTTAGCCTGTGTTCCTTGTTAGATTATGTTGCAGTATTTAGGTTACAGACAGTATCTATTTTTAACAAGAACTTTCCACTTGAATGTGTTTATAATGAACAGGAATAATTTCTGTTGAACTTTACATTCTGCTCTGACAAGAGACAAATAAGGAAAAAATCATTTCTTCATTCTCAGATCTCTTCATATTATCTTTGCTCCTAAATAATACCTGGTTGGCACTTCTACAATTCTTTCCTAGCTGTAAGAAATGAAATGTATCCCAATACTCTGCAACATGTACTTGTTCCAGTTGTGGAACAAAGCGAGGCTTTCAGTTATTCATGTACATCCTCACAAACAAGTGTATGTGGATGCACAGCACTAACAGAGCCGGAGGAACAGAACCGTGCAGTTTGTTGCAATAGCAATATCTATCTGTCTGTCTATCTATCTAATTCACTAAGGCATATCAGTGGCTCATCCTGTGTGTGGCAGCTCCCGCGGGAGTTAACAAGTAAGGGGAGGGGGACAGGAAAGCAATAGCGGCAGCGAACATAAGACCAGTGGGAAAGTAGCAGGGGGTGGGCGGGGAGAGAAACTGGCAGCAGAGCGGGGAGAGAAAGTAGTGGCTGGACAGAAAAAGCAGCTGTCCAGGCAGCCAGCCAGAGAGAAAAGACATTGGATGGGGGAGGGCTGAGAACAAGGAGCCGAGAACGAGGGAGAACTAGATGCCCGGGCCAGCTAGTATTGGTAGAAAATTAAATTTTGACCAAAGCTTGAGCTGACAGTATTGGAAGTCAGAACCTTTTTTATTTCCCTCTCTCTCCTGTATCTCACCAATAAACTTGAGAGAGATGTGGGATGCTCTTTCACCCCTCTGGAGTAGAACAATGTTTTGATTTTTAGAAAGACTTTATCTTTATCTTTGGGGACTAGTAACACCTAAGTAACTTGACCTCCCCCTTATTAAAGAGTTCAGATTATTTATGTGTACTAGCTGGCCCTGCGCAGAACATCTGCACCCTAGCTCTCATGCCTCCCTGGACAATCCGGCTCCCTGCGCTGCCATCCGGGATGGCAGCGGAAGTGGCAAAACCTTCTCCCCCCCCACCCCCCACTCACTCTTGCATACTCCGCCATCCCTCAGCCTCCCCACCGGCCTCCGTCACATTGCCCTGCCAAGTCTCCTCACAAGGAGGATGGCCAATTTGGGCAGAAAATTGAGGAAAACAGCCAAGCTGGGTTTTCCCTTCCGGCCAGCACTGATGGCCCTCGGTGCGCTCTTCCGACCTGGCCATCCTCCTCATGAGGAGACTCGGCAGGGTGGCAGATGCCGCTGCTCAATGTCTCTTCTTCCTTCCTTGTTGCCGTAGAGCCTCCTCATCCTCAGCCCTCCCTCCTTCCTCCTCAGCAGCTGCCCCTCTGTCCCCCACTCAGTCCTACTCTGTGCCTTCTTTCTCACAAATCTCTCAGGATGTGCCACATACCACGGGATGTGTGGCATACATACTAAGGCGCGCGTGTGTGTGTATATGTATATGTAGATATGTGCTTATGAGGACATTTAGTCCTCATTCTTAATGTTTCTATTCCATTTATAGGTTCACCGATTGGTGGTAGTGAATGAAGCAGATAGTATTGTTGGTATCATCTCCCTATCCGACATCCTACAAGCATTAGTGCTCACACCAGCAGGTATGGATGCAGCAGTTTGTTATGCATTTCTAGAACATAAAAGTACTTTACAGTCCTCAATATTTCCTTGCAGCAACTCTTGAGAGGTAAGTGAAGCTGATATTGATTTTCCCAAAGCCCATTCAACAAATTTAGTCTTGGCAGAAATGTCTCACATGTCCACACCCCACACTCTACTAACTGCATCATATTTTTTATTTCACTTTTATTTTATTTTATTGAAAGTTTATCCTAAACCCAGCACCTTAATTAGTTACAGCACCTGGAGGAGAAGAAGAAATAAACTACTGGACTATTATGACTTGAAGGTCCAGGTGCACCTGTGAGAGCCACTTGTTGACTAGCCACAAACCAATATTTATTCCTGTAGGAGCTCTACTGTGCAGGGGTTCCTCACTCATTGTAGTGTTTGTGCACGGGTCTCTGCTTGTACCTCCACTTTGCACATTCAGCTGCCCCTTATGTTGTACAAAGAAGCCGGTGCTCTCCATGAGTACCATGAGCAGACTGGAAGCACCTGCAGAACTTTGGAACTGGCTGTTGCCCTAGCAGAAAAAACCAAATAAAAATATACCAGATACCTCTGTTGTAGTAGAGCTTTATAGTGTAACGTGTATTGCCACAGCTTTCTTACTGCTTTAAGTAGGATTAAAGATATAAAAAGAAACTAAAATCTTACTAAAATCATAAAATGTATCAGAATGAAAAACAGAGGAGCTTCGCCAACTGGGGAGACCCAAGGTCAAATCCCTATTCAGCCATGATACTTGCTGGGTGACTCTGGGCAAGTCACTTCACTCTCGGCCTAACCTGCTTCACAGGGTTGTTGTGAGGAGAAACTTAAGTATGTACACTGTTCTGGGCTCCTTGGAGGAAGAGTGGAATATAAATGTAAAATAATAATAATAAAACTGATCCAAGAGTCAACATAATAGTTTTGGAGGAGCAAAAAAGGATTCCTTTTGCCACTTGCAGAACCTGGCATGGGTGCCATACTCCATTCCAGGACACTGCGAAGAGGCAAAGGCATGAAGACTGGGCAATACTGAGAGAGTAGAGTCAGGCTTTGCTGGGCAACCACCTCTCAAATATTGAGGCCTTTGACAGTGTAAGGCAAGGCTAGCAGGACCTCAAAATTTTCTCAGGTTGCCTTAATCCTGCCTTGTATGTTTCTATAATGGAATAACATCAAACATCACTGAAATATATAATTTTATAAATTGGTGTTGATTATTGATCACATCACAGATATACAGTAACTGCTTAACACTTGTGCAACCACACTTGATACGTCAGTTGCAATAGCAATGCTTGCACTGTCTAGGGAAGCATCTAGTTTTCTCAAGTAGAAAATAATGTATATTGAGTGCTGAGAGAATGCAGGGTATCCCACAACAGAAGCACAACTTGACAGGAGATGTGAAAGAAATAGAACATAGAAGTATGCATTTATTGTGTAAAATGCCTGTGCAGAAATACCAAGTCTAACCTTTTTTAGCCTACTTTCCAATAGGCTTATGAGATCACCCAGCAGTTCCGTGTGTGTGCGTGTCCCTATCAACTTTGCAGTGCCTGGACTAATATAAGCCTAATAGGGTACAGTTTGTAGAGACACCTCAATGGCATAGTTTGTGATTATGCTATCCACCCTGATTTAAGATGGCAGACACATGATCGTTTGAGGCGCAAGAAGGCTAACGTGTGGGTGCCTGATCAAGCTGAACCAAATTTAGTCCAGTTGTAGGGATAGTGAAAGGAAAGTAGGCAGATTAGTTCTTACTAGAACTTGTTTTCTTTTGTTCACAGGTGCCAAACAAAAGGAAGGTGAAACAGAATGATTGCTGTGGTCGTATAAACCTTCGTAGAAGAACTTGAATAAAGTTACTGGGTCATGTTTGCCTCGAACACTGATGGCAATAGAGAAGAGCAAAATGGTGATGAGTGTGTGTATGGGACTGAGTGATGGGTAACTAGTCTATTATTTCCCAGTGATTGTCGCAAAAAAGCAGCATGACAAAAAGCTTATGTATTAACAAAAAAAAATAGGCTTGCATTTCAAAATCTTTGCTGAAAGACCTCACATGATGTCCTTCATCCAAAATGCACTGTAGCCTGAAATACCTTTTTTTTTTGTATTTGATAGAAGTCACTGGTTAGCAACAGATATCTGACATAAGGCAAGTGTATGGCATATTCATATCATAGTGCCTTATGTCAAAAAGCCAACAATATGTCATCACTGTTGCCCATCACAATAAGAGGAAGTATTGTGCTAAACAAGACACTGTATTTGAATGTTTGAGTTGCTAAACCTAAAACCAAATCAGTTTCGGTTATCATTAGATCTGTCATAAAAGCTGTAATTTTGAATATTGGTAGATTACATTAACTTTAATGACAATTTTTGTGTGTTTATAAATGTTGCATTCTGAACAGAGATGGTAAAACAAGACTGATCTGAAACCAGCTTTATTTATTTTTATTTTCTTGCAATTTTTTACACATCTTTGGTGGATAGCTAAAACTTCACCATATCCATTAATAAAACATTGATTGTTATAAGGAGGTGCATACTTCTCGTTACTGAAAATAAAAGTGCAAAGTGTATTGCTTTTAGCAGCATTATAACAGGACCATAAATGCAGGGGTTTATGAAGCACCTGTTGAAACACACATGACTGGCACATGGCATATTTCGAAAAAAGAAAAGTGGAGGTGGGGGCAGCAAGAAAGAGGAACTTAAGAAAAGTGATCCACAAGCATATGAAGAATTTATATTGCTTATACATTTGCCAAAGGATAATTATCATTCTGGTATTTCAAAAGCTTGTATTGAAACCCATGGTGTGAAAATACATAACTTTTAGGTTTTACTATATTGGATTGAACAATAAACATTGTATCCAAGGCAACATAATTCATTTCAAAAATTATGCTTCATAATTGTACTCCAAATGAACTCCCAGCAAAGTCGTCATTCTGGCATATTCCAGAAGTTTGTATTAATCTCATTCAGAAGTTAAATATTTTCCCCAAACTATAGTTACTTCCTTATATGAAACTTCTGATTTGTGATATGTCTAGAGATTAAAAGCAGACTTCAAAAAACAAGCAAAACTCTCCCCTTTTGAGAAATTGAACAGAGAAATTTGTCTAAGTATGTGGAATTTGGTGTTTTTTCCATAGATGCTTGACCTCCATATCAGAGTACATGGCTGACAGTTTACATATGACCAGGCATATGTGAGATGTAAACGGACCTTGCTTCCACAGTGTCGTGTTCTGCTTTGAAGTTGTCATCCTTGGTTCACTCACTTTTTGTAAGGAATCCAGAATTCCACATATAGTGTGTGTTGATTTGTGGCAAGTATTTTTGCATGAACAAGTGCGGTGCTATCCCTAGCCCATGTGGACAGTGGGTCCTTTCTTAGGTCTCTTTTTAATATGGTGAAAATACACTCTTTGCTATTTTTTTAAATTAAAACCAATAAATAAAGCACCCCCTTCTCATGCAGGGAAGAGAAAGTAAAAGGCAGTCTTTGGTAACCTTCTATCCATGCTGAACAGAAAGCAATAAATGGGATAGGACCTATAAATAAGGAAACTATTAATTAACAGTGTTGGGGAACTTTGGATAGGATTGACTTGGGAACATCAGATAAGACTTTTGGTCCTGGGGAAGAGCATTGTTGAATACTATTAGAGCTGCATTTTCTGAAGTCTGCTTTTACCGGACTCTGGAAAAGCAACTTCTCAGCATTAAAGGACCCTCCTGTGGAAGTAACTTTGGAGTAAGCAGCCAACAGAACAAGCCTCTGCTCTTGGAATTGTTGTACTCTAGCAAGGGTGTGTCTTTAAGATACTTGATCTGAACTGGATTCCTTTTAAAATTTCTGACTGTTTGGCATGTCATCATCTGAAGGGGGGAGATTACCTGTTAAGAATTGTGAACAAATTTGACAATGTTGGTAGGCCGTCCAGGATGGAATACAGAACTTTTTCTGTAGCAGAGTTTGTATGTAATTTACAACACAGGAAGGTGGTCAAAATGGGAGACTGTAAAGGGCTAGAACATGGTGTAACACAAGTCTTCTGCCTTTGACAAAAAACCCAAAACATATCACTTAGAAATCTCTGTGTATCCAGAATAAGTTATACATATTTAAAATATGCATAACTAACGATCATGGTTGTGAAAATGATCCATTTTTTGTTTATAAGGTATAAATATTTTTAAATCCTGTGATGAAAACTGTTCTTCCTTGCACCTTTTCCTAAACCTTTCCCAGGAAAGAGAGATTGTCTCTTTATTTCCAACAATCCTCCATGGCTTGTCCTAGTGATGAGCTTGTTGGAAAATGAGAGGTATATTCTTGCAATCCATGGGCCAGGGCTGCTTCCACAGCATAGGCCTCCGTTCTCTTGTAAGGCAGACACAGAGACTTCAGATGGATAAGATTCAGCTTGGTCAGCTTTATTCAGAGGAAATTGAGTCCTGTGCACCTTAAAGACTATCAAGTTGATTATAGCATAAGCTTTCATAGACTACAGCCCTTTTAATTGCATGCATGAAGTGTAATCTTCCAGTACGCAGGGATTTTGGAATTCTTGTTTTGAGGATAACTACTTGCATGTCTGCAGCACTGTCCTGGTAGATCAAAATGTTCCCCCACTGGTTTCTGAAGGTTGCTATTCCTGATGTCAGATTTGTGTCAGTTCTTTTGCACATAGAGACTTACCTGTTTTTGTCCTATGTCGATAGCAAAAGGGTACTGTTGATAATAGTATATATCATGTTGGAGAATGAGGAGAAAGTGGATCTGCTCTGTGGAGTGGCTCAAGCTTGGGCTGAAGGTGGGGTAAAGCTTGTTGAGATCCTGGTGGAATTTCTAAAGGGCCTCCTGCCAGTGGGTCCAGATAATGATGTTACCAACATATCTCCCGTACAGGAGTGAACTTGTTCAGAAGGATACACTGCAGAGAAAGACTTCATATTTTCCACTTTACAGCACCTACTTATGTCACTTCAGAATAAATGAGTCAGCTTTAATGTTTAAATTACATATGTAAATTTTAAATGTGTGAGTTTACAGGAGATGAGCAACTATGAGAACCATGATTAGCAAATTCTTGAGCAAAAACTATGCATCTCCTAGCTTATCTTAAAACAAGCAGAGGTGCCATTAGGCCCAGACCTTGGGGAACAGGTCCATGGCCTCTATGGTGTCTCTTCCCTGGAGGGCCCCAGTGCACCTACATCTCTGCCCCACATCTGGCGCGGATTATGCAATGCCTCCTCTGTGCTTGACATGCACAGGCAGCATGGGGTTGGCCATTGGGAGGCTCACTTGGCCTGTGGCAAGCTCCTGGAGCTAGGACAGGCTGCCTACTACAGCTCCCCACCACCACCTGACTATCAGCTATGTGGAAGGTGGCGGAGCTTCTAGAGGCCTCTCTGCCAGGCTCCCAGAAGCTCCCCACTATGGCTGGCAGGCTGCCTGCAGGCAGCAGTAAGAGAGAGGCAGAGTGGCCAGCACTGACTGCCTACCAGGGTGCTGTGCACAGCCTCTGCCCTGCCCTGTCGTCCTGGTGTGCTGCCTCTGCCTGCCTGCTCAGACCTAGTAATGGAAGTTATGTGATTTCCTTTTTATAGTTCTCCCCTCCCCGCTTTGTATATTTATGGAATTAATTACCATAGGTCTATGATATCAGGCACAATTGTGGGGCAGGGTGGGAGGGCTCTGTACATAAAACCTAAAGGGGATTGGACAATCTGTTTTGTAATAATTTTGGAATTTTTTTTTTTTTAAACAATCAAAAAGTCATAACTGGCTCGTTCCATGGCAGAAAACTACAAAAATTTCTGGAACTTGAAGCCCCCACCCTTGGACCATCATTACACACACACACACACACACACACAGAGGAATCTGCCCTTTCCCTTCATAAAAAAAGGGTTGAACACCCACCCTTTTTTTTTTGCTCCATCCTTTAGATTTCCTGGAATGGCTTGGCATGGGGCTTTGATATTGAGTACAGATATAGGAGGGTGGGAGAAATCCAGAAATATTTTTTTTAATTTCCCCTAAAGTTATCTTTATCCATAACTGTTAACATCTGAATAAACTAACAAAATATATTTTTATAAATGCACTATGCTCACATTGGTTTGCAGTCCAGAAGGTCTGCATGAGAACTGTGAAGCAAGGTGCATGTGTTGTGGTTTTAACTTTCCCCCTACAAATGCACTATATGTCCAAGATGGTTTGTGATCCAGGCATGTGACACAGTCCCTGCCTGCTCGCACCAATGGGAAGCTGTGTAAAACCATGGGGCGTGTGTGGGTATAGAGGATGCTTATTTTGCAAGGGGGCTCTTTGCAAACAAGTAAGGTCCTGGTTCCAAAATTTCCTAGCAACAACTCTGAAAACAAGAACTTGTATAAATTAAATCTTGGTCCAGAAGTATCTGAATATTTTACAGTCCTATGCATATTTACCCATAAGTCCCACTGAGATCAAATGAAATTATTTCCAAGTTAATGTGCACAGGATTTCAGCCCTAATGATTCCTCTCAGTAGCAAATTAAGTCTGGTGACTTCCCATGCAATATCTATTCAACAATAGTTTCACCTCCTGTAGCCTGGACAATATTCCTGGAATCTTTAGAACAAACTTTGGGCAACATCCAGCACTGTATCCAAATTGCTGCTGCGGGGTGGCAACATACCCTCTTGCCGCCCCAGTCAGCATCAGACCCGGGCAGCAAGAGGGTACACTGTCGCCCCTTGCCAGCAATTTTGGACACAGCACCAGTGGGGGGAAATACAGTGGAGGGGGGGAAGAGCACCCTCCCTGCTTCTTAAAGGTAAACCCCCTGGCACCGAATCTGGTCATGCACACCTCTACCCATCAGGTTCCTCTGAGAAGCCTACAGGCAAGAGTTGAGGGCATGCCCTTTCCTTTGCTGCTGCTCCCCTGCAATTGGTATTTGGAGGAATCTTGTTAAGCATATAGAAGAAAAGGCCTTATTGAAAGAGAACCAACATGGCTTCTGCAAAAGAAAGTCTTGCCTCACTAACCTTTTGAAGTTCTTTGAGAGTGTCAACAGGAATGTGGATAAAGGTGATCCGGTTGACATAGTATACTTGGACTTTCCAAAAGCTTTTGATAAAGTTCCCCACCAAAGGCTCTTGAGTAAACTTAGCAGTCATGGGATAAGGGGACAGGTGCATGTGTGGATCGGTAACTGGTTGAAGGACAGGAAACAGAGGGTAGGAATAAATGGACAGTTTTCACAATGGAGGGAGATAGGAAGTGGGGTCCCCCAGGGATAAATACTGGGACCAGTGCTCTTTAACTTGTTCATAACTTGGTCACTGGGTGAAAGAGGATGCTGGATTAGATAGGCCTTGGGCCTGATCCAGCATAGCTGTTCTTATGTTCCTATAACCCTATATTAATGCAGTCGTGCCTTGCCAACTGCAAGGGTTCAATTCCTGGAAACCCTTGCAGTTGGTGATTTCGTGGTAGACAAGGCATAGAAAGCAATGAAAAACGGGGTTAGGGGAATCACGGTTGCAAAAAAATTGAATAAAAGTTTTTTTTAAAAAACCAACCCACCCCCAAAATGACCCTCCAAAATCTACCCTGGAAATGATCCTCTGACCCTGGAAATGACCCCTGACCCCCAAAAAACTACCCAAAGGAACCCCTCCCCTTTTAAATCACCAAGCTGCAGATACTCAGGTCACGGTTGGCAAGCGCAGTCACAATTTCCCAGTTGTGGTTACTCAAATGCGCAATTGGGGAAACCGTGATAGGCAAGTGACTGTATTATATTAGGAGACTAATTACTTGGCTAGTTGAATTACTTGACTAGTTAATTTTTTGACTCCTATTGAAGGTTACTTCAACACAGTATATGTAGGTATCAGGGATGACCCTTTCATAAGGCAAGGCAAAGCAATTGCCTCAGGTGGTGAGTTATTGGGCATCAGCAAGATGACCCTCACCATCACCATCAGTAGCTCTTTCTGATCTGATCCTTGCGGTCTTTGTAAAGCTTGCAGGAAGCACCAACAGCAGCCACTAGAGGGATGCTGTGCTAGGATGAAGAAGGGCAAATAATTCTTCCCTGTTCAATACAAGCGAGCCACCATTTTAAGAGATACCGCATCACTGAGGTAGCAGGAGTTAAATCCAACCTTATCTGCTACAGCAGACTAGTTCTTTTTTGAGAGAGCAATTCTGCTTTTTATCTGCTACCAATAAGGGATGGTAACTGTAATATCTATTACCATGCATATGGATTATGTGTTATGCAAAGCTCATTGACCATAGAAACGTTCTCCCATGCACCTTCACTGATGCTGCTAATCAGTTGCCCAGGACTTGGTCACATAAGAGTAAATATCACTGGCTAAAATCCAGACGTCCAGTTTATGGAAATAGCTTCTGCCAGCCCAGTAGGCTACATGTTTCTTAGGTTCATTCTTATTTATTTATTTAATAAATACACAAACACACACACACACACCTGTAAGCGGACAATTGTATCAATATTAGCCCTTCTACAAATTTAAAATATATTTAAATATTTATGCCACCTCTTAATCACAGGGATTAATGCAATTTAATTAATTGCATTTGAAAAAATACCCTGCACTGGAGAGTGGGGGTTTCCAGTCCTGTGTGAGAATTGATGTAGGCATTTCCACTGAGCATGTTACAACATTTTTCACCTTTGGGATAATCCAATGAACCAGGAAAGCCCTGCAAATTGAGTTTTGTCTGTTGAGTTGCTTGCAGGGGGATAGGTTTTTGCTTTCACAGATGACAAAAGCCACTCTGGAGTTCTAAAACTGGCTAGGACTCCTGAGTATGCACCTGCTGAATGAGGTAGTAGGAAAAGCCCCCTCTCTCATTTTGTGAATGAGCCTATCCTGAGTTTGGATGATACAATATGTAAGTATCCTGGGCAGCCAGTATGAGGCAGTGATTAGAGCAGTGGACACAGACCAGGGAGGACTGGGTTCAGTTCTCCATCCCCCTCCATGAAACTCACTGGGTGACCTTGGTCTGGGCACACACACTGAGTCTAACCTGCCTTACAGGGTTGCTATAGGATAAGAGGGGAGGCCGGAAATCATCTTTTATACGATTGTGTGCTCCTTGGCAGAAGGGTGGGATAAAAATGTCATCTGTCAGTCATTGGTCTAGAAACATTTTGTCTCAGTTTCTACAGTGGCTAAGAGGAGCAGTGATAAATAAAGCAAAAACATGGTTTTTGCTTGCATTGCAAAGGCTCAGAATTTCAATCTATTGCAACTGGTGGGGGGAGGCAGATTAGACATATGCAAGCTGCACAGACCGTCCAAAGCTTATTGGGGTGACAGGAGACAGAATTCAGGATTTTGTCCCAATCTCAGGTTTGGGAAGAAATATAAATCCAATTAAGCACTCCTATGGCACTTCTAGTTTGTTTCTCCTCCTCCACTTCCCTGAACCCTTTCTTCCTTTCCCATTTCAATGAAAGACTAATGACCCTGAAGTCTTCATCTGATCCTTCTACATGACTCTCTTTATCCAGTATGCCAAGTCTTGCTGCTTCTCACTTCATATTACAAAAGTGCAGCCCTTTCTCTTTGCCTCTTAAGCAAAAATGTTAGTACATGTCCTATAATCTGTTGCCTGAACTACTGCAACTTCCTTTGGTCTTCCATCATCACACCTTGGTCCCCTCACTTCTATCCAGCACTGCCAGAATTGTTCACCTCTAATGACTCCGCACAACACCCTTTCATCCCAAAATAGAAGTATTTAGCCCTGCTTTCTGAATGACTTATAACATTTTAGAAGTTTGTTGAGCGCACATGTATAAACAATGGGCAACATCCAGCCTAGTTAGCTAAGCATTATTGAAATCAATGAGACAAGGTAGTCATGACTAAACTTGTGTCATTGATTTCAGTAGCGCTTAGTCATGACTAACTTAAGCCCCATTAGGTTTAAATTGGACTTAGGATGCGCAGAGGCAAGACTTTCTTTTTGCAGAAGCCATGTTGGTTCTCTTTCAATAAGGCCTTTTCTTCTATATGCTTAACAAGATCCCTCCAAATACCGTTTACTCAAGAGCCTTGGATGTGTGTTCCTAGGCTCTGAAGGGGGAAGAACCGGCGCCCCTTGCCGCGCTGAACTGCCCACTGACAAGAGAGTGGAGCATACCGGACATTTATAAAGGGAGACCCCTTGCACGAAACCCCCACCCGTCCGGGCGCAAGACCACCTTGCTCCCTCGCGCCAACCACCACCAATGACAAGATACAAGCCCCTCCCAGCCTTCCCGCTGGCGCTTCATTCTCCCCGCCTCAGGTCCAGCCAATAGCTGGCGAGCCGAACGCTCTGGCAGCCAATCAGTGCGCGCCCACAAATCCACCCCGCATCCCAAACTCAAACAAAATCACAACAGCAGCTCCCTCGCTCAACGCTTGCCCCGCGACACGCCTTGGGAACGGGAAGGGGCGGAGAGGAAAAACAACAACCCGCCGCTCGCCACGACTGGGCGGGGCCAGCCTGAGGAGGAATGACGCAGCGAAATTTCCCGCGGCGGCCCGAACCCCGCCCCACTCTCTTCCGCGCCTCGTGACGTAAGCACGCAGGGCGGACGTGAGGGTGTGAATGACTGAGGGAGGGAGGCGAGGAAGGGTGGGTGTCACGTGAGCCAGAGCGGCGCCCTCAGTCAGTCAAGTCCGTCAGTCCGCCTCGCGCGGTTCGTCTCTCTCTCGCGCGCGCGCTGCCGCCCCCTGTCGCTGCCTCTACCTGTCGCAGCCCCGCCTCGCCTCAGGCCAGGCCGCTGCCCCGCTGCTCTCGTCCTTCTCCTCCTCGCCGTCGTCGTCGCTGGCAGCAGCTCCTTCTCCTCCGCTCTCCTTCGTTTCCTCCGTCACTTTCGCCCCCTTCGTTCCCCGGAGGGTGGCCGGAGCCCTTGATGCGGTTCGGGGCCCGGCGGGGAAAAGATGCCGCCGTCCAAGTCCCGTAAGATCGCCATCCTGGGCTACAGGAGCGTGGGTGAGTCTCCTTCTCTCTCACACACATACACACCGCGCTTCCCCTGCTGCCTGGGGCGCCCCCCGCCTGGGCCTGCCGCCCTTGTCCCTCTGCCGGCGGGGAAGGGGCTTGAGCTGCTGGGCGCCCGGCGTGGACTGGCAGGCCGAGGCTGGCGCGGCGGGGAAGGGGTAGAGCCTGTCGTCGCTGCTGCTGCTGGGCGGAGGAGGACCCGGCTCGGCCTGGCCAGTCGCTTTCCCACCCCGGCGGGAAGGCGACGGGGGCCGCTGGTGTCTGCCCCCGTGTCTGCCTCCGTGTCTTCTCTCTTCCACCTCTGGAGGGATTCCTCTTGGGGCCTGGAGCTGCCGAGCCCTCTGCTGGACTCCGCTCTCCACGCGCGGGCCGACTCCTGTTCCTGCCGGCGCCGCTCTCGCCGGAGGCACTTGGGGCGTTTTTTGCATCCTCCGCGGCTGCTGAGCCGGTCGAAAGTCCGGTTTAAAACGGATTCCTTTCCTCCGCGGTCTGGGCGCCCAGTCGCAGCCCTCGCGCGCGCCAGGTTCAAACGAGATCCCCTCTCTCTCCTCCGAGAGAAGCGTGTTCGCAAGCCCTGCTGAGTTCCGTGGCGGGGACTTCAGCCTGCCCGGCTCTTCCCCTACGCACCCCTGTGCCTGACATCAGGTTGCTAGGAACGTCCTCTCTTTCTTTTCCTTTTTCCTTTTATGTTCTGCATTCATGAACTTGGTGGGGCGGCCGCTAATTCGCTCCCATGTGCGCGTGTGAAAGGAGAAGAGGATCTCTTTCAGTGGCAAAGTGCGACACGCAGAACAGTGCGGTCTTATGGTGCATCTTAATTGATGCTGGTTCAACTTATTCCTCCCTCCGCCACACACAGTCAGTTACTGTAGTCGTAAATCTATATGGTGAATGAATCCATTTTTAACTCGGTCTAGTAATACGACACTGTGATTGTAGGGTTAATGCTAAGCAATCTGTTTGCTTCCTCTGTGTTGATATCCCCCCTTACCCCCACCCCCTTTGGTCTTTTCTCTCATCAGTCTGATTTGGAGTAGGTAAGAATATAAATAGGCTAGTGTACTGATCTGGAGGCAATCAAAACAAAGCAATGTCTCAATTGTGTGTGTTTGGGATCGCATGAGAGGTTTCACTTGATCATAAATAGGTGAAAAATGGCTTTAAGGTAGGCTACTCAAATGATCTGTTGCTTAGTTTTGTCAATATAGGAAATACCCAGAAACTGGTCTCTCAGTAAAAGGTTTGTCTTTCAGACTGAAACTAGTGTTGTGAGTGGGACAGTTACTACAAATGTATGAGGTAGCAACAGCCTATGTTGTGAACTGTGCAGAAACAGAAGCGATGCAGTTCTTCAGCCATTGTCCAGTATTTCTGGACCGATCCCATGAGGAAGACTAACTAGTACATTTCATTACCTGTGTTAAATTGGGACCTGGGTTCAGATCTCTTGGTAGCCAGTTTCAGTCAGCTTGCTCTCAGGCTCACTTCTCCACTAATACAATGAAAATAAGAGCAACCTATCCGAGATTAGTTATGAAGCTGGATGAGACTCTTATCATTCCCTGTTGTGATTCTTAGAGGGTAACTAATGCTGTTCCTGAGCTTTTTGCAGATTGGTTGACTTGTGTAAGGTTTTGTATATTTCCTGTGGAGTTATGTGGACTTGGAGTCTTGCAAACAACTTAAATAATAAAGGTCAGTCTTTCTCCTCCCCAACGTGATCTTCCTAATGCTCATGCTCTAGAATCTATTGTGCATATGTGCTTTCTTTCTGCTGAAGATAAGGTGGCTTTGCTGCTAGATTGTCAGTTCACATGCCAACCACGTGGACATGGCTTATGCTCACTTGCTGAAATAGGGAAGTAGTTAGTGGCTGGTTAATAATAGGCTGCTGTTTTCTGTCAGTTCTCTTGAACATATTATCTGAATCAGCTTTGCAGTCTCACCAGATTGATCTTGTATGTAAAATAAATGAAGCAGCACTCCCCAGAATGTTAGTAGTCTGAAACTTATAATTGTAGTGTAGTTACTACTACTAAAAGATAGTGCCTTCAGATAATCCATTTGTTTGCTAAAGGTGTGGGTCTTGATTTAACCTGTTGTGCCTGCGTAAATCAAACTCAGAAATGTTCAAGCTTTTTCAGGTATGGCAAAGGGGAGGATACGATTGAGTATCACTTCTGTTGTGGTCTGGATGCAAGCAAACAAAACTAGGAAGTAGAACTGAGACTAGAAAAGGTACAGCAGAACAACCATCTTGGGCCAGTTCACAGTAAAATGAGGTATTTATTAATTTTATTAAGTTATAGGATAGGTAGGCTAGCTTTCTCTATTCTTCAGTAGTTGTCTCTTTAAGTAGGCCCATTTCTACTTAACAGATTCTAGTATTAGTGGCTTTCTTATTCTGCTTGCCTGAATTTTGACAATTTATTCACTGTTTCCTCTAGGTGTAAAAGCAAGGTAAGCAAACAAATAGTAAAGGGTGTGGCTGAAGTGGGTGTATTCTTCTTCATTGGCTTCCAGTGCTTGTTTAAGCAAGTGGTGGAGTATATTGAATTACATTAACATGTGGTCGCTTGTGTAAGAAAGAATCCATGCACAGAATTCAATATATACAATTGCCAGATTGCTATAGGCAAGCTGGAATTTTTTGTTGTTGACTGAACTTGTAAATAAGAATGAAGCAAGAGACCCTGCTCCCAAATTCTCCACACAATTCACAGATCCCTACCCTTAGTTACCTGAACATATGAAGCTGCCTTGTAATGAGTTAGAAGCAATAATAGGGGGGCTGCACTCAAGGCAGCAGTACAAGAAAGGGAGGGATGAGCTCCAGCAAGGAGCAGAATAATGTAGAATTTATTTAGGAAAATATTCTGTTCTGAGTTTCTGTGGATATACCTTCTCTAGGGTCACAAATAAATTTTTATGGTCGAGTTTTCCATATAAGGCAGTAGCGATATAGGAAGGTGCTGGAGGCGGATGCTCACTTCAGTGACAATGGCAAAGGCATCATCTCATAATGTGTGGGAGATGGCAATGGTAAACCAATCCTGTATTCTACCAAGAAAACCACATGGCTCTGTGGTCGCCAGGAGTCGACATTGACTTGACGGCTTTTCCTTGACTTAAGAAATATTCCGTCAGGAGAATATTCCATCAGTATCAATAATAGAGAAAGCTAATCCGTCAGGAGAACTTGTTTTGGGGCCTCTGAAGAAGGCACACCTGCTAGAAATACATTGGAGGTATAAAGATGGTTTTCCTAAATAAATTTCACACACTTTTCACCTTGTTGGAGCTAAATTAGGCTATTGATCTCTTTATTGTCTACATTATACTGACAGGCAGTGGCTATCCAGGGTTTCAGAGAAGGGTCTTTACCAGCCCTACCTGCAGTCTTCTCTGTAATATTTTTCATCTGTGTGCAGAATAAGCATTCAGAGTGGGGGCTTCTTGATTAAACCTGAGTGGAATCTAAAATTAACTGAGCGGACATCAAAAACATGTGAGCATGTGCACACCTTATTGGGAACACTGCCTGGAACCTTCTCCATGCAAAACTTCTACATTGAGCTAAAACCCTTTTGAATATGCCTGAAGCCTTAGGAGTAACTGCAAATAAGGACTAAGTACCTGTGCTAGCTAAAGTGGATCTCTGGGTCTTTACAGATTAATGGGTTCACAAAATATGGTTTAGAGGCATGAGACATGGAATTGCTTAATTCATTTGGTGCTGACAAACACCCTCCCCTGCATTGTTTAAGGACTCTTCATGATGTACCTTTTCTTTAGGTATACATTTGAAAATTGTGTGAATGTGTGACACAGTATTTGCATACATGTCAATCATGATCAAACACTTGTTAGGTTATTGTGACTGGCTACATCTCCCTGTTGAGTATATACATTGTACTAGGCATGTGCCTGAAATGTTTCGGAGGCCATTATGAAGGCCTCTGAAACATTTCAGCCCCGGCGGGCATTTCGGCACCGGCAGGGGTAGTACTTTAAGGGTGGGGGAGGGTGTACTCACCCCTCCCGCCGCATTTCCCCCACTGGCGTTCTGTTATTTTTAAGCCCCTCGGGGCGGCAGCATTCCTCCCTGCCTCCCCGTTCCCCCCCATCTGCCGGAAGTGGCCAGAAATAGCACGCGTGCGCCCGGCGTTGCGTGCACACAACAGGCACACGCACGCTTGCTACTTCTGGCCACTTCCAGCTGATGAGGGGAACGGGGCAGCAGGGACAAACGCTGTCACCCCGAGGAGCTTAAAAATAACAGAGCGCCGATGGGGAAATGCGACGGGAGGGGTGAGTACACCCTCTCCCACCCTTGAAGTACTACTCCCGCCGGCACCGAAAATCACATCCCTACATTGTACAGAAGACTTTAGTTTACTTTATGTGAAATACTGGCAGCCCTCTTCTGAGGGGGTTCTGTTCTCATCTACAACCACTGATAGCAAGATGTTGAGTGAAAGGGAATTTTGGGGTTAGGTTCCCGGAGGTCCAAAAGAAGGCTTTAAAAGCAAGGAGGCAGCAGAAATAAGAACAATAAAGTAACATACCATGCTCTGCAGGTCCCCAGCTGTCCAGCAATGCCCCCCCCCACCCAAATTCCACAAATTTCCTGTGGAAAATTGTAATTTTGTAAAGAGCCACATAATGGCTCCAGAGGTCATTTTGGCCATCTAGGAATAACTGTTTTTAGAACCACAAATGTGGCCAGGTATACATGACCCAATGGCGGATATCTGAAACAGCAGATAAGAAGGGCTGCCTGCATCTCTTTTGAGTGTTCAACAAAGTAATCCTAGTAGACTTGAAAATTGGCCGTGCAGCTTGCCTGATGTGTGTCAAATGCTTTTGGATTCCCATCCACCTACTGCTCTCACAGCAGCATTGTCATAAGAATATAAGAAGAGCCTTGCTAGTAGGGTTGTGCACAGAACCGGCAGCGGGTGGCTTGAGGGTGGAGAGGCAGATACCTTTAAGGACTGGTGAGGGTGCTCTTACTACCACCACCACCATGTTTTCCCCCATCAACACTGCAGTTTCAAGGGGTCTGGCGGGGCAGCAGCATACCTCCCTGCTGCCCCATTGCTTCCTCAGACTGGAAGTACCTAGCGTGCATGTGCACATTGGGTGTGTGCCCCGCTGGACCCTAACTTGGAAACCTGCAGTGCCGGCGGGGGAAATGCAGAGGGAGGGGTTAAAAGCACCCTTCCCAAAACTAGTACAAAATGTATTTTCATTGGTACATTACTCCCACGAAGATTGTAGAGATGGACAGTAATTATTCTGGAGATTGTTGGAAATGTAAGACCTATGCGGGAACATTTTATCATATGTGGTGGACTTGCTGCAAAGCACAACAATTCTGGAAGAAAATCCATTCTAAGATGCAAGAAATTTTAAAGATAAACTTTCCTTACTCACCTGAACTCTTTCTGTTAAATATGTCTAAACCTTATATACCTACTAAACATGCAGAGTTGTCTTTATACATGATTATTGCAGCCAGGATTCTTTATGCGACTAATTGGAGATTACAAGCAGCCCCAGCCTTGGATGAATGGCTATTAAAGTGATGGGAATATGCCGCTATGGCTAAGATCACAGCTTATCTAAGGAATAACTTAGATGAATCATTTGTTCTAACTTGGAAACCTTTTATAAATTATAATATAGCATCTGGTGAACATCCACACCCAAGATTTGGGGTTTTTTAGTATGTGATTGATTTACTGTTTTTCTTTCTCTGTAATATCCAATGTGAGGGGGAAGGTTGGTAAAGGATGGTAGCAGAATTCTGGATTGCTACTTATAATTTCTGAAAGTTCAAGAGATGTTGTTGTAAACATATTGTTTTTACTTCTTAATAATAATTAAAAAGGGCACCCTCCCTAGTCCTTAAACGAATCCCCCCACCCCCACATTCGAACCCCCGGTCTTTCAAACCTGTTCGGATGGGCCTCCAAATAGGTTCAAGCACATCCCTACTTGCTGGATCAGACTCAAGGCCTGTCTAGCCCAACATCCTGTTTCCCACAGTGACCCACCAGATGTCTCTGGGAAGCCCACAAGCAGTTCAAGGCATGCCCCCTCTTCTTATTTAATTCTTTTTATATTTGTATACTGCCCCAAACACAAGTCTCTGTGTTTTGCTGTTGCTCCCCTGCAATTGGCGTTCAGAGGCATCTTACCTCTGATTCTGGAGGTACAAGATTAGTAGCAGTTGATAGAACTGTCCTCTGAATGTCATAAGGGCCTGTCCTAGCCATTTAAAGTCTGAACTGATATGAATGCCACTTGAATACTGTGCTTCTTGCTTTCTTCTGCCCTTAAGGGCTAATAGACCTTTAAAGGCTAAATGATGCCATTCTTTAGATATTTTGTTCCATTGTAAACAAGAGTGCTGTTAAAGAGTAAGGTGTATTGGAGAATAGTTTCAAAGTCCTGGTAAGCATATACAGCAATAACCACAGTATAAGTGACTTGAGAGTTGCATCATTATGTGTAACCTATAATCATGCACTTTCCAACTGAGGTAGGGAAGAAATTGTAAGTTAAGTTGCTGGCAGTGTTCACTTTTACATGTGTTCTGGATAATTGATCTCTGTGTTAAGTTTTTTAATATAACAGATTGATCCTCAAATTGACAGACTGCTTGCATCACCTTTTGAAACTTATTGTGCAGCTTAACTTGTCAGGCTGGCCCTGATTGCCAGAATGTTTCAGATAATCGAGTGTTTGGTTTATAGAGATTTTTGCTATTGGGACTTAATGAGAGAAGCTCATGGGGTGTGTATGAGGTCAAGCAATGTTTTCATATATGCTTAATTAAGCAAGCTTTTTTATTGGTGTGCAGTGAGGCAAACACACTTGAATGCTGGCAGAAAAGTATAATAGATTTAGCTGTAATCAAGGTTTTACTCAAACAGGATCTCAAAAATGGTATCTTCAGATCATTAACTCCCTGTCCAAATAGTTACCCAAGTACCGTTTCACTAAGTGAAACTGTACTGTTAAGCATATACTTTGGGAAGGAAGTGGTCGTGAGCTAGTGCAACAGATCTGGTTGCCATAGCAATTCCACCTCCCTTCCCACATGAGCTCTTATGGGAACTAATGAGTGGAATCCAGGGGGACACAGAGTGAAGCAGATGTAAGATTGACAGGCTCCTGCTGTGCTGTGGTATTAACAGTCACTTTTGGTTTAAAAAATCCTTGAAATGCTCTCAGAGTAAAATAGGCATACCATAGGGCTTTCTAAATCCAGTTGTCTTTCCCTTTTCCTCCAAAAACAGCAAAAAAGACAAATGTTACAGAGGCCTGAGTGGAACAAGTAGATTATCCCCCCGCCCTTTACAAAACTATCCAAGGGGGTATTCAGTATTAAAATGATGGCAATTGAAAACAGAAAATTTTGTCCGAGAATGTCAGGCTTCACCCCTGACATTCAGGGGTAGTTTATCGAGCATTTTTAAAACATTCAGTTATTTAAAAATTAATTGTAAAAAAAAATAAAAAAAATGAAGGCAGCCCTCTCTCCCCATCTAGGCTTCATTGGTTAAACTTGGCTGAGTTCAGGGGTGTTTTATGTGAGAATCAAACTGGAGTACATGCAAGGCAAAGAAGCTGCAGCATCGAGGAAGCAAAAGTTCCTGACAAATAGATTGGAAAATAGAGCCAAAAGATGCAAGTTTTAGTCACTGAAGCACAGAAATCTGAAGATGGGAATCCTTCAACACTTGTGCACTTGCTTGTGTATTGCTTCACCCAGTGACTTGGAATTGGCCCACAGAATACTGCAGGATGCTTTCTGTGAAAAACTTGATGACATACAGTGAAGCTTCTTCTGTAAAAGAATTAAGACAAGCTGGCAGTCTGTCATTTGTGGAGGTGGGGAGGGAGCAGAAGCGGGACTGCTCCATGGCGAATCCAAAGCTTCAGTTTTCCTTGAATCTTGAGCCTGTGGGAATCTCCTCATCCTCTCCCCTCCTTTCAGGCTGGTGTATTGTATTGTTGATTTATGTGGTTAGTGTGCTCTTGTGTAAATTATCTGCATGCACTCAGAAGCAGTAGAGACACTCTCTTTAAAAAAAAAACAAGCAAACTATTATCCACAATGTAGAAGTACCTCCTGCAACTACAAGTTGCTTCATCTTTAAGAACATAATATAAGCTGCATTTCAGTAGTTATTTCAGACAATACTGTGATGGTCTGCTGTGGGTAGTGGGGTTTACATGGAGTTCCAATAATGCTGAAGTCCGGATCTTGCTCTTAAAAAGGATGGCTGCTCCTAAACAGCAGAAGCTGAAATGCCAGGTTTAATTAAAAGCTTCTTTTTATGCTTGCCTGTCTAGTGGCAAATCTTACTGCAGTGAACTTGTTAGTGGTAGCAGTAAACACTAGAGGCAGCATGCTTGACTGTAATATCAAGCCTCTGAAAGGGTTGTTTAAGGACACTGTGCTAGAATTAACTCCTGAGTGTCTGCTTTGCATTTCTTAGCTTTCCTGTTCTTTCTCTCTCTGCTTGCTCACACAATCAAGCTGCTAATGTAGTTACATAGGATACCATGTTTCAAACAGCAAGCCCCTTGATGTGTTTATTTAAAGATCATCAGTTGCTTTAAGTGCACTGAATAATCTACAAATATAGACTCTGATGTAATTAAGCCTTGGATCTCTCTGCTGTGGAAGCCTCAAATATTTCTGGCTCCTACAATGAAGCTATTTGACACCACCAAAGTCAACTTAGTCCTGACCTTCCAGTTTGGTACACTGGAATAATGTGCACCAGTTTTCTTTTAAGGTTGACCTGCAGTTACCTATTTTACATACCTGTGCAGAGTAGAGAGGTGACAAACTGGATTACTTATTCAGAACTAGCTTAAACATTGAGGGCCAAAGATCTTCAGCTAATTTGCAGGTTTTTAATTTCACATGCTTTCAAAGCTATATTTATTTAGTATATTTACACACTGCCCCAAACTCACATCTCTGGGCGGTTTATTTAAATAATGAATGCTTGACTTTGAGGAATATATTGCACTCTGCTAACAGAATTTGAGTGAAGAGGCTCTGCATTGGAACTTTTTGGTGCTTGTTCTTGGTTCAGCAATGCATAATGTATTTACATTATATCTTGCCAAAGGAAGCGCTTTTCCAGACAGCATTTTTTCCACAGGGATATGCTGTAATGGGATAGCTTGTTAAGTACAATTTCTGTCCTACCCCTTCTCAAGTGCTTTAGCTACATAATAGTTCAAGGAAGGAAAACACACAAAAGTTTTCAATATGTAAATTACATGGGCATTGTAATTAGAACTTCCCATGCCCATTTAACTCTAGCTTTTGTATGCCACCTCCAATAGAAAAGTCTTGCAATACCTCAGAGTGTTCAGACTCGGACTTTGGCAGATATCTAGGATCATTTTCACAGTTGGGAGGCAGCTACTGAGAACATGCCTCCGTGTGCCCTTTCTATGTGGACATCATGAAAAATGGGTGGTGCTGTCAAAAGAATCCTCTTAGTCTAAACACGAGTGCAGAAACAAAGGAGAGAGAAGCTGTCTTTAAGATGTGTAGGACCTGGATTGTTGGACCTGCATAGGTCAAAATCAAGCAGCTTGGATCAGGAGTCCATAAATACAGACTTGCTTACTAGCCAACCACCCCACCCCCAACTCCTTTGATGTGTGCAGAAGTTGAGGGAGGGAGGTCTTCTCTCCTTTTCTGGCACTTCGTACTCATATTCCTGAAAAAACAGCCTCCCCCATATGTTGCATAGCGGACTGCTTTTAAAAGTGACCAGAATTTCAAAAAACAGTCTATATGGTATGTGGGTCTGTTCAGTAAGTCAAAAATCTTCTTAGCGTCCCTAAATGAGTTCTCTTTTCTTTTACCCTTACATTTGATTCAACATTTGTTGAACATCTGCAACATTTGTTGCATTTTGATGCAGCAAGGGAAACCTCATTAAAGAAAAAGGCTTGGAAGTTGGGATTATGTATCAACGGAAGATAGTGGTGGTCTGTTTATTTAGTCCGTGGAGCCATCTTTCTGTCCCACTCTGCTTTGTCAGAAGACCAAGCACGATGCCTGGGCTGTCAAAGGTGGTCTGTATAATACTATAATGTCATTGTAGGATTTGTACTGCAGCCTGCATGATGCTCAACCATACCTTCCAACAGTTCTGGGAACTTCCAGTTAAGAATCAGTCTTGCAATGCAGTTTTTGAAGAACTTTTGCTTCTGGGGGAATTAGCTATTATTTTTACAGATATGGCCTGTATATACTTTTGTGTCTGTGTAATTGGAATTTTATTATAGGATAGCCGTCCATTTCTTCCATCAGTGATGATCAGCCATTTAAACTTGGTAAAGAGAAATCATGAGAAGCCATCATTCTGAGAAGTTAGAGGTTGCCTCAGTTCTTTGTACTGCTCAGTTGCCAGATTGGCTTTTTAAAAGCCAAATTTTGGGTTATGGCCCATTTGACCCACGAGTATATTTCTCAGGTTCTGGCGTAGCCAGTAAATTCTAGAGGCAACCTACCTCTAGTTGCTATTTTAAGTCACTATGTTTCTGCCTTATGGTAACCAGGTAATATGCAAATTAAGCAAATAATAGTGTGTAAAGTGTGTTGCCTAGTCGATTTTGACTCCTGGCGCCCACAGAGCCCTGTGGTTTTCTCAAGTAGAATACAGGAAGGGTTTACCATTGCCTCCTCCCGCGCAGTATGAGATGATGCCTTTCAGCATCTTCCTATATTGCTGCTGCCCAAAATAATAGTAGTCATCTAAAAATCATAGAAAAAGCTATTGGCTGTCAGTACTACTATGGATATTTATATTCCGCTCTTCAACAAAAATTCTCAAAGCGGTTTACATAGAAAAATAAATATGTAAATAAGGTGGTCCCCTGTCCCCAAAGGTCTCACATTCTGCAAAGAAACATAAGGCAGATACCAGCAACAGCCACTAGAGAGATGCTGTGCTGGGGATGGATAGGGCCAGTTGCTCCCCCTTGCTAAATATAAGAGAATCACCATTTTAAAGGGTGTCTTTGTTCAGTTAGCAGGGCTTAGTAGAAGAACATATGCAGTTTAAATCGGAGGCAAAGAGATAGGGGCGGCAGGAGTGGCAGCAGCTGGGGGCTCTGAGGAAAGCCAATAAACTGCAGGACATAAAAGCCCTTACTCATGACTGAATGGCTTTTGAATCCTTCCTCTCTCTTTGTGGAAACACCCCCCCCCCACACACACACACACATACTTGGATTTTTTTTCTGCAGCTATCGGGACTAGAAATGGGGGGGGAGCATTTCAAATTCTAAAGTTTTCTCTTGCAGCTCCTTTGCCCCTATGTTCTCACTTTCTTCTGGATTTGTAAGCATTGCATGCAGCTTGTCTTGGGGGGCGGGGAGCAGAACAAAAACCTTATGAGCGTGTGTTGGGGAACTGATAGACCAATGTACTCGCCTTCTTAATTTTATAGTGAATAGTAACTGACAGAAAGAGGTCTGCTGGAAGCAAAACTGTCTTAGGGTATAAAACTCTGCAGAGTTATGGGTAATCTGGTTATCCTGAATTGCTGTTTGAGTTGAACTTGTTATATTCGAGATGTGAATAGGGAAGTTATCAAATTTTTGCTTCACAAATGGAGATCACAATTACTCACTCAAATTATTGAAGAGACATCATGTGGATTAAATAGTTAAGTGCTTGTAGAGTAACCTTCACATAATCTGATCAAACTAGAAACTATTGCGTTAGGAGTGTCAAAATATGCACTGCATACCTTAAGCTGTGTATTTTCAATATTTTCACTGAATATGGTGTTTAACTACCTTGAATTAGGAGGTGCTCTTTTCTACTTGCCTGTGGCAAACTTCCCTTCCCCTTCTGAAGTCTCTGTAACCCCTGTTGCTGTGTTATCACAGTTATTGTACATAATCTGGGAAAGGCAGCTGAGATAACTCTGCTGCTGAGTTCTTTGTTTTGTGTGTTTCCTATACAGCTTTATTAACAAGTGATGAGAGACTTTAAAAATTCAGTAACTTTCTGAAATATCTTTCTGTGTACTTTAGTATTCCAATAGCTATTTATAGCGGAAAGAGATAGTTGGAAAGGGATCCTTAGAACCAGTAAGCGTAACGGAATATGGCTGTGGCCTACAAAAAAATTGGTTTGCAGATGAAGGCAGTATTCAGTCAATGCAAAATTGTAGGGTTTTTTGGGGTTTTTTGTCTGTCTGTCTGAAGTTTCTGTGATACGGACACAACTTCAGAAACGAAGTTTTCTTCACTGATGCCTTCTCTCGAGTTCTACCTAGATTTCTTAAATCCATCAGCAGCTGAATAAAAATAGGGGCACTAATCAAATACTCGGCAGAGATTTCTGTTTACTACTCAAGGAGGACCAAAATCTGGCTGTATTTGCTTTCCTGTTTCCACCATGCATTGCTTGTTGAAAGTAAGTTGACCAGTGGGTCCTCCCAGGCTTTTCTAAATGTTTACGCTGTGTGGAATTAAAGCAATGTTGAGAGCTGTTCCAGTTTTTATTTTTGGATGGTAGCCTAATGTGTGAACAGTCATGCCGCACAGTCTTGGTACAGGGCAGGCAGAGATTTCAAATGTAAAGATGAAGTGTTTGCTCCCTCTTCCCACTCAAAGTAGTCAAAGAAAGTATTGTGTGTTATCCTGTCTGACTGCAACTTCCCAATATATTCTGCTGCCATTCGGTCAATCCCGAACTGCCGCTGAGCATGCTGCTTGCCCGCCCACACTGTGTTGGCGAAGAGCCTGGAGGCGTGAATGTTGCATAACTGGCATCGTCTTTATTGATATTCCTTTTTCATGCTAATCTGGGTTGTGCTTGCTGAATAGGTAATTCCATTTGTATTGTCACAGATTATAAATCATGGTTCCTATTTCTGCTCTAGCTTTTCTGAAGGGCAACACACTTTCACTAGTATGATTGGCAAAATGTGCTGATCTCAAATAGAAGTTTACTGTTCTTGCACAACCTGCAAAGCAATTAAACATTTAATGGCGTTTTATAGAATATAAATACATATATTTGAATACTGCTGCTTGTTCTTGATTGCTTAAAAATATACATACTAAATAATTGCCAATCCCTGTGAATGAGAAATTGGATTGAATTCAAATAAGCAAAAGCATCATCTGAAACACTTCAATAATTACATCGAGGTAAGTGTTATGGCGTCCCTCAAATTGAGATAAGTAATTCTGCTAAACAGATATTTGGAAGCTCTCATGCAGTGGGTTGTATGCAAAGAAAGTGTTTCATGACTAAACACCATTGAAATTGATGGGACTTAAGTCAGTCATGACTGTCTGTTTCAATAGACTTGACTTAATATAAACCAGTATCTTCTGTGTTTCTACAGAGAGAGGTAGTTATAACAAACACAGTGATTGGTTGAGGGGCAGGATTGTAGGAGGAAAGTGGCAGATCATGGAAATGTTAATCACACTTCTGCTCAATTCTTGTCTTCCTTCCCCCAAGTGAATGTTTCAGGGATGGAGAGCCCATTTAACTTCCTAGCCACAAAGCAATTGCACACAAGAAGAATGAGCATTAGGCTAAAAGTCGAATCGTGGACCACCAAAACACAGGGGAGGATGGAGTTCTTCTCTCTCCCCAGTAATTTTTGAGCAGGTTTCCCAATATTAGTATTTGTATTTAGGCATGTGCCTGAAACGTTTCGGAGGCCATTGTAAAGACTTCCGAAACGTTTCGGGCTAGGGGCCGCTTCGGCGTTTCGGCGCCGGCGGGAGTAGAGCTTTAAGGGCGGGAGAGGGTGTACTCACCCCTCCTGCCGCATTTCCCCCGCTGGCGCGCTGTCAGTTTTAAGCCCCTCGGGGCGGCAGCGTTCCTCCCTGCCGCCCCGTTTCTGCCCTAGGCCGGAAGTGGCCAGAAGTCGCGAGTGCACACGCGCACGCCTCTCTGCTGTGTGCGCGTGCGCACTCGCGACTTCCGGCCACTTCCGGCTGAGGGAGGCCATGGGTTTGTCTAGCTCAGTACTGTCTAAACTGATTGGCTGTGGCTCTCCAAGGTTTCAGGCAGGGGCCTGTCCCAGCTCTACTACTGATTCATCTTAATTAATTAAGCCTAATCTTAATCAGTGGTGCAAATCTAGTCGCTAAAATGTGTGTGTTTATAATTTCTAGGAGGATACACTTGTAATTTTTCTGCAGTTTGTCTGAGTTCATCCTGAATACTGGATTGTGTTCCAAATCATGCCTCAGGAGACAGGAAGTAGATTTAAAAGCTGTGGTCATATCTGGTAGTTTGGTAGAAGATGTCCCAAACCCCAGTTCCATTCCTGTCTGGCCTCAGGTGACATGGTTTTCGGGGAGCTCTGATTTCAACCTACCAGGCTTGCATTTTTTCTTCATCCTTTGTTTTTTTGTTCCCCACTTCCATTGTGCAAGGGCGGGAAAGGAGTCTCTTTTGTTCCTTTATCCAAACACCAAACAATTTTTTCAGTTATTCCAATTCGGTCCACTGGCTCTGCTTAGTTTACATTTCATTTAAGCTAGCCTTTTGTCTCCTTCCTCTGACTCCTTATGGAGCCTGCCCGTGCAGGAGACCTATTGGGGGGTTCCCTCTTGAGAGAAACTCCTCCGAACCAAAGACGGCACCCGCTCTTGAGAAGCCCCACAAACCTCTAGCACTCAGCAGCAAACATTCCCACTCCTCACCATCCACTGATTCAGGAAGTGTCACACTCCCTCCCTCCTCAGCCCCCTTCCTTAGCTTTACGGACGCTGAGGCTTCGCCCAGAAAGGCGCACAAAAAATCAAAGCACCAAGGAGAAGGAATCGAAGCCCTCCAAAAAACCAGAAAGTTTGAGCGCCAGAAATGGCACAAAAAGAAGTCTAAGCCTCCAGTTGCATGCTTGAGCGAACGCCTGCTACTACAGGCAGTTTACCAGCAGCGTCTTCCTTGGTGGCTACCTCCCGCCCTGCTCCAAGTTCAGGGAGGAACAGAATCAGCAGCCATCAGGACAGGCGACCTTTGTTCACCCGCAGTTGTGGAGCCTGTCAATCAGCAAGGGGAGGGGGAACCAGGTTCTCCAGTCATTCCTCCTGCATCCCAGCCAGCAACACCATGTACCACGAGCCCAACCTCTGTACCCACAGGAACTGCTCCGGAACGACTCGCAATGCCACCAGAGGGTGTGAGTAACTTGCCCCCAACCATTGAGATGCAGAACAGGCAGGCTTCACCTGAATTGGAATTGTGGCTATAACAATTCATCCGCACAGAGCTTTCTGCTGTACCCCCATGCCACAGCGGGGCACATCATACCCAGCCAAGCCTATTTTTCTCTCCTCTTCCCCTGGAAGAGGAGAGACTACAGGAGTCATACCCCCAACTACAGGAGTCATACCTCCCAATGAACAGGGTCAGTTCCTTCCTAGACCACCTAGAAAGCTAAAAGGCCTGCCTGTCCTTTCCCCTCTTTCTCCTCTTCCCCCACATCTGAGGATGACCATATCTCTCCTTCTCCCAAGAAACATGCTCCCTCCTAGGGGATCCAAACCCCCGCCATGCTATACCCAAACCTCTGGTTCCGTCCCACTCCAACTCCTTTGCAGCCTACCCAACCTTCTGCTCCACCATCTCATGACACCTCATCCTCCTCAGGTACGGAGGAAGGCAAGCTTTCACAGAAGGAATCTCCTTCTCCACAGGTCAGCTCGTTTAGACTTTTCCAGCCATCTGACTTTGATGTATTGTTGGCTAAAGCATGGAGAATTATTAAGGATGTCTCCTCAGAGTCCATTACTCAGCCACAAACAGGCTTTGACCAAGTGGTTTTTCCCTCCACCTCGGCCTCTTCTACCTCTGTACCCTTCCCCCGCTCTTCAGGAATGCCATGCTTTCTGAGTGGAAAGTACCTTTCTCACCCAAACCAACTACACCATACCCTAAAAAACTATATGCTGTTCCTGATGATATGACCTTATTAGTCTCTCCCATTGTATATGCTCCTGTGGCACAACTGGTCTCCGGAACACTCATGAATAAGGACAGAGACAAACAACTCAAAATTCCCGAGGATAAGAAGTGCGATTTCCTTCTCCACAAAGTACATAATGGTTTGGCTACAGTGGTAAAAGCAGCCACTGCCAATTCCATTTTTGCATGGGCATCAGTTTTATGGGCAAAAGAATTGATACAACTCATTCCTATGGAGAACAAACAGACAAGTGATCAACAAGCTAGCCAAAGCAGCAGCCTTCATGGCTGATTCTAGTTTAGATTGTATTCAACACATGTCTAGATCTATGGTGGCAGGAATGGCAGTCCAGAGATGCCTGTGGTTGAAAAACTGGAAGGTAGATCACAAATCCAAACCTTTTCCAGGGCTAAGCTTTTTGGGGACTCCTTGGAACCTATTCTTGTAGGGACTAGGGACAAAAAAAGGCGATGCCTGTGCCCAGAAGGGAATACACCTGACTGGGTAGATTCTCTCAGAATACTAATTGTCCCTTCAGGTCCTCCCAGAGACCCTCCTTCAACCCTTCCAGGGACTACCACCTATTCAACAACTTTAGACCCTCCTAGCGACAACAGGGCCAGCAACAGCAGTTCAGAGGAAACAACAGGGCCCAAACCCAGAGGCAGCCTTACAGATCGGGATTCCAACAAGAAAGAAGACAATGGCTCCTTGCCTGTTGGAGGCCGGCTCCAGCTTTTCTCAACATCATGGAGCCACTCTACATCAGACGCCTGGGTGCTAGATACCGTCTCCCAGGGCCTCTGTCTGGAGTTCACATCACATCCTCACGATTCTTACACACGGACTCCCACATCCAGGAATCCGACGAAAACGCAGTGGATGTCTCAGGCAATACAACATCTGATTCAGATCCAGGCCATCAAACTGGTCCCCGCAATAGAGCACGCCCAGGGAATTTATTCCATCCTCTTCCTGGAACCAAAGGAGGATGGCTCATGGAGGGTGGTCCTAGACCTCAAGCGGCTAAACTGTTATATTTGAAAAAGACCATTCAGGATGGAATTCCTCCACACCATCAAGGAAGCGATTCACAACCGGGAGTTCCTAACCTCCATAGACCTTTCAGAGGCATATCTATACATCCCCATCCACCCGTCCCACCACAGATACCTCTGTTTTCACATCCACAACTGGCATTATCTGTATAAAGCGATGCCGTTCGGCTTTTCCTCCACTCCAAGGGTCTTCACCAAGATCATGGTAGCCTTAATAGCCCAGATGCACGTGGAAGCGCTCCATGTGCACCCAGACTGGACGATCTGCTCGTCCGCTCCTCGTCTCGCTTGCAAGCTCACCAGGATGTACGACAAACCCTGCATCTTCTGACATTGCATGGATTTGTTGTCAACAGGCAAAAGAGCCACCTTGTCCCCTCTCAATCCCTGCAACACTTGGGAGCCCTCTTCGACACCAGCCAGGGCATGATCTCGCTGACAACAGACCGCAGGAACAAGATCACAACATTGATTCTCCCCCTTCTCCACAGACCTACGATGGATCTCATTCTTCTGGCACAGATACTCGGCTCCATGATATCCTGCATGGAGTGCACCCCCTGGGCACACTGGCACTCCTGCACCCTCCAATGGCTATTTCTCCCCTTCCAGAACCTCATCATGACCAGATTCCACTGACTGATTGTACTCACAATTGAGGTTCTTCACTCCCTATGCTTGTGGGTGTCACCGGCTCTCCTACGAGGTCTGCCCTTCGTCCTGCCAAACAGAATCATCATCACCACCAATGCAAGCTTCACAGTATGGGGAGCACACTGCCTCCAACAACTTGCACAGGGAGTTTGGTCAAGCAGAGACCTCATTGAGCATCAACCTGCTCAAACTAAGAGCCATTCGTCTCGCCCTCAGATACTTCCTTCACCTGATACAGGGCCAACATGTGCTAGGTTCTACACAAGGTTTCACTCACAGCTTGTGGAGGCCATGGATGCACTCACGACAGCCTGGCCCCCCGGGTTTCTGGACGTCTTTCCACCAACAGCCATCATAACCAAAGTCCTGCAGAAGATGGTTATAGAGAAAGTGAACATGATTCTCATTGCTCCACACTGGCTGAGGAGACTGTGGTTCGCGGACCTGGTCTCTATACTCTAGGGAACCATGGCCCCTTCCAGGTCGGCCAGATCTGCTGTCCCTGGGCCCATACTACATCCGGATCCAGACTGGCTCCAACTATGCGCTTAGAGATTGAACATACCTACCTGAAAAGGTCTGGATACACAGTGGTTGTTCAGGATGCCATACTGGCATCTAGGAGGCCCTCCACTAACAGGATTTACCAAGCCACTTTGTCTGCTTTCTCCAGATGGACGCGCAGGAAACACTTCTCCCCCATCACTGCAGGGATCCCCGAAGTCCTGACGTTCTTCCAGGGGGACATAGGGAGGTCCCACCATCAGGTGCCTCCCTCACCGGCACGCATAGCCTTGCCACATCCCCACGCACGGCTAGTGGCTGGCTAAGAGAATTAAGTATAATAATAATGTTTGGATAGGTAATGAATGTATGTGAGAGCCATTAAATCATTTTTAAGAGACTGTTAGTATAGATGCAGCATGTTTGTGGTGGTATAATTTTAACCATGTTTTATAAATACAATTTCTCACTAGCTTTTCTTTAAAAAATGATTTTTATCCTTCCTGATCTTGCTGGACCTGGATGTGATCCAGTAAGATGCCTATAATATTAAGCAAGGGTTGTACTCCAGATCACTTAACAATTAAGGTGTAACTCATTTGTGTTAAATCCTGTGTTATATTGTATATTTAAAACATATCAGTATATCCTATTTCCGACAATTAAGTGACCACACAAGACCAAAGTTGGCTCACCCCTGCTGGATGTTGCTCTTACAGGATAGTAGCAAAGAGAAATAATGCTGTATTTACCTGAATCCAAGACTAGGATTTTTGAAGTTCTTTGATTTTAAATTTGAATTCTTTGATTAAACTTTAAATTCAGAGTTGTCTTCTATTCAGGTAAATATAGGTGTGTTATCCTGGCAGACTTTAGTTTACTCTCTTTTAGGTTTGCTGCTCACTGGCTGGAAATATTCTCAAAATGGAGCAATGATGTGGCATACAGTAGAACTTGAAAAGTAAAAACCTAGGCCAAAATATCCAGCGCACCTCATCATCTCTGCTGTAGGATAGTATTGCTTGCTGCTGGCAAACATATGAGGCAGGTGCTAGTGCTACTTCATATGAAGGGGGGTCACTGTAGTGCAGAAGAAAAGTGCAGGTGTATATTAAACAGCTTTTCTAAGTGTTTAAAATGATAAGATTTCTATGTTCTGCCCAGTACTGATGGCACAGTGCTGCATTTTACAGTGTTTTGAAATCTGTAATCAACTGTCCGAGTTACACAACAGAAAGTACAGTTTTTTGGAACAGGAGTTTTCAAAGGCCTGAATTAAGAAAACAGGCACACCTGACCATAATATGGCAGAAAGCATTTTTTAAAAGTCTGTGCGCTATGAATGCCATTAAACTTCCAAAGAGCTCCAAGAAAGAGATGTAGTTATTTCTTAGTGAGAACTGCAGTTACTCTGCAACCTGTAGGTACAGTCATCCATTGTCAACTGCAAGGATTCTGTTCCAGGAAAACCTTGTGATTGGCAAGCCATTGAAATCAATGGCAAACGGAGTTAGGGGAATTGTGGTCGTGAAAAGACTGCAAAATATAGTTAAAATGGGGGGGGGGGTTTACTCCAAATCACCATGAGTCAGTAAGAGGGGTGAACAGGAACACCAAAAATCACCCCTGACCCCCAGAAATCGTGAGGGAAACCCAAAATTAACAAGAAATCTTGCCAAACCATGGATACTCAGGTTGCGGTTGGCGAAACCTGCTACAACTTCCCAGTCGCGGGTACTTAAAACTGTGATTAGGATAGGAACATAGGAAGCTGCCATATACTGAGTTAGACCATTGGTCTATCTAGCTCAGTATTGTCTTCACATGCTGGCAGCGGCTTCTCCAAGGTTGCAGGCAGGAATCTTCTCTCCGCCCTATCTTGGAGATGCCAGGGAGGGAACTTGGAACCTTCTGCTCGTCCCAGAACGATTCCATCCCCTGAGGGGAATATCTGACAGTGCTGACACATCAAGTCTCCCATTCATATGCAACGAGGGTGGACCCTGTTTAGCTAAGGGGACAAGTCATGCTTGCTACCACAAGCCCAGCTCTCCTCTTGATTCCCGAGGATACCCGAGGGGTGACTGTATTGCCCAGTAGGGGCACTGTTGCTCAGCATTTGCTGCAAGTGTTACTCAGCAAGAGTGCTGCCATTAACAGGAAGAACTCGATCTGCCCTTGGTCTAAAGATCAAACTATATTGTATGTCTGGAAGAAAAGTTCTTGGTCTCAGTACAATTAGGATTTTATTATTTGTAAGCTGTAGTAGTAATTGCGCTGTAAAAGAGTATCCATTTTCAAGAATTATAATGGCAATAAAAGTGCCACATTGAGATGCAGTTTAAAATTCATCAGTATACCAAAGGGATACTTTTCTTTAGTAACCACCCAAGACCAAACTGCTCACCCCTACTGGGTAATGGCTCTTACTGCACAATGGTACAGAGCGATACTATTTGTTATCCTGTCAGTCTTTGGTTAATACACAAACATCCTGGCAGAAAAGCTAGTCACCATCCAGCCTCTCTCTTAGATTGACTAATTTGTGTTTCTACTGCCTGGAAGCTTGGGAACTAGCTGGGCCAATCTTTGGGCTTATACTTCTTGTGCCCCTCCCCTTTTGTACACAAAGGTAGAAGATTAGGAGCTCCTGTTCTTGATTTTGTGGCAAACCATGGTCCATTGTGTTCAAATGCAGCAGATCTGGCTTGTTAAAATTTGAAGTAGAAACAACTTCTCTCAACCTCGGAGGACGAGAGAGCATGAAGGCTTGAAGCTTCCTTTAGATCATTCTTGTAATGACAAACCATGGTTTGTCACTGCATCACAATACACTCACTGCTTAATAGGTTTAATAGGCTTTTATTTTCTTTCTAAATACCTTATTTCTCATAACTCTTGTGAAAATGCTGATGGGATGTGTCACAAACCACCTTGGAATGTTGAGTGGAGGTGACCTACCTTCTTTCAGGGTGGAAAATCTGTGACCTCTGGTTTAGAGGTGCTATACATCCTGCAGGAGGTTTGAAGTGACCAGTTGTCATTTTGGATGGGCCAATGATAGAATTGCAGAGGGGGCAAAGAATGTATAGGTGGCTCAGGGAAAGTTAAGGCTAGAAATATAATGGATCAAGTAGTATGAATACAGAAGTTCTTTTCAAACCATGACAAACTAATGTTCTGTCACTGGGGATGTGTGGCACATTTGTAAATTGTAACACATTGGTTTTTCTGTTTTGGAACAATCATGTTTCTGTTATCACAGGTTATCACAACTTAGGAAAGCATTGGTTCATGGCAGATATCCAGATAACCCCACACTACAGTCTGTGAGCTTGAGACAGCTTTGGGCTTGTCTTCGCCAAAGAATAGTTTGCCAGTTGCCACTTCCCAAATGCTGCATAGCAAAACTCAGTGAAATTCCCCAAAACAACTTGATATGACATGGGTGCCTGCTGCTCAAAAAAAATAGTCAAAAATTTTGTTGGGCATGCCCAAGCCTAGGGTTATGCCCAAGCCTCTGGGCAAAGAGGCACCTTTTACCGTGGTGATTCTCTTTATTTAGCAGAGGGAGAGTAACTGGCCCTATCCACCCCCAGCACAGTACTTCCAGTGACTATTGCTGGTGTCTATCTTGTGTTTGTTTTTAGAATGTGAGCCCTTTGGGGACAGGGAGCCATTATTTATCTGTGTAAACCACCTTGAACTATTTTTGGAAGGGCGGTATAGAAATCGAATTAATAATAATAATAATAATAATAATAAATAATGTTGGATTCCAATCCTTTTCTTAGAATGCACAAACTTCACTGTTCTTTGTGCCTAACAGAATGTTTGTCTTATGCAGAATCTCCAGCATTGCTAATATTTGCTTTACCTTCTTCACAGGGAAATCTTCATTGACTATTCAGTTTGTGGAAGGCCAGTTTGTTGATTCATATGATCCTACCATAGAGAACAGTAAGTAATATGGAACTTGCTGAGAATGCTCAAGAGTTTTTTTCCCCTGCCTAACTTATCCCCAGCTAAGTTTTTTGATGTTACAGATTTTCCTCCAAAGCTCTCAGAGTAGTTTACATTTAAGTTCTAAAACTTTTTTGAAGGTTATTCTAAGTTGATATTGGATGTTAAGGGGAGACAAAACTTCCTGTTACAAGGAATTAATTAATTAATGTTAATTAATTGCTTGTAACATTCAGAGCATGATTCATGTTCTGTTCCCACCACCACTCTCCTCCTGTCCATGATTGGGGTAAGCATAGTTAGGAATGCAGTCTTGCCCAGAGTAGCTAGGTCTGTAAACTGGGGACCTTCTGTGAATAGGTGCAAGAAGGAATTTGTAATTCTCTTCTGTAAATGTTCTTGATGTAGAACCATTTTTTCTAGTTTCTGCTTTAAAAACTTTTTTTAAAAATCCAATTGTAAAACTAACACAGCTATGGTAGTTCTGTAGGCATTCCTGATCTGTCCCTTCTTGAAATATTTCATTTAGATTATGGCACTTCTAGACTTGGTTATCTTCTTCTAAACATTAAAGCTAGAAGCATATATTTAATTCCCAGGGGTTCAGGACAGGTAATGTTTAAAGTAAAAAAAATCACTGTTACATCTGTTGGATCTAAGATTAAATTATGACTGCATGTATTTACCAAAAGCTGTGTGAAGCCTTTATCCTGAATTCAGTAGTGATGTCTTGACACATCACAGGTGTACTGTATACCCAGTTAGGTATGCTTTTGGTAAAACCTACCTGCCCAGTTATTAAAATCAGCCTCACATGACCTGCTTTCTGGCCTACCATTGTCCTAGATTCATCTGGTGTTGACCAGAGATGGGACCTCTTCTTCTGTGGTGGTGCCACAGCTACTTCCTCCCTGGGGAGAGCCACCAAGCTAGGTCTCTTGTAACGTTTAAAAAAGACTGCGAAACTCTCCACAGAGAGTTACCTATTCTGCATGGCTTTTAGTGAAACACATTTTAACTTGGTTTTAATTACTGCTTATTCCTGGTATGTTGTGTTACAGCAAAACAATTTTATAAAAGATGACTTTTTTGTAATTTTGTAAGTTGCCTTTTGAGGTTTTTTTGTGCCTAAAGGATTAAGTACAGTATCAATTTTTTAAAGAACTAATAGACTTGGAGTTGCTTGCTTTCTTCAGCTGATTTCCCCCTCTTGAACATCATTTATGTTCTGTATGAACACTGATATCAGTTCAGTTTGAGTGCCGCTTGTGCCAAAATGACACATGAAGCATATAATATAACTTGAAATTGGGGATGGGGAATTGGAAATTGCTTCATGTGATATATTTGTCACCTAGGGCGCTTGGTCTGCCTTTAAAAAAAAAAACACCACCACCAAACCTACCCTTCCACTTGTCACCTTTGAATAGAGTGCTAAGTTATATAGCTGTCTAGCCTGATAAACTAATTTATACGGGGAGAGGGCTCTTTCTGGCTTTGCTGCTTTCATCTTTTAAAGATAGTTAACTTGCTACTTCAGGTACTGATACCAGCAATATTTTTCAACATTTGTATGTATTATGGCTTGTGTTCAGAAACTATGTTTAGGTAATAGAAATGACAACTGATCCTCTTTGCATGACAAAGACCTCTAATTTGGATGCAATGGCAATATATTTATTTATTTATTTATTTATTAAAACTTTTATACCACCCTTCCAAAAGGCTATATATTAAATATATATTCATTTTTTTCCTGTGGGTGCTAAAAAAAAATCTGAATTCCTTACTCTGGTAGAAGTTATGTATATGTGAAATTAAGTTACCGACTTAAATGTAAAACCTCCAGATAACCATTATATTGGTTATTTGGATAAGGAGGCTTAGGAGACAAGCCAGGATTGGGATGTCTTGATAAGCTGAAGAGTAAACCGGCTGAGTCAAAGCATTGGTCCTTCTAGCCCTGTGTAGTCTACTCTGACTGGCAGCAACTCTCTGAGGTCTCAGAAGTTTTCTTCAGCACTCCTACCCTTAGATATGTCAGGAATTGAACTTTGAACTAGGGATGTGCCTGGAACCGCTCCTCCGCATTTCGGAGGCAGCGGGGGAGGGTGCACTTACCCCTCCTGCCGCATCTCCCCCACCTGCACTCCACTGTATCAAAGCCCTTTGGGGCAGCAGCATATCTCCCTGCTGCCCCATTGCCATCCTCGGCCGGAAGTACCGGGCGTCTGAGTACCCGTCTGTCGTGCATGCAACAGGTGCACGCATGCCCAGTACTTCCGGCTGAGGATGGCAACGGGGTGGCAGGGAGATATGCTGCCGCCCCAAAGGGCTTTGATACAGTGGAGCGCTGGCAGGAGAAATGCGGTGGGAGGGGTAAGTGCACCCTCCCCCGCCCTTAAGGGAGCACCCCCACCGCCTCTGAAATCCGAAACTGCCCCAGTGGCCGAAATGTTTCGGAGACTTCTATAATGGCCTCCAAAACGTTTCGGGCACATCCTTACTTTGGACCTTCTGCATGCAAAGCATGTCTTGTACTATGGCTAATGGCCCTAGTATTAAGAGGGGCTAGTGTCATTCTTTAATTCTTTTACACAAGGAAATACCTGTAGAGGTCCACGGTTTGTAGCCAGTCCACACTGAAAAGTCCAGTGGCATATTGAGTACTTTGATTAGTATTTGAAAAGTGCAAGATTGTCTAGTCCAGACATGAGAAAAGGTTCACAAGCAGATGGGCCAAAGCATTTCAACACACACCTTTGGTAAAATAATGTAGACTTATTATGCAGAATGTCATTGGCAGGCTTTCATCCCTGCAGCAGTAGCCATGGCACTTTGTGTGCTACTAGAATGACGTGTGCATGAATGGCACCCCTTCACTTACAGAAACTATCACAAGGTAATGTTGCCACCACCAAGTCAGCACTGAATTGAAGTGGACATACTAAATTCCCAGCAGGTATGGCTTGTCAGTGGAAATAGATTCAAGCCTCAGGATCCACCATAACTGAATTCAGTTAAACTTTTTCACCGTTTAGTTTGAGGGACCAAAAGGTAATCTAGTCAAGGCCCTTGTTGCAAGGTAGGGATCCTACATCTCCCAATTCCCTATCAAGCAGCCTGTTCAGTCACAACACAGTGAGCCAAGACCAAGTGTGCTGCCAAAGTTTTTAATGGTACTCTTCTGCCTCTATCGAAAAAGTAAGAATATCTCAAGCCTGGGCTCCTACAGTCCTGATTGCATCCTGCTGTTTGCTGGCACTTAATTCAAATGCAAATGAACAATCCTTAGTCAGTTCTGCACCTAATAGTACTGTGTCCTTCCTGATAGGACACTGAATGTACTTTGATGGAAGTAAAATTAGTGCTATGACAGTCAGTCTGCTTTTAATGGTCTTTTGTGCGTGGTTTGCACAAGTGTGTTGCTAATACTCATTGTAATTCTTTTCCATGGAATGTTTCAAAGCAATGACTTGTCTGTCTATTCCTTCCAAGGAAATTAAGTTAAGGTTAGAATTGAGTCTGTAATGTCCAACTAGCCCTTATTTGTGTATCTGTTCCTTAGACATAGACAGTTATGAATGAAACCAAACACATCTAATGAGAGGTCTGCAAATATTACATCAAATATTATGTAAATGATTGGATCCTATCGTTTGAAGTTTTAAAAATGGAAGGCTTGGCTACTTAATGACTGTTCTTAGTAAAAGCCAGTTGCTTTGCTCTAATGTTAAGCATATGGCCCATCAAGTGGCCAGTTTGACACACTGAGTTGGCAGACTGTGCATGTGAAACTCTAAAGTGTCCTTTTTCTCATTTAACTAGCATTTACAAAGCTGATTACAGTAAACGGTCAAGAATATCATCTTCAGGTAGTCGACACAGCTGGCCAAGTAAGTGATATTTGTTGCCCTGAAAGTCTTTTCAGTATTAAACCTTAAAATTGATGTGACCATTTGAAATAAGTGGGAGGCAGAGCTAGGTCTTTAGGCACTGTTTAGGCTGGCTTAAGGTTGTGTGAAATCTTCTAAGAAACAAAACACTGGTGTGTTTTTATAAGTACCTCAGCTGTTCATAGTAGAAAGGTGTACTTATTTTAAATTCAGTTGAAATTTAATTCTAAAACTTAATTCTATTCTTGATCACTGCAAAAACCAAAAGGGTTAACAGGTTACAAAACAAATTTAGGTAGAGTCTGTCAAAATACTGAGCTAAAATTTATAAACTGCAGAACCATAGGACATCAAGGGAAGGGCAAACACTTGCAAAAATATAGATATTGATTTGGGTTCAAGAATCAAGTGCACTGATCATAGAAGAAGTCTCCTAAACCAACCCCCTTTCAGGTCAGGAAACTGCTACAGCATCTTTGACAGATGGCTATCCAGCTTCTGTTTAAAATCTCCACTGAGGGAGACAGGCAGTTTCACAGTTTTTGCAGTTTGGAACTTCCTCCTAATGTCTATCCTAAATCTGCTTCCTTGTAGTTTCAGCCCACTGATTCAGCCCCACTGCCCTCGGGAGCAATAGAGAACAAGTCTGCTCCTTCTGTGTGACAGCCGTTCAGATATTTGAAGACTGCTATCTTATTCCGCACTTAATCTTTGCTTCTCCGGGCTAAACATACTTGGTTCCTTCAACCATTTGTGGTAACAATTGGTTTTCTTACAATCTTTGTTGTTCACCTTTGAATCCCCTCCTCAAACTGTGGGGCCCAGAATCTGACACAGTAGTTCAAGTGAGGCCTGACCAACATAGAATAGAGTGGAACAAATACTACTTGTGATCTGGACTCTATGCCTTTGTTGAACAGCACAGGGCCCTGTGGCACTCCACTCAATACTTTCCTCTCGAGGCGGGGGGAAATCACCAAATTTTTCTGTCTGTGTCTTTTGGTGCTTCACATCTCTAGTTGTCCAGCTCAGCCATGTTTTCCAATTGCAAAATAGCTGTTAAGCAGCTCTGCCTTCTCTTTATCACCTGTTACCATTTCAGCATCTTCTTCAAGCTTCTACTTTCTTGACCTTCCTCTTGTTCCAGACATCTGTAAAACTTGATTTTGTTTTCAGCTGATTCTGAGCCATAGCTTTCCTGACAGTATCCCTAGGGTTTCAGGCCACTCTTCTGTACTCTACCTTGGTTATATGTCCCTCCATCCATTTCATATATGTGTCTTTTTTGCTCCTCAGCTGTTCAGAGAGTTCTCTGTGCATCCACACTGGTTTCTTGTCTCCCATTTTTTTCTTTTCTTGGGAAAAGGTTGTGATTGTGCCTTCATTATTATCTCCCATCCCTCTTCAACTCTTTTCCCTTTGGAGTTCTAGCCATGGGCTCCAATCTACTTTTCCTCTGAGTTCATTAAAGCCAGCTTCCTGACATCTGATCATATTTGCCTTTCTGAATTAAGATTTAAAGTTAGTTTCCCACAATCTGTGCATTAGTGTGTAGACATCCCATACCATGGGTATCACCATCTTCTGCCTTTGCTGTAGTGACTTTCTAAAGACACACTCCCCCACTGGCTTCCACCTTTGACACATGTTTTCTTTTCCCTAGTAATTGGTTTATACTTGGCATTGGTCTTTTGTCTCCCTGCCCCATCAAGTTCAGTTAAAACCTTTAGTTTAGAGGTTTGCAAGGCTTCTGCCAACATGTTCTTTGAGTCCTCATGAAGCACACTCTATCTACTACTATGAGTCCTTCATGTAGACTGTGGTCCAACAATCCAAATCTTGCTTGACAATGCCATTTTTGTAGCCAGCTGTTCACTTGCAGGAACCTGCATTCTCTTCCTGTATCTAGACTTTCCATGGGAAGATCAATGAAGACTTCACTTGTGCCTCCAGCTTCTTCAATTTCCTACCCAGTGCCTCATACTCATCATAGATCCATTTTAGGTTTCTGCTGGTGCTTTCACTTGTTCCCAGATGAATTGGGAGGAAAAGATAGTGGTGGTTCAGTTTGAGTCTCTACAACCTCTCCTTCAAATTCTGGAGAATGTGCACCAGGAAGAAAGAATACCTCCTTCAGACTTTTGGGTCTGCACAGATGTGGCTCAGTCTCTCCTAACAGACACCCATCATCATCATCATCATCATCACCACAATCACACAACTCCTACTTGTTAAGACAGCAGTAGTTGGGCTCCTTCTAGTCATGGGGGACTATTGACTTGTCTCTTCTGTGCAGCTGAGGATGACCATCTTTATCCAGGTGGGAGATACTGTAAGTTATCCTTCTGTGCATAAATTATTTCTTGCAATCACTTATGACTCATGGTTGGCAAGAGGGAAAACATCAAAATAGCAGAGGGACCTGCCCATTCCTATACAGAAAGTTGTGTTTATCACTTGAGTGTAGAGCTTATCCCTTGTGTACAGAAAGTCTCCTGTCAGTCTTAGGGGTAGTAGTATGTATGTATGTGTAACTCGGCACAACATTTTCTCAGTAGCCTTGAATATGGCCAGTTGACCATGAAAGAAAGGTGTGCCTGACCTATTAGTCAGTCGATCAACTTTATTTATTTAATTTATATACTGCCTAGTATAAAAATCTCTAGGCGCTGTATAGAATTAAAACAAATAGAACACATTTAAAATTTCCAAGCCTAGTCCAGGAAACCAATCAAAGCTTGACATTCCTTACACAGTCGCAGAGAAGATCAAGGAATCCGTGACAAAGTCCATATATTTTTGAGAGTGAAAGTAAGTTGCAGAACCTCAAATTGCTGCAGAATCAAATCTCTCTGGCCCCATGCCCTCCAGGGTCCACTCTGAAACAAATCACCTCACCCACATAGTCCACAGGCACCCAGCTGAAGGTGCTTTTTGCTCACATTGTCAGAGTATTTTTTTAAAGCTTTGGAAGATAAACTATAGTTCTCTCCTGTCAAAGAAATTAAAGAAGAGTAGGGCCACGTATAAGAATGGTGGCTACTCATTGAATACCTGAAGTACATGCAACCTATGGCCTAACTCTTGCACAGATGATGCTTTGTAGGCATCTTCTAATGTTCTAATGTAGGAAGGGTGTAGTATTGTACTACATAGTGTAGTACATATGTATGTTCTAATGCAGGAAGGGTGGAGGAAGTAAAGTCTGACTTGGGTTTTCTTTTATGGTTTTATAATTTGGATAAGCAAACCTGAAATCGTTAAACAATATTAAAGGATTGGGTGGCAGGCATGAGAAACTTGTCTGCTTGCCTTGTCCATTAAGACAGTTCCCTCTGCCAACCAAGGTGTTGCCAGAAGAGTATAAGGTCAAAGTGACCTGAACTTCTGCACAGCCATAAACACAATGAGAGAACTAATGTGAAAAACAATGAAAGCTACAATGACAATTGATCAATGCTTTGAGTGCTATAACTGTGCGTTAGTAATAATTTACCATTTACTATACCTTGTAGCCCAAAGATCTTTTGGAATCCTTGTAGCGCCATTTAAACAGGTTGTGTTCCAAAAGTTTGTAAGTTGGATGTTCATAACTCAGAACACATATAATTACCAAGAGCGATGACATAGGAAGCTGCCATATACTGAGTCAGACCATTGGTCTGTCTAGCTCAGTGTTGTCTTCACAGACTGGCAGTGGCTTCTCCAAGGTTGCAGGCAAGAATCTCTCTCAGCCCTATCTTGGAGAAGCCAGGGAGGGAACTTGACATGTTCTGTTCTTCCCAGAGCGACTCCATCCCCTGAGCGGAATATCTTACAGTGCTCACACTTCTAGTCTCCCATTCATAGGCAACCAGGGCAGACCCTGCTTAGCTAAAGGGACAGGTCATGCCTTCTACTACAAGACCAGCTCTCCTCTGGTTTGTGGTCTAGTTTGTGATGCATTCGTATGTGCGGATTGACATTTGTAAATTGGGGGCTTCCTTAATGTGATATGTTATGGACCTTTGTAAAAATGATGTTCATAACTGGGAGTGCCTGTATCTGATTTCCAGGCTTCATCAACAGAAATATAATACTGATCAGAACAATATAGGAGTTAATAATTTAACAGTTAATTTTTCTCACATTCAACAGTGTTAAGAGCCCCTTTTATACTTGTAGTGAGTGTGAGCATATCCTGCCAGTAGAATGTTGGCCTTCCTGTCAGGTGCCTTCTGTTTTCAGTTGGGTCACGACTGCTGACTGCTCTAGACGTTTGTATAGGAGCTGTAATCCTTCAGCTATGCAAGGAATTCACTAGAATGTAGGGCAGAGGGGTGAAAGGATATTGACGTGTGTGTATGCATAGCATTTGAATAGTGCAAGCTCTAAATGTGGCTTGTCTTTATCTTTGTTGTCATTTGACAAGCCATAACAATATAACTTTAAACAATATAAAAAACAAGCAATAAAAACCACAACACATAGTAACAGCATATAAATGTGGCTTGTCTTAACTTGATGCATGGAATTGGAGGTGCCCTGTGGACCATTGAGCCTAGCTGTGCTCAGTGCATGGAACAAAGCTGGCACATCCCTAGCTATTCAGCCTCTGTTTGAGGTCTCCCAGTGAGGAAGGGCCCACATCTCCCTAAATAATTGATTTCATTCCAAGCTGCTCTTTTCATTCAGAAGTTCAGCTGAAGTCCTATAACTTAAGCCCATTAGATCTAGTCCAGCCTGTAGGGCAGCAGAGCACAAATTTTGCCCTTTTATATATTACAATCTTCCAGGTTTAATGCTATCATGCCCACCCTCAGTTTTCTCTTTGCCCAGCTAACCAGAACCAAGTTCCAGCAGCCTTTCTTCATAGAGCTTGTTTTGCAGATAGACGCTTGATCCTCTTTGTTGTCCTCCTCTGAACCTGCTGCACTTAGTCTACATCTTTAAAGTGTGACACCCAGAACTCAACGCAGCCCTTAAGAACATAAGAAAAGCCTTGCTGGATCAGGCCCAAAGCCTATCTAGTTCAGCATCCTGTTTCACACAGTGGCCCACCAGATGCCTCTGGGGAGCCCCCAGGCAAGAGCTGAGGGCGTGCCCTCTCTCCTGCTGCTGTTCCTCCTCTGAAACTGGTATTTAGAAGCATCTTGCCTCTTAGGCTGGAGGTGGCCTATAGCCCTCAGACTAGTGGCCATTGATAGACTTGTCTTCCATGAATGTATCTAAGCCCGTCTCAAAGCCATCCAGGCTGGTGGCTGTCACCTTGTGGCAGAGAATTTCATAGATTAATTATGTGTTGTATGGAAAAAGTGCTTCCTTTTGTCAGTCACTTCATATGAGGTGTTGATTAGCATGCATTAAAGTAGAACTATTCCTTCTTATGACTTGGAAACTATGGTTCTATTAATGCAGCCTAAAATAGCAATAGTTTTTTTTGGGGGGGGGGTTGCAGTTGCATTATGCTCCTGACTCTTATTCAGCTTGTGAATGATTGCAGTCCTGAGATCCCTTTCACATCTATTACTGTCAAGCTAGCTATACTGCATCTTATACCTGTGCACTTTATTATTATTATTTGCCCAAGTGCACAACCTGTCATTTCTCTCTATTGAATTTCAATTTGTTTCAGTCCATTTTTCTATTCTGTCAAGGTCATTGAAGTTTATTCCTGTCTTCTGTGGTGGTGTGGTATGACTCTGTTTTGTAACATCTGCAAATCTGGTGAAGATTCCTTCCTCCCCTTCATCTAAGTTGCCAGTTAATAAGTTGTTCTAGTAAGAACTAATCAGCCTACTTTCCTTTCTCTGTCTTTAAAACTAGACTAAATTTGGTTCAAATTGCAGTCCACAAGCCAGATCTCTTGCACCTCAAATGTTTTCATACCTGCCATTTTGGATTGGGGTGGTTGACATTATTTATTTATTTATGCATTCATTCATTCATTCATTCAATTTTTATACCTCCCTTCCAAGCTGGATCAGGGCAGTTTACAATTAAGAAACAGAAATCATTAAAAACAATTAAAACAGAAATACAAATATAAACACCAATTTTAAAACATCTTTAAAAACCTTAACGTGCGGTGGGGAACATGTAAAAGAAGGCTTGTATGTTTTTGTCCTCAGTGACCAGTCCTCCTATTTCTCATGTGTCCCTTTTCATCTCATCACTAGGGTTTGGCTGTTCTGAATGTCTCCCATTTCACTCTGATTGAAAACGTTTGTGATGGCACTTTTAGTAATTCCTCAGGAACTGCCACTCATTTGGGACTTCTAGAATCATAGAATTTTAGAGCTGGAAGAAACTTTGGAGATCTTCTAGTCCAGTGTTTCTCAATGTTTTTGGAGTCATGGACCGGTACAGTCTTTGTGCACAGTTTCCCGGACCAGCAGTTAGTAAAGGGGCCCCCACCTCCAGGCACCCCGAAAACAATTTCAAGCCGGGGGGGGCGCCACTGCTGAGAGCTCTCCAGAGATCATTTCCAGGCAGGCAGCCCTCGCTGCTGAGATAACACTCATTTAGCTTCCTTGAAATGAACGTTATCCCAGCAGCGAGGGCTGCTTGCCTAGAAATGAGCTCTGGAGAGCTCTCAGCAATGGTGGCCCGCACTGGCTTGAAAATGTTTTGTGGGGGGATTAATTCCTCATGGACCAGCACAGACCGGCACTCAACTCCTCATGGACCGGCACTGGTCCACGGACCAGTGGTTGAGAAACACTGTTCTAGTCTAACCCCCTGCACAGTGCAGGAATCTGCTACAGCAAGCGGGGGGGCTCTTTTCCCTGGCTTTTTTTAAAGCAATGAAACCTGGCACTTATCTCAGCTCAATAAAATCAGTTTTCCTGAAATCCAAGGTATATGTTTGACTGCCTTTTATCTTTGTGTAAGATCAGCAGTTCCAGCATTACATGATGATTTCCCCTATACGACCCTCAAATTCCCACTGCTTCCCACATCAGCCAACTCCTCCTTATTGACCAGGATGATGTGATAACTCTCATTGTTCCGCCATCCACTTTCTGAAGAGAAAGTGGCCTCTGAGTAACAGCAGGAGAGAGGGCATGCCCTCAACTCCTGCCTGTGGCTTCCAGCGGCATCTGGTGGACCACTATGCGAAACAGGGGGCTGGACTAGATGGGCCTTGGGCCTGATCCAGCAAGGCTGTTCTTATGTAACGTTGTCAGCAAGGAATTTGGAGACAAGTTATTTCAAGATTATCGTTATCTAGCTCATTTGGCTACAGAATATTAAACTGCAGAATATTTGATTTAAATATTAAATTTATTTCCCAACAGGATGAATATTCAATATTTCCTCAGACATACTCCATAGACATTAATGGCTACATACTTGTTTACTCAGTCACATCAATAAAAAGGTAAGTCATACCTTCTGTATTTGCTGTCAAGGCAGTAGCTGAATGCAGACGTCATGATCCTGGCTTATCAGACCAGGATCAAGTCCCAAGACCCTCCACTTTTCTGCTTTCTTTGAGCACTATCTGAAAAGAAGGAATCTTGTTTTCTTAAAGCTACAGTTCCTTGTATTAAAATGGGAGAATATCTGATTTGATATCCTGGTTTGTATGGAATGCTTAAAAAACAATGCCCGATTTGAACATAATGCAGAATTGTGGCTTTAAGAAACAAGGATTTCTTCCTTTCTGACAGGTGCATGAGGGGAAGGGAACACATGGGCCCTGTACTTGATCCTGGCCTAGCATACCACAGTTCAGACTGGGACTGTGATGTCTGTATTTTGGCACTGTCTCTTCTTTCAGATTTTGATGCCATGTTTTTCAGTCCCACTATAATAAAACAGAAATGCAAAAATTGAAATGTCTGAATATGTTTCTGGCTACAGATTAGAAGGTGGGGTTGTGTGCGTGCATATATTGAGTTCTTATTCAGTTGAGGGGATCTTCAAGGAATGTAGTGCTCCTCCCTGGTAATTGGGGAGTTACAAAGTACTGTGTGCACTAAACCAACATGTACTTTAAAGTACATCACCCAATTGCTGCCCAGGAATTGCAGATCATAAAATTGGAAGGCCTAAAGGGAAAGAACAAAATACTGTAATAGTTCTGACAATTGCAATAATTCTTTCCTCGGCCATCCACCCAGTTTAGTAAATAAGTAGTTTTGCCACTATTCTTTCATAACCATTGTAAAGCTGAAAAAGTAGGTTTTTAACCTACTTTTTTACCACAACATATAGAAACAGCTTAATTCCATACAAAAATTGTTCAAAAATCTTTCCATAAAGTTACAATGCAATATTGTGTGGCTTGAGCAGATACTCATCAGTCACTTAAATGGCTTCATTTTTTTCATAATATTCATCATTGTAGAAGTATCACTGTCGGGTACCAATCTTGGGCATAGATATGCACTGTAACCTTTGAAGATTTGTATGCTTGAAATATGGGCACCCAGTATTACTGTAATCAAAATGCAGTCTACTCTGGACTGTTAGTGTGGCTATCCATTGTCCTGATTTCTGAACTATGGAGCATACACAAATATTACCCTAGCATGGTGCAGGATTTTAAAATGGCTTGGTGTCAAGCATGAGGAATGAGAATTTTGTTCAGAGGTTGAATTTTCCACTAATTAGATGTTAGCACCACCAACATCTTTTCAAGACAATGAGTGCTTGAAAGCCAAAATTTCGGTGAGTAAGGGATTGTTAGTGGGATACAGAGCTTTTCTCCTTTAGTTCACTTACTCACATGAGATTCTCTTGTGGTGTTACCGAGCTGTAATTGTGAAGTGAGAGGGCAGCCTTGATCCATTTGTAGTGCACTGTTAGAACTCTGGCAGATCCCCTTACTAGGGAGCAGTGTCTGTGGTCACTGTACAGGACAGCAGAAGGCAAAGGTTTAACAAACTGGGCAACCTTGGCTCTTGAGATATTATTGAGGAATTCATCTGCCTTGGAAATTTCCATTGCTTGAGCACCACTTTCTGTGAAGGGCTCAATTATCACTTTCTCATGTGTGTCATCTTGGCTGCAGGGTGGATTAAACATCATTTGCTTTTGTTAGAGGGTTTAAAAATAGGTTTCTTGTGCAGCAGACTTGTTAATCCTGTTGCAGTCTTAATAAATATTGATGTTATAATTGTGTTAGAATTACTGTGCTGAAAACCTTTGAGATACACGTTGCCTGCTTTTGTGTAGCCTTTTCTCTCCCTGCAAATAAGTTTTGAGAGAACATACTAGAGCAGTGATCTTCACTATTTTTCAGCAGGGGCGACTCTAGCAAAAAAACGCAAAACCCTTCAATGTCAGAGCCATTTCCCTCTGTGACTTCTGTGCAATACTGTGCTCTTCCTAGCACCAGAGGTAGGGGGGCTTTAAGGGAAATGGAGTCCTCTCAAACTCCAGTGTCATCTTGGAAGGTGCACATGGAGCTCTGGGAAGTGTAATCCAGGGGTAACCCAGGCTTTTAATTAGATACTGTTTTAATTGTGTCTTAATAGTTTTAACTTTTTAAACTTTAATAGTTGAAATGTGTTAATCTTTTTATTGGTTGTTTTTATTTTCTTGTAAACCGCCCAGAGAACTTGCGTCTTGGGTGGTATAAAAATATGTTAAAATAAAATAATTCCTCCCAGCTCTTTCCCCATACAGATCTATGGGCAAAGTGCTGGCACTGGGCATAGTGTAACACTGCATGGTGGGAAGAGTCATCTTCACATGATGGAGATAGGCAGGGGCAGAGTACCGGAGGACCTTGCTATTCATGGGTCCAGCACTTGCAGTTTCACATTTCCGCGGTTGGGTAATTAGCACCCAACCTCAGTATACATGGGTGGGAAAGTGGAGGGAAAAAGAGTTAAATCTGCGGGTCAGGGGAGGCTGGAAATGACCATGGAGGCCATTTCCGGCCACCATTTTGACAGCTGGAGAGATCACAAGCCATTTTATGGCTCAAAATGGAGGCAAGAAATGTTATTTTCGGCCCCATGGGCGATGGTGCGGCATGGTAGGGCACCTTAAGTGACCGTTTGGGGGTGATTCGTGGGGGTATTTGGCCAAAACTGCCATTTTGGGCAATTTTCTGCATCTGGGAACCTAACCCCTCCCCCCCAATTCCCATTGCCCTAATGCCCCATTATTCACAGAGTCACTATCCATGGTCCCCACCACCACAGAATGGGACCCCCATGAATAACAGGGCTGTCCTGTATTTTAGCAATAGCAATAGCACTTACATTTATATACCGCTCTATAGCCGGAGCTCTCTAAGCGGTTTACAGTTATTTTGGCATATTGCCCCCAACATTCTGGGTACTCATTTTACCGACCTCGGAAGGATGGAAGGCTGAGTCAACCTTTAGCCCCTGGTCAGGATCGAACTTGTAACCTTCTGGTTACAGGGCGGCAGTTTTACCACTGCACCACCAGGGCTTTACTTTGGCCAAAGCTTCACACTGGCCCAATAACGATTTGTCAGGGAGCCGTGATTTGGGTTAATGGGAGCTGCCACTGGTTCCCAGGCCTTGCCATGAAGAACACTGTACTAGAGTCTAAGACTAGAGTGAACTTCAAGAATTGTACTTATGAGTTCCAAAGACTAGCATGGTATCTTGTCTACTGCTCTGTAGCTTTGCCTTTAAGCTATGGCTGGGCATTAAGTAGCTCAAGAGCTACCAGTAATTCCCGGGCTTGTCTGAAGTAGCTCTTCAGAAGTTTGGGTTTGCCTCTCCCTTCTAGCCGGTACTGCAGATTTGATTGGCTGGCTGAGTGGTGGTATGGCCACACCATTTTTAAATCTTGGGGTCACTTTTACTTTCTCACCGATTATTTTTCTAGTTTTTTCTCCCACAAAACAGCCCCTCTTGCTGTCCTCCTTTCTTGCAGCAAAATTATCTGGGAATTCAGGGGCTTTGATGTTAAAAATTTCTCATTCTTTCAGTGTAGATCTTTGTTCAAACTGCCACACAGTGGCTGACTCTACTTGTGTTGATAGCTCCCAAGGCTCTTTTAGAAGAAAGTAGCTCCCAGAAGCCTTAAATCTGACCACCCCTGCTTGAAGCTACCATACACAAATTGAGCCTTTTTTTTCTGTCCCCACCAAATGTGGGTCCTAAGCAATGAGAAGGTAAGAGGCCTGGTTTCTGAGCCACCCTCACTGCTCAGTGCCTGTTCCCAGTGCCTGTTTCTCCCATTGCCTATTCCAGAGTTGAGTCTGAAGTAGATTGGGAAGGGGCTGTGTAATATTTAGTGACTGCTGTTGCACAAAAATTAAGATGTGCTAGCTACCTTACTTTCCATCCCAGCATTTTTGGGTGTAACTTTAGGTGTCTTAACTTATCCTCTCTAATAAAACGCTTGGTGTCCGTCCGTGGACGGACACCAAGCGTGCGTTCATGCCTGGCCTGTTCTGGGCATGCGCAAAGCGCATGCCTAGAACAGAGCAAGGCGGCCGCGAACGCCAGCACCCGGCGGCCATGTTGGGGCTGGGAAAAGGAGAAGTGGCCGCCGCCCACGCCAGGAGGAGAGTGTGGGCGAGGCGGCGGCGGCGGAGCCACGGCCAGAGGTGGCGGTGGCCGCGGCGGGGCAACTGGCGGCGGGAGTGTGGGTGAGGCAGCGGCGGGGCCAGAAGCGGCCGCCGCGGGGGGGGAAACGGCATGGGAAACGGTGGCCCAGAAGCGGCCGCCGCAAACAGAGAGGCGCTGGGGGATGAAGCGGCGGGGAAGCCAGCCGAGGTGGCAGCAGAGCCGCCGCCGAGGCCTGGCGCCGCCGGTAAAGCCGGGCGGGGGGGGAAACCTTGGGGCCCTAGCCCAATCCCACCATTCCCGCCCCCCCCCCATTACTAAGGGCCAAATTGGCCCTAAAAAATGCCGCCGCCGAACCGCCCTCCCAGCTGCCCGATCCCACCATTTCTACAGGAGAGAGGAGCTCGCTAGCAGAGCTCCTCTCTCTGCAAAGGCTCTTCTCAAACTGGCGCTTTGAGCGGAAAGGACGCCCTTTCTCCTGTAGAAATGGTGGGATCAGGCAGCTGGGAGGGCGGTTCGGAGGCGGCGGGGGCCGAAGCCATTACTAGTGCCCGTTTTTCAACGGGCTAAAATTCACTTGTTTGTCTATAAAACTGATGAGTGAAGTGCTATGTTTGTTGTTGTAGCCTAATCTGAATTTTCTTTAATTCAACGTGCATCTGAAGTGTGCTTTGTCTCTTAGAATTAATAATGATCTAGCCTTCAGATAATTACAGTTCATATAGATCAAGAGTCAACCTTTTGCCTTGGAAGTTTACAGGTGCATGCTTTTCTAGAAATGGTTAGTTGTTTTTGGGGGGGTGGTTGTGTTTTTTTTGTTTTTTGGGGGGGTGTTGTTTTTGTCTCTATGGAGCAGGCATCTTCTTTTTACTTTGACTAGTCTGCATTTGTCAAATTCAAGGTCTGTTGACGTCTCCTGTGTCCTTACTTAATGGTCCAAATGACAGACCCTTCTCCCTAACTTCACATATTGTATGCTGACTAGGCAAGGCTCAAGTCAGACCCTACCAAAGAACTCAGTGTATATGAAGTGGTAAAATTGACCATATGGAATTAATTTGTCAACATTATATAAATAGAAGAAGGAATTTGAGTTCTCAGACAGGTCTGATAGAGTGAGATAGAATGTTTGGAGGGCAGAGTGACAGTGACAGTTGGGGAGAGAGTGAGCAAGACAGAAGAGGTTATAAACTGGCCAAGGGACAATGGCATGTATAGGGGACGGCAGCGAAGAACCTAGTAGTGATATAAAGATTGCGAAGCCTGATTACCAGAGAGAGAAGAATTATCTGAACAAATGTAATCATATATTAAGGAGTTAGGAAAAAGCCAGTTGACAGGGAGTTAGAAAGTTAGGTCTGGTTATGTTTCTCTTCTATATGACGCCTGAGCTCAGTTACTCATTACATTTCAGTAAAATAATTAGTACTAGAAATAAACACAAGCCTTTTTCCTGCAAAAGAGTCAGGGTGATGACAGGAGTTAATTGGGCAAGCTCAGCTGCCTTTAAAGGAAAATACCCAGTAAATGGGAGAACAGGATCAGCAAGTTGACACAAACATGTCTAAAGCGTTTCCTCCTGACTGCAGCCTCCTGTGCTTCATTGAATGCTGCTCCAGAAGATCTCCTTTCCTTTCCTCCCCTCCAATTGTTGGGAGCGGCTGGAGTTGGGGCCTAAGGGACTTCTGTCATAGACCGAGAGTTGTGGTGCACTCATAGAAATCCACACACAGCTCTTTGGATCCCTGCTGTGGCTTTCTTTGGGTTTCCTCACAGACAACAAACCCTGTCATAGATTTCTTGTGACTGTCAAACTAGAGTACACTGAAACTGCAGGGGTTCTCAGCCTTGGATTCCCAAATGTTGTTGGGCTACAACTCCCATAATGGCCATGTGGCTGGGGATGATGGGAGTTGTAGTCTCAACATCATCTGAGTACCCAAGGTTTTAAATCCCTTCCTATTTGATATCTTGTCTTTCTCAGGACCTCAAAATTACTGTTCTCAAATATCTATCTTTTACTTGGTATCAAAAAGAGGATATGCCACCTTTTCTGCCTTGTTCTGTCTGACATCTGACTTGTCTCTAATAGGGCATCCATTCAGGATTCTTTAACAATGCTCTCATCTCAGTTTCAATGCTATGTAAAGTTTTGTTGATGTGAACAAATCATGTCTTTTGGGAAGAGAAGTGCTGAAATTCTAAACACCTTGCAGTGCAGGGAGTGGGAGGAAATTTCAGTAGCAACATGGTGATTCTTTAATATGCCTGAACTGAAGTGAGAGTTGGGAAAGAGGAGCAAGCTGGGCATTCAGAAGCTCCTGTGGACTACTTGCTTGGGAAGTGTTGGTCATGAAGTCTTCTGAGCAGTTGGGTGGTTCCTAGCACCACACAGCCATTCGCTGCTGATTTGGGGGCTTCTTGGAAGCAGGGTTTGCAATGCATACAGAGGAAGTAGGAGGAGGATGCATGGCCCATTGATGGGAAGCAAAGGAACTGAACCTGGTATGAGTGCACTTGTGTACTTCGCTTTCAGATCTGGTCAGATTGTAGTGCATTATATTAGAATGTCACCATTTGTGTGTTATGGTTATCTTCCATTTCCATGACTAATCAAATCGTCACCATGACAGTTCTGGCTTTCTCTTTTTGTTTTTCTGTGTTAAACTGAAGTCCTGACCTTGGTGACCCAGTTGACAGGGTGTAATCAGGCTTTTGTCCTTCATGTTCAAGTTCACACGCTAGTGGAACCTTCCCCTGCATCAGCCCCATTGCAGTTGTGCAATTTGCCTTCAACTCGGTGAGGCTTACGCAAGGGAATTTCCCAGCAAATTGTGCAACACTGAATGTCACTGTTTTGGAAGCCACATAACACTATTGGTCTCATGTTGTTTTAGGAACAGCCCCATTCCCCTGGCTGTTTGATTTAAATATTTTATATTTAAAATAATATGCTTAACTTTATCACATTATCTAAAAAACCTGCACACAACTCAACTAATGTTTCTGATGTAACGGACAAGCTGTGGTTCAGGCTTTAATGTCTTAGTTGTATAAACATGAAGAGATCATTGACATTAGACTTTCATTTAGGAAGTCTGTTTGCCTTGAAAATGTTAAGTGTTTAAAGTAATGTTCACTTGCAGCTTTGTCCTTGCAGAATTATTTGTGGGCTGAGTAAAAATGCTAAGGGGTGTAACCTTGGAGGGCATGTATGATATCATCCTTTTATTTTGCAGTTTTGAAGTGATTAAAGTTATCCATGGCAAGTTATTGGATATGGTGGGAAAAGTCCAGTAAGTAGTAACACTCTCATTTCATTCCATGTTTCATTTTGCTATCGTGTTAACCCACATATGTTAGCTTCCTTTCTGAATGTGGCTTCTCTCTTCCCTTAGGATCCCCATTATGTTGGTTGGAAATAAAAAAGACTTGCACATGGAACGGTAAGGGATATTTCACTTAAGATGCTTAAGACTGTTGATACCCGCTTGTGAGAGTGCTGGAGCATATAGAATATAACCATTTATAGACAGCCAGTGCAGTTATGTGCCATGAAGTTTTCATGTAAATGGCCATCTTTCCCTCTGATGCATCACCTTGGATACCAGATCTTGCCTCCATGAAATTCCTGTTCTTAGTTCTTGTTTGCCTGAGGTTCAAAAATTCAACTGAGGTTGGAAGATTGACTGATTGGAACATTGATGACCTACTTAACTGCGTTCAAGTATTGCAAGAGGCCAAGAATTTGATATGCCACATTTCTGTCCTGACAGGGAGCTGAAGGAGAATTGCAAGGGTTATCCCATTTCATCCTCTCAACAGCCCTGTGAGATAGGTTGGGATAGTGGCTGGTCCAGAGTCACCCAATTATGTTCTTGGGCCAAGTGGACCTTCTTCATTGCTATCAAATGGCATTTCGAGGCAAAGACTCCCAGCTCCCTTCATTTAGTATAGGTTGAGGGGGGGTGAAGTGCCTACCCCTATGCTTTCAGCACTATATCTGTATTTGAAAATGGAGTCTTGTCTCTTATAGCTGGTATTTGTGTTTCGTGTAAAAACATTTGTAGTTGTTGAGGCTATCCTTGGAGCTCCTGGATAAAGCCAATAACTGCTCAGTGCAGTTTGTATTTGCATAACACTGTTAGTATAAATTTATAGTAGTTATACCAATTGAAAATACTTGGTTAAGTCTTTGGAGTTGTGCATTAATGCTTTGAATGCTAGACTGTCTAACAATATTTTAACACTAACACTAAATTTAGTTCCTTCCGTTCACTCCTCCCCACTGTCTTAGAAAATCTTTTCGCCTCTATTGCCTTGCTTCTTTCCTACTCTTGTCCCTTAGTACCAACATGCTGTGCTTCTTAGACCTTGGGGACAGGACCACATGAGCACTAAGTAGCAGTCTCTATTGGCCACAAGAATGGGTCTCCTGAACTGTGAGCCCTTTTTTATCTTCCCAGGTAGTCAAAGAAGAGTGCCAGCAGACAGATGTGCAGTCCCTGGTCTTGTTTGGCCACAGAGTCCGATGCATTGCAGTGACTTTCAAAATTTTCTTACTATTATGGCAGTAATTAAAAAAACAAACTAGGAATGCTGGCCAGTTTTCTGGTGATGCAGGTAGTCGCCTGGGATGGCTTGTTGCCTGGATACTTGTGTGCCTGCTCTAGTGGTTTCCATTGCTGCCAGGGGCAATACTAAAATGGTAGCGTGAGCTATCTTAATACTGTGCACAAGTTGCTTTTTCATTTGACTGTCCTGAATCACAATAATAGATTTCATGATCCCCTCCACTGTTCTCATCTAATTGGTAAACATATTGGCTCTCATATTTAAACTTGAGCTTGAAAGATCAGATTATGGTGGTAGAACTACTTTGTCTTTGCTGCTTCTTCTTCTAAAATGTTCTGTAGGAGCGAACAGACAGCCCCTCTCTTGGGTGGTCAGTAGCAGTGGTGGACATTTTCTGGTCTCTGAAAGAGCACTGTCCTTGACATAGTTGTTGTTCAAGTGGCAGTACACAGCAGAGTGCTTGTTAAGCTGCTGTAATATGTAATTGGAGGCACTGCCGAAGTAGTTGGTGCCAAACAGATGTGACCATGAGTGGGGCTTTCATCATCATTGTTCTACCCAAATAACCTTTAGCTTTCATTATATACATTCTGATTATTCATTTTACATCCATTTCTCCAAAACAAAGTGACAATTGCTCATTTTTCTGGTGCGAATGAATGACTACAAAATCTCCCTTTAAAATGTTAGTAACCCAGACCTGTTAAAATAGTATAACAAAATCAGGCTCTGCTGTACAAGATCTCATAATACTGTATATAATGTGGCCTGACATACTTTGAGTGGTCGGATGTGTAATCTGTCAACTGCTCTATTTCTTCCTCCCTCCCTCAGGGTGATCAGCTATGAAGAAGGGAAAGCTTTAGCAGAATCCTGGAATGCAGCTTTCTTAGAATCTTCTGCTAAAGAAAACCAGGTAACACATGAAGTACTGTAGTTTAAATGGAGATCACTACTAAACTACTCCTGGGACACATTCGTAGGGAGATGGAAAAGGAGCCATCCATTATCATATTTTTATACCTCTTGATATGTACAACTCTAGGTGGAATACAAATTTTAATATTAATAATCACATATTGAAATATATAAAACACAGTAAAAACAATATAAAACAAATTATTAAAGTTATTAAAATTAATTCTAATTAAAAGCCTGTGAGAACAGAAGAGTCTTGAAGGTCTTCCTGGGGGGAAAAACAGAGAAGGAGATGCTCTTATTTCATTCAGTAGGGAGCATTTTCTAAAGCCCTGGGGCAGCCACAGAGAAAACCCGGTCCTGAGTCGCCACCAGACGAGCTGGTGGCAACCGTAACCAGACCTCTCCAGAAGATCGTAAAAGGCGGCAGGGTTCATAACAAAGGAGGCGCTTTCTTAAATAGCCTGGACCCAAGACGTTAAAGGCTTTATAGGTAATAACCAGCACTTTGTATTTCACCCAGAAACATATTAGCAGCCAGTGCAGTTCTTTCAAAACGGGTGTTATATGGTCCCTTCGTGTTACCCCAGAGACCAATCTGGCTGCTGCATTCTGTACCAATTGTAGTTTCTGGACTTTGTACAAAGGCAGCCCCACGTAGAACGCATTACAGTAGTCAAGTCTGGAGGTTGCCAGCATATGTACCATGTTTTAAGTGATCCTTATACCTAGAGATCCATTTGCAGGACTGCTACTGATCTTAAGATTATTGTGGTGTGTCCTCATCTGAAGAAAACTCCAGACAACAAGGCAACTTATATGAACATTGCAATCATCAGAGGATTTGGATGCACACACTGTAAAAGCAAAGATCTAGTGGAAGGAATGGTAGAAGACAAATTGTTAATCCAGGGTGGTGGAGCACCTTCACACAAGGAATGACTATAATATTTGGGGCTTATTAGTTTAGAAAAGATTGAGGTTTATAGAACTATACATGGTGTCAAAATTGGATAGAGAACTTATTTTTCCTCTCCCCAAATACTATAACTGAGAGTCATCAAATGAAATTGAGTGATATGAAGTACTTCATACAGCACATAATTTATAGAATTCACTGCCACCAGTTGTTGATGGCCAGTAATTTTGATGGCTTTAAAAGAGGATTCGGCAAATTCGTGGAGAAGATCAGTGGTTTAGCAACTGCTCCTAATCCCTTTAACAGCCCTTCCCAGTGCTGTGCACAGGATTGTTCTGCATGGAGGTAAGCACAGAGAATCACTGTTTCTCCGTGGGACTAAAGCCATGTGCTGATGATTTGGCTTTGAAGCCAAATCTTTGCGGAATCCTACTTTAAAAAAAAACTTTGTTACTTTAGCCCTCCTTGAGCATGAGTTTAAGCAACTCAGTGCATACTCTTTAAGATGTGAGCAGATTTTCCATTTCACAATATAACTGAGGATTTCAGAATGTTTCACTAAAATTTTATTCTTCAAAATGATCAACTTAATGAGCAAACCAAAGTGTGTCTTTGAGAAACAAGGCAGCCTCTGTTAAGTTGACAGAGTGCTCTAATATTTTTCAGATATTTGTTCCTACTTGGATATAGCCAAACTATTAATGCTTTGTCTTCTCTAGTAAAGCAACAATGGCAAGTAGAGATGAAATCTCTGTAGAAGCTGCTGCTGTTAAATTCAGCGTTTTGGGCTGTACTAACATTTAATTTACAAAGGAAATATTTTGGGTTAATTAGCCACTTACGGATCATTTGTGCATAGAAAACTGCATTGTACTGACAAATACCCTTTTGATTTGATTTTAGTTGTTAAATGCCACATGAGAAACAGTACACATCAGGTACTAAATGAGACACTATTCAAGTAATTGCCATGTTGCCCTTTTAAGACACTTAAAATTGGAGTCCACGGGAACACATTTGGAAATTAGTTTAGAATTGCACCTTGTTGGTAAATAACACTTGCTAAACAAAACAAGTCACCTTAAGTGGTGCAGCAGGAACAGAACAAACGAATGTTAGTCTCAGATGTGTCAGCTTTAAATTGTTGAGATCATTCCACACTGATTTGGATTAGTCTCATTACTAAAGCCAGTATTTCCTTGTCACTCTTTGTATGTTTTTCATGAAGTTCTGTAGTCAAATATTTGCAAATTTCAGTGCACGAGCTTTTTATAAAAAGAAATAATGAGGGCAACATACCAGTGAGAATAAACTAGAGAGCGGTGAGGATAGTTGCTAAGTTGCAGTTGGGTGTGACGAGCAGCCCAGTGTGGAAGCTACTGCCCAACCTGAAAGGCAGCCCCAGGGGTGGAGAGTAAGGGGACTAGTGCAGAATGTCTTAGAACTGCTTCCAAGCAGTCATGTAGCACTACCAATTGCAACGATGGAAGTTGCAACCTAGAAGCAGGTTCAAGTGGCTCTGCAGCAGCCACATCACACTACACCATCGGTGCTGCCTTCCAAGTTGTACCACCCTGGCAGGTCCCCAGCATCAGTGTAGGGCAGCACACTCCTCAGGTTGGCTAGTTCATATAAGCTGTGGAAGGGCAACATTTTTGGAGTGCGAAGCCTTTCTTTAGGGGCAGCTCTCCCTGTTCAGTCCTCACATAAAGTGGTGTGTGCTGCTTTCTAGGGAAAATACGTGTTTTGATTTAGGCAAGTTGCTCTTGAAGAAGTTATCCTTACCACATCTGGACTTCAACAGCTTATTTTGGTAATCTTTCATAGAATCTCTTGAAATTGTCATAATATCTCGTTTATCCAAAAAGAAAAATTTATTCGGCCTTAATAGGAAGTTCTTCTGGAAGTTGCTTCAGATAGCTCTTAGAATTTGGTTATGAGTTGCTGTCCTCGAAATATTCAGGTAATTCTTCTATCTAAACATACAAGCTTATCTTCCAGCTGCAGAGCCTTCTGAGATGAGGAGGAGGAGGAGGATATTGATGAGACTTCTAGTCAACCCCAATGTTTAAGGCAGATGGCATTATCAGCATACTATTACACATTATGAGGAAAGGGAGGACTTGCTGAACTACATTGGAGCAGAGGCAAGCAGCTTGTTCAGCAATGCAGCATATCCAGATTCATTGGAGCTGGACAGTGGTCCTGTTCTTAGTTTGGTGTAATGCATATAAATAATGTGCATATTCTCCTTGCTGGTGCTGCCAAACTAGAGGAGACATTTTCTTGCATTTAGTCTATAAGCCTAAGCACATATACAACCAAAATAATTGCACATTCTTCTCCTGTTTCCCCCTTCCTCAGTTTCACTCCTCTTCTCCCATGTGGTGTGTTCTAGATTTTCAGCCACTTGCGGAAGGGACTTGTCCCCATAAATACAGTAGGTGCTGTGCATCTTGCATTGTATTGTTGAGGATTGTTCGAGACTCTTAACAACCCTCTCGTTTTTCCCCCAGACTGCTGTTGACGTTTTCAGGAGGATAATTTTGGAGGCAGAGAAAATTGATGGGGCATCTTCACAAGGGAAGTCTTCATGCTCAATGATGTGATTGCACAGCTGAGGCTGAGCACTGGGAATATGCTCTTCTTCCTAAAGAAGCAAACTGTCCCCCTCACAGCAAAACTACGCTTCCTCTTCTTCTTCTGCTAACCTGAACAATATACAGTCGGTTGAAGACTTTCCCTTCAGATTATGTTAAACACTGACTCCTGTGCAAAAAAATGGCTTCACTTCCATTTTCAAATTTTAAGCAATCATATTTTCAGTTTATATATTGTATTTCTTAATATTATGACCAAGAATTTTACTGGCATTAATTTTTCAGTGTAGTTGGGTTAGAAGAATCATCCAGGTAATGCATATTGTTACACTACTATTAACTAGGCTTGAATATCAGTGTTTCTTTGTGTTAAATGTATACTTGTAAATAAAATAGCTGCAAACCTTCATGTGCACTATGCTTAACTGGGGTTCTTTTAAGATTGCAATTCATAGCACATGAACAACATTTTCCTACTGTTTCCCAGAAATGTGTATGTGAACAGCCAATTCCTCTGACCTGAACACTGTTCTGTTTAAGCTCAAGAATCTCAAAGGATAACTATAGGAAAAAGCTGCAGTGTTTGAATTTATTAACCCAGTGTGGTTGTATTGCTTGTGGTTTGAACAAGGATTGTGGATAGTTCTTGCTGTATAAAATGTATTATAACCCCCCTGGCATATTCATGCTATTCACATGTTCCAGCAATTGGTATATACTGAATACTTGTTTAGAGGTGATAAACTCTGCTGCTCGAGTCAAACAAAAGAAACCTTTACATGTAGAAAACACCATACAAGCAGACTAGTGATGAGCCAAAATGTGTGTGTCTTATTTGTACCCTGTTTCTTTCGTGGACAAATAGAGGCAACCCTGCCAGTGGTAGAGATTATGCTTCCTGTAGCTGATGGGTACCATTTTACTTCAATGAAAGTTCAGTTTCCTAACCAGAAGCTACCTTAAAGAGAAGAGGAAGCAATACCCTCCTCTCATTCCTGAATTCTGGATTTGTGACTCTAGAACATAACAGTCCTGCTGGATTAGGCCAAAGGCCTATCTAGTCCAGTATCCCTGTTTTCCACAGTGGCCCACCCAATGCCTCTGAGAAGCCCACAGGCAAGAGGTGAGGGCATGCCTTCTCTTGCTCCCCTGGAACTTGTATTTAGAGGCATCTTGCCTCTGAGGCTGGAGGTGGCCTGTAGCCATTGATAGACCTGTCCTCCATGAATTTGTCTAAGTCCCTTTTAAAGCCATCCAGGCTGGTGGCCATCACCACATCCCATGGCAGAGAACTCCATAGATTATTTGCTGTGTACTTTCTTTTGGACTACAGCTCCCATAATCCCCAGCCAGTACTTTCTTTTGTCGATCCTAAATTTCCTGGCCTTCTGATTCTAATGTTGTGAGAGAGGGAGAAAAATTTAAGTCCACTCTCTCCACTCCATGCATAATTTTAGTCACATCTATCATGTCTCCCTGTAGTCTTGCCTCATAAGGAAGGTGTTCCAGGTCCCTGATCATCTTGGTTGCCCTCTTCTGCACCTTCTACAATGTTCTTAGGATATGGTGACCAGAACTACACAGTACTCCAAAAGTGTCCACACCATAGATTTGTATAAGGCAGGGGTACACAACTTTGGTCCTCCTGCAGATGTTGAACTACAGCTCCCATGATCCCTGACTACTAGCCTTTGTGGCTGAGGATTATGGGAGCTGTAGTCCAAAAACAGCTGGAGGATCAAAGTTGTGTACCTCTGGTATGAGTGCATTATAATATTAGCATTTTTATTTTAATCCCCTTCCTAATTACTCTAGCAGGAGATTTGCCTTTCATAGCTGCCACACACTGAGTTGTCACTTTCAATGAGCTTTACACTTTCTTATACTGAACTGCTTTTGCCATTATGTTGCCCATTCACCCAGTTTGGAGAGATTATTTTAGCTCCTCACAGTCTGTTTTGGATTTCACTACCTTGAATAATTTAGTGTCATCTGCAAATTTGGCCACTTCGCTGCTTAACCTAACTTCTAGATTACTGATGAACAAATTAAAGAGCACTGGTCCCAGTACAGATCCCTGGGACACCCCACTTCTTACTACCCCCCATTGTCAAAACTGTCCATTCCTACCCTATTTCCTGTCCTTCAACCAGTTACCTATCCTGAACCGCTCCCCTTATTCCATGGCTGCTAAATTTATTCATGATGTTCTTCACCTCCTCAATGATGTGGAACACTGCCACATCCTAAAGCCAAATAAGAGTGAGGATAGGAGGAAAAATTTCTCCCTTTTCTGGTGTTTTTTGGGAGGAAATATTTACCCACAGGGCCCTGTGAATAGGCAAGAGCAAAAATCGAAGTGGTGGGGGACACATTTTGAAATTTTTCACTTCCAAACCTCCAGGTTCAGAGCCGAAAAGATCCCCAAAGGAGCTTTGGTCTCACCTTTAATTCATGTAAATGGCAACTTCCAAAAGAGCAAAGCATTTGTCACTAGGTTGGTCGATATGACTGGTGCAAACTTTCACACCCAAAATGATTAGCATTAATTTCCTGGCTTTGCACAGGAGCAGAGCTGAACTTCTGAAACACTTTTATAATGCATTTTCCACCTCTTTCTACTGTGATCTGAACAAATCTCTCCATTGAGCTACTTTTCTGCTGTCTATATATAACTTCTGTGTGTTAATACAATGACACTGGAATCACTGGCTGATATCCTGCCTAACCGTGCACTTGCAAACCAGGAAAAAGCACCCCTACTGCAGAGAACCTCCTCAGCTTCAAAGTGCCAATTATGGAGGATGGGATTTTTGCTGATATCCTGGGCATTTAACCCTTGGTAGTGTCATGTGCCAGCCAAAGATATGTTCCTGAGAGGCAAATGTGCTCTTGGGGCATAATTTTCAGATGGCACAGGGCGCTTCCAAGGGGAAGAAATTAGCAAATATTACCCCCACTCTTGTGCAATTGCCACTGTGGAGCTCAGGAAACTGCAGTAGGGTTGCTTCTTCCAGGAGTGTGGTTAGGCAGGATGCCAGCCACTAAAGATTATGGCTGAGAGCTGTTACAAAATGTCATCGGTTGGTTTCCTCTGGAAACTTGCTGGAAAGATGCAGTATTGTAAGATCCAATAGAGGTAAAATAAAGTGCTGTCGAGTCAGTGTCAACTAGCAACCACAGAGCCCTGTGGTTGTCTTTAGTAGAATACAAGAGGGGTTTACCATTGCCCTCTCCCACGCAGTATGAGATTATGCCTTTCAGCATCTTCCTATATCGCTGGTGCCCAATATATGTGTTTTTCATAGTCTGGGGAACACACAAGCAGGGAATCATACTGGCCAGCTCTGGCTTGATAGGTCATTTCCTTGCTGTGCTGTTAGGTGGCTATTCCAATAGAGGTACTCATCCTAAAATATTAACTTTTTGTGTAGAGTGTGTTCTTGGAACTTCAGTAAACCTGTTCTTCAACCTCTCTTTGCTGACACAAGACAGAGTGGAATCACTTGTTTCTTCACAGTTCCAAAGTATCTATCTTCTATCTGTATATTTCTCTAAGGTGTACCCGTTGCTAATCCCATGTGTGGCAGCGCTCGTTAGAGTTTGTGAGTGAGCTGCCGGCAGGGGGAGAGGAAAGCAGTGGCACCAACAGACAGGCTTGCAGGTGAGGCCAGAAACAAAACAGCGGCAGCGGGGAGAAAATGGCTATAGTGGGCGGGCAAATAAAATGGCGGGCGGATGTGGAGAACTAGAGGCATAGATGCTCTGCGCCCGGCCCAGCTAGTTTTATTTATATTTATATCCTGCTCTTCCACCAAGGAGCCCAGAGTGTTGTACATAGTTATGTTTATGCTCACAACCACCCTGAGAAGTAGGTTAGATTATGAGCCTAGAGTCACCCAGTGAGATATGTTTTGCAAAAAGCTAGAAAGCTCGATGAACACTGCAGAAATTCTAAGGTATTTCTGTTTAACTAGCCAACCCGCACAGAGCATCTGTGTGCTCTTTGGGGGCATGCTGTTCCCCACCTCCTGCCCCACTCTCTTGCCCCCTCTTCCTCCCTCATGCCCCACTCTCTTTGCCCCTTCCCTCCTGCCCCATTCTCTCTTGCCCCCTCTCCCTCCTGCCCCACTCTGCCCCCCCCTCCCTCCTGCCCCCCCCACTCTTATTACCACAGCAGCGGGCCGAAAAGTTTCCCTCCAATTGCAGCCTCTGATGCCTCCAGCGGCCAGACCCAGCCGGGCTGCTGTCTCTTCCATATTTTGGACAGCCAGGCCAGGCCGTGCCTCCGCATCCCACTTGGTCGGGCTGCTGCCGCCGCCTCTCATACCTGGGATGGGCTGGCCAGGCCGCCCTGCCACCTCCCGCCAGGTCGGGCTGCCACCGCCTCTTCCATGCCTGGCCCGGACAGGACAGACCGCCCCGCCACGGCCACCTCCTCTGGCCATTTTGTAGCCCACTCACACCGCCACCATTTTTTCTTCCCCCTCAACTCTCACTGGGCCCAGGAACTCTCGCAATGTGTCGCAAGAGTTCCACTGCCAAACTCAGGACATGCACCGGCTAAGAGAATTAATTATATAGATAATCGAAGCAAAGGTCACATCTTGATGTGCAGTGTTGCATCATGCTGCTACTTGCAGACGAGCTTTTCTGGCTTTGCTACTGTCCCTTTAGATATCTTATTGGTAGCTGATTGAAGCTTGGCATTTAACCATGCAAAGTTTTCCTCAAATACTGATCAAATATTTTTAAAGCATCAACTTTGACAAATGAAACTTAAAAAAGATTAGAGCCCAGAGCCCAGTTCCTCTCAGGTGCTTGACAGAGCAAATATCCAAATCACATAGAAGGGTGTACTTCCTGCTTCCTCAAGCAAGATGGAGTCACCTAGAAATCCCAGGCGGTGACCTTTTCCATGAACAACTGTTTGTATTCCTGTTTGGAGATGTCTGCAGTTCTAGCAGGTGGCCAGTAGGAGAAGCTGCTAGATTTGTTCCTGTGTATATATAGTTGAAGGATATTACAAGGAATGTACCTTACTTCAGTACCTTAGAATTAATGTCTATTCTGAGCCAGATTCTGAGTTCCTTATTCTTGACTGCAGGAGTGATGTGGTTAGCTAGACTTGGGCTGGGGAATCGTGGGTTCAGATGTCTGCCGTGTCATGCAGCTCATTGGGTGGCCATTCTAATTGCTATCTCTTGACCTAAGCTACTTCCCAAGCTGGTTGTTTTTATTTCAACTTTGTCTTTTAGAGAATTTTCCAGGTGCCTAAAGAAATATTTTTTAAATTGCTAAAATATATAAGTAGAATAACATAGTCATAAAGCAGCAGCTGCAACAGCAAGACAGAAATATGAACAGGAGCATTAAAATCCTCTGCTATAAGTCCAGGACCAAAGTAAAGCATTAACTTGATAACTAAAATATATCAAAGTCAGTGCCATAAGAGTATCTCTGGAAAATAGGAATAAATGGGCAGGCCCATATGGGAGCAGACAGTCATTCTAATCCCCTGGCCTCAAACCGTATAGGCATGATTCTAAAGATAAAATAGGTTGATAATGAAGTATGCTACCCTATGCTCCAAATAAGGTATAAAATGTCACCTGTTTTCAGTGAAGCGTTGTGTGACTTTTGCAGTAATTGAAATTGAATTGATGGAAAATATACAGATTTGGCCACCGAACATCTAGAAAATGGGTAATCTGGTCTATTGACTTAGTTGAGTGTGATAGATATCCTGTTATTATAATGTTAAGTAGCTAAGGCTGCTTTTGCTGCCAGTTGAAAGAGCTGGTGTTGTGAGTGGTGGCAGAGGGAATTCTCTGCTTGGCTTTCCTCCTCTGAACCTTTACTTCTAATCTGGCACGAGAGAAACATGTCTACAAAACTGAGACAAAAACTCCCCGAGCATCTGGACTCTGCCCAAAAATGTGTTAGTAAGCTTGGTATTATCAAGGAATCAGGGCTGGAGTTCAGATTCCTCCCCAGACAATGCTACAGAGTTCTGCATGTAACAAGCTATGAAGAGAGCCAAACTATGCAAATAGCATCTGGAACATGGAACTGGTTAACTTTCATGCTGGATCCAGTCCTAATGCCAGTGGGCTCGATTTCAAGGCTGCCTATGACTAAACTCCCTCTGAGGCCAAGGACCTCCCATTGGCCCAATTTCCCCATCTGTGCAAAAACGATGATTCTCATTAGCTGATTCCCCAGGGGTGATATGAAGACTAATTAGCTATGTCTCTAGAGTGCCTGACCATGTCCTTGTTAATAAATTATGAGCCACTACAAAAATAGCACATGTTGAGCTGGTTTGATCTTATTCCATATCAGCATGTGTTGTATAGGAGTTAACCCTACAGTACTGCAGAGCTTTGATGAGTGGTACAGAATTCAGTGGAAACACTTTACTTCAGAGATCTCTTATAAGGTCTAGAAGTTCAATTTCCTCAATTCAGAGCCAGTTCATACATGCATCTAACATGTGTTGACTACCATTGAGTAAGGGGCTCCAATGTTAACTCAAATGCCATATAAGTCAGTGAAGACATTTGGCTCCATTCACTCATTCTGGCCAAAAGGCCTTAAGTAATGATAGATCAAGTAATGAACTGATGTAAACCAGTCTGCCACTGATAGCACCTGAACTGTGAGGGTCCCTTTCTCACCTTGAAGCTTGAGTTCAGAGGTCATAGCAATGATCATGCCACAACTCTACCTCTGGTGCATCTACCAACTTAGTAGCCATTTCCCTGCAGCCAACATAAAATAATAACACCACAAGTCAGAGACACCTTTTATACCATAGATATGTTCATGCTTAGCCATGCAATGGAAGTGGATGTGTGCTGGAAGTTGTGCAGGTAGCAGCAGTGATCATCTTCTTTATATATATTTCTCTAAGGCATACCCATGGCTAATCCCATGCATGGCCGCTCTCATGAGAGTTTGGAGAGCTGCCACATAGCCATGGGATGGGTGGAGAGAAGAAAATGGTGGTGGTAGCTGACCGGCGGGCAAAAAAAAATGCGGCAAATGGCACTGGCCAGCTAAAGAAAACGGCACGAAAACAGACGGCCAGTGGGCGGGCAGGGAAGGAAGAAGATGGCAGGCAGGGGGTGGGTGGGGAAACAGACTGTCGGCAGGCAGGGAAGGAAGAAGATGGAGGGCAGGGAACAGGTGGAGAAGACGACAGGTGGGGGAGAATGCGGCAGTGAGGGGAGAAAGCAGCGGCGGCGACACATTAGGGGAGCAGATGCTCTGCACCAGATCAGCTAGTCGCTAATAATTTACTGACGTGTACTGTCTAGATTGCAGAATTCTGCTTTGCCTTGTTATATAATTTGGAATAGTGCCAAACTCGGATCCACGAACCATGTGTGTGTAGATACAGATAAATCCTTCTCAGCTTTCCACAGACCAGCCATGTACACACGCAGACAAATGTGTTGGTACCCCTCCACGAAAAAAGAAATATCTTGAAACTGACAAACGTAATTGGCACCCATCATTGTTTATTCCACATTTAACAAAAATCAGACTTTGCTTTAGAGTTTTGATGGAACAGAATATTTCAAATAACACAAATGAAAATGGCATGGACAAAAATGATGGGACCCTTAACCTAATATTTTGTTGCACAACCTTTAGAGGCAATCACTGCAAACAAACTATTCCTGTAGCTCTCAATGAGACTTCTGCACCTGTCAACAGGTAGTTTGGCCCACTCTTCCTGAGCAAACTGCTCCAGCTGTGTCAGGTTTGAAGGGTGCCTTCTCCAGACTACAAGTTTCAGTTCTTTCCATAGATGTTTAATAGGATTCAAATCAGGGCTCCTAGAAGGCCACTTCAGAATAGTCCAGTGTTTTGTTCTTAGCCATTCTTGGGTGCTTTTAGCTGTGTGTTTTGGGTCATTATCCTGTTGGAGGATCCACATGACCTGCAACTGAGACAGAGCTTTCTGACACTAGGCAGTATGTTTCGCTCCGTAATGTCTTGATAGTCTTGAGATTTCATTGTTCCCTGCACAGACCCCATCCCAGATGCAGCAAAGCAGCCCCAAAACATAACTGAGCCTCCTCCATGTTCCACAGTAGGTATGGTGTTCTTTTCTTTGAAAGCTTCATTTTTCCGTCTGTGGACATAGAGCTGATGTGACTTGCCAAGAAGCTCCAGTTTTGCCTCATCTGTCCAAAGGACATTCTCCCAGAAGCATTGTGGCTTGTCAATATGCATTTCAGCGAATTCCAGTCTGGCTTTTTTATGTTTTTCTTTCAACAGTGGAGTCCTCCTGGGTCTTCTTCCATTGACCCCACTGTCACTCAAAAAACAACAGATGGTGCGAGTTCAGCTTGTATCTCTTTGGAAGTTGTCCTTGGCTTTTTGTCTGCCATTCTATCCTTCTGCCCATTCTGGGGTCGATTTTCCTCTTGCGGCCGTATCCAGGGAGGTTGGCTACAGTCCCATGGATCTTGAACTTCTTAATATTTGCAACTGTTGTCACAAGAACATCAAACTGCTTGGAGATGGTCTTATAGTCTTTGCCTTTAACATGCTTGTTTATAATTTTCTTTCTGATCTCCTCAGACAACTCTCTCCTTTGCTTTCTCTGGTCCATGTTCATTGTGGGACACACAGTGATTCCAAACAGCAGAGTGACTACTTTTCTCCATTTAAATAGGCTGAATGACTGATTGCACAATTGGAGACATGTGCGATAACTATTAAAGAAAACAGCTAATTTGAAAAATCACTCTAATCCAATTATTTATTATCTTTTCTAGGGGTACCAACAAATGTGTCCAGGCCACTTTAGAATATCTTTGTAAAATAAGCAATACTTTATCTCTTTTCACACTTGCTTTGCTTTACTCGATGATGTATCAAAGGCATGCAGTACATGGGACAATTGCTTTTCATTTAATCGCTTTTCAGGAGGCATAAAATACTTTTTCAATGAGCTGTAAGTGTACCAACAAATTTGTCCACGTGTGTATGTGTTAGGTGTTGGTGTATTTCTGGCTGCGAAACATGGGACTATAGGGGGGTTGGTTGCCATCATGGGTGCTGCAGTTTTTGGTTTTTTTATTTTAGTAGAAGCTGTGCAAAATGCACTCTGAATCTGTGATTGCATGTGTCATGTTGTCCTGTGATCATATGCTTCAACCTTTTATATATATACTCCCAGATAAACTGTGCTGAGGGGTTAAATTGACTGTTCCTTTTGGGGGAGGCACTCTAAGTCAGTGATAGAATGCATGCTTTGCATGCATGAACTCATAGTCCCAAACTCCACCACTCCCAATCTCAGGTAGGAGATCTGGGAAGAGCCTCTGCCCCAAAGCCTTGGAGAACTACAGTCAAAGTAGACAAGACTAGTCTAGATAGCTGATGTTCATGTCCATAGACTCTAAGGCAGGGTCCTCAAACTTTAGTCCCCAGATGCTGTTGGGCTTCAGATCCCATAATCTTTGGCCATTGGGGCTGGGGATGATGGGAGCTGTAGTCCAACAACATCTGGGGACCCGAGTTTATGAACCCCTGCTTTAAGGCATCTTCTGAAGACCCTGTTGACTCCAGGAGGGGAGAAGTTTAGGTGGAAACATACTATCCTATGTTGACAGGAAAACAACAGATGAAGGGTAGCCACCTTTTTATGATTTCCTTGTTACCTTTTCTGTGGAAAGCTGCTCTAAAAGGGAACTGTACATGTACAACCCTCACTGTTCAAATCCCTCATCAAGTGACTCTTTTGTTAAATTGTCTGGACTAAATTAAAACTCTCGTATCAGCAGAGACCGAGGCATGCAGTTCTTGCCAGCTAAGCATGAATTGTTAAAGCAAGTTCCTGGTGTGCATTGTGTGGCGGGCCTCACAACCCCAACCTTGTCTCCCATTGCTGATATATAGTAGAGCTTCCAACGGGTCTGCAAATCCCATTTGGGAGTTAGCTGCCGCTTCAGCTTTGGATAGCACAGCCAATGAAACATGTCTCAATACTCGGGGAAAGTAAGTAACATTTTGCTTTTGCAACTTTGCATACGTTTTAGATCTGATTTTTAAAAGGAGAGGGTGCAAGATGGAAAAATTAGACTTGAGATCAGCAGGAGATGGGATGGACTAGTGAAGCAAAACTTTTAAAAGATGGACCGCTGTGGAGTTGTGCTATCTTTGGGATGGGTTCACTAAGCTGGGGTGGTCTAAACTCAGAGGACATGCCCTTAATACACAAAATCTGACAACTGTAGAGAAGGAATGGCAAAGGGATAAAGGAAACTAGGGGACACAATGGAGTGAATGCTAATGAATGCCAGTATACAATTTAAAACAGTAAGGCTTACTTAAATCCATGAGGAAGGTAATGTTTTAAGCGACATGTTGTGAGCTGGAGCTGAGCTGTAATTTCTCATTAGAGATACTTTTCTAGTTTTCATTTATTGAGCACAAAACCAAATATCTCTGACATCGGATTCAATCTGCTTGAAATGCTCTTAGGTAGTCATCGTAGGACTGGAAAGATTGCTCACCTTTGATGTGGTCGATGGTTCAGCTGATGGAATATCTTTCTTCCTCCATCTAGATTGTTTTCTATGAGGGCAAATCCTTCACAGGCAGAAAGCTGGAGGTTTGTGGGCCCTGTGATAACTTCCAGGAACGGGGTTTCATGAACCGAGTCAATTCTATCTGTGTACAGAGTGGAGCTTGGGTCTGCTTTGGTCATGGGGACTTCCGAGGCCAACAGTATGTCCTGGAGCATGGGGAATATCCAGATTTCTACCGTTGGAATGGGCACAACGACCGAATGGGATCCTGCAAACCAGTTGGAATGGTTAGTGTGTAGTGGTGGCGTTGGTCACATTAATATCCTACCTTTTCTCCATAATAGAACTCATGGCAGCATGTATGAGGCCATCCAGATGCCTCTCGGAAGCCCCCGGACGCCCTCCCCAATTGTATGCATCTTAGCTACCAGTATTTAGAGGCACATTGCTCCTCAATGTGGGTTCCCATTCAAGGATATGAGAATATTACTAAAACACAGCCGCAAATTAATACAAGAAGTTCTCATAAGAATTAATTCACTTACATGCCTTTTACTATAATTTTAGTTGATAATTATCATCTTCAAATTCATGCACTTTTTGTTGTTAAACCCCGACTACAATAGATACAGTAAAACAGTAGTTGCCAGAACCTCATCTGTAAGTACAAGGTGTAGTGCACGTAGGTGGAGGATAGCACTGAGATGATGACATCATTCAAAACATGCCATTGAGGTGTCCCTATGTGGCACTACAACTGTTCCAAATTTGGTCAAAATCTGGCCAGGCATTGCAAAGTTATTCACACAGAGACAGACGGACACAGACAGCAAGGCAATCTCATAAGGCTGCTTTCCATAAGGAAAGTAGGCTAAACACACACTATGGAATGTCCCTATGGGGCACTACAACTGCACTAAATTTGATCTAAATTTGTCCTGGCATTGCAAAGTTGTTAGGGGGGAACACATACACACACCATCTTGAAATGGATTCTGGAATTCATTTATAGGATATCAAGGTTTAATGTCCTCTAGAATCTTAACATGTATATCAAGTTGGTGCAAATTGGTTAGGCAGTTCACAAGTTAGCCCACTTCCACCTCAGATGTTCTTATCACACGGCCATCTTGAATTGTCATCACAAAATATGCTGTTGAGGTGTCCCTATGTGACATTACAACTGTTCCAAATTTGGTCCAAATTGGTTCAAGCGTTGTGAAGTTAGTGGGGGACACAGACACACACAGCTCCCTGTAGAGAGAATGTAAAGGCCAAGGCCCTGCCTCTACTCACGCCCCTCACCCCATTTCACTTTTGAGGCTGGAGGGATCCAGAGAGAGGCCACCGAGGCATATGCATGGGCAGGCTTGTGTGGAAGGGGGTGGGCCTTGAGGTACCTGAGCCCAACCTGCTAAGGGCTTTAAAACACTTTAAACTGTCCTTTAGAGTTTGTGCTGAATGAGTGTAAGCAAGCACTGAACCTGGAGATGGCTTGTTTGGGATTTTTGGGGGAGTGCATTTATTCAAATTTTTATCACAGGAAAAGTTACTTCTCAGGAGGCATTGTGAATTATGTACTGACTGTCAGCCTGCCATGAGATCTGCAGCCCCCCCCCCGCCCAAGCCCAGTGCCCTTTGGGGTTGAATTCGCCTAACACTTTGGAAAATAATAGGATGGTTGTGAGGACAAAATGTGGGGGAGGATCCATGTAGGTCACCCTGAGATCCTTGGAGGAAGAGTGAGATAAAAATGAAGAAGACAAACAAAAGTGCCTCTCCACTCAACCCACAGAGTTGTGTAGACTATGAACTACTGTGTTTATTTTGGGTGCCACAACTGAAGAATGATGTTTGGCAAACCAGAGCGGATACAAAACCAAGATAAAACAGGATACAAGAAAGACTTGTCACTAGGATTCATGGCCTGAAGAGATTTGACCCTACATAATATATGATCCAATTAATGTTAGAGTTGCGGTGGGGGGGCAACCTTGGAAACCTTCTACTTCAGCCCTCTGCTCAGTGCAGCAAACTGCGACAGCATCCCTGATGGCTATCCAGCTGCTGTTTGAAAACTTCCAGCAAAGCCCACCACAGCATGAGGCAGATTGTTCCACTGTCAAACAGCTCTTACAGTGAGGAAATTTTTCCTAACATCTGAAAGTGCTTGGTTTCAGACCCTAAGGGGAAGAAAGGCACAAATCAAATCAGCCTCCTTTGAGTGCTTCCATATATTCCCACAATACTATTTCGGACCACCTGGCACAACATCAGGTAGAACACTCTGGAAAGCAGAGCAAAACCTGATTTCATATGCTATAGAAATGGCATATTTGTTGTAGTTCTATACTCCGGTGCATTTTTGACATAAAATGGTAGAAACCATTGGGAAAGAGGGATATTGCATGGGACGAACCACACTTGAATAAGAGGACAAGCAAGGAGGTGGAATAGAGTGGTTTCCCCCAAGTGATCCCCATCCTCAGGCATGCTTTCCACATTCTTACATAACCGGAGCGGTGTGGGATGGAGTCACAAGGGAGCCGCAAAAATGCCAGGCCAGTCAATTTAAAATTAGGCCAAAGGCTAGAGACAGACAATAGTTGTGGTGATGATGGTGGTGTTTCAAAGAGTGCTTTGAAAGGACATGGTCCCCTGCCCTCAGTGTGCACATTCATCCAACCAACTGCTACCTCAGGTAACTTGATGCTCTGGGTCCTTTAGCATTGTTTCAGAAACCTGCTTGACCAAAGGCAACAGTTCAACAAAAGAAGTCTGTGGGTCCACTGGGGAAGATGACACTTCTTAAAAAAAATAAATGAATTCAGTTCCTTTTACACACAGTTATTGCCTGCCTCCGGTCTAAATTAGTCTCCCAGGGGGAGGGCCCTCTCCCATCCGAGACTGTTTGTATGTACTGCTTGTCTGTGTGTATAGAAGGCGGGCGGGAAATGCTCCTCCTCGGTTCTTTTTCAACTGCCAGCAGCCGTTTCAGGCATATTCGAGATTCCACAGCTGGAGGAATTCTAGAAGCTTCCTGGCACCACAGCCAAGCCATTGCATGCATAATTCCATTTATAAATATATTAGATGTCCTCAAACTGTTGGGGTTTAATAAAAAAAGGACAAAATAATACCTGTTTGCCAACTCCATCCCAAATACCTATAGAACAAAAGGGGGAGGGGACAATTCCCAAAATAATTTACCTCATTTCACCCGCAAAAACTGTTTTGCCAGGTGCCAGAAACCACCAGGAAAAGGTTCCCCCCACCCGCTGCCGCCATTTAATAAAGTCACAAGATCATCCTGTCTAAATAACCACAGACTTGACTGGAAACAAAAAGAAAATGTGATATTGTATGTGTGTGTGTGTGTTAAAGCAAACAGTCTACTCAACTGTGTGTTTTGGAATTTCTAGCTAATATTTCTGTTCTTTGTGGGGTTCTTAGTTTGTTTCCTATGTGTGGATGTCTGGAGCTTTTGTAAATGTCAAAAGTAGCACTGTGGTCTTGTTCTGGAATTTCTGCATGGTCGATTTGTGGCTTCTGTTCCTCTCAGGGTGGGTTTTTACACTAATGGGGTGCATGAACATGGTTGGTGAATGTTCAGTGCACTCCTATTGGTGGTTTATCACAAGAACTCCCTTTCTCCTACCATGGTGGGGTCTGACAAGTAGCCAAACACCATGTGACGTTTGCAGCATTATCAGCTCTGATGGGCTTAGGACAGTGGTTTGTTACTTTATTCCATTTATCTCCCGCTCTTCCTCCAAGGAGCCCAGAGTGGTGTATATGGTTATGTTTCTCTTCACAACAACCCTGTAAGGTAGATTAACCTGAGAGATAAGTGACTGACCTAGAGTCACCCAGTGCATTTCATGGCTGAACGTGGATTTGAACCTGGATCTCCCCAGTGAGTCTAAAACTACACCATGCTGGGTCTCTTTGGTTCCCAGGTTTTATTTTACAATAATTCCCTCATGATGAGAGTTGCAGTCCAACAACATCTGGGAATGCAAGTTTGAGGACCCCAGCTTAGTTGTTTTTTTATAGTCAATAGCAGCTGAATCAAAGATCTGGATTATAAGGGGGATGTGGGGAATTTAGCCCTCTACCCTACCCTAGTTTCAATCTACAGGGGCCCTATCCAGCTGCTATTTACCTCAGAAAAAAAGCTTCAATTGGCATAGCAGTTAGGTATTAAATAAATTATTTTCCCGAAATAAGAATGCTTAGTAAAAGAAAACCATTATGTGCCAAGAAAATTTCACTTGGGTTCCCAATTTTGTTTGGACTACAATTCCCATCATCCCCAGCCACAATGGCATTGTGGCTGGGGATGATGGGAGTTGTAGTCCAACAATATCTGGGGACCCAAGTTTGAGAATGGCATTGTGGCTGGGGATGATGGGAATTGTAGTCCAACAATATCTGGGGACCCAAGTTAGAGAACCCCTGGCTTGATCTCTATACACTGCCTAGAGCTCCTTGGGAGGATGAAAAAGGTACAAATGTGAGGGATAAATGTGTGTTTGATAAATTGTGACAAAGTGTGCTTTTGATCTTACATTTGCAAAAGTAAAATGCATTTTAAAAACTGATTTTGGTTAACTTTATCAATAGCATGGGGAACATTACCGAATCGAAGTGTTTGAGGGAAGACACTTTAGTGGCCGCTGCCAAGAATTCACTGAAGATTGTTCTTTCTTGCTAAGGCAAGGCTGGGCTAAGAACTGGATCAATGCCATCAAAGTCTATGGGGATGGAGCGTAAGTAACACACGTATTGCTGTGCGACTGTATTGCAGTTGCAGATCCACTTCCTTGAGTCTGCAGCTGAGGAAACCCTCTCTCTGATCAAATGTGTGGAAACAGAACTGCTCAGACCCTTAGAGTTTAAGCCTGCTTTTTTAAAAAACCTCTTAACGTGTTCCTTTTTCAGATGTACATTAATATAAAAATGTTCAGTCAACTGAAAAGAAATTCATATGCATAACCTCAAGTAATCAGGCAGGGGACACAGCTACAATTTTACATGTTTATTTATTAACTTTAGGGGAGGAGAGCTGGTCTTGTGCTAGCAAGCATGAAATGTCCCCTTTGCCAAGGAGGGCCCGTCCTGGTTTGCATTTGAATGGGAGACTACATGTGATCACTGTAAGTTATTCCCCTTAGTGGATGGGACCACTCTGGGAAGAGCACCTGCATGTTTGCATGCATAAGGTTGCAGGTTCCCTCCCTGGCATCTCCAGATAGGGCTGAGAGAGACTCCTGCCTGCAACCTTGGAGAAGCTGCTGCCAGTCTGTGCAGACAATACTGAGCTAGATGGACCAATGGTCTGACTCAGTATATGACAGATTCCTATGTTCCTCTGTAACTTAAGACAAGAGTGGTCAACCTGAGGTTCTCCAGCTGTTGTTGGACTACAACTCCCATCATCCCCAGCCAGAGCCATGGTTTGGCGACCCCTAACCTAAGATATTTTTGTCCTGCATTTTGCAAAATCGAAGTGTGGGGCTCACTCCATGCTGTGGTGTATGTCCTAGGAGGAACTGGTACGACCTCTCTGCTATGTTTTCCTCATAATTAATGAGACATAATTTGTGCAATGTTCTTCCCTCCCCCTTTCAATGGCTGATATGAGGGAAATTACTAAAAGTAGTCCCATTGAAATTAAAAAGACCTTATGCAACTTGTCCTTTTAATTTCAGTGGGACTGCTTTGGGTAATTTTCCTCATCCTCATCACGTCAGCCATTATTTTTTCTGTCCAGTTTGCATTTTACATATAAACTGGTTTTTTAAAGGACATTTATATTCATATAAGGGTTTTTTTTGGCAGATCTCCATGGTGGTCCCTTTTGCAATAAACCCAGACTCTATTCTCTCACAAGTCACTTGACATTGCATCGGTGTGGGTGTGGGTGTGGGTAGGATGGCGTGAGAAGGTCTTATTACAAAACAGATGATAATACAATCTCAGTTCAGCTGTACAATTCAGCATTTCTCCCATCCGTGCTGCTCATCACAGACAAAAGTCAGTAAGTGGCAGGACAGGGTCTGTGCAATGAGCTTAAAAAAAAATAATTATGAGGATGATTAACACTGATTTCATCCTGCCTGCAAGAGTGCTTTTTATTTTTGCATTTTTGCGTTGCTATCCTTTTGCTATAGAAGTGCAACATCAGAGGAGCCAAAAGTCTGTTTTCCCCTCTGCCCCTGAAAACATCCCCCTGCCCCCACCCCCAAAAACCAGGGATCACTCAGGGTTGTCCTTTCATCATCTCTTTGACTTGTAATAAATGCTCTCTTGGGAGGGGTGTGAAATAATGTGTGTGTGGCCCTTTCATAAGTGATAGAGAGGCTGGGATATGATATCATGGGCTGGTTTTCTGTTTTAATTGTACCATGTGCTGCCTTTGGACAAACAAGCTCATCAGAAGGCATGTGTGGGTTGTGTGTGCTGGAGAGAGGGGGAAGTGCTTGGCTGGAGCCAAGGAGTGCTTGGCTTGCTCAGGCACAGCTGGAGTTCTGGTTTACACACAATGTTTCCCCTGCCAAGAGAGCATCTCTAAGGAGAGCAAGAGGCAAACCACCTAGGCACTCTGGCTGAAAGGTCAGAAGTGCCTGCCAAATGCAGAGGGATTTCTCGGTCTGGGTCAGAGATCATGTCTGTCCTGCATGGCTGGGGAGGAACCCTGATGAATAATCTACAATTCTGTCATGTAGCCTTAATTCAAAACCACATCAGTGATGAGCTATTACTGGCAAAATGCCTGCCCCTTTGTGATGGGCGGGGGGGGGTAGAGGGAGGGAAGTCCTGCATTCGCAAGCACAAGGACATTGGAATTGGCCTTATACCAAGTAAAACCCTTGGTCTATCTAGCTCAGTACTGTCTACACTGACAGGCAGTGGCTCTTGAAGGTTGCAGGCAGGAGTCTCTCCCAGCCTTACCTGGAGATGCCAGGGGTTGAACCTTGGAACTTCTGCATGCAAAGCAGATGCTTTTCCACTGAGCGATGGCCCCATGCCCTAAGGGGAATATCTTGCAGCGCTCACATATAGTCACCCATCCAAATACAAACCAAGGTGAAGACTACTTAGCAAAGGGGATAATTCTTGGTTGCTACGACAAGACTAACATAAGCAGACCTTTCATGAGGCAAGGTGAGGTAGTCCCCTCAGGCAACAAATTATTGGTGCGCCAAGAGGGTGTTTAGATGCTCCCGACCACTGACATTGGAGAGACATTTTTGGACCAATCTCATAGGGATGTAAACTAAATGGATTTTGCATTGTGTTTCAAGCTCGAAATGAAATGCAGATGGTCGAAAGAGCAATCGGTCTGGTTGTTTCGACGGAACAAACTCGAAACATTTCAAGTGTTTCGGTCATAGGGAACAATGGGGAAACTCAAAACAGCCCATTGTTCCACATGAGTAGCTCCTAGGGACCCCAAAGTAGATTGGGTGGTAGGGTATGATGGGTGCTATCTACCACCCAACCCACAAAAGAAATGGACAGGCAGGTGATTTAACTTTTTTTTAACCTTTTCCCAAAACTCCACATAGGATCCTATGGGGTTCTAGCTGAGTTTATGAGCATAGCAATAAGTTAACTAGAGCAACTTCAGCCACATTTTGATTGAGTACACCTTTTGCAGTTTGCAGAGCAAACCAGAGCAGTGAATGAAGCACAAGTTAGTCTCAAGGCCAGACATGGAGCTCATTACAGCAATCACCAAGAAATATTACACACCTACACAGAGAGCTGCCACTGTCCATTTCTCGCCACAACACTATCTCACAAACAAAACAAACAACTCAAGGCAGGCACCCAAATTCTGCCTTTTTAATAGCAGCAATAGCACAGCATATTAGTGCGAAGAAAACCACAAAATCAAACCAGCCTTCCTTCCATACTGCCTGCCACAGAGAGACAGGAGGACAGAGCAATCATGGCCTGGGCAGCTCAGCTCTGACCTTTGTGGCATTTTCAAAGCTTGCTAAGGTTGATTTTGAAAGGGAGCTGCCCTCACCAGGGGCTTGGGGAGCGGCAGCATTTGATGCCTCCGCTCAGGCACCACAATATCTTGACCACTGTTGCTTGCAAGGATGGTCTCTCTTATCTGTCTAGAGAGATGATCATTGTGCCTGAAGCCCTCAAAAGTCCCATATGCAATAGTAGCTTTGGGACTGGGGAGAGGCTGAAGCTCAGTGCTGTGATTTGGCATGCATGTGTGAGTCCCAGAGTCAATTGCCAGCTTCTGTGTCTGGGCTGGCAGACTAGAGAGAGAAGTGGGTAGTTGAACTTAAGCAGGCATGGAAGTGAGGAAGGCAATCAGAGAGGAGTTCAATCTCTGCTTGGTGGTTATCTGCCTGCTCAACTTTGCCCCCCCCCAGCTGTTTTTGGCCCCACACCTTCCATACTCCCCAGCCACAGTGGCCAATAGCCAGGGATTATGCGAGCCAACATCTGCAGGAGGGCCAAAGTTGAGCAGCCCTGTATGTGGAGCCAACCCAGAGCTTTACAGGACCAGGTGAAGCCCTATTGGTCCCTTGTGTCACCTGGCTCCTGATGAGCAGCTAGCTGCAATACTGCCCCCTGGCCATCCATACTGATGGCACTGAAACTCAGCAGAGAGCAGGCCAGCCCCTCCCTCCCCAACCAAGCTGCCATGGCAACAGAGCGCTTGTGTAGCATAGTGGCTAAGAAGCTGAGCTGTGAATGAGGGATTCACCAGTTTGAACCTCATCTCTGCCACTCAGTTACTAGGAGACCTTAGGCATGTCCCAGAGCCTGGTCTAATGACACACAACACAGCTGCGCAGGTCTTGGTGTGATCAGTGCCTGGATGGCAGACCCATGTATGCCACCCTTGAGGATGGAGCTGTAGCTCAGTGGTAGAGCATCTGCTTTGCAGGCAGGTGGTCCCAGGTTCTATCTCTGGCATCTCCAGGTTGTGCTGGGAAAGACTCCAGCCTGGAACCTTGGAGAAGCTGCTGCCAGTCAGTGTAGACAATACTTAGCTAGATGTACCAATGGTCTAATTAAGCATAAAGCAGTTTCGTTTGCAGGGTGGATAAAAATCAATGATTAAAAAAAATTAAATTAAAAATTTAAATGGATTTTTTAAAAATGTAAATTGGATTTTTTAAATGTATATAAGATTTTTTTAAAAATAAAATGCATTTTGAGGAAAAAATCTATCTAAAGATAGTTTTCTATTTAAGATACATTATAGTCCAAAGGTTATTCATCATGAAATAAGGATTAGTTTTTAATTATGTAGCATGGGGCTGTATATATGCAATGTTTAAATTTTTTGGTAAATGAATTCCATTAATCCATTCACAAGGTCATGCTCTTCCAGAGGTTTCTGTAAGATTATTTTGGGCAATTTTTCTATCTAGAAGAGGACCAAAAATGAAACCTTCATCTGGTTGTAAATATTAAGATTACACCAGTAAGAATGAGTCTTTATGTAAAAAAAACCCCTATGATTTAAATCTAGTCTTACTGACTAATGATTTAAATCATGATTTAGATCGTGCTTTAAATCAAATCTACCCTGTTCCTAGTTTATAAAACAATCCTTCTCAGACTTCCAACTGTAATATGGGCATGAACTGTTTTATCTAATTGGGAACCCAGGCTGTCAAGACCCCTGTTTCTAGTGTTATGTGTGAGGGAGAAGAATTTCTCTCTCTCCACTTTTCTCCACACCATGCATGATTTTATAGACCTCTATCATGTCTCCCCACAGTCATCTTTTTTCTAAACTAAAAAGCCCCAGGTGTTGTAGCCTTGCCTCGTAAGGAAAAGGTGCTCCAGGCCCCTGATCATCTTGGTTGCCCTCTTCTGTACCTATTCCAGTTCTGTCGGCAATACTGAACCAGATGGACTCATCTATAAGGCAGCTTTCTATGTCCCTATGCTTCCTGTCAGCAGCTCAGATGAGCTTGCTCTGTTAAAAATAAAAAATAAAAATCCATAAATATTTGAGGGGAAACCAACACTGAATGAAGAGCTGGTTTTACACTACTGCTAGTCAGAAATCCACTGCTAGTAAGAAATCCTGTGCAAAAAGTGGGACATTGGGCCCCTGCATGTACCCACCACCAGACATAACGTGCATTGTGCATTGCCATCACGGCTTGTCCTAAGGAGCCAAGGAAATGCCAAAGGAGGCAGCTAGGGTGGCTCCTCTTTCTCCCACCCCACCAAGAGCTGCATTGCCTGCAGGCTGGCCATTCGTCAGGTAGAGCTGCACGGACCGCTACTGCAATGCACATATACCCAACACCACCACATGTCTTAGGTCTGGCGTTGGGTACGTACAAAGGCCCCAGCATTCCACTATTTCCACAGGATTTCTGGCAAGCAATGGAGTAAAACCAGCTCTTCGTTCAGTGTTGTTGTTGTTGTTATTACATTTATATCCCGCTCTTCCTCCAAGGAGCCCAGAGCGGTGTACTACATACTTAAGTTTCTCTTTCACAACAACCCTGTGAAGTAGGCTAGGCTGAGAGAGAAGTGACTGGCCCAGAGTCACCCAGCTAGTATTATGGCTGGATGGGGTTTTGAACTCGGGTCTCCCTGGTCCTCGTCCAGCACTCTAACCACTACACTACGTTGGCTCTCTCCTCAAGAGGAGGAGTGTTGGTTTCTCCTCAAACATTTATGAATTAAGAACGTCTTAAAATGTGTGTCTTGCAAAGTGAGTTCTTTCCTATTAATAATCTCAATATTTAAATGCTGTTGGGCTTGGCTGAACAGCTCCATTTCATTGATAGGTGTGAACATTTATCTAGGTCAGTGGGCAACGTTTAACATCAAAAGTTGCCCTAGAATTCCTACCACTATTCTCCACAGCAAAAACAGTGTATTCTGTTGCTTAGGATATGATTTTTTAACTCTAAGTCATTCCATCTCCATTTCAGATGGGTATTGTATGAGGAACCCAACTATCGTGGCCAGATGTACGTCGTAGAGAGAGGCGACTACAGTAGCTGTAATGAATGGCAAGCTCACAGTCCAAGCATCCAGTCAATCAGAAGAGTGATCAATTATTTTTAACCAATGGCCTTCTGGTCTTTGGAAGCATGAAATAAAGACTCAACTTCCTATGTTCTGCTCTGCTCTTTAAATGTGTTCATTCACGCACGCGCACACACACGAGTTATTGACAGATGGGATGCTATAGAAGTCTGTCATGAGTTGGCCGGCCACTTGTGCTACTGAGTTTGGGAAGCTGATTCTGTATGTATTAAGTGGCCATTAGCACCCATTGAAGCTTATCTCCCAGGGGAAATAACAGCCTGTGAGGGATCCCAACTGGACTGGGAACATAGCAGAGGGGAAAGAGTCAAAGCCTCCCCCCACCCCGCCTCAATGCCAGTCCTGATCGCCTCCTCCACCTCATGGCTATTTAGCAAAGAACAATCATGGGGTGGGGTGCGGGGCTGCAAACAATATTATTTGTGTCCTGGGTGGTTTGGTCCATGGTTTACAGAACTGTGTGTTCAAAGGGCCCACAATGAAATACAAAGGCAGAAGAAATAACGAAGGGGTGCCTTATTTTGAATCATCATGTCTTAAAGGCAGGTTTTAAATTTAAAAGACCAGCAATCTGCAAAATGAACAGAGAGGCACCTTTCAAAGTGGTGATTCTCTTATGCTTAGCACGGGGAGAGCAACTGGCCCTATCCAGCCCCAGCACAGCATCCCTCCAGTGGCTGTTGTTGGTAATTACTTTATAGCTCTTTTTTAGATTGTGAGCACTTTGGGGACATGGGACCATTTCCTTTTGTTTTTTGTGTAAACCGCTTTGAGAACCTTTTGTTGAAAAGCAGAGCGTCAGTATTTGCAATAATAAAGATCCATCACGCCTTCCATTTTCTGCCCACTGTCCTTCCTCACATGAAAGAAGATTAGCTCTGCTCTTGGCTTGTGCTGTCAGTCTTGAGATACTGGTGTTTTCAGACAAAAGGAGAACATGCTTCCACTGGCACTAAATTAAGAACTCTTTTGTTAGCATGAATTTAAAAATGTGTACACAAGCAAACTGTGTTAGACTGCTCTAAGTATATTTGCTGCAAGCCTCTTGGCTCTTGTAAGGAATTATAAGGAAGATAACCGATTATGGGAAATTATGTTAATTGGCTAATGGAGAAGGCCTGTGATGATGAGCTGGTTCAAAGGATATGCATTTATTGTATATCCTCAGAGAAAGTTTCCCCCCATACACATGGCTTGTGTATGAGTTACCATAACACGGAGCTGTAGTGATTCTCCAGTCCAATAAACCTCCATGGAGCTGTAGTGATTCCCCCTTCCAATAGTTTTGCATGTCTGTGCAATTTTACCCAGGGTTTTGGTAGGAGGATATTTTGCCAGTGCTGTTCTGGGAGCATGATCCCTCAGATGTGAACAGTGTGACGTGTCCTCTATATGGATGGATGTTGAGGCTACACTGGTGCCATGCATGTGCACTGTCCCAGTGTCATGACTCCTACCAGAGCCAGAGGGGGCCGGGGAGTTCATTGGAGTTGAGTCCTTGTCTGTAAGGGATTCAGAGTAGGCTGCTAACAACCAGTTTATTTTAATGTGGGATAGGCTTGTGCCCGAAACGAAGGCCTCCGAAACGTTTCGGCACTGGGGGTGGTTTCGGTGCCGAAACGCAGACGGGGGTAGCACTTTAAGGGTGGGGGAGGGTGTACTCACCCCTCCCGCTGCATTTCCCCCACCGGCACGCTGTTGATTTTAAGCCCCTCAGGGCGGCAGCGTTCCTCCCTGCCGCCCTGTTTCCCCCGTCGGCCAGAAGTGGCCGGAAGTCACGAGCGCGCATGCGCCCGTCGTGCATGTGTGTGCACACAGCAGAAGGGCGCGCGCACACATAACGGGCGCACGCGCGGTCGTGACTTCCAGCCACTTCCAGCCGACGGGGGAAATGGGGCGGCAGGGAGGAACGCTGCCACCCCTAGGGGCTTAAAATCAACAGTGCACTGGCGGGGGAAATGCAGCGGGAGGGGTGAGTATGCCCTCCCCCGCCCTTAAAATGCTACCCCCGTCGGCGCCGAAGATTTTCGTGCACATCCCTAATGTGGGACTCTTTCCACATAAGATTTCTGGGGGAGGTTCAAGTGGCAAAACCCTCCTCAAAAAGGCTGAGCAGTCCTAAGTCTTCAAAGGCATGTGAATAAGGCAGACCCAAAATGAAAAGTAGCACACTTCAGCAACAAGGATTTATTATTAGATTAAAAGAAAAAGGTATGCAATATGAACAATTGTCTTTTCATAAAACAGATTGTAAGAGAGAGTTTTCATTAACCTGGCAATGCAGATTCCAAGCAATCAGTAAAGAAAAATAACTTACTTCACACTTCCAACTGACTTGGTCCTAAAATATTACTTACAGGCCTTCCCATTTCCCCAGCAGCTTTCAGCCTGCTGCTTCCTCAGGGCCCTCCTAGAACAGAACTAACAGACCAAGGCTTTCTCACGTGGCTGAGTGTATAGTTCCCACCCAGTCCTCTGGATTGGTCCTTCTGCTTTGAATTTCCTGGGCTTTTTATAGACTACTTTTCAGTAGGCTTATGAGATCACCTGGCATTTCGTGTATCCGTGTGTGTCCGCCCCCCCCCCCCCCGCTGCCGCCCACATCAACTTCACAATACCTGGACCAATATGATCCAAATCAGGTACAGTTGTAGGGACACATAGGGACACCTCAACAGTGTAGTTTGTGATGATGTCATCCACCCCAATTCAAGATGGTGGATGCATAAACATTTGAGGCACAAGTGGTCTAACCCGTGAACTGCCTAACCTATTTGAACCAAATTTTCTTTTCTTTTTTTAAATTAAAAGTTGTATTATTATTACAGAGGGAAAAAGGAAAAGGGGGGGGGAAATGTCTTTAAATCAAAACATACAAAGTTTGTTTATGCCAGAAATCAATTACCAAAATAAAGTAAATAGGCAGAGTGGGGGAGGAATAACAGCAACAACAACAACAGGTAACTTCCACCGACTGGACTAAATTGTAACAATCATGGAACCAGAAATCACAGATCAAAACCAGATCTCAGAAATAAGCAATGACCTTGTTGAACATTATATTTTATAAAAGGTTCCCAAATCAATAAAAAGGACTCTGAAGAAGAATTATTCACATATGCCAGAACTTTAGAAACAGAAGCATAGTCCCATAATTCAATAAACCCATCAGCTAAGGAGGGAGTTATGGAGGAATGCCAATTAACAGCATAAAGAATCCTAGCTGCTGTAATCATATATAAAGACAATTCGGTATACTTCACAGGAATATGAGATTTTGTCATAATTAAAAGAAAAGTTTCTGGTAAAAAAGGAAATTTGATACATAAAATTTGTTCCATTCTACAATGTATTTGCTTCCAAAATGACTGAGCAGTATCACATGTCCACCACATATGATAAAATGTCCCTATTTGATGGTTACATTTCCAACATTCTTTTGGAAAACTTCTGTCGATTTTATGTATAGTCATAGGGGTTATATAACACCAAAAAAGAGTTTTTTATACCAGTTCTCCTTCAAATTATTACTAAGGGTAAATTTTGTATTTTTCTTCCATTGATATTCCCAATCACTAATATAAATTGGTTTTTATATTCTGCATCCATCTAATCATACACACCTTTATTTGTTCTGTTTCAGTATAATATTTCAATAACAGCTTATAAATCATACCAAGCAAATGATCCGGGGGTTTTTGAATTAATTTTTCAAATTTTCCCTAAGTTTCCCTCCTTGTCGATGTGATTCATCTTGAACAATTGAACCTATTTGAATATACTGAAACCAGGGAGGTTTTTGAACAGACTCCTTTATAAACATCTGAATAGGTTTCAGTTTCACTCTATTGATTAATAAATTCTGTAGAATACAGGATCTTTCTGCCCATAATCTAAATTTACCAAATTGTTCTTCTTCATAAAAAATATGCATTTGAAATTGATGTCAAGGGAGATACCATTGGACTTATTCTTATCCCAACAATGTAAAAGACTATTTCTAACAGTATGTAATTGAATCTCCGGATCTTTTCTCTTTTTGGTAACCCATAAAAAATTGTGTAAACCTTTAGAAAGACCAGACTCTTCCATATCTGAAAATATCCATATGATGCTTTGATCCATTCGAAAATCCAAGTTATACAACTGGCATGATAATAGAGCTTTAAATTAGGAACAGCTAAACCTCCTCTTTCCTTTGAGTCCTGCATAACTCTGAACCTACCTGTAATTCTAGGTCTCTTATATTCCCAAATAAACTAGTTTAAATGTCTCTGCCCTAAGTTCCAGGTCTTGCCCTTGATTCTAATCGGAATCATTTGTAAGAGGAAGTTCATTCTAGGTAATATATTCATTTTTATCAAAGATATTCTTCCCAACCAGGAAAGCTTTAACTTTTCCCATCTATCCAGACCTGAAACTATAGTTTTCCAAGTTTTTAAGTAATTGTTTTTGAATAAGACCTTGTTATTCTTAGTTAAATTAATGCCCAAATATTTAATTGGGTTCATAGTAGTCTGAAACCGGGTAGTAACATGCAAAAAATTCAATTCCATTTTGCCCAGGTTCCAAGTAATAAACTGTGTCTTACTACTGATAATTTTATAACCGGACATTTCATCATATTGATGTATAGTTGCTAATAGCAAGTCAAGAGAGTCTTTGATTTGTGTCATAGTAAAAAATACATCTTTTGCATATAATTTTATCTTATGTTCTTGTTTTCCCAAAGTAAGACCATGAATTCTTGATTCCTGTTGAATTTTCTCTGCCAGTGGTTCCAATGCAATTATAAAAAGCAAAGATGAAAGAGGACATCCTCGCCATGTTCCTTTATTTATAACAGAATCTCGAGAAATAGACCCATTCACTATTATCTTAGCTGATTGTCATGGGTAAATACTACACATACAGGAAATAAAATTAAGACCACAATTCATTCTTTCTAAAACCACAAAGGACCAGTCCAAGTAAGTTATCAAAAGAATTTTCTGCATTTAAAAAAATCATTGCTGCTTTTGTCTTCTTCATAGTTATATTGTCAATTGCATTCAAAAAAAATCTCATGTTGTCTCTCATTAACCTTTTTTGAATAAAACCAGTCTGATCCGAATGAATAATCTCCGATAAAAAGCCTTTTAACCTTGAGGCCAAAATAGTAGTAAAAATTTTATAATCCACATTCAGTAAAGAAATAGGTCAATATGATTCGGGACGAGTAGGATCTTTTCCTTCTTTATGTATAAGAATTATGAATGATTCTTGCCAAGATTTTGGCAGAACATGTTGATTGTGTTTTACATGCATTAATTCAGTTAAGGGACCAATTAATATATCTTGAAAACATTCGTAATAAATTGAAGGAAGACCATCAGGACCTGTGATGTTATTCTTCAGATGGCTCATAGCAGACTTTGTTGGTTTGTTTAAATATATTTTCTGTTCTTCCATAAATGAGTATAGATGTAAGCCATCAAGAAATTGCTTAATTTTGGTTGGGTCTCTTTTCTCCTCTTTGTATAATTTAGAGTAATATTCAATCAACTGATCAGCCATTGCATCTGTAGCTGAGACAATTTCCTTGCCATTCCAAATTGATGCTTCTCTTTTCCTGTTCCTTCCTAAGTTGATAAGTCAATAATTTATTAGGTTTATTACCTTTCTCAAAGTATTGTTGCTTCATAAAAGTCATGTTCTTATAAGTGTCTCTAGAATCTATAAAGTCCATCTGTTTACGTAATTCTCTTATATTATGCCAAATATCTTTCAAATGGTCTATCTTATGTGCTAATTCCAGATGACAATCCAGAAAGTATTCAATCTCTTTGTTGTTGTTCAACTTTTTTCCTCTTTGAAAATTCTGAAATGAAAATTCCTCTCATAAAAGCTTTACTTGCATCCCATACAGAGTACGTAGATACATCAGAAGTAATGTTTCTCTGAAAGAAGCACTGCAGTTCATCTTTAAATTTCATTAAAGTCTTTTCCTGTTGTAAAAGATAGATATTCAGTCTCCATCTTTTCGATCTAACATCCGTATAATGGAATTTTATTATCACAGGATTATAGTCCACATAAGTCAATGGTGCAATTTCTATCTCACAAATATTAGAAAGCATCGATTTAGAGGCCATACACATGTCAATTCTGGAATAAGTCTGATGAGGTTGAGAAAAATTGGTAAAACCTTTCTCCAATTGATGTTTATGACGCCAAACATCTTCTAATGATAACAAATCCATATATTCAAAAACATTTTTAAGTAGTTTATAATGGCCAGACTTATCTAGAACTGGAGAAAGAACAGCATCCCAATCACCAAAAATAAGGAGCTCACCCTCAACCACCTCCAACAAAGACTGAAAGATTTGTTGAAAGAATTGAGCTTTGTTATCATTCAGGGCATAAATAGAAGCCAACATAATTTTAGATTGTTAAGGAGTACAAAAACACAGAATTATAAATCTTCCTGACTTATCTTTTACTTGCTGCTCTAAAGTCCAATTCAAATTTTTGATATAAATAACAACCCCCTCCCCCCCCTTTTTACCTGAAGAATCATAACATTGCCCCAATGCTTTGCAAGTAATAAGTTAACATTATCCAATTTGATATGAGTTTCTTGGAGACAAATAATGTCAGCTTTTTCTTTTTTCAGTTTCAAAAAGGGTTTCTTCCTCTTAAATTGGCTGTTCAGACCATTAATATTAATTGAGATAACTTTCTTAAGGCCCGCCATTTTCAGGTGTTCTTAAAAGGAGCTGGTCTTAAAAAAGCAGAGGTTTAGTCAGACTTCTGTTCTTCTGACAGATTTTCCTCAACCAAATTTTCTACAGCTGTAGGGACACATAAAGTTGCCCCAATGGTATTGTTTTTGATGATGTCATCTACCCCAATCCAAGATGCCAGATGCATCTTAGCAAGTGGACTAACTTGTGTATTGTCTAACCAATTTGAACCAAATTAGGTACAGTTGTAGTGAGTGACACAAAGGGACACCTCAGTGGTGTAGCTTGTGATGATGTCATCCAGCCTGATTCAAGATGGTGGACACGTAAACCTTTGAGGCACAAGTCGCCTAACTTGTGAACCGCCTAACTGATTTGAATCAAATTTGCTACAGCTATAGGGACACATAGGGATGCCCCAGTGGTATATTTTGTGAAGATGTCATTCAATCCTATCCAAAATGGTGGATGTGTGAACTATTGAGGCACAAGTACAATAACTTGTGGACAGTCTAACCAATTTGAACCAAATTTGGTACAGTTGTAGTGAGTGACACACAGGGACACCTCACTGGTGTAGTTTGTAATAATGTCAACCACCCCAATCCAAGATGGTGGACGCATGAACATTTGAGGTGCAAGAGAGCTATCTTGTGGACCTCAATTTGAACAAAATTTAGTCCAGTTGTAGGGATAGTGAAAAGAAATCAGGCAGGTTAGTTCTTACTGGAACAACTAGGAAAGGCCTACCCCCCCAGCAGTTGCTCTAAGTGAGGCCAAGTCCTCCCTCAAAGCCTTCCCATCATTACACCCAATGTTTCACTGTCCCAAGAAACTGTCCATTTCTCTCCCACTGCCACCTGCCTCGTTACCTCTTTGATAGAGAGAACAACCAGGTGCAGTTCTGAAATATGTCTTTTTCAAAGTTTCAGGCACTTCCATAAATACTATAAGAGAGGGGAGGAGAGCTGGTCTTGCAGTAGCAACCATGAATTGTTCCCATTGCTAAGCAGGGTCTGCCTTGGGTTGCATTTGAATTGATGAATACATGGGAGCTTTGCCTGCTGTAAGATCCCCTTAGTGGGACAGGGCCATAGCTCAGTGAAAGAACATCTGTTTTGCACGCAAAAGGTTCCAGGTTCACTCCCTGGCATCTTCAGGTACGGATGGGAGAGACTCCTGCCTGAAACCTTGGAGAAGCTGCTGCCAGTCAGTATAGACAATACTGGGCCAGCTGGACCAAGGGTCTGACTCAATATAAGGCAGCTTCATATGTTCCTATATTCCTCTGCTGGTCACACTTCTACACTTGCATCTGGTCATTCCTGTGGTTAAATAGTTGCTAGTCTGTAGTTGTGTTCTGGCTGCTTTTCTCTATCTATTTGCATCCATCAAAAGATGGGTTCTCATGTCAGCAATTACCTCTTTATCTCTTGCAAATATTTGGCTGGTTTAGTCCTAATTCTGTACTAAAGGCTTTGTGGATGCAGTAATGAACATGTCTGGGGGGCGGGGGCGGGAATAATGTGGACAGACTGCCTGGTATGTGAAGTGTGATCAAGACTCTGAGTTGGCACACATCTTGGGCATGGAAAGCAACTGGCCTATCACCTTTAACTTACAGGTATGCATGTCTGTAACACAAATTGCAAAGCTAGAAATTAGTGTGGAAAGTCTGTGACTCTCCTCCAAATAATTTACAAAGCACAGGGCCATTTTAGATAGTTTGCTGCCAGCACTGAGCAAACTAGGGGCACATAGACCCATGGGAGCATGAGAGGAGTTCAGTGTTAATAGCTGGCCCTGTTTCTGCCTGCTCTTCAAGGCACTGCATTCATTTTCTGCTGCAAACCATCCAAATGAAAGTTCTGTTCATCATGAGTCCGTTTAGCCTCATTTTCCTGATGGATGCTCTGTGAGTGCTGGCAGCATGCTTAGCCTGCTGTGCCACAGGATGGCCTTGTTTATAATATAAGCCATTGTGCTAATCGACTAGAAAGTCTGTGGAATTAGCTACTTTGGACTGTCACTTTACAGGGATCTTATCTGGCCTGACAGATCTAGGAGGAAGCTGGGCTGTTTGCTTTCAATGAACCTCTACACCCATCGCTGCTCTGGAATTCACCTTCTGTGTGAGCACAGAGGAGTAGAGGACCTGTTTGCCATCTTAAATCAACAGAAGTGAAACACTGGGCTCTCTGCAACACATTTGTTATGTGTTGGTCATTGTTTTTTGTTTTAAATTGTTTCATTAAGTTGTATAAATTGCATTGTTTACCAATATTGGTAGAAAGGATGAGTATAAATATTTTAAATAGATGATGATGATTGATGATTTATTTACTATTAATTTTATTTATTAGTGGCTGGCATGATGTACAGCCCTCCATTACTGCTTCTTGCACAGCTAAGTGTCAGGGGGACGGGGAGTGATGTTCACATCTCTCCCCTCCCTCAAAAGAACTTCAGTAGAAGTCTGTTCTTGAGAACTGCATGACTCTCAGGAACATATTTAAGAAAATGGAAAGGGCTTTCAGAGGGAGGGGAGAGACACAGAAACCGTTCCCCACTTCCGTGCCATGTCTACTGTGCAAAGCAGCCTTCAGCACAGGGATGCTGAAGGCTTATTGGGTACCAGCAGCCCTCCTCCTGGCAATAGAGGGCTATACCTCGTGCCATTATTATTGTTTGTTTGTTTTGTTTTTATTATCACCCTAATATAAATGCTGAAAAATCAGTTGAACTGGGATACATAACATGACACGTGGGCTTTCTTGATTGCCCCCTTCACTCAACTAAGCTGCAAAGCTGAGGCTAATCCAATGGTCTCTGAAGCAAGGTCAGAATAGTCTTCTAGACATGTGTAGCAAGGAGCTTTTTCTTTAACCAACTACAAGGCAAATATGTTTCAGGAAAATAGAGAGGGACGTGACTCACAGCCTCGAGTGGGTTGCAGCACACACAAGTCAGGCAACAAGGCCCTGCTGCATCTGTTCCTTCTTTCTCTTAGGAAAGTATGCTCTGCTTACAAACTGCATTCTCCAGAAAGCCTTCTAGGGGTGGCGTTGCTCTTGTTTCTAGGCACTGATGCGCTTCCTTGCTCAAACCGCCACTTGGTATTGGTTTAGGACTGTGTGTTCTGCACCACCGTGACCTCTTGTCTTGCTCATCTGTCAGCAAATCACAATTTTGGTTTCTCCAGCCATAATGTTAATAGAACAAGGACCTCTTTTTTAAAAAGAGGATTGTAGTGTGTTTGTATACTTAACCCTGAGCAAAGAGAGTGAGAGGGAAGCCAGTGATTGAGAGAGCCCGCGGCTTTCTTATATAGAGCAACTAGGCTGGGCGGCATCTCCCGTCCAGCTCCCATGTCCTGACATTCTCGTGAGAGAAAGCAGTCCGTGGGAGAAGGGGGATTGTTGTCACACATTATTAGTGATTCTGCTTGACAATGCTATCCCCACAGATAGTTTTTCTCATGAGTTGTTAAGGGGTATCCCCATGGCCTGACACTCTCATGACTGAGCGGTTTCCTCGGGATCAGCATCCATCATCATCACATATGACGAAGCACCCCTTTCACAGGGGCAATGCTGATCCTGCTTCCTGGCCAGGGAAGTAGCGATAATAGAGCAAGAGAGGACAATTGTTCCCAGGCCCGTTGGGTCTGGGGGGCCCCTAAGGCCTCTGCAGTCTGCCCTGTTCTCTTTCCCAGTTCCACCCACTCCTAGTCCAGTCCCAGCACAGCCAAGAGCCAACCTCTTTGTGCAGTGCAGGTTTGCCTTGGAAGGAAAGGCTCCCTCCAGGCAAGCTGCTATAGCTCCTTCGCTCTCCGCCTCTCAGCTGTTCGGTGGGTGGGCAGGGCTTCCAGAAAGGCCTCTAGTGTCGACTGGCTGCCTGCTGCAGGCAGCAAGGAAGGAAGGAAGGAAGGAAGGAGGAAGAGTGGCCGGTGCTGGCTGCCCTTGCCCACCACAGCTCTGTGTAGACCCTCTGCTCTACTCAGCCCAGCCTTTGCTGGATTAGTAATGGAGGTATAATCTGATTTCCATTTTGTAGTCCCCCCACGGATATTTAGAGATTAGCTTGCCATGGGGCTTTGATATAGAGGGGGAAAGGTATGGCAGATTGAGAAGACTCTGAATATTTAATTTGAAACCAATTGGGGCATTTGTTGGTTTTTAATATATATATTTTAAAAATTAAAAGTTAAAACCATTCAATTTAACCAAAAGTTAAATTAAAATTAAAACTATATTTTTTTAAAGTCCTATAAGTGGCTTGTTTTATGGCAGAAAATTACAAAAACATCTGGAACTGAATCTCCCCCCTCCTTAGACCATCATTCCACTCCCATATGGAAGAATCTGCCCTTCATAAAAAAAGGGTAAAACACCCCCCTTTCTGCCCCAGCCTTTAGATCATCTGGAAGGACTTGGCATAGGGCTTTGGTATTGAGCAGAGATGTAGGGCAGGGTTGGAGGAATATGTATATTTAAAATGAAGTGGATTGGATAAATTGTTGGTTTGTAATTTTTTTTTAATTAAAAAAAAAACACATCAAAAAGTCCTATAAGTGGCTTGTTTCATGGCAGTAAATTGCAAAGACTTCTGGAATAAACAATATATAATATATATGCTTATAAATGCACTATGCTCAAATTGGTTTGCAACCCAGAAGGTCTGAGTGAAAACTGTGAAGCATGTGTTGTGCTTTTTATTTTATTTTTCCTTAGAAATGCTCTATATGTCTAAGCTGGTTGGACAAGTCCAAAAACCTCACTCACACTATTTACACTGTATGTCATCAATCGGTATGATTCTGTAATGAAATGAAATGTTAAGGAGGCCCTGCACATGCTGATTGGCCCCCAGCCCCGGACCCCGCTAGGGACAGCCCTGCGCAAAGCAGAGAACAAGGAGGAGGGAATGTGCCAGGTGGCCAAGTGTGGTAAGACCTGTGGTGGGGTTCTGCCAGCTTGCCTGATCTCTATTCCACACGAGGGCAGTGGTCAGTCGGGCCATTGCAACCTGCATTCCTGTCTACGCAGCAAGGGGCCCATTTTAAAATCTCATCCCCAGGCCCACTCCACTCTTGCTGTGTCCCTATTCCTAGCCCTTCTCATGAGTAGGGACTGCACAGGTACCCTCAAGGGAAGCAAAGGACAAAGTGGGAAGAGGGAATGCCCCTGTGTGACTTTGCCATTCTACAGGATGCCAAGCTTGGGCTGTGACGTGGCAGCGTCCTTGTTGCCAGGCAACTGCTTTGTTGGATTGGGGATAGGGGGCAGAGCAAGTGCTCAGAAAGGTGGCCAGTGAGAATTGCCACAGGCATGGAGCAGGCTCAATAACAGGCGGGTCTGTGCCGCCATCTCTATTATCGCAACTCCAGAAAGCAAATGAAACTGCAGTTATGGCGCCATCCACATTTGGATGTAACAATGCTGCTGCCAGCACCAAACCTCAGGTTGGGGTGGTGAAACTTGCTAAAAACCAAAGGTTCAAATTGGAGTTTGCCAAGGGAAACTGCAGGTCGCTTTTGCCATGAAACTGCAGTTGCATCCATTTGGACATAACAAAGTTCTAACCTCCACCTCATTTAACTGCAGTTTTGCGTTATGTACAAATGCTGCCAGCAGGACTTGCGTTACATGACATTATGAGTAAACATTATAAGAGTGCACTGTAAATTGTTGGTTATCTGTGAGTGATTAAAAAAAATCTCAAGTTTTTATAACATGCACATATATTTTGATTTAATTGATTAGCTGGATAAAAAGCTGAAAATTCTGTATTAAACCAATATTCTGTATTAAATTGATAGCTCTGGTTTGTATAAATGTTGGAATTATTTTAAGATCCTTTCTTGAAAATTGTTTGCCACCCAAGATGCAAAGTAATTTTTTTAAAAAATGCAGGTCCTGAGTAGCCTTTGCATTTTATTCACTTCCATATATTCTAATTTTGGAGAGGGGAAGGAGATATGATCTGCTCTTTTAGACCCCAGTTGTAACCTAGTCTAGCCTTGTTTACACTGTAACACTGAATCCTGGCCATGAGACCAGATTTTCCAGCAAGGCAATTTCTCTGAAATATAAGTAAGCAGGGAACAAAAAGTGCTGAGACTTGCACAGTGAAATGTGGTTATCTTGGCTAGTAAGAGGAAATAATAACAATGGGGGTCATCTGAACCTGTAATAATAGTAATTGGAGTAGGACTGAAGGACCTTTTGTGTTTTATGGTTCCTGTTTTTATCAGCTTGAACTCTGAAATGCTGCTTCCCCCCCCCCTCTTCTGAAAGTGGCATTGTCTCTTTGGTTTTGAAAGATGACTCATTAATCAGCCATTTCTTTCCCCACCCCTCTCTTTCTCACAGAAAGAGAGGAATCCTGTTCAGGTGTTACGGCAATCATGGATGCTGGACTCGGATATGGTGTCCACAAGAGTGTGCCTGTAGGTCCCACCCCTGTGGGATGGGACTTCTGAAACTCCACCTCCTGCTTACCGCAAGGATAATGACTGACATGATGTGTGGGGTCATAACACTGACTGCACTCAGGGCTGCTACAGACTTCTAATGTTCTTTCTGGACTTTTCACCTGAGGGTTTCACGGACAGTTTTGGAGTACCTATGGAATTTCTTAAGCAAAAAGTCACCTCATATCCCAATTCATTCCCACTTTCCATCTTTCAGGCCCCCTGTAATGCTGGTCTCGCCTCAGGCCAGTGCATGACTCATAAAATTTCTTGGTCACAGTTTCCATTGGCTGCCTACTAGATACCATGGTAACAAGTTTTGCTTTCAGAATCTTTCTTGGACTCTGGCTAATTCTGAAGCCGGAATACCTACAGGACAGCTCATACAATCTCAGAAGTGGAACTACAGTGGAACACACACATATATGCCTCTCTGTGCATACAGCGTAATTGTACATACAACTAATTCCATCCATTCATGCACCTCAAAAACAAAAGTGAGGGAAGCAGGAAGGATAATGAAATCTGGCTTATATGATGCCCATCTCAGAGTCCATACATTTGATAACTGCCACACATTTGATTACATATCCATACCAGATGTGTAGTAAAATCATTCCTACTGCTTGGCAGGGTAATATGGATGGCTAAGCTCCCATAGGTCCTGAGGGCTGATCCCAGAGTCTCACATGGTATGTGACACTCTGGGTTCATGTGGTATGTTGTGCGTGGAAAAGGGCATGCAGCCATTTGTCCCACCATGCATACAATATTTCCACATATGGCTAGTAATTCTGAGATGTTGTGTATTAGCTCTTTTTAAATGCATCCAGTGCTTCACCTGTGTTATCTTGTTGCAGTCCTTACAACTACCCTGGAAGGCAGATGTTCTCGAACTTGGATCCCCACATGTTGTGGGACTATAGCTCCCATGATCCCCAGCCACAGTGAGCTGTAGCTCAGTGGAACAGCATTCGCCTTGCATGCAGGAGGTCTCACGTTCAACCCCTAGCATCTCCAGGCAGAGCTGTTGGAGGGAGACTCCTGCCCAGAGGCGCACCTAGATATTTTTGGTGCCTGGAACCGAAGCTTTGGAGCCCCCCCACCCCCGCTGCTGTGTTGCCCCCCTTTATTTATTTATTTTTAAAAATATGCCGCCGCTGTCCAGCTCCCGTAGTTATTTGCCCTTCGCCGCCACTCACCACTCACCCCCCAGCGGCAGCTGCTGCGGTGGGTGCAGGCAGGCCTCCCTGCCCTGGAGGCGGGGCCTGCTGACCGGCCTCCTCTGTCTGCTTGCATGTGCAGTGGGAGTTATGGAGTGTTGCATCCCATGGGATGTGACACTCCATAACTCCTACTGTGCATGCGCGCAGACAGAGGAGGCCGGTCTGCAGGCCGGGGAGGTTCGCCTGTGCCCACCGCAGCTGCCACTGCTGGGGGTAACTGACAAGCGGCTGCCATTGGGGCTCTGGGGAGGCCCCCCCAGGAGGCAGGAGGCCATGGACTCCCGCCTCGTGGTCTGTGCCTAAATGTGCCACTGCTCCTGCCTGAAACTTTGGACAGCTGCTGTCAGTGAGTCTGACAATACTGAGCTAGATGGACCAATGGTTTGACTAAAGCAGCTGCGTTTCCCTATGTTCCAAAGTAGCCTTTGGCTATTGTGGTTGGGGATGGTAGGAGTGGTAGTTCAACAACATCTGGGAACCCAAGTTTGAGAAGCCCTGCTATAAGCTGAACATTATTATCCCAATGCTGCAGCTGCAGGGCTGAGAAAGAGGAAAGAAAGAGAACTTGCCTAGCAAGTTCATAACAAAAGGGAGCTTCGATCCAAAGAGTTCCTGATCTGTAGTTCACTTTCTTCAAGATTATCTCTACATCAGTTGGATTAGGACAATAATTTTTATTTTTTATTTTCTTTTCTGTCTCCTACTCAATTGAGTCAACACAGCAGGCACTGGTCACATTCAGGTGTAATGAGAACCAGAGTTAAACAGGGCAGAGGTCGGAACTCTGTTACGTTCGAATGTGTGCAACTGTGGTTTCAAGCTGAAATCAACTTGCAGTTTGCCTCCCCAAACTCCAGTCTGAACCTTGGGTTTGTAGTAAGTCTCACCACCCCAAATGGAGGCTTGGCGGTGGTGGCATTATGTCTGAATGTGAACACCACCATAAGTGCAGTTTCATGCTGATTTTGGAACTGTAATAATAGAGCGGGAGGCCTAGACCTGCCCAGGAACACGGTAGCTCTATGCCCGCTGTGGCTCTTGCTAGCCACATCTTGGCTAAAGTGCAACGCCCCCACCATCCTCCTTTCTCTTCCCCATTCTGCCTGGCAACAGTGATGCCATGGCCCTGCATTTGGAGTATTTAAAAAGACACTACCCTTTTGGTTTTTGCCAACTTTCTGCTGCTTTCAAGGGGAACTGGGTGCCTCCCCCCGAAATATGGGAAAGAAAGATGGGGAGGGTAAACAGTGGGTAAACCCCACCTGCCACTGCACATGTCACATTGTTTAACCCATACTGGCCGCTGTCTGTGCAGAAACACTGGTGCATACAACATAGCGCTGCACAGCAGAACTGCACCCCAACAGGGCCCCCTCTTTGGGATTGCCACACACTCCAAGAAGGTATGGGTGTGGGTATGTCCCTAACATAATGATGCCCCTTACTGGGCACCCTGTGCTGCCATCCTGCACATCCCCAACATAGGTGACCTGGCATAGGAAAGGTGGTACCTCCACAAAAGGTGTGCACCAGAAAAAGTTCCCATTGTTGGGGTCCAGGGCAGATGGAATGTGGTGAACATGGGTGCCAATGCACCCACAGCAAGGGCACTCTTCTTCTGATGCCAGACGGAAGACTTTGCTGGGACTCAGCTCAGTTGTAACTGCTGAAGGGGCTGCGCGGCCCCCGCTTGGAAGCTAAACTACCTCCCCCGCGTCTGACGTCAGACGTGGGGAGCGTATTGGGGCCGCTCTCGCAGCTCCTGATTGGTCACCGGCCTGGGTTCTTTGAACCCGTTGGCCCAATGGTGGCTCCGCCCCTGCTTCCCATGGTGTTCTCTAAGTTACAGGAGATATTTCATAGCTGCAGCAAGCATCACTGGAAAACCTGTGACTTTTCTATTAATGAATCAGTTTTGAAATAGACAGGCAAGTTGTTCTTGTAACTTCAGAATGCATTTGTTCTCCACTCTTCTAGCTGGCCTCTGCTTTACCTTATATAGATTTATTTCCTTTTACATGTATAGCCTGTGCTTCCTCCAAGAAACACAGAGTGGTGCACATGGTTAATTTATACCCCCCAAAGCCCTATGACATGTTGGGAATTCTCTCTGGTAAGAGAAACCCTTTTTCATTACAGCAGAGTGCACAGAGGCACAACACAGTGGAAATTTAGTTAGGCATGCGTGTATGCTAAGAGTAAAGTAACTTGGAGCCAGTTCATAGTTTCAAATCAATATATATGGCATTTATTAGAGAACTCCATTCTAGATAGGAAAGTGAGGAGTTAGGATCTCTAATCTATCTAGCTAGCTGGATGCAGATAGATTCTGCATCTCTGCACACATGGTGCAGGGAAGAGGAGCTTGCATGTTGCAAGGTAGAAGGAACAGGAAGAGAAAAAGGGAGAGAGGAAGGAGGAAGTGTCCTTGAGATTAGCAATCTACATTCCAAAGGGATAGTGTCAGAGCAGTAGAGAAGGGATGACCAATGTTTTGACTCTCTAGCCCTCTGACTCACTAGTCTGTCCTCCACTGTCTTTGAGACAAGAGACAGCGCAAAGTCCTTCACTTCCAACATGACAAAGGTTCTGTTGAGAGATAAGTGACTGTCCCAGGGTCACCCAGTGGGTTTCAATGCTGAATGGGGATTTGAACTCAGGTCTCCCCATTCTTAGTCCAACACTCTAACCCCTACATCACACTGGCTCTTGGTTCTACACCACACATGACATCAGTTTTCCAAAAGTGTGATAAGCTGTTGGAAAGAATTCCTTTCAGCATAGCATTTACTTCTTAAATTTACATTTTTATTTAGGGGTGTGACTCTAAGGTCCCTTGGCTGTCTGTCAATGCTGGCCTGGACAGCGGCACAGCCCATCCTAACATCTCGTGTACATGCAGTGCATGGGGAAAGGGGCAGTCTTGTAGCATCAAGGCCTGTCCCTTGGGGGGAGGGGCAACAACTCCTTGAAATGCCTGCACACCTAGGATGGTAATGCCAAAAGATTTTTCCTCAGAGACGTCATAATGCTGTTCTTGCTTTCCATCCCCCTCCCTACAGCATCGCTGGTGAGAGAGGATCCTGGCCAGCCACAACCTGTCCAGGAAGAACCTAAAAGACCTGCCGTGCCTGTGGACCATGTTGGGAATTCTCTCTGGTAAGAGAAACCCTTTTTCATTACAGCAGAGTGCACAGAGGCACAACACAGCGGAATTTAGTTAGGCATGTGTGTATGCTAAGAGTAAAGTAACTTGGAGCCAGTTCATAGTTTCAAATCAATATAAATGGCATTTATTAGAGAACTCCATTCTGGATAGGAAAATGAGGAGTTAGGATCTCTAATCTATCTAGCTAGCTGGATGCAGATGGATTCTGCATCTCTGCATACATAGTGCAGGGGAGAGGAGCTTGCATGTTGCAAGGTAGAAGGAAAGGAAGAGAAGGGAGAGAGGAAGTGACAAGGCAGGCAGGAAGGAAGTGTCCCTGAGAGTAGCAATCTACATTCCAAAGGGATAGTGTCAGAGCAGTAGAGAAGGGATGATCAGTGTCTTGACCCTCTAGCCCTCTGACTCACTAGTCTGTCCTCCACTGTCATTGAGACAAGAGACAGTGCACAGCCCTTCACTTCCAACCAGGCCGATTACCAATGTGGAGCATGTGGCTCAGCTACACAACAGGAGGCATGTGGACTACCTCCAACTTGCCAAAGACTTAATAGCACAGCATGCTGAGAGCTCACAGGCTACCTATGAGTTGCTGCTGCATGAAATGGACTAAAGAGAGGGAGAAAGGCGCACGAAAGACAGGTGCGTGTTGCAAAAGGTCACAGCTCAGATGGTGCAGGCCAAAAAATCGGTGAGGCAAGTTTCACGATCAGTGAGACTCGCCAAGAGCAGGTTAGCAAGGAGAGCGGAAGCTCCAGGATGTTCCTGGATGCCCTGCGCGAGCGCGCTGGGCATCCTGGAGAGACCCCCCGGGCTAGGATCCTTGTTTCAGCCTCCCAGTGGGGGTCTCCTCGTGTGTTGCCGTGGTGTGGAGCTGCGCCGCAGTAATACACGGTCAAATAGACAGGGTTAGCAGAGAAAAAATTGAGACTAACACTGGAAGAGCAAAGAGGGGAGGAGTCCAGCATTTTTATCCATGACCCTAAACACACACACCCAGTGGTCACTATGAGATATTTTATTTATTTATTTATTTGTTTGTTTGTTTGTTTATTTATTTATTTATTTATTTATTTGATTTTTATACTGCCCTTCCGAAAAGGCTCAGGGCGGTTTACATTGCATTTGAGAGCTGATGCTACCGGGGTTCTAACTTCAACAGTAGACTCAACAGGGCAATTCATTATCATCTATACAGGGGTGTTGGGCATAAGCTATGACATGGCCATTTTCTGGACCTCCCCACTCGTCTTGAAGCTGCGCTCTGGAAGGGTGCGCCACACTTTAAATTGGTGATGGTAGCATGGGGTCATTGCCCGCAGCTGCGACATCAGCAGGATCAGAGATTTCAAACACCTGTCCCCACCATGCAAAGGAAAAGGCTGCCAGTATATTGCTGTTCGATAAAGTGAAATAAATCTTAAATAAATCCATGTGTTTCTTTCAAAATGCAAGTGCACAGTTCCCTCCAAAGACCTGGCCAGTGGCAGGGAGGGCGATGAGTGGGTTGAGTGTTTGGATGGAGCAGGGGAGGACATGGGCACCCCACCACAACACTTGCTGTGTACAGAAAGGACAGCGCTCGGGATACATGGTTCATGGAGAGCTTGCTTTGATTTAACCTGGAGGTGTGTCGATCTATGGATCCTTTGGTTCAGAGAGCGGAAGGTGCAGAAGGAGGAAAAGCTTAGTTGTCTGGCAGCCGTGGAGAGGGGAATGGCTAGTCAGCCTCCCTGGGCCCCCTTGCCCAATGCCGCCTGTGTCCAGTCAAATGCCATGGGGTTTAAAGAATAAAGTGCCCTTGCCTCAAAGAGTGCCCCTCCAAATGTGGATGTGCCCCTAGGCAGTCCTTCCTATCAAATAACTAGTGTGCAGTTCCATGCTCTGCTGCATATTTATTGCAAGGACATAGCTGAGAGCACACTGAGGAAGAGGTTAAATTGTCATCAGCCCAAGGAAGCAAGCCAGAATGAGCTGCGCATGATCAACATACCCCGCTGGGGATCGCGGCCAATGGCGAGCGCCTGGTCAGTGTGCTGATGCACTGCCCTCCATCTGGTGATGCAAGCGGCGCATGGTTGCCTGGGATATGGCCTCACTGGCTAAGGAGCAGGGAGGGGCCACTCTGCCCTGAAACTGGAGGCTGCCAAATGTCTGCAATGTGATTCATGGTTTCAAATATTAACCGTGGGTTCATCAACCTCTGGTTTCGCGTTATGTGCGAATGTGGCCATTGTCTCTTGAAAAAGTGATTTCAGCATTGTGGGGGTATTTAAATTTAACACGGGTGTAGTAATTATGGAGGAGAGTTTAAGGTGTGTCCCCACAGCTGCAGTGTGAAGCTAATAATAGTGCTGCACACAATTTTAGGTTTGTGTGGGAGGAACCGCAAATGTATGCTGTAAGCAAGAGTTAATTTTAATCAATTGCGTCTACCATGTAGGTGGGAATCAAGTCTACTGCCACACCTTCACAATAATACATTCATCATTTTGTACATTTAATTGTTCGTGCTTATTAGCATTCTTCTCAGGCATTCTTGAACAAAACCCCTGCTTTGTTCAAGCTGATGTGCAGCCATATGTGATGGGTCTATTAAAATATTTCTCACACAAAGGATATCAAGGCAACTAACCACGTTTCATAAAAATGCAACAAATAAATAAGGAACATTTCAAAACCCAATGGCTGACATGATGATGAAATTTACTCAAAGTCGTCCCGGTGACATTAAACTGGAATGGCACACTGAGAGGAGAATTGGGGTGTGCATGCTCATGTCCATAATCACATATAATGTAAATTATTATCTGCTTGTAGGTGTTACCAGTCCTCCAGGCCTGGGCTGGAGTCTCCAGGGATCTATATCAATTTCCAGGTGACTGTTGGAAGCAAATCTGGAGATTGTGGTAGCCTGATATTGGGGAAATATTGAGAATAGGAAAATATCCAGGAATAGCTTCATCCAGAAGCCCTATTCACATGTTATGATGTTCAACACAGAGACAACAGGACATCTCCTATCTGTTCCCTGCATTTAAGGTTCCTGTACCCAGGTTCCTGTTTTAAGGGAATGCACATATAGTCATTTTCTTAAAAATATGTACATGTGTACAGGCATCTGTATGCACGTACAACATAATGTCTGAATAGGGCTGGAACTGGCACCCCTGCTTGCTTGACAGCATACATGTGGGGGAAATAACCATAAGAGCAGCTGCTCTTCCTCCCATCTAATCTGTAGGGAAAGGGGCATGGTTCCATTAGGGGCTGGCCTCACTAACGACTTCATTCTGGATCATGTTTTCAAAGCCACAGCTTGGCCCTGGACAACGTGAATGAATAACAAAGTCATCAGTGTGGACCAAGTGCTTCTTTCTTACCACAGAGTAACCACAGGCAGTCCTGAAGCAGCAGGACTTCTGGCCAAGGAGAGGCCTTTCAGCGGGTATTAGTCATGACAGCTAAATGGAACCTCCATGTTTCGAGCTTGTATATCTCTGAGTGCCGGAACAAAGGGATGCATGACAGAGGAGACCTTCCTTCTCTTTTTGTAGGCTTCCCGAAAGCATCTGGTGAGCTGCTTTTGGAAACGGGATGCTGGATGAGATCAAACTTAATCTGAATAGCAAGGCACATCTTACATTAAGTTCTCAAACTTGGGTCCTCCGATGTTGTTGGACTACAATCCCCATGATCCTCACTTGGCCACTGTGGCTGGGGATGATGGGAGTTGTAGTCCAACAACATCTGGAGACCCAAGTTTGAGAAATCCCTTGAGAAATCCCATTAATCCCTTCCAGGGCAGAAACTGTGGCTGACAGCAAGAGGTAAATGAGTCAGAGTACTCCCACACTGAAATTAAAAAGACGTTAGGCAATGCCCAACTTATCCTTTTAATTTCAACGGGACTACTATAATTTTTAAATTTTCCTCATCCTGTCCACTGTGCAACCTGCTACCTCTAGTTCTATCTATTAAGCCCTGGAAACAGGGAGCTGTGGTTATGGCAGACGTGGGAATAAACCCCGAGGCTATTCACACGTGTGCGCAAAACCGGGCCAAGGGAGCCCAGCCCAGTTTTGCATGCACATATGAACCACGGGGATCAGGCTTGATCCCGGCGGCAACACGGCGGCAAACCCACCTATGAAGCCTCCCCTCAAAATGGGGTTAGGAGAGGGAGCGCTCTCCTAACCCCGTTTGAGTGATCATGTGTCAGCCACAGCTGCTTGCAGCTGCAGATGGCAGACTTGGGGAAGGGAGAGGAGGGGAGCAGGGATCCCTGTAATACACCATGCACTCGTGCAGTTCCAGGGGGCGTGGGGCGTGTCCCAGCATACCAACTCTCGGAGCGACCAGCAGGAGCTTGGGCGAATCTGGGTGGGTGATCTGCCCACCCAAGGAAGGCAGCTTGCTCATGTGCGGGGAGGTAAGTGCTTTCAGGCTCCTTCCCGGCAAATCGGGTAGCCCTTTCTCACTGATCGTGAGAAAGGGCTCACTTTTTAATTTCTAACAAATGAGACCTTGGGATCCAAATCTGCCTGGAAGGCGTATCCCTTGGCATGGACCCTCTGCCCACTAAGTCCAAATTTGTGTGGGTGAGCACAGTAGTTTGTTTATTTTATGACCCATGGTCAGCCTACAAATCAATTACAGATAATAAAATACAAAGAATCCTGCAAAAGGTTAACAATTGCTAGAAAGTAATAAAATATCAATCACATACAGTACCAAACAGAAACTTAACTAGCAATTGCTAACAATAAAGGTATGAATATAAGACTAAAATTTCAAGGAGAACATACACATGAAATAAAACGCTGACATAACCACCATGGGTGGAGCCACCGTTGGGTGAAAGGGTTCAAAGAACCCAGGCCGCCAATGGGGAAAAGCCACCAAGAGAGCCCCGCCCCGTGGCTCGGGCTCCATAGGAGCCCAGAGCGAACTCCCCCCCGCCCCATGCCTGGGCTGCCGAGAGCCTGGGTGAACTCTTTGAATTATCTTTGAATTATTTCAGGCAGCTCCGACTGCCCCATAGAATGTTTTTCCCTTCCTCTCCCTCTCTGGAGGGAGAGAAAGGGGAAAGCATCCTATCAGGCAGCGCAACACTGCCTGAAATGATGAGCTGAGGGGCGTGGCCTGGGCTGCCGAGAGCCTGAATGAGCTCTCAGCTTGTCATTTCAGGCAGTGTTCGGCTGCCTGATAGGACATTTTCCCCTTTGTCTCCCACCAGAGAGGGAGAGGAAGGGAAAAACGTTCTATGGGGCACTCGGAGCTGCCTGAAGTAATTAGCAAGAGTTTGCCCGGGCTCTCAGCGGCCTGGGCGTGGGAAGGGGGAGTTCGCTCTGGGCTCCTATGGAGCCCGAGACACACACCGCCCCCCCCGTCTGTGTGACATCACGGGCACAGGCATATTGGAGGGAGCTGCCGAGTGGGGCTGGACTCAGGCTGCCACTTGGCTGGCTCCACGCCTGGTAACCACATAACATAAGAGCAAAACTTAGCCACCTTATATGTAACAGGTGGAAATTGATCTGCCAGAAGATAAGAAACACAAAAATCTTCTGAGCGTCCTAGAAAAGGTAGTACCGTAGTGAGGGAAAAGGCACTTTGTGCATGCCCAGAAGTGTTTTTTTCACTTTTCTGTGCCCCATGAATTGAATCCTGGCATTCCACACATGTTCTGTGTGAGCTCAGCTCAAATGACGGTGGGAGGTGGAAATGCACCCAGTGCATGTGCCATGGTTATGTGGGAACAGGCTCACTACTATGAGCTCAGAGGCTCACACTTGATCGTCTGCTCAGAAGAGAAGGGGGAAACCACCACCAAGGTTTCAGAATGACTGGAGGGGCTATGCTACTCCAGACAATACTCAGACAATACTTACTCAGACAATGTTGGGGACTCTCCTGTTTCATTTGGCCCAAGGCAGCCCCTGGATGCACATTCCGCCTGCCAAAGCAAAACCGCTGATTACACTGTGTAAGTTGAGTCTGAGGACGATCTGTGAGCCATATGGGTAAAGGAAGTTCATGAAATGCTCCTTTCCTCATCCATCCATTTTCAGACCATGTCATCTTGGTATATACTATGTTTAGCCGAGAAACCGCTCCCTGGCCCCCTGTCTGTGTTGGAAAGGAATTCAGCGGTGTCAGAGCACAAAGTCTGGAATGAACAGAAACAGATGCTTATGAATCAGCTCGCTGCAATTCTTCACAGGAAAAGGAATGGTTATTTATCACTTGCACGAAAAACGCTTTGATGTTGCTGCCTAATCCTTGCAACAGCCTTCCAAGACAGCTTAGGGTTAATATTTCTTTTGTACAGATGAGGAGCTGAGATGATTTATCCCCATTCTCCTTGGTCAATAAGCTTTGAGTATGTGTAACTGCACTTCCACATTCTTCCCTCTCTGCCGTCTCTAACTCTTGTTTGCCTCATCATCTCTTTCAGACATAATATATTTCATAGGGGCAGTACTTCCATGAGGCGAGGTGAGGCGGATGCCTCATTCAGCATATTGGTGGGGCACCAGCAACATGGCAAGATGCTCGTCTTAAAAAAAAAAAGAGGGAGAAAGGGAGGAGGGTGCAAAGGCGCTCTTACTCCTGGACTTCCAGGCCGAAGTCTAGGACCTCCACACCCCCTGGGGGCCCTCTTTAGTCTGTCCTGGGTGGTGTGGTTGCCACATTGCCAAGTGTGACTGTGATCTGCGTCAGGCGGCTGAGCATGACCTCCGCTTTAGAGACAGAGGGGTGAGTGGGGAAAGAAATATGTGAGATGGGAATATATTAAGATACATGTTGAAATGTCTCTGCTAATGCATATTTGCATAAATATATTTGCATAAATATTTGCAACTGGCCCTATCCAACCCTAGCACAACATCTCTCCAGTGGCTGTTGCTGGCATTTGCCTTATGTTTCTTTTTAGATTGTAAGCCCTTTGGGGACAGGGGCCCATCTTATTTATGTATTGTTTATTTTTCTAGGTAAACCGCTGTGTGAACTTTGGTTGAAGAGCAGTATATAAATATCCGTAGTTGTAGTAGTAATAGACCTGTTTTATAGTCGTACATTCTTGTGAGTTCCGTTGCTGTTTGTGACCTCAAGAACCCACATGTTAAAAATACTGTATGTGTCATGGTGTGCATGTGTGTGTGTGTAGGGGGATGATGCTTAATTTGCAGTGGCCGAGGGTGTTGGTAGTGGTGCTCCAAAGGCCTTTAGGTCCAGGCTCCAAAATTATCTAGGTGCACCTCTAGGAGGGTGCACACAATGGTGGCATTTTGCATCCTGCCTCAGGCATACAGAGACCTTGAGCTGCCACTACTTTTGAGGAAGGGACCTGTCTGGTTTTGCTTATGACATTCTGAAAGATGCCATGGACACCGATGGTGCTGGTAAAGAATTTTAAAACTATTTAAAATTATTAGGGGCAGACCTATTGGGGTTACCTGTCGCTGATCCCTATTTTGCCTTTGGGAGAGACTTCCGCAATTCCATCAGGACCCATGGGGCTTCCACAAGTCTGAAAGAGGAAAAGAAGCTGTGGTTAGAGGGTTGGACTAGGACGGGAGATTGAGGTTAAAATCCCCATTCATCCATGAAACACCCTGGGCTTAGCTCTCACCCTAACAGTTTTGTTGTGAAGATAAACATAACCATGTATACCTCTCTGGGCTCCTTGGAGGAAGAGCGGGATATAAAGACATAAACAAACAAAAGGTGTTGCCTCTTATATATAGTACTGTCATTATCCAGCACCTCTCCCTGTGAGGGGAACTCTCAAGAGCAGCAAATTATTCCCAAAGGTTCAATACCAAACTTGGTTATTCAGTGAAGAAAAACCCATGTGGGTTTCAAGACCCAAAAGGATCTTTCTCAGGGGACATGTGAAAATCAATGCTCACTTCTTGGTGGCATTGGAAGGAGACATACCCTTCTTTGCCTTTCTGTGGGCTTATCTCCTAGATCAAATCATCTTAATACAACCTGCTCATTTTTCAGTTTTGAATGAAATAGGAGATTTGTAGCCAGATCCTTTGGTGTTGGCACTTTGCAATTCAGTTCAGATCCTTTGCAAGCCTGAAGAAGCCCATAAAGCACTTTCCTTTGAGATAAAGCTCTTAGCCTCCTTCAAGGAGCCTTACAGAACATAAGCAGGCAGATATCGTTCTTTACAGCTTCTTTGAAAATTATTTACAATAATCTTACTTAATTAAATCTTAGTTTATTCAGATATACCTAGGCAGGTTATACCTGGACCAGTATTTTCAAGCAGCACAGATTTCACTATACAAATTAAAGTGTTTCCAAGCATTCACTTAAATCAGCTTTTTCATTGGGCTTATAATGTGATCTACTAAATCTACCGTACCAAGAATCCTACTTCTTCAATTGCATTACAAATCCCCCCTCCCTTCCCCTCTCTGTGTAGAACATTCAGGTGTTAATGTACATAATGTGTGGGAGGCACAACACTGCCTTACATTTATTTATTTAAAATATTTATACCTCACCCCTCCAGTACACTACTGCTCACAACATTAATAAAACAGATACAATGTAAAATAAGACTAATAAAGTTAAACAAGTTAAGTTAAAATACCAGGCTAAAACCAGAGCTAAAATTACATTTTTTTTAAAAAAAAGTTTCAAATTTGAAAATACCCTCCGAGTATGCCAAAATAAGAGATGTCTTACTGCTCTTGATTTTTAACATTTTAATTAAGGATTGTGGTCTAAATGAATGCAAATAATATGAACACATCTGAACATCTTAGTGGAATGTTTACTTCTTGGCTCAGGTCATAGGAATGGGGATTGGGGATTTCAGAGTCAGGGAGTAATTCCCTCTTCCAGACTTTCAAATGTTGGCAGGTATTTTAATTAGAGCCATCTACAAATATCCAAGTCACCTTAAGTGGTGCAGCAGGGAAATGCTTGACTAACAAGCAGAAGGTTGCCGGTTCAATTCCCCTCTGGTACTATATCAGGCAGCAGTGATATAGGAAGGTGCTGAAAGGCATCATCTCATACTCTGCGGGAGGAGGCAATGGTAAAGCCCTCCTGTATTCTACTAAAAGAAAACCACAGGGCTCCGTGGGAGCCAGCAGTTGAAATCGACTGGACGACACACTTTACCTTTACAAATACCCAACCTGGACGGTGGACTTGTCACACATTCCCTTCCTCTCAATGAAAAAAAGGGAATAAGGTGATACTGTTCCCATGGAAGATGAAGAAAATATTACAGAGTCCATCTTGAATTAGAGACCTTAACAGTTGAAAATTGGGGGGTAGGAAAGATTGTTTTTTGAGATATAAAAGGCCAATGACAGATTTCATTCTCTGTGTGTGTCCCTTTACTTCTTTTTCAGTTTTACCGTTATGGGTCCCATTTCCCTATTTCTCTCAGTATAAATTAAAGTGATGGAAACAAAGACCTGCTGATATACCCTTGTTTTACACAGATTATATCCTTTGGCTTGTGCTTAGATGTAGCCCTTCAGGAATGTGTTTTAAGAGACATAGAAGGGTAGGCAGGAGGCCAGCTCATTGCCTGGAAGCAAAACAAAAGGCTTCCACCAAAGTACGGAACAGGTTAGAATGAATTATTGTGTTCTGTGAAATCTCAACAATGCAATCATATTCCAGATGAATGCTGTTTTGAACCGATTGCTTGGCTTGCACTAACCCTTTCTGGAAAACGTATCTTGGAGAAGGGGTGTCAAACACATTGCCCTCTATCCAGTGAGGAAGATAAATGCACAGAGATATAGGAAGCTGCCTTATACTGAGTCAGACCATTGGTCTATCTAGCTCAATATTGTCCACACTGACTGACAGTGACTCTCCAAGGTTTGAGGCAAGACTCTCTCCCAGCCCTACCTGGAGATACTAGGATTGAATCTGGGACCTTCTGCATGCAAAGCAGATGCTCTACCACTGAGCTATGACCCATCCCAGCTTTTCCATCGGCATAACCCAGAGGTTCTCAACCTTGGATCACCAGATGTCATTGGACAATAACTCCCATCATCCCCAATCAGAATGGCCAAGTTCTCAGATGCTTTTGGACTACAACTCACATCATCCCTTTAGCCATCACAGCTGGGGATAATGGGAGTTATAGTCCAAAAACATCTGGGAACCCAAGGTTGGGAATTCCTAGCACAACATATACAAAAATGGATGTTTCACCCAAGAGGAACCCCAGTGCTCAGTAGTCTGTGAGGAAGTCCTCAGTCTGCACACCATCAAAGAGATGATCTGTACTGTTAGCTGATAACTGGGGGAAGAGAAGAGAAGTCCTGGTAATCCCAATTTTCCTCCTTTTCCCTTAACAGGAGAAAACAATGAATAGTCCTATGGTATCTTACAGACCACTTTATTAGATGCACAAAGCATTTGCCTCAGTTGGCAGGGTGTGGTGTGTATACGCCCACTGCTCCCACCCCTGATAATCCACCCCCTGAGGCAGCTGCTCCACTTTGCCTCATGGGTGGCCTGAGCACCAGCACCTGGTATTTTTTCCTGTTGTGCTTGGAGGGGCCAGGAGGCCGGTGGCTGACCTCACCTTCGCAGCTGTCAGATCCCCCACCTATCCTGGCATTTGCCCGGCTCCACCGTTGCCACTGACTGGTGTTGGCACTCTTCAGAGCTACACATGTTGCACATGGAGGTCCCATTTAGCTGTCATGGCCAGACCTATTTTTCATGTGTCTAATTATTTTCTAAGCAGCTGCTAGTAAGCTAGCACAATGGTCCAATAGAAAATTATCTGTAGCATAAGGGCATCCAGATATTTTTGATTTCCATGGGACCTTGACAGAAAGGGGGTTAATCCTCTAGAAAAGTCAATTTGTGTGGCTGGATGCTTGATTGTTACCCATCTGTTAAGAAGGGGCTTGAGACTGACTACATGGGCCTTTAGGGCAGTGTTGGCTCCACTTCCCAGAAAGAACAAAAGAGCCTTTCTTATCCACCGGAGACCATCGTAGTTCAACTCATTTTGGATTTGGCCCTGTAAAACAGGAGTTAGAAGTAGTTTTGTCCTCTCTCTGTTCTCCCATTTAAAACTAATACCGTTATTTATTTTGCTATTAAATAAAAAAGTGGTTTTGTCCAAATTCTTTTGCATCTTGAAAACAAAACAACATAGGATCAAATGCCATGTTTTGCCTTCCTTTTATTTCATTCCAGCTGCAAATAAAGCTTGCAGTGGGAGTCTGGATGCTTCTCTGCCAAGTTAAAGAGCAGCCAGATGAGCCAGGGGTAAATTTTGCTAGGTCAAAACTTCAGTTACAAGGGAACTATCCTTAATGCCATTGTTATGGCGGCCAACTGAGGGGATAAAGTTTCTTCTAGGCTTTTGTATGTCAATAGCTAAAGATGTTTCTTCAGTAAGTTTTGATGTCTAGAAGATGCTTGCTTCAATGATCCTTGATAGCTGGTGGCTGCTAATTGAAATTGTTTGCAGAAAAGTACAAACTGGAGGAAAACAGAGTTTGGCAGATGCAATGTACCAGTGAAGGACATGGAAGACTGAGGCTTTGCAGCTAGATGGAAAAGAGCCTTCTGAATAGGGGAGAGGTTTTAAGGGCATTACATTTTAATTCAGAGAAACTGATATGTCTTTAAACACAAGCTCTGTCTGTCTTGATTCTTGCCAGCTTCCCTGTGCTTAATTTGTATACTTGAAAATTGGCATATGCTCCCTGCTGAAATAAGAGCATCTCTTTCTCTGCTTGTTTTCAGGAAGACCCTCAAGACTCACCTGTTCTTGCAGGCTTTTAATTAGAATTAATTTTAATAATTTGTTTTACTAGCTGTTTTATGGTACCATTTTTGTTGTGTTGTTGTTGTTGTTATTTACTACATTTTTATACCACCTTTCTGCCTTGACAAAGGCACCCAAATCGGTTTACAATATTAAAAGGAACCAATAACAGAAAAATAAAATGTTGTCTCAGGCTGTTGGTCTTTTCAGGAGCTGAGGACAAGAGCTCCCTGGCCTGGGTGCCTCCTTTCTTGCCTTCCTCTCAGGGCACACTTGTCTTTCTGTACTCCTGGGAAGGTGTGGGGAGGGGCTCCCCCAACAGTCCTCACAGGCCAGAGCTGGCCCCAGACTATGGGAAACACCTATTTCAGGCAGTGGCAATATAGGAAGATGCTGAAAGGCATCCTCTCATACTGCATGGGAGGAGGCAATGGTAACCCCCTCCTGTATTCTACCAAAGACAAACACAGGGCTTTGTGGTCGCCAGGAGTCCACACTGACTCAACAGCACACTTTACCTTTATCTTTACCAGAACTGAATTCACAGTCCTTTAACGTGAAACTCCACTCCCGATTTCCCCCTGAGGTTTTCTTCATTTCAGCAGCCTAATGGGTAGTTAGTTGGGAGAGCTTTTTGCTGTTGTTCAGCAGCTGAGAGTCAGAAACTTTTGCTATCTCCTGAAAATCATCCAGAACTCCACCAGTAGTAGATTCCGATCTACTTTCTGCCTATCCCTGCTGTTAAGTATCACTCCTCTGCTTCCCACAACACTGCCCTCCCTGGCACATAGCAGGGTCTCTGTATTGGTGTGTACAACTGGACTGCAGACCCTTATTGTTTGGGGTATGGAACTTTTTACATTGTTGATAACTCACAAGACTTAATTCATTCCCAGGAATATGAGCAGTTCCTAATCATTTCTGCTATATAATTCAGCTTTCTTTAGGACCTTGTAGAAATCTGAGGGGTAGTATTTGATCCCCTGCAGAGCGTGAATAGACCGACAAGCTGAGCTCTGCACAACTGTATTAATGTAAGAAAGGGGGGGTTGGGGGGGAAGAAGTGGGTAAAAGGAGAGAAGCAGAAGAAGGTTTTGGGTTGCTGCAGAAATCTCGGTGTGCTGTTCAGATGAACCTTCTTCTCGCACAACCGGAGGGGGTACGAACAGGGAACAAAAGGCAGCCGAGCACTCTGAACAGGAAGACTGCTAAGATTCAGCTTTTTTCTGCATTGCTACAACAGCCACCACAATGAATTATACTAAACTTAGATTCAAGATCAACGGCGACAGCATCTTTCTTGGGGGATGCAAAACCACCGGAGAAACTTAGGGGTTAGGAACTGCTGATAGAGAGTTGGGAGCAAAAGCCATTTAGCCCAATTAATCCAGCAAAGTGTCTCCCCCCCCCAATCTCTTTTTTTCTTGACCCTTATCATGGAAGGAAATGAGATCTGCCTGGAAAGGAGTTTTGCGGTTACTAGATTGGTTTCCTCTCTGGAGTTTGTGTCCTCCAAGACTTTTCTTTTTCTCCCTGCACAAATGTGAAGAACCCCAGTCCAACAACGTGAATCCCTTTGTGGTGGCTGAAGAAAGTTTGTGATTAAAGGGATACGACTTGCAGAAGCTCCTCTGAAGGCGAAAGGGATGTGCATGCCAGGAGACCTGGCTCCTCTCCAAGGACTTGTGTCCCCACCAGAGGCTGTGAGCAAGTGACTGTGTCACCCCTTGGGAGCAGGTCTGAAATGAAGTAAGCAACACTGTGTGAGAGAGTGTGAATGTGCAGATTAAGAGCTAAACCTTAGACTACTTAGCATTAGCAGGCAACATAGAAATAGTGTGTTGTGCGGGAAAGGTAGCCCAGAGGTGGCAGTATTTATTTGCATGTTATTTTAGATTAATAAAAGTAATACATTTTATCTGGAGGTTGAAAAGGCATTTGAAATGAGGAACTGGGTGATAAACTGTGCGTGGGAAACTAGCACTGTTGGGAAAGGTGTTTCTCTCTGGGGCCAAGCATACTTTCAAATATATTGCAAGGGGCTAGGGTGGTTGCGGAAGTAGAAAAAGGTGCAGTGAAAGTGGGGTTTGGGTGGGATATTACTCAGGGGAAGAGCCATCTCGGGTCATGGGGTCAAAGTCTGCCTATGGTTCAGGCTTTTGAATTCTGCTTCAGTGAATGCAGGATGGCCATCTCTAGCCTCACTAACATGAATGAGCAGCTGTGCTGGGGGTTTGCTACCTGACCCCTTGAGAATGGATGCCCCCTCTTTGGGGGCAGGGAGGAAGCATCGCTAGAGGAGGAGGAGGAGGAGAGGTTTGCTGAGGAAGACCTAGAGAAGCAACACACCGTTGTAGAGTTGTGGGAAGTGGGATGCAGTTGTGCGGGTCTGGATAGAAGTGAGATATAGGACTTCTGTGAGAGGATGCCTGGGCAGTGTGTGTGTGTGTATTAAATCTCTTCCAACAGGCTGAATAGAGGAAGAAACAGGGCAGTAAAATGCATTTGAGTGTCGTGAGGAGGGTGGCTCAGTTATGGGGGATAGATATCTTCAAATGCTGAGAAAATTTGAGGGAGCATTCATAGGAATGTTGGGGGTTGGCCCCTGTGAGGCAGTGTCAGGAGGTGTGTGTGGTGTGTGGGTGTGTAAAGGAAGCCAGAGAGACATGGGGGGTGGGGAGGGGGGGTGGCGTAGACAGGGGCTGGGGGCGTTGCTTTCCTCCAAGTTGTGTGTGTGTGTGTGTCGGGAGGGGAGAGGCCTCCTTTTGGGAAAGGGATGTGCGGGCCGATCGGGTTGGGGGCTCTCTCTATCTTCCGTACGCGAGGAGGCTTGCACACTTCACCCCGGGGGAGGGGGCTTTCCCGCCCCCTTTTTCTGAGGGGAGGATTGGTTTCCTCGGGGCAGGCAAGGCAAGGCAAGCCACAGCCCACCCCAAGACCAGAGGGGAGGCGGCGGAGGCGGCCTGAGGGAAGCCGCGCAGACATGGGGGTAGGGAGGAGTTTGCTCTCCCTCCCTGGAGGAGTCAGGCGAAGCAGGGCTGCTTTTTCGGTTTCCCCGGCCCGCCTAAGTTGGAGGAGTTGCTTTTGGGGCAGGATGGAATCTCCGAAAGGAAAGCCTGGGCGCTCCGGAGCAAATCTTCTGCTTGCCTCTCACTCTGCAGCTCTCTCTTTTGGTCAGCCGTGTGTTACTCGTAAAGAGGCTTTTGCACCTGGGGCTTAAACTGGCTCCCCGACCCCCCGGGTGGGGAGTGGAGTGGCTTGTCTCACAGACGTAATCGGAATGTGAAAACGTATATGCCGGTTAGAAAGGGCATTCCGTTGCAAAAGGAGAGCCAGACGGAGTGGTGTAGCTCGGGGGTTCCCAGTCTTAAGGCCATTGTGGCTGAGGGGGTCTTCTGGGGACGATGGGAGTTGTAGTCCCACAACATCTGGGGAGTGGAGTGGAGCCAAGGTTGCAAACCATTCTCGGAGGTGAGTGGATGGTGTGATGGATTCAAGCAGGGTTGGGGCTCATATCTGCTCCAGACTGAGCGTTGAGGCTCGTTGGGTAACCTGGCGCAGTCCGGCTCCACATATTCAGCAGACAGAGGCGAAGAGAATGGGCGGATTCCATATATCCCTCCCTACTGCCTTGGTGGGAAGTGGGATAAAAATGCAGTATGTACACATAGCGTGATGTAGTGGTTAGAGTGCTGGACTAGGACCGGGGAGACCCGAGTTCAAATCCCCATTCAGCCATGAAACTAGCTGGGTGACTCTGGGCCAGTCACTTCTCTCTCAGCCTAACCTACTTCACAGGGTTGTTGTGAAAGAGAAACTCAAGTATGTAGTACACCGCTCTGGGCTCCTTGGAGGAAGAGCGGGATATAAATGTAATAATAATAATAATAATAATAGCCCTCTTTCACTTTCCATCTTTTCCATTAATTATATTTACATATCTGTACAAACAGCACTCCGGTGAGCCTCAGTCACATGTGAAAACACTTCTCAGGTAAACATAATTTTCCAGTATCTGGTCACAACTGACTCACTCTTGCATTCACATAGGCATATGGGCATGTTGGAAGAATGGCCAATAAAGTATGGTTTTGGATTTTTAGCCATGTACATTTTACCAAAGAAAACCACAAGGCTCTGTGGGCGCCAAGAGTTGAAATCAACTTGACGGCACACTTTCCCTTTACGTTTTACATTGCTCTGTGCAAATTAAGTGCTTTATTGCTTTATGCAAATGAATTGTCTTAATTAACTACACATTGCTTTAAATTTTATTACGGTAAACTTTCTTGTAGGTATTTTTGTTTTGATTTCTACTTAAATCTAATTAATTAATTAATTAATTACATTTCTAATCCACCTTTCAAGTACAATAATCCACAAGGTAATTGTGTAACTTCTGTAAGTAAGTAAGTAAATGTGGCTTCAGTGGATTACAAGAAGGGTAGCCATTCTTTTGCGTCAAGCCATTACAACAAGAACCCTCACACAGTGCAAAAATCAGATTGCTTTCTTCTTGCAGTACCCGGGACAGGCAGCAGCTGTGCTGGTGGCGAATCTGTTCAAGAAGCAGTACTTGCAAATGCTAGGCCTTCACAACCTGTGACCATTGCCCAAGCATCATTTCTTTGGTCTTGGGATAAATGTTTACATTCTCCCCTGCTCCGTGCATGAAAGACCTTGAGGCGGGTCTCACGATCCGTGAGACCCGCTTTTGGCAAAACTGCAGGGAGACTATCTCCACAGGAGCCCTGGGTGGCCGTATCGGCCGCCCTCACAATTTCTGGCTCCGTGATGGAGCCGCAGGGGGCTGGGGGGAGTGGGGGCCGATTGGCCCCTGCAAGCTCCAGCATACCCTGCACGAGTGTGCAGGGCATGCTGGTGAGACCCCTGGAGCCGGGAGGCAGCGCCACGGCTACTCACAATCCAATAGCCCGGGTTTGCGGCACGCTCGCTCCACAAACTCGGGCTAAGGGGCGGGCTACCAAAGCGGGTTAGCCGCTTAAGAACCACCGGGCTCGCAGCCGAGCCCGGTGGTTCTTACGATCGGGGAAAATCGAGCTAGGAAAGCCTAGCCCGATTTTCCCCGATTGTGGGAATAGCCCCCTTGTCTTTGAAAAATTGGAGGATTGATTGGTTTATTTGAACTTTGTTCATTTTAAGTTTCTTATGCTGCCTGAGTTGTATTGATAGCCACACATTGGAGTTAATGTATTATTCATACATGAATGACAAATGCCCTTTATACAGGGATCTACTACTATGAATATTTATATACCACTTTTCAACAAACTTTCTCAAAGTGGTTTAGATAGATAGATAGATAGATAGATAAGACGGCTTCCTGTCCCCAAAGGGCTCACAAGCTAAGAAATAAGGAATCTATCAATTCTGTGTGCTTTGGAGACTGAGGCCTAGCTCATTTACTTCCATATGTTCTGGTGCCTCATATTTTACCAGGCCTAAGTTTTTACTTCAATATGTTCTGGGGCCTGGTCACCACTGTCCCTGGGATCTCAGTACCCTTCAGTATTCTAGTGCTTGGCTCTCCTCCTGCTGCCAGTTGGTTGTCACACTTGATTGTTGAGCTGGCTTCAGGGAGCCTTTTGCAAGCTTCCTTCCTTCCACGGGCACCCTCTTTCTTGGATGGGCCCTGAGAAACCACCATTACCCACTTGTGGAATTCTCTGCCACAAGATGTGGTGACAGCCAACAACCTGGATGGCTTTAAGAAGGGTTTGGATAACTTCATGGAGGAGAGGTCTATCAACGGCTACCAGTCGGAGGGCTGTGGGCCACCTCCAGCCTCAAAGGCAGGTTGCCTCTGAGTACCAGCTGCACGGGAGTAACAGCAAGAGAGAGGACATTCCCTCAACTGTTGCCTGTGGCTCCAGCGGCATCTGGTGGGCCACTATGCGAAACAGGATGCTGGACTAGATGGGCCTCCTTGGGCCTGATCCAGCAGGGCTGTTCTTATGTGCTTATGGAGGATATGGTGATCTCCGAGATCATCAGTAAGTCTTGCACTCTCGGCAGCTGTCCGATATTGCCAGTCTTTCTCTGTTAGCTCTTCTTGACTGTTCTCAGGAAATGCTTGCAGGAACTAAGATATGAAAATATGCCACAGAAGGAATCACATCCCTTCTCTGTGGCATCTTTTTCTCTGTGTTCTAGGGAATGGTCTTGGATGGCAGACTTCTGTTCAAAATACTGGCTGACATGCCAACTAATGGTGCAGAGGCTCAGCAAGTCACCTCCACAGCATTAATAATGCAGAATCCTGCTGCGTGCGTGGGGGAGAGGATTTTGCTGATCCCCTCTTCTCCTAGAAGCACTCCCTTTGACCTAGAAGTAGGTCCCTGAAGGCTGCATGGCCCTCAGGGACCTACATCCAGGTCACAAGGAGCACTTCTGGGGGACGGATTGGTGAAAACCACTCCCCGCATGCACTGGGACTTTGCATTACTAAACGCTGTGGAGGTGGTTTGCATGCTTCGCCTGCACACTGTTAGTGGGCATGTCAGCCATTGCTTATACTGTTCTATCTCTGTTTCTGATTGGCTGGCTCCAGCAAATATCACATGCATCATATAATGGTTAGTGTTCTGGCTAATAGCAATCGTGTCTCAGAATCCAGGAACACCTTGTCCTTTTAGCTTTACTTCTTATTTTTGTTTTTGCAGAGATCAACACCCCCCTTCTGTTTGTTTGCACCAAAGATGATGGCTGAAGTTGGCTTGGGGCAGCTTGCTGCTGCAAGGCCTAATCCCAGCCATAGTAAAGCTCAGAGCCTATGAGCCTCCTCTTGTCTCCGGGTTGTAGTGGAACCTCCAGGATGGGGAGCAGTAGTTCGGCACTGAAAGTTTGCACTGATCACCAGGGAGGCATCAACTGGCTCAGCCTCAGCCCAGATGGGCAGTGGCTGCTGACGGGCAGCGAAGATGGCACGGCACGACTCTGGAGCACTGCTGACAGCCAGTGCCGGGGCCATTTTCAAGGTACAGTAAATTACCTTTGCCTTAGATCCTGACTGTGGGGTACAGCCCCTTCCAAGTTATGTGCACATTTCATTGATGTCTGCATGCCTGTGGTGACTTCAAGAAAATCTGGCAAGCTCTGGTGTGGTTGCTTTGTCAGAATCCTGACAGCTCATGAAGCATGGTGGCTAAGAGACTGAGCTCCAGATCTGCAACTTCCTGGTTGAACTCTTACCTCTGACATGAAATCACTAGATAGCCTTAGGCAAGGCACTCCCTCTCACAGTGACCTTACGGTGTTGTTGTAGGTTTACAAGGGCAACAAGATAGTACGAGTGAAGTGCTTTGAACACTGGAAAGCACTATACAGACGCTAAGTATTGTTATGGAAAGGGCAGCCTTTATAACTGGAAGCTTTTGCTTTTCTGGAATCATTGCAGGGTAACCTTGGAACATGTGAGACTCACTTTCAAACAAGAAACACTTGATCAGAAAATGAGGCCTTGGGTGTTGTGAAAACAGGGTTATTATTGGCTGACATACTGTACAGTGTTCCATCTTCCTGATAGCGGAGCTTGCATGCAATAGTGCAAGACCACTCTTAAGACGCGTCTTGCTTAAGATGCAAGAATTGCACAGAAAGTTACACAATAGGCAGCCTTTGGATAAATAATGCACACTGCGTTTGTGCAATTCTTGCATCTTCCAGAAGAGCACTTTCCCACTGCTATGTGCATATGTTGTGAAAAGGTGCAGTATGTCAGCCACTATTTTTATTATTGCCAGTAATAACACATTTAAAACCACCGGCCTCACATTCTACGTAATGTCACTAGGGTGTAAAAGAGCAGTTTGTATGTCTTTGTGTGTGTGTGTGTGCGCGCGTGTGCGTGCAGGTGCGTGTTCTGAAACACTGTATCAGAGCTCTGCCCAGCCTATTGCCAAGCAGACAAATGCAGGCAGAGGGAGAGAAGGTAGCGATTTTTGCTTCTCTCTCCTCCCTCCAAAAGGACTTGGCTTCAGAAATGTGCTCTTGAGGGTCATGTTGCTTTGCAAATTCAGCATGGGAGTGCTTGTCTGTCTGTCTGTCTGTCTATCTAATATCTTTTTTTTAAAATAAAAGGTTGTGTGGGAAATTGTCTGGTTTTGTCATGTTGGCTGTGGATACATACTCTATTTTATTTCATTTATACACCACTTTTCAGCCAAGACTGCATCTCAAAGTAGCTTTATACAATTAAAATACTTTTAAAAAATATGCAATATAAGATAACAGGGATATATAGATAGCAGTCTGGTTTGGTTCCTGGCAAAGGATGATGTTGCCAGAAAGAGCTGTAGTGCAAATGCAGATGGACTTGGGATGGCTGATGGTAAAGATGCCAGCCCACAGAAGCTTTCAGCTGATCTGCAGACCTTTTGGCCCTTGGTAGCAGTTGGCAGTGATGTAGCTGGAGTCCCAGTCAAGGTTCTGGCCCCCAGGAGTCAACTAGTAAGCCAAATTAAGGCTGTTTCTACTAGTCCATCTTGGTCATCAAGTCTAGCCTCTTCAAAAACTGATCGTGAAATAAGTAGTTGCCATTAGAGATCAGCAGGACTCTCCTATAATGTATATGCCTGACCACCGTCAGACAAGAACAGTGGGATGGGATATATTATACTCGGTATACACCCAGACCAGAAAAACTAATTGCTTTAAAAGAGTAAAGGGTTTATTTAGGCTACATACACCAGGAACAGGGAGGCAGTTTTCCTCCTACCTTGCTTCCACACAACCGAAAACTGGAAGTACAGCTCCCAAACCTGGGTAGAGCACAGTTTTTGAGTGTGTGAATGACCTCAAAGGAACATAGGAAACTGCCATATACTGACTTAGACCATTGGTCCATTGAGCTCACTATTGTCTACACAAACTGGCAGTGACCTTCTCCAAGAATGCAGGCAGGAGTTTCTCTCAGCCCTATCTCGGAGATGCTGCCAGGGAGGGAACTTGGAACCTTCTGCTCTTCCCAGAGCAGCTCCATGCCCTGAGGGGAATATCTTACAGTGCTCACACATCAAGTCTCCCATTCATATGCAACCAGGGCGGACCCTGCTTAGCTAAGGGGACAAGTCATGCTTGCTACCACAAGACCAGCTCTCCTCATAGTGTTTCTAACTAATAACTTATAATGTAAATCAGCCAGCATTATTCTTCTGTCTGCTTTCTTCCTCACTAGCCATTTTCAGTCATATACTAATCCTTCAACTTCCACTCTCAACTGTCTCTTACTCTGCTCTGCCCAACATTCCTTCTCCGTCATCCTTCTGTTTCAGTGACACAGCATCATTTCAGATGTCACACAAAACCATGTTTAAAATGTTAGTTTCACATGTCATTCCCAAGCCTTGAGAGCACATGCTCCCCCCTCCCCTGCCTGCACAAGCCTCAGAAGAATTCGACTTCCAACAGAGTTTAAAAACAAATGAATGTCCGAACCGACCAATCTTGGTTTATTATAACCAACTTCCTCCTGCCCCCGCAAAAGTGAGACCTGAACCCAAGATTGGAAGCAGGTTTCGGGTTAGGGTCAGTCTGAATGTCACGATCAGTCTTGATTAATTTTTAAACCACAATAGAAATTAGAATTCAGCTGTGGTTCATGAAGGCAGGAGAGGATAAGTACACTCTCCCGAGCCTCGGTGGCATTGCGTGGAACCAAGACTTAGCTGTGGTTCATTGTGATGTCTGAACTGGCCCATTGTCAAATGACTTCCTTCCAGAGGGAGAGGATGCAAGCAGCCTGGGCAATCAGATTCACGTCAGCAGCAGCAAAGGTACTAATAGCAAAAGCCAGAAATGCAATGTCCATAAGTATCTCAAGTGGATTTGCAGACTGTATTGAATAATTACACCCCAGCCTTGTAAATTGTGAAGGGGAGCCCACCAGCTTGCCCCATCACCCATGCCCCTGTTCTGAGCTGATATTGCAATATCAAAGCTAAATGGGATGATGACTAGGATAACTTTGCAGTGGTTTTTCCCTTGTGGGGAAAAGCAGTGCAGTAACTGTTCCCTGGACTGGAAAGAGCAGCATGGCACTATCTCAGCTGCCTCTTCTGGATTGGAAAGGCTCAGAGAGGCCACTGGGACAGCCCTGTGCTTCTTGTTCTGGCCCAAGGAAAGGGTGATTCAGGTTCTGTCCTTGAATTAGAAGGTGCTAGTAGGGTGGCGCAGCAGGGAAATGACTCAATTAGCAAGCCAGAGGTTGCCGGTTCGAATCCCTGCTGGTATGTTTCCCAGACTATGGGAAATACCTATATTGGGCAGCAGCGATACAGGAAGATGCTGAAAGGCATAATCTCATACCGCACTGGAGATGGCAATAGTAAACCCCTCCTGTATTCTACCAAAGAAAACCACATGGCTCTCTGATCACCAGGAGTTGCCACCGACTTGATGGCACACTTTACTTTAGTAGGGTTACTCCTCTCATCTTGAAAAGCCAAGGACCTCTGATACATCAGTCCCAGAAGCTCCCCCCCACCCAGCTGTGGACAAGTGCAAATGGGACTGGTGATGGAAAAGGGAGCCATTTCTTTATTGTATCTCTTGCCATGTAAACCACTTTGAAATCTTTTGTTGAAAAAGCAGTATTTACATTTTCATGATGATGATGATGTTGATGATGATACTACTACTGTTGCAATAAAGCTGCTGTCACCACTTGTCGGCTTGCCCTGGTTACAGTGTTAATCAGCGCAGGTAGATGAGGGCCAAGTTGTGCCTATTCTTTTGTCCAAGAAGGCAGGCTTTTCTGTGCTTTGCTGTATATTTTAGCTTTTCACCTCCAATGCCTTTGTCACTGTCTTTGTCTTCATGGAGTTTTTTTGATACCTCAGTCAGTTGGATTGAAGAATCTGTTTGACTGAACAATAGGAGTTTTTGCAGCTGCATAAATACACCCCCACTGAGCTTATGCAAACCACTTGATTGCTAGCTCTCAGACAAGAATGAAAGCGCCCACTTTGAATACAATCGCCATAGATTGACCTCAAAATGACTAAAGTATGTGGAGGCCTACATAGAAGGAAAATCCCGTTGAGTGAGAAACTTGTGGATTGGTGGACTCACCAAAAAATCATACTTGAAACAAAAAAAAAAGCATTCCTTCTCTTGAGTCAGAAAAACTTTAAGTTTCCAAAGTGTAAATTGTTAGTAATCTTCCACACAGACTGCATTCTCCCTACACTGCATTGCAGAAGACTCCAAGTTTCCTCCCTGGCACCATCTCCAAGATAGGACAAGATTTTTTTATTGAACTAACAAACTACCGAAGCATACAGTATGTTGCCAAAGCACAATTATATACAAAGTGGTTGTTTGTACATGATATATCTACAAAGATTTACACACAAGGATTTGGAAACCCACAAGTTTATGAAGTATATGCAGGTAGTACTGTAACTCGGGGGTGGGGGATTACAAGGCACTTCAGGTTATTGGGGGGGGGGTATGTCCAACGTCCATTTCCATAATTTGTCCCATTGCTGTTTAGAAGAGATACTCTTGTCGGGCTGAGAGAGTGTCCTGCCTGTAACCTTCCTTAGAGAAGCCACTGCCAGTCTGTAGATTAGTGAGCTAGATGGACCAAGGGTCTGACTCGATAGAAGGCAGCTTCCTATGTTCCTAACCACAGAGAATGCAGAGAGGAATTTACTTTAATTCTTAGCCTCTGCACACTTACTTGGTCATAGTGTCCATTGAATTTGGTTGGAGTTACTCCTGAGAAAATGCATGGAGATTGGGCTATTAGTGTGGTAATTTTGAGGTATACAGTTGTCATGGATTTATGTTCTAAATTCAATTTTATGAAAAATAAGCTACTAAGAAAGTAGTTTTCCTTTGGTAATACCATAACTCTTGGCAATCTTTAGGAAAGTGGATTTTATTTCTTTAGATTAGAAAATGTTTAGTCTTTTTTCAGTTAAAACTAATTCTCAAAGCAGATAACAAGAAAGAAAAGAAAAAAGATCAATGTCCAGTGCAGCCCTCTGGCAATGGATGAAGGGCTGCAGATCCACAAGCAGCCTTCAGTATCCCTATACCAGACACAGAGTGGGAGTGGGGAGTGATTTTCACATCTTTCTCCTCCTTCCAAAAGCCCTTTTTTCCACTTGTATAAATATGTTCTTGAGGGCTGTATTTATACATTTAGAATAATTTGGTTTCTTTTTAATAATCCATATGAGTAAGTCCATCTGTTTACAAATGTGTCATGTTTTTGTCCTATGGCATAACAGTCATCAGATTTAAAACTTAAGGGCATGATTCAATCATGCTTACATGCTTGAAAATCCCACTTTATAGTTTTCAATAGCTTGTACTGATCATGTTTATTCTCTTCATATTATTTCCAGGGCATGAAAGCTATATCACCTTTTGCCACTTAGAAAATGAAGCTGCCTTCACATGTAGTGCAGATCACACAATTAGAAAGTGGGATGTGATGACAGGCCAGTGCTTGGCGGTTTACCGAGGACATACATCCATTGTGAACAGGTAGGTACTAGGGATGTGCATGAAGCAGATTTTGCATTTTGTTTTGAGCTCAAAACAAGCAGACGGCTGGAACATTTTGTTGAAACAAACTTGAAACATTTTGAGTGTTTCAGCCACAGGGAACAATGGGGGAACTATTCATACTGAATAACTATGAATAACATACTGAATAACATACTGAATAACTATGAATAACATACTGAATAACTGTGGTATTCAGAGGATGCCTCTGAATACCAGTTGCAGGGGAGTAACAGCAGGAGAGAGGGCATCCCCTAAACTCCTGCCTGTAGGCTCCCAGTGGCATCTGGTGGGCCACTGTGTGAAACAAGATGCTGGATTAGATGGGCCATGGGCCTGATCCAGCAGGGCTTTTCTTTTGTTCTTATGTTCCACAGGGAACAATGGGAGAACCATAGGATCCTATGGGGGTTTGGGAGAAGGTTAAAATTTTGTTTAAAATTGCCTGCTTGCCCATTTCCTTTGTGGGTTGGGTGCTAGGTAGCACCCATCATGCCCTACTACCCAACCCACTTTGGTGGCCCTAGGAGCTACCCATGGGGAACAATGGGGTGTTTTGAGTTCCCCCATTGTTCCTTATGGCCAGAACAAGTCTCTCTCTGCCTCTCATTCCCTTTTAATACATTTTGAAACTCCCTCCTTTTGGGCTCCCTCCTCCCTCCCCTCCAGTCAATGGGGGCACATTCACCCATGACAACATTTGATTTCTATCATAACAAGCCAACCAAGAAGCAAGCAGATCGCAAGTCAATCAGAAGCCAGTGCCAGAAAACCAATCAGCAAGGGGAAAACAGGCCTCAAAAATGGTGCTCAAAATGTTTCGATCGAAATGGGGTTGTTTTGTTCCAAGTTCAAACAGGCCTTTTATTTAGAGGGTGTTTTGTTTTGAGTTTGAAACACTTGAAACAGCCCATTTTGATTCAAAATGTTTAGACATTGAAACATTTTGCACATCCCTAGTAGGTACCCCAGGATCTTTATTTAGCTGTCTAGGTTCCCTGCTAGATGTGTAACCTGACACAAGTTGATTTTATTTCCAACTTTTAATTCTTATAACTAGTAATTCCCCCCTGTGCTGTGTTTCACAAATGGACTGAGTAAATTTCTGCTACATGTACTCTTGGCTGTGTGATTAGTTATCCTAGCAACAATGCTGACACAGCTACAGACTGGGGACAAGAGAAGAGCAGAAAAGCAAGGAGGAATTGAACCAAATCCACTATTGGGAATGCAATTCCAGAAGGCAAAAATCCCCCAACAGCTCAATTGGTAACAGATGCACCTGATAAAGAGATTAGGAAGCATCGTGTTAAGCACAGTTCTTAATAGTAAAATGATACAGTTAGGGCTTAAAAAAAAGAAAAAAAAGAATCCTGCTGTTGATTACCCCAGAAGCTCAAAGCTGGATTTTGTTTTGTTATAATAAATTTGAGCTTTAGGCATAAGGGAAAAGTGATACTTATTTTTGGTGAACGTTGCCAAAATAATGAACTTGAAAATAATAAACTTTTCAGACAAGCCACGCTGGTTGAATACAAACCATAATTTGCTGCATTATGACTACTTGTAAGGTCAGCCCTAGCCTGCTGCAATCTCTTTGGAGTTAGTAATTTGCAGTGTTTCACTACCTGAGAAGGTGAACTTTATCGTGCCTCCACTACTGTTTTTCTGAGGAGCTGTAGGCTGTTAAAATGCTTGCTTTGCTGTGTGGTTGAATGGTGCAGATGTAGTTGCAACACAGTGAGTTTACAAGCAGTCCCTATGCGGCAAATGGTTATCTGAATTCAACCATTGTTATAACCTGGTAGGATTGAGACATTAGGGCAAATATATCTTTCCTTGTAGGTTTTCTCGTTGTCGGGAATCCTGTAGGTACAGGTTCCAAGTTAAGTTCCTTCCAACTCCATTAACTCAACAAGAGTGATAAGAGGACATTTGACATGTGACTATTTTTTAAACAGGATTCTGGTTTCCAAGGATTATCTCTTCAGTGGCTCCTACGACAGGACAGCACGGTGTTGGAGTGTGCATAAGGAGAAACCAATCCAAGAGTTCCGAGGCCATCGGAATTGTGTCCTGACATTGGCTCTCTACTCCTCAAAGGATGTACTTGAGGACTCAGATGAGGAAGAATTGGAGGAGGAGAAACTAAGCAGGGACTTCCTGGTGACAGGGAGCACAGACTGCACTGTCAAAGTCTGGTGGGTGTCCAGTGGGCGTTGTCACCAGACCCTGCTGGGGCATACTGGGGCTGTCCTATGCCTTATACTTGATGCTCCAAACAGGGAGCTCTTTTCAGGCAGCACTGATTATACTATTCGGACATGGAACATTGTGACTGGTGCGCAGCTGAGGGTCTTCAAAGAGCATCAAGGATCTGTAATCTGCCTAGAGGTAAGAGATGTTTATACCAAGGCTGGCATTGGTGCTTGGAGCATTGGCTAACTGCCTAGGGTGGCATTTGGTGGGAGGAGAGAATGGCAGTGGAGGCCATTGTGGACGAGGAGCCATAATGCCGCTGCCAGTCTGTGAAGTAGCTCAGTATTGTCTTCACAGACTGGCAGTGGCTTCTCCAAGGTTGCAGGCAGGAATCTCTCTCAGCCCTCTCTTGGAGAAGCCAGGGAGGGAACTTGGAACCTAGATGCTCTTCCCAGAGCGGCTTCATCCCCTGAGGGGAATATCTTACAGTGCTCACACATCAAGTCTCCCATTCATATGCAACCAGGGCACTCCCTGCTTAGCTATGGGGACAAGTCATGCTTGCTACCACAAGACCAGCTCTCCTCTTTACAAAACTTGAGGTATAAAATGAAAACAAAAACAAGTTTATTATTTACTGATTAGAATAGATCTCTGCAAAGCAGGACACACAAGCTTCTATACCAAGTTACTAGGAACATCAGCTGTTCTGGATAAAATGCAACATATAGGGAGTTGAGATAACTGGGACAGAGGTAATTAAACTTGGGCTTGTAAACTTAGTGAATTCTTCCAGGCTTTCTTGTCTGTTATTAGGAGCTGCCCAGAACACTGCTGGTTCTCCAGCCTCCACACATTCATCCTTCAAGTTCCACCCACCCCCACCCCCTGAACAATCTCTCCTGTTCAGAACACACACCCCAGACTCTCAACCCCCAGCTCAAAAACACCTCCTACACCTATGCAACTCAGTCCAGCTCTCTCTCAACTGCCTTTTAAAAAAATCCCACTCCCTCTGAACCTTCTGTGCCTGGTTACTAGGGTAACCTTCACACACTCACTCACTAGCTCCTATATACATTCCACATCCCCCCCCCCATTCTTGCTTTGCAGTGTCATTCCCTATTGTAAAGACCTGTCTAAGCTGACAACATTTATGGAGGTTACATATAAGTGGTGTCTGATTCTTTACAACTTTACGTAACTAAAATCATTACTACATTTTCTTTACACAGATTTAAGAACTTTACATTAAACTTTTCACTGTCTTGACAAGGCATCGGCAATTACATTTTGTTTCCTTGGAATGTGTTCCACAACAAAACTAAACTCCTGCAAGATCCATGACCAGCGTTGAAGTTTAGTGTTGCTATTAGTCATGGTTTGCAAACATTTTAACACTTTGTGGTCAATTATTACTGTAAACTCTTGTCCCCATACATATGGTTTGAGTTTCTCCACTGCCCATATGATTGCCAAGCATTCTTTTTGTATTGCTGATAGGTTTAGTTCCTGTGGTATTAACTTTCTGCTTAAATAGATTACAGGATGCTTGGTTCCATTATGTTCCTGCATCAGTACTGCTCCAGTGCCCGTGTTAGAAGCAACTGTGGCAACATAAAACTGTATTTGATAGCCTTTAAGATGGGATCATAGCGCATGGCTTCCTTTAAACTATTAAATGCATGCTGGCACTCTGAAACCACTTGAGCTCAGTCAATGGAGTGGCTATGGCACCAAAGTTTCGAACGAATCATCTATAATAGTTTGCCATGCCCCCCACAAATCTCACCTGCTTCTTCGTCTCCGGCACTTTCCAATTTCTTACAACCAACACTTTAGCCAAGATTGAAGTTATATTTCTACCACCAACCTTATAACCTAGAAATGTTACCTGTGACATTCCAATTTGGCACTTTTTTTGCAGTACAGTTTTTTAATCTTTTGCAGTACAGTTTCTAAATGTTTAACATGTTTCCCTATTGATTTACTAAATATCCCCATGTCATCAATGTATGAACATGCAAATTTAGATATACCTTGTAATAAAAAAATAATTAGTCTCTGAAAGGATGCTGGAGAGTTCCTCAGACCGAATGGCAATACTAAAAAATCATATAGTCCATTAGGAGTGGCAAAGGCAGTTTTTGGAATAGAGTCCTACTCCATCTCCTTTCGCCAAAACCCCTTACATAAGTCCAGCGCTGTGATGATGTTTGCAGCTCCCAATGTCTCTGTCAAGGTGTCCACTCAGGGCATTAGATATGCATCTGGCTGTGTGATTTTATTCAGATGACAATAGTCTATACAAAACCTAACAGTATTGTCAAGCTTGTTGACCAACACAACAAGTGATGCCCATGGACTTAAAGATGGCTTGATTACCCCCAAGTCTATCATTTCTCTTACCTCCCCCTGAATGACTTCCAAAATTTTCCCATTTACCTTAAATGGTGGCAGTCTGATGAGTGTTACACTTCCGGTGTCTATTCAGTGTTTGAAGAGATCCGTCCATCCAGGCCTGTTGCGGAAGGGATCTCGGAATTCCAGCACCACCTCTAGCACCTTCTTGGAATTTCAGCACCTTCTCCTTGTCCGCCGGTTGTAGCTCTTTTGCCCATGGGAGTTGATCGATACTTATCACTTCTTCCACCGTCAACCACTGGTAGTCACTGTCTGCTTCCCTCAGGGTTGGTACTTCTGTTGTTACTGTCGCTACTATATTATCGCTTCTCAGGTATGGCTTCAGCTTGTTAACATGCACTACTTTGGTCTTTCAGTTGGAGTTTGTTTAACTTGACTGCATAGGTATACTCCTCCAACCTATCCTGAACAATATAAGGTCCTTCCCAGGAAGCCTTTAACTTGTCCATCTTTAGGGGGAAGAACACCAGAACTTCCCTATTAGGAAGGGGATTGAAAATAAAACGGCTAACATTATAATGCCCTTATACGAAACTATGGTGCGGCCACACTTGGAGTACTGTGTACAATTCTGGTCACCACATCTTAAAAAGGACATTGTTGAACTGGAGAAGGTACAGAAGAGGGCAACCAAGATGGATCAGGGGCCTAGAGCACCTTTCTTATGAGGCAAGACTACAACAACTGGGGCTTTTTAGTTTAGAAAAAAGACGACTGCGGGGAGACATGATAGAGGTCTATAAAATCATGCATGGTGTGGAGAAAGTGGAGAGAGAGAAATTCTTTTCCCTCTCACACAACACTAGAACCAGGGGTCACTCCATGAAATTGATTGCCAGGAGGTCTAGGACCAACAAACGGAAGTACTTTTTCACACAATGTGTGATCCACTTGTGGAATTCTCTGCCACAGGATGTGGTGACAGCCAACAACCTGGATGGCTTTAAGAGGGGTTTGGATGACTTCATGGAGGAGAGGTCTATCAATGGCTACTAGTTGGAGGGCTGTGGGCCACCTCCAGCCTCAAAGGCAGGATGCCTCTGAGTACCAGTTGCAGGGGAGTAATGGCAGGAGAGGGGCACGCCCTCAACTCCTGTCTGTGGCTTCCAGCGGCATCTGGTGGGCCACTGTGCGAAACAGGATGCTGGACTAGATGGGCCTTGGGCCTGATCCAGCAGGGCTGTTCTTATGTTCTTATGTTCTTCCCCAGTCTGAAATTCTTTTTGTCTGGCATTGCTATCATACCAGAATTTCTGTTGTTGTTGTGCATTGGACAAGCTCTGTTCCACTAACTTCATCATCTCTGCCATGTCCTTTTGTATTTTAAGCGCATATTGAACCACTGATTGTTTTTTGCTCAGCTAACTTTCCTTTCCTTTAGAAGCACCAGTGGATCCACAACTCTCCTGACAATCATGAGTTTAAGGAGAGAACCCTCTTGAGGTATGTGGTACTTCCCTGTAAGCAAAAAGGAAGTATGGCAACTTCTCATCCCAATCATTAGGATGATCTTGGGTGTAGGTTCTTATCATCTTTTTCAATGTTCCATTGAATCTTTCTGTCAGCCCGTTAGTTTGAGAGTGATATGCCGTAGGTTTAAAATGGGAGATTCCACAACACTTTCATAACTGTTGCATGACATCTGACAGGAAGTTTGTGCCTCTGTCAGAGAGGATCTCTTGCGAAAAACCTAACCTAAAAAAAATATGCATAGCAACGCCAGGGTAGAGCCACTGCCTCTGGATACCTTGTGGTATGGTTAACAACCACCAATAAATAAGTAAGTAAGTAAATAAATATCTCCTTTTCTGGTCATTTTTTTGAATGGTCCAACTATATCCACACCCACTCTAAAAAGGGTTGGCCAATAATAGGTAGAGGTTTCAAAGGTACTTTAGTTTTCTGCTTACTTTCCCCCACTTTTTGACATACTGGACATTGCTGATTTTTTACATCTTGGGAAACACCAGGCCAAAATAAATGTCCATGAATTATTTGTCTGGTCTTTTTGATGCCCAAGTGACCAGCACAGGGCAGATCATGTGCAATACTCAGGATCTCTTGCCTATATTTCAATGGAATGATAAGCTGTTTTACTGCTTTCCAACTAATCTCCCTGTTTTGTGGCCACCACCTTCTGTATAACAACTCATTGTCCCAGTAGTAATCTTCTCTTGAGAGTTCTAATTCTTCTGAAGTATTTTCCACTCTTGCCAGCTCTTTAATCCTTTTTAAAGTTTCATCAGCTTTTATCTCATTTTTAAATTCCATGTTGTCACAACTGTCTGGAATGGCTAATGCACGTGTGGTTTCTATCTCACTGAGAGTGGTGTTTTGTTCTTGTTCTTCACTCTCCAATATATCTTCCTCCTGCTCAGTCATCTTTTCTCTTTTTAAAACATTCACAAACTGAATTGCAGTGGCAGGGAGTTCCTCTGGCTCTGTAACCATTTTATACTTAATTTCATCAATTTGATTCACAGAGTGAACTGCAGTGGTAGAGAGTTCCTCTGGCTCCTTAACCATTTTATTTTTGAGTTTATCATTTTGACTTGGAGAGCATAACGGAATCTCTGGTCCCATGATATCTCTTCCAAGTATAAAAGGTGCAAATTGATCATCCATGACCAGTGTTCCCTCTAACAGGGATTTTGAGATGTTGTTCACTACAACTCCCAGCATCCCCAGCTTCAGTGGCCTTTGCCTGGGCATTATGGGAGTTGTAGTCAACAACATCTGGGAATTCTTGTTAGACATTCTGCTGACATCTGGGTCATGGGCATAGAAACTAGCTTCTTGCTGCCCAAGCCCTTTACTAATACAGATCTGTCTGGAAGGTATTCTTTTTTTATCTACTAAATCAGATCGAATCAACAAAATTGTGGCGCCTGTATCGAGAACTGCAAGAATTTGCAGCTGCCCTACTGATATTGACTCTCTGAAGAAATTATCATCTCATCACAATTAGTGAGCAGGAATCCAAATTTGTCGGCTTCTGCCTCAGCTTTAACTGCAGGGGATTTTGCATACCGGGGTTCAGGTTTCTTCTCTTGTGGCTGGTTTCTGTAGTGACATTCAGCCTTGATATGTCCCCCTCTTCCCACAGCCATAACAGAGCACCTCACTGTGTGTGTGTGTGTGTGTGTGTGTGTGTGTGTGTGTTTTTAATAATATGGTTATTGAATATTTTTTTTCTCCTATATAGGAGATTCATTGCTTTTATTCACTGGTTTCTTAGTGTATGGTGGGTAATTGGGTCTTCTATTTACCTCAGGTTTGGTCCGGCAAGGGGACTCTTCTCTATTTAAAACCAGCTGATCAGCAACCTCTGCTGCTTTCATAACAGTTTCTGTGGCCAAGTCTTTCACTTTAATTTTGATCTCTCTTGGTAACTGATAATAGGACTGATCTAAACCCACCAGCTCCATAACCTTCTGAACTGAATCAGCTTTCGCCTCTTCAACTCATTTCCTCATGAACTGTCATAATTGTGAGGCAAACTCAATGTAGGATTTTCCAGGTTTAGGTTGTAAAGTTCTTAACCTCTTTCTGAAAAAGTCTGGTCTCATATGGAGTCTTTTATACACTGCCTGTTTAAAGGTTTCATAAGAACCTGCCATTTCCTCAGGTAAACCATTAACAGATCTCTGCCAGGTCTCCCCTGACATGGCTGGGTATATATTTCATGGGCTCTTCCTCAACCACCTGCTGCTCTTTCAAAATTTGAGAGAAATATACAGGGATCTTCCCCTGAAGAACACACGACAAAATCTTTTGGCATTATTTTACTCTGAGGTGCCTTAAATTGAGCCACTTCTCTGTCCTGCTTAAGCCATGCTTCCTCCGACTGAAGCCTTCTTTTTCCTCAAGTTCTCTCTCAGCATCCCTGTTTTTCTCCTCAAACTGTCTCTGTGCCATTGTATCTTTCTCCTCAAATTCATGAGATCTTCCTCAATCTTCCTCTGAGCTTCCTTATCTCTTAATTCAGCTCTCAGCTTTTCTTGTTCCATAGCCATTTTTCTTTCTTCAATAGCCATTTTTTCTTTTAAAACTTCCAAGTGTTTATCACTTGGTGATCTGAGTATACTTGGTTCCACCACAGCCTTTTCTTGACTTGTGGCATAAGTTATTAAGAGCACTTTCAACTCTTCCACACTTGCACCACCATACTCCAAACCTAGCTCTTCACATTCCTTAATCGGAGCTGTTTTGTTCATAGATATAGATCTAGTAGCCATATCTACAACTCTTCTCCTCACAAAAGTGTTTATATTGTTATCTTACTTTCCAGCTGATGTTTTACTTCTATCAAACAACTTTTACCTCACGATTTCACTTGTTCACCATTGACTCATTAAATATCCTGACTAATCCTATTGAATTCTGATCCCACTGACCAATTGACACCATTCTGTCAGGCTCCCACCCTGATGCCCCTCTCAATTGTAGAGAGGGGATTTGTGTCTGTTGTTCTATGACAATTTAGTCTCCAGGTTCTGGGAATACATTCAGCTTTTACTTTCCCTCGCAGCCACCGTATAAATTCTTGTTACCCTGCTCTTGGTACTCAACACCTTTGGCTGCGTAGCCTTGTGAGTGCAGGATAGGCGTATTTGTTCAGGATATAAAATGAAACAAAACTTGAGGTATAAAATGAAAACAAGAATAAGTTTATTATTTACTGAGGCTATTCTCACGATGAGGGGAGACCGGGCTAGAGAAGCCCAGCCTGGTTTTCCCCCATTGTAAGAACCACCAGGCTTGTGGGTTTTGTTGAATATTGTTGAAGAGTGGTATATAAATATTCAAATTAGTAGTAATAGTAGTAGTAGTAGTAGTAGTAGTAGTAGCCTGCCAAAGTAGCCCTCCTCTTAAACAGGGTTAGTGGAGTGAGCACTCCGCTAACCTCATTTTTCCGATTGTGACTAGCCATGGTGACTCACGAGGAGACCCCCACCGGGAGGCTAAAACAAGCCTCCTGGTCTTGGGGGTCTCCCCAGGATACCCTGCGCACTCATGTGGGGCATCCAGGGACTTCTGGGGGCTGGGCGGCCCCCGATCCCTGCAGCCCCTACTGGCTCCATGGAGCCAGTAGTCGTTTGGGTGGCCAATCCGGCTACCCAGCAATGAGCGACTGCTTGTCTGCGGGGAGAGCGGGCTAAGCCTGCTCTACCTGCAGAGCCCAGTATGGTTCTCCATACTGCTCATGTGGAGAGCCTCACTGATTAGAATAAAGATCTCTGCAAAGCAGGGCATGCATGTTACTAGGGACATCGGGACATATGAAATGCAACATATAGGGAGTTGAGATAACTGGGACAGAGGTAATTAAACTTAAACTTGTGAACTTAGTGAATTCCTCCAGACTTTCTTGCCTGTTATTAGGCGCGAGCTGTGCAGAACTCTGCTGGTTCTCCAGCTTCCACACATTCACCCTTCAGGTTCCACACAACCCCCCTGAACAATCTCTCCTGTTCAGAACACCCCCCCAAACTCTCAACCCCCAGCTCAAAAACACCCCCTACTCCTATGCAACTCAATCCAACTCTCTCTCTCTTCTCTGTCTCAACTGCCTTTAAAAAAATATATTCCACTCCCTCTGAACCTTCTGTGCCTGGTTACTAGGGTAACCCTCACACACTCACTCACCAGCTCTTATATGTGTTCCACCACAAGGGGCTTAGACAAATTCATGGAGGACAGGTCTATCAATGGCTACTAGTCTGGTGGCTATAGGCCAGCTCCAGCCTCAGAGGCAAGATGGCTCTTAATACCAGTTGTAGGGGAGCAACAGCAAGGGAGACGGCATGCCCTGAGCTCGTGCCTGTGGGCTTCCCAGAGGCACCAGGTGCGCCACTATGTTTAATAGGATGCTGGACTAGACAAGTCTTCAATCTGAATCAGCAGGGCTGTTCTTTTGTGAGAGGAAACCTAAGGTGAAAGGTCTAGGCAGGGAAGAGGTAGGTAAGGAAAGACAGGTGACTTGTGATGTAGTGATATCATTTTATGATCGGGTTAGAGATACTAATGAACTGTCTCCAGTATTTGATTAGTAACTAGTCAGCAGCAGCTACCTACCCAGATAAATCCCTGTGTCATTTGTCACACACTGTCGGCGCAAATTCTCATGGCGCAGGTTCCTGCAAGGTGGTTAAGGTTGTTCTGGGATTTCTGGATGCTGTCATGGCGCTTGTCTGCTTCTCACAAAACAAGCCTCTTGCTGCAGAGAGAGGTTTTGACACCGTGAAGATTAATGGGCCAACATTGCAATATTCAAAAGCCAGCTCCACTGGGCAGTGTGTGATTCAGAGCTTAAGGAACTGGTCCAAGTAGTGGTAATTAAATTGTCCAATGCCATATGTATAAATGAGAGCCTTGCTAATGGATTGCCAGATCGCCCACAGGAGTGTGGTGCGATCTGAGGAAAACAAAGATTATTTGAACAATTTATTGCACCAAAGGCAAAAGGAGTGGAATGGTGTTCTGCATTGACATGAGAGTGGAGCACATTCCTGTGAACTGTTGGCAGAAAGATCTGATAAGCAGCTATGTGCCAGATTATTTCGGTGCCTGTATAGAGAGGTGGGAAGATAGCCTTGAACATATGTAGAGTATACCTGCTCTGGGTTTCCTGGAGAGCTCCGTTACTCACCTTATGTTTGTGTGGGGCACTGCTCAGTGGTAAAGCATGTGTTTTGCATGCTGAAAGTCCCCCAGGTTTGATCTTCAACTTGATTAAAAAGGTCTCAGAGGAGAGTGGTCTTGTGGTAGCAAGCATGACTTGTCCCCTTAGCTAAGCAGGGTCTACCCTGGTTGCATTTGAATGGGAGACCACACTGTAAGATATTGCCCTCAGAGGATGGAGCCTCTCTGGGAAGTTCAGAAGGTTCCAAGTTCCCTCCCTGGCTTCTCCACGATAGGGCGGAGAGAGATTCCTGCCTGCAACCTTGGAGAAGCCTCTGCCAGTCTGGGTAGACAATGCTGAGCTAGATAGACCAATGGTCTGACTCAGTATATGACAGCTTCCTATGTTCCTATTTCAATCCTTGAAACGACTCCTGACTCGGATCTAGTAAGGGTAGTCCATACTAAGCAATATGGTCTATTAGTCTGATTCATTGTGATAAGAGAGGAATCAGAGCAAGGTCTGATTCGTGTAACCTTTGTGTTGTGATAGCCAATGAAAAATGAAACATTGCTAAACACTGTTCCACATGGGAAGCTGTTTGTGTGAAGCAGTTCCCCGTGTGGTTTGCAGCAGTTCTGCCCATGTCAGTACAACCCCACCCCCCGCCCAAAAGTGTTTTGTGTAATCACCAAATCATGTGTCATCCACCAAATTAAGGCTCCCTTCAGAACAATGGTTTGGAGAGAAGTACACATTTTTGGTGTACTTGTGGTGGGCTTGGATATGGGAAATCCAGCCTGAAACCCCTACTCCGCTGCAAAGATCCCTGTGCAAAGCAGGCACTGATGGTCATGCAGCAGTATGTCAATATGATTGAAACATTTCATGTCAACTTTCTGAAAGTTCTGCCTCACTTTGTGATATAAAGATAACCTAAATACCAGCTCATCAAAGCCCACTTGACTGTGTAATATGAAGGTGAACCTGCTTAGACCTACAGTTATATTTCCTCCAGCTGTCCCCAAAGTAGAAGGGACTAGGAACAAGAAACTCTTTGGGCTGCACGTAGTACAACCACCTTCATGACAGTAGCACAGCAGGGCTTTTTAAAAAATGTGCAGCCAGATACAACATGTGCAGTTCTAAAAGGAAAAGAAAAATGCAATTCCAAAATAACATGTGTGCATTTCAAAAATCCAAGTCACGCAAACATTGCACGCTTTATGTTAGATGATGTTAAAAGTGACTGATAACAACAAGAAAAGTAAAGTGAGTGGGCCAGGCTCCTCTAGATCCCAGTCCTTGATTAAACATCCTCATTTCATCCCAAGATGCTTCCCACAAACTGCACTGCTGCTCTGCACAGAGTCTCCACCAATGAATCTTCTGTAGTAGTGCTGTCAGATTCCCAGTTCTGAAGGTTTTCTCCCAATCTGTGTAGGTTTCTAAATGTCATGGAATGTGACTCTAGGCAACAGTATGTGCTCAGACAAAGGAAATGCACAGGTGTGTGTTGTGGCTCATGCTATGTGTGCAAATGACACTCTCATGCCATTGTGCAGTTCTGAACAGGGGCATAACTAGGGGAGGGGGAGCCTCTGTAAGCCCCTCTCCCTGGCAGCCCCTCGGAGTGAGGAAAATAATGAAGAAAATAGGGAGGAGTGGAGCTTGGGGGCCCTCAGGAACTGGGGGGCCCACGTTCTTTGAACCCATCTGTTCAAATATAGCTACGCACCTGGTTCTGAATTTTCCTTTAATTTAAAAAAAAAAAAAGCCCTGCAGCACAGCAAAGAATGCCCAAGAAGAAAAAGTACTGCCTTTTTCAGGGACATTTCCAGGTAAGCTCCTAACCAAGAGAACAGGCAGTTAGTGGCTGCCATGTAGACATGCCCTAAAAGGTAGGAATCCAATTGTGCTCTCTGCTTTCCATAATCTGCTGTGCTTTTCTCTAGCAGCCACACTGTTGGGAAATTAGCCAGAGTGAACAAAGCCTTTTCCAAAGCCAGCCAAGGAAAACACAGCAACAAAACCACTGCTGCTTCTTTAAGCCACAGGCAGATTATAATTGTGAATTGTGTCTTCCTAGTCATGTGTTTAAACCAGCCATTGTTGGGGTTTGGGTATGTTTTGGGGAAACTACTGAGAAAAGGATTCCCCCCCCCCTTTTCGCTGCCCTTCCTAAACAATAGAAAATTAATCTCTACTCCTTGTTAATGAAAGACTTGTCTATTTTTCTAATGAAATAAATTAAAAGCATGTTTTACAGCAACTGACCACTTTATTTTGACACAAATGAAGCAAAGATCTTGTATAGGCTTTCCTAAAACATACTTGGTATGAGTTTCACGATATAGGATACCTTAAGCTGCAGTTGTTTTTTCCATTCCATTAGCCAAATGAATGTTGTGGGAGGTTGCATGGGACATTTTTCATTGAAAGTAACGGATCTCTGGAAGGAAGCCTTCCTTCAGGAGGGTGGGGGTGGGGAGAAAAACCTGCAGCAAACTGAGGTTTTGTGAATGAGAACGTCCATGTAGTTGTCCATGTAGGGATTTTTTTAGAGGAAAATTTAAAAAAAGCCACTACAACTGCTAAGAGAAATTGATAACACAAGACTTTAGCAATGGGATGTATAGTTTTGCATTTGATTGTGCACTTTAAAATTGATTCGCCTTGGGGCTGTTTTTAGTGAAAGGCAGTATATAAATCTAAGAATAAAATAAATTTATATTAATTATGAATGGTGAACACTAGTTCACACCTAAACACACCGAGTGTTTAGCCTGGAGAAGAAAAAACTATGGAGAAGTATGAAAGCCGTTCAAATACTTGAAGGGCTGTCATCACATAGAAAAAGGAGCAGACTTGTTCTCTCTTGCTTCTGAAAGCAGGACTAGAACCTATTAGCTGAAATGGCAAGAATGCAGATTCAGGCTAGACAGTAGGAGGAATTTTCTAACTGTAAGAAGTGTTCGACTGTAAAAGTGTGTGCCTCATGCAGTGTTGGGCACACCTTTACTGGAGGTTTTCAAACAGAGGTGGATGCCATCTGTCAGGGATACTCAGGAGATTCCTGCACTGAACAGGGGTTGGACAAGTTCCCTTCTGTTCTAAAATAAAATAACACAGATCTGCTGATTCCTTAGCTTGTACTATCTTTGTTTCTCTCATCCAGGTTTACTCGGTTAGCCGTGAATTAAGGTCCCTAATCAGTGCATTTACATAAGTAATGTATCTGGAAGGGATTCTGCCTTCTCTTTTGAAGACCAAATGTATTTGTTTGTTCACCACATGCATTCAGTGCTGAGCCTGCATTAATGTCCCATCCATTTGCATGGCTAAAGGTGGTGACTATAGTAGGGTCTGTGTGTGACCTCGCAAATTGCATATTTAAACTTTTAATATAATTTTTTATTTTATTTATTTATTTTTACATTTCTATACCGCCTTTCGTTAAAAGAAAACCCCAAGGCGGTTTACAAAAATTAAAACATACAATAAAAAGCAGTAACAACATCAAGCTAAAAACAAGCATAAAAACAATACAACAGATAATGATAGGCACAGGGGCGTAACTATAATAGGGCAAGGGGAGACAGTTGTCTGGGGGCCCAGTGCCTTGGGAGGCCCCCCAGAGGCAAGTCACATGACTGACTCCCCCAGCCGCGCATCCTCCCAGGCTTCCTTCAGTTGTATTCGTCCTCCGAAATCGATGTGGGTGTGTTAAGACCTAGAGCTACCAGAACAGCATGTCTTTCTCTAGCACCATTAAATGACTTGCATCATCCACAATTTACAAAACCTTTAAAAAAATAATTTAGGATGATGTTCTATTGTGGCACATAGGTGTGTGTGTGTATATATATATATGTTTTTTGTTACCACTATTGAACCTCATTTAAGATTTCTGTACTTCATGAGCTGAGCTTCAGTGAGGGGGGCGCATTTTAAAATCTTGTCTCGGGGCCCACTCCAACCTTGCTACACCCCTGGATAGGCATTTGTAGTCAGAGCACTTTGACATGCATTGAAATAAATATTATTGGGACAGTATGTTGGTTTTCCCCATTCCTGCTGATCCTAGGCCATGCTGTGAAGGCACAGCAGCCTAGCTGAAGCTAAGTAGATGTGAATCAGGTCAGTGTCTGGATGGGAGGGGTGCCTGCGAACCCTGGGAATTCCAGGCAGAAAGGCAGAGTTTAGTGTCATAAATAAATACCTTGCGGATGGATCTGAGAGAGCTTGCCTAAGGCTACCTAGCCAGTTTGTTGCAGTGGGGAGTTCCAGCTATCAGCTTGCATCCATTAGCCACTGTACTACACTTGCTCTAATCTGTTGCAACTGTGGACCAATAAGTGCAACATGACCAACAGATCCGCTGGTACACAGGGATACAACTTCAGTAGTTTTAGAGGGTCTGCCCCTAATTATGCCAGCAGAGAATGTGTTCATACATTTGTTCCTCTTTGACATCTCAAAGCCATTTGAGGGCCCGCTGGGAGTCCTGACTGCGTTCAGAACATAAGATCAGATGTCTACACTGCAGCTCTGCACGTTCTGCTGCTCTCAATTTTGCAATGTTTGTATGCATTTTCCCCAGTAAAAAGATGGGATTGAATACGACAGTGGCTTCTGCTTCTCCTTTATGCAAGTGTTCTTTCTTCTCCTTTCCCTCTTAGCTTGTGAACCGGTGCTTGTATTCAGGGAGCGCAGACCGGACGGTGAAATGCTGGCTGGCTGACACTGGGGAGCGAGTCCGAACATACAAAGCCCACAAGCACACCATCAGCACTTTGAAATACCATGCCGGGATATGTAAGTTCAAACGGATTCCCCAGTATCCGTCCTCATTCTGTATCCTCTGCTATTGACAGATGTTTAAATTACTACCTCCTGTATTCTCCTTTCAGCAGACCAGGGCTTAGAAATGTCTTTTGTGACATGGAGCCCATTCACATGACTAGGCGAACTGGGGCTGGGGGGAGGCATTGTCCAACCTCCCTTTCCCCAGACGCTCCCTTTGTAGCCTTCTGGTGCACAAGCCACACAATCACACAACCTGCGCTGCTGGGAGCAGTGCGGATAACTATCCACACTGCAGAGCAACAGAGGCTAGTACTCGTTTTCCCAGGCTCTGCCTTTCCCACAAGGCAGCACACAATTAATGCAGTGCCTTGCAGGACTCCCCCCTCAGACGGGTGCCCTGTGGAGCCAAGGAGACACACAAACCCGGCAGCCAGGTTAAGGGGATTGGGCTGGGCAGGAGCGCCAGGATTTGTATGGGTCCTGGCAGTTCACACAAGCAGCCTAGCCCAGGCTAGGCTGCTTGTGAGAACAACCTCATGGAGTGTTCAGGCTTCATAATCAAGCTGGGACTTGTTAGCTTCACAGTTATACAGCACGTAACGCAGTCATAGCTGGGGCATTGCCTCTCTTCCAAAAGAAAAATGTAATATTAAAGTGTGTGCAAGTGTGTATTTGCATAGGGTGTCTGCAAGGTTTCTGCCCACTCTTAGTGGTCTGGCTGAATGGTAACATGGCTTGGCTGGAAGGAAAGATGTGTCAGCAGTGGTGACACTCACATTCACTCCTGGGGGAAAAGGCCAGGGTGTGCATACCCCCCCCCCCACACACACACACCGCTGTGCTTTCCCCTCCAGTGCTCTGTGTATAAATAGTCCAGCGGGGTGGCAGTGTACCTCCTTGCCACTCCGATGATCCCCTCACCGGAAGTGCCTGGAAGTGCCCGATGCACGGTGTGCATGCAATGTGTATGTGGCCACCCATGAAGTGCGTACACATACTGGTTATTGCTGGTCACTTCCACCTGGGAGATCAACGAGGCTGCAAGGAGGTATGCTGCCACCCCGCTGGACTATTTTTACACAGAGCGCCGGAGGGGGAAGTGTGGCAAGGGGGAAGTTTAGCCGGCGGAGGGGAGGAGTGCACCCTCCCCCGTCCTTAAAGCTATCCCCCCCCACCATCGGCTCGAAGGGTGCTGATTGCCTTCACATCCCTAGCCAGGACTGGGAGGGACGGAGGGTGGCTGGTGATAGACAGTAGCACTAGCCACACCGCCAGTAGCCTCAGCTGTGGGGGCCAACTATTTCTTCAGGCACCTTTTTATATCCTCATTCTGCCAGAGACTCAGTGGCCCCATCAGCAGCAGGGGAATAATGAGGAGCTTCCCTCTTGCATTTTCGTCGAGTATGGGATGCCAACCTGCCTGACGTGGCTGATGGTGCTGGGTGCCAGGTTGCAGTTGCCAGACCAGGACTGTGTCCCCTGAGGCCAAGTGTGGGGCTAGTAAGTGGGGGATGGGTGGCACAGCCCACCTCCACACATGTGGAATATGCCATTGTCTTACAGCTTAGAAACATTCTGCTTTCCCTGTATCATACCTTGATTCAAATTTGAAAAGGTTGTTAAGGACCTGATGATGATGATGACGATGATGATGATAATATTTATATACTACTTTTCAACAGAAAAGTTTACAAAGCAGTTTACATAGCAAAAGAAATGAGAAAACAGTTCCCTATCCTTAAGGGGCTCAACAGCTTTAAAAAATTACACAAAGGAAATACCAGCCACAGAAAAACTGTTGGAATGAATAGGGACCGTTGCTGTCGCCTTGGTAAATATAAGAGAGCCATCACTGTCAAAGGTGCCTCTTTGCCCCTTCCCAGGGGTAAAATGCATCTGAAACCACCAGCTGGTGCATGAGCCAACAGCTAGCAATCCCTGTTTTAATCTCAGTCCTGGTTGATTGCAGTAGAAATTCAGAATTGAATTTTAAAAAAAATCTTCATAGCAGAAGCACTGCAATGAGGGAGGATGGTCTGCCTCTTGTGCATCAAATTCAGGAGCTTTGGGAAGCTGGAGACGGCCCTGAGACAAGAGTTGAGGATAGGGGGGTGGCAGTGGTGGACCCCCACCTCGCTCGCTCTCTCTTTCCCTCTTTGCTACTAGCCACCGAACTTGCACCTTTCACTGCCACCTGACTAGCTGCCTTCACTGCAGCCTTCAGCGCAGCCTGATGACACTGCCTGAGCTGGCACGATGCCAGTAAGAACAGGCCTCCTTTAAAGGACCCTTGTGTTCTCGCTGGAATCACCATGTGGCTTGGGGAGATTAGAGAGTCACTGGTGACGTAGTGCGGTGGGAATTTGGGGGGAGGCTCCCAGGCCCCAGTATGGTCACACTCCTTGTCTCCATTGTCCTTGCATCCTGGCACCAAATTAGTAACAACTGCCCATCTCTAAATGGATTCTCTGTGGTTTTGAGTTAGCCAGAGGCATATCTAGGGAAAATAGCGCTTAGGGCAAACACTGAAATTGCGCTCCTTGTCCAAGCATCTGACACCCATCTTTCAGATAACTTTACCATCATATCAGCTGAAAAATACAAGTCAAGCTCGTTAATCTTTTAATATTTCAAAAACTATTTAGCAGTGGACTTAGCAGACCAAAAAATGCTGGAAAACTACAAATTTCAGTATGTAGGGGCTCATGAAATACCCAAATACTATGTGGAGATGTACTTGGAAAACTAAACAGAAGTGCCTGTCTAATTCTCTACTATGCATTGTAGCATCACCATTACATAAGTTTTAAAGATCAATGGAGAATTTGACTTTTCCCAGATACTCTGTAAATAATTAAAGGATATGCAGAGTAAACTGTGTCACTGCTTGGAATATATTCTAGTCTTTCAGAAAGACAGTTAAAATGAGAGAAAGAGAGCAAGAAACTCCCAGTGGGCCTTAATATTAAGGGTTTCACACTGATTCAAAGACAAACTCACCATTAATAGCCATATTAGCAAGACATCACATTTAACTCGCTTATCACAAGAAGCAAAGTAAGAGCAAATGAATACAATCCTAGCTCTTAAGCGTCAGCTCAGTATTCACAAGCCCTGATTCTCTGTACATAGTGCCAATCTGAATATGTGTACAGTGTCTTATATTTTTATTATTATTATTTTTACCCGTAGCCCCTTTGGGGGGCTTCCTAAAGGCTGGGGTTTTTGCAAAGATTCCCCCTCACCCCGCTGGCCTCTAGGGCCTCGCAGGGACCATTTGAGCATGTGCAGTGGCCATTTTTAAAAATAATCTTTTTTTTTTAAAGGCCACTGGAAACAAAATGGCCACCGCGCATGCTCAAATGGCCTCTGCAAAGCCTGGCATGACCTAGAGCCTCACAGAGGCCATTTGAGCATGCACAGTGGCCATTTTGTTTTTGGCAGCCATTTTTTTTTTTTAAATTAATTTTACAAAATGGCGCCCCCTTCAAGTGGCTCCCGGGGCACTGCCCTGCCTGCCCTGCCCCTAGATACGCCCCTGGAGTTAGCTGTTCTCTAGAAGAGCCCTGAAGGCCTGAAGAAGAAGAAAAACATACTATTTAATCCTCAAAGGGATTATTGAAAGTGAATTCAGTGGTGAAGGACCAGAAAGATGGCTAATGAGGACAGATTAAATATCTTGTTGAGTATGTAGATTGCAAACAGGTGACAGTTTTCAGAAACTTGGTGGTGGTTATCATTTTAAAAGTTCATTTTTTGTGTCCCAGTATGGTTTTCTAGGTATTGGCTTCGTGGTATATTGTAGAAAAGCCAAAACTAGCTTCAAGAAGCACAACTAACAATACTAGTTCTATGTGGATGTTGGTATGACTATGATGGGTACCTATTGGATAATACTTACGCAAAGTAACACACTTTTCCTTTCCCATTCCTCCATCTCTGTACCGAGAGTAGTTTTGGGAGTGTGTTAAAAATATTTTAGACATAAATCCACATACAAAAGGCCATATCTTCTTAAATATTCTCTGTCATTCAAGAATATGGATTGTTTTTTGTGCGGGGTGCTGAGGGGGCAGGATATTTTTAAATGAAATTGGACTGGAAGCTGTTGTAATCAGGTATAGTACATTTCACTATTCCATTGACTTCTATAGGACTTGGGGAAGATACTATGATGAGTAATTAACATGGAACAAGCAGACTTTTTTCCTGCAGCACGGCTTGCCCCACTTCCCTCTTCTTTCATTAAGTCTGTACAACTATGAAGCTACTAATTGTGGCTTGGCAGTATTGTCCTGGTGCTGGCATGAGGGAGGCTGCTACCATTGCTTCACAGAAACAACCTTGTCTATATGCAGTCATAGCATGCCAAATAGGGAACAAAAATATGAGGAATAAATATAATGAACAAATTGCTGTTATGATTAGGCTTAGACAGAAACTATATATGAAAATCATGCTTTTAAATAATAATTCTTTTATAGAATCATATTGAACTCATAGTAGAGAAATGAAAAAAAAAGGAGTATTTTGCCCTAGGGAGCTTGGGCCCAGTTCAAATCAAGCATGGCCCCGACAAGATGAGCAAGTACACGTGGGAGAGGTATAGCAGTTTGGGTTATTTCCATTGCTTTGTGTATCAAGTCCATCCATCTTGCTGTTGGTCATCCTCTTCTGCGCTTTCCTTCAACTTTTCCCAACATTATGGACTTCTCAAGGGAGCTGGGTTTTCGCATAATGCATCTGAAGTATGATAGTTTGAGCCTGGGCATTTTGTGCCTTGAGTGATTGATTTGTTCTGTGATCCATTGGTTTGTTTTCCATGGCATCCTCAAAAATCTTCTCCAGCACCAAAGTTCAAAAGTGTCAATACTTTTTTTATCTTGCTTCTTCAAAGTCCAGCTTTTGCATACATAGAATGTCATGGGGAAAACCATTGTCCGAACAATTCTAATCTTTGTAGGCATAGACACGTCATGGCATCTAAATATCCTTTCCAAGGCCTTCTTACCAAGTGCTAGTCTGTGGCATATTTCTGGACTGCTGGATCCTTTACTGTTGATGGTTTGGAGGTGGGCGGGTGGGAACCATAGAAAGAGTCCCCTTGCCCTTGGCCAAGATCATGTGGTGAATGCAACTTGCTTGAAGGGTAGTCAAGATAGCACGTAATTACAGCCCCTGTAACAAATAGAGACAGGCACATAAAATGAAATATTTGCAGGCCTCCTTCTGTATCTGATCTGGGGTAGCTGCCTTCTTTGCTTGTCTCTGTAACAAGCTTGCAGAAGCTTCCCTTTTCAAACATATACTTCAATATAGTTATATATACATTTTTAACTGTTTGAATGTTTAACTGGTTTGATTCTGTTTTTACAGTTTTGATTTTAATTGTTAACTGGTTTTAATTGTTTTTATTCTGTTGTAAACCACCCTGAGCCATTTTGGAAGGGTGGTATATAAATCAAATAAATAACTAAATATACATAACAGCTACAGAATTTTGCAATACTATACTTCACTCAAGGTTAAGCTTCGAAATTAAGCCCAACTTACTCCCAGATTTAAAATACTTCCCAACACAAGACAACCTGCCCCATTCCTGAGAGAGACACTGGGGCGCTTCTCATGATCAGCAAAAATTGGGCTAGCAGATTTTTGGTGACCGTAAGAACCACCGGGCTCGCAGCTGAGCCCGGTGGTTCTTGAGCAGGTAACCCGCTCGAGAACTCCTGCTAAAAAGCAGGTTTGCGGAGCGAGCGCTCCTACAAACCTGCTTTTTGCAATCGTGAGTAGCCGTGGTGCGCCTTCACGGCACGCCTACTAACAAGTAGACCCCCAGCCGGGAGGCGAAAAGCTGCCTCCTGGCTCGGGAGTCTCCTCAGTATGCCCTGCGCAGTTGCGCAGGGCATACTGGGTCTTGCGGGGGCCACACAGCCCCTGCTCCCCCCACCCCCTGCTGGCTCCGTCACGGAGCCGGACATCGTGTGGGCAGCCGATCCGGCTGCCCAGGGCTCCCTGCTCGCTCGTGAGCGGGGAGAGCAGGCTTAGCCCGCTCTTCCCACTCACCCATAAAAACCAGGTCTCACTGATCGTGAGACCCGGTCCACTCTCTTCATTACCTGTAACAAACAGAGACAGGCTCGTACAATGAAATATTTGCAGGCCTTCTGCATCTGATCTAGGGTAGCTCCCTTCTTTGCTTGTTTCTGTAACAAGCTCTCTCTCAGAAGCTTCTGAAGACCCTTCAGAGCATGCTCCCTTAACGTCTTCCTGTATGTAGCCAACAATAGGGTTTGTAGGTCTCAATCTATCTCCCTGATGGATTTCCTAAATAAACTACTTTATTTGGAAGTTTAATTCCATGTCTCCAGTCAATCTTAATTAGCAGTGATCCCTTACCTGTGCAGTTCTGCTGCAGCTGGGGTAGATAAAGAAATCTCCCCTCCTGCTATTGGTAATGGACCTGCCACCCCCAACTGGAAATCAGCTCCCTGTAGTGGACCTACGTAATGCAGAGAGGGGATTCTGCACCTTCAGGGATAGCATCCCTGCTAGCCGGAGGGCAGGTAATGGGCTTTTTTGGTGGCAGAGACTCTTTCTGGCCTTTATCCCCATGTTCCTGTTGTCTGAAGAGTAGGGTGATTGACTTAGGAATTGACTCCTTCATTGCCATGGAACATTCCTGGCTGATTGTTTCCTTGGTATATCTTCAATTTTTTTTTAAAGCCAGTTACTTAATTAATCAGAATTAAAATGCCAGTCTGAGCTCCTCCCCTGTTGGCAAGACTCTGCGTTGTTAACAGAACATGTTGAGATATATTAACATGTTCTACACCCTAACTGCAAATTGTTTGTTTGTTTGCCACAATTATATACCACCCTACATAAAATCTCAAGGAGTTTTTTACAATTTAAACAAATAGAAACTAAAACATAAAAATCATATAAAACAGATTAAAATTACCATAAATAACACTTTAAAACATCATATACTAAAAACCTAATAAAACAAGTGTGTTTTCAGGAATTGTTTAAAAACAAGCAGGTAGATTCTGATTTCATTTGGGAGTGTGTTCCAGAGTCTTGGGGCAACCCTAGAGAAGACCTGGTTTTGGGTTGCCATCAAGCAAGACAGTGGCAACCGTATCTAGACCTTCCTGATTATCTTAATAGGCAGCAGAGTGGATGAAGAAAAAGGTGCTCTCTTCAATACCCTGGTCCCAAGCCATTTAGGACTTTATAGGTAATAACCAGCACTTTGTATTTTGCCCGGAAACTAATTGGCAGCCAATGCAATTCTTTTTAAATAGGAGTAATGTGGTCTCCTACGGATGACTCTGGAGACCAACCTGGCTGCTGCATTCTGCACCAGTTGCAGTTTCCGAACTACATACAAAGGCAGCCCAACATAGAGAGCATTGCCGTTGTCAAGTCTGGATGTTGCCAGCATATGCACCACTGTTTTGAGGTTGTTTGTCTTGAGAAATGGAAGTAGCTGGCGTATCCACTGAAAGCTGATAGAAAGCTCTCCTGGCCCCTGCCTCAACCTGAGATATCAGGGAGAGATTTGGGTCCAGAAGTATTCCCATGCTACGTACCAAATCTTTCAGGGGAAGTGTAACCCCATCCAGAACAGGCAGATCTAAACCACAATAAATTGTTCACTGCTGTAAGTGTGAATGTTGGGAGTACTTCCGGGCAGTCCCAGGCATTTCAGAGGTATTCTGGGCGGGGTCTTTTGCCTTGCCATCTGAATGCACTTGCCCTTGGTTGAAGGCAGAACAGGAAGTTGTCCATCTAGATAGGCACTCTCTCCCCTTCTGTAGCAGCAAACCAAGGCCTTTGTGTTTAAGGGATAAATGCTTCCAGATGATACAAAATGAGCCTGGCATTTGGCAAAACTTGGGCTGCTTTCCTGCTTTCTGAAGGGGACGGGGGTGGGGAGGCAACAACTTAGTAATTGGACATAAAAGCATAAACATTCCCAGAGGGCTTGCTTATTTTGTATTCCTTTTTTCACAGACTCAGTTTGAAACCTTTTCAAGCTGTGATACTAACACAAACTCATGGGGTCAGTGGCATATCGTGTGCATAACAATGCACGTTACACTCTAAATAGATGCAGTTATAGTTTTGCTGTCCTGTAACAACAACTGTATCAACAGCTTCCCTCCCTCCCTCCTGCTCTGGACATATGGGAGTTGAAAGTGCAGAGATGGTATTTGGGGGTAATACCAAAAACTGATGCTATGTTTTCTGCAACTAAGGACAGAAGTCTTTATAGCCTGAACTGTTAAGGCTACCATCTCTAGACCTCTTCTGCAATGGGCTTCTTCATGTACAGCCATCGAAAGATTGACTAGGTAGGAACAAATGTTTTACATATGTTTTTAGTCTGTAATACAAAAAATAAAAAATGAGTGTAATTCATGCTTTGGTAACATCCAGATTGGACTACTGCAATGCGCTGTACATGGGTGCGCCCTGCTAACTGGGCAAAGAGGCACCTTTTAACGTGGTGATTCTCTTTATTTATTTATCCACCCCCAGCACCGTACCTCCGGTCACTGTTGCTGGTGTCTATCTTATGTTTCCTTTTAGATTGTGAGCCCTTTGGGGAGAGGCAGTCATTTATTTATTATTTTTCCATGTAAACTGCTTTGGAAACTTTTGTTGAGAAACAGTATATAAATATTTGTTGTTGTTGTGATGTTATGTGAACATAGGAAGCTGACTCATACTTTCAGACTATTGATCCATCTGTCTCAGTATGGTCTACACTAGGCCTGCACAGCATAAGGCCTGGGGCCTGGAACTGGTCCATGGGGACTTTTTGCTAGCCAACAAGAAGGAAAGTCATGCAGCAACAGCAGGAGCTATGAAAAGCTTTTGGCCTGTTCTGTGACAAGTAGCAGCAGCTCAGTGCATTTGTCCACTTGAGATCACATGTTCCTCATGTGCCTTGCTAGTCCCACCCTGGGCCAGAGCCCACTAAAACCATCCCTTGTCCTTCCTTCCCTTTGCTTTCCCCCTGATTCCAATTCTCTATCCACTCACTTTCATTAATTTTTAAATAATTAATTTTAGTGTAATCATTAATGTACTGAAAACAGACCTCGACCCCTGCACGCCATGTCATGGTTGGTTCTGGTCCACCAGGACATTTTAGTTGTTCACCCCTGGTCTACACTGACTGGCAGGAGTCTCTCCGAGCTCTACCTGGAGATGCCAGGGAGTGAACCTGGGAACTTCTACATGCAAGCATGAAGATGCTCTTCCCAGATTGGTCCCATCTCCTAAGGGGAATATCTTACAGCAATCACACATAGTCACCCATCCAAATGCAAACCAAGGTAGAGCCTGCTTAGCAAAGGGGACAATTCATGCTCGCTAGCACAAGACCAGCTTTCCTCCCCAGAAAACCCTAGTTCTGACCCTGGTGGGGCCTTCTGCATGCAAAGCAGATGCATGCTTTGCATGCAGAGCTAGCACCAGTTTCAAAGGTGGCATACATGGGTCTCTCATACAGGCACTGACCACACCAAGATGGCTGCCCTATATGCCCTTAGACCAGGGCTGCTCAGCATTGGTCTTCCTGCAGATGCTGTCTTACAATTCCCATAATCCCCAGCTATTGGCCACTGTGGTTGGGGATTATGGGAGTTGTCGTTCAAAAACAGCTGGAGTTGAGCAGGCCTACCTTAGACCATGCTCTGGGATCTGGAGAAGTGGCAGAAGTAGCAGCGTGTGTATGCTTAGCCCTTTCCCTGCCCAAATCATCCCACTCCAAATCACCCCTCCCTGCAACTGTTAACCTTTCCCCCAGTATACGCTTCCAAGCATGTATATGTCAATAGTTTGTTTGTTTGTTTGTTTGTTTGTTTGTTTGTTTGTTTGTTTGTTTGAGACATTTAATATACAGCCCACTCCGAAGACTCCGGAGACTCACAACAAGATGCAAACAGGCAACATTAAAAATTACATTCTAAATTAAAAATTAAACAGTGCCCCCGTTACCCAACCCACGCAGGCAGTTGAGAAGGATAGCATAGTTCTAGGCAAATAAATCAGTGTTGTTCATTTACTTAATATGATCATCTTTTTGCATCAGCACCCAAAGTCGCTAACAATTTTATGACCAGTTAGGGCTGGTTCGCACAATCAACGTGCTGCTGAAAGTTAGGCAGAGGAGGTGTGTGTGCTCCTGATATTTGATTGGGTGGTGAAAATGTTGGGTGGAGAACCAGGAAGTGCAATCATAGTTGGTCAACCAATACCAGTGATGTTAGATTTTATCTAGGGTGGAGGAGATTGGCTGCCCACACCAACCAACTGTAGTTGACTCCTCACACACGTTCACTTCCCAGTACTCCGCCCTACATTTTTCACTGCCCAGACAATTAAGTAATGGGAGTGGGCACTCTTTCTCCTTCCTCCTCCCGACCTTCAGCGTCACTTCGATTGTGAGAACCAGCCCTTTAAAAAGTAATCACATGAAAAACAGACAGAAAGCAATCCCCAGTGACCATCCATCTCCAACCAAATCACATGCCTGCCAGAATAAGATTTTTCCCCAAGACAGCGGAATGACATTGGGGAGGAGGAGGTCAGATAGACTCTTGGGGTAGGGGCTCTGGCACCACCACTGCAGTGAAGGCCCTTTTGATGATGGCAGGACATAATAATATTTTATCTCTCCTGCTAATCTCAGTGGACAGGATCCTTTGGGAGAAGGGGCCACGCGGGGCCCCGTGGCCCCGTTTGGGAGTTAGATCCAGGGCAGGATCCTTTGGTGCAGCAGGGAAGCAACCTGCCTAGAGAGCAGGAGGCTGTTGGTTGGAATCCCTGCTGGTGTGTTTCCCAGAATATGGGGAACTCCTATATCCGGCAGCAACGGTATAGGGAGGTGCTGAAAGGCATCATCTCACACTGTACAGGAGATGGCAATGGTAAACTCCTCCTGTATTCTACCAAAGAAAACGACATGGCTCTGTGATTGCCAGGACTTGACGACACAACCTTTCCTTTTTTCCTTTCCAAACTGTTTAGGCAGTAGCGGAGCCAAGCCAGTGCTGGCCTGTGTCCAGCTGCTGCCGCCCCCTACATCTGACATCATATGCAGGGGTCAGCTGCGCGGCCCTGTTCGGGAGTTAGATCCAGGGCAGAGCTGCATTCATAGCATGGCCAAGAGCAGCTCTCCCTTCCTTAAGGCAGGGTGAGCTGCTCCTAACTGCGCTGTGAATGCAGTGCTGGCCATTTAAGTCCAGGATGGGGCTGCTGCGTGGTCCCATTCAGGAGTTAAATCAGCCCTCCCCCACGTCTGACATCAGACATGGGTGTGTGATGTGTGTGTGTCAGGGCCACAAGGCACGGCCCCGAGGGGTGGCAGCCCAGGATATTTGAACCTGGTCGCCAAATAGTGGCTACGCCCCTGTGTTTAGGCCACCGTGATTGAGAGTAGTATGAGTTCTGGTCCAAAAACATCTGGGACCCAGCTTTGGGAACCCCTGGTTTAGGGCTCCAGAGGTGATAGCCAACACAACACATAACAGTAACAAAGCACAACTGAGAAGTTTTAAAAATAAATTTAAAATTAAAACATATATATTTGGTCATCTGCTTGGTAAATTAGTTCATTACTAATAAAAATCCAGTCAGAAATGTTGAGTGATTATATTCAACTGTGAATGAATGACCTTGGAGAGATTATTAAAGGGTGACTCAGTATCCACGCCCAGACAGAAGAGATAAATAAATTAAAGATTTATTCATATCAATATGCAGAAAACATGGCAGCTGTAAATCAGACATGTACAGCACTGTTTTAAATTATTTAGAAGTTGTGTTTCCTTCCCAGTTTAGAATATTGTTTTAAAATTGTTTTGGATTTGAAGGGCAATGATTGCTTGGTTATGCTTGCCTTAAAAACCTGTAATCATTTTGGATCACTGGAACAAAGGATCATTTCAAAATAGAAGAAGCCCATGTGCAGAATGAAAAAGGAGTATCTAATCTGTTCCATATGGAAATGCCCTTTTTATAAGGCAGTAAGATTAAAAATGATTTGCTCTGTTATTCAAACAATTAAACTTGTGGTAGGAAGAGGAAATTTTGTCCTGTTTGCTAAGTTGTGATTCATTCTTCATGTAACATTCCGTGGTATATTTGCTCTGCCTGCCCAACTGATAGGAAAGAGAATTACATGGATATATAAGATTTTTGTCTTGGACTTAAATTATAACATATGTAATAAATTATAAAGTTTATGTTGCTTGTGTATGTTTGCAGTTTTGGTATTGAGTGAACACTGTAAATTTAACAAGTTGAAAAGGTGAGTGGTGAAAGTTGGGCTTGGATGCTCCAGCTTCCCCTCCTTACTATTGCAGAGAAATTACTTATCCTTTATAAGTAATTCAACAGGAAGCCAACTTTAACAGAGAAACATGAGTTCGATATCTATTACTTACTAAACATAGGCTAAAAAAGCAATAAACAGGCCAACAGTCTCTCATGCAGAGAAAGGAAGAACCTCTCAGTTTGAATTTAAGTCAGCATTGAAGAGCAGACAACACACCCCTCAAGCCAGTACACAGGCACATTCGAATTAAAGAAGCATGCCCCATACAAATAACTGAGATAATGAGCCGGGTCTCACAATCAGTGAGACCCGGTTTGTGCAGCAAAGTGGGGAGAGCGGGTTAAGCCCGCTCTTCCCGCACACAAGCAAGGTGGGAGCCCTGGGCGGCCGGATCGGCTACCCACACGATTGCCGGCTCTGTGACGGAGCCGGCGGGGGCTGGGGGGAGCGGGGGCCAGTTGGCCCCTGGAGGTTCCGGCATGCCCTGCGCAAGCACGCAGGGCATGCTGGCGAGACCCCTGGAGCCAGGAGGCAGCTTTTTGCCTCCCCTCCGGGGGTCTCCTCGTGAATAGCCATGGCATGGAGCCACGACATGGCTACTCACGATTTTTAAAAATGGGTTTGTGGAGCACTCGCTCCGCAAACGCAGTTTTAGGGGAGGGGTACTTAGGTGGGTTAACCGCCTGCGAGCCTAGTGGCTAACACGGTCAGCCGAAATTGGGCTAGGCTCCCCTAGCCCGATTTTGGCTGATCGTCAGAATAGCCTGAATTTCTGTGGAGCAATCCCAACACTTATGAACTTTTCTGGGAAAGTATGGGAAAGTGCCTATCCTTGCCTACCTCACAGGACTTCTATGGGAATGAAAAGATAAAATAATATAACTTGCTTAATTGTAATTGAAACTTATTTTAATTGAAACTTATATTCTGCTCTGCCCTGAAGGCTACAATCATAGACAACTGAAAGTACTTTCCAAAGTACTGAAATCTCAAATTCCGTAATCCACCAGATGGGTCATTTGGGCAGGGAGCTACACTTTGGCACAACTTGTATGCGACTATAGAGAAGGCTCTCATGTTTCCCTGTCAAATGAATTTATGAAATGAATTTTATTGGATGAAATTAATGATTGCCTTCATTTTGTATCTGTTAGCTTGTATTGCCTTTGGCTCAAAAAGGTGGGATGCAAATAAAAGGAGATATTCTGAGCAGTTCTCCTTCCTTGTTTCTGTCACAGTGTTTACAGGAAGTGGTGATGCCTGTGCTAGAGCTTTTAATACAAAGACCGGCATCCTGCAAAGAGTGTTTCGAGGGCACAAGCTGGTCATCAACTGCATCCAGGTGAGTTCTGACATTCTGAGCTTTGTACCTGGCAGATGGAAGCATTTGGCTCCAGTAAGTGGCGTGACGGTATGTTCTGCTGCTGCTGCTTTGACAAGTACTTCACTGGTGTTTCCTTTTGTTTGCTGTTGACGGCAGATTGCTGTGCCATGGTGGATGTGGTTGAGCCTTATGGGGGGGCAGGGAATGTGCGGAGGGAAACTTTGCACTCTCTCTCATAAGAACATAAGAACAGCCCTGCTGGATCAGGCCCAAGGCCCATCTAGTCCAGCATCCTGTTTTGCACAGTGGCCCACCAGATGCTGCTGGAAGCCCTCTCTCCTGCCATTACTCCCCTGCAACTCCCCTGCATCCTGCCTTTGAGGCTGGAGGTGGCCCACAGCCCTCCAACTAGTAGCCATTGATAGACCTCTCCTCCATGAAGTCATCCAAACCACTCTTAAAGCCATCTAGGTTGTTGGCTGTCACCACATCCTGTGGCAGAGAATTCCACAAGTGGATCACGCGTTGTGTGAAAAAGTACTTCCGTTTGTTGGTCCTAGACCTCCTGGCAATCAATTTCATGGAGTGACCCCTGGTTCTAGTGTTGTGTGAGAGGGAAAAGAATTTCTCTCTCTCCACTTTCTCCACACCATGCATGATTTTATAGACCTCTATCATGTCTCCCCGCAGTCGTCTTTTTCTAAACTAAAAAGCCCCAGGTGTTGTAGTCTTGCCTCATAAGAAAGGTGCTCTAGGCACCTGATCATCTTGGTTGCCCTCTTCTGTACCTTCTCCAGTTCAACAATGTCCTTTTTAAGATGTGGTGACCAGAATTGTACGCTGTACTCCCAAGTGTGGTCACACCATAGTTGTGTATAAGGGCATTATAATGTTAGCCGTTTTATTTTCAGTCCCCTTTCTAATGATCCCTAGCATTGAATTTGCCTTTTTCACAGCTGCCGCACATTGAGTTGACACTTTCAGCGAGCTGTCCACCACAACACCAAGATCCCTCTCCTGGTCCGTCACCAACAGTTCGGATCCCATCAGCATATACTTGAAGTTGGGGTTTTTTGTCCCAATGTGCATCACTTTAGACTTGCTAACATTGAACCGCATTTGCCATTTTGTCACCCACTCCCCCAGTTTGGAGAGATCCTTTTGGAGCTGCTCACAATCCATTTTGGATTTCACTACTCGGAAGAGTTTGGTGTCATTTGCAAATGTGGCCACCTCGCTGCTTACCCCTGCTTCTAGATCATTTATGAATAAATTAAAAAGCACCGGTCCCAGTACAGATCCCTGGGGGACCCCACTTCTTACTTCCCTCCATTGTGAAAACTCTCCATTTATACCTATCCTCTGTTTCCTGTCTTTCAACCAGTTAGCAATCCACACATGTACTTGTCCCCTTATCCCATGACCGCTAGGTTTCCTCAGGAGTCTTTGATGAGGAACTTTGTCAAAAGCTTTTTGCAAGTCCAGGTAGACTATGTCAACTGGATCACCTTGATCCACACACTCGTTGACACTCTCAAAGAAGTCCAGAAGGTTGGTGAGGCAAGATTTACCTTTGCAAAAGCCATGCTGGCTCACTCCCAGCAGGGCCTGTTCTTCTAGGTGCTTTACAATTTTATCCTTGAGGATGTTTTCCATCAATTTGCCTGGAATGTACATTAGGCTAACCGGCCTGTAATTTCCCGGATCGCCCCTGGATCCCTTCTTGAAAATCGGTGTTACATTTGCTACTCTCCGGTCCTCTGGTACAGAGCCCGATTTCAGGGATAAGTTAAATATTTTAGCAAGGAGGTTGGCAATTTCACATTTGAGTTCTTTGAGGACTCTTGGATGGATGCCATCCGGCCCTGGTGATTTGTTAGCTTTCAGTTTTTCCAGACAGTTTAGAACATCATCCCTTGTCACTTCTATCTGACTCAGCTCTCTGGCCTCCATCCCTAAAAAGCCTGGTTCAGGAACAGGTATATGCTCAGTATCCTCTGCCGTGAAGAGAGATGCAAAGAACTCAATGAGCTTCTCTGCAACTTCCATATCCTCCTTAATAATCCCTTTCACTCCCTCATTGTCTAATGGTCCAACCGCCTCCCTAGCAGGTTTCCCGCTTCTGATGTACTTAAAGAAGTTTTTGTTATTCCCCTTGATACTTTTGGCTAAATGTTCCTCAAACTCTCTTTTTGCCTCCCTTATTGTCACCTTGCATTTCTTTTGACAAAGTTTGTGTTCCTTTCTGTTCTCTTCGTTTGGACAGGCCTTCCAATTTCAGAAGGAAGTCTTCTTCCCTTTTATGGCTTCCTTGACGGTACCCATTAGCCATGCTGGCATCCTCCTGGACTTAGTGGTACCTTTCCTCAAACCACTAGAACTCCAGGCTACTTAATGACATTAATTCAGGGATTCCCAAACTTAGCTCCACATATGTTGTTGGACTACAACTCCCATCATCCCCAGCCAGAGGTCCTCTTCCATAGTGGGAGCTGTAGTCCAACAAGATTTGGGGTCTCAATAATTCTTGCATTAATTTGCTTGATTACTTATTCTCCATTTTTAAAAGTATTAGATATATTCATGGAGGATAGATCACAGGTTGTTTCAAAATAACCAGCTCAGTATTTAACTGCTTGTGAGTGAGGGATAGAGAGCTAGTAGCCCCCAGGGACTTCCTGGAAATCTGCCCTCTGGGATATATCCCCCGATCCCCAGTAAGCCAAGGCAGAGGCAAAGGCCTCTATCATCCTCCTTCTCCAGGGTGGACAGCAATGGATTCTTTTGCAGAGCTCTCTCCTTGTGTCTGTCAATTCCTGGCCTCCAGATGCAGGCAAAAGACTCTTTAGCCCTCTACACCCATCAGAGTGAACAGCTACAGAGGCACTGACTGAGTTCTTCAGTCATGCACGTGTTGACCCTTATTCCTGAGCATAGGTACGAGAAAATGGCAATGAGCCTCTGATGCTGTTCCTGCTAGGTGGTGCATGGTTGTGTCAAGAGCCCTTTGTGTGTATGATAGGTCCTGCATATGTAAGCCAGGAGATGGAGACCATGATGCTTGCTCTTCAATTCTCATATGATTTGCAATATGCACTCCTTGCTGACTAGGGCTGTCAGTTTTTGGTAGAATTGAAATCAGGATTGTAGCTGCCATGTCTGTTGGCTTTCAAGCAGAATTCATAATGACTCAGTCTCAGACTCAGTTCCTTCTGTGTTCGTCACTCTCTCTCCTCTCATCACTTTGTACCTTTGGAGGATAAAATGAGTGCTTTGTGCTTGTACTATATGCTGCCTTTGGCTCTACATGAACAGATTCCCCCCCACAACAATGTGGTGGGTGTCTTGTCAGTCCATCATGTAAAAGTAAGAGAGATGTTTAAGCTCTATTAATACTGGCAATGAAGCCGTCGTGAGAAAGGTGTGTGTGGGTGTGTGCTGTTGCATCCATTATATTCTGGCTGAAACAGAGGCTGAAAGGAGCCAGACAGCCTTTCTTTTTGGGGGGGGGGGTCAGAAGGGCAGCACAAGTGGGCAGGGGGCTTGCTGAGAGGAGGACAGAGGAAGTCCCCCAAACTCTCCATACGAATGAAATCTTCAGTTTGTTTGTTTAGTTATGAAAGTTTGTATAGCCTGCTTTTCAATGTATGTGCAGTTCCCAATTTGGGTAATGATCAAAGCGCATTTTAAACAGAGATATCCAAAACAGCAAGATCTTAAAAGCATAAAAGCAGCAGGGCAAAAGAGCAAAACAATCTAAAAAAAAAAACCACAGGCAGCAAAAAAACCAAAATCAGATTAAGAAACAGATTAGATTAAAACAATCCACTACAAAAGGTAGTCATCCTAGAAAAGCCACAACAAAAAATGCCTAGAACCCCTTATCTTGGTGCTTAAAGTTGAATAAAGAGGCCAGCCTCCCTCCCTGGGGAAAGCATTCCACAAGTTGGATGCTACCACAAACAAGGCCCTATCGCCAGGGTCACCCATGTCATTTTTGGAGCCCAGTAAAGGGCCTCGGATTCAGCCATCTTAATTCATGCAGGAGAAGTGAGCCCTTCAGAGAGAGAGGCAGAATTCCTCTTCTCATTCAGATGCACCCTGCCTATGTCTGGGCATGCAGAGTTGCAGGAGGGCATTGTCAGAGCCAGGCCCACCTTCTGGGACTCGTTTGCAGTGTTGGAACGCAGCTCTAGGAGGGCAATGTAATAATGCAGGCGAGTGTGCCTCTCAGCGTGTTCAGAGTGCCTTTCCAAAGCCCACACACATTCACGCCTGGGATTTGGCACATTTAAAAGGGGGAGAGAGAAAGCCACAAATGTGTAGTGCAGAGATTTTGCTTCCAAGCTGCATTTTGATTGTCATGATGCCAAGCTGTCCACTCCAGCCTCTAAGTATGGCCCTGTTGTTCCAGATTCACAATGAATTATTGTACACAGCTTCCCATGATGGCACGCTAAGGATCTGGGACATACGGCAGATCTGCAAGCGGAACAAGCGTCGCTTGAAGAAGGAGAGGTCTCTCCAGGGCAGGAGCTCCCAGAAGGGAAGCCTGTCTCGTCTCTTCAACAACAAAGTGGGCTGCATGGTGCACCAGGGAAACGGAGGAGAGCAGGAAGCGGTGGAACTTGTGTGACTGGCTGGGGCAGGGGTGAGAGAGGCGGGACGCTTCCGGCCAACCATACACGGCAGCAAGTGCTGCGTCAGCACATGGCACCCTTGGGCAGCTGCTGGGGCCCACCACTGACCTCTGCCTTCAGCCCCTTGGGGAGGATTGGGCCTGGCAGCCACCATTTCCTGCTGCCCCCTGCCACAGTTCTCCTGCCATAGAGTCATTCTAGTACATTGTGGGGAAATTATGGTGGTTGCCAAGGGAAGCTGGGGCTGCCAATATGGTGGCTGCCAATGGGAGCCATCACTTTTCCCCACCATGCCCTAGAACAGTGCTTATAGCATGCTGGAGACATTGTGGGGGAAAGGTGGTGGCCACCAGTCTGTGGCTGCCAAGAGGAGGATAAAAGGCTCGGCAGCTCCGCTGCTACCAAGGTAAGCACCCTCCACAAACGTTAGGGGTGTCTACCCACAGAGGAGAGGGCCCACCAGAGGGTATCTTGGGAAGGGCCCCCACAAACCTGGAGTTAGCCCTGAAGAGCACACCAAGCCAAATGCAGCCCACAACCATGCATATAGGGTAGGCCTCCCAGGGGCTTGATTCAGCAGCCTCCTCCTTGCTACCTGCCTGGGACTGCTGCAAGGAGGAGGTTGCTGAGCACCTGCCAGGCCACAGTGGATGGCTCTTGTGCTGCATTCAACATGGTGGGCCATGGGTTATCTAGTTCCGATGTAAGGTCAAGGGGTCCCGATGAAAAGAGGATTTCTTTGCTGCCCTTTGGGAGTGAACTGTAGCAATGAGTTTATTAACACTCTCCTACGGAAGGCATCTTAAATCCTATTAGCATATGAAAACATAGCTCTTTTGTGGGCCAGCCCCAAATCTTGATTTGCTGCCTTTAGGGCTAAACCCTGACTGCCGTGCAGGGGCAGCGTCCCAAACAAATGTAGCATCTGGACCTGCAAAGCCGGTAAGGCTGGGAGGGAGCAGCAGAGAGAGAGGTGCAGGCAGTGGAGATGCAGGGCTGAAGGTGGGGAAAGACACAGCATTAGCAGACTAGCCAGAGGAGAATGGGAAGCCTGGTGTGGTCCTCAGGTGGCATGTGGGAGAACAAGGGCATTTAATGACAGGTATTCACTTCCACTTTGCTTTGTGCCTGGACTTGGAAAACGATGGAAGGGTGTGTACAGAAGCCCTTAGGAAACAGCAGTCAGTGCACTAGAAGCACACTCACCATGTTGACTGATATACTCACTGCCATTCAGAGTGGAGGGTTCTGCAGCAGATTTGCCTGTGCTGAACCCTGTTTACAGGCTGGCTCCTGGTAGTGCACAGCACTGATTGGCTGGTGGCTGCGATCTCTCCTTGGGGCAGTTTTCTTTTTGCAAATAGTGTGTGCCAAATGAATGGATGCATGCATGAACATTTGTGCAGGTGCTTTGAAACAGCCCCCCAAAGTAGGCTCCATGTGCAAAACATGGTACTGCCACTCCAAGAAAGGGTAACACCTTCCCACCAGTCAACAAACCGTGTAGCCAGATTTGTGCAAACTCACATAACCAGTGGAGGAAGCTGGGCTTAGTTTGCCGGGATTGAACACTGCAGTGTGGTTGTTTTGAGGTATGTCTGTATGCACCATAAAGTCGCGTAATGTCAGATTTCTAGGTCCTGGCACTACCATGAGATGCAAAAATATTTCAAATTTCTCAGCAGCAGCACTCAATTTTTAGGCATCCAGTCAATCAGGAACCTAGGATTATTCTAGCCTTTTCTCGAAGCAAGTTTCCCCCTCTGGTCTGTTTCCTGTTTGTGCCTGCTTCAGAATGGGGTGAATGAGGATGTAGGAACCAGAGAAGAGAGGGACCTTTCCCCCCTGCTCAGTTGTATTACAGGCTCATAATTCCCAATTCAGTTTTTCTCAGCATGGCCTGCAATTAATCTCTTTCCCCTGTGTATTGGCTTGAACACAGGAAGGTGTGTTTGCTGCACTCGGTGGGATTACTCTGAAACAAAGGGTCTTATCTGGAGTGTCAGCTGTGTGCTCGAACAAAGCCCACAATGCAGTCTTCAGCCCTGTTCTCAAAGCAGTTCTGGATCCAAAGTTGAATTTGAGGAAGTGTTTGTTCCTAGAACCTGTTTGCAGTAAACACTGGAATGTGAAAAATATAGACAAAAGTAAAGTAAAGTTGTTCCATCGAGTTGGTGTCGATTCCTGGTGACCACAGAGCCCTGCGGTTGTCTTTGGTAGAATACAAGAGGGGTTTACCATTGCCGCCTCCTGCGCAGTGTGAGATGATGCCTTTCAGCACCTCCTATATTGCTGCTGCCCAATATAGGTGTTTCCTAGTCTGGGAAACATACCAGCCGGAATTCAAACCAGCAACCTCTTGCTCCCTAGGCAAGTTACTTCCCCGGAGTACCTTTGAGCATATGTAAAGGGTCTCCACTCACCACTGTTGCACAGATTGAGGACCAAGGGGCAGAATTTCAGAGTCTGAGGGTGCTTCCCCCCCAGACAGTTCTAAGCACCAGAGCTTCATATTTTAGACATTAAGCACTGCCCAGAAACCCAGACAAACTCCTCTCCTCCCAGCTGGCTGTTGCTGTTGGCCTTCCCAGCACTTCACTGATGGGGTGCAGAGGAGCACTGGCCTGTCTGTGGCGGTAGGGCTCTTCCAACGCTAGTCTCTCATTGCAGCCAATCTCGGCTTCAGAGGCAGAGTGCCACTTCATGGGGGGGGGGGGGCTGTGGCAAAAATCACAGGAGGAGGGGGGTTGTGGGGCGGGCGTTGGCTGCCCTAGGTGAATGGCAGATGGTTGGGTTTGTCTTTGTCTTTGTGAGGGTAGGGTGGGAGAAACGTGTATGGGATCTCTATAAGTGTGGGATGGGGAGAGGGTTTGGCAGGGATAGTGTTTTAGGTAACCTCAATGGGGTTGGTAGAACAGAAATTGAGGTCTGGTCTGCACATGCAGGAAAATGAGGTGGGAAGGAAATGGCAGAATGTGGAGGTGGTAGTGGCAGCAGCACGAGAGGTGCAGGTGGGGGATTCCACTTTGAAATGCTCTTCCATGTGAAATAGGAACATCCCTGCAAGCTAGCACAGCAGGGAGGGAAGGCTTGAGTCTTTGGGTAGTCATGCCTATGGGTTGGGTGCCTGCACAGCACCCTCATTTGCCATCTTCTAGGCACAGAAACCACTTGAACAACTTCAGGGACAGGTGAGAAGCTTGCTTTTCTGTCCCAGCCTGCTTTTCTGCTTTCTATTTGCAGGGAACCTTTGCCTTTGAGAAACTTCCAAATATGTGACCACGCCCTTGCCGTCAGAAGTGTTGTGGCCCATTCCACCCCCTCAGGACTCTACCACCTCTTTCCGCTGCCTGTGCAGACCAGACCTTTGGCTCTTTCAGGAATGGAAGGCATGTGGGCAGGCTCCGTGAGGAGATGGGCCCCTGGAGAGGAACTCTGCCAGGCAGCAGAGAGGAGCCTTGCACTGCCCAGAACGTGTGAAACAAGGGGAAAGCCACCACTGGGTCCAGCAGAGCATCTGGGCCTTGAGATGGGGCTCTGTGGAGGGAGCAGTGGGGAGTGCTGGTGCCTACTGGCACAAAGCTCTTGTAGGCCTCCGTTGCTTGGGGGGCTGAGCCTCTTGACCTGAGAATAAACCTCGCCTGGGTTCCCTTCTCTCTCCCTGCCCGTTGTTTAGCTAACCACTGAGCCATAAATGTGCAACTGTTATGTTGTGGACTTTGTTGTTGCACAGCGTGTAACTGAAGCAAATCGTTTAATCGTGTGTGTATTTTGGTGGTGTTATTCTGTACTGTAACCCAGCTGCCAGTGGCCATAAAATTTTGAATTAAAAAAAATGGGGGGGGGGGATTTGTTGGATAATAAACATTGTTATAGAATGAGCATGAATGGCTCTCTTTGGTTTGGTTTTTAGTCACGGCAGAGGGAGGAGGCTTTTGCACAGCGTCCAGCTCTTGGACAGCATTGGCACCAAGAGTTTAGCAGAAGTAATAGAAATTGAGCTAGCAGGAGGCAGCAATTTTGTAGTATTGTTCAAATAATAGACAATCCCCTACACTACCTGCTAGCAAGTTGTTTTCCTGGAGGGTCACCTTCCTATTTGTAGTCATCATAACACTGTACTGCTGCTTCCAGAGGCCTTTCTTGTTTCTAGATTAGTACCAATTGGTAATTGCTAATTTTCTAGATTGCCAGTGAGATGGGCATTAAAAAGGGGTGTGTGTGTGGTTTCCCTCCTATAAGACCTCAGGAATGAATAAGTAATTTAATATTACGTTCAATGACCAGTCAACATACATATCAATGGGAATTAATGATAATTTATTACCAGCTGCCTGAAGAAAGATATGCTTGAGGCTGATGGAACATGAAAGCAAAGTGCTTCATGTGTACTCTGCTACAACATGGCCTAGTTGCTGCTGTGAAGGAGGCAGGAGGCGGCAAGGAAACCGCGGAGATGTACGATACATGCTTTTGACTATTAAGCCCAATGCATTTTGAGCAGAGTGACACTCTTCTACAAACACTATTCCAGTGGCAGAGCACATGCTTTGCAAAGAGCAGAGCCCAGATTCAATCTTCAGGTGGGGCTGGAGAAGACCTCAGGCTGAAACTCTGGAAAGCCACTTCCAATCTGCAGATTCTCCTGAGTGAGATGGATCAACAGTCTGACTTGTAGAAGGTAATAATAAAGCAGCCTATCTTATCTAATCTCTCTCTCTCAGCATTTCAGATGGACCTTTGAAGTGTCCTCCCCTCCTTAGTGGTTGCTGCTCTGTTTAGCCTATTTCTCTTTTTCTTTTCTCTCCGCTCATCTTCCTCCTTTCCCCAAAATATGGTTATGGGGGCTCTGCTGCAGTCTACTTTAGGGGAGCTCACCACCCATCAATTCCAGGGTTAGACTTCATGTTGAAGTCGCTGGAGTGTCTCTTTTAGTCTTGAGCCTGAATTTTGCCTCAAAGCAGTTTAATCTTGTCTCAAGGTTAAAAATGTATGTTTTTCTAGCCTACAGTCTCTATAGGGCTTGAGCCAGGATAATGATGAACACCACATTGAAGCGGCAAAACAACACAACTGACTGTGGAGTTGCTCAGTCAATAGGACCAGCCCCATAGTGGCAGTGAGTAGGGTAGTGGTGGTGTTTTGGGGCTTACAGCCAACTCTTCTGCCTGCTTGACTGGGGTGGATGAATGCATCTTTTATTTGCTTTCCTGTTCCCGAACAGATTACAACATTCTCACGCTTCTGCCAATTCTTCTCGCTGTGCAAATTGCAAATACTTGCACAATTCTTTCCAGCTGGAGTGGCAGCTTTTGGGGCGCTGTCAACATTCAAGGAAGAGACACAGGATGAATATTTCTACGCTAATTAGCTTGTGTAGTACTCAGAAACCTGATTACTCGCCAGAACTGTAGTATTTTACAAAATATATAGACAAATAGCACAGTGCTGATTCTACTAACTACACACTTCCATCAGGAAAAGCAGACAATTTTTAAAATGGAATTGCATGGGTTTTCTCTGCTCACTGTTGCCCAGTAATCTGTACAACATCTTTGTGAGGTAAGCTAACACACTAGGATGCAGGGTGGTGGGGAACAGGTTACTCTAGCAGAAAGGCTTTTAGGATACAATAGTGCAGTGAATGGTGCCTCCAGTTGAGCACTCAAGCACACAATCAGAGTGTGCCCTCTCTGCCCTTCACCAACAGCAAGGAGGAGGTCTCACAGACATCTCTCTCAGCCATATGAATGAGCTGGGGGCCTCAGGACAGCCTGTGTGCATGCAGCTGGAAGAGCTGAGATGCACTTGCATGAACTCATTTGATTGCCAGACAAGCAATGTGCAGACAGGCCTGCAGGGCTGCTGACAGAGACACAATAAAAAGTCCAAGAGGAACACAAGGCCCTCCACTTCCCTTCCAACTGAAAAACTGCTATTTGAAGGCAGAATAGGATGTAGGTAGTGGGAATGGCTTCACTCTCATTTCTGTGGGGCACATCCCCATTGGTCACCAATGGCCATATTCTGGAACTGCCAATCAAATTGCATCAGGACTGGAACTCCTTTTAGTAGCTTTTTGTTGCTGACTCTTGAGAAGCAGAATTCTGTGTGACTCGCCAAGTCCGAATACTATAGGGGTATGGGAAACTATAACAGGGTTGGAGAGGTTGGCTGTAACGTAAACACCCCCCACCCACTATAGCACCAAAAGCACAATTCTGACTTTGCAATTTCTGCCACCATTCCTTGCGATATTCAGGCAGTGCACACATAGAATTTTGTTTCTTACATCCAGGTTCAAGATTTCTTTATAGCAACAATTTAACCTAAGACCAGTCGCCATTAAAGAGATCTGACAGCAGCCCAACAACAGGGACTATTTCCCTCTCAATTAATTCGAAATCCTAAATAAGGCCTGGGTGCCCTCTACTGGATGAACCCATAAACTAAAAAGCCTGTGGACAGATTTATTTCTGTTTGGCAAAATCTTCACAGTAAGTTTTTCATCTCATTTTCACAAAAGCTGTTTGGGTGCAAGAACTGTCATGTGACAAAATGAGCTTATCCCATCAGAAAATACGCTTGTAATTCTTTTGTAATAAAAAAGGCAAATGAAACTCAAAGCAAAACTGTTCTACAGAAAGTTCTTAGTTTGCAAACGGCAACATTCATTCATTTAAATACTAATGGCTTTGCTGATTTATCTTGGGGCTTTGCCTTGGTCAGTCAGTATCAGATGGTCTAGCCAAGGGGTTCCCAACTTTCGGTTTCCAGATATTCTTGGACTGTAACTCCCATCGTTCTGAGCCTTCAGCCACTGTGGTAGAAGATTAAAGGAGTCATTGTCCAATATTGTCGGGGTGCATGTGTGTGTCCAAGGTTGGGAGCTCATGAGCCAGACCAGGGCTGCACAACTGGAGCTCCCATCATTCTCAGCCACAGTGGCCAATAGTCAAGGATGATGGGAAATGTAGTCCAGCAACAGCTGAAGGGCCAAAATGGTGCAGTCCTGGGCTAGACTGATGTAGAACATTACTCTGATTCTGTGAAATCCTAGGCCTGGTTCATATTGCAAGTGCATTAGCTTGCCATATAGAATACACATGTTTGTAGCCAGGACAGGAAGGGATCCTCTTCCCACTTGGCTGCTGTGCTTTGGTATGTCTGCCCTAATGGTTTGTTTGTTTTTAATTTGAAGCTTTATTTTAAAAAAGGTATTTAATTAGATTCAATGTAAGACAAACAAAATTCATCTATTATATCTGACTTTGATCATAAGATTGGTTTTCAACAGAGAAATTTTTTTGTCCATAATCATAATAGACCAGATTTTTTCAAACCAACACCTAAGAGACATGACCTTTCTTTTTCCAGGTCCACCCAACAGTAAATTTAACAGCCATAGTGCCTCCCCTATTTTTACCACGATTCTTCACTTTGCAAACACAGGTATATATGTAACACACACACACACACACAATTCATAATACCCAGAGAATGCTCATACTCACCAGTGACTGATCGATTGTGAAATCCCACCCACTCTGCACAATGTTCTGTCAGCCTTGTAATAGTGTTCAGCTGTGCAAGTTCACTCTTTGCACCAGTTCAAGAATTGCACAAATTGCATCTGTACAATTCTTGAACTGGGGCAAAGAGCACACTTGTGCCAGTGCACAAGTACTCTATTATATAACAGAGAATTGCGCAAAGTGGGCGGGTTTTCATGGTCCCCACAATGCCAGCTAAACAAGATAATGGAGATTAACATAGTGCATATGCTCCTGATTTCCAGTTGCGAGAATGCAGAAATTTTTGATGGGTTGGCACTGCTCCAACCCAACATCTAATGGAGATCAAGAACCATAGGTCAAATCCTAGACCAACAATCTTCTTTAAATGTTGGATTAATCCAACCTGACACAGACAAAATTTCTGGGTTCTCATGAGTGGAAATCGGAAGCATGTGGGCCACCTTAATTTCTGAATTCCTGTTTAGCCCGCATTGTGGGGTTCATGAAAACCCACCCTGTGTCAGCCAGCAACTCTCAGTTCCTCAAGAGGGGCTACAGTCAATTCACACCCAGCTTAGCCTGCTCTATGGCTTGAAAGGAGTCCAGCATGTGCCAAAGCTGTCATATGATTACTTCACCATCTGCCCTATTTACGAATTAACTTCCATTTTCCATGCGAACACTCAAGTGAATTGGCAGTAGTTGGGAAGCAGGTGTTGACTTTTAAACTGGTTGTACAGTAAAGCCTTCTTCCTGTATGCCAGATTCATCTCCCCCTGCAGATTTGACTTGGCCCATTGGCCTAGGGAGGGTGGCTATGCAGCAGTGGCCATGGTAGAGTCACATAGGAAGCCCCAGGTTTAGTCCCCTACCCTCTGCAGTTGATTTTATGAAATGGGCCTGGGGAAGGCCTGTGATGGGAGACCCCAGAAAACTGATCGATTTTAAGTACTGGGTTAGATAGACCCCTGGCCTGATACAGCACAGCAAGTCTCTTGCCTATGTGTGCTCTTGCATCCCTCCATTTTAAGGAAAGAAAGTTTATGCTTTGATGGACAAAACCAACACAGACTTTCATTCTTCTTAAACAGAACAGGGAAGATTCTGATGAGAGTCTCCCTGCTCATTTCTCTCTTTAAAAGGGCCACTTCCACTATTTGCACTCATGTCATGTGCACAAAATGATCACAAAATGGCCACAAACTGGCAGCTTTGCAACAAAAAAAGTCTGTATCTCTACCAATTTACATGTCAACTGATGTGCCGATAGTGCAATACAAATGTGTTTCTGGGTAGCTGCTACAAAGATATTCCTCTGTGGCTTTAGGGAGCATTAATACAGAAAAGCAATAGGAAGGTTCTTATTGCTAAAAAAAAAAATAAGAGTCAGAGGTTGACATTTTAACAGAGCACATGCATCAGTGGGGTTGGCAAGGATGAACCATGAGCTCTGGCACCCTTCTCCCAATCTTCCTGCTCTCACACAAGAGGGCTAATACTTCTGAGCATGTCAATTATGCATTTCTACTTCTACAGAGCACGAGCAGCACTCAGAAGAAGTATCAGCCCTCTTGCGCAACAATGCAAGCGCAGGACTGGGGAAGTTGTGTGAGGGTTCCTGTTGTGTCACTGCAGACCCTAATAATGCATGCACTTGGTTACTCAGAATATCAGTCACTCTAACAATGACAAACACTAAGGGTATTGCCTAGCCAAGTGTCCAGAGGAGGAAATGAGACAGAACAGAGAGGGCATGAAAGGGCAATGTTCAAGAGGCTAACTCGCATATTATTATTATTTTTTTTTACATTTATATCCCACTCTTCCTCCAAGGAGCCCAACTACATACTTGAGTTTCTCTTTCTCACTGTATGGTGTCTTTTTTTTTTCTGTCTTAAAGTAGCCTTCCAATGAATAATCTTTAGCTTTGCAGAAAAACTGCAATAAATGCAATGAGTGTGTTTTTTATTGGTTGTTACTGCATTATGAGACAGAGACTGGAAAATAAGGCATTTTGAATTCATGCACAACAGATTTACAGCTGGATTTAAAATACAGGATGGAAAGAAAAGTTTTGTAAACTCTCAGATCTATACCCTTGAGTCTATATTTCTAAGACCAGAATACATCAGTGCTGGTCCCACTGGGATAATATGCAAGCATTTTGTCAGCCCATTCAGTTAAAAAAAAATCTGGGTAGTGTAAATTGATGTAAAATGGATTGTATTTTTTCAACTGATTAAATAGGATGATTTCACACCAATATATAGTGAACCTCTCTCTATAAAAATATTTCTTCTATAAATATTTTTTCTACTATTGGTATTGATCTCCAGTGTTGCTCTAAATTACAATCAAATAATACAGATTTTACACATACCAGTTTTTAAGAACTATGCAACTGACAGAACTTAAGGCATTTGGCAAAAGATAGGGTCAAGCATATTTGCACTCAAAGGCAAGATCCCACCTTAGACTGTTAGTTACCCTTTATTCCCATAGATATCTAGCAGACTTGTTAGGCTTTCCTAGCTCAACTGACTGATTTCAGTGGAACTTGCAGTTTTCTCTGGATTGAAGCTCCAAAAAACCTGGCCCATATAACAGGTAACTGAAGTTTCTAAGAGTCCCTTTCTATTTGGACTGAGTCTGTAAGTGCTGTAAGTAAGAGATGTATTCATTAATGACCAATTCTTCCTCTTCCAGCGTTAGATCCAAGTAATCCTCTTCATGTTCCGGAATATCCTCCAAGATTTCATTGACAGCATCTACTTCCATGTCTTCATCTGTTGAAGTCCCAGAAGTGCCTACAAATAAGTGAGAAATGTAGCACACACTATGGACAAATCTTATCCCTAAACTCAATAATGTACATAATCCCCTCAGCAGAGAACTGGCTTTGTTCTGTTAGTACTTTTGCATCAACAGTTGGATTTGGGACTGGATTTGTATAGGAATCTCTCAGCTGACTTGGGCAATAGCATAAGCAAATGAGAAGTGTTAGTTAAGGCATTCTCAGATTCTATAAAGTGGGTATCAATGGAGGATAAGGAGGAAGAATTGTTCTTAGAAGATCCATAGACCTACAATTATTTTGACACTAATATAATGAACACTAAAAGTGCAATAATAAGACACTACCAATAGTGAATGGACCAACACTGAAAGCTATTTAAAATACTATGGTGTAAATTTTAAAAATTTGGTAAGGACACAAAATTTAAACAAGATATTATGAAATCCAAACATGAAACTGAAGCAAAATTTGAATATTTTTTAGATGCAGAACACACTAAATCAAATTCAGCTTTAGAACAGAAAGCAATTAACACCCAAGAACAAAATTAGAAAATTTTGTCAAGGACAGATATATTTGAAAGAGCATTTCATATGCTATAGAAAAACTTTAACAAGGAAAGACTGGATCATCTGCAGGATACAAGAGAAGATTTAGGTAACAGAGGCAGAAGAAACAACAACATCAGAGCAGCTCAAGGAGAAGATGAGGACTCAGTTCCTTCTCTAAAGGCCCAACACATTGTATAGATTCAGATGTCAAGGCCAAAGATTGATGCAGCTTTTAGGATCTCCAACATACATATTGGAAAACAAATAGGCCTTTGGATAACTTAGTAAAATTCCAGAACAAGAAGAGCTAATATTATTGGTAAATGCAATATGATAAGGCCTTGCGTTGATAGCATTCAGTTGATATTAAGCTGATGAAGCTTCCGTTTGAATGAGCTAGCACTTGGGACCAGTGTTCCCTCTAATTTTTATTATCAGTGAGCAGAAAGAGTTATGTTCTGGGTGCCAGTATCAAGGTAGTGTATGCACATAACACTCTCTCTCACACTCACACACGGAAATGAAGAAATAATAAATGTGCCACGCAAAGCACAGCACACTTTTAAAAAATCTCCCCTGCCCTCCACTTTGACATTCTCTCTCTTTGGGCTGTAGGGAGGGGGATCCGCCTCCTCCTACTCCTCCCCCCCACCCCTGCTCACTCTCCTTGGGGTGTAGGGGAGCTGCCGCCTCCCATCCTCCTCCCTCCTCCACCCCACCTGCCTCTCTCTGCCTGCTGCTTGGGCTCTTGTGAAGGAGGGAATCGTCTCCCTCCTAATCTTGTTTACTGCTGCCGCCACGTGGGATCAGCGACAGTGAACAGGACTCGGAGGGAGATGATTCTCTCCTTCATAAGAGCCCGGGAGGCGGGCAGAGAAAGGCGGAGGCGTGGGCTCTGGCAAGATCTCTCACCTCCGCCTCCCCATCCGCCGCTCAGGCTCTTGTGAAGGAAGGAATAGTCTCCCTGAGTCCTGTTTACTGCTGCTGACCCCACGTGCGATCACCAGCAGTAAACGCAACTCGGAGGGAGAGGATTCCCTCCTTCTCAAGAGCCTGAGTGGTGGACTGAAGAGGTAGAGGTGATGGGGAAAGGCGGCGGGGTGGGGGGGAGCAGCAGCAGCCACAGTGGGAGGGAGTGGCAGTTAGAGCTCGCTGCATGGGAGGCTTGCGCCTGCGTGCCACACACCTTATCTGCAAGAAGCTAGAAGAGGAGGGAGTCCATTTTTAAGCAATACATTAAAGTAGCCACCATATTGATGGGGTTTCCCCTTTAGGTTAAAAGAACTGGTTCTTTACCAGTTAGTATAAGAAGCAAAAGATCCAAGTACATGAAACTGGGAGGAGGTTGAAGCTGTAGTTTTAAGTGATGCAACAACTACGGATATAAGACATAAAGACAAAAAGTGAAGGCAGTGCTGGACTTGCAGATATAGCATCTTCGAATTATAAAGTTTCATCTCATTCTGATGAGTCATTAGTGATAATATGAAGGCAACTGTTACTTTGTATTGCACCCTCTTCCCTTCTGTTTCTCCTTTTAGCTTTTTTTTTGGAGAAACATACAAAGCATAAAAGGCATGGAATGGGATGTGCTCCAGCACACACAATGTGGCATTAGCAATCATGTTTCTTTACATTAGTTGGTGTATGAAAATGCGGTGGGGAGATATAGAGGTCATTCACACAATCAGAAACTGATCTTTCTCTGATCTTGGGCTGGTTCTCTCTCGCTCTTCTCCCTCTCCCACTTTTAAATTAATTAATTCACTGTTTCAAATAGAGTGAGGTCATTCACACAATCAAAACCTGTGTTCTACCCAGGTTTGGGAGCTGTGTGCGCTCCCAGTTTTTGGTTGTGTGGAAGCAAGGTAGGAGGAAAACCTGGGTAGCTGTTCCTCCTACCTTGCTTCCACACAATTTATTTATTACATTTCTATACTGCCCTATCCATCCAAAGGCTCTGGGCCTTTCATCAAATTTCTTCTACCCAGGTTTCCCTCCTACCTTGCTTCCACACAACCAAAAACTGGGAGTGCACACAGCTCCCAATCCTGGGTAGAACACAGGTTTTGATTGTGTGAATGACCTCACTCTATTTGAAACAGTGAATTAATTAATTTAAAAGTGGCGGAGGGGGGGAGAAGAGATTGAGAGCACCAATCAAAGATCAGAGAAATTTCTATGAGAAGATCAAAGAGTTGGGAGTCTTTTGGAGAGATTATTTTGGCAGGAGAGTTTAGTGGTGTGACAAATGATAAAGCAGATAAAAGAGAACTAATTAAAAATAAAGTGTGTGTGAAACTACAAAATCTCAAGGATCAAAGCTAAGATTCTGCTACAAAAAGTTAATGAGGGGGGATGGTATTCCCCAAACATAACTAAGTATCATTATATACTCAATTAGTATGACTAATTAGTCCTACTAACTGCTCTTTGCCAATGGTGCAAGTCCAGCCAGGATAATAAATGCAGTGGTTTGAGCAGCTGGAACTAGCTATCCTTCTGAAAGGATGTTTCTAGATTTTTTAATTAAAGGAGAAAAGGATGTATGTTTTCAAAAGTCTAGGATAAGATATGAAACTAGCTGACTCTGGATGCATCTCTCATATCTTTAGTTATTTTCCATAAAGATTTCAAGGTGGCAAGAGTCCCAGGCTTTGCTAACTGGAAAACAACTAATAGTTCCAAGTCCTGTGGTTTATTCTCAAGAAGATGTATGACATTTATTGATATTAAGGACAGTATGCAAGACCACCTACCACTTTGTTCTCAAGACTTTCTAATTCAGAGCCAGATCCAAGAAGTTCAGAGTGTATGGTTATTTGTCCATTGGTCCCTTTTGAATAGCTGTTGGTAACCTTGGAAGCTATAACCTATATATTGTTGGCAAAAATGTATGATCTATTGATTAGTCATTTACTGCTAGATGATAAATGCTGTACATTCTGGGAAAGAGAAGTGAAGATCCATATTCAAATCCCAGTGGAGAAAGATGTGTATGGATGGTGGTAGACTCTCAGCCAACATTATTTTATTGCAATTTTTAATATAGTCTTACCTTAATGGTAGTATGTGTTGAATACAAAGGCTGTACCATACAGCATCTAATCAATGTTAGCACTGTCACACTCGGTACAGACGATGCACATCTAGTGGTATTCTAAAGTGACTCAATGGTTTTGGGATAAAGTGCTGGCAGTGACTCAAGCACTTCTATCCCCAACCCAACACCTAACAGTTGTTTTTGTTAAACATCTTTGGAAAGTTGGTAAGGAAAGATAACAGGGTCCTGGTGAAGCAACTTGGCAGGCATATGAATGTTTATTGCTAAATGCTGGAAACATTCAAAAGTTGTCTCAATAGATGAATGGTGCAGGAAAATATGGCATGTAAAGGCTATGATAAAATTATCAGCAACCCTGAAAAAAAGGTCCGGACGCAGCCCTTTACCTGCAGAATCAGTAGGAGAGTCTTTTGATGAACTGGAATCATCTGAGGGAGTGGTGCTGTCTGAAGGGGTCTGCAGATCAGCTGGAAGGGATCCCCCATAATGAGCAAGAGTTTGTACAGCCAGCTGAATGTTCCCTTTAAATACTTTCAGAGCTTGATCCGCTGCCTCAGGGGTAAAGCCCATATACACCAGCTAGGCAATAAAAGACAAGGAAAGTGTGCATGACATTGTTAGTAGTATGATTAATCACACTTTTATTGTATCTTTTGCTACCCACAACACAGATAATCCTGCAAATAGATGGTCTTTCAAAACCAGTTTAGTGTATTACATAGTGGGCAACTGTGTGAAACAGGATGCTGGACTAGATAAGCCTTGGGCCTGATCCAGCAGAGCTGTTCTTATGTTCATTTATACCCTATGCTTCTCCCAACAAGCACAGGACAACATACAGGTGAAACTCGGAAAATTAGAATATCGTGCAAAAGTCCGTTAATTTCAGTAATGCAAATTAAAAGGTGAAACTGATATATGAGACAGACGCATTACATGCAAAGCAAGATAAGTCAAGCCTTAATTTGTTATAATTGTGATGATCATGGCGTACAGCTCATGAAAACCCCAAATCCACAATCTCAGAAAGTTAGAATATTACATGGAACCAAGAAGACAAGGATTGAAGAATAGAACAATATCGGACCTCTGAAAAGTATAAGCATGCATATGTATTCAGTACTTGGTTTGGGCCCCTTTTGCAGCAATTACTGCCTCAATGCGGCGTGGCATGGATGCTATCAGCCTGTGGCACTGATGAGGTATTATGGAAGACCAGGATGCTTCATTAGCGGCCTTCAGCTCTTCTGCATTGTTTGGTCTCATGTCTCTCATCCTTCTCTTGGCAATGCCCCATAGATTCTCTATGGGGTCAAGTCAGGCGAGTTTGCTGGCCAATCAAGCACAGTATACTGTATACTTTTCAGAGTTCCGATATTGTTCTTTTCTTCAATCCTTGTCTTCTTGGTTCCATGGAATATTCTAATTTTCTGAGATTGTGGATTTGGGGTTTTCATGAGCTGTATGCCATGATCATCACAATTATAACAAATTAAGGCTTGACTTATCTCGCTCTGCATGTAATACGTCTGTCTCATATATCAGTTTCACCTTTTAATTTGCATTACTGAAATTAATGGACTTTTGCATGATATTCTAATTTTCCGAGTTTCACCTGTACATGACTCTTCCCACCCCCATTTTATCTTCTCAACAATTCTATGAGGGAGATTAGACAGAGAGAGAGGGACCGACCCAAGTTCAACCAGTAAGCAGGATTTAAAACCTGAGTTGTCCTCCATCTAAACATTACACCACATTTGCTCTCCCACCATGCTAACTCAATTTGCAGGTCAATACACAAATTATGCTTTAATGTACTTGCTTCTACTAGAATGATTGTAAAATACATTATACAAATTGGGGGGGGGGGAGGAGTTACACTGGTATTGGCTCTGTGGATCATGCAGAAGATTAATTTAATCTCTACCCACCATCCTGCTCAGAATATATGTATTTGCTCACAAACCTGCATAAAACAAAATGGATTCCTTGCTTAAAGACCTCATGAAACATTTCAGGTTGAAACTCAAAGTACTGGGCTGCAGGGCACACCAGTGGTCAATTTGACAGGGTGTCTACATTTATTGTAATGCTGGGTCTTTTTTCCTTTTTACATGTGGAGATGCCCCCACAAGTTCTCTTTTAGGTGCAACGTGTGTTCTCCCAACAGGCTTTGGAGAAGGGGTGAGTAGCTAGAGCAAACTAGAAACAAATGAGGTTTGGGGGAAAGAACACACACCGGGCCTGTATCTGCACCAAAATCAGAATGTTGTAATGTTTGCTGAAGACTCCTAGAGTGCCCCCAGACTTAAGGTTAGTGGGTTTTTATTAAACAGAGTAAACATAAGCTTATACTCTGTACTTACTTGATCAATACTTTCCTGGGAAGCTTGAAACTGGTCCCCTGGCACGGGATCATCGTCATCTGGCAGGAGCTGTTGCGGGTTATCAAGCATAATCTGCAGGAGACAGAAACAGCTGTGGGCAAAGTCAACTAATGGACACTTCCCCAGATCACATAGGTTTCCAAGTCTAATGCTCAGAAAAACTATTGGATTGCATATACTATTATTTGCTCAATTGCTCCTCTTCAATGAGGTGCCTCTCATCTAGCCAGGGGTGCCACTGACAGTGCATCAGGACTTTATTATTAATGAATAATAATAATAATAATAATTGGGACTGCACCCAGGGCGCCAATGACCAAAATAATCCCAGTGGTCATTGGCGCCCTGGGTGCAGTCCCAAAAGACCTTGAAGAGCACCTCAACACCATAGGGGCCACAGAAATCACCATCAGCCAATTACAAAAAGCAGCTTTACTGGGAACAGCCTATATTCTGCGATATCTATAACAATTGACAATAAAATTCAGCCATCCCAGGTCCTTGGGAAGGACTCAATGTCTGGATAAAACAAACCAGTCAATAACACCTGTCTGACTGTGTAAACAAGAAATAATAATAATAATAATAATAATAATAATCTTTATATATAATTCTCCTGTGTGCGCCTTGGAATGCTGATTGGCAGGGTGGCGGAGGCGCCTGATTGGCTGAGGCGCACCCAGGAGGCCAGAGGCGGCAGCGGGCCTGGCCGCGGAAGCAAGCGGTGGTGGTGGAGGCAGCACTTGGCCCGGCAGCCTGGGCCTGGCCGCGGAGGCAGCTGGAGACTGGGGCAGAAGGTGGTGGGGAGAAGAGGTGGCCGCAGGCCCCAAAGAGCGTAGAGATGCTCTGTGCGGGGTCGGCTAGTTGTTATTATTATTATTGTTTACACAATCAGACAGGTGTTATTGACTGGTTTGTTTTATCCAGACATTGAGTCCTTCCCAAGGACCTGGGATGGCTGAATTTCATTGTCAATGTTGTTGCTGTTATTATAGATATCGTTGCAGAATATAGGCTGTTCCCAGTAAAGCTGCTTTTTGTAATTGGCTGATGGTGATTTCTGTGGCCCCTATGGTGTTGCGGTGCTCTTCAAGGTCTTTTGGAACTGCACCCAGGGCGCCAATTACCACTGGGATTATTTTGGTCTTTTTCTGCCACAGCCTTTCAATTTCAATTTGTAGATTTTTGTATTTTGTGATTTTTTCCTATTTCTTTTTCTTCTATTTTGCTATCCCCTGATATGGCTATGGATTATTTTAACTTGTTTTTCTTTCTTCTCGACTACAGTTATATCTGGTGTATTATGTGGCAGATGTTTGTCTGTTTATTTATTTATTATTTTACATTTTATATCCCGCTCTTCCTCCAAGGAGCCCAGAGCGGTGTGCTACATACTTAGGTTTCTCCTCACAACAACCCTGTGAAGTAGGTTAGGCTGAGACTTCAACTACTTCCTCACAGATGATTCTGGCATTTGTGATCATCATCATCATCATCATCATAATCTTAGGGCCATGGCTACAATTGCTCACAAGGGCAATTATGCTTCCTGCAGTACGAACTTGGGCAATGATTGCTGGCTCATGTGAAAAGGGACTAATGGAAGGAACCCTACACCCCCTCTTCTTCAGGGGATCTGCCCTTATTGGGCTCACCTCCTTTTTGTTCCTCATCTGAAACAGTGACTAGCCTTAGATGCTTCAAATACACGATGTCACTGTATATTGAGCGTCAAATTGACCAGGGCAACCAAGTTGTGAGTTTCAACCCTGCTAGATATCTAAACTTGATAACTGTACCAAAATATCACAGAGCTTTGAAACAGGCATGATGTAAGCCTTGCAAACAGCAGTCCTGGAAGGGAGATATCAAGAAATCCTCTACAAAGAATGTATTTGTCTCTGCAACTTGGGAGATATTGTAACAACGGCACATGTGCTCTTTTATTCCCAATTTTACTGACATATACAGCATAAATATATAATTCCTTTTATTAGCTGCCATCGAGGCTGCACAGATTCCTTTTATCTCATTTATCTTTTAACTGACCAGAATGACTCAAGATCTTATAATGTGGCTAAGTTCTGTTTAAAAGCCAGTAAAATTCATCAGAAATTCATCAAGAAGCATTTCTAGCTGGTCTGTGTGTTTAACCACTGTATCATACCCTTGTGGGTTTATTTTGCCGGGCTTCTGTTTGTAAACTGTGCTGGTCTGTGACTGTAATAAAGTACTGATTGATTGATGTCCCTGAAAAAGAGAATGTTCACCTGTAACTGACGATCTAGTAGTGATCGATTGTATTCATAAGGAATGGGTTCTGTACCTGTGCAAGGACCTCACGGGTGGATTGACTATCTCCTTTGGCACCCACTCTGTCCTACACGTGTTTCCATTGATTTTGGCAGGTGGGGGTGCCATTTTCTCAGTTTCTTCCAGACCACGATCTTCTGACGACATTGCAAGATCGTCTTGGCAAACCAGATCTTTGACCTTCTGATACCGCTCTATTGGTAAGAATGCTCTTTTTAATTGCATATCTAGAATTGCCCCGATGTAACTTTCTGTGGTTTCAGGTTTGACTTCTTCCAGTTGGATATTGATGCCTAGATCCTGCAGCCACTGTAACACAAAGCAGATCTGCGAAAATAACGATCCTTTGTCCTCCTCTACCAGAAGACAGTCATCTAAATATAGGTACACTACAACACCCTTCGTCCGTAAGTGTGCACACCACTACTGCCATGGCTTTTGTGAACACACGCGGAGCTGTTGATAACCCAAAAGGGAGAACCATATACTGGTACACTGCATTTCGCACTGTAAACCGCACGTATTTATGGTTGTTTTCCTGAAATCCTATATCGAAGTATGCATCTTTTAAGTCTGATGTTGCCGCCCACTCCTCCTTGCACAGGAGAGGCAGTATTCCCTGCAATGTCGTCATTCTGAACTTGCGTGTTCACGCAAACAAATTGAGACCCTGAAGGTCTATGATCCCCCATCTCTCTTTGGGATTTGAAAGTAACAAGTAAATCCAGACATCCTCTCCATCCACTGCACTGGGGCAATCACCCCTTTTTCCAACAGCACTTGCACTTCCTCCAGCAATGTAGGAGTTGCTCTTGTGTATCTTATGCTAGAGAACGGAGGCATATTCTTGAACTCTAAAGCGTAACCAGTACTGATAATATTGAGTACCCACTGGTCTGATGTTATGTGTTGCTATGCTTGGGCATGGCTTGCCAATTTGATTGAATTGCTGGCAGATAAGGAGCAGATGTTACATGCTTTGGCAGACGGTGGTTGTTGTTTTGATTGAGGTGGACGATGGAGCCGATCAAAGTCTGCTTGTTTTGGTCTTTGGCAGGCCTGGTGTTCTGGCCTTTTGCCCACTGGCCAAAACCCTTATTTCTTTGGTTAGGCCAGTATTGATGTCGGAAATCCAATCTTGTTGTCTGTAATTGGCCTGCTGTCTTCCATATGAGCGGTAAAGTGATGGTACATTGGATGCTGAGGTCGTTGCCATAAAAGTATTTGCTGTATATTTTGATTTTTAAATTGACTCCATAGTGGAGTCCGTATTCTCAATGAACAAGCCTTTCCCTTCAAAGGCCAAGTTCTCCACACAGTCATGCATAGGTTCGTGGATTTCAGCCACACATGTAGGTGCATTGCCAATGCTGTTACCATGGCCCGTGTTCAGTCTCAGCAAAATGCTTTAAGGTGCTAAGCTGGTGCCTAGTGATGGCAGTAGTTTTCTTGTACACCTCTGCAAATCTGTCCTGAAATTCCTCTGGGCTCATTGCAGTAGAGTCCTGGAGCAATGCATCCCACAAATGATTGTATCTTGTTAAGCAAGTTGCATAGTTCACAATCCTTATAGCTATACTTGAGGTGGAATAGATCTTCCTTCCCATAACGTCCATCTTCCTTCCCATAACGTCCATCTAAGTGGCGGCCCGACTTAGATGTGGACACACAATCGACGACTAATGAGTTCTGCACCGGGTACTGCAAGAGGTAAGTGTTGTTCTCTTCTTGTATTTTGTACAAGCCTTATAGGCATTTAGACGTTGGCATGGAGGTCTGTAGCACCTCCCACGCAGACTGCACTGCCTTACTAATCACAGACAGCACTGGGAGTTCCACTGGATGTGTTGTCTTAGAGGCTGCCATCACTGTTGTAGACAGGGTCCTCCAAGTCAGCTTCCGGTTGTTTTAAGTCCAGGCCCAGTGCCTCCACCATCTCCCTGATCTGGGCATGATAGGCCTTTAGTTCTTCAGAGGGCGAAGTAGATGTCTTTGGTGGCACATCCAATGGCGGATCTGGGTCTGAAGGGTGGCTTGCCCCATCTGAATTGAGTTCTGTGTATTCAGAATAATAATAATCTCCATTGCGCTCTACTGGAGGTGCGATTGGAGGTGCTTTCCTCCCTTTCTTCTTTTTTGGCACTGATGGACACATAGGCGTTTCTTTAGGCAGCAACACTGACCCCTCCGGAGTCTTTGGAGGAGGCTGTACAGGAGCAGGAGGCTACTCTGGCCACACTGGGTGATATGTCACCACATCTGCAGTCTGGCAAGAGGTGGACAGTCGCAATACTGACAGGAGCTGTAGAGTATGGCATATATCCTGCAACAGTTCTTGGCTGTTGCAAACTTACAGTAGCCACTGACCGTGGCTGCTGCAATGTATATTTGGAATTCTGCATATTCGTTGGGCAACACATTAGTCGGTGCATGGCAGAAACCACAGGAATGCGTGATCTGTCTGTGACCCTGTTGGCCAAGAATGCCCTGCTGCAAAAGCCCTGAGAGCCCACATACTGCGTTGGTGACTTCCATACTAATGAAGTAAGCATTGGTGTCATAGATGGCGCTGATGAATGAAAGAGTATCCCTAAGACCTCGACACCAATAGGTCTGGAACGTGTAAAGGCAACATCAGAAGCACTGGCATCATAGACGCAGTCATAGTAATGCACACTGATGACATCAATGGTGTTTTTGGCACTGATACAAGGATCTTGGTCGATGTTGAGACCACTGCTTAAAAAACCCTGGAAAGCTGACCCCGAGGGGGTGCTGTTCGAAGAATCTAGCACAGCTGGTAGAGTTGTGACTGTGTTCAGATTAAAGGAGACATCTTCATCCTGAGGATGCTCTGTTATAATCTGCAGAATCCAAAATCCATATCCATAGGCTGCTGCTGTAAGGAGGGGATTTTGCAGATTATTTGACAGGGACTGCGCCTGAACTGGGGTTAATTGCAGAGCTCATGTGGTTAGAGGCGCTTGAATCAGTGTGTGCAGCAAGCCTTTCAACATGGTCGATGTTGCCAATGGTTTCGAAGGAGCAGTCGATTCCGATATTGACATCATGTCTATAATATCAAGATCAGCTTCAGTCAAGCTCGAGGTTGGTGTTGTGGTAGACTTTGATGGCAAAGTTCCTGACACCAACCTAGTGGGTCGCTCCATCAATACTGATGGAGTCACTGCTGATGTTGAAGGTGGGCAATAAGCTTGTAGTGCCCATGGAGAAGGCATACTGCTCTTAGTTTCGGACTTAGTACGATGCTTTTTTCTCGGAGGGGAATCCGCCTCCTCATCTGAGGAGTTCCTCCTCTTCTTGTGCTTATGTCTATGCACCGACTTTGAGATCGGCTCTGTGTCTCCTGCAGGCATTTTAGACTGCATTTGAGCAGTTCCTTGCACGCTTGGTGTTAACTCTGGCATCAAGTTCAATTTCAACCCCAATGTCAAGGGGTAATTTGGTCTCGGCATCGTAGGACGAAGTGCGTCATCATAAAGCACTGCTCGGAGTCACAGCACCCGGTTTTTAAATGTTTGCTTGGAAAAAGTGCATCATATTTTGCAAGCTGCCGGGTTGTGCTGTTCCCCTAAGCACAGCAAACAAGTATCATGATGGTCAGTCAATGGTAGTTTAGCCTGGCAGTCCAGACAAAGTTTGAGTGTTTTCTTGGCTTCCATTGCCCTTAAGGGCGCACACCAAGGCAGTAGACTCGAAGTGATTTTAGAAATTTCCGATAATCCAAAACCAGTCTGTATTCCGTAAGACGAGTCAAATGCAGTCTATAGTCAAATAGCAACACCACAACCAATATCTTCCTTTTTTTCCTTTTAGCCAATTGAATCTAGTTGTACTGAGGAGCCAAAAACGAGGTGTTGATGCTATGGCAATCAAAAAGAAACTGAGAAAATGGCACCCCCAACTGCTGAAATCAACAGAAGCATGGAGCACGTGCAGGGCACAGTGGGCACCATAAGGAGCTAGTCAATCTACCTGCAAGGTCCCTGCGCAGGCGCAGAACCCATTCCTTATGAGTGCAACGGATCACAATCCAGATCCAACATTTTCTTTCAGTTCCATTCATATCCAAACACCCACAGAAAAGGAGGAAAAAACTATGCCAGGACAATGACTCAATCCCACATCTGTTAGACAGGAGTTCAATTGCCCCTGAATGATCTTTCTCATTCAGTTGAGACTAGCCTGTGGGGCAGCTTATGAATTATCTCGGACATTTAACTCTGTGAAGGAAAGAGGTCTAGACCTTTTGGGTTTCTGTAAATAAGCCCCTGTATTGTATCATGTGTTAATATTTCCAAACCTCTTCTTGTAAATAAGCCCTGATAAATGAATTGTGTTATATTATAATCATAAAAACTCTGCAGTATTGTAAATCGGATTTCTGTGCTTGCAAATCCCTGTGCATGAAGGATGGCAGGGTCAAAAGTTCATTCTACAATCACAAATGCCACATTTCCCAAATTTGCAATTGATGCATTTGAATGTAACCAAATAGTGGCAAATTCTCCCATACGAACCTGCCTAGCCATTAAGGTAATCTTCAGAAAGGATGCAGCAGCTACCTCTTCTTTTCAGGTAAGGTGGGCGGGTATCAGACACAGCTTTCTCTGTTGTGGCCCCTTGCTTATGGAATGCCACCCCCAGGGATGTTTATTAGGCATCTTGATTTCTTTAAGACATCTAATTGAAACTACCCTAGATATCAAAGCCTTTTGGGCGCTGTTTTCAATAACTTTTTTTATTATATCTGCTATAAATGATTGCTTTGGGGTTCAAAAGTTTCTACTTTTGAATCTTTACTTGATGTTGTATGGATTGTAAGCTACTTTGGGCATTTTGTTTTTAATGGAAGATGACGTATGCATTTTAAAAATGAACTCTGACCAGGACCAAAAGAATTACCTTAGATACACCCAAGCTGGGCCTTGGGCTTGCTGAGTTGATTCCCGTGCACCCCCTCCCGCTGCCATGCCACGAACTGCTTCTGAAGTGCCCTGAATTTCAAAAGCAACCTGACATGGAGCATTGATTTCTTGTGTTTGAGAAATAAGCTCATGGCACATGCGGGCATGTGAACTAGCATGTGGTTCTTTGGATCCTAGCCACTGATTTCAGGGGCAAAGCATTTTTGCTCATTTTGGACAAAGTTAGTTTTCTTCACCTGAAATCAGCCAGAAGAGTCTCAGTTGTATGATTTGTGCTTGCTAGTTAAAATTAGAGGGGTAGGGGTTTCCCCACATTTCTTTCAAGTCTATATCAAATTTTGCTGTTCACTAGAACTGGATGAAGTTCGCAGTAAAAGTCTTTTAACTCATGTCCAATTCTCATCTGAAACTCCTTCAATCAAATGCACAAACTTTCAGTGGAGGTGTCAGAACTAGACATTTCTCTAGCCCTAAGCACATCAGAGATAAGTCCCTCTGAATTCAATGAGATTTATTTCCTAGAAATGATGTGTTTATGATTGCAGCCTACAAGAGTCTTTTTTGGCAACAGAAAACAATAGGAGTGTGAACAATTTCGAGGGTGCCTTTTCATTTCACTTTGGCCAGCTGGAAGTGCCTTTCTAGGTGACGACCCTCCAAAACTGTTACTCACACTAATTTCTCGCTCAGTGAACTTAGGGCTGAAATCCACAGTCTTCTAGGTCCAGCTATGGGAAGATTTACTATGCAAAACTCAACACACAGCAGTTTGGAAAACAATATAGTACACCTTAACGGCAAGCTCAAGATCTCCTTTTGCCTGGTGAAGAGATTCTCTAGCTGCTCGCTCTGAATAGCCCATGCTCTTCAAGGAGTTTATGTCTTCTAATCGCTTTCTCCTTCTAGCTTTCTCCTCTCTCCTTATTTGAGCTTTTTCCTACAGGGTAGAATAATTTAAAAAGTGATTGACTAGATAATAATGCTGCATGTACCGTTCCAAGATGGATCTCATGGTGCACTGACAGATTTATTCTTGGTTTCTTCTATGCATTTCTGCCCTCATTACAATTTATTTCAGCTGAAAACATACACTTTGTTAGGTCTTTACAAAGGACTTCACTGAAACAGCAATCCTCAAACCAACTACTGTGGAGGAACCTCAATCTCCACAGGATGGCTCTGAAGTAAGTGATGTATGGAATGTGTGTTAAGACAACGATCTAAAAGATACACCAGACCCAGATTTTTGACAAAAGTCTCTCTCTCCAAGGGTGCTCCCAGAATTCGAGACTGCTTTTCAAACTTGTAGGTTCAGAAACATTTGGGGGATTTAGCGCAAATAAGTAGTAACAAACTGTATGTGCTAGACCATTTTTGCCCTTAGAAATGCAACTGCCTGGCTACTGTACAACATCTTTAAAATTAAATTGTTAATTTTAGTACATATTTGTCAACCAACAACACTAATTTTAAACACCATCATAGATACATGTATTCCATTTGCATTGAATTCTGCAACATGACCACTTCATTTTTGCTCCAATTTCAATTTTGCTTCCCCTTGCAATTTCAAATCATCTGTAGAAGTTCCCCTTAATTAACTTTGTATTTTAAAAAGTGTGTCCTTCATGCTGTGGGACTAATGCAACTCTTGGGGAAAAAAATAGGTTCTTTTTTTTGTTTTGGCTCATGCAGCAATTAATATATCAGAGACTATCTCCATAAAACTGATGTCTAAAGAGGTTGGTGACATTCTGCTTCTCCTTGCATCCTATAACTAGTTGTGCCAATATGGAATCCTCTTATGGCCCTGCAAGGTATCTTCCTGGCACCATACCTCTCTCCTGTTTGAAATATGACTGGCAGCGTGGTCCACATTCCCATCACAAGCACGGAGACCCAGGCGAGCTTCTTGAGCGGAGAATCCCAGAAGCAACAAGCTACTGACTTTTTCAGGATCTATACACAGCTCTTGAAACAAACCATGTGCCTGTGTAGAGACAGAAGGGAAAAGGGAAGTAAACCTTCACTAAAGGAAGAGAAGGAAAAGTGAAGACACCAATATACTATGGCTAGCTGGGGGGGCAGAGAGCATTGTGCAGCTGGATCCTAAGCTTGTGCCAATGTATCAAATGGAACTAACTCACAGGTAAGTGTGTATACAGGCTTGCAGTCATAGGGAGGGATTCTAAGGTTCGACACTACATGCAAAAACCTACCTTCTGAAGATATTCAGCAGCCTCCTTTTCTCTGCCATTGTGATAATGGCTTATTCCTTGAAGCAAATACAGCCTTAAAAATAAAGCCTTCTCTCTTCCAGAACTTCCCTAGAGAAAAATGAAGTATTTACAAATGAGGAAATTTTCAAGGAAAGGCTAACTGAAACGCAACTTATGGGCCTTTATTTAATTACTGAAAGTCACAGGTGGAGTTTACAAAATGTGTGTGCAAAGCAGAGCCCTAGATCCAAAACAATTTAAAAAAAGATTTGCATATGAAATATCACACAAAATGGCTTTGCTTTAATCTTCAGAAACTTTGCAAAGTCCAAAACAAATTCACCTGGATTCTCTATGCTGAGAAGAGTCCACTGAAATGAGACCCAGTTACAGAACTGGCCTGGATGTTGTTATATGATTTAACCAATAACAGAAAGCAAGAGACTGGGAACCTGAAACCAGATACATGGCCAGTAATCCAACATGCAATCCAATCAATAAAAAGTTATGAGAACTGCTCAAGGATCACACACTGGCAACATTTTTGGTTTGAATCATCCCGTTTATGTGGGTTTTGCTTCACTATAGAGGCCAACCCCTTAAATGGCTCTGAGAGGGGGGAAATGAGCCACAGAGCTGAGGTTGCTTTGTTAACTTTGCTTAGCGATCTGTGGAAAGAGTTCCCTCCAGATCGTGTGGCCAGAGATTCACTGCACTTCTTTCCCACACTCCTGTTAACTCAGGATCCCTCCAGGGGCATGATATACTCTTGGACACCCTTCATGGCAATGAATGGCAGCTGTGAAGAAGCACCATGGTGCTTGGGAAGCTCAATTTCACCCCAGGGGCCATCTCAATTTCTACTGCTAATGCTGGTGTATTTAGGCTAATATTTAGAAGCACCTCCCGATAGGATTACATGGAGATTAGATTGCACTCCTTTTGTTAGTATTAATTGGAATAGTAGGGCTGAATGTCTGTGCTGTAGTGGAGGATTATTCTTTTCCTTGTCATGCAAATTCAAGATTCCAGCCTCATGGGAGAGGCAGCTGGAGTTTATGAAAAGAGCTGTAGAGTGTGTGGCCATTTTCACAGCAGCAGCAGAATTGCAGAAAGTAGCTATTTGATATTATTCACACAGCTGTCTCGGGAGACTATCTAGTTTAGCCTATGCTTACCTATATTTATTACTTTAAAGTGGCACACGTGTCTCAATGGTCACACCACTTTATGCACAGGTATATGCAACCACTGGTAAGAGGTCTCCGGGATATGTATAGGTTGTACACTCAGCGTATATTAGTATTAGCTAGGTCTGCTGCACTTCACAATGGCTCATGTGAATTGAGAACATTACCATTGTTCAACATGAATTGAGGCTGTGTCCTAGAACACAACTGATGTCTCCTCCCACCCCAGGGGAAGATCAGTAGTGTGCACACAGAAGCTGGTCTGCCATTACTGGTCTTCTCATCAAGGACCCTGCTAAGCTTCTCAGGAAGCCCAAGGTCCCGCAAGACATAGTTTGAAAATCATTCATATGCAGGATGATGTAAGAGCAATACTGTGATGTAAAATGCACTCCTGAAAAGGATGCCCTCCAGTGGCATAATTTATTAGGAAAATAATGAACTAAACTGAATTTCCTTCCAGTTTTTCCAGAGTTTGAGAGCTATTTTTCATGTTACTTTGACAAATTTGATTCCTGGAGTTGTAGCTGTGTTGGAAGATGTGCAAAAATGTAACACGAGAAGACTAATACACATCTTGAAGATGCTTAACGGGGGAGCTTACAGAAAGAGTTCTGGAATCTATACCTCTTTTGTAAGCTCTTCTGAAGTTACACATTATAGTTCTCAAGAGCTTATCACTTCCTTGTGAAAGCAAGAAGCGGTCGTAAATAACAAGGACAATCAGGTCCATAACAGTTTAGGTTTCCAAAATCCGAGGAGGCATAAATGGCAAGGTCAGCTAATTCCAAGAAGACTGTCTCTCACCACCCCACTTTAGCCTACTTTTATAGTGACCAGTCTTTCGTGGTTCTCTCCGTAACACCTTCCGAAGCAATCATGGGCAGCAAGGAGCTTTTTCTCAGCATCATCTAGGCAATCCAGCTGCCCCAGGCGGAAGTAGCACCAGACTATGTCCAGCTGCAGCACTGCATAATTATCAACTGTGTTCAGGAGCTCTGAACCACATTCACTGAAAAGCAACAGGAAAATAGTTGAGAATTCGCACCCCCTAGTTATTCAGCTACTGACATTTATACAATTTATGACAATTTATACACACATAAAGTGTGCACTGCAGCACGGTACTCACTATTTCCCTTAAATGTCAGATATGTGATGGTAGCAGAGTGGATAAGTGAATGAGCTGTGGAACCAGGAAGTTCCTGGTTCAATTCTTGCCTCTGCCATCAACACACAAGGAAGGCTTAGGCCAGCTATGCTCTTGGCCTCAGTTTGCAATATGGGGATAAAACTGACCTACCTTACCAGACTGTTGAAGGATTACTGAAATAATGTTATGCAAAGTTCCTGAAACATTCTGAAGTGCTAGTTATAATAATATCAAAAGTTCAGAAAAAATGGCAGATTTTTTTTTTTTTTTTACCAGAAGTGTTTATCTGCATCCAACAGGAAAGGCAAAGCCATTGCATATTCTTTTTTCTTCAACAATGCCCTGCCCTTCTCATGATGCCCCATAGCTAACAAAAGAGCCTGCAGAGTGAGAAAAAGAAGCATTTTACTATTGTTAATCCTCAGTATGGGTGCATCTGAACAAAGCATAAAGGAATGGCTTCCCTACAGCTTACACTCACCTTTTTGGCTTGTGGAGGAATCCTGATTGTTCTTCCAGTTTGGTTTGCGATGTCCAGGTAAGGTGTTGAATCTGGATCCAAAGAATCATCTGCAACAGAAGATAGACAGAAAACCACTGTTTGCATCTGTGACTGTTAATTCCAGGCATTAGCTCTGGATCCTTTTAAATTCAAATAAAGTTTGTGCGTGATATCAGAGAGAGAACTATTACCACCTGAATTACCAATTATTACTGTTTGAGGGAAACTCTTCATGGGAACGAGGAAGACTGGGAAAGAGGTTTGGATTTCTTTTGGACAGAGTTGTATATTATGAAAAACTAGTTCAGGAGCCACACAATAGCTACTAGTTAGATGCTACATGGCCTCTTTCTTGGGGTAACTGACTGCTGCTACTTCTACCACTACTACCGCAAAAGGTCCTGTGCATGCAGACAAGCACCCCAGCGAAGTAGATCACTGCACTCCTAATTTTATAGATGAAGACAGAGATAGTAACTTCACTGACACTACTCAGTGATTCTTCTTAACCCAGACTCCAAAACTAGTCCTCTGTCCCCTGAATTACACTTGCTTTCAAGAACTCGTGTCCTCTCCAGTTCTCATGGCTGAACTTGGTCAGTGAATTGTACAAATTCATACATTTGTGGGAAAAGTACACAACATACTGCTCTAATATCAACAGGTCTCTCCTCAAGTAAGTGGTTCAAGGAGGATAAGATGTTGGCAGTTTTTATAAGAGGTACCTGTTGAGCAGTTTTGCACCTGTCTCTCTTGGATACCCTCATATAAAAGAGATCAAAGATACAGGCATACAAGTCTGCCAGGAAGGAAGTTTGAGGACACTCACAACCCACCACACTGGCAGGTGCTTAGCTGGGATATTACAGCTGCACATGTGCACATCCAGCTGCATGGCACCCTAGTCTAGCTCCATGATCAATGAAACAGCAGGCTAAGATGGAATCAAAGCATATATAAATGGCTCAAACTTTCTTTGTGGTTGGTGCCAAAACAACGCTCTGGGCCAAAGAGACAAGTCACTGATCAGTTTAAAATAAAGCTCTGGATGTAAATGTGAATTTGTTCAGCACATACACATTGTTCCATTTCAAACTAACCCTCTTCATTATTTTACTGGTGCTTTTCTGTACTGATGATCAAGGTTCACCCTTACCTGGCAACTTGGGTAAATACAAACACACAACATTTGTAGAGGAGTGGACCATTTTGAAAGTGCCCTCACCAGCTTCAATATCTTTCTTCTTCTGGAACTTGAGCAGTGGTGGGGGAGATCTACAAGTCTGCAGCATGCTTCTATTTACACACGGAAACATGGGCTAGAGGGAGCTGACTGGCTGGTATCACTGATGTCACTAACACACTCTCCCCAACCCAGTCCCTGAAGCCATTTTGCGATTGTTTCTAAAGTATCTGTGTTCTTCTTAAAAATAAGGTGAGGGATAAGCAGATAAAGGAGTAAAATACATGTCAATCATCTGAAGCATGAAAAGGGTGAGTGATGGCTGAATCAGTGTTCAACTTGTTGGTGTGTGTTTGTCATGGAAAATGTGTGTTCACACCCTGTGTGAAAACCTGACTCTCACTGCTCTTCAAATACTGTCTCTGTCTTTACCTAGGCCTAAAAAGAGAGCAACAGTATCCTTACTGCTTTGCTTTCTTCTTCCTTAGTTGGCATTTTCATTCATACAATATTTGTATTTTAAGCAAGATTGCTTTACCTCTTTCTGCAAGTATTTCTAAGCCTTTTTTTGTTCTTTGCATCCTTTTAGTCATTTCTTTTTTCTTTGCAGCCTCTTCCTCATGTTGCATTTCCTCTTCTCTGACTTTTCTTCTAGTTTCCTCTTCGCTCAGTTTTAGCTCAAGCACCATGACCTTGATATTGTGCATTATGCCTTGTTCTTCTAATGTTTTTCCTGTAAAATGGAGGAAGATCAAATAAGTGGGAGAAGTATGCAAATTAAAAAGAATTAAAAATATAGGCCAGTTTTCTACTGTGGCACTAGTGGATGCCAGAGTTAATGCACACAATTTTCTTCTTCTTGCCCTCCTCCCTGCAGGCTCCAGAACTGCCTGAAAAGCTGAAAAGATGAGAGTCAAGGAGCCCTTGACAACGGCATGGGATGTGGCATAGGTGTGAGGAGGGAGACACGGGAAGATGCTTTCAACTAGTAGAGCTTCCATTAGTGAAAGGTTTCTCTGCATGATTTCCTCCATTCCCCTTGGCCATCTGCGTTGCATCCCATGCCATGGCTGAGGGTCCCTCAACATTAGCTTTTTGGCTACAGGGAGGACGGGAAGAAGAGAATTGCTTGCTCAAACTCTATTTCCCGCTAGTGCTACTGTAGATTTTAGTCATGGATTTCTAACAGTCACATTCCTAACTACAGCTGTATACCTATTCAGCTAATGCATTAAAACATAGTTGATGCATACCCAGGTCAAGTTGCTTCTTATTTATAATTATTTTGATGCAATTTTCTTCAAATCCATATGTTTGTGCTATCCTGTGAAGCAAAACAATAGAATATCTATTAAAGGTTATTGAGCTGTACAAAGGCATTTTTGAAAGAAATTCTAACTTATATTTCAGAATAATTTTTACAAGGTTTTCTTTTTCTTTATCACCTATCCTCAAGACAAAGCTCAGGTCACAGGAAAATCACTATTCTAGAAGCTGGGTGCAGAGGGCAAAGATTCTTTTTCATATATTATATATGCATTACAGAGGCAACTGGTTAGATCAAGATCTTCACTATTTTTCAAGAGGGGGTCACAGTGGCAAAAACCCCACAAGGCCTTTCTCTGCGAGAGCCCTTTCCTTCCGTGCGGTCCTCTGCGAGTGCTGCACCTGGAGTGTGTGGGGTTTTGAGAGAGAGCGCCAGCCCTGGCAAGCCCCAGCGCCATCTTAGGAGGTGTGCATGGATGGGGCTCAAGAGGGCTCCGTTTCCCTTAAAGGAGTCCCACCAGAGCTGGGGGAAGTGAAGCACTGTGCAGTGGATATGGGCGCCTTCACATGGTGTTGCGGGGCTGGGTGGAGTATCTCATTTGGGTTGAAGTCAGATATTGACTTTGGTTGACTTCCACCTAGAGCCTTTGGAGTCAGGAAGTATATAAATAAAATGAAATAAAAAATAAATAAATAAGTGCTGCCTAGGCCTAACAATTAGTAAGGCACACTTCAGGTCAATGGGAGATACCACTGGCTCCTGGGCCTTGCAACGAAAGACAATGCATTAGAGAGTTCCTTATAATCAATACTGAAATCCCATGCATGCATACTTGGGAGGTAAACCCCAATGAGTCCACCAGGATGTACTTTGGAATAGCTATGACTAGATTCCTTATAAGTGTTTACAATATATTGTACAATAGATGCTATGTTAAATCTAATAACTTTACTAGGTTGAATTTCCGACAACAAACATAAGAACAGCCCTGCTGGATCAGGCCCAAGGCCTATCTAGTCCAGCATCCTGTTTCGCACAGTGGCACACCAGATGCTGCTGGAAGCCACAGGCAGGAGTTGAGGGCATGCCCTCTCTCCTGCTGTTACTCCTCTGCAACTGGTACTCAGAGGCATCCTGCCTTTCAGGTGGCCCACAGCCCTCTGACTACTAGCTGTTGATGGACCTCTCCTCCATGGAGTTATCCAAACCCTTCTTAAAGCCATCCAGGTTGTTGGCTGTCACCACATCCTGTGGCAGAGAATTCCACAAGTGGATCACGCGTTGTGTGAAAAAGTACTTCCGTTTGTTGGTCCTAGATTTCCTGGCAATCAATTTCATGGGATGACCCCTGGTTCTAGTGTTATGTGAGAGGGAGAAGAATTTCTTTCTATCCACTTTCTCCACACCATCTCTCCACACTACCTCTATCCACTTTCTCCACACCAAACACTGCTGACCCAGAAGACATGCTATAACAAGAACACTATAAAGTGCTGGACAAAGCAAATTAAGAAAATTTCAAAATGACAGAAGGTTGTTTCTTACTGAGATCTGAGCTCCTTGCCCGTGATAACCAATTTTGTCTCGAGGACCTGTTTTCTTGCCTATAAAAACAGACACACAAATATTGAGTTATGGCAAATTGCAACTTATTTAATGATGCTTATGGAATTCTCTCTATCTGAAACTCTCCCCAGATGTTGCAATTCCACATTATCAGATTTTGTTTATAGAGAGCCACTAATGCCTTAGGAAACGGTGGTTTTCTCGAAAAATGTCTACAATTGCTATAGCTTTCATTTCCTTCCATTCATTCTCATCTCCCCCCACCCCAATCTATCTTACAAGTCCACAGGCGCACTTGTGCACACTGATAACACAGAGCAAAACTGAACTGCGATAGGCTTGTGCATGCTGTGCTTGTGCTTCATCAAGGTACATGAATATTCATGCATATCTGTAAAGTAGAATGGGAGAGAGACAAAAATAAATGAAAGGAAATGAAAGCTGTGGCAAACCATACATATGCCATACATATACCAGTTCTAGAATGAACAGAAGTTATCCATGCTAAATCAGAAGGAAAGTAGAACAGAATGTGGGAACAAGTGAATTCATTGAACAATAATGGTTCTCTGTTGCTCCAGAGGCCTGGACCAGAACCATTGAAATGAAACTACAAGGAAGCAGATTTAGACTAGGCATTAGGAGAGATTTGGGCCACAGCTCAGTGACAGAGCATCTGCTTTGCATGCAGAAGGTCCCAGGTTCAATCCCTGGCAGCATCTCCAGGTAGGGCTGCCAAAGACCCCAGCCTCAAACCTAGAAGAGCCTCTGCCAGTCAGTGTAGACAATACTGAGCTAGATGGACCAGTGGTTTGACTCCGTATTAGGTAGCTTCCTATATTCCCAACTGGAAGAGCTGTTAGGACAATGGAAAAGTCTGCCTTGTGCAGTGGTGGGTTCTCATTTGCTAGAGGTTTTCAAAGAGCCGAAGCAGTCATGTGAAAGGAATCTGGCAGCAGATTCCCACTCTGAGCAGGGGATGGGATGAAAAGGCCTTTAAGGTTCAAATTCTAAAATCCAATGGCAATGCCTTACTGTTTCTGTTGTAAAGTTTTTGCTGCTGTATTGTTGCCCTCTATGAAAAGGCTATATTTTATTGTTTAAAATGTTTGTAACGTAAGCTCCTTCAGGAAACTTTATAAGGGAGGCGGGGTATACATTTTAAAATAAATAATCTTGATATTGGTGCCACTAAATTGCAAGATGGAAGCTGTGTTAACTTCAGAGCAGCAAGAAAGTACTCCTTCAAATAAATTTAACTGCATTGATTTCAGAACTATCCAACAGCCTGATCGTATGCTGCATTGCAACCCTACAGATACCAAATTTTGCATAAATAATCCTGCTACTGAAATTTGCTGAATGGGCCACTTTTTACACCAGAGTATGCTTGGCAAAAATTTAATTTATGGGGGGGGGGGTTTGGAAGAAATTCTGAATATAATCATATAATTGTTGCTGCTTTCAACAGATTTTTAAACCTCAATAATCAGATCAACAATTCCAAAATGACATAATGCCCAAGAAATTCTTGGATTCTGGGAGTTATAGTCAACAACATCTGGGAATCCCTGTTAGAGAGAATACTGTTTTCTACACACACACACCCCTGCCCCAGCAATTGGTATACAGTTTAGATAGTCAGTGTCCCCACTTCTCAGCAGGCATTATGGGAAGATTTAAAGATTGGTGTGAGAGGCACACGCTGCTCCATCCACTCTCACCTCTTGCACTACTTCTTTAAACCTCTCTGTGCATCAGCTTAGAAACAGGGAAAGTGGCTAAACTTTATACCTTCTCAGCTGACAAGCAGAGAGGTCTGAAATTCAAATAGCCACTCTCAGGTGACACACAGGGAGATTTAAAGTTTTAATCGCCACTCTCCTCATGCAGGCTGCTCCATCCATTCTCACCACGAGAGTGGATTGTTTAGCTAAGGAACCTAACCACATTTTCTGGGTTAGGTCAAGCACTCCAATATCGCGGTTTCTACAAACATTATCCCATGATATTAGAGCACCTCCTGGATTTCATTTCTTAAACTTTCCTAGCAGTGTAACCTATGCAAAATGACTTTGCTTCGTCAATGACAGGCCTCACCTACTCTCTTTCTCGCTCTGTGAAAAACCTTTTTTCCTAACCTCTGCTACTTTCTCTTCCATATATTTTCCTACAATTAAGAGGACTTATTGTTCTGCAGTGCTTTAAACCACCCATCTTTTAGGATTTCACAAAAAAGGAGAATGGGGCAAGTCAGACCCTAATTAAGAAGAATAGGGAAAACATGAAACATTGCATGCCCAAGATATAGGAATCTAATTGATCCAAACATGGGAAAACTCACATTTAACACAAAAGCTACTTTGTGTTGATGTACCAATTAAGAAAAGGAGGTGTTACCTAGGAACAAATGCACTAGTATGGTGTTGGGAGTATTTAAGTTTTATCTAAAACAATTTCATACATTTTAAATGAAACTGAAATGACGTTCTGTTGCACTTCATTGGTTTTATTCTAAATGTTGCCTTAATTGGGGTCTATTTGACCCCCAGTATCAGAAGAGCAATGTACTTTTTACAAACATAAGAGGGTAAACAGGATATACAATACTTTAAGGCTATTTACATGACCAACTCACCTTCCTTGCAGAAGATCAAGCACATGCTGCTGGAAGCGTGACTCATGCTCTCAGACAATCTGTGCTGCTCCAAGCAGTGTGAATCTCTGGAGGCCAGGACGATGCATCCCAGCCTACGGATATCCCACAATACACTGCAAGTTGAGCACAGTGCATTAGGGGATACCCCCATGAGATGGGCACTCTAGGTGTCCATCTCTGTGTATGCTCGGGCTGCACACATGAAAAAGCCACGGTGCATACACATGACCCCAGTGCCAGGGCTAAAAGTCAGGCTACCTGCGAAGGCACCGCTGGGATTGGGATCGATTCTGGCAGTGCACACAGGCAGCCAAACCCAGGCTAGGCTGCCCATATGCAAAGCCTTACAGTCTTTCCCAATTCAGAATTCATTAGAGGTGAACATAAAGGAGAGAAGTTAGCCCCGCTTTACCCCAATGAAGTCTTGCCCACATCTTCTTTCACATAAGCAAATTAAAGACACTCTTCAGCTAAGTTGCCTGTTCGTTCTGAACACGTACAATATTTTAATACCCACAGCCATTTCCACACCTTTAATACATGCTTCCATAGTTAACTAAACAATTGCTTACTTTACCGATCCTGGGAGGCAAGGCTACTTCAAATGTTGCAACTCCGGTTGTCTTAAAAGCTTCATTTCCTGTTCCCCGCTGGACTGCTTTATAACGTATTTCTTCGAGAAGGGCCTCTATTTCATTGTCAGCATAATTTAATCTTGCTGCATACTGCAATGCGAGATCCTAGGACAGTAAAAACACATTTGTTAAGAACCTGAAAGCAGTAAATATGCATGAAATGAAAAAGTCATGGTGCAGCAGCCATGGCATACTTACTTTCAGCTCTTCACCAGCCTCTTTGTTGCTGTTTGTGTATGGCAGTTTCCACAGCTGAATCTTGTCTTCTCGCAAATAGTTCTTCAACTTTGCGGAAAGATACTTCTTCTGTGCCATCCTTATGCAGAAAACACAATTAAAATATTTACTCCCGAGTATGCCAATGGATATTGTAATCTTGTTCTTCACTCAGTCATAATGCATGTACTGTGGTACTCTTTTGGATCCCTAGAGGAATATGACTAGCATGGCACCACTTTACACTCCCTTTGAGACCAATGCAACTGGAGCGTGGGGTAACAATGCCTAACAAAGCAATGAAACTGCACTGATTGTAAAGCTCCTGTTGATACTGATAACAATAACAGCTCCCCCATCTCTGGCTGCTTTCAAGAAAAGGAGCCAGCATGGTGTAGTGGCTAGAGTCCCGGACTAGGACCGGGGAGACCTGAGTTCAAATCCCCATTCAGCCATGAAACTAGCTGGGTGACTCTGGGCCAGTCACTCTCTCTCAGCCTAACCTACTTCATAGGGTTGTTGTTGTGAGGAGAAACCTAAGCATGTAGTACACTGCTCTGGGCTCCTTGGAGGAAGAGCGGGATATAAAATGTAAAAAAAAATAAAAAAATAAGAAAGCTCTTATGGTCCATCTGTTGTTTTTTTCAGGTCCCTGCCCTGATGTGCTCACAATCTAGAAATAGACACAAAGGAGACAGAGGAATGAGAGCGAAGGGCAGGCAGGGGAACAGGGAAGAACATGCCCGGAGTCTGGTTACATTCAGATTTGTGGAAGTTTGGGAGCTGGATAATAGCAGCAGCTTTGGAAGGGTGGATGCTTCATTAGTCTTTTGGAAGACTAGTGTTGCCTCACTGGGTTTATGCCTACCACACCAAGTTATATATGCAATGCATAAATAAAAGGAGGGCAGAATCACATATACTACCCTGAGGGAGCTGGACAAAAATGATGATGTTTTTATAATATATGCAAATTAATCACACATTTCCCATTCTCTCTTCTGTCAAGGGGGCTGACCCCACAAAGTTGCCCTCTTATTGCTCCTGGGGAGCATGGTATGTGTGACTTTGTCCAAGCATTGTTTTGCTTGTTCTTACAACAATATTAAAATCATGATGGCTATATTTCTGGTACCAATAACGTATCTGTTCCAGACTGCTAGCAATGTAAACTTTAGATCAAAACAAAAATGAAATGGAAGTCATAAAGAACATGATAAAAGTAAGCAAACAAAAAAAAATGTTAAGCTGAACCTCAGTAACAAGCAGCCAATAAATTTGGAACAGATGTTTGTTAATGATTTATCATGTTTTTATTTGCTCATATAACTGTTCTCTTTCTTGTAAACCAATTCTTTATAAGAAGCCATTGGCAGGTTAAAATCATATGCTGGCAATCACTGAAAGAACCCATTGTATGTGCTTGTAATGTGCATTCATAGAGATGAATGCTGGCTGGCTCAAACACGGCTTAATGCTTTTACCTAGGATAACAATATCTTTCACTATAAAAACCATCTCAACCATCCAGTCAAACTAACATCTTAGCAGGATATTATGTGCTTGGCTTTGCAGTCTAGAAGCTCTAGCTAAACTGCGGTTGGTACATACTGTAAGTTGCCAACTGACCAAGAAAACACAGACCAGGTCTGCTCTGCTCTTGCAACTATAACAGCATTTTGATTAGCAGTAATCAGCAGGAGAAACTTTTCACAGAATGGAGAAAAAGCCCTATCACCTGCTAGTGTCTGCAGATCTAGCTGCTGCTAAAGGCTTGGCTATGGCGGGGGAGGGGCACGCGCGCTGATTTGTTGGCATGAAGATGAGCTAAATACATGTTTCAAAGGCTACAATCTTTACATTACTTTCCTGGCAAAATCTACACCTCCAGAGTAAATGGTCTAAGGTCCACAGCTGTCCTTTTTCTTTGCCATCCCCACTATACCTTCCACATATTAGTATCTGCCATTGATCCCAGTGTAGCCAGAGCTGCTGCCAGATTTTAGAGAAGTAGCCAAAAATTCCTGCCAGTATTTCGGTATTTTTGGATTTGTGATGCAAGTAGGAAGCCAGAGAAAAGCAACTCCTGGTTCCTTCAGAGACTTTCTCTTTCAGTCAACATATGGATAAGCAGAAGGTCAGTGGCTTAGTTTTGATTCCTTCCACCCATCCAGCCAAATCTGTGCTCTTCTTTGCTGGGCAATGCCATTTCTATATGAGCTGGAACAGGGAAACAGAAAACAGAGCCCAGTATGACAAGAAGAGACTCACAAAGAACAGGAAAACAAAGGAGAATAACTGAGAACACTGTGCAAAGGAAATCTATATAAGCTCTTAAACATTCAAAACTGCTAAAAGATCTGGCAAAGATCTTAAAATGTTGCCATCTGCTGCTTGGGACCAGGCAATAAAACAAATTCATTAGTTTTGCTTTTATTATAGTATCGGTTCATATGCGTACACACTGGCACACTGCCACAGACACTGCAAGCAAAGAGAAACCAAAAGAAAATATTTCTGTTTATTTTGTAGAGCTCCTGATTTCCCAGAAACAATCCCAGACTTGAGAAAATTAAAAATAGTTACTTTCATTAAAAAAAAAAAATTATACCAAGCTGTATCTTGAAAGGTCTACTGAAGAAATATTGTGAAACATACATTTCTCAGCTTCTAATCCAAAACCTCTGCTCCTCCCCAGATGTGTGTTTCTCTCTTAAGAGCTTTTAACATTTGGTCCTAAGAGTGCTTTTAAAAATGGAGTGACAGGAAGAAATTCAACCAGCAAGGTTCCCCTCACTGCATTTGGTGATACTGAAGAAGGCAGCACCCGTTGACCTTTGACTGTTCATACAGCTGATTAAAGAAAACTACCACAAAAAGTGTTACCAGTGGCAACATTTCTTGATCTTGCTGAGTTTAGGAACAGACTATAATTTTTCATTCACCTAAAACCGTAGGCTAAAAACTACTCTGATGGTGCAGGGTTAGAGTTGTTTTCTGGTTTCTGTGTTGTCTTGGTTTCCAAGCCCTTTACCAAAAGCCTGATGCTACAAGCAGCCCTTTTCCTGGAATGAAGATAAATGGTATAGAAAGCTTTGTCTGTGTAATTTCTGAAAACCAGGGTGCCATTAAAAAAAAAAAAAAGACAGAAGCAGGACCAGGAAAACAGAAACAATCAGACAAACCAAGGCAGCAAGATGGCAATTTTGTTTAGTGTTTACTCTATCATCTTTTAGGTACCAAGTAGGAATGACTCAATTTTCTCAATCTTAAAACAATTTTTAACAAGTTGGATGTAACAGGTTTACATTGTTTTAATCTTGTTTGTAAGCTACCTTGGAGGCTATGAAAGACAGGAGATATAGATTCGGTTACACTGATAAGGTCTAGTGGTTACTACTAGATTAGTATGTGGTTAGTGCTTTATGAAGAAGATGGGAAAGAGGACAGAGGAGCACAGCTTCAACTGAACAAGGGGAGGAAGAGACAAATGTCCCTGTGCCCCGGGGGCGGGGGGGCAGCCAACTGGGCGACAGCTTACTCTTTGCCCTCTCCCTTGCACTTCTCTGAAGAAGGAAGCAGGGGCCCATCTTAACTTTTTGTCCCAGGGCCCACTCCAGCCCTGCTATGTGTCTGGACAGCCAAAGCAATTCAAGGCCTACTCAACCTTCCTGCTTCCCCCAGTGTCTCTGGGCCAGCACTCTGAGCTTCCTCCAGTACGAAAAAGGGAGCCAGTGAAGAACAAGTTAAAGTTTTCTGGTTTTATTGTTGTTTTTGCCCAAACTGCTGCTCTTTATTACCTCACCTTTTAAGAAAATCTTATTGATATCTTTAGCTGCCTTGAGGTGTCAACAAAAAGTCGTGCTATAAAATAAAGAAGCAACACTGCTGGAGTGCTGACTTCCAGGGGGTTAGCTGTAGTTGTGTAAGTCTGTTGCAGCAAAAAACAGCAAAGAGGCTGTTTGTGGCACCTGAAAAGACTAAGGAAGACATTTGGTGCAGCAGAAACTTTTGAGATCTAGAACTCACTTCGTCAGATGCATGAAGTGTCAGTTGGCTTGCTAGGCGAGTACAATAAGAGTGTATCTATCTCTATATTAGGGTTGCCAACCATCCCACATTGCACAGGATGCCCCTATTTCCTGCGGGGGAATGCTCAAGTCCCCATTCAGGACTCAATTTCTCCTGCTTTTTGACTTTTACTTTTTAATAAACAACGTTTAAAGCTGCCACAGTGTGGCAACTGCGAAGCGAGATGGTGGTGAGAGCTCCGCCTGCCTCCCAAACGATGACAGGTGAGATCAGGATGGGCGCACTAGACTGGAGGCAGGCGGGAGAGAAGGAGGCAAAAGAGCTCCTCACCCAGACCCACCTTCCTCCCAAATGAGGCAGATCTCCGGCCTCTGCACACAAGCGCGCGTGAGGAGCTCTTTCACCGCTTTCTCTCCTGCCTGCTTCCAGCGCACCAGCCCCAACTTCACCTGTCATCGTTTGGGAGGCGGGCAGAGCTCTCACCGCCATCCCCGCTCCGCTGCCACACAGCAGCAGCCACCCACCACCACCACCAGGTAAGCATGCCTGGCAGCAGCTGGCTCCACAAGGCCTGGCTGCATTCTTGCTACTTGGGATGAAGTCCCACCCCAGCTGCCCTCCCCCCAGCCCCAATTTCAGCCAACACAGAAACCCTATTATATATATATATATATATATATATATATATATATATATATATACACACACACACACACACACACTCCCCTCTATAGAGAAAAAAAGAAAGATCCCTAAGGTACCACAAGACTAAAAGAAGGGAAACCTAGCTTCAAAGCTCTACTCTACCAGGAACCTACACGGGTGCCCTTGAGCCAGGCACCCGACCTACCTCTAAGGGTTGTTGTGTGGATAAAGCGTTGGGGGGGGGGAGGAGAATCCTGGAAAAATGACCAACAAGGGCACCTGCTTCTCAGAAGAGACTTTTAGGAATGGAGGATTACTGGAAGGGTTAGGGAAACTGAGCAGAGAGGCACCTTTTAGAAGTGGTGATTCTCTCTCTTTTATTAGCAACCGGCCGTCTCCATCCCCAGCACAGCATCCCTCCAGTGGTTGTTGCCGGTGTCTGTCTCATGAAACGGACTGGGAGCCATTTCATTTGTTTATCTCTCTCTCTATGCAAACCGCTCTGAGGACTTTTGTTGGAAAGCGACATATGCATAAATATTCGTCCAGGAAGGGAGCAGTTGAAGCGGGCCGGCTCCTCCCCGCCCTCGCTTTCCACCCCCCCCCGCCCCCCGGCAGGGCACTCACCTGCGCGCTCCGCTCCCTCGGCCTCTGCTGCCCGCCCCGCGCCCAGCTCAGGGGCCCAACGGCGGGCGGCGCGCGCTGGAGAAGGAGCCGTTTGTTTACCTCGCGGCGTTCGACGCGGGGGCGACGCCACCTGCCCGGCCGCGCTGAGCACGGCTGAGCTTGCTGACTGTCAACAACCAAACGAAAGAGGGAGATTCCGAGGGGGAGGGGCGCAGTCACGTGGCCGCGAGGGGCACACCGCCCCTGAGGCTGCGGAAGGAGCCGGCGCCATCTTGGTCCCTCCTTCGGGGGCGGGAGGAGTCGCGCTCCCCTCCCCGCCACCACAGGGCGGAGCCAGCGGCGCTACGCCCTCGACGGAGGAGCCGACGTGACCCATGACGATGGCCGCGAGGAGGGAGGGACGCGCGCGCGCCAGGACGGATTCGGCAGCCCCGCCCCCCGCGAACCCGCCATAAGGCACATCCGCTCTGAAAGCGGGGAGGGAGGTTCGCGAAAGGTCTCTTCTTCAAGTTCTGAAGCAAGCCCCACTGTGTCCCGCAGGCTACTTGCGAGTGAGCGTTGCTAGAGTGGCAGCCTGAGCCGAGAAAAGAGAGAGAGTGTGTGTATCAGGGGTGGCCCACCTGAGTCTCTCCAGTTGCTGGACTACAACACTGTGGCTGGGGATGATGGGAATTGTAGTCCAACAGCTCAAGAGCCTCAGGTTGGCCCTCCCTGGTAGGATGTGCGCGTATACCTACCTATCCATCTTTTAGAGTTTGTTGGAAATAAAGTCGTAATGACCTACAGATAACCAAATTTTGCACACACAATCTTGCCACTGAAATAAGCTGAATGCACTTTATACACCAGAATATGCTTGGGTAAAGATTTAATTTTTAAAATTTTTAAGAATAAATTCTGAATATAATTATATCTTGTTCTCAACAGCTTTTTAACACTCAATCAGATCAATAATTCCAAAATGACATCATGCCCAAGAAAAGCAGATCTTTCTCAGATTAAAATTCACTATGATTTAAATTTACCATACATGGCGCATTCAATAAAATGCATGTTTGAAATCCTACAGATTTCAAACTTTTACTTCCTTTTTGCAAGCACATTAATATAGATCTATATCTAATTTCTTGAACTCTCCTATACTGTAAGCAATAAAAAATGACTTTGCTGTCAATGACGGGCCTCACCTACTACTTGGCCAACAATAATTCCATCATTTTCATTATATTTTCTCCTGCCAGGGCTCTTGCCTTTAATGCTTGGTGCAGAAAAGTAGCCATGTGAATCTGTTGTAACAAGAATGAAAACACTAACAAATGTATAAGTTTGTGTGATACACCAGGGAGCTGTGTTAAAAGGAGGAATTCTCAGCTTTATGGCTAAGATCAAGTTTCTCACAACAAATGCTGGAATAGACAGAGCTCCACCTGCTGAATTTTTGCTTGAGATGCAGCACCTATTAAAAAGTAGGCACAGGAGCACAACATGCATTTCTGATGTTCCTTTCAAGCTCTTCAGGAAAGTGATATATATTTTTGGTCATGTTATTCTGTACAATGCTATGTATGTTGATGGAATAATAGACCTGGAAAAAGGAATGTCAACCTGCTGTGTGAAGTAGAGACCTTTTGTCCAAATCCCCACTGAAAGTGCAGTGTGAAACAGCAACGGATCATGTGGTGAAGCACAATCTGCACCACAGTTCCTTGTAAATTTGTGCAGATGTGATTATGTGCAGATGTGATTATGGCAGATGTGATTATGGCAGGCTACTACAGCCATAGTCACAGGCTACTAAGTGGTCATCTGAATATTCAAGTGAGCAGTGTAATGTCTGAAGTGACACATAGAAAATGTGGCAACTTTCATGACTATAAATGTTTTTTAAAGTCACAGTAGCAGCCATTATGATCTTTCATGTGCCCCTACTTCAGGCATTAACTTATATATGGAAAAATGTAAGTAAAAGCTTTCAAAAAAATCTAAGAAGCAAGATCATGCAAAAAAGGAAAACAGCTGATCTGGATGCAAGGTAACAGTCCTCCTAATTTAATTTGATTTTTTTTTAAAGCAACATTTCCATGAAATGAAGAATCATGCTATTTGCTCATTAATTTAATGATGAAAAAAAGCAGATGTACTCTTTGACTTGAAGGTGACTGAAATGGAAAATGTAGGTAGAGAATGTATTTTGATATTTAACTTAATCATGGGAATGACAGTTTAAGGAGTGCCACCTGAAAGATTCATTCACTGATTTCAGAAAGTACATAGGGAAAATACACACCATTTGTTTCAATAAAAGTATTGCCAGACTTATCCTTGTCAATCATGTTAATATTGTTCTAAAATTGGCATCACATATTACTGGTTCAATTAGCGGATTAAATCAGCTCAGCTCAATTATACCACTTCATCAATCATTTTTGGAAATGCAGATCCTTGTGATAGGCATTTTTACTGCTTCAAGGTATAACAGCAATTTAATTCTGGTTCCTAAAAAGTAGATACATCTGTACCTGAAAGGACATAAAGGGTATGTACAGGAGCACTTGGGGTTTGTTGGTCCAGGGATTCCAGATTTAGGAACAAGAATTACCCAGCTGGATCACATCAAAGGTGCATCTAATCCACCATTCTGTTTTCTAAAACAGCTTGGCAAATAAATAAATCTTCATAATCTTTCCTTTGTGTTGTTGATAGTTGTGAAGTTATGAATTTTGCATAGCCATATCATTTTCTGCACAATGAACCTCCAGATTTTTTTTAAATGTTGGTCTGGACACAGGTAAGTCCAAACAAATTTTAAGCAATCACTTCTTAGCAAGCGAATCAAAATTATTTGCTGTTAGAACTATTTCACAGTTTCTCCTATTCCAGGGTCAGCTGAACCCAATAGGCAATAGAGAAGAAAACTGTCTGGGGTGGCAGGATTCCAGAGGCTCAAAGCTAGTAAGGAAAATAATCTGGGGAACACAATCCCCACAACGTATGGACTAACGTGTGCGGGTGATTGTGCCTTCCTATTTTCCTGTTTTCAACTCCCCTTTTCCTCTTTCCATACAAGTGGAGTGCAGTCTGTTCCCTTCAGAATGGGAAAATGGGCTGGCTTGGGAACACCCCTGAGGAAGTAGGGGTATACAATAGGCAGAGTATGGGGAGAGCAAATTAAAAAAATGTGCTTGAAGAAGCAAAGTACTGTAGCTTGAAATGGTTTTGCCTTTCACATGAGCATCTATGGCCTCTCTTTGGTCACACAGAAGCCCACATGGAGAAACAGCATGACCTGAATTGTACACTGATTCAGCCACAGCAACTCTTGGGATCTGGGTAGCTGGAAAAGTTCCACTTTGTTCACATACAGTTATGGCCACATATGTGGCTGGCGTATGTAATTGCTCATGTATAGAGGAACATGGCTAGCATAGAATGGACTCTTAGCTTTGTTCCTTACTGTTCTCATTGTGAAACATATAATCCAAGTCTTCTTGCAGCTTCAGAAATCCTGGGAGTTTTTTTTTGAGGGAAAGGATAATAGGGTAGTTTACTGGATGATGGTGCAAATTTTGAGGCTGAAATTTGTGAGTGTGTCCAGACTGGTGATGTAACTGATGTCAAAGCAGAACTGGAACTGTCTGTCACCTCAGCAGGGCTTGATTTTTCCTGTTCACTCAGTAAGTGGATGGACTGTTCTGTTCCTGTTACTAATTCCTTACATGACATCATACTCTCTTCCTGAGACAGTATTTTGCTGTCTGTGCTAGTCTCTTCAGTCTTCTTTTGGATAACATTACAAGGTGATTTCTGATGCTCTCCTTGTTCAAGACGGTGGATTCCCAGATGTATACGCCATGGTGAACTTTCTTCTACATTGCAACTGCAGGGCAATTCAAGGTGGACCTCTCTAATGGGAATGTGTTCTTTAAATGCTTTTGCTTTCCTAGTTTTCTTGTTAATTAAAACAGCATTGACCATGGATTCCCCGGGAACTGTTCCATTCTCACCTGTGAATAAAGTGTGTCCATATTATTACAAGTGGCAAAAATGCAAGTATAATTAGGCTGCTTGTATTTTGGACTGTTGGGGTTATGGTGGAAAGGAATTAGATGCTTAGTTTTTGAAAAATCATAATATGTCAAGTGGCAGGCTGGTAAACAGAGCAGTTGGAAATGCACCCATCCCTAGAATACAAGCTGCTCCACCTTATATGTATCACAAATGAATCCATATTTAGCTTAGGCCTAAGCAAGCTAATGTCCTTCTTAGCCAATGTTTTCTCTGTAGGCCAAGGAAGACAATTTTGTAGAATCTGATAGATTTCCTCCCTGAACTCTCTCTGTGAGACAAAGTAAAGATGGTACATAAGAGTTGTGTAGTGGCGAACTCTATGATCCACAAGGTCCTCAGTTTGAGTTCCACCTGTACCATAACTGGACAATGAAATCACAGCTGTTGTAAAAGATTTCACTACTCAAAACACTGTAATGATCTTAGGATTTTACCTTTCTCCTCATCTTGGCCAAGCAGAGCAGGAGATAGGAAGGAGTAAAAATAAAAGTATATTCCAAATCCTAACCTTAAAATGCATTATTATCCTCAAAATCTCTAGCAGAAAAATGGCTAAGTGTAAAAAGACTTTTGGGGTTTTGCAAAGGAGAACATCCTGTTGGATTGTACCCAGTGATAATTATTGGAAGGGGGTCACCATTTGGATTTTCCACCTCAAACACCAAAATGGTTGTGCTTATTGCTCCACACACTTCCTCTGCTTCCGTTTCTCACTGTGATATCCTATCTGCTGCCCTTTCTTGGATACTTAGAGCCATGTCTGCCTGCACCAAAATTAGGACTCGGCTTTGCAAAAGAAATCTGAATAATGTGTGACACGCACCACCATATTTGTGCCCCCAAAGCAAATTAAAGGATGAACCTTCCTTCTGCCTTTGGCAGTCTCTAATCAACTGGAGTGTTCTCAACCAAGGTGCCCTGAGGTTCCCCTACTCCCCACCCCACTTTATACTGAGATAAAGGCAGAATGAGGGACAGGAAGATGAATAGTGGATTATCTGCTTTAAAAAGAAGAGAGGATGAATGGCTACTCTGATTTAGTTTGTTCTCTGCAGGATCAATCCCCAAACTTTGTCAGTGAAGGGTGCTTCCACACCTGCCACTTTCTCTAGAACTGACACCATTCATTCACTTGGGTATTTCAGAAAAACAGACCATGTCAATGCAAAACAGCTGAATCTCTGCTTACCTTGTTTTCCTCCCACTTTAAGACCTGGTTTGTGGCTGTTTTCCTGATCTTTGATACAATTGCAGCACCATCCTTTTATTCATGAAATGGCAAGGCCCTATGGACCTGGCACAGAGAGTCATCTGTGAGGAAGTCAGTAAGGTGGTGATGAAGACCAGCCTTTCTGCATGGCTTGCACTACACTTCTTGGTTGGATTGCTAACTGAGCAAAGAGGCATATTTTAAAAGTGGTGCTTCTCTTTATTTAGTAGGGGGAGAGCAACTGGCCCTATCCATCCCCGGCACAGCATCCCTCCAGTGGCTGTTGCTGGTGGCTGTCTTATGTCTTTTTTAGACTGTGAGCTCTTTGGAGACAAGGAGCCATCTTATTTATTGATGTGTAAAACTGCTTTGGAAGCTTTAGTTGAAAAGCAGTATATAAATATTGGTTGTATTACCTGTCCTACACTCACGGAGCCTCTTTGAGAAAAGGTGAAACTTCCATAGATCAGTTATTTGAGAGAGGAAGTGGAGGATTAGATTCTTCTCTTCCCCAACAAACAACTGATCAGCAGGATTTTAATTTGCACTGACTGTACATCTGTCATTGCACATCCTTCAGTGGGGTCCCCACTGAATAAAAGCGGTTCTTTTCTGCCCACATTGCTTCCAAAAATCCACATCCAGTGGAGTTGTCTAGGGTTGTGAGGGGCTAGTTTATGCCCCCCTCCCTGTCTCCCCCACAGCTCTGTCTCTCTGCCCCTATAGAGAGGGGGCTATAACAAGCTTCTTCCCAATCAGGGTGTGTGTGTCTCCTCATGAGTTACCTTGGTGCGGATCTGGACTGTGACTCACTATCAGGGAAACGGGGTTAGCAGAGTGCTTGCTTCGCTAACCTTGTTTAAGGGGAGGGCTACTTTGGCAGGCTTTTGATAGTCGCCGTTGAACCACCAAGCTTGCCCGTTGTTCTCATGATGGGGGAGAACCAGGCTGAGCTCCCTTAGCCTGGTCCCCCCCCCCAATCGTGAGAAGAGCCTCAATGTTTTCCTTGCTATGAGCCCCACTGCCCACTGAGATCATCAGAGAGCTTCCTTTGTAGTTGCCACTGGCTCCTCTGGTGGCTACTCAGGGACAGGCCTTCTTTGTTGCTGCCCCGAGACTTTGGAAAGTGCTCTCTGCTAAAATAAGAGCCCCACCCGATCTCTGACAACTTTTTAAAAGTCCCCAAAGACTCATTTGTTCACGCAAGCTTTTTAACTTGACTGGGGTTATGTGAGGTAGTCTTCAAATCTGGGAAATAAAAATAAGTGAGGTGCTTGCACACTCCATAGCAATTGCTTGAGCTTCCCTAGCAACACTCACCCTGCTGCACTACATCAAGAACTAAAGTCATTTCTCCTAATATGAGGTGAGCTTCCTTATGTAGAAATGAACAGCTGTGGAACGGAAACCCCTCCTTGACAGACAGCACACATTTAGTTTCCGTCTTGATTAGGCTGGAAAGCAGAATGCCAACTATATACTAAATAGGCGAATGCTACAGGTATTTCGGCTTTAACTTGTACTGATGAACCGTGTACAAACTCATGAGCTGGGAGCTTATAGGGCTAGATCCAGGAACTCATAGCTCTGTGCACAGCTGCCTCATGTGGTAAGCCACCAGGGTTTTATGAGGCATTTTAATGAGGTATTTTTGCCCTACAACATTATATAAATGTGCTGCAGGAAGTGAGGGAGTGAAAGGGATTATTAAGGAGGATATGGAGGTTGCAGAGAAGCTAAATGAGTTATTTGCGTTCGTCTTCATGGTAGAGGATACTGAGCCTGTTCCTGAACCAGGCTTTTCGAGGATGGAGGCTAAAAAACTGAGTCAGATAGAAGTGACGAGAGATGATGTTCTAAACTGTCTGGAAAAACTGAAAACGAACAAATTGCCAGGGTCAGATGGCATCCATCCAAGAGTCCTCAAAGAACTCAAATGTGAAATTGCCAACCTCCTTGCTAAAATATATAACTTATCTCTGCAATCGGGCTCTGTACCAGAGGACTGGAAAGTAACAAATGTAACACCAATTTTCAAAAAGGGATCCAGGGGCGATTTGGGAAATTACAGGCTGGTTAGCTTAATGTCCATTCCAGGCAAATTGATGGAAAGCATCCTCAAGGATAAAATTGTAAAGCACATAGAAGAACAGGCCCTGCTGGGAGTGAGCCAGCATGGCTTCCGCAAAGGTAAATCTTGCCTCACCAACCTTTTGGACTTCTTTGAGAGTGTCAACAAGTGTGTGGATAAAGGTGATCCAGTTGACATAGTCTACCTGGGCATGCAAAAAGCTTTTGACAAAGTTCCTCATCAAAGACTCCTGAGGAAACTTAGCAGTCATGGGATAAGGGGACAAGTATATGTGTGGATTGCTAACTGGTTGAAAGACAGGAAACAGAGAGTAGGTATAAATGGAGAGGTTTCACAATGGAGGGAAGTAAGAAGTGGGGTCCCCCAGGGATCTGTACTGGGTCCAGTGATTTTTAATTTATTCATAAATGATCTAGACGTAGGGCTAAGCAGTGAGGTAGCCAAATTTGCAGATGATACCAAACTCTTTCGGGTAGTGAAATCCAAAACGGATTGTGAAGAGCTCCAAAAGGATCTCTCCAAACTGGGAGAGTGGGTGACAAAATGGGAAACGTGGTTCAATATTGACAAGTGTAAAGTGATGTACATTGGGATTAAAAACCCCAACTTCAAGTATACATTGATGGGATATGAGCTGTCAGTGTCTGAGCAGGAGAGGGATCTTGGGGTCATGGTGGACAGCTCCTTGAAAGTGTCGACTCAATGTGTGGCAGCTGTGACAAAGGCCAATTCCATGCTAGGGATCATTAGGAAGGGGATTGAAAATAAAATGGCTATTATTATAATGCCCCTATACAAAACTATGGTGCTGCCACCCCTGGAGTACTGCATATAATTCTGGTCACCACATCTAAAAAAGGACATTATAGAACTGGAAAAGGTGCAGAAGAGGACAACCAAGATGACCAGGGGCCTAGAGCACCTTTCTTACGAGGCAAGGCTACAACACCTGGGGCTTTTAGTTTAGAAAAAAGATGACTGCGGGGAGACATGATAGAGGTCTATAATATCATGCAAATTCTTCTCCCTCTCACATAACACTAGAACCAGGGGTCATCCTATGAAATTGATTGCCACAAAATCTAGGACCCACAAACGGAAGTTCTTTTTCACACAATGTATAATCAACTTGTGGAATTCTCTGCCACAAGATGTGGTGACAGCCAATAACCTGGATGGCTTTAAGAAGGGTTTGGATAACTCCATGGAGGAGAGGTCTATCATTGGCTACTGGTTGGAGGACTAAAGGCCATCTCCAGCCTCAAAGGCAGGATGCCTCTGAGTACCAGTTGCAGGGGAGTAACAGCAGGAGAGAGGGCATGCCCTGAACTCCTGCCTGTGGCTTCCAGTGGCATCTGGTGGGCCACTGTGCGAAACAGGACGCTGGACTAGATGGGCCTTGGGCCTGTTCCAGCAGGGCTGTTCTTATGAAAGTAGCTGTATTTTTCCGTTGTAAGGAGCCTTGCCCCACATTTTATTTAGTTCTTTGCACCCCACCCCTTGCTTGCTCCATCCCCTGCCTTGGGGAGAGAAACAAACAGGCAGGGAGAAATCTCGGCACCCCACACCTCCCTCCTCCTCTGCTTGCTCCCAACATAACTGGAGCTTCTCAACACAGAAAGGGGGGGGGGGAGGAGATCAGAGAGGTTTTGTTGTTGTTGTTCCACTGGGGTTCTTTTGTGCATTCCCCTTTTAATTTGCTACTTTGGCCAGAGACTCATACTGCTGCAGCTGAGCAGATTTCTGAATATAACCCTTTCTCGTGCACTTTTTACTGAAGAGGAAGCCCATTGAACTAAATCATTTACTTCTGTATAATCCAACTTGCTTAAGTGCTTCCCCATCTCTTACAACTTTTAAAAAGGCAGTCAAGAGACATTTGTTCACCCAGGCTTTTAATTGGATACTGTTTTAATTGTCTGATTATTTTTAATAGTTTTAACGTTGTTTTAAATTTTAAATTGTTCCAATGTTTTAATTTTTATTTGTTGTTTTTATTGTTTCATTGTAAACTGCCCAGAGACTTGTGTTTTGGGCAGTATACAAATATGTTAAATAAATAAATAATAAATACTATACAAGGCAAAGGGCAGGGAGAGAGAACAGTCACTTACTTAAAAGGAGGCCCACTGAACTGAATCATGATTCATTTACTTCTGTGCAATCCCACAGCCCTCACTGGAGGAGCGTTCACCTCATCTCCACCTCTTCCCTACTATTTATTTATTTATCTGGAGGTGCTCCACTATCATCCTCTCTCCTCAGGAGAAGGCCCAGCAGGAGGGAAGCAGTGAGGGTGAAGGTGGAGAGGAGAAAGCCACAAGGCTCCCCGGCCCTAGTGAGGCTCTGCCAGGGGCAGGCCCATCCTTAGGGCGGGGCAACTGGTGAGATCACCCCGGGCCCCGCATTTGGAGGGGCCCCACAGTGGTAGTGCCATGGCGCCGGTGCCCTGGATGGGCAACGAGCGGTGAGCAGCCTGCTCCACTCGCCCGCCTTGGCTGCCAGCAGCACGGCAGAGAGCACGGTCACCGCCATGTGTGCAGGGGGCAGCAGTGGTGGCCAGTGAGAGGTGAAGGTCTTGCTCCGTGCCCACGTGCCCACTTCAGCTCTGGGGTGTGTGTGTGTGTGTGTGTGTGTGTGGCGGGGTGAGTGGCAGCGGTGGCTGACCAGGAGAGAGATCTTGGAATGGTGGTGGACAGCTCAGTGAGTGGCAGCTGTGAAAAAAGTTAATTCCATGCTAGGAATCATTAGGAGGGGGATTGAAAATAAAAATGCCAATATTGTAATGCCCTTATACAAATCTATGGTGCGGCCATATCTGGAGTACTGCGTACAGCTTTGGTCACCATATCTTAAGAAGGATATTGTAGAACTGAAAAAGGTGCAGAGGAGGGCAACCAAGATGATCAGGGGCCTGGAGCACCTTCCTTATGAGGCTAGGCTACAGCATCTGGAGCTCTTTACCTTGGAAAAGAGGCGACTAAGGGGAGACATGATTGCAGTGTATAAAATTATGCACGGAGTGGAGAGAGTAGACAGAGAGAATTTTTTCTCCCTCTCTCACAACACTAGAACCAGGGTTCACCCCATGAAACTGAAGGTTGGGAAATTTAGGACCAACAAGCGGAAATACTTTTCCACACAGTGCATAATTAATCTATGGAATTCTTTGCCATGGGATGTGGTGATGGCCACCAGCTTGGATGGTTTTAAAAGGGGCTCAGACAGATTCATGGAGGACAGGTCTATCAATGGCTACTAGTCTGGTGGCTGTGGGCCACCTCCAGCCTCAGAGGCACGATGCCTCTCAATACCAGTTGCAGGGGAGCAACAGCAGGAGAGAGGGCATGCACATTCCTCTTGCCTGTGGGCTTCCCAGCGGCACCTGGTGGGCCACTTTGTGAAAGAGGATACTGGACTAGATGGGCCTTGGGCCTGATCCAGCAGGGCTGTTCTTATGAGCTGCCTGCTTTGCTCAGTGAGGCTGCCCGCATGCTCACTTCAGCTCGGGGCGGGTGTGTGTATGTGGCAGTGGTCAGCAAGCGGCAGGCAGCCTGCTCTGCGAGGCTGCCCGCCTTGTCTCTAGGAGGGAGCGGTGGTGACCAGCCAGTGGTGAGCAGCCTGCACACCCGCCTCAGCTTGGGGGGGGGGAGGCAGTGGTGGCCAATGAGCAGCAAGGAGCCTTCTCCGCTTGGCTCTGGGTGGGAGCAGCAGCCAGAGAGCAGCAAGGAGCCTGCTCCACTTGGTGAGGCTGTCTGCATGCTCAGGAGCTGAGGGGCTGCTGGCCGCCACTGCCCCCATGGAAAAGAACACCCACCCAGGCATGCCAGTTCCTCTCTTCCCGCTTCCGGGCTCGCCACAGGATTTCCTTTTGCTCTCCCATTAAAAAAATTTTTTTTTGAAAAAACCCCACATCACACACACTCGACGACTCTATTGGCCCCAATGGAGCAGGAGGAGGGGCAGATAAATGCATTTCAAGGAGAATATGGACACTCTTGCCTGGAAAATACGTTTCAGGGGATGGAAAATATGAATGGCCACCAGCTTACAACAAAGCATTAAACAACCTTTTACACTCGTTTTGAAACCGTTACACTATTCCATCACAGTTTGCAACGCATTAACTGTTGCAAATCTCGTAGTCTGGAAAACACCAGGCAAAAACTTTTCCTCTTTTTCATTGAGAACTTTATATTATAATCTGGCTTTTCAACTCCAGGTGCCTAGTTTGCATATTATGTAAATTGGCTTGAAGATAATTTTTGAGCAGAATAATGACTGCACGTTTTGCTCCATAACTCCGCTTCTAGAAGGGCTAGGGCTTAATTTTTTTGTTTTTAAATGAAAGCTGAAATCCAGGTGCATCTGGGTGGGCTAAGCAATCTGGGTGAGATGCTTAAAATCCGGGTGAAATCTGGAATTTCAGGGGGCATGGCAACTCTAATTATAATATCCTTCGTGGATGTGCTAACTTTTCCTTTGATCAGCTTTTCCTCAGGCCTAGGAGCTGCCCATCATTGTACTTTAGGAGGCCTGAACAAGTTGGTTAGGAAGGTACATGATGACACAATGTGATAACCAGCAATCTAAAGTAACACATTCTCTCCTAGTTATATATTAAAATTTAGAATCTGGCTCAGCAATGTGTTGTTTTCACATGGGTGCCTTTCACTGTAACATTCAGTAAAACTTCAAGGTGAACCCTAGCCAGAAGCCAAGTTATTAAAGCAATTCTTTCTTGTTTCTAGCACATTTTAGTTAATTTTTAAATATAATCTCATTTTACCAGGGTTTTTTTTAAAGCACATAGACAATTTAGGAAGAGTAGAATGTCAGCACTTCCTCTGTTAAGTGGCGCAGCAGGGAAATGCTTCACTAACAAGCAGAAGGTTGCTGGTTCAAATCCCCAATGGTACCTATATTGGGCAGCAGCGATATAGGAAGATGCTGAAAGGCATCATCCATACTGCGTGGGAGGAGGCAATGGTAAACCCCTCCTGTATTCTACAGAAGAAAACCACAGGGCTCTGTGGGCGCCAGGGGTCGAAATTGACTTGTTGGCACACTTTGCTTAGAAACGTCAGCAACAGTTCAATCCTACGCACGCTGACTCATACGCAAGGCCTTATGAGATCAATGGGGCTCATTCCCAAGGAAGTATGTGTAAGACTGTGGCCTAAAACAGTTAAATACTGCAGATATATTGTTACACTGATGGGTTCTAAGATAATACCTTGGGATAATGTTTCAATTCAACAGCTACAAAACAGCCCATATTAGATCGGTAGTTGATACGGCCAAACGTAGTATTGTAGCCATTTTGAAATTCTTTTGGTCCCAGGGAGGGAACTAAATTCCCACTGCCATTAAACTTTATAAGGCTAAAGTGATCCCCCAACTCCTTTATGGGACACAATTGGGACCGTATACCAACTTTAAAGATTTGGAAAAAATTCAAACCGGTTTTTTAAGAACTATATTTGGTATACCCAACTGTGTTTCCAGTTCGGTGATATGCATGGAGGCGGGCATACTTAAATTGGAAACCAGGGCTTGGCTCCTAAGGATATTTTATTGGATTAAACTTCATCTGCATCCGTTAGGGCTAATTTCAAAGATTCTTGTGGCTGAGCCTCAGGCATCTTGGTCTTGCCAAATGATAGATAAACTTTGCCAATGTGGCCTATCACCCACTCTATTACTAGAGAGCTGTGAGAATACAGCCCGCAGTTTAGTTTAGTACGACAGAGATTGGTTGACATAGACATTCAGGAAGATAAGGCTTGTTTACCACCTTTTTATAAACAAGTATATGCTAAGACGGATCTTGTCCCAGCAACGTATTTATTTACGATCACCTTGAGTAAATTCAGATGGACCTTCTCCAGGGCCAGGTTCAATGCTTTCCCATCTGCAAAGCTTTATGGGAAATATCTGAAACTATTATATGAAGAACAGAAATGCTCCTGTGGAAAGGCGATCAAAACCACGGCCCACATGCTTTTAAAGTGTTCAATATATCAAAACTTGAGATCTCAATTAATCAGCCCACTGATAAAAGATATGATAAGATATTTCCCCTGCTAACTGGGCAAAGAGGCACCTTTTACCGTGGTGATTCTCTTTATTTAGCAGGGGGAGAGTAACTGGCCCTATCCACTCCCAGCACAGTACTTCCAGTGACTGTTGCTGGTGTGTGTCTTATGTTTCTTTTCAGAATGTGAGCCCTTTGGGGACAGGGATCCATCTTATTTGTTTGTTATTTCTCTTTGTAAACTGCCCTGAGCCATTTTTGGAAGGGCGGTATAGAAATTGAATTATTATTAATAATAATAATAATAATAATAATAATAATAATAATATGAGGGGACAACCTGAGGATCTTGTTGTAGCATATTTATTAGCAGATAAAGAAGCAACTATTTCATATGTTGTAGCTAAATTTTGTTATGTGGTCACCAGATTAAGAACTTCAAAAGAATAGAATACAGTTTTGGGTTCCTTAGTGTTAATTTTAAATTATGTATATACACTTACACCTTTCCAATGCCGTTATTTTATATTATTTTTATGTGCAATTATTATTATTCTAAAGCCGTTATCCATTTATGTGTAATTGATTTTCTATTAATATTTTTCTTTTTAACTATGTAAAGATTTTTATTTCTCTTTTGGTCAAAGACCGTAAATAAAGTATGATGAATATTTGCTTAGAAAATGACATTTAATGAAAAAGAATGCGAGCAGAATGATGAGATCCTCCTATCCACATTTACTTGGAAGTAGGCCCTGCTGAGTTCATGGATGCTCACTCCCAAGTAACTGTACTAAAGCTCCCAGCCTTAAAGTTATACAAACCTTTCCCAGCCACAATAGTAGCTGTCCAATAATTGACGTCTTAAATGCTTTTACCAGGATCAGCTAATTCAATAAAATATAATACCTTCCTTTCTGTATGTGCCTCACTTTCTGGAAACACCAGAATTCCCTCTGCATAATGGTCTTGATTCAGAGAAACTTAATCCCATAAATGAACTTATTACGATCACTAATCAGACAGACGAGCAAACCGGTAATACATTTAGATTAGAATTCTATCATACAGTACACACCAACACAGTAGCCATTTTATGGTGGCATCTAGGAGATAGAGCCAGAAGTTAACAGTTGGTGGATCTTGACAACAGCCGCATAAGATTTGGCAACATGGTGTGATAGAAAATAGCAGGTGTGACTAACCTCCATTTAGTGCTGGAAACTGCTCTGGTAACTACTGCCTTTTTAATTTTCAATATATGGGGAACAGCTGTTATTTCTGTCTCAGGAGTGCTTTGTGTGACCTGAAATCTAGTTGGCACCCAGCATAGTTGAATTTAATTTAAAAACTGCAGACTTTCAGGCATTCCCATCATGCCCAGCCTGTTTTCTTCTCTGTCCCCACTCCTTCTGTTATTTTGCTTAATGTCCAACCTAAGAAGATTTCTGGAGAACTCACAAGCTTGCTCACTACTTTGACATTTTAGTTGATCCTAACAAAGAATTACTCTACTGTGTGGTTTTCTCTAGATTTAAACTGGAGTGTGCTATGAGAAGTCCCACATTTGATAAGCAATTTACAGAGTGCATTGTTTTAAGAGTCATTTATCCTCCAACAAACGTGAAATAATTTTTAATCCTTAGCTTCCTGGTTTGTTAACCATTAAGACTACATACAGGGACATGAAAACAATCCTAGAGAGTTAGCTGTGTTAGTCTGTTACAGAAAACACAATAAAAAAGGAGTCTTGTGACATCTGGAAGGCCAACAGACATATAGTATGCTACAATAAATCTTCTTGCCTTTAAGGTGCCACGAGTCTCTTCTTATGAAAACCTCTTTTGTACTTTCTTTTCAGTTGTGTGCAAATGCATAATGTCATTTTAAATCAATGAAGATGAAGTCCAATGAAGTTTCATGGACCCTTGATTTTGAGTGTTAGTCTACAAGTCTAGAACATACCTGTTTTAAATACAATAATGTGTGTCTGCAGCTTCTGCTTCTTCTTCAGGTAGCCGTATTGCTCTTCAAGTACGCTTACGTCCATCTTGGTTGGCTGCCCAGAACAGTCTGAGGTTTGTTGCTTTGATGGATGAGTCACTAAGAAAATACCACTTGTATATTTATAAGCCTTCACTATTTGTTCCCATAAGAAAGACAAAATCAGGCAGAAGCAAGGCATTTCCTTCATTATGTTTGCCAAAAAGCAAAATATGTTGGTAACATCTGAAATAGTCACAAACAAGGCAATGGCTTCCTTGCATTGATTGGATTCCCTTCAGTACCTGTGCAGAGCTGCTGATTTCAATCAAGTGAAATATCACTTTGCTTCAAATACATCCAGTGTGTCCTGAACCTCTGAATGCAGACTTAATAAAAAGAACTGTTCAACTGGAACTGGTGTTGACTTAAGGCCAAACACATGAACCCTTGCCAAAACCTACAATGAAATACAAAACCTCATTTAACACAGCCAGGGACACAAAAGGCTGGGAGATGCTGGTTGATGCAGCAATTGTAATTTTTAAAAGCTACACTGTTACATGTTGGCAGTATTTCACTTTGGATGTGATTATACTTAATTTCCCCTCATTTATTTTATATTTTATTATTGTGGTAAACTCTGTGAGAACTATTGTGCTTATTTCCCCCTAATTAAGATGTTTATTCATCTGTCTTTCCTGAATATTAGGCATAGTCTTTATTTCGGTCTTTGATAAGCATAACAGCAAAATGAACAAAAAACAGTTAAGACAATCGAGTCCTACTAAGTAACTACTCCTTCCCTTACTGAAGGAGTTACACTGGCTGCCAATATGTTTCTGGGCAAAATACAAGGTGCTGGTTATAATCTATAAAGCCTTAAACAGCTTGGGCCCTGGGTATTTAAGAGTACATCTTCTTCGTTATGAACCCCGCCACCCATTGAGATTATCAGGAGAGGTCCATCTGCATTTGCCACCGGCTTGTCTGGTGGCTACTCAGGGATGGGCTTTCTCCACTGCTGCCCCAAGGCTTTGGCATACGCTCCCTAGTGTAATAAGAGCCTCCCCATCTCCGACAGCTTTTAAAAAGTCTTTAAAGATGCACCTGTTTACCCAGGCTTTTAATTAATATTGTTTTAATGGGTTTTAATGTTGTAACCTGGTTTTCAGGGTTTTAAAATCATTCTGATTGTTTTAACTGCTGTTTTATGATGTTTTAATTGTTAACGTTGTTCTACACTGTTTTATAATCTCTATTTTAATTGTTAATTGATTTTAATGTTTTTGTTTTAATGTATACTGCCCTTTTTGGAAGGGTGGTACGGTATAAAAATTGAACGAATGAACGAATAAATAATAAAATAAATAAGAGATCTCTATAAAATCACCTAAAAACATAGTATAGTGAATAGAAGAAGCTAAAAGTTAAGACTATGAACATAAAACTATATGTAAAAGTTAATCAACACTGGTATCAGAATGATACTGAGTATAAAGGGGGCAAGACAGCCAAATTGTGTGTCTCATACAGAACGGTGTTAAATCTCATTCCATATTGTATTCTATACTATGTATGGCATCAGCATATCCAACAAGTGGACGCAACATACATACAGGTGCTAAAGTGTTCAGTTCTTATGAAACTCTAAACAAATTTTGCTAGCTATGAGGCAGAACTTGGCCACGTTATAGCATCTAAGTCATTCTGATCAGTCAAGAGGAAATTAAGATAAAAAGAATCAGTACAGCCTGGATATGCACTAATATATCGAGAGATAAGCTTATGCCGAATGTCACGATAGTACTGACAGTACAAGAGCTTTCCTGAATATTAAAGTGACTGATAGTAAAATAACAAAGAGGTGTGTAGATGCAGGTGTGGTCATACATTACTTCCTCTTTGTCCACAAGCACGTTTCAGCTGTGGTGTAATTACTGCTGATTCACACCAATTTCATTCTTGCCTTACTGAACAGAATGGATGGTACAAAACCTCATTTGACATCATTACAAGAGCCCAAATTAGAATGGAAGATGAAGTATCCCAGGTTTACTAGACCAGCCCTGGGAAACTGGATACTGAGGGGTGAAAGAAATTTCACTTTTGGGCCTTGGCCATGTAAATAGTAACTTCAGTTTGATAAAGGACTTTCATTCCTTAAAACTCTTCAACATCTGTACCACACATTTTTAGGATTGTGCTACAGTCATCTGAAAGATATGGTACAAAACAGAAGGGATTGTACCACTTAAGAATGCAGGTGGAGGAATCACATTTTTTAATGTCTTCCCATATCAGAAAAATCCCTGAACAGTATCTCAGGGAAAGAGGATTAGGTTTTCCCCCTGACATGCCAGTTTCTTGTATACTCAGAACTTTAAACATATAAATCTCCACCTGCAATCTGAAGTCATACAGGGAGGAAGGATTCTACCCCAAGGTTATTTTGAAGGTGGATGGACTATGACAGAGGAAAGGCCACAAGAAGAAATAGTATTTAACTAGCCAACAGAGTGCATCTGTGCACTCTTTGGGGCTGGCTGTTCCCCTCTCCCTCCTGCCCCACTCTCCCTCCCTCCCTACGCTCTTGCCCCATCTTCCCCTCCCTCCTGCCCCCTCCCCTCCCTCCCCACTCTCTCTTGCCCACCCTCCTGCCCCAGTCTCTCCCGCCCTCCCCTCCTCTTCTGCCCTCCCCCTCCCCTCTTGCCCTCCCCCCTGCTCCTCTTTCCTGCCCTTCCACTCTCCCCCCTGCCCCTCTCTCTTGCCTTCCCTCCTGCCCCACTCTCTCTTCCCCCTCCCCCACGCTCTCTTGCCCTCCCCCCTCCCTCTTCCCCTCCCCTCCCTCCCTCACTCCTCCCCCTGCATTTTTTAAAGCTCTACTTACTGGGCCGCCACCACCGCACCTCCTCCCGGTTGGCGAACAGGAAAGTCCTGCCGCCCGGTTCCCTCCCACGGGCTCCTGGCCTCGGCAGCCGGTCCCGGCACTGCCTGGCCGAGAGCCACCTCCGCGGCCTGGCACCACCCGCGCCGAGTGCTCCTTTGTGGCCAGGCCCACCACACCAAGTGCCGCCTCCGCGGTCTGCCAGGCCCGCTGCCGCCGCTTGCCAGTCTCTGCAGCCGGCCTCCTTGTGGCCGGCCACCTCTCCTACCACCCCTACCTTTCACCCCAGTATCTGGGCCCGCCGCCATCTCGCCGCCATGGCCGGGCCCACGGCCACCGTTGCCGGGCTGGCCAACTGGGGCCGAGTACCAGTTCGGCGGCCCGCTGCTGGCCTCCACAGCCCCACGGCTTGCCTCCTCCAGTGCCAGCCAGTCCCAGGGCCAGCAGGGTGGCCCGCCGCCGCCATTGGCCTGCACCCCAGCCAATCAGATGGCTTGCCAGGACGCACATTCCATGGCACACCTAGGAGAAATATATATATATACACACACACACACACACACACACAATCTTAAACAATACTTCCCTGCTACCTCGACTTCTGAACTGTTTGCAGTATGCCCTGCTATTACCTTTCCTACAGTGCTCTGTCCACTATAGAGACTATTTGCACTATAGGAGGCCATTGACAAGAATTATTAGATATTTCAACATGATTTCACTGAACAGAAATCTTGGGAGTGGGTATGGATGAATGAGCCTTGCACATTCCTTTTCTTAAAACATGTGAACACTACAGAAGAATGGTGTATCTTCTGAATAATCCCCAGAAAAGCACATAATGCTTGCTTTTGTTCATGTAATTTTGAACAGTGTGTCACCCAACCCTCTCTCCACTGCCTTCATCTCATGAATAGGCCAGAAAAGTGATGCTTCCCCCACAGGGTTTGGCCTCTGTTTTCCTGTCTACAAAATAAGAGAATTTTAAACTTGTGGAGTCAGAAGAAGCATTCATTACAATAATGTATTTTAACTTGTTTGATTAGAAGGTATGTGACTGCTGATATTGCACCCTATCAAAGAGCGAAGTGAAAAGGCTTGGGTTTGTATTGGATGGCTTCTAATCAATAAGTCAACATAATTTTCAAGCAGAGTATGATAAGGCTCCTGTGCATAACAAAAAGACCTAGTGGACCTGTTATTTTATTGTTAGCTTTGTTATCTACATCACAGTATAGTACTGCTGACCCATTTTCTTTGAGCCAAAGGACACCACGGTCAAACTTGCTAGGACCCTAAGGTATGGACATGAAGCAATGAGGGAACCTAGCTTGGGGGATTTCTGCCTAGTATGCAGCCATTGGTGGTGCAATATCTCTGCAGCAAAGAAGTTGTCCAAATGACTTCACACATCCAATGTTGGGCTTTCCCCCCTCAATACTACTCGATCCCTGCCACACAGACAAGTCATCTCTATCACTGTATCTCCACATTGGGGAAAAGGTGTGCCTGTTTAATTTCTACCTGACATGCAAGAATTAAAGTCACAGGAGCTTTGGATAGTGATTATAAACCAGAAGGTGTCCAGTTTTGATCTCACTATAGTTACAAGCTAGATGGGGCTACCTTAGGAAAGCAACTTGGGGCCAAACTTGATCCGATGTTAGTCATGTCATTTAGCGTTATGTGTTTGATTTCTGTTTCTTAAATAGTAGCAGTGTGGAGTCCTGGGGCCGCTGTTCCCTCTAACAGGGATTCCCAGATGTTGTGGACTACAACTCCCAGAATCCCCAACTGCAATGACTTTTGCTTGGGGATTCTGGGAGTTGTAGTCAACAACATCTGGGAATCCCTGTTAGAGGAAACAATGACTGGGATGTCAGCGAGGGCGAAGGTAAGCCTCAACCCTTTCTGCTGCAGTCCCCATCCAGTTTAGGGCATCTTGTGGCTACTATTTGCTTTGGAAGCTTCCCTCCCAGGGCAAGCAATAGCATCAGGATCCCCAATCCAACTCGGAATTGCAGCAAAGGGAAAGGATGAAAGGTTCTCTCCACTGTTGTTATGGTCCTGATCAGTGGCATAGCGAGGATGCTTGTGGCCCCAATTTATTAGATTGTAAACCTGTGTTGTGTTTTTAATTTTTGTACACTGCTTACAGAATGTTTAGATGTCATATAAATAAAAGAATTGAACAAATCCATCTCTCCTTGAATAGGCCAGTTATTTATTTATTTATTTATTTAACTGACCTATATGAGGAGAAATTGATTTGGGTAATTATTTTATCCTAAAAAAGAAGAGTACTGTATATGCATTAGGGTACACTTATGAAAAGTGCCACCATATGGTGAAAGACTAGGAGTCTATTTTGGGTAGCAGTGCCATTTCAGGTTTTAGTACATGTGCAAAATTCACAGCAAACCTCAAAGGCTCGTGGATAAAGCCAACATTAAATTGCCCCCCCAAAACCAACAACCAAGGCAGCAGCATATTTGAAGAGCATTCGATTTGGCTGCTTTTGATACTTTGTAACAATCAGAGGCACCAGTGCAGAGATACAGAAATAATTACATAGAGGATAAAACACAGGGTTAAGGGCATCCCCCGCTTAACAGGGCTGTCAATTTGTAAGTGGAAGAGGGGAGGCAAAGTCAGCACTAGGCAGGATCCTGTGTGTGGGGTGGTGGTGGTAGGGTAGGGTTGTCATATTCAAGTTCTCCAAATCTAGGCACACTAATTGGCACATTATGCAAATTAGCTTGTAAATAATTCACATGTTATATAAATTATGCAAATTAACTGATGCACTGACCAGACGCCTTGTATTTGCTCTGGATCTCTACCAACAACAGCTGAGAAGGATCTCTTTACTTTACCATTTACCTGAACATTAAACACCCAGACTTTATATTCCAACATCCCCTAATATACAAGTTCAGTCTTAACCTTGTCTAATAAGCTGTGTGTAGTGCTGTCATGGATTCATCACCAACTGCAGACTACCACCCCACTCCATTTTCCAGTACCTGAATATGCTATTTACTGGTGAAGGTGATGTTACCAGATAAGATTGGTGAAGATACCAAATCAAAGCTTATGCTGAGGAACAGTACCAAGTACATTTTCATCATCACTGAATTCTACAATTGACCCTACAAAACTGGCGCTAGGGATTCAGGCTTTCATGCGTGAGCCTTGTCATGGTCACCATTTACATCCTGAGATAAGAATATAAAATGTAACTCCAAAATAACTCCTTTTGATTTAGAATACTAACGTAGGCTGGAAAAGAGTAGGGGGCAGGGAGAATTCATGGTGGCTTAGAGGAAAATTTAAAACACCCCCCCAAACAAAACAATATCTATAGAAAACATATAGTTTATGATATTTTAAAGTTTTATTTATGATAATTTTAATCTGTTTATATGAATTTTTAGGTTTTGGTTGTTTGATTGGATTGTAAGCCACCCTGAGATTTTAAAAAGTGTGGTATAGAAATGAAATAAATAAATAACTACACGAAGTTTGAGATATTAATAGCAGCAATAGAACAATAGAGCCTTGATGCTGCTGCCCAGAACAAAATTCATTCCGCATACAGATAAAAAAAATTAGAGAGAACACTGCTCCCAAGTGCCGTATAGAGATACCCACTGCTGACAAAAAACAAAGAGGCTATGCTCCTGCGCTACGCTGATGACACCACTCTGGGCTGCTATGAAGGCCTTGGAAATGATATTTAGATGCCTGATGTGTCTACATCTACAAAGATTAGAATTGTTCGGACAATGGTTTTCCCCGTGACACCCTATGGATGCGAAAGTTGGACTCTGAAGAAGCAAGATAGAAAAAACATTGACACTTTTGAACTTTGGTGCTGGAGAAGACTTTTGAGGATACCATGGACAGCCAGGAAAACAAACAAATGGATCATAGAACAAATCAATCCAGAATTTTCACTCGAGGCACAAATGACCAGGCTCAAACTATCATACTTCGGAAACATTATGCGAAGACCCAGCTCCTTTGAGAAGTCCACAATGCTGGGGAAAATTGAAGGAAAGAGAAGACGACCAGCAGCAAGGTGGATGGACTCGATTACGACAGCAATGAATGCCCCACTGAGAGACCTTAAAGGTCAAGTTGATCATCCTGGAGAGAATCTATCTATGTGGTCGTTAAGAGTCGACACCGACTCGACGGCACTTAATCAATCAATCAAATTCTCACAATGGGAAAAAACTGGGCTGGGGCCCAGCCCAGTTTTCTCCCATCGTGAGAACTACTGGGTTCACAGGCGAGCCCGGTGGTTCTCTGGTGGCTAGGCCGCCAAATAAGCCCTTCCCTTAAACGAGGTTAGCAGAGTGACCCTGTTTTCCCCATCGTGAGTTGTTACAGCACAGCTCTGCGTTACCTTGCGAGGAGGCCCCCACTAGGGGGCTAAAACGAGCCTCTCGGTGTTGGGGAGGAGGTGTCTCCCGAGGATGCCCTGTGCACTCGCGCAGGGCATCCTGGGACTTCCGGTGGCTGGGCGGCCCCCCGATCCCTGCAGCCCCTACTGGCTCCATGATGGAGCTGTTAGTTGTGTGGGTGGCTGATCTGGCTGCCCAGCAACAAGTGGCTGCTTGTTTGCAGGGAGAGCAGGCTAAGCCCGCTCTCCCCACAGAACCCTCCCAGGCTCAACACATGGATCGTGTTTGGCAATCTTCCTCGGGTGAGGGGGTTACTTATTTTGAACCTCTCCCTGCCAGCCTTTCCTGCTTCACCTGCCTTTCTCCAAGTCCACTGGTGGAACAGAATAGTGACATTTTGCTCCTTATCTCTGCTTTTACAAGGGCTAGAGCTTAGCTGTTTTGTTTTTTAATGGAAGCAGGGAATCTAGGCAAGCTAACCGGCTAAAGCGGCATTGGGGAATGTGCTTAAAATCTGCTAAATACCCAGAAATCTGGAGGAGATGTCAACCTTATGGAGGCGGGGGGGGGGACCAAAAGGGACAAAGTCCAATAGGTTCTGGAGCAGAGTTTCTCAACGTGTGGGTCCCCAGATGTAATTGGACTTCAACTCCCATAATTCCCAACCAAAGGCCACTGGGGCTGGGGATTATGAGAGTTGAAGTCCAATAACATCTGGGGACCCACACGTTGAGAAACCCTGAGGGTCAGAAGGTGGAGTCAGGAAAAAGAATATAAGGCAAAAGAAAACAAGCTGCCACCTGGCTGATTCAAACCTTGGAGAAGCCGCTGCCAGTCTGGGTAGACAATACGGAGCTGCTAGAGACAGACCAATGGTCTGACTCAGTATCAAGCAACCTCCTATGTTCCTAAGAAGGTACCTGACTGAGATGGCAGCCAAAAATACCCAATGGGCGAATGCATCGGCCCCCGACGAGGGAGGCCTGGCCCCGCTGATCCTTCCACGGGGCCCCTGGCGTCGGAGGTGGGCTCGGGCTCAGCAGCAGCCGGGCCCGTGTGTGTGCGAGCCCAGGAAGGCGGGTCGCTGCTGCACGGAGGGGCAGGGAAGGAGGGAGGGCAAGCTAATATACCAACCCGAGGCTGCACAGGTCAGGGGCTGGCTGGCCGCGGAGAGGAGGGGAAGAGGCCGCCCTCGCCGTGTGAGAAGCGGCGGGTTCCTCCTTCCTCGCCTGGCCGCCCACGACTAGACACGAGGAGGAGGAGGAGGAGGAAGAGCGAGGAGCCCTCCTCAGGCCGCCATGGCCGCTGCTGCGCCAGCCGAGCCCTGCTACTTGGGGTGGGACTTCAGCACTCAGCAGGTATCCCCCCGCATAGGAGCGGCGGCGGCAGCAGGGCCGAGAAAGCCCCGTCCCCGCCTCCCTCCCACGCTGCGAAGGGCCAGGCGAGCCGCCGCTGACGCTGCCACTCCAGCTCAGCTGCCTTGTCCTCAGAGACGGGCAGGAATGTTGTCTAAGGCGGCGGGGCGGGTGGTGGTCTGAAGTGGCAGGCGCTTCTTCTAGGCCGCTCGCCTTACACAGGCCTGGGCTGGTGCGCAAGCGCGGGGTCCTCCTCAGCAGGGCTGGTGTGGGCGCTGTTGGACTACAACTCCCGCCCCGCCCTCCCCAGCAGCCTCGGGGCGGGCCTTTGGTCACTGGGGCTGGGAATGATGGGAGTTGTAGTCCAGTAACACCGGGGAATCCGCAGCGCGGCTGCTGGGCGCTCCTGGGGGCAGTCTGAGGCTGCGGCTGAGCGGTTCCTCTCCTTCCCCGAGGCTTTGTCAGGAGGCCTGAAGGAAGCCTGCGTCCTAAAGTGCAGCCCAGCTTCTCGGCGCGAGCCCTTTTGGGCGAAACTGTCGGCGAGATCTGCCGCAAGCCTGCATTAAGAGCCCTTCCAGCAGGGCGGCCCCTATAGGGGCTCGGTCAGGACAAACGCGGTGCATGGAGTCCCAGCGATGTGAAGCAGCGGCAGTGTGCAGATTCCCGCCTGGAGCCTCCCTGTCTCCACCACCAGCCCTGGAGCACAGGCAGCCCCTTCCCTGCAGCAGCAGCAGCAGCAGCAGCAGCAGCAACAATTGCACGCGGTTGCAGCAGGCCCTGAGCGGCATGCATGCTCTGCTTGGCTGTGCACAGTGGAGGTTCTCACTGGCCCGCACTCCTCTCTGAGCAAGCCCGAGAGAAAAGCAGCGCGACTGGAGCTGACCCTGCAAGCAGCCGTCGGGGTGAGGGTGGGGGCTCGACGGGGCCAAAGGGCAGCTGCTGCTCTGGGAGCCACATTCGGGGGCCAGGAGCCCTGGGGACAGGGAGGGAGACCTCGGTCAGGAATCTCTCCCCTCCTGCTGCTAGCGTGGGGCTTGGGCCAAATGTCCTGGTTTCAGAGGCGTATCTAGGGAAAACGGCGCCGGGGCAAGCACTGAAATTGTGCTCCCCCCCCACGTCCCCCCAACATACATCTGACTGACACACATGTTTCAGAAAACTTTTATTTTAAAAATTTAAAAAATTACAAAAATTACCAAAAATTTCAAAATACATTACATACTTAGGTTTTTCCTCACAACAACCCTGTGAAGTTGGCTTGTATCTCAAACATCAGAATTATGATGCAATGATGATGATTATGATTATGATACCCCTCCCTCACGCCCTGGTTCTGTTCCTGACTTTCCCTTGTGAGTGACTGTATTTTAACAAAACGAAAACCAAGGACTCCAAAGTAATTCGAGGGACTAGGGTGATAGTGCTAAAGACTCCTTATTCTCCCGCTGTTAAAGAAAGACTCCCCTTTTCCAAAACCGTGCGCTATTTACACCAGAAAAGGTTTCAAATGGAGGGGGAAGCATTTATGCATTTATGCTTTGTTTTATGTTATGATTTCAAAGTTAGAAAAACTATAAAAGGGCCATTTTAGAGAAGATATGCACTGCCTTAGTTGCAAATCCTGCTTTTTTGAGATTCCCTGCAATTGAATAAAGCGATAATATACACCTTTGCTATTTAAATTGGTTGGAGAGTATTTATGACAATAAAAAATGAAATGGCATTTCAGATGCAGCATTGGTAGCCTAAGACCACTCAGGTTTAACTAATCTTCATCACATTGACAAAAAGAGCAATTAAAATTAAAATCCATGACTAAAACCAAACCACTTTGGGGTTGTTTTTAATGAAAGGTGGTATATAAATTTAACAATAAATGTTTAGAAGTATATACTTTCACCCCCTGCCCAACCTACAATTAATTCCAGCTTATTTTCAAAGGGCTTCAAGTTTTATTTACAAATTGCTTGGCAGCACCAATGTTTAAGTAATCGCTAATTGCTCCTAATGATAGTTTTACTTATTGTTAAATTTATATACCACCTTTCATTAAAACATTCTCTGTTCATCTGATTTTCAGTCTGGTTAATTAAATTGGTGGAGGTTTAGACTTTCCTGATGGGCTGAAACAGCTAATCCATTTTGATGATGACATATAATTAAATTAGCTTGCATTACATAGTGAAAAAGTCCAGGAAGGGAGAGATGGGGGGATGTGGAACCCAAGGTTCCACATCCCCCCATCTCCCCCTCCCTGAACCTTTTCAGTTAAAACGTGGTTAGATTATAGGGGAGGAAGGACTTGAATGAGCAAAAAGGGGAACTGGTTCGGGCGTTCAGGAAGTTGTTCAGAAGAGGGAGTTGTTCAGGAAGTTTGCTCTGGTGCGTGTCCTCCTCTCGAAGCATGCGCGACTGGCGGCGGGGTGCGCCGGGGAGTGAGAGTCAGAGACTTGGACTACGAAGACGCTGCGGCGCCCAGTGCTGGATGAGCAATGCCAATGGGGGGGGGGCGGCGCCGGGACCGGGGGAGGGGGACTGCTCTGCAAAATAATAATAATAAAAAAAAAAAACCAAAAAAATTTTTTTCCGGCAAATCGGCGGGGGCACTTTTTGGCGCCCCCTGCCAAGTGGCGCCCGGGGCACGTGCCCCCCCGCCCCCTATAGTTACGCCTATGCCTGGTTTGGCCCCTCCAAAGAATAATTCTGCCTTCCAGGGGAGCTATAGAGAACCCTTTTAACAAAACCGTGACTTTCCCAGCAATTCCGATGAGTCTGAGTTCAGGCATGCACCCCACACTTTAACCAACCAGGGGTGGTCCAAGAGATTTTGCTGCCTGAGGTGGCAGCACCCCTTTCTGGCCATCTGTAGGCGGAGGCTCGGCGTTCTCAGGCCATGCTACTGAGGCAGCAGTCCTGACTCTCGGACCATTCCACCAAACCAGGCAGTGGTGGCACTCCTGGGGGCAGGAGAAGAAGAGTTGTGCCCCAGTGGGGCAAGGAGAGGGAAATGAATTGCATGTTCCAGCAAGCAAGGAAGGGTAGCGGCAGTGGATGGCAGGGTGGCTCCCATGATGGTGAGGGCCCAGGATATGCTGCTGCCTGCACACTTTCCTGCATCCGTATCTGAGGCAACTGCCTCCCGCAGCCTCTTGGAAGAGCCCAGCCATAACCCTTCTCTACTCTACTGGCTGGCACTGTGGATTAGAATGGGAAGCTTTACCTGCAGGCAGTGTGTTGTATAATCCTTCCAGGCACAATGAATGCACTGTGCACTGCCCTGTGTTAAGGGCAGACCCCACCCCTCTTCCCCCAAACCCTGCTGCAGGCCTGTGTTTGGAGTTACACTGGGGAGCAGAACTGTGTTAATAAACACATCTATGAACTGTGTTGTTAAACACAGAGCCTGAAATAGGTAGTCAAAGTTCAATGGCATTAAGGAGGAAATGACACTCTGCACATGCTCAGGTGAAAACTCAATTTATCACAGGCTCAAGGCTCAAAGAAGCCCTAACAGTCTCTGTTGTGAATAATAGCACAGTTGCCCACCCCAGGCAGGCACCTTATGATGAGGGACTGCAGGGATGCACAACTTTGACCCCCTTGCAAATGTTGGGCTGCGTCTCCCATAATCCCTGATTATTGTCCACTGTGCCTGGGGATGAAGGGACTTGTAGTCCAACAAGAGGGGAGGGACAAAGTTGTGCAGCCCTAGTTTAATGTGTCGTGTTACACATTAACAGCTGATCCTGTGCATATTTGCTCAGAAGTAAGCCTCATCACATTCAGTGAAGCTTGCTCTTAAGTGTGTGTGCATAGGACTGTGACCTTCGTTTAAATCAGGCAGGACTCTTCCTGGAACCTGTTATGAATGTCAAGCCTAGGGCCATTTCACACACTACACAGGCAAATGCTGGTTTGCCACTGCATGTGCACTAAGCAGGGCTTTGTAGCCAATTGTAGCTTCCTGGTATGTGCAACAATTGTGTTGTGACCTTCACGATTTAAATGTTCTCTCACTGAAATGATGGGGAGCTACATAATAGCATTCCATTTATTTCAGTGAAGTTTGTACAGGCGTCCTTCCCAATGGATGGTGTACTTTGTCTTTTGACATCTCAGATGATTTGAGCTTTTGAAATTTTGCCTTTTTAGAATTTGAATTTGAATGTTAATTTGAACCCAAAGATTGATTTATTGCACATTGTTTTAGGCTCCGCTAATCATAAAACACCTAAGTTGTGATAAAATCTTTAGAGCTGGCAAACTGGAGAATCTCAGTCCCTTCAGCCATTATACTGGAAAACAAATGCTTCTTGTGCTTGCTGAGTTCCAGCAAATTCAAATGAGAAATCAAAGGTTAACCTATGAAGTTCAGTCATGGTTTGTAGGTTACTTGTTAAAATATTCCAGCCTCTTTGCCCTGACAAAACTGAAGACGTAGAAGAGTATCATGTTACCAGATAAAGGATTTATCTTGCCACAGGTGTTACACTTTAAAAGATGAAAAACGACTTGATTATTACTTTTAGACTCTGTTTTTTTCTCTTGGGATCACAAATCCTGAGCATTTTTATGAGGGAGAAATGAAGCTTGGCTTGTCCAAGGGGAACTGAGACTTAGTCACTACACCAAGAAGTCTTAGTTGCAATAATTTTTTGTATGTGAGGGTAAGAGCTTGACTGGTCAAAATCTGCAAACACTCTTACATTTTGTTGCTACTTCAAACGTTAGCATTGGAGCTGTTCATCCTTGCACTAAAACACACACCCTTAACTTGGATATGACCACCCTTCTCCCCAGTAGCTATGTGAAAATGCTAAAGTGGTTCAGGTTCAGAAACAATTTTCTCTCCCTGGCCTTCCCACCTCAAGGAAATTAGCAGAAAAAATGATGAGATTAAGATGTTTATGATGAACTGATGGACTTGTACATAACTGGCTTGTAAAAAAAAAAAAGCTAAATAAAAAGGGAAAAGAATCTGATAACGAAGATCAAGAAATGGGAAACTGTGATGGGAAATTGTGAGACAATTTTCTGTACTGGTCATGGGAACTTCAGCAAGGTTGCACAGCCCTCCTGTAGATGTTTGAATAAAATCCCTATAATTCCTGTCTATTGGCCACTGTGGTTGGGGATTATAGGAATTGTAGTCTAAAAATAGTTGGAGGGCCAAAATTGTGCAACCCTTTTCTAATGTGTACCCAGGAAACAAAGCAGTTGTGGGTAATCATTTTCTGTACTTGGGATGAAAAGCAGAATGAGCTAGCTTCTTGTTTTTTTTCAGTTATTGGTCACACAAAAACGATCAGTTCTTCCAGTGGAGATGTGCATTTTGTAATGAGTGATATATTTTCTTTTTCTTCAGCTGAAAGTAATTGCTGTGGATGAACAACTACGAGTCATCTATGAAGACAATGTTAATTTTGACAAAGATCTTCCAGAGTTTGGGTATGTTTTGTCATTAGTGCCATATTTGGTACAAAACAGCTGACTTGCACTAGGATATTACAGCTATTTAAATCTTTTGAATGTGTAAAGGGAAGCATTGGGCTGTTGGGACATTACTTTCTCACCGTTGGCCTCTGCATATGGTGAGATCAGTTCCCATCTGAATCCCCTTTCAAAAGTTACATTGACTACTTTCTAGTCCTCAGGTACAGAAGCCAATTTTAGGGACAAATTACACATTTTTTTAAGAGATCAGCAATTGCACAGGTTCTTTAAGAAACCTCAGGTGGATGCCATTACCTACCACCTCCCATCATCCTCCCACTTCAGCAATGGAATATGGAGACCCCGGTTTGAGAACTTCAGACATAACAGTTTCCTAGACAAACCTTGGTAGTCTAAAGGAGTTGGCGGTCTGTTGAAGGGGCATGCCATTCCCTCTTCATGTACTGGAGCTTGGAGTGTCCAATTTTTTTCCAGGCTTATGTGCATCTCACTCTCAGCTGGACATGCATCAGTTGCTGCCACACTAGACTTCTGCTCACTGGCTGGTTTTGTATACTGCCCTTATCTATATCACTAACACCTTTTCTACGCTGACATATTTGTAACTGTATCTCAGGCTTTCTGCTGTACGTATTTGGTCTTGAATAGCCTGATTTAGACATGCTGCATGAGTGTACAGATGTCTCTTTACACTTATACATGTGTTTGTGTGAACTACTGTATCTGTGTTCCTTTAAAAAGTGAACCTGGATATAAGCCCTTCAAATGCATGGTACAGATAGGAAGTGTACTGCTGTACCTGCGTTCAGCATAACATGTGAATGACTGTACTTGTGTACACTATACACTTGTATGAGTTTTGAACATAACATGTGAATGGGCCTTATGTCTCACTGCTTTGCGGTATATCTCAGCCTAAATAAAAATGTAAAGGTGTTGTTGCTACATCAGAGCTTCAGAGATGAACTTCAGTATCAGTTCAAACTGATGTGGATTAAAAGGCCCTCTGCAGATGCAGGGCTCTCCTCCCATAGATCTCGTTGAAATGTCAGGGAACTGTGCTAAAATTATTTTTGTATGGCAACCTTGTAGTGGGCACATTTTCTCTGGCATTCTTGAGTGGTTAGAATTTTCAAGTTTGGCGATCTTTGAAGTGTACAAGTGCATTAAATGTGCTCTTCAGCCACAAATGATCATAAGGCAAGATTTTGCTTGGGGGAAATGCAAAGCATTATTTTCCTGCTCATTTAAATATTATTCTGCTGCTATGCTCACTTAAATGTTGTGTTTCCTGCAGCACTCAAGGTGGTGTCTATGTTCACAGTGACAGACTGACAGTGACTTCTCCCGTATTAATGTGGATCAAGGTAAGTATATTTAATGCATTTGGTCAGTGCCTGAAAAAGAAGGCAGGTCCATTCTCAAGTTGCCTTCCCCCCATTCTCCCTCTTGCACCCCTATTTGTGGCACTGGGAGGATGGGGCTGTAGCTCAGTGGTAGAGCATCTGCTTTTCATGCAGAAGGTCCCAGGTTCAATTCCTGACATCTGCAGGTTGGGCTGGGAAAGATTCCTGCCTGAAACCTTGGAGAGGTGCTGTTGGTGTCGGCAATACTGAGCTAGATGGACCAATGAACTGACTCAGTATAAAGCAGCTCCTTATGTTCTTGTGTCCTGGATCCTTGCTTTTTTGAATATGTGAGGTGGCTCATTTGCTAGATTTTTGTGACAGATGCCCACTTGAATCTTAGTGTGAGCAAGGAAGAGGAAGCTGCTGTAATCTGTGTCTGAATCCATGCTTGGCATTGCTTTGGGAAAATATGTGATGATGGGACACAGGAGATCCAGATTCAAATCCTGCTGTGTCATATAGCTTGCTAGGTGGCCTTGAGTAAAGCACTATCCCACCTCACACGTGTGATGTGAGGATCCCGTGAAAGCAGAGGTGCATGAAGGTTTTGAAAGGGCTTAGAAGGGCTTTTCTGCACTCCTGCACTCCAGAGTATGTTTCTGTGTTGAACTACCACATATTTAGCAACTGGTGTGAGAGATGAGGACTGGATTAGTACCAGCAATGTACTTGGAGTACTAAGATGGCTTTCTGTTCCTTTCCTTTCAGGAGAGGGGGAAACTATCTTCTTGCTGGACACTCATGGGCTAAGTGCTAAACATAGGAAGTTGCCTTGCTGTCCTGCACATCTTCTGCCCTACCAGGCTAAATGCAGCCCAACGATGTACAGCAGCCCACTAGGGACAGCAGCCGATTTTGCTGCCTGCCTGGAACTTCAAGCATTAGGGGGCTTCTCAGGCATCTGGCAGGCCACACAATATGGGTGCTTGTCTTTTTTCAGCCTGACAAGTCCCATGTTATGTGGGCCTGGGTGAGGGATTGTTAGCCATGGGAAGGAAACCCATCCAAGGAGTGAATGTCCACCCTATCCTTAGATGAGAGAGGAGGATCCATGCTTGCTTCTGGAGCCAAAGGGATAAAGACAGTTTACCTTTCTCGTACACTCTTACTTCAGTGCAGGGATCCTCAGCTTTTGGAACACAGGGTCACAGGTAGCTGCTTTCTACTGAGTCAAACCATTGGTCCATTTAGCTTAGTATTGTCTACACTGACTGGCAGTGGCTCTCCAAAGTTCCAGGCGGGAGTCTTTCACGGCTCTACTCGGACGTGCCTGGGATTGAACCTGGGATCTGCTGCATACATTTGGGGACCCAAGGTAGGAAACCCCTGCTACAGCAGCAGGAGTGTGAAGTACTTATCTAGTGCAGATGCTGCAGATGGGGGTGGGTGGGGGGATGGCAACTCCCTTCCCTGCTCAATTAGGAGCTGCCATTGTTTTTGCTGTTGCCTGTTTGGCTCCGTCTGTGTCATTAGATGACACTGTGTCATCTTCTTAGTTCAGCATTATTAAAATTGGTTTATGCAAGAAGCCATTACATTTTGCAGACAATAATTTGCTTGTTTTCAATTTCTGTTTGGATATCGTTTGAATTTCTTTTGACACTGCAGTTTCCTGCATCTTGTGCTTTTCATTTGTTTAAGCAGTCAAATTGGCACCATTGTTTGCAATAACAGATGTGTTAATTTAAAAATTATGTCAAAATCGTTCATGATTAAACAGAGTTTTCACATAATTACATTTTCTTTGCACTTAACCCTGCTGAAGCTGTATTGGCCTTTCCTTCTTTTTAATATTAAGCACTATTTTCTTTCTCTTTGAGGAGGGAAACCAGTTTGACTCCTTTTCTTATTCCTTGTTTATTCAACACTGGACCTTTTTCAATAGCAGTTTTAATTCTTATATCCTAGTCCCAAGCGTGTTTATGTGGAAGTAGGACCAGATGACAAAGAAAACATACTTCTTTGGCTCTTTATTAATGCACCCCATATGGTGACAAAGGAATACATTCACAGATTGCTATTCTACTGAAAAGTCTGTAACTGCATCTTTGTTTCACTATATTCATAATAAGAGCCCTGGAGCATTTCCAGACAGGGCTTCTAGCTTGTTTCTCCCCCGGAATGGAGGTTGTGTGTTCACACATCAGCCAGATTTACCCTGAAGTCCCTGCGAACTATTGGGGAACATTTCACACATGATTCAGATTATTCATGCGTTACCCCAGCCTGGTTTATGTCTGGGGTAAAAAAATCCACTATTTGTGTATGTTTATTTGGGCAAATTCAAATTCGCAGTAAAACCTTGCAGTAAAATCCACTATTTGTGTATGTTTATTTGGGCAAATTCAAATTCGCAGTAAAACCTCACAGTAAAGTAAATAACCCCTGCTAACTTGGCAAAGAGGTACCTTTTAATGTGGTGATTCTCTTTATTTAGCAGGGGGAGAGTAACTGGCCCTATCCACCACCAGCACAATACCTCCAGTGACTGTTGCTGGTGTCTATTTTATGTTTCTTTTTAGAATGTGAGCCCCTCGGGGACAGGGTTCCATCTTATTTGTTTGTTATTTCTCCATGTAATTTTTGGAAGGGCGGTATAGAAATCGAATAAATAAATAAAGTCTGCTGCCTAGAAATGCTCCTTCTGGATCAGGCCTAAGCCTGTCTAGTCCAGCACCCTGTTTCCCACAGTGGCCCACTAGGTGCCTCTGGGAAGCCCACAGGCACAAGATGAAGGCATGCCCCCCCTCCTGCTGTGGCTCCCCTGCAACTAGTATTCAGAGGCCTCCTGCTTCTGAACCTGCAAGCAGCCTACTCAGACTAGTAGCCATTGGTAGACTTGTCCTCGAAGAATTTGTTTATAAGTAGGACCATGTAAGAATGATCAGATGTCTCACCTCGTGGTGGGGTTTATTTGTAAAACGTGAATATGAACTCAGTGAAATACAAGTAGCAGATCTGGGAAAGAGGAACATTTTCATCAAGAAACACATGATTTCTCTTTAAAAACAAAGCACACACTTACACACACAAGTACGCAAATTCACTTTTGGGCTCGCTCTCTCTGTGTGCAAATCCATGTACATTGGTTGCTTGCAACTTTGTCCAGCAGATGGTTGAAGATCATTTTTATATTTTATAAAATCTTTTATAAAAGATTATATATTTATATATTTTATAAATTATATATATATTATATATTTATATATTTATATATTATATATTTTATAAAACCATCAAATCTGCACAGCAGAACCTGACATATATTACTGTGACTGCTTTCCTAGTGTATACTTGCTTTCAAGAGCTGTGTAGGTATGAGGTGGTTCTGAGCCGTATTTCCAGGCAGTGTTTGCAGAACCGAAAGATTGGACATATTGTTTCCTCATTTTGCTCTCAGCCGCTATCTCGAGCATATGCTGTGTGACCTCATGCAGGAAGATCACTTTGTGTCCCAAAGAGCATTTTATGTGGTAGTGTTGTCCATTTTGTTGTCCATTGTCTTTTGTGTCCCCAAAACTGCATGTTTTGTGTCATGAAAACTGATTTTAGCAACTTTTGTGACCATGTGCTTTTTGCTTAGATTTGCTGGACAATTGCCTAATCTGGACTGACTTTCCCCACAATTAGTTGGGAAAATCGAAGTTTCACACAGCCTTGCTATTCAACCTGATCTAAAGATCCACAGAAGCTCTGATGTGCACTGGGAGCTCTTGTATGAGCAAGGGCTAATTCATCCAGTAAATATTTGGACCTGGCCCCCAATATGACAAGTGTTGTATTCTGTCTAGTAATCTTTTATGTTTTGTTGTTTAGAAGTTTGTTCCAGTGGAGATCTGGTAGAGAGTGTGGGAGGTAGAGTCAGAAAGGAAAGGAGAGGGAAAGGAGAAGGAGAAAATGGAGTTGTTTCTGAATAAAGTCTTAGTTAAATCTACATAAGATCATGTTGTGTTTACAAGGGAAGCAGTTACAAAACATTTGGTGATGAGATTTTGAACCAGCTAAGCGTGTAGGTCTGAAAAGCTTGTGAATGTTCCTGCACCTTCATTTCATTGCATTACTGGGCCTACATTCCTGAACTGCTTTCTACTATTGCTGCTCCTGATTGTTTCTCCAGCTTTCTGACCTGCAGCACAGCCCCTGAAGGTACTTTTTCCTTATCAATCCTGGACTCTGTTGTTCACTGGATACCCGCTGCAGCATGGCTCAGATCCCACCATGATGTTTTTTTCTTGTCCACCCACGGAGAACATTATTTTCCCTTGAAACAATGGAGGTCCTATTTCTGCAATTACCTCCTCACTATACAGACTCTTGATTTTACTCCAGCAAAGCAGAAGGCTATATTGCTTCACTGCCTGGGCCCTGAAGGCTAGAGAATATTTCCCTTTCCTGCCAACTTAGAAGGGGATGCCAATTCTTATGAAGCTGCTCTTCACATTTCAACCCTACTTTGAATGTGATTGCTGAATGTTACAAGTTCTATTCTAGATCCCATCTGCCTGGCGAATCTATCGATCAGTATGATACAGCATTGCATGCCTTAGGTGTAACGTGTGAGTTTGCCAACTTTACAGATGAAATGATCAGGGATCAGATTGTTATGAAAACAAACTGCTCCAAACTGAGTGAAAAACTACTATTGGAACTGAAACATACTTTGTATAAAGTTATAGAGATGGCTGGGAGGATGGAAAATGCTCTTCACTGTGCCAAATTGCTCTCTTTGGTATCCCAAAACCCACTCCCTGAAATGCAGGCTGGTCAGTCTAAATCCTTCCATGCCCGATCTTCTCATTTGGCAAATAAATATGGCACTGTCCCAGAAAGTGGCAGCACAAGAAAGGAGAAGCTACCAGTGCTACTGATGTGGAGATTCTGCCCACAAAGCAGATTTTGCTCACTGTCCTGCAACTGAAGGTCACTTGCAACAGGTCCAAAAATGGGGGGAGGGTACTAGCTCAGTATTTTCTACCCTGACTGGCAGCAGCTCTCCAAGGTTTCAGGCCAGAAGTGTAGGGAGGCTGGCGGCAGCCTGTGTGTGGCTCCTCTGTGGCCCCGTGGCCCCACATCTGTCAGACGCAGGGATGTGGTCTCCCTCCCAAATGGGGTTGTGCGGCCCCGTTTGGAAGGGAGATCGGCCTGCGCTGCGTTGGGCAGCGTGGGCTGGAGTGACTCTCCCTGCCATGGTGCCAGTGCAGCGCAGGCCAATCTCCCTCCCAAACGGGGCCACGACCAGGAGTGGCTCTCCCTGCCTTTAAGGGAGGGAGCACTCTGGCTGCACTGCCAACGCAGCGTGGGCTGATTTCGGTTCTGTGTGACCCTGTTTGGGACTGAAATAACGCCGCCCCCCATCTGATGTCAGACGCGAGGGGCGTGCCTGGGGCTGTGCTCGCAGGCCCTGATTGGTGGCGGTCGGGGTTCTTTGTACTCATTCGCCCAATGGTGTCTCCACCCCTGTTTCAAGCAGGAGTCTTTCCCAGCCTTACCTGCAGATGCTGCCAGGGATTGAACCTGGGACCTCTTGTGTGCAAAGCAGATGCGTTACCATTGAGCTACAGCCTTATCCTCTAATGTTTGAATATCACCCACCCCTCGTATTTTAACAATGCGCTGTTATTTAGCAAATTAATTTATTCAGTTTCTTGAAAGGTCCTTTGGTTGTTAACTCATTCTTCAGTATTCTCTTAATATTTATCACTAGTGGCAGGCAGGCATCTACTCCCTGTTTAATGCTGAGGCCCATGTGAGCTCGTAATGTCCTGGAACAATGGAGTTGTTCTTGATCCATTTTCTTCTTCTAGGCTCTGCACGTGATCTTGGACAAGATGAAGTCATCTGGATTTAACTTCTCCAGAGTAAGAGCTTTGTCTGGAGCTGGACAGGTTAGTTCAAAGTAGGGCTGCAACCTTTAGCCAATCAGTTAGATGAACACATTAACATCCCATTTAATCAACTGAAATGTTCCTCTGCTTTATCGAGCAGCATATTTTTCAAAAAATGTTAGTTCTTTTTACCGTAAGTAGTTGTTTAAAAAGGAGATGACAGGCAGGCACCATCTTCAAAGAGCCATCTCGGATCTCTCCCGTACAGGAGAGAATTTCCTCTTCTTAAAATGCCACCTGCTGTGACCGACACATGCACCATTCTAGAAACAAATTATGCTTTTTTCTTCAAAACGATGGATGTAGTCATATGCAGTTACAGAGATCTAACTGAAAATCAGTTAAAACTCATTTCATTAATATTTTCTTAACTGGGTGCCAACCCTAGTTAAAAGCAGGGGGCAGGAAAAGTCCAGTATTCTGGGCTGTGTGTATTCCACACTAACAATACATAATGTTATGTCCCTGCAGTCCAGATTCTGCAACCTATATGCAGATTTCTCTTACTTTGCTTGGTGTCAGTGATGGAGTGGAGGTGGGCTGCAACTTGAAACTTAATTGAGAGAAGTGCTTTTGATTAGTAAGAAAAATGATTGGGTGATAGGTGTAGACTCTATTTTAGATGTGCTTGTAATCACCCTGAAGAATCAGGTTTGTAGCCTGGGAATGTTGCTGGGTACAACTTTACTCCAGGTAGCAGCTGTCCAGGGGTGCTTTTGCATAGCTTTAGCTGGTGTGCCAGCTATGCCTTTTCCTGGCAGAGGCTGATCTGGCCACTGTTACACACACCTTGGTCAGACCCAGCTTGCAAAGAACTCTACATGGAATCTGCTTTGAAAATTATTTTGAAACTTCAGCTGTTGTTTGTTATGCACAATGCTGCAGCAGACTGCCTTTGAACCCTAAAACCCTAGAAACACTTTATTCAACCATCGCTCTGGCTTCTGAAGTTTCACAGGCACTGTCCACACACTTTCAAGTATATCTTCACATAAATAAGGACTAAAAGGTTGTCTTTAAAAAAAGAAAGAAACAAAAGCTGGAATTATCAGAAAGCTGAATTCTGGACCCAGTATTGTATCCTGTGCTTTCACCCCTTGCCCTCTTGTAGAATCATACATGCTCTGTATGCGGTGCTGGCATTCTCAAACAGTGCAATGACAACATTTTAAAAAGAAGAGATAATTAGTGCATGTTTGTGTACTTTTTGATGTTATTTTGGTCATGTACTTGTATTACTGTAACCGGAAATGGAAAAGAAAACATTAAAGGTGGCCTTTCCTTCAAATGATGAGTGATAGCTTTTATTACATACAGGCACTCCCTGAGTTACAAACATCCAACTTACAAACAGCCATACATAAAAACAAAGCTCCATAACACATTACATTAAGGAAGTCCCCAACTTACAAATGCTAACCTGCACATACAAACAGATCATTGCACCTGGGAACTATATGCGTTCTGTGTTATGAACATCCAACTTTTAAGTGAACTTTTGGAAAACAATCTGTTTGAAAGCTGGGCAATTCCTGCTTACGTCAGTATCTTAAAATGATACCTAAAAAGGATCTAGTAATATTCAGATTTATTTAAATTTAATGGGTTAAATTTGGAAGTTGAGATATGAACCTGAATTTGTCACTCTGGTCTTATTTATACTTTTGTTTGGACAGCAACATGGGAGTGTCTACTGGAAAGAAGGAGCAAAGGTTCTTTTGCAAAACACTTCACCTGATCTTCCTTTACATCAATCACTGAAGGTAATGTATCTGAGGAGCTTTGAAAGGAAGTTCAATGCTGCTCCTGCTCAGTGATCTGTGATAGTTCTGCTTTCTTTTCCAGCTGCATGTTGACATTAGAAGGATCCTTTGTATTTTTATTAGCTAAAAGCAAACACAAGGATATATATGGATGGCATATTTTATTTTTCTCTTTCAAAGAGAAATCTATCTTTTCATATCCACTTGATCCTTGGGAAAGAAAAGAAGTGGGTGATTGCTATGTTTTTTTCCTTATGAAACACCTCCTCCTTGCCAAGAATCTGGGCAAATAAGGAAACAACCCCATGATTGCTTTATGATGCGCCAAACTCTATGAGAATTTTCACAATCTGCCTTTGTGACGTGCCAATTCATTTTTGCAAACTTGCGTTTCTCAGTCATGCTTGTATCTTGCCCTTTGAGCAAGGAAGGAAAGGCAGCATTTATGGCCCTTGGTCTCAACAACCCTAGGAGGTAGGTTGGGCTGTGAGATAGCAAGTGGCCCAAGAACACCCAGTGAACGTTATGGTGGAATGGAGATTTGAATTCAGAGCTGCCTGTCTTCCTAGCCCAAATCCAACATTCTTATTTGGCTCTACGTTTCTGGCTTGGGGAGAAAAATGTGCTCAAAATGTGTTGACACTGGCAAAGAAAGTGGTGGTGTGTGTTTCCCTTTTGGAGGCTTCAGGTCCTGCTACTTCAGGTAAAGGGAGGAAGTAGTCATGGTCTACATTTCACCTGCCTCCCATTGCTTGAACTAGATAGAGTGCAAACCCTTTTGCCCAGCTACTAGAGGCTCACATACAGGGGTCAGGGTTTTGTCCAGGCCAGCAAATCTGTGAAGTAGGTTAGGCTGAGAGAGAAGTGACTGGCCCAGAGTCACCCAGCAAGTCTCGTGGCTGAATGGCCATGACACTTGCTGGGTGCCTCCTCCCACATGAATCTTATATGAGACAATTGTCTCATATATAGTCTCCTCTCATATGAGACAATTGCCTCCTTTCATATGAGTCTGCCTGAGAACGTCACTCCACTTCTGTGGCTGTTAGAATATAAGGATAGCTCTGCTAGATCAGGCCTAAGTTCCATCTGTTCCAGCTTCCTGTTCCCCACAGAAGCTCGCCAGATGCCTCTGGGAAGCCTACAGGCAAGAGATGAGGGCATGCCCCCTCTCCCACTGTTGCTCCCCTGCAACTGGTATTCAGAGGCATCCTACCTCTGAGCCTGGAGGTAGCACATAGCCATCAAGCCTAGGAGCCATGGATAGACCTGTCCTCCATGAAGTTGTCTATGCCCCTTTTAAAGCCATCCAAGCTGGTGGCCATCACCACATTCTGTGGCAGAGAATTCCATACATCAATTAGGTGGTGTGTGAAAAAGTATTTCCTTTGCTGGTCCTAAATTTCCTGTCACTCAAGTTTCATGGGGTGACCTCTGGTTCTAGTGTTTGAGAGAGGGAGAAAAATGTCTCTCTCTCCACTTTCTCCACAACCTGCATAATTTATAAACCTCTGTCATGTCTCCTTTTAGTTGTGCTTTCCCCTAAACTAAAAAGCCCCGGATGTTGTAGCCTTTCCTCATGAGGAAGGAACTCTAGACCCCTGATCATTTTCTCTTCCCGCCTCCCTCTACTGGGAGCAGTGTGATATGTGGTATGAGAGAGGGCCTTTTTGGTTGTGATGCCTATAAGGTGGACTGGCCTTCCAAGAGAGATACGTCTGCCTCCTTCACCGCTTGTATTTTAGGCAAATCCTGAGAACCGTCTTGTTCAAGCAGGCTTCTCAAAATCTAGTCCTTAATTGTGCTTTTATTCTACTGCTGTTTCTACATTTTTTTGGTGGTTCTGTTTTAGATTATCTGTTGTTGTTTCTAAACGTTGTAGGGCACCCTGAGTATATTTAAATATGGGAAGTCTAGATAGAAGTAATCAAAATAAATACAAGACATATGTTCTTCTCCTGTGTGCCACCCTTTCATATGGAGCAGAGCTGTGTGCAGTTAGTGTTTAGATTAGCATTGACTCAATCTTTCTGATATTTGTAATTTCCCCCCACATCCCGATAGTCTTGTTTTTCAGTCAGCAACAGCCCTGTTTGGATGGATTCCAGTACCAATGCCCAGTGCTGCTCTCTAGAGAAAGCTGTTGGAGGTGCTCAGAAACTTGCTGACATCACTGGCTCATGTGCCTATGAGGTGAGAACAGTGTGAGAAAAAGGCCTTGGGGGCCAAACTGTGGCTTTTCAGGCTCCTGGCCCACCTTGGAACACAAAGCTTTTAAAGACTTGGCTTTTTACCCAGGCTTTTACATAATCGTTTTTCACTGCTGTTCTTGTGTGTTTTTTTATCTGCTGTCTTGTTTTTTATATATGTTTTTAGCTTGATGTTTTTACTGCTTTTATTGTATGTTTTAATTTTTGTAAACCGCCTTGGGGTTTTCTTTTAACGAAAGGCGGTATAAAAATGTAAAAATAAAATAAATAAAAATCAAAGTTGACCAAGAGGCAGCTAGTGCTAGAAGAACAACAGAGCCCCCTTGTATACTCTCTTTGATCTTTTCTTCCATGAAGAATGACTCCAGCTTAATATGCTTTAATGTCCTGTGTTGTCCTCACTGAGGTTGGTGTCACTGTGAGGTAGGGATGTGAATGAATGTTTGTTTGTTTATTTATTTATTAGATTTATATACTGCCCTTCCAAAATGGCTCAGGGCGGTTCACAACATGATAAAAACAATTAATAGCAATAGTAGCAATAGCACTTACATTTATATACCGCTCTATAGCCAAAGCTCTCTAAGCAGTTTACAATGATTTAGCATATTGCCCCCAACATTCTGGGTACTCATTTTACTGACCTCGGAAGGATGGAAGGCTGAGTCAACCTTGAGCCCCTGGTCAGGATCGAACTTGTAACCTTCTGGTTACAGGGCGGCAGTTTTACCACTGTGCCACCAGGTTAATTAAAACAAATTAGCAATTAAAATTAAACTATTAAAACACAATAAAACCAATAAAACAGCTAAAAGCCCTGAAAATCAGGGCAACAGTTTAAAACAGTTTAAAACAATTCATCATTTAAAACTCTGGAAGGCCAGGCCAAAAAGTATGTTTTAAGGGCTCTCTTGAAGGACAGCAATGATCTCAAATTACGAATTTCTGCCGGGAGTGCATTCCATAGCCCAGGAGCAGCTACAGAGAAGGCCCACCTCTGTGTTGCCACCAGACAAACTGGTGGTAACTGGAGACGGACCTCCTCAGATGACGTTAACGTGCGGTGGGGATCATGCAGAAGAAGGCGCTCTCTTAGATAACTTGGACTTAAGCCATTCATCAGGGCTTTAAAGGTAATAACCAGCACTTTGTTTTGGTGGGTCAGGGAGCGGTACCTTTAAGTATGAGTAAAGCAGGTCCTTACCTACTCCTCTGCTGCCCTGTCGCTTTCCTGGGAATGGTGCTGTGCCACTCAGAAGTCTGTGCACAGCTGCAGGATGAAGATGGCCACTGCGCATGTGCTTCTTGCTGTTGCACGCAGGCTGCTTGGTGAAGCCTCAGCGGGGGTGGCAGAGGAGCAGGTAAGGACCTCCTTTACTCATGCTTGAAGGTATCACTCTCTGCCAAGCCGAAATGATTCAGCAGGCCACACTGAATTGATTTGGCATGTCCGTACTGGATGTGCCGAATAAATTCGTGCACATCCCTACTGTGAGGGAAAGCAAGAGTGTGGACCCTTCTTTGAAGAATATATATTCCTAATGCTTTGCTCATTTATTTGTTTGTTTTATTGCCTGGATGCAGTAATGCCTCCATTTCCAGGGACTAGGGGGCGATGGAGGAGTCTCCAAGAAAGGGGCAAGAGCCCCGCTGGGGGATACTGGGTCCACTGTGCTCCAGGGCTGTTCTGAGGTGGGGATAACCTGCTCTGATCCCTCCAGCCCTGAAGGATGTGGGCTGTGGTTACTGGGCCCAGGGATTCAGGCTGGGGTGGGCTCCTCCTCTGATGGGTTCTCCTCCATGTTGGTGTCCAGGTGGATCCCTACAGTAATCCAGAGGAACCCCTCCACCTTTCTCTATACCAAAGGCATGACAAAACAAGCAAGTTTTAACCATATTCCCATATGCGAAGGAATGTGTGAACAGTGTAGAAGTAAGGCATGCTGGGATCCCTGTGAGGTAACAAGGATAATTAATTTCCTTGATCTGTCATTTCTGAAATGTTAATTGTGGCCAGGAATACTCTCTTTGCAGTCTTCCTTCCCTCCCCCACCAAAGGACAAGCAAAATAAAGAGTCAATGCATTATAGTCTGTTTAATGCCTCTTGCAACTGAATAGTAACTTCCATCATGCATCAGACAAATTAAATATCCAAAGTGCAACGTGCTGAACTCATTACGCTGAGTTAATGATTATTGACTCCATTTACAGTTTGTATTCCTAAGCACTGGCCTGTCTTTTCTCAGCGTTTTACAGGAAACCAGATAGCGAAGATTTACAGCCAGAACCCTGAGGTCTACGCACAAACTGAGGTTGACTAATCTTCCAGTTCACTTATTGGAAACTGCAACTGATTTTTTGTTTTGTTTTGCTGTTTTGGAAAAGAAACATGTGAAAACATTTGTGCAGATTGTTCCAGAATAAATAAGGCAACATTTAATAAACAACAACCAAAAAACAAAACCCACCTCACTAAATGGAAAATGGGATTGTGAGTGGAGTTTTAGATGGAGCTGCAGCGGAAGTGGATGTTAGGATAGTTTTGGCTATAGCTCCAGCCACTCTGTCGTGTGTGCATGGTGTTGACCTAGAAGTAGTGTGGCTATAGCTCAGGGCATAGCCGCTTCCCCCAGCCTCAGACGAGGGGTGCCAGTTTATTGCTTTGCTGTTTAGTGGTGGTTCTTGGAAAGCAAGAGCTGGCCAGAAGGGGTGGCGCAGAAGAAGTTGTGCGAGGATCTTGCTTTGGGTATGAACACAGCATCATTCGTGCTGGCAAGGAGAATAGAAACTCGTGAAGTGTGTGGATGCTGAGTAAACCCATGCTTGGAACAGCACAGGCACAGTGCTTCTTATTGCTGAGTGTTCACAGCCCCTTATTAACATGAAACCTTGTTTACAACTTGGCAGTGCAGGGGCTGGCTTTTGTGTAAGAAAAGGCATGTCTGTTGCAAATGCATGAAATGCGGTGCAGCTAATTTCCCTGCAGTGCGCATATGTGGGCAGCCATCAGTGGGCCCAGGGGTTTGGTTCCTCCAATAGTGAGGTGGAACACCAGTCTCAGCTGTTGTTTCTCGTGCCTTCTCTCTCTGAGTCTGCCACGCAAAGGCTGCTCCTCTTCCTTCTGCTCCTTGTTGTCATTACCACTTGGTGGGGCTGTGTAGCCTTGTGTGTATAATGGCGTATGTGCACAAGACTGAATAAAATGGCAGCATCCCCCTCCACTTTCCAAGGCTCTGGCTGATGGTGGGCTCCCTGCCCGGGTTCGAGCCATGTGAAGCGCCACCATAATGACCTCTGACTCCGACCCTGAAGACCCATCAAGTATTGGGGAGAGTATTCATGCTTAGGAAATAAGGTAAAGTGGATACTGGTGACTGACAGATGCTCTTCCAGTATATGACTGTTTGTACAACATGAATCTCTCCTGCCTGAGAGATTCATGTTGCACAGTGAATCTGCCTGAAACCCTGGAGAGCCACTGCCAGTCAGTGTAGATAATACTGAGGTAGACGGACCAATGGTCTGAGTCAGACTGTCTGTCTCAGTATAAGGCAGCTTCCTATGTTCCTACGTACCCTGTAAAAGTGTGCTTCATTGACTCAAACTCCAAACGTTTATTTTCTGCACTTTGGACATGGACCAATGACGGTACATGCTCAATTCTCACACTAAAATTTATTGACATTTAGATATGCTTTTGTGTATGTTGGAACATGCCCTGGATCAGGTAAACTGAAATGAATATCTTTGGAATTCACTTTCTCATTTCCCCTTTCTCTTCCAGAGGATCTCTTTGATCAGCAGCTTTGCAGCCTCTCTTTTTCTAGGTGCTTATGCTCCCATCGATTATAGTGATGGTAAGTGTCTTCTACTTACTCTGCAATGAGTGGAGGAAGCCACAACAAGGAATGTTATTACTTAAAAAGTTAAATAAATCAAGAGGCACTGTGGTCAAGCATCAGCCTTCGATTTGAGAGTCTAAGCTGAAGTCCCAGCTCAGCCATAGACTGTTGGGTGAATTTAGGAAAGCCTCTACATCACAGTGGCGCTCTGGATATAGAACACCTTTATCACCCACCTTCCTCTGCTGGTCTTAACAACAATCCTCTCTAATAAAACGCTTGGTGTCCGTCCGTGGACGGACACCAAGCGTGCGTTCGTGCCTGGCCTGTTCTGGGCATGCCCAGAACAGGGCAAGGGAGGCACAAACGGCAGGACCCGGCGGCCATGTTGGGGCCGGGAGAAGGAAAAGTGGCCGCCGCCTACGCCAGGAGGAGAGTGCGGGAGAGGCGGCGGCGCAGCCGTGGCCATGGCCAGAGGTGGCGGTGGCCGCGGCGGGGCAACTGGCGGCGGGAGTGCGGGTGAGGCAGCGGCGGGGCCAGAAGCGGCCGCCGCAAATAAAGGAGAGAGGCGCTGGGGGAAGAGGTGGCAGGGAAGCTGGCCGAGGTGGCGGCGGAGCCGCCGCCGAGGCCTGGCGCCGCCAGTAAAGCCGGGGGGGGGGGAAACCTTGGGGCCCGATCCCACCATTCCCGTCCCCCCGCCAAATTACTAAGGGCCAAATTGGCCCTGAAAAATGCCGCCGCCGAACCGCCCTCCCAGCTGCCCGATCCCACCATTTGTACAGGAAAGAGGAGCTCGCCAGCAGAGCTCCTCTTTCTGCAAAGGCTCTTCTCAAACTGGCGCTTTGAGCGGAAAGGGCGTCCTTTCCGCTCAAAGCGCCAGTTTGAGAAGAGCCTTTGCAGAAAGAGGAGCTCTGCTGGCGAGCTCCTCTTTCCTGTACAAATGGTGGGATCGGGCAGCTGGGAGGGCGGTTCGGCGGCGGGGCCGAAAGCATTACTAGCGCCCATTTTTCAACGGGCTAAAATTCACTTGTAAATAATATATCATTAACCACTTTCCCTCTGAAACAGGGTTTGCAAAACAAATTAAAACCCTAGTTTCAGATACTGGTTACAAGGCAACTGTGGATCGCATTAGCCAGAGTTGTCACTGCAACCAGTGCAGTTGTTCACTGTGATTAAAGGGCGGGGGAGGATTTGTGATGGACAAAAAGCTGGAGGAAAGAAGCTGGCAGGAGGCAGTGGGCCATCCAGCCCTTGCTCCACTCATAACTCTTAATCATGGTTGAGTTTACACTGGCTTTAATAGCGCAAAACTATTAAAGGAGGAGGAGGAGAGGGGCGAGTCGGGCTGCTTGGCCCAGCTGGAGGAACCAGTCTGGGACGGTGAGTTTTAAATCTGGCAAGATGACTGTTTCAGGGTCAGCTGCCCAAGGCTTCATCGTTGCCAGATTATCACGACCTAGTACAAAAGGCAGCTTCTTAGAGAAGAAATCCCATCGGCACAGGCTCTCTTTAGAAATGTAGTAGTCAACCCTATATATTGACTTAATGCAACTTACATGGTGATATGAAACAAAAAGCCAAGATGAAATAACTTATTAGTGCTTTGGGAATGAAAGCTTTTTATTCGACTATACCAAGTTCTACGAATGCAAAAAGTTCTTCCATCTCTGAAGAATCTTAAAGCAAAATGTTGAAATGCTAATGAAGATGCACATGAATCCGGTAATGTCTGCTGAATAAGCTGGAGTCTCCCACAATCACTGTGGAAGGATGGCTGCAGTCTGGATATTCTGCTTTCTTTGGCCTTTGGCTGTTCTTATAGGGTACACAGGTGGTCACAGCCTGTTCTCGTGTGAACCCATCATCTTAAGGATGTGTCAAGATCCTCCTTACAATACCACATTTATGCCTAACCTTTTGAACCATTAGGATCAGCAAACAGCAGCTCTTGCACTGGAGATCATGGTTCCACCTGCTATAAAACTCATTACCCTGATGACTTTGACAGGGCACAAAATATCGAGCCAAGAGCTCCAATGAGGAGTCTGGAATGTGTTTCCTAAAGGCTGAAGGAACTGGGGTATGTTTTTTGAAGAGATGGAAGCCTCTCTGTGTAGGAAGCCAGAGTATAAAAATATATATTTCTTCAGTTGGAGGCCCTTACTTCTTCCCATGAGTTAAGTTAACTCTGCTTCTGTTCCTCTGCTAACTGAGCAAAGAGGCAGCTCTATAAATTGAGAGTTTTGTTATATTTAGCTGGAGGGGAGCAACTTAATAATCTCTGAATGCTTTAAATTTTTAATTGCTTTTAAATGTGTTTAATTGTGGTAATCTTTGAATGTGTTAATAGTTGGTTATATTCTGTTTTTATTGTGTTTTTGTAAACCACCTAGAGCCTTTGGAGTCAGGTGGTGTATAAATAAAATAATCATAATAACAACTATAAATGAATGGCAGTGGACATGTGGAGTAATTTAACACAATCTCCATGTAGTAGATTCATTGTGACCACCAAGTCGCACACTGGGTGGCCCACAGCTGCAAGCTCAGTCTCTTTCCTTTGTTCCTTGATATTGACTCAGTTCTCACGATCAGTGTAATGTTAGTTGAATGGAAATCTGAGACCTCCACGCACCCATGGAGCATGTTGTGAGAACTGGGGGAATTATCAGCGATCTGAGGGAAGTGTCGGCAACACGCCAACCCGAGATCAAGGTGACATTCATAATCACAATTTGAAGTTAGTTTGGTGATCTCAGGTTGCTGTGTTGCCAAACTGAGATCACTGACATTTCCTCCAGTTCTCACGACATGTTCTGCAGGAGTGTGCATGCCATGGGAATATTAGATTCCCATCCAGCCAACATTACACCGAACTGGTCTGTCGCTTGTATCGTTCCTATATATATTTAGAAACAACACCTTGCAAATAATATTCAGATGAAATCCTGTGCAGGTCATCACCCTCTCCTTCAGTTCTGCTAGGCTTATGATGTTTGAGTGGTACAGATTTTTAAAGAGTTGGTCCTGTTGCTTCACCCTCCAGTAGGCTGGATCTTAAAAAAAAAAATTCTATAAGCTCCAGCAGAAAATGTGGCTGTTGGAGATGGAACTCTGGGATAGAGCTTAGGCCAGTTCCAGGAGGCACAAATCTCTTCCTGTAAAATGCTTTGCACTTTTGTTGATTGATTTTTTTTAGCATGCCAAACAGCTATATTAGAATGACAAATTATCCCCATTTATATTGTGTGGATTTTTTAAAAAGTAAGATACTTTGAGACTAAACAGCTTGAATATGTCATTTGATGTATTGCCCTTTTAAAAAGCAAAAAACCAAAAGAAAACCTATTTAAAGAATAACCATTTTATTTCTACCATGAATAGGCTTTAATGTTTTTTTCTCTCACCTTAGGCATGAGGTTGCTCTATCTCATAGCTCCTTTGAAAGCTGCAGTGGTTTAAGCAGAGTCTTTATTACTTTAAGGAGCTCAGAGTAGCTTAACAAAAAAAAAATCCTTATAGCAGCCCTGTAGGCTGAGGAATAGTGACTTAAGAACAACCCTGCTGGATCAGGCTCAAGGCCTTTCTATCCAGCACGTTGTTTTACACAGTAGTCCACCAGATGCCTCTGGGAAGCCCACAAGCAAGAAGTGAGGGCATGCACTCTCTCCTGCTGCTGCTCCCCTGCAATTGGTATTTAGAGGCATCTTAGGGGCTGGAGGTGGTCCATAGCCACCAGACTAATAGCCATTAATAGACCTGTCCTACATGGATTTGTCTAGTCCCCTTTTAAAGCCATCCAAGCTAGTGGCCATTACCACATCTTGCGGCGGAGAATTCCATAGATTAATTATGCACTTTGTGGAAAAGTATCTCCTTTTGTTGGTTGTAAATTTGCTGGCTTTCCGTTTCATGAGATGACCCCTGGTTCTAGTGTTTGAGAGAGGGAGAAAACTTTCTCTTTGTCTACCTCATAGTCTCCTCTTTTCCAAACTAAAAAATTCCCAAATGCTGTAGTCTTGCCTCATAAGGAAAGTGCTCCAGGCCCCTGATCATCTTGGTTGCCCTCTTCTGCACCTTTTCCAGTTCTACAATGTCCTTCTTAAGATACAATGACCAGAACTGCACACAGTACTCCAAATGTGACTGCATCATAGATTTGTATATGGGCATTGTATTAACATTTTTCTTTTCAATCCCTTTCCTAATCATCCCTAGCATGGAATTTGTCTTTGACACTTTCAATGAGCTGCCTACCACAACCCCAAGATCTCTCTCCTGGTCAGTCACTGGCCGCTCTGACCCCATCAGTGTATATGTGAAGTTGGGGTTTTTTGCCCCAATATGCATCACTTTACATTTGCTTACATTGAACTGCATTGGCCATTTGTCACCCACTCATCCAGTTTGGAGAGATTCTTTTGGAGCTCCTTACAATCTGCTTTGCATTTCGCGACCCTAAATAGTTTAGTGTCATCTGCAAATTTGGCCACTGCTGTTTGCCCCAACCTTTAGATTATTTACGAACAAGTTAAAGAGTACTGCTCCCAGTAACAATCCCTGGGAGACCCCACTTCTTACTTTCCTCCATTGTGAAAACTGTCCATTTATTCCTACCTTCAGTTTCATATCCTTCAACCAGTTACTGATCCACACATGTACTTGTCCCCTTATCCCATGACTGCTAAGTTTTCTCAGGAGTCTTTGATGAGGACCTTTGTCAAAAGCTTTTTGCAAGTCCAGATATACTATGTCAACTGGATCACCTTGATCCACACACTTGTTGATACTCTTAAAGAACTCCAAAAGATTGATGAGGCAAGATTTACCTTTGTGGAAGCCAGAGTGGTTCACTCCCAGCAGGGCCTGTTCTTCTATGTGCTTTACAATTTTACCCTTGAGGATGCTTTCCACCAATTTGCTTGGAATGGACGTTAAGCTAACCAGCCTGTAATTTCCCAGATCGCCCTTGGATCCCTTTTTAAAAAATCAGTGTTACATTTGCTACTTTCTAGTCCTACGGTACAGAGCCTGATTGCAGGGATAAGTTATATATTTTAGCAAGGAGGTTGGCAATTTCACATTTGAGTTCCTTTAGAACTCTTGGGTAGATGCCACCTGGCTCTGGCAATTTGTTCATTTTTAGTTTTTCAAGACAGTTTAGAACATCCTCTCTCTTCACCTCAAATTTGCCCAGTTCTTGTATGCAACCACAGCGGCCAGAATAGTATATGCACAGAAATGGAAGGACAATGAACTGCCCACAAAAGAAGATTGGCTGATAAAAATTTTGGAATATGCAGAGATGGCAAAACTTACAGTACTGATAAGAGATCAAAATTTGGAAGGTTTTAAAGAAGATTGGAAATCATTCTTACTGTACCTAAAGAACTATTTTCCTAATATTGATTTTTCAACAGGGTTTGAAATTTAGTAATATTAGCAGGTTGAGTAGACTAAAATCGAGTTTGGTAAGATATAGGTTATATGTTTTGAATTATTATAGCAAGGGTTAATTGTATAGTTAGTGATTCGTGCAGATTGGTGAGCTGGAAGTCAATTTTTGTTTAATTGAATGTAATGAGATGTTTAAGATATTGTTAAAATCAATAAAAATTTAATGCAAAAAACCCCACACAAATTTGCCCAGTTCTTCAGCCTCCAAGCCTGAGTAGCTGAGTTCTGGAGTGGTATATGATCAGTATCCTCTGCCTGAAGACAGATGCAAAGAACTCATTCAGCTTCTCTGCAATCTCCATATTCTCCTTAATAATCTTTTTCACACCCCTCATCATCTAAGGGTCCAACTGCCTTCCTGGCAGGTTTCCTGCTTCTGAAATATTTAAAGAAGTTTTTGTTATTCCCTTTGACACTTCTAGCTATATGCTGTTCAATCTCTCTTTTTGCATCCCTTATTTTCTCCTTTCCTTTGCCAGAGTTTATGTTCCTTTCTGTTCTCTTCATTTGGGCAGGACTTCCATTTTCTGAAGGAAGTCTTCTTCCTTTTTATAGCTTTGCTGACACTACTTGTTAGCCCTGCTGGCATCCTCCTGAATTTGGTGGTACCTTTCCTCCTTTTTGGTCTACTTTCCAACTGAGCTTCTATTATTATGGTTTTAAATAAGTTCCATACTTTCTGGAGTGTTTTGACCCTCCTGACTTGCCCTTTTAGCTTCCTTTTTACAAGTGCCCTCATTTTTGAGAAGTTTCCCTTTTACCAATCTCCTCATTTTTTAGAAGTTTCCTCTTCTGAAGTCCAACGCATCTGTGTTGAACTTGCTTCAAAATGCTTCACTCACATAAAAGTTGAATTGGATTACGCTGTGGTCACTGTTCCCCAATGATTCATCAACTCTGACATCTCACACCAGGTCCTGGACACCACTCAGGAGTAAGTCCAAGGTTGCTTTCTCTCTGGTTGGTTGCACAACCATCTGTTCTAAGGCACAGTCATTTAGCATGTCTGAAAACTGGGCCTCTTTATCAATACTTGCATGTGAATTTGCCCAGTCTATGTAATTGAAGTGGCCCATAAAGCTCTGTCTCTCTTTGATGCCTTTCTGATTTGCTTCACGGAGGACCCTGGTCCCAGCTTGTTGGATTCTAGCTTGTTGGAGTTTATTCCTTAATATACAGCACATCCTCCCCTCCCTGTCCTTTCTGTAGCGTTTGTATTCAGCAATAACAGTGCCCCACTGGTTCTCACTGTTCTATCAGGTTTCTGTTTTGTCCACTATATCTATGTTTTCATTAGTAACCAAGCACTGCAGCTCGCCCATCTTAGCTTGGAGATTTCTAGCATTGGTATATAAATACCTATACACTTCTTACCAGCTGTTGGCATTGACTTATCCGAGGAATCCTTCCAATGACCATCATGGCTGAGTGGAGATTTGAATCTGGCTTTCTCGCAACCACAACACTCTATCCATGTTAGACCCCACCCAGACTCTGTCTCAGAGGAAACCCTCTTGGAGGAAAAGGAGGAGCACACCCTAACCAAGACTCCCAGTTCCGATGAGAGCTCCCTAGAGGGTTCCCAATCTGTGGTACTTCAGGTGTTACCGAACTACAACTCTCATCATCCCCAGCCAAAATAAATTATATCAGGAACATCTGGAATACTACAGGTTGTGGTACTCCTGCCCTAGAGCCATCAGACTCTGAGCATCCTCAGCTTATCTCCTCTCCATCCATGAGCTCCTCAGAGGGGTTCTGGTGCCCCATAGTAGGCTCTTCTCCTGTCCATGGAACCCCTTCCATAACCCTCAGGAGCAGGGCTGAGCATCAAATGGAGTGCTCACCTGATTGCTCAAGGTCTTCCTCCAATGGGTTCTACTCAGAAGAAGGGGGAGGCCAGCTCAGGTGCCCACTTTAGGTAGAGGCCAGCCTGAGATACAGGAGAGGGTGGGGCTCTGATTCATATATGATCTTTCCATTCCAAGCTAACCTTTTCTGAGTAATTAGAGTAGACAATACTTGGTGAGAAGGACCAGTATAAGGCAGCTTCTTATATTCATATAGCGCCTCAGATATTGTGTTGAGACTCACGTAAGGCAACTGGATTTACCTTGGGCACTTTTGCTGTCTTATCCCTGGTTATAGTCTGTGTGGCCCAAAGAACAAATGAGGATCATTTCTGTGTCATCCTTGAAGCTCTTTGGGGAGTTTTGAACAAAAGTAGGGCTTTTTTCCCATCCTTTTATAATATTGCATTAATATTGGTAGAATCCCTGGTAAAAATCCCAGCTGCATTTCTTGGCCCCCTTGAGCCAAGAAATCAATAGCGCTTTGCAGTGAGATAGTGTATCCAATTCCATCCACTTATTGAGCTTCTCTGTTCATCCGCATATTGAATCCACTTTTCATCCAAACATTGACCCCTCTTTGCATTCATCATTTGACCATGACCTGAAGGAGACTGAGACTATTCACTGCTGTTTTTTGTACCTGCACAGAACAGCAGACCAAAGAGCTGTAAGTGATTGAACACACTTGATATAAACCTTGGGGGCAGACTTTTCAGTGAATGTTTAGGAGAGAATGGATCTCTCTTCTTTTTACAACATCTTTTTGTATAGATGCTTGAGGAGTGAACCAGAGCCCCCATCCACACACAATCTTAGTGCATCCTTTCTGATGTGGCAGCCTCTGACCCTCAGTTTGTGGTCTCACCAAACTTAAGCAATGCACAGCCCTCAGTGGCTTCAGGTGGAGAATGAATCTTGTGTGCATAACTCTTTGCCCATTGAAACTGATTTACTTAAATGCCCTGGTTTTCCAGGGTTTTTAACTGTTTGTTTTTATTCTGTTTTTCTGGTTTTGATTTTAATTGTTAACTGGTTTTAATTGTTTTTATTTTGTTGTAAACCACCCTGAGCCATTTTTGGCATGTCACATGTATGACTATTTGCTCCATGGGCAGAAGTCATGGGTGTGTGCTCAATGTAAGGAGCACCTGGCTCTCAGGGAGCAAATTCATTCCCTCAAGTCCAAGGTGGAGGATCTGGAGAAGCTCAGAGAGACAGAGAGGCATGTGGACGAGACCTTCAGGGATGTGGTAGAGGCATCCCACTCCAGGGCTGATAGCGTCTCTGCTGTCAGGGAGAATGAAGGTCTCGGGCAAGGAGGACATCCATCTGAGGAAGAGGGAAATGCTCCTTTAGAAGAGACTCCTTCCATGGATGATAAGCCCATGTCCTCTTGCACAGGGGATACTCTTCCGGGGGGGGTGGGGGCCTCCTTGTAGTGGGCGATTCGATCATTAGAGGTATAGAGAGATGGGTTTGTGACCTGCGTGTTGACCGCACAGTGACTTGCCTGCCTGGTGCGAAAGTTGCGGACATCACGCAGCATCTAGATAGTCTGTTAGGCAGTGCTGGGGAGGAGACAGCTGTTGTGGTGCACGTCGGCACCAACCATGTGGGGAAATGTAGTCGGGAGGTCCTGGAAGCCAATTTGAGGCTGATAGGTAGAGTATTGAAGTCCAGGACCCCCAAAGTAGCATTCTCAGAAATGCTACCTGTTCCACACGCAGGTACAGTGAGACAGGCAGAGCCAAGGAGTTTCAATGCGTGGATGAGACTTTGGTGCTGGAAGGAGGGGTTTAGATTTGTTAGGCACTGGGATACATTTTGAGGCAAGCAAGGCCCAAGCAAGGCACTTGAACCAAGATGGAACCAGACTGCTGGCGCTTAAAATAAAAAAGGTTGTAGATCAGCTTTTAAAATGACGCCTGGGGAATAGCCGACAGGTACTGGACAGTATCTGGTTCAGCAAATGCCATCCCTTAAAGTGCAAGGGTGCAGAGGATTCAGATAAAACAGAAGGGGACAGAGCAGAACCACATAAAGAGCAGACAGAAGGCTGTGCCAGCTGGTCAAAGAGTCAAAAGAAAGATAGCATACACCAGGGAACAGATTCAGCGTATAGGTGCTTATATGCCAATGCCAGAAGCCTCCGAGCCAGGATGGTTGAGCTTGAGTGCTTGGTTGCTAACACAGAAATAGATATAGTGGGCATAACAGAAACATGGTGGAACAGTGAAAACCAGTGGGACACTGTTATCCCTGGATATAAACTCTATAGAAAGTACAGGCAAGGGTGCCTTGGAGGTGGAGTAGCACCGTATGTTAAAGAAGGGATAGAATCTAACAGAGTAGAAAACCTAGGTGGACCAGAGTCCTCCACAGAAACCCTGTGGGTGACAATACAAGGAGTCTATTCTTACGGTCTGCCAAAATCGGGCTAAGAGAGCCTAGCCTGATTTTGCCATACCATGAGAACCACCGGGCTCACAGGTGAGCCCAGTTTCTCCTAAGTGGGTCACCCGCTTATCTGCTCCTCCCCTAAGCCTAGGTTAGTGGAGTGAGCGATCCGCTAACCCGGGCTTTCAGATCGTGTGTTGATGTGGTGCGGCTCCTCGGTGAGGAGGAACTCACGAGGAGACCCTGACCGGGAGGCTAAAAAGCAGCCATGGGGGTCTCTCCAGCATGCTCTGCACACTCGTGCAGAGCGTGCTGGAACTTTCAGGGGCAGTGTGGCCCCTGATCCCCACAGCCCCCGCCGGTTCCATGACGGAGCTGGCAGTCGTGTGGGTGGCTGATCTGGCCGCCCAGGGCTGCAGCAGGGATCGTCTGGGGGAGCGCAAGATAAGCCCACTCTTCCCGCAAATCCCGTTATGGTGGTTCTCACCAATCATGAGACCCACCTCAAGGCCTGAAAGGAAATGTGCTACTGGGGACGTGCTATCACCCTCTGGATCAAAACGCTGACAGTGACTGGGTTGCAGGAGGAAATCAGGAAGGCTTCAAGGAGAGGCAGGGCAGTAATAATGGGTGACTTCAATTACCCACACATAGACTGGGTAAATTCACAGTCAGGTAATGACAAGAGATCAAATTTCTTGACATGCTGAATGACTGTGCCCTAGAACAGTTGATCTTGGAACCAATCAGAGAGAAGGCAACCTTGGACTTAATCCTGAGTAGCACCCAGGACCTGGTGTGTGATGTCAGTGTCATTGACCCTTTAGGGAACAGTGATCATAGTGCGATCAAATTCAGCATACATGTGGGGAGAGAATCCGCAAGGAAGTCTAACACAGACACTTTGAATTTCAGAAGAGGAAACATCTCCAAAATGAGGAGTATGGTGAAAAGAAAGCTGAAAGGGAAAATCAGGAGAGTCACTTCGCTTCTGAGTGCATGGAGTTTACTCAAAACCACAATACTAGAAGCCCAGTTAGATTGTATACCCAAAAGGAGGAAAGGTACCACTAAGTCCAGGAGGATGCCAGCATGGCTAACAGGTATCGTCAAGGAAGGAATAAAAGGGAAGAAGACTTTCTTCTGAAATTGGAAGGCCGGCCCAAATGAGGAGAACAGAAAGGAACACAAACTCTGGCAAAAGAAATGCAAGGTGACAATAAGGGAGGCGAAAAGAGAGTTTGAGGAACATTTAGCCAAAAGCATCAAGGGGAAGAATAAAAACTTCTTTGAATACATCAGATGCAGGAAACCTGCCAGAGAGTGGTTGGACTATTAGATAAAGAGGGAGTGAAAGGGATTGTTAAGGAGGATATGGAGGTTGCAGAGAAGCTCCATGAGTTATTTGCATCTGTCTTCATGGCAGAGGATATTGAGTGTATGCCTGTTCCTGAAACAGGCTTTTGGGGGATGGAGGCTAAAGAACGGAGTCAGATAGAAGTGACAAGTGATGATGTTCTAAACTGTCTGGAAAAACGGAAAAGTAGCAAATCGCCAGGGCCGGATGGCATCAATCCAAGAGTCCTCAAAGAACTCAAATGTGAAATTGCCAACCTCCTTGCTAAAATATATAACTTATCCCTGCAATCAGGCTCTGTACCATAGGACTAGAAAGTAGCAAATGTAACACCGATTTTCAAAAAAGGGGTCCAGGGGCAATCCGGGAAATTACAGGCTGGTTAGCTTAACATTTGTTCCAGGCAAATTGATGGAAAGAATCCTCAAGGATAAAATTGTAAAGCACATAGAAGAACAGGCCTTGCTGGGAGAGAACCAGCATGGCTTCCGCAAAGGTAAATCTTGTGTCACCAACCTTTTGGAGTTCTTTGAGAGTGCCAACAAGTGTGTGGATCAAGTTATACCTGTGTCATAGTATACCTGGACTTGCAAAAAGCTTTTGACAAAGTTCCTCATCAAAGATTCCTGAGAAAACTTAGCAGTCATGGGATAAGGGGACAAGTACATGTGTGGATAGCTAACTGGTTAAAGGACAGGAAACAGAGGATAGGTATAAATGGAGAGTTTTCACAATGGAGGGAAGTAAGAAGTGGGGCCCTCCAGGGATCTGTACTGGGACCGGTGAGGTGGCCAAATTTGCAAATGATATCAAACTCTTTCGGGTAGTGAAATCCAAAACGGATTGTGAGGAGCTCCAAAAGGATCTCTCCAAACTGGGAGAGTGGGTGACAAAATGGGAAATGCGACAAAATGGGAAATGCGGTTCAATGTTGGCAAGTGTAAGTGTTCAAAGTGTCGACTCATTGTGCGGCAGCTGTGAAAAAGACCAATTCTATGCTAGGGATCATAAGGAAGGGGATTGAAAATAAAATGGCTAATATTATAATGCCTTATACAAAATTATGGTGCAGCCATACCTGGAGTACTGCATACAATTCTGGTCACCACATCTAAAAAAGGACATTATAGAACTGGAAAAGGTGCAGTAGAAGACAACCAAGATGATCAGGGGCCTAGAGCACCTTTCTTATAAGGCAAGACTATAACACCTCAGGCTGTTTAGTTTAAAAAAAAGATGATTGCGGGGAGACATGATAGAGGTCTATAAAATCTTGTATGGTGTGGAGAAAGTGGATAGAGAGAAATTCTTCTCCCTCTCACATAACACTAGAACCAGTAGTCATCCCATGAAATTGATTGCCAGGAAATTTAGAACCAGCAAACGGAAGTACTTTTTCACACAATGTGAATCAACTTATGGAATTCTTTGCCACAAGATGTGGTGACAACCAACAACCTGGATGGCTTAAAGAGGGGTTTGAATAACTTCATGGAGGAGAGGTCTATCAACGGCTACTAGTCAGAGGGCTATAGGTCACCTCCAGCCTCAAAGGCAGAATGCCTCTGAGTAACAGCAGGAGAGAGGGCATGCCCTCAACTCCTGCCTGTAGGCTTCCAGTGGCATCTGGTGGGCCACTTTGTGAAACAGGATGCTGGACTAGATGGGCCTTGGGCCTGATCCAGCAGGGCTGTTCTTATGTTGGAGGGTGTGTGTGTATATAAATCAAATAAATAAATAATTAGTTAATCACAACATTAATAACCTGTGTTCCCCTCCACCTGAGATTCAAAGTGGTTTAGAATACAATTCTTTCAAATTAGAATCCATAACATTGCATCAGTTACATTGTTTGATAACTTCAGTTATAATATAACTTTAAAATTCAGCAGGCCATTGCAAAGGCTTTTTGGAACAAAGATGTCTTTGCCCTTTTTCTAAAAACTCGTCCTACTGGGTTGAGGCTCTAGGGAGTCTCCCTCTCTCAAAGAGGTCCACTCTTTTGGTACCACAGCAGATAATGGGTGGCCTGCTTCAAGTACTTATAGACAACCTTTTAGACCAGGGCTGCACAATTTTCACCTTCCTGCAGGTGTTGGACTACAATTCCCATCATCCCTGACTTTTGGTCACTATGGCTGGGGATGATGGGAGTTGTAGTCCAAAACCAGCCCAAGTTGTGCATCCCTGTTTTAGGCTGATGGAATTTCAAGCAGTGCCTCCCTGACGGAGCATAATGGATAACAACAGAGAAGGCATGTTTTCTGGTATGCTGGGCCTCGGTTGTATAGGGCAGGGATCCCCAATCTTGGGTCCCATGATGTTGTTGGACTACAAATCCCATAATCTCAAGCCACAATAGCCTTTGTGCTGAAAAAAGTATGCCTGTGTGGCATACTGACCAGCACTCCCATATATCAAAAAATGTTAATAGATCATGATTGTTTTGTTTCCATTTTGATGAGTGAAAATTAAATATCCTTTAACGACTGGAAGTCATTAATTCCAGATGAGAGACTGGGAAAGTTGATCTATGGATTGTTTGAGCAATCCGAACGATGCAACCTAATTTCCTTTGGCTGGTGGCCAGCTAACTTTATAGTTCATGGTGTTACAAGCCCTATTTGAGGTGTATTAAATTACTTGACACACTGAATCAATACTCTTAGGTCTACATTGCAAGCATTAGCTGACTGGTTTTACTGGTTTGGAAGCCACGTTTTGCACAGAGATTAAAGAATCCTGCACAGATGGAGTTTAAAGATTGGAGCTGTCGTGCCCTTTTGCAAAATGGCACAAGAGACTCCTGATTAAATGTTTCTCAGGGTTCAGGGAAGTCAGGGATTTCATCTCAAAATCTCCATATGTTGCTTTAAAATTGCAGTTGCTCATGGAATAAATTAATCTGTCAACTCCTGGCCTTTCTTTATACAAGTGAAAAGTCTTTTTTTTTTTAAGTCTAAAAAGGAAATGCTTTAAAAAATTAAACAAAAGGAAAAAACAGGATATAAATAGAATGCAGCGCTTATATTGATCAGGTTTATTCTCAGAGATTGTGTTGTGATGGAGGATTTAATGGTGCATCAGGGGGCAAAAATGCAAATAGTCTTTATGTTTGAAGTTATTTAATGTGTGACATAACTTTAATTTTAATAGAATTAACAGATAGGACCAAATTGCCCCATTAGTTGTCATTTGACCCAGTGCTTTTGCATTCTTTGACCAGAACACTGGAAGGCTTAGGCTGGAACATGTTTACTCTGGGCATTTTGGCTGTGGATAATGGAAGTTGTAGTTCAGCACTATCTGGGGATCCAAAGCTGAAAATCCTTGATCTAAGTAGAATTCAGCACTCTCTTTGTGGTTGGATCTGCTTTCTATTGGTTAGTCTTCAGACAGTCTATGGGAAATGAACTATATAAATCCTATATAAATGTAAATTCTATTATAAATCTTTATAAATAGGATAAATTCTATATAAATTCTATAAATAGGAACTGCCCAACAGCTGTGCACTTTCGTGAACTTCTTGTTAATTTCAACAGGGCAAAGTTCCTGCCAGATTATGTCCCCTATTAAACAGAATCGAGACATTTGCCCTATGGCCTGAATTGACCAATTCAAAATAATGATAATACTTGGCATTTACATAGCAAGCTACAGAAATATTTGCTCAATTAACAGGAATAGCTACAGAAATATGGCAGGCAACAGAAGAAGAATCAGTCAAGGCTCTAACCAAACTATGCCAGCAAATTTGGAGAATGACACAGTGAACAAAAGATTGGAAGAGGTCAGTCTACATACCCATACCAAAGAAAAGTGACTTAACAGCTTGCACAAACTATCACACATTATCCTTAATTTCACATGCTAGCAAATAATGCTCAGGATCATCCAATGTGGAAAGGGAAATGCCGGATGTTCAAGCTGGTTTCAGAAAAGGCCAAGGAAAAAGAGATATCATTGCTGATGCATGCTGGGTAACTGAGAATGCCAAAGAATACCAAAAAGAAGTCCATATGTGCTTCATTGATGAAAGAAAAGCCTTCGATTGTGTTGACATTGTCAAGTTTTGGGATATCCTTAGGAAAATTGGTGTCCCAGAACATCTAATTGTTCTCATGAGAAACCTATACAAAGGATAGGAAGCCACAGTCCAGATGGAACATGGTGAAACAGACTAGTTCCAGATCAGCAACGGAGCAAGACAAGGCTAGATTCTTTCTCCTTCTTTATTCAATTTATATGCTGAACATATACTGAGAGAAGCTGGATTGCAAGAAGATGATCGTGGTTTTAAAGTTGGAGGAAGAAACATCAATAACCTGCGCTATGCTGATGACACCACTCTGACAGCTGAGAATATGGATGATCTGTAAGCTCCAGTAATGAAAGTCAAGGAGCACAGTGAAAAAATGGGACTAAATGTAAAGAAGACTAAACTAATGACAACGGGTACAAGAACCAGCCTCAGAATTGATAATTAAGACATTGAAGTGGTGGGCAGCTTCTGCCTTTTAGGATCGACCATCAACAGTAAAAGATCCAGTTGTCAAGAAATATGCTGCAGACTATCACTTGGTAGGGTAGCAATGAAGGCCTCGGAAAGGATATTTAGATAGCATGCTGTTTCTATACCTACAAGATTAGAATTGTTCGGACAATGGTTTCCCCTGTGACACTCTGTGGATGCGAAAGCTGGACTTTGAAGAAGCAAGATGGGAAAAGTATTGGTGCTTTTGAACTTTGGTGCTGGAGAAGACTTTTGAGGATACCATGGACAACCAAGAAAACAAACAAATGGATCATAGAACAAATCAATCCAGAATTTTCACTCGAGGCACAAATGACCAGGCTCAAACTATCATACTTCGGAAACATTATGCGAAGACCCAGCTCCCTTGAGAAGTCCATAATGCTGGGAAATGTTGGAGGAAAGAGAAGAAGAGGACAACCAGCAGCAGGTTTATGGACTCAATTATGACAACAATGAATGGACCACTGAGATACCTTAAAGGCCAAGTTGAAGACAGATCACCCTGGAGAGAATCTATCTATGTGGTCGCTAAGAGTCAACACCGACTTGACGGCGCTTAATCAATCAATATCACATACAGTACAGTGTAATGGGCACCTTAAGTGGCACAGCAGGGAAATGCTTGACTAACAAGCAGGAGATTGCTGGTTTGTATCCTGGTTGGTATGTTTCCCAGACTATGGGAAACAACTGTATCGGGCAGCAGCGATATAGGAAGATGCTGAAAGGCATCATCTCACACTGCATGGGAGGAGGCAATGGTAAACCCCTCCTGTATTCTACCAAAAAAAACCCACAGGGCTCTGTGGATACGAGGAGTCGAAATCGACTTGACAGCACGCTTTACCTTAGAGTGTAATGATATGAGAACCAACTTTCAAAGTAGTAAAGTTGTTCAGTTCTGTTTCATGCAAATCAAATGAACATGATCAATGAGAGGTGACCCAATTTGTCAAAATGATTCTGCAGCAGGAATCCACAGCAGTGTGGCAAATGCTTATTCTTGCCTGAGTGATTGATTCCTTCCTTCCTGGCCTTTTCAGACCACGGAGATGTTCACCTTGCTTGGAAAGAAGCTCAGCAGCTGGTGCAATTCTGGTGCAAGTTCAGCTCTTCAGGCTTTCCGTTCTCCCCTACTCCTATTCCATTTTGTCTTATGGAACCTAGGAAGCTGCCATACCAAGTCAGACTACTGGTCCATCCAGCTCAGTAATGCCTATGCTGGCTGGAAGCAGCTCATAAAGAGGAGACTAGGCAAGAGTCTCTTCCAGCTGTACCTGGAGATGCCAGGGATTGAACCTGGGACCTTTTGCATGCAATCTGGATGTTCTGCTACTGAGCTATGATCTCATCCCCCCTAGTATATACATCTTGTATACGGCACAACGGCAGGCTTGCTGATTTAAAATATACCAGGAACATCACCTGGTGTATTTTAGGTGTTGATGATGATGGATGTTATACAGTGAGTTGGAGTTAGAAGGGAACAGAGTTTCTGTCTAATGACTTGCTCCCGTGTGGCAACTGTCCAGGTCTGAATGGTGCTTGTAGTCCTGCATTCTAGCCCTGGTTTTCAGCTAAATGAGAGCTCATGGAATGTTGCCAGCCCACTAATTGCTTCCTGGTCCATGGCAAGGGAGCCAGTTCAATCTTATGCCAGTTGGCATCATTTTCAGTGTCTCCTTCCTCCAGTAGCAACTGGAGAACTGGCGATATCCCAGAAGGCAGCGAGCAGATTTAGTGCTTCTCTATTAGAGAGAGAGAGGGGGAGGGAGGGAGGGAGAGAAGGAGGTGGATTGGAGATAACCCCCAGGGAATTACAGGCCTGCTTGCTTATTTGCTCTGATATCTGAAGAAATTAGCTTGTAAACAGCTAGAGGAAAAGGGGAAAGCTTCCAATTGCTGGCTGAGACGAGAAAGAAAATAGCTTAACTATAACTGAAAGTGAAGAAAATAAGGGAAGGGCAAAAGAGGACTGGTGGAAATGCAAGAGCAAAAGGTGGGTTTCTACCATTTAAAAAATGGAGAGGTTGCAAGAGATAACGCTTGACTTTGTGTAAAGTGATCGTGATGTGTTATTGGCAGGTACATCTTGATTCCTAGTGCACACAAATGCTTGCACTTTGACAGAAGCAGCTACTATGCTGTTCCTGTTCCAACCTCCTCTCCACTACTTTTCCAGATACTAAATGCTGCTAAATGTGTTTGAGTTGCAACTATTCTAGAGCAAGCAAGCACAATCAGATCTATGTTTATATTCTATTCTATTCTTAAAAACAAAACACAAAACTGTTATGGTAACAGTATGGTATCCACACACCCTGTTTCAGGGCTGCAGAGAGGTAACCTGGGGCCCAGGTCAAATCATAGTATTGGGTCCTTCTTCTTGTACCCCACATGTTGTCAATACAAGAACGTAAGAAGAAGCCCTGCTGGATTAGGCCAAAGGCCCTTCTAGCCCAGCATCTTGCGTCATAGTCACTGATAGCACTATCCTCCATGAACTTGTCTTATCCCAAATGAACCAATATGTGGAAGCCCCTCAACTTTGTGAGCCTCTGGGTCAGTTTGTCTTCCCCGCTTCATCCTCTCTGCATCACTAGGACAGGGCTGTTCAGTGTACAGCAGCTAAAGAAGGGGAGCAAGGTGCTTGGGAATCACCTTGGGTGTGATCAATGCACAAGTGGTGGTGTTTTAATCTCTGAAGTATTCAAGAGGCATTTCTGTAGGAAATAGTTCTCTTGAGTTGCCCTCTCTTCCATTTACCTGCTGTTCCACTTCCATTCCAAATTGCTTCTCCCACACCACATATCCTCATTGCCAGTTCCAAACCCCTCTCCCTGTCTCATTCCTGTTCATCCAGTGTGTATTACAAACCTGCGGAGATGGGTGTAACAAATGCTGCTTATTTGTCTCCCTTCTAGCCACCATCTCTGCCCAGTTGTCCCCCACCTGTTCTTAGGAAGATGCATTTTGTTTATACCCACTAGCTTTATTGGGCCAGCCAGCCAGAGTGCAGGAAGGTTTTAATGGGCTTACTCCATTGCAAGGAATGAGGATACAGAAAACATAACTTCCATATATGAATTGCAAGAGTGAAAAACATCTATGTTCTAACTCAAGGTTAGCCAACCTGAGACTGTCCAGCTATAGCTGGACTACAACTCCCGCAATCCCTGGCTATTGGCCACTGTGATTGAGAATGCTGGGAGTTTTAGTTCAGCAACAATAGAACCTCAGGCTGGCCATCCCAATCTATAGCAATGTGTTTACATACACCTTCATTTTAAACTAAACTGTTTCCTCTAGCCTGTAGTTGATAAGAGTACCACCAGTTCAGCTTCTACTCCTGACACCTAGATGAGATCTGTCAGGATACAGGGCAGGGTCTTCTTAGTGATGGCACTTGGTGCCCTCCGAGAGTACCTGCCTGGCTTCATTATGCCATCAAGTGCAAATGTTCTGATTTAGGAAGGCATTTTTCAACAGCTTTTGTTTTAATGCTGCTGCTTAAAATGAGTTCTCTGTGCTGCAGGGGCGTAGCAAGGTTGGAGTGGGCCCAGAGACAAGATTTTAAAATGGGCCCCCACCTCACAGAAGCTCAGCTCATGAAGTAAAGAAATCTTAAATGAGGCTGAATAGTGGTAACAAAAAGCATAGTTATAGATAGATAGATAGATAGATAGATAGATCCATCTATCTATCTATCTATCTATCTATCTATCTATCTATCTATCTATCTATCTATCTATCTATCTATCTATCTCCTATGTGCCACAATAGAACATCATCCTAAATTATTTTTTAAAAGGTTTTGTAAATTGTGGACAATGCAAATCATTAAATGGGACTAGAGAAAGACATGCTGCTCTGGTAGCTCCAGGTCTTAACACTCACATCAGTTTCAGAAGATGCATACAACTGAAGGAAGCCCGGGTGGGTGCACGGCTGGGGGGGTCAGTCATGTGACTTGCCTCTGGGGGCCCCCCAGGGAGTGGGCCCCCAGACAACTGTCTCCCCTTGCCCTATTATAGTTACGCCCCTGCTGTGCTGGTTTTTAGCTAAAGTTTTGCAGTGTTGTTTTGAGTATGGCTGCTGGTCTGCTTTTAATTCTTTGGTTTACTTGATGGCGATGTTTTATGATTAGCTGGTCTGTGTATTACTTTGGGAACCTTGAAAGTACTATGTCTTGTACAGTACCTAGCACTGATGATAATAGAAATGTGGTGCAGTACTTATTGCTTCTTGTAATAGAAGTTGTGTGAGTGTTCTTTCCCTTCCTGCTTACAAGAGCGTGTTGTGTAACCTCAATTTCTTGTTTAAAAGCAAGCAAGCAACTAATGATTCCCCTCCTTAGGTTCTGGCATGAATTTACTGCAGTTCCGTGAGAAAGTATGGAGCCCAGTCTGTCTTAATGCTTGTGCTCCTGGATTAGGAGAAAAACTGGACTATCCTGTACCATCCAGCAAAATACTGGTATGTGCTGCTGTGAATTTGACAGTGGGGTCATAGGAACATAGAAAGCTCCATTCTACTGAGTCAGACCATTGATCCATCTATTATCTTCCCAGACTGGCAGTGGCTTCTCCAAGGTTACAGGAAGGAGTCTCCCTCAGCTCTATCTGGAGATTCCAGGGAGGGAATGTGCGACATTCTGCATACAAGCATGCAGATGCTCTTCCCAGATTGGCCCCATCCCCGATGGGGAATATCTTACAGTGCTCACATGTAGTCTCCCATTCAAATGCAAACCAAGGTGGACCCTGCTTAGCAAAGGGGACTAGTCACGCTTGCTACCACAAGACCAACTCTCCTCCCTGACAGTGGGTCTTAGTGAGTCATTCTTCTGTATAGCAATAAAGTGTGGGATTTTCAAAGCTTTCACACAAGTTCCAAGCATAGCCTTACACCCCATGCCCACACTGTTCCAGGTCTCTGCACAATATTACCTATTGTACACATGCCGAACAGGGACCTCACATGATTTTTGCAGAACCACCTGCTGACCAGCACTTGCATTCCGAGAAGAACCTGCTTCTTTTTATGTCAAATTTTGTGGCGTCCAGGAGAAAGGGCGGGTTCTTCTTAGAATGCAAGGGGATTCTACCCAGAATGCTACCCAGAAGGTGATTCTGCAAGAATCACATGAAGACCCTGCTCAGCATGTGTACAGAGAGTAAGATCAGGTTAGGAAATAGTGCTCAACTCTGCAGCCACGTATGCAAAAGCTTTGATTATCCTGCACTTTATTGTCATATGCAAGACCTTGGATTAAACTACACCTGTAGCTCGTATTTGAGTATTTAATAGACATATCTATATGAAAAATTTAAGTTGGTTTAAGCTGCTGTTGTTTCCCTTAAAAGTACCTGGAACTAGATTGTTGGAAAGGCCTGACCAACCCGTTGATAATTGCAAAGATGATTCTAGCTAGGATGCTCCATGGGTTATTTATTTATTTTTAAAAGTGTAGGGGAAGAATGGCAGTTCAGTCCCCAAATAGCAGAGCAAAACCAGTTTGGTGAGAAAGCAGCAAAGCAAGAGGTCTTGAGATAGTTCTTTAGTATTGAAGAACTAGTTCAGTTCAGTTCAGTTTTATTACAGTCATTGACCAGAAAAGAGAACATAAAGAATATCTCATGGTTGAAGAGAGAGAGCAAAAGAAACAGCCATCTCTGGAGAGACAAAATGGAGACTAATGCTGGAAGAACAAAGTTGGGGTGGGGTGGGGGTGTCCAGCACTTTTATCCATGACCTAACTCCCTCCCCCCCACCCCCAGTGGTCACTATGAGACATTGAAGCTGAGAGTTGATGCTGCCAGGGTCCTGCTTCCAACAAAAAGTACATCCTGTCTTCCTTTCAGAAAATTCCAGGTGCCTTCCATAGCAGAATTTAAAACAATATATAAAATATAATAAAAGAATTCTTCTGAATAACCAGAGCAACAGAAAAGAAACAAAAGCAAACATCAAGCAAGCTGAGGGAATGCCAGTCACGAAGTATGAGTTTTTCTAGCTGCTAAAACATCTGAGAGAGAGCTGGTTGGATCTCTTGGAAAAGGGAGTTCCACAGGACAGGAACAGCCACTGAGAAGTCCATCTCTCGCATGACTACCTACGGCATCCCCAAAGAGGATCTCACACTAGAAGATCCCTTGGAATATTATTACAGGATGGGCAAATTCCCATGGGAGGAGGTGGTCTTTCAAGTGGTCCAAAACTATTTGGAGCCACAAAAGTTAACACCAGTACCTTGAACTGTGCCCCAAAACAAACTGGTAACCAGTACAGCTGAAAAAGATTCAATGTAACGTATTCTGAGGGTCTCCTATTAGTTGAGACTCTCAGCCAGCATGGTGTAGTGGTTAGAGTGCTGGACTAGGACCAGGGGACCCGAGTTCAAATCCCCATTCAGCCATGATACTTGCTGGGTGACTCTGGGCCAGTCACTTCTCTCTCAGCCTAACCTACTTCACAGGGTTGTTGTAAGAATAAACTCAAGTATGTAGTACACTGCTCTGGGCTCCTTGGAGGAAGAGCGGGATATAAATGTAAAAATAAATAAATAAAAATAAATATGAGCATTCTAGGCCACTTGAAGTTTCTGAAGAATTCTCAAGAGCAACCCCATGTAGAATGTAATGTGAAAGTTGCTCTAGTGGTCAGATAAAAGAAGTCTATTGTCTACACTAAGGTGATCACTTTTTCCTTTTTGACGTGAGAAATTATTTCAGGCAGTGGCTCTTATGGACAACATAAAAATGTTAAGCAAAGAAAATTGTCTGGTGCCCTCCTGACAAAACAAATGTAAATAATAATTTGAGGTTCTGCAGGTCTGCAGTGCAAAGTTGCTGGCCTTTGATTTATTCCATAGAACCCTGGGAATTGTAATTTTTCTGAGGATACTGAGATTTCTCTAGCTTCTATAGATCTTCTGCAGAACAAGCTAAATTTGTTAAAGTGCACTGTATTATAATGCAAAAGACCTATAATACTAGGCTATTTTATTTTAAAAATCTATTTTCATTTTGCATTCTCTTTGTCTTTCCTTCCATTCTTTCTTTAGGGGTCCATTTCATCATATTACATCCGGCGCTATGGGTTCAATTCTGAATGTAAAGTTATAGCATTTACTGGCGATAATCCAGGTAAGAAAGTTCTCTGCTAGAATGCTGGGTCTCTTATGATACTTTAATAATTTCCTTTAGGTATTGTATGTTCTATGCAATACAGTTCTTATTCCGGAGAGGCCCTAATGGAAATAGTGCCTGGTAGCTTGCAGCCATGTAGAGAAAGTTAACCTCTATAGAGTTCGGTGAGATTTAGTTGCATAGTTGAATGCTTCAGTCCCATTGATATGAATAGGATTTAAATGTACCAAACTTGATTGTGAGCATTGTGCAGAATGTCCTGGCATCCTACACAAAGGCTAATCTCATATTAGCTGGACTTCCTTATTTGCATTTTCAGCGTCGCTGGCAGGAATGAGGCTTGAAGAAGGGGACATTGCAGTAAGTGCTGACGTGTTTATACTAACGGTTCATGTTGCTAGTCAGATTAGGGACCCTGAGTTGTAAGTGACCTTGGAGAGCAACTCCAGGTTATTACAACTCTAGGTTATTAACTTGGCTGGAATGTGCCCCTAGTTAAACTAATCTAGGTCCCAATGATTACAGTGGCAAAGCATTAAACATGGCCTGAAACTTTCCTTATGTTGATCCATGGCACTTCATGCCTTGAATCAGTGATTAAATTGTTGGGGAGGCAGAGGTGGCCCAGCCCCCTTACTCACTCTTTTTAGAAGGCTGGGCTGGGGGTGGCTGATTGGTCTAAAATTGGGGGGAATCAGGGGGTGGGGCTTGTGGATGTTGCTAAGTAGCCTTTGCCTCCCCCCGCCCCCCCCCCAATTGGAGCACTGCCCTAAACCAACACAGAAGGTACATGTGTTGATCTCCCTCCTGCTGGCTTCACATGGATTTCATTTTTGCTGAGTCCATTGTTTTGAGCAAGTACTTAGGATGCTTTTAAATGATGTAGAAACCCAGGGCTGATTCTCACCGGCATGTAGAGCACGAGTCTTCTCACTTGGTGACTCTTGGCCTTGCCCTGAGATGGGTTGTGCCCCCTCAAAGAATAAGATGGTCTGAAGCCCAATCCTTGCGCATCACTGCCGTACTTAACTCACCCAAAGCTTGTTGCTTGTGTGAGGAAATTATGGCTAGGTCTTCCAGTTTCTCGGAGAGCTCCATGCTTGATTGTTATCATAGTATCCAGTCCTTATTGTACCCTATGCTTGTCAACTTGCCTTCCTCATCTAGAAATCATCAAAAATTCTCCCCCACCCCCCGCCATGGTTTGACTGGGATTGTCAGGTTGCGAAAAGAAATTTACTAAGTGCTGAATGCAAAAACAGTCTCCATGAAAAGGTGCCGTCTGGGGTGCTCCCAGGTGATAGGAGGGTTCTGTCTGGGGTGGCTGCTTCGTGGGTGCAAGTTTTCAGTTGATGTCACAGCTGCTCCGTGGTGAATCTGCCTGTGTGAGTTCCCCCCCAATAAGGTAAAGGTAAAGTGTGCCATCGAGTCAGTGTTGACTCCTGGCACCCATAGAGCCCTGCAGTTTTCTTTGGGAGAATACAGGAGGGGTTTACCATTGCCACCTCCCATCCAGTATGAGATGATGCCTTTCAGCACCTTCCTGTATCGCTGCTGCCCAATATAGGTATTTCCCATAGTCTGGGAAACATACCAGCAGGGATTCGAACTGGCAACCTCTGACTTGCTAGTCAAGTCATCCCCCCCCCCACCAATACTTTCCCTTATACTCTCTTCTGCTCTGTGCTTCACACAAAGGTGATAAGCCAAGCTGATACCTCAAGAATCTAATTGCCTTAATGTGTAATTTAAAGATAATTAGTACTGCAAACGAATGGATTTAATTTAATTTCTGTTTTGCTTTTCATGCACATTGTGCTAACACCTCAATTATTATTTTCTCTCTCACAGATTAGCCTTGGCACTAGTGATACATTGTTTCTCTGGATTAAAGATCCAAAGCCTGCTTTAGAAGGTCACATCCTCTGCAGCCCGGTTGATTCACAAGCATACATGGCCTTGTTGTGGTAAAGCACCTTTCACTGTTGTTTTACATATCAACATACTAAGCTGTCTTTATACGGAGTCGGTCTAGGTCATTCAAGGAGGGGCCCTCAATTTTTGAAATTATTTTAGAGGAATAGTTCTGTTTCAGGTTTTCTTTCTCCCAAAGTACCTTTGATCAGCACTTGATGTAAGGAATGTTTTTGGCTTTTTCACATCATCATCATCATTATTTTCTGCAAGAATAGCTATGAGTAATCTCTAGGGCTATTCACACGAATATCAAAATAAAGGCTGGAGGCACGCAGCCCAGGTTTGGAGGCTTGTGAGGACCCATGAAAATGCCTCCAACTTAGCTCACTCAAATGTGGGTAGCCAAGCTTTTCTACTTTGTTCTTTACCAAGGTAGGAGGGAACGAGAGCACCCCTGCCTCAATGTTTTTGATCATGTGTGGCCATTTCCCTTTTGCAGCAGCTCCCAGCAGCCAGCTGCCATGTTTGTAATAGAGAGCAGCAGCTACAGGGACTGCTATGTGTGTATGTGCCGCTCTGCACAGCACACGCTGTGATCCTTTCCTCAGAATGACTTGAATATGGCTTGGCCCACCTCTGCCAAACAGAGGGCAGCTCAGGACATAATGGGGATCTCCAGTCTCCAGCCAGTGCAATGACTATTTTCGTCTTTCGAGGACCCTGTTCCCGGATTCTAAAACATATCGCAGCTGTGTTACTTTTGTATGAGCTGGGCCTGCAGAGCCAAGCAAGGGGCTCTGCTCTTCTGTCAGGACTGGAGAAGGAGCTCTTCCCCCACCACCACCCCAAACCACTCCCAGATGCTTGTGTGAAAGGCCTTTCTCTTTTGCAAGCTGTATCCCAAATCAATGGGAATTTCTTCTAAGGAACGTGTATAAGATTGTTGTCTCAGAAGACACAGAAACGTTGATTCTATGTATTCAAAAGCCAAAACTAGTGTCACTTTAAAACTTGGACTGAACATCTTAGAAAATGCAACTGGGATTTTATTTTTTCATTTAGTTATAAGAACGGTTCTTGGATGAGAGAGAAGATTCGGGACGAACTTGCCTCTGGATCGTGGGAAGAATTCTCCAAAGCATTACTTTCTACGCCTGTTGGAAACGATGGAAATGTGGGTATGTATCTTGGAAGGGAGGGGATGTATCAAGGCTTGTTTTGATATATTATCTTTTATATATGTCTGTCTGTCTATCTATCTATCTATCTATCTATCTATCTATCTATCTATCTATCTATCTATCTATCTATCAAAATTTGTATACTGCCCCAAACCTTTGTCATCTGGCTCAGTATGGTCACTGATGGGCAGCAGCTCAGCCAAACTTAGCTGTTGCATCTGAATCCTACAAGCCAGCATTGCAAACAGTGGCCAAACCCTGGTTTTCTGAGCAAATGCAAATCATGGTTTGCCGGGGTGGATGTAATGGTAAATGATGGTTTGCTGCAAAACAGGAAAGTGATTCTTTTAAGCAGATGAAGAGAAGGCGGAAGTGGGTGGCACTCCATGTGAACCAGCCTTGTGTTTGTCTTTCTAATCATTTGTTGGATTAAAGAAGAACCTTTGTTATAAGTCATAAATGTGGCAATATTTTTAACCTTTTGTTTAGGTTTTTATTTTGATGTGATGGAGATTATACCTAAAGCGGTGGGAATCCACAGATTCAACGCACACAACAACCGAGTAAGAGCAGTCTTGTCCCTTTGTTTTAGGGTTACTTTAAATATGATGGATTTGCTACATGGGTACCATGTCCAGTTAGGAAAAAAGCACATAAATGGTCATGTGAGATTATCTTACCAGCCCACTAATATGGTATGAAATAGAAATATGATCACTTTGGAACTAATTTCCAAACACGCTCTACATAGGCACAGAAGCCCAATTATAGACCACCTGAAGACCATGAAGAAGAATGGGGAGGAGAGCTGGTTGTGTAGTAAAGTAAAGTGTGCCGTCGAGTCGATTTCGACTCCTGGAGCCCACAGAGCTCTGTGGTTTTCTTTGGTAGAGTAAAGGAGGGGTTTACCATTGCCTCCTCCCACGCAGTATGAGATGATGCCTTTCAGCATCTTCCTATATCACTGTTGCCTGATATAGTACCAGCGTGGATTTGAATTGGTCACCTTAAGTGGTGCAGTGGGGAAATGCTTGACTAACAAGCAGAAGATAGTGTGGTAGCAAGCATGAATTGTCCCCTTTGCCAAGCAGAATCTGCCTTGGTTTGCACTTAAATGGAAGACTACACGTGTGAGCACTATAAGATATTCCCCTTAGGGGATGGGGCTGCTCTAGAAAGAGCACCTGCATGCTTGCAAGCAGAAGGTTCCAGGTTCCCTCCCTGGCATCTCCATCTCCAAGTTAGAGCTGAGAGAGACTCCTGCCTGCAACCTTGGAGAAGCCACTGCCAGTCTGTGTAGACAATACCAAGGTAGATGGACCAGTGGGCTGACACTGTATAAGGCAGCTTCCTGTGTTCCTGTGTAATGCGTTTTCCATTCCTGCATGAGAACTTCACTCAAGCAACCCTGTTTATCTGAATAACGCACCCAAACCTGCAGGCTTCTTGCCTGGAATCTCTGCTTTTCTGTGTTCAGGGCTCTCCCTAGTGGGGCGCAGAGCCCAGAAGGAATGGGGCGGTGGGTGCAAGGTAAAGCAGCATTGGTGGCAGGGTGGAGATGCAGGGCACTGGCGAAGGGGTGGCTGTGCAGAGACCCCCTTCTTGGAATCTCCCTATCTGCTGCTGAGCCACTGCACTCTGACCCGCCAGGCCCCACGGCATATTCTGCTCAGCTGCATACGGTGGTGGATCTGGTTGGGCTTGGCAAACCAGAGAGGAGAGCAGCCCAGCCAAAGCTCCACTGCATACAGTTGACCCGGTGGGCCTGGCTGGATCGGAGCACAGTTGCTTGGCAGCAGCTGCATCTGGGGCTGGCAGCAGACAGGGACATTCCAGGCTGGAATCGGCAGTGCCTGCATTTCTGCATGTCTGTTTCCATGAAGCCTGGACCCAACGCTGTGCGTCAGAAGCCTTTATCCCTTGACTGCCAACAACTGTCTTTTCCAGTAGAAAGAAAAGGATGACCACCAACACCTTTGTTTACCTTCTGTCAGATATAAAACTTCCAGGATGACTGCCACGCTATGCTGGGCCCTGCCTCCCGCACAAGCTTATTGGGTGGTGGTGGGCAGGCAGGGACAGCTCCCCTGCTCCCAGCCTCCGTGGGTGAGAGGAGAAGCCGCTGCCACCACTGCCACCTTCAGCAGCTAGTGCTGAGTCTTCCCCTTTCACCCTTAGAGAATGTGAAGAAGAAAAGCAGCTGCCGCGACATCCTTCAGCATAACTCCTCCCTTCTCACTGGCCAGTGAGCTTTCTCCCGGAAGCCTTGACATCCTCACAGGGGTCTTTAGGGAAAATGTCATTGGCTTATGGGGAGAACAGAAGAAGAAGGAGCTGCCACATGAGTTAAAACCTGTATGGGGTTTCTCCTCCCCCCCCCCACAAACCATGGGATGGGGCCATAGGTCAGTGGCAGAGCTTCTGCTTTGCATGCAGAAGGTCCCAGGTTCAGTCCCTGATAGCATCTCCAGGTAGGGCTGGGAAAAGACTCCTGCCTGAAGCCTTGGAGAGCTGCTGTCAGTCAGTGTAGACAGTACTGAGCTAGATGGACCCATAGGTGGGACTCAGTAGATGGCAGCTCCCTATGAAGTATCCCAAGGTCCCACAATGACTTTGGGATGCTACCATATGCAGATGAGTGTGCCCATTGGCAAAGGCAGTAGCTGTATGAGTACATTGGCTGTCCTGCATTATCTCTGCAATGTGAGTGGGTCCTCAGGTGGGCGTGAGTGGCGATGGGTCTTAGGGACCCTTCCTGGGCTGACCCACCTGTGGCATGACCTTCTAAAGATGTACGAATCCCAGTCCAAAGACCTGTGTGACTATATCTTGCACACTCCCAGGGGCTTTGAATTTGTTTTTCTTGAACACCAGCCCCCGCCCAACCCCATGCGAGCAGACTGCTTTCGAAAAATAGTGGAGTGTTGAAAAGAACGTCCAGAAATAGTTAGAAATATATTGTTGGAGGGGGATTTAGGAGTGGGCTCAGCTGTTCACGGGGGGGGGGGGAATGCCAAATTAATCCACTAGAAATTGGCAGCAATAATAATAGTTCTAATAGGGAACCATTGCCCCAGTCTCTCTGCTTTAGTTAATTGACTTAGCATAGCCAGGAAGATTGCATCCTTTATCTGCCGCTACTGCTGTTGTGAACAGTCACTGTTCTTATCTCTTACATTTTAGCTTTACGTAATCATGGTCACTGATTGTTCCTCTTCCATTGCATAGGCCTTTGACCACACTCTCACAATCCTGCCTCCCCCTTCTCAATCCCCATCTCTGTGTTGTCAATATAAATAACCTGGCAACAGATATACAAGGATTCCTATCTTGGGTAGCTTTTAAGAAAGCCTTGAAAATACATCTTTTGGGTCAGAATATTAGATGAAGTTTCTAACTATTTTAATTGTTTATATTTGTGTTGTAAACCGCCTTGAGATTAAATGATTGGCAGTATATAAATATAATAAACAAGTTAACAAACTGGGGGTGGCCTTTCATGCATCCGATGGAATGGCCTATAGTCCATGGAAGCCTATGTTGAAATAAACGTGTTAGAATTTACCGGGCTACAAGTAGCTCTTTGAAGCCTGCCTAAGTTCGTGAAAAGAACGGCTGAAGTTTAGTGTGTAGAAAACTGGGCTGGGATGCAGGAGATCTGAATCCGCTCTCAGCCATGAACTGATTCAATCCCAGTGGTTTTGCTATTGTGGGTGAGGCTGCAGCTCAGTGGTAAAGCATCTGCTTTGCATGCAGAAGTAAAGTTGCGCCTTTGAGTCAGTGTCAACTCCTGGCAACCACAGATCCCTGTGGTTGTCTTTGGTAGGATACAGGAGGGTTTTGCCATTGCCATTTCCTGCGCAGTATGAGATGATGCCTATATCGGGCAGCAGCAGTATAGAAAGATGCTGAAAGATACTGCATGCAGAAGGTCCCAGGTTCAGTCCCTAGCAGCATCTCCAGGTAGGGCTGGGAAAGACTCTTGCTTGAAAACTTGGAGAACTGCTGCCAGTCAGTGTAGTTAGATGGACCAAGGGTCTGACCATATAAGGCAGCTTCGAGTGGGGCTGGGCACTCCCTCTCAGTCACAGCTTTCCTTATTTAAAATGGGGGGCTAAGCTCCCTGAAAATCAGGTCCTTTATTTGCCCCAGTGAACTAACTGAAGGGAGAACATGTGGCTGGGGGGAGAAAAACACACTAACTCACAGAATACTGACTCACTGGTTTTGCTGAAACAAATTAAAGCACTTTATTCAGGCGTTAAGTGTTTTACAGAGAAAATGAGAATAAATTAAAAGAATTTAGATGCATGCAAGGGAGAAAAACCCCCAAACATTTTCAATGCAATGAAAATAAGCTTCAGACTCCTTTCTCTCCTGCAATGGAGAGAAAGGAGCCTGAAGCTTATTTTCATTGCATTGAAAACGTTTGGGGTTTTTTCTCCCTTGCATGCATACTGCTTGTTCCCAGTAATAGACAGTATTAAAGAAAATTCACAGTCAAAATACAAAGAAATAAAATTTGATATCTACCAAATTTTGACTGACCAGGAGAGGGATGTTTGGGTTGTGGTGGACAGCTTGTTGAAAGTGTCAACCCAATGTGTGGCAGCTGTGAAAAAGGCCAATTACATGCTAGGGATCATTAGGAAGGAGATTGAAAATAAAACTGCTAGTATTATAATGCCCTTATACAAAACTATGGTGTGGCCACACCTGGAGAACTGCATACAATTCTGGTCACCACATCTTAAAAAGGACATTGTAGAACTGGAAAAGGTGCAGAAGAGGGCAACCAAGATGATCGGGGACCTAAAGCACCTTTCTTATCAGGCAAAGTTACAACACCTGGGGCTATTTAGTTTAGAGAAAAGACGACTGTGGGGAGACATGATAGAGGTCTATAAAATCATGCATGGTGTGGAGAAAGTGGATAGAGAGAAATTCTTCTCCCTCTCACATGACTCTAGAACCAGGGGTCATCCCATGAAATTGATTGCCAGGAAATTTAGGACCAACAAATGGAGGTACTTCTTCATACAACACATAATCAACTTGTGGAATTCTCTGCCACAAGATGTGACAGCCAACAACCTGGATGGCTTTAACTGGGGTTTGGATCACTTCATGGAGGAGAGGTCTATCAATGGCTACCAGTCTGAGGGCTATAGGCCACTTCCAGCCTCAGAGGCAGGATGCCTCTGAGTCTCAGTTGCAGGGGAGTAACAGCAGGAGAGAGGGCACGCCCTCAACTCCTGCCTGTAGGCTTCCAGTGGCATCTGGTAGGCCACTGTGTGAAACAGGATGCTGGACTAGATGGGCCATGGGCCTGATCCAGCAGGGCTGTTCTTATGTTCTTATGTACCAGTCCAAGCTGAGTAGCCTCAAAGATTAGAGGCACTCTAATATTACAAAAATATTACCGCAAAAATGAAAGTTTGGCTAAAAACGGAAAGCAAGGAAAGGTGGAGAGAGAGCCTCTGAAAGAAGCTCCCCTTCATCCTGAAAAACGATTAGACTAGAAAAGGAAAACAAACAAAAGCCAGAAGGCTCCACAGAAGGATTTATCAACATACCAGACCTCCAGCCTTTATACCTCAGCCAAATTACCCCAACCTTTCAGGCCTTCCATTGGTTGAATTCTCCTTAGCAACTCAGCAATGTTCATATTAATTAATAAAATAAGTTACGTATTGAGTAATAACATTTGACGACGAAGGGCATTTTCAAATACTGTCCTTTTTGTCCTCCAATTTTCCACTGTGGGTATGCAAGCATGCTTGATACAAGCAATGTATCAGGAAGATTGGTTATCTGAACCCTGTGATCCTCCCATGGAAGCTTATGATCAGGCAGCACAGAGATAGTCAAGGTCTTCCCACTGGTTACAGTTGAAAAATATGTTGTTTCCCATGTACCAGTGTTGGCACATCCAAAAAAGGGCATTGTTCTCACACCATCAAACTGCTGGTTGTGCTTAAAAGCAAATAATGGCTCAGAATTATCAGTTCTTGACTCAGGGTATGTAAAATGGAACCCTGTAGGTCAAGCCTTCCTTTAGACCCATCTTGGTAAAAGTATCACCTTACGAATATGACGTATGTTTATATACTGCTTTTCAACAAAAGTCCCCAAAGTGGTTTACATATAAATAAATAAATAAATAAGGCTCCTTGTCCCCAAAGGGCTCACAATCTAAAGAAAAGAAGAGAAAGAAACATAAGATAGACACCAGCAACAGCCACTGGAGGGCTGCCGTGCTGGGGATAGATAGGGCCAGGTGCTCTCCTCCTGCTAAATAAAGAGAATCTCCACTTTTAAAAGGTGCCTCTTAGCTCTGTTAGCAGGGGACTATCTGATGAAGTGGGCTGTAGTCCAATAAAGTCGATACCACGATAAGTCTGTATGCCTGGCATAGGACTCTTTTTGTGGCTGACTACTTATGCAAACCTTGAGTGCTTTGATTGTTTTGTTTTAAATCTTGAGTACCTAGCAGTAGAAGCAAGGCAGGATAAAAGGTTTTAAAATAACCCTGTTGGGATATATCCCATGCCTAGGAGTGTGAGGGCAGCTTCTGCTACTACAGAGCTCCGTCTGCAGTTTGAAACCCTTTGGATGAGAACCATAGAAACTACATGGTCACCAGTATTTGAAACCTTCATCCTCATGCTTTTGTTATGTTTTAAAGGATAATGGTTGTCTTACTTACCTTATCTTCACTCACAAGTTTGTGGAGAGGATAAATGGTTTAAGGGTTGTAGAATCACACTTGCAGTCTGATTCTAAGCAGACCCCACTGGCTTGAATGAGACTCATTTATTTATTATTAATTAATTAATTGAATTCATATACTGCCTAATATAGAAATCTCTAGGCGGTGTACAGAATTAAAACATAATATAAAACATTTAAAATTCATAAAAAGAGAAAAATAATAGATAAAAACACATTAAAATTTAACAGTTTTGATTTCAGTTAAAAGCCTGGGAAAATAGGTACATCTTCAGGGTCCTCCTAAAAACAAACAGAGAAGGAGATCCTCTTATTTCAGCAGGGAGTGCATTCCAAAGCCCTGGGGCAGCCACAGAGCAGGCCTGGTCCCGAGTTGTCACCAAACAAGTTGGTGGCAACTGTAACCGGACCTCTCCAGATGATCTTAATAGGCGACAAGGTTCACGACAGAGAAGGCACTCTCTTAAGTACCCTGGACCTAAGCCGTTAAGGGCTTTATAGATAATAACCAGTACTTTGTATTTTGTTCGGAAACATATTGGCAACCAGTGCAGTTCTTTTAGAATTAGTGTTATATGGTCCCTTCAGGTAAACCCAGAGACCAATCTGGCTGCCGCATTCTGTACCAATTGCTTCTCTGAGGGGGGCAGGATGCCTCCTTGTCTTAAGGAGGCAATCATTAGACCTCTTCTAAAGAAGCCTGCATTAAATCCCTCAGAGCTGAGCAATTATAGGCCTGTTTCCAACCTCCCATGGCTGGGCAAGGTAATTGAGAGGGTGGTGGCCTCTCAGCTCCAGGAGGTCTTGGAGGAAACTGATTATCTAGACCCATTTCAAACTGGTTTTCGGGCAGGCTATGGGGTGGAGACTGTCTTGGTCGGCCTGATGGATGATCTCCAATTGGCAATTGACAGAGGAAGTGTGACTCTGTTGGTCCTTTTGTATCTCTCAGCGGCTTTCGATACTATCGACCATAGTATCCTTCTGGAACGTCTGAGGGTGTTGGGGGTGGGAGGCACTGTTTTACAGTGGTTCCGCTCCTACCTCTCAGATAGATTCCAGATAATGTTGATTGGAGACTGTTGCTCTTCAAAATCTGAGCTTAAATATGATGTCCCTCAAGGCTCCATACTTTCTCCAATGCTTCTTAACATCTACATGAAACCACTGGGAGAGATCATCAGGGGATTTGGAGTTGGGTGTTACCAGTACGCTGATGACACCCAGATCTACTTCTCCATGTCAACTTCTTCAGGAGCTGGTATATCCTCCCTAAATGCCTGCCTGGAAGCAGTAATGGGCTGGATGAGGGAGAATAAACTGAAGCTGAATCCAGATAAGACGGAGGTACTTATTGTGTGGGGTCAGAACTCTAGAGACAATTTTGATCTGCCTGTTCTAGATGGAGGTCACACTTCCCCAAAAGGAACAGGTTCGCAGTCTGGGAGTACTTCTGGATTCACACCTCTCCCTGGTTTCTCAGGTTGAGGCGGTGGCCAGGGGTGCTTTCTATCAGCTTCGGCTGATACGCCAGCTGTACCCGTTTCTCGAGATCAGTGACCTCAAAACAGTGGTACATCTGTTGGTAACCTCCAGGCTTGGCTTCTGTAATGTGCTCTACGTGGGGCTGCCTTTGTACGTAGTCTGGAAACTTCAGTTGGTTCAGAACACAGCAGCCAGGTTGATCTCTGGGTCATCTCGGAGAGACCACATTACTCCTTTACTGAAGGAGCTACACTGGCTGCCGATAGGTTTCCAGACAAAATACAAAGTGCTAGTTATAATTTACAAAGCCCTAAACGGCTTAGGCCCTGGGTATTTAAGAGAACATCTTCTTCATTACAAGCCCCACCACACATTGAGGTCATCTAAGGAGGTCCGTCTCCAGTTACCGCCAACTTGTTTGGTGGCTACACAGAGATGGGCCTTCTCAGTCGCTGCCCCGAGATTGTGGAATGCGCTCCCTGCTGAGATACGATCCTCCCCATCTCTGGCAATTTTCAAAAAACACCTGGAAACCCATCTTTTTGCCCAAGCTTTCTCAGCTTCCTAATATTTTGGGGGTTTAATTTCTGGTTATTTTAAAATTGTTAAATTGTTTTTAAATTTTTGTATATGTTTTTAACTGATTTTATGTCATTGTAAACTGCCCAGAGACAAAAGTTTGGGGCGGTATACAAATTTGATAAATAATGATAAATAAATTGTAGTTTCCGAACTATGTACAAAGGCAGCCCCTCGTAGAGTGCATTACAATAGTCAAGCCTAGAGGCTACCAGCATATGTGCCACTGTTTTAACGTCATTTGTCTCCAGAAATGGACGTATCTGGCGTATCAGCAGAAGCTGATAAAAAGCACTCCTGGCCACAGCCTCAACCTGAGAAACCAGGGAGAGTTGGGAAGAGTTACTACCAGACTACGTACTTAATCTTTTAGGGGGAGTGTAACCCCATCCAGAACAGGCAGATCTAAACCATCTCCCAGATCCCGACCCCCTACAGACAGTACCTCCATCTTGTTTGGATTCAGCTTCAGCCTGTTATCCCTTATCCAGCCCAATATCGCCTCCAGGCCAGCATTTAGGGGGGGTCATGCCATTTCCTCATGAAGTCGGTATGGAGAAATAGATCTGGGTGTCATCAGCATACTGATAGCATCCCAGACCAAACTTCCTGACAATCTCTTCCAGTGGTTTCATCTAGATGTTAAAAAGCATTGGAGATAGTATGGAGCCTTGTGAAACCCCACACTTTAGTTCTCGCTTTTCAGAACAACAGTCTCCAAGTCACACCATCTGGAATCTGCCAGAGAGATAGGAATGGAACCACTGTAAAACAGTGCCACCCAATCCCACCTCCTTCAGGCGACCCAGCATGATACCATGGTCAATGGTATCGAAAGCCTCCGAGAGATCCAAAAGGATCAGCAGAGTCACACTCCCTCTGTTGATTGCCAATTGGAGATCCTCTGTTACACCGACCGAGGTAGTCTCAACCCCCTTGCCTACCCGAAAGCCAATCTGGAAAAGATCTGAATAATTTGTGTCATCCAAAATTGCCTGGAGCTGAGAAGCAATCACTCACTCAATCACCTTGCCTATCCAAGGAAGAATAGAGACAGGTCTGTAATTAGCTAACTCTGAGGGATCCAATTTCTTCAAATAAAGTCTAATAATAGCCTCCTTAAAACAAGGAGGCATCCTGCCCTCCTCTCTAATAATATGCCTGCTAGGTAAAATAAGTTGGGCAAAGGTCAAGAGAGAAGATGGTGGAGCATACAGTCTGAAGCAGTTTGTCCACATCTTCAGAAGTAACAAATTGAAAATGATCAAATTCAATCCTACAAGAGGGGTTGCTGGGCACCTCTATGGTAGACTCTGCAGTAACTGTGGAGTGTAGTTCAGAGCAAATACAAATAAAATATCTGCAAAAAAGTTGTTAAAAACATCACAGCAAGTGACAGATGGTTCCAAGTTCTTCTCAGCATGTGTGGTTTGGAGTGCAGCCTTACAATTACAGTAAAAATAACATCACAAATGTAATAATTGCAGAGGTTTCATTGGACTGCCATTCTGGGTAGTTGGTCAATGTTTGGGAAACACTTCTTCCTTTAGCTGCCTGTTGATCCTGTGGCTACCTAATAGGAAGGAAATTTGATGTGCTTTACTGAATTAATCAATGGATATGACAGTGTCACAGAGTTAGTTTTATGCAATCAGCAGGAAGACAGATCTCTGCATATGACTTTACTTGTGGGCCTGATTTCTCCTTCCGCTGCTGAAGTGCTTGCAGTGAATTTTTAAAAGAAGCTCATGTTATTGAGGAGGTTTGCTGAAAATACTTCTTATCTTGCATTGGTTTTGGTACCAAAGGATATCCCAACCAGCCTGGGGTTATGGCCTGTATTGGGATTGTTCTGGGAAGTATGTGTTGGGGATTGGCGTTGTTCTGGGAAGTATGTGACTCAATAACAGTTGCAAATAAATAAAGTTTCAAGAGGAAGGCAAGAATAATATATGTGCTTTTCACGTCTCTGCACTCTGCTCTCCCCCTACAGTGGATGCACACACATTCTTACACTTCCTTTCTCCTCCTCTACAGATTCCAACATTTCCTAAGGAAGTGGAAATACGAGCCTTGATTGAAGGACAGTTCATGGCCAAAAGGATTCATGCTGAAAAGCTGGGATATAAAATCTGTGAGTGTGCTTTGTAGCATGGCAACAGGGCTGAATAAGGGAATATTAGATTAAGATGGTAAATGCTGCTCAAATAATCACAGCCCCACACACCTGGGTTGGAGAATACAGCTCATCCCTGAGAAGTAGAGCCACCCAGGATCAGTAGTTTCGAGTCTGAGAGAGATAACTTCACTAGGATATTTTTTAGAAGAATCATTTCAGATTCACTTGGATCTGAAATGAAGCATGCTGCCAGAAGATGATGGTGTGTGGGGGGTGGGGGTGGAGTGGGTCCTGTGGATAATGGAATGGCTTGAAAGTGGAGTTTTGGTTGCTAGAGAAGTCGTCCTCCCTTTATTGTTTCATATTGTTACATTGTTCACAACCCTGGAAATTGTGGGTGGTTTCTGGGAGTATTCTAGTGGTGTGTGTAGTGTGACAAGTTCTGGTCTGCCAGAAAAGAAGGTGAATATAGGGGATGGTGAATTTTACAATCCCCATTCTAATTTAGAGGGCGATTAAAATGTCTTAATTCTTTACAGGGAAATAGCAAACCTGTTTTTAGAGAAACACGGCTGAGTAGTAATATATGCACAGGAGGCAGGAGGTGGTATGGCATGTCTGGACATCCCTTCTAGACTATTATAAATCCTCCTGCTCCTAGCCCTCTCTCCCTTGCCTATAATTGTGTGAGTGGCATCTGTTACACCAATTAACTACAGGCTTTGTCCAGCTATAGCTAAGCTCTGCAACATTCTGGTTCTGTACAGGTTTATTCAAAAGTAACTCACTGAATCCAATGGGATATTACACCCAAGTAACTGTACATAAGATTGCAGTGTCCAAAGCCCTTCATGTGCCATCTTATTTATTTGTTTGTTATTTCTCTTTGTAAACCGCCCTGAGCCATTTTTGGAAGGGTGGTATAGAAATTGAATTAATAATAATAATAATAATAATAATAATAATAATAATAATAAGGTGTTGGAAATCGAGGATGCCACTGTTGCTGAACTGTTTCAAAATCAAAACCAGGCAACCTCCCCTTTGCCTTCACCTCAAAAACCCAAATGCCGTTTAACAGAAAAGCAACAAGAACTAAAGCAAAAAATAACTGAGCACATGAACCAAACAACCACCAGGGTTCGACTTCCAGCTCTAAAAACAGTTGCCAAAAAACAACTTGCTCAGGCATTAAAAGATGTCAATGCTGCACTTGCAGAAATACCAACCAATAATTTGCAAGAAACAAACCAACTAATGTACAGTGCAGCAACAATAACAACACAAGAGCTCGGATATAAAATCAGTGGACCTGTCAAAAAAGAAAGCAGTACATCACCTAAATGGAAGATTAGATTAGAAAATAAAATCTCCAGGCTTAGATCAGATGCTAGTAAATTGAAAGATACGAAAGACAAGAAGCTGAAGAATGAAAACACCAAACAGTATCTGATCCAAAAATACCACCTAGATTCAAGGAAAATTAGAGAAGTCCTGGAAATAATAAAGCAGCAAATAACAGCAGTGTCAAAGAAGATTAGCAGATATGAAGCCAGAATTACACAACACAGGCAGAATCTCCAATTCCAGTCGAATCAGAGACATTTCTACCAAAGCATAGAAGGAGAAACTGCAAGAAACCTAGAAACACCAAATAAAGAAGAAACAGTACAATTCTGGGGAAAATTATGGGACAATCCAATAGATTATAATAAAAAAGCAGGCTGGATGAAAGAGGTCAAAAAATGTAACCAACAAATGCAAGCTCTAATAATAACACCAGATTTAATAAGTGAAAGGGCAAAGAAAATTAAAAATTGGACTGAGCCAGGCGATGATGAACTGCATGGCTTTTGGCTTGAACACCTAACAAGCCTTCATAAACAACTATCAAAACAGTTCAATCACATTATGAAAGGCGGTGATATTGAACAATGGCTAACAACTGGGAAAACTCATCTCATCATGAAAGACCCAGCAAAAGGTGCACTTCCAAGTAATTATAGACTGATAACCTGCCTGCCAACCATGTTCAAATTATTAACTGGAATAATAGCAGATGAAGTGATGCAACACTTATTAACTAACAAACAGCTTCCAGTTGAACAGAAAGGAAATTGCCCGAACACCAGAGGCACAAAAGACCAGCTGCTGATTGACAAAATGATTTTAGAAAACTGCAAGAGAAGAAAAACAAATCGAAGTGTTGCATGGATTGACTACAAGAAAGCCTTTGATTCATTGCCTCACACATGGATACTAAAATGTTTAGAAACAACTGGTGTCAGCAAAAACATTCCGATATTGATAAAAAAAGCAATGAGCATGTGGAATACACAGTTAACAATCAATGGCGAGGCACTTGGACAGGTTAGCATTAGAAGAGGCATTTTCCAAGGGGACTCACTATCCCCTCTATTGTTTGTAATCGCCATGACCCCACTTTCACAAATACTAAACAAAACAGGCCTCGGATACCAAACATCTAAAACATCAAGTCAAATCAACCACCTGCTGTACATGGACGATCTGAAGTTGTATGGAAAGTCCCAGTCAGAAATCGAATCACTGCTAAACACTGTCTGTATATTCAGTAGCGATATAGCAATGGAGTTTGGACTAGACAAGTGTGCTGCATTAATAATGAAAAGAGGAAAAATAAGAAAAACGGAAGGAATAGAACTGCCCAATGGAAGCAAGATCAAGAACCTGGAAGAGAAAGAACGTTACAAATACTTGGGCATTCTCCAGGCTGATAACATCGCACACACTGAAGTTAAAAGAAAAATTGGAAGTGAATACATCAGGAGCATTAGAAAAATCCTCAAGTCCAAACTCAATGGCGGGAACACCATACAAGCCATAAACACCTGGGCTATACCTGTTATCAGATACACTGCAGGAATAATAGACTGGACCCAGGCAGGGCTAGAGACGCTAGATCGTAAGACCAGGAAAATCATGACCATCAATCATGCTCTGCACCCCTGCAGTGATGTAGATAGGCTATACCTCCCTCGCAGCTCAGGTGGAAGAGGAATGCTGCAAGTCCATCAAAAAGTAGAGGAGGAGAAAAGAGGCCTTGAAGAATATATCAAGGACAGTGAAGAAGATGCACTTAAAATGGTCAAGAACGAGAAACTATTCAACACCAATGAAACAAAGCAGGCCTACAAGAAAGAACAAGTCAAGAACCGAGCAGAAAAATGGAGAAATAAGCCCCTGCATGGTCAATATTTGCACAATATAAGTGGAAAATCAGACATCACCAAGACCTGGCAATGGCTTAAGAATGGCAACTTGAAGAAAGAAACAGAGGGTTTAATACTGGCTGCACAAGAACAGGCACTAAGAACAAATGCAATAAGAGCAAAAGTCAAAAAATCCACCACAAACAGCAAGTGCCGCCTTTGTAAAGAAGCAGATGAAACAGTGGACCACCTGATCAGCTGTTGTAAGAAGATCGCACAGACTGACTACAAACAAAGGCATGACAAGGTAGCAGGGATGATACACTGGAACATCTGCAAAAAATACAAGCTACCTGTAGCCAAGAATTGGTGGGACCATCAAATTGAAAAAGTTGAAGAAAATGAAGATGTAAAAATATTATGGGACTTCCGACTACAAACAGACAAACATCTGCCACACAATACACCAGATATAACTGTAGTCAAGAAGAAAGAAAAACAAAATAATCGACATAGCAATACCAGGGGATAGCAGAATAGAAGAAAAAGAAATAGAAAAAATCACCAGATACAAAGATCTACAAATTGAAACTGAAAGGCTGTGGCAGAAAAAGACCAAAATAATCCCAGTGGTAATTGGTGCCCTGGGTGCAGTCCCAAAAGTCCTTGAAGAGCACCTCAACACCATAGGGGCCACAGAAATCACCATCAGCCAATTACAAAAAGCAGCTTTACTGGGAACAGCCTATATTTTGCGACGATATCTATAATAACCAACAGTATTGACAATAAAATTCTGGCATCCCAGGTCCTTGGGAAGGACTCGATGTCTGGATAAAACAAACCAGTCAATAACACCTGTCTGACTGTGTAAACAAGAAACAATAAAAAAATTCAGCCATCCCAGGTCCTTGGGAAGGACTCGATGACTGGATAAAACAAACCAGTCAATAACACCTGTCTGACTGTGTAAAGAAGAAATAATACTCGATGTCTGGATAAAACAAACCAGTCAATAACACCTGTCTGACTGTGTAAAATAATAATAATAATATCTCATTCATGTCTATCTTTAATTCTTCTCTTTATTCATCCTCCATCAACTATATATGTGGCAAAAAAGCAAAACAAAAAATGTAGTGTTGTTTTAGGCGCTAATTGATTTACTATACCATGAGCTTCCATATTTATTTATGTGTGTGTGTGTGTGTGTGTGTGTGTGTGAGAGAGAGAGAGAGAGAGAGAGAGAGAGAGGGAATGTTGTATATGGAGTAAGAGACAAGTGCATGGACGGTATGTCTTGTTATTGTTTATTCACCATAACATTTAACCCTTTGAGCCCCCAGGCTCAAAGGCAGTATACCCCCAAATGCCAGCCTTTTGGGAGAAACGGCAAGCGAGGGCTCTTGACTTGATGTCCTCTTTGTGGGCTTTCTGGAAGCGTGTGGATGGCCACTGTTGGAAAACAGGATGTGGACTGTAGACCTTTGGTCTGATCCAATAGGGCTCTTCTGTTCATATGGTGGATTTACCAGTTTTCTGATTCTGAAACGCCCCCATGTATAATACGCACTTATAAGGAGATGAGGCAGTAACCTGTGCTTCTATGCCCTTTCTATGAACAGGGAGTAAGCATGTAGTGGTAGAAAACAGGAAGTAGGTAACAACTGTATTTACAAACCTGCTTGTCCTCAGAGGAGTCGGGGGTAGTCATCCCAGCGGGCTGACTACCCCCACCATCCCCACTGGGGGTAGACTCTGGGCCTAGAGCTGACAAAGAGGCAGGATGGTGGCGGAGGTCGGGGGCGCGCGGTTCATTGTCGGATGACTCTACAAGGTTCCTGTCTCTGTCATCTTCAGCAAAACCTCCAAACTTCCTCTCTGAATCAGTGGATTCAAATATCGCCCAAAGGCTATCATCTTCAGAATCTCCCATCCCATTTGTTAGACAACACTTATTGAACCCTTGCTGTATAATGGCAGGATCTATTGCCTCCCACGCCTCTTTGATCCACCGATGCTAAGCTTCTTCCGACAGCCTGATGAGGTGAGTGCCTTCACCCCAGGGTACATCCACTCCACCCATTTCTTCCGCAATAGCTACTTGAAGGGCGGATTGCAGCTCACATCCACGACCTGCAACTGGCTTGCCATCCCCGCTGGGATGATCCCAAGCTTAGTCTTGTTTTTGGAGAGGATTGATTTTACGGATGGCGTTCTGTGGCGCCTGAACATGTCCGTTGCCAGCATTCGGTGTCTCCTAGGGGCGTTCTCCAATCAGACAGATCGTTGAGCTAGTCCTTGGTTGAATGTTGATCCATCCCTGTTCGTGCGCACTTACTGTCACCCCAGGGCTCACTTCTCAATCTTTGGCAGCGTCTTCCTTTTAAACACAATGTAGAGAGGCAACTTCTCATTCCTGCCAAGTGCCCCCAGCATCACTGTAAACCAGTGCTTCTCAATCCCAGCCATTCTCAATGTGATAGTTTTCTCTCCTTTCCTCAATTTGTGACGTCCGATGTCACCGTACGAGCCACACCGAGCTACTAAAATGCGCCTCCAGATGGATAGCTTGTGCCGCCGCATAAAGGGGTGGCACCATTTTGCAGAGGCCTTGAAGATGCTGAGGGGATCCATCCTTAGAGAAAGCTGAATTGCTTTTGAATGGATTTCCCCAGTGCTGACAGCACACCCTTGGGATAGCCTATCCACAATGTACTGGAGCAGTTGCCTTTACGGTTCAGGGTGCTGAGCCCTGTGGCCAGACTCCAGAGCCTGCAAAAGCAGACTTTGAGAACAAAAGTAGGTTTTCTGACTTCTCCAGAAGCACACATTTGTCTCTTTCACCCCAAATTCTCAGCCTGCTTCTCAGTTGCTGCTGTGTTCCACAATGTCCACAGCTTTAAGTTTAAAGATGTTACCAGAACTGCATGAAAGCGCTGGTTAGATGCTTTGGCTAGATGTTTAGGCTTGCCTGAGGAAATTAACTCAGATCAAAAGTGCAGTCCTGACACAGCATTAAATTTAAACATGTCTAGTGTATTGGAAATAAGGAGGGAAGCGTGGCTGTAGTTTCAAAGCTTTATTTAAAGTAAAACCAAGGAGTTACAGAAAGAAAAGGGAACCTGGTTAGGAATTTCAGTAAATTGGCTAGCGTTGCATAGAATCTGTGAGGAGATCTTAACTAGAAATCTTAAATGAGAGTGCCTGGATTGTGAGTGTGGGGAGGGAAGCAGAGAGGTGGGGGAGATTTATTAATTATTTTATTTATTTTTATTTTTTACTTTTATATCTTGCTCTTCCTCCAATGAGCCCAGAGCGGTGCACATGGTTATCTTTATCCTCACAATAGCCCTGTGAGAGGTTAGGCTGAGAGATACATGGCAGGCCCAGAGTCACCCAGTGAGTTTCATGGTTGAATGGGGATTTGAACTCAGGTCTTCCCAGTCCTAGAGATGGCTGAATGGAAAGGGTCACCTATCCTTCCTTGGCGTGTTTAGTGAGCGAAGTTCAATCCAGAGCCTCCTTGAGAGGGTGAGGAAGGGAAGAAGGAGCAAGGGGCAACAGCTGCATCTTGCTTTGTGAGAGTCTGTGGATAGCAGCTTCCAACAGAGTTGCCCTTTCATGTGTCTCGATCAGAGTATATGTACCCCAAACCATGCCCTCAATCAAGAGGCTATCCTTCCTTGGAGGGCAGGGTGATTGTCGCAAGACAAAAGTGTCCATTGCTAAAGTGGACTTAATCGGTGTGGGTCTCAGAATGTCTGGGAAGACAACGATAAGTTCAAGTTATGCATGGGTGGTGAAAATGGTTCTGTGTTTGCCCACTCTCTTGAAACTGGGGCATCACAGGTGCAAAATGCAAATCTTGTTGACGCTGAAGCTTTCCCTCTTATCTTAACCAGCCGGCTTTGACTGTAATGAGTGGGAAATGGCAGTCTGTTTGCCTGGCTCTGCTGAACATTCAAAGTGTTATCTCCACAAAGGAGTTTTCCCACCCCAGGGCTATTAGCTACTCTTGAAAGAGATGCCGTGGCACACCCTTTTCCAGTCCATTGCAAGTTAGATCAGAAGGCGTGTTGCCAGGCTTGCTTGTTCTAATGACCGGTCTGTGCCAAGCAGTGTTCACTTGAACAGGGATTCCCAGATGTTGACTACAACTCCCAGAATCGCCAAGCAAAAGCTATTGCAGCTGAGGATTCTGGGAGCTGTAGTCAATAACAGCTGGAAATCCCTGTTAGAGGGGACACTGGTGCCATGGGACTGTGGCTGTATGAGGCGAAAAGTTCACTAGAGGCTCTTAGCCTGCAACTTGGTACTTTTGCTAGATCATGGAGAGGAGCGCCTTTTGCATGACCCCAGAATACTGCTATTTGGCAACAAAGGCGGTAGTGTTGCTGAATCTTCATGCTGCCATGGATCTCCCTGCAGGGCAAGGGAAGGGCGAGGGAAATGGAGAGAGATGGAACCAGGCTCCTGACTCACTTTGAAGGACACCTCCAGGGATGTTGCGGAACCCCAGAGGCAAACACCAGACTCCCAGGAACATCCTGGCCTGTGCAGGGTCAAGGCTTGGTCATCACTCACCCTGCTTGCTGTCTTTCACTTATCTGGAGGATAGCTCAGCTTGGATGGGGGATGAGGCAGGAGGACAGGCAGAGTGCTGACAGCTGTAGCAGGCCAGGGCCGGAGAGCATTCAGGCTAGAGCTGTGGAAGCAGAAGCAGCAGCAGCAGCAGAAGTGAGGTCCGGAAAGCATATGGTTTCTAGGCAGCCTGTTCTCTGGCATGGGGAACCTGGCTCTTTAACCAAGAGTCTGGAACTGAAGCAAAAGCCAGACCCTGGAACCAACACCTCAGTGCCGCCCCTCCCACCCGCCCGCCGCTGCTTTTCCCAGCCTTGCCCTGAAACCAGCCCCCAGCCCTCCAGCACCCTCCCGCCTCTCTCTGGTGCAAACCAAAGTCTGATGGCTGGAGGATGAGGAAGAGGATTCTTGCTGGAGCCAAAAGAGAAGGGAGGGAGCTCTCGGAAGGCTTCTGTTGCCACTCGGGAAGAGAGGCAAACAGAAGGGAAGCAGTGGCTCTAAACCCTTTTGTGTGAACCACCTTGAGATTGTTTTAACGAAAAGTGGTACAGAAATTTAACAATAAACAGTAATATAAATAAGCATGCAGACTTAAGTAGCATGTAGCTACAAGGCACCACACCCTGCACCTGGCTTGGCTTCCACATTACCTTCACATGACACCAAGGAAGGTTGCCTGTGCAACTGGGAAGCCTAGCTGCGGAGTCAGGGGACAACAACTGACCATGAATCCCGGGAAGGGGGCCTGGGAAGGGAGGAGCCACCTCCCTCTGTCTGCCTCGAGGCCCGGGGACAAACCTTGAATCTTAAGCCAGGAAAGGTGCATGGGAAAGGGGTCAGCTAAGTGTTTCTGGTGCTTCCAGTGGGGACGGATTTGATTTCTTTGCCAGAAAGGAGATTCATGGTTCTGGCCACTATTTTGGATTCAACCCGGTCTCTGATGGGCTCTCGGGGAAGCCTTACCCGCACTTGGGTATGTGCTGGGAGACTTATAGGAGAAGAGGGTTTCTTGAACCAATGGTGGCTCAGTGCCCCTGTCTGCCTGGAGGAAATAATGGAAGCCTGGTTGACCACACCCTCTCTGCCCAGAAAGGGGCCCAGGAGTGGGGCAGCCACCTCCCTCTGCCTGGAGGCCAGGGGACAATCCTTGAAGCCAGGAAAGGGGCCTGGAGATGCGGGGAACACTCTCCCTCTTCCCCTGCTGGAAGTGAAGGGGCCAAACCCGAACATTAAGCCAGGAAAGGAGCCTGGAAAGGTGGGAAACTTCTCCCTCTTTCCCCACTGGAAGAAATCTTGGAGGCCAGGTCTACCAACCCAGCTCTGCCCTGGAAAGGAGCCTGGAAAGGAGCCTGGAAAGGGAAGAATCTCCTCCCAACCTTCAACTTTAAGCCAGGTCTAGAAAAGGCAGTGCTGCTCCCTCTTTCCCCCTGGATGTCAGGGAGCCAACACTGGACATTAAGCCTAGGAAAGGGGCCCGAAACTGGGGTGCAGGCTAGCTTGGCACAGGGGAGAAGCATGGAACTTTCTACTCTTTGGTTTGGCTGAGGGGCAGAAAACCTGGAGGCCACATCTACCTCCTCCTGGCCATTTAGGAACCTAATTCTCTCTCTCCCCAATTTTCCTCCTGAAGTGGGGAAAGGCGTCTAATAAACAGAAAAAGACAGTGTATGTCCCACTGAAATTAGTGTCTTCTTTCCAAGTAGATATCCATAAAACCAGGCTGCAAAGTGCAATATAAATGCTAATTATTATTGAGCTTTGTTATGGGAATATAATTCAAACACTGCATGTGGCTCCTCTCAAATCCAGGTTATGCTTTCTTGCCGGAAGAGGGCAGTAGATCCCATCTCATGGCAGTGTTATGTTTTTCGTTTTGGCTCATTTTGCCTGCCTCAGCCCTGTGTTTACCAAGTCTCCTGTTGAGCTGTGTGACCAAAGTTTGCCACTTCTTTCCAGGCATGATGATGCAAACATTCTAGTGTGTTAGGTATTGTGTTCCTATTGTTCTAATGTGTCTTAATCAGATTTAAAGGAAAATCCTCCAGGAACACCCTGTATCCTGTTAGGGTTGTTGACTTAAGGGGTGGAAAATGGGTTGCTAAGCAGGGAAAAAACAAACGAGACCATGCTCAATTCTTTCTGTTTATGCCCACTGATTTGAGGAGATGAAGTAAACTTGTATTGGATTTAAGCTCCCCTCCACCCACTGAGTTTCCATTTCCCCACATAAACTACATGCCACTTTTCTTCTGTGGCCCCCTTATGATAGTGAGTCTCAGTTGAACAATTACATACTGGGTCCTAGAGGGATCTAACTGAATTGTGTGGATCTGTCTACTGCTCTGGAGTTTTGCACAATTTATTGCAGTTCCGACCACAGGGAGAGCTCACTTGTGCCTTGGCATACTTTTCACTACCCCCAAAAAATCAAAATCTGCACTAAGAGAATGCAAATTCTGAGCCAAGAAAATTCTGCAAGTTGAATATTCTATACAAATGCTTACTGTTTGCTCCTTTGGTATACTTTTTGTAAAATCTTTGTATCTTGTAGAGTTTATCCCCCTTCTGCTTGCCCTGAAGAAAGGTCTTGGAGCAGTGTTCTTCATTGCAAGGCCTGCGGCCAGTGATGGATCCCATCCCTGAGTGTGGCTCTTTGACTAATGGTTTATTAGGCCTGTGTGAAGCTTGAAACCTTAGCCAATGTCCACCCCGGCATCATGCAGAAGCAACTGGGGATGTGCATGGTTCGAAGACGGCGGGGGTCTCCCTTTAAGAGCGGGGGGAGGGTGCACTTACCCCTTCCGCCGCTTTCCCCCAGCCAGCGCCAGTTTTTTTAAAAGCCCATTGGGACAGCAGCGTACCTCCATGCCGTCCCATTGCCCTCGTCTTCTGGATATGACCGGAAGTTGCCGACATGTCGCATCCCTAGAAGCAACTGCAGTGATGCATTTTGCTCAGTGCCAATGGGACCTCTTTAATGGGAATAGGCCTTGTGGAGCTACACCAATGTCTGTGAAGGTATGCATGGAGCGCTGGGAGGTGTAGTCCTTTCCCACTGGGGAAGCGCTGGGAAAAACTACACTTCCCAGCATTCCATGCACACCTTGCATGTTAGTGGGGGTTGAAAGGGCTACATTTCTCTTAAAGGGCCCCCTCACTGCTGGGAAGAGTGCAGCACCATGCAGAGATCTGCACAGTGGGGAATGGCTCTCACACTGACCTTTTTTGCTAAAATGGCTCCCACTTGAAAAATAGTGAAGATCACTTCGATCGTATTGCCAGACATAGAAGACCCATCTCTTGACCTGTGTTCCTTGTAACAGGGATTCCCAGATGTTGTTGACTACAACTCCCATAATCCCCAGTTGCAATGGCTTTTGGCATTTGGTAGTCAACAGCATCTGGGAATCCCTGTTATAGGGAACAATGCTCCTGAAGTGGAATTCTTCTCAGTCCACCTCTTGGATTCCATATGGTTTTGTCTGCATGTTTTCAAGCTTACTGCAGAAGCTATAAAGTCTAGAGACTTATTTGTTTTTTCCTTTTGAAAAATTAAATTATTGAGATTCTCAAGACATTCGATTTTGGATGAGACACCAGATTCAATGCTAGTACAATGTGATCATGTCTGTGTTAGAGCTGAGGCAACGGGCGAAATAGACACAACCTGGTCTCACGTTATCATGTGACAGTGGAGTAGCAGTCACTGATTCCAGAATAGAGGAGCTGTGCTTTGGGGTCAGAAATGTGTGGTTTCAAGAATATGATTTGGTGTAGGACACCTTGGATCCAGGCCTGATCCATACTTGGCTTCATGAGCTCAGCTTGAGGGACCCTGCTGTCTGTCTTGTCATTGCAGAAGATTAGACAAGCAAGGGACTTCCTGGTGGTGTCCCCAAAACATTGGAGCACCTTTCCTGGTGCACTCCAGAGAGGTACCCTCTCTTTGTGTTTTCAGATGTGCTTTGAAAGCTTTCCAGTATTTTATGGTCTTACTTGGTAACTTGTTTTGATTTCATTGCTTCTGCTTCACAGTCTTGTTATTGGCCTTTGTTTTAAATTGTAATGTTATTGTATTGATTGATGATCTATGTCTTCAATTTTGTCTTTGTCTCACTTAGGATGAATTTATATAGGAATTATTAATAATTGGTGTCTATCCTGTGTTTATTTGTAAACTGTGGATGCTTTTGGGTTGGGAAACATTTTATGTATCTTCCCCTGCCCTACGTATGCTGCATTGAGAACTTTTTGTTGAAAAGCTATATATAAGTATGCATACTACTTCTACTAATAAATAATTTAAAAATGCATTTGTTAGCGACCCCATAACAAATTGTTCTCTGGTAGGCTCACAACATAGCATTAAAACATCAAATAAAAACACATAGTACATGAAATCATCTCACAACAAAAATCACAAAACAATTTTTAAAAAAATTTAAAGTCAGTTTTAAAAGTCAAATTTAAAAAGCCTGAGTGAACAGAAAACTCTTTACCTGGCGTCTAAAAGAACAAAGTCATGAAGCCAGGTGAACCTCACTGTGGAGGCTATTCCACAAATGGGGAAACCACCAAAAAGGCCCTCTCCCTAGTAGCCACCCCCCTCACCTCATTTGGCAGAGGGACTCAGAGCAGGACCTCTGAAGAAGATCTTAAGGTCTGAGTTGGGACATGTGGGGCAAGGCGCTCTCTCAGGTAACCTTGTCCCAAGCCATTTAGGGCTTTAAAGGTGAAAACCAGCACTTGGTATCAGGCCTGGAAATGGTCTGGGAGCCAGCGCATCTGTCGAAGCACAGGTGTGATATGACCAAAACGCCCAGTCCCAGTTAATAATCTTGCAGCCTTATTTTGTGCCAACTGCAGTTTCTGGACCATTTTCAAAGGCAGCCCCACATACAACGCATTATAGTAATCTAAGCGAGAAGTTAGCAGAGCATAAGTAACTGTGGGTAACCTATTTCTATCCAGGTAAGTTTGTAGTTGGCGTATCAGCTGAAGCGGATAAAAGGCGTTCCGAGTCACAGAGGCCACTTGAGCCTCTAGTGGCAGTGCTGGATTGATGAGCACCCCTGGATTGCGAGCCTGGTCCTTCAGGGGGAGTGCAACCCCAACTAGAACAGGCTGGACATCATTCACCTGGGCAGAGGAACCACCAACCAATAGTACTCCTGTCTTGTCTGGATTGCGTCTCAACTTGTTCACCCTCATCCAGTCCATTACTGCATCCAAGCACTGATTCAGGACAGTCCCCGCCTCACCTGGGTCTGATGAAAAAGAGAGATACAACGGAGTGTCATACTGATGACACTTCAAGCCAAATCTCCAGATGACCTCTCCCAGCAGTTTCATGTAGATGTTAAACAGCACCGGGGAAAGAATGGAACCCTGCGGAACCCCAAAGCAGCACTGCCATGGGTTTGAGCAGTGCCTCCCATATCCACCTCGGCCAGCCTATCGAAAAAGATACCATGCTCAATGGTATCGAAAGCCGCTGAAAGGTCCAAGGGAATGGACAGGGTTGCACTCTCCCCCCCGCCCTGCACAGGTCATCCCACAGGGAAACCAAAGCAGGTTCTGTTCCAAAGCCAGGCCTGAATCCTCATTGAAATGGATCTAGATAATCCATTTCCTCCAAGAGTGTCTGGTGCTGGCCAGCCACTACATGCTCAAGTACCTTGCCCAGCAAGGGAATATTGGCTGCAGGCCTGTAGTTGTTTACATCCTCTGGTGGTGGTAGTAGTAGTAAATCAAAAGAGCTTGCAAAGAGTTCTTGGAGCCTTATTCTTAGGACTCTGGCAGCCACACCGAAATGTGATGCATTCTTTATCACTGTGGTAGAGTGCCAAAAGAGGGAGCTGCTGGCTGGTAAACATTGCACTAGGGTGCCACCAATGCAACTGACCAGAAGGAGGAACCAGGGGCATAACTACTATTAGGCAAGGGGAGGCGGCTGCCTAGGGGCCCCCCAGAGGCAAGTCACATGACTATATATTGTGAAGAGTGTGTGTGTGTGTGTGTGTGTATATCAGTGAGGGGCTCATTTTAAAATTTTGTCTCTGGGCCCACTCCAGCCTTGTTACGCCCCTGGGAGGAACTACAGTTTGCGAAGTCAGAAGTGGTCAGGTGATGTAGTGAAACAACCGTATTTCTTCTAGCTCCATAAGTCCTTCAACTGTGGCCTAGCCTCAGTCTGAGTAACTACTGAGAAGGCTGGTGAACTAATTCACTTGTGTCTAGGCTTCTTGCCTGCCTGCTTTGCTCACTCATCTACTCCCACAGTGCCTGTCTTGCTTTGCCTTCAACAGATTGCTTTCTCAGTGATAGGCCTTCCGCTTGCCTAGCTTTACTTTTGCTCTGCCTCCAAACATCATCCGTGATAGTTTGAAACTCAACTCCCTCCTCTGCCTCGATGAGAGAGACCTCTTTGTAATTCAAAAACTTGCAAATTCTTGCTGCATCCACAGGAGCTGGTTCAACAGGAGATACTGCCTTGTCTGTTTTTGTGCCTTGTTCTCTGGAACCAGCGCAGCAGTGACTCCTTATCTCTTTTCACGGAACCAACATGGCAACAACACCCTGAAGTGTAAGCAATCTGGGCTGCAAGATTAGTGGGCTCTTGACATTTGAGCGGCATCAAGCCATAGATAATGATTGTGTTTTATCATTCTTTGGGGCTGTTGAATGGGCAGCGTTTCAAAACTCACAACTGATAGCAATGGAAGCCGTTGTGGCTTCCAGTGCAAGATTTGATAGTGACGTCTTTGTGAAACCAGTGCCTGGCGGTTCTCAAATGGAGTTTCCTTATGTCAAGAGTGGTTTTTGTAAAACAAAAATGTTTCAACATCTCATCCTGATTAGGAGATTTTATGCGGCCACCAGCTTGGAAAGCTCCTGCAATTCTGTTCTCTCTGCCATAAGGAGCAAGTGAATCTCCGTGCATATTTTATGCTGCCTTCCACTGAGTCAGGCCATTGGTCCATCTAGCTCAGCACTGTCTACACTGCCTGGCAGCGGCTCTCCAAGGTTACAGGCAGGTTTCTCAGCCCTTACTGGAGATGTGCTAGGGATTGAACCTGGGACCTTCTGCATGCAAGCAAATGTTCTACCACTGAACTGTAGCCCCATCCCCAAGTGGGATATCTTACAGCAGACAGCGTTCACATGTAGTCACTCATTCAAATGCAAGCCAAGGTGAATCCTGCTTAGCAAAGAGGACAGTTCCTACTTCCTACCACAAGACTAGCTCTCCACTTGGTGTACTGCAGACATAAGCCCTATTCACATGTTACATTCAACACTCATACAATGATTTTGCGATATACACAGGTACAGTTTTTCATATGTTGTGCTGAACACGTCCAGCAGGGCACTTTCTATCTATACCATGCATTTGAGGAGCCTGTACCCAGATTCAGTTTTTAAACGATGCAGGTACAGTCATTCACACAAATACATGTATGGATGTACAGACATCCCTCCACTCGTACAACCAGGGGTGGAGCTGTAATTGTGTGCACGGGTTCCAAGAACCTGTGCGCAGCTGCTATCAGGGCTGCTGTGCTCACTGCGACAGGTACCTGGTGGCAGTCTCTCATGCCCCTTTTCTCCCTGCCACACATGGTGCCCCTTTCCCCCTTGTCATGCGTGCGGCAACAGCAGCCTCCCTGAGGGAGCAGCCTGGGGTTGGCTGCCCTGCTCCCTCTGCTCAGCTGCCACTGCTGTCGCGCATAGTGGGGAGGAAAGGGACATCCTGTGCGTGGCGGGGAGAGAAGAGGCACTTTCCTTACAAGGCGGTTTTCTTTTCTTACAAGGCAAGGCTACATCTACATCTAGAGCACCTTCCTTATGAGGCAAGGCTACAACACCTGGGGCTTTTTAGTTTAGAAAAAAGGCGACTGAAGGGAGACGTGATAGAGGTCTATACAACCATAAAATCAGAAAGTTGATAGAAAATTTTCTCCCCCTCTCATAACATTAGAACCAGAGGTTGTCCCATGAAACTGATTGCCAAGAAATTTAGGACCGACAAAAGGAAGTACTTTTTCACACAACGCATAATCAACCTATGGAATTCTCTGCCACAAGATGTGGTGAAAGCCAGCAGCCAGGATGTCTTTAAGAGGGGTTTAGGTAAATTCATGGAGGACAGGTCTATCAATGGCTACTAGTCTGAGGGCTATAGGACAGCTCCAGCCTTAGAGGCAAGATGCCTCTAAAGATGCTAGGAGAGAGGGCATGCTCTCAGCTCTTGCCTGTAGGCTTCCCAGAGGCATCTGGTGGCCACTGTGAGAAATAGGATGCTGGACTAGATGGGCCTTGGGCCTGATCCAGCAAGGCTTTTCTTATGTTCTTATGAGGCGCCGGGGGGGGGCAGGGGGGGACCATGGTCTGCCTATGCGCTGCCTATTCCACTGTGTAAAACATAGTGTCTGAATAGGGCTATCATTTTCATTTCATCTGTAATTGTTTCCTCATGCAGCTGCTGTGCACTCTGAAGGTTCTGTGCATACTAGCATCACATGGTGAATTCACTCAAAGTCAGTGTTTGACTGAAGGCTGCAGCCGCCATGTAGATGGCCATCATGGCAATAGGCCCTGGAAGAGTTTTAGGCAGGGCTTTTTCCTTAGCACAGGATGGACTTCTCAGGTATGTCCAGGAGGGTCTAGCCAAGAACTATTGCCCTTCTCTTTCAGCAGCCCCCCACAGGCTGCCAGAAAAGCTACCCACAGGTTTGCTGCCAGGAAACCCCCCCACAGGTTTGCTGCCAGGAAAGCTACCTTGATTGATTCTCCAGTGGAGCACAATAGGTGAGGATAGACTACCTTCCTAATTGAGGCAGGAAGGGTTGGTATGGTCCTGAGCCTCCAACTGGAATGGAGTCACGGGGGATTTTGTTTTATTTTATTTAGCATATTTGTATATCACCTGAAATATTCCTGATGTGCTTAAGAATAGGGGAGCTCTGAGGACTATATGCCCTTCCAGCCTCCTCTGCACTGGAAGAGAGAGAATGAAAAGCTTGAGATTGGAATCCCCACCTACACCCCACCCTCTTCACCGTCTTGAGGACATCCTGGTGGATTGTGCCCTCTGCCTTCTTTCAGAAGCTTATCTTGAAGACCCATTCCTCTAGATCAGTTGATTTCAACATTTCTAGTTGGCCTAGGTTCTACAGGATCGACCTTTCACTACATTTCCAGTTGGCCTAGGATCTACAGGATCCACCTTTCACTTAAGTCTGCAGTCTAGGGCTCATTTTGAATGATTCATTTATTATTTTTAACTTTAGGAGATCTCCTCCCCCTCCCCCACAAGTGCTTGTGGCACTGTATTGTAGATAGAAGACCTGCAAGGTTCCTTCTGTTGCTGTTGAACCCACTTTAGGTAGAGTTGGACTCTAGTTGTTGACTCCAGTTATCTAGCCTGTGTTCTCCACCCAGGCCTTGCAAATCTGCATTATTAATTGTGAAGTGCAGGTAATAACTAGCTTGTTTCAAGAGAAACAATGGGACAATGGCGAGACATCTTTGTGTCCCCTGTTCTCTTTGGGGCACAAAGATGTCTCACCATCTGGTGCTGTGGTTTGCCAAAAGGCAGGAGGGCTACAGCCAGCATATGGCCTCTGAACTGGGATCTCCTTGGGCTTGTTATTATGGTGCTGCTGAGTGAATGAGCATTTAAGTGAGATTCAGAAAAGGTTTGCAATTGCTAGGGTTGTCTGTTGCATTCCCATCTGGACATAACTTATGTTGGAGAGCGATATTGTAGGCATGGTGGGAGTGATGTTGGTGTGCTGATGTCCACAGAGTCAGCTAGTGTGCAGAGATTCCTATGTAGCTGTTTTGCCATTTGACATTCTGCCTTTATTACCCCATTAGTCTGCATTTTTAGCAGTCTGGCTATAACTGTAAAATAGCAATTCCTTGGAATGAATCCACAAGCCTTCAGAGACTAAATATACTTTTAATAAAGGGCCATGTCTGAGTTCATTGCATAATTCATAGTCTTTCAAATTTGGATGTTTGTAATAATTTGAGTGCATAAGGATCTCTGCAGACCCAATGTTGTTCATAGTGCACTGGCAAATTTGCAACAGAGCAGGGCTGTAGAACATTAGCCTTACAGCTGTTGTTGGACTACAACTCCCATCATCCCTGACTTGGCCACTGTGGTTGGGGATGCAATCCAACCACAGCTGAAGGACCAAAGTTGTGCAGCCCTGCAATAGAGGATCAGTAGATTTCTTGTGTCTGGCCTATAGTAAGGGAGGCGGCCATAGCTCAGTAATAGAGCGTCTGCACTGCCAGAAGGTCCCAGGTTCAATCCCTGGCAGCATCTCCAGGTAGGGCTGGGAAAGACTCCTGCCTGAAACCCAGAAGAGCCACTGCCAATAAGAGTAGACAAAACTGAACTAGATGGACCAATGGTCTGACTCAGTATAGGGAAGTTACCTGTGTACTTATGCAAGCCCATCAGTGGTAATGGCAGGCTTAATGGAAGGTCTCGTTTGGTCTTTAGCTGGAAGTGCCAGGTTGGGAATGGCTGTTCTCCCATTTTTCGTTGCCAAGTTATAAGATTCTTTGTTCGTGAAGGAAAAGTAACTCCTATAGGATGACTGAGCATAGACTGACAAAACTAACTACAGGGTTACAATACAAATATGTTAGATAACTGTATTCTCTGTCAATAGAAATATCTGGGTCGTCTGTCATTCTAGGTATTTTTTCCTCCAGATGCCGGTAGATCTTTAATACTTGCCTATTGTTACCAGTTCAGGTTTTGCTGAAAATTCACTGTTATATACAGTACATGAAAAGAAATTACACAACATATCCCTGGGACTGTACTACTTCAGACCTCTGTAAGTGAATGCTCCCTCCCCCCCAAATATCAGCATGGAGGAAAGTAGCATTTTTTGCATGGGGGCGGGAGGGGGAGTTGTGGGGAGACTAGACTCAAACCTTTCCTTTTCACATCCGGCTTTTCTGTGTGCAGGCCTTTAAAGATAAAAACATTAAATATGACAGCCCCCAACTGCGGTGTGAAATGGTATAGTCCCAGGAAAACTGCCCCATTTGTTTTATCTGCATATGGATCAGCTCTAAGAAGCTGTGGGGATAACCTTGTGTAAGGCATTACTGGGGTCTATTTCCCCAGCTTGCCACCTTATTTGCACACCTTCTGCTCAACGGGAGGGTCCTTTATTTCCCTGTAATCAGATCAGGGCAATGCAATTGTCTTTGGGCTGTAGAAGCTGAGCTCCTGGGATGCTAAAGAGGCAGGTTTTAAAATCCTACTGAGGAGGTAACCTCTTGTGGTCGGTGACCCCAGGGATGATTAGTTTCAGGTTTCAGAGCTGAGCAGCCAGGGCTTTGCACTTGAATGTGCTCTGTCAAAACCCTTCTCCGTCACCTTCTTTGTATGCGTTGCTGAAGAGTTATGGCCACCTGTGTCCTAACTAATGTTGTTCCTTCTTCGATGAGGTGAAGAACTCTGTAAGGAGGCCATTCTGTAATTGCATACAGATTAAATCAATGGCTTTTTTTGCCCAGAGGGACGTGCAGTTCTCAAAGACAATCAATATTGACACGTTGCCCTGCTTGCCAGTTTGCCTCACGCCATTCTTTGCTCTGAGTTTTCATTGTGTTCCTGCAGCACGACGCCAGCTATCATGTCTGACACCTGTTATTTTATTCAGAAAACAAAAGTGGTGCACAAAAATACGATGCGAGTGAAAAGTTACAGTTTTGTATCTGAATTGTTGTTGTTGGTCTGGGCTTTTTGTTCCATAAAAAGAAAATAAAAACTGAATACAGAATGAGCATCTCTAAAATAAATGTGTCGATAAGTGCATGAGCCATCTCTTGGCAGCGAGGGGCATCCTTAAAGAGGAATAAAAGGGCAGTGTGGCATTGACACAGTGCAGAGCATAGGAAGTGGTCTTATACAGAGTCAGACCATTGGTCCATCTAGCTCGGTGTTGTCTACACTGACTGGCAGTGTCTTTTAAGGGTTTTAAGCGTCTTTTCCAGCCCTATCTGGAGATGTTGCCAGGGAACAAACCGGGGACCTTTTGCATGCAAAGCAGATGCTCTAACCCTGAGCTATGGGCCATCCCCAGTACTATTACTCGAGTCTGTTGCAGGCAGATTTGTCAGGATATGGTGTGCGACAGGCAAGGGAATGGGGCAGTACTCACCCCAAGATCAGGATGTGCCTAGCCTGTGTGCTGTGAGCCTCGCCTGCCATCCCAATTTTGTGGAGGCAGTGATGCCGCTGCAGCTGTTATAGGGCCATTATGGCTTGGAATATCGCCCGATTTTTTGGGTGCTTGCGAAATTTCACGTGGTCCTTGAGGGCTCTTGCGAGATCTCAGGGCAAGATCTCGTCTCGGCCCAAGATCTTGCGGGATTTGCCCAGACTGCCGGGGATTAGATAAGGACGGACTGGCCAGTGAAGAGGGGCCATTTCCCAAGGAGGGCATTTGTTGACATGGGCCCTGGGATTTGGATGAATGAGCACCAAGGAAGGGGGCTCTGGGGAAGTAACCAACCAGCCCCCCACCTCCGCTACTATAAACTCTGAGGTCTCTCCACTTCTTGGCCTGATAGGCCATTTTGAGCCCTGGGTGGCCTGGACACATGACAAAATTAGGAACATTGGAAGCTGCTATATACTGAGTCAGACCATTGGTCTACCTAGCTCAATATTGTCTTCACAGACTGACAGCGGTTTCTTCAAATTTGAATAAGCGCTATTCCATCAACAAATGATGCAGCACAGATTATGCATGTCAGCTGTGCATTGAGGTGGCCCAAGACATGTTGCTGCCTGAGGTGAAGGGCAAGATGAAGCTCCCCTCCCTCATCTGCAGGTAGATGCTTGACATTCTCAGGTCATGCTGCTGTGGCACTGGTGCGGCCCGTGAGCACCTTCGGATGATACCACTAAGCTAGGCAGTGCTAGCAGGGGCTTTCATAGCTCATGTTGGGTAGGGGAGAAGAAGAGGTGTGCCCCAGTAGGGCTAGGAACAGAACATGAGCAATGTGCCCCAGTGGGGTGAGGAAGAGCAGTGGTAGTGGACAGTGGGATGCCACCCATTGTGGGGGGGGGGGCAGCACTTGCCTGTGCTCCTTCCTGTGCCTGAAGCAATCACCTCACTTTGCCTCTCGCAAGGGCTGCCCTTGTCTGTGGATGCAGCTTAATGGGCTTCCAAAGGAGACTAGGCGGACCCATGGAGGGCAGGTCTGTCAGTTACGATGACTCTATGGACTCAAAAGAGGCCGTTCCTGTCTGCGAAATGCCCGTTCATCTTGGGAGGTTTGCCTGGTGTCAGCGAAAACCTTTTAAAAAATAAAATAGAATGCCGTTTTGTCCTTACGGCTATTGGATTTTAAAATTGTATTTTCATGCTTTTGTTGTCTGTGGTTGTTTTTAATTTTGTAAATTGCCCTGAGAGTTCTTTACCTGAAGAGTGGGCTGAAAATATTACAATATTACCCGTGTCCAGAGGCCGTCTGTTGCCATTGCCAGGAAACAGTGTTAGGAGAAGGGCGTTGCCCATCTCCTGCTCACGGGCTCCCCCGGAGGCATCTGGCTGGCCACTGTGGGAAGCAGGATGCTGGATGCCCTTGGCCCCATCCTGCAGGACTTTCATGTCCTTCTCCGGTGCACAGCTGGCCTGTGGATTTACACGGGTTGTGAATTGCTCAGGCTTCAGGAACATCTCTGCAAGGCTGGCTAACTAATCCGGGACACAACCAGCCCAGTTTGCAGTTTCCTTTTACCCCTGTCAGACCTCACTGAGAGTGCCAAGGACCTGGGAGTGGGAAGGGAAAGAGGCAGAGGCAAGGCAGGGCACAGTACAGTAGTACAATAGAATTCCATTTATTTTATTTTATTTTTATTTATTGTTACCACCTTTCATTAAAAACAATTCCCGAGGATCTTTTCCTTGCAAGCCAAAGAGCAAGGCCGACTTAGAAGATTACATAGGGTGAATGTGTTGAAATGCAGTGGATGCAGTGGAATGTATTGGATCTCAGGCACTAGAAAACAGAGGTACAGATCCACTCCTAAGCATTTGAGGAGTCCCCCCTGCCCCCTTTTTACTTAGCTCCGCTACCAAATTGAATAAACCAAATCTCCCCTGTGAAAGTGTCTTTCCTTCTCCTCCCCGCAAATAAGTGAGAAGTTGTTGCTCAGGCTTCCCCTCCCGCTGCATCCCTTCAAACTGCTTGCTGACTGTGGGATTGCTGTGCTCCAATGCATTTAACCAGAACATATCCATAGTGGCTGCTGGTCAGTGTTGACCAACATTTGCATTTATAACAGTGCGGAAAGAGCTTATGATCTTACATTGCCCGTTTCCTGAGCAAGCTATACTGTGCAAAAGGCTGTACAGCAAAATCTAGCCTAAGGATATAACAAAGCCAGTTTAATTCATTTTTAACACCTCTAATGAGCAATAAAAGTGGATTACATGCATGAGACATTCTGCATGCAAGAATTCAGACTGGGGTGTTTAAAGAAAATATTTTCCTGTTAGGCACATAAAGGCACAGTAGCTAAGACAGAAAATATGAAGATGATTATTATTTCTATGAACTGAATAATTTAGGCAGAAGAGAGAGGTCTCTGTCTCAAAGAGCTTACAATTTCGAAATGCAGGTGACAACAATAACAGAGGAGGCATGGATAACAAGAAGGTGATGTAGAAATAATGTGCAGTATTTTCTTTTGGTAGTTATTTTGATTGGCTGACATCCAGACTAACTTACTAAATAGTACTACTTGGGTAGTAGTCTAAAGGCTCCTGAATTTCAGTAGTAAATTTACTAAATTTCCCCAGTAAATTTAGTTAGAATGTCAGCCACTGCTTTCTTTCAGCAAGTTTAAATAATGGCCCCACAGTACTCCTGATGTTGGACAAATTACTATACCTCTTGTGAAAGATAAAATGGCATTGGGATGTCCTCTGCTCGAAATGGCACTACTGGCTGACTTGTGTGCAACGATACGTGCACATCGCAAAGTAACATTCACAGAGTTGTGAAACTGCATACTTGTGCAAACGCAATAATTGCAGAAACGGAATTGTGAAACAGTGTGGCTATTGAAAATAATGGAGATTCGTGCAACTGCATTTGTGCAATTTTTGTACAACTGCACAACATTACATTGCAATGCACATGGAACATTGTGCAGTATTTCAGCCGCTGATTTTCATGTATGTACCTTTGCAAGTGAGTGGGCATGCAGAGTAGGATCTTTGCTCATCTTACCTTCATGGCCCCAGAAGCAAAGCCAAACTGGCCGATCTCTTGAAGCTGGTAAAGTTCATTTTGATAAACACCTCTGGTTCCTCTGGTTCCTATCTATCTATCTATCTATCTATCTATCTATCTATCTATCTATCTATCTATCTATCTATTTCTCTTATACATACCTGTTGCTGGCAGCAATCATGAGAGTTCGCGAGCACGCTGCCAGCAGGGGAAGAGGAAAGTGGTGTTGCCGGAGGCGAGGCGGGAAACAAAACGACCATGGGGGGACAAAATGGCGGGGGCAGGGGGCAGATGGAGAAAATGGCAATGGTGGTAGGAGGGGGAAGAAAATGGCAGTGGCGGGCAGGTAAGAAAATGGTGGTGGGAGGGAGGGAGGGGGAAGAAAGTGGTGGTGGGTGGGATGGGAAAGAAATCAGCAGCGGGCGGGCAGGGGAAACTAGAGGCGCAGATGTTCTGTGCTCGGCCCAACTAGTTTGAGTATATTCAGGTTCTGAATTATGTGGTTTCCTTGGGACACTAGATGCAGTGCTGAGAAAAGGAAATTCAGAGAATTTTGAAGGATGCAATTAAATTGAATTTTAAGAAGCATGTCTATGCTCTAGGGGCAGATTTCTAATAATTTTGCAGTTGATAGTTTGACAGAGCTAAATCAATTTTTAGAGTGCCTATGTATGCTACAAATAAACTGATAAATGTATTTGTCAATCTTTAGCTGAGAGGGCCCCTAATTTGTGTGTTAGCTCTCCTTCCTATTCCCCCTCCACTTGCATCTATCCAATCAGCTCACGCCTCTAAAAGGCAACCTGTATAGATGCTGCTGACAGCTGATTTATTATGATGTGTCAGCTTTTAAGTAGATCCTATTTGTACGAATCAACTGTCTTTCCCGCAAGGAACCATTGTGTATAGTTTGCTTATCTGTTTTAATTACAGGTGGATAAACAAATGAGCAACTTTTGAATTAGATCTGGGGGATTTTTGCAGTGGAATTTGAGTTGTGCTGTTGGCAGAGAGGAGAGCTGGTCTTGTGGTAGCAAGCATGAATTGTCCCCTTTGCTAAATAGGGTCCACATTGGTTTGCATTTGAATGGGAGTCTACATGTGTGAGATATTCCCCTTAGGTGATGGGGCTGCTTTGGGAAGAGCATCTGCATGCTTACATGCTGAAGGTTCCAAGTTCCCTCGCTGGCATCTCCAAGATAGGGCTGAGAGAGACTCCTGCCTGCAGGAGAAGAAGGACTCTTGCCTTAGAGAAGCTGCTGCCAGTCAGTGTAGACAATACTAAGCCAGATGGACCAATGGTCTGACTCGGTATAAGGCACCTTCCTATGTTCCTCTGAAGCTTGTGGTTTAACTCACCTGTTTGGCATTAGTAAGTTTTTTAGCCTACTTTCCTTAAGGAAAGTAAGCTTGTGAGATCACCCGGCATTATGTGTGTGTGTGTGTCTGTCCATGCATTTGTGTGTGTGCCCCACTGTCAACTTCGCAGTGCCTGGAGCAATATGAACCAAATTGGACACAGCAGTTTCACCAAAACAACTTGTTTGTCACATGACAAGCATGCACCACATGCATGCTTGACCCTTGCCCTTCATGGCTTATTAAATCTAGTAAGGAGGGGATTTTTAGCTGGGTCCAGCAGGTTCTAAACACCTCATTGAGAGAGGGAGTGGTCCCAGCATTATTGAAGCAAGCTATTATTCGACCACTCCTAAAGAAACCCAGTCTGGACTCAGAAGATTTAAACAACTCTGGAACTGTGGCCAATATTCCCTTCCTGGGCAAGGTGCTTGAGCGGGTCGGGGCTGACCAGCTCCAGAAACTCTTGGAGAAAACGGACCTTCTAGATCCATTTCAATCAGGCTTCAGGCCCGGCTTTGAAACAGAAACTGACTTGATCACCCTGTGGGATGACCTATGCAGAGAGAGAGACAGAGGAAGTGCAACCCTGTTAATTCTCCTTGAAGGACCAGGTTTGTAGTCTGGGGGTGTTCATCGATCCAACACTGTCACTAGAGGCTCAAGTGGCCTCTATGGCTCGGAGTGCCTTTTATCAGCTTCAGTTGATACGCCAACTACGATTGTACCTGGACAGAGATCGCTTGGCCACAGTTACTAACGCTTTGGTAACCTCTCGCTTAGATTACTGTAATGCATTGTATGTGGGGCTGCCTTTGAAAACTGTCCAGAAACTGCAGTTGGTACAAAATAGGGCTGCAAGATTATTAACTGGGATTGGACGTTTTGATCATATCATGCCAGTGCTCTGTCAGCTGCACTGGCTCCCAATCCGTTTCTGGGCCCTATTCAAAGTGCTGGTTTTCACCTTTAAAGCGCTAGATTTCTTGGGACCAGTTACTTGAGAGAGAGCCTTGCCCCATATGTCCCAACTTGGATCTTAAGATCTTCTTTGGAGGCCCTCCTCCAGGTGCCCCTGCCAAACGAGGTGAGGTGGGTGGCTACCAGGGAGAGGGCCTTTTCAATGGTTGCACCCTGTTTTGGAATAGCCTCCCCAGTAAGATTCGCCTGGCTTCATCACTTTGTTATTTTAGACTCCAGGTAAAGACCTTTTTGTTCATTCAGGCCTTTTAAATTTGGCTTTTTAAATTTGACTTTTCAGATTTTATCTGATTTTTAACTAATTTTAACTAATGTTTAAATGAATTTTTAATGCTACTTTGTATTTATTTTCACCTTTTTTTGTCTGTTATGATTTAATTTGTTACATGTTTTTATTGTATGTATTAATCCTCTGTTGTGAGCTGCCCAGAGAACAACTTGTTATGGGGTGGTTAACAAATAAAGTTTATTATGATGATGATGAAATTTCCCTTGAAATATTGAGGCAACAGGATGAAGGTTAATGGTATGCATTAGTTACATAGGAAACTGCCTTATATCGTTGAACCATTGGCCCATCTATCTCGGTATTGTCTACAGCATTCCTTCTAACAGGGATTCCCAGATGTTGTTGACTACAACTCCCATAATCCCCAAGCAAAAGCAAAATACCCCTGCTAACTGGGCAAAGAGGCACCTTTTACTGTGGTGATTCTCTTTATTTAGCAGGGGGAAAGTAACTGGCCTTATCCACCCCCAGCACAGTACCTCCAGTGACTGTTGCTGGTGTCTATCTTATGTTTCTTTTTAGAATGTGAGCCCTTTGGAGACACGGTTCCATCTTATTTGTTTGTTATTTCTCTGTGTAATGAGCCATTTTTGGAAGGGCAGTATAGAAATTGAATTATTATTATTATTATTATTATTATTATTATTATTATTATTGCTGCTGCTGCTGCTGCTGCTGCGATTCTGGGAGTTGTAGTCAACAACGTCTGGGAATCCCTGTTAGAGGGAACACTGATTGTCTACATTCGGGCTGCACAACTTCAGCCTTCCAGCAGTTATTGGACCACAACTCCCATCATCCCCAGCCACAGTGGCCAATATTCAGGGATTATGGGAGTTGTAGTCGAACAACAGATGAAGAGTGTTGTGCAGCCCTGATCTACATGGACTGACAGTGAGTTTCCAGGATTTCTGACAGCGTGTTTTCCTAGCCCTACCTCAAGATGCCTGGGATTCTCATGAGACCGTCTGTGTGCAAAGCTGGCGCTCTTCTACTGAGCTACTGTCCTCCCCGTGTCAAAATATGACAGGGGGAGAGCTAGTCTTGTGGTAGCCAGCATGACTTGTCCCCTTAGCTAAGCAGGGTCTGCCCTGGTTGCATATGAATGGGAGACTAGAAGTGTGAGCACTGTAAGGTATTCCCCTCAGGGGATGGAGCTGCTCTGGGAAGAGCAGAAGGTTCCAAGTTCCCTCCCTGGCTTCTCCAAGATAGGGCTGAGAGAGAATCCTGCCTGCAACCTTGGAGAAGGCCACTGCCAGTCTGTGTAGAGAATACTGAGCTAGATGGACCTATGGTCCGACTCCATATATGCCAGCTTCCTATGTACAGTAAAGTTTATAGGAGCAAAGAGTGTTGCTGGAGCTCTTAGGGACTTGGAATCTGCCTTCTCATCACTGGCTTCTGTTCACATGGAGAGCTGGTCTTGTGGTAGCAAGCATGACTTGTCCCATTAGCTAAGCAGAGACTGCTCTGGTTGCATTTGAATGGGAGAACGCATGTGAGCACTGTAAGATATTCCCCTCAGGGGATGGAGCCAAGGTTCCAAGTTCCCTCCCTGGCTTCTCCAAGGTAGGGCTGAGAGAGATTCCTGCCTGTAACCTTGGAGAAGTTGCTGCCAGTCTGTGAAGACGATACTGAGCTAGATAGACCAATGGTCTGACTCAGTATATGGCAACTTCCTATGTTCCTAAAATGCATCTATCTATCTATCTATCTATCTATCTATCTATCTATCTATCTATCTATCTATCTATCTATCTAAAATATATGTATGAATGAAGCTGCCTTATACTGAGTGAGTGAGACCATTGTTCATTGGTCCATCTAGCTCAGTATTATCTACCTGGACTATTAGCAGCCCTTCAGAATTTCAGACAGGGCTCTTTCCTAGTCCTCTCTGAAGATGGCAGGGACTGAGCCTGGGTCCTTCCATGTGCAAGATTATTCATCCACACGGGACCTTGGGATTGTTTTAATGAAAAGCAGTATATAAATTTAACAATAAAAATGAAATTTTAAAAAATGCAGAATTAGGTTCTCTACCATTGAGCTCTGGCCCTGTTCTTTGTTCAGGACACTATTCTTACATTTAAAGTTCAAGCACTCATTTTCAAAGAAGCCACGAATGGTATAAAACATGCCAATATTTAATTTATTTTTATATTTATATCCCATTCTCCCTTCAAGGAGCCTAGAGCAGTGTACATGGTTATATTTATTCTGACGACAACCGTGTGAGGTAGGTTAGGCCGAGAGATAAGTGACTGGCCCAGAGTCACCCAGTATGTTTCATGGCTAAATGACTATTTGAACTCGGGTCTCCCTGATCTTAGTGCAGTACTTTAACCACTAGACCACCCTGACTCTTGTTTTTCTTGGACATAGGATAGATCACAATTAAAATTGATATGCATGTACATAAAAGAAGCATGTGGTGTGTAACTAGGGGTTCAGTTGGTGCTTGATGAGGTAGCTCTCCCTTGGAAATTCAGGCTCTACTTCCTATCTACTCCCTCTACTCTCTTCCTCTACTTCCTATCCCACCAGGGCCCCTGGTGGCGCAGTGGTAAAATTGCCGCCCTGTAACCAGAAGGTTACAAGTTCGATCCTGACCAGGGGCTCAAGGTTGACTCAGCCTTCCATCCTTCCGAGGTCGGTAAAATGAGTACCCAGAATGTTGGGGGCAATATGCTAAATCATTGTAAACTGCTTAGAGAGCTCCGGCTATAGAGCGGTATATAAATGTAAGTGCTATTGCTATTGCTATCTAGGTTAAAATAAACTGAGATTGGTTGTGCTGTCCTAACCCACCAATCCTGGCTTATTCTAACTTACTCGCTTCAAATAAAGCAAGTCTGTAAATGAAGTCTGTACCCAAGATATGGAGTAAGTTACAAGTCTCAAGTTATTTGAAGCAAGTAGGTTAGAATAAGCCAAGAATGGCGGATTCAGACAGCGCAACCAGTCTCAGCTTTAATCCTGACAAGAAATAGGCATGGATGGGATGGTGGAGCATGCCTCCCTGAGGCCCAGGGATGTGGTGTGGAGTCCACCTCTAACCAAGGCTCTATATGATCTTTGAACCAGCACACTCATCCCTGGTCTAGATTGGTTATGGCTGCTCACACTTCTAGCCTACCCTGCATTGGCAGTTTGGAATATGGAGTCTAGGAGATGGCCCAACACTGAGGTCTAGCAGTGCTATGGCAGGCCAGTAGACAATATTTGAATGACACTCACTGCTAATCACACAGAACAGTATCAGTGAAGATCTGAATTTATTTGTCTCCCAAAGCAAACTTTGACATTAAGGTTAAACTTGGTTTCTGGGTCTGTGTATTCATTATATCGTAATGAAAGATGGGAACCGCTTGAGTGATCTTTTCAAATTAAAAGGGTACTTCAAGTTTAAATAGTTCCATTAAATGTATCAAGGGCTCTGAACATTTTGTGCTCCAGATGGAGTCCATCAAGCTAGTTACTAAACGTGTGATTATTCCTGTTGATGCTAATGCAAGGCTCTGGTGAAAGTTCACTCCAGCATCTGAGGTTGGCTGAATTGGCTATTAGAATTGAATATGAACATGGATGGAATGGGAAAATACAGTTCTGATCTTCACTGCATTGTTTCCTCAACCTCTGAGACTTATGGCATCGGGCTTTGTTTTTTCTGAGTTGAACATGGAGACCTGTTATGACCCCTGAGCCTGATCTTGCCCCCGCCACCTCGATCTGAGACAGACCTTGAACCTAACCCTGAGACAGACTCAGAAGATGTGGCTGAAGAAGTAGGATGCAAGGCCCTCCGCTCCAGGATTTGGGGGACCCTGTCCTTCTGGAGCCTCCGCTTCGTCCTGAGGATACACCCTTGCCTCCTTCCTCCTCCTCTAGCTTGCTGCCACAGCCGGCAATTAAGGAATAAAGCGTGGCCACATTAAGACTGCCACACTCCAGACCAGGGGGCATGGCCGGGATTCACTTCTCTTGAAAAAGGCTCAGTCTGCTGCAGGTCTTTGCTGCATTGTCGCCTAATAGAGTAGCCTATTCCTTGCCCTGCTCTTGTGTAGACCAGGTCTCCTGGCTTCTGACCCAGGCTTTGACTGACCTGACTTGCCTGCTCCTGTGTAGACCTCCTGGCTCCTGATCGTGGCTTGACTAGACCTGATTTCCCATTCCTCCTGTGTGGATCTGACTTCCTGGCTTCTGACCCCGGCTTGTAACCTGACCTTGATTTCCGCCTAGCTCCTCAAGTGCATCCTTGTGGTGAGACTTGCAGTGCCCAGCCCTGCAAGACACGATACGACCCTTCATTTTTATGCTCAAAGAGACACACTGCTACTAGGCATTGTAGTCAAGAGAGGTCTAGATGGGTCAATGGCCTGGTCTTGTTTCATCCTCATGGAAATTGCCTTCTCACCTCAAAATATTTGCAAGATAAAAATTGGTGCAGCTTTAGTCCTAAAGGTGCTTCACTGGGACATTTGGGTATAAGCTCAGATAACATGTGAAGAGGGGCAGCCCTTCTATGGGGTGAGGTGAGGCAGTTGCCTAAGGTGGAAGATTACTGGGGCACCAGTGAGGTGGCAAGCTTCCCTTTCAAAAAAGGGGACGAAGAAGAGAGTGAACACAAGCGGGGGTGACACTTGGTATCCTGCCTCAGTGTTGCCTGAAGCTGCTACGGCATATGAATGACAAAGCATCATAATTTTACTAAGTATTAGTACTTTGATTCAGCAGTTTTACTTATTGGAATAAAAATCTTGCATAGAAGTGATTCTGTGCAAGATCAGAATCCTGTTGTTCCCCAATCTCCTGTTACAGGAGTTGAAAAGTGTGTCTGATACCCTACCTTTCAGATAACGAAACAGGCTGCCGTGTATACTGAAATTATTCAGAGTTAATGGGTATTTCTGCACTACAAACTTACATGAGTTTGCAGCAGTTTAATTGCCATGACTTATTTTCCTGCAATGAATCTTGGGAATGGTAGTTTGGTGAGAACTTGTTAGTGATCATTAGCTCCTTCTCAGGACTATTGTACCCAGGATTCCTCCAGAAGATATAGTGGCATTAGGATTAGTCAATGGAAAGGAAGATTTTGGACCTGTACTTTAATAGTTATGTAGAAGAGAGAATTTCAGCATGTGCAGCTTTACTCATCCCTTGATGGCAAGCTGCACTGTCAAAATGATCTCTTCCACATACCTATTAAAGGTATAAAAGCTCCATCCCCCCCTTTTTATTTGGTCACCCTAGCAGAGGCAGTGATGGCAGGAGTTTCGCTTCCTAAATTTCTGCTTGTCTTGTGGCTGTTAAATCCAAAGCAGAAAAAAGAAAGAAAAAAGAAAGCTGGCAGCCATACCGGGATAGCCTTCAAAGTATTCCAGCATCCCTGAAGAGCAGCTAAGAGTCCAGTACTTAAGCTCCGTGCATCAAGCATTTAGCAGAAGGAAGGAGCTAATGGAAAGGATATCCCTAGATGGCTCCCATCAGGAAAGCATTTGAATAAAAGAGCAATTATCTCAGTGGAATGCAATGTTTTTTTAAAAAATGCCTAATTTATTTTACTGTCACTCTTTGCACTTTTTTCCCCTTACAGAGCTCTAATATATATTAATTAATTGCATGAAATAATGCCAATAAATCTAACAAGGTTTGTCTAAAGCTTGACTGCACAGGGGAAACTTAGCATTTGTTGCAGAGAGAGGGAGAGAATAACCAAGATATTGAGAAAGCTAGTATGACTGTAGGTAGTACTTAATGAAACCTTTTAACAGCACTTTAAAATAGTTTTAATTTTGCCCTGGACTTTAATTTGAATGAAATCATTACTACTGTTAAATTAGTTAAACTCTAAATTAGGAAATGCAAATGAAGTGAACCCAAAATCCAATGTGGATATTGTTTTTATTGATGTTCTGTAGAGCAGCAGCATGAAACGCATTCCAATTAGATCTGTTCTGCTTTTGCAAAGCCTTACATTAAATGCTCTGCTAAGGAAGGAAATACCACTGTTGGCCATTTTTCTTTTCTCCCTTCTATTTTCGTCCTCATTAGATTATTGGTACAGTGTGAGTATTGAAACCCTGAAACCTCTGAACATTAAAAATCATTCCACTGAGAGCTAGTGCTATGCCCCAAACTTCAGGTGATCATGATGGCCTGGAGTGCTTTTCTGACCCAAGTATAGAGTCAGAGATTTTGCGCTGCAGGTGGGATATAAGTCACCCGCAAGCAGGAAAAGTCTAAATCTAACATTTTTAGATTCAGGTTTAAGATCTTTACCAGCCTTTAAGACACATTTTTTTAGCCTGACTTTTAGTAATCTTTAAATGTTTTAAATTGTTTTAAATTGCTGTTTTAACTGTTTGTTTTGCTTTATCTATATTTTGTTTATTTTTGTGAACTGCCTAGAACCTTTGGAGTCAGGCTGTATATTAATTAATTATTAATAATAAATAATAATCCAAGCAGTCTAACATGTTAAATTTAAAAGTTAACACATGCAGAAATTTAGCAAAATAAAATTTAATTTTAGTAACTTTTTAAACATCAGTGCCAAGTGCCTAACAATTGGTTTTCAAACTAGAACAGTCAATATTAGGCAGCCATCAATCTGGTGCCCACCCTGCCAGTGAAGAAAATAAATGCTATCAGGAAAATGATGCATCACAGCTTACTGGAGCACGATGTGGCAGGGGTGGAGCAGTGTTTACAGAAACCTCATCTTTCCCTCCCTTTATCAATATATGCAGTGGAGGGGAAAAGTGAAGCAGTGCCTTTCTTTGATTGTCAATCATTCTAGTGCCTTTGTCTTCATTAGAATACTCAATTCTGCTCAATTGAATTGAGTAGAAACAGGGCAGAAACAGGTTTCTTCTTCTGAGCAGCTGGGCAGAACACTTTCTGTGCATTTCTCCCTATATTTCTGTAAAACAAAACAAAACAAACAAACAAAGAGTAGGGTTTTTTTTAAATGAAAGGTGAATATTCCAAGAAAAAGCCTGAAATATTCCGGGGGGGGGGGAGAGAGAATGTTTAAATCTCAAAAATGTAAATTATAGAGATATTTTGTAAAACAAAATTTACAAAATTGACATTTGTATGAAAAAAGATGATAATGAAGTGGAAGACGATAGAGAGGAGTTGAATACTGGCTGGTTTCTAGAACGATGTTTAGGGGAAAGTGTTCCCTTCTTTCAGATGTTCAGTAGATTAACTGGCTAATGTGTTCAATGTGAGTGTATTTGTGGTGTTGTAGGCCATTCCTTGAAACATGATAAAGAGCTCTCTGGGGATTTAACATTTTAGTTTGAGGTCATGCATATAATTTTAAAAGTTATGGAATTGGAGCATATACTCTTTCTTGGGTATTATTGCATCCATAGGCCATGAAACTAAAGCTGCAATATTAGGTGCACTTGCTTAGGAGTAAGCCCCATTTTGCTCACTGAGACTTACTTCTGAGGAAACATGCACAGGTGTCTCTTTGACAACTCAAGGATGGAGTGCCTGACAAAAAGCTTACAGCCTAAATATAATAGTGCATGCATATACCTTGCCCACCTTCAAATGCCAGACTATATATTCTTCCATCTCCAACCCACCTACCTCCCATTAGTGAAGGAGTCCATTTTGCATTCCCATTTACCTTTTCCTTGCTGACCTTTTAATGCTTCCAGTGCATAAAAAGCACAAAGCATTTCTAGGTCACTGAGCTGACATAACACTTGGTGGCATTACAACCTCAGAGAGATATGTGCTTAATGGGGCCCTTTTCTTTGCTGCTCCATGCATATTTTGAAAAAGAAGATGCGATCAGGCCTTGAAGGTACATGTTTACCATATCCCAAAAGAGAACCTATGGAAGCACATTAAGATGCTTGATACTCAAAACCATCTATCCAGTATTGTCTTCTTTGACTCCCGAGTCATGAAGGCCTTTCTCATTTCTTCTACCTAAGATCCTTAAGCTGGAGATGTCTGGGCTTCAGCATAGGCCCTTTGGCATGTAAAGCATGTGCTTTTTCGCAGAGATAGCTGTGCTAGTCTGTTGCAGCAGAAATATGGTACCCCAAATAACAAAGAGTACTACAGTATTTACCAACTGGACTTTGCAGTTAGCCCACAACTCCTAGTGCTGAATCTGCAACTGAGATTAGTTTGCCAGCCAGGGAGCTCAGAGAAAGGGACTGTGTGCTATTACAAAAACAACCACCACCACCACAACAACAAAAAAAACCACCCTGTTGTTAATCCTGTTAAAAACACAAAAACTCATTGCTATGTCCAAAACAAAACATCCATCAACTCCCAAGATATCCCAAGCCCCTTTCAGAACTATGCTGTCGTTCTTTGAAAAAATAATGGCTGTTGAAGTGGCTTGATTTGTGTTTTGCAGTTTCCCTTAGATCAGCTGATAGAATTTTAGTGTCTTGCTCTTTGAATGTACCTTAGTTTTCCTCATCTCAATAAGTGAAGTGAAATTAAGCACTAGAGGTTTTGTGCGCAGATGTACATGCTGGTTGACTAAGCACATCATTATTACTCCCCTCTCAGCTGGTTCTTCTAGGGGTATACATAAAAATGTGTAAATCTTAATCATAGGGGCGGAGGATACATCTTTGGTGTTCGAGTTACAGTGCTGTGATAGGGAATTAAAAGAAAATATTAAATGATGGATTTGCTTCTAAGAAATCATAGCTTTTTGTTTTTAAATCCTAGCCTAGCTCACACTTCCTAAAAGAGGACTTGGTTCTCAGAACCTGGAGGAGCTTTGTGCTCTGTGCCTGTGGATCTTGTTGGGTAGGAAAGATCTGGGTTGAGCTGAGGTCAGCAGCCGGAATAGGCCCTGCCAGATTATGCCCACGGTCGGGAAAGCCTGCTGCTGCTCGCCCTTGCTGCTGCATAGAGGGCTCATCCTCCCCAACCCCCCTCCTTCTTCCTGGAGTGTCTTCCCCTTGTCTGTTTTGCATTGCCAGTAGTACTCTCTGTCACCTCTCCCTCTCCCGCCTGTCTACCTGCTTGGAAGTGGCTGCCTGTATGGTGGCAATGGAAGGTGCCACAGATTTGATGTTTAGGAGCAGAATCCTTGTCTTCTGCTACATTTCCAGGCACAGTTTCCCGCCACTTAATCCCCACTATCATTCCAGGCATCCATGTCTGCTTTTGGATGAATTAGGGCAGTCCCACCTTAAGTGGCGCAGCAGGGAAATGCTTGACTAACAAGCAGAAAGTTGCCGGTTCAAATCCCCACTGGTATACTTCCCAGACGATGGGAAACACCTATAGGGCAGCAGCGATATAGGAAGATGCTGAGAGGCATCATCTGATACTGCGTGGGAGGAGGCAATAGTAAACCCCTCCTGTATTCTACCAAAGAAAACCACAGGGCTCTGTGGGTGCCAGGAGTCGAAATCGACTTGACGGCACACTTTACCTTTACCATGAACCAGGTCAGGTGACTGCCTCAAGATTTTAAGTGCCACTACTGGAATCAGACAGGCCCGAGCCACAGGGCACAATCCATTGGAAAGTTCTTCTGCACAAACCTCATTGAAAGGAACAGGAGCAACATAGCTTATTTCACTGGGACTTGAGCAGGATAGCGTCCTGATAGATGGCATCTTTTGTTAGTGGGAAGACAGGCATCATTTGAAGTCACCAGCTCATGTCCCAAAATATCTTGAGCCAACCCCAGTGAGGTGTGCAGCAATTTTGTGTAAGTAATGTACATACAAGTGTGTAGTTCGCACCCATGCCAGCTACAGGCAGCAAAAATCAACCACCTTAAGCAAAAATAAGTGCAGATCTGTCTCAGACTCTTTAATGACTGAATATGGCATTTCTGAGTTTGAAGGTCTTAAAACTCCATGCTGCTTTCCTTTTGGAATAAGGGCTTCCCATTAACCTCTTTCTGTCATTCATTGACCATGGACCAGTCAGCACCTCAGATTTGCCACCCCATGTAACTTTGCTGTGTTTGAACAGGCTGAGCTAATTACATTAGGTAGTCTGTCCAAATTTTTACAGATTAATTTACGGCATAATGAACAAGCTTGGTGATGGAGAAGCAGCCGAGGAGAAGAGGGATGAGCTGACCTTGTCAGTCAAACGGATCTGGAGACATACTGCTCTTTTCCCAGCTGGCTCTTGAGTTATGCAGAATGTCGGTGACATGTTTAATTATTTTTGACAAATGAAGAATGCCTTCATCTTTATGCCATATTGCGTTATGCCAAGGGTTCTCTGACTTTGGCATTGTGAGCCTCGGAAGTCAAGGGGAAAAAAACTATTAGAGGCTCCCCCGCCCCCATAAAAATAACTAATGACCCTAGTCACACAACCATACTGTAAGGATTTGGAAATGGGTGAGCTTACATGATAATTATTGATAGACACAAACAATAATAACCGGTTAAGTTTTATTGGGATTCTAAACAATATACAAAATCCAACAATAATCCCAAAGGTCCAGTAAATAATGTAGTAGCAATCCTCTATAAATTTTAGCAACAAAAGTCCAACATTATAACAACCACCAAATGTGTCTCCAGTTGTGGTAGGGGCATGTAACAATCCAAATCCTCTATTTAATTGAAAATAGCTGCTCTCTTGTGTAAATCAATTTACTATCTATCTATTAGTGTTACAAAAACTAGTCCATAATTTATAAAACACCATTGTCTATCTTGGAGATACAAATAGAATTTCCCCCAGTGAGATACAGAGAAAAATGAATAGTTCATCTGGTGGGTGACCTCACATCGTGCCTTCTCAGTTGTTGCCCTTAGGTTATGCGATGTGCTCCCCGTGGATACAAGAGGATTTTCTTCCTTGGAGGCTTTCAGGAGAGCCTTGAAGACCCATCTTTTTAGCTTGGTTTTTAATGATACCTAGTTTTAATTTTAATGAATTTTAATCTAGTTTAAATGTTTTTTTTAAAAAATTTAATTGTTTTATTATGTGTGTTTGATTTAAATGTAAACCGTTCTGAGCCACTTTAGGAAGGGTGGTATATAACTTGAGTAAATACATAAATAATTAGAGTACAGGCTCCATTGGTTAAACATTTTCTAGATTTCAACTACAATGTGGAACAATTAAAATTTTGGTGCATAGAAAAGGCTAAAATTAATAATTTTGCAGCATGTAAATTTTTGCCTCGAAGAGAACGTTTCTGGATATATACCCTCGGAAGACTAACACCAGGGGATTTAAATGATGAAATTAATTGGTTTATACAGTAACCTTACATGAGATTGGCCATTGTTTTATCTATCTATCTATCTATGGAAACATATATGCATATAAGCATTTTCAGGATTATTTAACGTTTTAGTAATTATATATATTGCATGTATCTTTTAGGCCCTTTTGAATGTTTTCAATGATTACTCTTATTAACTACAAATGGTATAGAACTATTTAAGCTCTCATGGTCAGTCTTTTTCAGACCAAAGGAGAGACAAGACATAGCTGTTTGGAATTTTGGTACTGAATGACTTTAACATTCAATGTAAGGTTTTTTTGCGAGAGATAGAGAGAGAATGTGTGTGTGTGTGTGTGTGTGTGTGTGTGTGTATAATTTGTTTGAATGTGTTATGATTTTAATTTCATTGTTTTAAATTAGTCATTTTATTGGTATCCCTATCACATTGTATTTTGGTATTTTACCATAGATGTGTATGGGTAATTAACCCCAACAATGGGAGACTGAACTTTTATAATCTTCAAGCCACTGAGGTTAAGGATGTGCACAAACTGCAGTGCACAAACCAAGCACATTCCAGTTGCTGGTGCCGTGTGCATGGTCAGCATGGTGTTGTTGACCAGGCAAATGATGCCCATGCATGCGTGGATACCATGTGTGTGCTGACACTGCATGGGGCTTCTTGGGATGCACGCCACCCCAGCAGGAAGCTTCATGGGCCTGGCGGAGAGCAGGTAAGGACTTGCTCTCCTCTTCCTGTTCCTGAACCAGGCTTTTTAGGGATGGATGCTAGAGAGCTGAGTCAGATAGAAGTGACAAGGGATGATGTTCTAAACTGTCTGGGAAAACTGAAAACTAACAAATCACCAGGGCCGGATGGCATCCATCCAAGAGTCCTCAAAGAACTCAAATGTAAAATTGCCGACCTCCTTGCTAAAATATTTAACTTCTCCCTGAAATCGGGCTCTGTACCAGAGGACTGGAGAGTAGCAAATGTAACACCGATTTTCAAGAAGGGATCCAGGGGCGATCCGGGAAATTACAGGCCGGTTAGCCTAACATCCGTTCCAGGCAAATTGATGGAAAGCATCCTCAAGGATAAAATTGTAAAGCACCTAGAAGAACAGGCCCTGCTGAGAGTGAGCCAGCATGGCTTCTGCAAAGGTAAATCTTGCCTCACCAACCTTTTGGACTTCTTTGAGGGTGTCAACGAATGTGTGGTTCAAGGTGATCCAGTTGACACAGTCTACCTGGACTTGCAAAAAGCTTTTGACAAAGTTCCTCATCAAAGACTCCTGAGGAAACTTAGCAGTCATGGAATAAGGGGACAAGTACATGTGTGGATTGCTAACTGGTTGAAAGACAGGAAACAGAGGGTAGGTATAAATGGAGAGTTTTCACAATGGAGGGAAGTAAGAAGTGGGGTCCCCCAGGGATCTGTACTGGGACCGGTGCTTTTTAATTTATTCATAAATGATCTAGAAGCAGGGGTAAGCAGTGATGTGGCCAAATTTGCAGATGATACTAAACTCTTCCAAGTAGTGAAATCCAAAATGGATTGTGAGCAGCTCCAAAAGGATCTCTCCAAACTGGGGGAGTGGGCAACAAAATGGCAAATGCGGTTCAATGTTAGCAAGTGTAAAGTGATGCACATTGGGACGAAAAACCCCAACTTCAAGTATATGCTGATGGGATCGGAGCTGTCGGTGACGGACCAGGATAGGGATCTTGGGGTTGTGGTTGACAGCTCGTTGAAAGTGTCGACTCAATGTGCGGCAGCTGTGAAAAAGGCAAATTCAATGCTAGGGATCATTAGAAAGGGGACTGAAAATAAAACGGCTAACATTATAATGCCCTTATACAAAACTATGGTGCGACCACACTTGGAGTACTGCATACAATTCTGGTCACCACATCTTAAAAAGGACATTGTTGAACTGGAGAAGGTACAGAAGAGGGCAACCAAGATGATCAGGGGCCTAGAGCACCTTTCTTATGAGGCAAGACTACAACACCTGGGGCTTTTTAGTTTAGAAAAAAGATGACTGCGGGGAGACATGATAGAGGTCTATAAAATCATGCATGGTGTGGAGAAAGTGGAGAGAGAGAAATTATTTTCCCTCTCACACAACACTAGAACCAGGGGTCACTCCATGAAATTGATTGCCAGGAGGTCTAGGACCAACAAACGGAAGTACTTTTTCACACAACGCGTGATCCACTTGTGGAACTCTCTGCCACAGGATGTGGTAACAGCCAACAACCTGGATGGCTTTAAGAGTGGTTTGGATGACTTCATGGAGGAGAGGTCTATCAATGGCTACTAGTTGGAGGGCTGTGGGCCACCTCCAGCCTCAAAGGCAGGATGCCTCTGAGTACCAGTTGCAGGGGAGAAATGGCAGGAGAGAGGGCACGCCCTCAACTCCTGTCTGTGGCTTCCAGCGGCGTCTGGTGGGCCACTGTGTGAAACAGGATGCTGGACTAGATCTTATGTTCTTATGTTCCTTAAAGCTCCCAGGCCTTGCCACCGAAATGTGTTCAAACCACGGTTCAAACTGCAGTTCACACACATCCCTAACTGAGGAAGACCAATAGAGGGTCGAAATGCATCTGGCTTCAATTTAAGGATATATGGATGGTATCTCTTATACCAAGGATATACTACCAGTACTAGGATTTTGGCCAATATTAGGATTTTTTCATATGTGGACTATTAATTATTCTCTTTGTCTTGCTGGGAAAGATTCTATTGTATCTCCAAGATAGACAATTATGTTTTATAAACTATGCATTGATTTTTGTAACACACACACACCCTCTATCTCTATATTTATTTTTCTTAGGTGTACCTGTCACTAATCCCATGTGTGGCAGCTCTCATGAGAGTTTGTGAGCAGCTGCGGGACTAGCAACGGGTGCAGAGAGAGAAAATGGTGTCTACCGCTAGGCTGGCGGGAGGGAAAGCGCTTGCCGCCGGGCCGACCGGCGGAGAGGGAGAGTGCCCGCCATTGGGCTGGCCAGGAAGGAGAGTGCCTGCTGCTGGGCTGGTGGGCAGCGAAGGAGAGCGCCTGTCGCCGGGCGGGGAGCGGGGAGAGTGCCCGCTGCTGGGCCGGTGGGTGGGGAAGGAGAGCGCCTGCCGCCAGGCCAGCCAACAGGGAAAGAGAAGGCTGGCCGGCAAGGAAAGAGAGCGCCCACCCCAGGGCTGGCTGGCGGGGAAAGAGGCCAGGAGGAGGAGGCCGGAGGTGGCAGCAGGCTGCCCTGGCCCAGCCACCTGGCCGCCCGCTGGGAGGAGGGGGTGGGAGGTGGCGGCGGGCTGTTTTTACAGCTGGCCCGCAAGCCGTAAAGCATGGGGTGGGGGGGAGAGGAAGCGGGCCGGCCAGCCAGCCTGTTCAAAAGCACAGGGAGGGGGCGAGAAGTGAGCAGTGGGGGGAGGAGCGGCAAGCCAAAAAGCCGGGCATGCTGGCGTGGGGGGACGACAGCAGCGGTGGCTGGGCCGGCCGGAGGTTTAGGTGCTCTTCGCCCGGCCCAGCTAGTCTCTCCCCCCCCCCCAGAGAGAGAGAGCGAGCTATTTTCAGTTACATAGAGGATTTGGGATTTTATTTATTTAAAATATTTATACCCTGCCCCTCCAGTGCACTACTGCTCGGGGCAGCTCACAACAATAAGATAGACACAAGATACAATTAAAGTAATAAAATTAACTAAATTAAACAAAAAAAGGAGCCAGCAGTTGTGTGGATGGCCGATCTGGCTGCCCAGGGCTGCAGCCTGGATTGTCTGTGGGGAGAGCGGGCCAAGCCCGCTCTCCCCGCTGACCTCATTTGGGCGAGTCTCACCAATCGTGAGACTCGCCTCTATATCTCAGTAATCTTTGTAGCAATGTTGCATGACATGCTGGTATTATTATCCACATCATAGATACTGCTGAGGCTGAGAGATAGTGACCTGGCTACTGAGTTTATGTTGAAGGTGAGAACTGAACAGGGGTCTTCCAGTTCTCAGCTCTGGCTCTCAACTACTATGCCACATTAGCTCTCCAAGGCTCATGTGAGTTTGTTTACCTTCATGTGTCCTTGACAATATGTACTCGATATAGTACATGCAGGAATAATACATTTTCCACCATAGTTGGAGGTACACCTTGTAACCTGAAGGTCTTGTCATGTGATTACGCTTTTCTGATATCTTTCCTGTGATTTCTTTTTCTTTTTTTGAGTAAAATATGTTTATTCCCCTTCCACAGAACTGGAATGGTTTGTCTTGCCCTCTCATAGATGGTGTTGGAAAGAGCAGCTGTTTCATTGGGGTTTTGTCTACTTGTAGTGCCTCTAAGTATATCACTATAGCAGCACCTAGTGATGCAAAACTTGTATTACACCATATGTGTTGGGAATTCTCTCTGGTAAGAGAAACCCTTTTTCATTATAGCAGAGTGCACAAAGGCACAACACAGCAGAATTTGGTTAGGCATGCGTGTATGCTGAGAGTAAAATAACTTGGAGCCAGTTCATAGTTTCAAATCAATATAAGTAGTATTTATTAGAGAACTCCATTGTAGATAGGAAAGTGAGGAGATAGAATCTCTAATCTATCTATCTAGCTGGATGCAGATGGATTCTGCATCTCTGCACACATGGTACAGGGGGAAGGAGCTTGCAAGGTAGAGGGAAGGGAAGAGGAAGGGGAAAGGAAGGAAGTGGCTGGAAGGAAGGAAGTGTCCCTGAGAGTAGCAATCTACATTCCAAAGGGATAGTGTCAGCGCAGTAGAGAAGGGATGACCAATGTCTTGACCCTCTAGCCGTCTGACTCACTAGTCTGTCCTCCTATGTCACTGAGACAAGAAACAGCGCATAGTCCTTCACTTCCAACAATATGCAGCACCAACTAAAAAGAAAAAGTGTGTGGGTTTTCTCTCCCCAGAGAGGGTACATGTTAAAAACAACATAACCCACTGATATATGCTCTGAAACCCAGGTAACCAGCTGCAAAACAAATTGCTGGCATGAGCTCAACTTTAGAGTTTTATTGTTGTGGATTCCTAAAGCTGCCCTTGCTCTCAGTTGCAAGGGAGTAACTCTCACTGATTAAAAAAAAATGAAGGCAGGATTAAGCTCCTGCTTCATGAAAGCAGTGAATTATGCATTTGAAAGTGGAGCATATGCTGAATTTGTGGAGGCAATATGGATGCCTCACTGAATACTGTTGCAAGATCAGGGCTGGCAGAATCCTGTTTGCTTGAGCTCTAAAAATGTCAAGCTGGTGTCTAGGATTTTGAAATATTTTTCCCCTCCCCTGCCTTAACCCCTGCTAACTTGGCAAAGAGGCACCTTTTAATGTGGTGATACTCTTTATTTAGCAGGGGTAGAGTAACTGGCCCTATCCACCCCCAGCACAGTACTTCCAGTGACTGTTGCTGGTGTCTGTCTTACGTTTCTTTTTAGATTGTGAGCTCTTTGGAGACAGGGAGCCATCTTATTTGTTTGTTAATTTTTCTGAGTAAACTGCCCTGAACCATTTTTGGAAGGGCGGTATAGAAATCAAATAAATAATAATAATAAAGGCCACAGAAATCACCATCAGCCAATTACAAAAAACAGCTTTACTGGGAACAGCCTATATTCTGCGATATCTATAACAATTGACAATAAAATTCAGCCATCCCAGGTCCTTGGGAAGGACTCAATGTCTGGATAAAACAAACCAGTCAATAACACCTGTCTGACTGTGTAAACAAGAAATAATAATAATAATAGAATAAGTGGCAATAGTGAAATCAACTGCAAGGTTTGTTCCGTGAGCTCTTTGAGCTATCCTTTGGGTAGTTTTTGTGTTTGCAAATTTCACTAATTTTCATCCCTTCTATTAAGTGATTTAATGCAGTACTTCCCAAACTGTGAATTAGGGCACACTAGTGTGCCACCAGGAATAAATTAGTTAAATAATTATGGGCTTTTTTTCAGCCCAGAGTACCTACCCACAGTGGCTTCCCAGTATGCCTCTGCATGATTTAGTGCCCTGGCCTTGACTGCTTCCAATTCGCTTGCTTTGGAGGTAGATAATTCTGCCTCATCACTGCATCAGGTACGACTGGAAGATTCAGATTCAGAGGCAGCAGCAGAATCCTCATCCTCAGAAGAGGTTATGTTGTGACTGTACAAGAGTTCTCACTCTGGGCAAGCCTCCTTCCAGTCAGGCCCCACACTCACAAATTCTTGCTCTGGCACACTGTACAGGTAAACTCTTTTGGGTGCAAAAGTAAAGTAATTTTTTGTTTGTTTGTTTTTGGAAAAGTGTACAAATATCCCAGTATTTGAATTATGAGAGTAAAGGTATACGAGTCTTTAATGAACTATATTAGTCCCATCTGACTTATATAATTTGATAATGTGGCTAAAACCAATAGCTGGGGAAAACCATCAAATAAGGTTAGGGTGTCTGGCTATTTCTGCCTTTCCCCTAATTTGAACACTCCCACAACCATTAGAAGTTTGGGAAATGCAGATTGCATGGGGCATATGCCACCAAATGGCAGTGCAGATCCTTAGGGCATCTGATGGTTTATCCCTCAGAATGGAATTTTGGTCATTGTTTCTAAGTTTTGTTTTTTCTCCTTGGGGCTGATCTAATCTGTGGACCTGCTTTCCTCCCTCTTCTATTACATCCTCAATTTATTTGGTGTATCCTCATATGGCTGTCATCCTTGGACACAAAATTTATTATTTTACTTTAAGAAATGTATATCATGCCTTTGCAAACATACAAAAGCTCAGAGTGCTTTCCAACAGAATTAAAACCACAAATAAAAATCAAATAGCAAAATTAAAACAAGAATCAATATTAGAGAGCATCAAAACTCCTTCCCAACCCAATAGCAAACAAGAGCCAACAAAACAGAATACTTGCAACAGCTAATAGGGATGTGCACGGAACTGGTTTTTGTGGTTTGGTTCTAACTTGAACTGAATTCGAACTGGACCGTGGGTTTGAGACCTGGTTTGATTGAATCAGTGGGTTTGACCGTGGGTTTGAGAACTGGTTAGATTGAACTGACTGCTGGTTCAGTTGGAATTCGAACCGAACCCAATCTGGTTTGACCTTAAGGAATAGTGGGGGACTTGAACCAGCCCATTATCCCCCATGGGTAGCGCCTAGGGACACCAAAGCAGGTTGGGTGTAGGGCATGATGGGTGCTACCTACCACCCAACCCGCAAAACAATCAGGCAATTGGGTTATTTTTAATGATTTTTTGAATTTATTCTGAGTCAGTAGGTCAACCCTAACTTGCAGGAAGCACGTGCTTCCCCAGTGGTCAGGGAGGTCTGGGGCTCACCAGTCATCTTCTCCAGGAGAGAGCGGTGGGCAAAGCCTGGCTTAGTGCTGCTGCCTCAGCACACAAGCTGTTGGTTGCAAGGAACGGCTCGAGTGTCAAGACAAGCTCGGAAATGAGCTTCAAGTCCACATTGGACAGGTCATACATTCCCAAGCTACACTTTCTCACCAGGGTGTGGCTGGCTGCCTCTAGCTCCTGCAGGCGCTGGAGAAAGAAAAAGGTGGAGTTCCGTCACTTCTCAACATCCCTAGGTATGAGGTGTCTAGGTAGGCTGAGCTCACGCTGCCTCTCCCTGAGCACCCTTCTCGCTGTGATGGAGGTAGGCTGCTATCTTGAAGCACTTCTCCACCAGAGCAGCTGTGACAGCAGCAGGCCCTCCAGGGAGGAGGCCTCTACGTCCCCTGGCCCTAGCCTCCTTAAGGCCAAGCGCATCGATCACAACCAGGTGCAGAGTTTGTGCCATACAGAGTATGGATACAAACTGCAGCTGGCCGGCTGCCCTCAGCATGTTGGCACCATTGCTGGTGACCAGGAAGTCTTGGCAAAGATTTGGCTGCCTGGACAGCTAGTCTTCCACCTGGTGTCTGATTACCGCTGACAGCTCATCCACCTTGTGGTCTACGTCCAGAGGCTCCATGTGCAGCCCAGCCCACCTGGACTTCACTGCATGGGAGGGGCTGGGCATGCCACCATCAGTATATGTCCCCTCTTTCTCCTGCCTCCACCAGTGTGCTGTGCACCCCACTACAGCTGGTCCACAGATCTATAGTGAAGTGCAGATTGGTGTCGGGCCCTGCTGACTCCGGCAGCCCCGACACAACCTCTCTGCATGCTTGGTACAGGGAGGGCACCACCCACCTACTGAAGGTGATGTGTGAGGGTGTCTGGTAGTTGGGGGCGAGCTGCCAGTGGAATCTGATGTTCTCCACCATCTGGAATGGCTGGTCATCCAGAGCCATCATATCTCCAATAGCCCAGGTAATGAGGTGTGACTCTGGGCTACCAGACTGCTTTCCCACCAACTGCACCCACTGAGCAACTGGCAATGTCCCCTGCTTAAAAGCAGGCACACATGCCTTGCTGCTGCTATTTGAGGACACACCAGGTGACCTAGCACTGCCAGCAGGAGCAAGGATGCCTAGATGATGCTGTTTGAGGAACCTTCATATTGACAACATCCCAAGATGCTTGGTGTCCTTGCCCCTGCTGACCTGTGCCCTGCTGTGGGTGCAGACAGCATGTGTAGGCTCACCTTGGCAGCACTCAAAGTGGTCACACACCATGCTGCTGCTGCTGGTCCTGGACTGTTTTGGTGGTGGCGGTACTACTGGACCTGCTGGTTCTTGCTGGGGGTTAGGGATGTGCCCAAACCATGGTTCGAAGCACGGTTTGAGCACTTGTAGGGAAATGCAAAAGGGAACTTTAAGAGAAAGGAGGTTTACCTGCTGGTTTACCTGCTGAGTGGTTACCTGCTCTCTGCTGCTCTTTCCAGCTCCCTGATGGGGTGGCGTACATCCCAAAATACCCTGTGCACATCAGCATGCACAGGGTGTCCATGCATGTGTGGGTGCCATTTGCGTGGTCAGCATATCACACAAATGGCGCCAGCACATGCATGGACACCCTGTGTGTGCTGATGGTTCACTGGGCTTTGGGGGATGTGCGCCACCCCAGCAGGAAGCTGGAAAGGGGCAGTGGAGAGCAAGTAAGCACTCCCTCCAGGGCTGAAGGTGCCTGAGCAACAGAAATGACTTCCTCCTGCTCCTCCTCAGTCTCGGACTGGGTGGGGGTTGCACTGAGAAGGGGTATTTGGTGGGGGGAGGATGGAGGGAGCGGTCCGGCTGCTGGGCTAGTAACCGACGACACCTCTTCCCCCGCTCCTACCAAGGGAAGAGTTTCTCCCCTGGCGGAAGGCATCCCCTCTCTACCTCAGCCGCCAGAGGCGGCTGCACTGCAAGAGCAGGCAGTGCCAGGGGGACGGCAAAAGGAACCTTTAAACATAAATTAGAAGGTGCTTGCCTCCGCTCCGGCAGCACCTGCAAGCTGCTCTGAACTGCAGCGCACTGCCCAGCACGCCTTGCGGTGGCGTCCCCCCCCCCTTCTTCTCCACCACTCAGCTGGCCACTGGCAGGGATCGGCTCCATGGAAGCCAAGTGAGTGGCAGAGCTGATCCTCCGCTGCAGGGAGTGCTGGGCAGTGTGCTGCAGCCCGGAGCATCTTACAGGTGTTGCCGGAGCAGAGGTAAGCACCTTCTGATTTATGCTTAAAGGTGTTTCTCGCCCGCCCCCCCCAAGCGGCACCCACACCGGCTGCCTCTGGATCTAATGCTCAAATGCCAGATGAGCAACAGAAGGCCCTCTGTGCAGACATACCCTTTCTCTTTTCCCTGTGGCTGGGCAGTCCCATCATTCCCCTGTTAAGTGCAGTAAGTGGCATAGACTTACTGCACTTGGGTAAGGCAAATCTAAATTCCTTTCTTTTTGCAAGACTTATTGGGACCTGACTGTTAACGTTTGAATGTCATGTATAGGTTCAGGTATTGGCTGGTTGCACAACGAACAAAAACCTAACCGTGGAAGCAGGAGGAGACCGTAAAGCTTAAGAAGCTTAATAACTTTATAGCAAGGGTAGGGAAGCTTGTAAGTGCAGCAAGCTGTTTGCTTAGATCTAGACTAAAGAGCTTAAGGAGCTTATAGCACTGCAAGCTCATCAGCTCCAAAGCGGGCAACTTACAAATGGCACAATAGCTGTGTTTCAAAGCGCTTCAGTGCATCAGCGTTGCTTGCGAAGTTGGTGGGGTGTTGCCAAACAGGCTGTGTCCTTCCCAGCTGTTCAGAACCCCTCTGGTTGAACAAGTCCCATTCCTGGGGCCTCTATTCTTTTAGTGAAACCTTTTCTTATTTGTTGTAGTTGTATACCACTTTTCTTCCATGGATGGAAGTAGAAATGTTGCTCGCATTCAATGATCGCTCTTCAAATAAATGGGCAAGGACTGGGATTTTAAGTGATTCAGATGTACTTGAAAATACTAATTTAGCTGCTGTCCCCCGCTTCCCTGTTACTCCTTTCCCCCTCCCCAAGACAAAAAAGCTTTCGTTTGGAGAAGGAAGTGGCAAGGGGATCTCTTGACACACTGTAATGAGTGCAGTGGCATTTCATGCTGAGGATCATGGGACGTAGTCAAGTTTGCATGCCATTTGTTCCTGTGGAAAGGCCCCATTGGTCCTCCTGTGCTGAGGGAGTCCCCCAGCGTTAGGGGTGTGCACAAAACTGGTTTGCCCAGGTCAGGTCTGAGCCAGACTTAAACCGAACCGGGCATGGTAGGAACATGGTCATGATCCAGCCATGCAAATGACCAGGGCACATGAGCAGCAGCCTCCAAAATGGCCACCAACATTGGAGGAAGGGCTGGTATGGCCTGAACATTGGATAAAACGGCCCTTGGAAGAGCGGTGGAAGGCTGGTGGGAGGAGTCGGAAATGGCAGAGACCCTCCTGTAGCTGCGACAGAACCCCCAGACCCGGCGGTGATTGTTTCTGAGGGAATTAAAAAACAAACCAACCCTTAGATCCCCCAAACTGGCTCTGAGCCGGCCTGGGGAGTTCAGCTCGAGGTCAAGCCAAACCGGTCCCAGTCCGGCTCAAGGGTGAATCCTCAAGCCGGCCCAGTTTGATGGCGAACCGGCTCGACCTTGAGATGGTTTGCACATCCCTACCCACCATCTGCTACCGACTCCTCATTCCCCGAGGTAAGGGGGTTTTGGCTTGAGGAAGGGAATAGGGTGTAGCAGGGATGGGAAGGCAAAGAGCATTGCAGAAGTAGGAGAGAGGGCCAGTTCAAGAAGGGCCATGCTCAAGGGAAGGCTGTGCCTACTTAACTTGGGCCCACTCAAATTTGGGCAGAGTTGCTTGCATTTCAGGCACCCCTATTTTGAATAATGGCCACATACCCAGCTCCAAGACACTTTTTTATCCTTACCTCTTGGAGAAGTTAGTCTTGTGGTGGCAAACATGAATTGTTCCCTTTGCTAAGCAGGCTATGCCCTGGTTTGCATTTGAATGGGAGACTGCATGTGAGCACTGTAAGATATTCCCCTTAGGGGATGGGGCCACTCTAGGAAAAGCACCTGCACGATTTATTTTATTTTATTTTATTTTATTTTATTTTATTTTATTTTATTTCTATACCGCCCTTCCAAAAATGGCTCAGAATGGTTTACACAGAGAAATAATAAATAAATAAGATGGATCCCTGTCCCCAAAGGGCTCACAATCTAAAAAGAAACATAAGATAGACACCAGCAACGGTCACTGGAGATACTGTGATAGGGGTAGATAGGGCCAGTTACTCTCCCACTGCTCAACAAAGAGAATCACCACGTTAAAAGGTGCCTCTTTGCCAAGTTAGCAGGGGGATGCATTGCATCCTTGCATGCAGAAGGTTCCGAGTTCCCTGCCTGGCAGCATCTCCAAGATAGGGCTGAGAGAGATTCTTGCCTGCAAGCTTGGAGAAGCTGCTGCCAGTTTGTGAAGACAATACTGAGCTAGATAGACCAATGGTCTGACTCAATAGAAGGCAGCTTCCTGTGTTCCTATGACAGCTCTGTAAAATAAGTTAGAATGAAGGGCAATCAATAGGCCTGTTTTCCCTATCGGCATTAAGGTAGGAGAAGCCTCCGGCCCTAATTCAGGAGCCCTAGTGAGAATTCTTCAAACAAGGTAGGAAGGCGGGGGATGCTTGTTAGTGCTCCTCTGCTAACTAGGCCTCCCCTGCGCTAACTAGGCAAAGAGGCACCTTTTTAACATGGTGATTCCCTTTATTTAGTAGGGGGAGAGTAACTGGCCCTATCCACCCCCAGCAGAGTACTTCGAGTGACTGTAGTGTTGCTGGTTTCTGTCTTAGGTTTCTTTTTAGATTGTGATCCCTTTGGGGACAGGGAATCATCTTTCTTTCTCATTCATTCATTCTCTATGTAAACCGCTTTGGAAACTTTTAAAAAGCGGTATACAAATATTTGTTGTTGTTGTCATCTACAAGCTGGGTATGGAGGTGGGTGGCAGCGGCTAGCCTAGACCTTGTACCCAGCTCCAGAGTGAGGTTGGAGGGGAAGCACTCCCCACGCCTCTCACCTCTGGACCCAGCTCGCAGGCAAGCATTTTCCCCTCCTCCTCCCTTGCTTGTAGAATTCCCATGATGGCCAATAGGGAGTGTGTGGGGCTTCCGTTTTAGGGCAGGGGGCATCTCCTATCCTAACGGCACGTTGTTAACCGTCCAGAGACGAATGTTTGGGGCAGTGTACAAATCTGATAAATAAATAAAATAAATAACACCAATCATGAGGCAGGAGTGCCAGCATTTTCAAGCCCAGTACTCGAGCCACTAAGCCACATCAGCTTACTTGGAGGGGATGAGGAATAGGGTTTCAGTACCGCCCCTGGTCCTGGGCAGGGTAGCTGGCTTTTACTGCAGCACATTAAGAAGAGATGGGTACCAAGCGCTGCATTAAATAGCAAACTGCAAAGCAGAAGCACTAGTTCTTTTCCTTAACAGTTTCACCATTACATCTAATTAGCCTTTGGATGAAAAATGCTTCCAGTCAGCATTCTTGGCTAGACCCTTTGATTTGTTTTGTAGCTTCCCCACCCCCACTTTCCATTTGTCATGATGAAGAAAACGTGTAACCTTATCCCATTATGGGTAGAATTGCATTTTTTAAAAATGTGTGTATTTTAGACCACAATCCTAAAGACACTGGCTGACATCCTAACAACGCGCTTGCTGAAGGATGCCACACTAGCGTAAAGATGCCATACTAGATACTTGCACTCTGTCTGGAGCTGACCACTGCTGCGCTACTGCAAGCATGACTATGCAGGCTGTGGAGGAGAGTTGGTCTTGTGGTAGCAAGCATGAATTGTCCCCTTTGCTAAGCAGGATCCACCCTGGTTTGCATTTGAATGGGAGACTTCATTTGTGAGCACTGTTAGATATTCCCCTTTGGGGATGGGGCTGCTTTGGGAAGAGCACTTGCATGCTTGCATGCAGAAGGTTACAAGTTCACCCCCTGGCATCTCCAGATTGTACTGCTGAGAGAGACTCCTGCCTGCAACCTTGGAGAAGCTGCTGCCAGTCTGTGTAGACCAGGGATTCTCAAGGTGTGGGTCCCCAGATGTAATTGGACTTCAACTCCCATAATTCCCAACCAAAGGCCACTGGGGCTGGGGATTATGGGAGTTGAAGTCCAGTAACATCTGGGGACCCACATGTTGAAGTCCAGTAACATCTGGGGACCCTGGTGTAGACAATACGAGCTAGATGGACCAAGGGTCTGACTCAGTAGAAAGCAGCTTCCTATGTTCCTAACTTTCTTTTTAAATTGAACTTTTTGCTCAAGCGTGGAACTGTGCAGTTGTGAAACTGAGCAAATCCTCTGGATTTTTTTTTGTAGAGTTACATGATCTTCTTGCAGTAGCACAACTTTGCTTATTACACAAGTACTTCGTTAGGATGTCAGCCACTGACTAGCGCTGGGATTGGCAACCTTTTGCTTTCCAGCTGTTGCCTACAACTCCCATCATTCCCAATCACACTTTATTTTTGCTGGGGACAATGGGAGTTGTAGTTCCACAACAGCTGGAGCACCAAGGTTGCCTACCCTGGGCTGGGGAATGAGCCCCATTGAACACAATGAAACTTACTTCCAAATAAACATGCATAGGATTGCACAGTTAGGTTGCAGTCCTATGTATGCACTTCCTTGGGAGTCAGTGTCATTCAACTCAGTGGACTTTAATGTAGAGTAAATAAGTAGAGGAGCTAGCTGTTAGATGGGTTTGCAGTAGATTTTGGCTTGCAGAGCTAAATCAATGTTTTACAAAATCAAGAAGTCCCGATGTCCTTGAAAAGTCATCTCGTGTGTATGTTTTTCTCCAAAAGGTGATAAGTTTAAGAGGATGATTAGCAAAGATGTCACTCATTTCTGCACACAATATATCAGATTGGACTTGCTGTGAAGAAGTGAACCCAGCTAAAAGCTGTGAAAACAGCCTTGTTCGGGCTGGTGGTGGGTGGGGGTAGCAAGATCAGCTGCTCCAGTTTTACTACTTACAGTGACTGGAATAGAGTCAGACAGTTTATTTGTAGAGTTGCTGTGACTGACAGGTTGCCAGAGGGGGAAAATGTTAGTTCTCCCTGAAGATAGCTTTTAGTAACTAAGACTAAATATTTGACCTGAACAAGGCTTTGTTTCTTCTAAGACTAAATTGGGCATTGTGTGGTGGGGTTGGGGGTGGATTTGTACATGTGTTTCAGGAGCTGCTAGCAAAAAAAGTTGGTGTGGGCACAGCCTAAATCCAGCCTTCACAACCCACTGAGTTGGTTTCAGCCCCAGCCATAACTTGTAGTCTTCCTGGTGCTTGATAACTCCCCAATTTTACCAAAAACTAACCTAGAAATTATGCTAATTAATTTATGGTAATTTTTATAGTGTTTGTATAATATTGATGCAACTTCCAGTGTTATCATTTGTGCAATTTCAAGTGTGGAATCCAAAACGTAGCAATTTTAAAGATAGTCTTCTTATAATATGTGCAAAATAGTTTGCCCATATTTAAAGTTAATTGGTGGCAATATTTGCTTAGAAATGTGTGCGATACCAGAATGGGAAATCAATTTTGTGACACAACCCCACATTTGCCTCTTCTTACCAACAGAGCCTCCCAGTTACTTGAAGTAGTTAACAGCCATGGTATCAGCAATCATAAGATTAACCCAATAATTATGAGCAGTGAAAGCCCTATAAATAAAGCAATGTAAGGAGACTCCTGTTTCCAGGGCTAGCACTACCATAAGGCTGCATACAGCAGTCACCTCAAGCAGTGGATTTTGGGTGTTATTAAAGAGCGCCAAGTTGTCAGACATTAAATTTATTTATTAACTGTGCAGCATCCTAACTAACAAAGCACGGGGTTGACTAATGAAGCACTGGCACTTGCATGGGTGTGTGTGTGTGAATTCTGACAGACTTCCCTTCCCACGGAAGTCCTCAATGTCATCCAAAAGTATGTCCTTGAGGGTCATGCAGCCTTTGGGGGAAATATTTTCAGGTGACCCAGATAACTTCTGGGGGGGAAGAGGAGGTTGTCAAAATTCCCTCCTTTTGCAAGTGCTGGTGCTGTATCAGTCTGGAACAGACTGCAGCAGTGGCACATCTCATTGAGCACCAGCGCTTCCTTTGTTAGGATGTTGGCCATTATTTATTTGTCCAATGAATGTATGGTATAAAGAGCTTCATTTAGATTTTCTCCTTTGACCACTGAAAAATTTTACACAGCCCTGCTTACTCTATGACAATAGTTGGATAATATTCTGTGTTTACCTGTTGGACAGGGTGCACAACTCAAATGCCCCAGGAACCAACCATAACTTGGTGTGTGGGGGCCGAGGTTAACTTTCAGCACATTAATTATTGCCAAAAGAAATTAAATATTAAAACTTTAATAATAAAATTATTAAAAATTGGTATGACTGTGCGGGGGCAGAGAGTTGGAGTCACTATTAGGCGCTGACCCATTGATGGGGGACGTCAGCTCTCAATCGGCCAACTGCATCTTGTTGCTTATCAACAAGACAGAGCAAGGGCTCTTCATGGCTCCTTCTGTTGCTACAGGATATTCCTACCTGCAGGCCAGCAAATAAGTCCCTGCAGGCCTGCTGTAGAAGAAGGTGTACAGTTCTGTGGTTCTGGGGACAGATCGGAATCCCCATTGGCATTTGCCCCAAGACCTGCCTGCCACAAACCTTTTTGAGAACCAAACCAGATAGAGTTACACCATTTCAGGTAGCCAGTCCTGTCTCAGCAGAAGCCTTTAGCTTTCACAAAAGCTTCATTCGAGTAATCACTTGACAATAAGAAAAAAAAGAACATTAGGAACTTGCCCTGATGTAGCATCAAGTTTTTAATTTTCTTTTCCAGTGAAAGGCAAAAATGTGATGAAAGGTGGCTCTGTAAAAAAAAGTTGTTGGGGAAAACGCTGCAACATTTTATATCACATTCCGCCCCCCCCCCCCCACAAAAAACATGAATCTTCCATTAAAAAAGAGCATCTAATTTTAACTGGGACCACAGGAAATGTCTTTTCAATCAAGGCATGTAGTAAATTGAATACCTCATGTAAGCAGGTGTTATTGTGTTATATTTTCATCAGAGCTGCTGGGAATAAGTTAGAGGGAAATGACAAAGTGAATTGGACAAGAAAGTGTCTGAGGTTGATGAATAATTCAAGGCTGCAAAGCAACAAATGCTGATATTTTCTGAAAGGCGAACAACTGTCCTTGGGTTAGAAAAAGATGATGATCTTATGTTTAAGCACTGACCCAAACCTCCTGTGCTCATAATTCCAGTCCGCTGCTGATCTCAACTGGAGCCACACTTTGTGAACAGTTTGGTCTGTATTCAGCTAGCTGCCAGCTAAGTCTTGCCATTTTAGCTGTTCAGTAATATGGCCAGTGTTCTAGAAGAGGGGTTCCCAACCTTGGGTCCTCAGATATTATTGGTCTACAACTCACATCATCCCTTTGCTGTCCCAACCCCAGATGATGTTGGGCTACATCCTCACATTGTGGCTGGGAGTAATGGGAATTGTAGTCCAACAACATCTCGGAAACTCCTCAGAACCCTGTTCTAGGTGGTCTGAGAACAACTGAAGACACTTCACTATCACTGTTATATTTGTTTCTTCATTTTCCTGTTAAAAGCACTCCAGCCTCCAAACTGTGGACTTCTTCAGCATCCATACCAAAACTTCATCCCATGTGCATTAATTTAAATTTAAAGTTGACCTATCCTGAAGGCTTGGAGCAAGCAACAAAAGCAAAAATGAAATGTAATTGTCTCCTCTGATAGCAATTTCATTACACTTCACTGAAATTTCTCTACCCTTTCCAGACTTAATTGTCTCCAAAGCCCAGCTCAAGCAGGCAAGGCTTGTAATGCTTCTGGCAGATGCTCATGCTTTGGTTTTGGTGAGTCTCAAGTAGCAAGGAGTTCCTGTCTTCATGCCCTTGTATAGTCCAGTGCTGTCAGTAGCTGGCAAAAGTGGCACAGGAAAGAAACCACATCAGCCAACTTGCCAAGTAATAGCTTCTGAGCTGCCTTGCCTTGCTTGTTAATACTTCATTTGGCTACTTGGCAGCAGTAACTAATACTGTGTTAGACAAATCTACCCACCTTCAACCTCCATTACCTATAAAACATACAATTTATTCAAGTACTTTATATTATTCATGGCATAATTAACCTTTTGTGGCACACAAAACCTTCTGTGCCTCTTCAAGTATTAATGAAGAGAGAATGGGCATGTGTGTGCATGTGTGTGTGTATTTTTCTGGAGCCAACATTTAAGACTGTTTCTGGGAATAAGAGAATATTGATAGTGTGTGTCTATATATAGAGACCCGCATATGAGCAACCTATTTTACATAGGGCCAATTCACACTTTTCAGAGCCAGTTTGGTGTTTTCCAAAGGGAACAGCATCAAGTGTGAATGGAGGATGCAGGTCTCGATACATGAAATGCACACATGCCAGGGATGAGAGGAGAGCTGTTCTTGTGGTAGCAAGTATGACTTGTCCCCTTAGCTAAGCAGGGTCTGCCCTGGTTGCATTTGAAAGGGAGACTAGAAGTGTGAGCACTGTAAGATAATTCCCCTTAGGGGATGGAGCCAATCCGGGAAGAGCAGAAGGTTCCAAGTTCCCTCTTTGGCATCTCCAAGATAGGGTTGAGAGACATTCCTGCCTGCAACCTTGGAGAAGCCACTGCCAGTCTGTGTAGACAATACTGAGCTAGATGGACCCAAAGTCTGACTCAGTATATGGCAGCTTCCTGTGATGTATGGCATTCCTGTTGGCCCTGAGCAGTAGAGCAAGAAAAATATACCTCTGTGGATGCTTTCAAGGCATGCAGAGCCAGCATGGTGTAATGGTTAGAGTGCTGGACTAGGACCAGGGAGACCTGAGTTCAAATCCCCGTTCAGCCATGATACTTGCTGGGTGACTCTGGGCCAGTTACTTCTCTCTCAGCCTAACCTACTTCACAGGGTTGTTGTGAGGAAAGACTTAAGTATGTAGTACACCGTTCTGGGTTCCTTGGAGGAAGAGCGGGATATAAAATGTAATTTTTTAAAAAAAGATTTCTTTATCATTTTTGGCTTCAGTACTAGTTTAACTGTTATGTTAAATACATTATAAGTGGGACCCAATTTATACATAAACATTTCTCACAGCACTATGAAGGCTGTACAAATATTGTCCTAATTCCTCCAGTTCTGCTCCAGAAAAGATTAATTCTGCAACCTGTATAAAATATGCAGATTAAACAAGTTTGTACATTTTGCATATTTTTGATAACTCTGCTATTCGGGAGAAGGGTCAAGGAACTATTTGTGTTATTGTAAATATAGGAGGACCTTATCTTCCTTTTGGATTTGGGGAGACTGCAAGACACCCTCCCTCTCCCACTTCTTGTTCTTTCTCTCCTAATCCAAAGTTTTTGGCTTCCTTTGATATTTCTCAGGTGTTTCACCTGAAAAGGAATCCCAAATTCCGCTTTGAATTTCAGTTTCAGGGAAATTTTGATGTCAGTGCCGGGCCTCCCCTCTATAACCTTCAAGGCTGCTTTTGCTTGTGGTCCCATTGCGGTTTCTCTGGTCCACTGAGAAGAGCCTCTTGACACACCTTAGGAGCACTGTTCTTGCTTCGTCTCCAAAGGTGGAGGCATCAGGATAAATAACACCACATACATAACAAGCATATTATCAGGATGGATAGAGTAGATGTGATAATAATAGTTTGTATTTGTATAGTATTTTTCATAAGTCTCCTATGTGCTCCACATAAGTTATTTTAGTACTCCTTACAACAACCTTGTAAAGGCATTGTTGACATCATCGTCATCATCACATCCATACGTTACAAACAGGGCACTGATGTTGGGAAATATTATTATTATTGTTGTTGTTGTTATTAATTCGATTTCTATACCGCCCTTCCAAAAACGGCTCAGGGCGGTTTACACAGAGAAATAATAAATACATAAATAAGATGGATCCCTGTCCCCAAAGGGCTCACAGTCTAAAAAGAAACAAGATAGACACCAGCAACAGTCACTGGAGGTACTGTGCTGGGGGTGGATAGGGCCAATTGCTCTCTCCCTGCTAAATAAAGAGAATCACCACGTTAAAAGGTGCTTCTTTGCCAAATTAGCAGGGGCTAATTTGGGGCCGAGATGAGTTTTAAACTAGGGTTCCCTTGCACACGCTCTTAATCACCATGCTATACTTGCTCATGGCAAATAAATAAATCCTTCTCCCATTGCTCAGATCCTTTAAAATTCTCTGCTCCCATATCAAGGGGCAGGGAATCTGTGGCCATGTGTCACAAATATGACTAACTATGGTTGTAATCTTCTCCCTGTCTATCCAACTTGGGGACCATTCTGCTCCCTATGTTGGATAGACTGTGTTGACCCAGTATAGCTTAGGGATCTTGCCAATGACTTTAAGAGTTCTGAGGCAGCAGGCGAGGATGCAGCCACTGTGCCTCTTAATGTGGAGACTCTTCTAGCAAGCAGGATTTCAGTTTTATCCCACAACAGTGGGAAAGATGGGTGGGCAAAAGGACTAGTGGAAGAACAGGGTGGAAGGCAGCTTGGCTGCATCCTTTCCTGCTGCTTTGGAATATTTGAAATGTGTAGGCAAGATCTTCAGGCCACAGAGTGTCAACACAGTTGACTATCCAACAAGGGGAGCAGAATGGTTTTCAGCATGATGACAAGTTTGGGTTGTCAGATTGGTAAGACAAGGAGAGTATGCTTTTAATCCTCTGTCCATGGCAAGGAAGATGTGGCAGCGAATGTCTTGGTCTCAAAAATGAAACTGCAGTGGCATACAACCCTCACTTCCTGTTCCCATATGAAAGCTGCTGTTTGAGTGGCAGGACTGTGATACAGAGAGGAGGAGAAGCACTGCCCCAGGACCTCTATGGGTCACACTTATTTGTCTGACACTGGTCAGCACCCAAATGGCCACCTTCAGTTGGAAACAGCCAATCAAACTGAATTAGTCCTGATCTCTCTTGGAATACTGCATTTGGGACAAAGCTCCATTTGCTGCCTTGGCGTTGATGCTTGCCCTGGCATTAAATATGGACCTGCACAGAGCACAGATTCTTTTCAAGGAATGGGAGGAACTCCACTTACTTACGCAGCATCATTTGGCTGCTCTAGCAGGAGACACGTTTTATCTCTTGGAACAGCCTCTCTTTGCACCATCTGGCAATTTTAATATTTTTATGTGCCAAGGAACTTGAAGCTTAAACGCAGTCAATTCCGGGCACCTTGCAGTGAGAAACGATGTCACCAGATTGGAAGAAGGGGAAAAAAAAGATGCACTGAGATAAACAAAAATTGAGAGATGGGTGATTTCTAGCAGTTGGCAAATTAAGAGACTGTTAAGGAGAAGATGGTTGTGTTTCCCGTATTTAAGGTCTGCACTGCGTGTTTCATTTGAGAGGCAGTTTTGACACAGATGCAACCAAATGATTTAACATTTAAATAAAACTCCCAAACAAGTAACATTTTGTTGAGGGTTGCTGTATGGTTGACCACATGGGATAATGGTGCCCGTAGGAAGTCCATATTTAGGGAAAGAAGGGGGGAAATCCCTGCACTGACTTCCATGTTCTCTCACTATGTTACATAAGAATACAAGAAGAGCCCTGCTGGATCAGGCTAAAGACCCATCTAGTCCAGAATCCTGCTTGGCTCAGTTGCCAAATAGGTGCATCTGAAAAGTCCACAAGTGGGGAAAAGAGGTGCTGAGATACTTCCCTCCATTCTGTTTTCAACATACAATGCATTTTGCATGGTGGTGGCAGCCACAAGAAGGAAACAAGGGCAACCAATTGCAACCCAGAAAGATGGGGGAAGGTTAGCTAGCCAAAGCAGAAATGTCTGTTCCACAGTTATCACTTTCCGTTTATCAGTGTCAGAGACCTCTCTAGGCAGGTGACTGATCAACAGCCTGAATAACACTGCACTTGTACAAAGACATTGTGCTCATGCAACGCTGTTGTGCCATACGCAAGCATATTTGTGCCCGCACAACAAAGTGTGCAACTTGTGGCCTTCCTCATATGTTTTGTGGGGAACCTTTGTGGAATAGCACAGCCACACATTTCCCCAAATCCCCATGATTTAATGCAGCCACATGATCTTCTTGCACTAGCGCAACTTTGTTCATTGAGTGCAAGTGAGTTAGGGTATTGGCCACTGTGATTTTCATGCTTTCAAGCTCTATGGAATCCTTAGTGTGGTGGGGCATTGGCTAGCACCAGGGAAGTTTTCTTTGCCTAGCCATAGAACATCCATTGCCAACTTTGTTGTTTCTCCTTTATTTTTAAACTGAGAATCTAATGAGACATGAGAGGGGAGTATGAAATCAACGTGTTGGACTTCCTCTGGCTGAATGAATGGGGTGTGTCTGTCTGTCCTGATTAATGTGCCTATTGTCATTTGGCTCACCATCATTCATTGTCATTCTCTAATTGATTTGTCCTCATATGGATGTTCTGCAGGGAGTGTAATTTAGACCCAAGTTATCCAGAGACGGTTTCTGTGCTGTTCACTTTCCCACAGCCCCCATGTTGTTTAATACAGTGCAGTAGAATTTGGTGACATTTAATGATCATTAAAACAAGGGATTTATGGCACACACTTAAAGCCAAGGGTATTTCAGGTTATCCCTAGGTATACTTTCCCCACTTAATTATGTCAAATGCATCTGAACACAAACATGGAATAAAAGTTAAATCTTTCTCAACTTGAAAGTAATACTGTAATGGGTTCCAGTGTAAAAGGTATCATGAAAACCTGGGTCTATGTCAAGCAAACTTAAGCAGGTTCTCACATTACATTTCTGTAGTCAAAAAAGTCATTCTCTTTCCTGCTTGTGTGGGCTGAGTTGTCTTGTGTTGAATTAGCAATGCAAACATTGACTTCCCAGCAGGTAGGGGAAGTAGAACCCTTGAAGTGGTGCTGGTACCCATATAATAATACAGGAGAACCTAGTTACTTGTGAGGGTTCCGGTCCTTGGCTACTACTGCGAGGAGCAGAACCGTGAGTAATGAGGCATTAGGGCTAAGGGGAAAGGGGAGTTAGGTTCAAGGGTGGAAGGAAAAGTTGGAAAAAGCCCCCAAACCACCCCAAACATACTGTGGTGTGCTCTGTGGTTCCCCTATGTACCCAGGCATGCACCCCAAAGGATGAAATTGTTAGAGGTTGTTGATTTTTACCCACAATAGGTAAAACAGCAGAGCACTAAGGAATGAGCACACACTCCAGTTACAGAGTAGGTAGCAGAGGATGGTTTGGATATTGCAGCTATTTAGAGAAAACACATGGAGATCCTTGTGTGAAAACATTTATTGGTTAAATACACTTAGACAGGAAAGACCTATATCTAATCTAAAGGACTACATAGTGGATAGGTAAGGAGAGAGAGAGATGTTTCCATCTGCTCTCTAGGAGGAAAGGAAGGATTGTGACTCAGCACAGGAAGTGCTGCAGAGTCAGTTCAGGGGTCATAGAGTAGGGACAGATAGGGAGACCCTGACTCACTGTCTCTACTCCCAATGCCCCTAGTGGTCAGTTGGTGCAAAAGGTCAATGCACTGGAAGTTCATCTCCAACAGAAATGGCCCCCCAAACTACAAACGTTTGTGGGGTTTTGTGGAGAAAAGTTTTTCTCCACAAAAGGAGAAAAAGTCCCCCTTTTCAGGAAATGAGCCACCAAATGGCTCTTCCTGTATCCTCCTCTCTCCTCAAGACAAAATGGCAGCCTGAAGAGACTTCCGCAGTTGCTTCCGGCCCTCTAGGAACTGCGGATATGTGGGTTTTATCCCATTAGTATCCACAAATAATGGAAACGGGTGACTATTAGACACCTGCGAATATGCAGAACCGCAAATTGCAGTTCCAGCTGTGGCCCTTCATGTGTTGTTGGACTACAGGAGGAGAACTGATCTTGGAGCAAGCATGAATTGTCCTCTTTGCTAAGTAGGTTTGCCCTGGTTTGCATTTATTTATTTTGTACATTTGAATTTAGTACATTCGAATGGGAGACTACATGTGTGAGCACTGCAAGATATTTCCCTTAGGGGATGGGGCCGCTCTGGGAAGAGCACCTGCCTGCTTGCATGCAGAAGGTTCCAGGTTCCCTCCTTGGCATCTTCAAGAGAGGGCTGAGAGAGACTCCAGCCTGCAACCTTGCAGAAGCCACTGCCAGTCTGTGTAGACAATAGGTTTGTTTTGGGTTTTTTTTTAAAACATTTATATACTGCTCCATACAAAAAAGTCCCTGGGCAGTTCACAATATAAAAACCATTAAAACATTAACATAATTTATAAACTAAAAGCCTGAATAAACAGGTATGTTTTAGGTTATTCTTAAAAACATTCAGAGAAGGGGAGATTCTAATTTTGTTAGGAAGCGCGTTCCTGAGTCCCAGGGCAACTCTAGAAAAGGCCTGGTTTTGAGTCGCCACCAATCGAGCCAGTGGCAACTGCAACTGGACCTCCCCAGATGATCTTAACAGGCGGTGGGGTTGATGAAGAAGAAGGCATTCTCTTAAATACCTTGGACCCAAGCCATTTAGGGCTTTATAGGTAATAACCAGCACTTTGTATTTCACCCGGAAACCTATTGTCAGTCAGTGTAATTTTTTTCAAATGGGTGTAATATGATCTCTTCTGGCATCAAGCATGACTTGTCCCCATAGCTAAGCAGGGTCCACCCTGGTTGCATCTGAATGGGAGACATGATGTGTGAGCACTGCAAGATATTTCCCTCAGGGGATGAAGCCGCTCTGGGAAGAGCAGAAGGTTTCAAGTTCGCTCCCTGGCTTCTCCAAGATAGGGCTGAGAGAGATTCCTGCCTGCAACCTTGGAGAAACTGCTGCCAGTCTGTGAAGACAATACTGAGCTAGATAGACCAATGGTCTGACTCAGTATATGGCAGTTTCCTATCCCCAGAAACCAACCTGGCTGCTGCATTCTGTACTAGCTTGCAGTTTCCAAACTCTGTACAGAAGGCAGCCCAACGAGGAGCACATTGCAGTAGTCAAGTCTGGATGTTATCAGCATATGCACCACTGTTACCAGCATATGCACTGTCTGAATGTTTTTAAGAATGACCTAAAACATAACTGTTTATTCAGGCTTTTAGTTTATAGTTTTAATTATGTTAATGTTTTAATAGTTTTTATATTGTGAACTGCCCAGGAACTTTTTTGTATGGGGCAGTATAGAAATGTTAAAAAAAAAACCCAAAACAAACCTATTGTCTACACAGACTGGCAGTGGCTTCTGCAAGGTTGCAGGCTGGAGTCTCTCTCAGCCCTATCTTAAGGTCATTTATCTCCAGAAATGGATGTAGCTGGCGAATCAGCCAAAGCTGATAGAAAGCACTCCTGGCCCCTGCCTCAACCTGAGAAATCAGAGAGAGGTTTGGGTCCAGAAGTACTCCCAGACTACGTACCTGCTGTTTCCAAGGGACTGCAGTCCTGTCCAGAACAGTCAGATCAAAATAACTTCCTGGCCTCCTACAGTGAGTACCTCTGTCTTGTCTGGATTCAGCCTCAGTTTGTTCTCCCTCATCCAGCCCATTACCACCTCCAGGCAGGCATTTAGGGAAGTTAGGCCATTTCCTGATGAAGCTGACATGGAGAAATAGATTTGAGTGTCATCAGCATACTGATAACACCCTGCACCAGATCCCCTGCTGATCTCTCCCAGGAGTTTTATGTAGATGTTAAAAAGCACTGGAGACAGTATGGAGCCTTGCGGGGCTGCATACTGGAGCTCTTGTTTTGAAGAGCAACAGTCTCCAAGTGACACCATCCGGAACCTTCCTGAAAGGTAGGAGCAGAACCACAGCAAAGCCGTGCCTCCATTCTCAACCCTTCCAGGTGCCCCAGAAGGATACTATAGTTGATGGTATCGAAAGCCACCAAGAGACCCAATAGGATCATTAGAGTCACACTCCTCCATCAATTCCTAATTGGAGATCATCCCACAGGCCAAACAAGGCTGTCTCAACCCCATAGCCTGTCCAAAAGCCAGTTTGAAATGGGTCCAGATAATCTGCTTCCTCCAAGACAGCCTAGAGCTGAGACACCACGACTCTCTTGATCACCTTTCCCAAACATGGGAGGTTGGAGACTGGTCTATAATTGCCCAGTTCTGAGGGATCCAATGCAGGCCTCTTCAAGCGTGGTGTAATAATTGCCTCCTTGAGACAAGGAGGCACCCTGTCCTCCCTCAGAGAAGCATTAATGATCTTAACAAGGCCCTCTCCAGTAACCTCGCTGCTAGATCGTATAAGCCATGTTGAGCAAGGGTCGAGAGAACAGGTGGTGAGGCGCAGTGTCCCAAGGATCTTGTCCACATCCTCGGGAGTCAAAAACTGAAATTGATCCAACTTAACCACACAGGAGGAGCTGCTTTGAGTTCATCTAGCTCAAATAGTGAGCTAGATGGGCCAATGGTCTGACTCTGTACAAGGCAGCTTCCTATGTACCTAATTCTCATGATCCCAGGCACAGTGGCCAGTAGCCAGGGATTATGGAAGTTGTAGGCCAACGTGTGCAGGAAGGGCACAGTTTGAGACCTCTGCATTAGCTTTATTTATTTATTTGATTGATTGATTGATTGATTTACATATTGCCCTTCCAAAAGTGGCCTAGGGAGGTTTACACTAAAATAAAAAATATATAACAGTTAAAATCAAAAGCCAATTAAAAGCAGATTAAAATTATAGTTAAAACTGGATGAACTAAATATTGATTTGTGTGTTCACAGAACTTTACATATACTATCTCAGCCATGTAAGGTAGATCAGGAGCAGGCGCGGCCCATGAATGCGCCTCCTGAGGGCAGCGGGTGGCATCTTTAAGTGTAAACGGAGCCGGTGCTCCATGCCGCCCAGCAGCCTCTGCGGCAGGGAATTTCCTCCGCCACTCACCTGGCTGCTGGTGGGGGCTCGCCTCCGTGGGAGCCAGGTGAGTGGTGGAGGCGATTCCCTGCGGCAGCATGGAGCACTGGCTCCGTTTACACTTAAAGATGCCGCCTGCCGCCCACCTCCCCGGAGGCGTGTTCACAGGCCGCACCTGACCAGGAGTATTTATTTATTGTTAAATTTATATACTGCCTTTCATTAAAACAATCCCAAGGTGGTTTACAGCAAAATTTAAAAACCAGATTGTAAAAAAGACACAATTAAAATATTAAGCTAAACATACAAAACAAATCTGATTTAAAAATTTAAAACACAAGCATAAAAGCCATACAAAGTACAAAGAGCAGCAGCAGAGACAATCACAATAAAGCCCTGGTAAAAAGCCATGATTTAACATGCTTTTTAGAAGCTGCGATGGAGACTGAGGAGCGAATAGCCACCGGGAGAGCATTCCAGAGTCTGGGGGCAGCAACAGAGAAGGCCCAGTCCTGTGTGCACGACAACCGAGGCTCCCTCATTGTTGGCACCTGGAGCAGAGCCCCCTCAGATGACCTCATCAAGTGGGCAGCAACCCTTGGGAGTATTTCCCCTGTCTTGCAGATGGGGAGCTGAGGCTGACAGAGGATGGCTTGTATAAGAACCTAGTAAGTTTATTGAAGAGGCAAGATCTGAACTAGTCACCTCCTGCTTCACAGTTTACTGTTGCAGCTAAACATATAGTAACGCTATAATACAACTATATGTGCTACTGGCTCAGAGGGCTGTTCTTAGGTTAATTTCTTCACAATCCTTTGTTCATTTATTTCATTTCATTTTATTTAACATATTTCTATACTGTCCACTACCGAAATCGGTAGTCGTCATGATCATGAGCTTTAACTTAATGAAGTGCATAGTACAGCTTACTTGTCAGCATTTTTGTATTGTTTTGGCAATTAATTATGCTTTCTGAAAACACACTAATCATATTGGCTACACACACACACACACACACACACCCTTAGATAAGATGATAAAAGATTGTGGCTTTGTTTCTCTTCAAGCTGTTAGATTTCTGTAAGCTAAATTTCATGCCTTAAGTATCTTCTTGTTGCTAGGCAACACCATCCTCCTGTTTGTGAGAGCCCCGTCCAGTGGATGAATTGGTACCACCTTGTGCTTGCCTGTTAAGGTACACATCAGATACCAGTCTCCATAAGCAGTTTTATAGAGACGTAGAGTGATTCTGTAAAGGATTCCTTCAGCCTATTAGCCTGTTCCTTTGCTGAAGCATACAGACTTAATGTGGCCAGATAAATGACCCCATCAGCTCTTTGTTTCAAAAGGAAGATTGAGATTTTAATACTAAATGTACAGGGTGGCTGCAAACTTTTCAGTGCTATAAGTGAAGTGCTAAGATGGTGACCCTCCCATCAAGTCCTGGGTCTCCTGAAGCTAGTCTTATTTTCTCATCCACCCCATTTGGCTCCATGATTCCCTGGCAAGTTAGGAGGACAGGAACAGCAAATGTCCTGGCCCCATTTTCTTTGTAGTCTCTTGCTTCAGTCTTAAAACAGGACACAGGATGCTGGACCTTTCTCACTCATGTTTGTTCTTCTGTCTCAGCCTCACCTCTTATTTGGCAAACAGTTACAGCCTGACTGGTCACCAGTGACATTTCACTAGCCTATGAAATCCAGGCAGACTTTGCAACAGAAGCTCATTGCCTCAGTGGAGTGGGACTCCTGGTTTAAGTGTCACGAGCGACCTCCACCTCGAGGTGTGACTCTTGAGTCTGACCTTGAGGAAGCAGGACCAGCACTGGATCCAGTCCTTGGCCCTAACACCAGGCCAGAGCCTGAGAGAGCCCCAGAGGTGAAGCCCTACCAAACACCCTCAGAATTTGAGTCTTCCAAGTGGCTCCCTTACAACCCTCCCATACCATTGCACTCCCTGCTACCTGCACACCAGCACTGGCAACAAGCTAGGTAGGATCAGGTAGAGAGGAAGAGGAGCACCAGATTCCAGGTATAAGGCTCCACCTTGGACACTTCCACTCTCCAGGCAGGGAAGCAGAGCCCAGGAAGACTGAGCTATTTAAGCACTTCGTCTACCTCTGATTGATGCTCGGCCAACTTGTTCATTGCAGCTGTCCGTGATGCTGCAAACCACCTTGTCTCACCTGCCACTTTCCAGATCTTGTGGGCTCTTGGCTGAGGGATGGGACAGTCCTTTATGTCTCTGTGCAGGTTTCTGTTTGCTTGGATCTCTGAATCTGCCTGTGTCCTGGAACCCTGCCTGTCCTGGAGAGCTGGAACCAAGTCCCTACTGACCGCCATGAGTTTCATTCAAGAGTTTCATTCTTGACTTGATTTTTCTAGAGTTCCTGGGTCATTAGGCTTGCTCTCATAACCAACAGCTGGGTAGGAGGAGCCCCCAGCCAGGCTCCAAGCCCTGTGGGTGCTCCCGAGAAACAGACGTGTGTCGGCAAAAATTGAGGTAGGAGGAGGGATGAGTCATTGTGTACCAGTCGCAAACTGGGTAGGATGGTGTGGGAGATGCTTTTCCTCCATCTTTGATACAGTGCTGGGAATACACTGGGGAGGAGAGCTGCTCTTGTGGTAGTGGGCATGGATTGTCCCCTTTGCCTAGCAGGGTCTGCCCTGGTTTGCGTCTGAATGAGAGACTGCATGTGAACACTGCAAGATGCTCTGGGAAGAGCACTTGCCTGCTTGCATGCAGAAGGTTCCAAGTTCCCGCTCTGGCATCTCCAGACAGAACTGAGAGAGACTCCTGCTGGCAACCCTGGAGAAGCTACTGCCAGTCTGTGTAGACCATACTGAGCTAGATGGACCAAGGGTCTGACTCTGTATATGCCAGCTTTCTATGTTCCAATGCTGCTGTCCTACCCAATTGCAGCTAGCACAGTCACTTCTCTGTCCTCCTATCTTAATTTTTGCTCCTCCTGGCTCCTACACAACTCTCGGTCATTAGAACCAGCCTAGTGTGTAAGAACAGCCAGGCTCAGAACTGCAAATCTTTAATGTCACTTTTTGGTTTTTAGGAAAAGGAGCAAGGCATCTTCTGGAACAAACCATAAGGATTTTAGAGTAGTTGCCACTGCTGCTGTTTTCACTACTACTTCTTTTTCGTTTTCTTTGGTTTTGCCTCGTTTTCTAAGCCTAGTGGTTTTAGCGGTTATTTTTCACTGGTTTCTGTGACATGTTTCTGAAAATATTGGCAGGGCTCTGTCACTCTGCGCAGGTATAATTGAAACTTGTTTTCTCCAAGGAATCACTCGACTGTGTGTTTTATTTGTTTACTGACATTGACAGAGATCTTAATGGCTTTTAAAACCCAATTTGTGCATCGCTGAATATCCTCCAAAGAGGAAGATCTGATTAAATTTATCAGTGGAATGAAGTCTCCTCTCTGCAGAGCTTTTGGCTGCATTGTGAAAGTTTGCACCCAGGCAAAGCATGTTGGGCAGTGTGCAGTCGGTTACCTGTCTTATTATGACTGCATTCAGACAGTCCTCCTAACTATATGGGCTCACCTTCACAGATATGAAGGACAAAATGAGATAGGAGGCCTTAATTGGTTGTATTGTACCCACATATTTGTTCTAATCCATTAAACGTATTGTGCAGAATCCAGCTGGACTATTATTTTGGTTCTTAGGTGTCCTATATTAATATGCCAGACTCCTGCAAGCCTCACATAGAGAGTGCCAGTGTCATGATAACATAAAAAGAGACTTGCTGGATCAGACCCAAGGCCCGTCTAGTTCAGCATCCTGCCTCCCACAGCAGCCCACCAGATGCCCTCAGGAAGCCCACAAGCTAGAGATGAAGGCATGTCCCTTCTCCTACCTTTGCTCCCCTGCAACTGGTATTCAGAGGCATCCTACCTCTGAACCTGGAAGTAGCCAGTGCCTTCAGGACTAGCAGCCATTGATAGACTTGTCCTCCATGAATTTGTCCAAACCATATAGTCCCATCTTTAAAGATCTGAAGGACAAAACAAAATGGCTGTCCCTGGTTGGTTGTACTGCCACCTATATATCTGTTCTAATCAGTAACTGTATTGCACACAATCTAACTGGAGTATTATTATGGTTGTTGGGTGTACTGTACTAGATCGGTATGCCTAACTTCTGCAAGCCACACATAAGAACATAAGAGTCTTGGGGCTGACCCCTCTAGTTCAAGCAGAAACAAAATACGAATGAGGGATGGGAAAGAGATTTTGGTGCAAAACCTTTGCATCACTTTTTTTGCTTTGCTTCTTGCACTTACATGTCAAATTATATAACTAGGAACGCAGGAAAAATGCCATGAAGAGCCAACTTTATATGTATTTAGGGAGGCTATTCACGTGTGTATAAAAACCATGCTAAGGGAGCCTAGCCCGGTTTTGTATGTGTGTGTTAACTGCTGGGATTGGGCCGATCCCAGAGGCACTATGGCGGCGAACTCGCCTAAGTAGCCGCACATCAAAACGAGCTTATGGGAGCAAGCGCTCCCTTAACCCCGTTTTTTAGATCGTCTGGCAGCCACAGCTGATTGCAGCCTTGGCTGCCAGACTGCGGGGAGCCAGAGAGGGGTCCCCATGATGCACTGTGCACTCACGCGGTGCATCATGGTACTTCTGGGGGCTGGGACAACACATCCCAGCCACTGACCTCCCTGCTGCCTAGGTGTGTGGGGAATCATCTGGGTGCGCAGGGAGCGTGCCCAGCAACACCAGATGGATCATCTGCGGGGAAGGTAGGTTTAACCCACCTTCCCTGCAGCCTGCTCTGGAGCCTTTCCCACTGCTTGTGAGAAGAGGCTCAGGATATGAGGTGAGTGATATAACCATAGATTTAGGGCCAATTCGCATAGCCCTTCATTCCTCCAGAAATGTGGACTGACTGCCGTTCGTGGTGATGCAATGGTCTACAAGCTTCACCATGTGCCCAGCTCATCTGTTGAGGGGTTCCCTCTAAGGGGGGTCTTGTAGACCCTTTAAAGCATATGCAGACTCCCAGCTGGTAGATACCTTGTGCTTTATTGTGCGAGCTCGGAGAGATACAGAAAGCAAAGCATTGGTTTCTGTTCTCTAACTTAGGGCTGGCACTGCAGCTGTCTTTATAGTTATTGGTACATCACATTGTCTCATAGGTTGTATTCAACTCGTGGTTCCACAAGCAACTTTGTTAACTATCCTTTAACCGGATTGACTATCAGCTTGTAAGCTGAGCAACTTCCTTACAATGTGAAACATTTACAGGTTTCCTTGTTCCGTATACGTGGTGTATCCATCTAGCTAAAAATGGCTTTAAGCAAGATCAGGCAATTAAGCACACTTCCACACATGCATGCAATGCATGATGTGCCAAATGTAAATTTCACAAGTTGTGTGCAGAACAGGGAAGCAGGCGCCTTGTTTCATCGCATACATATGTCAACTGACAAGTCTGTGCAAGCAAAGGATTGTGTGAATCAGCGTTCTCAGACCATTAATACTGTTTGTCTAATATAAGCAACAATCTAGCAGAACCAGGCAGAGCACAAATGTGGCGGTGTGCTTGTGTAAATTTCACTTGCCTCTTTTTTGCTTTGTAGTGCCAACAACAAGAATCCTGGCTACCGGTGGGGCTTCCTACAATAAAGAAGTCTTACAGGTAAGTTCAGCCTACTGAATTTTCTGGAGTGGAGAGCCAGTCTTGCAGTAGGGAGCATGCATTGTCCCCTTTGCTAAGCAGGGTTTGCTGTGGTTTGCATTTGTATGGGTGACTACATGTGACCGCTGTCTGCTGTAAGATATTTCCCTTAGGGGATGGGGCTCGTAGCTCAGTGGTAGAGCATCTGCTTGCATGCAGAAGGCCCCAAGGCCCCCTCCTGGTAGCACCTCCAAGTTAGGGCTGAGAGAGACTCCTGCCTGCAACTTTGGAGAGCTGCTGCCAGTCAGCGTAGACAATACTGAGCTAGATGGACCAGTGGCCTGACTCTACAAGGCAGCTTCCTATGTTCCTAATTTGTGATCTCTCAAGCATGCTGTTTCAGCTAGGCTGTGAGACTCTGGGGCACTGAGCAAGTCCTGGAGGGAACTGACCTTGAGTGGGAGTTGTGTATCAGTGAGGAGCAGGTAGGGGGCATAGGTTGTAGGTAGTCAGCTCGGAGTCAGTCTCTTCAGGATCTTAGAGAACTCCCTGGGAAGATGCTTGAAGAGTAATCTGAGGGACAACTCAGGGTGCGTTACATGTTCATATTACATATTCAAGCATGCATGTTAGAATTTCAATGCTTTGGAAGGAGGCTATTGAGAATGAAGAAGCAGGATACTGTGTGTGTGTGAGAGAGAGAGGGAGGGAGGTGGGGGCAGATGTGGGTTGAGAAAACCGGGTGCACTGCTTTAAGTGGCGATTCTCTTGTATTTAGCAGGGGGAGAACAACTGTCCCTATCCAGCCCCAGCACAGCATCCCTCCAGTGGCTGTTGCTGGTGTCTGTTTCTGGACTTCCCAAGGCATGGCTTGACGGCATGTGATGCCGCAACCTTGCTGAAGCTAAGCAGTTGCAGGTCTGGTCAGTGCCTGAATGAGAGACTGCTTGTGAACTCTATGTATGCCTGATAGATGTGCTTTATAATCAATACGAGTCTGCTCCCTTCGATTAATTCTGTGATTGGCCAGACCTGCCTTTTAATCAAAACCTCAAAACCACATCATTTTCAGGAGAAATAATAGCTTTCCCATCTGTTACCCTTCATCATTTTGGCAGCTTTCTCACAAGCCACAGAAACTTGTGGTACTATGCGGTGTTCCCTCTAATTCTGTGCACAGAATGGGTTTTGTTCTGGGCGGCAGTATCAAGACAGTGTGCATCATGTGCTTTCGGAATGGGGCCTTCCTGATTCAACCTGAGTGGGATCTAAAACTAACTGAGCAGGCATCAAAGCATCAATACACGTGTATGCGCATGCACATGCCTTAGAGAGAACAGTGGTGCCTCGTGACATTTCAGAGTTGTTATCCAGGGACCTCATTGGCCACTTTTCCAAACCTGATGACTGTCATGAGGCCTTTTCTTTGCAGCAAGTGTCTGCTGCAGTGGACACAAAATTGCTTACTTCCTCGCCTCCCCCCGCCCCATAGCCTGGTTGTAACAGATGTTTTTTACACTTCTCAGGTCCTGTCGGATGTGTTCAGTGCTCCAGTTTACACTATTGACACTGCTAATTCAGCCTGTTTAGGATCTGCCTACCGAGCAATTCATGGTAAGTCAACCAAAGTGCCCTCTAAGCAGCAGAAACACACACAGCAGAATATGCCATCCCTGACTGTGTTGGGGAGATATGAGAAGGGGAGGCTGTGAAAAGGAGGAGTGCGAAACTAGCCCTACTCAAAAATAGACTGGGCTGGACGTGAAGTGGGGCCATCTCCCCACCTGCATCTTCTTACTTGCCTTGCCAGTTCCTCTCCCCCTAAGTCAGTCTCTTTTAGCTTATTGAAGGTGGGAGAAGAAACAACTAGGAAGGAGGACAAGGAGTGATCATGTGTGTGAGAAGAGCTGGATGGGACAGCTTTTCCTCCTACCTTGGTAAAATGTTGGATATGAGATCTGGGGAGAAGGGCACCATCCCATCCCACCCCGCTCCCCTCTCACACACAATCTCTCCCCCTTCCTCCTACGTAGTTGTCTACTTGCACACAACTGAAAATTGGGAGCACACACAGCTCCCAAAGCTGGGTAGGACCCTTGGTGCAGGGACCTATCCTCTCATTCTTTGTAAACCACCATGAACATTGATGGTGCTGTATAAAGAAATAATAATAAAGCTTTACAGAAGCGTTCCCCCCCCCCGCAATTTCTGGTTGCAAATGACCAACATGGATATGAATAAACACAAGTAAAGAGTCTTATGGCACTTTAAGGACGGACAGATTTGCTGTGACATGTCCTTTCCTAAACTAAAGCCCACTTTATCAGAGTCCTCAGAAACCTCCGCCACAATAGACCCACTGTTCTTCAAGGTTAGGAACATTGGAAGTTGCATTATCCCGAGTCAGAGCATTGGTCTATCTAGCTCAGTACTGTCTACACTGTCTGGCAGCGCTGTCCAAGGTTTCAGTCAGGAGTCTTTCCCAGCCCTACCTGGAGATGCTGCCAGGGATTGAACCTGGGACCTTCTGCATGCAAATGTTCATATTACATATTCCCATAGCCCCATCCCCTATACGGTTCCACAGTCATCCTTTTTTGTTTGTTTGCTGCAACAGATTCATGTGGCTACCCCAGGAGATCTCAACCTTGGGTCCTCAGATTTTGTTGGTCTACAACTCCCACAACGGCTTTATGGCTGGGGATGATGAGAGTTGTAGTCCAACCACATCTGGGAACCCAAGGTTGAGAACTGCTGGGCAACCCCTTTGGGATAGATCTGTGTGGGCAGACAGGCTAGTAAGTATATGTGTGGTCTCACTGGTAATACTGAGGCATTTTTCTGTCTCTTCCCCACCCTTCAGGCCCCCAGACTCTGCACTTTCTAGTTGAACCCATTTTTGAGGGTGAGTGGGTTGCCCATCCTTTGTCCAGAGATTCATTACTTCTCCATATTTTTCTCATCTATTTTTCTGCCTTATTGGTGTTCCTCAATGATTACTGATACTGTTGAACTTGCAACTCTGTGGCTAGCTTTGCCCTCCACAGGACAAATTGAATGATTGACGTAAACTCAATCTCCGAGCCCTCGCCTGCCCAGGCCCAAGTGCATTGGAATGTAAGATCTTTACCCTTTATCCTTCACTTCTGAATGCTGACCTGACCAAGGAAGATCAATGCAATGTATTAATTTGCCAAGGAGTCCAGGCACATCCTTCATCTTGTTTCTGCTCATTGATTAGGTCTGTGATCCTCATTGCAGGACTTGTGGCAGAGACAAATGCGTCCTTGAATGATGTTGTGAAATTAGCACCAGGACCCAAATTAGTTGCTACTCCGGCGGCTGGCGTGGCTCAGGTGAGGTGGCTTTGGGCAGTTTTCTCGGTTGGCTCTGGTTTTTCATTTTAGTTGCTTTTTGCTTTAAAAATAGAACAGTTCATAACTGAACTTTGTACACAGGAAGAGATTTCTAACATTTGAATCATACCGTGAATCTGTTCTGCAAGTATCACGGGAACATAGGAAGCTGCCTTAAACTCAGTCAGTTCATTGGTCAATCTAGCTCACTATTGTCGACTCTGATGGGCAGCGGCTCTCCAGAGTTTCAGACAGGAGTCTTTCCGAGCCCTACCTGGAGATGCCAGGGATTGAACCGAAGACCGTCTGCATGCAAAGCAGATGCTCTACCAGCTTCTTCCACCCCCATCCTTGTTTAAGAGTGCCCAGAATTCATAGGAACAGTGGAAGCTGCCTTATTCTGAGTCAGAACATTGGTTCATCTAACTCAGTATTGCCTACTCTGATTGGCGGGGGCTCTCCAAAGTTTCAGGTAGGAGTCTTTCCCAGCCCTTATTGGAGATGCTGCCAGGGATCAAACCTTTCTGCAAGATATTCCCCTCAGGGGATGGAGCCACTCTGGGAAGAGCATCTAGGTTCCAAGTTCCCTCTCTGGCTTCTCCAAGATAGGGCTGAGAGAGACTCCTGCCTGCAACCTTGGAGAAGCCGCTACCAATCTGTGAAGACAATGCTGAGTTAGATAGACCAATGGTCTGACTCAGTATATGGCAGCTTCCTATGTTCCTGTGCATGCGAAGCAGATGCTCTGCCATGAAATTCCACAGGCTTTCAGGGAAGAGGGATTGGTTCATGTTGCAAAGGATTCTGGGGCATTTTCTACTATGTGCAGTAGTGATGAGCCCGGACCGTTCCAGTGGCCATTCTACAGGCCCCCGGACCGGTCCGGACATGGGCGGTTCGGGGTTCAGGTGATTCAGGGTGGGGGGTTCCTTTAAAAGCGGGGGGAGGGTTTACTTACCCCTCCCACCGCTTTCCCCCTCCGGAGCCTGTAGTTCTGTTAATAATTGGGGCGGCAGGATACCTCCCTGCCGCCCCTTCTCCTGTTTGGTGGCCAGTGTTGGCAGATTGAAAATCAGAGAAGACTTCAATAAGCCTTCTGCCAAACGGGTAAACCCCCCACCCCAGTGCTGAACCGCAGTTCCGCGGTTCCGTGCACACCCCTAATGTGCAGTTCACTGCTAGGGCTGTGGAAAAGGCGCTGGAAAGGACTGTTGCAAAGACTGAGAGTGCCCTGTAGAATACAGACCTAACATTCCTGTGGCTGTGCATTATAGGGAAAATTGGTAGTACAGAGCAACCTATATTTCAGGGAAGTCAGTCACTACTGGTCTTTTCACTGAGAACGTCTGAATAAGCTCTTAGGAACCCCAGGATTCCCAGGAACACAATCAGAAAGCCACCACCTAAAGCTACAAAACAGCAGCAAATATTTATATACCGCTTTTCAACCCAAGTTTCCAAAGTGGTTTACATAGATAAATAATAAATAAATAAGCTGGATTGCTGTCCCCAAAGGGCTTGCAATCTAAAAAGAAACATGATAGACGCCAGCAAGAGTAACTGGAGGTATTGTGCTGGGTGGGGTGGGGTGGGGGGCAAGGGTTCTTGGGTCTCCAGGTATTTTTGGACTACAACTTTAATCTGTCAAATGCCATTGTGGCTGGGGATGATGGGAGTTATACTCCAACATCCTCCAGTGACACTTGCTTTAGGGCTTTCTGTGTCAGCTGTGCATACACCTGCTTTGCTGTTGGGATGCCTACCATGTTCTGCTGTGTTAGTAAATGAGTGCCATTTTGCCACCGTGGAAGCTTTCTTAAGTGGGATTAGCGGCAAGTGCGGAGATTTCAAGGGTTTATCACTGCTTATTAAGCTCTTGGGGACTATGCACTGCCTTCTGAGAATGTTAACATGTTCTATAGCAGCAAGCAGCAGTGATGGCAACAAAAGGAATTATGCCAAGCAAATTGCAACTCACTGGTGGGGTAGCTTGGTGACGGGAACAGAAGATGTTCGTTGTTGAACTCCAGTGTGGTGGTTTGGATTCTCAGGATCAGCCTTTCCAACGGCCCCTGCCTATGCCCATTGGAGCATTCCACTTAACCTGCCTTCTCTACAGTTTGGCAAAGGAAGGAAAGGGGAAACTGCAGAATTTCTTGCTTGATGGATCAGCCCATGTGCTCTAATAATGGAGTCCAACAGCCTGGAACTTTTATGATCTCGCCTTCTTCCCCCAACATTTGTCAGTCATAGAGGGCTCAGATAAAGGGATACAGAAATAAAGTGATTTGCCCTACCAGTATTATGGTTGAACCATCCATGGCTGTACAGAAGTTCTGGTTGTGTTTCCCCACTTAGTTCTGTGGTTTTGGTTGCATAGGGTGTAGGTATGGCAGAAGAGAAACCAGTATTCTTGGTCAGACCTGTAGACCACGCACTCCCATAGACTTCCACTGGCTGATAATGTGGAAGTAGGGGCAGAAAAATGTATAGCATGGTGATGCCATTACAGAGGGTAACTTGTACTAGATGAAGAAGCTCGGTGCAGGCTCCCATTTTTGTGGCAGTCCAGTGTGTTCTTACCCCTTCTTTTTTTGGTGTTTTTTTCTTGGCTGTTGGCCTTGATGTCTCCAGACCTGATTATGCTAAAGTATATCTTTTTGGCCCTGGTTCCTTGACCGCCCCCAAAACTTCTCTTCTTTCAGAAATCTGTCAAACTTTGCCCACAATGGTGTAGGTTCCTTCACGAGCTTCATAGCTGCAAAACCACAAAGCCAGAGGGCCTGTCAGTAATACAGTAATGCGTTAGCATGAAAAGTGCAGTAGAAGTTCATAATCTGATGAGTCAGTTTGGTTCTGGTTTTAACAGGGCTGCATCTCCCTGTCCATCTGATTTTGTTCTGTTGAGTTTAGCAGCTTTCACTTAAGTGACGGTTCTTTTTATAAACTTCAAAGTCAACCCGAGGTTAAGCGCTGTCTTCCCGGGGAATTCTCTGTAAAGCAACCTGGCTAAGCCCATGTGAAGTTGTCTTGATCACATTCCTACTCCCCCAGCCCCCCAGCTGAACATACCAAGCCTGCCTCTTTGCCGTGGAAAAAAAGAGGAAGCCATAGCTTTAAAAAGCAAACAGTCTCGTTGAAGAGGGACCTTTATGTCCTCTTGGAGCATTGAAACATATAAACACACCAAATCTTAATTGGAACAGCTCTTTCTTTATTACTGCAACAATCCCTTTTGCAGTATAGGAACTATCCCTGTTAGACAGTAATACCTTAACTGTCCCTCTTGGATCGAGAGCTAGTGTTTCCGCTTACTCTGTATCAGGGGTTCCCAACCTTGAGTCACCAGATGCTGTTGGACTACAGCTCCAGTTATCCACAGTAACAGGGGCCTTTGTGACTGGTCTATATAATAGTAGTCAATGTAGGATGCCCTTGAGATTGTGGCTGGCAATCACCGTGACATCAAGACTTAGGAGATGCTCCACAGAGCAAGGCCTCTGTTCTCACTTGACTTCCATTTCTTGGTGCAACGACAATCTCTTTTCTGGCACAGGATCGGATGCATTGATATTTTGAGTCCCAGTAAGTGGTGGATGTCAATTACACCATCAATTTGTTCACTCTTAACTGGTTTTTGTTCTTTTAAAGTTTTGGGTTTTTTTTAATCTGACCTAATTTCTGGTAAATCAGAGCTCAGCTGCATAGGTTTGCTGGCCGCCACGGTCTTGTATAGGTTTGATTTTATGGCAGTTTTAGTTTTATCTGTATATGTATTGTTATATTTATTCTATTTACTGTAATTCTGAATGGTTGTGTTATTATCACTTTTGTTTCTGTTTGGCCTACGACTGCAATAAAAGGACTAACTGGTGTTAGCTATTCACCTTTGGACATATTGGCTTCAATATGGGCTACTCACTTCCAAAGCTTGTGGTAGGTATCAGTTGTGTACTTGGCGCTTGCACATGCAGACTTCAGGACACTTGCTTCCAGAGTTTATTTTGCACTTATCTCTTGCTAACTGGGCAAATGGGCACCTCCCAAACAAAGTGTTGTGAGGTAGAGTAATTGTACTTCTCCAGTCCAACATCACATTTTTTCAGTGATTCTTGCTGGTGTCTCCTTTATGATTTCTTTTTAAACTTTGAGCCCTTTAGGGACAGGGAGCAATTTTCTCATTCTTTTTGCCATGAAAACTGCTTTAAGAACTTGTTGAAAAGTGGTATATAATAATTTAATAAACTTTCAGCCTTTTAACAGAGATACAGCATAACTTCATTTTGCAAAATGTCAGGTACAGCACAGATACAACAGAAAAGCCCACAAAACTCATAACCTAGTCAGAATTCATTCTTTGTCTTCCAGAGCTCATTCACACATGCATGTACGTTGCTTGATTACTCAGTACTTTATGGCTGGCAGATGGATGTATAAATGGACTCTACTGAAAAGTGTTGCATTTGAGGTGACAGGAAGGAGGTGGCAACAACAAAAAAACAAAACAGAAAAGTGAAGGAAGAGGCAACCTCAAGCTGATGCTTGAAAGTAATAATTTATTTTGTAGAGATGGCCCAAGGCATTCCCATCAAAGCTCTTCCTTGTGAGCAAAAGAGTCTTCCATAAGTCTTATTACACCAGAAACAACTCTCTGGTACACCAGAAACAACTGTCTAAATAATATATTTGAATGCAGAACATACATTATTACTTCCAAGCACCAGCTTGTGGCCTGCCTCTTCCTTCGCTTTTCATCATTTGAGGTGACATTGGTTGGTATCAAAATCTGAGATCTGAATCTGGGCTCCCGACTTGAAGTCCTCGGGTCAGGCATGAATTCCCTTCTTCCTGCATCACCAAGGCTGCTCTTCGGAGGAGGGAACTCCGAACAATTTAAGCCAGGATGCCACCACCACAGCAGATCCTGGCCACTGGGAATCATCAGGTGGTCCGAAGGAGCCACTCCCATTAACACTACCTGTTATGTAGCTCCAATTTCTACTGCACTCCCACAGTCCGAAAAACTCTGGGTGGGTTCATACATAACATGGAGCCTACTTGAAAAGTCAGTAACGGACTTATCTGTATCTGTGACTACCTGAACCCACTGGGGTTCACTCAGGACCTCAAATGGAGATGTGTAACCAAGATTTGAAGTTGGCTTGCCAGACCAAGTACCACTCCCACTGACATGTGGATTGTGTCCAACTCAATTCTCTTCATGAACCTCTGGCTCATCCCAGGAGAGGCTGCCCCCTTTGCCATCAGGATCAATGGCTGTGAGGCAGTGCAGGGCAGGCTGGGATAGCATCTAGGGCCATTTTGGAGGTGCAGATAGATGATGTACTTGTGGCTCAACTCAGCTGTTCCCAACAAACCAAGATATGTGATGGTTTGCAGTGCCAGCTTCAGTTTCCACGCTATGTGTGAACCCACCCTCTGCATTGAGATAATCCACTAGAGTCTCTGCATTGAGATAATCCACCAGGGTCTCTCTCCCTCTCTCCACATGTAGAATGCCTCTCCTGCTCCAGGTATTTGCTGTCTCTCCAACAGTAAAGGCTGGACCTTGCCTTCACTCGCTCTTAGTCATGTCCCAGTCTGTGATGGCTCATCCACACTTGCAAGTCGCTGCCTGATGTAACAGATATCAAGTGGTGAATGTGTATTTATCTATTTATTTTATTAACATATTTTTATACTGCCCAAAACTTATGTCTCTGGGCAGTTTACAACAAAATAAAAACAAAGTAAAACATTAGTTAAAACAAAAATGAAAAGTTTAACACATTACAACAATTAAAATTTTTAAAAGAATATTTTAAAATAGTGTTAAAACCATTAAAACTATATTAATTAAAAGCCTGGGTGAACAGATGCGTCTTTAAAGACTTTTTAAAAGCTGTCAGAGATGAGGAGGCTCTTGTTTCACTAGGGAGCACATTCCAAAGCCTTGGGGCAGCAGCGGAGAAGGCCCGTCCCTGAGTGGCCACCAGATGAGCTGGTGGCAAATGCAGATGGACCTCTCCAGCGGATCTTAGTGGGCGGTGGGGTTCATGACAAAGAAGGCATTCTCTTAAATACCCAGACCCAAGCTGTTTAGGGCTTTATAGGTTATAACCAGCACCTTGTATTTTGCCCGGAAATATATTGGCAGCCAGAGTAGCTCCTTCAATACAGGAGTTTATATGGTCTCTCCTAGATGACCCAGAGACCAGCCTGGCTGCCGCATTCTGGACCAACTTTAGTTTCTGGACTACATACAAGGGCAGCCCCACATAGAGCCCATTGCCAGTCTGGAGGTTACCAGCAGCTGTACCACTGTTTTGAGGTTGTTCACCTCAAGAAACGGACATAGCTGGCATATCAGCCAAAGCTGATAGAAGGCACTTCTGGCCACCACCTCAACCTGGGAGTCCAGAGAGAGGCTCAGATCCAGAATCACCCCTAGACTGCATACCTGTTCCTTCTGGGGAAGTGTGACCCCATCCAGAACAGGCAGATCAAAATCGTTTCTCAAGTTCTGACCCCGCACAATGAGTACCTCCATCTTATCTGGATTCAGTTTGTTATCCCTCATCCAGCCCATCACCAACTCCAGGCAGGCATTAAGGGAGGTTATGCCCTCTCCTGATGATGCTGACATGGAGAAATAGATTTAGGTGTCATCAGCATACTGATATCACCCTGCACCAAATCTCCTGATGATCTCTCCCAGTGGTTTCATGTAGATGTTAAACAACATTGGAGACAATATGGAGCCCGGAGGGACGCCATACAAAAGTTCAGGTTTTGAAGAACAGCAGTCTCCAAGGGACACCATCTGGAACCTGCCTGAGAGGTAGGAGCGGAACCACCGCAAAGCAGTGCCTCCAATTCCCACCCCCCTCAGAAGCTCCAGAAGGATACTATGGTCGATAGTATCGAAAGCCGCCAAGAGGTCCAAAAGGACTAACAGAGTCACATTTCCTCTGTCAATTGCCAATTGGAGATCATCCATCAGGCCGACCAAGGCAGTCTCTACCCCATAGCCAGCCCAAAAGCCAGTTTGAAGTGGATCAGGATAATCAGTTTCCTCCAAGACTGACTGGAGCTGGGTGGCCACCACCCTCTCAATTACCTTACCTAGCCATGGAAGGTTGGAGACAGGCCTGTAGTTACTCAGCTCTGAGGGATCCAAGGGAGGCTTCTTCAGAAGCAGTCTGATAATTGCCTCCTTAAGACAAGGAGGCATCCTACCTTCCCTCAGAGACACATTTATAATTTCTATGCGCGAACAAGCTCAGTTCCTTTCGTTCGGGGCCAGTTCATATGTGGGCAATGTCATGATGCCACCATGGATTCGGAGGTGTGAATATGTCAGATCTGAGTATATGCCTGAGCTGGGTTTTTCTCCCCTCAGTTTTCCTTTCAGCGCGAAACCTCCTGCATTTATGGATTTGGAAGGAGGGCTGCTGAGAGCAAAACTGGCAAGAATAGTTGGGTCTGTCCAGCCATGCAGAATGCAAGCGAAACTTTGATTTGTGCTTGGAAACAAGGTGGGAGCAAGGCAGGGAACCAATGCCCCAATGTTGGTATACAGCAGGGGTGGGCATTAGATAGCTTGGCAGCTGCTGGTAATTCTCTAAGCTTTGGGCCTGCTTTTCTCTCCTTTCCTGTCAGTACTGCAGATCTGATTGGCTGGCTCAGTAGGCATGGCCATGCCATTATTGATTGATTGATTGATTGATTTGATTTGATTTCTATACCGCCCTTCCAAAAAATGGCTCAGGACAGTTTATGGCTGAGTGCCCAGGATTGCTTCTACTTTCTGTCTCCTTCTGTCCTGAAGCAAAGATATCCTGGAAGTTGAGGTGGTTTGATGTTAAATCCCATATTCTGTAAATTTTTGTAGGAGCTGCCATTTTGTGACAGGCTCCGCCTCCCCAAGCTGCCATTTTGTGACAGGCTCTGCCTCCCCAAGCTGCCATTTTGTGGCAGGCTCTGCCTCCCCAAGCTGCCATTTTGTGGCAGGCTCTGCCTCCCCAAGCTGCCATTTCATGCTGGTAGCTCTTAGGGCTCTGACAAAAAGGAAAAAGGAAAAGAGTAGCTCCCAGAAGCCTGCCATCTCTGGTCTATAGATCAGGGCCAGCCACTCAGCATTTTGCTAGATAAGAGCATAGTTCAGCGAATAACAACATGGAGGCGCCTGTCAGCATGGCCTGAATCCTTGGTGAAAGCCCTCATTTATCATGATGATGTTGCCGTGTTGGAGAGTTGGCCTGGAGCAACTGATCCCGTCCTCAAATCATTGGACAAATGAATAGGCTGTTAAAAGAGCCATCTAATGGTAATTAACTTTTGCTCATTATCCGTCCAGGGTAGATTTGAATGACCAGCTGAGCCCATCCAGCCCTTTGTGTCTTGTTTCACTAAACCTACTGAGGCTGCCACCCCCTTTCCAAGGGTGGGGGGGAGACAAGATTTGAAAACATTTCTTTTAGAAAAGGTAGATTAATCCGAAGCAGTAGGCATGACTGAAATAACTGGGGAGATTTTATAACGCTAAGTATATGCTAACAGACAGTAAGAATCCATTATTGCAGCATTAAAATGCAGCACTAGTTTAGCAATCTATTAAAACCGGAGATGCTTGGCTTGTTGGTTAATTAAGCCAAAAGGCACGAGAAAGGAGTATGATTATCTCAAAGATAATCACAGCATTGGTGTTTTTACAAGCCGCAAGCCCTGCAAAATGGCCTCACAGCGTTCGCATGCACGACACTTTAGGATTCTCGCTATTTGTGCTTTGGGTAGGGATGTTGCTAATACACAATATTTGTGATGAGGGCTTTAAAGTCCGAAAAGCCCTCTGAACATATGGTAGCATTTTCCCCCATATATATTTCTGGGGAAACTCATGGCTAGGGGTGAGACCAAGCCTAGGATCCAAACCTGGATCCATGTATGCTTAGGAAGGGGCGTACCAAGGTTGGAGCGGGTCCAGAGACAAGATTTTAAAATGGGCCCCTCGCTGCCTTTCTCTCCTCCTGGACCCATGTCTCTGCTACAGAAGAACATTAAGGACACATGTAATATAGTGCAACAGATTAACAGACAACAAAAACTGTCATCTGAATCCAATCTAAGATATATGGACCAGATAATGGGGGATTGTTCTCAAACCGAACAAAACAATTTGTAAAATATGGGAAAGGCAACTTGTAGAAATTACATGCTGCATTTTAAGTGTATTGGCTTTTCACACTATAGGTTTTCTATGGTAAAATAACATGTCTTAAAGAGCAATGCAAATTAACTTAACATTTTTATTTATTATTTATTTATTCAATTTTTATATCACCCTTCCAAAATGGATAAAGGCAATTTACAATTAAAACATGCAAACAATCCTGCAAACCAGTGCTTGGATGTGGTTCTTTCAGAGTTTTTCCAATCTAAGGTTGTCACCAGGTGACTCAGTTTGAAAGCCTTGACCCTTATTTCAAAACACAACCACACCACCTGAGACTTTGTGCTGATATACTTTTATAATAAAACTGCAATCCTGTGTACACTGACTGGGAAGTCAAGCATCTTTCCCCCCTCCACACACACACACACACACACACACACAACATGGACCATATAGGTTCTTGAGGGCACAAACAGCAACTGAACTCACAAGAATGTAATAAAATAAAACAAGTATATTCATGCAAATATGCATTAACAGAAACATTTCAACACACAACTTAACATATTCCCAAATCCTGCACAATTCTTTATCCACTCCCCTCTCTGTCCCTAAAGGATCTAATATTTTAAACAACTGAATTTCCAAGAATATAAAGATGTAATGGGTTTTTTGAGGGTGGATGGGGAAGACCTTGGAATTTTTGTTGTTTTTTAATGCAGCTTGTTTGCTGGGTGGGAAAGAGACCCACCATTCAGAAAAGCAGGAGCTGCTTAGCTGCTTCCTCATGCCTCTCTCTTGCACTCTTTCCCTTGTCATAGCTGAATGGAGTGCTTGGAAGTAAGGCATTTCCCCCCTATCCCAGCTTCCTTCCTGCTCCTGCTGCTTTTGCTTGTCCAGGACATTTGCAGAGTTCAGGAGTTTTGCAAGCATAGAGAGCAGACACCAATACAAAAAATGAAACATACACAAGACAGACCCGATCTCCACAAGGGTGCTCCATTCTCCGTGCCCTTACACACATGAAACTCTTCCCCTTCCCTCTTTGAAGAGAGACAGTTTGCAAACTGAAGTCCAAGCTCTACAATTTGCAAAAAAACAAAAACAGAGGGCAAGGGCTTACTTTTTCTTGTCTTCCTTGTGCAGAGTTCAGGAGTTTTGGAAGCACAGAGAGAAGACACATACAAAAAATGAAATACACAAGGCAGACCTGATCTCCACGAGGGTGCTCCATGCCCCCACACACATGAAACTCTTCCCCTTGCAAACTGAAGACCAAGCTCCACAATTGGCAAAAAAACCAAAAATGGGGTTGGGGCTGACTTTTTCTTGTCTTCTTTGTAGTGTCTCCCACCCTCTTCCACCTCCAGGTCCAGCCTGGGCAATAGAAGGCAGATAGGACCACCCCCCTCCCCCAACAGCAGGACAGAGCTCAGCAGCGATCCAAACAATTAATCTCAACTACCTCAGCCTGCCAGGGAGGAGGAAGCTTCGCCGAGGGAAAATTTGCTTCTCTCCCTCCTTCCATTGCCTTGGGCTCCCAGCAGCTCGCTCTCACAAGCTGGGAGAGATTGGTCAGGCAGGCAGCTGCCTTTGCTCTCTCTTGCAGGCATGTTGCATGGCAGAATTGAGAGGGCAAGGACTGGCCGGGGGGGTCCTCAGAGGCTGTCAACCAGCAGACATTGGCCTCCCTTTGCCTCCTTAGTGGTACGCCCCTGTGCTTAGGCCTTAGCACCCTTGTAAAGTGTGGGATGGGGCAGATCTAGTCAGCTTTGATTCTTGTGGTTGGCAGCACTCGTCCACCCCGCTCTCCGGTGTGCATTTGGGACACCCTTTTGTGTCCGTCCTGCTTCAGGCACTGATATGGTTTCTCTGAAGAAGGGACTGGAGTGCCTCAGACATTGGAAAGCTCCCAGGGCAAGAAGTCAGGACCATGGTCAGAACTGGGTATTGCAACAAAAGGAGGCATTGATCCAGTATTGCCCCCTGGGGAAATGCTGAGTTTGGTAGCTCCAGAAGCAACCTTTGGTTTTTTAAAGGCCTTTGTCCAATTTGGCAGGCGCCTGCTCTGACAGTGCTGGGGGCGGAGGCTCCGTAATGTCTGGGAAGTCCTCAGAAGACTCTTCCAAATCAGAGGGTGCCAGCAGGGTTGTGTCCTCGAGTCTCAGTGGGGGTACTGCCTGCCCCCGCCAGTTCATCTGACATGGGGGTTTCTAATGGTATGGGGTCGATAGGCTCCTGGCTGGATGATGCCTCCCATCTGACTCCTTTCCCAGACTCTTGACCCCCTTGCGGGGCCCAGGGTCGTGACACTGCTTCCCTTAAGGGAAGTGGACAGTGTGTCAAATTACTATGTTAAGAAATCAGAGCTGGCATCATTGTGCACTGGCTGAGACTTTTGCCTCAACTGGGGGACCCATCCCCAATACTAGAGCCCACCCCCCATCATTGCATCTTTCTCCTTGAGGTTTATAAACAGCAACAAGGATGCCGAGAAGAAGCACCTGCCTCCGCTCATCTAACCTCTTTCTCTGTCCACCCCTGCAGGTTGTGGAAGAAGCCAAGCAAATGGGCAAGGCAAGGAGGAGGTGGGCTCACTCAGGGCAGGGAGGCATTGAGGGCATCTTCCCCATGGGCCCCCCAAACCTGGAGTTGACACTCTAGAAAGTGGTTGTAGGAATCCACCTGTATGTGAAGCATCCTCCAAACGTTGGCTTTTCAGCCGTGGGTAGGGAATGACCACCATTGGAAGAAAAACCTATTAGCTTATTGCCAGGTGAATGGGGCTTCAATGATTTGTGTGATTCCCCAGATGGGGTGAATCTGTGCATTATTTAAGCCAGTCCACTTCCCAGAACAGTTATAGCAGCTTGCCACAGTCTCTGCTCATGGTGTAGACGTGGAGGGCCAAAACCTGCCTGTTTTGAATTGATTAAGTGTGGATTGTTATATCATCTTATGAAGGTTATATGGATTTCCTTTACTCTTATGTTGCTTTGAATGTTAGTTTTGCAGAGAACGCAACTGATACATATTAAAAATGAATAGATGCAGGGGTGGGTATTGTAGGGAAAATGTGCTTTTTGCATGCAGTCATCTGATTTTGGTTATTGAGGGGTCTTCTCAGTATGTAGTACACAACTCCTGTCCTCTTCCCAGATCAGTTTGGGCACATGGGATACTAAATGGGGGAGTGATATGTAGGTCTTTATGCAAATCTGAGAAAAGACAATAATGAGGGAAATGGTTTTGTGATAATTGCATGTTACTACCCTTTGGGCCTACATTATGGTTTTTTTGATACACGTTGTTTGCTGCACCAAGAACTCCTTGCTACAACTACCTGCTGGCATACCTTGCAGCAGCTGTTGGAAGATAAGAATCTTCCAGGAGAATTATTAATGATGTCACTGCAGCTTACTTCAAATGCCGTTGAGGACAGGTGGGAGTGGCCAGGGAGCGATGAAACTAATTTACCCCAGGGTAGGTACCACATATGTATAGGTCCATTGAGTTCAACGCTACAAGAAGCAAGATCAAGCTGCTTCTTATAGCGGCCTGTATAATTACTTTTTGTAAAATATCACTCCTTGTGATTCATTAGGTTTAGCTGCTGCAACAACGAAAGAATTTATGTTCCTAGGGGTCCTTTTTAACGCATCATTGAATGTTCTTTATTTCCTTTGGACATCAATTACAAAAAATAAATCCATTTAATTGCCTTAGGCGATATACACCTGAAATCTTTTAGAAGGAGATTTCTAAAATAAGGTCAATAGAACGTTGCTACTAGAAATGTGAAGGAGTTGGTTTTGCATCTTTGGAAAGTATAGGTAAGGGTTAGGATGGTCAGTTTTTGATTCCTAAAATACTGGACATGGGAATGGGTGATGGATGGGAATCACTGGGAAGAATCTCACACACCGGGGTGAAATTAAGGGTGGTTTGAAATGTAAGCTAATGGGTCTTTGTTAGACTGGCATTGAGGTCTTGTGGCAGGGCTGTCAAACTGCTGGTCTGCTGTAGAGCCTCTATTTCTGCCCTGCAAGAAGCTGTGTGTTAGCCATGGCCACTGCATTTCCTTCCTCTGCCTGCCGCACACTGAAGCGGTGGCATTGCTCCCCACGTGCTGCAGCTGGCCAGCTGGACTGTTTGTTCATTCATTTGTCTTGCTTGTTTCTTCCTTCCTTCTTGCTGTTATTGTTGCCGCTGCCAGCATACCTCTCTTCCCCAACCCCGCTCTCAGAAGGAAGGATTTCTCCTTCCTCTTGCACTGCCACCATGCTCCTGCATCCTTGGGGCTCTTCAGTGCAGGGAGGATTGAGGCAGGAGTGAGTGGAGGGCGCAGGATGGAGGAAGAAAGGAAGGGAATGAGAGAAAGCAGGTGGAAGAGGAAGACAAAGACAAAAGAAAGAGGGTGCTGGAGAAAGAAGGGCAGAAGCAAGGGCAGAGCCACCATTGGGCGAATGGGTTCAAAGAACCCAGGCTGCCACCATTCAGGGGCCACGCGTGTGGCCCCGTTTGGAGCTGAAATTGACACGTGCTGCTTTGGCAGTGCAGCTGGGGTTACTCTCCCTGCCTTAAAGGCAGGGAGAGCCCCTCCTGGTCTTCCTGCCAACACAGTGGGGCTGATCGATTTCCTTCCTAAATGGGGCCGTGTGGCCCTGTTTAGGAGATAGATCAGCCCACACTGCATTGGCAGCGTGGCCAGAACGGCTCTCCCTGACTTTAAGGCAGGGAGAGTCTTCCAGCCCATGCTACCCAATGCAGCGTGAGCTGATCTCCCTTCCAAATGGGGCCGCACGGCTCTGTTTGGGAGGAAGACCACGTCCCCTGCATCTGACGTCAGATGCGGGGTGTGTGGCCAGGGGGCCGCGGCGGCTGCACACGCCCACCACCAGCCTCCCTATGCTGAGAAGAAGGCAGACAGGAGGGTACGGGGAGGGAGGAAGAAAGGAAGAGAGTGTAAGGGGGGGGAGGAACAGGACAAAAACCTGTGGGTGGGGAAAGGTGCCTTTCCCTGAGCGAGTGGAGGGCAAGACCCGGGGGTGGGGGTTGGAAGAAATGAAGGAATGGAGTGAGAGAAAGAAGGAGGGGGGGGAGACAGAAGGTGGCAAGCGGGCCTTCCCTTGCATGAGTGGGGGAAGGGGAAGGCAGGTGTGAGAAGACGGCAGTGCAAGGTGGGTGCGGGCCCCTGGAGGTGCATTGGAATCACATCCAGCCACCTCCCAATTGAGTTTGAGACCTCTGTCTTATGGTTTTTCTAACTCTGATAGTGGTGATCTGCAAGAATGAGGTTGTTTGGCCAGTAGAATTATGGATAGTTGACAATCCTGAGATAAATAAGGGGCCCAGAAATGGAGTAGCAAAAGTGCCTTTTCAGGGCTCGTGCTGAAATGTCCTTGCTTTACAGACCCCAATATTGGTTCCTTGCCAGAATGAAATTTTACATGCCAGACCAATAAAATACTGAGGCGGGTCTCATGATCACAGAGACCCGCCTCCATAGGGTTTGTGGGGAGAGTGGGCTAAGCCGGCTCTCCCCGCAGACAAGCAGGAGTCTTGGGCAGCCAGATCAGCTGCCCACATGACTGCCGGCTCCGTGACGGAGCCGGCGGGGGCTGGGAGGATCGGGGGCCACATGGCCCCCGGAAGCTCCAGTATGCCCTGCTCGAGCGCACAGGGCATACTGGAGAGAACCCCAAGCCGGGAGGCTGCTTTTAAGCCTCCTGGCTGGGGGTCTACTCACAATTTTAAAAACTGGGTTTGCGGAGCACTTGCTCCACCAACCCGGTTTAAGGGGCGGGCTGCAGAAGCGGGTGACCCGCTTGTAAGCCACCGGGCTTGCCTGCGAGCCCGGTGGTTTACACGAGCAGCAAAAATCAGGCTAGGCTCTCCTAGCTCGATTTTTGCTACTCGTGGGAATAGCCCCACTGTATTTACCTGTATCCAAGACTAGGTTTCTTTCAAGTTTTTTGATGTTAGAAATCAGGGGGTCATCTTAAATTCAGAGTCCTCTTCTTTGGGGGTAAATATAAGTATAATCTGTATTTAACCTCTATTTTTAAAGGGGCTCATCTTAAATTCAGAGTCATCTTGTATTTGGGTAAATACCAGGGGTGTGCATTTTGGAATTTTCTTGTTTCGATTTGTATCCAAATCGAAACATCCCCGTTTTGTTTTGTACCCAAATCCGAATCAGCCCTGCTTTGTTTTGTAGCCAAATTTTCCAAATCCGAATCTGAATTGATATGGATTTTTAAAAAGGGTCCCAGGGCAAAAAGAGTGGGTGGTGGTGGTAGTGTCCAATGGGTGGAAGCTACCACCCAAATTTCAAAGGAATTAGGCAAAGGGCTGATTTTTTTTGTGATTTTTTTTTAAGTTTACACATCTTTAAGAATTTTCCCATAGGGAATAATGGGGATTCCAGCAAATGTATCGCTTCAAATCAAGGGGAAAGGGATGACCCAGAGCAGAGTGTGGTGGGTGGTAGTGCCCAATGGGGGCAAGGAGACTTCCAGAATTATTTCAAAGGAATTGGGCAAAGGGCTGATCTTTTGTGATTTGTTGAAGTTTACGTGTCTTTAAGATTTCTCCCATGGGGAATAATGGAGGTTTCAGTAGCCCCATAATTCCACTTGGGGGGCACTGGGGTTGCCCAGAGTGAGGGATTGTGTAGTGCACATAGGGTGCCAACCACCCCCATACCCACAAACCTGTGGGGTACTGGGTTTTGTTGTTTCTGAGGTGTTCATTGTAGATTCTCTGGTAGCATATGAGATTTTCAGTGAAAAACAAGAATCCACTCTCATATGTTACCAGAGAATCTACACTCAGAACACCACAGAAACAGCAGAACCCAGCACCCCATGGGTTAGCAACCCTTCCCCTGGCCAATGTGGGGTCAGTAAAGAGTGGGAAGAAGCAAAAGAGCCAATGGGGAACAAGGAGGGAATTGTCAGCAGGTCAGCCCATGATTTAGGTCACTGATCAGAAGGCTAGAAGGGTGGGAAATTCAAAGAGATGTCAAACACAAAATGGAGACTGACTCAGAGATCACCACAAAATGGAGGTCCGAAACAACAAAACATTTTGTAGCCGAAACAGGGACGTTTTGTTTTGTATACAAAACTTTTGGATCTGGAAAATGGGTGTTTTGTTTTGTCTACAAAACACCCGAAACAGGCTGTTTTGGGTACAAAATGTTTTGTATTCGAAACGTTTCGCACATCCCTAGTAAATACAGTAATGGATGGTTGACAACTCTGAGATAACACCATGTTTATGTACTTAAAACTGAGAGGTACTTGGGTTACCTCAGCTGGGCAACATCCCCACCAGGTTCTTTGAACTGAAACCTGCAATTAAGACTGCAATATTTAGCTGATTAATTGGTTAAAAGTCTTTTGATCTATTATTATTTTATTTATTACATTTATATCCCGCTCTTCCTCCAAGGAGCCCAATGGTGTACTATTAAAAAAGGACAATTACAATTTAAAAAGGAAAAAAACCCCAATTAATTGGACATCAGATTAAAATGTTTAATTACACAACTATACCATATTATATGTAGTATACCTACTGAGTATAGTATATTATGTAAATATTGTTTATTAGTTGAGTATATTTATTGTAAGTATACAAATACTTACAAAAACTGCTGGTAGTTGGTGCCATCTTCTACTTCACGCAGGAAGGAATGCCTCTTCCGAGGACCAAACCAGATGCTTCTTTTAAGAGTGTGTGGGAATCTCATGACCGGGTCTTCCCGTGTTTTTTATTTTATGAAATGCAGCCTCAAGGGGCCTGCAACTAAGACTGCAATATTTAGCTGATTAATTGGTTAAAAGTCTTTTGACTTTAGGACAATAGTGTGCGGTGGTGGTGGGGTTTAATTTGCACAAGTTTTGCCAGTCAAACAAATAGGGGTTTTTTTAGCGGCGGTCATTTTCACTGGGAAAACAGTGCTGGGGGAAAGGGATACTCACCTCCATTCAGGGTTGGTCATGAGGCGAGATGAGGCAGTTGCCACAGGCAACAGATTATTGGGGCAGCAAAATGCACTCCACGGCTGTGACCAGAGCAGATCCTGGGGACTAGTTGGACCCTTGCAAGCTTTGCTAGGGACATCTCTCCTCACACTCCCTGCCAAGCTTGTAAGAAGCACAAAGAGAGAAGAGGCGGCTGCTGGTGAGCTTCCCTCCTCTCTGCCCTCCACACCACTTTCAAAGCTTTCAAGGGTCAGTTTTGAAAGGGGGCTGGCCCCTACCAGGGTACCTCCCTGCCGCCCCTTCCCCCTCCTCGGCCGGAAGTGGCCATAAGTACCGGGGGCGTGTGTACATGTCGCGTGCAGGTGTGCACCCATCTGATGTGCACATGCACGCACGTGATGGGCACACGCGCACCTGGTACTTCTGCCCACTTCCAGCCGAGGAGGGGGAAGGGGCGGCAGGGAGGTACGCTGCAGCCTCAAAGGTTTTTACCGGCAATGAGCACCGGCGGAGGAAAAGTGGCGGGAAGCGTAAGTGCACCCTCCCCCACCCTTAAACCGGCACCCCCGCTGGAATCGAACTGCCCCGCCACGGTTCCGTGCCCATCCCTAGTTGCAACACACATGTGCACAGCCCTCTGAAAACAATGCAAACATGCCTTTTTGCTTCAGAACAGTGGTCTCCTTCATATGCAGATGTGTGCAGGATTAGTAGGTAATAAATCAGTTGATTAAAAAACGCACAGTTAATCAGCAAAAATGTCTTTAACTCAGGTGACCGCCCTCCTGGCAACCTTCTCCAGCTTGAACTTACCCAACTTGTCCTGGAGCTGGACAAATCCAATCCCAGGACAAAGAAATCATGTTCAAATTACTGAGCTTCTTCAGGGAGCCTGCCGTGTTCAAAGAGGCCAAGGCGGGTTACAAAAGTCTCTTTATTTCATATCCTGCATTTACAGTGAAAATGAGAGGGCCACAAAGAGGTGAATTCCCCGCATAATTAATTGATTAATTAATTACATTTCTATACCGCCCAAAACTTGCATCTCTGGGCAGTTTACAATTAAAATAATTTAAAACATCAAATCACTTAACAATTAAAAACATTTAAAACATTAAAAATTTTAAAACATTTAAAACCCAGTATTAAAAAAAAAATTAATAGAGACAAAGGAAGAGGGATAGCTTTAATTTTCCCTCCACGTTCACATGGGTATAAAACAACAGCCGAACATCAGTTATTCATGCTAATGGCTGGGAGAGCTGTTGCAGCAGATGCTTGAATTTTGCAAATTAGCAAGTTAAGCATTCAAGTCCAATAAAACAGTCAAAAGCACTGTAGCCTTAAATGTAGCCGTTCATTTCTTTTGACATTTTTAATTTAGAGCAATGTGTTCACCACAATGCTTCAGAGGACGCCCGTATATAAAGGTGCCGTAATATGGTTGTTTTTTCTTTTTGTTTTAATTTGTAAAAACAATACTACTAATAATAATAGCATTGGGAAAGGAGCACAGAGCTTGCTATCTCAGTGGCACAGCCGCTTTCAGCCATCCGGGGCCATGCTATTAAATCTCAGCTGGCGCAGAGCAAGCAGGCTTTATCAGGGTTGCAGATAATCAAAGTGAGAATTAGTGAGGCTTGACTATAGATATTTCAGTAAATAAAAGAGCTATTTTTGCCTGACATATTGATGCCCCTAATACAGCCATAAGTGCTTGTTCGGGAGTTTGCTCCAACGTATATATTCAAGGAAAACAAGATGCCATGGTGAGCTGGGAGGATGCAGCAGTAATTCCTGGTGCCTCGGCCAGAGGTTTACACAATTTTTCCTTTTTGCAAGGCCCCGCTGTCTGAGGCTCAAGCCCCATGTAAACCTTCCCCCCACACCTTCTTTACCTGCAGGTTGGGGAGAAAGCTACCACCTCTCTTTGGTGGTAAGATACCAACACGTTTGTAGATTTTTATTGGGCCTGTTCACATGACCCTCAACACCAAGGTAGGAGTCCTTGTACCCTGGTTTGCATGGCTGTGCGAATGCACAAAAATCCCTCCAACCCAAGTTTCTCAAAACAGAGTAGCCTGACTTCTGTAGCCTGCTCAAAGAGGAAAGAGGACTCTCTTACCTTGCTGTTTTAGTTGGGTTGATCAATTTACCTTTCCTAGCAATTCTTGGGAACAAGGCTTGAAACAATGAAGAGCTGTGGCCACAGGGGCTGCCATCCATGAATGTGCCACTCTACCAAGTACACTCTATTATTCTATGCTTGCAACAACTTCAGCAGGGCTGGGCCCAACTCCTTCCCCTTGGTGGCCAGTCAGAGGGCAGCTGCTGATGTAATAAGGCTTGCCAGTCTACTGGCAGCACAAAGCATGTTGGGAAGGCTTTTTCAGCCCTCAGAACTCCCAGTTCCCAATTTCAACTATAGAGGCCTCTCCTGGCTTAATTGTGTGTGTGCTGGGTTTGATGACCCAAACAGAGGTTCTGCTTGTCTGTTTCTACTAGGGTAGTAGCTCTTTACCTCCCACCCCAACTCACACCCATATGGTCAAGTGAAAGGCCTCATTGTTTGTTGTTATTGGCTGACACCCAGACTAACAAAGCCCTTGTGCATCAGAGTTGCACATGCACAAGAGAAATTGTGTAGATGCACAAGATCCTGACATCACACTATTGTGTTCTTGTGCAAAAGTTCACTCAATGGATGGAGGAAGAGGTTGTCCACCGGGAGATGCACCACAGGATGTGTACCGTGTTGTGCAAGTGCAAGGATGTTTGCGCCAACATAACACTCATCTGGAATGCAAGCTCCCAGACTTAGCAGAACTGATTGGTACAGCGTCCCTACACGTGCACATATGTTTGTGCAAACGTGTTAGTTGTGCAAGCACTTCGTTAAGCACTAGCATAGGAAAGTCCCTGTTGTAATGACATCAGATAATGATACAAAGAGGGAAAGGGATGAGGAGGGGAGAGAGAAATGAGCAATTACTCTTATGTAATGACCAAGTGGAATGGTCACAGGTGGAGGTGACTCTGGGAGGGACAAAGCCAAACGGTAGAAGTTCTTAGTGAGCCCCCCAACCCAATCTTATCCTCCCTGCAATGCAACCCAGCAGAATGGCCACAGATGGAGGCATTTCTTCCCCCTCACAGAAACCAACAGAAACCATCTAAATTTATGCAAACTTGCTTAATCCAGACTACCCAGAGTAGTTAGTCATGATTAAGCACCACTTAAATCAATAAGACAAGTTTGTAATGGCTGTAATAAGACTTAAATTCCATTAATTTCAATGTCTAACACAGGCCCCATTCAGATGTAACAGGAAACTGGAATTAAAGGAACCTGAGATTGACAAACCTCTACTTGCGAATGTGTGAAATCCAAGTCCCATCAGAAAAGTGACCCGAGGGTTCCCTTCCCAAACTCCAATTTGAAATTTCGGGCTGCTGTGAGTTTTGCTGCTCCTACCTGCAGTTTGCAGCTGGCTGTGGCACATCCGAATGCTGAACTTTGAGCTGCATTCACTGTAACTGGAGTTGAGGAAGGAAGCTCCTCCCCCTCTCTGGCTGTGATTGGCTGTCCTTCATGCCAGAAGGAAGTCCACCCAGCCAGTTCTCCCTTCTCTCTGCAGTCTCCCTGACTGCAGTTTGGTTACTGTCTGTTTCGTCCGAACACAGACAGGTTAGCATGGTGGGGGCCTGGGCAGAACCATGGGTTTCATGTTACGTGTGGTGTTAGTCTGGATGCTGCCCATTATGTACACAAGTTACAGAATTCATTTTTTGGTGCAGAATTTAAGTTCAGTGTAGAATTTTGTTTCAGTCCATGTAGTACTATAATGGGGTTTTACAAACCATAGGAAGGAATGCTAGACCTTGGAGCTCTGGAATTTAAGACAGTGGGGTATTTTATTTTATGAAAGTTTACCCCAGTACCAGTGATCAGCTGTGGGTGGTTTGATTAGCTGGAAATCTTATGGTGACTTCTCTGATTTTAATGATCCTCCTTGAAAAGAATGTATACTAAAGAACACCGAACTGAAGCACCCTTATCTGCTCGTCACCACAATTGCCATAGAAACTGAATGTGTCATTAAAATGTAGCTGTAAAAAAAGCTGCTAATATCAGGCCACAGAAAACGTCATTCATTTTATAGCCTTTTAAAAATGTACATAATGCTTTATAGTCCGTCTCATTTGTCACAAAAAGCCCAGAGGCCCATCTCTATTCTACCACACAAAAACTGCTGCTGAGACATAGCAGCTTGCCAGAGGAAAGCCAGCAAACCCCTAGATTTGAACTTCTTAATACTTTATTTATTTATATTTATATTCTGCCCTTTGTCATAAGACCCCAAGAACTTTATTTTTATTTATTCATTTAGCACATTTTTATACCACCCCATATGTAAGTCCCTGGGCGGTTCACAATTTAAAAACACAACAATTAAAACATTAATACAATTAAAACAGCCTAAAATACAGATTAAAAACTCTAAAACGTTAAAACTATAAATGAAAAGCCTGACTCAACAGGTCCTTCTTAAAATCATCCAGAGGAGGGCAGGCTCTAATTTCATTAGGAAATGCTTTCCAAAGCCCTGGGGCAACCCTAGAAAAGGCCCGGTTTTGAGTCGCGACCAACTGAGCTGGTAGCAACTGCAACCAGACCTCCCCAGATGATCTTAATAGGTGGTGGGGTTGATGAAGAAGGCAGTGTTCTCTAAAATACCTTGGACCCAAGTCATCCAGGGCTTTATAGATAATAACCAGCACTTCGTATTTTGCCCGGAAACTTACTGCCAACCAGTGTAGTTATTTTTAATTGGGTGTAATGTGATCTCTTTGGGTGGCCAGAGAAGGTCCAAACCGGCCACCATCAACCCGGACTATTCAGGGGGAGGCCGGTGGAGGTGGGGGAGCCCCTGCTGCCCCGCCACACACTCTCCCATGCCGCCACTGCAGCCACAGCTTGTACTTGTGAATACAGGTTTATTCCCTTCCCGCCCCCTCTATACTTAGGACTGACCCCTGCTGAGAGTGGATTCTCTCATTTCCTACCAGAGAATCTACTCTCAGAAGAACACTTCAGACATTGAAAACAACAAAACCCAGTGCCCCATGGGCTTGTCATTCTTGGGGTGGTTGGCACCCTATGTGCACTACACCACAACCCACTCTGGGCCACCCTGGTGCCCCCCAAGTGGAGTTATGGGGCTGCTTAAATTCCCCATTATTCCCTACAGGGAAAAAGCTTAAAGACGTGCAAACTTCAGGGAAAAAATTAAAAATCACCCCTTTCACCAACTTATTTGAAATCTGGGTGGTAGCAGGCACCCATTGGGGCACTACCACCTGACCTACTCTTCTGCCCCCGAAACCCCTTTTCTGCCCCGAATCTGCCACAAAGACATGCCAACTTCAATTTTTAAAAAATACCCCTTTGCCCAATTTCTTTTGAGATCTGGGCAGTAGCTTCCTTGCACTCATTGGGCACTACCACCCACCACAATCTGCTCAGGGCCACCCTGGTGCCCCCCACGTGGAGCTATAAGGCTGCTGAAATCCCCATTATTTCCTATGGGTAAAAGCTTTAAGATGCGTCAACTTCAATTTTTTAAAAAAATGACCCCTTTGCCCAATTTCTTTGAAATTTGGGTGGTAGCTTCCACCCATTGGGCACTACCACCCATCCTACTCTTTTGCCCCTGGAAACCCTTTTTTTGCCCTGAATCGATTCGGATTTGGAAAATTTGGGTACAAATTGAATCTGGGGTGATTGGGGGGGCAGATTCGGACCCAAAACAAATTGGAAGTGATTCAATTTGGGTACAAATCAAATAGGGGAAAAAAAAATCAATTCATGCACATCCCTAATGGAAAATCCTTCAAGGGGGGGGGATCTCTCCCTTCAAAAGGAAGGGCAGGGGCACAAGATCCCAGACTTTAGCTCTGTGAAGGTCCTGTATGTTACTTTGCACAGGAGAAGAACCCATGCATGCAGCTGCATAGATAATTCCTCCAAAATGCCAGTTACAGGTAATTGTTGTACCTTATTATTGTACTTGGATTGTTGTACCTTTTATTACTTATGAGGCTAAAAGACATAAACTGCTTTTAGAAATGATCCCTATAAATCAATCTTTTTCTTCTGTTCTAGGTCTACCAAGCTTTGCTTAAAAGATACATGGGACTTGAGCAGCAAGTGCTGAACAAGCCAAAGTAACATCCTGTGAGAGGACCAGAAATCAAGCATAGACTTCTTTAAATGAAAAGCAAATTGAAGATGAGAAGAAATTGCACCAGTGATGATTGCAGTTGTGTAACACATTCCTTCATTTTGTACTTAGACTTGAGAGATTGATTTGATATTTTCTAAGAGCTGGGCTACAAATACTGTTGGTTCTGCAAATGAGAGAGATGAGTGAAGATGTGCTCCAAGGAGCTAGGGATGATCCCTCTCTTCTCCAGGTCAGCCCAGTTTATTTTATCTCTTTGTCTCTGTGTCTACCATGAGTGGATGTCCAATGTCCATATATCCTTCTGCCTTTCCTTGTTATCTCTCTTCCTACTATCATAGTACTGGACAATAGAAAGCATTAATGACCTAAACAACTTGAGGCCCACCAAGCCAAGTGATAGATGTATTGCCTCCTTCCAGGAGCTTGGCTATCCTCTCTTTTTGTAATCTGCATCAGGAATAAAAAAACAGGAGGTATATTGAGCCTCTGATGGGTCATTAGTGAACTGCATTCAATACGGCAGATTGCAGGTTGTGCAAGCCAGCTCAGCATCCTCTATTCCCCATGCAATTGTGGAATTCAGCACTTGTGAATCCTAGCCCCCTATTCAAGTGTGTAGCTTCCGAGAAAAGCTCACATACACAGGCAGCACTGCACAAAGGCTCAGGACATATTCACCCTACAAACTTACTATCATTTTTCCTTAATTGTCACGACTTCCCCACAAGGAATCTTGGGAATTGTAGTTTGGTGCAGTTTCTGAGAATAATTCTTGTCTCCTTCCTGCTCTGTGCCTCCTTCCACTCGATCCTAATTGTTGCCTAGCCATAATCCATGGGGTATTTCTCCTCTACATTCCTTTCTGTAACACAATTCATTGTTAAAATAAAAAAAGGAGGAACTCATGTAAATTCTTTGAAAACTTGAATTGTGGATGCAAAATAAATAGAAGCAAAATAAAACTAGATTAACACTATTCATTCTGAATGCAGCACTTGGTTACTTTTGGTACAGAACTGATAGCTGGAGCCAGTGGGACCTGGGGCAAAGCCAGGCACTGAGGAAACAGTGGGACATGTTTAACTTTGGGGAGAGAGGACCTGTGGGTTAAAACCCCCTGTCTTTTCCTTCCAGCTGAGACCCCTATTTCAAAGAATTCCAGATGTTGAGGGGCAGCTACTGATGAATATTTGCCCATGCCCCTTCAAAAACCTAACACTGGCTTTTCCCATCTCCCATTCTTTGAGTTTGGTTGGCCAGCTTGCCTTCTGTTTTCTTGAAAACCTCCAAGGAAGAGCAGTCTTCAGCCCTGAAGTTGCTTCTCAGGCCAGAGTCTTCCACAACCCTGCTGTGTAGAATTCTTTTACCTGGAGATGCCTACAGAGATGTCTGTAGACCGGAGATGGTCTTCAGAAGCTCTCCTGGTCTTGTGGCTAAGCAGAGTTCTTCCTTAGTCTTCTTATGGAATCCCCCCACCCCCATCTGAGAATGGCTTTGGACAAAGATATCTGAAACACAGCTAGTGGGATGGGAAGAACTGCGAGTGAGTACCAGACCTTTGAAACACCTTTAATCACTTAAAAAAATCTGGAATACATTTTGGCCTGTTACTGCCTTTTCATGTTCAGACTCCTCTCTCTTTTCTCCTGGTTCTAGTTTTCTAGATCTTGAATACAAAGCGTCAACTCCGACAGCCCACGGCTGCAGTCGTTCCCTTTAGCACGATGGTTCCTGAGACCTACCTCTAATCCATCTGTGAAACGTTTATTGATTCTCCAATAAGCTTGACACAATGAAAAATTATTTTCTTTGCTGCCTAAAGCCCTTTATCATGGAAATGGAAACAAACCAGTTGGCGCTTTCTGAAGGGATTTGCTTTCAAAGTGCTGACAAACTGAAGCTGCGGACCCACTGTTTGTGCGTTAAAAGGCACCATTGATCCAGCAGCACCTAATTTGATCTCTCCTGAATCCTCTTCAGTGTAACCATTTTTGGTGTGTGTTTGTGTACGTGTGTGTGTGGCAAATGCAGGAGATGTTTAAAAAGCAGTCGTTGTGGGCTATTACCCTGAGGATTAGGCTTTAAGCAGCTGCAGAAGCACGGATTGTCAAAGAGCATCTGGTAGCAATGGGGATACAGTAGATCTTTCACTGGCCAGACAGTTCTCTGATCAGCCTGCAGCATGGGGCGTTTCCCTTGATCACTATTCCAGTGCAGCATGAGTGTCATTTGCAAAAGGGTGTGTGTGTTCCTTTCTCCCCATCTTTCACAGTACATACGATGATTCCTCAAGCTCACCTTTATCTCTTGCCAATCTGGTACTGCAGACTAAAGAACTAATATTACAAACAACCAGCGAGGCTTTATTTATTTAAAACCATATGCTGCATTTTCGTATTAATGTCAAAAATGGTTCACAAACTTTTTTTTAAAAAAAAAGCATCCATAAAATAGTATCATCTAAATCAACCAACCAATCATAAAGACCTTTTTAAAAGAAAGAAAAGAAAGAGCAAAGACCAGCACTGCAATAAAATCCATGTAAGGGTGAGAAAGAAAATGTAGTTAGTTTTCAAAGGTCAGTTGAAGCAAAAAGAATTTTGCCCATTTTTAGAAAATTGATGGGGTGTGTGTGTGTACATAGGAAGCAGACTTCTTCCAGGTCAGACACTTGGTCTATCTAGCTCAGTATTCTCTACTGTAGGGTGGGCAAGCCTGGCCCTCCAGCTGTTGTTGAACTACAGTTCCTATCATCCCCATCACAATTTACTGTATGATGATGGAGATGATAGGAGTTGTAGTTCAACAATAGCTGGGGGGGGGGCAGGTTTGCCCATCCCTATTCTGCAGTGATAAGCAGCAACTGTCCAGGGTATCAGGGAGGGCTCTTTCCCATCCCTACCTGGAGATGCCAGGATTTGAACCTAGGAGCTTCTGCATGCAAAGCAGGTGCTCTGCTATTGAGCTATGATGTCTTTCCTATACAGATCTCTCTTGTTAGGATATTCTGTGACACAGTGGCCAGTACAGAGATGGCCCTTCTGCTCACAAAGACTGACCTAGCTTTCTTATAGCATGGAATTCAGAGCAGGTACTCCTCAGACGCTCCCAAGTGCTAGGGGTGTGGGGAATCGTACTTGCGCTTCAAGTGCACACACCAAAGACACCAGTTCATTTGCTTAAAAAAAAGATGAGTCTGACCTGTATTACTAACACTGTTATAGTAATTATGTGATATGAAAAAGAAAACAACTATGATCAATGCTATTAAAATACACATTTTTTGGTAGCTTCATCTTTATGATATCTAAGTCCAGGTCTTTGAACTTTGCAGTAAATATGTTCCCCCTACCCTATTGTAGGCGCTTGGTGCTGAAAACTGAAATGACATCCCAGCAAGGCAGCCAAGCCAACACTACTGTTGATCACGATATTTGGATACCAAAGTCAGGAACTTGCACCAGGAGGCTGGTCTAGTCACTCGCCTTATCTGTATAGGAATGCCAGGTTCAGTGTTGGAATGTACAGGAGGACCTTGATATTTGTGGGGGTTCTGTTCCATGGTACAAATGCGGATGTAGAAACTGCAAATATCGAGGCATTGCAGCAATGAGGAATTGGGGGTTAGGTTCCCAGTCGTGGGGAAACATTGCAAAAAAAAATAAAAATCAATTTTCATGGGTGGGGGGGGACACAGGGGGAAGCTGCCTAACGTACTTAGCTTTTCTCCCTGAGTCGCGGTGTGGCACAGAATGCCCCCAAATAGGTGGAAAACCAACATTTTTTGTCTTTTGAGGGGTCAATCCTAAGTATAGAGGGAGTGGGAGGGGAGTAAACCTGGATTCACAAGTACAAGCTGTGGCTGCAGTGGCAGCATGGGGGAGTGTGTAGCAGGGGCAGCAGGGGCTCCCCCTCCTCCACCGGCCTCCTCCTGAGTAGTCCGGGTCAATGGTGGCCAGTTTGGGCCTTCTCTGGCCACCCAAAGAGATCACATTACACTCGATTAAAAATGGCCGTCTCTGACCCGCGGATACACGAGGTTGACGTGTTTCCCCCCTTTATTTTCCACATATGCTGAGGTCGGGTGTCTGTTACCCGACTGCAGATACGCTAATCCGCGGATAACGAATCCATGGATATCAAGGTCCTCCTATACTCAGTCTTGATCTCATTGGATGTAGTCAAGATTCTGACAGCCTATCAGAATCTGGACCATATCCAATTGGAACAAGGCTGAGTACATTACAGATAATGCTTCAGTGTGTGCCCATGATGCTGAGAATGGTAAGGTGTCACTGCCCCATACTGGCTGCTTGCAGATGCCTCTAGTTTGCCCATTGAATGGTTCCATGCAATTAACCAGCACTTTTCAATTCCCAGGACTACTAGTGCTGTGTCTCATTGTTTAAACCAGGAGTTCCCAGCCTTGGGTATCCAAATACTACAACTCCCATCACCCTCAGTCACTGTGGCTGGTGATGATGGGAGTTGTAGTTTTAAACAATATCTGACTTCTGATACTTAACTTCTCGCACATAAATATCCTGCCTGTGTGCAAGCACTTCTCTCTGAATATACCTTATCCAAAATAGAGGCTAAGAATTGGTTGTTGCTAGCTGCCGATTCTGTTTTGTGCATTTCTCATTCCTGGAACATTGGCTGGGTTGCTATGATGTAATGTAATGTTCTTGAATATTGTAACCATTCAGGGAAAGGATGTTGCTACAAAATGTTTGCAAATAAGGCAGGTTCCGTGAAGGAAGTGAAATATCGGTAGATTGAACAGATCTTCCTACAGAATCTAAGGGCATAAGAAACTGTGTTCTATTTGTCACGAATGGAGTGCAGAAGGGAGGTAGTTGAGAGATGGGGAGATGAGTGGGAAGAGAGAAATAACTGGGGAAGCTCAAAAATGGTGTGTGTGTGTGTGTGTGTGTGTGTGTGTGTAAGAGAGGTCACAGAGTAGAGGGTGGGTTGTAAATCAAGGGCCTGGGTGAAGAGTGGTGGAAGAGGCCGAGGCGAGGAATTGGGAGCAGTGGAGAAAGGGGGACTGAGCAAAAGCCTCATACAGGATCTAGGCACAGGAGAGACGATGTGCTTTTGGAGTGAACACGTCATCTCCCATCCAAAGGGACTCAGGCTGCAGCTGGGAAATGCCTCTGCCCGAGATCCTGGAAAGATGCTGCCAGTCAGAGTTAGTGGTGGCTCAAGGTCTCTGTGTGCCCAAAGCAGGGTGCTGAATGCTGCACCCCTGATGTGTACCCTCCTCCACCTCCCCCCGCCCCCATTTTAAAAGCAGGGGTCAGGAAGGCATCTTGCCACCTCACTGGTGCCTCAATAATCTGCTGCCTGAGGGGTCCACCCCACCTCGCCCCATGGAAAGGCTGCCCCTGGTCAGATGGTAGCAATGGGCTAACTGGACAAATAGTTTCACTCGGCATAAAATAGCTTCATAGGCGTGTTTGCAGAGCTTTCGAAGCCAAGCAACAAAGGGCCGAGAAGTTACTCCAAGAAGTTACCCCAAACTGATTGCCAGAAAATTTAGGACCAACAAACGGAAGTACTTTTTCACACAACGCAAGATCAACTTGTGGAATTCTCTACCACAAGATGTGGTGACAGCCAACAACCTGGATCTGCACTAACAAAACCTTTTGTGGCAGGACTTTCATGTTCTTGATTTGATTATTCTAAGCATTGTTTTCCTTCATTGGTGTTTAGGGCAGAGATGGAACGCAGTCTGCTCATAAGCCTTTCTCTCGACATGTCACAGCTTCTTCTCCACCTGCCTCCCGATTTCCACCTCTTAATTCTGCTTGCTTCTCAAGGATCATAATGCCAGGCTTCCTCTTTCCAGGCTCTCCCCACTTAATTTATAAAGGATGTGTTTCCACCTGCCTTAAGCCTATGAAGCATGTCAAAAGCTTCTTTCCTTGAAATCCTCTTAATAAATTTGTACAGAAATATCCTGCAGTTACAGGCTGGTTATATGAGCTCAATAGAGATGTGCAATCTCTGCTCCTGTGTAGTGCACCGGGCCCCTCCTGCATGCTTTGCTCTTTAATTTAGTCCCTGCTAACTGAGCAAAGAGGCACTTTTTAAAAGTGGTGATTTTCTTTATAGAAAAGAGGGAGAGCAACTGTCCATATCCAACCCCTCCAGTGGCTGTTGCTGGTGTCTCTCTTAAGTTTCTTTTTAGATTGTGAGCCCTTTGGGGACAGGGAGCCATCTTTATTTAGTTATTTTTATTTCTCTGTGTAAACCACTTAGGAAACCTTTGTTGAAAAGCAATATATAAATATTCGCCATCGAAGTAATAGTTTTGGAGCTCTTCTTGTTCCTGCAGGCTCTAATCCCGAGGTTAGGTAAGACCAGATTCCCTCCAGAAGCTGATGCAGGGGTCCTTGATGCATGGTTGAGAACCCACACACCAATGGATTCTATAGCTCCAAAGGCTATATCTTTGCTGCAATTCAGGAGTGGAAAAAACCAACATTCCTTTGACAGATGGCCTATCCACCACTGCAAAATCTGGGCTGCCTTTCTCTTGTGCTACTAGTAGCATGTTCAGTCAAACATAACTTGAGGCTCTCCAACTGTTGCTGGACTACAGCTCCCATCACCCTCAGCTGTAATTTATTTTGGCTGGGGATAATGGGAGCTGTAGTCCAACAATAGCTGGAGAGCCTTAGGCTGGCCACACCTGTGCTACATCATTTTCCTGATTTAAATGGGGGTCGCTCTACCCGGGTAGGACAGTGCTAGACTGGGTAAGACTGGCCGTGGGGAGTGCCAGGATCACTCCTGATCCCAGTGCTCCACCACTAGGTAGCCCTGGTTTGAAACCCAGGCTAAAAGTGAGGTAGGAGGACATGCTCCTTTCCAACTGCTGGCACCCATATTTACCAGAGAGCTGGTGGGAAGGAGCATCCCGTCAGCCAGGGGTATCCCAGTGCACTTCACTGCTTGCATAGTGCATTGTGGGAATGTCTCCCCACCCCCCGCTCGCTGTGACGGTTGCTGCCAGGCCACTTATGTGGGTGCATGAGCAGTGAAGCTGTCTGAGGGCTTGGATTGTGTGTGGGGGGTGGGGGAGAGGGCAGGTAGGCTCCTGCCTTCCCTCCAGCCCTCCTCAACACCTACGGCCATGAGAACCATATTGTCTCCCTTATTGTCTCCTAAATCTGACAATTCCAGCAAGAGAAAGCATACTAGTACCCTCTAGGTACCTTTTATGGGGCAAATAACATTTTTTTGCGTTGATTTTTTAATCAGGAAAATGACATGGGGGGCAAAGTTAACCTCTCCCCCTGCAACATGACCCTGTCTGAACTGCATACCCGTTGGCTATTTTGATGTAAAAGGAAAACCGTGGGACACCCTATACAGCAATCTCCCCCGCCATGTCTAGATGGGCCCAGAGACTCAACCATGGACTCAGGAGACAGGGATGCTCTGTTTTGCTTACAGTTCTTTCCTTTAGAAGCATTATTTATTTATTTATTATTATTATAAATATTATTTATCAATTATTATAATTGAGTTTACACAGATCAATACAGCATCCTTGCAGAAAGTGCCTCTTTTGGTATTGACCCAGTGAACATGCCTTCTGGCTTTAATTTCATTCAGACCCACACAATGATTCCTGGCTTTGAAGTGAGCTCCTTGGGTCTCTGAAGCCGAACTGTTCCCCCATGAACTGCAGAGGGGCCCTTCTGGGCTTAATGACTCATGATGGCCTCATTCGCCAACCCTGCTCCAGAATCTTAGTTGTGGACTTGCCCTGATGCCTCTGTCTAAACATATTGCTGCTTCTTCCTTGGACTTCTGTCGGCTCAGTGCAGTGTCTTATGTACTGCTTCTTTGCTATATGATGACGACAAAGAATATTTATATACCACTTTTTCCAAAGTAGCTTACATAGAGAAATATATAAGATAGTTCCCTGTATCCAAAGGGCTCACAGTATGTATGTATGTATAAATAAATAAATAACAAATACAAAGACACTTTCCCCCAGATGACCACACACAACCTGGGCAGCATGCAAGCTGCACACCCACATGACCAGTGCTGCTGAGTCTCCACACTGCTCCCAGAAGTGCAGAAAGAGAGCCTGGGTTGTCCCGGCCTCCGTGAATCCCAAGATGTAGCGTGCAACATGTGTGCTGCATTGGGGGATTCCCCCAAGAGTGTGCAGCCGGGCTAGTAGTAATCTGGCTCACACATGATCAGATAGCCAGTGTTAAGGGAGCACTTGCCCTTTTAACCTCAACCAAAAACCAGGCTTAAAAGCCAGGCTAGGCGATGTGTGAGAAGAGCCTCCATGTCTCAGTTTACTTTTTGTAAAGGTAAAGTGTGCCGTCAAGTTAATTTCGACTCCTGGCACCCACAGAGCCCTGTGGTTTTCTTTGGTAGAATACAGGAGGGGTTTACCATTGCCTAGGCTTCTCCTAAAACTATTCTATATTCCTGGTAGGTTTAATATGCTGCCACCAACATTCCTCTTATCGGCAGAGCTTGAACCTCCCTGGGCTTGGGGTGGAATCCCAGGGGAAACTCTTTATTTTGCTCTTGGGCAAGTACAAAAATCTTCCATGTGCAAGCCTGCATGTGGTGAGAAAACTGATAGCGTCTGACTGTTTGAGGATGCAATTGCACCAGAGGAATCCTCCTTCTCCCCCACACTTTCCTGAGTTAAAAACCGACTCAGATAGGCTTGTAAAAAGAAAGGAACTAAAAAAACCCCCAGCTTTATCAGTGACTACAGACTGTTTCTGTTTGAGGCTTTCTCAGTTTTTATATACAGTTAAAAAATACTTAGTAAGTTACAAAAATAGGTTGTCTTTATGCACGCTTAAATGTTTATAGAGCCTTTTGCAACACCTTAGGTAGGATATGTGTAGGCTAGTGTTTCTTATTTTAATTACATTACAGATAAACAATAATAGAATCATATCAGGAATATGCAAAAGCACACACACCAAAGAAATATAAGTTTCTAACACAAAATCTGACTAAACAAACTTTCTTCTTAATGAATCTTCCCAAAGCCAAAGCCCAGGCTTCCTTTCCTTGAACTCACCAAACTCCAGATGCAAATTCAAGCTTCCTGCCCTCCTATCTTTCAAAGATCTGCAGAGTCATTCTCCTGCAGCTAACTTCCATGGCTGCATGTCCTCCTGTGCACCTCCTGCCTAGCTTCTCTCTCAACAAATTACTCTCCTCTTCCTGGCAACAGCTATCTAGGTCCCACCCACCTGGTTTGCTAATTGGCTGAACCCTGGAGTTCACCAGCCTATCAGTCAAGACAGGGTTCACTTCTGGTTAACTCTTTAGGAGAAGGGGAGTCTGATCACTACACTCCCCATTCTTTCCATCATGCTGGCAGTGCTTAGTAAGCATGAATTGTCCCTTTTACTAAGCAGGCTCCCCTTGGTTTGCATTTGAATGGGAAACTGCATGTGTGAGCACAGTGTAAGACATTCCCCTTAGGGAATGGGGCAGCTCTGGAAAGAGCACCTGCACACTTACATGCCGAAAGTTCCAAGTTCCCTCTCTGGCATCTCCAGATAGAGCTGAGAGAGACCCCTGCCTGCAATCTTGGAGAAGTTGCTGCCAGTCTGTGTAGACAATACTGAGCTAGATGGACCAAGGGTCTCACGCGGTAGAAGGCAGCTTCCTATATTCCTATGAACTGCTGTCACCATGAGTTTTAGGAGAGGCTGCTTATGCACTATCCATGTGGAGGGAACTGTATAAACCAGGGATTCTCAAACCGGGATCCCCAGATGCTGTTGTACTACAACTCCCATCATCTTTTGGCCATTGTTACTGGGGATGATGGGAGTTGTAGTCCAATCGCATCTGGGTACCCTTGTTTGAGAAACCTTTGTGGATGCAAGTAACACTTCCACAGGAGCCCTGTCTGGCTGCAAGACTGGCAGAAATCCCTCACACTCCCAAGCCATTCATGTGGCCCAGCCCACAGATGCAGCCTGTGTCTGAATTCCACTGAACATATGAAATTGCCTAATCCTGAATCTGACTTTTGATCCATTTTGCCTAGCACTGCCTGCTCCAACTAGCAGCTGAGTCTTCATGGACTCAGGCTGTGATAACGCACCATGCCTTCTGCCCCAGATCTGTTTAAACTGGAGAGCCCAGGGATTGAACTTGAGAATTTCTGCATGCAGAAAATGGACTCCACCACCAAGCTTCACCATGCTCTATCCTATGCTATGCTAGCATCTTTATTGCAGTGTTAACTCTCCTTTGTGGCCAAGGTCCTTACAATAAGGTTTGCCAAGGTCCTTACAATAAGGCCACAGCATGGTTTTCAGATGGGAATTCTTCCACAGGCTAGTCACGAGAGCTCAGTCTTTGGGATAGCGGGCAACATAATTTCTGGCCTTGACATTGTTAGCAAAGTTCAGGACCAGAGTGCTAGCAAGGGGTTTCGTTTGCTATTTAGCCCATGCACTTTGCGCCATAACGCTCTTGTTGACCTTCTTTATAGTTTTTGGAAATAAATTAATTAGCTCAAGCGGGCGTGGACTGTAGAGGATTTTTTAAAAATGCATCGCATAACCTTGGAGTGGGGGAAGAAGATCTATTCATCAGACTTTCTCCTGGGCTGGTCCTTTGCAAACAAGATTAATTTACTCCACAGCCATTTGTCTTCAACAGGACCCTGTGAAAGGGAAGCGAGGCTTAATTAGCATTTTAAAGTGGGCAGCCTTGAAGTTAATGATATTCAATAACGAAAAATTGTTTTAACCTTATTTGCACTTTTCAATTTACTTATTACAGGCCATCTGTTAGAAATTTAAGCAAGTGCTGCAGGGAGAGAAACTCCCTCAGATTGTCAAATGAACTCTTGACTAGATAGGCAACAGAGGTGGGCGGGTGGGGAACCAGCGGGATGCGTTGCCTGAAGTGAGCAGTTGGTATTATTCACCCCTTCAGATTCCTGGAAAACGCAACAGAAGGCAGGGACTCAAGAACAGCGTTGTTATTCCCACACTTTTTGCTCCCACGTGATTGTGTTCGTAGGCGACGGATGTAGTTGCAACTCAGTGCGGCCCAATTGTGCGTATTGGGGGCAAACTAGATGGACTACTGCTTATTACTTATTTTATTCTAGATTGGAGTAGATAGGACCCCGCCTCTCTTTACATTTCTTTTTAAAATGGTCATCTCCCCGCTCTCACCCACAAATGAGATAAGAAATGCAGCAGCACAGCATGCAAAGGCTGGCTTGGTGAGGAAAGGTCAGGCTTGTGGGGGGGATGGGGGGAAACTGGGAAAGATGTTTGTAAAATACATAATGTCAAAAAATTGTAAATTAAAAAGAAAGAAAGAAGAAATGCAGCAGCGTTAGACAGAGGAATAGACCCCCTCCCCAAGCATTAGAAAGTTGAAGGAAAGAGAAGAGGATGACCAGCAGCAAGGTGGATGGACTCAATGACGACAGCAATGAATGAACTACTGAGAGACGTTGAAGGCCAAGTTGAAGACAGATCATTCTGGAGAGAATCTACCTATGTGGTCGCTAAGAGTCGACACCGACTAGACGGCACTTAAGCAAGCAAGCAAGCAAGCATTTGAGGTGTCCCCACCTCATTTTACTGAATTCCCCTCAAAGTATATTTTCTCCCCACCCAACTCTTTCTTCTCCCTCGCCACTTAAATAGTTTTCGATTATTTTAATGGTCAATTAAAATGAGCAATGCTCCTCAAGCTTCCCCCTTCTCTGCATCTCTGCCATGGGAGGGAGGATTGACCCTTTTCTCCTTACGCTTTTTTAAAAAGTGTAAATTACACACACTGCTGTTTGCTCTGTATTGTTTTCTCCTATTGAAGAGGTTCTCCAAGTTGGGTCCCTAGATGTAGTAGGATTACAACTCCTATCATCCCCAGCCACAATGGCCAAAGGACAACGGGAGCTGTAGTCCAACAACATCTGGGGACCCAACTTTGAGAACCTCTCCCCTGCCCTAATAGCAACTGAAGGTGGAGGGTGGGATTTACATTGGGAAAAGAGCAGAGAGGAAAAGCACTAAATCCCCACTGCCTCCAAGCACCATGATCTAGAGCAGGGGTGGGCAAACTTGTCCCACCAGCTGTTGTTCAACTACAACTCCCATCTTTCCCAGCCACAATAGATTGTGGCTGGGGATGATGGGAGTTGTTGTTCAACAACAGTGGGAGGGCAAAGTTTGTCCGCTGATCTAGATCCAACTAACCCTCTTCCCTCCTGCTCAAGAACTGATTGCTTTAAAAAGAGGTAGTTCCAAATAGTTTGCCCCTTGCTTTAACTAACCACCAGGCTCGTTCATCACTGAGCCCGCCCCCCCAGCCCCTGCATAAGTCCTACACACAGGGGCAGATTAAGCTTTTTGCCGCCCATAGGCAACCAAAGATTTGCCACCCCTCTGTCCCGACACAGAGATGAAACTAGCTGACAGAAAAACAGGACGACAACTGCACAACACCGACCTTGCTCTTGCTGGGGGAGGGGGGCTAGTTCCATGCCATCTAGTTTCTTCAGGAGCATCGGCGTTGCTCCTAAGTGGAGAGGCGAAGGCAGCAGCAACGTTAGACAGTGTGTCGCGCTTGTGGCCTCTCCCTGCTGCCCACTCTTGGGCCCTCAACCCACTGAGCTTTGCCCGGTTGGGCAGTGCAGATCACGGGCATCATGCTGCCGGGCTCCCTGCCACAGTCCCCCATGATATGATACGTACAGGAGGCTGTTAAGAGGGAATTAACTTTTCAGTTCGCCTGTCAAAAAATGGCCACCCCTCAAAATTTGCCACTGTCGACAAGTGTCTGCTTTGCCTGTGCGTTAATCCGCCCCTGCCTACACATGATGGAGCATGGGGGCAAACAAACAGCCAGAGTTAAACGATTTATAGCCCATGAATTCTGAGTCAGTGAAGAGTCATTTGCATATCCCTGGCTGGATGAGGAACTGTGCCATGAGCTTCCTCCTGTTTATCCTGCTGCTGGGATATCCTGCTGCTGCGGGAATTCAGCGACAGCATTGATGAGTTGCTCAGGAGAGGGAGGGTGGCTGGACTCCGTCCCTTTTGCTTCTCCTCCCCACTGAACAACTTGGTTGGAGCAATTACTGCTTTCCTGATAAGGGAGCTGCATATGTGGCTCAGGTGCTGGGCAACCAACCACAGCGTCAGGGCCATTGATTTCAATGGGAGGGACAAGCATGTACTTAAATCTCTTCCCCCGAAATGAATGGAAATTCAAAAGCTGCTAATTTTGGCTAAATTGCTGGCCTGGATTCACCCCCTGCCCGAAAAATTCTTCAACCTGAACATCTTATATTTGAGATTATTGGGACTGAGGCGGCTCAAAGCCACATAACAGCATCAGACCCCTTTGTTTAAGTGTGGGCCTGCCCAATCACATGTAAAGGGTAGGGGGGTGGGGGGTGGCAACTGATTTTTAGAACAAAAAAGGGGCACGTGAGGTGAGTTAATGGCTTACTTGATTCTTTTTTTCACTCACTCGCTCAATTTATTTTTTGCAAAGTTTATATCCTGCATTTCACACACACACACAAAGTTCACAAAGTGGTTTATATGGAAAAAGGATCTAAGATGATTCCCCTGTCCCCAAAGAATGGCTCAATGGCTCTCTCTTTCTCCCATTCCTCGTGTGCATGGAGCAAATAATAATAAACAAATAAATAATAAACAACTTCATTTGTTTGCCACCCCATAACAAATTGTTTTCTGGGTGGCTCACAATACAGCATTAAAACATCAAGTAAAAATACATAAAACACATGAAATCACAGCACACCAAAACAAACAAAATAAAACCAAAATACAAAATACAGTACAAAACAAAGCTTTTTCAATGACCGTCTTAAATGTGCAATAAAAGTTTAAAGTTTAAAAACATTCAAAAGTTTAAAACTTAAAAACTGAACTACAGATGTAACAAGATCGCAAACTTTTCAATGTAAGACATCATCCTCAGGGCTGTACAAAGGTGGCTGAGTTTTGTTCTTAAATATAACTCCACACCATGATTCACACCAGTACAAAACAATTTAAAAAACATGTTTAAAAGTCAGTTTTAAAAATCAAATTTAAAAGACCTGAGTGAACAGAAAGGTCTTTACCTGGCATCTAAAAGAACAATGTGATGAACCCAGGCGCACCTCCCTGGGGAGGCTGTTCCATATACAGGGTGCAACCACCAAAAGGCCCTCTCCCTAGTTGCCACCTACCTCACCACATTTGACAGGGGCATTCAGAGCAGGACCTCTGAAGAAGGTCTTAAGGTCCGAGTCGGGACATATGGAGCAAGGCGCTCTTCCGGGTAACCTGGTCCCAAGCCATTTAGGGCTTTAAAGGTTAAAACCAGCACTTTGTATTGGGCCCAGAAAGGGACTGGGAGCCAGTGCAGCTGACGAAGCACTGGCATAATATGCTCAAAACGCCCAGTCCCAGTTAATAATCTTGCAGCCTTATTTTGTACCAGCTGCAGTTTCTGGACCATTTTCAAAGGCAGCCCCACGTACAATGCCTTGCAGTAAACTAAGCAAGCGGTTACCAGAGCATGAGTAACTGTGGCCAACTTATCTCTATCCAGGTAAGTTTGCAGTTGGTGTATCAGCTGAAGCAGATAAAAGGTGTTTCGAGTCACAGAGGCCACTTGAGTCTCTAGCGACAGTGCTGGATTGATGAGCACCCCCAGCGGGCATGGAGCCAGACCGCCAGCGGCCCGTGTCCAGCCACGGCAGTGGCCCCGCTCACCCCGCCCCCACGTCTGATGTCAGGCACGGGGGGCATGGTCTGGCTCCCGAATGGAGCTGCGCGGCTCCATTCGGGAGTTAGAGTCTGGCCAGCACTATATCCACAGTGCGGCCAGGAGTGGCTCTTCCCTGCCATTTAACTCCCGAACAGGGGCCGCGCGGCCCCTGCTCCGGAGCTAAACCAGCACCCCCGCCTCCGACATCAGACACGGGAGGTTTGTCAGGGCCGTGAGGCGTGGCCCCTGATTGGCGGTGGCCTGGGTTCTTTGAACCTGTTTGCTCAATGGTGGCTCTGCCCCTGGCCCCCAGACTGAGAATCTGGTCCTTCAGGGGGAGTGCAACCCCATCTAGAACAAGCTGGACATCATTTACCTGGGCAGAAGAACCACTGACCAACAGTACTTCTGTCTTGCTGTCATAAATCTGTTGGCTCGGCTGATCTGACAGGATTTGCAGTCCCTTCAGCTCTACTTCTGTGAGGTAAATAGAAAGTCAGGAGATAAGAATAGCAGTTTAGCTGCACAAATGAAAGCGAAAAATGACTCACAAAGAAAAGTAGCATAAACAAAAATAAAGCTCCTTGAACTAAACTAAGTACCCCCCTCTAAGATAACTGAGTAATACCTGAAAATAACAGAACAAGGACAGGCTGAAACATGAAAGGTTGAACAATTCTTAAGTACAGACACTGTCTGCAATAGGCAATGTTGCTGACAGTGCTGACTTAGAAACCGCCTCGGCTTGATATAGGGCTCGAGATAACCGGCAGCCAATCAGGCTTTCCTGACTCAGCATTTATATTGCTTCTTCTGTGAGATCTTGCACCTGCATGTCTCCCACTAAGCCTTTCTCTTGAGACGTCTTCTTAACACAGGTGAAATTCCAGCTTCCTCCTGATCAGTCTCCTCAGCCCTCATCTCTGCCAGCTGTTCAGATTCCTCTATCTGCTGCCGTTCCAGCTCAGCTCCAGAGTCTGTTCTCACAGCCAAATCCTGCTGCTGTGCCTCTGAGCCTGTACTCCCACCCAAGTCCTCCCGCTCCTCCTCTGACTCTTCTGACTCAGAGGTCTGGGCCATGACACTTGCCTGGATTGAGTCTCATCTTATTCACCCTCATCCAGTCCACTACTGCATCCAGGCACTGATTCAGGACAGTCACTGCCTCACTTGCATCTGGTGAAAAAGAGTGATACAACTGAGTGTCATCCACATACAGATGACACCTCAGGCCAAATCTCCGGATGACCTCTCCCAGCCTTTTCATGTTAAAGAGCACAGGAGAAAGAATGATACCCTGCAGAATCCCATAGCATAACTGCCAAGAGGTTTAGCAGTAATCCCCCAGCATGACCTTTTGGGAACAGGCCTCAAGGTAGGAGCAGAACCACCTTCAAGCAGTGCTTCCCACACCCAACTCTGTCAACCTATCCAAAAGGATACCATCGACACTGGAATCGAAAGCCACTGAGATAGCCAAGAGAATAAACAAGGTTGCACTCCCCCTGTCTATCTCTCTGCATAGGTCATCCCACAAGGCGATCAAAGCAGTTTCTGTTCCAAAGCTAGGCCTGATTGAAATTGATCCATAGTCCGTTTCCTCCAAGAGTGTCAGGCTGGTCAGCCAAAACATGCTTAATCACCTCACCCAGGAAGAGCTGGGAGGAGAGCTGGTCTTGTGGTAGCAAGCATGACTTGTCCTCTTAGCTAAGCAGGGTCCACCCTGGTTGCATATGAATGGGAGATTACATGTGTGAGCACTATAAGCTATTCCACTTAGGGGATGGAGCTGCTCTGGGAAGAGCACCTACATTCTTGCATGAAGAAGGTCCCAAGTTCCCTCCCTGGCATCTCCATGATAGGGCTGAGAGAGGCTCCTGCCTGCAACCTTGGAGAAGTCACTGCCAGTCTGTATAGACAATAGTGAGCTAGATGGACCAGTGGGCTGACTCTGTATAAGGCAGCTTCCTATGTTCCTAGGAAGGGAATATTGGTCACAGGCCTAAACATCCTGAGTCCAGACTGGGTTTCTTTAGGAGTGGTTGGATAATAGCTTGCTTCAATGAAGGTGGGATCACTCCCTCTCTCAATGAAGCATCTAGAAAAGTTCTCACTTGGAGAACATTTGGTGAAAAGCAGTATATACATATTTGTAGTCATCGTCATCATTTTTCATTTTACCAACCTGATCTTAAGCTCACTTATTTGCAAGCAAGTCTCACTGCGTTCAATAGGGCTAACCATTTTTGGTGGGGGGTGAGAAGAACGGTGCTTAGGATTGCAGCCTTACCCTGAAAGAGCTGAGCGGGATGCAGCTTTCCTCTCTGCCTCTGCGACCCTTCCCTTCCCTTTTTCTTAATGTTCATGTCATGAGGGAGTTTGGTCATTTACTGGAGGTTATCTGTGTCAAGGAAATTTATCTTCCCACCACTATCTGGGGGCCCATCGGCAGACAAAGAGTGAGAATGGTGACTCCGGGGGACCTTGGAGCAACCCCCAGCAGCACTGAAGATGAACACATCACCTCGGCAGACTTCAGAGGCATCCTGTGTGCACAAGAAGGGTTTCTGCTTCATATTGCGGCTTCCTTCTCCTCTACTTTCAGTCCTAGCTGCCTTTCAGCAAAGGGGATGTAGCTGGGGAGGATCTTTTAAAACATCTCTATCCTCCTCCCTACTTTTGGCTGACAAGGGGAAGACAGATGGACACGCTTATGCCTACAGGTGCCGAAGTTACGTTCTGTAATTATAGGTTTTTTAGAAACAGCATAATGTGAGCTTCACGACCAAGCTTCACATGACACAGTTATCAGCAGAAGGTGTTGCTTGATCGTGTTTGGTTGTGCAAAAAGCTCTTGAGTACTAAATATAGGGGGTGGAGGGCAGAGAAGGAGGACCAGGAATCTTCATGGTTTCTGATGTCTGATTTGGCAGCTCTTGTACAATTCTGTGAACTTTAAACAAAGCAGCAACAAGAATGAACCAGTCATGCTCCTAGCACTCAGGGCTATAGACAACAACTTGTAAACATCTTGGAAGTCTCTTATAAGAATCGTGGATAATCTATGACTTTTAGTTGCCAGAATGGGATTTCTGTACCTAGTGCTGCTCTCTGTCCTTTCCTAGGGACAGTAGGCAAGCAGGAACCCTAGGGTGAGGGATGGTGAATTTCTCATAAGCAGAGCTTTGCTGGCTCAGACCCATCTAGTCCAGCATCCTGTTTCCCACAGTGGCTCACCAGATGCCTCCAAGAAACTCACAAACAGGAGAAGAAGACATGCCCCCTCTCCTGCTGTTGCTCCCCTGCAACTGGTATTCAGAGGCATCTTCCCACTGAGGCTGGAGGTGGCCTATAGCCATCAAGATTAGTAGCCACTGATAGACTTGTCCACCATGAATTTGTCTAAGCTCCACTTCAAGCCATCCAAGTTGGTGGCTATCAGCACATCCCATGATAGAGAATCCCACAGATTAATTATGTGCTGTGTTAAGAAGTACTTCCTCTTGTCGGTCCTACATTTCTTCACAATCATTTTATTTTTAATCCCCATTATAATTATCTAAAAACGTCTCAGAATAACATTTCCTTCTTGTGTTTGTGGTTCTGCCCTTCACCCTCCCTGAATGATTCCTGAGCAAGCCTCTTCCTTGTTCTGAACTCTTGTGGCACATGTGTTTTGTTTGTTTCTCTGCCTCCTCCTTGTCTGGGTTTGCTGGCCCCAACCATCCTGTCTTTCCTTGGCTTTGAAGCTGACATCATAGAGAAGCCAACTTGGAAGGTCTGATAGGGATTATGTCTCACCACATGACCTGCTCTGACTTACCACTGTCCACATGGATTCCTTGTTCGTCTGGCTAGTTTTCCCATAGTCCTCTGCTTTGGCCCAAGCTTGGTGGTGGCCCACAGCCTGACTTTTCAGGTTGAAGGTGCTGATGCTGAGTCCTGACACCAGCTAGCATCCTGGGGCCAGGTACATTAATGGGAAGTAATTTTCTCATCTTATGCCAGTGAAATCATAGGTAAACAAATAAACATGACATGGTTCTTTTGCTAGTAATGTGATTTGTATTGCATGTAACATAGTCCACGCAGGCCTATGGAAGATGAAGATGGAGCTATTCCTGTTCAAAGCTGTCATTTTGGGTACTCTTTTCCTGCTCCCTTGTGGACACATGTCCACATCACCCACTGACCGCACAATTCAGAATGGCAGGCCAGATCTGTTTAAGAGGCACCTTAAAGGTCATAAGTGGGTTACTTTGCCTGATCCATGTGGAAAAAACCTCTGTGCACTGCCTAATCGGTTTGCTCCTGGCTTTATTTACTTAAGGATTGATTGCTGGCAAAAAGGTTGTTTGATCAAAACAAGTCCCCCTAAATCCTTAGTGGCTTGGTGAATATTTTTCCTTTATGGTTTGCCAATTTGTTTCATCAGTTTATTTTTAATATAAGAAGCAAACTTCCTTGATTGAGTTTCCTACAGCAAACACTAGCAGGTGAAAATGGAGCTATTAGCTATAACCCATGCAAGGAATTTTGTTGCCCGTTCCATTTCATTGGCCCAAGAAATAGATTTCCAGGGAACATCTATCTGCTGAACTAACAACTGCCTGGTTTTCCATGTACTGTACTTCCATAGTTCACTGCTTTCTTGTTTCCCCCCCCAAAGTATTCTACACAAGAGGTGTGTTGTGTTTTTTTTTAATGAATGTGCTTTTATTCATGCAGTCTTGCTGCAAAATGGATTTTTGAATATTTAGAGATATGTTGCAGTCCATCATGGAATTTAGTATTTGCAGTATCTATTTTAACTTCATAGGGCTCTGCGGTACTCATTAGTTGCCACTGAACTACATAAGAAGAGTCTTGCTGGATCAGACCAGAGGCCCATCTAGTCCAGCATCTTGTTTCCCACAGTGGGCCATGAAATGTCTCTGAGAAACCCAGAAGCAGGAGATGAAGGCATTCCCTCTCTCCTACTATTGCTGCTCTGCAACTGGTATTCGGAGGCATCTTGCCTCTGAATCTGGAGGTAGCCTATCAACATCAAGGCTAGTAGCCACTGATAGACTTATCCTCCATTAATTTAACTAAGCCCCTTGGAAAGCCATCCAAGCTGGTGGCCATTACCACATTCCCATGGAAGAGAATTCCATAGATTAATTATGCGCTGTGTGGAAAAAGTGCTTCCTTTTGTCGGTCCTAAATCTCGGGCCAGTAGGTTTCATGGGATGATCCCTGGTTCTAATGTTCTGATATAGAGGGAGAAACTTCACTGTCCACTTCCTCCATGTCATGCATAACTTTATAAGCACCAGTCATGTACCCCCCCCCTGCAACCTTTATCATCTTTTTTCTAAATTAAAAACCTCTAGACATTTTAGTCTTTCCTCGTATGAATTTTTGATCACCTCTAATTTTTGATCACCCTCTTCTGCACCTTTTTCATATTCTCCTTAATATTTTAACTTTTAACTGAAATTAATTTTAAATGATTTAATCTGTTTTTATCTTGTGAAATTGTGTTTTTTTTGTCTTGTGAATTTTAACTGTTTTAATTTTGTTTACACTGTTTTTTTAAAAACTCTGTACACCGTCTAGAGATGTACATATCAGGCGGTATAAAAATATGATATGTTTATATATAATATTATATAAAATGATATATAATATATATAATTTATAATATAAATGTATACAGGTGAAACTCGGAAAATTAGAATATCGTGCAAAAGTCCATTAATTTCAGTAATGCAAATTAAAAGGTGAAACTGATATATGAGACAGACGCATTACATGCAAAGCGAGATAAGTCAAGCTTTAATTTGTTATAATTGTGATGATCATGGCGTACAGCTCATGAAAACCCCAAATCCACAATCCCAGAAAATTAGAATATTACATGGAACCAAGAAGACAAGGATTGTAGAATAGAACAATATTGGACCTCTGAAAAGTATAAGCATGCCTATGTATTCAGTACTTGGTTTGGGCCCCTTTTGCAGCAATTACTGCCTCAATGCGGCGTGGCATGGATGCTATCAGCCTGTGGCACTGATGAGGTATTATGGAAGACCAGGATGCTTCATTAGCGGCCTTCAGCTCTTCTGCATTGTTTGGTCTCATGTCTCTCATCCTTCTCTTGGCAATGCCCCATAGATTCTCTATGGGGTCAGGTCAGGCGAGTTTGCTGGCCAATCAAGCACAGTACACTGTATACTTTTCAGAGGTCCGACATTGTTCTATTCTTCAATCCTTGTCTTCTTGGTTCCATGTAATATTCTAATTTTCTGAGATTGTACCCAGAATGTTGGGGGCAATATGCTAAATCATTGTAAACCGCTTAGAGAGCTCCGGCTATAGAGCGGTATATAAATGTAAGTGCTATTGCTAAGTGCTATATGAAAGCCGCTACCAGTCAGAACAGACAGTCATCAGTGCTGGCTGAGATGGAGTCTACCCTTTCAAAAGTGAGAACGGCAGCTGTAGAAAGAACATTTGCCCTTTCAGTCCTTGGCTCATAATCTATTAGTCAGGGGAAATCATGGCATGGCTTGCTTTCCCTTCACCTCCTTAATCTCTTTCAGCTGCACTCCAACCTCCTTTCGGTGCCAGTAAGACCAAGAACAGTACCAAGAACAGTAACTGGTCTCCCACCAATTTCTAAGGACAGCCATTTGCATCCCCATTCACTCCCAGGAAAGACTGTTTTAGCAATGATGGACAAAAAGAAACGTGAAATTTGGAGAACATCTATCTTACTGCACAATCTTGCTGCCTGTACAAACAGCGTTTGTAATACTGTTATAGTATTGAGGGATTTAAAAAGGAGGAAATATGAATATACATATGAAGGTGCATTCATATTAAATCAGACAGCTGGTCCATCAAGCACAGTTTTGTCTACACCAGGGGTGTCACACTGCGGTCCTCCAGCTGTTGTTGGTCTACAAATCCCATAATTCCCAGTCATAGTGGCCAATAGCCAGGGATGATGAGAGCTGTAGGCCAACAATAGCCAGGGATGATTGGAATTGTAAGCCACAACAGCTGGAAGGCTACAGTTTGACACCCTTGGTCTTACATTTATATCCCACTCTTCTTCCAAGGATCCCAGAGCAGTTGTGATGGAATGTACATATACGAACTGGCGAGTGAGTGCGTAAGAGTGTGTGCTATCATAGTAACCAGGCACAGAAGGGGAGGGATTTAAAAAGGAGGAAAGTTGGTCAGGAGAAGACAGTTGGAGATAGTTGGAGCAGGAGTGTTGAGCTGGTCATAGGAGTGAGAGGTTGGACAGAGCATAGCAGAGAGATTGTTCAGGGGTTTGTGTGTGACTTGACTGGTGAATGTGTGGAGACTGTGGAACCAGCAGTATGCTGGGACAGTACTTTAAAAGTGGGGAGTGTTAAGCCTGGGAGATAATCTTTGAATGTGAAAGGTGCCCAGAAGTGAAACCTCCGGGTGACAGACAGGAAAGTCTGAGTTGATTCACTAAGTCTGCAAACCAAGTTTTCTTTACTTTTGTCCCAGTTATATTACCTCCCTAAATGTTACATGTTATCAAGAAGAAAAACCTCTCAGAAAGTTAAACAGCTGATGTACTTAGCAACTTTGTAGAGAAGTTTATGCACCCTGCCTTGCAGAGATCTTTATTCCAATCAGTTATAAACAATAAACTTATTCTTGTTTATAGAATGAGGTATTTTTGTTCTACACCTCAAGTTTTCTTTCATTTGTACACTGAACATATATGCTTATCCTGCGTTCACGAGGCTACATAACCAAGATGTTGAGTACTGAGAGCAGGGTAATAAGTAATCATATGGTGGCAACACTTCCAGAACCTGTACACTAATTTGTTCTAAAACAATATAAAAACAAATTTATTTATTTATTTAACATATTTATACCCTGCCCTTGCAGCACATTACTGCTAAGGGCGGCTCACAACATTTATAAAATAGTTACAATATAAAATCAGACTAATAAAATTAAACAAGTTAAACAAGTTAAAAATCCAAGCTGAAACCACAATCAGAATTAGCTTTTAAAATTTCAAATTAAATTATTTAAAAAGCTAAAAACTAAGAATTTTAAAAACTAAAGACTAAAGAACCTACCAGATATAAGCAACAGGTGAAACGTTAAAACGCCTCTTTGAAAAGATGTGTTTTTAGTTTTTTAAAAACACTGAGAGAGGGAGCATGGTGAAGCTCTTCAGGGAGGGTGTTCCAGCTGAGGGGCCGCAACCAAAAAGGCCCTGTCTCTAGTCACCGCCAACCGGATCTCTGTTAGTGGTGGGGCCATAAGCAGGGCCTGAGATGATGAGCTGAGGGCCCTGGCAGGTTCATATGTGTGAATGCAGTCTGAAGGATACCCCGGCCCCAAGCCATGTAGTCACCTCTCGGGACTTGAGAGGGGTGTCAGGGTAGGTTCTTGACAGCAGTGTGGATGGTTATGTTTCTCCTCACAATAACCCTGTGTGGTAAATGAGGCCAATGTTGCAGAATCCCATTCTCATTGTTTCTCTTCATTCTCTGTTGGTCTTTGTTCCTCCAGAACATGAGATAATCCAAGAGTATTCAGCAACATCTTTACTCTGAAGGGCCATTTTTTCATTGAGCAGTTCAGCAGTGGGATGCCGCCCCACTCTTTTGCTTAAAGTCATCCATCTTTATTGCCTACAAATTCTTTGTTATCTCACAACTTGTTGCTTCACAACTTGGCCTGCCACCAATGTTGCAGAGAAATTACTTATCCTCTATAATTAATTGTACAGGAAGCAGCTTTAACTGAGAAACAGGAGTTTGATAGTTATTAATAACTAAAACATAGGTGAAGAAAACAATATGCAGACTCTCCTACACAGAAAGAGGGAGAACCTCTCAGTTTGAATTTAAGTCAGCAAGTGAAAAGCAAGCAAACAAACATTGTGGCTCCACCCCCAAGCCAGTACACAGACACATTCAAATTAGAGAAGCATGCCCCATACAAATAACTGAGACCATGTCTATGGAAAACTCCCAACAGCCAAGAGATAAGTGACTGGCTCGGAGTCATCCAGTGAGTTTCATGGCTGGATGGGGATTTGAAATTGGGTCACCCTGGTCCAACACTCTAACCGTAACACCACATTGCCTTTTTTCGGGGTCTCAGACAGCCCCTTTCCTACCATCTATTAGTTGATCCTTTAATGTTGTTTAGGGTTTTATTTTTCCCCAAGAAAGAACTACAGAAAGAGGGAGGACCACATCTAAAGGAAGACGACTCTCCTGTATGTTTTAACAGTCAGACTGAAGAAGGACGTTTTGTAGGTGCTGCCTTTCTCATCCCTGCCTGACAATCTCCATCTGCCAAAATGTCCTCTTCTACACAACCGTTAGAGCTGCAGGATCCTTGTGCTCCTTTATATCTGGCCACGCTAGAAAGACAAGCAGGAAGACAGCCAGCATAGTTTAAAAAAAAAATAATTAAAAGTGGTTGGCGTTTAAGGCGGATCTTGAGGAGGGAAAGACTGAAAGCTGTTTCTGCAGCCTTTCTTGGTGTCAGGTTTTATATTTATTTTTTCTCTCATTCCTTTTGCAAAGTAAACTGGTTTGTGGACTTTTAAAAAAGAAAGTTCATCCATAAGAACATAAGAAAAGCCCTGCGGGATCAGGCCAAGGCCCATCCACTCTAGCCTCCTGCCTCACACAGCAGCCAACCAGGTACTCTCAGGAATCCCACAAGTTATTAAAAGAGGAAACACACCCTACTATTGGTGTTCCCTGGCCCCTGCTGTTCAGGGGCATACCCCCTCTGATCCTGATGGAAGTATATAGCTATCAAGGCTAGCAGACGTTGAGAGCTCTATTCTCCATGAATATTCTTAACAATAATTGCTGACATGCTCCATAGTGTAACACAGGCAGTTCTGAGCTGCCCACTCTGCTGCAATGCAGGCTCCTAAGGAAGCACCACTAGTCTTGCACAATGCCCATTGCATTCTTGCACAAGACCTGTGGCATTTCCTTGGGAGCCCTTCAGGCTGAAGGAGGCCACCGTTTAAGTAGCCTAGTCCCAAGTGGTTTCGACTCTAATAGTAATGATGAACATTTTGAATGAGTAATAACTATAAGTCATTTGGTGATGTGATCAGAGGCAGTATACCTTTGTATACCAGATGCTGGGGAAGGGCAACAGCAGGAGAGGGCTTTTGCCCGGCTTGTGGGCTTCCCAGAAACATCTGCTTGGCCACTGTGGGGAACAGGATGCTGGGCTTGATGGTCCTTTGGTCCAGTCTAGCAAGTCTCTTCTTAAATTTCATTGGGCTTGGGAATCTTCTGCCTATCCATGTAAACTGGGGTGGAGCTTGATGATTACAATTGCAACACGTTTTCTGAAATCTTTAAGGCTTCAGTTAACCATTTTGTATTAAGGTTCTTTAAGTCCAGCAAATTCCCCCCCGCGCCACCCCCGCCTTATCTCTGTGAAGACTGTTGTTTTAAACCACAGTACACATGCTCCAAAGGTGAGAAATAATTGTCAAGTGGAGTACCAGCTTGGTTTATTTTCAGTTCTCTTAGTTTTCCAGATGGGAGTTCATGCCAAAAAGGTCAACATAAAAGGATAATGAGATCACCATTGGCCAGAGATATTTAAAAGATATTCTCTCCATGTTTCATCCAGTTCATTCGTCGACAGCAGGCCAATACGTTGGTACTGATGGATCAGTGAGGAAGTGTGGACTTGACTGGAAGTATACGGCAACCTAATTTATTGAAATACTTTGGGAGATTGGCCAAAACATGGGAATAATCTGAAGTTCAGTTGAATCAAAGAGATATTTGATTCACAATGGCCAGGGGCCATTGTGGAGGCACAGAGTAAATTCAGATAGTCAGAAAGCTTGGGTGCTTCTGATTTTATTTCATTATTTAAAACTGCATTTCTATAATGCATATCGGACAAGAGACAATCAAATGGCCAAGGACATATTTTCATAACAGCAGAATGGTCGAATGAATGTGGATGCCCTTTTCACACACACACACACACACACACACACACACACACACACACACACCTGAGAAAACAGAAGCTTTGCCAGCTTCAAATGCTAGAGCTGACTTGGACATTGTTCTGCTACAACCAGGCTATGAGCCTGCATCATGCTAAAGCCAGCCCTGGCAAATATTGGCCTTCAACTTGAGCCATTCAGAAGCCAATTAGATGGCTCAGATTCCAGATAATAGGGCAGAAGGCAGGTTTCAGCCAAGTCAGCTTCTGCAGGACCTGGGAGAGCTCCCGGGAAAGGCAGATGTTCTTCTGACAGCCCAGAACTTGAATGAGAGCCTGTGTGGGTTAGTGGTTGGGCTGAGACCAGGCAGAACCAAATCAAAATCCCTATTCAACCATGAAGCTAATTGAGTGATCTTGGGCCAGTCAATGTCTCTCAGCCTAACCTTCCTTATAAGGTTGTTGTGAAGATAAAATAGAGGGGAACGGATCTTGTATGCACCCTTTAGTTCCTCGGAAGAAGGGTGGAATGAAAATAACCCAGTCATGTCATTCCGTAGTACATGATACTCACCCTTGTTGCTTCTTTTGTCTCCTCTTGTCCATGCAACCCTTTGTTTACTGCAGCTACTATGGATAGTCCTAGCCAAATAGGCTTCTAAAGGAGGTAGTAGTGGGGAAATAGCAGAACGCACAACAAATGCATACATATCCAGCCCAGTTCTCCATTTAAAATTCATGGCGTACCCATAGCCCTTCCTTAGCTGAACAATGGATGTTCCATTCGGGCCTGCACTTAAATGCCAGGAGCTTGAACCTTTCTCCTTTCTTAACAATTAGTTCCAGACCTGCCGAATCTGCAATTCATGGCAACTTGGTATAATAAAACACAACTGCAAGTGCCTAGGTTAGGTGAATGATGAGGTGAGGATTCTGGCAGGGAAAAATTGTAGCACTTAGGGAAGGAGAGCTGGTTTTCCGATGTGCTCATTCAGCATCCTGACGTTGTCCTCCTTTGCTGCTGTCGGGTGCTTAATTGTGGAGACCTGGCCCAGTAGAAACACCAGAGGCATAAAGAATGGTCAGCCGTGGCGATTGCTTTAACCTTACGAAACTGGATCTCAGATCAGTCTGGCACAGAGCTCCGGAGGCGGGCTGGGTAAGCTTTGAGATCAGAAAGTAAAGGGCAAGGTGGTGGTTGGCTGGTGGTTGTGTAGACTAGCCAGTAGAATAACTGAGTAGTCATTAAGGCCATTAAAAAAAATTAAAAGGGGGAAATAATAATAATGCTAAACTGCTCCGAGATCTTCAGCTGACGGAGTCTAGAGCAGGGGTTCCCAACCTTGGGCTGCAAGATGGCGGAGGATAGGGCTATCAAGGGTTACTAGTCATCTTGATGGCTATAAGCTGCTCCCAGGCTTAGAGGCAGGAAAGCTAGTCTTGTAGTAGCAAGCATGAATTGGCTCCTTTGCTAAGCAGGGTTTGCCCTGGTTTGCATTTGGATGGGAGACTGCATGTGTGAACACTGTAAGATATTCCCCTTTGGGGATGGGGCTGCTTTGGGAAGAGCATTTGCGTGCTTGCGTGCAGAAGGTTCCAAGTTCCCTCTCTCTGAACAGAGCTGAGAGAGACTCTGCCTGCAACTTTGGAGAAGCCACTGCTAGTCTGTGTAGACAATACTGAACTAGATGGACCAAGGGTCTGACAGCTTCCTATGTTCCAGTTGCAGGGGAGCAACAGTGGGAGGAGGGGCATGCCTTTGTCTCTTGCCTATGGGATTCCCAAAGGCATCTGGTGGGCCCCTGTGGGAAACAGGATGGATAGGCCTTGGGTCAGATCCAGCAAGGCTGTTCTTACAGCCTTCAGCCATTGTGGCTGGGGATAATGGGAGCTGTAGTCCAGCAGCATCTGGGAACCCAAGGTTGGGAACCTCTGGGTCAGAGCGGCAATAGGTAGAACCACTGGAATCAATCCCACCACGGTTCTGGCCCAGTTGGACGGTCTGTTATCATAAAACGGGAACAGACTGGGATGTGGGATTTCCACAGTTCTTCACACAAGTGAAAAATCCGGCACACTGCTGATCTCCTCTGTAAAAGTATTGCATGCAAGTTTCAAGTCTTAAACCTTAAAGACTTTAAGGGCATAAAGCTGTTGGTGACATGGGCCCTCCTTTAATGGGATACTCAGTGCTCCCGATGTTTTGGATCTCTTCAAGGTAGTTTGAAAGAGGAGCTGGATTGTAGGGAGATGGCTTGTTTGCTCTGCCTCAGTTTCTGCTCTCCTGCACGGTGAGGAGCTATTCTCTTACAAGCTTCAGAAATGATGGAAGGCATCAGAATCTGGAAAGTAAACAGTGATCAGGTGAGAAGCAACGGTGGAGATGGGCAAAGCTCAATCCAGTGTGGGCAAAGTCATTGCCACTAGAGGGCGCAAGCTTGCTTTACTCTAAGGATGGTTCTCTCCAGGTCCAGCAGCCTGCCCTGCTGGTGGCTGCCGCTCCCCTGGCGATCTGTGGGGTACACATTGCCTGGGCCTGTGCATCTTGACTGCCCCTCCACAGTCTTACAAATTTTGTGTTCTCTGAGTTGCATTGCTATTTAATTGGTGACTGCTGATTGGAGCACCCATAAGTCATGCATCAAAGCAGGGACGGGATGGGTGATTGTGACAAGCGAGAGATTTCATATTGTTTAAAGTGGTGCAGAATGAGGCAGAGAATGAGGAAGGGTTTCTTTTTTAAAAGTCAACAAATTATTCCCAGCAAGAGCACAACTGAAGAAGAATTAGAACTGATGCACCTGTTCATTTGTATGAAGCTGCCATATACAGAGTCAGACCCTTGGTCCCATCTAGCTCAATATACTTATTAATTAATTAATAATAATAATAATAATAATAATAACAACAACAACAACAACAACAACAACAACATACTCTGCGCTGACGGGCAGCTGCCAGTCGTCAAATGCAAAGAGATGAAGTGATGTCTCTGTATGTGTGAGCCAGCCCTTAGAAGTCGTCTTAAAATGCTTGCGGAAGCTAGCAAGGAATACCCACCCTGAAAAATGAAATATCTGCTTGCTTTGGATGCAGACTGGAAGAAAAAGGCCAGATTTCATTCTCCAATTTTGGGACAGGGGAGCAGATCATCGGTGTAGTCCACACAATGGTTTCCACTCCACTTTCCTGCCCTGTCACATGTGGATTGTTTGGGGAAGGACATTAATTTTTAAAAAATGTGTTTTTCATTCAGGGTTTCTTGAACTTGGGTCCCCAGATGTTGCTGGACTACAACTCCCATCATCCCCAGTCACAGTTGGGGATGATGGGAGTTGTAGTCCAACATCAGTGAGAACCCCTACTTTGGTTGATTAATCTAATGATTAAAGAAAAGAAAGGTGCAGCTGACTTTGTGCATAGACAGCTGGTCCAGTTAAGCTTACGCTTGGCTTCCATGTGTATATCTAGGGCCAAATATACCTCTCAGAATCTCTAGAACCACCCCCCCTTTGCCCTCCCCCAGTCATACACTGCCCTGCCTTTCAGTCTGAATTGTCAATTTTTGAGAAACCTGACCCACCCCCATGTGGCCTATTGGGAAATCCATCTCTGCTCATCATATCCCTATCTGGATGGGAAATTATGGGTGCAACTAAATGCTGCACACTTTGTTCTCTTCTCTGATCAAGCAGCCAGGGCTGAGCATGTACAGCCCTTTTAAAAATTGTTCGGGAGGAGGAAATGAGGGGCTGGGGCTGCTCCCTACTTTCCTTTTCTTGCAGAACAGCTGATTGGTATTTCCCCCCTTTTTTTTTTTTGGCCTAATGACTAATATTTTTGCTGAATTATGGAAAAGATGTCACTTTTGAAGATCACCAATTAATTCTACATTTGTTATCTGTTGCTAGACTTTTGCGAAATAGTGGAGATTGCATTCAAAACCTTTTTAAAAAAAACTTGGCAAACTATTAATCAAGTATAGAAATCAGCAATGCATTATACTACATGAGCTGGATAGTAGGTTTTTTAAAAGGTCCCAATTGCTGTAATAGTTAATGATCCTAAGAAGAGATTAAATTTAAGAGGAGAGGTTTCATAAGGTCTTGTTGGTGCATTAAACTTCTCCATCATTTGTATGCCTGTGTGGTTTAAAAAAAATTGTTCCCCTCCCCATCTCTTTAACTTTAGACCAAAGATTTTCAACCCATTCTAGCAAGTGTACCTCTTCTGCACAAAGCTTCAGTTTAGGTACCTGATATATCTCTCTATATATAATCCTCTAAGGCATACCCATGGATAATCCTGTGTGTGGCAGCTCTCGCGAGAGTTTGCAAGCAGAAGCACCTGATTGGGCAGTGGGGATTCCATGTACAGATAGGGAGGAGGAGCCTGTGATGGTTAAGGTCAATTGGAATGCAACTGTTACTGGTCGGAAGATATTCTTGATTGTACAGGAGATGAATCTATCTATATAAAAGGATAGTGAGCAGGGGTCTGCAAAGAGTGGGGTCATGAGGGAGGAAAGAGCCCTTTCAGGTGAAGGAGGCTGCCGTTGTATGAATTAGATGAGGAAACAAGATGAACAAGTTCTGTTAACTCAGGAAGGGAGAGAGAGAGAGAGAGAGAGAGAGAGAGAGAGACAGAGACAGAGAGAGACAGAGGGGAAGAGAAAATGGAGGAGAGAGAAAGAGAGAAAAAGAAGGGAGGGGAAGAGAGAAAGAAGGAAGGAAGGGCGAGGGACAGGCCCGAGGCTGTCAGCAGGCTAAGGGGAACGAGTGGCCATGGCGGCGGCAACACAGAAGGCCCCAGTCAACCACTGCTGCTGTTTGGGGCTACTGAGGCCATTGCTGGACCACAACACCCCCCACCACTCATTCCTCAGCATGGTGGCGGGGGATGATGGGAGTTGTAGCCCAGCACCATTGAGAACCCCTACTATAGTTGATTAGTCTAATGATCAAACAAATGAAAGGTCCATCTAGCTCGGTATTGTTTACCCTGATTGGCAGCAGCTTCTCCCAAGTTTCAGGCAGGAGTCTCTTTTAGCCCTACCCGAAGATGCCAGGGAGTGAAGCTGGGACCTTCTGCATCTAAGCATACAGATGCTCTTCCAGTGAGCTCTTCCAGTGAGCTGAGCTGTGGCCCCAGATCTTCTAGTGCTCACATGCAGTTTCCTATTCAATGCAAACTGAGGCAGACCCTACTTATCAAAAGGAACAATTCATGCTTATTACCGCAAGACCAGCTCTCCTCCCTTGGCTCAAATACCCCAGGGTGAAAACCCCTGTTTTAGACTATTTCACTTCTATCCCATCCTTTCCCCAAGGAGCTCTTCCCATTCCCCCATTTTAGCCTCAAAGCAACTGTGTGAGTAGGTTAAGCTAAGAGATGCTTAAAGATGTCCAAGCTTCTCATTCTGCCTGTGGGACTGGAAGATCCAATACATAAGGTTTTGGGCCATATTTTTGGTGCTAAAGGAAAATCAGACATACATTTCCTCCTAACTGACCCCATTTTGAACCCTCCTTCCAAATCTTCCTCTGTCCCCGATGCAGTGAATTAGGACCTTCTATTTGGGAATGCTTCGATCAATCCAGCAATCCAGCAATCAATCTGTCCAGTTGATAAAATTCAGGTGTGCTTTTTAGATTATATGTATTTATTTTTAAAAGCTAACATTGTATGGACATCCATTCCAGCTTTAGAACTGGGAGCTGTCGCAGAACCCTTTCACAGCTGGTGAAAAACAGTCTGTGCAGGATCTCTGCACAGCGCTGGGGCCATCGATTCACAGACAGGAGAGAAGACTTCGGGTCAGAGGAGTTCAGATGTAGCTAAGGGATACTGGGAGCAACTTCCCATTAATCCACAACGGTGTTTGGGTCAGGAATGTCTGATGGCTAATTACATCTCTGAGCCCTGTTCTTCAGGCTCTCTATTGATTTCAGTTGTTCCGGGGACACTTTGTTGTCATCCATTGAGGTTGAATTTTAAGAGTGTCCATCCCCTACTCTGCCTGCCACCCCCAGCAATAAAAGGCCTTCTTGCCAATCACAGTAAAATCAACTTCCCCCCTTTCCCCTCCATTTCTCAGCCTTGTTTTTTTTTCCAAATTGTGTGACATGAGAGACCCTCTAGTGTGGCATGAGAAAAACATTAATTCAATAATTAGAAGGTCTCATGTAATTAGGGGCTCTGGTGTGCCTTTCCATTTCAATCCCCCAACAATAGGTTAATTCCATAATGTGACTGATGGGAGAGACAGACTTGGATTTACTGGTTCTCAGAAGAGCATCTCTGCTGTGTCTCTGAGTGAGTGGCTGCTTCATATGTGCTGGCTTCCAGTTTGTTTTCAGGTGTCAGAATGAAGTGTGCCTCCCTTGAATTTAATACAGAGAAACAATGTGCCTCCGAAGTCTGGGAAACACTGTAGAAGAAGAAACGGTTAAAAGAAAAGGTGCTGCATTTCAAAGGAAGGGAGAGAGAGAGAGGATGCAATTCTGACTGTGCTAGAGATGCAGATTATCCCCACCCCCACCCCAGAATGCTGGTCACTATCTTGACAGGCCTAAATAGCCTGCAAACTGAGCAAAGAGACACCTTTGGAAGTGGCTTATATTGATTGATTGACTGATTGATTGATTTGATTTGTATACCTCCAAAATGGCTCAGGGCAGTTTACAACAAATAAAAACAATTAAAATCAATTTAACAGTTAAAATCAAGCCTAAATCAATTAAACAATTGAAATCATGTAAACATTAAAAACATTAACATTAAAATCATTTAAAACCAGCATTAAAAGTTTAAACCATAAATCTAATTTAAATTTAGCAAGGGGAGAGCAACTGGATGGCCCTATCCAGCATCTCTCCAGTGTCTGTTGCTGTTGTCTGCTTTACAGTATGTTTCTTTTTAGATTGTGAGCCCTTTGGGGACAGGGAACCATCTTTCTTATTAACTAACGAATGAACGAATGAAATAACTAATTTTCTATATAAACCTCTTTGAGAACTTTGGTGGGAAAGTGGCAAAAAAATACTAGTAGTAGAAGCCTGAGATGATTATCCTTTGGGCAATGCACTCTCCTCTAGCCCCTGCTGCCCCAGTCCCTTAGATTTATGGGCAGGCCCCTTGTGAGGCTGCTTTCATTTGTGAAGTAAAAGCCGTCAGGGCATGAAGCAGGGCCTCCCCCCACTTTGGTGTGGGGAAGTCTGTTGGGCATCATTGTTACACAGAACAGAGGCATGTTCTAAATAATAAGTACATATTCATTCAATCAAAGCATTAAGAGCTTAGGAGGAGGAGATCTCTCCGGACCATGACAATCAGCATTCTCTGAATCTGCAGATACAATGTCAGTGGCATGAAGTGGGAAGAGGTACTGTGAGTGAGCACTTTTAAAAATATAGTAGAAGGTGAAACATGGCACCTATTGCTTTACCCTTCAGGGCACATAATAGCCAAAGCAGGCCATTTTAACCAGGAGAAGTGTAGAAAGACAATTGGACAGTAGCTGAGTGGGAGAGCAGCAGCTAGGCATGCAGAAGGTTCCAAGTTCCCTCCCTGGCAGCATCTCCAAGTAGGGCTGGGAGAGACTCCTGCCTAAAACCTTGGAGAGCTGCTGCCAGTCAGTGTAGACAATACTGAACTAGATGGACCAGCGGTCTGACTTGGTATATGGCAGCTTCCTGTGTTCTTATGGAATGCCCAGAGAGAACCCTTCTGTGCATACACTTGTACATGTGGAGGAGGAGCAGGGGCAGAGCCACCATTGAGCGGACGGGTTCAAAGAACCTGGGCCACTGCCAACCAGGGGCCGCGCCTGGTGCCCCAGCCTGTGCTGGCCGGTATTTGCTCTCAAACTGGGCTGTGCGGCTCTATTTGGGAGTGAAGCCATGTCCCCTGCATCTGACATCAGGTGGTGGGGCGCCAGCGGGAGGAACATGGGCCGCCAGCTGGCTTCCTCTGCCAGTGAGGAGGAGAGCTGGTCTTGTGGTAGCTGCCTATGTTCTCTATAATGACCAAACCTTCTCTCCAGCAAACCCTCAGTCCTGATCCAAATTCCCCCGAACTGCTTTTACATTCTTCTTTTTTTAAGCTGGGGGATCCAATTACAGACCTCCTGTTGTCTTGTTTAGTTGCCACCTCAGTCAGTCCACTGGCCCATCCTCCCTGTATTGTTTGCTCTGCCTTGCAGCACTGCTCCAGGGTCCCCAGCCCGGGGCTTTCCTGAGCCCTGAGCTCCATCAAGCTGGAAATGCCAAGGACTAAGCCTGGGACCCTTCTGAATGCAAGCAAAACATGAGCTCTGCTACAAAGCGATGGCACCTCCCCTCAAAAATATGGTACATACAATTGAAACATGATCTACAGGAGAACCTCCATATTTGCAGGGGTTCCATTCTGCAGATTCGGAAATGGCGAATACGGAGGCATTGGGCTAATGCAAATGTGGGGATTCGGTTCCCGGAGGTTGAGAAAATGACCAAAAAGGGTAAAATGGCCCTGTAAATGTGGGAGGAAGTGGCCTACCATGCTTCATGGGTCCCCAGCAGTCCAGCAGTATCCCCAAACAGTCAAACAAACAGTCAAACAAACAAACAAAAACAACCCAGTCAACAATTGGCTGAAAATCATGATTTTCTTTTTCTTTTAAGGTCCCAATCTCAAAATGGCAGCCAGAAATGACCTCCAAGGTAATTTCCGGCCACACCCAAACCATGGATACACGAGGTTAACCCTTGTTTTAGCCATTCCCCATACTGAGGTTGGGTATCAATTACCTGAATGTAGATACGCGAAACTGCAGATACTAAGTCTGTGATTAACAAGGTTTTCTTGTACCTGCATAATTAAAAAACACGCACCACAATTTCAGTATCAAAAAGGTAGGGGGAAATCCAAAGCAGAGGTTTCTGTTGCAGATTTCCTACAAGGAGTTCCAGACAAAGGCCAGAAAGAAACCAAACGTTTCCAGGACTGGTAACAAGTTTTTGGAGTTCACCTCCGGTCTTCTGCAAAGACACACAGTGCAAGATTTTGACATAAGTTATTCCGATGGTGCACTTTGTTTATAGTATGCCAGAATTCATTGTTTGCAATTTGGTGTGGTGGGATCCAATCAATAGCTGACAATAAAATATTATTCCAAGTGATGTCGATGTTTCAAGAGGACTTGATTGATTGCTTTAATTTCGGCTGTCTTGAGTGGTTTGTTTGTATTTTAAACTAAGCCCTCTCTTCATTTCTCTTATTCTGTCTATTTCTCTTGAATGCCGGTTAAGTAAAGTGACACTCTTATTATATCAGATTTATTTGACAGATAGTGGCATACTGTTTTCTATGGGAATATTTCTACACACAGATATACATGCACATGAGCAAAATATATCTCAGTGTAGATATGTATAGGTACGTAGGTATATAAATACATAGCAGGGTTACAAATAGCCACTTACCTGTTGTCCATAGCAAGATAAAGCCGATCAGGGTTGCTGTACAAAGATTGGTTCTTCTCCTCCTCCTTCCTAACTCACAAATGACTAACAAAAGAATGTTGTAGGAAGGTGGAAAGATATGGAAGGAGGTTGGCGAACCCACGGTTGCCATTTGAAACTCCAAATTGTACCACAGACGTTCTTCAAATCGCGGCCAGCCAAACTTCAGTTCCAGGAGAGGGGCCCCTCCCGGCTGCTCGGCCACCAAGGCCAATCCCAGCAAGCTCCATGGCCAGACCGAGGGCAAAGCGTTGGCACTTCTGTGGAGTGGCCGTGTTTGGCTGCTACCTCAAAAGGGGCACGCCGAGCATGATTGTGCATTACTGGAGTGCACTGACCGCCCTTGACAGGGAAAGGGCATTTCAATCCCTTTAAATGCCCTGCACTGCCTTGCCTTGCCAGTGTGTCTTCTGACAGTGATGACCCCCAAAGATCTCTGTACCCTGATAGTCCCACACAAGCACAAAATTGGGGGTGGGGGGTGGAGGACTGTGGGTCCAGGGGGAGGATGTTTCCCTGTTACTCTGGGAAGGGAGGGAAACATGGAGACTTCCTAAAAGGGGATACGTAGATAAGGGAGGGCAAAGGATGCTGGGGGTGGTGGTGGCTTGTCCCATGTAACCTGGTTCGATGTTGTGAGGGGTAATCCCAGCAAAGCAGTCCATGCAGACCCTCTTTCCTGCTGTTACTCCCCTGCAACTGGTATTCAGAGGCATCCTGTCCCTGCCGCTAGATGTGGCCTATAGCCCTGAGACTAGTAGCCATTGATAGACTTCTCCTCCATGAAGTTATCCAAACCTCTCTTAAAGCCATCTAGGTTGTTGGCTGTCACCACATCTTGTGGCAGAGAATTCACAAGTTGATTATGTGTTGTGTGAAAAGGTGAAACGGAAGTAGTTGGCTGCTTCAGGATCCCTGCTTGGGGCTGCCTTTTAAACCTGACCATGGGAATGCACCCCCCCCCCGGCATGCCAAATGTTTCCCTCCAAGCAACACAATGGAGTGCCCTGCTTATGTTGCCCCCTGGAGCATTTGTGCTTGTGACTATAAATCACTGTGTCTTGCTTCTCCGGGAGCAATGGGCCAATGGTGCCAGTCATGCCATCCCATCCTCTTTCCCACCTGCTTGCCAGGTGGGGGGAGCAAGGGACAAAGTGGGACTAGGGAATGCCCATGGAGAGGGTGGCAAGGCTGCAAGGAGGCATTGTGATGTCCCTGTTGCCGGGCAACTGCATAGCTGCAGAGGTAACAGGAGGGGCGGAGTTAGTTCTCTGAGAGGTGGCCAGCAAGAAGCTCCGCTGGCATAGAGCAGCTACGCCCCTGGGCAGGTCTGCACCACCACCTCTATGACTGCTGTTTGAAAATCGACTCAAAACGGCTGTTATGGTGCTGTCTGGAGTCGCACGTAACACTCTGGTATCCAAGCCTCAGATCTCGGCAACGAACCTTTGTGCTAACCAAAGGTTCAAACTGGAGTTTGGTGAGGCAAACTGGAGGTTGCTCTTGCCACAAAACTGCAATTTCGTGCATATGGACATACTGGAGTTCCTCTGCCACGTTCAGCTCTGGTTTGGCGTTATGTATGAACTGAGCTATGGTCAGCAAGAAAACAAACAAAAAACTCATATGAATAGCCTGGAAGATTTCTTAGTAAAGGAGCTATAAGAGAAATATGACAATCTCGATAAAAATATAATAAAACATGGGCTATAGACTCAATTGCTCTCCACATCATCTCCACATGGGCATACTTGTTCCTCATAAAGACTCTGCTTAAACCAACCCTCTAGAACTGCTGACGGGAAACTGTGCCAATGAGAACATCCTTCTATACTTTGGCACTGTTTATGTGCTAAGGTTTTATAGTTTAATGGTTTTAACATTGTTTTAAAATATTGCTTTGAAATTTTAAATTGTTGTCATGCTTTAATTTTTTCTGTTGTCATTGTTTTGCTTTGTTGTAAACTGCCCAGAGACATAAGTTGTGGGTGGTATAAAAATATGTTAAATAAATAAATAAAAATAAATAAGGTTCCTAGCTGCTTTGGCGTTATATATTTGGTTTCCACAGTAGAACATATTTGTAACATAACTTAGATCATTTTGGCATGCGATGTCTAGCAGCCTTTGTTTGAAGGCTAACTTGGCACGTTCATGGCCCCACGCTATCAATAGCTCAGGAGAAAATCCAAGTAAATAGAATTTCTTCACTCTTAGTAATTTCCATCACGATTGAAAGCCATCCTTCAGTATCAAAGGTGCCAAACCTTTAGGGAGAAAAGTAAGCTTTAACCATAAATTACATACTTCAAGCCAGACCCTAGTCTCCACACTCGGTATACCTGCCTCTAAACAGAAAATCACATTAGGCACACACCAAGGCACTTGAAATAGACTTCTCAAAAGCTTGTTTTGAGTTGTTTCTAAGGCCTCAAAATTGGAATATAAGGTGTTCTGGGCACCATAGAAGAGATCAGCTAACACTTTAGCGTCATATAGTTTGACAGCAGCCAGGGTAAACTGTCCAGCTCTAATAAAACTGTCCACCTGGGGCGTAGCTAGGGGAAAGGGGGCCCATGTTTGCCCCTCTTCCCGGCGGCCCCTCAGAGTGAGGGAGATAATGAAGAAAATAGGGAGGGGTGGAGCTGGGTGGCCTCTGCAGCTTGGGGGCCCTGGTTTTTTGAACCCATCTGCTCAATTATAGCAATGCCCCCGCTGTCCTACTCTTTATCCATGGTATAAAAATAGGCTACAATTCACCTATTTGCTGTTTTGCGTGACCAGAAATGACCCAGAAATTACTTCTGATGTCATTTCTGGCCAGCATTTTACAGTGTAGAACTATTTAGTTGCTCTTTTTTTAATTAAAAAATCAGAGGAATTGGGGGTTTTGTGGGGCATTACTGGAGAGCTGGAGAGCAATGTGCAGCACTTTATTTTTCTTATTTCTTCCTCTTCCCTGCTTTTTTTTTTTTTAGCCCTTTTTTGTGTAGGAACCTAATCCTTAGATTCCCATAGGAATCTTTATTCCCATAGGGGGTAAAGTTTCATTATCCGCAGTTTCCGTATTCGTGCCAATAGGCAAGAACGGAACCCCTGCGAATAAAGAGAGCCCTCTGTAATCCCATAGTCCCAGAACATGCTATGAAGGCACACAACACATGAACCTTGTTGAATCTGAGGAAGTCTGGGTGTGGCTGATGCCTAGATGGGAGACCTCTAGGGAGCCCAATGTACAGAGACAGCAGTACCATGCAGCAGGGTGAAGGGGAAAGCTTCAGTTGATGGATTGTGGGCCACTTGTCAAAAGCAGCGTCGGGGACTTACTTGGAGTGGGCCCTCGGACATGAAGTGAAATTTTGTATTTCATTACCCTATGTAGTTTAGTGTCATCTGCAAATCTGGCCACTTCATCGCTTACCCCAACTTTTACATGATTTATGAACAAGTTAAAGAGCACGGGTCCCAGTTGAGATCCCTGGGGGATCCCACTTCTTACTTCCCTCCATTGTGAAAACTGTCCATTTATTCCTACCCTCTATTTCCTGTCCTTCAGCCAGTTAACAAACCCACACATGAACCTGTCCCCCCATCCCATGACTGCTAAGTTTACTCAAGAGCCTTTGGTAGGGAATTTTGTCAAAAGCTTTTTGGAAGTCCAAGTATACTATGTCAACTAGATCACCTTCAACCACATGCCTGTTGACACTCTCAAAGAACTACAAAAGGTTCGTGAGGCAAGACTTGCCCTTGCAGGAGCCATGCTGGTTCTCCTTCATCAAGGCCTGTTCTTCTCTATGTTTAACAATTGTGTCTTTAAGTATGCTTTTTAGTTTTTAAAGACAATTTAGAACATCCTCTCTCATCACCTCAAATTGGCATAGTTCTTCAGCCTCCAAGCCTGAGAATCTGAGTTTTGGAGCGGGTATATGGTCAGTATCCTCCACCTTGAAGACAGATGCAAAGAACTCATTCAGCTTCTCTGCAATCTCCAGATTGTCCTTAATAATCCCTTTCACACCTTCATCACCTTAAGGGTCCAACTGCCTCCCTGGCAGGTTTTCTGCTTCTGATATATTTAAAGAGCTTTTTGTTATTCCCCTTGACACTTGTAGCTATATGCTCCTCAAACTGTCTTTCCCCATCCCTTATTATCTCCTTGCATTTCTTTTGCATTTCTTTCCCTTTCTGTTCTCTTCATTTGTGCAGGATTTCTATTTTCTAAAGGAAGTCTTCTTGCCTTTTATAGCTTCCCTGACTCTGCTTGTTAGCCATGCTGGCGTCCTCCTGAACTTGGTGGTACTTTCCTCCTTCTTGGTATACATTCGGAGTGAGCTTCTATTTTTGTGGTTTTAAATAAGCTCCTTTAATAAACTCCACTTTCTGGAGTGATTTGACTCTCCTGACTTTCCCTTTCAGCTTCCTTTTTACAAGTCCCCTCATTTTTGAGAAGTTTCATCTTCTGAAGTCCAATGCATCTGTGTTGGACTTCCTTTAGAGGTGTTCAGGCTGGCTCAGTTTGAGCCGGACTCGACACCAAGCTGACTCACCTTGACAAGTTTGGGGTAGAACGGGACCAGCATTGGCTGGTCCAAACCGAACCAGGTCTGGTTCGAACTGAGCCAGCTCAGAGCTCTACTGGTAAAGGAGAATCCAGTGAGGATTCCCCTTTACCAGTAAAGAGGCAGGGAGGCTTACCCAAGGGTAGGGAAGAGCAGAAGGTTCCAAGTTCCCTCCCTGGCAGCATCTCCAAGATAGGGCTGAGAGAGATTCCTGTCTGCAACCTTGGAGAAACCACTGCCAGTCTGTAGACAATACTGAGCTAGATGGACCAGTGGGCTGACTCAGTATATGGTAGTTTCCTATGGTCCCATGAGTTTTTAACTTGATGTGTGAATAGGACTTCTCTTTAGCCAGCCTATCTTATAGAGTGAATATAAAAGGGAGTTGCAGGAAGGATGGGGAATAATAAATGTCTCTGAGGGTGGCAACCCAGTTTTTTAGATTCTCGGTGCTCAATATGCAGCAGGTTTAAATCTGGCTTTAAAAAATGATGCTCCATTACTCAGTCTGAACCGTCTCACCAGCTCCTGTCCTCCTTCTCATCTCCCTCCCTGAACTCAAGATGCGTTGAAAGATGGCACTTACTTCATCTGCTCCAGAACATCTTACCTCCTGTGACACTCTCAGTCGCTTTCAATCTGGCTTCAGACCTGCAGCTCCAGCCAGGATGACAGATGTCCATGCCAGTGTGGTTAGCTTTGTCACTGCAATTAATCTCACATTGCTGGTGACTTGCTAGTGGCGTGGAAGGGAGGCTGTTGTAAATTCATTTCTCTGGCTGCTACCTTAAGGGTCTTTTCTGAGGTTGCCACCCTTTATTTAATAATAATAATAATAATAATAATAATAATAATTATCTGGTGCCTAGGGGTGAGAGCCTCTGAGCATGTGCAGAGTCCCTTTCAGCTCTAAAATCCTAGGATTCTAAATTATTACCCTGCACCGCCTTCTATTGTATCAAAATAACACTTATATTGATATCCTGGTAATATGAACATTTAATTAATCAGTTGAAAGGTAGATGATTAATTAGCCTGAAACACTTTTATCCAGTTGCTTTTCCTAGTGAAAATGTTATTTTAAATTATCTTTTGGATAACTTCTACAGCAGCTTCCTATTAACGACCATCAAAGTAGCTTTAAAAAATATTAGAAAAAACGATATAAAACAGCAGCATTTATAAAACAACATCCTAAAACAGGGTTTCTAACCTTGTGTCCCAGATGTTGTTGGACCAGTTCCCATTATCCTTAGCCACAATGGCCTTCAGCAGAGAATTGTTCAAGTTTAGCTTTCTCCTTGATATGCTAGTTTTCTGTGTATAGGGATTAATTTTTTAAGCATCTAAAATCCACTGTCTTGCCATCTGAAATGGTGCAGTCCGGGAAGAATTTTGCTGAGTAATCTGCAATTGGTGTCAATCTGGTCTGATTATATAATATCAACATAACCTAAAAACGTCCTAGAAGGTGCCTGTATAGATTTAAATAACGGAGCTTAAACGTGAAGCCAACCCAAAAGGAAGCAATGTGTTCCAACTGTCCCTATTTAACTGTTACCAGTTCTTGGTAAATTACAGTCCTTATTTTGAGCTTCTTTTGCCTTTTGAGTGGTCTTGGGATGCCTTTAAAGAAATCTTAACCGTTCTTCAGACTTCATCCATTTCCTTTGGGTTCTAGTAGTTGAATATCTGAGGCTTGAACAACACATTAGATGCTAACATGTAAAATGAACATATGGAGTCAGACCATTGGTCCATCTAGTTCACCATTAAGATGTGGGTCATCTCCATCCATTTTCCTGACATACACGTTTGTTCACTTCTTTGCACTTTACACTGCCCTGTTCAGACATTATTTTTTGAGGATGTACTCACATACCATCTCCAACAGCACTCTGAAAATCTCTCTCCTTGCACATCACTCACGCCATCCTCCCTGGTGGGTCACTCATGCTTACAGCATTGTCAGAAGAGGCGAATACTGTAAGCATGATGTGGTTGGCCCAAGCCTGCCAAATCTAGGGGTGTGCACAAACTGAAAACTGGGTACCGATTCAAATCCAAACACTTGGTATCAATTTGAATTCGGATTCATTTGGCCCAAAACAGGCTGATTCGATTCAGATTGGTTTTGATTCAAATCAATCTGAATCAATTCAATCTGTTTTCTAAGTTTAAATCCTATGAGGGGAGGGAGGAAGGAGGGGGAGGAGAGCCTCCTTTCATCATTTTTTTTTTTTTTTAAGAAAGAGTTGCCAAGGTGAGGGAGCAGTACCTTTTGAAGTGCAGAGAGTGCAATGGTGGGGAGGTGGCAACTCAACCCCCAGCCCCCTGCAGCCCACCAGCCTCCTTTTAAAAAAGATTCAGAGGTGTGGAGGCACTTTTGAATTGTTCCTTGGAGCAGTAATTGCAGAGCTTGCAGGCTAGTGTTTCTTAGTTTGTTACGTTACAGATAAAACACAATAAAACAGATGCAAAGTCATGCAAGGGACACCAAAGGAAAATAAGAAGTCTAACATGAGCTAACTAAAAAACTGTTCCCTGGGCTAAAGCTTTCCCCGAAGCCAAAGCCCTGGATTCCTTCCTGAATTCACCAAATCCATGGTAGAGACTTCAGTCCCCTGCAGTCCTCACTTCCCAGGCTTGCGGTCCTCCTTGTTGCACCCATTTGCCTGGCCAACAACCCATTACGAGCCCAGCCTGGCTCCAACTGAGAACAAAGAAACTCTTCTCTTCCTGCCGCAAGGCCCTCTAGGTCCTGCCCACCATGTGCCGAGTGGCTGATCCCTAGAGGTCACTGCCTGTCAGTCAAAGAAGGGTCACTTCTGGTTCATTCTTTAGGAGAAGGAGAGGCTTCTCCTGTTACCAGAAGATCAAATAAGTCAATGCAGGAAGAAGAAAGGAAAACAATTAAATACACTACAGCACTTGAAGGCTCTCCTCACTCTTTTGCCTTCATCCTCACTAGGGGTGCACCTTGGTAATTTTGGAGCCTGGACCTCCAAAAAGGGCTTTGGAGCCCCCCACCCCACCCCACTTGAGGGTTTGAGAAGGGTGTTGGAGGCAAGTTAAATCTCTTTTTTTTTTAACCCTTCGTTTCAGCCACTGCTGTGTGGCAAGGATGGACGCTGTGCAGTGAGGATGGAGGCAGCCGGCAGGGTGCGGGCACTCGAGGGGAGACTGAGGCGGGGAAGGTGGAGGTGGCGGCAAGAGTTCCTTCCCTGAACCCACCTGCCGCTCAAATGATAGGCCAGGCCATTTTCGGCCCATTTAGAGGCTCTCTGGGTACACGTGCGCAGAGGCCCGAAATGGGCCAGAAACCGCCCGACCTGTCATTTGATTGGCAGGTGGGCTCAGAGATGGACCTCTTGCCACCACCTCCACCTTCCCCGCCTCAGTCTCCCCTCGAGTGCCTGCACTCTGCTGGCTGGCCCCATCTTCGCTATGGTCCCCGCTACACAGTGGCAGCTGAAAAGTTTTTTAAAAAAGATTTAACTGTGTAGAGGGGCAGTGGCGGGGGTGGGGGTGGGGTGCAAGGAAGCGACGGGGCTCTCAGGAGGCCCCCCAGAACATTTGGAGCCCCCCCCACCGGAGACAGGAGGCCATGGACCAAATCCCCAAGGTCTGTGGCTAAGTGCACCTCTGATCCTCACACAGCCTTGAAGAATGGTGGCTTATCCAGGGCTAATCACCAGCTTTCAGCCTAAACCAGAGGTTCTCAAACTATGGTCCCAGTTGTGGTTGGACTACAACTCCCATCACCCCCATCCACAATGGCCAAAGGCCACAATGGGAGTTGTAGTCCAACAACATGGAGACCAAAATTTGAGAACCCCTGGCCTGACTGACCTCCCAGAGTGGATGCAAGAAAGATAAAAGGGGTGGGGGGGCTCCTTGGGAAAAGGGTGGGGTATAAATGTATTAAATAATCATGATGAGCATATTTAGTTCCAGGCTGGTGGGGGTGGGGGTATGGCGTATGCGCATCTTGCCTCTAGTGACCTCCATGCACATTCATGCCCAAATGTGGGCCTGAAATAGGTGCAGCAAAGGCAGAGCCGTCCCTGTTTTCCTTTGTGACGTGTTGAAGGAGATGGGAGACGTTGCTGGCATCTTTCCCTCTTTCTCTCTTTGCTGTCCAAGGGAGTCCCAGGTCCTGGGAATTATCTTTGGCTGACCTCCTTGCTGGCAACCAGGCAGCGGCTCAGCCACTCAGAGGCCGGGGTGACTGTGTGTTTATTTTCCCACACCGATTAAACATCGCTGATTAGCTCAACTAATTAACCATACACTAGCAATTACTCTCTGACAGGTATCTTTGGAGCCTCTAACAGCTGTTACCAGAAGATCAAATAAGTCAATGCAGGAAGAAGAAAGGGAAACAATTAAATACACAAATGAAGCAGGCAGGGGAAAGGAACCAAGCATTACCCAAATCCCTCTCCAATCATTCCCACCTCAAGAGCAAATGGCACATGGCCAGGACATCTTATTGCTTTTGGGAGGCATGTGTGGCGGTCATCTTCCTCTCTCCCCTCGATGGGCACCTGGGTTTGCTTCTTTACACCCGGACCAGAGGAGTCTAATCACTGCTGCACTGTTTTGTTTAGAAGGTTGATAGGAGAATCCCGCCTTTTAGAGCAACGTCAATGGAAAAGCGCTGAGAGTGGATGAGGGTAGGATGGAGCTCTGGTCCAGCTGGTGGGAACTGTAACTCAGCCACTGCATCCTCCTTGAGGACTAGTGAGGAAATGAGAAGGAAAATTAGCCTCTCCAGCTTAGTAAAGAAATAAGTGGAGCGGGGCCAAGGAGCTAACAGTGCCTTCTACCTATCTACTATCTGCCAGTTTCCAAAATTCCATCACACTCTGACCAAGATACAAAAACCAAACCAATGTAGGGAGAAGCAAGTATGCGTATCAGGACCAAATTAGATAATTTTACAAAGATTCATGAGTGGCTCTCCTGAAGCAGCCATTGGGGGGAATAATGGTGTGCACAAAACTGGTTTGCCTGGTTTGGTTCGAATCCAAACCGGATTCGAGCCAGACAGGGCATATTGGTTTTGGCACCCTGAGCTAGAACCTCAGCTTGGCTCGATTTCAAGCTGGTTCAGGGTTCTAAAGCAAATTAAAACAAAAAAAACAAAAAACCTTACCGCCAGGTTCAGCAGCCACAGGGGGAGGGGGGGTACTGCAATGGCTGTGGGGTGGGGGTTTCTGCAGCATTTCCCCCTCCCCTCACTGGCCTCCCCCAGTATTCTATGGGGTGGTTCATCCCATTTTCAGGCTGTTTCGGCCCTCTCCATGGCCGCAGTGGCAATTTGCATGGCCAGGGCATATGCACAACAGCCTCCAAAATGGTCACTGAGACCACAGAGAGGGCTGAAATGGCCCCCAAATGGGCCAGACTGGCCCATAGAAGACCAGAGGCCAGTGGGGGAGGGGAAACCACTGGAGACACACAGACCCTGCAGCCACGGCAGCACCCCCCCGGAGGCCACCGAACTTGGCAGAAAGTTTTTTTAAAAACATCCCCCCCCCACTTTAGAACCCTGAACCAGCCCCGAGCCAGCCCAGGGGGTTCAGATCAAGGTCAAGCCAAACCAGCCCAGTCTGGCTCAAGTGCAAGCCCTCAAGCTGGCCTGGTTCGATGGTGACCCAACTCTACCTTGAGCCGGTCCCCACATCCCTCGAGCCAGTTTGCACATCCCTAGATTTGGATTGGGGTCACAGTGTCAAGAAGTGGGTTAACCCTCTCCCCCCCATACCATTTTCTGTACCTTTGGGGGATAGAAACCCTCCAAACAAAATCTTCTGTTTGCCACATGAAATAAAACATACCTGGCAAACAGCCACATTTGGGAGTGAGGTCCTGTGAGAAAAATGCCACAGGGGAAAAAAGTAACCCCCTTTCCCCACACCATAGCTCCAATCCCAGTCCTCACCCACACCTTGAACAACTTGCAGGAGGAGATCCAGTCTCCAATCTCCCATCATCTCCTCTTTCTTGGCCCTCAGTGGCTGGGATCAACCAGGGCAATATACCCATTCAGCCCGTAGTGGAGTCCCAGAATACACCTCTGTAGTTTTACCGACACGAGTGAATGCATGCCATTCAGTCCTATGATAAAAGGTAAAGGGCTGCCTTTGGGGAGTCTGTGGCAATGAGGATGAAGCCTGTTGTCATCCCCTGATGCTGGGTGGCCCCACACTGGCTCCTTCGGATCCTCCAGGTGAGGAGGGCGGCAATATGTCCCTGTTCATAGAGCACCTTGAGGCAGACTATCCTCCCTGTATATACCTCCCTCCACACCCGCAATGGGCTTCTTGTTTTGGAGCCAGCTTGGGAGTTCCATCCCTTCGTCACATTGTAGAGTGACCAAGAAATGAGACACAGGGAGGGACTCTGCAGAGGAAGGCAGTCTAGGCCTAGAAGAACAGGCTTGCTTCTTCGGTGCTCCCATTCAGTCTATGTAACAAAATAAATGGGCTGCAACTGGGGAGACTGTGCAAGGAAAGGCAAACACCCCCCCCCCCGGTGCGCCCCACCTGCGAGGCGTGAATACTCCCACCCTTCAGTACCCATTCTGCTCAAAACCCGGCCCCCTCCCCACATACATTCCACCACCCTCTCAGTGCCCCCAGTCGGGCCCTGTACATGTCACAGACCACTCAGCATGCTGGGAATCTTGGAGCACATGCCAGGCACCTCCGTGCATGTTTGGAGAGGATTGCGGAGCCGATTCTTGACATTGCATTCAACTCCCCGGCTCCTGGGGAGAGAAATGTTATCCTTTCACTCTCTGCTGACCCTTTCCAGAAGTTCCTCAGCCGTTTGGCTCAACCCTAATGAGAAGCAGTGCCATGCGTCTGTTTGAATTGTACACCAGTCGGCTCTGGCAGTTGTGTGTGAGGCAGCCTGTTCACCTCCCTTCAACTTTCTCCAGTCTCTTCAGTTCACAGGAGGCAAATCTCCAACCCATTCCCAAGTTTCCTGCATCCTCAAAGGACAGAAAGATTGTGACCGAAGGCAACTGCTGGTCCAAACGGGAGAATTGTAAATAATGTAAGACAATGCAGTTAGCAAGAGAGCTGGAGGCGGGGTGGAGGGCGAGAGAGGGAGCCGGAGAAAGAGGCTGCGACTTTTGGTATTGATCAGGAATTAATATATAACCTTCAAGAATGCAGTACAGAAGTTCAATATGGTTGTGAAAGCCCAGATTGCTGCTGTCTGGGTGATAAGTTACCCCTGGATGCCAGAAGGGATGCAGCTGCTGATTACAAATGTATTCGGAGAAACCTGAAATTTCAATTTGCTGCACAAATGTCACCAAATGGCGTCGGCCGCCCCTGGGATTTATGGAAACAGCCCTGCTGTCCGCCGCCCTCACTCCCTCGATCACTTCCCAAAGTTGGGGAAAGTGCTCAAGCCGACGGCCCCCGATAAGAAGGATGCTACCTCCAGCAAGTTAATTGGCGTGCAAGAAGAAGAGCTACGGCTATTCATCCTCTTCTTGCTTTATTGCTCTTCTCGTTCCTTGCATGAGCTGCTGTTCTCTTTATTTCCCTTTTGTCTCAGGCTCAGGGTTTCGGGAAGCTTCCCGCAGCCAGGCATGCAATGCCAGGGGAACCCTGCGCCAACAAACGGCTTCTGCTGCTTTTGTGCCCATGCAGAGTGGGCCACATCATATCCAGTTTTAGGATCCGGGGCTTTTGGTAGGGCAGCAGGAGCATAAAAGGCAAAGGAAGTGTGTGGAGCGCAATAGCCAGTGTCTTGAAAGCTTCTGCTTTTCACATGGAAAAATCAAGTTTCTAGTTCTTGTGAGGGCAAAAATAAGCCAGCTCAGGGGTTCCCAACCTGTGGTGCTCCAGATGTTGCTGAATGGCAACTCCCATCATCCCTAGATACAATTTATTGTGGCTGGGGATGATGGGAATTGTAGTTAAGCAACATCTGGAGTACCACTGGTTGGGAACCCCTGAGCTAGAGAATAAGGCTATTCGCACGAGCAGCCTAACCCAGGCTAGGGCAGCCCAGCCTGGGTTAGACTGCTTGTGTGCAGCGCGGGGATCAAGCCTAACCCTACTTTTAACCCTGGCCTTTAGCCAGGGTTAAGGGCACAAGCACGAGGTCGACTACTTGGCTGCCCCCTCCCCCCGCAGCCACCCCTTGGCCACATGGCAGCTTAGATTTTTTTTTTTTTAAACCCTGTCCTGTAGTTTCGCAAAAGGTTTCTGGGGTTTTGCGGTGCGGGGTGTGTGTGTGTGTGTGTGTGTGTGCCTTGCGGGGGGGCCATGGGGGGGGCTCATGGAAGGACTGGCCCAGGTGTGAAGATCACCTAGGTGCACCCCTGTGTATAAGAGGCAGACACAGCTGCAACCATGTGTAAGAATGGAGCCAGTGGGGAGGGCAAGGCTCACAAAGAAATCCTTCAAGTGAGAATCGGTGTTATCATCACGTCCTCTTTTCAGCTGGGGCAGAGAGCATGTCCCTATAATAAGGACACCCTCACTTTGCATAGGGAGGGAAGGGTGTCTGTCCCGCTAAACGTGAGCCGGAATTGATGCGTTCAGCCAGGCAAATCTGCCTCCCTGTACAGAGCGAGTCACTTTGCATCAGGAAGAAGGGCCCCCTGCCCGGCTGAAAGTGGTGCACAGGACGTTGGCACTCTGCTTTTTAGCCAAGCAGGCTGCGCACCCTACCTTTCCTCTGCAGAGTGCTCGGCACCCACCTCTGGGCCTGATTCTGAGCTTTGGACCCAGAGTGGCCATGGCAAGGCTTCCCACCGCTTGGGGGGTCTTGCCTGCAAGTTGCAGCCTCACCAAGGTCATTGCGCCAGTGTCCGGAGTTGCTGCCTGTGACAACTTCCAAAGCACATCCAGTTGGAGAGCTAAAGGCCAGCTCCAGCCTGAAAGGCAGGATGCCTCTGAGTACCAGTTGCAGGAGAGTAACAGCAGGAGAGAGGGCCTGCCCTCAACTCCTGCCTGTAGGCTCCCAGCGGCATCTGGTGGGCCACTGTGCGAAACAGGATGCTGGACTAGATGGGCCTTGGGCCTGATCCAGCAGGGCTGTTCTTATGTTCTTATCCCTGCACTGATGCAGAACTTCGCATTCTGCAAGTGGGGCTACAGCTTAGTGATAGAGCACATGCTTCACAAGCCAGAGGTCCCAGGTTCAATCCCTGGCAATTACAGGGAGGGATGTCTGAAACCTAAAGAGCTGCTGCCAGTCTGTGTGGACAATAGGCTGTTCACACGATCATCAAAATCAGGGTAGAAGTGGGGCTATCCTGTTTTGCATGGCCATAAGAACTCAAGCAAGTCCCTTCAGTCAAGGTTTTTCCAAACAGGGTAACCAGCTTTTCTACTCTGCTTTTAACTGAGCGCAGAGGAGAGGAGAGCTCACCTACCTTGATTCTCTGATTGTGAGGACAGACGCAGTTCTTCTATCCAGCCATCGCACAATGCACACCCTCCCTCCGCACAGGAACCTTAGAGAACCATGGCTACACTGGCTGCCATCCATGGATATGCCACTCTATGATCCTGAAGCTGGAGCAATTTCTGCACGCTACGTCCACTTCCTGCTCCTTCGTGGCCAATCAGAGGGCAGCTGCCGACATCATGAGGCTTCTCCACTCTGTTGGCAGTGCAAAGCATGCTGGGAAGGCAGAAGGGCCTTTAGAGGACTCTCCATGGAGGGGGTGGGGCTTTCATCTCCTGATTTCAATCATGGACACCACAGCTAGCATAGCTGTGTGTTTCGTGGTTTGCAGACCCAAATGGAGGTTCTGGCCTTGAGCTGCTGATGGGATAGGAACTCACTGCCCTTCAACCCAACCCAACCCAAATGGTCATGTGACCAAGCCTAATATTGAGTAAGACAGATCAATGAGCTGACTTAGAAGGCATATATGTATTCATTCATATACATATGTTAATATATCATCTACATACGTTATATCTATACACTGCTTCTGAATGCAGTGCAGGCAGACAGAACTTGGAAGGTTCTTGCCTGTCAGTGCTTACCTGGTCATTTCAAATATTTGCACAGTTGCCCCAAAGTCTGGGCTAGGAAGTCAAGAGCCTTCTGCTGGATGGGAATGAGTTGCTTGTTTCCATGTCGTACAAGTAACACCCAAAGTCGGCTGTGCTGCCTGAGCTCTTTGGCAGGGCAACCTCGTCACCACCCCTTCCCCCGAGTTCTGCATAAATTCAATTACATCTGAGTGGTTAACAGAGAGAATTTAAACATTTTCTCTTTACAGATCAATTTAATAAATCTTCCAGGGTTTAATTTTTCATTTCTGGATTGAGAGGGGAGGGGATGGGTGAATTATGAAAGTTTCAAGTCTTCCTAGAACAGCTCTTGGCTGCTAAATTATCTGTGGTACATAGGGCGTGTGGCTATTGTCTACACTTACAGACTTAAACTAGATTTATTGTCATGTTCTTACCCCAGGAAGCTGTAGCCCCATTGGCTATTGGTCACCAACAGAACATAAGAACATAACATAAGACCATACGAACCACCCTGTTGGATCAGGCTCATCTAGTCCAGCATCCTGTTTCACTAGTGGCCCACTAGATGCCTTCCAGATGCAGTGGCTCACTAGATGCCTTCCAGATACTGAGAAAGTTCTCAACAACCACCCCAAACTACAATTCCCAGGATTCTTTGGGGGTGGGGGGCAGCTATGATAGGCTGTTACAGTCCAGTAGTTACCCTTATTTGGAAATAAGTCATTGAGTTCCATTGGACTTTCTCCCAAGCTAGTGTGCATAAGTTTGCTGCTGTGCTGTGCAATCCCATGCATGTTTATTTGCAAGTAAGTCCCACAGTGTTCTACGAGGTTTACTCACTAGTATATATGTTCAGATTGCAACCTGAGGGCCATACTTGATGTAATAAGGAACTTCCATGACTGGGACTCTCAGGCTCGGTTCGTATGTAATGCTAGACTGGAGGTAGGCGAACCTGCGGTTACAGTTTTAAACTCCAAATCATCACGCCACAGTCGTTAGTCAAACCGCCACCTGCCAAACTCCAGTTCCAGGAGAGAAGAGCCCCTCCTTGCTGCTCAGCCTCCGAGGCAGATCCCAGCAAGCTACATGGCCCGACTGTGGGCAAAGCATCACTTTGTCAGCGAGGTGGCCACGATTGGCCATTATCTGGAAGGCGGCGTGCCAAGCACAATTGTGCATTTTCAGAGCGCTTGGCCCACCCTCGGCATGGATAGGGCATTTAAATCCACTTCAATTCCCTGCAATGCCATGGAAGCACTTCTTCTGCAAGCGATGGCACCTCCGTCCCCCCACCCCACCCCGCAGGAGTCCTGTACCCTAATAGTCCCACAGAAGCACAATTTCGGTGTGTGTGTGTGTGTGTGTGTTTCCCAGGGGAGTTGCTATTTTGCTGTTACTAAGGGAAGGACGGGGAACATGGAGACTTCCTAGGAGGTGATATGTAGATGAGGGAGGGCAAAGGATTTTTTTTTGGGAGGGGGGAAGGAGGATCTGTCCCATCATAACCAGGAATGATGTCACAAGGGGTAACCTCGGCAAAGCAGTCCATCCAGATCCAACCAAAATCTGCTGTCTGGCAGCTTGCTGCTGAGGGGGCATGCCTGTCATGAGAGGGCCAGTCTTTTGGGGAAGGCTATGCCCTTCTAAGGGTGCTGCCCCACCCACAGACCCACAGACTGCAAGCTCATGAGAAGAGCCAGCCCACCCACCCACCCACGTACCCAAGGGGGAACTCTCAGTGGTAAAATATAGAACAGCTCCCCCTAAACCTCCCTGCCCTCGAGCCTTGTGGAGACTTGCATGCACCCAAAGAATATCTAGATGCTCCATGTGCTATAGCTTGGCCAAGTGCGCAGAGTGGGGACATATGGGGACAGCTCATTAAACTCATTCAGAATTCAAGGTCCCAGTCCGGCGTGGCACCGTATGCAGATCTGCTGGTGTGTGGATCTGAGGAAGAGGGGAGCTCCCATTTTAAAGTGACCCCGGAACAGCATGGTCACCATTTCAGGATGCTTGCAAGGGGGCACCTGTCCATGAGCACCTAGCCTCCAAAGTAGATGCGCTGATGGGGGAGATACCGGGTTCAGGGCCAGACCTTTAAACCCATTCAAATTTCCCAGATTTGGTCTGGCGTGATGCCATATGCAGATCTGTGGGCACATGGATTCATGGGAGCTACCTTGGTTCGCCTCCTACTGTGCTTCCACACAGTCACTTCTGCCCAGGTTTTCCTCTTACCTTGCTTCCACACAACCAAAAATTGAGAGCACACGGAGCTCCCAAACCCAGGTAGAACACAGTTTTTGATTGTGTGAATGAGCTCCAAGAATGAGGAAGCCATAGCTGTGGTCTTTTGAAATAAGGGGCACCCATGACATTTTAGAGGCTCCCGTGATTCCCAGATTACGGAGAGGTTGTTAAATATGTCTGTCCCGCTTTAGCAATGGAGATCAGCACATGGAAAAACCTCCCAGACCTTGCTGGATTGAGAAATGTGCCTGTGGTCTGGAGGCCACTTCGTGCCTGCAGCAGAGCCGCTCTTTGGGTTTCATGTGAACCTTGTAGGCTTTGCAAAGCGCATTTCGCGCAACAGGCCGTTCATGGAGCACTTTTCACGATCAGTGAGAAGGGCTTGAGGGCGGGTGGCAGGGAAGGCTGCTGGAACTTTCTTTCCCCACAGATGATCTGCCAGTCCTTGGTGGGCGCACGCCCCATGCATCCAGACGATCCTCTGCTCCCATGGGCGCATGCCCCCATGCACCCAGACAATCCCCAGCAGCGACAGGCGTGCGCCTGTCACTGTTACAGAGCCAGCTAAAAGCAGCCCGCACAGCACACAATCGATACAACAGGGCGAAGAGAGTGCTCACTCCCTTAACCTCGTTTAGGAGGCTGGCTCCGCAGGCAAAAAGCCGCTGGGATTGGTTGTGATCCCAGCAGTTCTTATGAGCAGCCAATAGCAGGCTTGGCTGCCTTAGCCGGCTCTTGGCTGCGCGTGAGAACAGCCTCAGTGTGTTGTTTTTTTATGAAATCTGCCGCCTGTCAGTTTAATCAGCCCCAACCATGCACTGAATATGCAGACCCCAGTGTAAAATAAAAAGCAACATGAACAATTCAGTTGGAACACATAATAGCCACATTTGCAAAAAAAGAAAAAGGGAGAAAAAGGGTGAAAAAACACCCAACAAAACATGACCTCTATAAGCAGTTGTAGGTGTATTGGGCATAAGTCTCCCTTAGAACAGTGGCTGTTAACAGAAACGTTGCTATGATGTTGTTAAGCCAGCTGTTTCTTGGGTTCCTCTGGATGGATTCAAAGGATAAAATTATGGCTAATATGACATTTAAATATACAGTGCTTTGGGAAAAAGAATATAAAACACCCAACTTCTAAATCTTGTTGCAAGCTTGTTTCCAGCCTGTCTGCAATGTTCCAACCCCAAAAGCAAATGAATGAAAACAATTTCTTGCATGGCACCTCTGCTGGTATGTAGAACTCTCTGCCACTGGAAAGAACTAGACAAGTGCATGGACAGTTGGGATTCAGTAGTCCTCCAAGGTACGTTATTGACACTTTTCCTGCTTCCCACCTGATTCTGCCATGGCATCCCCAGATCTGACCCTCCTTTGACTCCTGCCTATACCTGATTTGGCTCATAGCTCAGTGGAGAGCATCTGCTTTGCATGCAGAAGGTCCCAGGTTCAATCACGGGCATCTCCAGGTAGGGCTGAGTGAGATTCCAGTCTGAAACCTCGGGGAAGCCACTGCCAGTCAGTGTAGACCATACTGAGCTAGATGGACCAATGGTCTGACTCGGTAGAAGGCAGCTCCCTACGTTCCTGTGTTGCTCTGCTCCTCCTGCCAAGACACTTGCTTTTCTGGATCAGGTCCCATAAGGACTGCAGGGCCCATTGGTGGCAAGGCCACTCATACCACAGGCTGGCTGGTCCCTCCTGCTCACAACAGGAACAGAGGAAGTCCTGGGAAAGAAAGAAGATGATGACGAGGACAGAGGAGCATGGCATTATAGTCTCTGGTTCAGAAATGGACTCAAAACTGTTTGTTCAAACCAGCTAGCGACACCTAGCAGTTCACGCCAGACTGCAGGATGGGTGTGGAAAAGGGCGAGGTGGAGGGTGGTGGGTGGCTTTTTGTGGGTTTTTTTTTGGCTCTTGTTTGGGTGAATAAACCAGGCTTGTTCATGGAATATTAATTAATAATAGATGAACACACATGCATTATTCATGCTCATAAAAGCAAATTTGCCCTCCAGGCATCGTGCAGGATCGGCTTATGACTCCCCCTCCCTTGGTTATTATTCTTTTCCCGTATTCTTTTCTCTTTTTTTACAGGTCAAGGATTCGTATTGGGCATCGCTGATCACCGGGTACTTGGGCTCCAAATGCAGCCACTGTCATGCCTGTGCATCTTGGCACACCAATCGGGGCATGAAGGTCCTAGCGGTGCCATTCTAGGTTTTGGCCTCCTTTGTAGTTAATCAAGGCTTGCTTGTTCAGCCCTACCAGGCACGCAAAGAGTCCCTGATGCAACTCAGCTGCTCTTATCATGGACAAATACGCCCCCCCCCCCTTTCCTATTCATTTTCCTGACAGATTTGTTCTGCCAGCAAGCAGTGCAAAGATCTAATTGGCACTGGTTCTGCAATACCGTGGAAGAAGACAGGTCTACTGTGTTTAGAGCAAAGGGGCCGGTTTAGGAGCACCCTCAGTGTATTCCACATGGACATACCTTTCCTCTCCATTATCAAGCCTGGGAACAAAAAGCAGTTCTATAGCTCTGCAGCAGAAACTGGCTGAACATAGCTCTGATTGGTTAGCACTTGTGCTGTCACCTAGAAACCTCTACCCAATCCCTACTATAGTTTTGCTCTTTTTGAGCCTTTTGGAAGGGCGGTATAAATGTTTTAATGATCGATCGATCGATCGATCGATAGATAGATAATATGTTACCTTTTATTTATTAATAAGGTGACAAATGAATGGATCCGCATACATGTGGCTCTTTTAAACCATTAAAAAGTAAGTTGGACAGCCCAGCTGAAGTAGGAAGGAAGGAACAAGACTAATTGGGGATGTCCCAGTTGCAACGCTAGGAGGAAGCTAGGTTCAGCCCACTGCAAACTGATATATCTTCACTCTTGGCCAACAATCAGTATCCCAGCTGGATGCAGGCTCAGAGTAGCAGCAAGAGTAGATCACTGAGATCCACTTGACAATAGTTTCCAGGATGAAGCAATTAATGCTATGTATTTTACGGCCTCATTACGTATATTTTTCAAACATTTAATTAGATCTGTATTTTTCTATTCCAATTTAATATTTTTATTGCATGACTGCTTTATAGTTTTATATTGTTTTAAATGTTTTGTAAACCGCCTTGACATTGTTTTAATAAAAGGCAATATAAAAGTCTCACAATAAATGAATGAATAAATAATGAATGAGTGTCATAGGGCAGGCATAAAGGTGCCTGTAGCAAATGGCATGCAAGAGGAGGCAGAAGGGATTGCAGCAGGGAGTCAAGAATGGCTGGGCCAGAGGGAGCAAGGGGGTGGCAATTTCGTAAGGTCTGAAGGTCAGTATGACTTCAGCAGAATGGCTGGGAGCACTGGGGCTACCTGACATAATGAATGGAGTTCCTTGCTAGCTGGAGTACTGAAATGATAGCCAATCGGCACCTGAGAGATCCCAGAAGGAAAAAACAAAGCTCTCCTAAGTCTTCTCGCATGGCTACTTATGTTTTTGGAGAGATGAAGGATTCATTACTACACCACCACCACCACTACTACTACTACTAGTAACAACACAACAACAATAATTGGAGCTGTTCTCACATGCAGCCTAGCCCAAACTAGGAAAACCTAGTCTGGGTTAGGCTGCATGTGAGAACCACCGGGATACGGCCCAATCCCGGTGAGGCAGCTCTGCCTAGCCCTGCTTTGAAACCCAGCTCTTAGCCAGGGTTAAGAGCTCGAGTGAGTCCTTAACCCGGGCTCCAGGATCATGTGTTTGCTGGTTTGCTGCTATGTTTGGCCCCAGCGAAAACAGAGGTGGACACCTAGTGTGCCCATCTCCTGGGGGGACACCCCCCCCCCAATGCATTGCACGTGTTATGCGGTGTGTTGTGGGATCTCCAGATGCTGGGTCACGTCATCCCAGCCTCCAGAGTTTTGCGCAGTAGGCACAAATTCTGGATCATCTGGGAGTGTGGTCTGCACTCTCAGAAACAGGCAGCAGTTGTCTGGGGGAAGGAAAGATAAACCAGCCTTCTGCCCTGCCCACCCGCCCACCGCCCTGCTCACCCGGTTGTATGAACATTATATTTGTAAGTTCTGATCTGGCAGGTTTTGGCAAACAGTGGGTTTATGCTAAGATTAGACAAACAGACTTCAAATGCTGCACTTTCAACCATAGCATGGATTTTTCAGTTCAGGTATGTACATTTTATAAGACTGAAACCCATAGAAGAATTAGGCTAGATATGGAGTCTGCCTACATTCTTATGAAGAATTTCTCCATGGTCACAAGGACCAATTTTTTTTTTTTTAAAGGAGCTGTGAAACCTCAGAATGCCACATTGGCACTATACATTTGGGATATGCACAAAGAAATCATGAATGAGCACAGTGTACATGCGGCCTTGCCTTTGCTATGAATCAAGAGGGGCTTGTACGTTCTGTTTAATTCCCTGGCAGAGCTAAGTGGGAGAGGAGAAGAGGGTGAAGGAACCAAATGTATCTCCCTCCTGCTCCTTAAACAGATGAATGCATTGGAATCCCTGCTGGGAGCCTGTACCTGAGGGTGTGACAGAGATTTGAGCTTAATTGTAATAATTTATTGGGCTGGAGTGATTATTGTGTGTTGGCTCTGCATTATAGCTCTGAGGGAAACTAAACAAGCAGATTTATGCTGCAAAATCTTTTTTCAAATATGGCTTAAACCTCTACAGAGGTCTGTTTAAAAAAAAAAAAATCTTCATCCTGCATAGCCTCTAATTCCCCAGGCACTATAATGAAGAGAGTTTATTCTTCCATAGAAGCAGCCTCGGAGAGATAAGAGGAAGATACAGGTATTATCCAGTAACAGATCAAGGGTCAGACGATACTACAACCACATCAGTCCCACCTCGCTCTATAAATATTCACTGGTGAGGATGTTCTTCGCATCTCATTGTGCCGGCGTTTTAATTACTTCCCCGTCTGTCACCTCTTCTCTGCTGGCTGCTTTTTTAATGATACATTGAAGGAAAGAAAGTCTGTATTTGAACGTAGTTACATTTCAGTGAGGTGGGGGAAAGACACAGGAGAGCAGTCGCCAACTCCCATACAATGCAGAGTTGGGCCATTGAAAGGTCTTCACTGACTGGATTGTGCCCTTGATGCAACTAATTTATTCTTGGCGCTGAATGTGGCTTTCCTTGGAGTTGGTGCACACTTAAAGGTCATTCAGATGAGCAGCCCCCCCCCCCCAGTCGTGAACAGCCCTAGGTGGGTAGGGCTACTCCTGTGGAGCACCAGCAATAGTCTGGGTTTTCGACCCAGGCTAAGAATGAGGTAGGCGGGCATGAGCGTGCCCTTCTATCCTACTCCCCAGTCCTGCCACAGTGCATTGTGGGATGCCGGAGGACTAACTCCTCTGGCTCCTGGCTCTGCTGCTCGCTGTCCCACCACTTGCCACAGCCGCCTTCCTGCCTTCCCACCCACCCTCCTCACATTGGTCCTGTGAACGACCTTTTACTCTTTCTGCTCAGATCCCAAATGCACCCAAGGTCAAATGGCAAAGTTCATCTTCTGTGTTGTAACTGCGAATGCTGCATGCCTGTGCTAATGGTGGGGTTTCTTCACAAGAAACGTGGACGCAGCAGTCAGGAAAGGAACAGGCCCTGCTTCCAGATATGTTGCAGAAAAACCCTACCAAGTTGTGAAGGAGATGCGTTGGTGAAAGGGACCTAACTTGAAGCCAAAGGCTGAAAAGACCTCTGGACCACAAGCGGGGTGAAAGGTACCATCTCCTGTAGTAGTTGAAATCAAGAAACAATTACTGAATCTTTGGGGTCTGTGTTGATTTGCTGTTTTTATGTTGCCCGCCAACCATCCGAGTCCCTTTGATGTCGCTTTGCTCCCATAGGGGGAGTGGACAAGCTGGTTACAGGCTCTTCTTGGTAGTCTGAAACTGCATAGTCCAGGATCCCATCTCCGGAGTCTTCTCATTCCATTTTACCACATGTGTCTAGACTGGGGGGTGCACAACTCAAATGGGCCCCAGTGGGCCAGAACCAACCCTGACCTGGTGTACGGGGGCCAAGGTCAATTTTCAGCACATCAATCATTACATTAAAATCAATTATTAAAAATGATAATGAAAGCAATTATTAGTTACTTGACAATCTTCCCCCCAGCCTGTGAATCAAGAGACCCACAATTTTAAACCAAGGATATTGGCCAGAAAATAGGCCTTATCCCTGCTGAGTTAGTGGGGAACCTGGAGTGCATGTACACCCATCACCAACCAAATAAATGTCCTCTCCTTAATTTGCTGTGGCTCTCAGACTGCAATCCTAGGCATGCTTCCTTGGGATGGAGCCTCACTGGGTACCTTGTGGGATGCATTTCCAAGTAAACAGGCATAGGAAGGCATTATAAAGCAGTTTCCAGATGCCATGTTGTTGCAGGATATTTCTACCTGGGAGGGTTGCCATGTTCTCGCTTTCCAAATCTGGACACCTAATTTGCATATTATGTAAATTAGCTTGAAAATAATTTTTGAGCAAAATAGTGACTGCACGTTTTGCTCCATAACTCCACTTCTACAAGGGGTAGAGCTTCGCTTTTTATTTTATTTATTTTTTAAATGAAAGCTGAAATCCAGGCAAATCCGGGTGGGCTAAGAAATCTGGGTGAGATGCTTAAAATCCAGGTGAAACCCAAAATTCGGGGGGGCATGGCAACTCTACTACCTGGGGGGCAGTAAAGAAGTACCAGGGGCCGAATCTAGCCCCTGGGCCTTATGTTGTTCAGGTCTGGTCTAGACCCAGCCTACACATAGGGGTCCCCATATAGCAGGAAACAAATGTCTGAATGGAGCCTATACAAATGCAAAGTTTCAGAAGAGAGAGGTGAAATAGCCTCCAGCTCTTGCAGGCTGCACTGCTGTGGCACCAATAACAATTCCTTCTAGTTCATTATTTCCTTGTCATAGACACTTCCCTGAGACCATCTGCCACTCTGTGACGATGCACCCAGTCAATACTGGTTGGTGGTGGGTGTACATATTCTGTCCAGCCAGAGTTCGGTTTATATTGGCTGATCTCATCGGACTGGGCTTTTGCATCTTGATTGATTGCCGCTCTCCATTTCCACATTAACTTGCAATGAAGTGCTCCCGTACACCAAGAGACATTTGTCATGTGCAGTTCTGAGAGCTGTTTATAACTTAATTTACTCCAAGGTAATGATGATTATATCTAAATATTTATGGAGAGGTCAGACGGAGTAAATGTCTGGCTAATTCTATCGCTCCGCTTTCCTGCTGCCTTCCTGCTCTTCCTTGGCCTCCATCCCCCCGCCCTCCCCAATGTCTTTTCTTCAGCTGGCCAAATTATCTGGATGTTCCCTGCAGACCTCGCTGCTAATTCCTTTGTTTGCGGTGACAGTGGAGGAAGAAAGCTGATTAACTGCAGGCATTGTTACTGCGCTGAGGAGCGTAGCCGAGAAGCTGAGCTGAGCTGCGAAACACCACCGCTCCTGCCTTTTTATTTTAATTTTGACCTGGGGGAATGTCATGGCCCAAATCTCAACTTCTCAGATAGATGCAGGATGGGTGACACAGGAGCCGGGAGGAGAACTCTGCTGAGGAAGGGCAAAGACAGGCAGACATTTTCAAGCAGTGAGACCCGTGTGAAAACTTCCTCATGGCACTCACTAACAATGCACTGTTTTCTGTTCTGGGGTTAGGCCTGCAAAACTGGTCCTGACCTGCATATTTATAGTGAAGTCAGTCTGAACCAAGGAAAAGCCAATTGTGAAATATGCCTATTGGCGAATGCAGGACTTCTCAGCTTTGGGTCCCAGATGTTGTTGGACTACAGCTCCCATGTCCCCATCGTCCCCTTTGACTTTTTAATTTTTTATTTTATTTTGGTATTTTGACAGTACAAAAGAACCAAGTTCTCAAACAAGAATAGTCATCCTTATCGATTATGGCAAGTGATGTATGTATATCAATGCATTTGTAGATCAATGCATTTTTGTATATCAATGCTTTTTTGAGGCAATCCACACAAGCAAAAACTGTGTTCTATCCAGGTTTGGGAGCTAGGTACTCCCAGTTTTTGGTTGTGCGGAAGCAAGGTAACCTGGGTAGCTTTTCCTCCTACCTTGCTTCCACACAATCACTTCTACCCAGGTTTTCCTTTTACCTTGCTTCCACGCAACTGAAAATTGGGAGCACACACAGCTGTATTTATTTTATTTATTTTATTTATTTTTACATTTTATATCCCGCTCTTCTTCCAAGGAGCCCAGAGCGGTATACTACATACTTAGATTTCTCCTCACAACAACCCTGTGAAGTAGGTTAGGCCAAGAGAGAAGTGACTGGCCCAGAGTCACCCAGCTAGTATCATGGCTGAATGGGGATTTGAACTCGGGTTTGCCCGGTCTTAGTCCAGCGCTCTAGCCACTACACCATGCTGGCTCAGGGTAAGCTATAGAGGGTGGAGCACCAATCCTTCTTCCCTATTCTGTTATTGATTAATACAGTTGTGGCCCATTTACTCCAATTCAGTTGTCTTGTGTCATCATTGGAGTATCATCTGTCTCCACCTTTAGGTCTGGTAGAAGTGATACTTCTTTAGAGACTGATGTTACGCTAGAACTGTCTTGCTTATGGTACTCGTGTTCATTTTTCTGTATCACTACGATCTCTGATGTTGTAGGAAGTGTGGTACATGTGGCACAGTTAGTGTTTCTGTCCTACAATGGCCTCTGATCAGGTTTTAGAAGCACCAGAAATGTGTTTGACCAGAAACCATAATTAGACCATAGATAGAAAATGGTGTGTTCAAGAGATGTTCAGTTGCTCAGGAAACTAAGTAGGTTGTAGTCCAGCTTCTCTGAGGGAAAGGGAAGTAGTCAACTTGGCTGTACGTAGCTCTGTTATGTGGTACACTTATTCAGAGACACATCTCTGCCTTCAGAGATGGAGAAAATAAATAAACACGAGTACCAAAGACAGCAATATTGTCTACTTTCAAGTCTCTGGAAAGCATAACTGGTACACTGGCAAACACCATACAAAGGATGTAGTAATACAAAAAGTGTGTTAGAAAGGCACAGAATGTATTTGATGGTTTGAGCAAGACAAACAACTCAAAAGAAAGGAGACCAGAATAGAACATTTTGGTCCCCCAATGTCAATTGATGATCTTTATAATTTATCCAGTCAATTACACCCATGAATAGATTGAATGCTTTCAGTCCTAACCTCATTCACGTATTGCACTGGCAATTGCTGATGATAATGGTGTGATAAACTGTTATTTTGCACCTTCAGCCATGGAAAAAGTATTAGAAGAAGGAAAAGGCTTGGGAGTGCAGCTAATGGTAATGTGAGATGGAGATTAATTGCAATTCATTTCATAAAAAAATTCATAGGTTGTTACTTTCACAGTGCAATTAGCTCTGCAGTCTAAGATCCCATTAGATGGTTGCAATGGACTCATAATGAGAAGTAAGAGGCCTGCCTAGCTGTTTAAAACTAGGGTGGGGCACTTGTATGTGTTTGTTGGGGTGTGTGCACACATCCGTATTTTATTGTCCTTGTGATGGTGTATCTGACTCTGCTTGGCGGAACTGGTACGGTGGCGCAGAATGTTCTGTTGCTCAGGGAACTAAACATGTTGCAGTCCAGCTTCTGTGAGGGGAAGGAAAGTTATCAGTTTGACTGGGGCAAGCTGGGAAGAAGCACTGGGATGTAGAGAAGCTAAGGAACAGAGAGCCCAGAGGCAAGAAGACTGGCGGGGAAAGGGTTCAGAATAGGCAAGGGACTGAGGAAAAGGAATCTAAAAGAAGTGTGGGAGGCTTGAAGAAAGGGGAAACAGGAACAAGGCACTGAGGCAAGAAGAAAAACATAACAGAGGAGTTTCTGAAGAAATTTCACAGCACTTAAGGTCATGAGGGAATGTATGCTATAGAGGTTGAGGGAGGCTGGTCAGCAGAAAGATAGGGCAGCTAAAACCTAAACAGTTAGGTTTTTGAAGGATTTCCTGCTTCTATATGATCCTGCTGTCTGAACTGTAGTTGGTGGGCATACAACACAACAGGGCCAACCTGGTTGTGGCACCCAGACTTTGGAACTCCTTTGACCATTGTGGCCAGGGGTGATGGGATCTGTAGTCCCACATCTCTTGGGGACTCAAGTTTGAGAACCTCTAAAAAGACAATCACCAGCAATAATTCAGAGGTTTCTACGTTGCTTTGGGGGCTTTTAGCCAAAAAGGCCTAACAGATTTTAAAACTTAATAAAGTGATTACTAGATCAGGAGTCTCTAGACCCTGACAGGGGTAACTTGCCACTTATGGCTTCTGGTGTCATGCCAGGATGCGAGCTGCTACAAGGGCCAAGAGCCCTCAGGGGCCAAGCACCTAAATTCTTCTGGATTTCACTTTTTAAATCCTATTTCAGACGAATGCAGGAGAGGACAACTGGCTCATTAGCTCTTTGTCTTTTGTTTTTTCCAACTTAGGACTAGTTTAGCAGGATCAGTTTGATCAAGCAATCAAGCGTTTTCTTCACTGCACCTCTTCTGGCTGTTTGTATGCATAAGATTCTTTCCTTTCCTTTCCTTTTTTTTTGCATGTTTGAATGCCTGAACACACACAGAAGACCTCACAGCATTCAGAAAAACAGCATATCAGAGAAAGCTAGGCGGAACAATTATCCCTGGCATGCTAGATTTCTACATGCAGCAAGGGCATTGCTAGGTACTTAAAAGATGCGGCCCATAACACCCCCTTCTGATAATTAAACTCAATCATACACATATAACAGTTCAACATATAACAACACACATAAAAGTTAAGACAATACAATAATTTTAAAACCATACAATTAAACAAACAGTATTTTTTTTTTAAACGTGAGAAAGCTTGGGTAAAAAAAATGGGTTTTCAAATGCTTTTTAAAAATTGCCAGAGATGGGGAGGGTCGTAACTCAGCAGGGAGCGCATTCCACAATCTCCGGGCCGCAATTATGCATAAGGTGGAAGCAGCAGAAAGCCAGGTGAGGCCAGGAGCTCCATCCCGGGCTCTGGGCAGGTGCCTCCGCTGCTGCATTTCCTTTCTGGAAGAGATTGTGGAGGTGGATGATGAGATTCGGGGCTCTGCGCCATTAGTTGGGGTCTATGCCCTATGGGCTACCCCGATGCAGGGTATTGCTTAAAGAGGGGGCATTCAAACATAACCCCCCCCTTCTTGCAACCCAAAATGGTATGGTCCAGGAAAGATGTGACCACTTGGTTCTACTGCACACAAACCGGCCCAGACTTCCAAAAGAACAGCACCCCATCTCCCAGGGTCTTTGCTACTCAGCAGACTTGGGGAGGCAAGCACCAGGGCGGCTGGCAGCAGGCAGCTTTGCTGGAGACAATGGATCATGGCAGCAGCCGCAGCCGCAGCCGCAGCAGCAAGCAGCAAGCAGCAGCAGCGATGAGGCTGCAGAAGCCTGCAAATCTCTTCCTCTTTTTGATGCCCCTGACCACCTAGGAAGAGCACAGAACCAGTGACCCCGGCAGCACAAAAGGGCTTTTGTGTCTGTAAGGAGTGCCAGAAAGGGGTCTTGAGAACCACGTAATCACAGCTCCAACAACACCTAACAGCTCCTGCAAACTTTCACCAATGTTTTCTAGCCAGGAGCTATTATGTCTGCACTTCAAAAATGCATGGGAATTGCTAGTTTATTTAAAGGAGAACTTGTTTCAGATTTTGCTGGAAGCAACATTAAGTTCCTAAGTTACTTCTGTCAATTATGTGCCAGTTTATCCCCCTCTATGGGTTGGTAAGGGAGGAGAGCTGGCCTTGTGGTAGCAAGCTTGTGGTAGCAGCCCTTTGCTAAGCAGAGTCCACCCTGTTTGTATTTGAATGGGAGACTACACGAGAGTGCCGTAAAACATCTGGGGCTGCTCTTTGAAAAGCATTTGCCTGCTTGCATGCAGAAAGTTCCCAGTTCCCTCCCTGGCATCTCCAAGATAGGACAAATTTTTTTTTATTGAACCAACAAACTACCAAAGCATACAGTATGTTGCCAAGATAGGGCTGAGAGAGACTCCTGCCTGCTGGGAATATGCGAATCGGCTTGACCTCAAGCTGGTCCAGCTTGAGGACCAGTTCAAACCCATTAGGCCAGTCTGTCTGGGGCCAGTTCAGCCATTTTAAAAACTTTTTTTAAAAAGGCACACTTACCACCATCGCTGGGCCAGTTCGCACATCCCTAGCAGGCAGAAGTCTCTCTCAGCCCTATCTTGGAGATGCCACGGAAGGAACTTGGAACCTTCTGCATGCAAGCTGGTAAGTGCTCTTCCCAGAATGGCTCCATCTCCTAAGGGGAATATCTTACAGTGCTCACACATGTAGTCTCCCATTCATATGCAACCAGGGTGGTCCCTGCTTAGCAAAGGGGACAAGTCACGCTTGCTAGGTCTTATCTATCTCCCTGAAGGATTTTCCAAATAAACTACAGTGGTCCCTCGACTTACGATGTTAATCCGTTCCGAATGCACGTTCGGAGGTCAAAATTTTCGTAAGTCGAAGAGCGCATCCACACGGAGGTCTGAAAACATTCGTAAGTCGAGGAAGCCGCATCTAAAAATTCGTAGGTCGAGTAAGCTGCATCTAAAACGGCAACGACTTCCGGTCTTTTTTGTCATTCGTACCTCGAAAACAGCGTAAGTCGAGTAGTTCGTAGGTCGAGGGACCACTGTACTTTATTTGGAAGGTTAACTCCATGTCTCCAGTCGATGTTAATTAGCAGTGCTCCCTTTGTGGCCAAAGTCCAGGGCCTCCACACTCCCTGCCCCCCCCCCATCCTCTTTAGTCTGTCCTGGGTGATGTGGTCACTGTGCCACGCTATGCCGCCAGCCTGCACTGTGCCAGGCGGACAAATATGATTGTGATCTGCACCAGGAGCTTTAGAGTCAGAGAGGGGAGTGGAGACAGAAATATGTGGGATGGGAATAGGTTAAGTTGTGTGTTGAAACGTTTCTGCTAGTGCATGTTTGCATAAATATACCTGTTTTATATTCTGACATTTTTTGTGAGTTCAGTTGCTGTTTGTACCCTCAAGAACCCATGTGTTGAAAATACCCCACTTGTCATGGTGTGTGTGTGTGTGTGGGGGGGTGATGCTTAAGTTGCAGGAGGCTGGGGCTCCAAAGGCATTTAGGTCCAGGCTCCAAAATTACCTAGGTGCACCCCAGTGCACATCTGCTGCTGCTTCCTAGTTCTACTGTAGTCTAGTAACCTTTTTATCTAAGCTGTTTGGGCACCGTCTGAAAAGCCGCTAATTACAAATAAATAACATTTTGGAACTCCAGAATCCAGGGAGACATTTGAAAGTGTCCCTAGTTGAGAATGAATCCTAGAGTTTTTAAGGCTGGTTTCCATAGTGTGGAAATCAGTATCGGCTCCCAGTCCACCGTGGTCTTCCTTCTTGAGAGAAGACCTTTGCTCCTTATTGGAAGGGGGACCAGAGTGAACTGAGAGAGGCCAGTAAACATGTTTTTAAAGGAGCCCAAATGCAATAAATCTAGCTGAGTATCTCATGTGGTAGAGTGCCAAAGGAACAGATTGCTTGCTATCCCGTAAATACAGCCCTTGTTAAACCTTTACTGCCCCAAAGTCCCATGTCTTGTAAAAAATAAATCCTGGACTTTAGCCCACTGAGGTATCAAATGCTAGGGAGCTGAGCTGCACAAGCTTCAGTTGAATGATGCCAGCTCACAGCAGTGCGGGTTTGCTCTAGATTACAATGTCAAACAGAGCAGACACCCCTAGAGGTGGGCTGATCTGAAATAGGAGACATTTCACGATGATCTCTCTGTGGCTGTATATTCTGGAATATCAGATGGGTTCTATCTCTATAGGTTTAATATAAACAAGGTCTGGAGACTAGACACGGCAGCTGTCTACAGACTGGTGCACTTAACAGGTGAACCTTGACCACCAATTGTTAGCAAGCCAGGAACATGCTTCACCTGTGTAAACCAAAGAAACAGGAAAAAGCTAGACTGACAATTCAATTGTCTGGAGATGAAGCTTCCTAGTACCTTCTTCTCCACCACCCCAACCCCTGGGGCTGGAGTGAGAGTTGTCCACAGACCACAATGGAGAAATGCAGTTGTGACTGGGGAGCAATGTGTCCATCTTGCAAAAAAGGCTAGCAGCCAGGATAAGAGTTCATGCTCTTTCTACCTCAAAGCTTATTTCATCTGAAAAATATTTCATTTTTTAAAATGAAAAACTTAAAAAGGAAGCTGAAAAGGAATGTCACGAGGGTCAAATCACTCCAGAACGCATGGAGCTTTTTAAATACCACAATAATAGAAGCTCAGTTGGAATACATGCCAAGAAGGAGGAAAGGTACCTGCCATCAAGTTCAGGAGGACACCAGTGTGGCTAACAAGTAGAGTCAGGGAAGCGATAAAAGGGAAGAAGACTTCCTTTAGAAAATGGAAGTCCTGCCCAAATGAAGAGAACAGAAAGGAATATAAACTCTGGCTAAAGAAATGCAAGGAGACAATAAGGGATTCAAAAAGAGTGAGAAGCATATAGCTAGAAGTGTCAAGGGGAATAACAAAAAGCTCTTTAAATTATCAGAAGCAGAAAACTTGCCAGGGAGGCAGTTAGACACTTAGGAACATAAGAACATAGGAAACTGTCATATACTGAGTCAAACCATTGGTACATCTAGCTCAGTATTGTTTTCACAGACTGGCAGCGGCTTCTCCAAGGTTGCAGGCAGGAATCTCTCTCAGCCCTATCTTGGCGATGCTGCCAGGGAGGGAACTTGGAGCCTTCTGCTCTTCCCAGAGTGGCTCCATCCCCTAAGGGGAATTTACACTGTTCACACACATCAAGTATCCTATTCATATGCAACCAGGGCAGACCCTGCTTAGCTAAGGGGACAAGTCATGCTTGCTCCCACAAGACCAGTTCTCCTCTTAGATGATGAAGGCATGAAACAGATTATTAAGGAGGATATGGAGATTGCAGAGAAGCTGAGTGAGTTCTTTGCATCTGTCTTCATGGTGGAGGATCCTGACCATATACAGAGGCTTGCCTAGGTAATTCTGGAGCCTGGACCTAAAGGCCTTTGGAGGCCCCTCCCACACACACACAAGGACGCAGGCAGTGTTTTAAACACATGGGTTCTTGAGGGCACAAACAAGAATGTAAGAATATAAAACAGGCATATTTATGCAAACATGCACTAGCAGAAACATTTCAACACACAACTTAACATCTTCCCATCTCACATATTTCTTTTCCCACTCTCTGACTGTCTCTAAAGCAGAGGTCATGCTCAGCTGCCCGGCACAGTGGTGGCCCAGCGTCATTCAGGACAGACTAAGTTGGATTTGGTGTGGAGGCCCTGGACTTTAGCCCAGAAGTCCAGGGATAAGAGTGCCTCTGACCATATACCCTTTCCGGAATCGAGCTTCTCAGGTTTAGAGGCTGAAGAACTGGGCCAATTTGAGGTGACAAGGGAAGATATTCTAAACTGTCTTGAAAAACTAAAAATTAACAAATCACCAGGGCCAGATGGCATCCACCCAAGAGTTCTGAAAGAACACAAATGTGAAATTGCTGATCTCCTAGCAAAAAGATGTAACTTGTCCCTATAATCAGGCTCTGTACCAGAGGACTGGAAAGTAGCTAATGTCAGTCACTCCAGTTTTCAAAAATGGATCAGGGGGCGGGATCCAGGAAATTACAGGCCAGTTAGCTTAACTTCGGTACCTTGTAACTTGTTCATAAATGATCTTGAAGTTGGGATAAGCATCGAAGTGGCCAGATTAGCAGATGACATAAAACTATTGAGGGTAGTGAAATCCAAAACAGATTGTGAGGAGATCCCAAAGGAACTCTCCAAACTGGCTGAGAGGGCAACATAATGGCAAATGTGGTTCAGTGTAAGCAAGTGTAAACGGATGCATATTGGGGCAAAAAAACCCAACTTCACATTTACACTGAATGGGTCAGAGCTGTCGATGAATGATCAGGAGAGATATCTTGGGGTTGTGGGGGACATCTCGTTGAAAGTGTCAACTCAGTGCATAGCAACTGTGAAAAAAAGGCAAATTCCATGCTAGGGATCATTAGGAAGGGGATTGAAAATTAAAATGCTAGTATTATAATGCCCTTATACAAATCTATGTTGTGGCCAATGCCAATAGTCAACTAATCTTTGTACTGCAGATGGTGGATGGCTGTAACTGAGAGAGACTGGCTAACAACATGCCTGCATTGTAGTCCATGGTTGTTGTTTTAGTTCATCGTTAATGGCCCTGTAATTAGCCATCGTTAGTGTCCCGTAAGAGACAAGACTGAGGCTGGCTTGGATTCCCAGGCCCCCAATTACAAAATCCTGTCAGTCTCAGCAAACACCAATCAGCTTTTAAGTGCCGGGGCGGATGGCCAGTTGGTGGAGGGAGCTGGCAACCTGAATGTACAGCTTCCCTCTTCATGTTGCTCCAGAAACACACATTTGCATCCTCTGAAATGTGCAAAGCAACACTTAGTGAGAATGTGACAAGCCCAAGGGGCAACTACTGAATCTGTGGCGGAGTCACGAAACCCAATATGCTATTAGCTAGGTTAAAGTGGGTCTCCAACATCTAAAAGTTTTGAAATATTGGACTTGCTGGTATTATTCTCTATCCTCTCTGACCTGCTGGCTGCCCTTGCCCATTAGGGGTTTTTAAAATATATTTTCTTGGTCCTGCAAGGGCTTACGTACAGTAGCTGAAAATACGCAGGCCAGCTGCCTGCCTGGGAAACAAGCCGACAAGGCAGATGGTCTCAGCAGGGGTGAAGGAGTAGTTACTTCAGTAGGCCAGAGGCATCAGTAAAGAGTAAACAGTTTTGCAAAGCGAGCTGGGAGCTCACCCCATCCCACTCCGGTTTCCTTCTCTGCACAGCCCTCCTCTCCATGCTGCTCATCTTCTCAAAGTAGTCAGTCACAGAGAATTAACAGCAGTCTCTTGCCTGTCAGGGAAGAACAAACAAAGGGAGGCCATGCTGGTGGGAGAGAATCATGGGAGGCAAAGAATGCTACCCCCACCCGCTACCCAGCGAATATTTATTGTAACAGGGGTGTCAAACGTGCCTTGGGCATGTTGTCGAGCGAGCCTGATCTGTTGTCACCAGCCTCATTTGCTCCTCTCAGGAAAAAACCACCCTTTTCTGACCGTGGAAAGAAAATGAGCACTCCATATGCAGGGAGAGAAAGGGAGTCAGACAGGCTGAGTGAGGGGAGAATACATTAAGGATATATTTGGGGTTTGGGGGAAATGGGAAGAATTTAGACAAAAGGAATTATAGGCTAACGCTCAGGGGTCAGGTGGAGGGGAGAATCCCAACGCAGTGCTGATCATTCTGACTTCCTAACCAATGCTGTTGTGAATCTTTGCAGACATGGGTAAAATGAAATCTTCCACACCCAAAAGATTAATCAAGGTTCAAAGCTGCAAAAATTAATGAGACTTGGAGACAATTTCTCGTGTTTTGGAACTCTCAGTATCTAAGTCGGCATTTTGAATTTCATGCCTTGTCTGCTGTTTAAGCCTCTTTTATTTTCTGTTATGAAATGTTTTCAGGAACATAAGAATATAGGAAGCTGCCTTATACTGTGTCAGACCATTGGTCCATCTAGCTCATTATTGTCTACATGAACTAGCAGCAGCTTCTCCAAGGTTGCAAGCAGGGGTCTCTCTCAGCCCTAGATGCCAGGGAGGGAACTTGGAACCTTCTGCATGCAAGCTTGCAGTTACTCTTCTCAGTTACTCTTGCAGTTACTCTTCCCCATCCCCGAAGGGGAATATCTTACAGACAGTGCTCGCATATGTCGTCTCCCATCCAAATACAAACCAGGGGAGACCCTGTTTAGCAAAGGGGACAATTCATACTTGCTACCAAAAGACCATATCTCCTCCTTTTATGTCACATGTATACCAGTTTAGCTGTCATAGTTTCTTCCAGTTTCTTGGGAAACACAGTTTGGTACGGGTGCTGAGGATTCAGAACATAAGAAGAGCCTTGCTGGATCAGACCTAAGGTCTATCTAGTACCGCACTCTGTTTCACACAATGGCCCACCAGATGCCTTGGGAATCCACAAGGAGATGAAGGCATGCCCCCTCTCCTGCCATGCCTCCTCTGCAACTGGTATTTGGAGGCATCTGGATCCCCCTTTACAAGCATACCCCTTGAACTGCTGAAGCATTTCCATTTGAACTGGGGTCAGTTCGGTTCAAACAGACCGGCACCCCTCTTTCTGGGGCCGGGCCAGTTTGAGTTCCAACTGGTCAAACTGGTTGCACACATCCCTACTCAGAATCTGGGGGCAGCCTATAGCCATCAGGATTAGTTGTCACTGACAGACTTGCCCTCCATGGATTTGTCTAAACCCTGCTTCAAGCCATCCAAGCTGGTGGCTGTCACCACTTCCCATGGCAGAGAATTCCATAGATTAATTATGCATTGTGTGATGCTGTGCAAGAGATCCCAAGCTCTCCACACCATCACAGAACTCAAGCTTTCTGGGGAAAGATAATGACATGCATTAATATTGTTTATCTAGCTCTGGAGCAAAGATATTTGCTTTATTGTTATTTTTAAAACTTTTACCTTACCTTTCCTTGAATAAATTCAAAGCAGCTCACAACAAATTAATTTAAAACAAACATGCAAGGTACAGTAAATCAGGATAAATAGCAACAGCAGACAAAAAACACAACGGGCTTGTTCACACGACTGTTAACTGGGTAAGGACAAGCGCTCTATCCACCTTTGGGAGCTGGGCGTGCTCTTGATTTTTGGTTGCGTCCATGGGGAAGTAGGAAGTGGGTAGCATGATCGCCTTCTAAGTGTCAACTGGCTAAGACGGGGTTTCCCTCCTACCTCGTTCAAAATCTGGGGACAGAATCTGGGTAGGGCACGCTTCGCCTACCCAGCTGACAGTTAGCAGACAACCACACTCCCAGAGGTTCTTCTCACAACCAGCAAAAATCGGGCTAGGAGAGCCTAGCCTGAGTTTTGCTGCTCGTGTAAACCACCGGGCTCACAGGCGAGCCCAGTGGTTTACAAGCGGCTAGCCCGCTTTTGTAGCCCTCCCCTAAGCCTGGGTTTACGGAGCGAGTGCTCAGCTAACCAGGCTTAATGGATCGTGTTCTGCCGCAGTGTGGCTCCACGCCGTGGCAACTCACGAGGAGACCCCCCCGACCGGGAGGCTAAAAAGCAGCCTCCTGGCTCAGGGGGGTCTCTCCAGTATGCTCTGTGTGCTCGCACAGGGCATGCTGGGACGTCCAGGGGCCATGCAGACCCCCGAACTCTCAAGCCCCCGCCGGCTCCATGATGGAGCCGGCAGTCGTGTGGGCGGCCGATCCAGTTGCCCAGGCAGGGCTTGCTGATCATCTGCTGGGAGAGCAGGGTTAGCTCGCTCTTCCCGCAAATGCTCTGGAGGTGGGTCTCACCGACCGTGAGACCCGCCTCCCAGCCTCCTCCCTTGTTCTTTACTCCCACACAGCTCTCTTGTGTGAAGAAGCCTAACAGAACAACCTGGAACCCAGCGAGGGTTTAATGCAGCTAGTGTTGAAGCCAGGCGGGTCTCTCTAAGAAGGGACCTCCACAGGGTTGACATAATGATTGAAGAGGCCCTGCAAGAGGTGGTCTTTGCTGGCACAGATCCAGCATCAGTGGAGCCATTTCCCAGCCCTACATGGTGAGGCTGCATGGGCCAGGCAGCCTTGTTGAGGAGAGCAGCTGCACTCCGACTGACCTCTTTCTAAAACAAACAAGCAAAATGGAAGGCCGTTGTGGCTGGGGATGATGGGAGCTGGAATCCACAACATCTGGTGACCTGAGGTTGAGAATCTTGGCTATTAAGTAGAGGCACCCAAGTCCATTCCAAAAAATGTTTGACTCTCTCTGTCTGTCTGTCTCTCTCCTTACATTCCCCATCATATAGCATTCAAAGAAATACTTACAATGTACAAGTCATTTCCCTGCTGCTCCACCTAATGGTGCAGTGGGGAAATGATTTGATTAGCAAGCCAAAGGTTGCCGGTTCAAATCCCCGAGGGTATGTTTCGGGCAGCAGCAATATAGGAAGGTGCTGAAAGGCATCATCTTTCAGATGGTGAGGGAGGAGGCAATGGTAAACCCCTCATGTATTCTACCAAAGACAGCAGCACACTGTTATTTATTTATTTATTTATTTATTTATTTGATTTCCATACTGCCTTTCCAAAAATGGCTCAAAATGGTAAAGGTAAAATGACTTTACCTTTACAGGAAATAACAACAATAACAAATTGGGGCTATTCTGACGATTGGGAAAAATCGGGCTAGGAAAGCCTAGCCCGATTTTTCCTGATCGTCAGAACCACCGGGCTTGGCTGCGAGCCTGGTAGTTCTAGAGTGGGTAACCCACTCAAGAACCCCTGCCCCAAAACAAGATTTGTGGAGCGAGCTCTCCGCAAACCTGGATTTAATTATCGTGAGTAGCTACGGTGCGGCTTTGCGCCATGCCTACTCACAAGGAGACCTCCGGAGGGGAGGCGAAAAGCCGCCTCCCAGCTCTGGGGGTCTCGCCAGCATGCCCTGCGTGCTTGCGCAGGGCATGCTGGATCTTGTGGGGGCCAATTGGCCCCCGCTCCCCCAGCCCCCGCCAGCTCCGTCTCGGAGGTGGCAATCATGTGGGCAGCCGATCCGGCTGCCCAGGGCTCCCTCCCCGCTCGTGAGTGGGGAGAGCGGGCTTAGCCGCTCTTCCCTCTCACTGCAACAAATCAGGTCTCACAGATCGTGAGACCCGGTCCCAAGAGGCACAAGATCCCTGACTGCAGTCAGAGAGAGGTGTAGTGTCCGCAGACCTTTTATCCAAATGTCAACTGAATGTTGGTCTTTGCCTGGGATCCAGTCCTAGCACTGTTTTCAAACTTCTCCAAAATCTGGTGAGTTCTGGGGAAGGACTGACTCCCTGCAGGCTACTGTAGCCAAGTAAGTCTTGCTGTGCACTGAAGCTCTCTGCATTGGGTCCTCTGCACTGGCCCTGTGCAGGGAGCCATTGTGTCATGTTAGCAGAAGAGGTCTCTGCACATTCCCAGCGTCCTGCAGAGGCCTTGGGTGCTGTGCCAGAATACTTCTACCTCCAGTACTTTCAGGTGCAGGTTGGCCGTGGCCAGAACAGCAGACTCACTGCCAAATTTTGACCCTTTTCCTCCCAGCTTCCTGCAGGTAAACTCACAAGCAGTCTTGAGTGAGTCAGGAATGCCAATATCCATTTATTCTATTTATTGCTAAATTCTTATAGTACCTTTCATTAAAATAATCTCAAGGCAGTTTACAAAACAATATAAAACCACCAAAAAACTCTACACAATAAGAATTAAAATGGAATATTTAAAAAATTACAGATCTAATTAAAAGTTTAAAAAACATGTACAATATGTTTCTGGGTGAAATACAAAATGCTGCTTATTACCTATAAAGCCCTGAATGGCTTGGGCTCGGGGTATTTAGGATAACACCTTCTTCCTCCTCCTGAACCCTGCCTTCTATTAAGATCATTGGGGAGATCCAATTGCAGTTACCACTGGCTTGTTTGGTGGTGACCCAAAACTAGGCCTTCTCTAGGGTTGCCCTGGGGTTTTGGAACATGCTCCCAAATGAAATGAGAATCTCCTTATCTCTGGCTGATTTTAGCAACTCTTCAAAAATGCACCTGTTTTATTAGGCTTTAAGTTTATAATGAGTTAAAGTTTTATTGATGGTTATTTTAATTTGTTTTATATGATTTCAGGTTTTAATTGTTGTTGTACTTTAATTTGTAAACTGCCCAGAGATTTTATATGGGGTGGTATATAGATGCGATAGATAGATAGACAGACAGACACACAGTAAAGCAGTCAGTCCTACACACATAAATGCATATTGGTGTTGTAAATCTGTTAGCCTGGCTAACCCAACAGGATTTACAATCCCCTTCAGCACTCCCCCTGTGAGATAACCGAAAGCAGCAGCGAAACTGCAAGAAGGAAAAGAAAAGGCTCACAAAGAAAATAGTAAATGAATTAAGTCCCCTGAACTGAACTAGGTACCCCCCTCTAATAATAACAACTGAGTAATAAGTGAAAAGAAAACACAAAGCAAGGGATGAAACGAGTGAAGGACACCAGAACAAGGAATTAACGGAACAAAGCATGAAAGCATAAACAAAGCAAACTGGGACTTGGAAAAAGTTTGGAATTCAATTAGCACACTGTCTGCGGCCAGCGAAAGTTGCAAACAGCATCTGAGCAATTGAGAGACTGCTAAATATATATGGCTCAAGAGAACCAGCAGCCAATCAGGCTTCCCTGAGTCAGCACTTCGGCTGCCTCTCTTGTGATCTCCTGTGCCTGCATGACTCCCACTGAGCTTGCCTCTTGAGACGCCTTCTCAAGACAGGTGAAATCCCAGGCTCCTCCCCATCAGAAATCATGTCTGGCAGCTGTTGCAAAATCCTCAGCTCCAGAGTCTGATCTCCCTGCCAAATCCTGTTGCTGTGCCTCTGAGCCCTCACTAGCAGGCGAATCCTCCTGCTCTGACTCTTCTGAGTCAGAATTCTGAGCCATGACACCTGGCCAAATCCTTGCATTCTAGCTGAGATAAGGACTTTCAGTCCCTGTCATCCATGCCCTTAAACAGGCTCACACCCTACTCCGAAATGCATTTGTATAGAAATAAGTCCCATTTTACTTCCCAGTAAATGGCTCATGATGGTGGCCTTAGCTCCAGGGCAGTGGATAGGATTAAAACCGATTAATTACAATTCCACCCATTTAAGTGCTTTGAGAGTCACACAACTGTAAATTCCATTCTTTGTGTGGCAATAACCCAGTTTCTCCATTTTTAAAAAATTCTGTAGGGCCAAACAGTTCAATGAAAATGAAACTAGTTCTTCTGTTTGGGCACTTACGTGCAGTTTCTTGTTTCCTCCTGATGGGATGCCATACATTTAACTATTGCATTTTGCCCACCAGGCAGAAGGCATTAACCATTATAGTAGAAGCTTTAAGTGTTTCTGATCCTTGCAAATCACGTATAGGGTAGAGTGCTGGTTTCATTCTTCACACAAACAAAAGTGGAAATACTAGTAGAGTTTTGTGCTGCATCCTATCCACCATTTTGTGAGCGATGAACTTCTCCTTAGGCCAAGGACAGTCATCCCTTGCCAACTGCGGGTTTCTCAGTCGTGGTTTTGAGTATCCGTGATGGGGAAATTGTGGCAGGTCTTGCCAACCGCAACCTGAGTATCTGTGGTCTGGCAAGATTTTTTGGCAATGGGGGGGGTTCTGCAATTTTGGGGGGTTCAGGGGTGATTGGGGGGTTCAGGGGTGTTATTCAGGACAGGGGGTGATTTTCAGGGGTTCCTCTTACTGACTTGTGGTGATCTGGGGGGATTTGGAGGGATTTTTTTTTAATTTATTACTGTATTTTGTGATCCTTCCACGACTGCAATTCCCCAAACCCCCTGTTTGCCATTGATTTCAATGGCCCACCAACCGCGAATTCATCGACTGCAAGGTTTTCCTGGAACTGAACCCTCGTGACTGTACCTCATTTTAAAAGTAGCTTCTAGCTTTGGATGGGTCTGAAGCTGCCCTTAAGCTTGGCTCTTTTGCTGGTTTCCCCCCTCCCCTTCCTGATCATTCATTCCCAGCAGTAGCTGGTGCTCCTAACCTTTCCCTGTCAGCCACAGAATACAGAGACTTCATCTCTCTGCAAAATGCTTTCGCCTACAGTATCGCCTTGTTCCCGCTTCTATTCCCTGGTCTTTGGTACTTAGTTGACTGGATGTAATTACTGATTCTGGTAGCGGGACTGTGAGCCTTCTCCTGAGGGCTGTTACCCAGTTGGATGCTAGATTTAGTTCTTATGTGAATTGCTGAGCAAATAATGGAGGCCCTTTCAGGGCAGGGACACATGTTCAGTCATCCTCTGAGGAGAGCTGGTCTTGTGGTAGCAACAATGACTTGTCCCCTTAGCTTAGCAGGGTCCGCCCTGGTTGCATATGGGAGACTAGAAGTGTGAGCTATTTGTAAGATATTCCCCTTAAGGGATGGAGCCAATCTGGGAAGAGCAGAAGGTTTCAAGTTCCCTCCCTGGCAGCATCTCCAAGATAGGGCTGAGAGAGATTCCTTCCGGCAACCTTGGAGAAGCCGCTGCCAGTCTGTGAAGACAATACTGAGCTAGATGGACCACTGGTCTGACTCAGTATGTGGCAGCTTCCTATGTTCCTATGTTCTCCGTCTCCCATACACTCAGAAAGACAGGGGATGTGATACAGTCATTCTCATTTTATATCTGTATGTTCAGACTGTGTCATATATGCTTTCAGTTCAAGCGTCCAGCATCTTTTTCATGTGGACGTGGCTGTAGAATTATTATTATCATTTCTTGTTTACACATTCAGACAGGTGTTATTGACTGGTTTGTTTTATCCAGACATCAAGTCCTTCCCAAGGACCAGGGATGATTGGATTTTATGATCAATGTTGTTGCTGTTGTTATAGATATTGTCGCAGAATATACTGTAGGCTGTTCCCAGTAAAGTTGCTTTTTGTAATTGGCTGATGGTGATTTCTGTGGCCCCTATGGTGTTGAGGTGCTCTTCAAGGTCTTTTGGAATTGCACCCAGGGTGCCAATTACCACTGGGATTATTTTGGTCTTCTTCTGCCACAGCCTTTCAATTTCAATTTGTAGATCTTTGTATTTTGTGATTTTTTATATTTCTTTTTCTTCTGTTCTGCTATCCCCTGGTATTGCTATGTCGATTATTTTAACTTGTTTTTCTTTCTTCTTGACTACAGTTATATCTGGTGTATTGTGTGGCAGATGTTTGTCTGTTTGTAGTCAGAAGTCCCATAATATTTTTACATCTTCATTTTCTACCACTTTTTCAATTTTATGGTCCCACCAATTTTTGGCTACAGTTAGCTTGTATTTTTTGCAGATGTTCCAGTGTATCATCCCTGCTACCTTATCATGCCTTTGTTTGTAGTCAGTCTGTGCGATCTTTTTACAACAGCTGATTAGGTGGTCCACGGTTTCATCTGCTTCTTTAGATGAAACCGTGGACCACCTAATCAGCTGTTCTAAACATTGTTGTATTATTATTATTACATTTATATCCCGCTCTTCCTCCAAGGAGCCCAGAGCGGTGTACTACATACTTGAGTTTCTCTTTCACAACAACCCTGTGAAGTAGGTTAGGCTGAGAGAGAAGTGACTGGCCCAGAGTCACCCAGCTAGTTTCATGGCTGAATGGGGATTTGAACTTGGATCTCCCTGGTCCTAGTCCAGCACTCTAACCACTACACCGCTCTGTCTCCAAGGAATCCAAGGAAAAGAGTTGAGATATGCAAGGACAAGGCAGTGGAGTGGAATCAGGGATATTAACAATTTAATGAAATAGATATTATGTACAGAGAGGCAAGGGCAGACCGTTTTTCCATGTTCTTGCTGCTGGCTGTTTGTTAGCACCGCCTCTGCTCCAGGACTTCTATACAAGTAACTAAAGCCCCATTCAAAAGCTGGCCTGGATCAAGGAATGGATTAACCAAAAATCACCATAGTGGCCGTCTTGCAAGAATACAAACCTTAATGTGTGGATAAAGAGAGAGAGAGATTATATACCCAGGATGTATCACAAAAGTCAAACTGTCGGGGAATCCCTGAGGTGGAGCTGATAGCTGTGGGTAAAAGCAGTGAGCTTCATGTCAGGGCTGCAGGGAAGACCCTATTGGATGGGGGGACGAAGTAGACATCAATACGCCCACCTGGAAGTGTTCCTGCTGGACCCGGCAGGGAGTTGTTACCTCGCCATCAACAGGCAGTGTAGCTTCCCAGGATCGGGAGCCGCTCTCGCAAGATCTCAAGGCGAGATCTCAGAAGACTTGCCTCAGCTGTCAGGAGCTATATAAGGGAGGACTGGCCATTGATGAGGGGCCAGTCCAGGAGGAGGGCTCAGCGTGGAAGGAGTTTTGGGACTCTGGCTGAGCCTTGGGGGTAGCAACTCTAAAGCAGGGCTGGTGAATGGAACAAGCCCTGCCTGTAAGACTTAAAGCTCCCCCAGCCGAAAACTCTGAGGCCAACTCAATCTCCTTTGGCAGCGGAAGGCGGATGGCTATCCTGAGAGCCTGACAAAAAACAAACAAAAAATCTCCGACCTACTCAACAGAACAAAAGTCAAAGTTAATTAAAATCCTTCCCTTTGCCAATTAAACTCTGAGCTCCCAAAGAAACAGATGGGTCTTACAATGCTCACAATAGGTGCTTAGGCCTATATTTATCTGCCTGGAGAGCATGGGTTAGTTGTGGACCACCGACAGGCCAGATAGAATCTATTGTCCAGCAGTTGTCTACCATTGCCATACATAGTCCATGAGCCAGGCCCACAAATCTTGGCCAGCAGTACCATCTCAGGGGATGAATGGAACATAGGAGCATAGGAAGCTGCCATATACTGAGTCACACCATAGGTCCATCTAACTCAATATTGTCTTCACAAACTGGCAGTGGCTTCTCCAAGGTTTCTCATCCCTATTTTGGAGAAGCCAGGGAGGAAACTTGAAAACTTCTGTACTTCCCAGAGCAGCTCCATCCCCTGAGGGGAATATCTTACCTTGCTCACACTTCTAGTCTCCCATTCATATGCAACCAGGGTGGACCCTGCTTAGCTAAGGGGACAAGTCATGCTTGCTCCCAGTGCTCCCAGTGGTTTTTGGCAGTGTCTACCCACCCGAGATAGAAAACAGGCGATAGCATTGTTGCACTTACAGCTTTCTCTGTCTTTTCACCCCTTCTTTATCCCTACCCCCATACAATTAGGGTAAAATTGCAGTCATGTTTGCACAGAGAGAAGGGTTAGGGTAACAATGAACAAATCATTGTATTCTGTCCATGGACTAATATTTGGAGGACATTCCTGCCAATTTTCATTCCCATTCTTCTGACAACAGAATTGAGAACAAATTATAGTAGTTTTTGTGTTTTTTAAACTTTTAAAAGCTGTTAAAACACCACTGCAAATTTGATCACTGGAGGCCCAACGGTCAGGACAATAAAAGCATGATTTGAAAGCTGTAAGTATTGCAGTGCTATCACCTATCTTCCATCTCTAGGAAAAATCGAAAATCATTTCTCAAATGTGTCAAAAATCAAAATGAGCATTTGCCCCTCCAAATGGCACCCACCACCTCAACTAGCTCAAGTCCTAATAGCCTAATGGAGGGGTTCTCAGACTGGTGTACCCAGTTGTTGGACTACAACTACATCTGGACTACAACAACATCTGGGGAGCCAAGTTTGAGAGCCCCTGCTCTAGGCAATATTTGGTCCATAGTTGGGGCAAAGCTCATATTTCCTTCCAGTTTCCTTTTATATTTTAAGACTAGCCAAGTAGGAACTGTAACTGTTAGGATGCAGTCGTGCGCTTAAGGCCAAGTGCGTACGTGATGGTTTGCAGCTCAAGGACTCAAGTGGATCCTCTGAGCCGTATTGCACGCAGTGTGTCCCTGCTCTGAGAAGTAATAAATATCATTTAACAAGCACAGGTAGCAAAGTGCCATTCAGGCTGTGCAAGGCACCTGACGTTATGCTGAGATACTGCAGATTGGGTGCATTGTCTGAGCACTGAAAGAGCTGTGCACTCCACACTGTGAGTGGTAATAAAATGTTCTATTAAAATAGTTATTCCTCTGTTTTGCTGACAATCCATTTGTTTCTGTGGAAGCATGTTGCAAGATGACAGTTGCTGTGGACTTCAATTTATTCTGATGCAAAGGTCTCACGGCAGGAAATGTAACTAGAGAGCGTTAAAAAGAAAGCCATTTCTGGCGGGGGCTTGAACTGCAATTATGCAAAATGATGCTTGGGAGAGGTGCTACAGGCTGCTGGGCACAAAATTCTCTTTCCACTCTCTTGGCCTGCCACACTGAGTGAATTATCGCTGTTTTATAATCTACAAAGGTACTAGGCAAGATATTTTAAACAATAACAGCTTGGGGCCAGGCTCTCACAGAGTGGTAGCCAAGGTGATTCAGAAATCTCTGGCCAAAACAGTTCTGTATGGCAAAAATGCCATTTCTGTGCTCCCAATACGGGATGTCAGTCAGGACAACACATGCCGATACTGTTGTTTTACATAACTCAGTTCAATTTGCTTTACTAAAAACCCAGCACTTTCGTAATCTGAAATGTGAAGAATGACTTGATGGTAAGAAGAGAATTATGAGGAGAGAATTAAGCCCCTGTGGAGAAGGGAGGGATGTCCCCAAACAATAGTACCCTTTGCAGCCTTATTTGTGGGGTGTGTGTGTGTGTAAAATATGGGGGGGGGCATTTTGACTGTGTGGGTGGCAAGGGGGAGAAGAAACAGGGTGAAAGGTTGGGGGGCAGGATCTACCCATGGCAGTAGTGGCACTTATCCTGTCCGCTTGTAACCACATTTCCCCCACAGCACCCCTCTCTGTGCAGTGCTATGTTGGTGTAGCAAACCACAAGCAGTGGTGAAAGAGGGCAAGTAATTTTGTCCCATTTCTGCCCCTCAAATGACACCCCCCCCATGGTCAAAACCTATCCAGGGCAAAGGCCATTGATTAGTAACAGAGCATGCAAAAGCTCACAGATTAAGTCCTTGGCATCTCCAGGTAAAAGATCTCAGGTAGGCGCTTCTGCCAAAGATCTTGGAGAGCTGCAGCCAGTCAGAGAAGGCAAGACTGGACTAGATGGACCAATGGTCTGCCTTTGTATAAGGAGCTTCGTTTTTTCATCCTTATTTTACATAATGTATTCTCTGTGTCTCTCTTGCTAGAGTTGGGGCCAAAAAACTCCAAAAACCGTACAGGATACTGAAACCAAGGACATGGTCTTACCATTAGGCAGAGGGAGGCATATTCTGAAAGAATATGCTTCTTTCTGTACATTTTAATTCCTTTTGTAATGGCCTGTGGTTGAAACAATAAGCTGAACTGGACTGGAAGCATATTTTGGGCACCCTGGAAGGGTGACAAGTCATCAGTGATTTAATTTACGATTGCATTTCACTAGGGGAGGCAGGGAGTGGCATTGGGATTTTCCAGACCAGGCATCAAAATGTCTGAGACCAGCCCTGCTGAAGCTCTGTCCCATGTCCCTAGATAGTCTCAGGATGAGACTTGGGGCTCCACCCTCAGCTTCTGAATTTCATCACACTCTGCCTGCACATTTTGCATCCATAAGGGCTGGAATCATGATTGTATAAAAAGGAAAGCTGAAGTGCAAAAGATGCTTTCATAGAATCATCACTGCAACCTATTTCTATCAGATACTATTATCAGTACGGCAGACAAAGGAAATAGATTCTGGAAAGCAGGAAAGAGATCTGATTCAATTTTACAAGGTGCCAGCAGCTAGAATAACAGGGTGATCACTAGAGATGAGCCGGGATTTCTTAGTTATTTGTGAACATGTTCTGGCAGTACTGAACCAAAAAAAGCCTCCCCCTTAGCTTCTTCTTCTTTTTTTACCACTCACTCCTTGCAAAATGTTAATTTACTTTGCCTTCATTTGCCGTTTGATATTATGGCCCAGCCAATTATATCTAGCATTGTGTTGTCATCCCATTCCCTGGGTGCCTGATTGGGTAAGATCACTCAGGTGACTGATCCAGAAAGGAGTGGGATGCAGAAATGGCACAGAACTGCAAGAATGGCTCAGGAATAGCACAGGAGCAGCAGCATCCAGGAAAATGGTGGCACTGAATGGAGTAATTTAAAAGGGTGAATACTCACCAGTGGCAGTACAGAAAAATAATTGAGGGAGCAAGGAAGCGGCAAAGTACATTTCTGAGTGGGCAAGTATTCTGAAACAGAAATGGGGGGGGGCAGGTGGAGGGGCAAGCAAATTGTCTGAGAAGGTGCTCCTCTGGAGCCACTCTTGAATGGAGATAGGAACACAGAAACTCAGGAAGCTTCCATATACTGAGTCAGAGCATTGCTCCTTCTAGCTCACTATTGTCTACCCAGACTGGCAGCGGCTTCTCCAAGGCTGCAGGCAAGAGTCTCTCTCAGCCCTATCTTGGAGATGCCAGGGACCTTCTGCATGCAAGCTTGCAGATGTTCTTCCCAGAGTGGCCCCATCCCCTAAGGGGGATATCTTACAGTGCTCACCTGTTGTCTTCCATTCAAATGCAAACCAGGGTAGACCCTGCTTAGCAAAGGGGACAAGTCATACTTGGTACATACAAGACCAGCTCTCCTCCTATATGTCTACCATAGCAATATTACTGCCTGAGAACTGAAACTGGGACACCCTAGTAAAATCTCGTATCATCTTCATTTTGGTGTCTCTCCCTGTTAGATCTTGGCATTCTTGCCTCATTTCAGGGGAAAATGTAGAAGCACAGACACTTCTATACCCAGAGCAATACATTGCTTAAGTATTGTCTGGAGTTGGGGCTATTAGGAACGCAAGCCATGCACATGCTGATTCATAGGATTAAGTTTTATGTCTCATTATCTTTACTGTAAATTAGAAATTACTTTGTGAAAAACAGAGAAGAAAATATACCAATCCGTTAAGCCAAAAATGCAACCTGTCACTTTCAATTAACTTGCTAAAAGGTTGTTAATGAATAAATATTGACTTTTTGAGGAAATGCTTCTTAATCGGCTTCAGAGTCGGGTGTATGATATTTGACAAATGATCGATAGTGGCCGAGTGCATTCATGCTAACCTGAAGGGAACTGTTCCAAAAGCTCAGGCTCCATGTTAAATGATGGGTTGTGTGATGTGGCAAGTGAACAGGTTTGCTTTAGAAGCTTTATATTCGCTGAGAATATTCACTTTAGAAACAGACAGACTCTGAGTTATCAAAAACCAAATATAGAATCTGCACCAGATAAACCCTAAATCCTGCATTTAGGGTCAGCAGGAACATTATCAAGGAACTTATCTTAAATGATGGACAAGGCCAGCAACCATCTTATTATTTTCCTATTATTTTCCTATTTCCTGTGTTGACTTTAGGGGCTCGCTGGGGCAGCTTCGCAACTTGAAAGGCAGCCCCCCAGAGAGTGTAGGGATGTGTGGCAGCTGTGGAATGACCATGGGATGTGGTGATGGCCACTAACTTGGATGGCTTTAAAGGGGGCCTATACAAATTTATGAAGGAGAGGTCTATCAATGGCTACTAGTCTGATGGCTATAGGTCACCTCTAACATGAGAAGCAAGATGCCTCTAAATACCAGTTGCAGGGGAGTAACAGCAGGAGAGAGGACATGCCATCACTTCTTGCCTGTGGGCTTCTCAGAGGCATCTGGTGGGCCACTGTGGGAAACAGGATGCTGGGTTAGATAGGTCTTGGGCCTTATCCAGCAAGGCTGTTCTTATATTCTTATGCTGTTCTCTTTCCATAGTTTCCAGCCCTGGTGGGTCCCTAATACCAGTGTACAACTGCCATAATGTCAACAACAACAAAAACAACAACATCATCAAGTAAAATAAACCATCTGCTCTACATGGACGATTTGAAGTTGTATGGAGAGTCCCAATCAGAAATTGAATCACTGCTAAACACTGTCGGCATACTCAGTAGCAATATAGCAATGGAGTTTGGACTAGATAAGGCTGCCATATTAATAATGAACAGAGGAAAAATAACAAAAACAGAAGGAATAGAACAGCCCAATGGAAGCAACATCAAGAACCTGGAAAAGAAAGAACATTACAAATATTTGGGCATTCTCCAGGCTGATAACATCGCACACACTGAAGTTAAAAGAAAAATTGGAAGTGAATACATCAGGAGAGTTAGAAAAATCCTCAAGTCCAAACTCAATGGCGGGAACACCATACAAGCCATAAACACCTGGGCTATACCTATTATCAGATACACTGCAGGAATAATAGACTGGACCCAGGCAGAGCTAGAGACGCTAGATCATAACACCAGGAAAATAATGTTCATCTATCATGCTCTGCACCCCCACAGTGATGTAGATAGGCTATACCTCCCTCGCAGCTCAGGTGGAAGAGGAATGCTGCAAGTCCATCAAACAGTAGAGGAGGAGAAAAGAGGCCTTGAAGAATATATAAAGGACAGTGAAGAAAATGCACTTCAAATGGCCAATAATGATAAACTATTCAACACCCATGAAACAAAGCAGGCCTACAAGAAAGAACAAATCAAGAACCGAGCAGAAAAATGGAGAAATAAGCCCCTGCATGGTCAATATTTGCAGAATATAAGTGGAAAATCAGACATCACCAAGACCTGGCAATGGCTTAAGAATGGCAACTTGAAGAAAGAAACAGAGGGTATAATACTGGCTGCACAAGAACAGGCACTAAGAACAAATGCAATAAGAGCAAAAGTCGCAAAATCAACAACAAACAGCAAGTGCCGCCTTTGTAAAGAAGCAGAAGAAACAGTGGACCACCTAATCAGCTGTTGTAAAAAGATCACACAGACTGACTACAAACAAAGGCATGACAAGGTAGCAGGGATGATACACTGGAACATCTGCAAAAAATACAAGCTACCTGTAGCCAAACATTGGTGGGACCATAAAATTGAAAAAGTGGTAGAAAATGAAGATGTAAAAATATTATGGGACTTCTGACTACAAGCAGACAAACATGTCTGCCACACAATACACCAGATATAACTGTAGTCGAGAAGAAACAAGTTAAAATAATCGACATAGCAATACCAGGGGATAGCAGAACAGAAGAAAAGGAAATAGAACAAATCACCAAATACAAAGATCTACAAATTGAAATTGAAAGGCTGTGGCAGAAGACAAAAATAATCCAAGTAGTAACTGGTGCCCTAGGTGCAATTCCAAAACACCTTGAAGAGCACCTCAACACCATAGGGGCCACAGAAATCACCATCGGCCAATTACAAAAAGCAACTTTAGTGGGAACAGCCTATATTCTATGATGATATCTATAATAATAATAACAACAATACTGATAATAAAATTCTGGCATCCCAGGTCCTTGGGAAGGACTCGATGTCTGGATAAAACAAACCAGTCAATAACACCTGTCTGACCGTGTAAACAAGAAATAATAATAAATATAAATATTGGCTGACATGAGAAAAAAAACCTCAAAGTAGTCCAAATTTCAATGTGACTACTTTGAGTAATTTCCCTCATCATGTCAGCCAATAATAATAATCCATGGCCCAAGATTCATCCCGTGGCTCCATCCAGGCAAAGCCTAATGTTGCACAAATGATAGCAAGGAAATCTGGGATGTACTAGCACTGGGAGAAATGCATAGCATTGCACAAGGCCCTGTAAGGTTTAGAGGAGAACTTTGTGTTCCTCACCTCTTCAGCAACATTTAAATGCAAGTTCTCCTATCTGGCAGGGGTTGTGCTAATATTATATAGATCCTGTCATATTGTCAGCAGTGCATTCCACACTGAAAAAGAGAGGACTCTTGAGTTCTGGTGCTCCCTTCCTCCCTGTTTGTACTGGGAATAGGAGCAAAGAATAATGCAATTCTAGACAAAGAACAATACGATCTGATTGAAGTTACAGGGCTTTTTATTATTTCTGACAGTGGAAGCTCTGAAGGTCAGACAGATTAGGTATCCCTTCTTTGAATATCGAAGGCAAATCTCAAATACTTTTTCAACAGATTTTGCACCACCGGCCATCACTTCTCCCCTAATTGCCTCCTCTCTGATATACTTCTTGGCCACGTTCACACGTAACATGAAACCGGAGGACCCTTCACCTCCAGTTTTGGAAATTGTATGTCTGAATGAGGGCAACCACCGTTTTGTCAAGAAATTGAACTGTGGTTAACCTCCCTGAACTGTCTTTTGTACCTTTGGTTTTCACAAGGTTTTGTGGTGCCAGCGTTACATCTGAATGCTGGCACCGCAGTATCCTCCCTCTGCAGCCAGAGTTAATGGATGAAGCTCCTCCTTTGCTCTGGCTGCTATTGGCTATGCAGGCTGTCCTTCATGAAAGAAGAAAGCCCACACAGCCAGTTCCCCCTCCTCTCTGCTGTCAGCAAGATGCAAAGAGGTAGCTCTCCATTTCATCCGAATGCGGAAGGGAGAGTGGGGGGAGGGGGAGCATGGGACAATGGTTCCACTGGACTCATGGTTCCGCGTTACACCCAAAGTCAGCCCTTGTGTAAACAATTAGTTATCCCATGATAACCATCCTAAACTCAACTCAGACCCCTTATTCAACTATTAACTTTTCTGATTAATTGAAAAAGTTAGCTGAGAGAGCAAGAGACTCTTTTAGATTTCCTTCTTTTTCATCTTGAGAGAAGCAGTAATGTAAGGAATATGAATGTGTTTTTCTCTGGAGAGTAGCAATCATAGTGCAATACTGAGAGGCTACAGACAGTCTAGGTAGGCCTCCTATGCATGTTGCCAAGACCTCCTGTGTGCCGGGGAGAGCAAGATTGCCAGAGGCCTAGGATCAAATGAGAGGAGGAGGCCTAGTGTGGCCCAAGTGATTTCCCTGAGGCTGTCCTAGGCCTCCTTGTCTCATTTCAGGATCGTCAGTGCACCAAGAGGGAAGCAATGTCCCAATCACAAGACTGGAGGCTTCAAAACAACGAGAGGACCTTCACTGAGCAGCAGAAGGCTCACCTCACCTTTCTAAGGCTGCCAATGCAGTCAGCATCTTGGCACACTGAAGGCCTTAGGAAGATGAGAGGTGGCCTAAGAAGCCTGAGGGAGGCCGCTTGGGTCTGGCTAGGCCAGGGGTGCTCTACCCCAATGCTCCAGTGGGCTGGAAACAACAGTGACTTGGTGTGCGAGAGCGGAGGTCAATTTTCAGCACATTATTACATCAAATTAATGATTAAAAACATTTAAGGAAAGCAAGGGAGCAGAAGGTTGGAGTCAAGGGGGAAGTTAGAGGAAAGAGGGATGGTGTCAATGGCTCTGGTCCAGGGACAGGGGAAGTCTGGTCTCAAGCGTCCCACTGCACTGAGCCACTGCTGCATGTCAGCAGGACAGAGCAAGAGCTCTTCATGGCTCCTGAGGTTGCTGGAGGATATTCCTTGCAGGGGGCCAGCAAAAAAAAAAAAAAAAGTCCCTGCGGGCTGGATCCTGCCCCTGGGCCTTATGTAGTGCAGACCTGCACTAGCCTTTCTCTCATATTTCTTAAGTGGGACCAGATTTTGTCAGAAAGCAATGGTTCTCGGCCAGGATTCCTTGTAACAGAGAATCCCAGATGTCGTTGACTATGACCAGCTAAAGCCCAATTCAGCTAAGGATGCCGGGAGATGTAGTCAACAACATCTGGGATTCCCTGTTACAGGAACACTTTCTGCTCCACTCCTAGCTACAAAATGGGCTTTTTGCATTCTGTGTTCAGGGAAAAAGTTTAGCTATCACCTTAATGTCCACCTGCTTACAAACAGAGCTGTGTAAAGTGATGAGGAGGAGCACAGAAGACCTTCTGGGCAAATTTGTGCTTACGTTTTAGTGGTGAAGTTTATTCAGGGTCGGAAGACAGGTCAGCTTTTGTCCCTAGGAGGCTTGTAAATAATACAGGGCCCCAGGGGCATTTGGCACCCAAGATGCATTTCTGTTCGGATAGGGAATGAAATGTCCGACACATCTCATTACACTGAACAGCGTTGCTGTAGTGTGTTCACCGAGTGACATGACACGAGGCGAGTGGATTCGATATGACATAATCCAGCTGAAAACAGAACACAGGACAGATGAAAGAACATTCCCTGAGGCGAACAAAACAGGCTGGTGTCACAGTACCCGCAAAGAAAGTATTATTTTAAAATTCGGCTGCTGATTTAGAAGCGCACGTTGCCCCATCTGGATGTCCTTCATGGAAACATTTCTAAACATTTTTATGACCAATTCTGTTAAGAGGGCCTTATGTCCATCCGCTCACTTGAGAGTGGGATGATACCAGCATAAGTCTGGTAAAAAGACTGGGGAGCTAACGGATCTTCATAAAACTCTGGCAAATTCAGAGGAACCCTTAGGCCCTCCATCATGCACATACTGGAAGAGGGATGGAAGGTTTGCTGTGCTTTAAGAAGAAAACCGAGGCTTGCCAGATCTTTTTCAGCAAAGAGCCAGGGGGTTCTGCCAAATCCCAGAGCCTCTAAAGGCCACAAGATTTTTTGTATCTACAGCAGAATGGAAGAAATGAGGGCAGGATGTTTGCAGAATTGCACCATTGCACTCTCCAATCCCATCTGTTCTATGGAGATTAACATTTTACCTTAGCACCCGAGTGCTGCTGACCTAAAAGTCACCATTCAATAGAGGAACTTCAAAGGGATACTTCAGCATTATAATTCATCAGACATTTGTATCCATTTGAACTTCAGTAAAGACAGTGGTTTTCTATTTCACACTACATATGTTAACTTCCTAGTTTATATAGGAAGGCACCACTGGTGTTATAGAGAGTGGCATATAGCCTTATACTGAGTCAGACCATTGGTCCATCTAGCTCAGGCCTGCTCAACTTAGGCCCTCCAGCTGTTTTTGGACTACGACTCCCATAATCCCCAGCCACAGTGGCCAATAGCTAAGGATTATGGGAGTTGTAGGCCAACATCTGTAGGAGGGCTGAAGTTGAGCAGCCCTGATCTAGCTCAACATGGTCTACCCTGACTGGCAGCGGCTTTCCAAGGTTTCAGGCAGGAGTCTCTCCTAGCCCTACCTGGAGCTGTTGGGACCTTCTGCATGCCAAGAAGATGCTCTTCCACTGAGCTACAGCCCCATTCCCCGAGGAGATGATTTCACAGCACACAGTGCCCATCCAAATGCAAACCAGGCAGGGGCAGAGCGACCATTGAGAGGACGGGTTCAAAGAACCCGGGCTGCAGCCCCTCAGGGGCCGCGCCTGGCACCCCAGACACACCCTCCGCGTCTGATGTCAGACGCAAGGGGGCATGATTTGGATTTTTTTTAAAAATTGGCCAGTGCTGCCTTTGCAGTGCAGCCGGAGTGACCCTCCCTGCCTTTTAAAGGCAGGGAGAACTACTCCAGCCGTGCTACGAAAGCAGCCCTGGCTGATCTAACTCCCAGACGGGGCTGTGCAGACCCGTTTGGGAGCTAAACCACCCAAGTCTGATGTCAGACGCGGGGTGTGTGGCTAAATGCTCCATGCGTCTGATGTCAGATGCAGGGGGCAGGGCTAGGGGGCAGCAGAAGCAGAACTCGGGCCACCACTGGACCCCCCGCCCCTGAAACCAGGGCAGATCCTGTTTATCAAAGGATCTTTATTCACGCTTGCTAATGCAAGACCAGCTCTTAAAACCAGCTCTCCTCCCTATACAACTCCCTATTACAGCTTTATAATTGGCAAATTATCACTGCACCTATCCTAGACATTTTAGCTTTATATAAACCATCACAGACTGTACCTCTTGGATTCCATAGGCATTTCACCCCACCAGTGTTTCCTCCAACAGGGATTCCCAGATGTTGTTAACTGCAACTCCGATAACCCCCATGCAAAGGCTATTGCAACTGGGGATGCTGGGAGTTGTCATCAACAACATCTGGGAACACCTGTTAGAGGGAACACTGCACCCCACCATTTATAGGTCAAGTCTATCTGTTTGAGCTTGAACAGGGACAATGCTTTCCTATCCCATTACTTGCAAATTGCTTTATTATTATTATTATTATTATTATTATTATTATTATTATTATTATTATTATTTTACATTTATATCCCGCTCTTCCTCCAAGGAGCCCAGAGCGGTGTACTACATACTTGAGTTTCTCTTTCACAACAACCCTGTGAAGTAGGTTAGGCTGAGAGAGAAGTGACTGGCCCCAGAGTCACCCAGCTAGTTCCATGGCTGAATGGGGATTTGAACTCGGGTCTCCCTGGTCCTAGTCCAGCACTCTAACCACTGCACCACGCTGGCTTTAGCATAGCCAGGTTAACTGGCTATCACATGCTACTTCTGTTGTGATATGAATGGTCTGGGTATTTATCTCATCCTTTTAAGCTTCACATATTAATGCTCAGTGGTGCTCTTAGCCCTGGAGTTCAGGGCCAAAGTCCAGGGCCTCCACACCCCTGGGGGTCCCCAAATCCTCTTTAGTCTGTCCTGGGTGGTGTGGTCGCTGCTGGTGTGGTCACTGCCTTCAGCCAGTTCCAATCCCCACTGGTACTATGTTTCCTAGACTATGCAAACACCTATATTGGGCAGCAGCGATATAGGAAATTGCTGAAAGGTATCATCTCATACTGCGCGGGAGGAGGCAATGGTAAACCCCTCCTGTAGTCTACCAAAGACAACCGCAGGGCTCTGTGGGCGCCAGGAGTCGACACCGACTTGACGGCACATTTTACCTTTAGGACATAAACCCTCCTCCATCCTGTTTTTCCCCTCTGTCCCCATGTGTGTGTGTGTGTATGTGTACACCTGCTAGTTGCGGCTAGCACATAATGCATATGCTAAAGCTTATGCTATACTAAATTTGTTAGCCTTTAAGGCCTCACAAAATTCTTTCTTGCTTTTGCTGCAATGGATTAATACAGATACCTGACCAGAAGTTATTATCCTGCTGTATGTGTTTTATTTGTAAACATATTTAAAAGTGGGGTGTTTTTTTTAAAAAGCAGTTTAAAAAAATTAAAAATATATTGGGCAGCAGCCAGACTAAATTACCTCCAAGTAGTTCTATTGAAACTAAGTAGTCCCATGGAGTAACTCCTGAGTAGTACTATTTAGTAACTTGGTCTGGATGCTGCTCATTATTTGTCAAGTTAAATAGTTATCATTATATTCATATTATAGAGACACACAAGCAAAAAGGGCGACATTAATCTGCATGAAATGTATCTAATCCAGTTCAAAGTGTCTGAACCATTTATGAAACCACTTTCTGATGAACATGGATTTGAATTCACATTTTTGATGGTGTAACGCCCTGGTCCCAGAGCTGCGACTTGATATGTTTTTAGCTGAAGATGCTAGAGACTGAGGACTGGGTCTCACGATCAGTGAGACCCGGTTTGGGGTGGTGAGCAGGGAGAGCAGACTAAGCCCACTCTCCCCACACACGAGCGGAGAGGGAGCCCTGGGAGTCAGATCAGCCGCCCACACAATTGCCGGCTCCGTGAAGGAGCCGGCGGGGGCTGGGGGGAGCAGGCGCCGATTGGTCCCCGCAAGCTCCAGCATGCCCTCATGCTGGCAAGACCCCCGGAACCAGGAGGCAGCTTTTCACCTCCCCTCTGGGGTTCTCCTCATGAGTAGGCACAGCGCAAAGCTGTGTCATGGCTACTCATTATCTTCAAAACCAGGTTTGCGGAGCGCTCGCTCCGCAAACCTGGTTTTAGGGCAGGGGTTCTTGAGCGGGTTACCCTCTCTAGAACCACCAGGCTCACAGCCGAGTCTGGTGGTTCTCATGATTGCAGAAAATCAGGCTAGCGGAGGCTAGCCTGATTTTCTTCGATCGTGAGAATAGCCCCAGTATCTGCCAGGGCCCTTCACTTATCATCTCTAGCCCTGTTCACAGCCTTGCCAGTGACAGAGATTCAGTTAGTATGGGGATAAACGACAGGGCTTTTTCAGTGACAGCCCCTTGGTTATGCTGGTCTGTGACCGTAATAAAGATTGATTGATTGTTTGATTGACAACCCCTTGGCTCTGGAACACCGTCCCAGAAGATGTTCCCCATACTCTCTCTCCCTTAGGGTTGTCTTTTTTTTTTTAAAGGTCTTAAAACTTATTTGTTAGAGAGGCTTTTTAATGTGTTTTACTCTAAAGCCTGATGGGTTTTTAATTTTAATAGGGTTTGCTTTAATAGTTTTTTAATTCTACATTGTGTTTTAATTGTTAAATTGTGTTAATTTTTATATTACTTTTATGGTTTTATTGTTGTGAGCAGTATTGTACTGGAGGGTGGGATATACATATTTTAAATAATAAATAAGGAGAGACTGAATCTGAAACCTTAAAGCTCTACCACTGAGCAACGGCAATGAGTCTAATTCTCAAGCACAAGTTTTGTTTTATTTAGCATAATTCCTCCTAGCGTTCTGAAATGACTTCTCAAAAAGAAGCTATTTTGTAGAATCTATTCTACTTTGCCTTTGTGCTGCAAAGTAATATTTAGGCACTGGCGTGGCTTGACAACCTTAGTGCAGGTGAGAGCTTCCCTTGAAACTGCCTTATACTTGATAAATCCCAGAAAGGTAGTCATGTTCAATTTGCTGTAACAAAAATAACAATGAGCCTTCTGGCACTTTAGGTTTGGGCATTTCCCGAGTAAGTTGGAGTCTAGGATTGTCAGTCTATACTTCCTTCTCACCTAAAATGTCACACATGAATTAACAGAGTTTGTCTGACTTTATTGAAAACAGCAATGCAAAGGCTACACATATGGGCTGTACTTAGTGCTACTATTCTGCCTTTCCGGATAGGTGTAGTTTTGACATAATCAGTGTTGTGTATGTGGGAGGGAGGCACTGAGCCCAATCACGCCCACCCTGTTGGAAATTCTCTGTGGTGAGAGAATCCCTTTTTCATTACAGCAGAGTGCACAGAAGCACAACACAGCGGATTTAGTTAGGCATGCGTGTATGTTAAGAGTAAAGTAACTTGGAGCCAATTCATAGTTTCAAATCAATATAAAAGGGATTTATTAAGGAACTCCATTCTAGATAGGAAAGTGAGGAGTTAAGATCTCTAATCTATCTATCTAGCTGGATGCAGATGGATTCTGCATCTTCTCTGCACATATGGTGCAGGGAGAGAGGCTTGCCATGTTGCAAGGTAGGCGGGCAGGTAGGGAAGAGAGAGAGAGAAAAGGAAGTTGATCCCTAAGAGTAGCAATCTACATTTCAAAGGGATAGTGTCAGAGCAGTGGAGAAGGGATGACCAATGTCTTGACCCTCTAGCCCTCTGACTCACTAGTCTGTCCTCCACTGTCTGAGACAAGAGACAGTGCAAACACCCTTTAACTTCCAACACACACCCCAAACAGGAGAACTTCATTAATTGTGGACCAGGCATCTGTGGTTCCGTGTATCCGCAGTCAGTTAATTGCCACCTGACCATGGTATATGTGATCAAATTAGGCATTTAAAGAGTTAAGACTCATGTATTTGCAAGTTGGGGATGGGCAGAAACGACCTATGAGGAAACACCATTTTGAGGACAGGAGCCATTTTGAGGCTCATTTTTGTGAAAAAAGAAGACAAAAACATGATATTTTGTGGAAAACACACATTTGTTTTTTTAAAAAATGGGGGACATTGCTAGACAGCTGGGGACACACAGAGCACTCTCCCCTAATCCCCCCCTTCGGTCCATTTTTCACCCTGTTTTCATCCCTTTGTCCCATTTTTGCGGCCTCAGGAACCTAATCCTCCAATTCCCCTTGCCCTAATGCCCCATGAACTGTGGTTTCGCTATCTGTGCCCCCCCCCCCGCCCCCTGAAATGGTCTCTTCTTGGAAACCATAGGCAGAGATGCAGAGAGAGAGGATATGAGGCCAGATGCCAGGGGATGCCAAGACACAGCGGGGACTTGAGCCCAGATGTTCCCCCCCCCAATAGCGCATTCTGTCTGCTGGTCTAAGAGGGACCCTTTTGGGGATTAACAGGATATTGATTTTTGTGTTTGATCTCTCCACTGGTGTTTTTGTCTCCATGTTTAGAAACAGGCTTATTTGCCAACTTCATTGAAAAAATATTTTTCAGGTTCACAGTTGCTTTATTTATTTTTGCATTGGTATCCTACTCTTCCTCTAAGGAGCCCAGAGCGATGTACATGGTTCTGTTTATCCTCACAACAACCCTGTGAGGTAGGCTAGGCCAAGAGATAAATGACGGACCCAGTGAGTTTAATGGCTGAATGAGGATTTGAACTCGTGTCTTCCCAGTCCTAGTCCAACACTCAAACCACTACATTATGCTAGCTCAGTGACACAGAGAAACATCTCTTTATCTTCCTGGTGAGCCACTTGGTGAATCACATGGAGACAGCCACCATGGGAGCAAGTAAAGACTTGCTTCCATCACGGGCTAAGTGAATCCCACCTGCTCAGCCACACCCTTGCCTCAGATGACATCATTGGGAACTGTTGCCAAGAACAGGGATTCTCAACGTTGGGTTTCCAGATGTTATTGGACTTCAACTCCCATAATCCCCAGCTCCAGTGGCCTTTGGTTGGGGATTATGGGAGTTGAAGTCCAAGAACATCTGGGGACCCAACATTGAGAATCCCTGGCCTGGTTAACACCATAGAAGACCCAGGCCAAAGCAGCGTGAATTATCCTGGTGTCCTATGAATGCTATGCTATTTCTGTCCCTGACCTTGAAACTTTAGGTTCTGAATGTTTATAAGCTACTTTAAGAGTCTGCTTGGGGTTACAAAGTAGGATACAAGTATTTTAAATAAGTACAATGATCTAAACATTCAAAGCCTCCTTTGAGTGGCAACCATTTTGGCCCTCAAACAAAAGGATTGAGTTTCAATCTCAGCTTTGGACGTCCTTCCTTTGAAGGACTCTAACTGTTATTCTAACCTGAGTCTTTCCGGGTGCCTCCATATAAATCTCTGCCTGTTTCTTAAAAGCCAGCTCAGCTGCTTGAACCAGGGTTCTATTTTATGATGCTCATTATTTTTATATTGATGTTCATTTTCTGAAAATAGTGCGAAAGCTAAATGTGTACAGCCCCCTAGACAATTTAACAAAACCATATTTCAGTAGCGGTATCGATTGCCTATCTATATTGCAATATACAGTGGGGAGTTAACGTTAACAGTGCAGTATGTTAACTCAGGCATAGGTCTAGAAGAATAGAAATGGAAGCTAGGCTTGTTTTGACTTTCAGCTGCACTAGGCTATTCAAGCTTATTCCTCAGGTGTGTGAGCTAATTGCAGAGACAGCCTTGCCCTTCTTAATGAGCAGTATTATTGACTGATTGATTGATTGAAGGTATTTTATATCTCTTTTTGATCCAAACAGACCCAATGAAAGACACAACAATGTTGTAAAAAATAACTACCCCAAAACAACTAATTTAACAGATTAAAACAACAAAAGCCAAATAAGTCAGCAGAAACATCAGCTCTTAAACACAGATGCATGGGATTTTAAATGCCCCCTGAAATAACCCTGTTTTCAGCTGGCTTCTAAAAACCAACGAAGACCGAGCAGGGTGAGCCTTCCTGGGCAGTGAATTCCATAACCTTGGGGCCTCCAATGATGAGGCCCTGCCCCACATTTGATGGAAGGATATCAGAGTAGGCCCTCCACAGATAACTTAAATGTGCAAGCAGGTTCATATGAAAGAAGGCAGTGCATACTGAAAGCCAGTGAAACTTTCATATTCTGAGTAGTATGCTCCATGTGGCTTGCCTTTTTGGGCAGTCTGGTAGCCAATTCTGGACCAGCTGCAGTTTCTGGGCACTTTTCAAGAATAGTCCTGTATAGAGACATAACAGCTATGTAATCAAGAGATCACCAAGGTGTGCACCATTATGGTCAGATCTTTGCTCTCTGGGAAAAGATACAGTTGGAGGACATGTCTAATCAGTGGCTACTAGTCTTAATGATTATAGGAACATAGGAAGCTGCCTTATACCGAGTCAGACCATTGGTCCGTCTAGCTCACTATTGTCTACACAGACTGGCAGCAACTTCTCCAAGGTTGCAGGCAGGAGTCTCTCTCAGCCCTGTCTTGGAGATGCTGCCAGGGATGGAACTTGGAACCTTCTTCATGCAAGCATGCAAGTGCTCTTCCCAGAGTGGCCCCATCACCCCCTAAGGGGAATATCTTAAAATGTCCACATGTCATAGGAACATAGGAAACTTCCATATACTGAGTCAGACCATTGGTCTATCTAGCTCAGTATTGTCTTCACAGACTGGCAGCGGCTTCTCCAAGGTTGCAGGCAGGAATCTCTCTCAGCCCTATCTTGGAGATGCTGCCAGGGAGGGAACTTGAAACCTTCTGCTCTTCCCAGAGTGGCTCCATCCCCTGAGGGAAATATCTTACAGTGCTCACACATCAAGTCTCCCATTCATATGCAGCCAGGGCAGACACTGCTTAGCTGTGGGGGCAAGTCATGCTTGCTACCCCAAGACCAGCTCGCCTCTAGGTCCAGAGGCAGTATGCCTCTGAATACCAGTGGCAGGGAATCAACAGCAGGAAAAGGGGCATGCTTTCATGTCCTGCTTGTGGGCTTTCCAGGGGCTTCTGGTGAGCCACTGTGAGAATCAGGATGTTGGACTAGAAGATAGACCTTGGCCTGATTCAGCAGGGCTTTTCTTATGTTCTTCTGTGGATCAGCCTCAGTTGGTAATGGGAACTCCTAACCACCACCACCCCTCATCTGTGCATCTATAAGATCTGCCCTGGCCCTCCTCTTGTTCCATCAGGTTCTATTCTGGCTCTGCCTGCCTTGTCTCTGTTATGAGGGGAGTCATCTTTCCCCTTGAGGGACCAGGGGCGTAACTATAATAAGGCAAGGGGAGACAGTTGTCTGGGGGCCCACTGCCTTGGGGGGCCCCCCAGAGGCAAGTCACATGACTGACTCCCCCAGCCGCTCACCCACCCGGGCTTCCTTCAGTTGTATTCATCCTCCGAAATTGATGACCTGGAGCTACCAGAACAGCATGTCTTTCTCTAGTACCATTAAATGTCTTGCATCATCCACAATTTACAAAACTTTTTAAAAAATAATTTAGGATGATGTTCTATTGTGGCACATAGGAGATAGATAGATGCTTTTTGTTACCACTATTCAGCCTCATTTAAGATTTCTTTACTTCATGAGCTGAGCTTCCGTGAGGGGGGGCCCATTCTAAAATCTTGTCTCTGGGCCCACTCCAACCTTGCTACGCCCCTGTGAGGGACTGTGTAGGCTAGCTTATAAATGAGGCTGTTTCCCATGGAGTCACAACCACAGGCTTAAAATGGAAATTAAAAAAAAAATAATTATTGAATACAGAGTGGAAGCTTGGATATTTATTATTTATTTTATTTAACATATTTTTATAGCGCCCAAAACACAAGTTCTCTGGGTGGTTTTACAAAGCAACAAAAACAACCAATAAACAGATCAACACACTTCAACAATTAAAAGTTAGAACTCTTAAAACACAATGAAAACAATATCTAATTAAAAGCCTGGGTGAACAAATGCGTCTTGATTGCCCTTTTAAAAGTTGTAAGAGATGGGGAGGCTCTTATTTCAGCAGGAAGTGTGTTCCAAAGCCTTGGGGGAGCAATGGAGAAGGCCTGTCCTTGAGTAGCCACCAGACGGGCCGATGGATAGAACAAGCAGGAATCTCCATGTTATACAGACTCAGGATATTTCACATGCCTGGACTCTAATAGGTGATCTCTGCTATTGATTTCTGTTACTTAAATGCATATGATGTACTGAGGAGTGAGGGAGGGGAAGAGGACGGGGGTGCCAAGGGAGAGAGACCATTCCGTGTGAAATTGGGGGTGGAAGGAGGGAAAGCAGGACTGAGAATGACAGACCTGAACAAGTTCAGGTAGAGAAAGTAGACTGAGCTGACCAGGAGATTCAGGGAAGGAGCAGAGGAAAAAGAGATAAATGGATGAGTCTGGGGGAAGAAAGCAGGATAAGTCAGGGCTATCCTTAAGGAGCCCTGGCAGGGTGTGGGACCTGGGGCAAATCAGCCAGTGTGGGGCCTCCTTCCAGTTAATTCTAATGGGGTTAAAAGAGTGGTCCCAGGGCGGTCGCCCTAAGGACAGCCCTGAGTCAGTTCAAAGGACTGGAGGAGGAGCAGAGAAAAGAGATAGAAAAGCCCAAACAAATTCAGGTAAAGAAAGCAGATCGAGCCCATTTGGAGATCTGGAGAAGGGAGTGGAGTGGAGAGACAAAGAAGGCCAAACAATTTTGGGTAGAGGAGCTTGGTGAGAGTGGGGAGAAACAGCTTTGTTCTATGGAGGGAGGACCCGTGGTTCAACTCTCCAGCAATGGAGCGAGCTGGTACCCTCGGCTAGGGAAAATTGGCTGAAATTCATTCTGATCAGGTGGTGAAAGCCTGACGTCTTCCAGTTATGGCTCACATGAGAGAGTGGTCCATGAGCAGATTGTTGTCCAATAGCACGGACAATAGACAAGTCCATCACAGGTTGGACCAGAATGGGCCATCTTTCACAAGTCGCAGTCCTAGGGTGGACCTTCAGATGGGGGTCCCTAAGGGGACTCTCTTTTTATTCTGGGGAGGAGAGACCTTCCTCCCTTCTTTCTCATGTGGAAAATATAGTAGATCTGAAGTCCTTTTAGCATAGCTAGTTGGTACCTCCAACACACAAAAGCACATGGACACTCACACATGTTTCCCACACACGTGATGGGAAGCAGGAACTGGGGATGAAAAATAGAAGATTCCCAGGAGCAGAGGAAGGAAAGGGATTCTCCCTTATTTACCTGTCTGATGTGAAGGGAAGGGAAACTGGATTCTCAGTGGAGATAAATGGCACAGCAAAGGGGCTAACAGCCTTCAAAATGTGTCTCAAAGACTGCACAAATGGGTTTCCCCACCACCACCAGCAGTTTTATAGAGTGAAAAATGCTAAATTGGTGTCTTTCCAGGTTAAAAATTAATGGGGATGGTCTTCAGTGGAAAATAGCTCAATTGATGTCAACACAAGAGTTAAGTCCTGTTGCCATCCATTGGACTTGAAAGTGCTTTGGCTGCCTCCTGTGCTTAGATTGTACAATACTTCCCTTTTAAGAAACCTGTTGGGTACCATAGACTGCAGCGTCTTACTCTCCCTGAATTAGTCACATGGCTGGTCCTACCCAGTCAGGGATCCCGTATTAAATGGAATAACATCATGATGCTGAGTCTGATACAAATGATGTTTGTCAGTAAATAAAATCACAACCAGTCATATTTGGTTATAAGATTTGTTCTTGAGGGTAAGCGGGAGAAACATATATAAGTGAAACATCTTGCAAGTAGTGCTGAAAATTAGTCAAACTCTTTCAACACAACCAAATTTCTCTGTGAAAACTGGCGAGTAATTTTGGATAGGTTTCACATTTTGTCCGACGACCAGGAAGATGTGAGCATTGGAAATTCTCCTGCCCGTTGGGGTCAAAACATACATTTGGGGGAACGTGTGCTAAAAAGGCATGCTTCCAACTGGAGGACCCTCTTTTTCTTTAAAATCAGTCACATAGAGGGCTGGGGTTCAATCCCAGTTGGGATGGCAGTGGGCATGCAGGAAGGTTAATTATTTCCAGACAAGCCAAAAATGCTCCCCAAAGTGGTGATTTGTCCCACAACTGAAATAACTGCCTTTGGGGCCAACTGCTGCTGTGATTTTTGGTGATAAAACAGTGCAATGGGAAAGAGTTAACCTCCTCTTCCACACATACCATTGTCTTGACCAGGTCCACCCCTAGCCCTTGAATGGTTGTTTTTGGCTTTAAAAGATGGCATTTCCAAAAGAGACAGTGTGGTGTGGTGGTTAGAGTGTTGGACTCTAGAGTGTGGTGGTTAGAGTGTGGTGGTTCGAGTATTGGAGTGTTGGACCAAGGAGACCTGAGTTCAAATCCCCACCTAACCATGAAACTAACTGGGTGACTCTGGACCAGTCATTTACCTTTCACCTTAACCTATCTCACAGGCTTGTTGTGAGGATAAATGTAAACATGAACACCACTCTGGGCTCACTGGAGAAAGAGTGGGATATAAATAAAAATTAGAAATAATAATAATTTGGAATCACGCCTGCTTAGCACATGTTTTTGCAAACATGTGTTTTGACTCAGAGTGAGTAAGTAAGAATGCTAGCATTTTCCATTTTGTATTCAGGCACAGTGAACTAACTGAGCATTGTTCCCTTAAGTACAACCCAGAGTCCAGGCTCCCCTCCACCTTACCTCCCTGGACTAGTAGGAACTCTGCTGCAGGCTTATATTAGGAATTCTCATAACGCTCTGCATAATACACTTATCATGCTACCAACACCTGTGTACTACTTGCATCTCTCTCTCTCTCTCTCTCTCTCTCTCTCTCTCTCTCTCTCTCTCTCTCTCTCTCTCTCCTGTCCTTGGGATGTAATGTGGAATCGCGGTTCCAATGGACTCATGCTTACGCCCACTTCCCCCTGCTCTCCTGTCCACTTTTGGACGGAGAGCGTCCTCTCTGCAGTCAATGAAACTGCAGAGACTAGAGTCTGGGGAGCAGGCTATGTGGGCTTCCTTCTTTCATGAAGGACAGCCTTCACAGCCAATAGCAGCAGGAACAAGGGAGGAGCTTCATCTCTCAACTCCGGCTTGGGAAAACACTAACAGTGGTGCCAGTGTCCAGACGTAACACTAGCACCACCAAACCGGAGGTGGAGGCCATGAAACAGAGATAACCGAAGCTACAGAATAGAGTTTGTGGAGGGAAACCGCAAGTCCATTTTTTGGTTTAACTGTGGTTACCCGCATTCGGATGTACGGTTTTTGAAACCGGAGGTGAAGGGACATCCAGTTTCATGTTACATGCGAATGTGGCCCCCCACTCCCCCCCCACGCTGTAGTGTGAAGCACAATCATTATAAGTCCAGATGTTACAAAATTCAAATCGGGAATGCAAATACATCCAGATAGCCCCCCCCCAGGTGAAACTACTGAAAGCTTGAGTCTAGTATGTCGTCACTTTGCAAAATGCCACATACACAGTAAATCGGCCATCACCCGTTCGATGCATCAAATTTTATTATCTGCGTGAATCTGTAATTATTAACTGTGCAACATTTCATTGCCCAATAAATGTTAGTTATGGTATATTTGGTAGCTGCCTGAAATGTAATTAGTGTTCAAATGTTAGATGATACTTAAGGAGTTCTAGCTGCAGTAGATGAAGTCAATTAAATGCCCATACTTGATAAAAGGTTTAACAACACGAGCATAAACAAATAAAAATATTACATTCACAGCGAGTCCCATATACATTATACTGCTGGTTTTCTGTGCGTGTTAAGTGCTTGGCGCTTCCGGGAACTGAATGGTGCATGCACACATTCTTACTTAATAGGGATTGTTTACATTTCTGAACTGCCATTTTGCAAACACTATCATCTCTGCTAGCTTGAAATTGGTTTCACGGCTAAACCACAAGCTGAAACTGGGTTTCACAACCAAATCATGGTCAGCAGCTAGTTTTTCTTGGAGAGCTCCTCAAAAAAGAGGATTTGGGCTGACGACTCAGTATCTTAGCTCTGACTGCTTAAAGTGCTGTGCTTGCAAATTCTGTTGCCACAGGTGCCGCTTTCTCTAAGCTAGCAACTGGGCAGGTGACTCCAGGTACTGCCTCTTGCCTTAAGGATGCTAAATTGGTACTCTTGCACATATTAGGTTCCAGATTCATCTCCTGGCATTTTCAGTTAGAAAGTCTGTCCCTGCAGCTGTACATTTAACTGAAGCTTGCAGCAATTAGGAGACGATAATGTTTATCTGACATCATAAAACAGAGGTTCTTACGCTTGGATTCCCAGATGTTGTTGGTCTACAACTCCCATAATCTCCAGCCACAATGGTGAAAGGCAGTGTGTATCACTGTACCCATGGGGGGTTCTTTCCATGTGATCAGTATTCCTTCACAGGCAGGGTTCCTGATTGTGTGGAGAGAGTCTTCTGCACATACAGTGGTGTGCTCAGCAGTTATGTTCAGGGTTAGGGTTAGGATCAGCCCCCATGCATAGGGGGCTGTACATGCATGGCGTCTTTTCAGGCATTCATCGAACAAGTGTCTTGAGCATCTGAAGGAGCTTCGCCCTTCCCACTTCCCTTACCAAAATTGAAATGGTGATGCTGGTCTAACCCACTTTAAGTCAGGGTCATGAGCCATTCTTTGACCAATGGCAGAAGGTGGCTCAGTAAAGAGGGAGGGGCCGGAGCTCAGTGGTAACAGGAGATGCTGGTTGCCCCACGCCAGAAAATTGTTCACAGCCATCTCTTTCCTTTCCTTGGCATCTGAGGTTTTGCTGTGTTTGGAAACCGAGAACAGCCTTGCCTCAGCATTGTGTTCAGGGGCTTATGCACATATTGGAGGGCCGTAAATCCTTCCAAGCCCAGCCTGCTTCCAGGGCCTAATTATATTGTCAGCAAGCGGGGTCTGGAAGGGGATTGTGTGCGTTACAATGCTCAGCTGGCCCAGGGTTCAGATGGCATTCATCGGAACTCCCCCCCACCCCCAGTCAATTTCATGAGACGCTAATTAATGAGATACTTCAATTAGATCATCTTTGTCACTGGGAAGGAATTATTCTTCGTGGTCAAGATTACATCATCTTAATTAGTCCCTCTCCAAGTAATTTGCTTCTTTTTCAAGCCCTCAGGAAGGGTACATTCATTATAGATAATTAATATTCAAGTTAATTGACTGTACCCTACAATTCATGGAGTCTCTTTGAAAAAAAGGTTTCCTAGCTAGGCTCAGAAATGGGCTGCTGAGAAGTTTAGCCAGGCAGGTTTGAGGCTGATGGCTGGTCCAACGAGGAGGAAGTGCTAATGATTTGCCTCGGGGTTACCTCAGCCACACCAGCTAATATTCACGGAGAGGTGGGGAGCTATTTTGAATAAAAGCAGTTAAAGGAGACAGAGATGGAGTCTTGAAGGTTAGACCAAGGCCGCATTCGCACATAATGCAAAACTAAACTCCAAGGGCCAGAGGTTGCCAAACCTGTAAGTCCGAATGCAGGAAACTCTGGTTCCGCAAGGAGAGCAACCTGAGGCTTTCTTTTCTTTTCTAACCTCCAGTTGTAGTAAGTTTTCCCACTCCAACCCGAGGTTAACCACACCAGCAGTACGTCCGAATGCGGAACTGCAGGCTCAGCTGCCTGGAGCTGGAGTTGACTGTGATTGGCTGTAAGAAGGAAGAAGGAAGCCCTCACAGCCAGTTCCCCCGCCTTTCTGCAATTTCCCTGACTGCAAAGAGTCTGCTCTCTGTTATGTCCGAATTCGGGCAGGAGAGTGGGGGTGTGGTGTGGGGAACGGAACTGTGGGTCCATTGGGCCCATGGTTCCACGTTACATGTGAATGCGGGGCCCAAATATCTTGCATTTACAACCATGGTCAGCAACTCATGATTTTTAGTAGGTACCCAGGGCCGGCCTGTCCACTAGGCAGACCTAGGCAGTAACCTAGGGCACCAGTTCTTTGTGGGGGCATATAAACAGTGCCAGAATATAGCACTGCCAATTATTCTTTCTCTCCCTCTTGTATTGCACCCCTGAGGTACTGCACAGTGGTGTAAGGATGTAATATGCAATACTGCACCCTGATCCCCAAAAAGTACCCTAAAAGTCTTCTTTGCTCATGGTACCTCAGTCCCCAATAAACAGCAAGTCTCATAAGCTGCACTTCCTCTCTTGAATATGAATTCCCTGCCTCAGCATTCAGTTCCAAAAAGAAATGGTCTCAGACTGGATTTCCAAAGTAACAGCAGCATCTTTTCATCTCTGAAGTGTTAGACTTTTGTCCCCCTAATAGACTGGGAACTCTCTCCCACTCTCTCCTGCAAACAGTGCAGGCTAGTCATTCACTAGTCATCCACATAGACCTCGCAAGAGAGCAGCCTGCACAGCTCAAGTTAAACTTGGGGTTCTGCACATCTTGCCTGGGAGGAGCACTAAAACCAAACTGGGCATGGGGCACCAAAAGCCCTAAGGCCTGCCCTGCAGGGACCATATTTCAAATGGACAAAGGGCTGATGGGCCCAGTCACACAAATTGTGCCCACTGATCCATTTTGCTCATGCATCAAGACAAGTGAATGGCTCTTGACCCCTTCCTTCCCTGGAGTGTAGCCCAATCTATATCTGCGGTTTTGAAAAAAACACCTTTTTGCATTGGGTTTTGGGGGCAACTTCGAACTCGCAGTGGCAGGCTTTACCACGCTGTGCACATCAGTGCGCATCCCTATTGTGCGGAGGTCATTCAAATAGCCTCTGCCGGCCTGCGATACTGTGGGGGAATGCTGGGGGGGGGGCTGGGGGAGGCCGCCACTGCACTGCCACCAGTAACATGCCCTCTTGCCTGCCCCTGCCTGCCCTTTCAACCCCTTTAGTGCTAGGGATCCCCTTTGCTTGTAAAGGGGAATCCTTACTGAATTCCACCCGAGCCGGTCAATCCAGGCCAAACTGGTTAGATGCAAACCAGGCCCAGTTTGGTTTGAACCCGGACCAGCCTTCTTTGGGGAGGGCTGGTCCGGTTCAAGCTCGAACCAGTCAAACCAGGCCAAACTGGTTAGATGCAAACCAGGCCCGGTTTGGTTTGAACTTTTTGGAGGGCTGGTCCGGCTCAAGCTCGAACCAGTCAAACCAGGCTGGTTCAGCTCAAAACAGGTTCAGTTTGAACTGGTTCTGTACACCCTTATTATACAGGAACACAGGAAGCTGCCTTATACTGAGTCAGAGCATTGGCCCATCTAGCTCAGTATTGTCTGCACACCGACAGGCAGTAGCTCTCCAGGGCTTCAGACAGGAGTCTTTTCTAGCCTTGCCTAGAGATGTCAGAGATTGAATGTGGGACCTTCTGCATGCAAAGCAGATGCTCTGCCACTGAGCTATAGCCCCACCTGGGTGGTAAAGTGGGAGAATGTTTAGAGAGAGAGTCAATTTAGATGACCAAACTGCTTTTCCTCCCAGATGATCATACCTCTGAGGTTCTGCCTGTGTGCAGCTTAGATTGCACCAGGGCTTTTTTTTTTTTGGCTGGGTTTTAATATTATTGTTTTAGACAACATAAGAGCTGGCCTTTTGAAGCTTTATTGAGATCCATGTCTGTAAGCTTCCTTTTGTCAGGTACTACAGGGAACGCTGTGTTCTCCTTCTGTTCCAGTACCTTTGGTGCATGGAGACAGAACAAAGAGACAGTGCTGCGTTAACTGTAATTTTAAAAGAGTTCCTTTATTGATTTTTTGGATGAGACAAAAGCTGGCAAAAACATTCTGGATTGTATTTTCAAAAAATAAAAAAAAAATGTCCTGTCTTCCAGGTTGCCTGACGCCAGTACCTACAAGACACATTTTCTCCTTCATCTTCTGTGGCTGACGATGCAGGTTGCATAATGATCTCCAGAAAGGTTTGTTTTGAACTCAGCAATGAATCATGGAGTGTCTTTTTCAAGTGTTACTGTGTTTTTCTAAATGCTTCACCTTTACTATGTCTCCCAGGCTGGGCGTAGGCTTATGGATGGCTAACCTGTGGATACAAAGGCAAATAGATTTGGATCTGCAAACAAGAGGTGACATTGCTCAGAAATGTAAGCAGAGGCTGAGGATGAAAGCAAACCTCCTGGCAGCTGGGGCCTACTGGAAACATGATATACCTCAAGGGTGAACAGACGTAAGGCTTCCCAAAGATACTTTTTTATTTTTGCCAAATCCTTGGGAGTTACCACCAGAAAATTGCAGTTGAGTTGGGGAGGTAAAGTCAGTCACAAAATGGTGGCTTAGAGAGGCGGAGGCGGTTACAAAATGGCGGCCTGTACAAAAATCTACATTGACAGAATAAGGGATTTTAACACTGAAACTGCTGGATTATAGGAGAATTTTACTGCAGGACAGGAGAGGAGCAAGAGGCATTGCTTTGTGGAGGAAGAAATCTGAGATAAATTAATGGGATAATAAACTCAACCCTAAGTGTTCAAAGAGAGAAAGCTTAAGAATGGTGTGCCCTTGCCCCCATTCTGTCAATACTGCAATCGGGTTTGCAGTATTAGTTGGAAGTGAGTTGGGTGTGGAGAAGCAGGCCCCAAGGCCTGGAGAGCTGCTTCAATTAATCCAAGAACTACCATTATCTCCTGAGCTACCTGATGCCCACCTTGGTAAGCTTCAGTGTTTGACTCCTTATACTATGAATGTGGGTATATCATGGTTTCTTGACTGCATTGTGTAAACATGGAAGTTGTGGTTGGGTGCAAGAGCCAATTGAGGGGAATCTCAGATTTAATTTTCTTTCAAGGTAAGTTTCTAGATCTCAAGACGTTGAAAACATGTGAACGATACCTACTGAAAATTTAGGGCCAAACAAGACTTGATATGCTAATTCTGTGAAAAAGAAGGGAATTCACTTCTTTTTCAAAAGAAGCAGATGTGGGAGCCTCTGATCTGGATCAAGGCCACAGCATGGTGGGAGCATGTTTTGCCCTGTGCTCATTCTTCAGCGTAAATTGCACCCCACTCCCCAAAGCCACTGTTAATACAAATATCATTTGTATTAGTAGGAGAGCTGGTCTTGGGGTAGCAAGCATGCATTGTCCCCTTTGCTAAGCAGGGTCCACCCTGGTTGCATTTGAATGGGACACTACATGGGAGCACTCTAAGATATTTCTCTCAGGGGATGGGGCTACTCTGAGAAGAACACCTACATGCTGGCATACAGAAGCTTCCAAGTTCCCTGCCTGGCAGCATCTCCAAGATAGGGCTGAGAGAGACTCCTGCCTGCAACCTTGGAGAAGCCATTGCCAGTCTGTGTAGACAATACTGAGCTGATTGGACCAATGGTCTGACTCAGTATATGGCAGTTTCCTATGTTCCTATTTATGATGACGATGATGATGACGACGATGATGATGGTGATGATGATGTTTATATACTGCTTATCAACAAAAAGAGTTCTCAGAGTGGTTTACATAGAAAAAATGAAATAGGAGGGACAACTTAATCAGTTTGGGAGGGAGAAGCAATTTGATTTGGGGCTGCAGGGAAGGGCTAGATGCCAAATCAAGTTGACTGCATCTGCTTTTTTAAAAGAAAAGGAGTTTGGGAGACAGTGTTCCTCAAAATACTCTTAGAAGATTCTCAGGGGGAGAATATAAGGGCAGGAAATTCTGAGAATTTTCTGCTGAGCTTTACAATATTCTTCAAATATTCACCGCACAATTCTCATACTATCATTTCCAGAAATTGTGTTTTCTGGAATAAGAAATAAGCCCCAAACAAGTTTGTTTTCAAGTTTCTTAGAAAAAAGGAAAATAGAAAACAGAAGGGATAGTCCTGAACTAAACTGATCTTTACATTTGAACCAATTAAGGTAGAGAACTTTGGATAAACCTTTCTTTGTGTACTACCAAAGCATATCCTTCAAACAAGTTGAGGGGTCTGGTTGCGCTAATATTATCTTCTCTGCTCTTCCCAAAATGTTATTTTGTTCATTAAATAGACTCTATCAATCACTTATGCAGATTTAAAAAAAATTAAAATTTGGCCACCTCTCTGCTTACCCCTACTTCTAGATCATTTATGAATAAATTAAAAAGTACCGGTCCCAGTACAGATCCCTGGAGACCCCACTTCTTACTTCCCTCCATTGTGAAAACTCTCCATTTATACCTACCCTCTGTTTCCTGTCCTTCAACCAGTTAGCAATCCACACATATACTTGTCCCCTTATCTCATGACTGCTAGGTTTTCTCAGGGGTCTTTGATGAGGAACTTTGTTGAAGGCTTTTTGGAAGTCCAGGTATACTAGGTCAACTGGATCACCTTGATGCACACACTTCTTGACACTCTCAAAGAACTCCAAAAGGTTTGTGAGGCAAAATTTACCTTTGTAGAAGCCAGGCTGGTTCTTCTATGTGCTTTACAATTTTATCCTTGAGGATGCTTTCCATCAATTTGTCTGGAACGGACGTTAAGCTACGCATGTTCCTCATCATGTCAGCCAAGGGGTCTTAAAAGTACTGGTTGACATGCTGCACAATGCTTGATCTCCCTTGGAACAGCGTGTTTGGCCAGTTGCACAAGAGCTCTCTTGCGCAACTGCATTTACCGAATTGTGCAAATGCAGTTGTGTGACACAGGGCCATTATTTCCCATTGCCATGTGTTGTGCAACTGTAGTTGAGCAATTCTGCAGTCTTGCACAAGAGCGCTGTTGTGCAACTGTGCAAACACTCCATTTTAAGGCAGATTGAGTGTGGCGTGCTATGCCAGTCACTTAGCCTTGGTTGAACTGTGCCTAGTTCCTTCTTTAGTTTTGTACATAATCACAACACAATCCATAACTTCTCCTCTCCCTTTACCAGCCAAGGTTGTTCTTTTATAAGCTCAGAATATCCCGCGAAGCCTTCTCCCATCTCCTTCTGGGTTTCCTCTATAATAAAGAGCCTGTGTGTGCTCCCGTGTCTCTGCACCCGTGTCTTCCTCGGCCGTTCTGGGCATGCACGGAGCGCATGCCCAGAACATCCGAGGAAGATACGGCCGCAGGCACCAGGCGGCCATGATGAGGAGAGTGGCGGGCCGAGAACGGACTACGGGGAGGGCAGAGGCGGCAGCAGCGGGACTGGCCCTCCCGCTGGAACATACGAGGCAGCGGCGGCAGGGAGAAAAGACAGCAACGCGGCCACTGAGGGCAGAGGCGGCGGTGGCGGGTTCAGCCCGGCCGCAGGGATAGGAGAGGCGGCGGTGGCGGGTCTGGCCTGCCCACTGAAAAGAACAGGGGCGGCGACTGTCCCTTGGGCGGTCCAGCTGGCTGGAGGTTGCAAAGCCATGTTGGGGGGGGCAGCTCCAGGGGAGCGGCAGCAGCAGCGGCAGCCGGACAGGCGGGTGGGGGGGGGCTTGCGCGGAGCCACCGCCGCCTCCTCCTCCTGCTCGGCAGCAGCCGGCCCTCAGGTGGTTCCCAGGACGGCATCGGCGTCCCCCAGGGAAGAGCCGCCGGCAGCCTGCCGAGCACCGGCAGGCAGAAGCGGGGACCGGCGGATCCCGGAGGAGAAGACCTCCACCCACCCGCCCCTGGCAGCAGCAGCAGCTGCAGCTCCTCCTCACACCCAGCCCAGGGAGGGAGGTGCAGGCAGCAGCTCAGCAGGGCAAGCCGTGGTTGCTGCTCCTGCTCTGGGTGCCTGGCCATCGCCGCGGTCCCCAACTAGCGCCCGTTATTTTAACGGGCTTAAAAATACTAGTAACTTATTCCCCAATAAAAGGTTAAACAGAAACACCTGGCGTATGTGCCTTCGACATTTCCTAGGGGAGTGTTATGCTGAAAGTGATGGAGTATTTTAAAAGAGATCTAAGCTGGAAAACCTCAGGTGTGTATTGATCAAACAGCACTCAGCATTGATATTCATGTAAACTTTGAGATGGTGTGGGCACACAAAAGAGGGGCAAACTTGCTTTACAAAAAAATCCAATCAACCTATTCGATCATTTGGTGTATGTATATGTGATGCATAGATGAAGATATATGATCGCTTCCGACACAGAGAGCCAGAGTGGAGAATACTCCTCCCACATCCAGTCCATTGTGTGGAGAGGAGCTGGAATGCCACTCGGCAATGAAGTTTCCCACCTGCAGTTTGAGCCCACCTTCTGTTCAGCCCAGAATTGTACCTCTTCATTCTATGCAACATGTAGAATGAATATATCTGAATTGTGACTATCAGCTGGGGAAGATCGCCAAGCCTGATTTTATATACATATACAGGAGGAGCTCAGTATTCATGGGGTTCTATTTGCTGCAATTACCTTGGATAACAAAACCGCGAATACTGAATCATCATGTCTATGGGACTGCGAGATTAGGTTGCAGTCCTAGAGGTAGCAGAATGGGAACGGTGAAAAGTGCCCTAGAAACATGGAGGAAAATGGCCTACTGTGCTCTGTGGGTCCCCAGCGATCCAGCAATATCCCACAAGAGTCTCCATTCTGTCAGTTTTGGCAACAACAAAATCACTTTAAAAAAATCTTTTAAAATGAGCCACAAAATGGCTCCTGAGCTCAAAATGGCAGCTGGAAATGACCTCCAAGGTCATTTAAAACCTCCCCCAGATGTAAATGGATTAAAAACCCTCCCCCTCCCAGCTTCCCCTCCCCCCGCGTATGCCAAGGTCGAGTGTCAATTACCCAACCGTGTATATGCGAAACAGTGGATGCTGGATCTGTGAGTAACAAGGTCCTCCTGTATATACTATAGCTGTCTTCAGCTGTGTGTACTGGAGGCCCTAGCTATTTGTGGAGTTTCCATTCTCACTTACAATCATGAATATGGAAACCCAAATAATAACCCCTATGGGAATCTGGGTGGTAGGTTTCTGCACAAAATAATTTGCCCAAAATCACAAAAATGCAGGAGGGAAGCACACTGAAAGAAACACACTACTTTATTTTCCAGCTCTCCAGCAATGCCCTCTAAACCCTCAAATTAGCTGATTTTTTCTGATTTCCACTTGCTTTAAAAACAAAAAACAAAACATGAGCCAAAAAATGGCTCCATGCTGCCTCTGTACAGGAAATGCCACCGGAAGTCACTTTTGGTGGTTCAGAAACTATGGATAGGAGGAAATAGCTTATTTTTAGTACTGTGGGTAATGAAACTGGATCTCTAAGACTGATCCATGAATATGCAAAACCATGGTTGCTGAAACCTGTACTTTAAAAACAAACTAGTTTTAGACTGGATTGGTGCAATTTCTCCCCCAACCCAACCTGTCTCCAAAACCGAGTGTGCTGCTACCCTGCTGGGTTAACATGTTCCCTTCCACAGTATTCTGCTGAAGTGAGCAATTTTTCTATCTATAAAAGCTATAAAAGAGGAGATTTAATGGTACAGATGGATCCCGTTATCCACGGGGGTTCTGTTCTCAGATACAACCACAAATAATGGAACCATAGATAATGAGACCTTGAGGCAATGGGAATTGGGACCTAGGCTCCTGGAGGCAAAAAAAGGGCTTTAAAAGGCATAAATCAAAGAAATGAAGTGCCATACCATGCTCTCCAGCTGTCCAGAAATGCCCCACAAATCCCTGAATGGGCCACAAATCTACAAAAAGTTGTGGGAATTTTTTTTTTAAACAAGAGAGTCACAAAATGGCTCCGTTTAGCAAAATGATGGCCAGAAATGACCTCAAAGATAGGCGAATTTCCAGTATTTTTCTAGTCGTCTTTAATGACGGTGTATAACTGGGTTTCCATTGCCCGGCCATGGATACACCAAACCGCAGTTCCTAAGACTGTGGATGACGAGGTCTACCTGTAATTGATATCTGTTCCTCAATACTATTAGGAAACATAATTTAAAAAGTGTTGACCTTCGGGCTCTTCCAGTAAATGCACAGAAGATCAGCCCTCTTGTCCAACATAGGTCTGAACCAGATGGGCAAATATGGGATAACCTGAGTAGTGTACCAAAGCATGATCATTTTTTTAAAAAGTTCTCCTTCAGGTTGGCAGCTTGGGAACTTGTCATAGTTGGTGCCATATTCTATCTGTAATATGGTAACCCAGGTCAATTTCCCATCTTAGTTGATGTGATTGCTTAGCCATATTCAGATTAAGTTAAATGTCTCTACCTTGGAATTGTGTAGATCGGCATAAATTATTTGGCTTTGTTTATTGGGAGGGGGGAGAGGCTACAAATCAAGGCATGAAAAAAGGGGTACAACAACCCACCAGTTTTAGTTAATCCCTGTCCCCCAAAGAATCTAGGAAGGAAAAGCAATCCTGCTAAGCTGGCAAAAAAAAAAATCCCCTCCACTACAATTGTCCCTGTTAATTGGGGTGAGCCTTCATCTTGCAGAAATGCTGTGGAGGCAAATTGAAAAGGAGCTCATGGGTGAAAGAGAACAAAGAAAAGGCCGCTCCATCGTGTGAACGAGGGACACAACAAGGCGTCTGAAGAAGCTAATGCAGGGATGAAAATATCAGCTGGATCCATCGCTGGGGCTTTTTGATGCTTTCAAGAGCACATTAATTCCAGCAACGTGGGCTTCTTCATTAATTAAATGGTCAAGGGGCTCTCCATGCGCAGTACCAGCTCTGCCACCCAGCGATGAAAGGCGCATGTTGATATCTTTATTCCAGGCTGCACAATCGCTTTCAGGGCCAGCATTCAGCAGGAATTACGTAAGCTTCGGTGAGTTTCAAGAGTTCCCAGCTCCACACAATAGGTTTCTTAATAGGTGATTCACTGGCCATTTACGATGGCATAGACCCACTGACCAAAGTGAGGTTCGCTTAATATCTGAGATGGAGCCGTGCTGATGAACCTCCTTTGATGTTTTCGCTAAGAAAGAATGGAATTTCGAGGTGGATCTCATTACCATACAGGTTCCCTTTCATGTTTCAGTCAATTAAATAAGGGGCTGGATTCATTTTGTAAATGGTAGCCAATGGTATTTAAGGTTAGGCGTATGTTAAATAAGCTTCCCTTAACAACTCTCTGCAGGGTTGTAAGTGGCATTCTTCCCTCCTAAACAGCTGTGGTTTTATTTGGTGACTCTTGAGAGTAGATGTTAGTCTTCATTTAGGGAGGAGATATGGTCTTGTGGCGGGAAGCAGGAATGGTCTGCTTTGATAAGCAGGGTCTGCCTTGGTTTGCATTTGGATGGGTGACTACATGTGAGTCCTGTGAGCAATTGGGAATGGGGCCTTAGCTCAGTGGTAGAGCCTCTGCTTGCATGCAGAAGGCCCTAAGTACACTACCTGGCATCTCCAGGGAGGGCTGCGAGAGACCCCTGCCTGAAACCTTGGAAAGCCACTGCCAGTCAACATAGACCATACTGAGCTAGATGGACCAGTTGCCTGCCGCAGGATAAGGCAGCTTTCTATGTTCTCAGAGGTGCACCTAGGTAATTTTGGAGCCTGGACCTAAAGGCCTTTGGAGGCCCCCATCTCCTGCAAATTAAGCATCATCATGCTCAGCTGCATGACCACACTACCTGGGACAGACTAAAGAGTATTGGGGGGGGGGCAGAGGCTGTGGAGGCCCTGGACTTCAGCCCCAAAGTACAGGGGTAAGAGCGCCTCTGTATGTTCCTACGACCAAGACTTGGTTGCTTCACTAGGTACTGAATTTATTAGTGGACCAGTTGAATAACTCCCATTAGCACAGGATCGCTTCACTATCATATACTCAGTGAGTTAGTAACATAAGAGCCACTGGGGTGTGATGGGTAGAGTGCTGGATAGAGGAGACCTGGGTTCAAATCTCTGCTCAGCCATGAAACTCACTGGGTGACTCTGGGCCAGTCACTTCTCTTTCAGCCCAACCTACCTCACAGGGTTGTTGTGAGGATCAGCTGCCCACATGATTACAGACTCCGTCACGGAGCCTTCAATCAATCAATCAATCAATCAATCAATCATCTTTATTACGTCAAAGACCAGCACAGGATAAAGTACAGATACAACATAATAAAACTCATGCTAAATATGATTAAAATTGGAAAAAATAGCTCAAAAACTGTAAGGTAATTAGTAAAATAAAATATTACCGGCTAAGCCTAAAACCTGTGGGAAGATTAGTAGAGTAAATGTACAACTATCCTTAAAAGCAGGACAACTAAAAATATAAAATGGATAAAATAACATATACACGCTACATAAAAGCAATATAAAAGCTATGAAGTAAAATGCAGATTAAAATGATAAAATCAAGCAGGAAAATGCTCAATAGCAGGGTCTGCCCTGGTTGCATATGAAAGGGAGACTAGAAGTGTGAACACTGGAAGATATTCCCCTTAGGGGATGGAGCCACTCTGGGAAGAGCATCTAGGTTCCAAGTTCCCTCCCTGGCTTCTCCAAGATAGGGCTGAGAGAGATTCTTGCCTGCAACCTTAGAGAAGCTGCTGCCATCTGTGAAGACAATGCTGAGCTAGATAGACCAACGGTCTGACTCAGTATATGGCAGCTTCCTATGTTCCTCTGTTCCTATCTGTTGCCAGGGGTATTAACTGGCAATCAGGACCCTGCAAATCTTGCACGCTTTCCCACAGAACTTGGCAACATTGTACGTGAAGGACCGATTTTCATCAGAGAGCAACATCTTGGCGTAGACTTGAATGGAGTGACCAGGGTATTTAAGAAGCAGGGGACGAGCCTGTCCCGACTGTCTTTATAGAAGGGACACAAAAGGAGCACATGGTCAATGGTTTCCACCTCCCCAGAGTCACAAGGACAGAGCCTTTCCATGAATGAGATCTTCTTGTATTTGCCTTCCAGAACGGCGGAGGGAAGGGCATGACACCAGGCAAGGGTGAATGCCCTTCTATGGCTTGCTATTTCCAATTGTGCCAGATATGCAGAGGGAGAGGTGATAAACCTACGACCGTCTGGGGCCAAAAAGGCAAATCAGCCTGGCATTCTGTGTCCAGAATCCTGTGTTAGATGACCATTTTCGCCTTGTCCCAGCCCATTGCAAGCAGAAGGGATGGAGAGAAGCCCAGCTGTGCCACTTTGTTGTAAACTGCCCAGTTCCATAAGGACTGAAAGTTGTCTTGCAGGGGCCAGGCCCCATAGACAAAGGGCTAGTTTGAGCCAGTGGTGGAGAACTGTCATCCAAACCTTTGTCTCCACTTTTATCATGCCAGTTTCCAGCTGTAGGGTGGCACTGGAGACACGGCAGGGCACTTGTAAAGTCCCTCTCAGGAATTTAGATTGAAAACATTCCAGTGTGGCAAGATTGGATTGAGATCTTGGGTGGGTGCCATATAATAATTGTACCAGCGACTCCGTCATGGAGCTGGCTAGGGCGGCTGGGATCGGGGGCCTCCTGGCCCCTGGAAGTCCCAGAATGCCCTGGGCAAGTGCATTCTGGGGAGCCCCCCAATGCTGGGAGGCTTGTTAAATGGATGTGCTCTGCGACCCTCGTTTAACAGGGATGGGGGGCATTTTAGAGGGCTGGCTGCCAGGAGCCACATGGCTCTAATTGCAGCACACGAGCAGCAGGAACCGTTTCTGCTGCTCGTGAGAATAGCCTTATGTGAATAGCCTAATTAAAAGCCAGACTAAAAAGATGAGTCTTTAAGGCTTTCCTGAAGGCCTTAAAGGAAGGCCTTATCTTTCAAGGAAGATGAACCTCTTATATCCATGGGGAGCACGTTCCACAACCCAAGGGTGACAACTGAGAAGGCCCGATCCCAGGTTCCCACCAGATGAACTGGTGAACCGGAAACATATCAGCAGCCAGTGCAACTGTTTAAGAACAGGCATAACAGGTATCTCTCCGAGATACCCCAGAGACCAATCTGGGTGCTGCATTTTGAAGTTTTCTGACTAAGCACAAAGGCAGCCCTACATAGAGGCGAGTATCACGATTGATGAGACTCACCTAGAGCAGGTTTGTGGCGAGAGCCTGCTTAGCCCACTGTCCCCGCAGATGACTGGAGGGGAAGCCCTGGGTGGCCGGATCGACTGCCGGCACTGTCATGCAGCCAGTGGGGGCTTGGGAATTTGAGGGCCGTACGCCCTGGAAGTTCCAGCATGCTCTGCGCGAGTGCACAGAGCATGCTGGAGAGACCCCCGAGCTGGGAAGCTGCTTTTTAGCCTCCTGGTTGGGGGTCTCCTCATGAGTTGCTCCAGCGCGGAACTGTGCTACGGCAACACATGATCTGGAAACCCCGCTCCACTAACCTGGACTAAGGGGAGGGCTTCGCAAGCGGGTTACCCGCTTTGAGGCAACCAGGCTTGCAGGCACAGTTCTGCTAAAATCGGGCTAGGCTCCCCTAGCCCGATTTTAGCTGATCATGAGAATATCCTCACAGAGTGCATTGCAGTAGTCCAACCTGAAGGTTACCAGCTGTTTTCAGATCATTCTCCTCAAGGAAAGGGCAGAGTTCTCAAATCAATCGCACTCCCAAGCTACAAACCCGTTCTTTCTGGGGGAGTGTAACCTTTTCCAGAACAGATTACTGCCCCAACCATGAGCACCTCCATCTTGCTTGGAATCAGCTTCAGTTTATTATCCCTCATACAACCATTACTGCTTGTAGGCAGGCAATTAAGGGGCTAATGCCATTTCTTAATATTGTTGACAAGGAGAAATAGATTTGGGTGTCATCAGCATACTAATAGCACCCAGCACCAAATCCCCTGATGACCTCACCCCGAAGTTTCATATAGATGTTATAAATATTTTAATGTTAAAATGTTAGAAATGTATAGGGACAAGAGGCAAGAGAAATGTATAGGGGCAAGAGGCCAAATTACAGGGGAGCAACGGCAGGAGAAGGGACATGCCTTCATCTCCTGCTTGTGGGCTTTACAGAGGTATATACCAGCCACTGTGGGAAACAGGAGCTTTACAGAATGACCCATTTCCCACCCAGAGCACCCAAACCAGCAGCACCCACCCAGCATCGAGTGCTTCCTTAAAAGTCAAAGAAAAGAGTGTTTCTGCAACTTCTTGTTCCACTAGCAGAGAATAACTGCTGTGCATCTTGTCTTTTGGCAGGAGGATATACATTTGATCTTTATTTGCTCCATTTTAAAAGGTTTTATTTGACAACCTAAAACAATTATTTCATCTGTAACCAAATAAAATAAGAAAACACACGGCACTGATTTTTATCAAGTTATTCTACAGCTTTCGTCCAAATGAATTATCTGGTATTTTAAAACCCGCTTGTAGTCTGAAGTTGGAAGGCGTAATCTAATCACATGCTCGGATGGGCAAGCCAGTTTTCTCCTCTCAGATTCCTTCCTCAGCTCTATCAGCAGTTGGGGAGGCAGGGCCCCCAGATTAAAAGGTGAAGTTCAGTGATGGGTGAGACAAGGTGAAGATGGTTGTTTCCCAAGCCACCCAGTGCCTTTTGCTGCTCTCTTTCATATACTGCCTGCAGAGGTAAAGTAAAGTAAAGTTTGCCATCGAGTCAGTGTCGACTCCTGGCAACCACAGAGCCCTGTGGTTGTCCTTGGTAGAATACAGGAGGGGTTTACCATTGCTTCTTTCTGTGCAGTATGAGATGATGCCTTTCAGCATCTTTCCTATATTGCTGCCTGCAGAGGTGCACCTAGGTAATTTTGGAGCCTGGACCTAAAGGGCTTTGGAGGGCCCTCCTCCCTGGCAAATTAAGCACCATCATGTTTGGCCAGGCAACCACACCATCCAGGACAGACTAAAGAAGATTTGCTGGCCCCCAGGGGCTGTGGAGTCCCTGGACTTCAGCCCGGAAGTCCAGGGGTAAGAGTGCCTCTGCCTGCCTGCCTAGAGAGCCCAAGTATCTAAGCAGTTAATGCTGTAGTAAAGCAAGCCTATAGCCATTGGGCTCTTTGTGTATTCCAGAAAGATCTAACACAGCAAGAGTTGGGCACCTTGGAGATGGTAAGAGCTGTAGTGGATGTTTTAAAAGGATATGTTCATGCCCAGTGCCAGCCACACCCTCTGTGCAGGGGGTGTCATGATGCAGGGGGGGAGGGGTGTGGCCAGTGTGGGTTAGCGTGCTCTGTGGAAGCCTCCGCATCTTGTGCCAGGACCTCTAGCAGCCTTGCTACACCTCTGGGAGAGACCAGGTGGGAGAAGCAAGAGGAGTGGATGCTGGGAGTTGTAGTCCAAGAACAGCTGGGCAGCCTCAGTTGGCCACCCTTGTGACAGAGAATTTTGAAAAGCTGCATACCTACGAAGCACACCTCCACAATCTTGATGACTAGAAACCTCTTGTTTTTAAACAAAGAAAAGAGGTTGCAATTCAGATGTGCAGCAATTAAAATGCTGGGGTTAGATGCGAAAGCGAAGAGGCTGGAATTCTCTGTGCAGAGAATCACAGAGAACAAGCAGCTCTGTGAATGGTTCACCATGTCCCTCCAGAGTGAAAGATCTCAACTCACCAAAAGGGAGGTGCTGTCTGATGTCATGACGACGACGACGACGACGATGCAGTGATGATCGGAGTTTATTTCTTGGGGGGCAGTGGAGGGGCTGCTTCAAGAAGCAGCCGACAGCTATGATGGAGCTATCCAACATGGCTCCTTCTTCATCTGTGTTGGACCTCAGAAATGCATCCGGCTGCAGTCCTGCGCACACTTACTTACACAGGCATAAACTGCATTAAAGACAGTGACCGACACCCAGCACAGCGTTATGTGTCTGATGTCAGGCACTGGGGTGTCTGCGTAAACATGAATAGGGTTGTGCTGTTAATGGGCTAATCTGCTATTTAGGGCTAAAATGCCTTATTGTATAAGACTCAGATACCTTTGAACCAGGTGGTCTCTCAAAGCTATTATTCCAAATTCTAAAAATCTGCCACATCAGCCTTAAGAATGTCAGTAGATGTCATGGAAACGTGAGCCTATTCATGTATTGGCCGCTACCTGCCCCTCCCCTCCGTGAGGCTCCGTGAACCCTCAGTTTGCGCAGTGAAACTCACTTCAAACCGAGGGTTCATACTGGAGTCTCCAGAGCACAACCTTGGGTCGCACATGGGACGAGACTGGAGCTGCACATATTCGGACCAGGGCCGGACTGGGGGCACTGAGAGGGCGGTGGAGCGTATGTGGGGAGGGTGCCAGGTTTTTGAGCAGAATGGGTAATTAAGGGTGGGAGTCAGGGAGCAGGGGCGCCCCGCACCGATAAGGAAAGCACAGATTCCTGGAACTCTCTTCCCCCATTCTGTGTGAATGCGGTCCCTATGTTCAACACTCATATGAGGATACAGTGCAGTTATTCATGTTGAGGCGCTTCACACGAGCAGTGTGAAGCACCTTGCGGTGGTTTGTGGGGAGAGTGGGCTTAGCAATCACCAGAAAGCGGGCTAGGCTCCCTTCACCCGCTTTCTGGTGATCATCAGAATAGCCTCGTTATGTTAAAAAAAGGTACAGCAGTGCACTTTCTCTCTGTATCCTGCATTCCAGGGGCCTTTATTCAAATTCACTTTTAAAACAAATGCAGGTATAGTCATTCACACATATACGTTTGAGTGTACACATATATATCTGCTTGTACAACATAACATCTGGATAGGGCTGTGGTCTGTTGACAATCTGAAGTTTAGTGGACAACTCAAAGGTTAAAACATACTGGAGTCCACTGGAACCAATGGAATTTTTGCATTTATTCCAGGCCAAATAGTATGCATAGTCCGCTGATCTGATTCAGGACCACAGCGGGGCGCAGGGGGAGGTTAAAGCTGTTACACCAACTATTACAGACCCAATTGGTACCCATGCTTGCTATTTACAGACAATTACATTCATGCTTTGTTTTATTTGGCTCTGAGTCAATTTTAGCCTGACGGGGAGGCTCAAGTGCCAAACTCCAAACACCAGTTTTTTGTGGCATCCCTGAAGTTGGTATCCATCCACTGAAATTTTGGTTGAGAAATCCACCCTTGTGTATTTATCCAACCCTATCACCTACTCCTATGGATTCCAGAGTGGGTTTTGTGAACAGTAATTCAGATGAGCTTGCTTGTGGTCCTTCCTTCCTTTTAAAATTTAATTTAATTTTTAAATTTACATCTCGCTCTTCTTCCAAGGAGCCCAGAGCAGTGTCCATGATTACATTTAATTCCTACAGCAACTCTGTGAGGTAGGTTAGGCTGAGAGATAGGTGACTGGCCCAGAATCACCCAATAAGTTGCATGGATGAGTGGGGATTTGAACTCAGGGGTCTCCCTGGTCCTAGTCCAGCACAGTAACCACTACACCACACTGGCTCTGCACACACTTCCTTTGTGGGGTAACTAAAGCTTAATTGCAAAGAACCTCTCATCATGTGCCGGGATCCAACCACCCCACTGAAGATCTACCTTGCATTAATGTATAACAGAAACCATGGTGGTGGTGACGGGAGTATATGTAGCCTTGGTTTCTGAATTTCTTCCCTCTCTTTTCTTTGTAATGGCATCCTTGTCTTGCACACCAGCTGTAACTAAAAACCCATTTTGTGCTACGTTTGGAAAATAACTACTTGGACAGCTCCCGTTCAGAATATGCATCCAAGTGATGCTGGCACTGAGATTAGTACAAAAGAAACTTGCTTTCTTCAGTGAAATCTGACCTGAACAGAGCAACTCAACCTCCATTTGACAAGGGCAGAGTAAGCTGTGCTATGCAGTTTGGGCTCATGGTTTTCTCCCATCAGCACTGTAGCCATGAATCTGCTTTGCAGGACGGCAACCTTAAAGTGGCTTCATGTAGTCTTCCTGAAACAAATGTGTGCATCCCACCTGATTGCTGTGGATTTGGATGCTGGTTATCATTGCTCAGGCCTCATGACCCACAAAGCAAAACACTGCCCATCCACCATATTTGGTGGCCCATCAGAGACTTTATACATCTCTTGGTTTTGCTGCAAAACTACAAAAACACAGGGGAGGGATGGGCGGGTTAGGGTTCAAAGGGCCAGGCAAGCCCCAATATGTGTGGTTGGCTGGCTTGTTTTGGCTTGACAGGCCACAGTTTAAGGACATAGGAAGGCTCCAGCTAGGTCAGCCTCCTGCTTCCCACAGTGGGCAACTGGGATGCCCACAAGCAAGACATGAAGATAATAGCCATCTACGACTGATGTTCCCCAGAAAAACATATTTGCTATCATGATGCACAGAGACGTAACACTGAGCCATAGCATTGCTGTGGATAGCTCTGACACTCTTAAGAATGGGTGGCTGGTAATCATGGGAGTTGTTGTCTAATAAACGTCAGGGGACACAAGCAGACCCTGCTATAGGCTGTGCAAACAAGGATATTGGTCCTCTCATAGAGGTCCCAAGCCACCAGCACTACCTCCTGGGAAATGCCTCTTGTAATACCACCTCCTCGTGTGCGATTTCATCCGTTTTCGAGCTATTCTCACAGGATATTGTTCCCTCAGCTGGTAATCCAGATGTTATTTACATCAACATGATGACATTAAACACTTGTCCAAGAGGTATTAGCAGCGCCAATAACAATACAAAAACACAAATAACAGACGCACCAAAAGTGATATTTCAGCAACAGTTTGTAATTCCGTCAACCAGCCACGCTATTGCTAAGCTCTGCTTAATCAAGAGTAAATTGTTGTGTGTGTGGGTGGGAAAAAATATGGAAAACAAGCCTGTCGGTGCCAAGACAGCCTTCTTCCCTTTTGTGTTTTTGTTTGCTTGCTTCTACTAAAATGCTGAGAAAATATCAACACATACCGTACTCCCTGTCCTGTTGATTACATTCCAGACTGGTGCATACTTTTGTGAGCTGACAGACAAGTGTGTTAATGAGAGGAGGCCCATCTATGAGTCTACCCTGTTCAACATGGCAATAATTTGATTATGATTTCACTAACAGGATACTTATGGAGATGAATCATAAAAGACTAGGAAATATTATCTGGGATGCATTAACAGGAGGTTAATAGCCAAAGCACAGAGTCTAAATAATATTACTGCACTCACCGCTGCATGAGTAACACATCCAGCATTGGATACCTCATTTTAAGAAGGAATTAGGAGAAAGACACACAGGAGTTCTGTTAATTAACTGAAAGGATTCACTCCTATAAGATATGATGGCCATTCGCTTAGCAGACTTAAAAAAAAAAATTGGACAAATTCATAGGTTTATCCTAGGAACATAGGAAGCTGCCATATACTGAGTCAGACCATTGGTCCATCTAGCTCAGTGTTGTCTACACAAACTGGAAGTGGCTTCTCCAAGGCTGCAGGCAGGAGTCTCTCCCAGCCCCACCTGGAGATGCCAGGAAGGGAACTTGGAACCATCTGCATGCAAAGCAGATGCTCTAGGGACTGTACTAATATGAATGACGGAATGCCCACTGAAAAGCTCTGGTTCCTTCCAAATGACCATGGAATGCACTGAATTTCTGAATGGCCAACAGCCATTTGGAAATTCCATTCATTCCTATGGCTCTTTGGAAGGAGGAACATAGGAAGCTGCCTTATAATGAGTCAGACGATTGGTCCATCTTGCTCAGTAGTGTCTACACAGGCTGCCAGCAGCTTCTTCAAAGTTATGGGCAGGATTCTCTCTCAGCCCTATCTAGAGATGCCAGGGACGGAACCTGGAACTTCTGCTCTTCCCAGAGTGGCCCCATCCCCTTAGGGAAATATCTTCCAGAACTGAAATGTAGTCTCCCATTCAAATGCAAACTAGGACAGGCCCTGCTTAGCAAAGGGGACAATTCATGCTTACTACCACAAGTCCAGCTCTGCTCCTGCCGTCCTATTTTCGGGGGGGGGGGGCTTTTCTTACATGTGTAACCTGAATGCAAAAACATCTGTGCTGGCAAGAAATTACATTCTGCAGAAGTTTATCCTAGGAACATAAGAAGCCGCCCTATACCGAGTCGGACCATGGGTCCATTTAGCTGAGTATTGTCTACACTGGCTGGCAGCACCTCTCCTAGGTTTCAGGCAGGAATCTTTCCCGGCACTACCTGGAGATGTTGCCAGGGACTGAACCTGGGACCTTCTACATGCAAAGCAGATACTCTTCCACTATGGCCCCATAGCCCTAAGGGGAATTTCTTACAGCAGTCACAAATAGCCACCCATCCAAATGCAAAGCAAAGGGGAGAATTCATACTCACTACTACAAGATGGTGCAGTGGGGAAATGGCTTGACCACCAAGCCAGAGGTTGCCGGTTCGAATCCCCGCTGGTATGTTTCCCAGACTATGGGGAACACCTATATCGGGCAGCAGCAATATAGGAAGATGCTGAAAGGCATCGTCTCATACTGCACAGGAGGAGGCAATGGCAAACCCCTCCTGTATTCTACCAAAGACAACCACAGGGCTCTGTGGTCGCCAGGAGTCGACACCGATTCGACGGCACACTTTACCTTTTACCACAAGACCAGCTCTCGTCAAGAGTGCTCTTAAGCAACTCTGTGTGTGTTCCATTAAAAGGCAGGCAGAATGCTGTGCAGTATGTCAGCCATCATTCACTTTCCCCCATGAGTATTCCTGATACATTATTTGGTGGTAGGGGGAGGGAAGAGTGGACTTTATGGACAAACCCTTCAAGTTCTTAATCACTTAAAATCAGTTTCCTTCTTTGCAAAAATGAAGTCCCACAGTATATTCTTGCTCAGATTAATGGCTGCTTTGAAGAGAAAATAACCCATACTTTTGTTGATGAATCCCAATGATTATTACAGATAGATAGATAGATAGATAGATAGATATAAAGGATGTGACTTCACAAAGATGGAACACTGGGATCAGAGTGAAAATGGTTCATTTTATGAGGTGCTATTAGTTTTAAAATAGAGAGGAGGAGGAGAATTTGGGAAAGATTAATGGCCATTGTCACAACCTCCCCGGATGACTTACAAGGCTGTCTAGCCAGGTCTTTGGCTCGGATCACTCATGGCCTAGCCAAGTGGTCTAGATGGGGCCTGAGGTAATGAATGCTCTCCTGTCACCGCCATGTGGCCCTTTTGTATGGACTCGACCAACTATCTTTGACCCAGGCTGAGTGGAAATGTTCTGAGAGGTATGATGATTCATAGGTTGAAGGCATGTACCTCCCAGGGTGAGATCCACAAAAAAGGTTTTAGCAAAGGTTGCTCCAAAATGGTCAGATCTGCCAGCTTTTGTAAATCTCATTTACCAATTTGTCAAGGGGAACAATCCACTGAGTAGTCCCTGGGAAATTAGGAACATACAGAGGCGTATCTAGGGAAAATAGTGCCTAGGGCAAGCACTGAAATTGCACCCCCTGTCCAAACAGCTGACACCCATCTTTCAGAAAACTTTACCATAATATCAGCTGAAAAATACAAATCAAGCTCGTTAATCTTTTAATATTTCAAAAACTACTTAGCGGTGGACTTAGCCAGACCAAAAAATGCTGGAAAATGACAAATTTCAGTATGCTCATGAAATACCCAAATTTTATGTGGAGGTGTACTTGGAAAAACTAAATAGAAGTGCCTGTCTAATTCTCTGCTATGCATTGTAGCATCACGATTACATAAGTTTTAAAAATATATGGAGAATTTGACTTTTCCCAGATACAGATACTCTGTAAATAATTAAAGGATATGCAGAGTAAACTGTGTCACTGCTTGGAATATATTCTAGTATTTCAGAAAGACAGTTAAAATGAGAGAAAGAGCAAGAAACTCCTAGTGGGCCTTAATACTAAGGGGTCACACTGATTCAAAGACAAACTCACCGTTAATAGCCATATTATTAAGACATCACATTTAATTCACTTATCACAAGAAGCAAAGTAAGAGCAAATGAATACAATCCTAGCTCATAAACTTCAGCTCAGTATTCACAAACCCTGATTCTCTGTACATAGTGCCAGTCTGAATATGTGTACAGTGACTTATATTATATTTTTAAAAAATTAAAAAAAATTACTTGTAGCCCCTTCGGGGGACTTCCTAAAGGCCATGGGGGGGGGGGTCTGCAAAGGTTCCCCCTCCCCCTGCTGACCTCTAGGGCCTCGCAGGGACCATTTGAGCATGTGCGGTAGTCATTAAAAAAAAATTTTTTAATGGCTGCAGAAAACAAAATGGCCGCCCCACTTGCTCAAATGGCCTCTGCAAGGCCTGGCATGGCCTAGGGCAGGGGTGGGGAACCTTGGCACTCCAGCTGTTTTTGAACTACAACTCCCATCATCCCCTGGCTGGAGATGATGGGAGTTGTAGTTCAAAAACAGCTGGAGTGCCAAGGTTCCCCACCCCTGGCCTAGGGCCTCACAGAGGCCATTTGAGCATGCCCAGTGGCCATTTTATTTTTGGTGGTCTTGGAGAGGCCAGGGAGGGAACTTTGAACCTTCTACATGTAAGCATGCAGATGCTCTTCCCAGAGTAGCCTCATCCCCTAAGGGGAATATCCCTAATATTTCCTAAGGGGAATGTCTTAGTGTTTACACATTTCTCCCATTCAAATGCAAACCAGGGTGGACCCTGCTTAGCAAAGGGGATAAGTCATGCTACCACAAGACCAGTTCTCCTCCCATTAGTCAACTCCAATCATTAATCAACTCTATGAATCCCACTGCAATCAACCTGAGTCAATATGCCCATGGTTTCAAGTCTTTCAAGTTCTTTTGCTACAGCATTCGTCATAGCAAGTGGAACCTGTCGAGCTTTTAAGAATTTTGGCTGAGCTCCCTTCACCAAAACAACGCTGGCCTTAATATTCTTCAGCCGACCAATACCTGCTTAAAAACCCAAGAAGCAGTAGACAAAAGGGTGTCCAGTTGTGCCAGCGCATCTGTTCTCCGAGGCACTCAGAGAGTCTTGATGGATTTCCAGTCTAACTGGATTGCTCTCAACCAACTGCGGCCAGATAGTGCTGGCCCCGCTGTGGGAACAACATATAGATTTAAATTGTGAGACTGGCCATTATACTGAAAAGCCACAGAACACACTGCAAGGGGGGGTTAGTTTTGTCCAGTGTATGTCTTTAGTTTGATGGCTGTTGAACGCCTACATTATTGACTGTCTTTTCATATGCTTTCTGAAGAATAACAGACATGGCCGAACTGGTGTCCATTTCCATCCAAAGTGCTTTGTCCTCTATTAGGGGGGTGATCCATATGGGCTCTGTATCCTCATCTTGAAAAGAGGCAGTATGTACACGCACAATACTTAAAGCAGCTAACTTTAACTCACTGCTATCATCACTGCCCTCTAGTACCTGTAGCTGCTGCAGTGCTTCTGTACATAACTCTTGCTGCAGTGGTGGTATTAGGCCGTACTATTGCTCCTATGTGATGTGGCAGACAATACTTTCTCTTCGGGAACCCATGTCTACTTTTCATGAGGCTGTTAACAGGACACCTCACCCGCCTGCCTCCACTACCTACAAGGGCCCTTCCCTTAATTGACTGAAAAAAGGCCTTGTCAGGCCTAGTCCTTTGCAAGGCTTCTGGGCTGAAATAACTGACAACAGCTACTGTTGTTCTGCACTTGTGGATTTTTCCAGAGCAGAAACCATCCCAGGAGTACTGCCATCCCAGGAGGATCCCATGTTGGCCGCCACGGTCAAGTCCGTGGGTCATACACAACTGGACACAATCCTCGGTAACAGGTTCTTGATTAGCAGAGGGCTCCTACAGGCAGCCAGCAGCTTCTAAAAGTGAAACAACAGGTTTCACTTTTAGAAGCTGCTGGCGGTCTGTAGGAGCCCCTCTGTTACATCCATACTTTCATACTCCCCCACAAACTTTGGCGCACGTATGCAACATGCAATTCAAACCCATCAGCTCACTGTATGTAATCTAGCCACATGTTCCCAACGTGATGCAGCAGCGGCAGCAGCTATGGCAGTCAGAGTTAATCACTGGTATGTACGTACGTAGCCAAGCCTCCAATGGCACGGTAATTAATTTCTGTAGCCGAGCCTATAAAAACTTTGCTTTTTTATACTCAGGCATCTTAATTGACACCAAAATACATTTTCAAAGGCAATGGGAGCTTGATGAGGTCAGCTTAAATTTCTTGGTATAATTACCAAGCCCATTGAACACAAATCTGAAATCATTTATGTTAATAGCCCATACTTGGGGGGTGGGGAGAGGTGGGGGAGGTACAACATTGCATTGTAGGAGTCTGGAAGGATAGAGCCGGTCTTGTGGAAGCAACTAGCAAGCATGCATTGTCCCCTTTGCTAAGTAGGGTCCACCCTCATTCACATTTGAATGGGAGACCACATGTGAGCACTGTAAGATATTCCCCTTAGGGGATAGAGCCACTCTGGGAAGACATCTACATGTTTGCATGCAGATGGTTCCAAGTTCCCTCCCTGGCATCTCCAGGAAGGACTGAAAGAGACTCCTGCCTCTAACCTTGGAGAAGACTCTGCCATTCTGTGTAGACCAGTGATTCTCAACCTTGTGTCCCCAGTGTTACTGGAATTCAATTCCCATAATCCCCAGCCCCAATGGCCTTTGGGTGGGGATTATGGGAGTTGAAGTCCAACAACATCTGGGGACCCAAGGTTGAGAACCCATAGTGTAGACAATACTGAGCTAGCTTGACCAAGGGTCTGACTCGATATAAAGCAGCTTCCTGTGTTCCTATGTTCCTAAGCTTAGATCTTTGGCATAGCTAAAATGACCTGTCTTTTAAACAGGTTTTCTGGCATGTATTTTATCCATTAAAATTCCATTTATAAGCATGGTTTTCAAACAACACAATGAATGCACAATCTGTTTAAATCTCTTTTAGGTTAAAACAACTTCTGGTCCTGGTTCTAGTCTTGTCTGGATTTCTTTCTACAAAAACATGGCAATGACAGTCAAAATGTAAAAAGGACCATGAAACTTTTTAGCAAGTTTGGCGTTTGGGGAAATGGTATGTATACTTTTGGAATGATTGGGGGGCCTATACCTGCATTCTGAAAGCATAAGAAAAGAGCCCAAGTTGATATTGTTTGGGGCATCAGAAAACACTGCATGCAGAAAACACCTTTTATAGGTAATCTCTCTTGCCACTGCCTTACTTGGAGGATCAGGTCCAGAAGGTGTTTCTGGGGGACTCTTGCTCAGCCCCATGGCCATGGACCTATGTGGTTTCACAGGACTCACTTTTGACATCAACATGAAACTGCTGGGCAAGATCATCTGGAGATTTGGGTTTTGGTGTCAACATTATGCAGATAAGACCCAGCTCTATCTCACTATATAGGGAGATGGAGGGAGTTCTGGTTTGAAAGTCATGATGGGCTGGATGGGGGCTACAAGCTGAATCCTGACATGATGGTGGTTAGTAGAAGGCCTGAATGGGATTTCAGCCTATTCTGGATGGAGCTGCACTCCCTCTGAACTTGTGGATTCTCCTGGACCCTGTTTCTTAATTGTTCCACAAAAATCAGGTGGGGTGGCCGGTAGTGTGTTAGCTCAACTTTGGCTGAGTTGACCAAAGTTGAGTGTTTGCTTCCAGTGGGGACTTCCAGACCAGTGGGGAGCCGTGCAGGCATGGTAACACGGCCGTGAGGGCGGGCTAGTGGCTGCTCTAAAGGCCTGTGGCAGGCCTTGCTGGAATTTTCCCTTTGGGACCCGAATGAGTAATACAAGTTTGCCTTGGTCCATGTAGTGAAGGGAAAATGAAAGTAGCACAAAAGCGGAGTGAAGAAGCGGGGGTGGGGAGGAGAGGAAGAGGCTCTTAGCCAAAAGATAAACACAAGTGTGTGTGTGTGTGTGTGTGTGTATAAAATCTAAGCAAAGGGGGGAAAGCGTTCACTCTTATGAACTCTCAAGCCATGACTCTCCTGACCCCAGGAGGCCCTCCCCCAGTGTACCAGAGGGTTCCCCCAGCAGAACCCCACAGATCCTGCCAGCTAGGCCCCCTTCTGTCCCCGGAACTATTATTCCCTTGGATGAAGAGCCCATTCCAACTGAGGAGAACCCCGAGGACCTAGGCGACCCCTCTGGTGAACCAGGCCCTGAACAACCAGACAGGGAAGAGGTGTGTGGTCTGATGGCCACCTGGAGGGCTTTCCTGAGGTGTTGGAGCTCCACGTCGGTCCATAAGAACCGACGTCGGTCCATAAGAACCTGTGCATTTTTCCTAAAGACTCAGACTAATTCCAGACCCCCTTTTTTACCCAAAGGTAGCCTCACTATTTCACATGTCACAAGATGTGGTTTTGCCCTCCTTTTGTCCAAAGCTGGTACACCTGGTGGAGAAAGCCTGGCACAAACTGGAGATCTTTAGATGTCTCAGGACTTACATAAAACATACAAACTATATTTGTGCCATGGAGTCGCTTTTTGTTTCCTTTTTACCTTGAACGATGGGTCAGGCTGTTACTCCCGCCACCATAACTTGGTGGTTGAAGGCCTGCATAGTCCTGGCCTATGAATCCCAGAAACCTAGAGCCCCCACTAAGGTGTTTGCTCACTACTAGAGCCATGACTACCTCAGCTGCATTTTCTACTAACTCTTCAGTCCAAGATATTTGCACTAGAGCGGCCACCTGGAGGGCTCCCTCCACCTTCACCAGGCACTATAAACTGGACTCCTTTGCCTCTGCCCAGGCAGCTTTTGGGAGGTGGGTTCTCTAGCAGGTGCTTCCTCCAGAACACACTCCCCACCCTGACTGGGCTGAGGGCTGTGGTATGTCCCCACCCTGAGATGTCCCCGGATGGCAGCAGCAGAGAATGGAGCAATGGTTTCACTTACTGTGAAGGCTTCTTCTTGCTGCTGCATCCAGGTACGTCTCGACCCGCCCTTCAGCACCCACGCCTACTCCTCCAGACCCCTGCGGGAATCTTTCCCTTTCCCCCCAATTGTTCTACCAGTTGTTTTTGTTTTATGGGGTGGCGGCAGTACATCTTACCATTATTGGATGCAGCCACATCACACGTTTAGTTAAGCCAAACACTTTTGCCCCTACTGCCTTTTTACCCCTTGGGTTTTTTGATAGGGTTACTTGTCCCCCCACGCTGTGCTTTTTCCTGCTAGATGTTTTTTGTCTTTCTTCGAAGTGCTCTTCTTCGCCTCTTGGTGGAGCTGGTTGGGGCTATGCTCCTCTGGGTCAAGTTATCTCTCCTCTGGGTCAAGTTATCTCTCCTCTGGGTCAAGTTATCTCAACCTAATTTTCATAGTCCTGCCTTCAGAGCCACATGGAGAAGCATAACCCACTCCAGAAGCATAGGGAAGCCGCTGGCAGCCCTGGTGCAGCTCACCACCGGTGGCCCCCCCCCCCCAGCATCTGACATCAGATGCAAGGGTCATGGCTTGGGTGTGAGCCACAGCCCCTGAGTGCAGTGGCCCGGGTTCCTTGAACCTGTTCGCACAGTGGTGGCTCCGTCCCTGACCCCCACTGAGATGCAGCAGCCTCTGGATGCAGCAGCAAGAAGAAGCCGTCACAGTAAGTGAAACCAATGCTCCATTCTAGTTGTCACAGATTAAGATGGTTCACTCTCCCAGGCAAATAAGGCCTAAACCACTGGAAAATAACAGATTGTTAAGACCTACAGGAAGTTCTTAATCATGTACTTGGCTGCAATCCTGCACACATTTTACGGGTGTTGTAAATCCCATTGACTTCAATGAGAATTAGATGTGTGTAACCTTGCACAGGATTGTGCCCTTTGTCATCGTGAGATTCATCCATGTGGATTAATTTAGGGCATAAAGATTAGATCCTGGGCAGACTGTCACTTCAGGTTAGGATTCCAGTTTAATGCATTAAGACGCAAAATTACACAAAAGCAGGAGAAATATATGGTTTATACAGAGAGCTTTTTCCCATCATTAAATTAATGCAATCAAGAGTTACTAACTCAGACATATTGTCAAGATATTCATGGGAGGTGAGTACTACTACTTGCTTTATCTGAATGAAGACTGTTTATTTATTAAAATATTTGTATCCCACCCCTCCAGTACAGCACTGCTTGGGCTGGCTCAAAAAGTTAATAAAACAATAAAACAGGTAAAACAACATACCCTAAATTAATAAAATAATAATAATTATTATTACATTTATATCCTGCTCTTCCTCCAAGGAGCCCAGAGCGGTGTACTACATACTTGAGTTTCTCTTTCACAACAACCCTGTAAAGTAGGTTAGGCTGAGAGAGAAGTGACTGGCCCAGAGTCACCCACAGGGGCGTAACTATAATAGGGCAAGGGGAGACAGTTGTCTGGGGGCCCACTGCCTTGGGGGGGCCCCCAGAGGCAAGTCACATGACTGACTCCTCCAGCCGCGCACCCGCCCGGGCTTCCTTCAGTTGTATTCATCCTCCGAAATTGATGTGAGTGTTAAGACCTGGAGCTACCAGAACAGCATGTCTTTCTCTAGTACCATTACATGACTTGCATCCTCCACAATTTACAAAACCTTTTAAAAAATAATTAAGGATTATGTTCTATTGTGGCACATTGTGTGTGTGTGTGTGTGTGTGTATGTAAATTTTACTATGCTTTTTGTTACCACTATTCAGCCTCATTTAAGATTTCTTCACTTCATGAGCTGAGTGTCAGTAAGGGGGGGGCATTTTAAAATCTTGTCTCTGGGCCCACTCCAACCTTGCTACGCCCCTGGTCACCCAGCTAGTTTCATGGCTGAATGGGGATTTGAACTCGGGTCTCCCCGGTTCTAGTCCAGCACTCTAACCACTACACCACGCTGGTTCTTCCAATTCAATTCCAATTCAAAACAAGATCCAATTAAAACCAGATGTACAGCATTTAAAAAGCCACTAGATGCAAACAGCAAACACAATCTAAAATGCCCCTCTAAAAATAGATGTCTTCAGGTGTTCCTTTAAAAGCCTGAGAGAAGGAGCATGGTGAAAGTTTTCTGGGACAGCATTCCCAGAGTTGAGGGGCCACAACCAACAAGGCCCTGTCTCTAGTCCCTGCCAGTTGGACCTCAGTCAATGGCAGGGCTGTGAGTAAGAGCCTGGGATGTAGAATTTAGGGCCTTAGCAGGTTCATATGGGTGGATGTGGTCCAACAGCCACCCCAGCTGCAAGTTGTGTAGGGGTTTAATGTTCATAACCAGCATTTGACTTCGCATGGCTTCATTGTCACCAGGCTAGCTTCAAAGATAAGGAAATGACTGTTCACACCTATAAGTTTGTCTTCTGCATGCTTGAACTGCATGTAAATAACACAGGCAACTCATTAATTTCTAAGTACAGTTCACAGGGCTACTTTTGGCCTATAAAGCTCTGGATCGCTCGGGAGTCATCATAGACACATTTAGGTAAAATTATGGCCTCATCTTCACTGAGGTGTGCATTGGGAACGCTTGCTGTTCTGTGCCAGCAGGGCTCCAGAGATTATTCAGCTTTGGTTTGTCAGAGCTGAATCTTTGCAAAGACCAATTAACCGACAGTTCCCATGAAATAAGCCATCTTTAGCCATCATCTCAAGGGAGACAGGGTCTTCTCTTCACTTTGCACAGCCATTGCAGGGGATAGGACCTTGCTAAGCATCTGAAGGCTTCCCCCAGCCCCAACCCCACCCACAGTAAAGAGTCTTGCAGCATCTTATATCCTAATCACTGTTTTGTTTCAACCATCTAGGATGAAAGGACCATCCACCCTGGTCCATCTAACTCAGTATTGTCAGCACAGACTGGCAGCGGCTTCTCCAAGCTTACAGGCAGGAGTCTCTCCCAGCCTTATCTTGGAGATGCCATGGAAGGAACTTGGAACCTTCTGCATGCAAGCAGGCAGGTGCTCTTCCCAGAGTGGCCCCATCCCCGAGGGGAATATCTCACAGTGCTCACACGTGTCTCTCATTCCAATGCAAACCAGGGCAGACCCTGCTTAGCAAAGGGGGTGGTTCATGCTGGCTATTACAGGACCAGCTCTCCTCCCTCATATCAGTGCAGCTTCAAAGAGCTCCTTAAATGGTGGTATTTAAAACTGTGCTGTCTCCGAAGGAGTGGGAAGGAATGGTGTGCCAGCAATCATTCGCAGCTGTGAAACAAGACTCAGATGCTTCTATTCTCTCGGTCTTGTTTCTTTATTTACTCTGCTGCATGGCCTTTTCAGCCTGCCCAGTCAGTGACCTTTCCATTGCCATAATCACCCCCTTTTCAAAAGCAGCCATTCTCCGTTTCTATCTTAGAATGGGGATATCAGGTTAATGCTCCCCTGGTATCTTAGCAGACCATGTCCTCATCTGGTACAAATTAGCTTGATTTAGGATCCTACAGATACAGTGGCATAATGAGTAATATCTTCACCCTGGGGCACATTCCCAATTTCACACACACACACACACACACACCCCAAACTGGCATGGGGTTGCTTTTAATGCTAAAAATTAAATTGCCCCTAGACTTTATTTCAGTTGAGTTCCACATGGCTCTCTTTCCCAGGCTTTCAAAGGACACTGAGACTGCCCTTTTAATCCAGTCTTTTGGCCAATGAGTTGGCCTTTGCTCTTTTTTTAAGGTTGTAGTTTATTTTGAGGATGTTCTTATTGATGTTTTATGATTTATTGTTTTTAACTTCTTGTTCATCACCCTGGGATCTTAGGATGAAAGGCGGTATAAAAATATAAATAATAATAATTGGATTGTGAAATGAACAGATGTTCACACAAATATGTGTACAGATACCTGCCCATACATACAGTGTAACATGCATATAGCTGTTAAGAGTTTCAGGCTGCATTCTTGCAACGTTAGGCTCAACAAGGTCATATTGCCACGGCTGTGATGAATGTCCATCTTGCTGCTTTTCAAGTGTACATTCTATAGACAGTAAATAATCCACATATTGGTGACTTATGGGGCTATAATATAATACCTAGAACTTTTCATCCTCTCTGTAAAACTATGGGGTATGTTTTAATTGCTTCCCTTTTTATACCAATGGCAGTAAATCATCACCAAATAATTTTTAAGGCATTGAGTGCAATATTTATTATATAAGCAGAATGAGCAACAATCCAACAGGAAATTGGCAGCAGGGTCATTTTAAAAGTATATAGAGGAAGGCATGGAGGATGTTGGCACTTTTTAAATGCAGAAGACAGGTCATGTAGTAGGATCCAGTGAAACTGATGAAAAATGGAAGAGAAAAGTGGGGTTTCAAAAGAAAATACTGAACTGGAAGAGAAGGCAGCATTGCTTCAAGTTACTTTAACAGTCCTTAATTCTGCCTTTCTATATATTTAATTCTCTAAGGCATACCCGTGGCTAACCCCACGCATGGCAGCTCTCGCGAGAGTTCAGAGAGTTGCCAGATAGCCACGGGATAGGTGGGAGGGAGGGAAATGGTGGGTGCAGCCGGTGAAGAAAACTGGCCAGAAAGCGGGGGGTGGTGAAAAACCGGGGGTGGGAGAAGAAGCTGGCCCACCCACCAGCCAGCCAGCAAGCCAGAAAGCGGAGTGCGGGTACAGGAGAAGAAGCCAGCGCTCGGCCGGCCAGAAAGTGGTGAGTGGGCTAGCCGGCCAGAAACGGGGGGGTGGGGGTGGCGGGATGTAGAAGAAGCCATCCCGCCTGCCCGAAAGTGTGTGTGTGTTGGGGGGAGAAGAAGCCAGAGAGTGGAGGGCAGGCCAACTGGCAGGTGGGCTAGCCAGCCAGAAATGGGTGGGGGAGGGAGAAGAAGCCCGCTCACCCAAAAGGGGGGGGGAGAAGCAGCAAGAAAGTGGCAGGTGGGCCAGTTGGCCAGAAAGGGGGGGGCACAGTGTGAGGGAGAAGAAGCCCGCTAGCCCGCCAGAAAGCAGGAAGGGGGGAGAAGAAGCCGTCTCTGGCTAGCCAGAAAGTGGTGGGGTGGGGGGGACACAAGAAAAAGGCAGCATGCGGGCCAGTGAGGAAGAAGGCAGTGGGTGTGCAGGCTGGCTGGAGGTGCAGATGCTCTCTGCCCAGCCCAGCTAGTTTACCCTAAAAATCTAAAATCTGTGGCTGGGTTCAATCCCTGTCCCAACTCTGTCCCTGGCAAGCAGGAGGGAAAGGGGGCAGGATGACAGGATGGGCGCTGAGTTCTTTGCTCCCTGAGAAGGGAGAGACAGGGGTGTGTGCCTGCAAGCACAAATACTCCAGGTGGCAACATAAGCAGGGTACCCCATCACAGCGCAGGAAGGGGAGCACAGGGCAGGGAGGATGCTCGGGGTCAGCTCCCAAAGGCAGCAGCAGGCAGGGGTGCTCAAGAAGCCAAGTTCTATTCTTTTCGCCCAGCCCTTTCCCCTTGCGGGGTGGGGGTGGTGATCGGTTCCTAGGCTTTTTCATGAGAAAAGCCATCTGGAGGAGGAGGAGGAGGAGGAGGAGGAGGAGGAGGAGGAGGAGGAGGAGGAGGAGGAGGAGGAGGAGGAGAAGAAGAAGAAGAAGAAGAAGAAGAAGAAGAAGAAGAAGAAGAAGAAGAAGAAGAAGAAGAAGTAGAAGGCGGCATTCTGAAGTACCCTTCTCCCACAGACTGCTCTCTTGCGGCAGTGGCAGACCTTGGGGACTCGACATGGAGCCTGGATGCTTTAAGCAGGAAAGCCGTGGGGGTGGGGACTTGGGCAACTGCTCTCACAGGCTGGGCAACTGCCATCACGTTGCTGTCCATCAAGTGGCCATCCAGTTGCATCTGCCATCAAGTTGGTGTACGGGCTGACGGCACAAGTTGCTGTCACACCGTGTGCCCTGTCAGCCCGTACACCCACATTGAGAGGCTCATCCTTGCCTGCTGCCCTGAATGGCAACCCCACTGTCCCGGGGCTGCTGGCAGGGACTCCCCTCTCCTGCTAATCCCCGCACCGGGAGGTCTGCATACAGCATAGTGCCATGACAGACCTGGGAATTTTGAATGGGTATAAAGGAATGTCAAGAAACTCAAGTGTCTCCACCCTCCGCGCATGCAGGCATGCCCTGACACATGGCCTGATTAATAATAATAATAATAATAATAATAATAATAATAATAATAATAAAATTTCTAAACCGCCCTTCCAAAAATGGCTCAGGGCGGTTTACACAGAGAAATAATAAATTATTAAGATGGATCCCTGTCCCCAGATGGCTCACAATCTAAAAAGAAACATAAGAAACACACCAGCAACAGTCACTGGAGGTACTGTGCTGGGGATGGAGAGGGCCAGTTACTCTCCCCCTGCTAAATCATGACACAGCCAGCATGAGCAGGGCAGCCCCTCTCTGGGTGTGGAGCAAATGGTTTGGAGGAGGGGTGCTCCTGTCCAGGTTTCAGAGGCTGCCACAAGCAGGGATTGTGGAGTTGCCAGATTCTATTTTTTTCACCTAAAGGTTGAGGAAGGGGGGCCCAGCCCCTTCCCGGGGGGGGGGGAGGGATGTTCACGCTCTAGGCTTTCTCATGAGCTACAATTTATTTTGGCAGGGAGTGATGGGAGCAGTGTTCCCTCTAAGGGCACACTCACAAGTTTTTTGATGTCCGCTCAGTTGATTTTAGATCCCGCTCAGGTTGAATCAGGAAAGCCCCACTCTGAATGCAGAGGTGCGCACACTGCCTTGATAGTCCCACCCAGAACAAAATTCATTCCGCACACAAATGAAGAAATTTTTTTAGAGAGAACACTGGATGGGAGTTGTAGTTCAGCAACACTGGGAGAACTACAGGTTGGGAACCCCTGTCTTAGAGCCATCCCTGTTGCTATCCCCAGTTTGAAGGGGAATTGTGCATAGATCAAGGTGCTGTGCCCACCATTCGCTAGTCCGGTCCAGCAGCTGGAGCTGCAGCTTAGAAAGTCGAAATGCTACTGACCAGCTGTGTAGACAAGGCGGAGTATGCTGCTCTATATGCCCTCTTAGGGACTGGAGCCTTTGCCTTTGCCAGTCACTTTGTGCACTGCAGCTGGGGTGTTTACGGGGGGGGGGGATAGAAAGGAGTTAACGTTCTGCTAAACAGTCCGGCAATAATCCATGTGGTCAGTCAATCTGTTAGTAGTGGATTTGTCTGTGGGAAATGCCATGGTTTTGGACTGATCAAACTGCACCGGCAGTAGCTGCCACTAAAGACCTTACTGCTCAGCCAAGAGCTGCAAACGGCTAATCGGAGAATTATTAAGCAGCGCAGCCCAGAATGACGGCACACACAGCTGTACTCCCCAAACTCCGAAGTAAAGACCCTCTGGTTTCAACGCACTTTGTCTCTGTCACCTGGCCTGCTAAATGCTTTCTATTGATCTCTGGTGTGTGCTCGCTTCCTCCTCCCCCAGTCCCTCACCCCCTCCTGTTCAAGCCATTTATTTTATAGGTGTAAAGTGTGGCTTAAAGCAGAAGGCTGGAGCACAACCATTTGCGAGAGCAAATATAGGACATAGAGCCACGTAGCCACATCCTTCTCTGTTGTCAAGCCTGCTAGGTGCTTAGAGAATAGTGGTATTGAGGGGGGGGGGCTATAATTTTGTGCATGTACAAATCCTCCCAGTGCTTGTGGGCACAAAAATATTTTAAGAACATAAGAACAGCTGTGCTGGATCAGGCCCAAGGCCCATCTAGCCCAGCATCCTGTTTCACACAGTGGCCCACCAGATGCCGCTGGAAGCCTACAGGCAGGAGTGGAAGGGGTGCCCTCTCTCCTGCTGTTACGACTCTGCAACTGGTATTGAGAGGCATCCTGCCTCTGAGGCTGGAGGTGGCCCACAGCCCTCCGATTAGTAGCCGATTATAGACCTCTCCTCCATGAAGTTAACCAAACCCCAGTTAAAGTCACCCAGGTTGTTGGCTGTCACCACATCTTGTGGCAGAGAATGCCATAAGCTGATAATGCTTGCTTTGATGATGACTTCCCCACCCACACTGAGACTTCTCAGGAGAAAGTAGACACTACCAGAGCAAGCAAGCTATTATTGCAGAATAAGAGGGTGAGGAAAGAGCATGCAGCTGATGCTGGACCATGCTGCAATGGACCATGCTGCAATGGTCCATGCTGCAATGGACCATGGCTGACATATTGCACAGCATTATGTATGTGTTGCAACATGACATTTGTGCTCTTGCGCATAGCGCATGAATGTCACAAATGTAATCAGCAGCCATTATTTCCAGTGACTGTCAACTGTAATTCTTGCATTTAGCGCAACAATGCTCCTGCAGAACTGCATGAACATTATGTTGTGAAGTACACTTAATGTGTGCACTATATCAGACCACTAAAACCTCACCAGATCTTACAATATCAGACATGCCCAAGGGTAGCAAAATGTTTACTTGGCCTAGGTACTACAAATCTCATGATGCAGTGCGTGCTAGGGTGCAGAGATTTTTATTTGCATTTCTATATATGAGTTTATAGTGAAATTCCATAGCAGTATACCGAATAAAGCAATCAAAATAGCTTCCAATCAGACAACTCAAGCCAATAAAGCCGTCTCAACAGCAATAGCAGAATCAGCACAACAAGCAGAACAAGGGCAAGCAGCATCAAGAATCAAAGGCCCTGTGGAAAAGGCGGCAGGGAGGCGGTTGAACAAACCTCTTAGGAGTGTTTATGGCATTGGGACTGCCACAGAGAAGGCCCTGCTTTTTGAAGAGGTTGTTTCAACCTCTAAAGATGATATCTGGAGCAGGACTTCCTAAGAATCTCTTACGTGGCAGTGGGGAGGATTTATGCATGCATGTGACTTTGTGGTCATACACATGACTGTCAGCTGCCATTTCCAAGGGCTTCAGGGAAGGCAGGAGCTTTTCAGACTTCCGCATCTGATGTCCGACATGGGGGACATCTGATGTCCTACACGGGGGACATCTGATGTCCGACACGGGGTCGTGGTCTTCCTCCCAAATGGGTCCTCGCTGCCCCGTTTCAGAGGAAAATCGGCCCTGCTGCTTTGGCAGTGAGGCCAGGAGCGGCTCTTCCTGCCTTTAAAAGGCAAGGAGAGTCACTCTGGCCGTGCTGCCAGTGCAGCAATGCCGATTTCAGTCCCAAGCAGGGCTGCGCGGCCCCGTTTGGGAGCGAAACAACGTCCCTGTGTCTGATCTCAGATGCGGGTGTGTGTGTCTGGGGCTGCAAGGCGTGGCCCCTGGGGGTGGCGGCCCAGATTCTTTGAACCCGTTCGCCCAATGGTGGCTCCGCCCCTGGAACCACAGGTTCATCTAACCTCAGCAAAAAAATCAGGTTAAAAAATCAAGCTAGCGAGGGCAGAAGTGCCGGGATTGGGAGCAGCCTGAGCAGCCCAACCCAAGCTGGGCTGCCCTAACTTGGGTTGGGCTGCTTGTATGAATAGCCTCTTTGACTATCCAGATCTAGGGCTAAAAACACCATGACACATTTTGCATCTGAGCAACTATGCATATGTGAAAACATCTAGAATCTTGAACTGAGTGAGCAACTGGTAAAACTGAAGGGATGGCAGCCCCAAAGGAAAGGAACTGAAATTCTTACCTAGCAAGCATCTGTGGAAAAGAATTCATCCTGCGGGTTTTGCAAATAATGTCCCCTTTCCTCAACAGAAACTGGCTCCTTCTAGCGCCAGGGCACTTGATAGATCACTGAAGGCTACCTTGCGTTGTTACATCCTTGGCCATAATCAGTTATGATAGAACTGTGAAAGACAGCAAGAGAGATCCATGCTTGGATCTCCCACTGTTTTTCAAAATGGTAAAATGCAGCCATTTGAGAGGGGCTTCATAACAACAATTGCCAATATATTTGACAGCCTGTGCCAGCGCAAACAGGTAAAATTATTTTAGTGACCCTTTTAATTTCTTAGTCTTTGTCTTACATAAGCCATGTTGCTCAGGGTTTAAGAGAATAACCCTCACAAGAGAATAACCCTCTTTCTCTCCCTGGAAAAATGCATGCAATTCCAGTAACAAGGAGTGTGTGCGGATCAGCCCCACTCTAGAAGCCAGAGGAGAGCTGGTCTTGTGGTAGCAGCACATGACTTGTCCCTTTAGCTAAGCAGGGTCTGGCCTGGTTGCATATGAATGGGAGACTACATGTGTGAGCACTGGAAGATATTCCCCTCAGGGGGTGGAGCCGCTGCTCTGGGAAGGTTCCCAGTTCCCAGGTTCCCAGTTCCCTCCCTGGCAGCATCTCCAAGATAGGGCTGAGAGAGATTCCTGCCTGCAACCTTGGAGAAGCTGCCGCCAGTCTGTGTGACAATACTGAGCTAGATGGACCAATGGTCTGACTCAGTATATGGCAGCTTCCTATGTTCCTATGTAAGCCTCAGTACCTGGAAAGGCCAGCAGACAAACAATGGAGGATCTGTCCTCACCTGCACTGGATGAGTTGGTCCCTGAGCTGGCTGAGCCTAGACACGGACTCCTCTGATGACACAGCCCAAGCCGCATTGGATGCTGCTGACACGCCATGGCCCGCACTAAACCTGGAATGAAAGATCGGGCAGGCCCGGTGGGTGAGGGTGGAGAGGCAGGATGAGGCGGCCGACAGAGGATCTGAGACTACTAGACACAGAGAAGGAGAGAAAATGGGAGCAAATGTCCCCCAGTTGAGGGATTCCTGGTGTTGGAAGTGAAGGACTCTGCGCTGTCTCATGTCTCAATGACAGAGGGGGACAGATTAGTCAGTCAGAGGGCTAGAGGGGTCATGACATTGGTCATCCCTTCTCTACTGCTCTGACACTATCCCTTTGATATGTAGATTGCTACTCTCAGGGACTTCCTGCCTGCCTGCCTCTTCCTGTTCTCCCTTTCTTCTCCCTTGCAACACCCATGCTCCTCTCTCCCTGCACCATGTGTGCAGAGATGCAGAAACCATCCCTCTGCATCCAGCTAGCTAGCTAAATTAGAGATCCTATCTCTCCACTTTCCTATCTAGAATGGAGTTCTCCAATAAAGACTCCTTATATTGATTTGAAACTATGAACTGGCTCCAAGTTTCTTTTACTCTCAGCATACATGCATGCCTAGGCAGACTCCGCTGTGTTGTCCCTCAGTGCACTCTGCTGTAATAGAGGGTATCCCTTACCAGAGAGAATTCCCAACACCTGGATCCATGGTCGTGACATAGCCCTCTGCTGCTGATTCTCTCCAGTAGCTGGTATTCAGCAGCATACTGCTGCTGCAACTCGAAGTTCCATACTGGCAGCATCTTTCCAAGGCCCTGAGCCTTTTTTGGAAGGGCGGTATAGAAATCGAATTATTATTATTATTTCTTGTTTACACAGTCAGACAGGTGTTATTGACTGGTTTGTTTTATCCAGACATCGAGTCCTTCCCAAGGACCTGGGATGCCAGAATTTTATTGTCAATTGTTATAGATATCATCGCAGAATATAGGCTGTTCCCAGTAAAGCTGCTTTTTAAATTGGCTGATGGTGATTTCTGTGGCCCCTATGGTGTTGAGGTGCTCTTCAAGGTCTTTTGGAACTGCACCCAGGGCGCCAATGACCACTGGGATTATTTGGGTCTTTTTCTGCCACAGCCTTTCAATTTCAATTTGTAGATCTTTGTATTTGGTGATTTTTTCTATTTCTTTTTCTTCTATTCTGCTACCCCCTGGTATTGCTATGTCGATTATTTTAACTTGTTTTTCTTTCTTCTCGACTACAGTTATATCTGATGTATTGTGTGGCAGATGTTTGTCTGTTTGTAGTCGGAAGTCCCATAATATTTTTACATCTTCATTTTCTTCAACTTTTTCAATTTGATGGTCCCACCAATGTTTGGTTACAGGTAGCTTGTATTTTTTGCAGATGTTCCAGTGTATCATCCCTGCTACTTTGTCATGCCTTTGTTTGTAGTCAGTCTGTGTGATCTTTTTACAACAGCTGATTAGGTGGTCCACGGTTTCATCTGCTTCTTTACAAAGGCAGCTTATTTTTCCATTTTTCTGCTCGGTTCTTGACTTTCTTGTAGGCCTGCTTTCTTTCATTGGTGTTGAATAGTTTTGTGTTATTGACCATTTGAAGTGCATCTTCTTCACTGTCCTTGATATATTCTTCAAGGCCTCTTTTCTCCTCCTCTACTGTTTGATGGACTTGCAGCATTCCTCTTCCACCTGAGCTGCGAGGGAGGTATAGCCTATTGACATCACTGCGGGGGTGCAGAGCATGATGGATGGTCATGATTTTCCTGGTCTTACGGTCTAGCGTCTCTAGCTCTGCCTGGGTCCAGTCTATTATTCCTGCAGTGTATCTGATAACAGGTATAGCCCAGGTGTTTATGGCTTGTATGATGTTCCCACCATTGAGTTTGGACGTGAGGATTTTTCTGACTCTCCTGATGTATTCACTTCCAATTTTTCTTTTAACTTCAGTGTGTGCGATGTTATCAGCCTGGAGAATGCCCAAGTATTTGTAATGTTCTTTCTCTTCCAGGTTCTTGATCTTGCTTCCATTGGGCAGTTCTATTCCTTCTGTTTTTGTTATTTTCCCTCTGTTCATTATTAATGCAGCACACTTGTCTAGTCCAAACTCCATTGCTATATCGCTACTGAATATACGGACAGTGTTTAGCAGTGATTCGATTTCTGACTGGGTCTTTCCATACAACTTCAGATCGTCCATGTACAGCAGATGGTTGATTTGACTTGATGTTTTAGATGTTTGGTATCCGAGGCCTGTTTTGTTTAGTATTTGTGAAAGTGGGGTCATGGCGATTACAAACAACAGAGGGGATAGTGAGTCCCCTTGGAAAATGCCTCTTCTAATGCTAACCTGTCCAAGTGTCTCGCCATTGATTGTTAACTGTGTACTCCACATGCTCATTGCTTTTTTTTTTATAAATATCTGAATGTTTTTGCTGACACCAGTTGTTTCTAAACATTTTAGTATCCATGTGTGAGGCAATGAATCAAAGGCTTTCTTGTAGTCAATCCATGCAACACTTAGATTGGTTTTTCTTCTCTTGCAATTTTCTAAAATCATTTTGTCAATCAGCAGCTGGTCTTTTGTGCCTCTGGTGTTTGGGCAATTTCCTTTCTGTTCTGTTGTTGTTGTTGTTGTTTTTGTTGTTGTTGTTATTATTATTATTATTATTATAAGGCTCCAGGTTCCATCCCTGGCATATCCAGCTGCCTGAAACCTTGGAGAGATGCTGCCAGTCAGTGTAGACAATACTGAGTCAGATGGACCAATGGTTTGACTCAGTATGGCAGCTTCCTATGTTCCTACAACCCTGCGCTGAGGCACTGTTACTTTCCAAATTGTTATAAAAACTTCTAACCCTCTTTGGACAGCATATTGGTCTCCCTAGAGTTGCATCCAACCTCAAATTAGTTTGAATAATTGCTTTTGCTTCTCCTCAATTTGGGTAGTGTGACCTTCAGTCCGACTCCCCACATTAAAACTCATCTTTATTACATTAATTATCAGCGGGCGGGTTTGCTTTGTATTCCAAGGGAGCCCTTAATACGACTTTCCTCCCTTAGAAATGTGATAGGCAGGTTCAGGGGGCAGCTGGTCGCATAGTATAATCTGCATTCTACCTGACAGCTCACATCCTCCTCAACATATTTATTGCTTTTTGCTCTTTTTCTTTGCAAATTGCTGTTCTGGGGTGTGTGTGTGTGTGTGTGTGTGTGTGTGTGTGTGTGTGTGTTAAAGTCATCAACTCTGTGCTTTACCCACATTGACGACTGTTGTAAAAGTGACTCTCAGACAGGAGCGACATCCTTGATTGCTGTGGCTGGAAACAGCCACGTTGCAGGGGATTTTGGGGGCAGGGAAATGGTGCAGGGAGGGAGGGGTTTGCCTGCACAACATGGAGTGGGACCTTCTTTCCCCCAAGGGGGAAGTTCAACAAAACACATGACCTGCAACTCAAACTTGACTACAGTGTCCCATGTAGGACACTCTAAACTGCTCAGTTTCAAATTGCCTTCCCTCCTTGAAGTCGGCCAGCTCTCTCTCTCTGGACTTTGAAGAATGGGACTTCTGGTTGTTCTTCTCAGCGTCTTTGCTCCACCCACCTGGACTGCAAACCTGCCTGTCTTCCATGCTGTAGGGCAGGGCTGCACTACTTTGGCCCTCCAGCTGTTGTTGGGGGGGGGGCAAACATTCCCAGAGCCCTCATTCAGCCACAGTGGACAAGAAGGGATTTGTAGTCCAACAGGCACTGGGAGTTGTAGTCCAACATCTGCAGAAGGGTTGGAATTATCCAGCACTGCTGTAGGGAGAACTGTAGTGCAAAAACAGCTGGAGGTTCCCCTCTTGGCCGCAGCTGTGTTCAGGTTCATGGGCGTAGCACCCATTGGACAAGAAGGGACAAATGTCCCTGGGCCCAGAGGGTCAGGGGGTCCTCAGAGGGCCCCCAAGTGGGTCACCCCTGCCCTTGCCCCAGCAGCAGCAGGCGCTGTGGCTAGCCGGCTTCTCTGCCAGCCTCTCTGGCAGAAATGTGTGGCTGCTGCCCCTGCCCTACCGCCGCTATTTGTGTTGGCCTGGGTGGTGGGGTGGTGAGCTGGGTGGCAGCGGTGGGTGCTCTGGCAGGCCAGCTGGCCTCTCCGCCGGCCTCTCCGCCCAAATTGCGCACCTGTGCAGTTCGGATATGGACGCCGCATGCCCGTGACTCCATATCTGAACTGCGCAGGCACACAGTTGGAGCGGAGAGGCTGGCAGAGAGGCTAGCCAGCTGGCCAAAGCACCCGCTGCTGCTCGTCTGACATCCCCCCCCCATAAGCCAACACAGATAGTGGCAGTGCGGCAGGGAGATTTTGTTGCCTGATCCCTTGCATCTGCCTTCAGATGCAGGGGGTATGACTTAGGGGGCTGGGGGGGGCGTGCTTTGTGTGAGATGGGGAGGCCCCCTAATAAGATTTTGTCCCCTGGCCCCCAGGGGTCTTGCTACGCCCCTGGTCGGGTTCTTAATTCATCATTGAAACTATTCACACACACATGCAAAAACGGGCTAAGGAAACCCAGCCCAGTTTTGCATGTGATGTGCATGTGTTATGCTGGAATCAGGCCTTATCCCAGCGCCACCGCAGTAAACTCGTGTATGGAGCCACCCTCCAAATTGGAGTTAGGAGAGAAGGTGTTCTCCTAACCCCATTTCTTTGATCAGCTAAATGGATAATGGGCTGAAAATGGTGAAAGGGCTGAAATGAAGACCCGGCCTCGGGGGTTCCTTCCTTCTGCAAAGCCCAGTAGTCAATAAGTATAGCTTTTTCATGGAGTTGCAGTAACATATTAACAGGTGGCAGCTCCAGAGCTTTCAATTGCTGGCCATGGATCACCTCCACAAGGGCCCTTTATAAATGTGATAATTGTGGAACATTCATTGATATGTTAAGTGCCATGGAAAGGCAGAGTAATGACTGTATGTGGTACATTACAATATGAAGTAAATATATGATCTCCCCCCACCCCTGGCACCTGCCAAAGACGGCGGTGCAATTACTGCCCTGAGGAGTCTGTGGGGAGATATAATTACTCTGTGGTGCAATTCATTTACAAATCCGGGTTCGGCTTTCCTTTGTACTGCTTAGGAAACAGAAGCTGTGGAAAACGCATAATTCATGGCCACAGTGGCCCAGAGGGGACAATAGGACCAGTCTTTGAATTGGGGGGGGGCAATAGAAAGATGAGGCCATTTTTATGCACAAGGCTGGTTAATTTCGGTCATATTTTGGTTTGTCGGATGAGCTTGAATTGAGAACCACATGGCCAGAGTTTGGGGAGCAGTCTCATGAGTTACGGGGGACTGAGTGCCTCAGGCCTTAGAATCCTCCAACACAATCGCTAACATTTCACAGAAGAAAATAAGGGCATCCTGTTCTCATCCTCACTTACTTCTTATTCATCTGCTGCATGCTGCACTCATTTACTCTGCAGTAGGTTCTCCTGCTCTGCATTTAAAGCCAAGGAAGTGCCTGTTCCACCCACTATGGATAGGCCAAGAAAACATACATTGTCCTACAATTGGTTATTGTCAATGATTCAAAGTGAGCCTCACACCAGGGTGTGAAGAGTGGGAAGTGCACAACACAGAGGCAGAGCTATAATAGGGTGTATGAATCCCAAGAACCCACACTGCCTTGCCTGCAGGGCCACTTTGCTAGTCTCTGGGGCTGCCTTGCTCATCTCCCTTTCCCTCCTGGCCAGCCACTCCTAGGGCTGGATCCACACTGCTGAGCTCTTGCTGCCTGCCTCCATGCTGTGACAATGTGACACCACCCTGCCATCAGTGTTCCCTCTAACAGGGATTCCCAGATGTTGTTCACTACAACTCCCAGCATCCCCAGCTGCAATGGCCTTTGGCTGGAGATTATGGGAGCTGGATTATTATTTGAAAAGGCAACCAGAAGTCTTCTGCGTGTGCGCGCACATCACGGAGACGTGAAGCGTGGGCACGATGTGTGTGCGTGCAGAAGACTTCTGGTTGCCTTTTCAAGCGAAACGGGGGAAGGGGTGGCAGGGAGGTATCCTGCCGCCCCAATTACTAGAGAAGCTACGGGCAATGGAGGGGGAAAGCGGCGGGAGGGATAAGTAAGCCCTCCCCCCACCCTTAAAGCAACCCCCTACCCGAATCGCCCAAACTCCGAACCGCCCAGGTCTGGACCGTTCTGGAGGCCTTTAGAATGGCCTCCGGACCGGTCTGGGCACATCACTAGTGTGTGTGTGTGTGTGTGTGTGTGTGTGTGTGCGCGCACACACACGTAGGCACATGCATGTGTGTGTGGAATATGGGAGATACTGTTAAATCAGAGGTCAGCCTTTCATGAGGCAAGGTGACACAGATGTCTCAGGTGACAGATTATGGAGATTCCAGCAGGGCGGCAAGATGCCTCTCCGCCAACACTGTAGGAACAGCTCTTTGGGACTGATCCAATCCTTGCAAGCTTGGCAAGGAGTGCCTGTCCTCACACTCCTTGCAAAGCTCACAAGAAACACAAAGGCCACATTCGCACATAACGTGAAACCGGAGGTTGCCCAACCCACAGTTAACTTTTCTAACCATGAATTGCATGGCAAATGTTCATTCAACCGCAGCCTGGAAACCTCCGGTTTCAGGGCAGGGCAGCCCCTCTCTCTTCCTGGTCTGCCGAGGCCACATCCCAGCTAGCTCTGTAGCGCTAGCATTGCCAGACTGTGGGCAAGGTGTCAGAACATCTCCAGGGTGGCAGCCATTGGTCACAATCTTCAAGGGGGCATGCCAAGCATGATTGTTCCTTTCCGGGATGGTCCACCTGCCCTTGGAAGAGAAAGGGAATTTAAATCCCTTAAAATGTCATTCAAGCCCTTCATCTGACAGCGATTGCACCACCGCTCTTGTTAGAGCCCCACAACAAAACGGTCTCCCACAAGCACAGTTTCTGGCAGCAAGGGATGCTGAGGGGCCCTATGTTTCTGTAACTCAGGAAAGGGAAGGGAACATGATGACTTCCTTGGAGGGGATATGTAGATGAGGGAGGGCAAAGGATCCTGGGATCTGGTCCGATGTAACCATAGATGCTCTTGTGATGGCTCACCCCAGCAAAGGAGTCCACGGAGACCAAACCACACTCCTGCCCCTGTGGCAGCTTTCTGCCAGGGGACTAGCACTCTCGTGAGAGGGCCAGTCTACTAGGGAGGACCTTAAGCTCGCCAACCTCCAGTCTTCCATCGGACTGCACACTTATAAGTTGAGCTATACAAAGGAATGGGACCCCGTTTGTGTGCCCCCCCATTCTCTCTGGTTAATGATAGAATTTTTGTACAGCAACCCCCTCCTCTCCAGGGAAGCCTTTGATGCACACAAAGGAGATTTTGATGCTCTGTGTCTCCAGGCGTAGCTGGGTGGGCAGACTGGGGAAACCCCAGGACCAGGGAAAGATCTTAATTCTCATTCAGATTTCCCAGGTTTGGACTGGATTTGTGGTGTATGCAGATCTGCCGCCATGGGGGATTACGGGAGAGGGGAGTCCCAGTTGTCTATGACCCCAGGAGATTAGGGCCACTGTTTGGGGCAAAAAAGAAAAAAGAAAAAAAGATGGACATGTTTTAATGGGTGGATGAGCTGGCAGAGGGATCATTTTGACTCCTTCTTAACTGTAGTTGCCAAGACAGGGAGAGGTGTTGCAAGTGTACCCATCTCAGCGGCTTGCTTGTCTCAAGCAACTAGGCTGGGTGGCATCTGCCATTCAGCCCACATGTGGGTCCCCATGGCCTGACACTCGTGAGAGAGAGAGGTCTGTAGGAGAAGAGATGTCATTGCACATTATTAGCAATTCTGCCCGACACCCCTGTCCCCACAGATGGTTTTTCTCATGAATTGTGAGGGGGAGTCCCCGTGGCCTTACAATCTCATAAGAGAGCAGTCCACTCAGGAACAGCATCCATTGATGTCATAGAGGAGGAATCTCCCCTGTCACTGTTGGCAGTGCTGATCCTGCTGCCTGGTCCTTCTAATGAGTCAGCCTAGGGACCGCACATGTTCCCCAAGGGGAAGGGGCTGGGTCCCCCTTCCCCAATATCATTTTGCAAAAAATATACCTGAGCCATTCAAGAATTCCTGGTTGGGGCTGCCCTTTAAATCTGACCCCAGCCATACGTTGCCATCCCAGCAATCTAATGGGGTTGCCCTGTTTATGTTGCCACCACGACTACATGTTCTTGTGAATATACATCTTTATCTCTTCATTTTTGGAGAGCTAAGCATATAGTGTCTGTCTCGCCATCCTGTCCTTTTTCTCTCCTGAATGCTAGGATGGGGGAACAAGGGACAGAGGGTGAAAAGAGCATGCCCCCATGTGACTTTCCCAATTGACAGGCTTGGAGGCTTGGGGTGGGACTATTGATGATGATGATGATGATGATGATGATTTACATTTTATATCCCACTCTTCTTCCAAGGAGCCCAGAGTGGTGTACTACATACTTAAGTTTCTTCTCACAAAAACCCTGTGAAGTAGTTAAGCTGAGAGAGAAGTGACTGGCCCAGAGTCACCCAGCAAGAATCATGGCTGAATGGGGATTTGAACTCGGGTCTCCCCGGTCCTAGTCCAGCACTCTAACCACTACACCATGCCCCTATTGCTGGGCAACTGCTTTATTAGATCAGAGAGGTGGCCAGTGAGAAGTCCTGCAAGCATGGAGTGGGTGTGATCCCAGGCGGGTCTGGGTCGCCCTCTCTATTATTACAGTTCCAGAAACTGCATAAAACTGCAGTTATGTTGGCATCTACATTCGGATGTAATGCTGCCACCGAAAAGCCTCAGGTTGCAGCAGTGAAACTCACTACAAACCGAAGGTTCAAAGTAGACTTTGGTGAGGCAAACCGCAGGTTGCTTTTGCTTGAAACCATGGTTGCACGCATTCGGACACTCATGAATTCCAACCTCTGCTCCACTTAACTGTGGTTTTGTGTTATGTGCAAATGCGGCCAAAGAGAGAAGAGAGGGCTGCTGGCAACCTTCTCTTTACCTCGCCCCCTGTGCCATTTTCAAAGCTTGCAAGGATCACTTTTGGAAAGGGGTGACCCCTCTATCATCGTCATGGAACAAGGCAGCCTTTGGTGCCTCATCTCAGGTGCCTCATCTTTGGTGCCTCATCTCAGGAGATGAGGATGGTGCCTCATCTCTTTGGTACCTCATCTGAGGTCTTTGGTGCCTCATCTCAGTATGGTGCCTCATCCCCAATACTTTGAGCTGCTCCTGTGCTAAATACATAGTTCAGTATCAAGCCACCCTTCTTTATAAAAGGCTTCCTATAAAAACAACAACCACCAAACAAAAAAAACAAAAAAACCCCACTAGTCCTTCCTTCCATCCAGCTCCTGTTCTATCACTCTCCTCTTCTCCAGTCCTCGGAGACTCAGACAAAGCAATCCTCCTCACTTTGCTGTAGAGGAAATGATATTTGCAGCTGCAGGATTTGGTTCTCCCATGAGCACCCTACTGAAATGAACGGAGGCATGGCGGATTGTGGCCAGCGAGAAAGGGGGAAGCAGAGATCAGTCACACTTCTTTGCACTTCGCTATCAATCACAGTGGAACTTGATGTCCAGGCTGACCTTGTAAAAGTTGATATACCAGGTGGAATAAACATGTCACCTCACCTGAAAAATAGCATCAGGAAGCAAGATTGAAATCCAGCCTTCTCCCCAACACTTTTTTCAGCTCCCGTCTAACTGTGCAAAGATAAAGTGGGACATCTGATCACTTTCCATGTGAAGGAGGACAAAAGCGGGGGGGGGGGGATAGTAAAAGATGCATGAAATTAGTCGTAAGGGCTGATGTACTGAGGAACATTCTGTTTGTGTTTTAGCAGAATGAGTGCACAGTTGCGCAAGAGTTCTCTTGCATATAATGCAAAAATTAGGCAAATGCAGTTGCACTGTGGACAGCCATGGAAACCAGGATCGTCCATTGCACAAGTGTGTTTGCACAAGTTTTGCAGTTTGTGCTCTTGCTTAACTGGAAGTGTAACACAAATTGAATATTGTACAGAATCAAGGCTAAATTGCTCCTGAGTAGTCCTATTGAAATTCATCCTTTAGAGCAAGGTTTCCCAACCTGTGGTACTCCAGATGTTGCTGAACTAAACTAAAGTTGTGCCAGCGAGTTGGTGTTGACTGCTGGCGACCACAGAGCCATGTGGTTGTCTTTGGTAGAATACAGGAGGGGTTTACCATTGCCTCCTCCCACACAGTATGAGATGATGCCTTTCAGCATCTTCCTATATCACTGCTGCCCAATAGAGGTGTTTCCCATAGTCTGGGAAACATACCAGCGGGGATTCAAACCAGCAACCTCTTGCCCCCTAGGCAAGTTACTTCCCCACTGTGTCATTAGGTGGCTGTCGCTGGACTACAACTCCCATTATCCCCAGTTACAATTTATTGTGGCTAGGGGTGATGGGAGTTGTAATTCAGCAACAGCTGGTGGAATAAAACAGGTTGGGAAACCCTGCTGTACAGTAACTCCTGAGTAGCTCCATTGAATAGTTTAGTCTGGATGCTAGCCACTAATTTTATTTATGAATTTGCTTCGTAGATTTCTCTTCTGCCTTTCAACGCATTAATGCTCCCAGGGCAGTTCACCATTATAAAATAAAAATATAAAACAAAGGAAGCTGAATACAAATTAAACAGCAACAAAATCATCATCCCAAAAAATTAAAATTAAAATTAAAAACCCACAGGAGAAGACAGCCGCTCAAATGGCTAAAAACACAGCAGATAAAGCAATCAATCATGGTTGAAATGTTTATGTACTTATCATGTAGATAGCACCACAGAATGTTTTGAACTCCACATATGTTATCTCAACAATTCTTACAAGCCTAGAGGGTCGATCTGTGCTATTATCTCCATATTGGGTGCTGAGAGATAGCAACTTGTCTAAAGCTATTTACTGAGTTGGTAGCAGAGGCTATCTTTGAACCAGAGACTTCCTGGTTTACGGCTCCATCTCCAGCTGGTGTGCTTCAGTCGTTTTCATGTTGAGTCAAAGAACTAAGAACTACAAAGCCTTGAAATGATAGTATAAGCTATTACTATAAAACATGGAGGAGTTCCTTATAAAAATCTTTACATGGGCATAACTTGATTATGAGCGATGGTCATTCTTCGATCACCAACTCTCTTTTCAAATTGGCTTTCTTCATGGCCTGTGTTTTCTACTGGAATGTGCGTTAAACAGCATGTAGGGTGTATTCAAACTGGGGTGCACTGACTGTCCAAATGCTCTACTGTGTGGACATGTCAATGGTCAGGTTGCAACAAGCTGTGTGAATTGTTTCAGTAAAGCCACCAGAGGTGGAGGGGCCAGTGGTGTGCGCTGGGCTTGGGGCCAGGAATGAAATTTTGGTGCTCATAATGCTTGCTTCAAAGGAGTGGTGAGCATTGCAAACCCCAAAGTTATTTTCCAATTTGGTTTTAAAATCCAGGCAGGGTCAGAAATTACAGCTCCCCCACCCACCCCAACCCCCCAAACCTCTAGTAGCCTTTGGAGGAAACTACATTACCCCAAAACCACTGGGGCCAGTCATAAGAACAGCCCTGCTGGATCAGGCCCAAGGCCCATCTAGTCCAGCATCCTGTTTCACACAGTGGCCCACCAGATGCCGCTGGAAGCCTACAGGCAGGAGTTGAGGGCATGCCCTCTCTCCTGCTGTTACTACTCTGCAACTGGTATTGAGAGGCATCCTGCCTCTGAGGCTGGAGGTGACCTTTAGCCCTCTGACTAGTAGCCATTGATAGACCTCTCCTCCATGATCCAGACCCCTCTTCCACAAGTTAATGATGCGTTGTGTGAAAAAGTACTTCCATTTGTTGGTCCTAAATTTCCTTGCAATCAATTTCATGGGATGACCCCTGGTTCTAGTGTTATGAGAGAGAGTGAGAAATTTTTCTCTATCCACTTTCTCCACACCATGCATGATTTTATAGAACTCTCTCATGTCTCCCCACAGTCGTCTTTTTTCTAAACTAAAAAGCCCCACGTGTTGTAGCCTTGCCTCATAAGAAAGGTGCTCTAGGCCCCTGATCATTTTGGTTGCCCTCTTCTGCACCTTTCCCAGTTCTTCAATGTTCTCCTTTAGATGTGGTGACCAAAACTTTACACAGTACTCCAAGTGTGGCCACATCATAGTTTTGTATAATGATCCCTAGCATGGAATTGGCCTTTTTCACAGCTACCACACATTGAGTCGACATTTTCAATGAGCTGTCCACCAAGACCCCAAGATCTCTCTCTTGATCAGTCACTGACAGCTCAGATCTCATCAGCGTATACTTGAAGTTGGGGTTTTTCATCCCAATGTGCATCATTTTACACTTCCCAACATTGAACCACATTTGCCATTTTGTTGCCCACTCACCCAATTTGGAGAGATCCTTTTGGAGCTCCTCACAATCTGTTTTGGATTTCACTACCCTAAATAGTTTGGTGTCATTTGCAAATGTGGCCACCTCACTGCTTACCCCTGCTTCTAGATCATTTATGAATAAATTAAAAAGCACTGGTCCCAGTACAGATCCCTGGGGGACTCCACTTCTTACTTCCCTCCATTGTGAAAACTCTCCATTTATATTAGTCTTCTAATGAGCCTGACCAGTTGGTGTGAACCGCCGATTCCCAGCAAGTGTGAGATCCTGGCACAAGCCAGTAACTCTGCTCCTTTCAGGTCATGTGAACCCACCAATGTTGGCTTGACAGGCCGCACTTCCCTCTGCCATCAGACTTCAAATCTTGGTTACAGAAGTTGGATTCCCAGAGGAAAGTGGTAATGAAGAGATGGAGAAAGGAATCCTGGAACTTAAAGTTTGGTGAAGATGCTCAAGGTTTTCTGTGAGAGATCCCCAGACCTTCCTACTGACACAATTACAATTCCTAGGCTTCCCTGGGGAGACTATTAAACCAGCTGAAATCCGTCATATTGCTATGCATTGGTTGCATGTATAAACCCTCAGGTGACTTTTTTAAAAAAAATAAGGACTCGCATTGCTTTTTTGTTTTATTGCAAACAATGTACCCTCTTGTTATTGCAAATGAAGGTTATTGCAAAGCATTCCTTGAGATCACAGGTCCCCAGCCTTGGGTCTCCAGATGAAGCTGGAGTACAGTTCTCATCCAAAACTTAGTGGATGGGAATGATGGGAGTGAGAGGCATAGCAACGTTGGAGGAAACCTGGGAGAGGATTTGAAGATGCCCCCACCCCACCTTTGCCATGCCCAGCAACGCCTTTGCTGAGTAGTGGTCTTGGGTGGTACCTACCACTTGGGACGCCCTCTGATCGAGCTGATGTGGCCTGATGATGCCGCAGCCGCCATACAGATTCAGTGAGGCAGGGCTGCCCACAAGAACAGACTTGCCTTAAAGGGGCAGTTGTTCCTTGCTGGCATTGGAGTCCTGATGCAGCTGCCAAAGTGGGGGGCAGAGTGAATTGGGCCAAGTACCCAGTGGAAGGAGGGGCAGGGAAGGTAAGAACACAAGAATAGCCCTGCTGGATCAGACCCAAGGTCCATCTAGTCCAGCATACCATTTCTCACATTGGCCCACCAGATGCCTCTGGGAAGCCACACAACCAAGAGATGAAGGCCTGCCTCTTCTCTTGCTGTTGCTCCCCTACGACTGGTATTTAGAGGCCTCCTGACTCTGAGCCTGGAGGTAGTCTATAGTCATCAGGACTAGTAGCCATTGATAGGCCTGTCATGAGGGCCAGTGTAGGGTAGTGGTTAGAGTGCTGGACTAGGACTGGGGAGTCCCGAGTTTAAATCTCAATTCAGCCATGGAACTCACTGGGCCAGTCACTTAACCCTTGGCCTAATCTACTTCACAAGGTTGTTGTGAGGATAAAAATAACCTTGTAAAATAGTTAAAAGTAACCATAACCAAATGAGGATAAACATAACCTAGGAGTCCTCTGGGCTCCTTGGAGAAAGAGAGGGATATAAACATCTAAATACATACATACATTTGTCTAAGCCCTTTTTAAAGCCATCAAAGCTGGTGGTATATGTGTGTCCCCGACCCCCAATCAACTTTGCAATGCCTGAACCAATATGAACCAAATTGGGTACAGTTGCAGGGACACCTCAGCTGTGTAGTTTGTGATGATGTCACCCACCCCGATCCAACATGGCAGACGAGTGAACCTTTGAGATGCAAGTGGGCTAATGTGTGAACTGCTTGACTGATTTGAACCAAATTTGCTACAGTTGTAGGGACACATAAGGATGCCCTAATGGGTGCTGTGTGATGATGTCATTCACTCCAGTTCAAAATGGAGGCCACTTGGACATCTGAGGTGCAAGTGGGCTAATCTGTGGATTGCCTAACTCATTTGAACCACATTTAGTCCATTTGTAGAGACAGTGAAAGGAAAATAGGCTGATTAGTTCTTACTAGAACAACTTGTTTCTCCTGGGGAGAAAGCACATTTTCACCTGCATCTCCTGTCCGCACTATAGCTATGCCCCTGATGGGAGTTGTACTCTGACAAGATCTGGTGACCCAAGGTTGGGAACCTGTGACCAGCATCCATGTATTTCTGGAAAACAGAGTGGTTGGTGGTTTGAATTTTCTTTTTGTAAGGAACATGGCAATCTCTTAACCTGTCAGTAAGCAGCATTTTTCACAACTTCTCTGCAACTGGCAGATAATATATCCCACTGCAAAATGCTGATAGATAAAAAGAAGGCAAGGAAACCCTTGAAAAACCGATGGTCAACATTTTCCAAGAAGAGGACCTATTAGGAAAACGAAAACCTCTTGAATGACAAAGTGGTAGCCAGCTCCTGTGCAGGGAGCCCTTTCCTGTGGAACTGATGTCTTTCAGGCTTAATCCATCTGTCAGGGGTGATGGGAGCCTCTTAAAGGGAAAACTGTGTGCCAAGTCGTGGGTGAAAACAGAATGGAGTGTGTGAGTGTGATATGTTACCTGTGTGTTGACAGCTAATGTATCTTTCTTTGCATCACTGCACCTCTGTCCTCTTTTGTTGCCTGATAAAAAACAGAATCATTATGGACATTCCCAAAGACAGCTTAGTAAACATAGACAATATATTAAGTTCTAAGCTCCACCTGACAGGACCTTAGCTTAGAAAACATGCAGTACGATAACCAGATCGGAACACCCCCCCCCCCAAATTTCTTCTTCAAAACTTCTACATATAGTGCTTGTCAAAATAACGGACAGACTGTATGTTGTTGATCAGAGTAGGCATTTGGAGAAACTGTATTTTTAATAAAGACCCCCCCCCCCCGGCCAATATCTTGAGACAAGACTGGCTCAGCAAAGGAATTCTCAAGAATCATCTGCATAGCCAGTTCTGTCCTAGAACCAGGGGTGCAGGGAGCTTGCCTGCGGCCAGAGAATGAAGTCCTGCCAGTCAGTCAGTCAGTCCTTTATTGCGGTCATAGACCAGTGCATAGTTAAAACATACATACTTACATACACAAAAGGAAACTCAGCATAATAAAACGGACAGATTATAACACAATAGTGACGAGTTAAAATTAAGTTGTGGTGAACTCCAAATAGGTCTGACTGAAAACCTTATTAAGCAGAGCACCCTCCATTGCAATCATGAAACAGGAATCACAGGGGAAGGAAAGAAAAGAACAGAACATTATTGAAAACCTGAGCGGATGGTGCAAATGATATGACAATACCTTGCCATTTTGATGATTAGGTTGTCATCAGAACTGGACAATAAGTACTTCAAATAGAAGTCATCCAAGTGCCCGGGAAAACGCTGCAACAAAGGGGACACTAATCTTAAGCGGGTGTCCCTATAACAGTTACAATCAAGTATGGCATGCGCAATTGTCTCCACTTGACCAGACCCGCAAGGGCAAAGTCGAGCAGAAAAAGGGGTACCTTTAAATCTTCCCTCCATGACAGCAGATGGAAGCGCATTAAGACGGGCGAGCGTCAGAGCACGTCTAAATTTGGGGATGGTAACTAGACTTAGATAGCTAGTTGGTTTAGTGTTGAAGATTTGATCCCCTAGAAAGATATTCTTAGGCAGAGAAGCGACTTCTTCCTGCAGTTCCATGTCCATGATACATTGTTTAATCTCAATCCTGGCACGATCATATCCCAATTTTATAATCTCATCCTGAGAGAAACCATAGTGAGCCAATTTGTCAGCAATTTGGGTCTGCCACTTAAATCGGAAACAATCAGTCTTAATAAGGGGGGCCAGTCCTACGCAAGAGAAGACAAATTTTAACCAAAATAATATGATAGTCCTCCAATAGCAAGTTTCCAATCTAATCATACCCACCTCTCGTCTAAGCGCAGCATTGGGCACGCATCGGGGTCCTGCCAGCAGCTGTCCTGGCCCTTTTGATTTTTGCATGAGTCAGCAAAGTGTGTGAACCCCAAGCCATGCCCCCTGTGTATGATGTCAGAGCAACAAGTCAGCAGTTCAGCAAATGAACTGCTGACTGGGGAAACTCTTCAGGGGCTAACTGGCCCCGTCCCCTAAGTCTGACATCAGACATAGGGGGCGTGGCTACTGCCTGGCAGAGGGTCTGTTCGTAGGGTTGCCATATTCATGTTTCCCAAATCCAGGGGTGAGGAGGGGGTGTGCTAATTTGCATAAGTATGCAAATTATGCTGCAACTGATTTGCATTTTATTTATTTATTTATTTGACAGATTTGTATACTTTCCACTCCTTCTCTGCCCTCCCATGTGATCGGATCCAGAGTAAAATCCGAGCAATCCGGACAGCATATTTGACATCTGTGTACATCCGGGTGGAATTTAGCAGCCAGGTGGAGGAACCAAAATCTGGGGAGTAGGCTAAATTCTGGGGGACATGGCAACTCTATCTGTTTGGACCCGCTCCCATCCTCCCCAGTTAGCATTTCACTGAAACACTGACTGACTGGGCTCCCTCCCCCCCAGCACAGCCTTGGGGAGGACAGGGGGGTGCCTCACACACCCATCCGGCAAGAGCTTCATTCACTGGCTGGGTGCAGGAAGGGGCAGGGGGCGTTGCCTGGCTGAGTCACCCCCCCCCCTTGCTCCATTGTCCCCATGCTCCTGCCTAGAACCCTTGCCAAAAAGGACCCTTCACTGACCCAAAAGCTAAGCGCCTTAGCCCTGTTCACACATTACAGCCAACACGAGCTGGTCTTGTGGTAGTGAACATGAATTGTCCCCTTTGCTGAGCAGGGCCTGCCCTGGTTTGCATTTGAATGGGAAACTACATGTGTGAGCACTGCAAGATATTCCCCATAGGGGAATGCATGGGGCTGCTCTGGGAAGAGCACCGGCCTGCTTGAATGCAGGTTCCAAGTTCCCTCCCAGGAAGCATCTCCAAGATACGACTGAGAGAGACTCCTGCCTGCAACCTTGGAAATGCTGCTGCCTGTCTGTGTAGACAATACGGAACTAGATGGACCAAGGGTCTGACTCAGTGAGGCTCTCCACACGGGCAGGGAGCCGTCCCTGGGCTTCCAGCCTGGCAGCCCACACAACTCCTGGCTCTGTCATGGAGCCAGTAGGGGTGGTGGGGATTAGGGGCTGCCTGGCCCCCGGAAGTCCCAGGATGCCCCACGCAAGTGTGTGGGGCATTCTGGGGAGACCCCTGAGGCCGGGAGGCTGATTGTCGCTTCCCGGTTGGGGGTCTCCTTGTGTATTTCTGCAGCACATGTTCAGTGAAATGGTGTTAGTGGAATACTTGCTCCACTAACCTCGTTAAGGGTGGGAACTTAAGCGGGCTAACCGCTAGGAGCCACACAGCTCCTGGTGGTTCCCACAACCTCAGGGGGTTGAGCACCCTTAGCCTGATTTCCTGTGGTTGTGAGAATAGCCTCAGGATATGGTAGCTTCCTATGTGCAAGGTCCAGCCCGTACAGTGATTATTTATTTATTTATTTACAATATGCACAACAAATACAAGAAACCAACTTAGAAGAAGTTATTCACATGCCGGCTGGCACCCAGACTCACATTGTCTGTGCTACATAGAGTGCAGCAGAGGAAGAATAGGTTTCGCCAGTTCCTCGTTCCCTCTGTAGTCCTCTGCCTCCCAGAAATATGTTCCTGAGGGTTGTAGGACCCTTAAAGCTTAAGGTTTAAGTCCTCAGTACAGCTAAAGCTCTACCCACTAGCTCTGGCTACTGCTCAGGTACCTCCTGGCCATGGGCTGGAGAACACATCAAATATGGGCTCAGGCATGGTTGGTAACCCCCTGCCCCCCGCCCCAGGCATGGCTTGGCTCTGACAGAAGTTAGCCAGTTAAATCTGGCAGATTTTGTGATGAAGCTGAAACCAGCACTGAAATCCAGGCTCAGACATAACAATTTGCTGGTCTATATTGAAGCTGCCTTATACCGAGTCAGACCATCTAGCTCAGTATTAGCCACTGGCAGTGGCTTCTCTCAGGCTGCAGGCAGGAATCCCTCTCAGCCCTATCTGGTGATGCTGCCAGGGAGGGAACTTGGAACCTTCTGCTCTTCCTAGAGCAGCCCCATCCCCTAAGGCAGGGTTACTTAACCTTGGGCCCCCAGATGTTGTTGGACTACAATTCCCAGAACCCCCAGACATGGCCTTTGTGGCTGGGGATTCTGGGAGTTGTAGTCCAACAACATCTGGGGACCCAAGGTTAAGAGACCCTCCCCTAAGGGGAATATCTTACAGTGCTCACACATGTGGGCTCCCATTCAAAAGCAAAGCAGGGCAGACCCTGCTTAGCAAAGGGGACACTTCATGCTTGCTACCCCAAGACTAGCTCTCCTCAACACCAGTTCTCTATTGCTGATTCTAGGATTGTCCATTTGCCTCTGGGACAGAAGATAAAGTTGGGGCCATTGACATGATTTAGTCTCTAAAGACATTTACAATTAGTCTTTTGCACACGGAAAAGACAAAAAAGAGGCATATCAGAGAATGGCGCAGATAATTCCTCATTGATCTACATAAGGACAGCAGACTCAGGATACAAAATCCATACAAAATATAAATTGGAGCTAAAGGCACAACCTCCAGCTCAGACAAAATGTAGACTTAAGGCAATACAAAGGAGATGACACCTCAGGAATCCAAAGCATAAGAAGTCAAAATAGTCAGAGTTAGGCCATTATAGGTCGTTTCAAACAAATTAAAATGAGTTTAATTGAAGAGCTGATCTGGTGGTAGCAAGCATGAAGTGCTTTGCTAAATCCCCTTTGCTAAGCAGGGTCTACCTGAGTATGCATTTCTTTCTTTCTTTCTTTCTTTCTTTCTTTCTTTCTTTCTTTCTTTCTTTCTTTCTTTCTTTCTTTCTTTTATAAACCAACCCATCCAGAGGCTTTGGGTGGTGTACAATAACTTTTTAAAAAGATATAAAACCCACAATTCAAACACAATGCTAAAAACAATATAAAAACAATTAAAAACGATTAAAATCATTTAAAAGCAATTAAAATACTTTTTAAAAACAACACTTTACACCTGGCCTTAGAAGGCCAGGACAAACAAATAGCTTTTTAGGGTTCTCTTAAAGTCCATTCAAAGCCCATTTGGATGGGCGACATGGAAATGCTGTAAGATATGTAAGAGTTTCTGTATGTTTGCACACACAGAAGGTCCCCCAGGTTGGCACCTTGGCACCGCCAGGGAGTGCTGGGAGAGACTCCTGCCTGAAACCTTGGAGAGCTGCTGCCAGTCAGTGTAGGTATCAGAGCAGTGGAGTGCTTATAGAAGGACTGTGTGTTAGCACAAAATGGCTGTGCTAGCTAGTTGTGCTAAGGCTGGAGCCTGTGCTCCAGACTAGTGTTATGCTACCAGGAGCATAAGAACATAAGAACATAAGAACAGCCCTGCTGGATCAGGCCCAAGGCCCATCTAGTCCAGCATCCTGTTTCACACAGTGGCCCACCAGATGCCACTGGAAGCCACAGACAGGAGTTGAGGGCATACCCTCTCTCCTGCCATTACTCCCCTGCAACTGGTACTCAGAGGCATCCTGCCTTTGAGGCTGGAGGTGGCCCATAGCCCTCTGACTAGTAGCCATTGATAGACCTCTCCTCCATGAAGTCATCCAAACCCCTCATAAAGCCATCCAGGTTGTTGGCTGTCACCACATCCTGTGGCAGAGAGTTCCACAAGTGGATCACACATTGTGTGAAAAAGTACAAAAGTTCCGTTTGTTGGTCCTAGACCTCCTGGTAATCAATTTCATGGAATGACCCCTGGTTCTAGTGTTGTGTGAGAGGGAAAAGAATCTCTCTCTCTCCACTTTCTCCACGCCATGCATGATTTTATAGACCTCTATCATGTCTCCCCGCAGTCATCTTTTTTTCTAAACTAAAAATAGCAATAGCAATAGCAATAGCACTTACATTTATATACCGCTTTATAGCCAGAGCTCTCTAAGCGGTTTACAATGATTTAGCATATTGCCCCCAACATTCTGGGTACTCATTTTACCGACCTCGGAAGGATGGAAGGCTGAGTCAACCCTGAGCCCCTGGTCAGGATCGAACTTGTAACCTTCTGGTTACAAGGCGACAGTTTTACCACTGCGCCACCAGGGGCTCCAGGTGTTGCAGTCTTGCCTCATAAGAAAGGTGCTCTAGGCCCCTGATCATCTTGGTTGCCCTCTTCTGTACCTTCTCCAGTTCAACATCCTTGTGCATGACTGACAGATGCACAACTGTGGCCATTTTGCACTAACACACCATCCTTCAATAAGCAGTCCACTGCTCTGATATCAGCCTAAAGGGCAGCTCATGCAATCAAGAATATGGTAGGAGAAGCCTCCCACCCAGGTGCAGGAGCTGTGCGTGCTCTTGATCTTGGATCATTTGACAAAAACAAAGTTTGAGGTGCTGTCCAGCAGCTGGGTCAGAAGGCTTTTTAACCTACCCCATTCAACAGCTGGTTACAGCTATTGGGTAGGACGGAACCCTCGAACCCAGCTGCTGCTTAGCAGACAAGCACGGATGGCACCTTTGACCTTGGTTTTAACTGACAGATGATCAAATATCAGGAGCGAGCACAGCTGTTGCACTGGGGTAGGAGCCATCTCCTACTCTATTTTTGATTGTGCAGACTACCCTATCATCTTTTATTTCTCTGAAAACCTAGGTTGGGGCCCATCGAATCATTGAGGAGCACTTGATGCTACAGCATTATGGCTGCTAAGCAGATGTGGGAGATAACTAGGATATATGTGTAGTTTAAAACACACCAAAACCTAGGGTCGGAGGAAAAACCAATATAAGGACCAACCTGGTTTTCCACCAGCTGAAATGGCCATAAATATACAGATACAGGCCACATTTGCATGTAACGTAGAACCACAGTTGAATGGGCCAGCGGTTCTGCAGTTGTTACGTCCAAATGAGGGGAAATATAGTTTGGTGCAGTGATGAAACCGAGGGTTCAGATTAGGAACTCCAATCCAAACCCTCGGGTTGTTGTGAATTTCATTGCTACAACCCGAAGTTGGACACAGTCTGTGGTACGTCTGAATGCGGAACATCAGGCTGTGTCCCCTGGAACCAGAGTAGAGGGAGGAGGCTCCTCCCTCAACATCCATGTGACTGGCTATGCGGACTGTCCTTCAGTCAAGAAGGAAGCCTGCACAGCCAATTCCCCCTCCTCTGTGCAATCTCATTGACTGCAGAGAGGATGCTCTCTGTTATGTCCTAATTCAGACGGGAGAGTGCGGGGAGGAGGGAGGGGAGTGGAGGAACCAATGGACCGGTGGTTCCGCGTTACGTGCAAATGTGGCCACAGACTACCCATGATTCCTGGGGGTAAATATTGATCAATATATTTTCTTGCCCTTTGCAGTAGTTTTCATCCGGGCTCAGCACAATGGAAAAGATTAATCCATCACTCTTCTCCCCCCTTTATTTACTCCTCTGTATCATTTCACTCTATTGATTTCTCTTCCCCCCACGGTAGTTATGGACCAACAAAGGTGCTTTTGAAACTATCCATGCACCAGATGCATCACGGTTAAATTTACCAAACCGGTACTGGGTGTTTTTTTTTTTTTTTTAAGAAATATATAGATAGATAGACGGGAAGAAAAAAAAACATAAAGGAACCCTCATTCTTAGAAAATCTCTTGGCAGATCTCATGGCGTTGGCTGGAAAAATGAGTTTAACAGGATATTACAGCCCTCTTCCAATATTTCCATTGTACAAGAACATTATAGTTGGTGTTAAACTTTATTACTAGCCCTGTGATAAAATTAGTTCAATATTGGTTGCTTTTATAATGCACTTTTACAATTGCAACATGGGATAATGTGATAGTAAAATAAAATAAAAAATTAAAATTAAAAAAAAGTCGGGACCTGGAGGCAGGCACAGAAAGCTACATGAAGATTGGACAGAAAAGAAGTTGCATCTCAGAACCGGGCTGCAGGGATGGGCCAAACTGAAAGACAAACAAGGAGGTGGCTGCTGCTAGGAGTGTCTGAATCAGCAACAGAATAGATGGGAGAAGATGCCGCTGCTTGAGATGCTGGAGTATCCGCTTCTTCACTGCAAGCTTATAGGTGAAGGGAACTTGAGGGCTGAACCAATGGTTACATACCTAGGAAGCTGCCATATACTGAGTCATACCATTGGTCCACTTAGCTCAGTATTGTCTACACAGAATGGCAGCGGTGTCTCCAAGGTTGCAGGCAGGAATTTCTCTCAGCCCTATCTTGGAAATGCTGCCAGAGAGGGAACTAATAAATAACAACAACAACAACAACAACAACAACAAACAGCAAGTGCCGCCTTTGTAAAGAAGCAGATGAAACAGTGGACCACCTAATCAGCTGTTGTAAAAAGATCGCACAGACTGACTACAAACAAAGGCATGACAAGGTAGCAGGGATGATACACTGGAACATCTGCAAAAAATACAAGCTACCTGTAGCCAAACATTGGTGGGACCATCAAATTGAAAAAGTTGAAGAAAATGAAGATGTAAAAATATTATGGGACTTCCGACTACAAACAGACAAACATCTGCCACACAATACACCAGATATGTCTTTAATCGAGAAGAAAGAAAAACAAGTCAAAATAATCGACATAGCAATACCAGGGGATAGCAGAATAGAAGAAAAAGAAATAGAAAAAATCACCAAATACAAAGATCTACAAATTGAAATTGAAAGGCTGTGGCAGAAAAAGACCCAAATAATCCCAGTGGTTATTGGCGCCCTGGGTGCAGTTCCAAAAGACCTTGAAGAGCACCTCAACACCATAGGGGCCACAGAAATCACCATCAGCCAATTACAAAAAGCAGCTTTACTGGGAACAGCCTATATTCTGCGACGGTATCTATAACAATTGACAATAAAATTCTGGCATCCCAGGTCCTTGGGAAGGACTCGATGTCTGGATAAAACAAAACAGTCAATAACACCTGTCTGACTGTGTAAACAAGAAATAATAACTAGGACCCTAGATGCTCTTCCCAGAGCGGATCCATCCCGAGAGGAATATCTTATAGTGCTCACATGTGGTCTCCCATTCAACTGCAACCAGGGCAGACTCTGCTTAGCTAGGGGGACAAGTCATGCTTGCTACCACAAGATCAGCTCTCCTCTCTTGTTCTCAACAGAGAGGTTTTGACTTGAATTGGCGGGGGTGGGGGCTGGAGGAAAACTAGCTCATCTTTTTTGCTGGGCCTCTCCCATTTACCATCACCTTTGGGAATATGGCATATTCCTTTCTCCCCAAATGACTCTGGAAACAATGCTATGTGCTGGCACAGTGTCACTCACAGAGCCATTCTAGGGGGAAACATGACAGCCTCCAGGAGGTCAATTGCCACTACTGCTGCTGGTGGTAAATCTCCCTTTCACTCTAATTTTGCAACACCCCTCAAAAACTACTGAAACTTCCCCCACCCCACCCTGCAGCCACCTGCAAATGGGGTGATTGAAATAAGAGGGGCCACTTCAGCTCAGCCTTAATTCTAATCTGTTTTATTGGAGGTGACCCAACATCCGGCAGGAGGTGAGGCGAATTTAGTCCCAATTATTTAACATGGAGCAACAGATTACATTGTATTTGAATATAAAGCTCAGAACTGGCTAGGTGTGTGTGGTGGTGGGGGGGAGGGGTAGTGTTCCTAGGGATTTTGTTTAAATAAATAGTTCCAAGGAAAAGCAGGAAACAGTATCACAAAAAATTATTGGTCAGTTCTGGTACTGTTGTCTTACTGCTCAACATATAGCAAAATATGGGGTGAGGTGTGGGGAAGAGATTATGAGTTTGCACAGGGCAGTGAAACACACTGGGTTGGCCCTGGACCTCTACAGCCAACACCCACAATTCATCGCTTGATACACTTTGTGAATGACAAAGGGGCACCCTGTGCGTCCTCTAAAAGCACTCTTCCTACAAACGCTTTCTCAAAACCTACCTTTTCCTTGAAACCTTTGCTTTTAAAGAAGAAGTGAAACAATGCTATTTTCCATCTCTGAGGGGTAGAAAATCACTATGGGCATTTGCCCCTGAGATATTACCAATGGCCAAAATTTGTGGGCTAGCTCATGGACTACCTTGATGCCTGACTCACCTCTGGTTGAGTTACTAGCTACTTTCAAATCTGACCCTGCAGGACTCTGACACACCACCTCTTGGCCTCATCAGCTTCACCTTTGTTTTCTAACAAATGTTAGAGAAGGACTAATTTTACAACAGCAGTGAAAATGTCTTATAAGAATTCATGCTGAAATTATGACTATTCACAGAAGCAGCAGATAGGTCTAAACCTTATAAAATGTTTCACATCACTGTTTACCTTCACATAAATGGATGCAGTCAGTCAATTTGACCAATAAAGCTAGATTCCAAATCTTTGAAATTCTCTGAGAACTGGAGGATTAGAGTCATGCCTGTTAACCACTTTGAACTCCTTGGAAGAAGGGCAGAAAACAAATTTGACCAGAGTCTGGTTTGTCAGTGCTGTCCAAGATGTAGGATGTTTTAGGCCAAAGGCCAGTGATGGCCCTTCAGTATAATGGGTGTGTGAGCTGTTGAACTTTAATTAAGCCTCCACACAGGCGTTGGTAACATGATCGGTTTATTAAGCTGCTGCCCTGGCAGGACTCTTAATGCAGACCTGCAGCAGGCTGTTGCTTAGGGGGAGTCTGGAGGTGGTTGTACTTAAAGAGATAATAATGCACAGTTAATTCACTGTGCCTGGATACAGCACAATGAGGAGGTAGCCTTTTAGAGGGCCTCCAAAGGCTGGTTCTCCGATGGTTCTTGGGTATAAAAGAGGGAGAAGTACACAGCATGCATTCTTCAGCTGAGCACACTAGAAAAGAGATCCCCCACATTAATTTTCACAGGAATCACTGTGCTCCAGACAACAGCGTGATGTCGTCGTTTGAGTGCTGGATTAGGACCAGAGAGATTCAAGCTCAAATCCCCATTCAGCCATGGAGCTCACTGGGTGACTCTGGCCCAGCCACTTCTCTCTCAGAGGCGATTAGTGTGAAGCGCTGTTAGGGTTTGTGTGGGGAGCTGTCCCTGGGCGGCCGGATCAGCCACCCACACAATTGCTGACTCCGTCATGGCGGTGGCGGGGTCAGGGGGCGCGCAGCCCCAAGAACACCCAGGATGCCTCGAGTAAGTGCGCAGGGCACCCTGGAGAGAGCCCCAAGGCTGAGAGGCTCGTTGGAGCATCCTGGCAGGGGTCTCCTTGAGAGTCGTCGTGGCACGAAGCCATGCCGCAGTGTCTCACGACTGCAAAAATGCAGTTAACAGAGCGAGTGCTCCGTTAACCCCGTTTAAGGGGAGGGATTCCTAGGCGGGCTAGCCCCCATGGAAGCATTGGGCCCACGGCCAAGTCTGGTAGTTCCAACGATCACTGGAAAGCGGGCTAAGCTCCCACAGCCTGCTTTCCAGTGATCGTGGGAATAGCCTTAAAGTCTAACTTCCTGCAGAGGGTTGTTGTGGAGCTAAACATAACCATGTACATCACGCTGGGCTTCTTGGAGTAAGAGTGGGATATAGTTGTAGTAGAAAAGAGAGGAAGTGTGTCTTGCCTTAAGGTATAGCCCAGCACAAGGATTCTCACAATGCTCACTTTTAGAAATGGGAGCTGCTGTACCAGAGCATTTTTGGTGCTAGTAGACAGGACAAGGACCCCCAATCCTGAGTCTCCAAATATTTCCAGACTACAACCCCCATCACCCCCAGCCACAATGGTCAAAGACGGAGAGTGAAAGGAGTTGTAGTCTGAGAACATCTGGCAGCCCAAATTGGGAACCCCTGAGAGAGGGCAGCAGTAGAGAAAGATACGTGCAGACTGAGGTTATGCATGCTTTTTCTGGAGGAAACTATGTTCAATAAAGCATCTTCCCAGGTAAATGTGCATTGGACTGCAGCCAGGCATCCCAGCCTATTATATGCATATTTATTTGGAAGTCAGTCTCATTGTTTTCAATAGAGATATGTCCATGTGCATAGATTTGCAGCCTTGGGGCACAACCCAATGGAGATTCTAGTGCACTCGCCCCATTGAAATGACAGTAGCTGTCAAAGAGCACTCCAGGCCTCAAGACTGTATAGGGCCTGTGTCACTACCGATTTGTGCAGCATGATCCTGTGCTTGTTTCCTCAGAAGTAAGCCCTACTGAGACTAGCTAATGTATACACGATGCAGACTAGCGAGGTGGAAAATGAAGCAGTAGAATCTCTTCCACTTCAGATAGCAGGAGGGGTTGCATCATTTTAGAATGCTCTCCTATGCAAAGCAAGAGAGCTTGGCGCTGTGTGTGACAAGCATGTTGGAGAAAAATGTTGGAGATGAACGTCCAGTGCATCGACCTTTTGCACCAACTGACCACTAGGGGCATTGGGAGTAGAGACAGTGAGTCAGGGTCTCCCTATCTGTCCCTACTCTATGACCCCTGAACTGACTCTGCAGCACTTCCTGTGCTGAGTCACAATCCTTCCTTTCCTCCTAGAGAGCAGATGGAAACATCTCTCTCTCTCCTTACCTATCCACTATGTAGTCCTTTAGATTAGAGATAGGTCTTTCCTATCTAAGTGTATTTAACCAATAAATGTTTAGTGTTTAGTCACACAAGGATCTCCATGTGTTTTCTCTAAATAGCTGCAATATCCAAACCATCCTCTGCTACCTACTCTGTAACTGGAGTGTGTGCTCATTCCTTAGTGCTCTGCTGTTTTACCTATTGTGGGTAAAAATCAACAACCTTTAACAAAAAACCCTCTCCCTTATTTGCTCGATTACTACATGCAGGGCAAGGAGGCATCTTTTAAAATACTTGGGGGGGGGCACTTTCCTGACTAGCTGCTCAACAGGAGCAAAATGCCTCCATTCAGACAAGTCACATTCGGAATGTAAGCAGCAGGGGGAGCAGTCTCGCGGAAACTAACAACCTGGAAAAACCGCAACTTCTTTACGCCGGATATACAACGTCCTAACTCTATATCGCAGCGATTAAATTCGAAACAAGGCATTGGAAATGCCAACGGCACCCTGCTGTCCATGTAGGGACTGTGGCGTCACGACGTAGGAAGTGTGGAAGTACACTTCCGAGATATGACGTGACCACACTGAAGGGTCCAATCTGGAAAGCACTGGGGTCGGGCTGTAGCTCAGTGGTAGAGCTTCTGCTTTGCATGCAGAAGGTCTCCGTTTCAATCCCTGGCAGCATCTCCAGGTAGGGCTGGGATAGACTCCTGCCTGAGGCCTTGGAAGGCTGCTGCCAGTCAGGGTAGACAATACTGAGCTAGATGGACCAGTGGTCTGGCATTGTATATGGCAACGTCTTATTAGTGATGTGCACGGAACCATAGAGGCGCGGTTCGATGCCGGTGGCAGTCTCCTTTTAAGGGCGGGGGAGTTGCACTTACCCCTCCCACTGCTTTCCCCCCGCCAGCACGCCATTTTTTAAAAAAGTTGGGGGGGCGGCAGCATTCCTCCCTGCCACCCCTGCCAGTGTTGTTGCCCAGAAATACAGGAAGTACAGGCTGCATGTGTGCCCGCTGCCACGCGCATCCGCTGTGCACATTGCACATTGCGTGCGCACGTCACACACACAACATGCGCGTGTGACGTGTGCGGTGGGGGCGTATGCACGCAGCGGTGGACACACGCTCAGCCCATACTTCCTGTATTTCTGGGCAACAACGAGGGCAGGGGTGGCAGGGAGGAATGCTGCAACCCCGAAAACCTTTTTAAAAAACAAAGCGCCGGTGGGGAGAAAGCGGTGGGAGGGGTAAGTGCAACCCCCTGCCCTTCAAGGGAGACCCCCACCCCCACCAGCATTGAATTTCGAACTGGCACCAGCACGAACCGGTCCACAGGCCTCTTGCATGGCCTTCAGACCGGTTCGTGCACATCCCTACTTCCTATGTTCCTAAAGTGGTGGCTTTCTTATATTTAGCAGGGGGAGAGCAACGGTCCCCCTCTTGACAAGTTTTTGTGTTTCTTTTAAAATTGTGAGTCCTTTGGGGACCGTTTTCTCACTCCTTTTGCTACACAACCACTTTGTAACCATTTGTTGAAAAACAATCCAATTGAGGATTCAAAAACATGATTCACCATCTGCAAAAGTGCAACCGCCCAGAATCTGACCACCTCATTCTATGTAATGCATAGATCAGCCCTGAATTCAAAGAGAGTTCAGTTGCAGTGTGATCATATGCAAGTATATGCAAAGTAAGTCCATCAGAGATCAATAGGGCTTACTTCCCAGCATGTGTGCATAAGACTGCAATCTTAAGAACTCAGAGCAATCATTTGTGTCTGACACTCTTGAGCCAGCTGGAGTGGCTTCCTTTTGTGATGGTTTCCTTGTGGCATAACCGGAGATTTTAGCTGGGGGTGGGAAGCAACTGGAGGCCCCCCACCCTGCCCTGCTTGTTCTGTGGTTAAGAGGCTTCCTTGCTGCAAAGACCGTGGATGGAGCATTTGGTCTTTCGCAGCTGTCTTTGCCCTGTCCTGCTGTGTTACATCACATCAGGTGGGCTTTGCCTGTGCAGTAGTTGATCAAAGGGCAACATAATTGGCTCTAACCCTGTGGTTAACATTTAAAGGGGAAAGCACACGTTTTGCCAGATGGCCCCTTGTCTGAAAGGCCTTCTGAGGCCATATAACCTTCAGAGAGAGAGATATGCAGGAGTGTTAAAAGAAAAAAGAACCCATCCACGTGAAAGAATTTCTGTTGTCTTTGAGAGTGCTGTCTGTCCATGTAGTTGTTTGTATCAGGCTAATTTAATGTGCTTTGTTATTTTTATGGTACTTATTTTAAGAATTATGTGTATGTTGCCTAGAGCACTTTTCGGAAAGGTGACTGTGTTAACAAACAAACACCCATATCCATCATTTAGTTAGCCAAGTGGCCATTTAAGATCAGCACTTTGGAGCAGTGCTGTAGAAGGAGTTAATAACAGCATTACTGATAGCTCCTCCTGGTTATGAACTGCATTCTCTGCAATATCACAGATGGAAACAGAGGCTATCTTTCATTGTGGAACACCCCTGTTCTCATTCTTAAACCCAAAATAACCGCCTGAATCCCACCACTATTCCTTGTTTGCGAAAGCTCTTCTCTACCTTGTATGTGCTGTATTCTAATAATAATAATAATGAGGAGGAGGAGGAGGAGGAGGCAGCAAAAATCCTTTGGGATTTTCAAATACAAACTGATAGGCATTTAGCGCACAATATGCCAGATCTGAAAGTCATTGAGAAGAATCGTGTTCTGATAATTGATATTGCAATCCCAGGGGATAGACGAGTCAATGAAAAACAATTGGAGAAAATAACTAAATACAAGGACCTTTAGATTGAAATTGAGTGGCTCTGGAAAAAGAAAACAATAGTGGTGCCAATAGTTGTTGGTGCCCTCAGTGCAGTACCAAAAGAGCTTGAACACCATCTTGACACCTTGGGCATTGATAAAATTACAACACATCAGCTACAGAAAGCCACACTACTCAGGACAGCACGAATACTACAACGCTATCTTTAATTTCTCTTTAGTTGTCCTAGACCCTTGGAAAGGGCCCGATAATTAAAGTACCAAATCCAGTCAATAACATCTGGTAGACTGTGTGTAAATAGCATAACAGCAGCAACAACAACAAAATACAAAGATCTACAAATGGAAATTGAAAGGCTGTGGCAGAAGAAGACCAAAATAATCCCAGTAGTAATTGGCGCTCTAGGTGCAATTCCAAAACATCTTGAAGAGCACCTCAACACCTTAGGAGCCACAAAAATCACCATCAGTCAATTAAAAAAAGCAACTTTACTGGGAACAGCCTATATTTTGCGACGATATCTACAATAATAACAACAATACTGATAATAAAATTCATCTATCCCAGGTCCTTGGGAAGGACTCATGTCTAGATAAAACAAACCAGTCAATAACACCTGTCTGACTGTGTAAACAAGAAATAATAATAATAATAATAATAATAATAATAAGAAGAAGAAGAAGAAGGCAGAGCTAGGGACGCTAGTTCGTAAGACCAGGAAAATAATGACCATCCATCATGCTCTGCACCCCCGCAGTGATGTCGATAGGCTATACCTCCCTCGCAGCTCAGGTGGAAGAGGAATGCTGCAAGTCCATCAAACAGTAGAGGAGGAGAAAAGAGGCCTTGAAGAATATATAAAGGACAATGAAAAAGATGCCCTTAAAATGGTCAATAACGAGAAACTATTAAACACCAATGAAACAAAGCAGACCTACAAGAAAGAACGAGTCAAGAACTGAGCAGAAAAATGGAAAAAGAAGCCACTGCATGGTCAATATTTGCACAATATAACTGGAGAATCAAACATAACCAAGACATGGCAATGACTAAAGAATGGCAACTTGAAGAAAGAAACAGAGGGTCTACTATTGGCTGCACAAGAACAGGCACTAAGAACAAATGCAATAAGAGCAAAAGTCAAAAAATCAACAACAAACAGCAAGTGCCGCCTTTGTAAAGAAGCAGATGAAACAGTAGACCACCTAATCAGCTGTTGTAAAAAGATTGCACAGACTGACTACAAACAAAGGCATGACAAGGTAGCAGGGATGATACACTGGAACATCTGTAAAAAATACAAGCTACCTGTAGCCAAAGATTGGTGGGACCATCAAATTGAAAAAGTGGTAGAAAATGAAGATGCAAAAATATTATGGGACTTCCGACTACAAACAGACAAACATCTGCCACACAATACACCAGATATAACTGTAGTCGAGAAGAAAGAAAAACAAGTTAAAATAATCGACATAGCAATACCAGGGGATAGCAGAATAGAAGACAAAGAAATAGAAAAAATCACCAAATACAAAGATCTACAAATTGAAATTGAATGGCTGTGGCAGAAAAAGACCCAAATAATCCCAGTGGTAATTGGCGCCCTGGGTGCAGTTCCAAAAGACCTTGAAGAGCACCTCAACACCATAGGGGCCACAGAAATCACCATCAGCCCATTACAAAAAGCAGCTTTACTGGGAACAGCCTATATTCTGCGACGATATCTATAACAACAACAAGAACATTGACAATAAAATTCAGCCATCCCAGGTCCTTGGGAAGGACTCAATGTCTGGATAAAACAAACCCGTCAATAACACATGTCTGACTGTGTAAAATAACAACAACAACAACAACAATAATACATTCCAAGATATTAAAAGTTACACATCACAAAAACCAAGTCTTAAACATCTCAAACCCCATTACTATCTCTGCTATAGCCTTGTCATTTCTGTATGTGTGAACAGCTGCCTTCCAAAAAATAATAAATGAACACCATCTTCTTTGAACGGCATTAGGCTGGTTTTCACGACGGTAAATGGGGTAGGACAAGCGTTGGGAGCTGTGTGCACTCCCAATATTTGGTTGTCTGTCAGCAAAAACCGAGGAGTGGGAAGTACTGTAACTGTGAGAAGCAGGCAGAGGCTGTGATGGTGTTTCCTCCACCCTCAATAATATGCTGGGTAAAACTGCCTGGTCGGACAGCACCGTCGGAGCTTGTGCCCATCTCCCACACAATCATTTCCTCCTCCTACACAGTTACTTCCCCCTCCTCCTACCTAGGTTTTTGCTGACAGGCAAACAAAAATCGAGAGTGCACACAGGTTCCAAAGCTGACTAGGACGCTTGTCCTACGCAGCTAACAGTTGTGTGAACAGCCCTACTATGATGCCTTCTATGATCCTGTCTTAGTTTCACACATGGCATTTCTTTATCAATTATTGCTAAGTTCCAAATGTTTAACCACCCATTTATCTCTTGTTCTTTCCACATATGGACAAGGCATGTATTGAGTTAAATTCTCTCTCTCTGTGTGTTAAAATATTTAAATTGGCTCACCATGATCAAGCCAGCATGGTGTAGTGGTTAGAGCGTCAGGCTTGGAGGTTCAAATCCCCACAACCATGAAACTCATTGCATGACGATAGGCCAGATTCTCTCCCTATCCCTCTGTCTAACCTACCTTACAGGTAGGGTTTAGTTGGGTTTAGTAACAGGGTTGTTATTGAGGTAAAATAGTGAGGACCATGTACACTGCTCTGAGCTGGGAAAGGGGCATGATAAAAATGTAATAAATAAAACTAATATAATGCAGAATGAGAAATATAAAGGAAGCAGTGATGAGACCTTCGAACCACTACCAGTACTAAAACAGCATCTTAAGCCATATCCAAATAAGAGCAGCAATAATAGCTTAAATCTGGTGAATAACACAGTTCTGGAAAAGCCCACTGAAATAGAATTGTCTTCACTGCCTGTCTAAAAGCAGACAATGAGAGGTCAAGCATACGTCTCTTAGGACATTGCTCCAGATCTTCGGAACCACAATTAAAAAGGCCCTTTCTCTCTTACATACATTTTATGGTGGGGGGAGATCTGAAGGCGAACTTTCAGAATTCCTGAGCAGGCTCATATATGGTGGGCCTGTCCAAGACAAAGAGGTTGTTCTTTTGGGGTAAAGACAAAGGCCACAATCCAATATATAGTTAATTATTGTTTTATTGTATTTTATGGTCATTGTCTGTAATAAAGAATCTATCTATCAATCCAATATATAATTAGGCATGCTTATGTCCATTAATTTCAATGGGGTTAAGCACACTTAGGTCTGCTTGGGATTGTGTCATTTGTGGAGGGCAGGGCGGGATGTAATTGTCTTATAAAGTGTTGTTGAGGGCTATTCAAAACCTTTCTCACCAGCTGCTGTAAGTGACATGGCAGGCTATGTACAACACGATGCCTTAGTGTTCATGTGCACATATTTACACACATGTGCATTAGAGACCACAAGATGTATCCCTTGGAAATTTCATTTCTAGGGACTCACTAGCAAATCTGAAGCATAGCAATGCTTGCAACTGACCCCAATGATGTTTGGGGTGGCTTCATACATCACTCCAGTGTAAGGAAGGATATGGTGGCATTGGGCATGTTGTCCAAACCCACCAATGTTGGCATATTCTACCCTACTTATGGTCTGGTACCTGACATCTGCCTCTCCCTTCAGATCTTAGTTACAAATGTCAGGTTCTGGAACATAAGTAAGGTAGACTATGCCAACATTGGTGGGCTCAGACAACATGGCCAATACTGGCAAATCCTTCCTGACACTGGAAGGCAGGCATGTGCACATAGCTGGGGCTCCAGTGGCTTCGCCAAATGACATGTGACCTTGACAAAAAGTCTTCCCCCAAAAGTAAATGAGAAACATGGATTTCCCATGGATTGGTCCTAGAGCAGGGGTGGGCAAACAGGGCCCTCCAGCTGTTTTTGGAATACAACACCCATCATTCCCAGACATGATGATTGTAGTTGTATTCCATAAACAGCTGGAGGGCTGCGTTGGCCCACCCCTGCCCTAGAGACTGTCCCCGATCAATGGAGCCATTGAAGTGTCTGGAGCAGACTCCGTTTTCTGTTTTTCTGGGCAACATGACTGACTCCAAATGTAGGAGCCTGTTGTCCCTTTTGTTTGCATTCTGTGAAGGGCCGATGGGATTCCTATTATTATTTCCCACCCTTTCTTCAATCCTTGGGCACACATGCGCAGGCAACGGAGAGGGCAAAGGCGGACACTTTGGAGGGGCTGCTTACAGCTTCATCAATATTGCATGATTACGGAAGTGACAGAATTCTGCCTTATTTAATAAAAATATTCCCCTGGTGTTTCCTGTGTGCATAGGCTGCTCCTCAGTGTCCAAGCAGCTGGTGCAGCTGAGTAGATTCTCCTCACCTAATTGACTCCCCTCCACCTTTGTGGAAATTAAAGGGCTCGTATTCCTGGCAGGAAGGAGTTCCCTCCCATTTTGGGTATGAAAAGGGTTAAAGCAAGGAAAGGAAGGAAAGCAGAGGGCTGATGTAATTAGAGGGCTTAGCAGGAGGGAGGGGAGTGCCATCTCTTTGCTCCCCAAAGACAGTAGAGCATCGAAGAGGCAGAGGAGTCTGCTAAACGAAATCCCCATGCAGAAACCTAATCTGAAGGACTGTATATGCAGCCCATTCCTAGCACTGCTGTACCTATTTGACGAGTACAGTGCTTATATATTATATATACAATACCAACCAGTACTGATTGTATAGACATATATATATACAGACATATGTAGCCAGTAGGTGTTGAAGAAGGATTCATACCATTGTGAGATTCATGGTGGCTCTTTTTCTACCACCCATGGGCAAAGTCTGTACATTTTCAACTGCCAGGCTTTTGGTATTCTCTGAGGCTGGGAGTTTTCTTAAGTAAACGGGTGGTGGTTTTACTGTTCCTCAGTAGAGTTATTGTCTGGTTAGCAGTGGCTTTGATCTGCTATATTGTGCTGATTTAAACTGATATCATGGGCTGCTTGAGGCCAATGGTGAAAGGCAGCTTATACATAATAAATAAAATAAATAAAATAAAGAGCTAGCACAGGCCTGCCACAGGATTTCTTCTGCTCCAGGGACACAGAGGGAGAAGGGAATCTGGGAGCTGAGCTGTATTTAAGGAAACTGTCCACAGTTAATTCACTGTACCTGAAAACAACCCACATACAGGTAAAACAAAAGTCCTGTTCATACATTGAGCCGGGTCTCATGATCAGTGAGACCCAGTTCGGGAAGCTCAGCGGGGAGAGTGGGCTAAGCCCGCTCTCCCCGCAGACGATCAGGGCGGGAGCCCAGGGCGGGAGCCCAGGGCGGCCGGATCGGCCATCCACACAATTGCTGGCTCCATGATGGAGCTGGTGGGGGCTGGGGAGTTTGGGGGGCCCGTGCCCCCCAGAAGCTCCAGTATGCCCTGCTCAAGTGCGCAGGGCATACTGGGGAGACCCCTGAGCCGGGCGGCTGTTTTTCAGCCTCCTGCCAGGGGTCTACTCGTGAGTAACTGTGGCACGGAGCTGTGCCCCAGCTACTCACGATAAAAAAAAACCGGGTTTGCGGAGCACTCGCTCTGCAAACCTGGTTTTCAGGGCGGGCTACTTGAGTGGGTTACCTGCTCAAGAATCACCGGGCTAGCAGCTGAGCCCAGTGGTTCTCACGATTGTAGAAAATCGGGCTAGCGGAGGCTAGCCCGATTTTCTACAATCATGTGAACAGCCTCTTTATGTACAACATTTGTACAATGAGCATATAGTGTACACAGACACACATGTGCTTTATATGGGGCTGCCCTTGAAAAATAGAGTCATCTCTTGCCAACCGTGAGGATTCAATTCCGGGGAAACTTCATGGTTGGCGAATTTGCGGTTGGCAAGCAATTGAAATATATTGGAAACAGCGGGTTAGGGGAATCACGGTTGCAAAAGACCAAAAAATAAAGAAAAAAGACCAATCATTTATTTAAAATACCCAGAACCCCTTTAAATCAGCAACAGTTGGCAAAAGGAGTGAGGTGGAACCCCCAGATATCACCCCCCGATCCCCGATAAATCACGAACCCCCCTCCCCAAATTACCAAGAAATATCACTAAACTGCGGATACTTGGGTCACGGTTGGCGAGGGATGACTGTATTCGGAAACAACAACAACTACAAATATTTATATACTGCTTTTCAGCAAAAGTTTCCAAAGCAGTTTACATAGAGAAATAATAAATACATAACTAAATAAGATGGATACCTGTCCCCAAAGGGCTCACAATCTAAAAAGAAACACAAGATAGACACCAGGAACAGTCACTGGAGGTCCTGTGCTGAGGTTGGATAGGGGCAGTTACTCTCCCGCTGCTTAATAAAGAGAATCCCCATGTTAAAAAGGTGCCTCTTTGCCCACTTTAGTTGGTGCAGAATGTAGCGGCTAGGATTCTTTCTGGAACCCCTTGTTCAGAACATATTTCACTTATTTTGAAAGAGCTAAATTGGCTGCCAATTTGTTTCCAGATCTAGTTCAAAGTGCTGGTTATTAGCTTTAAAGCCCTTAATGGTTTGGGCCCTGGATATATAAAGGACTGCCTGTTTCTGCCTACCCAACAAAGTCATCAGAGGGGGCTTTGCTCTTCCTGCCGACACTGAGGGAGGCTTGATTGTCATGCACACAGGACAGGGCCTTCTCTGTTGTTGCCCCCAGGCTCTGGAATGCATTCCCAGTGGGTGTCCATTCTCAGGCATCTGTGGCTGCTTTAAAAAAACAACTAGAGACTCTTCTGTTTTTTCAGGCTTTTAATCCTTAGGGGTGCCAGTCTCTCTGTTTTCCAGCTGCTCTGTCTTTGTCTTTTTATGACTGCTGCTTTTTGGTGTTTTTATGTTTTTTATGGTTATAATGACTTTTAATATTTTAATGTGATTTTATGGAACTTTGTTGTGTTAACCTCTCTAAACTGCCTTGAGATGTGTTTTTGGAAAGGCAGTATATAAATTGAACAATCAATCAGTCAGTCAATCAATCAATCAATCAATCAATCAATCAAAATGTGTATAGACACAGGTACAATTCTTCACAAGTTATTTTGAACATAGGTACAGCAGCACACTTCCTAACTGAGGGGGCCTTAACCCAGACTGACTCTTAAAATGAACACAGGTACAGTTATTCACACAAAAACATCTATCAGTATACAGACATCTGTACACTTGTACAACGTGGTGTCTAAAAAGGGCTCTAGATGTGATGAAGGATGCATGGCTGCCGCTGAAAAAAGAAGTTCTGTGTCTCCTCCTCCTCCCTCCTCCATAATGTCTGCTTATGCCAAATATGGGAAGTGACATAATCATGCCCTGCAGTTCTCTACTGCACTCCATTTCATTGGCGGCTGCTTATGAGGCAGAGTGCAGTGGTGTCATGTCCCATATTTCATAATGTTGGAGATGTGACACCATAGGTATCGACTCTAAACATCTATAGCCCCTACAGACCACTAGGAGCACTAAGATTAGAGGTAGAGTGTAGGACTGCCCCCTCGGTCTCTCTTTGCTCTTGTATCTCTGCGGTAAGTCTCTTGTGATTGGTAGACTGATACTCTTAAGACACTCCCTTTTCCAGATGTTCTGTCTGTTCTTTCTTCTTCCTTCCACCAGGAGGTAGCTAGTACAGAGTGCAGGCTTTCTATCCAAGTTTGTAACATCTTCAAATAAATCTTTACTTGTTTTAGACCTTACGCTGTTGTCTCCAGATCTCCTCTGTGAGCAATGTTCTCACCAAACTGGATTTTTCTGCTAAATAATCTTCCATACACATAATACATTACTTGGGAGAGAGAGAGGGCAGAGCCCCAGGGCTGCTGTTTTCAGCGGCAGCCCCATTTCCTCCTTGGCTTCTGGCCTAAGTTTCTCCCCAAATCTCCTTCTCTCTTCAGTCATTTTTGCTCCTCTTATATCTACTAGAACTCCCTCACTGATGTTCACTGAACCCCATCAGTGAACATACACTGATGTGGTGCCACCCCGTCCTTCCTTCCTTCCTTCTTCCTTCCTTCCTTCCTTCACATGCTTCTTCAAAATCCACTTTTGTGATTAAGCAACTGGATTAACACCTTTGTCTTCATCCTAAAAAATATGAAATTATTCCTAAATACTTGCAACAGTATTTGTTCCAGGGCCACAACCTTTAAATCATTAATCAGTTAGATGAATAAGTGAAAACCCTTTTAAATTTTTAAATCCTTTTAAATTAAAACCCTTAAGCCATTCCCAATTAATTAAGTAATACATTTTAATTGTTGTTAATGTAAATACCCATAAAACCTGAAAATAGCTTCTTAGGTTAGATAGGAAGTTGCCTTACACCAAATCAGAAAATTGGTCTTTCTAGTCCAGGGTTGTGTACTCTGATTGGCAGTGGATCTCCAGAGTTATAGGCAGGAACCTTTCCCAGCCCTGCCTGTGGATTGACCCTGGGACCTTCTGCATGCAAAGCAGATGCTTTCCCCAGGGAGCTAGAGTCCCAGCCCTCAGAAGGGCCCTTTAGAAGAGGCATTCCTTCTCAACTCTCATCCAGGAGGCAATGCCTCTTCCAAGATGATGTTGACCATGACATATGCATCTGCCATCTTGAAACAAAGAAGACATTCTTGGCCCTGCCACATTCCAAACTATTGTTTTAGTCTTGTGCAGCTATATGCAGATGTGCATGCACAGCCCAATCCTATGCATCAATACTTACAAGTAAGTCTAATTTCATTCAGTTACATGTATTCCCACATTAGTGATTAATCAGTTAATCAATTGAAACTCATTTTATTAATCGGTTAAGATTTCTTTATTTGAATGACAATTGTAATTTGCTCACATTCATCTTTTGGAAACCTTGCCTCCCATTCTTTTGTTGCGTCCTCATTGTCAAAATCTAAGTTGCAGGTTTGGATGGGGGGGGGGGATAACTTGTCTGGTGATGAGGATGATGATGATGATGATGATGATGATGATGATGATGAACTTATTAATTAATATTAATGGTACTTTATAAATTGCTAAAATTATGGCATGGGAAATTATGTGTCTCCAACAATGAGAAGAATGATGGTTCTAGAATGATACAGTCATCCATTGCTAACCACGGTTTTATCAACTGAGGTTTTGAGTATATGCAAATAGGAAATTGTGACAGGTCTTGCCAACCACGACCTGAGTATCCGCAGTGGGTGAGGTTTTTTTTAGTGATGGGGTTTTATCCCCCCAGCGATTTGGGGGTGGGTGGGTTCAGGGGGGTTTCCAGTGATTTGGGGGTGGGTGGGTTCAGAGCAGTGTTCCCTCTAACAGGGATTCCCAGATATTGTTGACTACAACTCCCAGAATCCCCAGCCAAAGGCCATTGCAGCTGGGGATGCTCGGAGTTGCAGTTAACAAAATCTGGGAATCCCTGTTAGAGGGAATACTGGTTCAGAGGTTCGATCTGCTCATTCCTCTTGGTGACCCTTGCAGACCTTGCTGTCCCTTGCCCATTTAAAATGCCTTTGAATGATTTTTTTTTTGGGGGGGGGGTTTCAAAAGATTTCCAGAGGTTCGATCTACTCATTCTTCTTGGTGACTCTTGGCAATATTACAGGATTTTTTTGGTGATTTTAAAGCATTTTTGGGGGTATTTTTTCCTTTAATTTTATGTCTTTTTGCAGTCGTGGTTCCCCTAACCCCCTGTTTCCCATATACTTTAATGTCTCACCAACCTCGAATTTGCCAATGGTGAGGTTTTGCCAGAACAGAACCCTAGCGGTTGGCAAGGAATGACTGTATACAATACATTGCTAAAACCATTTTTGTTCATGGATAACAGCAACACAGGAAGCTGCCTTATACTAAGTCACACCATTCAGGGGCATAACTATAATAGGGCAAGGGGAGACCGTTGTCTTGGGGCCCCCTGCCTCGGGTGGGGCCCCCAGAGACATGTCTCCCCCACCCAATGCCCTCCTGAGCTTCCCTGAATATTTTTTAAAAAAACATTAGAGTAAGGCAGTGATGGGGAGGGGCATTTTAAAATTTTGTCTGTTGGCCCACTCCAACCTTGTTACACCCCTGACACCAGTGGTCCATCTAGCTCACCATATATACATTTCTGTGCATAATCTATTGTTATCCTCCCCAGCTGGCTTTCTTAGGCCCTAAGCAAGCTGTGAGTGAAGGAGTCCTTGAATCTGGGCCTACATCATGATGGGAGTTGTAATCCAACCACAACTGGGGACCTAAATTCAAGAACCCGTGAGTTAGTGAATGAAGATGGGTCATCCCATGCAATGGAGGGAATGGTCAGTTCAACACTGCTGTCCAAGCGGCTGAGTTAAAGGCTGCATTCGCACGTAACGTGGAACCCACCCCCACTCTCCTGTCTGCATTTGGACGTAATAGAGAGCAGGCTCTCTGCAGTCAGTGAGACTGCAGAGAGGAGGGGGACCTGGCTATGTGGGCTTCCTTCTTACATGAAGGACAACCCACACAGCCAATCACAGCCAGAGAGAGGGAGGAGCTTCTTCCCTCAACTCTGGTTTCAGACTCTGCATTTGGATGTATTACATTTGGTTTGTGCATACAGCCTCTGGCCCCTTCAACTCTGGCTCCACATTAGGGGGAATGCGGCCAATATGAAAGTCCCACAGATAAAATACTAGCAGTTGCTACTGTCACAAAGGAATCAGGATTCTGAACCATGCACAAGAGACTTCTGGGAGCCCATGGAGATTACCCAAAAGGTTTTCCTTTTAAAGTGGAGCCAGGTAATGTCTCTCTAACTGCCAATAATCTATTTCCTTCACAAAGGTTATATAAATCTGGTAGGCCTCCCTTTCTGAGATATTAAATTGATAAAAGCCGGCTAGGAACTCTTTCGCTTCACACCCAAACTGAACAAGTGCTTTGATAGCAATAGACGTGCCCCGCTGAAAGTAATCCACTCATTTTGTTAATACAGACTCAAATCTGCTGAATCACAGTGTTGGAGCTGGCTGCTCCAGAACTGGCGAGACCTTTTGGGGTCACAGTCATTTGAATTTAGAACACTTTGGCATCACATTGCATCTCAGGGCCAGGTCTACAAAGGAGCAGGGATACGGAATCCGTAAGGAGAAAGAGTGTTAGAGAAAGAGTGTTAGAGGATGAAATTCTGCTTCCCTTGCAGCACTGTAGCATCGAGCCCAAGGTCCAAGAAAGCCCAAGAAAGCTAGATAATCTTCCACAGTTCTGTGAAGGTGAAGTACAACTTACGGTGTGATTGCTGCTGGCCTGCAAGGTGTCGGGTGGCCGAGCGTGATTATGATCTGTGCCAGGTGCTTTCTAGAGACAGAGCGGGGAGTGGGGAGAGAAAAATGTGGGATGGGGGTATGTTAAGTTGCATGTTGAAATGTTTCTGCTACTGCATGTTTGCCTAAATATACCCCACATGTTAAAAATACTGTTAGGCGAGTCTCACGATCCCACTTTTGTAAAAACTGCAGGGAGAGCGGACTAAGCCCGCTCTCCCCACAGAGGAGCGGGCAGGGAGCCCTGGGCGGCCAGATCGGCTGCCCATACGATGGCCAGCTCCGTGATGGAGCCGGCGGGGGTGGAGGGAGCGGGGGCCGCGCAGCCCCTGCAAGCCCCAGTATGCCCTGCACGAGCGCGCAGGGCATATTGGGGAGACCCCCGGAGCCGGGGGTCTACTCGTGAGTGGACGCAGCGCAAAGCCACGCCGCGGCTACTCACGAGCCTAAAAAGCAGGTTTTCTGGAGCGCTCGCTCCACAAACCTGCTTTTTAGCAGGGGTTCTCGAGTGGGTTACCCACTCAAGAACCACTGGGCTCGGCTGCGAGCCCGGTGGTTCTTACAACCAACAAAAATCGGGCTAGGTTCTCCTAGCCCGATTTTTGTTGATCGTGAGAATCGCCCCTGTGTGTGTGTCATGGTGTGTGTGTGTGTGTGTGTGTGTGTGTATAGAGGGATGATGATTAACTTGCAGCAGGAGGGGGGTCTCCAGTGGGGGTGGGGCAGCTCCAAAGGCCTTTAGGTCCAGACTCCAAAATTACCTAAGTGCACCTCTGAAAGGCGGCACGAGAACATATTAGGGCAATGGAACTCTTTTGCCCCCTCTCCCTTCCAGATAATGCACCTGACATATCTTAATGCTGTGCTTGGCCCCATCTATACTACTGAGAGCCAATGACGTGAGGCAGGGGTGTGGCAAAGCACAGTGCCGTGGTGCCACATAATGGGCAGACGTTCTATAAGGAAACGGGGTAGGAGAGACACTGATCCGTGAAATCTCCATGCCTCTGATAGCATTTATTTATGCTCCAACAACATGGGCCAGTGGTTCCCAACTTGGGGGCCCTCCAGATGTTGCAGGTCAGGTTAATTTATTACTGTAAAGTGTTACACTTTAGAAAAGTAATGTTTTGACAAGCGGGTTGGTTCACATGCACATTTGTTTTGTAGGAATGCCCACTGACACACACACACCCCGTTTGCAATTTCCCTCAATACAACGCTGCTAATTGGACTTGGTTGTGTCTGTCATGGTTTTGAACACTTCTGCCAGCTTCAGATCCCAGAGGGGCAAGATCCGCCTACACACGAGCAGGGTTAGGTTGCTCGTGTGAACAGCCTCCTAGAGCTGGCAAAGGGTACCCAACCTGGGGCCGTCTGCATGCAAAAGAGATGCTCTGCTGCTGAGCGACAGCCTCATCCGCTCTCAAATAAGTCAGACCATTGGTCCATCTAGCTCAGTTTGGGCTGTAGCTCTCCAGGGTTTCAGGCAGAAGTCTTTCCCAGCCCTACCTGGAGATGTCAGGCATTGAACCTGGGACCTTCTGCACGTAGGCACTCTAATACTGATCTACAGCTGCCTCTCTGCACACATCTGCATGAGCATGCACAGGATTGGGTTGCAAGTGTTATTATTTATAATTATTAGTTATATGTCCTCACCAGATATCATCACCATTGTGTATGCTGCTTTACCTAGTCAATGGCCTTTGGCCATTGTGGCTGGTGAAGATGGGAGTTGCAGTCCAGGGAGCCAAGTTTGAGACCCCCTGCATTAAAAGTAAGAACTAGAACAGGGTTTCTTCACCTTGGGCCCCCAGATGTTGCTGGATTACAACTCCCATCATCCTTAGCCACAAAGGCCATGTCTGGGGATGATGGGAGTTGTAGTCCAACAACATCTGAGGGCCCAAGGTTAAGAAACCCTGAACTAGAACATGGGAGGGGACAGTTCTTAAGGTTAATAGTGACTGATGGCAGAGAAATCTCCAGCTCTCCCTTCTTAGCGTGCTGCCCCTCCTGGACCTCCCTCCCATTTTACAGGAGCACTAAACCCATCACGAGGGGGTGGCTGGCTGCATACAGAGCTTGTAAGACAAGCCTCTCTGTTTTCTAGCACCTGAAACGTGCTGTGAGTTTTTGACTGACGAGGGACCTCTCTCTGCTAGAGTCTCTCCGTGTGTCCTCCTGTTTGCCAATAGGACGCTCAAGGATGTTGCCCCATTAAAGAGCTATAAAAAGGGTTCTATCGAGCCTCGTGTGTAACACCACCCTCCCTAAAGCAGTTTCTCCTGCGGTTTCCTTTGTGCCCTGTGCCCCGTAATGAAGGATGATACAGTAAAGCTGCAAAACAGCTAGTAAAAGATCATCATTACAGCTCTGAGAGGGACCATCATAAGGCTTTAGCACTAAAATAATTAGTATTGATCTGCTCCAATAAATTAGAGCTGTGAGAGGGTTCAACAGCCTGAGCTCGCCTAGGGGCCAGGTGCTCAAAATAGCGGCTTGCTGCTTCCATTTGAACTATTTCAATTTGCAATCAGCCAAGAGTTCTCCAGGAAAAGGTAGGCACTGGAGGGGTTGCCCAAGGAAGAGCCTTCTTCACTAGGGACTTGGGAGGAGACCAGCTCACAAGGTGCTTTCAAGGCCAACCTGAGTGCTCTGTTAAATGCCTAGTTGGGCCCCGAGTTGTGTCTTACTCAGCAGCCACAGGAGCGGGGGCTAATCAGAATAGGGGCCATGGTGTATGGGGAGGGCATGTTTCTGCCATGCTGCAGTCTTGATGAAAAGCACTCTTGCAAAGCTGCAATTAGGCCTGTGAGTGGAGTTTGTAGGGGAGAATTTGCTTATTTAGCAGAGAAAGGCCAGTATGATGAGAACAGAGGCCACAAAGATCTGGAGACAACTGTTGAAGGGCTAAAGCAAATTAAGGTTTATTTAAAGAAGTTACAGACTTCGATCGAAAGCCTGCACCCTGTACAAGCTACCTCATGGTAGAAGGCAGAAGAAGGCATAGAGAGAGCGCATAAGAGGGGAGTATCAGTGTCCTAAGAAGCCCCTGGTGGCACAGTGGTAAAACTGCTGCCCTGTAACCAGAAGGTTACAAGTTCGATCCTGACCAGGGGCTCAAGGCTGACTCAGCCTTCCATCCTTCCGAGGTCGGTAAAATGAGTACCCAGAATGTTGGGGGCAATATGCTAAATCATTGTAAACCACTTAGAGAGCTCTGGCTATAGAGCGGTATATAAATGTAAGTGCTATTGCTATTGCTATTGCTAAGAGTATCAGTCTACCAGAGGACCAATTGGAAAGGGCTTACAGCAGAGATACAGAAACAAGAGAGAAAAGGGGGGCAGTTCTACACTCTCTACCTTAACTCCTAATGTCCCTAGTAGGCAGTGGGAGATACATGGTGGTACAAGTCAATGCCTATGGAGTCACGTCTCCAACAGAGCATCCACTGGTGCCAATAAGAGCTACAGGGGCGGCTCTTTTTTGAGGCAAGGTGAAGTCATTTCCTCAGGTGGCGGGTTACTGTGGAAGCAGCAGGGCAGTAAGGTACCACCCTCTGCTGCCATTGGAGTAGTTCTTTGAGACCATTCTGACCCTTGCAAGTATCACAAGGAGCACTTCTCCTCACACACCTTGCAAAGCTGGCAAGAAGTATGAGGAGAGAAGAAGAGGCTGCTGGCACCTTGCACCCCCTGTGCCACTTTCAAACGTGCAAGGATCCGTTTAAAAGGGTTCCCATCAGAAGATGCAAAGTAAGGTCGCATTTGGCTATATCATAGGATATAGGAAGCTGTCTTAGACCGAGTCAGACCATTGGTCTATCTAGCTCAGTATTGTCTACACAGACTGGCAGCGGCTTCTCCAAGGTTGCAGGCAGGAGTCTCTCTCAGCCCTGTCTTGGAGATGCTGCCAGGGAGGGAACTTGGAACCTTCTGCAATCAAGCATGCAGGTGCTCTTCCCAGAGCGGCCCCATCCCTAAGGGGTATATCTAACAGTGCTTACCCATGTGGTCTCCCTTTTAAATGCAAACCAGGGCAAACCCTGCTTAACAAAGGAGACAATTCATGCTTGCTACCACAAGGCCAGCTTTCCTCTAGCTTAGCCACCGCTGAAGAGCTACCACTGTGTAATGTTTAGGTCTCACTTTTACGTGCTGTGCATTTGCCTCAGCAACAGTCCTGTGCTCTAAACCAGTGCTTCTCAATGCTTTTGGAGTCATGGACCGTACATTATTCATGCACACAGTTTCCTGGACAAGCAGTTAGTAAGGGGGTCTCCCCCCTCACCCCAAACCCCAGGCATCCCCCAAAAAACAATTTTGGGAAGCCCTTGCTGTTGGATAATGTTCATTTCAAGGAAGTGAAATGAATGTTATCCAGCAGCGAGGGCTGCCTGGAAATGAACACCGGAGAGCTCCCGGTGGCCCCTGCCGGCCTAAAATTGTTGGGGGGTGGTGATTGATTTTTATTAGTGATGCCTCATGGACTGGTACCCAATGCTTCACGGACCGGCACCAGTCCATGGACTGGTGGTTGAGAAATACTGCTCTAAACAGGCCAACAACATTATTCCCAGTTCACAGCTGAGGAACTGAGAATAAGAAAATATGAGTGTTATGGAGAAGACCGGCAAAAGAAAACTCAGTTTTCTAGCAAATTCGTGTATTTAAAAATATATATCCTGCCTTTTAGCCAGGAATACGGGCTCTCAAAGGACCTTAAAGGCAGGGTTGTGCCGTCGAGTCAGTGTCGATTCCTGGCGACCACAGAGCTATGTGGTTTTCTTTGGTAGGATACAGGAGGGGTTTGCCATTGCCCCAAACTCACAGCGATATTCATTCATTCATTCATTCATTCATTCATTCAGTTTATATACCACCCTTCCTAAAGTGGCTCAGGGCAGTTTACATTAAAATCAAAATGACATAATACAACAATTAAAATTTAAAAAACCATTTAAACCAGATTAAAATTAAAATTAGATATTAAAACTCAGGCTAAAAAGATTGGCATTTAACACTCCCCTGAAGGCCTCCAAGGAAGATATTAGGACCAACAAACCTGAAACCTTTTTAATGAGTTTTAATCAGCCTCTCTGGAAAACCAAAAGCTTATTTGTGCATACATTTAAAAGTGGTTTTGGTTGTTAATATTTGGTTGAAATGGGGTTAGGGAATACGTGCGAGTTGTATTTCCAGTTTCATGCAGCTGATGTAACACCTAAACAGGACTTGTGGGGGATCTGCAGAAGGTGATTCTACATCTGGTATCTGCATAGCTCCCTCATGCAAGTCTGAAACATGACACCAGCTGCACAGAAACCGGACAGTGCACAGAATATGCACAGCACCCTATTCTGACTTCCTGTTTCCCAACAACCAGATAAAGACCAAATCCATGCTAGGAGTGCAAAGGGTTTTATATTGCTTCTGTCAATTCATCCCATAGGTAATTATTAATTGTTCTTGTTGTTTGTTATCACAGATGGGGAACTGAGGGAGCAAAAAGTGCTGCTCATGGCATCCACTCTGGATCTATACATTGTTTGTTTATGCATTCATTTTTATTACATGCTTAAACCCCACTTTATAACAGCAAAGAGCTTTGAAAGGGGTTCCTTTAAGAGAAGCCGAGCCCCAAACTGCCCCAGCGATGGCTGAGATGGTACCTAGGGCTTGGCGAGAGGTGTGCTCTTCCAAAGCCCTTGAGGATGGAGCTGTAGTTCAGAGGTAGAGCATTTGCTTTGTATGCAGAAGGTCCCAGGTTCAATCTCCACCAGCATCTCCAGGATGTTTTCCACACGGGGCTTTTAGAGCCCTTTAACTCGCATCTCCTCCAGAATGGAGGGGGTGCGTTCACATATCAGCCAAATTTACCCCAAAGTCCCTGCAAGTTATCAGGGAGCAGTTCACACACAATTCGGGTTTCTCACAGCATGTTAGAGTGTAGCCCGATTTATATCCGGGGTAAAAACCCCACTATTTTCGTCGGATTTGGGGGATAACTTCGAGTTCACAGTAAAGCCTCCCAGTAAACTTGCGGTAAAGCCTACTGTGTGTAAAAGTCCCAGGTAGGGCTGGAAAAGACTCCTGACTGAAACATTGGAGACCAGCTGCCGGTCAGTGTAGACAATATTGAGCTAGATGGACAAGCGACCTGGCTTGGGATAAGGCAGCTTCCTCGGTTCCTATGGAATAGCCCTTAGAGCACTCATCATCTTGCACACCTTCTACCATGCATTCCATCCCAGCCATCGCAGGGTCAGTACAGGCTTCCGCTTCCCTTAAAGGAGCCCCCCTCCTGCACCAGAAGCACGTAGTACTGAGCAGAGAGGCCACCTCTACATGGCTCCTGCAGAAAGGTACAACTTATCTGGATCTGGTGCTGCTGAAACACTGTTTGGAGTTTCAGCCTGCTTTGCTTCCCAAGCCAGCAAGACTGGTGGATCAGCGCTGGGTTGCCCCTTAATAATTCCTTTGATCATTTGCAGTCTGCCTTCTGACCTGCATATGGAGTTCAGACTGTCTTGGTAGATGATCCGCATCTGGAGATTGATGGAGTAATATTGCTATAGAATCAAGAGGAAAGAGTTGTGGTAGGCAAGGACAAGGCAGTGGAGTAGAATCAGGAATAGTAATGGTTGATTGAAATAGATATTATTTACAGAGAGGCTCGTACAGACCGCTCTTCCGTGCTCTTGCTGCAGGCTGTTTCTTAGCCAGGATTGGAATAAATATAACTAAAGCACCATTCAAAAACTGGCCTGGATGAAGGAATGGGTTAACCAAAACCACCACAATTGCCTTGTTGATCTCACTAGGATTCTGTGGCGTTTGATCCTTTTGAATCTTCTAGAGAGATTGTAATGAGGGTTATTATTATAGTATCAGTATTATGTAATAGTAATAATAATAATAATAATAATAATAATAAGAAGAAGAAGAAGAAGAAGAAGAAGTTATCAGTATTCAATGACAACTCTGAAAGCAAAGGGTGTATTTTGCTTATCACTACACTGTTCTTTATGTTTTTAATATGCAAAGTGATTTATAGTTTTTACTGCTTGTCCTGTTTACAGCCCTGTGAAGTAGGTTGCTATAATTCCCAATTAATCGTTATGGAGAAAATACTAAAGGGATAAGTTGCCTAGTGTCCCCCAGAGTCCAGAAATGAGCAGCAATTCAAATCCATGATTTCTAGAATAAAGTCCATTATTTCATCCATTGACCTCAGTGAGTTACTTTGCATAAACATTCGTTGTTGGAGATGTGTGAAAGAATCATGGTGCAGGGAGAGTAATTGATTTTGTTTTTTGCGGTTGTATATTTTTAAAGTGCTTTGTTTAACTTTTATTTAACACCTGGAGACTGGCTGTTTGAGGTAGTATTTAGATGAAATAAATAAAATGGTAAGAATAATATAAGTGAGGCACTTGGCATATTCTAAGGTGCAATATAGATACTAATAATCATTCTATGCCTTTAAAAAATAATAATTCTGAGCATCATGAATAATATTCCCAAATGAACTCTGAAATTCCCAAGCCGTCTCAGGAGAGAGCCGCGAACCAAAGTGCTCTGTCCGTTGACACACAAGCAATCCATCAGGATATCAGGGTTATTGATCTGAAGGGTTCGCTGTAGGAGAGACAAAGGCAGGCTAACCCCCACCTCTGTTCATATCACATTTGTGTAATTGAAACCATCGTCAACCATGTTTTTATTCCGGCGGCATTCCCTGCTCTTGACATGTTTGTGCAGCGGATGCTGGAGATGTAGAACGCAAATAATTTCAGCAGTGATGACTTCTTAAAATAGCCCTCGAGTGTGAATTTCTGTCACTAGCCAGGGAACCCTGCTGACGGCAGTTTGCCTTGCCTTGCATGCATTATTCAGCAGCCCAAGAACCCTATTGTTGCCCCCGTGTTCTGGAATTAATCAGGATGAAGATTGCCTGTCACCCAAATAACATGTTTGCTCAGCCTGTCAAAATAGGGGGCATAAAAAAATCAGTTGGGTCCCCCCACCACTTTGCAGCCTTAAAAATCCTCTTTTCCAAACTTACAGGGGGGCTTCTTGCCTTAAGAAGGAGGAAAGCAAATGCTTTTAAAAAATCTGTTAGCAGTGTGGAATTTTGTAATTTGCTATAGGGGAAGAAAAGGAGGAGGAGGAGGAGTGGGGTGTGTGTGTGTGAGAAAAGCATCTAGCACCTGGTGTTAGGAATTAATCACCCTGAAACATAGAGCATTATTGTGACAGCCCTAGATATGATTGTTCCAGGCTTAAGCACTTTGCAGTGAGTGCAGAAGGTCCTTGACTTCATTATTCTGCTTTCAGGCAGTTTTCTCTCAGCCTTGGGCCTGTTGTCCTTAAGCTATGCCTGTTGCTTAGGCGGCTTTTCTTCCCGCTTGGGCCTTTTGCCCTCTGACCCCTTTGGCATGCTTGCACTCCCTGTTGCCAAGGTGAAAGTATTTGAACATCTGTCCTTGCCTATTTTTCTCCTCCTCTGCTGTATTAGATTAAGGAGGTCCCTTGTGCTGAGCTAGACCAAGGCCTGTCTCAACAGACCCACTTTGCTGGTAAGCTGATTGTATTGCATTAAGTCCAGAGCGGAGCGGCCACAAAAGCAGACGCATCTCACAAAGGAAGAAGCTTCTAATGTGCTCGCTGGCACCTTTCGCAAGAGATGGCAGAAGACAGGATTGCTGCGTATGGTAAACAAGCCAGCATAAAGAAGTCCTCCATGATGGAGTATTATAGAAATTTCGCACACTTTGCCTACTTTGCAACATTTTAAAAAAACCAAATAAGTAACTTTCACTAGGTGTTGTTATGACATAGAATCCTGCTAACTGAGCAGAGAGCCACCTAATGGTACAGCGGGGAAGCAACTTGCCTAGGGAGCAAGAGTCTGTCAGTTTGAATCCCTGCTGGTATGTTACCCAGACTATGGGAAACTCCTATATCAGGCAGCAGCGATATAGGCAGATGCTGAAAGGCATCACCTCATACTGGGTGGGAGGAGGCAATGGTAAACCCCTCCTGTATTCTACCAAAAAACCCACATGCCTCTGTGGTCGCCAGGAGTCGACACTGACTCAATGGCACAGTCTTTCCTTTTTTTTTAACTGAGCAGAGGCACATTTTCAAGTGATGATTCTTTTATACTTAGCAGGGGGAGAGTAACTGTCTCTATTCAGCCTCAGCATAACATCTTCCAGTGGCTATTGCTGGTGTGTATTTTGTTGGTGTTTTTTAAAAAACAAAACAAAACACTGTGAGCCCTTAACCCTCTCCCTCTCCCCCCCATAAGCCTCATTGAGATTTCTCATGATGCTGTAACCTAGTGAACTGTGTGCCAGGAAACTCTTCTGAGAAATTCCTCAATCTGAAAATTAGGAATGGTGAACACGCTTTCCTTAAAAATGGTTTGCCCACCACTACATGTGTTATTTAAGCACAGTGGCTGACATACTGCGGAAGGCTTTGTCAGCCTAGGAATGAGGCGTTTGTGCAGTTATGCAAGAGTGCTCTTGCACAAGCCTGCACAACTGTACAAACACACTTGTGCAATAAAGGGCCATTAGTTCCAATAGTCCTCTATTGCACAAGTGCTTTGCACAATTGTGCTTTCTTCATGTTCAAGATCAAAATGGCTGATCAGTGGGTCCTTCCCCAAGAGATCCTTCCCAAATCTTTTCCCCTGTGGGGGAGAGAGCAGCTTGAAGAACACAATGTTGGAAGGAAAGCCAAATGGAAGGGAGGAAGTTAAGTGCCCCATTCCTGCCTGTCCATCCCGATCGCAGTCTCCAGGGACCATTTTTCATGTTTTTAAAAGGGTGGAGAAAAGTGACACAAAACTTCATGTAACGTATGGTTTGAGCCCAAGGCACACACACAAATGGGGCAAGCATGTGCATAGGAACCGAGGAAGCTGCCTTTACCAAGGAAGACAGTTGGTCCATCTATCTCTGTATTGCCCACCCAGACTGGCAACAGCTCTCCAAGGTTTCAGGCTGGTGTCTTTCCCAGCCCTACCTGGAGATGCCAAGGAGGTGTAGAATCCAAGGGAAAGAGTTGTGGAATGCATGTTCAAGGCAGTGGGGTGGAATCAGGAATATTAACAGTTTAAGGAAATAGATATTATGTCCAGAGAGGCAAGGGCAGACTGCTTTTCCGTTCTCTTGCTGCTGGCCATCTTTTTAGCCACGCCTCTACTCCAGGACTGGAATACAAGTAACTAAAGCCCCATTCAAAAGCTGGCCTAGATCAAGGAATGGGTTAACCAAAAACACCACAGGAGTGAACCTGAGATCTTATGCATGCAAGCATCCAGACGCTCTCACACTGAGCTACATCCCCATTCCCTAAGGGGAATATCTTACAGCAGACAGAACTCACATCTAGTCACCCATCCAAATGCAAATCAGGGCAGAACCTGCTTAGCAAAGGGAACAATTTGTGCTTGCAACCAGAAGACCAGCTCTCCTCCTCAATCTGCAGCTGGTTTGGATTTCAGCATGAGAACTTAAGCCATACAACCCTCTGAGTGGATGGTGCCCTTCTGACTGAGCCAGCCATGTGACTGCCAACTGCGGCCAGCTTCCACACACTGATCTGAGCATCTGAGTGTGAAACGCTGACCCAAGCTCAGTTCAGAGCATGGCAGGTGGCTCAGCCCTGCGTACTTCTAAGCCACAGGATTTGAATTCGGGTTCTTGCACACCTTCACAGCCAATATTTTGTTTGGCTTTCTATGTCTGTCTCTAATTAGTCAGTGGAACTTCAGAGGCAGTTAACTGGTATAGTGAAAGAAATTCCTCCTTACACTTTTATGAGTGTTTACTTTCTTGGCTTTTCATTACTACTAATATAATAATTAATAAAAAAATACTTAGCAATATCTCCCAAGCACTTCACACCTTTGGAAGGCTATGCAAACACTGACTAATTAATTGTTACTGCCGGGTGTTGAAAACTGTTTGTTTTCAAAGGGAGCTGAGTGGATAAGGAAGAGAATAGAATGTTCATTTTTCCCCTCCTTGTTCACACAGCATCTTCCTGTGGGTGGCAGCTCTTGTAGCAATGCTTTTTGGGGAAATAGCAGAGTTGCCCCCCAAAAAGCTTTCATATCAGCAAAGCAGTCAGTTGATGAAACAATGTCTGATCACCTTCTTTTAAACTGATAAATCAATGAAATGTAAATAGATTTGCATTTTCCCAAACCCCCAAAAGATGCCTTTTTGAGATATTGAAGGAAATGTAATTTCCAATTTAATCAGCAAATGCTCAGTGTGAGGAAGAGAAGCAGGCTGACAGACTGTGCAAGGCAACATCAGCCTAGGTACGGAGCATTTGTGCATTTCCAATAGCCCAATTTCATTTGTGCAATTTGTGATCTTGTGCAAGAATTCTCTTGTGCAACTGCATAAACTCTCTGCAGTTTCTAGGCTGACATGAGACTTGCACAATATGTCTGCCGCCATCTTTAATAAACATTAAAAAGTAAATAAATGAGTCGGGTTTCACGATTAGTGAGACCCGGTTTTTGTGATTGCACACGAGCAGGGAGGGAGCCCTGGGTGGCCAGATCGGCCGTCCACACGATTTCCGGCTCCGTGACGGAGCCGGTGGGGGCTGGGGGGAGCGGGAGACGATCGGCCCCCGGAAGCTCTAGCATGCCCTCTGCGAGCGTGCAGGGTATGTTGGCAAGACCCCCGGAGCCGGAAGCCGGGTCTTGTTCTTGCTCTGCAAACCCGGGCTAAGGGGAGGGCTACAAAACCGGGCTAGCTGCTTGTAAGCCACCAGGCTCACCTGCGAGCCCAGTAGTTTACATGATGAGCAAAAGTCAGGCTAGGCTCTCCTAGGCTGGTTTTTGCTGATCGTGAGAATAGCCCCAATGTGTTCTTAACCTATGTGGCACCCATTAAAATTTAGATGGTTAATTATCCATGCATTAACCAAGTAAAAGCAAAGAGAGCCAACTATTATAGTTGAGGTATTCTTGGTTGGGGGAGGAAGAGCCCCTTGTTATCTATCTAGTGGTCTGAATCCTGAAAGTGTTTTCTGCACGAATTGAAGCCCACCTGATCGGCTTTTGAATGAAGCTGATGTGGCACATATGCTTAAGCAAATCATAACATGCAAATAGGGACATTTAAACATTATATTTTGCCACCTAATGGTGCAGTGGGGAAGTAACTTGCCTAGGAAGCAGGAGGTTGCCGGTTCAAATCCCCGCTGGTATGTTTTCCAGACTATGGAAACACCTATATCAGGCAGCAGCGATGTAGGATGGTGCTAAACAGCATCATCTCATACTGCTCGGGAGATGGCAATGGTCAACCCCTCCTGTATTCTACCAAAGACAACCACAGGGCTCTGTGGACGCCAGGAGTCGACACTGACTCAACGGCACAACTTTACCTTTAAACATTACATTTACACAGATAAAATCCAAGTTCAAATGAGAGATGTGATATTTAATTCTGTTGCTTTAAAAAAAAAATCTTGCTTTTCTTCCACTTTTTAGGGAATTAAAAGTGGCTAGCAGAAGATAAATACAATTCAATATTAAGGAGCTTTCAAAAGGACCCTTAAGACACATTTATTCATCCAGGCTTTTAATTAGATTTGTAGAATCTGTTAATTATTTTAATTTGTTTTCATTTTTGATGGTTTAATTCTGGTTTTAATTTACATTATTTTATTGTAAACTGCCCAAAGACATTTGGGGTGGTAGATAGATAGATAGATAGATAGATAGATAGATAGATAGATAATATATTTTGTTGTTGTTTTTGCTTTGTTGTAAACTGCCCAGAGATGTAAGTTTTAGGCGTTATAAGAATACGTTAAACAAACAAACAAACATTAAAAGAAATAATACAATAAAATGGATCCATCCTTCCCCAAAGACCTTTGAAAGAGCTAGGTCTTTAGCCAAGGGCAGAGCCACAATTGAACAAGGTCAAATGTCCCTGGTCCCCTGAGGGAGGGCACCCAGCAGCTGGGTGACAGCTTGCTCTTTATATTCCATCTCATGTCTCTCTGAAGGTGTAGGGACAATGGCCCATCTTCATTTTTTGTCCCAGGGCCTACTCCAACTTTGCTTGGCCCCTGTCTTCAGCTGGCTCCAGGAAGCATGTAAAGATGAATCCACGTGGGTCTCCCTGCAGATGTAATTCCAGAGCACTGGTGCCACAACCCAAAAGGCCCCGCTCCTCATGTCCACTCTCTGAACCTCAGTTGTCAGACAGAACCTGGAGCATGACCTTGGATGTTGAGCAGGGTGTACAGGATGGGATAAGGTAGTTCTTAAGACACCCAGGTTCCAAGCCATGAAGGACTATAAAAGTTAAAAATAACCTTGCATTGATCCCGAAAATGAAGAGATGATTAACATTGGTCCAATAGGACTGAGTAATATGCTCAATCTGACCCATCTCAAAATATTGAGGATCAACTTAAGTTTCTGGGCACTTTTTAAGTGCAGCTCTACATACAGCATTTTCCAGCCATTCAGTCCTGAGGTCATGATGAGAGCATGAGTGGCCATAGCAGAATATTGAAATGCAGAAGGTCACTGTTGCTTACAACCTGAAAGCATTTTTCACTTGAAATGCTGGGCAAACATTCCACCTAATTCAAATCTGGTAGGGTCACCACATGCCACTCAAAATTGCCTTGGGGGAGGGCTGACTGATTGATTAATGGATGGATTTATTTTCTATACCACCTTTCATAAGACATCCCAAGGAAGCTTACAAAAATTAAAATACTATAAAACTCCATTAAAATCACATTAAAACACTAAAATAAGTTAAAACAATTAAAACCATAAAACCAAAACAGTAGCAGCAACACCACCACCACCACCAATAACAACAAAACCAACCCACCATAAAAAGAGTCAAAGGCGAATCTCACGATCAGTGAGACTTGCCGAAATGAGGTCTGCGCTTAGCCCGCTCTCCACGCAGATGATCACCCGTGGAGCCTTGGGCTGCTGGATTGGCTGCCCACAGGACTGCCAGCTCCATCATGGGGCCAGCGGGGGCTGCAGGGATTGTGGACTACGCGGCCCCGGAAGTTCCAGGATGCCCCACGTGAGTGTGCGGGGTATGCTGGAGATATCCCCGAGCCCAGGAGGCTGCTTGCAGCCTCCCAGCCAGGGGTCTCCTCGTGTGTTGCCATGTTATGGAGTTGTGCCATGGCAATACATGATCAGAAAAATGTGGTTAGTGGAGTGCTCGCTCTACTAACCCTGTTTAAGGGGAGGGGTATTTGAGTGGGTTACCCGCTTTGGGGAAACTGGGCTCGCCTGCGAGCTCGGTGGTTTCCACAATCTGTGGAAACTGGGCTAAGCTCCCTTAACCTGCTTTCCACTGATTGTGAGAATACCCTCACAGAGTAGCAGAGAAGCTAAGAAACCTGGCAGCCCCTAAGGGTAAAGACCTGAACAAATAAAAAGGTCTTTACTTGTGCTTTTTAAAAACAGCCACAGATATGAAGGAGTGGACACACACTGGGAGATCACTCTGGAGCTGAAGGCAACAACAGAGAAGGCCCTGTCCCTCATGCACAACAATTTAGCCTCTCTCAATGTCAGCATGTGGAGCATGTGACTAAAGTCTGGGTAACTGGCCAGATCTGGCGCACTAGCCAAAGCTGTACAAAGGTACCCCTAGCCACCGCCTCCACCTGAGCATCCAAAAGCAGAGCTGGGTCCAGCAACACCCCCAAGTGGAGTACAACCCCAACCAGAGTTGGTTGAACCACCCTATCCCAATTGACTTTCCTACTGAAACAGCACCTCCGTCTTGTCCAGATTTAACCTCAGTTTGCTAGCCCACATCCAGCCCATTACTGCCTCCAGGCCCTGGTTCAGTACATCTACTGCCTCCCTAGGATCTGATGTCAGAGAGAGGTAATGCTGAGTGTCATCTCCATATCGATGACACTTCAGTCCAAACCTCCTGATGACCTCTCCCAGTGGTTTCATGTGCATGTTAAACAGCATGGGGGACAAAACTGAGCCTTGTGGGACCCCATAGGCCAGATCCAAGGAGTCGAGTATAAGGCTCCCACCACCATATGGAACTTCTCCACAAGAAAGGACCGGAACTACTCCAATGCAGTACCCTCAATTCCCATACCTGAGAGGTGATACAGAAGGATAACATGGTTGATGGTATTGAATGCTGCTGAGAGGTCCAGCAGAACCAATAGGGACACACTCCCCCATCTAGTTCATGGCATAGGTCACCCACTAGGGTGATCAAAGCAATTTCCCACCCAAACCCAGGGTGAAAGCCAGACTGAAAAAGGTCTGGATAATCCATATTATTCAAGACCCTTTGCAGCTGCACAGACACCACATGATCTATCACCTTGCTTAAGAAGGGAAGATTTAAAACAGGCCGGTAGTTATCAACAGGGTGGAGCCACCAATTGGGTGAACAGGTTCAAAGAACCCAGGCTGCCACCAATCAGCGGCCGCGCTTTGTGCACCAACACGACCCCTGCATCTGACATCAGACATGGGGGCATGGCTAAACACTCCCTGTGTCTGATGTCAGATGCAAGGTGTGGGGTTGGGGGGTGCGTGGTGGATACAGTTTCTGGGCTGCTGCTTGGTGGTGGTTATCAAGTTTGGAGGAATCAAGGGAGGACATTTTTAGTTATCGTCTTCCCACTGCCTGCCTGAGGGTTGATGGCATCTTGCCCTCCCTTAGTGAAGCATTAATAATTGGCTCCAACCACCTACATTTTCCTTCCCTGGCAGATTTTATTAGCCATGAAGAACAAGGGTCCAGAGCTCATGCTGTTGCCTGCACACTGCCTAGGATCTTGTCCACTTCCTCAGGCTGCACTAACTGAAAAGAATTCATCACAATTGGACCAGATGGTGGCTGAGGCATGCCTCCTGGAACTGCTCAAATCCTGGAATCTAAATCGGCATGGGTGCGAGCAACTTTGTCTGTGAAGTGACAAACAAACTGGTCATGGCGGGCTGCTGATGGTTCTTTCCCCTATCACATGGGTGGAGGGGGGCTGTGTGAAGCAATGATTTTTGCCACACAGAATAGCTCCTCTGGCTTACATTGAGCAGACACAATGGAGGCAGAGGGAAAAGGGGTTTCTTTACCACCCCCACTGCCATGATCAATCAGATTCGTTACATTTCTTCCAGCATCACTCTAGTTGTCACCCAAGTTTCATTGCCCTGAGTGCTGAGGAAAACCAAGGCGCTGAACAGGCTTCACCATGCCAGAGAGGGAATTTAGGAGCCACTGTGTCGATAACCCAGGCTGTCTCCACATTCCAGAGATTCACCAGGGCCTCAACAGTCACCAGTTCTAGACACTGGAAACTTCCAGAGGGCTGTCTGGAAGCCAAACGGATCCAGAAGCCTCTGGGGGCGGACCGTTCTAATTGGTCCACCACCCCTGCAGAGGTTGGTTGAGGCAGTCAGACTAAACTCCACCAGATGGGGTTGCCCATTGGGCATCCCTGAGTGCCAACTAATTGAAGTTTGCTGCCTTTGGTTTAAATATTCAAAACTTTTGAAGAGGAAGGTTGCAAATGAATAAGTAAATAATTGGCCAAATAAGAGCTACTACAACAATGAATATTTATATACCACTTTTCAACAAAAGTTCCCAAAGTGGTTTACATAGAGGAAAATAAATAAATAAACAAACAAACAAACAAACAAATAAATAAATAAATACATGTGTGTGATTCTACACACACACACACACATATAAAATAAAATTGCTCCCTGTCCCCAAAGGGCTCACAATCTAAAAAAGAAACATGATACACACCAGCAACAGCCACTGGAGGGGTGCTGTGCTGAGGATGGATAGGGCCAGTTGCTCTCCCCCTGCTAAAGAAAGAGAATCACCACTTTTTAAAAGGTGCCTCTTTGCTCATTTAGCTGGGAAGAAGCACTTGCGATATGTGTCTCGAAAGAAAGAAAGAAAGAAAGAAAGAAAGAAAGAAAGAAAGAAAGAAAGAAAGAAAGAAAGAAAGAAAGGGCTTAGCCTTGTTTGCACTGTCTTGTCCACGATTCAGCTGAAGAGAGTGGACCTGTCTGTCGCCATGGTGCTTTCAAATTCTCCTGGGCTCTGACAGTTTCATTGGTGATGGCAAGTTGTGTCAGCTCAGTTCAGGGCTTCACAACAATAACCATTTCACTTCAGTTTATGAGATGTGGATATCACTCTTGCTGAGGTCACATAGAGAAAAATGAGTTTGGTCACTACTTCTCAGAAAATTCCAACACAAATCATTTATCTTTTGCTTTAAGAGAGGTCTCCTGGGTCTTCATGTTACAGACCAAATCATGCTACAGAACACAGCGGAGGCTTCGTTTAATGAAACGACTCCCACTCTTCACCACCTACTCCTATACTGAAAGCCAGCTACTTCTAAAGACTGAGAGGCCAATTGACAAACTGGCTCTTTGGTTTATTAAAACCTGTGGCCTTGGTTATAAAGAAATGGCAGCTAGGTTCTGATCTGATCTCTCACAGAAGTAGTTCAAAGGATAAACCCTGCATCTCCCTATATGCTCTCCAAAGAGCTTATTATTCTTTAATAGCGGGTAGAAGGAAAGTGAATTCTAAGCTGTTTATCCCCATGATGTTAGATTAGGTGTTATATTGGCTGGTCAAAATGAACGTGGTTTGGGTAACAGAGTGTCGGAGACTTCTGAAGCATGTGCTGTCCTGGAAAAGAAAAGCCATATGTCATGATTCTCATGGTTCTTCACAATGAAGTTCTCCTGAGCTGATTTTTGCCACAACAGTTTCAAGCTGGCCAGTCTAACAAAATGGTCGCCACACAAAATGAATTTGCCTTGAGGTGGTAAATATAAGTTGACATTGTAGAAGCGTACATCCAAAGGTAATATCTGACAAAGAAAATGGATGTGGTAAGATCAGGTGGGCATGATGGGATGAAAAAACACACGCATGAAACATGATCGGAGAATGAGGCCTAAGGGGTCAAAGGTGGAATGGTGTGAGGGGAATCAGGTTGGTAGCACTCACACCAGGCCTCATATCCATGAGCTTTCTGCCAGCTGTTCATTTTCATTGCAAGTTGATAATCCAGCAACTGATGCCATCATCTCTGGTGATTTGGAAATCTCCACATTAGGAGTTCAGGCTGCCGCAGCCCAGTTTTGACTAGGATGAAGTCCTTATTCTTAATTCTGCTATCTTTTTTTTATATGGGTTTGGAGATTTCTGAGCACCCAATGAATTATTTTTTATTATTTCTTGTTTACACAGTCAGACAGGTGTTATTGACTGGTTTGTTTTATCCAGACATCGAGTCCTTCCCAAGAACATGGGATGGCTGGATTTTATTGTCAATGGTTATAGATATCGTCGCAAAATATAGGCTGTTCCCAGTAAAGCTGCTTTTTGTAACTGGCTGATGGTGATTTCTGTGGCTCCTATAGTGTTGAGGTGCTCTTCAAGGTGTTTTGGAATTGCACCTAAGGCGCCTAATAATAATAATAATAATAATAATAATAATAATAATATCTCATCCTTCAAGCAGATGTACCTGGTTCTTCACTCCCCTCTCATTTTATCCTCACAACCATCCTGTGAAGCAGGTTAGGCTGAGGGAGAGTGACTGGCCCTAGGTCACCCAATGGGCTTCATGGCTGAGTGGGAATATGAACTTGGATCTCCCTGATCAAAGTCCAAGACCGTGACCAATGTACCGTACTAGCCTCAACAAATGCATTCAGTACAGATTTTGCAGGAAAGTGACAGAAGCAGGGGCATAGGGAGCTTTGCGGGGGCCGGGGGACAAAGTCTGACCAGCGCGTCTCCTGCCCCCTGGGTGCCCCAATCCGATGTCAGGTGCAAGGAGGTGGGGCCAGTGCAGAGAACGGTGCTGTCACGGCCCCGACATCGTTTCATTTCCCCTACTAGCAGTTGGTGGAATCATAGCAAGGGGGCTCCTTTCCTTGGAAAAGAGCTCCCTTTCCGCAATTCTACCAACCACCTACAGAGGAAATGACACTGGGCTGGGGCTGTGACAGCCTGTTTTCTGTACTGGCCGCACCCCTTGCATCTGACTGCCCCCCCCCCCCCCGCCCCGTGTCTGGACCTGCGCTCTTGCATCTCTGCACTGGCCCCGTCCTCTTTGCATGAAATGCTGGCCGGAGAGGAGAGGAGTGTGCCTCGTGGTTCCAGCTGGAGAGCGTTTTTTTGTTTGTCATCTGGGTGTGAGAGGGGGCAAAGGGGCACCCTGGCTGAGGGTGAGCCTTGCCCCCCCCCCCGACCCTTGGAACCTAGAGACAATTCCCTCCTTGCTCAATAGTCACTATGCCCCTGGACAGAGGCTAAACACACTGGCTGACATGTTGTGCAATGTTATGGTCATGGAAAAAAATTGTGGTAGCACCACATAAATATGCACAAAAGCTTTGCTATGTCAGGAGCCTGTATTGTAGGAGTGTGCAAACAGGTTCAACGTTGAACGTGTACAACGTCGAACCAGTTTGGTTCAACAGTTCGGGGTTGAGCCGAACCACCCCCTGTTCGGTCCGGCCCTGTCTCGAACCGAACCGGGCCAGCCGGTTTCGTGCATATCCCTACCGTATTGCTGTGCAGTATTTCCACTTGTGCAACTGCAGTAGCAGAAGAAATGTGCTTGCACAAGAGCAGTTAGCCAACTCAAATGCGCTAGCAAAAGATGAATCGTGCAGCTGCAGTTCTTGAGGACTTAGTGTCTAATCTCACCAATTAATTAATTAATTATGTGGACTGTTTTGAGATCTTTGGTTGAAAAGTGGTTTATAAGTAGTAGTAGTAGTAGTAGTAGTAGTAGTAGTAGTAGTAGTGAGACTCAAACATCAATCAGGGGGCCGGACTAGATGGCCTGCAAGATTCCTCCAACTCCATGATTGTACTAGCTAGCAGATAGATGGATGGTTAAGCAACTGAGCTATGAAGCAGGAAGTTCCTGGTTTGAATCTTGCCTCTTCCATGAGCTCAGTGGTGGATCTTTGGCAAGCTGCAGTATGGAGTGGCTGACAAGATGTGTAACACAGGCACACCATATACTGCAACATTTAATTGTGGATCCATACTTATTAATGATAATGAAGTAGAACCCTGTATCCCATAGCATCCATCTTTGGAAGTACTAGGCAGCATCTGGACTAGGTGGAGGAGAGCTGGTCTTGTGGTAGCAAGCATGACTTGTCCCCTTAGCTAAGGAGGGTCCACTCTGGTTGCAAATGAATGGGAGACTAGATATGTGAGCACTGTAAGATATTCCCCTCAGGGATGGAGCCGCTCTGGGGGAAAAATCTAAGTTCCAAGTTTCCTCCCTGGCTTCTCCAAGATAAGGCTGAGAGAGATTCCTGTCTGCAACCTTGGAGAAGCCACTTCCAGTCTGTGTAGACAATATTGAGCTAGATGGACCAATGGTCTGACTCAGTATATGGCAGCTTCTTATGTTCCTAGTTTGTCGTAACTAAACGGCATTGAAATCAATGAGACAGCTCAGCCATGACAAACTTAAGTCCGTTAATTTTAATCGGATGGTCATAACTAACTTACTATAGATCAGGCCTGCTCAACTTTGGCCCCCCAGCTGTTTTTGGACTACAGCTCCCATAATCCCCAACCACAGGGGCCAATAGCCAGGGATTATGGGATTTGTAGGCCAACATCTGCAGGAGGGCCAGAGTTGAGCAGCCCTGCTATAGATGCTACCGACTGCAAATGATTCAACTTAGAATAATAGAATAGATTATGATATAAATTGCTTAGGGGAATTCACCTGAGAATGTTATGGATTCACTTTGGCCCTGGTATTCAGTATGATGGTTAAGGAAAATGCAACAGCATCAATACATCAGATCGCTCTTAGGGTCTAACAACAACAGGTGAGCACTACAACATTAGAAGCGATATTTTACATTCTCGGATTGGGGGGAAATAACTGAAAGTAGTCTCCCCCACTTATTTTTCTTATTCATGCCTTTATTAATAATGCTTCTGATGTTGATATTCATCTCACACAACCAAACAATAAAATAAAGGTCTGTGCTTTAGATTGTTCATGAAATGAAGGAATTCAGACACAACCTTGAACAGACACTTTGATCACTCATCACCTCCAGTAAACAAGAGGGGGAAAGAGTTAAATAATTAAAACCTGTTATTTGAATGCTGATCTCTTCTCTTGATCTCTGCAGCAGGCCGTCAGCTCCACAATAGTTTAACAATGAGCAGAGAGCTAAAGACATAGCTCCATTTCTATTTGCATACTTCTAATTAAACAGACAAACCCAGCTTAGAATGTGATATATCTGACCCATTTTTAGGTGAAGGGAAGTCTCATACCCATAACATGCCAATGGATCAGTATGGAAATTCCTTTCCTTCATTGTTTGTCCTGCATTTCTCAGAGAGTCTTCTGAATCTATGGTGCGGCCACATCTGGAGAACTGCATATAGCTTTGGTCACTGTATCTTAAGAAGGATATTGTAGAACTGGAAAAGGTGCAGAAGAAGGCAATCAAGATTATCAGGGGCCTGGAGCATCTTCGTTATGAGGCTAGGTTACAGCATCTGGGGCTCTTTACTTGGAAAAGAGGCAACTAAAAGGAGGCATGATCCAGGTGTATAAAATTATGCATGGAGTGGAGAGGGTGGACAGAGAGAAATTTTTCTCCCTCTCTCACAACACGAGAACCAGGCGGTCATTCCATGAAACTGGAGGTTGGGAAATTTAGGTCCGACAAGAGAAAGTGCTTTTTCCACACAGTGCATAATTAATCTATAGAATTCTTTGCCATGGGATGTGGTGATGGCCACCAGCTTGGATGGCTTTAAAAGGGGCTTAGACAAAGTCATGGAGGACAGGTCTATCAGTGCCTATTAGTCTGGTGGCTATAGGCCACCTCCAGCCTCAGAATAACGATGCCTCTAAATACCAGTTGCAGGGGAGCAACAGCAGGAGAGAGGGCATGCACATATCTCTTGACTGTGGGCTTCCCAGAAGCATCTGGTGGGCCACTGTGTGAAACAGGATGCAGGACTAGATAGGCCTTGGGCCTGATCCAGCAGGGCTGTTCTTATATTCTTATAAAATAACTTCTTTTCTTCTCCTCATCAATGAATCCTGGCCTATTGGAAGTAACTTGATTTAGCAGGAACCATGGGCATAATGGAGTGGACGTTAAGCAATATCAAGATTCATTGCATTTAAATTTGGAAGTCAGGCACATGCTCAGATCCTTCTTGTTGAAATAAATGAAACTTAGAAGCCCTCAACTTTGATTGAATTAGTAGACTCCCGGCTCCGGGGGTCTCCCCAGTATGCCCTGCGTGCTTGCGCAGGGCATACTGGGGCTTCCGGGGGCCACGTGGCCCCCGAGCTCCCCAGCCCCCGCCGGCTCTGTCTCAGAGCTGGCAATTGTGTGGGCAGCCGATCCAGCTGCCCAGGGCTCCCTCCTCGCTCATGAGCGGGGAGAGCGCGCTTAGCCCGCTCTTCCCGCTCACAGCCCCAACCAGGTCTCATGGATCGTGAGACCTGGTCCACTGCCTTGCAAACACCTGAACTGAAAAGTGGGATGTACATGTAATAGCAAAGCATCATAAGCAAGAAGAAGGCTAGGTCCCTGTACCAAGGAGCTTGCAATCTAAACTGTACAAGACAACAGAAGAAGGGAAAGAAACGTCAAGAGAAATGAGAGTACAGAGAGTAGGGGGAACGGCAGCATTTGTGCACCACTGAACAGCACAGAAAGTTGCTGAAGTTTGTTGTAGCCAACTGGGGCTGTGAACATCAGTGAATTGGAATGGAAAAGGTACATGTTAGGGGAGAGGGTATTTTGGGAAAACATTTTGCCCCTCAGAAAAAAGCTCCTTTTTCATGCAGAGGACATTTGCAGGAGAACATTTTGGCTTAGCCCTACTTAGTTGTAACTAACTTTTGCTGAACTATTTTCACTATCTGTGAAATGCATTTCAGGTACACAGCAGGCTCTGGACTCAGGGGTGGGGTGGGGTGGGGTGGCTCATGCCTACAAATTTCTAAGAAAAAATTCATGGCATTCCCTGCTCAAAATTTCTTCCCTCCAGATTTTGATATATGTCCTTTTATTCTGCTAACTCGTGACAACCAACAAGTAATGATGCCCAGAGGGCATTCGCCCAACGCTCCTGTGCTTTGCATGTTTGTTTATTATATTTTATCACCATGTCAAGTTGGGAAAGCAACACATACTTATTTCTTCAGTTAGCTTTTCAGCATCACCTGATTAAGCACAGTTGTGAGATGACAAATCACAGCAGGAGGAGAGATGTCACACTTCCTGCTAATGGCAGTGAGAGTAAAATAATTGTTCTAGCAGTTCAAGGCTTGCACAGCCAAAAACAGTGTGGGAAATGGTCAATCCCAATAAATGCTACTTCGGGTTCTGATCTTTTAAGGGTAGAGCATAGGACCCAAGAAGTGGAGCCCATTTGGTAATGAATTCCATGTGTGGGATCTTTTCATGAAGAGAAGACTTCTTACTGTGCACCCAGCTCATGCATTTCAAGAAAAACTCCCTCAGGCTCAAATCAAGCCTATCTGGTTTGATTTCCAAACCCGCTATCACCCCAAGTGCCTGCTGGCCTACCTATCCAGTCAGTTCCCCCAATCCCTACCGCATCCACAGTTCTCAAAGCTACCTCCCCCCAACCACTCACCTGGGTGCTGCTGCTGGTGGTCTAGTAGCAATAACAGCAGTGGGATGCACAAGGAGGTAAGATGGAAGATCTCTCCTCTCTCCAGTGCAAGTCACTGATGGGAAATGTAGTCTCCTCAGGGGCTACTGCAATATCCTTAAGCCTCAGGAAAACTACATTTCCAAGGGCTTCCTCCGTGTTTCTAGCTTAGCAGCACACCAGACACCAAAGAAGCTAAGAGGAAAGGAGGGTAATCTCAGAGGACTAATAGTGGGTGACTGTGGGTATAGGATTGGCTAGGAGATGAAGCTCAGTAGAATCAGGGTGGGATTATGGCATCCTGAGATGCTAAGCTATGTCAAGTTTAAAAGGCCCCAGAGTTTTAAAAAAATAATAGTCTAACAAAAAGAGTTATCTTGCAAAAAGCCTATTTGCATTAGAAATACCTTTAAATGAAAATACTATGAGGTTGTTCTCATGAGCAGCCAAGCCTGGGCTTAGACCCCGGCGGTGCTGCGGCATTAAACCCAGCCCAGAAGCTCAGCTCTTAGCCAAGGTTAAGGGTGCAAACGTATCCTTAACCCGGCTCCCAGCATCATGTGTCAGTGCTAGCTGCTTGCAGCTCATGCTGACACAGAGACGGGCACCTAGAGCACTCACCTTTGAGGGGGGTCCCCATGTGCACTGCACTCAGCACGTGGTGCACTGTGGATTCTCGAAGGCTGGGATGATGAGTCCCGGCCTCTGTTTACCCGTGCAGCACATTGCTGCTCCTGGCAGTGCTGGTTGGTCATGTGGGTGTGCGGCTTGTGGGCTGCAGGGGCTCAGAGCGGTCATCTGGGGGAATGTAGGCCGAACCCTGCCTCCCCCCCAGCCCACCTGACCGTGCATGCATGCAGTCGTGTGAATAGCCCTAATATGTGAAACATGAAATTTAGCCCTTTCTTTGACATTCAGAAGCAGATTTGATGTGAGGCTCTAAGCTGTAGCTTACTTAGCTTGTGGCTAAATCTGGCCCTGAAGAATTCTTCTTTGGTGTCAATGAAAATTGGAGCCAGAGAAGAATAAGAATGCCATCATTTTTGCCTGACATTTGAGGTAAACATTATAAGCCCTGGTCCCTGAGCACCCGAGCAAGTTAAGAATGGTCATTAACATAAAAGGGTCCTGCTGGTGAAATGCAAATCCTCGCAGCTCAGACAGATTGCTGGTGCTCAGAAGCTGTTGTGTTTAAAAAATAAAAAAGACAGCCCCAAGAACTGCTGCTGCCAAATATCATATCTCAGATTATAATCCCCACACACACACACACCGGCGGTTTTCAATCACTGTATTCACATGTAACGCAAGCCGTGGGTCCAATGGTCCTGTGGTTCCTCTCCCCACTCCCCACTGCACTCTCCTGTCCAGATTCGTACATAACAGAGAACAGTCTTGCATGAAGGACAGCCCGCACAGACAATCATAGCCAGAGAGAGGGAGGAGCTTCCTCCCTCAACTCCAGTTTCAAGGGATGCAGCTTTCAGTTCAGAATTTGGATGCAATGCAGGCTGCATTAAATCTTGGTTTGGCGTGGCAAAATTCACTACAACCTGAGGGTTCTAATTGGGATTAGGAGCAGTGTTCCCTCTAACAGAGATTCCTAGATGTAGTTGACTACAACTCCCATAATCCCCAAGCAAAAGCCATTGCAGCTGGGGATTCTGGGAGTTGTAGTCAACAACATCTGGGAATCCCTGTTAGAGGAAACACTGGTTAGGAGAGTGGAAACTCCAGTCACTCTCCACGCAAAACTGGAGTTCGGAGTGGCTGTCCTTCATTTGGACGTTCAGGTTTGGCAACCTCTGGCACCTTCAACTCTGGTTTCACGTCTCATGCGAATGTAGCCATTGGCTCAGTTTGTGCTGCACTGTGTTAAATTGTAGGCACAGGGCCAATGAGAAGCTGTAACATAGCCTTTTTCCTGGCTTGCTGCCCTTACTGATCCTCTGAGCAAACCAATATCTGGGCTTTCATCTACCATCTTAAAACATGCTTAAATATCTTATTCTGAACATGAAGCATGTCCTAATTTAATATTATTTTACCACTGCCAATTAGGACTTTGCAAAGCAGCTCCAGTTTGACTCAGGAGCTACCTCCAAGATCTAATCTGGGGTTGGGTGGGCCCAGCCCCCCACTTCGCAAACTGACAGATGAGACAGAGTCAGTTTTGTCTGGGGCTGCCTGCATGCCATGAGAGCCAAGCCTCTAAGACATACTGAGCAGCTTTGTCCCCCCTAGATTTTAAGACTACCGAGTGGCCTCAGAGCAGACACTCTCTCATCAAACTGCTGTGCAGGCAGATTTTGAATCACAGCAGTCCCTTCCCAGGACACTGGATATTGGGTTCATTGGGTCAAACAACAGTGAGAAATTATAGATGACCCTAAGCCACAGACTGCATGTATGTGCACACACACACACACACCACTTGCATCATCGATTAATGTCAGAGAAAGTAAAAATAGGCAAGCCATGGATAAAAGGCAGAAACTAGCAGGGGGACATGTACATGACTTTCTGGAGTGATTGCAGGGTGGTACTGATTCCACCCCCTCTGCCTCCTTTCTGTGGCCTATCTTGTATTGCAATTAAAGAAGGCATGGTTGTCCCGGGGGTGGGGGGTGGGGAAACTTCATGCAGTATCAGTAACTCTTTAAACAGTTTCACAAGGGGGTGGAATGCGTGTGCTGGTTTTCTTAAACCGTTCTCACCAACTGACCTTGACATATACCAAATTCTCCAGGTTGCTCATCAAGACAATGCTTACTTTGGAAAGGCTAGGAAATCTTATGGAAGTTGATTTTTTTTATCTTTAAAAATACCACCTGGAAAGTAGTGCCAGGTTTTTGATTGATTGATTGACTGATTGATTGATTGATTGATGGGTGATACCATTTTGAAGCTGCCCTTCAGCACATAGCTCCCAGGGCAACATATACTTTAAAAGCAAACAAATGCACTAAAATATCAAGGATCACAAACCAACCAAGTCCCTTTTGACATAGAGGCTCTACACATGATCCGTGTGTAGAGCCTGGGAGGGTTCTGCGAGGAGAGGGGGCTTAGCTCTGCAGATAAGCAGCTGCTTGTTGCTGGGCGGCTGCATTGGCCGCCCACACAACTACCGGCTCCAACACAGAGCCGGTAGGGTTTGCAGGGATCGGGGGCCGCCCAGATCCCAGAAGTCACAGGATGCGTGGGGCATCCTGGAGAGACCCCAGACACCGGAAGGCTTGTTTGAGCCTCCTGGCGGGGGTCTCCCCATGTGTCACTGCAGCATGGAGCTGTGCTGTGGTGGCACACAATCAGAAAACCCGGGTTAGCGGAGCACTTACTCCGCTAACCTGGGTTAAAGGGCCACCACATTGGTGGGCTAGCAGCCAGAGAGCCATTTGGCTCCTTTTGCCCGGTTTCCCCCCTTCATGAGAATAGCCTCATTGTCTCCGAGTCCCCATACCCTATTGTATCGAAGCATAAGTATCTGCTACTGTAACAATCATATACTCTTCCCTGGTTTACCCCTGCCTCCATTCCCCATCCCTTTCACTGTTGCCCCCTTTGTGCCATTTTTTAGACTGTAAGACGCTGAGGGCAGGGCCCTTTCTTCTCATTCTTTGTAAGGTGCCTGCCCTGCCTTGGTGAGGCAGAGATCACAGAAAGACAACAGAGGCAGTTCTGGGAAGTTTAGTTTAGGAATCATACAGGCAGACTATAGTGCAGGCAACTGGAGATTAACAAGCTGGCCATACAGTCGTCTTTCAGAACCCCAGACAGCTCCCGTGGAACTGGAGAAGACAAGACAAGCTTGCTCCAAGAAGACAAGAAGAGCACCAAGACAGAAGCTCCAAGAAGACAAGAAGAGCCAAGACAAGAAGAGTTCCAAGAAGAGTTCCAAGGCGACAAGAAGAACCAAGACAAGACAAGAAGAGCTCCAAGAAGAACTCCAAGGAGACAAGAAGAGCCAAGACAAGACAAGAAGAGCTCCAAGAAGAGCTCCAAGAAGACAAGAAGAGCTCCAAGACAGAAGCTCCACAAAGACAAGAAGAGCTCCAAGAAGACAAGAAGAGCCAAGACAAGACAAGAAGAGCTCCAAGGAGACAAGAAGAGCCAAGACAAGACAAGAAGAGCTCCAAGAAGAACTCCAAGAAGACAAGAAGAGCTCCAAGAAGAGCCAAGACAAGACAAGAAGAGCTCCAATAAGAGCTCCAAGGAGACAAGAAGAGCCAAGACAAGACAAGAAGAGCTCCAAGGAGAACTCCAAGGAGACAAGAAGAGCTCCAAGAAGACAAGAAGAGCCAAGACAAGACAAGAAGAGCTCCAATAAGAGCTCCAAGGAAACAAGAAGAGACAAGACAAGACAAGAAGAGCTCCAAGAAGAACTCCAAGGAGACAAGAAGAGCCAAGACAAGACAAGAAGAGCTCCAAGAAGAACTCCAAGAAGACAAGAAGAGCTCCAAGACAGAAGCTCCACAAAGACAAGAAGAGCTCCAAGAAGACAAGAAGAGCCAAGACAAGACAAGAAGAGCTCCAAGAAGAGCTCCAAGAAGAACTCCAAGGAGACAAGAAGAGCCAAGACAAGATAAGAAGAGCTCCAAGAAGAGCTCCAAGAAGACAAGAAGAGCTCCAAGACAGAAGCTCCACAAAGACAAGAAGAGCTCCAAGAAGACAAGAAGAGCCAAGACAAGACAAGAAGAGCTCCAAGAAGAACTCCAAGAAGACAAGAAGAGCTCCAAGAAGAGCCAAGACAAGACAAGAAGAGCTCCAATAAGAGCTCCAAGGAGACAAGAAGAGGCAAGACAAGACAAGAGGAGCTCCAAGAAGAACTCCAAGAAGACAAGAAGAGCCAAGACAAGACAAGAAGAGCTCCAAGAAGAACTCCAAGGAGACAAGAAGATCTCCAAGAAGACAAGAAGAGCCAAGACAAGACAAGAAGAGCTCCAATAAGAGCTCCCAGGAGACAAGAAGAGACAAGACAAGACAAGAAGAGCTCCAATAAGAGCTCCCAGGCGACAAGAAGAGACAAGACAAGACAAGAAGAGCTCCAAGAAGAGCTCCAAGAAGACAAGAAGAGCTCCAAGACAGAAGCTCCACAAAGACAAGAAGAGCTCCAAGAAGACAAGAAGAGCCAAGACAAGACAAGAAGAGCTCCAAGAAGAACTCCAAGAAGACAAGAAGAGCCAAGACAAGACAAGAAGAGCTCCAAGAAGAACTCCAAGGAGACAAGAAGAGCTCCAAGAAGACAAGAAGAGCCCAGACAAGACAAGAAGAGCTCCAATAAGAGCTCCCAGGAGACAAGAAGAGACAAGACAAGACAAGAAGAGCTCCAATAAGAGCTCCCAGGAGACAAGAAGAGACAAGACAAGACAAGAAGAGCTCCAAGAAGAACTCCAAGAAGACAAGAAGAGCCAAGACAAGACAAGAAGAGCTCCAAGAAGAACTCCAAGGAGACAAGAAGAGCCAAGACAAGACAAGAGGAGCTCCAAGAAGAACTCCAAGAAGACAAGAAGAGCCAAGACAAGACAAGAAAAGCTCCAAGAAGAGCTCCAAGAAGACAAGAAGACCTTGCTCCAAGAAGAGCTGAGGCTCAGCTTAGCCCTTTTATGCTTCCTGAGCTTGACTACCCCTTCAGGCTCTGCCCCTTTGCTGAGGAGGATAGACCTTAAAAGGCCAGCCTTCTGGCCTGGAGCTTTGCACTCTGTGGCCTCTCCAGGGAACACTGCCTGTGTTGCCAAAGGGGTACAGCAGACCATGAGTCTCTGGGGGGTCAGGATGTGAACCCTTCAGTGGGATCTGTCTCAATGGCTGCAGTGTTTGAGCGTCTCAGCTGAGGGGAATGCAAGCTCTTGCTTGGTGCTGGGACCTGGGTCCAGCACCTCCACAGCTGGCCCTGGCCCCACTCACTTGGCTGGGCCTCCTACTCTTTGTCATGACTCCTGGCTATGACATGAGTTCAGAACCATGACACCACCATGATATTTAACTGTAAGTTGGGGATATCATCTATATTGATTATGGACCTTTGCATTAAACCACTTCCAAGCCCCGTCACTTTCCCTACCTCCTACTAACACATTTTCGTCTGATAGAAGGTCACTGATACAAACCTGGGAGCATATTCTGCATTATATTTTGGAGTGTGTGTGTCTGTGTGTGGGGGGACGCTTTAAAGTACTGAAGGAAGCTGCCATATTCAATTTTAAATAAAGGAGCTCTTTTGAGCATCTAATGTAATTTTAACTGGGATCAAATTCAATCTCTTTGTTTCTGATGCAGTAATGGATCAGCAAATAGAACTCAAAGAGGCCAGCCACAGCCGGGTAATGCCTGTAGCGGGCTGGATATGCCACCATCAGATGTTTATAAATAAGGGGCAGAGGAAATTGATTTTTGAATATTTCAAAAGAGGTTGTGCAAGCCATGGCTTCCATGTGTTCAAACATTATGACTTTCTTTTCTTTTCTTTTGCTGTCCTGATAATCCAAAATCTAAGCCATTATCTAGCACAGGTTAAGGAATTGTAAGTCTCAATGCCGTCAGAGGAAATCAAATCACTTCCTTAACTCTCTCTCCCACTGAAATCAATGGGACAGAGAAATGCTTAACTTGGGCTGGCTCATGCCACTAAGAGACAACAATTCCCAGAACAAGGACTTTGCAGTGGTGGCACAGTAGTTGTGGGGGGAAACTCCCTGGGAATGCTCACCAGACCACATCTCTGTGCAGTTTCTCATGGCAGGTAAAAACCTTTGTTTAATCTTGCATTTCTGGTTTCCTTTAATCTTTAGAACTCTGGTATTGTGACTTCTTTGTTGTTGTTTAAAAATGAAGCACGGTCCAGGAAAAGTTAACCACTTACTGAAATGGAAGAGATTTAAATGCATGCTTATCTTTCCTATGGACTTCCATAGGATGTGGGCAGAATTATGTCCATCATGGTTTCTTTGTGCTGGTTTTATGACTATTTTATTATGTTTTTTTAATTTGCACACCTCTCTGAGTTGTGCAAATCAAGAGTGGAGTTGATTGAATGACTGATTGATGTGCCATCAAGTCAGTGTCGACTCTTAGCGACCACATAGATAGATTCTCTCCAGGATGAAAGAATGGAGTTACATATAGATATATATGTATATTTAAATATTCTGGCCACAAAGAGTGATGTTGTTTAACTTCTAACATTGGACACAGCTCAGCAAAAGTTACCAACTGTCAAGTCCCACTGATTTCAATGTTAGACATTTAGGCAAGTGTTTAACCTTTCTAGAGAAATTAATGAGAGTTAAAACATGCGTTCATGTGACACAGCCTCATACTGAGTCAGATCCCTTGGTATAGCTACCCGACCCAGTTCTATCCTCCTGTTCCTTGGTCTTCTCCAGAGAAGAAGACCCATCTATATCTTTAATTCTCCTGGGTATGCCTTGGAATGTGCGTCCCAGCACCCAGCTGATTGGCTGGGCAGCAGAGGCACCTGATTGGCTGAGGTGCACTCAGGTGGATTGGTTACCGCAGCGGCAGCTGGCCCGGCCGCGGCGGCTAGAGGTGGTGGGCCCGGCCCGGCTGTGGAGGCAAGGTCCAGGAAGGGGGGGAAGAAAGTGGGGGAGGCAGAAGTGGTGGTGGGGAAGAGAGGTAACTGGGCCTGGCACGGGCCGGCCACGGTCAAGAAGCGGAGACTGGGGCAGAAGGTTGTGGGGGGGGAGAGGTAACCGCTGGCCCCAAAGAGCGCACAGATGCTCTGTGCGGAGTCCGCTAGTTTTCTGAAATCTTTGAAAGGAAGTTGCTATGGATTGAACCTGGGGCCTTCTACATGCAAAGTGTGTGCTCTACCACTAAACAGAATGAAGCAGACCTTGGAGAAGCTGCTGCTAGTCTGGGTAGATGATACTGAGCTAGATGGACCAATGGTCTGACTCAGTTGGGTGCTTTCCAGATTACTTGCTGCAATGGGATACAGTGCTTTGGCTTGGCAGTATCGTATTGAAAATGATCCCTAGAATCTCAAACTCCTACAACGGGGAAATACAGCTATTCTCCCGCAACGGACTTGCAATGCATATGGACTTGCAATGGGAGCCAGCATAGCGTAGTGGTTAGAGTGTTGGAATAGAACCAGGAAGACCTGAGTTCGAATCTCCATTCAACCATGAAACTCACTGGGTGACTCTGGGCCAGTCATGTATCGATCAGCCTAACCTACCTCATAGGGTTGTTGTGAGGATAAAAGTAAGCATGTACACCGCACTGAGCTCCTCAGAGGAACAGCAGGATATAAATGTTAAATAATAAATAAATAAATGAATAAATAAATAAATAAATAAATAAATAAATAAATAAATGTTGTTGCACACTATAAAGCAAAGATAAAATCCGAAATAAGGCATTGGAAATGTGAATGGCACCTTGCTGTCAGTGCAGGGACTGCAGTGTCACAACTCAGGAAGTCCGGAGGCACAGTTAGGAGATCCGTTGTGACCCTGTTGTAGGCTTTCATCTGGAAAGCACCTAGAAGGCAGCTTCCTATGTCCTAAGACATCATTAGGGGGTGGCCCATGGGGCACAGTTCCCCAATGAATTGCTCAGAGCCCCGGATTTTGTCAGCCACCTCGCTGCCCCATGACGTCTTCCAGAAAGGAAGGGCAGCCATGGAGGCCCCTGCACAGAGCAGGGGAGGGAGTCCCAAGGTTCACCTTGCTCTCTGCTGCTTTCACTTCCATGTTCATGGGTACTGCCTCATAATGTCAGACTTCCAAAAATATTATTACTGTGGGGTATGGTTGAGTTTAATGATCAAAAGGGGTGTATGTGTGTAGGGGGGTGCTGTGGGCCCAGGTACCTAGCAACACCCGATCAAAAAGCATAAGCAGAGGGGTGAGGGCTTAATCCAGACATGAACTATGGCAGGACTAGGCTTAAAGCTCTTGTATCCCCTGCCAAGATGCCATCTGTCCTGCATACACTATTGATATACGGAAAAGTAAGCATGCCATGGCCACAACCAACCACATGATTAATAAAGAACAACAATAGTAATACACTTTATTTGTTAGCCACCCCATCACAAAGGGTTCTCTGGTTGGCTCACAACACAGATTCAAGTCACATCCCGCTTGACCCCACACGAGACCCATAGCGCTGGACTTCCAAGCCGGGCCTTATTTTGGCTGCATTTCTCTGGAATGTCCTTCCTGTTGAAAGAAGAGCCTTCCCATCTCTGACAACTTTTTTTTTTAAGTCCCTAAGGACTCTTTTTTTAAAAAAACCTCTAGCTTTTAAACTTGACTGTGGTTTCAAATACTTTTAAGATTTTCATTTTTTGTTTTCATTTTCTTTATGCTGTAGTAAACTGCCCAGAGATGGAAGTTTGGGGAGGTCTACAAATTTGAGAAATAAATGAATTAATTAAATAATACACCATTGTTTTTATCCTGTTCCAAACTGATTGCCAAGACCGTCCATTTTATCTAGTGCAGTTGCTCAAACATTGCAAGATGAATGGAAAGCCAAGGCAAGGCAGGGGCCACAGCCTTAACTAGAATTATTATTATTATTATTACATTTATATCCCGCTCTTCCTCCAAGGATCCCAGAGCAGTGTACTACATACTTAGGTTTCTCTTTCACAACAACCCTGTGAAGTAGGTTAGGCTGAGAGAGAAGTGACTGGCCCAGAGTCACCCAGCTAGTTTCATGGCTGCATGGGGATTTGAACTCAGGTCTCCCCGGTCCTAGTTCAGCACTCTAACCACTACACCATGCTGGCTCTCTTCAGCACGGCCCTTAATTTACATCAGGTAAGGATCTGTCTCTGTAGTCTTCTTCTTTTAAAACAGGAACTGATCGATGACATATGAACACATTCTGTGCTGGATAAGAGGCACTTCTGCAGGAATTAGTTGACACCGAGACAGCATCTTTCTGTGTTAGCATAGTATCTACATGGTGATATTTATGATATTTGAACAGGGAAATCTCTCGCCTCCAAAACACTTGGCAGCCCAATTTACATGCTTTATTGCCCAAAAGGGCCATTTATTAAGATGGAAACAGCACCTATACATTTTAAAAAGGGACTCAAAATGGAGAAAGATTGCCAGATTGCAAATCAGAAGGGTGTTTTTCATCTTTTCCTCTCTCCCCAAAACCCCACCCTTCCCTATGCTTCTTTGCAGTTTGGGCAAAAAATAAAAAAAAGAAAGATATTTGCATGCAAAACTTCCAATATTTATACTACCTAGTTTTTTAGTTTCCCTTACCCGGTTCAATGACCCTGGTTCGTCATACTGCCATCACTTCCTTATTTATGGGACAGGGATGACAAGGGTTGTGAAAGAGAGAGAGAGAGAGAGATTATGATGAATTCTCTTTGGTGCCCAGACTATATGAATGTCATTGTGATGCAACTGAAAGACCAGGAAGGAAGGAACCGGAGCCGCAGACGTGGCTGAGCTTCCCGAAATGAATTTTGGGAGGGGATATTGGAATCTCAATCAAATTCTGCAAACCTGAATTTGCTTGCCAAAAGTTCTCCATGATATTCTTTAGATATTTAAGAATGTAAGAACATCCCTGCTACAACCCTGCGTGGTGTGGATCACCACAGGGTCCAGTAGTGATCCACACCACAGGATTCAGTTCCTTCCTTCCTTCCCTTCCTCAGGAGAACTGTCAGGGATTATCTGGACACCAACCTGGAGGAGGCCCTTTCAGAGGAAGGAGGGGAGCCTGCCCCAGCCTGGATCCCCAATCCTGACAACAGCCCTCTAGATCCCTCCGACCCAGAGCAGGCAGAACTGGCTGTTGTCTTGGACTCCTGCTGGAGCCTAGTGGCTCAGGGTCCCAGAAAATCTCCTGTCCCATCCTTAGAAGCCCTTGTATTGCTCCCGCATCCCCAGGAGTGGAGGCAACACCACACCAGGGCTGAGCTTCAACTCTGAAGCTGAAATACTCACCTGGTTTCTCAGGGCTTCCCTCCCAATGAGCCTACTCAGGAGGAGGAGGTCAGCTCAGGCACCTCCTCTAGAGCAGGGCCAGCCCTAAGATTCAAGAAGGGGACAGAGCTCTTGCTGGCAACAGAATACCTTCAGCTGACACCAGCCTTTTCAGAACCTGGGGAGTGACAGAAATTTACTGAAGCTCAAGGTAAATGTTGGTTCTAGAGAGGAGAGCTGGTCTTGTGGTAAAAAGCATGACCTGTCCCCTTAGCTAAGCAGGGTCCACCCCAGTTGCATTTGAATGGGAGACTGCATATGAGCACTGTAAGATATTCCACTTAGGGGATAGAGCCGCTCTGGGAAGAGCATCTAGGTTCCAAGTTCCCGCTCTGGCATCTCCAAGATAGGGCTGAGAGAGATTCCTGCCTGCAACCTTGGAGAAGCTGCTGCCAGTCTGTTTAGACCAGGGATTCTCAATGTTGGGTCCCCAGATGTTATTGGACTTCAACTCCCATAATCCCCAACTAAAGGCCACTGAGGCTAGGGATTATGGGAGTTGAAGTCCAATAGCATCTGGGGACCCAACATTGAGAATCCCTGGTTTAGACTGAGCTAGATCGGCCATTAGTTTGACTTGGTATATGGCAGCTTCCTATGTTCCTATATAATGATTGGAGAGGGGGATCTGGATAGGGAAACAGGAGAAATACAGCTACATTTCTGTTCTGGGTAATGGGTTGCATGGCACATTCACCCTGGGAGAGACCCCTGCAAGAAACTTTGGAGAGCCGCTGCCAGTCAGTGAAGACGACACTGAGTTAAATGGACCAATGGTCTGACTTGGGTTAAGGCAGCTTCTGATGCTCCTATGCCTGCCTTTGAAAGGAATATTGTCTGGCATCTGAAAGCACACAACAGATGGGCACAACACAGCAAGTGGCCTGTGTTTGATGGTGGGTGTAGCTGATGTGGTCTTTGATGCTCCAGACAGGAGGAATGGACGCTTCCTGTCCCCCATCAGAAACAGGGCAGCATTAAGTAGGCTTTGCCTGCTCGATGTGCATTTTTAAAAAGTAGACAAGGTTGCATGCCAAAAGTCCCAAGAATCCATTTTAGCCGTCTCCAGGGCCATTCACCCAACGGCACTTACTAAATGGACTGGAAGTGCAACATTTTGCACTTTCTGGTCCTGGGTGGCTCAGTCTTGGATTTGCAGCAGAATTGACCAGTGCTCATCTGTGAGGTTGGCCAAAGTCAGAGTGGAAATCTGTCAGTCACGAAGGATAAATTAGTATCACACATTTAAAATAACAGCCGCGGGTTAAAATTAATAAGATAAAATAAAATAAAAATAATAAAATAAAATAATAATAATAATAATACTATTGCAGAGACAGGAAATTGAAGATTTTTACGCGTCCTTTGTGCTGAATTACAGACCCTGACAAGAGCTGAGCTTATCGAGGCTGAACTGCTGAGGGAAACCAGAACCAAGCGGTAGAAGCCTGAGCAGGAACACATTACTTATTCCATTAATGGTTGTATCCTTAATAGAAACAGGTTCATTACATGGCAAGGAGCAAAGTTTGCATTAAATAGAAACATCATTTGGTGTTTTATTGATTAAAAGGAGATTAGATTTCCACCATGTTCTTTACCAAATAGGATGCCCCGGAGGAAATGTATATTTAGATCACAAGGTGGAAGGTTTTTCTTACGGTATAATGGAAAGAAAATGTATCTCGTAATGATAGTTTATATCACACAAGGGAGCCAATAAATAAAAGCTTTGCTCTTACTCCTACCACCAAAATGCAGAAGCAGTTGTCTGTATTAATGGACCGGCGGAAGCAAATACTTCCCATTGACGTACCCCGTATTGGGGAACTGCTGCATCACAGTGAGTTTAACAGCTTTCCTCTTGACCTAGAAAGACCAGCCAAAATTGTCCCTGTGGAGAAATCTGCTAAGCTGGAGGTGGAGAAAGGATGGCTATGGGCAAATGTTTATATACAGAAGAATGTATGCAGAAATTTGTACTGAGTGCGGTACTCAGCATCCTGATCAGCAGAGTTTTCTTTTTAAAAAAAATCAAGATTGTAGTCCTCATGATAGTAGGAACTGATGCTCTTTCCCAAGAAGTAAAAAGCCCTATTCATATGTTATGTACAACATTCATGTGACAAGTGCACAGTGTACCCAGGCACAGATCTGCACAAAGGCACAGTTATTCACACGTTGTGTTGAACACAGGTACAGCAGTACACTTCCTATCTGTACCCTGCATTTGGGTCATGAGGTAGAGGAAAGAAGCACCCAGCCAGGCCAGCAATGGAAGTGTTCACTGGCTACATGGGCCAATGGAATGAATTGCTAGGCATGCATGCCTGGCACCAGTAAGGTCCGGTGCATTGGCATGCTGATGCAGGAGGAAGGCGCATGGCTGGCTCAGTGTAGTACGCCTGGCAGTGACGGTGGGTGCTGAGTCAAGGACAAGTCACAAGGAAGGTGTGTGAAGAGTTAGGTACAAAGAAGGCACAGGAGGAGGAGGAGGAGGAGGAGGAGGAGGAGGAAGAGGAGGAGGACTTCTCTGGAGTGGCTCTTTGCTCAGCAGTGGAACATAGGAACATCGGAAGCTGCCACATACTGAATCAGACCATAGGTCCATCTAGCTCAGTATTGCCTACCCGGACTGGCAGCAGCTTCTCTAAGGTTGCAGGCAAGAATCTCTCTCAGCCCTATCTAGAGGTGCTGCCAGAGAGGGAACTGGGAACCTAGATGCTCTTCCCAGAGTGGCTCCATCCCCTGAGGGGAATATCTTACAGTGCTCACGCATGTAGTCTCCCATTCAGATGCAACCAGGGCAGACCCTGCTTAGCTAAGGGGACAAGACATGCTTGCTACCATAAGACCAGCTCTCTTCTCCTACCACTTGGCAAAGAACTGCTCTGACGATGGTGGGCAGCAGAGTCAGGTGAGGTGGGAGAGCATCTTTCTTCCATCCCAGTGCCCCAATAATCCACCACCTGAGGCTACTGCCTTGCCACACCTCATGGAAGGGCCGACCCTGCCTAAACTGTACTGGTCTAGCCAGGCCTGCTACTATGCACATCCATAGTCTGGCTGCAGCTCTGTACCAAACGCTGTGTCAATATAGTGTTCCACTTTCTGCTCTCTCAGCTTTGCAATAGTATCTCTTCTGCTTGCCCTGGCAAAGAGGTCCAGGAGGAGATGAAGGTCAGGCAGTCAGATGGCCACCCAGAAGTGAGGGGCATTATTCTAAAGAGTAGTTCTCTTTCTGACCTGCCTAATGAAGAGTTTTGTCTCCCTCCAAATATGACAGAGACCCAGAGAAGGGGGAGGAGATGGAATTGCTACTGTCCACACCCGAAAACATTTCATTTCTTTGAACCTTTATTGTCCTTTAAACAATCACACTCACACAATTCCTATCCCAATTGGAGCTATTCTCCCCCTCCCCTTCTCCATACTGTCTATTAAAACTCTGCAGTTAGGTTTCTGCAAGAAGGAAACCCATATAATGATAGCAGTTATTCCAACAGTGTTAATGATTTGTAGAAAGATGAATTAAGCAGAGAAGAAAGAGCTGCACTAGACTATTACAGTCCTGTGCCTCACTCTATTAAAAAGAGCTGAGCTGTTCATCCATTTATGAGCCATTGACAATGAGACAGATCTCTCCAGGAGGGGAGGGCAGCAATTTTGCTCCAAAATGATGGCGGCCACGTTTCTTCCAAAGGAAACCCCACGATCAAGCTTCTGCAGAGAGGGATGGCAGGGTTTTGTTTTTTGAGACCCACCAGTGAAAGGTTGCCTAACAGACATATTAAGTCTGACGAAAATGTTCGAGGAACATAGGAAGCTGCCCTTTACTGAGTCCATTGGTCCATCTAGCTCAGTATCATCTACAGGCCTGTACAATGTAAGACTGGGCGTGGGGAGCGGATCCAGACTGCAGGGACCTTTTTGCTGGCCCTCAAGCAGGAATATCCTGCAACAGGATACAAGGGCTATTGGCCTGTCCTGCCCAGAGCAGCTCAATGCAGTTGGCCATTTGAGACCAGATGTCCCCTGTCCCTGGGCTGGAAGAGCCCACTGACACCTTTTCCCCATCACTCCCCACTCCTGCTCCAACCCTCTGCCCCCTCACTTTCATCAATATTTGCAATCAATCAATCAATCAATCAATCAATCAATCTTTATTATGGTCATAGACCAGCATGAAGTAAAAGGGGTGATTACATATGACATATTAAAAGTAAAAATAGATATTAAAAGCCTAGAGGTGCACAATACAAGCATATAATAAAAGACTATAAGAATCAGAAGTGGAAGTAAATTTTCAAATAAAACTATGGCTGTCTAAGACAGCAGACTAAATGACCCTTCATTAAAAAGAGACATAAAAGAGAGAAACAAGAATGCATTTGTCAGGCTCTCAGGGGACGAGGTGGGCTCCTAGTCCTTCCTGAACTCCAGAATGACTGGGTAAGCACAGGAAAAAATGGTCAGCCTCAGGAACAAGCAGGGGAGGAGGTTAGTTTGTCAGCTGAGTCCTCCTCCCGGCTTGCTGCATTCAACCGGTTCCCTCTCCCGGAGAACTCCCAGCTCCCATACTCAGAAGCAGGCCCTCATCATCAACTGCTTTGTCTTTAAATGCCCCAGTGCAGTGTGGACAGGGCTTCAAGCCAACTTCCAGCCCTGCCCCCTTCCTGACCTGGCTTCCTGCTTCCTGCCCCACCCAACCTAGCTGTTCCCTGCAGCTCTCCCTGACTTGCCTTCTCAACCCCACTGGGGCCCGACCAGCCTGGACCCTTCTCATCCCTACTGCCCCCTGAAGGGAGCAGAAGACCCACAGGAGGGAGGCCATGCCCACCTCCAGACTCCAAAGGGCCACGTAGGCAACCAGGTCACATGGCATCCCAACAGAATTAAACATTTATATGCAAAACGTGGAGGCACATAAAATCATACAAGGGCAACTATAGACATAGTAAGAGTATTTTATCAATGTAGGGCAAGGTAAAAAGCCAAGAAGCTGTGGGACTATAGAACTGTAGAAATGCTGGGCTGCCATGAAGCGCTCTGAGGCAGCAGGCAAAGGTGTGCTCAAGTTAGTCCATAAAGTTGGGCACTGGGCACAAACAGGAGGTCACCATCCGCTGTATTTTAATCGCTGCCACGCAGAACCTGGCAACTCTGTAAGTGGTGGCCCAGTTGCAATCAGATAGCAGTAAAGAGGTGTAAAATTGGTCCATATGATCAGGATAGTTATGTAATAACGGTAGAATGAAGGTGGCACAAATGTCCCTGTAGTACAAACACTGAAGGAGGATGTGCCCTGCTGTTTCTACCGGCCCTGAGTCGCAGGGGCATTGATGTTCCCAGAGTAGGATCTCCCTATATCGTCCCTCAAGCAGAGCTGAGAGAAGAACATGGCAACGTGCCAGTTGGAAGGCCCTCCTGCGCTTTGGGATTTCCAATTGCGTTAGGTATGCCACAGGAGAGGTAGTATACCTGAGTCCTTCATTGATGAGGAAGTCCGGGGCCTTGCCTATATCAGATTGTCGCTCTAGGTCTCTCATACACTGTTTGATAAGTTCCTTGGCCGGATCGTAGCACCTAAGAGAGGTGGGGATAGCTCCAGGGACAATTATTTTAGTCATAATTGACTTGTTTCCCATTAATATTTTCAATAATTAATTTTAATGTAATAATTAATGTGCTGAAATTTGATCTCAGCCCCTGCACACCAAGTTATGGTTGGTTTCGGCCCACCGGGGCTTTTAAGTTGTGCAGCGCTGATCTACACTGACTGGCAGCAGCTCCCCAGGGTTTCAGGCAGGAGTCTTTTCTCAGCCCTACCTGGAGATGCTGCCAGGGATTGAACCTGGGACCTTCTGCATGCCAAGCAGATGCTCTACCACTGAGCTAGAGTCCCATCCCCTCCCTGAACCAGAGAGGCCCTCCTTATCAGTCTCTCAGCCACTCTGCTACCCCAGCGGCCAAGCGGCAGTGTATACAATGCAAGGGACAGGCAGGGAAAGGATCAGACTGTCAGAATTATTTATCTTTTTCAACCACCCATCGCCTTTGAGTCCTGGAACTCCGAATGGCTGGTGTTTCCCATAAGGCAAAGATGTTGCTTGTGAAGCCCCTTTCAAGGGACATTGCTTCCCGATCAAGCCCAGCATGAAGGTGATGGAAGGTCATCATCTCAAAACTAGCCATGGGTGAAACTCTCCAAAGCCGTTCCCATCCCTCAAGGCTGACTCTCTGATTCTATCAAGCAGGCAAACATGTCTTGAATCAAACTAGTCCCTACTATATTTTGGTAGGACTGGGGGAAGCCCCAACCAGTTGCATTTGTGGACTCCCCCCATTTTTAAATTACACGAAGCTGGCTCTGGAGCAGGGGGGTACACAATGTTGGCCCTCCAGCTGTTATTGGACTACAACTCTCATCATCTCCAGCCACAGTGGTCAATAGTAAGTGATGATGGGAGCTGTAGTCTCATAAGAGCTGGAGGGCCAGGGTTGGGCGACCCTGCTCCAGAGAGTGGTCAGTTGGGGCCCTTACTGGGGCCCCAAGGGACCACTCTTGCACTACACACCCTTCTCAGTTTCCACAAAGGACCTGAAGAAGTCGTAGGCAGCATGAGGAAATCCTCCACTTGCATGCTTCACCTCTTCAAGTTTAAGGGGGCCCCTTGAAGATCCTTGGCCCAATGGCCGACCTGATCCCAAGTACAATATGCAAGTGTGAGCTTATGCAAATGCTGAGTCTGACCTATGGCTTACTCTACCTAAGTCTCTAGAAAGAAATGTAAGGAGACACAGTTTTCTCTCACCAAGAGAGAGGGAGGAAGGCAGAAAGGGAGAATAACTGGGCCTTCTGGAAAGGCTGAAGGTAGCAATCAGGAATAGCAGAGGTTCATAAAGAGAAGGATGCTGCAGATTATTACTGCATGCATAGAAACAGCATGCTTTGTCCTGGAATCTCTACCAACTAATTCCAGCTGTGGGAGGAATGCTACAATGCTTCATTGGTGACAGCTGTGCAGTCTGCACATGTTTAGAGACTGTGTTCCAGTCTTCAGCCTTGGAGATGAAAACATTCCAGTTCTGAGTCTTAATGACCCCTGGTTCCAATGTCTCAGGGACCTTTTATTTCCAGATGACAACCACACCTCCAGTGTGCTTGGACCAGGAGTTCTCAAACTTGGGCCCCCAGATCTTGTTGGACTACAACTCCCTATGGCCATTGTGGTAGGGGATGATGGGAGCTGTAGTCCAACAAAATCTGAGGGCCCAGGTCTGAGAACCTCTGGCTTAGACCATACAATGAGTCCTGCTCTGGGTTCTTTAGTCTACCAAATAGCTCAAGTTTGGTGGGTCTTTTACCATAAAGGTGCAGCTGTGCAAATGCACCCATGTCTGCTCCACTTGGGCGGTTTGAGAGTATGCCTCCCAGGTGATTCCCAGCTTCCAAATGCATACAGCTTGCAGCTGTGACATGCAACTGGTAGATGGCCAGAAGGGAAACACGTTGGCACTAAATTGGCGGTCCACTAGGCCCACCCTGCTCTCAAGAAGTGTTTCCTTTCTGTGGGTCTCCACACACATGACGCCGCCTTGTATTGACTCAGGCCGTTGATCCCTCTAGCTCAGTATCAACATTTCTGACAGGCTGTGGCTCCACAGGGCCTCAGGGAGGGGGACTTCTCCCTCCCCTGTTTCCTGTTGCTTTTTAAAAACTGGAGACATCAGGGGTTGAACCGGAAACCTTCTGTATACCAAACATGCACTCTACCACCTTGTGCTATGGCCTCCCACTGGGTTAGGATTCTGGGAAAGACATTTTGCTTTAGAGGGGTCCATAAGGTCAATATGACTAGTTTCAACTGATATTCACAGACATGAATTTGTGCTGCATTCTTGTTGCACCCATGGTGGTTTAAAAAAAATGGTTTTAACTATTTTAGGGAAACTTTTCATATGATTTGATATAGTTCAGGCTTTTCTTCAGGGGCAGAGCCACTATTGGGCATATAGGTTCAAAGAACCCGGATCGCCACCAATCAGGGGCTGCGAATGTGGCCCAGACACACACCCCACGTCTGACGTCAGATGCAAGGGGTGTTATTTTGGTCTCAAACGGGGCCGCATGGCCCCGTCTGGAACCAAAATTGGCCCACACCGCTTTGGCAACGTGGCCAGAGTGATTGTCCCTGCCTTAAATGCAGGGAGAGCCACTCCTGGTCTCACTGCCAACACAGCGGGGCTGATCGATCTCCCTCCCAAATAGGGCCGTGCAGCCCCTTTTAGGAGAGAGAGTGGCCCGCGCTGCATTGTCAGAGCGGCCGGAACAGCTCTCCCTTCCTTGGCAGGGAGAGTTGCTCTGGCCTGCACTGCCCAACGCAGCACGGTCCGATCTCCCTTCCAAACGGGGCCACGCGGCCCCATTTGGGAGGGAGACCATGCCCCTGCATCTGACGTCAGGCATGGGGGCATAGCTAGCCGGGTCCCTACGTCTGACATCAGATGCGCGGGCAGGGCCAGGGAGCTGCTGTGGCAGCTGCACACGGGCTGCCACCAGCCTCCTGATGCTACTGCTTTTCTTCCTGCTGAACATAAGAACAGCCCTGCTGGATCAGGCCCAAGGCCCACCCAGTCCAGCATCCTGTGTCACACAGCGGCCCACCAGATGCCTCTGGGGAGCCCACAGGCAAGAGGTATGTGCATGCCCTCTCTCCTGATGTTGCTCCCCTGCAATTGGTATTGAGAGGCCATAGCCACCAGACTAGTAGCCACTGATAGACCTGTCCACCATGAGACTTAGGCCACAAGTCTACACACACTAACTTGGGAGCAAGTTCCATTGAACTCACTTCTGAGAGGACAAGCACAGGATCGCACGGCTCTTTCACCTTAGAACTTGAGACTCTATTGGGTATAAAGAGTTATAATAAATGGGAATGAATTAATAAAATAGCATTGACACCCCATTAGCAACTGCTACCTGTGTACCACCAGCATTATGGCAAACTACGTTGTGATGCATGTGCAGAGACTTGGGTGATAGTGGTTAGGCACCAAACAGTATGGCCTTTCTGTCTGGAATTTGTCTGGGTAGGACAAACGAAAGCTGTGTCCTTCACTGTATGGCCCAGGGGCCAGTAGTGGGGTACAGCAACCCTACGTAGAGCTCCGTGGCTCGTTGTTTATTGGGCCTGTGTGAAACAAGATGATCAGGGGCCTGGAGCACCTTCTTTATGAGGCAAGGCTACAGAATCTGAGGCTTTTTAGTTTGGAAAAGAGGCAACACCAACTATGGGGAGACATGATCGAGGTGTATAAAATTATGCATGGAGTAGAGGGAGTGGACAGAGATAAATTTTTCTCCCTCTCTCACAACCCTTGAACCAGGGGGTCATCCCATGAAACTGAAGGCTGGGAAATTAAGGACCAACAAAAGGAAGTACACCACACATGATTAATCGATGGAGTTCTCTGCCATAGGATGTGGTGATGGCCACTAGTTTGTGTGGCTTTAAAAGGGGCTTAGACAAATTCACAGACAGGTCTATCAATGGCTACTAGTCTGGTGGCTATATAGGCCACTTCCAGCCTCAGAGGCAAGATGCCTCTAAATACCAGTTGCAGGGGAGTGACAGCAAGAGAGAGGGCATGTCCCCATCCACCTCTTGCCTGTGGGCTTCTCAGGGACATCTGGTTGGCCACTGTGTGGAACAGGATGCTGGACTAGATAGGTCTTGGGCCTGATCCGGCAGGGCTGTCCTTATGTTCTTAAGCGGCCAAAGCTGAATCCTCTGCATGGTGCCAAGTGACCATTCTCACTGCGCAGTGCTGCATTTTGCCCAGTGCCTGGGGGGCGGGACTCCTTTAAGGGGAACAGAGCCCTCTTGAGCCCCAGCACCATCCTGGAAGGCATGCCACAGAGTGCTGGGAAGTGTAGCCCTTTCCGGTGCTTTCCTCCTAGAGCTCTTAAGAGGGGGCTCTATCTCTCTTAAAGGGCCCTCCCAGCACTAAGAAATGCTCAGTACTGTTCGGAGGTCAACACAGTGGGAAATGGCTCTCGCACTAAAGGTGTTTTGCGGGGGGGGGTTTGCCAATGTGGCCCCCTCTTGAAAAATACTGAAGATATTTGGGTATGGGGCTGCAGTTCATAGTGGAGCATCTGTTTTGCACGCAGAATGTCCCACGTTTACCCTGGCAGCATCTCCAAGTAGGGCTGAGAAAGACTCTGCCTGAAACCTTGGAGAAGCCTTTACCAGTCTGTGTAGACAATACTGAGCTAGATGGGCCAATGATCAAGCTTGGTATAAGGCAGTTTCCTATGTGCCTATGTCCCACTGCACTAAAGGAATGGGTGTTAGTGGCTGTTTCTCTGAGCTGATCTCTTGAGGTTCTTTTTTCTTCCTTCCTTTTTTTTTAAAAAAAAGAACAATCAGAAGGCAACTAGCCAGAAAATAACCAGCCCTTTAAGTGTCTCAGTGCCCAATTTACCATGCACTTCTCTTACAATCTCCCTCTCATTTGTGACATTGTATCAGCATGACCGCCACTCTGAAAGCAGTCTGTCTTATTCAAATATTGCTGTTTTCATCTCTCCCTGCTCTGCCTGGCTGGTCTTTTTGGCTCCTGCTTCCTTGTCTGCCGGAGCCGTCAATGCGATCCCAGCAATCACGGCACATTTAAAGAGCCTTGTGCACTGGGCAGTTGTATCTGTGTGCTCACACTGCATTCCAAATGGGTATATTTCAATCAGGTTGAAGAAATTGGCTCCAGTGCTGTCAAATTTGCAACTCCTGTGTGTACAAAGCGACATCAGTGGTGTAGCTGGAACCCATTTATATCCAAGAGGACTCTCCCACTCTGGTGGTACCTAATCTCCTAACATTTTAACATGTTCAGCCTGCTCGGAATGAAAAGATGAATCACCCATTCGCAAATCGCAGAGGGGTGTGCTTCACGTCCAGTTGTGTCTGCTTATGTTGCTGCTAAATCCTAACAAGAGATGAGAGATAGCGGTAAAGATTAGGCAAGATTCTGCTCTTCAGATCCTGTGACTGGGACACTCTCTCCCCTTTTATCATCAAGAAAAATGGGAATGAGACTTAATTTTCCTAGCAAAATTGTGTGCCCATGCACAGCTACGGAGATGTTTCACTTGCAGAATTGTGTGCCAATGTGCAGCTAGGGAGATATTTCGCTTGCAAAATTGTGTGCTATGGACCAGCTATGGAGATGCTTTATTTGCAAGGATGATGGTAGAAAGGATGGGAAATTCTGCTTCAGGCTGTGAGTGTCAAGAGTCAGGGAAGCTGGCTGTCAGCCCAGATGGAAGGGAAAGGGGCATGATCCAAAACAGGCAAGGTTGAGTTCCGAGGAAGGCTGGCCAGGATTCATAGGGTGAGATGCAAGGGGTTATGCATACACCTGCATTGTGAGCAGATCAAGTCCTAAGTGGTTTTTTAAAATGTAATTTGCTTTGCGTGTCTGTTCCAGATAGGCAGACAGATAATAGCTAAAGGAGCTTTAGGAGAAAATATATCTGTAGAAGGAGTGACAGAAAGGTATGTAAAGGATTACTACGAGGATTACTGAGAGCAGGTACATACAGCACTTTTTACCACTCTAAAATGCTATATAAATACTACGTAGCGTTATCACTCAAGACATGGTGTCAGTGTAGGGCGTTTCCATGACACGTACATATTTACAATAGTAATTAATATTACTGTTATTAAACTGAAAAGACGTGACATTCCTTTGGCAAATCTTTAGAGGAGCTTCCAGTAACTGATACATGGCATCCATGAGTCCACAAGCCACTCATTATAACCAATCCATCTTGCACAGCCATGTTAAGTTTTTTCATTTCCATTGATTGCAAGCAATTTCCTTCACCATTTTGATGCTGCCTCCTCCTTGAGGAGATTCCCAGGAACTAACACATTTTTTTTGCTGCAGAGAATGAGTTTTCCTATAAATAACATATCTCCTTTGATGGGTTAGCTTTAGTGTAAGGCACCTTCAGACCATCTTGGCAATAAGATGGGATATAAATATTTTTTAAAAATATATTGCAAATCCTTTTAGAAATCTACCCTCGTAGAGTACAACTGGAAATTCTTTTCCATAAGCTCCATTAAATAAATGAGAGCTGCACAAAAGCTCCTTAGGAAGCTCAAGCCATTGGTCCAACTATTTCAGTATTGTCTGCACTGACTAGTGGTGGTTCTCCAAGGGTCTTTCCCAGCTCTTCCTGGAGATGCTGCCAGGGATTGAACCTGGGACCTTCAGCATGCAAAGCAGATGCTCCACCACTGAGCTAAGGCCCCATTCCTGGAAGGGTTCCAAGGCCACAATCCCTATGTGTCCTCCATTGAGCAAAGTGGAACTTGCTTCTGAGTCAATTTGGCTGGGATCGGATCTATTCGGTTTAACTTTATGCAGAGCAGAGCACGTGCTTGTTTATCAGTGAATTATCTGTCCTGTCCTGACTGCAAGTAGGGGCCCATGGGGGTGGGACTGATCCAGTCCTAACCAATCAAAAGAGCACCCACCTGGAATCACCCGGAATCAGCACAGCCGGCAGGGTCAGGCTGGAGTCCCAGGACCTTTGACAGCTCCAAGCAACCATATGTCCCACGGAGTTCTAGAGCCCAGCTGAGCCCTTAGACTGCAGCTGCTCAACTTCGGCCCTCCTGCAGAGATTGGCCTAAAAGTCCCATAATATCTGGCTATTGGCCACTGTGGCTGGGGACCCCAGCCAGGCCTGTTCTGTCCTGTGAGAGGTTGCCCTTCTTTCAGTCCTTGGTCTCAGAGAGGTCCAGAGTACTTGGGCCCATGGAAGGGTTTTCTCTGTTGCTGCCCCTTCACTTTGGAACTCTCTCCGCCCCTCAGATTGGTTTGCTATTCTTGTTTTATACACCACCCTGAACACCACCTTAAGTGGCACAGCGGGGAAATGCTTGACTAACAAGCAGAAGGTTGCCGGTTCAAATCCCCGCTGGTACTATATCGGGCAGCAGTGATATAGGAAGATGCTGAAAGGCATCATCTCACACTGCGCGGGAGGAGGCAATGGTAAACCCCTCCTGCATTCTACCAAAGACAACCACAGGGCTGTGTGGGTGCCAGGCGCTGAAATCAACTTGACGGCAAACTTTACCTTTACACCACCCTGAAATCTGTGGATTGGGCGGTATATTAAATCTTTTAATAAATAATAAATAAATTATGGGAGTTGTAGTTCCAAAACAGCTTGGGGACCTAAGTTAAGAAGGCCTGTCTTAGACCACTCCCCACCCAGGCCTGGCTACCTGTCCCAAGTTCTGCCCCACGTGGGATGGATGGTTTTAAAGGGTCATTCTTGTAGCCTTGCACTCCATGACACTCCATTACCACTCAGCAAGGTCTAGCCAGGCTCATAACTGGCTTTGCCTAGGAAGGGGTGGAGCCTGGGAAGTCCTTCGGGTAGTGTCTCCCCTTCCCAACCAGGGAGTGCCATTCCATAGGATGGTGGCTCAAAGCCTCCCATCTTGCAAAGTTCTGGGAGATGACATCCTGGACAAGTGTCACCATCTGCAGCTGATGCTTCCGTGGTCTGTACCACTGGACACTGGAGCTCCCCAGGATCTTCAAGCACTCTTCCCTTCTGAATCGGTGCCCTGCTCACTGCTTGAACATAAGGCCACAACATAAATTTGTTAGAGGTTATTGATTTTTACCCACAATAGGTAAAACAGCAGAGCACTAAGGAATGAGCATACACTCCAGTTACAGAGTAGGTAGCAGAGGATGGTTTGGATATTGCAGCTATTTAAAGAAAACACATGGAGATCCTTGTATGACTAAACACTAAATATTTATTGGTTAAATACACTTAGATAGGAAAGACCTATACCTAATCTAAAGGACTACACAGTGGATAGGTAAGGAGAGAGAGAGATGTTTCCATCTGCTCTCTAGGAGGAAAGGAAGGATTGTGACTCAGCACAGGAAGTGCTGCAGAGTCAGTTCAGGGGTCATAGAGTAGGGACAAATAGGGAGACCCTGACTCACTGTCTCTACTCCCAATGCCCCTAGTGGTCATTAGGACAGTTGGTGCAAAAGGTTGATGTACTGGAAGTTCATCTCCAACAAAACTCTGGTGGGCATTATGCATCCCTAACATTTGAGAATTCTAGGCTCACATGTAGTTTAAAAAACAAGTTCAAAATAACTACATTGGAGGAGATACCTAAAAACACCCTTTAGAAAAAGAACGACGAAACCCAGTGAAATATGACTCCCTCTGAAATCCTCATTAGCTATATGCTTAATAATGTATTTTACCTCCATTGGTTTCAATGGGATTTAAGTGCCTTGGGTGTTCTCTAAAGTGTCCCCTTACTGACTTCTGTGTAGAGAATGATTTCCCCCCAACTTCAGGAAATGGTTTCAGAATTTTTGTTGGAAGCATGAATGTTTATTGTCAAATTCTGGAAGTGTGAAAAAGTGCCTTCGGCTCAGGATTGGATATTAAAAGTCCGGGAGATTGTTAAACTGCTCAAGTTAATTAGGTTTTTAAAAAAAAAAAAAAAAGACTGATGAATAACAAGCTAGCGCATTTGAAAAGAAGTGGAAGAGATTTATTGAACCTTAGGAATGACAGGGAATTTTTAAAAAGCTTTATTGGGTTACATTTTGATTTGTGTTGACATGTTGAATTTTTTTATATCTGCTCTTAAAATATTTTTTTTAAGCAAGTTTATTTTGTCTTTGCTGGAAAGTCCATCAGTATATTAAAACCTGTGTTTTTGCTGGATAGAGGGGATTGGATTCTGGGAAATGGCTAGCCATAGAATTGTAAAATAAGAGACAGGAGGATTAAGAACTGATGGATGAGAATGAAAAGAGGCAGAGATGGAGGACAGAAATTTGTGAAGGGTAGTATCGGAGTCAACACCGACTCGACAGCACACTTTACCTTTAGTATCTTGGGAGCAGGTTTCCCACATTTGTCTGAAAGAATCCTGTCCAAAGGTGGGCTGTACATTTTAAAACCCTACTTTTTTTTTGGCCAGGATTTGAAAGAGTGCTCATCAGTGAAGCTTGGTGGTGGTTTTGCACATTTCCCCCTGGAGTGTTCTTTGCCCAGGAGAGGGTTAGGACTTGGAGCTTGTCTACTTTTGGGAGCCATAGCTGGGTGTGGAGCTTCTGCAGAGTTTCATTGCTCATGTTTTAACGATCAAGGACAGTTGTGTTTTAAGACTGCTTGCTCCTTGCATTTCTTCCTGCTCCTCCACACAGGAGATACTTCCTGTTGGCTAAGAGGGGCCCTCACAAGGACCACAGGTGTTGCAATACACATTCTAGAGAGGGGCACCCCAACCATGCCACTAGAGAAAAGGGGGCTTTCTGTCCATATCCTGCACAACTAAATCCAGAAGCCCACTACTACCCTCGCTAATTCTAGAGATGATCCAGAAAGGAGGGGAGGGATTATACAGAGGGCCATAGAAAAGGAACCAACCTAGCCAGTTAGCAGCAGAAGTGCCAGAGAAAGGGTACAAATATAGGGCTTTAAAACATGGACACCAAGTAGCCACAATGCCTGGAGAGCAGCACCAGAAACATTCATAAAATTTGTTAAAGCCATCTTCCTGCTCAACTGCCTGGACATTTCATATCTAGGACAACCATTTGCCTACATCCTGGATGGGACATCTGACTCCTGTACTGTCCAGGCTCATCCTGGATACATGGTGAACCTAGTTGCAAGACCCTATCTAAATTATGAGGTCACCCAATCAAGTAGAAGTGATTGTGTGGAAGCAAGGTAGGAGGAAAAGCTACCCAGGTTTTCCTCCTACCTTGCTTCCACACAACCAAAAATTGGGAGAATACAAAGCTCCCAAACCCGGGTAGAACACAGTTTTTGATTGTGTGAAGACCTATGTGTATGAAATACCTGATCACCTTTGGATGATTAACCCATTTAAAATGGATAGCACTAGCAGTTTTAGTAGCTTTTCCAATAGCTGTGGTTTGTATTCTCAAGAGGTGTATTAAAACAGCTGCCCTGCACTCCAGCATTCTCTTCTGGTTTTATTTTATTATTTAAATAAATACAAACACGCGCCATTGTACAGAGATCTAACTAGAACAATGCCAGTCCGAAGAATAAACGGTAAATGCACTACTTTCCAAGAAATGTCACTGTTACACAAGGGTTTTCTAAGGATACATCTTAACTGCAGGAGACTCCTTGTGTTTTCCAGCATGGCAAAAGCAAGAATAGCATTAACACAGAGAGGTGCTGGTTCGATAATTCAGAAGTTGCCCTGCGGGATGGATTTGGAACATGAATTTAGTGCTGCTGCTGGATCAATTAACTGACAGGAGCACTGTTGCAACACATGGAGCAGCGATTCTCTGAATAAGAAAGCTTGTGAGATGTTCATTGCAATGGTAAACATGACAGCTTGTTTCAGTTCTGGTGGGTTTTTTTTTAAATATTCATGGGAACATAGGAAGCTGCCTTCTACCAAGTCAGACCATTGGTTCACTTAGCTCAGCATTGACTACCATGACTAGCAGCAGCTCTCCAAGGTTTCAGGCAGGAGTCTTTCCCAGCCCTACCTGGAGATGCTGCCAGGGATTGAACTCGGGACCTTCCACATGTAAGCAGATACTCTACCACTGAGCTACGGCCCCATTACCTACAGGGAATATCTTTCGGTGCTCACATGCAGTCACCCATCCAAATGTAAACCAGGGCAGACCCCACTTAGCAAAGGGGGCAATTCAAGCTTGCTACCGCAGGACTAGCTTTCCCCCCCAACATTCAAATAATCTGGAATCGAAATACTGCACGGCTGATTTCTTATCATGCATCATTTTGCTAAACATACAGGGTAACTCAACCATATCAAACAGCTTGGTTGTTGAATACCTGATAGGCATTTTGTGTTAGGAGCCTATTTTGTGTTAGGAGCCTGTGTCCATATAAACTACCTTCAGGAGGGATGTAGTCCAAAAGAATCTTTCATTTTGGTGGTGCTTGGTGCTAGTGGCAGTTCAAGATCTCTGTGTGACTGAGGAACGGCACCAAATGCCAACCCCTACAGGCATTCCCCTACCCCTCCCCACCCCTTTTTTTTAAAGCAGAGGGCTTGTCGCCTTGCTGGCACCCCAAAAATCTGCTGCCTGAGTGCCTACCTTACCCAAGGCAAACAGCTCCAAAAAAGGCCCCAAGAAACAGTATTCTTTTCTGCACCCACAAAATAGTGTGCAAATATATTTTTCCACACTTGGATTAAAATTTGGCAGAGTTGTTGCCGGCCATCATGTGTTGGGCCACATCCAGCTCACCTGCTGCCAGATGGCCGTCCATTGTCTGCATTATTTTCCTGCATGGCTCCAGGCTAGAATGACCCCAGCCAAGAGGCATACAGAGAAATGTGTGGGTGTCTAGGATGCAGAAACTTTAAAATGAAAAGCTGTTAACATCGGTGACATTTCTAGTATATTAAGGCCAACCTAGACAGTATAAAGGAGGTCTCCCAGCTGCGTTGTGTTTTCCTTTCCTTAAAATCAGTTATAAGAAGTTCCTAGTCTGGGCTAAGGCAGGGGTTCTCCAACTTAGATCCCCAGATGTTGTTGGACTACAACTCCCATCATTCCCTTTGGCCATTGTGGCTGGGCAACAACAACAAGGATTGATTAATAACTGGATGATAAAGAAAACTATAGGGGCATCATCAGTCACTGCTTCCATTCAAGTAAACCCTTCCCCAGGAACAACAAGAACCATGTAGTCAGATCCAAGCACTTAAACAAAAACAAATTCCCTGATGCATCTAGCTAAATTGGTCCCTATCCTTCCTACTTACTTCCAGGTAAGGGACTCCCAGTTGATTTCCAGCCCAAGGCTATTAGACTCCCTTTGTCCTACAGTAGTTGCTGATCAGACCTCCTTCATAGGCCTCCAGGGAGGAACTGAACTCTAACACACCCCTCCCCTACTCCTCTATAGGCTGTTGTCCCATAAACCCTGCTCCTCATTCTGGATTGGGCCACAGGGATTTGATTCTCCTGGGTGTTCTTCCTTATTTGGAGAGGCCTGCCTCCCAAGCAGTTACTCTGATTGAGGCCTCATCCCACTTCAAGCCTGATTATCGCTACATATCTAGTTGGTGCTCAGCCTCCATGGAGTACTAGAACCATGCCAATGATGCTGCCTTGGCTTGTAGACATCAGCACCAAAAGCAAATGCACACTTTGTCAGACCTCACAATGTAGCACACTCAGGTGCCAAGATTAACTTCTCAGGCAATATCTTCGCTTTTGTCGCTATTGATCATAAGACAAAAGGGTGACAGAAAAATACAGTGTAAAATGGTTTTATCTGATATTAAATCAGTCTCATCATGGGGTTTGAGCATGAGTTCAACACCTGTGACAGAAATTAAGGCTCCTCTTTCTAAGGATGTCAAAAGGTTTTATTACATGGAAGCAGACAAGGCATCTTGCTGCTCGTACACCTGTAAAACATTGCCCTGTTCTCATGAATGGCCAAGTTCAGAGACAAGCCACAGGCCAGCTCAGGTCTAGTTCCAGAGCAGTGTTCCCTGTAATAGGGATTCCCAGGCAGGGGCAGAGCCACCATTACACAGTAGGGTTCAAAGAACCCGGGCCGCAAATCAAAAGGGCCACCAAAGCCCTCCTTGCGTGTGACATCATGAGCAAAAGGGGCATGGCCTGCTCACTGGAGGGCCCGCCCCTGCCCTCCAGATCACATTTCCAGCCAGCATTTGCTGGCTAGGTGCATTTATTTCCCTTTCTCTCCCTTGCTGGAGGGAGAGAAAGGGAAATAAATGCAGCCAGTCAGCATACGCTGGCTGGAAAGAGCCCTGGAGAGCATGAATGGGCTCTCCAGAGCCTGGGCCATGCCCCTTTGCACATGACATCATACACACATGGATGTGGCCCGGGTGTGGCCTCCTGTGAGGGAGAGAAAAGGAAATAAATGCACCCAGCAGGCAAACGCTGGCTGGAAATGCAATCGGAGGGCTGGGGCATGCCCTCTTGGAACTGAGCCATGCCCTCTTTGCATGTGACATCACACACATGGGTGTCAGGCGCAGCAGGGCCACCAGCAGGAAGAACATGGGCTGCCATTCTGCTGGCAATGCCACTGTTCCTAGGTACTGTTGACAACAACTCCCATCATCCCCAGCTGCAATGGCCTTTGGCTGGGGATTATGGGAGTTGTAGACGTCAATATCTGGGAATCTCTGTTAGAGGGAATGCTGTTCCAGAGGCCATCAGGGATCCAAAGCAGTAGAGCAGTAGAGCAGGGCCGCATAGCTTTGGCCCTCCAACTCCCATCATCCCTCACTGTTGGCCACTGGAATGGGAGACAGGCATCTACGAATCCACTTATCAGTGCACCAGTGGTATGTGCACCCAGCACCACACAGATCTCTTCCCCATAGTTCTCATTTCCACTGCCACTTTAGAGAAGGTCAGGAATAGCAGGAATCCTTTCTGAGCAGCAGGAGAGGACTCTCGCTGTTTCTTAACATCTCCACATCTCTGTGCAAATGACAGAAGACCCACTTCTTTCCTGAACCTTTTGCCTGTGTGCCAGAAAAGGATCTGAGGAAAGGGAAGGGAAGGGATTCGTGTCGACTTCAAATTATGGCTGGCTGGTAAGCTGATGGCACAGCGGGGAAATGACTTGACTAGCAAGCCAGAGGTTGCCAGTTCGAATCCCCACTGGTATGTTTCCCAGACTATGGGAATCACCTATATTGGGCAGGAGCGATATAGTAAGAGGCTGAAAGTCATCATCTCATACTGCGCAGGAGGAGGCAATCAGTGTTCCCTCTAACATTTCCAGATGTTGTTGACTACAACTCCCATAACCCCAAGCAAAAGCCATTGCAGCTGGGGATTCTGGGGATTGTAGTCAACAACATCTTGGAATCTGGCAATGGACAGCCCGGCCCGTATTCTGCCAAAGACAACCACAGGGCTCTGTGGTCACCAGGAGTTGACACCGACTTGACAGCACACTTTACTTTTTAGTAAGCTGAGCCTGAGTTTGTGGATCCCGATGGGGGACAGTTCCAGATTGCAATCTAGCAGCTCCCATTGGCATCCACATGCTCTGTGAGAGCCGATAGACTGCAACAAGCATTGCTGTCAGGCAACACAACAATCATGCACTTGGGCTACAGCTACTGTCAGCTGCATAACAGCCTCCCCTGGATGACAGAGTCGATAAAGTGCTGTGACTCTGATCACCACTTTGGCAACTTGTCCACCCCCACAAGGTTTTCAGCTGGTGGTTTGCACAAGGTTTTCAGCACGAGGTTTTCAACAACTGAGCAGAGCTATTCCTTTTGCTCAGACTTGTGTGTTCTTTGAGAGATAAGTGGCAACTGGATGTTGCTCGTCACTTACTGCTAGAATATAATTTCCAGTCCTCCATTTGTGGTCCATTAGATGCATTTCCAGAAGGATTCATTAGAAACCTTCCCAGAGTCTCCCATCGGTTTGTGCTCAAAAGCCAGTCTCCACAACAAAAGCCCCTGGACCAATTAACTGTGAGCCTCCACTACCCCATTCTCTTTTTCTGTGTCACTTTCCTCCCCAAAGCCAACGTGCCAGCTATCATAAGTAAGGAGCCAATTGGATTTTTTTCAGCTAGAATTTCTTTTAGGGTAGCATTGATGTGGATGCAGAGTGGCCATGTTGACACACAAACACCCCAGAGTCCTGCATAAAGCAGGGAATCAGAGAAAGCCACGTGCAGGGAAACAGCAGAGAGAGAGAGAGCGAGAGAGAGAGTGAGAGAGAGAGCAAGAGCTCAAGCATATCAGAAGTGCTGCCACCGTCAATGGCACATTAGAAAGGAATATGAATGGAAAAAATCATGGCCAAGATCAGGGCCCTGGTCCCCTTCACAGTAAGAGAGATAGCAAATGGAGAGGAGGGAATGGAAGGGAGGGGAGGCTAGGAAGGGATCCAGTGCAGCTACGTGTACTTGTCTGCCTGATAACAGGTGGCCAGCTTGTGCTCTCTCTCGTTGTTGCCGGACTACGGCTCCCATCATCCCCTGCTGCAACTGGAGCAATTGCAACTGCTGGAATGGAGAGCCTGCTTGTTGTAGGAGTTATTGCTGAACAAGGATCAGGGAAACCTGAGCTCAAATCCCCCTTCAGCCATGAAACTCACTGGGTGACTCTGGGCCAGTCACTTCTCTCTTAGCCTGACCTACCTCACAGGGTTGTTGTGAGGAGAAACGTAACCATATACACTGCTTGAACTCCTTGGAGGAAGAGCAGGATAGAAATGCAAAAATTTAAAAATATATATTGCAAAAACCAAGTATAGAGTTCCAGCAAAATATGTCACCTGTGTTCATCACTTACGACGGCCTCCTTCGCACATATTATCCCCAAACCTGTGGGACCATCTCATGGGAAACAGATCCAGGGCTGCTGTGTGTGTTTATGAAGGGGATCTTTCAGGACCTGAGATGCCTGGGGAAGTGGAATCTCTTGTATGAAACATATCCAAGGATGGGAAGCATCCTGAAAACCGAGGAAAAGCCCAGCTCAGCAAATCAGTCCTAACATCATTAAGGCAGAACCAGGTTGTGATCAACTCAGCTTTTAAAGTCTCCTCATTATTAATATTTTGGTGGCACTGTGGAGTTTGCTGCAGAGCTATCCTTCCTAGACTCGGCTTTCACCCTATCGGAGGCATCTCCCGCTAAGATTACCCTTTGCTAAATGAGCAAAGAGGCAACTTTTAAAGCAGTGACATTCTCATATTAAGTAGGGGAAGAACAACTGTCCCTTTCCAACAGCCCAGCATAGCGTCTTTCCAGTGACGGTTGCTGGTGCCTTGTGTTTCTCGTTGTAGACTGTAAAACCTTTTGGGGCAGGGAATCATCTCCCCCTGCCCTGTGTAAGCCACTTTGTGAATGTTTTGTTGGAAAGGGGTATATATAAATGCTGGCTGTCATACTGTGCAATGTTATGTGTGCATTGTAACGTTGTGTTTCCATTATGCAGGACAGGTGTTCTGCAAGCACAAACATTGTGCAAATGGAATTCTGTGATGGTGTGGCCACTAGAGTCAAGGTCAGTAGATACAGCCTTTCCGCCCCCCCTGTCATGTGTTCATCTTTGCTCATGTGTTCACGGAACATGGTGGGAGAGGAAATACATGCATATCAGTAGAGTGGAATGGTTCTCAACTTCAGGCCTCCAGATGTTGTTGGACTACTACTCCTAGCCATTGTGGCTGGGGATGATGGGCAGTGTTCCCTCTGACAGGGATTCCCATATGTTGTTGACTATCACTCCCAGAATCCCCAGCTGCAATGGCTTTTGCTTGGGGATTATGGGAGTTTTATTTATTTATTTATTTGTTTGTTTGTTTGTTTGTTTGTTTGTTTGTTTAGTAGATTTATATACCACCCTTCCGATACGGCTCAGGGCGGTTCACAACATGATAAAAACAATTAAAACCAAATTAACAATTAAAATCAAACTATTAAAACACAATAAAACCAATAAAACAGCTAAAAGCCCTGAAAATCAGGGCAACAATTTAAAACAGTTTAAAACAATTAATCATTTAAAACTCTGGAAGGCCAGGCCAAATAAGTACGTTTTAAGGGCTCTCTTGAAGGACAGCAATGATCTCAGCTTACGAATTTCTGCCGGGGGTGCATTACATAGCCCAGGAGCAGCTACAGAGAAGGCCCTCCTCTGCGTCGCCACCAGACGAACTGGTGGCAACTGGAGACGGGCCTCCTCAGATGACCATAATGTGGACTACTACGTGTAGTTGACAACATCGGGGAATCCGATGGTGATGGGAATTATAAGGCCTGTTCACACAATAATCAAAATCAGGGTAGGAGACATTCTACCCTGGTTTGCATGATTGTGTGAACTCATGAAAATCCCTCCATCTATATGCTTATATGCAGAAGGTTCCATGTTCCCTCCCTGGCAGCTTCTCCAAGACAGGGCTGAGAGAGACTCCTTCCGCAGCCTTGGAGAAGCCACTGCCAGTCTGTGTAGACAATACTGAGCTAGATGAACCAATGGTCTGACTCAGTATAAGGCAGCTTCCCATGTTCCTATATTCCTAGGGCAGTCCGGCTTCTGAACCCTGCTCTTAACCAAGGTCAGAGGAGAGGAGCAGAGAGGAGAGCTCTCCTACTTTGCTCTTCTGGTTGTTTGGATCCACTTACCTTTCTATCCAGCCACTGGGACTCAGAAGGCCGGGAAACAATAAAGAGCTGTGGCTACAGGGGCTGCCGACCATGGATGTTTGCCACCCTGCAAAGCACACTGTATGATCATGTCGCTGGAGTGGCTTCGGCTGGGTCTGCCTCCTGCTTCTTTGTGGCCAATCAGAGGGCAGTTGCTGACATTGTGAGGCTTTCCAGTCTACTTGCTGCAACAAACCAACCAACCAACCAACCAACCATACTGGGAAGGCCTGCTAGGCCTTTGGAGGGCTTGGCACGCTTGCACCTCTTGATTTCAGCAATGAAGTGAAATCCAATCAGTAGTTAATTTAAATCACACCTGGCTTAACCATGTGCTTCCAGGGTTTGTTGAGCCAGAGGCTCTGCTTATGATTTGCTACTAACATAGGAGTTGTTGTTTTTTAAGTCCTCCATCCCACCCCCAAATGGTTCTGTGAATAGGCCTATAGCAGGCCTGTTCAACTTAACTGCCCACCTGCCCTCTGTTTTTGGACTGATTTATTGATTAAGTGCCATCAGGTTGGTGTCGACTCTTCACAACCACATGGATAGATTCTCTCCAGGATGAGTTTTTGGGCTACAACTCCTATAATCACACTCCCCTGGAAGCAACAGGTACGCAGTCTGGGGGTGCTTCTGGATCCGAACCTCTCCCTGGTGTCCCAGGTTGAGGCAGTGGCCAGAGGTGCTTTTTATCAGCTTCGGCTGATACGCCAGCTGCATCCGTTTCTTGAGATGAACGACCTGAAAACAGTGGTCCATCTGCTGGTAACTTCTAGACTGGATTACTTCAATGCGCTCTATGTGAGGCTGCCTTTGTACGTAGTCCAGAAACTGCAGTTGGTTCAGAATGCAGCGGCCAAGTTGGTCTCTGGGTCATCTAGGAGAGACCGTATTACTCCAGTGTTGAAGGAATTTCACTGGCTACCAATACGTTTCCGGGCAAAATACAAGTTGCTGGTTATTACCTATAAAACCCTAAACAGCTTAGGCCCTGGGAATTTAAGAGAACGTCTTCTTCTTCTGAGCCCAACTGCCTGTTAAGATCATCTGGAGTGGTTCGTGTGTGGTTGCCGCCAACTCATTTGGCGTCTACTTGGGAACGGGCCTTCTCCGTTGCTGCTTCTGGACTTTGGAATTTGCTCCCTGTTGAATTAAGAGCCTACCCATCTTTGGCAGCTTTTTAAAAGGCACTGAAGACACGTTTATTCACTCAGGCTTTTAATTAGATTCATGGTTTTAATTTTTAATGTTGGTTTTAAATGTTTTTAACGTTAATGATTTTAATGTTTAAATGATTTTGATTGTTTAATTGATTTAATGTTATAAATGGCTTTAATTGTACACCGCCCAGAGACCCAAGTTTTGGGCGGTAAAATAAAAATGTGTTACATAAATAATAAATACAAAATAATCCTCAGCCACAGTGGCCAATCGCCAGGGATTATGGGAGTTGTAGGCCAACATCTGCAGCAGGGCCGAAGTTGAGCAGGTCTGGCTTATAGTCTAGCAACATTTGGGAATCCAAAGTTGCTAACCTCTGAGCTAGAATAAGGCACCCTGCTGGATGGGTCATTGGGTCTGCTTCTCTTTATTTACCAGCTTCTGGTAGGAACAGCCCTGCAATTTTCTAGATCCTCCAAGTGGAATGAACGAATTCATCCATTTTTGAAAACCAACCAGCCTCTTCAGATATTTACTACAACAATGCAATGATGGGTATTTTGATGTGAATGATTAAAATCCAGGGCTTGACTAGACACTAATTGCTATTGATTGTATAATGATATTGTGGGATGGTAAAGCTGGCTTTATATTGACAGTCAAAAGCAATTGACTGAAAACTCATTATCCATTTTTAGCCTTTTACAAGTTAAAGTGCCTGGATTCAGATGGCGGAGGGAGGGGGAGAGGAGGAGGAGAGAAGAAACATTATTTCGTAATAAGAATCATCCTAAAGAAGTGGCAGTTCTACGTTGGCAAGAGCTTTTTGTTAAAAAGTACTTTTCCTCATTCCTAATGGAAGCATTGACTCCGTTGGGTGCTAAAATGTGGTCATAAGACCATACTAACAGCCCTGCTGGATCAGGCCCAAGGCCAGCATCCTGTTTCACACAGTGGTCCACCAGATGCCTCTGAGAAGCCCACAGGCAAGAGGTGAGGCATGCCCTAACTCCTGCTGTTGCTCCCCAGCAACTGGTACTTAGAGGCAACTTCTGAGGCCTCTGAGGCTGGAGGTGGTCTATAGCCACCAACTAGCAGCCACTGATAGACCTGTCCTCCATGAATTTGTCTAAGCCCCTTTTAAAGCCATCCAAGCTGGTGGCCATCACCACATCCCATGGCAGAGAATTCCATAGATTAATTATGTACTGTGTGAAAAAGTACTTCCTTTTGTTGATCCTAGATTTTCTGGCCTTCAGTTTCATGGGATGATCCTGTGTTTTAGTGTTGTGAGAGAGGGAGAAGAATTTCTCTCTGTCCATTCTCTCTAACCTCTCTACTCCATGCATAATTTTATACACCTCTATCGTGTCCCCCCAAAGCCTCCTCTTTTCCAAAAAAAAAAAAAAAGCCTGGTCATGTCATGAATATGCTCTTTGCTTATGCAAAATGGATCTCGTGTAAAATCAGTTGATTTATAGATATACAGGCACTGGCCGCAATCTTGAAGGGAGCCTGTGCAATGTGATTGTGCATTTTTGGCAGGGACCACCTGCCCTTGGCTGAGGAAGGTCATTTAGACCCCTTCTAATGGCATTTCAACCCTTCTGCTCACACCACATGCACTGCAGCCCACACAAGAGGCCCGCAAACAAGCAGTCTCACACAAGCATATGAAATGTGAAAGGGGAGGGGGGTGTAGAGGGGCACTGTTTTCCTGCAACCCCGGAAAGGGGTCATGATGATTTCCTAGGAGGGGATATGTATATAAGGGTGGGCAAATGAACCTGGGGTATTGTCCACCATAATAAGGGAGGACACTGTGATGGCAGACCCAGTGGAAGCAGACCAGGCACCCCCAACATACTCTTGCCCCCTTGCCAGCTTGAGAAGATTAGCCTTCTCATGAGAGGGCCAGTCCACTGTGGAGGACCAGGGTCTTTGTGGGCCTCAGTTGTCTACTGGACTATGCCCTCATGAGTTCGGCTATTCGAACCTAGGGGATCCCCATTCGTGTGGGCCCCCCATTCTCACTGGTTAATAGTAGAGCTCATGATTTGTACCTTTCCCCTCACCACTAATGATCTGTATCTTCCCCTCACCTTCCCTTCGCCTTACATGTTCCGATGCCTTGCCGACTAATCCACGTGTCGGTGTGGTCCCAGGTGAGCACAGTGGGGAAGTGCCGGGGATAGATCCCTCTCCCAGGCTCTGCTTGGCATATGCAGCACATGCAAATTGGCTGCCATGGGGAATTGTGGGTGTGGGGATCCCCTGTCTTCAGCGATCCCTATCGAGCCGGGTGGCAGCGCCGCTCAAATATCATCATGCGCATGTGCCAGGGCACAACCAGACTGGCAGAGGGGGTACATGGACTGCTTCTCGGTGGCATTACCAAGACAGGGAATGTTGTCAGGGTGCCCTTGCTCTGTGCTGGCATAGATCAAGCAACCAGTCTGGGTGGCATTAGCCCTCTGGCCCACATCTGTCTCTCCATGTCCTCTCACTTGCATGAGGGAATAGGAGCACTAGACATTGTTGCAGCCTGGAAAGAATCCATCCTGCAATGAGATGCGGTGCTGCTCCAGATGGATGGTCCTTCTCATGAGTAGTGCCAGGGTGTCTCTCCATGGCCTTCCACTCCTGTGAGCGAGTTGTCCATTGTCAAGCGGTATCTGTTAGCACCACACAGGACGAATCTCTCCTGTAAAGTGATGGAATACTGCTCCAGATGGACCTTCCTTCTCATGAGTAATGCATTTGGCCTGCATGCTCCCACACAATGGGAAGAGGCTGGGCCCCTCTTCTCCTACCAACTTGTAAAAAAAGAAGAAGAAAGGATGTAGTCAACCAGGAAGGGCAGGTGCTGCCCCTCGACAAAGACAGAGGATGCAACTCCCTGGGCATGTGTCACCTTTGTTGGGGAAAGAAACAGCTGCCAGGTTTATGGTGCCATTGGGACTGCAGATGCTTTTGCAAACAATCCCTCGACACTTGAGCTGTGTGGACCTCCCCACAGCGTGTCTGCCTTGTCATTCCATCCCTCTTTTCTGCAGATTGCCTAAGAGGACGACATGAGACACAGTGGAAGCCTGCATGTCGGGGTGCTCCCGGGTGGGCATAGTGGGGAAGTGCTGGGACAGATCCCTCTCCCCATTCAAACTTCCTGGGTTCTGACCAGCATTGTGATGTATGCAGATCGGCCACCATCGGGAATCAAATACGTGGGGAGCTCCTGTCTTCAGCAGTCCCTGGCGACCCGGCTGGCCATCTCATACAAGAATAAACTTTCATATTTGCAACCAGAATGGCGGAGGTAGTGGTGGTTGGAGTGCTTCTAGGCGGCATTCACCAAGGGAGGGAATGGAGTTGTTGGGGTACCCTTGCCCGGTGCTTGCATGCTTAAAGCATCCAGGCTGTGCAGTGCTAGCCCTCCGGCCTGCATGCATGCCCCCATGGCCTCTCACTCTCATGAGGGACTGGTCCGCTCCTGCTAGCATTAGCCATCCTCATCACATAGGAAGAATGTTTCCAGCGATGGGATGCAGTAATGCTCCAGATGGACGGCCCTTCTCATGAGCAGTGCAAGGGTGTCTCCATGGCCTTTCAGTCTCGTGAGGGAGTTGTCCACTGCAGAGCAGTATCCACCATCCTCACACTTGGAAAATCACTCATGTGAATGGATGGAATAATTGATCCCCTGCAAAAGACACTGAAGAAGAGAATCAGCCACTGTTCCTCAGCTGTCCTGTATCCATTTCTATAACCCTGAGACATACAATGAAAATAGCTAATAAATCCCAGTTCTGAATGTTTCTTTTCCAATTGTGCTTTAAATTGTTTCTGCTTTTGCGTCCTTCAAAATTTTTGTTTTCGTGTCATCATATATTCTACCACCACCACTCCTCATTTATGTACAGTGACTCACACAGGGCAGCTGAGGACAGTGGCTGATTCTCTTCTTCAGTGTCTTTTGCAGGAGATCAATTATCCTGGAAAAGCACCCAGAAATTAGGCACAGTGCTGCATGAACCAAACTCAAATCTATCTGAAAATATCAAACTAAAAAGAGATCCATCCCCACCACCCAGATACCAGTCCTCTTGATATAAGACAATTCCTTTGTCATTAATATCTGGTGAATTATACAGATGGCCATGGGCTGAAACGAGCTTTTAGATTACACATCCTGAGAAATGCTGCCTTTCTCTATCAAGCCTTTTAAAGCAGAGAATCATATGTTGCTGTCTCGTGTGCTAGAAAAGTCAGTCCGTTTCAGGCAGAAATCTTCAATGCCACTCAACTAGTCTGCATGAGTAAGGAGTGGTTTGGAATTGCTTTGTGTACATACATTCTGGCACTCTTTAGTTTGACCCAGAGTTTCCATGGACTTTGGAATGCTAAGTCAAAAGTGTCCTCACTGCTCCAAAGCAGTCAATTATGCAGCCCAAGGGCTTCTGTGTCATCACTGGATGTAATATTACATCAGAGTATCTAACAGCAGCCAGTACTTGGGCATCACATTCACTTGTGGTATCCTTCTGGATCGCCTGGGGGAGTTGGGGATAGGGGGCACTGCTTTGCAGTGGTTCCGTTCCTATCTCTCGGGTAGATTCCAGATGGTGGAGCTTGGTGACAGTTGCTCCTCAAAACAGGAGCTGTTATATGGAGTCCCTCAGGGCTCCATTCTGTCACCAATGCTTTTTAACATCTACATGAAACCGCTGGGTGAGGTCATCAGGAGGTTTGGTGCTGGGTGTTATCAGTATGCTGATGACACCCAAATCTACTTCTCCTTTTCATCTTCGGGTAATGGCACTCATTCTCTAAATGCCTGCCTGAAGGCAGTAATGGGCTGGATGAGAGATAACAAATTGAAGCTGAATCCAAGCAAGACGGAGGTGCTCATTGTGGGGGCTCAGAATCTGAGGGGTGAGTTAGATCTTCCTGTGCTGGATGGGGTTACACTCCCCCAGAAGGAGCAGGTGCGCAGCTTGGGAGTACTCCTGGACCCAGGCCTCACCCTGGTATCTCAGGTGGAGGCCATGGCCAGGAGTGCTTTCTATCAGCTTTGGCTGATTCGACAGCTGCGCCCATTCCTCGAAGAGGAAGACCTCAGAACAGTGGTGCATCAGCTGGTAACCACCCGGCTTGACTATTGCAATGCGCTCTACGTGGGGCTGCCTTTGTACGTAGTCCGGAAACTTCAGTTAGTTCAGAATGCGGCAGCCAGGTTGGTCTCTGGGGCAACCCAGAGAGACCATATGATGCCTGTTTTGAAACAGCTACACTGGCTGCCGATATGTTTCCGGGCAAAATACAAAGTGCTGGTTATTACCTTTAAAGCCCTGAACGGCTTGGGTCCGAGATATCTTAGAGAGCGCCTTCTTTTACATGATCCCCACTGCACGTTAAGGTCATCTGGGGAGGTCCGTCTCAAGTTACCACCGGTTCGTTTGGTGGCGACTCAGAGGTGGGCCTTCTCTGTGGCTGCTCCTGGACTGTGGAATGCACTCCCGGCAGAAATTTGCAATCTTAATTCTTTGCTGTCCTTCAAGAGAGCCCTTAAAACCTATCTGTTTGGCCTGGCCTTTCAGGGTTTTTAATTTAGTTTTAATTGTTTTAATCTTAACCTGGTTTTCAGGGTTTTAATTGTTTTGATAGTTTAATTGTTTTTTAAGATGTTTTTAAATTTGATGTTTATATTTGTATTTCTATTTTAATTGTTTTTAATGATTTCTGGTTTTTAATTGTAAACCGCCCTGAGCCAGCTTGGAAGGGCGGTATAAAAATCAATCAATCAATCAATCAATCAATCAATCAATCAAATAAATAAATAAATAAATAAGAAAAAAAGAAAAAACCTCATGTGCATTTTAAAGACTAGCAAATTTACTGGAAACTTTTTTTTTTTTTTTGCTCCAACACACTCCTCAGCTTCAGCAGAAACTGCAAAAGAAAGAAGGACCCACTGTGATGTCAGATAGTAGCCGCATTCACACGTAACACAGAACTGCAATTAAATGGGGCAGAGGTTGGGATTTGTGTGTGTCCAAATGCATGAAACTGCAGTTTCATGGCAAAGCAATCTGTGGTTTCCCTCGCCAAACTCAAGTTTGAACCTTCGGTTTGTAGCGAGTTTTGCAGCCCCAACCTGAGGTTTTGGCATGGCAGCATTATGTCTGAATGCGGACACTGCCATAACCATGGTTTAGTGCTCTTTCTGGAACAAAAATAATAGAGATGGCAGCCCAGACCCACCCGGGATTGCACTCACTCCATGCCTGTGGCACTTCTTGCTGGCTGCCTCTCAAAGTACATGCGCCACCCCCGTCTCCAACTGAATAAAGCAGTTGCTTGGCAACAGGGATGCCTCTATGTCCCATCCCAAACTTTAAATCCTATCAAATGGGAAAGTCCCATGGGGAATGCCCTCTTCCCACTCTGTCCTTTGTCCCCCCCACCCTACTGGCAATCAGGAGAGAAAGGGGATGGGATAGCAATACAGGCACTATGTTCTTTGCTCTCCAAAATGAAATGATAAAGATGTATGTTCACAAGCACATGCAGCTGCGGTGGCACCATAAATTGGGGAACCCAACTAGATCACTGGGAAGGTAACCTATGGCAGGGCGGTGATACCTGGGGTCAGGCTTAAAAGGCAGCCACCCAGGAATTCTTGACTGGCTCAGGTCTTCTTTCTGTACAGTGATGTTGGGGAAGGGGCCCCCAGCCCCTTCCCCTTGAGTTAACATGTGGAGTTCTAGGGCTAATGAACCGCCTAGCAGGAGAAGCATTGCCTCCAGTGAAATGAGTGATTCTACATGTGTGGTGATGATGGATACTGCTCATGAGCAGAGTGCTCACTCATGAGAGTGGAAGGCCATAGGGATACCCCTTCACAACTCATGAGCAGAACCATCTGGGGGGACAGGAGGATCAGGCAGAATCACTAATAACTTGTGATGAAAGCCTTTCTCCCACTGACCACTCTCTCATGAGAGTGTTAGGCCATGAAGACATGCATGCATGCTGGACAGCAGATGTCACCCAGCTTGGTTGCTCCACACGAGCAAGCCATTGGGGATGGGTACCCCAGCAACACCTCTCCTAAATTCTCAAATTCTCATTTGGGTGCATCAAAGGATTGGGGATGGAAGATGGATAGGTAAGAAGATGGATAGGTACCAAATGCAGTTGCGAAACATAAAAAAGAGAATTTCCTAATAGATGTTAAAGTATATTATATCAATGGTAAGAGAATATATATATGTGAGGAGTAAGTATACAGCGTACAATATCCCAATGGGTAATAACACAAAACTCAGAATGCTGAAAGAGACAAAGAGCTGAACAATGTCAAGTAACCAATGAGTGATGACACAGTTATCAGAATGCTGGAAGATTCCCCAGAGAGGTAACTGTGTGGAAGTTGTATCATTAACCAGAGAGAATGGGGCCCCCACAAAAGCAGAGCCCCCTTTTTTGGATGGCTCAACTCATGAGCGTGCAGTCCGACAGAAGACCAAAGGCTCTTCGAACTTAATGTCCTCCCCAGTAGACTGGCCATCTCATGAGAGTGCTAATCCCATGGCGGCAAGCCGCCACGGGGGCAGAAGTGTGGTTTGGTCTCCATGGATTGCTTTGCTGTGGTGAGCCCTTGCAAGAGCATCCTTGGTCACAGTGGGCCAGACTGCAGAATTCTTTGCCCTCCCTCACATACATATCCTCTCCTAGGAAGTCATCATGTACCCTTCCCGGAATAACAGAAGAATAGTGCCCTTCAGCATCCCACTGCTGCCATAAATTGTGCTTGTGCGAGACATTTTTGTTGTAGGGGGTCTTTCAAGGGCATTGGTGCAACCACTGTCAGATGAAGGGCTTGCATGGCATTTAAAGGGATTTAAATGCCCTTTTCCTGCCATGGGTAGGCAGACCATTCCGAAAAGGCACAATTGTGCTCACCACAACCCCTTGAAGATCGTGGCCAGTGGCTGCTGCCCTACAGATGTGATGACAGTCTGGTGACATGAGAATTATGGAGCTTGCTGGGATGTGGACCTGGTGGTCTAGGAGGAGGGAGGCGCACCCCTGCCCAGACACCTGAGGCTGCCAAACCATAGTTGGATGAACATCTGCAATGTGATTAATGGTTCAAAAATTAGCCGCGGGTTCAACCTCTGGTTCCATGTTATGTGCAAATGTGGCCATTGGCAGCATAATTTGGATAATCTCCAAACCACGGCTTGGAGGATTGAGAACAAACCTGATGAGCCTTGGGCAAGAAGAGAAGCAGAGGCTTCTAATTTGCAACACACTCTTGTTTGCTGTTCCAAACAAATTTAGTGGTGGTGGTGGTGGTGGTGGTGGTGGTGGCGGCGGCAGGGGAGAGAAAAATATGGTTTAGGCAAAATCTGGAGAGTTTGAAACAGCCCTATACATTGCTGTTATTGATATTATATTATATAAATGATGCTTAGATACCACTTTTCAGCAAAAACATAGCAACATAAACAACATGGTTCCTTAGCCCCAAAGTGCTCACATTCTAAAAGGCAACATAAGGTAGACACCAGCCACAAACACTGGAGGGATGCAGTGCTGGATGCAGTCGCTCCCTTCCTGCTAGATAGAGGCAAATCACCACTTTAAAATGTGCTTCTTTGCTCAGATGGGGGGGAAGGTGGTCGCTCAGTGTGGGGGTCAGGTGCTTTGCTTGCAGGACATCCCAGGTTCAATCTTGGGCACCTCCCAGTAGAGCTGGGAAAGACCCCTATCTGAAACCTTGGAGAGCTGTTGCCAGATCATATAAATGGCATTGAGCTACATAGACCAAGAGCCTGACTCAGTATAAGGTGCCTCCCTCTGATTTGTGCAAACCATGACTTGACCAAAGAACTGGTTTTGCTTCTAATCTGCCTCATGGTCTGGAACAGAGATACCCAACTTTGGGTCCCCAGTTGTTGCTGGACTACAGCTCCCACTATCCCTAGCCACAATGGAGGAACCCCTGGTCTGGAGGGTCATCTGAATGGAGCCATGGAATTGGATCCAATGGTTCCCTTCTTCCAGTGGAAAGAGTCCTTTTCTGGAGGAAAGAGAACTTCCACTGGAGGAAGGCAGTGGCGGAGCCAGACCATGAGTGGCCCCTGCCCAGCCGCTGCCGTGGCCCCGCTCATCCCACCCCCCATGTCTGATATTAGATGCAGGGGCTAGCCACGCCCCCATGTCAGACGTCAGACGCGAGAGGCGGGGGCTGGCTCCCGAATGGGGCCACACGGCCCCATTCAGGAGTTAGAGCCAGACCAGCTCTGCATTTGCAGCATGGCCAGGAGTGGCTCTTCCCTGACTTAAAGGCAGGGGAGAGCCACTTCTAACTGTGCTGCAAATGCAGCATTGGCTGTCCAATTCCAGAATGGGGCCACGCGGCCCCATTCGGGAGCTAGATTGGGGCCAGTGCTGCATTCTCAGTGCAGCCAGGAGCAGCAGCCATTTAACTCCTGAATGGGGCTGCGTGGCCCCGCTCGGGAGCTAAACCAGCACCCCCTGCGTCTGACGTCAGATGTGGGGGGTGTGTCAGGGCCACGAGGCGCAGCCCCTGAGGGGCGGCGGCCCAGGTTCTTCGAACCTATTTGCCCAATGGTGGCTCCACCCCTGGAGGAAGGGAATTTTCAGATTAATGTTTAGTGCACCTGTACCCGCTGTGGTAATGTACTTCACATGCATTTAGTGAAAAAGCCGCTGCCTATGAAAATATGTGTCATAACACATGAGTTATAGTGTGCACATACCATTTCTGGTTGTCCCTCTTTGTCCTGTGACTAACTCCAGTGCATCTCCCATACATTAGTTTCTTCTTCTCAGGATTGTGAGCGGGGTATTTTTTTAAAAAATAAATAAATAGATAGATAAGTGGCTGACACTGTGGGAAAGATGTACTTGAATGAGAAAAACCATAAACCAGAGTGCAATCAGTGACAAGACATGGACTGAGGTACAGGCAGAACCATCTCCTTGAGCATAACCCAGATTGCATAACCTTCACTAACTGAGCAAAGAGACACCTTATGAAGCCACGGGTTCTCTTATATTTAGAAGGGGGAGAGCAACTGACCCTATCCAGCCCCAGCACCGCATCCCTCCCGTGGCTGTTGCTGGAGCCTCCAACCATGTTTTTAGCTTGTGGGCAGCTCCTGGACTAGGGTAGAAGGCTTCTCCTGCTCTATTAATTGTTCTGTGAACCTGGACAGCTTCTGGACTAGGATAGGAGGACTAGAACCAGGGTGCTCTGGGACTAGGGTAGGAGGCTTCTTATTAACTACAATAATTACTAATTATTGTGTGAACCACCCTGTTGTGTTTCATGGAGTCATAACTTACGTTGTGATTGTGACTTGCACATGTGGCGGTATAAAAATGTGTTAAATAAATATATAAATAAATTGTGAACCGACAAAGAATGATTTAGATGTGCTCACATGGAAGCACTTGATCACCCATGAAACAGCACAAAGAAAGTCCCTTGCAATAGCCAAATCCCTCTATAGATACTATTTCTCTCTAGACGTGGCCTAATTTATGAAAATGGTATGAAAATGTGGGGAGAAAGAACAGTAAGTCAAGCTGAAACTTGACTTTGTCCCAAAGCAGTAAAAATTGCTCCACCATGCACCACCAACCCACCGCTGGTTAGCGGGAACAGACCTTTGATTAATATGTCTACCTGGAAGCAGTAAACCATTCAGTCTTGTCTAAGCATCAGGGGAATAATACTTGGGGCCCTGTTAGACGATCCCTAATGTTATAACAACATACTGTGCACAGAAGAACTAAGCTTGATTAATATTTCTTCCCATCGCATCATCTGGAATCCCACTTCATAAACACTGTGGGGAATTTTCTGCTCATTTCAGTGGACCAGCCTTAGTATTAGAGTGTTTTAGTCTAGACCTATAATACTTTAAAAAATATATCACCATATAACTTTCTTCGCCAACAGATGGAGGTGTTGGAGGCTATGGCCAGGAAGAGGCCATGGCTAGGAGCACTTTCCATCAACTTCGGCTGATTTGACAGCTGCGTCCATTCCTTGAAGAGAATGATCTCAAAACAGTGGTTTTGGTAACCTCCAGGCTTGACTATTGCAATGCGCTCTACATGGGGCAGCCTTTGTAGGTAGTTCAGAAACTTCAGTTAGTTCAAAATGTGGCAGCTAGATTGGTCCCTGGGGCAACTCGGAGAAACCATATTATGCCTGTTTTAAAACAGTTGCACTGGCTGCCGATATGTTTCCAGGAAAAATACAGACCTTTAAAGCCCTGAACGGCTTGGGTCCAGGCTACCTTAGAGAGCGCCTTCTTCTGTATGATCCCCACCGCATGTTGAGGTCATCGGGAGAGGTCCATCTCCAGTTACCACCAGTACGTCTGGTGGCAACTCGAAGCCGGCCCTTCTCTGTAGCTGCTCCTATGGAATGCACCCTCGGCAGATATCCACAGTTTGGGCTCACAGTTAGCCTTTAAGAGAGCCGTAAAGACTTACTTGTTTGGCCTGGCTTTCCAAGGGTTTTTAATCTTTTTTAAAAAGTATTTTAGTTGGTTTTAAATTGTCTTAAAATGGTTTTTATATTGTTTGAAGTAGAGTGTTTTAAATGATGTCTGCTTTTACATTTTTTTTAACTAGTTGTACACCCAGAGCCCAGAGCCTCTGGATGGGGCAGTTTATAAATAAAATAAAATAAAATAAAATAAAATAAAATAAAATAAAATAAAATAAAATTAAATAAATAAATAAATAAATAAATAAATAAATGACGAGTGAACGAACAGATAATTTAATAAGCCAGCCAGACTGTTCTCACAAGGCTGTTCTCACAAGTAGCCCTACCCAGGTCTGGGCAGTTCTCCTTGTGTAGGGCTGCTTGTGTGAAGCACCTGGATCGAGGCCGATCCCGGTGCTGCTCTTCTGGGTAGCCCAAGAATTTTACCCGACTGTTTACTTGGGTAGAAGGGTGCAATTACACCCTTTTACCCAGCTACAGGGTTGTGTGAGCCTGGGGAAGACACAGAGCTGGGCACCTTGAGTGCCCAACTCACGGCAGGATGGATCTCTCAACACACTGTGATCATCACATGGTGCATTGTGGGATATCTTTAGGCTGGAACATATTTCCCAGCCTCCAGAATGCTGCAGAGCTCACAAAAGCACCGATGATGTGGGTGCACAAGCGGCATGGCCCGGAACTACACTGGATCGACTGGGGTGGGTGGGAAGTAGGTGCTCTCCTGTCCTGACATCCCCCCTCTTGCCATCCCCACCGCTCTCAAAGGTCATGTGAACAACTTCAAGGTGTTTTTCTTGTTGCTGGAAAATCCAAATATACCATATTTTAAACGCCAAGACTCAAAACATAGATTTTCATAGAACATTTTTTTCCATCTATAGATCTGAGTTGTGGGATGTCTTTCACCTTTTTCGTACCATTAAGAAAGTTTTACTCTGTTTTAAATGGTAAATTCTTGTGGGTATGAAGCGATGTCTGGAACTCTCCCGCACGACTCTTGCATTAAGAAGTCTGCTTTCTAGTGCCATTAAAGCTACAACTGTTTTGCTTTTGATGTTTTAAATTTTCTTTCCTTCTACTTTGGCGGCTTTAGATAATTTTTTCAATTGGCAAGTTCATAGATAGCAACTGTGAGTCATTCTCAGAAAATGCAACCTACCAGTAATGCCTGAATGGAATTGGAAAACAGCTTCCAAAGCGAGCCATTGTCAAGAAATTAGTTTGCTGCCTAGGTCTGTAAATTCTAAGGCTGACCCAAAATGTCCCACATTTTGCTACTGAATTTGCACATGTCAAAAAATGGAGAGGCATTTCTGTGATTTGAAGGGAAGTGCAAGGGTAGGCCTCACCAGTAGCAGTGGAGCATTTCTAGGCAAGTGGTGGCCACCTTTTAAATTTCCCATGTTCCCAGGGAATGATGCTATGCAATAATGAATTACAATTCCCAGAAGACTTATGGGAAACTAAAATGGTAGCCACCAGCCACCTGGGAATGTCCCTGCAAAATCTGTGGCAGCAAGTTTTTCAGGCTTTTGGCCAATGAGTTGTCCCTGCTGTTTTAAAATTTAAAATGTTTAGCTATGTTTTGTTCTGTTTTTATGTTTTTTGTTGAGTTTTATTGTTTTATCTTGTTAACCACCCTGGGATCTTAGGATGAAGGGTGGTGTGTGTGTGTGTGTGTGTGTGTGTGTGTGTGTGTGTGTGTGTGTGTGTGTACACACAGAGAGAGAGAGCTGGTCTTGTGGTAGCAAGCATGACTTGTCACCTTAGCTAAGCAGGGTCTGCCCTGGTTGCATATGAATGGGAGACTTGATGTGTGAGCACTGTAAGATATTCCCCTCCGGGGACGGAGCCACTCTGGGAAGAGCATCTAGGTTCCAAGTTTCCTCCCTGGCATCTCCAAGATAGGGCTGAGAGAGATTCCTGCCTGCAACCTTGGATAAGCTGCTGCCAATCTGTGTAGACAATACTGAGCTAAATGGACCAATGGTTGACTCAGTATATGGCAGCTTCCCATGTTCCTATGTTCAGAAAGAGAGAGAAGCATCTGAGTTGGGTTCAGTTTGAGGGCAATTGTCCCAAACTGTCAAACACATTCTCAACTTCCAGTTTAGTCTGAAATACGTGGTTTATAATACAAACCTTGGTGACTGTAGTACTTGCCTTTAATTCAAGGTGGCCATTATACACTTCTTCTCCAGCTTGGATGGCGATCTTAGGAGTCCTGGGACTTGTAGTTTGCAGAGGGCTTGACACCTATCCAAAAGACTTAGGTAGCCTGGGAAAATTATATTTCCCAGGGTATCGGAGACACTGCCATAGCAGCATTCCAGCAAGTGCCAGGTAGGGACAGAGGCCTCGAGTGAGACCTCCAGACCACTACCACCACTGCCACTGCTACTGCTGTTGCCACCACCACCACTACCAAGTCCATGGGAAAGAGGATGGCAGAGCAAGCTACAAAAGGTTCATGGGTGTGGACTGGGGAGGAGACTGGGACTGGGGAGGAGTGCTTAACTGGGGAGGTGTGGACTGGGGAGGAGTGCTTAACTGGTGTACTCCCAGTTATGTCATCAGAAGTACAACAGGGTCTGAATTTGGCTTGGAATAAACTGAGCCATATATATATAAAATTTATTTAGTTCATTCATTCATTACATTTTATACTGCCCCATATATACATATCTGGGCAGTTTACAATTTTAAAATAATATTCAAAACAATAGAAATACAATTTTACAGCAATATAACAAGTATAACAGTTTTACAATAACACCAGTATCCATCAAGCTATCATTACAGTAGCAATCAATAAATTCATTTCAAAACATAACATGGCCATTCAAAGTAACAAATCACCTCCACAGCTCATTTCAGTAATATTAAAAACAACATTACAATCACATTTCAAATTCATTACAAAAACACACAACAATAATCACTAATACTAATAATACATCAATGGGCCGGTTCTCATGAACATAGCCCCTCTACTTGATGATGAGGTGTGCGTGCTGAGAACACACCCTCCCTAACATCCTTAAAGGATGTGCCAACATGTCTCCAGCACATCCTTTAATGAGGGGTGATCATCCTAATAGACCCCCTGCAGGTAGTGTGTGTAGAGGGATGATTTGGACCCCTCACACATGATTAAAGGACATGGTGAGAACCTGACGGCATGTCCTTAACCCTTTAACGTCAGGGTGGGCACTTTCTTGGCACATCCACCCCTTCAATCACGTGTTTGTGAGAACTAACACTATCAATATCAGTTTTGGAGCTAACAAAGAATCAGTGTGAGGAAGGATGGTGGAGCAAGCCTAGGGTTCCTTTGGCCGCCTCATACTGGAGTTGTCCTGTTCCTAAAATCCCCTTTCCCTCAGACCTCCTTTCTCCACAGCTGATTCCTACCTTTTCCTTTTGTATGTGGTTCTTCAGTCACCCCCATTCCTGCCTGGCCTGTGACAAAGCATTTACTCATGAGGAAGCCTCTCTCAAGGTTCCTGCCTCCCTGGTGGAGAAGCTGCTTTCCCCATGCTCCTCTTTCTGCTTAGCCCTCCACCTTCTTCCTCATCATCCCTCCTCATCAATTTTGCTCCTCCATCTAGGCTTGGGCAAGGCAATATTCCCTGAACAATCACAACCAGCAGAAACACAGAACACTAGCCAACCCACATAGAGCATCTGTGCGCTCTTTGGGGCCGGCTGTTCCTCTCTCCCTTCTGCCCCACTCTGCCTCTCCCTTCTGCTCCACTCTCTTGCCCCTCTTCCCCTCTCTCCTGCCCCACTCTCTCTTGCCCTTCCTCCCCCCCACCCCTCCCTCTCACCCTCCCTCTCACCCTCCTGCCCCAGTCTCTCCTGCCCTCCCTCCCCGCTGCTCCTCTCTCCTGCCCTTCCCCTTTCCCCCTCTCTTGCCCTCCCTCCTGCTCCACTCTCTCTTGCCCTCCCCCTCTCTTACCCTCCCCTCCCCCACACTCTCTTGCCCTGCCCCCTCCCTCTTGCCCTTGCCCTTCCCCCTGCCCCACTCCCTTTTGCCCTCCTCCTTGCTTCTGCTGGGTTCAGCCAGCGGCGCTCTACCGGGCCTGCCATTTTGCGCGGCCGGGCTCTCTGCTGCCACTGCTTGCCTCCGCGGGCGCAGGGCTCACCGCCGCCACTGCTTGCCCCCACGGCCATGCCCACCGCCACCGCTTGCCTGCGCAGCTGCTGGCCAGGCCCACCACTGCTGCTGCTTGCCTGCGCAGCCGCCAGGCTCACTGCTTGCCCCCGCAGCAGGGCCCCCTGCCACCTCTGGCCTCCCTCCTCAGCCATGCCTGCCAACACCTTTGGTCTCCTGGGTGTGCCGCCAGGCGCTCAGCTAATCAGCTGGGCCACCGGGACACACATTCCATGGCACACCCAGGAGAAATATATATAGAGATAGATTCATTATTTTGACCTGGAAAACACCAGAGCTCTTCCATGATGAATTAGAGCCAAAGTGGCCAACCTGAGGCTCGCCAAATGATGTTGGACTACAGCTACCATCATTCCCTTCATAACTGTGATGATGGCTGTTGTAGTCCAACGAGCTGGAGAACCTCAGCTTGGCCACCCCTGAATCAGAGTGCAACAGATTCATAAGACAACAGTGGATTTCAGCATCTATCTGGTGTTTCAGAATTGTATGATGCTTTAATAGAGCTCTGAGTTTCAAGCTCTGAGAGGAGAGCTGGTCTTGTGGTAGCAAGCATGACTTGTCCCCATAGCTAAGCAGGGTCTGCCCTGGTTGCATCTGAATGGGAGACTTGATGTGAGAGCACTGCAAGATATTCCCTTCAGGGGGTGAAGCCACTCTGGGAAGAGCAGAAGGTTCCAAGTTCCCTCCCTGGCATCTCCAAGATAGGGCTGAGAGAGATTCCTGCCTGCAACCTTGGAGAATCTGCTGCCAGTCTGTGAAGACAACACTGAGCAAGATAGACCAATGGTCTGACTCAGTATATGGCAGTTTCCTGTGTTCCTAAGCTGCATATTCTGCTCCAGCCTCAACACCAGGTAAATACTGGTTTCATGGGGGGCTCTTTTAAGTAGCTCCCAGTACTGAGCAGACTCCTTTTGCTGGAATTGTGAAGACATGCAGTGATGACTGTCATTGCTATAGCACTGCGGACAGCCAGTGTGGGTGCTAGGAGAAAGTGGGGATGGTGTTGAATCCCCAGTCACTGAGGACTGCCCTATATGTTACTTTGGGAGTTTCAAAATGTGGGTCCCCAGATGTTATTATTATTATTTTATTATTTTACATTTTATATCCCGCTCTTCCTCCAAGAAGCCCACAGCAGTGTACTACATACTTAAGTTTCTCCTCACAACAACCCTGTGAAGTAGGTTAGGTTGGGAGAGGAGTGACTGGCCCAGAGTCACCAAGCCAGTCTCATGGCTGAATGGGGATTTGAACTCAGGTCTCCCCAGTCCTAGTCCAGCACTCTAACCACTACAGCACACTGGCTCATCAGCGTGAGCCAGTTGTAGTCCAACAACATCTAGGGATCCATGTTTGAGACCCCTGTGTTACTTGATCCTCCCTGAAACAAAAGGGCTCCTTCTGCCCATCATATACCCATGTCATGCTATATCTGTGTTTTCCCCCTGGAACTCTGTATCCCAGGGGAAATCTGCTTTGCTTGTGAATTCTAGCAGACCTTTTGAAATGCTTCCGTCGGGCCGCACAACGGTTGATTTAGCACCAAGCCAGAGTTTTTCCAAGTACACTATACAAAATCGTAATGAGCTGCACATCCATCTCTGTCCAGGGATACACACAAGCTAAATCCACTGGAGACAGCCTGAGCTAGTTCAGCACTCTCTTTTTCAGCTCCAGTAATCCATATCTTTTGTGGGGGGGAAGGAGGCTCACCCCACCTGTTTTCCCCAGAGTGGGAACAGCTTATTCAGTGTGCACCAAATCCTAGGGTTGTCCCTGAAAAAGGATCCACGTTCAGGTTTTGTTGCTGCAAGGGCAATCACCTGATTAAAGACATCTTAGTTGATTAATCAAATGAGCTTAAATCCATTAGTCAGTTGATTAGAATGGATTAAATCTGCATACATTCACATATGATGAAAACAATGTTTTGAAGGGAAATAACATCCTTTGTTTGTTTGTAGTGCATACATTTGGCCCCATCCTGGAAGAGGCATTCTCTGAGAATGAAGAGGAAGGCGTCTTTCAAGTTCACACTTGGCACCTGCAGTTTTTAGAAGTTCAGAATTACTAGGCTTGGAATATGAATTTTCCCACCTTGCAGTGCTCATCATGTGTCTGAGAACTCTCTTGGCTTCAAATGCTTCTTTGGTTTGGAATTTAACATGAGATTATTACAAGTTTATGAGCCCCTGAGCAGTCAGACCCGGCGCTCCAAGGCTGCTGCTCTTTTGCTGCATGCTCAGAGGTTGTTTACGTTAACCAGTGGCTCTCAGCAAAACTGTCATTGATTGCTGAAATCTAATTGAGGAGGGTTTTGTTTGCTTGTTTTTGAGATGGAAATGTAATTTGCAGAGTGATACCTTGACTCCTGACTCTTCTCTTGAATTCTGAGCAATCCATGTGGTGAGTAATCTCCGAGTTTGAAGACATTACACAACAAACATTGCCACCAATGCGGCATCAAATAGGGATGGGGGGGCTGTAGCTTAGCAGTAGACCATCTGCTTAGCATGACCTTCTCAGCCAGAAGGTCCCCGGTCAAATCCCTGGCAGCATCTCCAGGTAGGGCTGGGAGAGAGACTGCCACTCAGTGTAGACAATACTGAGCTAGATGGACCAATGGTCTCATAAGGCAGCTTCCTATGTTCCTATAATTTGGGGATGTACTGTGTACCTCCACAGTAGAGCATCTGTTTTGCATGCAGAAGGTCCCAGGTTCAATCCCTGGCATCTCCAAGGGAAGGATTCTTCTTCTTCTTCTTTATTATTATTATTTATTGGATTTCTATACCGCCCATCCAAAAATGGCTCCGGGTGGTTTACACAGAGAAATAACAAACAAATAAGATGGTTCCCTGTCCCCAAAGGGCTCACAATCTAAAAAGAAACATAAGGTAGACACCAGCAACAGTCACTGGAGGTACTGTGTTGGGGGGTGGATAGGGCCAGTTACTCGCCTCCTGCTAAATAAAGAGAATCACCACGTTAAAAAGGTGCCTCTTTGCCCTTTCCTGCCTGAAACCTTGGAGAAGCTGCTGCCAGTCAGTGTAGACAAAATTGAGCTAAATGGACCAATGGCCTGACTCAGTAGAAGGCAGCTTCCTGTGTTCTGAAATGATCCTGACTGGTGAGGAGATCTGCCGGAAATTTGGTTGCTGTGTGCCATCCAGGGTGCCAAGTGGAGGTAAGGATGGGCAAATGCCCCTCCTCCCTGTTGCCCTTGGCATATGTCTGTCAGACTTCTAATATCTAACCATGGGGACACCCTTTGTGTCAACTGGATTGGGAATGTCTCCTGAGACCACAGGGGAGTGACTGTTTAGAATGCTTCAGGAGTGTCACTTTTCCAGGAGGGCTCCCCTCACAGCACTGTTGTGATGTTTAACGGCCTACAGGCATGTGGGAGAGGTCAGGTGTTCAGATCCTTAACACAAAATCATTGCCCAGTGGTAGAGCACATACTTTGGAGGCAGATGGTCCCAGGTTCAATTCCTGGCATCTCCAGTTAAAGAATCTCAGTTAATGGGTCGAGAAAAACCTCTTTGCCACTACCACTCAGAGGAGTCAGTGCTGGGTCAAAGCCTCCTCCTTTACCCAGTTGTTGGCTCGGTTCTGGCCGCCACGCATGTGTGGAGGCCAGAACCGAGCCACTGCCGAGCTGGTGGCTTGGTAAAGAAGGGAGGAGCACACTTGGGGCCATGCCAGGAGGGAAAGCGGCAATGCCGGCAGCTGCGCTGGCCAGGTAAGGAGCTTATTATACCTCTCACCACCCCTACCTGGCCACCCCTTGCATTAGAAAGAATGCCCCACCCTTGTGCTTGTAAAGGGGAATCCTCATCAGATTTCCCTTTACAAATATATTGGCCGCCCAAACCACCGAACCAGTTTGAAAAAACAGACTGAATCGGATGATTGGTTTGACCGAACCGGAGCGACACAGTTCAGTTTTAATCGATTCGGATTTGAACTGAAGCACAATTCCCTCCCCCCGCCCCCCCGCCGTGCCCACACTCCTAGGTTTAGGGCCCCAGCCCTGAGCCTGAGTGCTATCCAACCAGGAGGAAAGGAATTTTCCATCATCTGTCACCTTGAGATTCCTCCCACTTGCATGTCCACACAGTTCCCTTAAAGCTATGGATGACATATCTAGCAAAGTCATTGCATCTGCCTAAAGATTAGCCACATCTAATCTTGCCACATCTCCTCTTTCTTTCTACTTTGCACTATCTCTAGGACTCAGACTGCAGGGAGCTCAGTAGTCTCTGTCAACTCCAGGTGACAAGGCTTTGATTCACGTTTCTGCTATAACCCATGTTCTCCGGCAGAATCCCAGTGCATAGTAGCTGGCGCAACTCTGCTACATAGCAAGAAGACGGTGAATTCTGGAGTGAAATGTCTCGGTGACAGGGTATCATTTATCCCAACTCATGAACAGGTGTTAAGTCTGTGGAGATAATATAGTGCAGTGGGTCTCTGTGAGGGGCTCCCTCTGTCAGAAAAACACACTACTTTCCTTTCATAGCTATCTTTCCATTGTGTTACTGAGAGGTTCATTGATTCTTTCAAGCTGAAGTAGCTTTTTAATTCTCCAAAATTAATAGTTTATGGCTGAGGTTTCCCTTAGGTGGCCCACAAGCTGTGTAAAGCCTGCAAGGGCAAAGAAGAACCAAATGGAAAGGATGATGTTGTGGCTAAAATATAGTCCTGGGCCAAGGGTCAAGTTTCCTGGATCACCCTCAAATTTCTTCTGAGGGCTACTTCATATGGAAATTGTTTTGGTGCTTCAATATGAATCCATAAGTACAAAATGAGCATGCATGAAGAGCATGCATTTTTAGATGCTTCTCTTTCAACAGTGCATATGCCTTCACAGGTTACTGCTGACTTTCATGGCTACAAGCTATTGATAGACCCAACTGCTCATGAATGTATTTAATCCCTTGGCCTTCAGTGATTTTTTACCCTTCAATCTGGGATTGAACATGGAGGGCCTATATTTAACCAATAACACTGATAGACCCACATATTTGTCCAATCCATTGTTGAAGCTGTATAACCTTGTGGCTATTGCCATATTCTGTGGCAACCACTTCCGTACAATAATTATGCAATGTGAACATTGTCCCACAGTTAAATGGATGTCCCAGAAGCAAAAGATGAAGCTTGGAGCAGTTCCAGAAGTACATGCTGGCCTGTGGATGTCTGAGCTCTTGATGACTCCTCCTGCCACTCCCCTGCCGTTCTCTGTGTGCCGGAAGAACGAGTGAGTGAGTCGTAAGAGGTGAGAGAGAGAGAGAAGAAGGTGTCTTCTCTGCTGCTGAGAGCGTGCTGTTCCTCTTTCTCATCTTAAGGAGCGATTGAAATATTAATGGTAATAGAACATGATTTAGTTCACGCTGTGCTCTTGACTCACTTATTTTAATTCACACATTGTCCTTTGTTATCTGCTGGGTCTTTGTTGATAAAATATATCTTAGGAATTACAGAGGGGAGAAAAGATGTTTCAGTTCATAGGTAAGAAGCAATTAAATTAACGGAGAATGGGTTGAAGCATTACTCTAAGCTGCCATTGCTTATACAGTGATTATTTCTTTCAGAACCTGGGAGAATAGGGTTTTTTATTTTTTTTAAAAAAACTCAAAGAGGCATCTGACATAAAGGAGAGTTGGTTGAACAAAGTAAGACCTGGTTTAAAGTGCCTGATTGGCATTTTCTGTTTGGGTCATAATTCCCTTAAACACTGAGGAATCTGGCGGGGGGGGGGGATTGGTGTGAACATTTGGGACACAATTGTTCTACATTTTAGGTTCAAACATCAGGTCAACCTTCATAACCATTTTCAAGGAATAAGGTACAATCTATTGTAACACGATGCCTTGTTGCCAGAACAGTCTCCTCTCCATTTTGGGAATTTAGCTTCCACTCAGAGCAAGACTGCTGCAGAGATGAAGCCTGGTGTTAGTGAGGTCAGCCTCCATTATGGGTCAGAGAAGTCAGTCCTGATAACTGAGACTTGTACGGACAGCCTGGGGGAGACAGAGACCCCACCCATTCTAAAGGAGGCAAAATCTCCATTTGGAACAGTAGAGGTAGCAGTTGTAGGGGACAGGGTTTCCCCTAGCATCCTAAGTAATTCCCCTTAGCTTCAAAATATAGGTAAGTGCGTTGGTGTCCCAAAACCATGGACACACAAGTAAAGGGGGGCACACATGTCTAGGACACGTGACCAAGCAAGCGTGGTAACAACCTGCCTTAAAGACTGAGATTCTGGAATGAAAGTTGGTGTGTGAATGGTCAGGAGACCATACTACATTTCCAATCCAACACCATTTGAACTCCACACCCATTTTGGGGTTCAGGGGGAAGAACAATGTAAAACATACTATTCATTGAGCACTGAGACATTGCAATGGAACTTGGTGTGTGTACATTTATGATAGAATTCTCCCTTGCAAGTTGAAAGGCCAGTTTGACGCTCATATCCTCATAAGGGTGGGAGGAAATTTTCAAAATACATTGCAGTACAGCACTGAAAGCCTCTCTTGAACTTTGTGGTTAACTAGGCCATACCTTACCATGATGAGCAGTCCCAAATCTGGTCTGTGTGTGCATGGCATGGCCAAGATCTGAATCAGCTGCTGTAGCATTGGTTACGTTGACTTTCTTGGAAGCAGCTGCACTAAAACAAGTCTGCTCATCTGATACATTGTAGAAAGCAGCTGTATAATAGAATTCTATTTGATTGAATCCATCACAGGCTGAGTGTGACTTTTCCTGAGAACTCCCTCCTGCTCAACTCGTTGATTCAGCAATTATGAGCATCAGTGGAGAATGTATGCATCCAGACACAGCTGGGGTATTAGCTGAAGCTAATAGAAAGCACCTCTGACGACTTCCTCAACCTGAGACACCAGGGAAAGGTTTGGATCCAGAAGCACCCCCAGACTGTGTACCTGTTCCTTCTGGGGGAAGTGTGACCCTATCCAAAACCGGCAGATCAAAATAGTCTTCCAAGTTCCAACCCCACACAATAAGTACCTCCTTCTTATCTGGATCTTAGTTAGTTATCATTCATCCAGCCCATCACTGCCTGCAGGCAGTCATTTAGGGAAGTTATGCCTTCTCTTGATGATGTTGACATGGAGAAATAGATTTGGGTTTTATCAGCATACTGATATGATGCCACTGGAAGCCTACAGGCAGGAGTTGAGGGCATGCCCCCTCTCCTGCTGTTAGTCCTCTGCAACTGGTACTCAGAGGCATCTTGCCTTTGAGGCTAGAGGTGGCCTATAGCCCTCTGACCAGTCGCCATTGATGATGAAGTTATCTAAACCCCTCCATGAAGTTATCTAAACCCCTCTTAAAGCCATCCAGGTTGTTGGCTGTCATCACATGATGGACATGGTCAGAGAACTCCACAAGCTGATTATGCATTGTGTGAAAAAGTACTTCCATTTGTTGGTCCTAAATTACCTCGCAATCAATTTCATGGGATGACCTAGTGTTAGTGTTCTAGTGTTATGTGAGAGGGAGAAGAATGTCTCTCTATCTACTTTCTTCACACCATGCATAATTTTATAGACCTCTATCATGTCTCCCCGCAGTCATCTTTTTTCTAAACTAAATAGCCCCAGGTATTGTAGCCTTGTCTCATAAGGAAGGTGCTCTAGGCCCCTGATCAACTTGGTTGCCCTCTTCTGCACCTTTTCCAGGTGCAGAACTGTTGTAATCTGTCATGTTGCTCTTTGTTGAAATCTGTCCGATTTGAGTAGAGTCTTTCTTCACTGACGCTTCAGTCTACCTTGTCACTTCAGCTCCCATAGTTCTTCTGTATACCAAGCGGCCAATTTTGAAGCAGGTCAGAGAGGATGCTTAGGAGCAATCATGTCTACTGCCCTGATGAGCTTGGTGTTCCAGTTCTCCACCATCAACAGAATCACCAGCAGAGTCTACACTAAATCCTTCCAAGGCTCCTTGGATCCTATGGATCCAATAACCTTCTCATGAGGACCATCCTAATAGACCCATCACCCCTGCAGAAGTGGGACGTGATTGTGAGTCCAACCTTAACCAGATGGTGGTCCATCCACAACAATAGGGATATCATAGGAGTCCCCACCCACGGAACACCACCTGATCAGAGTGAAAGGCCAGATCAAGCATGTGACCAGCAACATGCATCAGCACTGAGACCACTTGGAATAGGCCATGGCCGCTAGGAACTCCTGAGCCACCACAGACAAATTGGTCCCGAAGTGAACATAGAAGTCCACCAGCATCACAAGCCTGGGAGGTTCAAACACCAATCTTGAGACCATGTCCATCAGCTCAGTTAGGGCAGCAGGGTGGGCAGCAGGGTGGTCAGTATTACCAACAGAAGTCCAAGTCTATCCCTGGTCCCCAACCTTAAGTACACACATTCAGTATGGTCAGACACTTTGACAGGGATCCTTGTAAGGGAGATGTTATTCTCAAAGATCACAGGCACTCCACTTCCCCGCCCACATCCTCTCACCTGCTGCTCAATAGAGTACCCTGGAGGGAGAAGCTGGGACTAGACTGGGCCACCAGCCTCTCCCAACCAAGTCTCTGTGATACATACCAGGTCGACCCTTCATCCACAATCAGATCATGAATGATTTCTGACTTATTCTGGACTGACCTGGCATTACAAAGGAGCAAGCTGAGGCTCTGTGGGTGGTTAGCTCAGCTCCCTGGATCAAAGAGCTGGCAGGATAGCCGTAAGGGGAAACAGTTGTTAGATTTCTGATTTCCCATCCGCTGTAATCCCCTGCTAACTGGGCAAAGAGGCACCTTTTACTGTGGTGATTCTCTTTATTTAGCAAGGGGGGAGTAACTGGCCCTATCCACCCCCAGCACAGTACCTCCAGTGACTATTGCTGGTGTCTACCTTATGTTTCTTTTTAGATTGTGAGCCCTTTGGGGACAGGGATCTTATTTGTTTGTTTGTTATTTCTCTGTGTAAACCGCCCGGAGCCATTTTTGGAAGGGCGGTATAGAAATCACCACCACTGGAATAGCCACACCACAGTCAGTGAACACTTCCCCCCCCCACACACACACCACCACATGTCTGGGAAATGACTGCTAGGAAATTGTTTTAAGTCATTCTGCAGCTGCCCCATTGTGCTATATCATCAGGGCTTCTTTCAAGTTGTGCAGCAGCCCTGTTGGGTTCCTAAAGTTGATGTAGGGCTACCCGTCATGTTGGCTAGTTCCCTCCACCCCACAGGAGTTCTAAATAGACTTGTGATGTTGGCTGCACCCCTAACATCATTGGAGGTGCAGCCGCCAACATCACACTGCATTGTGATTTCCAACTGCCTCTTAACATTTCATCAAGTCATTTGTCCAGTTCATAGGCAATGATCACAGCTTGGGGGTGTTTGCTTAGCTTTGTTTCAGCTATGATTAGGGTTGTGGATTTGGACAAAAAGAAGACCAGCTAAAAGCACATTCTGGGCAAGAGCAGAATCTCATGTTACTTTCTGAGCTGTGGAACATTACAAGAAAGCAACATTCAGTTGGCAATACATCCGAGCATTATGTGCTAAGTAAATCTGTATTCTGGGCCAGGTAATTATGACCTTCAGCAACTTCAGTACTGCACCCAAATGCCATTGGGTCACCAGAAGATACTCTGTTTGTCCATGAAGGTGCATAAATCTAAGGAATGAAGATGTCTGAAGGCCAGGAAATTGGCCAGTGTTTTTGGTTTTATACCCTATAAAGTCATTCAAACAACCCAACTGTTAACTGGGCGTGGGGGTAGGCAGCAGGGAAGGCAGGCTTCTACTTGCCTCCTTCCAGACAACCCATCAGCTCCTTCTAGCTCTGCTGATTGTGTGCCCAGACGACCGGCACAGAGGCAATCGGCGGAGCTGCGATCCAGAGGAAGAAGTCCTCCAGGATCCCACAATGCACAGTGCGAGGAGCACAGTATATGATGGGAGTTCTGAGCTGCCAGGAGCTCCTTCCACACAGCTCCATGGAACCTCAGGCTGCAGGCAGCCCAGGCTTCCAGACAACCAGGCAGTGAGGGAGGAGAGCTCTTGTTGCCAGAAGGAGGACACAAGCCAGCTGTGGTGATTGGTACCATCTGGGGTGACAGATACTCACAGTGATTTCTGACAAGGTCTACACTGCTAGGGATGAAGAACAGGTGATGGCATTGCAGTACATTCAACGTTCCATGCATTATCATGCTTTTCTTGTCCTGACCATTGGGCAAGGGTGTTTTAAAAGCTTTAAAAAGTTTTAAGAACACAAAAACAACTATAAAACGTTGTCAGTGTTGTCAAAGGAATGGAAATGAACGTTGGCAGGAACGTCCTCCAAAGATTACAACATGGAGAGAGGTCAACCATTGGTTCATTATTATCTTGACCCTGATCTTACTCTTTCCTCTGTGCAAAAATGACTGCAGTTTTACCCCTATCATTGGGGGGTAGGGAGAAAGAAGAGGTGAAAACAGAAAGAGAGAGAGAAAGCGCTGTAAGCACAACAATGCTGTCACCTGTTTTCCACCTCTAGGGTGGTAGACATTGCTAAAAGCATTCATCCTGAGATGAGATGGGGTGGGGGGGTGGGAGGCACCTTTAAGTGCAAATTAGTAGGTGCTTACCTCCCGTACCATCGCCACACGTGAAAGCGGAGGATCGGCTCCGCCACTCAGCTACAGCTACTACTACTACTACTACTACTAATATAGATATTTATATACCGCTCTTCAACAAGATTCTTAAAGTGCTTTACATAGAACAATAAATAATACATAAATAAGATGTCCCCACTGGTCCCAGAGGGCTCACAATCTGAAAAAGAAACATATGTAGACACCAGCAACATACACTGGAGGGATGTTGTGCTGGGGCTGGATAGGGCCAGTTGCTCTCCCCCTGCTAAATCACCACTTTTAAAGGTGTCTCTTTGCTCAGTTAGCAGGGGTTATGCAGCTGGCCTTCACACATGCATAGAGGCCATTTGCCGGCCAGGCCAATGGCCCCCACCAGCTGAGTGGTGCAGCTGATCCTCCACCGTAAAGGGTGCTGGGCGCCATGCCGCTGCTGAGAATTGCTCTCAGATGCTCCTGCCCCAGAAGCGCCCACACCAGCCGCCACTGCTGCGGTGGTACTGATGGCTAAAATGTGTGGGCGTGGCTCATGGGCTAAAGGAATAACCGGACTGAGCTCATGACAGTGGGATGGGAAACTGTAGCCAAAAGAGACAAGGAGGAATTAGGGGCCAATAACCTTTAGATGGCATTTAAAAATTTTTTTTGTAATGGTTTTCCTTTAAGATGACAAATGGTGACATAAACTGGCAGAAGCCCAGAAATTAAAATGAAGGTTGAAAGTACTTTCCTTGCTTGCTCCGATTTGTTTTCTTCTCCTCCTTCCTTCCATCTTACAAAGGACAGCATGCTGCTGCCCATAACTTTGATGCATGCATGAGCTCTGTCAAATATTTCCTTTTTTGCCTCTCTTTCAAATGCACCTATGCACGCATGCAGGAAGAGTTGACACAAGCCATAAAGACTGTAAAAAGTTAATTGCTTCCCAAAAGCACTCATTGAATCTTCCAAGCTATCAAGTAAACAAATGTTGAAAAGTTTTATTTTTGAATGCTTGGGGGGGCTGGGGGGAGAGAACAGGTAGTTAAAAATAGCAGCTTTCTACTCAGGTCTTCCACCAGACGGATTCCTCTTTCTCCCTATAGTCAGCACACTGGTGGACATCCAGACTAGCCCTGGACTAATAAAGCAGAGCTTCACATCCACACGAATGCTGTGTACCCTTGTATGGGGGCAGCAATTTTTGACAATCACAGTTTCTCTCTGGCCCATTGTGCCTCTTGAAAATGTGTCCCTGAGGGTTGCGTGACCCTCAGGATGCTAGACTAGATAGGCCTTGGGCCTGATCCAGCAGGACTGTTCTTGTGTTCCTAGATGTCAGGCACCACTGTGCCAAAGCAGTGCAGGATTTCAGCCACTATTTATAAAACCAAGTGAATGCCAGATGTCAACTTTTTAAAAGAAGCATTTGTTTCTAGTTCTCAAGATCACCCGAGCAGGAAAAAGCATCCACATGTGTATGAGAGAATAAGGAATGCCGCCTCTTACAATGGTCCCAGTGCGCCCACACCCTTTAAAAAAAAATGCACTTCTTTTTTAAAGTGTTAGAATTTTAATACTTTGCTGCCTCAGCTAATTGGGACACCTTTTTATCAGCCAAAAGGGTTGTAAATTGTAATTGATTAATGTATCTGATTCACTCACTGCAGGTTGTACCCCAGTTGTTACTAGGTTATTTACCCTATTGGTCTTGTGGCAGCAAGCATGAATTGCCCCTTTGCTACGCAGGGTCCACATAGGAACATAGAAAGTTGCCATATACCGAGTCAGACCATTGGTCTATCTAGCTCAGCATTGTCTACACAGACTGGCAGTGGCTTTTCTAAGGTTGCAGGCAGGAATCTGTCTCAGCCCTATCTTGGAGATGCCAGGGAGGGAACTTGGAACCCTCTGCTCTTCCCAAAGTGGCTCCATCCTCTGCGGGGAATATCTTACAGAAGGTTCCATGTGTTCCCTCCCAGGCATCTCCAAGATAGGAATGGTAGAGACCCTTGCCTGCAACCCTGGAGAAGCCTCTGTCAGCTTCCTATGTCCCTATGTTAGTGGTTCCTCATCCTTTCAATCTTCACTTCAGCCTACACATTCAGGTGTGGGCAGCCCTAAGTGTGACTCTACGCTTGTGCCAATATGCTTACTCATGTGATCCTTAAGCATCCCCACACAATCTTTGTGCATATCATAAACACAGATGCAGTGATTAAATGATTAGCGCTGCCATTAGGTGCTTAAAATTAACTGGAGGGATTACTGTAGGAAAAAACCCTTGAATTTTCTTTCTTTCTTTTTCTTTTTTTTAAAAGCCTTCTTGTATCATTATTCTTCAGCTGGGCCTCTCCTCCTACTGATTGCATTAAAGACTTTTGATTTTGATTTTCTAATCTCTCCCTTTATAGTTTCCCAGTACAAGTTCATATTTCATGTTTATGAAATTTTGTGGGGGAAATATTGTAAGGTGAGGGAGGCCTTGTTTCTCTCCCCCACCACCACTGTTCTTTAATCCGATCTGTTGTCTCCACTTTGGACCTTAATTTAATTCTCTGTCTTGCTTATAGCGATGGACAAAGTAAAAACCGAAAGAAAAGAAAAAAAGATGGGGGGAAACACCATACAAACCTGTGTTTCTTGTCCCCCACCTTTCTTCAAGTATTGATTTGCATTATGAAATTATTCGTTTTACTGTCAAGTTGATTGAGTCGGTCACATTTGGTATCACCTAAAAGTGTCCTGTATATTGACAGGCTGGAACACCCTGCGCTTGTAGTGTCAATACTCATCCTTTTCAAAATGGCCTTTTCTGTTTGCCTTTCCAAGCATCACACTTAAATGGTCAGGCCAATATGGTAATATGCCATCACCTGTAGGTCAAACCAATTAGGTAGGAAAGGTCAAACAGCATTTTTTGGGGTGGGGGGGAGAATTTTGTAAATTGAGACCTTCGGAAATAGTGAGAGCAGTATGATGGATGAGTACAGGTGGAGGGAAAAGAACAGGATATCCTTCAAATACTTGGCACTGTAAAAACCAGGAAAGTTAATAGGCTAGCCCTGCAATGGTCAAACAGAATGAAGGACAAACATATAATTGGATAGTAATCTATAATTATAGTATTGTAATTGATGGGAGGAGAGCTGGTCTGACTCAGAGTCAATGCCACCATCACATCCACAGCATGGCTTCTGGAGGGTCTCTTATGATTGCTTGGGTCATGGGTGTGTGCCTTCAGACCACGCCCGGTCTGCAACATCCAGTGATGATTTGCTCATATAAAAGAGTCAATGCAGTTCCTTAGCAATTGCCCAGTCACATTTTCAATGTTGGGCAGGAGGACAAGAAACTTGATTTTCTTCACATCATTTGACACTGAAATTATCTCCTTGCTTCCCCTCCTTTCAAATAAAAATAAGTTGGATTTTGAAACTTAAGAGGTCAGAGACTAAGGATACTCCCAAAATTGGCAAGCAGAGACAAAGATACCGATGCTGTGAGAATCAACAATAACCCGACTGGGTGCAGCCTGTAGGTGCATGATACAGCAACTGGCTAAAGGAAGTCTGAATCTGGACAGTACCTGGATGCCTGGGCCCTCGTATCTATTTCACAAGTGATATGGAAGAAAAGTGGGATTTAAATGCAATAAGCCAATCACAAGTAAACCAATCACAGAATGAACACCACAGATGGAATCTTCATATTGCCTGATATACCCTCTCTCTCTCTCTCTCTGTTTTAAAATGCAGTTGACGTCTTGCCTTAATCCCTTCCATGCATTCTCTCTCCCCTGGTCTCCCCTCCATGCATTCTGTTCTATGCCCGACATTTATTGCTGCACTATTTATGGTTTTCAAGGTTGCTGGTGCTGGAGTGGGAAGTGGCAGTATCACCCCAGCTTGCCTACATGGTGCTTATACAACTGAAAAAACAAAAAAAAGTACATCTGTAACTGATGATGAGAGATTCCTGCCTGCAACCATGGAGAAGCCGCTGCCAGTCTGTGAAGACAATATTGAGTTAGATAGAGCAGTGGCCTGACTCCGTATATGGCAGCTTCCTATGTTCCTATGGTGAGAACAATGATGGCCCATGAAATCTTGGATACAGAAAACATGACCTGTGGCAGGTGGTGCTACCAAACACCACTTGGCTTGCTACAAATCCTACCCACCCTGCTAAGCCATGTCTTAGGACAACTTCCCTTGGCCTCCCTGCCCAAAGTTCCTCCTCCCTGCTCCATCCACCATGGAAGCCTCTCCCATCAGCAACAAGATACACCTCCATCTTGAGAAGCAGTGTTTCTCTTAGTAACAGAATCTGATGACAGACAACAAAAGAAGGCTGTGGCTTTTATGCCCAGCTTGCAGTCTTAGCTTGACATGGTTGGAAATAGGATGCTGGACTAGATGAAGATAAGTGACTTGGTCAAGGCCACCAACAGAGTACCAAGCAGAGGTGGTGCCAAGTGACAGAAACACACCACCATATGCAGTAAAATGTGCCATCAAGTCAGTGTTGACTCCTGGTGACAACAGAGCCCTATGATTGTCTTTGGCAGTATATAGGAGGGGTTTACCATAGCCACCTCCCGCACAGTATGAGATGATGGCTTTCAGCATCTTCCTAGATCGCAGCTGCCTGATATAGGTGTTTACCGTAGTCTGGGAAACATACCAGCAGGGATTCGAACCAGCACCCTCTGGCTTGCTAGTCAAGTCATCTCCAGTAAAGGAAAGATTGTGCCATTGAGTCATTGTTGACTCCTGACAACCACAGAGCCATGTGGTTTTCTTGGTAGAATACAGGAGTGGTTTACCATTGCCTTCCCTCATGCAGTATGAGATGATGCCTTTCAGCACCTTCCTATATCGCTGCCCATACAAAGGGATAATCTGCTAAATAACATACAGTGATTTTTTAAAGGATATACGTTATGGAAAAAGATCCACATATAGTGGTCTACCAACCCAACTGCAGCAAGTGCAGCAACTCAATGGAAGGTCACCCCATGCTGTGTGCAGAGGAGGCATTGTGGGGCCCATGCTGCTGTGGCGCAGGGAGGAGATTCCTGGCACTGGTGGGCACTGCTGGATCCCTCCAGGAGTGTGGGGTGGCTGTGGCCTTGGACTTGGGCCCCAAGGTCCAGGCTTAAAGGCACTCCTGGGTCGGTCAATGAGCACAGGGGTCCCCAGCTTTGAGTCCCCAGATGTTGTGGTGTTGCAGCTTCCATTATCTCCAGTCACAATGGGCCAAGGTTGTGAGATCCTGAATTAACCTATTTATTTATTTAATACGTTTGTGTCCCACCGTGTTGTGCAAAAGCACCTCAAGGTGGCTTATAGTCAAGGCAGCAAACACCTATGGGACAGATAAGATCATCAAATGTCCAAGAAACAAAAGCACCAATCAAATAGAGAGATACCAGAAACCAGCTGCGGGGGGGGGGGGGGGACAAGCCCATTTCAGCAGATCAGAGGCCTCAAATGCCCTCTGAAATACTGCCGTTTCCACTGTCACTAGGAAGGCGTTAGCGAGGGAGTGGCACAGTTCCAGAATTCTGGCGCCATTGTAGAAAATGTCCTCGGACTCTCCATTATGGCACTTGACCTGGAGCAAGACCTCTGAAGCAGATCTTAATAAATGTCTCAGTTCCTGCACACACTTTACTAGAGCGGTGTGAGAACAGGCCGTGTTGAATTGCCTCACACACCACAAAGTTAGTGGCTGAATTCGCCCTGGGGACAGAACATCAGTAACATTGTTTGTTTGTTTGTTTGTGAGACTGGCAGCTGGCCTTCCAATGAAATGTTCCCCAAGGAGACTTCTAACGGATTTCAAAAATACAAAACAAAACACAAAAATAGCCCCATGTATGTCCACACAATCCTGCTCTGGGTATTGCGGCATCTGAGGTGAGGCCCCAAATATTGCTTTGACCCATGACCCTCGTGGGGCCAGCCAGCCCGCTTTCAAAATCAACCTTTGCTTAGGAAATGGCACAGGAGGTGGAGATCTGGCAAAGTTTCCAGTGGCCTCCTCTTCTCACGCCACTTGCAAGCTGTGCAAGAAGTAGGAGGAGAACTTGCAATGACTGCAAGGGTAAGACGGGTCCCGCAGAGCTGCTACGATGGCAGAGGGGAGTGTGTCTTGTTGCCCTTCTGACATCACAATAAGCAGCCACTGGAGGTGACTGACTCACCTCGCCACATGAAAGGACCGCCCTGGCTGCAGAGTTTAGTCCTTTGGCCAATGGCCAAGGTTAGCGTACATGTTCTTCCAGTTCTGCAAACCACAGACAATGGACAGTCAGAGGTGGGGGAAACAAACCCCCCTCGCTCTCTCTCTCTCTCTCACGCGCGCTCTCTCTCCTCCTCCTCCTCTCATGCACAACACCAGAGCATTCTGGTGGCACGGCATAAAAATTCAATATTAAATGTTAATTTTCATTATTGTTAGCAGCAGTCTGGCAGTAGCGAGTCCATCAGATCTTTTGCTCTGCATTATCCTCTTTCTTCTCCCCTTTCTTTAATCAAAATAAGCGAAAAAAGCCACCACCAAGTGTGAAATGCAGAAGTCCGTTTCAGTGATAGCCTCTCCCAATGCCGAAATCAAATGAAGCAAGGTCATTTAGAGTCTTCCGAACCTGTGAGATTATTTATGAAAAAAGCAGGCACTCTACTCCAGGTCCCGCCCCCCCCGCCCCCTCCCCGCTCTCAGTGGAACTCATCATTCAGAGCTGTTGAGCAGTTGGGAACAATTACAGGGGATAAACCGAATGAAATATGTTGCACCGTGAATGTGTCAAGATTTTGACCGGCAGAATTTACATACATGAATAAATATTGAATGCTGCTTAGAAAAAAAGGCTGGGGGCAGGGCTTTGGTGGTGGGCAGCCGGCAATGCAAAAATAATTACTACCTTTATTACCCGTTACCGTCTTTAATAGCGTGAAAGAGAGAGAGAGAAAGAATGAGAGCAAGGGAGACAAATCATCAAGTCTGGGAGGCAAATTAGAGGATGCATCTCCCTGTTGCCTGATCCAAATATTAAAAGCCTTCCTCTTAGCATCCAATTGAGTGGAGAGGACAAAGCAGATATTATACATCTAAGGGGATCTAGAGCATGCTCACACCAGTTAATAGGCATATGATTTTTCCCTCTCCCATTGCATAATCCACAGGGATGCTGAGTACTCCACTAAACACCACTTCAACTCTATTTCCCAAGCATATTCCAGGTATACAAATGAGCACTGATGGAGGGTCAGGAGCAAGTAGCAGGTGCCACACCTGACCTATGACATGCAAGTCATAGGTCAGCATCAGCTGAATGTCTGCTTGGAGTCTACACACATACAGCTGCCAAAAACTGACATGCGAGTGTCTTGCATATCCGCTCTTCACAGTTTCCTGTAATGTACAAGATCCTCCTCCTAAATAATATAACAGGACATGTCTTGTAAGAGAGAGAGACACATGTTTGGACTTTTCTTCTGCTGCACTGTTGCCTAGAGGGAAAAATCACTAGCAAATCTACAAGTTGTTCAAAAGTGCCTTGGAATAGTCTGAATCCAAGCGAATTATTTATCTTAACTTTGAAGTCATTCTGCATCTCCACCTTTAAGGATTTTGCAGCAGAAGCCTATCTCAAAATGTTAAGCCTATAGTTGCGTTTGAAATGTTATATGCTTTCCTTGCTTCCTTTTATTTTTCATTTCTTTCTCCCCCCACCCCCGCTTTTTTTTTTTCGTTTGAGGACAGATGAGACTCAGATGTAGAGAGTCACAGTTTGAAGTGGCTGCAACCTGGGCACACAGCTGGTTTGGGAGAGAAAGTGACTTTGTTGTGGAAAACAGGTTGTAAGATGTTGTCGGGTGACAGTAACAGACATGCCATACCAGGAGTGTGGAGGACCTCTAGATCCCTGGATTGATCAGGGAGTCACTGTAGTCACTGTGGCAGATCACCTGCTCTGCATGCAGAGGGTCCCAGGTTCAACCCCCAGGTAGGGCAGGAAGGGACACCTATCTGAAACACTCAGGAGCTGCTGCTACTCAGTGCGGACAAGGCTACGCTAGATGGATCAATGGTCTGGTCTGACCCAGTGAGATCGATCCCGATCCTGGCACTGCCTTGGCCTTAAGCCCAGGAATTTACCCCAGGCTTTAACCTGTGTTTAAGGATGTGAGCGCGCCCTTAACCCCTGGTTAAGGCTCGGGTGCATGTGTGGGCTGCAGGCGGCCAGGCAAGAGTGCCCAGCAGAGGGAGGGTCCCTCAATGCACCTCATTCCTGGCATGGTGTGCATTGAAGGATGCCAGAGGCTCCTCTGGCTCCCTGCCCGGCCGCTCACCATGGCACCGATCGTGTGTCGGGCAAGCGGCAGAGCCAAGAGAGCAAAATTGCTCGTGGCCCAGCGGGGAAATGCCTGGCTAACAAGCAGAAGGCTGCCGGCTCGAATCCCCACTGCGACTATATTGGGCAGCAGCAATATAGGAAGATGCTGAAAGGCATCATCTCATACTGCGCGGGAGGAGGCAATGGGAAACCTCTCCTGTATTCTACCAAAGACAACCACAGGGCTCTGTGGGTGCTAGGAGTCGAAATCGACTTGACGGCAGCCCTCGTCCCCGCCTGACCTCAGGATATGGCAGTTTCCGGTGTTATCAGGTGTCATTGCACATTTGGTGCAGCCATGGGGAAACAAGGAGAACCCTGCTGGATCTGAGCAAAGGTCAGTCTGGAGCCTTTTCCCCAACAACAACCAGTCAGATATCTCTCGGAAGCTCACGAGCAGGGTGTGGAGACACAGCTTGCCTCTCTTCTTTGCCCCCCCCCCACCTCGCCAAATATACTGAACATTGAGACTGAGGCATTTGCATACAGTGCAGGAGGGCAAGTGTGGTGGCAAGGATGAGGATCACAGGGAGGGCAAGGGGGTGACTGGTCAGCAGGCAAGCTGGTGTTCCACTCCCAATAATTCACTACCTGGGACACATCATGCCTCACCATGGGACTGGCCCTAGGCTCAACCTCTACACAGGCTTCTAATGCAAATCTGAAACTCTTCCTCCTTTTCTCTCACATGGCCATTCTCATCCTGAGGCCTTGGGGTTTGTCTCTTAAAGAAGCAGTACACCACACACACACACACACACACACACACACACACAACACACACACACTCTCATCCTTTCCCCAAACTAAAGAGAACTAAATGCCTTAGCTTTTTCATTGTAGAGAAGGTGTTACTGCCCTGGATCTTTTTAGATGCCATTTTCTATGGATCAGGCTCTTTTGGAGATTTGAAGTTCCATGGGAACTGCTGGAGCTCACCTCCATGTGAATATGTTTGAGACTGGGCTATAATAAAGTTGGAGGATTCGGCTTAGTGTTTCTCCCATTGCTGTGGCAGTGGCTTTATTCACAGCAACAACATGAGGAATCATGAACTGCTAGAGGCGTAGGTAGACACAAGAAGCTGTACTTGACAACGGAGCAAATGACCTGAAAATTAGCCCTGTGCAGTCAACTCAACTGCAGGGATAATGAACATATATAGGGAGGAAATAGGGTCATTTCCACTGATGCCACTCCTAACCTCTGTGTATTGATTGGCCTCTGATTTTAGCTGTTTTGGCTCTAAACTCCCTTGCAAGTTGGGCAAATCGTCAAACTTTCCTTCCTTTGCTTACCTTATGGCAGGAGTTCTCAAACTGTGGCCCCCAACCCAGAAGTTGTTGTACTACAACTCCCATCATCCCCAACCACAATGACCTTGGACTACAACTCCCATCATCTCAAGCCACAGTGGGAATGGTGAGAGAGTTGTAGCACAACATTATCTGGGGGCCCCAAGTCTGAGAAACCTCTGCTCTGCATAATTTCCCTCCAGTGGGCTTTGTTGCAGCTTTGCAAGGTTACTAGACCTCTTGGTGATATCTCATTAAATGGGATGTAAACAGGGACCAGGGTGTGAAGGTGACTCTCAGGGACAACGTCTGTGTGTGTGTGTGTACTGCAAGGTGATGAGTGTGCCCACACATTTTCATTGCATGTTGTGCTCAAGTGAAATAGGACCGAAAATAAAAATAATAATAAGTAAAATCAGTTATAGAATTCCGTTGATATGATGGGACATTTTCACTCCCTCTATCTCATTTCAAATAAAAAAACATAGATTTGTAAGGGTAGCTTTGATATCAATTAGTCTCGATACAAGAGACCGGCAGTCACTTTGCATGAAGGGTTGAATTAAAATGGCTGTATTTAGTCAGAAGAGCGTCCTAAGCATAAAATTGTTTTTCTCCTTTTAGGTCAATTTTCTTGCAGGCTAGTGGAACGGAACGAAAAGAGAAGCTGTGCCTATAAACACTGAAGTGTGGCTTGAAAATGTCTTCATGGAATAACAGGGTTTGATCCCTTCCAATCCAGAAAGCACCCAGCCATGATAGAATTGCTTCTAGCAGAGGTTCTCAAACGGGGCTCCCCAGATGATAAGGTCATGCTCACAACCATTTTTGGCAGGTGGGGAGGGTGCAGGTGGAAGGCAAGGTTGAGCTTACCTTCCCCTGGACGATCTCAATCCATGTGTGGCCTGCATGCTTCCAAGGGTGGAGCTGGCTGGACTGCAGCCCATATCCCTCCCAATTGGCGGCCCTGCCAGTGATGCTCCATGACGTCACATGCACCTGGGTTCTGGAAAGCCCTGAGCAAGCTCCCCCAAGCTCACTTCCAGCCAGCGCTTGCTGGCTGGCAGCATTTATTTCCCTTCCTCTCCAGGCAAACATTGCTTGGCGATGAGATCTGGCGATTGGGCCTCACCCCCTTCGCACACGACATCACAGGAAACAGGGGCTTCATTCTTTGGACCCTGTCGCTCCGTGGTGGCTCTGCCCCTGTGCGGTTTGTGCACCCACACCATCTGCACCACTCTGGGCAGCACGGAGTTCTGGAGGCCAGGAAAATGCAACCTGGACTCCCGGTATCCCAAAATGCACCATGCGAGCAGCATTTCTCCTCAAGCCGGGTGCTCTAGGCACCCAGCTCTGTGTCTGCTCAGGCCCTCTGCAGCCCGAGCACACTCACATGACCACAGACCTGTTAAAGGTAAAAGGCCGAGTAAAAATCCTGAGCTACCGGGGAGCCAGCACTGGGATCAGCCTCAATCGTGGTGCTTCACACAAGCAGCCAGGTAGGGCTGCCCACACCTGGGTAGGGGCTACTCGTGTGAACAGCCTCACCGTTGGACTACTGTGAGCCCTTTGGGGACAGGGATCCATCTTATTTATTTATTATTTCTCTGCGTAAACTGCCCTGAGCCATTTTTGGAACGGCGGTATAGAAACTGAATTTAAAAAATAAAATAAAATAAAATAAAATCCCATTATCCCCAACCACAACGGCCGAACACAGGGTTTCTTAACCTTGAGCCCCCAGATGTTGTTGGACTACAACTCCCAGAATCCCCAGTCACAAAGGCCATATCTGGGGATTCTGGGAGTTGTAGTCCAACAACATCTGGGGCCCCAAGGTTAAGAAACCCTGGCCTAACATAATCAGATCATTTGTTGTGTTGGCCTTAAAACAGCTGCAGGGGACTCCAAATGGGATCAGAGCAGTGGTGCAAGAGGAGAGAGGTTTGCCCCTTTCCTGCCCTGACATTTGCCTTTATCTGGGAAGCATTTGTCTCCCTAGATTGAGCCTGCGCCTCTCCCAGCACCCTTTCCTCCAACACACCCCACAGGCAACAAAAGGGGGCAGGAGGCAGGAGGGGTGCAGTGCTGTGGGTGCTCCTGGCAGGGAGCCAGGCAGGCAGTGGGGCTCACTCTGCCTCCGGGGGACCAGCCTTGCAGGAGGAAGTGGAGGAAGGCGAGAGAAGTGGCGGATACACCATTCATCTATGTATCTTCAGCACCAGGAAGCAGCAGCAGCGACTGGGGCTCCAGCACAGGGAGCGAGTGAGAGAGCAGCCAGAGCATGACGCAGGGCTTGAGGCACACAAGGGTTGCAATCGGGGAGGAGATCTGGTCTTGTGATAGCAAGCATGAAGTGTCCCCTTTGCTAAGCAGGATCTACCCTGGATTGCATTTGAATGGGAGGCTACATGTGTGAGCACTGCCAGATATTTTCCCTCAGGAGATGGGAAGAGCATCTGCCTGCTTGCATGCAGAAGGTTCCAAGTTCCCTCCCTGGCAGCATCTCCAAGATAGGGCTGAGATAAATTCCTGCCTGCAACCTTGGAGAAGCTGCTGCCAGTCTGTGTAGACAATACTGAGCTAGATGGACCAAAAGTCTGACTCAGTATATGGCATCTTCCTATGTTCCTAATCAGAGGTGTGGCTAGTGGAAACATCGGGAGGGCCTTTCGGTAGCAGGGCCTCGGCTTTGGAACTCCTTTATAAATTTGACCTCACTTTACAGGCCTTCCAACATTCAGTGAAAACTGTTTGGTTTGACTGGGGTTACATTTAAGTCAGTTTTCACCACCACCACTGTCACTTTGGTTTGCTTTTTCTGATATTACTTTGCTGTTGCTTTAGTTTTAGACTGTTCATATGTTTGCAAGTTTTTGTTATATTAATGTATAAGTATTGATCTATTTTGACTTTTATGGTGAAGTTTCTCTCTATCCTTCTGTGCTGCTTTGGAGGCCTTTGGCAGAAAAGCATCCTATAAATATAAATATAAATATAAATATAAATATAAATATAAATATAAATATAAATATTGTGCCCCAACTAAAGCCCTACAAAGGGGGGGGGGGGAGCACATACCTATGTGTACATTTTTAGTATTGCCTACAGACTACTGTCTAGTGAAATTCCAAGAGCACCTGTGAATCTCCAAAACAAATCAAAGCACTTTTTCATTCAGCACAAGGGAAGCTTTGTGGAAACTGCTCAAACGTTGCCATTACTACGCATTTAGCAGGTTCCTGTGATAACAAATAAGACACCTAAGGCTAACTCTTGTCTGTGTATTAGGGAGAGCTGGAAGGAAGCAAGGTAAACACTGACATGGATGTGACAATGATGGGTTTGGAACTTATGCAGTAATGGAATATTTTCAACATTCTCCTGGGAACCAAGCTATCCCTTTGCTTGCATGCATTAGTGTGTAAACCGGCAGGACTTTTGTTGACATCAGTGGATACATGCCCTTCTCTTTTGCTGCAGAGGCCTGATACATTACATAAGAAGGTGTGTAAATTGTATGCCCCCTGGGGCAGGGACAGCTCCACCCCTTCCTATTTTCTTCATTATCTCCCTCACTGCAAGGGGCTGCTGGGAAGAGGGGTGAACACAGGGCCCCTCTCCCCTAGCTACACTCCTGGGCAGGGACCTGTGTTTTGCTGATACTACTCTGCAAAGTACTATGGGCACAGATGCACAATAAATAACAAAAATATGCTCAGAAATGAGACAAGATCAACACACTGTCCCATCTACAGTACTCCAAGTATTCCTCACCCCACTGGCTGAAATTATGATTTTAATTTTTAAAAACAGACGTTCTTGTATTTTTTTAAAAAAAGAAATTAGCTATTTTTAAACTGTAGCTGAGCGGGGGTGGGGGGTGGGGTGGAGAGACTTGGGTCATTCACATGATGAATTAGTCAATTAGTTCCAAACTTGGGGAGGTTTTAGTGTTAACTTGTTAAAGTTTAACTTTGCTGAAGTGTTAACAAAGCTAATTTCTGAATGCATACATCTGGAATGGTGTCAGAATCAACTCTGGATAATTCATTAAGGCCTCACTGTGATCATAGAGCGATAAAGGTGTTATTAAATTCAAACAGAGAACCTACTGACAGTATTTTTGCCAATTCACTTCCAAAACCAGACAAACTTGACAAAAACACCCCAAAGTCTGCAGGCTTTGAAATCTTCATATCTATTGGTTGTAAGAGTCTTGGCTTTAGTTGACTAAAATAAGACTTCTCTAGCCATTGGCTAAGCCACCTAATGGCGCAGCAGGGCAATGACTTGACTACCAAGCCAGAGGTTGCTGGTTCAAATCCCCACTGGTATGAACACCTATATGGGCAGTCATGTAGGAAGATGCTGAAAGGCGTCATCACATACTGCGTGGGAAGAGGCAATGGTAAACCCCTCCTGTATTCTACCAAAGACAACCACAGGACTCTGTGGTCACCAAGAGTCAACACTGACTCAACGATACGCTTTACCTGTAGCCATTGGCTGGGATATTGAAATGCTAGGGAATATTTATGAACAGTTCAACTGCTCTGAACTTCAAAAAAACCTCACCAAAATCAACCCTCCCTTGCAAAAAGGCCACCCAAAATGGAAGGGCCCAATCCAGGCATTATGCTGTACAAGCGTACAGATGTCTGTACACTCATACACATGTTTGTGTGAATGATTGTACTTGTGTTCATTTCAAAAGGGAACCTGGATACAGGCCCTCTAAATGCATGGTACAGATAGGAAGTGTACTTCTGTACCTACGCTCAACATAACAGGTGAATGACTGTACTTGGATGTGCATGAACTGTGGTTCGAACTATGGTTCGAACCACGGTTCGAGCACTTTTAGGGAAATGGGACTGGAAACTTTATGGAAAAGGATAGCAGCTCCGCCACCCCATGCAGTTTCCTGCTGGGGCAGCGCACATCCCTATAACCCCCCATGTGGCATCAGCATGCACATGGCATCTGCTCATGCATTTGCGTGGTCAGCAGGGTGTTGTGCCATGTGCATGCTGGCGCCGCGCAAGGGTTATTGGGATGCGCATTGCCCTGGCAGGAAGCTGCATGAGGCAGCAGAGAGCAGGTAAGGACCTGCTCTCCTTTTTCTTAAAATTCCTGGTCCCATTTCTCTAAAAGGGCACGAAAGTTTATGAATGGTGCTCATGTGCATCCCAGATCTGGGCTCATGATATGACCCTTTTAGTCATTATTCTAGAATGCAGCAAGCAAAAATGCATAACCAGAACAGACAATGAGTTGCTGGTAGTTAATTATGGAAAACTTCTGGGAGCTCAGCTCAGCCGACTTTTAAATTTTTCCCCCTGCCAGACTCAGAGGCTTGTTTATGGCCTATGATAAATCTTCCATTGGGGAGGAACATAAAAAGGAGCCTAGCCATCTGAGCTGATTTTCAGGTTGCTTTTTAATAAACATATAAATAGACAAAAGAAAAATGTTGAAGCATAAAAATACGCTCTCTCGTTTTTGTAAAATGTCAGTAAATAGGTTGATCTGTTTATATGGTTTTCAATACAGCTAAACAGCTTACCATTTAAACAAGTCCAATCAACTGTGAAAATGGGCATTTTCCACCATAAGAATCAGACTTCATCCTAGCATGATATTAAATATTAAGGATTTGGTTAAAAGGAAAGTATACATTTCAGAAAAGTGCCTGCAGAGAGAGGAAGGAGCAAGATGCTGATTCTGTGCCATTCACAAGGCTGCATAGGGAAACAGCCTGTTGAAAGCAAGGCCCATCTGGCTAGTCAAACTTACTTTCCTTGTTTATTTAGAAACAATAAATTGTGGTTGCTGCAAGCAGGTGTATGAGCTCTGTGCTCACCTTTATTGAAGTTTGCCAACATTTTAAGCAGCCCCCTGCAGCTCTGCCTAAAACTATAGCTTGATGTGCAATGCAAACATTAGCAAGTGGTATTTGTCTCCACGCTTGGAAAGATGTGTAGTGCACATAGGGTGTTCTTCTGAGAGTAGATTCTCTGGTAGGAAATAAAAGAATCCACTCCCATTTCCTACCAGAGAATCTACTCTCAGAACACCTCAGACACTACACCACTTTGTACTACATCACAACCTGCTCTGGACCACCCTGGTGCCCCCCAAGTGGAGTTATGAGACTGCTTAAATCCCCATTATTCCCTATGGGGGGGAGTTTAAAGATGCACAAACTTCAGAAAAAAATTAAAAAATCACCCCTTTCACCAGTTTATTTGAAATCTGGGTGGTAGCAGGCACCCATTGGGACACTACTACCTGAGCCACTCTTCCGCCCTCTAAACCCCTTTTCTGCCCCAAATCTGCCACAAATACATGCCAACTTTTAAAAATTGTTAAGAATCACCCCTTTACACAATTTCTTTGAAATCCAGGTGGTAGCTTCCTTGCACCCATTGGGCACTACCACCCACCACAACCTGCTCTGGGCCACCCTGGTGCCCCCCACATGGAGCTATAAGGCTGCTGAAATCCCCATTATTCCCTATGGGAGAAAGCTTAAAGATGCACAAACTTCAAAACCTTTTTTAAAAAATCACTCCTTTGCCAGATTTCTATGGAATTTGGGTGGTAGCTTCCACCCATTGGACACTACCATCCACCCCACTCTTTTGCCCCTGGAACTCCTTTTTTTGCCCTGAATTGATTTGGAAAATTCAGGTACAAATTGAATCTGGGGTGATGGGGGGCAGATTTGGACTCAAAACAAATCGGGGTGATTCGGTTCAGGTACAAATCAAATTGAAAAAATCGATTTGTGCACATCCCTACTTCCCACCCCAAGCAACTGGTATTCAGAAGTACTCTGCCTCTGAACATGGAAGCCCCACATTGTTATTGGCAGAATGGGGCAGCTCATGCATTCAGGGGCAGCTCCCCATGAGGCAAAGTGAGGCAACAGCCTCAGGCAACAGGAGCAACAGAGGGTGGTGAGTGCGGGCACCCCATGGGACGGCCATCACCCACCTGCCTGATGCTGCCCCAGCCTTCTCACAACCTCCCCTCCATTTCCGCCCTTGCCAGCCCTCTTGCTCTATGGGGGCAAACCGCAGACCCACAAAGAGCAGCATTGGCAGAAAGCTCTGGGGAGAGGAAATGCAGCTTCTCCCCCCTCTCCTCCTGGAAAACAACTGGCAAATGCAAATACACCCTGAGCTGATCCCCCCAAAGCAGTGCTCTGGCTTCCACTGAGTAGTGCCTCTCTCTATGCTACCCTGGCATGGGGTGTCCAAAATTTTGGCACTTCAGAGTGTTAAGGTATTAAAAACAAGATAGCAAATTGGCAAACAAACAAACAAACAAACAAACAAACAAACAAACAAACAAAACAGGGGGGGTGGCAGTAACAACCCATGGTCAGCCCTCATGTTTTTTTTCCATCAAGAAACTATGTTGTTGAAAAAGTTCCCCAAGAAAGAGCCTTATTTCAGAAGCCAGCCTGTGAACTCTGACCCAGGTCTGCTTTCTGCTGTTGACTTGATTTTTTGATCAAAAAATCCTTATGCCGTGCCTCCTTATGCTGCCGTGGACAAAATTGGCCCTGTTCCTTTATGGATCAACACCCATGCCATGTTTCCTGAGCCAAAGCGGTCCCATTGTGTCAAAGATTTCCTTCTGAATAGGGCATCGCAAAGCACTGAAAGCGAGGCTTACCGGACTGCTTAGGAGGGACAATGGACAACACAAAGGAGAGACACAGAGCTAGAGAAGCGCCCGGTGATCGTCTTGGAGGGTGGGGGTGGGGAGGGGGTGGCTGCACTCCCCCCGCCAAGGCCCAGCTTCTCTATAACTGCGTCCACACAGGCAGCAGCACCAGGTGATAAAATGAACTACAGAAAGGACTACAACTTTTCACCCTGATGTCAGGGGTTTTTTTGGCAGCAAGTTTGTTTGTTTTTAATGTGGGGGGACATTTTTGGTTTGTGATGATGGCTTTTGAAATGAGGCTCCCTGAACCCACACTTTGCCTTGGTCTTTCTGTTGGACATTAGGCTGGGGAGGGATGCATTCAGGCAGACATTTAACAGGAGCATTTTCCCTAATCACTTCCGAGAGATGCCCCTGATGAATCTCTGCCTGGTGCGTCTCTGATCAAAGCCAAGTGTGGGTGCCTGCAGCCTCATTTCTAAAGCCATCATCATAGATCTGACTGTACAAAGTCTTTACAGCTTACATGAAGTGGAAGTCTGGATGGGCACCTTAACCGGCAATTTCCATCCTTTTTAGAGCACGTGTGAAAATGTAAAGCATCTTAACTTTCATCTTAAACCGAAGGGTTTTTGGATTACTGAATTCAATCTTTGAGTGGCTGCATCTTCTCTCTAGAACACATCCAGGTAAATGCATGTGCACGGAACACTTTACAGTGCTCATCTCACACACGGCAGCAGCTGCTTCAGGTCCTTTGTTGGAGGATAAATGCATTTCCCCAGCACCTCTCTTACAAGGAAGCTCAGAATATTGAATAATGTATGTATTATTCATTTATTCAGAATATGTATATGCCACTTTTCAACAACAAAAAGCTCTCAAAGCTGTTTACATAGCAAAGGGATGAGAAGATGGTACTCCCCCTCCCCTTGCAGACGTTTATCATCTAAAAAAGGTCCAAGGAGGACACTACCAAAGAGCCCCTGGGAGGGAAGCAGTGCTGGGGTGAATGGGGACAGTGTTCTCCCTCTGTGAAATATAAGAGATTCCTTGCCCAGTCAGAGGCACTCTTACCCCTGGACTTTGAGGCCCCAATCCAGGCTTCCACAGCCCCAGGGGCCCCCCAAATCCTCTTTAGTTTGTCCCAGTTGGTGTGGTTGCCCGGCTGAGCATGATGATGTTTAATTTGCAAGGGAGGGGGGCCTCCAAAGGCCTTTAGGGCCAGGCTCCAAAATTACCTAAGTGCACCTCTGTGCCCAGTTATCAGGGGCTTCCCGATCCCCGTCTGATCATGACACCACACTGGTTTTCAACTGGCTTGCTGAAAGAAGAAGGCTGCTCATCATCTCCCCTTGGGGAGATGCCCGCCCCACTACACTTTGTTGAAGGGAGTGCAATGTAATGAGTCCCTCCTGGGAAGAAACACAAGGGGATTCTGCCCAGACCTCAACCAGGGATTATGGCCTCAGTCAACTGGAAAGCACACCCAAGAGGTCCAACCCTTGGCAATTCTGCAAGCTTCTGAACAAATTATTCCAAATACACAGATACCAACCTTCTATCATCCTCCTGAAGGCCTTTGTGTACTCAGGTGGGTTATTCACAATTATACACAGATACCTGCTCCAACTCTCCCTATATGATATGACTTATCCCTGGTCAATCACAGTCCATTTTATCCCTAGTTTTGCCTTTGTTAAAAATATAGGGAGGGTAAATTGCAAGGGCTCCCAACCTTGGTGGGTCCCCAGATATTGCTGGACAACAACTTCCATCACCCCCAACCACAGTGGCCAAAGGCTGGGGATGATGGAAGTTGTAGTCCAACAACATCTGGGGAAGCAAGCACAATCGTCTGCAGGGAGGGTAAGTGTAGCCTGCTCTACCTACAGACTGCCCCAGAGCTCTTCTCACTGATCGTGAGAAGAGCTACTTTATATCCTGGCTTTCCTCTCCGTATGAAGCTGTTTCAGGGCATCTTAGAATCATAATTTTTTAAAAAAACATATTTATATCCCGCTCTTCCTCCAAGAAGCCCAGAGCAATGTATTACATAGTTACAGTACGTTTCTCCTCACAACAACCCTGTGAAGTAGGTTAGGCTGAGAGAGAAGCGACTGGCCCAGAGTCACCCAGCAAGTCTCATAGAATCAGAACAAATAAAGCCAACACTCTGTGTTTGCTGAAACACATGCTAAAACCAGCTAAACAGTATGTGCTTCTAGTATATCTGTTACCAGGAGAACACCCTCTTGGCTTTTTTAAACAGGCTCTTGTTGAATAAATTCATGCAGTCTACAACAGATGGAAGTACAGCGTTCGACAACCCGTCAAGGTGGGGTGAAGGTGGGGGTCTTGCAAAGGGATTCTTGGCATGAGAACAGGCGTGTTAAAAGCAGATCCCTGGTATTTCAACCGTGAGATGCTGGAGAGTGTGCATGGACAGAAAGAAAAGGTCAGAAGTTTGGAATACATGCAACCTTAATACAGTTCAGCACAAAAGAAACACCATCCAGGAACTCCCTGGAGGAGCTCTTCCTTCTTTTTAAATGTAGAACGACTTTTACAGAGATGTCAAAATGAATCGACTGCATCCTTCAGATTCTTGTTAAAAAAAAAATTTAACACTCCAAAAGACATTTATGATTTCATTTCAGGAAAGGGTGGCCTAATAGAGGTTGCATTTTATATTCTAATAATTCCCACCTGCAATACATCTTAAAACGAGCATCACATTACATACAGGGCTGAATTTCCAGACTGGTGGGAGTGCAGAGAGTGCCTATGGAAGAATGTGAGAAATCACATCCAGTTTTTGTAAAAGAGTGAAGAAGTGTATTGTGCCTTTTCTAGGTTTTCGTAGCTTAACCTGGATGCCCAACCTGATCTTCTCCCTGCCCAGTGATGAGTCACAGATTCAGAAGTGCAAGCACTCTCCATGACAATGTCTTCTAAATTGTTCTGTATTGCATTTTATTTTGGACTCCCCTTTTTTGGTCTGATTTATGTTTTTGGTCTGATTTGGTTATGATTTAAAGTATTGTGTAATATATTTGGTCTGATTTGCTTATGATTTAAAGTGTTGTGTGATATTTTTCTCATGTTTTAATGTTGTGTTGTAAGTCACTCAGAGAACAATTTGTTATGGGGCACCTAACAAATAAAGTTTATTATTATTATTATAATATATCATGACAGCCATGCCCCACAGCCATGCCAACCCCAAGACACACCCCACTTAGATATATGCACTTTTGGGGGTTCTACATAAGAACGGCCATGCTGGATCAGGCCCAAGGCCCATCTAGTCCAGCATCCTGTTTCCCACAGTGACCCACCAGATGCCGCTGGAAGCCTACAGGCAGAAGTTGAGGGCATGCCCCCCCCCTCCTGCTGCTACTCCCCTGCAACTGGTACTCAGAGGCATCCTTCCTCCAAGGCTGGAGGTGGCCTTTAGCCCGCAAACTAGTAGCTGTTGATAGACCTCTCCTCCCTGAGGTTATCCAAATCCCTCTTAAAGCTATCCAAGTTGTTGGCTGTCACCACATCTCATGGCAGAGAATTCCACAAGTTGATGATGCGTTGTGTGAAAAAGTACTTCTGTTTGTTGGTCCTAGATTTCCTGGCAATCAGTTTCATGGGGTGACCCCTGGTTCTAGTGTAATGTGAGAGGGAGAAGAATTTCTCTCTATCCACTTTCTCCACTCCATGCATGATTTTAAAGACATCTATCATCTCTCCCCGCAGTTGTCTTTTTTCTAAACTAAATAGCCCTAAGTGTTGTAGCCTTGCCTCATAAGGAAGGTGCTCTAGTCCCCTGATCATCTTGGTTGCCCTCTTTTGCACTTTTTCCAGTTCTACAATGTCCTTTTTTTAGATGTGGTGACCAGAATTGTACGTAGTACTCCAGGTGTGGCTGCACCATAGTTTTGTATAAGGTCATTATAATATTAGCAGTTTTATTTTCAATCCCCTTCCTAATTCCATCCCTAGCATAGAATTGGTCTTTTTTACAGGTGCCTCACATTGAGTTGACACTTTCAACGAGCTGTCCACCACGACCCCAAGATCCGTCTCCTGGTCAGTCACTGAAAGCTCCGATCCCATCAGTGTATATTTGAAGTAGGGTTTTTTTAACTACTGTTACAAGTAATCAAAAATCATGTAGACTGTAAGGAATGTCCCAAAACAAATGACAGGGAACCCACTGGAATGCATTGGTTCCTTCCAAATGACCATAGGAATGCATGGAATTTCCAAATGGCCATTGGGCCCCCTCTCCCCTAGCTACGCCCCTGAAGAGAAGGAAGGAATCAAGGAAGGTTTGATTTTGTGGTTTTCTTTTCTCAGCTGTATATATGCTGTGCTACCTATTGCTGCTATAACTATCTGGTTTTGCTGGATCTCAGATTGGCAAAGGCAGAACTTGGGTGCCTGCCTACCTGCCTACCTTGAGTTGTGGTTTTGGTTTGGTCTGTTTGTCAGATGGTGTTGTGGCGAGAAATGGACAGTGGCAACTCAGCTGTGTGTGTGTGTTTGTGTGTATACTAATATTTCTTGGTGATTGCTGTGATGAGCTCCATGTCCGGCTTTAGACTAACTTGTGCTTCACTCACTGCTCTGGTCTGCTCTGCAATCTGCATTGCAAGGTGTACTCAGTCAAAATGTGACAGAAGTTGCTCTAGTTGAGCTTGCAGCTATATGCACAGCTAAGGGTGCTGCTATGGCAGCTGTTGCAATGCTAGGAAGTAAGGAAGTAAGGAGTGTATGAGAGAGCAACTTGTGCCAATAATGTTACTGCAGCGCAGACATTGTGGCTGGCAGTGGATTCTGGGTCAGTGATTCTTTTTTGGCCATTTTTTGACTGTGTTTGAAATGTGTGTTCTGTGTTGGCAGGGGCTATGTGTGTTGCTGTGTGTTGTTCTGTTCTGCAGTGTTGTTTTTCAAGACAGGGTTGCAAAATGTGTACAGTGCCCTCTGCTTGTTTTGCCCATAGGAAACAATGAGGAACTCAAATCACCCCATTGTTCCCCTGGGGACACCAAAGTGGGTTGGCTGGTACAGCATGATGGATGCTACCTATCACCCAACCCATAAAAGAAACAGACAAGCAGGTGATTTTTTTTAAAAAAAACCTAAACCCCCAAATGATCCTTGGGGTCTTTTGGGAACATTTTATTTTAAGAAAAATTGCCTGCTTGCCTGCTTCTTTTGTGAGCTGGGTGGTAGGTAGCAACCATCATGCCCCAACACCCAACCCACTATGATGGACCTACCCATAGGACCTACCCATAGGGAATAATGGGGTGATTCGATTTCCCCATGGGATTGGTACTGGGACCAGTGCTCTTTAACTTGTTCATAAGAGATCCAGAAGTTGGGGTAAGCAGCGGAGTGGCCAAATTTGCAGATGACACTAAACTATTTAGGGTTTAAATAGTTAAACAGATTGTGAGGAGCTCCAAAAAGATCTCTCCAAACTAGGAAAGTGGGCAACAAAATGGCAAATGCTGTTCAATGCAAGCAAGTGTAAAGTGATGCAAAAAACCCCAACTCCACATTTACTCTGATGGGAGCAGAGCTGTGGATGACTGACCAGGAGAGAGATCTTGGGGTCGTAGCAGACAGCTCATTTAAAGTGTCGACCCAGTGCGTGGCAGCTGTGAAAAAGGCCAATTCCATGGTAGGAATCATTAGGAAGGGGACTGAAAATAAAAATGCTAATACTATAATGCCCTTATACAAATCTTTGGTGCGGCCACATCTGGAGTACTGCCTACAGTTTTCGTCACCGTATCTTAAGAAGGGTATTGTAGAACTGGAAAAGGTGCAGAAGAAGACAACCAAGATGATCAGGGGCCTGGAGCACCTTCCTTATGGGGCTAGGCTACAGCATCTAGGGCTCTTTATCTTGGAAAAGAGGTGACTAAGGGGAGACATGATCGAGGTGTATAAAATTATGCATGGAATAGGAGTGGACAAAAATAAATTTTTCTGCCTCTGTCACCGCACTAGAACCAGGAGTCATCCCATGAAACTGAAAGTCAGGACATTTAGAACCAACAAAAGGAGGTACTTTTTCACACAGTGCATAATTAATCTATGGAATTCTTTGCCATGAGATGTAGTGATGGTCACCAGCTTGAATGGCTTTAAAAGGGGTTTGGACAAACTCAGGGTGTCCAGGTCTATCAATGGCAAACTATTCTGGTGGCTGTGGGCCACTTCCAACCTCAGAGGCATGATGCCTTTCAATATCAGTTGCAGGGGAGCAACAGCAGGAGATAGAACATGCCCTCATCGCTTGCCTGTGAGCTCCCCGGATACATTTGGTGGGCCGCTGTGTGAAACAGGATGCTGGAGTAGATAGGTCTTGGGATTGATCCAGCAGGGCTGCTCTTATGTTCCCATTGTTTCCTATGGGTGAATAGAGATTTTTTGCGGGGTGAATTTTTGATCCAATTTGTTGAAGTGGCCGGCAATGACCAGTCAGTTCAATGAATAGATTTGAATTTTTGCAATTTGATTTGAGGTTGAATTTGTGCACATCCCTAATCAGAAGTCACACCTGTCAGAATACAAGACCTTCCAATGTGGAAGCCTTTCTCCTAACCCCTGAATGATGGAGACTCAATCCACGGTGTGGGAGGAGAGCTGGACTTGTGGTAGCATGCATGTGTTGTCCCCTTAGCTAAGCAGGGTCCACCCTGGTTGCATATGAATGGGAAACGAGAAGTGTGAACACTGTAAGATATTCCCCTCAGGGAATGGAGACACTCCGGGAAGAGCAGAAGGTTCCAAGTTCCCTCCCTAGCAGCTTCTCCAAGATAGGGTTGAGAGAGACTCCTGCCTGCAGCTTTGGAGAAGCTGCTGCCAGTCAGTGTAGACAAAACTGAGCTAGATGGACCAAGGGTCTGACTTAGTATATGGCAGCTTCCTATGACCCTAAATACTCTCTGAGCCTGTTCAGGAACTCCCTTGTCAGTCCTTTCTTCATATCTTCCAGGCATTAGAAACAGATGTCCTGGCACCAATTAAGTTCTACGGCTGACATCTAGACTAACAAAGCACTTGTGCAACATCGTTGTGCACCTGCAAAAAAATCATGTCATCGTGCAAAATCCCAAAATTGCACTCTTGCACAAACATTCCCTGCTATGTAAATGGATGGAGGATGAAGTTTCCGAGAAGGAGGCACACCACAAATTGTGTACCTTGTGCAACCACCAGAATGCTTGTGCTGCTGCAGCACTAGACTGAAACATAAGCTCCCAGCATAACACAGCTATCTAGCAAACATCCTTGTGCTTGCATAGCACATTTACATGAGTGCTTTGGTAGTCTGGATGTCAGCCAGGGTGTTTTATCACACCCTTCTCTAATGCCAGGGCCAGCATAGTGATATTTTTCCTTACCTTATGAGATTTCTTTACCATTGAAACTGAGCATGCTCAACTGCAACAGGGCATGCTCAGTAGTACATAATGAATCTCCCAGGATTGAAATGAGAATGGATAATGAAAATTTTCAGACTAGTCCCTCATAAAACTAGAGCCATCAGGAAAGCTTGCCCTGGTACTGAAATCTGATAGGGTAATGATATATTTCAGTCTAATCCAACAGAACACATTATCCATCAGAAAGGCTTACCCCCCAATATTGAAAATTGAAAAGATAATGAAAAATTCCAGGCTAGTCAATCAGAAAACATTACTGGGTAAAGAAATTTCCCAGTATAAGGTGAAATATTGTTGCACTGGCCCTAGACCAAATGGAATCCTAGTCTTTGGTGCCCCCTCTATTTGTTCAGCTTTTGAATAGCATGTTTTTGTTGCACTTGTAGGCCCTTTCACAACTTGGAGGTGTGATCTGCTTGCATGTTTTATGCCTATCACAATAGACAATGCATTTGCATGCATGTATCTGTAAATTTGTATTTATTCATGTCTTGTAAAAGAAAACAAATTAATTTCTTTGAATCATATATATATATATATATATATATATATATATATATATATATATATATGAATAACTAGCCTGCTTATCACATCCTTCTCAGCTTTCAGGAGCTGTGTGTGCTCCCAGTTCTTGACTGTGTGTGAGTAAAAATCTGGGTAGGAAGAGGTGGAAGTGATGGTGTGAGAGCCTCGTGTTGGGTAGGATGGCTTTTCCTCCTACTTCATTAAGCAGCTGGGCACAGGTGCTGCTGGGTGGAACAGTGCTGCCCTATCAAGCGTAAGGCTCCCACATGGTCACTTCCCTCTCCTCCTAGCTAGCACATGATCCAAAATTAAGAACACAGTTCCCAAAGTTGGATAGGACCCTTGTTCTACCCAGTTTACAGTAGTGAGGACTGTTAGAGAGCTTGGAGGGGAGAGTCCTTTATCTGCCCCAACTGCAGTGGAAGTGCACAGGTAAGGGAGCACTGCTAATTAAAATTGTCTGGAGACACTGAGTTAAAGTTCTAAATAAAGTAGTTTATTTAGGAAGTCCATCAGGGAGATAGATAAGGCCTACATGCCTTGCTGCTAGCTACATACAGGAAGTGGAGAGGGAGAAGAAGGAAGTCTCTCTCTCCAGGTGAAAGAATGAAACCTGAGACTATCAGTCTAACAAAGGGGGAAGTAGAGTAGAGAAAGTCTAGTCAGAGAGGGAATTCCATTGCTCACGATTTCTATTCCTAGTGCCCCTAACGGCCAATAGGGTTGCTGGTGCTAAGATGCCATCAGGTGATGCATCTCCAACAAGAACAAGCCTATTGAAATGCCCAGCATCCCCAATCCTGCAAGATTGGCTCCGTGGGTGGTTGCTTGAGCCTCTGGTCCCTAAATCCAGCTCTAGCTGCTACCACCTGTCTACCTGTCCACCTAAATCCACCTGTCCTCAAGCAAGCTTTTCACACGGGGCTTTTGAAGCCCTTTAACTCGCATCTCCTCCAGAATGGAGGGGGTGCATTCACATATCAGCTAGATTTACCCTGAAGTCCCTGCGAGTTATCAGGGAGCAGTTCACACACAATTCAAGTTTTTCACTGAGTGTTAGAGTATAGCCTGATTTATATCCGAGGTAAAAAAAATCCACTATTTGCAGCAGTTTTTCGGGACAACTTTGAGTTTGCAGTAAAGCTTCCCCGTAAACTCACGGTAAAACCTGCTGTGCGTAAAAGTGGCAGGCATGCTGCCACTTTACCAGGGGCATTGCAACACACCGGCCATTCACAGCCATACAAGGTCCATGTGGGTATTCACTGGTCTGCTGAGTCCCCAGGGCCCTTTACTGCATGTCATGTGAATGAACAGTAGTAAGTAACTGATGTACTCTGTGTGAGGCTGAGGCACAGTAAAGTCTAATTTACTCTGGAATGTCTGGGCACACTGCAGTACACCTGAGGGATGGGGATACGGGGATTCCTCATCATGGGGGCAGAACCATGCATGAGAGGGGACATGCCCTTGAATGGTTTTTCAGCTGTTTCGGTTCTTTGGTTTGCAAAAAGAAGGTATTAAAAAATGGCCTCTCCTTCTAAGCAGAAGAGGCAGCTTCCAATTAAATAAGCCAAAGCCCCATCTTAAAAAGGAACTTTTTGCAATTGATTCAAATTTAATGAACAAATGAACCAATTCATCGATTAAGAAGCTGGGGATGAGTCAAGTAAAAATGCTTTGATCAAATTACAATCCTAGTAAAAATAAAAACCTCCCTTTTCACTTTGCTGTTTTATAACAGGCTCTGACTGTGAGAACTTTCTGCAGCCCTCATGGAATCATTTGTGTAGTATTACATCTCCTGTCAAACTGCTGTATTTCTGGCCTTTTGATGAGCTTTCATCTTCCTCCAGCGATGGACTGTAAACAGAGCAAAATGCTGCCGTTTGCAATATGATTGGATTCTCTCTCTCTCCTAGAAGGACTGGCCACTGAAAAAGCAAGCAACTCCCGTGCTCCACAGCCTCTGGCACTTCCCGGGATAGCAAAGCAATGTTACATTGCCAGCCATTTGACTCTTCCTTTTGGCACTGCAATTTTGTTGTAAAGCAAACAAAAAAAAAAAGCTAAGATGCACCCAAACTGAGTTTCCCAGTGGATGGATGCACAGATATATGAAGCAGCATTAGACTGGGCCAGATGAGTTCATTTAGCCCACTACTGTCTACTCTCTGGGACTGGCTCTTCACGTTTCCCCATCACTTACTACTTAAGCTTCTTCATCAGGGACTGAACCCGGGACCTTCTGCATGCAAAGTGTGTGCTCAGCCGCTGAACTATAGTCCCGCCCTAACAACCCCACTTGTGCAAACTGCATTGAAATGAGATTAGGAAGCAAACTGAGCAATGTATCTAGGTGAATGGGTACAGAGGAAGGAAGCAAGGCAGGCAGGCAGGATAAAATCCAGAGGAAAGAGCTGTGGTGTGCAAATAGAAGGCAGTGGAGTAGAATCAGGAATATTAATGGTTTATTGAAATAGATATTGTGTCCAGAGAGGCAAATGCAGACTGCTTTTCTGTGCTCTTGCTGCTGGCTGTTTGTTAGCCCCGCCTCTACTCCAGGACTGGAATGCAAATAACTAAAGCACCATTCAAAAGCTGAAATGGATCAAGGAATGAATTAACCAAAAACACTTCAGGGAGGAAGTAGAGGCAAGGACACTGTGAGGTCATTCTCACATCCAGCCCTCCCCAGGTAGGACAGAGCTAGTCCAGGTAAGTCTTGTCATGAGAAATGCTGGGATTGCTGCCAATCTCACCCCTCCTCCCCCGGGTAGCCCTGCTTTTCTACCCAGGCAGAAAATGAGATAGGAGGACAAACATGCATCTCCTTTCTGGCCATGTGGCTGCCCGGGAAAAGCTGCCAGCAGCCATCTTTGCCATATAGCTGGGCAGGAGGGCAGCATGAACTTTCCCAATGCAGAGTACTGCTTGCACAGTGCACTGTGGGATACTGGGCGTCCTGGCTTCCTCCCCCGCTCCCAGTCACCGCCACACCACTAGTCTGGGTGCATGAAGTGGCGCCCAGAAGCAGTTTGGACAATGTGGGGGGAAATAAGTAGGCTCTTGCCTTCCCCCAGCCCTGCCCATTTTGCATGTGTGAATGACCTTAATAGCTGGGGAAAGGGATAGTGCAAATTTTCCATCAAAACTCATTGATGATAGCAAAAGGGGCCAGGAAAGGCAAGCAATCCCCCCAGGGCTGTCCTTAGGGCCTGCCAAACAGGGTGACCATCCAGGGCCCCGCTCTTTTAACCCCCATTAGAATTAACTTGAAGGGGGCCCCGCATTGGCTGATTTGCCTCGGGCCCCGCACCCCACCAGGGCTCTCTAAGAACAGCCCTGACTCCCACAAACAAACAACTTGCCCTTCTCTCCTCCCCAACCCTCCCCCCAGTGCTGGACCCATTACCGCATCATAAACTAGAAATGTAAACAAGGCTGCAATCAAAAGTGAACCATAAGTTAAAGAAGTTAATTCCATCAAAAGCAACAAAACATACATCAGAGAAAAGGGGTTTAGGACCTCAGCAGACTTGCAAAACATTTCTCTTTCAGAAATCTAACACAGGGGATGAAGCTCAGCTCATTCTAGAAATGCACTTTGTCCCCTCTTTTGCCCTCCCCGATACTATTTCTATTGCCATCACGGGCAAGACTTAAAGTAAAGAGCTATATTCATAGGCAGAGGTAGAAGTTTCACCTTGGAACTGAAGCCAGTTGCCTGGGGCTGGGGGCTGGCAAATATTTGCAGGCAGAACTTGGAGCAGCCTGCCCCATAGCTCTCTTGTGACCCTAGCTCTGATTCAGCAGCTTGAGACCTGTACAAACATTAGGCAAGAGGCGAAGAGACAGCCTGCTCTGTGGGGCAGGCTATGGGAAGGGTGCTTGTTCTGCTTTGCTAATTCTGATCACAGTTGCTTCTTTGTATAATCCTATACAAGTCAAAAGAATGGTTACTGTGATGATTGCTATCCCTTTTCAGCTCAACAAGACAAGCAAAATGGTTCGGAATAGCACAAATTTCACTCTCTAAAGAGATAACGTTCAAGGGGGCTACCATAAAGAGATAAGGAGCCAGGTCTTACGATCAGTGAGACCCGGTTTGGTGGGGTGAGCTGGGAGAGCGGGCTAAGCCCGCTCTCCCCCCACACGAGCAGTGAGGGAGCCCTGGGTGGCCGGATTGGCCGCCCACATGATTGCTGGCTCCATGATGAAGCCGGCGGGGGCTGGGGAGCTCGGGGGCCGCGTGGCCCCCGGAAGCTCCAGTATACCCTGCGCAAGCACGCAGGGCATACTGCGGAGACCCCTGGAGCCGGGAGGCGGCTTTTTGCCTCCGGGGGTCTCCTCGTGAGTAGCCATGGCACGGAGCCGCGCCATGGCTACTCACAATCAGAAAGCCCAAGTTTGTGGAGCGCTCGCTCCGCAAACCCGGGCTTTAGGGAGGGCTAAAAAAGTGGGCTAGCTGCTTATAAGCCACCGGGCTCACCTGCGAGCCCAGTGGTTTACACGATCAGCCAAAATCGGGTTAGGCTCTCCTAGCCCGATTTTGACTGATTGTGAGAATAGCCCCAAGATCTACTAATATACCTGCAAGAAGCATATCTACAACTACCTTTCCTACAACATAATGCAGTTCTAAAAAACAAGAACATTGATATAATACAGGAGCAAAACCAAAACAAAACCCCTACTAAGAGTCAGCCAACCTCTTATAAAACCTCAGACAGCTAATTAAAGGTCTGATGAAACAAGGAGGCCATTGGCAGACACTGAAAGGAAGACAGGTGAGGTTCTCCTGGGACATGGCGCTCCAGATCCCGGGGGCCACTGCAGAGGAGGTCTTCTCTCAGGACCACCCATCCAAAGGGCAGTGGAGGTTCCTCTCTGCCACTGCTGCTTGACAAACTAGTTCCCAGTTCTTGTTCTCTTCCTGTGCCTTTTGTTGGACACACCTTTGGTTCCTTTGCACTCAACGGCTGACTCTGCTGCACCCAAGTCAGTATCCGCTGGGGCAGGCGCGTAACAATGATAGGGCAAGGGGAGACAGTTGTCTGGGGGCCCCACTGCCTGGAGGGGCACCCCAGGGGCACCTCACATGACTCCCCATTGCCCCCTGCCCAGCCCCAAGGCCCCTCAGCCACTTGCCCTCTTCGCCGTCTCTCTTGCTTGTTCTCCTGGCCGGCAATGGAAGCAGCAGACAAGCTGCAAAGAGCTCCTTTTCTCCCGCCTCTCAGCTGATCGGCGGGTGGGCGGGGCTTCCACGGAGGCCTCCGTGTAGGCCGCAGTGAAGCCTGAACTCGAGTAGGGCCCAAGCCAGCCAGGAAGGAGGAGGCAGCCAGAGCGTTCTCTGCAGCAGAAGACCCCCTGCTGCACTGCTTAACCCAGACCAGCATTTGCCAGGTAGAGTGTGAACTCCTTTTTGTGGTTACCTTTCCCGCCCCCCCCCCCCCTATATAGGGATCTGCTTGCCATAGGGCTTGGATATGGGGGGGGGGGACACCGAGAAGTCTCTGAATATTTATTTTGAAACAGCTTGGAAAATTTGCTGACTTAAAAAAAACTATCTAAAAAGTCCTATAAGTGGCTTGTTTCATGGCAGAAAATTGCAAAAACTTCTGGAACAGTATCTTATTAATTTTATTTATTCATTCATTCATTTATAAATGCACTTATGTTCAAGTTGTTTTGCAGCCCAGAAGGTCTGAGTGAGAACTGTGAAGCATGTCTTGTGCTTTTATTTTATTTTTCTTGTGTGTGAACTGCTCCCCAATAACTTGCAGGGACTTCAGGGTAAATCTGGCCAACATGTGAATGCAGCACCTCCATTCCAGAGGAGATGTGTCTTAAAGGGCTTTAAAAGCCTCCTGTGAAAAACCTCCTGGAATCAAACTTGACTGAATTTGTTCAGAATTCTGAGAAAACAAACATAGGTTCACCCTGCATGGTTGAAAGTCTCCTTTGCTAATCTGCAGCGAGGGGCCCATTTTAATAATTCATCTTTCTAGTGTGTTCTAGGCATTAAAAGTAATACAAATGTATAGTACTCAATGTATATCACTATATATTGTGACGTGTGTGTGTGTATTCAGTGAAATGTATTTGCAGGTAGCATACTTATTTTGGAATATCAGACTTAAATCCTTGGGGGCCTGGGGTGTGCGGAGGCCCTGGACTTTGGGGGGGCCCATTTTAAAATCTTGTCTCTGGGCCCACTCCAACCTTGCTACGCCCCTGCGCTGGGGGTTCCTGTTAGATACTGGACTGAAGGCTCTCCACTCCACTCTGCTTTCAACATAATCTGCATATGTTTCTGCTGTGAGTTTCAACCCAACCAGCCCCTAAGGTCCCGGCTTCTCCCTCCGGGGTACTCTGTTGAGGAGTGGGTGAGGGACCGTGGGTGGGGAAGTGGAGTGGCTGTGGTCTGTAAGAATAACATCTCCCTACGCTATCAATGGGGCCCTAACTGATTCTATCCCCTCTACTCGAGGGGTCAGACAGGGCTGTGTCTTGGCCCCAACACTGTTTAATCTCTTTATTAATGATTTGGCTCCATTTCTGGAGAGTGTGGATTCCCATGCCCCAAAGCTGGCTAACAAACGAGTGCCCATTTTACTCTATGCCGATGATGCAGCCGTGCTAACTCAGTCCAGATTAGATCTGCAAAGACTGTTGCGTGCTTTTGCTGGCTACTGCAATGATAACAAACTAACAGTTAACTATAAAAAAACAAAGGTCCTGGTTTTCTCTAAATCCAGGAAATTATATAAATGGGTAATAAATCAGAACCACATTGAGCAGGTTTACAACTATAAATATTTAGGCATATTATTTCAATATAATCTAAATTGGAAAACCCACAGGCTGTCTTTAATTCATAAAGCCCGCAATACCCTCAGTGCCTTTTTGCGATTTTACTACTCTAAAGGGGGCCAGTTTGTTCCCATGGCACTCCAGGTATTTCGTGCTAAGATCGTGGCCCAACTACTTTTTGGAGTCCCGCTATGGATCCAGGGAGTAACAGCTGAACTGGAGAGAGTACAGTCTATTTTTCTAAGAGCAATCTTTGCAGTGCCTAGGTGTGTGCCTTATTCTGCTCTATGTTTGGAATCTGGGTCTTTCTCTATTGTTTGTAAATCCTGGGAGCTTACTTTTGCTAGATGGAGTAAACTCTGTTCTGAGATTCAGGAATTTTCTTTTTTCCAATATTTATGGGTGGATTCTTATCCCAACCCTTTGCTAATATATGTAAATAACAAAATTATTCAACTGGGCCTTTCTTCTTCAGAACTCCTCACTTGGGAATATAATAAGGTGAAGGAAATATTATTTCTCTGGTTGCACGATATTGAACGGCAGGAACTTATGTCTTCGGCCAAAAGGACTTGCTCCCCTTTACATTTTGGGATTTTGCCACCTTGGGGAGATAGAGGTGCTAATTACTTAACAACGCTGCATTTTTCTAAATTTCGGGTTTCATTTGGTCGGCCCGGTTTAATGTGTTGCCCTCTTCTCTTTTGGAACGGAGGTTTGCTAAAGATCATCCAGTTGCAGTTTTCTGCCTTGTGGCGTTGGCCTCCTGGAAACTGTCACCCATGTATTGCTATATTGCCCTTTATATCGGGATGCTAGAGAAGAACTTATTTCCCCTCTGTTACTCAAATTTCCCGGAAGGTGTGATCTCTTTTATACATATTACTGCCTCCCGGTTTCAAGCTCCGGGATTACAACAATTGTGGCTAAATTTTTCTATATTGCCATTAGGTTAAGGTCCCTATTAAGTGCTTAATTGCGAGAGCTGTCTATTGTTTTTAAGTAATTTATTATGAGTGATTGTATTCTGTTATATTGTGTTTTAGCATTGTTTTATTGATCGTTGTATTGAGTATATTTGTTACCGTACTACTATTTCTGCTGGTCAATGGCCGTAATAAAATTGTTTTAGAATTTTTAAATTGTTGTTTTAAATTTCTTGTTTTTTGTTTTTAACTAATGTTTTAATGTTGTTTTTATCTTGTTGTAAACCGCCCAGAGATGTAAGTTTTGGGCGGTATTAAAATATGTAAAATAATAAAAAAAATAAAAAAAATAAGGCAAGCATGACAGGTTTCAGTGTCTTCCTGGCTTCTGATGACTACGCAGTTTGTCCTCCGGTGTATTCCTGTTTTCTGACTGACCCTCTGGTTCCTGACAACTAGTTGTTTCCTAGATCCTGGCTCCTCATGACTCATCAGTATGACTTCTGGCCTTTTCCTGGCTCTTGGCTCCGGGCACCTGACTGTTTACCTGGCTTGACCCCTGGCTGTCCCAGTCTCAGCTTCGGACTTGCGCCTCCTGGCATTTACAGTCCACAGCTCAGCGGCCTGACATCTACCTTTTCAGGCAGAAAGAAACATCATGGAGATCCCACATTAATATCTCGTTTAGTTGGGCTTTTAGTTGATCTGTCCATCTACGACTCTGCATTTTGAGAGGGGCAGTGGTGTGCTTTTCCAATCCATTTACATTTCTCTCTCTCCAGGGTGATAATCAGCTCTGTAATGACCTGGGAAGTTTGCTGTACCAAGACTGTAATTGTGAAGAAATACAAATCGATGCAGGTATAATCTAAATTAAACTGAGTTTTAGAGATTAATCAAATCTTAATTACACACCAGTTCACACATCCATAGTTATCACGAAATCCATTGATTGGCCTTTCACTCCAGCCCAATAAACTGGGCATCACTTTTTAGCATTAATATCATTAAACGCTACACACTTGTAATCTTCCGAGTGACAAGTTTATTGCAGTTAAAGCACAGAGTAATAACATTAATTAGAGCAAACGTTGAGGTTCTGATACCGTTACCCACGACAACACAATTATCTTATCTTGTGAAGATTCCAGGAGTGCTCTTTGTCACACAAGCCCATCTGGAGAGTCCTGTAAAGGAGCGTGTACAGGTTTCTACACTTTCAGATTTAAAGACCACAAATCTATACTTTCTAAAGACCTGTGGCTAAAAGATTGGGCTACAAAAGACCAGTCTATACAATTCACTCTCTCCCCGGCTCTCACACCTTCTGCACCTGGGAATGGGGTCATAGCTCAGTGGCAGAGCATCTGCTTTGCATGCAGAAGGTCCCAGGTTCAAGCTCTGGCAGCATCTCCAAGGTAGGGCTGAGAAAGATTCCTGACTGCAACCTTGGCGAAGCCACTGCCAGGCAGTGTAGGCAATACGGAGCTAGATGGGCCAACGGAGTGACTCAGTATAAGGCAGCTTCCTCTTAGGATCAAAGGCTTCCAACCTCTCTGTGCCCCTATTCCACCATCCTTCAAAACATCCATAAAATCATAAGAGGCACTATGCTGGATTAGAAGGTCCATGTAGACAAACATCTTGCTTCCCACAACCAGATGCCTTTGGGAAACCCACAAGCAGTGCCTAAAGGCAATAGCCTTTTCCCACTGTTGCTGCTCAGCCACTGGTTTTTAGTGGCATACTGCCCCTGAATATGGAGGTTCAATTTAACCATCATGACTATGGAGGAGACTTGGCCTTGTGGTAGCAAGCATGAATTGTCCTCTTTGTAAGCAGGGTCCACCCTGGTTTGCATTGGAATGTGACTACATGTGAGTAAGATATTCCCCTTAAGGGATAGAGCCGTTCTGGGAAGAGCACTTGCATGCTTGCATGCAGAAGGTTCCAAGTGCCCTCCCTGGCAGCATCTCCAGGTAGGCCTGGGAGAGACCCCTGCCTGCCACCTTGGAGAAGCCGCTGCCAGTCTGTTTAGACAATACTGAGCTAGATGGACGAATGGTCTGACTCAGTATATGGCAGTTTCCTCCGTTCATAGCCACTGATAGCCAGATCCTCCATGAACATGTCGAATCCCCTATGAAAGCCATCGAGACCAGTAGCCACCTTCCAACAGCGGATTCCATGAATTAATCACATCTGTTGTGATGCAGGTTTGTCTGTCCTGAATCTACTGCCAATCAATTCCATTGGATGACCCCAAGTTCCAGCATTACACTCTATGGCTTGGATCCAAAGAACTATGAGTAGAAGGAGAAAATGACATGGCACTATTTAATGGATGTTTCCGAAAGCATGGGTAGAAAGCTTCTCACAGTGCTGAGCCTCATGGAATTGGGAGTTGCACAGCAGGATGGGAAACATGATGAATGAGAAGGACACAGGCTGCAGCAGTTGTGGCCCACCTGAGACTCTGCAGCTGTTGTTGGACTACAACTCCCATCATCCCCAGTCACAATAAATTGTAGGGCAGGGGTCGCCCACATGAGACTCTGCAGCTGTTGTTGGACTACAACTCCCATCATCCCCAGTCACAATAAATTGTAGGGCGGGGTCACCCACCTGAGACTCTGCAGCTGTTGTTGGACTACAACTCCCATCATCCCCAGTCACAATAAATTGTAGGGCAGGGGTCGCCCACATGAGACTCTGCAGCTGTTGCTGGACTACAACTCCCATCACTCCCAGCCACAGTCTATTACAGCTGGGGATGCTGAGGAGAGCCTCCAGCGGGCCACCCCTAGACAGTAGCACAGGAACTCTGAGTGGGCCATAAACAGGTTTTGAATGAGAGGAACTCTGTGGATTTGAGGTCACTTTTCTCTGGAAACTTCCTCTAAATAAAAACTTCCCTTCCGTGAGCAGAAGTGGAGAGCTGGTCTTGTGGTAGCAAGCATGACTTGTCCCCATAGCTAAGCAGGGTCTGCCCTGGTTGCATCTGAATGGGAGACTCAATGTGTGAGCACTGCAAGATATTCCCCTCAGGGGATGAAGCCGCTCTGGGAAGAGCAGAAGGTTTCAAGTTCCCTCCCTGGCTTCTCCAAGATAGGGCTGAGAGAGATTCCTGCCTGCAACCTTGGAGAAACCACTGCCAGTCTATGAAAACAATACTGAGCTAGATATACCAGTGATCTGACTCAGTATATGGCAGTTTCCTATGCTCCTATGTTCCACTATTATTATCGTTGTTGTTGTTATTCTGCTTTTCAACAAATAAGTAAAGGAAGTGGTTTACATAGAAAAAAGAATAATATGGGCTGGTTCCCGTGATCAAAGTAATGTGGGATTACCATGCATCTAAAAACTTCTGGCATGGGCATGCTCCCATAGAGCATGTTGTGAGAACCTGAAACTAACACACACACACACACACACGCCTCCAATCTCAGTTTGAGAATTTTGAGAAAACCTCTTTGAGAATTTTGTTGAAGAGCGGGATATAAATAGCCATCGTCGTTGTCGTTGTCGTCTTTGTCGTCGTAGTTGTTGAGGGCTGTGCTCAACCCACATTTACCTGAGATTGGTAATCTATTATTTGAACTCGGTCTGTTGATCTCAGGTAATGTGGATTGAGCAGAGCTCTAATCTGAGATCGAGAAAAAGGTTCCAGGTTCTCACAACACATTCCCTGCACGCAGGAGAAATCTATAGATTCCCAGTAATCCTACATTAATCGTGAAAAGCTGTCCTAAGAAAAAGATGGCTCCCTGACCCCCAAGGACACACAATCTATAAAGAAACAAAAGGCAACAGCCACCAAAAGGACACTTTGCTGGAGTTGAATAGGGACAATTGTTCTTCTCCAGCTAAATATAAGAGAGCCATCACTTGGAGGAGAGCTGGTCTTGTAGCAGGCATGACTTGTCCCCTTAGCTAAGCAGGGTCTGCCCTGGTTGCATATGAATGAGCAACTTAATGTGTGAGCACTGGAAGATCTTCCCCTTAGGGTAGCTCACTTTTTGCCGCTCTGGGAAGTGCAAAAAGGTCCAAGTTCCTTCCCTGGCATCTCCAAGATAGGGCTGAGAGAGATTCCTGCCTGCAGCCTTGGAGAAGCCGCCACCAGTCTGTGAAGACAATACTGAGCCTGATAGACCAATGATCTGACTCAATATATGGCAGCTTCCTATGTTCCTGTGAACAGGTGTCTCTTTGGCTAGTTAGCAAGGGTTAACTGGAAGGGTACCTTTAGAAGGGCACTAATGGAAGGACATCTTTGGGTCCAAGCCTATGTGGGGTGCCCCCACCCCCAACCAAAATGATCTCCCTCTTCCTCTCCTAGCAGTTGCACTGATTTTAAACATCATTGTGTCAGTCTGAGGACCAGGTGATGCTTCTACATGGTCAGGGTGCCATGCCACAGGGATGATGACTGAAACCATCTACAAAGCTGGTAGAGCAGAACTTGCATGGCAAGTTCCCACACCTCCCCCCCCCCCCCGCAGGAGGTAGAGCAAAATGACCATGGCATCTGCCCAGCTCACATGGCTGCCAACTGCAGACCTTACCATGGATACACATGTGCAGTTAAAATGCACTGCACGTGTGGATATGCAGACATTTGCATAGCCACATGTAATGTGCACACACATGTCCACCCACCGGTCCCATGTTGATTCCCACATGGAGAGGCTGTTTTGCAACTTTCGGAGTAGCCTTCGCTCGCTGCGTGCTGCTCTCTCTGCCAGTTTGTTAACACTAAGCACGATGAATTTTGCAAAAAGGTCAGGTACAAGTTAATTGATATTAGAACTGACAAAACAGAGCTTGGGAACATCAAAGCATTTCCTCTTAATGCATAACTCATGGATGTGATCTAAAGGGATGCAAAATGTTGCAATATTATATCTAGCTTTCTTCACTCTAAGCTTGGAGTCAAGCCATTTATCTCAATCAAACTCTGGTCACACACTGTTAGTCACGCACAGCAACCAGGAGCCCTGAATGGGAGGCCTGCAAATCCCCCTTTGCACCCACCCCACTCAGTGGGGCCCAGATGAGCAGAATGATACCAGGAATGTGCATGCAGAATCCGGCTCCCATCAGCCAATCTTACTTGCTTAGGGTTGCCAGAGGGATAACATTGTCTTTGCCTCAAAGGTGAGGTCACCATGAACACGTGAGGCTGCCTTATACCAGGTCAGACCATTGGTCCAGACCATTGGTCCATCTAGAGAACTCACATTTTTGGCAGTATAAAAATGTGATAAATAAATAAAACAAACAAATAATAAATAAATATGCCAGTAGTATTGTCACAGGCCTGCTCAACTTAGGCCCCCCCAGCTGTTTTTGAACTACAGCTCCCATAATCCCTAGCCACAGTGGCCAATAGACAGGGATTATGGGAGTTGTAGGCCAATATCTGCAGGAGGACCGAAGATGAGCAGCCCTGGTTCTACACCAAGGCTGCATAATGTCACGTTCCCCAGCTGCTGGTAGGCTACAGCGCCCATCGTCCCTGACTATTGGCTGCTGTAGCTGGGGATGATGGGAGTTGTAGTCCAACAAGAGCTGGAGGGCTGAAGTTGTACAGCCCTGGTTTTCATTGACTGGCAGCCGCTGTCCAGGGCTTCAGAGAGAGGTCTTTTGCAGCCCTACCTGGAGATGCTGGGGATTGAACCTGGGACCTTCTGCATGCAAAGCAGATGCTCTACCATTGAGCTACAGCCACCGACATGACTGGTAAGGTGAAAGGCAGGAGGTAATGCACAGCAGCACTGTTGTAGCCTCCTCCTCTTCAAAGGTGGAGCTATAACTGGACAGATGAGTTCAAAGAACCCGAGACACCCAACTCCTGGGGGCCACCTGGCTCACCCCTCCCCCTGAACTCCGGCAGCCTCATTTCCCAGCCAGCTTCATTGTCCGCTGTCTATTTTCTTCATTCTCTCCCTCACTCCGCGCAAAGGAGAGCAGGACAGGTTACTTACCTGTAACCATAGTTCTTCGAGTGGTCTTCTGTGCATTGAGGGGGATGTGGCTGGACAGAGCCCAGACCTCCAAAAGCTGTACCTTAAAGTGTTAGACAGGAGTTCTGCTTATAATGTCTCCCAAGGAGAAACGCCATGGGGTGGGGGAGGGTGGGGTGTGGGGACCAGAGAAAAAATAAACTGCCAGAGGTGAAAGCAAGAAGATATAACTTAGAGCTCAGGAGTAGAAATAAATGGAACATTTGAAAGGATAGACAAGGAAAGAACAAAAACAATATCCTCCCCCCCCCCCCCAAGGTAAGCAGAGTGAGTAAAATGCTAGAAGGCCGATGAAGCAAATGCGGAGGCAGCCAATGAAAAACAGAGGGGATTGGGTTGGGAGAAATTATAAGGGGACTGTGGGGTGGAGCTCCTGCCAAAAAATTTAAAGGTATAGCTTCTTAAAGGTATAGCACCCCACCACCACCGCCACCAATGCATGAGTTGCCCAACTTAGGACCGTCAAGGAGAATCAAGAAAACAGCCAGCTGGCATTGAAGCCAGATTGGAATTGAGCTCTGGAGGGCTGTGCGCCAGGCTGCAGGCCCTTCTGGGTGCTGGCCATGCACCCTGCAGGCAGTGTCACATGCATGGGACATGGCTGGTGATGGGCGTGCATGAGGGGCCACCGGGGAGAGGAGCAGACACGAGCCCATTCTCCCCTAGCTACACACCTGATCCTTTCCCTCCTTCTGAGTATCTCAAAATTCACCAATGTGCAGTAGCGCCCCCCCCCCACCTCTCAGTCAATGCTCAGCCACATTCTACACACACACACACACACACCAGCTGCAGTCTGGACTATCTCTCAGCCTCAGTTTCTCTCTTGTAATATAGGAAGAGTGATGAGAAGGTAAACTAAGTAAAGCATGTCAAAATATTAATCATAACAATAAAATGATATGAACAATTATAACTCCCCCCCCTCCAAACTGAGAATTAAAGTGGGACGTGGAACCACTGAAACAAATCATAGTGTTATTTAAATAGTGCCTGCCAGTCGAATCTTAAACTAATCTTATTGTATATTAAAAAATATACAATAAAGATTTATGGATACATTCCTGGTTATGTACAGATTTATGCTCTGGTGCATAACATTGACAATATCTCCCTTAATGCACATAAATGTCATATTGACTGTTGTTTAAAATCAATTCTATGTGTCCAGTTGACATTTACTTAATTGTTCAGCGGCAAAGCTCTCTCGCTATTGGCTACAATCCAGAGAATCGCACAATCAAGTCTATGCAAAGCAGTTTGCATGCAGCATGCGTGTGTGTGTTCTAGTTCAAAGAAAAAAGAAAGCCAAACACCCCACAGGGCATATTTTTTTATTTGTTCACTTCTGTCCTGCCCTTCAAAAACTGTTGTTCCAAGAGTGATTCACAATGTAAGCAGCAATAAAATAAACAAGACAATCAACTACAAATACAATAATAAGAACGCAGGATGCTGGACTAGATAGAGACATAGCAAGCTGCCTTATACTGAGTCAGACTTTTGATCCATCTAGCTCAGTTTTGTCCACACTGACTGGCAGTGGCTCTCTTTCAAGCAGGAGCACAGAGGCAGCTTTTCCAACACTGAGAGCTACGGCATTGATTTCTCAGGTAGCAAGTAGAGGGAGATATGGCGGTAGGAGGGCCAGATGGCATCCGCCCAAGAGTTCTGAAGGAATTCAAATATGAAATTGCTGATCTCCTAGCAAATATATATAACTTGTCCCTACAATCAGGCTCTGTACCAGAGGACTGGAAAGAAGCTAATGTGACTCCAATTTTCAAGAAGGGATCCAAGGGGAGATCCAGGAAATTACAGGCCAGTCAGCTTAACTTTGATGCCAGGTAAATTGATGGAAAGCATACTTGACAAAATTGTTAAGCGTGTAGAAGAACAGGGGCCTTGTTGAAGGAGAACTAGCATGGCTTCTGCAAGGGAAAGTCTTGCCTCACGAACCTTTTGGAGTTCTTTGAGAGTGTCAACAGGCATGTGGATAAAGGTGATCCAGTTGACATAGTATACTTGGACTTCCAAAAAGCTTTTGATAAAGTTTCCCACCAAAGGCTCTTGGGTAAACTTAGCAGTCATGGAATAAGGGAACAGTTCATGTGTGGATTGGTAACTGGTTGAAGGACAGGAAACAGAGAGTAGGAATAAATGGACAGTTTTCACAATGGAGGTAGGTAGGAAATGGGGTCCTCCAGGGATCAGTACTGGGACCAGTGCTCTTCAACCTGTTCATAAATGATCTAGATGCTGGGGTGACCAGCAAAGTGGCTAAATTTGCAGATGACACTAAACTATTTAGGGTAGTGAAATGGACAACGGATTATGAGGGACTCCAAAAAGATCTCTCCAAACTGGGGACTGGGCAATAAAATGGCAAATGCAGTTCAATGTAAGCAAGTGTGAAGCAATGCACATAGGGACAAAAAACACCATCTTCACATATACACTGATGTGATCTGAGCTGATGTTGATGACTGACCAGGAGAGAGATCTTGGTGTCATGGTGGACAGTTCATTGAAAGTGTCATCTCAGTGCACAGCAGCTGTGAAAAAAAGCTAATTCTATGCTAGGAATCATTAGGAAGGGGATTGAAAATAAAAATGCTAATATTATAATGCCCTTATGGAAATCTATGGTACAGCCACATCTGGAATACTGTATACAGCTTTGGTCACTGTATCTGAAGAAGGATATTGCAGAACTGGAAAAGGTGCAGAAGAGGGCAACCAAGATTATCAGGGGCCTGGAGCACCTTCCTTATGAGGCCAGGCTACAGCATCTGGGGCCCTTTACCTTGGAAAAGAGGCGACAACCAAGCAGAGACATGATCAAAGTGTATAAAATTATGCATGGAGTGGCGAGGGTAGACAGAGAGAAAGTTCTCTCTCTCACACACAACACTAGAACCAGGGGTCATCCCATGAAACTGAAGGTTGGGAAATTTAGGACCAAAAAGCGGAAGTACCTTTTCACACAGCACATAATTAATCTATGGAATTCCTTGCCATGTGATGTGGTGATGGCCACCAGCTTGGATGGCTTTAAAAGGGGCTTAGACAGATTCATGGAGTACGGATCTATCAATGGCTACTAGTCTGATGGCTGTGAGCCATCTCCAGCCTCAGGGGCATGATGCCTCTCAATACCAGTTGCAGGGGAGTAGCAGCAGGAGAGAGGGCATGCACATACCTCTTGCCTGTGGGCTCCCCAGAGGCTTCTGGTAGGCCATTGTTTGAAACAGGATGCTGGACTAGATGGGCTTTGGGCCTGATCCAGCAGGGCTGTTCTTATGTTCTTATGAGTTGGGCAGGCCGTTACGCGGGGGAATGGTCCAAGCAATTTAGACTCTCAATGATCTCTTAATTGAGGTCGAGGTGGTGGCCAGGGGTGCTTTTGCACAGCTTCGGCTAGTGCACAAGCTATGTCACTTTCTTGAGAATGCAGATCTGTCCAAAGTTACCTCACCTTTGTCACATCACAGCTGGATTACTGTAACACATTCTAAATGGGACTGCCCTTGTAGAATATTCGGAAACTGCAGACAATGCAAAATGAGTCAGCTGGTATTTTATCTGGAGCTGGATGCTGGAATCATATTACACAAATTCTGAAAGAATTGCGTGAGCTACCAATTTGTTTCTGGGTCCAGTTCAAGGTGCTGGTTTTGACCTTTAAAGCCCTTAATGATTTGTGCCCTAGATATCTAGATACCGCCTTGGGATTGTTTTAATGAAAGGCGGTATATAAATTTAACAATAAATAAATAATAAAATAAATATTTGAAGGACTGCCTGCTCCCAAGGGTTTCTGCCTGCTTGAGAAGATCATCGGAGGGGGCTCTGCTTCATGTGCCGATGGTGAGAGAGGCTTGTCTGTCAAGCACGTGGGACAGGGCCTTCTCAGTCATTGCCCCCAGGCTTTGGAACACTCTCTCCACTGGCATCCGCTTCTCAGCCTCCATCACAGTTTTTAGAAAACAAGTTAAAACGTGGCTGTTCACCCAGGCTTTTATATGAGAGCACAGTTTTTACTGCTGCTGCTTTGTGTTTTACTGTTTTATATAGGTTTTAAAACTTCTAAATAGATATATATAATTTTTATATTTAATATTTGTATTTTTAATTTGTATTTTAATTGTGCATTGTTTAAATAATATTGTAAATCACTTTGAGATTATTTTAATGAAAAGTGGTATAGAAATGGAACAATAAATAAATAACCCCCTAATAATAATAATAATAATAATAATAATAATAATAATAATAATTCGATTTCTATACCGCCCTTCCAAAAATTGCTCAGGGCGGTTTACAAAGAGAAATAACAAACAAATAAGATGGCTCCCTGTCCCCAAAGGGCTCACATTCTAAAAAGAAACTTAAGACACACACCAGCAACAGTCACTGGAGGGGTCCTGTGCTGGGGGTGAATAGGGCCAGTTACTCTCCCCCTGCTAAATAAAGAGAATTACCACAATAAAAGGAGCCTCTTTGCCCAGTTAGCAGGGGAATTATTATAAATTATTATATAATTATTAGACGGTACTTACACGTAATCACCCATCCAAACATAAACCAATGCAAACCCTGCTTAGCAAAGGGGACAATTCATGCTTGCTTCTGCGGTGGCGCAGCAGGGAAGCAGCTTGCCTAGGAAGCAAGAGGCTGTAAGTTCAAATCCCCGCCGGTGTGCTTCCCAGACTGTGCCTAGTAAATATATATTTGTAGTCATCTATATCGGGCAGTGCTGGCAGTGGATGCTCGCTTCAGTGACAACAGCAAAGGCATCATCTCAGGCTGTGTGGGAGGAAGGCAATGGTAAACCCCTCCTGTATTCTACCAAGAAAACCACATGGCTCTGTCGCCAGAGCCATGGAGTCGACACCAACTCTACGGTACAATCTTTCATTTCTTTTCTGCAAGACTGGCTCTCCACCCCTGGATAGAATGTGGGCCTGATCTAGCAGGGCTCTTCTTATGTTTTTATCTAACGCAAAGGAGCATAACATTGATGCATAAAACATCAACAGGTCTGGGAAAATACAAGGGCATTTGCCTGCCACCAAAATGACATCAGTTTTGGTGCCAGTCAAATCTCCCTGGGTAAAGCATTCCAAAAATGGGGTGCCACATCTGAGAAGGCCTTCTTTCCGGTTGCCACCCGCCTTGCCTCAGATGGAAGGGGCATCTAGAGGAAGGCTCTGATGATGACCCTATTGCAGGGATTCTCAAACTTGGGTCCACAGATGTTGGACACACTGGCCATCATTGATCACTGTTGCCATTGTTAATGCATATTTGCTTGCAAATGTTCTCTTCCTTCATGTTATTTAGATTCATTTCTGTATACTGCACAATGGATACCTTGAACACTCCCAAGACAAACACCCAGAAACAGACACACAAACACACACACTCCCTCCCTCCCCTGCTCTCTCAAATGAGCATCTATCTTCACTTTCATATTTGCAGCAAAAAAAAGGCATTTTGAAAAGGCCCCATGAGAAGTTCCTCCTTCCAGAGAAGCTCTGGAAAGGAATCCTTTTCCCATAAAGGGGCAAATTAAATTTACCAAAATGCATTTCCTTTAACCCTGATAAAGACAGTTATCCTATATTAGGTCAAATCCCTCAGAGAAGTAAAAGCATATTTATCTGAAGATTAACTACAAGACACAGAGTCGTTTATCCCAGTGCAAAAAGTGGATTAGATATTAGAAGACTGAAGTATCAGGCCAACTGTCCATAGTATAATAGATGACATTAAAAAAAAACCCTTTAAAAAAACAAATATTAAAAACATTGAATAAATAAAAATACACATACTCTTCAATCTCTTCAACTTCCAGTTTAAGTATCCTGCTCTGATTTTTGGAGCTGTTTGGGCAGTACCAGCTAAACCAGCCGATGAAGCGACGCCGATTGTTCAGACTGAAGGTTAGGTTCAGAACAGCAACATCTTCCAACATTTCCCAGATGAGAAGAGGGACATGCTTATAACACCCCTATTCTCATAAAGTGGATCACTTTGCAAGCCCCATCTCCAGTGTATCTGCTGTCATGCACTGTGGGAAACTCATCTACCTCTCCTGCACACTTCATTACATCTGTAATAACCTCCCCTGTGTTGCATGCAGAAGGCTCTAGATCCAGTCCCTGGGAACTCCAGATAGGCTGGGGGAAACAGTCTGAAACCCTGGGGAGCTGCTGCCGCCAAGCGGTATAGAAGATAGGGCAGTTTACACGATCGACATTAGGGTAGGAAAAGCCACCTACCATAATCTGGGAGCTATGTGCGCTTCTGTTTGCCTGTCATGTGTCAGTTAAAAACAAGGTTGGAGGCTGGGAGCTTGATTGTGAGCTAAGCCACAGCTGGGTAGGATGAGCCCTCCCCAACCAGATTCCACCCCCCGGCTTCAGAATGAGGTAGAAGAGGAGACCGTCCTACCCAGCTGGGGCTTAGCTCATGATCAAGCTCCCAGTCACTGACCTTGTGTTTAACTGACTCACAACGGCCACACAGTTCCTGGAATAGAGCTGGAGGCTTCTCCTTTACCCTACCATTCAGCCAGATGGACCAAGAGTCTGATTTGCCAAGAGGGAGCTTCAAGTGTTCATATTAGTTTTAAGAGGTTATTATTGTCTTATTTGTACAAATATAGCAATAAACAATAGTTAACAACAGTGCTAGGGGTTAAAAATATCACCCTCCACCCTCCCAGCCCCCAGTTAATCTGTCTGAAGTAGGTACCTACCACATATTAGCCCAACCAAATGAACCGATCTCCGCTATGGAACTCCCAGAAGGAGGAAGAGGAGGAGAGAAGATAACAACCATAGGTTCCTACCAGACAAAGTCAATCCAACACTTAAATAAATCACTTCAATCAGACTCCAAACAAGTTGAAGAATTCTCCCCAGATATCCTGGAACAATTGCCTTATGTCTGCTGAATATCAGTTGATGAAAATATTATGCAAATTATTAGTTAGGTTTTCATAGAAGAACTATCTGGTGGAGTGCGTCTTTTCATAATATTTATCTATTACATTTCTATCCACCCTTCCTCCAAGGAGCTCAGGGAGATATACATAAGGACTTTCCCATGTTACCCTCACAACAACCCTGTAAGTTAGGTTAGGCCAAGAAAGTGTAAACCATGTTGTGCATCTGACCCACAGCCCACTTCACAGTACAGGGATCTGAGCACAGGGCTAGGTTTCTCCATTCCAAGACAAACACTGCACACTCTCTGTTCAGGTTATGTTCAGAATAATTTCCAGGCTGTTAAGACAAACCATCCATGGACTTTAATTGACGATAGATCTGCATTGCAAGGGTTTCGATAGATTCAAATAGATTATAGGTTGGTATCATGGAAACGCAATGTGTACACTCTGTTTCCATTAGTCTGCTTTAAACATTGGTATTTAAGAGTGGACGCTCACTTAAATGCCAAAGTGCGTGCCTGTGCTATAATCTGTTTCTCTGATATCATAGATCATTTGCGAATGCTGGAGCCTCTTTGATCTCTCTGAATGCTCAGCTAGAACTTAAAAAGGAAATTAAATGCAGAGCTCAATTTTTCATTAAGTTGTCGCCCTCTGTTTTACAGTTATGACTCTTCAGATCAGCCTCTTCTAACAGGTGGACAAACAGAATGTTAATACGCTGTTATCCGTGGAATTATAAAAGCCGCACAGAGAACAGAATTATTCTGCTCTTATGACACTCTTTTTATGAACCGTTGTAACACCGCAATCCATAAACAATTTAAGCCAATGGATTTAACAATCAGGGCTGCTTTGGATATTCCAGAGAAGTGGGAGAGAAAGTGGGAATGAATCATGCATTCCCCACTACGGCCTGCTTTCAGATCTAGGGCAAAGGAGGAGATGCAGTTCCTTCCTTCTACAGACGGACAGAAATTGAATCTCTTCATGGGAGATCAATGGAATGCCCCTATTTTGCATAAAGTGTAGGGACAGGAAGCATGAATGACTCGCACTTCCTCTCACACTACCTTAGTGGTACATCCAAAGCCATCACAGATTTATGTATTTATTTGTACAATTTGCACCCTTCTTTTTTACATTTGCATATATTCAGAGCAGCTTACGATTTGCACAAGTTTTGCAAAGGAAACTCTAAAGAATAAAATAACACATTCAAAGGAAATCAGAGCATCAGAAGTCACCATTTTAAGTAAGTTATAAATGCAGCTATATCACAAGGCACAACTAGACCTTACCTTAATTTTATTTATTTATTTATTTATTTATTTGAAACATTTAATATACCGCCCACTCCAAAGACTCTGGGCAGTGCACAAAAACATGCAAACAAGGCAACATTAAAAATTACATTGTAAATTAAAAACTAAAGTAACTAACAAAAAACAAATGAAGTAAACTACAGGGCAAAAGCCTGGCGAAAAAGAAAAGTCTTCAATAAAGATTTGAAGATCAGTAAGGAAGGGGCTAGATGAATCTGAAGGGGAAGAGAGTTCCAAAGAAGTGGGGCAGCAACTGAAAAGACCCTTTCATGGACTGTGGAGCCCCGAACCTGGCTACAGAAACAGCCCTGGCCACAGAAACAGCCCTGTGGTCAAACATATACTAGAAAATGGAAAATGAAGGGTGAGGCTTCCCTCCTTGGGGACGCCATTCCAAAATCTAGGGGCCCCAACCAAGAAGGTCCTGTCTCAGTTACTAGACTTGCACACCTAGGTGGAAGGTTGCCACCTAGGCTGCAGTACCACCCTACAAGAGCAACTGTCAGCTCACACCACACCACAGGGCAATCCTTGCTCACCAAGCCTCCAAAACCCTGGCCTCAGAACTTGCTGTTCAGACTACATTCTTGGTTGCTGAGAGTCCGTGCTGGCCCACAACTTTTGCCTGAAGCAAACCACTGAACGGTGTCTCTTCCCTTCCCTTTCTCTTTTTCCCTACACACAATTCCTTCCTTCCTCTGGAACTTGACTTCAGCTTGGCCTAATCTCTGGCACGGGAATGGCTTGCCTGGGTCTTTGGATCTGACAACCGGGAACAGATCTCTGCTCAGACCTCTGACCCATCACCTTCTTGGCCTTTAAATCAGTGCAGAGGAAAAGGAGGCAGATGAGCCTAAAGAACATAGAAGACACTGGAGAGAGTGGTGGTTAGAGTACTGGAGTAAGACCTGGAGACCCGGGTTCATATCCCTGTTCGGCTATTGAAGAAACTCAGTGGGTGATCCTGGGCCAGTCACTTCTCTTTCCATCTAACCGGCCTCACAGAGTTGTTGTAAGAATGAACACAACCATGTGCACCACTCTGGGCTCCTTGGAAGAGGAGTGGAATAAAGATGTAAATAAATTTAAAATGGAAGTGCTATCATTACATCTGTTTATGTTAGGGTGGAATGCTGTAAAGGTGCTGAAAGTTCCTTGTTAGAAAGCTCTAACTTTTAATTGACATCTAGTCAATTATCAGCTGCCCTGAGCCATTTTTGGAAGGGCGGTATATAAATCAAATCAAATCAAATCAAATCAATCAATCAATCAGGGGCGTAGCAAGGTTGGAGTGGGCCCAGAGACAAGATTTTAAAATGGGCCCCCCCGCTGTTCTAGTAGCTCCAGGTCTTAACACTCAAATCAATTTCGGAGGATGAATACATCTGAAGGAAGCCCGGGTGGGTGTGTGGCTGGGGGAGTCAGCCATGTGACTTGCCTCTGGGGGCCCCCCAAGGCAGTGGGCCCCCAGACAACTGTCTCCCCCTGCCCTATTATAGTTACGCCCCTGCAATCAATCAATAAGTGTTTTCAGGATCCCTTGGCTGGGAGGCATGGCTACCCAATATGCTTGAAAGTGGTTAAACTTTGTGCCATAGATCAGCTCTTTGATCTCCATTTCCTCTGCACTGATTTAAAGGCCAAGAAGGTGATGAGTCAGGTCTGAACAGAGCCAGTGTGGTGTAGTGGTTAGAGTCCTGGACTAGGACCAGGGAGACCCGAGTTCAAATCCCCATTCAGCCATGATACTTGCTGGGTGACTCTGGGCCAGTCACTTCTCTCTCAGCCTAACCTACTTCACAGGGTTGTTGTGAGGAGGACCTTAAGTTTGTAGTACACTGCTCTGGGCTCCTTGGAGGAAGAGCGGGATATAAAATGTAATAAATAAATAAATAAAAGAGTTTCTGAAATATCTTCAGTCAGGAATCGCTACTGGTAGTGCAGCCGAGGACTGAGATGTAACACAGTTACTATCTTTAATTTGCATGCATTTTGGGTGGGGTGGTGGTAGTTTGCACAGTGAATTTCAACAAGTAGTGCAATGGCGTGTGCTCTGATCCATCTGTACGCCGCGTGACATCTTTGTTTTGCCCATTTCCCTCCCAATGTGATCATTCTCCTCCATTTGTAATCTGTGCAAGTTGGTTGTTGCCGTCTTATTGCTGTGAAAATGTGCATTCTCGTTAATAGCAACGGTTGGAAATGATTGTTAGCCGAGCAGAAGGCCTTATTGATTTGAAGTGACATATGGCAAGGATGTATAATGACTCACTTTTTTGGCTGCTAATCTGAGATCTTATTCACGAAGAAAAAAATATTATACACACATCTCTCCTTTGCACTTAGGCTTAATTCTGTCTACAGAATGACTGTGCAGGAAGAGGAATCTTCGACAAGTGATCCACAGACAATTCTTTCCATTCTCTTGTGCCCTTCAAGGATGGGAGAGTGAATCTTATCAGCTTTACAAGGGCAAATCACCCTAACAACAGCAAGAATGAGATCCTGGGCTGCTGCTTCTTTGCCCAGAGATGACAAAAATGCCAAATCCTTCTCCAAGGAGCCCCATATAATTTGCCCAGATTAAAGCAAGTAAACAGGAAGATATCTATGTTGTATAATATAGTGCTCAAAGGAACATAGGGAGCTGTCTTGTACCAAGTCAGCCCAAGAAGAATCCCAGTCCAATAGATTACTATACCATCTTTAAATATATTTAAACCAAGTCAGACCACTGGGCCATCTAGGTCAGTATTGCCTACAATGACTGGCAGTAGATCTCCAAGATATCACCCAGGAGTCTCTCCCAGCCCTACCTGGAGATGCTGCCAGGAATGGAACCTGGGACCTTCTGCGTGCAAGCACCCAGAGGCATTCATATGTAGTCACCCATCCAAATGCAAAGCAAAGTAGGCCCTGCTTAGAAAAGGGGACAATGCATGCTTGCTACCAGAAAACCAGTTCTCCTCTCCAGTTCTATGTAGATCTCCTTGAAACTCTCAGTGGAGCTATTCTGATGATCAGTGGAAAGCGGGCTAAGGGTGCTTAGCCCACTTTCCACTGATCGTGAGACTCACCGGGCTCACAGCTGAGCCCAGTTGAGTCAAAGCGGGTCACCCACTTTTGTAGCCCTCCCCTAAGCCTGGGTTAGCGGAGTGAGTGCTCTGCTAACCTGGGCTTCCGGATTGTGAGTAGCTGCGGTGCAGCTACTCACGAGTAGACCCCTGGAGGGGAGGCAAGAACCTGCCTCCCGGCTCTGGGGGTCTCTCCAGAAAGAGAGCGCTTGCGCAAGGCATACTGGAGCTTTCATCTGCGGGGAGAGCGGGCTTAGCCCTCTATCCCTGCTTAGCTTCACAAACCGAGTCTCACAGATCGTGAGACCTGGCTCATTGTGTTCAACAGAACTTGCTCTCGAGTAAATGTTTATAGCATTGCAGCCTTAGCTCCATTTCCAGGAACCAGGTGTTTCTAGAACAATGATTTTTTTTCTTCCTTTTTGGCAAGGATTGAGGATTTAAAGGCTAAAAGGATTGAGATGATGAAAGTTCTCATCCAACAATAGGTGATGGGACGGTAGCTCAGTGACCGAGCATCTTCTCTGCCTGCCTAAGGGCCCAGTTTAACTCCCCGGTAGCATCTCCAGGCTTTACACACAAGGCTTCTACCCCAAATCCACTTCAGAGGAGAGTGTGTGCATTCACACACCAGACAAACCTACCCCGAAGTCCCTTCGAGATCCTTGGACCCACTCCACACACAAATTGGGCTTTGTGTGATGCAAATTCTAGATTATCTCGACGTATGTCCGTATTTTCAAAATGCTGGTTTCAAGCTACTTTTTCTTAAAACGCCAAATAGGGAGAGGGACTGATGTAGAGTCATTAGCATGATAAGAGGGATGTTCTCTTTAGAAATGGATCTATCAGTCTTTAGGAAGCTCTCTCTCTCTCCCTGCACCCCCACATTGGCTAGAAGGAAAACATGGAGCATGCCTCATGAACTTGTTTCAAAATAAATAAATAAATCTGAGAGCGGAGGGGAAGGGCTGCTTCCCTCAATGCCATGAGTGTAGTTCAAAATGGCTTTGCTCAACATTTACCCTGAAGCATGAAGCTATGTGTGAATAACCTCCAGGAAGGCCTGGGAGAGACTCCTGCCTGAAAGCTTGGAGAGTTATTATCAGTCAGTGTAACTGAGCTAGATGGACTAATGGTCTGACAGTAGGGTCTGACTTCCTATCTTCCAGTCTGGGGAGCTAAGGTTGGGAACCCTTGCTTTTGGCCACTGTGGTGGAGGATGATGGATGCTGTAGTCCAACACCTGGGAACTCAAGGCTGGAAAGAAGAATCCATCCTGCGCGGAAGAATCCATCCACCAAGCAGAGGCTCATATGATCTTCCCCACTTGCAGGAGGAGCAATTCATTCTGCTCAGGGAAGTCAGGCATTAAGAATCCTCAGCTCATCCCGACTGTCCCAAAGAGAAGAAATACATATAGCAGTGTGGTAGAATGCTAGCAACGTGCATACTGTATGGATCTCTTCTCATTGATGCTAGCTCTTGTTAGCGACTTCTTGGTGCTTTCTCTGGTTAGCGGCTGCAATAAATTGGTTTTAATTCACATAATAAAGCCGGGCTTTTTAAAAATGTGCAACCAGACACAAAGTGTGTAGTACTGGCGGGGGTGGGGGAGTGCAGTCCCAAAACCATGTTTGTACAGTTCAAAAATCCAAGTAATGAAAAAGTTGTATTATGTTAGCTGATGTAGAAAGTGATAACTGAGAAAACTAAAGGGAGTGGTCTAGGCGCCTCAAAAACCCTAGACTCTGATTCTGCAAGTAAGGGATGTGCCCGGAACCATTCCGGAGGTGGTGAAGGTGTTCCCTTAAGGGCAGGGGACGGTGCACTTACCCCTCCTGCCGCATTTCCCCCGCCAGCGCTCCGTTGTATCAAAGCCCCTCGGGGCGGCAGCATATCTCCCTGCCGCCCCGTTGCCCTCATTGACCAGAAGTGGCCAGAAGTACCGGGCACGTGTGCGCCCATCGCGTGCATGCATGTGCATGGCAGACAGGGGTGTGCACATGCGATACACCCAGTACTTCTGGCCACTTCCGGCCCATGAGGGCAACGGGGCGGCAGGGAGGTACACTGCTGCCCCGAGGGGCTTTGATACAACGGAGCGGCAGTGGGGAAAATGCGGCGGGAGGGGTAAGTGTACCCTCTCCCACCCTTAAGGGAACACCGCCGCTGCCTCTGAAACCTGAAGTGGCCCCGGTGGCCAAAACATTTCAGAGGCCTCTATAATGGCCTCTGAAATGTTTCAGGCTCAAGTCTAATCTGAAGCTAAATTGTAGTGGATGATGCTTGAGGATGCTTATGCAAACGTATTTCCTTCATCTGTGTATCAATTGGTGTCTAGACCTTAAGAGACTGTTCTCTGGGGCAGGGCTAAGTTGCTCTCCCCCCTGCTCAATAAAGAGAATCGCCACTTTAAGAAGGTGCCTCTTTGCTCGGTTAACAGGCAAGAAGCTTATATAAGTGACATAAGGAAAACATGTAGAAAGCTGTATAGTCAAATTGCACTGTCACTATGCTTTACATAGGATAAATAAGAAGCTGATAAATAAGAAGTTTTACATAGGATAAATAAGAAGCTGCCAGACCATTGGTCCATCTCGCTCCGTATTGTTTACTCTATTTATTTATTTATTTATGTATGTATTTTATTATTTTATTTATCAAATCTGTACACCGCCCCAAACTTTCATCTCTGTTGGCACTGGCTCTCCAGGCCTTCTGAAAGGAATGTTTCTTAGCCCTACCAGGTGATGCCAGGGATGAACTTGGAACTGCCTGCATGCAAAACAGGTGCTCCACTACTGAGCGGCAGCCACATCCTCCCAAAAATAAGTAGCTGTCTTACACTGAATCAGACCATTGGTCCATTGAACTCAACACTGAGGTCACTCACACCATCAAAAACTGTGTTCTACCCGGGTTCGGGAACTGTGTGTGCTCCCAGTTTTTGGTTGTGTGGAAGCAAGGTACCCAGGTTTTCCTCCTGCCATGCTTTCCTCTTACCCTGCTTCCACACAACCAAAAATTGGGAGCACACACAGTGCCCAAACCTGAGTACAACACCGTTTTCGATTGTGTGAATGACTTCATTGTCTATTTTGACTGGCAGTGACTCTCTCGGGCTTCAGACAGGAATTTTTCTAATTTCTACCTGAAGATGCTCCCAGGGATTGAACCCAGGACCTTCTGCAGGCAAAGCAGGTGTTCTTACCACTGAGCAACAGCACCAACCCCCTCTGGATGAGGAAACAGAACTGCATTTAAAGGATAGACTCTCAAGCCACATCTCGTCTTCAGGAGAATTCAAGGAAGGATGACAAAATCAGAGATGTGGCATCGTAAGAGGCTCAACCTTTGAGGCTCAACTGTTTGAACACTGCCCTCTCCCCAAACACCCCCACAGTCACACCAGGCATGGCGAAGACCATGCTCTTTGATCCATCCCCTTATTCTGCATTGCCCAGCATGCCCTGTGCTGACAGGCACAGCTCCATTTGACATGTGCTGAGCACTTGGAGGGCTGGGGTGAATAACATCAAATGGAGGCTGATTTATCATTTTTAATCAAAAATGGATTATAGCGTAATAAATCCTAATGAAGCATTTTTCTTTGAGGTGAGGCATGGTAGAAGGTCAACACACATATTATCAAGAGCAGTCTTCCTCGTGCCTAAAAGGGAAATGGAGGAAAGGTAATGTTATATCGTCCTCTGCCAGTCCTGGCTTCCCTATTTGTGTATAAAGGAGAAAAATATCATATCAACGAAGAGTCATTCTGATGTGATGTTATGCACCATTTGGGGAGCTAGGAAAGATATGAAAGACAGTAAAGATATTAACACAATCAAAAACTGTGGTGTGGTGTGAGCTTGGGTGTGGTGTGTCCTCCCAATTTTCAGTTGTGTGGAAGCAAGGTAGGAGAAAAACCTAGGTAGCTTTTCCTCCTACCTTGTTTCCATACAATCACTTCTACCCAGGTTTTCCTCCTACCTTTTTTCCACACAACTGAAAATTGGGAGCACACACAGCTTCTAAACCTGGGTAGAAGAAAGTTTTTGATTGTGTGAATGACCTCATTGTTTTGATCGTGTGAACCAGCCCATAGCAAAGAGTGTGATACAAACCCCAAAGAATAGCTACATCTGTGTAATTCTTTCATAGCTGTATCTTCTCAAGACTGTACACCCCTCTTGCACCGAAATGTAATTATGGGGAAAGCTTTTCAGTAGAAGTTCCAGTCTTCTGTTTTACCTTGTATGACACATGTGGTGACAAACACGCATTTGCTGCATGCATGCATTATGTTTTTATGTGAACAATGTAAAACGTAGCTCATGGTGTCTTCCTGATGGAAAAAAAAGAATTTCAGCCTCATGCAATTGGATCTGACGGCCTGCCATCCATTATTACCTCATTTTTGTCTCGATTCAGTTTCAAGTGGCTCATCCTTCACAGGAGAGTGGTGGCCAACCATTTTTGTCTTCTCCATGTGAGCTGTGGGAAACCAGGAGAGGGTTTTTTGCCCTGGACCTCCCTCAAGTTTGCTCAAAAATATTCTGGTAGAGCTGCCACCAGTCTCCTATGAGACAAAACTAACTTTAAAATCTTCCCCATTCTATACAGACCCAGGCCGAACTCAAAATATGGCAATATTCCTTAAAACCTCCTTAAGGAGTGTGTAGCCTAATAGCGCAGTGGGGAAATGCTTGACTAACAAGCAGAAGGTTGCTGGTTCAAAACCCTGCTGGTACTATATTGGGCAGCAGCAGTCTAGGAAGATGCTGAAAGGCTTCACCTCATACTGAACAGGAGACAATGGTAAACCCTTCCTGTATACTACCAAGAAAACCACAGGGTTCTGTGGGCGCCAGGAGTCGAAACTGACTCCTGATTAGCCTGAGCAGGCATGTAGGGAAGCAGAATGCAGGAAGTTTCCAGCCTAGATCAAGTTTTAAAACAGTCAAAATCTAGTTTATTTAAGTAGATATAAAAAGCAGGACGTATTACAGGCAAACAAGGCAAAATGGTTCAAATGAGCAAGCGAGGTACCTTTCTTCCTGTCTGATGTTAGACAGGCGGCTCAGTAGATCTTAGGTTGCAGTTCACAAAACAACAGCTTGCATCATGGTGAAGTCTGCAAGCTCTTAGGAGAAATGTCACATGGTCTCAGCTAACAAAGCAAAACTAACGCAAAAGAAAAAATCTGAACCAGCAACCTCAAGAGTCCCCTCCGAGGACTGACTACCACCTCACCTAACTCAACTACACCCCAAAGCTCACTGTTTCCTTTATAGGGAAGAGGTTTGCAAATTTAGAATCTAACGTGGAAAAGAGGGGAAAGGACTTGCCTAGCAAGCAAGAGGTTGCTGGTTCAAATCCCCGCTGGTATGGTTCCTAGAATATGGGAAACACCTATTTCGGGTAGCAGTGATATAGGAAGGTGCTGAAAGGTATCATCCCACACTGTGTGGGAGGAGGCAATGGCAAACCCTTCCAGTATTCTACCAAAGACAAGGGCTCTGTGGTAGCCAGGAGTCACACAACTTTACTTGACTTTACATTAGGAACATAGAAACATAGGAAACTGCCACATACTGAGTCAGATCATTGGTATATCTAGCTCAGTATTGTCTTCACAGACTGGCAGCGGCTTCTCCAAGGTTGCAGGCAGGAATCTCTCTCAGCCCTATCTTGGAGATGCTGCCAGGGAGGGAACTTAAAACCTTCTGCTCTTCCCAGAGCAGCTTCATTCCCTGAGGGGAATATCTTGCAGGGCTCACACATCAAGTCTCCCATTCAGATGCAACCAGGGCAGACCCTGCTTAGCTATGGGGACAAGTCATGCTTGCTACCACAAGACCAGCTCTCCTCTCTACATTCTTCTTGTGGCTAGGCAAAACATTCTGGGATCTGATTGTTCAGACACTTATTTCAAAAGCTTAATGTCTCCTCCTGATAGCAGCAGATTCCTGAGCCAACAGGGGGCCCCATTTGCATTTTGGGTACTTAAGAACATTTCAAGTCTTTTCCTGGCCAATGGAGGTTAACTGATTCATAGCAGGCTACTGTGAGACACGAAATACACAGAACGGCTAGGCCAAAATGGCTTTTAGAATTGAGGGAAGTTCTGTTAGGAAACTTGAATGAGTTTTTGGGCTTAACAAAAGGCCCATTCCTTCACATAAGCAAGCCTTCTCCAAGAACCTTTGGGGACCAGTCTTCATGAGTCAGCCTGTCGTTCTGGGAGCCAGCCCATGGTGGCCAGACGGAGATCTTCTTCCAACTCACAGAAGCAGAAGATTAATCTTTGGCTTTGTGTGGCTGGCCTGCTGAGGTTCTTCTCCCAATATGAGGGAGGGTAGGTCTGCCTATATAGGACAGTGACCACTAAGGCTGTGGTCACAGCAAGGTCTTGGAGGGAACTCTTCACCAGCTGCTACCCTACTTGGAAAGGTCTGATCTAACCTTGGTCATCCTCCATGCACTGGACACATCCAGACGGGACTACCGCAATGAGCACAAACCTTGGGCATACAGGCCTCAGAAGGATGGGGAGGGGGTTCTAAGCACCTTGTTCCTCCTCCATCTGCCAGGGAGAGGGAATGCCTGGCTCCCAGGAGCCCACACAGGCAGCCAGACTCCAACTTGACTGGCCTCCTCATCACAGTGGCTTCAAGCCCATTATATATGTTCTTAGGGTCAGCCACCACCACCCCTCAGCCCCTCCCCTGCCTAGCCTCCTGTATTCTGCCTGTTAGCCCTTAAAGGGGCCGCCTTACAGGACTCCATTTCATCTCCCTGCATCATCCTCCAGGGTCTCTGCAGTGCGGAAGGACCTGCTAGCTCCTGGTGGCAGCCAGGCAATGGCTTCAGGCCATTCTGGCCCAGTCAAGGGTGGCCATCCTCCCAGCTTCCTCATCTTTCCCCACCTCCCAGCATGGTTGCCGTTGGCTTTGTGCAAAGCTGGGCAATCCATGGCTGTTGATCTGCTCTCTGCCCAGTAGGGTGAGTGCCCCCACCCTGCTGGGCACTGGGGAAGAGTGTTTAGAAGCTCCAGCTGGTCCAAAATGCTGCAGCAAGGGTGCTCATGGGCATGAGATGCTTCACAAATATTAGCCCATCCTGCTTCACAAAGATAGCCCTCCCTGCAGCAGCTCTATTGGGTACCAATTTGCTTCTGGGCTAGATTCAAGGTGCTAGTTTAGAGAGCTACACGGCTTGGAGATGGGCTATCTGTCAGACCACATTCACCCAAACGAACCTGCCAGGGCCCTTTGTTCAGCATCTCAGGCCCTGTTCCACTGACTGAGATTCAGCTGACGGGACTAAAGACAGGGTCTTTTTGGCGGTGGCCCCTCAGCTTTGGGATGCCCTCCCAGAGGAGCTTCGCCATGTGCTCTCTCTCGAAGGCATTCCAAGACTCATCATTTTAGAGAGGCCTTTTAGTGTTTTTATATGCAGTCTGTATCTGGTGAGTTTGAAAATTCTTAAAGGAAGTGTAAAGAAAACCACTTACACTTTCAAGGTTGATTTTAATAGGGTCTGGTTTTTAGCTGACCTTTTAAAACATTACATTGTTTTATCTGCTTTATCCTTTTACCATTCTTGTGAGCTGCCCAGAGCAGTACTGTACTGGAGGAGTGAGATAAACCCAGATTGTGTCTGGTGACGGAGGTGGGAAGGAGTCTAATGTTTTTGATAGGTTTGGGGAGCAGTCCAGAGTCCAGTACAAAAACTGTCAAGTCAGTTGAGTTGTACAACTTATGGATGGAGCTGCAGCTCAGGAGCAGAGCATCTGGTTTGCGTGCAGAAAGTTCCAGATTCAGTCCTTGGGAGCATCTCCAGGTAGGGCTGAGAAAAGTCTCCTGCCTGAAATCTTGGAGAGCTGCTGCCAGTCAGTGTAGAACGATGATACTGAGCTAGATGGACCTAGGGTCAGACTTGGTATAAGGCAGCTTCCTATGTTCCTACAGTACGTTAACTAGAAAGAAAGCAAATGATTGGGGGAGGGGGGAAACTCAGTGTTGCTCTTTGCTTTTCTGGCAACTGATTTGAAAGCAGAAAACTGGTCAGACTGGTCTTCTTTTCTGTTTGGTTGGCAAACCTAGTCAGTATATACAGCCTATGGGTTCCTTACAGTCGCCTGATTCTGTAGTTGGGAAGCTTAGTTTCTCTTTGAAAGTGGTCCTAAAATGATACATTCCCCGCCCCCCCCACCCACCGCTCCTGCATTTCATTTTTAGTTTTCTAAAAACTAAACAGTAAAGAACACAGAACACTAAAGATTATTGTACGAGAAAGCCAGGTGGCATTGGTATATTTAAAAAAATATATTTAATTATGAAAGCAGCACGATGATATTTGTTCAGCACATTCTTCACACAAATGAGCAATTCTTGTTACTTACCCCAGAAATCTAGAGCAGGGGCTGCAAACAGTAATTTGAGAGATGAAGACAAAGTGGATATTAGGAAAAGGAGTGGGGAGAGAAAGAGAATGACAGATCCCATTCACCTGCCGCAGCCGTTCCATTTGTCACCCCCCCCCCCCCGTTTTTAACTACTGCAATGGGCTATAGAACTGAAGAAAATGAATTAATTACGATGGGAAATTCTCTCATTTTAAAAAAGAATCTAATTAAGAAGAAAAAAGTTAAAAGCAGAGCAAGAAATAGATCATTTCTTGTACAAAAATGAAAGAATTAAATAGCATCTACGACTGAAGTGTGTGCCACAGATATTAAAATGGTACTCCCACACAAGGGGGTGATTCCCCTCACAAGGAAATCATAGGGTGGGGAGATCATAGGGTGGGTAGTCTCTTTTGCTCCCCTACTGGACAAGGCTCAAGGGCTTTTAAAGTGTGCCCTCGAGTCGGTGTCGACTCCTGGTGATCACAGAGCCCTGTGGTTATCTTTGGTAGAATACAGGAGGGGGTTACTATTGCCTCCTCCCCGCGCAGTGTGAGATGATTCCTTTCAGCACCTTCCTATATTGCTGCTGCTTGATATAGGTGTTTCCCATAGTCTGGGAAACATACCAGCAAGGATTCAAAATGGCAAACTCTGGCTTGCTAATCAAGTCATTTCTCTGCTGTGCCATTAGGCTTTACATCCCCCCCAAAAGTCCCTTCACTTCAATTTCAACAGCCAATTAGCCATTTAATTGTTGTGATCCCCACCTCACTTCTCCTCCCACGAATGGGGCCTATAGCTCAGTGGCAGAACATCTGCTTGCTTTGCATGCAGAAGGTCCCAAGTTCAGTCCCTGACAGCATCTCCAGATACATCTGGGAAAGATTCCTGCCTGAAACCTTGAAGAGTCACTACCAGTCAGTGTAGACAATATTGTGCTAGATGGACCAACGGTCTAAGAAAATGTTCCTATGTTTCTTTGTCTCTCACTGAGTCCTCCTAATCACTTCCAACTCTCACCTTGGCAGGTGGCTCACCTCACATCCAACCCACAGGAGTCCTTGACTGCCCTTTTCAATGAGACTGGGAACTCCCATATTTTTATCTACTTTGTCAAACCATCAATTCAGGTGTGATGCACACAGGCACTAGCCAGGTAAGGATACAAAGGGGCCAAGCAGATGTGATACAGAAGGGGGAGGAAATCTGCATTGGGGGAAGGATGGTTAACTTCCCCTTTTTCCTGATCAAAATTGAAAACATTCACACCCCACTGAGGAAAATAGTCAGTGGCTGAAACTCAAACTAAGGTACTCCTGAGTAATCCTACTGCAGCGAAAAAGTCTTTTAGAGTAACTCTCTAGTAGTATTTAGTCTGAATGTCAGCCAGTATCTGTATAATAATGTCTGTTGTTTTTATCTTACTGGACCTCACAGCAACTTCAGTGGTGGTGATTTTGATCAGGAAGCTGGCACAGGAGAGGCAAAGTGGCCCCATCTGTCATAATGTCATAATTCACCCCAAAGAGGATTCCTGCCTCTAAGAAATTAATTAAAATTTGAATTTCCTTTTACAATCTTCAATTATTGTTTCCTTTTTCTCCCTAATTAAGCATTTCCTCTTTACAGAAAAATTCCAGCTGTGGGGTCATTATTTAAAACAGACGGAACCTCTTGCAAGTGACGGCCACCCCCCCCCCCCGCCCAGTTTACATCATTTTCCTCTATATTGCCTTAGGTGTGTGTGGAGAGAGAGAGAGAGAGAGAGAGAGAGAGAGAGAGAGAGAGAGAGCACGCGAGCTGCTTGGTCCTCACTGACTGACTGACATGAAACTCCCAGACCAAGGCAACCACAAAAAATAGAAACATGCCTTTTTCGACCTTGCCCCGACTAACAAACAAACAAAACCCCAAACCCAGAAAAATGTATTATTTCTCTCGAAAATCTGGAAAAACGCTCCCATTGGAATGCATGGGGAATAATATCTCACAAAGCTAGAAAAAGACTAGAGACACAGCAAGATAAGGTGTTAATATGTTTGCAATCTCAAATATTAATATGTTTGCAAACTCACCCACTGACTGACTGCCATGAATCTCCCAGACCAAACCACAGAAGAGAGAAACATGCCACTTTTTGCAAGTAAGTTCCAGACCTCGGCCACACTATCACAAAAATCCAAACCTCCACAAAAACTCACGAATGTCCTGGAAAATGCAGAAAAACCCTGTCATCGGAAAGCATGGAGAATGATACCTCATAAACTAGAATTACAGAGATAAGACGTTCGTATGCTTTGAAACAGCAAGTCCTTTATGTACGTGTGTGTATATATAATATTTGCCAACTGAGCATAAAACTTCATGCATCAAAAGAAGTGGGCTCCAGTCTAGGGGGTCCCAATCTTGGGTCCCCAGATGTTGTTGGACTACAACTCCCATCATCCCCAGCCACAATGGCCATTCATCGTCTAGAATTCCTTCTTTAGTCAATGAAAGTTTATGCTACAACAAATTTATTAGTCTTTAAGATGTCACAAGTCTCTTAAGTAAACACTCTTTAATTAGCCCAGTAACCTTTCTTTCTCTTTTTCTTTTCCCTAAAGAGATGCAAAACAAAAGGTGGAATAAACCAAGCTGGATTCTTCTGAATGATACCATAACAGCTACATTTTAAAAAATGAGCTTGTAGTCCCACATTGTTAACTCAAAATTAAGGTTGTTGGTAGGACAATGCTTTTCAGGACCCTGAGCCACTTTTTGCACATTGGAACCTGCAAAGGTCCCATTTTGAGCACCACAAAGTGTCTAGAAAAAGATACAATTTCACCAATTCTCTTTTTATCAGCTGGGCTGCAAATTCTTAAAAACAAATGTGCAGAAAGAGCAGATTTCCACTGGATCCCTGTTGAGGGAAGAGCAATGTGATCAAAAGTATTCCGCAGGTAGGTGTGAGACACTGTTGTGTAGTAGCTGTGACTCTGATTAAACATTGGGGCAACCTCTAGTGTCAAAAGGGGCCTGTCTGGGTTTTTGCTGTTTGTAGTCACTCTTCAGCTTCCCGAAGTGTGAAATTTTTTTGGCTCTTCCAATGTTACACGAGCCCTTTCCATACTCTTTCAAGCAAGGCTTTGTTTGTGCAGACCACTCCAGCAGCCTGATGGGCTGTGATTTTGGAAAACTAGATGAACATTTTCTAAACTCCCTGAAAAATGGCACGGAATTGGGCTTTTCAATAGGCACAAGTAAGCTGGAGGGGGATTTATGTAGTTTGTTGCGGAAATGTAATAGGCACTGTCCAATAAGTGCCTGTGTGTCAAGGCTACAATAGGTAGGATGGTTGTCTTCAGCCCATTTTCTCTTGCTGCAACTGGGGCATATGAGCTACCAATGATGCCTGGAGTTAGAAGAGGAACAGAGAGAAGACGCTGCTCTGTCAGCCAAATGAGTGCAAAAGGCCATGTTTCTAGCACATATACCAAGCCTGGCCAGTTCAGAGCCTTCATGCTGTCTATCAACCACAGGGACTGATCCTGCCCACCCTCTCCCCTTTTGCATCTGAACAAAGCTCTGAAATCTGACCACCCACTAGCACTGCCTTGGATGGCTCACTAGCCTGATAAGGTCCAAGCCACAGGGACAGAGAGAATCTACACAACAGTCTTAACTGCAATGGTTACAGCTGCAAAGGCTAGAAAGTGCCTTCATTGGCTTGGGATTTCTGTACCCCAGTGGCCAACTTCTCATTAATCAAAGCATCACTGCTAAATTCAACTGAACCAAGCATGACTTCTTGGTTGCATTTATCCACGTGCCAAATGCAAACAGATGTGGAGAGATGATCTCAGTGGCTTCCCCACAATTGTAGAACTCCGTTTCCTGCCAGAGATTCCCCAGAACTTGAAGGCAAAAAGCAAATTCAGTTTGCTATGGGGATGAGAGCTGGTCTTATGGCAGTGAGCATGAATTGTCCCCTTTGCTAAGCATGGTCTGCTTGGGTTTGCATTTGGATGGGAGACTACATGTGAGCACTGTAAGATATTCCCCTAAGGTGGGTAGTCAATGTGCGGCTCTCCAGAAGTTGCTGAACTACAGCTCCCATTAGCCCCAGCTGTAATAAATTGTAGCTAGCGCAGGAGATGGCAATAGTAAACCACTCCTGTATTCTACCAAAGAAAACCACATGGCTCTGTGGTCACCTTTAGGGCTGATGGGAGTTGTCATTCATCAGCATCTGCCTATCCCTGCCTTAGGGCACGAGGCCATAGGTCAGTGGTAGAGCATCTGCTTTACATGCAGGAGGTCCCAGGTTCAATCCTTGGACGCATCTCCAGGTAAGGCTGGGAGAGATTCCTGCCTGAAACCTTGGAGAGCTGCTGCCAGGCAGTGCGGACAATACTGAGCTAGATGGATCAATGGTCCGACGTGATACAAGGCAGCTTCCTGTGTTCCAAGTTCAATTTGACATTTTGTTTTTATTGCATATACTTCATTTTTGGCAGCTGCTACAAACCTGGGCCCCTGGGAAGGGGCGAGAGAGAAAATAAATTGCGATGTAAACTCCATGTGACACACAAATGAGTGCAACAAAGTCCGGACATATTTTTAAACATGAAAAGCAGCCTCAGGTGGGAGTGATTTTGAGCAAAGGAGTGAAGGTGTGTGCAGAAGGAATAATGTTTCTCACTGGTTTGTTTGGTTTTTTTGCTCAGAATTGGCCCCTCCCATGCAGTGTTCCCTCTAACAGTGGATCCCAGATGTTGTTGGCTGCAACTCCCATAATTCCCAGCCAAAGGCCACCACAGCTGAGGATGCCAGGAGTTGAAGTCAACAAGATCTGGAATTCCCTGCTGGAGGAAATGGAGCTCCCAAGTTGTTTTTTCTCCCTGCAGGTTTCCATGCATGGATTTACAAGGGTAAATGTGCATTTGGAACCTGGATGAAAAGGAACTGCAGAGGACAGTTTTGAGTGAAAAATTACCATGGGGTTGAGCATCCTCACTGCTCATCTATTCAAAAGTGGGTCACACCAAAGGATGAGGCCATAGCTCAGTGGCAGAGTACATTTCTTGCCTGCAGAAGGCCCCAAGTTCATCTCCAAGTTGGGTTGGGTGAAACTCTTGCTTGCCTGAAACTGCAGGGGAACTGCTGCCCATCAGTGTTAACAGTGCTAACCTAGATGGACCAATGGTCTGACTCAGCCCAAGGCAGCTTCATGGGTTCTTTGCCTAAGGCTAGCACAGCAATGACTCTAGCACAAGGATTCTCAACAGTTGGGCCCCTAGATGTTATTGGACTTCAACTCCCATAATCCCCAGCCAAAAGCCACTGGGCCTTTAAAAAAGTCCAATAACATCTGGAGACCCAACACTGAGAATCCCTGCTCTAGCAAGCCAGAAATTGCCAGTTCGAATCCCTGCTGGTGTTTCCCAGACTATGGAAAACTCCTATCTATATTGGGCAGCAGTGATATTGGAAGATACTGAAAGGCATCATCTCATATTGTGCAGGAGATGACAATGGTAAACCCCTCCTGTATTCTACCAAAGAAGGGCTCTGTGGTTGTCAGGAGTGGACACCGACTCCTGGATACTTTACCTTACCTTACTTTTCATTAAAAAGACAACCAGCACTGGGGTTTATTTGCATGAAGTATAGAGTTTGGCCCCATTAAATCTCTCAATCCCCAACAACTCAGAGTGCTCGGAGCTGAAGAGCGTACTTGGGGGGTGTTCAATGGATCCTGCACAATTTGGTAAATGTCCACCACTTTAGAAGGTCTATAGGGAGAAAACAGGGGCTGTCCTGAGGTAACTGGAGCAGTTGGACACACGGCCCGGCACACACTTTCCCACACACGGCCGGGCACTCTCAGAAGTGTGGGATCTTGAATCGCACCCTTGTTTTGTGGCAGTTCGTTCACGCACACATAGTACTTATGCACAAGGCGCATTTAAAAGCAAAAGGGCGCACGCGCTCCCCAACCCGAGCGCACCATTGTCAGGTAGCCCTGAACCGCTGCCGCTCCCTTTCTGAGCGCGCCCTCCTCGGTGGCCAACGCGGGTCTGACACTGTGACATGTCTGAATTGGCCCTCAAGGAGCGGGACGCACACGGGGAGAAGCGCTCAACCCGAGCCTCACAAGCGCCTTTCCAGCCGCTCCTCCTCCCTCTCCCTCTCCGGAGCCGCTGGCTGGCTTCCCTTCGCGCTCCCGCCTCCTCCCGGGTCCTGCCCCCTCGTGCGCCTTGACGAGCAGCCGCCTTCCTCCAGTCAACTGCTAAGCCTCCTCTCTAAGACCCTTCCCTGGTCCCGCCTCTTTCCCCCTCCCTCTCCCCCTTCTCTTTGTATCAAACATCCGGGTTTCCCTCGCTGTTTTGTATACAGAGAGAATTATCTCTCCATCTGTATGTGTGTGTCTCTCTCTCTCTATGCGCGCGTGCGTGTGTGTATATATATATATCTATATCTCCGTATATATGTATATATTCGTCTATATACACAGCTGAGCACGCACGCTCTGCCTCTTGGCCCCCTCCTCTTCTCAAGTCGGCTTTTCCCATTTTAGAAGCCATTTTGGACTCAGTTCAGATTTTTGGGGAGGGGGCGCGCGGCGGGGGGGCGGGTTGTGGCAGTGCGCGCGCATGGATGGATGGATGTTCATGGCAATTGCAGCCTCAGCCTCTCCTGCTCTGAGTGGCGCGCGCGCTGCCAGCCCTCTCCTCAAGCGCCAAAGCGATGCCTCACAGCGGACTTCGCTACCCGCCAGCCCTCAGCACCATTCCTAGCGCCCCTAGCAGCCGCCGCCGCCGCCGCCACCAACACCACCACCTCCACAGCGGCTCCTCTCGCGCGCTCTCTCTCAGCACCGCCGCCGCCGCAGCCGCTCAGCTCTCGCCTCCTCTACCCGCTCCACCACAGCCTCTGCCTTGGATGCTTGGTCGGTTCACAGTGCAAAGTTTGCTCCGCCGCTGCCGCTCCTCTGAGAGAGAGATTGCTGGACTTCGTGTGTGTTTCTGTGCATGTGTGCGCGCGCGCGCCTGCGCGTGTGAACGAGGCAGCCCTTATTTAATAGATGTTTCGGTTTGAATTGAGAAAATAATTCTGCGAGGGGTTTATGTCGTGCAGCCTCCCCTTCGTTGTCTTCGCCGCTCGCCGCCGCCGCTGTTGGTGCTGGTGAAGAGGCGGAGAACGGACTGCTTTGAGGAGGGGTCGCTTGGTGGGGGCTTCCGCGCCTCTCTCTTCTAGTAGCCCGGCGAGGAAACTCTTGGCCAGCTCTCTCCCTTGGGGGAGCTGCAAACGTGCGCCCCGGAACCGGACTGGAACAGATCCACCTGTCTTAAGGATTTTCTCTCTCCCTTAATCACCTTTCTAGGACTTGGATACATTGTTGGAAACTGTGAAGGATTTACTCTCCGATTTTTTTTTTTAAAGGAACCTTTCTATTTTTCAAAGTCTCTCTATATTTTTGATTTCCGCCTCTTTTTCGCTCCCCCTTCAAATATCCCGTTTATTTCCAGCCCTCCTCTTGCTGGGGGAGTAAACAAGAGCCACGAGGAGATAAGGGAAATATGATGGTTTCGTGGTTAACTTTCGCCTTCCTTTGGGGGACTTTCTGTGCACGTAAGTAGCAAACAAACAAAAAAAGTTTTCCTGGTCACCTAAATTCAAAATTCTGCTTCGAAAGGATGAAATCTTTGTCCGGTTCCCTTTGAATGGAAAGGAGACATATTCTCAAAAACGCTGGATCTGGGGAAAACATAAAGAGTTAATTCGGTTACCTTTTTTTTTTTTTTTAAAGGGGGAAGAGCAAAACAACAAAACTTCGCATTTGGGTGACTGCTGGTTTCTCGTTCGTTCCTTTCGTCGCATGTTTAATTTCAGCCGAGAAGGTTGGGGCTTAAGTTTGGTAGGATCGGAATGAAATGCGGGGTCTTTTTTCTTTTGAAAAATGGTGTTTGGTTAAATGATGTGTAACTCTGGTTTGGGGAGGAGGCGTGCGTTAGGAAACAAAGATAATAGGTGACATCGGTTGGAAAGGCGGCATTTGGGCAGAGAGCAAAACGTGTTTAGTTTTTCCCTTCTTCGCCTCCACCAGGGCCATGTGTTTTTCACCCCGGGTAACGATAACCACGCTAGGTAGAGAGAACTCTCTTTACCCAGGATGGAAACACATGGCATTCCCGGGCCTTCGGGTTTTTTTTTTTTTACGGCGCCTTCTACTCAGGACGGTTGTGTTTGGTTTCAAACGTGAGCCCTCGGTTGTGGCTGCCCGTTAGGTTTCCTCTTGCTTGGCAGTTCTTCGGGACCGATTTTGTCCAAAACTTTATAAAAAGCACGTTGAAAGCTGACGTTCAAAGGTTATCATCCGTGCTTAAGCCTCTCCCTTTCCCTAACTGTTTCTAAAACGTTAGTAAGAAGGTGCTGTGGGCTGGCTTTGTGCTGGCGTTGCTCTGATGATTGTGTGACCTTAAGTCTGTTGCAACATTGGAACGGAACTAATTGCGAAAGACTGGGGGGTTTAGGTTTTTTGGGGGGGAAAGGGGAGAGCGACTCTCCAAGCGCTCGTCCCGCGGCGAGCCCTTTAAACTTCCGCCCTAGTCCCGGGCGTCTCTTTCTCCTTTCCTTACAAGCCTCCGCCGCCAACCAGCATGTCACGGTGGAAGTTACAAATGTAAACAACTGGAGGGAAGGAGTCGGGCTGGGGAAAGGCCCCGCCACAAAGTGGCTCTCCCCGAAGGAATCTTCTATCAATCTATTTCTTTTATTTGGCTGCTGTTGGGCGACCGGGCGTGTGCTTTGATTTCCCTTTTGTTAGGGGTGCACCTTCATTTACATTCGGAGCAGCCTGAACGGTGTCTGGCTTCTTAATTTGCTCCCCCTTGGGGGGAGGGGAAGGAAACGAGGGCTCGCAATAAATGTGTGGGGGGGGGGCGGGGGCAGATGCGTATTGTCGTGCGGTGCAATGGTTACTTCAGCCCAAGGCAGGAACTTTTGTGCCCGACTCTCTTTTTCTTCATTGTTATGGAAATATTGCCTGCTTCTGCCATCACACTGATTCACTGTAAATCTGCTCTTCTCGCCCTCCCCCCCCCTTGGAGGAGGAGGTAATGGTGGGTTTGGAGGTGGGAAGGGAGGGGTGCGATCGCCCTTCCTTTCCTTCCTTTCTCTCGGATCTGCCGGCCAGAGCCATTGCTGGGAGGCAAGCGTTGTTGCTTTTGTTGTGCACCGTTCCCTCCACCTCCTTGTTTTGATGACTTTAGGAGATGGGGGGCGGGGTCTGGGGAGCGGCGCGGGGGGTGGGATCGCACCCTTTGGGGGATTGGAGGAACGTGGGCGGCGGTTGCCGATAGCCTATACGAAAACGCGGCGCACACAACGCGCGGCGCGCGCGCGCACACACACACCCCACAACACAACACAACACAAATCTCGTGGCCACGGAATAATAATAACAGGCGCTGATGTAACTGCCCGGCCCCATAGCATGGCGTGGAGGGATTGATGGGGATATCTTAACGCAGCAGAGCGCGATTCGCCCTCAGCTCTAGTGCCACACCACGAAGGCGCCCCAGGATTTTTTTGTCCTTCTCCTGCCTGGGAAAGGGGTGACTTTTAGAAATATTTTCGTGGCACACGTAGCGGCAGTTCTGCCCCCCCCCCCGCAAGTTGTTTTCTTTCCACATTTCCCTCTTCTCCCCCGCCAAAGCCTCCAGCACAAAGCCTCTCTCTTTATTTCGTGCTCTTGTTTAGTTCTTGTGCAGAACTTGTCCCTGTGTATCCATGACCGAGCACGAGGAGACGGGAGCATATTTTTGGCTTGGGGTGTGTGTGTCTATGTGTGTGTGTTGTATACTAAGATCACAGTAACAGCAAAGGCTGCTCGATTTAAATGGGATGCAGCTGTTCCTCCTTCTTTTCTTTTTCTTTTTGACACTATGTAGCTTGAGATGAAGGGAACTGAAGTCGCTCCTTTCTTAATCTTCTTTGGGGTTGCATTTAAATAGTATATAGGCAGGGAGAGGTGAAGCAAGAAAAACACACCCCCTCCACACACACACTATACACATTTCTTCTTGAAATATCCCATCTGTCCCAGCATCCTATAATTTTTCTCTTTTGCAAAAACCAATGTTTCTCTTTCTTTGTAGGTTTGTTTTGGAATGTGCTTGGAAATGCCGGGGAGGGGTTAAAACCAGCAAAGCAGAAGGCGCTGGTGGTGGCAGCAGCGTCTGCTGCTTAGCTGGTGTTTCTTTGTTCAGGGCATCCATTATATATTCACTGTCACTGCCTTCTTTCTTTCTCCCTTTTTCTTCTTCTTCTTCTTTGTATTGTAAACAATGGTTTTTTAAAAAACCCTTAATATTTGTTCGCGATCAAAGCAAGCTGGCATTTGTCTAAGTGATAGTGCATTTGCATAGATCTTTGTCTGGTTCAGTGCAGGGTTTGTGAGTGATCATATTTCCATGGGAGTTTGTATTTCTGGAAGAAGCAGGGTGACTTGGGACAACAATGTCAGGTGTGTGTGTGTGTGTGTGTGTGTGTGTATACATGCTTTCAGCACCACCGATCATGCATGCCTATAATCCCAAACTGTTCTGCTTGCTGGAAGTAAGATTTGTATAAAAGGGCTATTTGGGGGCAGTTTTTCCCCTGCCCCCCTTGTGATTCTGTTTAGCTTGTGTTGCTTACTCAGATAAAATGGCTTAAAAACAACACCATGACCTGCTTTTTGGAACAATGTGAAACAATGCACACCTTTGCTCTCATATTGGTCAGAATGAAAGTTGCCTTTTAGAAACACCCTCCACTCCCACCCCAGGCAGTTTGCTTGGAGGGTACATAAAACAGACGTGCTTATATTTTCTTTTTTGGAAATGTAATTTTGAGGAGGAAAACACACAGGTCACGTGAATTGTGAGAATCTTCTGAGGACAGACAATCACATTGGAGAGAGAATTCTGCCGTTTGCGCTTTTATGAATGGCCTCAGTTGGATTTTTATGTGGTTATTGTTTTGTAACACAGCCTTCTTGTAGCTTTCTAGAAATGCTCATTCAGGAAAATGCAGTAACGCTCTAAGGTATTGATGGGAAGTCGTAGCTCTGTTGCATTGGTCAGAAGGCACTGGGTGTGTGTTTAGGTGTTTTTAGTATGTGAGAAAAAGTGGGCTGTTTAACAACAACTTGACTTCAGCTGGATGCAGACGGATAATTTCTAGCAGCACCTTGGCTAACAGTAGTGAAACAAGACAGACAGTTGGTTTTCTTTTTCTTTTTTAAAAATAGCTGTTGTGTACTTTAGTTTTTGGAGTATCTGAAGATTTGTTGATGAAAACATTATGTTCGTTTTTAGTGTTTTGTTTGTAAATTTTCCTGCAGCCCAAATGTTCAGAAATTGTGTTCATCCTTTTTCTCACAGAGACAAAGATGATATGGATGATATGAAATGGGTTTCTGTTGTATTTTGAATACCCCGGGTGAAGTCTTGCAAAACTTCACTGTACGCATGTATATATGCATGTGTGTGTGCACATACATGCTTCACCCCACAGCTGTGAGTTGAATTCCAAACAGATCAGTCTAAGTCTACTCTTTCCCAGCGCCCTGCATATTTATCCTCTTGCGGTTGAGAAAAGGAATGAGACCAGTTTCATTAGCTTGCTAATTAAACACAATGAAGTGCTGTGCCAAGGTTAATGGTGCTGGTCTTTAAAAACACAAAACTCTTGAACTAGTGTCCGGGATCCTATTAACAAAAATCTATTGTTAGATATAGATTATGCCACTCTAAATATCAGAACACTTGACTAGTGGCTGTGCTTAGATTGAGGGGCGGTTTATGCGCACATAATATTAAGGCTACAATCCCAAGTATAGTACTATGGAAGAAGTCCCAGCAGGGAAGTAACTTGCCTAGGGACCAAGAGGTTGCCAGTTCGAATCCCTGCTGGGAACACCTATATCAGGCAGCAGCGATATAGGAAGATGCTGAGAGGCATAATTTCATCTGTCGTGGGAGATGGCAATTCTACCAAAGAAAACCACATGGCTTTATAGGCGCCTGGACCTGATGCCGATTCGACGGCACAACTTTACCTTTAAACATACATAGGATGAGTGCTACAACTTAGATTTAGAGCATGTTGTTTCCCAGATCATGACAATAGTAACTTAGGTGGCTTTAAAAAGGACTAACTTAGCCCTTAACTTAAATTGTTTAAAAATAATTAGACAACTTCATGGAAAACAGGTTTGCCGTTGGCCATGATCGTTGTGGAATCTCTGTGGTCTGAGTTACATGCTCAGCATTTAGAACAATGATCTTCACAGTTTTTCAAGTGTGGGCCACTTCAGCAACCCACCCACCCCGAAAGTTCATTGTGAGAGCCATTTCCCCCTGTGCTGACCATTGTGAGCATTGTCAGGGCTCCTTTAAGAGAAACAGAGCCCTCTGGAGCCTCAGCATCATCTTAGAAGATGTGCATGGTTTGCTGGGAAATGTAGTCCTTCCCAGCGCTTTCCCTGTAGAGCTCTATGGAGAAAGCACTGGGAAGGACTACCCTTTCAGTGCTCCATTCACACCTTCCAAGATGGTTCTGGGGCTTGACAGGGTTCCATTTCCTTTGGAGGAGCCACACCAGGACTAGGAAAACTGCTGCATTGTGTGGTGCGCGGGGGAGCTGTGTGGAGTATTTGGGTTCAGCTAAAGCTTTGCACGGGCCTAATAAATGATTAGTCGGGGACTGCAGTTATCGTTGGTGGAGTCTGCCGTTGGCTCTTGGCCTTGCAATGGAGAACACTGGTGTAGAAGTTTCCAGGTTAAATTTCTGGCATCTCCGGTGAAAAGATCAGGGAGCACGGCTGGGAAGCATCAACTGCCTGAGTGACTGGAGAGCTGCTGTCAATTAGAGTGAACAGTAATGGGCTCGATAGACCAATCGTCTGACTCCAGTATAAAGTGGCTTTTCCCACTGGTGTGTTTCCCAGATGATGGGAAACTCCTATATCAGGCAGCAGCGATATAGGAAGATGCTGAAAGGCATCAGCTCATACAGCACTGGGAGAAAGCAGTGGCAAACCCCTCCTGTATTCTACCAAGAAAACCACATTGGCTCTGTGGTCTCCAGGAGTCAAAACCGACTGGACGGTACAACCTTTCTTTCCCCCTCCCTTATTTGTTTACTTTGTGCTTTGCTTGTGAGCTTTCAGAGACCTGCTGTTGGAAACAGAATGCTTTGGTTTGACTTAGCCCGGAACTTCTTCTGTTACTATTCCTTTGCTTTATTAATCTTTACAAATGTTGCTATTTGAAATAAGTCACTAATGTTCCCATTTTGTAGCTGTGGCAGGGCGGTGGAGGGGGGCGGCCTACAAAATTATTTGGAAACACACAGGGACATATTGTTGTGCTTCAGTTCCAAAAATTACTAATAACGTCTGCAATGAACTTTCTTAACTCTGGGTTAGGCATGCTAGATTGTGATTACCTTAATCGCTCCATGAGGAAGTATACTAGTGAACTTAGAGGGTAGTGGAAGTTGTCTGAATTGTGTGAAATGAATGCTTTTTGTGCCAATGATGGAGAGCTTTCTGTCTTGTTATGGAAATGTGTCTTCTTCAGTTGAAAAGCCTGCCTCTCTCCCACCTACTTACCTCTTTAGGAGACCAGGAGAGCTGGTCTTGTAGTAGCAAGCATGAATTGCCACATTTGCTAAGCAGGGTCCACCCTGGTTGCATTTGAATGGAAGTCTCCATGTGAGCACTGTAAGATATTCCCCTTAGGGGAATGGGGCTGCTCTGGGAAGAGCATCTATATGCTTGCATGCAGAAGGTCCAAGTTCCCTCCCTGGCAGCATCTCCAAGATAGGGCTGAGAGAGACTCCTGACTGTAACCTTGGAGAAGCTGCTGTCAGTCTGTGTAGACAATACTGAGCTAGATGGACCAATAGTCCTACTTGGTATATGGCAGCTTCCTATCTTCCTGTAGTGTGTAGGGGAGTGGAAGGTGGTGGTGGAAACAATAGTTTGTGTTGATGGGTGGGCTGGACCATAAAATGCAGAATACTGCACATGCCACCTCACTCTCTCCCATAAATAGAAAACTGGCATTTCTTCCATTTCTGTATTGTATTTGGATCTCTGTCTCATTCTTATCCCAGAGGATCATGTTTAGAGCATATACTCCATGCACACCCACCCCAAAACAGGGCAGTTTCAGCAATATAGCAAAAGCTGCAAGCACCATATATGACTCATTCTGAAATAATATGTCCTATGTGTTTCGAGCAGCACATTTTGTCAAGGGCAGAAAAAGACCTTGACACATGTGCAGCTCTCTATAAAAAAATAATCCTGTGGCACATTAAAAATGAAACTGTTTCTTTTGACATAATTTTTCATGGACTAGAGCTCACATCTTCAGATGCAAGACTAACACGGTGAACCCTCTGGAATTAAGATACTTGAATAATGTCTCAGTATTCTAACTGAAGAAATGCCCTGTGGCGGGCCTTTGAGTGAAGGAAGGTTATGACACTGTGAGCTTAGGACAAACATGTGTTGCGCAATGCTAACTGGGCCAAGAGGCACCTTTTGAAGTGTCGGTTCTCTTATATTTAGAGAGGGGAGAGCAACTGTCCTTATTCAGTCCCAGCCGCAGTATGCCTCCAATCACTGTTGGTGATGTTTCCTCTCTCTCTCTCTCTCTTTGTGTGTGTGTGTGTGTGTGTTTGAGTGTGTGTGAGGGAGAGATATGTAAAAGCAGAATATAACTATTCCTCCTCCTCCTCCTCCACATATGGTAGAAGTACATGTGCCATGGGATTGCTAATGTAGGAATGAGAAAACAGGTGTTGTCGTGTGACATGGGAACATAGGAAGCTTTCTTTTATTGAGTCATACCATTGGTCCATCTAGATAGTATTGTCTGCACCAGGGAGTCTCCACGTTGCTTCCCCAGATGTTATCGGACTTCAGCTCCCATAATCCCTAACTGAAGGCCACTGGGGATGGGGATTATGGGAGTTGAAGTCCAATAACATCTGGGGACCCAACATTGAGAACCCCTGGTCTACACTGACCGGCAGAGGCTCTCCAAGGTTTCAGGCTATTATCAATAAGTTAATATAATAAAAATAATGATGCTAATGCTAATATAATAATAGGTTTTCCCCAGCCCTCTCTGGAGATGTCGGGGATTGAAGCTGGGACCTTCTGCAAGCAAAGCAGATGCTCTACTGCTGAGCTGTAGCCCCAACATGTGAAGTTTAGTTCCAGTCTAGCTTTATTGATTCACATATTTAACTTCTATCCTGCTTTTCAGTCTAGAAGGATTCCCAAGGCAGCTTACATATAATAATACAATTATATTGGTCCCAGTGTTCCCTCCAAGACGTGTGCATGTGTGCACACTCACACATTTTTAAATGTCTGCTCAGTTAATTTTAGATCCCGCTCAGGTTGAATCAGGAAGGTCCTACTCTGAATGCACATGTGCGCACACACTGCCTTGCTACATCCACTCAAAACAAAACTCATTCCACACACAGATGAAAAGAATTAGAGAGAACACTGAATGGGCCTGCTCTCTACCCCAGCTTCTGACCCACAGAGTTCCTATAAGTTGATATTCCCCAGTGCTCAATTCTCATTAGGGTGTTTGTGGATGTTCTGACACCTTTCATTCCTTCTAGCTGTTTCCACTGTTGGTAATCAGGTGGTCATTTACCTGCTGTGCGTTCCTTGCTGCAGGCATTCTCAAATGTGAGTCCCCAGATGTTGGGCTACAATTCTCACCATGCTTGGCAGTGTTCCCTCTAACAGGGGTTCCCAGATGTTGTTGACTACAACTCTCAGCATCCCCAACTGCAATGGCCTTTGGCTGGGGATTATGGGAGTTGTAGTGAACAACATCTGGGAATTCCTGTTAGAGGGAACACTGATGCCCAGCCACAATGGTCTTTGTAGTCCATGGGACCCATGTCTGAGAACACTTGCCTTGCTGCCTCAAAGGCTCACCCTGTATTAAAACGATTCCTGCTATTTGAGCAAAGAGGCACCCTTTTAAAGTGGCGACTCTCTTATATTTAGCCAGAGGAGAGCTACTGTCGCTATCCAACTCCAGCAGAGCATCTCTCCAGTAGTTGTTGCTGGTGACTACCTTATGTTTCTTTTTAGACCGAGACCTTTGGGACAGGGAACCATCTTATTTATTTTTCTATGTAAACCGCTTTTGAGAATTTTTGATTGTTCAAAGTCGTATGTAAATACCATTGTTCATAACAATAGTGATTATTTTTATTTTCCTGGACTGTATCTCATTTTACTGCAAGAGAAGGACTGCATGTTTGAGTCCTCTTGAGGGGGACAAGATTCATACTCTGAACAAACGAACAACCACCAAACATTTTCAGGGAGGAGGTTAGGCTGGAACTTCTCACCCTGAGATCTAGTTTTCTATGTACTTGTTAATACAATTGAATGTAATTGACGCTTATTCTGATACAGTGCTCACCAGCTCTTAACCATGGTTTTTAAACTGCAAGTGGACCATGGGATTGTATGTTTCTTCCCTGCATCTTCTCCTTTCTCTGGTGTATATTAGCCCTGCTGGTCTTAACAGTGGTCCCCATCTTAACCTGATCTTAAAGCAGGTAACTAAACCTTAGTTAAAAGAGTATTTGGTACTGATGCAAGTCTTATCCATGGTTTACATGTGGTAAGCCACTGTGAAAGAGAGCATGCTCCCCCCACCCCCCGCCATGGCTCATTCAGGATATTCAATTTGTACAAACCTTGACAACATGAGTCTTGGCCTTACACACTAGAATTCTTAATTTGATGAGAAACAAAGCTTTGGCTGGACTAAGTTGTAATGAAATGTATATAAACAAATCTTCACAAGCCACTTAGAGAAGCCTGTGAAAACTAGGGATTTCCAACCAACAGAGCAAAGGAATACAGACCCAAGAGCCAGCGTGGTGTAGTGGTTAGAGTGCTGGACTAGGACCGGGGAGATCCGAGTTCAAATCCCCATTCAGCCATGAAACTAGCTGGGTGACTCTGGGCCAGTCACTTCTCTCTCAGCCTAACCTACTTCACAAGGTTGTTGTGAAAGAGAAACTCAAGTATGTAGTACACCGCTCTGGGCTCCTTGGAGGACGAGCGGGATATAAATGTAAATAATAATAATATAATGAATTTAATAAGTGAATATCCTAGTCTAGGATCCACATTGGAATTTCTAGGCACTATGGCTCCCTAGCACCTTGATTTGTCAAATCCTGGCTATCCATGGGTTTTCATGATGATCATGTTAACTTTGTTATGAAACAATTTACACACTGACAAATCATCTGCTGTCAATTAAGTTTAAATCCTCTTTGTGAATGGGGTTTTATCTGGGGGAGCCTGGTCTATGATCTGTGGCCTGGTTCAGATATCCGAGGAAACTGGCTGACATCCAGAGCAAGGGTGCACTGGGGCAGTGAGAGAGCCGCTTAACAGAACTTCCCAGCTAATTGCACCAGGGAAGCAGCAAGTCGTGATGCCCTCCTCTTCTCCAGGAAGCCCTCTGTGCTTCTAAGCAACCCTCAGAGACACATTTTTGGATGGCACAGAGGGCTTTCTGGGGAAGAGGAGGTAATCAAAAGTGTCCCTTCCCCAGTGTGCCAGTAGATTCAGCTGGGAAGTGCTGTTAGGTTACTCTCTCACTGCACCAGTGCATACTTACTCTGTATGTCAATCGCTGTGGTTGAATCATGGCTTAGCTTTGAGCTTGCATATTCTCCTTTCCCTTTTTCGTGAGGGGGAGGAAGTCTTCAGCTTTTGGCGATGGTTTTGAAAAGTGAGAATTTGTTGTGATGTCCGAATTCACCAAATCCCAGCTTGTTCTAACCACAGCTTGCAAACAAACCAGGATATGAAACGGAGATCCCAGTTGCATATCCTGGTATGTTTGCAAACTGTCGTTAGAAAAAACTGGGATTTGCCAGGTCCAGACATCACAACAAATGTTCTAAACCACCAGTGTCCTTCTCTCAGATGCAAAAGTTAACTTGTGATCATCATGCAAAACCACGATTAAGCCAGGGTTTGACAAATCAAGGGGCTAGGAAGCCATCGTGCTTAGAAATTTAAATGTGGTACCTAGACTATGATATTCACTTGTTTAATTCATATTCTTGGGTTTGTATTCCTGTGCTCTTTTGGTTGGAAACCGCCCTGAGCCATTTTGGAAGGGCGGTATACAAATCAAATAAATAAAATAAAAATAAAAATAAATAAATAAATCCCTTGTTTTGACAGGCTTCCTCTGCCCCGAGCTGCTCATATAGCTGGGGGATAAATGGCTATGGGGACTAATCTATTACCCTCTTTGGCAGTAACCAGCTCAGTTGCCAAGAACTAAGAGCGGTTTTCATGTGTGATTCTAGTGGCAAAGCTCTGCTCATCCAAATGGCATATTTGTGCAAACCCTGTAATGCACGAGATTGCAGGTCCTTTTTCATCAGGTAGAAAACTGTGAATGGAGATCCCCCCCCAATGGTCCTGTGGTAGCAAGCATGACTTGTCCCCATAGCTAAGCAGGGTCTGCCCTGGTTGCATATGAATGGGAGACTTGGTGTGTGAGCACTGCGAGATATTCCCCTCAGGGGATGAAGCCACTCTGGGAAGAGCAGAAGGTTTCAAGTTCCCTCTCTGGCTTCTCCAAGATAGGACAAGATTTTTTTAAAAAAAATTTTAGGACAAGATTTTTTTAATTGAACCAACAAACTACCAAAGCATACAGTACATTGCCAAAGCACAATTATATACAAAGTGGTTGTTTTGTACATGATATATCTACAAAGATTTACACACAAGGATTTGGAAACCCACAAGGTTATGAAGTATATGTAGGTAGTACTGTAACTCGGGGGTGGGGGATTTCAAGGCATATCAGGTAATCGGGGGTGGTGGTGGTTATGTCCGACGTTCATTTCCACAATTTGTCCCATTGCTGTTTAGAAGAGATACTCTTGTCTGCTGAGAGAGATTCCTGCCTGTAACCTTGGAGAAGCCGCTGCCAGTCTGTGAAGACAATACTGAGCTAGATAGACCAATGGCCTGACTCAGTATATGGCAGCTTCCTATGTTCCTATGTTGAGTGAGTTACTCTAATGTTACATTGCTCTTTTGACTAGATCACTTGCATGAGCAGTTTCTTGGCAAATGTTGATCACCTCCATATCATTGGAACCAACTCAAAGGCAGCAATGTTCTTTAGGGACCTGTGTCCACTGTTAGTTCAGCCTCTTACTCTACTGCTATTTTGAGTTTTTAATGGGGGACTTGCTGGGTAGGGATGAACCCAGACTGGTCCGGAGGGGGAGGGTGTACTTTCCCCTGCCGGCGCATTCATTTTTGAAAGCTTTTGGGGCGGCAGGATACCACCCTGCTGCCGCTTCCCCCAGTCATCGGCAAAAGGCTTCAAAAAGCCTTTTGTGTGTGTGCACGTCGCGCGCACACGTCACATCTCTGCGACGCGCGCGTGCACGTGACACGGAGATGTGGCGTGCGCACGCACGCACAAAAGGCTTTTTGAAGCCTTTTGCTGACGACTGGGGGAAGGGGCGGCAGGGAGGTATCCTGCCGCCCCAAAAGCTTTACTGAATGAATGTGCCAGCGGGGGAAACGTGGTGGCGGGGGGGTAAGTACACCCTCCCCCGCCCTTTAAGAGCCCCCCCACACCAGTGCCGGACCGCAGCTCCGCGGTTCCGTGCACATCCCTATTGCCAGGCTGCTGTTGTGATTCCTCCATTCTTTTGAAATGTATGATGGTAGGGTTTCCCCCTCTCCCATTGAGCTATTCCAGAACTGTCTATTTGGCTTCCTTGGACAACTGTACCTTATGATCATGTTCATAGCAAGATTATTTTAATATCTTCTCGGTTACTGTTTGCACAGTAACGCTTCCTTTTGTGTGATGTTGATTCTCTGGTGGCAAATAGCAGGAGGAAAAGAAATGATTGGAAACATATGCAGTGTGTTCTTGCATAGCAGATGTTAGTGATGAATACTACAATAACATCCAGATTTGCTATAAACCATAATCCTATATAATAACTACTCTTTGCAGCAAGAGTTAGAGGCTTATTGTGGTTGAAATCCTGATACATTTAGGTCAGACCCTTATAATTTGTGAAAGAGTTTAATAACAATTAATAACGAGGACATTCATTTGGGCTATTCCCATGACCACGTGGGTGGCAGGTGGGGGAAAGGCAGGGTTCAACCTACCTTCCTCCAGATGAGCGACCTTTGTTTCTTCACCCATGCCCACACGGCCCATGCTGCTAGGAGGTTAACAGAGGCCGTAACTCTTTCCCCCAGCCTCTAGATATCCTACAAGGCATCACATGATGAGCGTGGTACCTTGGGGGATTCCTCCATCACTATGGGTGCTCTAGGCCTTGTCTCTATGTCTCCTCGGGCTGCAGAGAACCCAAGGAGACACACGATCTGGACAGTCAAATTAAGGGAGTGCTCGCTCCCTTAACCTTGGCTAAGAGCCAGGCCCGGAAGTGGGGTTAGGCTGGGCAGGAGTGCTGGGATCCATGCAGATCCTGGTGCTCCACACGAGCGTAGGAACATAGGAAACTGCCATATACTGAGTCAGACCATTGTTCTATCTAGCTCAGTATTGTCTTCACAGACTGGCAGCGGCTTCTTGTGAGAACAGCCTCATTATGTAGCCTCTGCCTGCTATGTACCGGACAGTCGGCTTCTTCAGATGATATGAGCCTAGTTTAAGAAGCTCTTGGGTTTGTGTGTGACCTCATGTTTCTCTCCTAAGATGTCCCTGGAACTCCAGGTGTGCATGATTGGCAGCTGCCATTTAGTTCTTTTCTAGGAAGGAGCTTTGCGGGGGTGGGGGACAAAGGTTAGCATGACCCTTATACTCCCTCCTCTCTCATAGGGTTCAGGAAGCAGCACCTGTTTAAGCCAAATATGGAGGCAGTTCTCACGATCAGAGGGAGCCACCTGGAGAGGGTTTGCGGGGAGAGCGGGCTAAGTCCGCTCTCCCCACAGACGAACAGTCAGTCTGCTCTGTGTGGCTGCAGCGGCCACCCACGTGACTGCCAGCTCTGTCATAGAGCCGGCAGGGGCTTGGGAGTTCAGGGGCTGCATGGCCCCCGGAAGCTCCAGCATGCCCTGCATGAGCGCGCACAGTATGCTGGAGAGACCCCCGAGCTGGGAGGTGGCTTTTTGCCTCCCCTCTGGGGGTCTCCTCATGAGTTGCTGCGGCGCGGAGCAGTGCCGCGGCAACTCATGATCAGAAAAAACGGGTTTGCGGAGCACTCGCAGCTGAGCCCGGTGGTTCTCACGATGGGAGGAAATCGGGCTAGCTTCCGCTAGCCCGATTTTCTCCCATCGTGTGAATAGCCTCATGGTGTTCACTTGTACCCTGGCTGTCCCTGAAATAGTGTTGCCACATGACCAGGGTGGGCCTAGGCAGTCCAGGATTTAGACATCCTGTCCAGGATGTAGGAAAAACGTCATTCTGGATAGATGACATCCAGGACTTTGAGTGGAAGATTACTTTAACAAATCCTAAAGCAAAACATTGCTTCAACAATTTCTTCTCATTTTTCTCTCCAGGCATTATAGCTACATGGTGTCAGTGATTAAAAGTCCCATGTTCTTCCTCTTTCCCTGGTACTAGTGCTGCTTTTCAGCCATATGGCAAGAGAGGAAACACAATGACTGCAGATAATGGTGAAAACAGAACTACAAGTGAGCCTGAACTTCAGCAAAACCTGTTTGGAATTTGCTGTCTTTCTAAGTGGCTGCAAATCAAAATACCTGCTGAAGACTACAGTAGGGGACACCAAGTATAGCATTAAAAATTTACATGTTTCAGATCCACCCTGTATTTTTACAATGGTCATTTTATAAATTGTTATTAAACAAAGGAAACTCTTAATGCAGGTTGCTTTCATTTCCCACCAGCACTTGTGCTACTGTCACGATGAGGCGAGTCTCACGATCGGTGAGACCGGTTAAAATGAGGTTTGTGGGGAGAGCGGGCTTAGCCTGCTCTCCCCGCAGACAAGCACTGCTGCACCCCTGGGCGGCCGGAGTGGCCACCCACATGACTGCCGGCTCTCATGGAGCCAGCAAGAGCTGCAGGGATCGGGGGCCACGTGCGGGCTGTGCTTGCAGCCTCCTAGCCGGGGGTCTCCTCGTGTGTTGCTGCAGCGTGGAGCTGCGCAACAGCAATACACGACCACAAAACCCGGGTTAGCGGAGCGCTCGCTAACCCGGGTTTAGCAAGGGTGGGTAAGCGGGTTTAGTAAGGGGTGGGTAAGCGGGTGACCCGGGTTTAGTAAGGGGTGGGTAAGCAAGTGACCCACTTTGGGGAAACCAGGCTCGCCTGCGAGCCCGGTGTTTCCCACGATCCGCTGATTTCCCGCTTTCCGCTGATTGTGAGAATCTCCTCTATATTTATTTCACATATTTGTGTTTGTTGAAGCGACATGCTCCTAACCCACTCTGGTTCAAAGAACTTGGGGGAAATGTAGGGAGAAATGTGTGAAACAGCCGCCAAGCTCCACTGTTGGGTGCTGTCAAGCACTCTTTCCAATTCTAGTTAACCGAGTAGCATTTTAACACTTGTCCCCCAACCTTTGACAGTTGTGCCCAGGAATACTCTCTGGCGAATGTGGCAACTCTGCCCTGAACCCACTCTTTGCCCCTATTTGTATATGAAGCACAAAGTGACTACTAGAGACTTGTCCCAGTTTTTGGCTGCATCTGCTTCCTTCTGCGTCTCATTACTAGGACCACATTTTTGCTGTTTTGTGTGCTCTAGTCACCTTAAAGAGTTCCAGGTCAGGACTTGTGCTAAAATTGCGTGGAGGCATAGCTCTTAGGACGCGAAGCTTCTTGATGCTAAGAGCTAAGACAGATCAGTGGACTTTCTGGCAAGGCTCACCTTGATTGCTGCCAGCTTATCAAGGAGTCAAAACAGGAGTTGCTCCCAGCGCTGCAATTCTTTTTAACTGGAGACGTTGGGGAGCAAACCTAGAACCTTGATATACAACATATTTTTTTCTAGCATGTGAACTGTGTCAATCCCCCCCCCCGCCCCCCAGCTTAGATTTTATTTATTAACAATGCCTTCTAGCGGTCTGAAATGACTACTAAGGGAGAATCTATTCCTGCACTTCTGTGCAAAAGAATATTTAGTCATTGCCTGGCTTGACAAGGGTAGCATCATGCTCCAACAGTGTGGGTGAGAATTGACTTGCTAGAGGATAACATATGAAGTGCCTGAGTCAGACCCAGCAGTGTCTGCTCTTCCTGGCAGCCAGTCGCCAAGGTTATTCTCAGCCTTGCGATCTGGGATCCTTCAACTGGAAATGCCAGGGATTTGGGCCGGTGGCTGAGCTCTCGGGCATTACACTGGCTACCCGGAGACCATAAGAAGGCGCCGCCTTGGTGATTTTAACCGAGAACCTGCTAGCTATCTATTGTCCCTTTCTCTATCAAGCCATCACAGGGTTTTCCTCAGAGCAAGATATGATGCCTTACCATCCGCGGTTTTATCTGGAAGGTTTCTGAAAACCCCTCTGGCCAGTCGGCTTTGCCCCTGCGGCTCAGGTGAGGTCGAATCTGTCCACCATGTGCTGCTCTTTTCTCCTTTCTATAATGATAGCCGGTGCAGTCTTATTTCTCCCTTGCTATCATGCTTCTCTGGCCGGACTGCTGAATTTTATGCCACACTCCTCCTTGCTGATAAGAAACCTTCTACCACCTACAAGGTTGCCAAATTTTGTGCAGCTGCTGTTAAGATCCGTCAACAGCTAACCTCCAGCCCTTCTTTTTAGATGTTGTTACATGAGGCTTCTATGTTGGTGTATTCTCTATGATTTACTTCTTATCTGAATGTAGTAAGTTATCTGTTTGTATATATAACTGATCATTAATCGTAATAAAGCTATTCATTCATTCATTACACTGGCTACATCAAAGGATGATGGGAGTTGTAGTTCAGTGACATCTGGGGACCCAAGGTTGAGAACCCATGGACTAAACTGAAAAGTTAAACTCATTTCCTTTATTAATCATTAAGTCCTTTTTAATACTATATTTAAAAGTATTAAAAAGTGCAGTCGTGTGTGTGTGTCCACCTTGCTTATAAAGCAGTGTAAACTATAGCTTAAAAAAGAAAAGAAAGGGGTAGTGATGGAGTTGTAACTTCTTTCTAGAGTACAGTGTGGGATTTGCAGCCACCATAGAAATTCTGTGCAGATAAGTGTTTAAGAAATAATAATTGATCTACTATTTTTTGTTTAATTGATTGCTGGGCTGGGAAAAGAGGAAGGGGTTTGCAGAGCTTCTGCTAGGATCTTCCACTTTGCTTCTCTCCCGCAGCTCTGCTTGCTACTGATACCTTTTTGATAACTAGGGCAGCAAAGCACCACATGGATGATGTCAAGGCCCTTCTCAAATAAGGAAACTAAATACAACATTATTAAAGTTGCAAAGATGCCACGGTGTTGGTGTCAGGACAGCTTGCCACCTCTGGGCATTCTGTAATCAAATACGCGAAGTATTTGCTCAGTCCATCTTTCTGTGTCTCTTTTCTTTGGGTTCTTCGTCACCCAGGGGATGTTTGATCTAGTTAACTATCACTTTTGGCTGGAGTCCTGCAGAAGTCTGAAGACACATTCTGAAGCCTGAGCTCGGAATGTGGGTTGGCTGGGGGATGTGAATACATGTGAGTGCATACATGTATAGGGCAATGCTGTGGTAGTTAAGAACGTACACTCTGTCCCAGGACATTTAGATGCTGGTGTGAGCGTAAGCTCTTCTAGAAGACCTAAAAGCGGCCATCTAAGCCACTGTTGCTCAGACATTTCCACCTGTAAAACTGAGAGAATAACATTGGCCTACTTTGCAGAGTAGTTGTAAAAATGACTAAGCCAAAGTATAAGCAATTGTTCGGAAGTACCAGCCCAGAAGCTCTGGACACAGCAACAAAAATCCAAACAACCAAAAACACAAAGCATTTAAAAGCAAAAATAATGCAGTAATTTTGGCAAATGTGACATTAGGAAAGCATGGATTGCTGAAGCGAAATAACTTAGGTTTACACAGGAAGTTGCCTTCTACAGAGGCCTATTGGCCCACTCAGCTCAGTATTCTTTACACAAAATGGCAGCAGCTTTTCAGGATTTCAGGCAGGGGTCTTTCCCAGGCGTATCTGGAGATACTGGTAGGGCTCAAACCTGGAGCCTTCTGCATGCAAATGAGGTGCTCTGCCTTTGAGCTATGGTCGTGTGTGTGTGTGTGTGTGTGTGTGTGTGTGTGTGTGTCTGTGTGTTTTGTAGCCATTTTGTGGGCCATTTCACATGGTTACCATTTATCTCTTGGTATAAATATTATGCAGCAACAATTCCAGACTTTTCTCCAAGTGTATCCTCAACAAAGAATGGCAGGCAGTTCCAGCTCCCTGTTCTGTAATATACCATGTTGTCAAGCATCTCTTTGTCACATTCACACATTTTTAGGTGTGATAATTTAGGTAAGCACTATAATGCAATAATTGAGGGAGAAATGAAGGAAACATCTAGGAAGTAGTTTTAAATGGACATGAAAGGGAGAAGGGGTTAGAAGTTATATTATCTGCTTCTGTATCATTTGTTTATGTTGCTTAAAATCTTCAGAGTGTTGATGTGCAATGTGGATGAATGAGGCATGAAACTGAAAATTAGATGTTGATCTAAAAATGTATGTTTAGAAGACGCCCTGTGATAGGAATATATTTCAAAAATGGAAATACATCATTGGGTCTCATATATTACGTCCTAACTCTTGCAAAAATGGTTGACTCTACATCCTACATTATACCCGGTTTGTCATTAGATGTCCCATTGTGCTCCATGTATATTGATGCGGCCAACCTAAGGCTCTTGTTTGACTGCAACTTGACTACAGTATTTATTGCAACTAGAGATGATGGGAATTTTAGCCCAAGAACAGCTGGATAGTCTCATGTTGGCTACTCCTGATCTACCTTCGGATCCAGAGGTAGAAGCTGGTATAGCTTTGGGCAGAGAAGGTAGAATCCCAATTGCCTGGTTGTCTAGACACTTAAAACACTGCTACAGTTTCCCAAGAATGTCAATTAATTTTTCAACCTTGTAAAGAATACTTACCCATCTTCTTACTTTCTAATAACACAAGGTGAAAATCCCAGTAAACTCTCAAAGTCCTTCGAGTTGACTTGTAGGTGCTGTGCTGAGAAGCTGAAGGGGTTAAGAACTCCAATTGTTGCTATATGAACAGACTGAGAAGTTCAGTTCAGATTTCTTAAAGCAAAAACCACCAATGCAATAGTATATCAAGTTGCAGCTAATCCCAGACGCAGTACAGCCTTCTGCTTTCGTAAAATTTGATCATGGTGTCGCTTTGCAGTGTCTCGCACTCCATTGTGTACTGGATGTTAGAAACTTGTGGGTGGGTGGGTGGATGGATGGGATGGAGGACAGGGATAGGAATCTATCTTCTCCAAACCATGAATTCTTGCAGCCAAGACAACACATGTTCTCCGATTGGTACACAGTATTTCTGATCGCTCCCATATCTGTTTGGCAGCACTTGGGCAATTCTGGAGACTTCCTCAAAGCATTTTACATCTAGTGGGTAATAATCACAGTCTCCTCTAATATTTTAATTGTTTCTCCTTTTTGGATAAATAAAAACCCAACCAAAAATACAAGCCAGGTGAGTGCAGGAGGTTCATATATGGGTTGAGTTACCAATGACATTTTTTTGTTTCAGCTGGAGAAAACCAACAGAGCAGGGCCATTCACATGACCTGCCGGGCGGGGGGAGAGGGGGAGACTGCAGTTGGTCATGCTGGAGAGAGCGGAGGCTCTGCTTGTGTAGGTTAGCCAGCTGCCAGCCCCGAGACCACTTCCAGCTCCTTCTGTCAGCCCCCAGAGGGGAACGTTTAGAACCTGGACTCTGTCATCCATTGCCAGAAACCAGAAGATTCTGCCATGCATACCTCCATACTAGGAACATAGGAAGCTGCCATATACCAAGTCAGACCATTGGTCTATCTAGCTCAGTATTATTATTATTATTAATTTTTACATTTATATCCCGCTCTTCCTCCAAGGAGCCCAGAGCGGTGTACTACATACTTGAGTTTCTCTTTCACAACAACCCTGTGAAGTAGGTTAGGCTGAGAGAGAAGTGACTGGCCCAGGGTCACCCAGCTAGTTTCATGGCTGAATGGGGATTTGAACTCGGATCTCCCTGGTCCCAGTCCAGCACTCTAACCACTACACCACGCTGGCTCTCTATTGTATTGTCTACACAGACTGGCAGCGGCTTCTCCAAGGTTGCAGGCAGGAATCTCAGTCCTATCTTGGAGATGCCAGGGAAGGAACTTGGAGCCTAGATGCTCTTCCCAGAGCAGCTCCATCCCCTACGGGGAATATCTTACAGTGCTCACACTTCTAGTCTCCCTTGCATATGCAACCAGGGTGGATCCTGCTTAGCTTAAGGGGACAAGTCATGCTTGCTACCACAAGACCAGCTCTCTTCCCCCTAGAATTGGGGAATTCTAGAAGACTAGAATTGCATTCTTGTGTGCATTTAATTGTAAGCTGCTTGGGAGCCAATCTTGGCTGAAAAATGGGCACTGATGTTTTTGAATTGATACGGCCATTTCAGTAATCCATTCAGCAACTGTTTAAGGAGGGAGCTGAGGGACGGTAGATTACCCAAGTCCCACCCTTGAATTCATGGCAGAAGTGAGATGGGAGCCAGGGACTTCCCTGCTCATAGCTCAGTCTCTTTGCCATTCCACGACACTAGCTCCTGTCATCTGACATATTGGAACCTGCAAAAGCTCTGCATCTTCTGCTCACATTTCATGGGTTTGTTTTTTTAAATGTGTAACTACTTATATCCCACTCTTCCTTCAAGGAGCCCAGAGTGGTATACATGGTTATGTTTATCCTAGCAACAAACCTGTGAGGTAGGTTTGGCTGTGTGAGAGAGAAGTGGCTGGCCCAAAGTCACCCAGAGAGTTTCATGTTTGAGTGAGGATTTGAATTTGGGTCTCTCTGGTCATAGTCCATTGCTCTAATCACTACACCATGCTGGCTTCAGTGCTTGGGTTAAAAATAGCAATGGATTTGATGTCACTAGAGCAGTCTGTAGCCATGCCGTTTGCCCTAACCACGTTACCTTTTAAATATTGTACATAGTTCTCTGTCATGAGATTTTGGTATGTGGAGGGATAAAAGTGTAACTAAACTGAATACTTGCTGAGTAAAGGAAAAGCTACTTTCATTAGCAGGAAGCAAAGAACCCAGAGTCAATTATGCAAATCATGTATTGATAATGATGATGTAAGTATTTCCTGAGGTTAACCTCTATAAAGGCAAAGGTGAGCTCGATAAGGGATTAAATGTGATCACGTGCCCTTTTTGATTAGTAATGCACAAATATGTGTCAGCGATACCTCTTTTGAATGAATTGATGATGAAAGAATAAACTCACGGACACATACAAGCATGATATTCATGCAAACCTTTTTTCTTTTCTTTTTTTTAAAAAAGGAGGTTCCTTTGCTTATTTATTTCAGATGACTCCCTAAGCAACTGAAGTGTAAAGCTCCGCAAGGCAGGGTTTGACAAACCAAAGTTGGCTAAAAATAGCTCTTCTAAATATGAATGCTAGTTGAAAACTCTGAGCGGCACTAGAGTTGCTTTACAGTTATTGTTGATAGAATTTCAGTGTTCCAAGAATGGAACATGAATGACTTTCTTTTGGAGTTAACAGCTGTTCTCTGCCCATTGGGATGTAGTGTTTGCCTTGCCCAACTCTCGGTAATTAAACAAAAGCATTATTTCATAGCAGCCCATGTTGAGGATTGTATTTCATTTATTCTAGGCCAGGGGTAGGCAACCTTGGCTCTCCAGCTGTTGTTGAACTACAGCTCCCATCGTCCCCAGCCACCGTTGTTGCTGGGGATGATGGGAGTTATTGTTCAACAACAACCAGAGAGCCAAGGTTGCCTGCCTCTTACTTCCTAGTAAGGAAGGGTGGGAGCACATCCCACAAAACTGCCTGTCTCCCCTAGCACCAGTGCTGTGTCACTGCTCAAGTGCTTTGTTTGTCTGGGTGTCAGCCTTTCAACAGTATTCTAGAGGATTATGAGCATAGGAAGCTGCCTTCTACTGAGTCAGACTATTGGTCCATGTCGCTCAGTATTGTCTCCACCGGGGCTTCATAGCCTTCATTAACAAGTGTACCCGTTCTGTCACAAACCTTTAGCTCAGATACTCCATAGAAATTGTGTGTGTGTGTGTGCACACACAAATTTATAGTTATGAGACAGGCTACTCCTGAGTCCCTAATGGTCACTCCTGGGCCATAATATTCTCCCATAGGCATAAACTCACTCATGGATCAGAAGATGGTTCCATTTCCTTCTCTATATCGTTCGTGTAGATCAGCTGAAAACAAGACTATGCCAATTGTGATGGGTCAAAAGCTAAATCATGCTGCAACCACCTGTGTACTAAGTTTGAATGCTGAACAAAGTGTGTTCTTGGGACCTGCTTCATTGTTTTGGGATTCCTTTCCCTGGTATGGAGGTTCACTGCTCTGGAAATGCTCTCCTCCCTGAGTGCATTTCCAAAGCAGTGCTGCAAGGCCTTCCTTCTGGGGCAAGTGTTCAGTGGCTGTAGCTAAAGAAATAGGGAGGTTAATTTAATTGGACTGTCGACCAGTTAAAAGGCTCTCAAAAAAGCTTATTAACCCCTTGCCTTTTAGCTAATTAACTGATTAGCAAATTGTAAATTCAGATCATTTACATATTGTGAAGTTTCCTGGTGAGGCTTCTAAAAGAAAGAGGCAGTTTCTCTATATGGGTCAGCTTTTGTTTATTAAATTGTAAATTCACACTAATTGCTAGAAGGCAAGGCCTTTAATATTTTCTTATTAAACACAGTTGAGAATATGGAACATTCCTATTATATTAACTTACCAAAATGATTTCAGCCATACACAAGTTCAAGTACTGTCAGTATCGTGAAAGATAGTAGTAGCATTTTGAGCTAGAAAGAGATGGTGCCCCCAAGGCTTTAGGAAAAGCTTGGAACGTGTGTGCATGTGAGAATGCTGATCATGTATGCAAACCTTTCCACCTGACTCTTAGACACAGAAAAGATTTGCAGAACTCTTTCCATGTTGTAAAAAACAAACAAACCTGGCAACGTCACACAATTTTTGTCTTCCAATCTCCTTGTTCACTATATCTTCACAGGTGCAGGTTTTTTACTGTGTGCGATGGGATCGTGATACAATGTTGTTGATACTCAGAATAAGATTTATTATTATTACTAGTATTTTTAAGCCCGTTTAAATAACGGGCACTAGTGGGTGTGTGTGTGCTAGTTTTCTCCTCCTCCCTTCTCACATGCTGGGCGGGGCTGGCAAGGAAGCAGATTCCTCCCCACCCCTTCCCTTCCTTCCTCCCATCCAGTACAGCCAGAGCAGAGAGGGAGCAGCTCTGAACCCAGCACCATGGCCAGCCTCACGGTGTACAGCACCTCCGTGACCGGCTCTAGGGAGGTGAGCGGCGCAGGAGAGCCGACGTGTGGTCCTGGGCGGGGAGGCGCTCCGCCAATTCCCCCCCCCCTTTTTCTCCAGGCTCCGAGGAGGAGGCGCAGCGCACGCTTCGCTTCCCTGCCTTGCCTCTCTGCTTCTCCCCCCCCCCCCGTTTGCTCCTTTTTTGTTCCAGCTGCCTTCTTTTCCTGGCTCCAGCTGCACTTCAGTGTCCCCACCTCTCTGCCGCCTGGCTTCTTTCTCTGCCTCCTTTTTTGGTGGGCCAGACCCGCCACCGCCTCTCCTCTCCCCGCGGCCGGGGTGCTGCCTGCCGACCTGCCGGACCCGCCGCCGCCGCCTCTGTCCTTTTCAGCGGGCGGGCCAGACCTGCCGCCGTTTCTCCCTTTGCCTCCCCGCAGCCGTTTCTCCCCTGAAACCGGACCCCCGCTGCCCCCTCTGCCCCCTCTGCCCTCCCGGTCCCCTCGTAGCTGCCTCTGCTCTCCCGGTCCCCCGCTGCCGCCTCTTCCCTCCCCGTAGCCCGTTCCTCGACCGCCGCTCTCCAGCATGGCCGCCGTGTCTCTGCGGACATATCTTTCTCGGACGTTCTGGGCATGCGCTCTGCGCATGCCCAGAACGGCCGAGGAAGACACGGGCACAGGGACACGGGATTACACCTAAGCATTTTATTATAGAGGATTATTATTTACATTTTATATCCTGCTCTTCCTCCAAGGAGCCCAGAGCAGTGTACTACATACTTCAGTTTCTCCTCACAACAACCCTGTGAAGTAGGTTAGGCTGAGAGAGAAGTGACTGGCCCAGAGTCACCCAGCAAGCATCATGGCTGAACGGGGCTTTGAACTCGGGTCTCCCCGGTCCTAGTGCAGCGCTCTAACCTCTACACCACGCTGGCTCCTTCACACGTGCCCAGATTCTGTTGGCCAGCCTCTGTGAGTGAGTTCGCCTATCTCTGACTGGTGGCCTGGAAGAGTCGTGCATCTAAATGCCTTATCTCAAATATGTTCTCTGCTCAGACTTTAAACCTAGATACAGGAATGTTTTTGAAGGAGAAAGAAACCGTTTATTTCAGCTCCCAAATTCTTGTGAGCTTTAGAAACACTGTCAGGGTAATTGCAGCCTTCTCAGTTTTTCTGTGGAAATACTCAGTTAAGGGGGGGGGGGGGCTGATGGAGTGTCACTCTCTTCTCCCTTGTATGTGACAAACATCTCACAAGTAATCATCTGGGTGGTGTAAAACTTGGCTGACAGATGTTTAAATGCTTGCCTCCCACCAGTTGTCCGTGTTGCAGAAATAAAAAAGCAGTGTGTAATGGTTTTGTTCATCTGTGCTGCTCCTTACTTTGTTATTTCACCACACCACCATCTCTGTGCTGGCCAGACATGAAGCTGCTCTTCTCTTTCTTAGCTTTAAATGGCGGCTGGCACTTTATGACTGTCGGAGACAGTGAGTGCTCATGTGCAGAGGTGCTCTTACCCCTGGACTTTGGGGCCGAAGTCTAGCGCCTCCACGCTCCCTGGGGCCCCCCAAATCCTCTTTAGTCTGTCCTGGGTGATGTGGTTTGTGCCCTCAAGAACCTACCTTTTTAAAAAAGGATGCTTAACTTGCAGCGGTTGGGGTGTGGGAGCTCCAAAGGCCTTTAGGTCCAAGCTCCCAGTGGTTCTCAGCTCCCAGTGGTTCTCATGAGCGAGCAAAACTGGGTTGGGCTTTCTTATCTGGTTTTGCTCACTCATGAGAATAGCATCACTGTGTTCTAAGTGGAGATGCAGTCTCATGTGTGGTGGAGCTGCAGTCTCATGTGTTCATTTGGGGAGACACACGCTCTTCGAATGCTGTTCCTATATAACTCCTGTGTTGAAGGAACTACACGGCTGCCGATATGTTTCCGGGCAAAATACAAGGTGCTGGTTATTACCGATAAGGCCCTAAACAGCTTAGGCCCTGGGTATTTAAGATAATGTCTTCTTCGCCATGAGCCCCACCACCTGTTCAGATCATCTGGACAGGTTCGTTTGTGGTTGCCGCCAACTCACTTGGTGGCTACTCCGGAACGGACTTTCTCCATTGCTGCCCCTGGGCTTTGGAACACGCTCCCTGTTGAAATAAGAGCCTCCCCATCTCTGGCAACTTTTAAAAAGGCACTGAAGACACATTTATTCACCCAGGCTTCTAATTAGATGTATAGTTTTAATATATTTAATATTTGTTTTTAAAAGTTTTCAGTGTTTTAAATTATTTTGATTGTTAATTTATTTAATGTTTTAAATTATTTTGATTGTAAGCTGCCCAGAGATGCAAGTTTTGGGTGGTACAGAAAATTTTAAAATAAATAATAAAATAAATAAATATTCCTATATTGAGGGCCTGTATTGCCAGTTTGAAACCACAAACTGACAACCTGAGCCATTTTGGAAGGGCGGTATACAAATCAAATCAAATCAAATAATAAATAAATAAATAAAATAAACTTTTCCTTGCTTCACAGAAGTTGGACTACAGACATTCCGTACAGCTTTGTTTGTCATGAACAACTTTCTGTGCCATTATACTAACTATCCAGTTAGTCTGAGAGAGGCATCACCATCACAAGTTTACATACTGTAGAATCATATGCATCTGTAAACTGTCATCAGTATTCTGAAATGAAATTTAAATGTACCTATTGGCTGTGCTGAAAAATATATGGCTGACATCCTGAGTAACCCTGCGTGCATGTTTCAGACAACAGCACTACCTCCATTCTAGATCCTGTGCTTCTGGAGTGTGGGGACTCTTGTGAAAGAACACAGCTATTTTGGAGCTCTCCTTGTGCTCCAGAAGCACTCTGTTACAGTTTAAATGTCTAGAGAGGCTGCTCTAAGGAGGAGATCTGGTCTTGTAGCAAGCATGGGTTATTCCCTGTGCTTAGCGGGGTCTGCCCTGGTTTGCATTTACATGGGAGACTACATGTGAGCTATGTTAAGAGATTCCCCTTAGGGGTTGGGGGCACTCTGGGAAGAGCATTTTCCAAGTCCCCTCCCTAGTAGCATCTTCAAAATAGGGCTGGGAGAGACTCCTGCCTATAACCTTGGGAAAGCCACTTCCAGTCTGTGTAGACAGTACTGAGCTAGATGGACCAAGGGTCCATAAGAAAAATAGGAATTTGACCCTCATCCTTGAGGGTCAGGAAACACATCCCTGAGTGCTTCTGCAGTGAGGGAGAGCTCTGAAACAGTTGCACCCTGGCACCAGAGCGCTTGCGGACCAGCATAGGCGCTTGCACTGTGTGCATGCCATTATTTGAAGCATGACACAGCATTAGTCAACGCCTTTTGTTCCCAGCTGGGCCAATGTTCCCTTAACACACGTGTATTCTGATAGTTGTCTGTGTTACTTTCAGTGGCCTCTTAAAGAGATCTGTAGAAATCTCTGTCCGAGGGCCGCGCTTGGATCACCTGGGATCCACACTGGGAAGGCTGTAGATGGGATTATGAGGTGCAGTTTTATCTCCCTGCTGGAAGCAGTATTCTCGCTAGTCTGTGTGCAGAATGAGTTTTGTTCTGGGCGGCAGTATCAAGGCAGCGTGTGCACACATGCACTGAGATTGGGGCCTTCCTGATTCAACCTAAGCGGGATCTAAAACGAACTGAGTGGACATCCAAAAATGTGTGAGTGCATGTGTGCGCGTACACACCCCTACCTTAGAGGTAACAGTGGCTGGATGTAGCTCTTATAAACACAAAATGAATTGGGTAGCTTCTATGTCAACCCCCCCCCGCCCGCAATCTGGTATTTTCCCTCACCCCGTCCCCCGCTTTTTATTGCTAGCTGCTTCCATGGCTTTACCTTGGAAGGCATGTCGTTGCGGATCAACTAAGGAGAAGTCTGAAAAGGACAAAGGTCATATTTTCTTTTACAACCCAAAAGATTGCAAGTACACGAAATGACCTTTGTGTCTCAAAGAGAAAATAATTCCTTGCTTGAAAAATAAGGTGGCTGTCGGTCGTTCCTCTGATTTACTTTCTGGTTCGGAGCCAGAGACAAAAGACATTTTGAGGTGGTCCTGTAAGACCCAGGGCTTGGGAGGCTAATGACACATTGTGGAGGGACTTGGGTTCGCGAATTTAGAATCTAACCTGGCTTAGGCAGGTGCAGCCCCTGACGGCTGGCTTCTCCAAGCCTGTATAAGCTCCTCCCACCTCAGGGAATGCCAGGCTAGTACTGAATGGCAATAAGAAGCCACCCCATTGACACGCTTCCTGAACATATAAATATGGCAGTCGCTGTAGGCATAACGAGCTCACAGCCCTTTTGCAGTCATAGAGGCAATCTTGATTTGCATAATTTATTCAGGTAGCATAGTTTTGCTTTTCTTGATGCAGAAGATTGATTTTAGCACACTGAATACGAGGCCTTTCACCTTGGTGATTCACAAACTTCTTTGCTAAAAGGACTCGCTAGCGGAATACAATGACCCAGCTTCGGAATCTATCAATTTGGACTTTAAACTGCAGCTGGTTGATTCCTTAAGGGATTTAGACTGGTTAACTTTTGACCTTCGTGAATTTTATTGTTGGATATATTTGAATGAGTTTTAGGCACGTCTTTGTTTTTCATCTTCTCAAGAAACTTATGGAGAAGCAATCCATAATATTTCCTTCCCCTATACGTGTAAGAAATAATGGCCTTAAAGCAGGGATTCTCAATCTTGAGTCCCCAGAAGTTGTTAGTCTATGGCTGTCATCACTTTCAGCCACAATGACCAAAGGCCATTGTGGCTAGGGATGATGGGAGTTGTAGTCCAAATTTTTGAGAAGTCCCTTGTTTGATAACCCTCATGTTTGAGAACCCCCTGCCTTTAAGTAAGGTTTTATACTATATTTATTCTATATTATTTTATATGGAGAGGAGAGTTGGTCTTGTGGTAGCAAGCATGACTTGTCCCCTTAGCTAAGCAGGGTCCGCCCTGGTTGCATATGAAAGAGAGACTAGAAGTGTGAGCACTGAAAGATATTCCCCTCAGGGGATGGAGCCGCTCTGGGAAGAGCAGAAGGTTCCAAGTTCCCTCCCTGGCAGCATCTCCAAGATAGGGCTGAGAGAGACTCCTGCCTGCAACCTTGGAGAAGCCGCTGCCAGTCTGGGTAGACAATACTGAGCTAGATGGACCGATGGTTTGACTCAGTATATGGCAGCTTCCTATGTTCTTATTTTATGCCTTTACCAGACCCCCTTCCACTAAGTGCTTAGAACTAATTACATAATGTTAACCCATACAAGTAAAATTTGAAATTACAGAAAACACCAGCAGACCTCTTCACGCAACCTGGACAAGCGTGCCTGGCCAGATACCTTCCCCAGCTAAGAGGAAAAGCCGTCCTGTCCAGCTGCTGCCTTACACACAATAAATCTCCTCACTTCCTACCTTTTTAATGTGGCTATTCTAACGATTAACAAAAATCGGGCTAGGAGAGCCTAGCCCGATTTTTGTTAACCGTCAGAACCACCGGGCTCGCAAGCGAGCCCAGTCTGTCTTGAGCGGCTTACCCGCTTTGGTAGCCCACCCCTTAGCCCGGGTGTGCGGAGCAAGCGCTCCGCAAACCCAGGCTATCTGCTTGTGAGTAGCCGCGGCGCCGCGGCTACTCGTGAGTAGACCCCCGACTGGGAGATGGAAAGTTGCCTCCCGGCTCCGGGGGTCTCCCCAGTATGCCCTGCGCACTTGTGCAGGGCATACTGGGCCTTCTGGGCGCTGCGTGGCCCCTGCTCCCCCCAGCCCCCGCTGGCTCCGTCATGGAGCTGGCAACCAGCCTCCCAGGGCTCCCTGCTCGGTCGTCTGTGGGGAGAGTGGGCTTAGCAGTTTTGAAGAAAGTGGGTCTCACAGATCGTGAGACCCGCCTCAATGTCTGCAAGCACACAACCCCAAATCAGGAGTGCTCCTGGCCCTCTTCCTACCCTGCTGGCAGTTGTGTGGACAAAGCCTAATAATTCACTATTAAAACTAGAAATAATTTAGAAGAAAAAGCAGTTAAACTTAAGGTTAAATTAAACTTAAGTTTTTTTTAAAACAGGGAGGTCTTGCCTTCCTGTGAATCGCAGAAAGGATAGGGAGGCCTCTTTAGTAGATTGCCTTACAGCAGGGGCAGTAGTCTGTTGCAAGTCGTTTGATATTTTTTGTGGTTGCAACCTGCAAACATGGCAATATTTTTCTCTTTTGTGCCTAGCACTTCTGGTTTGTGTTAGTTGCATGATAGATGTAGAGTCCTAAACTTCTGTTTACTGGGCTTCTGTTTATACCCAGTCCTGAGCATGCTGTTGGTCATGCCACCGAACTGCAGAGAGCAATTCTCCTGCGCTGCTCTGGAATGCATCATGCATGCCTCGCCTCCCACTCTTTAACAGGCAGAACTTGACAGAACTGAGCAGCTGCAACGTCTGTCTGCGGAGATGTTTGCTACCAAATGTTCCTATTTAATTATATGCATTTAATAAAGTTATTAAAAGTGTGCCTCTGGGCTATTTTGATTATCTTCATTTGCAGGCCCATTACATGCTACCTCAGCCAGCAGTTGGGGGTATACTGGTCCTCTACTCTTTTTGTGTATGTGTAAAGTTGGTGGGCCATTTGATAACCTTTTCACTTGACCCACAGGTGGTCAACCCACATACTCTATACCAGTGATCTTCACTATTTCTAAAGCAGGAGTTGCTGTGGCAAAAATCCTTCAGTCTGAGAGCCGTTACCCACTGTGCTGACCTCCACACAGTACTGTGTGTTTCTCCGTGGGGGGGGGGAGGCTTTAAGAAAGACAGAGCCCTCTCTTGAGCTCTGGGAAGAAAGCACTGGGAAGGGCTACACTCCTCAGCACTCTGGACATGCCTTCCAGGATGGTGCAGAGGCTCAAGAGGGCTCCATTTCCCTTAAAAGAGCTCTCCAGCAGCGGGCTAAAGGCAGCTCTGCACAGTGAGAATAGTTGCCTCCACCTGGTGCCAGAGAGACTGTGCAGAATAGTCTGTCCAGAGCTTCATGCAGGCCCGCTAAATCAACCAGGGATCTGCACTTAGGGTTGGTTGATGGTGATGGCCACCACTGCCCCCTGCTCCCGGCATTACAATGAAGTACACTGCTTTATTGTATTTTATTTTATCTTATTTTACATATTTTTATACTGTCCAAAATGCAAGTTCTCTGGGCGTTTTACAAGAAAATAAAAACAACCAATAAAAAGATTACCATATTTCAACAATTAAAATTTAAAAAGTTAAAACAATTAAAACAATATGTAATTAAAAGCCTGGGTGAACAAATGCACCTTGACTGCCTTTTAAAAAGTTGTCAGAGATGGGGAGGCTCTTATTTCACTAGGGAGCGCATTCCAAAGCCTCGGGGCAGCAACGGAGGAGGCCCGTCCCTGAGTAGCCACCAAATGAGCCGGTGGCAGCTGCAGACAGACATCTCCCGATGATCTCAATGGGTGGTGTGGTTCATAGTAAAGAAGACATTCTCTTAAATATAGTCGGGTGGGGTTTATTTTGAACCACTTATTCTATATTTATGAATCTCTTTGTTTGAATTTCAGTTTCCATGTTTTGTTTTGTACAACATGATTGTTGTTTGTGTCTATTTCTGGTCCATTGACCGTAATAAAATAAAATTTAAAAATAGATATATTGTTACTGACATCCTGACTAACGAGGTAGTTGTGGAAAGACGTTGCGCTAGTGCAGAGCTGTTGTATTCCAGCCTAGGGCTGCCCTGCTGCAAGCATGCTTGTGACGGTGCAACTCTGGCACATCTCTGGCACATCAAGAGCCCCTGGTGGCGCAGTGGTAAAACTGCCGCCCTGTAACCAGAAGGTTACAAGTTCGATCCTGACCAGGGGCTCAAGGTTGACTCAGCCTTCCATCCTTCCGAGGTCGGTAAAATGAGTATCCAGAATGTTGGGGGCAATATGCTAAATCATTGTAAACCGCTTAGAGAGCTCTGGCTATAGAGCGGTATATAAATGTAAGTGCTATTGCTATTGCTATCTCGTTGGTGTTAAACTGAACTTCTGCCGAATTGCACAATTGTGCAAATCCTTTTTTTAGAACAACTATGCAGTCTTCTTGCACTACTTTGCTGTTCGAATAAGCACTTCATTAGTTAGGATGTCAGCTAGCGAAATTAGTGGGACTGCCTTGCTCACAATGAATGTTTCTTTCCAGTTCAGCCATTGTATTTCATCACATAAAAAATTCCTTCTGCAATGCATTCTTACAGTTCTGTTGTCTTTTCCCTCGTCTCTCTTCTTGGTTCTATTTTGTTGCTTTTTACTGTTTGCTATACAGATGAAAGATAGAAGCCTTCAGTTTCAGGAAATGTTGGCTTACATTCTGGCTATGTGAGCATTTTCTTTTTTAAAAAATAAAAGACTATTTCCAGCCAGTTTTAAGGTTGTTTTATTTAGACAAATGGGGCCATGAGATTTACAGACTGGGCTTAGTGATGTCAGCAAGGAAAAATAGCTGCCCAAGTGCTAAGTCAGACATGTGGGAAGCTTCTGTTGGGAAAGTTCATGCTCTGAGAGAGAAACCAGTGGCAAAACCTATACAGCTCTTTGATGTTTAAGAAAATGTTGTTGTCTTTAGCACTTGGAATACTTCCACATCCCATTCTGCCCTCCAGGATTCATTCACCACTTTCAATTAACTATTTTATTAGCATTACCCTCCAAAGGCACCTACTTGCTTTCCCATGATGGATTCCAGTGGATGATTTGTGCTTAATACCAGAAACAGCCTCCTGGTGTGCAATTTGTCGAAGATGGTGTCTGTTCTCTGCTTCTTTTGTCTCTTCTTCTGGACTATTTAGTTAGTATGACTGTTTTTAAAACCCCACAGACATGCCTGATCTGGGCACAAAGTTAATGGGATATGCTGGGAAAGTTTTCAGATTTCAGTGGGTTACATTCTGCAATTTTGCAGGAAATGCAGAGCCACTCTGTTCTCTCCCAACCATGTTACCATGAGTTGCTGCTCCTCTAACACCAAATGTGTGCCTGTTTTCATATGACAGTTGCAGAAAGCAACATGAATAGTGTACTGCTATGGGACAGTGGCCAGTGTTGGGCTTGGAGATGGGAAGCTAGTGAATGTCTGGCTGTCTTCAGACGTAATGTGGAACTACAGGTCCAGTGGGCTCGCGGATCCACGCCTGCCCTCCCCCCACCGTCTCATCTACTTTTGGACGTTCAGGTGAGCTGCTTCTCTGCATTCTGCAAGACTGCAGAGAGGAGGGGGAGCTGGCTGTGTGGGCTTCCTTCTTGACAGAAGGACAGCCCACACAGCCAGTCGGGTCGGAGTGAGGGAGGAGCTTCCTCCCCCAACTCTGGTTCCATGGAGGCCAAATTGCGGTGCCAGAGTTGTAGAACTGGAGGCAAGGGCGGCAAAACTCCACTCTGACCAAAGGTTCAGAGTGGAGTTTCGCCACCCTTATCTCTGGTTCTGTGGCCCCAGCTTTACATCTGAACATACATCCGGATTCACAAGGAAACTGGAGGTCCCTTCACTTCTGGTTTCCCAAGCATCATGTCTGAATTGGTGAAACCGGAGTTAAGGGCAAGAAGGGACTCATGGTTTCCCTTCCCAAACTTCTCCGGAATGCAGAAGAAAGAAAACAGCAGGTCCCTTCTCGCCCTTAACTCTGGTTTCACAAATTTGGACGTGTGGAATTTGACGTGTGTGTGTGTGTGTGTGTACAAGTACACGTGACCCAAGATGATGAAGATAACAATACTTAGCATTTTAGAGGGATTGCTTTTGGAGGGGCCTTAGCTTAGTGCTGGAGCACATGGTTTGCGTGCAGAAGTTCATAGGTTCAGTCCTGAGCATCTGCTGAAAAAAGGTCGCACTCTGATGACCTCTGATGAGAGCTGCTGCCAGTCAGAGTAGAAAGCACTAGACTAGATGGAACAAAGGTATGAGTCAGGCATCTTTATATAACCACTGAAGTATTTTCTGCATATTACAGATGGGAGCTGAGTCTGAGAGCGAGCAGCTTACCCACGGCCACCTAGTGAGTTCAGGGAGGTGGCCACTTCGTGATTCCAGAGCCCAGTCTTTCAGCAGTTATGTTGACATCAGCTCTCCTGGAAGGACCTCTGCACACCTCCATGAGGAGACTGCGAGGGAGTTTAGAAACTCCAGTGTCATCTACGATATATTCTACACTCTAAACCCAGGAGTTGAATTTCCAAGGGTGGTATATAGTTACGGAAAATCTAGGAGAATGAGGAGGAAGCTGAATTTTTTTTAAAAAATGAATCTATTATTCTTTCATCATTCAGTAATACTCCTCTGGGGGAAGTTGCTGCAGCAGCTGCAGAATGCTAGCTGTGTTAACCTACAGTAAGCGCTGGCTCCTGTATGCATTCTGCAGTTTATGACATTCCACAGTTGCATCCCTGCCAGCATTCCATGTTTTTAATTGGGTTAGTATTTATTTCCAAGGTGCCCTGCTGTGTGCAGTATTCTACTGACTGGCCCAGGACAGCCTACAAGTCCATTTGTGAAGATAGGAAGCAGGTAGTTCAACAAGGAAGGGAGAAGTGCTGGTCTTGTGGTAAAGTTGTGCTGTTGAGTTGGTGTTGACCTCCTGGAGACCACAGAGCCCTGTGGTTGTCTTTGGCAGAAAACAAGAGGGGTTGACCATTGCCATCTCCCATGCAGTAGGAGATGATGCCTTTCAACATCTTCCTATATCGCTGCTGCCCAATAGAGATGGAAACATTGCCCCTTTGCAAAGACCTTGGTTTGCATTTGAATGGGTGACAATATGTAAGCACTGTAAAATATTCCCCATAGGGGATGGAACCATAGCTCAGTGGAAGAGCATCTTGGTCCCAGGTTGCGCCCTGGCATGTTCAGGTAGGGCTGGGCGGAGCTCTTGCCTGAAACCTGGAGAGGAGACTTGGCCTTGTGGTAGGTAGCAAGCACGACTTGTCCCCTTAGCTAAGCAGGGTCTGCCCTGGTTGCATATGAAAGGGAGACTTGATGTGTGAGCAGTGTAAGCTATTCCCCTTAGGGGATGGAGCCGCTCTGGGAAGAGCATCTAGGTTCCAAGTTCCCTCCGTGGTTCCTGCCTGCAACCTTGGAGAAGCTGCTGCCAGTCTGTGAAGACAATACTAGCTCAGTATAGACCAATGGTCTGACTCGGTATATGGCAGTTTCGTATGCTCCTATGCTCCTAAACCTTGGGAAGTCGCTGCCAATAGTAGCCAATGCTGAGCTGGATGGCTCAATGGTCTGACTTGGTATATGGCAACTTCCTACATTCTTATGTTCATTTAGGGCAGGTTTTAACTATTCAGAGAGAGAATTTCAGAATTCTATCTGGGGCAGTAGTGAGAGTGAAGAAGCTGAAAAAATGGTGTATGAGCCTTTGGTTCAATAAAAGGCATTGCATTGTACAGGATAGACTTTAAATATATCTGCAAATAAATCGCACCCATGAAATTGTGACATTGAAACATGGGGACACTTGTTTTACATTAAACCAATAAGGAGTTCATTGAAGTAAACCCACTTCCTTAAGAGTCTGGCAAATATCCTCTAAAAGACTAACTACTGGATGTCTCTCTCTTTGCAATCTAACAAGCACATTTCCATGCCTAGATGCCATAAACTTGCACATTTTGATTTGACTTACAACATCTCTCTCCCAACACAGGCTCACTAGCAAACCATGCGACCAAGACTTTCTTGTTCCAGCAGGCTCTTAATTTGTAACTTTAATCCAAGTTGATGGCTGTGCTAAATTGTTTTTGCCCTGTGTTTTATGGCAATATTCTTGATGTACTGTTTTGTTGTCTCTTGATGTAATATTTTCTGTTAGCTATTTTGTAGAAATGCAATTATAGATACAGTGGCTGACATCCTAAGGAAGCACCAGTGCAGGTGGGGGTCTCTCCCAGCCCTGTCTTGTCGATGCCAGGGAGGGAACCTGGGACCTCCTGCATGCAAGCATGCAGCCGCTCTTCCCAGAGCGGCCCTACCCCCTAGGGGGAATATTTTACAGTGCTCACATGTAGTCTCCCATTCAAATGTGAACCAGTGCAGACCCCTGCTTAGCAAAGGAGACAATTTGAGCTTGCTACCACAAGACACAGACATATGTGCCAAAATGGGGTGGGGCTATGCCAAGCTGTGGTCCAAAATGCCTCTGCTTGGTCTCCTCCTCCTCTATATCTTTTCTATTCCTTTCCCTTCACCCCTCTCTTCCCTACATTGGATGAGCTCTAATCCAGCTCGGACAGGAATGTGGTCCTTGCCACATTTTCCTTCCTGTGCACTATTATTCACCTGCCTGTTTGACCCATCAGTTACTACTTAAGATGGCTGCTTAATTTTGTCTGCTTTGGTCATGTCCACACTTTCTGTGCTCTCTCAGAATCCTGGTGTGCAGAGAGTCCATAAGCACATCTCCATGACCATTTTCATTAATTTGGGCTAGTTCCGATACAAACAGGTATCTCTTCCACTCAGGTATCCCCATTAAGGAATACCTTAAAGCCATGTAGGGATGCAAATAGAAATGTTGTGTGCAAGGACTAGATTTGCTTGTAAATCTTGCCTGCATGACTCATGTGCATCTTGCATTTTGGCACAATGGTCTGAAGGCACGTGATGCCATTCTAGTGTTGAAGCTAATCAGGTAAGGTGCCTTGAGGGAAGACCACCTGAGAACCATGTATGAGCCCTCATGTGCTTCCTCTCTGGTGGAAGATGAAGGTGTAAAACAAACTGGGATTGTGCCGTTCAGGTCCAACGTTGATTGCTAGGTGATCTGCAGCAAGGGTCTCTTGCCTAAATTATTTCTCCTAATCATTTAACAATATTAAGTAAAATGGCAAGGGGTGGGGGAAATTCCCTGCCATGGCTGACCTTGTGCTAATTAGTGTTCCTCAATAAATTCCTTTAAAAATGAGGATTCATTGATTGCCTCCATGCAAGACACTTTGTGAAGCTCTCCTGTCCATTTGTGGAACTTTCTGTTCAAGTCTTTAATCTCTGTAACAACTCAGATGTCCCCTTTTGAAGTGGTGGCTCTTCTGTTTAGCAAGGGGAGAGCAACTGTCCCAATCCATCCGCAACAGAGCATCCCTTCAGTGGTGGTTTCTGGTGCCTAATTAATATTTCTTTTCAGATGGTGAGCCCTTTTGGGGCACTGAATCATCTGATTTATTATTAATTTATTTTTCTGTGTAAACTGCTTTGAACACTTATGTTGCAAAGCAGTATATATTCATAGGATTAGCAGCAGATGTAAATTTGTACATGAATATGCTGGTTATCCGACTGTATGGCTCATAGAGTGCAGTAAGTAATTGACTCTGCCCTCTGAGCCACCATTTTGCATCTGGCCCTGTTCCTCCCTGGGCCGCCATTTTGTGCCTGACCCTGATTGACAGATCTCTGCATTCTAATAGAAAATAAAGTAGATTCCACAAGACTGAAGATTACTCATCTCTGACATAAACAACAAAACAACATGCCTCATGTGTGTAGTCAGTGTAATAGCTAAGCCTGTGAGCTAGTAGGAAATCCAGTGGTTCAAATCTCATGTCATCCGCAAAGGAAACCAACATTTTCACAGCCTCAGCCAAGGGGTCTGCTATTTGAGGATAAATAATACAGGCCTACCTTTTAGGGATGTACTAATTTATTACTCAAATAATGTTTGTAAAGTCTTTTGAATACTTGAAATTGAGCGCTGGCTTAACAGCTGTCTTGGGTTGCTGTTACCAATTTCTGTTCTTAAAAAACAAAACCCCACAACCATGCTCAACCCAGCAAATTAAGGGAATTGAGGGTTGGGGATTTGGTGTGGCGGTGGTTGGCAAATCAGTGTGTCAAAAGAAAAATGCATTGAGACTGTTCTCACCTGCAGCCTAATCCAGGCTAGGGAAGCCCAGCCTGGGTTAGGCCGCGTGTGAGAACTGCTGGGAGCAGGCCTGATCCTGGTGGGGCAGTGCCACCAAGCCAGATTTTGTAGCCCAGCTGTTAGCCAAGGTTAAGGGAACAAGTGCTCCCCCAATCCCAGCCTCTGGCTGCTTCCAGCCCAGCCACACACAGCGATGGGTGCCTAGAGTGCCTGTTTCCTGGGGGAATCCCCCAATGCATCATGCATGGTGCATGGTTTTTATGGTGGAATCTCCGTAGCCTGGACACGTGCCAGCCTCTGGATCTCCATGCTGCACCATGCAGTGAGGACCTTCTGGGAGAGCAGTCTATGCTCCCAGCAAGGTCAAGTGCCTGTCTGGGGGGGAAAGTGAGTTAAATATACGTTCTCGCCTACCCACTGCCCTGCCCTCCCGTTTTTATGAATGGCCTCATGATCAAGTCTTTGCCTCTGGGTGGAACTATCAAACACAGGTATCCCAGCCTTATGTTTTGTCTCCGGTGTGCAAAGCAGGGGTGGGGAGAAGAGTGCTCAGTCTCTCTACGCACCTGTCTTTTTTTCTTCTTCTTCAGCCTCGCACCCTGAGCGGCTTCTGCATACTCCACCAGGAAAACTGTCCTGAGCGACAGGCTGGGGAGAAAGGAGATTGGGAATCTGGTATCCTGTGTTGAACATCAGATCTGTTTTCAGGGGATAGTATACATGAGTAACTGGACATTAGACTTGTAGAGAACTTTTTATCACGATGATTGAAGAGTTCTGTGCAACGTAAATAGCTTGCAAACCCCTGCACCATCAGAGCTTGGTCCAGCAACCTGCACCTTCTGTATCAGCAAATAAGAAGAGGAAGGAGATCTTTTCAGCCCTGCTCTCATACTGGTCTTTATTCTTGTAGCAGTCTCTTGCCTGTGGGGCATGATGGGGCTGTGTCTGGTAGGCACTCAGCATCATGCATGTATCGAGGTTTGGCATTTGGATTTTTTTTTTAAACTTTGTAATTGAACACCCAGCTGCTTCAGCCTCAAACTGCATGCAGCGATTTAGCAGTTTAGCTTGTGTTGAGGAATGCATTGTGGTGCTTTTTACTTTTCAGTGTGCAAGATTTTGTGCTTCACACGCTGAGCCTCCATTTAGAATAAAGCCCCAGGAAAAAACAGCTTCTACACAAACCTTAAAATCTTGTGGCGAGATTAATGCAACAAATCAGGGCTGTGCTTGTCTGCTGTAGCGGTGCTACAAACAATCTGGCTGGCGAGATCTGCGGATGAGGAAACCAGGCGAACAAAAAATGATAGATCTACCCTCTTCTGGCTGCAGCTGTTCTACATCCTTTACCAATTCTGGCTATACAAAATACCACACATTGAAAGAAGCAATACGAGTCGCTTCCCTCCCTCCTCTGCTGCTTTTCTTTGCATATCCTGGGAAACAGACCCAAAATTTGGACAAGATTCGTGTAGAAAATTATCCGCTCTCCGCCTGTCCACTGGAGAAGCTTTGGCAATGTGTGAGTTCCTATCTGTGGAATTCCTTAAAGTGGAAATGAGCATTCAGCAACATGGATTGCTGCCTCCATGGATTGTTTCCAAGCATGGGTTATGGTGGACGATTCCACACATTATGCAGAGCTCAGTCGGGATTGCTTCCCACTGTACTCTCAGCAGGGAGCTGCAGACCTGGTTTCCTGGTGGGCATGCCTGTAGAACACGTGTCTTTGCAAACGCACATTTATTGCATTGACACTACGTGTTTAGGTACACACAGAAAGTGTCTTGGGGATACATCTAAAAAACATGATGTGCGAAATGACCCTTTGTTAAGATGCTAATGTAGTCAGTGGACTGAATATATTTGGAAGCAAAGACTAAAATCTCTTCTCTGCCCATTAACCCATTATATGGTAAACTCTGGATTAGTTGCTGTTTCTCATCCTCCACATGAGCAATTCACATGACCATCCCACATTGCTGTTACAATAGCATGTTTGTGTTCCAAAGGTGCTGATGAATTAAAAATGTTTAAGAACATATATGAGCAGTGTCTGTTTAGACATTAATATTAGATGGAGCAGATACAATATATCAGCGCTTAAGACCCCAACTTTTTACCGACTACCAAAAGGCAGCTCAGATGAAAAAGGTCCAAGGGCATGCAAACATGGGAAGCTGCCTTCTACCGAGTCAGACTCTTGGTCCATCTAGCTCAGTATTGTCTACCCTGACTGGCAAGTGTCTTTCCAAAGTTTCAGGCAGGAGTCTTTCCTAGCCCTACCTGGAAATGCCAGGGATTGAACCTGGGACCTTCTGATGCAAACAGATGCTCTTCCACTGAGCTATGGCTTCATCTCTAATGGCTGAACATTGACTACTGAGTCAGACGGCTGTCAACAGCGGCTGGTAGATTTCAGATGGAGGCTTTCGCAACTCTACATGGAGATGCCAGGCACTGAACCTGGGACCTTCTACATACAAATACTACTACTGTATTACTACAAAGTACTGCTGCAATTTATATACCGCTTTTAAACAAAAGTTCTGAAAGCGGTTTACATAGTTAAATAAATAAATAAAGTAAGACTCCCTCAAGGTAGACTGCAGCAACCAAGTAGATTCTCCATCACATCCTCTCCCTAGTTTTGCTAGATGAACACTTTGAGAAGGGGTGGATTGATGGGTCAAGGCCACTCTCTACCCTCAGAGTTCACCACCAGGAAATCCTGAATGAGCGTCCCTCCATGTTCTTCATATCTGTGTTGGCAACTGGCAAGTCAGGTTTTGCCTGAGTGGCTGCCAGCAGTTGGTAGTGTATTGCCAGTTTCCAAATTATCTTCTTGCAGGTCTGGGCAGGAAAGGAAACCTTCACACTTCTGGAGCCACCATTGCCTCTTGGACTCCTTGTGTCGGGTCCCTTCCTGACTCGAGAGGATTGCTGGTCTTGTGGTAGCAAGCAGGAAGTGTCCCCTTTGCTAAGCAGGGTCTGCCCTCATTTGTATTTGAATGGGAGGCTACTTGTGTGCGCACTGCAAGATGCATCCCTCAGGGAATGGCAGTATGCTGGGAAGGACACCTGCATGCAGGAGGTCCCGGTTCCCCTCCCTGGCAGCGTCTCCAGATTGGACTGAGAGAGACTCCTGCCTGCAGCCTTGGAGAAGCTGCTGCCAGTCTGTGTAGACAATACTGAGCTAGATGGATCAGCAGGCTGACTCAGTATAAGGCAGCTTCCTAGGTTCCTGTTGTCATCTAAATGGCAAATGGTCCCTTTTTGTCCAGACCATCCTTGCTTAGACCTGAATTGCTGAAGTGGTTGTGTGCCAATCTCAGCTTAGTTCCTACTTTTATTCCCACCCCACTGAAATACTTTCAAATGGTAAAAATTGCCAGACGCTACAGGACGGGTTAAAAGGAAAGGTTGATTCCGTCGAGTCGGTGTCGACTCCTGGTGACCACAGAGCCATGTGGTTTTCTGTGGCACGGTGTAAATGGCAGTTCCCTCTGAGGAGCCGCCATGCAGCTGATTTTACAGCAGCCACTAGGAAGTTGCTTGATTGCATGTTTGTTTTTATGAACTGGGCCTTAGGAAGAGAAGGATCGGGGCCCAATTTGGGCACATTCCAATGTTCACCCTTCTCCATGCCTAATAGTTGAGACCGAGCCTCTAAAGCTGGGTCTGGGCTGTGGTTTCTCATTTGGCTGCATTCAGTGCCAGCTGTATTGTTGTGGTGGATGCCTTGTAATCTTTTGTCTTGTCCTTGGTTAATGCAGGCGCCAAGCAGTAATGAGTTGATGGCTGCCTGCCTAAATTTTTATTGTGTAATTTCATGGCAAAGATTGGAGAGACACAGGGAGAGCTGGATGCTTTGCATATTTGTGTGTATGTTTCTTTAACGAGACTGTCAACTGCTTTTAAAGGAGGTTGAGGTTTATTAAATAGCATCTTAAAGATTGCGTCAGTCTGAGCTGAGTTCACACATTCATACATGGGTGTTGACTTGCATGTGTGAAATGGCCAACACAGATCAGACATCGCAAATGGAGCTTTCCATAACATCTGGTATTACCATGCTTTTCCACTGAGGTACGGTAGTTCACATATTCAACTGTGAATCCTCGCATGTGAATCAGTATGTGCTCTTTTAGATAGCATGTTGCATTGGGTTCAGATCTCAACTCAGCCCTGACTGATGATGACTTCGGACAAGTTTCTATATTCCAGACTGATTTCTTGAGTCAGTGACCCTACAGTCGTTAGGTGGTAAGTAGCTGAAAGCACTTGGCACCAAAATGCTAGAGAAATGAGAAGTAGTAATAATAATGTGAGATTTATTACATGATTGTGATGAAAATATACATGCATTATTTTGAAATGCTGGAATCAAGAAACCCTAAGCTTTCAGAATCAACAGATGTGTAAGTTGTTTGCAATAGTACTATCAGAACTGAATGCTTCCACACAAGCAGTTAATGAATGTACTGATTGATGATTAATCGCTAGAGTATATTCACTCTTGTTTATAGAGATCACAATTAAACACCGTACAGATATCACAACATCATACACACAGAGGCTATTCTCACGAGCAGCTGAAACCGGGCAAAGGGAGCTCCGCCCAGTTTCTGCTGCTTGTGTGCTGCAATGGCGTCTGTATGGCTTCTGGCAGCCAGCCCTCTTAACTTGGATTTTTTGGCCATGTGTTGCCATGGTATAGTTCCGCGGCGCAGTGATTAACAAGTAGACCCCCGACAGGGAGGCTATAACAAGCCTCCCAGCGTTGGGGGGCTCACCAGAATGCCCTGCACACTTGCATGGGACATTCTGGGACTTCCAGGGGCCGGGAGGACCCCGATCCCCGCCGCCACTACCGTCTCCGTGATGGAGCTGGTAATCATGTGGGCAGCTGATCCGGCTGCCCAGGGTGAGCCCGCTCTCCTTGCAACCCCCCCTGCAGGCTCTCTGCACTGCTCATGTGGAGAGCCTCACTGTGTATAAGGAAGAGTATTTTTCAAAGACGTCGCCTTCATTTTGATGGGATTTTAAAAACATGTTTTTTGTGTGAGTTCATCACATGGCACTAAATACAGTGTTGTTTTCTTAACAGAAACATTAATTGCTAATGAAGTATTCACTCATTAGCTGATCGGTTGATAACTAGGTACTGCATGTTTGTTGGCTATAATTTTGAACACAGATCCCCCCCCCCCCGCAAAAGAAGAATCCACAGCTGGTTAAATTGAACTCTCTGGAACAGTAGTAATGCGGACTAAAGCCCTTTGATTTTTGCAATGGGCTGGTTTACACAATCAATCTAAGGTCAGTTCTGTGGGAATCTATAGAGTCTAGTGACAGGAGCACTCCTGTGAAGCAATTGTGCAAACCTAGAATTTTCCCCTGGTCTTCAGTTGGCAACACATCAACCTGAGATCAAGCCAAGAGTCATCTTAGATTTGAACTCAGCTTGATGGTGTCAACTTGACCTTGAGTTGGCACATCGCCAGCCAGAGAATTGGAAATTTCTCGGTTTACCTGATCACTCTGTGGGAGCACATGCCATGGGGATCTATAGATTCCCATGGAGCTGACACTAGATTTATCGTGTGAAGACCTCCAATATGTCCCATATGTGGTGGTCAGACAGGACTCAATTAGATGGTCATTTATTCAAGGTAACAACCCCTTGGCTAGAAGTCATGTGTGTGTGTCTATTTAAACATTTACTGGCTTATATCACTTGAGGCAGAAGATGGAAGGATCAAGTGAGAAGCAAGAGGATTCAGAGATTGTGTGGCATGACCCTTGTTCTGTTGCAGCAACAATATGCTTGGCGGATTCCCAGATTTGCATTTCTGGACCATTCTCTGTATGCTTGAAAGTAGATGCGAAGATACTTTTTCCAACACCAAGTCCAAAAATTGCCGATTGCTTAGTAAGCCAGTCAAATGCAGAAGTGGCACTATTGTTGCTAATATTACTGGCTGAGATGTGCAGTGCCCACATTGTGGTGGGTGCCTTAAAAATAAATAAATAAAAAGCTGGTGGTCTTGCAGAAGAGGACTTAATGTGGCATGATTACACTTCCATGACACTACTTGCATTGGTCTTGTGGTAACAAACATGAATTGTTCCCTTTGGTAAGCAGGATCTTCCCTGGTTTGCATTTGAATGGGATACTACATGTGTGAGCACTGTAAGAGATATTCCATTTGGCCCCATCCCTTAGGGGGTGGGGCCACCCTGGGAAAAGCATTTTCTAAGTTCCCTCCCTGGCATCTCCAAGATAGGGCTGAAAGAGACTCCTGCCTGCAACCTTGGAGAAATTGCTGCCAGACCAGGCCTGCTCAACTTAGCCCCTCCCCGCTGTTTTTGGACTACAACTCCCATAATCCTCCCTAGTCACAATGGTCAATAGCCAGGGATTATGCGGGTTGTAGACCAACAACTGCAGGAGGGCCAAAGTTGAGCAGCCCTGGTGGAGACAGTCCTGAGCTAGATGGACCAATGGTCTGACTCCGTATAAGGCAGCTTCCTCTGTTTGTATGAAATTATGTAAGCATTGTGGAAGTGTTATTATGTCAGTCTAAGTATTTGTGCAAAAGTGATCTTGCTCAAGCTTGCTGGCATATTTTTAAAGTACTCTCAGGGTCACAGGCAGTTCAGAATTGCCTGCGTTTCACTGTGCAACATGTCAACCACTATGTGCAAGTCTTGGATCTGAGAGATTTGCAGTAGCATGAATTGACTGCAACATCATTTAAAAACACTGTTTTAAAAGGTACTTCACTACTCATTTCGAAAGAGAAGAATGTTTTACATGAGTTTATTTCCCCTCCCAAATTCCTCCCCCCGCCCCTGCCTTCACTTCTCTGTCCTGGAATCAGGTATGAAAATAGGAGGAGACAGCTGCAGCTTTTCCTGCTGGGTTTCTCCATTGTTCTTCCATCCACTCTGTCCCTCACCTGCTGTTAGTTACACCTGGGATCCTGCTTCCCACAGCAAGGAAGGGAAGAGCCGGATGACAGGGATGGAGGGGTGGGGCAGGAAGGGGGAGTTGCAGCTGCCACTTCCCCGGCTTGAGGGGCAAGTTTAAAGGTACAGCAGGAATCTCTGGGCAGTGAGTGGGCAAGCTCTGAATTTTACTTACTTACTTACTTACTTATCAAACTTCTATACCGCCCAAACTTTCATCTCTGGGTCCGAGATAGCAAGGAAGCATGCCTTAAACCCCCTGATTCTCACGAGCAGCAAAACACAGGAACAACATAGGAAGCTGCCATATACTGAATCAGACCATTGGTCCATCTAGCTCAGCATTGTCTACACAGACTGGCAGCGGCTTCTCCAAAGTTGCAGGCAGGAATCTCTCTCAGCCCTATCTTGGAGATTGGCAACGTACTGTATGCTTTGGTAGTTCGTTGGTTCAATTAAAAAAAAATCTTGTCCTGTCTTGGAGATGCTGCCAGGGAGGGAACTTGGAACCTTCTGCTCTTCCCAGAGCAGCTCCATCCCCTGAGGGGAATCTCTTACAGTGCTCACACTTCTCATCTCCCATTCAAATGCCAACCAGGGCAGACCCTGCTTAGCTAAGGGGACAAGTCGCGCTTGCTACCACCAGACCAGCTCTCCTCTCCGGGCTAAGGGAGCCCAGCCCACTTTCTGCTGCTTGTGTGCAGCAACAGGAGCTGCACAGCTCCTGGCGGGAAGCCCGCCCAAACACCCACCCCCTTAAATGAGGTTCACGGAGTCAGTGCTCCTTTTAACCCCATTTCTTGGCCGTGTGTCTGCAGCCGGGGTGGGCACCCTCGAGGAGGGGCTCCGGAGTGGTGGAGGCCGGAGGCCACACAGCGGCACTTCCCTTTACCCGACCCCACAGAGCTGCCAGATGAGCCACAGCCAGGTGCAGGCAGGAGTGCCCGAGCAAAGCGGCTGTTTCTCTGGGTGGGTGAGCCACTCGCCCGGGGAGTGGTGGTTGACCGTCTGCGGAGGCAGCCGGTCAAGCCTGCTCTCCCTGCAGAACCTCTTTTGGCTCTACACACGGATTGTGTGTAGAGTCTTCCTGTCTATTTCTTGTCTGAATAAATGGCTTTCTCCTCTCAGGCCACTCCTCCCGACACAACTTCCCCTCCCTACACACAGGAAAATCTCAAGTGCTTTAGCCTTCCTTGTGCATTCAGCTTCATGCCGGAAAGTGGAAAACTCTGCAGGCAGAAAGGTGGAAGGATAGTATCCAGAGCGGGAATGGTGATGTGAATTAGCTTGCTCTTTTCGATGGTCCCCTGTTTTGAGGATGGTTATATATACCTTGGGTCCCAGGACCCTGCCACAGGAGGCCTGTGTGAAATGGGGAAGAGCAGAGTGCTTGGAATACTCTGGGTATGAGTAAGACAGAAAAAGCTTGTTAGATCGCTCCCTCCTCTTTTAAAAACTATGTGGTTAACCCTCACCCCTGCATGACACTCTGCGGTTTGCAAACATATGGTGTAGGGGGAAAGTTTTGTGTTTTTTTTACAAAGTTTAAATCAGTGAATAACAAAGCCTGACCCAACTTCTTTGCATATTATTGCCGCTGAGGCCATTAATTTCCAAGTGCATTAATTCATCTGAGTTAAGGAGCTCTGGAGTTTGGTGTTTGGTGCAGGGTCTCTAGGTCAATGCTAATGCTATAGACTGCACCTGGTGTTCACACACACACACAAGAGCCAGGAAATTGTGAGTGGCAGCTGTGGTAAATCCCACTTCTACCATCTCATCAGTTTAACCTTGTACCACCAAGACGTTTATGAACTACACACACACACACACACACCTGCAATTATCAGTGTATTTAGATTAGTTGTTGTCCGTTCATTTCCTGGAAGCTCAGGGGTATGACAGGATGATCAGATGAAATAAGCAAATAATAGGGCAGTTCTCACTACCACTGATAGGGTAGGAGAAGCCACCTACCCCAGTTTGGGACCTGTACACGCTCCTGTCTTCTGCTCATGCGTGAGTTTGAAAACAAGGTCTGAGGCACTGACAGTGATCGTGTGCTAAGTGATTGTGTGCTGGGGGTCAGAGGGGTTTTCACCCTACTTCTTTAAAGACTGGGATACAGCTGCTGGTTAGAAGGGCATCCTCCGACCCCGACTTAGCAGACTGTCCCTGCCGGCACCTCTGACCTTGTTCTTAACTCACACGTGAGCAGAAAACGGGACCATGCACAGCTCTCGAATGAAGGGAGGAGGAGGTTTCTCCCACCCTGCTCATAATTGTGAGAACCAGCCTACAAAATGGTTTTTAAACAATGCCACACACATCCCTACACTGAAGAAAGGATATATGTCTTCATGGCAGTAAATGTCTACGTTTTTGTTGTATATGTTGTAGAATTTGTTTTTCTTTTCTTTTCAGTTTATTTGGTTGGGGGAAAGAAGGATTGGCGTGCTAAAGATCACTGGGGGCTGGTGGTGGTGTGGACGGTATTTAGAGGCACAGCAGCAAGGAGCTGTTTTGAAACACGTGTGTATACAGTAAAGAAGTCCAGCTTCCAGATTGCAGGGAGCCCTACGCAGTTTCCCTTTGTCAGCCCTTAACTGGCTTGAACATTTCCTCTCCCTAACATAAAGAGTCCAAACCTGAAGGGCAGTTGGTTCAACCCCTCATCCTTAATGAGGCTCCCATCAAAGGTAGGAAGCTGCCAGGATTCCACAGGACCTTATTTATGTATGTATGTATTTATTAATTATTTATTCAGTTTCTATACCACCCCTCCAAAAATAGCTTAGGGCGGCTTACACAGAGAGATAGTAAGTAAGTAAGTAAATAAGATAACCTGTCCCCAAAGGGCTCACAATCTAAAAAGAAACACAAGATAGATACCAGCAACAGTCACTGGAGGTCCTGTGCTGGGGGTGGATAGGGCCAGTTACTCTCCCCCTGCTAAATAAAGAGAATCATCATGTTAAAAGGTGCCTCTTTGCCAAGTTAGAATCTTGAATTTGGGTTCTCATTTGCTCATTCCAAGCCGTACCTATATGACGGCAGGACTGGTGAGTGTACAGGACAGCCAGGTAACTGTCAGTGACTGCTGTGGTAAATCCGTGGTAAGTGGTGATTCTCTTTATTTAGCAGGGGGAGAGCAACTGGCCCTATCCATCCCCAGCACAGCATTCTTCCAGTGGTTGTTGCTGGTGTCTGTCTTGTGTTTCTTTTTTAGATTGTGAGCCCTTTGTGGGACAGGGAGGGTTTTTATTTATTTATGTATTTATATCTATGTAAACCGCTTTGGGGACTTTTGTTGAAAAGCGGTATATAAATATTTACCATATTCATATTTTTCATCAGTCAGAGGTACAGATCCTTCCCATAGCATTTGAGGAGTCCTGTTCTCATTTTACTGAACTCCCCCTAACCAAATGTAATAACCCATAGCTTCAATCCCCAAAATACATTTTATTCCCCGACAAAAGTGTGTCTTTCCCCCATCTTTCCCCAAAAAGGTTGCTCCTCCAGCTTTCCTTCTGTCATCAATTTAACCTTTGAACCACCAAATCCTTTGTGGATTTCCAATCTGAATTGGAGCTCAGGATCTCAGCTTCATGTTTTGACATTTTCATTTTCAGTCATTCAATCATTTAACATATTTTTATACCATCCAAAACACAAGTTCTCTGGGCAGTTTACAAAACAATAAAAACAACCAATAAAAAGATTGACACATTTCAACAATTAAAATTTAAGAAGTTAAAACTATTAAAACACAATTAAAACAATATGTAATTAAAAGCCTGGGTGAACAAATGCATCTTGACTGCCCTTTAAAAAGTTGTAAGAGATTGGGAGGCTCTTATTTCAGCAGGAAGTGTGTTCCAAAGCCTCGGGGCAGCAATGGAGAAGCCCGTCCCTGAGTAGCCACCAGATGAGCCGGTGGCAACTGCAGACAGACCTCTCTCGATGATCTCAATGGGCGGTGTGGTTCATAGCAAAGAAGACGTTCTCTTAAATACCCAGGGCCCAAGCTGTTTAGGGCTTTGTAGGTTATAACCAAAACCTTGTACTCTGCCTGGAAACTTATCAGCAGCCAGTGTAGATCTTTTAAGATAGGAGTGATATGGTCTCTCCGAGAGGACCCAGAGACTAACCTGGTTGCTGCATTCTGGACTAACTGCGGTTTCCGGACTATGTACAAAGGCAGCCCCACATAGAGTGCATTGCAGTAGTCAAGTCTGGAGGTGACCAGCAGATGTATTACTGTTCTGAGGTCATTTATCTCAAGAAACGGACGCAGCTGGAGTATCAGCCGAAGCTGATAAAAAGCACCTCTGGCCACTACCAGATGGCATTATCCAGTGCAATTCTAGTCTTGCATTATAATTTTTTTTAAATGGCATGCAGTCTAAGCAGGCAAAATGTGGAAAGAAAAAGGAACAGGGAGAGGAGAAGAAATTAAGCAAATTCAAGTGCAAACTCTTTCATAATGTTATACAGTGAAGTTACATAAGGACCAGGTGGAATAAGTGCGTGTGGAGTCAGTTCTGGGAGGAAAAGTGCTAAATGGTGATTGGAATAGGACAAAATAGCCTTGGCCCCAGCTAGACCAGTGGAGGGGGCCTTGCTGTCTCCCTCCCCCCTGCTCACACGGCTCTCTGTTTGCCAGGCTGCAAAACACTGTGCAACGCATTGTGTTGTGGGACCTGATCCGGATTGTAAGCTGTGGGCATTGCTGCTATACGGCTAATGAATAATGTATTGCTTTCCATCTGGAGATGTGTTGTTAATTTCCTTTGTGTAATAGCCCCATTGATTACATTGATAGCGCCTGTGCTTGAAGTGGCTTGTCCTCCCCCTGCTGGTAGGCTGTTGGATTGCAGGTTCTGTACACACCCAGGACGAGCGACCTTCAGACTGTTGGCTGCCTGTAGTCAGACGTATAAGACTGCCCAATATTTTGAGGCCGTGTTGTACAGATAGGCTTTGGAAGAGGGATTTTAGAGATGACTTCTCGATGCAGAAGAGAGGCTGGCCGGAGTGGAAGCAAGAGATAAAAATCCTCTCGAAAGCTTTCTGTCGTGAAAAATCCCCCTATCGGTGTATTAGGAGAGATTAAAATCTAGCTGGAGTTTTGCTCCGCTGCTTTCAGTGTTTGCACTGGAAAGTCATATTTACACAGTGGTGGAACATGATACAAACATTCCTGAATTGTGCCAGTTTGTTTCTCCCTTACGAAAGCTGCTTAAATCCCCCCCCCACCCCGCAAAAGTGTGCACAAGGTTTTAAATTGAGAGTGGCTAGCTGGGAACATAGACACAAAACTAGCTGGGGCCCTAGGCTTGCTTGCTTGCTCTTTCTTTCTTTCTTTCTTTCTTTCTTTCTTTCTTTCTTTCTTTCTTTCTTTCTTTCTTTCTTTCTTCTTTTAAGGAGGTGGGGTGGGAGGAGAAGCATGACCAAACACCTGCTGCTCTGCAGCAGGATAATATAAATTTGCATGAAAATAGAGGTGCTTCTCTCCCTGCATTCAGCTGTGCTGCCTCCTTTTGAGGAGAACAGTTGTGTCTGGAGGCATTCTGTTGAGAGAAAGGAGAGAGAGAGAAAAGTTCTATGGCGAGAGCATTTTTGAGGCAGTGGGGGGCACTTTGCTGCCGGCATTTATAGAGGGGTAGAAAAATGCTATTTAAATTTCAAATGGGGCTGGGGTTTTCACAGTTGCCATGTCAATAGATCAGGCTCCTCAAAACAGAATGTAACCAGAGTTTACACAGAGCCACAGGGGCTGCATTGACTGCAGAGGCCTCCTTTTATTCTCCTTTCTACCTCGGGTAGGTCAACATAGTGTAATGAGAACAATCAACTTGCCAGTGCAGGGGGAAAGTTAGCAAACTTGTCTGGTGTCCTGTTCCATTGGGGACGTGTTCTCTTTCCTGGCGCTTATAGAGTAGACACCGTGCTGTTCTCCTGCTCTGAGTACAGGCAGGATGCAGTCAGAAATAAAATAAATAAATATATAATAATTGACTGGGTTTCCACATAGTGGGGAACCTGAGGTTCCCCCAGCCCGAGTTATGGAGGGAACCTGAAGTTGGTGCTGCAGACAACCACATCTCTCAGCTTGTTGGAAGCAGCTGAGTTGATCCAGAGGTATACCCGCTGTCTGCACCTCCGAGCAAGACCCTGGATGCAATCCCAGCCTGCCTTGTGCTGCCAAGGAAGGCTGGCAAGCCTTGCCTACATTATCTACCTTGCAACCATTGGGTCAGATGACAAAGGGGACAGGGCCACCTGGAATGAACTAACGGTTTACGAAATTCATGGGTTCACACGTCGTGTGCAACTCAGAGCAAGCGGCACTTGGTTTGGCAAACCTGCTGCAAACCTTGTTACCTGTCTCAGTTTGATGCCCAGGGTGACCCTCAGGTTCCTGCCTTGGTGTGGGTTCTGATGGTTACAGGCAAATAGGTTCTATGTTATGTGTGAAACAGGAAGCTGAACGGGATGGGCCTTGTGCCTGAACCAGCAAGGCTGTTCTTACATTCTTACTGAGCACCAACTCTCCATCCTCTGATCATTCTGTACCATTTGCATGCAAGGTTTTGCCAGGCACTGACAATTTTCAAGCTCTGTAGCAATGCACTTTAGCTGGGAAAGTCCATTTGCCTCCAAAACAGCAACTGGGCAAAGTTCACCCAACGAGCTTCAGTCCTCTGTTTTCATAAGTGCTGTGCACTGACTTGACACTTTCAACAAGCTGTCCACCACGACCCCAAGATCTCTCTCCTGGCCAGTCACTGACAGCTCAGACCCCATCAGTGTATGTGTGAAGTTGGGCATTTTGGCCCCAGTATGCATCACTTTTCACTTGCTTACACTGAACCAGATTTGCCATTTTGTTACTCGCTCATCCACTTTGGAGAGATCCATTTGGAGCTCCTCACAATCCGTTTTGGATTTCGCAACCCTACAGTAAATAGTTTAGTGTCATCTCCAGATTTGACCACTTCGCTGCTTACTCCAACTTCTAGATCATTTATGAACAAGCAGGAGCATAGGGAGGCTGGCAGCGGCTTGTGTGCAGCTGCTGCCACTGCCCCCTAGCCCCACCCCTTCATCTGACATCAGAGGCAGGGGACATGGTCTCCCTCCCGAACGGGGCCGCACAGCCCCATTTGGAAGGGAGATCGGCCCACGCTGCATTGGGCAGTCAGGGCCGGAGCGACTCTCCCTGCCTTAAAGGTCTGGAGCCAAAATCAGCCCGTGCTGTGTTGGCAGCGCAGCCAGAGTGACTCTCCCTGCCTTAAAGGCAGGGAGAGATGTTCTGGCCACACTGCCAATCCAGCGCAGGCCAATCTCTTTCCTAAACGGGGCCACGCAGCCCCGTTTGGGAGGGAGATCGATTGGTCCCTCTGCGTTGGCAGTGAGATCAGGAAAGTCTCTCCCTGCCTTTAAGGCAGGGAGAGTCACTCTGGCTGCGCTGCCAATGCAGCGTGGGCTGATTTTGGCTTCAGACGGAGCTGCGTGGCCCTCTTTGGGACCAAAATGCCCCCACATCTGACATCAGATGCGGGGTGTGTGTCTGCGGCTGCACTTGAGGCCCCTGATTGGTGGCAGCCCAGGTTCTTTGAACCCGTTTGCCCAATAGTGGCTCTGCCCCTGTGAACAAGTTGAAGAGCTCTGGTCCAAGTACAAATCTCTGGTCCAAGTACAGACCCCACGTCTTACTTCTCTCCATTGTGAAAACTGTCCGTTTATTCCTACCCTCTGTTTCTTGTCCTTCAACCGGTTACCAGTCTGCACCTGAACCTATCCCCTTATTCCATGACTGCTAAATTTACTCAAAAGCCTTTGGTGGGAAACTTTGTCAAAAGCTTCTTGGGAGTCCACGTATACTATGTCACCCAGTTCACCTTTATCCACATGCCTATTGACACTCTCAAAGAACTCCAAAAGGTTCGTGAGGCATGACTTGCCCTTGCAGAAGCCATGCTGGTTCTCCTTCAGCAAGGCTTTTCCTTCTATATGTTTAACAATTTTGTCCTTAAGTATGCTTTCCATCAATTTACCCAGCACAGAAGTTAAGCTAACTGGCCTGTAATTTCCAAGATCCCTCCTGGATCTCTTTTTGAAAATCAGAGTTACATTAGCTACTTTCCACACCTGTGGTATAGAGCCTGCTCATAGGGACAAGTTATATATTTTTGCTAGGAGATCAGCAATTTCACATATGAGTTTCTTCAGAACTCTTGAGTGGATGCCATCTGGCTCTGGTGGTTTGTTAATTTTTAGTTCTTTCAGTCCCCTTTAGTTTTTTTAATCCAAAGTAAAGCTTCAATCCCAAGTAAGGAGAGGAGAGCTGGTCTTGTGGTAGCAAGCATGACTTGTCCCCTTATGTCCTTGTTGCATATGAATGGGAGACTAGAAGTGTGAGTACTGTAAGATACATCCTTAAAGGATGGAGCTGCTCTGGGAAGAGCAGAACGTTCCAAATTCCCTCCCTGGAATCCCCAAGATAGGGCTGAGAGAGATTCCTGCCTGCGACCTTGGAGAAGCCACTGCCAGTCTGTGAGGACAATTCTGAGCTAGACCAATAGTCCGACTAAGTATATGGCAGCTTCCTATCTTCCTAAAGCTCCTTGTCCCCACTTTCTTGTAGCTTGGGGTGTCAAACCTAATGTTCTCGAACAGTTGTTGGACGACAACTTCTATCACCCACAGCAGCAGTGTGCTGTGTCTGGAGATGATGGGAGTTGTAACCCAACAACAGCTGGAGAGTGGCCATCCCTGGCTCTATGTCCAGCTGTCTCCATTCCTGTATTGATTCCCATCCTTGCAACTCTATTCTAAGGACCGAACGACATGTTCCAGGGGATGCGAGGCGGAACTGGGAGAGCTCCCAGTCAGTGGCTTAGGGAGGTCCTGGGCGACCCATGTTCTCATGAGCAGCCCTCCCATGGCGGCGGGCTCCCCCAGCAGCAACAACGGCAGCGGCGCGGTGGGGGAGCCTCCCTGCTCCCAGTGACAGAGGTCTGCTCCTGCCGCCCACACTCCAGCGGACTTCGACCCCTAAGCCAGCTGGGATTGAAGCGCACGCACTCCTGTGCCTTTGTTTCCAGCCACACCGGGACCGTGAGAACCCCAAGCAGCTGGGAAGCAGCAGCAGGCTGCAGGAGCGCCATGTGCCTTTGAAGGTGGGCAGTGCAGCGCCCCACCGCAGAGAGGAGCAGGGAGGTGGGCAGCAGGAGTGGCCGGCGAGCTGGCCAGTGGGGAGGGAGGCGGGGGGGAGCAGTGTGGCGGCCCCTGAGGCTGGGTGAGGCGGGTCTGTCTATTGCAGCCTGTTCCCATGGAACCACTTGCTCTTACTAGGGCCAGAGGTGGGATGAGGCCTTAAATACCTCCAGGTTAAGACTGGAGCCCTCCCAGGCTCTGACAAATCTCTGCCTGGGGAGCAGAGATTGGTCATTTCCGCTGGCCGGGAGTCTGGCACTTCTCCTGTGCTCTATCGAGTCCCTCCTGGCCCTCTGCCAGAGCTGCCGCGCAGGCTTGGGGGAGTGTGGGGCACTTGGAATGGAAGCACCAGTTCATTGGGGGTCTCAGGCTCCTGCTCCGTGAGACGCCGAGGCCCCAGTGCCTCCCGTTCTGGGCTCTCTGGCTCTGGGGTCTCTCAGCTGGCAGGCTTAGGTTTCCGCCTGGTGTCCAGGCTTGGTCCCGGGGCTGCTGGCTCTTCTGTCCTGACTGCTCCCCCTCCTCAGGGCTGGATTCGGTGCTCTTACTCAGGCAGGGGTCATGCCAGTGTAGCACGGGGCTTAACAAATCCCAGGCGCTCCTAGGGAGCCATGGCGCCTAGAAATTTAGCAGTGGCCTTGAGACTGTTTCTGTTCCCTTCCTTGTAAAGGGGACAACGTGAAGCCCACTTCCTCTCCCCCTCCACAGTGTCCATCACAAAGTCAGGTAGTCTTGTCAACAGTCCACTGTCTGGCTCCTCGATGCAAAGGGAACGTGCCACGGCCTGTGTAGCCCTGGCCTTTACATGTACACAGGGCCGCGCTAGGACCGTGCTGTGCCTTTTCCTCCCAGACTCTCCCAGGCTGAAGAGCCTTCCGTTTCTCACCTCTTGCGCAGCATCTCAGCTTTAAACCTAGAAGAAGGCAGGTCTGGAGGCTGCGGTCCCTGTGGCAACAGAACTGGCACTTAGGGAAGCTCTGTAACTCAGGGTGGGGCTGTAGCTCACCAGCAGAGCACTCGCCTTTCATGCAGAAGGCCCCACGTTCAGTCCCTGGCAGCATCTCCAGACAGGGCATGAAAAGACTCCTGCCTGAAACCTTGGGAGAGCTGCTGCCAGCCAGTGTAGATCAGGGGTGGGCAAACGTGGCCCTCCAGCTGTTGAACTACAACTCCCATCATCCCCCGTCACAGGCCGCGTTTGCTCATGCCTGGTGTAGACAGTACTGAGCTAGCTGGACCAATGGTCTGTCTGGCTTGGTGTAAGGCAGCTTTGTATGGGTCTCACGGTGTCCCTCCAGGGCAACTGGTTGTTGACTAGGCTTGTGCCTTCAGCTTCTTCGGAGCCATCAGCGGCAGCTTTGTCCATCCCGGGTCTGGCAGGCTGGGGAAGGAGGGTGTGGAGGGCTGCAGTGAAAGCAGGAAGCTGACCCTGTGCTTCTTGGCAGGGACTTTGTGTCCATTGATCCAGCTGTGGGCACTGGAGAGACCCATGTTAGTGGCAGCTTGCGGGGTTCTGGGGCATGCACGTGCTTTTAGATTTCATTCATTTCTATTTATGCCTCATGTGCGCGCAACTGTTCTAAAAATAGGCATTTTAATATACCAGTGGAATAGATAGCGCTGTCGTGCCTGAGATGTTGCGTCCTGGATTTGGCAGCCCCTTCCTTCCTCACCCCCCAAATATCCTTAATGGATCGACTGCTTGCCTTCATCATGCAGCTAGCCTAGCGCACTCGGATCATATTTTTAAAAGAGCTTAATGCTGCTTCCTCTTGCTGAGCTTTCTCAATTGATGTATAAATCTGAAGGCCTTTCTTGGCTGGTGTTTAAGGAGCAACAACAATGCATAATTGGAACCCACATTTCTCTTGTTCAGATATTTTAGCTTGGTGTCCTGCACGCCTTTATGCATAACCAATGCTTGCTTGCTTCAGTTGTAACTTTTGGGGACAAGGCAGGGGAAATACTACAAACTCCTACAGTTGAACAAAAAATTACCTCGATAATGGTAGGGATTTTTTTTAGGTGTCCAAGTGACCCAGTGCTTGGGATTTTCCCAGTCCTGTTTTTGGATATGCATCGCAACAGCAGCATTTCAAGAACTGAATAGATAAAACCAGAGCCACATGTGATTTTTGGTTTAAATAACGCTGTCGGTGTACATGGTGGCACACTAACAGCACAAGCAAGACAAAAAAGCAGATAGGGTGCTGCCCCAAGGATCTTACAGTCTTTAAAATGTAGTAATGGAAAGAGAGAAGTGGAAAGGAGCAAGAGTAATAAAGGGTAAGCACAGTTGTCCCTCACCAACCGTGGGTTTCCCAAACACGGATATGAGTATCCATGACTGGGAAATTGTGGCAGGTCTCGACAACCGCAACATGAGTATCCAAGGTTTGGTGATATATTTTTGGAATTTTTTGGGGGGGGTCGGGGGAATTTTGGGGGTCAGGAGGTCATTTCTGGGGGTCAGGAGGTCATTTCCAGGGGTTCAGGGGTGATTTTAGGAGGTTTGGGGGTCATTTCTGGGGGTCAGGGGTGATTTTCAGGGGTTGGGCCACTGTTTCCTGTTTTTAACTTTCTCCCGGACTTTTTGCGACCACGATTCCCCATACCCCCTGTTTCCCATTGGTTTTCATGCCTTGTCAACTGCAAATTCGCCAACCGCGGGGTTTTTCCAGGAATGGAACCCTTGAGGTTGGTGAGGGACAACTGTATGAGCTTCAGTTGCACACACTTAGGTGGTGTTGTGGTTTGGGATGAGACTTGGGGGTGGGGGGTATCAACCAAGGACTTCTCAGAAGATGTGGGTCTTGAAGGAGGGTAGAAATTGGTATCACATAGATGACCTGTTGAGTAAGTTTGCCATTCAGGTGTTCCATGGAGGGCTTTAGGTGCCTAGTGAAGGAGTGAGTCTTTCATTTGGCTTTTCAGATTTTGGTGTTTTCTTGTTTAAATCAAGGCTCCCCAACTTTGGGTCCCTGGAACTGTTTTTAGCATCTTTCAGATGGAAAAGCAGTACATAAATTCAAATCCGAATACAAATAAAGTGCGAGGTTCCTCGTATGTGTGTTTCAATCTCATCTGTATTGATTGATTGATTGATTGATTGACTGTTAAATTTCTATACCGCCTTTCATTAAAACAATCCCAAGGCAGTAATGATTTCAGAGAAAAGTTTGGAAGTGAGCAGTTTCCTTAGGAAATATCTGGCTGAGGGGAGAACAAAGCGCTAAGAAAAGAGAGTCATGCAGAACCCTTAATTAGGGATGTGCATGGAACCGGCTTGGCGAGTTCGTTTTGAATCTGGACTGGATTCAACCTGGCCCGCTCTGGTTCCAGTTTGGCCAAACTGGTTTTTGGACTGGTTTGGGGATACTTGTAAAGGGGAATCCGGCGAAGATTCCCTTTTTATGAGTAAAAGGGGCATTCCCTAATCCCGATCCTAAAAGTAGCTGGGCGGGGGTGGGTGGGAGAGAAAAGGTGCTCCTCTGTACCTTTATCAGTGGCCACGGAGGTGGCAGAGAGACATTGGAGGTGCTGAGGGGCAGCGGCAGGGGTTCCTCCAAGCCCCTGCTGGCCTTTCGAATGATAACCCCAGCCGGTTTGGGCCTCCGTGCATGTACGGAGGCAGTTTTTGTGACTGTGCATGCGTGGAGGCCCGAACTGGACCGCAGCTGGCCTGGGCTATCACTTGGGAAGCGGTGGGGGGCTTGGAGGAGCCACCACCGCCAAACGTATGGAGGAGTATGCTTTCTCTCCCCACCCCCGCCAGTGTTCTCTCTACTTTTTATCATCTGTGTGCATCATGAGTCTTGTTCTGGGCAGCGATATCAAGGCAGTGCGCGCACACATGCATTCAGAGTGGGGCCTTCCTGATTAAACCTGAGCGGGATCTAAAATTGACTGAGCGGACATCAGAAACCGTGTGAGCGCACGCACACGTGCATGCCTTAGAGAGAACACTGACCCTCGCTAGCTTTAGCATAGGGATTAAGGAATGCCCCCTTTACTTGTAAAGGGGAACCCTTGCCGGATTCCGCTTTAGAAGTATCCCCATACCAGCCCGTGGACTCATTCTTGGAACTGGGGCCAGTCCAGTTCAAGCTTGATCTGGGAGCTGGACTTGGTTCAAACCGTTTGGGGGACTGGCCCGGTTAGAACTCAGACCACCTGAACTGGGCCGGTTCGATTTGAACAGCGGTTCGAATTGAGCCGGCTCACACACCCCTACCCTTAATTTCTGGTACCTAACAGAAAGCTGTTCATTTGGTGGCAGGACCACAGTACAGATACTCTACCCTTTCAACTCTATGGTGTAAACCACATGGGCTTTGAATTTGTTGCTACCCAAAGGGAACCCGGAAGTGTCAATCAAACCTCCTGGGGACTTGGAACTCTTCTCATTCTCTTTCCCATTGCTGTTGTTCTGTGTCTCCTACTTCTGTGAGCCACCTGTCCTCTGTGAACCACTTATCCCCGGTCTCTACATCAGGGCTGCAAAACATGGGCCCTCCCTCTGTTGCTAGACTACAGCTCCCATCATCCCCAATAGTCAGGGAATATGGGAGTTGTAGTCCAGCAGCGGGAGGACCGAAACTGTGCAAGCCTGCTCTACATGCTTCTTTCCTGTCTCTTTCCATCTGAATATGCTTTTATGGACTTATAATGAGCCAATTCCAGCTATATCTTCAGTCTGAAAGTGGTAGAGGGCCAGCTTTTGTAGCTCGTGTCAACCACTTGCTGTATGTATAAAGTTGATAGGAAACTGGGGAGGGTGGACTTGTCCCCTCCATGTTCACAGGGAAGCCACTTGAATGAATGAATGAATGGCGCTAAGACAGAGGGAGGCTTTTGGAAGGCAGATGATATGTGTCCTGTTTCATTAAAGCTCCAATCTCTCCTAAAAAGACTGCTTAAATTACAAGAGGCACTTTGCAAGATGGAGGAGGAAAGGAGGGAGAGATGCAAACAGCAGTATTTTTGTTTCTTTTAAAATACTGTAGAGTCTGGGAAAAGTATGCATGTCCATGCCTCCCTGATTACCCACAGGCATAACACAGAGAGGGTCAAATGCTTTCAAAAGCATAGCATTTGAAAATGGATGGATGGGGCTGTAGCTCAGAGGTATAGCATGCAAAAGGTCCCAGGTTCCATCCCTGGGAGATCCAGTTCAGGCTGGGAAATACCTGTCTGAAGCCCTGGAAAGCTGCTGTCTGTCAGTGTATTAGTGAGCTAGATGGACCAATGGCTAGACTCAGTATAAAGCAGCTTCCTAGGCTCTATGAAGAACACCAGGGAGTCTGGTCCTAAAACGTTATTACTTGGACCTAGGAATGTTTTTTCCCCAGGAACATAGGGAGCTGCCTTCTACTGAGTCAGACCCTTGGTCCATCTTGCTCAGTATTGTCTTCACAGACTGGCAGCGGCTTCTCCAAGGTTGCAGGCAGGAGTCTCTCTCAGCCCTATCTTGGAGATGCCAGGGAGGGAACCTGGAACCTTCTGCATGCAAGCATGCAAGTGCTCTTCCCAGAGCGGCCCCATCCCCTAAGGCAGGGGTTCTTAACCTTGGGCCCCCAGATGTTGTTGAATTACAACTCCCATCATCCTCAGCCACAAAAGCCATGTCTGGGGATGACGGGAGTTGTAGTCCAACGACATCTGAGGGCCCAAGGTTAAGAAACCCTGCCCTAAGGGGAATCTCTTACAGCACTCGCATGTAGTCTCCCATTCAAATGGAAATCAGGGCAGATCCTGCTTAGCAAAGGGGACAATTCATGCTTTCTGCTACAAGAGCAGCTCTCCTCTCCTCTGTAGAGCCTGGCCCTAGGATATGGTTGCCAATTCCTTCTCACTTGTGCTGCCCCTTTGCCTTTAACAGCAGTCTTAAGCAAAGTTTTTCCTGGCGTGGACATAAAGCACTTGGGGGAAAGTGTGCTTGCTAATGTTGTTCTTTCAAATGGCACTTGAGCAAGGCAGCCCTGCTCCAGGAACCAAACTCATGTCTTCACAACAAACCTGGCTGCTTGATCCCCATATTGCAAATGTGCAGTCACATGATGACAGAGGTGTAGATGCACACACGGCATATGCACTCCACAAAAATGGCCTTCATATCTATTGTTGGATTTAAGCATGTCAGCTTCTGCTTCAGTGGCTGTGGTTAAGTTGCTCTGTGTGATATCTTAAAAGCTGTAATATGCAGTTGCATGTTGATGACTACAACAGCTTTATAAGGCATTTTTTTTAAAGTATCCGGAGGTGTATACACACAAAAATTCTGACATCTAGATCTGCAGTTAATCAAGCTGCTGTTAATTAAGCCAGTGAAGAAAGTATTCTTGGGGTTTAAAACCTGATTGCTTGCAGACCTTTTAGGGGACAGATCCACAAGCCCAACCTTCCTTCAAAATGGAATGAACAAGCTTTGGTTTTCACTTAGACAGGTGTTCCATGTACAGCTTGAAAGCTAATTAAATAATATCTGCAGCTTGCAGGCTAATTAAGCCTTTATTCCCTATTATAACAGATAATTACAATGCACAATAGGAAATGGTTTGTAAGGTGTTCTTTTGAAAGCCTTTACACTTTAAAGAACATGGGTGGAGAGGGAGTATAAGTTACAAAACAGAAGTGCTCTCTGTTGGTTAAGCAACCTCGAATGTATATTCAGGGCTTCTGAATATAAAAGGTAGCTCAAATTTTGCACCAAGAAAAGCTCTACAAATTATGCAAAAGAAAATTGAGTATATTTTGCATAATTTTGCTCGCGATGGGGAGAGGCAATTTCACACAAATCATGAAGCTGCAAACTACAGGTTGCTACAGAGCATGGTCTCAACAGGAAGTTTTCCAAGCTCAGTGTGGAGATGAGCTGCATCTTTTTTTCTTTTTTCTTTTAATCATCTGGTAAATGTTGCCAATTCGCAAGGCAGGGAGCAGAGTGGCGTGGGAATTTCTTGTTTGAACTGACAGTAATCAATACCGCCATATGTAATAAACGGAACTCTTGGCATGTTGAAAACTCGCATATCAGGTAGAAGGCTTCTGACTTTATTTTCTCCCTTACACACTAACCTTCGACATACAGGGAGGGTATGAAAAACAACAACACAAGTGAGCATGAGATTCCACTCTAACCCTCCACATTTTGAATGAAAGCTTTCCACCAGAAGGACAAGTCTGCACAATGTTTAATCTTTTAGGGTGATTCCAGGCTGTGAATAAATTAGGGATTTATAGAAATGTTAATGTCCTGCTACTTGTTCCTGATCTATTATCCCTCATTTAAAGAGGTTCTACCCCTCTGTAGAACTCCTGGACTTTCGGCCAAATATATTAAAGCAGGGGTCCTAAAACCTGGATCCCCAGATAATGCTGGACTACAAGTCCCATCAACCGCCACCATTGTGGTGGGGGATGTTCGGAGTTGTAGTCCAACATCAGCTGGGGACCCAAGTTTGAAATCCTCTGTACTGTATTAAAGGATTATCTAAGGAAGCAAACTGGGCTGATGTGACCTGCCCTATCAGTATCCCCTTCCAAACTCCCAGCTACAAACTTCTACGACTTTGCTAATTACACCCCCCTTCCCCATCTCCACGTCTTGATGCGGGACATCCTCTGTGGACATTTTTGTTGTTTGGATCATATTTGCATAGTTCACGCTGTTCACTACAAGGCAATAACATAAACAAAATAGCGTGAGTGTGTGCCGAATCTGTGGTTCCGTTGAACTGCGGCTGGTTTCTCGCCAGCAGCTATAAATAGCATTGTGTACAGAGAAAGAAGCACTTGAATGAGGGTGAGCGGCAGGAAAGGAAAGCCCCTTTTGGTTTCCAGCTGGCTGCCTGCCAAGCAGTGTGTTTGCTTCTGCAGATGAGTGTTTCGAGGCAGCGTGGGAAGGAGAGGAGTGAGTAAGATGGTCTTTCTTTGGTTCACGAGATAACATCAGAGGTGTGTGTGCCTTTTTGTTCTCTGTGAGGTGTCCCCCCCCCGCCCCGCCCCGCTTTCCTAAGGATAGTCTTAACATAGTCACACTGTGCTTTGCTGTGTGCAGGCACCGACTGCAAAAGGTGGGGAGGAAGCCAAGCAATTGTATGCTAATATGCAGTCACAAATCTGCTGCCTTCGACCAAGTCAGACCACTGGTCCATCTTAGCTCAGTCTGGTCTACACTGACCTGCATTGGCTCTCTAGTGTTTCAGGCTCGGGGGTCTTTCCCAGCCCTACATGGAGAAAGGAACATAGGAATCTGCCTTGTTCCAAATCAGACCCTTGGTCTATCTAGCTCAGGGTGGCCTACACTGGCTGGCAGTGGCTTCTCCAAAGTTACAGACAGGAGTCTCTTCCAGCCCTATCTGGAGATGCCAGGCAGTGAATGTGGGAGCTCAGATACTCACCCACTGAGCTGTGGCCCTGTCCTCTACAGGGAATATCTTACGGTGCTCACACATAGTCTCCCATCCCAATGCAAACCAAGACAGACCCTGCTTAGCAAAAGGGGCAGTTCCTGCTTGCTACCCCAAGACCAGCTCTCCTCCCCAATGCTGCCAGGGATTGGATCTCTGACCTTATGCATGCAAAGCAGAGGTGCTATAAGCGGGCACTTAAGGACCTTGGTTAGTGGAGGGGGGGCATTTAAAGGACATTTCACAGCATATGATGGCATTGCAGAAATCTGAGCTAGCTGGCGTTGCCCTCTTGCTTGCAAGTAAGAACTAATCTGTCTAGCAAAGGTACCAGTGCTTAGTTGCATGATCTGTCATTTATTTATTTATTTATTTATTTGATTTATATACCACCCTTCCAAAATGGCTCAGGGAGGTTTACAACAGGATAAAAACAATTAAAACCAGTTAACAATTAAAATCAGAACTATAAAAACAGAACAAAACCAATTAAACAGGCAAACAGCTTAAAAAAACACCCTGGAAAACCAGGGCAACCATTTAAAACAGCTTACAGTAGTAGTTTAAAAACCCTGGAAGGCCAGGCCAAACAGATAGGTTCTCCTGAAAGAGAGTAATGAACTCAAATGATGAATATATGATTTTGCTCATACCCAGAGTCTTGATGCTTGCCATACAGGGGTTTAGTATGATGTTTTTTCCCCTTCAGGTCAGATTGCCTAGTATATTCTCCCTGTGGATATGTTCATTCCACGCCCCGCCAGCCCCATCCACAGTGTGGGGTGGCTTGCTTGCAAGGTTCCTCTGGAGCTGATGCTTTGTCAGTGCCAGTGCTGGATTAAGACATGCTGAGGCCCTAAGCTATGTGGAGATTAAGAGGCCCCATAGCATTATACAGTGGGTTGGAAGTCCCCCACACACCCCGCTGCATTGCTCCTGGTTGCCTGTAGCCATGATGGGGTGGTGTGGTGTGTGGGGGTCGTTGATCTAGATCAGGGCTGCACAACTTCAGCCCTCCAGTTGTTTTTGGACAACTCTCACCAAAGACAGCCACAGGGCTCTGTGGTCACCAGGAGTCGACACCGACTCAACGGCACACTTTGCCTTTCCCTCATCTCCCAGCCTCAGTGGCCAATAGTCAGGGATGATGGGAACTGTATTCCATTATCTGCAGAAGGGCCAAAGTTTTGTGTAGCCCTTGTCTGAACTGAGCCTTGGCCTAATAAAACGTTCATGTAATTTACAGTTATTTCTGCATAGATGTATAAACTCAATGCGATTGATATATAAACTCAATGTTATTTCTGCATAGATGTATAAACTCAATGTGATAAATCACTGTGGAGCCACATAAGTATATTTTTGTCTTATCAGAATGATGATGTCTGCTTTAGAGCCTCTCTTTCCTTTCTCCTTTTATTTTTAGCAATAGCAATAGCACTTACACTTATATACCGCTTTATAGCCGGAGCTCTCTAAGCGGTTCACAATGATTTAGCATATTGCCCCCAACATTCTGGGTACTCATTTTACCGACCTCGGAAGGATGGAAGGCTGAGTCAACCTTGAGCCCCTGGTCAGGATCGAACTTGTAACCTTCTGGTTACAGGGTGGCAGTTTTACCACTGCGCCACCAGGGGCTCTTTTTTTCAATCAGTTATATAAAATGTGAATATTAAGACTTGTTTTGGTTTTCAGAGGCCCTGAATCTGTAATTTACTTCGCTTGTGCCTAAATCCGGCCCTGGTCAGTGTCCCTTGCAGCGTACCTGTTTTCTCTTTGTGGAATGATGACACCTGGCTTGCAGAGGTTGGAACACAACTTTTGATCCCTTAACTCTTCAGGACTGTTCTCACAACCACTAATGGGAGCTGTGCTTCTGTCTGATTTTCGGTCATGTGTGAGTCAAAAACTAGGTTGGAGGAGGGGCAAGCGATTGTGTGGGAGGCAGGCACAGGCTCTGATGGCCTTTCCTCTTACCTTGGTCATATGCTGGGTAAAAGAGCTGGGTATATAAGAACAGCCTTGCTGGATCAGGCCCAAGTCCCACCCAGTCCAGCATCCAGTTTCCCACAGTGTCCACCAGATACCTCCGAGAAGCCCACAAGCAAGAGGTGAGGGCATGCCCTCTCTCCTGCCACTGCTCCCCTGCCACTAGTATTGAGAGGCATCTTGCCTCTGAGGCTAGCAGTGGCCTGTAGCCACCAGATTAGGGACATAGGAAGCTGCCATATACTGAGTCAGACCATTGATCTATCTAGCTCAGTATTTTCTATTACACAGACTGGCAGCGGCTTCTCTAGAGCTGCAGTCAGGAGTCTCTCTCAGCCCTATCTTGGAGATGCCAGGGAGGGAACTTGGGACCTAGATGCTTTTCCCAGAGTGGCTCTATCCCCTGAGGGAAATACCTTGCAGTGCTCACACATCAAGTCTCCCATTCAGATGCAACCAGGGCAGACCCTGCTTAGCTATGGGGACAAGTCATGCTTGCTACCACAAGACCAGCTCTCCTCTCTGTAAGATTAGTAGCCATTGATAGACCTGTCCTCCATGAATTTGTCTAGCCCCCCTTTAAAGCCATTCAAGCTAGTGGCCATTAATTCCTGAAGGTGGGCGGGACACTTACTCTACCCAGTTAATGGTCATGAGGAAAGTCCTTATGATTCAAAGATACTAGCAAAAATGTAGCCATAGAAGCGTGGGCCCGGGGGGCGGGGGGGCGGACACCCCCCCTGGTGCTTGCTGTGATTGATGAGCTTTCTCACTCACGCAGATAAACATTTATGTCACTGAATAACTTCAGACTTAAGAAACTGCATCTTCTTGTCCAAAGTTTCGTGTTTGGGTGTGTATTTTGTCATTTAAGATTTGCGTCTTATAAGGGCATGGGGTGTGTGTGTGTGTGTGTGTGTGTGTGTGTGTGTGTTTGTTTGTGGGGGGGGTGTTGCACAAGCTTTCTAAATTCCCCGACAGCCTTGTTAGCTTTTCACCAAGACTGGAAATGTTGCTTTTATCATTTGAATTTCCTTTTAATCCTTGTTTTCAAAAGACAGATTAACTGGTTTCTGACATATTTTAGGTACAAAAACTGAAAGGTGAACCTTGTGAAGATTCTTTTCAGCTGCTTTAATGGCTGATGCTGCTTTGATCTTAATGGAAAATGAAAGTGCCTCTGAAAAAAAAGAAGCAAGGATGTCTTTTTAAATACCCCTGGTGCGAAGTAAAGTGTTTTGGGTGAAGTATTGCCTTCTATCGCCCCCCCCCCCCCCCAAAAAAAGAAAGAAAGAAGAAGAAAGGGTGAGGTGAGGACTGAAAGCCTTTTCATGCAAGATGCCCTTCCTGTATGGGTATCACTTCCATCTAAGACCAGCCTGTACAAAGTACATCCTAGAAGGCCAGTGCAGCCACACCAGCCTCACGTGGCAGCTCCCTGTTGGCGCCATAAACATGCACTGGAACGGCATCCACAGAGTCATAACACAAGAAGAGCTGAATTGGATCAAAGGGCCAGCCAGCTTCCGGCAGCGGTCAGCCAGATACCTTTGGAAAGCTCCAAAGGAGGGCATGAAGACAATAGCCCTTTCTCACTGTTGCTTCCCAGCAACTAATATTTAGAGGTATACTGCTTTTAAACATGGAGGCTCTACATTACAATCATGACCAACAGCCATCGATAGGCTTACTGTATCTTCCTCAAATGTGTCTAATTCTCTTTGGAAACCATCTAAACTAGGGGCTACCACCATGTCTCACAGTAGGGAGTTCTACAATTTAATCAGGTAATTATTAATCTGCTTGCCAGTGGCAAGTGCCTCCTGCTTTGTGGCAAGCAGGATGCCCAGCACCACACAGAGCTCCTCACCAGAGGTCGCATTTCCACTGCCACTTTTGAGAAGGTAAGAAGCAGCAGAGAGATCCTTTCTGAGCAGTATGTGTTTCTTAGCTTCTCCAAATCCCAGTGCGGATGTCAGAAGACCTGCTTCTCTCCTCTGCCTGTGCCAGAAAAGGATCTGATGGGGGAGGGGATTAGTGGGGACCACAAATAATGGATGGCTAGTGAGAGCCACCTAATGGCACAGTGGGGAAGTAACTTGCCTAGGGAGTAAGAGGTTACCGGTTCGAATCCCCACTGGTATGTTTCCCAGACTATGGGAAACACCTATATCGAGCAGCAGCGATGTAGGATGATGGTGAAAGGTATCATCGCATACTTTGCAAGAGAAGGCAATGGTAAACCCCTCCTGTATTCTACCAAAGACAACCACAGGGCTCTGTGGGCGCCAGGAGTCGACACCGACTCGATGACACACTTTCCTTTCCTTTAGTGTGCCAAGCCTAGATTTGTGGATCCCTGAAGTTAACAGTGCATTCTGTGAAGAAATACGTTCTTTTCTCTAGCACCTTGCTGCAATTTGTACAGCTACAGCTTCCAACTAATTGCTGTGTAACAGAAATTCTCAAAGAGCTTTGCACAGAAAAACAAACCAGCCAGATTACTCCTTGTCCCAAAAGGGCACACATTCTAAAAAGAGACATAGACACCAGCAACAGCTACTGGAAGAATGCTGTGTTGGAGTTGGAATAGGAACAGTTGCTCTCCCCAGGTGTCTGTTTGTTGACCTAGCAGGGGTAAATAACATCCTCCCTCTGTAAGCCCCACAATTGTAGCATGCTGTTGCTTGAGCCAAAGAGACACACATGTGAACATAAGAACAGCCCTGCTGGATCAGGCCCAAGGCCCATCTAGTCCAGCATCCTGTTTCACACAGTGGCCCACCAGATGCCTCTGAAAAGCCCACAGGCAGGAGTTGAGGACAGGCCCTCTCTTCTGCTGCTGCTCCCCTGCAACTGGTACTCAGAGGCATCCTGCCTTTGAGGCTGGAGGTGGCCTGTAGCTCTCCAACTAGTAGCCGTTGATCGACCTCTCCTCTATGAAGTTATCCAAACCCTTCTAAAAGCCATCCAGGTTGTTGGCTGTCACCACATCTTGGGGCAGAGAATTCCACAAGTGGATTATGCGTTGTGTGAAAAAGTACCTCCGTTTGTTAGTCCTCAATTTCTTGGCAATCAATTTCATGGGATGACCCCTGGTTCTAGTGTTATGGGAGATGTGCTCATCACGCATGACTCGTCATGCATTTTTTTGGTGGGGTGGGGCAGGGCGGGATGGACCTGGTTTTCCAGATGGAAGTTATATCCGTGACTTGCAGCATGCTGATCTTGTGTGAAGGGGCTCTGGGCTCAGTTGCTTGAGGGATGGAAATCCCATCAGCAAAATTCCATGCGCGATAAAGGTCAGAGGAGCGCCTCTTGAGCCTGGGTAAAGGTCACGACTCCAGTCCCAGCAGGCAGGGCCAACTCTTGTTTGGAGATTAGAGCTGGCAAGCCACAATGTGGGTGTGGGAGACGGAGGGGCCAATGGAGGGCTTGTCTCCTTTCCCCCTCAAGAACAAAATCAATGATGGATAGCCTTGACCAGAACAAATGAACGAAGGCAAGAGCTCAAATGACAGTGTGACATGGTGGCAAAAGGTTAAAGGGGAGAAGGGGTTGCAACGGGAAAACATACCCCCCCTTTTTCCCTTGCTTTTTATACATAAAGCCTTTTGCACATTTGTGGCTTGCTGTTTTTAACCCTTCAGTGCCTGCCTGCCTGCCTGCCTGCCTGCCAGTGGTCCCTCTAATTTGTTTCCGTCTCTGTGCACAATGAGTTTTGTTCTGAGAGGGAGTACATAGGAATATAGGAAGCTGCCATATACTAAGTCAGACCATTGGTCTATCTAGCTCAGTATTGTCTACACAGACTGGCAGCGGCTTCTCCAAGGTTGCAGGCAGGACTCTTTCTCAGCCCTATCTTGGAGATGCTGCCAGGCAGGGAACTTGGAACCTAAATGCTCTTCCCAGACTGGCTCCATCCCCTAAGGGGGAATATCTTACAGCGCTCACACTTCTAGTCTCCCTTTTGTATGCAACCAGGGTGGATCCTGCTTAGCTTAAGGGGATAAGTCATGCTTGCTACCACAAGACCAGCTCTCTTCAGTATCAAGGCAGTGTGTGCACATGTGCATTCAGAATGGGGCCTTCCCGATTCAACCTGAGTGGGATCTAAAATTAACTGAGCGGACATTAAAAAATTGTAAGTGCGTGCACATGAGCACACCTTAGAGGGAACATTGCTGCCTGCCTGTGTGGGGGATGTAGAGCAGAGCCCTACATCTTGCTTGCTTTGACATTGCCGTAAAGTCGTGGTTCCCAACAGGGGAGTACTAGTACCCCAGGGGTATTTGGAGGGTTTCTGGGGATACTCTGAGCCCTCCTAAGAACAGCCCTGCTGGATCAGGCCCAAGGCCCATCTAGTCCAGCATCCTGTTTCTCATAGTGGCCCACCAGATGCTGCTGCTGGAAGCCACAGGCAGGAGTTGAGGGCAGGCCCTCTCTCCTGCCATTATTCCCCTGCAACTGGTACTCAGAGGCATCCTGCCTTTGAGGCTGGAGGTGGCCCACAGCCCTCCTCCTGCCTCCACATGCTCGCCTCAGCGTGACTGACAGTGACAGGCGTTAGCAATTTATCACTGAGTACTCCCATTGAAATGCATTCATTTCATTTTTCATTTTTTAGATTTATATCCCGCTCTTCCTCCGAGGAGCTCAGAGCAGTGTACATGCTTATTTTTATCTAACCACTATGCTATAACAAGCCTCCCAGTGTCAGGGGTCCTCCCAGAATGCCTGCACACTCACGCGGGGAATTCTGGGACTTGAGGTAGCCAGGGAGCCCCCGATCCCCACCTCCCCAGCCAGCTCCATGACGGAGCCAGTAATCATGTGGCCGGCTGACCCGGCCACCTAGGGAGGGTGGTGTGCTTGTGTGTGGGGAGAGCAGGCCAAGCCCGCCCCCCCCGCCAAACCCCTCCTTGGCTCTCCACCCTGCTCATGTGGAGAGCCTCATCGAGAACAGGAGCAGGGCTGCCTGGTGCAAATAAAGATCATCAAATAGCTACCTCTGAATATCTTTTGATATCTTATCATCTTTGCTATTTTTAAAATTTCAAAACTTGTTGTTTTAATTGTGGTTTTAGCCTGGTTTCCCCCACCCCTAACTTTTTAACCTTATTAATTTTTTAGTGTGTTGTTGTATCTATTTCATTACTTTGTAAGCTGCCCTGTGCAGTAGTGCACTGAAGAGGCAGGGTATGAATATTTTTTAACAAACAATAAATATCCCAGGCTAGGAGCCATGGTTAAATTTCTAGGCATCAGGGCTCCCTGGCGCCTGGGATCTGTCAAGCCCTGTTGCAAATTATGTGAACCAGACCTAAGCTGTTTTAATGTGCAGCAGCCCCTCCTCTCTCCACACACTCCAGTCCCATCATAACACCAGGAATATTCCTGGCTCTAATACATTTAGTATAGTATTTGCCTGCTTCAAGTAATGGAGCTAGTGTCTGTTCTTCAAAGAAGACTGACTGTGGTGCCTTTAATACCACCTTTTGTGCATTAAGTGATGGTTCACACAGGGAATGGTTTATGTGCGCTGGGACCTTTTTGTTCTGCTTCAGAATCACCCCTCGCCTAGATTTCGTCTTTCTTTCCTCCTTTTCCTCCTTTGCATTTAACCTTTCTTGAACCAGCTCAAGCAGGGCCACCTGCCAGTTTCCAACCATCAGGCACTGGGGCAGGGGCAGAGGTCAAGCCGAGTCTTTGGAGTTGAAGATTTAGCTTAAGGGAAGAATTAACAGCCCCACGCAGCTGTGGCATTGTAACCATTAACAGGCTGAATGTAATTAGTTCGGGGAATGGCCTTCGGGCAGAAGCAAAGGTGCTTTGCTCTGTTTATGTTCACATGTAGGTGCGCACACATGCTGCTTAGTGGGGATCTTGGGAAGGACTGCTTCTTCGTTGTGAAGTGGAGGAGGAGAGGCCGGGTAGGGTTAAGAGTTTGTCCAAGGGAGCAGACAACTTGTTCCGATCAGTGGCTGGAGCCCTTCCATGGTAGCAAGCATGACTTGTCCCCATAGCTAAGCAGGGTCTGCCCTGGTTGCATCTGAATGGGAGACTTGATGTGTGAGCACTGTAAGATCTTCCGCTTAGGGGATGGCGCCACTCTGGGAAGAGCAGAAGGTTTCAAGTTCCCTCCTTGGTATCTCCAAGATAGGGCTGAGATGAATTCCCAGATGTTGTTGACTACAACTCCCTTTGGCCATTGCAGTTGGGAATGATGGGCGTTGTAGTCAACAATGTTTGGGAATCCCTGTTCCAGGGAGCATTGGTCATGACCCGTAAAGGGCACAGAGGTACAGTGGTCAAGACAGGAGATGCCCCCAGAGCAGTGGTTCCCAACCCGGGGGTGGGGTCACCAGATGTTGATGGACTACAACTCCCATCATCCCCAGCTACAGTAAATTATAGCTGGGGATTCTGGGAGTTGTAGTCAACAACATCTGGGAATCTGTGTTAGAGGGAACACTGGCCTGGGGGCGGGGGTGCTTTGCAGAGAAAATAATCGGGGCTTCCCAGAGGGGTTAGCAGCCCTCCCTCATGCCACAGAGCCTCCCCTACAACTGAAATGTTGAATTCGTCATAGAGTTTATGTGTTGTGATTTCTCTTTTAAAACGTTCTGAACCATTGCACATCTTTTGTGTGGAAAAGCTTACTGCAAGCAAGTGTTCCCCCTCAGCCCCTCCCCCTGTCTTTTTTTAATCAAAGTAAACACAAGTTTTAGGAATGCATTTAGTGCTTCCCGGAGATGATTGCAGCAACGCCTCTGTCAAAGCACCTTCAGGCCTTTGAAAGGGGAAATCTGTTGTTTGTCTCCAGCCAAATATGTGTTCCTGAATTAAAGAATAAGGCTCGTGCTTTAGATACTAGCTAATAAGTACACTCAATTGTACCTTTTTTGAAGCGTTTTTTCGGTCATGAACGAGTTGCATTAAGGGTGGGGTCCTTGCGTGGATGATTGCTTTGCCCATTGCAACCCCAGAATTTTTGGCTTCTGAAGTTTTCAAATTCTTACTCTGCTAAATGTGAGTTTAGAGAAGAGGATTTGGGAAACATTTTATGTGTGAGAGAATGAGTGCATAAGTGTACATGAACCTGTTAGGAGTCTGAATAATACCTTATAACCCATAATAGCTTTTAACCGTACAAGAAATAGTGGTTGACAGCCAAAGAAGTGGTGTGAGGATGCATGGGGAGGCGGCTTTTAACACAGCCTGAGGCTTCCCTCTGCTAGGCCTGTGCATGTGTCGGGGAGCAATTCTAGATGATCTCCTCTGCTTCCGGAAAACGATGTGCCTTCCAAAACTATGTCCCTGAGGGCTGTGGAAGCAGTGGTGTGAAGATGCATGGGAGGCAGCCCTGCTCCGTGTGCCGGCGCCTGCTGAGGCCCATTTGTTGAGCGCGCCAGAATTCTCGGTGATTGCCCCTGGGCTGTAGAACTCACTCATAGTTGAGATCCACATGGCTCCATAAGCACATAAGAACAGCTCTGCTGGATCAGGCCTGTCTAGTCCAGCATCCTGTTTCACACAGTGGCCCATCAGATACCTCTGGGAAGCCCACTGGCAATTGCTGAGGGCAGGCCCTCCCAGCCTTTAGGAAGGAAGTGAAGACTGCCCCTTTTTATTCAAGTGTTTGGCCAATGAGTTGCCCCCTGCTCTGTTTTTAAATTGTACCTGTATTTGTTCTATTTTTAGGTTGTTTTTAATGGAAGTTTTGATGCTTTTAATAACATTTCAGTGCTTTATAATGGTTTTTAAGTGAGTTTTACGTTAATATTTTAAATCAGGCTTCCCCAACCTGCGGCCCTCCAGATGTTGCTGAACTACAATTCCCATCATCCCAGCCACAATAAGTTGTAGCTGGGGGTGATGGGAATTGTAGTCCGGCAACATCTGGAGGGCCGCAGGTTGGGGAAGCCTGTTTTGAATGGTTTGAATTTTCAGTGTAGACCACTCTGAGCTGCTTTAGATTGGGCAGTATATAGATGAAATAATATAGAATTGTTTTTATCTTCTTGTTAATGTCCCTGGGGTCTTAGGGTGGCATAAAAATATTTAATTTGATTTAATGCATTTATTGTTAAATTTCTATGCTGCCTTTCATTAAAACAATCTCGAGGGGGTTCACTCAAAAGTTAAAACAAGACTATAGAAGTTACACCATTAAAATATTAGCTAGAATATAAAAATACAGATCTGGTTAAGAGATTAAAAAACAAGCACAATATAAACCCAAAAGATACAAAGCAGCAGCAGTAAAAGCAATCATATAAAAGCCTGGGTAAAAAGCTGTGATGGAGACCGATGAGTGGATGGCCGCCGGGAGAGCATTTCAGATATAAAATATTATAAAGGGTAGCATTAAAATATAAAAATCAAATCACACACACGCACACACACACACACCCCGCAGGCAGAGCAGCAGTGGAGAAGCTTCTGGCTGGTAAGATGTTGCTTCTCTTGTGTCCTCGTGGTTCTGTTCTCTGTGTTAGCCCCTTATCTTTGTTTTGCATTTAAAAATTATTTATATAGCATAAGGGTGGGCATACCTGGTCCTCAAGAACTTGAACTACAACTCCTATCATCCCCAGTCACAAAAATTGGGGCTGGGGATGATGGGAGTTGTAGTCCATCAGCAGCTGGAGGGCCAAGTTTGCCCACTCCTGATATAGCAACATCAATGTGCATCATACTTTACAAAGTGGAAGATGATAAGTCCCTGTCCCAAGGAGTTTATAGTCTAAAGTTCAGTACAGGGGGAGATAGCGGAGACGGGGGAAGAATATCCATTTGTTTCAGTTACATGCAGTTACGTTTGTTTATGATCAGTTATGGGAATTGCATCAAGGGCTTCATGGAAAAAGCAGGGTTTGAGCAGGGCTTTGAAGGAGGTAAGAGAGGTGACTTCCCACCAGTGTTCTGGGAGGCAGTCCTGGGCTTCAAAAAACCAAACCTTGATTTAATCCATTTTAAAGTCAAAGCTGGAAAGGTAAGCAGAGTCATGCCTAGAAGGGAGATAGTCCAGCTTTATTTATATTTTATATCCATCTATCTGTCTGCCTATGGCGAGTCTATCTGGAAGGGTAATTTGTCACAAGGTGTCGCTTTCCATCAAGAAAGCAAATGGTTCAAGCTGTTTCCAAGTAGAGCAAGACTACACAAAGTTGCAGCTTGCACGTTCCATACAGATCTGTTTGCACGTGTTGCTTTTCTGCTACCGATAAGTAAAAATGTGTACTCTGCTTCCAGCTTGTCATCATTTTCTCCCTTGCTGTGGATGGAGAGCGCACAGAAGTGCTAAGGCTAGGCCACTGGACCTGCCAAGGAAAACACTCAAGTTTGTGGGCACTTTGACAGGGAAAGAGTGTGTTCAGTGAAACGTGCCAGTTCGTTTTGGCTTTGGGTGAGCTGGCCGCGATTCTCTTCAAGGAGGACTTCGCAGCCAAGAAGGCATTAGAGGAGAGAGATGCCCTGTGTGTCTGGACACTCTGGCTGCAAAAGAGCCAAATACTCTTCCTATGATTTGATAATAAGTTTTTGAAAAAGAGGAATGAAGCATATCTGTGCCAGAGGCTACAGCTGTGAACTTTAAACAGGAGCAGCAGACCCATTCAGAAATTAAATGCACCCGTTTAAAAGGCTGATGTAGACGTCTCCTTGGAAGCTGCCACAATTAAGCCTGGGGTACTCCTAGAAAACAAAACAATAAGGTCTTTCACATGATGGCTTTTTGTGGGGGAAGAGCTCCTATCCTGGTTCTGACAGACTAGCAGAGTCCCTGTTTGGCTCCGCAAGCCCAGTGCACACACAAGTAATGCAGTTGTGATCTCCATTTTAGAATCCAGGAACTGGGTCCTCTGAAGATGGAAGGGGCTATCTTAGGATGTATTGCACTGGCTGGAGACTGGAGATCCCCATTATGGCATGAGCCACCCTCTGATTGGCCAGGAGAGGGTAGGAGGCAGGCCCAGCTCTATTCAAGTCATTTTGAGGAAAGCATCATAGAGTGTGCTGTGCAGAGTGGCACATACACACATAGCAGCCCCTGTAGCTGTTGCTCTCTATTACAAACGTGATGGCCAGTTGTCAGGAGCTGCTGCAAAAGGGAAATGCCCAAACATGATCAAAAACATCAAACTAGGGGTACTCTCTTTCTCTCCTACCTTGGTAAAGAAGAAGGTATGCTTGGCTACCCACATTTGCGTGAGCTAAATTGGAGGGATTTTCATGGGTTCTTACAAGCCTCCAAACCTGGGCAGCATGTCTCCAACCTCCGTTTTGATAATCGTGTGAATAGCCAAATATGTATTTCAGATGGGAGGTTTGGCTAACCACCTGCTGTTGTGTTTGACCTTCAAAAGCCATCTTCTCCCATGTGTACTACCCAAACACTCTGATAAGCATTGGAGGCCCTGCTTTATGCCCCACCACTACCTGAAGCATTGTCGGCAGGTGTATGAGGCAGGGCCTCTCTCAGTCACGGCACCTTAGTTACTACTAGGGATGTGCAGGAAGCATTTCAATGCCTCTGATTCAAGGTGCCGAAATGCTTCGAGTTGCCCCAGCTGGATCGTTTCAGCAGGGGGCGAGCAGTCACTTTAAAAGGAGGAAGGCGGGTTTTACCTGCCTCTCTGTCACTCTTCTGCTGCCCCCCACTGCCCCACCCTGGCGCTATCGGTACTACTAAACAGACACACTGTGTGTTCTGAGCAGCCATGTTGTGTGTGGCTGCTTCCAGCTTGGGAACAGGAAGTTCCCTGTTCCCAGCAGTCTGCAGGCAGCATCGGCATGTAAATGCATCTGTGCATGCTCTCATGAAGGTGGTGATCTTCCTCAGTTTGTATGTCCTCAGAGTATGATACTCAGAGGTATGCTGCCTTTGTACCTTGACATCTCATTTAGCTATCATAGCTGTTGATAGACTTCTCTATTAATGCCCTTATACAAAACTATGGTGCCGCCACACCTGGAGTACTGTGTACAATTCTGGTCACCACATCTAAAAAAGGACATTGTAGAACTGGGAAAGGTGCAAAAGAGGGCAACCAAGATGAACAGGGGCCTAGAGCACTTTTCTTATGAGGCAAGGCTACAACACCTGGGGCTTTTTAGTTTAGAAAAAAGACGACTGCGGGGAGACATGATAGAGGTCTATAAAATCATGCATGGAGTGGAGAAAGTGGATAGAGATAAATTCTTCTCCCTCTCACATAACATGACCAGGGGTCATCCCATGAAATTGATTGCCAGGAAATTTAGGATCAGCAAATGGAGGTACTTTTTAACGCATAATCAACTTGTGGAATTCTCTGCCTCAAGATGTGGTGACAGCCAACAACCTGGATGGCTTTAAGAAGGGTTTGGATAACTTAATGGAGGAGAGTTCTATCAATGGCTACCAGTCCGAGGGCTATAGGCCACCTCCAACCTCAGAGGTAGGATGCCTCTGAATACCAGTTGTGGGGGAGTAACAGCAGGAGAGAGGGCATGCTCTGTTGGCTTCCAGCGGCATCTGGTGGGCCACCGTGTGAAACAGGATGCTGGACTAGATGGGCCTAGGGCCTGATCCAGCAGGGCATGTTCTTATAAATTTGTCTACTCGTGCCACCCAAGCAAAAGTGCCATCACCACATCTTTGGTAATACATTCTAAAATGTGGGTCTCCAGCTTTGGTACCCAGATGATGATGGCCTCAACTCTCATTATCCCCTGCCACTATGGGCCGTGGCTACTGTGACAGGGAATGATGAGAGTTGCAGTCCAGCATCATCTGGGGACCCAATCAGTGTTCCCTCGAATAAAAAATCCCAGATGTTGTTGACCACAACTCCCAGCATCCTCATCCAAAGCCCACTGTAGCTAGGGATTCTGGTAGCTGTAGCCAGCCACATCTGGGATTCCCTCTTACAGGGAACATTGGACCCAAGGTGGACAATCTTGCCATAATTGGCTCTTGGCTAAGCTGTCTTCTTTCCTACATCAAAATTGTCAATACATGCTATTTGAAAACTTAACAGTGCCACATGGGGTGTGACTTTTGTGTGGACATATGTGAGGAACTGGAGAAAAGTCTTTTGAGGTAATGGAAAGAGAACTTTTTTCAGCAGTGCATGATCCTGGGATGGACGGGAAGAGAGAAATTCTTGCAAGAGTTTTCTCTTAAATGGATTGTTTTGTACAGGAAGACTCAGTTGAGTTGACAGCGTGTAGGTGCTCATGCAACATTAAATGTTAAGTTGAAAACTGGTTGCAGACACAGATTGGCAAACTTTTGATCTCTTGCAGTGTTTGACGCTTCAGAGCTGTTCTTTTTATTTCCTTCTGAGTAAATGCCTTGCTCTTTCAACTGAAAATGTAGTTGCAAGAATTCTTTCTTTTAACCTTTAGCCCTCAAGTAAGCCAGCAGCTGCTATGAGCAGGCTGTGAATTTTTGTAGAAAGAGCAAGAAGTGTGAGTGATATTCAGTGTGGAAGCATTTTGATGAGGGAGTCTGTTGTGTTGGAGGAGGAGATGTCTAGACAGCTCTCCTGTGTTAAATTCTCAGTTGGAATTGGAGATTGACACCCTAATTAGTTTCATATTACCAAAGTTTCAACTATATCCATACATCCAGGAGGAACCTAGAAACCAGCAAGGCCGAGACCAAGGACCATCTACTACAGCATAGAGCAGGGATGGGCAAAATTGACCCTCCAGCTGGTTTTTCTGGATTATTTATTTATTTATTTAACATATTTTTATACCATCCAAAACTTATGTCTCTGGGTGGTTTACAATAAAACAAAATAAATAACAACAGAAAAAGTTAAAACGTTATGACAATTTAAAATTTGTAACACAATGTTAAAACTATTAAAACAGTATTAATTAAAACAGTATTAATTAAAAGCCTGGGTGAACAAATGCATCTTTAAAAACTTTTTAAAAGTTGTCAGAGATGGGGAGGCTCTTATTTCAGCAGGGAGTGCATTCCAAAGCTTCGGGGTAGCAACAGAGAAGGCCCGTCCTCGAGTAGTCGCCAGATGAGCTGGTGGCAACTGCAGATGGACCTCTCCTGATTATCTCAATGCTAGTGGGATTCATGACAAAGAAGACGTTCTCTTAAATGCCCAGGGCCCAAGCTGTTTAGGGCTTTATAAGTTATAGCCAGCAGCTTGTATTTTGTCCAGAAACATATTGGCAGCCAGTGTAGCTCTTTCAATATGGGAGTAATATGGTCTCTCCAAGATGACCCAGAGCCCAACCTTTCGGCCACATTCTGGACCAACTGTAGTTTCCGGACTACATACAAAGGCAGCCCCACATAGAGTGCTTTGCAGTAGTCCAGTCTGGAGGTTACCAGCATATGTACCACTGTTTGAAGGTTGTTTATCTCAAGAAATGGACACAGCTGGCTTATCAGCCAAAGCTGATAAAAGGCACTTTTGGCACTGCCTCAACCTACCAGGAAGAGGCTCAGATCCAGAAGCACCCCCAGACTGCGTACCTGTTCCTTCTGGGGAAGTGTAACCCCATCTAGAACCAGCAGATCAAAATCGTCTCCCAGGTTCCGACCCCACACAATGAGTACCTCCGTCTTATCTGCATTCAGTTTGTTATCCCTCATCCAGCCCATCACCGCCTCCAGGCAGACATTTAGGGAGGTTATGCCTTCTCCTAATGATGTTGAAACCCAAATTTCTGGCATCTTCAGGTAGAGCTGAGAAAGATGCTTCTATGTCTGAAACCCTGCAGAGCTTCTGCTGATCCGTGTAGACAACAGTGAGCTAGATGGACCAGTCTTCTGATTCATTGTAGAACATAGAGTTATACTGAGTCAGGCCAATGGTCCATCTAGCTCAGTATTATCTATACTGACTGGCAGCAGCTCTCCAAGGTTTCAGGCAGGAGTATTTCTCAGACCTACCTGGAGATGCTGCCAGGGAGTGAACCTGGGACCTTCTGCATGCTAGATCTAGGATTTTCTGCAAGCATGCAGATGCTCTTCCACTGAGTCATGGCTCCGTTCCCTAAAGGGGATATCTTACAGTGCTTATATGTAGTCACTCATCCAAATGCAAGCCAAAGCAGCCCATGCTTAGCAAAGGGGACAAGTGATGCTCGCTACCACAAAACCAGCTCTCCTCCCAAAAATCATGTAGCAAAACATTATAGAATTATACATTCCAGCCACTTGAGTTGCTGAATTATTGTGCTAAGCCTTAGTAATATTTTTTTTTGTTAGTCAAGCTAGCTTTGCAAATCACCACTATTGTGTTTTGCTTCTCAAAGAAATGTTTAATTATGTTGTCAGAGTATGATTTTAAGAAAAACACAGAGAGGGGATTCTCACGATCGGGCAAATGCGGGCTAAGGGAGCCTAGCCCGCTTTTGCCCGATGGTCTGCTGCCACGAAAGCCGCGTGGCTCCCAGCAGCAAACCCTCTTAATTCCCCCTCCCCTTAGACGAGGTTAGCGGAGCGAGCGCTCTGGTAACCCCATCTTTTTGATCTTGTGTTGCCGTGATGCAGCTCCGCGCCACGGCAACACACAAGGAGACCCCTGCTGGGAGGCTGAAGCAAGCCTTCCGGCCCTGGGGGTCTCTCTAGGATGCCCTGCCCACTCGCGAAGGGCATCTTGGAACTTCCGGGGGCCACGCAGCCCCCGATCTCCGCAGCCCCAACAAGCTCTGTGATGGAGCCGGCAGTCATGTGGGCAGCCGATCCGGCCACCCAGGACTGCTTTTCGGCTTGTCTGCTGGCTCTGCTAAGCCCACTCTCCCCGCAAACCCCTTCCCGGCAAGTCTCACTGATCGTGAGACTCAGAATGATGTATGTAAATTCTTCCACCTCCATGAAAATGAAGGTACAGATGAATTCTAGGGTGTGCTTTTCTCTGCCGTAGTTTGTCTTCAAGCCCTTCGTAAGTTCTCATCTCTCTATTCTTTCTCTCTTTAACTCCATTCTCTTGGATCACTCAGGAGAGTGTGTGTGAGCAAGCCTTGAACATATTCACAGTATTTTGTTTCTTCACAAGAGAAACTTTCTGTGTGAACTAATTGCTGAAACCTTTTTAAGGACAGCCCTTTGGTAAAGGAAGAAACACCTTTATTAACATGTAGAAGAGAAGGATTTGTCACTGTATCCCTTCATGCTCTGGCACATTAACACTGGAAAACTCTTTTTTTTAAAAAATGTCTGTTTTCTCTGTACAAAAGGAGGATTAATATGGCTGAAGGGTCAAATTTTCAAATGGCTTTTCTTAAAGCTGTCACCCACATTTTCTTCTTTGATGTGGTTTAAAACAAAACTTCAGGATAGGTATGTGGCACTCTTGTGCAATTCAAAAAATAATTTTTGAGCAAGTGGTTTTCTTTTTCTTTTTCTTTTCTTTTCTTTTCGCCCCTTCAATTTTTTTTGTCTTTCAGAGTTTTTTTCAGCCCTTTCAGGGGGAGGAGGGAGATACACTTTGCTGAATTGAGCAGGGGGCACTGCTTGGATTGTGTGAGGATCACTGATTTTCTTAACATTATTTGAAGAATGTGTGGAGGATGTCGGAGCAGATGACGGCTCCTCTCTCCTGGCTTATTCTCCTCTTCTCATGGATCTTAGCTGTCTTTTGCATTAGTACCTCCTAGTTGTTTGAGAGAACTCAGTGGAAAATTGACTGAAAACATGGGCATAGCTCACAAAGGGCCCTTCTGCTACGGTTTGCAATCTGTAAGTGAAGTTTCACATGATTTATTCCACATCATAGAAAAAAGCCATCGATTCAAGCCATATGGTATTGGCTGTATTTTTGTATTTTAACCAATTGCATACACAGGGCATGTCTGTGTTCCCCTGCTCTCGCTTGTGGTGTAGTTTTATATCCAGATTTCTATGCAATGTGTTTATATAGTGCCAAGACTTCCAAACAGGTTGAGAAAACTAAAATGTATCTAAAGCAGAATCTACAAATTTAGGCTAAAGCTCACGGTTGCCACCAATCTCCTCATTTTGCTCAGATGCTTTTCTGGCACACAGGCAGAGAGAAGGCTTGAGAGAAGGAAGTCGGTTTTCTGTCACTTGTGCTGGGGTACGGAGATGGTAAGAAACATGAGAGCCTCGCTTACGGCTCAGAAAGGTTCCTGCTGTTTCTTAGCTTCTCAAAAATGGCAGTGGAAAGGAGACCTCTGCGGAGGAGGTCTGTGTTGGGTGTGCTGCTCACCAGAGGGTTGGGGCCACTCGCCACAGGCAAGCTGGCAAGTGGATTTGTAGATGGCTGCTAAATATGCAAACCAAAAAAAAATCATAAATACCACCAAGCCTGTACAGCAGCTCCAGTTTGGTAGAATCTTATCCGTTGTCCACAGAAGACAAGGCTAGTGATTTGATATGGTTACAGTGGATGGCGATATCTATGGCGTGTCGTGTATGTGTCAATTGGACCTTTATCCAATATACAGTAATGTCAGCTTATGTATGATGTAATACCTGTCCATACTTTTTCACACCAGCTCCCAATCCTGGCTAATAGCCTTACATGTCGCCAGCACAATAGGTAAAGGTAAAGTGTGCCATTAAGTCGGTTTTGAATCCTGGCGCCCACAGAGCCCTGTGGTTTTCCTTTTGGTAGAATACAGGAGTGGTTTACCATTGCCTTCTCTGGCGCAGTATGAGATGATGCCTTTCAGCATCTTTTGATATCGCTGCTGCTCGATATAGTACCAGTGGGGATTCGAACTGGCAACCTTCTGCTTGTTAGTCCAGCATTTCCCCACTGAGCCATTAGGTGGCTATGCCAGCACAATAGTGAGATCTTACATGTTGGCCCATTAAAGTGAGCCCATGTTGTGTCCCTGGCATCTAGAAGAGCTGCAGTTTTCAGAAGCCCTTGCAGAGGAGGAGGTAGCCTTTCCTTCATCTGTCTCTGGCTGCCGCTTCGTGCACTTTGAAGCTGCCTTTGACACAGCAGCCCCCCTCGCAGTTCAGCCTTGTCCAGATGAAATTTCCAGTTTGCACCTGATTCATTATCAGAAAATTATCCACAGCCAGAGAGAAGTGAAGAGCCTGGATTTACGATGACATTTTACAAGGCCAGCATCTGGAGGAACACTTAATGATTAAGTGAACCACATTCCCTACCTGAGCCATATGTTTCACTTAAAAAAAAAAAAAGCACACACAGAGCATTCGTTCCTCCAAATGTATATTTCGTTGTCTCTCTACATGTAGCTGCATCTTTGTCATGTCCTGGTCAGACAAACATGGATTTTTTCCACGCACATGATTTTGGTGTCAGTCTAAAATCTACTAGCAGGTGCTGCAAGTGATACCCTAGGATGTGAAGAATATGCACCGGGTCCTTTCCACATGGGGTACTTCCCCAGTATACCCAGAACATTTCTGTGCTTGCACAGGAATTCAATGTATGTGCTTGAGTTGGTGAAGCTCTGGACAGGGGCACTGTGTGTGTGGATTGTACACAGATTAATCAAATAAAGATTATATAGGAAGCTGCCATATACCGAGTCAGACCATTGTCCATCAAGCAGTATTGTCAGACTTCAAGGCTGCAGGCAGGAGTCTCTCTCAGCCCTATTTTGGAGATGCTGCCAGGGAGGGGTAGCCTGTGATAGCCCGATTTTCTACAACCGTGAGAACCACTGGGCTCAGCTGTGAGCCCGGTGGTTCTTAAGCGGGTCACCCGCTTAAGTAGCCTGGTGCTTAAACTGGGTTTACGGTCGGAGCGAGCGCTCCGCAAACCCAGTTTAAGCAATCGTGAGTTGCCGCAGCGCAGCTCCGCGCTGCAGCAACTCACAAGGAGTCCCCCGGAGGGGAGGTGAAAAGCTGCCTCCCGGCTCAGGGGTCTCTCCAGTATGCTCATGCAGGGCATACTGGAGCTTCCGGGGGCCACGCGGCCCCTGATCCACCCAGCCCCATCACAGACCCATCAGTCGTGTGGACGGTTGATCCGGCCACCCAGGGCTCCCACCTTGCTCGTCTGCGGGGAGAGCGGGCTTAGCCTGCTCTCCCCGCAAACCTGGACAAAGCGGGTCTCACTGATCGTAGTCTCCCATTCAAATGCAAACCAGAGTGGACTCTGCTTAGCAAAGGGGACAATCCATGCATACTACCACAAGACCAGCTCTCCTCCCGTTGATTCTCTAATCAACTGCCCTTTGACTAAATGAGTCAACTTTGCACAATGAAAAAAACTCAGTGAGATAATTCAAGTTATCTCTTGGGAGATAACAAAATTGAATGAATAAAACTTATCAGTCACTGTTTAAAGGAAGGACAGACTTTATTGTCTGTTTGTTGTCTTCTTTTTCATTCCCTGTAACACACCAGAACCAAAGTAGACACACACACACACACACACACACACACACACACACACACTTCTTTGTTTTTAGCTCTACTAATAAACATTCATGCCCTCTGACTAATTGACAAAAGCTTTAATTGGCCAGTCTGTTGTGGCCTCTTCACATGCATGTGTGTGTGACTGTGGCATATCTCCGTTAAAAAAATGGATCCATTTATCTTTCCTCCTATAGGTAGAAAAACAGCATGGAGGTGATATTTGGAGCACAAAAATACCATCTCACTTGAAGGGGAAAAATTACATTTCTCCCTTTCCCTGCCCTCACAGCCATTCCTCCACTGAAACTCACAGCTCCCGGGAGTTACTTTCCCAACCTTGGGTCCCCAGATGTTGTACTACAACTCCCATCATCCCATTGCCAGGCACAATGGGCAAAGTTTTTCTAGCTAGACTGTCATTCAACCAGACTGTTGTAGTCCAACAACATCTGGGGAACCAGGGCAGGGAACCCTTGAACAGCACCACCACACATCCTTGTCTCATGCAGGGAGAGGTTTAGGTATGCTGTGAACCACACCTGGATTCTTGGCATATATTGATCAGTTCTCTGATAACAACCCTATCAACAGGAACAAGGGCTGTCCTGGGCCCTTCAGCTATGACAGATCCAAGACAATGTTTCTCTCAGAACGATGAACTCCACCTACCAGCTTCATCAACCCTGCGATTACATAGGAACATAGGAAACTGCCTTACCTTTGGTCCATCCATCTCAATGCTGAAGCTATTCACGCATGCAGGCAATACCAGGCAAAGGAAGCTCGGCCTGCTTTTGCCTGCATGTGCATACTGCCGGGATCAGGCCCGATGCCGGTGGTGCCGCAGTGGCAAACCCGCCTAGGCTGCCATGCTCCAAAACGAGGTTAGGAGAGTGAGTGCTCTCCTAACCCCATTTCTGTGATCTGCGGGGATCCCGGGCAGCTTCGGGGAGGGGAGGGCGGGTCCCCATAATGCACCATGCACTTGCGCAGTACATTGTGGGAACTCTGGGCAGTGGGGCGATGCGGGGCAACACGTCCAGGCACCCCAGCACTCTAAGCTACCAGCAGTAGCAGTGTCCCCAGTCTTCTGCGGGGAGGTATGCTCTTTAGGGCTTCCTCCTCACTAACCCTCTTGCCCTTTTTCACACGAGAAAGGGCTCATAGTCTACACTGGCTGGCAGCAGCTCTCCACGGTTTCAGGCAAGAGTTTCTCCCAGCCCTACCTGGAGATGCTGCCAGGGATTGAAGCTGGGACCTTCTGCATGCAAAGCAGAGATGCTCCACCACTGAGCGATGGCCTCGTCCCCATTACTCGCCTGGTCAAGAGCCACTCATCTTGTTAACGGTAGTTGACTCTTCCAGTTCGTTTTCGCTTCTGATGTTTAAGCAAACCAGGCAGGCCTGCACAACATAAGGCCCGGGGACCAGATTTGGCCTGCAGGGACTATTTTACTAGCCCCCAGGTAGCCTGCAGCAACAGAGGGGCTGGAAACTGCCTTATAGCGCGACCCTATGCATGTTTTCTCAGAAATGTGTTCTGTGGTGTACCCAGTGAGGCTGACTCCCAGGTAAGCATGCCTAGGATGCCTAGCAGCCGGAAAGCAAAGACAGTTTAGGGCAAGGAGAGGACTTGGCCTTTGTTTGGGGCTGGCATACCCTCCAGGGGCCCCACTGACTGAGCAGGGACAGGACCTATGTTCTGGCCACTATCCTTGGTGAAAACAATGGGTCCATTGACAGGAGCAATATCTCCACAAGTAACTAATACTATTTTTTAATTTTAATGTAAGAAAGTGCTAAAATTGACCTTGGCCCCTTCACACCACGTTGTGGATGATTCCTGCCCACCAGGGCATTTGAGTTGTGTAGTTCTAAGTCAGTTCAGAGGGACCATTTCCCCCAGGGCAATTGAACAACCCCTCAGCGTGTGAAATTGCCTAGATTTCCTAAGAGAAAAATGGTTTCTTGGCTGTGGAGAGAGTCCAGGGCTCTCCGCCCAGTCCAGTCGGTAGCATCTGTGGAGCCCCAGCAACTGTCTAGCATGACAGTGTTGAAGCAATGATGGGATTAATTGTCAGTGCCTTGGTTGGAGACACCGCGTGTGTGAGTGAGACAGTCTCCAGTTAGCGACATGGCTATGCTGGCAAGGTTAAATGTAATATCTTATGTAATAGGTTAAATGTAATATCCTCTGCTCCAAGCCCTTGTTGTGCCTGCTCCATAAAGCAACTCCTACATAGACATCAGACTAGTGTTCAGCATGAAACATCCTTTAAAAATATATATATTGCAAAGAAATAGTTACATCTGAAAGTTTTCAGACCTTAAAATAATGTTTAAAAACACTGTGACGTTTTATTTATTTACATTTTTACACCACCCTTCGTCCTAGGGGAGTGAACAACAAATTAACAAACATTAATAACATTTTCATTAAAAAAAATCTGCTAAAAACCAACAAGCACCACGACAACCAGCAATCACAGAAACAGAGGGGAGCTGTGTTCCCTCTAAGGCATGCACATGCTCACACATTTTTTGATGTCCACTCAGTTAATTTTAGATCCCGCTCAGGTTGAATCAGGAAGGCCCCACTCTGAATGCATGTGCGCGCACACTGGCTTGATACTGCCACCCAGAACAAAACTTATTCTGCAAACAGATTAAAAAATTTAGAGAGAAATTAGAGGGGAGTTGCTCATTAACAAAAGTCCTGCAATAAAAGGGCAGCCTTCACTCTCTTTGGAATGGGAGTGAGTAAGCCATGTGGTTCTCACCTCAGAGAGCTCCACAGTCTGAGGGCAACCACCGAGAAGGTCCTGTCCCATATGCTTGACAAATGAGCTTCAGCAGATATTGGCACATGGAGCAGTGCCCTCCCAGCAGACCGAGTAATACACTGAAGTCATTCACACAATCAAAAACTGTGTTCTACCAGATTTGGGAGCTGTGTGTGCTATCAAGTTTCAGTTGTGTGGAAGCAAGGTAGGAGGAAAACCTGGGTAGAAGTGATTGGGTGGAAGCAAGGTAGGAAGAAAAGCTACCCAGGTTTTCCTCCTACCTTGCTTCCACACAACTGAAAACTGGGAGCACACACAGCTCCCTAACCTGGGTAGGACATAGTTTTTGATTGTGTGAATGACCTCAGTGTGTTACATAAACACAAGGTTGGAAGCTGGGAGCCTGAGTATGAGCAAAGCCCCAGCTAGATAGGGTGAGCATACCCTACCCAGATTCTGTCCCTAGCTTCAGAACAAGGTAGGAAGAAAAATTGCCACTGTGAATGGGGATGGTGGGAGTTGTAGTTCAGCAACATCTGGGGACCCAAGTTTGAGAATCCTTGACCTAGGTGACCTCAGGCAGGGTGCTATTCTTTCAATCTCAAGCCACCCATCCCCACATTTGATACAACACTGAAGAGAAATGGAACACTGTTGGGAGGAGAACTGGTCTTGTGGTAGCAAGCACGAATTGTCCACTTTGCTAAGCAGGATCCTCCCTGGTTTGCATTTGAATGGGAGATGACATGTGTGAGCACTGTAAGATATTCCCCTTAGGGGATGGGGCGATTCTGGGAAGAGCATCTGCATGCTTTCATGCTGAAGGTTCCAAGTTCCCTCCCTGGCATCTCCAAGATAGGGCTGAGAAAGATTCCTGCCTGCAACCTTGGAGAAGCCTCTGCCAGTCTGTGCAGACAATACTGAGCTAGATGGACCAATGGTGTGGTCAGAGAGGGAACTTGGAACCTTCTGCATGAGATGACACCAATGGTGTGACTCAGTATAAGGCAGCTTCCTATGTTCATGTGAGCCCTAAGCAGAGAGTTCTACCTCGGCCAAGTGAGCAGAGAGGCACCTTTTAAAGTGGTGATTCTCTTACATTTAATGCCAGGTGCAACTGGCCTTATCCAGCCCCAGCACAGCATCCTTCCAGTGGTGGTTGCTTGTGTCTACCTTGTTAGCTTACTTTCCTTAAGGAAAGCAAACTTATGAGATCACCCTGCATTCTGTGAAATGGAAACATACCAACGGGGATTCGAACCGGCAACCTTCTGCTTGTTAGTCAAGCATTTCCCCTAACCCCTGCTAACTTGGCAAAGAGGCAACTTTTAACGTGGTGATTCTCTTTATTTAGCAGGGGGAGAGTAACTGGCCCTATCCACCCCCAGCACAGCATCCCTCCAGTGACAGTTGCTGGTGTCTATCTGATGTTTCTTTTTAGATTGTGAGCCCTTTCGGGACAGGGATCCATCTTATTTATTTGTTATTTTTCTGTGTAAACCGCCCTGAGCCATTTTTGGAAGGGCAGTGTAGAAATCGAATAAATAAATAAATTTTCCCCGCTGTACCACTTAAAGGGGAAGAGAGCTGCTGCTACTACTACAAATATGTATGTGCACTTTTCAATAAAAAGCTGGTCTTTGGTAGCTTCCCAAAGCTTCCCATGGGTATGTTTCCCAGACCTATATCGGGCAGCAGCAATATGGGAAGAGGCAATGGTAAACCCCTCCTGTATTCTACCAAAGAAAACCACAGGACTCTGTGCGTGCCAGGATTCAAAACCAACTTGACTGCACACTTTACCTCCCCCCCCCCAATTGAATTTTTATTGATTCTAACAGTAATAATATTCGACTGCACACTTTACCTTTACCTATTGTGCTGGCGACATGTAAGGCTATTAGCCAGGATTGGGAGCTGGTGTGAAAAAGTATGGACAGGTATTACATCATACATAAGCTGACATTACTGTATATTGGATAAAGGTCCAATTGACACATACACGCCACGCCATAGACATCTCCATCCACGGTAACCACATCAAATCTTTACCTTTAGTAGCAGCTCTAGGGAAGGTCCTGGGAAGTACTATACTTCCCAGTGCTCCATGCGCCCCTTCCCAGAAGTCTCTGGGGCTTGACAAGGCTCCATTTCACTTAACAACCCCACCCACCCCCACCACTGGGGAAATCACGGCACTGCATGGTGAGAACAGTTATCTCTGCACAGTTCTGGGGGCGGGCCGGAGGCAGTGTGGCATATCTAGCTTTGACCAAGGCTTTGTACAGGCCCAACAGACAGTTCGTTGGGGAGCTGCCCTAGTGTTCAAGGAAGGCCCCCGTGGCCCCCAGGCTTGCAGTAAAGAACACTGGCACACTGAGTGCAGGCAAGGTGCTTTGACCCCTCAAGGGCATTCTATGAAGCTGGGCTGCACAACTCCCATCATACCTGGCTGTTGGCCACGGTGGCTGGGGATGATGGGAGTTGTAGTCCAACAATAACTGGAGGGCCAAAGTTGTGCAGCCCGGCTCTAAAGACGTGAGTATGCTTGTTGTTTAGTCGGGCTTGCAGAACAGGTGGGGTTTTGTGTGCAAAACTGCAGCCATGTTAAATCTGCTAAGATCACATCAAGACAGAAGAGGCAAGTCTCTCACTAGTCTATTGATGGGTTCCTTCATTTGCGTGTGTATTAGTCTTTTTAATGCCCCCAGTAGTCTCCCCTGTTCCCTTGGGACAGAGCAAGGTATAAATTTTGAATCGATACAGGGATGGCTGAAGCTAAGGTCTTCTGCTGCATTAGGCAGTTTGGTCAGGGTCTGGAATAAGAGATCCATCTCCATCAGCATGTTCCCTTTTCAAAAAGACAAGTTAATGATGGGTGACCAACCTATTGTGAAGCGGCTCTGCAGTCCCTTTCTCGGGCGGCTGCTCAGTGCACGGAATTTGGAGAAGACCTGCCACGCATATGGCTGAAAGGATTAGCCTGTTCATGCATAGTCAAACTCTGGCAGCAGATGGCCAGTTCAGCTGTGTGTGTGTGTGTGTGTGTGTGTGTTTGTGCGTGTGAGCGTGCACGCGCAAAATCTTATCATAGATTTGTTGTCTTTGTCCTCAGCTAACTGTAGTATATTACCAAAGTTCACCAAAGACAGCTGGAAAGTGCACAACCTTAGTCCATGTGAAATCTGTTGCCCCAATATGTTGCTGTGTGAAGTCTGACCTTTCAGTGGAATAGGAAGTGTGTTTTAATTTTTATTTTTAGGCTACAGTCATGTGAACACTTTACCTGGAAGTAGGGACATAGCAAGGTTGGTGTGGGCCCTGGGTCGAGAAGATGGGCCTTGGGGGCCCCGCCTTCTCCCCTCCCCAGCCCCATACCTTTGCTGCAGAAGAACTATATGGACCTGGTGAAAAGCAAAACATGCTCAGCATGCCCTTTCTCTTGCTTCCATACAAACAATATCATACACTCCCTACACTCTGACCAGGAGCCAGCAACTTGCCAATGAGTCAGGGAGGTGAGAAAGGAAGAGTTGGCTGTTTCCCAGCCAGCGGGACCCCTTCCCTCATGGACCTGGGCCATTGCCCGATATAGCTATTCCTCTGCCTGGAAGTAAGCCCTGTTGGATAGGGGCATTTATTTCTGAGTAAATGTGCATGGGATTGTGCTGTTATAGCGAACTATGTTCCTGATATTTCTCTCATCAGCATACAATGGAAAAATGCGGTGCAGATGAGTTCATGTTGCAGAACAGTGTGCAGCCTGTACAGTTTTTGCATTTCTTGCCATGTTCAGTACAAGGTGTGTTTATGTGTGTGTGAAAGAGAGAGCGAGAGAGAGCGTGAGAGCGCACCAAAGAAAGTGTAATTGTAATTTACTCATTCTTATCTGGATTTTCAAAAGGTGAATGTTTACAAAGATGTGAGTATGCAGATACCTTCCCTTAGCTAGAAAAATCCACACTTGTACTGACAAAGTGTTTAGAATATGAAATAGAATCGATAACCATGTGAATGGTGGAAAGAAATATGTTTGTAGGCGTGAAACTTTCAGGATAACCCGTCTCATCCCTGTTCAGCAGATTGAAAGTTCTTTTGCTCGGGCTCTTTTGTTCGCCTTTCCTGTTGCTGTCATCAGAAGCCCTCTTAAAGGCTGCTTCACACACTATTTGAACTGCATCCCCAAATCAGGTAGAATTTCACCTACATCTTTGTATGTGAATGTAGGTCACCAGGATGGTTGTGGGTGTTGGGAAGTATTAGGAGCATAGGAAGCTGTCATATACTGAGTCAGACCATAGGTCCATCTAGCTCAGTATTGCCTACACAGACTGGCAGCGGCTCCTCCAAGGTTGCAGGCAGGAATCTCTCTCAGCCCTAAACAGAAATGGGACAAATTGTGGAAATGGACGTCGGATGTAACACCCCCCCCCCCCGCGATTACCTGATGTGCCTTGAAATCCCCCACCTCCGAGTTACAGTACTACCTGCATATACTTCATAACATTGTGGGTTTCCAAATCATTGTGTGTAAATCTTTGTAGATACTGTATATCATGTACAAACAACCACTTTGTATATAATTGTGCTTTGGCAACGTACTGTATGCTTTGGTAGTTTGTTGGTTCAATAAAAAAATCTTGTCCTATAAAAAAAATAAATCTCGTCCTATCTTGGAGAAGCCAGGGAGGGAACTTGACACCTTCTGCTCTTCCCAGAGCAGCTCCATGCCCTGAGGGGAATATCTTGCAGTGCTCACACATCAAGTCTCCCATTCATATGCAACCAGGACAGACCCTACTTAGCTAAGGGGACAAGTCATGCTTGCTACCACCAGACCAGCTCTCCTCCTTATTGATTATGTGAACAGTGTGTAGCTGCTGCTCAGGGGTCCCTCAACGTGGCTTTGCTTATTAGCCAACCATTCCTTCTGGTTGCCATCAGCCCCTTCCCCTCAAGCTGTTTCCTCTCCCTTACATGGGGCCTTTTTTTGGGGGGGGGGGCAGGAGATTCCAGCAGTATCTCCCTGCAGCTGCCACCTCCTACAGAAGCCCATTGGGAAGAGGCTTTTTGTGTTGAGCAGAATCATTCTTACCCCTGGACCTCGGACCCCCCCCCCCGCCCCGGTCCATGGCCTCCAAGGGCCCAGGGGGCCTCAGGCTGCCACCCTGTGCCTGCCTCGCCATGCCTTGCCACCAAAATTTACCTTAATTTTAGCTGCCAATGTGTGCAGCCCGGGGTGTGTGTGTGGGGTGTGTGTGTGTGTGAGCCGAGCAGGCTGCTGCTCAGGGGCACGGCATTATACAAGCTGCAGTCAGAAATAGCTTCCTTGCAATGTAAGTACAGTTCCACAGCAGTGGGAAACTGATCCTTACTGCAAGCTCAGGAAATACTAAAGATGAAAGTGTGAGGGGTAAGGATGATGGCAGCAGTGTAGGGAGGGCATAGCGGCAGGCTCTTTGCCCTGACGGCGGACTCCACGGTGGCAGCGATGGAGAAGGCCTGGCGGTGGTCCCCTCTAAATTTTTTTCCATCTCTGTGCGGAATGAGTTTTGTTCTGGGTGGCAGTATTGAGGCAGTGTGTGCACACCTGCATTGAGAATGGGGCCCTCCTGATTCAACCTGAGCAGGATCGAAATTGAACTGAGCGGACATCCACAAAGTTGTGAGTGCGCATATGCGCATGTGCGCATGCCTTAGAGGGAACAGTGGGCGGTGGCCTCCCCGCCCCCAGTGATGGTGGAGGCATGCAGCTGCTGCCTGTGCTTTAGCTGGCTCTGACCGCCCCCCTCCCCCCAGGCAGCTGGGATTGAAGTGTGTGCACGTGTGTGCCCTCTTTGCCAGCTGCCTTGTGACAGTCTGAGCCCGGAATGACTGGGAAGCAACAGCGGGCTGTGGGAGCACCATGTGCTGCTCGGGATGGGCAGCATGCTGTGGTGCCACGGAGTGGAGTACAGCGGCGAGCAGCAGCAGTGGCTGGTGAGCTGGCCAGCAGGGGAGGGGAGCTGGGAGAGGTGGCCCCCGTGGCAGGGTGAGGGAGCAGCTCCAGAAGCAGGGAGTGCGGGTGCTTCGGACCTGCCTGTCCAGTTGTAGCTCCGCCCTTGGGTGAAGGGATTAAGCCAAAGGCTTCCAGGAAATGGTGGCTTTGGAGAAGAGATGTCCAGGAAGAGAGTGAAGGGTCCCTTTAGGAATGCCTTGACTTCTGCCTGGACCTTTTGAGTCTACCATCCAGGCCAATCCTGTCCTAGTGTAGCAGACAAAGTTGCACATGCGCAAGAAGGCTTTGTAGTTGTGCGGATGCTTAAAGTTGTGTAATCTCTTGTGCTTTCGTTGCACCTGTGCAAGCTTTGTGCTGGTGCAACAAAGACAGAGGAACATGAGTTGACATTCCAACTATTGTAGTGCTAGTGCAATTTGAGAAGTTACACACACACTGTGGAGCTGCGCAAAGTTGTGGTGCTCTCTGCTGTTGCACAGTTGCTAGTGGAAGATCTTCTCCGGAACATGTACAAGGTGCCACGACAAGGCTGCACAACCGGTTGTGCTGTACTTGGTGCATCTTGGCAGCGTCTCCCACCACTGCACTGCCTAGTCTGGAATAGACATTCCTTTCTGCAACAGCAATGCACGAGGGCAACGTTACTCTGGAATGCAGGCTGGCTCCCAAGTTAGCGAAACAAGCTAGCTCAACATCCTGCATTAGTCTGGACATCAACCAGTGTGTCCTGACAAAGGCTGGTGTTGTTTACTTCCTGACTCCCTCTTGATGGTTCCTTTACTTAGCTCGCTCTTGTTTTCTTTATTCTGAAGCTAATATCATTTTAGGAGTCTTGGGAAGTGGGGAGAAGGAAAGTAAATGATGTGATTTAAAGTATGGACATCGTGCAAATCTGCCTTCCTTTTAAGAAAATGGAGACAAAAGGCAAAAGATGCACTGCACATTATCAGATGATTCCCAGGAGCTTCTGTTGATTTGGATTAAGGGGATTTCAAAAACCAGAGCACATATTTTGTTGTTTGTTCGAGGGGGGAAAGGCACCCATGTAAGATCAAGAGCCATAATCAACACTCCAATGATGGTTTGTAAGGCAGTTGAAGGTGGTATGATACAGCACTGTTTCCTCTAAGGTATACACATTGCTTTTGTATTCCATTCTTCTCTCTGGTCAAACAGGTTTTGCAAGTTATTGAACCACTGCAGAAACTACTACTACTATGAATATTTTTATACCGCTGTTCACAAAGAGTTTTACGTAGAAAAATATAACACATAAATAAAACGGCCCTCTGTGCCCAAAAGGCTCACAATCTAAACAGAAACATAAGGCAGATACCAGCAACAGCCACTGGAGGGATGCTGTGCTGGGGATGGATAGGGCCAGTTACTCTCCCCCTGCTAAATATAAGAGAATCACCACTTTAAAAGGTGTCTCTTTGCTCAGTTAGCAAGGGTAACCTGTGAACATAGATGATAATGGGGTGAGTACACACCTCATAGGCAGCAATGATTTTCTCAGACCATCTTCAGCTCTTTAAAAAATCTGTCCCTCGTGTCCAGTGGGAGGCAGGAGAGAGAGGAGATTTCATCCAGTTCCAACATTTCACAGCTAACTAATGCTGCAGTTCTGTAAGGGAGGTAGCAATGCCTAACAGAATTCTCAGAAGAAAAGTCTCAGTCTTTGTAGCTTCTTAAAGGCTAACTTATTTTAAGAGCATGAGCTTTTGAAGACTTTTTGTCAAATGCTGAAAGTGACTGAATGTCAGCAGGCAACTTAATAACATTTGTTTGCCTTTGAAGAGGAACCACTCTGATGGAATCTTCATCTTTACTTCTTCCATAAGGTTTTATAACAAGAGAGGTTTGCATGGCCCCTACTGAGACCTTAAATCATTCAGTTACATTTTTGTATCGGTTCTTGTTCTGTCGTTCACCTTGCATTCATTCTGTCCTTCCACTCACATTTATTTGTTTAAAGACAGCTTCTTCGGGGTCCTTGATGGAATGACTAGAACACTTAAAAGTGTTTGCTTACAAGGTTGCATGTTGTTGATTTTTGCTGTGGAGGGTGAGGAATACTCCTTTAGTCAGATCCATGACCATTCATTCTCTTTCATAGACAAGATCCACACTGGCCTATAGTATGTACATAAGTTTTGGGCGGTATAAACAAATGTTAAATAAATGAATGTAGACTGCTGCTGGGACTATTGATAACAGATCATGTATATAATCTTCATAGGCAAGATATCCTGACTAATGGAGTGCTTGTGCAATGAACAAAGTTGCACTAGTGCAAAGAGATTTCATAGCTGCACTAAAAAGCCGGGATTTGCAAAATGCTGCTGTTGCACAAAAGCTTCCTTTTTGAGAAATGAAGCATGCCACAGGTTGCACAACTGTTGCATGAATGCAAACATGCTTTCTTTTCTTTTTTTTCAAATTCAATTTTTATTAATTTTTAACAATAATAACCATAACAATCATAGTAAACACAAATGGACTTCCCGCGCACCTCTCTTCGTGAAATTACAACTATAAAGTTTACCCTTATTATAATAATAGTAAAAAACACAAATTTAAACCTTTAAAGTTAAAAGAAAAGGGGAAAAAAACCATTAATCTACCCAACCTTCATTTCAAATCAAATCCTGCTGTAAGATCAATAATAGGAAACATTCTGGCCACCGTGGATACATACATGAAGAAAGTCAAGTCATTTGTAGAAATTACTCCTTGTGTTATTCCCAGCAGGAAGGCTTCTGGCTTCTTGAGAAGAACCACTTTCTTTAATTCATTATATATCATGCCCCAATAGGCCTTAGCCTTCCCATAAATCCACCATGTATATACATATACACACACACATATGTATACATGCCCGCACTTCAAACATTTAATGCAAACATGCTTTCAACACGAATTTTGTAGCACAAGCTTCAGACTGAGCACACATATTGAGGCCAAAAGCTCTGCACCTGTGCAATGTCCTTCTGTGAGTGTTTCTTCAGTCAGGTCATCAGTCATTGAGCTTCGTGTATAGGCACCTTGGACATTGTAGACTGCATTGTTAGGGCCTGCAATAATGCTTTCAGTGTTTGTAAAGGACATGACTGGCACTTTGATCTAGCCTTGACCCGTGATGTTGGTGTCCAATAGTTATTTGGTTGTCAGTAAGTTGTAGTTTCAAGTCGGGTGGCTGTCAGTAGGCTATCATGGGCCTCCCACCTACTTACAACTTGGTTTTTTAGGTCCCATTGCTCTCAAGAACATAGGAACATAGGAAACTGCCATATATTGAGTCAGACAATAGGTCCAACTAGCTCAGTATTGTCTACACAGACTTGCAGCGGCTTCTCTAAGATTGCAGGCAGGAGTCTCTCTCAGCCTTATCTTGGAGATGCCAGGGAGGGAATGTGGAACCTTCTGCTCTTCCCAGAGTGGCTCCATCTCCTGAGGGGAATATCTTACAGTGCTCACACATCAAGTTTCCCATTCAAATGCAACCAGGGTGGACCCTGCTTAGCTAAGGGGACAAGTTATGCTTGCTACCACAAGACAAGCTCTCATCTCAGGGATAGGCTGTTGGTCACATGATTTCCTTGGGTACCTCTTGATCGAGTACTACATAATAACATGAGGCGTCCTGTTTTATTATATGGCTTGTATTGTACAAGTTGTTTCCAGGATGCACTTCTGGCCATTGTAATGTATCCACTCTTTTAGGTTGGTAGCTGAAATACCAAATACATTTGTCTTCATTCTTATCAGTGTTTGTAAAGGTCATTTGGAGCTGAACACATAAGAGTTATACCTTGTCCCTTGGCTATAAATTGCTGCAGGTGATGACTGGGGTTGTGGAAATAGGTATAATAGTCAGTTGGTTTCCCATATAAGGTGGTCTTCCAGTATGTCCTTTTCTAACAAAACCATGGTTTCCAGAAATTGGATGTATGTTGTGAAAGAGAAGAGGCTCAGACCTGTAGGATGGAAGGTGGCGAAATTCCTCACCATCTACCCAAATGATAAATATGTCCAAATGAGCCCAAATGACTTGTACAAAGTGGTTTAAATGGTATCTATTCAGAAAATGTCCCAGATCAGCCATGAAGATGTGTTGCCCATTGGAGTGCCATGGGTTTTTAGGTATAGTGTGCCTCTAAACCTGAAATAGTTGTGTGTGAAGGCATGAAAGTTGTGAGACTGTGATGGCTCTATCTCTGCAGACCATCATCCTATGGGATGTGTGTAGATAATGATTGTCTGTCCATAGTTGCTCAGATAATTTCCTGTAGAAGTTCTTTAATACTTTTATGTTTGCTTAAGGTGTCTACAGTGCTCTTTAAGAAGCTTGTTTTGGCAACTTTCCGTCTGAGGATTGTGTGGACATGCCAGATATGATGGCATTAATACCAGAAACTATCCAGGAATGCTATGGATTAAGGGACATTGAAATGCAACCTGCCTAGAGAGCTGGAGGCTGTTGGTTTGAATTCCCGCTGGTGTGTTTCCCAGAACCCCTCGCTATGTCCCTGATTAAAATAGATAGAACATGTCATGAAATTGTGGAAGGGTTTTTTAAAAACTTTTTTTTTTAAAGTGAACCACCCATAAATATTCTTGATCTTCCCAAGAAGCACTGTCAGATTTCCTAATGAAGTCTGGCCCTATGTCCTTTGGCTGCAACTGTCTGTTTTGAAGATTTGTTTGTTATACGAACATACATTGAGATCAAAGAGAAAAGGTCCAGGGGAATTGGTTGCTGACAAAGTGGCTACAGCTGCACCATTTAAATCTGGGGAGAAACTCCTCCCCCGCCCTTTTATAGATCCTTGTCGAGGTAGGGGGCTCTTTCCAACAGAACAGTTTGCTTCCATGGGCTCTCTGGAATATTTTCCTGTGCATTTGTATCTTGATGTATAGAAGATTTTATAACAATGTTTTACACAATCTGTCTTGGCAGCCCAGAGAGATATTGTCCAGTTTTATTTCCCTCCCCAGTTTCCTCCTGCCAAAAAGACTGTCAGCTTCTAAATTTTGATTATTTAGGTAGAAGAGGGTGCCAAAAAGGGAAAACAAACACAGTTCCAGCTCTTAGGAGCATGGTTTGCCCAGTCTCTGACCTTCTGGATTTCAACATCTTCTTGTCCACTCACATGTATTACAGTCCCCAGCCCCCAATTACCAGTGAATTGAATTTAGAATTGTGGTATTTGAAAATGTCAAGGAGAATCAATAGGAAAGCTCTTGGGGCCCAGTCTTGGTAGACTCAGCACATTTTAGAGCAGATCTGAAACTTCGTCCCTGAAAAATCTCTTAGGGGCTCTGTAGATGGCTTCTGAACTGATCCCATAAGGCAGTGTGCTTCCTAAACATCTGATGGCCGAAGCACACGGGGCTCTTACTGCTGACAAGGGTGTAAGAATAACAGCTGCCCATTCCTTATCTGAGTCACTGATCTGGATGTGCATCCTGGTTGGAAAGAGGCAAGGCTTGCACCGAGACTCATGAGAGAGGCAATGGGCATCCTCCTCAGAGAGCAGATCATTCTGCTGCATCTCTGCATTGGGACTGAGTGGATGATCAAATGGCAGCCAATGCAGAAATGCATCAAAATTACTCTCTCCTCCCCCAGTGGAGACCAGAACAGCGAATCATGCAGAGATACCTCAAGATTACAAAGTATCCTGCTGTGAGTGGTGGAATGAGGAGACAAATTAAATTTCTCAAAGCACACTCATGTTCCAGCATCTAGCTCGGTACTTGGAATGTCTTATGAGTGCCCCAGGTGAATCTCCTCAGGGAGGCCATTCTGCACAGTCACCCCCCCCAAACTAAAGGCCCTAGATCTGCTCTCCCCTCCGCCCCCACCCTCGAGCCGTAGGAAAAAGGCGATAGGACCTTGCACAGCACTGATTCAGATGAAAAGTCTTCTTTGTTGTCTAAATGAGCTGGTTGGGCAGCTGAGAGTTCTGTTATCTCCCTCCCGCTGCATCATTTGCTGATGCAACTGAACGCACTCGAAAGGCACCAGCCTCCAATGGTTTCCCAGTCTCATGTGCTGTGACCTCATGTTGTGACACTTCAGCATCTGGCAGTCCAATGTCCTCTCCTTTTGCTCAAAGGACAAAAGTGGGATAATATCATGGTTGCCAGCTGACTTTTACTTTAAAGGATGCCATTATTATTATAAACGATTGCCCTTTTATTCCCCCCAAAGATCAGAACTGCATGCAACAGAAAAGGTATCCTTTGCCGAGGGGGTATTGCAGCCCCTTGAACTTGGATCATAACTATGTAGCCTCTTTTTCAATTCTCAATATTTATTTATTTATTTATTTATTTATTTGGATCCAGCAGAGAGTTTGGTCTTGGATCTGGGAGACTTGGATTCAAGTCCTGTCGTGGATCTGTTGTATTATCATGGATTCACTGAACGTACTGCAGGCATTGTGGGGCAAGTGGTTGCCTACTGGGTTAACTGCAGAGGCATGGTTGAACTGGGGACCTCCTGGTACATGGCTCAATCTCCCAGATGCTATGCTGGCTCCCTTTTTATGCATTAGTGCAGTAGAGGCTCTCAGGACATGCTCAGAGGCAATCTCATCAGGACTTTGTATGTGCTGGGGCTGACAGGATAACAGAAAGATGCTACCTAAGCCAGAATCATGGTTATTTTCCCTTGCTTCTTCTCAAGAACTTGCATGACTTGGGTGGAGATTTTAGCTCTTGAGGAGTTCCTCTTGTGGTAGAAGGATGACAAGTGAGCTAAACAATTATCTGAAGTTCTCCTGTTGAGCATGTAGGGAGTGCGTCTCTCTCTTTCTCTCTCTCTCCCTCTCCCCCCCCGCCCACACAGAACCAAGAGGGGGACATTCAAAGGCGGGGGGTGTCTGTCTTTAAGGGTGGCGGAGGGTGCACTTACCCCTCCCTCCTCTTCCTTCTCCCCAACGGCACTTGGGTTTTTTGAAAGTCCACCGGGGCAGCAGCTTACCTACTTGCTGTCCCGTTGCCCACTTGACTGGAAGTAACCAGAAGTACCTGACACACTTATGTGCATTGGGCGCACGCTGGGCATGTTGCACACACGCATCTGACATTTGTGCTCGTGAGCATGCTGTGCGCATGCATGTATCTGATGCGCACAGGCGTGTTGGGTACTTCCGGTCAAGGGGGCAAATGGGGCAGCAGGGAGGTAGGCTGCCGCCCTGATGGACTTTCAAAAAACCGAGCGCCGGTGGGGGGAAAGCGGAGGGAGGGGTAAGTGCACCCTCCCCCACCCTTAAAGACAGACCCCCCTTGCCTTTGAACCAGCAGAATTGCCGGTCGTTCGAACTGGTTCGGAGGCCCATATAGGGTTTCCGGACCGGTTCCATGCATATCTCTCTCTCTCTCTCTCCCCCCGCAACATACACACACACACTCACACTTTCCATTTTGTATTAAAATGCTCAAAATGTTAACAGCAGCTAATGAAATATACTACAAATCAAAGCTAGTTTCCCCCTGTCCCCATTTTCCTCTCCTTCCGTTGTTTCCCCCATGTTGAACTTTAGGTTGCAGCCTCCTCAGGGCAGGGAGCTGTCCTCCTGTGCTTTGTAAACTATCACACATACTGATGGCCTTACACAAACGGTAATAATAAGAATTCCAAATCCTCTTCCAGGGCCGGGCCGGGGTGAGGCAGAGACGAGGGAATGCATCTATTACAATGCCAACTGGGAACTGGAGAAGACGAACCAGAGTGGTGTGGAGCGCTGCGAAGGAGAAAAGGACAAGCGCCTGCATTGCTATGCCTCCTGGAGGAACAACTCTGGCTCTATTGAACTGGTGAAGAAAGGCTGCTGGCTAGATGACTTCAACTGCTATGACAGGTAATCGAGAATGGTTGGAACCTGGGAGCACATTTGAGTTTTTCTTTCATTTGAGTTCCCAGCAGGGCTTGACAAATCCCAAGTGCAAGAGAGCCATGGCACCTTGAAATTTAACCGTGGTGCCTAGCCTAGGATATTCAGAGTTATTTGATACAATCCTGCTTCTATTCTGAGTATGCTACTTGTCAAGGGGCTGAAGAGAAGCCCGTTTACCCTCCTCCACAATGTCTGTCACTAAATTTGGTAAATTTGGTCAAGTTTCCATTGTCTGGTGCCCAGATTTTTGGGCTGGCTTCAACGTTAAAAGAGAATTTGTCAAGGCATGGTAAACAGCCTCTCTTTGGGGAACAGGATACTATTCTCCCAACTCAGTTCATGAAATGCAGATATTTGTTCTGGGCTATGCCCAAGGATAAAGGGGCTCACAATCTTTCTTTTTTTGAAAAAGTATTTAGTATTGATTGGTGGCTAAAGATCGAATTTAAATTGCAGAGCTGAACCTTGTTTGCTAATATTCTTACCCTTAACTAGCTAGTTATACCTACTACCTCTTCACCTGGCAAGTTATGGACAAACTGGCTATTCACTGTCTCAATGGAGCAAATGCTTTGGACATCAAAGAGGTTTATTTTTGACCACAGAATAATTATGTTATCTATAGTGGGCCTGATATAGTCACAGGTGCATTGATTTAATGATTACATATGGAATTGGAAAGCAGGTTGCAGTAATTTCAGTTTCTGGATTAAGAGTGACAAACGGATTAATAATATGCAGTTCAACAAAACTTGCCCTCATGTTTTTTTCTGTTTTGAAAACGTTGCTGCTGCTGCTCTTTACTTCCTCCAAAAGCTTACCCTCACCCCTAGTCAAATGCATATTTTTGAAACTGGTGATACAATTGATTGAAACATATTTGAATCTCAATTCTGCCTTTGCAAAACAAAAATAAGTTACATTTTGCCCATAGTAAGTTTTCTAATTCTGACGGATAGAGCTCCTGAAATATGAACAGCTCACTGAAATTATCAGCAGGTGACAACAGTACAATATTATATGCTACTTGAGAATGCCACGCTGATTGCTAATCAGTACACTGTGTGGTATCAGCCTTATATTTGAGAGTAATCGCATTGCAGGCCTGTGATTGAGGATTCCCTCTCCCGGCCCTATTTTGGCAGAGATGCTTCTATGAATTTGGCAGCACCCTCTGTTAAATCCTTTGGAGAACATGTTGGGGCACAGGTGACAAGACTCTTGTGGGTTTATTTTCCCTGTCAATTAGTCTTCAGTTGCTTCTATTAAAAAGGAAGACTAGAGGGTGAATTCCACCAGGCCTAGCACCACTACTGCCAGAGAATTTATTTATTTATTTTACTTGTTCAATTTTTCTACCACCTTTTCCAAGGTGGAGATATGATAGAGGTCTATAAAATCATGCATGGTGTGGAGAAAGTGGATAGAGAGACATTTTGCTCCCTCTCACATAACACTAGAACAAGGGGTCATCCCATGAAACTGCCAAGAAATGTAGGACCAACAAAATGAAGTACTTTTTCACACAACGCATAATCAACCTATGGAATTCTCTGCCACAAGACGTGGTGACAGCCAACAGCCTGGATCACTCTTTAAGAGGGGTTTAGATAAATTCATGGTCTATCACTGGCTACTAGTCTGAGGGCTATAGCTCACCTCCAGCTTCAGGGACAAGATGCCTCACGTTGCAGGGGAGTAGCAGTAGGAGAGAGGGCATGCCCTCAGCTCTTGCCTGTGGGCTCTCCAGAGGCATCCGGTGGGCCACTGTGTGAAACAGTTATTGTACACCGCCCAGAGCCTCTGGATGGGGCGGTTTATAAATGTAATAAATAAATAAATAATAACAGGATTCTGGACTAGATAGGCCTTGGGCCTGATCCAGCAGGACTTTTCTTATGCTCTTAGAACATAAGAACAGCCCTGCTGGATCAGGCCCAAAGCCCTTCTAGTACAGCATCCTATTTCACACAGTGGCCCACCAGATGCTGCTGGAAGCCACAGGCAGGAGTTGAGGGCATGCCCTCTCTCCTGCTGTTACTCCCCTGCAACTGGTACTCAGAGGCATCCTGCCTCTGAGGCTGGAAGTGGCCTATAGCCCTCCAACTAGCGGCCGTTGATAGACCTCTCCTCCATGAAGTTATCCAAACCTCTCTTAAAGCCATCCAGGTTGTTGGCTGTCACCACATCTTGGGGCAGAGAATTCCACAAGTTGATTGTGCGTTGTGTGAAAAAGTACTTCCATTTGTTGGTCCTAGATTTCCTGGAGTCAATTTCATGAGATGACCTAGTGTTCTAGTGTTATGTGAGAGGGAGAAGAATTTCTATCAGCTTTCTCCACACTATGCATTATTTATTAGACCTCTATCATGTCTCCCCATGGTTGTCTTTTTTCTAAACTAAATAGCCCCAGATGTAGCTTTGCCTCGTAAGAAAGATGCTCTAGGCCCCTGATCATCTTGGTTGCCCTCTTCTGCACCTTTTCCACTTCTACAATGTCCTTTAGATGTGGTGAACAGAATTGTACACAGTACTCCAAGTGTGGCCGCACCATAGATTATAATATTAGCCGTTTTATTTTCAATGCCCTTCCTAATGATTCCTAGAATGAAATTGGCCTTTTTCACAGCTGTTGACACTTTCAACGAGCTGTCCACCACAACCCCAAGATCCCTCTCCTGGTCAGTCACCAACAGCTCAGATCCCATCAGTGTATACTTGAAGCTGGGGTTCTTCATCCCAATGTGCATCACTTTACACTTGCCAACACTGAATCGCATTTGCCACTTTGTTGCCCACTCCCCCAGTTTGGAGCGATCCCTTGGGAGCTCCTCACAATCCATTTTGGATTTCACTACTCAAAAGAGTTTGGTATCATCTGCAAATAAGGCCACCTCGCTGCTTATACCTGCTTCTTATGGTTTACAAAAGTTAAAATATAATTAAACTCCATAAAAATCACATTTAAGATCTTAAAATCAGTTAAATAGTAAAAACCATAAAACACCAAAAAAACAACAACCATAAAAAAGACAACAGATGTAGGAGAGCTGAGAGAACCAGCAGCCCCTAACTGGTAAAAGCCTGAACAAATAAAAAGGTCTTTAGTTGTTTTTTAAAAGCAGCCACAGATGTCAAAGAGTGGACGTTCACTGGGAGAGCATTCTAGGGGCAACAACAGAGAAGGCCCTGTCCTGCGTGCAGGACAGATTAGCCTCTCTCAACGTCAGCACATGAAGCAAAGACCCCCCTGAGAAAAGTGCTGGGTGGACAAAAGCCCTTGGGAGCAGGCGATCCGTCAGGTATCCAGGGCCCAATCCATTAAGGGCTTTAAAGGTAATAACCAGCACAATGAATTGGATTCGGAAACAAATTGGCAGCCATTACAACTCTTTCAAAGTAGGTGTAATATGCTTTGAACAAGCGGTTCCAGAGAGAACCCTGGATTTTAAATGTTTTCCTACTTTTCAATAAGGCATTTATTTTTTATTTCTGTTTTACTTCTGTTAGCCAGTGATATTGCTCTCAACCCCAGACCTTCTGCTCTCTCCTTTTATCTTCCTAATTTATTTTATGTTCCTTGTCATTTCTGTGCCTCATTCAGTATTTAAATTGCTGTTCTGCAGTTAACAAATCAGCCACACGGCATGATTTCTCTGTCTGAGCCTTTTCTTTTCTTGCTCTTGCAGAACCCTGGGCTTCTCCAGTTCACATCACCACCCTGCTGCTTATGGTTCATCAGCCTTTTCCCACCCCCCACCCCCATCCTGCAGGGCATGCTCTGGGAAGGGCCTTCTCAGTTGCTTGCCAGTGCCAAGTTATTTCTTTTCTTGTGGTAGCAATTGTCCTCTTTGCTAAGCAGGGTCCATGGAATGCATTTGAATGGGAGACTCCATGTGAGTACTGTAAGATATTCCCATTAGGGGTGGGGCTGCTCTGGGAACAGCGTGCAGAAGGTTCCCAGTTCCCTCCCTGGCACCTCCAAGATAGGGCTGAGAGAGACTCCTGCCTGCAACCTTAGAGAAGCTGCTGCCACTCTGTGTAGACAATACTGAGCTAGATGGACCAAGGGTCTGACTTGGTATAAGGCAGCTTCCTCTGTTCCATTCTCTCATTCTTTCAAAGCCCAGACTGTTTGTTTCTTTGCTCCTTTAAATGTGATAAATCCTCCTTTTGGTTCTTTTTTTGATCATCCTTCCTTTTTAACTTTGTCCTGGCTTCCTTTTCCTTCCCTCCTTTTGTTCCTACCCTTATTCCTGGTTATTTCAGTGGCCAACAGGAGGTGCAAGTCAACGCTGGCAGAACAAAAGATGGATATTGGCTGATGAGGTATATAAAGTAATGCTTTTCCTAGTTGCCTAGTGCTGCTGCGCATATGGAAACCAGCCCTGGTGGTGTTGCTCAAGAGTGCACTTGCACAGCTATTTAAAGCAGTGCGCCTGCATTTGTGCAACACTACTTAACATGGAAAACAGTCTGCATTCCACTGTGCATGTGCGGGTATGCTGTCTTACCTAATTGCACAACTGCACTCTTGCACAGTCCTGCCGTTGCTGGTGTCCATGTGCTCAGCACCGCTAGCTGATCAGGAATGCTGGTGTTTCCCTCCATATTGGTTGGCCAATATCCACAGTGACTGAATCTTCTTTTCAGCTTTCCCCTCCTTCTAGATCATTTTTCTTTAATCTTCTCTTCTCACACACCCACTCACTCACATCTTAGACCTTGCCATTTTTTGCACTGCTTTGTTTCTAAACCTGATTCTGTGCCTTTTCTCAAATTGCTGTCATGTTCGCTGCAATCCCTTGCATTCTGCTTCCCTTTTGAGCTTCTAACCCTTTTCAGGATCTTCATTCTTTAAGCACTGCTTCCTAAACCAGGGGTGTAGCAAGGTTGGAGTGGGCCCAGAGACGAGATTTTAAAATGGCCCCCCGCTCACTGAAGCTCAGCTCATGAATGAAGTAAAGAAATCTTAAATGAGGCTGTTTTGTAAATTGTGGACGATGCAAGTCATTGAATGGTACTAGAGAAAGACATGCTATTCTGGTAGCTCCAGCTCTTAACACTCGCATCAGTTTGGGAGGATGAATACAACTGAAGGAAGACTGGGCGGGTGCGTGGCTGGGGGAGTCAGTCATGTGACTTGCCTCTGGGGGGCCCCCCAAGGCAGTGGGCCCCCAGACAACTGTCTCCCCTTGCCCTATTATAGTTACGTCCCTGTCCTAAACGTTCTTCATCTCTTGTCTCACAGCCCTATTCTGCTGTTGCCACCTTTCTTTCTCCTTACTCCTGTTCATTCAGTACACTTCTTGGTCTGTTTTTGTTTATGCATCAGGGCTTCTGAATATCTCTAGAGTAAATAACATTATTTTCCCCTCATTCATTATAAATCCATGCTTTCATCTTTTCCACTCTTTAGAAGAAAACAAAGCAGAGTTCTCGCCATTTATTCAGTCATTTTCTCATCTTCACTGTCTATTTGTTCTTTTTCCTCTTTTGCTTGTTTCTTTGTCCTTTTTCCCTGATACTCTTGCCCAATATTTCCTCAATGTTTGTTGTTCGTGATCTACTTTTCCAGTATGAACTTTGTCAAAATGACAGGATTAGCTGAAAAAGAAAAGCAGCATCAGAAAGAGAAAAAGGAGGGGGGATGAAAATCAGGTGAAGCGCCTCTATTTCTCTTTTTACATTTCCAAACTACTCAAGAGGAGAGGAGAGCTGGTCTTGTGGTAGCAAGCATGACTTGTCCCCATAGCTAAGCAGGATCTGCCCTTCTTGCATCTGAATGGGAGACTTGATGCGTGAGCACTGCAAGATATTCCCCTCAGGGGATGGAGCCGCTCTGGGAAGAGTAGAAGGTTTCAAGTTCCCTCCCTGGCATCTCCAAGATAGGGCTGAGAGAGACTCCTGCCTGCAACCTTGGAGAAGCTGCTGCCAGTCTGTGAAGACAATATTGAGCTAGATAGACCAATGGCCTAACTCAGTATATGGCAGCTTCCTATGTTCCTATGTTCCTAAATTGCTTGTCTATTCCCAGTGCTTTGGTTTTTTTCCCTTCCAGTTCCTTCATGACCTCTTTCAATCTTGTATTGAAGCTCTACATTCTATTGAGACTGTTCAGTGTAATATCTCAGGTGATCTTCCCTATGCTAAGTCACAAAAGCTTTTTATTACTCTTTTTCTCCATCTTCCCCTAGCTTTTGATGCAGCGGGCTTCATCTTGCTTCATAGTTTTATTTTTACGTTTATATCTCGCTCTTCTTCCAAGGAGCCCAGAGCAGTGTACTACATACTTGAGTTTCTCCTCACAACAACCCTGTGAAGTAGGTTAGGCTGAGAGAGAAGTGACTGGCCCAGAGTCACCCAGCAAGTCTCGTGGCTGGATGGGGATTTGAACTCGGGTCTCCTCGGTTCTAGTCCAGCACTCTAACCACTACACCACTCTGGCTCTAAAGTTCTCTTCATCCTTTGAAGTTTGGTGGTACTGTCCTTTCTTGGGTTTGACTCCTGTCTCACAAATCATTATTTTGAAGTTTCCTTTAATGGCTCTCCTCCTCCTCCTCAGTTACCTCCTTCTGCTGGTGTTTCTCAGGGCGCAGGTCCCTGAGTCTGATTCCCTCATTCGACCTTTTGTGCTGACAATATCCAGCACTATCTTTCTGTTCCCTCCTTCTCACCCTCTGCTCTTACATTTCCAACTATATTTTAGCTCTTTCTGCTTGAATGCCAGATCATTATCTCAAACTCAATATGCAGAAGACACATGGTGCTTTTTATTTTCTCCAAAACCTTCACTTTCACCTTCTCTTTCCATCTTAACCAGCAGCAACATCACCCTTTCATCTTCTCCGTAAGTTGAGAGTTTGAGTGTTGTTCTTGGTCCTTCTTTCTCTTCCATGCCACACATTGCTGCTTTAGGTCTGTGGGTTCTCTGTCTCTACTGTTTCCAGAATTCATCCTTCTTACTAAAACGCTTATTTGGACCCTCATTCTATCCTGTTTGGTTTCCTTCCCTAGATTGTGAGTCTGTGGACAGGGACCTGTGTACTTTATTCATGTAAAATGCCAAATGCATATAAAAGTGCTTCTCTAAATGGTAACAAACTGTGATGATGCTGATATATTATTAAACATCAACATTTAAAATCTCTGATCCTGCTCTCTGCTGAAAATAATTCCATGTTGTAAGGTTTTGAGACTTCTCTCTTCCCAATGTCATATCCCGTTTGCTGCCTTTCCCCCTCCATCCAGTTCGTGGGCAGGATCCAGACTAAGCTAGTCATGAAACTGAAATTAATGGGAGGGACTTAAATCAGTCATGACTAACCTGTCCCGTTTATCTCACTGGTGCTTAGTCATGACTTGGCCTTGATCCTGCCCAGTGTTCCTCCTGTCTTTGTGTTACATAATAAAGATTAAGTGCTCAGAAAGGCTAATCTTGCTGTGTGACTGTAAGCAAGGCTCTCCAGTAAAGTAACTGAGATCATTTTACCTGCATTTGCCAGCTTCATCAAAACATCCCATGCTGGAGAGCCAGGGGAGGTTTTCCAGGGTTCTGTGAAGGGATTAGTGAAGAAGAATGCCCCATCTTTCCCACTAAATAGCAGAACTCTCTTAACTTGATATCTCCATATCATAGTGCATTAGACACCTGCTTTCCCTTTCAGTGGCAGAATCCAGGAGGGGAAGGAACTCCTGGGTGTTTTCACACAGCAAAAGCTCAGTCATTTCTGGCGTGCTCTGAAAAATGTCCTGTACCATTACGTGGAGAGCAGTATGTTCTTCCAAAAGCCGTTTGCTGCTAAAAAGAATGGCTTAGTCATTCTGCGCAGTCTCCTAAGGAAGAAAAACACACTAGGGTCTGGGGAGGTGATAGATCTGCTTTTCAGAGCTGCTGTTTCCATTTGACCTTTCCATAGCCCTTGGTTTGTGCATGCATGTATATTCCTTAATTATCCAACTTCTGACTTTCAGCTGCACATGCAGTTCCTGTTGAAAAGTATTCAGTTTGAATGGACCTCTGGTGATAAGACCATATGGTGAGAGCTGGTCTTGTGGTAGCAAGCATGAATTGTCCCCTTTGCTAAACAGGTTGAATCCTGGTTTGCATTTGAATGGGAGACTACATGTGTGAGCACTGTAAGATATTTCCCTTAGGGGATGCGGACACTCTGGGAAGAGCACCTGACTGCTTGCATGTAGAAGATTCTGAGTTCCCTCCCTGGCATCTCCGAGATGCAGCTGAGAGAAACTCCTATGTGTCACCACGGAGAAGCCACTGCCTGTCTTTGTAGACAATACTGAGCTAGATGTACCAATGGTCTGACTCAGTAGAAGGCAGCTTCCTATGTGACAATTTTGTCTGATTAAACTTGTGATGGACCATTTGTACATGCAGGTCAATGAAAAATGAACATGTATGTGTGAGCTTGGCCCGGTTTGTTGAGGAGGGGTGAGACTTTGGGGAACACCAGCAAAATGGAAGTGAAAATGAGAATGAGAGCCAGCGTGGTGTAGCGGTTAGAGTGCTGGACTAGGACCAGGGATACCCGAGTTCAAATCCCCATTCAGCCATGATACTAGCTGGGTGACTCTGGGCCAGTCACTTCTCTCTCAGCCTAACCTACTTCACAGGGTTGTTGTGAGGAAAAACTTAAGCATGTAGTACACCGCTCTGGGCTCCTTCGAGAAAGAGCGGAATATAAAATGTAAAACAATAATTAAAAAAAAATCTGTCTAGATAAAAATCCTGTCCTTTCCTAAGAGCTCAAGGCAAACTAGACAATATAAAAAGCCTTCCCCTCTCTCAATATCAGTTCCATAGGTGGTAGTGTTGGTTCATGTGCTATACTTGAATGCTTCCAAATAAGTGCTCACCCAAACAGCCATTCATGTGGGCAGTGAAACATAGGGTAACCATACTTGTGGAAACCTCAACAGTGCTTTCTAGATGAGGTATAGCCCAAGAGTGAGCAGATAGTTTCACACATGAGTTGGTGGGTCTAACTTCTCCATTGGCTCAGAGTTTTCTGCATGATACAGGGCAGCATATCACTTTATTTGTCAAATTTGCCACTTGATGGCATAATACAAGAAGTAATTATCACAGATCATTCTTTCTTTTCTTGGCTCATTGCCTGACCAAGGGAAGTTGGTAAGACTACCATTAGAAAGGAAATCTCTTATCACTTGTGGTCTTTCTGAAGAGAACTATCATGAAGTAACCATGAAGTAACCTTGCGCTATGCTGATGACACCACTCTGATAGCTGAGAATGTTGATGATCTTCAAGCTCTAGTAATGAAAGTCAAGGAGCACAGTGAAAAAATGGGGCTACCATTAAATGTAAAGAAGTCTAAACTAATGACAATGGGTACAGCAACCAGCCTCAGAATTGATAATTAAGACATTGAAGTGGTGGATAGCTTCTGCCCTTTAGGATCAATCATCAACAGTAAAGGATCCAGCAGTCAAGAAATACACCACAGACTAGCACGTGGTAGGGTAGCAATGAAGGCCTTGGAAAAGATATTTAGATACCATGACGTGTCTATACCTACAAAGATTAGAATCGTTCGGACAGTGGTTTTCCCCGTGACAGTCTATGGATGCGAAAGCTGGACTTTGTAGAAACAAGACAGAAAAAGTATTGATGCTTTTTAACTTTGGTGATAGAGAGAAGACTTTTGAGGATACCATGGACAGCCAGGAAAACAAACAAATGGGTCATAGAATAAATCAGTCCAGAATTTTCACTCAAGGCACAAATGACCAGGCTCAAATTATCATACTTTAGACACATTATGCGAAAACCCAGCTGCCTTGATAAGTCCATAATGCTGGGAAAAGTTGAAGGAAAGAGAAGAGGATGACCAGCAGCAAGGTGGATGGACTTGATTCCGACAGCAATGAATGCAGCACTGAGATACCTTAAAGGGCAAGTTGAAGACAGATCATCCTGGAGAGAATCTATCTATGTGGTTGCTAAGCGTTGACACTGACTTGACAGCACTTAATCAGTCAATCAGCCTTGGCCTTACGAATGTGGTAATAGTAGACTTCAAGAACAATCCTGAACAAACATAAAGGGTTGATGTAGAAACAGTAGAGACAATACATGTGGTAGCTCTTTCAAAGCTTAAGAGAAGTGCTATGCAAATATGAAGTGTTATTATATAGAGGTATGCAAGTTCTCTCACCTCACACTATTGCAAGGTAATATATAAGTCATGATAAAAGGTTAAGAGATTGTCTTTCATGATGTTAACACAACACAAGTTAGATTTGATGGAGCTGTCAGTGGCGTTTAGACTACCTGTGTCAGCAAATAAGACAGATTACCTCAAAACCAACAAGCGTAAGTATAATCCATTCTGCAAAAGTGGTTGAGAATTAATCATGTATTTTATTTAAAAACCTGTTTATTAATGTGTAATTTGTACATCATGGAAATTTGTTATCTACAAAAGAGTATTAACTCTTTACAAAGTCGTCCTTCGATCGAGTGGAACCATGCTGCTAAACTCATCAATCTGCCATTCATGTTAAGGGATGGCCCGCCCCTTAACATGAATGGTGGATTCATGAATTAAGCAGCATGGTGCCCCTTGATCCTCCTAGATGGGGCTTTTAATGACAACGGATCCTGGGCCATTGTACACTGCAGCTGTGGTTTTAGTCAGTTTTGAGAAACTTCTCTCACATGAGCAGCTTGTTACTGATATAACTGCATCCTCTTGGCTACTTCTGCAAAATTGTTGACAAGTTGAGCTCCAGTCATCAAGCCACTGCAACCAGTCTTTAATTTTGGTAGGAGGGCATCTTTGGTAGGCGGCAAAATAGAGCCCTGGACAAGGAGTGCCTTTGGCACCCCCTTGGTCAGTGTTGCCAAGTTGTGTGGATTGTGTAGGATTGTGTCAGAGACCCTACTGCTGTTCCCAGACTTTCTCAGCAATGGCCATGAAAAGGGCCCAGAGATGCCTCTCAGTAACTTGCTGCTTGGCTGTCGGTGCTCCCCTGTTCCAGTTCTGGGATCCCACTGAAGTCTCACAGGCTTTCTGCAGCTTCTTCTTCCCTCTTCCCAGGTCCTTTCCTTCATCATGAGCTCCTCCCACCCCAGAGGAAGGGTGCTTCCTTTTTCAGGTCAGGCTGAGGAAGAACAGGGTCTCTGGGGAGATTTAGGCCCTGGGCTAGGCCTAACATAATTATAGCAGAAAATCAGCAGCAGCATTGGGCAGAGAGAGAAGTAGGCTTTGAAGACCCCCTCAGCCTAGGAGCTGTATTTTGTGGGTTTTCTAAGCCCCCCCAGTCCCCCCCTCCTCACTATCTCTTCACTTTAGAGCTCCAGGGGATCTCAGGTTAATGCTGGATTTTGTTAGCCCTAAGTAAGTTATGTGGAATGTCTTTCCCATGTGCCATGCAATCACGGAAACACTCCAAGAAGCCATTGGCAGGATGTAAAATATTACACAGGATCTGATCTTGGCAAAATAACAACTTTCAGATGTGCTGTGGATAACAATCTACTCACCCACATAAATTCTTGACCAAGAGATTCAGTAGTGCATACATTTTTCCTTTGGAGAATAGCAAATACTCTTAAGCCTATAGAATCCAGACTCAAATGGTTTGTCTTATCCGAGCTCAAGCAAAGGCATATGGAAACATTGCTTAATTCTGCAAGGCATCCTGACTCACTAGGTTAATGCAGAAACAGCTGACTTCTTTTAAAAAAATAAATCATATCCATGCTGAGACTTTGCATGAGATGTTTCTCCTTTAATGCTTCTGAAGATGGGAGGTGGTAACAAATAGGGCACAATCCTCCCATGAAAAGACAATACCAACTACAAAAAGTTATGAATGGTAGTTTGCATATTTATCATCCTTTAGATAACTTCTTTCAAAGGTAGCATTGCGACAGACTTGAGAATTGTGTTAAAAATAAACCCTAAATTGGGGGGGGGGCGGACAATGAAAAAAGATAGCCTAATCAATCATGCATGACAAGTCAGAGGGGCATGTTTGGTTTTGCCTACAACAGATACTTGGCGTTGCCTCATTTGCAGGAGTATTATCCACACACAGTACTTACAGTGCAATCATTTAGAGCAGAGGAAAGTGTCATCTTTCAAACAGTTACAGTTTAAGCTGGTAACATTCTGCTGGCACACATTGGCGCCCATTTTCAGAGGTGTTTGGGGCAGCTGCCATAAGCCAGCAGGGACATAGAGAGTAGAACATAGGAACATCGGAAGCTGCCATATACTGAGTCAGACCATAGGTCCATCTACCTCAGTACTGTCTACACAGACTGGCAGCAGCTTCTCCAAGGTTGCAAGTTGGAATCTCTCTCAGCCCTATCTTGGAGATGCTGCCAAGGAGGGAACTTAGAACCTTCTGCTCTTCCCAGAGTGGCTCCATCCCCTGAGGGGAATATCTTACACTGCTCACACATCAAGTCTCCCATTCATATGCAACCTGGGGAGACCCTGCTTAGCTAAGGGGACAAGTCATGTTTGCTACCACAAGACCAGCACCTATGATGCACCATTTTTGAACTTGTCCTGAAAATGACTGGAGCAGCACATTGGAAGAAGAGCCATGTGTCCATTGGTGCCCCCCTGTTTTTTTCACACATTAGGAAAAACCTGAGGGTACTTCACAGTTCAGCAAAATTAGTCATGGCCTTCCATCTTGTGATGGATGTCTGTAGCAACTCCATACTTGGTGCTGGAAAAGTTCTTTGCCTCTCTGCTTTCTTTATTTAACATGGAAGAGAGAGATAATGTGTGAGTATGTGTTCTTGAAACCGAAGCATATTAGAACTATACTTACTAGTATGTTAGAGCTATACCTTTACTAACTATAACTTGGCCTTCTGAAAACTTCATGCGCACTTAAAGGGCCCTTGAGAACTCACACTGGGAGCTTTCTGTCTCTAAAATCTCTTGTAACAAAAGGTGCTCTGGATCAGCAAAATACAACAGAAGCCAGCAGTAAATAAGAAAGACAATTCTGAAGCAGCTTCTCTTCAGAGGACAATGCAAGAATTCACTGACTTTATCCTCTTTTCTTTTGTACTGTCTTGATGTGCAGGCAAGAATGTGTGGCCACAGAAGAAAGTCCACAAGTGTTTTTCTGCTGCTGCGAGGGGAATTACTGTAATGAGAAGTTCACTCACTTACCTGAAGTTACTGGCCCAGAAGGTGAGGCTTTTGTTTGACAAGATAGAAAGATGGGTCTCCGAAGCGGAATTCAGTGGGTTTCTGCTAACCTTCCATTCCTGTCTAAGCCATAGAAGAGTGAACCTAATTAGAATGGGGGCATTACAGGCTATGCAGTTGAGAAGTTCTGCAAGTTGGGTTTTTACAGAGTTTGTTAGTTCTTTCAGTCTTCCAAGTGAAGTGGCAGCTTCTTTGGCCATGAGCAAAAGAAATACATTCCTTTCTCTCCTGGAATGCCTGAGGTGGATCTTTACCGACAGAATGTTTGTGGGTGGAGAACAACACTGTCTGACTTACACAGATTGAGCTAAATATCTCAATTAGCTGATATTCAAATGCCAACTGGCATGGTGTGAGGAGCATGATAACAGAAAGGCGCTATCAGGGCTTCCAGTATTGCTGAACAAGGCAAGTGCTATAAAAGCCAAAGTCCAGTTCTCCAGCACCGACATGAATCGGTTGCATCTCCCATGAATCGGTTCCAACCCCCTTTATACCATTCAGGTATGTCATTCTCATTGGCTTTTTGCCTTGATGCTCACAAAGCTTAAGCACAGGTCCCTACGTAAAGTAATTCCTTATGGGATTATTTTATGGTGAGTTCGGATCAAAATGAATATTGCTCTTGGCACTCACAAGTGAGCCAAGGATGTTGTGAATAGAAATATGAGTAGAGCATTTTCTGCATATTTAGAATTACAGCTAGTAGTCTAGAGACTGGCAACATGTGACCTACAAGCCGATGTAAACAAATCGGAAGTTGCATTTTAAAAAGACATCTAGTTCTCATAGGTTCGGTGGGTGCGTGCAGATTATTGAGCAAATTGGAAAGTAAACAAACCCACCATCATTGGCTTTCAGTCCTCACCCCGAGCCCATCTCATGAGACATTAGATTAACAGTTCTCAAATACAAACATATTTGGTCCCTGTTTTGCCAACCGTGGTTGTAATCCTCCATGCAAATGTGTGGAAATTGTGTTAATTATGTGCAAATACAATATTGAAATTAGCTATGGCCCTTCAACTCATCATATGTTTCCAGGGTGTCGTTGGCTTTGCACCCAGACCAACCAACCAACCAAGTAGAATCTTGCCTTGTTCCGATGCAGTGGGGAACAGTTGTCTCCTCAGTCATATGTTGAAGACCAAATGTGGAAGTACTTGGGCAGCAAGATCACTCTTATGCTCTTATGAGAGGCAGGCTGTAACTTCTTTGTCAGCCTCTAAGAGGGTCTTAAAATACACTTCCTTACTCCGATATTTTGGCTGTTTATAATTGTTTGATTTTATGTATTGTTGTTTTAACCGTTCATACACCACCTAGAGCAGGGGTTCCCAAGTTGTGGTACTCCAGATGTTGCTGATCTACAACTCCTTATCATCAATTGTAGCTGAGGATGATGGGAGTTGTAGTTCAAAGAACGTCTGGAGTTCCACAGGTTGGAAACCCCTGGTGTGTGTGTACACACACACACACACACACACACACACACACACACACACACACACTGATACTGTCTTCTCTTTTTAGTGGTATATGAGCCACCACCACCAACTCCCTCACTGCTCAACGTTCTGGTTTATTCTCTGCTTCCCATCATTGCCCTCTCCATCGCTATCCTCCTGGCCTTCTGGATGTACCGTCACCGCAAGCCACCATACGGGCATGTTGACATCAGCGAGGTATGCAAGAATTGAGGGGTACCTGGTAAACTCATAGTGGATGCAGATGGCAAATGTCTGGACTTCTGCAAACAAAATCTGGGAAGAGCTAGGGGTTTTTTTTGCAGGGATCCCATATTCCTCTGCGTGTGCGTGTGCGTGTGCGTGTGTGTGTGTGTGTGTGTGTGTGTACAGAAATCGAGAGTCTGAGAGTCCTTAAAGCTGTATTTTCTGGATCCTAGAAAGATACTGTTAATCAAAAGGACTTGTATACGTTTATTGTTGATGTACAAAGTTAGTGCTGATTCAACTGTAGAAGGTGGAAGCTGAAACATCTTTCACATTTTATATTTGTTTGTTGATCAACAATATATTTTTATTTTAAAAATGGATTGTACAACTTTCCAGTAGGAACACTCTTGACTTGGGACACTTTAGGCATCATCGGTTTTTTAGGTGACAGGCACATATTTGCAAACATGTATCGTGCAGGTGTGCTCACCTGAGAGCTGTAATCGGCTGAAGCTTGCTCAGTGGCAAACCTGGGTCTGCTTCTCCATGTGTGAAACAGCCTTGATTTCAAGCTGTAAATTTAAGGCGTGGCAACAGGTAAAAGAGCAGCGGCCAGTTTCATTCGATTTAGGGACTGAGCCATTCCTGAGCAGGCTCCTAGGAGGGAGGCAGAGCCTTTTTCCTAGCAGTGACAACATCATGACCCACAGCTTTGTCAAGGAGGGTCTGGCCTTCCTGGCTGAAGGGTCTGAGAGGTCTGGCCTTTCTAATGACTCTGTGGCATCCTCTGACTTTGTGCTGGGATGCGCAGCAATACTCGAGAAACACTCATGCAGGTGCAGGGAAGGGCAGGGACCACATACAACCCACACACTGCCTGCTGCCCATCTCTGTAATACAAATATGCTCTACTCCAACATGTCATTTCTATCTTCATCTTGTTCTTAGGACCCGGGTCCGCCGCCCCCTTCTCCTCTAGTTGGACTCAAGCCTTTGCAGTTGCTGGAGATCAAAGCTAGGGGGCGCTTTGGCTGTGTCTGGAAGGCTCAGCTGATGAACGACTATGTAGCAGTGAAAATCTTCCCCATACAGGTGAGTGGGAGACCACATTTGCTATTCAGAAACAATGGATTCCCAATGCAGTTTGGAGCAGGGAATTCAAAGATCTCCTACGCCCCCCGTGACAGTAAATGATTTGCAAGAAGAGCCATATTTTTTTAATTTCAGCCAAGGACTGAAAGAATCAGCAACCCTGCATCCACCTGCTGACTTGTTCTCACTGGCCTTTATGTCCATGCGGGGCCTTAGCCAGCCACTAGATGAGACCCAGGAGGCAGAACCCAGGAGATAACTCTTGTTCCTGCCCAGAATCGTCTCTTGACCTGGAGCCCTTTATAGCAGGGCTGCACAACTTCAGCCCTCCCGCCGCTGCAGGACTACAACTCCCATCACCTCTGACTATTGGCCACAGTGGCTGGGGATGATGGGAGTTGTCGTCCAATAACAACTAGAAGGCTGAAGTTGTGCAGCTCTGCTTTAAGGTCTTTCCAGGTTGGAGGGGGGCCATGGCTTGCCTGAGCAGGCAGGGTTAGGCCAGCGACTCCAAACCCTTCCCTGCCAAGGGAACACGCTGGCCTGCAGCCTTGGTGGCCCGTTAAGGGGGCAACAGCACACAGGGCTACAGGTTCCCAGTTCTAGACCTGGCAGCTCTTGGGACTCCTCCCCGCTCTGCATAGCAATGGTGGTCTTGGAAGAGCTTTTTCCTTATCATGTCGTTCAGCCATGTCTCCCTTCAGCACACACACTTCTCACTCTTTGTAAAGTGCCGTGCACATGGATAGCACAACGTTCAGTTATTTCCCTGCTGGAGTGAATTGCAATACAGGCTGTGTTAGGGCTTTTGCTTCTGTAAGCTCTCTTTGCAGTTTGCCTCAGGAACATAAGAGCTGAGTGCTCTTTGTGGACCTACTTCTGCACAAAGTTGTCTGGTTATGAAGATCTCTCCAGAGTCCCTCTGAGAGAGTCCTTGCCTTCTGAAGTGAGGTGGTAGTGACAGCCCTTTTGGTTGTGATGCCTCGCCTGTGGAACTCCCTTCCACTGTCCATCCAGGACCCACTTTGACGTTGTCTTTCCAACACCAGCTGCAGACAAAGTTGTTTGCACACAGTCTGGTAATGTGGTTTAATACCCCTTGATCGGTTTTTCTGCAACTCTCTTTAAAACTGCCTTGAAGCTGTTTCTAAAATTGTTTAAGTGTGTGTGTGTGTGTGTTCTTGCTAATATTTCAGTTTTTGATGATCACCTTTTGTTTGATGGTTTTATGTATTGTTGGTTTTAATTAGATTGTAAGAAACCTTGGAACTTACGACCAAGAGGCATGATATAAATATTTTAAATAAATAATCCACTCCGACAGGCAACAGAGGTGTTGCTCTTCAGTCTAGACAGGATGGCTTTAAAGAGGACTTTGCATGTATTTTTGCTCCAGTGCGGAAAATTATTTTATGGTCCATTAGATTTCTATACTGCTCAAGAGCCAATGCTCTCTGAGCAGTTCACAGAACAGAACTGTATAGTGAGGCTATTCAACAGCACATGCCAAACAAGGCTAAGGAAGCCCAGCCTGGTTTTGTATACATGTGTGTACCGCCAGGATCGGGCCTGATTCCGGCGGGATCATAGTGGCAAACCTGCCTATGGAGCCTCCCTCTAAAATGAAGTTAAGGGAGCAAGCACTCCCTTAACCTTGTCTTTTCGATCGTCTGTGCACCACGGCCAGCAGACTGTGGGGCTTTCGGGGAGGGGGGATCCCAGAAATGCACCGTGCACTCATGGGGTGCATTACTGGAGAGTGGGGCAATGTGGAGTGATGCATCCCGGCACCCCAACCCTTGGAGCTACCGGCAGCAGCCAGTGCTCGTCTGGGTGGGCAATTGTAAGCTCTTCAGGGGAGCTTGTCTGCGGGGAGGTAAGCTCTCCAGTGCTTCCTCCCCACTAACCCTACTGCCCTTTCTCACTGGTTGTGAGAAAGGGCTCATTGTCTAAGATGCACAGTTGTAAGGGGCGTGCTCCGACTGGAGGTGATGCCAGGACCCAAAGGAGAAGCCTTCAGAAGCTGATTTGGGGCTCCAGGCCTCCTGCTGATTGTCTCTGTTCTAGGCAGTGAGAAGTGGCTCGTGTCTGAAATTCTGGCTGGAGACAAAAGTTCAAGGGCTTCCACTGTTTTTATCTCATTAGCAACCGTCACCGGTGATATTTGCTGTACTCGAGCTGGGCAGATAGTCATATATTGATGTGTACAGGGGATCTTAGTGTTGGTTCAGATGATAGAAAGGAAGGCTGGAAAGAGTCTGCTTTGCAGTGCACAAAATCTTTGCTAAAATACTTTGAAATTGATTGCGGTATCTAGATACAATATAAATTGGAACCAAGCAAGTATTTTGTGACAATCAAAGGCATGAGCTTCCCTTTTGTTTGTGTGTATGAGAGAGGGGGAGGGGCACTGCATATTTTCATGAAGCTTTAGAAAGCTCAGGTGCCCCCCCCTCTCAGTTTCTGTGTCTTGAAAACCTTCGATGTGGGTTGAAAGCAACCACATCACAAGTAGCAGAAAGCAAATTCAAATAGGGTATCTCAGGTGGAGAATAGCTTATTCTAACTGTGTTTTCTTTATGTGCAATGAATTGGTGTGTTTGATTGTTCCATGCTTGTATTGTTGGTTGACTTATTTATAGAGGTACTTATTTCTAAAATTTCTGGACTGCTGTTTTCTTAAAATAATAATGATAATAATGATGATGATGATGATGATGATATAATACTACACAGACCTGTGTTTAAATAAAGCACAGAGTGGAATACCACGACTATGCACCATATTTGTGCTGTGTGGAGCTGTGGATGAGAAACATTTGTTGCTGAGTCATTGGTACTGTAGAAGGAGTCAGCCATTTATATTCTTCTGATTGGAAGAAAAAATCAAATCAATGGGGAGAGGAAAAGCGGGGAGGGAAATTGAAAGTAATTTAAGTGTGTATTCAGGTTTTTTTTTAAAAAAAATGACTGCTAGCTTGCCTACTATTTGGTCTTCTCTGTCTGCTACATGTTCTGCCTACGTTTTGACAGTTCCCATGTGTCCTGATCAGTACAGCCAAAGTGCCAAACCATCAAAGAATGCTGGGAATTGGTGAAGATACTGAACATTCTTCTAAAGATCTGTAGTCTATTTCCTTTAGGGTTCCTAAGGTTCTCTGCGGGATGGAGATGGAGTGGAACCAGTTTAAAACTGTGGTATAGGTATACTCTGAAATTTTTTTAGACAATGTACCTTATTCTTTAATCCTCCTCAGTTAGTTTGTCATTTAAAACAGATTTCCTTGTCGTCTTTTCTAGGCCAGTTCTGGTTAACTAGTTGAATGTTTTTCCCTAATCCAGATTAGAAAGCAGTTGAGATTATATACAAAAGGTTTCAATGTGACTAACATCTACACAGTCCTTGTTCTTTTTTGTGCTTTCTTTGAAAAATCTCTTAAGTTTTATTTAAGGACTTTATATTACTTCCCTCTTTGAATCTGTTTGTAGGTAGGACACAATCTGGTGGAAAAAATAACTTCATCCTAATTCTTTGCCGTTTCTGGTGATGTGATGTGCCAATACAGAATGTATAGAGAAGTACTTCACTGCTTATGCCAGCGGTTCCCAAACCTAGGTCCCCAGCTGCTGTTGGACTACAACTCCCATCATCCCTAGCTACAATGGACAAAAGCTATTGTTGAGTTGGGGTTATAATCCAACATCTGGGGACCCAAGTTTGAGAACTCTGGCTTAAGCGATCACAAGAGCAAGCCACAACTGTCCAAGAACACAGTTTCAAAAGCATCCACAGGATGACGAGAGGGGCTACGTGCTAAGGATCTCAAACAGAAGGTTCTCAACTCCTCACCAGCCTTCAGTGCCCAGAAATCTGTAGTATTGTTAAGTAACGGTTACAGCTGGATAGCATCAGGAATGCACAAGAATAGCTCTTCTCAGAGTATGGAATTATCTTTTCCTCCAACCATTTCTCTCTCTGTCCTCGTAGGATAAGCAATCCTGGCAGAGTGAAAGGGAGATTTTCAGCACCCCAGGCATGAAGCATGAAAACCTTCTGCAGTTTATTGCTGCGGAGAAGCGAGGAACAAACCTGGAGACGGAGCTGTGGCTGATCACAGCTTTCCATGACAAGGTAACAGACATGTGAATACATTGTTGTCTTGACAGCTGCAGAGACCTAAAGCAAACTGGAGTAAAAATAGCTCAGACCAACCCAGTTGCCCTGCTAGCCATCCCTTGCAGCAGGAGGCCATTGCTGGGGCAGGAAAAGCCCCATGCTCTCTGGTCCCCAGAGGTCCTCTGCCCCATTTACCTCCACTTTGTAGAGGGGGACCAAATAGGTGGAGGAGGCAAGATGGTGCCAGATGCTTCACCTAGTTCTCATTGATTCAATACAGTGCCTGCTGTATATGGGTGGAGCTTGAATGCAGACCCCAGCCAGAAATCTGTACATGAGAGCCATTGTGGAGTTCACTTACCATATTTACCTGAATAGAAGGTAACTCTGAATTTAAGATAACCCCCTTTAAAAATACAGGTTTATACCTGTATTTACCCCAAAGGAAGAAGACTCTGAATTTAAAGGTAAAGTGTGCCATCAAGTCGGTGTCGTATCTGGGCAACCACAGATCCCTGTGGTTGTCTTTGGTAGAATACAGGAGGGGTTTACCATTGCCATCTCCTGCGCATTATGTCATGATGCCTTCCAGCATCTTCCTAGATCACTGCTGCCCGATATAGGTGTTTCCCATTGTCTGGGAAACGTACCAGCAGGGATTCGAACTGGCATCCCCTGGGTTGCTAACCAAGTCATTTCCCCCGCTGCGCCATTAGGTGGCTTCTGAATTTAAAATTGTCCCTAATTTCTAACATCAAAGAAGTTGAGAGGAAGTAGTCTTGGATTTAGGTAAATACAGCACAATTCTCGCATATATAGTTGGTTCTGCTCTTTGAGCCACAATTAAGACTACTAGTCCAAAGTTCTGTGCCTTTTAGCTGTCCACTACAAAACCTAAACAAGGGAGGGAAACCCTACCCACTTGTTGCAGTAGCACAAAACAGGGAATAACAAACAAGCATAGAAACCTGTGAAATCCATAATCATGAATATTAGAAAAACTTTGGTAAATCTGCTTTATGAATACTGGCCTTTGCAAATATGTTTACTCAGAAGTAAGTCCCACTGTGCACAGTGAAGCTTACCTCCAGGTAAACCATGCAGCCTTGCTTAACTTTGACTGGATCTAATTGTAGATATAATGGCTTTGTAACTTTAAAAAAATAAGTAAGTGGTAGTAACTGGATATAATAGCAAGGGTATTTGGGAAGAAAAAAATGACAGATAGATTTGTATTTCTTCCAGGGTTCTCTGACAGACTACTTGAAGGGGAACATTATCAGTTGGAACGAACTCTGTCATGTTGCAGAAACAATGGCTCGTGGGCTTTCTTACTTGCACGAAGATGTTCCCTGGTGCAAGGGAGATGGACATAAACCCGCTATAGCACACAGGTATTTATTTTTATATTTTATATCCCGCTCTTCCTCCAAAGAGCCTAGAGTGGTGTGCTACATACTTAGGTTTCTCCCCACAACAACCCTGTGAAGTAGGTTAGGCTGAAAGAGAAGTGACTGGCCCAGAGTCACCCAGCAAGTCTCATGGCTGAATGGGGATTTGAACTCGGGTCTCCCCGGTCCTAGTCCAGCACTCTAGCCACTACACCACGCTGGCTCCTTTTGGATGGCCTGTTTTGATTTGTAAGTGATTGTGCAACACAATATAATAGTATCCATGGGTTGTCTTTTGGAATATCAAGCCAGTTCTATTGTGCTTAAGCCAAAAAGCCACAACAGTCCAGCTGAAGTTGTAAATATAAGCTGCAAGAGAAGAAATAAGCCGTGCTATCAAACAGTGGAACATTTCCACACAACATTTCACCTACATTTTACATATGGCTATCTCACATATGGTATATCTTTGTAGCCAAGCATAATATCGACTGGAACTTTGCTCTGTCGCCAGCTTTGTGTGAAGGGGTTAATGGGAGACATTCCAAAGGAGGTACAGCAGCTGAGAAGAACTGCCTCCTTGCAATCTGGCTGCTTATCTGGAATGAAAGACAAGTGTACCTAACCCCCCACCAATTCAAAGCTGTGGAGGCCATTAGTCAGCATGGTCCAGTGAATAGAGAGTTGGGCTGAGTTCTGAGTAGACTCTGGTTCAAGTCCTTCCTTTCCCATACAGCCATTGTGTAGCTAATGAAGTTACTGTCTCTCAGCAAAAGTGGCACCTAAAACATTATTTGATTAACTGCAGGCATCAGGACAATGCTGTCTAGTGCATTATATAGAGTGTGTCCTCTCAATCCATTGTAAGTGCCAGGAAGGTTCTGCACTTGAGTTTTTGCTTGTATCTGTGTGGGAAGGAGCACCTCCTTCTCCTTGATCTCCATATCGAAGCAAATAAAAGAGTGCAGGGAAAAATCTCCTTTGTGGTTGCTGCAGTATGAACGACAATACAAAGAAGGAGATATTGCTTCTACAGTAGGCCCACACAGGCCTAATTTTACATTACATAAGTGCAGACCAACTAGCTGTACTATCAAAGTCTAGCGCTCAGTTCTCTACAGCCTCTTAGCTCTCTTATAGTGCTTCTTTCTATCTATGCAACTTATTTCAACACAGGGATAAAAGGGAAACAGAAGCAATGGTTTACAGATACCCTTCTCTGCCTAATGGAGTCCAGTAAAGTTTCTTAGAATGTTTCCAATTCTATCTATTCTCCAGTTCAGGTTATGTTTCTAGGCATGGCATTTCTAGGGCTGAAAAATAATAACAAGCATAACAATAAAGCACATGAGTGCTTTATTTTGGTCTGCCCCATAACAATTGTTCTCTGGATGGCACACAAAGTAAAGCAATTTAATAAAACATAAAATTAAAAAACGTGAAAAAAGGATGAAAATTACAATAAAATACAAAAACACTTCAGCCTTTTCTTAGAGGCCTGGGTGAACAGAAAGATCTCCCTCTGGCATCTAAAAGAACAAAATGATGGTGCCCGGTGAGCCTCACAGTGGAGGCTATTCTACAAAGAGGGTTCCACCACCGAAAAGGCCCTCTCCCTAGTAGCCCTAAAAGATTCACACGAGGGCTTTGAAACTGCAGACACATTAAAGGTTTGGACAACATGTGGGGAATTTTGAGATCAGGGGGATGGTAGGTGGGAAGATCCTCTTTGTCTGTGTGCAGTGAGCTGCTTGCAGCCTCAGACCCAGACTAGCCCACTCTAAAAGAAACAGAAAAAGGTGAAATAAAATAGCTGTTTTAGGGACCGATGTAACATTTGTAAAAAGCTGTTGATTTCTCCACTAATCTTGTTATAATTATTAGTGGCCCACGTGATGTGCAAGGCAATGCTGATGTTCCTGATTAGCCATTGCTGCATGCATTGAGGACTATGCAAGTTCTGCTGTGTAAGTGCAGATGTGCTGCTTAAAGCAGTTGCACAACTGCACTCTTGCACAACACCTCCCGGGCTGGCTTCCACACATGTAGCAGTGCCAGCTGACTGGGAATGCCAGTGTTGCCTTAGCATCAGGTGGCCTGTTATTATTATGGATCATTATTATTTATAAAGCCTTAGGTCACTCCTCACCAGGGTCTGTAACACTGTTTGGCATTGTATCGGTGGTTTTTGCGCTGGGTTCTCGGGAATTCATGTAAACTTATCAGTGGTTCCTCATTGAGAAGATCAGCACTGGCAGACAAGCTTCCTGAACGACTGCTAACTGGACAAAGAGGCACCTTTTAAACATGGTGATTCTCTTTATTGAGCAGGGGGAGATTAACTGGCCCTGTCCACCCCCAACACAGTACCTCCAGTGACTGTTGCTGGTGTCTATCTTGTGTTTCTTTTTAGATTGTGAGCCCTTTGGGGACAGGGAGTCATCTTCTTATTTATTATTTCTCTCTGAAACTGCTTTGGAAACTTGTTGAAAAGTGGTATATAAATATTTGTTGTTGTTGTTGTTGTTGCTCTCATACCACTTTCTAGCCTCTCTCTGAACACTGTATCTGAAGGGCATGGTCTAGAGCAGGTCTGCTCAACTTAGGCCCCCTCCCAGCTGTTTTTGAACTACAACTCCCATAATCCCCAGCCACAGTGGCCAATAGCCAGGGATTATTTGAATTAGAGGCCAACATCTTCAGAAGGGCCGAAGTTGAGTAGCCCTGGTCTAGAATGCACTGTCACTTAATGTGGGTGACGGTGAGACCCAATGTGCTAAGTAAATGTGCCATGGAACATTCCCCAGAATCCTTTGCAACATGTGAGGTTTCTGTAGCAAATCCGGAGGGATTCCCAGCAAAAAGCATTCTGAAGGTAGAAAGTCTTAAAACTATTGTCCTAGCTTTTTGGTGCTGTATTGCCCCCTAATGGCACTGAAGAATAAATTGCATGCAAGCAAAGAAATAACTCTCCCTCTCTTTTAGAAACAAAATCATTCCTATGAGGTGATTTCTTCCATTTGGTTCTCCCCACCCCACCCAGACTTGTTGCTGAATAAAAGCAAGTACTTCCTTTTACAGTTAGTACGCTCTTAAAATATTCATTCTGGTACCAAATTCTTTGGAGACGACCGGGCTTATTGAGAATAACGGAGGATTATTCGGTTAAAAGAATAAATTGCAGCATTCCTGCAGGAAAGATGAGGTGTTTTACTTTATCATGCAAAACTCTGTCTTATTCATATCTTTTCACATATTTATATCTTGATGCTAACATGCCTGAAGTGCAGCTTTAAGAGCATCCTCATCAGGAAAGTGGGAGGATTTCTCAGTTAGCAACATGCTCCCCACTTGTCCGTATCCTGCTGTCAGGGGCCAGGAACCCCCAGCTTTGTGCAAGGCTGCCCTGTGGGCTGAGCCTTTAGGCTGCAGACTAGCATTTTTAGGGCTTTCCAAGTTCTTCTGTGATTCCACTCCTACTCCCACCAGCTGACCTATATAGGCTTCCTTTTTGAGCTGCGATCTTGCCTGAGTAGCCCTTTTCTCCTGACTGTACCTTGCCCGTGACTCGACCTTGACAGTCCCGGGATTAAATAAAATTATTATTATAAGAGCCATCATCTCTGCAGCCCTTTAAAAAAAGGAATGAAGTCCCATTCATTTTAGCATGCCTTGCGCGATTGCCCTCTGTCTAAAACCAGCCCTGGTCTTGCACCTCAGTCCAGTTTCCCTAGCTGTAGATGGGGAAGTCAGAGAAGTGGTTGACTATAACACTGGCCTCCTCAGCCGTTCATGTTCGGGAAGCTGCAGGTCCTGATGTGCCCTAACCTCTACCTGGCAACAGCTTAAAAATGTCTTTGGCCTCCTACAATAAGCAATACTAGCTTGACTGGCACAGAGCATCTGCACTCTAGTTGCTCTCCTCGCCCACCACAGCCCCCTCACCTCAGAGACCTCCCCACCCTCCAGCATGGGGGCAGCAGCAGCGCTACTTTCCCTCCCTGCACTGCCTCCACCTTGGGCCTCCCTCCTGCTCCTGCTCCTGCTCCTCCTCCGACTGCCCCGTCAGGCTCCGTGGCTGCCCCTGAGCTGCCCTGTTTGGCCACCCCCATCATGCTGCCCCAGCTCGCTCTCTCCACGCAAGCGCTTAGCACTGCGTGGGTGGGGCTTGCGATGTACCATCTTAGGCTTTTATTACGAGCGGAATCTTCACAGAGCATCTATGTGCTAGGACTGTGTTGCTCTCCTTGCTCCCCGCTGCAGCCTCTGCTTTATTGCTCAGTGTCAGCCACCCACTCTCAGCCACCCCCTCCCCGCTGCTCGCTCACTCACTTGCCCCATCCCCATTGCCCATCCACTCGCTTGCCCCTCCCTGCCCCCACACCCTCCCTCCTGCTCACTCTCTCTCCCCGCTGCTCACTCCACCCTCCCCACTGCTTGCTCTCCTGGCTGCTAGTTCCCCCTTCCCAGCCACCCGCTTGCTCCCTCCCCGCCACTCGCTCACCCTCTCCCCGCCACTCGTTCACTTGCTCGCCACCTACCAGCTCCTCTTCCCTATCTGCATATGGAATCCCCACTGCCCAATCACCATGGTGTTTCTGCTCTGTTACCACCGATTGGTAAAGCATTGTGTGGGCCATGTACGTCCTTAGCATATATAGACATATAGTGAGAGATGCTTATAAACTCTAGAAGTGCATATAAGGGCTTCTTGCACCAGAAAGCGAGTTATAAATAATACTTTGGCAAAATATCACCCAACAGTGTCAATGCTTAGAGGCTCAGATGCATCTTTCCCCCACTCCCAGAGTCTCAGCTGAGAAATTCCAAACAGTGATGCCAGTTTTTATGTGCCTTCAGTGCAAGGAAAAGTGCATGCTCTCACTCTCTCGCTTACCATAAGAATAGAGGTTTGGGCTAAGAGGCATTTGTAGGGGTGTCGTCCCTCCTGCAGGGCATTCTGCACCCTGGGAATTCAGTGAACTCTCCCCTGCCCTGTTGCTCTCTCTTTTTGCTGCGGCGTCTCTCTCCGTAACATATTCTGACAGGACATTTCAGAAAACAATTGTATCTGCCCTCATTAATTATATCGCATGGCCCTGCAGTTGTCCTGTGATCCAACCGGCAGGGTTACCACAGTGAATTGAATTGATGGCAGGAGAATTAGAATGCCGAGCACACACAGGCTTGCCATCTGCTGCCGAAGGTCTGTAATTTAATTATATTCAGCCACTTCCCCCCTCTCTCCACCCCCCACTTTCTCCGCCTCTCCCTGTTGAAAATGTTGGAAAGTCCAGGAATGACTTAATGAGCAGGGCTTTTCCTTATGGGCTAGGTAAGGACAAAAGTGCACCCAGCATCAGCTTCTCTGAAGGGAAGCAGGCCAGCAGCTTCCATGCCAATGCCTCTCAGCTTTCTAGGAAAGTGTTGGCTGGCCAAGATTGTGGGAGCTTGTCCTGGAAGGTGAGCTGGCCTTGTTGCAGAAACTGTTCTAGTAAACTTATAACCCAAGACGGTGAATGCGGCAGTCTTTCTTTTGGCCCTCATTTCATAGTGCAGAGTGCACACTAAAGATCTTTTATGTCTGTCTAAAGAAGTGAAGTGTGAGTTACTAGTCAAACGTGTACACCCCCACCTCTCCCTCCTGAAAAGACCTCCAAGGCAACTAACAGCATGATGCAGTGGTTAGTGTTGGACTGGGATTGGGGAGACCCAAGTTCAAATCCCTATTCAGCCGTGAAACACACTGAGGCTATTCACATGATGGGAGAAAGCTAGCCCAATTTTCTCCCATCGTGTGAATCACCGGGCTCAGCTGCGAGCCTGGTGGTTCCTAAGCAGGTAAACCGCCTAACTATCCCTGCCCTTAAACCAGGTTTGCAGAGCAAGCACTCCGCAAACCCGGTTTTTAAAATCGTGAGTAGCCACACCGCAGCTACTCACAAGGAGACACACACACACACCCCGACTGGGAGACTCAAAAGCAGCCTCCCGGCTCGGGGGTCTCTCCAGTATGCCCTGCGCGCTTGCGCAGGGCATACTGGAGCTTCTGGAGGCCGCGCGGCCCTCGAACTCTCCAGCCCCCGCCAGCTCCATCACAGAGCCAGCAGTAGTGTGGGTGGCTGATCCTCCTGCCCAGGGCTTTCGTCTGCAGGCAGAGCTTAGCCCGCTCTCCCCACAAACCCTGCAAAAGCAGGTCTCACTGATTGTAAGACTCGCCTCACTGGGTGACTCTGGTCTAGTCACTTCTCTCTCAGCCTAACCTACTTCACAAATGCTCTACAAAAGAGCTGTTGAATAGCAGAAGTCCAGGAATGATGGAGCGAGGTAGGCCTCCCTTGGGAGAGCACTCCACAACTGCAGCATAGTGGTTCAGAAAGCCCCGTCCCACATTTCCACTTGCTGCTCTGTGCCCCCATCAGGTGGGGGCACAGAGAAGGCCTCTGATGTGGTTTTGTGACCAGGTAGGGATATATGGGTGGAGACTTGAGTTCCCTCTTACAGGAATTTTCAGATGTTAATGACTCCCATAATCCCCAGCTGAAGGCCACTGTAGCTGAGAATGCTGGGAGTTGTAGTCAGGAACACCTGGGAATCTCTGTTACAGGGAACACTGGTGGAGACGTTCCTTGAATTAGACATGCCTGTTCTGTTTGTCGACTTAGACCTAATAAAATGTAGATTATATTTGCCAAAAAACAGTTGTATTTTGTTTTCTTCGTCACCATTAGATTTTCTCCCCCTACTGACTGATCTCTGCCTTGCTGAAATTCTCCATATGTTGAATACAGTACAACAACCTACCTTGCAGTGACATCTATAGGGAAACTCCCAAAGGTGTGCCTGAATCATGATTTTAGCCATGACTGCTTAAAGCTATCTAGTTTTCCTCATGATTATTTCCAGTGGTCACATTAAAAGTAGACTGTTCCCTCCCATTGGGAAATTAAAGCATACAACTAAGATTAATATAAAAACCAAACATTTATCTCGCTTTCCTGTGCTTTCTATTTCACTACCCCTCCAGCCAGCTGCTGTTCACTGCTTTGGGCAGTTTCACCCCACCTCCATTGCAGGTCATTCCTTCTCATTTTGTGTGTGTCCCCCAACCTGATATACCCCCCCAGCCCCGTGAAATTTTGTTTCTTGTCTGGTGCTCTCTGCTAGGTTCTGCTGAGCTAGAGCATAACACAGTCTTTCAGGAGTAGAGACTGAGTGGTGAAACAGGAAGAAGGGGAAGGCAAAGCAGGAAGAGCCCTGAACCAACAACCACCTAGTGGTGGAAGTAGGGAGTATTTCATTCTGCAAACTGTTGCCCCTCCTATGCTGGGAACTGCTAAATTGGATCTAGCAATAGCAGTACTCCAGATATTGCTGAACTACAACTCACATCATCCCTAGCCACAATTTGTTGTGACTAGGGATGGTGTGAGTTGTAGTTCAGCAACATCTGGAGTGCCATAGGTTGAAAACCCATGAGCTCTGCCATCTTTCTGTAAGAAGTGAGAATTCTAAAGCAGTGCTCTTAGCACCACAGTAACCTCTTCTAGCCACTAGAGGCATGAGGAGTTATGTTAATAGGTCTCTCTTGGTCAGTTAGAGTCAGTTAGAACTGTTCAGTTGTTGTTAAAGGCTAGTGCCTGTTTGGGTATTCTTGTTCTATGCTCCTCTCAGTAGCAGATGCTTTAGTTTCTTAATAAGTCTTTTAGCCCTTTCTCATGAGCAGAGAAAGGGCTCCTTTCCTGGGCAAGGGGAGGAAGCCACAAAAAACTTATCTCCCCCACAGATGAGCAGATCCGTGCCTCTGGGCAGCTGGATCACCCACCCAGATGATCACTGGCTGCTGCCAGTTGCTCTGAGGGTCAGGGTGTCAAGGTGCGGTGCTCCAATAATGCACCGCACAAATTATGGGGATCTCCCGTCCCCTCCCCGAGTCTGACAGACTATCCTAAAAACAAGGTTAGGAGAGTGCTTGCTCTCCTAAACAAGCAGGTTTACCACCACAGTTCACATGTGTGTGCAGAACTGGGCTGGGCTCCCTTAGCCTGGTTTTGCACCCATGTGTGAATAGCCTCTTTATTGTTTTTTTTAAAAAACAAACAAACAAACAGACTCAACTTAATGTCTCCAGATAATCTCTTGAACTAAACTTCTTTACCACCAGAGCAAGCTCTGCTGTGTGAGGACTTTAATGTTTCTCCTCACCCCGCTTAACAGGGTTATGGGCCCAGGTCTCTGAGACTGGTGAAGAAAGTGGACCGGGTCCAGTGAGACCAGGTTCAGCAGAATGCGCGGGGAGAGAGCCCTGGGTAACTGGATCGGCCACCCACACAATTGCTGGCTCTGTGACGGAACTGGCAGGATCTGGGGAGCTCAGGGGCCGCGCGGCCCCTGGAAGCCCCAGTATGCCCTGCACGAGTGCGCAGGGCATACTGGGGAGACCCCTGGAGCCAGAAGGCGGCTTTTCGTCTCCCCTCCGGAGAGCTACTCATGATCAGATAGCTCGGGTTTGCAGAGCGCTCGCTCCGCAAACCCGGGCTAAGGGGAGGGGTACTTGAGTGGGTTACCCGCTCTAGAACCACCAGGCTCGCAGCCAAGCCCAGTGGTTCTCACGATCAGCAAAAATTGGGCTACCGGAGGCTAGCCCGATTTTTGCTGATTGTGAGAATAGTCCCAGTAATTAGCCTGAATAAGAAATTAAGGTTGTCTCAAAGATAGTGACAAGATAAAGGATTAAGAAGTTACAAGGTCCAGATTTTGAATTGTGGTCTTTCAAAATGGAGATGGTCCTTAAAAGCCACGGAATTAGTAGGGTCTTACACACAGAGCACCCTGTCAGAGAAGGAGAAGAATGACAAGCCAGGGACAGTGCATATGATAAAGTCACCGGGATAATTTGTTTATCGGTGAGTGACTCTATATTGGTGCATTTAAGAAAGAAACAGCATACAAAAGAAATGTGGGAGACTCTGAAGAAATTGTATGAAAGAAAGTCAACTGTCTCCAAGGTGTATCAAGTTATAAAGATAGGTAAAAAGAAAATAAAGGAGGAGAGGTCTGTTTAAGTATGTGAATGAGATGTTGGAGACTTCACGACAGTTGCAAACAGAGGGAGTAATTTTGTCTGATACAGTTCAGATTGGATTGTTATTGAACAGTCTTCCTGAGTATTTTGAGCCAATTGTAAATATATTAGAAGTCAGAGATTATTTGAGTTTGGAGTTTGTAATAAACCATTTGGAAGACTTTAATTTGTGCAGGGGTAATGGGCAGCAACTAAGTCAAATGAAGAAAATGCTTTTAAGATTGATCAAAAGAACAAAAAGTGTTTTGTCTGCTGGAGTCCCAGACACATGAAGGTTCAATGTCTTTAGAACAAAGAATTTGCTACTAAAAAGGAGTTCAAACCTAAGCATACAATGAAAAATTCATGGAAGCAAGGAAAGAATAAGTGACAAATATGAAACGTGTGTTGCTAATACAGAGAAAAATTTAAGAGCTAGTCTTACAAAATGTAACACTGGGATTTGTATTGATATAGGCACAACCAGCAATTTAATCAGAGAAAGAGAAAGATTTACTAAGTTGGGCACAAATTATAAGGCTCCAATTTTGCTAGCAGATGGGAAGCAGATGTTTGCTGAAGGCAAACTTCAAAAAGGAGAAACAGTGGAACTGATTGTTGAGGATGCATTGTTTGTGTTCACGCTTGAATCCAGCCTGTTGTCTGTTAAATATGCTACAGGGAAAGGTTATGAGGTGAAATTTACAGGAAAACAATGTTTTTACCACAGATAAAGGTGAGCTAATAATGAAAGGGACTTTGCAAAAGAGTGGCCTATTTGAAGTGGATTGTGTAAATGAAGAGGCCAAAAGTGCAAAGCAATGTTCACATTAAAAATGCTTGAATTTATGGCACAGAAGGAGAGATCCCAAATCAGTACTTCAACTGGAAAAGAAGGATCTAGCCAGAGGCCTGAATAAAAGTCACTGTAATGTAGAGTCCATGCTGTGTAAGGGTGAAGGGAACTAAATCCACCTTTCCTCACAGTAGAGAGAGACACAGCTACCTCTTGAGCAGATACTTAGTGATATTTGTGGGACCAGCAGATCAGTTCATCAGGGGGAAACAAATATTTGTTAACTTTCATAGATGATTATTCAAGATCTACATTTACTTATTTGATGAGTGAAAAGTACCAAGTACCTGAAAAATTGGAGTATGGTACAAGAGTTTGCAATAAGTTTAGAAGGAAGCCTCAAATTTTGAGATCAGATAATGGAGTTGAATATACAGGAAATGAGATAATCGAATATCTGGAAAAGGAGGGCATTGAACATCAAATGACAATATGCTCCAGAACAAAACAGCATTGCAGAAAGAAAGAATCTGTCTTCAATAGAAATGCCTTCATGGATGCTGCTGGATGCAGGACTACATAGTAAGTTTTGGGGAAAGGCAATTATGGCTGCTACTTATTTACAAAACAGACTGCTACTAAAGTTATTAGAATACCACCATTTGCACTGTGGCATGGAAAGAAGCCTAATATGGAGCATATTAGAGTTTTTGGCTCAAAAGCATATCCAATCTCTACATAAGAAAAATACTTGGATACTTACGGAGCTGCCTACAGGAAGAAAGACTGTAGGGTGTGAATGGGCTTCAAAGTGGAGCACAGAGCAGAAGGAGATGTCCAATGCTATAAAGCAAGGCTAGTAGCTAAAGTTCTCAGTTTTTAGCTTTTTAATAACTTTTAATTTGAACCTTTATAAAAAAATGTAATTTTAAATGTGATTTTAGCCTGGTCTTATTTTCTTAGAAATATGGTGAGGGCTATGATGCAACCTTTGCCCCAGTAGTAAAACACTCTTCTATAAGAATGCTCTTTTGCACTGCAGCAGTGAGGAAACTGTGTGTAGACTATTTAGATGTCAAAACTGCATTTTTACATGATGATATTAAGGAGGACATTTACATTGAGTAACTGCCAGAGTTTGAGGAACCTGGTAAGGAGGGACTTGTGTGTAAGCTCCAAAAGAGCATTTAAAGCAAGCAGCAAGAGCCTGGAATAAAAGCTAAACCAGTTTTTATCCAAGGAAAAGCTGACTCATCTATATTCAAAGTGCAGAAACAATAGATTGACTTATATGTTGATGATTTGATTGTTTGTTGTCAAAACAGAGAAGATAGTGATGGGATTGTAAAGCATTTAAACAAAGAAATAGAAGTGAAGCAACTGGGGAACATTTTCTGTTATCTTGGAATACAAGACAACTAGCTGACCCACACAGAGCATCTGTACGCTCTTTGGGGCTGGCTCTTCCCCCCTCCCTCCTGCCCCACTCTCTCTTTCCCACTCACCCCCTTTCCAGTCTCTCTGCTGCTTCCCCGCCACTTTCTTGTCTCGTCAGCCAGCCAGCTGCTGCCTCCCGCCCCTGGAGGCCAGGCCAGGCTTTGCTGCCGCCGTCTCCCCTTACCCAGGATGGCCTGGCCTGCCATCCCGCCGCCACCTCCTGCCCCCTAGTGGCCAGGCCAGGCTTTGCCGCTGCTGCTGCCGCCTCCTCCCCCTTACCCAGGACCAGGTCGTCCCGCCTCCACCTCCCAGTGGTCAGCTGAGGCCACCTCCTCAGGCCGTTTTGCAGCCCGCCACCACCATCCTCCACCATTTATTTATTTTTGCCTTGAACTATCACCCAATGCCAGGAACTCTTGCAAGAGTTCCGCCACCAAATCCTTGGCACACATGCCGGCTAAGAGAATTAAATGTATAGATAGATAGGAGTACAAATAGAAAGAGAACAAGATGGAAGTTATCCTCTCTAATAAAAGCTTTGGTGTCCGTCCGTGGACGGACACCAAGGCGTGTGTTCGTGCCTCCCTGGCCAAACAGAGCAAGGGAGACACGACCGCCAGCACCCGGCGGCCATCTTGAACAGCCAGAAGCGGCCGTCCCAAAAAAGCCGGGTATGCAGCGGCGGGGGAAACTGGCCGAGGCGGCGGCAAAGCCAATGCCTCGGCCATGAGCTGCGGCGCAGCCGAGACAAGGCCAAGGCGCCCAGAAGCGGCCGCCCCGAATACGCCGGGGGCAATGGCGGGGGAAGACCGAGACGGGGGACGGGAAAGCCGGGCGAGGTGGTGGCGAAGCCACCAATGAGGCCTGGCTGCGCCGTCCAGGACAGCACAAATGCACCCCACCGCGACAGCCCCCGCCTGCTCACCCACCCTCCCAGCTGCCCAAAATCACCTTCCCCGCTCCCCCCCAAAAAGATTAAGGGCCAAAATCGCCCATGAGAAGGGCGCCGCCCCCGCCTATCGCCCACCCACCCAACCAGCTGCCCAAACCCACCTTACCCACTCCAGCCCACGGCAATTGGGCAAAAAAAAAAAAAAACCTGCAAAGAAGAAGTGAGGAGCTCACAAACAGAGGTCCTCCCTGTGCTAAGCCTCTGCCCAAACTGCCGCTATGGACGCGAAGGACACCTATTGCGTCCTTCACGTCCATTACAACAGTATGGGCAGCAGCATACCACAGAGAGGAGCTCTTTTCGCGTGCTCCACACTTCCACTTTGCAAATTATGCTTTTTTTTTTGCCCGATTGCCGCGAGGGACAGGTGGAGGGGAAAAAAAACAGAATGAGACAGAGAGATAGAAAGGTTAAAAAAAAAAAAAGGATTAAGAACACTTGAAGACGGCAGAGAAAGCTAGTGCCCGTTATAATAACGGGCTTAAAAATACTAGTCTTCTTAATAAGAAACAAAAAATAAAAGACTTGCTGATGAACCAAAGCCAGCTGAATTGATTGTGGAAAATAAAAGTTGTATTTTGCTTTCAAATCCAAGGCAAAATCCAAAACAAAACATATTGACACAAAATACCATTATGTATGTGATGTACAAGAAAAGGGTCTTGTAGAGTTGAAATACTGTTCAATGGAGAAGATGTTAGTGGATGTACTCACAAAGCCGTTGCCAAGAGATCATTTCCTAGCATTGTGAGAGATGATGAGTGTTTTTAATTGGTGCTCAATGAGAAGGAGTGAGATTCTAAAGCATTGCAATTACTACTGCAGTAACCTTTTCTGACCACTAGAGGCATAAGGAATTATGTTAATTGGTCTCTCTTGGTCAGTTAAGAATGAGAAAAGTTCAGTTGTTGTTGTTGTTGATAAAGGTCAATGCCTGTTTGGGTGTGCTGTTCTATGTTTCTCTCAGTATGTGATGTTTTAGTTTCTTAATAAATCTTTTTTTGAACTCAACCTAATGTCTCCAGATAGTCTCTTGGGCTAAACTTCTTTACCTCCAGAGCATGCTCTGCTGTTTGAGGACTTTAATGTTTCTCCTCACACCCCTCAACACTTTCCCACAGCAAGAAAAACTTGCAGTCCCTCCCCTCACCCCAAGAAAGTAACCCATCACCATTTTGCACCACCATGATGCATTATGCATTGTTTATTATTTATAATGTTCCTGAAGATTTTAATTAGACTTTATACTTGCTGCCACCTTAATTGCCTTCAAACCTCTGTATTTAGCACAATGAAATTGGTTTGCGTAGTTTAGCGTAAGCGTAGGTAGGGTGGTTGACAGAAATTCACTCAGTCTGGTGTTAAAAAAAATAGAATACAGTTTATTAAACAGATGGTTTTCACTGTTGTTTGTTTGTCTTTCTTTATGCTACAAAACTGTAGGGTGTTTATGTTTTTTTGTTATGACACAAGGACAGATCTCCCTTACCAAAAGACATACAGGGGCACTTCACACAACACATGTGAAGCGCCTGAGGGGGTTCTGCAGGGAGAGCGGGCTGAGCAGATGAGCAGCTGCTTGTAGCTGGTGGCCGGATCGACCACCCACACAACTACCGGCTCTGTAACGGAGCCAGCAGGGGCTGCGGGGATTGGGGGCCGTGCGGCCCCTGGAAGTTCCAGGATGCCCCGCGCGAGCTAAGCAGATGTTGGTGTGCAGGGAGAGCAGGCTTGACCCACTCTCCCTGCAAAACCCTTTATGGCTCTCCACACTTGCCAAAACATCACAACCTACCACCATTAAGCACCACCCACAGGTCTAAGACCTACCCAAGAAAAGGTTATTGTAACCCCAGGCTGTTTAAACTTTTTTCCTGTCTGGTTACAGGGATTTCAAGAGCAAAAATGTATTGCTGAAGAATGACTTGACAGCCGTGCTAGCTGACTTTGGATTGGCTGTGCGATTTGAACCTGGAAAACCCCCAGGAGATACCCATGGACAGGTAACATATGTTGCTTAGCAAAAGAGTTGGCTTATACCACTTAACTTGGCAATCTCTCTCAGAGCATGTAAGAACACATGGAGAAAATATTTCCTTGTGTGATAGCGATAGGTAGGAAACCTTACTATTGGTGATAGATAGATAGATACTTTATTTACGGCCAATGGCCAAAACACTTACTATTGGTGAAAAGAGATACCCCTGAAATGCTTACACACTGTTGTTACCTTTACTTACAAGGACAAGATGTGTCATGTTCCCTGTACATATGATCACATCCTTTTATTCTCAGAGCCACAGAGCCAGTTCGGATGATACTTTCAAAACACATTTAGATTCCTTTACTCGTGTACAAATGATCATCCAAATGGAAAACCACACATTCTCTACCCTGGATTTAAATACTAGATATAATGTAGGATTTAGAATCTGGAGTAGTCACTATCATGTGATGAGATGAATGTCCGAATTGCAATGTGGTGTTCTCCCCGCTTAACCATAGAGGTGAGTCTCACAATCATTGAGACTCACCAAAAGGAGGTTTGCGGGGAGGGCGGGCTTAGCCCGCTCTCCCTGCAGACTATCAAGGCTGCAGCCCTGATCCGGCCTCCGGGATTGGGAGAGTCCCCTGAGCCCGGGAGGCTGCTTGCAGCCTCCTGATAGGGTTACCCTCGTGTGTTGCCGCGCCGTGGCAATACATGATCGGAAAACCTGGGTTAGCGGAGTACTCGCTCCACTAACCTGGGCTAAGAGGAGGGGTATTTAAGCAGGTTACCCGCTTTGGGAAAACCAGGCTTGCCTGCAAGCCCGGTGGTTCCCAAGGTCCATGGAAAGCGGGCTACACAAACACACAGACACACACACACCCCTCTTGTGGCCTCTCTGTTTCAATCCTTCACCCCTAACCTGACTAGGATCTTCCTCGTCAAAACACTCTGTCAGTTCCTAGGAGAGAAAAATTGGGGGCTTTAAGGAGGCTGTAAGTGGTGTGCTGGAAGTTGGGGAAGGGAAGACTAGAGATGCATGCCCTCCATGCCCTAAGGGACCTGCCTGGTGGTCTAGCTCCCCTGTAGCTCTCCCACAGCTTTGGGTCTCGCTTCTTGAAGTCTCTCAGTTTTGTCCCTTCACTCCTGACCTCACAGTTTTGTCTGATCCTAGAAAAGAGAGTAATGTGAAGAGGCTGTCAGTGGTGGAAATAAGGCAAGGGGCCTGGGGGACGCCCTGAGATCTCCAAAAATTGCACGTTTGATCTGTGTAATTCAAGCTAGCAGGCGGGTTTTTTTATTGCTGCTTCCCTCATATACACACAAGGAAATCTTGAGGCTCTCCACATGAGCAGTGTGGAGAGCCGAGGTGGGTTAAGTGGGGAGAGCGGACTGAGCCTGCACTCCCCGCACATGAGCAAGCAGGAAGCCCTGGGCAGCCGGATCAGCCACCCGCACAATTGCCGGCTCCATCACGAAGCTGGCATGGGCTGTGGGGATCAGGGCCACCCGGCAGCCTCAGGATGCCCTGCACAAGTGCGCGGGGCATCCTGGAGAGACCCCCAGGATGGGGAGGCTTGTTTCAGCCTCCCAGCAGGGGTCTCCTTGTGTGTTGCTGTGGCTCGGAGCCGCTCCGGCACACAACCAGATAACCCGAGTTAGCGGAGTGCTCACTCTGCTAACCTGGGTTAAGGGGAGGGCTTCTTCAGTAGGCTATCCTACGAGCCCGGTGGTTTCTCACAATGGATGAAAACTGGGCTTGGCTTCTTTAGCCCATTTTTCATCCATCATGAGAATAGCCTCCTTATTAATTAACTAAAGGTTCATTCAGAAACAGCTCCATTTTATCCTCCTTTCCCTCCCTTTCCCTTCCTGAATCCCCCCCCCCTTCTCAATAGGATCCTCAATGGGACAAACATCTCAACAACACAAAATAAAATATTACTAGATAGAATACAACACAGGTCAACATGTCTCCATAGAAGACAAAGGTGCCAAAGTGCCCAGTTCTGCCTTGGGATAGAAATGCATCTCAACAGCTGATCACTGTGCATGACTCTATCATTTTATGAACGTATAGCTTTTGGAAGGTCCTTTGTTTGAACAGGAAATACAACAAAGGAAACCTGGGAACTATAGAGAATGGAGAGTGATGAGCCTGCATCTGAAAGGAAAGTAGAGTAGCATTCTAAACATGTGATTGGAAGAGTACTCTTTACCCACATTGGTCTGTTCATTCAGTCTTCATATATACTGAATGCGCATTTAAAAGGATCATCTGAACTGGCCCACACTACGTGATCAGCAGAATCGTGTGGTGTTGCTCTGGCCAGACCCACACGTGTAGAATGAGGTGATAGAGTCTGGAGGTGATAGAAAGGACTGCATCCCCTGCTGGCAGTGGCTTACATTTTTGAATGCTTCCCTGTGTGAAAAAGCTTCCTGCCGGTCGAAAAGTAGCAAAGCAGTGAGATCATTAGCCTTGTGGGTGAAGGAATTTTGAGCGTGGGTACTCCCATGCGAGAAACATTTCTCCCTGTTGTTTTTCTACATGCTGGAAGTGTTGGTTTATGGAAGTAGTTTTAATTAATTCTCTCTCTGCTGCCCTGCTGTTCCTCTGGAGAACGCAGAGTAGCTTCTTTATGGTTTCCAGGCACTCGCCCAACCATTCCGGTTACATGGGTAGACATGCTTAGCTTTAGCAGCTGAACTGCACTGTGTGCCTACATCACAGACACTGAGCCCTTCCTCATGACCAGTGAGGAAAGGGCAAGAGGGCTAGTGGGGAAGAAGCCTTCAAAAGCTTACCTCCCCGCCGACGATCAAGGGCTCCTTCTTGTGTGGGTGGATCACCCGCCTAGATGATTGCTGGCTACTGCTAGCAGCGTGTAGGGTTGGGGTGCCGGGAGGCGACACCCACTCCCGGAACTCCCATAATGCACCAGGTAAGTGCACAGTGCATTATAGGGACCCTGCCTCCCTGAAGCTGACTGAGAGCTGCTTGCACCAGGGCTGCCAGACAATCAGGAAAACGGGGTTAGGAGGGTGGCTCCGAAGCAGGTTTCCTGCCGAGGTGCACACGGGCAGGCAAAGCCAGGCTGGGCTTCCTTAGCCTGCTTTGCCTGCACATGTGAATTGCTTCACCGTGTGCCCCACTTTTAGTCTGCAATCGTACAGTCTAGCAAGACCTGCTTGACCTGATTCTTCAGAGCTCACCTGGAAAGCAATCCAGAGTGACGACCATCCTTGTTTCCATCCTCATAATCACTAATGCAGATTAGTCTCCTCCAGGCCCGCACAGCTTGTGATCCACCAAGCCGAATGTAGCCCATGGGCCATGTACAATTCATGGGGCTTGGCTTTGCTGCCAAATAGCAGGGTGCCAAGCATCTGGCATGCCATAATACAGGGATCACTTTGAATCAGGCTATTGACCCATCTAGCTCAGTATTGTGTACACTGGCAGGCAGTAACTCTTTAGAGTTTCAGACAGAGTTCCATCTACCAGGAGATGCCAGAAACTGATCCTGTGATCTTATACCTGTAAAACCTATGGGTTGGTTGTTTGGGAGAACTTATATCCCTGCCTTTCCATCAAAGACAGTTCAAGGCAGCATATAACAATTAAAACACACACAATAAAACAATATTAACAAACTGAAAAGTAGTAACCCCAGCCTCCACCAAACAAACTAAAAAACATGAGAGCCAGCAAATAAAAACATAGCTCAGTGGCAGAGCACCTGTTTGCATGCAGAAGGTCCCAGGCTCAAGTCCTGGCAGCATCTCCAGATAGGTCTGGGAAAGACTCTTGCCTGAAAATTTGGAGAGCCCCTGCCAGTCAGTGTAGACAGTACAGAGCTAGATGAACCAAGGGTCTGTCTCCGTATAAGGCAGCTTCTTATGTAACTAATTAAAGACTTGCTGGGAAAGCCGGGTTTTTCACTGACACTAAACTTTAGGCAGATTGGCCATCAAAACAATGCTCTCATGTCCTTTAACAGCACTCATCCAGGATCACCACCTTGCACAAAGAGAGTTCCTTTCCAGCACTATCATCAGTGACTGAATTGTTCCCCACATCTGGAATTCTCTTCTTTTTCTCTAGCTCCCCCTGCCCCGCCCTCCGCATGCTATTTAATACCCTTAGCCACACACCATACCCCTCTCCTCCTCTAGTTCTCCCACCTGAGTCTGGTTCATCACTTCACTTCTCTTGGCTTGAGCTACTGATGAAAGAAGCTGTCCCAGCAGCCAGGTGGATTCCGTCCTTGGATTCCCTGCAGCACTGAACACGGAAGATTGTCTTTAGCCTCACAAACTCGTGACTGCAAAAACATTCGGATGTAAAGAAATCCCAAACTATTACTTTGCTTCTGGCTTGGATACTCCTTTTGGGGGTTTGTTTGTTTTTTGCAACAAAGTTTGTCATTAGGAGAGGGGGAAAAAACACCCTTCAACTTTATCCTTAAAAAAAAAGATGTTGGTTCTTTATTTGCTGTCTTTTAGTTTCAATGACAGATTGCTCTTTCTGCCTTAGGTGGGAACCAGAAGATACATGGCTCCTGAGGTGTTAGAGGGGGCAATAAACTTCCAGAGAGACGCCTTCCTAAGAATAGACATGTATGCCATGGGGCTCGTCTTGTGGGAGTTAGTCTCCAGGTGCAGAGCAGCCGATGGTAAGTCATGAGTTAACTGGGAGGAGCCCCATCTATTTGGATCATCAGATATTTGGAGAATGCTGCTTGCAAAGAGTTATGCACTTCTCTTACAATGAGGAACACAATTTCCCTCTTCTTGGCAGCCAAAGTTGTAGAGATCATAGAAGGACAAATTTTGCACTTCTTGCTGTTAAAAAATCAGGACTACTAGAGCCTGGAGGAGATAAATAATTGTTATTTTTACAACCTGACATCCAGATTAGCACTGACATCCAGAGAGGCAATCCAGAAGTTCTTCCTCCCTTTCCCTGCCATATTAGTGACGGCACCTCCTCCATTTTTTCACAGATGGAAATAGTTACGTGCTTGTACACTTCAGTTCTCATGCTGCCCAGGATCACTTCCTGATCACTCCTCGCCCCACGCCACACTGTTACACACTGCTTGACTATATGCCGTATTTACACTTTGCAGAAGACTCTCTTCTGCATGCCGTATTCGTTTAGTTTTTTAAAGTCTGGTCTTTTGTTGATTTAAAAGCTGAGAGAGGGTTTTTGTTGAAGGTATACTTGAAAAACTTAATGGTCTGTAATTAGTTATCAGCAATTCAGAATATACCTCAGAAGCTGCAGTGTGCAAAACAGTGGGCTGTATAGCTGCACTGTATGGTGGTTTTGTATTTACGTGCGTATGCACCAGGCACAAGATGCATCCTTTCCCTACTGAGACATTTGACTACTCCAGGCCCTCAGGAGGAAGCTAAATCCTGAAGAATGACAATAGTTAATACAATTTTTACAAGTCAACCCCAAAAGTAAAAAACAGGCACCGTGGTTTAATAGGTGCAGGTACCAGGACTGACCCTGGTAAATAGGAACAGGAAGCACATGTGATGAGGCCTTTTGAAAGTTAATAAAAAACTGAAATTGAAAATAAGACAAACATGTAATGGTTTCTGGTAATGACCATGTTGGAGTGTTCAGAATGTGATCCATGAATTTAAAAGGTAAGATTTGGGCTCTCTGGTAACATAGGGATCTGAGATTGACGGAAGGTACCTATGCAATTGTTAGATAGATAAGCAGCACCAGTTTGTTTGTTTGATTTGGCTACCATATTTTTATATCACCCTATATAAAATCTCAGGACAGTTTACAATTTGACCAAACAACTAAAACCTAAAAATCATGTAAAAATCCATTTAAATTACCATAAATAAACTTTTTAAAACTTTAAAACATCATAAACTAAAAGCCTGATAAAACAGGTATGTTTTCACAAGTTGTTTAAAAACAACCAGAACTAGGAGGCGGGTATCAGAGATGGGGATCAGTTATAAATGGCTTTCTTAAAAAACAGTGATTATGTGTGAATAAAACATGCAATCTGCCACCTTTTTGTGTGGCTGCTGAGGTGCAGATCAAGCTATATCAGAATGATTGGTCTATTCCAAGGAATTTGGGTACGTAGTAATGTTCTCCTCCCCATGCAAACTCAGGTCCAGTGGATGAGTACATGCTGCCTTTTGAAGAAGAGATAGGTCAGCATCCATCACTTGAAGACCTACAGGAGGTGGTGGTTCACAAGAAGATGCGCCCGGCATTCAAGGATCACTGGCTTAAACATCCTGTATGCACTTTCTTGTTCTTACTTTTACAATCCCTTCTCTCTCACTTTGGCTCAGACGTGCAGTGCAGCAGAAATGGATGCTCCCTTCAAATCAATTACATAAGTAAAATTATTCAGCAGTTTTGCAGAAAGGCACTATCTTGAGGCATAAACAAAGCTCCAGATTAAATGTGTTTCTGTTTGGTGTAATGCCTTAATTTGCAGCGGTTCTGAGCAGCAGTGTTCCCTCTAACAGGGATTTGCAGATGTTGTTGACTACAACTCCCATAACCCCCAAGCAAAAGCTATTGCAGCTGGGGATTCTGGGAGTTGTAGTCAACAACACCTGGGAATCCCTGTTAGAGGGAACACTGCTGAGCAGCCATTGGGACTGCAATGAAAGGATGAGGGCAGGGCGATTCATAGATGCTGTGGACATCCTAGTTTCTCTGTTTGGGTTTAAAAGAAGGAGAAGAATCTCTTGTCTTACTTGGACTACCCAGGGCTGGAATCCAAAAGCCTGCTGTAACTAGTTCCTTTTACCAAAGGGGGCTTTGGACTTGTCTTCCTCGAATGCAGGGGTCAGCAACCTTTCAGAAGCGGTGTGTCAGGGGTGTCACTTCAGAGGTGGCTTGACGGGGGTGCCACTCACACCCACCTTGCTAGCTCCTGTATTACTGGCCACACCTCCAGCCACCAGACTCACCTCTGGGCTGGAAGCCTCACACTGATTGCTGCCTCTCTTCTTCCTGGCAGCATTCAGCACTGTTCTCCAGCCACCATGAAGCATCACTGGCTGGTCTGTTTCTCTATCCTTCTGGAAGATCTTTGTGCTTTGTCCCCTCCATGTCGGGAGCAGACAAAGCACAGATGTTAGCTGCCAGACAGAGGAGAGTGGGTGTGAGAGGAAGACTAGCCGCTAGGATACCTGCTGCCTCCCTCTGGCTGTCGTGTTGCTGCTTGCTCTAGCGGGCAGCAGACATTCAGGTTCGGCAGCGGCAGTCTCTCTGGCTGTGCCAGCTGGCTAGCTCTCACTTGCACGTGTGTGTCCATTTGCTGGCTCCAGAGAGAACCAGCCAGCTGGCACAGCCAGACTGCACCCTGCCACCAGTCCTGTGTGGCTGCTTCCTGCTGCAGCAAGGAGTAACATGCCAGCCAGAGGCAGGCCGCAGGCATTGTAGTAGTGGCTGCTCTTCCTAGCAGTGTGAGTGCTGCTTTGGATCATTTCGCATGCCACTTTTGGCACGTATGCCATTGGTTGCTGACCCTGCTCTAATGCCAGCACCACACAGCAAGCTACTTCTGAATCTGAGGAAAGTTTCCAGAAGCCGTCCATGACAGAAAGTCCAAAGATATAAAAGAAAAACAAAAAACCTACAAGGCATGCCAAAACCCTTGGCCAGGCCTGGAGTAACTCACTGGAATCTGGCTTCTGTGATCAATTTTCTGTGGTTTTGAGTTAAAACTCTTGCTCATGTTTTCTTAACACCATTTCTGATTCTCTCAGTTAATAAGATGGATTTGGTTATTCATTTAGTCATGAAAGAAAGAAAGAAAGAAAGAAAGAAAGAAAGAAAGAAAGAAAGAGAAAGTCAAATTAATGGGTTGCTTGGTTGATTTGATTGTAAATTGGTATATGCAAAATGTTCCACAAAGGCCTAGTTCTTACTGAGATAGCAATCCTGTGCATGGACTCTACCATTTGAGACGGTAGGCTCAGACTGAAGACTCCTCCATACCAAAAAGTGAGGATACCTCTTCCTCTCCTAAGACAAAGGACAGAGCACTGTGAGCATTATTGTATATGGATGTGATAGGGTGTCCTTCCACAAATATTAAGAGATTGATATTGGAGCACCAGAAAGGTAGCTAACAAATAGTTTTAATAAACATGTTTCAGCTTTATTTCCGCTGTAGAAGGAGCTCCCTAGTGAGGACAGAAGTGGTGGTAAGGGAAGGAAAGTGGGTCCCAAATCTAATACTGAACTCGACCCAGTTCTGGGAGTCTCATTTCGCTAACCAAGTTCTTCTCTTTCCCCCTCTGTATCCAGGGTTTGGCGCAGCTTTGCATCACCATTGAAGAATGCTGGGACCACGATGCAGAGGCACGCCTCTCAGCAGGTTGTGTGGAGGAACGTATTTCTCAGATACGCAAATTGGTCAACGGCACTACCTCGGACTGCCTCGTTTCCATCGTGACCTCTGTCACCAACATGGACTTGCTGCCCAAAGAGTCAAGTATCTAAATCCTGGTTCACTTTTTTTTTTTTCCTCTTTACAGACTCAATGGATTATTAAAAAAAAAAAGTCAAACCACAAATCCAACACACACACACACACACATATGAATGCAGCTGCTATTTTAATCTTGACTTTTTTACTGTTGTTGTTATTATTGTTGTTATTTTTTTAATTGGATCAATTTTACCAGCACATTGCTCTACTGTATTAAAAAAGAAAAAAAAAAGAAAAAAAAAGAGGACATCTCATTCGGGTGCCGACTAATGAATGCAGACACGGTGCAGGTACCTCAAAACCTCAACGGACTAACTTTGTTTCCTTTTTGATCCTGGGTTTTCTCTTTTCCTGGTTTGTCTTTTTACACAGAGTATCTGTGATATCAAGAACAACACCTACCCATCTGCAAGACATGCTGCAAACAACACTGTTGCATAAGACCACACCTCAAAAAAGGACTCCCCCCCCCCAACTTTTCCTTTTCTTCTTTCTTTTTTGTTTTTGACAGTGAGCTTAAAAAAAAAAAGAAAAAAGCAGATGTATCTTTTACGGGTGTAACGGGTGTTGCTGTAATTGTGGGGTGGGGGGAGAAACTGAGAAGAGAATGTTAACTCTTTTATGGTAGAATTTAAAGGGAAAAGTTTAGTATCAAGGCAGGGGAGAAAGACGTTGGACGTTTGCAGCATTTGGAGAAACATCTGTTATGGAGCTACTTCTCAGGTAAATAGTTAATGAGAGGGAGGGCAAGTTTCGAGGCAGAGTATTAAAAAACTGCTGCAGAGTACAGAGAAAGTTGGGTCACAGAGAATCACGGTTAGAACTGAATTCTTTCTTTAATATCTCAGGCTTTGGTAATGTTAAAAGAAAATCCTTAAACCCATGGCATGCATTTTAACTTCAAGGTTGTTTGTTAAATACATTTAGAAAGAGATTACAGACAGGCCTGTATAACCTTTCAAGCTGAATGCCACCCACTGGAGGCTGGATAAATTTCTTGCCTTTGGCTGCCTGTTTGAGACTGCAAAAGGAACAGGAGGGCTGGTTACCTGGACCACAGTTCTTGGCCAGTGGGCTGTATTCAGTTTGGTGGATGACAAGTTATGCAGGCCTAGATTACAGCAACTAAAGCAGGAGCTGAAACCCGACAGCATCCCAATTCCTCTTAACAAGATTATTAATTCAGAGAATGAAGTCTCAGTGCTGCATTACGGCAGAGCTCACATTTCCCACAGTCTGACAGAGTCGTGAAAGCTCAGTTCTTCTATAAATATAAAAAGAATATGAAGGACCACAATCACCTACATTAGAAATGGGCTAATAAGAGCTGCAAACTAGAAGCTTTCTATTGTTTGGTTCCTAAGAAACAATTGAAGCATGCCACAAGCACACTTCCTTAAGTCCCTTGGAAATCAACAGAACCTGCTTCCAAGCCAATGTGTTTAAGATTAGTCACTGGTGAAATTCTATTGATTTTAAAAGTTCTCGACTTCATCCTTAGATCCTGATGCACATGCATACACAGTTCCAAGGAAGTGTGCTTTAGGGTGTGTCTACATGTCAAATTTAAACCAATTTCACACCTGTTTAGCTGCCTACTGTAGAATTTCAGGAACTGTGGAGGGGCTGGGGGTTTCTAATTAATGTATAAATGCCTTCATAAAACTGCATTTCCCAGAGTTCTTTAGTGGAAGCCATGGCACTTAAACCAGTTCGAAACAGGTTTCTAAGTTGTTTATATTTATAGTGTGGATGTGCAGAGTTCAGCTAGTCAGTTATGTTTTCACGGCCCACTCTCTGTGTTTATATAGGTCCACTGTTCCTAATGGGGCTCACTCCCAAATGAGAGTACATAGGACATCAGTCTCCCATTAGTTTTTCTTGATTCTTCTTTCTCTGAACTCTGTCACCCAACTCTTTCGTCTTAACAGTGGTGCATATTCTAAAATACCGTTAATTCTATTATGCCATAAACTCGCTCTAGTTGGTGAATGTTCCTAATGCTGCTGATTCAACATTTAAATATTTTTTTAACTTGCAAAACATGCAATGATTTTTTAAAGAAAAATTAGAACACACATACACATTACGTGGCTTCCGAGGTTTAAACTAAAAAAAAAAAGTTCTGAAAAACTTCACGACCACAGACCACCTCAAACCAGAAATACCTCAGAATTTTCTACTTGTATGAGTTTTATTATATATTTTGTTAGTTGTGTTGTCTTGTAGTATGTATATTTTAATGTAAGTTGACTTTTATGACAAGGGAGTTTTAAAAAAAGAAAAAGAAAAAAAGTTCCAAAATCTTTTAGGAAGTGCTACCATATTTTTTTTTTTAACTAAAGCACCATTGTAAATATGTGCAAACAGTTTTAGAATAACTGCCTATATAAGGTTCCTGGGCATTATTCGCTGTTGTTTGTGAAGGCTGTTTCCATTCTCTTGTTTTTTGAGGCAGTGGGAGCACAAGCTGTTTTTAGTGAAAATAAAATAAAATAAATCAGTGCATCATTTTTTCATGAAAACAACATATCCTTTGAATACAACATCATTCTACAAAAAAAGCTGGTTCAGATTCACAGTCAGCCACTGGATTGATAGAACGATTCTCAGTTAATGGCATACAGATTATTCTCCCACCTGCACACAAACACACAGGCTGCAATCCCTAACCCACTTATGCCAAGACAGTTCTGCTAACTGTAGCTGGATTAGGTGAGTTGTAGATTGCAACCTAAACTCTGTATGGGTGTTTTCTAAGAAATAATCAAATCACCCCAAAGAGATCAGTCTTCCCCACCCCGCTTTGTAAAGACAGTAGGGAGTAACATTCAATGATCAAAGGAAACCGCACTCGAGAAAGGGCAAGTGATTTGTGTTCCGCTCTCGAGGCTTCAGGGTCCTATCCAGAGGGGAGAGAGATGCATTTCGCCTGCTGCAAAATGAGTATTCCCTCCCTGCCTTGGGAGATTCTGCATCTCCCCCACTCCAGATGAGATCCAGGAGCGCAGGAATAAGACACACCTCTGCTCTAGCCCCTTCTTTTGAACATCTGAAGCAGGTTTAGGATAACCACAACTAATGTGTGGATCGTTCATTCCAATCCTAAGCATTAGTTACTTGGAAATAAATTCCATTGAAACGGTGGGATTTTCTTTCAAGTAAACAGTTAAATGCATTTAGGATAGGAGCCAATGCCTTCAGCTAAATAGACGTTGATAAAATGCCACGGCCTTTTCAGGTACTTCCGGTGGCCCATGTTCATAATTCCTAACCACTAGCACACTGAAGCTTAGTTTTGCATAAACATGAGAGTTGTTCCATTGCTGACAATGTCACTAGAGGTTAAAGTTAAAATGCATGCAACTTTTCAAGCAAAGACCTCCCTTGCTCTTCTCACTATGCTTCATGCTGGGATGAACTTCCTTTGGGTGATCACAAACATGGTTTAGGGTTGGCTCTATAGAGGGAGGCAGTAGAAGTCGACTGACAGATAAAGAAACATGGAACAAGCCGGGGACTTGAGCAGTGTGGGCCGATACTGAGCTTGCTCTTCAAAAGGCTGGAGCTACTGTGCCAAGCCAGGCCAAGCCAAGGCAGACCTGCCCAGCTTCTGACTTGCCAAGCTGAATGCAGCCCACCAGCCACAAATTGTGGCTTGCCAGGTATTTGCCAACCAACATGCTCTTTGAGCACTTGGAAGGCCAGCCACCACATGCAACTGGTGTGCCGGGACCTGCTTTGTGGGTCACAAGTTGTACAGGCTTGCTTGAATAGGGGCAATAGAACATATGTAGCTTCATCTTTGTGACTGAGGTTGTAAAAAAGGAATAATTCTAAGCTTTGGGGAGAATGAGTTGAAACAGAACAATTGAATAAACCTTGAAGTATATATCTTCTTAAATGTGAGGTTTAACAGTTTAGGGTTTTTTTAATGGAGGGTGGAAAAGGATTATTGTAATAACTGTGCTGTTTCAGATACTTTCCCCCCCCTTGCAGTGTTGTTTATGTTACCGTTAAAACCAGCTTGTTACAGCAGTTGCTTTTCTTTTCTTTAAAAACAAACTGATTTCTTTCAGAAGCTTTAAAGTATTTATTGGAAGTGCCATATAAGTTTTACTCGTACTAAAAATGTCCTCATCCTTGCTTTTTGTGTGGAGGAACCCAACCTCACACCCAACCACTCTTGTTTGCATTAACCTTATTTTGCTGCAGGGAACTGTTGGACACACAGGACTGGGTCTCATGATCAGTGAGACCCGTTTTGTCCGAGTGCGCGGGGAGAGCGGGCTAAGCCCGCTCTCCCCGCACACAAGCGTGGAGGGAGCCCTGGGTGGCCGGATCGGCCGCCCACACAATTGCCAGCTCCGTGACGGAGCCGGCAGGGGCTGGGGAACTTGGGGGCTGTGAGGCCCCCGGAAGCTCCAGTATGCCCTGAGCGAGTGCGCAGGACATACTGGGGAGACCCCTGGAGCCGGGAAGTGGCTTTTTGCCTCCCCTCCGGGGATCTACTCACGAAGTAGCCATGGCACGGAGCCGCACCATGGCTACTCACGATCAGATAGCCCGGGTTTGTGGAGCGCTCGCTCCGCCTAAGGGGAGGGGTACTTGACTGGGTTACCCGCTCTAGAACCACCGGGCTTGCAGCCAAGCCTGGTGGTTATCACGATCAGCAAAAATCAGCCCGATTTTTGTTGATTGTGTGAATAGCCCCACAGTTTTTGACCAAAACCCATTGTTTCATATCTTCTGATGGCACCTGCTTGCTTACAGCTCCTTACAGATTGTCTTGTCATGGTTGCTTATGTAAAACTTCATGGTCAGTTGCAAATTGGATGCTAGGACATCTTTTAAGTACATCCCTTTTTCTAGCACATCTGCTACCTCAGTTGCATATAGCAACTTGTGTCTGGTAGGTGTGTTTATGAACGGATGTGGTAAACACTTTAATACTGATGCAGCTATTGCAACTAGATGATCACTGTTAAGAGTTCACACAGCCATGGTAGTACCTTTCATTCTTCCTGGCCCTCAGCTGGCTCTGTACACCTAATTTAAAGAGGTTTCTTTGATTATAGCAATAAGGTAGTTCACCACAGATGAAGCTATGCATAAAAGCAAATCCTCAAATATTACTTTGTTTAAAGTGTTATTTGGTTATCTATACCTATTGCCAACATTAAATCAACCCCTTTGTGGTAATTCGAAAATACTTCACTTGCTAAACAGTTGACAGCACTAATTCACTCTTCTACATGTTCCCAGTTCACACGTATGCATTGTGTTTCTATTCAGGTTTATAGGTGAATATAGGCTCGTGTTTTGCACAAGGAAGTCCTGCAGGGGTTAAAATTACTTTGGGTGCATTCATCTTTGGAAACCATTAGCAAAATTCTCCATGATGTGAATGATGCTGGACTGCACCCTTAACTTTTAAATCTCTGAATCATTAATATTGCAGCATCAATTCTCAAGATTCGGAAGTATCCACACAATATTGCTGATGTTGAAAAATGTGGCTATTCTGATGGGTTCCTGAAGCTCATTGATAAGTAGCTATTTTTATTACTATTAAGTGTTTTTAATAGTATAAAATATTAACATCAGAAGTGGCTTTGTATTTCTAACATCTTGAAATGTGCTAGTGCAATGCAGTTGTACTGTCCTGCTCATGTGATAATGTGGCAAAGAGTCAATCAGTGCATGTATTTATTTATTTATATATGTATGCATAGAACTTCTATTTAGCTTGTAGCACACTTTCTAAAATGTTATAGCAAGGTTATGTAGCAAATCCCCCAAACAATAGGTTTGTACAAGAAGCAAGCTACCATTCGGAGTGAGGGAGGAGATGGCATACAGGTCAGTGAGGACTCTGATCCCTGCCTTATATGCCAGAGACATGGAAGGCCTGTCCAGATGTTTTGAACTCCAGTAAAAGGTGAATATAAGCATGCGGCTAGCTCCACCTCCTGTGCTGGTGTATTCTGTATCCATGCTTTACTGAAGTATGGTATTTGCTGCTGCAGACAAATGCTGTACTCGGGGAAAGTGGGTGGCGCATGGACATGGAGCTCCCAGATGCACTAACTTTTGCCCTGAACCTGGAGACATAATGCCTGTACAGGGCTGTGCTGTTGGCTCTAGCCATTTGTAACATTTTTCTCAGTCCTCCAGAATGTCATTAAAAGTGAAAGTTTTCATGGTTATGCTGGAGAATCAACAGGTGGTTAACTAAATATGGGTAGAATTAGCTGCTACTAGTGGGGAAAATGGAATAAAAGTTGGCTTCTGAGTTCTAATTCTCTTGTTACCTTTTTTTAAACCTGTGTTCAATTGTTATTAACATAAATAGTAATTCTATAATCCAGTCTTGTCCATTGAAACAAAACTGTGGCTAGGATCCAGACAACCCCTTGTTTGAGTAGAAAGCACTTGCCTGTGTGCGAGGGGGACCTCTGGGTTCTTGTCTGTCTCCCCACTCAGCTTCAGACCTTCATGTCACATCCCATGCTCTTCTGACCCTCAAGAGTGGCTTTTGAAGGTGTAAGGGGCTGCAGAAGGAAGGAGGAGGTGGGTAAGCTGAAGCATGTCTGGAATTCTGCTTGTTCTTCTCTGGATCCAAGCCTTGTAAGTGGACATATTGGATCTGCCAGCTTCCCCTAGGGATGTGCACGAACCTGTTTGGAGGCCCTTTTACGGGCCTCTGATCCGGTCCCAAAGACCAGTGGTTCAACCAGTTCAAAGGCAGGGGGATAACTTTAAGGACTGGGGAGAGTGCTCTTCCTCCCCACCGCGTTTCCCCTGCTGGTGCTGCAGTTTAAAAGGGTCTGGCGGGGCGGCAGCATACCTCTCTGCCACCCCGTTGCCTCCAGAAGTACTCAACGCAAATTGGGCACATGTGCATGCATGTTGTGCTTGCTCATGTGCGGGTGCAATGTGCGCATGTGCGCTGGGTAATTCTGGTCACTTCCGGTCTGAGGAGGCAACAGGGCAGCAGAGAGATATACTGCCACCCCACTGGACCCTTTTAAACTGCAGCGCTGGTGGGGGGAATTCAGGGTACCCTCCCCAGTCCTTAAAATATCCACCCTTGAGCTGCCCCCCGCTGCCAGTTCCGTGCACATCCCTAGCTCCCTCCCCCCCCCACCTTACCAGCCTCACTTCTTTGTCTTGTTATAACAACCTGACATGAGGGGGAAAACATTACTTTTCCCCTCATCACATTATATCAGGGAAATGTCACCTGCCTGTCAGTCTACAGGTAACAGGAGCAGGGCTAGTACAAGGGGGGAAAGGCAGCAACTGTAAAAAAGACTGCTTCATGGTCAAGAACATCTCTCTCTGAAGCATGTATCCCCCCCTTCCCCAACCCACTTTAACTTTTGCATCAGATTTTAGCTTAGGCATAGACATAAAAGTAAGCCTATAGTAAACATAAACAATAAAATACCTTGGATTAATCCTGTGGGAACAGTTTCAGTATGACTCAGTCGGTTGTCCCTGCCACACACAAGCTTCAATGGGAAAGTGGTATCGTGTTTGTAAGAAGTAATGGGTATGGGTTGAAATCTCTGGGCCCTTTTAAAAGCTATGATGATGTGTACACACAGCTTTATGCAAGCCTGTTCTTTTCAGTGTCGGGAAAGTGCATTCCCTGATGCTGAAGAGCATGGGACAGCTGTGCTCATGTGAACTCGATGGGAGGAGCAGTGCCCCGTATACACTAGGGCTGCTGTGTACATCAGACCAGCTACATGCAATCTCTGGAAAACGAGAGGTGCAGCCTAATGGTCTTGTGCATATGTAGAGGCTGCTGGATCGGGCTCTGGATTGGCAATGAATACCCCATAGGCTGTATACTCGTAGGCATTTCCTGATATTCTATTCTCCCATTTGCAAAGGTGAGAAATTCAAATCAGACCAGCTGTAATAAATGTGGAGCATGTTCATGCAATGCATGTCATGCCACTGCAGACCTGTCTTAATGGCATTTCATTTGTAAAGGTAAACAGGAGCAGCTCAGTACTATCTGTCAGTTTTGCATATGGAATATATATATTTTTTAAATGGTCTATATCAATAATGGGAGAAATAACATTTTAACTTATATTACCTCTATATAGTCACATTTTAATGAAAATTCTACATTGTGTGAAAATTCTTTTTCTACCACAAATTATTTTTTATAAAGTCTAATACATTTCTGCAGGGGGTGGAGGGGAATCTCAGCAAAAAGATAACAAAAGGCCTGGCCAGATTGAAAGTTAATTGCCCAGTACAGGAAAGAGTTGAAAGTTGAATTGTTTGGTCTGGATTCAACAGTTTGAAACATACTTTGTGGATGGCAGTGAGTGTGTGCCATTGGTTGTCATCCGTGTTCCCCCTAAGGCGTGTGCAGATGTGCGTGCTCAAACATTTTTTGAAATCCGCTCAGTTGATTTTGGATCCCGCTTAGGTTTAATCAGCAAGGTCCCACTTTGAATATACATGCGTACGCACACTGCCTTGATACTGCTGCCCAAAAGAAAACTCATTCCGCACACAGCTGAAAAAAATGAGAGAGAACACTGGTTGCCATGCATCCCTTCTTGCAAAAGGCTTGGCTGCATAGGCCATTTGAATCTACTACAACAAAACTCCCCACCACCACCACCACCGTATGCATTCCTGATAGAAAATACAGATTTTGGTTTATTCTTCGATAAGTTATAAGACCTGACCCATTAGTTATCTATAAAACCCACAACAAATAGGGGCTATTCTGACGATCAGGAAAAATCAGGCTAGCCTCCGTTAGCCCGATTTTTGCTGATCGTCAGAACCACTGGGCTCAGCTGCAAGCCTGGTGGTTCTCGAGCGGTTAACCCGCTCAAGTACCCCTCCTCTTAGCCCAGGTTTGTGGAGTGAGTGCTCCGCAAACCCGGGCTATCTGGTTGTGAGTAGCTGCGGTGCGGCTCCGCGGCACAGCTACTCGTGAGTAGACCCCCGGAGGGGAGGTGAAAAGCCACCTCCCTGCTCTGGGGGTCTCCCCAGTATGCCCTGCGCACTTGTGCAGGGCATACTGGGGCTTCCGGGGGCCGCGCGGCCCCCGCTCCCCCCAGCCCCTACCGGCTCCGTCATGGAGCCGGCAATTGTGTGGGCAGCTGATCCAGCCACCCAGGGCTCCCTCCCCGCTCACCCAAAGAAACCAGGTCTCGCTGATCGTGAGACCCGGTCCATGGCATTTCTGTTCCCTAATATACTGACAGCTTTATTTAAAGCAACCACTTATGCTGCATTGACAACATGATCTGTACAGAGATATTTTGATAGGATTCCGCTGCCAGCCTCTCCCTCTCTGAAATGTACTGATTAATATTTGCAAACCAGATACGTCTGCATCACAAGTCAACCTTTTGCTTTCCTGAAATAAACCTGATGGGCAATACAAAGAACATTTCTGAGGCTGTTACCCAGCCTTGGGCAGGCCTACCAGGGTAGGGAAGCTCATGTGACGCGTCGGGATTGAAGCCGATCCCGGCGGCACCTCCCTGGGTAGCCTGGGAATTTACCTTGGGCTTTTACCTTGGTTAAAGGGCATGAGCATGCCCTTTTACCCAGGTCTCCAGTCACGTGAAGGCTTGAACTACACGTAGCCCGAGCATACACAGAGGCAGGCTCCTAGAGTGCCTGACTTGAGGGGTGGGGGGATCATTGCACAGTGCATTGTGGGATATCTGGAGGCCAGGATGCATTTTCCCAGCCTTCAGAACGCTGCACGGCTCATGGCAGAGCCGGCTGTGTGGGTGCATGAGCTGGGCAGCCCGGGACCATGCCGGATCACCTGGTGGAGGAGGTAGATGCTCTCCTTCCATTCCCCCTCCCACATTCTCCAGCCCAGCAGAAGGTCGTATGAATGACCTTACTGTCTGTTTCATTTTCTGATAATGGGAAACACTGCCAAGTCTAAATTCTTACCTAGTAAACAAAAGGGAGTGAAAACTTGCCTGTGTGTTTCTTTGAAGGAATAAGATGTTTAAGAGAGCTAAAAAGTTACATTGGAGCTAAAATGCCCATTGGAGCAGAGGTAATGAGGCGATTCGTACGATCACCAAAAAGCGGGCTAAGGGAGCCTAGCCCACTTTCTGGCGAGCGTGAGAACTACCAGGTTCATAGGCAAGCCCAGTGTCCTCAAAGCAGGTAATCAGTTTAAGGAGCCTTCTCCTTAGATGAGGTTAGTGGAGCGAGTGCTCCGCTAACCCTGTCTATTTGATTGTGTATTACTGCGGCACGGCTCTGCATCACAGCAACACACAAGGAGACCCCCACTAGGAGGCTGAAACAAGCCTCCCAGCCCTGGAGGTCTCTCCAGGATACCCCGCACACTCACACGGGGCATCCTGGAACTTCTGGGGGCTGTGCTGCCCCCAATCCCCGCAGCCCCTGTCAGTTCCATGATGGAGCCGGCAGTTGTGTGGGCAGCCAATCCGGCTGCCCAGGGCTTCCTGTCTGATCATCTGCAGGGAAAGCAGGCTAAGCCCACTCTCCTCAATAACCCGCTATCGGCGAGTCTCACTGATTGTGAGACTCGCCTCAATATTTTCCCAACCTCTAAACCATGGGTAAGAAGTCAGGAGTATCCTATGGGCTCGGACAACCCCTCCAATTCTCTCTTAAGCAAGTTCTAACTTCCCTTCTCTGTTCAGTATTAATGACAGGATGATGTAATATCTGTTAACAGAGTTTAAAACTTACCATGGTTAGCTTAAAAGCAGAATTTGAAACCAGGGCTGAAAGCTGTTTTTCTGATTAAAGCTAACCATGGCTACCATTAACATCAGTGTAGGTGTAATGCTACACCATGGGAACATCGGAAGCTGCCTTATACTGAGACAGACCCTTTGTCCATCTAGCTCAGTATTGTCTACACAGACTGGCAACGGCTTCTCCAAGGCTAGAGGCAGGAGTGTCTCTCAGCCCTATTTTGGAGATGCTAGGGAGGGCACTTGGAATTTTCTGCATGCAAGCATTCAGATGCTCTTTCCAGAGTGGCCCCAACCCCTAAGCATATCTTACAGTGCTCACATGTACTCTCCCATTCAAATGCAATTAGGGTGGACCCTGCTTAGCAATGGGGGACTTCATGTTTGCTACCATAAAAGCAGCTCTCCTGTTGACATCATAGTGAAAAGAGTGGGGGGAGGGGAGGGATTAATGTATAAGAGTAAGTAGGAGAGCGTGTGAGCACAGCAGTTGTCCCCAAACTCTTAACCATGGCTCAGAGATCAGGAAATGTTATATCTGACTGGGCCACGTTCAGACATTCTTGATAACAGGATATCCCTGAGCTCATTTTCATGATTATGGATACATGAATTTGTTGATTCAGGGTTAGATTCCTGAACAAAGAATTATTTATGTAAACATAGAATTCAAGGATAAATCAGCCACATAAACAGTTCAACATTTTTAAAAAGGCTCTGAAGACATATTTATTCACCCAGGCTTTTAATTAGATTTACAGGTTTAATAGGCTAATGTTGGATTTTTAAATGATTTTAATGTTTCTTTAAATGATTTTAATTGTTTAATGTTTCTAACTGTAAACTGCCCAGAGACACAGGTTGTGGGTGGTATAAAAATATGCTAAATGCATAAATAAACATTAGACTACTTTGGGAGCCCACAGCTGCTAAGAAGCTGTAGTCCGAAACCTGTCTGTAATGAAGGGACAGCATGTGAGGAGAACATTGTTGGGAGGAGAACTGGTTTTCTGGCAGCAAGCAGGACTTGTCCCCTTAGCTAAGCAGGGTCTGCCCTGGTTGCATATGAATGGGAGACGAAGTATGAGCACTGTAAGATATTCCCCTCAGGGGATGGAGCCGCTCTGGGAAAAGCATCTAGGTCCCAAGTTCCCTCCCTGGCAGCTTCTCCAGGATAGGGCTGAGAGATACTCCTGCCTGCAGCCTTGGAGAAGCCTCTGCCAGTCTGTGTGGACAATACTGAGCGAGACGGACCAATGGTCTGACTCAGTGAAGCTATTCCCACGACCAGGGGAAATCAGGCTAAGGGAGCCTAGCGCGATTCCCCCTGGACGTCTGCTGCCACGAGAGCCGCAAGGCTCTAGGCAGCAAACCTCAAAAACTACCGCTCCGCTAACCCTGTTTTGTTGGTCGTGTGCTGCCGCGGTGCGGCACCACGCTGCAGCAACACATGAGGAGACCCCCGCCGAGAGGCTGAAACAAGCTTCCCAGTCTCGTGGGTCTCTTCAGAATGCCCCGCGCACTTGCGCAGGGCATCCTAGAACTTCTGGGGGCCAACTGCGCCCCCAATCCCTGCCGCTCCTGCCAGTTCCATGACGGAGCCGGCAGTTGTGTGGGCAGCTGATCCGGCCACCCAGGGACGGTTCCCTGCACTACTCTGAACGGCGCTTCACACTGATTGTGTGAAGCTCCTCAGTATATAGCAGCTTCCTATGTTCCTATGATGGGGCCAACTGCATTTCTCTTCCCCAACAGATCATCACCTGGCTAAGAGGGCAGAAGGAAGGTGGTGAAGCAATGTTTCCCTCTACCTGTTACCAATCCATACACGAGCTTCATGTGCCCTTGCTAACTTGCCTCTTGCAAGCCCTATGATGTTGAACTCTCTCTTCCAGTCGGCAAAGGGCTCCAGTTAAACCACAGAGTGTCATGATCTGAAATTGTAAGCATATTAATAGACTTTTTGAAGGCTCCTTGTGTGCTTCTGTGCTTTACTACTGCTTTACCTAGCATACAAAAACAAGAATCCAGTGCATTTTCTAAAACTTCCTAACCCTTTTTCATAAACTTAACTTTTTTTAAAAAAAAATCTGATTTTGTAAGAGTTCTATGCCTTCTAATTATAAAGAATGATTAAGCCCTTTCTATTATTATAATAGGCCGTGAAGTCATTCACACAATCAAAAACCGTGTTCTACCTTGCTTCCACACAACCGAAAATGAGGAGCACACAAAGCTCCCAAACCCAGGTAGAACAGTTTTTGATTGTGTGAATGACCTCCATATTTATGGAGAGGCTGCTCTTTTTCATCCATTATTTCTGAATTCTAATGCTATTTGTGCCTTCATTTATTTTCATGAAAAGCAACTGCTGTAAGTTCTTGGTTTTAAACTTTATTTCCATTGCGGGGTGGTGGGGGGGACTATTTTTCATTATCCAGTTGTTTCTTCTGGATACAGATCTGTGATCCAGGTATTTCAAGAACCAATTACCTCAAACCTCATGTTTAAAACAGTATTGCTCTCTAGATTCTTCTTCATACTGCAAGATTGTAACATACACAGACAAGGAGCCATGCTACACATGGGTGTTAATATAGATATATAGAGATATATATATATGGAGAAATGGAACTGATCCCCTAGGACTGATATTTTTTTGTTTTTGTTTGTGTGTGTCCTTCCCCCCAGATTAAACCAAAAGGTCTTCTTTGTCAAGCTCTCAAATAGCAATGTGTTGGATGTATGTACAGCAAGAGGGTGTTACTGAAAAAAGTGCTTCCTTTCTTTGATCTTTGAATTTCTACTGTTTTCAGTGTTTTGTTGGGAGAGATTTCCTGGTAATCTGGTCAAATTTACACTGAACATCTAGATGGCAGATAGGTGCCAATGGTTCTCATGGCCCTATACATACAAGACGCCCAATGGGGCGCAATGTGAACAGAGCAGACGACTATATTCATTGGGCCTTCTAATACAGACTGAACTTCCCCTTTACCCTATATGCAGCAGATTAGAGCACTACTATTTTCTCTGGAATGAAAAACTATAACATTATTTTCACTAATCTTGGTTGGGTTTTTGTTTGTTTGTTTGGTCAGGGGGACACCTAGATTAAAGAAAAAATCTCTTTAGTCATTTGACTTTTATTCAGGTCACTGATTCATAAGAATTAGGTCTGCAGCTTTACTAGTATGAGTAATCTTTCTATCAAAAGTATAATTTTGATTAAAGTTGGATGGAAATAGATACTTCTTCCCTAAGTCCTTTTGAAAGTATCAGTGTTTGTCAAATATTTGTTAAGCTTTTAGTGGTTACAGGAAGGGGGATTTAAAAATGTTTCCCCTAATGTCAATAAATTATTTAACAATGTTTGATACTTCAAAAGTAGTTGCTGCAGATTTTTTAAAAATGGTTCTTGGTCTCCAGTTCTAGACCTACATGTTCACAATGCTGTGACATTCATCTCTTCAACCTCTCTCTTAATTTGGGTGACCCCCCCACAATCGGAACTTGAAGGCCTACAATCTTTCACCTGTGAATATTTGTCACATATGTCCTTAAGTTTGGTGAATTTTCTACTGTAAAGTTGACTTAAGTACAGTTTGTCAGTTCTTGTGGAAAGAGCTTTCTGCATTGTTAATATGATTAGATACTTATAGTTACTCAACACAGTGTAGAACAAAATTCAGGAAAAATGCAAAGGAAAAAAAAGAATAGTTTGTCTTGGGGTTTTTTTGTTTTGTTTTTTTTTGCATTGTCTATTTTATCAGCTTGGTATGCTTTATACCAGGAAACTAAAATAAAGCCCTAAAACTAATCTAGCATAGTGAGGCGTGTCTTTCAGTTTTAGGTACGTCTTATTAAGCGGTGTTACTTAGCCTGTAAATAGAAAGTACTTCTAAATAAGAGTTTGCAATAACCTGTTTTGGCAAGATTTCCATTCTGAGCTGTCAGTGAACTCTAGAGATTATAATTAAGTAACTAGTTTAGAAAATTGCTAAATGCAGAAAGCTCTACCGGATGGTGAAATAAATTAAAAGATTATTGGTCCTTTGCTCAAATTCCAATGTATTGTTTGTATACCAAGATATGTGAAATGTAAATGTTGTAGGTTATATTTCACTCTTGTTGCTGAAAAAATAAAAATAAAATTGTAGACCAGAGATAGCCTGTACTACTGAGTTAACAAAACTTATACTAAGGTATCCACTTAAAAAGAAACAAGTATACAGAGAGTTTAGCTCATTGCTGTGACTCCTTTTGGATTGAAAAGTGTGCTTTTAGAGGTGTGCGCGCACACACACACACACACACACACGTAAGATGGCCTAAAGAAGACATCTACTGTACTGCAGTTCTGAAATGAAAATGTTTTGAAACATTGTATCATAATTCATAAATTTGCAGTGGAGCTTTGTTCCTTTTTACTGTGGTATTTTAGAAATGAGTCTCATGTTTGAAATTAGATCTGCCAAGTTTGGGTATTGCTACTTCAGCTAAGCACAGGCTGCCCAAATAAACCAGTATGAATGTAGTATTTTGCCCTGCATGAAGCAGGGCCACTCCAACAAATAGGAGGGGGGAAACGAGAAGAACTATGTCAAATTTATCTTTTTTGTATATTAAAATTAAACTAAATTACAAATATCAGCCTCTGTTGTTGTGACTTGTGGAGGCAGTTTCCTTCTCTATATCTTTAACTGCATGACTTTCAAAGTTTCTTATGTTTGCGGAATCTATGTCCACATTCTGCCTTGAAACCTCTGTGAACCACAGAGGATTCTGGCATGTGTTCTGTAGCAGGGGTGGGCAAACTTAAGGCTTCCAGTGGCTCCTTTTTCTTTTTCACCAGAGCCTTGGGAACTATCAGCACAAAAGAGTGGATTGGGGAGGCAGAGAGGCAATTCACACGAGCAGCAGAAACAGGGCTAATGGAGCCCAGCCCCCCCCCCCGAAATTAGGAGAGAAAGCGCTCTGCTAACCCAATTTTTTTTTTGTCGTGTGTCTGTGGTTGACACACTCGGGGAGGTGGGAGGGGGACCCCAGAAATGCACCCTTGTGCAGTGCATTACTCGGGCCCTGGGGGGCGGTTCCCCGCCCCTGGAGCTGCTGGACAAGCTACAGCCAGGCACAGGAGCGCCTGGGCTAAGCCGCCACTCATCTGGGCGGGCTCTCTGTCCACCCAGGGAGTTCCATGAGCTTGTCTGCGGGGAGGTAGGCACTTTGGGGTTTCTACCTGCGTAACAGGGTAGCCCTTCCCAATTGATCAAGCGAAGAGCTTCAGAGTCAGTCACAAAATGGTGGTTTGTGAAGGCAGGAGCAGTCATTGCACAAAAATTGCATTGACATAATAGGATATTTTAACATCAAAATCCTTGAATTCCAGGATAAATGTGTTGTGGAACAGAACTGGAGCAAGAGAGGCTACTTTGTAAGAGAAGAAACTGGAGAGAAATTAATGGGAAAGAAAGTTAAAGCATCCTTGGTCACTCATAAGAATAGTCCTGCTGGATTAGGCCCATGGCCTATCTAGTCCAGCATCCTGTTTCACATAGTGGCCCACCAGATGCCTCCGAGAAGCCCACAGGCAAGAGATGAGGGCATACCCTGTCTTCTGCTGTTGCTCCCCTGCAACTGATATTGAGAGGCATCTTGCCTCTGAGGTTGGAGGTGCCCTATAGCCACCAGATTAGTAGCCACTGATAGACCTGTCCTCCATGAATTTGTCCAAGCCCCTTTTAAAGCCATCCAAGCTGGTGGCCTTCACAACACCCCAAGGCAGAGAATTCCATGGGTTAATTCTATGCTGTGTGGAAAAGTGCTTCCTTTTGTCTATGGGTGTCCAGAGGTGGGGGAAAGAAGGGGCACTTTCCCCCACCCTGGACTGAGCCATTGGACTCAATGGCGCTTACTCCCAGATAAGTGGGTATAGGATTGCAGTCATTATCCCCCCACCCCTGGAAAACGTTCTGCAGATGCCCATGCCTGTATTGCCTATGGGACTGGGCCACTGCTGCATCAGGGTATGGAATTTCTTGATCCTTGCAAGATAGTAGAAAGCCCAGCTAGCTCCCAGCTTCGAGGCAGTGAGGCTGATCACATGCGCAACCAAGAGTGAGTTAAGGCAGCCAAGCCCGCTTTGGGCTGTGCGAGTGTGCCACCGGGAGGCAAGCAGCTCCCGGTGGCGTTGTGGCAGCAAACCCTCTTAGGGAGCCCTCTGCTTAGTCAGTGTTAAGGGTGTGAGGGCAGGGCACCCTTAACCCAGGCTAAATACTCGTGTGTCAGCACAGCATGACACTGACACAGAAGCACGCTCCTGGCCAGTGCCAGGGGATCCCCACAATGCACTGCACTCTTGTATGGTGCATTATGGGAGTTCCAGGGGCTGGGACAACATGTCTAGGCCCTCCAACTTCCGCGCTGCTGGAGACAGCCGATGTCAGTGCAGGTGCACGAACCGTCAGCCCAGCACAGACTGACAATCGACTGCAAGGAAGGTAAGTCTAAGCAGCCTTCCTCAACCCCCGCCTGGAAGCCTTCTCACTCAATTGTGAGAATGGGCTCAGTATGTCTCTGAATACCAGTTGCAGGGGACAGACATATCAACCTCTCCTGCTTGTGGGCTTCCTAGAGGCATCTACTGGGCCACTATGGGAAACGGGACTGGGCTAGATAGGCCTCTTCCTATCATGTTCTTAGAAAAGCTTCCATAAGTGCAACTACATGTGTTCCCAGTTTGTTCCTTGTTACCCTTCTCTCTCCTTTTTCAGCCTCTGTGTTCTTCCTCCTTGATCTTAGATCGCATACTCATTGCAGGCAAGACCTGTATCTTGTTTTGTTTTCCTTGTTAAATTCAATGTCAATGTAAGTGGCGAAGGTCACTAGCTTAGTGCCTTTACAAGGGGATTAGTCGAATCTAATTAGTCCAGGCTTACAGTTTGGTGTTTCCTCCAATGTTTTATGGCGTATCATTTTGGGAATCGGCCACAATGCTTTGCATACAGATGAGATCAGAGAGCAAGGGAGAGAAAGTAGAGGTTGCATTCCTTCCCTCCAAACACAAAGAAGCCAGGAAAAGATCAGACTTGCCAGCCAGCCCTCTAACCATAATGGTGATTGGCTCTTCTGAGTAGCTAAAAGAAAAAGACTTCCCCACCCTCTGAGCTCTCTGATTGGCTGCCTGAGGAATCAGTCAGCTTAGTCCCTCTCTGATTGGTTTATAGTGCAGTCCTAGGACCACCAACTTTTGCAGAAACAAAAGTAAGCATGCTTATTGGCGCTCCTGCCTTATTAATCTTAATATTTTAAAAGATCTGGGGCTTTTCATTTGTTTTGTGGTGTGGCCAGAACCTAAGGGGTATACTCGTGAGTCAAATGGGCCGTAACCCAAAATTTGGCTTTAAAAAAGCCAAATCTGGCAACAGAGTTTTGTGCTATGGTAACCCACCCTTGCAAGCAGCAGCAGGCTGCAGGCAAGAGCAGCAGGGAATAACAGAGGGAGGCAGTAGGCACACAAAATGGAGGCAGAGACAACATGGCAGACTGAGAAATTTAAGATGAGCACTGCCCACTTCGCCCATGGATAAGATCTGCCCTGCTATAGGCTACCAGAGGTAATCTGCCTCTGAATGTCAGTTGCAGGGACGGAACAGTAGACCAGACATGCCTTCAGTTCCTGCTCGTGAGCTTCCTAGAGGCATCTGGCAGGTCAGCGGAAGAAACAGGATGTTGGACTACATAGGCCTTGGGCCTGGTATAGCAGGGATCTATTGATATTCTTATAAGAAGAGCCAACCCTGAATTTTTAACCTGACATTTGATTGATTGATTAAGTGCTGTCAAGTCAGTGTCAATGCTTAGCAACCAAATAAATGGATTTTCTCCAGGATGATCTGTCTTCAACTTGCCCTTTAAGGTCTCTCAGTGGTACATTCATAGCTGTTGTAATTGAGCCCAACCACCTCGCTGCTGGTCGTCTTCTTCTTCTCTTTCCTTCAACTTTCCGCAGCATTATGGACTTCTCAAGGGAGCTGTGTCTTCGCATAATGTGTCCATAGTATGATAGTTTGAGCCTGGTCATTTGTGCCTCAAGTGAAAATTCTGCATTGATTTGTTCTGTGATCCATTTGTTTGTTTTCCTGGCTGTCCACGGTATCCTCAGAAGTCTTCTCTATCACCAAAGTTAAAAAGCATAAATGCTTTTTCTATCTTGCTTCTTCAAAGTTCAGCTTTCGCATCCATAGAGTGTCACGGGGAAAACCATTGTCCGAACGATTCTAATCTTTGTAGGTATAGAGATGTCACGGCATCTAAATATTCTTTCCAAGGCCTTCATTGCAACCCTACCAAGTGCTAGTCTGCGACGTATTTCTTGACTGCTGGATCGTTTACTGTTGATGGTCGATCCTAAAAGGCAGAAGCTATCCACCACTTCAATGTCTTAATTATCAATTCTGAGGCTGGTTGCTGTACCCGTTGTCATTAGTTTAGTCTTTTTTACATTTAGTTGTTGTCCCATTTTTCACTGTGCTCCTTGACTTTCATTGTTAGAGCTTGCAGATCATCTGCATTCTCAGCTATCAGAATGGTGTCATCAGTGTAGTGCAGGTTATTGATGTTTCTTCCTCCAACTTTAAAGCCACGCTCATCTTCTTGCAATCCAGCTTCTCTCAGTATATGTTCAGCATATACATTGAATAAAGAAGGAGAAACTATACAGCCTTGTCTTAATCCTTTGCCAATCTGGAACCAGTCTGTTTCACCATGTTCCGTCTGGACTGTGGCTTCCTGTCCTGTGTATAGGTTTCTCATGAGAACAATGAGGTGTTCTGGGACACCCATTTTCCTAAGGATATTCCACAACTTGACATGGTCAACACAATCAAAGGCTTTTCTGTAGTAAATAAAGCACATATTGACTTCTTTTTGGTATTCTTTGGCTTTCTCAATTATCCAGCGTGCATCAGCAATGATGTCTCTTGTTCCTTGTCCTTTTCTGAAACCAGCTTAAACACCCAGCATTTGCCTTTCCACGTAGGGCTCCAATATGGATGATCCTGAGCATTATTTTGCTAGCATGTGAAATTAAGGATATTGTACAATGGTTTGCGCTATCTGTTATGTCTCCTTTCTTTGGTATGGGTATGTAGATTGACCTCTTCCAATCTGTTGGCCACTATGTTGTTCTCCAAATTTGCTGGCATAGTTTGGTTAGAGCCTTGACTGATTCTTCTTTTGTTGCCTGCCATATTTCTGTAGCTATTCCATCAGATCCTGTAGCCTTCTGACTTGGTAATGACTGGAGTGCTGATCTAACTTCATCTTCCCGTACTAGAGATTCTTGCAAGTAGGGAATATCTTCTATAATATCGTGGATGTTGACATCCTGGCTGTACAGATTTTCAGTAAACTCCTTCCACCTCTGTTTGATCTTCTCTGAATCATTTACTATCTATCCTTTGGCATCCCTTTTTTTTCACTTTAAATTTTTATTGGTTTTTACAATAGCTTTAACATTTCAAATTACCTTCTATCCTTTGGCATCCTTTAACATACCAACCTTGCCTTGTTTTTCCATGTCTATTTTCATCCTCAAGGTCTTTACAGATGTCATTGTAGTACTGTTCCTTGTGTCTTCCAAATGTTTTCTGAAATTCCCTATTAAGTTACTTCCTGAGGTCTTTATCTTTCTTGACTTTGGCTTCTCTCCTCTTCTGGCGTTTAGCTGAGGTTAAACAAACCTATGGTTCACTTAACCTTGGTTGGCTGTGAAAATCTGGTGATATCTGGTGAAAATCTGGTTCGTTTATTTGCCTCATTAGGCTTTTGTATGATCAGATCCAAAACCCAATGATCACAACTTTTTAAAGTTTAAAAGGTTTATTCAAAGACTTGAGGCATATAGAATGGCAATGAGCGACAAAAGATGCATACAATGAAAATGCATGGCAAAGATACATCAAAAGATACATCAAAACATAAGCATAAGCAAAGGAAAACATCAAAATATAAGCATATAAGTAGCTTGAGGTATTTTCAGGTCCCTCTAAAAGGGATTTTAAAAAACTTAAAATAAGAAACTTAGTAAATAATTAGTAGGGATATGCACGAAATACTTTAGGCACATCTGAGGGGGTTGGGAGGAGTTCCCTTAAGAGGAGGTAGGCAGGTCCTACCTGCCTCTCATGTGAACCTCCGTGCCCCATCGCGATGTTGTACTCTGTAAAGGTCTATCATGAGAGCAGCCACCTGTGCTGCTGTTTCTTTTAAGGCGCCCGCCATGTGAGGGATGCTGTACTCCTTTACAGAGTACAGCGCCGCGATGGGGCAGCGGGGGGGGGGGTAAAGGAGGGAAAGGTAGGACCTGCCTGTCTCCTCTTAAGGAGACCCCTTGCCCTGCACCAAAACATTTCAGCTGCAAGGAGCCAAGTCATCTCAGCGCCTCTTCAAAGAGGCGCCGAAATGATTAAGGCAGATCCCTAATAATTAGCTATTTAGTGGATATATAAGTTTATAGGATTGTAATCAGTTCCATAGATAAAGTTCGTATACTTAGAAGAAGATAGAATACTTGAGACTTTTGTTATGAAGGAGAGAAAAGAGGAGAAAGAAAAACAGATCTTGAAAGATAAAACATCTTGGTTAGAGGGAGAGATAATCTGCTCTGTGAAGAGAGAGAGAGAATATATCATATTTTCCTAGCTTCCTTTTATACCTAAAAGCCACACTCCTCCCCCACACTAGTTTTTCAGACTCTTGATTGGTTCCCACCTGTTGCATCCAGGATTCTCATTGGCTCCCTGGGTTTCTATCTTCCCACAAATATTGAAATTTAATATTCTGCTTTGATCATGGTGACCCAGACCACACAAAACATCCAGTCCTCCAAATTGATAGGGCTTGTTTACTCCCCCCCACCCCCCCCACCCCAATTAACTGCTACCAACAGACCTGGTAGTTCTTTTTCTTCCCTTGATAAGGTGCTAAGAACCATATATCAACATATCTTCAAAGATTCTCTAGTGAGTTGGCGTCAAGCCAATTGTCTCTTGCTTGCTTAGAGACCACTCTTTAGGTGTTTAGCCTGAGTTTGACTGTCTACCAGAGTCTTTATAATACACAGTAAGAAGTTGGATGCTCCATTTATTTTTCTTCGTTTGGTCCAGATTCCAGTACATTGTTCCTTTTTCAGTATGAGCTTCGATAGTCCAGCATAGTTTAAAAACAGGCCAGAGTAACAGTCTGGGAACCGGGTTAAATGGCTTCCCCCAAGTCTGCTGCTATTTCCGGCAGCAAGCTGGGGGTAAGAAGCAGCCTCGCCGAGTGTGGTGACTGCTCTAACAAGAGCAGTAGCCATGCTTGTAGCGCAGTGCAACCTGGGTTGAAGGCTGGGGCCCAGGTTAACTGGGGGTTAACGGATTGTGTGCTGGTGTGGCTCCGCACCATGGCAACTCATGAGGAGACCCCTGACCGGGAGGCTAAAAAGCAGCCTCCCGGCTCGGGGGTCTCTCCAGCATGCCCTGTGTGCTTGCACAAGGCATGCTGGAACTTCCGGGGGCCGTGCGGCCCCCAAACTCCCAAGCCCCCACCGGCTCCGCAATGGAGATGGCAGTTGTGTAGGCGGCCGATCCAGCCGCCCAGGCAAGGCTTGCTGATTGTCTGGGGGAGAGCGGGCTTAGCCTCTTAGCTTTGCATGTTTTGCATCCCATCCAGATTGTACCAGTGACTGCCACTGAAGATGTGTAAACTGTGTTGCTTGTTAACCTTGTTTGCTGAAAGATAATCCTTCTTTATTGTCAGTATCATGTTATTAGTTGGGTGTCAGAACACAGATTTCCCAGGCAATCCTGGTCAAACCATAGTGGATAAACCACATTTAAACAGGATAGAAAACCAGGATCTGATCCAGGTTATCTCTTCTGATCAAATGTGGTTTAACTACAGCAGTTAACTGTTGACTTGCCAAGGTAATGACTTCTATGCATTCACATGCATGAACCCAGACTATCCTGGACCTCATCATTGCACACTTTCCATAGGACATCCAGCAAATGTTTCTTGGAATCTACAGCAGATTTCATAAAGTGACCCCAAGGGTTGAGATTGTCCACCTCTCACCAACTCAACCATTTGTCATGGACTGTTCTGTTGCCAATTGGTGCATAAGCATTGGGGGTGTGCATAAACCAGTCTGCAGTGAACCGGGCAGGTTCGACGGTTCAATCATGAACCAAATTAGCCTCCAAGAGAAGCAGTTCGGTCCATCAAACCAGACCTAGCCCGGTCCATTCAACGGTCTGAGTGACTATGCTTGTAAAGCTTGTAAAGGGGGATCCGGTGAGGTTGCAGACTTGATTTGATTTGCAGAAAGGACTTTGATTTGCAGAATCAAAGGGGAATCCTACCTTTAAAAGGGTTCTAAGAGGAGCTGGACGGGGCAGCAAGAGGGCACCTTTAAAAGTAGGTGCTTACCAATCTGGCGGCGGCTCCTGGAAACCCCAGCACTCCCCCCTGCAGCCTGCCAGCGGCGTGCTTCTGGCCTCCACAGATTTATGGAAGCCATTTGCATGCTCACACAAATTTGTGTGGTCACTCAAATGGCCTCCATGCATGCACGGAGATTGCACAAATGGCCTCTGTGCATCCATGGAGGCTGGAACTGCACTGCTGCCATGTGGACAGGCTGCTGGGGGGGAGTGCTAGGGTTTCCAGGAGCTGCTGCCACCGGACAAGTAAGCACCTACTTTTAAAGGTGCCTTCTTGCCCGCCCACCCACCCCAGCTGCCCTTAGAAGCCTTTTAAAGGCAGGATTCCCCCTTGCCTGTAAAGGGGACCCCTCACTGGATTCCCCTTTACAAGCATTAGCCCCTCAGAATGTCAATCGAGGTTGAACCATTTTGACTGAATGGACTGGAATAGCTGGTGGGTTTGACTGAACTGGTTTAGGCCAAATTAGAACTGAACCACAAAAATCAGTCTGTGCATCCCGTAGTATGCATGCATGCATGTGTTCAGAAGGTGGCACAGACCACCTTCCAGATGCTGATTGAGAAGCCCAGTGGGGGATGTGAGAGAGATTGGGATCATGCTGGTGTGTATTTATTAATTATCATATTTATATACTGCCTGATATGTATATCTCTAAGCAGTGTACACAATTTAGCACCCAACAAATATAAAATAGAGTAAAAACAATTTCACAGGAGATATGAGAAATATAGAGTGGCAAGCTGGTGAGTATGCATGTATGCGCAGAAGGTGGCAGAGATCACCTTCCAGATGCTGCTTGAAAGGCCCAGCAGAATATGTGAGAGATTGAGGAGGAAGCTGGTCAGTATGCGTGCATGATTTCAGAAGAAGGCAGAAATTGTCTTCCAGATGCTTACATAGGAACATAGGGAACCTTGGAGAAGCCACTGCCAGTCTGTATAGACAATACTAAGCTAGATGGACCAATGGTCTGACTCAGTATATGGCAGCTTCCTATGTTCCTATGTGAAGGCAGAAATTGTCTTCCAAACGCTTCTTGAGAGTGCCACCAGAGGACATGAGAGGGCAAGGGGAAGCAGGTGAGTATACGTGCATATGTTCAGAAGGAGGCAAAGATCACCTTCCTGATGCAGCTTGAAAGGCTAACTGGAGGATGTGAGGCACTGAGGAGCAAGCTGGTGCATATGTGTGCATGTGTTGTGAAGCAGGCAGAGATCATCTTTCCGAAGCTGCTTGAAAGGCTCCTCAGAAAAATGAGAAAGATCAAGGGGCAAGCTGGTGAGTATACATGCACATGTTCAGAAGGCAGCAGAGATCACCTTCCAGACACTGCGTGAAAGGTCCACTGGATGCATGCACACCTTCAGGAGAAGGGAGAAATTGCCTTCCAGATGCTGCTTGAGAGGCCAATGGAGGAAGTGGGAGGGATTGTGGAGCAAATGGTGAGAATGCATGCACACACTCAGAAGGAGACAGCGATCGCTAGAGTGCTGCTAGAGATGCGAATTGGTTGAAGTTTGTGAGTTTAAGCTGGTGGATGTTGGCAGGTGGATATGAGTGGATGCTATTGTCCAAGAAGCCTGTGGATGTGCCTGGATAATGCTGTTGGATGGCAGCAGATAAGCTGACCCACTTTGAAAGATGTCCTTATTTGTCCTATAGGTGTGTCTGTAGCTGGTGCCTTTTTCTTGAGATGATGACCTCAGAAAATGATCCAGAGAAATGCAAGATTTAAGCCAGAGTGAGGGCTTTGCCTTTACCACTCTTCCTTCCTAGGTGCCTCTCAGCGCAGCCTTTTGCTCTTCTACATGAGAAGAGCTGTGAGTTACCATGCATACCTGTGAGTTACCATGCATGTCTTTGTCTTCAAGGGATATCTGCATCTGGTGAGGTTCTCTCAGGGCAGCCTTGGAAACTGCACAGCTTAAAACGGTGAGGATAGCTGTCTGGCTCCCTAAGAACATGTGTGTCATGGGAACATTTTGACTTTGGGTGTGCCATCCATGGTCCAGTGGGATTGAGATAGGACTGTTTCTCAGCACTTTGAGAAGCCCATCCTGAAGTTCTGGTTGAACGTTTCGCTCCCAAACAGACAGAGGCAAGCGTGCAGACCACAGCTGACATCACATGGAAGAAGACTAGACTGCAAAAATGGAAGCAGAGGTCTACCCCGTGGCAGAGGGAAGCAGGTCACACAGTGGATTGGGAAAGAAGGCTTGTTCTGCTCTGAAAACAGGAAGACTTCCATACATTTATGTCCCCCCACCTTTCTCTCATGATTGAATCAAAGATGTCTTACTTCAGTGAATCTAGCCATTCTCCCATCTAGGTTATTTATCTGGGATATTTTTATTATTATTATTTCTTGTTTACACAGTCAGACAGGTGTTATTGACTGGTTTGTTTTATCCAGACATCGAGTCCTTCCCAAGGACCTGGGATGGCTCAATTTTATCATCAATACTGTTGGTTATTATAGATATCGTCACAAAATTGCTGGTGAAGCCATTCCCTGACGTTTTACGGGACACTTCTGTGGTGCTGGGTGTTAGAATTCAGACCCTGAGGAAGGAATCCAAGCTCAAGAGCTATATGGTTTGTCTTGATCTCCCTGAGTCGTGGCTCTACTAACAATGATTTATTGTTGTGTTTGATGCAAAGTCATTTTATGTAAAATGCTTTATGTAATGTTTTTAAAATTAAGCAATAGACACATCTTTTGCTTAGACACATCATACACATGTGAGTGCTAAGCAAGGATGAATAGGGAGATGAGATGAAATGGTGCAAAATCACTTTTATGCAAATAGGCTTAGAACCCTGGAGAGCTGTCAATCATAAGAGTCAGTAAGAGAGACAGTAATAGTTCAGATAGAAGTTCTGTTAGTTGGGGGACTGGCTAGGGACAGTCTCAAGGTGGAGATGTTCTGAGACTCAAAGTACAAGACAGTCTGAAATAAAGGACTGGGCTGTAAGGAAATAGGACAGTCTGAAATAAAGAGCAGGGAAATGCTTGACTAACAAACAGAAGGTTACCGGTTTGAATCCCCGCTGGTACTATATTGGGCAACAGTGATATAGGAAGATGCTGAAAGGCATCATCTCATACTGCGCAGGAGGAGACAATGGTATGTGACCAATTATTGAGGGGGTCACCCTTAATTAGGAGTACTACTTCGGACAGGCTAATACAAGTCCCAAAAATAAAACAGATCCCGGACACCAGCTGGATTTAGTTCATCAGTTTATTGTTACACCCTAAATATTAGCTAAACTATAGTTCATTCACTCACACTTGCATACTTACCAGCCCCACTTAAAGGTGATCAGTCTTTAATGGGGAGTTGGGAGAAGCTGGAGGCCCTATGATCTTCTGTGCTTCTCAGAGAAAACCTCTGTTGATGCCTGACTTTAAAAGGGTTGCCTGCCTTTGAAGCTGTTTGCTGTTACATGTTTACATCCATCTGATCCCAGGATCGACCATAGTTGTGTTTTTTTGAGCAACTCCTTTCCGCTGTCTTCGGCATATTTTTATCCAGTTTTCCCTGGTCCTTTGGGGCATTTCCTTCCCAACATTGACCATGTTTTGGGGGCTGGTATATCCTTTGCCTACTCATGCATTCTTTCAGACACACACACACAGAGTTCCTTTTATCATTTGTTTATCATTTGTTAATCAGAAGTAAATAATTCTATTACGTTTACAGACAATCCTTGAAGTGGGAGCAATTCCCCTTATCAACATTAATACTTCATTTGGTTATACATGTAGGCTATAGAACTATGATATAAACAATCACTTTTAATCAAATAATTATACTAGCTCTGTTATATGTCAGGTAAACCCCTCCTGTATTCTACCAAAAGAAAACCACAGGGCTCTGTGGGTGCCAGGAGTCAAAATTGACTTGATGGCACACTTTACCTTTAAAATACAGTAAGGGAAGGAACTGGGTTCAAATGTCCAAAGCTTTATGTATGTTATATTAAATAACTAAGTTCAGTGGGAAAATAAAACAACTTTGTAATCAAGCAAGATTTCAACCCTACTGAACAATAATTAAAACAATCAAACCTCAGACATCAATTTAAATAAATACACTTGTTTTGTTTTGAAGAACATCTGACTGAGTGATTTCTGTCAAACCCTCCTCACATCTGCAAAGCCATGTTATCAGATTGCAGAAACTATAAGAGTTACAGAAGCTTCATAATATCATTGGTGGTAGTGGAGATAAAAGTATTTATGTAAGCCAAAGTAACATCCAAAGTGAAAACAATTTAAAACAAACTTTAAAACACCCCAGTCTCAGCTCCAAAACCACACTGTGGTGGATTTTCACAGTGGATCCAAATATTGAAGGGGAGGCAGATCCAAAAAAGAATAAATTCTGAGGTAAAAGTTGTGAGGAAAAAGATCCTTAACAACTGAGATCCTTGACAACTGCATTGTTATCTACAGAGGCATCCACAGTGTCAGAGGCATTGCTAACATGTTATTTTGCCTAGGCTTTCCTCGTGAAATTCTCTCAGATCGAGGAAGCAATTTTTTATTTGATGTCATGCAAATTTTATGGAAATGTTGTGGCATCCTGCATTTTTTGAATTTCTAGACCACCCCAAACTTGCATCTCTGACCTTAAAATTTAAAGCTACAGTCCAGTTAAAAAGCTTGGGTGAAATAATAGGTCTTTAGAGACTTTTAAAAAGTTGTCAGAGATGGGGAGGCTCTTAACTCAACAGGGAGCACATTCCAGAGTCTCTGACCAAGTCAACAGAGCAACAGAGAAAGGCTGTCCCCGAGTAGCCCAAGATGAGCTGGTGGCAACTGCAGACGAACCTCTCCAGATGATCTCAGTGGGCAGTGGGGCTCGTGGCGAAGATGTTCTCTTAAATACCACGGGCCTAAGCTGTTTAGGGTTTTATATAGGTTATAACCAGCACCTTGTATTTTACTGGAAACTTATTGGGAGCCAGTGTAGCTCTTTTAGTATAGGAATGTGATAGTTGGCAGCAGCACCATCTTTCAAAAGCGATCATCTTTTGAAGTCCAAGGAACCACCCTCCAGTTGGGATTCCTGAGGGGCTTTAGAATGGAGCAGAAGGTGACAGTTAAACTGTCTAACTGTTAGCTCAGTGACTGAGAATAGTAGATAGGGCTTGGAGGAGCCAGTGACAGGGATGGCTAGGGATAGGATCTCTAGTGAAGGTCAGTGGGTTGGATATTGAGAGGTGGGTAGTAAGCGGTACACACCAGTGAACACCTCTGGTTAGCAAGCATGACTCTTATGTATGAATGCTGGATGTGTATGGTATATACATGGATCTTCAACTAGGGTGCAGTGGCATGTTTCGGTATGGACCACAGGGCAGAGGTCTGTGGCCTCCTGCCTCCTGGGGGAGCCCAAGTGCTCTGGGGGGCCTCCCCAGAGCCTGGATGCCTCATCGCTGCTGCCTGGCCCCCGCCGTACACGCCGCCGCTATTTCCCCCTCTTTACTGCCAGGGGTGGTGGTGAGCGGAGTGGAACAGGCCAACCCACAGCGGCGGCGGGCACAGGCAGGCCTCCTCAGCCTGCGCAGACCAGCCTCCTCGGCCTGCGTGCATGCGCAGTAGGAGTATGGAGTGTTGTATCCCATGACCCTGCTTTGGCAGAGAGAATCCTCTAAGCCACTGTACATAAATAAACTTAACTGTTTTATTTTAAAGTTCACTCAGCATCCTGTAAGTTATACTTCTCCCAAACACAGCCCTCAATTATACTACCAAGAGGTTGTCAGGACACAACCTAAGCAAGAAAAGCTTAGTGGTGGCAGCAAGAGCTTAAAAAGGTAGGAAGAGAGAAGAACATCATTCTCTATTAAACTGGTCCCCAAAGTCATATAATTATTACTCTCCCCAGTTTTGGAAACAGACCCCACTCATTAGCAGTATCTCACAGTGGTGAGCAGAGTATGGCTCATCACAAGAAGTAATATTTATTTATTTGATTTGATTTCTATGCCATCTTTCCAAAAGTGGCTCAGGGTAGTTTACATTAAAATATGGTCTCTCCAAGATGACCCAGAGACCAACCTAGCTGCTGCATTCTGTACCAACTGCAGTTTCCGGGCTACGTACAAAGACAGCCCCACATAGAATGCATTGCAGTAGTCAAATCTGCAGTTTACCAGCATATGTACCACTGTTCTGAGGCCATTTATCTCAAGAAATGGACACAGCTGGCATATTGGCTGAACCTCATAAAAAGCATCTCTGGCCACTGCCTCAACCTGGAACACCAGGGAGAGGTTTGGATCCAGAAGCATCCCCAGACTGTGTACCTGTTCTTCCTGGAGAAGTGTGACCCCATCCAGAACCGGCAGATCAAAACCGTCTCCCGAGTTCTGACCCCGCACAATAAGTACCTCCGTCGTATTTGGATTCAGTCTCAGTTAGTTATCCCTCATCTAGCCCATCACCACCTCCAGGCAGGCATTTAGGGAGGTTATGCCTTCTTAACCTCAGTATACTGATATACTGATCAGTATACTATCAGTATACTGATCTCCTGATGATCTTTCCCAGCCGTTTCACATGGATGTTAAAAAGCATTAGAGTCCTGGGGTACACCATATAAAAGTTCAGATTTTGAAGAGCAACAATTTCTAAGGGAAACCATCTGGAATCTGCCTGCGAGATAGAAGCGGAGCCACAGCAAAGCAATACCTCCACCTGCAACCCGCTCAGAAGCTCCAGAAGGATACCAAGGTCAATAGTATTGAAAGCCACCAAAAGATCCAAAAGGGAAGAGTCACACTCCCTCTGTCAATTTCTAATTGGAGATCATCCATCAGGCTGACTTTTGGAGGTCTCCCCCACAAAGTCCATCTGAAAGCTAGTTTGAAATGGGTCTAGATAATCAGTTTCCTCTAAGACTGCCTGGAGTTATGAGGCCACAACCTCCTTGCCCGACCATGGAAGGTTGGAGACAGGCCTAGAGCTGCTTAACTCTGAGGGATCCAATGTTGCTTCTTCAAAAGAGGTCTGACTCTAATGATTGCCTCCTTAAGACAAGGAGGCATCCTGCCCTCCCTCAGAGAAGCATTTATAATATCTACCAGGCCTTCTACAACAACCCCACTGCCAGATAGTATAAGCTACAAGCCAAAACAAAAGAAAAAGCTTACAATTATACAACAATAAATAGAGTATATATAATTAGAACAGGTTAAAATTTAAATTAATTTTTAAACATTTAATAGACTTGGAAATTTAGAACAATAAAATATCCTTATTAACCATCCAGTGACGTATATTAATGGCAGCAGCACAGAATTTAGCCACATTGGATGTAATTACACACTGAGTCCGAAAGCAAAAGGAACAATAAAATTGCTCCTGTCGACCGGGGAATTTACAAAGCAAAGGTGTGATGAAAGATTCACGAATATTCTTATAGAACAAGCAGAATAATAAAACATGTTCAATAGTTTCGACCTGATCCAGCCCACAAGGGCAAAGTCTGTCAGCAAATGGAACCCCTCTATAGCGCTCTTCTAGAACTGCCGAGGGTAAACAGTTGCAGCGAGCCAAAGTAAAAGCTTTCCTATACCTCAGAAATTCCAACCATGTAAAATAATTCATTGCAGAGACTAGATATCTTCTTTCCTCCGAGATGTAAAATTTGGAGACCTTCCCAAGGTCATTTTGCTGTTTGGAGTAAAAAACCCATTGTTTAACCAGCAACCTTGCCTGATCAAAACCCAGCTTGCACAAAATTGTAACAGAGAGGCCCAAAGTAGCTATTTTAGCCTCAATAGACTGGATCCACCTGGAGCCAAAATCATCCTGTAAAATTAGGGGAGCCAGGCCAACTGGCTGGTAAATTAGTTTAAGCCAGTAACAAAGTATAGTAATCCAGACACTGGCCTCCACCCTAATAAAGCCCGTCTTCAAACGGGTAGCAGCATTTGAAACGGATCTTGGGATATTAAGAGCAGTTCTCAAAAATTTTGACTGCACACATTCCACAGTTGCCATATTTGAAAAAACAACCCAACTGCGCTCCATAAAGTAATTGAGACAATGACTTAGCTTTAAATAGTTTTAAAGCTGCTGGTAAGTAATAGCCACCTTTTGATCGCAAGTACTGTAGAATGGCAAGTGAGCTTTTCTGGGCATTAGAGGCTACATAGTTCGCATGGGCCTTCCTGGTGCCCCCAGCATGGAAAACTACCCCTAGGTACTTAAAAAATAATACCTGCTCAATAAGTTGTCCCTCAATCCTCCAAGTGCGAGGAGGATTGTAACCAATTGCATTGTAACCTTTTTCTTTTGTTTTGGCTTGTGGCTGTAACATTAAAGAACTTGAACTTGAACTCCTATAAGCCATGTTTGACAAGGGTCATGAGAGCAGGTGGTAGGCCACACCATTCCAAGCAGCTTGTCCACTGTGTGTATGTATCCTACTATGGATGAAATAGATATACAGGTGAATCTCGGAAAATTAGAATATCGTGCAAAAGTCCATTAATTTCAGTAATGCAAATTAAAAGGTGAAACTGATATGAGACAGACGCATTACATGCGAAGCGAGATAAGTCAAGCCTTAATTTGTTATAATTGTGATGATCATGGCGTACAGCTCATGAAAACCCCAAATCCACAATCCCAGAAAATTAGAATATTACATGAAACCAATAAAACAAGGATTGTAAATAGAACAATATCAGACCTCTGAAAAGTATAAGCATGCATATGTATTCAGTACTTGGTTTGGGCCCCTTTTGCAGCAATTACTGCCTCAATGCGGCGTGGCATGGATGCTATCAGCCTGTGGCACTGACGAGGTGTTATGGAAGACCAGGATGCTTCAATAGCGGCCTTCAGCTCTTCTGCATTGTTTGCTCTCATGTCTCTCATCCTTCTCTTGGCAATGCCCCATAGATTCTTTATGGGGTTCAGGTCAGGCGAGTTTGCTGGCCAATCAAGCACAGTAATCCCATGGTCATTGAACCAGGTTTTGGTACTTTTGGCAGTGTGGGCAGGTGCCAAGTCCTGCTGGAAAATGAAGTCAGCATCCCCATACAGCTCGTCTGCGGAAGGAAGCATGAAGTGTTCCAAAATCTCCTGATAGACGGCTGCGTTGACCCTGGACTTAATGAAGCACAGTGGACCAACACCAGCAGATGACATGGCTCCCCAAATCAACACAGACTGTGGAAACTTCACACTGGACTTCAAGCATCTTGCATTGTGTGCCTCTCCATTCTTCCTCCAGACTCTGGGTCCTTGGTTTCCAAATGAGATGCAAAAGTTGCTCTCATCAGAAAAGAGGACTTTGGACCACTGAGCAACAGACCAGTTCTTTTTTTCTTGAACCCAGGTAAGACGCTTCTTACGTTGTTTGTTGTTCAGGAGCGGCTTGACAAGAGGAATACGACATCTGAAGCCCATGTCCAGGATCCGTCTCTGTGTGGTGGCTCTTGATGCACTAACTCCAGCCTCAGTCCACTCCTTGTGAAAGTCCCCAACACTTTGGAATGGCCTTTTCCTGACAATCCTCTCCAGGCTGTGGTCATCCCTGCTGCTTGTGCACCTTTTTCTTCCACACTTTTCCCTTCCACATAACTTTCTATTAATGTGCTTTGATACAGCACTTTGGGAACATCCAACTTCTTTTGCAATTACCTTTTGAGGCTTTCCCTCCTTATGGAGGGTGTCAATGATGGTTTTCTGCACAACTGTCAAGTCAGCAGTCTTTCCCATGATTGTGATTCTTAATGAACCAGACTGAGAGACCATTTAAAGGCTCAGGAACCCTTTGCAGGTGTTATGGATTGATTAGCTGATTGGAGTGGGACACCTGGAGCCTAGACTGTTGAACCTTTTCACAATATTCTAATTTTCTGGGATTGTGGATTTGGGGTTCTCATGAGCTGTACGCCATGATCATCACAATTATAACAAATTAAGGCTTGACTTATCTCGCTTTGCATGCAATGCGTCTATCTCATATATCAGTTTCACCTTTTAATTTGCATTACTGAAATTAATGAACTTTTGCACGATATTCTAATTTTTTGAGTTTCACCTGTATGTTGTATGTTCAGATGTCTAGACACTCCTACATGTTTTTGTGTGAATGTCTTTAAAAGTAAACCTTAGTACAGGCCCCTCAAATACATGGTACAGAGAGCAGATAGGCTGAGTGACAGCAATAGGGCAGGACTTCCTCCTCACTTTTGTAGCTGTAAGCGTGAGCTCCAACAGAAAAAATAACATCAGAAGGAGGCTATAAAGATGCTTCCAATGTGGATTCTCTGGTGTTTCACTAAGAGTGACTGTTGACTAAACATTTCCCACACACGAAACATTTAAAGGGTTTGACTCCTGTGCAGATTCTCTGATGTTTCACACTTACCCCACTCCTGAAATGCACCAGTCCCATTAAATTAAATAAATTCCCCGGCTCCATTTTTTAATATAGCTACTTTGTTTTTACTATTATGTGAAGTTATCCCAACGATCAGTAGAAAGTGGGCTAAGGGAACCTAGCCCACTTTCTACTGATCGTCGGAACCACCGGGCTTGTGGGTGAGCCCAGTGGTTCCAAGGTGGCCAGGCGTGGTCCATGAACGTGCCTCCAGGGGTGAGGTGGCGGGTGGCTTCTTTAAGTGTAAACGGAGCCAGTGCTCCGTGCCACTGAGCAGCCCCCGTGGCGGGGAATCACCTCAGCCACTCACCTGGCTCCCACAGAGGCGAGCCCCCGCCAGGTGAGTAGCAGAGGCGAGTCCCTGCTGTGGGGGCTGCTGGGCGGCACAGAACACCGGCTCCGTTTACACTTAAAGAAGCCGTTGGCCGCCCCCCCCCGGAGGCACGTTCACAGCCCACGCCTGAAGGCGGTTAGCTTGCCTAATTCCCCCTCCCCTTAAATAAGGTTAACGGAGCAAGCTCAGCCTCATTTTTTTGCTCTTGTGCCACCCCAGCATGTGGCAACACATGAGTAGACCCTCAACCGGGAGGCTGCAGCCAGCCTCCTGGAACTTCTGGGGGCCGGGAGTCCCATAATCCCGACAAAAGGAGCCCACATTTGTGTGGGTGGCCGATCCAGCCATCGAGGCCTTGGAGGCGGCTGCTCATCTGCAGGGAGAGCAGGCTAAGCCACAATGCAGCTTGCAGTAAAACAGGCATCCTTAATCTCGGGAGGCTGAAAAGGGGTGATGGAAAGGACTCCTGTAGGCCATTAACTTGAGAATCCTTGATCTCAGAGAAGGCAGCAAACGGGTGAGAGCAACAGGAAGGACTCCGCCCTCTCGCCTCGTGTCTAACTTTCGCGCGCTTTTTCCTGCCCACACTGGGGCGGGAACTGGAAGGCGCGCTGCCGACGGACGCAAAGGGAGGCGCTTGGCTTCAGCACAGCAGCAGCCCCACTCTCGGCATCCTCCTCGTCTCGTGGCCGGGCCCACCATGGCGCAGGCGCTGAGGTCTCGCCTCACCCGGAGCCGCTTCTTGGGCGGCTTTGCTTGCGGGGCGGCCCTCGGCGCTGCGGCCGCCGGACTGACCGTCGCGCAGCTCCTGAGGGGACGCCGCCTCCCTTCCCCACCCCCGCAGAGCCGGGCCGCCGCGTCCCTGGAGGAGCCGCCGCGGCCGCCTAGGGAGGGTAAGAGGAGCCGCGTGCGCAGGCGCAGTGGCCGAGGCGGAAAGCCGGCCCGAGCGCCTCCTCCCCGCCCGCCCCATCCTAGCTCTGGCTTTCAAAAGAGAAGAGGCGGGGGGGGGGAGCCCAAACGCTTGCGAGGAACGGGGTTTACCTCTGCGCTTTTGGGTCAGGTGAAGTGAGGAGGACGGATTCACTCCGGTCCTAGTAAAGGCTAGGATGTGCCAGCATTGGCCTTCCAGTGGGGCGACTGTGGATAAAAACAAGCTTGTGGCTGATTACAAAGGCTGTTATTGTGGCATGAGGAGAATCCTGCAGGATCAGACCCCTAGTCCGTCTCGTGGGAACCCACAGTGGGCAACCAGATGCCCCCAGGAATTGCTCAAAGGGGACTGGAGGGTAAGAGGTCTCCTCTTTGTTGGCGCGGCAACTGATTCAGAGGTAGATTGCTTTTCAGCCAGGAGGTTCTGTGTAGCCGTCATGGCCAAAAACTGTTGATAGACCTGCCCCCATGATTTGTCTCATCTCCCGTCCAGATGACCCAAGCAGGGGCGTAACAAGGCTGGAATGGGCCCAGAGACAAAACTTTAAAACAGCCCCTCGCTCACACACACACACACACACACTTCACATGTGACTTGTCTCTGGGGGGCCCCTCGAGGTGTGGGGGCCCCCAGGCAGCTGCCTCCCCTTGCCTAATAGTAGTTACGACCCTGGACCCAAGCTATGCATAGGCAACCTTTATAGTTTAGGTCCCATTTCACTTGGTGCATGATGTGTTATCTTCTAGTCACCTGAAGTCGCGTGGTGGGGAAATGTTTGACTAACAAGCAGAAGATTCTTCAAGAGTCCTCAAAGAACTTAAATGTGAAATTGCTGGCCTCCTTGCTTAAATATATAATTTATCCCTGCAATCGGGCTCTGTACCAGAGGACTGGAGAGTTGCAAATGTAACACCGATTTTCAAAAGAGGATCCAGGGGCGATCTGGGAAATTACAGGCTGGTTAGCTTAATGTCTGTTCCAGGCAAACTGATGGAAAGCATCCTCAAGGAAAAAATTGTAAATTTGTAAATTTTTTACAATTGTAAAAATTGTAAAGGACATAGAAGAACAGGGCCTGCTGGGAGTGAACCAGTCTGGCTTCCACAAAGGTAAATCTTGCCTCACCAACCTTTTGGAGTTCTTTGAGAGTGTCAACAAGTGTGTGGATCAAGGTGATCCAGTTGACATAGTATACCTGGACTTCCAAAAAGCTTTTGACAAAGTTTCTCATCAAAGACTCCTGAGGAAACTTAGCAGTCATGGGATAAGAGGACAAGTACATGTGTGGATTGCTAACTGGTTGAAATACAGGAAACAGAGGGTAGGTATAAATGGAGAGTTTTCACAATGGAGGGAAGTAAGAAGTGGGGTCCCCCATGGATTTGTATTGGGCCCGGTGCTTTTTAATTTATTCATCAGTGATCTAGAAGTAGAGGTAAGCAGTGAGGTGGCCAGATTTGCAGATGATACCAAACTCTTTTGGGTAGTGAAATCCAAAACGGATTGTGAGGAGCTCCAAAAGGATCTCTCCAGACTGGGGGAGTGGGTGACAAAGTCGCAAATGCAGTTCACTGTTAGCAAGTGTAAGGTGATGCACATTGGGACGAAAAACCCCAACTTCAAGTATATGCTGATGGGATTTGAGCTGTAAGTGACTGACCAGGAGAGGGATCTTGGGGTTGTGGTGGATAGCTCATTGAAGGTGTCGACTCAATGTGCGGCAGCTGTAAAAAAAAAAAAAAAGGCCAATTCCATTCTAGGGATCATTAGGAAGGGGATTGAAAATAAAATGGCTAATATTATAATGATCTTTATACAAATCTATGGTGCAGCCACACCTGGAGTACTGCATACAATTCTGGTCACCACATCTAAAAAAGGACATTGTAGAACTGGAAAAAGTGCAGAAGAGGGCAACCAAGATGATCAGGGGCCTAGAGCGCCTTCTTTATGAGGCAAGGCTACAACACTGGGGCTATTTAGTTTAGAAAAAAGACGACTGTGGGGAGACATGATATATAAAATCATGCATGGAGTGGAGAAAGTGGATAGAGATAAATTCTCGCTCTCACATAACACTAGAACCAGGGGTCATCCCATGAAATTGATTCCCAGGAAATTTAGGACCAACAAACGGAAGTACTTTTTCACACAACACATAATCCACTTGTGGAATTCTCAGCCAACAACCTGGATGGCTTTAAGAGGGGTTTGGATAACCTCATGGAGGAGAGGTCTATCAACGGCTACTAGTCGGAGGGCTATAGGCCACCTCCAGCCTCAAAGGCAGGATGCCTCTGAGTAACAGTTGTAGGGGAGTAACAGCAGGAGAGAGGGCATGCCCTCAACTCCTGCCTGTAGGCTTCCAGCAGAATCTGGTGGGCCACTGTGCGAAACAGGATGCTGGACTAGATGGGCCTTGGGCCTGATCCAGCAGGGCTGTTCTTATGTTCTTAAAGTTGCCAGTTCGAATCCCTGCTGGTACTATATCGGGCAGCAGTGATATAGGAAGATGCTGAAAGGCAGCATCTCATACTGCACAGGAGAAGGCAATGGTAAACCACTCTTGTATTCTACCAAAGAAAACCAGAGGGCCCTGTGGGCTCCAGGAATCGAAATCGACTTGATGGCACACTTTACCTTTACAATTCATAAGCCCTATTTAGACAATACATTGCATGTGCATGTAAGTGTCTATGCACATGTACAGGACTGTACCCCAGGGCTGCTACATGTGTTAGAGAAAATTCCTGGACACAAATGTCAAGTGGGTGGCACATTTTAAAACCCTGATTTTGATAGAATTGGAAAGAGAGCTCAACAGTGGAGCTTAGTAGCACTTTCACACATTTTCCCCAATAGAATTCTTTGCAAAGGAGAGGGTTAGGAGATCATTTAGTTTGGGGAACAGGAACTTCTGTAGAGCTTTATCTTTCATGTTGTAAGAATAAAGGACAATTTATATTAAAATTAATATTATAATGCCTTTATACAAGTCTATGATGCAGCGACATTTGGAGCCCTTGCATTCTGGTCACCATACCTCAAAAAGAACGTTATAGAACTCAAAAAGGTGCAGAAGAGGACAACCAAGATGACTAGGGGCCTAGAGCATCTTCCTTATGAGGCAAAGCTACAATATCTGGGAATTTTTTAGTTTAGAAAACATGTATAAAGGGAGACATGATGAAGATTTATAAAATTATGTATGATGTGGAGATATATATCCCTTTCCCACAACATTGGATTCAGGGGTTATTCCATGAAACTGATTGCCAGGAAATTTAGGACCAATAAAAGGAAATACTTCTTCACACAATGCATAATTAATCTATGGAATTCTCTGCCATGGGATGTGATGGCCACTAGCTTGGATGGCTTGATGCAGGGCTTTGCCAAATTCATGGTCTCTCCGTGGCTGCTAATGCTGATGGCTATAGGCTACCTCCAGGATGCCTTTGAATACAGGGGAGCAATAGCAGGAGAGGGCGCCTGCCTTCATCTCTTGCCATTGGGTTTCCTGAAGGCATCTGGTGGGCCACTGTGGGAGACAGAATGCTAGACTAGATAGGTTTTGAGCCTGATCCAGCAGGGCTATTCTTGTGTTGTTATAAATCAAATAAATAAATAACAGTTATGTTTTCTGTTCCTTGCATTTCTTCCTGCTATTCCACACACATGATACTTCCTGTTGGCTCAGAGGGGCCCTAAAAAGACTGCAGGTGCTACATCAGGCAGTGAGTGTTCTAGAGAGAAGGTGAATCCCAGCAATGCCACTAGAGAAAAGGGGGAGCTCACTATCTATATACTACTCAGCTAAACCCAGAAACTCACTGCCACCCTCGCTAGAGATTATCCAAGAAGAGGTTTACTGAGCCTTATAGAGAGAGCTAACCTAGCCAGTCGGCAGCACTGGTGCCAGAGAAAAAGTAAGAATAGTGGGGTTTTAAACACCGACTCCATGTAGCTACAATGTCTAGAGAGAAGCACCAGAAAAATGGGTAAACATTATTAAAACAATCTTAACATAAGAACAGCCCAACTGGATCAGGCCCAAGGCCCATCTAGGGGTGTGCACGGAACCGCGGAGCTGCGGTCCAGCACTGGGGTGGGGGGTTCCTTTAAGGGCGGGGGAGGGTTTACTTATCTCTCCTGCCGCTTTCCCCCATCCGGTGCCCGTATTTTCTTTAGTAATTGGGGTGGCAGGATACCTCCCTGCCGCCCCTTCTCCCGGTGCTTGGCTGCAGTGCAAAAGGCTTTTAGAAGCCTTTTGTGTGTGTGTGTGTGCGCGCACACATAATTTCTTTAGTAATCGGGGCGGCAGAATACCTCCCTGCCACCCCTTCCCCTGCTTAGTGCAAAAGGCTTTCCCTGCTGCAGTGCAAAAGGCTTTTAGAAGCCTTTTGGCACGCGCAAAAGGCTTCTTAAACCTTTTGCAGCGAAGCGGGAGAAGGGGCGGCAGGGAGGTATCCTGCCGCCCTGATTACTGAAGAAAGTATGGGCGTGCGCACAAAAGGCTTCTAAAAGCCTTTTGCACTGCAGCCAAGTGCCGGGAGAAGAGGTGGCAGGGAGGTATCCTGTCGCCCCAATTACTAAAGAAAATACAGGCGCCGGATGGGGGAAAGTGGCAGGAGGGGTAAGTAAACCCTCTCCTGCCCTTAAAGGACCCCCCCCCAATCCACCCAAATCCTAACCGCCCATGTCCGGACCGGTCCGGAGGCCTGTAGAATGGCTTCCGGACCGGTCTGGGCACATCACTAGGCCCATCTAGTCCAGCATCCTCTTTCACACAGTGGCTCACCAGATGCCTCTGGGGAACCCACAGGCAAGAGCTCCCCAGAGGCATCTGGTGCATACCCTCTCTCCTGCTGTTGCTCCCCTGCAACTGATATTGAGAGGCATCGTGCCTCTGAGGCTGGAGGTGGCCAACAGCCACCATACTAGTAGTCATTGATAGACCTGTCCTCCATGAATTTGTCTAAACCCCTTTTAAAGCCATCTAAGCTGGTGGCCATCACACATCCCTGTGTGACAAAGTACTTACTTTTGTTGGTCCTAAATTTTCTGACCTTCATTTTCAGGGGATGACCCCTGGTCTAGTGTTGTGTGTGTGAGAGAGAAATTTCTCTCTGTCCACCCTCTCCACTCTTTGCATACTTTTATACACCTCAATCATATCTCCCCTTAGTCACCTCTTTTCCAAGGTAAAGAGCCCCAGATGCTGTAGCCTAGCCTCATAAGGAAGGTGCTCCGGGCTCCTGATAATCTTGGTTGCCCTCTTCTCCACCTTTTCCAGTTCTTTAATATCCTTCTTAAGATACGGTGACCAAAGCTGTTTGCAGTACTACAGTTGTGGCTGCACCATAGATTTGTACAAAGGCATTATAATACTAGGATTTTTATTTTCAATCCCCTTCCTAATGACTCCTACTTTGGTATTAGCCTTTTTCACAACTGCCATGCACTGATTCGACACTTTCAACGAGCTGCTATTACCCCAAGATCTCTCTCCTGGTCAGTCACCAGCAGCTCAGATCCCATCACTGTATATGTGAAGTTGGGTTTTTTTGCCCCAAGAATGCATCATTTTACACTTGCCTCCATTGAACCACATTTGCCATTTTGTCTTTTTGCAGCTCCTCACAATCTGTTTTGGATTTCACTACCCTAAATAGTTTAATCCACAAATTTGGCTACTTTGCTGCTTACCCCAATTTCTAGATTATTTATGAACAAGTTAAAGAGCACGGGTCCCAGTACCAGTCCCTGGAGGACCCCACTTCCTACTGCTCTCCATTGTGAAAACTGTCCATTTATTCCTACCTTCTGTTTCCTGTCCTTCAACCAGTTACTGATCCACACATGAACCTGTCGCCTTATCCCATGACTGCTAAGTTTACTCAAAACCTTTGGTGGGGCATTTTGTCATACGCTTTTTGGAAGTCCAAGTGTACTATGTCAATCGGATCTCCTTTATCCTCATGCCTATTGACACTCTCAAAGAACTCCAAAAGGTTAATGAGGCAAGACATTCCCTTGCAGAAGTCATGCTGGTTCTCCTTCAACAAGGCCTTTTCTTCTATATGTTTAACAATTTTGTCCTTAAGTATGCTTTCCATCAATTTACCCAGCACCAAAGCTAAGGTGACAGGCCTGTAGTTTTCCGGATCCCCTCTGGATGTCTTTTTGAAAATCGGAGTTACATAAGCTACTTTCCAGTCCTCTGGTACAGAGCCTGATTGTAGGGAGAAGGTACATATTTTTGCTAGGATATCAGCAATTTCACATTTGACTTCCTACAGAACTCTTAGGTAGAGACCATATAGCCCTGACGATTTGTTAATTTTTAGTTTTTCAAGACAGTTTAGAACATCTTCCCTTGTCACCTCAAATTTGCCCAGTTCTTCAGCCGCTAAGCCTGAAAAGCTCAATTCTGGAAAGGGTATATGGTTAGTTTCCTATTCCCCTTGATACTTTTAGCTATATGCTCTTCAACCTCTCTTTTTGCATCCCCTATTGTATCCTTGCATTTCCTTTGCCCAAGTTTATGTTTATGTTATGAAGTTTATGTCCTGAACTCATTATTTATAGACTGCACATCCTCTTCTAAATTAGAGCACCGGCATACTACTCCTGACAAAGAAGGCAGAAAACTTGACGTCTTTGGGCGTCGCATCTATTCCACTGCAAGCCTATCCATTCACATTGCAAATTATGCAGCTTGCATGGCCCGTCACAGTTATTGTCTTTGGGATCATTTGCAAAAGGAAGTTGCTACACTGAAACCGGAGGAGTTTATGAAGAGATATTATGAAGTGCTTAATAGATCAGCAGAACCTACCACGCAACAGTTAGGCACTTTCAAGCACCTGGCAGAAACTTAGTCCAGGACAATAACCACGGCTGTGTCTCTCAGGTGTCACACCTGGTTGCGCTCTGCCACACTACAAAATGACATGAGAAACCAGATTGAACATTCATCATTCCCCGGAAAGGGTATCTTTAGCAAATCCATGGATACAACATTGGAAACTTTAAAAAAAAAACAAAAAAATTGACCAGAGGAATAAAAACCAAGGCCCCATACTGGAAAGGACAATGCCAAGTAGTCCCTTTGATTTCCAAGAATGTCCTCCACTTGTACCACTGTCAACAGCCGAAGCCATAAACACCAATGTACTGGCCATCCATGGCATGCCTGCAATAACAACTCCTTTGCCACTTGATTGTCATCAGATTGGCCAGTCATGCTTCGGCATGGCACCAGATAACATCAGACCAGTAGGTTCTAAGAATTATGAACACTGGTTATGCAATTGAGTTCAAACCTTTGCCAAGCATCGGGGATATGAAGATCACTCTCCCAACTCTGATGCTGTGGCAAGAAGTACAGGCTTTGTTAGAGAGAGGTGCGATAGTACCAGTGTGGTGGACAGACCAGCTGAAAGGATTCTACTTGCGCTATTTCGTTATTCCAAAGAGGGATGGGGGAATCAGGGCAATTATGGCTCTCCAAAGCCTAAATCAGTTTGTCAATATGCACAAATTCTGTATGACAACATTGCAGGGAATTCTTCCACACCTTGCCAAAGACACTTATTTTAATATCGAAATTCAACACAACCACTGGAAGTACTTGAAGTTTGTAATAGGAAACTCAGCGTTCCAGTACAAAGTCCTGCACTTTGGCTTATCTGCAGCACCAAGGGTGTTCACAAAGTGTATGTCGGTGATCATAGCTTATCTGTGAACACAAGGGATCAGCGTGTTCTTATTTCTGGACAACTGGCTTCTGGTGCACCACAAGAGGTCAGAGTTGGAGTCACAAATCCAATATATCTTGCAACTGTTGGAAGATTTGGGAGTCCAGGTCAATTGGGCCAAATCGAAGCTGCAACCAGCCAAGTACTGTTTCCAAGTACAGCCTGTCTCCCCGAAAATAAGACATACCCATAAAATAAGCCGTAGCAGGATTTCTAAGCAGTTGTGCAATATAAGCCATACCCCGAAAATAAGACATAGTGGTGATCTCTCCTGGCTCAGTAGTAGGCTGCTTGCTGAAGCTTTTCCCCTATCCCCCTGGTGTGTGTGTGGGGTGAAAGAGACCCACAGACAGGGGCGTAATGATACCGGTAGGGGTGGCAGGCTGCAAGCTGAGGCATACGGTAGAGGGAAGTACGGTAAAAAATCTCCTCTGAAAATCTCCTCCTCAATCTCCCCTCCTCCTGGCACGGTGGTGGGGGAGGTGGCAAGAATACGCCGGGAAGCGACGCCGGGCCTCGGCGTCGCTCTGCGCACTGGCGGGCGGGAGTGCGCAGAGCGACGCCGAGGCCTGCCGTCTGGCCCGGCGTCACTTCCCGGCATACTCTCGCCGCCTCCCGCCACTGCCGCGCTTACTCTTGCCGCTGCCCGCCACCGCCAGGAGGAGGGGAGATTTTTGAGGAGGAGATTTTCTGAGGAGATTTTTACCGTACTTCCCTCTACCTTATGCCTCAGCTTGCAGCCTGTCACGCCTACCGGTATCGTTACACCCCTGTCTGTGGGTCTCTCTCACCCCACACACACACCAGTAAAGCTGCTGCTCCCCAACACTGACCAGCAACAGTCTGTGGGTCTTATATGGATCATATGAGAGTTATGCAGGGCCGGACTGGGGGCACCGAGAGGGTGCCGGAATGTATGTGGGGAGGGCGCCAGAATGTTTATGGGGAGGGTGCAAGGTTTTGAGCAGAATAGGTAATTAAGGGTGAGAGTTGGGGCGCAGGGGCACCGCATGGGTAGGGCGCACCGGGAATATGCCCTGTTGACCTATGGGCCAGTCCGAGCCTGGAGTTATGACGATGTTCCAGAAGAAGATGACTTAACTATAATTGAATAAATGTAGATTGTTGTACCACACTTAATAAAAATAAGACATCCCCTGAAAATAAGCCATAGTGTGTCTCCTTGAGGAAAAATAAATATAAGACAGTGTCTTATTTTCGGGGAAACACGGATAGGTAGATAGACTATATAGGGGCAGTCTTGGCTGCTCAAACAAAGAGAAGGTATTTGCCTCTGGACAGATACCAGTGAATCTGTGCTCTTGTAAATCTATTTGAGGACCAACATCGACAACGGGCCGATCAGATCCAAAGACTGCTTGGTTTGATGTCCTCATGCAAGGCAACAGTCCTCTACACTCGGCTGCAAATAAATAAATGTGTCAGCTGCAACTGTGGTATCTGTGATAGTTCCGCCCAAACATCGACCGTCAACGGATGGTACTAGACATCCCCCCCACTGGTTCTAAAATCTCTAAGATGGTGGAAGGTGAGGGAGAATCTTCTAAAGGGAGTGACTTTCGATTCTCCAACCCCGATGCAATGGGTCATGATGGATGCCTCTCTGTCAGGGTGGGAGGCACTGTGGGACAAGTTCAAGGATTATGGACGATACAGCAACAAAGGATGTACATCCTAGAATTGATGACGGCGTATCTGGCACTGCAGTCCTTTGTACCTTTAATACAGGACACGGTCATGCATTTACAGATGGACAATACTACGGCGATTGCTCATGTCACTCATCAGGGCAGCACGGTTTTGCGCTCTCTATGTGCTCTAAGCACACAACTGTGGAATTGGTGCATATCCAAAAATGTTTACCTGATTGCCATCCACATCAAGGGCTTGGAGAACGTCTTGGCGGATGACTTGAGCAGGACGTTCGAGGACCAATAGCACCACGAGTGGGAGTTGAAACAAGCATGCCTGGATCGCTTGACCAACCTGTGTGGCGTTCCTCAGATGGATATGTTTGCATCGGCCACAAACAAATAATTTCCTTGGTTTTGTTCCAGAGCAGGCACTGGGCAAGCATCTCTGGGGGATACTTTTCTGCACCACTGGGGCAAATGCCTACTGTATATGTTCCCTTCACAACCCCTGCTCAACCGGGTAGTAGGCAAGCTAATACATGACAATGCGAAAGCCATTTTAGTGATGCCACGGTGGCCGCACCAGCCGTTGTTTGCATCGCTACTCAGACTGATAGGGAACACCTGTTGTCATCTACCATTGGACCCTGATTTGCTGACAAGAGACAGAGGGAAAATATTGCATCCGGCCCCATGGTCAGCTATTGAGAAATATTCTGCTGAATAGTCATAGAACCTGAATCAGCAAAAGTTACACTAGTAGGTGGAAGCATTTTACAATTTATGCTAGAGAACATGGATTTGATCCTCTCAAGGCCTCTACAAATCAGGTGCTATTGTACTTAACCATCCTGAAAGAAACGGGTCTGGCAAATGTGTCATTATGAGTGCACCTTGCTGCTATTTCAGCGAAACATAAGGGGTGGCAAGGACATACTGCCATCTCACATCTGCTATGCAAGAAGTTTTTGTGTGGTGTCAATAATCTTTACCCTTCGGTACGACCCTCGACAGACCAATGGAGTATCTCTGGTGTTGGCCTTGCTAATGGAAGCTCCCTTTGAGCCGCTTCATGGAGCAAGCTTGCGGTATTTGACACTCAAGACTGTGTTTCTGATCTCTATAACTACTGCCCGCCATGTGAGTGAACTAGCTGCTTTACGGGCGGATTCAGCATATACACAATTTCCCCCCTAACAAAGTGGTTATGTGTGCTGATCCAGCATTCTTACCTAAAGTAGTACCAATTGAATCAAAACATCATATTTCCATCCTTCTTTCAGTAGCCTGAAACACGACTAGAAAAAGCATTGGACTAGCTGGATGTCAGAAAATGCCTTCTGTATTATCTAAGACAAATGGAAAGTATTAGACATACTAAAATGTGTTTTCTATTGTTTAAGGATAAAAATAAGGGCATGTCTGTGCCGAGGCAAAGACTGTCATATTGGTTGGTGGAACTCATTTTCTTAACGTACAAATTACAAAACCAACAGCCTCCAAAGGTGATAAAAGCACACTCGACGAGAGCGTATGCTACTTCTGTAACACACTTACCTGGTCTTTGCTTCAGGGACGTAAGTGTGGCTGCTACATGCCACATTCACCTTCATAAAGCACTATGCCATAGACTTGTGTATGGCTGCTGAAGCCAAATTTGGAAGAGAGGTACTGAAGAGAGTTCTTGAGTAATGGGTGGAACGACTGCACCCTCCACCATGGGGGAGAACGCTGGTTAGTCACCCATTTCTCATCATGACAACAGATCACTTCCAGATAAATGGCCTTTAGGCCCTCTTTGGTTAACTTAGAAGCTACCCATGGGGAACAATGGTGTTTTGAGTACCCCATTGTTCCCTATCGCTGAAACAAGCTGCACTGATAGAATGCAGTGTGCACGCAAGTTAATGCATTTTCCAAGCCTGCCTTGAAAAGCACTGCAGAATCACATAGTGAAAGGGAATCTGTCCCTTCCAATAAAGAACACACATTTCAAACATAGTCCAAAAATGGTAAAAAAAAAAAAAAAACCCACTGACCCAGAATCCACTGCCAACCACAGTGCCTGAACTACAATAATATCGTTGGCAGAAGTTGCTCTTGCTTACACAATTATGACCCCACTGCAACAGCTTCCACAGCAACACCCTTAGCAGCAAGCCTAGCCGTAAGCTCAACTAGAGCAAATTTAGCCACATTTTGACTAAGTACTCTTTGCAATACATATTGCAGAGTAGACAAGAGCCGTGAGTGAAGCACAAGTTAGTCTCAAGGCCAGACATGGAGCTCATCTCACAGCAATCACCAAGAAAATATTACAGAGAGAGAGAGAGAGAGCTGCCACTGTCCATTTCTTGCCACAACACTATCTCACAAACAAATCAAACCACAACTCAAGGAAGGAAGACAGGCATCCAAGTTCTACCTTTGCCAATCTGAGATCCAGAAAAACCAGATTGTTAATAATATAGCAGCAATAGCATAGCATGTTATATTCTGTGCTGAGAAAAGAAAACTGCCAAATCAAACCTTCCTTGATTCCTTCCTTCCTCCTCTCCTGATGTATCCTCTTCAAGGGCACTAAGGGCTTTCTACCTCCCCTCCTCAGGCACTTTGAAATACATGAGTGGCTGGAAATGACCTCTGCCATTATTTCCTGCTGCCATTTTATAGTGCTGAGCCGTTTTGTGGCACATTTATGTTTTTTAAAAAAACCCTTAAAGAAGGAACAAAGGTTTTGAGCGCATTGCTGAAGAGCAAGGTGCTATGCTTATTTCTGTCCCCTCTGCTTTTTCTTGTGATATTCAGAACACTTCATTATGCCTGGGGACCTAAACCTCACCCCAGCCCCCCAAATCCCCATAGGGTTAAGGTTTCTTTATCCACAATTTCATTATCCGCGGAAATTGGCAGGAATGGAACCCCCACAAATAACAAGAGCCACCTGTATGTACATGTACTGTATTTACCTGAACCCAAGACTAGTTTTTTTCCAGGTTCTTTGATGTTAGAAATGGGTGGATCATCTTAAATTCAAAGTCCTGTTCCATTTGGGTAAATAGATAGAAGCTGTATTTAACCTCTATTTTTAAGGGGATCATCTTAAATTCAGAGTTGTCTTCTATTTTGGTAAATACGGAACATATCTGTACATGTGTACAGTGTACACAGATTGTATGTATGTTGAACATAATGTGTGAATTGGACTTGAGAGTCACTTCTACTTGAACAGCGAGTGTTTATCTGTTAATCTGGTGTGTTTATCTGTTAATCTGTAGCTGGGGTTGTGCTAATAATTTTTCCCCATTTTAAAAGAAGGTCATGAACTTGATTAAGACCAAATATTTTTTCCCCCCAGACGTAAGGTAAAAGATCATAGTTAAACAGCGTGTGTGTGTTCTCATATATATATGTGTGTGTGTGTGTGTGTATATATATATATATATACACACACACACACACACACACACACACACACACACACATACATACATACATATACATATACACACACACACACACACCAATGTAGACATCTAACTTTAAAAAGGAACAAAAGCAATGGCTTCACAATGAGAGAGAAGTATTCCTTTTCATTAATAAATTATCAAACAAGTGATGGCTGCAGGTTGGAAAACAAAGAAAAGAGTAGGAAAGGTGAATTAGAAATGTACACAGGTTGTCTCTAGGGTGGTAGACACTCTGTGGAGAAATAGCTTTAGTACTGGATTTAAAAGGGAACCAGATTACTTTTGTGTTGGTTGATTGATTGATTGAGTGCCGTCAAGTCGGTGTTGACTCTTAGCGACCACACAGATAGATTCTCTCCAGGATGATCTATCTTCAACGTGACCTTTTAGGTCTCTTAGTGGTGCATTCATTGCTGTTGTAATCGAGTCCATTCACCTTGCTGCTGGTCATCCTCTCCTTCTCTTTCCTTCAACATTTCCCAGCATTATAGACTTCTCAAGGGAGTTGGGTCTTCGTATGATGTGTCCAAAGTATGATAGTTTGAGTCATTTGTGTCTCGAGTGAAAATTCTGGATTGATTTGTTCTATGATCCATATGTTGTCTTCCTGGCTGTCCATGGTATCCTCAAAAGTTTTCTCCAGCACCAAAGTTCAAAAGCATCAATACTTTTTCTGTCCCGCTTCTTGTATTGTTGTCAAAGTTATGTATTCACAGCATTTCAGTTTTAATAAATAAAGCTTTTTATGGTAACCTTAGCATATATCTAGAGGATATTTTTGCTTTTAAAAAATCAACGTGGGAAAATTTTGTAAAATAATTATACCTATATGATAAAAGGAGGAGATGAGGTTTCTGCATTCATAAAAGTTAGATTCCGAATAGGACTTGGTTCCCTGTGGGAGGTTTAAAATATGTGAGAGGCTTCAGACCTTGAAGCAAAACTGGGATATGTTCATATAAATTAGTTTTTAGTATCTGATCTTTTCTGTCTATAGAATTCTCCAAGGTGTGCCCGTGGCTAATCCTGTGTGTGGCAGCGCTCTCTCTCTCTCTCTCTCTCTCTCGTTCGCAAGCAGAAGCACCATGGTGATTGGGCAGTGGGGATTCCATATGCAGATAGGGAGGAGGAGCCTGTGGCACCATGATGACTGGCAGTGGGGATTCCATATTAATTCATTCTTTCATTCATTCGATTTCATATGCAGATAGAGAGGAGGAGCCTGTGATGGTTAAGGTCAGTTGGAATGCAGCTATTACAGGTTGGAAGATTTTATTGATTGTAGAGGAGACGAAATGCTATCTAGCTATCTGTCTCTCTGTCTGTCAATCTATCTATAGATAGTGGGCAGAGGTCTGCTAAGAGAGGGGTCATGAGGGTGGAAAGAGCATCTTCAGGAGAAGGAGGCTACCACTGTGTGAATTAGCCGAGGAAACAAGATGAACAAGATCTATTAACTCAGGAAGGGGGAGAGAGAGAGAGATGAAAAAAGAAGAGAGGGTAAGAAAGACAGAGGGGAAGAGCAAGTGGAGGAGAAAGAAAGAAAGAAAGAAGGGAGGGGAAGAGAGAAAGAAGAAAGGGCGAGAGACGGGCCTGAGCCTGTCAGTGACCAGAGGGGAACGAGCAGCTATGGCGGTGCCTATTGGCAGCAAGGAAGGGCCCAGTCAACCACTGCTACTGTTTGGGGCTACCAAAGCCATTGTCAGAGGGAGGCAGGCAAGCAAGGGGTGGGCCTAGGCCTGTCAGTGACCTGAGGGGAATGAGCGTCCATGGAAGTGGCGGCAGCGAGGAAGGCCCAGTCAGCTGCTGCTGCTGCTCCTGTGGGGAGGGTGGGGCCCGGGTGAGGGTGTGGAGGTCTCTGGGGATAGGGGGCTGCAACTTGGCCAGTAGGTGCAAGCAATGCTGAGGTGAGGGGGGCTGTGGCAGGGGGTGAGGGAAGCAATCAAGTACTAGTGTGCAGATGCTCTGCGCTGGTTAAGCTAGTTCTTATGATTTTTGATATGAAGAATTGCTGTCAGATACCAGCATTTCTTCTGAAACTCTTAAATCCCCAGATTCACAAACCCTGAAACTTCAGATGCTCCCAGGCTACTCGTTGGGCCACATTAGCAATTTCTAAAGAAAAAGCATTTGGGTTGTGGGTGGGAAACCTATTGTTAACATACCTTACTTTAACATGACATTTTAGGCTACGGGAAGTTTTGCCAGTTACATTTTACAAAATGCCCTGAAATAATTGTACACAACAGAACAGAATATATGTTTCTTTTATAGATTTCCTTCGGTTAACAATGTTGAAATGTTACTTTTACCATTTATGTACCATTGTTTGTACAATAACAGTACATTTTTTTTAAAAGGCAAAACAAAATCTTTTGCCAGATCTCAAAAATAAAAAAGCAATCTGTGGTTTGTTCATAAATTGTTAAATATAAATTGAATTAAAAACAACATCCACCTCGCTTCTCCCTGCATACGAAAAACATCAATCAGCACTGTACTGAGAAAGTAGTTTTCTCTGGTGCTGTCACACCAGTAGTTAATTGCTAGCTATGACATATTTTTCATTTTATGGTGGCTTAAGTGTATTTATTACTATTATAAAAATCAATCTGAAGTGGTGGGCGAAAGATTACGGTACACAGCGTATTGTCTGCTTTTCACTTTCAAACACTGAATATTTTTGAATGTTTTAACATGATAAATGAAGCACCTTCTTAATCAACCTCTTTCAGATTCTTTGTATTTGAGTGATCTATTTGGGTAGCTGTCTCTTTTCTGGCAGAGCTCATGTGCTGTTGAAACATAAGACCTGTCTCAGGATCGAACCAAGGACGCAGCCATTCTAATATTCTGTTTCCAGCTGTGGTCACATTTCTGCTTTTGGAAGCTTACAAGCAAGGCATGATGGTGGTGGTAATCACCACCATCATAATTTAATTTTAATTATGGTAATTTTTTCTTCAGTACTTGGCAGTACACTGCCTCTGAACAGTTAAATGAAAAAGCAGAAATCAAGCATGTTTCCCACTACTGCATTTTCATGACAAGATAAGTTATAGCTGCTGAATTCCTGCTTGTCATGCTGCTATTAAAAGCACAGGAACTCTGCCAGGAAAAGGTTAGTAACCCTACACATAGGTGTTCAACCTTTAATTGTATACAGCTTTTTATTTCCCATGCTCTTTATTACTCTGATGCATATCTGGTTGTCTGGGCACCTAAAAATCTAAAGCCTGCACTTAGGAATGTAACGTCCTGTTTCATTTATTTGGTTCTGTAGCTTGCCTCATCTTTTAGGACTGATAGCAATAGACTTTAAAAATGAATATACATCTACAGTAAATCTTAACAACAAATTAATGCATGATAAATATTTATAAAACTATTGACAGCTTATCTTCATTGACATGAAGCCAGCCTAAATACAGCAGTTTGGTGAGACTTGGAAAAAATGTTCCAGAGTGAATAAAGTCGGCATTTAAAAATGTGGTTCTGTTTCCTATGGAACTGATGTATTTTCTGACTCTCTTATGGGTGCTGATTGGTTTATTTGTCTCTTAGAACCAGTGACAGAGTCTGTGTTGAAAAAATATGGATTTCCTGTAGCTGGAGCAGAGACCAGATGTTACACCAACCATGCGCTATCTTACGACCAGGCAAAACGGGTGCCTCGATGGGTGATTGAACATATTTCGAAATACAAGACTACAGGTAACTGAACCTTTGTGTGTGTACATTGTTACAGTTAGTTTCCTTAGAGGTACTTTGGATGCTCTATTCAGGTGTCAGGGCTGTTGGGAATATCAACATGTGATGGGCACAAACAGGAGCATGCCAGCTAGCCCCACTGCTGTGCAGCTGGGTTTCATAACCACACTTCCTAGGAATCCTCTCATTCACTGCTAGTCTGCAGAGGCAAGCACTGAACGTAGGGAGAGTTTCTTCCCGTGATTTAGAACCTTAACTGCTCTCCTCACGGTCAGTGTTTGCTTCTATAGATAAATGCTGAATGTGGGGAGGTTTGGGTGGCACTTGTGTCTAAACTTTCAGGGTCGAATTTATTTATTTATTTATTTATTTATTTATTTATTTATTTATTTATTTAAAATATTTCTATACCGCCCAAAACTTGCATCTCTGGGCGGTCTACAATTAAAATAATTTAAAACACTATACCAATTAACAATTAAAATCATTTAAAAGATTAAAAACATTTAAAACCCAGTATTAAATTTATTTAAAACTATAAATCTAATTAAAAGCCTGGGTGAATAAATGTGTCTTCAGTGCCTTTTAAAAAGTTGCCAGAGATGGGGAGGCTCTTATTTCAACAGGGAGTGCATTCCAAAGTCCAGGGGCTGCAACGGAGAAGGCCTGTTCCCGAGTAGCCACCAGATTAGTTGGCGGCAGCCACAGGTGAGCCTCTCCACATGATCTTAGCAGGTGGTGGGGATCATGGCGAAGAAGACGGTCTCTTAAAGATTCAAGGCCTAAGCTGTTTAGGGCTTTATAGGTAACGACCAGCACCTGGCTTGTATTTTACCCAGAAACGTATCAGTAGCCAGTGCAATTCCTTCAAGACAGGAGTAATATGGTCTCTCCTAGATGACCCAGAGACCAACCTGGCCGCTGCATGCTGAATCAAATGTAGTTTCTAGACTACATACAATGGCAGCCCCACATAGAGTGCATTGCACTAATCCAGCCTAGAAGCTACCAGCAGATATACCACTGTTTTGAGGTCATTCATCTCAAGAAACAGACACAGCAGGTGTATCAGCTGAAGCTGATAAAAGCACCTCTGGCCACTGCCTCAGCCTGGGACACCAGGGAGAGGTTCAGATCCAGAAGCATCCCCAGACTGCGCACCTGTTCCTTCCAGGGGAGCGTGACCCTATCCAGAAACGGCAAATCAAAATTGTCTCCCGAGTTTCAACCCTACACAATAAGTACCTCCATCTTATCTGGCTTCAGCCTCAGTTTGTTCTCCCTCATCCAGCCCATTATTGCCTCCAGGCAGGCATTTAGGGAGGTTATGCCTTCTCCTGATGATGCTGACATGGAGAAATAGATTTGGGTGTCAGCATATTGATATCACCCTGCACCAAATCCCTTGATGATCTCTCGCAGTGGTTTCATGTAGATGTTAACATTGGAGACAATATGGAGCCCTGAGGGACACCATACGAAAGTTCAGATTTTGAAGAACAACAGTCTCCAAGAAATACAATCTGGAATCTACCCGTGAGGCATGAGTGGAACCACTGCAAAGCAGTGCCTCTTAACCCCAATCCCCTCAGACATTCCAGAAGGACACTGTGGTCAATAGTATCGAAAGCCACCGAGAGATCCAAAAGGACCAACAGAGTCACACTCCTTCTGTCAATTCCCAATTGGAGATCATCCATCAGGCCAACCAAGACAGTCTCCACCCCATAGCCTGCCCGAAAGCCAGTTTGAAATGGGTCTTAATAATCAGTTTCCTCCAAGACCGCCTGGAGCTGCGAGGCCACCACCTTCTCAATCCCCCTTGGAAGGTTGGAGACAGACTTATAATTATTTAATTCTGAGGGATCTAAGGCAGGCTTCTTCAGAAGCAGTCTTATGATTGCCTCCTTAAGACAAGGAGGCATCCTGCCCTCCCTCAGAGAAGCATTTATAATCTCTGCCAGGCCCTCTACAACAGCCTCCCTGCCAGATAGTATAAGCCATGTCGGACAAGGATCAAGAGGGCAGGTGGTAGACTGCACCATTCCAAACAACTTGTCCACATACTTAGGAGTCACAACCTGAAAATGATCCAGGGGCATCACATAAGAGGAGCTGCTGGACACCTCGACATCAGACTCTGTAACAGTTGTGGAGTTTGAATCCAAGTCGGCCCAAATACTAGAGATTTTGTCCACAAAGGACTCATTTAAAAAGTTACAGTGAGTAATTGTTGGTTCAAAGTACTGATTCAAGGGGGAAGGGGTGCACATTAGCCCCTTCACAAACCTGAACAACTCTGCCGGATGTGAATTTGCAGAGGCGATACAGGAGGAAAAGAACTGCTTCTTTGCCACGTGTATCACCTGAGCATAGATCTTCAAATGCTCTCTATGTAATAATCTGTCGAATTAGAGTCAAGTCTAGTCATCTGCCTTGCTGCTTCAGCCCCCGTAGTTCTTCTGTATACCAAGGGGCCAGTTTCGAAGTGGGTCAGAGAGGACGCTTAGGAGCGATCGTGTCCACTGCCCTGGTAAGTTGATTATTCCAGTGCTCCATCAGAGTGTCAACAGGGTCACCAGCAAAGCCAACACTAAATCCCTCCAAGGCTTCTTGGAATCCTTTTGGATGCAGTAACCTTCTCGGGCGGACCATCCTAATGGGCCCCCCGCCCCTGCAGAGGAGGGATGTAGTTGTGAGCCCATCCTTAACCAGATGGTGGTATGTCCATGACAAAGGGGAAATCACAGGAGTTCCCACCCACGGAATACCACCCTGTTCGGAGTGAAAGACCAGATCAAGCATGTGACCAGCAATATGTGTCGGTCCCAAGACCAAATGGGATAGGACCATAGTCATCATGGCCACTATGAACTCCTGAGCCGCCCTGGACAAATTGGTCCCAAAGTGAACACTGAAGTCCCCCAGCACAAAGCCTGCAAGACTCCAGCGCCAAGCCCGAGACCGTCCGTCAGCTCGGGACTCCCTTGGGCAGCGGGGTGATCTGCAATATGGTCGGACACTTCGACAGGGATCCTGGCAAAGGAGATACTGTTCTTGTAGACCCAGCAACTCTACCTCCCTGCCCACTTCCCCTCCCTGCTCCTCAACAGAGTACCCTGGAGGAAGAAGCCGGGACCGGACTGGGCCACCAGCCTCCCCCAGCCAAGTCTCCGCCATACATACCAGATCGGCCTCTTCATCCAGAATCAAATCATGGATGATTTCAGGTTTATTCTAGACCGACTTGTCATTACAAAAGAGCAAGACAAGGCTCTTTGGGTGGTTAGCATTGCTTTCCAAGGTCAAAGAGCTGGCAGGACATTCAGAAGGGGAGACAGCAATTAAGTTTTCTGATTTCCCTTTCCTTGCAACAGCCTGCTGACCTGTCAACATTACTTCTTCTGTTTCTCACCGCCACTGGAATAGGTGACCCGAGGAACTGCTGTGTCACCCAGGAGCTGGTCCCAATCCTGCACACACTCCCCACAGATGTTACACAGAGCCAGCAGCCCCAAGGGGAGGCAGGAGCAGGCAGGTAATGGCAGGAGTCCACAGCAGCCACCTTGTCTCTCACCCCAGGCAGCACTGGATGGGAAGTGGATGGACTCTCCCTCTCCTATGATTTAAATCGCTTCACAGAAGGATTCAATTTTAATGATTTAAATCACAATTTAAATTACTACTCAGGAAGATTCTATTTAATCATATTTTCCTATAAAAGTACATTCTTGTTGTCTGATGTAACCTTAATATATATTTATTGATAGATGTAGGTTACATTTTTGGAAGGTAGGTACACACTTCTCCTAATGCTGTTTCATTCAGGCAACCAGGCCTTGCATTTCGTTGTTGCACTGTTGCCTTTTGCACACGTCTTTCTTACCCACAGGTACAGGAACTTCATTAAAATATTCTGAAGTCGGGTCTCTTTTACAGCCTGCTGCCATGATAGGTCTTTCCCTTCAACAGTGGAGGATCCACTCGCAAAAAGTTTCCTTAGGACTGCATGAATATGTTCTCTTCACTTTTGGTTTCACTCTCCATCCTGTGCATTTATATCCAAACTCCTCCTCCTTGCTCAGATCTGCTCCATCCCCCACAATCTTCTGTTCATTCATTTACCTTATTTGCCTTTTTACTTTTGAGCGGGGGAGCTAGGGCCTGACTGTGTGTGCTGCATGTACATCACCTGAGGAATAGGACTGATCAGATCTATTATCTTTTGTCCTCTTATCCTACTGTTAATATGTTCATAGAATATAATTAGAAGTTATGATTAATATTCATTATGATATCATTGACCTAGGCTCTTGATTATTATTATTTTTTTAAAAAATCAATTTAAATTTTTAAAAATCCATTATTTTTATTTTTTTAATCATCGATTTTATCAACCCTGAAATGGTGGTGGCAGCGAAAATTCTTTTGGGAGTAATTGCAGGGTGCAGAGACTTTAACAGCAAGGGTCTTCCACCCCGTGTGCTCAACAGTATGATCTCAAAGAACGTGATGTAGCCAGGTTGTTGAAGCTAAGCAAGTTTAAGTCAGGTCACTGCCTGGGAAATCTGTGTGTGCTGCTTTGAGTTCTGCCATCAAGGAAAGGCAGGATAGAAGTGTAACACTAATTTATCTTGTTCCTTAGGCAACGCGGAAAGGAAATATTGTAAATTTAGACCAGATCCAAGCATCCCTTCAGTGTTCAGTGCCATGAATGAAGACTACCTTGGGAATGGCTGGTCGCGAGGCCATATGGCCCCAGCAGGAGATAACAAGTATTCACCAGTAGGACTGCAAATTCTTACTCTTTGTTTCTTTGAAGGGGAGGGGAAGGGATATTTGTACCATGATTGTTTTCAACAGAGCTGGGATCTATTAATTCTTTGGAACTGTGCTCTAGGAATTATGGATCATGTTCATCATATTTATTATTTATTTATTATTAAAACTTTTATACCGCCCTTCCAAAAGGCTCAGGGTGGTTTACATTGGCTGTTGAAATGCTTGGTGATCCTGGGCAAATCTTCTGCTCCTGTACTTGGCTTATAGTAAGAGGAAAGTCAGAACAAGAGGAAAGTCAGTAAAGAACAAGAGGAAAGTCAGTAAAGCAGACTGAACTTCGAAACTGCCATCTCAAGATGCAGTACATTGAATGACAGGGCATTGCTGTTCCGTTTGCAAAGGTAGGGAAATCCCTATTTTATAGTTAATTGAATCAGGCTCACAGAAATAATCTACTAGCAAAGTGATCTTGAATTACAAAGTGGCACAGAGCCGGAGGTGGAGTGTGCATCCAAAGGAGGAAGTGGACTGAGTGGAAAAAGCAGTCATTCCATAGACATTTCACCCCTCTGCCCTGTTTTGTTTCCATTTGGTTCCCTCTTTCCATTTGAGAGGGAAAGCACTGTTTGGCAGGCATAGTGAATGAGGCTAGCATTTTGGCCCTTATGCTACATAGACAGGCAAAGACCACCAAGGCAGGGAGGGAGGAGTGATGGCAGACTGAAAAGCTTGGCATTTTGGTGCGTGAGGGATGGAGGCAAGGCAGAGAGGGTGGGAATTAAGGCAGACTGAAGCAGAAGGGGAAGGCAGGCTTTTCTTTGGTGGGCATTTTTTTGTCCAATGTTGCCCTTTCAGACTGGCAGCGATGATGCACACTCCTGAAAGATTAAAGTAAGGTAAAGTGTGCCGTCAAGTCAATTTCGATTCCTGGCTCCCGCAGAGACCTGTGGTTTTCGTTGGTAGAATACAGGAGGGGTTTACCATTGCCTTCTCCCACGCAGTGTGAGATGAGATGCAGCGCTCGGAGAGGAGTGCTGGTCTTGTGGTAGCAAGCATGACTTGTCCGCATAGCTAAGCAGGGTCTGCCCTGGTTGCATCTGAATGGGAGACTTGATGTGTGAGCACTGCAAGATATTCCCCTCGGGATGAAGCCGCTCTGGGAAGAGCAGAAGGTTTCAAGTTCCCTCCCTGGCTTCTCCAAGATAGGGCTGAGAGAGATTCCTGCCTGCAACCTTGGAGAAGCCGCTGCCAGTCTGTGCAGACAATACTGAGCTGGATAGACCAATGGTCTGACTCAGTATATAGCAGCTTCCTATGTTCCTATGATGCCTTCAGCATCTTCCTATATCGCTGCTGCCCAATATAGTACCAGTGGGGATTCGAACTGGCAACCTTCTGCTTGTTAGTCAAGCATTTCCCTGCTGCACCACTTAAGGTGACCCTGAAAGATTAGGGTTATCCTAAAAGTGGCATATTCACGTTCAAAAATACAAGCTGCTCAACCAACTCAATTGCTAACCTGGAACCTGCAGTGTTGCAATGACCGCCTGTCATCAAGCAAACTAATTTGTGGGACATGCTTGTTGGTGTGCAGGAGAGTCATTCCTGGGCACAAGCGCAAGAACAGGGCTCAATTCTGTGCCCAATAATTTAGGGGATTTCACAGAATTTGATTGGAAAACATCAGTTACGAGCAACAAAATACCGTTTGGGTCTTCACTTAAATCAGTGTAAAATGAATTCAAATGGATTTTGTAAATGAATGCTCATAGCTACTGTATGTTAATATTTGACGATTTCAGCCTACCTCTCCTGAGTTTTTAAGCAGACCTAGGCATCCATTCAAAATTAAGTTGCAATTCTGATTCAGCTGCAATTCTTTTTCTTCTATAGAAAGCCATGGCAGAAACATTTTATCTGTCCAATATTGTGCCTCAGAACTATGCAAATAATGCTGGATTCTGGAACAGGTATGTTGTTGCTAGGTTAATTAAGTACAGTGTAAAATAATGTTGGTTTTGTTTTAAACATTATTCAACCCCAATGTGGAGAGAATAAGTACAGGTGAAGCACCAAGACCAAAGGAGAAGGAATAAGCAAGGGAGAACATGAAACTAGTTCTCTTTCCTTTGGGGAAGTGGGGGAAACACACTATTGGTATTCTGATTATCTAGAAAATTCTTACAACCTCTTTATGCAGTGAGAGAATTATTACCAAGGGCAAATGGCAGGCACGTTAAGCCTGGTTACATACACTTTAATCCAGAGTTCAGATATTTCTTTACTAATACAGTATGTGTAGTCTTGCTTCTTAGAGGTCCTTCCTGGAGGTTCATGGTGTATAATAACTTCAAACATAAAGATACAATTAAATGGAATTAAAATTAAATTCATGAGACACACACTGTCATAGAATTAGCTTGCTTCAAGCAGGGAACACAGTATGATAACAGCTTCAGTTAATTTGATAGCTGCACATGTGAGTGAGTCTATGAACAGTTCCCTGCTTCCCAGTTGTTGTAAACAGATGATGTTCACCTGCACATAGTCAGCATGGCAGCCCCAGCAGACACAGAGCCAGGCGTCTAGAGCGCCCAGCGTGTGGGGAAATCCTCCACTGCCCTGTGCTTGTTCTGTGGTGCATTGTGGGGCGCAGGAGGCTGCAGCCTGCTTTCTTCCTGCTGCCTGGCCGCTCTCAGAGCTGCTGCATGCTGGTTGGGTGGGTGCACAGTGTTGGCAAGCCCGAGACGACTGGCAGGACAAGCTCCGCGCAACTGGTGTGTGGCACTGGCAAGCCCGAGAGTGGCTTTGGTGTGGGAGAAGGCAGGACGGATCCTGCCTTCCCCTCGAGCCCTCCCCCGCCCAGATAAGTCTAGGTTGTGTGCACGACCTTACTTTCTCCTTAAATCTAGAAGGTGCAAATGAGTGTTTGGCTTCTTCAGTGATGCGCGGCAGGATGTAAATAAGGAGTCTCCACTGGTAGCTCCTCCAAGATGCAATCCAGACAAGCTTGAAGCAGCCGATGAAGGTAGCAGATGTAGGGGGGAAAGTGTGATTTGGAATAAATTATTCAGTGATTGAAGTCACTCACATATGCAAAAACAGGTTTGGGACCAGTGTGTGCTCCCAATTTTTGCTTGCATGGGAGCAAACAAAGCCCCCACATCTCCTTGACAGCTGTGGCTGCTTTTAAAAAAACAACTAAAGACCTTTCTCCCTCAGTGGGGCAGTGTATTTTGTGGAGAAAAAGACGACTGTGGGGAGACATGATAGTGGTCTATAAAATCATGCATGGTATGGAGAAAATTGATAGGGAGAAATTCTCCCTCTCACATAACACTAGAACCCAGGGTGATCCAATGAAATTGATTGCCAGGAAATCTAGGACCAACAAATGGAAGTACTTTTTCACACAACGCATAATCCACTTGTGGAATTCTCTGCCACAAGATGTGTTGACAACCAACAACCTGGATGGCTTTAAGAGGGGTTTGGATAACTTCATGGAGGAGAGGTCTATCAATGGCTACTAGTTGTCTGTGGGCCACCTCCAGCCTTAGAGGCAGGATGCCTCTGAGTACCAGTTGCAGGGGAGTAACAGCAGGAGGGAGGGTATGTCCTCAACTCCTGCCTGTAGGCTTGCAGCGGCATCTGGTGGGCCACTGTGCAAAACAGGATGCTGGTCTAGATGGGCCTTGGGCCTGATCCAGCAGGGCTGTTCTTATGTTCTAACCAAGCCTCATTTCCCTCCATTTATAACCTAGTGTCTTTGCTCACCTTCAGTGGCAACAGTCTTTCATTTCATTTGCAAGAGTATTCTTACGCATGTTTAGCTTTGCTCCTCAGGTTTTTGGGAAGACACTAACTACGCCACAAAATATCACCCAATCGTTTTCCCCCCTCACAAAATTTCTTTCAAATTCTGTTTCAGTTTTCCATATCACAAGGCACAAAATACTCAATGGTTTTGCAAACTAAAATAAATAAATAAATAAATAAATAAGAGCCATCTGGCCTTTCACAAGGTGCAATATAGGATGCACTACTGATTAGTAATTTGCACTGAAGCAGTGGGGGACAGTTCAAAGGGGGGGATAACTTTAAGGGGGGAAAGGGTGTACACACCCACCCACCCACCCACCATATTTTCCGCACTGGCGCTCTCTGTAAAACCAGTCCAGCAGGTCAGCGGCGTACCTCCCTGCTGCCCTGTCCTCTCCTCGGATTGGAAGTAGCCCACACGCATGCGCACATAGGGCATGTGTGTGCACACTCGCTCACACACACATTGGGTACGTGCGCACATGCCAACATGTGGATGCACCCGGGCTACCTCCAGTCACTTCTGGTCCAGGAGAGGATGGGGTGGCAGGGAGGTACATTGCCTCTCTGCTGGACTGCTTTTACAGAGAGCGCTGATGGAGGAAATGCGGGGGGTGGGGGTAAGTGTACCCTCCCTCGCCCTTAGAGTTATCCACCGCCTTCGAACTGGCCAGACCGCTGGGTCTTCGAACCTGTTCGGAGGCCATCCTCCGAACAGGTTTGTGCACATCCCTACTCCACATTTCGCATAAAAACAAACTGCAAATTAATACTTACCAGTTTCTGGCATACAATCAGTCATTGTGCTTCATGTAATGTACATTCGAATACATGGGAAATACTGTCCTCTGTGCTCCACCCCACCATCAAATGCCCACTTGCTCTTCCTTTTTCCAGGCGTGGTTGATTGGGGCGGGCGTGTTCTTCAGCCCATCTGTTTTACCTAGTCTGTTTGGCATATTTACAGGATGGAAATGTATTGCCGGGAACTGACTGAAAGATTTGAAGATGTCTGGATTGTTTCAGGACCTCTGACATTACCTCAGATAGACAACGATGGGAAGAAGAGAGTTACCTACCAGGTAATCACTTGCCCTCTGTGAACCTAACCATATTATTTGGAATTCCTTTTAAAATTGTTTGTCGAAACTTCCTGCTACATGCAAGCCTTCTTAGAATTTGAACTGGATGTGGTCTTGGCTATTGCATGCATGCTTGAGGAAGGTGATAGCCACAGGCAACAAAATGGCTTACTTTGAGAAAATGAGGTTCCATTGCTATTGAGAAATGTCCCCCACCATTTTGCTCTATGATGCCATGGGCTGTTAAGTGCAAGCATGGAATTGCTTTCATGTAGACTGCCAACTGCCTGAGGCATCTATCTATCTATCTAATTAGTTCCTGTAGAGGGGATGTGGCAAGCTCCGCCCCCGCTGCAGCCGTGACCAGTGGTGGGCCCAGAGGGGCTGACACGTGCAAGGGCGGGAGGGAGGAGCACACGCCAGGAGGTGGTTGACAGCAGCTTATAGGCTGTCAAAAGTGAGCCTAGAAATAAGGCTGGGCCATGCATGCCTATTATATGGAACAGTCACTCCTGGCTACAGACAGAAATGAGGAACTTAGGTTTTTTACATAGTTGTGGGTACTGTGTGCAGAACGAATCGGAATTCTGCACCCAGAAGAGTGAAACTCTGCAAGAGCACAATTGATTCTATTTGTACTAGTCATGAAGGAGGTCAAAGAGGGGTGTAGAACATCAGAGTTCCATGCACTGGTAACCCCTGTGCATATGGAGACTTCATAAATCCCTATATCGTTTCATGCTGATCTTCACAATCATATGGGCTAGGAACCTAGGAAGCTGCCATATACTGAGTCAGACCATTGGTCTATCTAGCTCAGTATTGTCTTCACAGACTGGCAGCGGCTTCTCCAAGGTTGCAGGCAGGAATCTGTCTCAGCCCTATCTTGGAGAAGCCAGGGAGGGAACTTGAAACCTTCTGCTCTTCCCAGAGTGGCTCCATCCCCTGAGGGGAATATCTTGCAGTGCTCACACTTCTAGTCTCCTATTCATATGCAACCAGGATGGACCCTGCTTAGCTAAGGGGACAAGTCACGTTTGCTACCAGAAGACCATAGGCTAGAAACTTGCCTTTTAACATCAATTGAAACCTGAGATTCTCAGGATACTGACTGCTGCACTTAGCTTACATATAACCTGGTTTATAATTGCATCCTCCTCAAGAGTATTTCTTCTGCTCACTTGCAGTATTGTTAGCCAGTTGCTGTTCCTATTTAAAAGTAAATAATAATAATATAATATAATGCCTTTAGATGTTTGTGGTTTTGTCCTTATGGATGTATGATTATCTTTAAATTTCTTGAGATGAAGGGACCCCCTGAAAAGTATTGGACATGGTAATATTCCATTCTTGGGCATTTCCAAGGGCATTAACTCGAAACTCCATATATGCTGATGTTATTATCTATTGCCTGAATCTTGTTTATCCATCCCAAGGCACATGTCATCAATTTGTCTGCCTTGGTGAAGGCATTTGTTGCAAACATAGATTGATTACCACACTTGGTATTTGAGTGATACATTTGCAGAATATAAATATATGTCTGTAAATGTAAAATAGAACGCCAACAGGAAGAATCTGTTCTGTGTCACTGGAGAGGCAGAAGCAGGTTTTCCATCTTTGTCCACAGCAAATCAAAATGACAGTGTCTTGTTTTATACATTGCTGTTCTCCAGAGAATGTCAGTTTAGTGACTCTTGTTGCTAGCAGACTTTTTGCTTCTAAACGTATATTGTTGCAATCATTTTTCTTCCTCTGTTTCACTCAGATTGAGCCCACATTAAATGCATTATTTAGAACTTTGTCACCAACAGTTTCCACAATCTGATTTTGCTTGTATGTGCTTTATACTGTACTTCAGTGAAAATGTCTTGCTTGAGGGGTTTTTATTGTGGTGTATTGAAATGGACAACCAATTATATTTTTTAGCTAACTTGCTTAAACTAACTGGTCCAAACTACTAGCAGATGAATTAAAAACTAAAAAACTGTTTGGCAAAAGTAAGAATTCTTGTGCAAAGAGTATTGCACAAACATAAGGTACATTTTGTAGGAGTAAATACAATGCTGCTGAGGAGAGTGACTGGGAGCTTAGGTTTAAAGATGCTTCTGCCATAAAACACCATAATATAAAGCAAAGTGGTCTGAAAGCTGATCCACATGCTTTCTTGTGGCATGGGAAAGGTAGCTTGTGGTGATTTAATCAGTTTGACTTGGTGAATGTATTTTCTGAATGCACCCCACTGTTATGAAATGGCTTTTAATAGGATGAAACTTACTCTTTCAGACACTTACTGTAATGTGTTAAAACATCAGCTCCAGCCACACATGGGTGTGTTGAGAAAACAAATTTGCCACAAAAAAGTGGCCTTTTGGTCTGGATTGCTCCATTAATAACAAATTAGATGCCTTGTTCTCTGCTGCAGGGGTCCAAAGGCGTCTCATGTGTGGGTTATGCGACCCACGTGACTCCAAGGCAGGACTATGATAATTAGATTAGCTTTTAAGGCTGGGAAGAGCAAATCCTCCTCAGTTCTTTCTAGTCCTCCAACGCTCCAGGCAGCTTTCTGTCAGCACTCTGGCGTTTTCATTTTCTTTCTTTTCTTCTCAGTCTCCCTCCCTCCCAACCCTCTCTCTTTTGCTCCTGCCTCTGCCTTCTTTTCTGTGCTTCACTGCATGGAAAGGCCCCCCAGAGTACTCCATGTGCTGAGGGGGTTTCGGTTAGCTGGTCTGCCTGCTCCTTCTGGGATGCCCACAACACTGCCTCAGAGCCTGTGTTTGCCGGTGTGTTTCCCTTCTGGCCGGAGGCCTATAGAACACAAGGATGCCTCCAATCAACTGTTTGGCGGCATCCCTGAGTGGCAGTGACTTCAGACCAGCGTTTTAGAGGGTGGGGAAGCAGGCCGAGCAGCGCCTCCCCTTCCACTCTCCCCTGGCCCCTCTTGCCGGCCACCAACAGTGCCGGCATCCCCGCAACCCTTGCTCACCCATTACGGCCACCCTGGGTGCGTGGAAGGCCAGGCAGACTCCCTGCCACTGGCAATGCCTCAGCTCCTAAGGCCCCAAAGAAGGCCGCAACAAGCAAGTCCGAGGCGGCTGCTGAGAGCATATCGGGAGAAACCACACCTTCAAAACAACCAGCACCACCCTGCACGATGGTGACCAGGAGCTCGGCCTCGGCAGAGCCCGACAACTGGTGAGCTTGGCCCATGCTGGGCCTATCCAATTATCTGAAACCCCGACCATGGGTTCCTCGGGGTCATCTAGTCTGACCCAGAATGTCTCTGCAACTCAATCCTTAACGGATGTTCCTGGGGATATGCCACCTACCTGGGGGTTCTGGATTGAGAACTTATTGGCAAAGTCTATCAAGAGATATGATGCCCTAAAATCCAAAAAACAAAAGCGGACCAGGCGAGCTTCCCCTTCCTCCCCCTCTGAGACTCCAGCCCCTAAGAAAATGAAAAAAAAGAGGAAGCATGTTAAAAAGTCCAAAAAGGCCAGGTCCAGATCTAGACAGAGGGATCTCAGCATTCATTCCTCTGAGATCTCTGAACATGGGTCACTAAGCCCTAGGGGTTATACCTCATAGTGGTACGGGGGACTTAGCCACTGGACCCTCACAGGAGGCCCCTCAGCGGCCCCCTCCCAGCTCCATTCCACTTGTCCCTCTATATGGGGATCCCCACTCACCAACTGACACATTGGGTCAAGAGGAACTGGACCAACATAGTTCTGAGGGCAAATGGTCTGATGCCCAAGAACCAGACTCATCAGAGGCACCCCTTAGGCTTTTCCAGGCGGCGGATCTGGCACCATTTATGTGCAAAACTGTGCACGCCTTGGGACTTAATCCTCCCACCTCTCAGGAGGTCCAACCAGTGGGGAAAAGCGCACTGGTCTTCCCAGGTTCTAAGCACTCTAGCATAGCCCTTCCACTCCCTAAACAATTCATGGAAGTGGTCAAATCTGAATAGTCTCTAGCCACCTCCTTTAAGAGGGCTACCGCCGTGGCTAATAAGCTTAATTCCTTCCAGCAAGAGGGGATTAAAATATTCACTATGCCCCCTACAGATGCGCCAGTGGTCCAACTAATTTTGCGCTTGGTACTGACTAGAGATGGGGAATCGGTCCTTCAGGACCCCACAGACAAACGCACGCATGAGTCAACAACCTTGTCCACGAGGGCCTCAGCAACAGCCTCTATGGTGGCACGAGCCTCTCTAATCTGGTTGAACGATTTAAATCAAGATCCCCCCTCGGATCCAGTCAGGTTGTGCCAAACGCTATTGAAGCTACACAAGGTGCAAGTGTTTATTTTGGCCACTACCCTGGATGGGCTTCGTTTTGCATCCAGAGCTGCTACGGCCTCGGTGGTTGGCCATTGCAGTCTGTGGCTAAAATACTGGCAAGTAGATGCTGCATCCAAGACCAACTTGGCCTCCGTTCCGTACGATGGTAAAAGGCTATTCAGGAACGTGGCCCTAAATGAAATACTAGTAGAGTCCAAAGATAAAATGAAAGCCATGCCTTCTTCCTCTAAAAGACAGGACCGCTTTCAAGGAAGGCAGTCTTTCCAACCTTTTTGTTCCTTTCGGTCCCCCTTCGGGGGCAGAGACAGAGGATCGAGATCCCAGTGTCCCTACTGGGGTAGAGCTAGGGTGTCTAAACAGCAAGCGTGATGGGCCGGGAGAGGTGCCCCTAGGTGCTCGCCTCTCCTCTCTATGGCATGCTTGGGAGACCATCACATCAGACCTATGGGTGCCCTCCACCATAAAAGAGGGCTTCTCCATAGAGTTGATCAGCCAGCCGCCTCACAGATTTTTGCCCGCTCTCTCATACTGCCGCAAACAAAAGCACCGGGGCCTGCAGAAGGCGATTTGTCACCTTCTGGCAATAGGAGCTGTAGAACTGGTTCTGCAACACCAGCGAGGTACTGGAGTCTGCTCCGTAATATTCACCGTACCAAAAAAGGATGGTTCACTATGGGCAGTGCTGAACTTAAAACATATGAACCACTTAGTGCTCAAGCACACCTTCCGCATGGAATTGTTAAAATCCATCGCAGAGGCCCTACATCATCTGGATCTCCTCATGTCCATAGACCTCCAGGAGGCCTACTTACATATACCTATCCACTAAGGCATTTGCCACCTCCTCCATTTTCTGTATGCGGGGGTTCGCTATCAATATAAAGCGCTCCCTTTTGGCCTCTCCTCGGCTCCGCGCATCTTCACAAAGGTCCTGGTTCCTGTGATAGCACACCTCAGACTACAGGGCGTGCGGATTTAGGGGTATCTGGACGATCTCCTCATCCAGTCAAAGTCACATCAGACAGCCCAGAAAGACCTGCGGACCACCATCCACACGCTCAATTGTCACTGGTTCCTGATCAACGAAGCAAAGAGTCAGTTGCACCCGACACACCAGATCCTTCATCTTAGGGTGCTAATAGACCCTCAACAAGACAAGCTGTTCCTACCACAGGACCACACACAACACTGGAGTTAGAGGTACACAAGGTACTGGGCTCGAGTCTCTTGCCTCTCATAGACCTTTCCAGGCTTCTCGACCTAATGGTGGCAAGTCTACAGTCTGTAACTTGGGGGTGCTTCCATCTGAGACCCCTCCAGTAGTTCATAGGAAACATAGGAAACTGCCATATACTGAGTCAGACCATTGGTCTATCTAGCTCAGTATTGTCTTCAAAGACTGGCAGCGACTTCTCCAAGGTTGCAGGCAGGACTCTCTCTCAGCCCTATCTTGGAGAAGCCAGGGAGGGAACTTGAAACCTTCTGCTCTTCCCAGAGCGGCTTCATCCCCTGAGGGGAATATCTTACAGTGCTCACACATCAAGTCTCCCATTCAGATGCAAGAAGGGTAGACCCTGCTTAGCTATGGGGACAAGTCATGCTTGCTACCACAAGACCAGCCCTCCTCTCCTGCTACCGTTTCATGCGGACATCGCAGTGAGGTCCAACGGGTGTGTTTCCCTGCCACGAAGGGTTCTCCACTCTCTATGCTGGTGGATCACCGCTCCACACTTGTCGATGGGAAAGGAATTCCTGGATCCTCCTGCCCTTCTCTTACCAGCACCTACTGTCTGGAGACTGGGGTATGTTTCCGTGCCATATATATAGATTTTATACAGTTTAGTTGTTGCTGGTTTATTTTTGACTTGTTATTATACCTAGTTTCTACCAGGTTGTCCTACTTCATCGATGTACATTTAGCCTCTGGTACTAAAAGAACTGAGGAGGGTTCACTCCTCCCAGCCTTAAAAGCTAATCTAATTATCTTAGTCCTGCCTTGGAGTCACGTGGGTCGCATAACCCACACGTGAGACGCCCTTGGACCCTGCAGCAAGAAGGAGCCTTCATGGTGAGTAACCAATGCTCCGTTCTTCCTCTGGGATCAGTCTGAGCTGCCCTGATTTCCAGTGCCTGTCTTTTTTCGTTCTTTCTTCTGCTTCTCCTCCCATTCCCTCGGCAGTTTTAAGGTTGACTGAACAAGACCTGCAATCTCTCTGTGCACATACCTGGGATCCAGATTGGGAATGCAGTGGAGGTGAAATAGTTCACCCCTCCTGCAATTCCAGTCTGAATTGTGGTCTCACATGACTGCTATTTGCATTTTAAAATACAGATATGTGGGCCCCAATTGCGTGATGTCAACTTACTGCTGAGTAAACATGCTTAGGATGAACTGTGAGTGACATATAAAAAGAAAATGCCACAAGCTCTCTAGACAGCTTGTTCTGTTGATGAGCTGCTCTTACAGCTAAGAACGGTTTTCCCTACTGGAAGCCTAAATCTAAATGGTTTGTGAATTACCTGATTAAGTACATATATTAATATCAATCTGCCCTATTATTCAAGTAAAGCTATTCAGTTTTGTTTGTCTTTCTGTGATAATGATGTTGAATTAGTCCATTCACTATGTTCTGAAAATGTGAAATAGATGTGGAGGATGCATATTAGAAACTGCAATGTGAAATCAAAGGATTTTTCATTTTGAATGGACAGCTAAATGGCCATTCTGCATTTTAAAACATTGCAGTGCCTTGATAGATGTCTGGGGAGTGGGGTAGGGATGTGCACAGAACCATTTGGCACTCCATTCTGGGAGTGCCGAACTGGTCCCATGGACCCGTGTTCGATCTGGTTTGCGGGGGGGGGGGGTCCTTTAAGGGACAGGGGAGGCACTGCCTACCTGCCAGCGCCCCCCACTTCCCCCCCTCCGCACGCTCACTGGCCATTTCTTGGGCACCACTGACCAGGCCTCAGGGAGGCGTGCTGCAGCCCTGCGTGCCTGCTTTTTACAAGAGTGCCTGCGGGGGGGCGGGGAGAGTGGTGGGGCAGGGGCTGGTAGGCAGAACCTTCCCTGCCCCTTAAAGGAACACACACACCCTCCTAGGTGTGCATGGAACCGGTTCTGTACACATCCCTAGAGGGGGGCAAGGATTGGCAGTGTATATTGATATAAGAAAGACTCAACATTGTGATCTCCCTCTCAGCTTGGTGAAACCATTGTTTATAATAATGAATGTTCACCAGATCGTGCATAGAGGGGGTTTTATTGGAATTGAATATGACGCTGTAAAGAAGTGTCTCAGTTTTCCAGAAATCGCAGACATTTCCCTCTGCAGATATCCTGGACATTTGGAAACATTGGCTGGCATCCTGACTAATGGTGCACTAGCACAAGTCTGCTGTGCTAGCTACTTGTGATAAGTCTGGAGCTTGCCAACTTCTGCAATACTTGTGCAACCTGTAACACACCCCATAATTTTCAAGGATTTTTTTGTTCTTGCACTAATAAGAACATAAGAACAGCCCTGCTGGATCAGGCCCAAGGCCCATCTAGTCCAGCATCCTGTTTTGCACAGTGGCCCACCAGATGCTGCTGGAAGCCACAGACAGGAGTTGAGGGCATGCCCTCTCTCCTGCCATTACTCCCCTGCAACTAGTACTCAGAGGCATCCTGCCTTTGAGGCTGGAGGTGGCCCACAATCCTCCGACTAGTAGCCATTGATAGACCTCTCCTCCATGAAGTCATCCAAACCCCTCTTAAAGCCATCCAGGTTGTTGGCTGTCACCACATCCTGTGGCAGAGAGTTCCACAAGTGGATCACGCGTTGTGTGAAAAAGTACTTCTGTTTGTTGGTCCTAGGCCTCCTGGCAATCAATTTCATGGAGTGACCCCTGGTTCTAGTGTTGTGTGAGAGGGAAAAGAATTTCTCTCTCTCCACTTTTCTACACCATGCATGATTTTATAGACCTCTATCATGTCACCCCGCAGTCATCTTTTTTCTAAACTAAAAGCCCCAGGTTTTGTAGTCTTGCCTCATAAGAAAGGTGCTCTAGGCCCCTGATCATCTTGGTTGCCCTCTTCTGTACCTTTTCTAGTTCAACAATGTCCTTTTTTAGATGTGGTGACCAGAACTGTATGCAGTACTCCAAGTGTGGTCACACCATAGTTTTGTATAAGGGCATTATAATGTTAGCCATTTTATTTTCAATCCCCTTCCTAATGATCCCTAGCATGGAATTGGCCTTTTTCACAGCTGCCGCACATTGAGTCGACACTTTGAATGAGCTCTCCACCACAACCCCAAGATCCCTCTCCTGGTCCGTCACCGACAGCTCGGATCCCATCAGCATATACTTGAAGTTGGGGTTTTTCGTCCCAATGTGCATCACTTTACACTTGCTAACATTGAACCTCATTTGCCATTTTGTCGCCCACTCCCCCAGTTTTGAGAGATCCTTTTGGAGCTGCTCACAATCCGTTTTGGATTTCACTACCTGGAAGAGTTTGGTATCATCTGCAAATTTGGCCACCTCGCTGCTTACCCCTGCTTCTAGATCATTTATGAATAAATTAAAAAGCACTGGTCCCAGTACAGATGCCTGGGGGACCCCACTTCTTACTTCCCTCCATTGTGAAAACTCTCAATTTATACCTGCCCTCTGTTTCCTGTCTTTCAACCAGTTAGCAATCCACACATGTACATGTCCCCTTATCCCATGACCGCTAAGTTTCCTCAGGAGTCTTTGATGAGGAACTTTGTCAAAAGCTTTTTGGAAGTCCGGATATACTACGTCAACTGGATCGTCTTGATCCACACACTAATTGACACCCTCAAAGAAGTCCAAAAGGTTGGTGAGGCAAGATTTACCTTTGCGGAAACCATGCTGGCTCACTCTCAGCAGGGCCTGTTCTTCTCGGTGCTTTACAATTTTTTCCTTGAGGATGCTTTCCATCAATTTGCCTGGAACGGACGTTAGGCTAACCGGCCTGTAATTTCCCGGATCGCCCCTAGATCCCTTCTTGAAAATCGGTTTTACATTTGCAACTCTCCAGTGCTCTGGTACAGAGCCCGATTTCAGGAATAAGTTAAATATTTTAGCAAGGAGGTCGGCAATTTCACATGTGAGTTCTTTGAGGACTCTTGGATGGATGCCATCCAGCCCTGGTGATTTGTTAGCTTTCAGTTTTTCCAGACAGTTTAGAACATCATCCCTTGTCACTTCTATCTGACTCAGCTCTCTGGCCTCCATCCCTAAAAAGCCTGGTTCAGGAACAGGTATATGCTCAGTATCCTCTGCCGTGAAGACAGACGCAAAGAACTCATCCAGCTTCTCTGCAACCTCCAAATCCTCCTTAATAATCTCTTTCACTCCCTCATTGTCTAATGGTCCAACTGCCTCCCTGGCAGGTTTCCTGCTTCTGATGTATTTAAAGAAGTTTTTGTTATTCCCCTTGATACTTTTGGCGAAATGTTCCTCAAACTCTCTTTTTGCCTCCCTTATTGTCACCTTGCATTTCTTTTGCCAGAGTTTGCGTTCCTTTCTGTTCTCTTCGTTTGGACAGGCCTTCCACTTTCGGAAGGAAGTCTTTTTCCCTTTTATGGCTTCCGTGACGGTACCCGTTAGCCATGCTGGCATCCTCCTGGACTTAGTGGTACCTTTCCTCCTTTTGGGTATACAATCTAACTGGGCTTCTAGTATTGTGGTTTTGAGTAAACCATGCACTCTGGAGCGAAGTGACTCTCCTGATTTTTCCCTTTCAGCTTTCTTTTCACCATACTCCTCATTTTGGAGAAGTTCCTCTTCTGAATTCAAAATGTCCGTGTTAGACGTCCTTGGTGATTCTCTCCCCGCATGTATCCTTAATTTGATGGCACTGTGGTCACTGTTCCCTAAAGGGTTGATGACCCTGACATCATGCACCAGGTCCTGGGTGTCACTCAGAATTAGATCCAAGGTTGCCTACTCTCTGGTCGGTTCCAGAACCAACTGTTCTAGGGCACAGTCATTTAGCGTATCTAGAAATTTGACCTCTTTGTCCTGACTTGAATGTGAATTTACCCAGTCTATGTGTGGGTAATTGAGGTCACCCATAATTACAGCCCTGCCTCTCCTTGACGCCTCCCTGATTTCCTCCTGCAACTCCCAGTCACTGTCGGCATTTTGATCCGTAGGGCGATAGCATGTCCCCAGTAGCAAGTTCCCTTTCCGACCTTGTATAGTCACCCACAGGGTTTCTGTGGAGGACTCCAGTCCACCTAGGTTTTCTAGCTTGTTAGATTCTATCCCTTCTTTAACATACAGTGCTACCCCTCCTCCAAGGCGCCCCTCCCTGTCCTTTCTATAGAGTTTATACCCAGGGATAACAGTGTCCCACTGGTTCTCACTGTTCCACCATGTTTCTGTTATGCCCACTATATCTATTTCTGCATTAGCAACCAAGCACTCCAGCTCATCCATCTTGGCTTAGAGGCTTCTGGCATTGGCATATAAACACTTATATGCTGAATCTCTCCCCTGATGTATGCTATTCTTTTGACTCTTTGACCTGCTGGTACAGGCTCCTGTCTGCTCTTTATGCGGTTCTACTCTGTCCCTTTCTGTTTTATCTGAATTCTTTGCAGCCTCACACTTTAAAGGATGGCTTTTGCCAAACGGGATACTGCCCAGCTCCCATCTGCTGTTCCCCAGGTGTCATTTTAAAAGCTGCTCTGCAACCTTTTTGATTTTAAGCACCAGCAGTCTGGTTCCATCTTGGTTCAAGTGCAGCCTGTCCCCTTTTTTACAGGCCTTGCTTGCCCCAAAATGTGTCCCAGTGCCTAACAAATCTAAACCCCTCCTCCCGGCACCAACGTCTCATCCACGCATTGAGACCCCTCAGCTCTGCCTGTCTCACTGTACTTGTGCGTGAAACAGGTAGCATTTCTGAGAATGCTACCTTGGGGGTCCTGGACTTCAAAATGCTACCTATCAGCCTAAATTTGGCTTCCAGGACCTCCCGACTGCATTTCCCCACATCGTTGGGGCCGACGTGCACCACGACAGCTGTCTCCTCCCCAGCACTGCCTAGGAGCCTGTCTAGACGCTGCGTGATGTCCGCAACCTTCGCACCAGGCAGGCAAGTCACCGTGCGGTCAACACGTGGGTCACAAACCCATCTCTCTATCCCTCTAATGATCGAATCATCTACTACGAGGAGGCCCCCACCCCCCAGAGGAGTATCCCCTGTGCGAGAGGATATGGGCTCATCATCCACGGAAGGGGTCCCTTCTAAAGGAGCATTTCCCTCTTCCTGAGACCAATGTCCTCCTTGCCCAAGATCTTCATTCTCCCTGACAGCAGAGGAGCTACCAGCCCTGGAGTGGGATGCCTCTATCACATTCCTGAAGGTCTCGTCCACATGCCTCTCTGTCTCTCTGAGCTTCTCCAGATCCGCCACCTTGGTCTCAAGGGAACGGATTTGTTCCCTGAGAGCCAGGAGCTCCTTGCACCGAGCGCACACCCATGACTTCTGCCCATGGGGCAAATAGTCATACATGTGGCACTCTGTGCAATACACTGGGAAGCGCCCCTTCCCCTGCTGACCTTCTATCTTCATACTGTTTTTGTTGGCTGTTTACAGTATTTAGAGAGTTTATTGTCCATTTATTAGATAGTTCATTAGAAGGATAGGTCTCAGCTGTAATGGTTAGCTATTTAACTGTCCAAACAGCCTTTCCCAAGAATATGAGGGATACGAGGGAGGGATATGTACTTACGTTGTCTTCTCCACCAGGCTCCTTGTGATCCTAATAATGCAAGCAAATCACAAACTGAGTGTGCTGTTAGGATGCTGGCCACTGTAAACAAAATGTCCTATATTGTTATGAAAGAATTGTCGCAGCCCATAATTTAACTAAATAAATAAGCTGTATGTAGGTTTTTTGTTTGTTTAAATAATATTGCTATCAGTAAGTAAGCACATATCAAGACAGAAGGGACATTCTTCACTTTACACACAAGGCTGGAAGGAGAAACCTCCATCTACAGAATGTTGGTAATAAAATTATCTCACTAAGTTCTAGGAAATGTAAAGCAGGGAACACACCACTGTTGCTCCTCAATGACATGGTTCACCTCTTATAGGTAGACCCAGAGAGATTCTTCCATCATACCCGGGACAAGATGGGTGCCCTTTATTGTCTGGCTTTCAGTGTTTTCGGTTCTTGTATGCATCTCCTCAAAGCAGAAGCAAATACTGAGAATCTGTCAAGCAGAAGCTCCTTGGAGCCAATATTTCACTAAAGGTTAACTCAAAGCTCCATGAAGACTCCTCCTGACAGAACCATCTCAGATAGGAAAACTGGGGATGTGATCGCAGAATGAACACAGTATAAAGCACCTAATAACAACAGTACTCTACAGAGTAATGGGAGTTGTTTTAATGAACACCATCTAGTGTTCGAAACAATAGAAAACTGAAAAACAAATAATCTAATAATAAAAAGAATTCTACACAGCTGAGCTGCATGTCCTCTTTCTGTAAAAGATGCTTATAATAAAGTTTGAGTTTAGTGATCTGGGCCTGAAGTGATATCAGTTGAAATAACATTATCTATAGGAAGATGTTTAATGGTCAGTGTCATCCCTCAAGTAACAGTTCGGTCAAACCAAGTACTTTCTTGAAGACACGGAGCCCAAGGAAGCCATAGGCTGAATCTAAAGCAGCAGGGATGATGTGTCTGAAGGCCACTGCACAAGACTTCAGTAGCTCAATTAATTCTTTCTTTTTTTTGCAGGGGGGAAGGGGGAGGTGTTTCCCATTATTCCTGGCCCTAGGTGGATGAAAAATGACTATACAGTAAGGATGCTATGGCTGTTGTTCCTGATTCTGATCGAAAATTATGGAATTATGGGCTGACATTTGGAACAACCTTCCAGTAGTGCAAAAGGAAGTTGTGCTGGCATGAGGGAGAGCTTTCCTAGCTGCACTGGGGCCATGCAGCCTTGGGTGCACGGCAGAAAGGAATGAACTTTTAGTTAGCTCTGGCTATGGGAGTGTGTCACCACAAAATGTGTCGGGACACATTTTCAGGTGACACAGGGCAATCTTAGCGCCACCGCTAATTGTAAAAATTCTCTCCCCTTTGCCATGCACCTGATCTGTGCAGCCCCAGTACAGCTAGGAAAGATCTCCCTTACAGCAGCATGACTTCCTTTCATGCTGTTGGAGGACTGATCTGGATGTGGGCCATTCTGTATTCACACAGCTTTAAAATGCTAACTAGGGATGTGCATGGAACCAACTCCCTTCGAGCTGATGGTGGGGCGGGGTGTCTTTAAGGACAGGGGAGGGTGCACTTGCATACACACCCGACTGCGCGTCCCCCTCCAGCACTCTGTGGATAAATAGTCCGACGGAGTGGCAGCATACCTCCTTGCCATCCCATTGTTTTAGTGACCAGAAGTGTGGCGTGTGCGTCATGGGTGGGGTGAGTGCATGTTGCATGCACGATGTGCGCGTGCGAGACATACACACACACACCCGCACTTCCGGTCAGTAAAACAATGGGGCGGCAAGGAGGTACGCTGCTGCCCTGCCGGACTATTCATAGAGTGCTGGAGGAGGAAGCGCTGGGGTGGGTGGGTTAAGTACACCCTCCCCCGTCCTTAAAGCCACCCCCGCCCCCATGTTCGAACTGGTTCGAACGCGGGTTCCGAACCTGTTCGGCATTCTAAGAATTGTATGCTGAACAGGTTCATGCACATCCCTAATTCTAGCACTCTTGAGGTCATCCCGTGAACTTAGCTAGAATTAGGTCCAGGGCAGACAAATAGATGAACTTGTTCATATTTAATTAGCTTATGCCTTAAGCACTGCCAGAGAATGTTTTGATGGACCTTAACACAGCAGAATTGGGGCTCATCCAATGAAACTGATTGACAGTAGATATAGGGCAGGCAACAGAAATTAGTTCTTCACACAAAGTGTAATTAATGTGTGGAATTTGCTGCTACTAGTGGTGACCATTAGCTTTAGGTGGCTTTTTAAAGGATTAGCCCAATTCATGAAGGATAAACCTGTCAGTAGCTGTTGGCTGCAAGTTCTAAATGGAACTTCTTTGTTTGGAGGAGGTCTACCACTGGATACCAGTTCAGTGGGCAAGAGGAAGAGAGGGCTACCACCTTCATACCCTGCTTGTGAGCTTCCCAGGGGCATCTGGTTGGTGGGAAATAGGATTCTGGACTTGATGGACCTATGGTATAATTTACCTGGGCTTATCTTCTTATAAGTACTACAAACACAGATTATCCATAGATGCTAACAGGGGAGTGATTTTGCTCTCATGTTCTCCTTGTGAACGTCTCTACCTAGTCACCTGTTGAAGCCAAGCACTTTGCTAGGTGGATCTTTGGCCTTTGTTTGGAATGGCAATTCTTTTGGTGCAGCAACATGTTTGAGAATCATAGAATTTTAGAATTGGAAGGGGCGTAGCCCAAGCCCTTGCTTGCTGCAGCCTCTCTTAAACAGGTGGCTGTTCAGGGGTTTGGAAACCTCCAGGGAAGAAGAGTCCACCACCACTGCATCAGGCTGGCAAGCTGGCCGGCCCACTCGCTAATAGATTTACCATTAGGAAGAGCTCCTCTTAATGTCTAGCCTGAATTGGCTTCCTTGTCATTTCAACCCATTGATTTTCGCCCTGCCCTTAGGAGCAGCAGAGTACAAGTCTGCTGCTCCTCTTATGTAACAGCCCTTCAGATATTTGAAGATGGCTATCATATCTCCCATTAGTTTTCTTTTCTCCAGGTGAAATGTACCCTTGAAGCAGTATAAGGCCATGTTCCTGCTTTATAGAGTTCTGACTTCGCCTCAAAGATTCTGAAGCACTCTCAGGAAGGAAAGAGTTACGGTGGTGCAGAGAGAATTTCTGTGGATGCTGTTTTAATGTGTTTGGCAATATTGCCTCTGATGCTAGGAGAACTGTATACGGCTGGAAAATGTGTGCTGGCAGCTGAGTTCTTGATGGAATTTGATTTCTATTGACCGTATCCTGCAGAAATCTCAGGTAATTGCCATCTCTAAGGCAGAGCTCACTATGACAAAAGTCCAGTATCTCCACTAGTTTTGTTTACCATGGTGGCATTGCAATGTCCACTCACTAGAGGGCACTGACTTGTGAGATCTGTCTTTCTTCCAGTTATATGTTGGAAACAAAGCAAGTAGCTTCTGTTTAAGATGTTTTTCCTCTATTTGTCTTTTCAGGCCACCTCCTCCAGTACAACTGGAGAAGGGTTATCAGATATTGTGCATGCTGTTGCTAAAATGCCAAGAATACTTTATCTTGGAGATGATTGACAGGCAACGCTTTGCTGTCATTCTTCAGTTCAGCTATTGTGTATAAAAAGATTGGGTGAAAATGAATTTTCTTTCCAAGGCCAAAGTGGAGAGCTTCTTGTGGCTTTTCACCTTTTTCAGCATTGTGCAGCACCATTTGTCTTTTTGACCCTTCTTGGTTTTTATATTGCTGAACTTAATTATAGGAGGTATGCCTGCACCAGAACAATAATACCAATTTTGTGCCATTAAAAACCCATGTTTTGTGACCAGAAATCATTATGTAAATTAAACAGCCCTATTTATTTATTTAGATTTATTTGGTTTAACTTGCACACTCCCAGACATAACAATAACAACTACAAAAACGGTTTAAAAATAACTAGGGTTGCAGCTTTTGGTAGATTAATTGGTAGATTAATCAGGAAATCTGAATCAAAGGAGATATTTAATTGGTAAATGTGCAAATTAAAGGTGCATGTTTTATTTGGGGGCTACTTTGATGGAGACCTACCTAATGGTGGGAAGAAACTTACCTAGGGAGCAAGAGGTTGCTGGCTCAGATCCCTGCTGGTATGTTTCCCAGACTATGGGAAACACCTATATCGGGCAGCAGCGATATAGGAAGATGCTGAAAGGCATCATCTCAGATTGTGCGGGAGGAGGCAATGGCAAACCCGTCCTGTATTCTACTAAAAAACCACAAATGGCTCTGTGGTTGCCAGGAGTTGACACCGACTCAATGGCACAACTTCAACTTTAATGGAAAATGAGAAATAAAATGTTAAAGATATTAGCTGAAATAATGCACAGTTCTTAGCACTTGTGGTGGTGCTGCTGGAGACCTCAACAGCATGGCTGTAGAGAATTGGCAGTAGCACGACTAGCATCACCATATTTATTGCCATTGTTGTGAATGGGGAAAACTGCAATAATGCTGGTGGTGCTTCTGCTGGTTCTCCGCAGTGGCACTACTGCTTCTGGATCTTCAGCAGTGGTGCCGCAAGTTTTAATGGAGGTGTTAGAACTGCATATCATGTCAGCTGATATTTTTTTTCTAACAATGAATGGTAGGGTAGCTTTTGTTACATTTCAAGTTGCTTCAATTTCTTGAAAAGGCCCACATTTATTTATTTTATTTTATTTTATTTTATTTTATTTTTATTGTTGCATTTATATACTGCCTTTCATTAAAAACAATCTCAAGGCAGTTTACAAAAGTTAAAAAACATACAATAAAATGACAATAAAAATATTAAGCTAAAAATATAAAAACAAACCAAATTTAAAATCTATAAAATACAAGCATAAAAACTATACACGGGTAAAAACACATAGAAGCAGCAATTTAAAAAATCATGTAAAAGCCTGGATAAAAAGCCAAGATTTAACAAGCTTTCTAAACAACTGTGATAGAGTCCATATATGGAAATTTTAGTAATCTGCAGATTTGTTTAAATGGAACAGCTTAAAGTATATGATTAATCAAATAAAAATTATTTAATAGATCGATAGCCCTAAAAAACGCACCCTAAAAGATCCTTACAGTCACTATCTAGAGAAAACTATAGGTGTCTAATTTCCATTGATAATTAGTACAAGGCTTTTGCCCTGTACAGTTGTTATGTTTAAATCCTGTTTACTTCAACAGGATCTAAATGACCCAACCACACACAGGCTTATATCCCAAGTGTGTATCAGAGGGTTCCATTTCAATGGAGCAAAGGTTCATTCTCTGTCTCTCACACACTGGACCCTACTCTATTATTTGGATTCTACCCTGAATGTTAAAACTCCTTCTCCCTGTCAGCATTTAATCATCTTATTTATATTTATAAATATATCCCATCTTTCAGTGTAAAACCTTTCCATAGCAGCTTATGCAATAATAGCAATATATCTGAAGACAAGAATAAAACCGTAATAAAAAGAACATGAGCTAAAACAGCAGCATTAGAATATGAACAACCTAGGAAAATAAAAAGATCTTCATCTGTTATCAAAAAGCCCTCAAAGTAAGTATGAAGGGAGCCTCTCTGAGGATATTTCACAGATGGCTGCCACAATTCAAAAAGGTCCTTTCCTACCTCACTTTAGGCAGCAGAGCCATCCGGAGGAGAGCCTTCAAAAGATATCTGAGGGTATGGCCAGGCTGGTTGGGGGTGGGGGAGGCAGTCCCCCAGGTCCCAAACTATTTAGGGCTTTAAAGGTAAGCACCAGCACGATGAATTGGACCAGGAGTCCATGGGGCTATTTAAATACAGGTGAGCTAAGCTAGTTGCCTAGAAGCTGTATTTTCTGCTAAACTGTAGTTTCTGATAGGATTATGCAAAGCTTCAGGCCAATATTTGGCTCAGCTGAACCTGAATCAAATTGTTAACTGCTTCGGGTTCAGTTGGGGACTAATCGTACCCACTTCGCTTTGAGCAGCTTCAGCCAATTTTGCCAGTCCTCTTCTCCCTAACCAGTTTACTTACAGGGAGAAGGTGGGCACAGATGCAGGAATGTGGCTTCTCTTTGAAACAGAGTGCTGGAAGAGGGGTGATGTCTTCTTCCTGTAGCCCTGGGAAAGTAAAAAGGGGTTTGGGGGATCATAGTCTTTTCAGAGACTGTGATGCAAGTGAAGTGTTTGAACGGAAGACATTGGCAGGGTGTGCTGCCGGAGGACTGGTGAAGTGGGATGAAGCAGTTTGCTTGAATCAAACCACTTCACCAGCCCACAGTCCCAAATCAAATTGGGGGCTGTTCTGAGGACTGAGGCAGCCCTCCAATAGGATCTTGCACAGCCCTAGTTTCTGATTGTTTTCAAAATAGTCTAATATAGAAGTTGTGAAAGTATGAATAACCTTGGCCAGACTTTTATGGAGAATGAATCTTGTTCAGAATAGGTTGAACCCCACCTTCCTGGACAGATGAACCGCCTCCCAAATAGTATTTTTGTCTGGCTCAAGTTTTAGTTATTGGCCTTCAAATACTCCATTACTGATCCCAGTCACCAATTTAGCACATCCATTGCCTCGTGGCCGTTGTACAGGAGAAGTATATCTGAATTGGATGTAAAGGAGAAATTGAGTTGGGTGACACCAACTGATGACACCTCACCCCAGGTTCCCGGTAGACCACACTCAGCAGCTTCGTGTAGTTGTTAAAAAGCATGGGAAACAAAATGGAGCCTCCTGGTACTCCACAGCATAAAGGCAATGAGTCCCCCAAGCAGGCAGTGAGTCCCCGCTTCTGGAATTGGTACCACCTTCTGGAATTGGTCTCACAGACAGAAAGGAAAGGACACTGTACTCCCTAGCCCAGAGGTTTATCCAGAAGGATGCCATGGTTGCCGCTTCCAAAGAAGAGCACTGAGAGATCCAGGATAATCCAATGGATTTTAATTCCCTTCTTTCACCCATCAGGGATTCTGTCTGAAAATCAGGCCTGAAGCCAGATTGAAAAAGAGTGATATAATTCATCTCGTCTAAGAGTGCCTGAAGTTGTACAGCAACCACCCACTTAAGCACCTTGCCCAGGAAGGAAATATTGGTAACTGGTGGATAATTATTGCAGTTTTATGTGTTGAAGGACAGCTTCTTCAGTGTGGACCTCTATCACCAAACGCTAGCCCAAATTTTCAACATTTCCCCAAGACATTTGAGTTCAGGCTTTGTCCAGGTTCCTGGGGATATAGATGCAGGGTTGTGCAGAAGCCAGGTCTTTCATGTAACTTCTGCTTCCAGAAGCCAGTGCTGGTGGAGAGGTCAAACAGCAAGGGCCATGGCGTCCTGGCAGCATGATAGCATTTCCTGGCCCTTGGCCTTAGGGAGATTTTGATATGTGTCTTGTAGAGTTAAACATTTCAGTCACTACTCTAGCTGGAAGACATTGCCCAAAGAGTTAGACCTGGTGCACCCCAGAAACCTGTGACAGTATGAAACCTAGAGAGGCAATTACACTTCACCATTGTTCTGTGTAACCAATCATTGGCAGTGATGGCAATCAACAGGCACAGTGCTGTATTTCAAGCATTGTAATTATTAGCTTTGCACACCTCCTTGTCGTAAGAGATTGGCTCTCCCCCACTGCATTGATTATTTAAGTTATTGTAAGTTGTTTTAATTAGGCAGGATGCAAAATAAATATGACAAGTTCAAAGCAAGTCGTAAGCTGAAGCCGCCGGTATGCATTAAAGCAGGGCTTCTCAAACTTGGGTCCCCCAGTGCTGTTGGACTTCAATTCCCATAATTGTTGTTGGACTTCAATGCCCAACTGGGGATTATGGGAGTTGAAGCCCAACAGCATGTGGAGACCCAAGTTTGAGAAGCCCTGCATTGAAGTATGGGCCAATAGGGATGATGGGGCTGAAGGTGGCTGCCCTTGGAGTCCTAGTGTCCCACCAACAGCAAATATTTTCACACCCTGCCCATTAAAAGGGTGTGTGGTCCTATAAAAAACAATTTTGGATGACTGGGGAATTTCTGGCATTTACTTTGTCTTTTTAATTTAACCTTGGGGTTCCTAAATATTTTCTTCCCCTAGACTCCCTGTAGTAGAATCTCATTCCTCTTTCCCACCTGTTCCCCCTTCCAACAGTGTGAGATGTTGTATTATAATCTTGTATTATCTACACATGTAAGAGGTCAATTGTGATTTTTGTGATATAATAATCTTGTATTATATACACATGTAAGAGGTTAATTGTGATCTTAATCTGTTCCCATTCCCAATATTTAATATTCTTTAGGGTATGCGTAATAATCATACTTGGGATTTATATGGGCTATTTCAAGCATCCAAAGCATTTCCCCCTTATTCAGTTAAGGTAAATGTAAATGTCATTATTATTGTCACAAGGATGGACCTGAAACAGAAAAGTCATTCACATGACCTCTTACTTGGGCAGTGGGAAGGGCAGGCAGGGAGGCAGGCTCCTCCCTGCCTCCCCACAGACGATCTAGAGGTTTCCTAAATCTCTGCCACTCGTGCACCCACATGCGCATGGGGTGGTGAGCAGCAGAGTAGTGGTGGCTCTGCCCAAAGCCACGCTGGGTCCTCCGTGGACCCAAAAGGCAGCACATGAGCAGTGGAGTGGTTGCTCTTAGGACTGCAGCTGCCCCGCTCTCCCCCGCCCCACCCCCACACACCCAGCTTGCTGCTAAAAATGGTGGCAGGCCAGCAGGAAGCCCAGTTCCCCGGAGGCGACCGTCCACACAGTTGCCTACAGAGGTGGAACAAAGCATGGGTTCCTTCTGCCTTGATTAAAAGCTGGATGGAGATGTCGGGTTGCCTGCAGCTGGAGCACCTGCGAGTGGAGGGCTCCCAGACAACATGAGCTGCCTACGTCTGAAAATCTCCCTGTGGCCAAGAGCCAGGAAATGCTGTCATTCTCCAGCCACTGCCCCTGCTGTTTGACCTCTCCACCAGCACTGGGTTTTGGAAGCAGACGTTACATGAAAGAACTGGCTTCAGCACAACCCTGGATCTGTATCCCTAGGCGCCTGGACAAAGTGTGTGTATGAACTCTCTTAAGGAACAGAGTGGGGAGTTGCACACTGAACTGTGTTAATCTGCTGACCATTGCGTGTCTGCTGCGTGTGCATACAATCACAGTCACAACACACTCACAACATATACCTTTTTTTCCATCCCTGGGATATTCTGCAACATTGTAAGGCTTTTCTCGCAACACTAGCTGCCTGGGTAGGCTCTCTTTAGCCTCTGGAATCCACTAGACCTTTTCCCTGCGCAGATTTGTTCGCTAGGCAGGCGGTTCTTGCACATCTCTCTTTCCATCTCTGTTGCCCTGTGAAGAAGGGAAGAGTTATCCAGAAACTCAAATCTTCCTTTCCTGCTGTGTGCCACACTTTCCACACCTCCTTTGCTACCTAGCAGTGTTCAGCTGTATGTGCCTTAGAATATTTACTTGGTGTAACTAGGATGGCTTCCCCCAAGGAATTCTAGAAGTTGTAATTTGGCTATGAAGTTAGAGCAGGCTTCTCGACCTATGGCAACTCCCACCACCCCCAGTTACAATTTATCATGACTGGGGATGATGGGAATTGTAGTTTGGCAACACTGGATTATCACAGATTGGGAACCTCCGAGCTGGAGAACACATTATGGACTGTGTGAGAAGGGAGAAGAGATGGCAACAGTTCCTTAGCCATGCAAGAATCAATTGGTACAGCCTGTTAATGAATTTTCAAGAGGCTTGAACTTCTAAGGAATGCTGGTTGCCAGGGTGAGTGGAGAACACATCATGCCGCTATGAACAGAAAGCCTTTCTTTTACAATGGTGGATGAGCAAATGTGTGAACTGCGTAGAAAATGAAGTGTCCCCACTCAGGTGGAGACGGACAAGGGCTGGAGATTGGTGTGCCATGTGAGAAGGGTGGTTCTTCTGACAACTGCCTAGAATTCATTTGTGGCACATTCCTGCACTATTTGAGAGTGAAGGGATTTGGATGTACCAAATCAGTACATTCAGTGCCTCCAAGCTATGTGGCAACTCTGTAGATCACCCCTGCAGTTTTTGGCTGGCACAGCCACACAAGGAAATATGCAAAACCTAGTGCAATATTGCATTTGTACTGGCTTTTAATCACATCAAGTTAACGATACTATAAAAAAAATCATTGCTGTTTGGCCAGGATGTGTTGAGGCGGTAGCAAGTGACTCTTTTTAAAGATAGTTCTCTGGATGTGAGGTAGACTATTGCAAATCAAAGAAGACATGTGCATGGATAATCTTTAGATGTTTTCTGTTCAGCTACCATAGAGGCACATGCTCTCTGCCTTTCGTAGAGAAGCAGCAAGAGAATTGCGTGTCAGGTATCAATAATAGAGATTGATGCTCAAGTTCTGAATGGTGCAGATTCATCAGAGGATCCACTAGGTGGCAGTGATGCATCAAATAGCTCTGAGCCCCAGTGTTCGCTAGTCCTGCTTCTCTGGATGAGGAGAGTTTCAAACCTATACAGACACAGCTTATTAACATGCTGATTCTACTACACCCCCACTCCCCCAGCTTGCTTGGACTGAGCAGTCATGTGGAACAATGCACATTACTTGTCTGAAGAACATGCCATTATAAAAAATAGTCTACAATAGTGCAGCTCACATGGTGGAAGTAAAACTCTTCTTGTTCCTATGTTTGTCAGTAGGTTAGCAGTTAGATTCTCTTCGAAACAAGATGCTAGTGCCTCCCATTCTAAGTAAGGAAGTTCTGCAGTAGACAAGGAAATAGAGAGATTTTAACACCCAATCCTTAACCACCTTTGCCCTACTCCAGAGGCTCTGGTGTGTGCATAGGGGGTGCTAGATTGCTGTGCTGGGAGCAGACTTCTTTCTCCCTTCTTTCTGGGAGGCAGGGAATGTTCAAGATTCCACGCTAAGCACAAGGAACACTTTGGAATACGTGATGGCCCCTGTTACCTGCAAAGCTCTGTATTCATCTCAGATTTACAAGACTTGATATACACTGAAAAGGGAGTAGAGGGCAAGGGTGTAGGAGCCAGACTGATTTGAGAATGCCAGTGTGAGATGTGAATTCCAGGTGTTTCTGCTTTCAAGAAACTGCCTAGGATGATCCTAAACAAATTCTTAAAACAATACCTGAAACAAAAATTTAAATACAAACAACACTTTAAGAGAGAACAGAGTAACATTAAGCAAAATCCTGTTTGCAGCCAGGAGAATAATAATTGTCCACCAGTCCAGTGGCCCAGATGCTGTCTGGAATGAAAAGGTCTTCAGATGTTGCAGAATGGTATCTTGGAGGGAGCAGATGGGGAAAGAGCTGCACAGTGTAGGCATGGCTACAGAGAAGCCATTCTCATGAATTCCTGACGGTTGCACTTAAGGCAGCAGAACATGCAGGAGGACCTCTCCAACTGATCTTTGTGGAGAGGTTAGGGAGTGGGTGGGTAAGGAGTCACATTTAGCTAATAGTCCAGTAGTGGCTGGACTGATCTTCCTTTGTGGGTGTGAGAGGAGATAACCTTCAGCAGCCATTTCTTTACCCATGTGCACAAAAATATACTGCATACCTGTAACGTAGAGTCCCAGCCACATGCAAGCATTATTTATTTATTTATTTGGCAGTTGCTACATTCAGAGTTTTCTGGCCTGAATCAGTTATGTGCACAAATGCCCCAGTGTGCCACATTCAGTGGCAGTGATCAAAGGAGTTTGTTCCATAAGATGGGGTAACAACTAGTTCATCCTGCCCCACTGTGTATAGGCCAATATAGGCTAACAACTAGACTAATGAAGATCAGGGGGGCAGTGGATTGGTGGTTTTAATCACTTCCCCCTGCCTTCTGTAGCCAACTATGAGGCTCTTCTCAAGATCAATGAGAAGAGCCTCTAGGGGGTTTGCGAGGAGAGCGGGCTAAACCCACTCTCCTCGCAGATGACCAGCCAGTCTGTTCTGGGTGGCCGTAGCGGCCACCCACACAACTGCCGGCTCCGTGACGGAGCCGGCGGGGGCTGGGAGGATCGGGGGCTGCGCAGCCCCTGGAAGCTCCAGTACGCCCTGCATAAGCGCAGGGCATACTAGAGAGACCCCCTAGCTGGGAGGCTGCTTTTGAGCCTCCCGGTCGGGGGTCTCCTCGTGAGTAGCCACGGCACGGAGCCACACTACAGCTACTCATGATTTAAAAAACCGGATTTGCGGAGCACTCACTCCACAAACCCAGTTTAAGGGGAGGGGTAGTTAGGCGGGTTAACCACCTGGAAGCCACCGGGCTTGCCTGCGAGCCTAGTGGCTCACACAGTCAGGCAAAATCAGGCTAGGCTCTCCTAGCCCAATTTTGCCTGATCATCAGAATAGCCTCTGTGACTCCCAAAAATATATCCCTGAAGTCATACATCCTTCAGGAGTATATTTTTAGGAGTCACAGTAGGCTACAGAGGGAAGGGGAGACTGATGAAAATTGCCCCTCTTCCATAGCGCATGCTTGCATTTGCTGCATGTGAATTTTGTTAGTCTGGATGTTGTCTATAACAAAATAATGTATGACAAAGCTGAGTGTCTGTATTGATCAGAAGTCTTGAATGTATAAAATTAAATGTGGGCAGCATCTAGACCACAGCTGCCCATGCATTAGATTGTTTTGCATGCATGCAATGATTTTCGCCCATCCCCCCCTTCCACCAATGCTTCTCCTGAAAATGTCCCTGAGGGCTGAGGGACCCTCAGGGACGTGTATTGGAGGCAACAAAGGGAAGCAGGGAATTGGCAAAAACTGTGTCATGCATGCAGTGTTCTAACTGGAGGGCCGTGTTTGTCTGGATTTTGTCCACTGCTTTCAAGTCATCTACTGAACCTATCAGATGTAAAGAAAACAACCTATGTGTGTCATGAATTTAAAAAAAAAATCACTTCCTTTTGGTAAGTATCTTCCACTGTTGCAATCACAGTAACTTGAATGCCTGTTTGTTTTGATGTATTTAATGGCAAATCAGTTGTTTAGGGTACAAGAGTGAAATTGCGCAATCAGTGCTCTAGTCTAATCTTCAGATGAAGCCAAACATCAGCGCACTTTTACGCATCTGTTTAAACCTCTACAGTGCTGATGAGATGTTTTCACCAGGATCAACAGTGCAAATATAAAACCCATTTAAAACTGGTTTGATTGGTTTTAAGGGACCAATGACAATCTGAGAACTGATGTTTTCTAAAAGAGACAAGAGTTTTTGCTGTTAATCACTATCCCTCTTTCAGAACTAACATTCTCAGGGTTCCCTGAGAGAGGGAAGTGTAGAACAGGTATACCTATACAGAGAATGCTACTCTCTTATAACCATTCTACAAAATCTTCTCTTGTCTCTATGTCGGAGATTATCATTGAACATGATAGTAGTCACGTTCTTCCTTTACTGTGTCCCTGTTTCTTTCCCTCTTTCATGGGATCATTGTCACCAATTAGCTTGAGTCTATTTTGGCAGGTCTCCATGAGAGAATTACCACGGGTTTGATGCAAGAGGAGAGGAGTCTCCAATATGGTGTGCCTTTGATCTGTTTGGCCGTTGCACATTACGTAGAAAATAGCAGTTCTAAATGTGGGAGGATTATGGCCTAGTTTCAGATGAGTTTGGGTGATACGATCTCTCTGCTCTGCTGATAGGTAATTGGAAAAAGCGATGTGGCTGTGCCTTCTCATCTATACAAAGTGATCCTTGCCAGGCGAAGTGAAACATCCACAGATCCTTTGGTACTTGGGGCCTTTGTGGTGCCCAACAACCCTATTGGCTTTGACCACCAGCTGCTGGAATTCCAAGTTAGTATTGAAGACCTGGAAACAATGTCGGGCCTCATTTTCTTCCCACAGGTGAATAAAACCAAAGATGTTAGAAACATCTGTGAGGTGGACACCTGCAAGCTGATGGGCTTTGAGGAGTTCACTTTGTACATCACCACTCGGAAGCTACAAAGTGCTCAGACGCTGGAAAAGTTGGAAAAGATCATGTCAGAGTTACAGGGAAAAGGAATTGAGCCTGATGAATATCTCTTAAAGGTTTACAAAAAGAAGGAAGAAGAATTAGCAACAAAAAAGTCAACAGTCGCTAGAGAAGGGAGAGCTGGTTAAGATCTCATTCTAAAAATAATGTGTGGAGTGTGTATTTTCAGTGAGGAACTGCTATACAGCAATGCTCTTATTGTTAAGAATACAGAATGCTTAGACAGACCTTCCCAGTGACTCTGCTTCTTTGGTAAAAATGCAATAATTTGCTGTGAGAAATGAAAGCAACCTCTGTGGCACAGGATGGTGATGGAGCTTATGGTAACTGGTTTGGGCCCTTTTCTAAATCAGTCACCAGATACTGGGTTTATTCAGAATCCTTTCTGAGAATACTACAAATGTAAAAGAAAAGTCACCTTGGAAATGCAAGTGGAACTTGTATCGATGTAACTTTCCTTTTCTAACATGATGCTTTAGGAGTGACAATGGAAGCAATTACTGGAGGACGGTGGTTTCTCCCTCACTGGAGACCTTCACGCAGGGGCTGGGCAGTTACCCGTTGGGGATGGTCTGTCTATAAATTCCTTGCATTGGGCAGGGTGTTGGGACTTGATGGCCAACAGGGCCTCCAGCAACTGTATAACTCTCTGATACTGTTTTGGAACACAAGAAGTTGCAAGTCTGTCTGTCTGTCGCTCCCTCCCTCTGCTCAAAACATGATGCTGTGTTGTTTTTTAGAGAACAACTTCTCCGATGCCTTTCTGTTAATTTTCCAATTTTCTCCTTGAGCACAACCACAAATTACCTCAGTTATCAGCAGTTTGTTACCCAATAGCGTCTTGTGCTCTGAAACCACTGTATTTTCCCCATATAAATGTAACCTTATGTAAATAGCACTCCTGCATAAAACTGACATTCACATTATCTCAGGACTGCACCGCTTTGGCCCTTGTGCTGTTGTTGAACTACAACTCCCATCATCCCTAGCCACAATGACCATTAGTCTGGGATGATGAGAGTTGTAGTCCAACAACTGTTAGAGAGCTGACGTTTTGCAGCCCTGCACTTTCTGAATATTTTGAGTATTCCACCTGGCTAGTTGTATTCTTTTTAAAAAATAAGTTTGTATCCTTTTCTTCATTGTAACACCTTCAGTGTCCCAATTTGACAGTACTTTCATTTTTGTTCATATTTGTTACTTTAAAACATATTCACTTGAAGGAGGGATATTAAAATGTCATTTGTACATGATGGCATGTTGAGAAGCTGTATGTTGTTTTAATACACATTTTCCCAAAATGTTGACTTTGACTTATTCTTAAGAATTATAGAATCTGCTTCATTCGAGGTCGGGGTTCTGGTCTCAGTGGGCCTCTTTATGTTCTTTGCGCTTCTACACGGGATTTTTCCTTTTAAGCCACAGCCCCTGTGGCATATCACAAGTTGCTTTTTGAACTACAGAAAAGTTGTAATGCTTTCCTGTCTCCATGTAATGCTGGAGACAGGAAAGGGCTGCAGTTTCAGAAAATGAAGAGGAAATGTTACGTGCTCAAATCTATCCCTCAGCTTCTCTAATCAAAACCTCAATCTTTCCTTGCCACTAAAATACAGTTCAAGTGTTTGAGTTACAATTACATAAAGTGAATTGTTTCAAGATAATGATAGGTTTTTAAAATTATTTTTGCTGGAACATATATTTTGAGCCAAAAGCCAGTTTGTGTTGTTTTTATTTTTAAGTGATTTGACAGTAGGGTTGGGCATTTAGTCAAAAAAGATGTGATCAACTGACTGGTGAAATATTATGAAATGATGGTCAGATATGTTTGAAGCATTAATTTTATCTGAACAACAAAAAATAAGTTGGCTTCCTCTGACTCCATAATTTTGTGTCTTGCACAGAGTAGCAAATGCATTATTTCAACCACTACCTTCAGTTCTTTTAACAGCTACCGTTTTTTCCAGACCTCAGTTCGGTCCTTCAGAAGAACATCATGAAGCAGGCAGCCAGAACACATGGAGGGGTGCTCCCTGGTTTCTTCTGCAAGCCAGATGAAGTCAAGGGTGTGCCCTTTGCTGCTGATGCATGTTTGTGTTCCTGTTCCTGTTTAGAGATGCCTGTAGAGATGTTATAGCAGGTGGCCAGTAGGAGGAGCCTTGCGATGCTGCTAGGGCTTCCCCGACTGCTGCAGGACTAGAGAAGAAACAGTCTTGCGAATAAATAGCACTATAAATTTGAAAAAGGCAAACTTTCACATACACAATAGCTTTCTTGGTTTCATGGAATATCCATCTTCTATCTATCTATATATTTCTGTTTGGCATATGGCTGCAATAAAAGAACTACTACTATATATTTCTCTTAAGCATACCCGCTGCTAATCCCATGTGTGGCAGCTTTCACGAGAGTTCGCGAACAGCTGCCAGATAGCAATGGGTATGGGCAGGAGGGAAGAAAATGGCAGTGGTACCAGGTCAGGGGCCTGGCGGGGGACAAAGATGGCGACAAATGGGGTGGCCAGCTGGCAGGCAGGCAGGCAGAGAAAACAGCAGGGGCGGGCAGAAGAAGGTGGAGGAGGATGGACGGGAAGAAAACAACAGGGGGGGGGGAGAGAAGCAGTAGAGGGGAGGAAACAGTGGGGGCGGGGGAAGTGGCAGTGAACTAGAGGTGCAGATGCTCTGTGCCCAGCCCAGCTAGTATAAATATAATACACTCAGGTATGTGGCAAGCCCAGCCCATTCAGTGCTTTACCAATCAGAGGTAACCGATCAGAAGCACCATGGTCACTTTTGCTAAGCAGGGTCTGCCCGGGTTTTCATTTGAATGGAAGACTACATGTGAGCAATGTAAAATATTTCCCTTAGAGCAGGGATCCTCAGTGTTGGGACCCAGATGTTCTTGGACTTCAACTCCCATAATCCCCAGGCCCAGTGGCCTTTGGCTGGGGATTATGGGAGTTGAAGTCCAAGAATATCTGGGGCCCAACGTTGAGGATCCCTGCAGAGGATGGGCCTGCTCTGGGAAGAGCGCCTGCATGCTTACATGCAGAAGGTTCTACGTTCCTTCCCTGGTATCTCCAAAATAGTGCTGGGAGAGATTCCTGTCTGCAATCCTGGAGAAGCCGCTGCCAGTCTGTGTAGACAATACTGAGCTAGGTGGACCAAGGGTCCGACTCAGTATAGAGCAGCTTCCTATGTTCAGTTATCCTCACTCACGTTCAGCTTTCTTTCCTTTCTGGGCACAGGAAGGAAAGGTGCTTAAACTGTTAACACAAGGAAATGCGTTCTAGTTAGTTGTACTATAACTAGTGCTTGGTGCCTTTCATGTTAAGATATGAATAAAACCACAGAAGTGAAATGATATGGTTGTCACAGAATCATACAAGGTCCTTGTAAGGGACTTTGGAAGTGTTCTAGTCCAACTGCCTGCTCCAGGCAGGAATCTGCTACAATACCTCTGAAAGATGGTTACCCAGACTCTGTTTGAAAACCTGTAGAGAAGAAGAGTTCATGACTGTGCAAGGCAAACTGTTCCACCATTGAAAAGCTCTTACGGTTAGGAAATTCTTCCTAACTTCTAGCCTAAATCTTCCTTGTAATGTCAACCCATTGATTCTCATTCTGCCTTCATGAGCAACAGCGAACGAGCCCTCTCCTTCTATGTGATAGTGCTTCAGATATTTGAAGAGGGCGATCATATTTCCCCTTCGTCTTCTCCAGGCTAACCATACCCAGTTCCTTTCACCGTCCCCCATGGGACTCATTTCCAGACCCCTCACCATGTTTGCTGTTCTCCTCTGAACCCATTCCATTTTATCAATGCCCTTTCTAAAGTGTGGTGCCTAGAACTGGATGCATAATTCCAATCTGCCCACTGCAGAATGGAGTTGATTCTGTTACTACTTGTGATCTCTGGACACAATGCTTCTGTTAATGCAGTCTAAGAGACATAGTATCCTCATTGCACAGAAAAACTGAAGTAGATAGTAAAGAGATGTCTAAACTTCAAATAGGCACTTCAACTTGGGAGAGGAAAAAAGAGTGAGGGTCATACATAGCCTTGTGTCATGGCCACTAGAGCTTAAAATGCCTTCCTTAAAATACCTGTCATCCATCTCAACTTGACACATCAGGAGGCTATTTAAACTGTTCAAAATTGGAGCACTTGATTTAAGATAGCAAAGGTTGCTGAGACGGTCTTACATTTGCTCACAACAACTCATCAACAAACTCCAAAGACTGGAAATCCTACTAATTAGTGCAACTTATCTGCATTATTCTTATAAATCATCCATAATCACCAATGTATATTCTCAAATGTTAAAGATCTTGTGTTTCATTAAGAAATATCAGAGGGACAACAGACAGTCTTAATTCTTAAACAGAAAGCAAGAGAATAGAAATGCTTCATACTGGAGAAAGAGTGCAGTCCTGTATTGCTGATTATTGCATTCAGAAAAATGCAGGTAGAGGACTGCATGTTTGAATTTTCTCCCGTGTTAAAAAGGAAGGAAGGGGAGATTCCTCCCCCTTTACATTGAAAATGAGCAGCATGTTATGGACATGAACCTTTCATGACATGCTAGCTTCCCATGGGCAGTGAATTTTCACATGAGAAGGCATTTGATCTGTAATAATGAGATGGGGGCGGCCGCAGCGAGGCAATAGCGACGCCGCCGAAACCGGGCGGGGGGGGAGACTTTGGGGCCCTTGCCCGGCCGGGGAGACCGGCCGTGGCATGAAGGCTGGCGGCGGCGGAAGGGGTAATGGCAGCGGGGGCCCCGGAGCGCACAACTCTACTAGCGCCCGTTATTTAACGGGCCTCAAATCACTAGTAACATAATAGATGGGAAGAGAGACCTCCAACCCAAGATACTGGGTGACCTGTCTGTACCATGTAAGTGACTGCTGGTTCGTTGTTTTGCTGGGTCTGTAGTGTCTTCTTGGAAAGGAAAGGTGGACACCATTGAGTCGGTGTCGACTCCTGGCGACCACAGAGCCCTGTCGTTTTCTTGGTACAATACAGGAGGGGTTAACCATTGCCTCCTCCCAGCACCGTATGAGATGGTGCCTTTCAGCACCTTTCTATATCGCTGCTGCCCAATATAGAATTTCCCCATATTGGAAACACAGCAGTGGGGTTTTGAACCAACAGCCTCCTGCTCTCTAGACAGGTTGTTTCCCTGCTGCACCATTAGGTGGCGTCTTCTTGGTACCCTCCTATAGCTTTAAAAAGGCACAGTCCCTGTGGCACGGTGAATATACTGAGAGTACTCATGCAGCAGCACGGAGGAAGCTCAGCGTGTGTGGATTCAACCAGCCTCCTAGATAGGAGACCACTCGGAACTCTAAGAGTAACATATACTCTTTAAAGTAAAATAAAGATACTTGTGGTTTTTTAAGTGTGACATCAACTTTTTGCTTGAATACATGAGGCAGTACGTCTTCCTCAACATCCATTTAGTGCTGTGGTGTGACTTGAACATATTTATTAAAATGCCACTTCACGGCTTCAAAAGTTAGAAGACGGCCCCTGCCATTTTGTGTGTGCACCTGTTCGATATTTGATCTGCAGTTTAGATAACTGGCCTTTAGAGGGCACTCAGGAACCACAACAATGACTAACCCACACAAACGAAGTGTTTTTTAGGTGTGTAACTGACTGTATATGGGCCGACTACGTGTTACCTTAAATGCGTGGCTGCTATTGACTGGCATCTCCTCCCTCTCTGTCTTCTGGTCATGATTTGTGACATGATGCCATCTTGCTTACTGTTTCTCTGCACCTGCTCTCCGCTTCATTGGCTGCTGCTTGCTGTGGAGTGTGATCTTAAAATGCTGAGTGTGGTTACATAAGAACAGCCCTGCTGGATCAGGCCCAAGGCCCATCTAGTCCAGCATCCTGTTTTGCACAGTGGCCCACCAGATGCTGCTGGAAGCCACAGACAGGAGTTGAGGGCATGCCCTCTCTCCTGCCATTACTCCCCTGCAACTGGTACTCAGAGGCATCCTGCCTTTGAGGCTGGAGGTGGCCTTTAGCCCTCCAGCTAGTAGCCGATGATACTTCTCCTCCATGAAGTTATCCAGACCCCTCTTAAAGCCATCCAGGTTGTTGGCTGTCACCACATCTAGGGGCAGAGAATTCTTATTCTCTGGTTATTGGAGAGGGGCTGTAGAAGACCTGCTTGGCATGTAGGAGGTCCCAGGTTTAATCTCCGACATCTCAGTGTTTGGTGTAACGGATCCCCAGATGTTGTTGACTACAACTCCCAGCATCCCTTACTGCAATGGCCTTTGGCTGGAGATTATGGGAGTTGTAGTCAACAGCAGCTGGGAATCCGTGTTAGAGGGAATACTGGCGCCCGCCTGTTGCTGTGGGGATCCCCACAACTGTGGGGCTCCTGGAAATCCCCACACTTGTGGGATTTCCAGGAGCCAGGAAGAGATGTCTTGTCTCCCAAACTTCCGCGCTGCTTGGGTCAGCCATTGGCCATCTGGGCATGCAATCAGCGTGCCTAGCAAGGACTCAGGAATCATCTGTGGGGAAGGTAAGTTTAAGCAGCCTACCCCGCCGACCACTTACCCACTGCTCCACCCATCTGGTCATGAGAATGACCTCAAAATGTTGTATTATATCCCTGGTGCACATGTGTTACCTAAGCCTGTAACTGAGTGTGGTGAACAAGCAAAAGTTAGTACAAAGAAAGGAGCCTCGGCTGTCGCTTGGGTCTAACTCAATAGCATTTTTCTGCTTTCTGGGTGCCCCCCTTTCCCCTCTTCTTTTTAGGTGGGAGCACTGGTGCTTAGCCCCAGCAGCTTTTCATCCTGTTGTGACTGTCTTGAGGGAGTGTTCTTCAGGTGGATAAATTTTCTGCTCTTGTTCAAGCTCCCACCTCACCATTGAGTTCCATTAGCTCCGCCCACTTAGTTGTCTGATAAGTGCTCTCTGAGTCCACAGGATTCCTCTCCACTGAGTTACATTGGGGCAGGTTTGGGCCACCTCTTAGGTGGTCTTTTCCTCCAGATTTTTCTGAAACAGATGTCTCTGCAGGTTACCCCAAGATCTCCCTCTTGCCCGCCGGTGCTCCAGTTGTGCATCCATAAGGATCAAAACATTTTCAACTCTTTCGGAAATAGATAGGATTGCCCTATACATACCTTTTCAAAAAACAACCCCACAGCACTTTGACTTGCATTGTTTAGCAGTTGCCTTGGGCAACCCTTCTCTTTGGTTGCCCCCGAGCAGTGCAAGGTTATCCAAATGGCCTCATGGTTGCTCAGTCATCATCACTTCCCTACAAAAAAATATAATGGAAAGTGCCTTCATGAACATTTCACTGCTTGTCTTGAGCAGAAAAGATAGTACCAAGTGCTAGTTTTCCAGCTGATGAGAAATGTGTTCTGCAAATGTGGGTGCCAGACATCCACAGTGCATTTTCAGAGTAGTTCCCACAGCTATACAGACCTGAAAATTGGTTTGTTTGTTTTTTTAAGGGGGGAAAAAGAACATTGAAATGCTCCAGACATCACCTTCTGTACCAGATGTAGAATCCCACATTTCTGTAGCAGTGGAGATGGGAATACCCAGAGCCTTGATTGTAACTCTGCAGGTGCATCTTTTAATTTAATTTATTTTTTTTTTAAAAAAAGTCGGTTCTGCTTTGTATTTTTAGAATCCCACTGGAGTCCTTTACCTCTTTTAGCAAGGACAGTTGGAGCCTTCGCTGTTGTGCAGGAGCGACGGCCAAAGACTGACGGAGAGTGCCATGCTCCTGTGATAACAGTTGTATAATCTCCTTGTGTTTCACCTCCAAGCCTCTTGTCTCCTTCTCCGGGCCACCACTCCCTTGGGGCTAGGGAGAACTCTGGCGGGCATGGCATGGCTATCATCAGTTGCTCTGTCGCCTTGGGCCAAGGAGGGAATGGGTGCTACAGCTGACACTTCAGTCATTCTGTCCTTGGAGCTTTGGCATACCCCTTGCCGGCTGCCGCACACATGAGTGGGCAGCGTGTTTGGGTTCAACAAATGTTGAGCGACTCAGCCAAAGCTCAAATTAGGAGAGGTATTTATGCACACACGCCTATTACACTGTGTGCCTGCATGGCTTCCATACGCTTTCTGCCCCGAGGCTGATGAAGGGTGTCTGGCGAAAAAGAGATGACTTGCCAACGTGAAGCGAAAAGATCTTGCGCCAGGCCTAAAGCAAATGCAGGTACCAGGGCTGTGGGGGCCAGTTGACTGACGGGTTAGATTACTTGATTAAAAGCCTCTTGGCCGACTGATGCAGTTGTTAATGCTTGTCAAAATACAGATGGCAAAAGCCTGGAAATGTCAGAGTGCTCTGGGAGGTTGGGAATGCCATGAGCAAAGATGGGAAGGAGCAGCAGTGGATAAGATTTCATCCTAACTAGAGAGGATGACCAAGGCGTTTTATAAAGATTTCTTCGGGGGAAATGCTCCCCTGGGCCTGGACCGAGCAGGCCCCAGCTGATGTCGTGTGGGGAGCCCTCATTCCCACAGCATGCAGAGCAGCCGCACACTGACCCCACCCAACCCCCGGGGGCTGATTCTGCTCACCCTCTGCCTGATCTCCCGAGTCCCTCTCCACTCGCATTGCCTGTGTGACACGCTGTGCACCAGTTCCCCCTGTGAGCCCCACTCACTCTGCCCGATTTCTGCTGGACCCCACACCCCCTGCCTGATTTCCCCCCCACCCTCACCAATTCTCCCACCCAATCTCCCCATCTCCCCTTATCTGACAGCCATCGAAGCAGTAGCTGCTGCCACCTTTCCTGCTTCTCATCCTGCCTTAACTTTTCAAAAGGCAGAGGGCATGGAATGGAGCAGCAGGAAATGATCCAAAGACCCTTCCTGCCATTTTGTACCACCTTTTGAAATTGGTTTTGGGAAACCAATTTGGTGGTCACCAGAAGTTACTCAAATAATGTGTTGGATGGATATGCAATAGATTGTTTATTGGTTTTGAAATTTTGTCTTTTATTATCTGACATTATCTATCTATCTATCTATCTATCTATCTATCTATCTATCTATCTATTTAAATTTCTATACCGCCCTTCCAAAATGGCTCAGGGCAGTTATATAGGTGGGCGTGTATGTACTGATGGACATTTTTGTAGAAGAACAGCACCACTAATATTTGTTTGAACCATCAAATATCAGTGAGTGAGTGGCTTGGAACTTATTCTTTATCCTTAAGCATTTTGATCCAACTGTGTTGGAGACTGGAGACTAGGTTAGGGAAGAAAATGAGAAGACCCCTCTTGAATTAGATCAAAATTCCATCCAGGTCGCATCCTGTTTCCCATAGTGGCTGACTAGATGCCAGAAGCCAATAAATAGGACATGAAAGCACTAGCCCTCCCTTGCAGTTATCCCCCTAGCAGGTGGAATGCTGTGGCATTCTGTATCTCAGCCTGGAGATTCCATTGAGCTGTCATGACCAGTAGCAGTTGGAACTCAGGAAGCTGCCTTATACTGAGTCAAGACCATTGGTCCATCTAGCTCAGGGATTCTCAACGTGTGGGTCCCCGGATGTAACTGGACTTCAACTCCCATAATTCCCAACCAAAGGCCACTGGGGCTGGGGATTATGGGAGTTGAAGTCCAATAACATCTGGGGACCCACACGTTGAGAAACCCTGATCTAGCTCAACACTGTCCACACTGACTGGCAGTGACTCTCCAAGGTTCCAGGCAAGAGTCTCTCCCAGCCCTACCTGGAGATGCCAGGGAGTGAACTTGGGCCCTTCTACGTGCAGGTGTTCTGCCACCGAACTATGGCCCCCATCCCCTAAGGAGAACATCTTGCAATAGTCACCCATCCAAAAGGCAGCCCCTGCCAGTGGTCCCTCTAATTTTTTACATCTCTGTGCAGAATGAGTTTTGTTCTTGGTAGCAGTATCAAGGCAGTGTGTGCACACCTGCATTCAGAATGGGGCCTTCCTGATTCAACCCAAGTGGGATCTAAAATGAACTGAGAGGTCATCCAAAAACTTGTGAATGTGCGCACGCCTTAGAGGGAACAGTGGACCCTGCAAAGGGGACAATTGATGCTCACCACTATGAGACCAAGGAGAGGATTAGTCTGAACGCCTTATAAGATGCCCCACCGGCCTGAGCCAGCCCAGCTATATTTAAGCATATTGCCCAACCCAATCCTTCTTCCTGTTGCAGTGTTTGTTGCCTAGCAATAAGTGTACATGAGAATATGTATATGTACCCTGAAAGGGCTCTGCATGGGCTCTGCATAGACTCTGCTGGGGAGACAAGCAGCAATCTTGGCTATGTTATTTTTGAATTGACTCCTCCTGAAAGTGCACAGGAAAAGCTTTCCTCACCACACTGCAAAGAGTTGCAATCAGCGGGGATGAAGGAAATGCACCTTCCTCTGATTCAGGTCTGTCTAATCAACTCCACCCACACACAGTTCTAGCAGTACCATTTCCTAATAGCCATCTACTAGCGTAATTAATGGAGTACCTGGTGTTCACATAAGTTGCAAGAAAGTACCGAACAATGGTTCAGGGAATCTACCTAAAAATACCTTGAGTATCCACTTGGACGGATTAGGTCAAGAGTGTCAAAGGAGACACAATGCAGGTCTTGTTCTCTTTTCTTGTGAAACTATGTACAGCATTGCAGTGTGTTCCCACGGTGCTCTTCAACAGTCCTGCAAGGTGCCTTCCCACCCGGCGAGGGCCAAATTAGCAGTTGCAGAACGTTAATAGTCCCGGAATAAGCACTGTCAAAAATGCTGAATGGAAACCATGTCAGTCTGAGATGGCGACAACAGTCAGACTCCTTCTGTTCTTGGAGACTGGAAAGGCAGGGGATATGAAAGAGAGTGGAGTCTGAACATTCAGATGTCATTTCAGAAGTAGGATTTGTGCTGCTGGAATCCAGTCCAAGAGAAGGAACTGGATTGCGGAAACATTGTGGAAGAAATCCTTTTGAAAGCAAGGTGTGGGGAAAACATGAGGGCTGTTTTCATGGCCTGAAACAGGGTTGGAGAGCTGTGTGTGCTCCCAATTGGGGGCCGTGTGAATTCAAAGAGCAAGTTAGGATTTGGGGAGAGTGATGGGGTGGGAGGTGGGAGCTGGGTAGGACAGGCACACCCAACCCACATCCTCTCCCCAGCGCTTTACTGAGTGTAGACAAAAAGCCATCCTTCCCAGCTCCCTCACAATCACTCTCCCCTTGTCCTACCTTGACCTTTGAATTCACACAACCACTGAGTGGGAGCGCCGATGGCAATCCTACCCCGGCTGGGCACTCCTCCGGCCCTATTTCAGTGCATGAGAACAAGCCCACTGTCAACTATGTGAAGGGGATTTGGAGTGATGGAGAGCCAAACTCCACATGATGGAGCGTTCCATTTTTCTTTCCCCCAGCAGTTTGAGGGGAAGCAACCGTGGAGACTGCATTAGAAGAGCAGTGGGGGAGGCTGCTTCGTCCTTTCCCTCCCTCCATTTGTCCACTCCAGATCATACTCCCAAGCTGCTTTCCACCTGTGGAATGAAAGATAACAGAGTCCCCGTACCTTTGCTCCTGTGGAGAGAAAAGCAGTTTGTGGAGGACAGCAAGGGCGTAACTATAATAGGGCAAGGGGAGACAGTTGTCTGGAGGCCCACTGCCTTGGGGGCCCCCCCAGAGGCAAGTCACATGACTGACTCCCCCAGCTGCGCACCTGCTCGGGCTTCCTTCAGTTGTATTCAGCCTCCAAAACTGATGTGAGTGTTAAGACCTGGAGCTACCAGAACAACAGGTCTTTCTCTAGTACCATTCAATGACTTACATCATCCACAATTCACAAAACCTTTAAAAAATAATTTAGGATGATGTTCTATTGTGGCACATAGGATAGATAGATAGATAGATAGATAGATAGATAGATAGATAGATAGATAGATAGATAGATATTTTACTATGCTTTTCGTTACCACTATTCAGCCTCATTTAAGATTTCTTCACTTCATGAGCCGAGCTCAGTAAAGGGGTGGCATTTTAAAATCTTGTCTCTGGGCCCACTCCAACCTTGCTACACCCCTGGAGGACAGCTCTTCTCTGGACAAAAGGTGGGAGAGGAAAGGGCTAAGTTGGCTCTCCCTGCCTGGCCTTGCTCCACTTAGTCTGGTAGGCTGCTGAGACTGCTGTCAGGTTGTTGTTGTTTTTCATGCAGAGGAGAATTACACAAAACTCCACGAAACGTCTAGTTTTGCCTCGATATGGGGCCAGTCCTGGCCACCTTGGGGAGATGTAGATTTATGTTAACTTCTGGTTCCCTTGTTTCTGCTTAGAATGTTTGGCCAGGCCTTTTAGGGTTTTAATTAGTTTTAATTGTTTTAACGCTAACCTGATTTTCAGGGTTTTAATTGTTATGATAGTTTAATTGTTTTTAAAGATGTTTTTAATTGGTGTTAATATTTATATCTGTTTTAATTGTTATTGGTTTTAATGGTTTCAGTTTTTAATTGTAAACTGCCCTGAGCCTTTTTGGAAGGGCAGTATAAAAATCGAATAGATAGATAGATAGATAGATAGATAGATAGATAGATAGATAGAATGTTCCTTTGGTAGGTGAGGACTGGAGAGGGAACAAGCTCCTTAGTACCCACTGTGCTGTCCACACTGGTAGGCGAGGGAGGAAACAACACGTTGCTTGCAATGTTACAAAGCATCCTGGGAGACTGAGGGCCAAGTTTCCCACTGCTGAGGGATCAAATACAGGGGCCCCATATCTCTTTCTCTGGCAGGGGGGAAGATGCTTGGATTGGGTGATTTTGAGCAGATGAAGAGCAAGGATGGGGCTGCAGCTCAGTGGCAGAGCATCTGCTTGGCTTGCAGAAGGTCCCAGGTTCAATCCCTGGCAACATCTCCAGGTAGGACTGAAGCCCTGGAGAGCCTCTGCCAGTCAGTGGGCACCAGGGCTGTCCCTGGAAGGGTGTGGGACTGGAGGTGAGTGGCAGTCTCCAAGCTGGATACTCAACAGGTGCGCGTGGACCCTGATGCTTAATCAGGTTGCCCAAGCACCTCTCATTTAGTATCCAGCTCTTTCAGTGCTGGGAAGTCCTCTCACTTCTCTCATCGCTCGAACGAGGAGGGAGGCGATGGACCTCAGCACTGTGCGAGTGTGATGCTGAATGTAGGGGGGTGAGGAATGGCGGAAAAGGGGGAGTGGGGGTGGCTGGGTCTGGCCGCAGGGCTAATCCCATGTGTGGCAGCTCTTGTGAGAGTCCGGAGAGCTGCTGGATAGCCATGGGACGGGCTAGAGGAAAAATATGGTGGCAGTAGTGGCGGCTGGCCGAAGAAGATGGCGGTGGGCGGGTGGCCAGCCACAACCGGCGGACAGGTGAGCAGTCATGACCGGCAGGCGGGTCTGGCAGGTGGGTGGCTGGAGCAGCCACGACTGGCAGGAGGGCAGCCAGAGCAGCTGCGACTAGCAGACGGGTGGCCATCATGACTGGCCGGCAGGCTGCTGCGAACAGCAGGTGGGCGGCCAAGCAGCCATGACCAGCAATTGGCTGGCAGGCGGGCAGCCAGGAAACGGTGGTGGTGGGCGGGCAGGCGGGCGGCGCAAAATAAGAAGATGGGGGTTGGCGGGGAAGAAGAAGAAGATGGCTGCAGGCAGGGAGAGAAAAAGACGGGCATGGGAAAGAATGTGGTGGGGCGGACAAGCATAAAAGTGGCAGAGGGGAGAAAGTGGCGGCAGCAGTGGCAGCCGCTGCGAACTAGTGGCACAGATGCTCTGCACCGGATCAGCTTGTGTGTGTGTGTGTGTGTGTGTGTGTGTGTGTGTGTGTGGCAGCTTCTTGTATTTCTATGTGAGGAAAGGTTTAAACACTCCTCCTGAGCACCCCAGGTTCTCCATCAACCTGATACCTCATACAGCTGCTTTACATTTATATATATATGTAAATGTAAATATATATATATGGGAGAACTAGCCCCTTGGCTGGCTGCCATTAGGCCTTCCCTTGTATCTCACTTCTGGTAAGCAGGCTGAGCTGCCAGTAAGCACACACAGACACAGCGGAGCACTACCAAGCTACGAAGCATGTTCAGCGAATCAATATGCGGTTGTTACATAGCTGCACAAAATGTAATCAATTAGAACTGGTCAAGTCTTCAGGGAGGGGAACATAGGGAGCTGCCTTATACCGAGTCAGACCATCGGTCTGCCTAACTCACTATTGTCTGCACAGACTAGTAGCAGCTTCTCCAAGGCTGCAAGCAGGAGTCTCTCTCAGCCCTATCTTGGAGATGCTACCAAGGAGGGAACTTGGAACCTAGATGCTCTTCCCAGAGCAGCCACATCCCCTAAGGGGAATATCTTATAGTGCTCAGACTTCTAGTCTCCCATTCCAATGCAAACCAGGGCAGACCCTGCTTAGCAAAGGGGACAATCCATGCTTGCTACCACATGACCAGCTTTCCCATTGAACACACTGGTCAGGGGCGAGGGCCCCTCTGGTGGTCAAGTTCACATTGTGCCAAATGTTCTCCAAGCAAATGCAGAAAACCAACATGTTTCCTCTCATATTTATACCTCTTGGATATATAAAGTGATTAACAATCTCTGAAAGAATTAATTAAGCCTCCCTAGTAACCACTCTAACCATATGTAAAGAAAAGGCAAGGTATCCCCACATTCTTGGACTGTTAGGTGGGGTACTGTATGGTTTGTTCTGATCCTTCCTTCTCCTTGTCTTCTCTCTCTGTTCCAGGCATGAAATACACCACGTACAAGACACACAAGGGACGAGTGGTTGAGAACAAGATGGTTGCAGGCTGACAATGGCCTACGTCTAAGACGTGTAATCTGACTCTTCATTTGTGTCACCCTCTTCCCTGCAAAGTTCTCCAAAGTGGCTTTTACAGTAAACGGACAGTTTTGCTAGGTCACTTGTGACCTACAGAGCCCCAATCATGTCAGCATTAAACATTGGAAATGATATGGTAGAATGATATCATATCATAGATGTGCATGCTGACAACACTTCACCATTTGAAATAATAGTGTAAATCAGGCCTAGCAGTTCCGGTGAGTCAGCTTGTATTCCTGGAAAAAGTGTTGTCAAATGGACACAATCCAGAGAATCGGGTGGCTAGTTCTGCACTTCCGGTGAGGGCTCTAGTCTTGTATTTCTTCGGCAACAGCCCCTTCTGCTGCAAGGCAAACTATTTTTGGAGAAGGACGGGCCTTCTCCATTGCTGCCCCAAGGCTTTGGAACATACTTCCTTCTGAAATAAGAGCCTCCCCATCTCTTACAACCTTTTAAAAGGCAGTCAAGGCGCATTTGTTCACCCAGGCTTTTAATTAGATATTGTTTTAATTGTGTTTTTAATAGTTTTAATGTTTTAAATTTTAATTGTTTTAATATTTTAAATGTTTTAATATTTTATCTGTTGTTTTTATAGTTTTGTTGTAAACTGCCCAGAGACTTGTGTTTGAGGCGGTATACAAATGTGTTAAATAATAATAATTTTCAGAACTCTGGAACATTTTGAAAGCCATGAGTGAATAGGTTGGGTTCTGTTGCTAAAGCAACAAAGGTCAGCTTTCCCACTAGGTGTGCCTAAAGTAGGGGTGGCCCCCCAGCTGTTTTTTGACTACAACTCCCAGCAAGGAAGATCAGAGTTGTAGTTCAACAACGGCTGGAGGGCCTAGCTTGCCCACCCCTGGCCTAAAGGCACTCATGACCACAAGGAGGTGGGCTGGGGGGAAGGCAGGAGCCTACCTGCCTTTCTCCAGACGACCAGAGCCCAACCGGGGCTCCACCCCCTACATGTCTACACAAGTGGTGAGGTGATCAGAGGGGAGGAAGCCAGGCCACCAAATACCCCACAATGCACCACACAAGCTGCATGGTGCATTGGGAAAGCTCCATGCTGCCTGGCCAGTCCTTCCCCCGCCTCTATTATCAAGATGGCCGACAACAGCCTGGGAGCAGCTGCTGGCAGTGCGAGCACCCACACAACCAGGGAGTGAGGTAGGAGGCACGCTATGGTCCTACCTCACTTTAAGCCCAAGTTCCAAACCAGGGCTACCCAGGGGAGGAGCCGTGGGATCAGGAGTGATTCTGGTGCTTCACATGATTGGCCCTACCGGGAGTAGTCCTATCCTACCCTGTAGGCTGCTCTGCCCATGTTTTCTTCTTCTTCTCCAACAAGAGATACTGGGAGGGCATATCACTCCTTAGAAGTCAAAAGAGACTTGGCCTTCTACATGGATAGGACCAAGGACTTTCACAAGTCATAGTCCTTGTTTGTTTCTTGTGCTGAACCTCTAAAAGGCTTGCCTATTTCAGCACAGAGGATTCCTTCTTGGGTCAAAGAGACTATGAGGCTATTCACACATGCATGCAAAATGACTTTTACTTTCTGGATGGTGGCCTTTTTTCTGTCCTGTTTGCAATCTTTACTTCTTCTTCATAGTCTCTGTGTATCACACTTGGGTTTGTACCTGCACAGAGCCAGACTTTGGATCTTTCTAGAGCTTTGCCAGAAAAAGAAAAAAGAGCGGGAAGGTGCTCTCTCTAGCGGTTAGTCTTACCTCTCTCTCCTCGGTTTTGCTGACTGCCACAGCTGCCATGTCTTTGGTTTTCCCCTCCGGTTTTGCCTTTTATCAACAAACAGTTAGCAAGCAGATTTGTCTCCCTTGTTTTTTGTTGAGTTATTGTTTATTCTGCCTGTCTATCTCTCCAATACTTTTGATTTTGCATGTCCATTTAATTTTGTACCCCTCTCTCCTTCCCTTAGTACTAGCCTCCTAAGGCCACAAAGGTTACTTTTAAATGACCATCCTCTGATGGTCATTCTCTCTGCCTGTCCTGCTTAGCAGAATCTCATCGCACAGATTTTTGCTCTTTTTGCCATGGCTTTACGAAACAAGCCTGCCATATTTATTTATTTTCAAATTTATATACTGCCTTTCATTAAAGCAATCCCAAGGCGGTTTACAGCAAAAATTTAAACACAAGATGGTGAAAAAGACACAATTAAAATATTAAGTAAAAAAAAAATTAAACAAATCTGATTAAAAATTTAAAACAAAAGCATAAAAGCAATACAGACTATAAAGAACAGCAGCAGAAAATCAAATAAATGCCTGGGCAAAAAGCCAAGATTTTACACTTTTTCTAAAAGCTGTGATGGAGACCGAGGAGCAAATAGCCACCGGGAGAGCAGGCAGTGAGCCTCCAAACTTTATTGTGGGAGCAGGCAGAAATGTCATCCCTAAATGTCCCCTATACTGAAGTGAAAGGGGAAACAATGGCAATGCAGATGGTTCCCCTTCTGCACTACATCCCGCATCAGCACAAAAATTATCTATACAAGAGCCTTCGGGCTCAGTCGTGACTCTGGCTTCCAAAACAACAGCTCTGAGGCAAACTCCCTCTGCCCCCCTGGTGATTTGCTTCCCTCTGTATTCATCAGTACTGAAGGCGGAGTCAGCCCCCAGCACAGAGGCCCTCCAGTGACTGTTGCTGGTGTCCAGAGGTCCCTCTAATTTTTTTCATCTCTGTGCAGAATGAATTTTGTTCTGGGAGGCAGAATCAAGGCACTGTGTGCACACATGCATTCAGAGTGGGGCCTTCCTAGTTCAACCTGAGCAGGAGTTAAAATTAACTGAGTGGACATCAGAAAACTTGTGAGCCCATGCATGTGCACACACCTTCGAGGGAACAGTGCTGGTGTCTATCTTATGTTTCTTTCTAAATTGTGAGCCCTTTGAAGACAGGGAGCCATCTTATTGATTGATTGATTGATTGAACCATCTGATTGATTCATTGATTCATTGATTCATTCGTTGATTCATTCATTCAATCAATCAATCAATCATTCTCTATGCTTTGGAAATGTTTGTTGAAAAGCAATATATAGATATTTGTAGTAGTTGTTGTTGAAAAGCAATATATAAATATTTGTTGTAGTAGTAATAGTAGTAGGAGTAAAACAGTGAAAAAAGCCCTGCCTTCAGCTGTGCCTTCAAGTCCTTAGTGTTGAAGGAAAGAAAGAAGCTGAAAGCATCTAAGCACAACACCACTCCTGCTGAGCAACAGCAGAAAAAGAAAAAGAAGCAGCACATGCTGCCTGCTGATCCCTTAGTACAGTCCTCCACACCTTTGGTACCTTCTAGCCCTGCACCACCGTCCCCTCACCTATCTGATCACACGTGTTCAGCTTCACCATGCATGCTCCCTTATGACTCTGATGCTGCCTCCTCTGTGTGTAATCCAATTGCATTACCTGAATCACTGCAGTCTTGAGACTCTCGGAGCAGGAGCTCAAGTTCCCCGCCTAGACCTGAAAGGCCAGGGCATAAGAGACTCCGAAGTCAGTCCTGAGGAAGATCTTACCCCTCACATAGTAGGCAGACATCTAAGCAAGCCAGATACTCCTCTTGTCCAGAGAACAATTGCTCCTCTCATGGAAGGGATGATTATGGATGGGAGCATGACAGGGACTGAGAGACGTTATAAACCTAGGCCTTGCCTTGCTCCATTTTATGACTTTTACCCTCTGGAACCTCATTTGTTCATGTTTAGATGCTTCCCACATTACTGCCTCATGGATAGAGATTATTGTCGCAGACGTTGGGAAAGGGACTCGCTCTACTCTTTGTGAGATCTCCATGGCTACAGCTTTCATCACAGGTCGAGATCTTGGTCCCGTTCCAAAACTCCTCACCGCTCTCAGTCGCCAAGTTGGTCTTCAAAGCAGCTAAACCCACTACATCCTCAGCAACCTCAGCGTTCGCCTCCACCACACCTCCAGTACTCCCCACCGCCCAAGCCAGACTGTTCTACTATGTCTGCTACAGTGTCAACTCTGGTGGTGCCCCCATCTGCACCCATTTTGGACAACCCACCCCCAAACTATTGAATTAATATCCTCTTCCAGAAGAACATGGACTCTCAACCGATGCCGCCTCAGACACCTCCAGATCTGAGCCACCTCCGGAAGATGCCTCAATGGCTTCCTGACTTGGGGAGGTAGTGGAGGAGCATGCAGAAGATCCCTCTCCAGTCGACAGAATTTTGGGGCACACTGATCAACTCAAAATCCACCCATGCCTATATCCCTCATCAAAGAACTCAGACAACACGCCCTGCTGCACAAAACTTTTGCACAACACGAATACACACCATGTGGCTTACGCAATGTCTGTTAGGCCTGATGGCCTCATTGATAGCAATACTGCCTCTTGCATGGCTACGCATGAGGACTCTGCAATCTTGGTTCCTCAACCATTTCAAACCCCAGTGACACTCCCAATGCAGGATGTTGCAGGTACCTCAGGAAGATTGCACAGAATATCCAGCCTCTCCCAGGGCACACCCTTCTGCCAAACCTCACCTGACCCCAGCATCACTACTTAGGCTTCCAGCAGGGGTTGGGGAGCGAATTTCAAGGGTCAGATGGTTGCAGGATCTTGGTCTTCAGGGGAGAGGAGAGAGGACATATCAACTACCTGGAACTTTTGGCTATCTTCAAGGCCCTGAAGACTTTCCTTCATTGGATAGCCGAATCTACCATCCTCATTCTCAAGGACAACACCACGGCTTGATCTTATGTAAATCACCTGGGGGGCATAGCATCAAAGTTCTTACTCTGTTTCCCTATGCTTCTTTCGTGGTGCCTAGACTGGAGGATATGGCCATTGGCAGTCCACATCCAGGGGGAAACCAGATCTCTTGCAGATGCCCTGAGTCGACAGAGGTCCCTCTCCCATGTGTGGAGATTGGATCCCAAGACCTTACAAGGTGTCTTCCGAATGTGGGGAACACCTCATGTGGATGTTTTTGCAACTTCCCAGAATGCTTAATGTCCCTTCTTTTGCAGCAGGGCAGGGACAGACCCAGGGTCTGAAGGTGATGCTGTTCTCCAACACTGGGATCTACAATTCCTGTACATCTTCGCACCAATTCCTCTCATTTCAAGAGTCCTTCATAAAATCTTCACAGACAAGCCAGGTGCATTCTGGTCACTCCTTGGTGGCTAAGACAGCCATGGTTCACAACCCTCCTGCACTTATTGTGAAGCACTTACCTACACCTACCTTCAATTTCACATCTCTTGACTGTGGATCACGGCCGTCATCTCCATCCCCATGTTGATTTGCTGCATCTCACCACCTGGAAGATAAAAGCATGAGTGCATGAATGTTAAAGGCTGCCAAGAAACCACCCCCACACAAAAACATATGCTGCAGAATGGAAACATTTTACCGTTTGCTGTGTTGAAAGCCATTTCTCCCGAGTCAGCACCGCTTCCACTAATATTAGAATATCTTCTTTCATTGAAAGACGGGTCTAGCTGGTTTAATCATCTTTATGTGTTCATTTGGCAGCGATAGCAGACTGTCACTCAGCACTTAATCTGTTTTCTCATAAACTTGTTAAGAAGTTTTTGAAAAGCATGTTTTCCATGTTTCCTCCTGTTCCCAAGTGTTCTCCAACATGGGAACTTAATTTTAATTCTTAAACAGTTGATGAACTAAAAAAAGCCGATTGAGCCCGTGGCCACTTGTAATCTAAAACTGTTGTCACTTAAAACTGTTTTTCTTGTCGTCGTTTCATCTACCAGGAGAGAGAGCGAATTGAGAACTCTACAGTCAGATGATCATTATTTAGTTTTTCATAGAAATATAGAGTGGTCTTATGCCCTGATATTTTATTTCTGCCTAAAGTTGTATCAGAGTTCCATTTGTCTCAGGAAATATCTCTGCCCATGTTTTCTTCTTCTTCTCCAACAAGAGATACTGGGAGGGCATATCACTCCTTAGAAGTCAGAAGAGACTTGGCCTTCTACATGGATAGGACCAAGGACTTTCACAAGTCATAGTCCTTGTTTGTTTCTTGTGCTGAACCTCTAAAAGGCTTACCTGTTTCAGCACAGAGGATTCCTTCTTGGGTCAAAGAGACTATGAGGCTATTCACACATGCATGCAAAACCAGGCTAAGGGAGCCCAGCCCAGTTTTTCATGCATGTGTGAACCACCAGGATCGGGCCCTTAACCTCATTTTTTGGTTTGTGTGCGGGGAGCCCAGAGATTTGATGGGGGATCCCCATGATGCACCGGGCATTTGCACGGTGCATCCTGATGGTTCCAGGAGCTGGAATGACACATCCTGGCCCCCGAGCCTCCCAGCCCTGGCCTTGGCGCACAGGGAATCGTCTGGGGGTGCGCAGGGAGCATGCCCAGCAACGGCACCGTGATCATCTGCGGGGAGAGTAAGTTTAACCCACTCTCCCCACAGATCCTCTAGCCCTTCTCACAGATTGCGAGTAGAGGCTCTATATCTCTTTCTTACCAACTTGCTTCAGAACCATTACTCCTATTTGCAGCAAGAGCTATGGCAACATCAGTAGCATTTGCAAGGCAGTCAGGTCACATAGTCACAGCCAGCTATGTCCATCCACCACTAAGCTTTGGACCTTCATTCAAGATCACGTGCATCCTTTGGTGCTTCCGTCCTTGGCTCCACTCTGGAAGAGGCTTCACCCTCCATCCAGGTAAGGATAGCTCGATATTATCCCAAGTGTGATGCACAGAGACCACAAAGAAGAAAGGCAGATTTCTTACTTGTAACTGTAGTTCTCCGAGTGGTCTTCTGTACATTCACACGACCTACGCCACCGCCCTGCTGCCGCCTAATGGAGTTATTACCTAGTACTTCATATGCAGTGGTCGCTCAGATTGAGGAGAGTGAGGTAGGATTAACCGCTAGAGGGAGCAATTTCCTGCTCTTTCCCCCTTTTATGGTAAATCACTGGAAAGATCTGGAGTCTGGCTCTGTGCAGGTGCGAACCCCAGTGTGAATGCACAGAAGACCACTCAAAGAACTACAGTTACAGGTAAGAAACCCGCCTTTTCTCTGGGTTTTGTTTTAAATGAAGCTTTTGTGTTTGGCTGTATTGGTGGGTATTACCAAGGGGAATGGCAGCTGGGCAGAAGAGCCCCTGTGTATCATTACATAGGAACATAGGAAGCTGCCACATACTGAGTCAGACCATTGGTCTATCTAGCTCAGTATTGTCTTCACAGACTGGCAGCGACTTCTCCAAGGTTGCAGGCAGGAATCTCTCTCAGCCCTATCTTGGAGAAGCCAGAGAGGGAACTTGGAACCTTCTGCGCTTCCCAGAGCAGCTCCATCCCCTGAGGGGAATATCTTGCAGTGCTCATTAGATTTGGAGGGGCACTGATTACTACTTTTTACTTGAATTCCAGTATTGCACATTTCTGGCATTTCTGGGCAAATGTACACTGGTATTATACCAGTAAGTGTCACAGCTGGCCCTCTCCCCCAAATTCTGGGATTTAGAGTTTTATAAAGGAGTTGAGAATTTTGTGCTAGAGACCTCTAGTTCTCATAGAACTACTTGCCCCTGAGGAGAGAAAATAATTGTATTTTGTTATTCAATTATATATTAACATAATTAATTATTTTATCATTATAGTTGCTTTATTGTGTGCCACCTAGATAACAATTTGTATAAAAAGAGAACAAGTTGTTATTATTTTATTATTACTGTTAAACCAGTGTGAGTTTCTGCTGTATGTAAGCCACTATCTCCAAAAACAACAATTTTAGGATCAGTTATTTCTGATCATTCTTTCTGAGATATTGAAGAGGCCATGCCTGTGTTTTTGTGTGGTCTGTTGAATGTTGGTTATGCGATGTGCATCGTGCAAAATGATGCACATCAGTAGCAGGGGAGTAAAGCTAGGATAGAGGGCATGTCTTCATCTCCTGCTTTTGGGCCTCCTGCAGGCATCTGGTGGGCCACTGTGGAAAACAGGAAGCTGGAATAAATAGGCATTGGGCCTGATCTAGCATAGCTCTTCTTATGAAAGCTATTCACGGATCCAACGTCCGTGGTTTTGTGTATCTGCGGTTGGGTAATTGACACCTGACATTGGCATATGCGAGCGGGGGAAGTTTACAAAGGATTTTCTGCATATCTGTGGGTTTGGGGTGACGGGAAATGACCTCTGCAGTCAAAACCTTGCAAAATGGTGCAAAATCGCCATTTTGGGAGTAGGAGCAATTTTGTTGCTTTTTTTTTAAAATCATTTTTTCTGCAATTTTTCACAAACAAATGAACAAATTGGGATGGGGGGCATTCCTGGAAGGCTGGAGACCCACAAAGCACAGTAGGGTACTCTCTTCCACCATTCCACCCAATTTTTTCAGCCTCCAGGAACCTAAACACCACCCACCCCGATTCCCATTGCCACGATACCCCGCTATCCACGGCTCCAATATCCGCGGTTCCAGCAGAGAATGGAACCCCTGCAGATAATGAGGTTTGCCTGTATTTTTATATTAGCAGCAGCAGCAGCAGCTCAATTATAAGAACATAAGAACAGCCCTGCTGGATCACGCCCAAGGCCTATCTAGTCCAGCATCCTGTTTCACACAGATGTCCACCAGATGCCTCTGGGAGGCCCACAGGCATGCCCTCTCTCCTGCTGTTGCTCCCCTGCAACTGGTATTGAGAGGCATCTTGCCTCTGAGGCTGGATGTGGCCCACAGCCACCAGACTAATATCCATTGATAGATGTTTGTCTATCAGTTGTGGAACAGTGTTTAACAGAAGGGTGGAATCCACACTTTAGCCATATGGTCCTGGGAACTGTGTCACCTGTAGCTGTGTCAACCTTCTATTATTCCATACCACATTGTCCTTGTTTTCTTCTCTGCTTTGGAGTGACAGCATGGAGAAAACCATTGCTTGGTTGCCCTACATACAGGCACCTTTGGGAAGTTGAAGAGGCAACAAAGGATCTTCAGCAGGCTCTGAACTAGGACAGTTTTAGCCTAGGAGAATCTGTGACCATTGACTGAAGGGTGTGGATTGTTCCAGGCTGTGCTGTATCATTGCCATGGGTTAGGTCAGTCCTTGCCTAGCTTTTCTTTCCATCACATTTTTAGATTTGCCCGATCGTGCAGTTTTCAGAAATAAAGCAAGTCTGAAGCTTGAGTGTTTTTGAGCCCAGCGTGCTCCTTGTTTCTGCTTGGATTTCATTTGCAGCGCCAAAGCGCTATTTCAGGTGTAGCGAATTGTTTATCTTCACATCTTTGAATATTCCCTCATCTAAAAAAGAAAGCAAATCTTCTCTGCACGGCAAAGAAGGGCAATAGCTCAGTAGTGGGGCGCATTCTTTGCATGCAGAAGGTCCCAGGTTGGTAGCATCTCCACATGAAGCTGGGAAGGTCTCGTGTCTAAAACCATGGAGAGCCCCTGCCAGTCCGTGTATACCAGTATTTCCCAACCTTTTCTGTCCTGAGGAGCAGTATATATAATGTGTGGTGGCAAAGCTGCCACACAATTTCTATTCATTTTGATTTGACCCTCAAACTAAGGAGTTTAATTCAATTCAACTCTCAAACTGGGAGGTGCATACTGTCTCACCAGTATGCACCAGGTGAGACATGTCTTTCCCAGTGCATTATGAGGCAAGTCAGCTCCAAAAACTGGGGGGTGCGGATTTCCTTGCTTTTGTAGCTGACTCGGAGTGAGTCAGTGCAGCATACTGGCCAGTGTCCTGTAACACAACATTTGGAGAACACTGGTGTTGAGAATACTGAGCTAGATAGACTAATAAAATAAAAGGTTGACTCAATAAATGGCCTAGCTCAATAAAGGGTGTTTTGTGTTCACATGAAAAGCTAACAGGAAGATGTTATGCGAAAATCTGGATAAAAATTTTGTCACCATTGTGGTGAGCCACTGTACAAAAACAGCTCACCATATGCTAACCTCTGGCATGCAGAGAAATGGACAGCTACCTCTGTATGGGGTAGTAAGAAGCACACTGGTCTTGAATGGAGTTGGTCTAGTCATTGCACTTGACATGGGAGTCCTGAGTGTCCTATCCTCCACCTGTATTGCTCAGCATAACCCATCACATGAACCTGGCCGAGCAGCCACCAAAGACAGGGAGCAAGGAAACTCACTCTGAGTAGGGCAGGATTCATGAGCTCTACTAACTGATAAGTGATCCAGTGGTGCATAATAGATAGAATGTCTTGTAGAGCAGGGAGACCCAAGTTAAAATCCCCACTCAGCCATGCAGTTTGTCAGACTTACCTTGCAGGTGAGGATCAAACAGAGGTAGGGGAGCCATGGATGCTACCTGGAGCTTCTTGGAGGCAGGATAGGATAAAATGAAAGACAAGTTCACACAATCTCAATCAGAGTAGGAAGAGCTCCCAGCCTGGCATAGGGGTGGGAAAGCCGGGCACTCTCCAGGATGGGAAAGCTGGGCACGTTTCTGATCGGCAGACGTGAACTCAAAAAGCAAGGCAGGCGGGGAAGAGTTGGGGGATCTGACCCAGCTCCTGCCTCCCACACGATCACTCTTCCCTCCTCCTACCTTGCCTTTTAAGTTCACACGTCTACTGATCAGGAATGTGCCTGGCTCTCCTACCCTGGCTGGGCGCTCCTCCTACCCCGATTTGGAACATGTGGACTAGCTTGATATATGGCTGGAGAGGGGGATAGAGAATGCCCAAGGAGTGCCAGTCCCCATGATGAGAGTAACCTTGTGGGCCAGCTCTTTGACCAATGTGCTCCCTGGTTTAACGATAGCATAAATGTGCAGAGCTTTGTAAAAAGGCCTCTTGCTGATTGCCATGACCTAGTGACCAGCATAAAGAATGCATACCATAACATCTTTTGTACATCCTTAGCACTGCTTTGCGTTGTGGAGGAGGGTGTCTAGCTGAGCCTTTACCTGTGAGAGCGAGACAGAATCGACCTCTAGTTAGCCTTGAGCAGAAAAGGGGAAGCAGGCTGGCAGCTGCTGATCAGATCTCATATGGCATTTTACTCTAGATGGATGCATTCGAACAGTGAGACAAGAGTAGAGCCTGCTGGCAGCGCAGAAGGGCCCCAGGGCAAAAGCAGGCAGGTTGACTGGCTGGTTTCGTTCCCTTCCTGTACCGGACTTCTGCTGCATTGAACAAGCTTTTTCACAGATGAGCAAGTGGCAAGCACGGTCTTGCTGAGCTGATAAGAGCCGTCAAAGCAGGAGTGTTCCCGTTCTGTGCAGCTGGAAGGGGATATTTCTCAAAACAAAGCGTGCATTTTGGAGGGGGCTAATCAAAATAAATCATTCAAATTATGCAAATCAGTGCCATTTATGCAAATTCATCTCTACTATTTACATTATGTGTTAGCAAATCTTCATGGAGCTTGCCCTCTGGAAAAATCTGGTAGACACCTTAGCTTCCTGGAATGTGCATTGTGAAGAGGCAGGTGTTGGTGTGGCCACATTATCCGAACTGACATTTCATTTGTATTTCATTTTCTTGCAATATGGATATTCCTCATATACTTGGAATGGACCACAAGTTATCAATTTTGACACACATCCCCTCCATAGGCAGAGCTAGACTCTTCCATCTCCCATCAACCTCTACCAGCCAGACAATGAGATACCATTAAGCTGAAGTACTGCCAAAAAAATTAAATAAAAATAAAAAGCTATCTTGCCATAATTTGTATAACAAGGAATATGTGAAATTCCTCGGATAATTCTCCTGAATCTTTCCCCCTCCCCCTCCCCTTGAAATTCCTCAGATGAGCCACTGGAGGAACAACCTCCTCCTTCCCTTTGAATTTTGCTCTAGGCAAAAAACTGCAGCTGTACTTAGTGCCCTTGAGAAATTTCACCAGTGTTACCCACCTTCAGCATGCCCATGGAAGTCTAAGCTAAGCACCATCCATTTGGTGGAAGGAGCCATCTTATGAAAAGGCTCACATTCCAAGGGATGGAACGGTGTAGGGATATGCGATGATTAAACTGTCTTGCAAGAGTAAGATAAAGGAAAAGGCTCCCATAACATACTAATTGCAAGCCTACCTAAATTAAAGTTGCAAACATGTTATAAACCCTTTCTGGGAAACATAGTTGGGTGAATGCTTTTGCTGGGGCAAAAGGAACAGCTCAAGGGGTAATAATTCTTTCCAATGAAGAGTATACATATTCAGGGTTAGATTAGTAGAACTTTGATTCTGCACGATGTTTTGAGGATGCTACAAGAGTCAAGACTAGGTTTAGAGGCTCCCCTATAAATGGGCAATGAAGAGAACTTCTGGAAGACTCAGCCACCTGCAGTGATAATCTGTAATATAAAGCTGCTTGAGCCTCACTCACTAACATGATATTCCCAGACCAAACCACAAAAGATAACAAGTTGTTCTGTAAGAATCTGCCTACTTTCCTTTCACTATCCCTCCAACTGGACTAAATTTGGTCCAAATCAATTAGGCAGTTCACAAGTTAGCCCATTTGTACCTCACATTCCTGTGTCCACCATATTGAATTGGGGTGGATGACATCACTAGGTGTTTGAGGTGTCCCTATGTGTCCCTACAATTGTACCAAATTTGCTCCAAATTGGTTCCCACTTGTACCTTAAACATTCACACGACTGCCATCTTGAATCAGGCTGGATGACATCATTACAAATTATGCCCTTGAGCTGTCCCTATGTGTCTCCACACCAGGAGCAAATTTGGCTCAAATCAGTTAGGCGGTTCACAAGTTAGCCCAATTGTTCCTCAAATGTTCATGAGTCTGCTATCTTGAACTGGGGTGGATGATATCATCGCAAACCATGCCATTGAGATGTCCCTGTGTGTCACTTGCAACAACTGTAGCAAATTTGGTTTAAATTGGTTCGGCAGTCCACAAGTTAGTCCATGTGCACCTCAAAGTTTCCATGTCCCCCATCTTGAATCGAAGTGGATGATATAATCACAAACTATGCTGTTGAGGTGTCCCTATGTGTCCCTGTAACTCTACCCAATTTGATTCATATTGGTCCAGGCATTGAGAAGTTGATAAGGGGACACACACACAAGGATGGACACACACATGGAATGCCAGGTGATCTCATACGCCTACTACAAAGTAGGCTAAAATTCTTCTTCTTCTTCTTCTTCTTCTTCTTCTTCTTCTTCTTCTTCTTCTTCTTCTTCTTCTTCTTCGCAAGTAGGTTCCAGACTTTGGCTTGACAACCAAAAAAAATCCAAAACCCTGGAGAAAAAATTACTCCAGAAAATCTCTCCTATTGGAAAGTGTGAGGAAAGAGAACTATGGAGCTAGGAAAAGACTAGAGTCACAGCAAGATAAGACATTAATATGCTTGCAAACTGCAAGTCCTCACTGACTCACTCACTGGCTAGAGAATAGAAAAATGCTGTTTTTGCAGGTAGGTTCCAGACCTTGCCTAGACTATCAAAAAATAAGGAAATGAATTGATGTCCCAGAAAATGAGGGGAAACTCTTTCATTAAATAGCATAGGGAATGGAACTTCACAGAGCTAAGAAAGGACTAGAGTTTCCTCAATTGATATGTTTGCAAAGTGCAAGCCATTTACTAGTATCATTATAAAATATCACGATAGACAGCTTCATTGTTTTATGGCATGCTCTGTGTCTGTAAAGGTAAAGTGTGCCGTCAAGTCGATTTCGAGTCCTGGTGCCCACAGAGCCCTGTGGTTTTCTTTGGTACAATGGGGGGGGGGTTACCAATGCCTCCTCCCGCACAGTATGAGATGATGCCTTTCAGCATCTTCCTATATTGCTGCTTCCTGATATAGTACCAGCAGGGATTTGAACCGGCAACCTTTTGCTTTTTAGTCAAGCATTTCCCCACTGCAATACTTAAGGTGACTTATTTATTTATATTTACTTGTATATCCTGCTGGTTCTCCAAGGAACCCAGAGCAGTGCACATGGTTATGTTTATTCTCACAACAACCCTGTGGGGTAGGTTAGACTGAGAAATAAATGACTGGCCCAGAGCAGTGGCAGCCAGTGAGGCTTGCCAAAGGTCCAAAATACTGGGCGGTGAGAGTGGCAGAATACAACTTTGAATAAACCCAAACTCACCCACTGCCAGCACCCGGCATCCTATGAGAACTAGCAGCACCCAACCCATCATCCCATGGAGGGAGCCCACCCCCCAAGGCTCCACTAGATACTCTAACCACTACACCACCCTGGCTTAATAATGCTGTCAATAACACCATCATTCACTCATCACTGGCAGCACTAGTCAAAAGGCATTTCACTCACCCAGCGTCTTTGTGATTCCCTTGAGAGTCAGAAACCTTCCCCCACCAGATTTCCCATAATCTGATGGGAACATTTGCATCCAACCCAGTAAAGCAAGCAGTAGATTGTGAGCAAACCCACCCACAAGGCATCTCAAGAGGAGTTTCATAGCATTCTGTTTTCAAAACAGAGCAGATTCCTGCACTGAGGTGAGGACTGAATTAGAAGAACTACAAGGTCCCTTTCAACTTGAATGTTCTGTCATTCTGTGGTTTCAAGCAAGGTTCATCAGATGACAGAGTTTCCTCTAATGGTTTGTTCTGTGGATGAAAAGTAGCCTCAGGTGACAATGAGTATGAGCAGAAGAATGCCAGGCGAAAGGGGCAGCTCAACCTTTCCCCTTGTTGTTGTTTATTCATTAAAAAGCACCCTCCAGAAACTGCTTTCCCACCAGGGAGCTTTTCAGACAGCAGGCTTTACTGCAAGGGTTTACTGCAAGTTCAGGGAATAATGGATACTCCGATGCAAAAAGAGGATTTTTTTTTAACCACAGACAGAAATCAGGCTAGGTTCCAATATGGAGGGGAGATCCCGAATCACGTGAGGAGTGCTCTCTGAAATCTTGCACAGACTTTGGGATAAATCTGGCTGATACATGGACGGACGCACGCACACCCACCCTCCCAAAGTAAAGTCACAGTAAAGTTGCTGTAAAGTCGCAGTCTGAAAAAGCTTATGGGGCAGGGGACGGCTCTGGATTGTATTTTGCATTGCAGTCCCACCTGGGACCCCACCCCCTCCAATTCTGGCCTCACTAGAACGAATCCAGTCCAAAATTTTTAAGAGTGGCCCTACAAGTGCCTTGCTGTGTCTCTAATGCTACTCTACCCCTGGAAACTGGTATGATAAGGGTTGAGACCACAGTGTGGATAACTGTTCTTATCCTCTGGCTCAAACGATCCCTCGGGGCCTGGCCCCTTTGACCCTGCAGGACAATTTTCAGTCCTCCTGGAAACGTGCCATCCGGACTAAAGTGGCACTACTGCTCTCCCCCCCACCACTTCTCCTACTTGCTATGGGCTCTGACAAGGTGAAATCAGCCATCAGATGATCCTGGACACTGAGCGCCAGGTGCCAGGGCTTCAAGCTTACTGTCCTCGGAAAGACTTAAGACACTCTGCTTCTCCCGCTGCGTACTTGTCACAGTTGGAAATTCCAAGCCACAGAAGGGCCTCCACCCTTGCCCGTTTTCATGCACTCCCCTCCACTGTTTTAGAAGGCAAATACAGAAGGATTCCAATCACGGAGAGGCTTTGCCCCTGTGACACTGGGGAGGCTGAAACCGCAGAGCATGTACTCCTTTCCTGCCCCTATTATAGAGACAGTCGCGCCAAGCTTATACTTCCTCATACCCTGGTCATCTAAGCCAAGCCTACACCTGGATGTTGCTATCGGATGAAGACCAGGCCTTCACTTGTCACACGGCCAATTTCTGCACGGCGGCGTGTAAGATCCACCGGGCCCTGACTCCCAGTACATAAGCACGAATCAAACTTGTATTGTATTTAATTACTGGATATTTTATTTGCCCGCTCAGTCCTCCCAGTTAGCTATCCTATTTTACATCTCTCTCTCTCTCACACACACACACACACATACACTTGCAAGCCATTCTCTTCAAGAGCTGAGGGCATGAGCTTGCCTGGATTTCTCTTTTCCTGCCTTCCCCTAAAGGGCCGGTGTATTTAAATAGCTCCCTCAAGGCCTACGCATTTACGCATCTCCTGAGGGAGAGGCTTTCCCAACAGTTCTTCTTGACCATTTGGTGGCCTCTTGAGGTGAGGATGGCACAACCTCCGAGCTTCTCTTCTTTCCGCTTGCTCCACGCTTTCCGAAGCAAACGCCAGCCACCAAACAATTGCCAAACTCTAATAGGCAGCTAACCAATTTCAGTTACTGTATGCATTAGTAATGCCTGTATAATTCTAGTTCAAATTAAGTTTTGGCAGAAAGCGAAGTACGAGACATCCTGCCTTCCTGAGTAGAGCTTGGATTTATGGCTCCCTGAGGAACGATGCTCGAGGAACTCCTGTCTCAGCACACACACCCTTCCCAGTCTGACGCTTCCCCCTCCTAAAATAAACCCAACCTTGACTGGATAGAGCTCTGTCTTTCCCCTGATTAAAAACAGTGTGAGGATTCAGAAAATCATTTTAAGCTGGCACTTTTGTGGAGAAATTTCACTCTTAAAGGAAAAAAGAGCCGTTTTTAACCTCAGGTGCAGCTGAGCATTATGAAATCGTTAAAGAAATTCTAACAGCAATGAACAACATCCTCATGTCACTTGGTGAAGTGTTGAGAGGAATTTTCTGGAAAACTGCTGAACGCTAACATTTGAGGGCCCATCCTATGAAGCGGCCTTATACAGAGACAAACCACTGGGTCCATCTAGCTCAATATTGTCTCCTCCGACTGGCTGGTCCCAGGCTGGGAACGACTCCTGCCCGTAACCTTGGAGAGCTGCTGCCAGTCTGTGTAGACAATACTGAGCTAGAAGGTCTGACTCAGTATATGGCAGCTTCCTGTGTGATGCAGGGCAGCATTTGGAACCTTGCCTCAGGTGCCACAATATTTTTTGGCAAATTGCTATGCCTAGCAATTCTAGGTGTTTTAACAACATCAGTTTTGTGCTACTAACCCCGGACCTGCACACAGGCTGCTTCAGTTCTTTTGATTCCAGGAGGATTGATGCAGAATCACTATACAGAATTTGACCGGATTTTTCCATGGAAAGGAACAGCATCTTTCCCACAGGAAGGAAGATATTCTTGTTTATACCAAGCTCGTTGGTAAGGAGACAGTGCTATTTGCTCTTCGGTAATACAAATACAGACATACACACACACACCACTTGCAAACCTCATTTTGTTGGTATGAATAATATTGTGCGTTTGGAGATTCTTCTGTATTCTAGACAGATGCCATGCAGCATAAAAGCTGACAGAGAATTAGGTATTTTTAATTGTAGCCTGTCAGAGGGTTTAATGAACTATTAATCCCTTGAGTCAGGCCCACAAATGCTGGCCACTGGTACCCTCTCAGGGGATGAATGCTCATTGTGATTTCTGGTAGCGTCTGTCCCTCTAGAGAGAAAATATAGGTGATAGCATTGTTGCACTTACAGCTTTCTCTGTGTTATCGCCCCTTCCTTATCCTCACCCCAAAGAATTATGGTAAAATTGCAGTCATTTTTGCACAGAGGAAAGGGTTAGGGTCAAAGTTAATGTAATAATGAACAAATCATACTATCTCCATAGAGTAATCTTTGGAGGACATTCATGCCCATTTTCATTTCCATTCCTCTGACAATACTAATAGAATATTAGGGTAGTTTTTGTGTGTGTGTTTATAGCTTTTAAAATACCATTGCAAATTTGACCACTGTAGACCGATGGTCAGGACAATAAAAGCATGTTAACACACTGAAAGCTGATAGTATTGCCGCTGCGCTATCACCTATCTCGAGGAGTGTGGACCTTGTCAAAAATCACAAAGAGCATTTCTCCCCCCCACCCCCCGCCCGCTGCCCCCAAGATGGTGCTGACCACCCATCTGGCTAATGTACTTGTAGGAAGGTTCTACCACTGAGCGGTGGCAGAAGAGGGGTGGGATGGCCCAGTGCACCAATTATCTGTAATAGGGATGTGCCTGAAGTGCAATTTGAAATGTGCACTTCTTGGAAAAGTGTCCTGGGATCTTTAAGAAAGAGGACAGCAGGTCCTTACCTGCTCTCTGACACCGCATGCAGCTTCCTGTGGGCAGAATGTGTCCCAATAACCCCCCATGTGGTACCAGCATGCTTAATAATAATAATAATAATAATAATAATAATAATAATAATTCAATTTCTATACCGCACTTCCAAAAATGGCTCAGGGCAGTTTACACAGAGAAATAACACCCAAAGGGCTCACAATCTAAAAAGAAATGCAAGATAGACACCAGCAACAATCACTGGAGGTCCTGTGCTGGGGGTGGATAGGGCCAGTTACTCTCCCCCTGCTAAATAAAGAGAATCATCATGTTAAAAGGTGCCTCTTTGCCAAGTTAGCATGCATGGGTGCCATTTGTGTGGTCAGCATGGTGTTGCTGATCATGCAAATGGTGCAGCACAGGGAGTTAGTGGGATATGTACAGTGTGTTACCCCAGAAAGAAGCTGCATGGGGTGGCAGAGCGCAGCTAAAGATCTGATCTTCTTTTTCTTGAAAGTTCCCGGTACAATTTCCCTAGAAGTGCTCAAACTGCCGCTCAGGCACATCTCTAATCTGTAACTGCTAGGTGGGAAATGAGGAAGTCAGTTAAGCTGGGGATACACAGTGCAGAGTTTTGCAGACCCCGACCTACATCTGTACTGTATGGGCAGCCTCCCCTGTTGTCTCCTTACTCAGATCCTGGTAGTGGTGGACAGCAGATGCACAACCTCCCCCATCCTTGGCTGCTGGTGTCTATGTTATGAGCCCTTTTGGGACAGGGAGCCATCTTTATTCTATTATTTTTCTACGTAAACCACTTTGAGAATATTTGTCAAAAAGTAGCATATAAATATTCTTTGTCATTGTCATAGTAGTAGTAGTAGTACTAGTAGTGTACTATTGTGTTTCTTTTTAGATTGTGAGCTGTTTGGTGTCAAGAAATGAGCTTCTTCCTCCTTCTCCCCCTTTTCCTCCTCCTCCTTTGTAAACTGCATTTTTTTTGGTTGAAAAGTAGTATATAAAGAATAATAGTAGTCGTAGCCAAGAGGGCGTTGGGACATGTCTTGACATGCTTGCTATGGGCACGTCACCTTTCTAGTCAGGTGGGTGGCTAAGGAATAATCCAAACCAGCCTATAAGTGGTCTCTTGTAGCTAAAACCACACAAGGAGGCGATTCTCATGACCGCCAAAAAGCGGACTAAGGGAGCCTAGTCCACTTTTTGGCAGCTGTGTGCGGCAACAGGAGCCGTGCAGCTCCCGGCAGGAAACCCCGCTAATTCCCCCTCCCCTTAGTGAGAGCTCTGCTAACTCGGACTTTTTGGTCATGTGTTGCCACAGCACGTCTCCGTGCCATGGCAACACACGAGTAGACCCCCGGCTGGGAGGCTGCAAGCAGCCTCCTGGGCTCGGAGGTCTCTCCAGGATGCCCCGCGTGCTTGCAGCCCCTGATCCCTGCAGCCCCCGCCGGCTCCGTGATGGAGCCAGCAGTCATGTGGGCAGCTCAGGTGATCGTCTGCTCTCCCCGCAAACCCCCTAGAGGCGAGTCTAACTGATTGTGAGACTCGCCTCAGTGTCTTGTGGCGCCTTAAAGACTAACACATTGATTGTGCATAAGTTTCCATGGACTACACTAAATAAAGCTAATGCTGCAATAAACTGGTTAGTCTTCCGGGTGCCACAAGGCTCTTTGTTAGTTTTGCTGCTACAGACTTGCACAGCTTCCATTCTGGCAGCTGCGGCCAGAATCCAGTTCCTTTGATGCAGCTGAAGCAATACACAGGGAAGCACTTTAGGGGAGCTGAAATCCTGATTCCCTTTCTATGGCTGTAGCCACTCTGTTTGCCAGTCAATAACTGGCAGCAAGCATTAGTAGCTGGCAGCCCCACTGGTGTGGCTGAAAAAGTCTCTGCCTGTGGGTTTTTATCATGAGACTTCCCAGCCAATGACTTCTGCTTAAGTCAAGTCCAATCAGGTTGTTTCGGGCTCTTGCATTCAGACTTCAAAAATGATGCCTTTGTTATGGCGTTTTAGAGAAACAATTTTGCTAAATTGTTTTTCTGGAGAGATTCCCTTCCCCACACCCCACCTTGCTACACAGCAGTAAAATACAACCAGGAAAAGAGAAAGAGAGAAGGATTCACGTTCTTTCCCCTTAATCACATCTGAAAACATACGGTGCGTTAAGGCCGAGAAAAGCCTCGTGAAAAGCCTACAGATTATAGCTCTCGCCAAAGCACGTTAAGAGGCACAATAGTTGAGGTTTATTGCTGGCACAGTTAACAAAGGAGGGATTAAGGAGGGACATTTTTAAAAGGCAACACAGGCAGGGAACCACCTGTGCAAGAGCTGAGCGTATGGAAAAAATACTGCTGCCAAAAAAATAGCTAAAACTATGGAGCTGCTTGGCCCAATCTAATAGTTAGCAGCATCTGCCGTAAGACTAGGAGGGAGATATTAGGGCTGTGCATCAGAATCAATCATCAAATCAGAACCAATTCCACACAGCGTGCATCAGTTCACTGACACACGGAGGCATCCCACATTGAATCAATCTGATAACATGGGTAGCATCAGATTGATTCAATATATTGGGCCAGAGAGGTTACGGGTCTTACTTGGTGACAGCATGGTATCCCCCCCATCTTTCTTTTTCTTTTTCTTTTTTTAAAAAAGCTGTTGCCTCTGTGTATTGAGAAAGGGGTGGCCATTTTTTCCTCAGTAATGCACCTGGGAAAGATATAACATCATGAAATTGCTGCCTCCCTTAGGACATTATGGGGCACCTGCTGGGGAGAAAAGCAACACTTTTAAATTATGCTGTTGTTGCCCACAGAGACAGCCATTTTTCTTTGCTTCTGCCTGGTAAGGCTTCGATCCAGTCTGAATTGGTGCAGACAATCTTGCCTTGGATTGGATCGGATTCAAATCATCCTCCCTATCACTGGATTCGATTTGCTGTTCAACAGAATTTGCATTAAACCAGATCTGATTCTGAATTGGAATCAGGTCTGATTCAATGCACAACCCTAGGAGATCTGTATGAATAAACCCTGTTCACACACTGAGGCGAGTCTCATGATCAGTGAGACTCGCAGTAAGGTAGGGATGGGCCCGGACCGGTCTGGAGGCCATTAAAATAGCCTCCGGACTGTCCCGGACCTGGGCGGTCCGGTTCGGGTGGGGGGGTCCCTTTAAGAGCGGTGGGAGGGTTTACTTACCCCTCCCGCCACTTTCCGGCTCTGGTGCCCGTAACCCGTAGAGTAATTGGGGCGGCAGGACACCTCCCTGGCTTAGCCTGCTCTCCCTGCAGATTATCGGCAGGCAGCCCTGGGCAGCCGAATCGGCCGCCCACACGACTGCCAGCTCCGTCATGGAGCCAGCAGGGCTGCAGGGATTGGGGGCCACAGCCTCTCAGTTGGGGGTCTACTCGTGTGTTGCCGCGGGCCACGGCAACACAAGAGGAAAACGGCAAGGTTAACTGAGCGCTCACTCCGTTAACCTCGGCTGAGGGGAGTGGGAATTAGCAAGGTTTGCTGCAAGGAGCTGTGCAGCCCCCATTGCAGCACACGCTCACCAGAAAGTGCTCACCAGAAACTTTTTGGCGATCGTGAGAATCTCCTCATTATGTTTGACGCATGTACAATCTGGGTCAGAGGCGTAACTAGGGAAAACGGTGCCTGGGGCAAGCACTGAAATGGCGCCCCCCCGCCGCCCCCCCAACATAGCAATAGCAATAGCAATAGCACTTACATTTATATACCGCTCTATAGCCGGAGCTCTCTAAGCGGTTTACAATGATTTAGCATATTGCCCCCAACATTCTGGGTACTCATTTTACCGACCTCGGAAGGATGGAAGGCTGAGTCAACCTTGAGCCCCTGGTCAGGATTGAACTTGCAACCTTCTGGTTACAGGGCGGCAGTTTTACCACTGCGCCACCAGGGGCTCTACATACTACATTATACTTAGGTTTTTCCTCACAAGCACCCGCCGCCGCCAAGCCAGGCCACTGACTGGCTGCCAGGCGCCAGCAAAGCAATGGGGGGGCAGCAGGTGGCGCGGAAGGGACCGCTCGTGGGGAAGGGAGCACCGACGCACTCCCTTGACTGCTGCAGCGCTGCTGCACTGAGCAGGAAACATTTGTATTAACAAAAAATTTAATTTTTTTTTAAAAAAATTTGGTCATGGCAGCGCCCCCCATGTGACCAGAAAAGATGGCACCCGGGGCATGTGCCCCCCCTGCCCCCCCCATAGTTACCCCTCTGATCTGGGTACAGTGTACACATGTACAGATCTGTGTGCATGTACATTAACACATTATGCTCAATGCACACGTCTGCATAGGACTATAGGATACACCCATCTCTCTCTCTCTCTCTCTCATATATTTATATATATACACACACATACTATATTGGGTTGTGTATTAAGTTGGTGTCTGCATCAGCGCTACTGTTGCTTTCCTCAACCTTTTGGCTTGTTTCTCTGTGTTTATTTTGCCCCAGTTGTCCTAATTAGGGACAGTCCCTATGTCTTATACATCTCCCAGCTAAATCATTATCCCTTGTTTTGCCATTGAGGATTGCCTTGTTAACATTGTATCAGTGTGAGTTGCTAGAGTTGCTACTCCCCGCTCCCCCAGGGTCTTCTAGAGGTAAAATCTCTGAGTAGGTGAGTGGACCTTTGATCTTTAGGCAATTTACCTTCATAAAGAAAGCTGGGGAAGCTGAATATGTGTGCAAACAGTTATGTGCATGCATACCCACATGACACACATGGCACATTACAGGTGTGTCTAACAAGCCTGCCCCACAGCTATATCCTGCATAAGAGGAAGCCAATGTCCAGTCTGCAAACTGGGACATACATGAAGTTCAGCACACAAGGAAGAGGACAGAGAGGGGGAGACAGTAATTACCCAGCCATGATTAGATTACCAGAGAGCAAAGGAAATGGGGCTAGCTGCATGCTTGTGTGTCTGGCATGAAATTTTCGCCTAATTCAATCAAGATTTATTAAGCAAGACAGAGGGTGTAGTTGGAAGAGATGAAGTGCATGTTGGATCTGCAAAATGGGGTGTGTGTGTGTGTGTGTGTGTGTGTGTGTGTAAAAGCTGTTGCGTGTGCATTGCATGGTTCCATTTAATCTAGGCATAAGTTTTTAGAGCTTTACCGACCTAAGAAACATTAATCTAGCGTCCATCCATATTGCTGGAAATGAATTGGTCCATTAAATTAAGTGTTTTGTGTCAACTGGCCTAAAGCATGATTTAGCAGGCATGGACCTTACTCTGCTATCACCCGCTAGCCTGCCTCTTTTATGGACTAGCACTTGCTCCAGCTGTTTTTGTGAAGATGGAGAGAAGGGGGGATTATCACAGGAAGCTGCCTGGCAAACTGTCCAAAGCAACATTATCAGGACCCAGTCTCAGTATGGCACCAGAAACAAAAACAGTTTTCTATCACCACCCCCTGCAACACTCTCTGTTCTCTCTCAGGGCAAATTAGGTTAAGTCTTTCTCCTTTCCTTCCTTCCTTTCTTTTCCAGCCTGTCCATTAGGCAGACCTAGGTGGTTGCCTAAGGCACCAATTCTTGGGTGGTGGTGGTGCATAAGCAGGGCCAGAAAAATACAGCACTGTCAATTATTCTCTCTCTTTCCTCTATTGTGCCACTGGAGTACTGCACAGTGGTGTTAAAAGCTCATATATAATATTGTACCCTGCTCCCCAAAAGCCCTGCACATTCTGTACCCCCAAATATACAGTTTACCTTGCATATTGCACCTCAGCCCACAATAAACAGATAGTCTCATAAGCTGCATTTCTCTCTTGAATATGAACGCCCCCTGCCTCTGCATTCATTCACAAAAAGAAATGGAGGTTGTTCTCATGAGCAGTCAAGGCAGCCAAGTCTGGGCTTGGCTGCCCATGAGAACCGCCAGGATCCATGTGGCGCCCCACAGTTCTGGGGCACCAAACCCAGCACTGAAGTCCGGCTCTTAGCTGAGGCTGAGGTGCTAACAGGACCTTGCAGCTTGCGCTGACACAGAAATGGGTGCCTAGAGCACCCACCCCCTGAGGGAATCTGTGGGATAACCAGAGGCCAGGATAATGAGTCCCATTCTCTATTGATCCATGCTGCTGGGAGGAGTGCGGACGGTCCTCCATGCTGCTCTCAGCAGTGCGGGTCGTGTGGGCATGTGGCTTGCGCACTGCAGGGGCAAAGAACAACCATCTGGGGGAAGGTCGGTTGAACCTTGCCTTTCCCCCCACCTGCCCACATGCTCAGATGTGTAAATAGCCCCATGGTCTCACAATGGATTTCCAAATTATCAGCAACATCTTCTCATCTCAAAAGTTGCTCGAGTATTGTCTCTGTAATAGATTGGGAACTCTCCCAGTCTAAATGTTTGCCTAACAAGCAGAAGGTTGCTGGTTTGAATCCCCGCTGCTCCTATAGGAAGATGCTGAACGGCATCATCTCAGACTGCGTGGGAGGAGGCAATGGTAAACCCCTCCTGTATTCTACCAAAGAAAACCACAGGGCTCTGTGGGCGCCAGGAGTCGAAATCGACTTGACGGCACACTTTACCTTTACTCAGTCAACTATATCTTCAAAGCAGCGCAGGATAGTAATTCACTGGTCATCCACGCAGGCTGGTCATTCGACCTCACCAATGAGCAGCCTGTGCAGCTCAAGTTAAAGTGGGAGCTCAGCACTTCTTGGCTGGAGGGGGTGGCAGCAGTCTCCATGGGCCCTTCTATGGGCCCCTTGGCAGTTACCCAATAATGCGGATCCCTGCTACCAATGATTTGGCACCCATAAGACTATAGAAACCATGATGAATTGTGACAGCAGGATGACCTCATGTGTGAACAGCATATTTAGTCTGTAATTTGGGTGCATAATTGTTAATTAGCAGCACTTTCAGAGCAATTCAAAAGCTCTGAAATTAAAATTCCTTATTTCTATTTCACACACCCTTACTAACCACCCTAAAGCAGCTTGAACATTAGAGTTTGCATAAACGTAATACATACTTTTAAAAATCTAGCCATGTTGTCAATCATATATATCAGTTGCTATCACAGTGTTGAAAAAGAAATGTTAGTCTAAATGTGTGTCATTGTCAGTGTCTGAAGGATCTGCAAGTTTTGTTCCTAAACTATCACTCTACTTTTCATGTTCATTGAAAAACAGTAGATGTACAGTAGAGAGTAGGTGGGTGTGGGTTAAATTATTGGTTTCTTTCTATTTTTCTTTAACCCTTCCCCCCCCCAAATGTTTATGGCAAAACAGTGGAATTTATCAGTAAAACAAAGGAAAAGGGGGAAAAATGGAAAGAAAGAAACCACCAATATCACACACACACACACACACACACACACACACACACACACACACACACACGGAAAAAAGTGGATTAAATTAGGAGCAACTGAGCACTAATCCACGAGCTGCACTGACCTGGGAAGCAGTAAGGGTTGAATTTGCAAACGGAGGGTTTCAGTTAGCCTTGGAAAAGGTCTCCACTTAATGGAACTTACTTGTGAATAAACAATATAGAACCCATGGATCTTAGCCATAGGGAAGGGCATTGCTCTCTCTATAAAGTTATCTGAAGTGCTGCATGGAACCTCCATTTAATTCCATGTCCAGCTAATTGTGGAAAAGCAACGCCTTAGGACTCAAGAGCTCCAAATGATGCTAGTGTGGAAAGACCCAGGTGTGTGCGTTTCAGTCTCTCTCACACACCTACAGTCCCTGTGAGGCTATGCTGAACTGTACATTGAGATGCAACATTTATCATAGTGTTACTTGCTTTAGCTTTGAAACATCTGTCTAGGAAAAGCAAGGAAACTGTTGATGAAGAGTTGTCCATTTGAGTACATTAAACAAAAAGGGCAAAAAAACACAGTGGATTAGCAAAAGAGATAAATCACCTTTTCTTTTACTACTTTGCATTAAGATTATTTGCTCCCAGATGAATTTTCAGCAGTCATACTGTTTCAAAAGCTAAAATAGACCCATTAACAGTTTTCCAGTGCCACAAGGCTGCTGAGCTGCTGCTGCTGCTTCTCCTTCTCCTCTTCTTGCTCCTCCTCCTCTGCATGGGGTGGGTTGATTGTATGCCCTACATCAGTGCAATAGGAGCACATAAAGATGATCAATCAATCAATCAATCAATTAATTCACATAATTAATGTGAACAAAAATCTGAAATTCAGTTTTCATGATTACAGAAAATTTAATTTTAGATGTTGGAACATTGCAAGTGTGTGTGTGTGTGTGTGTAACTAAAGTACCTATTTCATCCATCAAGGTTCACCCACAGAGATGTCCTATCAACCTAAGGTGTGTTTGGGAGAAGCCTTTCTCGGTGGCTGTGCCTAGATTATGGAATTCTCTGCTCCAGATAGGTTTGGCCTGGAGCCTCCAGAAATCATCATCAATCTCCAGGTAACTACCAAAAACAACCCTGGAGATTTTAATGGCTTGATATTGTGAATTATATTGGAAAATAAATAAATAAATATCCAGGAATAGCTTCGGTCAGAGTTGGTAACCCTAGCCCATGGAGATTGGGCTTGGAGTTGGCAACCCTGGCCCCTTTCCTGATGCCATTCCAGCATCATCTGAAGACGTTTCTGATTTGGAAGACTTTCTGCTTGTGATTTGGGGTTTGTTTGTTTTTAGTAACATTGCATCTGGTTTGGAAATAGATTGTGGTATATGATGTCTGTTTCTGGAAGAACCATGTTCCAGTGCTGACACTTCTCTCCTCTCACCCCAGCAAGTGCACAGGATTTTACTCCCAGCCTGTTTGGAACTAGTTTAGGGTTTCCCTGTTCTTCCTCTGCTTGCTCGGTAAATGCTCCACCCTCAGCCTCATCCCCTCCGGGGACAGTTCTGAACCCCAACAAACTGGTATTGCTTGGCTTGGCTTGAGCTTTTGCAGTTGGGCTTTCCTTCTCCTCCACCAGGCTCTGCTTCTAGCCAGCCACACGATGACAGGCTCTAGGTGGTATCTCTTGCTCCTGCCAGGCACCAGTAGACTCTACTTCTGTCTTACCAAGCTCAAGCCTTACAATTCCTCAGAGTCCTGAGGCTCAGCAACTTGTCTCGGGGTCTGAACCTCAGGAGCATGGGCAACCTGCAGTTGGCCCCCAGCAAGACAGAAATTCAGACCCTTTCTCTTCCCCTACAAAGGAAGAACATGATAGGAAGATGGTGAACCAAATTTCTTGTTCAGATATTCCAATCTGGTTTTTAATCCTCCACTCTAAGCTCCTCCTATACACGTTGTCGGGATTTGGAGCAGACAGTTGCTGGGACATTGTTTATGGCAGACTCAGCAGCGCTCACGTCATGTACACTTCTTGTTGAATATCTAATTGAAGCAGTGGTCACTGGGTCACCGTCGTGGATTTGGTGGATGTATGGATTCTTTGCATTCTAAAGGACTTCTTTGCATTCTAAAGAATATATAATTTTTAATCTTGCTGATCATAATTGAATGTAGGTGTCTTGCTTTAGTGTTCCAAATACATACATTATTTTATTATGGATCATTCTTGTTAGATACACTTCTTGCATGCACCATCTGCTGTCAGAAGTGAAGATTCCCACCTCAAAGCATAAGAGGAGTCCCCCTCTTATTTACTGAACTCCCCTCAACAAACCTAATAATAACCCATATATCTCCCTCCACCAAAATGTATTTCCTCTCCGCCCCCCCACAAAACAATTTAAGTGAGGAGTTGCTCCTCAGACTTTCCCTCTGTCTACACCCCTTTATGCTGTACTACTGTAGTTCTTGCAGGATTCTAGTCTGAACTTGCAAAGAAAAACATTCTATCGCATCACTTTGAGTTCTCCTTGGCCTCCAACACACTTTGAGGACAGACTCAAAGTGCACATTTATCAGTTATGTTTTCAGTCTGGAGCACTTGCAAATTCTGCACATTTTCATCCAGCCCCCCTGGGCCTTGTTTCATCTCCTGTATTTGGCTGTAGTGACATAAATGCGCGCACACACACACGTTTTCTTGGGGATTATTACCTAACATTTATATTAGGATTGCCCTTAAAGGGCATCTCTAGATTGGACCTTCTTGGAGTTGTACTTTTCTCCTACTAAAATAAAGGAAAAAAGGGGATTTCATTACCAAGATTTCAGAATTCTCATCTCATGACCCAGCTGGTGTATTATTTGGCACAATACTGGCTGGCATACTGCACAAGGTCCCATGTGCCTTTTAGTGTGCTCATGGTGTAGTTCAATGGATGGCCATTGGAAATAATGGCCATCCATCATGCAATTGCATCTGTGCAATTTCATGTGTTTGTTTGTTTGTTTATTAAACTTCTATACTGCCCCGCTATACCGTTTATGCAAGAATGCTCTTGCATAACAGCATGCACTAGGGGTGTGCAAACCGATTTGATGTCAAACAGGTTTGATATTGAACCAGTTTGGTTTGATGGCTCGATGTCGAGCCAAACACCTCACCCCCCCGCCCCCAGTGTGATTCGACATTGGACTAAACACACACACACACACACACACACACACACACACACACACACACACACCGGCTGTTTGGGGTGGTTTGCAAGCTTTTTTGGTTACATTTTTAAATTATTATTTATTTTATATTTACTCCCTCCTGGGGGCTTCTCTGAGGCCACAGGTGTGGGGGGTCCTCTGGAGGTCCCCCCCCCCCGTGGGCTTCTATTATGGCTCCAAATGCCTTGTTCGGGCAGCCTTTGGCATGTTCCGGGCCTCATCCCAGTTGCCGCGGCCATTTTGGAGGCTGCCACACATGCCCAATGGGCCTCTGTGTGGCCGGGCCACAATGGGGGTGTGTCCCAGAACAGGCCAAAGACTGTCCAAACAGGGCAATTTGAGCCATAATGGAGGCCTGTGGGGGTGGGAGGGGAACCTCTGGAGACACACACACCCCAGCGGCATCAGAGAAGCCCCAGAGGAGAGGGTAAGTCCAAAAACATTTTTTTTAACCAAAAAAGCTTGCGAACCCCTCAAACCAAACTGAATCTGGGGGAGTTCAAAGGGGTGCTGGACCAAACTGGCCTGGACCAGTTTGGGACCAGCTTGGACTCAAACCAAACCAGGCTGGCCAGTTTTATGCACGCCCCTAGCATACACATTCCATTAAGAGGCACTCAAAATGCACAGTGTGTCAGCCACTGTCACACAGCCACTCACTCTCACACAGTGTGTCAGCCACACTGTTGTGTGGTATGTCAGCCACTGTCTCAGAAATAACAGCTACAAACCCTGCCTGTTTGCCTGCCTTTCATTTTTATTTTTATGTACACAGATTTTGCAACTCTACATGAGTACAGCAGCACAAATTATCATTATCTCTCTCTGTAAAAGCTGGTTGCCAACACCTCATCACACTCTAGAGTGACCAAGCAACGGAAGATGGGATAGGGCTATGCAGATGGAAGGGGTGGGCCTCTTCAGATAGGAACAGGCTTGGATCTAAATGGCTGAGGTCAGCATTAGCAGAAATCTAGATTAGCCCCCCCCCAGTGAAGTCCCTAAGCGCACTTATTGAGTTCCTCCTTCCCAGCTGAATGGCTGCCATTGATTCCTGTGGGGAAAGTCAAGTACTGCACTTGGGGGGCAGTGTGGCACCAGAAGCAACATCTGCCCACCATCCCTGACAGTGGGCAGCCCACATTTGAGCCTCATCATGGATTTTCAGAAAAGCTGGCAATCAGTGCCCCTTTCAGAAACAAACAAACAAACAAACAAGCAAGCAAAAAATAAATAAATCTGGCAACCCATGCGCTGATAAGGTTTTATAATTTCTATGCCAGCCTCATGTTTTGTTTTGGGGTTGGAGCTTTCCCAAGGCACTTACTTTTAACATTTTGAAGCCTGGTATTGTGTTTGTCTAAAATTGCTCTTAGGAATTTTGTTGTAAAGGTACAAAGGAGATTGCAAGCCATCAATGGTGGGACAATTCTCCATGTGTGTGCTACATGCTGTCTGCCTAAGCTGTTTGATCCTTGGCCTCTGTGTGTGAATAGCTCCCCCCTTTGCTTTAAAATCCCTACCTGTGCCTGCAGCTGAAATGAAAGGTCAGTTCCATTTCAAGGCTGTTCAAAAAGAGATTGAATCATTTAGCAGTGACTCATGTGAAAATTAAATGGATGCAAATGTTAATTTGACAATCTGAAAATAGGGAGACCATTTCAGCCAGATGAAAGACTGGTTGGCAAACAGGGTGTGTGGTGTGGTACATGTGTGCCTAGCTGGTGAAGAGACTGAGCTCTGGACCAGGAAGCTCCCAGGATGAATCCCGCCTCTGCCATGAGCTCATGGCTGGACTTAACAGGCAAACCTCTCTCAGCTCCACTCACCCTATATCTGCAAAATGGGGATAGTGATACTGTCCTACATTACGGAGCCCAGTAAAAGTTACAAGGATATGAAGAAGATTACATGGAAGGATAGGGACATAGCTCAGTGGCAGAGCATTTGCTTTGCATGCAGAAGGTTCCAGGTTCAATTTCTAGCTTCTTCAGTAAAAAAAATCCCTCCTGAAGCCTTGGAGAGCCGTTCCCATTCATTCTAGACAGTACTGAGCTAGATGGATGAATGGTCTGACTTCGTAGAAGACAGTTTCCTTGGTTCCTATGATGCATATGGAGTGTGTTGGATACCAGAAAGTGTTCGATAATGACCGGTAATCTCTCTATACTGGGACACCTCAAAATCCAAGCAAACGCTGCCCCGATAGTACTGAGCAGCTGACACCAACTCTTTTTTTTTTTGCATGCATGCATGCTACAGACTTAAGTCTAAAGCCTGCAGGAGTGCCTGTCTGGGGCAGCACTAATTTTCACCATTGCCATGAAAGATGCAAAACATCCTGCAATCTATATATTTAATCCCCATAGACGTGCCTCAGCCTCTGTGGGGATGCGTCCTGGCAACCCAGCTGATTGGCTGGGCAGCGGAGCGGAGGGACGCACCTGATTGGCTGAGGCACGTCTGTGGTGGAGGGCAGAGGCGGCGGTGGGCCTTGCCGGGCCATGGAGGCCAGGGCGGCGGCGGGCCTGGCCCGGCCGGGGAGGCCGGTGGTGGCGGGCCCGGCCTGAACGCGGAGGCCGGCGGCAGCCTGGCCGGAGACTGGGGCGGGGGGGGAGAGGTAGTCGGCCCCAAAAAACGTGCAGATGCTCTGTGCGGGGGTCGTCTTGTACCATATATTTCTCTTGAATACAATGCTTCTCTTTGACTATTGAGAGATCCCAATGAACTTGGTTTGTAATGCTTGCTCGGGTGTGCACAAAACCAGAAAACCTGGTACGGTTCAAGTAGAACCGGACTGAAATCCTAATCTGTCCAGTTCTGAGCACACTACAGCCGGGCCCAGTTCGGCTCTAGTCTGAATGGGTTTGGGCCCAGCTTGTCGGGGTGGAGGGGGAACATTTTTTAAAAACAGAAATTGGCAGATTTACTGCCATTGCAGGGCTTCAGGGGTGCTGCCGAGAGCATGGGGGGCTCTCCTAATGTCCCTCCTCCCCCTGCTGCCCCCCCATCATTTTGGGCCATTTTGGGACCATGTTTGGCCTGTTACAGGTATCTCTGTGCTGGCAACAGCCATTTTGGAGCTGCTGCTCATGCGCACTGGCCATCTGGTGGCTAGGTCATGACCCTGGCCATGTAGATGTCCAGTGCGCATGCACGGCAGCCTCTAAAATGGCCACCACCAGCGCAGACAGGCCTGCAACAGGCGAAAAATGACTGGAAGGAGGCCAGAGGGGGCGGGGGAACATCAGGAGAAACACCCCCCCAATGGCTGCAGCAGCACCTGCCCGAAGCCCCACAATGGCAGTAAGTCTGCCATTTGTTTTTGTTAAAAGAAAAAGAAAAAAAAAGGGGGGGGACCTGAACTGACCCCAGACTGGCCCAGCGGGTTTGGCTTGACTTCAAGATAAACTGGGACCAGTTTGGCCCAAGGCTGAGCCCTTGAACCAGGCCAGTTTGAACGTGAGCCGGTTCACCTCAAGCTGACTCTCACATCCCTACTGTAGCTGTTTCAATGCAACTATTGATTGTGAATCCAGGTTTCTCAAACAGTGTGCTTTATTTGTTAAAAGGTGAATTACCCTTGTAAGAAATGGGCTGCTACCACCGTTGCTGTAGAGATCAAGGGGCAAGGATAGCTCTGAGAAAGAGAAGGAACAGAGGACTCACGCATTTTAGTTAGTGCTTGCAGTTAGGACTATAAGACTGTTTGGGCCTGGCTGAGGCTGGATAAGGTGATCTTGATCAATACAACTCTTGTGAACTCAAGGCTCAACTCAGCTCATACCATGAGAGCCATGGTTATAGTTCTACCATGCATGTCCATCTGGTCTTTTAGATATAGGGTGACTGGAGCAAAGGAAGACAAAACCTTCTTCACTGTAATAGTTGTACAAAAAATGGAATTGTGGCAGGTGCAGTTGTTCAGGGATACAAATTGCTGGTTTTGTTCTTTTTCACAGAATTAACAGAAAAAGAGCTCTGTCCTCCTTTCCATTTGTGCACCCTTTGTCTTTTTTCCATCTTTTCTCCCATTGGCTTCAAGCAGACATTGAGGCGATTCTCACAATTGCCAGGGTGTGCAGGCGGGTGGGGAAGGCAGGGCAAACCATACCTTCCCCACAGACGATCAAGGGGGAGGTGGTGGGAGCACGCGCCATGCTTGCACATGGGCAGCCATGCTCCGTAAAGCACCATGAAGCACAGAGCAAGGAGGAGGGATCCAGGGCTGGAACGTGTTGCTCCAGCCTCTGGGCATCCCACAATGCAATGTGCAGCACACACGTTGCATTGGGGGATTCCCCCACCAGACAGGCATTGTTAAGGGTGCAAATAGACCCTTAACATCAGCTAGTAGCTGGATGTGTTTAGAGGGTTAGGCGGGCGGGGAGCAGAGGGATCTGTGAGGATCCCACCGCTTCTCATGGCCAGCCTACTCCAGGCTGGGCTGCCCCAAGCTGGGTTAGGCTGGTCATGAGAACAGTCTCCCTAAGTTAAGCAGAGGTGCACCTAGGTAATTTTGGAGCCTGGACCTAAAGGCCTTTGGAGGCCCACCCACCCCACTGCAAGTTAAGCATCATTTTTTGAACAGGTAGGTTATTGAGGGCACAAACTGCACCACCCAGACTCCCAGGGGTGTGGAGGCCCTGGACTTCAGCCCCAAAGTCCAGGGGTAAGAGTGCCCCTGATGGTAAGCCATGGCTTATATTACATGCACAAGAAAAACTGAGGAGAGTAAATCTGAGGCTTGCATGCTCCCTTTTCCCTCTCTTCCTCCTTGGAACGGGTGGAGAGGGGATTGAAAGCTTTCACTTTCAGTTTGGAATAACCTCCTGTCACATTCTGGCCTCAAGGTTGACTTCTGTTTATTTCAGACTAAAGACGAAGGGATATGCCTTCAACTTAGAGAAAATGAACAAAAGAAAAATCCTGCTGGATCAGGCCCAAGGCCCATCAAGGCCAGCATCCTGCTTCACAGTGGCCAACCTGGAGCCTTTGAGGGCAGCTGCCCCTTTCCCTAGCACCTGGTGTCCAGGGTCACCTCTGATATATTTTGTGATTGTTGTGAGAACATGATTAAGAGAGCATTATTAAGGTTAAAGGTGGCCCTGTTCTGATATAAACTTTCTGTTGCGGGCTGCCGTGTGCATGGATGACTGAACTGAATAAACTGTTTAAAGAAGACTGGGAGTGTGATGAGGTTATTGTGTGCAGCAAATTAAGCAAGTATAGCACAAGGAAATGTAGAGCAACATTATTGGCCAGAGGAAAGCAAAAAGGGGGGGGGGAGCGATGTGTGTGTGTATGGTGGCGGGGAGCTTATTTCTTAATAAAAAGCGCACTATTATTTTAAAAACCCTTTCATCAAATGCTAAGTGAAAGGCACTATTGGGAGAGAAATATGGCTTGCTACAATTAACACTGACATATTTTAATGCTATCTGGAAAAATGAAAGCATGATGAAAGCCATCAAGCATTCAGTTTTAATTGTTGCTGCAGTCTCTCGGAGGGCTTTTGCTGAAGGACTGAGCGTTGCATGTTTGCTTGGGTTTCTTTTTAGGATGTAAGTGGGACAAGTGTGCTGGATAGGGAAGCTTCATTGAATGCTTTGGGAATAATGAATGTTTATTCACACATTGAGCTTAGGCTTTCAGTTCAATATTATTTAATATCAGGCCAGACATTGGGATTCTGGCCAAGTGAAACTGCCCTGCCCACAAATTTTTGGGAAGATAAACTCCCCCCAAATCCACCAGGTTCTGGAGAATTCCTCTGATTGTTCTAGACCTTTGCTGTGATCTTTGGGCACTGTCACAAATTGATGGTATCGTCAGTGTGCTCCAGCTCCAATAAGTCTCAGCATTGTGGGCACATATCCCATATAGGCCATTTCAGCCATTCAAAATGTTCTCTGCATGATGCAGCATGACTGAAATGCATTCGTATGGAAAATGTAACATTAAATGTAATGTACATAAATGTAGCATAGGCTGTCTTTCCACGTAACGCCAAACCTAAGGTGAATGAGCCTGAGGTTTGATTTCGTGATCTGAATGTGTGAAACTGTGGCTTTGTTACAAGAGCAACCTGAAGTTTCCCTCCCCAAACCGTAATTTGAACCTTCAGTTTGCAGCTAGCATTGCTGCCTGAACCTCAGGTTCAAAGGCTGCATCGTGTCATCTGAATTCTGGCACCATCGTAACCTGGGTGTCATGCTGTGGCTGCTCCCGAAACCATTAAGAGGATGACTTGGACCAGCCCAGAAACACGCCAGCTCTTTGCCTGCTGCGCTTCTCGCTGGCCTCCTCTCAGATTTGGTGCCCCGCTCTCCAGAGTCTCTGCACTCCTCCTGCCATAGCCCAGCAACAGGGATACCATGACGGCCTGTCCCAACCCTCAATGCATGTAAAGGGAGAGACCCACATGGGGGTGAGGTGGCGTTTTACCCTTTATCTTGTGTCCCCTGCTTTCCCAATCTGCACAAAGAAGGGATGGGATGACAAGATGGGCACAGTGGGAGAGGTCTTCACAAAGCAAGAGCTGCAGATGTATTTGCACAAGCACATGGAATCCCAGTGGTCCTAGGAGCCAGGCAGCTCGATTGTTCCCCAACAAAGACCACACATGCTGGGGGAGTGAAACCCGAAGTTTGGGTGAAAAGATGGCACCTGGAATTATTGAGTGGTGCTGCTCTTTTTTGTGTGTGTGTACAAGTTTGTTTGGGAAGTGAGGCCTAGCCCCTTCCCCTTGGGTGCAAGCATACAGTTTTGGCCATTCCTCAAGAGTGGGACCATCCCGGGTTAAACTGGGATGACGTAGGGACAGGATCGGGTCCCCTTCTCCCAAGGACCGCTATCTCATCAGAGTGACAGGCCATAGAGACATGCATATGGGACAAAGGGCTGTTGCCACTCTGCCTCGTTGCTAGATCCCCACGTGTACCCCTTTCCTTGTCCCAGTGACTGGCGGACAGCAGGAGTCAAAGCACTGCCTTTTGCAATCCAGTTTCCCCATAGCACATATGCAAGTTTCTCTTTGCCCACCATGGCCACACGGCTTGAAAGGGAACACTGAAAACAGTGGCTCCTCTCACCCAGGATTCCCCATGGTGGCTGATCTGTATATGCCACAACACTGGTCCCAGCCTGGGAATTTTGAGAGTGTATTAGGAGACATCCCCGATGTCACCCAACTCTCAACGCCCAGGAGCACCCGGACACACAGAGTGGCATGGATTTCTTGGGAGTCTGTAAGGGTGGAGTGGAGAGGGAAAGGCACATTGTGTGAGTTCTATTTTTAAACTCAGATGTCCCACTTCAGCGCGGCCCCCTATAACTGGATGTGCTATCCTATGAGAGTGCAGTCTGACAGAGACCAAAGCTCATGGAACCTCTGGTCCTCCCCAGTGGACTGGGCCTCTCATGAGAGGGCTAATCCTCGGCAAGCTGACATGGAGGCAGGAGTGTGTTGGGGGTTCTTGGACTGCTTGGCATGAGTCTACGAGTCCAAAAGTAGCATTTGTTTGTTTGTTTGTTCGGTTTCTATACCGCCCTTCCAAAAATGGCTCAGGGTAGTCTACACAGAGAAATAATAAATAAATAAGATGGATCTCTGTCCCCAAAGGGCTCACAATCTGAAAAGAAACATAAGATAGACACCAGCAACAGTCACTGGAGCTACTGTGCTGGTAGTGGATAGGGCCAGTTACTCTCCCTCTGCTAAATAATAGAGAATCACCACATTAAAAGGTGCCTCTTTGCCAAGTTAGCAACCTGCCAAGTTAGCAGGTTGTTTATCACAGTGGATGGAACCCCAGAGTCCTTGCCTGTGCTCATATACATACAGTATTCCCTCCTAGGAAGTCATCATGATTCCTTGCCATCCCCCGATGGCAAGAAGTTCTGCTTGTGCGAGATTGCATGGCTGCTGCGCCCTTGAAAGGGCCATGGTGCAAGTGGTTTGATGAAGGGATTTAAATCCCCTTTCCCTCCCAAGGGCAGCTGAATGATGCCGAAAAGGCATGTTTGTGCTTGGAATGCCCCCTTGAGGATTGTGGCCAATGGTTGCAGTCCTACTGCCTTACTAATGCCTTGCTCAGAGTCTGGTGTTGCGAGCAGCTGGGATTCAACCTCAGCAGACCAGGAAGAGGGAGAGTCTCCTCTGCCCAGAAAATAGAAGTTGCCAGACCGCAGTTGGGCGATTGTCTGCGGGATGATTCCCGGGTTCAACTAATTAACCTCAGGTTGGTTTCACGCTGTGTCCAAAAGTGGCCATTGTTTCATATTTTTAAAAGACAATAGTATATCTCTTTGAGCTTAGTTATTAGGTAATTAATAAAATTTTAGTAGGATTAATGGTTGACATATATCAGCCTATTAATGCTGTATTTGCTCAATTTGCCTGTTGCACAATTTGTGCAAATGCCAAATGTACACAAATTGTGTTATACCAGAGTTATTTCCAATGGACTTAATTTTGTGTAACACAATCTGCCAATGATAATAACAGCAGCAACAACATGTGATTCAGTTCCCAGCTTCAGTAACAGTTTACAGGCACCTATAAGAACAGCCCTGCTGGATCACGGCCAAGGCCTATTAGGTCCTGCATCCTGTTTCATACAGTGGCCCACCAGATGCCTCTGGAAAGCCCACACACAGGAGGTGAGAGCATGCCCTCTCTCTTGCTGTTGCAACCACTGCAACTGGTATTTAGAGGCATCTTGCCTCTGAGTCCAGAGGTTGCCTATAGCCACCAGACTAGTAGCCATTGATAGACCTGTCCTCCATGAATTTGTCTAAGCACCTTTTAAAGCCATCCAAACTGGTGGGCATCACCACATGCCGTGGCAGAGAATTCCATAGATTAATTATGCGCTGTGTGAAAGGGTACTTCTTTTTGTCGGTACTAAATTTCCCAGCCTTCAGTTTCATGGGATGATCTTTGGTTCTAGTGCTGAGTGTGTGAGAGAGAAATTTCTCTCTGTCCACCCTCTCCACTCCATGCATAATTTTATACACATCAATTATGCCTCCCCGTAGTCGCCTCTTTTCCAAACTAAAGAGCCACAGATGCTGTAGCCTGGCCTCATAAGGAAGGTGCTCCAGCCCCTGGTCACCTTGGCTGCCCTCTTCTGCACCTTTTCCAGTTCTACATTGTCCTTCTTAAGATATGGTGACCAGAATTGTATCCTCGGTGACCTATGATTGTAGCAACATGCTGTTCAGCTGCTGTGATCACAGTAACCACCACCACCACCACCACCACCACCACCAAATAACTGTGATTGTATCCATGGATGGCCCAGATGATATTTTCATTGAAAGGAAGCTGCCTTCTAGACCACTGGTCTATCTAGCTCAGTATTGTCTACACAGCGGCTTCTCCAAGGTTTCAGGCAGGAGTCTTTCCCAACTGCATCTGGAGATGCTAGGGAGTGAACCTGGGACCTTCTGCATGCAAAGCAGATGCTCTACTACCAGTGATGTAGCTAGGGCCATGTGGCCCCATTTGGGAGTAAAATTGGCCAGTGCCGTGTTCATGGAGTGGCTCTCCCTGCCTTTAAAAGGAGGACAAGCTGGCTGCTAGTCCTGATGGCGATAGGCTACCTCCAGGCTCAGGGGCAAGATGCCTCTAAATACCAGTTGCAGGGGAGTAAGAGCAGGAGAGGGGGCATGACCTCACTTCTTGCCCGTGGGCTTCTCAGAGGCATCTGGTGGGCCACTGTGGGAAAGAAGGAGCAGGACTAGATATGCCCTTGCCTGATCCAGCAAAGTTCTTCTTATGTTCTTATGGCACTGCAATTTCATTCCAGTTCTTATGTGCCAACCCTTATTAATGGAAAGGGTGGTATATAAATGAAATAAAATGAAATAAAATAAAATATTAAGATATTTGTTGGTGTTAGCCAGTGTGATTGCTGGAACTCCAGCGTTAGCACCCTCTATACCGGGGTGGGCAAACTTGACCCTCCAGCTATTGCTGAGCTACCACACCCGTCATCCCCAGCCTTCATACATTGTGGTTGGGGATGATGGAGGCTGTAGTTCAACAACAGTTGGAAGGCCAGAATTGGCCACCACGGTATAGAGGGTGCTAACGCTGGAGTGCCTTCGACACGTGTCCCATCCTGGATGCATGCTGCTGATTTGTATGCACATGACACTATTTCTATATTATTTATTTTATTTTATTTTATTTTATTTTATTTTATTTTATTGAATTTATATACCACCTAATATTGAAATCTCTAGTTGGTTTACAGAATTAAAACATAATATAAAACATAAAACATTTAAAACACATAAAAAGATAAAATAGATAAAAACATATTAAAATTTAAAACACAGATGAAGACCCCTTTCAGGATTGTGGACCATTAGGAGCATGGATTTAGGGTTTGAATATTTGATGGATTTAGGGTTTAAATATTTGTTCCCAGCATTGGTAATCAGAGTTATAAAATAAAGTAAAGTCGATTTTGACTCCTGGCACCCACATTGCCAGTGGTTGTCTTTGGTATAATACCATTGCCTCTTCCTGTGTAGTATGAGATGATGCCTTTCAGCATCTTCCTATATCGCTGCTGCCCAATATAATACCAGCAGGGATTCAAACCGGCAACCTTCTGCTTGTTAGCCAAGCATTTTCCCACTGCGCCACTTAAGGTAAATCAGAGTTATACTACCTTTGCAAACAGAAGTCCTATATTTAGCTATCATGGTGAGCTGCCACAGATAGACCTGGGTTTCATGAGCTCCTCAAATCCATTTTGGGGCCATCTAAGCTACTACCCATCAACCTACAGTACCTTGTAGAAACTAGTTCCACAGCTTAATTGTTCTTTGGGTGATCACTGATCTTTTCCATGCTGTGTTTTCAAACATGCTTATTCCAAGAACCACTGTGGTGTAATGTTTGTAGTGTCTGATAAATCCAGGGCAATTGGGCTTCAAATCCATGCTCTGCCATTAAGCTCACTGGGTGATCCTGGGCCAGTCATATTCTGAGGCTAATCTACCTCACAGGGTTGTTGTGAAGATAAAATGGGGGTGGGCAATATTTGCTACCTTGAGCTCCCTGGATGAAGGGTGGGATATTAATAACAATCTTTTAGACACATAGCTTATCTGGTTCAAAGGAGGTAAGTAGCTGCTGTTCCTGAACAATGGCATAAAAATGCCATCACCATTATACATTCCAGAAAGGGTGGAGAAGAAGCTTGACAAGTTATCTGTGTGTCAACACGACCTTATAGGACAACATAATGATAAAAAAGCCTCAAACTTCTAGCAAGCCGACACTTCCCAAACAATACATCTTCCCCCATACCTGAATCTGAGGGAAGCTACATTGCTTTAATTCCTTTGGTTGCTAAGTAATAGAGGGCTCATTTCAGGTCACTTTATGGCAAAGAGAAAAGGAAGTGGCAAGTCCATTGGAAAAGATATCTTGATGCAATAAGCTGTTATCATAAATCAAACTAATTGTGATGGCTATGGATGACTGGAAAAATGTGTAGCAAGCACCAGCTTCCTGAGCAACACAGAATCCCCTTTGAGAAAACAAAACAAAACAACAAAAACCACTAGATGCCTTCCACAAACTTTTATGAGTACCCCACCACTCATCTTTGCTAATGTTTGGAACATAAATCATGTCTTGTGCTGGTCAAAGACCGAAATAAAGACTATACCACAAATCATGTCATTCCATGAACATCTAAGGGTGCTTTTAGGAGTGAGAATAGAAGTCTCTATCATGAGTAACAGACAAGTGAGGGAGGAGACCTGGTCTTGTGGTAGCAAGCATGAATTGTCCCTTTTGCTAAGCAGGGTCCACCCTGGTTTGAAATTTAATGGGAGACTACAAGTGTGAGCACTGTAAGTGTGGCTGCTCTGGGAAGAGCACTTTCATGCTTGCATGCAGAAGGTTCCACGTTCCCTCCCTGGCAGTGTCTCCAAGAGAGGGCTGTGAGAGACTCTTGCCTGCAACCTTGGAGAAGCCACTGCCAGTCTGTGCAGACAATACTGAGCTAGATAGACCAAGGGTCTGACTCGGTATAAGGCAGCTTCTTATGTACTTATGAAATAGGGTTATCAGGTGTTAGGAAATTTTGGGTTAGATCTGGGAACTGACCAGGCATGGAGGGAGGCTGGTGGCGGCCTGTGTTTGGCCACCGCCGTGGCCCCCTAGCTCAGCCACTCATCTGACATCAGATGCAGGGGGCAGCTAGCCACGCCTCTGCGTCTGACATCAGACGCGGGGTGTGTGTCTGGGGCCATGAGGCACGGTGGCCCGGGTTCTTTGAATATGATTCTACAGGTATTTCCTGTGCTGAGTCAGAATCCCTTCCTTTCCTCTTAGAGAGCAGATGGAAACATCTCTCTCTCTCCCTACTCATTCATTATATAGTTCTTTAGATTAGGGTTAGGTCTTTCCTTTCCAAAAGGGTACTTCACCAATAAATACTGAGTATTTATTCTTGAAGAATCTCCATGCATCTTCTCTAAATAGCTGCAACACCTAACCGCTGCAACTACTCTGTAACTGGAGTGGGTACCTTCCTTAGTGCTCTGCTGATTATCTGCTGGGGGTAAAAATTAACAACACCCATCATCTTGAACCAATCTTCAGTGCAAACATATTTCCCTTTCCTGTGCATTTATTTGTACATATGTTCATATATAGGTTTGCCTCTCAGTCACTTTCCCCTTTCAGAAAGTGAGAGAAACGTACCTATACTAGAATAACATGCAAAGAGGGGTTGTTTGAACTTTAGAATCAGAAGTAAGTTAGAGTTGGGCTTCATGGAAAATAGCCTGTCCCATGGCTTCTGGCTCCTTTCCTTGAGATTTTACTCTTCTGCTTAGAGAAAGAAACTAAAACCTTGAAACTTCAAATGAAACTCTGACCTTTTCAAGATAACTGCTGCCTATCTTTCTAGAATATGGGCCTTTTTCTTTCTTTGTTGTTATTGCAGTTACAATAATAATTATTACTAGCTGAGCCCGTACAGAGCATCTGTGTGCTAGTTGGGGCCAGCTGTGCCCCCCCCATGCTGTCATGCCCAGCTTTCTGGCTGGCTGGCCAGCCTACCGGCGGCTTCCCCCCCCGCCCACTCACCTCTTTCTCCCCCCTCTTCCTGGCAGGCCGAGCTCCTTCTGAGGCTGGTGGGGCTTTGCCCGCAAGCCGTCCTCCAACACCCAACCGATGTTTGCCGGTGCTCTCCCGGCCGAAGGCTGGAACTCTCGCACGATCTGGTGAGAGTTCTGCCACGCATTGCCTTGCCACGCATCCCCACGCATGGCTGGCTAAGTGTATTGCTAAGTGTATTAATTATATAGAAGATTTACCACCTGAAAAGATGGTAGCAGGAAGAAAGTCCCCGAAACAGAAAATTCCTCTTGCAAGATCTACAGTAACTACTTAGGAACAATGATAGCTCTCTCACAGACCTTGTAAAGGGAAAGGGAAATGGTCCCTGAAATTCTCCTTAAGAGGGACTACTCCAATCATCTCCACCCTCTCTGCCAGCCTCTCGCTCAGCAAGCTATCTCACTAGTTCATGTAGACTAGCAGCAACCAGAACGAGGATAGCTCCCCTTTCCCTGCGTGAACATGGGGCTTGTGGGTAGTTGGCACATTCTGGTTCTGACAATCCTAATTAGGGATAGGAGATTAGTCCTACCCAAGTTCAGGAGCCGTGCGTGCTCCTTTTCCCAGTTGTCCTACCTTGTTAAAGAGCTGGATACTTCTGTCATGAGGACAGCCCAATTGAGTCAAAGTGCTAATTACCAGAACATTATGAGGACTGGCAAACCCCTAAGATTCCAGTGAGAAGACAGGGTAAGGAGAAAGATTCTGAAAAGATTCAGAAGTGACCTATATGCCTGGGTTTTGTGGGGGCTTGTGGCACTCATGGATCAAGTCAGATCCTCTGGAACACTGAGGCTGTTGTCACGGCCAAATGCAGGTGGGCTGGAGAGAATGCAAGAATCTACCTTCCTGCTTCCAGATGACCAGAGCCTCTTTGGGATCTGCAGCTTGTGCACTCACACAAATGCTGTTGTGGCATTTCACAAATGCTGGGGCCTCCAGCTATCCCACAATGCATTGTACAAGCCACGGAGAGGCATCCCTCAGTACTGCAGCATTCTGGGGCATGTGTTATGGTGCCTACTCAGTTCATACAGGTCGTTGTTCAGGCCTCTTGGACGTCAAGGTCAACCCAGATGAACTGGCACCAGAACACATGTCGCTGTCCACTATGCATTGCAGTACACATCGTCAGAAGCAAGCAAGCTGTCTTTCAAAGAAACATTTCCATCCTTACTGAATGCTCATTGAGGAAACACCTGATAAGCTCACAAGGATTCCCCAGCACAGTGTTGGAAGACCACTGCTCTGGAAAAACAAAGCAATCTAGGGATTGACATTTTTCGACTGTAACTCCCTGGAGGATTGGGATAAACCTACGTACAAAAATGTAAAATTACCTATCGCAAGCTCTTTAGATCTGGCAGGACATACATGTAAGTGCATTCTTCTTTGTGCTCATGCTGTGGTTTTTGGAAACTTCCACACTGGTTTGGACAGGATCTGATAGCTGAAATCTCAAAACAACTTGTGGGGAAGGAGGCAGCTGCTACTGCAACACCTACAGCTAGCAAGTAAAGGACCTTTCAAAAGGCTTTTGGACAAGTCTGCTCCTATCTCCCATCAGCCAGCACCTTCTCCACACTATTCCAGGCTCAGATAAATGATGTTCTTATTTCCCGAAGGTTTGTGTACATGGTGACATCCTGTTCCTCACAGTTCCATTGAAGAGTTTGATATGACATGCACCAGGTGCCAGGCAAAAGGACCTTGGAAAGGGGCCGGAATAGATGGGAAACAGCTTCTCAAGTAGACAATTGGTGCTAATCGCCTGCCTCCAATGGAGTAAAATCTGGATAAGCTGGAGGAACACACTCCCCACCTTGCTGTTACCCAGAGGCTGCATCCATTCTTTTTCAGACACAAAAATGTCAGTTCCACCTCATTTTGATCAACCTAATACGTCCACAACCTAATACGTCCACAACAACCACAAAAAACTACTTCTCCTATTTTTTGCAAAGGGAGAACAACCTGCCCTATCCAGATTCAGGACAGCATCCCTCCTGTGCCTGTTGCTGGTGTCTACCTTATCTTTTTGTTTTTAGACAGTAAGCCCTTTGGGGACAGGGAACCGTTTTATTCATTCTGTGTAAACTGTTTTGAAAACTTTGGCTGAAAAGTGGTTTATAAATAGGCTTAGTAGGGATGTGCAGAACATTCCAAGGTTGGAAGGTTCTGACTTGAAATGGGCCGTTCCGAGTGTTCCAATCTCGGAACAAAATGCCTTTCAAATGAAGGGCCTTTTTGAGCTCAGAATGGAACAACCCCGTTCCGTGTTGGAATGTTCCGGGCATTCCAAGCTCCATTTTGGCGGGCTGTTTTCTCCTTCCTTCCTGTTTTTGGCACTGGCTTCTGATTGGCTTGATTTGTATGTTAACAAGTTGATTTGTATGATAACAAGCCAACCAAGAAGCTAGGAGATCACAAGCCAATTGGACGTCAGAGCCAAAAACAGGAAGTAAAGAGAAAACAGCCCACTCAGAATGCTCACAAAATACAAAACATTTCAAGCTCATTCTGTCGGGACAACCAGCTTGCCCGGTTGTTCCAACAGGATGTTCCAGGGATCAGCGATGTGCATGAATAGCTATTCAAAGCGTGATTTGTAACACATCCTCTGCCCCTTTAAAATGGAGGAGAGCAGGTGCCTGCCTGCTCTTCCATCACTTGCCTCCAATTCCTGAATCAGTGGTGCTCCTCCCAGCTATCTTCGTATACCAGTGGTGCTCTCTTCCAGCTGCCCCCTCATGACACCAGCATGCACATGGCCTCTGCATGTCTGCATCATGCCAGCATCATGCAGGGGCAGTTGGAGGAGAGCGCTGCCAGTGGTGGCGAGTGGCAGAGGAGCAGGTATGCCCCTGCTCTCCTCTGTTTTAAAGGGACAGGGGATGTGTTAAGATTTGCGCTTCGAATTGCGATCTGTACACATCCCAAATGGGGATTTGCATTCAATTCGGAGCTCAGAACACAACACAGATCCTGTTCCGTGCACATCCCTAGTGCATCATAGTAGTAGTAGTAGTAGTAGTAGTAGTAGTAGGTGTAGTAGAAGTGTTTTACATACTGGGGCATATCAGTGCTACAAACTGGCTTAATAGCTATTCCTTCCCTCCAGAGTACCCTTGGAATTGTTGTTGGAGGGGCAGAGGTTAAGAAACTCTAATGAAGAATCTTCAGTACCTTCATCAAATTACAATTCCCAGGATTCTTTATGACTGTTAAACTGGTATAAAACCAATGTAAATGTATATTGTCTGTGATCACACACTCACAGCAATCCTAGTTAAAGAGTTAACCAGGATCGAGCTGATTGTGAGAACCCAGAGTTTCCTGGCAATCCTGGTCAAATTGCTGTATGACCTGGTTATCTATCCTGATAAAATGTGGTTTAACCACAAGAGCTTGACTAGGATTACCTGAGATATCAGCATTCTCATAGCAAGCTCTATGGGCTCAACAATCCTGGTTAACAATTCTGGTCAACTCTTTAACCAGGATTGTTATGATTGTGTGAATGTAGCCACTGTAGAACTTATCACGGGAGTATATAACCGTGTGTGTGTGTGTACACATACATACACTCACACAAATATATAACCTTTTTGGAACCATCCAAAAAGAAAGAAGGCTTTGAAACTCTGTGAAAGTTCACTTTTTAATATAAGCCTGTCTCACTTTCGCAAGACTACTTGAAAGTTTGTAAAAAGAGCATGAAGTGCTGTCAGTGGCAATCTATGGCCATTTCAACAGTATACTAGCATGGTTAAATTGTGTGGAGTAGGGGTTTTGTGAGCTGTACTTGGGGCTCACAAAGATATTTTGCCCCACAGCCCAGCCCAGAGCCACTCAAAGGCATCAGGGCTGTTCTCATGGCCCTAAACTGGGTCGGAAGAATGCCCAGCCAGAGTAGGAGAGCCATGTGTCCTCTCGTCTGGCCATCATGTGCTTGCAAAGATTAAAGGTGGGGGGAGGAGGGATTATGTGGGAGCTGGGAGCTGGGTAGGATGGCTTTTCACCCACCCTCAATAAAATGCTGAGCTGCACCCATCCTACCCAGCTCCCAGCTCCCACGCAATCACTCTACCCTCCTCCTACCTTGAGCTTTGTAAACAAATGGCCACTAATTGGGAGCAGACACGGCTTTCCTACCCTGCTTGGGTACTCCTCTGACCCTGTTTAGGGCTGTGAGAACAGCCCTATTGTGTATTAAGCAGCTGTCTCTATATAAACTTCTGAATAACTCTACATAGCCACCCATTCTGGAAAACAGGAGTCTTTTTTCTTTCTTTTTCTTTTTCTAAAAAATACTCTTAATGTGATGAAATAAATTTGCGGGTATTCACAGGAAAGCTTTACCGCTGAAAAATAAGAGGGATATGTCACAATATGGTGAACGTTTTTCCTTTCACAAATTCTTCACTCACTGGTCCATCACTTCTGCAGACTTTGTTCAGACATCGGTGTAGTACTGTATATAAGCTTGAGTATATGTTTCTTCTTTCAAGGCCAGTATACTTCTTTTATTGCCTGTTTCACATGGAGTGCATTGTTGAACACCAATAGCACTCAGTGAAGTATCTGTTTATCTTGAAATTCTTTGTACATGCAAATAAATGAGGAGGGTTTTTTTAATGTTGGTTCTTCTAGGAAAGTTCCCCGACAGAATACAGAAAATTATGTGACGATTGGGTGAGCATAAATGAGTTTACCAATGGCTACCCTGACGTAACTATACATCAGCCATTTTGTTGCAACTACACATCTCTCTATATAAAAGGCATACCTGTTGCTAATCTCATGTGTGGCAGCTCTTGTGAGAGTTCGCGAGAAAGCTGCCAGCAGTGGGGGAGGAAAGTGGCGGCGCTGGGGAACAGGCTTGCGGGCAAGGCGGGAAAGATGGCGAGGGAAGAAAATGAGGGCGGCAGTGACAGCAGCGGGCATGTGGGCAGGGAAGAAAGCAGCAGTGGGCGGGTGGTGAAAGAAACCGGTGGTGGTGGGCGGGTGGGGGGAGAACTAGAAGCGCAGATGCTAGTTTATCATTTGAAGCATTAAGCCTGAGTCACTAGCTGAGGACCCTCTGTAGATTTGTTGTATAGATTTCCCTCTTGTTTACGTGTTACGGGCACCACACTTTACAAAAGATGAACTAGTCCAGAGAAGGGCAACAAAGATGGTCAAGGGTCTGGAAAAGAAACTCTGAGAGGTAAGGTTGAAGGAAATGGTATTTTTATTCTGGAAAAGAAACACCTGAGGAGGCACATGTTAGTACAAATATTTAAACATATAGAAAAGGCCAAGGACTTGTTCTCTGCTGCCCCAGAGGGCAGGCCTAGATCAAACTGGCTTAAGTTACAGGAGGATAGATTTTGGTTCATCATTAGGAAAAACTGTGTAGCAATAAGAACAGTTCTGCAAAGGAACTATATTTAAACAAAATGAAGACAACTCTTGAGTTTTTAGTTTTTATAATTCCCAACTTTTATCTTTTAAAACAACTTTTAATTTGAAACTTAATTCTGATTGTAGTTTTAACCAGAACTTTTAACTTGTTTATTTAATTTTGTTAATTTTATTAGTTTTATTTCACATTGTATCTATTTTATTGTTATGAGTTGCCCCAAGAAGTAGTGTTCTGGGGGTGGCGGCGGGATAAATATTTTAAACAAACAAACAAACAAACAAACAATAATAAGAACTCTGAATTTAAGACCTGTATTTACCCAAAAGGAAGAGACATCTCAATTTCTAACATCAAAAAACTCAGAAAAAAACCCTAGTCTTGGATTCAGGTAAATGGGGCAATTGTCTGGAGTGAGGGTCTCTCCCTTGCTGGAGGTCTTCAAGCAGAGGTTGGACATCCAGTGTCTTGGGACGCTCTCGATTTCATGCGTTGAGCAAGGTTGGACTTAGTGGCCCACCTCAACTGTGGTCGCAGTGCTCTGTGTAAAAACATGTTCAAGACACAAAAAGAGACCTATTTGACCCTTCAGTTCTTCACAGGAATGCTTGTAAATAGCGTGAAGATAAAGTTGACCAAAAAAGGACATCGAGAATTTGACAACGTGTTCTCCACCCTCAGTCTCACTCAGACAAGGACTGAGTTTTCATATGCTGTTGCTGACTGGTGATGTTTAGCTATGACATACGCAGCTAGGAATCAATCACTTTGATGTTTTATCTTATCTTGAAAGATAGTGTTTAGTGGCCTGTTTGGTGGCTGTTGTCATGCTACTTTAACAGCCTCTTCTTGAAGTGTGATAGAAGTACTTTATTGCCTATTGCGAGAATGGAAAAGTTGACACCATACTGCCTGGTGAAGTGGCTGTTAGGAGACCCTAACAAAATGGCCGCAACTGTTCCCCCCCCGCCCCACACACACACTGGATAGTTATCACTAGGAGGCGCTACTCAGAAAGAAGATGGGCTACATTGGGAAACCAGATCTTGTTTTTCTGTGGCGTTTGTGAAAAGGTGGAGGAGACAAGCTGGGCCTCAGGAATTCTGAGGGAGCCCATCCTGTGATATTGGATGAGAATAACAAGAGAATAACAAGGATTTGCTGAATGTTGTTCTGAATCCTGATCATTCACTATGGTGTAAGAGCACAAATATTTTAGATGGCCTTCACATGCTTCAGAAACATACCCCTGCCCTCAAGGGAATGTTTTGGGTTTTGTGGTGCACTTCTAGAGAATGAGGGAGTCCTCAGAAGAATTTAGGTCTAGCGCTCTTGGAGGCTTTTCAGACGGCGACTTTACCGCAACTTTACTGTGGGAGGGTGGATTTGCATTCACATATCGGCCAGATTTACTCCAAAGTCAGTGTGATATTTCAGAGAGCACTTCACACACGATTCATGTTTTTCCCTCTGTATTGGAACCTAGCCCAATTTATATCTGGGATTAAAAAAAAAATCCTTGAGCAATTGCAATCAGGATTGCGATCACAATGGAACTGTGTGAGAGCGCTCACTATACCCCTGCAGGAGCCTGAATCACACATCCTTCCTTAGTTGGGATCTATCTCACTGTCCCTATTTGTACCTGTTGCCTGTGGGCAGGTATGTACTTTATTAAAACGTTGTCCATGTTTGTGGCTAGACTTGTCATTCTCCAGCAGTCAGTCCCCTCTTTCAGTCTCTAGCTGTTAAATCTCTGAAGTGGGAAGGATACATCTGGTCTCTAATGCACATGTGCGCAAATGCATGCACACAAACACTAAAGCACCACCATGCAGTACACAGCTTGCTGGTTCACACACTGCAACTGATGAAGCATATTTTGAATCATTGATTACCAGTGATATAGTTGCCAATTCTGAAGTGCAGACTCTCTCCCTGACAGCCCCCATGGCCATGCCCACCCCAACAGCCAGAGAAGCGGAGATTATGTACCTCATTCTATCCCTGCACATCCCCCTCTACACTACACCCCCATTGATGACATAATATTCATTTCCCCCTAATGCATCTTTAACCTAAGGAACAAAAACATCTCAGCTTTTAAATGAACAGCCTTTTTGAGCCTTTTTGAATAGGCTTTTTCAGAGTAAATGAGTACAGCACACAGCAAAGAGAACAGAGCATCCAGAGCAAAGGCCACTGGGGCTAAGGATGATGGGAATTGTAGTCCAACAACATCTGGGGACCCAAGGTTGGGAACTCCTGGTTTACACAATACAATCTATATATGTTAGACTTTAAGGTGCCACAAGACTGTGTAGGATATGGATTGGAAAACCTAAAAGGCAGCGTGCTGTCTCTAGAAGGCAGAGGGCGCCATTTGCCCATGCATGGTAATGTGAAGATTGTGGGTTGAGAAAGCGAATCCCTCTTCTCACCCCTACAGAGTTTTCTGCAGCTGGGCCAGGAATCCAGTGGGTTTTCAGGGCACAAATTCATACCTTCCAACATTCCACGGCTGAACTTAGGGCCACTCTTAAGTATTCGCAACATGCTGCCTGATCCTCCTCCACATACGATTATTCTTTGCTGGGGACTCTGGGTTATGCTCTTTTCCTTTATTCTACAAGCATTGATTCTACCCTGGTTTCAGAAACAGGATTCAGAAATGAGTAAACTGTGGCTGGGAATGATGTCAAATTGCAGTCCAACAACAGCTGAAGAGCCGAGGTTGCTTACCTCAGCTGTAGGGGGTGGTTATGGCTTTCGTGCCTGGCCCGTGGGCTTCCTGGAAGCATATGGTGGCCATCGTGGAAAACAGGGTGCTGGACCCAATGGCCCTTTGGTCTGATCCAGTCAGGCTTTTCTTATGGGCTTCTGCAAGTTCAGAACGGTTGCCAACCCACAACTTCTCAGGGGGTGCCTATGATGTAGCTAGATTGTGAATGGCCTAAATATGAGGTTGGTTTTTTGTTTTGTTTTTTGTTTAACATTTTGTAAAGTGCCTAGCAATCTTACAGTAGGATATTAATTAATTAATTGGATGCAAATAATCTGAGTGGTCTAAGTGATCAGTCTGACCTTTAGCACTAAATAGAAAGTGTGAGAGATTCATTAGGATGAATATGCAAGCATATCCATGGGCATTAGAATTCAACAAAAACATCAAATCTAGAGGGGAGAGCTCATAACTCAGTGACAGGGTGCATGCTTTGTATGTATGAAGTCTCAAGTTCAATCTCCAGTTAAAAGGGTTTCAGAAAAGCAGGGTTCGGGGGAAACCTTCTCAATAGGAAGCTGCTTTATCATGAGTCAGACCATTGGTCCATCTAGCTCAGAATCATCTACTCTGTCTGGCAGCAGCTCTCCAGGGACCTTTCCCAGCCCTACCCGTAGAGGCGCTCTTACCCCTGGACTTCAGGGCCAAAGTCCAGGGCCTCCACACCCCTGGGGCCCCCCAAATCCTTTTTAGTGTGTCCTGAATGGTGTGATTTGTGCCCTCAAGAACCTATGGGTTAAAAAATGATGCTTAACTTGCAGTCCTCCAAAGGTCTTTAGGTCCAGGATCCCAAATTACCTAGGTATACCTCTGCCTACCTGGAGATGCCAAAGACGGAAACTGGGGCCTTCTGCATGCAAAGCAGATGCCCACTGAAATGCACTGGTTCCTCCCCAATGGCCACAGGAATGCATGGAATTTCCAAATGGCCACTGGCCATCCAGAAATCCAATTCATTCCATGGCCATTTTGTCCATCTATCTCTGTGCTGTCTTCACTCAGTGGCAACAGCTTCCTAAGGCTTTAGGCAGGAGCCTTTCCCAGCCCTGTCTGGAGATGCTGGCAGGGATTGAACCTGTGGCCTTCTACATGAAAAGCAGAGGCTCTACCACTGAGCTGTGGTCCCATCTCTAGTGCTGCTGCTGGAGACCTTAAAGGACTTCTTCTGGTCAAGGAGATTGCATTGGACTAGATGGACCAATGCTTTGACTATAGCAGCTTCCTCACAATCACTCCGATTATTTCTAGTAGGAGCCATATTAATTAACTAATATAGCATCATCCTTGTGATGATGTTTTACAGTGGAGGAGAGGACAGGTCCTTGCCAAAGGGCCCACAAGCTAGAAATAGACACAAGGGATCCTCCTCAAACAGATCCCAGAGCATGGTCTCTCTAAGGGCACATGATACAGTCACCTTGCTGAAGCTAAGCAGGACTTGATGTGGTCAGTGCCTAGTTGGGGTGGGACTGTAGCTCAGTGGAAGAGCATTTGTTTTGCATGCAGAATATCCTTGTTCAATCTCTAGTATTTCCAGATAGGGCTGGAGAAGACTCCTGCTTGAAACCTTGGAGAAGAAACTGGCAGTCAGGGTAGACAATACGGAGCTAGATGGGCCAATACAAAGCAGGTTCCTATGTTCTTCCTATGTTCCTAGGAGGACTCTGAAGGAAGGAGGAACAGGCACAATACAAAATCCTGGGGGGATTTTCCAGGCATAAGGGGGAGTGAGGGAGAAAGGTCAGAGTTGTTTGAGGGAGCAGGAGATTTTCAGTAGGCTGGTGGAGTTGTAGACATGAAGGTGATGGGCAGGAGTCATGAGATATGAAAGCAGAGGAACAAAGAGGGTCAGGGCCATTGAGGTCTCGGAAGGTAAGGGGTGGGGTATAAATATTTCAAATAAATAAACATCAGTAAATAAGGATGAGGCACTTGAGCTGAATCCAGGAGCGGACAGGAAGCCAGAGTAGCTGTTTAAGAAACAGATACGTGCAGGCTAAAATTACCCTTGGAGTTTATATATTGGGACTTTAAAGACAGTTATATAACAACACAAAATGCTAACCCCTAGCTAAAAAATGCTTTTGCATTTGTCCTGTAAGGACAAGAATGTAACTACGAACTCTCCACTGTGTCTCTGCTTTGATTTTACTTCTTGAATATGGAATCCTGACCATGTAAATTGCTGTCATAAGATGCAGCAATGGCCGTTAGCTTAGATCAGAGATGGCCAACATGAGACTCTTCAGCTGTTGTTGGACCACAAATTCCATCATCCCCAGCCACAATGGCCTTTGATCATTGTGGTTGGGGATGGTGGGAGTTGTGGTCCAACAATATATGGGGACCCAAGTTTGAGAACCACTGGTCTAAGCTGATCCCACAGCTCCCACCACTAGACTGATGTGATAATCACACCCTTGTATGTGAGGACATGATGCAAAGAGTCAGGGGGCAAATCAGTGGTCCTTGTGGGAATACCCCTAGCAAGGAGGAGAAGTAGAGAATAGTGGCTTGCCCAAAGTTATCCAGGAACATAACAACATAAGAACTACCTTGCTGGATAAGGCCCAAGGTCTATCTAGTCCAGCATCTTGTTTCACACATTGGCCCACCAGATGACTCCAAGAAGCCCACAGGGAAGAGATGATGGCATGACCTGTATCCTGCTATTGCTCCCCTGCAACTGGTATTGAGAGGCATTGTGCCTCTGAGGCTGGAGGTGGCCACCAGCCACCGGACTAGTAGCCACTGATAGACCTGTCTTCCATGAATTTTTCTAAGCCTCTTTTAAAGCCATCCAAGCTGGTGGCCATCACTACATCCCATGGCAAAGAATTCCATAGCAATAGCAATAGCAATAGCAATAGCAATAGCACTTACATTAATATACCGCTCTATAGCTGGAAGCTCTCTAAGCGGTTTACAATGATTTAGCATATTGCCCCCCAACATTCTGGGTACTCATTTTACCGACCTCGGAAGGATGGAAGGCTGAGTCAACCTTGAGCCCCTGGTCAGGATCAAACTTGTAACCTTCTGGTTACAGGGCGGCAGTTTTTTTTACCACTGCGCCACCAGGGGCTCTATTATAGTATATATCATAGCTCAAATATGCACTGTGTGAAAAAGTACTTCTTCTTGTTGGTCCTAAATTTTCCGACCATCAGTTTCATGGGGTGACCCCTGGTTCTAGTGTTGTGAGAGAAGGAGAAAAATCTCTCTCTGTCCACCCTCTCCACTCCATGCATAGTTTTATACACCTCAATCATGTCTCCCCTTAGTTGCCTCTTTTCCAAGGTAAAGAGCCCCAGACACTGTAGCCTAGCCTCATAAGGAAAGTGCTCCAGGCCTCTGATCATCTTGATTGCCTTCTTCTGCACCTTTTCTAGTTTTCACAATATCCTTCTTAAGATACGGTGACCAAAGCTGTAGACAGTACTCTGGAGGAAAGTACATAGTCGAAGTATTACATAGGAAGCTGCCTTATACCAAGTTGGACTAATGGTCCATCTAGCTCAGTATTATCTACGCTGGCTGGCAGAGGCTCTCCAGGGTTTCAGGCAGGTGTCTTTCCCAGAGCTCCCTGGAGACCTCCCATCATCCTCAGCCACAAAGGCTATGTCTGGGGATGATGGGAGTTGTAGTCCAACAACATCTGGGGGCCCAAGGTTAAGAAACCCTGTCCTAAACAGCTTGGGCCCTGGGTATTTAAGAGAATGTCTTCTTTGCCATAAACCCCACCACCCATTGAGATAATCAGGAGAGGTCTGTCTGCAATTGCTAGTGGCCCATCTGGTGGCTACTCGGGGACGGGCCTTCCCTGTTGCTGCCCCTGGAATTTGGAATGCGCTCCCTGTTGAAATAAGAGCCTCCCCATCTCTGACAGCTTTTAAAAAAACCCTTAAAGGTGTATCTGTTCACCCAAGCTTTTAATTAAATACTGTTTTAATAGTGTTAACATTGTGTTAAAATCTTAAATTGCTATAATTTTGCAACTTTTTCTGTTATTTGTATTGTTTCATTGTAAATTGCCCAGAGATGCAAGTTTTGGGCAGTATAAAAATATGTTACATAAATAAAATAATAAAAATGCAAAGCAGATGATCTACCACTGAGCTACAGCCCCATCTCCAGAGATTCTTCCTAGTCCAGGTCCAGGACCTGTACTTGACACACTACACCCCATACTGGCTCTCCCTTCTCCTCTCCATTGTATGAATATCTTTCCCATGTAAAGGCATAATGTGGGACAGTGATTAGGATACAGAAGCAACTGCATCTTGTTCTCCTCTCAGTTGCCAAGGTTGCACAAGGAGCATAGAGGGATGCAGCAAGAGACACGATCTAGCCCATTTTCAAGAAGATTAAGTCCTCCCCTTTAGATTAGTAAGAGGACACCGCCACAAATGTGTCCAAATTCTGGGAAACGGACCCGACCAAGAGCCTGTAATAGTATCTGTCCAGCTGCGTAGCCTCTCCTTCTCCAGTAATCTCTGTGCCTAAAATCAATACGCTTTGCTGAACCCCGTCCATTTGTCATGAGTGTTGTTTGTTTCCTGTGATGATTTCTTGTTCTCTTGCCAGGTAAGTCCTTGGCTAGTGTTGCAAGCCAAGTCTGGCTGTGCAAATGTGCCAATGAGACTGCCAGACAGCATAATGCTGGCTCCTGACCTAGCCACCTCCGAGAGGAAGCTGGCAGGGGAACATTAACTGTGTTTCCAAAGGCCACCCAGTGAATCTTGGGGCAGCTTCACAGGAATTAAAAGGTTGGAGGCAGACAGTTGTCTTCTAAAAGACTCACAGGGACTCGAGAGAAGAGTTTTCTTCTCATGCTGAGCACACAGATTTCTTCCATTGCAGTTTCTAGTCAAGCAGGCTTTGAAGCTGGGCAAAAGCTAGCCTACCAGTGGCCAGGGCAGGCTTTTGGGGGGCCCTGCACAGAAGCCCATTATGTAGCCTATTATCCAGCAAGAGACAGAGGCATGCAAACAGAGAATGTGCCTTAAAGCAGGGTTTCTCAAAGCTGAGTCCCGAGATGTTGTTGCACTACAACTCCCATCATTGCCAGACACAATGGCCAGATGTGGCTAGGCATGATGGGAGTTGTAGTCCAACAACATCTGGGGACCCAACCTTGCGAACCCTTGTATTAAAGCCCTGCACTAAATGACTTGTGCAAGCAACCCAAGTCACATGTCTATCACAGTAGAATCAATAGTTCCAAAACAAAAACAAGTAGAGCTTTGTTTTTAGATGATGTATGCCTGTGTCCTGGCAGGCATAATATCAGAAGAGGCTTTCCCTCCTGTTTGGGAGAGAAAAAGGGGCAGGGTTACTCTGTAGATGGTGCTTGTCGTCTGACCTCTTTGTAATTACCTCTGTTGGAATGCTGCTGTTGGATTACAACTCTGGTCACCATATTTCAAAAAGGACATTATAGAAGTGGAAAAGGTGAAGTAAAGGGCAACCGAGATGATCAGGGCCTCGAGCACCTTCTTGATGAGGCAAGGCTACAATATCTGGGGCCTTTTAGTTTGGAAAAAAGACAATTAAGGGGAGACATGATAGAGGTCTATAAAACTATTCACGGAGTGGAGAGAGTAGATAGACAGAAACTCTTACCCCTCCCTCAAAACACTAGAACCAGAGGTCATCTTCCCATGAAACTGAAGGTCAGGAAATTAGGGATTGACAAAAGGAAGTATTTTTTTCACACAGTGCATAATTAATCTATGGAATTCTCTGCCAAGGGATGTGGTGATGGCCACTAGGTTGGATGGCTTTTAAAAGGGCTTAGACAAATTAATGGAAGATGTCTATAAATGGTGACTAGTTTGGTGGCTATAGGCCACCTTCAGTCCCAAAGGCAAGATTCCTCCAAATACCCATTGCAGGTGAGCAACAGCAGGAGAGAGGGCATGTCCTCACATCCTGCCTATGGGCTTTTCGGAGGCATCTATTGGGCCACTGTGTGAAACGGAATGCTGGACTGGATGGACATTGGGCCTGATCCATCAGGGCTGTCCTTATGTCCTCCATAGGTCTGTTGCTAGCCTCAGGGCCCCAGCATCTGCCTACATTGAGACCTTCTGTGTAGCAGATTTAAGCCCATCCTTTGTTTCAGAGCAAGACCATGTGTGGGGAATAAAATGCTGAATCATTCCCTCCATGTTTGCTCAACAAAGGCTGTTGCTTTAAAAGTTAAACTATGTCTTTGGTAGTCCAATCGCTGCCAGCACACCCACTCTTTAACAGAGTTTATTCCCCCCACTGGTGTGGGCAAAATTCCAGGGAAACTCTCCTTCTTTTTGCCAATGGAAAAATACAAAAACCCATCCATGTGCAGCTTCCATGTGGTGAGAAAACCTGGTAGTTTGCTGAGCAATTAACATTGAGGCATGTTTGCACCAGAGTAAAACCCCTTTTCCTGAGTTAAAAATCCACACAGAGGCAGGTAAAATACAAAGAACAAAAAGAGAAAACTTTATTCAAAATACTACAGAGTGCTTCAGTCTGAGGCTTTCTCAGCTTTTAGTTACAGGTAAAGATACTCAGTGGTTATAAGTATACTTTAAAAAAGCACCCCTGTTGCAAGGAACAGGAGATATAGGAACCTTTAAAAGCACCTTTAAAGCTTACAGAGACTTTTGAAGCACCCCTGTATGGATAGAAAGGGTGCAGGCTAGTGCTTCTTAGTTTGTTACTTTACTGATAAAACTCAATAAACCAGTTGTAAGGAGTTGCAAAACACACCAAAGTAAAATAAGAAGTTTAATGTGAGCTAACAAACTGTTCCCTAGATTAAGAATTTCCATGAAGCTGAAGCCAAAGCCCTGGCTTCTCTCTTGAACTCACCAAATTCATGGTGGGGACTTCAGGCCCCTGCAGTCCTAACTTCCCAGGATTGCAGTCCTCCTGGTTGCCACCATTGCCTGGCCAGCCAACCTGCTTGGCTCCAAGTGAGGACAAAGAACCCCTTCTTTTCCTGCTGCAAGGCCCTCAAGGGCCTGCCCACCGTGTGCTGAGTGGCTGTTCCCTAACCTGTCAGTCAGGACAGGGTTCACTTCCGGTTAACTCTTTAGGGGAAAGGAAAAGCTGTTATTGGCTGATCATTACACTCTGAAACTGGCCATGCCAGTGGTGAATGTGGGGTGAGTGTAGGGGCAGCTCATTCATGAGGCCAGGTGAGGCAGCAGTGTCTGTCTATGGGGCTGTGAATATGGGCATCCCGCCTCATCCCCCACTGCCCACAGGAATAACCTCCCCTCCCCTGCTGCTCTCTGCTGCCTCCAATTTGTCCTGCCTACTGACCCAGATGTGCCACCCATTGGTGTATCCCAGCTAGCAAGTGCTTCGCTAGCCAGCTGGATGGCTTCCACTCTGTCTCTTGCTCCAGCTTAATTTAAGGCAGGAGTTCTCAAATTTGGGCCCCCACATGTCGTGGGGCTATTGTAGCTGGGGATGATGGGAGTTGTAGTCCAACAACATTTGGGTATTCAAGTTTGAGAACCCTTGGTTTGAGGGATCAGCATCACCCTTTCCATGCAGTCTCTGCCCTGCAGTACCCTTGGGGCACAATTCATTCAGAAGTCCTCCTGCACCAGAGCACTGTGGTGCTGAATGCAGCTCACCAATCGTGTACTGCGGTCATCTGAACATATTAAGTTGCATTGTACGAAGTCGGTGTTGCCCACAATGACTAGCAATGGCTCTCTGGGACCTCAGGCAGGTGTCTTTCCCAGGCTTGCTTCATGAGATCCTTTCTGTCAGTTGCTTGTCCTCCCCTTTGTATTCAAAGTTCCAGGCAGGCAGCAAAAGCACCAACCTATGATGACTAGTGGGTGTGTGGCATTCAGTTTGTGTTTGAAGTACTACCACCAAAGCTTTTAATACCTTTCTGATGGATTGGAGAAAAGAGTGGTGCTGGGGACGGGGGGAGTGTTCACACACCACAAGCAAAGATGACTCTGGCCACCTTCAGACATAACGCCAAACCAAAGGCAACTATTACAGAGGTTCGATTTTTGTGGTTATATGAATGTGTGAAACCATGGTTTTGTCACCCAACTGACCAAGGTTTTTGACCCCAAACCCTAATCTGAACCTTCAGTTAGTAGTGAGTTTCACTGCTGGAACCTCAGGTTTGAAGGCGGCATCCTGTCATCCGAATTCTGCTGCCATCGTAACCTGGGTTTTGTGCTGTGACTACTCCCAAAACCATAGAGAGGGTAGCTCAGACCAGCCCAGAAATATGTCAGAACTGTGCCTGCCATGCTTCTCACTGGCTGCCTCTCTGAACAGTTGCCCCGCCCTCCACAGTCTCCACACTCCTTCTCTGTTGCCAAGCAACAGGGATGCCACATAACTGCATCCCAAGCTTCAATGCATGTAAAGGGAAAGCACCACATTGGGGAAAGCCCACTTTCTACAGCATCTTATGGTCCCCCCTTTGTCAATCTGCACAAAAAGGATGGGGTGACACGACAGGGACAGTGGGAGAGGACTCCAGCATTAAAGGGCTGTGGAAGTATTTATTTATTTATTTTTATTTTATTTAACATATTTTTACACTGCCCAAAACTTATGTCTCTGGGCGGTTTACAACAAAATAAAAACAGGAAGTAAAACATTAGTTAAAACAAAAAGTTTAAAACATTACAACAATTTAAAATTTTAAAACAATATTTTAAAACAGCATTAAAACCATTAAAATGATATTAATTAAAAGCCTGGGTGAACAGATGTGCATTTAAAGACTTTTTAAAGCTGTCAGAGATGGGGAGGCTCTTATTTCACGAGGGAGCACATTCCAAAGCCTTGGGGCAGCAACAGAGAAGGCCTGTCCCTGAGTGGCCACCAGACGAGCCGGTGGCAAATGCAGATGGACCTCTCCTGATGATCTCAGTGGGCGGTGGGGTTCCTGACAAAGATGACGTTCTCTTAAATACCCAGGGCCCAAGCTGTTTAGGGCTTTATAGGTTATAACCAACACCTTGTATTTTGCCCGGAAACATATTGGCAGTAATGTTTGTGTATGTGCACAAATGTTAATGTTTGTGTATGTGCACAAACACATGGAGCTCGAGTGACACCAGGAACTGGGCAACTCAGTTGTATCCCAACAAAGATCACACATGCCAGGGGAGTGATACCACATCGCTTGGCAGAAATACCCATGTGCTGACCCAGTGTAGGAACCAATGGAAACCCCATCCATGGAAACCTTCTGTTGTCCAGTCATATAAAGAAAGAGACAACATCTATCCCCGCAAATCTCCTGTCTGTATCTGTCCATTTGCTTCTGTTACTTGAGAAACCTGCAATGCATACCTTGGCACGTTGTCCGGCATGCAGGACCTTTAATTGCCATTTCCATTCAAGAGAGTTTGACAGCTTCCATCTGGGGAAGGGGAGGGGCTGCATGCACAAGGAACCCTTTCATCAATAACACAGCTGATCAAGTGTGGCTTACGTTCTCTTCTCCACCAGGCTGCTTGTGATCCTTGTGATCATAGGGGCTTGATCCAGGCTCCCCTGCACACTTCCCGCTAAACTCCTGCAAAACTCCTACATCCTGTTTGCTATCCCTGTTCGCTATGCTCTGTTCGCTATGTTCTCGGGCCTTCACCTCATATGTAGAGTCAATTCTTAAGCGGTTCTGTTTTATTTTTTGCACAAGTTGTTTATTATTATTATTATTATTATTATTATTATTATTATTATTATTATTATTTTGCACAAGAAGGGGGGCCAAGCCCTTCCACTTGGGTGAAAACATGCAGTCTTGGTCATACTTCATGATGAAAAGAACCACCCTGGGTTACACCTGGATATTGGTTACAGGGATGGGTTCGAAAGGACGTGTGACGACAACACGTGCAATAGATGTATGTTCCTTCTCCCAGAACCTCTCTCATGAGAGTGACAGGCCACAGAGACACACATGCAGGCCAGAGGGTTGTTGCTGCCCAGCCCAGTTGCTAGATCTGTGCAAAGCCTGGGGAAGGGTACCCTGGCAATAGCATGCTCAGTCCCAGTGAGTGCCACAAAGCACGAGTCCAAGCACTCCCTCTGGCAGTCTGGCCTCCTCACAACACATAACCATGGGTGTGGCGGGTTTTTGTTTTGTTTTGCCCTGCATGTCCAGTGCCTGGCTTGCCAAGCTTTGCTCTAATCTGTGGGTGCCCTGCACCGGGATGCCACATGGTGGCCAACTGACATATGCTGCAACGCTGATTCTAGCCTGGGCCATTTGAATGTGGACTATGATCTATCCCTGGTGTTTCCCTACTCTGCCCACCTGAGACTGCCCAGATACATGGAGTGGCCCAGACTCCTTGGGAGCCTTGAAGGGCTGAGTGGAGATGGGGAGGTACAGAGTATGAGTTCTATTATTAACCAGAGATACTGGGAGCCCCACCTCAATGGGGTTCTCTAGAGTTGGATCATCTACCTCCAGTGCAGACCCAAAGCTCATACAGCCTCTGGTCCTCTCCAGTGGACTGGCCCTCTCCTGAGAGGGCTAATCCCTGGCCAGCAAGCCAACATGGGGGCAGGAGTGTGTTGGGTCTTTCTGGGCTGCTTGGCCTGGGTCTACCCTTCCAAGGGCATCCTTTGTCACAGTGGACCAAACCCCGGGATCCTTTGCCCGCCCTCATATACATACGGATTTTATTTACTTTTTATCATATTTACATACCACCCAAAATGTATGTCTCTGGGCGGTTTACAATAAAATCAATATAAATTAAAACAAAATTAAAAGAACAAAACATTAACACAATGGGAGAGGCAGCCAGCGATATAACACAATGTAAGAATTGTAAAAAAAAACTGTTAAAAACTGTAGATCCAGTTAAAAGCCTGAGTGAACAAATGTGTCTTGACTGCCTTTAAAAGGTTGTTAGAGATGGGGCAGCTCTTATTTCAACAGGGAGTATATTCTAAAGCCTTGGGGGAGCAACAGAGAAGGCCCATCCCTGAATAGCCACCAGATGAGCTGGTAGCAACTGCAGACAAACCTCTTCAGATGATTTCAATTGGCGGTGGAGCTCATGGTGAAGAAGACATTCTCTTTAAGCACCCAGGGCCTAAGATGTTTAGAGTTTTATAGGTTATCATCATCAACACCTTGTATTTTGCCCATTATCTGCAGCCAGTGTAGCTCTTTCAACACAGGAATCATATGGTCTCTCCGAGATGACCCAGAGACCAACCTGGCTGCTGCATTCTGAACCAGCTGTAGTTTCCAGGCTACATACAAGGGCAGCCCCACAGAGAGCACATTGCTGGTCTGGAGGTTACCAGCAGATGTACCACTATTCTGAGTATCTCAAGAAACGAACACAGCTGGCGTATCAGCCAAAGCTGATAGAAGGCACCTCTGGCTACCACCTCAACCTGGGACACCAGGGAGAGGTTTGGTTCCAGAAGCACCCCCAGACTGCATACCTGTTCCTTCTGGGGAAGTGTGACCCCATCCAGACTGCATCTCAATGATTGTCTGCGGGATGATTCCCAGGCTCACAGACTAACCACAGGTTCATCTACCAAAGGTTTCACGCTACATCCGAAGGCGGCCACTGTCTCACTTAACTCTCTGAAAGAGCTGTTACTTGCTTTCAGCCTGTTTTCTCTTTTCTTTTCTGTTCCTCCTTGCTTGATCTCTCACCGCCTGCTACAATGCAATTGTGTTTCAGCAAAATCCTGTCTGTAAGCAATTAACAATACTATTTCCTGGGATGGTGTAATGCCTGTGGTCTATTTAACAGGCCTTAGAACATTTGCTTTGGTGAATGCTTAGATTGCCAGGAAATCCGTAAGTGTTTAATAATGTACAGTCAGAAGCCAGTAGGTCAGGCCTGCAAAGTCTGGGACCTAGCAAGAGGGAGGAAGTCTGACAGCCATGTACAGAGGGCTTTCTCTGTTACACCAGCTGCTAAAGGAGATCTAACTGGACCCATTGTTATTGCTGTTCGGATGTCACCAAAGGATCTTTTCATCTCCAAAGGTGTTTGGCCTGGTTACTTAGACCCTTTTGTCTGATGGCCTTAGTGTTTGGAGTGGGCTCTTTAAAAAGAAAAAGGAAAAGGAAAAAAGAGGCATAGGGAACTGCCTTACACTGAGTCAGTGTTGCCTACTCTGACTGGCAGCAGCCTTCCAGTGTTTCAGATGAGGGTCTTTCCTAGCCCTACCCGGAGATCCCAGAGACCTTCTGTATGCAAAGCAGATGCTCTGTCACTGAGTTACAGCCCCTCCTGCTCAGCTATATCTCCACCCCCACTGTCTTCCTTTTTAACTGCCTTTTAAAGAAACCTCTACTGTAAGGAACACACACACCTGATATAAGTGGCAAACAAAGCGTTTTTTAAACATGGAAAGGCTGGATAAACATGCTTGAATGAACAGAAAGGTAGACAGATAGACGGCGTTTCCACTCATTCCTCCAGTGTGATTTCGCATGACCAATTATCTGCCATATGTGTATTTTGTAACTGCAGGAGGACATTGTGATAAGGAGCAGGTGATGATGAAGAGAAGAGAAGGGTCACATTAGACATATGGGCAGACCCATCCTTCTTCGGGATTTTGTTGTCGGTTTTATCGTCACCGCTGAATTCAGGACCTACTCAGGCACTGAGAACATCACAGCTTATGTATTGGGTTCTATACAGCAGTCTGGCAGGGTCCCTAATACAAGTCTGCCTCGTGGCTTCTTCAAGGCCAAAGCAAGAGAAGGAGGCCGATGGCTGAAATGCTGCACAGTTAATTCACTCTGCCTAAATGTGACATGAGCACCACCGTACCCTTGCCTCCGCTTCTTGGATCCAGGCCACTCTCTAAACCGCTCTTTCACTACTCACTTGCATTTAGCATAAATGTCCTCACCATTCAGTAGATAAGCTAGTTCTGTGTAAAGAGTATATGTGCAAACACAAATGGTAGTTATGCTGGTAACCTCGAGACTAGATTACTGCAACACACTCTGTGTTGGGCTGCCTTTGTATGTTGTACGGAAACTGCAGTTGGTGCAGAATGTGGCAGCCAGGTTGGTCTCCAGGGCAACCTGAAGATAGCATATCATTCCTATTTTCAAAGAACTGCACTGTCTGCCAATATGTTTCTGGGCAAAATACAAAGTGCTGGCTATTACCTATGAAGCCTTGGAAGGCTTGGGACCAGGGTATTTTAGAGAGTGCCTTATTCGCTATGAACCCTGCCACCTATTGAGATAATCAGAAGAGGTCTCTTTGCAGTTGCCATTGGCTCGTCTGGGGGTGACTCAGAATCCAGCCTTCTCTATAGCCACCCCAGGGCTTTGGAACACGCTATTTTCCTATCTCTGACTGCTTTCAAAAAAATCACTTAAGGCACAATTGATTACTCAGGCCTTTTGGTTACATTTTTAAAAATTGCTTCAAATTGTTTCCCTTTAACTTTGCTGTGTTAAAAAAAAGTAAACCACCTGGGAAGGCCTCTGTTAGGTGGTATAAAAATATGATAGATAGATAGATAGATAGATAGATAGATAGATAGATAGATAGATAGATAGATAGATAGATAGATAGATTTCTCATGATCCTAATCAGGGTGGGAGAACAAACGAACATAAGCAACACAGCATACTTTTCACACAGTGGCCCACCAGATGCCTTCTGAGAAGCCCTCAGGCAAGAGCTGAGGGCATGTCCTCTCTCCTTCTGTTACTCCCCTGCCACTGGTATTTAGAGGCAACTTGCCTATGAGATGAGAGGTGGCCCACAGCCACCAGCCATGGATAGACGTGTCCTCCATGAATTGGTCCAAGCCCCTTTTAAAGCCATCCAAGCTAGTGGCCATCATTCCATCCTATGGCAAAGAATTCCATAGATGAATGATGCTCCCACACAGTTCCTTTCCCCTCCTCCTACCTTGATGTTTGGTTTTACACAAATCTTGACGGGGGGTGTACACAGCTCTCCTGTGTTGGCCAATTCCCCCTGCCCTGAATAGGATCACGAAAACAAGCCTAGTAAGCAGAGCATGGGGCTCTTTTCTGACATCCAAATAACTTACAGGACCTGCCCCTCTGCACAGGCTGACTGAGCATCCGCTGCAAGTCCATGTTCACTAAGCTGGGGGGATCTTTATGGATCTGGAGCTATAAGTATCTTGAGTGCTTCGCCACAACACTCTTGCGCTGCCAGAGTGTCTTCGATGCATGCTGTGTCATATTAAGCTGTGGGTGTTTGCTCTGAAGTTTTCCACTGTGATCCTTGCCCATGTCCTCCTTCCCCATTGCCATCTCCATATGTGTTTGAGAAATACTCATGTCATGAAGCTGCAGGGGGCTGCTGTCGGTGTCTAGACCCTTGTCCAATTTCCACCATGCTGGAATCATCAATGCCCCTCTTTTCTTCTCCCGCACACTTGTTTTCCTCCCACCTCCCTCTCCACCTTCCCACTGGCAGCCTGTGCGACTCTCATCTTCCCTTGCTTAATAACAGTGAGTCACTATTCACACAACACTAAATTAAGCTGCTAATTAAATATGGGGTTTTTCTTGTCAGGGCTCTAGACTTGCTGTACTTAAACAGCACGCTCAATTATTATTTGCTTGCTTTCTCCTTCAATCCAAAACATTTCGTTCGGCTCGACTGAACTGAAAACAAGCCCACTCTTGCACAAGCATAGATTTGATTCTCTTTGGACCTTGTGGTCATTGTGTACCAAAATCAAATTCTGTACTTCAGTGCAACAAAGGATGGGGAAGCAATTGCAGTATTGGAAGGGTGTCCAAGCATCACTTCCTTGGGACCAGTACAAATTTGTAAGATGGACCTCTTTCCTCTCCTCTCCCTGCCACGAATGCGCTTTTTAGTCCACAAGCCAGGCCCACAAATTTTGACCATGGGTACCATCTCAGGGGATGGATGCTCACCATAATTTTCAGCAATGTCTAGCACCCTAGAGATGGAAAATAGGTGATAGCATTGTTCCATCTACAGCTTTCAGTGTGTTCTCATCCCTTCTTTATCTCTGTCCCTCAACAATTAGGGCTAAATGGCAGTCATTTTTGCACAGATTTTTGCCCATTTTCATTTCCATTCCTCTGACAATATTGCTAAAATTGTATAGTAGTTTTTGTGTTTTTCAAAACCTTTTCAAACTTTTAAAACATCATTACAAAATTGGCCACTGCCGGCCCAATGGTCAGGACAATAAAAGCATGATAACACTCTGAAAGCTGAAAGTACTGCAGTGCTATCACCTATCTTCCATCTCTAGAGCTGTAGACCTTGTCAGAAATCACAATCAGCATTCATCCCCAGAAATGGTACCAGCCACTCCAGCTGGTTCATTTTTGTATTGACACAGTGAAGGCTTGATGGTTGCCCTTCAGCTTCTGTCAGTCCCTTGTTTAAGTTCCTTGCATTTCTTGCTGCCGGATTTTCACTTACAGCCAACCATGGCAATATGGCAGGTAAGTATATTTATTAACAACAACAACTTATATACCACTTTTCAAGAAAAGGTTCCAAAGTGGTTTATATATAGAAATAATAAATAAATAAGATGGATTCCTGTCCCGAAAGAGCTCACAATCTAAAAAACAACACTAGCAACAGTCACTGGAAGTACTGTGAAGTGAGTGGATAGGGCCAGTTACTCTTACCCTGCTAAATAAAGAGAATCATCATGTTAAAAAGGTGCCTCTTTGTCCAGTTAGCAGGGGTAACAGTGACAAATGCTTTTTCGATGCTGTTCCGTTCCTGGGATCCATCCATTCTTCTGTGCACTTGAACAATAACTTTTTTACTCCCATCTGTTCTGCAACCTACACATCCTATTAGCACCAATGGTTTTCATTGTCCCTGGGATCGCAGTGCCCCTGATTATTATGGTACTTGTCTCTCCCTCCGGCTGCCACAGCCTTTTGGCTCTTCCCATAGGAAATGCCAAGAGGACTGAAGTGTAGAATCCAGAGGAAAGAATTGTGGCACACAAGGAGCAGGCAGGAGAGTAGGACTATGCATATTAATAGTTTAATGAAACAAGTCTTGATTACAGAAAGGCAAGTGCAGGCTGCTTTCTCTTCTCCTGCTGCTTCTTGTATGGTATGCCTGCCCCGCCTCCAGTCTAGGACTGAACTAAAAACTGTAACTAATCTAGAACTTGTCCTGGATCAAGGAATAGATTCACTAGAAAAACTAAGGAAATCTGGGACTTGTAGTTTGTGAGTGAATGTGTCCCATAAGGAGACACATCTTCTTGACTCCCCTATAGCTCCCGGTACTCAGGCTGCCTTTGCACAAACCAGAGGTGAAGGGGGCAGAGGTTCCATTTCGTGGTTGTCTCAATGTCTCAAAAAGCCGCTGTTTTGTCACAAAAAGTCTCCTCCTCCTCCTCCTCCTCCTCCTCCCCCTCCCACTACTACTACTACTATGATGAGTATTTATATACCATTCTTCACAAAGCAAAATGCATATATAAAATGGTCCCCTGTCCCCAAAGTGCTCACAATATGACCTGAGGTTTCTAAGCAGAAATCATAATCCAAATCTTGAGTTTGTAGTGAGTTTTGCTGCTCCAACCCCGAGGTTTGAAGGTGGCATCATGTTGTCCGAATTCTGCTGCTGTTGTAACTTGAGTTTTGTGCTGTAAGGTAAAAGTGTGCCATTAAGTTGATTTCGACTCCTGGCGCCCACAGAGCCCTGTGATTTTCTTTGCTGTGGCTGCTACCAAAACTATAGAGAAGGCAGCTCAGACCAGCCTAGAAATGTGCCTGCTGCACTTCTCATTGTCTGCCTCTCTGAACACCCTCTCTTGCCACCCATTGTTTCCACACTCTGCTTGATTCACCCATAGGGAACAATGGGGAACTCTAATCACCCTGTTGTTTACCATGAGTAGGTCCTAGGGACACCGAAGTGGGTTGGGTGATAGGGCATTACCCAGCCTACCTGCCCCCAACCCACAAAACAATTGGGCGATCATGCAATTTTAAATAATTATATTGAATTATTATCTGGTCAGTAGGTCATTGACACAGATAACAATGAGTTCCCCATTGCTCCCTATAGGCGATTCAAGAATTTCCCACAAATTTCCAATTACATTCATCTAACTGGCTGGCTATGGGCAGCCGGTTCGCCAAATTGATTCAATTTTTTGCAATTAGATTTGAGGTCAAATCGAATAGCAAAAAATGATTCATGCACACCCCTAGTCCTGAGGCACAGCAGTTGGGGAACACCACTATAGAGGAAGGCTGGGCCAACAGTTCTGAGTTTAGAATCTTGGCTTTTCTGTTCGAACACTGCTTCTTATTGGCTACAGAAAACCTCTCAAGTTCTGGACAACAGATACAGGCTCAAGCATGGTCTACAATTGAGGCTCAATTCTTTGTGATGATGGGCTTGCAACCCAAGATGCCCCTCTCCTCTGAACCTCTAGGCCTAGCTAAAGTGCCCCCTCCTTACATAGGAACATAAGAAGCTGCCTTATATCAGACCATTGGTCCATCTAGCTCAGTATTGTCTACATTGACTGGCAGCAGCTCTCCAAGGTTTCAGATGGGTGTTTCCCAATCCTATCTGGATATGCCAGGGAAAGAACCTGGGACCCTCCACATGCAAAGCAGATGTTCTATACCTTCATCCTCTTTCTCTATCCATGCTTGGGCAATCAGATTTTTGGTATTCCTACATATTGAAAACAAGAATGTCATACAAGAATATGGTCCAAAAGTTCATCTCATACATCATTCTGTTTCCGTCTTTTATCCAGATGTTGACTTATTCGAATAAGACTGCTGATTCTTATGGGTGATATTGCTGGCGGTCCAGATGATGTTTTGCACATCCCATAACTTCCTTGCATGATCAGTTTACCAATTCACAAAATACTGTCCAGACAATTGTATTTTCCAGGGGTGAGGTGGCATGCAACATTTAACCTTTCAACATAGGAACAAAGGAAGCTACCTTACACCATGTCAGACCATTAGTTCATCTGGCTCAGTATTGTCTACGCCAGTGTTTCTCAAACTTTTTGGAGTCAAGGACCGCTAAATTCTTCGTGCAGAGTTTCAAGGACCGCTACATTCTTCATGCGCAGTTTCCCGGACCAGCAGTTAGTAAAGGGGTTTCAAGTCTGTCTGTCTATCTATCTATCTATCTATCTATCTATCTATCTATCTATCTATCTATCTATCTATCAGACTTCTATACTGCCCAAAACTTGCATCTCTGGGCAGTTTAGAATGAAAATAATATAAGCATTAAAATAATTAAATTTGGAATCTTTTGCAAACATGGAATATTAGGGGTTCTTAACCTTGGGCCCCTCAGTTAAACTCCCATAATCCCCAACAATGGCATTTGGCCATTATGGCTGGGGATTATGGGAGTAGAAGTCCACCAACGTCTGGGTACCCAAGGTTGAGAACCCCTGAATCTAAAAGCCTGGGTGAACAAATTTGTCTCCAGTATGTCTGGAGTGGAGGTGCTTGTGATTACTCAATGGAGAGGGGATGTTGGGCCATTAGAAAAATTCAAAAGCTACATGGGGCCAATGAAAACAACATACAAGCAAACCCCACTGATGCAAGAGGGAAACAGCGTTCCCTCTCAAGGCGCCTCGACTACAACAGGCAGCTCGGTTTCACTCAAACAACCTTTGGCTGCAAACAATGAGCATGCAAGAACCAGCAGCCCTTCAAGTGGCGCCCACTGCCATACTTTTTCCTCCATGCCCCCGCACCGCATACAGTTTGAAGTTGTAAAGATAGGGAATAAGATAGCTGTAGGAAGATCTCAGCAGCATGTGGAGGCAAGGCACAAGAAGGGTCCCATGCCTCCGTGATACTCTTCCTCTTCCGTGCCATGTGCAAAACTGAGGAAGTGAGTGCCTTGATTTCAGTTGGGGGGGGGGTTGACTCCCAGTCAGGGACCGGCACTCAACCCTTCGGGGACCGGCAGCGGTCCAGGGACCGGTGGTTGAGAAACACTGGTCTACGCAGACTGGCAGCAGCTTCTCCACGGTTGTGGGCAGAAATCTCTCTCAGCCCTTTCTTGAAGATGCCAGGGAGGGAACTTGGAACCTTCTGTGTGCAAACATGCATAAGCACTTCCCAGAGTGGCCCATCCCCCTAAGGGGGATATCTTGCTGTGCTCACACATGTAGTCTCTCATTCAAATGCAAACCAGGGCAGAACCTGCTTAGCAAAGGGTACAATTCATGCTTGCTGCCACAAGACCAGCTCTCCTCTGCATGGCGCAAATTAGTAAGGACTTATATTTTTGGGTGATGTGGCATCTACCAGGGCTATAGAAAACAAACAGATACCAGAATATTTACCAACTTCTTCTTTTTCAAACTGCTCATACGCTTGTGGTGGATTGCCAAGTTGGAATAAGGAGACTGATGCTACACTTTTAAATACAGCCACTGATGTTTCCCCCACCATTTATCTCTGTGCTACGAAAAGATTCGGCTGCTTAGTTTCTGCATAGGAACATAGGAAGCTGCTATATACTGAGTCAAACCATTGGTCTATTTAGCTCAATATTGTCTTCACAGACTGGCAGCGGCTTCTCCAAGGTTGCAGGCATGACTTTCTCTCAGCCCTATCTTGGAGATGCCACGGAGGGAACTTGAAACCTTCTGCTCTTCCCAGAGCGGCTCCATCCCCTCAGGGGAATATCTCACAGTGCTCACACATCAAGTCTCCCATTCATTTGCAACCAGGGTGGACCCTGCTTAGCTGAGAGGACAAGTCATGCTTGCTACCACAAGACCAGGGCTCCTCTCCTCTCCATGCTGAGAGGAGGGCCAGTAAAAAAGAAAGAAAGCTGGCAACCCTTTCTGCAAGTGAGATGGCCCAAATTACTATTTCAGATTAAAGAAATGGGCCCAGATTTGATTTCTCATGAGGGAGGCATTTTATTATGGTGTGTAGATTCTGCCTCACCAAAGGAGCCGTAACTCAGTGTCCAGCTGCTATTAAAAGGCATAGGAACAATGTCAGTAAGAAAGGTGGCAACCCTACGTCTGAAACATGATGGCAGGGCAACTACCCCTGGGGAGAGAGGCAGAAGAGGCTAGTGTCTAGGAAGTATTGTACAGGATATTGAAGATATAACAGATAACCTTTTTGATCATTTTGGGACTGGTGAAGCCCGCCGCATATTTAATATTTTGAAAATTGCACAGAGGCTTACAAGGCTACTGTAGTAGCACAGACATGGTGTTTGGGTTTTTGGGGTTGTTTTTTTTAAACACAGCACCCAAACCCTGAGCTAACCTTTTGTTTCTCAGACAAATGCTCTTTTGTACTGTGGATGTATGGTATTTTCTTCTGGTTTTAAATTGGTTCCTTGATTTCTCTCGTTCTTTCTTTATCTGCTCTCAGAGACTTTTCCTGATTAGAAGAGATTTTGCACTTCACTACTTGATTAAATAATGAATACATTTCTGTTTGATTTGCAGTTGCTTACTTAATTAAATTTCTTTTCAGTGCCCCAATTTTCATTATAATTTCAATTTTGCATTTAATCACTGTGTTGTTCTTTGCTGCCACCTTTCCTAATAGGGGTCTATTCTCCTGTCAGAACGCTTGGAGAGCTCAGATGGGAATTACATGCATATATCAAGGGCAGAAAGAAAATCTTCTATTGGTGCAGTTATTTGAGAAGTTAATGAGGGAAGGGAGAACTTAAAAGAGGTTGGAACATTTTTGGTCCATGCGTGTTTCAAAGGAATCTCCATCCAAATACCTATGGAAAGTAGCATGAAAATATTAGAGCCTATTAATCTTTCTGTATTTATTTATGCATAATTGTGATGAAGACACTGTCCCTCTAGTTTAAACCTAACCCAGAATATGCACTATAAATCGTACAAGTGCTAGAGAAATTGTGCCAGACAAGAGCAGGCTCATCAGCTGTCCCTCTTCAGGAAGAAAACTACTACTACCATTAGGATTGATTTATCTCCTTTCCCTCTTTGAATCCTCCTGGTAATTTGACCTCTTTCTGCTTCATTTTGAGTAAAGTGCTTCCAGTAAGTTGAGCACTGCAAGAGCTGAGCTGCTGGTGACCTAAACTTTGCAAGAGCTGGATTGCAGAGCAAACCAGAGTTGCTTCTGCGCCTGGGCTCTTACTCTTATGCCTCATTAATTTCAATGGATCTTGGCAGAAGGAGTTCCCAGTGGATTGTGCCCCACATAATGATGTTGCATCCCAATCACAGTTGTGTATGTGTACTGGTGTGCCTTATGTCACACTAGTTACAGTGTATCTGAGGCTCTATGCATGCAGATACTGTGATCAGAGTCTTACATGGATGGGGCTTAGACGGTCAACACATTCTCTACCAATGCTCAGTTGTTTACAGGAGAGAGTTGTCTGATATTTGTGATCACATTAAAGCAGACCTTCTCCAGGCTGCTGACCAGCCCTATTGTAGTGTAGTGCTCTTCACTGTAAGGCCTGGGGACCAGTGGCAGACCCATATACCCTAAATTAGTCCCTAACTAATGGTAATTGGGCCTGTATGAAACTTCGGCCAAATCTGAATACCCTGTACCATCCTAGCACCATGCAGAGACCACTAGTCAACCTGTGAACTGCTGTGCTTTTTGTTTCTGCTGGGAGCGGGGGGGTGTTGTCTAAGGGAAATGGATCTCTCAAGCCCATGTACCACCTTGGAAGCACTGCACAAAGTGCTGGAAAATATAGCCATTCCCAGTGCTTTCCTCCTAGAGCTCCTAAGAGAGGGCTCCATCTCTCTTAAAGGGCCATCCCAGTATTGAAAAAAGCACATTATTGTGCAGTGGGAAAATGGTTCTCACACTGAAGGGTTTTTTTGTTGTTGTTTATTTTATTTTTGTTTGTGGCCAAAGTGAACTCCACTTAAAAAACAATGGCCACATTTGCATGTAATGCAAAACTGGAGTTAAACGGTGCAGAGGATATAATTCCATTATATCCAAATGGGTACAACCATGGTTTTGTGGCAAAAGTGACCTAAGGTATGCCCCTCCAAACTTCACTTTGAACCTTCAGTCTGTAGTACGTTTTGCCGCCCCAACCTGAGGTGCCTTTTCCCTCTGCAAAAATTTGCTGCCCATTAGCAAGGTATATTGGAATTTTATGATCCATGCTTATTTCAGAGAAATCTTGCAAATTACTGAAGAAATGTGAAGTAGCTCCACTATCCAAATATATATTTTCTAGTTGCATCAATCCAGCAGATAATTTCCCTTGCAATGCATAATTTTCCTTTATTCGTTACTTTCTTTTCTCTGCTTTCACCATCATAGGTAAGTCTGTTTGCTAGAAAGTCCATTTTTCTGGAATGTACTCTTATTTGCCTTTCTCTGTTGGAAACAATTTCCTTCCTTTTTATTAGGGCATGCATTTCTCAAATGTGAAGTATTCCCACATATAAAGGATTGTGTGCCATCAGCTGCAGGTGACCTTGGATTTTTGACTAATTTTTCCCTTTCTGTTTACTTTTTCAAGTTAAATTATTGCAAACACTCCTGCACAAAACTCAAAGTTAGATTTTCTTTAATTAGTATTAAGTTAATAATATTTTCATACTCTTTATGCAAGGTATTAAGCAAAAGTCCAATTTTTGCTGGTTGTGGCATATGTATCTCTTGCATTTTGAACTTTTTCAGTATTCCCAAAAGTGAGCATATGTGGTCTTGCAAACACTCTCCCACTTTGAATCTTTTATTATACAACAGCAGCATAAGAATAACTTGAGTATTCATGGTTCTTTGTTTAAAGATCTCCTTTTAACTTTCCCACATTTCTTTAGCTGCAGTTTTATCTTCTATATTATAGCCAGAGATATGTGTCAAATTGCTTGTTTGTTTGCAGAATCCCATTCTTTTTGTTTTCTTTCATTTTCCTCCTGAACATAATATAGTTTAAGTGTATTTAGCAACATCTTGACTCTGAATGACCATTTTCTGTAGTTTGCATCGTTCAGCAGTTCAATAGTAGGATGCTTGCTTACAGATACAGAAATAGCTGTCTTATTATTTATTTATTTATTACATTTATATACCGCCCCATCCAAATGGCTCTGGGCAGTGCACAGTAACAAAAACAAGACCTGCAAATCAGTCATTTTAAAGACAACCAGTACAAAACCCTTTAAAAACAGTTAAAAACATTAACAATTAAAACAGTTTTAAAACCCTGGAAGAGCAGGCCAAACAGCTCTCCTGAAGGCCAATAATGAATTCAAATTACAGATTTCTACCAGGAGTGCATTCCATAGCCCAGAGCAGCTACAGAGAATGCCCACCTCTGAGTCGCCACCAGACGTACCGGTGGTAACTGGAGACAGACCTACTCAGATGACCTTAACTTGTGGTGGGGATCATGCAGAAGAAGGCGCTCTCTAAGGTAACTCGGACATAAGCTGTTCAGGGCTTTAAAGGTAATAGCCAGCACTTTGTATTTTGCCTGGAAACATATCAGCAGCCAGTGCAACTGTTTCAAAACAGGCATAATATGGTCTCTCTCGGGTCACCCCAGAGAACAGTCTGGCTACCGCATTTTGAAGTTTCTGAGCTACGTACAAAGGCAGCCCCACATAGAGTGCATTGCAATAGTCAAGCCTGGAGGTTACCAGTGGATGCATCACTGTTTTGAGGTCATCCTCTTTAAGGAATGGACACAGGTGTTGAATCAGCTGAAGCTGATGAAAAACACTCCTGGCCATAGCCTCCACCTGTGATATGAGAGTGAGGCCTGGATCCAAGAGTACTCTCAAGCTGCGTACCTGTTCCTTCTGGGGGAGTGTAACCCCATCCAGCACAGGAAAATCTACTCATCCCTCAAATTCTGAGCCCCTAAAATGAGCACTTCCATCTTTCTTAGATTCAGTTTCAAATTGTTATCCCTCATCCAGCCCATTACTGCCTGTAGGCAGGCATTTAGGGAATGAATACCATTTCCTGATGATGCTGATGATGCTGATGATGATGATGATGAGGAGGAGGAGGAGGAGGAGGATGACAATGAGAAATATATTTTGGTGTCATCAGCATACTGATAACACCCTGCACCAAATTTCCTGATGATCTCACCCAGCGATTTCATTTGGATAGTAAAACGCATTGGTGACAGAATGGATCCCTGAGGGACTCTATTTTTGTTTATTTTATTTATTTATTGTTAAATTTATATACTGCCTTTCATTAAAAACAATCCCAAGGCAGACTTCATATAACTGTTCCTGTTTTGAGGAGCAACTGTCACCAAGCTTCACCATCTGGAATCTACCTGAGAGATAGGAGCGCAAGCTTCTGCAAAGCAGTGCCCCCTATCCCCAGCTCCCTCAGGTGATCCAGAAGGATACCATGGTCTATGGTATCAAATGCTGCCGAAAGATCCAAAAGAACCAGCGGAATCACACTCCCTCTGTTGATTCCCCTGTAAAGGTCATCCACAAGGCCAACCAAGGCTGTCTCAATCCCATAGCCAGCTCTAAAGTCAGTTTGAAATGGGTCTAGCTGCCCCATAACAAATTGTTCTCTGGTGGGCTCACAACAGAGGATTAAAACATACAATTAAAAATATACAATAGTTGTCCATGCATTATGTTCAAAATGTACAGTAGTCCACTTTTGTATCTGAACCCTGCATTTGAGGGGACCTGTACTGAAGTTCGTTTTAAAAAAGAATGCATGTACAATCTTTCACACAAAAAACATTATACGTGTGTACAGATATCCACTTGGGCCTCTATTTGACAGGTGTGTGCATGACTTAATAGGAATATCCTAATTCACTTCTGTTAGCAGCACCCAAACATTGCTTTTCTGTTTCAAGCCTCAAGGAAAAATAGCAGCCATGCCTCCCCCAGTCCCAAATGTGTGGGAGGAGACTTTTGTTGTTGTTGTAGGAAGCACACATAAGAACATAAGAATAGCCCTGCTGGATCAGGCCCAAGGCTCATCAAGTCCAGCATTCTGTTTCACACAGTGGCCCACCAGATGCCTCTGGGAGCCCACAGGCAGGGGTTGAGGGCATGCCCTCTTTCCAGCTGTTACTCCCCTGTAACTGGTACTCAGAGGCATCCTGCCTTTGAGGCTGGAGCTGGCCTTTAGCCCTCCAACTTGTAGCCATTGATAGACCTCTCTTCCATGAAGTTATCCAAGCCCCTCTTAAAGCCATCCAGGTTGTTGGCTGTCACAGAGGCGTATCTAGGGAAAATAGTGCCTAGGGCAAACACTGAAATTGCGCCCCCTGTCCAAACATCTGACACCCAATTTTCAGATACCTTTACCATAATATCTGCTGAAAAATACAAGTCAAGCTTCTTAATCTTTTAATATTTCAAAAACTATTTAGCAGTGGATGTGGCCAGACCAAAAAATGCTGGAAAACTACAAATTTCAGTATGCTGGGGCTCATGAAATACCCAAATACTATGTGGAGGTGTACTTGGAAAACTAAACAGAAGTGCCTGTCTAATTCTCTATTATGCATTGTAGCATCACTATTACATAGGTTTTAAAAATAAATGGAGAATTTGACTTTTCCCAGATACTCTGAAAATAATTAAAGGATATGCAGAGTAAACTGTGTCACTGCTTGGAATATATTCTAGTATTTCAGAAAGATAGTTAAAATGAGAGAAAGAGCAAGAAACTCCCGGTGGGCCTTAATACTAAGGGTTTCACACTGATTCAAAGACAAACTCACCATTAATAGCCATATTATTAAGACATCACATTTAACTCACTTATCACAAGAAGCAAAGTAAGAACAAATGAATACAATCCTAGCTCATAAGCTTCAGCTCATTATTCACAAGCCCTGATTCTCTGTACATAGTGCCAAACTGAATATGTGTACAGTGACATTATATATATATATATATATATATATATATATATATATATATATATATATAAATACACACACACATATACCTGTAGCCTCTTCAGGGGGCTTCCTAGAGACTGGGGGGGGGCATCTGCAAAGGTTCCCCTTCCCCCTGCTGGCCTCTAAGCCCTCAGAGGGACCATTTGAGCATGTACAGTGGCAATTTTTAAAAAGATTTTTTTTTAATGGCCGCTGAAAACAAAATGGCCACCGTGCATGCTCATATGGCCTCTGCCAGGCCTGGCATAGCCTAGGGCCTCACAGAGGCCATTTGAGCATGTGCAGTGGCCATTTTGTTTCTGGTGGCCATTTTTAATATCTTTTTTAATTTTTAAAAATGGCGCCCCCCCTTCAAATGGCTCCCAGGGCACATGCCCTGCCTGCACCACCCTAGATATGCCCCTGGGCTGTCACCACATCTTGTGACAGAGAATTCCACAAGTTGCTTATGCATTGTGTGAAAAAATACTTCCGTTTGCTGGTCTTAAATTTCAAGCAATCAATTTTATGGGATGACCCCTGGTTCTAGTGTTATATGAGAGAGAAAAGAATTTCTCTCTATCCACTTTCTCCACTCCATGTATGATTTTATTGACTCATGTCTCCCAGCAGTCGTCTTTTTTCTAAACTAAAAAGCCCCAGGTGTTGTAGCCTTGCCTCATAAGAAAGGTGATCTAGGCCCTTGATCATCTTGGTTGCCCTCTTCTTCAGCTTTTCCAGTTCTACAATGTCCTTTTTTAGATGTGGTGACCAGAATTGTACACAGTACTCCAGGTATGGCCATATCATAGTTTTGTATAAGAGTATTATAATATTAGCCATTTTATTTTCAATCCCCTTTCTAATGATCCCTAGCATGGAATTGGCCTTTTTCACAGCTGCCACACATTGAGTCGACACTTTCAATGAGCTGTCCACCACGACCCCAAGATCCTTCTCCTGATCAGTGACCAACAGCTCAGATATATATAACGTATACTTGAAGTTGGGGTTTTTCGCCTCAATGTGCATCACTTTACAATTGTCAACATTGAACCGCATTTGCCATTTTGTCGCCCACTCCCCCAATTTGAAGACATCCTTTTAGAGCTCCTCACAATCTGTTTTGGATCTCACTACCCGGAAGAGCTTGGTATCATCTGCAAGTTTGGCCACCTCGCTGCTTACCCCTACTTCTAGATCATTTAGGAATAAATTAAAAAGCACCAGTCCCAGTACAGATGCCTGGGGGACCCCACTTCTTACTTCCCTCCATTGTGAAAACTCTCCATTTATACCTACCCTCTGTTTTCTGTCTTTCAACCAGTTAGCAATCCACACATATACTTGTCCCCTTATCCCATTACTGTTAAATTTCCTCAGGAGTCTTTGATGAGGAACTTTGTAAAAAGCTTTTTGGAAGCCCAGGTATACTATGTCAACTGGATCACCTTTATCCACACACTTGTTGACACTCTCAAAGAAGTCCAAAAGGTTGGTGAGGCAAGATTTACCTTTGTGGAAGCCATGCTGATTTTCTCCCAGCAGGGCCTGTTGTTCTAAGTGCTTTACAATTTTTTCCTTGAGGATGCTTTCCATCAATTTGCCTGGAAAGGATGTTAAGCTAACCAGCCTGTAATTTCCCAGATCACCCCTGGATCCCTTTTTGAAAATTGGTGTTACATTTGCTACTTTCCAGTCCTCCAGTACAAAGCCCAATTGCAGGGATAAGTTATATATTTTAGCAAGGAGGCCGGCAATTTCACATTTGAGTTCTTTGAGGGCTCTAGGATGGATGCCATCCGGCCCTGGTGATTTGTTAGCTTTCAGTTTTTCCAGGCAGTTTAGAACATTATCTCTTGTCACTGCTATCTGACTCAGTTCTTTAGCCTCCATCCCTAAAAAGCCTGTTTCACGAACAGGTATATGCTCAGTATCTTCTGCTGTGAAGACAGATGCAAAGAACTCATTTAGCTTCTCTGCAACCTCCATATCCTCCTTAATAATCCCTTTCACTCCCTCATTATCCAAAGGTCCAACTGCCTCCCTGGCAGGTTTCCTGAATCTGATGGATTTAAAGAAGTTTTTGTTGTTCCCCTTGATGCTTTTGGCTAAATGTTCCTCAAACTCTCTTTTTGCCTCCCTTATTGTCACCTTGCATTTCTTTTGCCAGAGTTTGTGTTCCTTTCTGTTCTCTTCATTTGGACAGGCCTTCCAATTTCAGAAGGAAGTCTTCTTCCCTTTTATGGCTTCCTTGATGGTACCTGTTAGACATACTGGCATCCTCCTGGACTTAGCGGTACCTTTCCTCCTTTTGGGTATACAAACTAACTGGGCTTCTAGTTTTGTGGTTTTGAGTAAACTCCACTCTGGAGCAAAGTGACTCTCCTGATTTTCCCTTTCAGCTTTCTTTTCACCATACTCTTCATATTGGAGAAGTTTCCTCTTCTGAAATTCAAAGTGTCTGTGTTAGACTTCTTTGGTGATTCTCTCCCCGCATGTATGCTGAATTTATCACACTATGGTCACTGTTTCCTAAAGGGTCGATGACACTGGCTTCCCGCACCAGGTCCTGGGTGCCACTCAGGATTAATTCCAAGGTTGCCTTCTCTCTGGTTGGTTCCAAGACCAGCTGTTCTAGGGCACAGTCATTCAACGTATCTAGAAATTTGACCTCTTTGTTGTTATCTGAATGTGAATTTAACCAATCTATGTGTGGGTAATTGAAGTCACCCATTATTACTGCCCTGCCTCTCCTTGAAGCCTACCTGATTTCCTCCTGCAATTTCCAAACTGCAAAGTCAGTGTCAGCGTTTTGATCCGGAGGGCGATAGCACGTCCCCAGTAGCACGTTTCCATTCAGGCCCTGTACTGACACCCACAGGGTTCCTGTGAAGGACTCCTTTCCACCTGTGTTTTCCACCTTGTTAGATTCTATGCCTTCTTTAACATACAGTGCCACCCCTCCTTCAAGGCACCCCTCCCTGTCCTTTCTATAGAGTTTATATCCAGGAATAACAGTATCCCACTGGTTCTCACTGGTTCCACCATATTTCTGTTATGCCCACTATATCTATTTCTGTGTTAGCAGCCAAGCATTCCAGCTCACCCATCTTGGCTTGGAGGCTTCTGGCATTGGCATATAAGCACCTATACACTGAATCTGTTCCCTGGTGTATGCTATCTTTCTTTTGACTCTTTGACCAGCTGGCACAGCCCTCTGTCTGCTCTTTATGTGGTTCTGCTCTGTCCCCTTCTGTTTTATCTGAATCCTCTGCACCCTCACACTTTAAGGGATGGCATCTGTTGAACCAGATACTGTCCAGCTCCCGTTGGCTATTCCCCAGGCATCATTTTAAAAGCTGCTCTGCAACCTTTTTGATTTTAAGTGCCAGCAGTCTGGTTCCATCTTGGTTCAAGTGCCTTGCTTGGGCCTTGCTTGCCTCAAAATGTATCCCAGTGCCTAACAAATCTAAACCCCTCCTTCCAGCACCAAAGTCTCATCCACGCATTGAAACTCCTTGGCTCTGCCTATCTCACTGTACCTGCACGTGGAACAGGTAGCATTTCTGAGAATGCTACCTTGCGGGTCCTGGACTTCAAAACGCTACCTATCAGCCAGAATTTGGCTTCCAAGACCTCCTGACTACATTTCCCCACATCACTGGTGCCGACGTGCACTACAACAGCTGTCTCCTCCCCAGCACTGCCTAGGAGCCTATCTAGATGCTGCGTGATGTCCACAACCTTTTCACCAGGCAGGCAAGTCACAAGTCACAAACCCATCTCTCAATACCTCTAATGATCGAATCACCCACTACGAGGAGGCCCCAACCTCCTGGAAGAGTATCCCCTGTGCAAGAGGATATGGGCTCATTATCCAAGGAACGGGTCCCTTCTAAAGGAGCGTTTCCCTCTTCCTCAGACTGATGTCCTCCTTCCCTGAGACCTCCATTCTCCCTGACAGCAGCGGAGCTATCAGCTCTGGAGTGGGATGCCTCTACCACATCCCCGAAGGTCTCTCCCACATGCCTCTCTGTCTCTCTGAGCTTCTCCAGATCCGCCACCTTTGTCTCGAGGGAACGAACTTGTTCCTTGAGAGCCAGGAGCTCTTTGCACCAAGCACACACGCATGACTTCTTCCCATGAAGCAAATAGTCATACATGTGGCACTCTGTGCAATACACTGGGAAATGCCCCCTCTCCTGCTGGCTTTCTAGCTTCATATTGGGTTTTTTGTTTGTTTGTTTGTTTGTTTGCTGTTTACAGTATTTAGAGATAGTTTATTTGAAGGAAAGGTTTCAGCTGTAATGGTCAGATATTTAACTGTCCAAACAGCTGTTCTCAGGAATATGAGAGAGGGATTTGAACTTCCCTTTTCTTCTCCACTGGGCTCCTTGTGATCACAGGGGCTTGTTCCAGGCTCTTCCGCACACTTCCCGCTAAACTTCCGCAAATATCCAATGTCCTGTTTGCTATCCCTGTTCATTATGCTCTCAGGCCTACACCTCTTATATAAAGAGTAGGCTTCCAACTGAGACACAGGATGTGGGTCAAAGGAATGTGGGGCCTCCCCCAGGCCTAGCTGACTCCACCCCCTCCAGGCAGGGACAAACTAAAAAAACAGGACTTTGTTAGCCCTGGCAAATGCTAGCCCTGGCAAATAACACACACAGAGACTAGGACTTATCCCTTAAAGAGAAACCAGCCCTTCAAAGTCTCCCCTCCTCCGGTTAGTTAGTTTAAAGGGAAAAACGGCTTGATGTTGTTGATTACAAAAGCTTGCTCACCCCCTGCAGTGGCTCCTGTTCTCTCCACAGTAGGCTTCCAACTCATTTGATCCCCCTCCAGATAGAAACAAATAATGGAAGGCAATGCCTTTGGAAAGGGAAGGGTTAAAGTGAAAGAGCTCCACTGCATGAAAGGAAAAACACACCATAGAGACAGGAAATGGCTAGAACAGTCTAGAGAATGATGCCCCCAGAAATGCCATCACCCAAAAGCAACAAGAGAGCAGCGCTCTGGTTGATCCACACCTGGGAACAGGGGCGGAGCCACCATTGGGGAAATGGGTTCAAAGAACACGGGCCGCTGCCAGCCAGGGGCTGCACCTTGCAGCCCTGACACCCCCCACATCTGATGTCAGAAGCGGTTGGGGGTGGTGGTGTTATTTTGCTCCAATATCAGCCCATGCTGCATTGGCAGCATGGGCTGGAGCGACTCTCCCTGCCTTTAAAGGCAGGGAAAGCTGCTCCTGGCCTTGCTGCCAATGTGGTGGGGCTGATCTTCCTCCCAAACAGGGCTGGGTGGCCCCGTTTGAGAAGGAGATTGGCCCACACTGCATTGGCAGCGTGGCCAGAATGGCTACCCCTACCTTTAAGGCAGGGAGAGTTGCTCTGGCCCTCGCTGCCCAACGCAACGTGGGCCAATCTCCCTTCCAAACAGGGCCACGTGGCCCCATTTGGGAGGGAGACCACACCCCCGCGTCTGACCTCAGACATGGGGGGCAGGGCCAGGGGGCTGCGGCAGTAGCCGAACACGGGTCTCTGCCAGCCTCGGGTTCCACGCCTGCCTGGAAAAGAGTGTGCAACTGTCCTGCTGCTTTTGGAAAAGTTGGATTTTCTTGCTGATAAACTGCAGTGTTTCATGCACACCACAGCACAAGTGTGCCCTTGCACAAATGCAGTTGCATGATAGTACAGCTGTTGGAAATAATGGGCATACCATCACGCAACTGCATCCACACAATTTTTGTGTTTGTGCTAGAGTGCACAAAATGTGACAATCCCAGACCAAAGAGCACATGTGAATGTGTTCCAAATTGCCTTGGAACTGTCCAGCCTGAGCAGACCAAGGAAAGGATACCCACAGTAGCCCTGAACTGCATTGCATAGGGCACAGTGGCACGACCTCATCCCCAACCCATCCTCAAAATGATGGACCACACCCAGGAAAAGCCGACATGTGTCACGGTTAGATAAGGGAGGCCTGGGTTCAAATCTCCACGTGGTGGTGATGAGCACTTGGGCCAGCTACTCTCTTTCAGCCTCACCTACCTCACAGAGGTGTTTAGGCAATAAAAATGGCGGGGCAGAGATCCATGTATGTATGCATCCCTTGCAGGAAGGCTGGGTTAAAAATGGGGGATAGATGCAATCTTGTATTGGTTTTATGCCACTTTAATTGCCATGGCTTCCCCAAAGGTCCTAGGAATGGTAGTTTCCTGAGGATGCTGAGAATTAGTTGAGAAAGCTCTAGACACTTCTGACACAGACTGTCACCACCCAGCAGTCCCTGAAGAGAGGGAATGCCTGTTAACTGTGTTTTAAGTCTGCACAGTCACGCCCCCAGGAACATGAGCTGCGTCAGAAAGCAGAAAGTACCTCCAGTGGGTGGGGGTGTCCTGGGATTAGCTGTCAATCTCCTAAACAGCTCTGAGATTCCACCCAGCAGAGGGCACCATTGAGACATTCAGCAGGACAAGCAGCCTGGGTGTAGGTGTTAATTGAAACACAGACTTTTGATAGTGCATAAAATCTGCCTGCAGGGAATTCTTCCTTAAAAGTCCTTGAGGCAACTAGCTAAATAACATGAAAGAGAGAAGCCACTTAACAGGCGCTTTGTTAAACCTGCTTCTGGAGAGAGAGAGAGAGAGAGAAAGAGAGAGAGAGAGAGAGAGAGAGTTTTGATTGAGAACTTGTGTGCAATTTTTATTCTGCCACTGGAGCAGAGACTTGTGCTTGTATGCTCTCTGTTGTGCTATTTGTAGCTCTCTGTGAACTTGTCTCTCTCCTGTAAATGTAATACATATTCCAATTGTCCCTAATTAGCAGGGACAGTACCTTTTCGTTTTGTTACCTGACCCTGGAAAATCACTATCCCTCCTTTACTCCTCTTTTTGCCCTGGAGAGTGGGCTGAACTTTGTTTTCAACTAAGTTGCATGTCATTCTTCAAGACTCAGTTTCCTGAATTCTTCAGGATTCCGTTTCAGGGTCTCTGGAAGCAACATGTCTGAGTGGAGGGTTGATGCATCTGGTCTCTAGTGCACATGCATATAAATGTATGTGGCGCATGAGCACTAAGGTGCTGGGCAGGTTGCCATTTCACACAGTACAGATGGTGAGATGTATTTTGAACATTGGTAGCATAATGTCAGACAAGGATGTGTGTATATATATATATATATCTTTAACCAGAAGAACAAACCCTGTCTTGGCTTTCAAATTGGTAAGAGAAGCAATTGCAGAGTCAGTGGTTGGATTCAGGCATCACATGGAACCATGGTTGATTTTATCTAGGAGAGCCTAGCCCAATTTTTGCTGCTTGTGTAGACCACTGGGCTTGCAGGCTGGAAAACTACAAATTTCAGTATGTGGGGGCTCATGAAATACCCAAATACTATGTGGAGATGTACTTAGAAAACTAAACAGAAGTGCCTGTCTAATTCTCTACTATGCATTGTAGCATCACCATTACATAAGTTTTTAAAATCAATGGAGAATTTGACTTTTCCCAGATACTCTGAAAATAATTAAAGGATATGCAGAGTAAACTGTGTCACTGCTTGGAATATATTCTAGTCTTTCAGAAAGACAGTTAAAATGAGAGAAAGAGAGCAAGAAACTCCCAGTGGGCCTTAATATTAAGGGTTTCACACTGATTCAAAGACAAACTCACCATTAATAGCCATATTAGCAAGACATCACATTTAACTCACTTATCACAAGAAGCAAAGTAAGAGCAAATGAATACAATCCTAGCTCTTAAGCGTCAGCTCAGTATTCACAAGCCCTGATTCTCTGTACATAGTGCCAATTTGAATATGTGTACAGTGTCTTATATTATATTTTTATTATTATTATTTTTACCCATAATCCCTTTGGGGGCTTCCTAAAGGCTGGGTTTTTTTTTGCAAAGATTTCCCCTCACCCCACTGGCCTCTAGGGCCTCGCAGGGACCATTTGAGCATGCGCAGTGGCCGTTTTTAAAAATAATCTTTTTTTTTTAAAAAAAAGGCCACTGAAAACAAAATGGCCACTGTGCATGCTCAAATGGCCTCTGCAAAGCCTGGCATGACCTAGAGCCTCACAGAGGCCATTTGAGCATACACGGTGGCCATTTTGTTTTTGGCAGCCATTTTTTTGTAAAAAAATTAATTTTACAAAATGGTGCCTCCCTTCAAGTGGCGCCTGGGGCACGTGCCCTGCCTGCCCTACCCCTAGATATCCCTCTGCCAGGGCTCCCACTCTGATCGTGAGCGGGGAGAGCGGGCTTAGCCCACTCTCCCCGCTCTGCTGCAGAAACCGGGTCTCACTGATCATGAGACCTGGCTCAGTGACTAGTTTGTATCTCTGAGTCTGCACCAGTCAAACAGTCAAACCACAGCCTGCAGCAGGGGTGGCCCTTTCATGAGGCAAGGCAAGGCAGTCACCTCAGGTGGCAAATCATTGGCGTGCCAGCAGGGTGGCAAACCAACAGAGCTGCTATTCAGGACCAATCTGAGGGCTTTAGAGGGCTTTAGTCTCCCTGAGATCAGGGGCAGAACCAGGGTGAAGTTTGACAAATTGTGGGTGGAGTTTGGCAGAATCTGAATTTAATTTGACCTGAAACTTTGAAGCTATTCACACAACCATGCAAAAGCGTGCTAATGCAGCCCAGCCTGCTTTCATGTGGTCATGAGAACCACCGGGCTTGCAGGCAAGCCCGGTGGTTCTCTGGCAGCTAGTCCGCCTAAAAACCCCTTCCCTTAAGGTTAGCAGAGCGAGTGGTTTAGCTCATTAGTGGTTTAGCACTAGCTCTGCTAACCCAGGTTTGTGGGTTGTGAGACCGGGTTTATGGGTTGTGAGGCCCCTTGCACATGCACGGGGCATGCTGGGACTTCCAGGGGCCAAACAGCCCCCGATCCCCACTGCCCCTACCAGCTCCGTGACAGAGCCAGTATTCGTGTGGGCAGATGATCCAGCCGCCCAGGGCAAGCACTCTGCTTAGCGCTCTGCTTGTTAAGCCCGCTCTCCCTGCACTAATCCTCCCTGCACTTCACAATAAATGTGTGAAGCGCCTCTGTCGGTCCTGGCTAATGATTCTAGACCAGTAAAGCCATATTTTGTCAGGTAACCAGTATGGAAGTTTTCAGACAAAACATAGTTTTGCTGGTCTAGAGTTGTCAGCCAGGAATGGACCTGAAATTCCAGTGTTTTCTCCCCCAGGGCAAAGAGTGAAATCTCAGGGTGAGGGGCAAAAGCCAAAGTGAGAGACGGCTTTGTGTTTGGCTTGAGAACTTTTCTGACTGGCTTCACTTAAGATGGTTTATCAGTCTCTCCTTAAGCCTCCAGCCACACCTCCAGACTATGAGGCACCACCCCTTTTCTCCCAGGCTGTGTCCCCTAGAGGCTATAGCTTTAAGATACCTGACAACCCCACAAACTGGTCACACCAATAAAATACTGGCTGTCTGGCATTCAAAAAGACCCAGGGTATAACTCGCAGGCAAGCTTCAATCTTGACACCTCTCATTTTAGTAAGTAAGGACTTCATGAGAGAATGAATGAAATGGGAATCACACCACTGACACTGCATACCCAGCATATACCAGGTTTCCCAACCTTGGGTCTTCAGATGTGGTTGGACTACAACTCCCATCTTCCCTAGCCACAATAGTCAAAGGCTGGAACCCCAGCCTAGGGTTCCAAGGTTGAGAACCCCAGGGTTATGGCATCTGCCGTGCCCCATGATTCAAAAAGTGCTTTGCATTAGCCTTAATCTCTTCTCACACAGCCTTGCAGGAGCCGACCTGTAATTTCAGATCATATTTGTTTTAATTGCCTTCTGGCTTTTCATGCCATTTGGCAAATGCACAAAAGGTGGGACGTAAGAGGTTCTTGTGGGGAGTGAGATTCTGTAATGAATAACTTTCATATATACATATATATGTAGTGGCGGGTGGGGGAGGAAAACGGCCATTCTGCTAATGGAGAGTGAAGGGTAGGGGGAATGAGAAAATGGCTTTGTCTATGGGCTATTTTTTATCGCTCTCTTTTATTATAGGACCACTCAGATATTGCTGAAAAGCCTCTCTCTGTGAACGCTCTCTCTCTCACACACTGTGGTGCATTTTTTCTTGCTCTGCATCGTATCTCCTGCTGAACTGGTAACTATTAGTGGGCAGAGTTTTGCATAGCGGTTCCTAACTTCATTTTCTGTGTAAGGATATTTGTTGCCGGTCTGAGGGGTAAACACTGACGGTGCAAGAGCAGTCTGTCTTGGCTGTAAACATTGCTGCAGTAGAAGCAAAAACTCAGGATGGTGCCTCCGTCCTTTCCTCAAAAAACCAAAGGAAGGGGAGGAATGAAAGCTTTATATAGATGCATAAAATGTTGGGTTTATTGCAGCGGGTGGGGGGATCAAAATGCCCAACACAATTCAGCATATCTTTTCTTCCGGGGCATGGAAAACCTCTTAAATGCTTGCAAGGAATTCCACTAGTTTTGGTGAATAAGAGAAGAATGGTGTCTCAAGAGATCCCTGTGTGTTACTGCTGCTCCCCTTTCCTTGTCTGTCCAGGAGAGCGGATCTCCATGTCTAGGAGATCTGGTCTTGTTTTGTGAGCATGAATGGTCCTCTTTGCTAAGCAGGGTCCACCTTGGTTTGCATTTGGATGTGTGACTATGTGTGAGCAGTGCAAGATATTCCCCTTAGGGGATGGGGCCACAGCCTAGTGGTGGGGCATCAGCATGTTTGCATGGAGAAGCTACCAGGTCTGTTCCTGGAAGCATCTCCAGGTAGGGCTGGGAGAGATTCCTGCCTTAAACCTTGGAGACTTGCTGCTAGTCAGTGTAGATAATATTGAGTGAGATGGACCAATGATCTGACTCTGTATAAGGCAGCTTCCTATGTTCCTGTATTCTTCTCTCTCCTCAGAGCAGGCACAGCCCGAGTTATTGAGGTGTCCAATGCTGCCTTGACCCATGCCTCGGGGGCATCCAGCCTCCTTTCAGAGCCAACACTTGCAAGCCCTGGAAGTAGCATGGAGGGAGTGAAGGAGGAAGGTTACTAGCAGCCGCCACTTCTCTGCTCATTCTTCTTGCAAGCTTTGCAAGGAGTGTGAGGGAAGGTGCTCAAAAGGCTTGCAGGGGTCAGATTAGTCCCAAAAAGCATTTTGCTGCCTGGCTGGTGGCTGAAAACTCTGCTGCCAGAGGTGACTGCCTCACCTTGCCTCATGAAAGGGCCGCCCCACCTTGGAACTAGGGATATGCAAAACATTTTGACATTGAAATGTTTTGACATGAAAAGGGCTATTTCAAGTTTCTCGAGCTTGAAACAAAATGTCCTTTAAATAAAGGGCCTGTTTCGAGTTTGGAACAAAATAACCCCATTTTGTTTGAGCGCCATTTTGGAGGTCTATTTTTCTCTTGCTGATTCATTTTCTGGCACTGGCTTGTGACTGGCTTGTGATCTTATCCAAGATTATCAGGGGCCTGAAGCACCTTCCTTCTGAGACAAGGCTATAATATCTGGGGCTTTTTAGTTAAAAGATGACTAAAGAGAGACATGATAGAGATTTATACAGTCATGAAGTGTGTGCAGAGAGATATTTTTTCTCCCTCTCTCAATACTAGAACTTGAGGACTACGAGGTGCTCCAGCATGCCTGCACAGTGGGAACTGAGCATTGCAAGCCCGTGACCGCTGTGCCTGCCACCACACCACCATGAGGGAGGCCTGCTCAGCTTACACACACACACACACTCCCTGGTCGCACACATTTGGAGTATTGGTGTGGCCACATTTGGAGTATTGTGTACAGTTCTGATCACTGTATCATAAGAAGGATATTGTAGAACTGGAAATGGTGCAGAAGAGGGCATTCAAGCCTCCAGGGAGCAACAGCAGGAGAAAGGGCATTCTCTCTTGCTTGCGGGCTTCCCAGAGGCAGCTGGTGGGCCACTGTGTGAGACAGGATGCTGGACTAGATAGGGCTTGGGCCTGAGCCATCAGGGCTGTTGTGATGTTAAGAACATAAGAACAGCCCTGCTGGACCAGGCCCAAGGCCCATCTAGTTCAGCCTCCTGTTTCACACAGTGGCCCACCAGATGCTGCTGGAAGCCACAGACAGGAGTTGAGGGCATGCCCTCTCTCCTGCCATTACTCCCCTGCAACTGGTACTTAGAGGCACCCTGCCCTTGAGGCTGGAGGTGGCCCACAGCCCTCCAACTAGTAGCCATTGATAGACCTCTCCTCCATGAAATCATCCAAACCCCTCTTAAAGCCATCCAGGTTGTTGGCTGTCACCACATCCTGTGGCAGAGAGTTCCACAAGTGGATCACGCATTGTGTGAAAAAGTACTTCCGTTTGTTGGTCCTAGACCTCCTGGCAATCAATTTCATGGAGTGACCCCTGGTTCTAGTATTGTATGAGAGGGAAAAGAATCTCTCTCTCTCCACTTTCTCCACACCATGCATGACCTTATAGACCTCTATCATGTCTCCCCGCAGACGTCTTTTTTCTAAACTAAAAAGCCCCAGGTTTTGTAGTCTTGCCTCATAAGAAAGGTGCTCTAGGCCCCTGATCATCTTGGTTGCCCTCTTCTGTACCTTCTCCAGTTCAACAATGTCCTTTTTAAGATGTGGTGACCAGAATTGTACGCAGTACTCCAAGTGTGGTCACACCATAGTTTTGTATAAGGGCATTATAATGTTAGCCATTTTATTTTCAATCCCCTTCCTAATGATCCCTAGCATGGAATTTGCCTTTTTCACAGCTGCCGCACATTAAATAGACACTTTCAATGAGCTGTCCACCACAACCCCAAGATCCCTCTCCTGGTCCGTCACCGACAGCTCAGATCCCATCAGCATACTCCCATCATCTCCAGGCCCCTCTTCCATACCTTTCCCAGCTCTATAATGTCCTTTCTGAAATAAGGTGACCAGAGTCGTAGTTCAACAACAGTTCAGGTTGGCCACTTCCGTTCTAATGTGTCAGTTGCACTGGAAACAAGGCTATATAATTCAGCTAAAGCCAGGGGGAAATTCATCTAAAGAGAATTTCTGAAGTTCCATTCCAGTTTCTTGCGCATAAAAGAGCTGCTCTCTCCATGATTGATTGGTTCGTCTTATAATTTTATTTATATTCTAATGAGGTTATGATTGAGAACTCTAGCTGGCCAATTCTTTCCCAGAAGCTGGAATGGAGAAGGTGGGCAGGGGCTGGATGGCTTTGCAGGGTTTGCTCTCTGGAAACTGACGTAACCTGCGGCTGGCTTGCAGAAGTGCCCAGCTGTTTCAACTCCATCCCATATTTGTAAACAAACCACATATTTCCCCCCTCTTATTATTATTACTGTTCTGGTTGCTTTTCACTATTTTTCTTATACACTTACTTGCTTATGTATTTGTTGAGTGAGTGTCTTTACTTCTACTGGATAGTGGATGTGTTGATAATACAGATTCTGGACTCTGGAATACTACAGTGGCATCATAAGCCTGCAATGATCTCTCCTCTAGAGGAAGACAGAATCTGAGTAGTCCTGCACTCCTGGAACTTCTCACCGCTCGGAGAAGAGGGAAGCTGCTAGGAAACACTGAGGTCGTTCACATGACATCTGGCTGCTGCTCATTAGGGCTGTGGGGAAAGTGGGAGCTTGCCTGTCTTCCCTGGCAGATGAGCTGCAACACACGCCCACATGAGCGGCGGAGCAGAGAAGACCAGAGTTGGGAGGGGGAGGACTCCCCCTCCCACATCCCAGAGTCCCCCGTGCCATGAGCGCAGCAGCTGCTCTCATTAGAGCAGTTGCTGTGCTCGGCATGGCCGCTCCTTCCCTCCGGCTCACTGCTGGAAACGGCAGCAGGCTGGGGGAAAGCCTTTTAACTTGGCGGCAAGGGTTCTCATGATCGCCTGCTGAGGCTAAACTCCGGGTTTAAAAGTTGGGCTAGCGGGGATGGAAGCACCGGGATTGGGAGTGATCCCAGCACTCCACATGAGTAGCCCAACCAGGGGCGGAGCCACCATTGGGCGAAAGGGTTCAAAGAACCCAGGCCGCCAATGGGGAAAGGCCGCTGAGAGAGCCCCGCCCCGTGGCTCGGACTCCATAGGAGCCCAGAACAAACTCCCCCCTCCCATGCCCGGGCCGCCGAGAGCCCTGGCAAACACTTCGTCAATTATTTCAGGCAGCTCCGACTGCCCCATAGAACCTTTTTCCCTTCCTCTCCCTCTCTGGAGGAAGAGAAGGGGGAAAACGTCCTATTAGGCAGCTGACCCTGCCTGAAATGATGAGCCGAGAGCTCGTTCGGGCTCTCGGCAGCCCAGGCCATGCCCCCTTGCACATGACAAAAGCACATGACAAGGGGGCGTGGCCTGGGCTGCCGAGAGCCTGAACGAGCTCTCAGCTTGTCATTTCAGGCGGGGTTGGCTGCCTAATAGGATGTTTTCCCCTTTCCATCCCTCCAGAGAGGGACAGAAAGGGAAAAATGTTCTATGGGGCAGTCGGAGCTGCCTGAAATAATTGGCAGAGAGTTTGCCCGGGCCCTCAGCGGCCCGGGTGTGGGAGGAGGGAGTTCGCTCTGGGCTCCTATGGAGTCTGAGCCACGCCCCATGTGCGTGACATCATGCGCACGGGCATATTGGAAGGGGCCGCTGAGCGGGGCTGGATGCAGGCCGCCGCTCGACTGGCTCCATGCCTGAGCCTGACCCAGGCTGGTCTGTTCTAGCTAGGGTTCAACTGCTCATGTGAATAGCCTTTCTATGTTGAGTAATTGCCCCCAAGGATTACTCCTGTCTGGCATACATTGGTCTTCTGTTCTCCTCACTCTGCTGTGTGGTACAGCTCCCTTCCTGGTTGCAAAGACCTTTGCTAACAGAGGTCCCACCCCCACCCCCTGGAAAAAACCTTCATGTCAGCCCCCGCCCCCCGCCGCCAAGTGGCAGAGGGACACCATCTATTGTCCTCTCAAAAACAAGCCCTATTGCAATGAATGGGATCTGCACAAGAACATGAAAGAGACTCATTTCAATGACACTTGTGCAAGAGGGACATCTTCGTGGATGATGATGATTTTATTATTATATATACCATATTTAGAAAGAATGTTTTCAGTGGCTGACACAGAAGGAAGGATAAGATGGGGTCCTGTCCCCAAAGGGCTCATAATCCAAAAATAAATGGAAGTTAGACACCAGCAACCACCACCGCAGGGGTGCTCTGCTGAGGTTGGATAGAGACAGGTGTTCTCCCCCCTGCTAACAAGGAGAGAATCAGCACTTTAAAGGGTGCCTCTTTGCCCACTTAGCAGGGATTTTGTTCTAATGAGTCAGATCTATGTTCTCTCCTGCCAGCCAAAATGGTAACCCAGATCCACCATCTCAAGCAACTGTTTTTCCTTGCCTCATTATAGGCTTAGTTTGACCAAGGCTTGTGAAAGTTAAGGCTAAAACTACGTGACTGTCTGGTTGTTTTCCATTTCGGGATGAAGAGGGTAACAATTACTCATTTCTTTGTTTCTGACCTACATAGGCTTCCTTATTATAATAAGCATGGCCCTGAGACGCCATGATGAATAAACAGAGCTTTGCAGAACCTGAGGCTTAAATTCTCCGGCTGTGTGTCAGCTGATCAAGGTGTTTGCTGGAAAGGTTGAGTTTGTGGAATTAAACCTTCCAGGGACAATTTCCCATGAACCCCACCCTAAAATCCATCCCCTGCATGTGATAGGAAAGTCCAGACTTTCATACATGGGAGTTTACGGGGTGGGACTTGGAGCGCGCTTGGGATGAGATTTGGGATGAGATTTGCATCTCTGTTAGTACATTTCTGTGAGTATAATGAAAGTTGATGCTTTTTGCATCCTGATCAGCATGGTGTGCAAACAGAGGGAATATTTCCATTGCAGCATTGCTGTTAGGCACAAACTCCTTTCAACAATTCACTACCCCGGGGCTACAAACACATGCTGGTCCTGCATTTTGTTAAAATGAGCTGTGTGTGATTGCTAAGCCAACCCAGGCCTGTTATGAACATCCTGCACTGTATGTTTCGAAATTTTCCACCAAGGGAGCCCAGATTCAATGCCAAGGACTGCAGAATTCTGTAACCTGTATACATTAAATTTTGCCCATGTTTTGCTGCATTTGCAGATCTCAAATTATTTATTTTTCTTTTTAAATTTACATACCACTTTTTGCGTTATGGTCTTTTCTCCTTGTCTTCTAAAAATGTGGAACTACAAGGTATGAAAACTGTATTCCACACTACAGCATGTGAACAGGCAAAGAGATATGTAGGACACAGGGACATCTGGGGTAGGCGGGAAAAGGGGGCAGCCCCCCCCGCCAGATTGAGCAAGCCCCATTGAATTCAATGAGGCATACTCTCAGGTACATTGGTATAGAATTGCAGACTTTGCTCCGCCTCAACCTGGGGAAAAGTACTGTCGGCACCCATGTTAGGACACTGTAGCATCAGCTCTATAGATAATCTCTCACATGCTTTTCAACTCTATGGCTGTTTTTTGACTTGGATCCAAAAACCGAGAAAACAAAATAGTTGGCAAAGAGGCTAAATTCCTTACCACACCTCCAGTGCCACAGCACGGATCTGCTTTTCAACCCCGTGGCTGCTTCTTGGGATCTTCTGCATCTCAGTTTGGTTTGGCCCTTAGAAGGGGAGTTAAGATGTTGCTTTTTAGCAGGTGTATACTTGGATTGCTGAGCATGTTTTTAATGGGAGTTGATACTTAGATATGTACTCACGGCCATGGGTGCTGGGGGGTGATGGAAGTTTTATTTGTTTATATTTATTTATTTAAAATATTTATATATTGCCCCAAACTTGCATCTCGGGGCGATTTACAATTAAAATCACTTAAAACATTAAATCAATTAACAATTAAAATTATTTAAAAGATTAAAAACATTTAAAATCAAATATTAAAATTTATAACTATACATCTAATTAAAAGCTTGGATGAAGAAATGTGTCTCCAGTGCCTTTTTAAAGGTTACCAGAGATGAGGAGGCTCTTATTTCAACAGGAAGCGCATTCCAAAGTCCAGGGGCTACAATGGAGAAGGCAACCGCAGACGAACCTCTCCAGATGATCTTAACAGGCGGTGGGGCTCATGGCAAAGAAGATGTTCTCTTAAATACCCAGGTCTAAGCTGTTTAAAGGTAAAGTAAATTATTTATTTATTTATTTATTTAGTGCATTTTTACATCATACGAAAGTTCAGGTTTTGAAGAACATCAGTCTTCAAGAGACACCATCTGGAATTTGCCCATGAGGTAGGAGTGGAGCCACCGCAAAACAGTGCCTCCCACCCCCAATCCCCTCAGATGTTCCAGAAGGATACTATGGTCAATAGTATCGAAAGCCGCCGAGAGATCCAAAAAGACCAACAGAGTCACACTCCCTCTGTTAATTCCCAGTTGGAGATCATCCATCAGGCCGACCAAGGCAGTCTCCACCCCATAGTCTGCCTGAAAGCCAGTTTGAAATGTGTCTAGAAGTTGTAGTACAACAACATCTGAAGGCCCCAAGGCTGTAAGCCCTGCTGTAGCACAAGGTATAAAACTGCTCTTCTGGGAGTGAGAGACATCTTCCACATGTGGAATACCTTTGAATCCAGGCTACAAATCTATACAAGCTCTGAGTATGCATTCAATACATTTCTAATTGGAGGAGTCTAATGGCTGGTTTGCATGTGCTTATACATCACCTGATGCCCCCTTACTCAGTGACTTCCTCCTCGATGCTTTCTAGCTGAATGTATGAACCAGTTGCATTGGGAAGGGGTGTCAGGTGAGATGAAAGCCTCTTCAGCATTTGATCTGCCACTCATGGCTGCTTCACACATGCAAGCCACCGAGTGATAAATATGCATGTGTGAACTCACTGCACCATGTTGACTTCAACCCCATCATCTATGAGACGAAAAGTGGAACATAGAGAAGCACTTCTCATGATAGTTGAGAAGAGCTTCTTCTGGGTCTGCAGGGAGAGCGGGCTTAGCCCGCTCTCCCCGCAGATGAGCAACCGTTCATAGCTGGGCAGTTGGATTGACCGCCCACATGGCTGCCAGCTCCATCACAGAGCCAGCGAGGGCTGCGGGGATCGGGGGCTGCATGGCCCCCAGAAGTTCCAGGATGCCCTGCACAAATGCGCGGGGCATCCTGGAGAGACCCCCAAGCCCAGGAGGCTGCTTGCAGCTTCCCAGTTGGGGGTCTACTTGTGTGTTGCCGTGCACCGTGGCAACACACAAGCAATCAAATGAGGTTAATGGAACACTTGCTCTGTTAACCTCATTTAAGGGGAGGAGGAATTAGGCGGGCTAGCCACCTTGGGAGTACCAAGGTGGGAGTACCAAGGTTCCCACAATCCCTGGGAAGTGGACTAAGCTCCTTTAGCCCACTTTCTTGTGATTGTGAGGATAGCCTCAGAGCCTCTCTAGGATTAATCTTCTTACTCACCAAAATAATGACTGTTTCTCCTTAGCCGTTTCATATAAGGTGGGTCAGACTCGCTTTTATAATGGTAATGGTACAAAGTTCTAACTGGTACAGAGTAATTCAACAGCATGGAGGATTTCACATAGAAGATAGCCTTCATCTCCACCCAAGCTGAAGAATATTAATTGTTTGCTCAAGATTGTCGTAGTGTTAGTTCCCTTTGGGAGCGTTTGCTCGGCATCTTGGGGCCTAATCACCATGACTCAGCCATTCCTTAATGAGGTTGCTACAGCAACAGGACATGGCTGTGGCACAGGCTTGCAGCCCCTACATTATTTCAATGTCTTGTGTGCCTAGACTTGCAATACTGCTGAGCTGTGTGCTGCCACTAAACAGTAATTCCAATGGTGCTTCCAGAACTTATTTTATTTTTTAAATTTCACATTTACATTTATATCCCGCTTCTCCTCCTCTTCCAAGGCGTCCAGTGTGGTTATGTCCTCTTCACAACAACCTTGTTAGGGTTAGGCAGAGAGATGTGACTGGCCCAGAGTCACCCAGTGAGTTCCATGGCTGAGTAGAGAATTGAACTTGTTTCTCCATGGTTCTTGGCCAATACTCTAACCACTACACTCTGCTGGCTCAGACAATTAGATCAAGTCTTCCATATCATCAGCCAGCTCATGACTTCTTGATATTAGTTCTACCAACAAAAACCAGAAATGGATCAACGATGGGCTAGTACAGGGGCTATATGGATTATAGACAGTGATCAACATGTAGGATAAGTGTAACAATGCACATTGCTCTGGGCTCCTACACACACACACACACACACACACACACACACACACACACACACCACCCCAACCTACACCACCCCACACCACACTTATATCCTGCTCTTCCTCCAAGGAGGGTGAACATGTTTGTATTTATCCTTACAAGAAATCTGTAAGGTAGGTTAGGATGAAAGTTCTGTGACTGGCCTAGAGTCATCCATTTCATGTCTGAACAATCTCCCTGGTCTTAGTCCAATATTCAAATCACTATACCACATTGGCAGGTCAAATGGACTTGCATGTCAAATGGGCCCAATTGTATACATTTATGATGGGACCCTCAGCTGGGCAGGACATGAAGATTATTTATTTTCATAGCACCATCAATACACTTTGCAAAGTACAAGGGGGAAAGTGCCTGCCCTGAGGAGCATACAATCAATAATTTGACAGAAAGAAGTATGATGGGAGTTGTAGTCCAACGATATCTGGGGACCCAAGATTGGTAAATTCCTGATCTACTTTTTGGCTTGGTTCCTTAACCCTGCACTCATGGAGTTTCATCCATGAACAGAAGGAGAAGTGGTCCTTCTATCAATAGAAGGGGTCCTTATGCAAGTTCAATGTTCCTTCCATTCTTGGAAGGTGCCTCCATGAATGCAGGGTAAGTATGGATCCAAGCCCATGAGTTGGCAGGAAAAGTTTGTATCTGAGGTATGTTAGACTCCCCACAGGAATTAACACTGGGGGTCCTCACATGTTCCAGAGAACATCCTTGGAAAACTGGACCCTTCAACTGTAAATAATAACCCCCTGAGTATTTTCTTTTATTTTCACATTAAATGGGAATAATTTAATGTGTTTGATTTTCCTCCCTAAAAATGATGTTAGGGTCTATTTGACCCGAATATCTCATTAGCAAAGTGATTTTAAAAGCACGGCAGGGTTAAAAAACTGGGTTTCCAACTAGCTGGATATATATATATTTTCATCTCTGTTACTAGACAGAGTCCTTTATTTATTCCCCCACTTTGTGCCAATCCCTGCCTTGTAAAATGTACTGGCAGAGAGTTTGAGCCCATTAAGATTCACATTTAATATTTACAAATCCCCATTTATCTCCAAATGCCTTTCTGTCTCTTTCCACATCCTGCTATCATCTTCTGCCTGTCTTGTCACTATGCATAATGTGCTTTGCTGGGACATGATTATGGTTCGGAGAAACTGCGGGCAAAGTCTGGTAAAGTTTGCAGCCTGCACAGGGCCCTATACTCCCCCATCTCTTGTAGACTGCTTAAACATTGCAGAACCAAATAGGATGGATCCACCCCACCACCCCACCACCCTCTGTAATGTAACTTACTTTCAGACCAATGGAACTTTGCACTGCAGGAATGTTTCAGAGTGATTCCTTGATTGCCAGTTTGAATCCCCGCTGGTATGTTTCCCAGACTATGGGAAACACCTATATCAGGCAGCAGCGATACAGGAAGATGCTGAAAGATATCATCTCATACTGCACTGGAGATGGAAATGGTGAACCCCTCCTGTATTCTACCAAAGACAACCACAGGGCTCTGTGGTCACCAGGAGTTGACACCAACTCGATGGCACACTTTACCTTTAGCTTTAAGTAACTGGCATTGCTCAGGTATAGAAACTTAGAGTATATCGATGGACAACTCTCCTTCATTCTTCAGAGGAGAGCTGGTCTTGTGGTAGCAAGCATGACTTGTCCCCATAGCTAAGCAGGGTTTGCCCTGGTTGTATATGAATGGGAGACTAGAAGTGTGAGCACTGTAAGATCTTTCCCTCAGGGGATGAAGCCGCTCGGGGAAAAGCAGAAGGTTTCAAGTTCCCTCCCTGGCTTCTCCAAGATAGGGCTGAGAGAGATTCCTGCCTGCAACCTTGGAAAAGCCACTGCCAGTCTGTAAAGACAATACTGAGCTAGATAGACCAATGGTCTGACTCAGTATATGGCAGTTTCCTATGTTCCTAGCCATAACCCTAACCCTCACCTGCTGTATATCTGTCTGTCTGTGCAGGATGGTTGTCGGGGTTTCTGTGTTACTCACAGGATCATAGGAAGTCACTTTGCAAAATTTGGTCCTGATAGCAAAAAGGGTGTGGGAATGTTTAGGGAACAGACAGACAAACAGACATTCAATTTTATACACACACACGGCTTAACTTTATTTTCAGAAAGAACATCTTAATTATTAATTATTTCTTAACACTAGCTAACAAGATAACAGTCACTTCTTAAGCGGGGGAGAGAAAAACCAACATCAACTGATAGAATGACCAATCAACAGAACTGAAGACTGACTCCGCCCCAAGGACTCAACATAAAGGGAAGGGAAGGTTGTGCTGTCAAGTCGGTGTCGTCTCCTGGAGCCCACCGAGCTCTGTGGTTTTCTTTGGTAGAATACAGGAGGGGTTTACCATTGCCTCCTTCCACGCAGTGTGAGATGATGCCTTTCAGCAACTTCCTATATCACTGCTGCCCATAGACAGAGACAAATAGAGGTAACTATGCCTCAGGCAAGAAGAGAGGCATTGCTTAGTTACGCAGTAAAATCCCAACAAGGAATAGGTCACAGACATAGGAGTACAAGAAGCTGCTTTATACTGAGCCTGACCATTGGTCCATCTAGGTGAGTATGGTCTTCACTGATTGGCTGTGGCTTGCCAAGGCTTCAGGCAGGAATCTTTCCCGGCTCTACCTGCAGACACTCCCAGGGATTAAGCTTGGGACCTTCATGCAGAAGCAATGAGTTACAGCCCCACCCCCTAAGGGGAATATCTTAAAGCAGCCAGCGCTTACACATACTCACCCATCCAAATGCAAACCAGGATGGACCCTGTTTAGCAAAGTGGACAATGATGCTTGCTACCACCTGACCAGCTCTCCTTCCATGGAAAGCTGCCGCTGGCTGCCATGCTGACACTTTGGTGGCACAATCCACCCAACTGAATGGAAGCACAACCAGGCTATATATGAGACAAGGCCAATAGCAAGGGGGTCCTCGGAGCCCAGCCCAGCCCCAGAGCTCCCTTTGACTGTGGCAGGAGTGGTGGAAGGCAGAGCGGCTGAGCTGCAGCCGTTGGGGGCTTGGGGAAGGAGAGCTGGGCTGATGAGAGCTGCACCGAGACATTGGGAGAGTGGAGGATTCGCTGCAGGGCTCTGGCAGGAGAGTGGCTGTACCAGAGGCAGGGTGCACCCCTTAAGGAGAGGATTAACCACTGGGGATCCTGCAGGGCTCTGGGATCAGGGCCCTCCTTCTTAGCATACCAATATAAACAGGGCTCCATAAATGTAGGCATGCAAAAATAAGAGCACAAGAATTGCCTTGCTGGATGAGGCCCAAAGCCTATATAGTCCAGCGTCCTGGTTCCCATAGTGGCTCAGCAGATGCCTGGGGAAGTCACTCAACCAGGAGATGAAGGCATTGCTCTCCTGTGGTTGCTCCCCTGCAACTGGGATTCAGAGGCATCCTGCCTCGGAGCCTGGAGGTAGCCTGTAGCCATCAAGACTAATGGCCACTGCTAGACCTGTCCTCCATGAGCTTAGCTAATGAACCGGCTGTTATTTGTCTTTGCCACCAGTCCCCTTAGATTAGGGTTTCAGAGAGAAGCGGGTGTTCTGTCAGATTTGCACTGGGATGTGGAGATGGTAAAGAACAGTGAGAGTTCAGAAATGGTTCTGGCTGTTTCTCACCTTCTGAAAAATGGCAGTGGAAATGAGGCCCCTAGTGAAGAGATCTGAGTGGTGCTGCCGGGTGTCCTGCATCCTAGTGGGCACTCACCAGGGGTGAGCTGGCAAGTGGATTTGTAAGTGGATTCGTCTACAGGAAGCACAGGGAAAGGCTTGGCCATCAAAAGCAGCCGAAGCAACAGGTGATGAAAGCAGCCCAAGCTGGCCAGGAATGAAGGGACTCTCTCTTACTTTAATGAAGGTAGTGTGTTCTGAAGGAGGTCTGGTGCCCCTTACCCAGACCAGACATGGGGCAATGCCTTCTGTGGCCTCCTTCAGTGAGTGTATCACAGTTTCCTTTTTAATTCCATTAATATGTGGACTACTTTTGCCTGTGTGCATTACCTTATGATTATTATTGTTGTTTACAAAGCCAGACAGGTCTTATTGACTGGTTTGTTTTATTCAGACATCAAGTCCTTCCCAAGGACCTGGGATGGCTGAATTTTATTATCAATGTTGTTGCTGTTATTATTATAGATATTGTTGCAGAATATAGGCTGTTCCCAGTACGGTTGCTTTTTGTAACTGGCTGATGGTGATTTCTGTGGATGATGATAATGACGACGACGATGATGATTTATTCTATTTCTATACCGCCCTTCAAAAAATGGCTCAGGACAGTTTACACAGAGAACTAACAAACAAATAACATGGAACCCTGTCCCCAAAGGGCTCATAATCTAAAAAGAAACGCAAGATAGATACCAGCAATAGTCACTGGAAGTACTGTGCTGGGGGTGGATAGGGCCAGTTATTCTCCCCCTGCTAAATAAAGAGGATCACAATGTTAAAAGGTGCCTCTTTGCCTCCTCCCTCCTGTGACCCCTTAGGTCCCTCTGCTGCCACAAAGGCAGTGTCCCCCACAAAAGTAGCTGTGTGCACAACACCAAAAACCCACCTCAGGAATTCCTGTGTAGAGTTCCTCCTGATTCTTCAGTCTGGATCCTTGCTGCAGGAGGGGCTGGTGGTATCAGAGAAGGAAGGTTATGTGACCTTTAAGTGTGAACAAAAACAAAAGCAAAAAGCCCTCCGAGCGATTCTGCAAGGAATGATTCAGTGACAAAGTGCTGAAAGCAGGCCTGTCAAATTCACAGTTGTCAGGCATTCCCTCCTTGAGCTGAAGGCGGGCCTCACAAAAACCAGGTTCATCAAACATCTGGCAGGCTGCAACAACAGGGCAAGAATGCTAGATGGCAGCCCAGTCTCAACGTGTTTAACGGACTTGTTTTTCCAATACAGCGGCTGGCATACTGTGCAATATGACATGCGCATTGCAACATAATGTCTGTGCAGTGCACCTGTGCAAGAGCACAGTCTGTGCAGTGCACAGTGTGCACCTGTGCAAGAGCACTTTTGCGCAGATGCAAAAACTGCACAGCCGCACAATGGTACAGCCATTGTTTTCAGTTGCTGTACTGTTGCGCAACCCTGCACAATTTTTACACTTGCACAGGAGTGCTCTTCCACAACTGTACTGCGCCGTGCCTGCAACATTGCACAGTATGCCAGCCACTGCTTTTGGTTACGGCAAATGCAGGCTAGGGCCTGACCCTAACAGAGTGGATGGAAGGCGCATTCCTAATGAAGGCATGTGTTGGAATTGCAATGGCAGTTGGATTATTCCTTGCCAGAAAGTAAAGGGTCAATCTTACCTTTAGTCCTGAAGGGAGGTGGGGGCATTCATATGCTAATTAATTCTGTGTATACCATCTTCTAGTCCAGGAGTGGGCAAACTAGGCCCTCCGGCTGTTGCTGGACTACAACTCCCATCATCCCCAGGCACAATTTATTGTTTGCCCATCCCTGTTCTAGTGACATCATCACTGGGGTCTCTCTCTCCATCCAAACACACATGCAACTCTGCTAAGTTTTTCTTATTTATGATTATGATGCTAGTAATTCATATAGTTATGCATTATTCTTCCGAGTAGTTTCATCAGCACACAACTCGGCCTGAAGGGAAAATGTGAGCATTGCTAGGCTCTGACCCACAGCTGCCTCTGATGGCCGAGTGGACAAACAGGAAGCAGGGAGAAGGTTAAACAGCCCCTCACCTCTTTGCATTTCCTTCCTTGGCTTCCTTCCAACCCCCCCATATGCAACAACAGCAGCTTCCTTGCTGGGGCTAATGGTGGCTTGCAGGGAGGTGATTCTCATTGGGACTGCAGCATGATGGGAGGAACCTAAATGTTGCCTCCCTGCACTGTGGTCCTGATCCTGATCAGGCCTCTCCCATAACAGTCTCATCATCATCATCATCATCATCATCATCATCATCATCATCATCGCAAAAGTAGAAAAATCAACAACAAACAGCAAGTGCTGCCTTTGTAAAGAAGCAGTCGAAACAGAGGTCCCATTAATAAATAATAATAATAATAATAATAATACTGGCTGCACAATAACAGGCACTAAGAACAAATGCAATAAGAGCAAAAGTAGAAAAATCAACCACAAACACCAAGTGCCACCTTTGTAAAGAAGCAGATGAAACAGTGGACCACCTAATCAGCGGTTGTCAAAAGATTGCACAGACTGACTACAAACAAAGGCATGTCAAAGTAGCAGGGATGATACACTGGAACATCTGCAAAAAATACAAGCTACCTGTAGCCAAGAATTGGTGGGACCATAAAATTGAAAAAGTCGTAGAAAATGAAGATGCAAAAATATTATGGGACTTCCGACTACAGACAGACAAACATCTGCCACACAATACACCAGATATGTCTTTAATCGAGAAGAAAGAAAAACAAGTCAAAATAATCGACATAGCAATACCAGGGGATAGCAGAATAGAAGAAAAAGAAATAGAAAAAATCACCAAATACAAAGATCTACAAATTGAAATTGAAAGGCTGTGGCAGAAGGCGAAAATAATCCCAGTGGTAATTGGCGCCCTGGGTGCAGTTCCAAAAGACCTTGAAGAGCACCTCACCACCATAGGGGCCACAGAAATCACCATCAGCCAATTACAAAAAGCAGCTTTACTAGGAACAGCCTATATTTTGCGACAATATCTATAATAACAGCAACAATATTGATAATAAAATTCAGCCATCCCAGGTCCTTGGGAAGGACTCGATGTCTGCATAAAACAAACCAGTCAATAACACATGTCTGACTGTGTAAACAAGAAATAATAATAATTTTAAAAGACAGAAGCCTCAATAACATATTTAACCTCACATGTGACTCGACCGCAGTCCTGTTGTTTTTCTCAGTCTCTTTGGTATCGCCCAGAGGCACGAAAGCAGTTGGGTATCATGTCTGTCTGTCATCTGGTCTCCATCAGGGTGTTGGAGCTGATGGATTGGAAGCTTTGGAAAGTTTGGGGGGTTAGCTGATAATAAGGCAGCGAGCATTCTCAGTATTACACATTCTGGAGCACCAATCTTATCAGCTCCACTTAGGTTGCATTCTGTATGGACACTTCAGGCCAGCAGTTAAGAATGTTGTGCTGGACTGTGTGAAGCAAGATTCTTGGCAGTGTGCAGGGCATGTAAAAGTGGCTGGGGGACCCTCTGTTGCCGTATCTAGCTGTGGATCATGGACACTGGCTTTCTGATGTGGAATCTGGCTGGACTCTTCCATGCTCTGAGAATACCAGCCTGTGGACTTTACAGAGAAGGATGCCTCTTCCCTGCTGTGCAGCCAGTTTACTTTTCCTGCGCTGCAAAAGCTGGATCTATAAACATCTTCATGAGGAAGAACACAGAAAGTCTATTACCTGGTAGTGTCAGAAGGAGCATTTTAATTAATCTGAGTCTTTGATGGTAACATGAATCATCACAGCCATTAGGCTTTGTTGAAGTCATGTGGAAGAGGTCCTGAGTGTGCTAACAGCAGATCCATACAATGCATAGTTATCTAGGTTTTCTTTGCTTTCGTTAAATTACAGCTGTTGCTGCTGCCGCCGCCGCTTCCTTTCCCTCTTCTTGTCCCTTCAGTCGTCAGTTGGTGGGCAGACCAGTGCTCTCTATCATTCTTTAACCTGTCCAGGGACCTTTCAGCCTTCTACGGCTGGAAAGAGAGAGGAGAAACCACTGTCTGCCGTCAGCCATGCCCTCAAAGAGTGTCAACTGCTCCTAGGCATTCCAGTCCCCTTTCCTCATCCAGACCCTTCCATGCCAGGTACTCCCAAAAACTTTCAGACTCATCCCCAGTAAAGCTGGCCACTTGGAATGATATTGTTATGCTGTCTCTGTTGCTGCACTTCCTCAAGTGGTGAGAAGTTCCAAGTATTTCCAGTATGTCTTGTTCTGGTTTCCATTGAAAGAGAGTCATTGCAGACTTACGGTATCCTTGTAATATTTGGCATTTCTGCACAAATATCCAGGTTGTGCATTGGATGAAGTTGAGGAAGTGATAGATCAATCTTAGAAATCAGCAGAAGCCAAATTTTGCATCCCAAGATCCTACGGCTTCTGCCTTGGCTGCCCCATTCCAGACACTCTAAAATAATGTCTTGTGTCTCTCAGCATGTTTGCTGTGTTCGCTGTGGCTTGACACACACACCTTGCAGGCAAGAGGAGAAGGAGAGATCAGGTAATCCTACACCTTCCCATGAGACTCTGCCAGGAGGCAGGAAGTAGGTGCTTCTCTCACATTTCCTAATGGCCTTCTGCCCCATGGCAGCACAACATTAATAGCGATTAACTGTTAAAATCTGTAAAAGAATGGCCAGCCAAGTGTGACAAAACGGGGGTGACTCTATGCTTCCTTGGAATCTACTTTCCATAGAGAGATGGCTCTGATCCCAAATCTAGGAGCACGCCACTCCTTCAAGGTAGGCTGCCACCAGTTGAAGTCTGATCTAAAGCCACTGACGAGGCTCAGACATGGCTTCAACAACCTAGAACTGTCCGGCTTGGGACTTACAGGCACTGTACAGCCAGAATCCACACAACCCAGCTCTAGACAACAAGATAGTATTCTGAAACCAACTGAACAGTAGCAAATGACCTTACAAGGCACATGGGGAAGAGCTTTACAAGTAACTCTCCAGAGAGCCTGTTAAATCAGACTGAAGCAACTTCTAAGACTATGAACTTTATTAAGAAACAGGGGTTAGAAACAGGGTGAAACGGGAGTAAAGGAAGGAATACAGGAATTAAAAAGAAAATACTAACTAACTAAATAATAATATAAGAAAATAAGAAAATAATAACTAACTGACTTACACTGAGTTTTACCTTAGTCTATCAGTAGGCAGGTCCTTGGCTGAGAGAGCGTTAATCTCTACAGTTTCTCCCAGTGGAACACCCATTTTTGCAGATGGAAAAGGGTAAACACTGGCCAGGCCTTTGCCCTCTAGCTTTACAACCATGCAGGAGGGGGCAGCCGTGGAACGAGGCTGACGGCGGCCCGTGTTTGGCTGCAGTGGTGGCCCCTGGCCCCGCCCCCATGTCTGATGCAGGGGTCTGGCTAGCCACACCCCCACATCTGATGCGGGGGCGTGGTCTCCCTCCCAAACAGGGCCATGCAATCCCATTTGGAAGGCAGATCGGCCCATGTGTCATGCCCTCGAGCTCTGACAGCGAGGAGGAAGCGGAAGCTGTCAACTTTCCTGCCGATTCAGGAGTGTCTGAGGGGCAGAGCCCGGCTGTCAGCATTCATGAAATGGCTGTGGTAGATCCAGCTAATGATTTAGAGCAGGCACGGCAACCTGAGTCAGCAGAAGGCGTGGGGGACCAATCGGAACTATGCGATGAAACACTGACACCACAACAACACAGGCGCACTAAACGCAGAACGCAATTAGAATCTATTAGAAGAAGCAAACGCCTCTTGCTGAAGGCTGATAAGCCGTGAATTATTGCCAGCTGGGAGCTATTGGCTTCCACTATAAATCCTGTCACCAGCCATCTATTCCTTGCTGAAAAACAACGTGCGTCATTCAGTCGACAGCGTTCAGCCAAGCCGTGAACTTCCCTGGCATTTGGCCAGACCTTAGCACCATGCTGCGTTGGGCAGTGTGGGCCGGAGCAACTCTCCCTGCCTTTAAAGGCAGGGCGAGCTGTTCTGGCAGCGCTGCCAATGCAGCATGGGCCAATCTCCAGGGAGAGTTGCTCCAGCCCATGCTGCCAATGCCGCACGGGCCAATTTCATTCCCAAACGGGGCTGTACGGCCCCATTTGGGAGTGAAATAACACCCCTCGCCTCTGACTTCAGATGCGGGCAGCATGTCGGGCCCGCGAGGCGCGGCCCCTGATTGGTAGCGGCCCAGGTTCTTTGAACCCGTTCGCCCAATGGTGGCTCCGCCCCTGGGAGGGCTGATCTGGCTCCAGGGACTGTTGGTCTCACACCTGTCTATAGTTCAAAGAGTATTCTAATTTCCTCCCCTCTGTGGTGAGATGCAAAGTGGCCCTATCTCCAGTGTCACTAGATTAGGGGATTAGTGAAGGGAGGGTCTGTGAGATGTGATGCTTTTGCTTTGAGATGATGGAGGTCTGCGTTTGTCACACCAAGTCACTACCCCAAACTCACAGCAATATCGATTGAAGGAAGAGGGGAATACAGAGCACCCAGGAGAGGCAGTGGCTTACATCAGGTCTGCTAGCCCACACCCACAAGTGACCTTATGGGAAACAGAAGAACAGGACCACTTAAGGACAAGGATGACTCTGCTGCTTCCTCTGAAAAAGGAGCCACCCCCGCTCCTAAAAAAACAAAAACAAACCAGAGCCAGCAAAACTGTCTTCCTGTTCTCAGTGAGCTCCGACTGTGACACTTGATTAAAGCTCATAGGCTCTTAAAAAACATTAAGTCACATTAAGCAGTCTTTGATGCTGCAACAGAAATCTATAAAACATTTGTAAACTGTTATGGACTTACGGGATTCCTATACAAGAAGTTAAGTTCAGATAAGTGTTGTTTAAAATAGATTGGAAAGGGCTGTACTGTCTTGATGAGCAAACGGTACGGTAGGAAAATGGTCGTCCAAGGGGATCGATATATTGAAGGCCACAACACAAGCAAAGTGCCTGCTAGAGAACACTCCTGATGAAAGGGGAAGCAGGATGGCCATTTTCACCTCGGAGTTTGCTTTACCCTGTGTCTGCGTTTACAAAAGTGCTTGAAAATGGAGCTGTATTTTTGAAGCCTGAGTGGGAGGGGAATCCAGTCTGGATGGTTTGGGATCCAACCCCCAGATGTTCAGGTGGAAATGATGCAAGATAATTCCCCCCTGGTGCTGTCTGAAGTAGAAGGAGGGTAGCTCAGAGGTAGAGCATCTGCTCTGTGTGTAGAACATCCTGGATAAAAATCTGGACATCTCTAGGTAGAACTGGGATGGAAAGACCCCGTCTGATGCCCTGGAGAGCCCCTTGCAGTTAGTTTAGGCAATACTAGTGGCACTGCAAGCCCCAGGACAAAGCTGAAACATGGCCCTTCACTCACTGCCTGGCCCTTCCCGCCCTACAGCTTGCTCCCCACACCTTCACTCACCACTCACTGCTTGCAGTGCCTGCTGGGCTGCACTCACCCCAACCGCCAGTGAGAACAGACCTGATTAAAGGGATCTGGTGAGATGATGGGAGTTGTAGTCCAACAACATCTAGGGACCCCATATTTGGAACCCCTGCTTTAAAAGATGGAATCTGAGCTAATTTCAAGTTTGGTTTGGTTTTTGACAGACTTATCCTTTCCCCCTGATTTAACCAGATTGCCTGCAAAGTTCACATGATTTGACTTGACTTTTTCCTTTAGCAAACCCAGTAAACACATTGCTGCCCATTACTGCAAATAATGGCAAGTCAATAGCATTGAGGACTACAACGCAGGAAGTTCCAGCTTAGACCAGCACAGAGATCACTCTTACGTTCCTCCTCAGCTATAAGCTTTTGCCTGCCTTTCAGGCATGTTATATGGGAAACTCAGTGAAAGAAATGCCTAAGATTCTGTAGAATCATGTTCATCCAATACATGCTATTCAATGAACATGACTCTGCAGAATCTTCTTAGGCATTTTCTTCCACTGGGTTCCTCATCTAGCACGTCAGTTTGGGGTCATTAGCACCTACTATACAGTCTGTCTCACACATGACAAGACTTGCCAGGCACTCAGCATTTCCACCCACCCAGCATTTTGACAGTCAAACCTCGTTCTTTCTGACACACAAGCAGACAACAAAATGGCTGTCGAGAGCCCACGATGGAGGCCTTACACCTGTCAAGCAATGACAAAAGCCGTTATGACAAGTGTGCTTCCTTCTGCTCCTTCCTTCACCAAGGGCACGGTGGCTGGTTTGCATAAATGGAAGATGACAAGGAAGGACCTTTGGTGAGCAGCTTTATCATCTTAACAGATATCTTCTAAGGACAAGGTTCTGAGGTTGGGAGAGGTGACAAAGAAGCAGGGAGATGGGGTTGTTTTGCAGATATCCCATGATAGCTTGGCTTGCTACATAACTCCTTTGCTCCTCTTTTGGTGATATATGTCTTATAGTCAGGTCAGACGGATGGACCTCATATGCACAATGGGGCAGGATGGTTCTTCTGTATGATCATTTCCTAGCTGGTGAGACAGAGAGCATGAATGAGGTTTGATGGGGTTTCCTCCTCTCTGGCAAAGTGGTTGTGTAGCCTTTCCCCCCTTGGCATCCTGCGGCAATGTGTCATTGACAAGTGGGGTTTACGTGCAAAAATGAAAGAAATTTGTTTTCCTTCGCTGTTTTAGATGTTCAGGATTTTAGGGCCGTTCACACAATCAACATTAGGGTAGAAGGAACCTCCTACCATAATTTGGGAGCTGGACGCTCTCTTGTTGCTAATCAAGTGTCAGTTGAAAACAAGATAGGAGGTGGGGTGCGTGATTGTGAGCTAAGCTCCAGCTGGTGGGGGGAATGGTATTTCTTCCTACCTTGTTCTGAAGATGGGGATGGGATCTGAGGGTAGGGTGTGCTTGTCCTACCCAGCTGGGGCTTAGCTCACGATAAAGCTCCCCACCTTCAACCTTGTTTTCAACTGTCACCTTATTAGCGAACAAGAGAGTGCCCAGCTCCCGAATCAGGGTAGGAATAGGGGTGGAGCTGTAATTGTGTGCACAGGTTCCAAGAACCTGTGTGCAGCTGCCATGGGGCCAACGCACTCATAGTGCTTGCCGCGACAGGCATGGTGGCGCCCACCTCGCCTCTTCTCTTCCAGTCATGTGCACAAGGTGTCCCCTTTCTCCCCATTGTGTGCGCAGTGGCCAACTGAGTGGCGGGGCAGGGCGGCCAACTACCCTAGGCTATTCCATCAGGGCCGCCACCACCACACGTAGTGGGGAGAAAAGGGGCGCAGCACAGCAGGGAGAGAAGGAGCGCTGTGGGAGAGCCACCACTGGGTAGGGGGGACAGTGGCCCCAACATGGGCCGCCTATGCCCTCCTTACGCCACTGGGGAGGAGGCTCCTCCTACCCTAACGTCGATCATGTGAACTGTCCTATTCTTTAACAATGGCGGGACTGAAACATTTCTGTTATGCTCATCACAATTTTAACATTCACGAACTACTAAGAAATAAATTTGCTTTAGAAGAAGTGACAACTTTCTGCTGCGAGCATGATCCGCCACAACCCAGCACTGCCTCTGTGCAAGCAGCAGAGGGTGATGTAAATCCATCTGGAGCCTCTTTTATTTGGAAGTTGAAGTAACCATGCCTTTGTTTAGTAAAGAAACAAGAGTGTTGTAATACCCCCCCCCCCGGCTTCTCTCACCCCCTCCTTCAGCTGCCAACATTTTCACAGGATGCGTTGGGCATTGTTGCCATTTTAACACCTGATACAGTGTGAGGTTTATTGCCCAACCCCTCAGATGGCCAAGCCAGTGTAATGCCCTGCTCTGCGTTCCCTCATTGTCCTGTGGCTCCAAGGATCTGCTCCCTGACTTCTGTCTCACCTTGTAGAGACGCCTGCAATAAACACACAGTAATAATATGCAGCCTCTTGCCATGCACAGCAGCCATCTGATATTTAGGAGTTAAGAGTTCAAAGAGGATTAAATCATCACTGGCAATGATTTTTATTTTTTTTTAAGGCAGAGGAGGGGGTGGGGGACCACCATGCTTTGCTTGTGGATGTGGATACAGTGGCAGCTGCTCTTATAATTCATGTCATGAAATGAGGGAAACGCCAGTGGAGGATCACTCAGGAGTTAGCCTCACAGCAACAAAAGGAGTTGGCTTTTATTCCTGGCAACAAGCAGAGACAGAAGAGAGGGTGTAAACAACACGATATATACGAGATTATACTCTTGTACTCTCCATTAATTTGGAATATTTGCCACTCCCTGATTCTGTCCTTGAAAATCACTAGAGTGGATTCTCCCATTCCACTTCCTCTGGTGCTCCCACAACTAGGCCCAATGCATTGGTTACTATGGCAACATGGTCACCGCCACCAAACCTCCATGATCGGGCTGTGTAATGCATATGGCAGCTTGGGTCATGGGCTGACTCAAGCTCGCCCTGTGAGATCATTACTATCCCACACCTGCCTCCATTGGACCAGGCATTTCCCATTTGCATATACAAAAGGGAAGTGGCTAGTGCCCATGAGCATCCTTGTGGCAGCATTCTGGAGCTTCTAAACCATCTTCAAAGGCAGCTGCACATAAAGCATATTCCAGGAATCCATCTGCATAGAACCAACATATGAGCTGGCATACCAGCCACAGCTGGTAATAGGCACTCTTGGACACCACCACTACCTGAGTCTCCAAGGACAGGATTGGGTCCCTGGACTTTGGGGGCGAAGTCCAGGGCCTTCACACCCCCTGTGGGCCCCCAAATCCTCTTTAGGCTGTCCTGGGTGGTGTGGTTTGTGCCCTCAAGAACCAACATGTTAAAAAATTATGCTTAACTTGCAGCAGGGGGCCCTCCAAAGGGCTTTAGTTCCAGGCTCCAAAATTACCTAGGTGCACCTTTGTCCAGGAGAACTCCAACCCTCAAACTTGGCCTTTCAGGTAGAGTGTGACCTAAAAGAAGATTTACTACACCACTCAGATAATCAGTTTTGCCAGCCCAGAGCACCTCCATGTTATCTGGATTAAGTATCAGCTTGTTTGCCCCCATCCAATCCAGAACATGTGCAGTACATAGGCAGCAAGTGTGTTAGAACTGGTGCAAAGCATTTGTGTGAATGAAATCAATCTTTGGATAACCATAAGATGTAGATTGAGATTGTTCTGACATTCGGGCACCCTAAAAAGTGATTTTGGAAAGCACTCCTCATATCCACCTACATCTGATACAGAAAAATATGTACACCTGCTAAATATTACCTTCAATGGATATGTGATTTATTGATCAACAGTCAGCGAGCCACATGGGTGAGCTGTTTTCATAGGGTCTGGTGGAATGCACAGCCAAAGAAATGTTCAGTTATCAACTTCAAAACAGACATTTCCCTATAACTCAGAACACACACTTTTTACACGTACATAGTATAAATGGGTACATTTTAATTTTCACAGTGCATATCATTCCCAAAATACTAAGCTGTTCAGAATTCATTGTATGCTAGCAAGATAGAAATATTCAGCTCCCAAATAAGCTCGAGAGTCGAAATAGCTAAGCTGACTGGTAAACTTCAGTTTAAGGTACAGATCTGTGGTGCCTTTGTTTCCCCATGACAATTGTCTGTTATTCTCTCTTTGTGAACATATACATCTCAGCAGTCTTTAGTGATTATGTCTATATTTGTGCAAGGGCTATTGGTCTATTAATTGACCTGTTCAGAGGCAGCACTTGGGAGGGTCTCAAGGGGAGGGGGTGGGTGGGAAGTGTCAGCTGAAACTCTTGGCTTTGGGGAGAAATGGAAAGAAATGGAAGAACCCAATAAACTTCAAGCAAACTTTAATAAAATAATAAAAAATAGAAATTTAATAAAAAAATAGAAATCTTTTCCAAAATAGGAACAAGGTGCTGCATCTATTACATGGACATAATAGTTGGAGGGTATTCTCTCTCTCTCTCTCTCTCTCTCTCTCCACCCACACACACATCCACACACATGCACAAATTCCGCAGAGGCCTTGAACTTTGCAAGGGCCAAGAACTGCTTTTAACCCTAACCTGCAATGCAGGAGACAGTTTTTAATATATAATAATATAGGCTAGCTCACATGACCCGATACAGGGCCAGAGGAATGCCCTGGCAGGGTAGGAGAGCCATGCCCATTCATGTGGACTTAAACATCGAGGTAGGAGGAGGGGAGAGGGGGAGCCAGGAACAGGGTAGGATGGGCATGTCCAACCCATAATCCTTCCCCAGCATTTTATCCAAGGTGGAGGAGGAGCTGCCCTATCCAGCTCCACCTCCCACAGGATCACTCTGTCCTCCTCCTCCCTTGATGTTTGGGTTCACATGACCGCCAATCCGGAGCACACATGGCTCTCCCACTCCTCTTTAGTCTGGGCGCTGCTCCCACCCTTTTTAGAGTTTTGTGACCAAATCTAATATATATCGAGCGTGGCTCTTTACAACTGTCCTTTAAAAGGACAGATGCTTGCTACAAGGAGCACAGAGGGTAACAATAGAGGCAGGGACAAAGAGCAGATTTCATGTGCACGTGTACTTAGACATAATTACAGTGGGGCATGGGAACTAGGAGGGTTTGCCAAATACACCATGGAAAAAGTGGATTGTGATGAGAGAGCTGAAGGAAGTAAGAGAGGTGCCACCATGAAGATATTCTGGAAGACATTGCTAGGTCTTGAATCTCGATTCTCTCCCCTTATCTGCCTGTGAAATTTGCTCCACTTTTCTCGTCTCACTTCAGAAGACATTCTAATGCCATGACTCGCAGTCTGTCCTAGATGATAATCCAACAGTGGGCTGCAACCATGCTTGAAGACCAAAGCTGTGCCCCCTCTCTTCTATGGAGGAATCTTCATGGGAATTCAATTGCCAGGAACATTTGTATGTTGGCTGTTTCTGCTTCACTCCCTACTGGAGACACTCCACTATAGCTGGATTGATGCCAGCATAGCTGAGTAAGGAATCTGTCCTATGTCTTTTGCTCCTAAGGGGGCCTTCTTCAGTGCAGTTAAAGATATGCTGCTGTGAAATTACTTTTGGAGACACACTTGACCTGACGCTTTTCAGCAGCTCTGTCAAAGCTGTTATGGTCCTTCACCATGTCTGTTGTAGGGGATGGCAGGGGCTGAAGAGTTTGTATCGGTCTCCTATGGAGGGCCACAGCTCCATGGCAGAACACATGCTGTGCATTTTGCAGAAGGGGCCAGATTCAATACCTGGCATCTCCAGGTCTAGAAAAGACCTCTGAAGAGCTGCTGCCAGCCTGTGTTGACCAGGACTGCACAACTTCAGCCCTCCAGCTGTTTTTGGACTACAACTCCCATAATCCCCAGCCACAGTGACCCATAGTCAGGTATTATGGGAGTTGTAGGCCAACATCTGCAGGAGAGCCTGAACTGTGCAGTCCTGGTATAAACAATATTGACCTAGGGAGACCAGTGGTCATTGGTCAGACTCAGCAGAAGGTGGTTTGAAGGCCCACCCCATGGCCACTCATATACATTTCTCCAGCTCAAGTACTGGAGCATACAATTGGCTATCCCATGATTCATGGCAACCTCCTTGGCCCCCCAGTATGGCTCCATGGGACAAAGTGGTACTTACCATGTGCAGAGAAAAGTCCCTTTCATAACCCTATCAGCATTCTAGTCCCGACAGCTGTAATACAGTCAACTACTCCTGTTTACATTTAAAACCCAGAAGCAGAGCTCAAATTATGGGGGGATTGGAGAGGAACCCTGAACAAAACTAGCCACACCCACTGGACTCCCCTCTTCATTATGATTTCCTATTATTTATTAAATCATAATGGTAATGTTCTAAAATCAGGTAATGTTCTAAAATCAGTGGCTGGCATCCTAGCTAAATTTACTCAAGGAAGTCCCACTGAAATGCCTACCTTGTCCTTTTAATTCCAATGGCAGGCATGAGGGACAGCCCTGCATCACTGGAAGGAGGGGCTGAGGGTGCACAAGAAGCGTTGTGTGTCCCTGCACTGAAGGCTTCTTTGGGCAGCCGAGTGAGTACAGAGTGGGAAGAGGGAACAATTTCCTGAGGTGACCCGCAGGAACAGATTCGTGCTAATGTAATGGGCTTTTGGATGGAGGGGAGAGATGCGAAAATAGCTCCACCCCTCTGCACCCACTTGGTTGTGCAAAAGAGCCTTCAGAGCAGGGACATGGAAGGATCCTTGCAACCTGCAGCCCTCCTGCCAGCCAATGGGGCTTCCTTGAGTAAATTTAGTGAGGATGGCAGTTACCTAAAGGGGCTGTCTCCTTGTAATTAAAATAATGTCCAGAAAGCAGAGCCCAAGATTAATACAGTAGAGAATATGAGGTGCAGAGATTGCTCAGAGTTGTAGTAGGTGTGCATATTTTATTGATATATGAACAAACTAGGCCAGGTTTTCCTGGTATTGTGTGTCACAAGTTCCCTTTGCCCTCTTTCCTCTGAAAGGAGTCGTTCTTGTCCAAATTGTGCACTACGCTTCCTTCCAGCATGGAGAGTGCCCACCCAGGATATGTGATGGGAACCAAACTGGCTGCTGTTGTAACGGTAGCTCTTGTTCGCTGGAGCGCTGAGCACCGCCATGGCGATAACGACAACTAATGAGTTTACAGCCTATCTCCTCTGTGATAGCAGCAGCTGCAGGCAGGTCCCTGTGACATTCTAGAGCTTGTTCTGTGAGTCGGCAGAAAAACTAATCCCCGTGCATTAGTGATGGGAGGAGGAGGTGGCAACAGAAGGGAAACATGCCTCTTTGAGGATCAAAATGATGAGGAAATCTCGCTAAGATAAAAGCTGCACAGCCCTCTGGGATTCTTGATGGCACTTCATTGTACTCCAGGCTTTCAGTATTCCCATGCTTCTGCACAAATGCAGGATTTCGTACAGGGAACCAAATTTAACTTCTTGAGACTCTCAGGCCGCATTCTCATGTAACATGAAACTGGAGGTAAATGGGGCAGAGGCTGGAACTCCATCATGTCCAAACGTGTGCAACTGCGGTTTCATGGCAAAAGCCACCAGAGGTTTGCCTCTCCAAATTCCAATTGGAACCTTTCATTTGTAGTGCATTTCTCCACCCTAACCTGAGGTTTTTTGGTGGCAATGTTAAGTCTGAACGCAGACACCACCATAACTGTGGTTTCATTCACTTTCTGGAGCCATAATCATAGAGGAGGCAGTGCAGACCCATCCGGGATTGCTCCTGCTCCATGCCTGTGGCGCTTCTCACTGGCCACCACTCTGAGCATTTGTCCGCCTCCCATTCAATAAAGCAGTTGCCCGGCAACAGGGGTGCCACAGCATCCCATCCCAAGCTTGGCAGCCTGTCAAACATCAAAGTCATGCAGAGGCATGTTGCCTTCTCTCTCTATCTCTTATTACCCCTCCTGGCAATTACGAGAGAAAGGGGATGGGATGGCAAGACAGGAACGACATCCTTTGCTCTCCAAAAGAAGAATGGCTTGCATGGCATAGCATTTAAAGGGATTTAAATGTCCTTTTCCTGCCAAGGGCAGGTGCGCCATTCCAAAAAGGCACGATTGCGCTCAGCATGCCCCATTAGATCGTGTCCAATGGCTGCTGCTCTTGTGACGTGCTGATGCAGCACAGTCTGGTGATGTGAACACTATGGAGTTTGCTGGGATCTGACCTCACCAGACCAGGAAGAGGGAGGGGCTCCACTGCTCTGAAAATGAAGGTTGCTGGACCGCTGTTTGACAAATGTCTGTGATGCAATTCATGGTTAGAAAAATTAACTGTGTGTTCGGAGACCTTCAATTTCACATTGTGTGTGAATGCGGCCTCAGAATTAGTGATGTGCCCAGACCGGTTCGGAGGCCATTATACAGGCCTCCAGAACGGTCCGGACACGCGGCGGTTCGGTTTGGAAGAATTGGGGTGGGGGGTTCCATTGAGGGCGGGGGAGGGTTTACTTACCCCTCCCGCACTTTCCTCACTCTGGCGCCGTATTTCCTTTACAAATCGGATGGCAGGATACCTCCCTGCCACCCCTTTCCTTGCTGGCAACTTGTTCTTTTTAAATCGGGTGGCAGGATACCTCCCTGCCACCCCTTTCCCCACTGGGCTCCTTGTTCTTTTTAAATCAGGTGGCAGGATACCTCCCTGCCGCCCCTTTCCAGGCTTGGCTGCAAAAGGAGCCTTTTGCAGCCAAGCCTGGAAAGGGGTGACAGAGAGGTATCCTGCCGCCCGATTTGTAAAGGAAATACGGCGCCGGAGTGAGGAAAGCACGGGAAGGGTAAGTAAACCCTCCCCCGCCCTCAATGGAACCCCCTACCCCAGTGCCGGACCGCAGCTCCGTGGTTCCGTGTATATGCTTCTAACCCTCATGGCTATGAAAATAAGATTGATGGGCTGGTATGGCTGATGACTGGAAGAATCTGCCAATAAATAAGATTATATAGAGTCAAGTGAGTTATATAGAGTTTCAGAGATGCCACCAGATTTCACCTAACGTGTAAAAATTTCAAGGGAAGAAAAAGGACCCATTGAGGTTTAGTGAAATTCCTTGGGGAATGGGTGGGATGGAACTTTATTGTTCCCTAGGAATGGAAGAAAGACAATAACATATGCAAAGTAAGCAAGGTATGCAAATGTGTTTCATCGATGTGAGTTGCAAACTTAGAAAAGTGTGTGCCTCCACCACCCACTCCAGAAAAGCACAGAAGCCAACCTGATAAGTAAGGGAGGGTCATGTCAATCTACCCTTGGCTGCTAGCCACAAGCAAAATCATGGCACATCACTGCTGTGCCCAGGATGAACTGTGCAGAGAAATAAATGAGCCTCTTGGTTGCTATAGTGAGAGGTAAATGCTTTCTTAATCTGTAGATAGCAGCAAGCAACCTACTTTTAAGCAGTAGTAAAAGGGTGATGTGGAGGTTGTAGAAAATAGTTTTTGTGCAATGGTTGTAACGCACCTGGGGTCTCACACTGGGTACTCCCACAGTGTAGCCTGGAGTGTTTTACTTTCTGTGCTGCTGTGGCAACTTGCTCAAGGGAGGTGCTGCTGGTCTATTCTCTGCTGTGCTGCAGCACCGCTACAGCAGGTGGTCAGAAGGAGGTACTGCAGCTTCCAGCTCAGTGGGGATCAGGTGACACAATAGGGTTCCACCTGCTCCTAGAAAGCTACTGACTCCACAGTCTGAGCCACTCATGGTTTTGATTGCCCATCCTTGACCACCTCTTTGCCTCCAGGCCTGGCCGTAAGATTTGAAAGCGACTTTCACACAGTTTGACCTCATCATAGGGAGATTTTTCATGCCAATGCTAGGAGCATGCACTGCAGATGTGGAAATATCCCATGCCTCTTTGGCCCTGTCTTGCCCATGGGGCTGGCAGATCTGCTCTGGGAAGAAACAACAGACTGCAGTGATCCATGGAGTGTTTCTTTACAAATGCAATCGGGGAACTGGACTGTGCCAATTACTCCGGAGCAGTTCCATATCATATGCAATACAGGAACCTAGGAAGCTGCCTTATATCAAGTCTGATCATTAATCCAACAAGCTCAGTACTGCCTACACTGACTGGCAGCGGCTCTCCATGGTTTCAGGCAGGAGTCTTTCCCAGACATACCTGGAGAGCCAGGGAGTGAACCTGGGACCTTCTGAATGCAAGCAAGTGGAAGCTTTTTCTTACAGTGTTCTTACAGTGTTCACATGTTGTCACACATCCCTATGCAAACCAGGTCAGGCACTGCTTAGCAAAGGGGACAACCCATGCTCGTTACCACGAGGCCAGCTCTCATTCTCCAGGTGAGGGACAGAAGTTACACTAAGACAGACATTGCGGCAAGTTCTTCATACACTCACTCAACACCCAAAACCCTTCCCAAATTGGACAATAGACATACCAAATGCTGTTTCATCTGTAGGGAATGCAGCAGTGTTAACGAGGACCTAGTAACACACACTTCCAGTCCCCAGTTGGATAGGTCCCTGTGTGCCCTCCTTCTCCATACTACTCTTGCCTTGCACATCACTTGGTTCCTTGGGGAACTCAGAAGAATAGCTAAACCTTCATAGTGACTGTGACCCATGGGCAGAGCCACCATTGTGCGAACGGGTTCAAAGAACTCAGGCCGCCAATGGAAAGGGCCGCCAAAGCCCACAGAGATGTGTGGCTTGGGTTCCGGAAGAGCCCCGAGTGAACTCCCCCCACCTATGCCTGGGCCCAAGCAAGCGCTCACCTGTCCTTTTCAGGCAGTGTCTGCTGCCTGAAAACATCTATTTTCCTTTCTCTCCCTCCAGCAAGGGAGAGAAATGGAAATAGATGCTTTCAGGAAGCAAGCACTTCCTGAAATAATGGGAAAACTCTCTCGGGCTCTCTGGAGTCCGAGGCCACACACCCTTTGCACATGACGTCAGGATCATCCTCAATCCCTGTGCTGCACATGAGTAGCCTAACCCAGGCTGGACTGTCCTAGCCTGGGTTAACGGCTGCTCATGAGAATAGCCTTCATATTTCTGTCCTTAGAACTGGGTTGTAAGGAAGCTTTGGTTGGGCAGTCGCTGGCTGTGAGCCCTGCCCGCCCTCATATGACTTGCAAAGTTTCCCAAAAGGAGGAGTAGGGTGGGGTGTAATAAAGAAATCAGCCCACCCACTCTTACACAGTAGGATTCAAAGCCTGCCTTCTGATTTATTTACTTTTAAAAAGAAAGCCACGAAGACCGTAATATCAGCACATACCCACAGATTCTGCATGAGGATCTAGAACCAGGGTTCCTATTGTCGGGTCCAGTGTTCCCTCCAACAGGGATTCCCAGATGTTGTTGACCACAACTCCCAGAATCCCCAAGCAAAAGCCATTGCAGCTGGGGATTCTGGGAGTTGTAGTCAACAACATCTGGGAATCCCGGTTAGAGGAAACACTGATTGGCTCCCTGGATATTGTAGGACAACAACAGATAGAAATGGTAGCCATTGTGGCTGGGGATGATGGAAGTCATAGTCCAACAACATCTGGGGGACCTGAGGCTGGGAGCCCCTGATCTAGATCTGCTGTTCCAAAATGGGGGGTTGGTTAGTGTGACCTAAAAAAACCACTCATGTGCTTGAGAAAGAAATTAATTAGATCATAAATGACTCTTTGAGCTCACCTTCTTCAGTCAACTACCTTTGAGGGGAAGTATTAAGGTTTGCCTCTGCATCTGCAGCAATGACATGAGCCAAATAATACATGCCGGAATTGCCTGCTCTTGGAGGTTCCCCCAATGCATCCCTGCGTAAGTCACTCCTTTTCCCATTCCTGGTTTTGCCAAGTGTGATAGGGAAGTTGTGCCTTTGATTTGAATTCAGAAAAACAGCATGCTACTGGCACGGGCAGTCTTGGAAACCTGGATCAAGATTCTGCTTTAATCCAGGCATGTCGGTGTTCAAACTCTGGTGATTTATTTGTCTCAACAAAGGTTCTGTTAATTAAAGCAAGCTTGACCTGGGGAGGCTGCTGCAATTCATATTGTAAGTGACCGTTTAATGGAGATCGCTTTGCCACAAAGATGTCAGCTGTGGATTTAGTCTAATTAAGGGCCTAATAGAGGTGTCACTTTGCCTTAGGTGGGCATTCATAACAAGCAAGACTTCCCACAGCGGCTGTGAAAATAAGTGCTGGAAGCTATCCCTTCCAACGCCGCCAATTTGATGAAGCCAGAGTGGGGAGTAAGAGAAACCACCGCAGGGCAGAATCCTCTGCAGCTGGACTGAGGCAGGCCCCAAAGGGTTAATGTAGTGTGGCGGATGATGCAGCTTGTGGCGCTTGATTGCTTTTAATTAAAAAAAAATTAAAGGATTTATGTTCGGATTAAACCGGATAATTATTGATTGATCTCTGCCTTGTAAATTGAAGAGCACTCGGATTAATCAGTTTTTAAGTAGGAAATCGCTCTCTGCTCTCTGGACAAGGGAGCTGCTTTCAGGCCTCTTGATCATTTCGCTTCCACTGAAAGAGAAATCAAGTCCTACGGCTGCGTCTTCTGCTCTGTAGCACCACTACCAACTCCAGAAAACAGCAGGCTCCCGGGACCAATATTTTTAGACTAACATGGAGCAATTGTATCATTATAATAGTGGGGGAGCCTATTTACTAGGACTGGGAAGCTGTGCTGAGCCAACTGTTAATGGAACTGCTCCGGAGTAATTGGCAAACTCCCCTAAAGTGTGCTCGGGCTTTGTGTGGGGAATTAGCGAGCTGGGGTGGAACAGTCCCACGTCAGAATAATTTTTGGACAAAGTTCTGGTCCAAGGGAAATGAATTGATAGAGAGGTTGAAGTTCAAACTAAAGTAAGGTTTTATATGGGATTCAGGGTACAGCAGAATAAGCAAGTTGATTAAAGCAATATTACTACTAAAAAAATTATATTTATTTTTATTTTTATTGGAACATCCTTACATTTATACAATTAAATTCAATACAAATCAATATAACTTTTCTATAATACAAACAAACAATACCTACATTTCAAAATAAATGATTTCCAAACTTCATGAATAGGATCAGAATTATCTCCATTACGCTCTATATAATAAATATATTTTTTCCATATATATTACTTCTAAAATTACGTCACAAAGATTTACCAGATATTTGCAAAGAGGAGTTTTAGCTTGGTGACCAAATTTAAATGACTGTCAGGCTGGCTAGAGTAAAGAAGGCTTTAGAGAAACAGGTTTCTGGATTTAAGAAAAGAGCAGGGATAGGGAGAGCCCAGAGAGGGGTGCAGTGATGATCATAAAACCTCATCCTTCCTTTAGTGGCGATTGGACCCTCATGGCTCAGGCACAACTGAAGGACCTCTTTCTTCAGGGACAGAACCAGTCAGTAGAGGAAAACCAAAAGCAGCTCGGGGGTTAGGCAGCAGGGGTAGATCCAAATGGTGTTTGTTTTTGCACACAGCTTCTCGTAGAAGTGAGGCAAACTGGATAGATCGGGCCAGCAAGGAAGGCCAATCTGGAGGCTGGAATGGCACAATGAGTAGGACACAGCCAGGTATAATAGTGGGTGTCAAATCTATCGCCCAAACAGTGGGTGACTCCATGGTGTAGTGACCAAACGAAGCATACTGGTTCAAGAAACCAGGACCAGTTATAGCCCAAACTGGGCCCTGAGGCACAGTACCGGCTGCCTCTTCTTCCTGAGGAGGGAAATTCTGGTGGATCTCAAAAGGATCCATTTTCTTTGTCTGTTGTGTTTGAGTAAAACACAATGGCATGAATGGTCAAGAACAACCTGTATGTAAATGGACTAAATGGACGCGTAAGGACAGTATCTGTTAGGTCAGAAGGATCCGGTAAACCATTCAGTAATTTTACTGAGAGCACCTTTGAGTTTCTATTGTCCACTTAGCTCATTTGTGATGGGGAAGGGAGTTGCGTTCACAGTGCCTTATCTGCTTTCGTGCTGAGGTGATTAATGTTAGGTTGTTTGAGGCAACTGTAGAGGAGAGGGAGTAAAGGATCAATCTTTGGACAGAGAGACCTTGAGTGTGGAGCTAACTTGGTCTACCTAGACTTCCCCTAATATAGGGAAAGGTGTGAGGCTAATCCTCTTTCAATTTGCTTGGCAGCTGTTTGAATCAGGGGGCGATCGTCCCACTGCCTGCTAAGTGACCTGTCCTCAATATGCCAACAAATGGGGGACCCACAATCCCGTGAGACTCCTGAGTATGTTAAGAGTGGATCCTCCAAGCCTGTAGTTCCAGAATAAGCAGAGGGGTTTCTGGGAGCCTTCAAAATAGCAGTGATGAGAACACAACAGATACATTAGAGCCTAGGCGCTCTGTTGGGCATGATCAGAAAGAATTCTGCAGTGACAGGAGGGACCCCAGATAGTCAGAACTCCAATGAAATTCCTTCCTGTTGTTGCAGAATGGTGTCAGAATCCTCACATGCCTATTGGATTTCCCTCCCACCACTGCCCTAGAAGAGGGTCTCAGGTGCTGAGTCAGAGATATTTTTTTTCTCAGTGGGGGGCTGGTTTTGAGGGGTTGCATGCTGGAAATCAAAGGGTGGGGAGCAGGGCAACCCCCACAGGGGAGCCTCTGACCCTGTGAGTCCCCCATGGAAGGTTGCCCTGCTCCCCCTGCCCCATATCTTCAGTATGCAGACCTTCAAAACCACCAACAGAACATCAGAAAAATGTTGGGAATATAACCAACCAACAAGTGGGGGGCTATGTCCATCTTCCTGATAATTTGTCTGTCAGGTCCAGTTGGATTGGATCAGATCCACCTTTTTTCACTGTACGCAGGTCAGCTATTGGCCTACACATCCCACTTCTGGGCTTCCCAGCAGACATCTAACCGGCCCTTTATCCAGATACCGCCAGCTGGCCATTATTATCCTGATGCTAGTAAGTGATGCCCAATGTGTCTTGGAGCTACAGTTATTCTAGAATAAGTACAACTAGATTTATTGTCAGATTAAAAATTCTAGTAAATATCTTTTAAAATATGAAGTTATAGTTTGTGTTTGCTTTAGAAATCTTTGCACAACAGATATGCCAGGTCTCCCATGGGAATGGATTTCATAAACCAGGGGTTCTCAAACTTGGGTCCCAGATGCTGTTGGACTACAACTCCCATAATCCCAAGCTACAGTGCTTGAAAACCATTGTGACTGGGGATGATAATAATTGTAGTCCAGCAACATTTGGGGACCCAAGTTTGAGAAGTCTTGCCACAAATGAAAAAGCCCTTTATATGCAAGCAGAGTGAGTAATTTAAGGACAGCCCAGCATTTAGGCTGCCCCTAACTCTTTCCCCTTGACTAGGAGAAACCCTGCTGCAGGCCTGTGTTAAAAGCCCTGCCAGGGAACTGTCTGTACCATGGCTGGACAACTTCAGCCCTCCAGCTGTTGTTGGAATACAGCTCCCATCATCCCTGTTGACAACTGTGGCCAATAGGAATGACGGACATAGTCCAGCAACAGCTAGACTACAATGCCCCTCCCTCCTTCCTCTTGACTAGGAGAAACCCTGCTGCAGCCCTGTGTTAAATGCCGTGCTAGGAAACTGTAGTTGGAATACAACTCCAAATAGGGATGATGGGGCATTCAGCAGTCCAGCAGCAGCTGCAGGGCTGAAGTTGTCCTGCCCTGGTCTATATACCCCTGAAAACAAATCACTGAAATTATCAACTGCTCTGCTGAATATCACCTCATGTTATTTAGCTCAGTCTCTCTCCTAGAAAAGATCCATTTGCAAGACCCATCTCTCAGCTGGGGCTATAGCAGACCTTGGTGTGGCAAGGCTCAGTTCCAACAGGAAGCTCCAAATGAAATCTGCCTTTCACAAGAGGAGAGCTGATCAGGCACACCAATTGTCCCTATTGCTAAGCAGGGTCTGCCCTGGATTGCATTTGCATGGGTGACTACATGTGAGCACTGCAAGATATTCCCTTTAGGAGATGGGGCCGTATCTCAGTGGTAGAGTGCATGGTTGGCATACAGAAGGTCCCAGGTTCAATCCCAGGCCATGCTGGGAGAGACTCCTGCCTGCAACCTTGGAGAGCCACTGCCAGTCAGTGTAGACAATACTGAGCTAGCTGGATCAGGGGTCTGACTCAGTATAAGGCAGCTTCCTATGTTCCTAAGAGGATGTAGAGAGAAATTGACACTGATTGTGTTGGAAGTGAAGGACTCTGCACTGTCTCATGTCTCAATGACAGAGGGGGACAGATTAGTGAGTCAGAGGGCTAGAGGGGTCAAGACATTGGTCATCCCTTCTCTACTGCTCTGACACTATCCCTTTGATATGTAGATTGCTACTCTCAGGGACTTCCTTCCTGCCTGCCTTGCCACTTCCTCTTCCCCTTTTTCTTCTCCTTTGCAACACACATGCTCCTCTCTCCCCGCACCATGTATGTAGAGATGCAAAAACCATCCCTCTGCATCCAGTTAGCTAGCTAGATTAGAGACTCTATCTCTCCACTTTCCTATCTAGAATGGAGTTCACCAATAAAGACTCCTTATATTGATTTGAAACTATGAACGGGTTCCAAGTTTCTTTTACTCTCAGCATACACGCATGCCTAGGCAGACTCCGCTGTGTTGTGCCTCAGTGCACTCTGCTGTAATAGAAGGGTATCCCTTATCAGAGAGAATTCCCAACAGATCGGTTGTCAGATATTTGACTTCAAAATCCTGAGTCCCAAGTGTGTGAAGCCAGGATACAGCCACCAATTTTTAAAAGTGCTGGGGCTGCCTTCTGGCTCCAATGCAGCCCCAATACAGAGTGCTCCAGATCTGTTAGATCATGCATTGTTGCAGCCACTGGCTTTTGCAGCTGGGGATGGGCCCATAGCTCAGTGGCAGAGCATCTCCTTTGCACGTAGAAGGTCCCAGGTTCAAGCCCTGGAATCTCCAGGTAGAGCTGGGGCAGGTGGTGGCGGGGCTCGAAACCCTGGAGAGCTGCTGCCAATCAGTGTAGACAACACTGAGCAAGATGGACAACTTATCTGACTCAGTATAAGGCAGCTTCCTATATCCCTATGGAAGAGCATCTGCTTTGCATGCAGAAGGTCCCAGGTTCAGTCCCTGCAGCATCTCCACTTGGGGTTGGGAAAGAATCTGGCCCAAACCCCCCACAACCGCCAGTCAGTGTAGACAGTATTGAGCTTGATGGACCAATGGTCTGACTCAGTTGAAGGCAGCTTCCTAGGTTCCTATGGCTACCTGACTATATGCCTTTTTTTGCTGGTTGGGCCAGTAAAATCCTGGCTGTTGCCATGCCCAACAGAACAGTGACTTGCTCATCGTAAACATCCGGCTTCTTGGCAGACCTTCTCTGGGACCTCAGGCCAGGAACTGGAGGGCTGCGTCTGACTCAGCAATAACTCATCATTGCGCACACGCGCACACACACACAGAGCCAGGCATGGACGCATGCCATCCCTCCCAGCATGACTACCATTGATCCGTAAAAAGATGCTGGGGCCATCTCGCATGACTGCAGCTGTCCTTCCCTGCGAAGGCGAGAGGCATCCAAGAAATCTCTGCATCCCACTTGGCAGGGATTATCAAATGACACCTCAGGCTAAAAGTGATCCCTCAGCAGGGCAAGAGGTTCAGGACCCAGTGACCCCTGTCGCAAAGCATCACCCAGAAGAAGAAGTGCTTGAGTCTCTCAGGAAGATGGGTCAGGCCGCTATTATTATATCCAGCACATAAATGCAACCAGAGTGAACATTCCCCACCGCAAGCCTTGGATGGAGCATACATTATGAGCTGGGCTGGTGTTCCTTCCACACTGCTCGCTGATAAGCCCAGCACAACACAAGAAGGAGAACCAAGAACTGCGGGGAGGATGAGGAGCCATTGTTGCTGTTTTGCATCATGCAGAAGATCTCAGGTTCAATCTTCTGTTAAAAGAACCAAGGTGACAGAGCTGGGAAGGGCACCTAAGACCAGTCTGAGCATCAGGCATAGCTCTTCCATAAACCAGGGTGAGGCACAGTCACCCGGGTCAGGAAGGCGAAGAGTCAGACTAAGAGAAGCAGCCAGTGCCCCAGGGCCAAGGAGACCATGAAAGTGAGGCAAGGTCTGCTCCAGTCAGGAAGCTTTTTGTAACCTTTCTGTTGTAGGAAGAGCCAGTGAGGGCAGGCCAGCCTAGGATCTGGAGATTCAAAAGCTGCTGCAGTGCACCACGTTGCCACAAGGGGCAGAGGAGAATCAGCTTCCAACCCAGGTGAATTCTGATATAAGTATTTATTTATTTAACATATTTGTATACCACCCACTACCAAAGTCTCCAGGCAGATTACAGCAGTAAAACAAACCAAGAAATTTTAACCATTAAAACATATAAAAATGTCAAATTAAAATATCCATAAAAACTACCAAATGGCTAAAGAGCTTGGCTGAAGCAATGTGTCTTCAGCTGGTTCCTAAAAGCCAACAGGGATGGAGCAGCTCCAATCTCAGCAGGAAGTGTGTTCCACAGCTCTGGGGCAACTACCGAGAAGGCTCTCCTTTGAGTCGTCACCAGACGAGCTGGCAGCACCATCAGACAAACCTCCCCTGAAGATCTTAATAGGCGGCGGGGTTCATAACGAAGAAGGCATTCTCTTAAACCTGATTGGCAGGCCTTAATCTGTACAGGCAATCCCTTTTGTAAGCAAGAAGAGTTTGCAGTGGGCAGAGAAACTGCTCTTCCGAAGAACATGTGCTCGTGTGGCCAAGTGCTTGCATGCCTTTAAACTATTTTTGGAATCCAGGTCCATGTAATCCATAAGCACATATTCAAATAACTGTCAAGACTGCAGTTCAGTACAGAGAGATGTACATGGAAGTCCCTTTGGGTTCAGTGGAACCAATGGATTGTGTCCAAAGCCTGGGACAAAAGATGCCTTGCCCAATCTCCCTGGTGAAAGCACTCTCGGCTGCCTGCCTCCTGCTCTTCACAACCTCCACAGCCTGACCGTAAACATTTCCCTCATATTCCTATAAGTAGCTTAACTATATCCAGTCAAACATAAAACCAGACAAAAGGGATTAAAATATTATCCTAAGGCAAGGGGAAAATTGAAGGCCGTTACCTGAAATCCATACTGAGTTAGCATCTCCGTTGCGCTGAGGGAGAGGCCTCTTTCTCTCTGGCACCTTCTCTGGCCTGTGGCGGCGGGAGGGGAGGGGGCGGTGGGAGAGCTCAGCTAGGCCCCATGGGTATTAAAGCATAAAGGGAACAGGCCTGCATCGCAGGACCTGCCATTCACTCACAACAAAACCTCTCCTCAGTTATTAATGCAATTGCACGATGGCACCGATTTGTGGTATATGCTGAACGTTTCCTCCAAGGGCGTTTTCATGCATTACAACAAGGGATGTATGAGTGATTCGCATTCCTGCATATCATCACATATACTATTTGTCCAAAAAGTAATCTCAGCACTCTTAAGTTCTCAAAGCAGGAGTCTTTCCCAGCCCTGCTCGGAGATGCCTTATACCAAGTCAGGTCATTATTACTCCATCTAGCTCAGTATTGACTTCACTGCCTGGCAACAGCGCTCCAAGGTTCCAGTCAGGAGTCTTTCTCAGCCCTACCCGGAGAGGCCAGGGAGTTATCCGGGGATCCTCTGCATGCAAGCAGATGCTCTACTACTGAGCGACGGCCCCAAACCCTAAGCGGACTGTCTTACAGCACTCACATGTAGTCACTCATCTTAATGCAACCAGAGCAGATCCTGCTTAGCAAAGGGCACAATTCATGCTCACTACCACAAGACCAGCTCTCCTCCACTCCTTGTGCTAGTCACTACTTCTCAGCCTATCAGACCACACAGGTTGGAGAGTACAAAGGGACGAGAGCTGGTCTTGTGGTAGCAAGCATGGCTTGTCCCCTTAGCAGGGTCCACCCTGGTTGCGTATGAATGTTGGTATTCATTTGCAGAATGCCAACGACTTTTCTTAAGACTCTACTATAATATATGCAGAGTATCATTATATCTCTTTGGAGCATGCGAGATGCATGTGTGTGCATGTGCATGTCAGATACTCAGCAGGAACACTGTTTACCTAGGTTTTGTAAAAAATGGAGCAATGGGAAGCATTATACTTGGATGATAGGAGCTTCAGATGAAAGGTCTTCGTAATGGACAATCTGCTGTGTACAACTGGAGGGTGAACATTCTCTCCCAACACTTGCTCATTCCTCAGACACCTGTCTGGCTTTGGTCAGATTATGTGCCACAAAAGAGCAGCTGATTCCATGACAGCTGCAAAGCAGAGGTCATGTGGGGTGCTCTTGATAGGACACTCCCTAGATTTCAGTGCCTCAATGGTACGCAGTAGAATTTGGTTGAGGGGAATTGTGATGGGTGTTGTCTGGCACAGATCCAGTCCAGATGCCTTAAGTGACATTAGGAAACAAGCTAAAATGAAGGAGCCGTTGGAAACTCCTTTCCAGTCTGGGACCTATAGAAAGGATGTGCATCAAGGTATGGACCATGCTAGAAATGTAAAATCAAGCCCAGGTCTGGAAGGCAGGATTAGCACCTAGACTGTGGGCTCACACTTACCTGCAGCGATGTGGGCAGGGAGTGATGTGGGCTGTGAACGCCTTCCCTATGAGGTTAAGCCAACTCTTTGGGGGCATTTTAGTTCAGAAAAACCAGCAAGGGTGGGAGATGCGAAAGAGGTTTATAAAACAATGCATGATGTGATAAAAGTGTATAGAGAGGTTTTCTCCCTCTGTAACAGGGGTGACCAACCTGAGGCTCTCCAGCTGTTGTTGGACTACAACTTCCATCATCCCCAGCTGCAATAAATTGCAATAAACTGTTCAACAACTGTTGGAGAGCCCCAGGTTGACCACCCCTGCACTAGAACCTGGGGTCATCCAAAGAAACTGATTGACAGGAGATTCAGAAGCATTTCTTCACACAAGGCATCATTCATTCATGGAATCCACTGCCACAAATGTGTTGATGGCCATTAGCTTGGATGGCATTAACCGGAGATGAAACATATTCACAGTGGACAAGTATATCAGTGGCTGCTAATTATGATGGCTGTATGCGACCTCAGGCTCTGCCTTCATCTCCTGCTTGTGGGCTTCCTAGGAGCACCAGGTTGCCCACTGCAGGAAGCAGGATGCTGGACTAAACGGGCCTTCTTATGTTATATTTTTAAATGGCTATAGAAGAACCTCTTGGGCAAAGCCAACGAAGGAGTTATTTCTCATGTGTGTCACTCATGCAGCCTATGTGCCACCTTATTGGTATAGGAGAGGAATAAAATGAGACTAGGCAGATCATCATGGAAGCCTCTGAATAACCATAGGCAAGAATGGGTCAGGTGATACACCTGGACCCATCAGAAGCTTCCAGGTTACATTTGCTCACTTGCCTTTGAACAATAAGGGGATTTTGTTCCTTGACATGACAAACAGCTGGTCTGACAAGCACACGGAAACATCTCCTAGGCTCCTGAAGGTCAAGACAAATTGGCTCTGTATACATACCAATCAGGGACCTCACAAGATTAGAGTTTACCCTCTGTACATATGCTGAACAAGGACTTTGTGTGATTTTCACAGTGCCACCTGCCTGATGGGAGTTGTAACTCAACAACACCTGGAGAGCCTCAGACTCTTGCATTCAGACAGCCAGTCGGTTCTTGCATTCCAAGAACTACCCTTTCCCCTAACGGAAAGGGGTGAGTTCTTCTTGGAATGCAAGAACTGGCCAGCAGGTGGCATTGCAAAAATTGCATGAGGTCTTTGCTTGATATGTGTGCAAAAGGCACGATTGGGCTAGGAAGAAGTGCGGAAATTTGCTGCAGCATGTGTATGGGGAGTAAGACTGCTTGGAATTTGCATGGAAACTCTGAATATTTATATATGGATTTAAAATGTTCATATGCTGCAATCCTTCATAAATGAATTCATGGTGGCTTACATCAAAACTCATTAAACAGAGTAAAAACAGAGTCTCTAAAATCATAGAAGTGCAGGATAAGACAGTCATTCAAACAAGGCAATCACAAAATTAGGGGAAGACCTGCTGGGGAAAAAAGTCTTCAACTTTCATTTAAAATTAAACAGGGAGGGGGCAAGCCTAAGATCAAGGGGCAGGGAGTTCCAGTTCCAGTATTGTTCCCTTTACTGGAACAGACCCCTATAGCCAGCTGCAAAGAAAGAGGGTGCAGAAATAGTCAATCCAACAGAACCACACAATGAGCTCAGCCAGGCCCTGTGTGGCTGATAAGAAATACCCAGGCTGGCCAACTGTGACAGTCAATCAGCCTGCAGACAAAACCCCACAACTCCCTCACACCTGCTCATACATTCCACTGAGTTGAGTTGGAAGGATTCTCGTCAGCGGGCGACTGGTCTGTCTTATTCCATCTGTGGACAAGAACGAACACAGTGACTAAGACGGAGCTCTCTGGGATGCAGTCCCAGAAATGGACTTGAATGCAAGGGCTCAGCTCTGATGGAAGAGCAGTCTCTCAGCACGTGTAGATGGCATTTCCTTCAATGAGGAAATGTAGGAGCTTAGTCACAGGCAGCTGTTGAATGGAAAGCAGAGTCAGAACCAAAGATCAAGCCAAACGTCAGGATCTGGAAAGCTGTTATTGGCCAGGTCAAGACTCAGCCTAAACAAGGAAGCCTTTACAGCTGTTCCTGTTGAGAAGAGCCAATGGTCAGCCTTAGTGGACACAGCCTCCCCAGTGCCCGAAATCCCCTTCCTTTCTGGGGAGATGCTCTGTACTGCAGTTCTGGTGGCAGCACAAGACATTGTTACATAGGAAGTTGTCTTACACTGAGTCAGATGACCATTCATCCATTTAGCTCTGTATTGTCTACTGTAGGGAGATAGGAAACTGCTTCCTATTGAGTCAGCCATTGGTCCATCTAGCTTAGTATTGTCTGCTCTGACTGGTAGTGGCTCTCCAGGTCTTCAGGCAGGAATTCTTCCAGCTCTACCTGGAAATACCAAGAACTGAACCTGGGGCCTTCTGCAGACTAAGCAGATGCCGTACTATTAAGCTACAGCCCCATTGGCCAAATAGGGACATTCTTGAGTATTGTCTCTAGGGTTTAAGACAGGAGTGTTTCCAGCCCTACATGGAGATGCCAGGGATTGAACCTGGGACCTTCGGCATGCGAAGCAGCTCTGCTACTGAGCTATGGCTTCATCCCTGAGGGCAGCAGTGCCCAGAGCAAGGGGCTCTCAGTTCCAGCCCCAATCTCTCTCTCTCTCAAATTTGTACACCGCCCCAAACTTTTGTCTCTGGGCAGTTCAGTTGACAATAACATAAAACCAGTTAAAAACATCTACAAAAAAACTTAAAAACAATTTAAAAGTAAACCAGAGATTAAAACCCCCCAATTTTTTAGGAAGCTGAGAAAGCTTGGGCGAAAAGATGGGTTTTAAGGTGTTTTTTGAAAATTGCCAGAGATGGGGAGGATCCTATCACAGCAGGGAGCGCATTCCACAATCTCGGGGCAGCGACCGAGAAGGCCGGTCTCTGTGTAACAACCAAACGAGTTGGTGGTAACTGAAGACGGACCTCCTCAGATGACCTCAATGGGCGGTGGGGCTTGAAGTGAAGAAGACGCTCTCAAATACCCAGGGCCTAAGCCGTTTAGGGCTTTATAACTAGCACTTTGTATTTTGTCCGGAAACCTATTGGCAGCTGCAACAGCAACCAAAGCCCATCTACTGGTCATCTTCCTCCTCCCCACACACACCTGAGATGATGATGCCAGGCCACTAACTCAGGTGATGCAGCATCCAGGACCAGGCAGACTTGCTCTCTGGCACCTCTGGAGCCTTTTCACACATTTAAGTTTTTAGGTGTTCATCAAAGATGTTTTCAGTTTACACCTAAAAATGCCAGCTGGGAATGTGACAGAAATGGGTGCAGTGATGGGTTTCTACCGTGGCTGCCAATAGTTGTGAGTAAACTTGGTAGGCAAACCCAATTTGCTGTTGTGTAGTGTGTGAATGGCCCGTAGACAGTAACGGCTAGTGCTGAAATGGCATTTTGCACAAGTTCAACGTGTTGCTCTCTTTCAGAATTCAAATTTCACATTTGGTGTTATTAATCTTTTCACATTTCTCTTCTGAATCTAGGCTTGGTGGCGGGGGGTTGTTTTTACGAAATGTACTGTAGTTAACTCAGAGACAACAATGGAAAGCATCAGTGTCAGGCTCTCAGTATAGCCATCTGCCTTCCGCTGCCAAAGGAGCTTGAGGTGGCCTCAGAGTTTTCGGCGGGGGAGCTTTAAGGCTTACAGGCAGGGCTTGTTCCTTTCATCAGCCCTGTCCTAGTGATATGAATATGGATATGACAAAAAAAAATTCCCAAAGCAGTTCACACGCACCAGCAACAGCCACTATAGGGGTGTTGTGCGAGGGATGGATAGGGTCAGTTGTTCCCCCCTGCTAAATAAAGAGAATCACTCCCTTTGAAAAGGAGCCTTTGCTCAGTTAGCAGGGGAGACCAAATTAGTGTTGCTACCTGCAAGGCTCAGCCAGAGTCCCAGGGCTCCTTCCACACTGAGCCTGCCTCCTGGCCCCTCATCACTGGCCAGCCCTCCCTTACATAGCTCCTGACAGTTGGGGCAAGTCTCACGAGAGTCTTGAGTCTTGAGATCTCACGAGAGCCGCTCCTGATCCTGGGAAGCTACACTGCCTGTTGATGGCGAGGTAACATCTCCCTTCCGGGTCCAGCATGAAAACTTCCAGGTGGGCATACTGATGTCTACTTCCACCCCCTCCACCCCCGCCTGATAGGGTCCTCCCCAGAGGTGCACCTAGGTAATTTTGGAGCCCGGACCTAAAGGTTTTTGGACGGCCCCCACTGCAAGTTAAGCCTCATCCCCCCACACCACACACACACACACACAAACACACACACACAGTGACACACACACTGTTTTTAACACATGGGTTCTTGAGGGCACAAACAGCAACTGAACTCACAAGAATGTCAGAATATAACACGGATAGATAGATAGATAGATAGATAGATAGATAGATAGATAGATTGATTGATTGATTGATTGATTTACATTTATATACTGCCCTGGGCAGTATATTTATGCAAATATGCATTAGCAGAAACATTTCAACACACCACTTAACATCTTCCCATCCCACATATTTCGTTCCCTACTGTCTCTAAAGCAGAGGCCAAGCTCAGCAGGACACAGTCACACTTGGCCGCCCGGAACAGTGACGACCAGTGGTGCAGTGCAGACTAAAGAGGATTAGGGTGTGAAGTCCAGGGTGTGGAGGCCCTGGACATTGGACCAGAAGTGCCTCTGGTCCTTCCGGCAAGACCTGGGTGGGGGAGACCCCGACATGAAGCTCACCATGGTTGCCCATGGCAATCGGCTCCACCTCGGGAATTCCCCTACATTCAGCTTGATAAATTCAATATTTTTGCTTGTTTCCCCCCGAGATATTAATTAAAATATTAATCTGAGATTATAGAGACATATTGGCTGACATCCAGACTAAATTACTCCTGAGTGATTGATGGATGGATGGATTGATTGATTGACTGATTAAGCGCCATCAAGTTGGTGTCGACTCTTAGCGACCACATAGTCCTGAGACTACTCCTGAGCAGTCCTGTTGAAATGAAGTAGTCCTTTTGCATAACTTAGTCTGGATGTCAGCTATTTCAACTAGAGTAACTTGCTCAGGGAATTCTCTTCCCTTCGAGAAATTCGTTTCGAATCTATTACGCTTTGTGACCTGGAATTTTTTCACCTTGTAAAACTGAAATTGTTTAACCCTGCATGCCATTCAAAGTATAGAGTGGTCTGTGCGCTTGAATGAGCACCACTTCTCCGGCACACAGCTTTACGTGATGAGTGGCCAGCAAGCAGGCAGCATCTCTCAGTAGCACTGGGGCGGGCTGGGATGGGAGAGAGAGAGGAGCAAACGCAGCTCCAGGAAGGAGTGGGAGCTGTGCCTCCTTTGGTGCCCGTGCCCCCTCCCCCCTGCTCATTAGGACGAGATGCTCCTCGTCACTTCTGGAAAGAATGTACGTCAACTCTTTGTATTTCCAGAAAGAGACACTCAAAAGGGGACAGTCCAGGAGTGACTCTCTCTTCTGTCTCACTACTTCCTGCTCTCTGGGAGTGGAATTTGCATTTGTCCAAAAGCTTCCATTAGCTTTGCATTCCAGTTATAATCCCCCATCCCTAACATGGTAGCATCTGTTTCGGAGCCAGTATTATATAACACAATTGGCTTGCACTGGGATATGTTAAAATTGCGGGTGGAGGCGGGAGAGAAACCGCCTGACTCCAAAGGAGAGAAGTGGTGCGGGGGGGGTGGGTGGGGGGAGAATTTGCCCAGAGTATGACTGGGCTATCCAGCTATCTGCGCTGGATTTCATCACAAACAGTTTTTGTGCAGGGTTGTTTCTGGGGCATTAGATATGCTTTAACTTTGGCTTGGTTATATTTCAAAGTCACTTGCGAAGAGATTTGACCCTAATTTGGGCACAGGCCAATAGTTCCAGAGTTCAGAGGTGACAATAAGAAAATTATGCTGTAAGAGATTTTAAAGAAAAGAAAATAAGAAAATAATTCTCAAACAATGAGACACTGGGATTATTCGCAAAGTAAGTCCTGTGTGTCAGATAGGTCAAGAGGCTAAAAATATCTCATCTTTTTTTTTTTTTAAAGTGACTGGCAAATAGCATTAAATTGAGACAGACGGAAGCAGATAGAGGGATTATGAAGCAGCTCACTTTGGATTGTGGAGTTCATTCCAGTAGCAAACAGGGAGGGAGACCTGCAGTGCTGATGAAATTGGGGTTGCCAACTGACTAGAAAAACTATGTCAGTCTGCTCTTCTGTCATTTAACAGCCACATGGCCTGCAGCAATTAGCAGTTGATCATGCTTATCTCCACCACAAGAAGCATCACCTGCTAAATACTTGTGGGTCCAACCATTACCGAGGGCACAAATAACAGGGTTTAGTGCAAAAGCTAGCAACTCTAGATGGCATGTTCGCACCATGAAAATATCCTTCCCTATTTAACCCATTCTAATTTACACTACATTTACCATTTGGCCAGATGCATTGAGGCCTGAACCATCAAACGTACATCTGCCTCTGAAAGCAGAAGCGCCATGTTTAACTTCCCTCACTCTGTAATAGCCCTGTTCAGGTATTATGCTTATTTATTTGTATACCACTCAATTCCAAACCGCTTAGGGTTGTTCACAATCAAAACTGAATCAATACAAATTTAAATTTTAACTCATTAAAAACTATATAAGAACTATTAAAAGCCAAGCTCAAGAAATTAGTCTTTACTTCTCTCTTGAACATATCTAGTGATGATAAACCTTGTATTTCCACAAGGAAATGCAGGGACACTGAACTCACATACAGCACCCCTGAAAGGGCGCTCTGAAGCCCCGCCTCCAGGTGGATGTGCTCAGAAGCTCCACCCCCTGCTGTCCATAGTTCCAGCGTTTGTCTGTAGAGACAAACACTCATTGACACATTCTTTCCATGATGCAGAGCGTTGCGATGTTCTGCTGCATTCTGAGTACGTTAAAAAATCCATCCATGCGTGTAGCATTTGTTTCCGCAGGCAAATGTCAAATGTCACCATGGAGAGCAGGGGACAGGGCGAAGCTTCTGAGTATATTAGTGTGAGGGTGGGGCTTCAGAGCACACTCTGGGGAACAGTTTATGCTAGTACTCTTTATTCTAGTACATCCCCACTTTTTAATGAAGCTTGAACGGGGCTAATGTCTAGTAGAACGTACCCAACGTTCTGGATTATGCCCTTGCTCCACATCATTGGCTGCCACTGAAGAGGATTAGGTAGACCTGGGAAAATCCTGAACATTGTGATATGACACAGCATGAAACTCTATTAGCCATTACAGTGGGGAAGGGAGGAGCTAAAATACAGCTGCAGTTTTGGTGGTAGCCATGTTTTGGGTGGCTAACATACCACACAAGGGTACATCAGCCCAATATGCATGCACGCAAGTTTGCACAAACTGTGCAAATGGTGTAGCACAAGAGCAAGCCCATATTTTCAATGGGCTTCCTCTCGTGGAATATAATTTTTGCAACTTGCGTGCATGCAGTGTTACTAGGCTGACATACCCTTGCAGGATACGTCAGCCACAATAATATCTAGTCGGCTCTAAGAGAAGCTCCAACAGGAAGATAGAAGTGGGGGAAGTATAGTCTCCAACACTTCACAGATGGAAGTAGGGCCAATTAGCCCAAAATCAGAAGCCTGATTCAGACATTATACAGTATGAGTGTACAGATGTCTGTACACCAGTACATGTGTTTCTGTGAATGAGTGTACCTGCGTTCCTTTTAAAATTGAACCTAGATACAAGCCCTTCAAATGCATGATACAGCTAGGAAATGTACTTCTGTACATGTGAATGACTGTATGGAAGGAGAGCTGGTCTTGTGGTAGGAAGCATGTCTTGTCCTCTTAGCTAAGCAGGGTCTGCCCTGGTTGCATATGAATGGGAGACTTGAAGTGTGAGCACTGCAAGATATTCCCCTCAGGGGATGGAGCCGCTCTGGGTTTCAAGGTTTCAAGTTCCCTCCCTGGTTTCTCCAAGATAGGGCTGAGAGAGATTCCTGCCTGCAACCTTGGAGAAGGCACTGCCAGTCTGTGAAGACACTACTGAGCTAGATAGACCAGTGGTCTGACTCAGTATATGACAGTTTCCTATGTATCTGTGTACAGAAATGTACCTGTATACACCACACACTCATTGTGCGAGTGTTAAATATAATGTGTGAATGGACCTAGAGTTTCAGCTGAAATTGGTGGGGTGGGTGAGGACAGAATTGGGGTGTAGCCAAGAATGGGCTGATTTTGGGAGACAAAGCTTTATGAAAAATGTTTAGGGCTAACAGCTAACCAGGGCAGCAGTAGCACTTTTCTTTTGTTTTTAATTACTGCAGGAAACACTTGGATCTGGAGAGGCTTCACTATCTTTTAACAGCAATGTGTGGGGCTACTATTCAAGACACAGCAGCAGGGCCAACAGGAATGGCTCCAAAGGGTCACAGGGGGGTATCAGGCACTCCCCCGTAATCCACTCCTCCACCCACCAAATTGGAACTTTTCAGAAAAGTGTCAAAAAAATATTTAAAAAAATCAAAAAAATACAGCCATAGTATATTATGGCCCTTCTGTAAAAAGGCCTGTGCTGCTTAATGGAGCTTCATTGACTTACTCCTCTACCCCAGAACAAGCAGCAGAATCCAGTGCAGTCAGGTAGGGAGGAGACTCCTCCAGACTCCCAGAAGCTAGGCCAAGCATTGGGCTGGGTGAGACCATGTGTGCAGGGGGCATGCAGGATCTGGCCTGTTGCTGACCTCTCTCTTTGCTCTAGTCCCTCCTGCCACATGGTTTTGGATAGGAAGAGAAAACTAGCCTGGAAAACAGACTGGAAGGTTTGGCCTAATCTAAACAGACAGTATTTTCTAAGAGGAATCTCAAAATCCTCACTCCCCTAATAATGTTCTTTGCCACCCCTTTGCTCCCCAAACTTGTTGGTCTAGAGTCACCCCTGAGGGCCCAAAAGAAAAGTGGCAACCCGAACCCCAGGGCTTCAAATTGGTTAGGCAGTTCACAAATTAGCCCTCTTGCACCTCAAATGTTCACACATCCACCATCTTGAATTGGCATGGATGTCATCATTACAAACTACACCAATGATGTGTCCCTACAGATGTAGCAATTTTGGTTCAAATTGGTTAGGCGATTCACAAGTTAGCCCACTTGTGACTCAAATATTTATGCGTCTGCTATCTTGAATTGGGGTGGATGATGTCATCACAAACTATGCCATTGAGGCAGTCCAATGTGTCCCTCTAGCCGTAGCAAATTTGGTTCAAATTGGTTAGGCGGTACACAAGTTAGCCCACTTGTGTCCACCATCTTGAATTGGGGTGGATAAATATAACATAAATAATCAAGTTGTTCTGGTAACTGTCTACTTTCCTTTCACTATAATCTTAATTGATAATTACCATCCTCACAAGTTAGCCCACTTCAGCCTTAAACGTTCACACATCCATCATTTTTATTTTTTATTTTTTATTTATATCTGATTTTGAATCAGGATGGATGACATCATTACAAAAGTACACGGTTGAGGTGTCCCTAAAACTGTACTTACTTTGGTTCACAGCATTGCAAAGTTGATCACACACACACACACACACACACATACACACACAGCAGGGTGATTTCATAAGCTTACTTTCCTTAAGGAAAGTAGGCTGAAATTACCCCAAAGCAATAGCATCTTAACCTAATAAGCCAGGAGAGCGCCGCCAAAGGAGGCAGCTTGGGTTGCTCCTCTCTCTCCCGCATCGCCCAAGAACTGCGCTACCTGCAGGCTGGCCATTTGTCAGGTAGAGCTGTGTGGTTAGCTCCAAGGGGATTTTGCAGCTCTACCTGACAAATGGCCAGCCTGTGGGCACTGCAACTCTTGTGCAGGGCGGGAGAGAGAGGCGCAACCTGAGCCGTCTCTCTTGGTGTGCCCTGGCTTGTTAGGACGAGTTGTTATTGACCCAAAGCAACCACAAAATAAACATAGCCATAAAACCAGTGCCAAATGACTTCCACCTGTGTAGGCAGCCCCAGCTCAGACTTTGAGAGCCCTGGTTGTAATTCAATTGTGCAGTTCAAATAGGACTGCTTGGAGCATTCCACCCCCATGCCAAAGGAACCATCTCACTCCACCTTGAAAAACAACCCATGCGCCTTGCAGGCAGACCTGTCTCACCCTGTTAACAGGTTAGGGAAGAGATGTACGTTTGGAACAGAAGCCTCTGCCTGTATCCACAGTGACCCACGCCAACTGCCAGCTAGGAGGAACCAGGTTGTCTGCAGAAATACGGGAATGAGTCACACAGTGGCTTGAGCTGACTCAGGGAAGCTGACAAGGTGTCTGTGATGTAAGGCTAAACACATTCAGGATGGCAGCACACCTGTAAAAGGGGGCCATGTGAAAGGGATTCTGGGGAAAGTGGCACCTTTCAAAATGGAAGGCTGCATTTATTTAGCAGTGTGTATCACATATTTAGAGTCATGTAAGGTTGCCCGGTCTCAACTCAAGAAACTGTGCCTGCCTTTTTAGTGCAGTGGTTTTCTAACAATCTGCCTTCAGGTAACTTTCCACTTTGATTCCTTGGCTGGGGAAGCCAAGGAATATCTGGAGCCAATGAAGATCTGCCATAACCCACTCGTGTGTTCCCGAAGATTCTGGGCAGGGCATGTCCTAAATGATCATGCTCAGTTCATATGAAGCACTGGCATGGCCTGTTGGGCCTCAGCATCACCTTGTGTGAGCTGAGCATGCGCCCTTGATCTTCACCCAAGACTCCAATGCATTGCAGGGGAGATGGCCAGTGGGGTGGGGCATGCTGTCTTCCAGGGAAACGTGTCCTCCGGAATTCCAGGCACTTCCACAAGTCTTAGAGGACTTAGTTGGCCTTCTAGACCAATCTCTGCTCAGAGCAGGAAACTGCCCCAGCATTCCTGAGGGATGGCCGTCTAGCTTCTGATTGGAAACCTCTAGTGAAGGAGAGGCCACCACACCATGTGGCAGACTGTTCCCCTGTCAAACTGCTCTTACTGTTAGGAAATTCTTCCTAATACCCAAACTAATCTGCTCCCTTGTAACGTCAACCCATTGATCCTTGTCCTGCCTTCAGAAACCACAGAGGACAAGTCTGTTCCTTCTTCCATGTGACATTTGATGTTTGATGATGGCGATCATATCTCCCCTTAGTCCTCTCTTCTCCAAACCCTTTTCACAATGCCATTTACTTGGCAAAAATTGCTCCCAGTGCCAAATTGGGCACAAATAACCACTTTGAGAGCAAATTTTTGTTAGCAAAATGGTGCACAGGCAAGTGTTAACCCACTTCCGGCTGTGATTCAAATCCAGAGCCTCCCTGCAGAGGTTGTTTTAAAGGGGGGGCAGGAAAGAGAGGGTGACTTTCCAACTCACCCATAGCTCCCTTGCCCAGCACAGAAAACAACCCCCTGCGTCTTAGTGGCGAGGCGCATTTATTTGTGTCCAAAAACAAGGAGTGCTGGTCTTGTGGTAGCAAGCATGAATTGTCCCCTTTGCTAAGCAGGGCCCATCCTGGTTTGCATTGGAATGGGAGACGACACGTGTGAGCACTGTAAGATATTCTTCTTAGGGGATGGGGCCTCTCTTGGAAGAGCACCTGCTCACTTGCATGCAGAAGGTTCCAAGTTCCTTCCCTGGCATCTCCAGCTAGTGCTGGGAGAGAGACTCCTGCCTGCAACCTTGGAGAAACCGCTGCCAGTCTGTGTAGACAATACTGAGCGAGATGGAGCAATGGTCTGACTCGGTATATGGCAGCTTCCTATGAGTGCCATTCCAAATCGGCACACAGAATTATTCCTTCCATTGAAGTAAATGGGCAAGTCCACATAAGCAAGGAATCCATGTGGAATACGATGGGAGTGCCACACTGGGGCGAATGACTGTGCTGAACATGCCAAGTGGATGGCGTATGAGAAACAACGATCGACCTTCTAAGCATGGAAGGGATTTCACACACTCTTACAATGCTGATTCCCAGCCCAGGGCACGTGAAGTTACTTGAGCGCCTAGCTTGTCAGGTTGCAAAAATAGCATGCCCTGAGGGCCTGACAAGAGCTTACCTATAGCTCTACAGTCCTGCACCTTCACTCGTCACCTTGGGGCTATCAGCAATGTTGTAGGATGTTTTCACTCCCTGCCAATGGAGTGGAAGGATAGTTGGCTTTGCCTATCACCTCCCTCTCTCCCACGCATTCCCTTTCTCACAAACCGCATGCATATAGTATTTCTTTGCTGAATATAGTCGCAACTCAGGAAGATTTCCATGTCTAGGTCATGCTCGAGCATACACTTAGATATGTTCCCCCGCAAATATTTCAGCTGGCCTGAAACACATCCAGATTTGTGTGGGGAAAAAGGTCTGGGACTTTGGAAGCTCTGATGCTTCATGGCACAGTTCTGCTGAGAAACTGATGCAGAGACGGGCAAATAAAATGATTGAGGGGTTGGAGCGGCTTCCTGATGAAGAAAGATTAAAGCAGTTGGGCTTTTTTTAGTTTAAAAGTTCTGTGGTGTGGAGGAAATGGGCAGAGAGAACATTTTCTTGACCTCTCATAAGACTAGAACTTGGGGCCATCCAAAGGAAACGGGGCTGTAGTTCAGCAGCAGAGCACACACTTTGCATGCAGAAGGTCCCAGCTTTAATCCCTGGCATTTCCAGGTAAGTCTGGAAAGACTCCCGGCTGAAACCCTGGAGGGCTGCTGCTAGTCTGTGTAGACAGTACTGAGCTAGATGGACAAAGAGTCTGACTCAGCATAAGGCAGCAGCCTATGTAAACTGTTTGGCAAGAGACTGAAGACAGAAAAAATAAAGTACTTCTCCACCCAACACTTTCTTTATGGAATTTGCTGTAGGATGTGGTCCTAGAACTCTCCTCCATGAATTTTACTAATCCTCTTCTAAAGCCATCTAAGCCAGTGACCATGACCACATCTTACAGGTTGCTATCATGACCAACAACCACTGATAGACCTCTCCTCCATAGATTTCTCAAATCCTCTTTTAGAGTTATTTAAGCTTATGACCACCATCTGTGGTGGTCAGCCATGATAGCAACCTGGATACTCCATGACTGGAGACAGTCTCCCACCAATAACCTAGTCCTGGGGAGCAAGAGCAGTAGAGGTGGCATATCCGGGTAGACTAGTCCTCTGTGGGCAGATGCATGGAGTCCGGAGCAGAGGGCAGGTCTACCTACCAATCCCTATTGGTAGACCAGCTCTCCTGGAAAAAAGCGCCATTTTGAGGCCCATTTTCCCTGGAAAACAGGCCTCAAAATGGTGGTCAAATCACTCGAATTGATTTGAATGATTCGAGATTGATTCATCAAGGCAGCTGACGAAGCTGGCTGTTTTTGACAAATCAATTCAAGTTTTTGCAATTTGATTCGAGCTCAAATTGAATAGCAAAGACTGATTCGTGCACACCCCTACTGGCTACCAATTTGTTTCTGGGCTCAAGACAAGGTATTGCTTATGACTTTTAAAGCACTGGAGGGTTTGGGATCTCAATACCTTGAAGACGGTTTTCATCTAAATGTGCCCTCCCATGTGCTTTGATCAACATCTAAGGCAGGGCTGCACAACTTCAACCCTCGAAACAGATGCTGGACTACAACTGTCATATATGGGCAATGGGGAGGGGGCAAGGGGAGGCACTTGATCCCCCAGATGGAGTCAGTTCCAGACAGGCAGGGCTGTGGCTTGCCATTATTGGGAAGAGAGCCAGAGAATGTAGTCCCTTGCCAGTGCTTGAATGAAAAGCTGACTAGAAAGGATGGGGAGAGGGGTAGAGCTGCCCCTTTTTTCAGTACTGGCCACACCTCCCTGCATCTGACATTGATGTATTGTAGGGTGTGTGGTTAGGGCATGTTACCACGCATGCGCACCCATTTACAATGGGGTAGGGGCTGCCAGTGGGAGCTTGCTCCCCCCCCAAAAAGTCCTGTGGATGCCCATGCTCCCATAATCCCTGACTACTGGCCACTGTGGCTGGGGATGATGGGAGATGTAGTTCAAAAACAGCTTGAGGGCTGAAATTGTGTAGTCCTGCCTTGCTGTACCAGAGGCATGGCAGGCATCCATAATAAAAAAAAACCTGAGGCATGGCAGACATTCATAAGGAGCAGGGCCTTTTGTGTGGTGACACTGACTTTGTGGAATGTTCTTGCTCCAGAGGTCCAGCTGGTAATTGCGCAGCCATCAGGACCATACTTGTGCAAGTGGAACTGGTCTTGTGGTTGCAAGCATGACTTGTCCCGTTAGCTAAGCAGGCTCCGCCCTGATTGCATATGAATTGGAGACTTGATGTGTGAGCACTGTAATTTAGTCCCCTTAGGGGATGGAGCCACTCTGGGAAGAGCATCTAGGTTCCTAGTTCCCTCCCTGGCAGCATCTCCAAGATAGGGCTGAGAGAGATTCCTGCCTGCAACCTTGGAGAAGCCGCTGCCAGTCTGTGTAGACAATACTGAGCTAGATGGACCAATGATCTGACTCGGTATATGGCAGCTTCCTATGTTCCTATGAATGGTCTTTACAGTGAGAGGAGAGGAGTGAAAATCACTCTACCCCCCACTGCATCTCCTTGGCGGCACAAAAAGCCTTCACCGAAAATATGCTGAAGGCTTCCTGCAAACATACAGCCCTTCTCCCGACTTACTGCTACAAAGCATGTAGGCCACTCTGGACAACAGAGTGAGAGGAACCAATTATCTGACATGTTATAAAGCAACTTCCTATGCGACCTACAATGTAGAAATTATTCTTCCTGATCACAAATAAAATATAGTTTGGAGTTATGGTCATAACACCTTGAATTAGTGCTCTACATACTTTGTACAATGGTGAGCTTTTCTGATGGCACTTTTGGAATTGGGATTGTGATTTTGTTGCTTCCTTGGCCTACCGGCTCTATTGCTCGAGGAAAGAGCCGCCCACCCAGGCCAGAAAATAATGTCAGCCTTGGATCGCAGCGTCAACCCCATCTCCAGATGTGGCAGTCGGGGAGGGAGAAAAACCTTCCACAAGCTGAGTTAAGTGTTGTCTAAAATTAATGGAAGTTTTTCTATAGATCGTACCACACACTTCAGTGCAAGCCTTTAAAGTGTAGCAATTAACCTCCTGATAAAAGGGTTACCTGAGTAGGATTCATTGATTCATCTTCTTTTAAGATGCAGGCACCAAGGGGGCCTCCATTTGGTTGCCTGAAGGAAATACTGCAGCTGTTGGGACAGTCAGGCAATTTGCCTCAAGAAGAAGATCCACTCCTAAAGCAATTTATTTAGTTAAAAGACTTAATAAAATTGCCATTTCTTCCTGGATGCAAGCGCAAGTAAAAGCCCCAGCTGTGCAACCTCGCCTGCGGGCTGTGAAGCTTCCCCTTTTATGGATGTTTTAGTGGGGAGGACCTTTGAAAATGGGCCAGATTTATCTATTGGGCTGGAGGCAGGGGAAAGGAGTATGCCCTATTGTTGTCTAGGCAACAGCACTATAGCCTGATGCAGACATTATGCTGTACAAGTGTACAGATATCTGTACAGAGGTGCAACTAGGTAACTTTGGAGCCTGGACCAAAAGGCCTTTGGAGGTTCCCCTCCCCTGAAAATTATGCATAATCATGCTCCTCTGGGTGACCACAGCACCCGGGACAGACTAAAGAGGATTTTGGGGCCCCCAGGGGCTATGGAGGCCCTGGACTTCAGCCTCAGAGTCCAGGAGTAAAAGCACCTCTGTGTTCCTTCATACACATGTTTGTGTGAATGACTGTACCTGTGTTCATTTTAAAAGAAAACCTGGTGTGGAGGAATAGCTGTCTATCCCACTGCTTTGCCACCATGTGTGGAGGGATCCACCCTGCTGCTAACACGAGACACAGATCTCCTGGACAATTACTAGTCTAACTGCTGCCACCAAGTAGACTTTTGTGCTCTAGGCTGAGTCTACCACGTCCACAAAAGCCTTTCAAACTTCAGTTGCACAAAAAACCCCTATGGTAAAGTGGTAAGGCCTATAGGCATGGAGTGGATGAAACATAAGCTACAGTTTTCCTTTAGATGTAAATGAGAAATTTTACTTTGCAATTAGTTCAATTTACATTAAAAGTTGCTTCACAAGTTCAGTACAAAAAAACCACCCATCAGCCAAAAGAGCATAGGGAACAAACAAAATGCGGTCAAAAACACATCCACCAATCTGACTCTCACTAAGCCCAAACTTAATTGTCCTTGATGGTCACCTTTAGCAACTCTAGCTTTTCCTCAGTTCAACCTCAGGTTCTGTTCTTTTTCTAGTTCTGTGTGATTTCAGCTCTGCAGAGATTACACCTCTCTGCCAGTGATTTTAACAGCTCCCTGCCAGCAATTCTTCAGTTCTGTAATCTCTCTCCAGACTCCAACTTTTCCAGCTTTGACTGCAACTTCAACTCTTTCCAACTCCAGCTTCAGCCCTTGGACTCTCCTCCTTCAACTGAATTCTTCAACATGAGTCTTTCTGACTTCTTCTTTGGTCTCTGACTTCTTCTATCTCCAGTTCTCTTCCCCTCAAAGCTTCCAAACTCAATGAAATAACTCTCTGAGCAACCTTTCTATATATAACAGTTTTGCTCCAACAGTTTTTTAAACAATCCAATTAGTGTAACTCAAAGTTCCCTCCATTTTTCAAAACTTCCTTTCCCTCCAAAACCAAACTGTCAAACTGACATTCCTTGAGTAAAACTAATAGTACAGCAGGCACGAACTCTTGAACCTGCCAGCGTTCTTTGCAACACAGGGACTTTGCAAGCATTTTTTTTACACAGAAATCATATTTACAATAATGAAATAGTTTGGGAATATCAATTCAGTTACAATACAAGGGCTTATTTACAAAACCCAGGCCTTGTTCTTCCACACCTGGATACAGGCCCTTCAAATGCATGGTATAGAATACAGTAATCCCTCGACCTACGAACTACTCAACTTACATTTTTTTCGAGTTACGAGCGACAAAAAAGACCGGAAGTAGTTGCCGGTTTAGAATCAGCTTACTCGACCTACGAATGTTTAGATGCGGCTTCCTCGAATTACGAGTGTTTTGAGACTTCCGTGGTGCGCTCCTCGACTTACGAAAATTTCAACCTCCGAACGTGCGTTCGGAATGGATTATTTACGTAAGTCGAGGGACCACTGTAGATGCAAAATGTACTTCTGTACCTGCATTCAACATAACATGTGAATGACTGTACCTGTATACATGGTATGCTCGTTGTATGAGTGTTGAACATAATGTGTGAGAGGGTCTTAGATTTCCCTGTGTTCCTGAGTGGTGGTGGAAATTGCAGCACAGTTCAGGAAGAGAGGGAAAGTCACCTTAATTGCTTAGGAAATGCAGTGAGGCCTGTGGCCATGTGGCAGCAAGAGGTGGCAATGAGGTGGAAGAGGCCTGAGGCGGTGGACTGGACTCAACCACTTCCAAGTGCAGGTGCAGAATGGCATTTCTGAGTGCTCTCCTCTGTAAAACTGGCCTTGGGGAAAAAAAAATTAGCTCAGTAGGGGATGGGCTGTGCTAGGATGCTTGTTTCTAATGTACTAGTTGTTGTGTTGTTGTTGTTTTTTTAAACTTGTTGGGAACTTGGAAAACAATAAAAAGTGCCCCTTACAGCCTAAAGAGGTATAGCCTATTTTATCACCTGAGGATTCTACCAGCCTATTCTACTGTACAGGCTTGCAGGCCTCAACCACAGTAGCCCAGCCCAGGGGGGAAAAGAGCCTGTCTTACCTGCCTAGTCAATCATATGACTTTCTATCTTCTAGTGCACCCGCTCTTGGAGTGGAGAGCAGGTACTGTGATAAAAAGCACAAATTATCCCCGTTGCTAAGCAGCCTTCACCTTGGTTTACCTTTGGATGGGTGACTAAATACCCAGAATGTTGGGGGCAATATGCTAAATCATTGTAAACCGCTTAGAGAGCTTCCAGCTATAGAGCGGTATATAAATGTAAATGCTATTGCTATTGCTAAATGTGAGCTCTTTTTGCTGCAAGATATTCCCTTTAGGGGATGGAGGCATAGCTCAGTGGAAGAGCATTTGCTTGCATGCAGAATAGTCTAGGTTCACTGTAGGTTCGGAGAGGGGGGTTGGTCTTGTGGTAGCAAGCATGACTTGTCCCCTTAGCTAAGCAGGCTCTGCCTTGATGGCATATGAACAGGAGACTTGATGTGTGAGCACTGTAAGATATTCCTCTCAGGGGATGGAGCCACTCTGGGAAGAGCAGAAGGTTCCAAGTTCCCTCCCTGGCATCTCCAAGATAGGGCTGAGAGAGACTCCTGCCTGCAACCTTGGAGAAGCCACTGCCAGTCTGTGAAGGCAATACTGAGCTAGATAGATGATGATGATGATGATGATGATGATGATGATAGACCAATGGTCTGACTCAGTATATGGCAGCTTCCTATGTTCCTAGGCATCTCCAGGGATTTCCCCTGGGAAAGACTCCTGACTGAAACTGTGGAAAGCTGCTGCCAGTCAGTGTAGATAATACTAAGTTAAATGGACTAATGATCTGACTCAGTATAAGGCAGCTTCCTATGTTCCTATGAATTGCTTCTTCTGTGGCCGTAAAAAGAGCAAACGGCCAGCGAAGAAGTGAATTAAAGACAGGGTTGGGGTGGTAGGGGGAGCTTTGCTAGCCCCAGGGACTGCTCTTTCATGCCTCATCCCCAGGGACTGCCCTATCATGGGATGAGGTGAGGCAGTTGTCTCAAGTGGCAGATTTTTGGGATGCCAGTGGGTTAACAAGATGCCCACCACTTTGCCTGCCTTCTACTACCATCTGCCACACATTGCCATCAGAGCAGCTTTTTGGGCATAACCACACTGGCTAGCAGAGGGCTGCCCCAAAACAGTCCTTCTCCATCTCTTCCTAGCCTGATGCACATCCTCTCTCTCCCTCGCGCCAGGCTAGCAATGAAAAGGGAAGGAAGCAGATGAGAAAATGATCAAAGGGCAGTAGAGCACAGGAAATGCTCGACTGGATCTCTCCTGTACTCTATTTCCCTTTCACCATTTCCAGTTCTGCTTCCTTCCCCTTTTCATTATTAGTCTGATGTGAGTGAGGAAGGCGGGTGTGCAGCAGGCCACAAGCAAGAGGGGAAGGCTATTTATGCCTGCATCAGTGGCGGCCAGTGAGGGTGGTGCAGGGGGGATATTCTTAACAGGTGATACAACCAGCACCTGGATGCCATGGAGGGCAGAGGTGCCCCACTCGGCAGCCTGCACAGTGGCTGCCTTGCCTATGACACTCACCAGTCCACTGTGCATGCTCGGCAGCTATTTCCATGGTCAGCATGGTGTAGTGCATGCCATAGTGCCATGGGCAGGCGGCTGCCATGTGGGATGACTCCCCACAGTGGGATGACCCCCCCGCTGCTCCCCACAGTGTCCAGATGCCGGCAGTATCAGATTTTTAAAGGTATCTCTCGCTGCCGCCCATCCCACCCGCTACCCTCACTGGCCACCACTGGCCTGCATGCATGCCTAGGGAAGAGGAAGCTTTTGCTGCTTCCACAAACAAAGAAGGAGATGATGGGCCGGAGGCTGACTTTGTGATATTTCATCTCAGCAGTGTTTATTACACCCTCTTTCTGCTCTATAGTTTTAACAGCTGATGCTTAGTGGTTCATAAGAAGAAGAATTTGTAGGAAAACAGCCACTGCCCTGCTTATTATGCCTATTGAAATGGCAAATGTGTATGTTGGAAGTTAATAACTAAATTCAGTTGGTCTCACTTCAGGGACCATTAATGGCTACAAAAAAAGGGAGAAAGGATTCTATGATGGCCTCTGGAGCTTTCTTTTCATTGCCTTGTCAGGGTCTGGGAAACCAACCCAAATAGAATCAGTAATAGCAAGAGAAACTGGGGAGTGAGCTAGTGGATATAAGGTACTGGACTTTAAAGGTAAAGTTGTGCCGTCGAGCTGGTGTTGACAACTGGCGCCCACAGAGCCCTGTAGTTGTCTTTGGTAGAATACAGGAGGGGTTGACCATTGCCATCTGCCACACAGTGTGAGATGATGCCTTTCAGCAGCTTCCTTTATCACTGCTACCTAATAGAGGTGTTCCCCATATTCTAGGAACCATACCAGCGGGGATTTGAACCAGCAACTTCTTGCTCCCTAGACAAGTTACTTCCTCACTGTGCCATTAAATGGAATTTTGTCTTATTTTAGTCTCCTTCCAGTTCTCCATTCCACCACTTGGGGAGCACTCAGACCACAGAGAACTTGCACAGGACCAGGCTGTTTAATGCAGGAGCTGAGTAAAAGAAAAATCCTACTTCCAGCTACATAGGACAGGTAGAAGTCACATGCTTATGGAAGTTTGATTGACACCCACCCAGGAAACACGCTCATATAGCCCAAGTGGAGCACGTAACGCTTACTGTGGTCAATAGGATCTATTGACAAATCAATGTTAGGATTGTGCCTTTGTGGTGAAAGAGCCATCAGACTTGGGACAGTCCTCAAAACATAATTCTGAAACTTCTAGACTGTCAGGTAGTTACACCCTTTCTCTCATCGAATGGTTTTCATAAGCATCGCTGATAACAGGGGCTCTTAAATTGGGGTCCCCCAACTACAACATCCACCATCCCCATTGGCCATCGCAGCTGGGGATGATACTAGTAGTAGTCCAACAACATCTGGGCACTAAAGTCTAGGACAATTAAAAGTATTTTAATTGGTTTTAATTGTTTTTGAATTGTTTTTATATTGTTTTTAGCACTGTGTTTTGAATTGTGTGTTTTTATGTCTTTTTAAAAGTTCTTGTACACCGTCCAGAGCCTCTGGATGCGGCGGTTTATAAATGTAATAAATGATAATCATAATGATGATAATCATAATGGTGATAATGATGATGATGATGATAATAATAATAATAATGAGACTCTTTGACTATGGCATTGTGGGCATCCCCTTCAAATGTAATAAGTGTGTGTGATGCAAATACTTGACCAACATTATCCTTATGAGGACCTAGGATGCTTGTGTGAACTTTATTTTGATTATAGCCTACTTTGAATTTAAAGTAACATCTGTAGTTAAAATAAATCATGAAGATATGCTTGATGAATATCCAAGATTTTTTTTTTTACCACAGGCAATCAAAGCAAATTCACTGCTAAACAGGTCCCAGTGAACTCAGTGGGACATACCCTTTCCATCTGGCTGCCTATGAAGTATCTTTTGAGTGATTTGCAAATTTCCATCTGCATCCAACTTCTACCTAAAATATGCAGTTGGTAACGAGAAGAGAAATATTTTGCCCTATCTGGCACTAACTTCCTGCTGTAGCTGTGACCAAATCTCTTCAACATTGCAGAACACGAACACACACACACACACACACAGTTTTATTTTATGTTTATTTTTGTCCAGGATTATTTCTTTGCAGAGTAGGCAATCCTAGTTCCCTTGAGGTAATCTGGTTTTAAAGTGACAATTGGGAGCTGGTATCCTGGAGAGTACGAATCCATTTTATTTTGCTAAAATTAAACATTGTTTTGAAAGGGCTCAGTAAGAAATCTGTAACAGTTAATTGTTTGCATCTTTCACTGGGTTTTAATTTTAGTGTCGAGAGAAATAGGGAAATGATAAAATGGATTTTGGGGGAAAATATCAGCTAGGAAACATAATTGTGCTTGAATGTTGCTATTTATCTAACATTACCTTCCGGGGACCTAATGGGTCCCATTTTTAAAGTGCTTGTGCAATTTCAATTTTTAAAATAAATTCTGCTGCAACTCAGAAGATGCAGCACCCCAAAAAGGTAGCGGCCTCTTAATGAGACCCAAATCAGCCCCCTCCTGTAGCTTTCTGAAAACCATGACTAAAATTGCGGTCACAAAGCTAAGAAGGTGTCCTGTCCCGCCACACCCTGTAATTGAACCACGATGCAAATAGCCTTAACATTCCAGCACACCAAGCAGTGACTAAAGCCCTATTCACGTTAGGTTCAACATCCATACAATCTGAGTGCAGTGCACACAGGCACGGATTTACTAATGGCGCCGCAATGGGGAAGTAACTTACCTAGGGAACAAGAGGTTGCCAGTTCAAATTCCCACTGGTAAACACCTACATCAGGCAGCAGTGATATAGGAAGATGCTGAAAAGGCATCATCTCATACTGCACGGGAGATGGTAATAGTAAACCCCTCCTGTATTCTACCAAAGAAAACCACAGGGCTCTGTGGGCGCCAGGAGTCGACACCGACTTGACGGCACAAGTCTACCTTATTTTACAGTTATGTACATAATGGGGTGATTCTCACGATCAACAAAAATCGGGCTAGGAGAGCCGAGCCCGATCTTTGTTGGTCGTAAGAACCACTGGGCTCGCAGCCGAGCCTGGTGGTTCTTGAGCGGGTAACCCGCTCGAGAACCCCTGCTAAAAAGCAGGTTTGCGGAGCGAGTGCTCCAACAAACCTGCTTTTTAGGCTCGTGAGTAGTCACGGCGTGGCTTCGTGCCACGCCTGCTCACGAGTAGACCCCCGGCTGGGAGGCGAAAAGCCGCCTCCTGGCTCCGGGGGTCTCCCCAATATGCCCTGCGCACTCACGCAGGGCATACTGGGGCTTGTGGGGACTGCGTGGCCCCCGGTCCCCCCCCCACCGGCTCCATCACGGAGCCGGCCATCATGTGGGTGGCCGATCTGGCCGCTCAGGGTTCCCTGCCCGCTCGTCTGCGGGGAGAGTGGGCTTAGCCCGCTCTCCCCGCAGTTTTTACAAAAGAGGGTCTCACGGATTGTGAGACCTGCCTCATTATGTTGGACACAGGTGCAGCAGCCCACTTCCTAGCTGTCCCCTGCATTTGAGGGTGGCTGTACCCAGGATCACCTTTAAAATGAATGCAGGGCCTGTCATTCACACAAAAACACATATTTGGGTGCAGACATCTGGACATAGGTGCAGCTTAATGTCTGAATAGGAGTTAAGGCTTCCCTCTACCAGTCCAGAATGGTTGCAGCCTCTGCTAATGTTTGCACATGATGGTGGGAGTGTGGGAATGGGGGATCACATTGCGACTTTTGCTGACTATGCTGTGATGCCACATCCTCCTGGACTCCACAGTAGACATTCTACACCATTGTTACAGACATAAGGGAAGAGTGGCGGGGGAGGGGAGGCACAAGGAGCATAATTAATTTGTCTTCCTGTTTCAGCCGCTGTGTCTCAATCTCATCCAAAACTGATCTTGCCTTCAGTCAGTTACGAACACAGGAGCAGCTCTGCTTGATCAGACGAAAGATCCATCTGCTTCAGCATTCTGTTAGCAACCGTGGGGAGTTTGATGACTCTGGCAAAACTACAAGGAGGGCACAAATGTAAGCGCCTTCCCCTGCTGTTTGTCCCCATCATATGGTAGAGGTGTACCATCACGACAGACTTTGATCGAGGTGGTTCTGTTTAGGTATCACGACTAAATAGCTATGGGCTGACCAATACCCCACTGGTTTGATGAATCCTCTTTTTAAAATAGCCATCACCACATCTTGTAGCAATAAATTGTGTTATGTTTATTGTGTGTTGCATTCGGAAGCATTGCCCTTATTTCAGATGGGATGGAGATGCATGTAGGAATGGGAAATACAAGTCCACTGGGCCCCCTGTTTATCCTGCAGTGGCAGATCAAGGGCTCTGCATGCTGCCTAATGCTGCTGTCCTGCACGCACCCTCCTCCCCTCTTCCCCCTTTTTAATACGGGGGGCAGGAGGGCATCTTGCTTCCTCATTGGCACCCCATTAATCTGCTGCATGAGGCAACCGCCTTACCTCGCACCACGGAGGGCTGCCCTGACACCTCTCCAAAAATGTTTGCTGATCAATTTTCTAAGAGATGGGGAAAGATGAGTCATAAAATCAGGTGTTGCTCATTCAGAGTCACCATACCTCATTTTGTTACAACAGGGTGGTGTTCATATGGTGCTTCCTTGACTTAGAAGAGGTTGTCTGTGGCACAGTTGCAGAACTCTTGATTATGCATCTCCTTAAGCAATCCTCCGTTCCTGCTGTCAATAGCAGTTCTTCCACCTCAGTTCACCAGTCTGATCGCATAAAAGTAACACTACTTATGCTCATGAAGTAAGGACTTGCTTGGATTAAAACAAGATCACTGGTGGAAGCAGATCCTCGCAAGCCATTTCATTTGTCTCTGAGGTGCATGGTTCTTTGGGGAATTTTTCCAAAGCTAGAACAAAATAAGAGCAGCCGTGCTGGATCAGGCCCAAGGTCTATCTAGTCCAGCATCCTGTTTCACACAGTGGCCCACCAGATGCTTCTGAGAAGCCCACAGGTAAGAGCACTGGTGAAGACAGCCAAACGGTGGCCCGTGTCCCACCCCACTGCCTGCTGGCTGGAAATCAGCTCTGGAGAGCTGGTTCAAGGCTCCCTAGAGCCTGTGCACACCCATGTGCATGTGATGTCACACACAAAAGGGGTGTAGCCTGCACTCTGCAGAGCCCGAGCAAGCTCTCCAGAGCTAATTTCCAGCCAGCATTTGCTGGCCACTGTGTTTATTTCTCTTTCTCTCCCAGCAGTGAGGGAGAGGACACTTAATAAATGCAGCTAGCCAGCAAATGCTGGATGGGAATGCATTAGGGAGGGCTGGAGCGGGCCCTCTGGAATTTAGGCCACAGCCACGTGTGCATGACATCACATGCACAGGGCATCTTGTGAGGCCCTTCCTTTTGGTGGCCCGAATTCTTTGAACCCTACCTCTCAGTGATAGCTCTGCCCCTGGGCAAGAGGTGAGGGCACACCCTCTCTCCTGCTGATGCTCTCCTGTAACTGGCATTCAGAGGGATCTTGGCTCTGAGGCTAGAGGTGGCTTATAACCATCAAACTAGTAGCCATTGACAGACCTGTCCTCGATGAATTGTCCAAGCTCTCTTTAAAGCCATTCAAGCTAGTGACCATTACCACATCCCATGGCAGAGTAGTCCATCGATTAATTATGTGGTATGGAAAAGTACTTCCTTTTCTTGGTCCTAAATTTCCTGGCCTTCAGATTCATGGGATGACCCCTGGTTCTAGTGTTGTGAGAGAGGAAATTTCTCTGTCCATTCTCCCCACTCCATGCATAATTTTATACACCTGTTTCCTGTCCTTCAACCAGCTACCAATACACACATGAACCTGTCCCCTTATTCCATGGCTACTAAGTTTATTCAAGAGCCTTTGGTGGGGAACTTTCTCAAAGTTCCCCGCCAAACTTTGGAAGTCCAAATATACTCTGTAAACTGGATCATCTTTATCCACACGCCCACTGGTTCTCACTGTTCCACCAGGTTTCTGTTATGCCCAATATATCTATGTTTTCATAGATATTGCTCACCCATCTTGACTCGGAGGCGTCTGGCATTGGTATATGAACTCCAAAAGGTTCGTGAGGCAAGACTTTCCCTGGCAGAAGCCATCCTGGTTCTCCTTCTTCAAGGCCTGTTCTATATGTTTAACAATTTTGTTCTTAAGTATTCTTTCCCTCAATTTACCTGGCACGAAGATAAGCTAACTGGCCTGTAGTTTTCAAGATCTCCCCTGGAATTATTTTCAAAAATTGGAGTTACATTAGCTACTTTCCAGTTCTCTGATACAGAGCCTGATAAGCCACACATTTTTGCTAGGAGATCAGCAATTTCACATTTGAGTTCCTTCAGAACTCTTGGGTGGATGCCATCTGGCCCTGGTGATCTGTTAATTTTTAGTTTTTCAAGACAGTCTAGAACATCCTCTCTCATCACCTCAAATTGGCCCAGTTCTTTAGCCTCCATGCCTGAGAAATTCAGTTCCAGAGCAGGTATATGTCACCGTGAAGACCTCATTCAAATAACTTAGTCAGCTTCTCTGCAGTCTCATTATCCTCCTTAATAATCCCTTTCATGCCCTCATCATCTAAAGGTCCAACTGCCTCCCTGGCAAGTTTTCTGCTTCTGATATATTTATAGAAGTTTTTGTTATCCCCCTTGACCCTTCTAGCTATATGCTCCTCAAACTCTCTTTTTGCATCCCTTAATGTTTCCTTGCATTTCCTTTGCCAAAGTTTATGTTCCTTTCTGATCTCTTCATTTGGATAGGATTTCCATTTTCTGAGCGAATTCTTCTTCCCTTTTGCTTCCCTGATTCTACTTGTCAGCCATGCTAGTGACATTCTGAACCTGGTGGTGCCTTCCCTCCTTCCTGGTATACGTTCCAACTGAGCTTCTATTATTATGGTTTAAAATAAGTTCTATGCTTTCTGGAGTGATTTGACCCTTCTGATTTTCCCTTTCAGTTTACCAGCCCCCTCATTTCAGAGACGTTTTCTCTTATGAAGTCCACTCACATATAAGATGAATTGGATCGCACTATGGTCAATGTATCCCAATGGTTCTACAACTCTGACATCTTGCACCAGGTCTGGGCACCACTCAGTCCAAGGTTGCCTTCTTTCTGGTTGGTTCCTTGACCAACTGTCCTAAGGCACGGTCATTTAGCATGTCTAGAAATTTGGCCTCTGTCAATCCCCACATGTGAATTTGCCCAGTCTATGAGAGGGTAATTGAAGTCACCCATTATTACAGCTCTATCTCTCTTTGACGCCTCTCTGATTTGCTTCTCCAACTCCACATCACTCTCAGCATTTTGATCTCAAGGGCAATAGCACATCTCTAGTAATTTCCTTTCAGTTCTCCTATTGTCACCCATCATGTTTCTGTGAAGGACTGTGGTCCTTCTAGGTTTTCTAGCTTGTTGGATTCTATCCACTTTTAACATACAGTGCTACTCCACCCCCAATCTGCCCCTCCCTGTCCTTTCTACAGAGTTTATATCCAGGGATAACAGTGTTCCACTGGTTCTCACAGTTCCACCATGTTTCTGTTATGCCCACCATATCTGTGTTTTCATTAGCAACCAAGCACTCCAGGTCACCCAACTTGGCGTGGAGGCTTCTGGCACTGGTCTATAAACGCCTATACACTTAAGTTGCTGTGCATATCCTCTCTCAGTGAGGAGAGAGGAATATCCCCTGAGAGAGGATATTCATAGCAACAAAGCTGTTTTGAAGTAGATTACATGTTTTAAACAACCACATGGGAATACAAGGAGTGTGATTCATCACAGTTAATGCCACTGATGAAGACTGTGCATTGGTCGAAATGCATCTGTCAAAGGACAGGAGACTGCTAAAGCACCTCCTTGTGCTGTGCTATACCTCAGGAGTACAAGCTACTTGTGAAACAGTTTATTCCACACCTCAGAAACAGAAGTTTATCTCCCTTGAAGCTTAGGACTCCTGTTGGAACATTCCCTTTGGGATTTTAATCTTTATTTTTACATATCTTTCTACATGTACTTGTGATGGCTTTTATCTTTACCATGGAGAATTTATTTTGGGGTGTGTGTGTGTGTGTGTTCTGGTTTTATTGATACTGGTTTTTTCAGGTTACTTTTATGACCATATGGTACTTATCTTTTACAAAGCGAGAATATAGATTGGGGATTGGGGATCTGATTGTTAATACATTTATACTCTAATTTAAACTAATATAGATAAAGGTATAGACTATAAACCAGATCCCAGCCAGTTCCTTTTGGCAATCCCAAGGCATAATTTTAAAAGCTGTTCTGTGATCTGTTTTATTTTAAGCATCAAGAGTATGGTTTCATCTTGGGTCAAGTGGACCCCATACCTTTTGTACAGGCTTTGCTTGCTCCAAAATATATCCCAATGCCTAATACATCTAAACCCCTCCTCTTGGCACCATCGTCTCATCCATACATTGAATCCCCTCACTGGCCCTGTGTGTGAGGACTTCAGGTAGGACTTCAGAAAGCGCTACCCTGGGTGTCCTAGCCTTCAATATGCTACCTAGCACCCTACATTTGGCTTCCAGAATCTCCCCACTGTATTCCGATGTGCACGACAGCTGAATCCTCCCAGCACTGCCTATCTAGATGCTGTGAGACATCTGCAACCTTCACATCAGGCAGGTAATTCACCGTGTGGTCTACATGTGGGTTACAAATCCACCCATTCGCCCAATGTTGACTCTGTCCCTGCTCATCACCCAACTACTAGGAGACTCCCAACCTGTGGAAGCAGAGTTGGTCTTGTGGTAGCAAGCATGAATTGTCCTCTTTGCTAAGCAGTGTCTACCCTGGTTTGCATTTGAATGAGAGATATGTGTGAGCACAGCAAGATATCCCTCTCAGGGGGTGGGACAGCTCTGGGAAGAACACCTGCGTGCTTGCATGCAGAAGGATCCAAGTTCCCTCCTTGGCATCTCCACGATAGGGCTGAGAGAGAGAGAGTCCTGCCTGCAACCATGGAGATGCCATTGCCAGTCTGTGTAGACAATACTGAGCTAGATGGACCAATGGTCTGACTTGGTATATGGTAGCTTCCAATTCCCCTAATCTCCGGAGGAGTATCTTCAATGCGAGAGGATACGAGTGTCTCATTCAAGAAAGGGGTCCTTTCTAAGGGAACAGTCTCCTCTTCTTCAGACTGATGCCCTCCTTCCCTGAGACCTTCATTCTCCATGACAGCAGAGGAGCTGTCACATCCCTGACGATCTCGTCCACATACCTCTATGCCTCCCCGAGTTTCTCCAGGTCAGCCACCTTGACTTCAAGGGAATGAACTTGTTCCTGTAGAGCCAGGCAGTGCAAAGAGTGCACACCCATGACTTCTTTCCCCTCAGGCAGGTAGTCATACATGCACAACCCTGGGAAGCACCCCCTTCTCTGCTGGCATTTTACCTTCATAACTGGTTTTATTGGCAATTTAGAATATATAGAGTGTGTTTACATGAAAGTTTGGTCTTAGTTGCAGTCGTCAGCTAATTAAAGGTTCCACACTCTGTCCTCCAAGAAAATTACAAAAGAAGGGTAGTACGCACCTACCCCTTGTGCTGGGTGTCTCCTTTGTGATGAAGGAGGACCGCGTGTGTGCCTCCCCACACACTTCCCCACTAAACTCGATGCAAAACTCCCTTGATATCTGTTAGCAAACTCTTGTTCGCAAATCTCCAGGTAGCAAAATTTCTCTGGTCTGAGCCTTGTCTTCTCAAGAGCTGCTTCCAAACTGGCTACTTTAGGAATGTGGCCCCTCCTACAAGCTGTGTGACTCATCTGCAGCTAATTCTTACTGTCTATCTAGGCACAATTGAAACTGAAACTTCCCCATCAAAAACAAACCTTTTGCCAGCCAGAAATCAAACCCTAGAAAAGACTACCCCTAACAAACTTACCTTGTCCTTCCCCCACTTGCTGTCTTGTTGATTTATTTATTCACTTACTTGCTTTCTTCTTTAGTAAAGAAAACAAAAGTTTGCTGCCTCATCTGGTCTACGCCTTGTCTTCTCAAGAGCTGCTTCCAAATTATTTTTTACAAATAGCTGAGAAATAGCTTAGAAGCTATTTCTAAGAGCATTTGCCATATGCAAAGCAGATTCTTGAAACATACTAAAAAAATAGTGCTTTTATTGGCAGGTTTACAAGCATAATCCATTAGTGTCTAATATCCTGCAGGACAGAACAAAAAAAAAAACAAAACAAAAAAACCCAACAAAACCCCAACCACTCATGTCTTGCTTCATCTGACGTCACTTCCTTCCTTCTGTTTTCCCTGGGTTAAACTGCTGGCAAGCAGCTGAATGTTCCAAATGAGTGTTTCTGCTGTTTTACAAAGTTCAAATGTTGCTGACTTAATATTTTTGCCTTGCAATGTATTTCCTTGGTAAGCAGCAGCGTCTCCTGTTGTTTTGGAAATCAGCTCTGGTTCCTAGTTTATCACGTAGAGTATTAGCATCATCGATCTCCATGGAAAAAGAGACAATTATATCTTTTTTTTTTAAGTAAAAAAATATCAAATATAATAAATTTATGAAAGACCTTTCACAACATATACATTAAGTGTTACATTGTTGCTACAGCAGCTACGTGATTCCTCTCTCTCTCTCTCTCTCTCCCTCCCTTTTTCTTTCTCTCTCTCTCGCTCTTTCTCTCCTTCTCTTATTATAGAATGCAAGGTCATACATTTGCTGTAAGTAAATGCACTAATAGAAGTAAGACCTTAAAATGAAAATATGCGGTCAGGTTTTTATCTGTGGATAGATATAAAGTATTTACTTGTGATACAGTCTAGCGTCTCCATAATCACACCACTGCTATATAACAGCTGTGACCTTGCGCTGGATTCCCCACCCCTGTGCATATATAAATATAAACATTGTGCAAAGTTGAAGAAAATAGAGGCAAAGGTTATATATATAACACAATGCCACACCCTCTTGTTAAGGGCTAATCCCGCCTTTTATTTTCCTTTGCAACTAATGTTTAAAAAGGCTGCTTTACCTGTTGCTTAGTTACAGCATTACATTCTGTAAACAATAGTTTTTTTTAAAGTGTTCTAAACAAAAACATTTAAACAATTGACTCTTTATCTCGGTCGGGTGATAACTGGTCATCCAGATGTTCATCGCTTTTGCTGGAGTCTGTCAACCTTAGCTGGAAGTTGTCACTGGTGCCTCTAGTGACGCTGTCATAGGAAGGAGGAAAAGATGTGGAGGACAGAGTTTCAGACTTGTCTATCGGCCTGCCATAGTTTTCACCCATCATGAAGGCAATGAGGCCTTCCTTTTCTGGTGCATCATCACCAAGGTGGCAGATTTTTTGGCGGTATAAGAAAGAGGCCTGCTTGAGGGAGCGTTGGAAAAGGTGGCTCCTGTAGGCTCTCTGGATAACAACGGCGGAAACCTCTTCCTGTTTTCGCCTGAGTGTGGTGGTGATTGGTTCATAAGAAATCTTTGATGGGTTGGCCGCCATGAATTTTTCCTCCATCTGAATTTTAAGTGCATCCATCTCTCCAGATTCTCCCAGCACTCTTTTGGTAAAAGCAAACAAAATATCTAAGCAGTGGATCCTGTCTCCACTCACCATAGGGAGGTCCATAGATATGAGCTTGATTTTGTTGGGTTTCACGATGCGTAAAGGTTCAGACAGAGCATCTGCGAAATTGGAAAGTGCGGCATACTCAATAAACTGAGTGGCTTCGGGGTCAAACTTCTCCCAGATTTCATAAAACATATCAAAGTCATCCTCGCTTAGAGGCTCTGTACTCTCTTCAGTGGCAACACTGAAGTTCTCTAAAATAATAGCTATGTACATGTTTACAACAATTAGGAAGGATATAATGATATAAGTAACAAAGAAGAGAATCCCCACAGCAGGACTGCCACAGTTCCCCTTGGAGCCATTGGAATTGTTATGGCTTGGGTCACAATATGGTGGTCCGGTGTTCAAGATGGGATCGAGAAGACCATTCCAGCCCGCTGATGTTGTTATTTGGAAGAGGCAGAGCATGCTATTAGCAAACGTCTGGAAGTTGAACATGTCATCGATCCCACTCTCCTTCTTAACATATGCAAAGTTGGCCATGCCAAAAATGGCATAAATGAACATGACCAGGAACAGCAGTAGGCCAATATTGAACAATGCCGGGAGGGACATCATTAAGGCAAACAGGAGCGTTCGGATTCCTTTGGCCCCTCTTATAAGTCTCAGGATCCGACCAATCCGAGCCAAGCGAATGACTCTGAAGAGGGTAGGGGAGAAGAAATATTTCTGGATGATGTCAGAAAGCACAGAGCCTTGAGAAAAGAGGGGTGGGGAGAGAAACACAGTTAGTGTACTAGCAAATACTATGGACTTTCATTTGATAAAAAACCAACTCAAATTAAGGACATGACACAGCCTCACGCAGGTTCCACTGAGCTCAGGTAAGCCCTCATGCCTCATTGGCTGGCCTCTGACACACAGATACAGGTTCCTGCCATCATGCTGCCCATTGCAGACTAAGAAGGCTGTCAATGAACAGAAGAACTTAAACATGCATCTAGTCCAGCATCCTGTTTCCCACTGTGAGCAACCAAATGCTTCCATGCACAAAGATAATGGCTGTTCCCTATCATTATTCCCCAGCAACTGCCCTTCAGAGATGCATTGCCACTGAAAGTTCCATTTAGATGTCAAGATTAATAGCCATTGATAGCTCTATCCTCCATGAAGATAGTTAATAGCTCAGCTTGGTGACTTGGCCCTAACTGGGGAGCAAAGCAACAATGGAAATAGTATAAGGGAGGTGCAAATGGACCTCTCAGCTTGTCCAATGGCCAGCACTTGTCTTAATGCCCTCAGAGCCTTTGCACATCTATCAAGGGCCAACCAAGGAGGGAAGAGGACTGCACTGAGTCTCATGCTGATCCCTGGTGACACTGGAATGGAAGGTGCCTTTACATCAGGGGTCCTCAAACCTAGGTCTCCAAATGTTGTTGAACTAAAACTCCCATCATCCCCAAGCACAGTGATCAAAGGCTATTGTGGCTGGGGATGATGGGAGTTGTAGTCCAGCATCTGGGGACCCAAGTTTGAGAACCCCTGCCTTTACATTATATTCCTGTTCTTGGAAGGAAACATATTACAGAAACCTTGTCTTGGTTGACTGTTCCAAGTTCCCTCCCTGGCATCTCCAAGATAGGGCAGAGAAAGAGTCCTGCCTGCAACCTTGGCGATGCCACTACCAGTCTGTGCAGACAATACTGAGCTAGATGGACCAATGATCTGACTCGGTATATGGCAACTTCCTATATTCCTATGTAATATTTATGGTGGCTCTCTGCTTATGTTCTCAACTCAATTGGCTCAAACTAAAAGTAACTTGATGGCAATCTTTCCTAAAGGAATTAGTCTGACTTGTTCTACTACTTCCTGATCAATCAATAATCCAGTTAACTGTAGTCCTGGGGGACAACCTCAGTTGTGTACAACAGGTTGTGCATAACTACGAGCGGCTGTAGAAAGGGATGTGCATGCATATCCACGTCAAAGGATACAATGAGCCAGTTCAATGGGGTCTAATGAAAAACACAGCATGGATGTGGCCACACACACCCAGTATTCTGAATATCTCTGTTTGCATTGGCAGTGCAAAGAGAAGCATGCTTACTAGCTCAGGGTGGCTTCCTTTTGTTGCTCTTGGCAGTGCTGGACATGAAGAACAGAAAGGCCTACTACTAATGTTGTATGTAGGGTTGCTACCAAAATTTTGCCTAAAGCATAATTTGAAGCATATTTCAAGTGTTTCTCTATAGGCAACAAGTGTGAAAAATTTCAAGGGAGGCCAACAGCTAACATTCCTCGGGGGCATTTCACGCATCCTGCAACAGCATGGAGAAGAAGATGGTAGACGATGCTATTCGATGTGTTTATTTGGTGCAGTGAGGGTGGCAGAACCACCTCAAGCTGCTATGTTTTTGGCACGGTGGTTGGCCTTGTGAATGTCCCAGCATACCTCGGACATGTTATTTCTGCTGAGAAACCTGTTGGAAAACATCCAAACCAGGAGGGAATGAAGTGTCTCAATGTGTCCAAAAGTGACTCAAGCATTCCCAAGAAAAGCATATTTCAGTGTATCAGTACATCATTCTGAGGGCCACATGTGGGCATGAGTGATTTGTATGAAAGTCTACAACCTACTTCCCACACTATTATGGGGCTGCTGTGAGGTGAATTTGACCTATGTGAATCTAGATAAAACATTGTTCCCCCATCTATATTTGCTGAGTTTGACCTACCCACAATTGATAGAATCACGACGACAAAATCAAATATATTCCAGCCATTGGTGAAATAGTAGTGCCTCAGGGCCAACATTTTGAACATACACTCCGCTGTGAAGATGGCCACAAAGACCATGTTGACTTTATAAAGGATGTTCACTTTTTCCTGACTCTGATCATCTGTTTCCACCATCATTGTGACCATGTTGAGGCAGATAAGGAGCATGATGCAAACATCAAAGGCTTGTTTTGAGACAACATCAAAAATGAAACCTTGATACTTGTTCTGGAAGAAAATTAAGAAACACTATTATTATTAGATATAAAGTCATGTTAGCCAAGTCAGACAATATCAAATATACGGTCGTGTTAGGGTTTGGAATGAAGGATGGTAGCTTTCAAGGTGCACAGAACTGGTCCTCAGGATGGGTGTTGAAGAACATGCATGTACAGGAAACATGACAGGGCCAGAACAGTGGAGCTGGCATCTGCTTTAAGTAGTTGTGGGCTGGGATGGAGTTGGCCATCCCAGCCAATAACATCCCATCCTCTAGTAGGTTGGGGATGGATTGACCCACCATATTATGCTAATGTGGTGTCTGGGGAGTAGCTAGATCAGATTCCTCAAGGCTAATCCCAGCTTCGGTCATGAGAGGAAAGGGAATTAAATCACTCACAGGAACATAGGAAACTACCATATACTGAGTCAGACCATTGGTCCATCTAGCTCAGTATTGTCTACACAGACTGGCAGCAGCTTCTCCAGGGTTGCAGGCAGGACTCTCTCTCTGCCCTATCTTGGGAGATGCCAGAGAGGGAACTTGGAACCCTCCCAGAGTGGCTCCACCCCTTAAGCCTAAGGGGACTATCTTACAGTGTTCACACTTCTAGTCTCCCATTTATATGCAACCAGGGCAGACCCTGCTTTGCTAAGGGGACAAGTCATGCTTGCTACCACAAGACCAGCCCTCCTCTACTCTGCAGATTCTTCCTCTACTCTGTTGTTTTACTCCCTTGACCTTCCGGAGAGCTCTAGACTGATCCTCTCTGGCTGGTGCCTGATTGACTTGTGAAGCCTTGGGTAGATAATTGACAGGAGCCCCACCTGCTGGCCACATCCCCTGAACAATCTGGATTTTCTGGCTAGAGAAAAAGTGTCTCTGTCAGTTCAGCAACAAAGCCACTGCTTCCTGTTGTCTCCCTCTTCCTTTCAATTAGTTGTGGTTTTGGCTCTTCTACTGGGATGATTGGGCTGTTGCTGAGCTCTTTGGCTTTGGGTATTACCTCCCACAGTGCTCCAGGGGACTTCCCCGGACAGGTATGCAGGGAACAACATCTGGGGGTCCCCAATACCTGAACACCTTCAATTAAGGTCAATAGCAAATAAACACCTGTTGGTTCTAATGGAACTGGACTGTGGCCAAACCCTCTGAGGCCATAAATCATGTAAGAAGATAATCCAATAGAGATTATGTTTTGCAGAGGGGAATCAGAATCTACTGAAGACATTCAAAGATATCTTAGGTAACCTCACCAGTGGCCGTGGGATGGGCTTTTGGGGTTTCTTGGATCCCAGTTTTTTCATGGCATTATAGTATTTTTTCTGCTCCTCTGTCATAAAGATGTCTTGTCCACCTAAGTAAAGGGAGATACAACTAATATTATTTTGGGTGAAAAAAAGAACTGTTTATGGAAAGCAAAACAAGTCTGAGATAGTAAAAGTCTTCATTACTTTTTATTGTCCACTCTATTCCTAGTAGCATTTATTAAGTGATCTAATTAGTCCTTAATAAGGAGTAAAACTGCATGTAGGTATCCTGGACATTTTTTGTTACTATTATTTATAATGGGATATTGATCCTACCCAATCTCAAAGGCTCTATATAGCTGAATGTTTGCTAGCTGCATTATGATTATGATTATTTTGTTGATGAGTATAAAATTGCATGAGGGTGATCTCCAGAGGAGTTAATCCATGGCTAAGAGGGAGCTCATATTGGTTACTGGTCCTCTTACCCTCCATATAGAACCAGTTTGGGAATCAATGTTCTTCATAGATTCACGGTAGCAGGCTGGCTGGTTTCTTTGTTGACCATAGCTAAACAAATCTAACCATCTTTATATGTTCAATTATGGGCAAAGGGTTTCTGTATTTTTATTTATTTTAAGTGTTTAATTGGAACTTTTGTTGTATATCCTTAGTTGAGCCTTGATAGTATTTTTTTCATATGATCATGGTTGTACAATTTTCAACAATACGTGCATTTATATAATCACATTTCTTTGGGGGTCTTATTGCTTACTGGATGAACTTCTATCCAGTATTGAATGCATCTTTCTTCATATTTCATACATAGTGTGGTGCATGCGTGTGTATGTATGTATGGGGGAGGTTACAACATACAGAACCAGGAATTACACAGAAGCACACCTCAATACTTTAGAATTAACAACATGAAACATAATAACATTAAAAATGCAGCTAAAACCTATGCCATCGCTGTCCCAAGCCCTTCTATGCATGCTCACACCTCTGCTTCACAAACCACAAAATTCCCACATGAAAATAATTTCCTTGTACACAAAAATGTGCAAACCACATGTAGACCATCAGACATGATGACTCCACATTGGGGCATCTGGCCATGAGTACACCTGCTTGGAATGTATGACAGGCTGTGGCTTCCCAGCATGTGTTGCATTGCTGCCATACTGCATATTGTTAGCTTAACTGTGCCCAAGATTGCAACTGGAGTGAATCTGTAGCAAAACCCCCCAAACATGGCCATGCACCAGGAAGTTGTGGTGAATCGTGATTTTCAAGCTCATGTAATCACTCTCACCCTAGGAGTGTGGGAAGGGGGCATAAGGTTTTCCTGGAAACTAGTGCAGATCCAACGAGCTAGATGCAATCCCTTGGAATGGGACTTTGAGTCAAGGGCAGTAGAGCAAGTCGCAAGTGGCACTGTCACAGCTTGGGCTGGCCCACATGCCGGAATGCTTTTGCTCATATTGGGCATCAGACCTGCACAGAGGAAAGAGAGGCTGGTGTTTGTGGCTGCCCTGCTAGCCAGAACTCTGGTTCGTGAGCCCACAGTGGCCACTCCTCATTTCTGGCAACTGGCTATCTGTTTTGTTGGCAGAAGTAGACCTTTGAATTCTGCACAAAACGGACCATTCTGTGGTGGCACACAAACAGCACAATCTTTTTATGATGAACAAACTGGGTGGCCTGGTCACCATGAGCAAAAAAAAGCTATTGTGGGTGCCATAAAGTAATAAATACTGTGGGCATCACAAGCAGGTTGGTCATGTGCACAAGTTGTGAGTTTTCACTGGTGTGTTCCACCTATATTTATTTTCATTTGGGCGACAATGCCAAGCAGCTGCATGGCAAACAAGGTACTACTCATCTTTTTCTTCTGTTGATTGAAATTGTCAATGATGACGCCAATGAAGAGATTCAGAGTGAAGAAAGAGCCAAAGATGATGAAGATCACAAAGTACAGGTACATGTACAAGTTATATTCCCATTCAGGCTGCTCCTCACGCTGCAAAAGTGAATGGAAAAAGAAACAAGAAAGGGTGGTGACAATCCAAGGTCATCCTAAACCAAATGACGCATGTCAATTCATTTTGAATAGGTGTGGTTCTACAATGCAGGATGGGTACACACGATTGCTGTCACATCCAGAAGGCTGTAACTGGAGGTTCCTGGCAATCAAGTGCTCTCGGCAAGTATCCTGTATGAATCTGCCAACTGCCAGTTCCTGCTCAGATTACTGAGATGCTACTCAGATTCTCTGCCCAACTTCAAACCTAGATAACAAATCTTGGGTGAATCCCAGGCTGAAGTCGGTAAGGTGGTGTAAGAATCAGCGACTGGCAGGTTCGCACAGCATATCACCAGGAACTCACTTGCCAGATCTGGCTTACTGACTTGGCAGTGATTGTGCAAAGCCATCCAGATTACGTTCCACTCAGTGGTGCCCTTGGGCTACTCACTGTATGCCCTACGATAGGGATGTCCAACCTTGAGTCTCCAGATGTGGTTGGACTACAACTCCCATCACCCCAGCCACAGTGGCCTTTGGCCATTGTGAGTGAGCATGATGGCAGTTGTCCAAGAACATCTGGAGATTCAAGGCTGGGAACCCCTGCCCAACAACAATAAAGAACATTTACGTTGATTGTTCTTGTATGTGAGACAGGAGCTGCTCCTGATGGAGAAGGGAGCATACTCAGCATAGGCTCTGTCCAGAACTTCCAACATGTGGTGCTCGGGAGATCAGGGCCAGCAGGCAGCCAACAACACACTCCACCTTCCATACGCTGATTGCATCAGGGAGTTGAATGGAACTGAAACCCCAGTACTGGTTCAGAAAAGACTTTTCAGTGGACCCAAACTGGACCAGAACCTAAAAGCTCTTGGTTGCCTTCAGTCAGAACCAAACTCCTAAACACACAGAAAATGCTACCCAGTTCACAGTAAGTGGCTCAGTAATAAGGTTTTCAGTTTAGGATTAAGATTTTATGTTCTTGTTTTGTTATACTGCTGTTTGTATTTTATTTAAAATACAAAGAAAATTAAAAAACACACCCCTCTTTTTAAATCCTGCAAAAAGAATGCAGTCACCCCTTGCCAAACACAGTTTTACCAACCACGTTTCTGAGTATATGTGAATAGGAAAATGTGACAGGCCTTGCCAACCGCAAGCCAAGCATCTATGGTTGGCAAGGGCTTTTTAAAGTGCTGGGGGGTGGGTTCCAGTGATTTTGGGGGGTTCAGAGGTTCAATCTGCTCATTCCTCTTGGTGACCCTTGCTGTCCCTTGCCAGTTTGAGCCAGCGTGGTGTAGTGGCTAGAGTGCCGGACTAGGACTGGGGAGACCCGAGTTCAAATCCCCAGTCAGCCATGAGACTTGCTGGGTGACTCTGGGCCAGTCACTTCTCTCTCAGCCTAACCTACTTCACAGGGTTGTTGTGAGGAGAAACCTACGTATGTACTACACTGCTCTGGGCTCCTTGGAGGAAGAGCGGGATATAAATGTCAACAACAACAACACCTGTCTGACTGTGTAAACAACAACAATAATTATTATTATTTAAAATGCCTTGGAGTGATTTTGGGAGGTTAAAAAAAGTTCCAGAGGTTTGGTCTGCTCATTCTTCTTGGTGACTCTTGGTGATATTACAGTGCTTTTAAAGCTTTTTTTGGGGGGGAGGGTATTTTTTCCTTTATTTTTAGGTCTTTTTGTGGTCATGTTCCCCTAACCCCCTGTTCCCCATAGACTTTAATGCCTCACCAATGGCAAGGTTTTGCCAGAATGGAACCCTAACAGTTGGCAAGGAATGACTGTATACTACTATTCACTAGAGTTAAGCTGCAAGTAGAAGAGTGTGATATTATTCTTCCTGACATGTATCTAAACCAGGGCCTGTAGTCCAGTGGAAGAGCCCATGCTTTGCTTGATGAAGGTCCCAGGTTTTAACATAAGAACAGCCCTGCTGGATCAGGCCCAAGGCCCATCTAGTCCAGCATCCTGTTTCGCACAGTGGCCCACCAGAATTTATCCTTGGCATCTTCAGCTTCAGCTGGGAAAGAGACCCCTGTCTGAAATCCTGGAATGCTGCTGCTAGTCAGAGTAGACAAGAATGAGCTAGATGGACCCACTCAGTATAAGGCAGCGGATATATATGTTTATCCAAGGAATATAAAACAGCATGAATAAATGAGCAAGGCCATTGCAGTGGAACACCTCCTGTAGAGGTTGCCTCGGTAAACAATATATATATTTCTTAACCTTGCTGAACAATTTGTTGCATAAAAAGCAAGGAGAGACCCTTGGTATACACATTTCTCTATATTTTCTTTTTCCATACTGGGATACATTTGAGCAGGTTCATGTTATATAGCTATATATGTTTGCTGATATTTTTACTGCCAGATTGTTTTAATAAACCTTTGCTAATTTTTAAATGGTTTCAGCTACACTCAGGATCTCTGATGCCGATTGATTCCAAAAACATTTTTTTAAAAACACCCAAGAAACCAGAGAAAAGCATTTGAAGTGACCAGCCCACCTCTCGTGAATCCACCGCTGCGTACATAATTTCCATCCAACCTTTAAATGTTGCCTAGGAAGAGAGAAGCCACGTATGTAATTAGAACCATCACAAGAAGCATTTGTGTTAACGGTTATTGTACTGCTTTATGTTTTATTTGCAATACAATGTAGGAAAAATATTTCTCACTGTTGTAAGCTGTTTAATTTGTTTTTATCTTATGAGATTATTTTTAATTTATTTTGAGAATAAACCTGTTTTAACTCTGTTTTACATGATGTTTTAAATATTATACACTGCCTAGAGATGTACATATCAGGCAGTATAAAAACATGATTGCTAAATAAATAAATACATATAAATATAAACACACATACACACACCCTGAAATCACCCCATGAATTTTGGCTTGCACAAGTTAGCTATTTTTGTTTTCTTACTTAGAAACTCTGATTAATGCTTTATAATAAGCAAAATAAGATTCTGCTTTTTTTTTTTAATGGTAGCTTTTTGAGGATACCAAAACGGTAGCTTTTTGAGGAGACCATGGACAGCCAGGAAAACAAACTAATGGATCATAGAACAAATCCATCCAGAATTTTCACTCGAGGCACAAGTGACTAGGCTCAAACTATCATACTTTGGACACATTATGCGAAGATCCAGCTCCCTTGAAAAGTCCATAATGCTGGGGAAAATTGGAGGAAAGAGAAGAGGATGACGAGCAGCAAGATGGATGGACTCGGTTACGACAGCAACGAATGCACCACTGAGAGACCTTAAAGACCAAGTTGAAGACTCATCCTGGAGATAATCTATCTAGGTGGTTGCTAAGAGTTGACATTGACTTGATGGCACTCACTCACTCAATCAATCAATCAAGCTTAACACTGGCATTTGAGAATGGCACATGGTGCACGTTTTGAATCTATTCCAAATAAGAAAGGAAGATTTCTCACATTTGCGCTTGAGTTGGTCACTACTCAGATAATGCATTCCTGGAAAAATTCAAAACAATTCTAATAACTGGTTGGGAGGTGGGTGGGAGGGGGGCAACAACGATCAAGTATTTCACTACTGAATGACTTAGACTTTTAAAGATTTTTGGTAGTTCACTCAGTATGAAAGGTTCTGAGGGCCAAACTAGGCATGCCATGACTAAAAGCACCCCCCCGAGGATTGGACGGGGGTCATGGCACTGGGGGAGTGAGTGTTTCGCCCTGGAGGAGCTGTGGTGCCCTTCCCTGCCCTGCCCTCCCTAAAGGGCACTTCTGTGAGGCGAGGTGAAATGCTAACCTCGGGCAGGCTGATTATTAGGGCACCAGCGAGGCTACAAGATGCCCTCCTGTCCCCACCCCCACCTTCAAAAAATGGAAAGGGGGAGGAAGGTGCACACCTGTTTCAGCATTTGGTGCTCTGCCGGGGTCTTGGGCTGCCACTGACTAAAGGGCACCGCTGTGCTTAAGTACCTGCACACGCCAAGCAGGAAACTGCCTTTGAGACCTGACACTTGGGAAACGGACAGATTCATCCACTATATTTATAAAAGATTGCCGGGAAGCCTGATGATATAACAGGCTGTTTCACTGAAACAAATGATTATTTAATCCTGTCCATCGATCCTTTTGCTGCCGCTTTAATCGTCTCCCTCCCCTCCACCTGACGTTCCTCTAATCCTGCAGAAGGCAATCGGAGCCCATGACAGTCTCTTTCCACTTAACAGTCGATTCTCCTGTCTAAGGAGGCTGGGATGGGAAGGAAGAGGTAGCACTCAGTCTGTGGCATGCTCTCAAATTGCTATAATCTTTCCTTGCACCTCTCTCCCATTGGAGAAGCAATCTTCTATCTCTGCATGGCATTTTCATCCTGGGGGATGATTTGGGCCGGATTCCAGCCGGAGTACAAATGGGAGCATTTAGCTTTTTTTTTTTAAAAAACCCACTGCTGAACATCACGACTGCAGTTGGTGAGCTGATCGGGTGGTGATAAGAAATTGTCGGATAGCTGAGCTGTCAAGGCAAAGTTTTCCAAGGGGCCTGGCAGTCAGATAATCCAAAGCCCCATTGGGCTTCTGGAATCCTTCGCTAGACACTTGCTCTGCAAAGAGGTGGTGATATCGCAGAGGACAGAAAACTGGTGCTGGGAAGAGAAATTATCGGGGAATTAGTAGCCACTTACAGCCCAGATGTGGAGGTGGCAAGAGCTTCACAGGAGTGTTGTGTGATGATATCCTGCCTGGAAGAGATCCGGCTGAAATCCCATCTACTATTGAAACCATACTGGGGAGGAGATTAAACTGCTGACAAATTCATCTCGGGGCAAGCTTACAGCCGATGCAGGCCATTGCTTAGGAGGGCAGTGGAGCATATTTGCTCACGGCTCAGAACCAACAGACTACGGAGAACATCAAAGTGGGGAAGCGCCAGATGCAGATGACAATCTTACAACTCTGCTTGGAAGTGGAAAAGCTGTACTCCGGCAGATGAGGCGAGAGGGTATGATATGCAAGAGGTCCTGCCTAAATTGTCTCACACTGCTGGTGGCTGTGGTCAGTATTTGTCAACTACAGCGCTCATAATCTCCAAACAAAGCCCATTGCAGCATGGGATGCTGAGGATTTTAGTCAACAACATCTGAGAATCCCTGTTACAGGGAACATTGGTTGTGGCTCAGTATCCCTCTGTCTGCTTCTGCAAAACCCCACATCCTGCTGCAGACAATATTGCAGCTTGCGAGACCTTAGATCTGAACTATATAGCTACTCATGTTTACTGATACTGGATTATTGAATCGGTACACATTTTCCAAATAAAAGCAATTTCCTCTTATGTCTTTAGTTTGCACAGTTTATCTTGTTTCTCAGTGGGAGGCGTAAGGCATTATACATGCCAATTTACCAAGGAGAGTCCCAGTCCCAGGAAAATCAGAGTCTACAAAGCTTGCCTTTGGGGGATCCTTGGTAGTGTGAATTGCAAACATGGTTATTTTTAGGTTCAGCTCCCTTCCCAGGGTCTCTACCACAGGTGTTCCCAGATTTGGGCCCCCAAATGTTGTTGGACTACAACTCCTATCATCCCCAGTCACAACTGGAGAGGTCCGTCATCGTTTGCTGAACGGGCCTTCTCTGTTGCTGCCCCTGGACTTTGGAATGCGCTTCCTGTTGAAATAAGAGCCTCCCCATCTCTGGCAACTTTTAAAAAGGCACTGAAGACACGTTTATTCACCCAGGCTTCTAATTAGATTTATGGTTTAAATGTTTAATGCTGGTTTGAAATGATTTTAATGTTAATGATTTTAATGTTTAAATGATTTTAATTGTTTAATTGATTTAGTTTTGATTTTAATTGTTAATTGGTTTTTTACTTTGATGTAAACCACCCTGAGCCATTTTTTGAAGGGTGGTATATAAATCAAATCAAATCAAATCAATAAATACATGCCTGTCTAGGATTGCAAACGAACACTTAGGGATCGTGCAGTGCACAGCCCTCCATGTCAATCCTTGCAGCAACTGAGCTTGACTTGTTGGTAACAACATATTGCAGGACAATCACAGGCTGTTCACCAAGGAGTGCAAACAGACATTTGTTCATGCAACGGGACTTTTCCACGTCCACCCACTGCAGCCCCCTGTGCCCTGCCCCCCATCTGCTTTAGAGGGTCAGGGACTATCCAGAACTGTATAGGATGGACCTGCAGCAGGAGGGGGGAATTGAAAGAAATCCATGTGCATAAAGCACCTTTGCCTACAATCCTATATCTTTCCAGGATATTGTTAGAACAAGGCACAAGCAGCCTCTTGGATCTTAGGGCACTGGAGGACAGGCTGTTGCAGCGTAAGAATCCTGCAGGTGGTAAGGAGCCTTCGAGTCTGATGAAACAGGGGTTGAGGCCTCAAGCAGTTATCCCTAGAACAAGAACTGGAGTATTACAAGCATGTCTCTATTTTCATCTTTGAAATTTTGGAAGGTACCACCCAATAATCCAGTGTACCAGAGTATAGTCCCTTCACCCTTTGCATTAATGTCTGGTCTTAGGGAGGGACCACAGCTCTGCATGCATCAGGTTCCAGGTTCAGTCTCTAGTGTCTTCAGTTCAGTGATTTCAGGCACCAGGGTTAGGAAGGACCTGGGCTTGAGAGATGCTGCCAGTCTGGGTAGACAATCCTAGGCTAGACGTACCTGTGCTCTGATGGCACAAGGCAGCTTCCTATGTCCACGGGAAATTCTGCTCAGCCCCCTCTCTGACTTCTGAGATCTCATCACGCACCACCCACCCACTTTTCTCTTTGACTCAATATCCTCGAAGACAAAAAGAATGAAAGCTGAGCATTTTAAGGATGTTGGCTTTCTGTTTTGGCCCCATATTATCTCTAAACACAGCAGGGCTGAGTCAAATGCTCTCTGGACAGCTGGCATATCTATCTATCTATCTATCTATCTATCTATCTATCTATCTATCTATCTATCTATCTATCTATCATCAAATTTGTACACCGCCCCAAACTTTCGTCTCTGGGCGGTTAACAACAGCATAAAACAAGTTAAAATATATACAAAAACTTAAAACAATTTAACAATTTAAAAATCACCTACAAATTAAAACCTTAAAATTTTAAAGAACTGAAAAAGCTTGGGTGAAGAGGTGGGTTTCCAAATGCTTTTTAAAAATTGTCAGGGAGGTTCGTATCTCAGTAGGGAGCACATTCCACAGTCTCAGGGGAGCAACTGAGAAAGCCCATCCCTGTGTGGCCACCAGCCGAGCTGGCGGCAACTGGGGACAGATCTCTCTGGATGACCTCAATGGGCGGTGGGGCTCACAATGAAGAAGACGTTGTCTTAGATACCCAGGGCCTAAGCCATTTAAGGCCCTTGCAGGGGATTCCCCCAATTGGTTGACCCAGGAAATGGTCCAGAGAGATGGAGAACTTCCACATAAGGGAAACCCCCAGGGTATGTATGGTTCACTGCCAGGTCAGGGGACAGCCATGACACAACAAGCTATGAAGATCCTGGCAGACAGGAACCAGTGGTGGGGTGTCACCACAAGCTGTATATCATGTAAGGAAAAGGTATGTGTCTCTTTCCAGAAAGCTTCCCATACTCAGGGGGCATGATTTAGCTCCCATACGGGGCCCCGTTTGGGAGCTAAATCAGCCAGCAGCATGGCTGGAGCAACTCTCCCTGACTGATCTAACTCCCAAATGGGGCTGCGTGACCCCGTTTGGGAGCTAAATCGCGCCCCTGCATCTCACCCTCTGATGCAGGGGGCAGGGTTAAGTGCTCCCTGCGTCTGATATCATATGCGGGGGCCGTGGCGGTGGCAGAACGCGGGCAGCCACTGGCCTCCGTCTGTGCCTGTTCAGCAAAATGCATTCCAGGGATCCCCTTCTATGTGAGTGAGCCCCGTATAAGTCTCTCTGCTAGCACCTCACAAAGGTTGTGGGCACAGAGATGGTCTCAGGGATCAGCAGTGGACTCTCATCAGTTGTGCATATATGGTGGCCCATGACACCAGCCCTGTTTGACATGAATGCATAGACTGGTCAATCAATTGCTCCACAGACAGACAGACAGACTGCTCCATACCAGGAGGACACTGTGGGCTCTGTATTTCCACTGAGTTCTAATGGGGACACCAGCTGGTGATCCATCATAAATCTACTAAAGCTTGTGTGCTGAATTTTGCTTTCTATCTCATTTTAAAGTGCTGCTAGCTATTTTCGGCCCACTGTCTGAATATTACTAATTGAAAGTAGGAGAAAAAAACAAACAAATAAAGAAGTTGGATCTCTCAGAAGTGCAGAGTCTAGAAATATGTGGTGTGTCATGAGATCGATCTATGAAATGCCCTAGTAATTTCTGCATAAAGTTAGATGCTGCAATACAGCACAAAAGATGCTTTTCAAAAGAGACTGTTTCTGCCAATATAATAAAAACATATATTTGCTAGCTTAGCTCTCAATACAGAAATGGCAACAACTTCCAGTGGAATAGTTGTGCTTGTCTGTTGCATCAAAAATGACCCATCTAGTATCACTCTAAAAGACCAATGCGTTAATTGTGGCATAAGCTTTCATAGATGATGGTCCTCTTGATCAGATACATCTGGGGCTGGCTCAAGAATCAATGTGTCCTGCAGCTCAGTAAAGTTTATGCAATGATAAACATATGTCTGCCCAGTGCCACTAGATCAGAGATGGGCAAGCTTGGCCCCCCAGGTGTTACTGAACTACAACTCCCATCTTCCCCTGCCACAATACCTTCTGGCTGGAGAAGATGGGAGTCGTAGCTCAACAGCAGCTGGAGGGTCAGGTTTGCCCACTCCTACACTAGACTTTTTAGTTTAGAAAAGGGAAACCTAAATATATTTACTCTGCACTGGGACTAGTCATAGCTCAGCTGCACAACATATGCAGAAGGTTCCAAGTTCAGTCTCTAGCGATGGAGAGTTGCTGCCAGTCAATAGCAGAAAATACTATGTTAGGTAGACCAGACCAAGGCAGCTTCCTATGTGGAGTTTCACTGCACTCATAGAGGTCCCTTGCTAAACCAACAAAACCAATCCTTAGGTGCATTCCTGCGCATGTTCCAGTCAGCTCCCTCCACTGAAAGGAACGGGGAGTCCTGAATGTACAAGAGGTCTTCATGTGCATTTGAAATGACATGAACGTCCTGGCTGGGACAGCAACAGCCAGCTTGAGCTCTTCAAGGTCAACATCTTTGCTCGATGTTCTCTTCACTGGCAGTGTGAAGGCCATCTATGAGCAAAACCAGTTAAAACTTGGGAAACATTCCAGAGCTTGAGTTAGCTGAGGAGGCTAGATGGTCCAAACTTTGCCCTTGGTGGCCTTCCCAGGACTGAATTAAGAGATGTCTCATATCCATTCTCACTTTAACTGGACCCAGGTCAAAGACATTCCATCCTGGACCTGGTTTTACTTTGAACTGGATGTGGAGGCATCAACTGAAGATGAATTGAACTGAGCAAAACCAAAGCTCCAAGAGCTGGCAAGTAAGATGAACTACGTCAAGTGGGGTCCTCCTGTCCTTGATAGGGTTGGGTCTCTCTTGGTCACACAGGTCTGCAATTTAGGACGTTGAAAATCTCCTAAGGATTAGGCCTATCAAATGGCTTAAACCAGAATTGTGTGGGGAGGCCTCCCCGCTTGGACATATGGAGCCCTTTCTCATGATCATAAGAAAGGGCTCGAAGGGGTGAGGGGAGGAAGCCTTTAAAAGCTTACCTCCTGCGCAGATGATCCAGTCCTCTTTGCTGGGTGTGGAGGTCACACATGTGCACCCAGATGATCTTCCGCTGCTGCTGGCAGCAGGGAGGTTTGGGGGCCAGGAGGCTCTTGGAACTCCCATTGTCAATGCACAGAGCGAGGTGCATTATTTATTTATTAACAATTACTTGTTTACCACCTCCTCCTAAGACTCTACGCAAGATTCATTATAGTGAATTTCCAAGTGCCAGCAGGGAGCCCTGCAATCTCTCAGCCCTGGATGCTTGACGATTGAAGAAACGAGGTAGAAGGAGTGCTTTATCCCTTAACCATTCTCCACCAGGGACTCTATATTTAGAGCCCCTGGTGGCGCAGTGGTAAAACTGCCGCCCTGTAACCAGAAGGTTACAAGTTCGATCCTGACCAAGGGGCTCAAGGTTGACTCAGCCTTCCATCCTTCCGAGGTCGGTAAAATGAGTACCCAGAATGTTGGGGGCAATATCCTAAAATCATTGTAAACCGCTGAGAGAGCGCCGGCTATAAAGCGGTATATTAATGTTATTGCTATTGCTATTAACCTCATTTTGAAGGCGGGCTTCCTAAGTGGTTTTGCCACCACACTGCCACTGGGAGTCAAGTGGCTCCCGACGATTCTCACACACAGGCGAAACGGGGCTACACTTCCTTAGCCCAGTTTTGCCAGTGTCTGAGAACAGCCTCTTTATTTATTTATTTAAAATATTTATACCCTGCCCCTCCAGTACACTACTGCTCGGGGTGGTTCGCAATATTAATAAAATAGATACAGTGTAAAATAAAAGACTAATAAGATTAAACAAGTTAAGTTAAACAAGTTATAAGACCAGGCTAAAATGACATTTAAAATAACCTTTTTTTGTTTTAAAATAAGTTTCAAATTAAAAGTTATTTAAAAGGCAAAAAACTGAGAACTATAAAAACTAAAGAACCTATCAGATATATGCAACAGATAAAACATTAAAAAGCTTCTTTAAAATCTTTTTCTAATTGTGTTTTAAAAATAGTGAAAGGGAGCATGGTGAAGGTCTTTGGGAAGGACATTCCAAAGCCAAGGGGCCACAACAAAAAAGGCCCTGTAACTAGTCCCTGCCAACTGGATCTCTGTTAGTGCTGGGGCCATGATCAATCAACCAAGATTTCATTAAGCACTACCGGTAATTGCCCTAACTACATGGATGCATCCTGAACTTACCACTTGCAGCAGAGCCAGGTAGCCGGCGCCAACATTATCAAAGTTGACTTTCACTTTTGTCCAGTACAGTTCTCCTGTCTCATTCAAGTTTTGACAATCACTCATGTTGTTGACAATTGTGGAGTCCAAAGGGTCATCACCTTCTGTCTTGTTAATGCATTTCCCAAACTTCCCAGCAAACAGGTTGACTCCCATGATGCTGAAGATGAGCCAAAAAATGAGGCAGACAAGCAGAACGTTCATGATAGAAGGGATGGCGCCTACCAAGGCATTGACCACCACCTTTGACGAATGAGAAGAAAGCATGCAGTTATTGTAGGGGGTCTGCTGGAAGCCACAGCCTCCAATTGGCTACCCTATGCACTATCCTAACTCAGGCCAGAACTCCTGCAAGAAGTCAGGCTAACACTGAATACAGTCATGGGTTGTTTTTTGGGGGTTTTTTTGTGGTGGGCGGTGGAAGAACTCTTTTTAAACTAATGCAAGATCCTCAATGGATTTTCCATCTGGGATCCTCCAACCAGTGGCAAACCTAGGTAATTTTGGAGGCTAGATCTGAAGGGCTTCAGAATCCCACCCCCCGGCTTGATGGAGGGGGGTGGGTTGGGGGCAAGTGAAATATATTTTCTAAACTTTTTTTTCCAACTGCCTCTGTGCGGCAGGGATGGCATCAGAGACAGGGAGTGGCTGGTGGGGTGCGGACCGAGGCGGAGGAGGCAAAGGCGGCAGCAAGAGCTCCTTCCCTGAGCCCACCTGCCACCCAAATGACAGGTTGGGCCGTTTTTGGCCCATTTCAGGTTATGCAGTTTTTGGCCCATTTCTCTGCATGCATGAGGAGAGCCCCTAAATGGTCTGAAAATGGTGTGATCTGTCATTTGGGTGGCAGGTGGGTTCAGGGAAGGAGCTCTTGCCACCGCCTCTGCCTCCCCCACCTTGGTCCACACCCCACTGGCTGCTCCCTGTCTCTGATACCACCCCCGCCAAGCAGCGGCGGTTGAAAAAACTAAAAAAAGAGAAAGATTTCACTTGCCTCTGAGCCCCCTCCTGTGTGCAGTAGTGGGGTGGGCATGGGGCAGTGGCGGGGCTCTGGGGAGGCCCTCCAGAACATTTGGAGCCCCCCCCCGAGACAGAAAGCCATGAACCAGATCCCCAAGGTCCATGGCAAAGTGTGCCTCTTCCTTCAACCTGGGGAACATCCAGCAATGCCCCATATAAGCTGGAGTAGCTGCAAAAGCCTAGTAAAGACTGAGAGACACCCTGTTCATAGTACTGAGTATATGGGCTGCTCTTGATGATTGACTAGATGGGGCAGAGCTTCTCCACAGGGCAACAAAAACAGAAGTCGCCTTACGGCGATACAAACAGAGTGGACCTTAACTGCTCTGTAATCATTTCCCTGCAGCCCCAGAGGGTGCAGGAGGCGGGGTGTGTGATCTTCACTGCCTCTATTAAAATGTAGTTGTTTACATAAAGGAATCTGTTCCCCAGGGTTGTGCACTCTACGCACCCTCCTTCCGTTTCTGTTGCTGGAAGTGATTCTCTTCACTGGGTGAAGGTCATATAAGGGCAAAACAAGTTCACTTGGGAAGCATTTCTGAGCTTGAGCTAGCTGGGGAGGCCAGTTATGGTTCGGTATCATCTGAGCCAGCCCAATATCATCTAAGGCCCTAACCTTGTGAAGCTCAAGTTCAGTTTACACACCATTTTTTGTTGATACAAGCAATCCCAACCATACTTGGACATACACGCACATGGACAAAGGCAATGTGGGAAGGGGGCAATTAAAATATTCCTGAGTAATTAAAGTGTTGTGGACAATAAAAGAAGTGTTGGTTCTAGTACTGCTTTCTCTGCATTCATTGGAATTGCTATGGACGATATCCATTCACACATCACATTTGTGCCCAGGGTGGTTGAGACTGCACATATGTACAAAAACAAGGTGAGAGCATGTTTGCTATTCGTTCGCTAAACTTTTCTCTTATTTTCCATGGTCATGGAAATAGAGTAAGGGACCTGTGGCAGGTCTATGCAGCACTGAGGCCCATCTTTTATTCCTGAATTCCAACTCCTATAGATAACAGCTCCACTAAGTCCACATCAGCATCTACCATCAGGAGCAGCCCAATCGACAAAATTGGTTTAAGCTGGCACACCTTGGCCTACACCCAGGGTGGGCAAACCTGGCCCTCCAGCTGTTGCTGAACTACAACTCCCATTTCCCCCAGCCACAATAGTAACATATGTAACCAGGCATGCAACAATAATACTGCAGTTAAGGACTTGATCCTGTAAGGTCTGGCCGAAAGTCCAATGAGGTCAGTGGGAATGATACCAAACTGATTTGGTTTGGGATCAGTAGACACATGTCAAGGTAATACCATAACGGGAAGAAAAATCACATTTGCAATATGGTTCGGAAGCAATGAAAATGGATTATGTTGCAGGACACACAATATCATCACTGTCATCAAATATTCAGTAATACTGGCATGCATTCCAACGGAAATATGACAATCAAATGACGGACACATCACTAAACATTTTGAACCACCATATACGGTACAAAGGGTTTTTCATGCATGCACTGCATTACATTAAAGGCATGGGGCACAATCCAGCAAAAGTCGGTCACGATTAAGCAGTAGAGCAGGATTGTTGCAAGTAACATTAAGTTCTATTGATTTCAATAGTGCTTAGTCATGACAAAAATTTGCTCTGTTGTTCTCACCTAAACACATTAGAGTACGGTTTCTCAAACTTGGGTCCCCAGATGTTTTTGGACTACAACTCCCCTCATCCCCATCACAATGGCCACAGGGGATGAGGGGAGTTGTAGTCCAACATGATCTGGGGACCCAAGTTTGAGAACCCCTGTATTAGAGGCTTTTAAAGTCTTCTTTAAACCTGGCATTATCACAGACACTGTCAGGCCTTTGGTCAGACCAAAGCAGAAGAACTCAAAAATTGTTCTGCTCTGTACGATGGCAACTTTGTGAATTTGCCCCCTGGTCAGTTCATGCCTTTGAGCTTAATATCTGCTTTTCAGATGCCTGTCCTAACATTCCTCTCCTTCTGCTTCCCTTTCTGAAACAGACAAAGTGGTATTGATCTCAAAGAATATCATTTTGATTCAGCTGTGAATCAGATTATGCAAAATGTCATTTCATGTTGTCTAAAGGGCTAGCGTCCAACTTTTTGACAAGCCAACAATACAACGTTCATTTCACCATTAATGTTGTGGCTTCTGTAAGGAAGAAAAGAAAAGAAGAAGAAGAAGCAGGATCAAAGGACTTTACACATAAATGGGAGGCAATTTGCTCTGGTACATTGAAAAAAACATATAATTATGAAGCGGTTTCAAAATTTCATATTTTAGAGAGAAAGGACAGGGCATTCATTTGCTGTAATTTGTTAAGTTTCTACCATGAACGTCCTTCCATGGTCAGTTTTGTATCCTCTGTTTCCAGTGTTGTAATTTGGTGTATTGTACAATAGCTTCTGAGCCACCTAATGGTGCAGTGGGGAAGTAACTTGCCTAGGGAACAAGAGGTTGCTGGTTTGAATCCCCACTGGTATGTTTCCCAGACTATGGGAAACACCTCTATTGGGCAGCGGTTGATATAGGAAGATGCTGAAAGGCATCGTCTCATACTGCATGGGAGATGACAATGGTAAACCCCTCCTGTATTCTACCAAAGAAAACCACATGGCTCTGTGGTTGCCAGGAGTCTACACCAACTCGATGGCACAACTTTACCTTTACTGTTACAATAGATTCTGCAATACAGGGTTGTACCCCCATTCTTTGAATGAAACAGGAGGCATAATTTGGGGACAAAGGATTCCTATTGAGTCAGGGACGACATGGCCATTGGCTGCTCCAGAATGCAACAAGCGGTGCTGACACCACATCTAGCCCTGACTACAGAGCACACCTGGGGATGCGTAGCACAAATGTGGTACAGTCCAGTGAGGATGTGCCCAGGGAAAGGGGAGCTGCATATGCTGGCTGAGCTACTGCACAAGGGCAGAGCGGTGTTTTGGTACAACATCCATCTGTGCCAGCCTGGAAGAATGGCAAGAAGACTACTTTTCCAAGACAGAAGAGATGTTCAAAGGGATGGTTCTGGAAATGAGGAGCACGGCAGTGCAGAAGAGCAAACATGCACGGGGTCAGGATGCAATCATGCGAGTGAAGAAAAATGCAAAGGATAAACCAGGCTGTGCAAACCCCCCCCCCCACTTTCCCCTCCCAGCTCTTCAGAAAACTCACGCAGGTAACAAGACAAGACACGCGAAAACATGGAGCAAAACATCTAACACCTCTCCCCATGAATTATTAATGGCCTAATGTTCTCCGGATGCATTTGCACACCGGCAGGATTCCCTTTGATGCCGGTGGATCTGAGCTGCATCCACGCCAGCAGCAGCTGAGTGTTTAGAGAAATGAGAGGCTATTCACGTGATTTAACGGGGAGGCCACAAGAAAAGCCTAACAAAGCTAATTTCTTGGGAGCCCAGAAAGATAACGGAGGTATGGGAATCCTCGCCTCCCGCAACCCACAAAAGGGCTTTTTCTTTCTTTTAGTTCCATTTAAAAGTTTCCACATTTAAAACGGCAGGTCCCCTCCCACTGTACCAAGGTAAGGGATAGCGGATTTATTCTCTCACGATGTTCTCTACCGGGCAAGCAAGCCACCGGGTCCAGAGCTAAGCCCACATGGCGTATGCTCCCTGCACGGAAGCAGCAGCTGCTGTCGGCGATTCTGCTCTGGTGGGTGAGGCAACGTGGCACACAGTTCATGAATGGATTTTTAAGAGGCAAAGAGAGGGCAGGGAAGGGAGAAACAAGGCTGGGCCATGAAGGCTTTGGGTGCCCTAGATGTGTGTGGGGGCAAAGTCATACTTGGCGGCTGGCACGTGTGTGTGTGTGTGTGTGTGTGTGTGTGTGTGTGTGTGTGTGTGTGTAGCAGTCTATATCCTGAAAAATTAGTAAGGTGTCCTGTCCTCTGTCAGTGATGCCCCACACGGCTGCCCAGTTCCACATGGAGTCCGCCCCCCCTTCTACGCACTTTGCCCCCTCTGCTCAGCTGGCTGACGCACATGCGTGGCAGCCATTTGAGGGGTCAGTCGGCAAAGATTTTTACTGGGCTGGTCCCTCAACTGGCATGCGCACCAGCCAGCTGAATGGTGGGGGTGGGGCCTGCTGCCAGGGAACATGGGGCGGGGCAGTGGTGCGCGAGGCGGAGCCACAGTGGTGGGACATTTTACTGATTTTCAGTGGCATAATCTTCTTCCTCAATGCCCCCTTCCCCAGTTGCCATGGCTATCCACGGTGGTGCCCACATTTATGCCCCCTCCCCCAAGATTTGGCACCCTAGGTGATTGCCTAGGCCCACTTAGTGCATGGGCCAGCCCTCCACCTCTCCCCTAGATGCAGTCAGGTAGAACGGTGGCTGATGGAGGCCCTTTGTCAGAGTTAAAACAAAAAACTGCAGGGGGCAAAAGACCCAAGCAACCACCTAGGTGCAGGGGCGGATTAATCTTTTGGCAGCCCATAGACAGCCAAAGATTTGCCGCCCTAGGGACGAGTGTAAGGGGGTTTGTGGGGGAGGGAAACTTATTTCTGTCTTTTACTTTGAACAATGCCGCTGTGTAGCAGTGGAGGCTCCGCCCACCTCCTCAACCATCACAGGAAGTGAGGTCGGGCACTGGAGGATGGGGGCGGAAGAGGTCCTCCCTCAAGCCCGGCTTACTCGCCAATGAGACAGTGTGGGCGATTTCAGGCCTCTGCACACAGACCTCTTTCGCCGCTGTCCTCCAGTGCCCGACCTCACCTCCTGTGATGGCTTAGGAGGCGGGCTACACAGTGGCATTAATAAAGCGGCATTTATAAGAAAAGGGGGGGGGGATTATAAAGTTTCCCTCCAAGATGCCACTCCCCAGATTTGCTGCCGTAGGCAGCTGCCTATGCTTCCTATGCGGTAAGCCGCCATTGTCTAGGAGGTGCTCTCTTAGCAGAGATCAAGGACAGGGAACAACCACCAAGCGGCAGGAGCACTGTGTGACGTAACACTCATTTGTCTCATAGCTCAAAGTGTCCTTCCCTCTACACTCAGCTCTGATTCTCATATTATTTCTGCAGCACAAGCCCCATTAACTTCAAAGAGGTTTAGCCAAGTATTCATTTGAAAACTAGGCTATTTGTCTCATAATGTGGCCCCCCAGGATAAACCCACAAGCTATTATCATCTTCCTGCTTGATGTATTTGTACCTTAGCATTAAAACTACTTAAGACATCTCTTATGGGGGTTGATTCCTCGTGTACATTTTAGAGCATATCATCAGCTGGTAATAATGCTAAGCTTTACTGTCCCTGAGTCATGGTTAAGTGTGGCTAAACCTACTAAAAATAAGTTGATTTTCCTGGGGCATGTATTTGTAATTATCCCTTGCTTTCATCGACAAGTAAATGCAGTCATTTTGGAAGATCACTGGGAAAGGAAGGAAAACAGCCAGTCAGAGGAGTTCTAAGTGAACTCCGTGGGACCAGAAATAGAACCAATTGGTTGGCCTTGGTGGTGAAACGGTTGAGTTTAAAAATGGAAGCCCTGAGTTCAAATCACAAGTTATCTTCCATTTTCCATGAGAGAACACTGGAATTATAACTGGCATGTCCCATCAGGGACTCTCCTGCCATGTTACCAGTGAAATGAAGAGGAGCAGTACAAGAGTACTCTAGTGGTCTACTCTGAGTAACCTGGTGAGGGTTTTATCTGTCTAGGAAGGTTTTGTTTAATTCCTCAGATGCACAGCGCGCAGTTCTTTACATGCAGACTGGGGAGGACTGTGGCTGGTATAAACATATTTAAAAACAGTCGCATCCATTCAAATGCATGGACCATGAACAACCTGAACTACTGTGCACCAATTCAGCTCATCTGAATGAGAGAATGTGATGCTTCTATAGGTACAAATGGATAATAATATTAGGCCATACAAGCTATTTTTAATTTGTAGACTTTAATGTGGACTTTAAGTGGGGGGGAAGGGGGTTGCACAAGAAAACTATAAATCTCATTATTCTGGCATGAAAAGCTTGGGAGTTCGGCAGACAAAACAAAGACCTGGAGGTTGAACTATAGTTGGCAAATTTGGCATTGAGTGATGTCACTACGTCTGCACAGAACGAATTAATTGTTCTTAGGAATTTGGGGTGGCTTCTGTGTCTTGACCTGCTCACAACCAGGTCTGCTGAATGACTGAATATAGTTGCTTATAGGCTAAATCAAAGAGGAGGCCCAGACAGGCAAGTGGGCCTAGGGAAAGGAAGGTGGAAAAAGCAGGGGCCCAGGGAAAGAGGAGGGAAGACCCCGAGAAGGCAGCAGGCTGGGAGAATCAGAGAGTTCTAGGACAGGAGGATGCTGGTGCATGGGAATGATCTAGAGGAACAAGGGGAAGAAGAGAAGGTCAGAGGAAAGAGCATAGAGCTCAGGGGCAGAGATCCTGCTTGGAATGCAGAAAGTCCAGTCTTTGGCATCTCCAGGTAGGGCTGGGGATGACCCCTGTCTGGAACCGGGAAGGGCCTGTCAGTGTAGACAGTCCTGAGCTAGATGGACAAAGGGTCTGATTCAAGATGGCAGCTTCATATATGGCCAGGAGCTGCAGAGGTGAGGAATGCCAAAGGTCACACATTGATCTGGGAGAAGGAGTCAAATATTTGGATGTAGACCTCCCGCTCTTCTGGATTACAAGAGCATTTTTTAATATCACAACTTCAGTTAGAATTTAGCTGTTCTTTTGAAGTGACTTCCACTCTTGGGGTGTCACCTTTTAAGGTGGCTATATTGCATAGCTTTGGGGGCCAGAGATACATACAACTGATTTAGAATCAGTGTGCTGAGCTGAAGTTGATTGGACCACCAGCAGACAGCCTTAGCCCGATTTCGCCCGCGTGTGAGAACCACCAAGCTCACTGACGAGCCTGGTCTCACCAAAACGGGTAACCCGCTAAAGTTACCCTCCCCTAAGCCCAGGTTAGCGGAGCGAGCGCTCCGCTAACCCGGGCTTTCGGATCATGTGTTGTCATGGCAACTCATGAGTAGACCCCCAACCAGGAGGTTAAAAGGCAGCCTCCCAGCTTGGGGGGTCTCCCCAGCATGCCCTGAGCACTCGCAGAGGGCAGGCTGGAACTTCGGGGGACCGTGCAGTCTCCAATCCCTGCAGCCCCTGCCGGAGTTGGCAGTCGTGTGGCGGCTGATCCGGCTGCCCAGTGCTCTGTGGGCACTCGTCTGCGGGGAGAGCGGGCTAAGCCTGCTCTCCTCACGTAACCCCATCTGGCGGTTCCCACTGGTCATGGGAACCGCCTCATGGAGTGATAGAGAGTAGCCTCTTTATTTGCTCTGCTCTGGATAAAGATAACGGGTTTGAGTGAGCAAGAATGTTGACCCTTGACATGAGTCCTGCATTCTGGACCCTGAATCTCAAAGGGCCAAAATAAATGATATGCATCTTGCATCACTGGGGTCTCGGCCAATGTCTCTAACTCAAATAGGACATGTTGGGGGTATGGCCTGTATCCAGACCATGGAAGGAGCTTTAACCTTCAGCCCCCAACATGGTCCCAATCCACACTGTCTCCCCGCTGCAGCTATTTGCTCTGGAGGAGCACCAAGAGGAAGCTTTCCCCCTGGGATACATAGGAGCTGTGGAGGACTAATCTGTATCAGGACCATGGTGAAGGCAAAGGGATAAATCCACCTCCCTGTCAACTATGATCATTGATCTTTATCTGGATTGACACCCTGGGTATGCTATTTACATCAGAAGAACCAAGCATTCAATGGGCATTATCTAGTTCGGTTGTTCTAAAGGGCCCCTTTTCCTATCCCACCCACTAAGAATACCATCTGAAGTAGTATTCCAGGCACCATCCACCCACGTCGCAATATAAAGCAGAATAAAGCCACGGGGCTCTTCTTGGATTGACCTTTATCAGTGGCTACTAGTCTTGATGGCTATAGGCTGCTTCCAGACTCAGAGGCAGGATGCCTCTGAATACCAGTTACAGGGGAGCCACAGCAGGAGAGGGGGCCTGCCTTCATCTCTGGCCTGGGGGCTTCTCAGAGGCACCTGGTGGGCCACTGTGGGAAACAGGATGCGGGACTAGATAGGCCTTGGGCCTGATCCAGTGGGGCTCTTCTTATGTTCTCACCCATCAGAGTCAACTGGACAGTGTTTCAGGAAATGCTGAAAACCTTTTCTGTTTAGCCAAGCCTGCTGTGTGGCTCATTTTAATTAGCACTGTGAAATGATTAGATGGGACTCCCTCAGTCCAGCCAGTTAGTTGGCCTAAGACCCACTGAAGTCACCGGGGCTGAAATTAGTCACATCCACCCTTGTCAGCTGACTTGGTTCCATCTTGAGAAAGAAGAGATGCACTTTTTAAAAAGCATTGCTTTGGCTATGTTTTTACCACTATTGCTACCTTTTTTGTTTCCTCCTGAGAAAAATATATGACATTTTACAAGCCAGGTTGGTCCAAATGTACTGCAATCAAACAGAAAATGATATATGCAAATATGGCACAATCATGCAGAAAGAAAAATACAGAAGGGTTTTCCCTGCACAGACACATACAAATACCATGTTCACAAATAGGTGAGACTGTAATAAGCATATTTGTGAATACATCTCCAAATTGCAAAGCACCCCTCACAGAAAAACATGCCACAGCTGCAAACACAAACTCCCTTCCAAACCCTAGCATGATTGTTACAAAACATCAACACTAATTTGGCATATTTGTGAGCATGGTTAAAGAAACAGAGAGAGAAGGAGAGCCATATTTGTTTATTGCAAACGCTTATTTTCTTATTTTTGTTCTTTCCCCTCCACTTGACAAACATTTTGGCCACTGGAAATCTGCACTTTTGTTTGCAAATTTGAGCTTTACAGAAATGTTTGTGTCACCTCTATTTATATGCATTTAGCGCTGTCTTTAAAAATAGAGGGTAGCCTGAAATGCCACAAACACAGACCCACAGAATGGGAAGGGAGCAGAAGATCATCAGTTTCCCAGCTGAAGGCAGGACTCGGAACACATTGTGTGAGCACACGCAAATGTCTGTCCCAGACCACAGGATGTCACAAGCAAAGAATGGGAATGAACAAGGAGCTAGTAGTCACCAAGGGGCCAGGAAAGCCGATTGCTCCACACTTTGGCATGAAAATGATTCAAGTGCAAACATGCATAAGCTCTCCATGCAGAGATGAGCCGTGTGTGCAGTGAAATGAGAGGGGGTCAGCTAGACGTGGGATGATGCAACAAGCACAGCTAATCCTGGCTTTCCTACCAGACTCATCCAAAGGAAATATCTGCATTTCTGAAATACAGCTGCAGCTTTTAAGAGGAGGTGAAGGGTGGGGGGCGGATCATGAGGCTAGTTCACATGAGCAGCACTAGGGTAGGAGAAGCTTCCTATCCAGGTTTGGGAGTTGTGTGTGCTTTTGTTTTGCAATCGTGTGCAAGTAAAAAGCAAGGTAGGAAGTGGGGGAAATGATAGTCTGTGAGGCTCGCGCTGGGTAGGAGGGCTTTGCTTCCCACTGCATTAAAAAGCTGGGTGTAGCTGCTGGGTAAGACGGAGCCCTCCCACCCAGCAGGAGCCCCTACATCACATGAGAACTTCCACTTCATCCTACCTTGCTTTCTGTTTACAAACGATCACAAAATGGGGGTGTGCACAGCTTCCAAACCTGGGTAGGATGCTTATCCTACCCGAATGGTTGCTTGTGTGAACTAGCCTATAGTTTTTAGGCCACTGTGCCCTGGAGTTTTCTTGAACCCTGGTTAGCTTTGGCGAGAGGTTGAAGCACAGGAAAGAACTGGGGGAGGAACCTGTGCATGAGAGCTGAATGACTGGGAACCTCCCCATTTACTTCTGTTTCAACCCTGAGAAATTCTAGGCCCAAATGCAGAGATGGCCCCAGAAAGCCTGGAAACCAACTTAAAAGGTGCCCGTGCTTGGTACTCCCTCCTCAAAAGGGGCTTGCCAAAGGCAAGCTAAAATATTTGTATTTGAATGGGAATTCCCTGCTTCTTCGTGATAGGACATCGTGGTTGGGGCTGATGGGAGTTGTAGTCTGGGGACCCAACACTGAAAACTCCTGCATTAGACATAACTTTGTAAGGTTTAAATGCATACAGTCAAGCATGATTGTGCCCAAACAAAACCATTTCTAAACTGTATTACAGTGAATGTGTGGCCCTGTCTGATAGTCCTGGCATCATCACACACGGTGGGAGGATGTAATCCTGCTTCCTGACAGGATGTAGAGTCAGGTCTATATGCGGAGAGCCCCATCTCCTCACTGCCAAAGAGAAGGAGCTCTCCTGCCTCATAAGACCGTGCCTTGTCTTTCCATGTGAACCTTTAATACATGAAATAGGCTCCATGCTGAATTATACTTCAGCACAGGGCTTGGTCTAATATGGCCCTTCTCTCCTCACCCTCAGGCAGAAGCCTTGAGGGATGTACAAAATATGACCCCGCCCTGACTACCTGACTGCAAACCAATTCAAAGTCAGGGAGGCAACTTGGTTTGTCTGAAGCGCCTCATAACAGAGGCCTAATTTGTCAGCCAGATGTTGCCTCCACCTGAAATCTGTTTGCAAACCACTGCAGGACAAGACGTGGAGCAGCATTCACTCAGGACGGAATCCACCAGGAGGTCAATCAAAGCTGAAGCTACCTCTACAAGCAAGCCAGATGATTTTGCCAGAGGAAGAGGGGGTGGGTGGGTGGGTGGAGAGGGTTTTGGGTTTCTTTGCAACATAATGGCAATGGCAATGGCAATCACTTTGTTTACAGCTTAGAATGAAAACAAAATAAAAAATAACAAAGGAATGAACAATGGCTCTCACAACATGCTGTTGGATGTTCATGGACAGATGGGCTTCAATGATGGGTCTTGTGGGTTTTTTAAAAATGGAATCTTACCCTCATCCCTTCAAATCGTGACAGTGCTCTTAAGGGTCTCAGAGCTCTGAGGGTCCTAAGGGATTTAATGGGACCCATTTCGGAGTATCCAAGTGTGCTAGCTATGAGGCTTACTAATGAGACCTGAATGGAGACACAAAATGGAGAAGTCCAAACTATTAGCACAAATCCTACCATTCAGCTTCTCTTCTCTGGTTTTTTCCCCCACCTGTAAAGATAAACCTTGTTACTCAACAGATGAAGAAAGAGCTTGAATGGGGGGGAAATTGTATTAACCTAATCCAAGGGAAAAAAGTAGAATCCACATATTATAAATATGTTTCAGAGCATTTCAGGACATATCAAACCATAGGTTTCCAATGGAAGTTGAAACCATGAGATGTAGAAATCCACAGATGCTAATGTGACCACTTGACTTGGCTGGGATCCCCATCTTAGCTGTTGTCTACTTTCCTCGAGGTGACCACATGGAGCACGGACCGGCATCAAAAGCTGGCAGGAAACAAACTGGAGACTCTGATATATGTAGTATCTCCATGCAGCACAAGCCTGGGTGCTTCCTTTTGGCTGATTTTTTTGGTAACTGAAGAGAAACAGCAGAGACGTGGGCACATCTCCCGTTATTAAATTATGCGAACACTGTAATTTTGAGCTCTTAAGAGGAATTGCTTGTAGGACCCAGCCATTTATTATGACCCTTTTTTTAGAATGTTGCCAATGCCAACTGAATTCCATGTTTTGTTTTGGTTTTAAATTGACATTGGATCTGTTTTTACTATGGTAGTCCCTTCTCTAAAGGACTATATAGATAGACCGATTTGGCTCTTCTTGTTTAGGAAATGAGACCACCATGTGTCACCTTAAGGAAAGGCTGGATGGCCTGTAAGGAAAAGAGAAAAGGTGCTTGTTATTTCTGGTGCACACACTCCATAGACACTGAAAGACAACCCTTACCCTTATGCTCTCAAATCGGGACAAGGCTCGGAGGGGCCTCAAGGCCCTCAGGGTCCTGAGAGATTTCATAGCGCCCACGTGGTCATAACCGAGAAGGGTTGCTATCTGGCAAATAACTGAAATCTGTGCAGATCGAATGGAATTGGAAATTACTGGTCAAAATGAGCCAAAAGGTGAGGGGAGAAAAAGAATACACACAGGGTGAAAATAGTACAGTCAGGGAAGATACTGACAACCTGGGGAAGATCCACTTGCGAATGTGGGTTGTGGATGAATGTGGGCTGAATAATGTTCATAGCAAATGGATTGCTCCAGCCTGATGCAACATGCAACTTAAATCACATTTGCAAAGGTGCAAAAAGTGGGCTGTGTGTTCTCTATCGGTCAGTTCAAATGTGCGTCACTTGGCACACACAATAAGGTTGGGAACATGCTGAGAGTGTGCCCACCCTGACATCACAGAAGGTCATCCGGTCCCGACATGCTCTTGGGGCATCCCTTAATCACTTGAGGGGGGCATTCATCTGAATGACACCTCTACACACACTCCAAAACCCTGGGTGATTAAGGGATGCCCCAAGAGAGCATTGGAACATCCCCCTGGGACATCAGGGCTCGTGTGCTCTCAGCATGTCCCTGACCTTGCTACATTAGCTAGGTGGCATGCGTCTGAACTGGCCCAACGGCAAATGTCAACTGAGTTGCAAATGTGCTCTTTGTGAAGCCGTTTCACAACTCCTGTCACTAAAAGTAGCACTCAACCTTCATGAGCTCATGAGACATTCCCAGTGCCTTCAAATGGTTTTGTAAACTGGCTCATAGATTCCGCCCCCTGCCCCCCCCCAACGCATGCTGACTTCTGCCACAGTCAAATAGCAGGAATAAGCAGAGCAGTACTAGGGTCTCCAAAAGAATCCAATGCACAGATGATTTCAATCAATAATTGGACAAGTGGAAAAAGCTTGTCTTGCAAGCACTGACTGGGGAAAGCTGTCCATGTTGTGAATTATGTCCTTAGAGGTCTGGTTCAGATGATTCTGTCCCTGCCTGGGGGATGAGGAAGAGGATGCTTGAAAGTGCACCCATTGGGACATCTTCCATGGCCTCCTGGAATGCTTCTTTATAATTTGAGGATGGACTGTTCATCTAGATGGCCACTCTACTCCCACCCTCACATGAAAAAAGAATGAGCTGGGAGGTAGGGTGTTGGAGGTCCATGGAAGATGTCTCAACAGGTATGCTCCTGGAGCATCAGCTTCCTAATCCCATGGGCAGTATTGTCCAAACCTGCCCACACATAGCCTAGTTCCACACAGCACCCCCACTGCAGAAGTCAAAGCATATTGGAAGAAAAATTATTGTCTGAATGCATCATCAGTCATTGCAAAAAGAATCCCAGATGACCAGTGTATGAAGAGAAAGCTGGTCCTATTTCTTCCTCACTAGCATCTCTCTAGATGTCTAGTGATGAAATCTGAGAATTAATATCTGTCCTGCCTTGCTGGTGGCAGATCTCAGATAGATTCATCTGAATAAATGTGTGCAAACCTCTCCTTAGCACACCATTTTGTTCACTTGCTTCCTCTAATACAAAATAGGACAGGTGATCTTTCATATGAGGGTGAACTGCTTCCTTTTGATACAGGAGTGTGGAGTCTTGGGAGTAATAGAGATGAACAGTGTCTTTTCATAACTGCTTTCAGGCCAGACTAAATGTGGCAGGCACAGCCATGAACATCCATTCATACTAGCTGGGCTGGGCGAAGATCATCTGCACCCCCGGCCGCCCCAACCACCGCCACTGTCCCCCCCCCCACACACTGGCATGCCCCACATCGCCCCCGCCGCTGCCACCAATATTCTAACTAATATTCTGCATAGATCTTTGTCAGAGGCTATTTTCTGGGTGCTTCTGCCAGCTAAACTTAGGAGTAGCTATCAGAGAGAGGATCTTCTCAGTGGTGGGGCCCAAATTATGGAACTCCCATCCCTAGCATGTTCTCTTGGCATCTTCATGATGATCTTTCAAGCAATAGGCAGTCTGTCCTGTTCTCCTCTGACTGCCTTCTGTCCCCCCTCCTTTTAAGAACATAAGAACAGCCCTGCCGGATCAGGCCCAAGGCCCATCTAGTCCAGCATCCTGTTTCGCACAGTGGCCCACGGGATGCAAATGGAAGCCATAGGCAGGAGTTGAGGGCATGCCCTCTCTCCTGCCATTACTCTCCTGCAACTGGTACTCAGAGGCATCCTGCCCTTGAGGCTGGAGGTGGCCCATAGCCCTCCGACTGGTAGCCATTGATAGACCTCTCCTCCATGAAGTCATCCAAACCACTTTTAAAGCCATCCAGGTTGTTGGCTGTCACCACATCCTGTGGCAGAGAGTTCCACAAGTGGATCACGCGTTGTGTGAAAAAGTACTATCGTTTGTTGGTCCTAGAGCTCATGGCAATCAATTTCATGGAGTGACCCCTGGTTCTAGTGTTGTGTGAGAGGGAAAAGTATTTCTCTCTCTCCACTTTCTCCACACCATGCATGATTTTATAGACCTCTATCATGTCTCCCCACAGTCGTCTTTTTTCTAAACTAAAAGCCCCAGGTTTTGTAGTCTTGCCTCATAAGAAAGGTGCTCTAGGCCCCTGATCATCTTGGGTGCCCTCTTCTGTACCTTTTCCAGTTCTACAATGTCCTTTTTTAGATGTGGGGACCAGAATTGTACGCAGTACTCCAAGTGTGGTCACACCATAGCTTTGTATAAGGGCATTATAATGTTAGCCGTTTTATTTTCAATCCCCTTCCTAATGATCCCTAGCATGGAATTGTCCTTTTTCACAGCTGCTGCACATTGAGTCGACATTTTCAATGAGCTGTACACCACGACCCCAAGATCCCTCTCCTGGTCAGTCACCGACAGCTCAGATCCCATCAGCATATACTTGAAGTTGGGGGTTTTATCCCAATGTGCATCACCTTACACTTGCTAACAGTGAACCGCATTTGCCACTTTGTCACCCACTCCCTCAGTCTGGAGAGATCCTTTTGGAGCTCCTCACAATCAGTTTTGGATTTCACTACCCGGCAGAGTTTGGTATCATCTGCAAATTTGGCCACCTCGCTGCTTACCCCTGCTTCTAGATCATTTATGAATAAATTAAAAAGCACCGGTCCCAGTACAGATCCCTAGGGGACGCCACTTCTTACTTCGCTCCATTGTGAAAACTCTCCATTTATACCTACTCTCTGTTTCCTGTCTTTCAATCAGTTAGCAATCCACACATGTACTTGTCCCCTTATCCCATTACTGCTAAGTTTCTTCAGGAGTCTTTGAAGAGGAACTTTGTCAAAAGCTTTCTGGAAGTCCAGGTATACTATGTCAACTGGGTCACCTTGATCCGCACACTTGTTGACACTCTCAAAGAAGTCCAAAAGATTGGTGAGGCAAGATTTACCTTTGTGGAAGCCATGCTGGTTCACTCCCAGCAGGGCCTGTTTTTCTACGTGCTTTACAATTTTATCCTTGAGGATAAAAATGGATAACTGTTTTTATTAGTTAATGCTTGGTTGTTTTATTTGTTATGTTGTTTTTTTAAATGGGAAGGGTTTGGTTTTAATCTTGTTTTTAGCTTTTAGCAATCTTGAACTGCATTGCAAAAAATACTGGAATGTGGATCTCAAAATGAATAAAACCAATAAATCATCAAGATTGCAAGTTTCCTTATTTATTGAGTCACGCAGAACTTTTTCCAGAAGAATTCACTCTCTGGGAGGAACACAGCCAAAGAAAGGATTCCCTCTTTCTTTGGGAGTAATATTGCCACATCCATATTCTCTTTCTTTTGGAGTAACACAGCAGCTCTATACAGAAATCTCAAAAATATATCACAGGTGCTTCCGTCCTCCTGACATAGATTTGCACGGCATTAGGTGTCTATTCCAAGGATTAGGCAGCGAAGCCCTGCAGGAGTTGGCGACTGTTTATGGTGCTGGAGCCAGTCCATAGGTGGAGATATGTTGACTAACTACTCTGCTGTTGATCTGAAGGTATTGCGTTTGTCCCTGTCAAATGTTATTTATAGGGGAAACCTCAACAGTACGGGCTTGTTGCTGCAGACTTGATTAAATGTGACCTGGGAAGATATTTTTAAAATTATCAAACAGCTTTTGAAATCTATGCTGACTGCCCCACATAGCCCAGGCAAAACTGAAAGTCAGCACTTTCCACAGAGAGCTCCCCCCCCCCCGACACACACACCCCAATGCTTCTCCGGCACAAGCTTCTTTCCAACTTGTTTCTCTGTCTTCCTATGTGTGTCACACCCATAATCACATCCTGCTGGAACACCACATAGGAACTGACTTAATTTTTTAACTTCTGCACATTTTATAATAATGTTTATGTTGCTTATATTGAAAATGTGAGTTCAAGATAGAATTGCCATAACCTACAGATACTGCAACTATCGCTCTGGAAATATGACAGGGTTTGGCTTTTTAAAGATGGTTTTATATGGCTTTTATGGGAGAAAAGCAAAGGTAAGGTTTTGAATATTCTATGATTGGGTAGCCATCATAGTTTTGTTTCAATGTTCATATATAATAATGTCTCACCACCCTGCAAGTCTGCTTATTTCTTTGTCTTTGCTGCCTGATCAGAACTTCTTTTCCCATGTGGAAGAGATACTGTCAGACAGTTCAGATGACTGCCTAATTGATTACCACTGCTTAAAGAAGCCAACAGTGCCTATGTGACACCAGCAACTGTTACACCAATGCCCATCTTCCTCTCATATCTATTTGCATGCCTAGCTACCAAGGGTCTAAAAGTGACATGCTTAAGAACCCTGGAAGGAAAGGGTCAAGGGTCAAGAATAAAAGTGAACATACTGAGGTAATCAGCACCCACAACTAATCTTTAGGGCCACATATCCACACACATTCCAACCATTTGGTGGGCATTATACAGGTATATATCGAACATCCATATTCTCACAATAAATTTATAAAATGTGAGCTCTAAATGCACCAGGTGGTCTTGTTAGGCTTCTGTTAGATAATTATCAAGGGGAGCAACCTCAGTCCATAACTTGCAGCTTATAGGACTCTCATTTGCCAAGCACACTGGCCACTCCCTGATTATCACTGGTTCCCCACATGGTCAGCCCCCTCAGAAATCATGACATCTGGGATTGGGGAGCCAAGAACAACCGCAGAGAAAAGCGTGGGTCAATGGCAATAGAGGGGAAGGCGAGAGCTTGGCTGGAGAATAATATCACAAGACCATCCCTCCCCCTTCCACCCACTGGACCTCCATCTCACATTTTCTTGTTATTGTGCATTGGAGAGCTACATGGATTCTAGTGTCATGAATAGTTCAATCTGCATTCTGATTGTGGGCCACCATGAATCTTGTAAACCTCACTAAGCAGCCCTGTTGAACTTGTGCCTGGGTCTTGCTCTTTCTTCACATGGGTTGGACATTTCATGTCAACCCAGGATAAAAAAAAAAAGGGTGGGGAAGGGACAGAACATGGCCAAATTTTTCATACAGTTGAAAGGCTGCCATAAAGAGAGAGGAAGTGGGGAGGGGGACCCTTTTCCTAGGGCAACTGAAGGAAGCATAGGAAACAATAAGGCGAAAGTGTTCTAACAAAGAAACACTGTAGGTATAAAAACAGCTGAGCAGTGAAACAGATTTCCTGGGGAGGAGTGGAATCTCTTTCCCTGATTTTTCAGCAGATGAGGATCTAATCAAACCTGGAGTGGCTTGATTCTCAGTCCTAATTTGTCTGCACATCGGAACATGTGCAGTCATGGAATAAGGGGTCAGGAAAAAGGGGACAGGTTCATATGTGGATTGGTAACTGGTTGAAGGACAGGAAACAGAGAGTAGGAATAAACGGAAAGTTTTCACAGTGGAGGTAGGTAGGAAGTGGAGTCCCCCAGGGATCAGCAATGAGTCCAGTGCGCTTTAGTTTGTTCATAAACAATCTAGAAGCTGGAGAGGCCAGCAAAGTGGCCAAATTTGCAGATGACACTAAACTATTTAGGGTAGTGAAATCCACAACGGATTGTGAGGAACTCCAAAAAGATCTCTCCAAACAGGGCAACTGGGAAACAAAATGGCAAATGCAGTTCAATGTAAGCAAGTGTAAAGTGATGAACATTGTTGGTGACTGACCAGGAGAGAGATCTTGGGGTCGTTTGAAAATGTCATCTCAGTGCACGGCAGCTGTTAAAAAAGCTAATTCCATGCTAGGAATCATTAGGAGGGCGATTGAAAATAAATGCTAATATTATAATGCCCTTATACAAATCTATGGTGTGGCCACATCTGGAGTACTGCGTACAGCTTTGGTCACCATATCTTAAGAAGGATATTGTAGAACTGGAAAAGGTGCAGATGAGGGCAACCAAAATGATCAGGAGCCTGGTGCACCTTCCTTGGGTTCTTTACCTTGAAAAAGAGGTGACCAAGCAGAGACATGATCAAAGTGTATAAAATTATGCATGGAGTGGAGAGGGTAGACAGAGAGAAAGTTCTCTCTCACACACACAACACTAGAACCAGGGGTCACCTCATGAAACTGAAGGTTGGGAAATTTAGGACCGGCAAGCGGAAGTACTTTTTCACACAGCGCATAATTAATCTATGGAATTCCTTACCATGGGATGTGGTGATGGCCACCAGCTTGGATGGCTTTAAAAGGGGCTTAGACAGATTCATGGAGGACAGGTCTATCAATGGCTACTAGTCTGATAGCTGTGGGCCATCTCCAGCCTCAGAGGCACGATGCTTCTCAATACCAGTTGCAGGGGAGCAACAGCAGGAGAGAGGGCATGCACATACCTCTTGCCTATGGGCTCCCCAGAGGCATCTGGTGGGCCACTGTGTGAAAGAGGATGCTGGACTGGATGGGCCTTGTGCCTAATCCAGCAGAGCTGTTCTTATGTTCTGTTAGCATAAGAACAGCCCTGTTGGATCAGGCACAAGGACTAACTAATCCGGCATCCCGTTTCACACAGTGGCCCACCAGAAGCCTCAGGGAGCCCACAGGCAAGAGCTGAGGGCATAAACAACATGCCTGGAAATCATCTTAAAAATACATTCATAATTTTAGCCAAAGCAAGTATTTCATTAGATTTCAAATGTGAGAAATACATGAGAACGTATCTTGAAATGAGCAGTCTAATTTTCGCCTGGCATGTCTAGTTCCCTTTACTACTACTAACCATGTATACAGCATGTTTAATTTTCAGTTCAGCCTGACTACAGTCTAATGAGGCAGGTGACGACCACACCCATTTTACAGAGGGGTGGAACTGAGGCTGAGAGAATGACTAGCCAAAGCCAAACAATGAGACTCTGGTAGCAGTGGGATTTGAGTGCAGGTGTTTCAGATCCAAATCTGTCTTGCTATCCAACTGACCACATCTGCCACAATTGCTTCTTACTCATTTTAAACAAGTAACTGTCTGACAAAGACCGGGGTTGACATCCAGACCAATGTTGCATGTGCCACAAAACATTTTGCGTGCGCAATGGGGGAGGGATAATTTCCCACCAATTTCCCCTTCCTTCTGCAACCCACTATGCAACCCATTATGTCCCTCAGGGACATATCTTCAGGAGGAGCAGTCTTCAAAAGGAGGAATCAGTGACTGTTGTGCGCATGGAATGGTTTTTGTTTTTGTTTTAATATGCACGAAGCTGGTCTGAATGCCAAGGGGTATTTAGAAATGGAAATTGTGGTTTAAAGACCCATTTCAGTCACTGAGCTAACTGGGCAGCCCTGGGTGATTCAAGATAGCGGTCCTTGCAGGATTTATTGTGAGAATAATTAAAGGTAGGGATGTGCGAAACGTTTCAGATACAAAACGTTTTGTACCCAAAACAGCCTGTTTCGGGTGTTTTGTAGACAAAACAAAACACCCATTTTCCAGATTCAAAAGTTTTGTATACAAAACAAAACGTCCCTGTTTCGGCTACAAAACGTTTTGTTGTTTCGGACCTCCATTTTGTGGTGATCTCTGAGTCAGTCTCCATTTTGTGTTTGACATCTCTTTGAATTTCCCACCCTTCCAGCCTTCTGATCGGTGACCTAAAGCATGGGCTGACCTGCTGACAATTCCCTCCTTGTTCCCCACTGGCTCTTTTGCTTCTTCCCACTCTTTACTGACCCCACATTGGCCAGGGGAAGGGTTGCTAACCCATGGGGTGCTGGGTTCTGCTGTTTCTGTGGTGTTCTGAGTGTAGATTCTCTAGTAGCATATGAGAGTGGATTCTTGTTTTTCACTGAAAATCTCATATGCTACCAGAGAATCTACAATGAACACCTCAGAAACAACAAAACCCAGTACCCCAAGGGCTTGTGGGTATGGGGGTGGTTGGCACCCTATGTGCACTACACAACCCCTCCCCCCCAAGTGGAATTATGGGGCTGCTGAAACCTCCATTATTCCCTATGGGAGAAATCTTAAAGACACGTAAACTTCAACAAATCACAAAAGATCAGCCCTTTGCCCAATTCCTTTGAAATAATTCTGGAAGTTTCCTTGCCCCCATTGGGCACTACCACCCACCACACTCTGCTATGGGTCATCCCTTTCCCCTTGATTTGAAGCGATACATTTGCTGGAATCCCCATTATTCCCTATGGGAAAATTCTTAAAGATGTGTAAACTTTTTTTAAAATCACACAAAAAAATCAGCCCTTTGTCTAATTCATTTGAAATTTCTGTGGTAGCTTCCACCCATTGGACACTACCACCACCACCCACTCTTTTTGCCCTGGGACCCTTTTTAAAAATCCAAATCGATTCGGATTTGGCTTCGGAAAATTTGGCTACAAAACAAAACAGGGCTGATTCGGATTCAGAAAATTTGGGTACAAAACAAAACGGGGATGTTTTGATTCGGATACAAATCGAAATAAGAAAATTCCAAAATGCACACCCCTAATTAAAGGACACAATAATTGTATAGCGGCTTGCCTAATAAATAGTATAGCTGATCAACAGCCATGCAAGAGCGTGGCCATCTTGTTATTATTGTTGTTCCAGACCTAAGTTCATTTCAGTTCAGAGCCAAGTGAAAGGTCAGCTCAAACATTCTTAAAGACTTCCTAGCATTTGTCCCAGGGATACAGCTGCAGAATGCAGCCCCCACGTGACACCCAGCTCAGAGAAGAGGGCACACAAGGTGGTGCCAAGCTCTGCTGAGAGAATCCAGGCAGGAAATATGTCGGATGACTCCAGCCCCCGACTGCCCTCCCCTCCGTGGCGAGCCTTCCTGTAATCCTTGCCGTTTAGATGTTCTTGTCCCACCTGTTTCACACACTCACTGGCAGCGGATGTTTTTAGCTTGCCACGGCAAGTGATTGAATGTTATGCTATGGGGGAAATGGGTTGCTGGGAGGATGTATCCACTCAAGCAAAAACTCCATACCTTTGGGCATCCGGACAGACCAGATTGCCTCCATTGCTACGCTATTCATCAGCAATTATTGACTGTCCCCTGTTCCTTCAGATCTGCGTCCAAGAGAAGATGCAGCAGTTGGAACGGTGCACCCGGGTGATCCATCTAAAGTGGCAGCTCAGGCCCCAGAACTAGCGCTCCATGAGGCTTCTTATGGATACAAGGACTGCTGCAAAGACTTGTGCCTCTTCCCCCCCCCCTTCCCCAATGCTTATTCTCTGACCTCCAATGCCACCTGTATAGGTTCAGTGGTTCCTCCCCAGATGTGTTGTTTGAGGGTTCTGGGGACCAAGCACAACACTCTTATTTTAGGGTGTGTGTGTGTGTGTTCATTCTCTTCAGGAGTCCCTTCCATGAGACCTGGGAGTTATTCGCACATGGCTTCAGGCTGCAGTGTAAATGCTGAGCGAAGCCACTTTGAATCACACTTGTGGCACTGAGGGAAGCAGCCCCTCCCCTCTGCTCTTGGGTTTTGTTTTGATGCAGGTTCACATGGCATGCCTCTGTGTTTTCCTTCTAACCAATAGGATGAAGAGGGGAGATTACTAAAGAGCTATAACTGTCTTTCTAAAGAGAACATCCCTCTTATCATGCTAATGATTCTACGTCAGTGCCTCTCCCTGTTTGTTCTGGCGTTTTCAGAAAAAAGTAGCTTAAAACCAGCATTTTAAAAACCTGGAAATACGTTGAGATAAGCCAGAATTTGCAAGACCAAGGATCTTGAAGGGACTCCGGGGTAAATTTGGCTGGTCTCCTTCTCTCTTCTGAAGGAGATTTGGAGTAGAAGCCCAGTCTGTGAAGCCTCATGGGAAAGCATCCCCCTCTTTGGTCTCTATGCCTGGAATGCGTTTGGCCAGCCAAACTGCCTTTGGGTGTTTCTAGGAAGCACCATGGTTTAGCTGGTCAAATAATCTGTCCAATAAACAGGAGGTCCTGAATTTGAATCCTAGTAGTGCCTTTTCCCAGAGGCAAGATGCCTCTGAATACCAGTTACAGGGAAACAACAGCAGGAGAGTGGGTATGCTCTTGCCTTTGGGCTTCCCAGAGGCATCTGGTAGGCCCCTGTGGGGAACAGGGCTTGAGCCAGCAGCGCTGTTCTCATGTTCAAACACCACACAGCTCTTCTTTCAGTAGCCTGGTAATGCAAAGGCAGTACCTACATTGGCCAGGATTCACATCATGTGCCTCCCAGTTCAGCTGGGACGAAGGGGAGAGGTGGGCCTGCCTCAACCAACCTCTCCTGCTTCAACTGCACAGATTAGTGGAAGAACTGAAGCTCCTGGAAAGACGAGGAGCTATCTTTCTTCCCCCCAGCTGTCATTGGCATGGTGGTGGGCCAGCAATTACAATGCACACAGGAAGTGTGTCCCAGGCAGTTAAACACTGGGAAACACTAGAAAACTCTTTCTAAGGTTTACCCAGATCTCCTGATTCATATCTTCCCAGTTCAAGAGCAAGACTGATTAGCAAATTAAGGCAAATAATGGTATGGCTAATCAGCTGTGACAAGGCATGGACTTGGTATGTAAATGTTGAAACAGCACTACGAAGCAATTTCAAGAGCAGCATCCGATTTTGTTAAATCACCTTTTGTTAACAACTTCTTGGCAGGAAATGTGTACTGCCTGGCGGCTAATTAGTAAACACTTCTGTGTTGGTTGTGATGCATTTGCTGTTGGAATGACAAAGCCATCTTGCTTATGCAAGAGATGCAACACCATTATTTGCAATTTCCGCCCCTTTCAGTTTATACACATGCAGATATTAGTTGTGAGTCACTGAACTTCATTATTGATTCACTTTACTTCTTTATTCCATTTCTATACTGCCCTTCCAGAAAGGCTCAGGGCGGTGTGCAGAAGGCCCAGCGTCCTGCCCTGGCTGTGAGCTGCAGGACTGTCGCCTAGCCGTCTGCAGGTTGTGAGAGATGGGAGGCCATCCCTGTTCAATGAGGAAGCCCAAGGAAGCCCATGCAGGGACTGCACTTGTCTGTCCAACTGTCAGCCACCGTGGCCAGTGGCAGCTTCACTGCCATGCTAACTGAGCAAAGAGGCAGCTTTAAAAAGTGATGATTCTCTTTCCTGAGCAGCGGGAGAGCAACTGGCCCTCTCCAGCCCCAGCACAGCATCCCTCCAGTGGCTGCTGCTGGTGTCTATCTTATTTTTCTTTTTGAAATTGTGAGCCCTTTGGAGACAGGGATCCATCTTTATTTATTTTTATTTCTCTGTATAAACCATTTTGGGAACTTTTGTTGAAAAGCAGTTTATAAATATCCATCATAGTAGCAGTAAGATGGAATGGGGGCAGAGATAAACGGGGGAGAATATACAATTCTAGTTGCTAGGGTTCCTGGATCTCAGATTGCCTGCTGGAGGCTCAGGATGTGGAGCATCATCATTGCCATGGCAACGGGGAGGCCCTTGACCTCCCTGCAAGATCTAGAAGTCTTGCAGGAGTTGGGAAGGTTGCAGGGCAAATGTGGAACTCACAAGGCTGGTTTCATAACTAGAAGGAGCCAATGAAGAGGCCGATCCTGTCCTCCCCTCTGAGCCAAGAAGGAGCAGGAGGGGAGAGGTTTAATCTCCTCCCCTCCATAGCCAAAGCCAAATGTCACAGGGAAACACCTCCCTCTTTCCCAGCAGGGGACTCTGGGATAGCATTCACCCACACACACACACACAGCTTATGCATGCGAAATAGGGCTTCTGACCTAGTCACTTTTGCGACTCCAGGCCACGCCCCGCTCCATCACATGACAAGCCACCAGAAAGGATATCTGAAGCCTTCCCATGATTTCCAAGAATTCACCAAAACATAGCACTGCATGTTCGAGAGAGTTATCTGCCAGAGAGGATATGCTCTCATGTGTGCAAAGGGCAGGAGGCAGGATCTTGGTTCACATTCTAGGATGAGTGTGCATTGAGACTAGTTCAAATTTCCGAATGGCTGGCTGCTGTGCATGGCCCTTGGGCCAGTTTTGGATCCCTGCTCTCCCCTGAAGTGTTGACTGGCTTGCTATAGCACTTCCTACCAGGCAACTGCTCAGAAGAACCACATTACTGTTGTTGTTATTACATTGTCTGCAGTTGATTTAAGGTCAGAATAGACATGACTCTAAATGCATCATTCATGCCTGAGGTTTTATTCTTAAAGAAAACTGAAGCTGGAAGGTCTGATCAGGATTGGGGCCGCAGTTCACGGGGCAGGGGTATTTAACCCTTTCCCCTCATGCTTGATGAAAACAGCACTAATTCATGTTTTCCTCACAGGGCTTTTAGCAGCTTCAAGGGCACTGTTCTGTGGGGCCATGGCGCAAAAGGAAAGGACTGAATGCCCCCTCCTTGCATTTAGGGGGCCTGATTCTAGGCCCCCTGTGCTTTTAACTAAGAAAAATATGGATGTATATTGAGTTGTTTAACAGTACATCTGGTCTAACCCTTCTCCCTTCTGATAAAAGCACACACTCCATCTCTACAAAGGGCCTCTCGGGCAGTTTAAATTAAGACAGGGATTTCCAAGGATATTATCCTTAATATTCTTGGAAGTGAGTATCACTGAATTTAAGGGAGCTGCTCACAGATCAGTATGCTTACCTGGGAGTAAACTCACTGAAATCTGCAAGACGTGTTTCTAAGAATATAAGGAAGATTTGCTTCCAGGAATATTATGACTAGTTCCCTATTTCAATTGGCGCTTCCCAGAGTACCCTTTGTGTAGACCAAGATGGGTGTTTTCATCACATCATTCACACTTTCAGCTCTTATTGTGACTAGTCTGCTGCACTGTTGTCCTTTTCCCTCTTATAACAAAGAGGTGTGGGAAAGTCAGTGTGTGTGTGTGTGTGTGTGTGTGTGTGTACACACACACACACACACACACATATATACACACACACATATATACATATATACTGTATATACGTTTAATTGTGCTTATACATATATACACACAAGTCTGATGGCAGTTGTTTGGGAACAACCAATTACAGCAGATTGAGCAATTACTGCCAAGGCAATACAAACCTCCATCTTGCTAATCAACGGGGGAAAGTGATTCAGAGAACAATTAAAGTCATTACAAACCAATATATTTACTTCTCACTGCAACCTCCCTGCTCCCAAGATGATACGGCAGAAGAGTAGTATTCAGTCTAATCCCTGAATAAAATGTCATTAATCAGCTAGCCTCAGAAGCACCATCAGATCTCTGGTTTTTGTTTTGTCCAGAATATTGTGTGGTAGTGTTTTGTCCCCCCCCCCCCATTGTATGGCAGCCAGGCATTCTAAATTTAATGTGGAAATCCTGGAAGAGATACAGCTTTCCAGGAAACAATTTGGGAAAGCAGTGGAACAATCTCTGAAAAAGAGTGCTTTGCTGAGTGGGTGACAAATGACCTAAAAATTAATGTGCTAGAAGAAGATGGACAAGGCTCCCACATGGACATGATTACTGACAGACAATTCCCTCTGTCTATGGGTGCTTCTGGATAGAGCATATTGTGGAAAATACAGACTGTGTTCTGGACTGGCCAGATGCTGGCAGTGAAACACTCATCCAAGCAGCCAGCCCCATGCTAACGGATGCTAGTGCACATGGAGTAGCAGGTTCAGCATGGTTGGTACAGCAACCATGATGCCAAAACAGCAATGGTGGCTGTATGGACTAGTGGCAGGAAGTCTGCAACAGAACATGCTGTCAGCAGGGAGTCACAACCAGTCCTGGCTTTCTAACAAATGTATCTTGTTTGCTAACACTGGTCACTCTGCATTTTTATATGTACACATATAAAATGTTAAAATGATACCTAGGAAAAGTAGTGGCCTTCAGGTTACTTTCATGTTTTCATTGTGATTTTTCTTGAGGAAGCACTTGCATGTTGAAAACAATACAGGGAATCGCTCTGGCAATAAACCGTTTTCTTACTTGGAAGCAGGCAACTAGCATGGGAGGAGCAAGAACAGAATATGTTCGAGAAGAGCCCTGTGCCTGCCTGGGAGCAGAACTTCCAAACAGGGTTTTTGTGAAAAAGGACAAAGAGTGGACCAGGAACGTCATCCAGCAGAAACAGAGAGAAAGGTCCTTGGCAGGAGGTTTTACACACATGGCTTTTACCTTTCATCCCCTCTGGAATGAAGGCTGTGAGTCCACATATCAGAAGGATTTACCCCAAAGCCCCTGCGAGCTGACAGGGACCAGTACACACCCGACTCTGCTTTCCCCCGAATTACTGTTAAGAATTACTTTCAGGAATGCTGCAGGGCTTCTTCCTTGATGTGTGGAGTGACATTTTTTGGCATTTTCCAAAACTCCATGAAGGGGGGTTTGACTGCTGTGTTGGGTATGATTGGAGTATCTGCTGATGCTCCCCAAAGCCTCCTCCTGCCTCGGAGGGTCAGCAAGTTGCCTGCCTGCATCCCAACTCCTGCGCTTCTGGTGTAGAAAGCACCTCCATTCTAGCAGGCTGCTCTCAAACTGCAGACGACCTGCCGCTGACGCGGTGGGTGGGAGGCAGTGTGAACGGACAGGCTGCGGTTGCACGCCATCTGCTCCCTGGCTGGGTCTGGGTCTCTGGACTACGGTGGGGATTGACTCCCCACGCCCAGTGCCAAGCAAGAAGCACAGGGATGCAGCAGCAGGGGGGTGCCAAGCAGTGAAGCTTCTGGAACCATCCTCCCTCGCTGCTGGGGGTCCCAGGCATACCCTCCCGGCCAGGCAAGACTCTCCCCACTTCCTGCCCACACCATCACCCCGCAACACCCCTGCCTCGCCCGAGAGATACCAGGAGAGACGCCGGCCTCTGGTTGCAGGTGGGGGGATGAGGTGATGAAGGCAGTCACTCACAAAGGCAAGTTCATTATAAAAATCAGCAAAGATTTGGGTCAGATTCAGCAGGTTTGGGATAAGTGCTCTGTTTGATCTGGGTGCTTGGCAACCTGTCATGCCGTTCTTCTATTCCCAGCTGTCAAACTAACCAAAAAAAAGGGGAGAGAAGAAAAAGGTCTTCCCACCTTCTCCTCTCCTATGTGATTGGTTGGAGAAAAAACCCAGAGCAAAAATTGAGAATGCACAAAAGAGAAAGAGCGTAGGGAGTGCGGGAGTGCATAGATGGACTGCTATGGGAACTGTACATCTAATCGCCTGAATTAAATTTCTTGCGAATCTGCTGCAAAGCAGATTCAATCTTCAGATACCCTGCGGCATGAAGGCATGTGTGAATAACTCCCTGGAGTTGCTTTGTTTCATTCTGCATGTCTTCTTGCTGTACCCATCACACACCTCATCTGCTGCTCAACAGATAACATCAAATTTTTACTGAGCTTTTTTGGGGGGTGGGGGGATTGTTCTTCCCCCTGCCCTTCAAAACATTCATTTGAAATGTACTGGAGCCCATTATGAGAGATCATCCTTCAGGGATTCTCTACTGGACAAAAATAGACTTTTGTTGATGGATTATTGTAGCACTTCGGATGTGCAGCTTTGCAAGAGAGAATCCGCTTCAGTAATCCACAATGATGAAATGGTCTTTGCTGCTCCATGTGCAGAAATCAGCGTCAAAGACCCATCACAGAGCTGGGTAAGTAGCTGGCAGGGGAAAGGGGTAGGCCACATGAGCATTGGCTTGAATCATGAATTGGATTTTCTTGCCCTTTTTGTTGTCCAACTTCTCCTTAATTTATTTAAATCAATACATTGGCTGGCAGAATCATTTGCCAGGCAATGACACTTGGAAGGTTTTTGCTTAGGGCTGGATTAATCAACATGCTAAGTATTCTATGGAGTAAGGTGTCGGTCAGATTGTAGCCATTACTGTAGTCTGATTGGCCCAAGTGTCCTATTGCAAAAAATGGTGCCCACTTGTTAGGGAAAGTCGAAGAGATTTTGCTGACTGAGGCAAAGGGTGACACAATGCCCTCATCAATGAACAGCATGCCCCAGCAAGGCAAGGAAGGGTAGTGGCAGTGTGTGGTGATGTGCGTGGTGGCAGGGGCCTGGCCTTAGCTACCCCTTGCATCCTTCCATTTGCCTGAGGCAACCACCTCACCCTGCCTCATGGAAGGGCCGCCCCGCCACACATGGGAGCTACTGTAGCAGAGTGGGTAAAAGACTGAACTACTACCCTGGGAAGTCCCTGGTTCAAATCTCATCTCAGCAATCAATTCAGAAATGGCCTTGGACAACGTATGGCCTCTTAGCTTCTGCTAAACCAGCTGCTTTATAATAATCCTGTCCTGCCTTATGGGTTTGTAAGGCTTGTTGCCCTGAAGGTCTTTAAAATTCCTGTTCAAAACTTGGTGGCCGCCCCTCATCAAAAGGCAAGAATGGCCATTTCCCCACATTTAGGCAAGTTTAAAATACTAATAGCTGGGCTGGAAGGGAGAGAAAATCCTAAGGATAGAGAAGGTTATAGATGATGAGTGATGCCCAATGGAAGAATTCTGTTTATGTGCTGAGAGTTCCACAGGTGGGTTTAGGCAATGAATTAATCCTACCATTTGGGCCACAAATTGGTGGTGGGGGTGGGACTCTAGGTACCAGCATGGACTGATGATGTCATTGCTCCGTGACAGTGCCCAAAGGTCTCAACACAGGACATGGGCTGTGCAGCACAACTTTGTCTCCCTCTACTGAAAGGAGAGTTGTGAGGCCTATGAACCAGAAGTGAACCCTGTCCTGACTGACAGTGGTGACCTCTATGGATCAGCCACACAGCACATGGTGGGTGGGACCTTGAGGGCCATGCGGCAGGAAGAGAACTGACCTTTGTTCAGTTGAAGCTAGGCTGGGCTTGCAACAGGATAGGTAGCCATGGAGTTGGCTATTCAAAAGGACTGCAGATCCTTCAGAGACAGGATTGCAGGATATTTGAAGCTCATCAGGTGAGGGGTGCGTTTTCAAGGAAAAGGGGATTTAGTCTAGGGAACAGTTTGCTAGTCAGTTTGCATCAAAACCTTTTTTTTCTCCTTCTGTGTGCTTTGCATATCTTTGCAACTGTTCTATTGTGTTTTATCTGTAATGCAACTAAGCTAAGAAACAATAGCCTGTGCCCATCCATCCAGGGCTCTGCAAAAGTCTCTGTAAACGTTTTAAGGTGCTCTTGTATGTTCCTACACCCCCGTTCTTTGCAACTGGGGTACTTTTTGAAATATTCTTGTAGCTGCTGAGTGTTTTCTTTTACCTGTCACTAAAAGCTGAGAGAGCCTCAGATGGAAACTGTCTGTAGTATTTTGAATAAAACTTCCCCCACTCTTTTTGTTCTTTTGTGGTCATTGGCTGAATTATTTCATCAGTGAAGTGTCCCCGAGGCACTGTGGAGGGTGGGTGGGGGGAATGCATGGCTGGCCCTGTGGTTGCAGGTAGAGCAACTGGTGCAGAAGCCCTCCTCTGGGTGTTCCCAGTGGGAACTTCCCACCACCTAAGGTGAAGTGGGTGGTGATGAGAAGAGGCTTGTTTGTGGTGCCCTGTTTGTAGAATAATCTCCCGTAAGGCTCTCCTGGGCCATTAGTTCCTAATGGGTGGAGGCTACCACCCCAATTGCAGAGGGATTGGGCAGAGGGCTGATTTTTGGTGAATTTTTGAAGTTTTAGTGTCTTTGGGGCAGATTTGGGGCATAAAGTGGGATCTGGGGCAGAAGAGTGGGGTGGGGTGGTAGTGTCTAATGGGTGGAGGCTACCACCCCAATTTCAGAAGGATTGGGCAAAGGGCCAGTTTTTGGTGAATTGTTGAAGTTTACGCGTCTTTAAGTTTTCCCCTCATAAGGTATAATGGAGGTTTCAGCAGCCCCATAACTGCACTTGGGCAGTGCTGGGGTGGCCCAGAGCAAGTGGTGGTGTAGTGCACATAGGGTGCCAACCACCCCCACGGGTTGCTAACTCATGGGGTACAGGCTTCTGTTGTTTCTGAGGTGTTCTGAGTGTGGATTCTATGATAGCAAATGAGATTTTCATTGAGACACCATGAATCCACTCTCATTTGCTATCACAGAATCCACACTCAGAACACCTCAGAAACAACAGAACCTCAACAGAACCACAACAGCAAATTCTGGTAGCTTCCTTGCCCCTAACTTGCACTACCACCAACCCCACACCACTCTAGGCCACCCCTTTTCCCCTGACATGAAGCGATACACCCTCCATTATACCTTATGAGGAAAAACCTTAAAGAAGCATAAACTTCAACAATTCACCAAAAATCAGCCCTTTGCCCAATCCCTCTGCAATTGGGGTGGTAGCCTCTACCCATTAGGCACTACCACCCCACTCTTCTGCCTCAGATCCCACTTTATGCCCCAAATCTGCCCCAAAGACACTAAAACTTCAAAAATTCACCAAAAATCAGCTCTGCCCAATCTCTCTTCAATTGGGGTGGTAGCCTCCACCCATTAGGCACTACCACCCCACCCCACCCTTTTGGCCCCAGGACCCAGTTTTTAAAAAATCCTAATCGATTCAGATTAATTCGGATCCGAATCAAATCTGGGGTGATTTGGATGGGTCAGATATGGACCCAAAAACAAATCAGGGGTGTTTCAATTCAGATCCAGATCGAAACATTGAAAATCCGAATTGCACACCCCTACCATAAAGTACCACCAGGAGTGATATACTCTACATGGACTTGAACGGTGCACAGTATAAATGGTGCATGGAAAACATTTGGAAGGAACCGCCAGAAACCCTCTTAAAGTAGCCCTATGTGAGCAGCCCCCAGGTTTCTGTGAATTATCTTTATTATGCTTATATGCAGCTAATGCATAATCTCATAACTTGCTCTACTTTACCCCACTTAATTCCACAGTTAAGCCTGACATCTGGGAAAGGCCCTGGTGCCTGCTCTTTTGGAACCATGCAAAGATCTTTGCATTTATGTTATGTTTTGTGCGGCTTTTAACTCCTCTCATGTTTTTATATTGCTATTTGTTATTCCGAGAGTGTTGTTTTAATTTTGATTGCATTGTTTTTCTGTAACATTGGCAAGAAACCCAGATATTGAAGACTGGGCAGTGAATGGAGGCACAAAGAGGTATTATTACTGCCACAAATTTGCGAGGTACAAACACTTCTGGCCTATTTCCTTCAGTACTCATGCAACAGCAACAGCCAAGGAGGAAGAGTGAAGAGAGCTGGGCGAGCAGCCCCACCAAAGAGAAGAACACAGCCAAGAGCAGAAGTCAGGGGCTCTGGCTAGGAGAAGCCAGGAGGAACCTACACAGGCCTCCTGCTTTCCACTTCTGCATACCTCCCTAAGGAATACTGGCTCCACCATTCCTGTCCTTTGGGCCCAGAGTCTGCACTGTAACACCTCACTCCTGATTCTGAACCCAAGGTGGGTATTCTGGAGAGAATACAATACAACCCCCTCTCCCCCTGGATCCACAGGGCTGACATTTGTACGGAAACACAAAAATCTGAAGAGTTGTGGCCTAAAAGAGAGAGGCTGGCATCCTGACTAAGGAAGCACTGGCAGAAGGACGCCGCCCGAGCACATAGCTATTTGGGCCAAGTCTGGCATTTGCGTTCCAGACAAGGGTTGTGCCACCACAAGCATGCTTGCTCTTGCACAACAGTGTGGAACTGTGACATCTAATTCATTTTAAATGTAACTTTTGAGTAATTGTGCAAAACGTTTTTGTCAGGGCCCCGGTACAGACCCCCATGACCTGCCCAACTCCTGGTGCTGATCAGTTCCTTCCCCGCCCCCCATCCTTGGCCCAACCCCCGACAGACCTGGCAGATGCCTCGGCCGACGAAGAGGCAATAAGCCAGCCACTGGGGCCAGATGGCTTTTCGCCGTCTGGGAGTGCCAAAATCTCGTGAGATGTGATTTCCACCTCGCGAGTCGTGATTTCCACCTCGTGAGATCTCATGCTGAACTCTTGTGGGTCCATGGGTCCTCACAAGAGTTCTAGCGAGATCGGAAGATCTCACAAGATCACCCACGAGATTTCGGGGGCATATATAGACAGGCCGGCCCATGATGAGGGACCAGATGGCCGAGGGCTGCCTAGGCGGAAGGAACCCGAGGAGCAGAAGGTCTGGCTTGGCAGGGCATTTTCCGGCCAGCTTCCGGTGATAACAGGCTGTCGACATAGATGCAGCCAAGGGCCACCACTCTGAGGCTGGACCTAGACCATTCTACCTCAACAAACCATGCAGCCCCGACATGGGGCATTACACTTCTTTTAGTGCAACTATGCAATATCCTCATGATAATGCAACTTTTCTCCTTATGTAAGCACTTGGTTAGTCCGGATGTCGGCCAGAATGTTTTGGGCCTCAGCATTTGGGGATAAGCTTCTGGAAGTGAAGTTGGTCCCTAGAGTCTACCCAGGGGTGGAATGAAACACCATTCATAGTATCCCAAAGACTGAAGGAACCTTCAAGAACATTTGCTCCAACATTCCATAAAGGAAATGCTTTTACTTCTGCCTGACACTGTGGTGAATTCCACTGCTCAAACAACCTTATGGCTAGGTTGAGGCAAGCTAATTTTATTTCCTCCCAGCTTAACCCGTTCTTTGAGTTCTTCCTTCAGTAATTCTAGAATGACATTGCTCTCCTGCTTCTAAATGAAAGCATTTTAATTAATTAATTAATTAATTTCTATGTAAACTGCTTTGGAAACTTTCATTGAAAAGCAGTATATAAATATCCGTTGTATTGTATTGTATTGTAAAGCCTCTCTCTCACATGATTGAAAAATGCAATAGGATCATAGGATTTTTTTTTTTAAAAGGATTCAAAAGGATTCTAAATCCCTTTTGTCTGAATTTGTCATCAAGATTTACTTCAAGCTGAGTGGCCAAGCTGAGGCTCTCCAGCTGTTCTTGGACTACAATTGCCATCCCTCCCTGCTGCAATGAATTGTGGGAGTGATAAGAACAGCATAGGAAGCAGCCTTATACAGGAGTCTTTCCCAGCCCTACCTGGAGACAAAAGGGTTTGGCCTGGGACCTTCTGCATGGAAAGCAGAGGCTCTACCACTGAGCGATGGGAGTTGTGATGTAACAACAGCTGGAGATCCTCAGATTGCTCTCTCCTGATTTACTCCTACAGGTTACTCTGGATGTGGGGAAAGGGGTGGTTACTGCAAGTCACCCGGGTTCAGGGTTTTCACTACAGCCCCAGAGTTTTTCTATAGTCTGAAGGTGAGGTCTTGGCTCTGATGCAAAAGAATAATTTAACAGCAGCACATTCTGAAGCTAGAGATTTCACTGAGTGCTGAAAATAATGGCTAATGAGCACCAGGAGTGCATTTTGAGCTGTCCCAAGTGGGAGCAAAATCAAACTGAATCTACATTCATACTGGGAAGCATGTTGTTCAAAATAAACTTAATCCACATCGCATTTAATCGAAGCTGAAGAAAATGCAGTACTTACATCCACAATGAGGAAATCAAGCCAACACCAGGCATTGGTGAAATACTTCTTAAAGCCATAAGCTACCCATTTCAGAAGCATTTCCAGGACAAAGATGTATGTGAAGATCTTGTCTGCATATTCCAACATAGTTTTAATGTTCTTTCTCTCTTCAAGGTAGATGTCTTCAAATGCCTGGAAGTATAAAGCAGCCTATTGAAGTGCTATACACTCCAGATGTCCTCTAAGGTTCTATGAATAAATGACTATATGATAATTACAATGCATTAAAATGCATCCGTTGGTGTGTGTGTGTGTGTGTGTGTGTGTGTGTCTGCTATACTTCTGTACAAGAAATAAAATTTCAGCCCCTGTTCTCAGGATGATCAAGCTGAAGTCCTCATTCCCCCCACCCTAAGCTGAAGTCCTCAGATTAGGAGGATTTACAACTTGGTCCACAAACGACGTAGGACAGGGATTCTCAAACTTGGGTTCCCAGATGTTGTTGGACTACAACTTCCATCATCCCTAGCCACCATGGCTGAGGGTTTGATTCAGCCTCTGAAGCCGATTCACATAAAAACAACAACAATAAGGCATCAAAGGGAAAGAATCGCACCACTGAACATCACATACAGTTTGGGGCCCATTTGTAAAATGAGGATAGAGACTGGTCTGCGGTTGAGCTCATAAAGGCTCCCTAAAGCAAAGCAAAGCTGTGCGAATCCCCCAGGGACATTTTCAGGAACTTCCTTCCAGGTGAAAGATTTCAACTTCCCTCCCTCTCAGCTTCCAACACATCTGCCACCTAAACAAGATAAGCTGTTTTGGACACAAAGGCAGATCAACAAACTCACAGATGTGTGGGACATCATTATAATCTAAATATAATTAACATAATTCTATACACACACAACACACACAACTTGACAAGGAGAAGAAAGTCCTAAGTATGACATTTACCAGGGCTCCGCTGCTCAGGAGGATCATAAAGATAATGAACGTTTCAAACCAGCTATGTTCAACTATTTGGAAGCAGGTTTTCCTCAGCCTCCACCAAACTTTGCCAGGAAATTTTGTGGTGTCCACCCAGCAGCATGGGAGGAATCGGACACAAGCTGAAAGAACAAAGAAGGGTCAGAGAGAAGGTTTAATGCCAGGAGCCATGACGAGGACACAAGAACATATTTAAGGATGCGAGAAGGGCCCTGCAGGATCAAAAGGAGAATTGATTTAGTTCTTCACTGTCTTCCTCCACTTTTGGATATGGACATTTAGGAGAGGAGAGCTGGTCTTGTAGTAGCAAGCAGGACTTGTCCCCTTAGCTAAGCAGCATCCGCGCTGGTTGCATATGAAAGGGAGACTAGAAGTGTGAGCACTGTAAGATATTCCCCTCAGGGGATGGAGCTGCTCTGGGAAGAGCAGAAGGTTCCAAGTTCCCTCCCTGGTAGCATCTCCAAGATAGGACAAGATTTTTTATTTTTTTTAATTAGGACAAGATTTTTTTATTGAACCAACAAACTACCAAAGCATACAGTACGATGCCAAAGCACAATTATATACAAAGTGGTTTTTTGTACATGATATATCTACAAAGATTTACACACAAGGATTTGGAAACACACAAGATTATGAAGTATATGTGGGTAGTACTGTAACTCGGGGGTGGGGGATTACAAGGCACATCCGGTAATGGGGGGGGGGTTTACATCCGACGTCCATTTCCACAATTTGTCCCATTGCTGTTTAGAAGAGATACTCTTGTCTTTTTGCACATAACCATACAAACTTTTCCAGAAGAGATTTACTGTCTCATCTGTGTGAACCTCTTGGTCGCGTCTTCCCTCCCTATTCCTATGCAGGAGCATTGCATAAATGACATACAGGTTTACTAACCTGATTACGAGAAGGGGAACGTTCCAATTCCCTAGTATGAGGGCACCCGTTCCATCTCGTTTCCTTGAAGGTTTCTTTTTGGGACCTCGAAAAGAGGTTCTATCGCTCAAACCCGAGGTTAGTTCTTCCCAAGTCTGTTTTTCCAAATCAGGCCACTCTAACAGCTTGCTTACTCCCTGCCACACTCTTTTGGCTACCACACACTCTTTTAAGAAATGTGAGTGGGTTTCCCTGAATGTTTTGCCTAGCTCACTAGCTTTCTGTTTGCAGGTGATTTTAGGGCACTCTTGCTGGTCCTCTGGGAGCCATGGCTTAGCCGCATTAAGTGGTAGTACTTGATGGTATAAGCGCCACCTTGTTTCCCATAAATGGAAAGGGACTTTTTTCTCTTTAAAGAGAGCGATAGGGTGATCGGGTTGCAACAAGTACTGTGAAGTGCGGTGTTTGTAGCGTTTACGTTCTAAATCAGGTTTTAAGAAACCCACTTCTAGAATCTCTCCATAAATTGTTTTCCTTAGCTGCTTAACTGAGGAGGATCCTTTAAATAGATCCGGTTCAACCTTCCATTTTTAAAGTGTGAATAACAAATCTCTCAAGTAGTCCGGGTGTTCTCTTTTTAATACTTGTGTAATATTGCCATTGAAAGATCCTTTCCCCCACCATGCTATGCCCCATGCTGACTTGCGCCAACTCAGAGCGAAAAGTGAGACCCAGGTTTTTTGTAGGAGGTTGGACATATCATGGACATTCATGAAAATCCAGTTTCCAAAATTGTAGGACATGAATTCAGTTACAAAATAGGGTTGCATGGCAGGTAGGGCTTGGCCTCCCCGCTCAATCTCCTTAAATGCTACCGCACGGGCCAAAGGGAAGGACGCTGTGTGCCATACTAGACGGAAGATCTGGCTTTCAACTCTCCGAAGGAGATCGAGCGGGGGAGGATAGACTACTGCCAGGTTATGCACTGGGGGTATCAGGTAAGTCCGGATGTAAACCGCTTTCTGGTACATGGCGAGGCTCCATTTTTTCCACATAGTGATTTTAAGCATTACTTTTTCTTCCCAATCTGTCCAATTTTCCCCCCAGGCTTTTTCCTTAATCCCATATTCAATCCCCAAAATGTTTACTGTATCTACCAACTTCAGTTTGGACTCTGGGACCCCTTCGCTTTTACATTCAGAGATGGGTAGGCACGAGAGTTGCTGGCGTCCGGGGTCCATTTTAACAAATACGCTTTTGTCAGCATTTAATTCTGAGCCCGAGATCTTGCCATACTCCCAGAAGAGGTCTAGTATTACAGAGATTTCATTTTCATTCGATAACAGTAATGTAACATCATCGGCATGAGCTACAAATTTTACCTTAAACTCAGAATGCGGTTCTGAGTGGACAGGTGGTTCGGCTATCCCATCACTCTCCCTCCTCCTCCCTCCCGGGAAGGTCTCACAGGGCGGGGGGATAGAGACCGAGAGTCCTTGCAGATGGGGTTCTCTCTGAATCCTGATCAGGATCGGATCCAGGGCCAAAACATAAAGTAATGGGCTCAGTGGGCATCCTTGGCGGACACCCGAATGCAAAGTGATCAGGTCGCCCCGCCATCCATTAATTTGTGGTGTCACCTTTGCATTCGTATAGAGCAGCTGTATCCAAGTCACAAATAGGGGTGGTATACCTTTAGCTTTCAACAATGTCCACAGATAATTGTGGTTCACTTTGTCAAAGGCCTTAACTTGATCCAATAAGAGGAGGTGACCTTTCCAACTTTCATTCTTTATAGAGTAAAAAAGTTCTCTCAGCAGACACAATGAGTCTCTCATCTTTCTTCCTGTGATAGCGCTTGTCTGCAAGCTGTGGACCAATTTAGGGGCCACTTTCGCATCTATTATTTAGGATTTTGGCAAAGATTCTGTAATCGATATTTGTGAGGGTTATCGGTCTCCAATTTTGTGGTAATGTGGTGTCACCTTTCTTGGGGGAAAAAATTAAGAGGCCGTCCCCAAAGGACCTATTTAAACGCCCATTGTCTAAGACAAAATTAAATAATTTTACTAAAACTGGTAGTAGCTGGTCTGCGTAAATCTTATAGAAAGGCCATGTCAGACCATCAGGCCCCGGGGCCGATGTGTTCTTTCCCGCTGAGATAACTGCTCTGACCTCTTCTATCGTTACAGGATGGGTCAAAGAGCTTTTTTCCCCCTCAGTGAGGGAATAGCCGAGACCATATTCATTCAGACTTCAGAACCTATCTAGATAGGATTGAATGTCCTTTACAGAAATATCCTTCAATGCATACAAGTTTGTATAGAATTGGGCCATGATTTTTAACATATCGTGGGGGTCAGCCATTAGTGGGCTACTTCCATCCAATCTCAGGCCTTGGAATGTCAAACTAGATGTATGCATCTTGTCCTTTGCCCACTCCCCTTTTTCAACTACAGACCCTTTGAAGCGATACCGCTTATTTTCTAAACACCTGCGCCGCAGCTCATTTTGAAATGTCCTGATTGTCTCTTTGTAGTGGCGGTATGATTCCACGTCGAAGGCTTCTCCCCTGTTCATCTTATCAACAATCCTCAGATGTTGGGTGATCGCTTTCTGATAATTTTTGACCCCTATCTTATATGTCCGGCTGGTCACTGCCCTAGTACGGCAGCCCACCCTCTTTTTAAGTGTCTCCCAGGCTCCCAAAGGATCATCTTCTACCTCTAGTAGCCGAGGGAGCCTATCTCCAAGATAGGGCTGAGAGAGATTCCTGCCTGCAACCTTGGAGAAGCCACTTCCAGTCTGTGAAGACAATACTGAGCTAGATAGACCAATGAAATGACTCAGTATATGGCAGCTTCCTATGTCCCTATGACATTCCATACAGTCATCATGACTAGTAGTCAGGGATAGACCTCTTTCTTCTCCATTTCCAAAATCTCTAGTATTGCCTTAGGCAGAAATACTAGCAAGTTTTAAAAACAAAATCTAAAGTGGAAGTACCTTTGTTTTTCTATTGCTATTGCGTTGCCCGTGGACTTTCTTTTTAGACGGTGAACCTCTTTGGGATCAGAAATCACTTTCTATAGCTGTTTGCTACATAGACTGCTTCGAGAAAGCTTTTGTTGGAAGTCTTTGTTGAAAAGTGCAATATAAAAATTAACAACAAGGGGTGAGGGGAGGGGAGGACCATAGTTCAGTAGCAGAGAGCACCTGTTTTGCATGCAGAGAGTTCCAAGCACATTTCTGGCATCTCTGGATAGGGCTGGGGAAGACCCCCATCTGAATTAGAATTCTCTGGGTAGCATTCTCAGAGTAGTGTTCTATGAAGTGCTACCTCTTCCACGCTCAAGGCCAGCGAGACAGGCAGAGGTGAGAGGTCTCAATGCATGGATGAGACAGTGGGGTCAGGAGGAGCGGTTTAGAGTGGGATGTGCATGGAACCAGCAATGGCCACTTTGATGGCGGGGGAACATAGGAAGCTGCCATATACCGAGTCAGACCATTGGTCTATCTAGCTCAGTATTGTCTACACAGACTGGCAGTGGCTTCTCCAAGGTTGCAGGCAGGAATCTCTCTCAGCCCTATCTTGGAGATGCTGCCAGGGAGGGAACTTGAAAACTTCTGCTCTTCCCAGAGTGGCTCCATCCCCTGAGGGGAATATCTTGCAGTGCTCACACATCAAGTCTCCCATTTAAATGCAACCAGGGTAGACCCTGCTTAGCTAAGGGGATAAGTCATGCTTGCTACCACAAGGCCAGCTCTCCTCAGGGAGAGCAAGTAGGAGCAGGTAGGGTGTTCTCCCCCCCCCACTGCATTTTCCCCACCGGGGGAAGCACCCTCCCTGATCCTTTAAGGCAGGGATTCTCAACGTGTGGGTCCCCAGATGTAATTGGACTTCAACTCCCATAATTCCCAACCAAAGGCCACTGGGGCTGAGGATTATGGGAGGTGAAGTCCAATAACATCTGGGGACCCACACGTTGAGAAACCCTGCTTTAAGGTAACCCCACCCCCACCATCAAACCGGCTGAACTGTCAGATCTTAAAACTGGTTTGGAGGCCCGTAAAAGGACTGCTTGTGAGAACAGCCTCACTATATGCTTGTCGTTGATATACAGCTGTATCTTTTACATGTGTTTGCGCACATCCCTAATTTAGAGTTGTTAGGCACTGGGGTACATTTTGTGGCAAGCAAAGCCTGTACAAAAGGTACAGGCACCACTTGAACCAAGATGCAACCAGACTGCTGATGCTTCAAATCAAAAAAGATTGCAGAGCAGCTTTTAAAATGACACCTGGGGATTGCCGACAGGAACTGAGGGACATCTGTTCAGCAAGCAAAATCTCCTGATGTGTGAGGGTACAAACCTTTCAGATAAACCAGAAGGGGACAGAGTAGAACCAGGAGTAGAGCAGTAAGGGAGATGGCACACGCCAATGCCAGGTAAGAGACTTGATGAATTGGTGTTTATATACCAGTGCCAGAAGCCTTTGAACCAAGCTGGGTGAGCTGGAGTGTTTGGTTGCTAATGAAAACACAGATATGGTGGGCGTAACAGAAACCTGGTGGAATAGTGAGAACCAGTGGGACACTGTTATTCCTGGGTATAAACTCTATAGAAGATATAAACTCTATAGAAAGGGCAGAGAGGGGTGAATTGGGAGTGGAGTAGCACTATATATTAAACAAGGTATAGCATCCAACAAGCTAGAAAACCTAGGAGCACCGGAGTCCTCCACAGAATCATTATGGGTGAGAATGTGAGGACTGAAAGGAAATGTGTTACTAGGGAAGTGCTATCACCCTCCAGATCAAAATGCTGAGAGTGACCTAGAGTTGGAGAAGCAAAACAGAGAGGCGTCAAAGAGAGACAGAGCTGTAATAATGGGTGACTTCAATACCCTCCATAGACTGGGCAAATTCACATGTGGGTATTGACAGAGAGGCCAAATTTCTAGACATGCTAAATGACTGTGCCTTGTGTCTACTGCCCAGAGATGCAAGTTTTGGGAGGTATAGAAATATTTTAGATAGATAGATAGATAGATAGATAGATAGATAGATAGATAGATAGATAGATAGATAGAACTGTTGGTCATGGAACCAGCCAGAGATAGGAGAATCCTGGATTAATCCTGAGTGGTGCCAGGACCTTATGTGAGATGTCAGAGTTGTATAACCACTGGGGAACAGGGAGTATACTGTGATCCAATTCAGCTTATATATGAGTGCAGCATTGCCAAGAAAGTTTAAGACAGATATGTTGGACTTCAGAAGAGGAAACTTCTCAAACATGAGAGGACTGGTAAAAAGAAGCTGAAAGGGAAAGTAAGGAGGGTCAAATTACTCCAAAAAGCATAAAAATTATTTAAAACCACAACAATAGAAGTTCAGTTGGAATGTATAACAAGGGGGGAAAGTATCACCAAGTTCAGGAGGACGGCAGCATGGCTAACAAGTAAAGTCAGGGAAGTTATAAAACCAAAGAAGACTTCCTTCAGAAAATGGAGGTCCAGCCCAAATAAAGAGAACAGAAAGGAACATAAGCTCTGGCAAAAGAAATGCAAGGAGACAATGAGGTCACTGACACATGGTCAGTGTGCAGACTGATACATGGTCAGTGTGCAGAACCGAATAGGGTTCTGCGGGGAGAGCGGGTCCTGCTCTTGCCACAGATGATCAGGGGGTTAGCCTGGGCAGCTGGACCGGCCACCCACACGATTACCAACTCGTCACGGAGCCAGTTGGGGCTGCAGAGATCGGGGGCTGCCTGGCCCCTGGAAGTCCCAGAATGCCCTGTGTGAGTGTGCGGGCCATTCTGGAGAAACCCTCCAATGCAGGGAGGCTTGTTTTAGCCTCCCAATTGGAGTTCTCTTCATGAGTTGCTGTGGCATGGAGCCACACTGTGGCAACTCACGATCACAGAAATGGGGTTAGCAGAGTGCTCGCTCTGCTAACCTCATTTTAGGGGAGGGGTATTTAGGCGGGCTAGCCACTGCTGACCCGCCAGGCTCACCTGCAAGCCTGGTGGTTCTCATGACCGCTTGAAAGCTGCTTGGGCTCCCTTAGCTGACTTTTGAGTGGTCATGAGAATAGCCTCAATAAGGGATGCAAAAAGAGAGTTTGAGGAGCATATAGCTAGAAGGGTCAAGGGGAATAACAAAAACCTTCTTTAAATATATCAGAAGCAGAAAACCTGCCAGGGAAGCGGTTGGACCCTTAGAGGATGAGGGCATGGCAGGGATTAATAAGGAGGATAAGGGGATTGCAGAGAAGCTGAATAAGTTCTTTGCATCTGTCTTCATGGTGGAGGATACTGACCATATCTCCACTCCAGAACTGAGCTTCTCAGGCTTGGAGGCTGAAAAACTGGGCCAATGTGAGGTGATGACAGAAGATGTTCTAAACTGTCTTGAAAACTAAAAATTAACAAATTACCAGGGTCAGATGTTTCATAAATTATCTAGAAGTTGGGGTAAGCATTCTCCACTACAGGATATGGTGATGGCCACTAGCATAGATGGTTTTTAAAGTGACTTAGACAAATTCATGGAGGAGAGGTCTATCAATGGCTACTAGTCTGGTGACTATAGGCCAGCCTCAGAGGCAAGATGCCTCTGAGTACCAGTTGCAAGGGAGCAACAGCAGGAGAGAGGGCATGCCCTCAGCTCCTGCCTGTGGGCTTTTCAGGGTGGGACACTTTTCTGGTGGGACACTGTGGGAAACAGGATGCTGGACTAGATGGGCCTTGGGCTGTTCTTAAGTTCTAAGTCCTGCAGAGAAGCTAGCAATCACTGTAGACAATACTCAGCTAGATGAACCAAGGATCTTCAGGGTCAACATGTTCCCATGTTCTTGTATCTGTCTGTCTACCCGTCCATCCATATATCCAGTCTTCAATCATATATGGAGCTCCCTCAGTTTGCGTACAATTATGGATAGTTCTACTATTATGAAAAAACAATAAACTGAAAGGGATTGTGACAGAATGCTTTAATTGGCTCATTTATTTGATGCATTTCTTGTCCATGATGAGCAATATCTTGCAGTCCTCCACGCTTCATAGTAGAAATCCACTTGCAACCTTTGGTGTGACTCACTGACAAACAAGTACAGCTTTGCCAAAGTCCATGTGGCTTTGCCAGGTAATCTCCTTGAGGAACAATGGCAGTGCTTTTAATGCTGTTTAAAATGATGCCTGTAATTCCCACAGAGGCTGTTGCTCCCCCCCCCCCCCCGGGAAGTGTTTCAGTGCTGTCCACCTAGCCCAGTCATTTCCTTTTCATAGTGGGCAAGCCGCCCCCCCGCCCAGCTCTAGCCTTTCACAGCAAAATCCTAAATCACAACACGAGAAATCTGCAACGTGACAATGGCTTTTGTGGGGTGGGGGTGAGTGGAGCATATTGTGTTTTGAAACAGCAGGCTTTTACTGCTGGGACAAGTGGAAGATAATGTTGGGTTGTCAGCGCTCGGGAGTGCTCAGTCAGAAAGAAATGTCTGCAAATGAATTACAGAAAAGAAAGCGCCAACTTACTGTACGTTGGGTAGAAGTCACCTCAGCTTTGCAACGTATGCTTTGCAAAGGGGCAAGCTGTATATCTGAATATATGCGAAGCTGCCATAGCCTGAGTCTGACCACAGCCCCACTCAGCAAAATGTTGTCTATTCTGACAGTGACTTCCTGAAGTCTCCAGTAGGGGTATTTCCCAACCCCATCACCCACAGATTAGCCATCCTTTAACTGGAGATGCATTTCTCTCTCTCCATACAGTGGCTAAGAGGTGAAAACGAGATCCGCAAACCCGCTGTGGTGTTCCAAGATGCAGGGGTGCTCTTTCCATGAGGCAAGATGCAGTGGTCACCACAGGAAAAAGGAAAGGTTGTGCCGTCGAGTCGGTGTCGACTCCTGGAGACCACAGAGCCATGTGGTTTTCTTGGGTAGGATACAGGAGGGGTTTACCATTGCCTCCTCCCATGCAGTATGAGATGATGCCTTTCAGCACCTTCCTATATCGTTGCTTCCCGATATAGGATTTTCCCATATTCTGGGAAACCCACCAGCGGGGATTCAAACCAACAGCCTCCTGCTCTCTAGGCGGGTCACTTCCCCGCTGCGCCCTTAGGTCACCATAGGCAGCAAACCATTGGATGCCAGCAGGATGGCAAGGTGCCCCTCACTGAGGCCAGCAGAGCAGCTCTTTGACCCTTACAAGCTCTGCCAGGAGGGCCTGTCCTCCCCTTCCCTGTGACTCCCCACTCCCCCGTCCTGCCATCTTGGGCTGGTTTTGGAAGTGGGGCAAGGAAGCATCCGTCGCCTCGCCTCAGGTGCTGCCAAGCCATGGGCAGCCCCTGCCTGCCTGGCAAACCCCAGACTCGCTTCAGTACCCATAAGACCATCCTCCTCCTGAGCCTCTAAGATAGAAATCTGTTCCCAGATTCTAGGGGAGACGGGATGAATTACTCCAGGAGTCACTCATGGTGAGAAGAGCCACCTTTACACCCAGGATTCTCTTCCCCGGTAGTGGGACCAGTGCATTTCCATTTATTCATAAATGATCTAGAAGCTGGGGCAAGTCGCGAAGTGCCAAATGACACTAAATTATTTAGGGCAGTGAAATCCAAAACAGATGGTGAGGAGCTCCAAAAGGATCTCTCTAAACCTGAGGAGTGGGTGACAAAATGGCAAATGTGGTTCAGTGTAAGCAAGTGTAAAGTGATGCATACTGGAGCAAAAAAACCCAACTTCACATATATGCTGAAGGGGTCTGAGCTGGTGGTGACTGACCAGGAGAGGGATCTTGGGGTTGTGGTGGACAGCTCGTTGAAAGCGTCAACTCAGTGTGTGGCAGCTTTGAAAAAGGCCAGTTCTGTGTTTGGAATCATTAGGAAGGGGATTGAAAATAAAACTGCTAATATTACAATGCCCTTATACAAAATGATGGTGTGGCCACATTTGTACAGTTCTGGTCACCATAACTCAAAACGGACATTGTAGAAGAGGGCAACCAAGATGATCGGGGTCTAGAGCACCTTACTTATGAGGCAAGGCTACTACACCTGAGGTTTTTAGTTTAAAAAAAAGACGACTAAGGGGGGACACGATAGAGGTCTATAAAATTATGCATCATATCTCTCTCACAACACTAGAACCAGGGTTCATCCCATGAAACTGAAGGCCAGGAAATTTAGGACCAACAAAAGGAAGTACTTTCCCACACAATGCATAATTAATCTACGGAATTCTCTGCCACACAATGTGACAATGGCCATCACTTGGATGGCTTTAAGAGGGGCTTAGACAAATTCATAAAGGACAGGTCTATCAATGGCTACAAGTCTTTTTGGCTCTAGGCTGCCTCCAGGCTCAGAAGCAAGGGAGCAATAGCAGGAGAGAGGGCATGCCCTTACCTCTAGCCTGTGGGCTCCCCGGAGGCATCTGGTGGTCTACTGTGTGAAAGAGGATGCTGGACTAATTAGGCCTTCAGCCTGATCCATGCCGTTCTTATGTTCTTATATTAAATCCATGTCAGGAGAAAGGTGTTGGAACCTTTTCCTTGGTATGCCAGTTTTATACGTGGAGAGGATATTTTATGCAGGGTGGTAATTCAAAATAACATTCAAAATTTATTTATTTGTCCTCTCACATTCAAACATTCAGTCCCCTCACATGTCTGAAATGCTACAGCCAGCAAGAGAGTCTGTAGAAGGGCCAGATCTCAGTGGCAGAGAACCTGCTTTCCATGCCGAAGGTCCCAGGTTCAATTTCTGGCATCTCCTGGTAGGGTTAGAAAGACCCCTGTGTGAAATGGGAGAGCTGCTTCCAGTCAGTGTAGTCCGAAGAACGGAGCCAGAGGACCAATGGTCTGACTCAGTACAAAGGCAGCTTCAAATGTTTAATAGCGATTTCACACGGGACTTCTTCTCAACTACTTTAGCTCCAAATCTGAGGTCAAACCGATCTATCTCCAACACCATGTTCTATATGCCAAGCTGCACAGAACACCAATCGGGCAGAAATGAAACATTTCTTTTAAAGCTCATAAAACCAATATGTGTGCATATAAATTCAAGACAATGGCACATGGGAGGGCCATTAACTGGCCCTATCCACCCCCAGCGCTGTATTTCCAGTGACTGTTGCTGGTGTCTAGCTGATGTTTCTTTTTAGATTGTGAGCCCTTTGGGGACAGGGAGCCATTTAATTTATTTATTATTTTTCTGTGTAAACTGCCCTGAACCATTTTGGAAGGGTGGTATAGAAATTGAATTATTATTATTAATAATAATTATTATTATTACTATTATTTCTGACTGTGTATAATAATAATAATAATAATAATAATAATAAGAAGAAGAAGAAGAAGAAGAAGAAGAAGAAGAAGAAGAAGAAGATAGCATAGCAATACCAGGGGATAGCAACCATAGCAATACCAGGGGATAGCAGAATAGAAGAAAAAGAAATAGAAAAAATCACCAAATACAAAGATCTACAAATTGAAATTGAAAGGCTGTGACAGAAAAAGACCAAAATAATCCCAGTGGTCATTGGCGCCCTGGGTGCAGTTCCAAAAGACCTTGAAGAGCACCTCAACACCATAGGGGCCACAGAAATCACCATCAGCCAATTACAAAAAGCAGCTTTACTGGGAACAGCCTATATTCTGCGACGATATCTATAACAACAGCAACAACATTGACAATAAAATTCTGGCATCCCAGGTCCTTGGGAAGGACTCGATGTCTGGATAAAACAAACCAGTCAATAACACCTGTCTGACTGTGTAAAATACTACTACTACTACTACTACTAATAATTATTATTATTATTTCCCCTGTCAAAATCTCACAAGCGCACAGGTCGATGATAGCTGTGCTCAGGAAATCCTCTTTACCTCAGTGGGGTTACTAGTAGCTTCAGTGTGGCAATTTTGATCAGGAAAATGGTACAGAGGAAAGGGTTAAATATCCCCACCCCCACCATCACAATCCCAGGCCAATTTGTTTTCCCCACCAGTGTTCCCTTTAGCAAGGATTCCCAGATGTTGTTGACTACAACTCCCAGAATCCCCAGCTTTAATGGCTTTTGCTCGGGGATTATGGGAGTTGTAGTCAACAACATCTGGGAATCCCTGTTAGAGGGAACACTGTACCCCACCCGCAACGTGGATGATTTTTTAAAACAACCACATGGATTCCCCATGTAATGTATCATTTGGTAGTTTTGTCTGCATAACTTTTGCCTTGCTCACGTGGGAAATAATTGCTGTTGGGAAGTTGCTGATAGCTGATTGCTGCTTAAATCAACTCAGCACTCAGCCACGGTAAGTTCACGAGGACGGAGGCTGCACCCGTACATAAATTGATTCTGCAAAGAGCCAGCAGGGAGCCATTCCTTGCCATGCAGAAGCTCTTCCCCTCCCTGCAGCTTTCTGTGCTAGCTACCAAACTCTCTTTTTTAATACAACTGCTTATCATGAAATATAGGTCACTGACTTATCCATCTATTTATCACGTGTATTATCTATGCAGGAAAAAAAAACTGGAAACTTCTTGGAAAACAAGAGGCCACCGGAAGCAAGCATTCAAATCATCGTATCCCCTGGAAGACTTGCTTGCCACACGGTGCCCTTTCCCGTCAACTGAATTAATATTGGGCTCCTGCATTTAAGGAGAACTGCCAAGAGAATGCCTGGGACCCGAGGATGTCTCTGAGCCCTGCAGGGGTTCCGTTACCTCATTCAATCATCTTGCACACACTGTTTTGCTGACTAGGAGCCCTTGTGTTCGTCCCTGTGAGCCCCATCTGATCCCCTCTGAGCAGGCTTGTTTCTGAGTCAAATAATCCTCCGGGATATGTACGCTCACAGATCTATGACAGTTCAGCTCACCTTATTCCCTCCCTCTCCCCCTCCTCACAACACCCCAGGGAAGAATCTTATGGAACAATCAGCTGGGATAGAAACTCATTTTGAAAAGCAGAAGCCTTCCAAGAGATTGTGAATGTTCGTTGGAGAATTAAACAGACTGAAAATCTTCCGTAGAGTCATGTCATGCCATATCCCTGCCTTTCGGAGGTGGGTGGAGTTGAGAGTTTACAGAAGGCTGGCACAGTTTAATCTTTAAAGTTTTTTTTTAAAAAGCAATGCTGCCTTATGCAATCAGCCCAAGGTTACAGGAAATGCCTGGAGGTACTGTGGGTGAACTCCGCCAACTGGTGAGAATGAAGGGCGGAATTGGTACCCTTGCAAAAATCAACCAGGAGTAACTGTCCCCTAGCCCCCTCTGTAATAACATTCTTCTTATTTTACATCCTGCCTTTCTGCATACAGTCCTTATAGTGCATTACAAACTCAAAGCAAGATTGAATAAGATATTAAAAACCCACAACATCAAACAAAGCTGAAAGCTGATGGTATCAGCTTCAGCAATATGAAAAACTGAAACTTAAATAAATCAATTGCTGAAGAATTTCTATCTCTTTTATTCATGCTAACAAAAACCCGAGACTTAGATGTAGTGTTCTCTACACAAAAACAGTTAATGGCGGAATAGGAATTCCATACCTACCCGCTTATTATGAGGCTTTCCACCTCTGAAACATCTTACGGATGCTGACCGATGTTGAAATTAACTCTTGGGTTATCTGATCAATACTCTTATAGAGTTAAAAGTTTGCCTAATACCAGATTGGATTATTAAGTTTAAAGCAATCCTTTTCTGAGTGCCACTTTTTTTCCCTTTTGCCCAAGAATTTGGCAAAATTGTATAAGAGCCTAGCACCTCCATATTCCCCCCTCATTCAAATGGCTGGTTTTGAGGAGGAGAGCTGGTTTTGTGCTAACAAGCAACAATTGCCCCTTTTGATAAGCATAGTCCACCTTGGTTTGTATTTGAATGGGTGACTACATGTGAGTGCTATAAGATATTCCTCTTAGGGACCGTAGCTCAGTGGAAGAGCATCTCCATGAAAAAGGATCCAGGTTCACTTCTTGGCATCTCCGGGCAGGACTGGGAGAGACTCCTACCTATAACCTTGGAGAACCACTGCCAGTCAGTGTAGACAGTACTGAGCTAGATGGACCAAGGGTCTGACTCTGTATCAGGCAGCTTCCTAGGTCTCTATGTTCCTATGTAATGTTCTCTCTCTATCCTAATAGAAGAACTCCGTATCATTCAAAGAAATGGAGCATCAAGACCCACAAAAAGAAGGCCTTTTTCACCTGACACATAATAATTTATGGAATACTCCAGGGGCTCCCAACATGGGGTTACCTGATGATGTTGGACTACAACTCCCATCATGGCTGGGGCTAGCACAATGGCTTTATGCTAGCTACCAACAGCGCCTTGTGCACCAGTGCGATTCCTTGGCTATTTCAGCACACCTTGTCTCAGACCTGCTCACACTTGCCCTACTGGACAGCTCACCATTATGCTAGGGAATCAAATCACACCACAGGTTGGGCAGGAAGGAACTGGACTCTCACACAAGTAACCCCAGCTAATATACTACAGGAGAAGACACCTATTGGCTATATCTTATACCCAACATATCTAATTTCCAAATGTGTGCTGTGGGTTGGCCACTCCTCTCTGGAGAGGAGAGCTGGTCTTGTGGGAGCAAGCATGACTTGTCCCTTTAGCTAAGCAGGGTCCACCCTGGTTGCATATGAAAGGGAGACTAGAAGTATGAGCACTGTAAGATATTCCCCTCAGGGGATGGAGCCGCTCTGGGAAGAGCATCTAGGTTCCAAGTTCCTTCCCCGGCATCTCCAAGATAGGGCTGAGAGAAGATTCCTGCCTGCAACCTTGGAGAAGTTGCTGCCAGTCTGTGAAGACAATGCTAAGCTAGATAGACCAATGGTCTGACTCAGTATATGGCAGCTTCCTATGTACGTGCTTTTCTTTCCCCATTGTGCGTATCAGTCAGTGACACTTGCTGGCCATCTAAGAAACTCCATCATGAACACTCCAAACTATAGTTAAAAATACAGTAGTCTGCAGTGGAAAAACAACCACCAACAATAACAACAAAATGACACTTAAAACCAACAACTGTCACCAGGGCGCTTTCCAGACTAGACCCTACAACGGGGTCAGGACGCATCTCGGAAGTGTGCTTCCACACTTCCTACATCGTGACTCCACAGTCCCTACGCAGGGTTCCGTTCACATTTCCGATGCCTTGTTTCTAATTTAATTGCTGCGATATAGAGCTAGGACGTCGTATATCCGGCGTGAAAAAGTTGATGTTTTCTCGGGTTGTTAGTTTCTGCGAGACTGCTCCCCCTGCTGTTTACGTTTCGAATGCGACTTGCCTGAATGGAGGCATTTTGCTGCTGCTGAGCATCTAGTCTGGGAAGCGCCCAACAGCCAAACAGTGAGTATATATTATAATCCCAAGGTCTATCAATCAGTTCCTTTTCAAATACGTGATCCTCCCCACTGAAGTCTGAAGTAGTAATTGCATTTTAGCTCATCTGATGAGCTTCTGAACTGTTCTTCACATTTTACAGACTTTGTGATATGTCGCTTCCAAATGTAACTATGAATAATTTCTTAATTTAAAAAAATCTTACAGTTCAGAAAAGAGGAAGTGAGAGCAACTCATCCTTACGTTCTGGGAAGCAGTCCTCAGGTTCCATCATCTCTTCTGCCAGGTCTGGCATCTGCTCCAGAAGATCCGACGGGATTGCCAAATCTACCGTGCTTCCTTCTGAAAGGCTGATTTCGTCAAACTTCTGGGACAGGGGCAGCGGGGAACAGGGGTAAAGATGAACGAGGGAAAACAATATTAATCAATCTTCTCTTTTGGAAGTCTTGGTGCTTTTAAAAATAATAAGCTTAAGGCCGTAGCCAGCAATGATTCAGCCAGCTGCAAGGAGGAGGAAAGGAAGGACAAAAAATTGCTCATGCATTTCTCTTAGCATTTAGTGACCACTACAAAGTGCAGCATGCTACAAAGCAGCAGGGGGACCCATAAAAGCAGTTGTACAGGAGAAGGGTCGAAGCTCAGTGGAAGAGCAGTTTGCATGCAGAAGGCCCCACATTCAATCCCTGACATATCCAGGTAGGGCTGTAGAAAACCCAGTCTGAAACCCTGCAGTTGCTGCCAGTCAGAGTAGATAGTACTGAGCTAGATGGACCAATGGTCTGACTTAGAATAAGGCAGCTTCCTATGTACAGCATTAGTTTGCAATAAGAGAAACACTTTTCCTTCATGATTGACAGATCTACCCAACCAATCCACAATGGACATTTATTTGGGGGAACCAGACGATGTTGCTGCCTGTCCCCCTGACATTTGGCAACATAATCCAGACTCCAGATTGGGTCCAATAGGTGTCTACTCTTTACAACAGTGCCCCAATGGATGCTCACCCCCCCTCCCCGGTGCCATTTTTCTTGCTTACCTATATTGTGGAGGAGAACTCAAAGAGAATGCCAAGGCAAAGACGCTGCTAGGTTATAGCAATAGCAATAGCAATAGCACTTACATTTATATACCGCTTTATAGCCGGAGCTCTCTAAGCGGTTTACAATGATTTAGCATATTGCCCCCAACATTCTGGGTACTCATAGATGCATAACAGCATCCAGGAAACCACGAGGAAAACATATTTGTTTCAATTTAGTTCCTTCTTTCTCCAAGGAACTCAGGGCAGCATATCCTGAGCTCCCCACCACCTCTCATCTGATCCTCACAACAACCCTGTGAGGTAGATTAGTGAGAGATAGTGACTGGCCCAAGGTCAATCAAGGAGCTTCAGGGCTGAGTAAGGATTTAGATCTGTGATTCCCATACAGGATTCCTCCAGATGTTGCTGAACTACAACTCCCAGCATCCCCAGCCACAATAAATTGCAGCTGGGGATGCTGGGAGTGGTAGTTCAGCAACATCTGGAGGAATCCTGTTTGGGAACCACTGATTTAGAAACCGCTCTCCTTGGCCCTAGCCCAATATTCTAGGTACATGAATCCTTTCTCTTTCTCTTTCCCTTTCTTCCTGTTTCTCTTTCTTTCTCCTCCTTTCTTTTTCTCCCCCCCCCCTCTCTCTCTCTCTCTCTCTCAGTTCGTGCTGGGAGGTGGCAAAGCCCAACAACTTTGGCTGGCAATGTGTTTTAAAGCCTGGCCCAGAATCTTTTGTAACACACAAGGATTCCACAGCAGGTGCACAAGGGTTCTTCAGAAGACAAATTTGTGTGCATGTGTGTTGGGGGGTGGGGGAGATTTCCTGAGGGAAAACTGATGCTCCAGGTGAAAGTCATGCTATAAATGTGGACTATTTCTTCTGGTTGAAATCACACCCCAGCCTCAACATTTAAAACTTTATCATGAGCATCTGTGCTACTAACACAAAAAGAACTTTGCCCTTGTGGTTCCTTTCATTGCCAGGATTCCATGAAAGAAAGAAATATGGACCAACTGGCTTCAAAAAGGAATCTAGAACTGCTAATTGAAACCTCCCGCTGATGTTCTGCTGGCTGAACCCCTTTTTCTTCCAGAAAATGCAAATGAATCCACCAGGGAGGAAAACAAAGAGAAAGTACCACCTTAAGAAGAAGATATTAAGGGCAGAAATAATAGCTCACTAGAGATTTATGGGAGGAGAGCTTCTGAAAAACTCCCTGAAGGAAATGAAAATGTCTAAACAGCTGATTATTTGGCCACTTCAGGCTTCCTGAGAGCAGATACAGTGAGAATGATGAAGTCATTTCCAGGAACTGAGGACGTGTTTCATAGTTGGATTACGAAGAAAGACCAAGATGGATCCTATTAGCAAGGAGTCTAGCAGCCCAATCACAAACTCGGCAAAGTTAAAGCAGAGCATCAACAGAATCTATGGGTCAGTTTTCCTTAATGGGAAAAATAGCAGATTGGGGGAGATTTACAGCAGCAAAATTGTCTGTGTGTTTGAAGTGGGGACAGTAATCCCCCAGTTCCACAGTTCTGATACAACTCCTCCTCCCCACAGCTGCTTCTTAAATTTGAAAAGGAAAAAAAACACACACACCAGAGAGGCAATCCATTTGCAGATTTCCAACGTCTCATCTATTTGGCCTTGAAGAGACTGATTAATCTTTGATAAAATGTTCCAGAATTCAGTGAGGGAGGATGCATTTCTCCATTTCTTCCTCCTGAACAGCTTCACTAGCCTCGGCAGGAGAGTTATTATCAGGATTTTCAGAGAGAGGGAAGTGGGCCCGAAGGTAACAGGCCAGCTCTATTTACACGTTACATTCATTACTTTTACAATCTGTGAACAGCTACCTTCAGACGTTATCAGCTTGGGCAATGCTTATGCTTCCAGTGGGGAAAACAGGAAGTCTCCTCCGTGCCCCGCCCCCCACTTTTACTCACCTCTTCCTGTCCATCAAACATGCTTACGGCACCGTTTGTCTGAAGGGCGAGGTGCCGTAAGCATGTTTGTTGGGTGGGAGGGGATGAGTGACAGCAGGGTGGGCGGGACTTCCTCCGTGCTTCCCCCACTGAGCATGTGAGTGCCGCTCTACTGATAACGTCTGAAGAGGGCTAGGTACAGATCTGTATGCAGGTACAGATATCCAAATGCTATGCTGAATGCAGGTGCAGCAGTTTATTTCCTATCTGTATCCTGCGTTTTTTGGGGGGGGCCTGTATCCAGTTTGCTTTTAAAATGAATACAGCTAATTTGCAGCCCCATGGAAATGCTTTGATGATTGGGGGTGTTCCGAGAGAAGGTGTTTAACCCTTTCCTCCCACCCCCACCCCCAAGCTTCTATTAGTTCCACGGCGGGGGGCGGACAGAAGAACAGGGGTGATCTAAGATATTTTCTTGACTGCTGCAAAGAACAATATGATGCCCCAATATAAGAGGCAAACTTGCAGGTGGGTGTGCTTGTGGGGGCAATGCTTGCTGCCCATCCTCATGCACGTCTGAGGCAAACACCACACCCGGCCTCATGGAAGGGTTGCCTCTGCACAGGAATGAGGAAACCTCATTCCTGCGCATCCAGGAAATGGCATCCATGTACAGCCAACTCTTGAAAGCAGTCTTGGAGGTCTCAATGGCTTGGTGTTGTGCAAAATACTGGAAACAAATATGGGAGGAAAAAAATCTCCAGGAATAGCTTTAGCAGTTAAAAGGTATGTCGACGACATTATTTATATACCGCTTTTCAACAAAAGTTCCCAAAGCGGTTTATATAGAGAAATAAAAATAAATAAAGCTGGATCCCTGTCCCCAAAGGGCTCACAATCTAAAAAGAAACATAAGCTAGATGCTACCTGCAGCTACTGGAGGGGTCGTGTGCTGGGGCTGATTGGGCCAGTTGCTCTCCCCCTGTTCAATAATGAGAATCAGCACTTCAAAAAGGTGACTCTTTGTTCAGTTTTTGGTACACATTTTGTTCCTGCATTTTTCCCCAGTCAGGAGCTAATTACAGCTGGATTTACTCAGGGAAAGAGCATGGCAGGAAAGAGTTAAACACACTCTCCTGGAATATCCCTTTCCCAATCTTCAAAGCAGCCTCCTGACAATACAACTACAATGGGAGATCCTAATCACAGATCTTCCTCTCCATATCCCTAAGTCCCGGAATATAGAATTTGAGAGAGTACAAGCAGAGCCTCTAACAAGAAAAGAAAACAGATTAGATTAGATTAATTCTGCAGGTAAACAGAAACAAACCCGATAGCAAGGTGCATGATTGCAACGTCTGCTCGACAAAGCAGGCAATGACAAAGGGAAAGATTATAATATTTGCAGATCTCAGCAGCAGAGCCATGGGAGGTATGAGAAATCCAAACTGTAGCAATACAATTAAAGCAATGCTCTGTAAAGGGAAAGACCCGTTTAAAAGCCAACAGTGTGAAAACGTGGGTGGGGGAAAGTGAAACAGCAGTAGATGGAGACGAGGGCGAGGGTGGCAAGAAGAGTGGGCAAGTGGGCGGATGTTTCCCATCACCCTCCCGCGGCTCCCACCAACACCACAAAAGCATCATTGGAGGCCACGGGCAGGGGGCAGAGGGCAGCAACGCTGGGTCCCACATGATCAGGCTGTTGCTGTCCCTACCAGCACTTAGCCGGCTTATCTGGAGGGCTGACCCAGTGCGAAGGAAAGTTAAATTCTTCTCTCTTAATGTTAGAGGTCATCGGAGTCATGCAATGAAACTGACAGGCAGCAGATTCAGGAAAGATGAATAGGAATCCTTCTTTACCCAACACATGATTAATTTACAGTCCAAAATGGAGTGAGGTCCACTAGCTCTGATAACTTTAAAAGGGGGATCAGACAAATTCATGGAGGAGAAGAGACCTATCTATGGTTATTAGCCAATGGCTAAATGCAACCTCCATGTACAGTAGCATTATACAGTACTTCTGGATTTATTTATTTATTTATTTGATTTCTATACCGCCCTTCCAAAAATGGCTCAGGGTGGTATCTGAATCCAGTATCCGCCCACTTGCCCACTCTTCTTGCCACCCTCGTCTCCATCTACTGCTTTCACAGGAGTGGCAGCAAATGCTGCAAAGAAGGTGGGCGGGTGTTCTCCATCACCTATCCTCCCACTTCCACAAAGCTGAAGATAGAGGTGGCACTGGCGGTGAGGAGGGCAGGAGCCGTTCCCTTATGCATGATGTGAAGTTAGGGCTGGCCTAAGGCTCAGGGGCACTCCAGGTGAAACCCACCGAGGCGTCTTCCACTGCCCCGGCTCCTATGGGGTTTTTTTGGAAAGGTTTAAAAAAAAAAAAATTAATCACCCGCTTGCCTATTTATTTTGTGGGTTGGGTGTCGGTAGCACTCATCACGCCATACCAGCCAACCCACTTTGGTGTCCATAGGTCTTACCCATGGGGAACAAAGGGGGTGATTCACCCTCCCCATTGTTACCTATGGCTGAATCACTCAAATCAATTCGAGCCGGTTCGTCAAAACAGCTGGCAATGGCCGCTGTTTCAATGAACTGATTTGAGAATTTTGCAATTCAATTTGAGCTCGAATCGAATAGCAAAATCTGATTCTTGCACAATTTTATCTCTGAGAAGGTCACCAAAGAGACCAGCCAGCTTTGTCCTTGGCTGCTTTAGAAAGTCTGAGAGAGCTTGCACATGAATTTGTCTGCACTGTCCTGTGGAGAACTTCAAACTAGAATCCTTTGGGTATTGCTCTTTCGCGTTGGCATTGGTTGCCTCATTTGAACTTCCGCCTTCTTTTTTCAGCATCCCATGGAAAGGTGCCACATTTTTTCATCTCCTCTGAAAGAGTCACAAATAGAAGCTAATTGCGTTTTGCTGGATGAAGATGGCATTTGTCTTCTAGGACAGATGCAGTTAAAGGTGGGGGAGAGAAAACAGACTTTGTTATGGTTGCTGTTGTTGCCACTTCCTATCACCACACCATTCTCATTATCACTGGAATGTTCCGGTTGGAATGGAAGCATTCCATTTACAAAAGATGTCACTTTCTGATTTCCTCTATTAGTCTGCCCAGGATGGAGGAACTCCCAACAGCTACATGCCTACAATGCAGCTCTTCTCAGTTCAGCTTAATCCGAATGGGTTCTCATGCAGGAAGTGGCGAGATTTCTCTAAAGAGGACATGCCACATTTTATAAAGTATATGTCCCACCACATCTCCACTCAACTTTGCTAAATATTTAACTGGGGGGGGGGGGGGGCGGCAACCCACGCTGTCATTTTACAAAGCAATGCACTCACTGGGTGCGTAACCGGAGGATATACCTTCGATGTCTTTGCTGCAGCCGCTCACCCAGCTGAGCTTTTTACGCGGAGAAGACGCTTGCTAGATTAGCCCTGCAAATGACTGCAGAGGAAACTTCAAAGACCCCCCATGAAAGCATCTTTGTGGGATGGCAGTCTCAATGTTTGCCCTATATGTGTGAACTGAGGGCGGATCCAGACAACCATGTTAACGACTGCCCTGTAGTTGTGCAGTGCCACTTTCAGACATGACTACACAGAGCAGGACTTCCCAGCCTTGGGCCCCCAGATGTTGCTGGACTACAACTCCCATCACCCGCAGTCACAATGGGTAGCTGCCACTGTGGCTGGGGGTGATGGGAGTTGTCGTCCAACAACATCTGGGGACCCTAGGTTAGGAACCACTGGCATAGGCCACTGCTTTGGAGCCATTTCTTTATGTGTGACCTTGAAACTCACCAGTGCTTGCCAATGGCTCCAAACGGTGCATGCTGGAATCAGAGACAGCATGTTTATGGCTTGTAGTTTCGGAGGCTTCCTTTGAGTTTTTATTCTCTCAGGACTGGCGGCAATTCTCCCTTTCTGCAGTGTCCCGAGTGGTGTGTCCTCAGCGTCTCCCCCTTTGACACTTCTTCCAAGCATCCAACAACACCGAGAAAGCGACGTGCGTGCACCCCAGGCAGCCCACACGGCAACATCTCCGGCATGCACTGCGGACCTTGGGCAACTGATGGCATGCAAAAAGCAGGCAGCAAACATGGAGACCTGTTACCTCTTTTTCCCCTTCGGATGGGAGCGGAAGCTCGGATTTCAGCTGCTTGTCTGTCTGCAACTCACTTAACTCTTCACAAATCTCAGAGGCCTGGCTCTGAACAGCTGGGCTTTTGTAACGCTGCCCCTTCAGTTGCTGCTGCTTGTCCTGGTGGAGATAATTCTAGATGGGTTTGTTTCCTTTTCTTTTGCAGCATGCTTATTTCATAAGTAGAACACACACATACATGTATCCCAATGAGAATGGGAAAACAATCTCATTTAAAGAGGTACCTTGCAGCAATAAAGGGTGAAGACGACGACTGTGTATCACGTATGACAATAACTTCCATAGCTTTCTGATAGGGCCGTCAGATACTGAGAGACTCAAAGTGCTGATTGTCCACATCCGACTTGACTCATAAAAAGTACAGGATTCAGCCGGCATGCTCTACATAACACTCTGAGACCCAGCAGTACCTGTTTATCAGTTCTAATTCCATGGCTCTAGCTGACAACTTGCACAGCTTCCACATGGGATCATCATCATCATCATCATCATCATCATCATCAATATTTACATACTGCTTTTCAGCAAACAAGTACTCAAAGTGGTGGACTGAGCAAAAAATAGATAAATAAGAAAATGGTTCCCTGCCCCCATGAGCTTACAGTCAAGAACACACCAGCAAGAGGCACTGGAGAGATCCTATAGGGACAGCTGCTCTCTGCTTGTGAGCACTGCAATATATTCTCCTCGGGATGAAGCCGCTCTGGGAAGAGCAAAAGGTTCCAAGTTCCCTCCCTGGCAGCATCTCCAAGATAGGGCTGAGAGAGATTCTTGCCTGCAACCTTGGAGAAGCCGCTGCCAGTCTGTGAAGATAATACTGAGCTAGATAGACCAATGGTCTGACTCAGTATATGGCAGTTTCCTATGTTCCTATGCTAAGTAGAAGAGAGCCACCGCTTGAAAAGTTACCCCATTGCCCAGTTAGTAGGGCTGACTGCGCTATAAGGTTGTCTTAACTTCCTTGGCTACTAAAACATTAATAAAGTCTTCTCTTGTTTCAAAGATTTGCCAAGGAAGGACTTTCCTGCCGTTTAAAGAGCAATTACAAGCAGAACTGGCTCTTTAAATAATTATTATTTTCATCTCTTTCTATTTGGCTCATGCCTTGTTCTTCAGTTTTATTGCACCAACTCGATGCAGCCAATATTATCGATGTTTTAAGAACATGGATCTCCCCACCCCATTACAATTATTAGCCCACCCTCCTCGAATGTACAGCTACCTCACTGTAGGAAACAGCATGGAGGAAACCGAGACTGTGACAAGGAAAATGTTTCATTTCAGAAATGAAATAACACTAAAGACAAAGAAAGCTTTTGGTTAAGTCAGATTTTATGTTCTCAGTTTCCCAAGTTAATATTAAACGCCCCCTTTCAAATGCTTCTTTGATTTCACAGTAAATTAATTTAAAATTAAATTACTGATTTCCTGCTGCAAAGGGCATGGGATTCAATGTATATTTTAACTTATAATACACTGAATTTTGCATGACCAAGACTGTACCCTGCGCTTAAGTAAGCGCTCCATGTAATTGCTGGGTTGGCCTCTGCATCAGGACTCCGCAGGCCAAAAGATCACACTGTAATCACCAGAGTTGGAGTTCTGTCGCCATCAGACATACACAGGCTTAAACAGAGACTGTTGGGCAAGGAAGAACCTTCTCTTCAACACAAGAAATCAGCTTATAAACATTTTTCTTTTTTTAAAAAAGCAACAACACGAAACCTCCCCCTGCCAGAGAATTGCAGTCATAATACAAACGACATTATTCATTCAGTTCTTCCTCACCAACTGTTGCTGCACATGAAATAGAACGAAACACAGAAGCAACCCTTGAGGTGGTTTCACATAGCATCATGAAATGCAATGGGACACAATGAGGCCGTTCTCACAAACAAACGTGGGGGGGGGGGAGAAGGGAAGGTAGGCTTCTACCTGCTTCCTTCCAGTTGACTTGAGCCTCCTCTGGGCTCTGCTGCTTGCACGTCCACACGAGCAACGTGGCGGCAGGCTCCAGAGCGCTGGCAGGAGGGTGAAAACTCGCGCTGGGTCCTCCAGGAGCCCATAATGCAATGTGTGAGCAGCAGAGCGGCTGCTCTCAGTATTGTGGCTGGTGGGGAGCCCGGCTACAGTACGACGGCAGTTTCGTTCTACCTTGGTAAAGACCTGGGTATAGAAGCTGGGCTACTCAGGTCTGGAGCAGCCAGGATTGGAGGGCTCCCCTTGCTCCAGACGACGTGAGCCACCTGGGTTGAGCTACCCCAGGCAGCTCGTGTTGTGTGAACAGTTTTAAAAATCTATTTTTAAAGGGAGGGAGGTGGGTAGGAACCAAGCCTCAGGATTTGCCCCTGGGTTTCAGCATCTGTGGGTTTCAGTCGAGGGCTATTCAAACTTGGATCTCCAGATATTGTTGGACTGCAACTCCCATCATGCCTTGGGCCATTGGGCCTGGAGATGAACATCTGGGAACCCAAGTTTGAGAACCTCTGTTCTAGCTTCTCTTTCCGGGTTGAGAAAGGAAGGGGATGAAACCCTGGTTCAGAAGCCAGAAGCGAAGGGGAAGCCTATGGGGTCTACCTTGACTCTTCTCTCACATTCTGAAGTTTCAATCTCATTATTGTCCAGCACATCCTATCAGCCGCAGTATCTTTCTCTGCCTCTCTGTGGAAGAGAGTGATTGAGAGGTGGATACAAATCGAGGCACAATAAATAGAAAAGAAAAGATCAGGACAGAAAAGGCAAGCGTCCTGTGCTTGAAATCGATAAAAAGAAAAAGATTGAAGAGACATTTGTGTGTGTGTGTGTGTGTGTGTTGCATGCACACACACAAACTCACTCTCTCTCTCTCTCTTCCTCTCTCCCCCCCCCCCCCCACACATACACTCAGATGGTAGGTTCTGGACCCCTGCTCCACACCCCAGAATCCACAGGTTTCAACCCCTGAGTCTCAGGGATCTGAAAACCCTAGAAGGGAAAGACATACTATTATCCACTTGCTCCTAAGGTGGCATCTAGCAGGCTGCTTCAAAGCCTCTCCAATCAGCTCACAGTAGCCTAACGCAGGGGTCCTCAAACTTGGTTCCCCAGATGCTATGGGATGGCAACACCAATCATCCCTAGCCACAATGGCCTTTGTAGTCCAGCAACATCTGGGAACTCAAGGTTGGGAATCCCTGGCATAATGTACACTAACAGCAGGTGAGATGGAAAACTGTCCTTGGACTGTACCATTACACATGGTAGTTGAGGCGGGTGTGTGTACGTGTTGAATGTCTAAACCTATAGGAATTTTTCCCCCAAAAGGAAAAAAAAAATGCTTATAGTTTCCTGTGCCAGGCAGAACAGCAGCCTAGGACCCTTCTGCTTCTACTACCCACCAGAAGAATACTTTCTGATGTTGATGGCATGCATTTCTTAAAAGTCAATGCAGGCATGTGAGCTGGCCCACCCTGAATGTGTTGTAACTGATGCTGGAGCTGGAGCAACCAAGGTGTACTTAATGATGTGGATTTTTAAAAACAACAACAACCACTTTCCTTTGAATTCTAAACAATTCATTATGTTTGCCGCAACAATCACGGTTTTATTGACAGCAAAGATTCCCGCTGTGGGTGGCTTATGTAATCTGTTTGTAATTGTTTTATGTCAAGTGCTGAGTTGCCAAGGCAGGATTCATTATTCTAATATTTATTGAATCAGTGGTTTTCCTAATTTATAAAGTACAAAACATGAAGCAAGACAATAATTCCATGCATACAAATGAAGGGGGCTGAGCAGCTTTCCATCAGATATTTTCAGGGATAGGAGTTTGAAGGGTGTCTTTGGCCTAATCCTCACGGAAGTGATAAAGCTGTCCTGGGCTGTATTCTTTTGGACCAGGGTTGGTACCAAAATGTCAGGGGGGGGGGAGGAGGAGGAGGAGGAGGAGAAGCAGAAGGGGGCGGAGGAGGAGGAGGAGAAAGAGAAGCAGGAAAAGGAGGAGGAGGAGGAGGAGAAGAAGAAGGAAGAGGAGGAGGAGAAGGAGATTCCCAAGGAGAAACATCTGGGTGGGTTCACACATATTGCAGAAACTGAGGTCTCTCCAGCCTGAGATATGGAGGGAACCTGGAGTTGGCGCTACAGATGATCACATATCTCAGTTTGCTGGAACTGAGGTATGACCCCTTGCGGGGTTGAGCCAGATGTAAGCCCACTGGCCAGGTATCCCAGTGAAGCCCTGGATGACACCCGACTGCCTTACCCCACCTTGCACCCATTGGTCCCAATGGCAAAGGGGGTGGGCTCACTTGGAATGAACCAGATGATCACGAAGAGCATGGGTTTAGACGTAATGTGCACCTTGGGGCAAGCAGCACTTGGATTGGAAAGTCAGCTTCAAATCTTGGTTACCCATCCAGGTTTGAGGCCCCAAGTGAATCTCATTTTCCTGCCTTGGCATTGGTTCAGACAGTCACTGTTACATTAGTTCCCAACTTTGCAAGTAGGTTCTGCATAATGTGTGAACCTGCCCAGAGAATTTCCAAGGAAATCCCCCAAAGTTTGTATAAGACAACTGGAATGAGCCCCCTGGGGCTGAGTGGGCTTTCCCTTACTGAAAGTCTTCAAGCAGAGCTGAACAGACCATTAGTTGGGGAAGCTCCAGCTGTGGGTTCCCTACTCTGAGCAATGGGTTGGGTGAGATGACCCACAAGACCCCTCTGCCTCTAGGATTCTGAGAATGAAACCTCTCAGGGAGTTTCCATTTCAGAGTGGAAGAGCTAGATTCAGACAGCAAAATGCTCCTCCAGACATAACCGTCTTGTGGATTCTGGTGTATGGCAAGAGAGGGTATAAACAAATATAAAATAAATCCCTGCACCAGGGCTTTAGTCTAACATTCTCCCTGACATCTCATTTTTAAAATGCACAGGTTTTTTTGTTAAGTATGTAGTACACCACTCTGGGCTCCTTGGAGGAAGAAAGGGATATAAATGAAATAAATAAACGAATAAATAAATAAATAAATAAATAAATGCAATTAGGATAATAGGAGTCAGAGCTGGAAGGGACCTTCTGGTCCAACCCCCTTCTCTGTGCAGGAAACTGCATCCCTGTCAGATGGTTGTCCCACCTCTGCTTGAAAATCTCCAGCAGAAGGAGAGCTCACCTCTGCATGAGGCAGGCTGTTCCACTGTCAAACCGCTCATAAAGCTCGGAAATTCCTTTCAACACGGGGCCTAAATCTGCTTCCTTGCCATTACAATCCATTGGTTCCAGTGCTGCCCCCAGGAGCAACAGAGAACAAGGCCTCTCCTCCTTCTGCATGACCTCCTTTGGATTAAATGAGCCCACTCCTGAAGTCTGAAGTAGTCAAGTCCAGACATAAGATTTCCGCCTCAGCTAAAACTAGGCCTAGGAAGAATAAGCACAGGACTTGCCGTTTCTGTTTAGACATCTTGATTTTTCTGTGCCCTTTAGGCCTCCACTCACTGATGGTAACCTTCTTCTGATGACATTCAATATTCAGTGAATGCACAGAGGTGGGGAGTGAGACAATGCCCACTGATCCCATCCTGTCTAGCCCCACTCCCACTTACTCCTCCAAAACAGCCAAAGACAAACGTTCAGTGCAGCTTCTGGCCTTTACATTCATCAAATGTCTCTGCCAGACCTCATTTCCTCCACTGAGCAACCAAACGTACACAACTCCCTTCCTCCAAGGGTTCTGTTTTTAAAATTAGTCTTAAGTGGGAGAACTTGGCAGAGGGTAGAATTGGCAAGGCTAATTTCTCCTGTTATCAGTTCAAAAGGCGCAAAAGTACTTCCTAAGTGTTTGCTGTGCAGAGTCCAAGCCACTACCTTTAACTAAAATTGCACGCCAGCAACGTTTTAATCAGTGCACACTTTATTTTCCTCTTGGTAATTGGGCTCTCTCCACAATGTAATACGAAAAATTGGGACAAATGGAATCCTCTGACAAACACTTCATCTTTGAAAGATTGGAGTTTGCTTTCTAGCGTTTTACTGCACAGTGCCGGGTGCTTTCAGTCAGCGACTGAAATAACCACAGAAGATGCTTTTCAATCAATTAAACCTTTTATGTGTTCATCATGATTAAGAAAGCTTTGTACCGTCACGTCCATCCAAAGCAGCGGAGGTGACAGGCGTTTTAGTTGGTGCAGTTCTGCAGTTTCACTGCTTGGAGTTAATTACAAGCTGCAAGAGCTTCAACCTCTCAGCGCGAACACACACACAGGCCTCAGGAATGTATGCTTTTTGATCAAAATATACATGCAAATTCAAACACACTGAACTAGGCCTGAGCCAAAATAGCCCCTCCAACTCCACTACACAGTGGTCCTGTCACAACACCAGCCTGGAGACAGAAACTGAGACCTCCTCAGGGAGGCCTATCAGATCCTGTCACTTAGGGGCTTCGTTCGATGCAGAGAAGATCCAAGGCCCAGTCTCACAGCTTCCCTTTTGAGAATTAAACGCAATCATATTATTATTATAACATTATATTATATTATTTATTTAACTTATATACTGCCCAAACCTTCATCTCTGGGCAGTTAACAGTGACATAAAAACAATTAAAACAAATATAAAAGGTTAAAACAGTTTAACAATTTAAAAACAGCATAAAACTAAAACCTACACATTTAAAAAGCTGAAAAGGCTTGGGTGAAGAGATGGGTCTTCAAATGTTTTTTAAAAAAATAGTTAGAGATGGGGAGGATTGTATCTCAGCAGGGAGCGCATTCCACAATCTCAGGGCAGCAATCGAGAAGGCCCGTCTCCATGTGGCCACCAGACAAGCTGGCAGCAACCGGAGACGGACCTCCTCAAGTGACCACAATGATATCCCTCCCTCACAAAAATAATTAAACATGTATAGTAGATGTTCCATTATGTATCTGTTCCCTCCCCTGCTCTAGGCAGGTACTTCCACTGGAAGGTACCTTTCTGGAAGAGTTCATGGAGGATGGAAGTGGATGATGAGATCTGGGGCACTGAGCCATTAGTTGGGGTCCATGCCTCATGGGCCATCCCTTAATGACGCTTCTACTATCACCAGTCCCAGCATGTCAGGGGATCAAAGGGAGTCAGCAGATGTTGACAAAACACCCAGAGATCATCTCCCTGGAAGATGATCTAGGGAGTCTGCATCACTGAGGGACCTGATGAAGCCCAGCTGCTCACACACACTCAGATTCTCCATAATCACCCTAAAAGTAGAGATTAGGGACTGGGCAACCCTCTTCTCATTTCCCTAGGAAACTATTGAGGTTTTGCAAGCATTCCTGTTTGGAATCACTCACAAAACCTTGAGTAGTTTTGCATTTGAATAGAATCCTAGATAAGGGGAAGGGGGAAAGGCCAAGCCCTCTTCCCTTTGCTTGCACAAAGGGAAGAGCAGGGGCATATCTAGGGTAGGGCAGGCAGGGCACGTGCCCCGGGTGCCACTTGAAGGGGGGGGTGCAATTTTTTTTAAAATGGCCATCGAAAACAAAACGGCCACCACACATGCTCAAATGACCCCTGTGAGGCCCTAGGCCATGCCAGTCCTCACACAGGCCATTTGAGCATGCGCGGTGGCCATTTTGTTTTCAGCAGCCATTAAAAAAATTATTTTTTTTTTTAAAGGCCACCATACATGCTCAAATGGTCCCTGTGAGGCCCTAGAGGCCAGCAAGTGGAGGCATAACATTTGCAGACCCCCGCTACAGCCTTTAGGAAGCCCCCTGAAGGGGCTACAGGTAATTTTTTATTTAAAAAATTAATATAAGTCACTGTATACATATTCAGTTTGGCACTATGTACAGAGAATCAGGGTTTGTGAATACTGAGCTGAAGCTTATGAGCTAGGATTGTATTCATTTGCTCTTACTTTGCTTCTTGTGATAAGTGAGTTAAATGTGATGTCTTAATAATGTGGCTATTAATGGTGAGTTTGTCTTTGAATCAGTGTGAAATCCTTAGTATTAAGACCCACTGGAAGTTTCTTGCTCTCTCTCATTTTAACTGTCTTTCTGAAATACTAGACTATATTTCAAGCAGTGACACAGTTTACTCTGCATATCTTTTAATTATTTTCAGAGTATCTGGGAAAAGTTAAATTCTCCATTTATTTTTAAAACTTATGTAATAGTGATGCTACAATGCGTAGTAGAGAATTAGACAGGCACGTCTGTTTAGTTTTCCAAGTACACCTCCACGTAGTATTTGGGTATTTCATGAGCCCCAGCATACTGAAAGTTGTCATTTTCCAGCATTTTTTGGTCTGGCTATGTCCACTGCTAAATAGTTTTTGAAATATTAAAAGATTAATGAGCTTGACTTGTATTTTTGAGCTGATATTATGGTAAATTTATCTGAAAGATGGGTGTCAGATGTTTGGACAGGGGGCGCAATTTAAGTGCTTGCCCTAGGCGCTATTTTCCCTAGATACGCCTCTGGGGAAGAGTAACACAGCATTGCTTTGTGCCTGTTGTTTTATGGTTCCAACACAGCCAGAACAGCCTTACACATTTTCTTGATTATTTCTGAGTGGCAGTGTGGCTTCTCCCAAAGGGAGAGATTGTGTGAAATGTTCATTTCTGAACAATGTTTTGCTCTGGGGGGAAAAGAGAGATCCTGGAAATAGTACCCAGTAGACCGTGATTGACATATAGACTGTGGTCTGGGCATTTGTCCAAATGCATGTTGTCAAATGAGCAATGTCTGATATCATTCCTTTTAGTGCCATGACATTTTATGACCATTAGTTTTATTAGCATTGCCTTCCAGCGCTTCACGGACCTCAGGCAGTATGCTATGGCATCTTGTCCTGAATAAGCCCCCTGAAAGCTTTGTGGATGAAGGACTGTTTCATCTCATTGGTTAAAGTAAAAGAGCTCAGATCTTGATGAAAAGTTCATAGAAATACAGGGCCACAGGATACGGTGGAGAAAATCTTATATTCAGGGCTGTATAGAATCCAGTCTCTCTAGTAGTCATATATTCAGAAGTTCAACATTAAAAACAAAAACAAAACTAGTCCCTATGATTAATCAAATACTCATGTAGACTATGTGAGATAAAAGTTTGGAAACTGCTAGAGGTACCTGCAAAGTCTGCCAGGAATGAGCTTTAGGACATGTAATGCTTGCCTCAAAAATAGGTGAGCACTATGAGCGACTGAATTCTTTTCTGAATCGAATTAATATCTGAGCCAGCTTACACCTCTCCATTCACGATACCTCCTCTCACCTTCCCTTCCAACAAAATATACGAGACTGGTGATACAGCAACAACACTCCTGCCATAATCCAAAGGTGAGATCCAGACCCTCCCTCCATTCCCCTGTTCTGTTGTCTGACCTTGCAGTACCTTGCTGTTTCAGTAGTTCTCAGAAAAATACGTTTGCCAAGGGCCACAAGCATTTCTTCCTGGCACACTAACAGCATGCCTAAAAAGGGAATAAGAGATTAGATCTCCTTCTCTTCCACTTACGGTGCCCTACACAGGTAAGTGAGGTTCAAAAGGATGGTAGGCAGAAGACTGGGGAATTCAGGGAGGGTCTTTCAAGGTTGACTGGGTGGTGAGTTGGGCAACTTTCAAATGTAGGATTGCATCAGGAAGTAAGCCAAGTCACTGCAAACTTTTGGTGAGGTTGGGTAGCTTATTTTTGAGGCAATCTGATGTGAGTAGAGGGTGGGTGGAGCTTGCCCATCTCTAGAAAGCACAGAGGATCCAGGCATGGCTTCCATTTGTCAAGAAACGTATTATCCTGTCTTTTGCATCTATGGCTTGCTATTCCTTGTACCTCTGCCCCACCAGCCACCTGATCGTACAGCTCCGATGCCTTTCCCCTTTTCCATTATTTTGCCTTTGTATGCTAGTTGCAAAGTGAAATTGCGGAAGATGAAATGAATTATGCAAAATGATACCTACATGCAGTGCTATCCTATACACATTTGCTCAGAACTAAGTCTGATTGTGTTTCGAGGGCACTCTGCTGGTATGTGTTTAGGAGTGCAGCCTTCATCTTGTATGCATTGATAGTCCTTATTAACATATGGCTAGAACAGACTCTTGGGTGGGGGGAAATGTATGCTTTGGATTGCCTGGGACAGGATCCAGTTTAATTACACAGCTGTGCATTTGTGATAATTCCTCTTGAATTCTGTGAATGTTAACACTCTGTATACATTCACCAACGTTAGACTCCCTGTCTGTCATGACTGACCCTCCAGTACTAATGCAGATGCTGAGCACTCATCAAGAGATTTTGACCACAGGATGGGAACCTCAAACTGTGCAACTCAGGTTTGGAAATGATCCAGTCAAGGGCCTCTGTTGAAGTGCCCAAAGACTGTGTCCTCTCCAGGCATTTGTTTCCAAAATGAATGTGGCCTGTTCATTTTCATTCATTTAGCACTGAAAACAAATGGGGGGAAAAGTAAACCCTGAATTTAATCCAAACAAGGATACAATTCAGGCTAGTTCACATGATCGAAATCCAGATAGGAGGAGCACCCAGCCAGGGTAGGCAAGTTGACTGTGCTCCTGATCAGCCGTCATGTGAACTCCAAGGTTAAGGTAGGAGGAGGGGAGAGTGATCATGTGGGAGGCAGGAGCTGGGTAGGATGGCTTTTCTTCCACTCCTAATAAAATGCTGGGGAGAGAATCTTGGTTGGGAGCACATGTCCGGACCCAACAACCACTTCCTACACGATAACTTCTATTTATCAGAGGGAGAGCAACTGGCCCTATCCAACCCCCAGCACAGCATTCCTCCAGTGGCTGTTGCTGATGTCTGTCTTATGTTTCTTTGTCAACTGTTATCTACAAAGGATCCATCTTGTTACTTTATTATTGTTTTCTCTGTGTAAACCCCTTTGGGAACTTTAGTTGAAAAGCGATATATAAATATTTGTTGTTTGTTGTTTGTAACTCTCCTATCCATCTACCTTCACCTTGGAATTTACACAACTGCTGGTTGGGAGCATATCCGGCTCACCTGCCCTGGCTGGGTGATCCTTCTATTCGGATTTTGATCAGGTGAACTAGCCTAGTGAATGACGAACAGTGAGTCAACCTCAAGGGTACAGGGGGGAAAAAATCAGATGGGTAGGGAATTACTGCTTCTTTTTCTGCCTTTTTGCAGTAAACACACACCAAAATTAAATTAAAAATAAAATCTCCCCCCTAAAAGGCACCCCAGTATTTCAAACATATTATTATTTTTAGTTGCGTATTTACATAATTGTGCTGTAATTAAAAAAAATTTAAAGATGAAAAAAAATGTATGTGTATACGTCTAAAAATTAGCAATGGTGTTTCTTAATTTTTTTTAAAAAAATTATATTTTCCTCAATTTAGGTGGCATGCACAAACAGTTACCCAGAGTGGGACCAAAGGGATTTTGGAAATCTCAGAACAACTATGGAACAGAACTGGGGGCATCAGCTTATTAACACCTCCTGTCCCAGATCCCTTCCTGCTTGAACTCCAAGGTGAAATGTGTGACCTTCCCTAGGAACCATCTGAACACAGCACCGGCCATATTTCATTCCTGTTGTCCAGCTTCCCTTCCCACTGCCTTCCTCGGCTTTACAGAATCACAGTCGCTTAAAACAGATGCAGAATGGAACAAAGCTATTTAAAAAAAAGAAACCTAAGGATGTGTGTGCAGGCATGTGTGTCAGAATTGGAAGTTGCATTTGTCTGCTTTAGAGGAGTGCAAGGACTTCCCTCACAGCAGCCGGCAGCTCGCTCGCGTCCATATGACCCAATTAGTCAGCCCATCATAACAAATGTATAAAGGCAACCTCCAAAAATGAGGGAGCAAATGCGGATACTAGTTGAGAACAGGCCCTGAGAACTGCATTCCAAAAGAATGCCAGTGAGGAAGCAAGATGCAAAGGATGCTGTATTAGTTGTTGAGGTTTTTTTTAAGTGGGGAAAAACCACCATTGAGCTGTAAAACCAGGAGCAGAGTGGTCGCTCATTTAAAATGCTGGAATTTCTACATTTCTAGCCCTTTCAGTTTTATTATATTTCTAGATCACCTTACAATGGAACACCACAAGCTATCTACAACCCTTGAAAAACGCACACAGAAGCAATCCATACAAAACAGAGAACCAGTAAAAACAAATGTAGAACTACAGCTGCATCCACACGATCACAAGGTTATTGGTTAAAAAGTGTATCAGGACTAGTGAGCCCAGCGCAGCTGATTGTGTGAATGCAGAATTTCAGGGCAATCCCGGCCAAACCACTCCAGTTAACTAGCATTTAATCAGGATTCAAATGCTGATCATCGAGTTGACCAGGATTGCCCTGAAATTCTGCATTCACACAATCAGCGGCACTGCCATCCTCCTCCATGGGTCACCCAGCCTGCTCTCCCCAGCCAGGCTAGAAACTTCACGTCTTGGCTGGAGGCAGGTAGCCAGCTAGCTACCGAGCTAGCCTCTTTGTATGCTGGCCCAGTGGTGCATGCATGGTATCCCACACACATGTTTTCTTCTTCTACTACAAACAACTTTTCAACAGAAGTTTTCATAGTGGTTTTCCAAGAAAAATCAATAATAAGATGCTCTCCTCTCCTCAAAAGGCTCCCAATCTAAAAGGAAATGCAAGGTAACACAAGCATCAGCCACTGAAGAGATGCTCTGTTGGGGCTGGATAGGGCCAGTTGCTCCCCCCATGATAAATAGAAGAGATTCACCACTTTAAAAGGTGCTTTTTTACTCAGTTAACAGGGGTAACTGCTAACTGAATAAATTTAGTTAGCTAACTACTGACTTCTCACTGCCGCCACCACCACCACCACATGAAGGAAGCAAGCTGCACCTGTTGGGCCCACCTATCTGTTCTCCTGTTCAAAGGATGTTGGCAGGGAAAGGAAACAAACGAAGAGAAGCTGCTCATGAGAGCAAAGTGTTCTGAGCAAACAAAATGTTCCAGCTGCTTTCCAGAATTTCGGACACCTCAACAAATGCAAAAAAAAAAAAAGTTGTTTGGTTCCCCAAAATAGTCTCTATTCTTCCTAATGGGGAAAAAAAGTCATTTGGTCCCCCAAATAGTTGCATGTCCTCTATTAAAGATCCTAGTTGACAACCCTAGCACAACACTGCAAATGTCTCCAAAGAAAACATTGTTGCAGTGCTGCAGTACACCAGGAATTGGGGCCCCACCCTTGTGAAGCATTCAAAGCAAGTTGCCTAGCGTTCAAAAAACCACTGTGGAGTGAAAAACACTGTCTGAGGGTAGCTCCTAGGGACACCAGAGTGAGTTGTGTGGTAGAGCACTGGGCAGATGTGCTCTACCGACCACCCAACCCACAAATGAAATGAACAAGCAGGCAATTTTAAACAAATTTCTAACCTTCCCCACAAACCTCCCTATGCCCCACCACACAACACATTTTGGTGTCCCTAGGAAGTACTCATGGCCAACAATGGGGTGTTTCCATTTTCCCCATTTCCCCCTATGGCCGAAACACTTGGATCACTTGAATAGTTTTGAGGTTGATTCGTCGAAATAGCCAGCATGGCTGCTGTTTCGACAAATCAGTTCAAGGATTTTGTGATTCTTTTCAAGCTTGAAACGAATCCAAAAAGCCATTCCGTGCACATCCCTAATAGACAGTACTGACCTAGATGGACCAAATGTTTGACTCAGGATAAGGCGGTTTCATAGATGTGAACTAGGAAACCTGAGCTCAAGTCCCTGCTCTACCACAAACATCAGAGAGGCTCCAACGAAACATAGGAAGAGATTCATCACAACACCCAATATTTTCCAGTTTCAATTTTCAGAGCGAAACTAGCCATTTGGGTGGGGGAGCAGTTTTCAATACACAACAATTTGATCATGCAGACATGCACCTTTCACCAGCCCCATTCAGTGACCTTGTTGTCCTGTCAGATTCTACTTTGGGGCCTTGGCTGCTGCTCTCTCCTCCTTGAATTAGTCACATGGGCAGGGGCGTAACTATAATAGGGCAAGGGGAGACCACTGCCTTGGGCCCCCCCAGAGACAAGTCACAGGACTGACTCCCCCAGCTACGCATCCCCCCCCCCGGGCTTCCTTCAGTTGTATTCATCCTCTGAAATTGATGTGGGTGTTAAGACCTGGAGCTAGCAGGACAGCATGTCTTTCTCTAGTGCCATTAAATGACTTGCATCGTCCACAATTTACAAAACCTTTTAAAAAATAATTTAGGATGATGTTCTATTGTGGCACATAGGATAGATATAGACATAGATATAGATATACATTTTACTATGCTTTTCGTTCCCACTATTCAGCCTGAGCTTCAGTGAGGGGGGGAAGCATTTTAAAATCTTGTCTCTGGGCCCACTCCAACCTTGCTACACCCCTGCACATGGGTTATTCCATCCAATCAGGGATTACATAGTTGGACAGGACGATATCACAGTACCATAAGAAAACATAATTTTCAAAAGGAGTGCTGGGAAAAGTTACCAAAAGTGGGGGGAAGGGGAGATGGACAGACACGAGATCACAATGTTGTAAACCGCTCAGAAACGTAAGTTTTGGGCGGTATAAAAATATGTAAAATAAAATAAAATAAATAAATGCTATGTAACCTATGTGACAACATTACTGAAGGCAAAACAAACATAATTATCGCAAGATGAAAAAATTGCTGAAAAGGGGAGGCTTTTTATTGTTGATGCTGCTTAAAGCATTCAAGAAAAAATATGAGTAGCTTTAGCTCGGCTCCAGTAATCATCCATGTCTTCTTGTCCTCTCTGTTGGAGACCCCTGTTGACCCACGGGATACTTATGGAATCTTATGTACTACTTTACTGCAGAGCCAACCGGCATTTCTCCAGCAAGGAGCTGTTTCCCAATGCCCACTATTGGCCGCGATAATAGAAATACCCATGGAAATTAAAATTCTTCTCAGTTAAACTATGCTCCTCTCAGCATCTGGAGAAACGTTATCTCACCATCTGAACTTTCCAATTGCTGTGCTCAATAGCATAATGGGCACTGCTTTCTTTAAATCCGACGGGTTTCTTTCAGACTCAATTCCTGGCCTTTTTGTTGAGAGCGTTATCTGATGCTCTTCACTGGAGTGGGGGCTTGGTTAGGCTAGCGCTTGAAAAAAAAATGTGGCCATTGTTGCTAATTTCTTGCTTGCTGTTTCGCAGAACAACCCAAGAGTAGGGCCTGAAGGGCAGTCGTCTAGTCCAGCCCACTTCACGGAGAAGAAGCGGTCCTGCTACCAGGGATGGGTGTGCACCGCAGTTTGAAAAGTGCAATCGCTTGACACACTTCGCCCTCCTTCAGTGATGAGAAGACTGCCAATTACTAAAGATGCCTGTTAAGGTTGCTGAGCTCAGGCCCAGATATGAATTTGGGGGCTCTTAATGCTTACCTCAAAGAGGCAGCGATCATTACAGGGGCTCTGAATTCCTCTCTGGATTGAAATTAAGTTCCTGGATTATTCTCTCCCACTCACACAGCCTTAAAAATAAAAAGGCAGTGCAAAATAAGCTGGGTGGGATAGCATCCAGGGCTTTGCTGGGAGGGCCAGCCAGTGGGGTACCTCTGCCTCTTTTCCTTCCAACAAACTGAGATGCACGATTATCGGCAGCACCAACTTCAGGTTCCCTCCATATCTTGGGCTGGGGAACCTCAGGTTCTGCGTTATGTGTGAACCAGGCCTATAACGTTCTTGGAGGAAGTCAACTGAGACCCGTCAACATCCAGTTTAGAAGAGCTTGCAGGTCCTAGAACTGCTTCTCCATCTGGCTAGCTAACTAGCCATTTCAACTAGAAATTGAATAAATAAATAATAAATAAACGGCAGCTCGGGATACATAATACTTACTGTTGTCAGCCATTGTGTGCCACCCACCCACTAGATAAGGAGCCCTGAGGCGAAAACCACCCAAACACATCACTCTAATAGCTGAGGCTTTGGGTGGTGGGTGATGATGGCTATTAAACACTTGCATAAAGCAGCACTTGACTTACGCAATTCAGAGCTGAACCCCCACAAGGCGCCACACCCTCACTGAGCGATTGGCTCTTAAGTAGGCATTAGTATCAAGTCCATCAGGTTAACTATGTGTTTGGGAAATGCAGAGACACGTTTGACAACATTCAAAGCTCTGCTGGTATAATAGGTTAATCAAATTGGCAACCAGCCTTGTTATAAGCTGTAGTTGTACAAAGGTAGAGGGGATAATTGTTTGGCCCTGGACCTTCAGTCACTTGCCTCTAAATTTCTGTTGCCAGGTCTGATGTATATCAGCAGTGATTCCCAAGACAAACCTATTTAACTACGGGAAACCTCCTGGGAAAGCATCTGAGGGCAGAATGGTGGGTTTCCCTGTGATGGATGCCAGACAGGAATAGTAAATAAGAAATACTGGCCCAACTTGGCCTCATTCCTTGAGTGAATGAGAGCAGATTGGACTCGCAGAAGGAAGTCAGGTAGACAGCCAATGCCACTGTCATATTGTGAATGCTAAAGTTACCATATGCATTGTGAATATGACAGCTAGAGGAGAGCTGGTTTTGTGGTAGCAAGCATCCATATGCAACCAGGGCAGACCCTGCTTAGCTAAGCAGGGTCTGCTCTGTTGCATATGAATGGGAGACTTGATGTGTGAGCACTGTAAGATATTCTCCTTATGGGATGAAGCAGCTCTGGGAAGAGCATCTAGTTTCCAAGTTCCCTCCCTGCATCTCCAAGATATGGCTGAGAGAGACTCCTGACTGCAACCTTGGAGAAGCTGCTGCCAGTCTGCGTAGACAATACTGAGCTAATCCAGTGACCAATGGTCTGAGTCAGTAAATGGCAGCTTCCTATGTTCCTATGAATGCCACATAGAATCTATGTGGTCACTAAGAGTCGACACCGACTTGACGGCACTTAATCGATCAATTAAAGTTTGGCTGAACAGATTTCATGCGTTACTTTGCAGACCACAGTGAGTTCTCCCGGAGTGTTAGTACCTCTTGAGCTCTTTCTCACAACCCAAAACAAGGTAGGAGGAATGTGCAGGCATGCTCCTGACCTGTGGTTGTGTATTTGCAAAAATCATGGTCGGATGAGGGAAGTGATCGTTTGTGAGCTGGAATCTGAGAGCAGGGTAGGATGGCTTTTTGTCTACCCTTGATAAAATGCTGGGGACAGAATATGTGCTGATCTTTGCAAACACCCAACTGCCAATGGGGAGTGTGCACAGCTCTCTTACCCTGGCTGGGGTGCTCCTCCAACCCTGATTTGAATTGTAAGAATGAGCCCTTGTATGCTCTGAATTAGATCTTAAGATATATTCTGCCACGAACTCCCAAAGCCAGGTCCAATAACACTTTGCTCTAGGCATGGCTGCCCTCTGCGCTGAGCAATCAGAGCTATGAGTTGGGGCATTTCTAGGCACTGAAGGTTTCTCGGGTACTGGAGTGTCTCCACCCACTCAGGCTGGCCATTGGCTCTTCTTAACAGGAAGGGCAATAAAGACTTCCTGTTTAGGCTAGGGCTTTGCCTGAGCAAGGAGAGTCTTTACTGATCCTGGTGCTTTCCGAATCCTGGCTCTGACTCCTAGCCTGGATTCCAGGCTCTAATCTGAGGTGCTGCCCTGACAGATTGCAGTAACTTGCAACATCTTTGGAATTGGGGAGCGTATAGCATTTGTACAATTTGTCATGGTTGTTTGTTTCCTCCTGTTCTCTCTCAGCCTGGACATCTGTGTCACAGAGACACCGTCAGGGTACAGCTCACTCTCTCTGCAGTGCAATGAATGGGCACAGTCTTCTAACTGCTCTGGGAAGAGACAGAGCAGGCTTATGGGTTATCACTCTCCTGGGTTAAGTAATCATGTAATAAACCAACAAACAAAGGTGATCAGGCCAAGAAGCTTTAGTAAATAAGGAAACTGTTTTTGATTTCTCTCCCTCCCTCTTGCAATCAGGATTTCAAAAATGGCTAACTGAGGTACTCGTGGGCAGGTGGGCTTGTGGACTTGTTTGCAAGACTGAGGCTGCATTCTCACAATCACAAGGATCCTGATTAAAAAATGAATCAAGATCAGTGAGCCCTGAGGATCTGATCATGAGAATGCAGAATTTCAGAATGCAGAATCCTGGTCAAATCACTCCGGTTAACCGGCATGTAACTACGATAGATACTGAGGTTTAAATGCTGGCTAACCGGAGTGGTTTGACAAGGATTGCCCTGAAATTCCGCATGCTCACACCACAGGGCTCATTGATCCTGATCCTTATGATTGTGAGAACATAGAGAAGGGAGACGGAGTAGGACCATAGGGTCTCTAATGGGTGCACAGAGGTCGAACTGCAAGAGCATCTCCAATTATCTTAAAAGAAAGAGAGCTGAATATGCAAAGGAATGTGCACCGCTTGGGACCCTCCACTGAAATGAATAGGAAGCTCCTAAAGAACTTTATAGGTGCATCAGAAAGACCATAGGAGCCACTCCCTGCTTTGCGTCACTGCATCCATTGTCATCTACCCAATAAGTTCACTTCCTGTCCCTCAAGACCCCCACTTTTAGCCAGTCCCATGGTCTTTCTGATGTCCTACATGGTTGAGGGGAACAGAGAAAATTGCGAGAAGCAAATGGGATGGGGGCTGCATAGGATTGCCAGACTAGAGGCATCTCAAAATCTGAAATGCAAGAGGTCAAACCTGATAATATCACATAATTACCCACTACTGAATGACCAAAATTTCAGTACAGTGGTGGAGTCCTGCAGCAAAAGGAAGGGGAAAAGAGAAAATAACCAGGGTGTGAGTGTGGGGGGGGGGAGGGGCGGCGTGTTCCAGTTATTCCAGCACACACTAGGCTCATCCACATGATTATGGGTGGGAGTGGTGTACACTCCTGTTTTGTGATCTTGTGCGAGGGAAACAGCAAGGTTGGAGGGGGAGGAAATGGTTTTCTGGGAGGGAGGAGCTGGGTCAGATGGCACTGTCCTACCCAGCACTTGACTGAAGTAGGCAGAATGGCGTTCAACCCAGCTCCTTTACCCCAGAATGAGCACTTCCTCCTCCTTCAGTCATGTGGCTTCCCTCGCACACAATCACAAAATGGGAGCATATACAGCTCCCAAACTGGGGTAGGACACTTGTCCTACCCTAATTATGATCATGTGAACTGCCTTACACAATTCTGAATCAGGAGGGGACAGCAGAGTAGCCATTCAAAGCCAGAGACTCAGGCCTAACCGGAGATTGTCCTCCAAAACTCCCGGAGTGCATGTGTGTGTGGCAGGCAGGTGGAGAGGACTTTCTTCACAAACATTCTGAAGTTAGAAAATTGTTGTGTGTGCCTGGCTAATTTGCAAGTGAACTCAAGATAGGATGACAGCCATCGTTGCCTACACATATTCCTCTTCTGTCAGCAAAGCAGGACAAAAATCTGTTTGAGCAAAGAAAAAATGAATGGGCATACCATGCAAAGGATAGCTCTATGCTACCACCTTTGAGTCCCTAGAAAACTGTTTTGAGGGCCAGTTCCAGGGTTGCACTAAATTTTCCACCACAAACAAATCCAAGGCAAAAGGGGGAACAAGGGCAAAAGGGTTTCACAATCCCCTCTCAGCTACCTTTTTAATACACTGTCCCCAGCTCCTTCTTCCTTCAACAATCATGTAGGCACGTGATAACATCACATCATCATGCAGCCAATCAGATTTGATCATGTCATGAAGCCAAATCAGAGTGAGGGCTATGCTTTCTGCCTCACTCTGAATGAGCAAAAATATTTGCCCCATTGCACAGCCCTCCCCCAAATAATTGCCAAAATGTGTGTGAGGGATGGGATTGGTTTTGTGTGTGTAAATTATGCTTCCTCCTTGTTTTGGTTAGCTCTTCTTATTTTACCCTTTATAAGAAGACAAGCTTAGACTTCCCTGAATGTACATTCAACAGAAACCTGTAGCCAGTCACAGTTTTCTGACAAGAATACCATACAAGACATTTATTTGGAAATCTATATTTGTAACATGTGGACTTTACATTTTTAGGTGTACATTAAAATAGATGTACACCTAAAAACTGTAACTGCATGACGTGGCCCTTCAGTTCTAATTAACCCTCAGTTTCCATAACACATATTTCTTTCTATGATTATGTGAGATGGCCCAATGCCTTCCTCTTCCCATTGCTAGGAATGAAACAGAAGTAAAACTGCTAATGGAGCTAAACAAAAAATAAACAAACAAAATCCAAGCAAGAGCAAGCAAAATGTGAGATTTTTTCCCTCTTATCAGAAACATGCAGAAACTTAATAATAATGAAAAAACAAATGCTGAATATCAGGGATATAACTATTATTTAAGGTTGTATAGGATACACAGTGTGTTGGCCAACAATCAACTCCTAAGAGTTTCTGCCTGCCCAACAAGGTTGTCAGTATAGAAGATGGAATTCCAGGGCATCAACCTTTTGCACCGACTATCTTAATGACCACTAGGGGCATTGGGAGCAGAGAGGTAGTTAGTGAAGATCTCCTTACCTGTCCCTGCTTGCCTCTACTCTATGACCCCTGCCTTGACTCCTCAGGTACTTCCTGTGGGGTGTCAGACCTCTTCCTTTCTTCCTAGAGGGAAGGTGGAAACATCTCTCTCTTTCCCTACCTATTCATTATATAGCCAATAGATAGAATAGGTCTTTGCTATCTCAAATGTGCTTCACCAATAAATCAACTTAGTATTTAGATTGTACAACAATCTCCATGCATGTTCTTTAAATAGCTGCAATAACTAAACTCTGCACTCTACTCTGTAATTGGTGTGGGTAGCTACTTTTGTTAGCGCTTTGCTAAAATAACCACAAAATCCAACAATCAGAGGGACTTTTGCTCCATGCCCCATTGTTGAGAGAGGTTAAATTGTTGTGCATGCAGGGCAGGGCCTTCTCTGTGGTTGCCCCCAGGCTCTGGAATGCTGTTCCAATGAATTTCTACTCTTTGACATCTGTAGCTGCTTGTAATAAACAACTAAAGACCTTTTTCTTTGTTCAGGTTTTTACCCTTAGGGGCTGCTGGATCTCTCTGATTTCCTGCTTCTGCTTGTCTTTTTGTTGTTGTTGTTCTTTGGTGTTTTGTGGTTTTTACTGTTTAACTGATTTTAAGGTTTTAAATGTGATTTTTTAATGGAGTTTTATTGTATTTTTAACTTTTGTAAACTGCCTTGGGATGTCGTATGAAAACTGAAAAAAACAAAAACAAATGAGATCATATAGTGGAAAAGTTGGGGAGTGAAAAAAGACAGCCCATAACAAATTCCCTGCTTAGAACCAATTCAAAAAGTGATATATATTAAGTGGAGGGGGGAGGGGGAAGCTGTACGCAGGGGTAGGCCCCCTTGGCTCTCCAGCTGTTGCTGAACTACAACTCCCATTATCCAGAGGCACAATTGTGGCTGGGGGTGATGGGAGTTGTTGTTCAACAACAGCTGGAGAGCCAAGGTTGCCTACCCTGCTCTAGAGAGTTAAAATGCAAGCGATCTGCTGGGCAGCTACATGGATTCTATCCCGTGTCGGAAATGTCAGTTAAACAAGACACACAATGGCACCACCTTGTAAGCCACCGAACAAAGGGTCTCTTGCAGGGAGATGGATGTCACTGTTCTGGGGGGGAAGGAAATGGTGGTAGCCGTTTCAAAGGGGACAAGAAGTCATTATCAGCAGGGATTATTTGACTGAGCAAATTTGACTGAGGGTTTCAGGTGCGTTTACCATTTGGCTCTTTGATACACACACAAAAAGGAAGCAGCAGAGAGGACCCATGAGAAATGACACACCACACCTGCTGCTTAGGAAAACAATGGTGAAGCACACAGTGCCCGGGTGGAGTGGGGGTGGAGATAGTGACCCTCAGTTTGGGATTAGCATTTCCACCCTTCTTTCCAAAGCAGAAATCAACAAGCATAATCAGCAGTTATGGTTGGGAGGAGAGCTGGTCTTCTGGTAGCAAGCATGCATTGTCCCCTTTGCTGAGCAGGGTCTGCCCTGGTTTGCATTCAAATGGGAGACTGCATGCATGAGCACTGTGAGATATCTCCCTCAGGGGATGGGGCTGCTCTGGGAAGAGCACCTGCATGCTTGAGTGCAGAAGGTTCCAAGTTCCCAGTTCCCTCCCTGGCATCTCCAGGAAGGGCTGAGAGAGACTCCTGTCTGCAACCATGGAGAAGCCGCTGCCAGTCTGTGTACACAATACTGAGCTGGATGGACGAATGGTCTGACTCGGTATATGGCAGCTTCCTATGTTCCTAAAAGAGGTGAGCAGCCCTACTACTGTTTGTTTTTTTAAAGAAGGCCTCACAAAACTTTGGGATGCATATGAGAAGAACCATTCATGGCTTATTCCTGTGGTTCTTAACCTTTGGTCCTCAGATGTTGTTGGACGACAATCCATTCCCATCTTCCCCTTGCAATGGCCAAAGGCCATTGTGGCTGGGGAGGATGGGAGTTGTAGTCCCACAACACCTGGGGGCCCAAGGTTGGGAACCCCTGACCTCGTTTACACATGCAGCAGAATGGAGATGGGGATGAAGAGATAGGGTTCTGATGGGGTAGAATGGACCATACCACTTTAGATTGCAGGTGGAGGATCACATGTTCAAATGTTGTCTTGCATTACCAAACAAACAAACAAATTGCAAGCTGAAAAGAAATCTGATGCAAAGAGCAGTCTGAGTAGAATCTAATTTTTATTTTATAAGGGCTTTTTTTTTTTTAAACAGAGGATGTCCTTCCGAAATGGCATCGACCAATCTGCAGCCTGAGGTGGTACAGCCCGCACAAGGAGCCTACTATTTTCACCCAGTGACATGTGTAAACCAGCCCTGTATTGAGCAGGCAGCGTTCAAAGTGAAATAGACCTGGTTGTAGTCCTTGTTCATTTGTGGTTGCTACTCATTTGGCCTTTGGCACTGGGCTACAGACACTCTGGCATGCAATGCCTGCCGCTTGGTCAGCTGAACATTCTCTCCTGCTGCCCCCCAATACTGGAACTACTTCCCAAACACTCACATAATACCATCTTTCTCCCTCTCATAAGAACATAAGAACCGCCCTGCCGGATCAGGCCCAAGCCCCCTCTAGTCCAGCATCCCGTTTCACCCTTCCTCCCTTTTTCAAAGTCAGGACTGGCCTGTCCACTAGGTGGTCACCTAGGGAACGAAGTGGGGAGGGATGCTGATGGCCTGGATCATCATCGAGCACAGGCGGCTGCCCGGGACAGCAATCTGTGAGGTGTGCTGTTTCCCCTTTGCCCGTGTTGGCTTTTCAGCCTTTGTAGGCTAGAGACCTCTCCAGGTGTATTTACAAGACTGTTCTATCAGGTTGTCTGCATATATGTTCCTAGCAGGTAACAAGGGCCAATTCACACAATCAGATTGGCATCATTTTCATATTGATGTCATGACACACTATGAGGTCATTCACATGAGGTCATTCACACAATCGAAAACTGTGTTCTACCCGGGTTTGGGAGCTGTGTGTGGTCCCATTTTTTGGTTGTGTGGAAGCGAGGTAAGAGGAAAACCTGGGTAGAAGTGATTGTGTGTGTAACGATCAGCCAGTAACAGCCTCTCCTTTCCTAAAGAGTGAACTGGAACGTATACCCTGTCCTGACTGACAGGCTAGTGCTCAACCAATCAGCCAGCAGGTGGGTGGAACCTAAAGGGCCATGAGGCAGGAACAGAAGGATTTATTTGTTCAGTTGAAGCTAGGCTGGGCTTGCAGCCGGACATGTGGCCAGGGAAATGGCTGCAGAAAGGAGGAATGCAGTTCTTGGAAGATAAGACTGCAGGGGCTTGAATTCTCTCCTAGAGTGAGTAAGTGGAGAGGAAGCAAGGGCTTCTGGAAATTTAGCCTAGGGAACAGTTTTTTAGTCAGTTTGCATTAGACTTTTATTTTCCTTTTGTGTGCTTTGTATATCCTTGCAACTGGTCTAGGACTGTGTGCCTGTAACGTGACTAAGCTAAGAAACAATAACCTCTGCCCACCCATCCAGGGCACTGCAAAAGTCTCTGTAAACCGTTAAGGGTGCTTTTTTGTTTTCTTACATCCATATTCTTTGCAACTGGGTAAGCATGATTTTTAAAGTGTGCCACTCCAATATCAGCTGGAGTGCATTTTGGAAGGAACCTTGTAATCTACTGAGTATTTTTACCTGTAACTAAAAGCTGAGAAAGCCTCAGATGGAAACAGTCTATAATATTTTGAATAAAGGTTTTTTTCTTTTTTATTCTTTGCAATTTTAGCCAGCCTCTTTGAGTGAATTTTTAACTCAAGAAAGGGGGGACTGGAAAGGGGTTTACTTTGGTGCAATCATGCCTCAATTTGATCATTCAGCTACCATTTTTTCTCACCACGTGTAAGCTTGCACATGGAAGGTTTTTGCATTTTTCCAATAGTAAGAGAAGGAGAGTTTTCCCTGGAATTCCACCCAAGTCCAGGGAGGCAGGGAGGGGGGTTTAAACTATGTTCATAATTGTGGGGTGGTGGCAGCGAATAAGCTAAGTACAGGAAGGTTTTGTGGAGCAGCCATTGTTCAGAAAGCATGGGGATGATTCAGCATTTTTCTTCCACTCACGTGGGCTTGCTCTGAGACGAAGGCTAGGTTAAATCCGCTACAGTGTGAAAGCAAGGCAGGAGGAAAACCTTGGTAGCTTTTCCTCCTACCTTGCTTCTGCACAATCACTTCTACCCAGGTTTTCCTCTTACCTTGCTTTCACACAACCAAAAATTGGGAGCACACAAAGCTCCCAAACCCAGACAGAACACAGTTTTTGATTGTGTGAATGACCTATATGTCTCTGCTCTCACTGAGCTGCCACCACCAGCTATATTTCCAGAGGCTTGCCTGCTAGAGAAGCTGCAGAGTGAAGTGGGCTAGGAACTGCTGAGACGAGGGCTTGCATGGCAGCTGCAGGATTTACTCAAGAAATGGAATCACAACACTAGCAACACCTCCACTGGCCCCACACCCAAAGCATTCATATTTTCCTGCTTCGCTCTGGCAACCTAGGCCTGACAAAGTCACGCCATAATTCATTTGAAGGCGTGGCCCTTTTGTGAAGCAAAGCGAGGCTGTTGCCTCAGGCAGCAGATTAGCCTCAGGATAATTTTCAACTTTGCAAGGAGTGCCTGTACTCATGCAAAGCTTGTGGGAAGTACGGGTGTGGTGGGGAGGTGGCTGATGACAACCTGCGCTCCTCCCCACCCCCAGCCTCACTTTCAAAGTTTGTTTTCGAAAGGGAGCTAGTCCCCATTAGGGTCGTGGGGCAAGGCTCCAATTGGTTCCTTACCTCAGGTGCCAATACTTTGGGCAACTCCTGTTCCTTCACCAGAAATAATTCTTCCATCAGGACTAATGATTATTCCCTTCATAGGACTGCACGAATGTTCTCCGTGGAGGCTTTAAAATATGGTGGGGTGAAGGATTCCAACTTGAATCAGAATCAAGGGATGGAACCAGTTCCTTTGAATCTGCCTGGATTTCAAAATGTGAGGATTCAAGCCCCACACTGTATAATTAATGGTAATCCCTTCCTGTAGAAATAGGCCAGCGGTTTTCAAGCGGCATGCATGAAAGCTCATCTTGATTCCTTGGTGAAAAGATGATCATGGCAGACAAGCTGGGTGCCATTGCTGATCTTATGGGGTGGGCTTGGCATTTTCAACTCATGTGGGGTGCATGGCTGGGCCTAAAAATGGCTCTGTGAGAGAAAATGAGTGCACCTTTAAGGGTTTTCCCATCTCTGCATCACACACGGGCTCTGTGGTGGATAATTCCAATATATTGGGGATTCTTCAAAGCACGGACATAGTAAGTTTGGGGTGGGCCCTGGGACAAAACGAAGAGGGGCCCTGGTCTTCCTCTCCTTCCGCCTTTCTTTCAATAAGGACAGGGTTCAAGAAGGGTCTCTAAAATCCTTTAGCTGAAGATCTTTTCAGCTGTGTCTCAGCTCTGACAAGGAAGGGAAAAGGGGAGGAGGGTCGGGCAGTACCTCTCCCTCCTCCTTTCCTTGTGACTGGAGGGTAATGCTCAATGAAATTTCCTTTGCTGTTGAGTCTGTCAGTCAGGCTGAGGGAGGGATGGGTTGATCCTGAGCACTAGCCAGCCAGGCAGGAGGAGAGGAGGATACCATAACCAAATTATCTCCCCCTCCACCCCTTTTTTTCACATTCTCCCTTCTCTCTCTCTCTCACTCACTCTCACTCTTTCTCTTTCAGGCTATTTACACAACCGCTCGAAAGCGGGCTAAGGAAGCCCAGCCCGCTTTCGAGCGGCTGTGAGAACTGCTGGGAGTTGCATGGCTCCCGGCGGTTAGCCCACTTAAGTACCCTCTGTTAAACGAGCTTAGTGGAGAACCTCGTTTTGGTGATCGTGAGTCGCCGCAGTGTGGCTTGGCGACTCGTGAATAGACCCCCGACCGGGAGGCTGCAACAAACCTCCCGGCCTTGGGGGTCTCCCCAGAATGCCCTGTGCACTCGAGTGGGGCATCCTGGGACTTCTGGGGGCCAGATGGCCCCCAATCCCTGCCGCCCCTACCAGCTCCATGACGGAGCCAGTAATTGTGTTGGCAGCTGATCCGGCCACACAGGGATGGCTCCCTGCTTGTGTGTGGGGAGAGAGGGCTAAGTCCGCTCTCCCCACAAACCACCTCTAGGCACTTCACTTTGATTGTGTGAAGCGCCTCTCTCTCTCTCTCTCTCTCTCTCTCTCTCTCTCTCTCTCTCTCTCTCTCACACACACACACACACACACACACACACACACACACACACACACACACACACTTTCAGTAGGATAAATTGGAATGGTGGGAAAGCTCCCATTCAAACTTCAGCAGAACCTCCAGCCAACTTCTCCCAAGATATCGACAGCATGTGAAGATACCCCAAACCGAGACAAGATTAGGAACTCATTTATTGTCATTTATTGTCATTTTGCCCCTGCTAACTTGGCAAAGAGGCACTTTTGAACGTGGTGATTCTCTTTATTTAGCAGGGGAAGAGTAACTGGCCCTCTCCACCCCAGCACAGAACCTCCAGTGACTGTTGCTGGTGTCTACCTTATGTTTCTTTTAGATTGTGAGCCCTTTGGGGACAAGGATTCATCTTATTTATTGATTACTCCTCTGTGTAAACCGCCCTGAGCCATTTTTGGAAGGGCAGTATAGAAATTGAAATAATAATAATAATAATAATAATAATAATAATAATAATAATAGAAAGGCTGTGGCAGAAAAAGACCAAAATAATCCCAGTGGTCATTGGCGCCCTGGGTGCAGTTCCAAAAGACCTTGAAGAGCACCTCAACCCCATAGGGGCCACAGAAATCACCATCAGCCAATTACAAAAAGCAGCTTTACTGGAAACAGCCTATATTCTGCGACGATATCTATAACAATTGACAATAAAATTCAGCCATCCCAGGTCCTTGGGAAGGACTCGATGTCTGGATAAAACAAACCAGTCAATAACACCTGTCTGACTGTGTAATCAAGAAATAATAATAAAAACAATTTTAGTGATGGGCGAACACACCTCCCTCAGCTTAATTTTTAAATGGGTCACCAGTTAAAAGCACCTTTGCTGAACACTAAAGAGGGTTGTTGTTTGGTTTTTTTTTAAAAAACTTCCTGAAAGTCTGGAGCAGACTTGTAAATAATGCTGGCTAAACTACATTATGTTGCCTTAAACATTCCAATATTTTAATCTGTCCTGGACACCAATTGCTACAGAGCCATAGAAGAACTTGCATGGGGAATAATGTTTGGTTCATATTGTGAGCATTACGAGCTTTGCAAATTGGTAGGCAAATTGGGCGATGGGGCCTCAGCTCAGAGACAGAACACATGTCTTGTGTGCAAAAGGCCCCAGGTTCAACCCCTGGCAGCATCCTTAGGCAGGGCTGGGAAAGATTCCTGCCTGTGGAACCCTGGAGAGCAGCAGCCACTCAGTATAGACCAGGAGTACCCAACCAGGGTTCCTGCAGATGTTGCTGAACTACAAGTCCCATCACCCCCAGCCACAACTCCTAAACTGTAGCTGGGAATGATGGAAGTTGTAGTTCAGCAATCTCTAGAGGAAACCTGGTTCGGAATCACTGGTATAGACAATGCTGAGCTCATGGACCAATGATTTGACTCCGGATATGACACTTTCATGTGTACATGTATATATCTCCAGATAGGGGTAGGAAAGACCCCTGCCTGAAACCATGGATTGCCGCTGCCACACAGCGCAGGCCATTCTGAGCTCAGTGGTTTGACTCCGTACAAGACACCTTCTTATATACACAGACACATATCTATTCTGAACGAGATAATTACACGTTTTGGTGACAACACAGCTTGCCATACTTTTTCTTTGCAAATCCTCATTTACAAAAAACATTTCCACCTCTGGGATTCTTTAAAAAGTCTAACTCTAGCATATCAAACCAAAATACTTTTCAGTCCTCATGCACAAAGGCTTCCTGCATTTTATCACTCAGATATGCACAACCTTTAAAAAATCATAGTCTCAAAAGCAAAGCATTCACGAGATATACCAAACCGACTCAAATAATCTGGGATTCCACTCAACCAAAATAAAGGACTCTCTCTATTAGGGGTGTGTGAGCCAGCTTGCCCCTGCTGCTCCGTCCCCCTGCGGCAGCACTCGTAAGTACTTTCTTACTCACCTCCCACCCACTCTATCTTTAGAGAAGCCCCCCTGCCCCCATTGCCCTTTATTGATAAATCTCTCCTGACCCCCCCCCCCAGTAGAGCTCCGAGCCCTTTCAAGCCAGCTCAGTTCGAACTCGAACCGGGTCCGGTTCGACAGTGCACAAAACCAGACCAGACTGGGTCGGCTCTAATTTGGTTTGGATTCGAGCTGAACTGGCCAAAGCGGTTTTGTGACCATCCCTACTCTCTATTGTACCAAGGCCTTCAAAGCAATGATAGTACTAATGACATTGAGGAGGATATAACTACACAAATGAATCTGCATACGTTCTGTACCCCTTTAACTTCCATGGCTTTCTCTCAAAGGAATGTAGAAATTGTCATTTGGGGAAAGTCATGATAATTCTCTGTTACAGAACCCTAGATCCCTCACAGAATCACTCAAGGCACTCAGGGGAGCAAGAACCACTGTTAAATTAAAGACGCAGTCTTGTCATTGACAATGACAAAAATTCCTGTGCTATTAAATGACATGCTCTCACCAATGTACAAAGAAGAGAGTATCTTAAAATCTATCCACATGCAGTCCTTCAAACACACTTAAACATTTCACCATGGCCAATGCCTTTGCTGTAGTCGGATGTCCATATATTTGCACCCATACATTGTTGTCCAATCTGGAGCATGGATGCCCCTTGTGACAGAGGCAGGAGGACACCTCAGGTCTGGCTATTGCATGGATATTGCACCACAGCCTTTTTGCAGTGCCAAACTTCTGCCGACTTCACAGCTCAGTAGACTAAAACCAATCTCCACCCCAAAGCAGGGAGGCTGCATAAGTCCTGTAGTGTGCTGTAGAGTGGAAGGAGAGCTGGTCTTGTGGTAGCAAGTATGACTTGTCCCCTTTGCTAAGCAGGGTCTGCCCTGGTTGCATTTGAATGGGAAATCATATGTATGAGCACTGTGAGCTATTCCCCTTAGGGGATGGGGCCGCTCTGGGCAGAGCACCTGCATGCCTGCCTGCAAGAGGTTCCAAGTTCCCTCCCTGGCATCTCCAAGGTAGGGCTGAGAGAGATTCCTGCCTGCAGCCTTGGAGAAGCCGCTGCCAGTCTGTGTAAATACTAAGCTAGATGGATCAAGGGCCTGACTTGGTATATGGCAGCTTCCTATTCTGAGGGATTCTCAGTTCTGAGGGATTCTCATACTTGCACCTCCAGAGGTTGTTGGACTACAGCTCCCATCATCCCCAGCCACAGTGCCATTCTGGGGGCCCAAGGTAACTCCTGGATAAATGAATTGTGATTAAAAATATATTTTTTTATTTTTCATTGGTTTATTTGTGACATATTTTTGTATAAACTGTAAACTGTTAGGGGGTGCCTTCTGTCAGGAGAGGCAAAGTATAAATCCATCCAACGGCAAGTAAGTGGGACAGCCTTTGGACTGAACTTGGTGTACTTTTGTCAAAACGGCTGGCTAGTGCATCAATTCACCATTTGCGGTTGAGCTTACCTGGTCTGTTTCGGTGAACGTGCTCTGCTCGTCATCCTCAATATCGGACTCCCCCACAGCAATGGGGACACAGATGGACAAGTCTGGGTTAGTCATGAAGTCATCATTGTGGTCTTTCACCACGGGCTGCGTCACTCGGTTTCTTTCAGTTCCCTCTTTGGTGTGGTTCTCCTTGTGGGTCTCCTCTTCTTTGCTAAATTCCATGGCAGTGTGGTTGTTGACGCAGTTGTGAATGACGGCTGGGTTCTGGGCTGCCAGCTTCATCATGGCCTTCTTCTCTGCTGTTGCCTTTGGCTGCCTGAGGACACTGCAGCAGAAATCCCACATGGCCCGCTTGGCGTAGTTAAGACCCCTGTTGATCCGTGCAAAGGCAAGCTGAAGGTTGTTCATCTCTCCATCCTCGTCTGGTGCCGAAAGGTTATCAGCACTGAACGAGCTCAACAGCAGGGCAAGGAACAAGTTCAGCACCTAGAATGAATTAAAACGGGATTAATCACCCTAAAGATTTAAAATTCAGAGTTTGGGCATCCTTGGGGATGTCATTCCAGTTTAACTCGGACAGATGTCATTCCAGTTTAACTAGGACAGACAAAAAGAAGTACGTCTTTACAAGACATGTGATTGATCAGTGCTGAAGTCTAGCTTAGATTATTATTATTTTGTAAAGGATTAGGACGCAACGACACATTGAATGAAGCCTGTTAGCATGTGCAAGGACCCCAATCTGGATTTGGACCATGGCTTGAGGGTGAAGGGGCCCTAACCTTTTGCTCTCTCCATGGTCCTGACTGGCAACCCTGAAGCTGCTTAAGAAAACAGGAAGCTGCCATATATTGAGTCAGACCATTGGTCCATCTAGCTCAGTATTGGCTATACTAGGGCTGCTTCACTTTTGCCCTCTAGCTGTTTCTGGAGTAAAACTCCCATCATCCCCAGCCACATTGTCCAATAGTCAGGGATGATGGGATTTGTAGTCCAACATCTGCAGAAAGGCTAAGTTGTCTTGCATCACACTGACCGGCAGCAGTTCTCCACCGTTCCAGGCAGGAGTCTTTGGGAAAGACCTGGAGGAAAGTCGTACCTGGACATGCTGCCAGGGATTGAACGTGGGACCTTTTGCATGCAAAGCAGTTGCTCTATCACTGAGCTACAGCCCCATCCTCAAACTGACTATACAGAAAAGCTCCTGTTGGCACCCGTGGCAGCTGTCCTTCCAGGGCAAAGAGTAGTCATGGGTGAGGGGTCTCAATCCTGATCAGAACTCTGATGGAGTGAGAGTTTTAAATAGCTGACCCCGATACACCACGGTCCCAGTTTGGACAAAGCCCGCCCCCCAGCTCCTATTTTGACCATGGAGAAAAGCTTAGGTCAGTGCCAGAGGGAGCTTTCTTTCTGGAAGAAATAGCAGTGGGAGGGGAAGGAGGTGATCTGAATCAAGACCATGGTGGGGCACAGGGTTAAAATAAACAAACCATGCTGTGGTCCCAGTTCAGATCTACACCCCCACACACACACCCCACACACCATGTGCTATTTAACAAAGGAAAAACAAGCATGTCCACCCTAGCAACGGGCTCAACGCAACATGCCGTTTGACCCTTAGCCAAATCTATGGACTGTGAAAGGTAAATGGCGCCTGCAAATACAAACAGAATCACACAATCATAGGATTTTAGAGCTGGAAGGGATCGCGCAGGTCTTCTAGTCCTGTCCTGCTGCTCCATGCAGGAATCCCTTTCCCATAGCTAACCAGACTCTGCTTGGAAACCTTCTGCCAAAGAGAGCCTACCACTACATGAGGTAGGCTGTTTCACTGTCAAACGACCCTCCCAGTTAGGAAGCTTTTCCTAATACCTGGCATAAACCTGCTTCCTTGCCATTACAATCCACTCAGGAGCAACAGAGAGCAAGTCTGCTCCTTTTTCTATGTGACACCCCTTCAGGTACTAGAGGACAGCTATCGTGTTCCCCCTGAGCCTTCTCTTCTGCAAGGTAAACATACCCAATACCCAGCAGTAGCTGGTGTGCGTGTTGCCAGGGAAGCGGTGAGAAGCACCTTTAAGGGGAAATAGGTGCTGACCTCTGCTACTGCTGTACCTGAACACTGCTACGAGCAGCAGCACAACGCCCAGCATCCCCTGCTGGCAGCCATGTGAGTGGCGGAGGCGATCTCACACGGCAAGGGGTGCTGGGCGGTGCGCTGCTGCTCGAAACAGCATTTAGGTGCAGTGGTAGCAGAGCTAAGCACCTATTTATTAATTTACACTTAAAGGTGCCCGAACTGGCCACTACTGCTAGTACCTTCAACTGTTGCGCATAGGACTTGGTTTCCAGGCTTTGCACTATCTTGACTGCCCTCCTCGGAACCCAGTTTATCAACAAAATGCAGGACCCCAACTTGGAGAGAGTATTTCAAGTGAGGTCTGACCAGTGAGCAGAGCGCGGACCGATTACATCTCATGATCTGGACACGATGGTTCTGTTAATGCCGCTTCAGATTGCATTTGCTTTTTTAACAGCGACACCACACTGCCGGCTCATGTTCATCTTGTCGTCCACTACGACCCCTAGGTTCCTTCTACATGCACTGCAGCCAAGGCAGACCTCCCCCATGGAAGCTCCATGTCCATAGGATGATCAGGCACAAGTGATAAATGACAGGAGATGAACAGCCAGGAGATTAAAGGCCCCGATCATGCTCTGCTTGTGGGTTTTCTTGGGACACCAGGCTGTCCAATGATGGAAACATAAAGCTGGGTGGGATGGTCCTTACTCTCACCCAGCAAAGTGATTCTTACACTGAAGGATGGAATTTGAGCCCAGGTCTTCCAGATCCGAGCTGGACCACTCTTGCTACAATCCACTTACATCAATGTTGTGGTATAAAACCATCTTCTGGGATGGGCTTCTCAAGTTCACTCTCAAGGCCCTGAAGATGGCCCCTGAAGATGTGCCTAGTCATATTCAATACTTTTCCCCAATTCCATGTGAGCAGTTGCTGTGCACACACAACTCCCCACTCCTCTGTTTTCAGGAAAGAGAAGACAAAATGCAATTTATCCTGACTTGCTCAAGAGCCCTTCCACAATCACTCAACTGCCATGACTTTTGCAGCCCACCGCTTGGGAATCGTGTGACCTACTTTGGGGGAACCCAGACATATGGTGAGAGACTGCCTTCGATCACTGCAATAACATTTCTGCCTTCAGAACAAGACTCTGGCTTCATTCTTACTGTGCAGAGTTAATGAAAGTGCTCCCAGAATTAAGTGCTTTTCAAAAAAGAAAGAAAGATTGCATTCTGCTTTTAACGTTGTTATGTTTATACCTCACACCACAGAATAGCACCAGTGTACATGCAGTTATTGGGAATGATGAGCCTGTCAGATTTCCAATCAAAAAGTCGTAGTGCAAAGGAACCCAGGATGTCACAGGCCCCTTGCCTGCCCCACAGAGTAGGAACAGGCCATAGCTCAATGGCAGAATCCATGCTTTACATGCAGAAGGTCCTAGCTTAAATCCTCGGCATATCAAGCTAAAAAGGCCAGGTAGAAGTCAATAGTAAGGATGTGTGAATTGTTCTGAGGTCGAATTGGTTCAACTCAGATTTGGTTGATTTGAGTTATTTGACTTCAAAACGAATCTGCCCAGTCACCCCAGGTCAAATTTGAGCTCGATCTCCCCAGATTTGATTCGAATCGATTCAAGATTGAAGTTTCACTTATTCATTCCCCCAGGTCTCCAGCTTTCATTAAAAAGAAAAGAAAAGGTAAGCTCTAGCCCTTGCAGAAGTGGCGTTATGGAGCAAAATGCGCAGTCACTATTTTTGAAATGTTTATACTCTTTGGTGTGTAATCACATTTCTTCATTATGAATCCCTATGAGGATTCATTACACACCAGAGTTTAAACATTTCAAAAATTCCTAGAATATAAACTGTGTACTCCACTGGCTTGCTGGTTGGGGGGTAGTTGAAATATGGGGTGCCACTAATCCCCCCCCCCACACCCGCAAGGCAGTGGGGTACTCAGTTCTTTTTTTTTTTTTTGAATTTTTGAATTGTTTAGACTCTTTGGTGTGTAATGAATCTTCAAAGGATTCATTATGACGAAAAGTCATTACACACCAAAGAGTATAAACACTTCAATAATAGTGACCACACATTTTGCTCCATAACTTCACTAGAGGGCTAGTGCTTAGCTCTTTTTTTCTTTTTCTTTTTTAATGAAAGCTGGGGATCCAGGTTAGGGCTGCTTTGAATCCCCATTATTCCCTATGGCGGAAATATACAAAATCAGTAAAAAAATAAAAGATTCATTAAAAATCAAGCGCTTTGAAATTTGAGTGGTGGGTTGCACCCATGGGATCTTACCCACCACCCCACTTTGGTATACCCTGGACCTTTAAAATTGGGTCAAATCAATTTGAATCCAAATCAAATCTGATCCGATTCAAGTTTACAGATTCGAGTTCAAATCAAATCTGGCTGATTCAATTTGACCTCGAATCAAATCACAAAAATAAATCTGTGCACATCCCTACTCAATAGGAAACAATCCTGCCGGAAACCTTGGAGAACTACTGCCTGTCAGAGCAGGCAGTGCTTCGGTCAGGTAGACCAATTATATGACTCAGTAGGAAGAAGCTTCATACGTTCTGAATGCCTCCCTGTTGTTTACACTACTCAGAAAAAGTAAAGGCGGGTTCTCATTACTTTTATGGCCACTAAGGATGGCAGACTGCAGTCAGGAAGAACATAAAGGTGCAGAAGAACTTATCCCTCTCCTAACAATCAGGTAGCTGTTTTTGTCCAATAGCTTCAGTGTCTCTGGCAGAAACGTCTTGATTCCTCCCCTGGGACTGAGGTGACCAAGCAAGGCAATTCAGCTTTGCTCTGCCCACCTGCTAAGTATTATTAAACTAAATATTAAATTTAATATTATATTAAATTTCCTTTAAATAGCAGAGTGGGGATCTGTGTGGTTTGTGTACAGTTGTAAGAGAGATCCTAGTATGCATTGTTAGTCTTTGGACTCCAACTCCCATCATCTCTCACCACAATGGCTATGAATGATGGGAGTTATAGTCCAACATCCTCAGGCACCCAAGGCTGGGGACTTCTACTCTTGCTCCATCCACCATCCCAGCTAGCCAGCAGAAACGTCCCTTGAGTTTCAGTAGAAAAGCATCCTGTCTGTGTTACAGTGCATTACTCATTGGAAGCCGCTTTGATTTGTGTCAGAAAAACATCGCAGTTGTGGCTGGGGATGGTTGTTGTAGTCCGACATCTGGGCAAAAGGGTCTTTACCTCCCAGTGTTGCCATGTGAATTCCAACAGAAGCTTTGTCAGAATTCTCCCTTTATACGAATACGACGGAAGTTTATATACCACTTTCCCGCAAAAGTTTTCAAAGAGGTGTACATAAATATAAATACATAAATAAAATGGCTCCCTGTCCTCAAAGGACTCACAATCTAAAAAAGAAACTGAAGAAAGACACCAGCAACAGCCACTGGAGGGATGCTGGATAGGGCCACTTGCTCTCCCCCTGCTCAATAAAGAGAATCACCACTTTAAAAAGGTGCCTCTTTACTCTGTTAGCAGGGTTCTCCCTTTCTACATTTCCTTTATACTTTGTGACTGGGGATGATGAACGAAGTCTGAGGACTCAGGATTAGGAATCCCTGAGCTAGAGTTTCCTAACAGCCTCCAAAGGCAGCACCACATATATGGTATTACAACTGTCCGACCGGGAGGTTCTCAAGGTATTATTTATTTATTTATTCGATTTATAAATCGTCCCGTCTGAAGACTCTGGGCAGTGTACAACAGGTATGCGTGCAGGGGTGCAGCTATAATTGAGCAGATGGGTTCAAAGAACCTGGGCCCCCAAGCTCCTGAGAACCCCCCCCCCCAGCTTCACCCCTCCCTATCTTCATTATCTCCCTCACTCCAAGGGGCCACCGGAGAAATGAGTGAACACGGGCCCCCTCTCCCCTAGCTACACCCCTGTGTGGGTGACAACCACCAGGGACACTTGGCCAAGTATCTCCTTCACCACAAAAGCTATGCAAGTAGAGATTCCTAGGTGTCTAAATACCAAATTCTGGATGGCATTTCATGAACACAGAACAGAAGGTTGCTGTCTCATCTGATTTCATTGTCTCTTTCTGTTTAATTACTAAAATCCAAACCTAAGAACTCTTGCAAAGCAGCATGACCTTAATTACGCAGCGACCACTTGGTCTGAAGTATCCTGTCATTATTAATCTATCAAGCACTCACCGTAATCACCATGATTAGCATGGATGCATGTTGGCATCAATGGCACATATCCCATTGTCCAGTTAGAATAACCTCCATCGTCCTCTGAAGTGAACAGACAGCTGCTTGAATTCAATGAAGGGACCAAAGCAATAAACCAAAGCAGGGAACAAAAACTGCTAATCACATGGTAGTAAAATGACCTTTTCAATTTCCATAAACTTCTGTTCAGCATAGAATTGTACACACAGCAGGGATGGCATTACAGTCACAAGAGTGAGTGACCACCTAAATACAGGCAGTAGTGTGGAATAGCATCGCTCAATGAGTGTGTTTCGCCCTGGGGATTCAGATTTCCCACCTTGAGAAACTGGGCTATGCCAAGTAGAATCTCATGTAGTTGCTCTGTATTTGAGAGCCAGTTGCAGAGGAGGTACCCATTGCATTGGAGAGAGAAATAATAAAAAGCTGCTCCTTGCTCACAGAGAAGAAAAGGTGAGTAGTCTAACATTTTAGAAACCTTCCAAGAATAGACAAGAAGTCGAAGCTTTGCACATTTACGAATACGAATACGATGAATATTTATATACTGCTTTACAAGACAAGTTCCCAAAGTGGTTTAAAGGTAAAGTGTGCTGTCGAGTCGATGTCGACTCCTGGCGACCACAGAGCCCAGTGGTTTTTCTTTGGTAGAATACAGATATAAATGAATGAATGAACTAATTAATGAATGAAATGGCTCCCTGTCCCCAAAGGGTTCACAATCTAAAAAAGAAACATAAGATAGGCACCAGCAACAGCCACAGCATGAATTATTGGAGAGGAGCTTTACTCAAATCCTGTGAAACTCAGCCTGAGATGACTTATTTGTTCTAAATTTTTAACATTACCATGTCAGAAAGAGAACCAATGAGTTGGCACTAGCATGAAAGCAGTCATCTTTATTTCTGTTGTTGTCTGGCCCTACAGTTCATACTACATCCAGAAACGATGTACAGGTGGCCCTCGTTATCCGCGGAGATTCTGTTCTCACCTACAACCGCGGATATTGAAGTTGCGGACAATGAGACTCAACTTGAGTGAATGGGAATTAAGTTTCTGGAAGCTTGGAAGAAAAAAAACCTTTTAAAGTCAGAAATAAGAGCAATAAAGTAACATACCACATTCTCCAGGTCTCCAACTGTCCAGCAATGCCCTCCACCCAAATTCTGCCAATTTTCAGCAAAAAATCACGGAGCTTTTTTTTTTTTTTAAAGAAAGAGCCACAAAATGGCTCTGTTCAGCAAAATGGTGGCCGGAAATTACCTCAGAGGTCATTTCCAGCTACCTAGGAACCATGGATAGGCAAATTTCAACTATTTTTAGAACCACGGATAATGAGGTTGAGTGTACATGGCTCGACTGAGGATATGCGAAACCGCAGGTGCTGGGACCATGGATAATGAGGGCCACTTTTATGTTTCTGGCTTCACTATGATTTATCTGATTAACGTAGACTGCTTTCCTATGTTCTCAAGAATAGAAAGCTTCACTGGATACCCACCAGTGGACATATATAAGAAAATTACATGCACTGATATTTTTTTAAAAATTCTGAACATCTGTTGAAGACAGCATCCAAAAGTAGCAATGGAGTGGGATAAAAACTGTGGATGTTGTTGGAAATCTGATTCCATGGGCAGGGCTCTCTAGCTTGTTGTGGCCTAGGGCAAAAATAGCTTGTGCCCCCGCTGAAGAATCCATTTTGCCCCAGTCTAGCTGTGCTTGTACTGCTCTGTGGTGCAGGACCCCTATAAGCACAGAGCCCTGCTTGACCACCATGCTAGCCCTCCAGACAGTCTTGCTCATCAATCTACTCCCTCTGCTCCAGATACCTTAAGGATAAGACAAAGACCCTTCTGGTTCAGTTGAAGTCTCTCTGAGGCTCCTTTCTCTTTCCCAGACTTACCTGGATCTCTAGCACAGAGGAGTCACAACAGGCACTGCAATGTGGTCTCTGTTCAGCCTTAGATGCTGCCGTGGGCATGCATAGAAGAATTCAGGGCTAATCCCTGGCTGTCCAAGCTCTGCTCACAGAAACCTTTAGTGCCAAATGGAGTCCCTACCACAGTGCTCACCATGCAGGAAAGTTTAGGGAGGGAAGAGGGAGGCAACAAAGAAACTCTAGAGGCATCTGAGGACAGTGGGATGGGGGGTGGGGGTTTATTCAACATGCATGGTTAGTTGGTTCAACCAAAAACACCATTGTGCCACCTGGACCAGAATTACAGCCACCATGGGACACGTGGCTTGCGGTGCACAAAACCAAGTAGAAGAAATACATGTTGATCAACCTGTGAGTAGGCATTCTTCCCATCAGTAGGGCAAAGCAGTTCAGGATCTATACCCACACCACGTATCCATAGAAGCATGGACTATTTCCATTTGCTACTTCCCTATTTAAGTCTTAAAAGAATTTCTTTTTCCACAGCTGCGTAACTTTATCCAAACACACCTGCACTTGTAGAGAGAGTATTTTTTTCATTCTGGGTATCATTTATCATAGGCTATTTGTTGTCTCTTACAGCCATTTTACAATACACACACACTCACACACAGATACCAAACACACTTAGGAGTCTGTGCTTTGAACCAAAATAAACTAAACCGGAGATATCATTGTGCGCTATTATTTTTGAACAGCCTGCCTTGGAGACACACTGTCTAATGCTTAGATAGATCAAACCATTTTAAGCACAATACCCATTTGCCTGCTATCTCCACCTTCCTTCAATTGCCTCTTCTGTTGCTCATACTGTGAAGAAAGATTTCTAACAATGCCCAAGGTGCATTTGTATGTGCTTTTCTAATACAAGAACAGCCCACAGTGAATCTGCTCCTCAGCTTCTGGACTAACTAATTCACTTCTGTGCTGTTCAGCCATTGCAAAGCTGGATAATGCTCGTTTTCATCCAGTATCAAAAATGGCAGCAATTAGTGACAGGAAATGACACACCCAGATCTGCTCTGGCATTAAACTGGAGTACTTAATGCAGTATTTGATTCCTTTCTCAAATGTCTGCAGAACTGATCCAAAATGGATTATGCCATTGGGCCCTGCCATAGGACAACAGGACCCTAGGCATCCTCTGAAGTCACCTAATGTAGTAACTGCTGAAGCTATGCAAGTCTGGGTCTGGAAGGGAGATTGTCATAGGAACATAGGAAGCTGCCATATACTGAGTCAGACCATACGTCCATCTAGTTCAGCATTGTCTTCATAGACTGGCAGCGGCTTCTCCAAGGTTGCAGGCAGGAATCTCTCTCAGCCCTATCTTGGAGATGCTGCCAGGGAGGGAACTTGGACCCTTCTGCTCTTCCCAGAGCAGCTCCAACCCCTGAGGGGAATATCTTACAGCGCTCACACTTCTAGTCTCCCTTTCGTATGCAACCAGTGTGGATCCTGCTTAGCTTAAGGGGACAAGTCATGCTTGCTACCACAAGACCAGCTCTCTTCCCATGGGAGGGAGGTCACTTTAAGAGACAGGGAAGGTGCTGCCTACCTGCCAGCCCCCGCCCAGCCTCTTTCCCCCTGCTGGCGCTCTTCCAAAAAGCAGCTGCACTGGGCTGCAGAGTGCCTGCTTGCAGTTGGGATCAGCATCGACATGCAAATGGCCAATGCAGCAGTGCCTTCCCTGCTCCTTAAGGCGACCCCTGCCCCTCCAAACGGGTTTGAATGCCAGTTGCCGGAACCGGTTCAGCGCTCCTAGAAAGGAGCGCTGAATGGTTCCATGCACATCCCTATGTCTGGGAACTCTGTATATGCCAGCGCTGCACACCATGGGAGTCGTAGTCAAGCATTTGCAGGAGGACCTAATATGCGTGAATGAAATACATGCGTGAACGAGTCTCAAGTGTAGAGAAAGCAAGTGTAGCTCAGTGACAGAGCATTTGCTTTGCACGCAGAAGGTCCCAGGTTCAATCCCTGGCAGCATCTTCAGGTAGGGCTGAGAGAGACTCATGCCCCAAACCATGGAGAAGCTGCTGACAGTCAGTGTACAGCAGACAGTACTGAGCTAGATGAACCAGCGGTCTGACTAAGTATAAGGCAGCTTCCTATGTCCCTATGTAAGTGATGCACATGCATGCCTGCATGAACTATCCCAAAGACACTTTACTTTCAGAAAGCACGGGCATATATTTCTCTTCCATCACCTCCTGGGTGCCTTCAGTGTCTCTAGGGTAGAAATCCATAAACGGAAGGCATCAGAATTGCTGCTTGCTTGTGTCCATCAATATCTGTCTAGATAACAAAGCACTGCCTTCTTCCCTTCACAATCAGGACCCAACACTGCTCAACCTGAGTTTTCAGGAGGAAAAAAAAATCCTGTCACTTGCAATACATTATGGAATTAGAGCAGATGTAACATCTCTGTTGCTGTGGTTACTGTCCTTATCTGAACAATCATATAGTTCACATCTGAATCCCACCCCCACGCTCATACCGGTTCCGGGTTTGGTTTGGTTTGCTTTGCTTTCTGTACCTTTATTACAGTTTGTCAAACACAAAAGAACATAAATCTACATTTTGGCAAAGGTTCTCTCTTGACTTCAAAATTAAACAATAAATTCATTCTTTTCCCCAGAGGCCTTCATTTCTCATCATTCACAGAGGTTACTGAGTGTTGACAGCACTCATTCAACTCCTTGCTGTTCAGGGCAGACAATCCTCTTGCAGGTTTGAGAAGAGGGTCGCCAACAAAATGGTTGTTCCTGGGACAGTGAAGCTCATGGCATTTGGGCAGACACACAAGTTTTTGAAGCAGTGCAGCCACTATGTAAGTCCCCCACTTGATTCAACTTGAAGACCTTATTACTCTCCTGGATTGAGTTCTAAACACACAACACAACCCCAGATATTGCAAGTTTCAATCAGAAGTTAAATGTGCACAGCACTGATTGGCTAGCAACGGTGCTGTCACAAGGAAATCATCCCCCAATCCTCAGAGCAATCTTAAAAATAACTAAAAAGGTGATAAATTAATGGCTCAATAATCATGTGTCACACGGGGGTGGGAGATGATGCAAATGTGATCAGTCTGCATGATTCACTGGCGGGGAGGAGGGCATGGGTGAAGACTGATTTGCTGATATGTGGACCTGGCTTCCAGCTGCCAGGCCAGGATGAAGCTGGCTGTGGCTTGCGAATTGACTGTGAGCTGTTTTCATGGTATGTCTGTCTTTCCCCTTAGACTCTATGTGAGTCATTCCGCAGTCAACCACTGAACATCTCAGCAACCTCCACTTACACTGACATTTATTCTGACCCAGGGCCAGCATCAGGGAGCAGAATTGTTGGGCAGCTGCAGACAGCCCAGGCAAAGAGCCCACTTGCGATCCCTGACAGCATCTCCTGTGGGTGCTGGTGGAACAGCTTCCTCAGGGTCCATCCAAGTAGGAAAGGGTCCATGGAGGACAGTATGTCATGGGCCTCCTGAAGGCTGGTTCTCCAAGGTAGCAGGCAGAGGGGTCTTGTCATCAATAGCTACCTCCAGCTAGGGGGCCCTTCTGCAAGCAAAGCATATGCTCCGCTACTGAGCTGTGGCCCCTCCCCAATCTAGCCAGTGGAGCTGATGTCAGAAAATGGCTGGGATGTGTTGTGTTCTGGCTTGAGTCTTACACCAAAGCTTGAGTCTTGCCTGCTGAGATCTCAAAAGTCAGAGCGGGGCCGGGCTGGCTTCAGTTAGCAGGAACATTTGAGCTCTCTCGGTGGCTAGCCGAAAGAGAATACATGCTAGCAAAAAATATACACCGCTCCATCATGCTGCCAGTCAAGGTAAACAATACTGAGCTAAAGGGACCAAGAGTCAGATTTGGCACAAGGTTGCCACTGCTGCCAAGAGCTCTTTTTGAGAGCCAGCATGGTGTAGTGGTTAGAGTGTTGGATCACGACCAAGGAGACCCGAGTTCAAATCCCCATTCAGCTATGAAACTCACATGGGGCCCGTCCCATTTCTAACCTACCTCACAGGCTTGTTGTGAGGATAAACATAACCACACTGGGCTCCTTGGAGAGAGCAGTATATAAACATAAAAATAAATGATGAAACAATGAAATACATAAATAAAGGCAGCTTAATATGTTTCTTACTCCAGAGTGCACGCAGTTCCTGCCAGAAAGTGCATAAAATTGCTCTTTGCCTGTGGCTTCTGTAAACTTCATTCCTTTCTGAAATACTGAAACCAAAGAGGCTGCAAGCAGAAGCAGTACAGAGAGATGATTTCACTGAATTGGCCCTGTAGAGCTCCGAGAGAAAGCTCTGAGAGATCCCATTATCTAATCTAACTCCTCCCTGTGAAAAGAATCATTCCCTACAACAGGAGTACATTTTTTAAACCCTTTGAAAAACCCCGAACCAGCAGAAAGTTTATAATAGGAAACACTCCTTCCAAAAGCCATTTACATGACTTGTTCTCTTCTTTATTGTTCCTTTGGGTTCCCCCCCCACCCTTTCAGCTTTTTGAACTGGGATAAGAGGCTTATCCCGCCCAGCCCACTTCCTCCTTTATCCTGCAGTAAAGTCATAATCTGGTGCTTTTGACATCCTCTGCTCTTGATTTCAGATAGGCTATGAGATCACGAGTGCAGCCCTTGGCACAAGCCTTCATAGTCAAGCGGGAAGAAAGCTCAAGGTATAGAACAGGGCTGCACAACTTAGGCCCTCCTGCAGACGTTGGACTACAACTCCCATCATCCCTCACTACTGGCCAGCATGGCTGGGAATGATGGGAGTTGCATTCCAGAAATGCCTGGTGTGTTTGGCTCACCTGGAAGTTATCTAGACATGGCTTCATGCCACAGGATATCTGAAGAGCGAATCTGCTTCTCAGCAGATTCACAGCTTTTTAATTTGGGGGATTCAATGAACCATTCACACAGGGTTGGCTCCTCTCCGCATTTCCTGCAGATTTTTTTCCCTGTGTGTGTTCCCACAGCTTGCTCCAGGTTTTTTCTCCAACCAATCACATCCCAGAAGAGGAGGCGAGAGACCTTTTTTGTTTTTTGTTAGTTTGAAAGTCGGCATTCCACAAGATTGACTAGTCCAAACAACAGAATGCTTAACCCAAAGTGTTATCTCAGTGAATGTATCTGTGTAGATGTTCATCACTCCCAATTTTGGAGGGTAATTTTTATCTTTATGGAATGCATAACAACTGAGGGATCCTCTAAGATAGTGTATTTGTGTGAACAAAATCAATGGGGTCTATTTTTCAGTGATTCCTTCCCCACCACACACATGAATTATCCTAAAGTTTCCTTTCTCGACTTGCAAAAAATGAATGAGAAGATGGAGAGATGCTAGCCTGGGCTGACTTCTTGACAATTCACATTTTGACAGGCCTTAATTAGTATTAGGGTCCACCTAGAACCATACCAAACTATGTGAAGCAAGAAAAAAAGCCCCTTTGAGCATGTGCAGAATGCCATTGAGGTCACAACCAAGTCCAGGACATCAGTCCCGTCACCTCTCATTTTTGAAAATTAAGCTCTGACTTTCCAACACACGGTGAAAAGCCACCCCCTCCATTAGCCCCCCCCCACCAAATGAAAGTTGCACCAATACTTTCTTTATAATGGTCACCACCTGCCAAGACAGTTCTCTGAGCAGATTGGGGGCAGGGCGGGTTCTGCCTTCCATTTCAAAACAATGAAGCTCCATAGAACTTAATGGTCTATCGCAGGGTTAACCAAAGGCCTTTGACCATTGTGGCTGGGGATGATGGGAGTTGTAGTCCAACAACATCTGGGGACCCAAGTTTGAGAGCCCCTGGGATAGACCATTATGAAAACTGCCATTCCTGCATGAAGAACTGCATGAAGCCCCCACTCTGTTCAGGCATTGTGCAAACTGGGGGTTCTGTACTGTACAGTCCCCAGCCCCAGTGGCCTTTGGTTGGGGATTATGGGAGTTGAAGTTCAATAACATCTGGGGACTCAACGTTGAGAATCCCTGACGTACAGCATCCTCCAGGAATGCACTCGACAGCCCCACCCTTGCCATGACGTGCAAAAGCCTGCCCCCTGGTCTCCATGGTTACAGCATTTGTCTGCAAAGACAAACACTGTACTTGTGAAGAGATTCTCCCCATGATTAGAGCACTGGGGTACCCCAGTGCAGCACTTGTCTCTGTAGACAAACCCCATTAAGCATGGAGAGGGGGCAACGTTTCACCTGTGTCACGGTGGGGGCAGAGCCTTCAAGCATGTTCCCATGGATGCTATATAGTACCACTAGTTTGCATAATGGCTGAACAGGGTGCCAGTATTCTGGAAATCAAAATTTAGCAGCTCTAAGGCAGCCCAATCCTATTCATGTCTACTCCAAAGTAAGCCCTGCTTCATTTTATCTCTACCAAGTAACAGAGCAAAACACTCCTACTTCTAACGAACGATACATACGAGCATTTTTAATTCTTATAGTCATTCATTCCTGTACAATTCTTATTCCAAAGAGGGAATTTACATATATCAGGCTGAAAGTGATGGCTGGTTCAACTTTGCACTTCCAAATGTATCATTTAAGAAGGAGAGGATTTTTTTAATATTATTGTGAATATTACTATTACCACCACCATCAATAGGCATGCCACTTTACAGAGTAACAACCAGGAGCAATAACTGTGTCTTAGTTAACCACAATTAATAATCACTCCATGCCCCAACCCCAGAGAAAATAGCTATGCCAATTTTCGGGGAGAAATGCTATCCCTTTTTAACGGAGCTTTGCAGAATGCCATTCAACATTATGCCATTCAGCTCTGGCAAAAAGCACATACTAGTTAGAAAGCAAGGGAAATCATAGAGCTTGTTACTGCTCTATAGAATTTAATAGATAAGAGCAGCTTTACACAACTTGTAATCCTGCTATACACAGAGGCGATTCTCACGACCCTGTAAAACCAGGCTACGGGAGCCCAGCCCGTTTTTGCGCGGTCGTGTGCAGCACCAGGAGCCACGTGGCTCCCGGCTACTAGCCCTCCTAATGAGGTTAGTGGAGCTAGCACTCCACTAATCCCGTTTCCCTGATCGTGAGTCACCACGACATGGCTCTGTGCCACAGTGCCTCACGAGGAGCTTCCCGGTGTCGAGGGACTCCCCAGAATGCCCCACATACTTGCGCGGGGCATCCTGGGATTTCTGGGAGCCAGGTGGCCCCCGATCCCCGCTGCTCCAACCAGCTCCATGACGGAGGCGGTAATCACGTGGGCGACAGATCCAGCCACCCAGGGAGGGCTGAATGCTCATGTGCAGGGAGAGTGGATCAAACATGCTCTCCCTGCCAAACCCCTTCTGGCTCTCCACACTGCTCGTGTGGAGACACACACACACACACACACACACACACACACACACCAAACACAAGAAATTTACCTAGCCTCTCGTGGGCCGCTATACATGGCTATTGATATTGGTCCACAAATACTGGCCTTGTTTACTAGTCAGCTGTTATCTGTGGTTGCCACCAACTCCCTCCCCATTCCTCTCTTAAATGCTTTGGTACAGGCAGAAGGCTTAGAAAAGAGATAGGATTTTGTTTCATTTGTGCTACAGTGAGTGAGACTCCATTGTCCCTCTCCACGAGCCCTCCAGCACTCGTTCAGAGTGTATGAGAAAGAGAAGCGTCTCTTTTACTTTGCATTGTTGCATGGACAAAATAAGAACATGAATACGACAAATATTAATATACTGCTTTTCAACAAAAGTTCCTAAAGTGGTTTACATAGATATAAATAAAATAAAATAAAATAAAATGGCTCCGTGTCCCTAAAGGGCTCACAAACTAAAAAAGAAACATAAGACAGGCACCAGCAACAGCCACTGGAGGGACAGCTGGGGATGGACAGGGCCAGTTGCTCTCCCGCTGCTAAATAAAGAGATTCGCCACTTTTAAAAGGTGCCTCTTTGCCCAGTTAGCAGGGGACAACTTTGCTCCGTTAGCTGGGGGGCAATAAGAAACAGCAGAAATCTCTCCCCCTCTGTTCAGAAGAGACTAGGGATGTGAGAATCAGCTTGAGCTGGAGCCGGTTCGCCATTGAATTTGGCTAGCTCAAGGGCCCCGCCCAGCTTGCCCTTGAGCTGAACCTGACCCAGTTCGGCTCAAACTTAAGCTGAACCTCCTCGGCCAGTCCAAGGTTTCTAACAATTTTTTTTAAAAAAGAAACTAATCGCCTCCAGGGTGCTGTCATGGTGGGGGTCTCTGGAAGTTCCCTCTCCTCCCACCGGCCTCCCCCCAGTCTCCAATCCGCCCAGTTCAGGCCATTTTAGTCCATTTTTGGACCATTCTAGCCATTTTGGAGTGCGCCGCGCATGCACACTGGCCATCTGCATGAAGTGGGTTCTGTGTGACTGGGCCATCTGTGTGACCTGTTGCGGGGGGTGGGGGTGGGCAAAATCAAACATGCCCAGTTCCATTTTGAGTCCGGTTCAGACTTGAACCAAACCAGGCATACAAGTTTCTTGCACACCCCTAGAAGAGATTCCTGCTGTTATTTTACCTTCTCCAAATATGAGTCAAATAAGAGCTCTAAGGAAGGGATCCATATTGTGTGCTCACCAGGCAAGCGGATTTGCCAATGCTTGTCTATTGGTCTGTGCATTCAGCCTGGTGGAGCACACATTCTGTAGTTCTAGATAAGAATTCTGAAATATGAATGCCCATTTCCTGTGACGGGAGAAGGGGCGTCGGGTCCCCAATTGAGCACAGGTCCCCAGTGAGCTCAGAGCCCCAAATTTCATCAGCCCCTTCCCTCCTCCATGGTCTCTTCATGAAAGGAAGTGCTGCAGTGGAGGCACCTGCAGAGAGCATGATGGGGGAGATCTACTAGCCTCGCTTATCTCTCTGCTGCTTCATATGTGTTATACTATGGTAATAAGAGAGTTTCCAGAAACACATGTAATTATTCTTGCGGGGGGTATGATTTTATTTAACAAATTTCTATACTGCCCCAAACTAACGATTCTGGGCAGTTTACAATACAATACAATTAAAACAAAATTAAAACATTAAAACGATTTAAAATTGAAGACATGTTAATAACAAAACTGTAAAACTAATTAAAAGCCTGGGTGAACAGATGTGTCTTGACTGACTTTTTAAAAGTTGTCAGAGATGGAGGAGGCCTTTATTTTAACAGGGAGTGCATTCCAAAGCCTCGGGGCAGCAATGGAGAAGGCCCGTCCCTGAGTAGCCACCAGATGAACCAGGGGTAACTGTAGACGAACCTCTCCAGATGATCTTAATGGGCAGTGGGGATCATGGTCCATTAAGATCTCTTAAATACTCCGGGCCTAAACCATTGAGGGCTTTATAGGCTATAACCAGCACCTTGAATTTTGCCCAGAAACCTATTGGCAGCCAGTGTAGTTCTTGCAATACAGGAGTAATATGGGCTCTCTGAGATGACCCAGAGACCAACCTGGCTGCCTCATTCTGTACTAACTGCAGTTTCCGGGCTGCATACAAAGCCAGCCCCACATAGAGTACACTGCAGTAATCAAGTCTCGAGGTTACCAACATATGTTCTGAGGTCATTTTTTCCCCAAGAAACGGATGCAGCTGGCTTATCAGCCAAAGCTGATAAAAAGTGCCTCTGGCCACCGCCTCAACCTGGGACACCAGAGAGAGGTTTGGATCCAGAAGCACTCCCAGACTACCTGATCATTCCAGGGAAGTCTGACCCCACCCAGAACAGGCAGATCAAAATAGTTCCAACCCTGCACAATAAGTACCTCTGTTTAATCTGGATTCAGCCTCAATTTGTTATCCCTCATCCAGCCCATGGCCATCTCCAGGCAGGCATTTAGGGAGGTTATGCCTTCTCCCGATGATGCTGACATGGGGAAATAGATTTGGTTGTCATCAGCATACTGATAACACCCTGCACCAAATCTCCTGATGATCTCTCCCAGTGGATTCATGTAGATGTTAAACAACAATGGAGTATCGAAGGCTGCAAAAGAGATCCAAAAGGACCAAGACAGTCACACTCCCTCTATCGATTCCCAATTGGAGATCAGCCATCAGGCCAACCAGGGCAGTCTCCACCCCACGATCTGCCTGAAAGCCAGTTTGACATGGGTCTTGATAATCAGTTTTCTCCAAGAGTGCCTGGAGCTGGGAGGCCACCATCCTATCAGTTACCTTGCCAAGCCATGGAAGGTTGGCGACAGGCCTGTGCTTTCTTAACTCCAAGGGATCCAATGCAGGTTTTTTCAAAAGAGGTCTAATAATTACCTCCTTGAAATAAGGAGGAATCCTGCCCTCCCTCAGAGAAGCATTTATGATCTCTACCAGACCTTCTACAACATGATTTATTTGTTTTTAATTTATTACATTTTTATACTGCCTGATATGTAGATCTCTAGGTGGTGCACAAATCTCAACATTAATATTACAAGTTAAAATGCATAAAACACAATAAAAACAATATAAAACAAATATTTAAAATTATTAGAATTCCAACTAAAAGCTTGCAAGAACAGGGATGTCTTGAGGATCTTCCTGAAAACAAACACAGAAGGAGGTGCTCTTATTTCAGCAGGGAGCACATTCCAAAGCCTTGGTGCAGCCACAGAGAAAGCTCGGTCCTGAGTCGCCACCAGACGAGCTGGTAGCAACCGTATCTAGACCTCTCCAGAAGATCGTAAAAGGTGGGAAGGTTCATGACAAAGAAGGCACTCTCTTAAATAACCTGGTCCCAAGCTGTTAAGGGCTTTACAGGTAATAACCAGCACTTAATGAAGATGTTTAATTCTCAAAGGGGGGGCTGTGGGCCTGGGGCTCAGATTTTTAAAAATATCGAGCAACACCCCTAGATGGGGGCATCATGATACAGGATATGGAATGCCCTTTTAAGGATGTATTGGTATGACAGCATCCCATATATATCCAATCTGAGGTAGTAATGAAAAACCCAGAGAGCAGGCATTATCCCAGAAAAGGGCAGGTATATCTCAGGACACGCAAACGTACACACACCTGCTCAACACGTCTGCACAGCCCATCCTCGTTGACACCGAATGTGTGTGCTGTGATTATTTTATTTCCAGGGCATTCCCTTGAACAGAGTGGGCAAGAGGGCCCTAAAATAAAAGATCATCAAGAAATACATCCCAAGTCAGGGTCTCCTGAATTGTCAGGGGAGAAAGGAGCAGAAGATGAAATATAACAACAGGCACATCTTGCTGTCTGTTTAAAAAGAAATAGTGTCTCTGCTCCTATGCTCCCAGCTGGTTGTAAATTCCCTGAGTCAACAACTCATGTCTCTCTGGACCATAATTGTGCCAGCAGCTGCATTAACTATACTCCACCTTCCCCTCCTGGAGGGAAAGTGGTGTACCCTGCTTTCTTTATAGTTTCCAGATGTTGTCAGCATTCTGCAGTGCATGTGGGTACAGAGAGAATGTCCTAGGCAATCAGTGGCAGATGTTCAGCAGTAACTCTGCCCACTAGAGCACATCCTGGCCATGTTTTATTGATTCATTACAAGGACAGCCTGCTTTCCCTTGGAGAATTTCACCGTGGATGGCATTCAGGTCCCAGGCAGTTTCCTGTGCAGGCCCCGGCCGGGTGAGACCTCCTTTGCTTTAACAATGTAATCGCATCACATGCCTTCAAGGCTGCTCTTGGGGCTCTGCTTTAGCTTCGAGACCACCATGTTATCTGTTTCATGGGAAGCTCCAATCTACAGAAAATGAGTCAGATTGAAGTCTCATTGAAATCAACTGAATTTAAGTCACTCTCTCTCTCTCTCTCAGAATACTGTAACTTTAGGGTAACTCAATGAAATTGTTTGGAAGCAGATTAAGGAGGGCAAAAGATGGTACTTCTTCACACAACACATAATTTATGGGAGTTGCTGTCACAGGATGTGGCAATTTGCTTAGAAGGCTATAAAAGGGGATGAGACAAATTCTTGGAAGAGGAGGCAAAATGGAGTCTCCAAGGTCAGAGACCATGGAGGGCCAGTGTTCTCGCTAATTTTTTTCATCTCTGTGCGAAATGAATTTTGTTCTGGGAGGCAGTATCAAGGCACTGTGTGCACACGTGCATTCAGAATGGGGCCTTCCTAATTCAATCTGAGCGGGATCTAAAATGTGTGAGCGCACGCACACATGCATGCCTTAGAGGGAACACTGGTGAGGGCTATTTGAGTCCCTTTGAGGCATCTGGTAGGCTACTGGAGGAGCACAACATTAATCTATCTGTCTATCTATCTATCTATCAACTGCTTTTCAACAAAAAATGTTCTCAAAGTGATTTACATAGCAAAGTTTTAAGAAAATGATTCGCTGTCCTAAAAGGTCTGTGAATCTAAAAATAAATCCAATAATAATAATAAGTAATAAACCCAAGGTAGACAGACACTAGCCACTGCCACCATTGTGCAGTGGAGAAGTAACTTGCCTAGGGAGCAAGAGGTTGCTGGTTCAAATCCCCGCAAACACCTATATCGGGCAGTAGTGATATAGGAAGATGCTGAAAGGCATCATCTCATACTGCGCAGGAGATGGCAATGGTAAACCCCTCCTCTTCTACCAAAGACTACCACAGGACTCTGTGGGCGCCAGGAATCAACACCGACTCGACGGCACAACTTTACTTTAGACAGACACTAATAATAATCAACACCGACTCGACAGCACAACTTTACTTTAGACAGACACTAATAATAGCCACTGGATGGAGAGTGAGCTGTGGTTCGACAAGGACAGTTTCCCCCTCTCTCTCTCTCTCTCTCTCTCTCTCTCTCTGCTAAATAAGAGAAGCAGCACTTTAGAAGGTGCCTCTTTGTCCAGTTAGCAGGACAGAGATGGACCTTTGATTCAATTTAGCAGAAGTTTCTTATGTTCTAGTCCTGACTAACAGGTCCCACTGATTTTAACTGTCTCTGGACTGGAGGCATAATCTCTCCTACAGCACACACATAAGGAAACTCAGTTTTGGTTGTGTATCACTATATTGCTGGCCCCTAAAAGTGTTTATTATAAACTGGGAACATGAGCATATATCCATATTCATGGTGGACACCAACAGTTACAGCACAGTCTACCAAGAAACTGGTCCCTGCACAACAGATGCTGTATATGATCTTTTGTGGAGCTGCATTTCAGTCGGATTTGCCCAAGAAAATGGCCTGGTAGACTGCCGATTATAAGATTGCCCCACAAATGGTCTTAACTGAGTTGCTTAAATGAAAATATCTTAAAGGCAAAACATCCCATGCTTGCTTTTGCTTGAGTGTCCAGTGGTAGCTACTCTCGAAAGTGGAAACTGGTTTTATTTTTCTTGGAAAAACATATCTGAGCTCTGCTTTAGGGGATGTGTAACATTAAGCCCTATCAAGTCATGGCTCATTGGTTCACGCTGTGTTACCTCCGGAACAGAGCGTCCCCTTTTTCATAATGCTATTTGGAAATCAATAACAAATTCCTTCACTTTGTAAACATTTTATAAATGTGGAGAAACATGGCCCTGGGCCAACCTCAATCCCAATATGGTTCCATTCACTGTCAGTTTCAGAGGACATCTGCATGCCACAGGACAGGTTTTCATGCCTATTTTGGAAATCCCGGGGCCCGAGATTCAGATAAGGAGCTGGTGGCAGAAGCAAAAGAGCTAGACTTGAATTTAAATGGACAACTCTGGGAAAGTAACTCTCATGAAACTGAAATATCATCAGGTACAGAGCAGGGGGTGGAGCGAACATTTATTACTGGGCCAGTGGGGATTCAATATGTACAGCCATGTTTGTTCTTGAGTTGTCTGCTTAAGTGCACAACCCATTAAATACAATAGTAAAATATTAAAGGGATGATGTTTTATATTGGGGCTGGGATCACATGAGAGAAGCTGGAGGCCAGTTTATACATGTAACAGAATAAAGCTTTTCCTGCACTGCACCATTTCAGGCTGGAGGTGGGGAATCACATATTTGCAGAATCCTCTTCCATCTTTTTTTTTTTTTTTTTAGGTTTTCCCTGAACATGGAGAGACAGCACATTCCCCTAGCCTTTTTTCATGCCATTTTTCAAAGTACACAGAGTGGGTTTTTCTTCCTCAGAAGACACTATTCAAATCTGTGATTCTCCACTTGCACTGAAGTGGTGAAGTACAGGGAAGTTTAACTTCTGCTGCTGCTAAACCAGTTCTGACTGTTTGAAAAGCAGAAGAACAGCTGACCTATTCCCTCCAATCAGGAAGAGCCAGTTTAAATTTCCTGCTCAGCTGTGGAACTCAGGGGAGGACCTCGCACCAGTCTCCCTCTCTCCACACGGCCCACTGCTGCTTCACAGGGTTTTTGAGAGGATGCAGCGAGGATGCAGCAGGGGGAGGGGAAGATCCTTAAGCTCCTTGGAAGAAATGGAAGGATAAAAATGATACAAACTAAAACTCCTCCTGTGCTCCATTTCATTGGTTCTACGCAAGAGTTCAATTCTGCAAATTCAGCATTTATTGAGCAAAAAATCCGGAGCCTGCAATTCCAGGAGAATGAAGTGCACGCAAAAGGGAAATTTGTGAGGATATTTTATCCAGCTTAAACAGCACCTGGCTGTGAGTGTGGGTGAATTAGGCTCAGGACTTTGGTAGGGGGGCTTTAACCCTTTTCACCTAGGGTTGCCAGGTCCAAATGGTGAAAAAGGTTGAAATCCATCACCCCCAAAAGGGGACACGTTTCACACATTCCCCAAAAAGTCTCCACTTTGCATAAAATTTGCAGATGTTTTGTGTATTATCTATCTATCTACCGCCCAAAATGCAAGTCTCTGGGCGGTTTACGACAAAACAATAAAAATAACAAATAAAAAGGTTAAAACATGACAACAATTTAAAATTTAAAAGGTTAAAACTATTAAAAATCAAACAATTAAAACAGCATCTAATTAAAAGCCTGGGTGAACAAATATGTCTCAACTGCCTTTTTAAGTTGTAAGAGAAGGGGAGGCTCTTATTTCAGCAGGAAGCGTGTTCCAAAGCCTCCGGGCAGCAATGGAGAAAGCCCATCCCTGAGTGGCCACCAGACCGAAAAATATGTGTATTTTGATAAAAAAGGGAGAATTGGAGAATAAACTCAGCTCACCACTGTGAAGCGGATGACCAGGTGAGCTGCATGTCTGCCCAGTCTGCTAGGTGCAGAGTTCTTTCTCAGGGCTCCTGCTTCGGAACCGTAAATTCATCTCCAGGTTAGGCTTCCCACACACCCAGTCCTCTCTCCTCCTCCCCCAGGGGTCACCCAGCCTGGTCTCCACAGCCAGGCCAGCAACTTCACCTCTTGGCTCGAGGCAGGGCAGCCAGCCAGCTACCAAGCCAGCCTCTTGGTATACTGGCCCAGTGGTGCATGCATGGTCTCCCCCTCGCTTGCTGTTCTCTACGACTACAAATATTTATAGACTGCTTTTCAACAGGAGGTTTCACAGTGGTTATCCAAGAAAAATAAATAATAAGATGCTCCCCTATGCCCAAAGGATTCACAATCTGTAAAGAAACGCAAGGTAACACCAACAACAGCCACTGAAGGGATGTTGTGCTGGGGCTGGATAGGGCCAGTTGCTCTCCTCATGATAAACAGAAGAGATTCGCCACTTTAAAAGGTGCCTTTTTACTCATTTCTCCAGTTACTTCCTGACTTGCCTCCAGTGGCAAGGACACCCAGAGAAGAGCCTCTGCAAGAGATCTCAGTGCACATTTTCCAAGGTAGAAGCCATTTTTTAATCCATGGTGCCCTATGATGATGCTGTGACTCAGAGCAGATGAGTAATTATAATGGCACTAGAGGGTGTCCCCCCCCCCGGCGCTAAAGCAAGCCCCCTGAAAGGGCTACAGGTAGTTACTTTTCATTTAATTTTTTAAAAAGTTCACAGACCTGCCGGACCGGAGTGGTGGTTCAGTTCCAGTCCGGACGGAACCGGGGGGAGGGAGTTTCGGTTCGATCACGAACCCCTGGACCGAACCGTCGGACTGCAGAGCGCCGGACCGGTTCTGCACATCCCTAGATCTGAACACACACTTCAGCCCGACATTCTCACCACTACATCTCAGGGGCTAACCATTCCCTATATCTATTCCTGAAAAAGCTGACAATCTTATGATCTTATGGATGCATAATCAGAGATGGTTTACTTAAACACAGGGCATAATCAGCACCTGCGGGTGAAAGAGAAGTACAGGCAGGTTCAGGGTAACCTGCAACTACATCAATTTTACAACAACCCCAAATGCTCTAATATAACTAAATGGGACAGAATGTTCACAGGGACAAAGGGCAGTTAACAGACAACCAGGTGGGCAGGACTAATAGATCTCAGTGTGAGAAATAGGGGGAAAGGGCTTGGTGGAAAAATTTGTGCAGAAGATTTTTCACTTGAAGAATACTGTCATAACCCTTTCTCCTTCTGAGGAGGAGAAGTGTCTAAAACTTTCACCACGCTCAGGCGTAGGCTCAGATAACATATACAAGCCAGGGATATGCTGCAACATTTTGTTGTGGCTCCATACTTGTAAACTAAATATTTGAAAAGATAGAAGGGGCTGGGGGGGGGAAGGAGGAGGGGTGGAGTGGGGTTAAGAGAGCATTTTAAGACAGCACTAGCTAGAAGCCTCGCAAGCGGAACAGACGCAAATCAGATCATAAACGGGATGACAATTGTTTCGAGTATCTCACGCTTGTGTCCCAAAATGTGCTTATTCATCTGCTAGAGCTTCCTCTCCTTGGCTAAGCGGGATGTGTCTGGAGATGAATTCACTCTGTTTAATGAGGTGTCCAAGGTGATATAATATACTCCGACTCTTCTCTCCTTATCTCAGACGTTGCCTGAGGCTTCCTGGCCGCTTCCCAGATCTCTCTAATGCTCCTTCCTATGGCGAGGGCTCTGTGTATTTCCGCAGTTATGTCATGCAACCAGAGGCCCTGGTATCCGGCGCAAGATTCAGCATCACGAGAGTCTACACTTGCACTTTTCTACATAGAATGTATGTTTCTAGTCCTTCATTTCAGTTCCGCAGAACACCCATTAATCATGACAGCCCCTTTAAAAAAACCCGATGATGATAAATAATAGTGGGCCCTAAGACCCATTAGTTTCATGAAAGCTTAACATGATAGACTCTGCTGGGTGGATCTCCTGCTAACTGAGCAAAGAGGCACTTTAAAAAAGTGACTCTGAATGTTCTGGTCCCAATCTGGGGTGATTTGTTTTGTACCCAAATCTGGGCAATTGAGCACAGGGGGGATTTGTTTTGTCTACAAATTACCCAAATCAGCCAGATTTGAGTACAAATAACTTTGTACCCGAATCGATTCGCACATCCCTACCACACTTGTTCAATAATTTCTTTGCAATGCATAAGGTCTAGAAACACCCCGTATTTTAAGAAAATGAAAAGTGAGATTCCCAGAGAGCCCAATTCTGTACCCTCTACTAGATTCTATACCATTCCTTTTTCTACACTCCCGTGGAATCTTGACATACCACAGAACCTCGCTCATATTCTCCTCCATAGACTTATTTTCCGGGTCTTACACTCCAGAGTTCATATTTTGTATTTATTCTACAGTGGAAGAAACGTCTGCCTACAGCAGCTAATCCCTTTCACAGCAAACTGTGCTTGTTAACAAAAAATCGGCTCTTGATCTCTTGAATAAATACAGTCTAATGACTTTGTGTCTGTTAAATATTTAGGAGCCAGGGGAAATTGTCGCTAAAAAGAATAACATCCACTTTGGGGCATCTGCGAGCTCAAATACAAGCGGGTACAAAATCTTCAACCCCTCCCCTTCCAAATTAAGAAGACATTATTATTTAAATGTCTCAAAATGTTCAGCTGATCGCTTATTTTGGTGCATGAATGCTGCTTTCTGGTGGGGAGGAATATTTAAATGTAAACAGCAGCTCGGATGGTAATAGTATTGCCTTGCAGCAAGCCTGCCCAAAATGTGTACATGGCATGAAAACAGACATATTTTATCAAAACTCAATTGGAAACTGCAGTTACTCAAAACCCTTCTCAACAACCAAACCTTTCTGGAACCTGCTGTTCTCCCAACATACCCTGCAATTCACCACCATTTTCATTTCATAGCAGGCCTTAAAGAATAATCTTTCTACCTATACATTACATGATGCGTGACCGTGACTCATTTTGAAAATCGGAAGAGATCAGCATTCTTGCAAAGTGAAGATGTCACCCTGTTTCCTTGGATCTATATCCACATTACGGATTTCACAGGAATCCCATGCCCTTGACAGAGATGAGTGACTTTCTCCCAGTTGGTCCCAGAGATGACTCCAAGGGAGGAGCAGCTGCTCCCTCCATAGTATTTCCTGCTCCCCATCTTGCTCCCCCATTTCACCAGACTGGAATTTTTATAGCAAAGTGTCAGACAATACAGTAATACTATATTATGGTCCTATATTGAATTAGTTATTTGAAATGGCCTCTGTTGTTTAAAGAAGCCTCATTCACTCACTCCTCTGTCCCAGACAAACAGCAGAAGCCAGTGCAGCCAGGTAGGTAGGAGATTCCTCCAGCCTCCCAGGAACCAGGCCAAACCTTGTGCTTCCTTCCATGATGAATTGGGTCATGTGTACTAGAGGCACAGCGCAGGGTCATCTCTCCGGCAGATTTCAGCTGCCCTGGTACTTACCTCTCCCCCCAGCCCAGCCCAGTCTTTCTTTCTTTCTTATTTATTTATTTGATTTATATACCGCCCTTCCAAAATGGCTCAGGCGGTTTACAAATTAAAACAAACCACTAAAACAATAAAGTGCTAAAACAAATTAAAAACAATATAATGACAATTAACAATTTAAAAACATTTTAAAACAACAATTAAACAATTACAGTGATTAAAAGCCCCCAAATTGGGTTAAAATATTAAAACAAATTTAAAAACCCTAGAAAGCCAGGCCAAACAAATACATTTTAAGGGCTCTCCTGAAGGCTAACAGAGAATTCAAATTGGGGATTTCCGCAGGGAGTGCATTCCACAGCCCCGGAGCAGCTATAGAGAAGGCCTGCCTCCAAATCACCATCAGACGGGCTGGTGGCAACTGGAGATGAACCTCCTCAGATAACCTTAATGTGTGGTGGGGATCACGCAGAAGAAGGCGCTCTCTAAGGTAACTCGGGCCTAAGCCGTTCAGGGCTTTAAAAGTAATAACCAGCACTTTGTATTTTGTCTGGAAACATATCGGCAGCCAGTGCAGTTGTTTCAAAATAGGCGTAATATGGTCTCTCTGGGTTACCCCAGAGACCAATCTGGCTGCCGCATTCTGAACTAATTGAAGTTTCCGAACTACGTACAAAGGCAGCTCCAGGTAGAGCGCATTGCAATGTCAAGCCGGGAGGTTACCAGCTGGTGCACTACTGTTTTGAGGTCATCCTCCTCAAGGAATGGGCGCAGCTGTTGAATCAGCCGAAGCTGATAGAAAGTACGCCTGGCCATGGCCTCCACCTGAGATACCAGAGTGAGGCTTGGGTCCAGGAGTACTCCCAAGCTGCGCACCTGCTCTTTCTGTGGGAGTGTAACCCCATCCAGCACAGGAAGATCTAATTCACTCCTCAGATTCTGAGCCCCCACTATGAGCACCTCCGTCTTGCTTGGATTCAGCTTCAGTTACTTATCCCTCATCCAGCCCATTACTGTCTGTAGGCAGGCATTTAGAGAATGAGTGCCATTTCCTGAAGATGAAAGGGAGAAGTAGATTTGGGTGTCATCAGCATACTGATAACACCCAGCACCAAATCTCCTGATGACCTCACCCAGCGGTTTCATGTAGATATTGAAAAGCATTGGTGACAGAATGGAGCCCTGAGGGACTCCATATAACAGCTCCTGTTTTGAGGAGCGACTGTCACCAAGCTCCACCATCTGGGATCTACCCGAGAGATAGGAACGGAACCACTGCAGAGCAGTACCCCCTATTCCCAACTCCCCCAGGCGACCCAGAAGGATACCATGGTCGATGGTATCGAACGCTGCCGAGAAATCCAAGAGGACCAACAGAGTCATACTCCCTTTGTCAATTCCCCAGTAAAGGTCATCCATCAGGACCAAGGCTGTCTCAACCCCATAGCCCGTTCTAAAGCCAATTTGAAATGGGTCTAGATCAAGGGTTCTCAACCTTGGGTCCCTAGTTGTTGATGGACCAACTCCCATAATCCCCAACCAAAGGCCACTGGGGCTGGAGATTATGGGAGTTGAAGTCCAATAACATCTGAGGACCCAAGGTTGAGAATCTCTGGTCTAGATAATCAGTTTCCTCCAAAACCGCCTGGAGCTGGTTAGCCACCACCCTCTCGATTACCCTGCCCAGCCAGGGGAGATTGGAGATTGGCCTATAACTATCCATTGCTGAGGGATCGAGGGAAGGCTTCTTAAGAAGCAGTGTAACTGTTGCCTCCTTCAAACAGGGAGGCATCCTACCCTCCCTCAGCAATGCATTTATGATATTAACTAGGCCATCTCCAACAACCTCTCTGCTAGACCATTCTTGCCATATGGTCTTAGACTGGAATAGAAAACTAGCCTGGGTAGCTGAATTGACATTTTGGCTTAATCTGAAAAGACAGGGAGGTTGATCTCATGAGCAGCCAAGACCAGACTAGGGCAGCCAAGCCCGGGCTTGGCTGTCCATGAGAACTGCCCGTAGCTCTGGGGCTCCCGGTGGCACCTTGGAAGTAATCCCGCTTAGGGAGCCCACCTCTTCAATCAGGTTAAGGGAACGAGTGCTCCCTTAACTCTGTTTACCCGACCATGCACAGCGCCCCCCGCGTTCAGCCAGTGCGGCAACATTGATGGGCATCTGCCTGTTGCTGGGAGGATCCTCAAAATGGGATTCCTGGGGCACAGGAATTGTGGGATTCCTGTGTTCTGGGAAGGTGCATCCCGGCCCCCGCACCTCCGTGCTGCCAGGGGCAGCAGCAGAGTGTCTGGGTGTGCAGTCCTAGCGATCGTCCTGGTGATCATCTGTGGGGAAGGTAAAGTTATGCAGCTTTCCTCCCTGCCGTTCTCTCAAACGGCTGTGTGAATGTGCCCAGGATTTTCCACGGGTCTGGCCCATTTTCTGAAGAAAGTTTCAGACAGATTTGCTTCTTGTCATAACAACAGGTGCATCCAGCCTTGCTAATGAAATAAACTCACATTAATTACCTTGCTTTTACAAGTGTTTACTGTTTAGCAAAATGCTCACTCTGCTAACAATGTTCTTTGCCACCCCTTTGCTGTCCCAAACTAGCTGTTCTAGAGTCACCCCTGGTTGGTTCTGAAGTGATTCCATAGGCTTGCTCTGCCCTGCATTTCATTCACCTGGAATTTTGTTCCAACTAGGGTGCGGTTCCAATGAAGCACCTCCCCGCGATTATGCAAAGTTGAACAGCGTTATGGGAGAGGGCAGTGAGACAGGTGTGCCCATTACCCTAATCGCTCGCTAGGCAGCACCACTCAGATATTTTCTTCAGATCATCCCTAGGATAATTTCTAAAACTAATTCCAGAACTGGAACATGCACAGTTTGCTGCAACTGCATTATCTTCAATTCATTAGCATCTCTTCCACCCGTGTTACTGCCATCCACATGCACAATGATACAACTCTGCAAAAACAACCATCTTGGGGCTGGTTGTCACAATAAAAATCAGGTCAGGAGGAGTGTCCAGCCAGAGTCTAAGCGCTACTCCTGAGAAAAGCATACTATAACTGTGACCAGGGTGGATAAAAATCATTGATTTTTTTTTAATTTAAATTTAAATCAGATGTTTTAAAATAAAAAGCTTTTAGAGGGGAAAAAATCTATCTAATGATAGTTTTTATTTAAGATACATTATAGTCCAAAGGTATTCATCATGAAATAAGGATTTGTTTTTAATTATGCAGCATGAGGCTGTATATATGCAATGTTTAAATTTTTTGGTAAATGAATTCCATTAATCCATTCACAATGTCATGCTCTTCCAGAGGTTTCTGTAAGATTATTGTGGGCAATTTTTCTATCTAGAAGAGGACCAAAAATGAAACCATCATCTGGCTGTAAATATTAAGATTATACCAGCAAGAATGTCTTTATGTAAAAAAACATGATTTAAATCTAATCTTACTGACTAGTGATTTAAATCGTGATTTAAATCGATTTGATTTAAATCAAATCCACCCTGACTGTGACACAGACTATAAGGTGCCTGGATTTTCTGGTTGGAGTTCCCCAAGTCTGGATCTGTAGGGCCTTACACCACCGTCATCCCCGAATATTTTATTCTAATAGCAGCAGAACTGGTGAATGGATAATGCAAGCGGCTTCCATCTTGGGTCCCCAGATGTTGTTGGACTACATAATACATAACTCCCATTAGAGTTGGCCTTTGGCCATTGTGACTGAGGGTGATGGGAACTGTAGTCGAAGAACATCTGTGGAGGGTGGCCTAAGGGGTATACTCATGAGTCAAATGTCAAATAAGTCAAATGAGTATACCTAAGGGGTATACTCATGAGTCAAATGGGCCGTAACCCAAAATTTGGCTTTAAAAAAGCCAATTCTGGCAACAGAGCAGTGTGGTCCCAAGTTGAAGAACCCTTGGGGTAACTGCTCAAAGGGGAGGGGGCTTCTCCCCCAAAGATGCCCTTGGCCTTTTTGGAGGGAAAACCTTCCAGTTAGCCCCCTAACCACTTCAATGTTTGCTGAGTGGTGGCATGGAAAAGCCAGTCCTGTTCATGACAAATGAGTCAGATGACTCCATCTGTCTGCCACCCAGTGCAGAAATAATATGAGTCATGTGCACTGGATCTCATTGTCAATCTCACTGTCTTAGCGGTTTAGAGGTCACAATTCCGAATACCTCCCCCTCCCCATTCGCTCTCTCTTAGTGCTGAGGTTCTCTTGCTGAGCCAGCATGTTAACAGCTTTCAAAATCACACCACAAAACTCTCCTCAGAGAGACAGGTGGTATCAGGCGGCCCCTCGGTGTCAGCTGACACGACACAACGTGGGGTACGATTACATGTCGCTGGCAACTGCCAGGATTCCTGATAGAGAAAGCACCGTTAACGAGCCACTCCATCGTTCCTTAATAACTTGCCAACTCATGGCTTGCTGTATTAACCCCCGCGACCTTCATTTCCATCTGAAACATGCCAAGCCATTGTGCAAAATTTTACTGTAAATATCATTATACAAGTTGGAGAGTCCCAAGCCATTTCCCCGCAAGCGTGGGAGATTTGTTCCATCCGTTCTCCGATCTCATCAGACCTTCGATGGTGTCGTCAGTGACACGAAAATGCAATGCTATTACAGCAGTGCATTATAATGGCACTAAAGAGAGCTATGCACCGCCACCTAATTTGGTGCCGGCGGTCAAGCTATCCAGTCGTACAGGGATGACTAACATCATCTGACTGGAAATTGGCAGCCTTGAGGTGGTACTGTGATGTGCCAACACACATTTCAGGAAGCATGACTATGCCAAAGGCTTAGGAATCGCTGACATGTTTCCCCAGCCATGACTGTTCACACCTAGATGATCACACATACCTTGGATTCAGAGTCAGAAGAGTTGCCCTCTCCTGAAAGTGCCTTGCTGAGGGCCTGCAATAAAGCAGGAGGGCTTCATGGAAGCACAACCAGCTGAGAAATCTCAGGAGATTAAGACTTGTAAGGCTAGATGCATAAAGTGGAGTATGGGGCCTCTTCCACACATATGCCCTCAGCTAGGTATGATCCTCTTCTCCTTAGTGCTTCCCCATGCATGTGTGAATTGTGCTCCCCCATGCATGTGTGTGTGTGAGAGAAGAGCTGGTCTTGTGGTAGCAAGCATGACTTGTCCCTTTAGCTAAGCAGGGTCCACCCTGGTTGCATAAGAAAGGGAGACGAGAAGTGTGAGCACTGTAAGATAGTCTCCTCAGGGGATGGAGCCACTCTGGGAAGAGCAGAAAGTTCCAAGTTCCCTCCCTGGCAGCATCTCCAAGATAGGACTGAGAGAGAGAGACTCCTGCCTGCAACCTTGGAGAAGCTGATGCCAGTCTGTGAAGACAATACTGAGCTTGATAGACCAATGGTCTGACTCAGTATATGGCAGCTTCCTATGTTCCTATGTAATTCTACAACCATGTGGATGCTGCCAACTAGGTAAGAACAGAGATCGAGCAAACATTGGACAGAGAGATGATCAATCATTTGCGCAAACAGAATTGAAGCACCAACTGCCCACCTCAAGTAGGCACCCTGCCTGGATTCTGATCACACATCCCAGCATTCCACCACTGCTTCCTCCCACCAACAGACCCAAAAACTCCCCTTGGGGAAGGGGGATGGAGCAGTAGCCAGCGGAGAGGTCTCTCAAGGTCTCCCCATTGCCCAAGGTGTTTTTGTTTGTATGTTTGGTTGGTTTTTTTGCCTTGAGTGAAGGGGATGGGGTGGCAGCCCATGAAGTTAGTATTAATGAGCATTAAATAGAGTGCTTGAAGAAACCCTGGTGGCTTTCAGAACATATAACATTAGCACTCGAGGAGCACAAATGCTTTTAGGGGTAAGCACAAGATTGCTTGACCGTGGTGAAAAAACTTCACACAATCATCCCAGCCCACATGGCTGCATCATTCGCACACACAGTGCATGGAGTAATGCAAAGGGTGAGCTGTTCCAGTGCTGGGCAGTTTTGTGCTACCATCTGTAGAATTTGTCACTGGATTAGTTAAGAATTGCTCCACATTTTTCCTTTGTTTTAAAAATACATATTTACTGTATAATTGAATTGAGATTTTGTTTTAATGGAGGGGTGTTGTAAAAACTGGTTGCAGATTACAATAAAGTTAAAGTTAAGCTCCAATGTGGCCATGGGCATGAAGGGGGCACATGGGGACATCTTTCAATCTTGGTATAATCAAGTAGCAGACAAGAAGTGTACGGGGAGAGTGCAATCTCTGGGGCACAGGCAAATACCCTGATTTAGGCATACACTCTCTGGACAGCAGCACATCCAAACTACAAGCCTGGAGCCTTGAGAAGAGATCCAAGGTGCAACACCCTGCCCCACCATCAAGCAACACGTCGAGGCCACTGATGCTCCACTACCCTCTGAATCCAAGCGCGCTCCATCATAAACAGGCAATCACTTAACACACACATATTGAAAACTGGATTCCACAGAATTCTGGTCATGCACAGAGGCCAAACACTTTTGAACAATGACATATTCATCATTATGAGGAGAGTTAACAGATTGAGTCAGGACTACATCATGGGCATACCTGAACCTAGGCCTAGAGTCTTCATCCCGGGGTCCCTTGGGCTAGTTGGTGGGTCTGGAAGCTGGCACCTTAAGTGCAGCAAACAATCTGTTGACCAGACAAAGGCTACCCCCCTCGTATTTATACCAGGTCTGATCAACCCAAAGTTTTCAGGTCGCCAGTCAACTAGAAGGGCCAATGTTACATACGGAAGATTCAGAAAGCAGCACTGGTGAATTCTGAGGCCTGAATGTCTATACACTGAACTCATTGCACTGAGTCTCTGCCTCAAGCCATGTAATTCTAACTTCAAGCCCCAACATCCTTGACAACTTGAACTTGGAGAGCAGGGAGCTACCCAACGTTTTATAAAAAGGTCGTGGCAAACTTACCACCAAATTCCCAATCACCATGACCAGCAAGAAGACCAGAAGGCACAAAGGCTGTTGAGCCACTTTCATACAGTCCCACATGGTCTCAATCCATTCTCCACACAGGATGCGGAAGATGATGAGGAAGGAATGGAAGAAGTCCTTCATGTGCCAGCGCAGTATATTTGCAGTGGTGTTGGTGCTGAGGTCGCACTTCGAATACGATTCCCCAAAGAGCTGCATCCCAACCACAGCAAAGATGAAGACGATGATGGCAAGAACGAGGGTGAGGTTTCCCAGAGCACCCACCGAGTTTCCAATGATTTTAATGAGAGTATTTAAGGTGGGCCAAGATTTCGCCAGCTTGAAAACCCTCAGCTGTGGACAAAGCAGAAATACAGAATTGAGGGCTTGCAGAAGAGCAAAGAGGCAGACAGCACTGCCACAGGGCAAGAAGAAAAACCAATAGGATACATTAAACATACTGTAGGGCACAAGGAGATTTCAGGACAAACCCACAGCATATTTTTTTAATTACTTTTAGCTCAGGTTGTGCCATTAAGTAGGGCCTAGCTGTCCTTGAGGTGGTAAACCCATATCTGTATTTGGGCTGTACTTGCTTCAGACTATTTCATGCAGGGGTGGCTCACATTTATTTATTTTTATTTAAAATATTTCTATACCACCCAAAACTTGCGTCTCTGACATGACTAAGTCTCCACCACACAAGGGAGAAAAAATGGCTCCATGTGGAATATGGGTGTGGCAGGAAGGATTCTAGTCTAGTGTTCTTTCTGACATGCTAGCTTTGTATTTGGAGGGACATTCAATTAATGGAGCCCCCAACCTCAGTGAAAACTAGGCCTTAGAACCCAATGGGTTGCTTCCTGTAGGGATGTAATGGAATCCCTGCCTAATTTTGCTACACTGGTGATTTTATTTTCTTCTGGGGTATTGAAGAGATGGAACAAAATCGGTGAGAAACTTCATTCTATCCTTCCTCAATTAGCCTCAGACAATCCACTGCAATGGAGAGGGGTAGGAATGGTGTTGCCAGGTGCAATTCTATGTTTTGGTTATCACCCTTAAAGTCCTGTGTAGTTGAGGACAAAGATACTTAGACATGGGACCGGCTTCCCCTCCCATTTTTAAAACAAAAAGAAAAAGCTCTAAATTACTGGCACGCTCACAAATGACACCAAGGCTAGGCCTTCCCCAGATATACTTGAATTTTGATATTCACTTGGAAAATAGCACATTTGACACAGCTGGACAAATTCCCAGAACAGTACCTCACAAAACTTGCAGATTGTTTTAATGGTTTTCAGTACTTTTTCACTCCCTAAGTGCTGCTTTTTTCTCAGCATGATTTTTCTTCTTCTGTGCCCTCAGAATCCTTGGCCTCATTTGCTCACGTGCATTGCCAACTGGCTGTGGTAACCCATGCACTTTTGTTTATGAGCTTCTATGACATCATTATGTCACTGCTGTGACACTGACAAAATCACATGGGTCACCACAGCCAATCAGATAAAATGGAAGTGTTGACAAAGGAGGCCAAGGGCTATGATGGCACCATAAAAGAAATAAGGTAGTATTTAATTGGCTTAACTATTGGCTCATTTCACCTGTTTGTTTTTGTTTCATGCTCTGTTTGGGCAGTTGCTTCATTTCAACTTTGATTTGGTTCCCATTTATTTCAATGGGCAAATTTCAATTCATTGTAGTTTTTTAATTTCTTTTTGGAAATGGATGAGACTTGAAGGAAGAGAGGCCCTCCATGAGAGGGCAAAACCTGCTGAATTTCATCAAAAGAGATGTTGGGATTTTTGTTCTTGGGGCAATTGAAGTCTGATACTTTTTAAAAGGTTTCTACTGGTCCTGCCCTGTCCCGCTCAGTGTTCTTGTGGACAATTTGCATAACCTCACAAGGATGTAGAGCTGTCCATCAGTAAAATCCATGTAATATTTCAGAATGATAGTTGCAGTGGTTTCCAAGGTAAACACTACTGAATGGAAATGTGCAATATTTCTGTGAATTTGAATTTAAGTGTTGAGTCAAAACAAAAATATCAGAGGCACAGATTAGGGATTTGCAAACTGGCTTGACCTCTAGCCGGTTCACCATCAAACGGGTCTGACCGGGCCCAGTTTGGCTTGAGGTCGAGCTGAACCCGCTTGGCCAACTCAGGGCCAGTTTTGGGGTTCTAATGTTTTGTTTTGTTTTTTAAATTAAGCACTCAACACCTCCGGGGTGTGTGGCTGTAGAGGAGTCTCTGGTGGTTACCCCTCCCCCCGCTGGCCTCCCCCTGCTCTCAAAATGCCCTGGTTTGGGTGGTTTTCAGCCCGTTCTGTGCCTCTTCGTGCTGGCAGTGGCCATCTGCATGATCGGGGTCACACAGATGGTCAGTGCACATGTGCGGCGGCCTCCAAAATGGCCTCTGCCAGTACAGTAAGGCCTATAATGGGCCAAAAAGAGCCCAGAACAGGCCCCAAACCACCTGAACTGGGCCATTTTGAGACTGGGGGAGGCCGGCAGGGAAGGGGGAACTGCTGGAGATCCTCACCCCGTGGCAGCGCCCCCCCCCCGGAAACAGTGAGTGACTAATTTTTTTTTACACTAGAACCCCAAACTGACTCGAATTCATGCCAAGCCGGGCGGGGGGGGGAGTTCGGGGGGGGGCACAAAACTGAACATGACCAATTCTCTATGAGACCAGTTCGGACTTGCTGAACCAGGAAAACCACTCTTATAGCAAGCCACTTTTGTGCACACCCCTAGCACAGATATGGGGAATGGTCCAGGATGTTTGGGTTAAACATGGAATTGATAGATTGGGTTTGGGTTCTGGGAACACATTAAAAGAGAAAAATATAAATGAGTCACACACAAGAAATGAGGATATTGCATTGGAGTGAACAGATACATTAGGAACAATCGCATGGGAAGGGATTTATTCATTTAAAGAATACACCAAACAAACATGTCCTGGAAATGTTGACCCCAAAAGGGGTCATTTTCATAGTTCCCTCCCAAGAAAGGAACTAATTGGACGGGGAAGCAAAGGAAGCACCAATTAAAAGCTTTTATTCAGCTGCCATGTGCCTCATTGACAGCTCAGAGCTGTCAATCACATTGTCTCACACTGAGCCCTCCTAACTGCTTAGAAGCCACTTTCCATATATGGAGAAAAGCCCCCAAGCAGTTAGAGACAGACAGACTGTGAGAGGAAAACACATAGCGGTGGGGGTGGGAACCCAAACAATGCAGCCAGCTGGGCAGCCAAATTGGCTCCAAGCTACACCAGATTGCTTTGCTTCAGAGGGGGACATTGTCTTTAGGGGGACTCTGCTTCACTTAAGCCTCCTTCCAAAGTGGTTCCAAGGTGGGGTGGGGTGTTTCAGAGCATAATTCTTTCCTAAACGAATGCACAGCGAAGAGGACAGCATCAAAACCCTACAAATGTGCTCATGACAAGAACCAAAAATAGCCAGAGAAGGCACTGTCCAAGACACATGAAAACAAACTCAAAACCAAGTCAGAAGTGTCAGCTTAGCTGACGGCCGTTTAGCAGCTTACCCCGGCTAAGGGAGCAAAGAGGCACCTTGAAAAGTGGTGATTCTCTGATATTTTGCAAGTGGAGAGAGACTGTCCCCCTCCAACGCCAACACAGCAACCCCCCAGCAGTCCTGCTGCTGTTTCCCTTATATTTCTTTTTAGATTGTGGGTCCTCCAAGGATAGGAAGCCATCTTATTTACTCATTATTATTTTCCCATGTAAACTGCTTTGAGAACTGTTGCCTAAAAGTGTAATATCAATATTCGTTGTAGTTGTCTCTGATTTGTTGCTTAAATGTGAGGGGAGGAGAGCTGGTCTTGAGGTAGCAAGCCTGGACTGTCCTCTTTGGGGTCCACCTTGGTTTGCACTTGGATGTGAGCACAGTAAGATATTCCTTTTAGGGCAGGGGTTCCCCACCAGTAGGGGTCTGCACGGAACTGGCTGGCCCGGTTCGGTTTAAGTGCGAACAGCACTCCAATTTCACCGGACCAGTTAGTTCTGGCTCCCCTTCCAACCCGCCCCCCCGGTCCGGGGAGGGGTTAGCGAATATATTTTTGATTTTTTTTTAACCTCTAGCCCCTTTGGGGGGCTTCCTAAAGGTTGTGGGCAGGGATCTGTGAAGGTTCCCCCTCCCCCCGCCAGCCTCTGTAATTGCCGCAGCGGCCCATTCAGCCGCACTTTCTGGCCCGTTTGGGCCTCCATATACCGGCGCGGCAGCCATTTTCTCCGCCGCGCATATGCAAATGGCCTCTGTGAGGCTTGGCATGGCCCAGGGCCTCACAGAGGCCATTTGCGCAAGCATTAGCGTGGCCATAAGGCAGCTTCTGATGTTATTAGTACAGTAAACAGAAATGGGCCATTTTCAAAGTGAACATCATCGAGGCAGATTTATTAATTTACAGTCATCAGAAATTAAAATCATGACTATAAGAGTGGCTTGCAAAAGTGATGGAGGTGATGGTTGTCAATATGAAAGCTCCATCTGCATTGCTTGCCCCATGATGGCTTTTTCACACACACACACACACACACACACACACACACACACACACACACACCCTCGACCTTGATGTTTTCAAGCAGAGATTATGCATGTGTGAACGGACTCTTATTCTCTTTCCGAGGCGTATAATATAGTCTTTTCCCCACTCATGACTGGCACAAACATATTATCTTTTATGCACATGGGCAAGGGTGAGAAAGAGGAAGACATGGAGAGAACACTTTACCAATCTGAAGGACCGTAACACCGACACATTTCCCATGCTGGAGAGACTTAGTTCCATGAGGCTTAGTGTGACAATTATACTGTCAAAAATATTCCAGCCTTGCTGAAAGTAGTAATAGGGATCCAGCGCTATCACTTTGAAGACCATTTCTGCTGTAAAAATTCCAGTGAAGACCTGTGAAAGGCAACAGGATATTAACCTGTAAGCAAGATCTTGTGTCATGGGTGGCTTCTTACAATTACGAAAACGCAGCTGGAGAAAACACCACATTTTGCTTCCAAATCCTTCTTTTCCTCTTGTCATGAGGTTTTTGCACATTACAGTTTTAGGTACAGTAGCATGACAAACCTCTCTAGTCCATGAGCCAGGCCTACAAATTCTGGCCACTGGTACCATCTCAGGGGACAAATGTTCACAGAGATCTTTGGCAACATTTACCCCCCTAGAGAGGGAAGATAGGTGATAGCACTGTTGCACTTATAGCTCTCTCTGTGTTATCACCCCTTCTTTATCCCTACCTCTAATCGGTTACGGGGGAAATTGCAGTCATTTTTGCACAGAGCAAAGGGTTAGGGTAACAATGAACAAATTTTTTTACTCTCTCCATGGAATGACCTCTGAAGAACATTCCTACCAATTGTCATTTCCATTCCTCTGACAACATAGATGACATTTTATAGCATGTCATTTGTGTTTATAGAACTTTTAAACTCTTTTAAAACACTGTTAAACATTTGGCCACTGTGGGCTCGATGGTCAGGACAATAAAAGCATGATAATGCACCGGAAGCTTACAGTATTACAATGCTACAAATCTATTTTCCATCTCTAGGGGTGTAGCCCTTGTCAAAAATCACAAGGAGCATTCAGATGGTATGGATTTGTCGCCGGAGATGGTACCAACCACCCCAGTTGGCTCAGGTACTAATCATGGTATCCTTGCCTGCTGTGATGCAAAACCCATATTTGGAAAACATATATCCTGCATACAGCAAGCCAGGACTGGGTATTGCTCTATGTTGAATTCACACATGGTAGCAAACCCAGATTCATTGCCATATAATGTGTGAAATGGGCCATCATGCCAGCAAGCTGCATGCTGTGCCTGCCTGAATGTTTGCCACTCGTATTTCAAATCACTGTAAACAAATATTAACATCTGGGAACAAGCTGCCTCTTGGGACTCTACCAGGCTCATTTCCATCTCCCTCTATTAAACAAACAAGTATTCACAATAGTGGGAAAGGTGGCACTTTAAGAATGTAATAATTATAACTGGGAGAGATGAAGAAAAGAATCAATATAGCTGTTCAGAATAGCCCAAAGTGCTTCACCAAGAGATTCGTACAACCACTATATAATCAAGATTATTATTCTTAAATGGTGAGTTGAGGTCTCTTCACACATTACATTTTATAAGTGTACACCAAAATACATAAAAACAGTCCTTTTGGACCAGGTCCAAGGCCCATCTAGTCCAGCATCCTGTTTCACACAGGGAAGCCCACAGCCAAGAGGTGAGGGCATGCCCTCTCTCCTGCTGTTGCTCCCCTGCAATTGGTATTTGGAGGCATTTTGCCTCAGACTGGAGGTGGCCTATAGCCATCAAAAATAGTAGCTTTTGATAGACCTGTCCTCAATAAATTTGTCAAAGCCCTGCTAAAGCTGGCGGCCACCACAACACATCCCATGGTAGCAAATTCCATAGATGAATTTTGCACAGTGTGAAAAAGTGGTTCCTTTTGTCAGTCCTAAATTTCGTGGTCAACAGTTTCATGGGATGACCCCCGGTTCTAGTGTTGCAAGAGAAATGTTCACATACATTTTCACATAAAACATGTATGCACAAACACATCTCTGCAAATACTTGTATCACAGAGGCAACTTGTCAGTCAGGATTGGTTGTGGGTTTCCGTCATGTATACATTCAGTGGCAAACCTGGGTTTCCCTATAATGTAATATTTGAAAAAGCCCCAAGACTGTAGAGGGGGCAAACTGCCCAGGTCAAAACCCATCAGATCAGGGATACTGTTCCTCTTATTTTGAAGCCAACCTAAGTCACCCACCAGTTCCATGAGCTCCCTAGATAAAAGGAATTGCCATGAACAGTACATCTGAACAGACACTGGGGGGAAAGAGGAAAAATAAGGCCCTTGCGTCTTGCAAGTCAGTTTCCAGAGGCACACAACTGACCACTGTTGGAAGCAGAATGCTGGGTTGCTTAGGCCCTGGAACGATCCATCGCAACAATTCTCCTCTCCTGCCTGAATGCATTCCTTGTTAATGACGAATCTCCTTACCAAATTCCCGACGTTAAGCACATTCTCAAATTCTGTCGTCATCTTGTAATGATCCATGGCCATGAAGAGAGTGTTCATCACAATGCAAAGAGTGATGGTGAGGTCACTGAATGGATCCATGATGACAAACTTAACTTTTTGCTTGATCAACAGCCACAGCGGACAACAGTCCCAGATGAGGAACTTCACAGCAAAGTGATTCCAGCAGGGTGGACACTTCCTTTGGGATTCCTCAAGCTCTAAAGAAGAAGGAGCAGCACATACAAGCTGGTGAGTTCATGCCAGAGGCAAGAAGGGTCCTTTGTGCATCCACTGCACACGGAGAAGGGTCTTTTCCCACAGAAAGCTGGGTTTTCAAAAGCACGAGTTAGGATGCCTGCTTCTTTTGCTATCGCTCATTTGTTTGTTCAAAATATGTATGCCCCGCCCCTCCAGAGCACGACTACTCAGGGCAGTTCACAATATTAATAAAATAGATACAATGTAAAATAAAAGACTAATAAAGTTAAACAAGTTAAAAGATCAGGCTAAAACCACATTTAAATTTAATTTAAAAAGTAAAAAACTGAGGAATATAAGAACTAAAGAACCCACCAGAAAGAAACAGCAGATAAACCATTTAAAAGCCTCTTTAAACATATGTGTGTTTTAAATTTTTTTAAAAAAACACTGAGGGAGGGATCATGGCTAAGCTCTTTGGGGAGGGCACTCGAAAGCCGAGGGGCCACAACCAAAAAGGCCCGGTCTCACTGATACAATTTACAGGGTAGTGCTACTAGCTAATCATAATACTTGGCATGTAGTAGTAGTAGTAGTAGTAGCAGCAGCAGCAGCAGCAGCAGCAGCAGCAGCAGCAGCAGCAGCAATGGTCACAGTGATGCCTGCAGTTGCTCAGAGTCCAACCCTGAGGAGCGGGGAGTACTCAAGCTGAAACAGTCAGTCCCAGACCTAGCCTTAGCCTGCCTGCCAAAAGACCCCAGCCTCCAGAACTGGAGACCCTGGAGCCAGTACTCACTGAGCTGAAGCCTGGGCACATCCCCCTCCCAAAGGAGCCACCCCCTTCCACCCAAAGAACCTTGGGCTCCCCCAAGACTGTACAACTGTATGAGCAACAGGCCAGGAGGGATGTGATGGAGCAGAAGAGGAGGAGTAGACCCCAGGCCAGAGGACTGCCCCCTTAAATCTGTCTGCTCTCCAGGCAAGGAGGTGACGCCCAGGAGGGGTAATGTGAACCAGGAGAACCAAAGGCCTCATTTCACCTCCTGGCCTTTGGAGCAAGTTGCTCACTGGGAGCTCTCCAAGGTTCTGCAACCCCTGGCTGCCTTGTGGGATATTGCTGAAAGGTCAGGATAGCAGCAGCAGCAGCAGGAGGAGGAGATGTAGGCCACAAGGTGAATCTAGGGAAATGTCTCTGCCTAAATTGTAGTAAGGGCGAGAAAGACTATTGTGCCCAAGACCTGGAAAATCTCCAGCAAATGAGAGCCCACTATTGTGCAAGGCAGACTTTTCTACTGTCAATTAGTGCTAACAGTTAGGAAATTCCTCCTAATGTCTAATCTAAATCTGCTTCCTTACAATTCCAGCTCATTTGTTCAATTCCGGTCCTCTGTCTACTCCATCTTCTATGAGACAGCCCTTCAGATATTTGAAGACAGCTGTCATTCATATCTACCCTTAGTCTCCTCTTCTCCAGGCTAAACATATACACCTCCTGGACCCTTTCCTCATAGGCCTTGCTTTCCAGACCCTTCGTCATCTTTGCTGCCCTCTTCTGAATCCATTCCAGTGTATCAATGTTCTCCTTAAACTGTAGTGCCCAGAATGGGACACAGCATTTCAAGTGAAGTTTGACCAGTGCAGAATAGAATGGAAGGATTACTTCTCGTGATCTGGACACCATGTAGCTGTGAATGCAGCCCAAGATTGCATTGGCTTTTTTAGCTGCCACATCATACTGACATTCAGTTACAAGTGCATGTCTGTAATCTACACAAATGTATAAAACACTACTAGCTGGTTCAAGCAACCATGGAATTCAACCTTCTCCAAATGACCTTGCTTCTTACTGCTTGGCCAGCTCTGGCACCACAAGAGAACACGGGAAATAACCGCGTCAGCTATATGTCTGTTCCTTACTTGCTTTCGTTTCTGACAGCCACGGCCGTCATGGCAGTTTTTGTTAAAGGTGACCCATGCAGAAACGTCTGGGCCATTGCCATCTTTGCCTTCTTCATGGTTGATACAGAATTAAATGAGGGTTGTCTTCTCTGTGTATGTGTATTGTTGTTGTTTTTTAAAGTCTTTAAACAGAGCAAGGTCAGGATTGTTTACATCGGATTGTTTAGATACAGTCCCAAAACCGAGGAGGCCAGAACATCTCCTTTTCAGGCATGAGCTACACAAATGACAGAATGCTGAGATGGGTAAATGGACTGCCCTACTTTGGAATGCAGGGGGGAAACACATTTTTAAATGTGTCCCCATGCACACATTTAAAAGGCCTCTTAAGTCTCCTTCGAACAGAGAATCAGCAGAGTAGGCAAAGGGCTAGGTTAGAGTATTTCACCCTACTGGTTTTCTATTTGGAGAGAGAGCTGGAAATAACAAAAAGAGGAATATAAAAAAATTGATTCTCCCCACTAGTTTTAGTCTGAAGTAGTACCGTTCATTTGACCACATTATCCCCCTGCATTTTGCTGTAAGTGTAACTGACATCTTAGAGGAGATATTTCAAATGAAGAGTAGATCTTTACATGTTCTCCATTTTAGAGATTCCCAAGCATTTATTTGAATGGGGGGCAAAGTTTATTTCTTTCATATGTTCATATAACATTTTAGAATGTTCAAAGCACCACATGTACAAGTCCTCATCTATAGAAAAACAAAACCTGAAAGAGAAATTCTGTGGAAAAGAATCTGGGCATGAGACTTCCAAAACAGATTCCACCAGAACTGAAACGAGTTACAAGCGATCAAAGGACAGAAATGCAAAACTTAACCGTAACACTGTTTTTCAAATGATACAACACATAAAACTACTGATGAGGGGTTGGAGGGACTCTCCTTCCTTGGAGTTTTTCCCCAAGGAATCTCCAAGAGAAACATCTGTTGGAACTGTTACCGTAAAAGATGTCATCTTGTCCTTCAGCAGACAACTGAACATGATGGTTAATGGGGCAGCTTTCACCAAGATTATCTGACTATCCGCAGAGCACAGTTGGATTTAAGGAGAGCACCTTACCTTCCATGGCACTGGTAATGATACTGACAGCACTCACAGCTCGCTGCCTTTGAAAATGCTCCTCTGAATTGTCCACGGAAAGGCGATGGGGTGACAGAAGCTGTTTCTTGTTCACTTCTTCAGATGGTGTCGTCTGTTTCAGCAAACACATCAAGTTAATAACACACACACCCCAAAGAAGCAGGAGGAAAGCCAGTCTTATTGTAGCAAGCATGAATTGCCTCCTTTGCTAAGCAGGACCCACCCTGGTTTGCATATGAATGGGAGACTTGCTGTGTGAGTGCTGTAAGATACTCCCCTTAGGGGATGGAGCCGCTCTGGTAAGAGCACCTGCATGTTTGCATGCAGAAGTTCCAAGTTCCCTCCCTGGCATCTCCAAGATAGGGCTGAGTGAGATGCCTGCCTGCAGCCTTGGAGAAGCCAGTCTGTGTAGACAATACTGAACTAGATGGACCAAGGGTCTGACTCAGTACAAGGCAGCTTCCTAGGTTCCTAGTTTGTGGTGTCTTATTTATTTATTTTTGCTTATCTCATTTATAGACTGCCCATCCAAAAATGGCTCAGGGTGGTTCACATTCAAAACTAAAACCATTTAAAATATTAACACGAAACATAAAACAAAACCCTTTGAAATATGAGCATGGAACTCAGTTAGAAACCATTAAAACCACTTAGATTTTATTGAAAGCCAAGCTGAAAAAGTGGGTCTTTATTAGGCGTGGGTGATCAGAAATATCAGCACCTCCAACGGTGCAATTTCCTCTCACCACCTTGCGGAGGCAGCCAATCCCAGGGCAACTGCCCCAGGTAGTACCTGGCTGCAGAGTGTGTGTGTGTGTTCTTTAATTGCCAATCCAGCACTGGTGCCCGGGAGGCTGGGCAGTTGCTGGGAATGCTAGGAGGACCTGTGGGGAGGGTGGGGGAACCGGCAGGGGAAGCTGGGAAGGAGTGCAAGGATGCCGGCAGGGGCGCTGTACTCCCTGTCCCCAAGGGCTCACAATCTTAAAAAGAAACCTAAGACAGACACCAGCAATAGCCACTGGAGGGATGCTGTGCTGGGGATGGATAGGGCCAGTTGCTCCCCCCCTGCTAAATAAATAGCATCACCACTTTTAAAAGGCCCCTCTTTGCCCAGTTGGCAACCCCCACCTCCACCTCTGCAACCACATACTACCTGGGGCAATTGCCCCAAGATCACTGCCCTGGTGTGGCTGGGGAGGAAACAGCACTCTTGCGGGTTCTGATATTTCTGAAAATGCAAGCCTAATCTTTATGGCTTTCTTGAAAGCCTCCAGGGATGATAAGCCACTTGTACCCACAACCTAGGGGAAGGTTGAGAAGGCCCAATCCCAAATTGATACCAGATGAAATGATGGCATCCGAAGACAGAGCTCTCCTGGGAGTTATTCACACATGCCTTCATGCTGCAGGGTATCTGAAGAGCAAATCTGCTTCGCAGCATATTCGCAATATATTTAATTTGGGGGATTAAATGGACAGTTCACATAGGGTCGGCTCCTCTTGAAAATCCCTGGCAGATCTTTTTCCTGTGTGTTCCCACCAGCATACTCTGGGTTTTTCCTCCAACCAATCACAAATCACATCATAGAGAGGAGGAAGTGAGAGAGCTTTTTTGTTGTTAGTTTGACAGCTATGGAGGAACGGAAGAATGGCATGACAAGTTGCCAAAAGCTGGATCAAACATCAGAACACTTAACCCTTGCCTTTGTGAGTGACTGCCTTCATCATCTCATGCCCCCCACCACCCACACCCCCCCCCCAGATGATTCAAGAGGAAGGGAAGTTTAAGGCAAAAAACAGAGCTTTCTCTTTGTCATGAAGAAAACTGCAGGCTAATGGAATCAGCTCAGACTGATTCAAAAAGGCTCAGGCTACATCCATTCTGCATATCTAAAGCCTATGTAAACACCCCTTCAATGAATTTTGAAAAATGCCAAATTACTGGCATGGCCACTGCACACATCAAGGGAGAAGTGGATAGTTTTTGGGTTTTGTGTCCCACCACCCCAAAGCTGCTGAAACTAGAGGATTTTTTAAAGCCAGACATACTTCGGGCTAAGCCCAGAATCCACAGTCTTGATTCAGGGGGAAACAGAGTTCTGTCTGTACTGGTCCCTGAAAACCCACAGCTATTTCGGGGTAAATGCGAAGGGAACACTCCATGCTACCACACTCCATGCTGGAAGAGATTCGAAGTAAAAGTCTTGTGTGTAAAGCCTCCAGGTGATCTTAATGAGTGGTGGGGATCTTGCAAGAGAAAGGTACTCTCTCAGGTAACCCAGACCTAAGCCATTCAAAGCTTTAAAGGTAATAACCAGTACTTTACATTTCCCCCGGAAGATACTGGCAGCCAGTGCAGCTGTTGTTTTGATGATGATGATGATGATGATGATTCCTATACCGCCCTTCTAAAAATGGCTCAGGGCGGTTTACACATAGAATTTATTTATTTATTTATCTATCTATCTATCTATCTATTTATTTATTTATTTTTAAACATTTTATATCCCGCGTTTCCTCCAAGGAGCCCAGAGAGGTGTACTACATACTTAGGTTTCTCCTCACAACAACCCTGTGAAGTAGGTTAGGCTGAGAGAGGAGTGACTGGCCCAGAGTAACCCAGCAAGTATCATGGCTGAATGGGGATTTGAACTTGGGTCTCCCCGGTCCTAGTCCAGCACTCTAGCCACTATAAGATGGATCCCTGTCCCCAAAGGGCTCACAATCAGGCATGATATGGGATTGTTGATCTCCATTTTTTAGCACTTCCAAAAGCTGTAAAGGTCTTGCTTTGGATGTTGTACAATTCAGAGAAAAAGAAAACTCTTTTGGAGTTGCCATCAAAAGTAGCTCTCTATGAGGCTGTTTTCACATGCACCCTTCCCTGTCCCAGGCTAGGGAAGCGCAGCCTGAGTTAGGCTGCACATGAGAAATGCTGGGATTAAACCCGATCCTGGTGGGGCACTGCCACCTAGCCCTGCTTTTATACCCGGATCATAGCTGGGGTTCAGGGCTTGAGCGAGTCCTTAACCTGGGCTCAAGGGTCATGTGTTCGTGGGGGCTATGTTCACCCTAGCAGACACAGAGATGGGAGGCACCTAAACCACACATGTCCTGGGGGGTGCCCCAATGCATCACACACATTGCACAGTGCATTGTGGGATATCACCCTGGCATCCGGAGTTCCGCACTGTGGCATGCAGCCTGGATCATCTGGGAGCACTGTCCACACTCCCAGCAACAGACCAGTGCTTGTCTGGCGGGGGAGGTGAATCCCACCAGCATTCCCCACTGCCCACCTGCTGCCCCACACACCCAGTCATGTGAATGACCTCTATGTGCCCTTATTGTTTGTAGGGTTGCAACAAAATGTGGACAGGGGAAATCTGAAGCAAATTTCCTCCCAAGAGAAACATCTGAGAACTTTCAAGGGATATCCAAACCAGATTTTATGAAGCCAAGTGAATTTTTCATGAGGTTCCTGAATATCCTGTACAGTAGGAAGCTAAGGAGTAGATAAAAGGATGCATTCACTTAGTCTCTTAGACTGAAAAGGGAACACAAGGCAGACAGTTCTGATTCAAAATGCAAGCAGTCACAAGCTGTTACAATGGTGTAATCAACAACTCTTCCATGAATCCAATTCTTCATGACATTAAACCAAGTTAATTCCAAATTTTGCCTTTTCTTTTCTACACCTCTTGATCAGAGATGGGCAGAGCATCCCAGGCATTTCCTCAGTTTTGTCAACATTCTTCAACTTCTCTCAACAAACAAACAAAAACAAAACTAAGGAGCCATCCAAATTCTTCTCAAATTTTATTGCAGATGAACTGGGGGAAACGTTAACTAAATTCTGGAATTGGAACCAAATTCTTCAAAAGCTGCCTTCTACAGTGTCACACTGTTCGTCCATTTAGAACAGGGTTATCTACACTGACTGGAAACTGCTCTCCAGGGTCTCAGGCAAGGGTCCGAATCTGGCCAGCTAGCATAAGGGCTATTTGTTTTCTCCACAAATCTCCCGGAACTGATAGACTTGGGTACAAATTGTTTTGTACTCAAATCGATTCACACAGACAGCAGGCACAGGCAGCGATTCTCTCAGCAGCAGGAAGTGGGGAATTCTCTTCTCTTTTCCTCAATCAGGAAAGCAGGAATAAAAAGCAGAGAATCCACTCCAGGCAGCAGGTAGGCAAGGCAAAGCAAAGCTCCTCTGGCTTTCTCTCTTTCTCTTCTCCCATGAGGCAGAATGGTGTATTGCTGCCTCCTTAAGTACATTTGAAAATCCCTCCTTCAAACTCCCCCCACCCTTGTCCCTTCTTTGACCCTCCCCCTAGCCAATGGGGAATCAGTCACCCCTGGCAATACAAGATTTGAATGGAAATGAGCCAATCTGGAACCAGGTGGGAATCGCCAGCCAATCATTGCACACTGCAAGTTACCAGTCTGAAGCTCAAGAAGGCAGGATTTTCAACAAATTTTCCTGACACAAAATGGAGACAGCAAGAGAGATCGCCACAAAATGGAGGTCTCGGTCTACGAATTTTTCAGGTTCGAAATCTGGGCGATTTGTTTTGTACCCGAATCTGGCCAGCTAGCACAGGGGTGATTTGTTTTGTCCTCAAATTACCTCAAACAGTGAGATTTGGGTACAAATCATTTTGTACCCAAATTGATTCGCATATCCCTACCCCTCACACATTTGATGAAGTGGGCCCTTGTCCAGAAAAGCACATGCCACAATAAATATGTTGAGGCTTAAGGTGACTCCAGGTTTTTTCCTTGTTTTGCTGAAAAGACTAACATAGCTCTGTCTCTGGAAGTCATTAGCAAGAGTGCGAGTTAACAAAGTGACTTTTGCTTTCATTCCTCCATGCATGCTCAGAGGCCGGGTGAGTACCAGAGCTGTGGTGCCGCCACGCAGGATGCCAGGCAAGTTGCTGCTGCTGTCTGCAGTTTATAGGTGCCGTGGTACCAACACTAATTAATTTTTAAAGGTGACTCTCACTGCCCCCCAGCACTGCCCTCACCGGCCACCACTGGTTCTGATGGATCTCCCTGTATTGCATGCTGAACATTTTCATCTGTTCAGGCATGAGATGTTTGTCTACCATTCTGAATCTCTGCTTATGTCTTTAAATGACACACCAATACCAACAGGTGTAATGACCTGGAGACCTGTGTTCCTTTGCTGATTGAGAAGCCTTAACAGACTACATAGGAAGCTGCCAATTACTGAGTCAGACCATAGGTCCATCTAGCTCAGTATTGCCTATATAGACTGGCAGCGGCTTCTCCAAGGTTGCAGGCAGGAATCTCTCTCAGCCCTATCTTGGAGATGCTGCCAGGGAGGGAACTTGGAACCTTCTGCGCCTCCCAGAGCGGCTCCATCCCCTAAGGGAAAGATCTTACAGTGCTCACACTTCTAGTCTCCCATTCATATGCAACCAGGGCAGACCCTGCTTAGCTAAGGGGACAAGTCATGCTTGCTACCACAAGACCAACTCTCCTCTTTACAGTTCTTTGTGGGAAGTCCTGATAATATAGAATTGCTCTGTATAGACATACCTTCCAATGACAGATTAATTAAACAAAAAACAGCTGCAGCACTGAACACTGTTCAGCTGCAAATTTTCGTCAGAGATTAGTCTGATGATTCACATCTTTCTGAAAAGGGTGGCTCTACAAGGCCACAGGCTCAAAGCCAATTAGCCTTTAGCTCATTTCTCGTGGCCTCCACAGATCAGATTCCAAAACTGCTGCTCAGAGGCAAGAGCACCCTCCCCTCTGCATCGCCAAAGTGAGCATCTGTTGCTATAGCACCTTGGTGAGATTTCCTAGACGACTACAGAGGTGCCAAGAGCTCTTCCTGCTGGCTGCCCACTCCAGCGGATTCTGAACTGACATTTAAAAAAAATGCTGAGGTTGACATCCAGGGAGCCCTAGCCAGAGTATGTATGTATGCATGTATGTATGCATTTATTTAAAATATTTCTATACCGCCCCAAATTTGAGTCTCTGAGCGGTTTACAATAGTTCAAATAGAACAAAGTTCCCTTGTTATTCCAGAGCCTGAACAGAATCCTGCACCACTAGAGCTCATGCAGGAGTAAAGAGGAGATCCCCCGCCTTGCTCCCATGGGATTTAGCCCCACACTCCTTTAATAGGGTTGAGTGTTCTCATCTCCTGCCGACTGAAGTGGGAGCTGAGAGCACCACTCTTAGCTTTGAGGGAGAACAACAGTAAATGAGCAAAATGAAGAAGTGTTACTGCTGCTAAGCCGCTAACGTTCTTCTGATGTGGTTCAGAAACCACCTTAATGAAGGTGTACACAAATAAAGAATGGCTCATTCATAAGTAGTACACTTCACATATGGTGCTTGCTGCCAAGGTTAGAGCTGGATATAGGCAAGGTGTGAGTGATTCTACTTGTTGCACTTCAAATGAAATTTCAATAAACAGGATTTTAAAAAACTCTTGAAGTGGTTCATAATCCTGCTAAAGCTTACAAGGAATTTCATAATTCCTAATGGCTTTCCTTCCTTTGACTTCATGATAATGGAGCAAGAATTTCCCCTCTGCCCCCTCCCCTGAGAAGGCACAAGGAACGCAGAAACTGTGGCTTGTCACTCCAAACAATTTGCACTCTTATTTCTCTACAACACTGATATGCCACCTTTCTTCTGGAAGTCACGTGCCACTGTCCTATCATGGAAATGGTACTTGTGGGGTTCCCAGATGGTCTCCCATGCCGGTATTGCCAGACCTAGTCCTGCTTAGCTTCAACAGAATGGTTGCATCACCTGTCCTCCAACCATGCTGTAGAACCACTGAACACATTTCAAGGCTAGCCAGAGTGAAAGTAGCATGTACAGAATCAAGAGCAGTATCCTGCCTTGTCCTGAGCGCAGAGCAAAGGAAAATAGGCTGGCACCCAAACAAGAGTGGGAGAAAGAGGAGACTCCAAACAGAGTGTGGGTGCAGGCGGTTTGCCAGGATCATCATTGTTTGTGTGATTCTTTGTCATCAGAAGACATTTTTGTGTGTGCCCCTGAAGAAGGCAGTTTGTCCAACCCCATTGGGCACCAAGAGATGATATTTGTATAATAAATCCCACACATAGTTTAGTTTAGGGGGGAAAGTGACTAAGGGTGACATGATAGAGGTCCATAAAATTATGCAAAGTGTGGAGAGAGGGGATAGAGAGAAATCTTCTCCCTCTTTCACCACACTAGAACCAGGGGTCATCCCATGAGACTCATTGTCAGGAAATTCACAACCGTCAAAAGGAAGTACTTTTTCACACAGCACAGCATTAATGTATGGAATTCTCTGCCACCATATTGTCGATGCCCATCAACTTGGATGGCTTTAAAAGGGGCTTAAACAAATCCATGGAGGACAGGCCTATCAATGGCTACTAGTCTTGATGGCTACGTGCTACCTCCAGGCTCAGACGCACAATGCTCCTAAATACTAGTTTGCAGGGGAGCAACAGTAGGAGAGAGGGCATGCCTGGGCTTCCCAGAGGTATCTGGTGGGCCACTGTGGGAAACAGGATGCTGGACTAGATAGCTCTTGGGCTAGATCCAACAGGGTTGTTATAGTTTTTCCACCTTTTTGGAGTGTTTCTCCTCTCTACCTCTTGCTGCAAGGGGGTACCCATCATGTCTGAGGACGAATGCCGGGGCAAGATAGATCGAAGTTGCAGTACCATGGAGAGCTCCAAGTGGGCCACTTGCTCTCAAAAGGGCCAGAGGTGAACTGAGACCTTAAATCCCTCCAATTTCAACCTACTCCTGCTATGCTCCACCTCCTTGCCTGGACTGAGGAAAGACTTGACGTGTCTACCCTCTGGCCTGCAGTCTTGTACTCCCTTCTCCACTTCAGCAAGTCCCTTCTAGCCCATTCCCCGCTCTGATGTGCAGGCTCAGGGAAGCATGATAATCTTGACATGAATGCAGCCAGTTCTTCAAGGGGATCAGGGGGTGCTACCTCTGGAGTATCCAGTTCAGTGGTGGCTGGTCAGTAAGGCCAGGAGGGGCAGTGCCCCTCCCCCCGCAATACCAACAAGCTAATAAAGGATCAGACTTTCCAGCAGCCAGGGAAAGCTTCAGAGCAGGGAACTTCTTCCATGCTTCTCCTCCCCTGCCTGTAACTTCTTGTTTTGGTCTCACTGGCTGGAACAGCTGCTACTCAAGCTGCTCTAGCCAATCTGATTCCTAGGGAGCTCCTCCTGGAACTGCCTTCAGGAAGAACTAAAACAATGGGTTAAAATGCACTTCCTGCTTGCTTCAGGGAGTATATCTTTAATACGTATTTTCCCTTCTTCCTGGGGGCCAGAAGGAACCCCCTAGGAATCAGATTGGCTGGAGCGGATTGAGTAGCAGCTCTTCCCACCAGTAAGACCAAAAGAGGAAATTGCAGGCAGGGGAGGAGGGGCTAGATGAAGCTCCCTGCTCTGGAGGATTCCCTGGCGGCTAATCTTTACTTGTTTGGTGGGAGGGGGGATGCAATCCCTGCTTTCTCCCTTCTGACCCTCTTTCTGCCCTTTGCTCTTCCTTTCTGCTTTCTGCCTTTCTCCCTGGCTTTTTTGCTCTCTGCCTTCTTCCCCCGCTCCACATCACAAAACTTTTCTTTTTTCTAGCTTTGCCCCTGCTTTTTTTGCTTTTTTTGCGCTTTCTAAGAACATAAGAAAAGAACACATCTAAGAACACATCTCTTTTGCTCTTTCTGTTTTCCTCAGTGCTGGCAGGCTTGGGTAAATACCCAAGCCCACTGGCATGGAGGAATCGGGGGGGGGGATTGTTAGTCTTCTGCCTCTGTGACTAGGTTCTCCCGTGTCCCTCCTTCTGCTCCAATGCCCACCAGCTGGATGAAGGTCTCTGGCTGCAGGGTCTCCTTGCTGACAGGCCTAGATGTCTAGGGGTGTGCAAACTGGCCTCACAGGAAAAGGGGAACCTGGTTTGGCACCATGTAAAGGGGAATCTGGACCGGCACCATTTGCATCACCACTGAGACCACCTCTGCTTTCCCTGCCATCTGCATTTTAAAGGTAAATGGAAGGGCCCCCCCACCACAATTACTGGGAATACCATTTACTTGTAAAGGGGAATCCTCACCAGATTGCCATTTGAAGTATATCCCCCACCCAAGCCAGCCTGCAAGCTGGTTCTTCAAACCGAGAGTTCAATGCAAGCTACTGCTCCAGGTGAGGGGTCTGATGACCAAAGTAGTAAGTCTTGTTAGGATCTGATTCAGGGCACATGAAAAATGAGATGAAGTCCTGGAACTCTTGATATGAGCAGGTCTAGTCAGGGCATTCACGCTGATTACAAGGACTGAGCTGGGGAAGTAAACCATGGCAGGGCAAGCTTAAACATGGGACAAGACCCAGAGGCAAGGTAAGAGTGGTCCAGGAACAACAATAAGCAAAAGGTACCCAGGAGCAAGAACAAGAACCACTGTTTCAGTGGCTGCAATTTTAACATTAGTTAAAATATTATTCTGTTCCATGGGTTCTGCCAAGGCACGGCTCAAGGAACACACCCAGAACTTGGACAGCTCCACAGGCCAGAGTCAGGACCTTGGCCAGTGCCGGGCAGAGGAGCCAGAGCTGGGTACGGCAACACATCTGAGAATGTTACTCCAGTGACCTTTTGCAGCAGACCGCTAGCTAGGCAGGGTGGCACCAGCTGGGAGCTGCCAGGAGGAGTGCCACAGCTATTGGTCTGAAAGAGCAGCTCTTATTGGAAAACATTCAGCCCAGCTTTAAGATTCATTTTTTAGCCTGGCTTTTAGTAATCTTTGAATGTTTTAAACTGTTGTTTTAATGGTTTGTATTATTCTCCCCACCCCCCACCCCACCCCCACACACTGTATTCATTTTTGTGAACTGCCTAGAGCCTTTGGAGTCAGGCAGTAAGTAAGTAAGTAAGTAAGTAAGTAAGTAAGTAAGTAAGTAAGTAAGTAAGTAAATCATCTGAATACTATGTAAGAATAAAAATGACTCACCGTGTCACCAGCTCCTGATTTCTCCAGAATAACTGGAGGCAACAGCACATCTGTCGGAGTAGTTGGGTCCGGGCTTCCTCCTCCTCCTCCTCCTCCTCCTCCAATCAGCGAAACTACCCCATTGCAATCCACCGAGCTGTTCCTCTTTCCATTTTGGGTATAGTTGGGCGAGCTGTGGCTTGCTTGACTTTGCACACTCAGCCGCCTCCCGTTCCTGGGGATGAGCAGGGAGTCCCGCTGGCTTTCGCTCTCCCCAACGGTGCTGATGTCATCATCGGCAAAATCCGCCTCCGAGCCAAAGTCCCTGCTACGCAAGCGGAAGCTGAAGACACTTCCGTGGCTGGCCTTGCGCCTTGCAGAAGTGTCTATTGAGCCAGAAGTGAAGCCCAACGTTGTCTTGAGGATCGAGAAGAGAGGAAGGGGTGGGGGAAAGAAGTTTGTTTTACAATGCATTTACCTGGAGCTAAGGAGCTGTCAGATTCTAAGGCGGGGGCCACAAGCCAAAAATGGACTACCAGCAGGCCCCATCGCTAGTCACCAGTTCTTCTGTACCTCTGCATTGGTGACTGGACAAGGGAGCTCTTAATCCCCATGGGGCTGGATTGAGTTATGAGGTTCCTTGTTGCTGATCCCTACTGGAAATGCCATCTAACATCCAGACTAAGTTTCTCATCAGCACTACCCAGGAGCTACTCTAAAGAATTACTTAATTTGACTAGGACTACTCAGGAGTACTTTAGTCTCATTGTCAAGTGAATTTCTTTTATCAAGATGTTCGTCAGATAAGGATTTCTTTCCCCCTCCCCCAACACATATTTCTAAGCATTTTGGGAAAGTGTTCTAAAGTGCAAGATTCAGCATCCACCCCCCCCCCCGCCAAATGAGAAGGTCATCACTGATACCCTTATCTCTGCATGTTGCATTTGCCCTGCTGCATCCACACAAACTGCACATCATTCCATCCCTGCTCCTGTTATGGAGATTCACAGTTGGAGCAGAGGAAACATCACAGGCTTTAGCAAAGTGTCCTCTTTCTGCAAGGGGACAAGCCTACAGGAAAGAGCCGGTTTTTCAAATATACAGTACTCTACCTTGACATACGCGAAGCATCCTGAGGGTAAAGCACCCCTCTGCGTCGATCCATCTGCTGGGGAACTCCTGAGCACTGCAGAGGATTCTGGGCCATGATCGAAGGTGTGTTCTCCATTCACATTCATACCAAGGGCCAGCAAGGCATTTCAAGACTATCCATTGCCTTGTGTGAACGGAGAGCATACCATGAATGCACTCAAGACTCCTCTGTAGTTACATATTGGATGGATGATGTTGTGCAGTGCCTTTTGAAGAGGGAAGCCCAGAAGGCCTCAGAATGAGACAGGCCATGTGAGTGAACTGGAGGACACAGCTTCACTTTTGTAACAGAGCTCTGAGTGAGTGGTTGAGCCTGTATGATCTCTCCAGGGACCTCAACAATCCTAGGCCCAGACAGATAACCAGAAGCAGCTATCAAGTTGTACTTTTTATTTCTCTATTTCTCCAGTCTACATTTTTTCTACTCTGAGCCTCCAGGGAATTGTATGCAATAAATAGTTATTAGTCAAAGTCTGGTTGTGCTGCTGTTTATGCATATTTAACAGATGACAGGCTGTCTTTTGGACTTCAGGGAACATCATTGTAAATTCACTGCATCAGGTCATATCTGCAGATACCCAAATGGTCCTTTTCAAGTGTGTATAATATCTGCACTGTGAATATAGCATTGTTGCAAAACAGCTGGCCAATTTACCAGAATCCAAAATTATTTCAACAAACCCTAAAGAACAAAGAAAGTTAGCTAGGACATCAAGAACTGCCATATATTGAGTTGGACCAACAGCCCATTTAATCCCGTGCTGTACATGCAGTTCAGGCATAAGTCTTCTCCCTGAAGATTCTTTAACTGAAAGTGCCAAGACAGCTACATCCTCTCAACCTGATGGTCTCCAGCTGTTGCTGGACTATGACTTCCATCAGTACTGCAGCTGGGGAAGATGGGAGATGTAGTCCTACTCCAACAACACCTGAAGATCCTCAGGTTGACCACCTATGCTGTATATAAACCTGGTTCATATTATGATACCTTCCCAGCTCCATGGGTGCAGTTCTAACATCTTTAGATGCAAAAGCGTTAACCTAGGTGGTATATGGAGACAGCCAAGGCAATTAGGAATATGGGAAGCAGCCATATATCGAGTCAGACCCTTGGTACATCTAGCTTAGTATTGTCTACACCAGGGATTCACAGTGTTGGGTCCCCAGATGTTCTTGGACTTCAAATCCCATAATCACCAACCAAAGGCCATTGGTGCTGGGGATTATGGGAGTTGAAGTCCAAGAACATCTGGAGACCCAACGTTGAGAATCCCTGGTCTACGCAGACTGGCAGCGGTTTCTCTAAGGTTACCAGCAGGAGTCTCTCTCAGCCCTGTCTTGGAGATGCCAGGGAAGGAACTTGGAACCTTCTGCATGCAAACATGCAGATGCTCCTCCTAGAGCGGTCCCATCCACTAAGGGGGATATCTTACAATGCTCACATGTAGATTCCCAGTCAACTGCAAACCAGGGTGGAGCCTGCTTAGCAAAGGAGCCTATTCATGCTTGCTACCAGGAGACAGCAGGAGAAATTCAGTAACCGCTGCAAAATGTATACAGGAGACCCTCATCCATGGTTTCATGTATCTGCAGATCGGTCTTAGAGCCCCAGTTTCTTTATCTGCAGCATGAAATATAGGCAATTTTCACCTATCTGTGATTCCTGAGTAGCCGGAAATGTTTTCTGATGTCATTTCCAGCCGCCATTTTGAAGCGCAGAGACATTTTATGGCTCTTTTTTGTAAAAAAAAAAAAAAATGAAATGAAAGATATGAGGATGGGGGGTGGAATTCCTGGGGACCTGGAGAACAAGGTACAACGCTTTTTGACCCTTATTTCTGCCCCCTCCCTGATTTTTAACCTTTTTTTTTTCCAGAGCAAGGGTCCTAACTCACCTACTCCCATTGACTCAAGGTTTCATTATTCGTGGTTTCCATATCTGAGCTAATTGGTGGGAACAGAACCTCTGCAAATAACAAGGGCCACCTGCACATACAGACTACCAGTTTGCACATAATTTTTCTCTGCGTTTGCAGGCATGAGCTCCCCTAATAGCACCATGTGAAGATGGTGTAGGAAAGGGAAAGAAGAAGGGAAAGAAACTGAATGAAATGATGTAAAAAGAGAAGCAAATGTTTTTAGCTGTTAGCAGGCAAAGAATCTGGCTTCCATGTAACACTCATTGAAGCAGACTCGTTTTGTCAATACAATTAGAGTAGATCAGAATGTATCCACATGAAGATGACTTGGGCCCACTCCTTCCAAAGGTGCTGAGCTCCCCTTTGCAAAGGAGCTGTGCCAGATACTTAGGCACGCTCCTTGCCACGTTCTTCAAGCAGATGACAAATCCAAGAATGCAAAATGAATAGACGACTCATCCAAGGAAGGAACACGCTGAGAAATGCGTGGCTTCGTTTCACGTCCAGCCTGACATTTTATTTAGCATGCCAAAGCTCATTCAGAGGAAAGAAACACACGCAGCCGCTTTGGCACCAACCATCTTGTAATTAGCAAGGCAAGCCGCTCAATTAAGCGCCAAGAACAAAGTCTCTTTAAAAAATAAAAGGGAAAAAAATCCATTCATGTGTCACTTTTGGAGGACTTGTGCTGGATAGATTTGAGAAGCTCCGTGCACATGCGCACGCACACACAGAGTGTCACATATTTGTCACAGCCATTTCCATCCTTCACATATTTTTCCAGTGTGCCAACCATAACTGACAACTATTACTAACATCGCTAACAATTAGTTATCAGGAGATTTTACACTGACTAAGCTGGCTCATCTGCCAGCTTCAAGAGGCCCTGTGCTAGACCCCCTGAGGAAAGAGGTGAGTTGCTAATGAGATCAAAGCCCTGAACACCAGAAAGCAGCAGCAGGAGGGGGTTACTACAGCTCTCTGTTGTAGCATCCCTACGAACTTTGTGGCAGTTCACTGTTCTCTGCTTGTGTGTCACCAAAGTCTGGACAACACAGATTAATCGGGTGGGATTGTGGGGCTGAACATATAAATCTGTTTCATACCAAATTAGACCACCTAATTAGACCATCTGGGCCATCTAACCCAGGATTGTCTACTCTGACTATCAGAAGTCTCAGGCAGAGTTTCCCCCCACAATCCTAATATTTAGAATCCTATTTTGGAAAAGAAATTTGAAATTTTGAAGAAGTTTGGGACTTTCTGAATGCAAAGCAAGTGCTCTGTTCCTGAGCTACAACTCAGCATGGATGTGCAAACTCCCACCTGCTTCACAGGTGAAGGGTTCAAGCAGATGAGACAGTTCTCTGAACATGGGATAGATCGCCACTCATTTTGCTGCACTGAGGCGGGAGAGAAGGGGGAATGGTCACAGGGAAGATTGAGCTGAAATGCCGCCCAATTTTCACTACCTTCTTTGAAGGTAAGGAATACAGGGGTCATTGGGGGGGGGGGTCTGGGGAGGCAGGAATCTGGTGAAATGACCAACAGTGGCAGTACCTTTCCTGCCTGCTGGTTTTGTTTTTTTAACTCATTAAGTCTGCTCATTACAACATTACTGCATAACACCGTGTCATGGTGAGCTGGTTGCCAGCAACCAGGAGGACAACCTGAATATGAGAACTTTCAGGAATAATACAGTTGCAAAAGTGCACATTCATAAATGCATACAAGCATTTGAATTAAGCCATTTGAAGGTAACAGCTTAGGATTTTCTTTTGTCATTGACTGACATCCTAACTAATTCTGCATGCATTCATGCAGTGGCTGTGTTCCCCCTTCAGTAGCACAGAGTGAGATCTCCCCCCTCCTTTTCTTTGTTGATCTCCCCTTCCCCCAGAAGTACTCTGGCCAACCTGAAAATATGTCCCATAATAAAATAAAATCAATAAAGTGGGGCATTGGTCAAAATGTCAGCGATTGTTCTTGTTCTGGATTTGTTCCATTCCCATTCACAAAGCTACTGAGGTGTACAGAAACCAAAAGGGACAACCATCTGAGGTCCACCTGCAAGGTAGGGCCAGTCATTCATAGGCTGCCAGATTATGTGAACCTTTGCAACACAGGAACATATGAAGCTGCCTTATACCAAGTCAGCCCATTGGTCCATCTAGCTCAGTATTGTCTACACTAGAGATTCTCAACATTGAGTCCCCAGATGTTATTGGATGTCAGCTCCCATAATCCCCAACCAAAGGTCAGTGTGACTGAGGATTATGGTAGCTGAAGTGCAATAACATCTGGGGACCCAACATTGAGAATCCCTGGTCTACACTGACTGGCAGCAGCTCTCCAAGACTCTTGGAGATCCTTCCTAGCCCTATTTGGAGATAATGCCAGGGACTGAGCCTGAGACCTTCCAAATGCAAAGCAGATGATCTACCACTGAGCTATGACCCCATCTCCTAAACCTGAACCTATGCAATTCATAATACATTAGTGTATTAGAAGCAAAGAAGAGGTGCACTTGAACTAAAAAGCCAAGGATGCGTCAAATGTCATCTGGAACTATTGGCATTCAGGTACCTTAATCAAGCTAATCTGACTTAGGTAATTTTCCCTGGGAGGGAAATAATCAACTTTTAATAGGATTTCCAGAGGAGTCTCCCCTGAAAAATGGCCCCTTAATTGCCACTTTCGGCAAAGACTAACCATCCTCCGTTGGCCATCCTCCGATTCGGATTTCGTAACCTTTTGGTCTTCCCCATCCTCTTCTCCCCCTGAGGATTTCTTTTTTCTTCTTCGGCTCCTTCGTTCTTTGGAAGTTTTGGATGCTAAAGGTGATGTTTCGAAGGAGCTAAGTGACATGGAATCAATTCCTCGTGCTAATTCCTGAGAACAGAGGAACGGAGCAGCAATAGATTAGCTGTAAAATTGAGAATCTGGTAATGGGAACTTGAACAAGGCACCCTCCACTTGCTTATCTGCACCGTGGAGATGCCACAAGATTGTATCCAAACTTTAAAAGCAAATATGTAAATGTTGTGGTTTGCCCGGTTTGGTTTGAGTCTGGACTGGACTTGAACCAAACTGGGCATGTTCTTTTTTTTTTTTTTTGCTCCCCTCCCCCAACATACCCCCGAATTGGCTTGAGTTCGAACTGGTTCCGGGGTTCTTAGTCTTAAAAATGTGGTTTTTTCCCTTCTAACACTTACTGCTGGTTCCAGGTTGCGACTGCTGAGGGGGGGGTGTCCCCTACCATCTCCCCCTTGAACCAGCCTTTTTTAGAATGGGAGAAGGCCAGCAGGGGGAGAGGGAGATGGCAGAGAACACCCCCTACGTCTGCCTACCCAGACCCGGCGGTGAGTGTTAAAAGTTCTTACAATTTTTTTGACTTAGAAACCCTCAAACTGGCCCTGAGCTGGCTTGTGGGGTTCGGCACGCGCCGAACTGGGCCCAGCTCGAGGGTTAGCCCTTGAGCCAGCTCAGTGTCAAACCGGTTCACACATCCCTAGTTCGCGTGTGTGTGGGGGGCGGGGGGACTTGCTCTGCAGGCAAAACATCAGAGGCATTTCTAAAAAGCCAAAAGAGATTTGATGTGAAATTCCTTGGTGTGGGGGGTGGGGACACAGATCCCTCCTCAAAGCAATCCTTTGAGGCAGGATTCTGCTCCATTCCTCGGGAAACAGGACTGGTCCATGCCCTCAACTGGTTGGCTCTTCAGTTGGCTTGTGTGTGTGTGTGCAGAATTATACCTCTCCCTTCCACCATGCACAGGACACCATCATTGTGTAGTGGTTAGAGCACTGGGCTAGGACTAGGGATGGGCACAAACCTGTTCAGAGGCCCTTTTATGGACCTCCAAACAGGTTCGAATGCCAGGGCCGGTTGGAAGTTCAAAGGCCCTGGGGGTAGCACTTTAAGGGTGGGTGAGGGTGCACTCACCCCTCCCACCACTCCCCCCCCCGCTGGCGCTTGTTACTTTCCAAAACCTTTGGGGTGGCAGCATACCTCCCTGTCCTCGTCTGGAAGTGGCCAGAAGTACTGGGCATGCGTGTGCCCATCAAGTGCTCATGCACGCACAGCAGATGGGCACATGCCCGCAACAGGCACACGCCAACCCAGTACTTCCAGAAACTTCCGGCCGAGGACAGGGAAGGGGCGACAGGGAGGTACGCTGCTGCCCCGAAGGTTTTGGAAAGTAACAAGCGCCGGCGGGGGGGGGGGAAGCAGCGGGAGGGGTGAGTGCACATTCCCCTGCCCTTACAGCGCTACGCCACTGCCTTCTCTCTTGGCCTTACCTACCTTACAGGGCTGTTGTGAGGATAAACATAACCACGTATTCAGCTCAGGGCTCCTTGGAGGAAGAGCAGGACATAACTTTTAACAAACATACTTGATGGTCTGATTTATATTTCTCTTTACTCCCTCAAAAAAGGGGGAGGAAATCACACAAATTAGGCCTTTGTGTATACTAACTCCACATAGAAAGTGATGAGTGAGGTGGAGGAGAAGATGCATGCCTACTGAAATGCTGGCCCAGGGACAATGATGTAACAAGGACACTCTGCAAATCTGTGGTAGAGCTGCAGTTTTCCTGCCCTCAAGTTTCCCACTCAATGGCTATATAACAACAGCTTTGGAAGAGGAGAGCATTTTGCATCAGAGTCATGGCACGAGGGTGGGGGTGGGGGGTTCTAACTTCTGAGCACAGCCCCAATTCAAACTGGGTTAGGGGTGCGCACGGAACATGGCCTGTTCAGTTCTAATCCTGACTAGATTCAAACCATCCCGGCCCAGTTCCAGATCTGGCCGAATCAGGCCTGGTCCAGTTCAGCCATTGAACTGGGCTGACCCAGTTTGTGGGCCGGTTTAGGGATATACTTGTAAAGCAGAATCTGGTGAGGATTCCCCTTTACAAGTAAAGGGACTTTCTCCTATCCCAAGACATGGCTAGGAGAGCATGGGCGGGCATAATAAGGAGGGCATACATAAGGAAGGTATGGGCAGGCAAGAGAAAGGGTACTTTGTACCTTATCTGAAGCAATGGTGGAGGCAGCCCAGATTGTCTTCCAGCAGGCTGGCGGGGGGCTTAGAGGAGTCCCTTCTGCCGCCCCTGCTGCCGATGTCTCCGCCAACTCTGCTGCCACCTCACATAAGGTACAAAGTACCCTTTCTCTTGCACGCTCACACACACATAGCCTTAGGATAGGGAATACTCCTTTACGTGTAAAGGAGAATTCTCGCTGGATTCCCCTTTACAATTATATCTCTGAACTGGTTCGGACCATTTCTTTTAAAATTGAGGCCGGAACAGTTTGAACTTGGACAGGCACTGAACTAGGCCAGTTTGATTCGATCCATGGTTTGGTTTGATCGAGCCGGCTCGCACATCCCTAAATCAGGGTCCCTGCAGCTGCTTATAGGAAAAGGAAAAAAGATTTCAGGAGACTTGGAGCTCCCACCTCACATCTCACCAAGTTCCAAGTGGAGATTTGAATTTGGGTCTCTCTGGTCCACTCTAGTAACTACACCACACCAGCCCGATCCCCATTAGTCTCAAAACAAGAGACAAGGAAGTACCGACCATGCGCCCATCCTGACAACATCTGACTATTTGGGCAGAGGCCTCTTTTCCCCAAGAGGTTCTGCTTTCAGAGAAATCTCTGCTTCTCCCAGTAAAGCAGAAGTAAAAGTGCATGTTATTTTTGCTGATATGGCGTGGGGTTTTTTTTACAAGTGAAATCTTATCCCACGAAGTGACAGAACCTGCTGTGAGCAGGGATCCAGAGCAATAAACACAAACTGCGGGCTTAAAAAACCTCACGCATCTAATACACAGATAAGATGGACTTTTTCACTCTGCATGCCTGGACAGCAGCAGGCTCTGTGCGTCAGCTATCTGGAGGAATCGCTGCAGGGAAAGTCTGATAAAAGCAAGAGGTGCTAGAAATTGAGCTGAAGCCAAATTTGAAGCCAAATTGGGGGTGGGGGGAATCATAATGTAAACCCCTATTGTAAACCTAGCCAAAAGATTTGGGGGGGGGCAAATTCATAATGTAAACCCCTATCTATATTAAACACAACAATGAAACAGTTTGCCAGCAAAAACAAAATAACCCACCCATGATCATGAAAAATGAAGCGGATGGCCAGGGGCAGGAAAAGAGAAACCAAGCATGTAGGAACACAGGAAACTGCCTTATACCAAGTCAGACCACTAGTCTATCCAGCTTAGCATTGTCTATACCAGGGAGTCTCAATGTTGTTTCCCCAGATGTTACTGGACTTCAACTTCCATAATCCCCAGCTAGGGGTGTGCAAACTGGCTCGAGCCAGTTTGATGTTGAGCCGGTTCAGTTCGATGGCATGGGGTCGAATCGAACCACCCCCTGTTCGGTCTGACCCTGGATCGAACACCCCTGGGGTTTACGGAACTTTTTCAGTTTAAAAAAAATCACCTTTACTTCCCTCTAGGGAGTTGCTGGAGGCGGCGGGGGGAGGGGGAGTGTTTCCCGCGGAGGTTCCCCCTCCCCCTGCTGGCTTCGGGCACTCTTCGGCCAGTTTTCGGCCTTCTCCTGGTGGCCTGGCGGCCATTATGGAGGCTGCACACTTTTTCTTTAGAACTAAAAAGGTCCGTGAACACCCCCCCACACACACACACACACTGAACCGAGCCAAGGGGGGTTCAAGGGGTTGCCGGACCAAACTGGCCAAGTTGGGGTCGAGTCTGGTCCAGACTTGAACCGAACCACCTGGTTCCATGCACATCTCTATCCCCAGCCCCAGTAGCCTTTGGTGTGGGATTATGGAAGTTGAAGTCCAATAACATCTGGGGCCCCAACATTGAGAATCCCTGGTCAAAACTGACATGGAACAGCTCTCCAAGGTTTCAGGCAAGAGTCTTTCCCAGCGCTACTTGGAGATGCTGCCAGGGAGTGAACCTGGGACCTTCTGCATGCCAAACAGATGCTCTACCACTGAACTACATCCCTCCCCCTAAGGGGAATATCTTACAGCACTTGCATGTGGTCACCTATCCAAATGCAAATCAACACAGACCCTGCTCAGCAGAGGAGCAATTTGTGCTCACTACCACAAGACCATCCATCTAATGGTGCAGCAGGGAAATAGCTTGAATAGCAAGCCAGGGCAGAGGTTGCTGTTCCAAATTCCCGCTGGTATATTTCCCAGACTAAGGGAAACACCTATGTCGGGCAGCAGCGATATAGGAAGTTGCTGAAAGGCGTCATCTCAGACTGTGCGGGAGAAGGCAATGGTAAACCCCTCTTATATTCTACCAAAGGCAACCACGGGGCTCTGTGGGCACCAGGAGTCAACACTGAGTTGAAGGCACACTTTACCTTTACCTTACCACAAGACCAGTCCAGCTCCCTGCCCCTTTACATCAGACAGAGGCTAGCATTCCTCTCCATAATGTGCTGGACCAATTCAAGCTGCTGTTGGGGTCATATTTGTATCTTTCTCATTAATCTTCCTAGGATTTAATCCTTCCAGTATTAATCGTCCAAGGAGCTCAGAGTGATATACGAACCTGCTCCATTTTCTGTCTTCACAGCAGTCATGTGAGGTGGGCTAGGCTGAGAGATGGTCCAAGGTGAGTAATACTATGAATCCAGATTTACCCCGTTCTAGCTCAGTGCTCTAACCACTACACCATGCTGGCAAGCCCACTGTTCCCACTGGTGGAGGACAGGTCTACCAAAGGCTGTTAGTGAAGATAGCTAAATGGATTCTCCAGCTTCAGAGACCAAATGCCACTGAATGCCAGTTCCAGGGAAGCAGCAGCAGGAAAGGACTTTCTGCCTTCATCTCCTGCTTGAGGACTACCAGAGGCATCTGGCTGGGCACTGCGGGAAGCTGGCCTAGGTAGGCCTTAGCCCGGATCCAGCAGGGTCTCCTCTTATTTCTCTCTTTAAAAAGAAATAAAGCCTGTTTTCACGACCCAAAGCTGGATAGGAGGAGCGTCTAGCCAGGATTCAAGACCTGTGAGCGCTTCCGAGAACCAGTCGTGTGTGCAAAAACTGAGGGGGGAGGAGGGGAAACTGACCGTGTGCTAGCCGTGATCTGGGTACGGTGGCACGGGGGTATGCTTTTCAACACTGTCGATACAATGCTTGGTAAAAATTGTTGGCTGGAGACCATTATCCTACCCAGATCATGGCTAGCACACCATCACCTCCCCCTCCTCATGCCTCGATTTTTGCCGACACATTGCTTCTTGGGAGCATGCATGGGACTTGGAGCCTGGCTGGATTGGCTCAGAACAACTGCATTTTTGAATGAGGATCTAGTCTATTGACCCCACACTCACCCTGAGATTTGGGGATTTTGCCCTCCCGGAAAGAAGCCTGAATTGATTCATGCCCACTTACAGCAGCTGACGTAACTAAGGGCTGCCTACCCCACACAAGTTGAAGGTGGGTTCATTCAAGTTAATCAGTGCTATTGTATTACATCTCTGCATTGGTCAATTAGTTGTATTATTTGCACAAGAGAAACATCAGCAGTGTTTAAACAGCTGACCCTATCTATTATTTCCACTTGTTGAATAACGGGACACTAATGACTGTTTGAAGCTGGAAGATCAATAAAGCAAACCTGAAAAGAATGCTAATTAACTTGAACTAATGGGAAGGGCTGCAAATATGGAATGAAAAGCCATTAATTTCTCTCTGGTAAGCATGGAAATACCTTTGAAGATAATCATAATAAATCAACGGCCTATTTTTAAGCAGGTGTTCACACTCCCATTGTCTACTAACACACAGTGTTGTAGCAGGATGTACTATAAGATACAAGGAGAATCCGACCAGGGACTTCGGCAGCAAGCCGCACATGCCTTACTTGCTGTACCACCAGGTCAGCTCTGAGGTAGAGGGAGCTATTGGTCAGGTCTTTGCTGCACTACAGCACCACCCAGATAATGGCCAGCAAGGGTACTGCAGCCCAACCAGACCAGGTGATCTAGGGAGAAGAAAGCAAAAGGGAGGCCTCATGCACTACAAAAGAAGATTGCTCAAAGACTTCCTCAGACAGTTCCACAGACCTCTTGCTCTTTTTTCAGTGCCTCCATGGCTTCCCGGAACTTCCTCTCCTTGGCCTCCGTTTCTGCAATGGTGGCTTGGTTCTGCTCTTCATAGGCCATGGCCACCACAGCCAAGATCAAGTTGACCAGATAAAATGAGCCCAGAAAGATGACCAGCATAAAAAAGAGCATGTAGATCTTGCCAGCAGATCTAAGGGTCTGCACAAACAAAATCAAAGAGAAGTCTAAGGATTCATTAAAACAATTCACTACATTTTCCATTAAACCTTTGTAGGGAGGCACTGCATTGTAGGGGTATTGCCTGCATTTTCTAATTTTGACCAACAACAGACATAAACAGGCTTGAGATGACATGGGGACATTATTAAATCGACCGGCAACAATTTAGCAAGCTGGGCCACATGGAGGGGACTGCGGAGGTTCCAGGTGACCATCAGGGGGAGGCTGCAGGTGAGCGGGGGGGCTGTGGTGGTAGTAGCTGCCGCCAAAATATTTGAACACCAGTTGATGCCAACATCGCTACACTGCTGGTTGGGAAGTAAGTAGGAGGGAACCAGTGGTTCCCAAGGAGTGTGTACTCACAGTGGGCGGCATCCAAATCTATCCACTGCTGGTTCCTGACTTTTCACCCAACATTATCCACCCAACTTCAAATCCTGGTTATGGAAATCAATTAAATATTAGGCAAAAGTCGGGTGGGGGGCTCGGGAACTAGTGGCGGGTGAGTCTGGACGACACACGCATCAGGAGCGTGGCCTCCCCAGGAACCACTTGTCATCTCCACTTACTTGCCAGTGGATCCATTGAACCCACCCTATGCATGTGGGAATCCATAATGGAATGCAGTTCCTGACTTGGGAATACGTAGAGGGAAGTCAGCAGAGACCACCAACTTGTCTTTTTCTCCTACACTGAGAATGCAGACTAGGAGCAGATGATGATTGTCACATGTCAGGGATTGAAGCTTCTACCTGTTGATAGAGGCGCTCCCAGTAATCTTGCGTCATGAGGCGGAACAAGGAGAGAAAGGCCCAGCCAAACGTATCAAAGCTTGTGAAGCCATGATCAGGGTTTTCACCAGCCCTTAGACATTGATACCCTGTTGGACACGTACTGTGGAAAGAAAAACAGTGAGGAAGAAGGGGTAATTGCAGGCAAACTCCTCTCGGCTTAAACCAGAACTGGATCAGGTCTTGCAAGTATCATTGGAGAACACTTGGGGCGGGGGGGAGATCACTTTTTTGAAAATCTAAACAGAGTCGTCATCTCGGCTGCACCATATCGTATTGCCTTATTCTCAGCCTTATTCTCTCAACATTTCATCTATTCTTTTACTGAGTTCTCCAAAGCCTTAAAAATCAGATGTTGGGGGGAGTGCATTTGCTTAGCTCTGACTGAGCTGTGATCAGCATCCTGGACTTAGAGGAAAAAGCAGGTTTCAACTAAAAACACGTTCTGTGTACAAGGAGAATCTTGCTCTAGAAGAATCTGTTCTCTGTTGCTCCCAAAGGCGGGACTAGAACGAGGCGGCTGAATTGACAAGGAAGCAGATTTAGGCTGGACATTATGCAGAATTTCCTCACTGTAAGAGCTGTCTGACAGTGGGGCAGTCTGCTTCGTGCACTCTGGCCTCTCCTTGGTTGGAGGTTTTCAACACCGGTTGGACGCCAGTGCCATCTGTGGGGGATGCTATAGCCATTTTCTGCACTGGGCAGGGGATTGGACTAGAAGACCACCAAGGTCCCTTGGGAACACAAGAAGCTGCCGTCTACCAAGTCAGACCATTGGTCCATCTAGCTCAGTATTCTTTACACAGACTAGCAGCGGCTTCTCCAAGGCTGCAGGCAGGAGTCTTTCTCAGCCCTATCTTGGAGATGCTGCCAGCGAGGGAACTGGGAACCTCCTGCAGGCAGGAATGCAGGTGCTCTTCCCAGAGTGGCTACATCTCCTAAGAGGAATATCTTACATTGTCCACATGTAGTCTCCGATTCAAATGCAAACCAGGGCAGACCCTGCTTAACAAAAGGGACAATTCATGCTTGCTACTACAAGACCAGCTTCCAACTCTAATAATCCATATCCCTGAACAAATCATTAAGAACATTGGCAATACCACCTATAAAGTCCAAGTAGCTGATGCCACCATCCTTGAAGGGCAGAAGAATATTCTATGATCTGTCACTTGACCATCTATTATCTGTCACATGACTCACTGCTATCAAGTTCCAGCTTCTTAGTCCCATGAAACCTAAGCTGCCCAGGGCTGTGATAAGGCATTCCTTTGATGTACAGGACTTTCTCATGTCCCTGAGATCCTTACTTGACCTTTCTGCCTCTCCAGAATGACTTACTGTTGCCCCCTCTTGGTGTGACCAAGAACATTGGTCTTCAGTTGATAGGTCCTTTATGGGATGGGGCTGTAGCTCAGAGGTGGAGCATCTGCTTGGCATGCAGAAGGTCCCAGGTTCAATCCCTGGCAGCATCTCCAGGTAGGTCTAGGAAAAACTCCTGCCTGAAACCTTGGAGAACTGCTGCCAATCAGTGTAGACAATACTAAGCTAGATGAACCAATGCTCTGACTTGGTATAAGGCAGCTGCCTATATTCCTACTCCCTGAAACACAACAGGGTTTCAATTAATTAAGAAAAATGTTGAGAGAAGGAAGAGAAGGTGAAATTTGGGAGAAGAGAGAGAAGGCAAAGGCAAAAAGAGGAGGAGGGAAAAGAAAAGTTGTAAGGGGGGATTTGACAAATGCATAGAGGTGAATAGGGTATATCCATATTGAGCCTCCATTTTCAGAGGCAGTATACCACTGAATACCAGTTGCCTGGGAGCAAAGGCGGGAGAAAGGTAGTCTTCACCATATCCTGCTTGTGGGCTTCCTTGTTGGCCACAGTGGAAGCAAGAAACTGGGTGAGATGGACTTTGGGTCAGATCCAGCAGGGCCTTTTGTATGGTCTTATGATAGCAAGCAGCAAGCAAGACCAAAGAAAGTAGGCCATACATTGAAGGTTGGGCTGAAATATGGGTTCAGAGTTTGGAAATGTTACAGAGGCCAGCCAAGCCCTGCTCTCTGGCCTGCCACTAAATCATATCTAGCCGGAGGGAACCAGAGATAGAGCCTTCACAGTGGTGGCCCTATATTGTGGAACTCTCTCCCCATCTAGTTTTGCTCTTGCCTGTTTTTAAGCAGTACTGATTTTATTCTGGATGGGCTCTTATAAAATATCATCACTACTGTCATTGTATTGTTTATTGCAGGCTTATGCTGTTTGATGGTGGGTTTTTTTGGAGGGGGAGTTGTGTGGCTGCCTGCATCATTTTTGTGTTTGCAGTTTGTTAGCTGCCTTGTGAAAACTTTACTTAAAAAGACAGGACAAAAATGAATTAAATAAATAAAAAATTACTGGCCCAACACTCTCCTGCCTCTCTTCAGGAGAAGAAGGGCAAGGGTTTCCCAGAAGCTTCTCTGTCATTACTGAGTCAGACCTCTTCAGGACTGTCTCCTCGGGTTGTCAGCAGCTCTCCAGGGTTTCAGGCTGCAGGCCTTTTCAGCTCTAGCTAGAGATGCTGCCAGGTGTGGAACCTGGAGCCTTCTGCATTGATCTCTGCAACTGCATCACGTTTCTCTGCAACTGCATTACGACTCACATACACATCACCTTATGCTGCGTTGAACCATTGGCCCATCAAGTTCAATATTGTCTACTCTGACTGCCCAGGGTTGCAGACAGATTGCTTTCCTAGCTTGATGTGGAGATGCCAGGACTGAATCTGGGATCTTCAGTATGCAAAGCAGATGCTCTACCGCTGAGCTATGGCCAAATCCCCAAGATGTCCTGTTGAAGATGGATGGATGGATGGACTGATTGATTGATTAAGTGCCATCAAGTCGGTGTTGACTCTTAGCAACCACAACCCCGGATAAATGTTTGGATGCTAGAGTTTTCTTCCTTTTTTTTTTTTTATTAAGAGTATTTATACCTGGCCTATCAGCCTTCAAAAGCACTCCTGGGTGGAAAACCACTGCCTGAACAGATTTTTAAAGAATCCTAAGGGATTTGACTAATCCCTTTTGAATTTTCTGGGAAATCTGTATGTAGCAGAACATTGAGGAAACCTGGGGGTAGGAAGGAGCTTGTCAAGACATCAACTTATCCGCTTATTTACAAGGATTGGCTATACCGACATGTTCCATTAGTATAAAGCATCTTTCTAGAGGAACATCCATGGGACACCGCACAATTCATCACAATAAAAATTACAGTGCTATTGATGAAGGACAGTTAACAGCATCAATCTAGCCATCCATCCATCAGGCCGTAATCAACATTGTGGGCTGGCACCAGGGTAGGAAATTGAAAAGGCTTCCTTGTCAAGTCAACAACATAGATTGACCATCCTTGATATTAATAGCTTTGGGGCAAAGATAATTAGCCTACATGTCTTTTAAAAAGGATTAGATAAATTCACAGAGAACAAGGTCTATCAACAACTCTTAGCCATGAAAGATAAATGGAGCCTCCATATTGAGAAGCAGAATACCTTCAAAAAAGAACAGGAGAAGAATGTTGCATTCAGGTCCTGGTTGGGAGCTTCTCAAAGGTGTCTAATTGGAAACAAGATACTGGACTAGATGGAACTCTAATCCGATACAGCAAGATGCCAGGGTGTGCAGAACATTTTGATTGTGAAATGTTTTGTGTGTTTTTTAGCTTGGAACAGAACATCCTCTTTAAAAGGGGCCTGTTTCAAGCTCAGAGCAGAACCACCCCATTTCAACTGAAATGTTTTGACTTTTTGAGTGTCATTTTGGAGGCCTGTTTTTCCCTTGCTGATTGGTTTTCTGGCACTGGCTTCCAACTGGTTTGCGATCTCCTTGCTTCTTGGTTAGCTTATCATACAAATCAAGTGTTGTCGTGGGCAACTGTGCCTCCATTGGCTGGAGGGAGGGAGGAGGGAGGGAGGGATGGAACACAAAGGGAGGGAATTTCCAATTCAAAAATGTATTCAAAGGGACTGGGAGGCAGAGAGAGCCCTTATAGTGTGCCTCTCTCTTGAAGAGGATACATCAGGACAGGAGAGGAGGGAGGTTTGAGTCTGTGGTTTTCTTTTCTCAGCACAGAGTATAATATTCATTCATTCATTCATTCATTCGATTTCTATACCACCCTTCCAAAAATGGCTCAGGCTAGTGGGCAAAATGGCTAATATGCTGTGCTATCGCTGCTATAACTAACTGGTTTTGCTGAATCTCAGATTGACAAAGGCAGAACTAGGATGCTTGCCTTCCTTGAGTTGTAGTTTGGTTTGTTTGTGAGACAGTGTTGTGGCAAGAAATGGACAGTGGCAACTGTGTGTGCATGTGTGCAGTATTTCTTGTTGGTTGCTGTGATGAGCTCCATGTGTGGCCTTGAGACTAACTTGTGCTTCACTCAGTGCTCTGATCTGGTCTGCAATCTGTTTTGGAAGATGTACTCAGTCAAAATGTGGCTGAAGTTGAGTGCTTCATAGGAACCTTTGGGGATCTGGGGAAAAGGTTAAAAATCTGTTTAAAATTGCCTGTTTGCCCATTTCTTTTGTGTGTTGGGTGGCTGGTAATACCCACCATGCCCTACCACCCAGCGCTGAAGGTTTTTCTCTGGCTCACAATAATATATGTGTTGGAGAAAGTCTTAAATCCTTACTCCCTTCCATAGTTCCCCCCCCCCGTAGTTCCCCCTACCCACCTTAGACTGGAATGGAGGAATGAAAGGAGGCATCTCTCCCCACTCTGGCACACTTATGCATGGATCCAGGCACTGGCACAGCTGGGAAATGTAGTTTTCCCAGCACGAAAGACAGATGTCAATAGGAGGGGTTATGAAGGGAGGCAGGTGGATAGGAAAGATATGTTCCTGAAGCTCACTAGGGGGTTGGGGAGGGATCAGGCTCTGTTATACTCTCAAGGCAGTTACTGGGAATATGATGAGTCTGACTTGGCTAGGAATTGGGATCTGAATAAATCAAACGATTTTCTGAGATATAAGAAAATTTTTCGAGTTTTCTGAGGCCAATTTGAAGCCTGATCAGGAGAGTTCACCCATCACTAGTTGAGGTCCAGCCCCTGCTAGACCCCGACAGCTGGCAGTGGCAGCAGAGAATGGCTCCTTCAGTCGAGCAGCTGCCAGAGGAGCAGAACCACGTTGGTATTTTAGTCCATGAGCCAGGACTATAAATGCTGGCCCTCGGTATCATCTCAGGGGACGGATGCTCAGAGTGATTTATTATTATTTTTTTAATTTTGGCCATGCCTTCCCTCCTAGACATGGGAAATAGATAATAGCATGGTTGCACTCCCATCTTCCTGTGTTTTATCACCCCTTCTTTATCATTGTTGCCACATGATCCAGGTAAAATTACAGCCATTTTTCCACAGAGTGAAGAGTCAGGGTCAGCATTAGGGTAACGGCAAACAAACTGTTGCACTCTCCCCAAGGAAGAATCTTTGGAGCCCGTGCCTGGCAATAGTGCGTATGAGCAGCATGCCTGCTTCTGCACAGATTTGACTCGTGGCTTCTTTGCATTGGCAGGTGCCTCAGAGTAATTGGAGGGAAGGGGGTTGTACCATCACCCTGCAGGGAAGAGGGCTGTACCACCACTCTGTTTCCTCCTCTTGCACGGCTACCCTTGACCGATCAGCTCTCCAGGAGAGAGAGGTCCCATTCCCAGAGAGCAGCCCTCATCATCAGCTGCCTCTCGTTCAAATAGCCTTTTGCAGAGCCTGCAGGGCTCCAACCCTCCCCTTGAACCCCCCCCCCCGGCCCCATGAATCTCATTTCCTACTTCCGTTCCTCAAAAGTCTCGCAGTGCTACTGGCGTTGCTGCCAGCAACTCGTTCTCCGAGGGCCCTTGGCAGTACAAAGAGCATGCCGGAGTGATCGTGGCCAGCTTGCCCCACTGCCAGGGAGGAAGGGAAGCCCCAAAGTAGGGAGGCCATGCCCCTTGCGCGCCTCACCATCAGCTGCAAGGAGCTCCGGATGCCACCGTGCCCTGACAGGTCATTCCTGCCAATTGTTATTTCCATTTCTCTGACAACATCAATGACATTTTATAGCAGTTTTTGTGTTTATAAAACTTCTCAAAAAGCTTTTAAAACATCATTGCACATTTAGTCACTGTGAGCCTGATGGTCAGGACAATAAAAGCATGATAACACACTGGAAGCTGAAAGTATTGCAATGCTATCACATGTTTTCCATCTCTAGGGGTGTCGACCTTGTTAAAAAAATTCCAGTGAGCATTTTCCCTCTCTGATGGTACCTACCACCCCAGCTGGCTCATATACGATTTACTTCACCCTCAGTCCATCTGAGTCTGCCAAGATCTCCCTCCCAACCGCCACCGCCGAGTCTCCTCTTCTTTGGTCAAGAGAGCAACATTTTTAAAATCAAAAGATGGCAACCCTAAGACAAAGCTCTCTCTTTTGCATCACACTCCATACAACAGGAGGGCTTTAGGGGCAAATGTGTAGTGTTCTGAATGCAAAACTTGAACAACAACAAAAATGCTGCTTTTGCATAGCAGCTAATGGGTGCCGAAAAGTTTTTTTATGTGCTTATAGGGATTTTCTAATGAAACCTAGCAGCAACAACAACAGAAATAGTTCCCTAAAGAGGTTTTAAAAATAGCATTGAGATTCACCAGAGAACTTTCTAAGGCCTCATTCGCCTTCTAAATTACTAGTATTTATAGACTGAGGTGAAACAATACCCTTGCAAAATGACAACACAAGATGTATCATCCTATAGAGCATTAAAATTACTTTGGTCTCAATCTATAAATGAAAATTAGGGTCCAAGAGAGGATAAAGGTAATTAAGGTTTCCATAGCAACTATCACTAGGATGCAGTTGCCAAAGGTGTTTTGTAGTTACATCTTTAAGTTGCCCCAGTGACTGGCTTTTTCCTTAGCAATTGCCAGTCCAGTCCAATACAGGCAGAAGACAAACGCCTTTTGAGTGGCAATATAGGTTATTTATTAGATTGCCATTTTTCCCTGGGCAATGATCTAACTGTGGCACAAGCTGAAAACAACAGGTGATGCATTACTTTATTCACTGAAAATATTTCTATGTAGGTATGCAATGATGATTACACAGAAAATATCCCTCACTGCACCCCCGTGCTGAGGAAAGCTTCTCTTGTTGCATTTCTACCGGTCACACATTTGTTAAAAGTATGGGAGATTTGCCAGGAAAAAAATATATCAACTCTAATCAGTACCTGAAGTGTGCCTCAGAGCTGAACACCCAGGATGTAGCCCCCTTTACATGGTGGGAATGAGTGGAGAAAGATGTGGGAGAAAAATGATGAGGAACATGCCCATTGCTTAATTTCTCTGAATCAGGCTGCTGTGCGGGGTTCAGCAGCAGCACTTGCTGTTGTTAAGAACTCCAATCTTACTGAAATCTGCTCAACTTTTGATTCTCTCATGCTGAAGACAGCCAAACACAGCAAGCTGAACACAATACGTCTTGCACCCTGGCCTGCCAGACACCTGCAAACTCAGGTAGGAAGCAAACACAGGAGATTCTTAAGCCCTATTAAAAAATAATAGGGCAGTTCACATGATTGATATGGGGGCAGGAGAAGCCTCATACCCTAACTTGGGAGCGGGGTGCACTCCTGAGTTTTGATCGTGTGCTAGCTCAAAACAAAGTTGGAGTGGGGAGCTTGATCGTGATCTAAGCCCCAGCTGGGTAGGATGGGTGCACCCTACCTAGATGCCATCCCCAGCTTTGAAACAAGGCAGGTGGGGAAGTCATCCTGCTCAGTTGGGGCTTGACTGACAATCAAGCTCCCCACCTCCAACACACAATCAAAAACAGCTCCCAAATTAGGGTAGGAGGCCTCCCCTACCTGAATATCAATCGTGTGAACTTCCCTATTATGTTGTACGAGTGTACAGATGTCCGCACATGAGGAGGCCATTTGCGTCACCACATGTGGAGGCCCGAACTAGGCTGAAGCCCGTCCAGGCTGTCATTCGGGAGACTGGCGGAGGTCTTGGGGGAGCCCCCACCACCGCCCCCTGCTGCCTCTCTGGAGTTTTACCACCACCTGAAAATAAAAGGAACTAAGGAACCTTTTGCTCCTCCTCCCCAGCGTTATGATAGAGAGCCAGCATGGTGTAGTGGTTAGAGTGCTGGACTAGGACCGAGGAGACCCGAGTTCAAATCCCCATCCAGCCACGAGACTTGCTGGGTGACTCTGGGCCAGTCACTTCTCTCTCAGCCTAACCTACTTCACAGGGTTGCTGTGAGGAGAAACTTAAGTATGTAGTACACTGCTCTGGGCTCCTTGGAGGAAGAGTGGCATATAAATGTAAAGTAATAATAGTGATGATGATGATGATGATGATGAATCCTCCTTTACTTGTAAGGGGCCAAACCAGACCCAGAACTAGACCAGGTCGGATTGGTTCGAATCTGGTCCAGATTTGAACTGAACCGGCCAAACCGGTTCCACGCACATCCCTAACTTTTAAATGTTTGTGTGAATGACTGTACCTGCGTTCATTTTGAAAAGAAACCTGGGTGCAGGCTACTCAAATGCAGAGTATAGACAGGAAGCATACTGCTGTACTTGTGCTTAACAAAGCATCTGAATAACATCTGTACCTGTGTATAGCTCTGTACTTAAGTATATGGTACACTCATACGACTGTTGAATTTGATACCTGAATAGGGCTTTAGATGTCACTATATGTATGTCATGGGCTGTGTTTGCCTTGGCACGTTGTACTTAGGGCTGGTATGAAATAGGCCTATTTGTGCTGCCCCATGCACAGGATTTTGAGGGTGGTGGTGAAGCTTCTTACCCTCAATTGGCAGTGGAGGAATCAGGATTCCTCTTGACAGCCACTAGGGCAGTTCACACGGCCATAAACTGGGTAGGAGACGAGTCCTGCTCAGTTTCGGGAGATGGGCACGCTCCCATTTTGCGTTCCCATCTAAGATAAAAACAGGAGAAGAGGCAGGACGCTTGATCGTCAGTCAATGATCATAGGCGATTGGCAGGGCGATTTCCCCACCTACCTCATTCAGAAGCTGGAGACGGAATCTAGGTAGGTCCCATCATCCTACCCAGCTGAGGCTTGCCTGACTATCAAGCTCCCTGCCTCCAACCTTGTTTTTTTAATCCAGCACATGATGCAGGACACCCAGCTCCTGAAACTGGATAGAACCCATTTCCTACCCAGTTCATGGTCATGTGAACTGACCTGCTGCCTAGTGACCCCTGTTTCTGATTGTATGCTGGCAGAATCTGCAGTCTGGAGTGGTGCAACCCGGAACAGTTTTCCTCTATGAGCTGTTGTCTGTGCAAGGTGTCAATCTCTGGTGCAGATGCAATACTTAGGCCTCCAAAAATGGATGCCACTGAAGTATTTTGCAAAGGACATTGAGAACACAGCCCTGTTCCTCTGTCTCCTGAGGGAGAACACTAGGATTAATCATCAATCAATTTCTCCTTTGCATTTCTGATGTCTTTTCTCCCGCATTTCACTTTCCTTTCCTTTCCCTTTTAAAAAACACTAATCCACAACACCAAACACATTATCAAGTTTTCAGGGTGGCAGCGGGGGTGGGGTGGGGGGGAATAAATGGATTGAGAAAGAACTGGTAATAAGACTCTAAGAGAATGTGACTTTGAACTAGTGAGAAACATCATCCTCTCTCCCCCACTGTTTGGAAAATTGTATTATCATGCCTGAAAGTTTCACTGTCAGGGAGATTCCTGTCCTCTGCAGCAAGACAAGAGCTGAACCAATACCCATATGGGGAAGGGGAGACAGAATAGAATACCTCTAACTACTGCAGCAGGAATGGCCAACCTGCAACTTTCGAGATGTTGTTGGACTACAACTCCCATCATTCCCAGAAGCAATTGTGTTTGGGGATGATGGGAGCTGTAGTCAGTCAACAGCTGGAGGACCTCAGGATGGCTGTTCCCCTACTATAGTAAGGCTGAACTAGTTTAATCAGTTGATGAATCCACCAAGGCTGTTTCCAATTAATCAGGGCAAAGGAATTTTAATTAGTGAAGGTGAATTTTAATCCAGAGAGCAAAGAGTTCAAGGCACACTAGTTTCAGTTTTGAAGCTATTTTAATTCTGGTATGTTACTGAAATAGGGAATGAAATGAAAAGGAGGAGAGTGGAGGGAGGAGGAGAAAACCGCCTGTTATAATGAGAAAGCCAGTATCAGAAATTGTTCTGAAGAGAGCACGGGAGTGGGGAAATCCATTTTTACCTGGTACAGAAGGGGGCAGCAAGACTCTTGACAAATTCATGATGCTTTGGTCACATTACTATAAAGCCCTAAACAGTTTAGGCCCTGGGTATTTAAGAGTATGTCTTCTTCTCCACAAGCCCCACTGCCTGTTAAGATCATCTGGAGAGGTTCGCCTGGGGTTGCCACCAACTTGTCTGCCGGCTACTCGGGAACGGGCCTTCTCTGTTGCTGCCCCTGGACTTTGGAATGCACTCCCTGTTGAAATAAGAACCTCCCCATCTCTGGCAACATTTTAAAAGGCACTGGAGACACATTTATTCACCCAGGCTTTTAACTAGATGTATGGTTTTAAAATTTTAATGTTGGTTTTAAATGATTTTAATGTTAATGGTTTTAATGTTTAAATGATTTTAATTGATTTATTGATTTTAATTGCTTTTATTTTGATGTTAACTGCCCTGAGCCATTTTTGGAAGGGCGGTATATAAATCAAATACATACATACATACATATACATAAATGAAATAAATTACGCCATTACTGTACTAGCTGCACCAGCTAACAGTGCATTTCCAGGTGCCGTTTTTGACCTTTAAAGCCCTTTATGGCTTAGGGCCAAGTTACCGGAAGGACAACCTCCTTCCACTTGAAGCTGCCCACCATATAAGACCTTTCAGAGAGGCTCTCTTGCACTTCCCGCCACCTTCTGAAGTGCAACTGGTGGAAATACATGAGTGAGTCTTTTTGAGATAGATAGGGGCCCTATCCACCCCCAGCACAGTACCTACAGTGACTGTTGCTGGTATCTATCTTATATTTCTTTTTAGATTGTGAGCCCTTTGGGGACAGGGTTCCATCTTATTTGTTTGTTATTTCTCTGTGTAAACCACCTTGAGCCATTTTTGAAAGGGTGGTATAGAAATCGAATTATTATTATTAATAATAATAATAAACGATAGATAGATAGATAGATAGATAGATAGATAGATAGATAGATAGATAGATAGATAGACAGACAGATAGATACGTGCTGGGGTGGGCTCGGGGGAAGGCAGGATCCTACCTACCTTCCTCCACACAATCCTTGCAACTCCCAGGCTCTACCACACTGCACACTCAAGCGAGCAGCGCAGCAGTGATTGCCACAGTGAGCAGGAGGCGGGGAAAGGCAGCCAGGCAGCCAGAAAACCCACAATGCACCACCCAAAGTGTGTGGTGCATAGGGCTACCTTACCTACCGGATGTCAAGATGCTCCTTCCCCTGGCCTCTATGGGCAAGAGGTCTGCCAGCAGCCCTCTTGCCCATACAAGTGGCCGGTGAAGTAGGAGGCTCACGTGAGTCCGACTACCACACTTTTAGCCCAGGTTTTAAACCCGGCAGAGGAGCAAGGGGATCCGGAGCAATCCTGGCAGTTCTCACAACCAGCCCTACCCCAGGCTAGTCCCCAAACATGTTTGTTTCATAAACTCTCTTAAGAACATTCCCTGTTTGACCGTTACAAAAAGATTCCAAGAAGCAGCAGCACCAATGCCATGACAGAAGCTATGAAGAGATATCACATGTATATAGGAAACAATTATAATGTCCTTCCTTAAACAACCTTTAAATAATACTCACCCAGCATCGGAGCTGTTGCCACACAGTAACACATCCGTGGTGCCCTCTTTGATGAAGTAGTTGTCTGCAACACAAATGTAAAGGTAAAGGTAAAGTGGTCCATCGAGTCGCTGTCGACTCCTGGTACACACCGAGCCCTGTAGTTGTCTTTGGTAGAATACAGGAGGGGTTGACCATTGCCATCTCCCACACAGTGTGAGATGATGCCTTTCAGGATCTTCCTGTATCACTGCTGCCCAATATAGGTGTTTCCCATAGCCTGGGAAACATACCAGTGGGGATTCGAACTGGCAACCTCTGGCTTGCTAATCAAGTCATTTCCCTGCTGCGCCATTAGGTGGCTAACACAAATGTAGTAGCTGTGAATTTCCTATATTTAAGCTGAGGAAGCTGGTAGCTTCTATTGGCCCAATATCTGTAAGTGGAAGAGGCTGTAAAACTCCTTGTATAGAGAAGGTTAGGAAACTAGTGCGGAGTAGGCTAGAATATTTCTTATTGACGTACTAGTTTTCTGTCGGTGGTCTTTGCAAAGAAAGAAGTGGAAGAGCTTTTTAAAAAATGAGATCACAATATGAGAGCACAATATATTGATACTATAGACTTAATCTGGTGGAACAGTCACTCCAGGGAATCCTGGGACAGAGGAGGACAGAGGAAAACAGAGTTTCCAGCAGCCTCCCCAGGCTACAATTCTGAATCTGCACCTCCCAGGGAGCAATCTACTGACACATTCTTTCCCGAGACCCTGGCACATACAGTAGGCTCCTCATGCCGGTAATAAAACATAAGCTGTGCGCACAGCCCTGAAGAGCAGCAGCACTGTTGGAGCTCTTTTTTGAGGGAGGCATAGATGGGCTTCCCATCCAATGGAGCTATTGGAAACTTTGCCATGTGTCCCTGGCATGCAATGCACTTGGTTGAGGAATGGTATTGCAATCTATTTCCAGGAAAGGTTGCCCAGAAGGTATGTTTTCTCCTGAAAAAGAGGTTTTCACCTCAGAAAGCACCGACAGGGGCGTTGCCACCATTAGACAACGGGGGCCAAATGCAACTGGGGCACCAAGATCTGGGGACGCCCACAGCACCCTCTCGCCGGCTGGGAGCATGAGGCACGGGCTTTCACCTGCTTCCAGCTGGTACTTGGTCTACCAGCTCTGTTTTCTCTTCCGTGCTCCAAGTGAAGGAGAGAAAGAAAGCCCCCAGCTGGCGAACTAAGTGCCAGCTGGGAACAGGCAAGGGGCCAGGGGGTCCCCCTTCCCAGTGATGGCCACACCCTCTGCATTGCTGTGCATCTGATGGCAGTGCAAGGGGTGCTGCCAGCATGCACCGGTAATTGGGGAGGGGGCACTGATGGTCGCCTGTTCCTGGGCTGCCAGGAAGCCCCCTACAACCCCCTACAAAGTCTTTGGTATCTTTTAAAGAAATATATATTGAAATACAGTTCCTTGTTTCCCTATGGCTACCCTTTGCCCATTTACACCTGGTTGTTGGCCACCAAGAGGCAGGGGAGGGGGAAGGACCCCATAATGCCTTATGGCAGGTGTATCATCCCAACCCTAGGCCCCCGGAATGGTGGCACCGGCAGCCATGCCGGCCGGATTACAATTCCCATCTACAATGCTCATATGGACTACAACTCCCATATGGTGGACTACAATTCCCATCATCTCCAGACACAACGGCCAAAGGCCATTGCAGCTGGGGATGATGGGAGGTTAGTCCGACGTCATCCGGGAATCTGGGGCTTAGAACCTGTGCCCTATGGAGATCCATGCCTGAACACACAGGAGGGGATGGATCATGCCCATGTCCTCAGTCCACAGAACATCCATCCATAATTCAGCCCACTTTTGGGATGGTCTGCCTTGTTCTCAATTCCGTAGCACATCCAACAGGATAAAGGTATAAAACACAATGCTTCTGCCCCAAGGATTCATTCCAGTTCCTGGTGTCTTTGACTGCAAAATACGCAAGGACCCAAGGCAAACTTGTTTTCAGAGATGTGGCCCTGTTGTATAATCTATCAAGAATGGCTCCTCTTTGTTGTTTTGGAAGTATTTTCTTCCCCTGTTTCCCCCCCTCCACCAGAGAAATGTTGGGTGTGATGGTGCTGAGTGGAACGTAGCTGTCTCTGGATGTGACAAGGCGCCTCGAAAGCAGAACAGCATGACCGTGGCAGGAAGGAATGTTTCACAAGCAGCCTCAAACCAGCTCCAGGGCAGATAACAGATAAAGGGAGCACCGTGGCAATGGAAGGGTTCCAAAAGGGGTGGGAAGGTGGGATGGGAACCACTCTGGGGTAGCGCAAAGACAGCGACAGTTACTTGTGGGGGGGGGGGTCACTTGCTTATATAACTCCATCATCTGACTTAAGCCTGGTTTCAATATGCAGCAGAATGAGGTGGTAGAGTCCTAACGTAGCAAAAAGGAACTGCTCCACTTCAGTCTGCAGTGAGCTCACATTTTTAATGGGGTTTTGGTGTTTAAAAACTCACCTCCTTGGATGTAGAAAGTTAGCACAGTAGAGTGGATTACTAGCAGGTGTGTGCACGGACCAGAACTCGCAGTTCAGTTCAAATTCAAATTGAATTCGAACCACACCATGTGCTGCCGAACCAACCAGCCAGTCCGGTCCATTTGACCAAACCAGTTCAGCGGTTTGGATGGCTAATAAAGGGGAATACTGTGAGGATTCTCTTTTACAAGAACAGGGGTGGGGGACCCTGGCAAGTGTAAGGGGCGGCTGGGCGGGGAAGGCGAGAGAGAAGGAAAGCTCCTTACCCGGCTGGCGCAGCTGCTGGTGCCACTGCTCGCCCTCCCCGGCTTGCCCACTGCTTGCCATGCCTGGCTTGCCTGCTGCTCACCCGCCCTCCCTTCTTTGTTTAGGAAGCCACCCGCATGGCGGAAGAGTGGTTCTGGTCTCCACAGAGGCCATTTGCATGGTGTCTGTGCATGTGCTGATGCCAGAACCACTCCGCCCCTGCGCAGGTGGCTTCCTAAACAAGGGAGGGAGGGTGAGTGGCCAGAGAGCCAGGGAGGGCAAGTGGCAGTGCCGGCAGCCATGCTGGCTGGATAAGGAGCTTTCTACCTCTCTCGCTGCCTCTACTTAGCTGCCCGTTCGTTGCCGAACCGGTTCGCCTGAACCGGGCCTGGTTTGGTTCAATCATGGACCAAACCACCCCGGGTTGGGTCTGCAATCAAACCTCTGAATTGGCCCAGTTTGAGGTGAACTGGTTTGACAACAAACCATTCGTGCACACCACTAATTACTAGACCCTTTCTCCCTGAGGAGCTTGGGTTTTTTTTATTTGTAGGAGAGCATTCAAAAGTCTCCTGCACTGCCACCTGTACATGGAAGCAATAAAATCCACCACCACAGGATTGCACCACCTCATTTTGCTAGATGTGCAGACCAGGCATGGAGCTGATCTACACATTCCTTAGAATGAAGTGGTAAACTGAGTGGCAGAATTCTGGGACTGCACCACATTGACTGCAGGCGGTCATATATTTTTGAATGCTTTTCACATGTAAAAAGTGTGCATGTAGTAGATCAGCACATCAGGGGGAGGGCTGCAACAAACCTTCTCCTATGCTGTGCTAGTTCCTTTTAAGCAAATATTTCCTTTCCGATGAGGAACTCTATAAAAAAGTGATAAATCCTCCCCACCACCACCACCTGCGGCCTGAAATGGTTCAGTCCAGAATTCTGCACTCTCATTCTAATTCTGGGAATGCCCACTGGGGGAAAGAGGTGCAGGACTGGGTCCCACACTCAACAAGACCCCCAAGGTCTATGATTCTGTTCCATGATATGGGGAGAAAATTTCAGGCAGCGGGGAGGCTTAACCATCCCTCTCTCCACCTGCCAGTTCTCCTCTGTGATTTTATTTCTTTTTGAATAAGATGTATATTCTCCCTTTCCCCCTCTTTCCCCCCAAAAATCAAAATTGTGCTTTACCCCTCCCTGCCCCATTATATTTCCTTTTAATTCAGGCACCAGTAACGGATAACTCTGAAGAACTGTGTTTATTATGTGGAAATCCACACAAGCAACCAGCTTCAGCCAAGCTCAGAGTGTCCTGAACTCCCTCCCTCTCTCTAAGCACAGGACTTGAGCCTCACTTGCTAGAGGCCCCTGGGAGGCGGCTTTAAAGCAATCATAACCACATACCACCACATTGCAGCTGTAAAACAATAATCAGGGTGGAAAATGTTTCATAGGCATCCCTGAAATCTCCCTAATGGCAAAACTGAGACACTGATTTCTGCACCCACCAACACTGCACACGTGAAAGACGGGGCACTCTGGTAACATCCCCAATTGATAGTAGGGTTCACTCTCCTTGCCTCTGTTATGCACTGTTAAAGCATCTGCTCCACCTACTCACTGCTTTATTAAGTTAGTACTGCAATTGCCTCTCCTGCCTGGATTCAGAAGCCTGGAGAGTGTTTGTTCTTTTAGTGAAATATATGCTAAAAGAAAATTGTCCAAAACTAGCCTATCAACAGACCAAAATGAACCTCACCAGATGCAGTGTGTGTGAAATGGCGGTACATTGCCTGATGGTTAATATTAATGTGCATGCATTTTATGGGAGGAGAGCTGGTCTTGTGGTAGCAAGCATAATTTGTCCCCTTTGCTAAGCCGTGCCCACCCTGGTTTGCATTTGAATGGGAGACTACATGTGTGAGCACTGTAAGATATTCCCCTTAGGAGATGTGGCCACTCTGGGAAGAGCACCTGTATGCTTGTGTGCAGAAGGTTCCAAGTTCCTTCCCTGGCAGCATATCCAAGATCAGGCTGAGAGAGACCCCTACCTGGAACCTTGGAGAAGCCACTGCCAATCTGCGTAGACAATACTGAACTAGATAGACCAATAGTATGATTTGATATAAGGGAGCTTCCTAAGACACGAAAGGTGATGAATCCTTCCATGCCAAGATTTAACTTCTAAAGACCCTGGGGAGGATGATTAATCCAGAAGATGAACACGAGCCAAACGTGAGATGAAGCAGCTTAAAAAGTGAACACAATTAGGTTGCCTTAACAAACACAACCAGACCTCAAGTAAGAACAGTTCCACTCTATTCTGCACTGGTCAACACTCACTTGGAATATTGTGTCTAGTTCTGGGCACCACATTTTAAGAAGGACATTGATAAACTGGGATGAGAAGGGCAACAAAGATGGTGAGAGTTCCGGAAACCAAAACTTATGAGGAATGGTTAAAGGAATTGAAGATATTTCATCTGAAGAAGAGAAGAGTAAGGGAAGATATAAACAGGGCCGTCCTTAGAGCGGGGTGACCAGGAAGATTGCCCTGAGCCCTGTTCTGGGCACACTGCATCCTGCCTGGCCCTCTTTCCTAGTCCCAACAATTTATCTCCCCCACTTGCAGCCCAGCCGTTTTAAGCACAACGTAGGCTTGCCTGCTATTGAAAGGCTCCCTGCACGATGCACACAGGCAGCTACAGCTCCTTCCCGCTCCACTGCTTCCTCTCAGCTGTTCTGTGAGTGGGCGGGGCTTCCAGAGAGGCCTCTTGCTGCTTGCCTCCCTGAAGCCTGAAGCTCTTCAGCACAGGCTGGCAGGCTGCCGGCTGCAGGGAAAGAAGGAAGGAGGCAGAGTGGCCAGTGCTAGCTGCCCATACCCACCACAGCACTGTGCACACCCTCTGCCCTGCATGCTCCTGCTGACAGTCGGACTCCTCAGACTTAGTAATGGAGGTATAAGGGGATTTCCTTTTTGTGGCTCCCGGAATATTTATGGAATGGCTTGCCATAGGGCTTTGATATCAGGCACAGATGTAGGACACATTAGGAAGGCTCTGGATATTTCAATTGAAATTGATTAGGCAATATATTGATTTTTAATAATCTTTTTAATTTTTTTAACAAATCAAAATGTGGCTTATAAGTGGCTTATTTCATGGCAGAAAATTACAAAAACTTGAGGAATGAATAAATGAATGTGTGTGTGTGTGTGTGTGTGTACATATTTTATAGGGGTGTGCAATTCGGGATTTCGGGTGATTCGGCTCGGACCCGAACCGAATCACCCCTGTTCTGTTTTGTGCCCGAATCTGGGTCACCCGAATCACCCTTGATTCGGTTCGGATTCGGATTTAATCCGAATCTGAATCCGAATCGATTCTGGGGGGTAAAAAGGGGCCCAGGGGCAAAATTTTGGGGTAGGGTGGTAGTGCCCAATGGGTAGAGTCTACCACCCCAATTTCAGGGGGATTGGGCAAAATCCTGATTTTTGGTGAATTTTTAAAGTTTTAGTGACTTTGGGGCAGTTCGGGGGCATAGCATGGGATCTGGGCAAAAGGAGTGGGGTGGGGTGGTAGTGCCTAATGGTTGCAGGCTACCACCCCAATTTCAGGGGGATTGGGCCAAGGGCTGATTTTTGGAAAATTTCTGAAAATTTCATGTCTTTGGGGCATATTGGGGCATATTGGGGCAGAAAGTGGGGCCTGGGGCAGAATAGTGGGGTGGGGTGGTAGTGCCTAATGGGTGGAGGCTACCACCCCAATTTCAGGGGGTTTGCACAAAGGGCTGATTTTTTGAGAATTTTTGAAGTTTTAGTGACTTTGGGGCAGTTTGGGGGCAGAAAGTGGATCTGCCCCAAAATAGTGGGGTGGGGTGGTAGTGCCTAATGGGTGGAGGCTACCACCCCCATTTCAGGGGGATTGGGCAGAGGGCTGATTTTTTGAGAATTTTTGAAGTTTGGGTGTCTTTGGGGCAGATTGGGGGCAGAAAGTGGATCTGCCCCAAAGGAGTGGGGTGGGCTGGTAGATAGTGCCTAATGGCTGGAGGCTACCACCCATCCCCAGTTTAAGAGTGATTGGGCAGAGGGGTGAACTATGGTGAATTTATTTGTATGAGGTTTGTCTTCATAAGGTGAAGTGTGCTAAATTGATTACTTCCTCATATTATTCATAGTAAAGGAAAGTGTGAAAAAGTGAAAGTGGGGTCATGAGAGTTGTTTAATTGAAAAAAATCTCATTTGCTATGATAGAAGAAGAATTCACACCTCTTTTTTCTGAGGTGTGAATTCTCCTTCTATCATAGCAAATGAGATTTTTTTCAATTAAACAACTCTCATGACCCCACTTTCACTTTTTCACACTTTCCTTTACTATGAATAATATGAGGAAGTAATCAATTTAGCACACTTCACCTTATGAAGACAAACCTCATACAAATAAATGCACCATAGTTCACCCCTCTGCCCAATCACTCTTAAATTGGGGATGGGTGGTAGCCTCCAGCCATTAGGCACTATCTACCAGCCCACCCCACTCCTTTGGGGCAGATCCACTTTCTGCCCCCAATCTGCCCCAAAGACACCCAAACTTCAAAAATTCTCAAAAAATCAGCCCTCTGCCCAATCCCCCTGAAATGGGGGTGGTAGCCTCCACCCATTAGGCACTACCACCCCACCCCACTATTTTGGGGCAGATCCACTTTCTGCCCCCAAACTGCCCCAAAGTCACTAAAACTTCAAAAATTCTCAAAAAATCAGCCCTTTGTGCAAACCCCCTGAAATTGGGGTGGTAGCCTCCACCCATTAGGCACTACCACCCCACCCCACTATTCTGCCCCAGGCCCCACTTTCTGCCCCAATATGCCCCAATATGCCCCAAAGACATGAAATTTTCAGAAATTTTCCAAAAATCAGCCCTTGGCCCAATCCCCCTGAAATTGGGGTGGTAGCCTGCAACCATTAGGCACTACCACCCCACCCCACTCCTTTTGCCCAGATCCCATGCTATGCCCCCGAACTGCCCCAAAGTCACTAAAACTTTAAAAATTCACCCAAAATCAACCGTGAACCGAATCACCCGAATTTTTCATGCCCGAAATTCGGGTGATTCGGCTCGTGCCCGAAAAATATCGGGGGACATCGGGGGTGATTCGGTTCGGCCCCGAATCACCCGAAATTGTTCATTTCGGGCACAGATCGTTCTGTGCCCGAAATTTTTTGCACATCCCTAATATTTTATAAATGCACTATGCTCAAGTTGGCTTGCAATCCAGAAGGTCTGAGTGAGAACTGTGAAGCAAGGGGCATGTGTTGTATTTTTATTTTTATTTTCCCCCTTACAAATGCACTATATGTCCAAGCTCATTGGACATGTCCAAAAACCTCACTACTCACACTGTTTACACTGTATGTCATCAGTCAGAATGATTCTGTAATCATATGAAATGTTAAGAAGGCCTCGAACATGCTGATTCGCCCCCAGCCCCGCACCACCCTAGGGGCGGCCCTGGATGTAACATTCAAAGGGGGTGGGTTACAAAACCCCTCCTCTAGCTTTGAGGTGTCCTAGGTAGGCTGGCACCATCCACTTTTTAATATGAGCAGATTCACCCATCCAAGTGGAACATTCTGGTAGAGTAAAGTGGAAAATTCTTCTCTACAGAAAGGCTTAAATTCAAGTAAAACCCTTCCCCAGGAACCACAAAAACCATGTAGTCAGATCCAAGCACACAAACAAATATAAATTCCCTGACACGTCTAGCTAAACTGGTCCCTGTCCTTCCTACTTACTTCCAGGTACGGAACTTCCATTTTATTCCCTGCCCAAGACTGTTAGTCTCTCATTTTCCTACAGTAGTTGCTAATCAGATCTCCTTTAAAGACCATCAGGGAAGAACTGAACTCTAACGCACCCTTTCCCTAGTCCTCTATAGGCTGTCGTCCAGTAAACCCTGCCCCTCACTCTAGACTGGGCGCACAGGGATTTGATTCTCCCAGGCTTTCTTCCTTATTTGGAGAAGCCCACTCTCCAAGCAGTTACTCCAATTGGGGCCTAGTCCTCCCTCAAGCTTGACTATCACTACAGAAGATATGACAACCATCTTCAAATATCTGAAGGTGCTGTTTCAGTAAAGGAGGACTGGCCTTGTTCTCTTTTGCTCTTAAGGGTATAGCTAGAACCAGAGAGTTGAAATTACAAGGATGAAGATTCAAGCTAGACTGTAGGAACAAGTTCCTAACTGTTATTTGACAGTAGAAGAGTCTGCCTTACACACTGGTGGGTTCTCTTTCTCTAGAGTTTCCAGACAGGCTGAATGGCCATCTGAGCAAAGGGCTGAACTAGATTAGAGGTATCTTCTATAATTCTTAGGGTGGCCAGGTGCACATAATCAAAAAAGGAAACATAACGGCAAAAGGCAGGACAAAAAGGGACACACAAATGCAGCTTATGCTATTTTACATATATCGATAAAATTTAAAAATTAATACTATACTTTAAATAAAAACACAATACAACTCACCAAGACTGACCAAGTAACCTGTGTGCCTTGATTATTCTGCTGTCAGGGTACTAACTGTTGAACTTATAAAGGCCCCTGCACTCCTTTCTTAGGGTTCCTTAACCTGAATTTGCTGTAAACCTCAAACTTTAAGCACCTGTAACTAAGTGTCTGGACCTATTAGCTGCAATTCAGGGTGCTCCCAAGGGATTGTCATGCCTGAAACTTTCATCCAACTTGAACAAGAAATGACAAAGTTATTGGCTTTTCACCAGTTGAAGAAGCATCCCTCCATCTCTTTGGTGCTTTCTGAACTTCAAAAGCAGAAACATAAAGGACACCTGTAAAGAAACCCTGGGATTTACCTGTCAGAAATTTGGGGGGCTTGAAGCCCTCCCAGGGAACTATCAGGCCTGAAACTTTCAGCCCATTTAGACAAGAAGTGACAAAGTTATCAATGTTTTCCCCTGAGCCAAGGACGAAGCCTCAGCTCCAAAAGCAGTTTCATACCAGATGTTTGCCAACACTGAACCAGAATCAACCATTCAAACAGAGAATTGTCCAGGTCAAGAGAGGACAGTTGGCCACCCAAATGATCCTATGATTCTACAAATGCCAACTCTAAAATCTTTGAAGTAACAAGGAATTCCCAAAAGACAAAAATAGGAACAGTAATTTTCTAGGGACAAGGCCTATGAAAGGATGACTGTTCTTGATATACAGAGACAAGTTGGTGTGAATGGATTTATCAAGGTCCAGAAAAGAACTAAAGAACTGGGAGAACTTAAGCATGACAGAAACCTTATTCATCGGTTGCAGGCTATACTAGAAAAAGTTAGATCCCTCAAAGAGATGTCTCTTGACTCCTCCTCCCATGCCCGGCCTGTACAAAGCCCCTCCCCTTTCTAAATGGATGATTAGAAACTGGCTTCTAAAGATCAGGAAATATTCATTCTCTCAGCTAACTAAACCTTGTCTCAGACAGAGGTGAAAAATCTGCCAACATATCTTTTCAACCACAACAATAAATTGGAGCAGAAAGCCAGCCTTTCAAACTACAAAGGAACTTTAGTCACAGCATTCTGATTGCCTCATACAATGCAGAAAGACACCAGAAAGGAAATTAGGTAGGTGAGACCAGATGGCCTTTGAGACAGTGAGGAAACTCACATCACAAGAAGATCAGAAACAGCCCGTTGACAGAACATTTCCCCCAGTAGAATCTATCTTCCTCACCTCAACCATAAAATCTCTGGGTGATCTTAGGAAAGCTGTTCTCTTTTATCTTGACCCCAATCTGGAATGTGGGGTTAATAGCACTGGCCTCTCTTCCAGAATTATTTTACGGATTATCGGGACAACGTATACGTGAAGAACTGTGAACAACTAGATGTGTGTAAGTCTGTGGGTGGAAACTGCTTTTAGGCATCATAATTAATATCAAGAACTGTGTTCTGTTATATAGCAGCTTGAATCCTACCCTTGAAACCCTATTTTGCACCCCACGTTTTGAGAGCCAGTGTGCTTTAGTGGATTTAGTGTTGGGCTTGGACCTGGGAGATCTGGGTTCAGATCTTTGCTCTGCCATGAAGGTCACTGGGTGACCTTGGCGGAATCACTTTATCTCAAGCCAAATTTAGCTCCCAGGGTGGTTGAGAAGATAAGATGGGATAAGCTTCAGATACACTGCTTGGAGCTCCTTGGAGGAAATGAAGGATATATGTAAAAACTGTGAAGAACTATATAATAATAATTATTAGGGCTGTGTGTCATGTTGGATCTGAGAGGCATGTTGGGCCCGATATGCCACCTGTTGAGCATTAACAGACGGAGTTCCACCATGATAGTAGGGAGGCCTGAAAGTCGGAGATCTTTACAGTTGTGATGGAACTCAGTCAATTGCACCTCGCCTTCCCTTCCCTCTCCTCCTCCACCCCTTACCTGAGACTGGGTGAGGACCAGGAGGAAGCATACATGATCTCCTCTTCTCTCCATACAGAATACTAAGCCAACAGTCTTGCCACTTGCATTCTGGCATGGCTTCTGTATAAAAGGTTTCCCCCCTTAAAATTCCCTTTTTAGGGCCCTAAACAGCGCTGGGGAGTGCGAGAATTACAGGACTGAGGAAGGATGGGAGAGTAAGGCATTGCAGCAGAGGATGCAGGGAGCAACACAAATGTCAGAATTCTGACCTAATCTAATTCAACACCCCCTCCCAACAGTGGGGAGGGGCAATGTTGGCCCCTCCCAACAGTCTCAGCATTGGGTCAGACTGAATCAGAATCCGACATTTTGGGTCATGCACATGCCTAATGTTTGGATTCTATAATTAGGGTAGAGTCTGTAATGGAGGTATCCAGCAACTCCTCTTATGTGATCAGACTGGATCACTTTCAGTTTGTGACTCCTGAGGATGTGGACATGCTGCTTTGGACTGTGCTTCCTACCACCTGCTTTCTGAGGGAGGGCAGGATGCTTCTTTGACTTAAGGAGGTTCTCATTAGACCATACCCGAAAATACCTACATTGGACCCTCAGAGTTAGGCAACTATGAGCCCATCTCTAATTTCCAGTGGTTGGGCAAGGTGATTGAGAGGGTGGTGGCCTCTCAGCTCCAGACAGTCCTGGAGGAAACTGATTATCTAGACCCATTTCAAACTGGCTTTTGAGCAGGCTATTGGGTTGAGACTGCATTGGTTGGTCTGATGGATGATCTCCAAATAGGTATTGACAGAGGGAGTGTGACTCTGCTGATCCTTTTGGATCTCTTGGAAGCTTTTGATACCATCGACCATGGTATCGTTCTGGGTCGCCTGACGGAGGTCTGATTGGGTGGCACTGTTTGACAGTAGTTCTATTCCTACCTTCTTAGGTAGATTTGAGATGGTGTCATTTGGAGACTGCTGCTCTGCAAAGTGAGAGTTACTGTATGGAGTTCCACAAGGCTCCATACTGTCTCCAATGCTCTTTAACATCTACATTAAACCACTGGGAGAGATAATCAGACGTTTGGTGCAGGGTGTGATCAATATGCTGATGCCACCCAAATCGATTTCTCCCTTTCAACTTTATCAGGAAATGGCATAACCTTCCTAAATGCCTGCTTGGAGGCAGTAATGGGCTGGATGAGGGATAACAAACTGAAGTTGAATCCAAATAAGATGGAGTTACTGATGCGGGGTGGCCACCCAATGCTGCAGTGGGGAAGCAGCCTGCCTAGAGGTCAGGAGGCAGTTCGAACCTCCGCTGGTGTGTTTCCCAGAATATGGGAAACTCCTCTATCGGGCAGTAGCGATATAGGAAGGTGCTGAAAGGCATTATCTCATACTGCATGGAAAATGGCAGTGGTATATCCCTCCAGAATTCTAACAAAGAAAACCACATGGCTCTGTGGTCGCCAGGAGTCGACACCGACTAGACACCAGGAGTCGACACTGACTAGACAGCACAACTGATGCGGTGTAAGGGTGGGTCAAGACCTGAGAGATAGTTTAGATCTTCCTGTTCTGGATGGGAGTACACTCCCCCATGACAGATCAGACATGTAGCTTGGGAGTGCACTTGGATCCAAAACGCTCTCTGGTCTCTCAAACTGAGGCAACGGCCAGGGCCGCTTTTTATCAGCCCATTTCTGGAGGCAAATGACAGTAGTACAAGTACTAGTAGTAGGTACTAGACTAGTAAGTACTAGACAGTTGGAGGCAAAAACAGTAGTACCAATGTTGGTAACCTCCAGGCTTGACTATTGTAACGCTCTCTACGTGGTGCTGCCTTTTTATGTGGTCCAAAAACTACAACTGATACAAAATGTGGCAGCCAGGTTGGTCTCTGGGACAACCCAAAGGGTTGTATATATAATACCGATTCTGAAAGAATTCCACTGGTTGCCAATATGTTTCAGGGTGAAATACAAGCTGCTGGTTGTTACCTATACAGCCCTGAGTAGTTTCGGTCCAGGGTACTTAAGAGAGCACCACCTTTGTCATGAACCCTGCTGCCTATTAAGATCATGTGGAGAGGTCTGGTTACTGTTGCCTCTGGCTTGTCTGGTAGCAACTCAGGGCAGGCCTTCTCTGTAGCTGCCCCAGGGCTTTGGAATACACTCCCTGTCAGAACAAGAGCTTCTCCATCTCTGATTGCTTTTTAAAAGACCCTTAAGACACATCTGTTTTCTCAGGCTTCTAATTAAAAAAAGAAAAAAACCGGCTGGATTTAATTTTTTTTTTTTAAATAGGCCGGAAAAAACAGGCTAGAAACTAACATTGGTACAGAATGTGGCAGCCAGATTGGTCTCTGGGACAACTCAAAGGGACCACATACTGTAACACCTGTTTTAATGGAACTGCACTGGCTGCTGATGTTTCTGGGTGAAATACAAAGTGCTGGTTATTACCTATAAAGCCCTTAACGTCTTGGGTCCAGGCTATTTAAGAGAGCGCCTCCTTTGTTATGAACCCTGCCGCCTGTTCTTCTGGAGAGGTCCGGTTACGGATGCTACCAACTCGTTTGGTGGCAACCCAGGACCGGGCCTTCTCTGTGGCTGCCCCAGGGCTCTGGAATATGCTCCTTGCTGAAATAAGAGCATCTCCTTCTCTGTTTGTTTTCAGGAAGACCCTCAAGACTCCCCTGTTCTCCTAGGTTTTTAATTAGAATCAATACTTTTAATAATTTGTTTTAATAATTATGTTACTGTTTTTATTTCTGTTTTTATGCTACTGTTTTAATTGTTTTGTATTTTGATCTGTGCTGATTTTTAAATATTGTTTTAAATTTCATACACTGCCTAGAGATGTACATATCAGGTGGTATGAAAATATAATAAATAAAATAAATAATAAAGAAATAAAATTAATTTTAAACTGTTTAATGGTTTTACTCTGTGAAATTGCTTTATGTGTTTTATTCTGTTAAAGTGTTTTGTTTTATTCTTATATTGTAACTTGGATTATGTACACTATATATATATATATATATATATATATATATATATATATATATATATATGAATGATGCAGTACATAAATATGAGAGAGAAAGAGAGGGAGGGAGGGAGGGAGGTTTATTAGTAGGGCGGTGCCCTTCAGAAATATTGGAATTCAATTTCAGAATTCCCAAACCCTACCACAAGGAGGCAGTCATTTGCAGGGCAACTGCTGCCCCAAGTAGGATAGGGGTGGGTGGGGAGTGGGGGCCCTTTAAAAGCCGCCCAGCACTGTGGCAGGGAAAGCTGAGCCGCTGCGGTAATTCTTGAGAGTGCCCAAGGGCAGGTGGGGAGTGATGCAGGGTGGCTGGGAAGTGCAGGGATGCCTGGGGGCTGTAGCTCCTCCCGAGCTTCTCTATATGGTAACGGGACAACTACAACAATAATAATAACTAGATCTGTGTCCTTTAGAAAGCTTAGAGTTCGATATGGGAGAAGCTCTGGGAGGAACTACAGCCCCCAGGCATGCCTAGGCTTCCCAGCCACCCCGTGTGTATGTCCCCAGCCTCCCCTGCATCGCTCCCCACCCATGTGTCACTGAATTCCTGGCTAAATTCCTTCACTGAATGGGAAGTTTGGTTCTGGACCCCTCTTGTAGGGGTGTGCAAACCGGTTCGGTTCGAAGGTTCGGGTCGAGCCGAACCATCCCTGGTTTGGCTCGACCCCAAACCGAACCACCACCACCCAGTTCGGGGGGTTCAATGAACCTTTTTTGGAAATTTCTTTAAATCGCCCGGTTCAGGCGTCTTCGGCCCTTTCCAGGCCTATTCACTGGTGTGGTGGCCATTTTGGAGGCCGCCGTGCCTGCGCAGAGGGACCCCGTGTAGCCAGGCTTGAACTGAACTGGGCCCGGTGGTTTGTGCACACCCCTACTCTCTTGCTCCCCATGGCATAGCCTACCCTACAGATTCCATGGCACAGCCTACCCAGTAAGGCTCATCTGACACATCACTTTGTTCTTTTAGACTCTAGGGGAAGAGAGGCTGTTTTACTTGGTGAGCCACCCAGAGAATGGTTATGGGACGGCCAAAAAACAAAAATAAAAGTTATTATTGTATGCATTCTGTAAGTTTGCAGAAAAATACATATTTAAATGTGTGCTTTGCAACTGGTGTATTATTGCACCAGCTGTCTGGTAGGAAATGTGTGAGCATACTTGAAAAAAGAACTACATATATTTATATACATATTTAAATCAGGATTTTTATTTATTTATTTATTGCCAATTGAAAATATCTGGTGATATTTAGTGGAAGAGAGTAGAATGGAAATCAAGGGGAACTGCACAAAGTTCAGACAGAACGTAAACAGAACGATCCATCCGTCCTTAATATTGCACGTGGCGCCTTCAAGCTGTGTATGAGATGTGGTTTGGGGTGCCCACATGCTTTACATCTAGCCTCTGGAAAAAGTGATTGCTGGCTCCAGATTTGTCCAGCATATTGATCTACTTTTATTTCCTTTACAGCAGACAGCATATTTTCTTATTGCCAATTACCTCTCATAAATCTAGGCTGACTCATAACTCTTTAAACTGCACTTTATTACTAAGTGTACCCTTAATATCTCCATCAAGAAATATTTTCCACTGCCAGGTTGGCAGGCCTGAAATCTTAAGCTTCTTTCCTAGAAACCATAATGCCCTCCCACACAAAACCCATATATGGCGGGGGGTTGAATCAGCAGAGAGTTCAAGTATCTTACATTTGCCAAAGATAATTACTAATATATATAATTCATCAGCTTCAAGTTGCCTGTGGAGGTATACGCTCAGATCTGGTACAGGAAACATGCATTGTGCCCCCAAGGTTGGAAACAGTTTGGTAGTTACCTGAATTCTGAATTCTCAGGTCCCAAAATAGAATGCTCCAAGACAACCCCAAATTAAACCTTTCTAACCCAGATGCCTTTCTTCCAATTGTCCCTATGGTCCAGGGAAAGTAATTGTTTTCCTGTTCAATAACTGTTGCCCTTGATCAATCACTGCTCTTATTTTGAGTTTTGGAGAGATGCATCCCCTTTTATTATTTTTAATATGCAGATAAGCACTATTTATTAATATATTTCTAGACTGCTTTTAACAACATAGCAAAGCAGCTAGCAAAGTATAGGGTAATAAAATTGTATTACAATCACATCATGAAGGGCTGTTTCTCACAATCACGCGGTGGAGCTACTAGTCACAATTCCGAAGCTGTGTGCGCTCCTGAAAATGGGCTGTGTAGGTGGAGGCAATGTCAGGCAGAGGACCAGCAAGTGATCATGTGTGAGAAGTGATCTGGCGGTGCGGGCAATGGACTTCCCCCACCCTAGATCAAACCCCAGATTACCAATGCCAGTTGTCCATGCCACCAGGCCAAGATGGCTTCCTGCACACAATCACATCCCGGTTCTCCACCCAATATTTCCGCCATCCTCACAATCCACTTTTGGGAACATGCACAGCTTTGGAATTGTGGCTGGGGGCTCCTCCACTTTACATCTGAGTGTGAGAACCAGTCCAAAATAAGAATAATAAGCAGCAGCCATTAAGTCAGCAGAAAGAAATCCCAACATCAGCAGAAAATGTATTCAACCAGTTGGTTTTTTTTAAGTACTCTGAATTTATTTTTTTAAAGGTTTAACTGCAATGCTGCACAGATAAGGCCCTAACATTTGCCAAATAAATTTCAGTTAATGGTTGGTCATGGAGGATGGCCTCTGTGGCTGATCTTACAGTCTGGGAAGGTTGATATGGGAGAAGGGCTTCCTTCGCCTGGCCTATCCCCCAGCTCTCTAGGGGGGCTATCCAGATGTACATGTATACTGCCCACATGGGTGGGGAAGCAGGAACATGATCTGCCCATCAACTACATGTCATAACGCTGGATCCAGGACCTCCCCCAGCTAGCGAAGAGGCAGACTGTTCGGGGGATGAAACAGGAAGACCTTGTAACCCAGACCCCGTGTGACCTTGTGCTGCTGGGACCCCACACACCAGGAAGTTAGCAACCCCCACCATGATCTGAGGGCACAACCCTGCCTTCATCCATCCTTGAGGACCTACCAGCTCTAGTGCAGGCCCCCTAGCACACAGGAAATCAGGCAAGGCCCATTGGGAAGGGTGAGGCCAAGTCATTCCATCTTAGCAGCTGCCACAAAAACTGACAGTCTGCTCCACAAAGGTGCTGGAGCAACATCCTTTGTCTGTTGCCATACCCAGCTCTGGTAGTCTTGCTTGGCTCCAGCAGAGGTCCTGACTCCTTTGCCTTTGGAGCTCACAGGAGCCTGTGTCACTCCTGGAAATTTGCCTTGGTGGAGATCCCAGCTCAGTCTAAAACAGCATACAGACAGCATATAAAACAGATTCCCCCCACCCACCCATCCTTTGTGTGTAAGACTCCTCCATGCATCTGGGACATTATTATTATTATTAATAATTCGATTTCTATACCGCCCTTCCAAAAATGGCTCAGGGTGGTTTACACAGAGAAATAACAAACAAAAAAATAAGATGGAACCCTGACCCCAAAGGGCTCACAATCTAAAAAGAAACATAAGATAGACACCAGCAACAGTCACTGGAGGTACTGTGCTGGGGGTGGATAGGGCCATAGGACATAGGGTAGGCCCATCCTAACAGCTGCAAAGCTAGGTGAAGCAGTGATTTTGTGCTCCATTGCCTTGGTGCCAGATGTATATGCTCATGTTGCCACAGGGAAGACACCTCTCTTGCAGCAGGCGGCCCTGTCCATGCATGACAGGGGGCGGGGTGAGGATCACGGCAGGTCTCTTGCTTTGGGGCCCATGAAAATTTGGCTATCCCTGATAGCTCTAAGTTTCACCCGATTTCTGAAGCGTAATAGATCTAGGAGGGCAATACCACATGACATGTCTGGACATGAAGTTGGACTCTACCTTATATGCTTCATGAGCATACCACAATCTCAAACAACATTTTCCCTAAGAGCTTGTGATCTCCAGGGCCAACGTGACCATCTTCCTCTCTTTCCCCTGGACTGCAACTGATACACCACTTCCTAATGAACGATGACAGGCTTTTACTTAATCTAGTCCTCATTTGATCGAATTCAGCATCCTTAATCCCCATTTTATCTGCATGCACAACATCAATCTTCTAGCAATTGAAATGTGGAATCTTATTATGTAGCGTGATCAATACCCCTCATACTATGTTAAGTCATTCACCTCTGCATAATACTCATGAAATGATTGATTTTTCTCCAGCACTGCCCTTCACATTTGGCCCTAGCATTTCCACAGGCAGATCAGCACAGCCAAATAATAACAAATAAACACTACATTTGGAAAATATGTGAGATCTTACAGGGAATTAAAGGCTTGCAGGCCAAGATTTGAGTAGCAATTTCAAACCAAGAAGGCAGGGGTTCTCACATTTGGGTCCCCAGATGCTGGACTACAACTCCCATTATCCTCAGCAACAATGGCCCAAGGCCATTGAGGACCCAGATTTGAGAACCCCTGCAGTAAGGGATAATTACCCTCCACATCTCTCTACCTGATCTCTCTTTACTTGATCTCTCCTGATTTGCTTCTCTTCTCTTCATTGCTTCATATCCTCCGACATTTCACAACTGAAAATGTTTTGCAACATCCCAGTTCTTGTCAAGGATTACTGGCACCTTTCTGCTATTCTGCATTCCTGAAGGCTCTACTTTGCTGCACACTTAGTCTTCAATAACTTCTCCTGCACTGTTTTAATAAGCAAAGGGGGGTGACCTTCTGGTGAAAGATAGACTAGGAAAAGATTTCAGTGAGCTAAAGCCAGTTATCAACAGTTCAACGTGGCCTTCACCAGCACGTGGCACGACAGGCTTTGTACATGTTGAGCCTCTTCAGATCCATACATGTGAGTCTACATGATCATCACACATGAAGCTGCCTCCTCCCGAGTCAGACCATCAGTCCATCTAGTTCAGCATTGACACAGATGCTCAGCAAGTCTCCAGGGTTTCAGATTAGGGTCTTGCCTGTCCCTACCGAGAGATGGTGAACCTGGGACTTTCTGCATGTGCCCTCCCACTGAACTACTACCCCATTCCTTGCTCCGGGGGTTTCCAACCTTGGGTCACCAGATGTCATTGGACTATAGCTCCCATTAGCCCCAGTCACACGGGCTGAAGGCCATCATCCCATTGATTGTCCTGCAACATGCATGGCACCACCCTCATGGCTCAAGCAATGGGAGTCCACTCACCACATGCAGCAAGAGAGCAGCAGCTACAGCAATGCAGGAGTCCTGAGGCATGCAGAATGCTGGCTGAGGGCTGCAGAGCAGGGCAGGGCCCTCTCACCAGAAGAGACACAGCCAGGGAAACAGCAGTAGCAAAAGTATCCAACTGACGACACTCTGGCACAGACTCTCCAGAAGAACCATCGAAGCCAGCAAAGACATTAAGCAGAATGTCAGCTCTTGTAGGCTGGATGAGCATGTCCTTTCCTGCCTGGCCTAGGCAAGCTTTACTCCCAAAGAGCTCCTTTAGACCAGGGATTCTTAACGTTGGCTCCCCAGATGTTATTAGACTTCAGCTCCCATAATCCCCAACCAAAGGTCACTGGGGCTAGGGATTATGGGAGTTGAAGTCCAATAACGTCTGGGGGCCCAACGTTGAGAATCCCTGCTTTAGACCATGCTTACTCCTCCTCTAGCAGAGGCCCATTGTCAGGTAAGCATCAGGCTGCCAGATCTGCACTCCTCCATCTGTTCTTGACTTCTTAATGGGCCCAGTGATGTCTCCATTGCTGTGGACTCAGAGGGGAGACTGGGGGCAGCAGAGGGACTGAAGGCTATTCCTGGGGGGATACGAGCAGCATCCCTGATGATTCGGGGAGAGGGGCTTCTGCTGGATCCATTGCCTTTAATGCTTGGAAGCCATCTGGGGCTCTAGGGCTTCAGGAATGGGGGTTGGTGTAGCTTTCCCTGGCAGATTGAGCAGAAGGGGTTCAGTCGGGTCTCCCTCCAGTTGGGAGGTTGGTGGGCAACCTGGTTCCTGGGAGTCTGCAAGCCAGGAGTCTTCCTCTGTTGGCATAGTTGCCCCTTCATCCTCCGAGTCATTGGCCTCAGATTTGGGACTGGTCCCGACATTCATGATGGGAGCTATAGTCCAACAACATCTGAAGACCCAAGGTTGGAAGACCTGCTTCAAAGTAAGAGAGACAAGATGCTTCATGTTCAGGACAGAAATTAGCCTTGGCAATGGCAGTATTCCTGAGGTTGTCCCAGACTCCTGGCCTTCGGCCACTACTGTGAGTCCTGGCTCCAGGATCCTACCTCCTGGCTACCATGCAACAGCTACCTCTGGCTCACCCCTGATTACTTAAATCAGATGCCTGCCCTTGTGATGGTTGCCTTTGTCTGTTCTTTTGCCTTTCCAGGATCCTTCCAGCCCAGACTGGCTTTGCAGCAGAGCAGAGCAATTCTTCATCTGTTAATTTGATTTCTTGACTCTTCCACAAGGTGCCTGCCCAGACATGTATCTTTTGGGAGTATATTTGTTTGTTCCATTGTCCTGCTGAAGCTGGGACTAAACCAGATGTAGAATCCAATATTGCATATTTTGCTCCTTTCCAGGAAGTCTCTAGATAGGCACTAGCAGGATCTATGCAATATTTCCATCTATGGTGGTAGGAAAAGCTTTGTGTTGCTCAAGAAACAGTGATGCTCAGTTTCGCTCATTTTTGTTTATTTAAAATATTTATTCCTCCAACTATTTCCATTAAATTATGCCCGACTCAGCTACAAACGGAGTAATGCAAACATGAGATAAACCACCAGAAAGGTAAAATCATGGACAGAGGAAGACTTTGATAAGCACATAGGAAGCTGCCTTAGACTGAATCAGACAATTGGTCCATCTAGTTCAATACTGTTTATGCTGACTGGCAGCAGCTCTCTGAAGCTGCAGGCAGGAGTATTTCCCAGCAAACCTCCTGGAGATGCCAGGGAGTAAATCTGGGACCTTCTGCATGCAAGCAAGCAGATGCTCTACCATTGAGCTATGGCCACATCCCCCAATGGGAATATCTTATCACACTCACATGTAGCCTCCCATCCAAATGCAAACCAAGATGAACCCTGCTTAGCAAAAGGGACATGCTCACTACCAGAAGGCTATAAAGTGTGATATTCACACTTTATTCTGTATACCACCAGAATAAAGTGTGGATTATGAAGTTCAAGTCGGCTGCAGTCCCAAAGTAACATTAGGCTCCTGCAGTCCCAAAATTATTCTGACAGTCCTGGCAAACCTAATTTCAGCCTCCAGCCTGCTCCGGGGAGGCGACTTGCAATCCAAGGGCTTGGAACAATTAATTTACCTAGTAATAAGCATTATCTCCCATTAAGGACCAGGCATTAGGATAAAGGGAAGCCCTTCTCTACTCCGCATAATGCAACAGCATGGCTCACAACAATGCTAAGATCATCATCATCACAAATGTAAGCACACTCAAAGCAGTGAGATCCAGTTTTTTCCAGGACAATAAAATCCCATGGCTCGGCTTTAACAGGCATAGCGCCAATGGCTGCCCTTCATTCTTGTTACAATAAGGCACGGGTTCCCAATAGGGAGTACTAGTACTAGTCCCACTAAGGGTACTTGAAGGGCTCGGGGGGGGGGGCACTCAGAGCCCTCCTGCCTCCATTAGGGGTGTGCACAGAACTGTTCCTAGAGGTTCGGTTTGAATTCGAACTGAATTCAAACTGAACTGCAGGCCCACAAGCAAAGAGGGGTCCCTAGGAACTAATAGGGATTGAGAAGGGTGGATAGGGTGGGGGGAAGTCGGGAGGTGACCTTAGGTGCAGTGGCAGATGATCCTCTAGGCCCCAATAGTGCTGTCCCCCATCAGCACATGTCAGCGGGGGCCCAGTTCAGGCCTCCACTCATGCGCAGAGGCCCAAATCATGACCCTGCCAGCCTGCCTTGATGGGGAGGTATCGGCAGGGCCTAGACGTGTCACTGCCAGCCTGCTGCCACAGAGGAGCTGCACCCCGCCTCAGGTGGCCTCCCATCTGGCCCCTGCCCGCCCTTCCCACTCCCTTTTATTTCCCAGGGATCCCCCTTTGCTTGTAAATGGGAATGCTTACAGGACTCTTCCTTTGCAAGCACCATGAACAGGGCCAAACCGGTTCAATCCAAATTGGTCCCAGTTTGGCTCAAATTCAGACCAGTCGAAATGGGCCGGTTCTGTACACCCCTAGTCTCCATACGCTGCAGTTACACTGTTTGTTCTCCAGCTGAGAAATACTGGCTTGAAGTCAATATGTCCCCTGCTGCAGAAGGGAAGGGAAGAGAAGAGGGTGAAAACCCTTCCCGCTCCTAATTAGCTGGCTACATGCTGAAGTTCAGCATACCCCTCCTCTTAGCCTCACTGACAGGCTTCAGAAAAGTATCACTGAGTACTCCCATTGAAATTAATGGGACAGGTAAACTTGTCCGCTTAATTTCAATGGGAGTACTCATGAGTAACCTTGGGTGTAAGTCAGTGACTGGAATACCTGTCTCATAACTGTAACAGTTAAATTTGCGTGTGTGTGTGTGTGTGTGTGTGTACACACACACACACACACACACACACACACACACACACAATCTCTATGGGGCACCTGAGCCAAAGTTTTGCTACAGAAGGTATACACTTGGTGGTGGTTGTTTTTTTTTTAAGTTTGATAACCCATGCAATAAGGGAACCGTGGCATGTCATTCAGGAGTCCCTGCAGTGGGTTTGGAGGAGCCCCCACCACCACCACCGCCCCACCCTGCCGTCACCTCAGATGTTTCCACTGCTGCTTCACTGCCTCTGCTAAAGTTATGGAGGCCCCTTTCTCTCACCACCAACCCAGCACCTTTAGGATAGGGATTAGGGATGCCCCATTTACTTAAAAGAGGCAATCTTCAAGGATTCCCCTTCACAAGTATCCACAAACCAACCTGCGAACCAGTTAGGACCCTGTGCCCTGTGCTTGGTCCTGAGAACCATTTCCTTTGAGGACTTACATCCATTTGCTTACTCAAATACCCTCCTTGATCTATTCTACTCTCTGCCCCAAAATTCTCTAAACATTCAAATGCATATCATTCATTCATTCATTCATTCATAAACTTGCATCCTGCCAACTAGCCTACAAGCAGGCTCTCATAGTGGCTAACAAGTAGAGGAGGCAATAAAGTAATAGTGGCAGGAGATATCATAACACTAACAAGCTAGTAGCATAGCACCCAGAGCATCTTGTTGAGGCTGGCAGTCTGGAAGTAAGTAGATACTGACAGGTGGGGAGTTGAGCAAGGGGGGCAGTTCGACAGCTCAGCAGTCAAGACAGCCAACAGGTAAGTGAGGATAGGACAAGATACTCACAAGCCAGAACCAGTTTTACAGGATGGAGTAGCGAGAGTAGACAGAGAAAATTTTCTCTCTATCTCTCACAACACTCGAACCAGGGGTCATCTCATGAAACTGAAACCTGGTAAATTTAGGACCAACAAGAGGAGGTACTTTTTCACACAGTGCTAAATTAATTCATGGAATTTTCTGCCATGGGATGTGGTGATGGCCACTAGCTTGGATGGTTTTGAAGGGGGCTTAGACAGATTCATGGAGGACAGGTCTATCAATGGCTACTAATCCAGTGACTATAGGCCACCTCTGGCCTCAGAGGCAAGTACCAGTTGCAGGCATCTGGTGGACCCTTGTGGGAAACAGGATGCTGGACTACATAGGCCTTGGGCCTGATCCAGCTGGGCTGCTCTTATGATCAAGTAACTAGTGTGGAGCCAAACTTCTTCCTGGAGAAATTTTGCTCTAAATCAAAGGTGCAGGAGTGTGTGAGAAAATGAGGGAGATCTGGGGGGGAGGCTGAGGTTTATGGGAGGTTTATGGGAGCCAACCATAAACTTTCTTTGAAAGTTTATGGGTGGCTTCCTCCCATTGCTTGATGTCAGCTATTTTTCCTTTAAATTCTCTTTAATTGTCTCTTTGGCTGCATTACTGGAGGCAGCAATAGAGCTTTTCTTCGTGGATGGCACGATCTGTCATCTATGACATTATCATGACTCCTCCCCACCAAATGTCCAGACTACATTATAGTCCTGTTGAGACATTGTGCTGTGCAAGTGTTCAGATGTCTTTATACTTGTATGTGTTTTTTTGAGAATGCCTGTACCTGCATTCTTTTAAAGAATGAATCCAGGTACAGGCCCTTAAACGCATGTTACAGATAGGAAGTGTACTACTCTGCCTGGGTTCAACAGAACATGAGAATAACTGTATGTGTGTCCAGATCCATACCTGTGTACACTGTATGAGTGTTTGACATAATGTCTGAAAAGGGCTCAAGACTAGTGCACAGCCTCCTCAGAGGCCCTTCAAGCTTGAGCCAGGGGTTGTGGCATGAAACACTCTTCCAGGGATCTCAGAGTGAGAACATTTAATCCATAACAGTTGTCAGTTTGCCTTTATTTTATTTTTCTGCCTGGAATCTCCTTGGCACAAAACTCTGAGCTTCCCTAGGGAGCTGAATTTGGATTTTAAAAAATATTTATCTATTCATATATTCAGATACAGCATATGAACATGCTTGCATTTAGCAAATCGTGAGAAAGACAAGAGTTTACCTGCATCGTTTAGAAAGTCATCCAAGGTTAGCCATATCTTCTCTTCAGAAACAAATGTGTTGTTGGTGGAGTTAAATTCGGTATAGTTTCGGACACACTTGTGTCTCAGGTTGCCCATAAAGAGCTGGAGCCCTATGAGGGCAAAAACACTCAAGCAAAAAACTGTCAAGATCATCACATCTGCCAGTTTCCTAACTGACTGGATAAGGGCACCTACGATGGTCTTCAAACCTAGAGAGACAAAGGTAAGAGATTTAGAGACTGAGATAGCAAAGCATGTAGCATCCTAGCTCCATAGGAGACTTCAACTGCAATCCTACACACACTTACCTAGGAGTTAGCCCCACTGGAACCAGAGGGGCTGGCTTCTGAGGCAATATGCAGAGGATTGCAATGCATTTACTGCTAGCATCTACAAAGCGCCCACCACCCCTAAGACATCCTAGTTGCTAAGGCATGGCATAGGTAGAGATCCCACTGAATTTCACCTCAGGCAAAGCTGTAGGAGAATTTGGAGGGTTCAGCTCTGGCAAAATACGTATGGGCATTCTGAGGAAGTGAAAAGAATTCCAGTATGACTAGCAATTTTATTGCACATCACTAGGTAAGGGCAAAGTAAAAAGCATTTTACCTACATTCTAATTTCCCCCATAACTTTTCTATTTAGGCACATTCCCTTTCCTATCTGATGCAGTTTTGCACTATTAAAAGCAATGGGATTTGAGCAGTTCTTTTATTCTCTGTAAAACATCATGTGCATAGCTGGTGCCGTTTTAAATAAATAAGTAAATCATTCTTAGACCTTATTCTAGTGTTAGGACACAGAACTCAAACTCTCAAATTAAAGATTTGGAGAGGACACAAAATTACTGTAAATTTTAATACTTCTGTGTTTTCGGTTAATTTTCCAGGAGCAGGGATAGAGAATGACAGGAGTTCTTGTCATCATATTTAAATTTCAGCCCCCCTTCCCTGAAAACTACAGTTTGGATCTCAAAAACATAAGACCAAATTCTGGATTCTAAATAATTGAGATTTTGCAATTTGGAAAAAAAAAAGGGTCAGACTTTAAATTTGCATAACATTTTGCCTTATTTTGCTGGCAGGAAATGGTGCTCAGCATTTGACAGGAACCACTCTGGGGTTATAAAAGACAGCTGAGCTACTTCCTTTAAAAAAAGAACATGGTTGTAAGGTGAAGAGCCACAGCCGCTCCTCAAATGCTTGACTGGGGGCATCGTCCACAAACAGTTTTGTTACCAAGCAAATTCTCAAGTTCCTTAAAGCAATCTTTTCCCAAACGTGCACCTCTGAGGAGCTCTGTGATTTCTTGGAAGCTTATCAGGAGTTCCCTCAAGGAGAAGATCAGTCATGCAGACAAGCTTCCCTATCATTTGCCACCCAAAGCTGCCTCAGGCAAGAGCCTTTCCCAGGCTTGCTTGATGTACTACCTGAGATCTTTTTTTACCAGGGACTGAACCTGGAACCTTCAGCAACCAAACAGTGTTCACCTAGCACAATACTGCCTACTTTGACTAGGACAGTGGCTACTCAAGGCCTCAGGCACGGGTCTTTCCCAACCCTTCAATCTGGAGATGCTGGCAATTGACCTGGGACCTTCTGCATATGAAGCAAGTGCTCTGTCACTGAACTAGGGAGCCTCCCCTGCAGGAAGAGCACTGGGTGTGCCTTAGAGAGCACGCTCTATTCACATGCAGGGGGGAGGGGGGTCACAATGAGCCCCAGGAGGCCTGGACAGCATTCATATGAACCAAATGCACACCCTCAAACATTCCCCGGAGTCCTCTGCAACACAGAGATAGCATAGAACAAGAGCACTGATTTCTCAGCACACTCCTTGATGTTGACATGATTCTCTGAAGGTACGAAATCTCCAAGTCCTGGCTTTAAGAGCACATGAATGCCCAGGGAATTTAAGAGACTCTCTTCTTCACCATGAGCCCCATTGCCCATGGAGATCACCCAAAGAGGTCTGTCTGCAGCTGCCACCAGTTCGTCTGGTGGCTACTCAGGGATGGGCCTTCTCTGTTGCCGGCCTGAGACTTTGGAATGCATTTTCTTCTGAAATAAGAGTCTCCCCATCTCTGACAGCTTTTTAAAAGTCTGTAAAGACACACTTATTCACCCAAGCTTGTTAACTAGAATTGTGATTTTAAATGGTTTAAACTGTTTTAATTTTTGTTTTAATTTGTTTTATGTTCTTGTAAATCACCCAGAGCCATAAGTTTGGTGTAGTGTACAAATATAATAAATAAAACAAAAGAAAAAAGAAAATTAAAATATTCTCATAGATGTTTGCAGCAGCAAGGTCTGTGTAAAAAGGCTGCAAGGCCAGGTTTCTAATGATCATTTTAAACAGAACGGACAAAACAACCAGAGAGTCCATCAATTAGAAATCCATTTAGAAACAGTTTCGAAAGGTATGTGGAGACCAGAGATCCTGTTGCAGTTTAAGTGCTGGCTTGATTTGTCACTCAGTCTTCATTGTTCCTGGATTAGTCTTTATGTTTCCTCCTCGTGGGATTCTGGGCTCAGTATTTCTTAAACAATAATGCTAAATGAGCACAAATAGCACTCTGTAGTGCTTCACACATCAGGAACTGATTGATGCATGGAGATGTTGCCGTGGATTGTGAACAAGTTGAGGTTGAGCAGAATCGGAAAAACCCTTCTCTCTTCTGCCCGCCCACTGGCGGGGGGCGGGGGGTGGGAGAGAAAGACTTTAGAAGCATTTACAAGTTCTCTATGGTAAAGTGGCTGGCATAAACATGTTACTTATTGTATTTACCTGAATCCAAGACTAGTTTCCCCCCAAGTTCTTTGATGATAGAAATCAGGGGGTATTTTAAATTCAGAGTTCCTTATGGGTAAGTACAGGTTCAACCTGTATTTAACTTCTGTTTTTAAGGGGCTCATCTTGAATTCAGAGAGCCGAGTCCCATGATCAGTGAGACGTGGTTTGGTGTGGTGAGCGGGGAGAGCGCACGAGCAGGGAGGGAGCCCTGGGTGGCTGGATCAGCCGCCCACACGATTGCCGGCTCCGTGACGGCACCGGCGGGGGATGGGGAGCTCGGGGGCCGCGCGGCCCCTGGAAGCTCCAGTATGCCCTGCGCAAGTGCACAGGGCATACTGGGGAGGCCCCAGAGCCAGGAAGCAGCTTTTTGCCTCCCCTCCGGGGGTCTCCTCATGAGTAGCCGTGGCACGATTGGAAAGCCCAGGTTTGCGGAGCGCTCGCTCTGCAAACCTGGGCTTTGGGGAGGGCTAAAAAAGCGGGCTAGCCGCTTGTAAGCCACCGGGCTTGCCTGCAAGCCTGGTGGTTTACACAATCCGCCAAAATCAGGCTAGGCTCTCCTAGCCCGATTCTGGCTGATTGTGGGAATAGCCCCCGAGTCGTTTTGAATTCAGAGTCATCTTGCATTCGGGTAAATACAGTATTTTAGCACTTTTTCATAGCCTTATCCATTGAATATCAAAAATAATGAAGATGGCATTTCCTTTTTGAAAAGGCTCTGGTTGTAGGTAGGGATGTGCATGAATGAGTTCGTACACTCCTGGGAGGTGGAGGGGTTACTTTTAAGGGGCAGGGAGGGTGTCCCTCCCTGCCTGCCGCTTTCTCCCTGATGGCACTCTCCCCAAAAATGTTGGCGTGGGGCTGCAGCACACCTCCACGCAGCCCCGGTCAGCATTGTACCGGAATGGCTGACACACATGTGCACCTCCCCACCTCCGATCCGGCTCGAACACCGGCATTCCGGACTGGTTCAGCACTCCAGAAAAGGAGCGCCAAAGCAATTGTTACACATCCCTAGCAGTAGGAAGCCTGTAACTCTGTGACTGGGATGAGGGAGCATCTTAAGACATTTGTTCCAGGAGGAGCAAGCACTGTCATTAGAAGCTTAGTATCCAGTTTTTTATTTAACATATTAATATACTGCCCCAAACACTAATCCCTGGGTGGTTTACAATTATTTTGGCACTGACTTCCACACAAAGGAATTCAGAAGCAGTCTGCTAACTGAGATAAGTAGTGGAGCAAAATGTGTGCAGAGTAAAATATAGATGGTATTTCTTGACACCAACTGCACCAACATTAGCCAGTTTGGACATACCCTAAATTGGGTCTTGACAAATTTCTTGACACCAATTGCACCAACATTAGCCAATTTGGACATACCCTAAATCGGGTCCTGACAAATTTTCTTTGGATACTATCCAGGATGTCCTGATAAGTTTCACATACATCTGATACAAATGATATGTTATCTTCTAGTGCAGGAAAGTTTTGTTTTATCACAAGGAAGGTTCAACAGAAGATAAGTTGATTGGTATATTTGCTGTTCTCCTGTAATTGGGTTGTTGTTATACTTAAACTGTTTAATTAGTAGTCAGTAAATATTATTTAGTCTTCCTTTCTCTGGTCTGCGATCAAAATAAAGATCAATTCATTTATTCTTTGGATCTAGGATCCAGTCCCAAAATGTTGGAGCCGAACTATGAACTCTACACAAAATTACTAGACTTACTGATGGAGGAGGAGGGTAAATTGTGGAGGAGGAGGTTAAATGGGCTTCTCTTTATCCCCTTAACAAGTGCCAGAACAGCAACAGGGCTGCCTGGAACCAATAAAGATTTTATTAAATGACTCTGCCCCTCAATATCCTAGTCTGCTCTAGGCACCACAGTTAGATTTCTAAGTGCCATGGTCCCCTGGCACCTGGGATTTGTCAAGCCCTGCCCTTAGTAGTGTGACTGGCTTGGATGTTAATCTCTAGCCTATAGTCTATGTAAGGCCAATGGTGTATACTGGGTAGAGTGTCACAGTACAACTGGGAAGACCTGGATTCAAATCTCCACTCCATTCAAATCTCACTAGACTACTTTGGGCCCAACCACTGTTTCTCAGCCTAAGTTGCTTTCTGGGATTCTAGCAAGGAGAGGTGAAGATTCATATATACTGCCCTGGCATTAAGAACATAAAATAAGCCAAATGCCCATTCAATCCAGCATCCTGCCCCATGCAGTCGCTAACCAGGTGCATCTGGGAATCCTTTAAGAAGGATTCTTGGAGGAAGGGAAGGATTAAACTCTAATACATACATAAAATATATGTACAAATGTGTTTTTTTTAAATGGTGTGTCCCCCCCCCCCCCGCTTTTTGGAACGGCTCAATTAGGTATGGGTATCATACCTAACTGAGACAGAGAGACAGCTAAACCACAATAACCATCTTTTTCCTTGTCAGTAAGTATGTAACATGAAAGGGACTTGCCAGATGCCATCAAAAGGCAGGCTGTGTGTCAACCCTGCATTCCTCTTATCACAGTATTAATAATATGCCAGATTCCTTATCAGAGTCTGCAAGCAATCCCAGCTTTACATTCTGCAACAGAATCAGCTTTTTAATCAGCTGGGGATCAAAGAACCACCCCACCCTTGCAAAAGTTAGTAAAAAAAAATAAAAATCAATACAGGGACCTAGTAACTTGATGGTGTGTGAATGTCTGTGTATGCACACACTGTCAAAACAGTTGCTTCACCTGAGGTAAATCTTAGCCCTAATAAAACGTAGCCCTAATATTGCTAATTTTTAAGGTCAGTTTCCAAAGGGTGTTCTATTCGTCCAGTTATTAGGGTTTTCTATAGAGAATTAATCCTCTCTGTGTTGGGTTTTTCATGTTTAATCTTCTCAAGCATCAGAACATTTCATTTTGATACTTTTTTTTTCATATGCAGCATGGGATCTTAAACATACAGGGACGGCCATAAATTGGGTGGCCCATAGAGCCAAACATAAACTTACCAGCTGTGAACGGTGACTCACCGGGAGGCATAGTAAACCTGTTTTTGCAACCTGTCTGAGATTTCAAACAAGGGAGTGTGTGGGCAGGGGAGGGGGCGTACCTGGAAAGCCAAAAGAAATTGATGGCTGGTGATCTTTGGTGGGGAACCAGTTATGCAGGTTCCTGATGTCTAGTATCCTTTGCAGCTGAGTGGGGAAAATCTCTAGGAATAACAGTGGGTGGTGTGAAACTTTAAAGCGGGGGGCTCAAAACACAAACCCTCACTGCTTGGAAAGTCTAGTTCCATTCTGAGTCAGGTTCAGCCCCAATCGAGCTGGGCTTCACTCAAAAGGGGGGTTTGCACCCTACTACCACCACTACCGGACTCTCCCTGACAGCTCCCCACCTTCCCTAAGCCAAAAAATAAAAATAAAAATCCTCACCTTGAAGAAGGGAGAAGGTACAATAGGCAACAGTCTCTTTAGCACAGGCATGGCCATGTCATTTCCTGCCCGAGATCAAGGGGATTTTTATTTCCAGAAGGAAATACCACTTCATGGGTCCTTCCCAGCTATGCTAAGGCCTTGTGGGCTTCTCCTCCTAGGTGGCAGTCAGGTATTTCTGCCACCTCCTTGGCCTTCTCTCTTTCCCGAGACAAGAACTTTCCCCAACTTTCCCTAGAGAAGAACTGGTGGGCAAGAAGAAGGGTGGGACAGATCAGTGGCAGCTCAGTTCTGCCTTCCATGCAGAAGGTCCCTGGCATCTCCAGACAGGGCTGAGAGGGACCCCTGGAGATCTGCTGCAGGTCAGTGGGTGGGCCCAGAGTTTGACTCAGCAGAAGGCAATTTCAGATGTGGTTTAACTCAGGGGTCCTCAAACTTGGGTCCCCAGGTGTTGTTGGATGATGATGACTACTACTAGTATACTACTAGCAGTATACAGTAGTATACTACTAGTAGTATGCTGCTGCTACTACTACTATAGTAGTAGTAGTATGCTGCTACTACTACTGCTGCAACTACTACTAGTAGTAGTAGTAACTTGCACCATCCTTAGCCACAATGGCCTTCTGCCACTGTGGTGAGGGTGATGGGATTTGCAGTCCAACGATATCTGGACATCCAAGTTTGTGAACCCCTGAGGTTAAAAAGGGGCAATTGTTTTAGAAATCTTCCTGAAAGCCTCAAACATTCCTCAACGTTTTTAAGCATTTGACAGAAACACTCAAAAAATCCAAGTGGGATCATTTGGTGTCCAGTCATTTCATTCTGTGTGACAACCCACTCAGCCTGCCCCCGCAATCAAAATATTGGTGGGAAGTAATTTTCTTACACTTATGCCTCATTCAATAAGCACAGGCACAGTCCACCAGAGTTGTGTCTTTTTAAATCCTATTGATTTTCACGGAAGGGTTAAACACGTGGTTCAGTCTGTCTCCCAGGAATCAGTACAGTCACAGTGTAAAGGGATTTAAACCCTTGGCTGAATTGTGTCTACAGCTGCCATCTTCCGTAACTACCCGGTGCCTTTAATCATAACCTAGCATGCAGGAATTAGAATTAGGCAGGTGAACCTTTTAAAAGCATGCTGATAAAGTGACAGGAAAAGTATTAACTGCTTCATTGCTGGGCATCAGGCTGCTGTTAAAAGCAGAAGTGCGGGGTTAGAAAAAACACTGGCAACCTTAGTCATGCCCCAAGTTGCCATTAGGGTGATAGCTGAGGTGTCTGCGGCGGGGGGGGGGGGGGGGGGGCGGGCGGAGGAGGACACACAGAGCTCTGCTTCAGGGTTTTGCACACCCCAGAGTTAGCTGCTGTGTTTAGAAAGGTAATTGCTAAGATGTATTCGAATTTCAGCTGCCATTCAATCTACTGAGGGAAATAATCCATTGCTGATATGATGCCAATGGAGAGCAACAAGCATTACAGCTTAACAGGATGGACTGCTTAGCGATCTGCAAAGGCATCAGTTTTAACTCCTGCCATTCAAGCATTAAATTGAACAGCACGGAAGCCAGTGCTCTCATTAGACCACAGGGAAAAGCCCTTTTGTGGCCAGTGGGGTGCCTTTCTGCGGAACTTGGGGGGCCTTTCTGAGTTGCCCTTTACAAATTAGTTCCTACAAGAATTATGCTTTTTATTTCAAAATTCTCTCTTTACTGTTTAGGTTCCAGCCTTACTCTGGGTGGTATGGTGGCCGGGGCTGTATTTATCTTACACAGGGCTATGGCAAAAAGAGGGTGTTTTTCCTGAAGCATTCACACGCACACACACCCCGCCACAAAAGCATCCCTTCAGATTACAGTGATTTATCGGCAGGGGGCAGAAACTGGGGTGAAAAGGTTGGTAGTGAGGTTCTCTTTCTGGCCTCCAGTCAAAGGTAGGTCCATGTTTCCTAACCTCACTCAGTTTCATGACACCACCATATAACCCAGACTGACTGGCCAGGTGGCATTAGGACACCATCTATTACAGGATCACTGAGGGGAAGAGAAGAAATAACACTGAGTTAGCAGCAGAGTGAGAGGAAACTACTGCTGCTAATAGCAAGAAAAAAGCAAGGGAAAGGTACAGTGAAGGGTGTTTTCAGGAAAAATCAGGCTTTTAATGTATAATTTTCAAGTTTTAACTTTTAGAGTCTTTATCTATATTCTAAATGTTTTGGTTTTTGTGTTTTAGATTGTAAACCGCCCAGAGATTTGTATAAGGAGCAGTACAGAGTTCTGCCAAATAAACAAACAAATATTTTCAGCCCTCAAAAATGTCAGCAGGTGAATATTTGCCATCATCCTAATTATCTAAAGAACTGAGCCACTATTTCCATTTGCTGAGGAATTTGGGGCTTGTGTGTCTCCAACAGCAGTTCTCCGTGGCTCACGGCAAGTTACTTCAGAAATGAAAGAGACTTTTTTGAGTATGGTCTGCACCTACAGGAAAATGAGTAGGGAGTGAGATGCAGGAACCTGAAATAGCAGAATGGATGGCACCTCTTCAGACCGCAGGGTGGGGGTGACAGGTTTGAATGGTCCTCCATATAAACATATATTTAAAAAACCTTCTTCCAAGCAGAAAATTAACACAACAGGGGGGACATTCCATTCTTCACTCTTTGCCTGCTGTCCTGGTTTTCTGTTTACAAGGAGTTTTTCCATACCGGGAACTATGCTATCCACCCCACTCACTGTCTGAAGTGGTACAATCCATTCTACCACCTCATTCTGCACCGTGTGTTAACCTTTGAAATGCATGGCAAAGGTGGGTAGGGTTTAAATGGGGGTGAGGGCAGTTTCAAAATAATCTCCCTGTGCATGAGTCAAACCCTTTAGCATCCTTGAAGCAGCTCTGGAGATCCCAGCCATATTACATAAAGGCAGATTGTTGGCCTAAATGATGAGGAAAATTACTCAGTAGTCCCACTGAAAATAAATCCTTTTCATTTTAATTGGACTACTTAGAATAGTTTTCCTCGTCATGTAGGCCACTGACATCTCTTTTATTCTTTTATTTTGATTCGATATTGTTTTTCTGGGACTGTAAGACAAGTCCACAAAATGACAGGGAAAGAGGCAATGAAGAACAAATTAAAAAATTTTTATTGGTGCATGATACTTTACAGGTAAATAAGACCTGTAAAGTTCCAGATTTCCCAAGAGGGGGAATGGAATTGTGACCAACTCCCTACTTGCTGAACATGCTTTGCAAACTGAAGGTTTCAGGTTAAAATCCCGGCCATCTCTGCTTAAAACGATCTCAGGTAGCAGGTAATAGCAAAGAACTCTCCCCGAGACCCCGATAAGAGCAGACAATCCTGAGCTAGTTGGTGCAATAGTCTGACTCAGTAAACGGCAGCTTCCTATGCTCATAGGAGTCGTGTGGGAGCAGTGACATCTTGGAAGGGGGTGGGCAGTCTGTCCAGGCCTGCATAGGAAGCAACACTGAAGGAAGTTGTGGTCTGGATGTGGTCCATCCCTGTCAGCCCTCCTATCAGGCATGGTGAAGGGGTTGCCTCTGGTGGGAGCAACAGACACTACGGCCCCCACCAGCTTACCAGCCCCTCCCATCCCACAACTTCTCTCCCCACCCCACCCACTGAGGCAGTCTTCATGCAGGAGCTGCCCATCAGCAGCTGACATGACAACAGCTGCTCCATCTCCTCTCACTCTCCTGCTGCTCCTCCTCCCAAGATGGGGCAGAGCAACTGCTTTTCATGCAGACGGCCCCAGGTTCAATCCCTGGCAGCATCTCCAGGTAGGGCTGGGAGAGACTCCTGCCCGCAACCTTGGAGAGCGGCTGCCGGTCAGTGTAGACAAAAATGAACTAGATGGACTAGTGGTCTGACTCAGTCTGAGCAGGTTCCTATCTGGCTGCTACAGGCTTTGAAAGGGCCGTGCTGGGAGAAGTTGTCAACTGGGAGCTCCCAATCCAGCTCTTGAAAACTCTGAATGGGGCCCTGGGCGAGAAGAAAGGGCTGCCAGCGGTTTCTGCTCCTTGCCCCCTTTGAAGTCTGGGTGAGGTAGCATTTGGCACCTTGCCTCAGGCACCCAAAGACCTTGGGGCATCTCTGATGCCTGCATAGCTTCTGACCCATCGCACCAAATGCAGACTCCCGGTATGGATTGTGAGGCACTCGACCACAGCCTCCCCCTGTGCACTCCCAGGCAGGCAGCAACAACCCAAGGTTTAATAAGCCCCTGCCGGCTGCAGTTATAAAACAAAGGGGAAAGGGCAGCATCCAAACACCAGCAAAAAGAAAAGAGGCAGCAGACTCCAAGAAGGTGCCAAACTGTTCTCTGTAACAGTCATCCCCAGATGTTGTTGACTCCAACTCCCATCATCCCCAGCCAAAGGCCATTGTAGCTGGGGATGCTGGGAGCTGTAGTCAACCACACCTGGAAATCCCTGTTACACGGAACACTGATCCCCAGATGTTGTTGGGACTACAGCTCCCAGCATCCTTCAACCATTGTGGAGACCCTGGTCTACATGAATCCACACAAATGTACACTACTCCATCATCAGCTGTTACACAACGGCACTGGTTGATATTGACTGTCAATAAACCAGAATGTTTGCAACTAATAGCAAGTAAGGTGATACCTGTAAAGTGATTGTTTGGTTGACTAATCAAAGGTGATCACCTTACTCCTCTGTAGTGTCTTTTAGGCATCAGTTAACACTCTACATCAAACCGTTAATATTAGCAAACACATGAGGACATTGTCAGAAGTTGACCCCATGGGCCACAACCCTCCGGACAAGTGATTCTGCACATGCCCCATGGAAAGCAATGGAGTTTCAGTGACCCCCACACAGCTTTCATCTGCCTCAAGCATCAGCATGCGCAGGATTACTTCTCGGTGGACTGCACCCATTCTCTGACATCCCCCCACAAATTAGAAGCCCCCCCAAAAGGCATTTTAAAAAAGCAAGCAACACCGAGCATTAGAAATCAGCGAGCACCCCTCGACACTACCCAGATTCTCCTCTGATGACTGGATGCGCTATTCATGTTATTGCTTTTTGTGGCATCTGGACCAGATGTTGGCAATCAGCTACAAGACATATCAAAACACTTTTGTTCCCATTTCTGGGAGAAACAGAGAAAATGGTGGTTACCACTCTGGTTTTTAGCCCCTTGCCTGGTCTCATCTCTTCATATGAGGCTAGTTGTTACTGAACTGTGTCTGCCTGACTTAGGGGAGTGCCTGTATGGAAAAGATAATAGAGTCCAGTGAGCGTATGGGCCTGTTAGCAATAGACAGAGCTCACAGGCCCATGCTAATCTGACAAATGTGTCCTGTTAGCATCCCGCACCCCACAATCCAATCACTCTATCAAAAGGCTCATATTTCAGGAGGTACATGAGGAACTCAGTGGAAGAGCATGCGTTTGGCATGCAGAAGGTCCCAGGTCCAATCCCTGGCAGCCTCTCCAGGTTGCACTCATCCCCTTCCAGCCACTCTACTGAAAGGCTCATATTTCAACAGCAGAGCACCTACTTTCCATGCAGAAGGTCCTAGGCTCAGTCTCCGGCAGCATCTCCAGGTAAGCCTGGGAAGGATTCCTGCCTGAAACTACTTGGAGAGCTGCTGCCAGGCAGGGTGGGCAATACTGAGTTAGCTGGACCAATAGTCTGACTTGGTATATGGCAGCTTTCTGTGTTCCTATAATTTGGGGATGGGGGCTGTAGCTCAGTGGCAGAGCATCTGCTTTGCATTCAGAAAGTCCTAGGTTCAGTCCCAGGCATCCCTAGGTTGGACTGGGAAAGACCCCTGGCTGAAACCCTAGAGAGCTTCCAGTCAATGCAGAAAATATGGAGCTGAATGGACCAAAGATCTGATTGAGCAGATGGTTCAATGTGTTTAATCTTCCCTTCAATGTGTTTAATTTTCCCTTTGGTATGTAAGAACATAAAAACAGCCCTGCGAGATCAGGCCCAAGGCCCATCTAGCCCAGCATCCTCTTTCACACAGTGGCCAACCAGAATGCCACTGGAAAGCCCACAGGCAAGAGGTATGTGCAGGCCCTCTCTCCTGCTGTTGCTCCCCTGCAACTGGTATTTAGAGGCCTCCTGCCTCTGAGGCTGGAGGTGGTTTATCTTATTTAATCAGATAAAATCCACTCATGTGATTATCAAGATGCTTTGGGTTCCCCCTGAACCCAAATATTCATTCAGATCTCTTGGATGGACCTCCACAGTTGCTTTGGCAACCTAAGCATGGGCAAAGGAACCTTCTTGAGAAATCTTGCAGGCCCTAGCAAAACTCTTTGGCTCCCCTGAGATTCCACAGATGCTTTGCCTGCATGGGAGCCCCCAAATTTGCTTGGAAATTCACTGCAGGTGAAGTCTCAGTGGCAGCTCTGAGTTAAGAAGGGAGAGGAGACAGGGAGGGGTTTGACCAGCAGGGGCATAAGGAAGAGAGAGGGGAGAGACTCTGCCAAGCAAAGATGACTCTTTCACCTAGAGCAAAAGTAGAGAATGAGCCCTTTCTCATGACTGCATGAGTGGGCTTGCCAGTGAGTGGTGGGGAAGGCTGCAGAAGCTCGCCTTCCCCACAGATGGTCCTGGTTCCTAGGCAGGTTTGCTACCGAGGTGCTGCCAGGAGCCACTCAGCAGCTGGCGGTTCTCATGGGCAGCCAAGCCCAGGCTTACGGGCCCTAGCCTGGTCTTAGCTGCTCGCGAGAACAGCCTTGATGTTGAGGTTCTCATGAATAAAGGACACGGGAAGCATTTTCAGAGGAATGAAAAATGATTTCAGTCAGGCTAGTGACATCCCACAGGGGTAGGGTCTTGTCTCCAACTCAATTGCCACAGAGCTTCTCCTAAAGAAAGATTTTGAGGTGAATGTGAGGATTGCTGCTCAGCTGAAATCAGCCAACACATTTCAAAGGAAGCCAAAAGTGTTTTATGGGGTGGGGGAGTGCAGACTTGGGTGTCCAATGCACGAGAACTGGCCTCAGCTCCGTTTCTGGAACTAGGCCTGACTCATGATGCTGGAGCAGCCAGTCCCACAAGTGTGCGTGCCCCTGATACCCAGCCTCCACTGCTATGCTGGATCACACAGAACTTGGACTGCTCAAGCAGCTGGCGAGCTCTGGCCTCTGCTTTGTTCAAAATGGAGACAAGATGGGACCTGAAAGTCATAGTGAGTACATAGTGAAACAATGTCAGGTTTTTCCCATGGGGAAACTGGTCCTTGGGGAAATGTACAATATACAAAATCATCATCATCATCATTTCTATGGAATTCTTTGAATTCCATAGAAATCCAAACCAATGAATTCCATAGACATTCACAACAATCCTGAGAAGTCCACTATATCTGAAGTTGGGTTCCCAGATGTTGTTGGACTATGACTGCTATTATACTTTGGCCACTGTGGATGGGGATGACGGGTGACCCACCAAGCTGGGGACCCAAATTTGAGAATCCCTGCACTATATGTTGACAGACTTGCCCAAGACCACCAAATACGCTGCATGGTAGGGTACCCAATTCTATACAGTGGTGGTCGGTGGTGCCGTGCAATCTCAGGACTCATTCTATTGCATGCGTAAGGCCAGGGCTGGAGGAATTTGAGGGAATCTGGAACAGCCTTGATGCAACTAGTAGAATTTCCCAGAGGTCTTTTCTACATCAAGAGTGGGAAGGGGCAATGGTGTAATCTCAATCAATTAAAAATCTGCTCATTTTTTGCCCTTGACTTCAAGGGGAAGGTGCACAACCGGGGTGGTATCTTGTACCAATTTCCTTCTGAAAAATAGGACTGCAGTAACCATAGCATTCATACGTTAAATGCACTGTAAATTCAAATAATGTGTGCTGTTGCTCTGGTGTTTTGTTTCATTTTGAGTGTCGTGGTGTGAACATTTGCCATTTAATGGAGTGAAAAATTCTTCCCATCTCCTAAATGGATGCTGATTTTTTCCCCTCCTCCTTTTTTATTTAAAGCAGTCTTTTTAGACTATTTTTGACCTGTAATTGCCAACATCTGTTCAGGATAATCATCTGCAAGAACTATCATGCACGGGGTTATTTTGCCATCTTCTCTACCTTGCCATGCAGGTCAAATATGTTAAACACTGAGGCTGAATGAGACCTGTCCATAGATACACCAGCAATTTCTTCCATTGATCTGTTTTCAGAGAAACCTCCATTGTCAATTTGAGAGAGAGAGAGAGAAAGATATGAAAGCATCCATAAGTAAGCACCGCCTTGATCCATCATGATACGGACAACAGGAATTTCAAACAGTTTTTACTAAAACATGACAATAAAAGAGAAGGAGCCAGTGAACACAATCCACCCCAAATTTATCCTGCACAAATGCCATTAAAATGAATGGAGTTGCATAAGAGCAGTTATGCAGAGCATATCAATGGGTTTTATGCTAAAAAATGCGCTGGTGGATTGTGCCCACACTTGTTAGGAATCTGCACTGAACAATTAATTTATTGGTTTGTTTCAAATTAAGTCAGCTCCATTTATAACAGTGAAGCAAAATTAGCTGAATCCTTCAAATTCCTTAGGAAAAAAATTCCTTCCTCCTCTCCCTTGCCTTCCATTTGATTTTAGAGAAGTCTGCTATTTGATAAATTGTATTTACAATTTAAACATTTTTTTAAAAAAAAAACCTCCTGATTTTTTTTTCATATGTTCCAATTGACCCCAAGCAATTTTCATGGGAAATATACTGCAAATATTTTCAAAAAAGAACACATTTCATCTTTTATTTCTAAATAACAAAGTTTGAAACACTGGACTTATTCCCAAATTGTATGAAGAAAAAAAAGGTGAAAATAGCACTTGGGATTCTGTGTGCCTTTTGTATGGGTTGAGAAGTTTTGGAGCCTACCAGGGTCCTTGAGGTCCCCAGAACCATGCTGAAAGTGGGGAAAACATATGAAAAAGTATTCTATTGACAGGTCCCATTCCCTACACTCCTCCATTCCTCAAATCAAATACCTATCAAGGTTAAAGCTGTGTTCTACCAACAGCAGTCCAGCTACTGGGAATGGCATGTTAAGTTTTGTGAGTGCAGCCCAAGTGTTTAACCTGATATTGTTTTTTCACCTGAAATGACTGAGATTGTTTTCAGCGCTCGAAGAACTCTGAACGTTCGTAAGGCTGATACACTGCCCAACTCCACAAATTCAGTTATGTATCTGCAAACAAGGGAAAATCACACACAAAAAGAAGACCGTGACAAGAACGCCAGCAAAGTAATGACAGCAGAAGAAGGAGCAAGAGAAAGAGAGGTTGAAAGGGGAGACAGGAAAAAAAAGTTACTTGTAGCTGAGAGCAGATATGCAAGGATCGGGGCACCTTACCTGGAATGACTGAAATGCTTTTTAAAGCTCTCAATACCCTGACAATCCGAAGTGCGAACAAACTGCCTAGTTTTGTAAATTCTCCTACAAACCTGTTGAATTAAACCACAGTTATTTGGAAATATACAACAGAGAACACCGTTGGACACACTTGCGTGAACACTGTGCTGGTTTATCATTCGGGGTGGTGGGTTTTAAATGCCCTTAAGGAAACCCCGTCTGCACAGATTTCCTTACTGAAAATCTCCTGTGCCTTGAACGAGATCCCACAAAATGTTCTTGTGTGCACAGTCAGGTCCTCCAGAGCACGAACCAGGAAAAGATCTGCAGTGGTGGGCGACCGTCATTCAGGGAAGCTTGTCCACTGACAGTGAGATTCTCCTTGATAAAACCCTAAGCTTCCAAGCAACTCTAAAGCTCATCATAACACAGTTTGAAACCCACTGATTTTGTGCAAAGTCATTTTTTTAAAAAAATCAACATTTGATCTTGGGGAAGGGGGCAGTATTGTGGACACAAATGGAAGCCAGATGTCTGGATAGGGCTTTGCAGGCCAAATGAGTAAAGTCTCTTAGAAAAGAAAGCCTGGGGGAAACTGGGAAATTGGCAAGTCCTGGAACACCAAGGACCCAGTGCCCCCTGGTGAAGTTCTGGCCTCTTCCTTAGAACTCCCTCCATCTCCTACGGGTCCCCAGTGTAAGACCTAGTAGGGGTCATTTTTGTATTCGATAAGTTTAATTCTTACACTCTTTTCACCAGGAGCAGAGGTGATGCAAAGTCAGGGATGAATGTATACCCAGCTGCTTCTGGCCTCTCTCCTGTTGGGTCTTTCCAGGAGGAGGAGAAACCACCAAGAAATGCTGTCCTAGGAGTCCAGGAAGATGTGGGGCTCCTACAAGCTAAGAAGGCCTTCAGTCACCATCCTTTTTGCTGGATCAACAGCTCCCACCTGAGCTCATGCATTCTGCTTGCCTTGCGGCTTCACCTGACCCAGGTTTGGGTATGGACTCAAATGCTGAGTGCCCAGGCATTCAGCAGAAATACTAGGGGTGTGCAATTCGGATTTTCGGGTGATTCGGCTCGGACCCGAGCCGAATCACCCCCGTTCTGTTTTGTGCCCGAATCTGGGTCACCCGAATCACCCTTGATTCGGTTCGGATTCGGATTTAATCCGAATCCGAATCCGAATCGATTCAGGGGGGTAAAAAGGGGCCCAGGGGCAAAATTTTGGGGTGGGGTGGTAGTGCGCAATGGGTAGAGTCTACCACCCCAATTTCAGGGGGATTGGGCAAAGTCCTGATTTTTTGTGAATTTTTAAAGTTTTAGTGACTTTGGGGCAGTTCGGGGGCATAGCATGGGATTTGGGCAAAAGGAGTGGGGTGGGGTGGTAGTGCCTAATGGGTGCAGGCTACCACCCCAATTTCAGGGGGATTGGGCAAAGGGCTGATTTTTGGTAAATTTCTGAAAATTTCATGTCTTTGGGGCAGATTGGGGCATATTGGGGCAGAAAGTGGGGGCTGGGGCAGAATAGTGGGGTGGGGTGGTAGTGCCTAATGGGTGGAGGCTACCACCCCAATTTCAGGGGGTTTGCACAAAGGGGTGATTTTTTGAGAATTTTTGAAGTTTTGGTGACTTTGGGGCAGTTTGGGGGCAGAAAGTGGATCTGCCCCAAAATAGTGGGGTGGGGTGGTAGTGCCTAATGGGTGGAGGCTACCACCCCCATTTCAGGGGGATTGGGCAGAGGGCTGATTTTTTGAGAATTTTTGAAGTTTGGGTGTCTTTGGGGCAGATTGGGGGCAGAAAGTGGATCTGCCCCAAAGGAGTGGGGTGGGCTGGTAGATAGTGTCTGATGGCTGGAGGCTACCACCCATCCCCAATTTAAGAGTGATTGGGCAGAGGGGTGAATTATGGTGAATTTATTTGTATGAGGTTTGTCTTCATAAGGTGAAGTGTGCTAAATTGATTACTTCCTCATATTATTCATAGTAAAGGAAAGTGTGAAAAAGTGAAAGTGGGGTCATGAGAGTTGTTTAATTGAAAAAAATCTCATTTGCTATGATAGAATGAGAATTCACACCTCAGAAGTTTTTTCTGAGGTGTGAATTCTCATTCTATCATAGCAAATGAGATTTTTTTCAATTAAACAACTCTCATGACCCCACTTTCACTTTTTCACACTTTCCTTTACTATGAATAATATGAGGAAGTAATCAATTTAGCACACTTCACCTTATGAAGACAAACCTCATACAAATAAATTCACCATAATTCACCCCTCTGCCCAATCACTCTTAAATTGGGGATGGGTGGTAGCCTCCAGCCATCAGACACTATCTACCAGCCCACCCCACTCCTTTGGGGCAGATCCACTTTCTGCCCCCAATCTGCCCCAAAGACACCCAAACTTCAAAAATTCTCAAAAAATCAGCCCTCTGCCCAATCCCCCTGAAATTGGTGTGGTAGCCTCCACCCATGAGGCACTACCACCCCACCCCACTATTTTGGGGCAGATCCACTTTCTGCCCCCAAACTGCCCCAAAGTCACCAAAACTTCAAAAATTCTCAAAAATCACCCCTTTGTCCAAACCCCCTGAAATTGGGGTGGTAGCCTGCACCCATTAGGCACTACCACCCCACCCCACTATTCTGCCCCAGCCCCCACTTTCTGCCCCAATATGCCCCAATCTGCCCCAAAGACATGAAATTTTCAGAAATTTACCAAAAATCAGCCCTTTGCCCAATCCCCCTGAAATTGGGGTGGTAGCCTGCACCCATTAGGCACTACCACCCCACCCCACTCCTTTTGCCCAAATCCCATGCTATGCCCCCAAACTGCCCCAAAGTCACTAAAACTTTAAAAAATCGCCAAAAATCAACCATGAACCGAATCACCCGAATTTTTTGTGCCCAAAATTCGGGTGATTCGGCTCGTGCCCAAAAAAATTCGGGGGGCATCGGGGGTGATTCGGTTCAGCCCCGAATCACCCAAAATTTTTCGTTTCAGGCACAGATCGTTCTGTGCCCGAAATTTTTTGCACATCCCTAAGAAATACCTTGGGGAAGATGGCAAACCCACCCCATGCTGAAGGCCAACCCACAGACTGTGTGTCAGGACCGACTTGGACTCCAATCCAGAGGAGACCCTCTTAGAGGGAGAGAGGATGAGTATGCCCAGCTGAGACCCCTAATGCAGGCTCCATATAGCCAACAGATCCTGAGCAGCCAGACCTTGCTGCCTCTCCTGCAGTTGCCCTCTTGCAAGAGCTTTGGGGACCTGGTGTCCCCAAGCAAGGCTCCCATCCTGGACCCAGAACCCCCTCCATCACTCCAGGAGCAGAAATGAAATAATTCCTGGCATGGTTTCATGTCAGCACGGGAGACGAAGGGTTTACCTAGCTGCTCAAGGCCTCTCTCTCAATGGGCTACTCGCAAGGAGAGAGAGGCCGGACAACTCAGGGAGCTGCTTTGCACAAGGGGCAGTCTGAGCTCCAGTAAGGGGTGGGGTTCCTGGCTCCTACATAACCCCTCCACTTGCGGCCAACCTTTGAGGGTCCAACAGCTGCTTCAATGAGCACTTGCTTCCAAGCTCGCCACCCAGCCAGACCTGGGTACAGACACAAGGGTGCAACCCATCCTCTAGTCAATGGTGTTAGCAGACAAGGGTGGTAACTAGGCTAGTGGGCACTGCTTCAAAATCAGTTTTTAATACCGCTATTAAAAACTTAAAAATATGTTTTAATACACGCAAAGCAACAGAGACACTGAACATCTGTGATGTGTGTGTGTTGTTGTTGTTTTAGTATCAAAGAGGAAAACTCCCCCTTTCATCTTCCAAATTAAACAATGGGGAGATTTCCAAGTCAAAAGGTGGAGCTTCCAACCACCCATTAATTTAGGTGTTTTGACTTCTTATGGGATATTAAGTAGAGATGAAAAGAATATGGGCAAAAAAAAAAAAAGGCAACACATTTGTTTTAACTTGAATGTGCTTTCAGAAATGTCGATTTATATTTGAGTTACCCCCTTCCCAGCATTCTTAATTATGGGTTGTGATTGATTAAATTGTATTAACCAGGCAAAGAGGCATTTTTTCAAGAGGTAGCTCTCTTATATTTAGGAGGGGAAAAGCAACTGTTCCTGTTCAACCCAGTACAGTAGGGATGTGCAAAACATTTCAACTAGAAACAGGCCATTTTGAGTGTTTCAAGCTTGCAACAAAACACCATTTAAATAAAGGGCCTGTTTCAGGCTTGGAACAAAACCACCCCATTTCAATAGAAATGTTTCGAGTTTTCAAGCACTATTTTCAAAGCCTGTTTTCCCCTTGCTGATTGGTTTTCTGGAACTGGCTTCTGATTGGCTTGTGATCTCCCTGCTTTTTGGTTGCCTTTTTATCATACAAATCTAGTGTAGTCATGGGCAACTGGTCCCCCAATGGCTGGGAGGAGGGAAGGGGAAGCCCAAAAGGAGGGAATTTAAAAATGCATTCAAAATGACTGGGAGTCAGAGAGAGCCCTTAGAGTGTGCCTCTCTTGGAGAGGATACATCAGGAGAGGAGAAAGGAAGGTTTGATTTTGTGGTTATCTTTTCTCTGCACTGAGTATAATATGCTGTGCTATTGATGTTATAACTATCTAGTTCTGCTGGTTCTCAGATTAACAAAGTCAGAACTTGGGTGCCTTCTTTCCTTGAACTGTGGTTTGTTTTGCTTGTGAGATTGTGTTGTGGTGAGAAATGGATAGTGTGTGTAAGATTTCTTGGTGATTGCCGTGATGAGCTCCATGTCTGGCCTTGAGACTAACCTGTGCTTCACTCACTGCTTTGGTCTGCTCCAAAATCTGCATTGCAAGTTGTACTCAGTCAAAAAATGTGGCTGAACTTGCTCTATTTGAGCTTATGGCTATGCTTGCTGAAAAAGGTGCAGCTGTGGCAGCTGTTGCAATGTTAGGAAGTAAGGAATCATAATTGTGTGAGAGAGAGCAATTTGTGCCAATAATGGTACTGTAGTGCAAGCACTGTGGATGGCAGTGGATTCTGGGTCAGTGATTCTTTATTGGCCATGTTTGTGCCATTTTTGACTGTGCCTGAAATGTGTGTTCTGTGTTGGGAGGGGCAAATTCCCTTTTACTGTGCGCCTCTGCACTGTTTTTCAAGGCAGGGCTCCAAAATGCATTGCAGATTGCAATGCAAAACTTATGTGTGAACTCCAAGTGCAGTTTGTTCCAGCCGTAGGGAACAGTGGGGAAACTGGAAACACCCACTGTTCCCCATGGGTAGCTCCTAGGGACACCAAAGTGGATTGTGTGGTAGGGCACATCCCTACCGCACAGTGTCTCTCCAGTGGCTGTTACTGGTGTATCTCTTGTGTTTCTTTCCAGCGGCAGAGCCACGATTAGGTCAGTGGATTCAAAGAACCCAGGCTGCCACCAATCACGGGCCACACCTCGCGGCCCCAACTCCCCAGCCCCCACATCTGATATCAGATGTGGGAGGCGTTCTTTCACTTCCAAACGGAGCCGCGCAGCCCCATTTGGGAACAAAGTTGGCCCATGCTGCATTGGCAACATGGGCTGGAGTGACTCTCCCTGCCTTTAAAGGCAGAGAGAGCTGCTCCTGGGCTCACTGCCAGCACAGCGGGGCTGATCTCCCTTCCAAACAGAGCAGTGTGGCCCCATTTGGGAGGGAGATCAGCCTGCACTGTGTTGACAGCGTGGCAGGAACGACTCTCCCTGCTTTTAAAGGGAGACCACGCCCCTGCATCTGACGTTAGACACAGGGGCGAGGCTAGCCGGGCCCCGGCGTTTGATGTCAGACGTGGGGATGGGGCCAGGGGCCGCATCAGCAGCCGAACACAGGCCACTGCCAGCCTCACTCCGCGGCTCTTTTTTCCTGCAAGATTGTGAGTTATCTTCTCTTTCCTTTTGCTGTTTCCTTTTCTGCTTTGGGGACTTTTCTTTGTTGAAGAATGCCAAATACATATTTTTAATAAATTATAATTATTTGGGAAAAAAGGCTAGAAATTATTGAACTGGTTGGTTACAACCTAACGTTACAGCCTTAAAGACCAATAAAAAAGCTTTTACGACTTAATATTTTTTAAAAAATCACCTTCTATTTTCAAATGCAAAAGTTGAAAACTTTCTCCGTTTAAGATTTCAGATTAAAATTCTACAGTGTTGCTGGGTTTTTGGAACGGAATTAATTCCAGCTCTAGAACAAGGACCTGGGAGGAACATTTCCCACTAAGCATTAAGGTGTTGGTGTTGGGAAGAGAGATTCCACTTCTTTTTAGCTTAAAAATGGGGCAAATGCAGTTACCCTGAGGGCTGTAGTGCTGCCCAGGTGAAATATGGACCCAACATGCTTCTGTGTCCTTTGAGACAGAAGTGACAACAAAGGGGGAAATGACAACGGACCACAATGCAATCATGTGGTTTGGAAACTTAATATTTCCATTTTAAAAAATCCTGCTACAAATGCATTTTCTGAAAAGCCCATTGGCTTAACATCACAAATATTCATTTATTCTGAGCTGTATATCCTGTCAGCTAGCCCAAAATATGATGCCCATAGCAGCTACTGACAATTCAAAGTATTTTTTTTTAACCCTAATATAATTAAAATAAATTAAAACCAATTTGGGCTTGACTGTATACGAATATGACAAATATTTATATTCTGCTTTTAAACAAAGATTCCCAATGCAGTTTACATAGATATAAACAAACAAATAAAATGACTCCCTATCCCCAACGGGCTCACAATCTAAAAAAGAAACATAAGACAGCCACCAGCAACAGTCACTGGAGGAATGCTGTGTGCTAGGGGTGGATAGGGCCGGTTGCTCTCCCCCTGCTCAGGAAAGAGAATCACCACTTTAAAAGGGTGCCTCTTTGTTCAGTTAGCAGAGAGCACAATCAGAGACCCTCTTAAGATATGTCACAGCTTATTCCCACCCCCCAAATACAAAAGCTACACAATGAAATAAAAGAGCAAAACCAGGTAACCTTAATTTAACACTACAGGACCTAAATTAGCAGAACAAACCTTGGAAGATTGTGTTATCACCAATTACTGCTGTTGTGAATTGTCCCTGTACTTATCTTCTATTCAACATGTCAGCTTTTCATAGAAATATCACAGACTGTACTTCCTGCATTTCATAACCTTTTGAACCTACGATTGACAACGATTTTTTCTTCCATATCCACATATTTGCTAATGGAAAAGACACTTCATTTACTTTTCAACTTTCAACTTTTAAATTTGGTTTTTATTGGGTCTACCTTTTGGTTAATACCTATTAATTTTATATATTTATCTTGTTTTATCTCCTTTACTAATTTTGTGAGCTGCCCCGAGCAGTATTTCACTAGAGGAGCAGGGTGTACGTATACATATTTAAATGAAATGAAATGAAAAATAAAAATACACGCCAGAATAAATCTCTTAGTTGTGACCATGTCACAAGAAACTTTGTTGCAATAGACCAGAGATAGGCAACCCTGGCTCTCCAGCTGTTGTTGAACTACAACTCCCATCATGCCATGCCACAATACATTGTGACAGGGGATAATGGGAGTTGTAGTTCACCAACAGCTGGAGAGCCAGGGTTGCCTACCCCTGCAACAGACTACTATGGCTGCCTATCTGGAACGTCACACGGGTAATAGCCCCAAATCCAATTAAGTCAAAGAGTTCCATCTACTTGCTCATGAGGATGCCAATGTGACTCTTGTCTTCCTCTTTTAATTGCCCCTGATTCTTCGGAAAATCAAGGAGAGCATTTGGCTCTATGAGACAGGAGAGGGCATCTTGAGGTACCCACATTGGCAACCTGAGTCACCTCCAAATTCCAGAGCTCACCTGGCTGCTGAGTGGGGTTCTGCTGCCACCATGGCCACTACCTCCAAACACAGAAATGCAAAAAGATTGAAGAGCTTTGTGTTCCTTTCGGCCTCTGAAACCACCCAGAATTTCAGCTGAAACTTCTTCGCTGAAAAACTGCAGCCCAGGGTTGCCTTCCACATTTCCCCTCCCCTGCTCGAACAGTCAGTGAAGTCAAGCAAGGGCAGGGAAACTTGGGCTGCCAATCTTCCATCAAAATAAACAGAAGGATTTGCTTCCTCTGAAAGCCTCACCGGCTGTCTCAAAGCTTCAGATCGCAAGAAACACAATACAATTGTGGCATCTGCACCCTTCATTGCAAGGCAGACCAATCTTTTCAAATGCAGCTGCAGTTGGATAAGAAACCCAGTGGGAACTCAAGGTGAATTAGATGTTATTGGCATTTAACCATATGCTTGAAAGACCTGCCTAGTGGATATCCTAACATCTGGAGTTGGCAACCCTTCATGCGGCTTGATTAACACAGTAGGCTTCAATTGTAGCTGCAGCGAAGCTAATGAGACCTTGCCATTATTTCCTGATGGAACCAGCATTTAAATTAACACATTTATTCCCTGATAACTGTCCAATTAATCCAAGCAGTAATTAAAGGGATGGGCTATGCAGATCCAAAGGATACATCTATAGCCCTCTTCAGATGTTGTAAGTGTGAGCACTGCTCACAATGGCAAAAGCAGGGAGGAGGTCCCACCCCACCTCTGACACTCAACCCCTCCTGCCCAGCAAACACACTTATGGCACCATTTGTCTGAAGGGGGAGGTGCCATATTTATTTATTAATTAAAAGTTTCTTATATACTGCCTCCTCCAAAGACTCTAGGCGGTGAACAACAATACCAATAACAATTAATTAAAATAAGAATAAGAATAAGAATTAAAGGGCAAATGCCTGGTGAAACAGGTGGCTCTTAAGAAGGGCCTTAAAAACAGCCAGGGAGGGGGCTGAATGAATCGGTGGGGGGAGAGTATTCCAAAGAGGAGGGGTGGCCACAGAAAAGGCCCTCCTACGGGCCCAGGCATCACGCACTACACCAGGGCCAGGGACACTAAGGAGGGCCAGCTGAGAAGACCTCACAGGTCAGGATACAACTGGCCGAAAGAGGTGATCCCAGAGATATACAAGTGTTAAGCCCATAAGGGTTTTGTAGGTGAGAACCAGCACTTTGAATTGGAACTGTAAGCGAACAGGCAACCAGTGCAGTGACCATAAAAGAGGTCTGATATGATCAGATCTACAGCCACCCATGAGGAGGCGGGCTGCTGCATTCTGGACTAGTTGAAGCTTCCGAATTGTTTTCAAAGGCAACCCCTGGTAGAGCACATTAAAATAATACAAATGAGAGGTAACAAAGACATGAGTTGCTGTGGGCAGGGCCTGCCGGTTGAGAAAAGGCCATAACTGGTGAACCAGTCAAAGCTGGGCAAAGGGACCCCTGGCTATGGCCTCCACCTGCTGTTCAAGCAGGAGCCGCGAGACCAGAAGGACCCCCAGATCACGAACCATCTCTCTCAAGGGAAGTGCAACACCGTCAAGGGATAAACTCACACACGGCAATTCACCAGACTGCAGACTGAACAAGAGCAACTTGGTCTTGGGGGGATTAAGCCTGAGCTTGTTTTGGCCCATCCAGGTCCTGACAACCTCTAGGCACTGAGCCAGCACATAGACGGCATCACCTGTTTGGCCAGGGGTGTTCACCGACAATCCCAATGATCATTCACCAACCATCAATCCAAATTGAAGCTCACAGAATCACCAGTGAACACACTTACGATGCCTCCCCCTTCAGACAAACGGTGCTGTTTGTTTGCCAGGCAGCAGGGGGTAAGTGACAGTGGGGGAGCAGGATTTCCTCCCTGCTTTTGCCATTGTAAGCATGAGTGCTGCTCATGCTGGTAAGATCTGAAGAGGACTGCTCAATCTTCCCGAATTGAAGTCTCAGAGCCACCGTACATATTATAGTAGAGTTCTGAGACTGGAACTTGCATTTTCTTTGGGGGGTGGAGACTGGGACTTTCCATTTCAATGGGGTGGAGGCTCTCAATTTGGACTGGAGTCATGGTGCAGGAGGAAGGGGTTCCAGCATGTGCCCTAAAGCCCTCCCTGGGACCCTATATAAGAAAAGCATGCAGGCAATACTGTTCTGTCAAGTTTCACAGAAAGCAAAGGAAGCAAACCAGCTTCCAGCTTTCAGTGTATGGGCCCATGAGCATAAAGGCACTGGGATGCCTGACAAACACATGGTCACTTTTGCTTTAACTGTATCAATCAATCAATCTTTATTATAGTCTTAGACCAGCATAATTAACTGTATCAAAATTTACTTTCATCTCGTTACAATTATTTAAGAAATGAAACAACATTATTTTAAATTAAGCCAATTAGTTCCCTCATCTTTAGGTTTTTTGCTGCCTGTCCGACCCGGTGCCCCTTAGCCTGTCTGCCCACCGGCCACTACCCATACACCCATGCACAGACACACAGGCAAAATTTCTGGCTTGTATAGAAAAGATAACTATTAGACTGATTTTGATGCCACCCAGACTTGAATATTGCCAACCAATATCCTGTGCCTCAAAAAAGGCAAAGCCTCCATAAAATCTTTCAAAACATTGCCGGAAAAGCTTAATAACAATGGGCAAAAACCACCCCTTTGAGGCTAGGCAAATAGCACCCAGAGAGAGGTGGGGCAGCCCTCCCATAAGGCAGAGTGAGGTGGTCACGTCAGGTGCAGTTATGGGAAGGGGCACATGAGAGCCACCCCACTGTCCACTACCACTTTCTTCACCACACTGGGGCACACAGCTCATTTTCCTCTCTCAGTGGCTGGGGTAAACCTTTTCTTCCCCCTAACTCTACTTGAGCTAGGTATAACCCTGTCACCACTGACTGGTTTGGTGGCATAGTCTGAGAGTTCTCACCTGTGGCCATCATATAGCCTGAGGATGCCCAGCACCTGCACCGGAGCGTAGGGAGGCTGGCAGTGGCCCATGTGCGGCCGCCGTGCCCCCCAGCCCCACCCCCTGTGTCTGACATCAGACGCAGGGCTCGGCTAGCCATGCCCCCGCATCTGACATCAGACGCGGGGGATGTGGTCTCCCTCCCAAATGGGGCTGCGCGGCCCCACCTGGAAGTGAGTTTGGCCCATGCTGTGTTGGGCAGCATGGGCCAGAGCAACTCTCCCTGCCTTTAAGGCAAAGAGCAACATTCCGGCCGTGTTGCTAATGCAGCATGAGCTGATCTCTCTCCTAAATGGGGCCATGCGGCCCCATTTGGGAGGGAGATCGATCGGCCCCGCTGCATTGGCAGCGGGACCAGGAGCAGCTCTCCCTGCCTTTAAGGCAGGGAGAGTCACTATGGCTGCGTTGCCAATGCAGCATGGGCCGATTTTGGCTCCAAACAGGGCCATATGGCCCCGTTTGAGACCGAAATAACGCCACCACGTCTGACATCAGACGTGGGGGGCGTGTCTGGGGCCGGGTTCTTTGAACTTGTTCACCCAATGGTGGCTCTGCCCCTGCCCCTGCAGATGGTGGTGGTGGTAGGGTGGCCATCATACTGCCCTTTGCCCATGTCTCGGGCCACTTCAGCAGAGAGGTCCTTTCTGTTGTGTGTTCAGTGCTCCTCCCAGGAATGCACACCAGGCACCTATCCTCATCTATTTCCCCACAATATACCTTTTCATTCTTCTGGGACTTTGAGAACATTGGGTGGCCTGGTTGTTAATCTCTCTCTCTCTCTCTCTCTCTCTCTCTCTCTCTCACACACACACACACACACACACACCACTGTTTTTACCAATCGCTGTTGAGGCTTGCAGTATTGTTGTTGTGGACCTGGAAGTGCAGCATTGCTGCAGAGAAAAGGCCGTTGTGCTAGCAGTCTCATCATATTTCCCCCCATTATTTGTTTTCCTTTATTTAGTATTTGTACACCTCCCCAAACTCATGTGTCTGGGCATTTACAACCAAGATAATGAAACAAATTATAACAGGAATTAAAATGTTAAAAGAGCTTAAAACCACAATTCTAGTTGAAAACCTTGGGGGCATAGATTTATGTATTTATCATATTTTTATACTGCCTGATATACACATCTCTGGGCGGTGTGCAAAATTTAAAACAATATTTAAAGATCAGCACAGATTAAAATACACAAAACAATTAAAACAACAGCATAAAACAGAAAAAAACCAGTAGCATAAAACAATTATTAAAACAAATTATTAAAATTAATCCTAGTTAAAAGCCTGTGAGAACAGATGAGTCTTGAGAGTCTTAAGATAAATGCATCTTAAAAAGTCTTTTTAAAAGTGGTCAGAGATGGGGAGGCTCTTATTCTGGCAGGGAGTGCATTCAAAAGCCTCAGGGAGGCAACAGAGAAGGCCGTCCCTGAGTCACCACCTGACGATCTAGTGGCACCTGCAGATGGACCTCTCTGGATGATCTCAATGGGCTAATTGATCTCAATTAGCAACCATGGGGGAAATACAGTACACCTGCCAGCACAGCCATCAGTTCTCTCCAGCAGCAGTGCTGTTTCCAGATCAGCAGCAGTGCTGCCTGTCCCAACGGCCACAGTAGGCTTGTGCATCATATAAGCCATTGTTTTTATTATCCGAGCTGTGATTTTATTGTTAACAATCTTACATGATCTGTTAGCCACCCTGGCAATAGTTCTATGGTATGGAGAGGCACAAATCATTTAGGGAGTGAACAGTCCTGAACTTTCAAGGATTGGAAATTAGGCAGCTCCATACCACCCCCCCCACCACTCCACAGTTGTTCCTTGTGATGAATAAACTTTATTTTAAAGTTAGGGGTTTTTTGCACACACTACCTGAAAGCATCAACCGGTTAAACTGGAGTTCAGGATTGAGAATCCAATTTCATCCTTTTGAAGATGGTGGGAGCAAAAGCTCAAGGTACCCTTGCTTAAGTGGTTGCTGGAAATGAAACCAAGCAGTACTTAAAGAGGAATTGACTGGATCTGAGGCACAGACAGAATTGCCAGGTTGTCAAGGGAGGAGAGCTGGTCTTCTGGTAGCAAGCATGATTTGTCCCCTGAGCTAAGCAGGATCCACCCTGTTTGCATATGAATGGGAGACTAGAAGTGTGAGTACTGTGAGACATTCCCCTTAGGGGATTGAGCCACTCCATGAAGAGCAGAAAGTTCCAAGTTCCCTCCCTGGCAGCATCTCCAAGATAGGGCTGAGAGAGATTCCTGCCTGCAACCTTGGAGAAGCTGATGCCAGTCTGTGAAGACAATACTGAGCTAGATAGACCAATGGTCTGACTCAGTATATGGCAGCTTCCTGTGTTCCATGGCAATGCTCTTTTCAGTCCCATTAATTTATAATAATAATAATAATAAATAATACTGGCTGCACAATAACAGGCACTAAGAACAAATGCAATAAGAGCAAAAGTAGAAAAGTCAACAACAAACAGCAAGTGCCGCCTTTGTAAAGAAGCAGATGAAACAGTGGACCACCTAATCAGCTGTTGTAAAAAGACTGCACAGACTGACTACAAACAAAGGCATGTCAAGGTAGCAGGGATGATACACTGGAACATCTGCAAAAAATACAAGCTACCTGTAGCCAAAGATTGGTGGGACCATAAAATTGAAAAAGTTGTAGAAAATGAAGATGTAAAAATATTATGGGACTTCCGACTACAAACAGATAAACATCTGCCACACAATACACCAGATATAACTGTAGTCGAGAAGAAAGAAAAACAAGTTAAAATAATCGACATAGCAATACCAGGGGATAGCAGAATAGAAGAAAAAGAAATAGAAAAAATCACCAAAGATCTACAAATTGAAATTGAAAGGCTGTGGCAGAAAAAGACCAAAATAATCCCAGTGGTAATTGACGCCCTGGGTGCAGTTCCAAAAGACCTTGAAGAGCACCTCAGCACCACAGGGGTCACAGAAATCACCATCAGCCAGTTACAAAAAGCAACTTTACTGGGAACAGCCTATATTCTGCGATGATATCTATAACAACAGCAACAACATGGACAATAACATTCAGCCATCCCAGGTCCTTGGGAAGGACTTGATGTCTGGGTAAAACAAACCAGTCAATAACACCTGTCTGACTGTGTAAATAAATAAATATAATAATAATAATAATAATAATAATAATAATAATAATAATAATAAGAAGAAGAAGAAGAAGAAGAAGAAGAAGAAGAAGAAGAAGAAGAAGAAGAAGAAAGAACACTACAAATACTTGGGCATTCTCCAGGCTGATAATATTGCACACACTGAAGTTAAAAGAAAAATTGAAAGGGAATACATCAGGAGAGTTAGAAAAATCCTCAAGTCCAAACTCAATGGCAGGGACACCATACAAGCCATAAACACCTGGGCTATACCTGTTATCAGATACACTGCAGGAATAATAGACTGGACCCAGGCAGAGATAGAGACGCTAGATCGTAAGACCAGGAAAATCATGACCATCAATCATGCTCTGCAACCCCGCAGTGATGTAGATAGGCTATACCTCCCTTGTAGCTCAGGTGGAAGAGGAATGCTGCAAGTCCATCAAACAGTAGAGGAGGAGAAAAGAGGCCTTGAATAATATATCAAGGACAGTGAAAAAGATGCACTTCAAATGGTCAATAATGAGAAATTATTAAACACCAATGAAACAAAGCATCCCTACAAGAAAGAACAAGTCAAGAACCAAGCAGAAAAATGGAGAAATAAGCCCATAAATGGTCAATATTTGTACAATATAAGTAGAAAATCAGACATCACCAAGACCTGGCAATGGCTTAAGAATGGCAACTTGAAGAAAAAAACAGAGGGTTTAATACTGGCTGCACAAGAACAGGCACTAAGAACAAATGCAATAAGAGCCAAAGTCGAAAAGTCAACAAGAAACAGCAAGTGCCGCCTTTTTAAAGAAGCAGATGAAACAGTGGACCACCTAATCAGCTGTTGTAAAAAGATCGCACAGACTGACTACAAACAAAGGCATGACAAGGTAGCAGGGATGATACACTGGAACACTAGGGTGCCTCTGGGTACCAGTTGCGGGGGAGTAACAGCAGGAGAGAGGGCATGCCCTCAACTCCTGCCTGTGGCTGCCAGTGGTATCTGGTGGGCCACTGTGCGTAACGGAATGCTGGACTAGATGGGCCTTGGGCCTGATCCAGCAGGGCTGTTCTTATGTTCTTATCTGCCAAAAATACAAGCTACCTGTAGCCAAAAACTGGTGGGACCATAAAATTAAAGAAGTTGTAGGAAATGAAGATGCAAAAATATTATGGGACTTCCAACTACAAACAGACAAACATCTGCCACACAATACACCAGATATAACTGTAGTCAAGAAGAAAGAAAAACAAGTTAAAACAATCGACATAGCAATACCAGGGGATAGCAGAATAGAAGAAAAAGAAATAGAAAAAATCACCAAAGATCTACAAATTGAAATTGAAAGGCTGTGGCAGAAAAAGACCAAAATAATCCCAGTGGTAATTGGCACCCTAGGTGCAGTTCCAAAACAACTTGAAGAGCACCTCAACACCGTAGGGGCCACAGAAATCACCATCAGCCAATTACAAAAAGCAGCTTTACCGGGAACAGCCTATATTCTGTGACGATATCTATAACAACAGCAACAACATTGATAATAAAATTCAGCCATCCCATGTTCTTGGGAAGGACTCGATGTCTGGATAAAACAAACCAGTCAATGACACCTGTCTGACTGTGTAAATAAATAATGATGATGATGATGATGATAAAGATGAGCACCTATTGGTCCTCTTCTCCTTAGCGGGGGCTTTCTTAGTTGGGATGTCTTTTGCACTTTGCTCTGGTATGTTCCTATTTCAGTTCCCATTTGCCAGCCAAGGCAGCAGCTGTCCTGAAAATAGATCCTTTGTTTTATGGACCGGGGGGGGGGTGCTTCGGGTTGAATAATTAAGAATTCCCTTTGAACAGAAGACAAGAGCCTCTGAGTCACGGGCAAGGACAGTGCCAGGGAGGCCCCCGTCCTGTCAAAGGAGCAGGCTGGCTGTCCACCTAATAGGCAGGTCTGACAGCCGCCAGAAGCATACAGATTGGCCAGGCAGAGAAAACAACCCAGCACCACCACTGCAAGATTTGCAGGCCTGCCGTGTGCTCTGGCTCTAATTGGGAGAACAGCCATGGACCATGCTGGGCCCATCCCTGTGATAATGCTGCCAGCTTCTGCAAAGAGCCCAGCAATGGATTGGAATAGGCACTTTATGCATGGTTTCGGCATATGTTCCCAAGCTTGGGAAGGATTAGCAGGATAGAAACACGCATGGCCTTACAGCAGCTCTGCTATCAATGGGATATGACCCCAGTCAGGAGTAGGAAACAGGTAAAGAGCTCAGAACTAAAACTCAAAGACAGCTGCGTGCCTGTGCTCTGTTCTCTGTCCTCCTGGGTCATAGAAGCAGGACCAGAAGGGTCTCATTTGAGTTCCTTCTTTGGGTTCTCTGTTATTGTTTATAACCTCTACACTGGGAATGAAGAAACTATGAGGAAGGAACTCATGGGGGAGGAGAGCTGTTTCTGCAGTAGCAAGTATGACATATTCCCTAAGTTAAGGGTATAACAGGGTCTGCTCTGGTTTTGTTATTGTTTGCATTTGGGTGGTGGCTACATGGGGGCACTGTCTGCTGTAAGAGATTCCCCATAGGGGATGGGGCTGTGCTCAGTGGCACAGCATCGGCTTTGCATGTAGAAGGTTGACCCCTTGGCATCTCCAGCTCATAACCCCTGCCTGAAACCTCAGAGAGCTGCTGCCAGTCAGTGCAGACAATAGTGAGCTAGACGGACCAAGGGTCTGACTCAGGATAAGGCAGCTTCCTATGTTCCTAACTCAAATAAGACTCTTCTAGTCCTGTTTCTGTGATCCAGTTAGAGGTGCTGAAGAGACCATGCAGGCTGGTTCATTAGGCTCTTCTAACCATTCTCCCCCAGACTTTCCCACTGCATGTGCATCCTCCATCTCCAGCAGGCTTCGTGGGCACCTGGAAGCAGGAGGTATGTTTGAGGCTTTCCTGCTTTGGACCACCCCAGGAACTGGCTGGCACGGTGGCAGCAGGTGGGAGTGTGGGCAACAGCTGGAAGAAGGCACGGCAGCACAGGAGGCACCAAGGCCCAGATGCCATGGCAGTGGGGGTCAGGAGCAAGAGTGTGGGTGGTGGGTAAGCAGGGAGTGAGCCACCTTTGTTCAGACATGGACCCATTCTGCCCTCACTACACCACTGAACCAATCCCTTAACACACTGAGTCTCAAGCTTAGGCCCCCAGATGTTGGACTCCAATCTCATTCAAAAGCACCATTCTCTGCCACAATAGAGGCCACGTCCTCAAATGATACTTCTAATTGTCCTTTAGGATCGCTCTACCCGCTAGGCTTTAAGACCACCCATACTCTTGCTTATTATTGGTTCTGGTGAAAGGCAAATAAACGAATGACCAGACAAAATATAACCCAAGACCACCTTACCCAGGGTTTGGGGTGGGGGAAAATTGGGTATGTTGTTGTAAAATATAAAATGTCAAAAACATTTAATAAAAATTATTATTATTAATAATAATAATAAGGTGGGCTGGCACCAAACAGCCACTGGTGGAAAGAAAAGGAAGGGAAAGAGAGAAGGGGACGGTCAAGGCTCAACAACAATAGAGGACATCAGGAATAACTGAGAAGGCAGTACATATGAAGATCAGAAGCTATGAAGGTGGTCCATCTAGTACATTATTGTCTACTCTTGCTTTTCAGAGCTTCTGGCAGTGGTATCTTTCCCGGCATTTATTAGTGGCGTTCCAGGTGCTCAAACCCACCACCCTGAGGTTAAGGATCTCATGCACTGCTAACTGAGCTAGCTGTGCTCCCTGTATCACTGTTCAAAAGGTTTTCAGTCTTGCCGTGCAGAAAGGAAGGGCTAGGAGGTTTCCTTTTTCTCTCAAGTGATTTCTTTTTCTTTAGCACAGAGATCAAGTATGACCCCAACTCAGTGGCAGGTCCCTGACATGAAACTGCCAGTGCTGCTGCTCTGGTGTTTTGTCTAAGAACACAGCCTGGTGCAATGAAAGCAGGAGAGAAAGAAATTCACTGCTGTTGCCTCGATCGGACCTGATGGAATGACCCAGCCTACGAAGGCTTACATGTTGCTAATGCTGACACTGGCCAATATTTCCCACCTGTGGCTTGGAGGGATCCAGTTCACTCTACCACCTCATTTACTCTGACTCGGCCACTGTCTGGGCACCTGGCAAGTGTAAACAAATCTGAGGCTGACCTGAGCTCAGGAGGAAATGTTACAAGATACTGTACGTGCTTGCAACACCCTGTTCTCATGCTGAGGATCTCACACATTGCTGAAAGCACTTCTCTGTCTGCTGCATGTTATACCAACCACAGCAGTATTTCTGAATCCCCCACAGCAAAATGTTTAATGGTATTCTGAGGTTCAATTCCCATTATTCAATTCACATCTTGAATAACTGTCCTCAGAAGGCAAGACCAAAGTGCTTGCCCCATCTAAGTAGTTTGCGTGATATTAACTTCAGTTTTCATTCTGCAGTGCAGCAGAGGGCTAGCAGAATGGCCAGTGAGTCTGCTACTCAAGTAGCTAAGGCATTTTTAATCTCACAGTGGATCTGGCTGTTTTCCTTAGAGAATAGCTGGACCTCAAAAGACATTCAGCAACATTTAGTGTCTAGAGAGGCAGCTGGGCATGGCATGCCTGCCTGTATGCATGGAGACATCCATCTGCATTAGTCAGGATGCTCCCGCCCCCAGCCGGAGATCTGGCTTCCAGGGACCTGGGGAAAAGGACTCACATCAAAACACCATTGCTGAACATGTGCGCATGCTAATCCATTTTTAAAGGCATCCTCAACGAAAAGCAGGAACAGTGATTGAACAGGGACAGGTACCAGAAACCAGGGAGTATGGCTGGTCAATAGGGTCAGTTAGTGCATATGAGAGCAGGAGAGAAGGAAGCCTGGCCCATCTATCCTCCTCCTCCTCCTCCTCCTCCTCCTCCTCCTCCTCCCCCTCCTCATCATCATCCTCATCCTCATCCTGGACCAGCCTATTCCCATTAAAGCTGGGAGATTCCATGATGCAAATAGCTATACTTCAAGGCCGATCCTTTCTTGAGGCAAGGTGAAGCAGTTGTCGCAGGTGGAGGATTACCGGGGCAGCAGCAGGATGGCAAGACGCCCCTTGCCAGCATAGTAACAGCCCTTCCAGGCCAACCTGACCCTTGTTAGCTTTGCAAAGAGTATGAGGGGAAGAGAGAAGGCTGCCTTCCTCTGCTCACACTCCTCTTTGGAAGCTTGTAAGGAGCACAAATGGCGATGGATGGCAACCTTCCCTCCTCCTTGCCCCTTGCATCACTTCCAAAGATTGCAAGAGTCAGTTCTGAAAGGCCACACCAGGAGGGTGGGGCAAGGCAGCATTGGACCTGGTCTCTGGCACCACAATACCTTGGGCCACCCCTGCCCCACACTTCCACACTCTGCAGTGTTTCACAAAATTTTCACTACGATCCTGGCTCAGTTTCCAGCACACACTGGGGCTCTACTAACTTTACCTCCTATTCACTACTATGCCGGGGAGAAGGAGTGCTCAGGAGCCCAGAACTCCCCCAATATACCTCACATGATACATTTTGGGATACCAAAGGACTTCCTCCTCCAGATCCCACCGCTGCCAATCACCACACCAGTTGTCTGGATGCACCATCGGCAGAGTGTGAACAACTTACAGCATGTAGGTCGACCTTATTCTCATGTGAACAACCTTACTGTCTGTTAAAGATCCCACCTCAGAGAGTGCAGTTCTCACGGACTACAAAGATTTCTTCTCCTAGAACTAGAATCTCAAAGTTCTCTCTGGGGAGAGGAAACCACCATTCAGTCAGTTTAAGCCTCAAGCTACACGTTAGGTTAAGTACGTGCTTAATGCTACTGTATTTGTTTCTTTTAAAATAGTATCTGGATTGATCCCCTGCAGCTGCTGTTTGCCATGGAGGAGGAACTCCCACTGTTACCAAGAGCAGCCACAGAGGATCAAATCCAGTACAGGACTGTGGGTAGATGCGGGGGGGGGGGGAGAGGGATAACCCCCACCCCCACCCCTGGCCCCCCACTGCTGTGATTGCAATCCACAAGAAGCCAAATCTGACTGCTATTTAGTTTTAAAGAACTAATAAAAACATGTCAGTATTAAGCACATGCTTAACACAGTATATCATTTGACCATTAAACTCATTTAATTGTGCTCTGGACTCGGACCATGGGAGAGGAAGAAAGCTAAAGCCCCTTCCCCATATCCTTTGATCCCAATCTGCTGCTTTGGGTTTAAAAAACAACAACATGTCAGTGTATGCTTAATGTACTGTGTTTACAGGCTTAACAACATTACTAACCTTCAAGACAGCCCTTAAGACTCACTTTTTTGGTTTGTTTTAAAGCTGTTTTAAATTGTTTTAGGTTTTTGATCATTTTGCTGGTTTTAATTGATTATGTCCTTGTTTTGTTTGTTGTGGACCACCCCGAACTAACAGATGGGGAGGCATAGAAATACAACAAGCAAGCAGACAAACACATGCTTAGATTCCATTCCTGCATTGTAAATATCCTCCCGATGGTGGTAAGCAGGGGGCGAATCTCATCTCTTGGCTGCCTCAGTCTTAGGCTTATCAAAGGGGTCTAGACTGAAGCTCAAAAGCAGCAGAATGTCCACCAGCAGCAGCATTGGTCCTACATCAGATCTCAGTGCCCCAGACAAATATCTAGAAGCTTGTAATTGGGATAGCTTTTCACTTAAACCAAAGCAACTAGGTACTTTTTGTCTGTTTCATTGCCACAGAATAAAACAGCAACCATTTCTGGAATACATTTCAGTAGAACTGGGTTGGTCCTACATCAAAATAATGGGTTGCAAAAGATACAGTGTGGTTAAATGGACTGACATCCATGACGTCTAAAAGGAGGGACAGTCTACAGAATCAACCCTAACCTCTGTGGTCCATGATTATTCAAGTGCAATAATATATTTCTAGGATCACAGGGCAAGCAAGTGCTAGCTTATGGTGACAGCAGACCAGACTTCAGTCCTGATCTATCTGAACATATCTGAAAGAGGAATAAGAAAATGCTACTTACGCCATGACAATAACACTAAAATCCAGCCAATTCCATGGATCCCGAAGGAAGGTGAATTCTGTCATACAAAAGCCTCTTGCCAATATTTTTATCAATGATTCAAAAGTGTAAATGCCAGTGAAAGTGTACCTGTAGGGGGTTAAAGGTCCAAGAAAATGCAAGAGCATTAGTTGATGGAACAAAAGTGGTTGGTGACTTTATACATGTACAATCATCATTCACATCCAGAAATAAACTGCATGTGTGAAATGGCTGCATTGTGGATCAAACCACCACAAGGATTTCAATTTGTCTCCTCGAAGACAACCCTTTTCAACAGAAGCTTTGACCTGTCCCTCCTCCCCCAGCTTGCCACTCCGCTGATCCCTGAAATGGCTACTGCCCCTGACAAGACTACAATTTCCAAGAAACCTTACGCTTTTCCCAAGACCGCAAGGGAAGGGGAAAAAGCAACCAAGAGAGGAAGTCTTTTTTTTCCAGTGAAACTTTGGTAGCTGCTATTTCCTTGCCACTGGGAACAGTATGTGCATCTGTGAAATAGGCTTGAGACAGATGCTCTGGAGATGAATTCATTAACAAGGACTAGTAACATTTTATTTAGTTATTTATTTATTGTTACATTTATACCCCACCTTTCATTAAGAAAATCCCAAGGCAGCTCACAATAAAATTTAAAAACACGATTATAAAAAAGATACATTAAAATATTGAGCTAAAAAGTATAAAAACAAATCTGATTTTTAAAAAATTACAACACAAGCATAAAAAACATGCATACAATGCAATGTTCATAGCTACATACATACACTGGAGGTGCAAGAATAGTGACATTGTCAAAGCACCTAATTACCTGGTTTGAAATGCAAATTTGCCCAGATTTCAGATGCATTACAAAACTGTCCATCATTTCCTTAAGGGGTTTTTCTTCAGTTAAGAACCTAAACTGAAATCCTGCCCACGTGCAAAATGTGCTCATAGTTGAAGTCTGAATTTTGTCCAAGGCCAGGACACTAATCACAGCTCAGGCAGAGCTAAGCAAACACCCCAACGTGTGATTTTTAAGACTCCAGAGAACTTGGACAGAAAATAGATGAAATGTCAAGAGGCCATTGGAAATGATAAGGTGGTATGATAAAGTGTAGGCAATGTTGTGAGTCGATTGAGAGCTCAAGAAACCCTGGGTTCCCCCCCCCCCAAGCTTTTCTACAGCGATGCTCGTAATTGCTGATCGAATTCATGCACCCTTCATAACAGAACACACTGTCCATTCGTACATGATGTGGCAGGCAGAATCCAGGGGGTGGTTAAAAGGCATTAAATTTTGTATACTCCGCTATAAACGATAATTTTAGGGAGTAGGATTTTCAAGGAAACACTGCCAGTGATAAAGAACTGCAGCATCGATGTATGAAACCACATCTTCTTAAAAAAAGGGAGGAAAACTTGCAGGTGAGGCTCTTACAAAATTCTGCTGCTCACAAACACAGTAAAATGAAAGCAGCAGGCTTTCTTCATTGCCAGCATCATACATTTTACTCGTGATAGTGTCTATTTTGTGTAGACTTTTCCCTCTCAAACTACTTTGCCTTTCAGCTGTACCAGAGGGGCAGCTCTGAATGATTGATTCAAGTGAGCCAAACCACATGACCGGGTGGGGGGGCATGTGGGCAGGAGGGAAGGCTGCTCCAACTCACCTCCCCATGATCACAGGAAGCCTGCTGGGAGCATGGACTGTGCTCCCAAAAGACCCCCACTGTGCCATGGAGCATGGAGCTCTGGAGGTCCCACAATACACCACACCAAGAATGTGGTGCATTGATGGGAACCCCCTTCAGAAAGGTGCTCTAGGCACCCATCTCTGTGTCTCCTCGGGCTCCAGCAGCATGAACTTGGGTTCTGATGGGCACTCATCTCTGTGTCTCCTCGGGCTCCAGAAACATGAGCCTGCTAGCCGGATTAAGGGAGTGCTTGGGGGCTGGGCGGGAGTGCCGGAAACCACTCGGAAACTGGTGCTCCACACAAGCAGCCTAGCTTAGCCCAGGCTAGAAGCAAGGACACGTTCTTAAGATCAGGGCGATGTGAACCATGAGTGCTCCTGTGGGCATGTCATGAGAACCTGGAGCTTCACTGAGAATCCAGATCTGGATTGAGCCTGGATCAGTGATCTAGGGTCTGATCTGAGCTCGCTGGTCCAAGTTTGATCTGGATTCCCGCGGTGATGATCTGGATTCCTGTAAAGCCCTGTAAAACTCTGGGTCTTCGCAACATGTGCCACAGAAGCACACATGGTTTGGGGATCCCAGATCCCCACTTCAACTCATATCATCCTGATAATGAGAACTGGCCCTGTAAAGAACAAAAGAAATCAGGTCACTAGCCAATCTGACCTGAAATAACATGTTTTCATAAAACAGTATTGCTCTTATACAGAATTCACAGCTGTAAATGGCAACGGGCTTAGATGGCTAGGCTGAAATAAATTCATGAAGGAAGGTTCTATTGAGGGCTATTAGCTATCAGAGCTAAATGTAACTTCCATGTGTAGCAACTCTATATCCATCAATACTGAGTCACCTAGGAACAAACAGGGGACATCTGATACACAACCCTGTGTGAATAAACCATTATTCACACCCCTGTGTGAATAAACCATTTACTGTTGAATCTAAGCTGGTCTAGCCCTATAGGCTGCCCAGATAGAAGACCACTGGCGAATATGGAACTTGCTCCATGCTTCCTGCAAGAAGAGTGGATTACAAACACTAATATCCATTGGTTCCCTTTCTTGGGTTGCCAAATGTTGATGGACTACCACTCCCATCTTCCTTGGTCAGAATGGATGATGGGAATTGTAGTTCAACAGCACCTGGAGTCCCAAGCTAGGAGCTCCGATATCATCATTCACATAACCAAAAGCACAGGCACCTGCTTCTTCTTCTTATTATTATTAATTTATTCATTCAATTTCTATACCACTCTTCCAAAAATGGCTCAGGACAGTTTACACAGAGAAATAATAAATAAATAAGATGGCTCCCTCTCCCCAAAGGGCTCACATTCTAAAAAGAAACATAAGATAGACACCAGTAACAGCCACTGGAGGGATGCTATGCTGGGAATGGATCGGGCCAGTTACTCTCCCCCTGCTAAATAAAGAGAATCACCACATTAAAAGGTGCCTCTTTGCCAAAACAGAGGATAATGGACAGGTCTGGTCAGCTAGACCCTTTTGTGAGTTCCTTCTCATGACCTCAGTCCTGAAACCTTTTGTTCACTTTTGTAGTTTCAGAATTTTGTGATCTTAAATATCTAAACCATATTTTGCAATGTACAAGAAGCAGCCAAGCATCTCTGGCAGCTGTACAGTCAATGTGCATCTTGATGGACTGGGCAGTCATTAAAGCAGGCATGGACCATATTGGTCTTGAGGTAATATACCTGCAGCAATTGATGAGGAAAGGAAGGGATTATGTAGTGTTTAAATTGGGGTTATTTGGGTTGTGCCTCTTTGGATTCTCCCAAGAGAAGACAAATTCAGGACTACCCCTGCCCCTAGATTATTAGTTTATAAAGCACAAGTGTGTCAGTTTTATGCACATGTCAGGGTTTCTTATTTGATGCATGGGATCCACAGGTTCTGCCTGGGTTTGGTGGAAGGCAACTTGGGAGCCCTGCTTAAACCAGGGGTTATCAACCTTGGGTTCCCACATGTTGTTGAACTCCCATAATCTCCAGCCACAATGGTCAAAGTTCTCATCCTGAAAAAATAAGCACACTGGGCAGCATCCAGATGGTCATGGCAAAGCACCACTGACATCAATGAGACAAATAACCCCTGCTAACTGGGCAAAGAGGCACCTTTTAACATGGTGATTCTCTTTTATTTAGCAGGGGGAGAGTAACTGGCCCGATCCACTCCCAGCACAATACCTCCAGTGACTGTTGCTGGTGTCTATCTTATGTTTCGTTTTAGATTGTGAGCCCTTTGGGGACAGGGATCCATCTTATTTATTGATTATTTCTCTGTGTAAACCGCCCTGAGCCATTTTTGGAAGGGCAGTATAGAAATCGAATGAATGAATGAATGAATGAATGAATAAGTCATGACTAAGAGGCCCACCTGCATGTGTCATCTCCATGTGAGGTTTGTGTGTGGCAGGTATGCATGAGATGGCCTTCTTGGTAGTGGCTCCCACCTTGTGGAACTCCCTCCCTCAGGAAATTCAACTGGTGCCCTTTCTCTTGACATTCTGATAACTCATTCTGATGCATGGTTGTCTGGGGGCAGGAAAGAGGCAGTTGCCTCCCCATTATCAAGTCTCATTGAATTCACTTGGGCTTATTCCTAGATAAATAGGTATAGGAATGCAGCATCCCTCCAGTTCATGCCCAGAAAAGGCCCCGTGAATGCCCATGTTCTGATGGTTCATAAAAACTTCTGGCAAGCCTTTTTTTTTCATATCTTGTGATTCTCTGGTGGCTGTTCTAACCTAGATATAGATTATTACAATTGTTTTGGTTTTAAACTTTGTTGTAAGCTGCCTTGAAGCTGTAATGGATAAAGGCAGGGTATATTTTAAACAAACAAACAAACAAACAAACAAACAAACAAACAAACAAACTCAAAATCATTTTTCTAGAAAGTCAGCAAGGCTTAGCCCTGTCCGTATATATTAGACAAACTCACATCTCTGTAGTGGGGGTTGAAATAATTTACACCACTGTTGACAGATTTTTTTTGGGGGGGGGGATGAATATTAAATATGTTGACAGATTCTATAAACAGAGGAGGAGGAGGAGGAGGAGGAAAAGAAAAGGAATTTCAGTAATGTATTTTCTGGTCTAATTTTAATGAATTGTTTATGCTTTGGGAGGAAAGAGAGGGGTATATCCTTAGAAGAAGGGTTCCCCCCACCCCGCTTTTTCTTGATAGGTTGTATTTTATTATGTTAAAGTTATGCTTAAGGGAACCTTTTTATTTATGTTTTCTTTTATTTTTCAGTTATACACATATATAATTGTTAGCCTTGATTATGTCACACGCAATGCAGTAATCTTATCAAAATAAAAGGAAAAAGGAAAATGTATTCATTTTCAGAAGATACATATTTAATTGCACTATAAAACACTTCCTACTTCTTTCTAAGATCCTTCATCCGTTTCTTTCTTAGTTTTCCCTGGTTATTTTTTGGGGTGGGGTGGGGGTGGAAGGCTGTATTCTCTTAATGGTAAAAAATGAAATGTTAATTAAATAAAAACATTTTTTTAAAAAAAGAATACATTCTTCATAAAGTTATGCAAGTTTGTTTGTTTTTTAGTAGCCATGGCCCTGACATAAATATGCTGCTGTTAATACGGATACGGCGGGTATGTATATACCGCTTTTCAAGGGTATAGGCTCAGTTTTCAGAAAGCGGGGTGATGTGACATTCTAGTCGTGTTTTCAGCCCTCCTGGAAGTTGTGGCCTGCATGTCCCACAGGATCCTGCCTCCAAGAAGGGCATTTTGTCATCTTTCCCTCCGGCGCCAGCCACCAGGAGCAGATGGCTATGTTTATCATCCGTCAGTCAAAAATAAAAAGCGTATTCTGGTTGGCTCAATGAGCCACTCTAATTGTTTAATGCACTGCACTTTGATTAAGCTTCTGCATCTGGGATCCATTTCCATAAGGCCCCATTTGCAGAAATGCAACCTTGCTGTACTTTGAGGTGGGTGGTGACGGCGAAAGCCGGAGGAGGTATCTTGTTCTTAATGGACGAGTCCTGTGAAAATTAAGCGTCATCCACAATTTTGATTATTTGAACTTTCACCTCAAAAATTTGGGGGAAAGGGGCAAACGAGGGGGAAAACTAGGGGATAGCTGAGGGGAAGAATGATCTGAAAGGTTTGAGAGTTTGCCAGTTAGTAGCACCTTCTTCTTCTTTTTTCTTTTTAAAGCACTTGTTTTTAAAGCACTTACTTCTGCCATCATGACACGGTATGGTTCTAGGGCAGAGGTTCCCAACCAGAGGCACTCCAGATATTGCTGAACTACAACTTCCATCATCCCCAGCCACAATAAAGTGTAGCTGGGGATGATGGGAGTTAAAGTTCAGCAACATCTGGAGGACCAGAGATTGGGAAACGCTGTTCTAGGGGCATCCTGGGAGTCAAAATGGTGCCCACCAGCAAGAATCCACCAAGTAGGGCGTGATTGTTCCTGATGGTTGTGGCAGCATTAAGAAGTGAAAACAATGGAAATCACTGTAGTGTCCACTATCCAGTCAGCCTCCCAGAATGAGCTTTCACAGTATCAACAATTATTAATAAATAATAATTATTATTATTATTATTTCTTATTTACACAGTCAGACAGGTGTTATTGACTGGTTTGTTTTATCCAGACACCGAGTCCTTCCCAAGGACCTGGGATGGCTGAATGTTATTATCAATATTGTTCTTGTTGTTATTACAGATATTGTTGCAAAATATAGGCTGTTCCCAGTAAAGCTGCTTTTTGTAATTGGCTGATGGTGATTTCTGTGGCCCCTATGGTGTTGAGGTACTTTACAAGGTGTTTTGGAATTGCACCTTGGGCGCCAATTATTACTGGGATTATTTTGGTCTTCTTCTGCCACAGCCTTTCAATTTCAATTTGTATTTTGTTATTTTTTTCTATTTCTTTTTCTTCTATTCTGCTATCCCGTGGTATTGCTATGTCGATTATTTTAACTTGTTTTTCTTTCTTCTCGACTACAGTTATATCTGGTGTATTGTGTGGCAGATGTTTGTCTGTTTGTAGTCAGAAGTCCCATAATATTTTTACATCTTCATTTTCTACAACTTTTTCAATTTTATGGTCCCACCAATTTTTGGCTACAGGTAGCTTGTATTTTTTGCAGATGTTCCAGTGTATCATCCCTGCTACCTTGTCATGCCTTTTTTTGTAGTCAGTCTGTGCAATCTTTTTACAACAGCTGATTAGGTGGTCCACTGTTTCATCTGCTTCTTTACAAAGGCGGCACTTGCTGTTTGTGGTGGATTTTTCGACCTTTGCTATTATTGCATTTGTTCTTAGTGCCTGTTCTTGTGCAGCCAATAGTAGACCCTCTGTTTCTTTCTTCAAGTTGCCATTCTTAAGCCATTGCCAGGTCTTGGTGATGTCTGATTTTCCACTTATATTGTGCAAATATTGACCATGCAGGGGCTTATTTCTCCATTTTTCTGCTCGCTTCTTGACTTGTTCTTTCTTGTAGGCCTGCTTGGTTTCATTGGTGTTGAATAGTTTCGTGTTATTGACCATTTGAAGTGCATCTTCTTCACTGTCCTTGATATATTCTTCAAGGCCTCTTTTCTCCTCCTCTACTGTTTGATGGACTTGCAGCATTCCTCTTCCACCTGAGCTGCGGGGGAGGTAGAGCCTATCTACATCACTGCGGGGGTGCAGAGCATGATTGATAGTCATTATTTTCCTGGTCTTACGATCTAGCGTCTCTAGCTCTGCCTGGGTTCAGTCTATTATTCCTGCAGTGTATCTGATAACAGGTATAGCCCAGGTGTTTATGGCTTGTATGGTGTTCCTGCCATTGAGTTTGGACTTTAGGATTTCATCATCATCATCATCATCATCATCATCATCATCATCATCATTATTATTAATTTTTGAAACAAACAAGAAATAACTCTGAGCCAGAGTGGTACAGTGGCTAATGTGCTAGACTAAACTGGGGAAATCCAAGCTCAAATCCCCATTCAGCCACAAAACTCACTGGGTGTCTCAGGAACAGTCACTTATCTCTCAGCACAACCTTCTTCATAGGGTGCTGGGAGGGTAAATGTAACCATGTTCACCACCCTGGGTTTTTTGGAGGAAGCAAATGCTATACATGTAAAAGTAAATAAATCTATATAAGCCACAGGCAAAACAGAGCCCAGCTAAAAAAAGTGGAGACCAAATGCATTCGCAATTGGGCAGCTCTGTCTGCCTATTTCAAAAATGCATACAAAAATACTAGAAAAAAATTACAGGTTTTTCAATGATGCTTGCTGCAGCTATGAACCATCTCCTATAACTTAGAAGACACCATGGGAAGCAAGGATTGATGCTCTTCCTACTCCTGCCTGATGAACAGCTGGGTGCCATTCTCTCTGCCCACCTTGTGTGCCCACCACTTAGCTTGGGTGTCTGTCCTTGCAAGGAACAAAGGTTGTTTTTTTAAAAAGAGAGAGATCACTTCTTTAATCCTTGCCCAATGAACCACAACACCCAATGGGAATATTAATGTTACAGATACTGGCGAGTGAACAACCTGGTTAGCTGTCTGCATAGCAAACAGATTTTTAGAATGAGTTTTATTCCAACAGAATCCATTTCTTCTCTGCACACACCCACATGGAAAGCCACTTTTGCAATTATGTAATAAGCAGTTTAGTGCATGCATACGTCCTAACAGAACTTTCTGGCTTCTTCTTCCAATTTCTAATCAAATTAGTCTAGTCTAATTAGATGCCCATCAATGCCCCCTTCTCTCACCAAACTTTGCCCATCCATGTCCCCCTTTTCTCTCCCTCATGCCAAGCCTGAGCAATTGGAGAAAGAGAAAGCACGGAGGAGAAGGGGGAAAAAGATTAAGAAAATCTCTTAAGTGTTGAAAAGGACTGGGAAAGGGAAATGGTGTGGGGGAATGGGTATGAAGAGAAATGACTAGGGGAATGAAAGGGTGTGAAAAGAAATAACTGGGGGAAGGGAATGGATAAATGTGTGAGGAAAGTGGAAATCAGGTGAAGGCTGTGGTGAATGAAAAGCTGAAAGAAGGAGGAAAATAATGTGAGAGGCATACAGAGAAGAAAATAAAGGAGGGAGTGGGAGAGAGGAGGAGGAGGAAGAGAGAATCTGAGGGGGAGAAATGGAAGGGGAGTGAGAGAGAAGGTGCAGAAAAATAGGGAACGAAGTGCAAAGTAGAGAAAGCTGAGGGAAATCAGTTAGGAAGTAAGCGTGAGAGAAAGGAAGAGCAGAAGAGGAAAATCAAGAAAAGGCAGCTCAAGGCAGGGGCGGAACCACCATTGTGTGAACGGGTTCAAAGAACCCAGGCCACCAATGAAAAGAGCTGCCAAAGCCCACAAGGGGGAGAAAGGAAATATATGCTGTCAGGCAGCAAGCGCTGCCTGAAATGGCAAGGGAAGAGCTCACTCAGGTTATCCCCAGCCCGGGCCACACCCCCTTTGCGCAGGACATCCCATACACAGGGGCATGGCTCGGGCTCTGGAGAGCACGAGCAAGCTCTGCCCTTGTTATTTCAGGCAGCACTTGCTATCTGAGAGCATGTATTTCCCTTTCTCTCCCTTGCTGGAGGGGGAGAAAGAGAAATACTTGCTGCCAGGCAGCAAACAGAGAAGAAAATAAAGGAGGGAGTGGCAGAAAGGAGAGGAAGAGGAAGAGGAGTTGGAGGAGGAAGGAGGAAGAGGAGGAGGGGGATTCTGAGGGGGAGAAATGGAAGGGGGATGAGAGAGAAATGGGGCATAAGAATAGGAAATGAGGTGCAAAGTAGAGGAAGCTGAGGGACATCCAAGAAACAGTGAGGAAGTGAGCGTGAGAGAAAGGAAGAGCAGAAGAGGAAAATCAAGAAAAGGCAGCTCAAGGCAGGGGCCGAGCCACCATTGTGTGAACGGGTTCAAAGAGCCCAAACCTGGCTGAAGGAAAATCAAGGCAGAGGAGGGAAAAGCACCAGGGGAAAGGCAAGAGAACTGGAGGAGAGGTGCGTGGTGGGGGAAACAGAGGGAGGGAGAGCTGCTCAGGCAGGAGCAGAAAACTGAGCAGGAGCAAGAGCCATCCCATCTCCTCCCTCTTTGTGCAACCTTTGGAAAGGAAGGTGGGGAAAGGCACTTTGCAGCAGCCCCCCGGGCAGCAGCCCCAATGCTTTGCTCCTTCTTCACCTTCCATCTGATCATTTGAATGAGCCATGTGCTGCTTTCCCTGGTGGTGATCCCCACTGGGCTTACTGTTCTGAGGCCCGTGCTTCCCGCTTCTCTTCTGGGCAGAGTTCTCTGCTCAGAAGCAGAGGCGCTCTTAGCCCTGGACTTCAGGGCCAATGTCCAGGGACTCCACACCCCCTGCCCGCCCCCCGCCCCCCACAAATCGTCTTTAGTCTGTCCTGGGTGGTGTGGTTTGTGCCCTCGAGAACCTACATGTTAAAAAATGGTGCTTAACTTGCAACCGCGGTGGGGGGTGCTCCAAAGGCCTTTAAGTCCAGGCTCCAAAATTACCTAGGTGCTCCTCTGCTAAGAAGCGGGAAGGCCACACATATTCCGAGCTGTTGAGGATTCTGCTTCCTCACAGAGACTCTATGAGGAAGCAGAAGCCCCCACAGTCTGGAAGTCAGAAGCAGGAAAGGCAAGGCAAGTGGCTGGCTGGACCAGCTGGTAGAAACTTGAGAAGTGGCTCACACTTCGGTCAGGTTGGGCGGGCTGGCAGCGGGGCAAGGGTTAAGTGTGCTCTCTTCCCCATAACCCATTTTTCTTGATTAAAAAAATAAATAAATAATTGAACATGATAAAAACAAGTTACAGCTTTTCTTACTTTTCAATGTCTTAACACAGCCAGGAGAGAGTTCTCTCCTGGCTGCGCCTGTCTTCGCTGATCGGGCTCCACACCCACACATGGCCCTTTCTCCTGGGCTCTCTACACCCTCCTCACAGAGTGTGGAGGCAAGCAGAAGAGTCCAGAACCCAAAGAGCCCAGGAAAGAGGCGGGGGAGAGAGGAGGAGATATTCCCCTTAGGGGATGGAGCCACTCTGGGAAGAGCAGAAGGCTCCAGGTTCCCTCTCTGGCATCTCCAAGATAGGGCTGGGAGAGACTCCTGCCTGCATCCTTGGAGAAGCTGCTGCCAGTCTGTGTAGATATTACTGAGCTAGATGGACCAAGGGTCTGACTCAGTATATGGCAGCTTCCTATGTTCCTATGAGGAGGAAGCAGGACTGGACTTCAGCCAGCAGCCCACTGACTATGGAGTTCTACCATGGGGGAAAGGAAGCAAGAACCGGGGTCGCAGCCAGGTGCCCTTTGAAGGAGCAGGCTAGGGCCAATTGCTAATTAATTATGGAGGCAGGCTGCTTAAGGGGAAGAGAACACAAGAGATGTGGGAAAACTTGGGGTTCCATGAGCCTACTTACTTTCCTTCTTGCTTGCTCTCTCAAATAAAACCTGGCAAGGAGGGAGGCCAGCAGCAGCCAGGTTGCTGCCTCCACCGTGGGGCCCCCGCCCTGCTCTGCATCTGACATCAGATGCGGGGAGTGGTTAGCCACGCTCCCACATCTGACATTTTTGAACCCATTCACCCAATGGTGGTTCCCCCCTGGACAAAACAACTCGCTCCTCAATTCAACCCAAATGGCAGTTGATTGAACTTGCATTGCCTGTTCAAAATTGGTGCCTACCTCTACAGGCCTTGTGATTGGCCAGAAAGCACCTCAATCATCCTATTGCTTATTCTATTGATAGAGAGAGTTTGGAAGGCCCACCCACCTTTTGAAAATAAAGGCATTATTTCTAATTGGATGTTAAGGTGTTTAATATTAATTGTGCTATGTTAATTAGATTGCTGCAAGTGGCAGAGGCTGCCGCTCCCAGAGCATTCAAGATTAGAGCATAAGTAGTCCACACAGAGCACAGAGAGGGAGAGAGACAGAGAGGCAGGCAGCCACAGGACAGAACAGAAGGGCCGGATAAAGATGTTTAAATTCAAAATGGCAGCTGTGTATACTGAAATGGCAAGTGGGTGGTGCCCACTCAGCCCTTAGAGAGGAATCACCACTGCACTGCAGGACCCCCAAGGTAGCACTCCTCGCATGCGAGGCCAGCAAGACAGGTGGACCTGAAGGGTTTCAATGTGTGGATGAGACGTTGGTGCCGGGAGGAGGCGTTTAGATTTGTTAGGCACTGGGACACATTTTGGGGCAAGCAAAGCCTGTTCAAAAGGGACAGGCTCCACTTGAACCAAGATGGAACCAGACTGCTGGCACTTAAAATCAAAATGGTCGCACAGCAGCTTTTAAAATGACGCCTGGGGGATTGCCAACTGGCTGGTATATGATTTGGCAAGCAAAATCCCCTAAGGTGAGAGGGTGCAAATGTTTCAGATGAACCAGAAAGGACAGAGCAGAACCAGGAGTAGAGCTGACAGAAACACATGGCAGCTGGTCAAAAGTAAATGACAGTAAGAGAGACAGAACACACCAATGCCAGGTAACATACTCAGTCTCTGAGCCAAGATGGTGCTTGGTTGCTAATGAAAACATAGATCTAGTGGACATAATAGAAACCTGGTGTAATGGTGAGAACCAATGGGACACTTTTATTCCTGGGTATAAACTCTACAGAAAGGACAGGAAGGGGTGGATTGGGAAGAAGGGATAAAGAAGGGATAGAATGCAACAAGCTAGAAAACCTAGGAGGACCAGAGTCCTCCACAGAATCATTATGGGTGACAATACAAGGACTGGAAGGAAATGTGTTACTGGGGACCTGCTATCACCCACCAGATCAAAATGCTGAGAGTGACCTGGAGTTGGAGAAGCAAATCAGAGAGGTGTCAAAGAGAGACAGGGCTGAAATAATGGATGGCTTCAATTACCCTCACATACTGGGCAAATTCACATGTGAGTATTGACAAAGAGGCCAAATTTCTAGAAATGCTAAATGATTGTGCCTTGGAACAATTGGTTACAGAGCCAACCAGAGAGAAGGCAACCTGGGACTTAATCCTGAGTGGTGCCCAGGACCTGGTGCAAGATGTCAGAGTTGCAGAACCGTTGGGGAACAGTGACCATAGTGTGATCCATTTCAGCTTGTATGTGAGTGGAGCATTACCAAGGAAGTCCAACACAGATGTGCTGGACTTCAGAAGAGGAAACATCTCAAAAATGAGGGGACTGGTAAAAAGGAAGCTGAAAGGGAAAGTTAGGAGGGTCATATCACTCCAGAAAGAATGGAGCTTATTAGGGGTGTGCAATTCGGATTTTCGGTGTTTCGATTTGGATCCGAACCGAAACACCCCTGTTCTATATCTGAATATGGCCCATCCGAATCACCCCTGATTCGATTTGGATTCGAATTAATCCGAATCCGAATCGATTCGGATTAAAAACCGGGTCCCAGGGGCAAAATAGTGGGGTGGGGTGGTAGTGCCCAATGGGTGGAGGCTACCACCCCAATTGCAGAGTGATTGGGCAGAGGGCTGATTTTTGGTGAATTTCTGAAGTTTACGCGTTTTTAAGGTTTCCCCCCATTAGGTATAATGGAGGGTGTATCGCTTCACGTCGGGGGGAAAGGGGTGGCCTAGAGCGGTGTGGGGTTGGTGGTAGTGCCGGGTAGGGGCAAGGAAGCTACCTGAATTTTTTCAAAGGATTTGGGCAGAGGGCTGATTTTTGGTTAATTGTTGAAGTTTACGCGTCTTTAAGGTTTTTCCTCATAAGTTATAATATAATGGGGCTTTCAGCAGCCCCATAAGTTCACTTGGGGGGTGCTGGGGTGGCCCAGAGCGAGTGGTGGTGTAGTGCACATAGGGTGCCAACCACCCCCATGGGTTTCTAACCCATGGCGTACAGGGTTATGTTGTTTCTGAGGTATTCTGAGTGTGGATTCTATGATAGCAAATGAGATTTTCAATGAGACACCATGAATCCACTCTTATTTGCTATCATAGAATCCACACTCAGAACACCTCAGAAACAACAGAACCAAGTACCCCATGGGTTAGAAACCCATGGGGGTGGTTGGCACCCTATGTGCACTACACCACCACTCGCTCTGGGCCACCCCAGCACCCCCCAAGTGCACTTATGGGGCTGCTGAAAGCTCCATTATTATACCTTATGAGGAAAAACCTTAAAGACGCATAAACATCAACAATTCACCAAAAATCAGCCCTCTGCACAAATCCTTTGAAAAATTCAGGTAGCTTCCTTGCCCCTACCCGGCACTACCACCAACCCCACACCGCTCTAGGCCACCCCTTTCCCCCCGATGTGAAGCGATACACCCTCCAATATACCTAATGGGGGAAAACCTTAAAGACGCATAAACTTCAGAAATTCACCAAAAATCAGCCCCTTGCCCAATCATTCTGCAATTGGGGTGGTAGCCTCCACCCATTAGGCACTACCACCCTACCCCACTCTTTTGGCCCAGATCCCACGTTATGCCCCCAATCTGCCCCAAAGACACTAAAACTTCAAAAATTCACCAAAAATCAGCCCTTTGCCCAATCCCTCTGCAATTGGGGTGGCAGCCTCCACCCATTAGGCACTACCACCACACCCCACTATTTTGCCCCTGGGACCCGAAATTTGAGTAGAAGAATTTCAGACCTTTTTGCATTGAAGTCAATGGGAGGCAAAAAGGCGGGAAATTCAAACAGACGTCAAAATCCCAAAATCCGAATATTTGGAGCCCAAACGGAGGTGATTCGGTTCGGCTACGAAAAATTTCGGAGGGCCAGAAGGGTGATTCGGTTTGGATCCGAATCACCTGAAATTGGCTGTTTCGGGTACAGATCGTTCTGTACCCGAAACGTTTCGCACATCCCTAGAGCTTATTTTAAACCACAATAAAAGGCAAGAGGAAAGAGACATAATCAAAGATACTTACTCAATATATTTCATCCCTTCGTCCGATCGTGCCATGAACACACAATTGGTTAAAATAGTGCACATAATAAACATACTGAATAATGTAAAGCTGTGAGTTAAGGAAAGAACTTGAAATCTGTAACACTTTCTATAAAAATCAGCGTTTAACATATCTCTGCACTAGAAACATTACATTCCTCCTGTATTTTTGTGACACCACTTAATTAACCATAAGCACATAAAGTGCAAGTATTATTATCGCCTGATGGATATACCAAAACTGTCCAGTCAGGAAACAAAGACTTGTGCTTACAGTAAATCAATATACCAACATTCCATGGCCAAGAGTGGGAAATTCTCCAAGCAAAATAAATTACCTTACACAAATGATGCTGATCGTGTTCGAATATTAGCACTCAGATTTTATCTATCCAGTTCAGACATTTAGACAGGGTTTTGGAGCACATGCAGGGGGACAATTCAGAGGGACAATTCACACGCTATTTGAGGACATGTGGAGATCATGTCAACATGTCTTTCAGTGACATCTGGCAGGTGAATTCTTACCATGGTGCCATCCTCCTCATGTGTAGAGGAGCCTGTTCCTCTGAACTGGCTCAAATACAAGTTACTCAGAGAGAGAGAGTTAGAATATTTTCTTTGACAGACTTCAGTAGCATCTCCGCTATGCTGCACTTACCCCAAACTATGACTTGGAGGATTAGGAATGTCACAGTTCAGCTGGTCCCTCCTCCATATAAATGGTCTATACCCTGGTCTATACACATAGTAGAATAAGGCGGTAGAGTTTTGTAGCGATAGAATTGGCTATACCATGTCAGACTACAGGGGAAGAACCACACACTTCTGAATGTGTCGAAAAAATAAAATAAAAGTAAATAGAAAATGGGAAGAAGGCTAGGACAGAACTAGATTTGTGCTAGATTTGTCCTTGTGGGGCATGTTTGCATGGGAAAGCATTGAAGAGAGCATTCCCCACTTGCATTCCATAGTAGGACTCTCCACTCTGCCATCTCAGGGTTCTGTTACCGTATTATGTTGCATGCATAGACCAAGTCTTAAATATAGTGTACTGAGGATAAAAGTGCACCCAAGGCAGGGGAAAAGTAGGGAGAGCATGAGGTGAGATGGTGAAGCAGTCAAATTTATATTCTGTTAAAAATACATTCAGACACCAGGTGCAGATTCCGCATAAAACAGGGGTTCTCAAACAGATGTCATTGGACTACAACTCCCATCATTCCCACTCACAACGGCTAAAGACCACTGCAGTCCAATAACATCTAGGCTCCTGTTATGAAAAAGAGATAGAAAAAGGAAAGAGTCCAGTGAAGGAAAAGGGATGGGATAATGCCTAGGAAACAAGACAAGACAAAACTGCCAATATCAAGCACAGGGAAGCCTACCCCTCTGTAACAAGATCTCAATGTCCTCACATAGGCACTTGTAAATGGAGCACTAAACAGTTGCAATTGCTTTATAGTGTCACCCATGCACGGAGTGGGGTGGGTCTACAGAATAATGTAAAGAAAAGAGAGATATCTCTGCCCCAAGGTGCTTACAATCTAAGTTTAGACTTCGGGGGGGGGGCATGCAAGACACCACAGGAAAGGAGAAGCAAGATAACAAAGGATGGATGCAAGCAAATGCAATTGCTTAGTTGCCAAGGAGGGTGAAGTGGTTCAATCACCCATTTCATGGAAAAGATGCATTTGGGAGGAAGAAAGGGAGAGGCTGCACCATGTTCCAGGCATATCAACCAGCAAAGAAGAATGGGAAAACTTTTAAGAAAGAAGGAATGCTTCAGACAGGGTGGTACAGTTGGAGACACTGAGGTCCCAAGAAGTGTACACATTCTGACAATTGGTGACAGATCTGAGGATGCTGCTTAATGTTTCTGCAGGGCCAGTTAGGGAGGTGTCCAGCAATCCCTCTTGCAATATTAGCTTGGATCAGTTTCAGTGTGTGACTCCTGAGGATGTGGGTAAGCTACTTGGAGCTTTATGGCCTACCACCTCTTGTTTGCATCCTTGCCCAACATGGCTGATTTAATCTTGCAGGGAGGTTGCTGGAGCTGGCTTAGTTGATATTGTTAATACCTCACTGAGGGAGGGCAGGATGCCACCTTATTTGAAGGAGGCAGTGGTTAGACCCGCTTTTAAGAAGCCACACTGGATCCCCTGGTGATGGATAATTATAGGCCAGTCTCCAACCTCCCACGGTTGGGAAAGATGACTGAGAGGGTGGTGGCTGACCAGCTCCAAGTAGTCTTGGAGGAAACTAATTATCTAGACCCATTTCAAACTGGCTTTAGAGTGGGCTATGGTGTTGAGATGGACTTGGTTAGCCTGATAGATGACTTTCGCTAGGGAATTGACAGAAGGAGTGTGACTCTGCTGAATCTTTTGGATCACTCAGCGGCTTTCGATACCATCAATCATGATATCCTTTTGGATCGCCTGAAGGGGATAAGAGACACTGTTTTACAGTGGTTCTGCTCCTACATCTCAGGCAGATTTCAGATGGTGGTGCTTGGTGACAGTTGCTCTTCAAAACAGGAGCTGCTATACGGAGTCCCTCAGGGCTTCATTCTGTCACCAATGCTTTTTAGCATCTACATGGAACTATTGGGTAAGGTCATCCAGGGATTTGGTGCTGGGTGTTATCAATATGCTGATGACACCCAAATCTATTTCTTCTGGTCAGCGATATCAGAAAATAGCATTAGTCCCTTAAATGCCTGCCTACAAACTGTAATGGGCTGCTCGGGGGATAATAAACTGAAGCTGAATCCAAGCAAGATGGAGGTGCTCATTGTTGGGGGTCATAATCTGCAAGATGAATTCAAATTTCCTGTTCTGGATGGGGTTACACTCCATGAGCAGTTCAGAAACTTCAATTAGTTCAAAATATGGCAGCCAGATTGGTCTCTGGGGTATTCCAGAGAGATCACATTATGCCTATTCTTAAATAGTTGCACTGGCTACCGATATGTTTCTGGGCAAAGTACAAAGTGCTAGTTATTACCTTTAAAGTCCTAAGTGGCTTAGGTCCACGTTACCTGAGAGAGTGCCTTTCTCTACAAGATCCCTATTTCTCATTAAGATCATCAGGAGGGATCCATCTTTGGGTGCCACCATTTCATCTGGTGGCAACCTGGGATAGGACCTTCTCAGTTGCTGCCCCTAGGCTGGGGAACGCACTACTCATGAATATGAGGACTGTCTTCCCCGAGGCCTTCAGGAGATCCTTAAAGTCTCATCTCTTCAGCCTGGCTTGTAATGATAGCTAATTTCAACCTTAATGTTAACGAGATGTAATCTGGCCTAAATATTTCTTGATTTTAATTGTTTTATTCTGAGTGTTTGATTTTAATGTAAACCACCTTGAGCCACTTCAGGATGGGAAGTATATAAAATAAAATAAAATTTAAAAATACCCATAGCAGATCATCCAAGAAACCACCAGTATGGGCACCTCTTCCTCCCTTTCTTGGTGTCCATTTGAAAACCATGGTATGACAATAGAACAGCAATCCAAGGTCAACCCAAAAATATGTTTCCTACAGTACCATTATCTAAATGGCACAAACACAACACTTTGAGTAGGATCACATTTTCACAATTGGGATATTTTCTTGCCTGCCCCACATCCATTGTCAAAAATCAGCTCCATTTGCTAACTAGCCTGGAAACTTAGAAACCAATAATTGGACTCAGGGGGACTAGTCATCCAAAGACCGAGTCAAAAACATTTTCCACTACTGGGACCTATTCCTCCCGATGAATGACTGCAGAGAATAGAACGCAACAAGCCTCTTTTTCTGCTCTCCTTGCTTTATGAACATTCACCTCTATAATGGGGATTGGAGGCATGTGCCTCAAATGGGCTCCAAGTGGCCTCCTCTCTGGCTCTCCAGCAATACTCCCAAATCCCAAGGACACTCTCTTTATTGTGCACCTTTCCCGGGGCGGGGGCTCTCTTTTAACCCGTGTGAACGGCAGTAGGGGAATCTGTCAGGATTTGCCACTGAGATTCCTTGTGCACATAGGATTGAAAAGGCAACGCAAAAGGGAGCAGCCTTCATCACTGTTCACACAGGTGGCTCACACAGAGGGAACAAAATCACTGTTCACACAAAGGGAACAAAGCTCTTTGCCAAAGAGTCCTTTGCTGGTCTTGAAGTGAGTGGTTGAACTACAAAAGAGGAAAGGGTTTTTGCAGAATGGTGGCAAAGTGCACATTACTTTAAGGCAGGGGTTCTCAAATTTGGTCAGATATCAGACTACAACTCCCATCACCTTTTCAGCCATCGTGGCTGGGAATGATGGGAGTTGTAATCCAACCAAGGGCATAGCAAGGTTGGAGTGGGCCCAGAGACAAGATTTTAAAATGGGCTCCCCGCTCAATGAAGCTCAGCTCATGAAGTAAAGAACTCTTAAAGGAGGCTGAATAGTGGTAACAAAAAGCATAGTAAAATTTATTTATATATATCACCTACGTGCCACAATAGAACACCATCCTAAATTATTATTTTTAAGGTTTTGTAAATTCTGGACGATGCAAGTCATTTAATGGTACTAGAGAAAGACATGCTGTTCCGGTAGCTCCAGGTCTTAACACTCACATCAGTTTTGGAGGATGAATACAACTGAAGTAAGCCCGGGCGGGTGCTCAGCTGGGGGAGTCAGTCATGTGACTTGCCTCTGGGGGGGGCCAAGGCAATGGGCCCCCAGACAACTGTCTCCCCTTGCCCTATTATAGATACACCCCTGAATCCAACATAATCTAAGAACCCAAGTTTGAGAACCCCTGTGTTAAGCCCATCATTAAGAGATGGGCTTAAAACTGAAAATGTCTCTTGTTTCATAATGACAGCTTCGGTGGGGGGGGACAATGGGACAGTGGCATGTGGGGATATGGAGTTTTCACTTTTCCTCTGAACACCCCCGCCCCGGCCCAACTATTTCAGATGCAGCTGGAAATGCAGATAGGAGAGAAAAGGGGGCAAATCCCAATTTTGGACACAGTTGGAAGCAATTGAATCCACCAAAGGACCATGAAAACTCTCCATCACTGGACACAGAGTCTGGTTTCTGAGAATCCCAACATTCCTTTAAAAAAAACCAACTGTTTCTAGCCCTAACAGTTGTAGATCCATATTTGAAAATGTGCACAAGGTAAGTTAATACTGAAGAATCCAGAAGCGTTGCTGAACAAGATCTCCAGTAGTTACAGGGGGCAAAGCTAAAGCACATATCCTTGTCCTTGCCCATGACGAGCAGCATGAATTATGCTAGAGATGGATAGTAAAGATTTCAGAAAAACTGTCGTGACTCCTGCCCTGAGTTGTTGCTCCAAAAAGGGGAAGCAACCGGGATTCAAAAGCTAGCCCCAGCCCCGGCATCAGGCCATGAAGCTGGATTCTGGGCTTGCTAGCCAGGAATCACCAGAATCCAGTGCTGTAGACCCAAGAGGAACATCCCCTGCTCTTTGAAGACCCAACCCCTTCAATGCCAAAATACTCCCCCAAGCCTGCACACCAGCACCAGCAATGGGCCAAGAAGGATGTGATGGAGCAGGAGGAGGAGAGCAAGACTCCCCACCAGGGGGGAGAGAGGCAAGTCGAACTTGGGGGGTTAGTCTGAGCCTGGAGACATTCAAGGCCTCATTCCAGCTCCAGCCCTTGTTGAGACACGTGGTTCACTTGGAGCTCTCCATGGCCTGATCTGCCTTGCAAACCTTGCTGCCTGTCAGACACCCTTTCAGACTTTGTGTATGCGCTTTTTCTTTTAGTAAAGCATCAAAGGTAGCAGAAGCAAAACCCATGCTTTGCTGAGTCATGAGTGACATGCATTTTAATAAGCTGTTTAAAGCAGCCCATAATGCAAGCACTTTGCTGAATTAGAGCCATCAAGCCTGTGCTTTCGCATACAGATCTGTGCATATATATTACCACAAGGATGCAGAGAGGTTAGGTAGCTAAGATTCCCTTGGATAAATATGTACTCCCGAAAGGGTTTGAAATGCACTGAGCAGCTCCATTTCCACTTTTGCTAAAACCACCCACACTTACTGAAAAAAACCCAGAGTGAACCGACTCTAGGATGTAGTTAGGAGGAGGAGAGACTGAAAAGATAAGGCCTTCAAATGTGGATAAAGAATGACATTTGCCTTGCCTTGCATTCTGAGCCTGATTGCATTGACAGCATCGAGAGAGCAAAAAGCAGCAGCCCTAAGGACTCCTAGGAAATGTCATGAGGTTTATTTGTCTTGTAGCCAATGAATATAGCGGGGAGCAAGAAATCTGACCCTTACCTCAGCAGCGAAGAGCAACAGAAAAACCAAACAAAACTGCAACTTTGCCTCTTCACCACAGATGCCATGGTTAGTCACCAAGTTCAATTGCCAGCACTGCGATGGTAGTTCTGCTGGTGCAGAGAAATAGTCTGAATGTCCATGTTCAATTCTGTTTGATTCCATTTCTATTAGGACCTTTCCCCCTTCAAAACAGTTACATGTGCAAAGTCTTAGGTCTGCACCATCACCAGAGTCTGCGCCAGTGAGGCTGACCTGGGTCCCACGGCCAGAGCCTTCAGTCTGAGACCCAGTGCCTTATGGTTTTGAAAGAAGTAAGAAAAAAAGAGTGTCAGATACGACAAGGGAAGCTTCTTGTTGGCATAGGCGGGTCTATGCACCCCAAAGGGCAACCTGCACCAGATCCTATTAATTCTTGCCCTTTTCTCTTGGAAAATGTGCTCCATCTTCACCGCAGGACACTCCTTGCAGACAGTCCTCTAAACTGAGTTGAGTTTGACATTCCTCTAATTGGAAGGAGTGCGGATGAAAGTAAAGTAAAGTGACTTGGTGAAGCTTTGGCTCCATCAACAAACCACCCACTTGGAAGCCTGAAAGCCTTCAGTCAGATCTCTAAGTGAATTTCATGCAGAGAAGATGGGGAAGAAGCTGACAGACAGGATCACTAGGAGGTCAAGGAGATGCAGCAGGCAGCACGAAAATAGACCATGGAAATGGCAACAAACAATTCAAGCTTTGTGGAATAGCACACGGTGGACGACAGCCAGACTCTGCTTTCAGCTTACAGGTTCAGCCCTTTAATATACAAAATGGGAACAAGATGCTCCTGAGTGTGTGTAGGGAGTTTTTCTTTACCACTGAACCACTCTCTATATCTTGGACTAAGAGGGTGAACGCCCAGCTCAGAGGTCACCGATTCTGTGCCACCATGCTCCCCAGCACTGTGCATTGGAAATTAAACCATTCCAAATGTAACAAGGCAGACATAGTTCCCCACCTTCTACCTCGATAGTCTACTTTGCTCCCTGATCAGTTTGCATCACTTGACATGGCAAATATGAGCTTCTGCACTCAAGGCATATGCTCTGTCACTTAGCTCCAGACCCTCTTATGACCCTTCTGTTTCTGCAGGCCTTCCCCAATACCCCCATTTAGCTGTTGGTTTCCTTTTTAGTGGTTACTTCCCTTTCTGTTCTGTATGCTGTTTTTATTATTGTTGTCCCCGAGACAGCACAGTGCCCTGCTGACCCAAGAGTGGGGCACCTGCACTGGTTTCGTCCATCTGAAAACTGCATCCATGCTTTTGGAGAGGCTCTGTGTCCCCTAACAATTGCATCAGCACTTACCAACACCACTCCTACTATTCCTAATTAAACCTCCTCCTCCTCGCATTGCAGGTAAGACCTGAACTAACTGAGGAGCCTTACAAATGAGTAAAGCCCTTTGAACCCAGTGGGTCATATTTCTCAGCAAGCATGCATAGGACTATTTACTGGGTGAGTGGCTGACAAAATGGCAAATGCAGTTCAGTGTTGCTTCAGTGTAAAGTGATGCACATTGGGATGAAAAACCCCAACGTCAAGTATACATTGATGGGATCTGAGCTGTCAGTGATAGACCAGGAGAGGGATCTTGCGGTTGTGGTTGACAGCTCGTTGAAAGTGTTGACGCAAGGTGCGGCAGCTGTGAAAAAGGCCAATTCCATGCTAGGGATCATTAGGAAGGGGACTGAAAATAAAACTGCTAATATTCTAACACCCTTATACAAAACTATGATGTGGCCACACCTCGAGTACTGTGTACAATTCTGGTCATCACATTTAAAGAAGGACATTGTAGAACTGGAAAAGTTGCAGAAGAGGGCAACCAAGATGATCAGGGGCCTAGAACAGCTTCTTTATGAGGAAAGGTTACAACACCTGGGGCTTTTTAGTTTTTAAAAAAGATGGCTGCAGGATGATATGATAAAACCATGCATGGTGTGGATAAAGTGGATAGAGAGAAATTCTTCTCCCTCTCACATAACACTAGAACCAGTGGTCATCCCATGAAACTGATTGCCAGGAAATTTAGGACCAACAAAAGGAATACTTTTTCACACAACACATAATCAGCTTGTGGAATTCTCTGCCACAAGATGTGGTGACAACCAACAACCTAAATGGCTTTAAGAGGGGTTTGGATAACTTCATGGAGGAGAGGTCTATCAACGGCTACTAGTCTGGTGTCTGTGGGCCACCTCCAGCCTTAGAGGCAGGATGCCTCTGAATACCAGTTGCAGGGGAGCAACAGCAGGAGAGAGGGCATGGCCTCAACTTCTGCCTGTAGGCTTCCAGAGGCATCTGGTGGGCCAGTGTGTAAAACAGGATGCTGGACTAGATGGGCTTTGGGCCTGATCCAGCAGGGCTGTTCTTATGTTCTTATGACTGCACTGTGTATGTCCCTTTTATGTTCCCTTGATTTCAGTGGAGAATTAAGAACATCCTTAAATATCTCCCATGGAAATCAATGGAACTTAAAAGTGCTTAACTTTGGCTGAATGATACTCAGTATACTGAATGAATTCAGATTTACCCAGTTCAGGTGCCTGAAAGCTGTACTGGGTGAAACTGGTACCAGTGTTGGGAGATAACTGCTCAAACAGAATCACACACAGTACCCGTACTTTTATACAAACAGCAAGACATGATCACTACATGTCTTGAACACCAGTGGTGTTATAGAAATATTAAATCTAAGAAGCTGTAATAGGTGAACAGACTGGGTGATCCAAAGTAGCTCTTACTAGGCCAGTTGATACAAGGAAATAGAAGATCATCCTAGAGGCCTCTCCCATTTTTAATGCAAGAGAGTTATTTTATATGGAGAAATATAATGCATTTGATTCTCACCTATAGAATAAAATGGTACAGTCAAGCAATGATACACACCACACAAAGCTTATCTGTTATATAGCTCTAAGAGGAACATAGGAAGCTGCCTTAGATGGAGTCAGACCATTGGTCCATCTAGCTCAGTAGGAGAGGAGAGCGGGTCTTGTGGTAGCAAGCGTGACCTGTCCCCTTAGCTAAGCAGGGTCTGCCCTGGTTGCATATGAAAGGGAGACTGTGTGAGCACTGTAAGGTATTCCCCTCAGGGGATGGAGCTGCTCTGGGAAGAGTAGAAGGTTCCAAGTTCCCTCCCTGGTAGCATCTCCAAGATAGGGCTGAGAGAGATTCCTGCCTGCAACCTTGGAGAAGCCGCTGCCAGTCTGTGTAGACAATAGATGGACCTATGGTCTGACTCAGTATATGGCAGCTTCCTATGTTCCTATGTTCCTATTGTCTACACTGATTGGAAGCACCTCTCTAGGGCTTCAATCAGGGGCTTCCCCAGCCCTACTTAGAGATGCCAGGGATTGAACCTGGGACCTTTTGCATGCAGAGTGGAGACTGCCCGGGAATACTGGGAACTGTTGGCTTCTGGGGTGCGGTGAGGCCATAGCTCAGTGGTCAAGCATCTGCTTAACATGCAGCAGGTTCCCAGTTCAATCTCTGGCATCTCCAGGAAAAGCTAAGAAAAAATCCTGCCCAAAGCCCTGCAGAACTACTACCAGCCAGAGCAGACAAGAGTGTTCTCTGACTGCAGATGGATATCCTTCTCTACTCTGCAGATGGACCAATGGTGTGACTCGGCTGAAGGCAGCTTCCTATCTTGCTCTGAGATGACAGTGAAGCAGCTTTAGGTAGGATGATCAACAGGGCACTGGATGTGGTTACCCACCACTGGGTCCCTCCCAGATCCAGTATTCTATGCACATGCTCTTATAACATTTTCCCCCTTTGGAAGGAAAGGGAATGGAGCTAGGTATTCCCATGCAAGTCAGTTAATAGATCCAGTTCTCTTAGCTTGCAGTTCTGATATTATTTGCTCCAATAATTGCTGATTCAGGTTCCATTCTGCCGGGTTATTGACTTCCTACTTAGCCAAGCTGGTCGTGGGTGTTTTTTCTAAAGAGCTCCCTTGATGTGAATGGCTTTTATTGACTGATAATGATGTCCTGCTAAATACGGGAGCGAGGCTCCCCTCTACTCAAGGGAGAGCATCTTTCATTCTCGTGACCGGCGAGGGATGAAATAGCCATTAGGCAGCCCAAACAAAACTCATGCTTCAAAGGAAACAAGGATCTTGCCAGAACATCACCCCAACTGGCTAAGTGGCCTTTAGCTCGAGTTTACATTCCTGATTGGGTTGCCTCTGTCTTTCAACCAGCCGCTGAATCTGTGCCTTTCACAGCAGCTGGATCAGCAGACACAAGCAGGTGACAATGTTGTATATCCACACCATGAAAAGCTTTTCTCCCATTGATTTCTGCAGATCAAACAGCTACAGGCAGAGAAGCAGGCCAGGCCGATTTTTGACTCATCAACCCTGTTCTCAGTGCTAAATGCATATTCTGGGCCATTACGCTCTGGAACCTTCACAGCAAGCTACTTGCAGCTGAAGGACTGCAATACTGAGTCTGTCTAGGGATATCTAGTCTTCTCTCTTAACCAGCCCAGGACATCAAGGAAACACCAGAATCATCCTTCTTTTCAAGACACCTCTATATGGCCACAGTTTTTGCTTAACCATAGTTTTATTGATTTTTTTCATTCCACCCAACAAATGTCAATTTATCCTAAATCCAGGAAAAACTTCACCAGCTGAATTTCAACATGCCCAGCTGCTTTTAAGGGACAGAAACAAGACCAGGAAAGGAAAAAGGCCAAGCCGATTTTTAACTCAGCAATCCTGATCTCAGTGCAAAATGCATATTCTGGGCTATTACGTAATTGCTCTGGAACCTTCACAGCAAGCTACTTGCAGCTGAAGGACTGCAATACTGAGTCCGTCTAGGGATATCTAGTCTTCTCTCTTAACCACCCCAGGACATCAAGGAAACACCAGAATCATCCTTCTTTTCAAGACACCTCTATACGGCCACAGTTTTTGCTTAACCATAGTTTTATTGATTTTTTTCATTCCACCCAACAAATGTCAATTTATCCTAAATCCAGGAAAAACTTCACCAGTTGAATTTCAACATGCCCAGCTGCTTTTAAGGGACAGAAACAAGGCCAGGAAAGGAAAAAGGTTACCACTTTACCTATTCACCATGCTCACCCAGACAGAGGCAGGCAAGTCAATGGACAGGTGAGCACTCAGGGTTTCAAGCAGGGCTGTGCATGTGTGTGCCATAATTCCACATCAGCTTGCAACAACACTTAAGGCAGTCTTCAAGTTCTGAAACCCTTCTCCAGATGCCCTCATCTTCAGTGGCTAGGCAGGTGTTGACCCACCTGTGGGATGCTCTCTTGAGAGAGGTTTGCTTGGTGCCAAAACTGATGTTTTTCTGGCAACAGGAAAAGACCCATTTTAAGGCTCAGGCCTTAAAAGGTTTTTATTTGTTAAGATCTGCATAATGCTGCTGTTTCTCACATCTGTCTTTACTAATAAATACTTGGTGGTGTTTTTATAATTGTTTCCACTGTCAAATGCAACTTGTCCTTGGAAATCTTATGCAAAAGCGTGGGGCATTCAAATAAATAAATATTCCGTGAGAAAATAACTGGGCTTAGAATTCAACTTCCAGAAATCTCAGTCTTATTTTTTTAAAGCAAGTTTCTCACCCTTATGCTTGAAAGTCAATTGACATCTCACAACAAGAGGAAGTTTACTAAACAACATTTCCAGTGGACAAGGGTAATACATCAGTTTCCCCATGTAGTTCCAGTGAATAAATTTTGCAAAATAAGAGAAATTATGGATTTTGTTCAATTTAACAGATTATAGAATTCAACTTTCTTTGTGCAGAAAGTGCATCTGCATTGTTTAGCACAAGAGCACAGAGAGTCTTCATTTAAATCAAGCAGGATTCTGCTCCATTTTCTCCTACATGTGCTTTGACCTCAAACATACATAGGCCTCCCTCCCATTTTCTATCTCTAAAAAGCACTGATCCTGAAATACGGCGTGGTGATTAGGAGGAATTCAACAGCATGCAACTGCCCAACTCGTCATTTTGTACCAATCGCAGAGGAGAAAACTCAAAATGAAAGGATATGAATGTACCAAAATTTTAATTGCTGCTCTTCTGACTGGATGGAAAGGACTAAGTATATACAAGGCAGGAGTGGCACTAAATCGAAAGATTGTCTTCCCTTTGTTCAGTACTATAAATGTCTGGAAAACAAAAGAGGATGAAAGAATATTTAAACTCTGTTTAAAAAACTCCCTTGAGCTTTTATTTTGGATCCTTCCAAAATAACTGGCCAGGCTATTTCACATCTATATTTCCGGTTTATAAAGAATAGACTATTGAGCATCATTCTTCTTTCAAAAGGCACAGTTTGGGCACTGTTGCCCATGGAAAAGAATATGCTCAGCAGTCCAGAGGAGTATTCTGGAAAGAGGCATGGTGTACAATGGCCAGGATGAACACACATCCACCTCTTCTATAAAGCAAAGTGCCCACTGGCACAAACTCTGGTCAGGTTCATGTGTCCCGTGGCACCCAAGGTTGGGGTGAACTACTTTTCCCCATGTACATGTGCCCCTGGTGTAAGCCTCTACTTCTGCTCTAGTTTCTGATATGCTAAGATTGGTTGTGTTGTCTAAACCCACCAGTTTTGACCTAGCCTGCTTCACTTCCATCAGGGAACCTGACAGCCGTAACTTAATTCAAATTGGCAGTTACATAAATTTGGCATATCAGAAACGGGAGCAGAAATAGGGTCTCTAAGAGCTCATGCACCCTGGGAACTGGTGGCTTGCCTCCATCTCGGGTGCTGCTATGCATGTGAACTCAGCCAGAGAAGCCCTCTACATGTACAAGAGGAGATTGGATGACCACGTGCAGTTCCTTCTTTAAGCAGAACCATCTGGGCATCCATTCCCCAATCCAGGACATGATCTTCATTATGCCATCTCTTGCACCCCAAAGCACTGCCTTCTCTCTTTCCCCATTCCCATCCCACAGTTCACTGCACAGCCATTCATACACATGTTGCTTGTTTGAGACACTTACCCACAACTGCAGATCTGCTGTTTTCACTTCAGGAGCAGAACATGACAGATATCTGCAGTAGCCTTACCTTTCAGGCATCTATTGCACATCTCTACACATATCTGAAATATGCTTTTTGGGATCTGGACCAATAACCCCCAAACCTCTTGATTTGGCACTGCAGGTCTGCCTGTATCTTCACATAGATGCCATGTGAGTGGGAGTCATCAACTTTTTTTAAAAAAAAACTTCCTGTGTTTTAAAAAACTGAGTGACAAGCAGAAATTCAGCAGGTGAAGCTTTCTTCATCGCTACATCTGCATGTATGAAAATACTTGACATGCAGGATCTCATTGTCATTCAGCAATTAAAGATGCAAGAGCCATGTGGTGGGCGGGGGACGATGAAAGGCATGGAAGATGCCGTTACAAGATATATATGGAGAATTTTGGGGTATAGACAGAGTTTTAATCCCTATATGCATGATAGGCTCACGTTGTGGGGAAACCCAAGCTTAACGATGAATCCTTTTGAGGGTCAGGCGGTTACTTGGGCTTCCCAAGGCCTTAATACTTTGGATCAGCTTATTACATCTGATTTTGTTTTTAGATCTTTTGATAGTTTGAAGTCTGAATTTGATTTGCCCCAGACGGCTAATTGGCAGTTGGTTCAGCTTAAACATTTGCTAACTGAGCTTTTTGGACCAGATGCAGTTGCTGCCTCAGAAACTCCATCCTTATTATTAGATGTGGAACATTTAAAGGATGTACCTAAACCAGTAGCTTTTCTCCATCAAAAATTTAGAGAGAGAGAGAAGGTTGATATGAATTACATACGAGAACTCTGGAATAGGGAGCACGGGCATCCTGTTCCTTTAAATCAGTGACAAGTGGCCCTGATTGCAGTAAAATATGCTGGCCACCGCTGGCCTCCCTCCACTCCTGACCTGTCCTGTTGTTGCCTTGTTTTGGTTGGAAATTCATGAAACTGTTAATATGACTGTGACTGGTTGTTAAAGATGTTCATGTCCTTTGGGGGTATGTCCCCAAAGTATGGAATTTATCTATATATCAAGGATTCTTTGAGCATGGGGAATTGCCAAAAGGACTGTGATACAACTTTGGAAGGACAAGTTTACTCCTGATAAACAGTTGGGGATGATGGATGTGTGTTCCCTAGCACAGTTTGAATAAGGAGTTTCATGGGGGGGCGGTTAGAAATGGAAAAGAAGAATTTGTTGCAATGTGGTCTGATTTTATTGAATTGTATGGATTTTGAAGATTATTTTTAAGAAGGGTTTAAAAAAAAACACCTTTTGTTTGTTTAGTCCCTCCATTTATCTCTCATGCTACTGAGATAAATATTATATTTTAAATATGAAGCTCAGGAGGGAGGGAGTGTGTGTGTGTGTGTGTGTGTGTGTGTGTGTGTTTTAAAATTGATTGTACATGAATTTTAATTGTATTGCTTATTATTTGAAATAAAGAAAAAGTTTTTTTAAAAAGCAAGGGCTAGTCAGAAGCAGCCACTGAATGGTGCAGCAGGGAAGTAACTTGCCAATTCAAATCTCCACGGATATGTTTCCCAGACTATGGGAAACATCTATATCAGGCAGCAGTGATATAGGAAGATGCTGAAAGGCATCATCTCATACTGCGCAGGAGATGGCAATGGTAAACCCCTCCAGCATTCTACCAAAGAATACCACATAGATCTGTGGTCGCCATGAGTCAACTAGGGATGTGCACGGAACCAGCTGGCCCAGTTCAAGTCTGGCCTGGACTAGAACCATACCAAGCCAGTTTGGTCCGGTACCCCCTTGAAACGCCCCCCCCCCCCCAGTTTGGTTCGGTCCAGGGCGGGGGAGTTCGCAAACATTTTTTGTTTTGTTTTGTTATTCAAAATTTTTTTTAATGACACTTACCCCCTTCGGGGGAGTCGTTGGAGGTGGCGGGGTCCACTCAGGATCCCCCTGCCCTCACTGGCCTCAATGCAGTCTCAACCGGCCTGTTCGGCCCGCTCTTTGGCCCGTTTAAACCCTCCCCCTTGGCACAGCAGCCATTTTGGAGGCTGTTGCACCTGCACAATTGGCCTCTGAGAGGCCTGGGTCATGCCAGGCCTCTCAGAGGCCAACTGCGCAGGCACAGTGGCCTCCAAAATGGCAGCCATGCTGAGGGGGAAGGCCCGAATGGGCTGAAGACCCGGCCAAATGGGCCAGTTCAGGCTGCATTGAGGCCACTGGGGGCAGGGGGAACATCCACGGACCCCCCACCCACCTCCAATGACTCCCCCAAAGGAGGTAAGTGCCATAAAATATTTTTGAATTTGGTTTTTTTTTAAAAGCTCATGACCCCCCAAACAGTCGCGGGGGGTGGGGGGTTGGTCCAGTTTTACCCCGAACGTCAAGCTGGTTTGCACATCCCTAGAGTCGACACCGACTCGATGGGACAACTTTACTTTAGACAGAAGCACTGGTCTAACTCTCTCTACTAAGAGGGTCCTATTTGATTTTCTTAATTGAAATCCTCTATCTGTAATCCTATATAGTCCATTGCTTGCCAATGTTGTGGTTTTTTTTAAATAGAAGCATGGATTTATTGATTACTCTAAGCAACAAGGATTGAGCTGCTTCTAGGAATCTGCCTTGCTCTTGCCAATACTTTTCAATCCCCTCTAGCTCTCTATTGTTTACCCAGATTGGCAGCAGCTTCTCCAAGGCTACAGGCAGGAGTCTCTCCCAGCCCTATCTTGAGAAGCCAGGGAGGGAGTGTGGAACCTTCTGCATGCACGCAGGCCGATGCTCTTCCCAGAACAGCCTCATTCCCTAAGAGGAATATTTTACAGTGCTCACTCGTGTAGTCTCCCATTCAAATGCAAACCAGGGCAGACTCTGCTTAGCAAAGGGTATAATTAATGCTTGCTACCACAAGACCAGCTCTCCTCCCTGCATAGTCTCATGAAGTATTAGCAAAAAGGGCATCATGGATTGTGGTGAAGGAAAAACACAACCATTTGCCCACAGGCAAAACAGAGACATGTTGTCACTTTCACGGAAGTATCTTCCAGACTGTGAGGGGGCGGGGGGAAGAGACTGGATGGTCTCCTTGTGAGTCTGAAGACCCACAAGCGAGAAATGGGGCGGAGACTCAAGTTTCTGCCAAACTAGCTAAAAAGCAGGAAGAAGGCAATGTGATCTGCAGAGCTTAACTGTTGTCCTATCTGCCACTTTCCCTGCTCCAAATTGCTCCTTCCACTCCCTGCTTTTAAGATCCTTGATAGAGACTCAGGTCTTGCCACTGAACATCAAGTTTGGACTTAAAATTGCGGTCCACAGAATCACTATATATAAGGTGTGCCTTCTCTGTAGTTGCCCCAGAACTGCTGAGATCAGAGCTGGTCCTAAAGACACATCTCTTCAGCCAAGCTGTTTAATTAGTTGGTGTTTTTAATGGATATTTTAATCTGTTTTTATATGTTTTAACTGTTAAATTGTTGGTTTGTTTTATGCTGTAAACCGCCTAGAGACTTTGATAGTGGGGGGGTATACAAATCTATTAAAGAAAAAAAGAAAAATATAAGTTCCTATATGCACCTGAATTGGATTATTTATAAAAGGGGGGGGGTTGAGGACTTCAGAAAGGGCTTAAAGGATTATCAACAAACTTCTTATGTTGATGTAATTAAGAGAAACTGTGCAATCACATCTTTCTTGATGAAGGGAGGCAGGATTCTGATTTGATACTTATACTGCATTTCCTTTAGGGTGGTGAAATCTCTGACCTTGATTGGCTAAGCTGACTTGTTGGCATAGAATGCTAAGCTGCTGAGGCAACCATACTGTTGGCAGTCCAGATTCTTTGAGAGAAGTGGAAGTTGCCAGTTTGAGTGGGATTAAATCTACATCCAGGAATAGGCTGAAGATTGGGAAGAGGTCTGGGGACACAGGGAGCTAAGGGTCAAACTAGATGTGACTGATCCATGTGTTAGGATTCCACTCGCTGCCCGACCCTTACCAAACAGTGGGGTGATTTAAGTGCAGGGTGGGGGTGGGGAAGCTAAATTCTTTCGCAGGTGTAATTTTTGCAATGTAACAGTGTTACGGCTGGGGGGGGGGGGAGAGACATCACCCAGCCTAAAAACTGGAGGGACTCTACATTATTGGCCAGAAGGAAATGGGAAGTAATTGAGCTTGGGAGGGATGGGGCCAAGGAGGCATAGTGCTGCTGCAGTGCCCTGAGTCTTGAACCTAACAGACATTCTCCCAGTTGCAACCATGTTGCAGTGACTGTAGAAGCCACTTGGCATTCCTAAGTGGCCACAATGACCAAGAAGAAGTGGGTGTTGGTGGTGGTGTGGAGAATGAGCCAGATTTCACATCTGATTGACCAACCACTTCTTTGGCTGTAGTTTTCTAGGATCAGACAACTGCAACTGAGGAGGAGTCACCTTGCCCCTTTCAAGCTACAAGTGAAGCACAGGACCAAGCAGCCAGGGCTTTGGCTGCCTGTTCCCTGCCCGCCATGGTCCCTGGGGAGACAGCCTCTGGGACTGTGTGTGCTCATCTTGCACATGGGGCTGCATGGCTATGACAGGGTGCCCAGTTGCGACATGACTGTCCTCTGCTAACAGGGTTGCCAGTCACTATTTTGCTAGCCCTACTCCTGTGACTTTCACAGAAGCCAAACAGGCTGGGATTTATCAGGCGATGCATTCCCCCAAGATGCAGGTAAAGAGAGAAGAAGCTCCATCTGTTTCATTGCTGCCTTACAGGCAAAAGGCAAAAGGGAAGGGGCATCAGGAGCAAAAAAGCTTCCAACCCTACCAACTAACTGGGAATCAACTGGAAGCCATTGAGTGGAATGGGTTGCAGTGGTTACACTCTCTCTGTCTTCAGCCAACAGCTATCATCTCTGGCTCATAATCTGCCAAATATGAGGGTACTTACAATAATAGATTCCTGGGTCAAGACAATTGGGTAATTGACACATGCCCCTATTTAAAATACTCTCCATCCACCCCTAACCGAATCACCTAGTTTTAAGACATTAAGCAGAGTGTGTCCCTACTCATTCTCTCATCCTGACACCAAATAGGAATGATTTCCACTAGGGGGGAAAATAGGAGAAAGGAAAGTCCACAGCCTCCCTCCTCTCTACTTTCTGCCATCTCTAAAAATGAGCGCAGAGCTAAAGGTGTGATGGATTTAACCTTGTGATCACTGTAGAAAGGGTCAATGTCCTCCAAGGGTTCCCCAATGAGCTCCGATGGAGGAGACCCATAGATATCAGGTATCTTCTTGCAGGCCTGTAAGTCAAGCTGGGGCCGGGGTTTTTCTTCGTCGGCCAACTGTTCCCTATATTCCTGCTTGGCGTTCCTCGCGATCTTCTCTGCGATTCGCTTCTCGATCGCAGCCAAGGATTCAGGTGTGAACCGGTGGAAGCTGTTAGAACCCAGTGGTAACAAGAAGTCGGCCATCTTTTCATCCTGATTCTTCTTTGTACTGGTCTTTACTCCTAATCATAAAAAACAGCTGTGAAAGAGGAAAGAAGAAGGGAAATAGGTAAGTAAAGAGAGAGGAAAAACATACTTAAGAATTTAACAATAGTCATTCTCATATCCTTTGCTACGTAAACTACTTTGAGAATTTTGTTGTTGTTGAAAAGCAATATATAAACAGATTATGATTATTATTGGCCATAACAATGGTCTGGCAATGGGTCATCAAAGCAGGGATGACTGCTAGGGCTCCCCCACCCCCACCAATATTTCCCATCTCCTCATCCACCAGACTGGAAATTTGACTCTTCTCATAAGCAATTAAACACTATGAAAAACAGCAGAAGTCCAAGACTGACAGTTTGCTGCAGCTGCTAATTTTATTTATTTTTTAAATCAAAACAAACTTGCCCTCCATGAACTACACAACTTGTGTGGGATTGGTGTGAGGATGTCTGAATCAAGTACTGCATGTGAAAGAACATTCTCAAGCCTTTGATGCATGAAACATTACCTGAGGATACTATACCATGACAAATGACCAGTTAAGGGACTTGACTATCATGGGTATTGAAAAAAACACTGACAGAGTCTCTTGATCTGAACATTCATTGTAGAAGGATTTGCTTCTTGACCCAACACCCATTTTCAGCTTCATTATTAAGGTAAATAAACAAACTTTAATTGCCATACCTCTATACATATTTAATGTTTAGCAAAACCCTCTCTCCCCTAATAACAAACTTTGCCACACCTTTGCTCCCCTGAATTAGTTGTCCTAGAGTCATCCTTAGTGGGAAGGCCGTGAGATGTGCTTCGTCCTTTAATAATTCCTGGGCAGTAAAACCTAATCAGGAATGCTTCAATATTTGACTATATGCTGGCTCTGAGAATTACTAGTTCACACAAGACACCATGTATGCAGACACAGGAATGTGCACACACACACACACACACACACACACACACACACACACACCAACAAAGTGTGAACCAAGACTTAGAATTTTGGATGCCCTGTGAAAAACACTAAAACATGCTCTTCCTTTCCCCCAGCACTGAAACACCTTTGGTGTTCTCTCTTTACTCGCCTCTTGGTGGCATTTCCCTGTAAAAACTGTTCATTAACATAGCCCCTCTAGATTTAGTGGTAGCTGCCAGATGGTGCCTCAGAGACCCTGCTGTTGCAGGACTATAGTCTCTACTGCATAGTGAGTGCCCCAACACAATTCACTTCCATTAGTCTCTGCAAACCTACAAGTTTGTCAGCAAACAAAGCTTTAACTGAACCCAGCATGAGAAAGTCAGTATTTATTGACTCAATTTATGTGAATGAAACAGCCCTTCACACTGCCAATTCCCCCGATCCAACTTTGTTTTACGATGGACTCATTTGATCGCAGTCACATTAAAGGGAAAACAACTTCCACAGTCTTTCTTTTATTGTACTTTGCCTTGTTGCCTACCAGAACACAGCACAGGAATACAATAAACCACACACAGCTCTGGATTCAAACAATAGACTAGGGATGTGTACAAAACCGGTTCGCCCGATTCGGTTCGAATTCGAACCGGGTTCGAACCAGGAGGGGGTGGTTCGGTTTTGGTTTTGTTCGAACCACCCCCTGGTTCGGTTCAGATTTGGACCAGTTCAAACCGGTTCAGACACCCCAAAATTGGTAGGATGGTAGCTGGCACCCAGCGGTACCTGTTACCCAAACCCTAAAGCAATCGGACACTCGTATGATTTTTTATGAATTTTTGAATTTTTTTTCTCGTCTAGGAACTACCACCCACCACACTCCACTCTACAACACCCCTTTCCCCCCGACGTGAAGCTATTCATTTGCTGCAATCCTAATTATTCTCTATGAGGAATTCAAAAATACTTTAACAATTCACCAATAATCAGAGGAGTCTCCAATTGACTTGGGATTTTTTGGGTGGTAGGCACCCCTGTCTGTCTACCACCCACCCTGATTTTGTGCCCCTAGGTGCTCCACAATAGGGGATATGGACTGGTTCAGGTCCCATTATACTCTATGAGAAAAATAATTAAAATATTTCAAATATTCATAAAATATCATAGGGGTGTCTGATTGCTTCAGGGTTTGCATGGTTGTTGGCACCCATGGGTGCTCCACAATAAGGAATAATGGCCTGGTTCGAGTCCCATTATATCCTATGAGAAAAAAATGAAAATAATTTTCAAAAATTCATAAAAAATCGTACGGGTGTCTGATTACTTTGGGATTTGGGTGGCAGGTACCCCTGGGTGCCAGCTACCATCCTACCAATTTTCAGGTGTCCAAACCAATCCTAACCAGTCCAAACTGGTCCAAACGAACCACCCCCAGTTCGGTTGGGATTCGAACCGAACCGGGGGTGGTTCGGTTCGGATCTGAACCTCTGAACCAGTTCGCACATCCCTACTAGCGCTTCCACTTTGAGCATGCACTCAGAAATAGGAATGAGCAAACAGTGGCTCTGGACAGGGATACTTCCAGCATTGCCCTCTGACTCGGTGGAGTTCCCTAAGGACCTGCCAGCTACAGCAGAGGCCCCCAACATTCCCAGAGCCAGAACCTGAGAAATCAGGAAAGGTCCCTTTGAGAAATCCCCCTTCCAAGAAAAGGGGTGAGGCCAACTCACCCTGCCCAGGCCAGGGCTATAAGAACCAGCAGCTGGCTGCTAGACCTTCACCGGAGCAACATCATTCCATGCTTCATGACTCAGCCCTGTTACCCTGCTTATCTCCAGCCAAGTTTCTGGCTCTGGCCCTCGAGCTGTTCATGGTCTGTGTACTCGTGGAGACCATGACCCAACCTAGACCAGGATAACATGTCCAACGTGCTCTCTAGGCAGATGTTCTGATCTTCACTTACCACTGTTCCACTCTTCCTTGGTCTTATAAGCTCTTCAAAGTCTATGGGAGGAGAACTGATCTTGTGGTAACAAGCATGAATTGTTCCCTTTGCTAACCTGGGTCTGCCCTGGTTTGCATTTGAATGGGAGACTACATGTGTGAGCACTGTAAGCTATTCCCCTCAGGGGATGGGGCTGCTCTGGGAAGAAAATTTCCATGCAGGTTCCCTCCCTGGCATCCCCAAGACAGGGCTGAGAGAGACTCCTGCCTGTAACCTTGGAGAAGCTGCTGCCAGTCTGTGTAGACAATACCGAGCTAGATGGACCAAGGGTCTGACTCAGTATAAGACAGCTTCCTATGTCCCTATGCTTTGCACCTTCCACAATGATAGGAGTAGCATCTTGTTTTCCCCAGATCCCTGCCCTGCCAACTCTCCTAAGCACATCCCCAAAGCACATCTGCTCTAAATTAACAGCTCACAACATTTGCTAAGGAACAGGACATGCACAAACAAATAGCGCTGCAAAGCATATACTAATAATAATGTCCCAAACCTCGGCGAGCCTGTCTGACTGCCTTCTCCTCCTGAACTGCTTTGTCAGCACAGACAGGATTGACTGACTATTCTTTGCCGCTCTTCCACAAACAAACCTGTGCTCAGAGCTTGCCGGAATATCAAATGCATCCAAGAACATATACATTTGAAGAACAGTTGGAAGGACAATAATACACAGCAAAACAGCCTCAATGTCCATGCCCAACGCAATTAATTAACAGTTCAATTCAAAATGTCTCCGCAAGTTTTAAATAAATAGTCAGCTATTCAGTAAAACAAGCAAACAACTCAGGTCATTAAATAATTCATTAGCAGTTGACACTAATAAAAGACTAGCAAGTGCAACCAAAAATTGAGAAGGTGAGGGAAATAATAGATTGCAAAACTTTCACCTGGGAGAGAGAGCCTACATACAATTCCTCCCCCCTAGGAACTGTATGGGCAAAACTGCTTTAGGCACTATCAATATCTTGTAGTATCAGCTGACTTTTCGTCAACCCTTATCTTCCCCTCAGCCCTATTTGCATGTCCAGCAATCTTGGAGCAAAACTATCATGCTCAACAACACCAAAAGCAAAGGATCATGAATGGAGTTGAGCAACAACCTGCACTCTTCACCCACTTGGCTACAGCCCCATTTTATTCCATTCCCATTTGTTGGGGCATCAGTCAATACATATTTCTCTAAACCAGGGCTTAATGCACACAGCAAGCACTCCGGCGGCAGAGCATCCATCAGTAATGTGACATTTCGATCCAATATAACCCAATTCCCACACTAATGAATAAAGACAGCTCCTATTAACATCCACCACTGTTGGCATGTCTTTCCAATTGGATCAACATATTTTAAGAAATGTATTTCTTGTGCCTTCCCTGCTCATTCAGTCTCCTTCCAGTTTTTTCAGACAACTCAGTGCTGCAGCACTGCCAGATATGAGATTTGGTCCTTTTCCTACCCTGGAAGTTCATACCTGATCTATGCTTGTTCCTCACCCTAATCCTAAAAGCCATACTTGCATGCAGAAATCCAACTTCCCCTTGTCAAGAATGTGAAAACATGTGTTTCAGTCTCCCTGCCACTGCACATTCGGTACACTTATCTGCAAAAGCAGATATGGGATTTTTCACAAAAATGGATTGGAATAGTGGTTGTGCGTTGCCTATCTACTGTTATCCACCATCACATAGGATGATCCCCCATTCAAAAAACAAAACCAAGAGGCAGCAGCACTAATCTGAATCATTGTTGCTGGTTACAGGGGGAACATGTTCCCCTCAAAAGGCACAGACAGCTTTACACATTAATGAAGATCTGAATCATTGTTGCCCTTTGTACCCACAGCCAGCTTAACCGTGAAACAGCTTGAGTGATTAAACCACGAAACCTTTTTGGAGGATCCAAAGACAAAATTCAGAAAGTGGCGACCCGTCTGGGACACTTCTCCTCAATGTCGGTTTTTGCTTTGGGAACTGAACATTTGGAAATACATGGTATCCAGTGTTCCTTCTAATAGGGATTCCCAGATGTTGTGGACTACAGCTCCCATAATCCCCAGCCAAATGCCACGGCAGCTGAGGATGCTGGGAGTTGTAGTCCACAACATCTGGGAATCCCTGTTACAAGGATCACTGATGGCATACTTATCTTTATTTCTACCAAAATCATGTCTGTGGCTGATGGGATTCATTCATTCATTCGACTGATATACCACCCTTCCTAAAGTGACTCAGGGTGGTTTACATGAAAATAAAAAACACATAACAATTAAAATCAAAAACCATTTAAAAGCAGATTAAAATTAAAATTAAAGCTAGATATCATTAAAAGCCAGGCTAAAAAGATGGGTCTTTAAGGCTCTCCTGAAGACCTCCAAGGAAGATAATCCTCTCGAACCTCTTCTTGTTTAATAAATGAGCTCCCTAAAATCTGTCACTGCGGGCTGCTTGGACTATTGAAACCACCGTCCAAAGCAGTGATCTTCACTATTTTTCAAGTGGGGGATCATGCTGGCAAACACACACGTGCGCACGCAACACAAACACAAACACACACGTGAGAGCCATGTCTCACTGTGCTGACCTTTGCTTTTCTCAGTACTGGGAGGGCCCTTTAAGAGAGGCACAACCCTTTCAAGAGCTCTGTGGGGAAAGTGCAAGGAAGAGTCATACTTCCCAGCACTCTGTGCATACTTTCCATGGTGGTGCAGGGGCTCAAGAGGGCTCCATTTCCCCTTGAAGGAGCTGCACTGGCACTGGACAAAGTGAAGCACTTCCCAGTGGTGAGTGCCAGGGAGGTCTGTGCCGAGAATTCAGCCTTCATGCTGAATATTCTCAAAGGCCTCCAATGAGGGCACATAAAAGGAGTTTGTCGCCTCCAAGCTTTACACTTTTAGGTATACATGTACATGGAAACAGGAGTGTGTGAAGTGGGCCGTAGAGAGATGGGCAGAGGTTACAGATCTGCAATGCAATCCTTGCAGAGGCAATGCCAAAGTTATGTTTCGGAGGCTATAGATATGGATCAATTTAATTCACATCCCCTCTTTCTGTCCAGAAACTGGACCTACAAGGCAGGTTACATTAAAACTGTTACCCAATTAAAGAAATTTTGAGCAATTAAACCAATATTTTAATCAATCAAATGTGTATACATTTGCATACGACTACCAGTAGCCACCTAATGGCGCAGTGGGAAATGACTTGAGTATCAAGCCAGAGGTTGCCAGTTCAAATCCCTGCTGGTATATTTCCCAGACTATGGGAAACACCTATATCGAGCAGCAGTGATGTAGGAAGATGCTGAAAGGCATCATCTCATACTGCACGGGAGATGGCAATGGTCAACCCCTCCTGTACTCTACCAAAGAGGTAGGGGTTCTCAACCTTGTATCCCCAAATGTTGGACTACAACTCCCATCCTCCACAGCTACACTAACCTTTGGTCATTGTGGCCGGAGATGATGGGAGCTGTAGTCCAACATCATCTGGGGGCACAAGGCTGAGGATCCCTGCTGCTTTAGAGGGTGAATGTTTACACTGCAGCAGATGCCACCTTAGAAGAGGGGCCATAACTCAGTGGTAGAGCACATACTTTGCACACACAAGGTCCCAGGTTCAATTCCTGGTACCTCCAGATAGGGCAGGGAAAGATACTTCTCTGAGAATATGGAGTACAGACAATCAGACTGAGAAGGACAAACAGTCTGACTCCATACAAGAACAGCTTTATATATGAACAGGCATTCCCTCTGATGAGACAATGTAGAAGGAATGCCTGTTTCCAAATGGCATCTGTCATCTGCAATTTCTCCAAGTACTTATATTAAAAAGAATTAACATTTTTAAAAGTGTTGCCCAATTAATCAGAGACTGCCATTTTTATTACAGAGGTTTTACTTGATTAATCTAATTGATGGATCAATTAAAGGTTGCAGCCCTAATTAGAAGCACACTGCGGAAATAAACTAAAAATCAATACAGCATATTTAAACACTCAAAACAATATGCACAACGCAAGATCTGTACGAATCAGCAATACAACTGGCCTCTAAATCGCCAGCTCACTCCAAAGCCTTCTGGGATAAAAAGGTTTAACTAGTCTTCTGAAAAATCAGTAGGAATAAGAATGGAAAAATTTCATAGGGAAATGGTCTGCAAAAGGGAGCTCTGCAGAGGAGCAGGAAGGATGAGGGGCTGTTATATTCAATGGCATTTTACATTAGTTTTCAGAATCAAAATGGGACACAGGTGAAGAGGGGGTCCATAAGATGATGGGCACCATCCTTGCCTTCCAGGTCACTTTGGGTTTTTTACATCAAAGGGGTTCTGAAACTTGGGTCCTCAGATGTTGTTGGACTACAACTCCCATCATCCTCAGTCACAATGGCCATTCTGGCTGGAGATGATGAGAGTTGTAGTCCAACACGACCTGGGGATCCAAATTTGAGAACTTCTGCATTAAATCATCCAGACAAATACATATGGGACCAGGTCTCACGATCAGTGAGACCCGGTTCAGCAGGGTGAGCGGGGAGAGAGGGAGCCCTGGGCGGCCGGATTGGCCACCCACACAATTGCTGGCTCCATGACGGAGCCGGTGGGGGGTGGGGGGAGCGGGGGCCAATTGGCTCTCGCAAGCTCCAGCATGCCCTGCATGAGCGCGCAGGGCATGCTGGCGAGACCCCCGGAGCCGGGAGGCGGCTTTTCGCCTCCCCTCCGGGGGTCTCCTCATGAGTAGGCGCAGCGCGAAGCTGCACCACGGCTACTCACGATCTTCAAAACCAGGTTTTAGGGCAGGGGTTCTTGAGTGGGTTACGCAGAAAATCGGGCTAGCGGAGGCTAGCCCGATTTTCTTTGATCGTGAGCATAGCCCCATTGTTTGGAAGCTCTAATATTCTGGTAAGAGCACCACAAGGGGGTAAATTTGGATCTCTAGAGATGCCACAACAAAATGCTATTTTGTGATGCATTTGTCAAAGCATTTGCTTCCTGATGTAACAACAGAACTCTCCCTGACACTCATGAGCTTTCAGCTGGAATATCACACTGGGCGGACTAATTTAAAATTAAGTTTCCTCTTTTGAAATTCATATTGCTCCAGGTCAAGCATGCATGGATGCGATAACAATCTAAAATATACTGGCTCAAACATAATTTGAAACTTTTAGCCAAGTAACCTTGTCCACATGCCCTGTAAAATTATATCTGCTTAGAGAGAAGAGGCAGATTTCTGGCTGGGCTCTCTCTGCACACATTCCAGGAGAACAAGTGGCTACTTGATGAGTCAGTGTCTACCAGAACCTTCTGGAGGCAAGGGCTTGTAATTACTGGATAACATCGCCTTTCTCTATAAGATGGAAAGTTAGTGACCATAGTGTCTGATCAGTAAAGGTAAAGTGGGCCGTTGAGTCGATGTTGACTCCTGGTGACAACAGAGCCCTATGGGTGTCTTTGATAGAATACAGGAGGGGTTTGCCATTGCCTCCTCCCGCGCAGTATGAGATGATTTCAGCATCTTCCTAAATCGCTGCTGCCCGATATAGGTGTTTCCCATAGTCTGGGAAACATAACAGCAGGGATTCAAACCGGCAACCTGTGGCTTAACTGGTCAAATCATTTCCCCGCTGCGCCATTATGTGGCTTTCTGATCAGTACAGACAGACAGGTATATCTCCATAAACTGAGAAACAAAGAACTTGGGTAGCTGGAGGTCGTTAAAAAAAAGAGAGGGAGAGAGAGATCATCCTAAATATGAGATCATACATGAGAGCCCAAATATAAGAACACAGAAATATGAGATCACCCCAAAAGGTCTCTGTGGATGATCCTTGAGATACAGGCTAGCTCCACCAGATACATAATAGCTTCACCATCTTTAGCAGAGGCAGGGAGGGAGCTTATGATCTGTGTCACCCTGCCCTGGAAGATGATGAATAGAGCTTGTGGTGAGTACTAGCAGCAGCCTCTCTCTCTCTCTCTCTCTGGAAGCAACTTTGCTGCAGGCCTCTGTTGGTGGCAGAGCTGGCCCAGAGTGCTGATTCGGCAGTTTCAGCTGGCCTTGCATCATTAAGGAGAGGAGAGCTGGTCTGGTGGTAGCAAGCATGACTTGTCCCCATAGCTAAGCAGGCTCTGCCCTGGTTGCATCTGAATGGGAGACTTGATGTGTGAGCCCTGCAAGATATTCCCCTCAGGGAATGAAGCCGCTCTGGGAAGAGCAGAAGGTTTCAAGTTCCCTCCCTGGCAGCATCTCCAAGATAGGGCTGAGAGAGATTCCTGCCTGCAACCTTGGAGAAGCCGCTGCCAGTCTGTGAAGACAATACTGAGCTAGATAGACCAATGGTCTGACTCAGTATATGGCAGCTTCCTATGTTCCTATGTTCCTATTGCCTGGGCTGGCAGTATAAAAGAACACGTTGCCCTGGTGGCAAGTTTGCTAGTGGGGTCACCACCGAAAGGGTGACTCCAAGGTGGGATGCCCCTTTGGGAACCACAAGGGTGAGGGCTCTACTCTGCCTGCTGGGAGTACAGTTTTAGCTGTTTAATTATGTTTCTGAGTGAGGATGTGGAGCTGGGGAGAGCCGGGGGGGGCTTCAATTAGCGTGGTTATGGGTTGGGGAAGGTATGGCATGGGGCCTCATTTGCACCAGGAGAGGGGAAGAGTGGCTCAACATCGGATTCCTATCCCTTCTTCTGGCTGTTCCCATAATAGGAGGGTTCTTGGCTGCCTTACCAGCTTGTCCTTTGGCCCTCTGGTGCTGCTGTTTAATGCCAGGTCCTTGGTCCAGAATAAAATCTCTGTCATCCACAATTTAATTCTGGAGGAAGGGGCCGACCTGGTTTGTATTACGGAGACCTGGGTGGGGGCGTTGGGCGAGATTAGTCTTTCCCGTTGTGTCCACCTGAGACACAGCGTCAGCACATGCTGGAGGACTGGGGAGGGGGTTGCTGTAATTTATAAAAGCTCTATTTTCCCTTCTAGGCCTCTCTGAGGGCGATGGAGCAAGCTGGACCTTAAGATCGTCTTCAGAAGCCCTGCTCCAATTCCCACTGCCAAACAAAGTGAGGCAGGTGAGGTGGCTACTCGGGAGAGGGCCTTTTCGGTGGTTATGGAACAGCCTCCCCAGTGACATTCCATCACTTTGTTCTTTTAGATACCAGGTGAAGACCATTTTGTTCACTCAGGCTTTTTAAAATTGATTTTTAAAAAACAAGTTTTTAAATTGTTTTGTATTGTGTGGGGAGGTGTTGTGATTTGATGTGTTTGATGGGTTTTTATTGGTTGTGTTGTAAGCTGCCCAGAGAACAATTTGTTATGGGGTGGCTAACAAATAAAGTTGTTTATTTATTAATTTATTATTATAAATTAATAAATTAAATTTATTAATTTATAATAATAAATTTGGCCCTGGGCCAAATTGGGAGGGGCGGTATCAAATTCAATAAATAAATAAAAATAAATAATAATAATAATTTATTAGGATAGGATCTCCTTTACCCTAGCTCTTGTGGTAACTTCCTAGGATAAAACCACAAAAAATACCATGTATGACTCATGCATTTATAATGCTTAACTTAGAAATCTGATTTTCTGTCCTCATGGGTCCTTTTTACATTGAGAAACCATCTTTAATGCAATCTGCTTGAAAGATGGACATGATTCAGTTCTAAGTGTGGATTTTAAAATGTCTTAATGCATTATATTCAGATCATCTTTTAGAGTATGTTATTTTTAAAGAAACACACACACACATATATATGTGTGTGTGTGTGTTTCTTTAAATATATATATATATATTACACAATCTCCCAAAAATCAGATATAATTTTTATTTTTAAAAACATTTTTTATCCACCCCAGTATTATGTACAGAAGATTTGGTTTTGCTATGTTTCAAGAAAATGCATGAGAATTTAAAAAGAAAGAGAGAGAGAAAGAAATCAAAGAATTCTGAGAACAAAAGATGATAAAGGGTTTAGATTGCAGGATATATTTGGAAAGGTCGAAAGCACTAGGCATCCTCAGTGAAGAGAAAAAAAGATGACAGGAGACATGATAATAGTCTTCAAGCACAGAAAAAGCCACTGTAAAGAACAGGGGGACAATGGAACTCCTTCGGCCTTTCCTACCAAAGGCAGGGGAAGTGCCAATTGAATCCATTTGTAAAGTCAGGTTTTTAAAAAGTTGATAAAAACTCTTCTTGCTTTTTCCACTGCTGTAGAAGCAGTTACCTGAGGAATTAGGGTTCCAAGCTTTGATTAATTTAATTGGTTTAATTGGTTAATCAGTTTGTTGATTACATTGGTGGGATCCAATTTTAATTGGTGAAATCAACATTTGTTTGAACAGGAGGGCAAAGGGCACATGCTGATGTTGTGACTCATGAGGCAAAAGGGCACACAGTAATTTTCTGACAAAGCTCTTTGGGCTCATGTTTATTTCTTAAAGGCTATTTTGTTTACTGTGATGGAAAATGAAACAGAAAATGTTTAAGATGGACTTTCCTTCTACCAATATGTGGCAGCTCTTGCTTATGAAATTGTATGGTTTTTTCACACTGGCTGCCATCCAGACGAAGGCTGTGCTGGCGCTATGGGAAAGGGGCAATTTTAGCTAATTTCCCCTTCCCCCTAAAGCCCACTATGACCCCCTCATCAAAAAGTGTATTGCGGTCTGCCGACCATAAAAAAGCAAAACAGACGAAACAAACCTGAATTAAAACAAGAGTAGAATCTAGTCTAATTGTAAAATACAGGATGGCTCAGCACAGCTTGGCCACTCTCTATTATTCAGTTATTATGCATATTTTCCTGTTCACACCTGCCTCCATATTTGTTTCCTCCCTCTGTTTCGCCTGAGTGGAAGTTTAGACTGCATCCTCCTTGGAACACAGGCTTATCCGCTTATACTTTGTATAGAACCATGCACATTGATGGATTAAAAAAATATATATATATTAGTGTGGTGCAGTGGTTAGAGTATTGGACTAAGACCGGGGAGAGAGACCCGAGTCCAAATCCCCTTTCAGCCATGAAACTGTCTGGGTGACTCTGGACCAATCACTTCTCTCTCAGCCTAACCTGCCTCACAGGGTTGTTGTCAGGATAAACATAACCACGTTCACCACTCTGGGCTCCATGGAGGATGAGCAGGATATAAATGTAAAGATGATTAAAGAAGTAATAAAGATGTACTGTATAACTCACTTTTCAATGCATAATTCTCAAAGCAAGGGCCAACACTTAAATAAAATAAAATTAAAAACCACTATAATGATATCAAAAAATTGCAAGTCTTTTATTTTAGCCACAGTCAGAATAACTAAACCACAGAAGGCCTGGGTGAACATGATATCTGGATCTTTTACACTGTGGCAGGAACCTGGTCCCAAAGGGTAAGGCCCATGACTCGGGACACAAGCTGTGACTGGGTATTTCAATGTAGTTTTCAAGTCTAGGCATGCAAACTTGTTGGCCCATGACAGCTGTGGATTGATGTCACTCATGCCACATCCCTATCCATGGTCAGTCAATGCCATCTCTGTGGACCACCATGGGCAGGACTCAGTCCCTGCAAACACTCAGAGAGGGTGGTTAAGGGGCTATGCCAAAAGTTCAATACAGCACTGAGAGGAGTAAAAATATTTCTGGTGCCTACGGCAGGAAATCCTCTGCCCTCAGACACACGTACCATGGGGTAAAAGTAAAATAAACTGGAAAACTGATCATTTTTCCTCCTTTATGTGAATGTATGTATCCTGTTCGGGCCTTAAAAGAAAGGGATTCAGAAGCATCACCCCTGGAATGCAGAATGTTGGTGTTCCAATCACAGAAGGGATCTATCCCCCAGAACAACCTCTCTGCTGACAAACGGTGCCACCATGGACAGCAATGGAGTGGAGCTTCTGAGCACATCAGCAGAGGGGCAGAGCCGCAGATCAGAGATCCTCTTACCCCTGGACTTCCGGGCCAAAGTCCAGGGCCTCCACAGCCCCTGGGGGCCACTAAATCTTCTTTAGTCTCTCCCGGGTGGTGTGGTTGCCCGGCTGAGCATGATAATGCTTAATTTGTGGTGGGGGGCTCCAAAGGCCTTTAGGTCCAGGCTCCAAAATTACCTAGGTGCACTTCTGCTTCCGAGTCCATTCATAGGAACACAGGAAGCTGCCATAGACTGAGTCAGACCATTGGTCTATCTAGCTCAATAGTGTCTACACAGACTGGCAGTGGCTTCTCCAAGGTTGCAGGCAGGAATCTCTCTCAGCCCTATCTTGGAGATGCTGCCAGGGAGGGAACTTGGAAGCTAAATGCTCTTCTCAGAGTGGCTCCATCCCCTGAGGGGAATATCTTACAGTGCTCACTCTTCTAGTCTCCCATTCATATGCAACCAGGGTAGACCCTGCTTAGCTAAAGGGACAAGTCATGCTTGCTACCACAAGACCAGCTCTCCTCTCATTCTTGGGAACACCGTACACAGCTCGCTTCTCCTTCCGTTTGATAATGCCTGAACAGGGCTTTCAAGTTGCCTCATACCGAGGCAACTCATTGGTCCACCTAGCTCAGCATTCTTTTCTCTGACTGGGCAGCTCTCCTCCCATATGGAGAGGTCTTTCTCAGCCCTGCTTCCTGAGATCCTTTCAGTGGAGTTGCCAGGAACGGAACCTGGGACTTGAGGCATGCAGAGCATCTGCTCTGCCTGTGAGCAAGAGCCCTTTCCCTCATAGTCCAGAACTTTCCATCTATTGGTTCTCAAACATTCCCACCTGAGGCTGCTCACCTCATCCTGCTCAACGCATGGATAATCCTCATGGCTACCTCTACCCCCAAAGGGGAGGGGAGCTGGTCTTGCAGTAGTGAGCATGGATTGTTCCCTTTGCTAAGCAGTGTATGGCCTGGTTTGCATTTGGATGAGTAACGACAAATAAAAACTAAGTTATTCCCCTTAGGGTAGGGGTTCCCGACAGGGGGTACAAGTAGTTCCCAACAAGGGGTACTCGAAGGGCTCCCAGGGGGAACTCATGGTCCTCCTGTTTCACCACACAGCAGTCATGCAATCCGGATGAATTTACTCATAAGAATTCTTACTGAAATTATTAATTTGGGGAGGGGTACTTATGAATAACTTAATCTGGACATAAGCCAATAACTGGTGAGACCCCTGCTAACTGAGCACAGACACACACCTTTTAAAGTGCTGATTCTCTTCTATTTAGCAGTGGGAGAGTAACTGGCCCTATCCATCCCCAGCACAGCATCCCTCCAGTGGCTGTTGCTGGTGTCTACCTTAAATTGCTTTTTAAATTGTGAGCCCCTTGTGACAGGGAACCATCTTATTTATGTATTATTTATTTTTTATATGTAACCCGCTTTGAGAACTTTGGTTGAAGAGTGGTATATAAGTATTAGTAGTGGTAGTAGTAGTATAAAGTGAAGTGTGCCGTCGAGTCGGTGTCGACTCCTGGAGAACACTAAGCCCTGTGGTTGTCTTTGGTAGAATACAGGAGGGGGTTACCATTGCCTCCTCCCACACAGTATGAGATGATGCCTTTCAGCACCTTCCTATATTGCTGCTGCCCAATATAGGTGGGATTCACACCAGTGGGGATTCAAACTGGCAACCTCTGGCTTGCTAATCAAGTCATTTCCCGCTGTGCCATTAGGTGGCTAGTAGTAGTGTAGCCTCTCTCAAAAAACTGTAACATTTAGATCTGTGAACGAACACACACACACACACACAAATCCCTGACAGTTTGCAACGGGTTTGTTTAAAAAGAATGGGAACCCCTGCCTTAAGGGAAGAAGATGGGCTACACACCTAAATGAGGTTGTAGCTCAGTGGAATATGTATTGCATGCAGAAGGTCCCAGGTTCAATCCCTGGCAGCATCTCCAGGATTGGGAAAGACTCCTGCCCGAAACCTTGGAGAGCCACTGCCAGTCAGTGTAGACAATACTGAACTAGATGGACCAATGGTCTGACTCAGTATGCAGCAGCTTCCTATGTTACTAGTAGTTATTTTAAAATAACCTAATGTCGTGCTAGGTGCTGTACAGCTCAAACAAAGACAAACCCCAGAGAACAGCTCACAATCTGACAAACTAGACAGAAAAGGGATAAGAGAACAGGAAGGGATAATTGAAAAAGTTTCTTTTTAAGTGCTGTAGAAGAAGCTCTTGTCAGTATCAAGAGTAAAGACAGCTGTCAGGAAGGGAAAGCCAAAGAGAAGAGGTAGATTTTAAGAAGTTTTTTAAGAGACAAGAGTGTAGCAGCATAATGTACGAGACAAGATAAAAATTACCAACTGCAAGAGGAGAAGGAGGGGGAGGGAAGGAGAAGCCGTAAATGAGCAGAGATGAGTAGACATGTCTAACAGGATCTGAAGAGTGCAGAAAATAAGACATAGAATAATGAGAGATCAAGGATAATACTGGTACTAAGGAAAAATATCGGGCACAGAAGAAGAGAAGTGCATTTCGGCAGGTGGGGACAAGCCATGTCCCATATGATAGATCTCTGGACGAGAAATAATGTTATTTCTTCACATTAACACTTCCATCCTAAACTTATTTTCTCTGAAGCAAGACCTATTGATTGAGTGGAGTCTATTCCCTACCCCAGTTCTGCCAGTGACAGACTGAAGTCGGCATTCAGGTAGATAGATGATAATCTTAAAAATCCCTCTGACAATGTGAAAAGTGATTTTCCTTCAAGTAACATGAAAGTGCTTTTCCTTCAAGTTCCCACACCACTGCATCATAAGTAAGGGGGAAGGAGCCACTTGTCAAGGGGGTGGTTCCCCCCCACCCGCCACCACCGGCACCACTTAAAACCCAGGAAGACAGACAGTTGTGTAAACAGGCTGATGGCTGTCAAGGCGTATCATCAAGACCACTTCAGGTAAGTGGGAGGTCTGGCTTTTTCAAGACTATAGGTCTAAACCCATGTTGCATTCAATACAATCTATCTACAGTGTATGCAACGTACAGACCTGTATGCACATACAGGTAATCACATACGTTCAGCACAAATCAGGGTATAGAGATGTAATTGGGCAGATGTGTTCAAAGAACATGGACCACCCTGGGTTTCCCACCGCCACTCACCTGCCACCTCTACAGTGGCCCCACAAGGCCCACCACGCCCCATGCCCTGCTCCTGCAGCCCCTCCTCCTGCTGCCACCACAGCCCTCTCTGTCTCCCGCCACTGCAAAAATAAAGGAGTGGGTGGGTTCAGGGCTTCCTATGCCACTGACACACACACAGCAGTATACTTCCTATCTGTACCCAAGTTAACTTTTAAAGTGAACACATCAATACTAAAGCCTGTATACAGACATCTTGGTGCTCAACGAGCAACATAATGCCTGAAAAGGACTCATCTTGAACAGGAATGGGTTGAAGCCAGCAGAGTCTGCTCTCGAAAGATTTGATAGATCCTGCAGCTAAGGAGATCCAGCCCTTCAAAAACGCTGGAGTGAATTCCTGAATCCAGGATATCTAGGAGTCAAATCTCAGAAAAGGGTAGTTCTTTTCTGTAGTTCAATCCAGGCTCATGGGGTTGGCAAGTTCAGACAAATCTTTGCACATTCAGTAGAATACCCGGAGAGAGAGCATACCCCTTATGCACACCTCTCTGCTTGGAGGCCTCTTTACCCCATCATATGGGGAGTCTGAAAGGTAGGATTGCCAAGAGTGTGAAGCAGGGGTTCCCAATCTTGACTCCACAGATGTTATGGGACTACAACTCCCATCATCCCCCATCTCTCTCTCTCTCTCTCTCTCTCTCTCTCTCTCTCTCTCTCTCTCTCTCACACACACACACACACACACACACACACACACAAGTTCCAGACTGAATGACTGAAAAGGACTAGTTAAATAGGGCTGGGAGGAAAACATCAACCAACAACAACTTTTGGAAGATGGTGTTAGCAGCACAGCAAGCACCAGAAAGTTCTCAGATCAACATGAATTTCACACCAGAGAGAGAGAGAGAGAGAGAGAGAGAGAGAGAGAGAGAGAGAGAGAGATATGCAAAGGAGGCAGACACAGTGCCTGCCTGGCTGATCCCACAGAAATGTAAAGCACTTTGAGTACAATGAATAAATTATGTTGTTATCTAGAAAAAGTATGAGGGAGGTGTGATATAAGCGCAACTGTTGGTGAGTTAAAAATGTCCTCCTGGGAACACCAGCATGTTGTCCCGCTCATCATTGTCATCGTCATCTGAATTCATCATTATCATCGTCATTGTCATCTGAATTACAGGAAGGACTTGAATCAGCGGCAAGAAATCTTGTAGCATGATCCTAAATGCTTCCCCCTGCCTTCCAGAATCAAAAGGCCTTGTTGTCACAAAACAGAACGTAAGGTGGCAACCGTGTGTCAGGACTGCAGCACGCCTCTGGGGATAGACAGGGAGCAGAGATGGGCTGCAGGAGGCTGCTCCTCCTGGGGAGCTGGGGTGTGTCTCTAGGCATGGGCAAGATGAAGCACTGCACTGCAGGGGAGGGAACGAGAGAGTGAGGTGGTCCCAGAGATGGGTGAGGCGGCCCTGGCAGCCAGGCAGCACAGTATTTTGGGATCCATGTGCCCTATTATAGCTCCACCCCCTAGTTGGAACAACATTAATTCATCATGCCGAGGAGCCTCGCAAACTATTTTCTCCCTAGGCACCACACAAGCTAGAGACAGCCCTGCCTCTCTGTAATTGGGATTCCCAGGTATTGTTGACTACAACTCCTATCATCCCCACCCAAAACCCACTGCAGCTGCAGGTGAGGGGAGTTGCAGTCAACAACATCTGGGAACCTCCATTACAAGGCACACTGCTCCAAATCAGTTGTGAGGCTAAAACACTGACCACACATTTTGTTGTTGTTGTTGGGGGTCACATTCTCCTGTCAGGAGTGTCTGGGGGAGGAGTGCCCCCTCAGACAGGTAGTTCCCCCACCCCCACCTGGCCCTGACTTTCTGTTTCAGAACTCTAACATGCGGGACACAGGTTGCCCACCCAGAAATGCAACGTGTGCCTTTTGTGGCCCTCCTCAGATTTTCTTCTGGTGTCCCCATTGTCTCCTGTGTAGGCAACTGGGCAGGGGGGTGGAATTCTCTGGAACAGTAAGATCCTAGTTGGTTGACACATCAAAATATCTGAAGAAGTAAGATATACATTTACCGCATAGGTGGTGGGGGTGTTTCCCCGAGGCCTTTTTTCACCTGGGCCACCCACCAGCTCCCACAAAAGATGTCAAAGCCGTGGGTCTGCCTTCCCCTGCCCATCACCTTGGCCTCCCCCTTGTTCTGGATCTGGGCTGCCCCTCCTCACAAGCTGCTGCCACTCATATTCCACAGAAAGAATGTCTGCAAACGCACTCGACTCCTGCCTTAATAAAGAGCCGCGGCTTCAGAAGGAAGGTTGAAAGCAACCCTGAAGTGAATCTCGAGTGCTAAATGCAGGAAGAGTGAAAAGATCTGATAACCCCCTTTGAAAGCACCTGCTTCCAATAAACACGTGAATTACAGGCCCTGCCAAGGATTTCTGTTGATTGAAACAGCATCCAGCCCCTTATTCTTCCCAACAAGAAGAAAAGAGGACGAAAGGGAAGGAAACGGGGGCTGAGACGAAAACACTCATTAGTTGTTGCCATTTTGTTTTTGCACTTAATGGAAAAAATGCCTCTTTCCCCTCCACGCTTTCCAGAACCCTTCTCAAAATGCCAACTCCTTTTCAAGTATTCTTCAACCTGCACAATACTGAAGTCACGTTTGGCAGCATCCCTTCTAGGGCTGGTACATAACAAAGGCCTATTTGCAGAGAGGGATATTTATTTCGAAGCTTTATACCCTGCCTTTTGGTCAAATTATCTCCAAGGGGCTCTCCCATCTTTCTGGTATTCCTGTGACTGCTATTTATCTTACAGGCCCAACAGAAACAGCCCCCATCCCCTGGAAGCAATTGGCTGCATTAACTAATCCACGTGGTTTTATTTTATGACATTCAGTCACACCACTGTATGATGCATCTCAGGGCAACAGCAACCTCATGACCAAGGAGTGATCTTCTTTCCTAGGGAAACACCTATACACTCTGGGCAGCCAAAAATCCATGCATTCACAATGCAAACTTTTACTACTCATGCAGGCAAATTAAATATGCAGAGAAGGCACAGCCCCTTGGTTTACGATGCTGCTCAAAAGGGCACCTGAGTGCGACACTGGTCATCTTCTCTTCTCATCTTCTCTTGGCTCGAGATTCCTCAGTAGATCCCGGCTTATCCTTGCACCTCCCCATTTCTCATCATCCCCACCACACCTTCCTCTGTGACCCCTCAGTTCCACTGCCACCTCCAATCTGCTTTTTTAAAAAACCACCACAACTAACCAATAGGACCATCCACTCACTCCCATTTGCACAGTGGCATGTAGTTCACCCAACAGGAGCCCAAAGAGGAGAGCTGGTCTTGTGGTAGCAAGCATGAATTGTCCCCTTTTCTAAGCAGGTTCCACCCTGGTTCACATTTGAATGGGGGACTACATGTGTGAGCACTGCAAAGGATGCCCCTTAGGGGATGGGGCTGCTCTGGGAAGAGCAGAAGGTTCCAAGTTCCCTCCCTGGAATCTCAGGATAGGGCTGAGAGAGATTCCTGCCTGCAACCTTGGAGAAGGCCACTGCCAGTCAGTGTAGAAAATACTGAGTGAGATGGACCAAGGGGCTGACTCGGTAGAAGGCAGCTTCCTATGTTCCTATGAATTATCTTGAGCCTGTTTCCCCACCAGACTAGGCACAAAACATAACAACAGTGTGCCTGGATGAAGGTGAGTGGAGAGGTTCAAATGGAATGTCTATAGGGATTCCTCTGACCCCCAGTATGGGCCTATTTGAGGCGGGATCGGAGGGACTGAGGAGGAGCCTCATGGAGACCTAATAGCACATCAACTTTGGGTCCCAATGAGTGGGCCACCTGGGAGGATACTGATTCCAGCCAGGGCCCATCATTGCAAAGATCAGCATACCTGGAATTGAGGGAAGTAGCTTCTTCACCCCATAGCCTGCTACATCTCTTAAGGTGATGGAAAGTTCAGCAGGAGGTCCTGATAGATGGAGCCAGGGGCTGAGGAGGCCACGGGATGTGGTGATGGCCACTAGCTTGAATGGCTTTAAGATGGGCTTAGACAAATTCATGGAGGACAAGTCTATCAATGGCTACTAGTCTGGTGGCTTTGGACCACCAGCCCGAGAAGCAAGGTGCCTCTAAATACCAGTTGCCGAGCAGCAAGAGTAAGAGAGAGGGCATGCCTTCAGTTCTTCCCTGTGGGCTTCCCAGAGGCATCTGCCGGTCCACTGTGGGAAACCGGATGCTGGATTAATGGGCCTTGGGCCTGATCCAGCAGGGCTGTTCTTATGTAGTCATGAGGATGAGGAAAGCATGACAAGAGGATGACACATGGCCATCACATCATGAGCTTTAGTGTTTCACCGTGCGACTCTGCTAGCAAGTTAAGAGTTGGCTTTCCCTGAATATCACAGACTCGTCCCCGTCATAACCACGTAGCAGAACTGCTGTTTCTGCAGAAAGAATTTCCCTTCTGATCTTTGTGGTTTCTTTTATCCCTTCGACATCCATTGAACACAGAGGCCACATAATGTATGAAAATGATGGCATTTGATCTTCGGACGTCAACATGTCTGTGGCCTCTGGGCCGAATCCCATTATTAAGACGTCCACCTGGCTGGGGCAGGCATGAGAGACGAGACCTCCAGCTTGGCATTAATCAAGACTTCCTGCCCATCCCGGTTCCAAACAACGTCCTCAGGCATCTGGATCATGCGAAGCCTCAAACACTCTTGAAGGATCATGAGCCAGCCACTGCCAGGGCTGATTTATTAAGGTGGTCACATAGACAGGTGCTTTCCCACAGTGAACAACAAGGATAACATTCAAGACTGACAGTTACCGTAATCCTTTTTATGGGCTCAGAGCAGAAGCAAGGATTCATTTTGGACTCCTTATGTCAGGTTCGGAGAGAGATGTGAATTAATAAGCCTGTCAGAAAGAAGATAACAAGGTCACCTCCACTCAGAAAATTAAGACAAGGTACAGGATGGATTTCCTGAAAGAAAGGATCCTGTGGGGCTAAGAGATCTCCAGATACTGGGGGTCATGGGCAGAACAATGTTTCACAGGAGCCACTGTCAATATACGTGCATGGATGGTGCAGCGTCCTCAGCATATCGATTTATCTCTGTGTCCAATTGTCGAGATAGTTTTGCACAAAATGCTGCACCTTTACATTTTCTGTATGACTGGCACTAACAGAAGTCTTCTGTTGTCCCTCTTCCTGGCAATTGTCACATCTCTTTCTGATTGTTATTGCAGCCTTTAAAAAGAGGCCACCTCCAGCCTTGGAGGCAAGATGCCTCTAAATACCAGCTGCAAGGGAGGAACAGCAGGAGAGAGGGCATGCCCTCACCTCTCACCTGTGGGCTTCTCAGAGGCATCAAAGAGAGAGGGAGCTGTAATAATGGGTGGCGTAGCTTATCCTCACATCGTCTTGGCAAATTCACATATGGGTATTGACAGAAAGACCAAATTTCTGGACATGTTAAATGACTGTGCCTTAGAACAGTTGGTCATGGAACCAACCAGAGAGAAGGTGACCTTGGACTTAATCCTGAGTGCTGCCCAGAACCTGATGCAAGATGCCAAAGTTGTAAAACCATTAGGGAGTAGGGGCCATAGTGTGATCCAATTCAGCTTATATGCGAGTGGAGTACTGCCAAGGAAGACCAACACAGATGCTTTGGACTTCAGAAGAGGAAACTTCTAAAAAATGAGGGGACTAGTAAAAAGAAAGTTGAAAGGGAGCGTCAGGCAGGTCAAATCACTCCAGAAAGCATGGAACTTATTCAAAACCCCAATAATAGAAGCTCAGTTGGCATGTATACCAAGAAGGAGGAAAGGTACCATCAAGTTCAGGGGGACATCAGCATGACTATCAAGTAGAGTCAGGGATGCTATAAAAGGGAAGAAGACTATCTTCAGAAAATGGAAGTCCTGCTCAAATAAAGAGAACAGAATGGAACATAAATGCAAGGAGACAATAAGGGATGCAAATAGGTGGAGCGTATAGCTAGAAGTGAAATGGGGGATAACAAAAACTTATTTAAATATATCAGAAGCAAGAAACCTGCCAGGGTGGTGGTTGGATTCTTAAATAATGAGGGCATGAAAGGGGTTAATAAGGAGGATAAGGAGATTGCAGAGAAGCGGAATGAGTTCTTTGCATCTGTCTTCATGGTGGAAAATACTGACCATATTACCCACTCAGCTTCTCAGGCTTGATGGCTGAAGAACAGGGCCATTCTGAGCTGATGAGGGAGGATGTTCTAAACTTTCTTGAAATACTTAACAATTAACAAATCGCCAGATTCAGATGGCATCCACCCAAGAATTCTGAAGAAACTCAAATGTGAAATTGCTGCTCTCTTAGCAAAGATATGTATCTTGTCCCTACCATCTGGCTTTGTTAACAGAGGACTGGAAAGTAGCTAACGTAACTCCAATTTTCAAAAGGGGATCCATGAGGGATCCAGGAAATTACAGGCCAGTTAGCTGAACTTTGGTACCAGGTAAATTGATGGAAAGCATACTTAAGTACAAAATTGTAAACATATAGTAGAACAGGCCTTGCTGAAGGAGAACCAGCATGCTTTCTGCAAGAGCAAGTCTTGCCTCACGAACCTTTTGGAGTTCTCTGTGAGTGCCAACAGGCATGTGGTTGAAGGTGATCCAGTTGGCATAGTATACTTGGACTTCCAAAAAGCATATTGATGAAATTGCCCACCAAAGGCTCTTGAGTACACTTAGCAGTCATGGGATAAGGGGACAGGTTCATGTGTGGATTGGAAATTGGTTGAAGGACAGGAAACAGGGGGTGGGAATAAATTGATAGTTTTCACAATGGAGAGTATGCTAGTCTTGGACCATAATAAAGATGACTGACTGACTGATTGATTGACACAATGGAGGGAAGTGGGGTCCCCAGGGGCGTAGCAAGGTTGGAGTGGGCCCAGAGACAAGATTTTAAAATGGGCTCCCCCCTCAATGAAGCTCAGCTCATGAAGTAAAGAAATCTTAAATGAGGCTGAATAGTGGTAACAAAAAGCATAGTAAAGTTTATATAGATATAGATATAGATATAGATATAGATATAGATATAGATATAGATATAGATATAGATATAGATCCTATGTGCCACAATAGAACATCATCCTAAATTATTTTTTTAAAGGTTTTGTAAATTGTGGATGATGCAAGTCATTTAATGGTCCTAGAGAAAGACATGCTGTTCTGGTAGCTCCAGGTCTTAACACACACATCCATTTCGGAGGATGAATACAACTGAAGGAAGCCTGGTGGGGGAGTCAGTCATGTGACTTGCCTCGGGGGGGGCAAGGCAGTGGGCCCCCAGACAACTGTCTCCCCTTGCCCTATTATAGTTACGCCCCTGGGGGTCCCCCAGGGATCGGTACTGGGACCAGCGCTCTTTAACTTGTTCATAAATGACCAAATTTTCAGATAACACTAAATTATTTAGGGTAATGAAATCTAAAACAGATTGTGAGGAGCTCCAAAAGGATCTCTCCAAACTGGATGAGTGGGTGACAAAATGGCAAATGCAGTTCAATATAAGCAAGTATAAAGTGATGAATCTTGGAGCAAAAAAACCCCAGCTTCATATAGACACTGATGGTGTCTGAGTGGAGAGCGACTGACCAGGAGAGATATCTCGGGTTCATGTGCTCGCTTCGGCAGCACATATACGAAAATCGGGGTCATGGCAGGGAGCTCATTGAAAGTGTCGACTCAGTGTGTGGCAGATATGAAAAAGGCAAATTCTATGCTAGGAATAGAGACAGAGAGAACATTTTCTCCCTCTCTCACAACCCTAGAACCAGAGGTCATCCCATGAAACAGAAGGCTGGGAATTTTAGGATCAACAAAAGGAACTACTTTTTCACACGGCATGTAATTAATCTATGGAATTCTCTGCCATGGGATGTGATGATGGTCACCAGTTTGGATGGCTTTAAAGGGGGCTTAGACAAATTCATTGAGGTCAGGTTGATCAATGGCTACTAGTCTGATGGCTTTAGGCCACCTCCAGCCTCAGAGGCAAGATGCCTCTAAATACCAGTTGCAGGGGAGCAACAGCAAGAAAGAGGGCATGGTCTCACCTCTTGCCTGTGGGCTTCTCAGAGGCATCTGGTGGGCCACTGGGTGAAACAGGATGCTGGACTGAGTGGGCTTTGGGCATGTTCCAGCAGGGCTGTTCTCAGAGGCAATTTTAGGACTGGGCCACGGGGATCTGGCCTGCTTATCCCCCACTGGGAAGGGGCTCCAAACATTCTGCTCCATGGCGTCAGCTGCCCGTGGCCACCCCAGCAACTGTGCATGCAGCACGCCTGGCCTGCCTGTAGGCCAACAAGATGACGATGAGCAGTGCTGGCAGCAGCGGGCATTTGCACAGGCCACTGCCACAGTGTTACTTAGTTGTATGTGAGGAGGCAGGGGTCTCAGTGGGGATGGGGCCACGCCACTGCTAGCAGCCGTGCTGTCTGTGTGCTCTGCCTCCGCCACGCTGAAACCCAAGTGAGATAGCCGCCTCTCACTGCCGGTAGGGGGGTGGATGTGCTTTGCTGCAGGCCGGGCAGTGAGAGGGGCCTTGTCGTGGCAGAGAGGATTCCTGCTGCTGCTGCTGCTGCTGCTGAGCACTTCAGCCGGCTGTGTGCACCGCACATGCCTCAGCCTCTCCGCCTGCCTGCCTCTTGTGCTGCTGCTGGGCAGGCTGCTGCAGCCAAGAGCAGCCAACCACATGACAGCAACTCTGCACACGTTGCGAGGAGCCAAGGGAGCAGCCACAGCAGCAGCAACGAAGCTGGCGAGTGTGACGAAGAGTGAGAGCTGCAAGGGGAAGGGGCCATCAGGGGCTCTCTGCTCTCCACCAGTCCAGCAGCCGCCAGGGAGCGAGTGAGCCAAGAAAGCCACAGCCAACAAGCTGAGTCAAAGTCATTGAAACAGTAACTGTTCTACTTATTACCAGTTCTCCTTTTCTATAGCTCTGTGGCTACCTGTGGGTCAGGGTCTTGGGGGAGGGGGGAGGACTGGTTTGGGGTGGGTGGGGGGAGAGAGGGATTTTGGAAAAGATTCAAAATCTTTTTGAATCAGTTAAGAATTGGACTCCTTGGTGACAGGGGGGCGCGGAGTGGGGAAAGAAACATGTGGGATGGGAATATTTTAAGTTGCATCATGTTGAAATGTTTCTGCTAATGCTTATTTGCATAAATATACCTGTTTATATTCTTACATTCTTGTGAATTCAGTTGCTATTTGTGCCATCAAGAATTCACGTGTTTAAAAATAATGCATGTGTCATGGTGTATGTGTGGGATGATGATGCTTAATGCAGCGGGGGGTGGGGCTCCGGAGGCCTTTAGGTGATGATGGTTAAGTTGGGGGGGGGGGCTCCAAAGGCCTTTAGGTCCAGGCTCCAAAATGACCTATTTGCATCCCTGGCTGTTCTTATCTGGTAGACTAGATAGATCTTGGGACTGATCCAGCAATGATTTTCTTAAGTTCTTACATTCTTGTGTTTTAAAAGATGATGAAGAAAAACTTCTGTGGATGGTAAATGTGGGTCATTGTACCCATTTATTGAAACTCCTGGTTTAACAACTAATTTATTTTCACCAACCGGTTTATTTTCACTGAAGCCTAGCAACACATGAACTTAAGAAGCTTCTTTTGACCAAGTCAGACCATTGGTCCATCCAACTCAGTACTGTCTACTCCGACTGGCAGCGGCTGGAGATGTAGGGATTGAAACTGTGGCCTTCTGCATGCAAAGCAGATGCTCTGCCACTGAGCTACAGCCCCATCCTGGGCCTCTCTACTCTGCAATGAACATATTAAGCTTACCTTTTGCCGAGTCAGACCCACAGTCTAGTATCAACCTCTGGAGTGTCTGCTCTAGGGGTGTGCACGGAACTGCTAAAGGCGGTTCAGTTTGAGTTCAGACCAAGTGCAGACTAAACCACCCGGTCCATGAGCCAGTTCATTTGAACTGGCAGCAGTCCGGTCCAAGCGATCAAACTAGGTCTAACAGGTTCAGCCTGGTTCAGATGCTTGTATAGCGGAATCCAGTAAGGATTTTCCTTTACAAGCATTGGGGGGGTTACCTTACATGCCACTGCAGCAGCGTGCCTCCTCTGCACCAGTGGCGGTTCCCCTACGCCCCGCCAGTGCTCCCCCCACCATCAGCCCAGGCTATCACCATGCAAATTTGTCAGGCTGTTGGGGGGAGTGCTGGCGGCGGCCTAGGGGAACTGTCACTGGCCCGCCGCCACACCAGAAGAGCTGCACGGTCACAGCAGCATGTAAGGTAACCTCCTGCCCACCCGCCTGCCCTTTTTAACTCCCCAGATGCTTGTAAAAGGGAATCCTTACCAGATTCCCTTTTACAAGCGTCCGAACCAGGTCAAACCGGTTCAATCCAAACTGGTTTGAGCTCGAACTGATTGAACTGTCTCAGTTCGACTCGAACCTAATTTGAGCTTGAACCAGTTCACACACCCCTAGTCTGCTCTGACTGGCAGCAGCTTTTCGAGGGCTCTTGTAAGGATCTTTCCTGTCCTTTGATCCAAGAAATTTAACTGGAGATGCCAGAAACTGATTCTGGAACCTTTTTATACAAAGTATGCGTTGTACCCACTGTCCTATAGCCCCACATATTACATAATGCAGTCAAGTTTTAATTTTTGTCATCAAGATGTTTATATATAATCTTAAACCTCTAGATTAAATAGAGGCCTTTAAAAAAATAAAATTGCATAATCCAAATGCATTATTTAAAACAAAGGAACAAAGGCTTCGTTTCCCCACCCCCCCACCCCCAGGAAAGGTGGCAGCCCTAAGAATAAGCAGATGTTGACTGTCGATTAAGCCTTTTCTTTCACGCTCTGATTACACAGGCAAACCAAGTTGCCTGTTTTCCAGGTAGTGTTTCCAGGTGTTGGGTTTCATATCTAGCAAGCTCTAGCAGCTGTGAGCTGTTTGTCTTAGAATTCACTTTGCACTTCCTGGGATTACAAATAGTGAGGTCTAGAGCTTGGCATGCAGCCGTGGATGCACAGGCACTCCAAGCCTCAGGCTTATGCCACTGCAAAAACAAAGTCACTGGATGTCACGCCTTAAAGCCCGCTCCCGATGCTGCCTTAGCAATTTCCTTGGGTTGGGCAGCAAAGCTTGTAAACGAAACATCTCCCCACTTCAACTCTCACCTTTGCTTTTCCACCTGCCATCAGAAGCACAGATCTTGGACTGGAGGTCACAGGTGAGGCTAGCAGGGACCCTCCTATAGTTAGCTGGGGTAGCTGAGCCCCCCAGGGAAGATGAGATCAGCTAAGATTCTAGTAGCACTAACAGAGGAGAGGGAAGCTGCAGCCCGTTCTCTAAGACCCAGATGGTCTTGAGAGGAGAGCTGGTGTTGTGGTAGCAAGCATAAATTGTCCTCTTTGCTAAGCAGGGTCAACCTTGGTTTGCATTTGGGTGGGTGACTACATGTGAGTGCTGTAAGATATTCCCCTTAGGGGATGGGGCCAGAGCTCAGTGGAAGAGCATCTGAGGTCTCAGGTTTTCTCCCTGGCAGAAGTGCTTTTAACCCTGGACTTTGGGGCCAAGGTCCAGGGCCTCCACAGCCCCTAGGGGCCCCCAAATCCTCTTTAGTCTGTCCTGGGTGGTGTGATTGCCCAGTGGAGTATGATTGTGCTTAATCTGCAGGGGAAGGAAGGACTCCAAAGTCTTTTAGGTCCAGGCTCCCAAATTACCTAGGTGCACCTCTGCTCCTTGGCATCTCCAGGTAGGGCTGGGAGAGGCTCCTGCAAGAAGACCATCCTGAGCGAGATGGCCAATGGTCTGACTCAGTAGAAGGCAGCTTCCTATGTTCCTGTGCTTCAGATACTTGCTTGCTGGGCCTTGGGAGCAAAGCTTAGTTTAGAAGGAGCTGAGCCAATGTGGAGGGAGGGGAGGAGAAAGCATAGAGGTGGAGGCTGAGTCCTGAACCCTGCACTTTCTAGTTTCTGCATGTGTGTAAACACCACCGACAGTGTTGCAGAATTGGGCTTTTTATTTATTTATTTATTTATTTATTTATTTATTTATTTATTTATTTTTAACAACAACAACAACAACAACAACAATAATAATTTGATTTCTATACCGCCCTTCCAAAAATGGCTCAGGGCAGTTTACACAGATAAATAATAAATACATAAGATGGCTCCCTGTCCCCAAGGGGCTCACAGTCTAAAAAGAAACATAAGCCAGACACCAGCAACAGTCATTGGAGGTACTGTGCTGGGGGTGGAGAGGGCCAGTTACTCTCCCCCTGCTAAATAAAGAGAATTACCACGTTAAAAGGTGCCTCTTTGCAAAGTTAGCAGGGGTTTTTCATACCATCTTAAAGTTGTGCAAACACAGTTATGTGATGCTGCCCATAATTGCCAATGGGCATTATGCTACACAACTGTGTCTGCACAACTTTAAGACAGAGTGGAACAGCTCTATTCCGCAACACAACCAGCAGTGTTCTCTCTCTCACACACACACACACACACACACACACACACACACACACACACACACCAATGCACCAACCACTCATGTTTCACTGCGCGGTATGTCAGCAAGAAAGATGACTCTCAAAATGTCTGACTTTTCTGCTTTCTTAAATTCTTGTGTTTATTGCTTCCTTTTACTGCTAATCTTTTTTTTAAAATGCATTGGATACTTTGGAAAGTACTGAATTGGAGCAGAACCTCAGATGTTGAATGGAATACGGGGGTGTGTGTGTGTACATGTGGGAGATGCATAAGAGAGGAGGTAGTCCTTTGAGACCTTACATGGTATTCTGTCACCAAGAGGTCTTCAGGACCAGCTCCACCCAAGTGGCACCAAGACTGGTATCTGAGAACCTTTTCCATCTCCTCCCCGACACCTGGGGTCCAATGGAGGGACACATGGGATGGGATGCGTTTGGCTATGGCACATCAGCCAGTGGTGCCCTGCCCAGCTCCATCTGTGCTGGCCTTAATCTATGTGCTTTAATGATTATTTTCTTTTCAAATGGACTGTTGGCTGCCTTTGGGATCTTTTAAGGCAGAAAGGTGGTGGGTACAGACTTTAATATATGTGCCCCCAACTCCTTCGCCTGACCAAGGGCTTGCTCACAAATGTATGCTCAGCATGTGATGACTGCAACATCAAGTGATACCTTGCATTTGTGGAACAGCCCATACAGATAGAGCCTGCTTATCACTCTGCATCACCCCATTGGAAGAAACATAGGGAGCTCCCTTATACTGAGTAAGAACATTGGTTCATCTAGCTCAATATTGTCTACTCTGACTGGCAGTGGATCTCCAGGGTTACAGATATGGATCTTTTCCAGCCATACCTGGAGATGACAGGGACCAAACCTGGGGCCCTTCAGCATGCGAAACAGATGCTCTGCCACTGGGCTATGGCCACACCCCTCAAACCCAATGCATTCAACCTGGAGGCAGTTTACATATTCAGCCATGAATGATGGGAAATCAGGCAGAGAACACGCATATATGTGCAGTGGCTTTAGCCATGCAATGGACCTGGTGCCACCTTGAGGACGCAATGCACTGCCCTTCTTCCCCATCCCTACAATGAAGGAGATAGGAATTGCCATCCAGAGTAGGATGGCCCTACTTTTGCCATGGTCATTATTTGCAGAAAGCCAATGGGGTAATAAGCATCCATTCAACCAGTGAGTTCGTTGAAGAGCTGCCCTGTCAAGAGCATGAGAAGGGAACTGTGCACCAAGACTGCCCAAGGAGCCCTTCCCACCTTTAAGGGGACAGACAGGATTGTAGCACCAAAAGGTTCTTCACCCACAATGTGAATCAAGACTTGCAATTTGTGTTACAACACACACACACACACACACACACACCCTAGCACATCAAGTTGCCTCCCTTGCCACAGAGGTATATCTGTCCTCCAGCTTATGCCTCTCTCATTATGAATCAGGTGGGCTGTCTGCTTCTTCTATATTATAAAAGGACATACACCGCTATATATACATACAAAAGTTCACCCCTCACTATACCAAAAATGGAACTGCTCCAGGGATTTGGGAGAGGGAGGAATTTGCATTGGTGACTGCACTTGGGTCCCATTGACTTTTCCACAGTTCAAACTTTGAAGGCTTTTAATGTGGCTTGGTCTGAACTTTGGAAAAGTCAATGGGGCACAAGTGCATTCACCAATGCAAATTCCTCCCTCTCCCAAATCCCCAGAGCAGGGATTTTTCTGTTGCCAAAGAGACTGTTGCCAAAGAGAAATATGCATGCATGTTTGGAAGTACAATCAAGCTACCTCCAAATCTTCAAAATAAGATCTTAAAATCTTATGTCCGTCTTCATCTGAAGATTATGCAGTAAGCATCTCGCCAAATGTGCATGCAAAAACCAAAGACAATCCGAGTTTTGGTAACATTATTCCAGTGAGAGAAAGCACACATCAGTAGACACACAACTGCAGCTTAAATGAACTTGAGCACTGTTTCAGTTTTTCTGTGGTACCCAGAAGATGTACAACACAATGGTGAATGCCCTCAATGTGACCAATTCAGTACTTTCCAAAGTATCCAATGCATAAAAAAAAAAGATTAGCTGCCAGACATCAGATCAGAAGTAGCAGCAGATGCCTCTGTGGTTCTGGCAGGCTGCCTGATGAACAGCTGGGGACAGAATTCTATCCCTCCTAAATATGCAAGGACTCTGCTTAGCATGTAGCTTTACCAGATGTCCCCAACACTATCTGATGTTCTTTACTGACCACAACAAACGACTAACTCCAAACCTCCTTGGTCAACGCCTAACCTCAGGCACTCTTCTTCTGGCAAGCTTATCGCTAGGAAAACAGTTCTGTTTCCAGATGCATGTGAGAGCTTGGAAACGAGGTTGTCATTTGGCCAACTGGCAGATCTTGCCCTCAAAACTATTTTATCCAGTCCCTGGAGGCACTACCAAATGTCCATCAAAGTATGGTAAAAGGATTGCCCCCAGTTTTAGTTGCAGGGGGGAAGAAGAAAATAGAAAGCATGAGATTGTGCTATCACCCACCTATTTGCATTATTTCTGTCCTTAGACTTTCTACATAACATGCTGGCATAAGGCCAGTGGTGTTGCAAAACACACATCTGACCATCAGACCAGCCTGCAGAACAGGGTGGTTTCCAAGTAGACTGGCATGATCCCCAGATAGATTGGCAGTAAACTCAAGATGGCAAGGGGGGGGAAGCCCTTCTTCAAATAAGGCATATTTAATTCATGGTATTGATAGTCACTAGATGCACTGATGGCCCCCAGCTTAGATGGCTTCAAAGGGGATTCAACAAATTCATAGAAGAGGAAAGGTCTCTCAGTGGCTATTGGTCATAATGGCTAGCTACAGTATGCCTCCTTCAGGTTCAGAAGCTCTATGCCTCTGAACACCAGAAAAGGACCAGACCAGGTAATTCCAGGAAGCCCATAGGCATGTGACCTGCCTGTGAGCTTCCTGAAAATACCTGGCTGCCACTGTGGGAAGCAAAATGTTGGGCCAGATAAACCATTTATCTGGTCCAACAGGGCTCCTCATATAGATATATATAAAATTTGTATACTGCCTTTCATTAAAACAATCCCAAGGCGGTTCATACAAAAATTAAAAACAAGACTATAAAAATGACACAATTAAAATATTAAGCTAAAATATAAAAACAAATCTGACTAAAAAGATTTAAAATACAAGCATAAGAACTGTACAAAATACAAAGAAGCAGCAGTAGAGACAATCATATAAAAGCCTGGGTAAAAGGTCAAGATTTAACAAGCTTTCTAAAAACTGTGCTGGACCAAATAGCCACCGGGAGAGCATTCCAGAGTGTGAGGGCAGCAACAGAGAAGGCCCCGTCCCGCGAGCACAACAGCCGAACCTCCCTCATTGTTGGCATCTAGAGAAGAGCCCCCTTAGATGACCTCATCAAGCGGGCAGCAAACTTTGGGAGCAGCACCTTGAACTGGACCCGGAAACCTTGAATTGGACTGGAAACAGGGTGTACTGCTACTCCTGGCCTTCATCCGCAGAGGACAGAAACTCAAGGGAAGGGGAGCAGGGGAGCCAGTGCAGCTCTTTCATATTGGGTGTGATGTGACCCCAGCGGGCAGCTCCAGATAAAATCCTAGCTGCTGCATTTTGCACTAGCTGCAGTTTCTGGATATTCTTCAAGGGCAGCCCCACGTAGAGCGCGTTACAGTAATCCAGCCATGACGTGACTAAGACATGGGTAACCGTGGCCAGATCTGCCAGAGACGCAGCTGGCACACTAGCCGAAGCCGTGCAAAGGCGCCCCTGGCCACCATCTCCTCCCGAGCTTCCAAAGGCAGAGCTGGGTCCAGTAATACCTCCAAGCAAGCATACTTACTCCTTCAAGGGGATATAGAGATGCCGGCCACCCCTGGGCTAATGCAAGGACATCTGTTTATTGCAGAATTTCCCAATGTTGGGTCCCTGAAGGCCACTGTAGCTGGAATAATGGGAGTTGTAGTACAACAACATCTGAGGTCTTAAGGATGGGGACCTCTGGTTTATTGCCCAGCTGTACTCTGCAGCAACGTTTCCATAAAAACACAGAGTGCTCTGCATTCCCTTCTGGGCACTGACCAACTACGGAAGACCCCCCTCAACCCCCCCTCCCCTCAAACTGGTCTGCAACAGAATGAGAGCTTGCTCCTCCATGCCAACTCTTCCTCTCCCCTTGCCTTTTGTTTCTCTGCCTTCACCGTGAGGCAAGTCTCACGATCAGTGAGACTCACCTGAATGGGGTTAGCGGGCTTGGCCTGCTCTCCCCACAGACAATCATTACTGCAGCCCTGGGCAACTGGATCAGCCGCCCACACAACCGCCAGCTCCGTCATGTGGAGGCTGCGGGGATCGGGGGCCACGTGGGGCTGCGGAGGCTGCGGGGATCGGGGGCCATGTGGGGCTGCGAAGGCTGTGGGGATCGGGGGATCGGAAGTTCCAGAATGTCCCATGTGAGCGCGTGGGGCATGCTGGAGAGACCCTGAGCCCGGGAGGCTGCTTGCAGCTTCCCGGCCAGGGGTCTCCTTGTGTGTTGCCGTGGTGCGGAGCTGCAGCATGGCAATACATGATCAGGACACCTGGGTTAGTGGAGCACTCGCTCCACTAACCTGGGCTAAGGGGAGGGCTACTTTGGCGGGCTAGCCACCGGGCTTGCCTGCAAGCCCGCTGGTTCTCACGATGAGTGGAAAGTGGGCTAAGCTCTCTTAGCCTGCTTTCCAGTGATCATGAGAATACCCTCCCTGTCTGCTCATGCAGCGGCACCCCACTGGATGCTTGAAGATCCTTCTGGTTCTCGTGCTGCCGAGGGTACTGGCATTTCAAATTTACCCACAGATGGGAGCCGGGAAGACACATTAAAAATTGATGTCTCGCCCTGGAGATGAATTGTTTCATGGGAGGATGAGGTTTCATGGGCATTAAGAACCGATTTCAATGGATTCCGTCAGTAACCCCAGCAACAGGGTGTACTGCTACTCCTGGCCTTCATCAGCAGAGGACAGAAACTCAAGGGAAGGGGAGCAGGCCCATGCATTGGCCGGCCACAGATTCAAAGCAGCAGCAGAGATGGGCAAAAGGCCCAAGTTGCGTGATGCAGATACAGCCTCGTTTTGCCTGTGCAGAAGCCTCCAGTGATCTCCTCAGGCAGGAATCCGTGGCAGGTCTCTCTCTCCCTCCCCCCCCCCCCGCCCACTCCATAAATGAGGCTTGGAGACAAAGGCCAGGAGGTCCACACGTTGGAATGTGTAGCCAGGAGCTGTCGAGGGTGCAAACACTGCCCGGCTGATACACAAAATGAAGGCTGCAGGCGCTTAGATATAAAACCAGGCTCCTTCCCATACACAATCCTGTTGATACTTGCAAATCTGTGAAGTCGCTCAGTATTACCTCCATACTGCAGACGGGGCGAGACTGAGAGGCCAAAGCCTGCCTTAAGTCACCCACTGGGCAAGTTCGCACAACTGCCTGCAAGGAAGGAAGCCAGGGAGGGACATGTCAGGCAAATGTCTGGTGACGGGAGTCTTCAACTGGAGGTGATAGGTGGGTGGGGAATCCAGTATGGGAACTGGACTTGGGTAGGTTCAGATGTCATGCCTGTCAGGAGCATGTGCTGTCACTTCCTTACAGGCACCCAACATGCCCCCAGCTTCCTTACTTTGGGGAGGTCGTGCAAATTTCCCCACTGAGTGCATGAGAGAGGAGGAATTCGAACGGGGAGCTTGCTAGATCACAGTACCCCCTAGGATGAAACTATGTAATGAAATAACATGACTCTGCTGAGGGTGTCTGGATAATGAGAAGTACTGCCACGGCTTGTGAAACCCCCCCCACCACAAATCCCCAAACTAGCCACCCAATTTTGCCACCCGGGAATGTGGCAGCAAAGCAGGAGAGGACGTTTCACTTCAGCCTTCCTCTTGGCCTACAGTAGCAGCTCTGTGAAAACAGCACCTCAGTCACATGCACTAAAGCAGACTACAAGATAACCCAAGATAGCAAGGTGAGAATGTAGAGATAAGAACAAAATGTTCCTGGTAGCAGAACCATGAAATATGCAATGAATACAGCAAAGAAATGGGAGGCATTTACTCTTTAAAGCAGTCAGCTGTCCAGCAGAGGCCCATCGCTTTCTCTGAGGCCTTGTGAGAGGACCACTCTGGAGCCATGTCTCCATTTTGGCCAGAGCCTCATTCTGCAAACACAAATTCTGAGTTTCTGAATTCTGAATTTGCAGCAAATGCAAATTCAATGTGCTATGCACTGCACAGTGATACTTCAGTGATGTTTTTGATTCAACAGTCCTGTGTCAAAGCAGGGCAGCCAATAAACTGGCAACTACCTACTTGGCTGGTAGCGGCTGGCACTCCAGAAAACAACAAAAATGGCGTCAACCGGGGGAGCGCAATTTTTAACCCATAATTCCCCTAGCTTGATGCTGTCTCATGAGTTCTTCCAAGAGCCATTTAATGGGATGGGGGCGGGGGCTGTATTCGTTTTTATTGCATTGTGCCATTTTCAATTATCATAATTAATAAGAACATTTGCATGCTATGTTTCAACAAAAAGTACTCAAAGCACTCTACAAACCAAAAACTATGAAAAAATAGTTCCTTGTCCCCCCACCCCAAAGGAGCTCACGGTCTAAAAAGAACCACAAACCAGTAACAGCTAGGAGATAAACATAGGAACATAGGAAGCTGCCATATACTGAGTCAGGCCATAGGTCCATCTAGCTCAGTATTGTCTACACAGACTGGCAGTGGCTTCTCCATGGTTGCAGGCAGGAATCTCTCTCAGTCCTATCTTGGAGACGTCAGGGAGGGAACTTGGAACCTACATATATCTTCCCAGAGCGGCCCCATCCCCTAAGGGGGATATCTTACAGTGCTCACACATCAAGTCTCCCATGAAATTGATTGCCAGGAAATCTAGGACCAACAAACGGCATGCCCTCAACTCCTGCCTGTAAGCTTCCAACAGCATCTGGTGGACTACTGTGTGAAACAGGATGCTGGACTAAATGGGCCTTGGGCCTGATCCAGCAGGGCTGTTCTTATGTTCTTATTCATATACAACCAGGGCAGACCCTGTTTAGCTAAGGGGACAAGTCATGCTTGCTACCACAAGACCAGACATTATGCTAAACTGAACAGGGGAAGCACTCCTCAGTGTTGGTTTGCAGGGGGCGTTGTTTTCGGAAAGGCAGAGCAAAAATGGTTTTAAATAAATAAATATGTCTATCAGTTGAAATGGTCTGTACTGCTGCATACAGAACATGCATTCTGCCACTATGAATCGCAGACCTCTCTGAGAAAGGTTTCTGGATCGCACAGGAATGGGCAAGTGCACAGATGCTGCATCTTACCAAAAGTCCAAGTGGAGATGGTTACAATTCTAGTGAGCACAGAGATGGTAAATGTTCTTTATGGGACAAACAAAAAAATCAACTGTGAACTAGTCTTGTACTCCATAATTAATCAACTGAGTGCAATTAAGCATCAATTTATAATGTTAATTAACAGAAGACATTAAGGTGTAGACCTTGGCACGGCCTAACTGTATGTAAAACAGCATTTTGCTATAAAAGTGGGGGGAAAGAGTTGTAATGAAATATAAGTCTTTGAACTGGAGGATTAGCCCCCTCTTCCCATAAAGTGATGTCCGGAAAGCTGCTGTGTCTCCTACTATGGAAACAAAAGTTTAAACCTCACTGCTGATAAGGCTGAAATCACACACGCATTTTGAAGCCCCTGAAGGATCATGCAGGAATCCTCTCCTATCTCAGTTAATTTGCTGAGGTATGTTTACAAGGCATACTTTCCCCAGTTTAAATTGTACGACCCTTGCACCAGCTCACGGGGCGGGGTGGGGAGGGAGACACTCCCGCACCTGTCTAGTCCGGAGGTGGGGCCATACTGCCCTGCAGCTAGACGTGGCTGGCAGGCCCAACCGCAGGGCAGGACAACTGGGGTGGCAGCCCCGGGCCCTGCATTTCGAGGGGCAGCGCTATGGTTTCGCTCTGAAATGGGGCTCCGCCCTCCGTTTCAGAGCAAATACCGGCAGCGCTGCGTTCACAGCACGGCCAGGAGCTGCTTTCCCTGCCGTTTCAGAGCGAGGCCACGCCCCCTGCTGCGCCCGACGTCAGACACTGCTGATGTCAGACGCAGGGGGCAGGCCCCTTCGCCCCAAGCCCCGCATCCCCCGAAGGGACGGCACTGGTGGCTGAGGACAACCCTCAGAGCCTGAAAGGATGCAACCTTTCTCCCAGCTTGCCCCACGGCCATTTCCTGCACTGACACCCTTCCAGATCGCCCGTGAAACTGACAAGATCAAACGAAGGCCTTGTCAGTTTCGTGGCTCTCTGGGCCCACCTCGAACGGCTTTTTAAAATCAGGTACTGGGGTGATAACAAATACAGAGGAAGCACCGGGGGCGAGGGGAGAGAAGAGGACAAATGTAGCAGGAAGACTTCACAAATAGTATCTCATCATGCACCAGGAGAATATGAGCAGGCAGTTCCAGTCCAAGATTATATTTAAAGAACATCCACAGGGGTTACCCGAATATACCCTTCCAAAAAATGTGACAGTTGCTTGGGAGCTGAAGCAGGCAGTGTTGGTACTCACATAAGCAATAAAGGCGTCTAGCTTGACCATGCCCTTCCAAGAGGCAGATTTTCACATTTCAGAGAAATGCAATTTATCTTACAGAAATCCATTTGGCTTCCTTATTCAGCTGCCCCATTCGCTCCCCCATCCTCGTCCATGGAATTTCAAACATGTCTTTGCAACCATAAGATCTAGAAATGTGCCTTTTTATTTTTAAAAAAATTTAAAACTGACATTTTCCAGACGCTTAATTTTATGCCAAATACTGTTTCCAACTTATTTTTATATTTTTATTGTACCCACCTTTCTTATTTTTCAGTGTTCTCACTCTGAGAACTTTGGTTGAAAAGTGGTGCAGTATATACAGTAAATACTCAAAGTTGTAAGTAGCACTGTTTATGTCTACATTTTTATCCCGCACTTCCTCCAAGGAACCCAGAGTGGTGTACACGGTTATGCTCATTCTCACAACAGCCCTCTGAGGTAAGTTAGACTGGCCCAGAGTCACCCAGTGAGTTTCAGGGCCAAATGGGGATTTGAACTCGAGAGTCCTAGTCCAACACTCTAACCACTAAACCACACGAGCTCCCCAGTTCTGCTATAGTTTCTATCCATGCAACACGATGCTAGCACGAGGAGTGAAAATACCTTGGTTCAAAAGCAGGCAGCCTGTCGTTGTACAGTGTAGCCGTCATAAGCCATGCAGAAGCTGCTCAGAGGAGGTGAAGCAGGAGGCTTATGGAGAGTCACTCCACACCCTGCCCTGCCCTCATGCAGATGCCATGACAAGAAATCTGTGTATTCCAGAGGACACTTCTGCAAGTAGACATCCAGTTTCTGTTCCATGCATACATCAGTGCAATTTGCATGCACCATGGAGGTTATCCGTTCAACTGGTCTTGTGGTAGCAAGCATGACTTGTCCCCTTAGATAATCAGGGTCCACCCTGGTTGCATATGAATGGGAGACTTGAAGTGTGAGCACTGCAAGATATTCCCCTCAGGGGATGGAGCCACTTTGGGAAGAGCAGAAGGTTCCAAGTTCCCTCCCTAGCAGCATCTACAAGATAGGGCCGAGAGAGATTCCTGTCTTGGGAGAAGGCACCAGCCACCGAAAAAGCTTCAGTCTGTGAAGACACTACTGAGCTAGATAGACCAATGATCTGATTCCGTATATGGCAGCTGCCTATGCTCCTATGAGCTCAGCCTCTTATTGTAGCCCACCCAACAGTCACAGACATTTAAAGCTGGCCCTACATGCAATTATCTTTATTTAGCAGGGGGAGAGTAACTGGCCATATCCACCCCCCAGCACAGTACCTCCAAATTTTGTACCATGCAAAATTTTGAAGGTTCAACCCTTTGGGGACAGGGAGCCATCTTATTTGTTTGTTATTTCTCTGTGTAAACCGCACTGAGCCATTTTTTGGAAGGGTGGTATAGAAATCAAATAAATCATCATCATCATAATCCCTGGATTCTCTCTCTCTCTTTCTCCTGTGAAAGCACAGAAACACATATTGGACATCTAGTTATATACATATCCCAATGTCCTTCATTGTTCTTCAAGCTTCGGCTGAAACGAAATCCTCTCCACAGTCCCCCTGGCGCCATGTAGAGATGACCATTCCCACCATGCAGTGCTGCACTTTTCCCCCGTGCCAGGGGGTTCCTTCAGGGGAATGGAGCCCCCTTGAGCCCCTGCACCACCTCAGAAGGTGTGCAGAGAGTGCTGGAGAGTGTAATCCATCCCAGAGCGGGATCTTAAGAGCGACCTCTTAAGAGTGGGCGCCATCACTTTTAAAGGGCCCCCCTCCAGCACTGAGAAAAGCACAGTACTATGCAGAGGGCAGAAGAGTGGGGAATGGCTCGCTCACATGGAAGGGTTTTTTTTGCCAAAGTGGCCCCCACTTGAAAAACAGTGAAGATCACTGACATATTCAAACACCTAAGTTGCAGGCCCTAAGACGGACTTTGCAGCAGGTACGTGGCAAATAGTAAAGAGGAACTCTTGGGGAAGGCAGTCTCCAAAGGGCTCCCAGCCAGCAGCTGTGCTTCGAACCAAGTCTTGAGCTGCCCTCGGTTGAAATGACAGAAGCCAGCCGTGTTCCCTTCCCTGGCAGGTGACCCTCTTTCCCTCGGCTTGCTGGATACCACAAAGTGTGAGGCAGGGCAGGGGAGCCTCCGACACGAGCAGGCTGGATCCTAAGGGCCTGGCACATCAGCTCTCTGGGCAGTGGCTACTTCATTGCTAATGCAACAAACAGCCACAGGGGATACGGAATCTGTTATGACGAGCCAGAAAAAGCCCCATGCTTGCAACACGGGAGTGAGCTGGCGTCTCTTCTTTTGCACGGGGAGGGGGGTGTTGCCCTGGAAGGTACGGCTGGTTCTTTCAGATGAACTAGCAAGCTGTTTTGCCTTTGTTGGACTCTTCCGTTTCATTTGTTTATCTTAATGTTCCTTTCTTTTCTCTTTCATCCTTCTCCTTTGCTGATGTTCCAAGATTCAGTCAAGGGATTTTCATTGCAAGAAATGAAACCACTGAGGCCACTGCACAAAAATGAGAACTTCTGTTTCTTTCGGCAGGTTTACACAGAAAGTTAAATGCCATTTAACAAGCCATCAACCCACATTACACCCTGTTTGCTCATGAAAATGTAACCAGGTTGGGACCCTGTGACTTCCTTGCCCCTTTCCAGGAGCAAGGAATGAGAGATGCTACTTTCCTCCTAGAAAGCCGAGCAAAGACCACCACCCCTGGGATATCCTCAGAGGTTTTGTTATGATAGAGTATTCTGGTAATACATGTTCTACCCTAAAGCAGGGGTTTCCAATCTTGGGTCCCCAGAGGTTGTTGGACTACAATTCCCATCATCTCCAGAAACAATGGGTGAAAGTGGATGATGGGAGTTGTAGTCCAGCAACATCTAGGGATTCGAGGTTGGGAACCCCTGACCCAAAGAATAAACCCCTTCAAATAGAGCACCTACACTGAGCATTTGGAAATCTCAGATGATGCAAAGTGCCGCAAGTCAGCATGGCCAACTTTTGAAGAGACAGAGAACTCTGCTGGATCAGCCCAAAGGTACATTGAGTCCCGCAGTGGCCAGTTCAATGCTTCCAGTAAGCTCAAATGCAGGGCATGAAGGAAATCACCCTGCCTAATGGCTTCTTCCCCAGCAACCGGTATTCAGTGGTATCTTGCCTCTCAGCACAGAGCAACTGCTGAGCAACCATGGCTAATAGCTATTGATAGACATCATCTCCTCCCATTTGAAGAGCCATCTAAGCTAGTGGCCAGCACCATCACTTGTGGCAGCAAATTCCACAAGTCAATTACACATTGCATGCAGAAGCACTTTAGTCTGTCTTGATCAATTTCAGCAGATGACCCAGGATGACAGTATTATAAGAGGGTGGGGGGAAATCTATCCATTTCCTCCTGGGAGGGGGGAATCTATCCATGTCCTCATGACCCTGATGGCCAGTCCAGCTGTGGAGAGCATCACTGGTGATGATCAAGAAATGGATCCCAGCAGTTAAGGATATTTGCAGGAGTGGGATGAGTGGAGAAATGTTGTTCACATAAAAAGGGGACTAACAGAAGCTCCTCAAAGAAGTAGGGGCCAAAGCCCACATCCAGCCCACAGGTGATGGGCTGGATGTGAGCTAGCAAACTGAGGTTAAATCTAGACAAGATGGAAGTGCTGTTGGTCAGCTGAAATGCCAATTGGGGCAGGATGATTCAACCGGCTCTAGATGGGGTTGTACTCCCCTTGAAAGAGCATGTGCATACCTTCGGGGTGTTACTGGACCCGGCTCTGCTTTTGGATGCTCAGGTGGAGGTGGTGGCCAGGGGTGCCTTTGCACAGCTTTGGCTAGTGTGCCAGCTGTGTCTCTTTCTCAAGAAGGCCTATCTGGCCACAGTTACCCACGCCTTAGCCACGTTGCGGCTAGATTACTGCAATGCAATTTACATGGGGCTGCCCTTGAAGAATATTCAGAAAGTTCAGTTGGTGCAGAATGCAGCTGCCAGGGTTCTCTCTGCTTGCTTGGAGAATATTACACCTATTTTGAAAGAGCTGCACTGGCTACCAATTTGTTTCCAGATCCAATTCAAGGTGCTGGTTATTACCTTTAAAGCCCTTAATGGTTCAGGCCCTAGATACTTGGAGGACCGCCTGCTCCCAAGGGTTTCTGCCCACTCAACAAGGTCATCAGAGAGGCCTTTGTTCCATGTGCTGATGCTGAGAGAGGCTAAACTGTCATGCACACGGACAGGGCCTTCTCTGTTGTTGCCCCCAGGCTCTGGAATGCTTTCCCATTCAATATCCACTCTTTGATATCTGTGGCTGCTTTTAAAAAACAACTAAAGACTTTTGGGGGGGGGGTTTCAGGCTTTTACCCCTTAGGAGCTGCCAGGTCTACTCAGCTATACTGCTTCTGTTTTGTCTTTTTTTTATATAGTGGGGTCTGATTTTTTTTGGTTGGTTGGTCTTTTTCTCTCTTCTGTTTTATGGTTCTTCCTGTTTAACTGATTTTAAGGTTTTAAATGGATTTTTTTAAAATGGAGTTTTATTTTATTTTAACTTTTGTAAACTGCCTTGGGATGCTTTATGACAGGCGGTATAAAAATTGAACAACAAACAAACAAATACATAATAAACAACACATAATTAGTAAATGAATAGCTCCGTGGCAGAGCCCTTGCTTTGCCTGCAGAAGGTTCCAGCTCCCTCCCTTGCATCTCCAGATAGGGCTGGGAGAGACGCCCACCTGAAACCTTGAAGAGCTGCTGCCAGTCTGTGCAGACAATACTGAGCTAGATGGACCAAGGGTCTGACTCAGTATAAGGCAGCTTCCTTTCTATGTTTCTCCATACCATGAGGAATTTCATAAGCTTCCATTGTGCCCTCTGCTTGGTTGCCTTTTTTCATAACTGAAAAAGCGACAAACACCAGCTTTCCACATAGAGAAAATGCTTCTGTTTCCTGATCATTTGCCCTTTCCTACACCTTTTTCCAGCCCTAAGATCCTCCTTTGTAGAGACGGGGAAAACAGGACTATGTACAATATTGCAAATACAGCCACAGCAGAGATTTACACAAGGGTTCTCGACCTTGGGTCCCCAGATGTTGTTGGACTACAATGCCTTCACCATTGTAGCTGGGGATGATGGGAACTGCAGTCTCATCAACATCTGGGGACCCAAGGTTGAGAGCCCAAATCTGGCAACTAAGAAAAATAAAAGAATCTGGCAAGGTAAAAATATAGTGGTGATTCTTCTCTTATAGTGGTGATTCTCCATATAGTGGTGACTCTCTTTTTTGAGCAGGGGGAGAGCAACTGACACTATCCAGCCCCAGCAAAGCAGCCCTCCATTGGCTGTTGCTGGTGTCTATCTTACGTTTCTTTTTTTGATTGTGAGCCTTTAGGGACAAGGAGACATCTTATTTTTTTATATCTATGTAAACCACTTTGGGGACTTTTGTTAAAAACTGGTTTATAAATATTTATCGTATTCATAAAAAATGATGAGAAGCTGTGCCATTTTTTGCTGCTTGGTTTGCAACCCTCACCATAGATGGATGCAGACCAAGACAGAATTTTGATATGGGCTGGCTATGGAGTGCAAAACTTGGAAGGTTAAAATAATAGCTCACACACCATGCAGCAGTACAGAGACTAGTACTGTTGCAAGGATGCTACTTGTGAAAATGCAAACACTGTGCAACATTACAAGCAAGCAGACCCACTGGAAATCATGATCTTACTCTCATGTAATGTATGTCATGAATTTTGCATTTTCCCACCTAGCATCCTTGCAATAGTACTAGGCTCCTGTATTGCCACATGCACACAAGCCACTGAAATTAAAGCATCGTCTGCTTAACCCCTCACTCTATGTTTCAAATTGGGATCTTGATCCCCCTCTCCCTCCCTCCTTCACACACACACCATGGCTGCTTTTTGTGAAGAAAAAGGTGCTTCCTATTTGAAGCATGCCTCTTAAAAACGCACAGGTGATTCTGTAGTTTGGTCCTCATTCAACAGGTAAAGTTTTCCGCAGGAATGTCACTGACATGGCTAATTCTCCATCTGACAAGCCACTCATACTTTAGGTACTGAAATGTCAAGAATAAAACTTTCTGCAGATCCGAAATTAACATATCTCTTCCATTGCTGCCAGAGAAATCCATTCGCTTTCCACATTTTCTGTAGCCACTGACCACTGGTAGAAGTCCAAAAAGCACTCTTGCTGCTCTCTAACTGGACACAACAAATTGAAATCAATTGGGCATTGATCTTGATGATAGGCCTCTATATTTAGCTGACTGTTTAGTAACCAAAGGATAGAAAGAAAACTAAGAGGGCTGCATAATTTTTTCAGGAAAGAGATGCCTGCACAGAGCTTGAAATGCTGTTTTTAAAGGGGGAAAGAAAAAGAAAGACATTTGTGTTGATTATGCAACCTACATAGACTTTAGGGTGCTTCAAAGTATCATTTATCCATCCCACCATTTGAATTCCTATTGGACAAAATGTACAACTATTTCATATATTATGGGTTGGCAATAGATTCAGGAGAGACAAAAGAAAGTACTTTCCCACCCCTACAACATGAAATTAATGTACGGAACTCACTGCCATAAGATATGGCAATAGCCACTGGTTTAGTTGGTCTTGAAAAGGGATTTGGCAAATTAATGGAGAATCCTCTCAACAGCTCATCGCAATAATGGTTTGTATGGCGCCTCCTGGTTTAGAGGCAGTATACCATGAAATAACAGTCTGCTGAGAAGCAGCATAGGGAAAGGGCTTTGGGCTGATCTCGCAGGGCTCCTCATCTATCCTTATCACATTTTTTAGGTGTACACCAAGGTTCCAAGTATCACTTAGAAACATGTGAGTGCAACCAATGTGCATTTGCAGCCATGTGCATCACAGAAGTGGATTCTTCAAGGAGCTGGGATTGGCTGCAGCTCCCACCTGTGCACACACACATGCTGGCAAACCCAGGTTCGTGACACAGGAACGTGGGAAGCTGCCTTATCCCGAGTCAGACCATTGGTCCCTCTAGCTCAGCTTTGCCCATGTGGACTGGAAGTAGCTCTCCAAGAACCTAAGGACAGCCCTGATGGATCAGGCCCAAGGCCTCTCTGGTCCAGGTTCCTGTTCCACACAGTGGCCCACCAGATGCCTCTGAGAAGCCCTCAAGAAGAGGTGAGGGCATGCCCTCTCTCTTGCTGCTGCTCCCCTGCAACTGACATTTAGAGACGCATCTTGCCTCTGCGGCTGGAGGTTTCAGGCAGGAGTCTCTCCCAGCCCTTCCTGGAGATGCTAGAAGCCATGCAGAAAGCCACTAAGCTAGGGCCTGATTCCCATTAGATAATGTATGAAACGGTCCTGTGTCTACAACACAAAGGGTTCCAATGTGGTAGCAATAAATCCTAGCCCTGTTCAGGGGCTCAGTTGTGTCCGGGTGAGTGTGTGGGGATCTTGGACTGAGCTGCTGTGTATTTCTGCCCTCCCCCAAGGCTCCCATGCCCTGGAAAATGAAGAGTCCCTCATGCAGGAGCCCACATGTGCTTAGATGCATATATACAGGCTCCACGCAAACATTATTAATTATTATTATTATTTCTTGTTTACACAGTCAGACAGGTGTTATTGACTGGTTTGTTTTATCCAGACATCGAGTCCTTCCCAAGGACCTGGGATGCCAGAATTTTATTGTCAATGGTTATAGATCTCGTTGCAGAATATAGGCTGTTCCCAGTAAAGCTGCTTTTTGTAATTGGCTGATGGTGATTTCTGTGGCCCCTATGCTGTTGAGGTGCTCTTCAAGGTCTTTTGGAATTGCACCCAGGGCGCCAATGACCACTGGGATTATTTGGGTCTTCTTCTGCCACAGCCTTTTAATTTCAATTTGTAGATCTTTGTATTTGGTGATTTTTTCTATTTCTTTTTCTTCTATTCTGCTATCCCCTGGTATTGCTATGTTGATTATTTTCACTTGTTTTTCTTTCTTCTCGACTACAGTTATATCTGGTGTATTGTGTGGCAGATGTTTGTCTGTTTGTAGTCGGAAGTCCCATAATATTTTTACATCTTCATTTTCTTCAACTTTTTCAATTTTATGGTCCCACCAATTTTTTTTTATTATTATTATTATTATTATTATTATTATTATTATTATTATTATTTTGCATTAACACAATTATTTTGTTAATGCAAAACTAACAAAATCTTTGATTGTTAATCTACACCGTTCATTTCAGCATTGACAAGACGTTTCTATGGATGTTTCAAAGAGCCTCCAGCACGATTTGGGACTCACTGGCAAGAGGATATTTCAGTAAACACTGACTAGAGATGGAATTCTCAACCTTGGGTCCCCAGACACTGTCAGACTACAACTCCCATCTGTGGCTGGGGCTGATGGGAGCTGTAATCCAGCTATATCTGCAGACCCAAGATTAAACAGAAGAACATAAGAACAGTCCTGCTGGATCAGGCCCAAGGCCCTTCTAGTCCTTTTCACACAGTGGCCAACCAGATGCCTCTGAGAAGCCCACAGGCAAGAGGTGAGGGCATGTCCTCTCTCTTACTGTTGTTCCCCTGCAACTGGTATTTAGGGGCATCTTGCCTCTGTGGCTGGAGGTGGCCTATAGCCGCCAGACTAGTAGCCGTTGAGAGACCTGTCCTCCGTGAATTTGTCTGCTGAGAATATACATATTGTCTATTGAGAGCCCCTGTACTGGTGCCTGCTACGAGTCTATCTAAGTAAGTTTACCGTAAGTCCATCTGCCTTGAACATGCCTAATTCTTTTCCAGTGCCATCTAAGCTAGTGGCCCTCCCCACGTCTTGAGGCAGTGAATCCCACCAAGCCATTGTGTGACGCAGTGGACCTCTCAGTTTATTGGGCCCATCTATTGGGCTTTGGCCAAAGCTGAATCCTCGGCAGAGTCCCCCTGGCACCATGTGGAGGTGACCATTGCCACCGTGCAGTGCTGCATTTTGCCCAGTGCCAGGGGGCTCATTTAAGGGAGCTGAGCCCTTGCACCATCTTGGAAGGCATGTACAGAGTGCTGGGACATGCAGCCCTTCCTAGCACTTTCCTCCCAGTGCTTCGAAGAGAGGTCTCCATCTCTCTTAAAGGGCTCTCCCAGCACTGAGAAAAGTCCTATGTGGAGGCAGCACAGCGGGGAATGCCTCTCACACTGAAGATTATTGGCCAATGTGCCCCCCACTTGAAAACGAGCGAAGATCACGGTTATAGTATGATATTTCACACCCTTCCAGGAAGCTATTGGAGCCCGTCAGGGTGCCGATTGAGCTCAGACTCCAGCTTTCTCTCTGTTCCCAGGATGCCTCGATGGCCAGCAGCCTTGTCAGCGACGCCTGCTGCTCGCCTGCATTTTACCCAGGACCAAAATACGCCGAGAGAAGCTGTCGCAGCTGGAAACAATAAAGGACTGCAACTCTTGCGAGAATGCCCAGTCTTATGCAATCTCCGAGATGATTTCTAGGCCGAAGAGGCATGTGGATATCAGACGCTTATGTGAACTGATCTGTCCCAACGGTTTCCCCCCCGCTGCTCTCTTCTTTTCTGCCTTATTTATTCCCCTGCGATTAAGCGGCAGCACATTTTATTATCAGCCCGATCACGGCGATGAAAACTGATGGAGATCCCAGGACTAAACGCCAGCCTTCTGCCCAAACTCTTCCATATGGAACGACTGGTACGAATCTCAAGTTATGGGTCAGGTTTCCACTACAGGGAATGCTGCCATTCATTGGAATCATAAATACTGGGGGGGGGGCCACTGACATTTTCCTTGGATGCAAATTTGGGGGATCCCATGCCAGCTGGAGTATTTGAAGAATTCTGAAGGGGCCCCAGAGAGTTCTGAAAAGGGTTGCAACATTTCTTAGGGAGTTTCACAGCGTCTTGGTTAACATGTTCATTATTCCCCCCATACACAAAGAGGCATCGAGGTGGGTGTTCCTCACAGCAGCTACTGTCTGGTTTTACCTCCTGTGCCACTAGCAATCCTATTCCTCAGCAAGCCCAACAGACCAAACTCTATGAGTCAAGGGTGCCCTCTGGGCTGCAGGAACAGTCTGACAGCTGACCCCACCGGCCCATCCAGACCTGCCAGGCTATATAAAGCCCTGATCTGCCTGAACCCTTCATTAGAAAATGAAAAAAATAAAAATACAACACATCTTTCGATCAGAACCCACATATCTCTTACAATGTTGCTACGTTCCATGCAGCAGCCAGCACACCAGTTAATTATCAGTAATTAATATACTGATGTAATTAAGTTTGGCTGCCAAGGGTGTTTGATTATCTATGCTGATTTTAAATGGCTCTGTGTTGTACGTCTGTAGTTGATGCAGTGGTGGGGGAAGATGGAGCAGTATCGAACCTGCAGTCGGGGAAGAGGCTCTTGGAGCCTCCAAGCTGGCGTGCGTTCAGTCACTCTGCCTGGCTTAGCAAGCCAGGCAGAGGTATCAACTGGTCAAGCACGGCAATGAAGGTTTGTCCCTGTCAGTATAAGCCCTGGTCTCTAAGCTACCTCCTGACTGAGCAACATATTGTTGGGAGAAACTGCTGAAACAGACTCCTCACAGGAACATGGGAAGCTGCCTTATACTGAGTCAGACACTTGGTCCATCTAGTATTGTCTACACAGACTGGCATTGGTTTCTCCAAGGTTGCTGGCAGAAGTTTCTCTCAGCCCTCTCTTGGAGATGCCAGGGAGGGAACCTGGAACCTTCTGCATGCAAGCAGGCAGGTGCTCTTCCCAGAGCGGCCCCATCCCCTAAGGGGGATATCTCACAGTGCTCACACACATGTAGTTTCCCATTCAAATGCAAATCAGGGCAGACAATGCTTAGCAAAGGGGACCATTCAAGCGTGCTACCACAAGACCAGCTCTCCTCCCTCATCCCTCACCTTGCCCTGCTCTTCTTCACTGTACTGCCAGCCCTTTTCCAACCACGGCATCTGCATACCCTCCAACATTTCACCAGTGAATATAGGGGCGGGCCTGGGGATGCATAGGGGGTGTGGCTAAGCCACCTGGGCGGTGTGGTGTGCTGTTCCACGTGACTACCAGCATGCTACCCGTGGAAAGCAGGTCATCAAGTGCATGCAGAGCACATGATTCCAGATGGCCAAAGCAGAGGAGACACACTCATAACCGCCAACATTTCACGGACACAAGTAGGAATACAGCCGTAACAACCGCTTCTCATGCTCAAGACGACTGCCGACGCAGGGCCCTCCACATGCACCTTGAAATTGCTGCTTGAGATGGAATCCAGAGGCCACGCTTAGCAGTTCCCTCCTTAGCCCCGGACTCCCAGCAGGGCAGATGAGGGGCAGAAGACACTCCTCCACGCACAGTGACCCACCAACTACATTAATGGGTCACTTCCAGAACGTTGCACGGCCTCTTTCGGAAATCTTGGCAGCCGTCTCAGAATGCCTTTTGCTTCCCTCGGCATTCCGTGAACATGTTGCTTGAGAGAGAAGCTTAAACAAAACTCTGAGGCAGGTCCTGTCGGGTCACAATCAAGGCCAGGCAAAGAGAAGCGAGCTAAGCCGGGCAGAGTGGCCAAACACACGCCTGCTCAGAGGCTCCAGGGGCCGACCCCACAGCCTCTTCCCCGAACACAGGTTCGATCCTGCTCCATCTCCCCCCTCCCACTGCTCAAACATCATTTCTCAAGGCCTAGCTCAAGTTTGGAAGAAGACACCCCCCTGTCCCCAAATAGGAGGCCTTGACTGCTTTGAAATGCTGGAGGGTGGACGGGGGTCCTTTAGATTTTTTTTATTTGTCTTTGCATAAGCCCCTTACACTACTCATTTGTACTGATAACCAGACATGGCATTATGGCATGCGCACGTGCGCGCGCACACACACACACACACACACACACACACGGCTGTTGCTGGTATCTATGTTACATTTCATTTTAGACTGTGAGCCCTTTGGGGACAGGAGAGCCATCTTATTTATGTATTATTTATTTTTCTATGTAAACCAATAACTTTGGTTGAAGAGTTTATCATTTATCATATACAAATATTTGTTGTAGTAGTAGAAAATGACCTTTAGACCCTGATTGCTGTCCCAGAAGATCTAAGCCCTATTCAGACAATCTGAGAGGAGAGCTGGTCTGGTGGTAGCAAGCATGACTTGTCCCCTTAGCTAAGCAGGGTCTGCCCTGGTTGCATTTGAATGGGAGACCACATGTGTGAGCACTGCAAGATATTCCCTTTAGGGGATGGGGCTGCTCTGGGAAGAGCATCTAGGTTCCAAGTTCCCTCCCTGGCAGCATCTCCAAGAAAGGGCTGAGAGAGACTCTTGCCTGCAACCTTGGAGAAGCTGCTGCTAGTCTGTGAAGACAATACTGAGCTAGACAGACCAATGTTCTGACTCAGTATATGGCAGCTTCCTCTGTTCCTACATGCACAAGTGTCTGTACACATGTGTATGCTTTTGTGTGAGTGACTCAATGTACATGCATTCATTTTCAAAATGGATCTTGCTACAGGCCCCCTCAAATTTAAGGTACAGGTAGGAAGCGTACTACCATATGTGCACTGAAGGTAATGCACACTAGGTCTTTGGTGGGGGAGGAAGGGTCCCATCCAAAGTACAGTGCAGTGTTTGAAATGATCAGATGGGTCCTTCTTAATCAAGGCAGTAAAAGTAATCAGTTAAAATATGGCTCCAGGATGAAAAGTTATTTCAGTATTTTGGGTTATCACTCTAGCCCAATTCAGACATGATGTCGTAAGAGTGTACAGATGTCGGTACACTTGTTCATGTGTTTGTATGAATAACTGCACCTGTGGCCATTGAGCCTGGATACCAGCCCTTCAAACGCATGGTACAGATAGGAAGTGTACTGCTGTACCTGCATTCAACATAACATGTGAATGACTGTACCTGTGTACAGATCTGCGCCTGTGTACACTGGACAGTCATCATACGAGTGTTGAACAGAATGTGTGGATGGGCCTATTGACACATGATGCAGTGTGATATAATGTTTGCACAGTTGCATGAGCACAATATTTGTACAAATGGAGTTGTGCAACAGTGTGGCCATAATAGATAGAGGCCATACAACTCTTTCTTCTTTCTTTCTTTTTGAGCTTGTGAAATAGGCTCTTGTGCCACTGTGCAAATGTCATGTCCCACCATGTGCAGAATGCTGGTGCGGTGTGTCAGCCAGAGAGATGGGGAGGGTGGGCAGAGCTCAAATGAACCTTCTCGCCCTGGCCATTCAGAGTCTTGAAAAGGCCCTGCTGCACACCCATACAAGTCTCTACACATGCACAATTATCCATGCACTATATTCAACGAGAGTTAAGGAGTTAGGGCTCTGGGCCTCTGGTCTCCACAGTGCAAAAGAATGACAAACGTAGTGGGCAATGAAGCACCATTTCTTGCTAGCCCTGCACAGCGGTCACTCAGACACGGGGCCAATTCAGACACTACAGCCCCACCATGTTCCCATCCCACTCACCCGCTATATGCCACCCCACAATACGGAGGCCGCTCGATCAAACCTCCCTACCACCACCCACAATTTAAATACTACTTTAGAGTAATGCTTAAGGGGTGACAGGGACATCTTCAGAAGGATGGAAACAGGAGAGTTGCTGCTGGAATGCTCAGCAGGACCCCAAACCCTGGGCTAGATGTCAGACTCCAAGCCTGCTCAACAAATCCACGGGCAAGTGCAGAACTACCCCAGAGAGTGCAGCCATTTCCCCCTTCATGGGCAATGACTGGCTGACAAAGTCGTCTTCCATCGGAGTGCAAAATGAGGTGGGAGGATGAAAAAGGAAAGGAGACCGATGGACTGCGGCTGCCGTACCTCATCATGCCATCATCTCTCACCAAGGACTCGCCCATTGAGATGGAAATCTCTTCCGTAAAATGTTCTGAGGGGGAACTGTCACAGTCAACTGGCCTAATGCTGAACTTAGGCTAACGATAACATTTCGGGGGGGGGGGGATTCCTTCTCATCCTGATAAACAAGTCCGACCCTCTGCAGGAACAGCTGCAATGGAGATAAAGCTTCTAAGCTCAGCAGTTTGTTGCAAACCAAAAGGCAGCCTGCTTGATTTCCCACCATTATCTGCAGCAGCAGACACACACTGTAACTGCCTATAAAATGGATTGCTAAGAGAGTCAGTCTCTGGTTCGAATCTTACCTCAACAGGGGCATATCTAGGGTAGGGTAGGGCAGGCAGGACATGTGCCCCGGGCACCACTTGAAGGGGGGCGCCATTTCTTAAAATTAATTTTTTTAAAAGGCTGCCAAAAACAAAATGGCCACCGCGCATGCTCAAATGGCCTCTGTGAGACCCTAGGCCATGCCAGGTCTTGCAGAGGCCATTTGAGCATGCGTGGTGGCCATTTTGTTTTCAGCAGCCATTTTTTTTGCGGGGGGGAACAATTATTTTAAAAAATGGCCACTGCACATGCTCAAATGGTCCATGTGAGGCCCTAGAGGCCAGAGGAGGGAGGGGTAACCTTTGCAGACACCCCCATGGCCTATAGGAAGCGCCCCGAAGGGGCGACAGGTTAAAAATATAATATAATATAATATAATATAATATAATATAATATAATATAATATAATATAATATAATATAATATAATATAATATAATCTGCGTCACTGTACACATATTCAGTTTGGCACTATGTACAGAGAATCAGGGCTTGTGAATACTGAGCTGAAGTTTATGAGCTAGGATTGTATTCATTTGTAGGGATGGGCCCGGACCGGTCTGGAGGCCATTGAAAAGGCATCCGGACCGGTCCGGACCTGGGTGGTTCGGTCCGGGGGTGGGGGTAGCTTTAAGAGCGGCGGGAGGGTTTAGTTACCCCTCCCGCCGCTTTCCTGCTCTGGCGCCGTAATGTAATGAGTAACTGGGGCAGCAGGACACCTCCCTGACGCCCCTTCCCCGATCTTGCTCTACAAAAACTCCCAGTAATCCTTTGCGTGCGCATGCGCATGTCAGTGACGTGAAGCGTGCGCACAACATGCGCGCGTGCAAAGGATTACTGGGAGTTTTTGTAGAGCATGATCGGGGAAGGGGCGGCAGGGAGGTATCCTGCCGCCCTACTCATTACATTACGGCGCCAGAGCGGGAAAGCGGCGGGAGGGGTAACTAGACCCTCCCGCCGCTCTTAAAGCTACCCCCCACCCCAGTGCTGGACCGCAGTGTGGCGGTTCCGTGCACACCCCTATTCATTTGCTCTTACTTTGCTTCTTGTGATAAGTGAGTTAAATGTGATGTCGTAATAATCTGGCTATTAATGGTGAGTTTGTCTTTGAATCAGTGTGAAATCCTTAGTATTAAGACCCACTGGGAGTTTCTTGCTCTCTTTCTCTCATTTTAACTGTCTTTCTGAAAGACTAGAATATATTCCAAGCAGTGACACAGTTTACTCTGCATATCTTTTAATTATTTTCAGAGTATCTGGGAAAAGCCTAATTCTCCATTGATCTTTAAAACTTATGTAATAGTGATGCTACAATGCACAGTAGACAATCAGGCAGGCGCTTCTCTTTAGTTTTCCAAGTACATCTCCACATAGTATTTGGGTATTTCATGAGCCCTAGCATACTGAAATTTGTAGTTTTCCAGCATTTTTTGATCTGGCTACATCCACTGTGAAATAGTTTTTGAAATATTAAAAGATTAACAAGCTTGACTTGTATTTTTCAGCTGATATTACAGTAAAGTTATCTGAAAGATGGGTGTCAGATGTTTGGACAGGGGGCGCAATTTCAGCGCTTGCCCTAGGCGCTATTTTCCCTAGATACGCCTCTGTACCTCAACCATGGAACATAGGAAGCTACTGAATACTGAGTTTGACCCTTGGTCCCGCTAGCGCAGTATTGTTTACACTGACTGGCAGCAACTCTCCCGGATTTCGGATAGGTATTTTCCAGCCCTATCTAGAGATGCCAGGAGTCGAACCCGGGACCTTCTATATGCAACGCAGATACTTTCCCACTATGCTACAGTCCCATTTCCCATGAACTTACTAGGTGGCGAAAACAAGCACTATTTATTTCGGCTTCAGCCCTCCTCAGTCTACAGAATGTGGATCATAATACTGATCTACCTCACAGGTTTATTGGAAGAAATGCAGGGGTGGTGCAGCGAAGAACAAGGAACACTCAAAGTACTATATGGATGCTTGTAATCTGGGAAGCCAAGCCTGGCAGCACTATTTAAGTATTCTGAACAGCCCAAATTTCCAAAGATAAAGAACTGATAGTCCAGTCCATGAGTACCTGGCTGGGGGCAGGAACAGACTTCCTCAACCTAGGGGGCTTGACAGACACTCCTGGATCAAGCAGGTGATCCACAAAGGAGCCACAAAGCAGTTCAAAGTGTATGCAGAACATATAGACCAGGGGCATGAAATCTGATAGGTCCGATATGCCCCGTGTTGAACACGATCAGAATGAATTCCACAGTGACAGAAGGGAGCTCCTTCGACAGTCAGAATTCCAACTAAATCCCCTCCTATTGTTTCAGAATTCTATCAAAGTTTCGACATGCCTGTTGGAATTCTCTCTCACACTGCCCCCTCCCTTCTCCTGCCTCCCCCCACTTTCTCCCCATCTTCCTCCCTTCTCCTGCCATGGGGTGGGGAAAGAGGGCAGTGGCAGGGCGAGAGGAAAAGTTTAGCACACTGTTGGTAAAATGTGGAATCAATTCTGTTCAGACGCCAGAAGTTTTCACCAGGTGCAGGCCTAACATATACATACAAATGGTATGTACACAAACATACGACGTTGTTCAACAATAAATATCTATGTTTCATAAAGAACATTCTAGGTGGTGTTTGTCCCAATTGACATCTGAGGAGCTCTGAGGTGCCACGGTAAAGTGACTGGCCCCAAGGTCACTCAGTGAATCTGTGCCATTGCATGTTTAAACACAGACAACAACCACATCTTCACACAGGTCTCTCCCCATTTCACAGATGCCAGGACACATACAGTGGGGAAAGTGTGCAAATACATATGGAGTTTGTAGGGAAGTCAGAAGGTTTTGTCCTCACTGCAACAGCACCCCTAAAATGCAGCCCTACCTTTTTTCTTTAGGGACTCCTCGTCCCTGATGATCCCTTGAATTTTGGACTCCTGTCAACTGAAAGACCCCCAGTTGTGGGGCACAGATCACCTTGATTTTGTCAGGGAATGTACAGTCAGAAACTCCCTGAGACATTTCACTTTTCTTATAGACACTTGCTGGCTTCTTTCAAAAATCCTCAGATGTTCTTCCTTGGGAGGAATTCCAACATTCGCTTCAAATTTCACTTTTTCAAAATTTCGGTGCAAACCCCAATTACTGCAATGCACTTTATGTGGGGCTGCTTCTGGAAACAGTTCAGAAACTTGATGTGTGAACACTAAGATATTCCCTTCAGGGGCTGGAGCCGCTCTGGGAAGAGCATCTAGGTTCCAAGCTCCCTCCCTGGCAGCATCTCCAAGACAGAGCTGGGAGAGATTCCTACCTGCAACCTTGGAGAAGCTGCTTCCCGTCTATAAAGACAAAACTGAGCTAGATGGCCTATGGTCTGACTCAGTATATGGCAGCTACCTATGTTCCTATGTTCCAATAGTTCACAATGCCACCACAAGGTTACTAGTGAGGCCAAATTGTTCGGTAGATTTTACACCTCTCCTGCACCAACTCCACTGGCCTCCAATTTGCTTCTGGGCCTGATGCAAACAAGCCTTTATGGCCATGCGACCTTATAGACTGCCTCCTCCTATAATCACCTTGCCTGGTCACTGAGACTCTGCTCTCTCAGGCCAGCACTAGCTGAGATCCCTTTGGCAGGTACCAGGGTCAAGGCCTTCTCAGCAATGGCCCCATGGTAATAAAACTCCCTTCCTAGAGGGATCCAGATGGGCCCCTCGCACATATACCACAGAGCATTTAAGCATTCCATTTAGAAACATTAAAAGCAGCCAAAGCAAGCGCCAGATGGAGAACTCATAAGGTCAATAGAGCGAGGTCCTGAAAGGGAGGTCTGAACAAAAATGTCTCCAGCTGGCACCTAAAAACAAATGAGAAAGAGTCACCCAGTTCTTCTGAAGAAAGAAGTATGTAAGGTGAGCACTGCTCTCAAAAAGCCCTCCTGTCCTTCCACTAGCTGCAGCTCAGATCAAAGCCTCCTCCATATTCCTTCAGATCTCCAGGTCTGCTCGTGATGTAACCCTTTTAGGGATGTAATTCCAATACTGCATTCATTTTTCTCACCTTGCGCCCCAAGTAGAGAATTTACAGCATGTATTGAATGTAAAGCAAAAGAAACAGTCTTTGAAAGGTCTGGGGCATGGGTGTAGTTGATTGCTAAAACTCAGCCTTTAGGGGAGAGAAAGTATCAAAAATGAGTTGTCTCATTTTCACTGACACAACTCACGGATGTCTCGATTCTCATGCCTTGGTTGAAGTCTGTCTGGCATTGCTGAAAGCAGGGCTGGCTACAAATGATGTCTTTACATTGCTCCCCAGAGTTTCTGTAGACGTGTTCAAATATGGGCTTGCTCCAATTCAGTTTTCTGCCTTGAAAGATTAATCCAGGGGTTCTCAAACCGGGGTTCCCAGAGGTTGCCCGACTACATTTCAGCTGAAAGCCTTTGTGGCTGGGATGATGGGAGTTGTAGTCCAGCAACCTCTGGAGCCTCAGTTTGAGAACCCTTGGATTAGGCAGTAAAACCTTCCTGTAAATATTTCTAAGATGCAGCATGAACTGGGAGTGGAAGAATTCCACCACACCAATATTATTAATTTGCTATGATGATGAATGATGATCAGTATCAAGGGTTCCCAAGCTGTGTACAATGAGATATAAAATAATGAGAATCAAAGCTTCTTGCTCATGAAGGAAGTTGTCTGCTGTGCCTCTGCATGAGTCACACTTCTGCCCTTGGCTGCTTCCAATCAGCCACCAACAGTAGATGTTAACTGTGTGGCATTGTGTGCAATTGGTTAGCTCCCTCACTTGTGCTGCGGAGATGCAGCCAATTATCCAGCCATCCAGGAGGCTGCCAGTCCAACCTCTGCATGAGTCACTGCCCTGAGCTTTCCTTCTTGCAATTAGGAAGCACCCCAATGGGTGGTGTAAGCAAAAACATAGGTTTGGCTCCACCGAGGGGAAGAGATTCTTAAGCACTCCAAATATAAGGACTTTTCAGGTGTCAGAATGAAGTGTACGACGTAGGACACTGCCTTATACTGAGCCAGACAACTGGTCCATCTAGTTCAACATTGTTTATCCTGATGGGAAGGAGCTCTCCAAGGTTCCAGGCTTTCCCTGCCCCACAAAGATATGTTGCCAGGGATCGAACCCAGGACCTTCTGTATGCAACCAGCTGCTCTTCCACTGAGCTATCAATTGAGAAGCTTGCTTCTCTTCTCAATTGAGAGAAGAGGAGAGAGAACATCTGCTCCTAGGTAGACCCTAGGGTGAGAGACTGGGTGCCTGCCTGTTTGCTTCTCCTGCTGCCCCCCTGTCTGTTATCTGCCCCCCAGGACTGGCGGCTGTGCTGAGGTGAGGCCTTGCAGGATTGGGGCGAGGGAGGAGGGTGACTTGTCAGTTTCCTGCATTCCATCTGCCTAGAGCTGCCTGCTCAGGTCTATATAAGCTTCTGCCAGTGGCGGTGGGGTCGCCACCAAAGGGGCAACATCAAAGGGGGTCACCCCTTTGGGGAAGCCACTTCGGGGGATGGTGAGGGCCAGGTCTCTTGGCCTAGGTATTTGTATATGGGGGCATTTAATAGTGGAGCTTCTGTTTTAATTTGTCCTGGGTGAGATAATCTTAGAATGTGTCTGGGCTTAACTGGAGATGGGGAGTCAGGGGGCGTGCCCACTGACTGTGGGGCGGCCATTCCGGTCATGGTGGGGAACAGAAGAAGTAATGTTGGCAGGTCAGCAGGCCATTACAGGGGAAGGGGACTTGGAAATCTAATAGCTGTTTCCCCTTCCGGCTGTCCTGCCAGCTCTTTGACCTTGGGGAGCAGTGCAGATCATCCTTGGAACATCACCTTGCTCCTCTGTAATGCCAGGTCGGTCCAGAACAAACCAGAAACCATCCACGATCTGATTCTGGATGAAGGTGCCAACCTGGTATGTATTACAGAGACCTGGCTGGTGGAGGCTGGGGACCCAGTGTGGTCCCAGCTTCTTCCTCCAGGCTACTCTGTTGAGGAGCAGGTGAGGGACCGGGGGCGGGGAGGTGGAGTGGCTGTGGTCTATAAGAATAACTTTTCCCTTACCAGGATCCCTGTTAGAGTGTCGGACCATATCGAATATGTGTACTTAAGTCTGGGGACCAGGGATAGACGGGGACTTCTGCTGGTGTACCGATCGCCCCGCTGCTCAACGGAGTCCCTAACTGAGCTGACAGACTTGGTCTCGGACTTAGTGTTGGAGTCCCCCAGGCTTGTGGTGCTGGGGGACTTCAATGTTCACTTTGGGACCAACTTGTCCAGGCGGCTCAGGAGTTCATAGTGGCCATGATGACTATGGGCCTATCCCAAGTGGTCTCGGAGCCATTGCACATTGCTGGTCACATGCTTGATTTTTGGTCTTTCACTATGATCAGGGTGGTGTTCTGTGGGTGGGGAATCTTGTGATTTCCGCATTGTCATGGACAGACCACCATCTGGTTAAGGTTGGACTCACAGTCACTCCCCACCTTCGCAGGGGCAAGGGACCTATTAGGATGATCCGCCCGAGAAGGTTATTAGATCCAATAGGATTTCAAGAAGCCTTGGAGGGATTCAGTGCTGGCTCTTTGGGTGATCCTGTTGGTGCCCTGATGGAGAATTGGAACAGCAAACTAACTGGGGCAGTAGACATGATTGCTTCTAAGCGTCCTCTCCAACCCGCTTCAAAATTGGCCGCTTGGTATATGGAAGAACTACAGGGGCTGAAGCAGTGAGGTAGACGACTGGAGCGCAAGTGGAGAAAGACTCGGCTTGAATCCAACAGATTGCAACATAGAGCTCATTTGAAGACCTATGCTCAGGCGATACGTGCGGCAAAGAAGCGATTCTTTTCTGCCCATATTGCATCCACAAGTTCACGTCAGGCGGAGTTGTTCAGGGTTGTGAAAGGGCTAGTGATTGCCCCTCCTCCCTTGAATCAGAATCTGGAACCATTGATTACCCACTGTGATGTGTTTAATGAATTCTTTGTGGGGGAAATCTCTCTTATTCGGGCCGACTTAGACTCTGTCTCCACAATTATTTTAGTGTCTGATGTGGAGGTGTCCAGCGACTCCTCTTGTGTGATTAGGTTGGATCAGTTCCAGTTTGTGACTCCTGAGGATGTGGACAAGCTGATTGGAATGGTGTGGCCTACCACCTGTTCTCTTGACCCTTGTCCAACATGGCTTATATTATCTGGCAGGGGGGTTGTTGAAGAAGGCCTGGTAGAGATTATAAATGCGACTCAGAGGGAAGGTAGGATGCCTCCTTGTCTTAAGGAGGCAATTATTAGACCGCTTCTGAAGAAGCCTATCCTGGATCCCTTGGACTTGAACAACTACGGGCCGGTCTCCAACCTTCTGTGGCTGGGCAAGGTAATTGAGAGGGTGGTGGCCTCCCAGCTCCAGACAGTCTTGGATGAAACTGATTATCCTGATGCATTTCAAACTGGCTTTCGGGCTGGAAATGGGGTGGAGACTGCCTTGGTCAGCCTGATGGATGATCTCCAACTGGGAATTGACAGAGGAAGTGTGACTGTTGGTCCTTTTGGACTTCTCGGCGGCTTTCAATACTATCAACCATAGTATCCTTCTGGAGCGTCTGAGGGGGTTGGGAGTTGGAGGCACTGCTTTGCGGTGGTTCCACTCCTACCTCTTGGGCAGGTTCCAGATGGTGTCCCTTGGAGACTGTTTTTCTTCAAAATCTGAACTCTTGTATGGTGTGCCCCAGGGCTCCATATTGTCTCTAATGTTGTTTAATATCTACATGAAACCACTGGGAGAGATCATCAGGAGATTTGGTGCTGGGTGCTATCAGTATGCTGATGACACCCAAATCTATTTCTCCATGTCAGCATCATCGGGAGAGGGCATAACCTCCCTAAATGCCTGCCTGGAGTCAGTGATGGGCTGGATGAGGGATAACAAACTGAATCTGGCTAAGACGGAGGTACTCATTGTGCGGGGTTGGAACTCGAGAGATGATTTTGATCTGCCTGTTCTGGATGAGGTCACACTTCCCCAGAAGGAACAGGTATGCAGTCTAGGGTGCTTCTGGATCCGAGCCTCTCCCTGGTTTCCCAGATTGAGGCGGTGGCCAGAACTGCCTTCTATCAGCTTTGGCTGATACGCCAGCTGCGTCTGTTTCTTGAGGTGAACGACCTCAAAACAGTGGTACATCTGCTGGTAACCTCCAGACTGGATTACTGTAATGCACTCTATGTGGGGCTGCCCTTGTACGTAGTCCGGAAACTACAGTTGGTCCAGAATGTGGCAGCCAGGCTGGTCTCTGGGTCATCTTGGAGAGACCATATAACTCCTGTATTGAAGGAGCTACACTGGCTGCCAATATGTTTCCAGGAAAAATACAAGGTGCTGGTTATAACCTATAAAGCCCTAAACAGTTTGGGCCCTGGGTATTTAAGAGAACGCCTTCTTCGTCATGAACCCCACCACCCACTGAGATCTGCTGGAGAGGTCCGTCTGCAGCTGCCACCGGCTCGTCTGGTGACTACTCAGGGACGGGCCTTCTCCGCTGCTGCCCCGAAGCTCTGGAATGCACTCCCTAGTGAAATAAGAGCCTCCTCATCTCTGACAGCTTTTTAAAAGTCTTTAAAAACACAACTCTTCACCCAGGCTTTTAATTAATGTTGTTTTAATGGTTTTAATGCTGTTTTAAAATATTATTTTAAAAATTCTAAATTGTTGTAATGTGTGGGTTTTTCCCCTCCCCCATTTGTCTTAGTGAATGTTTTACTTTGTTTTTATTCTGTTGTAAACCGCCCAGAGACATAAGTTTTGAATGGTATAAAAATGTTTTAATAAATTAAAAATAAATAAATAAATTGTGCTTCAGCCATCAAGTCTTAGGGAAACATAGCATTCTTCAAACATTACACTGTACGTGCATATTGGTGTCTGTACACACATACGTGTTTGTGTGTGAATGACTGTACGTACATTTAAAAAAGAACCAGGCCCTCTCAAATGCAGGGTACAGATAAGAAGGGCAGTAAAGCATATAGATCATCTACCCTAACCCTATCATCAGGTTTGGATGATACTTTCCCAACTTAACCCAATGAGAGAGAGAGAGAGAGAGAGAGAGAGAGAGAGAGAGAGAGAGAGAAGAGCACAGGTGTCCTGGCATCCACCGTTTAAACTAGTATGTGGGTTGCTGATACTGATGATCCGTTCCCCCTCCTCATGTGATAAAGGAATGTGCCCGGAAGATGGCAGGATGGCAGCAAAAGAGACAGGATGGGTGCACTCTTGGCACACACCCTTTTAAATCATGTGAACTGAAAACTATCACCCAAACTGGCCCAACGCATTAATAACTGGATGTGTGTATTATATATGCACACATTGCACTCAGTCGATGACTACTACAATGGAGATGTATATACCGCCCTTCAACCAAAGTTCTCAGGGTGGGTTACGTAGAAAAATGAATAATACATAAATAAGATGGTCCCCTGTCCCCAAAGGGCTTACAGTATAAAAAATATTTAAGGCAGACACCAACAACAGCTACTGGCGGGGTGCTGTGCTGGGACTGGATAGGGCCAGTTGCTCTCCCCCTGCTAAATATAAAATAATCACCACTTTAAAAAGGTGTCTCTTTGCTCAGTTAGCAGGGGTTTGAGAAGAACATACAAAGAGCCTTGCTGGATCAGGCCCAATGCCTATCTAGTCCAGCATCCTGTTTCCCACAATGGCCCACCAGATGCCTCTGGGAAGCCCACAACCAGGAGATGAAGGCAGCCCCACTTTGCATGAGCACTGAATAAAACATGTGGAAAGGGCTACAGATGTATATAAAAGCTAGTGTTCAAAGTCATGTCACCCTTGAGTATCATTAAGAGATCCAACAAGGGTTTATGCCATTTCTTTACTTATTTATAGTACTTGATTTATCTCTCATTCTTCATTAAAACTCAGGTAAAGTGTGCCGTTGGGCCAGTGTCAACTCCTGGCACCCACAGAGCCCTGTGGTTGTCTTTGGTAGAATACAGGAGGGGTTGACCATTGCCTCCTCCCATGCAGTGTGAGACGATGCCTTTTTCAGCAACTTCCTAGATCGCTGCTGCCCGATAGAGGTGTTTCCTATAGTCTGTGAAACATACCAGCAGGGACTCATACCAGCAACCTGTGGCTTGCTAGTCAGTCATTTCCCCACTGCACCATTAGAGAGGTTTACAAATAAAATAAAGAAGCAAAATTTACAACCAAGTTTTGTCACAAAAACAGATACGATAAGATTTTAAAAACACAGCTATCCATCAGCTAAAAACATAGATATCAGGAGACAAAGGAGCGTTAGCTTTGTCTCCTGAAGCCGGATGATAGGTGGAGGGGGTGATGGGAGTTGTAGTCCAACAACATCTGGGGACACAATGTTGAAAACACCTAGATTATGGTGGTATGAGTGTCATGAGCTACTTTGTGGTTTTACTGTGGAACCAGACAGGGTATGAACTAGGGATGTGTAAGCCAGCTCACTTCAAACTGGGTTTGACATCACCAGCCCGGTTCGAGCAGTCTGAGTTCGAATCGGACTGAGCCCTGATTTGAAGAAGTGGCTCGCAGGCAGCCTCGCGGGTATACTTGTAAAAGGGAATCTGACCCACGATGTCATCTGGGAGGCCAGAAGGAGGGTTTGAGGAGCCCCCGCTGCCCCGTCGCCTGAATTTAAAGGTTAAAAACTACATTTTTCTCTCAACACCTCCCCCCGCCATTTACTCTAGGGAATGCCCTTTACTCATAATGGGGAATCCTCGCCAGATTCCCCTTCACAAATATACCCCTGCGAGCTGGTTCATCCCAGTTTGATGGCCGCACTGGACTGAACCCGGCTAGGCTGAGCCAAAATCAAGCAAGGTCAGTTCGAATCTGGTCCCAAGTCAAACCAGCCAGCTTGCACATCCCTAGTATAAATACTTGATGAAGAAAAAGAAAGATCTGATGCTTTCTGCTAAATATTCAAATAAATCTTCGCCCCTCTCCAGCAGCTTCTAGAAATCCTGAGTCTGCTTATTAAGTATCATTTGACATGTCAGAACATTCTAATAACCAGACTCCGGATTTCCAGCATCCGATCTGCCACTCGTAGCACGAGGAGGCGTTTTAATATTTAGCAAGAAATATGGTGACTCAGCATACTGCCCCCCCCCCACCACCAAGTCATAGAGGTACGTGTGTGAGAGAGATGTAAGGGATGGGAAACTGGCAGTAGGGGAAGTTGCTGCTCAGACCAGAGAAAACAGGAGAGGGAAGGATGAAAGATGCAAAGAACTGGATTGTTCCTGGTGTTGTCAGAACAGGAAGGCAAATTCAAAGTGGGCTGGGGAAGATCCCCTCTCCATGGTCTTTTGATTTTTGGCAGTCAAGTGAGCACAAGAGAGTCCAATCGCCTCCCCTGGCAATGTCCAAGCACAGCAACGCCCTCGCCTCATTGAGATTTCAACTCAGCTTGTCAGCTGTGCGCAGGGAATACCATACAAGTCGTAAAGCTCAGCCATTGGGAAGGGGGGAGAGAGAGAGTAATCTCTGCAGCATCATTTGCAACATTCTCTCGACTTATATGGGAAGCAGCATTTGCCAAAGACCCCAGACGATCCCGGCAGTTTTTAGATGTCTGTATGATAGCAGTTTGACGCCATGGGATCTGCTCCCACCCCACTCACATGCCTGGATCCTGGCTTATCTCCTCTGTATGCTTAGGCTGGCATAGCAGTCACTTCTCTCTCTCTGGTGCCTGTAGCGGCAGCTTCCAAAAAACTGAGGCCTGGCTCACCCAAGTCCTTTGAATATAGGTTTAATGTGGGTTGCTGACATTAACGCGATTGTGTGGGAATCTCAGATTCATCTCAGGCCAACCACCTTGGCATGGGTTCACACAATCACACTAATGTCAGTAACCTACTGCGGGGAGTAACGACTGTGGGGAGACATGATAGAGGTCTATAAAATCATGCATGGAGTGGAGAAAGTGGATAGAGAGAAATTCTTCTCTCTCACACATAACACTAGAACCAGGGGTCATCCCATGAAATTGATTGCCAGGAAATCGAGGACTAACCAACGGAAGTACTTTTTCACACAACGCATAATCCACTTGTGGAATTCTCTGCTATGAATTGTGGTGACAGCCAACAACCTGGGTGGCTTTAGGAGGGACTTGGATTGCTTCATGGAGGAGAGGTCTATGAATGGCTACTAGTTGGAGGGCAAAAGGCCACCTCCAGCCTCAAAGGCAGGACGCCTCTGAGTACCAGTTGCAGGGGAGTAACAGCAAGAGAGAGGACATTCCCTCAACTCCTGCCTGTAGGCTTCCAGAGGCATCTGGTGGGCCACTATGCGAAACAGGATGCTGGACTAGATGGGCCTTGGGCCTGATCCAGCAGGGCTGTTCTTATGCTCTACATTAAACCGAGATTCAAAGGACTGGGTGAACCAGTCCCAAGTGTCTTAATGCTCATCTCACACAGAGGAGGTTTGCAGAAATTTAGGTTCTGAACACAGAGGACAGGTCCAGGCATTACTTGCTCACAGGGCACAGCAGAGGGGCTGAAAACTAGATCAGCTCAGGGTGACGTTGATCTGTGCTAGAGAAAGAGAAATTTCCTCACTCCCTATAGAGGAACGTCACAGCCCAGTGGTGAAGCAATAGTTGACATCCAGAGGGTCCCAGGGTTAATTCCTAGCTCCTCCCATTAAACAAAGGACCTCAGGTACTACAGCTAGGGAAGACCTGGAGGCTGCCATCAGCTGGAGCTCATGGTACTCAGATACATAAATGCATCAACTCTGTAGAGCATCTTGGGGAACCCAAATGTTGTTCATCCATTCTGGCTGGGGCCGGTAGGAGTTTGGCCATTACAGATGGAGGTTCTAGCTCAGGGCAGCTCAACTTTGGCCCTCCTGCAAAGGTTGGCCCACAACTCCCATAATCCATGACTATTAGCCACTGTGACTGGGGATTATGGGAGTTGCAGTCCAAAAACAGCTGGCGGGGGCTAAATTGACCAGGCCTGTTCTAGCCCAACTCCCATTATCCTCAGCCACAGTAGCCAAAGGCTGGAAATGTAGTCCGAGGACACAAGGTGGGTTACCCTATGTATGCATGCATGCATTTATTCCTATGTTCATATCCCGCTCTTCTTCCAAGGAGCCCAGAGTGGTGTACATAATTATGTTTATCCTCAAGACCACCCTGTGAGGTAGATTAGGCTAAGCGATACGTAACTGGCCCAAAGTCACCCAGTGAGTTTCATGGCCGAATGGATTTGAACTTGGGGCACTCCAATCCTAGTCTGTAGAATCCAGAGGAAAGAGTTGTAGTAAGCAAGGACAGAACAGTGGAATTAAATCAGGAATATTAACAGTTTAATAAGATAGATATTATGTACAGAGCAGCAAGGGCAGATCGCATTTCCATGCTCTTGCTGCTGGCCATCTTTTTAGCCCCGCCTCTACTCCAGGACTGGAATAGAAAACCCCATTCAAAAGCTGGCCTGGATCAAGGAATGGGTTAACCAAAAACACCACATAGTCCTATACTCTAAACACTGCACCACAATGGGCATTACAGTGTGTGTGCGCACAGGAGGAATGGCACTGTGCCCATTGCATGGTGCTGTGCCCATTTACATTCAGCACAACATACGCAGGGTCCCCCCAGTCATCCACACAGAGTTAACGCATATACCCTGCCCATACATCATACATGCATAGCAGAATACAGTTCCATTTCTGTTCCATTTTGGCACAAGCCAACCTCAGTAGCCACTAGAAGCAGTTCTTCCTAGCACCTCCCTCTCCTGTACCATCCAACCAAATACAACCCATTTTAAATCTCATTCACGTTAATGTGAACGTATATGCTCAACAGTGCAATCATTGTCGTGTTTACTCAGAAGCAGTCCTCACTCTGTTCAATGGCACATACTCCCTAATCAGAGGGTCTGAAGATTCCAGCCTGCGGCTACAATCCGAAGCATGCTTACAAGCGAATTTTGTTGGACTCAATAGGACATCCTTCCAAGCACACGTGCTTAGAACCATGCTGCACATCTCACACACTGAAATGAATATGACTTAAAGGCTGCAATTCTAAGCATATGTACCTGGAAATAAATTCCATGGATCACAGAGGAATCTGCTGCTGAACAAAGGATGGGGGGAAATGGCCAGTTGGGGCCAAACTGCATCCTCATAGGAAACTGCCATATACTGAGTCAGACCATTGGTCTATCTAGCTCCGTATTGTCTTCACAGACTAGCAGTGGATTCTCCAAGGTTGCAGGCTGGAATCTCTCTCAGCCCTATCTTGGAGAAGCCAGGGAGGGAACTTGGAACCTTCTGCTCTTCCTAGAGCGGCTCCATCCCCTGAGGGGAATATCTTGCAGTGCTCACACATCAAGTCTCCCATTCATATGCAACCAGGGCAGACCCTGCTTAGCTATGGGGACAAGTCATGCTTGCTACCACAAGACCAGCTCTCCTCCTTTTTAGTTCCTACAGCATTTGTAAAGAAGAATTTGGGCATAGCCAAACATGCCGGATTCTGACAAGACACAACACAACACAAATGTGACATTGCTGGGGAGAGCTATGTCAGTCCCTCTCATGGCGTGTGTCATCTCAGGAATCTGACATGTCTGACAGACCCAACCACTCCCACTGTCTTCTCCCCCTTTTCACCTTTTACTGGGTGCGGGTAGGGGAAAGGACTGTGCTTTGCTTTCTCTTCCAAGGAAGCAGCACATGCCTTCTATGGCCTGAGTTTTAAACTGACCTTTCCCCCTTTCATTAAACTAGGAACTCAAGTGGTGGTGCTTCTGGAAAATTGAGCTTTTTTCTGAGACTTTAGCCACGGCTGAAGTCTCAGAAAGAACTCTATTTTCAAGAAGCACGCACATTACTCAAGGACCTAGTTTAATGAAAGGAAAAAAGGTCAGTTTTAAGCTCAAGCTGTGGAAGGCATGTGTGTGCTCCTTCCAAAGAGAAAGCAACGTGCAGCCCTGTCCCCTTCCCACACCAAGTAAAAGGTATGGGGGGGGGGAGAGATAGCAAGAGGGGGGCCTTATAAACACATTGGATTGCTGAGGAGCTGCAATGCAGCAGGAAGCCTCCTGACAGTTGGCATGATCAGAGGCTCCCTGCTGTCATTGTGGAACAACTTCCAATACGACATATCCGACAAAGAGTGTATTGAGTTTGATGTGTGCCCGACCCAACCTGATACACAGCCCTCTAGAAAACACAATTACGAGTTAAAAACAACTGGCACACATGTATGTATTCCACTCTCAGACTCTGGGATTCTAGCTGCAGAATTTGACACTGCAGAGTAAAACAATGTATAAAAGTTATAAAAATCTTGAAGAGGTTTGCATTCCAACAAATAATATCAGAGGCTTGACATGGAGGATGGGGGGGGGGGACAATTGTCCCCTCCCCAAATTTCAAATCTTATCTCAAAACCACTTACACTTCTTTTCCTTTTTTAATTCAGTGTATCATATTAAAAAATACTCTGAAAATAGCTATCAGCACATCATATCATAGATAAGCAACACAGTGTGTACGAGACAATACATACAAAGAAACAGATCAAAAAACAACTATCAACATTAATATAAAGGCTGCATTTTCATTTCCAAAAGTCAATAAATGGTTGCCAGTTCTTTGCACATATTTCTGTGCTCTGTTCACCATCTTTTAGTCTTAAAATTTCATTCCTTTTAGATCATTTTGCTATTTGCCATACCTTAATTATCCACTCCTTAATTGCAAGCAATTTTGCATTACGCCACTTTTTTGCAATTACCATTCTGGCAGCAGTCAATAAGTCTGAGATTGGAGAATAACGCAAGTTTGATACATAATCATTTAAAAGACTGAAAAGAACTTTTTGACAAATTACGATGCATCGTTAATCCCATACTGTTGTTTTCTTTTACATTTTTCATTCAGCCCCCCAAAACAACCCCACAGCAGGGCATATCCACCAGGGGTAAAAATTCCTCTGATAGGAAGTTACATTTCCAGTTCTAATTACCTAACATTTTAAATGCTATTCAAGTTATAGGTGATCAGATGCCAACAATTCTAAGAGTGGTTTTCTTTTCTATTAAATAAAAAAATAATTCCTTTCATATTAATGAATAAGATGTCAGAGTGGTTTTGTTTCACTTCGGATGCTGCTGTGCCTGCTACAAATATTTCATTTCAGAGAGCACCTATGTTTCTGGCTGGTTCTTCAGTTCTGTGCATAGAACACATCTAATTATAAGCAATTAAATATATGTAGCAGATATGCCAAAGGCACATATACCTTTGCTTAAAACAAGGAAGAGGACAGATCTGTGTTGTAATCACTGTTACAGTAAAACCAGGCATAGAATCGGAAGATCATCAGGGACCGGATAGCCTCTTGCTCTGTAAAGGTTTAATAGTAGCCACTTAATCTGAGTAGCACTAGGGGAGGGAGTTGCCCCTTTTCCCATGCACCATTTTCCTGATGAAAATCCACCCCATCCCACCCCAAGTTGCTCTTTGCCCCATGGGGGAAATATAGAGGTACCTATATCTGTGTCTCCCAAAACACCACGGTCCCAGTCTGATTCAATTCCTCTCCCCACTCAGCAGCGGCTATAATTATTCTTATTAAAAATACATATAGACTGTTTTCAGCAAGAAGCATACATCACAAAAGTAATAAGAAAATGGTTCCCTGTCCTAAAAGGGCTCACAGTTTAAAAACAAACACCAGGGAGGCAGCAAAAGCCCACGGGAAGGACACACGGCTGGGCTGCACAGGGAGGACACCTGCGCGCTCCCTGCTAAATCAAAGAAAAGGTGCCTCTTTGTCCACTTAGCAGGAGCAACTGATTTTTCTGTCCCAAAGGGCTCAAAATCGGAAAAGACACACAAGCTAAAGAAACTAACAAGAGACACCAGGAGAGAGGCTGGGCTGGGCTGGCTGGTGACAGTCAAGGGCGGCCCTTCCATGAGGCGGGGTGAGGCAGTCACCCCAAGTGTCAGATGACTGAGGTGTTAGCAGGGCGGCAAGATGGCCCCCAACCTTGCCTGCCTCCCTCTGTGACACCCAACACTAGCAGAGAACTCTTCACCAAACGGGGACACGGAGGAGGTGTGTGTGCCGGTCTACCCACCAGGTCAACTGGCCACTGCTGTTGCAAGGAAAAATAAAGAGGAGGAAGTGGAGGAGAGGGCTGCACCATAGTGTGTGTGTTTGGGGAGTATTTGACACCTTGCCTCAGGTATGCCGAGGCCTTGGGCCCACACTGACTGCAGCTGCTCTCTAAATATAAGGGAGTGGCCACTTTAAAAAGGTGACTGCTTGCCCAGTTGCCAGGGTACTAGTCATCCTTTTTCCAAAGCAGACAATCTGATCACAGTCCTCTCAATCAGGAGCAGTCCAAGATATCGTGATGCCCGAAACGGAGCACCGTGTGCCTCCCTGTTCTCACATGCAGTTACACGGGACACTGCCGCGCCCTCTGCTCTGTCCTGCTGGATGTGCAGCATATGCAGGAAAGAGCACTGCTGTGCCCACCGGCGGCAGCCATCGACAAGAGATGGTGTGGTAACAGTCAGGGCAGTTGCGCTGTGCCCAGATAGCAGGTGGGCTCCTCCCCCTCCTCAGGTGTGCAACTTTGAGGAGCATGAAGAGCGGGGGAGGAGAAGAGGCTGTGCTGCCCATACCACTGGGCTACTACTATGACCCTGCTTGTGACCCTGCTGCCAGCAACAGGAGCAAATGGTGAGCAAGCAGGTGGGCAGGACACCCCCAAATCTGCCTCTGCCCCAAATCCACCAACTTACTTCAACTGGCTGCATCAAAGCCAGCCCTGCTCACAACGTCACATCGAGTGGTGCCCTAGTTGGGACCTATAAAAATGTAACTGAAAGAAATGCTCTCAGTATGGTTGCCTGGAGGCCACTATGCCTTGCCACAGGGGAAGAAAGGGACTGCCAAGATGGCACCCTCTGTGCAATTCAGGGGCACCATCTAGGCTGCAGTACCAGGCTGCTTGACTATTCAGTCAGCTGACTCTGAGGGCCAATCTCTGTCCACCAAGCCCTGTTTTCCAGTCGGCTCTAGATAACACTGGCTTCCTTGCACTCTGCCATTTAATCTCAATTATGTCCAAGAGTGAGTTTTCCAGCCATGCTGAGAATCTTCCTCTTTCCTAGACGTCCTTTCTGTTCCCCTACTGAGAACTGAAAAGGTGCCACTGGATAACAGCCCTCAGGCAGTCCCAGGAAATTCGCATTGTGTCTGGGTGTTTTCTGCAAGATCCTTCTTACACGGAAATCACCGAAAGCCACATGCACAGACACCTCCAGCTGCCTTTACTAGCACACTCGGCAATTAAAAAGGCATGCATCATTATTTCATTCAAGCCAGGGTGAGTTGTTTGGGTTTTCTTTCCCCCCCACTCTCAAAGGTCGCCGCTATGTTTCTATCGCTGTGCCTTACATAACGGCTTCCGACACATTAGAGCTCAGCTTCTAATTCCAAATATTGCTAGATGACCAGCCGCCCAGGCATTTCTGCCCCAATGACGAAAGACTGGTCTAATTTACAATTCCTTTCCAAGCCCTTAATAACTGTTAGTATAACTCGACTGAGTCAAAAGAGGGTTACTTGCTTTCATCCCAAGAAGTTTCAGATCCTCCGAGGATTGCCAGACCAAAAATGCAAACTTCGGTATTTTTACATTCGCGCGAGCATTAAGTTGATCAGTGGGTTAACAACCAAGTGAGCAATGTTTAGCAAGCCATCCCCAAATATAGCTCCCTAATACCATAATGCTCCAAATTTAAAAATTATACATTACTAAGAGAATTGCCAGATCTGCCCCATAACAATTCCTATAATTGTGGCAGGATTTTTTTCCAGCTGGGAATAGCTATGAACCCTCTCCAAGATGAGGATCAACCTGAGTTTTCCCACTTTTTGACTGCTGCATTTTGACAGGGAGGAGAGTTTTGAACAGGGATGCAAATTCAGCAATGAGCTAATCCTAGTGGAATAGCTCAGAACTTGCCCAGCGTCCTTGTCTCCAGGGCTCAGGCGCTTCACCGAGCTTGGTTCTTGGCTCAGGGACTGTGCTGCTCCCCAAAGCCTTAAGGAGAAAGCCCTTCAGGCTTCTTGCATGCCTCTCTACTAGTAGTGCTTTGCATTCAGGGCTCTGATGAAAAATAGCAAAAACAGCTAGAGGGTGTTCCCTCTAGTTCCCTCAAGTTCCCTCCCTGGCAGCATCTCCAAGATAGGGCTGAGAGAGATTCCTGCCTGCAACCTTGGAGAAGCCGCTGCCAGTCTGTGAAGACAATACTGAGCTAGATAGACCAATGGTCTGACTCAGTATATGGCAGTTTCCTATGTTCCTATGTTCCTAGTCCCTGGAGACTCGATTGCACAGAGAATGTTATGTGTGGCTGAGACCCTGAGTGGATATGGCTGAAGTTCCCTAGAATAATAAGCATCCAGGGAGTGGTGTTGAGCAGGCCTGTACGGCTTTTGACCCACCAAGCTGAACGCAGCCAGCAATGCAGGCTGGTCCACAAGGATCATTGGGAAACCTCCCACTTTTGCCTGAATCTGCAAAAATAGTGTGCTTCTCAAGCATCTTGCAGACCACAACACATGGCCACTGTGAACACAGGAACATAGGAAACTGCCATATACTGAGTCATTTCATTGGTCCATCTAGCTCAGTACTGTTTATACAGACTGGCAGCAGCTTCTCCAAGGTTGCAGGCAGGAGTCTCTCTCTCAGCCCCATCTTGGAGAAGCCAGGGTGGGAATGTGGAACCTTCTGCTTGCAGATGCTCTTCCCAGAGCAGCCGCATCATCTGAGCAGAATATCTTACAGTGCTCAGGCATGGAGTACCCCATTCAAATGCAACCAGGGCAGACCCTACTTAGCAAAGTGGACCATTCATTAGGGATGTGCACAATCCCGCTGCCTCCGCTTGAATAAGCGGAGCTGCGTCTTTGCCTGGCCCCCTGAGAGAAGCACGAGGCTTCCTTTGGCCTGATTGGCCAGAAAGCCCTGTAGGGGGCGGGGCTTATGCCCAGCTTCCTGCTCCTTACCGAGAGAGCTCATTCTGCTCTCAGAAGGCACCCACCCTCCCTTCCCTAGGTACAGTCAAGGTTTCAACTGGTCGCCTTTTGGGGCCGAGCAGGAATTTTTTGGGCGCTCACTTGATTGGCTGTTAGTGTGCGTCCTTTTTTGCCTGCTCTTGACTGTATCACCTGTAGGTAGTAGTTAGCTTGGTCGCAGTATGGCAGGTGCAGTGCAGTTGGAAAGATCTTATCAGGCTGGTGAACACCTTCAGGTAAGCGTTTGGCTATGGGTCAGAAAGGGGTAACTCCCTAGAGACTGCACGGCTCAGGGATGTCTGCCCTTGGTCGACCTACCCTGACTGGCTAAGCCCCATGGAATGGCTGAACGGCTACCAGGGGGCGATGCTAGCTCAGGGGCCCGGCACTAGGCTGGCTAGGATAGGCAGCCCCGGTTTCGGAGCTTTTGGGTTGCCTGGAGCCAAGGTGCATCGCCCTATGCCATAGGTTAAGCATGCCATGGTTGCGCATGCCTGTAGTACCGCACTGTAGGAGGGGATGAGCCCATCCTTGCTCTTTCATTGGTTGTTGAAGTTTTAAATAAACTGTGGCCCTTATTTACACCAATACCTTGAGTCTCGTGTCTTCTTGGGTGTCGGGCAAACCTGTTTGGAGGCCATTTTACAGTTTGAAAAAATGGCGGTTCAGTCAGTTCAAAGGTGGGGGGATACCTTTAAGGGTGGGGAAGGGTCCAGTGGGGTGGCAGCATATCTCCCTACTGCCCCGTTGCCTTGTTGGACCAGAAGTGACCGGAAGTACCTGGACCCTTTTAAACTGCAGCACCAGCAGGGGAAATGTGGCAGGAGGCATAAGAGCACCCTCTCCCACCTTTAAAGGTATCCCCTCTCCACCCTCGGGCCATTTTCCACTGGTTCCATGAACATCCCTACCATTTATGCTTGCTACCACACAACCAGCTCTCCTCTAACAAAAGCAACCACTCTCCCCCAAGCAACGCAGAACCACACAGCATCAAAGCCACTGGTCCAGTACAGACATCATGACCACAAGAATAGGTTAGCCAACAGAGACCTTCTGCAGGCTCACCCACCTCCTCTTTCCATTGCATGCTGGGAGGTGGACTGAGGAAATTAAATTCCTCTTTGGATTTCACTTTAGGAGATATTTCAGCCCTACATGCATGCTATTTCCTCCTGCGCATCTCAGTACATGCCGGTGGTTGTTCAGCATTGTATGCAAACCAAGCAAGCCAGAATTTGGAACCCAGGTTGAACAAGGTTTCCATGCCCAGTTTGGAGGCAACTGGTTTGCTATCAGCACAGTTTGCCCAACTATCACTACAGCCAGTCAGGAAGGGCAGGAGGCAATGGGAAGGCATGAGGGGAGAAGGAAGTCCACAGCACATTCCTAGTCCCATAACCTCTGAATTGCACTGTTAATATTACCCATCCTTTCTTGACCTAACCCTGAACTGTTGCTGCAAAAAGATGCTTTAAGGAGAAAAAATTGGGGCAGGAAAGAGTTAATCTCCTTGTGCACCATGGTCCCAGTCAAGATGGAGTTCCCTCTGCACCTGTCTTTTGTGAAATAAGAGACGCTTCTGGATTTAAGCACACCACTTAAAAAGGCCAGTGCATATCTAGTTTAACCCACACATATCCAAAAGGGGGACTCCAGTGAAAAGACCCAGGATTCACATCTAGCTGCTAATACCTTTGCTTGTGTCATGTCAATGGTACAAATTCTCGTCCACCCTAGGAGATGGAGGTAAGATATGTTTGCAGTTCCAGGCAGAGCTTCTCATTTTTCCTCCTTATTAGTAACTCTAATTACTTTGAAAGAGCAGAAATGAGATAAATCCTATAAGAGCAGGAAATGTGACCTGATTTCCAGCCTGATTTAGAAACTGTCACTTGGCAAGATAAGCCTAAAGAGACACTCCCAGCTCTGAGTAGGCCCATCGCTTTAAAAAACAAAACAAAACATAGATTACGCGGTGAGGCGGGGGAGTCATCAAGATCAACAGGAAACACAACCCTGATGATTCTGGGTTCAATTGCAGTAGGAACAGGTTCATTTTAAAAAAACCAACACAGTTTATTTTCTGCACTCACTGCACCCCCGACACTGTACGTTTCAGCAGGAAATAAAATGGCCTCATATATGAATATAACTCCAGCTGGTCTTTCTTCTGGAATTTCTACCAGTAACGTCAGCAAAAATAAACAATTCAATGAAATGGAAAGCCATGTCCGAGCTCAGGAGGGACAGATCTGCTTAGGCCATGATTGACATTGACATCAGAATACAGAAGAGGAGTCCTGTCAGGAACAAAGTTGCCAGTGTACAATCCTGGTTCTGCGGACTGTTTCACACATTCAGTGGCCAGCAAACCCAGATCTGCTTCCCAGTTTAGATGCAACTGGACGCATCCAATACCTAGAACCTGCACTTTTCGATATTCTTATCAATTATTTAGATAAAGGGGCGGAAGGAATGTGAATCAAATTGCCAGATGACATAAAACTGGGAGGGAGGGATAGCTCCCCAGAAGATAAGGATGATCCTAATTGGAGAGGAGAGCTAATCTTGTGGTAGCAAGCATGACTTGTCCCCTTAGCTAAGCAGGGTCCACCCTGGCTGCATATGAATGGAAGACTAGAAGTGTGAGCACTGTAAGATATTCCCCTTAGAGGGATGGAGCTGCTCTGGGAAGAGCAGAAAGTTCCAAGTTCCCTCCCTGGTGGCATCTCCAAGATAGGGCTGAAAGAGATTCCTGCCTGCAACCTTGGAGAAGCTGATGCCAGTCTGTGAAGACAATACTGAGCTAGATTGAACTATGGTCTGACTCAGTATATGGCAGCTTCCTGTGCTACTGTGTCATTCAAAATGACCTTGGCAGAATGAAAAACTGGGCTGAAACCAACACCATGAAATTCAACAGAGGCAAATGCAAAGTTCTGTGACTTGTGGGAGCGGGGGGCGGGGGAGAAGCAGGCGGGTGAATACTTGGCAGCAATACATGGGAAAAGATCTCAGGATTGCCATTGACAACAAACCGGTCATGAGTCCGCAGTGCGACACAACTGCAAAAAAAAAGGCTAACGCAAACTGAGGCTGCTTTCATAGAACCGGAGTTTCTACCACAAGAAGCAATAGTTCAATTTAACGCTGCACTAATCAGTGCACCTCCTATTGATCACAGTGTCCAGTTCTGGGCACATTTATAGAGAAACTGGAATGGGTTCAGAGGAGGGCAACAAAGATGGCATGGGGTTTGCAAACAAGCCCTAGGAGGAAAACCTGAAGGAACCAGCCTAGAGAAGAGAAGATGGAGAGGGGACATGAGAGGGGACCAGGGGTGTCGTGGAGGGCGGGGGGGATGCACAGGGATGGAGCGCCCGTACTTCTTGGTGTCTCAGGCTGTTGGGATAGGCATGGCCATGGGGGGCTGTAGTGGACAGCCCCTGCGCTTCTAAATTTGCAGCTACATCACTGGAGAGGACTCTTTGGAGACCCTAAGGGCTGTCACACAGAAGAGGCCAAAGACTTGCTCTCTGCTGCCCCAGGAGGAAGGACTAATGGGCTTACATAGCAACATATAAAGCTGCCATACTGAGTCAGACCATGGGTCCATCTAGCTCAGTATTGTCTTCACAGGCTGGCATCAGCTTCTCCAAGGCTGCAGGCAGGAATCTTTCTCAGCCCCTATCTTGGAAATGCTTCTAGGGAGGGAACTTGGAACCTAGATGCTCTTCCCAGAGAGGCTCCATCCCCTGAAGGGAATATCTTACAGTGCTCACATGGAGTCTCCCTTTCATATGCAACCAGGGTGGACCCTGCTTAGCTAAGGGGACAAGTCATGCTTGCTACCACAAGACCAGCTCTCCTCTGCTTACCTCACAGGAGGGTAGGTTTTGGTTGAACATTAGGAGGAACTTCTTAACAGTAAGAGCAGTTTGGCAATGGAATCCACTATTTAGGGGAAGATGGGCTCTCCCTTATTGGATGTCTTCAAGCAGGGGCTAGATGGTCATTGATGGGGATGGTCACGTCCTAGTTTTCCTGCATCAAATATGGCAGATTTGATCATTGCCCTATAATGACTGGGATCCAACACATCCAGTAAGGATTTCTTCACGAGTGGTCTTACCACGACCTCCTTCAGGGGACTGAGGGGATGCTTTTGCTCAAAGAAAAGTCAATTGGAACAAGGGAACGACCTGCTTGAATCCTTCTGGTACAACAAAGGAAGAAGTGGTTGAAGGAACCACTCAAGGACTTGGTTTGGTTCTGGTTTGCAGCATCTGAAACTCACACAAACAACAAGGATGAGAGATGGCCACAAACATCTTATAAGAAAAGCCCAAGGCGTATTGAGTCCAGCACCCTGTTTCACGCAGTGGCCCACCAGATGCCTCTAGGAAGCCCAAAGGTATGAGATGAATGCATGCCCTCTCTTCTGCCACTGCTCCCCTGCAGCTGGTATAGAGAAGCATCTTGCCTCTGAGGCTGCAGGTGGCCTATAACCATTAAACTAGTAGCAACTGATAGACCTGTCTTCCATGAATTTGTCTAAGCCCCTTTTAAAACAATCCAGGCTGGTGGCCATCACCACATCATGTGGCAAGAGAATTCCATAGATTAATTATGCGCTGTGTGAAAAATTACTTCCACTTGCCGGTCCTAAATTTCCCAACCTTCAGTTTCATGGGGTGAGTCCTGGTTCTAGTGCTGTGAGCGAGGGAGAAACATTTCTCTCTATCCACTTTCTCCACACCATGCATACTTTTATCGACCTCTATCATGTCTCCCCACAGTTGTCTCTTTTCTAAGCCAAACCTGAAATACAGGCACTAAATCTAAGCAGGAGTTCAAGTTGGAATGTGTGCAATTGATTTTATCCACAAAGCACACTGTAAAAAGGTCACAGAATGGTCACAATATGTAGTCACCCCTGAACACACACACACACACACACACACACACACACACACACCCAATTACCAGGCCTAGAAGGAGTAAGGCGGCCTTGCGGCATTTGGAGCACTTTCACTGGTCGGCACTGAGCAGATGCAAGAGGAGCAGAGAGATCCGTCCCCTTAGGCAGTTACCTTTCATTCCAGTGGGGTTTATGCAAGGGAATCTTCCAGTGAGCTGGCCCCCCACCAAAGCAAGGTGCAAAATGCCGCCCTGCCTCTTACCCTGTGGCTGGGGGCGGGGGGGGGCAGCCCCGGGGACAGTAAAATGAAACTTTTATTTTTGCCCCACAACTGTAACTTGACGCTTTCACTCCTCCAATGCCTTTTCCTTTTGTCAGGAGAAATTCAGAACCCCATTCACAGATCACTAACAAAACAGAGAGTAACTCCCCCCTCCCACCCAAAACACTACACTTAGAAGCAGGGTGTGTCGGAGAGGTCTTGACCAAACCATGCTTTTGCCGTACTAAGCCTTACAGTTGAGATCCAAAAGGCTGCCTTAGAAACTCTCCATGCCTGGTGGAATTTCGGAGGATCATCTGGGATGCAACGCAGGAGCTCCCACTTCTCTCTCTCTTCTTTTCTTCCTTTCTAATAATCAGCAATCCCATGCAGCTGCTCTGAAGAGCAAATAAGTGGCTCGTGGGGGGGGGGCGGGATTTCCCACCCTCAAGCTGCTATAGACTCTTTGGAGAATAACACAGTAACAGTTGGGGGTGGGTGGGATTTGGATTAGGGCAGGGGTTCCCAACCTTGGCCCCCCCAGATGTTGTTGGGCTACAATGCCCATCATCCCCAGAATGGTCTTCAGCCACTGTGGCTAGGGATGATGGGAATTGTAGCCCAACATCCAGGGGACCCTGGATTAGGGAAGTGGCATAGGACAAAAGAGATATGTATCTCCCCCTTGCTTCATGAGAACTTAAGAAGAACCCTGATGGATCAGGCCAGAGGTCCAGGGGTGTTGCAAGCCCCATGGTGGCCTAGGTTCCCCCATCACCCTCCCCTGCTGCTGCCTTGCCTTGCTGACCTGTGCCTCTTCCACCTCCTCCTCTTACCGCCGTTCCTGTGGCCATTAATCTGCCTGCTGTTGTGGATCACCTCCCACTGGTGTTCCCCAACACCTGCTGTTCAGGGGCATGCCACCACTTCTGATCCTGGTGGGAACCTGCAGCTACCATGCCTCGCAGCCACTGACAGCCCTATGAATTGGTCTTCCTCCCAGTATCACTTCTTTTGATCTTCAACACTGCTGCACGAAACAACTAATCAGTAAATGGGAAAACCCAGCAAGACATGGCTCCTGATCACACCTCTCCCACATCACACCTTGCTTGGCTCCCAAGCTCTGCTTCCAAAGAGCAGCTCTGCCACCCCCACTCCAACACTCAACAAGCTGCCTGCAAAACTCAAAAGCAGTTTGGGTGCAGCCACCAGGACAGTGCGAAGGCCTGCAGTCCTTTTAAGAAACAGGGAAACTAGAGTTGCCATGCCCCCCAAAATTCCGGGTTTCACCTGGATTTTAAGCATCTCACTCAGATTGCTTAGCCCACCCAGATACACTCGGATTTCAGCTTCCATTTTTTTTAAAAAAAAGCTAAGCTCTAGCCCTTGTAGAAGCAGAGTTATGGAGCAAAACGTGCGGTCACTATTCTGCTCAAAAATAATTTCCAAGCTAATTTACATAATTTTGTGCAGCAGTGTTGAAGATCAAAAGAAGTGATACTGGGAGGAAGACCAATTCATAGGGCTGTCAATGGCTGCAAAGCATTGTAGCTGCAGGTTCCCATCAGGATCAGAGGTGGTGGCATGCCCCTGAACAGCAGGTATTGGGGAACACCAGTGGGTGTTCTCTTGGGGTTGCCATATTCTGGCTTTCCAACTCCAGGTGCCTAATTTACATGCAAATTAGGCACCCGGAGTTGGAAAGCCAGAATATGGCAACCCTAAGGGAAACCCATCAGACCAGACCAATCAGCCCAACATGTCTCTCCACCAATATCCTTCTTCCCCTCACTTCTGGAATTCAACCCCAATCTCCGAACTCCTGCTTCCTCCACCCAGCCCTCCTCCCATCCCCCACTGCACACGCCCTTTGCAAGCAACCCTTCCCACTCCACACTCACCCCTTCCTTCCCCCACCACAGCCGCGACTTTGTTCCCTTTGTTTCAAGGCATAGTTGGCACGTGTGCATGTTTAACTGCATAATAAAGCTGTTTCCCCAAAAAAGTGCTCGTCATCTGAAAAGCTTTGAAAACTCCGCTGTGTGCATAGAAACACATGTGCTGAGAGAAGGAGAGTTTTGGAGACTAGTGCAGCTTGTCAGGCGTGGGTGAGAAAATCCCCCCCATCCCCACTTTTAGACAACAGGTACAGGAACTCCCGCCTACTTCGCATCTGCTCACCATACACATGTGTAATGCTCTTCGCTTGATCTGTGGATCTCTGCCATTTTACACACACACACTGCTGTTTTGAACATGTTTTCAAAAGCACTGAAAGCAGCTAGATCCCAAGAAGAATTAGGAAGACTAAGGTATTGGGAGGAGGAGGAGGAGGAGGAGGAGGAGGAGGAGGAGGAGGAGGAGGAGGAGGAGGAGGAGGAAAGCATCAAACCATGGTTATCTTTTATACCACACCATCAATGCGCATGGCACTTTAAACAGTAAGAACAGCCCCAAACGGTTTCCTTAGATATAGATAAATAAAGGTCCCAGGTTCAATCCCCAGCATCTCTAAGTAGGGCTGGGAAAGACTCCTGCCTGTAACCTTGGAGAGCTGCTGCCAGTCAGTGTAGTCAATACCAAGCTAAATGGACCAAGGGTCTGAGCTGGTCTCGGTCAGCTTCCCCCGTAGGACAAGTCCCTTCCCAACTGAGCTAACAGCTTAGAATCTGGTCTAATTCTTTGTTGGCAGAAGTAACAGGGAAACACTATGCATTTGTTTCAGTTACACGTTACAAGAATAGGCCTGATGAGTTACAGTGGGGTATGGGGATTGATTCAGATTTTGAGGTTCTGCCACACCATCAGATACGTTCCCTGGAGCAGAACTCAAAATGTCAGAATCAGTTATTGTTCCAGAAGCACATTTCCAAACTTTGCAAGCAGAGGGAAGGGAAAATCCCTGCTTCCTTTTCTAACTTTTTGCAGTAAAACACACACACAAGCAATTTAAAAAACAACACTAAACTCACCCCCATAAAAGCACCCCAATATAAAAATAGTTTTTTATTTTGTTTGTTTGTTATTAGTTTTTCATTTGCACAATTGTGAAATAATCTTTCACAATTTTTTAATGAAATATTTCTCCGGTTTTTAAAACTGGGCATGATTTTTAATTTGATTTCTTTTTTGCATCTCTTCATCTTCCTTCCCCTCATTTAAGTTGCATGTGGAAAAAATCCATTCCCACATTCAGAAATGCAGCCATTTGCTGAAACTGAACCAGAGCAGAACCAAAGGAATGCTGGAATCTGTCTTGAAGCACTTATGGCACTGGATACTGCCTCAAGCAAGGACCTGGCGGGTTCTAGAAGGCAGCAAGGAAGGGCAAACACCAAGCTCTGAGGCCAACAGGGGGTCTTCTGATGAGGTCTGGGAGGTGCGGGGAGGACCCAATCACTCAAAGGCCCTTCATGGTCTCTGCATCGGCCTCAGCCTTAACTAGGCTTCTTGTTTCCCTCAGCTGGAACAAGCAAAAACAAAACAGATGCTGAATTTGCATTGAAGCCTTCAGATTCATGTTTGTTTATTTTAGCTTTCAAACTGTGTGCAGCTTTTCACACAATGCACCAAAGCTGCTACAGTAGCAATTAAAACAATAAAAAACACAGAACACCCTTTCCCTCAATCTCTGTAACTTACTAAACTCAGAGGGGTGCCTCCCACCCGATGCTGCAGAAAAGGTGTTGCAGGAGTTGTTGGAAGGCCCAGAGGGAGGGGGCAGCACAAAGCCCACCAAGGGAGGGAGTCTGAGCACGACCCCAGGAAAGGTTCTGCTCACCTAGCGAGTGGCCACAGCTGGTAGTGCATGACAAAGCCTCCCTTGCAGACAGTGACCGGCAGGCCAAATCATTTGAGAGCCCCTTGAGGTCCGTATGGACCGGCCCATTCTGGGGTAAAAGGCAATGACTAAACCCTGGAATTGTACCCTGAAACAGATGAGAGGTCAGTGGAGATTGTACAGCAAAGGAGCAAGAGGACCCACATTTTGTACTGGCTGCTTGTAGTTGTTAAATAGAGGGCAGTCTCGCACACAGAGAGAGTTGCAATCAACTAACTGGGATGAGGCTGTAGCTCACTGGTAGAAAATCTGTATTTCATGCATAAGAACAGCCCTGCTGGATCAGGCCCAAGGAGGCCCATCCAGTCCAGCATCCTGTTTCACACAGTGGCCTACCAGATGCCCCTGAGAAGCCCACAGGCAAGAGGTGGAGGACGGCATGCCCTCTCTCTTGCTGTTGTTCCCCTGCAACTGGTATTGGGAGGCATCATGCCTCTGAGGCATAGTAGCCATTGATAGACCTATCCTCCATGAATTTGTCTAAGCCCCTTTTAAAGCCATCCAAACTCGTGGCCATCACCACATCCTGTGGCAGAGAATTCCATAGTTTAATTACGTGCTGTGTGAAAAAGTACTTCCTTTTGTTGGTCCTAAAATCATGGGATGGCCCCTGGTTCTAGTGTTGTGAAAGAGTGGGGGAAATTTCTCTCTGTCCACTCTCTCAATCAATCAACCAACCAATCAATCTTATTACAGCCATAGGCCATACAAAAGACATAAAAAACATTAAAACATAATATTATACATAGTCTCTACTCCATGCATAATCTTATACACCTCTATCATGTCTCTTCATAGAAGTCGCCTCTTTTCCAAAGTAAAGAGCCCCATATGCTGTCGTCTTGCCCCATAAGGAAGATGTTCCAGGCCCCTGACCATCTTGGTTGCCTTCTTCTGCACCTCTCACAGTTCTGCAGTGTCCTCCTTAAAATACAGTGACCAGAACTGCACACAGTACTCCAAACGTGGCCAAGTACAGAAGGTCACTAGTTCAATCTCTGGCAGCATCTCCAAGAAGGGGTGGGGAAGGCTCCTGCCTGAAACCTTGGAGAAGCCGCTGCCAGTCAGTGCAGACAATACTGAGCTAGATGGACCAATGGTCTGACTTGGTAGAAGGCAGCTTCCTATGGATGTGACCACCAGGACATGAGCAACAGTAACCCCAAGGTGCCCTTGGGCACTCCTAACCACAGCTGCTTCCTGACCTTACCGGAGTACCTACCAGACTAGGCACTTGCTCCCTGGAAGGGAGGGCTACCCCATCCATAACAACTGTCTGGAGCAGGCCTGCTCAACTGCAGCCCTCCAGCAGATGTTGGCCTACAACTCCCATAATCCCTGGCTATTGGCCAAAAACAGCTGGGGGGGTTCAAAGTTGAGCAGGCCTGGTCTGGAATCTCCTCTGGAGCTGATCTGGACAGGGTGGCCTTCCCTTCCAAGTCTCTTCCAACTTGACACTTTTCAAATATCTGGAGCAGGGTTTCTTAACCTTGGGCCCCCAGATGTTGGACTACAACTCCCAGAATCCCCAGCCACAAAGGCCAGGTCTGGGGATTCTGGGAGTTGTAGTCCAACAACATCTGGGGGCCCAAGGTTAAGAAACCCTGATCTGGAGGGCTGCCACGGAAAAAAAGGATGAGACTCATCCCTCACTGCCCCAGAGGGAAGGACTAAGGCTAGTGGGCTTAAGTCACAGGGGAGCAGATTTCAGCTGAACTTTAGGGAAAATGTCTAAGTTGTAAAAGGCAGGCCTGTAGCCAGCCTAACCATTTGGGGTGGGAACCAAAAAATGTAGGACAGGCAGCTTATCTGGCCCCCATCAGTCCTAAGTGCAAGCAACATTCAGTTCTCTTTTTAAAAAGTTTGTAAAAAATTTAGGGTGGGAGCAGAGAAAAATAGTGTTGGGGTGGGAGGGAATAGGCCTGTCCTAGAATCCCTGGCTACAGGCCTGGTACGAGGAGTTCAGCAATGGACTGAGATACCAGGGGTGGGAGGGCTCTTCAAGCAGAGGCTGGACAGTCATCAGTTGAGGGTGTTCTAGTGCTTAAATTCCTGCATTGGGCAAGGGGGTTGGACTAGATGACCTCCAAGACACCAAGCAACAACAAAAATATTTGTTTACACCTTTTCAACAAAGGTCTCCAAAGAGGTTTACACAGAGAAATAATAAGTAAGAAAGATGGATCCCTGTCCCGAAAGGGATCACAATCCAAAAGGAAACATAAGACTGACACCAGCAACCAGTGTACCATCTAATAGAGATTCCCAGATGTTGTTGACTACAACTCCCATAATCATTAGGCCACTGCAGCTGGGAATGCTGGGAGTTGTAGTGAACAACATCTGGGAACCCCTGTTAGAGGGAACACTGCCAGCAGCAGTCACTGGAGGGTACTGTGCTGGGGGTGGATAGGGTCAGTTGCTCTCCCCCTGCTCAATAAAGAGAATCACCGCGTTGAAAAGGTGCCTCTTTGCTCCATTAGCAGGGGTAACTTCCAACTCTATGATCCAACGAACAGCATCTTCCGGAGCTTCCATAGAGCCTCACACCTCCTACAATGCAAGGCTTTTTGCAATGTTATTTCCAAGGAGCTGGCTCGCATATTTAGTCATCAAATGCAGAATAGCCAGAAGGATGCACAGGCATGTGTGAGCCAGGCCTGGGGTGAGTCAATATTCGCAACAGGAAAAACACAAAACACAGCACAGCTTTCCTTGGCCTCGGCCCTAGAACAGGGGCAGGCAACCTTGGCTCTTGTTCTGAACTACAATACACTGTGGCTGGGATGACGGGTGCTGTCGTTCAAAAACAGCTGGGGAGCCAAGGTGGAGGAGAGCTGGTCTTGTGGTAGCAAGCATGGATTGTCCCCTTTGCTAAGCAGAGTCTGCCCTGGTTTGCATTTGAATGGGAGACTACATGTGGGCAATGGAAGATATCCCCCTTAGGAGATCTGGCCACTCTGGGAAGAGCATCTGCATGCTTGCACATAGAAAGGCCTAGGTTCCCTCCCTGACAGCATCTCCAAGATGGGGCTGAGAGAGACTCCTGCCTGCACCCTTGGAGAAGCCGCTGCCAGTCTGGGTAGACAGTACTGAGCTAGATGGACCAATGGTCTGACTCAGTAGACGGCAGCTTTCTATGTTCCGAAGGTTGCCTGCCCCTGCCCTAGAGCTTCAAAAGGATAGGTTTGAAAATGTGTGGGGAATACCTGGGGGACCCTCTGAAACCAGCAGCCAGGAGGATGGGGCTCCATGCCAGCCACAATCAGAACTTCTCTATCACTTCATTTCTCTTAACTTTGCAAAGTCCAGAAAAGTGAGGAGATCACATTTATACTAGCCTGCCTGCCCACATATGCCCATCAGTCACTGGTAGTCCAAAGGAGGAGGGGGCCCTAACCATTTTCCTTGCCTGGTCACCTGGAGGAATTCCTGCTTGCCTCAGCTGACTAGCAAGTGCTATAAGTTTGTTCTGCTATTTATTGCATGTTTCTCTTCCATTTTAATCATCAGGACCCAAATTCTTTACATAGGAACACAGGAATCTGCCTTCTATTGAGTCAGACTATCGCTCCATCTAGCTCAGGACTGTCTGCACAGCCTGGCAGCAGCTTCTCCAGGGTTTCAGACCGGGGTCTTTCCCACCTGGACCCTTCAGCATGCAAGCTTCACATGGTCTCCAACTAAGCTACAGTCCCATCTTTGAGAGGGTCTGGGATACAAGCTGAAATGAATGTGAGTCCCAGAAAGAGACATTTGACCCTCCCTGTTTATTTACTCCTCATTTTTAAATCTCACTGTCGCTCCAAGAAGCATACCCCATACATGGATGGAGTTTCCCCCATTTTATCCTCACAACAACCTTGTAAGGTAGGTTAGGCTGAGAGAGAGAGGACGTCTGATTCAAGGTCACCCATGAGCCTTGTGGCCTGCATGGGGACTCGAACCTGCATCTCCCGATCCAAATCCAGCATTCTAACCACTACATCATACTGGCTCTCTTTTGTTCCCCAAGACTAACAAACAGGAAAACATGCAAATATATGCAAATTCACACAGCAATCATCAATACGGGCCACAGAATTCAGCTTCCCACAGGGCAGGGTCACCTTGGCAGCATTTTACTTTTTGAGTCCAGTATTGGCATGGCCTTGGGTATTTCTCCTCCTTTAACAGATGGCTCTTGACTTCCCCCAAATGCTTTTTAGATCCTCAGGGAGAAGATATTAAATTTGTTAGTCATTTGCTAAATATCAAAAACCAGGGGGAGGGGGCAAAGAAAGGGAAGGAAGGCACCCCTCCACCACAGACAACCACACAATACTTCATAATCTCTGGAACACAGAGTCCTATGTGTAAATATTATTCTTAGCACTAACTTTGACCAGTCACATTGAGTGAATTACGTAAACTCGGCCTCTTAATGCTGAAACCTTTTGATGTGTAAATCTAAAAATATCACGACTCCTACCACAGGCCAGCGTTAAAATTTGCTTCGTGGTCAAGTCTGTTGCCTCCAGAAACAGGATGGGCTGGTTTTTCTTATTATTCCACAACCAAAGAGAAGAAAGGGATTTTTTCACATATTTGCCAGGTAAATCGGCCTTCCCAACAGTCCATTTCCCATCACAACCCAACAACGCTCAGTCTCAGCTTCCACAGAAACTGTGAAATATCCTTTAGTACCACAAAATCCCAGCAGCTTTCAAGTTTTTCCCGTTCTATGTCCTCTTGGAATAAAATAGACACATCCTGGCTTTCTCGCTGGGCTGACCTTTTAGCTTCTCTGCTACCAAAAGCTTATGGGATCTGCCTCTCCCATCTGCAGCTCCACCTGCCCTGCTTTCCCAGGCCAAGAGCAAGGATCAGCTATACGTGTTTGGAAACACATCCCTCCCCATCTCCTCTCTCTCCCCCATCCTTTCCATGTCAACCATTCCACCTTGGAAAGCAAACGGGAGAATTCAGAATCCATCTGCACCAGCCACTCTTGAAGAAGAAGTCAAACTTCAGCACCTTGGACAGAGCCCATGCTTTAAAACAAGTAAACAATGCCAATATGCCCTGCTAATCATTCTTGAAATATTGTTGAAACTGGACATGTGCCTGTTGAAGACATTTGCGAGTCTGTTTATTTTTAGTATTGACAAATCCTCTTTAGATCACACAATGTTTATTCTACTCGATGTCCTGTCTTTGGGGAGGGTTACTCATCACCACACAGTGAGCCAAATCCACCACCACCCGTTCTCTTTAAGCAGAACTTTAGCAAAACTGGGAGAAAGGTCTTAAAACCAACAAGCAAAAGTAATACCAGAAAATATGTACATATCCACAACAACTAGACACCACTTCTGGTCAGAACCAAACTTGTTGCTCAGTTCCTCACATTTCAATGAATACTACTTTTCTACCATAAAAAGAAATACATCCCTGAAAACCTATTGATACCACCATATTTAAGTGCATAATTTTCATTATTCCTTGGGATAGTGTTCCCAGTAACATATTGCTCCCTTTATTCACACACACACACAGACAGATCATGATGTTCAATCATAATTATTATTGTTGTTATTATTACTAGTACTACAACTATAAAAAAATTATTTCCTTTGTTGATCAAATTAGAGTCAAATATCAAACAATCTCAACTTTTGATCTATGGAAGTCAAGCAAGGTATTTGCAAAAAAGCAGAAGTGTGTGTGTGTGTGTGTGTGTGTGTGTGTGTGTGTGTAAACATCTGGTTTATTGTGGTAGTTCTGAAAAATTTCAACTCCCATTTTGATGAGTAAAAACAGCAATCTTTCTTTTTCATCAGACGTCACATTAAAACCATCTTAATAGCCTCATCTCTCTTCCTTTTGAGGGCTGTAATTCTATGCACACTTACTTTTGAGCAAGCCACTTTGAATTCAGCTGTCACTTACTTTCCAGAAAATATGCACAAGATTGCGGATGCAGTGCTGCATCTTTTTCCCCCTTTTTTAAAAAAAATAACTTGGCCCACAATAAGAAGTCCAACTTTGCGATTTGCTTTTGATTTCCCCCATTTATACATATATATTTAATCAATGCTTTTCAGAACCGGCATCTGACATCCTTTAATTTATAAGTTTCTCTGTTTACAAGAGAGTCTGATTCTAGCAGCCTGGCTTAAGACTGGCCATTGGTGTGTTGGTGTTTCTCTCGTTTCTTTCTTTGCCATCTAAGCCCAGCACCATCACAAAATCAGAGAAGAAGAGAGATTCATACTTGCAAATAATGAGGTTGGCAAACTTTAAAATCCACAAGGAGAAGATCTTTGGTGCAGACAGGCGTTTCTCCTTCCCGAATCCATTCTTAGGAAAGACGTCTCCCCTACAAAGGAGACTCCCCTCTCAGTCATAATATATAGATAGATAGAGATTTATTTTTTTAAAATCAATAATAGTAATAATAATTAGAAAGCCCCAAAGAGCAAGCAGGAAACTTACTGTGGATTTCCGTACTTTCCTCCTGCTAGCCCAGGCAGACTTGCAGGGTCATTCTAGAGTTTGTAGGTCCCCTTTTGATAGCTCCCAAGCGCAAGGAAGACCCCCCGCCCCCGTCTTCATCGCTGTGCCTGTTGGCCCAGAGGGCGACCCCTCGCCATCCTAGACGGCAGCAGCTCCCGACGGGGCATGGTGGAAGTCGCGCTACTACCGCCTCCGCGCCGTGGGATGCACAGAGCTCGGCTGGCTGGCTGGCTGCCTCCCCGGCCGGTCCAGCCAAGGGAAAGGGAGGCGGTAGCTTCGCACGCGCCGCCTCCTCCTCCCCAAGCCCTGGCTCGCTGGCTGCGCTCTTCCCGCGCCCTCGTCCTCCATTCCACCCGCCGGGCTCAGCGAGCGCTTCGGCGGCGGCAGCGCTATGGGGCAGCGCCCCCTGCTGGCCTCGTGCGTCTTCCCTCACGCCGCTGCACGAGGCCTTGGGCAGGCCCAGGGAGAGGGAGAGGGAGTCGTGTGGACGAAGTTGCCCGGAACACGGGACGCGAAAAAGCCGTCTCCCCTCTTCTTATCAACTTGCAAACAAAATTTGTGGAGGCCGGAATGTGGGCTCGTCTGGAATAACTGCAGCAGCTGCTTTCCCGCACAAACCTGGTTAGACGTTCAAGGCTTTGGGGTGCAATCGTCTTTGCTGCTGTTCAAAGGGAAGCCCCCTTGGACTCAGTGGGACTTAGGGACACAGGAAGCTGCCGTATGCCGAGTCAGACCCTTGGTCCCTCGAGTTCAGCATTGCCTACACCAACTGGCAGCTGCTGTGCGAGGATTTCAAGGAGGAGTGTCTCCCAGCCCTGCCGGAAGATGCCAGGGAGTGAACCTGGGAGCATCTGCATGCAAAGGATGCTTTTCTTCTGCATGCAGTCTCCCATTCAAACACAAACCAAGGTGGACCCTACTTAGCAGAGGGCACAGATCATGCTAACTGAGCAAAGAGGCACCTTTTTAAAGTGATGCTCTTTATTTAGCAGGGGGAGAGCCATTGGCCCTATCCGTCCCCAGCACAGCATACCTCCAGTGGCTGTTGCTGGTGTCTATCTTATGTTCCTTTTTTAAGATTGTGAGCCCTTTAGGGACAGGGAGCCATTTTTAAAATTTATTTATTTCTATGTAAGCCACTTTGGGAACTTTTTGGTATATAAATATGTGTCGTATTCATATGCTTGCTACCACAAGCATTCCTCCCCAGACCAGCTCTCCTAATTCTAAGTGAGACGTAAGTTTTGGGTGGTATAAAAATATGTTCAATAAATTAAATAAGTGTGCAAGGATAAAACTCTAGGCACTGGCATCTATCTGGTTTTTAGTCTGCCTTTCCTCCAAAGAGCTCAGAATCCCCTTCTATCCCCACAACAACCCCACAAAGCAGGTTAGTCTACCTAACAAGTGGTATTATTATTATTTTACATTTTATATCCCACGCTTCCTCCACGGAGCCCAGAGCGGTGTACTGCATACTTGAGTTTCTCCTCACAACAACCCTGTGAAGTAGGTTAGGCTGAGAGAGAAGTGGCTGGCCCAGAGTCACCCAGCAAGTCTCATGGCTGAATGGGCATCTGAACTTGGGTCTCCCCGGTCCTAGTCCAGGACTCTAGCCAGAGAGCTAGTGTTGGCCCAGGTCTATGCAGCAAGCTTTGGAGCCAAGGGGGGATTTGAACCCAGGTCTTCCCAGTCTAAGTCCTACTGTCATCCCCTCATTACACTGGTTATCACATATTTGGAAAATGTACTTGGGAACAAACCCCATTGCAACAGATGGGACATTTTTACATTTTTGTGAGTAGATATGCAGAAAAGTCAGCTATATATGGCGAATGTTTCACTATCAACATATTTAATCGGTGTGTCTGTTCCGGAGTGGCCATCCTCAGCTTCTCCAGTGGCTGTTGGACTACAACTCCCATCACCCCCAACCACAATTTAGTGTAGCTGGGGATGGTGGGAGTTGTAGTCCAACAGCAGCCTAAAAGCCTTCTGTTCCCTACCTACAATGCTATTTTTTCTTACTATTTATTATTTTATTTTACATTTTTAGATCCCACTCTTCCTCCAAGGAGCCCATAGCAGTACTTGAGTTTCTCCTCACAACAACCCCGTGAAGTAGGTTAGGCTGAGAGAGAAGTGACTGGCCCAGAGTCACCCAGCTAGTATCATGGCTGAATGGGAATTTGAACTCGGGTCTCCCTGGTCCTAGTCCAGCCCTCTAACCACTAAGCCACGCTAGCTCACTAGACTAGGAAAATGCCTGGAATAAATAGGTGCTTGTTTTTTAAAAAATAAACTTTGCAGGCCTTCAGACCTCAGCTTCAGGGAGAGATGTGGGGAAGTGTACCTAGAGATGTACATATCAGGGGTATAAAAATATAATCAATTAAATGAAGGAGTATTTGGTTCCTGCCCCACATCTGGGAGCTGCCCCCCTCCTCTTGGCATAACCTCACAGTGCTGGGGAGTACATGTGAACGAAGCATCCACAGGGGTGGGGCAAATCACAAGAGTCTTTGTGCCCATTCACCGCCCAATGAACCAAGTAGGGTTGGAGTTTGCAGCCCAGAAGAGTCGAGGCAGGCAGGAAATACCCGGGCAGCTCAGGAAACAGACCAAGAAACAAATGTAAGAGGCAAACACAGTCAAAGCCCCCAACAGAGAGCTCACCTGCTAGCCCAAAGAAGTGACTGACCAACCACCCACACTTTGGAATTAGTTGTCTGGGCAACTAAGTCCAGCTGTTGCAGCTCTCTAGCAGGAAGTGGTGTGTGATTGGCTTTCCTGAATCACCTGACTCCCAGGAGCAGAGGGGTTCTGGCACAGGGAGTAATGGCCCCAACCATTGGCCCAGACCTGAAGGGCCCTAATTCACTCATGTACAAGCAGGGACGCCTTAACCCTGTCCTTTCCAGCACAAACAGAAATAGGGGCTCCTCTAAATTCTCTTTATGTATCTCAGCCTGACAAAGTTGCTGTTGCTGGAGAGGAGAGAGGTGTTTTGTTTTTTAAGTGCAAAATTGGGACATTGGGGACCAAGGACTATTTGGGGCCAGACTGAATCCCCACATCTCCAACTGCTTATCTCTCGGTTAGTGGCTTCTTGTCCTGTCCATTGCACGTCTGTCCAAATTCCCATGGAACCTCACTTCTCAGAGGCTTTTGTGCAAGTCAGAACAGCTGCTGGCCAGCCCTCATCACCTTCCTTCGAAGTGAGCTGCATGTCTCTTATGGTTGCCAACTCTTCTAATATCCCCTGCACCTGTGCTTTCAAGAGCAACGTGATCTGACTGCAGGAATTAGTGGCTGGATTTCCACAGCATGATGATAAAGAACGGTTATGGTGCATTGTCAAATGCATCGCTGGAAAATGGCATCCCCAGTGGCTCAGTCACTTGGTCCTACAACACAAGTTCTCAGGCTTGGGTCCCCAGATGTTGTTCGATGAAAACTCCCATCATTCGGAGTAACAACGGCCATTGGGAGTCCAACATCGTCTGGGGTTGATGTTTGAGAATCCCAAGTTTGAAGGCTCTTGCCTCACAGCTTCCTCTGACATGGATCTGCTATCAACCCTGCTAGAGCTAGAATTCTACAGGCTGAGTCACATGGCCTTCCAGGAGTTCTGTGATTTATGCCATATATGGCAGCTTGCAAGATCCCGAAAATATTCTGTAAAAAAATATCCACGGCTGAACTTTTGAGTAACCTTCTAGATATTGGCTGAACAGGAAGGACTAAATTATTGCATAATCTTCACCGTTTAGGCAACACTCCCCTCTGCTGGCCAAAAGGAATATTGCTCCTGCTGGCTGAAAATAGGCTGGTGGGAGCACAGAGGGCTAATCAAGCACCGGAATAAATACACCTGAGAGATCTCACTTATCTCTCATTTATTCCACTGCTTGTTTAATTCACATCACTCCTTTTGATTTAATGTATCTCCACTGCCTTCCTTTTCCACACAGTGCTCATTTCCCCCTCCTTCTTTTGGTCTACCAGTGTCTTTTGGTCTGCCAGGAGAGCTGGTCTTGTGGTAGCAAGCATGACTTGTCCCCTTAGCTAAGCAGGGTCTGCCCTGGTTGCATCTGAATGGGAGACTTGATGTGTGAGCACTGGAAGAGATTCCCCTCAGGGGATGAAGCCGCTCTGGGAAGAGCAGAAGGTTTCAAGTTCTCTCCCTGGCAGCATCTCCAAGATAGGGCTGAGAGAGATTCCTGCCTGCCACCTTGGAGAAGCCGCTGCCAGTCTGTGAAGACAATACTGAGCTAGATAGACCAATGGTCTGACTCAGTATATGGCAGTTTCCTATGTTCCTATGTATAAATGCCATTACTCCATGGCTGCATTCGCACGCAATGTTGAATTGTGGGTCCAATGGACGCATGGTTCTGCTCCCCACCCCCATCCCTGCCCTCTTGTCTGCATTTGGACATAATGGAGAGGAGGCTCTCTGCAGAGAGGAGGGCGAACTGGCTGTGTGGGCTTCCTTCTTGCACGAAGGACAGACCGCACAGCCAATCATAGCCAGAGAGAGAGAGCAGCTTCCTCTCTCAATTCCGGTTTCAGACAACCCTGCCTGTGGCTCCACATTCAGACGTTCTGCAGGTGGCTGTCAACAACCTCGGTTATAAGCAGCAAAACTCACTACAAACCGAAGGTTCAAATTGGAGTTTGGAGAGCATAATTTCGGATCACTTTCTGTGCAGAGCCAGAATTGCACACATTCAGATGTACAGGGTTGGCAGCCTCTGGCCCCTTTACCTCTGGTTTCCCATTTTGTGCCAATGGAGCCCATGTATCACCTGTCTGCTCTTCTGTACATACATTGTCCTCGGTTTCATTCTGCCAGAACTTTGTTCCTTTGCAAGGTTTGGTTGTCCACCTTCTACCTCTGCCCTTCCTAACTTTCAGAGCCAATCTGCCCATTCCAAAGAATGAGGTGCTAAACTAGACTTATTCCCACATTATGCTCGACACTCCTACAGTCTGTGTATATTGTACACAGGTACAGTTATCTTATATCTGTTTCTTAAGGAGCTGGAAATGTTGTTATACTTATGGCCATGTAACTGCTGTGAGAGAGGAATCTACCAGCACACTTAGGGTAACCCACAGATATAGGTTTGTTTAAAAAAAAAAAATCTGAAGGGGGGAAATCTAAAAAAAATCCCAAACCTTTATAGCTGCTTCTCTCATGTGCAAAAGGAAATATTATGTAGATTTAACTAAATGTTTATTCAACAGCTCCATAATTCTCTTTCTCCTTTCCCTCCCTTTTCCTTTCTGACTCCTCCCTCACACTCTCTACAGGCTCCCCCCCTGAGATAAATGCCCAAACTAACAAACTGCAAAAGATTATGGGATAGAATACAACAGAAACCTCTCAAACTCCCCCAATGTAACTCAATGGGGCGGAATGTTTGTGGATTCAGAAGGCAGTTAACAGATAAGCAGGTGGGTGGAGCTAATGGAACTGAGTGCCAATGAGGTGGGGGAAGGAGAGCTTGAACAAAAATAGTGGGAATTCTCTCAGCTTGAAGAATACTCCCCTCAAGACAAACCATTCTGCTTCTGAGTGGGAATAGAGAGGTGTCTAAAATTTTCACCAGGCTCATGCACAGGCTCAGGTAATGCAGGCACACCAGGGATATACTGCAGCATTTTTTTTGCAGGTCCATACTTGTGCGGCGGCGGGCCCCAGCCCGGCTGCAGATGTGAGGCGGTGGTGGCGGGGGAGGACCAGCCTGGCCTGGCCCGACAGCGCGGTGGTGGTGGTGCGGGAGCGGCAGGGCGGGAGCGGACCGGCCCAGCAGCACGGTGGTGGTGGCAGGACTCGGCTCGCTAGCGGTGGCGGCCACAGGACTCGGCCCGCTGGCGGCGGCGGCCGCACTCGGCCCTGCCGGAGACGGGGGGTGTAGAGAGAGAGGTAGCCGGCCCCAAAGAGCGCACAGATGCTCTGTGCGGGGTCGGCTTGTTATTTATTATTTTACATTTATATCCCGCTCTTCTTCCAAGGAGCCCAGAGCGGTGTACTGCATACTTGAGTTTCTCTTTCACAACAACCCTGTGAAGTAGGTTAGGCCGAGAGAGAAGTGACTGGCCCAGAGTCACCCAGCTAGTTTCATGGCTGCATGGGGATTTGAACTCGGGTCTCCCCAGTCCTAGTCCAGCACTAAAACTAAAACTATAAATATCTCACAACATTTCTGCCCAAGCTTAGATTGGTATCACTATTTGAATGAAACTGATGGTTTTTAACATTTAACATATCTGACATTCTGGCCCGATCTCATACTTGTGCACAGTTTATCTTATTGTCCTTGGAGGAAGAGTGATATGTATATATACATGGAGATATGGTGGCCGGGGGGGGGTGCACTTCCATTGATGCATTTAGCAGATGAGCAGATCTGTGTGCAGAAAGGTAGCCTTTTAAAGCTGTGAACAGAAGAAGGCTTTTTTGCCCTGGGCTCTGTCCTAGAAGGATCCAAAACCACCAGACCCCCACACCCATCAGAAACCTCCCGGCTGTGCCCCAAGCTTCATTCCTGGGCCTGTAGGTGTAGCTGTCAGATCACTACTAACTCCCCGTCTTTCCTGCTGCCCCCAATGATAGCCTGATAACTTTGGCATCTTATGCCATTGGTTCTCAAACATGGCTCCCCAGATGTTGTAGAACTACAACTCCCAGTGGCCATTGTGGCTGGGGGTGATGGGAGTTGTAGTCCAACAACATCTGGGAAGCTATGTTTGAGAACTCCTGTATCATATCAAATGTGAACAAATGCTCTCTGGATTGTCCAATTTCAAGGTAACATTTCAAACTTTTTTTGGCAGGACTTTGCATATGGCCAGACATTATACCTGCAGCCCACAAATTTGCTCATTATTGTACCATGCACCCCTAGATTACTTCACTGATTTGGCACGTGATCGGATCGCCCCCAGCCATGAACTTCAATGGAGGGAGCAGCTCAGCATGTAACGTTATTTATTTCTGTACATTGCGCCAGCCATGGGCATGGCTTATTGCAAAGAATGAGAGGATAGGTCCCTGCCCCAAGGTGCTTACTATGTAGCTATTGACACAAGAGGGGGGGAAACAGAGGAAGGGAAGAGAAATAGAGGCAGGGCTCAACAGGAAAAGAAAGTGCAACAACAGTAGTTACATGTACATGTCGCATGGGATGTTGCCTCCATTGAAGCAAGGAGGAAATTTGACTTATGCCTGTGTGCAAATGGTGCGGGTCCAAGGACAGGGCGCCATCTGAAGTCAAGCCAGTCTGTCAATTCCCTTGTCAGTTACAGGAAGGCCTGCACTCTGTTTACGGCCCAGGGCTGCTCAACTGCAGCCCTCCAGCTGTTTTTGGACTACGACTCCCATAATCCCCAGCCACAGCAGTCCATAGCCAGGGATTATGGGGACTGTAGGCCAACATCTGTAGGAGGGCCCAAGTTGAGCAGTGATGAATTCTACATCCATAGTTTGGAGACAATCTGTGAGCAATCCAAGACATGGGCTCCCCATCTGGGTCAGGGGAGAAGAGATGCGCTTGAGCAAGGCCATTGTGACCAGGGAAACCATCCGGACAGGCAGAGAATGGAGCAGGATTTGAGGCCAACAAGCTTCAGGGAGGAGCAGACTAGAAGTACAGGGCAAGCCAAAGAGATGATAATACAGGATGAGACACAGCCAGAGCTCTAAACCCAGCTGATAGGCTCCTCTCATAACATGAAGGAGGAGAGCTGGTCTTGTGGGGGCCAGCATGATTTGTCTCCTTTGCTAAGCAGGGTCCATCCTGGTTTGCATTTGAATGGGAGACTCAGGTGGAATCTCAGGTGGTCTCGGCTGGCATTCCAAGGCAGAGTAGCAAAGACCCCGCTATGTGCTGGCCACACCCACTGGTGCGTACATGTTAGATTCTGACAAGATTTCCCATCCTTCTCCCAACTCTGCAGAGGCTACGGAAACCCCCCAAACCTCCCTCTATTTTCAGATCACATTGGAAAGCGCTGTGCTGCCTCACTGCTTTCTGTGACCCTCCAGGGTCCAGCCTGAGGTCAGCGAGGCCCAATGCTCTTCCTCGGACTCAGGAGAAGGGAGGGGGACCTTGTCAGCCTCGCGCTGAGCCAAAGCAGGGCTCAGAAGGTTGCAAAGAGTCTTGCAGCTTTTAGATCCTTTCCATAGTCTGCAAGAGGTCTGAGTGATACCACTTGGCCTTCTCACGAGCCCAGGGAACGTCCCAGGGACCTATCACAGAGGATCAGAAAGGCCTGGAAAAGAATCTCCTGGACCTCTTCTTGAGCCTCAGAGACATCTTACTGTCTTCCTGAGGTTCTCCAAGGCCAGCAGGCCTGTAGCGAGCCTAAATGTTTAGGAAGGTGCCAAAGGAGGAGTGGCATAACTATAATAGGGCAAGAGGAGACAGTTGTCTGCGGGCCCACTGCCTTGGGGGCCCCCCAGAGGCAAGTCACATGACTGACTCCCTCAGCTGCGCACCCACCCAGGCTTCCTTCAGTTGTATTCATCCTCTAAAATTGATGTGAGTGTTAAGACCTAGAGCTACCAGAACAGCATGTCTTTCTCTAGTCTAGGGCCATTACATGGCTTGCATCGTCCACAATTTACAAAATCTTTATATATATTTAAATTTTACAATGCTTTTTGTTACCACTATTCAGCCTCATTTAAGATTTCTTTACTTCATGAGCTGAGCTTCGGGGGGGGGGGGGCATTTTAAAATCTTGTCTCCAACCTTGCTATGGCCCTGGGCATAGGGGCATATATTACCACCTGTCCTGAGTTACTCTCCATTACTAATACTGTTACTACTACTACAATGAATATTTATATACTACTTTGCAACAAAAGTTCTCAAAGCGGTTTACAAAGCAGTTTAGATTACATTACAAGATAGCCATTTAAAAGTTATTTGCTTGAAAGAACTTCGGGGGGGGGCAAAGAAAAATTAAGGGCCGTGGGCCCCATATTGGCTCCCCCCCCCTGGCTACAGGTCTCAAGGTCTAATGCAATGTGGAGGAGAGCCCCCCGTCTTTCTCCCCATGCCAATGAAATGGAAGGGGCCCCTCCTAAGATTGCATGGAGCCTTAGAAAGGATCCACAAACAGCCCCATGTCCCTCTGCTTTCCGGGGGTCTCCAACGTGCCGCACAACAGTCTCAAGCCCCTAAGAACTAAGGAGGAAGGGCTTGCCCCTTGCAGTTGTGCTAGGGTTTTGCTGACACTTGGAAAGGTCTCCAAAAGCGCAGCTTGATGCCACCATCAAAGCTTTTCCAGGTTCACGGGTAAACCTTGAGTATTGGCTGGCTACCAAGACCAGTGAAAATCTGTCGTTAAGGTGGGCTGCGGACCAGGAGGCGGTCCCTGCCACATAGAACAAGACCTGTAGCAGCTGCAAGCACTATTACTGGGGGAAGAGAGTGCCCCACAGTGTCATGGGGCTGCTTGGGGAGCTGCCTTCTACTGAGTCAGACTTGTTTTCCACCGAGTTCTGTATTATCTGCACTGACTGGCAGCAGTTCTCCGAGGTTTCAGCCAGGGGTCTTCTCCACCTGGAGAGGCCAGGGATTTAACCTGGGACCTTCTGCATGCAAAGAGGCTCTTCTGCTGAGCTACAGTCCTCCCCCCTCTGGGATCCTGTGAAAGGGACTAATATAGAGAAATTATGTAACTGTTCCTTAATGATTCAAGTCCTAATAAATGCATCAGGCAAATGAACATTCTTCCTCACATTTGGACTCTGGCATTGTCTGCTCAAACATTTTTTTCCCCCTGCTCGAAATTAGATTAAGTACATCTTTGATATTTCAAATCTGTGGGTCCGAAAGAGAGCAGGAGGGGAAGGAAATGAGAAGTCATGAATTGGCAAAACTGTGCTAAGCTTTTCCTTACAGCAATCTGCCAAGAGAGTAGGGGTAGTGATGGCATAGCCCCGTTGCAAGAGAGAGACGGAGAAGGGTGAGCACAGAGCAAAAGCAACATGAAGGGCTGTTGCTCAATGGAGGAAGGTCCCAGCTCCAATCCATGGCACCATCTCCAGGCAGCGCTGAGAAAAAGCCAAACGTGAACCTATACTCAGATCTCCTCCCAGTTACTGGACTATGGCGTTGGGTGGTGATTGTGATTAGAATGGTAATCCTTTGCTGTGTGACTTTAGCCCAATTTGGACATTATGCTCTATGAATGTACAGATAGCTGTACACTCATACATGTGTTTGTGTGAATGTCTGTACCTGTGTTCATTTTAAAAGTAAGCCTAGGTACAGGCCCTTCAAATGCACGGTGCAGATAGAAAGGGTACTAGCGGACTTCTGTACCTGTATTCAGCAATACATGTGAATGGCTGTCCCTGTGTATAGATCTGCATCCATATACACTGTACAGTCGTTATATGAGTGTTGAACATAACGACTGATGGGCCTTTTGTTTTGTCTGTGGGATAGGTCTGGGGGCAAAAGTGCTAACTGCTAACTTGGCAAAGAGGCACCTTTTAACGTGGTGATTCTCTTTATTTAGCAGGGGGAGCTTTCAACTTTATTATTATTACAGCCAATGGCCTCTCATTACAACAGAACCAAACAGAGAGCTATACATCTCGTCATATCAGTAGTATCAATAGAAACTACAATAGGAACAATACAATAAAAGCTACAGTATCATACATAGGGAAGTTTCAGATAAATAAAATCTGTTCACCCTCCTAATGTGCTATGCCCATGTCTACCCTCTCAACAAATCTTATGCGAAGTTTACTTGCAATGCAAAGAAACTTGGCAACTCTTGAAGAGATGAAATCGTCCAGGTCTGTGAGTAAAAACTCCACTCTCTCCTGGCCTGAGGTCAATCTATGGTCTCTTAAAAGGGGAGAGATTAATTCTTTTCTTAGATCCTTATAAAAACAACAATTCAGCAAAATGTGTTCAGTAGATTCAACCTCTCCCTCTTGACACTGGCACAATCTCTGGAGATAGGGTATTTTCAGGAATTGCCCTTCCAGGACGGCAGAATGAAGGGCATTGAGTCTGGCTGCAGTCATTGCTCTATGATGTTCAATGAAAGATAGCTTTATCAGGTATCTAGCCGGGAGCCATCTATCAATTTGGGCTCCCATAAAAACACCAGATCTTATTTTGCTAACATCCTCCTGCTTGGCAATGTCCATTACACATTGGTTTATGGCGTCTGAGGCCTTCTCGAGGCCCAACCATCTTATCACCGGAAATGAGAAACTCAACCTACTTAATTTATTGTCGATGTCCCGTTTCTAGCAGGTCTTAAAAGAATCTTCTAAGACTAGCGGGGCAAGCCCATCAGGGCAAAAAAACAACTTGAGCCAAAAGCTGAACATGGCCTTCCAAATTCTGGCCTCGACTGTGGGCCAGCCCACTTCCAATCTGAGGCATGCATTGGGGACAGACTGGGCAACCCTCAGTATACCCCTGAAGAATTTAGTTTGAACAATTTTCATCCTCCGAAAGTTAGTATAGGCGTCCATCTGTGCACCCACCATAAGCAGGGCCAAAGCTTTGGCCTTGAAGAGTTCAAGAACTACCTGAACAGATTGAGCACATTTTCTGGTATACAAGGAATGTATCACCGAGGCAACTCTTTGGGCGTTGAGGCTTACATAATCCCTGTGAGCAGTGAAACTCTTGTTTGCTTGAAAAACCCATCCTAAATATTTAAATTGCCTCACTTGCTCCAGTTTATGACCATTTAAGGATCAAATACAATTTCTAGGTCTATTTGAGAAAACCATAATTTTGGTTTTGTTATAATTTATTTAGCTGGGGGAGAGTAACTGGCCCTGTCCACCCCCAGCACAGTACCTCCAGCGACTGTTGCTGGTGTCTATCTTGTGTTTCTTTTTAGATTGTGAGCCCTTCGGGGACAGCGTCCCATCTTATTTGTTTATAATTTCTCTGTGTAAACTGCCCTCAGCCATTTTTGGAAAGGCGGTGTAGAAATCGAATGAATGAATGAATGAAAAGTGGGAGGTAAAACCTCCCAGGCAAGGGCATGGGGCTTTCTGGGGGCAAACTGCTGGGAGTTCTTGCAGCACTGATTGGCTGATAGCCATCATTTTGTATTTTCCAGAATGGCCCATTCCAGGGGACGTTCTGGGGAGAACACAGTGGCCACTACCAAAAAATGGCACCAAATACAAAATGGCAGCCAAGTGCTAAGCAGAGCTGTGAGGATATTGTGGCACAGTATTTTTATCTATCCATCCATCCATCCATCCAACCATCTCATTTATATGGGAGTCCGATCAGTGGCGGCCCGTGAACACGCTGCTGGGGAGGCGGGGAGGCGGGAGGAACCTTTAACTTAAGGGGCCATAGCAAGGTTGGAGTGGGCCCAGAGACAAGATTTTAAAATGGGCCCCCCTCACTGAATATTGGTAACAAAAAGCATGCATACACACACACACACACACACACACACACACACACACACACACACACATATATTGTGGATTGCAAGTCATGTAATGGTACTAGAAAGACATGCTGTTCTGGTAGCTCCAGGTCCTAACACTCACATCAATTTCAGAGGATGAATGCAACTGAAGGTGTTGGAAGTGAAGGACTTTGCTCTGTCTCATGTCTCAATGACAGAGGGGGGCAGACTAGTGAGTCAGAGGGCTAGAGAGGTCAAGACATTGGTCATCCCTTCTCTACTGCTCTGACACTATCCCTTTGGTATGTAGATTGCTACTCTTAGGGACTAACTTCCTTCCTTCATGCCTGGACAATTCCTCTTCCTCTTCTTCCCTTCCCTTTCTTCTCCCTTGCAACATGAAAGCTCCTCTCTCCCTGCACCATGTGTGCAGAGATGCAGAATCCATCTGCATCCAGCGCCTATCTCTCCACTTTACTATCAAGAATGGCGTTCACTAACAAATACTCCATATATTGATTTGAAACGATGAACTGGCTCCAAGTTATTTTCCTCTCAGCATACACACATGCCTGGGCAGACTCCGCTGTGTTGTGCCTCTGTGCACTCTGCTATATTAGAAGGGTATCTCTTACCAGAGAGAATTCCCAACAGAAGGAAGCCCGGGCGGGTGCACGGCTGGGGAAGTCATTTAAGTGACTTGCCTCTGCTCCCCCCCCGCAAGGCAGTGGGCTCCCAGACAAATGTCTCCACTTGCCCTATGATAGTTACGCCCCTGCCTTTAAGGGTAAATGAATGTTGTGCTCACCTCTGCAACCGCCGCACCTGAACGCTGTTCAGAGAAGCGGCATGCCGCCCAGCAGCCCCTGCAGTGGGGGATCGCCACCACCACTCACCTTGCTGACACAGAGCCCAGCCCTCACCAGCAGCCAGGTGAGTGGCAGCAGCGATTCCCCACCACAGGGGCTGCTGTGTAGCATGCTGCTTCTCTGAACAGCATCCATGTGCGGCAGCTGCGGAGCTGAGCACAACATTCATTTACCCTTCAAGGTGCCTCCCGCCCCCCGCCCCGCCCCCAGCGGCACGTTCACGGGCCACCACTGAGTCCAATTGCTGATGTCTCACAATTGGAATCCTCCCCCAAACTCTCTGCCCCATCCCCACATTTGGGGGAAAGAGTTACAGGGTCCATTGTTGGGACAGAAACCCTCTCCAGTGTCACAAAAGGAATTAAATTAAAGGAATTAAATTTGCTTCTAAGTTCACAGTATAAAACCATGAAACGCCAAGCACATAACAAGAATTATGGAAGTGGAACCATTTGCTGACTCAAAGCAGCCATCAGCTCTTTAATGTGCAAATGCTCACAGAAATGTAATGGCACAGTCTAAGAGCACCTCCTTAGGCAGAGGTCTCTAGGGTGATGGTGGCTATAAGTCTCTGCATTTCTCTGGAGCCGTCCTCTGAAATTCCACATGACTTCTACAGCGTAAGTGATTTGTGGAAAGCATCCTTGGGCAGCCTTCTTCTCCCCAGGGTCTATTAAAGCGATACATTGTCTGTATATTATCCCTTAATACATTTAGGTTGGAAACAATTAGGATAAAATTACTGTTACATCATCAGGCTTCATGAAGAGAAATCTCTCCAGTCGCTTCTTGGAAATCATGTCTAGAAATTGAGCCAGATAAAAGAAGCAGAGGGGAAATGTTGTTTTTATCCTTCAGTGCCTTGCCCAGCTCACAGCGACTTTTTCTTGGTTTCTAAAAAGCCTTGAAACTCTGTGACCTAGAGCTGTTTCACACATTACATGGAAAGGGGCAGTCACAGAGTGAAATGAATGGCGAGATACTCAATGCCGTCCAAACAGAAGTGAAGATGTAAATTCACAGACGTGCTGATAACAGAGAACCCGTCGTGGACACTTCCATAAATGAGCTGACCTAGATCATAGATGAAGCCCACTGTGAGTCCTTGTGAAGAAAAGCAAACTTCATGAATCAGTGTGATTCGTGAATCAAAGAAGAACGGCTCTTCCGGATGTGTGCCGTTTCGCCCACAGAGCTTCATCAGCCTCCAAAACAACATTAGTACTGGTACCCCATTTCTTAAGCAAGACACAGTCTTACAGTCCTTTCCGGCAAAGGACTGTAAGACTTTGTCTTGCCTCATTGCCATTGAGGAATTCCACACCTCTTCTGAGACCACGTCTGACGCAGTGCTTTTGTCATCTGCCACTTCCATTTTGATTTTGTTATGTGACTTTGCCCATTCCATCCTCCAGTCTAATTTTTGCCTGCCTCAGCTACCTCCTTCCTTAACTTCTGATAGTTTTTGTATATGCTTCTGTCTATACATTCTGCACTTGTGAGAAGGCTTTTTGTATATTGTTCATTAATGCTTATGTTATGGATCATTAATTATTGATTATATACTCATTAATTATTTTTGAATATATATATTTCTTATATTTTCAGTGGTTGGTCATCACAATTTGCATTTTTTTGTTTTGTAGTCACGGTGGGATTTCCCCTTTCCCTTCCTCATTGCTCACACACATTACATGGCAACAAGCCTGGGTCCATTCCCTTTTAGGGAATTCCTGATTACTGTACATTATGATGCACATGCTTTTCCATTCCTGTGTGTCATCTGCACATGTCACCTTTTTAGGTGTCCACTTGGAATATGAAACCTTAGGTATTCACCTAAAATATGCAATGTGTGAAGAGGTCCTTGAATTGTAAGATCTCCATATCAAATACCTCCCACACTTTGATGGAAAGAAGCTTGAAGATACCATTAAACTCTGTTCTTCTAAGTTTTCAGGAAGTGCAAGGCAAATTAAAATGAAAATAAAATGTACTCTGATTTCCAAATACTAAACTAAATCCATTTCATTGTAATTTCAGAACAAGAATGTAGTGTACAGACTTGACCTTGGGACGGTAGCCTTTAGACCTCTTCTATGCCATAAGCCATAAGCCAGGAGTTCCCAGCCTTGAGTCCCCAGATGGTGTTCGACTACACAACTCCGATTTCTCCCAGCCACAATGGCCATTGACCATTATGGCAGGAGATGATCAGAATTGTAACCCAACAACTTCTGGAGACTCCTGCTACAAGCTCCTCAGCTGCCTTAATCAAGCTTCTCTCTGTCTGTCTTAATTCTCCAAGAGTAAAATGGGAATTAAAATAAAATGGAATCTTCTTCTTCCTCTTGGGGCGGGGAATAGGGGATCATTGTCATCCATGGATGGCTGCACTTCAGAGGTGCTTGACTCCACAGTTCATAGTGTGCCAGCGTGGTGTAGTGGCTAGAGTGCCGGACTAGGACCGGGGAGACCCGAGTTCAAATCCCCATTCAGCCATTCAGCCATGAAACTAGCTGGGTGACTCTGGGCCAGTCACTCTCTCTCAGCCTAACCTACTTCACAGGGTTGTTGTTGTGAGGAGAAACCTAAGTGTGTAGTACACCGCTCTGGGCTCCTTGGAGGAAGGGCGGGATAGAAAATGTAAAAATAAATAAATAAAAATAAAATAAATAAATAAATAGTGAAGTTGGTGTTTTTTTTTAAAAACCAGAAGGTTACAAGTTCGATAGCCCCTGGTGGCGCAGTGGTAAAACTGCCGCCCTGTAACCAGAAGGTTACAAGTTCGATCCTGACCAGGGGCTCAAGGTTGACTCAGCCTTCCATCCTTCCGAGGTCGGTAAAATGAGTACCCAGAATGTTGGGGGCAATATGCTAAATCATTGTAAACCGCTTAGAGAGCTACGGCTATAGAGCGGTATATAAAATGTAAGTGCTATATGAGTGCATGTCAACCATGATGACCAAGGCCGGCCAAAATGTTTTGGAAGAAGGAGGAGGAGGAGGAGGAGAAACAATGGATGGAAGGAAGGAAGGAATCTTGATCTCTTTTATTGTTTCATAGCAATGGCAGTAACATGGCTACAATAATGTATACACATCTTGGTGATTCTGAGTGTGCTTAACTGATTAGGTCTTTTCCTAAGGTGGCATATCACCCATTCATGCAGTGGCTACGTTGGTGATACTGGGAGATCACAACCAAAAGTGTGAGCTCCTTGGGGCAGTGATCTAGTTGTCTGCCTGTTACTCTGTAAAGTGCCATGTACATTAAAGATGGTGGTGGTGGTAATCAACAAAAGTGTGGACAGTCCTCCATGTAATCATTTCTGCTTATTGGACATAGTTCCATATTAGTAATTAGGTCATGACTCTGTATGAACATACTGCCTGCAGGTAAATAACAGGCAATTCTGTTTGTCATTGTATCTCAAATGTGGGACTGATATCGACTGGACCCAAGTAAATGCAGTCCCATTCTGAGCTGAGGCTCCATCAGGAGCATGGCAGGACTTGGAGGCCTCCTGGATCATCCCCCCACCCCCTGATAACCCCCACACTCATACACAATCAAACCCTTTCCCAAATTTACCTGGAAAGGTATCATGGAAGGTAGTGAGATCTGCTGCAGCAACAGGAATGACAAGCTCTAAGGTTGATAGAGAGAAATGTTTCTCCCTCTTGCATAACACTAGAACCAGGGGTCATCCCATGGAAATGATTGCCAAGAAATTTAGGGCTGACAAAAGGAAGTACTTTTTCACACATCACATAATTAACCTGTGGAATTCTCTGCAACAAGATGTGGTGACAGCCACCAGCTGGAATAGCTTTAAGAAGAGTTTAGAAAAATCCATGGAGGACAGGTCTATCAATGGCTACTAGTCTAAGAGGCAAGATGTCTCTAAATACCAGTTGCAGGGGAGCAACAGCAGGAGAGAGGGCATGCCCTCAGCTCTTGCCTGTGGGCTTCCCAGAGGCATCTGGTGGGCCACTGTGTGAAACAGGATGCTGGGCTAGATAGGCATTGGGCCTGATCCAGCAGGGCTGTTCTTATGTTCTAAGGAGCATTAGAAACATACTATTTCTTGGCCTCAATGCATTTCGAGAAAACTGTATGATCTGTATTCTATAGAGCAAATAATTTCTAGTGCTCCTTTCTCTCTCCCATTTGTTTATGCAATGGAGCCTTCCCCACTTCTTTTATCAAAGAAGACTTCTGGAGGCAGAGGCCTTGGCCTTAAGAGCTGGACACTCCTCCACTGCCAACAGGAAGCATGGGAAATGTAGTTGCTAGCAGCCAATCTAACAGCCTTTTTAAAAAATCAATCTGGCCTAGAGATGTACATATCAGGCAGTATAAAAATATGATAAATAAACCAGAGGCTGGGAGAACTTGAAACACTAGAGAAAGTTTGATGCTTGCCAAGTTTTCTGGACTGGTCCACTGACCGAGTCCAGACCAGAATGAGCTGGATTCTAGTTTCATAAGGGCCTTTAAATTATAATCTATACGGGGCAATAAGCTCATATTGACATAGCTCAAGAAGTACTATCCAATTGATCATCACAATGATGATATCCTGATTGGAGAGATGGTCCTGATATTACTGTTAGGATGATATTTCACAGATCCTTCCGATGCATGCAATCAAAAAAATGAGCAGTGCTAACAGCAGTACGTTTTTTTTAAAAAGGATAAATGTTCATTATTTAAAGGGCAGAGTCATTTATGTGCATTTAATAAGAAAGCTGTTGCTTGGTGACTTTGGTGCACTGTGCCTTTGTTTTAATCTTATAGTAAGATGCCCTTGACAAACAATTATACACTAGATATCTTGTCTTTGTCTGGGAGTAGCTGGCCATCCCTAGGCGTGTGGCTTTTTGGAGACTCCACCACAGCTGTTTCCCTTTCATCAATGGCTCCAGCAACACTGTCATCAATGGTTCTAGCAACACTGTTATATGATGGAGGGATAGATTCTAAAGAGGGTGTATGGGATTTTCCAGGGCTTCCGATATAGTTTTCATTCATCAGCAGTGCAAGGAGACCTTCTTTCTCTGGAGCGTCTTCTTCAAGGATGTCACCATCGCAGGTTTTGTGACGATGCAAGAAAGAGGCCTGTTTCATAGAACGCTGGAGCAAATGGCTGCGAAAGGCCCTCTGGATTATAGTGGCAGACACTTCCTCATGCTTCCGCCGGAGCGTGGTAGTGATTGGCTCATAAGAAGCCTTGGACGGGTTGGCCATCATGAATTTGTCCTCCATCTGTACTTTCAGGGTGTCCATGTCCCCAGAGTCTCCAAGCACTCTTTTGGTGAAGGCAAAGAGGATGTCCAAGCAGTGGATCCTGTCCCCGTTCACCATGGGAAGGTCCATTGCAATCAGCTCAAGCTTGTTTGGCTTGCATATGCGCAAAGGTTCTGACAGAGCATGTGCAAAATCAGAAAGCACTGAGTATTTAATGAACTGGGTTGCTAGAGGGTCAAACTTCTCCCATACTTCATAAAACATTTCAAAGTCATCATCGCCTAAAGGTTCAGTGCTCTCTTCTGTGGCAACATTGAAGTTCTCCAAAATAACGGCAATGTACATGTTCACAACTATAAGGAATGATATAATGATATACGTGACGAAGAAAATGATGCCCACTGCAGGGTTCCCACAGTTTCCCTTATTTGGATCACAGAATGGTGGCCCTGTGTTTAAAATGGGGCTGAGAAGTCCATCCCAGCCAGCAGATGTTGTGATTTGGAAAAGGCAGAGCATGCTGTTTGCAAAGGTCTCGAAGTTGAACATGTCATCAATCCCAGCCTCCCATACGACGTTGGCAAAGTTGGACATGCCAAAAATGGCATAAATGAACATGACCAGGAAAAGCAGGAGGCCAATGTTGAACAGAGCAGGGAGGGACATCATCAAAGCAAAAAGGAGTGTTCGGATTCCTTTGGCAGATCGGATCAGCCTGAGTATTCTTCCGATCCGCACCAAGCGAATCACTCGGAAGAGTGTAGGTGAGAAGGAAACCACAATGCCGGAAAGCACATTGCCTGGCAAGGGAGGGGAGGAAATAAGTAATTAGTATCTTGAATGTTATTATTGAACCAGATTATTCCTTAGAAGGTGTGGACTCAATCTAACCCTTAATTTTTGCAAGTTAAAAGGCATCAAATAATTATGCTCCATGTTACTTTGGATATGAGTCATAGCTCAGTGGTAGAGAATCTGCTTGCATGCAGAAGGACCCAGGTTCAATCTCTGACAGCATCTTGAGGTAGGACTGGGAAAGACTCCTGCCTAAAACCTTGGAGAGCTGCTGCCAGTCAATGTAGACAATACTGAGCCAGATGGACCAGTGGTCTGATTTGGCATAAGGCAGCTTCCTATGTTCCTATCTTCCTTTATATTCCCATTACAAATGTGTTGCTGGGGTCTGTCTTCTTTTCAGCATAGTTAAAAAGGGGGGGGGCACAGTGACATATGTGGTGTGTTATCAGCTTTGAGTATGGCCCAGCCAGAGTTTAGTATTTCTAACAGCTCATTTCTCAGGACTTTTCTGTGCATGAGCCACTGTGTGCACCTCAGAGGACACAGAACCTATCTGGCCACAGAGGTCCACATCCCATCCTCCACAGCTTCATGCACAAAGGGAAGGAAGTGTTCTTATAGCAGATGGCTGCTCCTTCCATATCCTGCAGTTCTAGTTTTTTTTACCCTATGGTCAAATCCCTTGTCTGCTTACACAGAATTTCCTTCGGGCAGGGAAGGATCTAGGCAGGCCCCATGAGCTCTCAAACCCACACACCCTTATGCTGCTCTGGGAAGGCTTTTTATCAATCTGGCTGGCAGGCAACAAGACTCTTGTATGTTGGCACTACCAGCATCTCGCCACATCCAGCCCAGCCAATTACAACACCAGAAAGCCAACTGTGATGCAGCTCCTGACACCAGTGATTTCAATGGGAAGGACTGAAGTACATGCTTAACTTGATGGGGTTTAAAATGCTGAACTCTGGCTGACTAGCCAAAAGCTAGTCAGCCGCACATTATTCTGTAGCTGTCTGCTTACCAATAATTGACATGATCACAACCACCAGGTCAAAAATGTTCCATCCATTGAGAAAAAAGTAGTATCTCAGAGCCACCAGCTTCATGACGCACTCAGCCGTGAAGATGGCAATAAAAAGGATGTTGATTTTGCTAAGAACATATATCTTTCCTTGGGATTGGTCGTCGGTCTCCACCATCATAGTGACCATATTAAGACAGATGAGGATCATGATGCCGACATCGAAAGCTTGGAGAGTTACAATATCAAAGATGAATCCTTGGTATTTGTTCTGGAGGCAGAGGGGAGGAAGACTGTTCAGTATTGAGTGTAGGATTAGTTGTTGTTGTTTTTGTTGTTGTTGTTGTTATTATTATTAATAAAACTTTTATTCCACCCTTCCAAAAGGCTCAGGGCGGTTTACATTAAAACACCATTAAAATCAATTAATAATTAAAACAAAAATTATAAAGCATAAAAACAATAATTAACAATTAAAAATCATAAAACACAATTAAATAATCAGAAGAATTTAAAAACAAGTTTTTAAAAGCTGAGAAAGCCTGGTTGAAGAGATGTGTTTTCAGGTGTTTTTTGAAAAATGCCAGAGATGGGGAGGATTGTATCTCAGCAGGGAGCGCATTCCACAATCTCAGGGCAGTGACCGAGAAGGCCCATCTCTGTGTAGCCACCAAACAAGTTGGCGGTAACTGGAGATGGACCTCCTCAGGTGACCTCAATGGGCAGTGGGGCTCATAGCGAAGAAGATGCTCTCTTAAATATCCAGGGCCTAAGCCGTTATTAGTTATTAGGTTCATCCCGCTGTGATTAACCCCAGACAGCAACCATCTGATAAAAAGAAACCATTTATATCAACATTGGCTCCAACCAGCCAATATAACCGGGGCTTCAATACAACCCATTGCTCACTTAGGACAGTTTAGGATTAGATTTCCTAATCCTCCAAGACCATGTCAGCACTGGAATTGCTAACACTATCAAAGAACTACAGTCACAGCACACCAAAGGAAAGGTTATCCCATGAAACTGATGACCGGGAAATTTAGGACCGACAAGAGGAGGTACTTTTTTACACAGTGCATAGTTAATCTATGGAATTCTCTGCCATAAGATGTGGTGACAGCCACCAGCCTGGATAGCTTTAAGAGGGGGTTAGATAAATTCATGGAGGACAGGTCTATCAGTGGCTTCTAGTCTGGTGTCTATGGGCCATCTCCAGCCTCAGAGGCACGAAGCCTCCAGATACCATTTGCAGGGGAAGAGGAGGCAAGAAATGTCCTTGCCTCTTGTCAGTGGACTTCCCAGCAGCAGCTGGCGGGCCACTGTGTGAAACAGGATGCCGGACTCGATAGGCCTTGGGCCTGATCCAGCTGGGCTGTTCTTATGTAAGGAAAGGGAAGGGACGGGGAAAGGAGGGGAATGGGGAAAGGGAAAGGAAAGAGGATGCTCCTTCCGTCTCCTTATGCACTCTGTCCAATCAACAGGAACTTCACTACATATTTTCGCAAATACAGGATACCCTTCACTTCTCAGGTGGGTCTTCCACAGTTTTGCCCATTTGCAGCCCACAAGATGTTGTGGGGGTGGTTTCAGTTGTTCATGTGCTTTTCCACTTTGGAAACCCCTTTAACTGCTCCCTAACTAAAATGCTATACCCAGAGCAGTCTGCATGAAAGCTGAGATGTAGCTTGCCAGCTGTACCGGTGGATTTAAAGTTTAAATATCCAAGCCCGTGAGCCAGCTGAAAAGCAGGGAGAGACTAGATATTTAGGGTAAAATGCACACACGCACACCCAGAGCAGCCTGTGTGTTTCTAAGCTGGTGCACAAGCTGCTCCAGGAGGTTTAAAGTTGAAGTATCCAACCTCACACCACTTCTCAGCTGACATGTGGGATTGGATAGTTAAACGTTAAACCTTCCAGAGCAGTCCAGGCATTGCTTCTCAGGAACCTCACCCAATTTTTCAGGTTAGGTTCAGTGTTCGAATATCACCGTTTTTACTTTCCATCTCTACCCCTACCCCACCGCCCGCATGAACTTTCCAGGAATGTTACCTGCATCATGTTCAAGGGTCTCCTGTATGCCCCACACATGAGTATAACCCACAGCCAATTGTTGATCCTGTTAAAAAAAGACCAGTATTGCCCGCACCTGAGTATTAGGTAAAGTGTGCCGACAAGTCATTGTCGACTCCTGGCAACCACAGAGCCATGTGGTTTTCTTGGGTAGAATACAGGAGGGATTGACCATTGCCATTTCCCGTGCAGTATGAGATGATGCCTTTCGGCATCTTCCTGTATCACTGCTGCCCGATATAGGTATTTCCCATAGTCTGGAAAACACACCAGTGGGGATTGAAACTGGCAACCTCTGGCTTGCTAGTCAAGTCATTTCCCCACTGCACCATTAGGTGGCTCACCTGAGTATTACGAGAGAGAGAGAGAGAGAGAGAGAGAGAGAGAGAGAGAGTGCAGAAATACAGCATCCCCATCCTGCTACTAGAGCCTTCCTCCCCAGATTCCTGGGAGGGAGCCAATGGAGCTGTGGAGCAGATGGCAGAGGAGTAAACGGAGGCCAGGGAGGGACCGCGGCACTGGATCTGGGGGAGGCACACAGGCAAGCAGAGTGGGAGGGCACAGAATGGACTCGCAAAAGTGGGACTCTGGCATCTAGGTCTTGTGGGCGGGGGGAGGGATGGGAAGAGTATTGGCTCCATTATCTGTTGCTCTTGGGATGAGTGGAGAGGGCCATGGCGCTGTTCTCCAGGAGGGAAGGCTGTGGGGCCTGCCCAGGATGGCCAGCCAGGCAGTTTTCCCAATCCTCATCCCATCCTTCCTCCTCACAAGGAAAAATAATATAAAAACATTTCTGGACAACCTGCACACCCAATTAGTCCCCCATGGGAACTCACGGGAATTTTTTTTTTTAAAAAAAATGTATAACCCATGGATTATAGATGCAAAAACAGGATAGTTCTCAATAAATACCACTCCAAGCAGCCGTAGGCAAAAACCTTGTCGAAACTAGTTGGTAATGACAGAGGGTCAAGCTTGATGTGGAAACGGCAGATTGGTGTGTTTGAGCTCAGAGCTGACACTATCACATAGAGACCAGGAGGTGCATGGGAGGGGGTCAAATTTAGGAATCAAAAGAGTATGTGGGTGAGCAGTGCAAAGCCCATCACCACCTGCCCCTTCCTGCCCTACCCACTCCTACCCACAGCCTCTCTTGCCAAACTCTGGCATTTCCTGGCAAGGATTGGGCTCTCTCCAACCTATCTGCTTCTGGTAAATAACACAATAGAGGAGACAGCAGGGTGGGTCCAATCCTGACTGGAGGGGCGTTGGATATAGGACCGACTCTGACTCTGTTTGGGGATCCACAGTCTTGCCACAAGTCACAGAATGGTGCCAAATAAAATAAGCCCCCTCCTCGCAAATCTGGTGGGGGGAAGAGATCTCAGGTGAATCTGTCAACTAATTATGTTACATTAAGGAAGTGTGAAATTCTTTAAAAAATTATAATTTACCCAGTAAAAGTTGTTAGTTCATTCCTAGGACAAACTATCTTTAAGACTGTCATTTCGTTCCTTATTATAACAACATACCAGAATCAATCTTGCATCAAAAAAATACACCAGGGCACCCTTAGTTCTCCAGTCCAAAGACAAAACTTCCCCTTTGCCAGTTAAAATTGGCTTGCATCCATTTGTCAGTTAAGACTTTAGTAGGTTAATATACCAGTTAAACCATCTGAAGATTGCAACCTGCATTACTTTTCACAGTGCAATTCTCAAGGTATGCAACTTTATTTTATTTATTTAACACATTTTTATACCGCCCAAAACACAAGTTCTCTGGGAGGTTTACTTTCTTTTCACCTACAAGAATTTGGGTGTTCTTACCATTGGCCGTGGGACGGGCTTTTGCGGTTTCTTGGATCCCAGTTTTTTCATGGCATTATAGTATTTTTTCTGTTCTTCTGTCATAAAGATGTCTTCTCCACCAAAGTACAAGGAGATAACACAACTATCGTTATTGGAAGTAAATTAGATATTGTCAATACTAGTATCCTAAAACCCTAACTATTAAAGCAATATTTCATTCCTTTTCTTTAGGCCCATCAGGCTTGACTAATGTAATGCATTCTGCATGGGGCTGCCTTTGTATGTAGTCTGGAAACTACCATTGGTACAGAATGCGGCAGTCAGATTGGTCTCTGGGACAACTCAAACAGACCACATAACACCTTTTTTAAGGGAAGTGCACTGGCTGCCAATACGTTTCTGGGTGAAAAACAAAGTGCTGGTTATTACTTATAAAACCCTTAACAGCTTTCATCCAGGGTATTTAAGAGAGCGCCTCCTTTGTTATGAACCCTGCCACCTTTTACGATCTTCTGGAGAGGTCCTGTTACAGTTGCCACCATTTGTTTGGTGGCAACCCAAGAACGGGCTTTCTCTGTGGCTGCCGCGGGGCTTTGGAATATACTCCCTACTGAAATAAGAGCATCTCCTTCTCTGTTTGTTTTCAGGAAGACCCTCAAGACTCACCTGTTCTCACGGGCTTTTAACTGGAATTAATTTTAATAATCTGTTTTAATAATTGTTTTATGCTACTTTTTTATTTCTGTTTCATGCTACTGTTTTTATTGCTTCATATATTTCAATCTGTGCTGATTTTTAAATATTGTTTTAAATTTTATACACCGCCTAGTGATGTACGTATCAGGTGCTATAAAATATAACTACATAAAATTGCCATTATATACAAACCTGAGTAGAGACCTAGCTGAATAATCAAAGTCCTATTTTATCCCAGAATGAAAGAATAACTGATAGGCACTATATGGAAATAAAAGCAGTTAGAACTCCCTGCTCTGTAAAAGCCAAATCACTGCCTGTTAATCAAAACAATGGACAAGTCTCTCTTTTAGAAAACAAAAAACATATAAAAGATCAGGGGTGTTGTCCACTGGAGAGGAGGCTTATACAACCTTTAAAAACCTGCATTTTATTGAGCCAACTTCCATTAGAGCAGGGGATTTCAAATGTGGGTCCCCAGATGTTGGACTACTATTTCCATTATCCAAAGGCCATGGTGGCTGGTTCAGCAATATCTGTGGACCCAAGTTTGAGAACACCGCCTTAGAGAACGTTAAAGGCTTAACAAGATGAAACTGCTCTCTGGTGAGATGATGAGATGAGAAATCTCAGAAATGTGTGTATTTCACCCATGGAGGCTCGTCTAATAGAAGGTACCGCTTTATATGTGCCAGTCTTCACGAGCTGGTATTCAATGGGTCTATGAAAACAGAAAAGCAGAGGTATACTTATCTTTTTCTTTTGCTGATTAAAATTGTCAATGATGACCCCAACAAAAAGATTCAGGGTGAAGAAAGATCCAAAGATGATAAAAATGACAAAATACATGTACATGTATTTATTATTTTCAAATCTGGGCTGCTGATCTTCCTGCAAATATGAAAAGCAAATTGGAAAAATGACAGACTGAAAAACAAGATTAAAAGAGGAGACAGAATGTTAATCTGAATGGGCTGGCAAAGACCCTGTGGCACAATGCCCAACGGGGCGGGGGGGGCAGGCTTTTACAGATGGGGACATTTTCCCTGCTGGTTGCTCCTGCACCAAGAGATGCCTGCTGTCTTTGCCTCTAGGTAGCTGTAAGCGTTTTTTGAGGGAAACTTTTTGGCAGCTTTTGAGAGAAACTGAGACGAGGGCAGCGAGACTCTATCAAGGGATCACTTCAGCTGACCTCTAATAATCTCATCCAGCTCTTCCTGTTGCCACAGACCCACATTTCTTCTAAGGAGCTCAGGGGGGAAACAGACATGACTCTGGACATGTCACTTGGCCTTGTGTGCATGGCTGATTTTTCAATTCAATTCAATTCAATTTATAAGGCGGGGGGAGGTCTTGGTGCTAAATAGCAGCGGGGGGCGGGGGCAAGAAATTCAGATCGGAACCATGGCATGGGGGAGGGGAGATTTGCCTACAATGGAGTCCCTATCCAGACTGGAGGAGCTGCTATTGCCACCAAGGACTAAATCCTCCTGCCCACTGTGTTCTCGATCTGGACTGGGAAGCCCCATAGTGGGCATTTGTCCTAGGATGGAAGTTTCCATTGGTGCCAGCTGGGATGCAGTGGCCCAATTCCTTTCGACACCAGCCTGTTCTATTACTTCTGTCTGCTAATTAATTACCAATAAACTTTTTGCAAATAGGTTGGATCTTGTATTATTTATTTTTTTTGCCCATGGGTGGGAAAGGAGCTTGGGAGTGAATTCTGAGTTTAAAAATGGCAGGTGGGAAATGGATTAAGCGGTCCATGCTGCTTCAAGAGAGATGATTTACATGTCTGGCCCTCAGTCATTACACAAGAGGGTGCCTCATTAATCCCCTGGAGAGAGAGGGGGAGTTGTATGTTTGACTGCTGAAGGTATTTATTTCCTTCTGCTTCCTTTTATTTTGCTGCCACCCTATACAGTCACTGCATTAATGTGACTGTATTCCAGAATCTTTATACGCTTTACCTTCTACTGAGAATGCCGTATTACAGGTATGGGTGGTGGAGGGTGGGGCTTGATCAAGTCAATCATAGAGGCTGTTCTCATGACCAGACTAACCCAGCCTAGGGCAGCCCAGCCTGACCATGCTGTTCCCACCTGCCTAACGCTCCTCAATAACCAGGCTATTAGCCGATGTTAAGGATGTGCTCTCAGCCTTAACCCAGCTGCCAGGTATCATGTGTCTCCTTGGGCTGACTTCAGCCCAAGGAGACACAGAGACAGACACACAGATGGGCATGTTGCATTGGAAACCCACCAATGCAACATGGGGTGTTGTTGGGGACAGGAAGGTGAGTTCCTGTCTGTGGGGCCGGGTATTGCTGGGGACTGGAAACGCCGACAATGTGAAAATGTCTTTTAGGACCAGCCTAGAGAGAAGAAAGAACCTGTGCATTTCTTTGACTTACCCCTGTTGAGTCTACTGCTGCATACATTATGTCCATCCAACCTTTGAATGTGGCCTAGAGAAAAACAGCCAAAGATCAACAGGATGGACACATGCCAATTGGAGGACTGAAGGAGGGAAATGGAGGCAAAGCTGAACAATTCTTTTCAACAGTCTTCATTCAAAAGTTATTGGTCAGATACCCTCACCTACACCATTGCATCTGAAGAAGTATGGGCCAGAAACCCTAACAATACCATGTGAGGCTTTGGATCAAAAGACTGGGGGTTTGAGTCCTATCTTGCTTAAGTCCTTGGGTGCTGGCCATAGGGGAAAGGTCGTAGCTCAGTGGTTAAGAACACATGTATGAAGTTCCAGGTTAGGTCCTTGGCAATTCCTGTTCTCAAGAAACAGAGTTGGGAATTATCCCTGTCTGAAAACAAAAGGACAACACTGGCTCAGGTAGACCAATATTCTGAGTCAGTGAAAGGCAACTTGTTATGTTGAACAATTAAAACATAAGCGCATAAGAACAGCCCTGCTGGACCCGGCCCAAGGCCCATCTAGTCCAGCATCCTGTTTCTCACAGTAGCCCACCAGATCCCTCCTAGAAGCCCACAGGTAAGAGGTCAGGGTATGCCCTCTCTCCTGCTGTTACTCCCCTGCAACGGATACTCAGAGGCATCCTGCCGTTGAGGCTGAAGGTGGCCTATAGCCCTCTGACTAGATAAGAATACAACTTCATGACACAGGATGAAATTGTAGAGCTAACTGAAACATTTAAAACAGTAGTGGCTGGTACCGATGAGCTAGAGGGGCAGCAAACAGGTAGCAGCTGGATCCCCTAATCCAGGGGTTCCCAGATGTTGTTGGACTCCAAGTCCCATAATCCCCAGCCACAATGGCCAAAGGCCAGTACATAGGAAGCTAACATACCAAGCCAGTCCATTGGTCCACCTAGCTCAGTATTGTCTACACAGACTGACAGCGGCTTCTCCAAGGTTGCAGGCCGGAGTCTCTCTCAGCCCTATATTGGAGATGCTGCCAGGGAGGGAACCTGGGACCTTCTGCATGCAAGCAGCCAGATGCTCTTCCCAGAGAGTACCAATGAGCTGGGGGCGGGGCAGGCAGTGCATGCGCGAGAGACGGCCAGGATGAGGAGGGATTAGGGGATACAGCTGCCGCTTGTTTGCCGCCATGCCCCCCGGCCCAGCTCATTGTTATTGGCCACTACTGATTAAAAAGTAACAAGCTGCCAGGGCCACATGGCATTCTGGGAGTTCATAATGAGCTCAGATGGGGGATTGTTCACACTTTGGTAACAATACATTATATATTTAATGCATCTTTTAAAAAAACGTTATCCGAATACACAGCCTCCTTATCAGAGGATTAGAAGTAGCGAATTTAAAAATGGCTTTGGGCTGGGGGGGGCAGTCCTAGACACCACTGATCTGTATGAGGTGAAATTATTGCTAATGTGGCTAGAATTATGAAATAGATAAGACCATGGGGGTCCCCCCCCCAAAAAAAGTGCTTCTACCAAATCAGAGATTGGTCCATCCAATGGGCAAAGGAGATATTTCTCCTAAACAAAAGCCTCCTAAAGCACCAGGGGTCTTGACCAGGGACCCGAGCTGCAGGGCCCAAACACCATACAGCCCAGAGCCACCAGTGCCACCCCTAAACTCATGAAGTGGTGGTCCCCCTGCTCTTCTTCTGCAGCACCACCATTAGAATGGATGGAGTCAGTACTGCAACTGTTCAGCCCAGATGACATGAGGAACCAACAGAGGCACTACAGAACAGTTTGCCCAGGCTTGGTTCCTTCGTCTGAGCAACTTGCCCCAAGGAGCAACACAGACTGCCTTGTCCTGCCCAGCACCTGACCATCAGCCCATCCATAACCATGTCAGTGACCTCTGGCCCTTTGGATTGCCATCTTCCAGTCCCAGAATCGGACTCGCAGTTGAGCTGGCGAAGGCTTGGCCTGTCTTGTGGATGCACCAATAGATGGCTGACTAGGGCTTGGTGTCAGATGGCGGCGGCAGCAGCAATGATGGTAGCAAGCAAAGGGGAAACGGAGATCACAGAACTAGAGAGAGGGGACTGCATTGTGCCTTGAAACCTACCACTTGAAGGAGAGCCAAATAACCAGAGCCAACATTATTAAAGTTCACTTTAACCGTTGTCCAGTATATCCTTTGAGTGTTATTGTAGATCTCGCAATCATTTTTGTTCTTAATGGAACTATCTAAAGTTGCATTGTCTTCTGTCAGATTAACACATTTTCCAAGCTTTCCAACAAACAGGTTGACTCCCACGATGCTGAAGATGAGCCAGAAAATGAGGCAAACTAGGAGAACATTCATGATGGAAGGGATGGCGCCTACCAAGGCATTGACCACGACCTTTGACACATTGGAAAGAGGGAGAGTGAAAGGAAAAAATTAAAAAGGGAATAAAAGTGGAAAGGAAATGAGAAAGGATGAGTAGAAAAAATGGAAGAATGAGCAAAAAGAAAACTTCTAGGGCTGCAAATCATTTAACGTTAGTTGATTAAGCATCTACATTTTGACCAATCAAAAAGTACAAACTTTTTGGCATATAACCGAAAATTTCAAAATAGGGACAATTTTTTAAAATTTAAAAATTATTTTATCAAACAAGACATACCAATGTAATAAATGCTATCACTCAAATTTTGTACCTTCCAGGTACTTCAGGTCTAAGACAAGCTGATCATGTACATATGATTTTGTATGAGGATTTCAGTTTGCAGGAAACCACTGCTAATTAATTTTGAATGCTTATGGTGGCTTGCCATAAGCCTAATACTGGGTGGTGCACACAGCCCAGCTTACCATAGACAAAAGCAACTGGGATCCAAAACAGTCAAGGCTTTTGTGCTTGGTGTGAGTAGACCCTTCATCCTACTTGAGCCAACACAAGTGTCAGTTGTTGAGATAGGGATCTTGCTTTTCAAAGGAAGACATCATCCAATAGAAGTGAACTGAAGCCATAATTCATTCCAAATGGCTCCATTATTCTATTAAAAATTAAATATTTTTAGGGTGCACCTTGTCTGATTTAGTTATAAATAGTGCTCAATTATCAGTCTTCTGCATTTTCAGTTAGTATTGGGTGATCTCCCCCTTCCTCTGTCTCTTTGGAACTGGGCTTGGCAAACCAAGCTATTCCCAAACTATTCCCCCATGCTCATAAACACCCATACAGAATCAGAAAACTTATTCCGAGCCCAATTATTAGACTAATTCCAACACCATTATGCTCACTGTGGTGAACCCCAACTCTCCAGAAACAGGAGTTCTGGGACATTTAGTTTGCAAAGTGCCTCATGTCCATATAAAAGACTTAGTGATGCCAAGAAAATTATGTTTCTCAGGGTCCTTGGTGCCTGGGGAAACTGCCATAGCAGTGAGCCAGCAGATGCCAGGGAAAGAGGTCTTCCATGAGACCTCCCTACCATTGCTAGGCAAGTAATTGGGAACTAGGACAGGAATCAGGAAGAGTGGAGTCATTTTCTGCCTAGGATTACAATCAAAGCAGAGGAAGAACTCACAGAGTTGTAATGCACACCTGAGACCAAAGGCAAGCAGGATAAATTGCCTGACAAATGAAATAAGGCAAATCTTGAGGAGCTGACCAATGATGGAGATAAGGGGAGCATGTGACCAATGCACCTGACCCCCTCAGTTTGTATCAGAAGCTGTTAGGAGATATAAGCCTCTGCTGATGAAATCAGAAAGTGGAACTTCATCTTCAGACTTGTTTGACACAGGATGTAGCAGAAGCAGACAGTCTTTAGTAAAAGCTGCTGAATCGTTAAGGCAAAACAGATCTTAAAAACTGCTGGTGATCTTCATAACCCAACAATCCACATAGAAGAATTGTTTAAGAAGAAAAGGAGAACCATGCTATTACTGGAAGGATCTTGGGCAAGCTGTCATTAATAAACATGAGAGATATTTGGGGAAGCTTGTAGCACATGGATTGGGCCAGACAAGATCAGTTACAGGTGGTGGAATTACAGTGGATGAGTGAGTTACCCATTTCAAAAATGTGTTTAATTGTATCCTGCAGAGTGCCAAACAATGCCAAGCATATTAACACATTAAGCTGCAGCTAGGACAACTTTGGAGTCATTACCAAAACTGGCCTTCAAACATACAGCTGAAATTAAAGTCTTAGTGGGAGACTTTCACTGGTTAATAGAGATGTGCACAAGTAGCTTTTTGTGATTTGATTCAAGTTCAGATTGGATCAGCCTGATTCAATTCAAGCTCGAATCTGCTGCCCTCAAATCTGATTTGATTTGAATGTGCCTCAATTAGGTTTGAATTTGAATTGATTCAGCCACATTTTTAAGGGATGGAGGCACCAAAGCAGGTTGGGTGGCAGGGCCCCATGGGTGCCAACTGCCACCCAACCCACAAAGGAATTGGGCAAAGGCGTGAATTTTTAGTAATTTTTATGTGTTGTGAATTCTCAATTGTGGAGTGACATATTCATATGGAATCCCTATGAAGAAGTTATTTCACAACCGAAAATCCATTCTTAAAAAGTTCTAAAAATTCACCCCTAGCAGTGATGGCAGAAGCTCAGAGGGGACAAAATGGAAATTGCTGGGGACAAAATGGAGGCCTGAATCACTGAATCGACTGGAGCTTGAATTGAGGGTAAGCATCCTCAAGGGTGATTCAATTTGAGGGCAAATCACTCAGATTCGAGTCGAATCGGTTCAGCCATGAATGGATTCATACATACCTACTGGTTAATGCTTCAGGGATGGATATGCTATCCCCTGAAATTTTTTGTAGAGACCCATATTGGTAGGTTCCTTTGCTGGCATCTCTGTTAACTACAGTCGGTTCAACTGGAATCTTGCCAGTCAGCTGGACATCTAATATTGTCCACATCTAATATTGTAGTTTCACATTTTAAGAAAGATCAGGGTGATCTGCAAAAGTATTGTCCTTTTGGATGTCCCTGCTAAAATATATGCACGTTATCATTTGAACAAACGTGAACAATGGGATGAAAAAAAATCAGACTCTGTCCACCTATGCAGGGTGGCTTCCATAAGGACTATAGTACAATAGACCAGAGTTTTGTTTTTAAATATCATATCTACAAATGCTGTTGACCTTACACTTGTCTTTGACTCTACAGATCACCAGTGGCTCGGGGGCGGGGGGAACTGGCAGTTACTTCACTAGACAAACTATTGCTGTTTTAATACATCTAAGGGAGTAAAACAAGGATGGATCTTAACACTCTTCATTTATTTAATCTTTACATAGATGATGTCGTGAAGGAGCTTTCTTCCTTCTCCCCACTTAGGAACCTAGGAAGCTGCCATATACTGAGTCAGACCTTTGGTCTATCTCGCTCAGTATTGTCTTCACAGACTGGCAGCGGCTTCTCCAGGGTTGCAGGCTGGAGTCTCTCTCAGCCCTGTCTTGGAGATGCTGCCAGGGAGGGAACTTGGAACCTAGATGCTCTTCCCAGAGCGGCTTCATCTTCCGTCGCACTGCTTTATGCTGATGATATTATTATTTCTTGTTTACACAGTCAGACAGGTGTTATTGACTGGTTTGTTTTATCCAGACATCGAGTCCTTCCCAAGGACCTGGGATGCCAGAATTTTATTGTCAATGGTTATAGATATCGTCGCAGAATATAGGCTGTTCCCAGTAAAGCTGCTTTTTGTAATTGGCTGATGGTGATTTCTGTGGCCCCTATGGTGTTGAGGTGCTCTTCAAGGTCTTTTGGAACTGCACCCAGGGCGCCAATTACCACTGGGATTATTTTTGTCTTTTTCTGCCACAGCCTTTCAATTTCAATTTGTAGATCTTTGTATTTGGTGATTTTTTCTATTTCTTTTTCTTCTATTCTGTTATCCCCTGGTATTGCTATGTCGATTATTTTAACTTGATTTTCTTTCTTCTCAACTACAGTTATATCTGGTGTATTGTGTGTTGTTGTTGTTGTTGTTGTTGTTGTTGTTGTTGTTAATAATTCAATTTCTATACCGCCCTTCCAAAAATGGCTCAGGGGGGTTAAACAGAGAAATAATAAATAAATAAGATGGTACTACCTTCTCTATTACAAGTAGGTTTGAGAATATTACTCTCTAAATTTGGTGCCTGCCTATTGTAAAAGGGAAGACCTATATGTTAACCAAAGGAAAACTACACTAGTGGTGTTCTCCAAGAAACACAAGGAGCACAAATGGGTTTTGGATGGCCATACGATAGTTGGTTAATCCTAAATATTTAGGGTTATATTTTGCTGGAAATACACTTTGGCATACCTTTGGCAATAAAGACATCTACTGTTCATTACTTGAGGGCTATAACGAAACTATATTTAACTAAAGGTGCAAATAAATTGGTTCTGATAGAACCAATGTTAAAAATTTTCAAATTGAAGTGCGCTTTCCTCCTTTAAAGGCACGCATTCATTAACTGATTTTGTATGGGGGAAAACTTACTTTAATGCCTGGTCAATACTTGGCTATGCTTTTGGGACATGTAGAATAGAACAATTATGTAGCTATATGGCATTAAAGTTATTTTAATTATCCAGTTTTCCAGTTCTGGAGGTTTCCAATCGAAAGATACATGACATAGTCTTTATTTATTTTATTTTATTTATTTATCAAATTTGTACATCTCTGGGCAGTTAACAATAGCATAAAACAAGTTAAAAACATATACAAAAACTAAAAACAATAACAATTTAAAAATAAACCATAAATAAAAAACCTAAAAATTAAGGAAGCTGAGAAAGCTTGGACAAAAAGATGGGTTTTCAAGTGTTTTTTGAAAATTGCCAGAGATGGGGAGGATTGTATCTCAGCAGGGAGCACATTCCACAATCTCAGGGCAGCGACCAAGAAGGCTCGTCTCTGTGTAGCCCCCAAACGAGTTGGCGGTAACTGGAGATGGACCTCCTCAGATGACCTCAATGGGCAGTGGGGCTTGTAGTGAAGAAGACGCTCTCTTAAATACCCAGGGCCTAAGCCATTTAGGACTTTATAAGTTATAACTAGCACTTTGTATTTTGTCCAGTAAGCTATTGGCAGCTAGTGAAGCTCCATCAGTAAAGGAGTAATGTGGTCTCTCCGAGATGACCCAGAGACCAACCTGGCTGCCACATCCTGAACCAACTGAAGTTTCCGGACTATGTACAAAGGCAGCCCCACATACAGCATATTACAGAAGTCAAGTCTGGAGGTTACCAACAGATGTACCACTGTTCTGAGGTCATTGATCTCAAGAAACAGGCGCAGCTGGCATATCAGCCGGAGCTGATAGAAAGCACCCCTGGCCACCGCCTCAACCTGAGAAACCAGAGAGAGGTGTGGATCCAGAAGTACTCCCAGACTGCGGACCTGTTCCTTTTGAGGAAGTGTGACCCCATCAAGAACAGGGGAGCGAAATCATCTCTAGAGTTCTGACCCCACACAATACGTACCTCCGTCTTATCTGGATTCAGCTTCAGTTTATTCTCCCTCATCCAGTCCATTACTGCTTCCGGGCAGGCATTTAGGGAGGATATGCCAGCTCCTGAAGAAGTTGACATGGAGAAGTAGATCTGGGTGTCATCAGCATACTGGTAACACCCGGCTCCAAATCCCCGATGATCTCTCCCAGCGGTTTCATGTAGAGGTTAAAAAGCATTGGAGAAAGTACAGAGCCTTGAGGGACACCATACTTAAGCTCAGATTTTGAAGAGCAACAATCTCCAATCAACACCATCTGGAATTTATCCAAGAGGTAGGAGCAGAACCACTGTAAAACAGTGCCTCCCACCCCCAACACCCTCAGACGTTCCAGAAGGATACTATGGTTGATAGTATCGAAAGCTGCCAAGAGATCCAAAAGGACCAACAGTGTCACACTTCCTCTGTCAATTCCCAATTGGAGATCATCCATCAGGCCGACCAAGGCAGTCTCCACCCCATTGCCTGCCCGAAAACCAGTTTGAAATGCGTCTAGATAATCAGTTTCTTCCGAGACCGCCTGGAGCTGAGAGGCCACCACCCTCTCAGTTACCTTGCCCAGCCATGGGAGGTTGGAAACAGGCCTATAATTGCTCAACTCTGAGGGATCTAATGCAGGCTTTTTAAAAAGAGGTCTAATAATCATCTGCCCTCCCTCAGAGAAGCATTTATGATTTCCACCAGGCTGTCTACAACAGCCTCTCTGCTAGATAGAACAAGCCATATTGGACAAAGGTCAAGAGAACAAGTGGTAGGCCTCATCGCTCCAAGCAGCTTGTTCACATCCTCAGGAGTCACAAACTGAAACTGATCCAGTCGAATTGCATAAGAGGAGTTGTTGGGCACCTCCAGTTCAGACAGTCTTTGCTGTGGATGTTAAGACAAATGTAGTTCATATAGCAAACACAGGAAGTTTATTGTGGTATTGTAAAATCAAACCTGATCATAAAGGGGTCATGCAGCTTTTTTTTCCTGTTAAGCATGCCTTTACCCAGATCCTCTTCCAAACTATCTCTACAAACTATGCCTACAAATCCTATGCAGGGTGATTTATTCAAGGCTAAATAGATAACTGTGTGTTTGTGGAAGTAACCAAACTGAGGACATAATACATAGTAAGGTCGTGCACACGACCATACTAGTAGCAGGGAGAGCAGGTGGGGAGGGAGGAAGATTCCACCCAGCTTCCCCCCAAATAATCTGTTGTTTCATTAACCCTGGCTGGAGGCTGAAGTGGGGCAGGGACATAGGGTTAGGCAGTGAGCCAACGCCAGAATCAGGAGCAATCGTGGCGATGCACACAAGCAGCCTAATCCAGGCCGGGCTTCCCTAGCCTGGGTTAGGCTGCTTGTGAGAACAATCTTTATATCTTACACCGCCTGCTGTATAATTCACCTAGGACTGTCAGGGGATTCTCTAATTTAATTGTGGAGAATTTCACTATAGTTTTCTTTTAGCAACCAGTACTTTATAATTCTAAGATGTTAAATTTCTGTTTCTGGTTTGCCTGTGTTTTCTTGCTTATGTTGCAAAGGCCATTGGCTAGAGAAATATATACTCACTGACTGGCCGAATTCCACAGAGATATAGTGATGTAACTGTTTAGGAGTCTGGTATCATTTTAATGCATGTGCGTCCATGTCTCCTGTATTGCATTAACGGGCTGTTAACTCTCTTTCCTCAGAAAAAGAAATCAAAGTGACTTTCAAGATCCATGTGAACACTCCAGCTTTAAACATGACTCCACCAGTTTCCATTTCCATCCACATGTTTCAGTGAATCCACAAAATGGCACCGACCCAGAAGCTTCTTATGGATGGACCTTGAATCTCTGCTCCACTCCTCAAAGCCCCTTTATCACCCTCTCACTGCAGGAGCCTTCAAAAGAAGCAACTTACAACCCAACAGCCTTTGCAAAGGGATCATGCTCGGGGGTGGGGGGCTCTTTCATCCGTCTTACCCTCATCCCTTCAAATCGTGACAAGGCTCTCAGGGGCCTCAAGGCTCTCAGGGTCCGGAGGGATTTCATGGGGCCCATGTCAGATGTTCCAACCAAACCTGCTATGAGGGTTACTAAGGAGACCTGAAGAAAAAGGAGAGGAAGAATACATTGGGGACGAAAAGCACAAAGGAAGAATTTCATTGTGCATCTTCTCTTCCCCCCAACCCCAACACATACCTCTATATATGCTAAAACAGTACATCAAAATGAAAGCCTAAAAGAAATTCCTATCTTGGACAAATCATATGACAGGGATAACTGTAAAGTCAAGTTTAGCCCTTATCCACTCTTCCTCTAGATTGTTAGCAGTCTCTACAAATGCCCATGAGTCTGCGGAGTGGACAGAGGACATGTGTGTTACCATGTCTTCTGTCCACCCTGCAAGGAAGCCATGGCTTTGGCCTTTGACCTGGAAGTACTGGGAGCATGACATTCAGACACCTTGGCTCCAGGCTTATCCTGGGTAGGTAGCAGCACCTGGACAGCCTCAGGCTGGCCACCCTTGTCGTATACAATCAGATTGCCAATTTCTGCTTTTCTGCCTGCAGAGGTTGAAGGAAATGGAGGGAGAGGAATTGCTGAAGACTGCTGGATATTTCCCAGCGGGGATTATTTATTTATTTATTTATTTATTTATTTATTTATCTATCTATTTATCTATTTATCTATTTATCTATTTATCTATTTGTTTATTTAAATTTTCTTGTATTCCACCTCCTCCAAAGACTCTAGGCAGTGAACAGTAACAATAGCAATAATTTTTAAAAAAATTAAAGGGCAAAAGCCTGGTGAAAAAGGTAGGTCTTAAGAAAGGCCTTAAAAGCCACTAAGGAGGGGGCTGAACGAATCTGGGAGTGGGGGAAGGGTGTTCCAAAGAAGAGGGGGTGGCCACAGAGAAGGCCCTCCTATGGGCCCAGGCACCACACACTACACCAGGGCCCGGGACACTAAGGAGGGCCAACTGAGAAGACCTCACAAGATGGGATACAACCAGCTGAGAGAGGCAATCCCAGAGATATACAGGTGCTAAGCCCATAAAGCTTTTGTCAGTGAGAACCAGCACTTTAAACTGGACCTGGAAATGAACAGGTAACCAGTGCAGTGACCATAAAAATGGCGTAAGACTACCAAATCTAAGGCCACCCACGAGGAGGCAGGCTGCTACATTTTGGACTAGTTGAAGCTTCCAAATCATTTTCAAAGGCAATCCTAGGTAGAGCGCATTACAGTAATCCAAACAAGAGGTAAAAAAAGGCATGAGTTACTATTGCCAGGGCCTGCCGGTCAAGAAAAGGCCGTAACTGGTGAACCAGCCAAAGCTGGGCAAAGGCACCCCTGGCCATGGCCTCCACCTGCTGTTCAAGTAAGAGCCGTGAGTCCAGAGGCGTATCTAGGGAAAATAGCGCCTAGGGCAAGCACTGAAATTGCGCCCCTTGTCCAAGCATCTGACACCCATCTTTCAGATAACTTTACTATAATATCAGCTGAAAAATATAAGTCAAGCTCATTAATCTTTTAGAATTTCAAAAACTATTTAGCAGTAGACGTAGCCAGACCAAAAAATGCTGGAAAACTACAAATTTCAGTATGCTGGGGCTCATGAAATACCCAAATACTATGTGGAGGTGTACTTGGAAAACTAAACAGAAGTGCCTGTCTAATTCTCTACTATGCATCCACTAGCATCACTATTACATAAGTTTTAAAAATAAATAGAGAATTTGACTTTTCCCAGATACTCTGAAAATAATTAAAGGATATGCAGAGTAAACTGTTTCACTGCTTAGAATATATTCTAGTATTTCAGAAAGACAGTTAAAATGAGAGAAAGAGAGCAAGAAACTCCCAGTGGGCCTTAATACTAAGGATTTCACACTGATTCAAAGACAAACTCACCATTAATAACCATATTTTTAAGACACCACATTTAACTCACTTATCATAAGAAGCAAAGTAAGAGCAAATGAATACAATCCTAGCCCTGATTCAATGTACATAGTGCCAAACTGAATATGTGTACAGTGACTTATATTATATTAAATTATTATTTTTTTACCTGTAGCCCCTTCGGGGTGCTTCCTATAGGTTGTGGGGGGGGTCTGCAAAGGTTACCCCTCCCACTGCTGGCCTCTAGGGCCTCACAGAGACCATTTGAGAATGTGCAGTGGCCATTTTTTAAAAAATAATTGTGGTTTTTTTAAATGGCCGCTGAAAACAAAATGGCCACCACGCATGCTCAAATGGCCTCCACGAGGCCTGGCATAGCCTAGGGCCTCACAGAGGCCATTTGAGCATGTGCAGTGGCCATTTTGTTTTTGGTGGCCATTTTTTTTAAAAAAATTAATTTTAAGAATTTGCACCCCCCCTTCAAGTGGCACCCAGGGCACGTGCCCTGCCTGCCCTACCCTAGATACGCCTGTGTGAGTCCAGAAAGACCCCCAGATCACGGACCTTCTCTCTCAAGAGAAGCATAACCCTGTTAAGAAATAAACTCACATGCAGCAATTGGCCAGATCACAAACTGAACAACAGCAACTTGGTCTTGGAGAGATTAAGCCTGAGCTCATTTTGGCCCATCCAGGTCCTGACAGCCTCTAGGCATTGAACCAGCACATGAACGGCATCACCTATTTGGCCAGGGGTAGAGATATAAAGCTGAGTATCATCAGCATATTGATGAAAACATACCCCAAACTGATGGATGGCCAGGCTCAGTGGCTTCATGTAGATATTAAAGAGAATGGGAGCAAGGACCAAGCCCTGTAGAACTCCACAAGAAAGGGGCCAGGGTGCAGAACACTCACCCCCAATTGACACCAATTGGAATTGCCCAGTGAGATAGGACCAGAACCACTGAAGAACAGTGCCCCAAAGGCCCAGCCCCCTTAGGTGTTCCAGAAGGATAGCATGGTTGATGGTATCGAAAGCCACTGAGAGATCAAGGAGAACCAAGAGAGGTGTGCTTCCCACATCAAGGTTCAGTGCTGTGCTGCAGCCTGAAACCCAACTGGCAAGTGTCCAGAAAATCAGTTTCCTCCAGGTCTCTCATCAACTGAGCACAAACCACCTTCTCCAAAATCTTACCAAAAAAAGGAAGATTGGAGATTGGATGATAGTTATCCAGATTCTCAAGGTTGAGATAAGGCTTCTTCAGGAGAGGGTAGACCACCGCCTCTTTCAGGGCTGATGGAACAAACCCCTCCTGAAGAGAACAATTAACCGTCTCCCAAAGCCAGGAAAGAACATTCCCCCTCACAGACCTAATGAGCCAGGAGGGACAAGGGTCCACGCTAGAGGTCGCTGTGCTCAAGTTGGTGAGAATCCTATTGACGTCATCAGCCTCAACAAGCTCACATTCATTCCAGATAGTATCACAAGACCCAGCCTTTATTACCTCAAAAGATATTGAGCAATTGGAGTCCACCTCCGACTGAAGGTGGGCAACTTTATCAGTGAAAAAGCTGGCAAACATGTCACAGCAGCCAGATGGAAAATCACCAGAATTATCCCTTCCCAGCAAAGAGTAGGTGATTCAGAAAAGGGCCTCCAGAAGGGAATCTGCTGACACAATAAGCGTGGAGAAATGTGCAGATTTTGCCGCCCTTATCGCCACTGTATAGTCCCGAACATGGGCAAGCAACCATGCTCGTTCGACCTATGTCTTAGTATTCCTCCAGTGGCACTCTAGGCATCCTTTGGCTCGCTTCATCTCTTGAAGTTCCTCAGAGAACCATGGAAGTCGAGATCCACAAACCCTAAGAGGCCACTTAGGAGCAATCTCGTCAAGTGCCCTCGTAGCCCCAGTGTTCTACACCTCAATGAGTAGCACTGGTGAGTTGCCTGCCAGATTGCTGGGAAACCTCCTAAGCACCCTCTGAAAACCATCAGGATCCATAAGGCACCTGGGGTGGACCATCTGAATAGGTCCATTGCCCCCGCGAATGGAAGGATCAGCAGCAATCCACAAACGAATTAGGGACTTAGGGATCTAAAAAGCTTGCAAAAATAGAAGATGGCTTCATGAATATCCCAGCACTGATGATCAGTATTGAGATGGGACACATGGCCCTCTGAGGCATTGCATACTGATCATGGGTGGGGCCCAGAGAGAAATCTGGTCATCTTTTAGCATCTATCTGAACTAGGGGTGTATGAATCAATTCGAGGTCCAATTGATTTGACTCGAATCTGGTCAATTTGACTGATTCGATCATGAAACAAATCTGCCCAGTCACTCCTGGCCAAATTTGAGCTCAAATCAAATCTCCCCAGATTTGATTCGAATCTATTTGAGATTTAAGTTTCATGTTCCCCATATTCATTTCCCCTGATTCCCAGCTTTCATTATAAAAAGAAAAAAGAAAAAAAGCTAAGCTCTAGCCCTTGTAGAAGTGGAGTTATGGAGCAAAATGTGAGGTCACTATTTTTGAAATGTTTAGACTCTTTGGTGTGTAATGACTTTTCCTCATAATGAATCCCTATGAGGATTCATTACACACCAAGAGTCTAAACACTTCAAAAAATCCTAAAAAAAATAAATAATGAACTGAGTACCCCACTGCCTTGTGGGTGAGGCGGGGAGGGGATTAGAGGCACCCCATGTGCCAACTGCCCCCTCGCCTACAAGCCAGTGGGGTACTGAGTTCATATTTTAGGGATTTTGAGGTGTTTAGACTGGTTAAGACAATGGAAATGTTTCTGTGAGACACACTACCATGCTGTACACTTGCACCATGTTCTTTTGTCCCCTGAGAATTGTAGTTCTCAGCACTAAACATGGCAAGGGCCACTTGGAAATTCAACTCTCTTCACCCAAGGAAATGCACAACCAGAAACACAATGGATCTCCGCTGGGGACAAATAGCTACCTAATGCCATTGGAGGGCCTTAAAGGACGGGGCGCCATTTGCTAGCATACCATGTGCTCGGTAATTGAACCATGGGCCCTTTCTAAGCTTCCTCACACTTCCCCCTTAGGCAGAAACACTTCAGGAAGGCCCAGCTATGCGCTCTTGGAAACCAAAGATCCTTGCTAACTGGGCCAAGAGACAACTCTTCTCTTGAGCAGGGGGGGCGGGTTCAACTGTCAGTCCCAGCATAGCTGCCTTCCAGAGTTGTGTCCCTGGCGCTTCTTCTTAGATTGTGAGCCCTTCTGGGCAGGGAATCATATTCTCATTCCTTTTGCTAGTTTATCCACATAGTGAATGTCTTTTCTTATAAAGCAATATGTACATATAGTTTAATAATTGACTGATTGATGAATAACCCAGTTCACAGAGTTGTTCAATGCAATACTCACATCTACAATGAGGAAATCAAGCCAGCACCATGCATTGGTGAAATACTTATGGAATCCATAAGCCACCCATTTCAAAAGCATCTCAAGGATGAAGATATAAGTGAATAACTTGTCAGCATATTCCAGCATTTTTTTAACATTTGGTTTGTTCTCCAAGTATTTATCTTCAAATGCCTGAAATGAGAATTAGCTATATCATTTCTATTGTGTACTATTGAGAATCACCAAGTAGACCTTTTACTGAGCAAAGAGGCACCTTTTAAAAGTGATGATTCTCCTTATTTAGGAGGGGGAGAGCAACTGGCCCTATCCATCCCCAGCACAGCATCTCTCCAGTGGCTGTTGCTGGTGTTTATTTTATGGGGTTGTTTTGGGGTTGTTTTTTTTAAAGATTGTGAGCCCTTTAGGGATAGGGAGCAATTTTATTTATTTATATCTATGTCAACTGCTTTGGAAACCTTTGCTGAAAAGCAGTTTATAAATATTTGTCATAAAATTTGTCATAAACTTTTATGTTGCCATTACTCAGGTCCCTGTGTATACCACTGTTTTACGATTATAGCACATAAGCATCAATAGTATTATAGTATTAAATAGTAATATTTAATATAGCAAATAGTATTAATAGTAATATTTGCCCATAACAATTTTGAGGGCAAAAAGGATTGGTCCTGGGTAAGTTCTAAATACTGTATTTTCATGCATATACCCCTTGAGGTATACAATTTTTTGCATGTGGCAATAGTGGTATATATATTTTAAAAAGATAAAACATGATGCTACTGCTGTGGTAGTTATCCCCTCACTGCACCACCCCTTACATTCAAAATATTACATTCAAGATGGGGGACATCAAGATGAGGGGCAAAAGGAAAGCAGAGGAGGAGGCTTCCCACCTCTCCTAGGATTCCCCAAGCTGCACCCCCAAGACACCCCCTGTCCTTGGGAGCAGCAATGAGTTCCATTGGGAGGGCAGATGAGGAAGCTCTTTGTCACACACTTCACAGGTGTTACATAAATGTGGTGTATGCAGGTGTTTCTTCCCTCCCCCCAAGTGATGATTTTCTGTGGGAAACACTTGGGTGTGGGTTATACGCAGATGTGGGGTAGATACAGTATGGGGGATAGATATAGATGTGGGATAGAAATACAGTATTCCCCATCCTAAGTGGGGGGGGACCATTGTTGTACCTTCCTGGCATTTCCCCCACTGTTCACACGGCAATTGCCTCTCCCTTCTTATTGCTGCTTTCTCGTTATTTCTCCTCTTGGCTGTCCTCCTTCCCTGAGTGATCCTATACACTCGGGGACCATGTAACAAATGTGAGGATATTATAATGCCATAGAGCCAATAATATATGGTCATGTGATGATATCTCAAAGGAGGGATGTGTACAATATTCTTCCCATCTTCATTTCTCCCTGCATTTTTTGGTTCCAGATTACATTGCCTTGATTATGAAATTACACCAGTTCATTAGCCATCTACTGTGTACACTAGCTGCCTACTCCTAGCTGGCTACTCTTCCAACTTACATCTGATTGTGAGAACCAGACCACTATGTGGGGATGAGTATAGAGGGCAAAGCATGGAATGCAGTTCCCCATTGCCCCTTTTAGATAGCGGGTTTGGACCTGAAATGGATAGGTGGGTGGTATTTAATATAAATTGACCACAACCTTGGCTCTTTCATTAGATTTTCACTCAAAATTTGTCCATGTTTTCTCTTACTGAAATGGGGTGACAGTTTGAAAATATAATCTTTCTTTGTTCTGCTCTGTCGTGTGTTCTGCTTAAGCCCTAGAGCAGTGGTTGGCAAACGTGGGCCTCCAGTTATTGTTAAACTACAACTCCCATCATCCTCAGTCTGTGGATGATGGGAGTTGTGGTTCAACAACAGCTGGAGGCCCAGGTTTGCCCACCCCTTCCCTAGAACAAGGGTGGCCAACCTGAGGCTCTCCAGCGATTGCTGGACTACAACTCCCATCATCCCCCACTGAGACAACCTGCAGCTGGAGATTATATTATATATTGTTGGAGTTGTAGCCCAACAACACCTGGAGAGTCCAAGTTTGGCCACCCTTGCCTTAAAGTCTCATGCATGAGATGAGAGGATTTAGAAGCTTACCAGAGCTCCACTACTCAGCAGAATCATGAACACAATGAAGCTTTCAAACCAGTTGTGTTCTACAATTCGATAGCATGTCTTTCTTAAATTCCACCATAGGCTACCTGGAAACTTCATGGTATTCAATGAACACCAAGGGAAATGCTCAGCAAATCCTGAAAGAGATGCATAATTTTTTAAAGAAATGCAAATTTATTTATTTATTTATTTGACAAAATTCTATATTGCCCCAAACTTGGGTCTCTGGATGGTTTACAATAAGAACACAATAAAAACAGAATTTAAACATTAAAATAACTTAAAACAAGCTTGGAAATATTAAAATAGTAAGTCTAATTAAAAGCCTGGGTGAACAGATGTGTCTTGATTGACTTTTTAAAAGTTGTCAGAGATGGGGAGGCTCTTATTTCAACAGCGAGAGCATTCCAAACCTGCTGGGCAGCAACAGAGAAGGCCCACCCCTGAGTAGCCACCAGACGAGCCGGTGGCAACTGTAGATGAACCTCTCCAGATGATCTTAATGGGCAGTGGGGATCATGGTGAAGAAGACATTCTCTTTAATACCCAGGACCTAGGCCATTTAGGGCTTTTCAGGTTATAACCAGCACCTTGTATTATGCCGAGAAACATATCGGTAGCCAGTGTAGTTCTTTCAATACAGGGGTAATATGGTCTGTCTGAGATGGCCCAGAGACCAACCTGGCTGCTGCATTCTGTACCAACTGCAGTTTCTGGACTACATACAAAAGTAGCTCCACATAGAGCGCGTTGCAGTAGTCAAGTCTGGAGGTTACCAGCTGATGTACCACTGCTTTGAGGTCATTTCTCTCAAGAAACTGATGCAGTTTGCGTATCAGCTGAAGCTGATAGAAGGCACCTCTGGCAACCACCTCAACCTGGGGCACCAGAGAAAGGTTGGGATCCAGAAGCATCCCCAAACTGTGTAACTGTTCCTCCTTGGGAAGTGTGACAGGCAGATCAAAATCATCTCCCAAATGCCAGTCTCACACAATAAGTACCCCCGTCTTATCTGGATTAAGGCTCAGTTTGTTATCCCTCATCCAGCCCATTACTGTCTCCAGGCAGGCATTTAGGGAGGTTATGCCTTCTCCTGATGATGCTGACATGAAGAAATAGATTTGGGTGTCATCAGCATACTGATAACACACTGCACCAAATCCCCTGATGATCTCTCCCTGCAGTTTCATGTAGATATTAAACAACATCAGAAATAATATGGAGCCCTGAGGGATACCATACAAAAGTTCAGATTTGGAAGAACAACAGTATCCAAGGGACACCATCTGGAATCTGCCCAAGAGGTAGGAGCAGAACCACCACAAAGCAGTGCCTCCCATCCCCATCCCCCTCAGATGCTCCAGGAGGATTTTGATTGATTGATTAAGTGCCATCAAGTTGGTGTCGACTTTTAGCAACCACTTAGATAGATTCTCTCCAGGATGATCTGTCTTTAACTTGACCTTTAAGGTCTCTCAGTGGTGCATTCATTGCTGTCGTGATCTAGTCCATCCACCTTGCTGCTGGTCGTTGCCTTCTTCTCTTTCCTTCAACTTTTCCCAGCATTCTGGACTTCTCTAGGGAGCTGGATTTTTGTATAATGTGTCTGAAGTATGATAGTTCATAGTATCCAGAAGGATACTATGGTTGATAGTATCGAAAGCCAATGAGATATCCAAAAGGACCAACAGAGTCACACTTCTGTCAGTTTCCAACTGAAGATCATCCATCAGGCTGACAGTGACTAAGGCCACCCGAACACCAGTCTGAAATGGGTCTAGATAATCAGTTTCCTCCAAGACTGCCTGGAATTGGGAGGCCACCACTCTCTCAATTACCTTGCCCAACCGCAGAAGGTTGGAGACAGGCCTATAGTTGCTTAACTCTGAGGGATCCAATGCAAGCTTCGTTAGAAGAGGTCTAATAATTGTCTCTTTAAGGCAAGGATGCATCCTGCTCTCCCTCAGAGAAGCATTTATAATCTCTAGCAGGCCTCTACACCACCACCCCTGCCAGATAGTTGGGCAAGGGTCAAGAGACCAGGTGGTAGGCTGCATCGTTCCAAGCAGCTTGTCCACATCCTCAGGAGTTACAAACTGGAACTGATCCAGTCTAACCACACAAGAGGAGTCACTGGACACCTCTGCATCAGACACTGCACTAATTGTGACTACAGTAATTAAAGGTATAGTGCAGACCTTGTACAAGTTACCACTATCAGTAAGGAAACATGCTGTCAGAACTGGAAATTTTAACTTACATACCCTATCTAATGAAATTTGATAGCATTGCTAGTTGTCTTGCTCACTTCATAATCAGAAAACATAACTATACATGATAAGAAATACAAGGATGCATGCAAAAGGTTCCAAGTTCCCTCCCTGGAATCTCCAGATAGGGCTGGGAAAGACACCTGTCTTTAACCTGGGAGAAGCCTCTACCAGTCTGGGTAGACAATATTGAGCTAAATTGGCCAATGCTCTGACTCAGTATAAGACAGCTCCCTATGTTGCTAAAGCTCCCACCAAAAATGGCAGCCTGGTGTCAAGTTCTCACCCTCTACAACATGTAGTTAATCCTATCTCCATGTCCTATGTCTTTCTCTCTCTGCTCCTCTTCCTTGGCTGCTGCTGGCCGGAGCACAGCCAAACAAAACAGAATAAGATCAGGGCACTGGCAGGCAGGGAACCCAACACAGGGCTGTGATTTTCAGTAGGGATGTGCAAATCTATTTGAATTTGAATTGATTCAACTCGGATCTGGGTGATTCGAATGATTGTAATTCAAATCAAATCACCCCTTAAAAGGAAAATTCAATTAGAATTCCAATTGAATTTCTGAAATTCAATTCACATTCAATTTGAAAGTCATTTGGCACCTTTAAAAACCATTCAAGCCCCCTGTTTGTTTTTAAAAGGCACCAAAACAGGGTCAAATTGATTCAAATTCAAACCAGATTTTCAGACTATTCAAATTTGATTCAAATTCAAAATGAATTTTTGAAATACGATTATAATTCAAAATGAGTCAAAAAATTCATTTCATGTACACCTCTAATTTTCAGCAACAATATATTATTTTCAGAGCACATCTTAGTAAATTGATTAAGTGGGCACTTACTTTGTGGGAAACAATCGCCTGGCTCCATCACATCCTCAGACAGCTCAGGGATGTTCTTCAGTAATTCTTCAGGATCTTTTAGGTCCAAAGTGCTGCCTTCTGAACAGCTGCTAGTGTCAACTTTCTACAAAACAAAAAGACAGCAGTGAATTTCCCTTAAAACCGGGCACTGTGCTTGGCGGTTGACTGACTGAATGCATAGATAGGACATCTATGTTTCTGAACATCCAAAGGCAAACCTCCCTCTCAACTCCAAGAGGAAGGTCTCCCAAAAAGCTGTTTGAATTTGAATTCTGAAACATGGACATTTCAGTCCGTGGAGCACGTTTTCATTTCTGCTCTCTCTCTTCTGTGTGGTTATCTAGCTTACCCTGTTCTGTGATCTGGATTCTTCTTTTTGCACTGGTGGATGTCTTTTACCTCTTTTAGTCTTGGTGATGAAGGCCCAGCTTTCCACTGTGTGCTTAACTCCCCAAGGGAGGAAATTTCAGATGTTCGACTCCAGGCATCAGAACTCTTGCTCCTCTCTCCCCGCAATCGCAGCTGGCTTTCCTGCTGAAGGTAAGTCATGTTGGCTTGCATGTATTTCACTAGGGTTTGTTTTGTTTTAATAGAACATCTATCACCACTGGCACTACACAGAAGAATGGGGCTAAAGAGAGTTGGAGGTGGAGAACTTGGCATTTCCCACTCTTGTACTGATGTTTGGAGTGCTGACTACAGTCTGTATTAAAGACTAGGGATGTGCACAAATCAATTTTCTTGTTTTAAGTTGTACCCAAATTGAATCACCCCTGATTTGTTTTGGATTTGAATCTCCCCCCCCCGAATCACCCGAGATTTGATTTGTACCCAAATTTTCTGAATCTGAATCAATTTCGTGGGGGAAAGTGGGCCCAGGGCAAAAGAGTAGGGTGGGTAGGTTGTAGTGCCCAATGGGTGGAAGCTACCACCCACATTTCAAAGAAATTGGGCAAAGGGGTGATTTTAAAAGAATTTTTGAAGTTGGTGCATCTTTAAGCTTTTTCACATAAGGAATGATGGGGATTTCAGCAGCCTTAGTTATACCTCCCTGGTGGGATGGCACCAGGGTGGCCCAGAGCAGGTTGTGGTGGGTGGTAGTGCCCAATGGGTGCAAGGAAGCTACCACCCAGATTTCAAAGGAATTGGGCAAAGGGGTGATTGTTAAAGAATTTTTGAAGATGCCCTGTCTTTGGGGCAAATTTGGGGCAGAAAAGGAGTTTTGAGGGCAGAAGAGTGGGTCAGGTTGCAATGCCCCAATGGGTACCTGCTACCACCCAGATTTCAAAGAGATTGGTGAAAGGGGTGATTTTTAAAGAATTTATGAATTTTGTGAGTCTTTAAGCTTCCCCCTCCCCGGGAATAATGGGGATTTCAGAAGCCCTATAACTGCAATTTGGGGGTGCCAGGGTGGCCCAGAATGAGTGGTGGAGTAGTGCACATAGGGTGCCAACTACCCCAAACCCATGGGGCACTGGGTTTTGTTCTTTCTGGTATGTTCTGAGAGTAGATTATCTGGTAGGAAATGAGAGTGGATTCAATGTTCATCACACTAAGAACTGCACTGAAACAACCAGATGTATATGGATATTGATATGGATATGGATATGGATATGGATAAACAGAGAGTCCCCGACTCCCCAACTTACAAATGTGCTGTGTTCCAAAGGGGAAGGTTGGATGTTCATAACTCAGAACACATATAGTTCTATGAGGGACAACTTGTATTTAAGTGTGGGTTGGCGTTTGTAAGCTGAGGACTTCATTGAGGCTATTCTCATGACTACAGGAAAGCGGGCTAAGGGAGCTTAGCCCGCTTTCCTGTGGTCCTGTGCTGCAACAGGAGCTGCGTGGCTTCCAGCAGCAAACCACACTAAGTACCTCTCCCCTTAAACAAGTTCAGCGGAGCAAGTGCTTCGCTAACCCCATTCTGATCGTGAGACGCCACAGCACGGCGACTCACGAGGACACCCCTGACCAGCAGACTCCAACAAGCCTACCAGTGTCAGGGGGCTCCCCAGAATGCCCCACACATTTGCACAGGGCATCCTGGGACTTCTGAGGTCCGGGCGGCCCCTGATGCTCACCGCCCCATTGGCTCTGTGACGGAGCCGGTAGTTGTGTGGGTGGCCAATCCGGCCAACGAGGTACGGCTGCTCGTGTGCTAAGCCTGCTCTCCCCACTGAGCCCAGTAGGGCTCCACATTTTGATTGTGTGTAGAGCTTCATAAATGCAATATGTTATGGAACTATGTTTGTAAGGATGTGTAAGTTGGAGCGTGCCATATACAGGTGGACCTCATTATCCACAGGAGTTCTGTACCCGCAGATTACCACAGGTAACAAAACTGAGGATAATGAGGCTTTGAGTCTATGGGATCGTGGGGGTTAGGTTCCTAGGCTCTTAAGAAATATGGTATAAATGTGGTAAACATGGCCCAAATGCCAGAAATGCCCCCAAAGTCCCAAATGGCCCCCCAAAGTTGCTGATTTTCCTCAATTTTTTTAAAATGAAATGAGTCACAAAATGGCTCCCATGGACAAAATGGCAGCTGGAAATGACCTCCACGGTTATTTATGGCCTTCTAGGAACCATGGATATGTGGATTTCAACCCTTTTGTATCTGTGGATAAAAAGGTGGGTGTCTATTTGACACCTGCAGATACACAAAATCGTGAATAGCGGTTCCGCATATAACGAGGTTTGCCTGTATACAGGAGAAGGAGAAGAGCTGCATTCAGCAATACCATTGAGACGGGAGTTAAACCTTCTTCCATGAGGCAGTCTGGAGCATCAAGTCTACAACTATTTGCATAGCCCCATCCTGGGTTCCCTTTCTTGATCACTTTAGAGCGTGACAGTATGTTGGGACAGGACGATGGAATGCTCAGAATTGATCTATATTATCCTCATAGTGATTATTTTGATTTTTCAATCCTGCCCTACATATGGAAACTTTTCATTGGGTTTCTTTCTTACCTGTTTGATATTTTCTGCCTCCATGACTGGGCCCTGCTTATCCCCAGCATCTTCAGAGTCCTCGCTATCAGACTCCGCATCAGCAATAGGAACACAGACAAACGAACTGGGATTGGTGATGAAATCATCCAAGGCATTGAGGGAGGGCATCTCCCTATTTTTCTCAACATCGCCATTCCTGTAAATCTCTTTGGACTGTGTGTCATCTTTTTTTAGCTCCACTGCATTGTTCTCAGAATCACATTTTATTTTCTTTAGGGCGGCTTTTCGCTTGTACCTGAATGCTTTGGAACAGAAAACCAGCATGGCATGTTTTGCTGCATGAAGGCCTCTGTGGATCCGTGCAAAGGCAATCTGAAGGTTGTTCATGTCTTGATCATCTTCTGGGAGTTGTAGGTTGTCAGCACTGAAGGAGTTCAGCAGCAGCGCAATGAACAGATTGAGAACCTGAAAGAAGAAGAGGAACAAACACATTAACAAAAAAAATCTCTTGCACTATGATCTTAACATTGTTTTATGAACCTAGGAAGCTGCCTTCTACCAAGTCAGACCCTTGGTCCATCTAGCTTAGTATTGTCTACACAGACTGGCAGAGTCTTCTCCAAGGTGGCAAGCAGGAGTCTCTCCCAGCCCTATCTTGGAGATGCCGCAAGGGAGGGAACTTGGAACCTTCTGCATGCAAGCATGCAGGTGCTCTTCCCAGAATGCCCCTATCCCTCAGGGGAATATCTTATAAGGCTCTCACATGCAGTTTCCCATTCAAATGCAACCAGAGTGGACCCTACTTAGCAAAGGGGACAATGCATGCTTGTTACCACAAGATCAGCTCTCTTCCCTAACCAAATCTTTCCTGACTAGAGGTAGATATCTCCAATAGCAGGGAAGAAAAAACAAGCAAGACAGACATTTGTTTTCGTGGTCAGACTGGCTGTTAACTTAATTTGCCTGGGGTGTAATATGGATGTAATAAAGAAGTGGGGAAAATGCAGAGGTGATGCAGAGTTGGAATAAACTATCTTACAAATTCAAAATTCAGCAACTATTTCAGAAATTAGCCTTTAGAATTTCAGACCATTTCAAATATTAATTTTGAAATTATAGTTAAGGGATATAGTTAACAGAGGGATATAGTTAACAGATAACTTAAAGCAGCGGTTCCCAACCTGGGGGCCTCCAGATGTTGATGAACTACAACTCCCATCATCCCCAGCCACAATGAACTGTAGCTGGGGCTGATGAGAGTTGATGAGAGTTGTAGTTCGGCAAATTCTGGCAGTTGTACCTCAGCAACATCTGACGGCCCTCAGGTCAGAAAGTACTGATTTAAAATGTTAAGTCTTGCGAAGTAATCTTCAGTTGTCCCTATTCTGGGGCTGGGACAGTGGAATGAGTGGGGGGAGAGGGAACTAATATGATGGGTGCAGATGTGTGAAATCTTGGCTGCAGCCATGCTTGGCATTCTCTTCCTCATCCCCAAAAGCACACACTTCCCCTTCCCATCCCCATGCAAATGACACTTCCTTTCTTGGTTAGGATGTGCAAGGTTGGTTACAACATTTGAACCCACCAATCTCAGCATATTCTAACTTCCTTGCTTCAGAAAACCTGAGCCCTGAAACTCATTTGAACCTGAGGGTCCAAGTAAGTTTTGGGACTTGCATTTTCTGGAGGATGTGGGTTAAAATATGCTGAATTTGGTGGGTTCGGACATTGTGACCAATCTGGGCATAGCCTACTAGGAACGTGCGAACTAGCTCAAGATCAAGCCAGTTCACACTAAAACCAGTTTGGTTTGAAGGCTCAACATCGAACTGAACCAGGTCTGGTTCGAGCTGAGGTCAAATTGAACTGATTTGGGCAGGCTCAAAGTCCTATCAGCAAAGGGGAATCTGGTGAGGATTCCGCTTTACCAGTAAAGGGGCAGCAGGAGCAGGGAGCTTCTATGACTGTTTAAGTTATTAAAGTAAAGTGCTCACAATGGCTGCTGCAGCCATGGGGGGAGGGCAGCAGCAGCTCCTCCAGGGGCATAATAATAGGGCAAGAGGAGACAGTTGTCTGGGGGCCCACTGCCTTGGGGGTGGCCCCCAGAGACAAGTCACATGACTGACTCCCCCAGCCGCACACCCGCCCAGACTTCCTTCCATGTATTCATCCTCTGAAATTGATGTGGGTGTGTTAAGACCTGGAGCTACCAGAACAGCATGTCTTTCTCTAGTACCATTAAATGACTTGCATCGTCCACAATTCACAAAACCTTTAAAAAAAATTTAGGATGATGTTCTATTTTTGTTACCACTATTCAGCCTCATTTAAGATCTCTTTACTTCATGAGCTGAGCTTCAGTGGGGGGGGGGCATTTTAAAATCTTGTCTCTGGGCCCACTCCAACCTTGCTACGCCCCTGAGCTCTCCCAACCCCCTGAGTCTCCTGGGCTGGTGGCGGCCCAATTCGGGCCATTTCAGGCCTTTTGTGCATGCGTGATGGAGGCCATTTGTTTTACCTCCATGCATGCATATGGGCCATTTGCAAGACCACGTAAAGGCATGGTTATGCAAATGGCCCGTGCTCATGCTCGGAAGTAAAAAAATGGTGTCAACACATGCACAGAATGCCCCCAAACAGCCCAAACTGGGCTGCCACCATCCAGGAGACTCGGGGAGGGGGGTGTCCACTGCAGCCAGTGCCATTGTGAGTACTTTAATAACTTAAACATATATACAGTTATAGCCTCACCAAGAAAGGAAGTATGCACTCCCAGGGTGGCAGGAGGTTGCTTGGAGCTTAGCTGTAGCCAAGGTTCTGTGCAACATCTGAAGCCATCCAGAGTGATGGAGGTCCCTTTACTGAATTATATGGCCTCTTATGGGCAAAGCAATTCTTTTAAGTTGGTTTCATTTTCCATTCTGAACATAGTTGTTCTTAGTGATGTCCAACTAAGAGCCAGAAGAGGTTTTGCTCCCACTATAATACATTTTCCAAACCTTTTATACTGGGTGCTTGTGGATTTATTACAAAAAGAGTGCAAGATGGAAAGGAATCAGCAAGAAGAACCTTTAAGGACTACTGCAGCATACAGGAACAAGTTACTAACAAGAGGTTCCTTCATGTCTGAATGTCCAAACTCCAGATTTACTTATTTAACAAATGATTATTGATCACAAAAACATAATTTAGGTTGAAGACAATTTTTCAGCAGTCACAGAAAGCTATTCACTTGCATAGTGAACACATAGTGAAATGGTATTACAATGTACAAACCAGCAAGACAAATGCTGGATCAGTGACCAAGCATATCTTTAGTCTTCTTCCTCCCCTTGAGCATCCAGGGGGTGTATAACTTTGGTTTTTTATGGTTGCATGTTTGCATTTTGGCATATATACATTAACCATTCACTTACAGAAAAGAAATAGAAAAGAAAAGAAAAACCAGCTCTGAAGACTGGGAGTGTGTGGTTCCATTGGTGATGGCATGGGTGCTAGCCATTTGGCACCCATCACAGCATAATAGAACCAGTAGAAGTGTTTATTTCCAGTTCCTGCTAAAAACCCACAGAACAGATCTATCAGAACCCCAGGACTGAAATGTTTTAATTTAAGGGCAGATTCCACAAAGAAGGGACTTCTCAAACAGCCTGTTCCATTTCATATGTTACATCTATCTTCACCCTACTTAATTATTTGCAAACTGGTATTAAATCCTAGGTTGGATGAACAATAAATTGGAAAGGGGGTGATTCTTGCAAAGCCAAGGGGGAGTAAGAGGCAAGGAAGATGTCCAGTTCCATTTCTTCAGAAGCCCCAGTTACAAAGGGGCTTAGAAAGACCCTTTCATGCTTAGAAAGGGCCTTTCTTCATCCCATTATCTCATTATATGAGTTTCACTTTCCTTCTCCATTGGCTTGAATAGAGAAAGAAATGGGAAGAAGGTCCTGGGATGGTTTTGATTTGTTGCCATCCAAGTCAATTACAGTGTTTTCTATTTTAAAAATACATCACAATTAGGTTATATTCAAATACATTTTCTCATTTTATTAATAGAAAGTAACCTTTTAGCGATGAAAAAACCCAACAGCAACAAAAATTTCTGAAAGCTCACCACTAAATTTCCAATCACCATAACCAGCAAGAAGACAAGCAGGCATAATGGTTTCCCAGCTACCACCATGCAGCCCCACATGGTCTCAATCCATTCTCCGCACAGAATCCGGAAGATAATGAGGAAGGCATGAAAAAAATCCTCCATATGCCATCGTGGTTTGCATTCCGAAGATATATTACAGCGAGAACTTTTGTACTGGCCCCCAAATAACTGCATTCCAAACACAGCAAAGATAAAGACGATAATGACCAGCACAAGGGTGAGGTTACCCAGAGCATCCACTGTGTTTAAAATTATTTTAATCAGGGTGTTTAAGGTTGGCCAAGATTTTGCCAACTTGAAGACACGCAGCTGTTGAGGAGGAAAGTGTAATATCATTAGATAAGAGAAGGTGTCCGGTATTGCTATTAAAAGAAGGCTCAACATTGTTTTCAATATTCTGTGTTTGTGATCAGTAACTTTAACCAGCTTTGAATGTTCCATGGAAAATGAAAAGGCGAGATGAATCTGTGTTGTGCTGAATCCGACCATTGGTCCATCTGCCCCATGCTGATTAATTTGATAGGTAGCAACTCTCCAGGGTTTCTGTCAAATGCAATCCATTTTTAATTGATGGGGATTGAAGCTGGGACTCTCTGCATTCTAAAATCTACTCTACCACTGGGCTATGGCTCATCCCCAATCATCATTCCGCTTGCCAAAATCTGCTTTTTGTGGGGCAGAATGCATTTTGGTTCTCCAAGGTCTTCCAGTGATTCTTTTTCATTTCAGCTAGAGAACCCAGGAATGAAACCTAGGATACACAGGATGAGCTCTACCACTGAGTAGGGTTATATGGAAGGACAGCTTCGGCTAGTGCTCCAGCTGCATCCCTTTCTTGAGAAGGTAGATTTGGCCACGGTTACCCATGCCTTAGCCATGCCACAGCTCGGTTACTGCAATGTGCTCTCCTTGGGGCAACCCTTGAAGAATATGTGGAAAGTGCAGCTAGTGCAAAATGTGGCAACTAGGGTTTTGTCCAGGGCTGCCCACTGGGACCACATCTTGCCCATTCTGAAAGAGCTGCATTGGCCACTATTTTGTTTCTGGGTCCAATTCAAGGTGCTGGTTTTGACCTTTAAACTCAGACTAGATATCTGAAGAAACTCCTGCTCCCAAAGGTCCCTGCCCACCTGTCAAGATCATCAGAGGGAACTGTGCTCTGGGTGCCAACAATGAGGGAGGCTCAATGGTCATGCACGAGGGACAGGGCCCTCTCAGTCATTGCCCCCAGGCTTTGGAATGCTCTATCAGTAGGCACCAGAACATAGGAACATAGGAAGTTGCCTTATACTGAGTGTGGCCACTCAAAGGAGGAAGAGTCACCAGATCCCCAACACTCACATTGCTTCAATTTGCCCAGAGCCCTCTTTAAACACTCTGCCAAACTCACAATGTCTAGATTTGGGTATATCAACCATAGATCCTGGCTTGGCCTGACAATTGCATTAGAGCAGGGGTTCCCAACTGTGGTCCTATAGATGATGCTGAACTACTTCTACCATAATCCCTAGCCACAGTAAATTGTAGCTGCGGGTGATGGGAGTTGTAGTTCAGCAACATCTGGAGGACCACAGGTTGGGAACCCCTGCCTTAGAAGGATGGAGGCAGAGGGACATTGGAGGCTGGAGGCTGTCTTGTGCAGCCCAGGCAGTTGGGAACAGGTGCAACCATGCTGATTGAAGGCCAGACTGCCTGCCCCCAAATGCTGGATTGTTGGCCTTGGTTCAGATTCCTGCCCATCCAAGAAGGCTCTGGATGATCTTGGGTAAGGCTGCTAGTTCTTGGCCTCACCTGCCTCTATCTGGAAATAACACTTACCACAGAATACTTCTAAGGATTAACAAGGTAATTATTTCAAACTGCTCTATAGCCGTGTAATCAAAATTAATCTTTTGGATGAAATGTAACTCTTGGGGAATCCTGCCCTATAACTCTATGGACAAAGTGAACAAAAAAGAAAAGGAAAGAAAAAGGAGGAGTCATTACCAGCCTCAAGGACCTTAAAATGGACAGGTTTCCTTTCTTGGTTCTCCCCTCCTCAGCAGCCATGCTCAGTTCAATTAGGCTTATAAAGACAATCACACTGTCAAAGATATTTGAGCGTTGCTGAAAATAGTAATAGGGATCAAGTGCAATTATTTTCAGGATCATTTCTGCAGTAAAAACTCCTGTAAAAACCTGAAAGAGGGAAACAGCACAGTCACATCCAAAGGTACCATTATCCTCTCTCCACGTGCCATAGTTAGGGTCCATTCTAGGGATGTGCAAAATGATTTGGGTACAAAACGATTTGTACCTGGATCGGGCCAATTCGGGTGATTTGTAGACAAAACAAATCACCCCTGTCCTCAATTGCCCAGATTCGGATACAAAACAAATCACCCCAGATTCGGACCCAAAAATTTCAGAGATTCAGACAAACATTGAATCCACTCTTATTTGCTACCAGAGAATCTACTCTTAGAACACCCCAGAAACAACAAAACCCAGTGCCCCATGAGCTTGTGGGTCTGGGGGTGGTTGGCACCTTATGTGCACTACACTACCACTCGCTCTCAGCCACCCTGGTGACCCCCAAGTGGAGTTATGGTGCTGCTGAAATCCCCATTATTCCCTATGGGGAAAAGCTTAAAGACACACAAACTTCAGAAATTCTTTTAAAATCACCCCTTTCACTAATTTATTTGAAATCAGGATTGTAGCAGGCACCCATTGGGGCACTACCACCTGTCCCACTCTTCTGCCTCCAAAACCCCTTTTCTGCCCTGAATCTGCCCCAAAGACAAGGCATTTTCAAAAAATTCTTTAACAATCACCTCTTTGCCCAATTCCTTTGAAATCTGGGTGGTAGCTTTCACCCATTGGGCACTACCACCCACCCCACTCTTTTGGCCCCAGGACCATTTTTTGATCTAAATCAATTTGGATTTGGAAAATTCTGGTACAAATGGAATCTGGGGTGATTCAGGAGGCAGATTCAGACCCAAAACAAATTGGGGGTGATTCGATTTGGGTACAAGTCAAAATGAAAACATTGATTTGTGCACATCCCTAGTCCATTCACACAAGACATGGGCATGTTTAGAATATGATGAGTTGTGTTGATCCAAGCTGATTTTAGTCATGGCATCACTTTACTATGTGCCCAAATGGCAGCTCAACCTGCATTTATTTACCATTTGACCTTCACTTATTGTTGGTAGGCTTTGCAGTTCCAGAGTATGGCTGATGAAACCTCAGAAGTCAAATTGGACAGACCTGCATATTACTGCTACATATCTGTCCCTCCCCATGAGCTATCAGAGGCAGAATAAATAATTGCACAATACAAATATATGCACATTTGCATCAAAGCACAAAAATAATTTCAGTTGTAAAATCAGGAATGGTAGGGGAAAGAATACACATAGCTCTGCTTTTCACCCTTATCCTTAAAAAAAATAATCCTAGCATATTCTCTCTTTATTTTACACCTTCTAGGAGTATTTTAAGGCCCGGTTATTTAGGTTATCCTTTGGGGCTTAGGATTAAGTTGGCAAATTCTTTCCATTTTCTGAGACATTTTAATTATTATTGTTGTTGTTAAATTTATTTACCTCCTTTCATTAAAGCAATCTCAGTATAGCCTGCTCAGTATAGCTTGCACATATAGCCTGCTCTTCCCCCAAGGAGCCTAGAGCAGTGTACTGGTTATTTTTAAACGACTACAAAAACTACACAATTAAAATATCAGCTAGAATATAAAATTCAGATCTGATTAAAAGCTTTAAAACAAGCACAATATAACCATAAAAGATACAAAACAGCAGCAATATGAATAATGCAGTATGATAATATGTTATTCTGTATTTCTTGGGGGGCGGGATTGTGACCTGCCCTAAAACTGCAGGATGTAGGGGCAGGGCTATAAATCTAAATACACAAGGGCATGGGCATGGTCCCTCCTCATGTGATTAAAGGTAAAGTGTGCCGTCGAGTTGGTGTCGACTCCTGGGGACCACAGAGCCATGTGGTTGTCTTTGGTAGAATACAGGAAGGGTTTACCATTGCCATCTTCCACGCAGTATGAAATGATGCCTTTCAGCATCTTCCTATATCGCTGCTGCCCGATATAGGTGTTTCCCATAGTCTGGGAAACATACCAGCAGGGATTTGAACCGGCAACTTCTGGCCTGCTAGTCAAGTCATTTCCCCGCTGCGCCATTAGGTGGCTTCCATGTGTGATTACATCCTTGCATATGGAGAGATCATTAAGAGCTCAGTAGAGCCTTCCCCCACCCATTCTACTCTGGGCAGCAATATTACTTTGAGGGCTGAGTGGGGCTTGGGTGGGGAGTGACAGAGAGCTGGATAGGAAAACTGGCAACATGCTGGCCTCCTGTTCAGGTAACAATACTGTAGTGCATCTGCCAAAGAGAGGAGGGAAGGGATCTAGGCTTTACTGAATCCTATTGTGTTCTTTCTGCATACTCTCAAGGCTGAATCACATTCTTAGCAAACAACAGACATTTACATGTTGGTATGGAATATCTTCCCAGCCAGAATTCACTTACCAAGTTACCTGTTTTAAGCATTGATCTGAAGTCGGGACTCATTTTATAGTGTTCTAGCGCCATAAAGAAAGTATTCAACACAATGCAAACCGTGATTAGAAGGTCAAGAAATGGATCCATAGCAAGATAGCTCACTCTCTTCTTTATTGTCAACCACCATGGGCTACAGTCCCAGATGAGATATTTGAGAGCCAAGTTGTGCAAGAATGGCGGGCATTTCCGATTTGATTCTTCAAGTTCTGATCAATGAACAAAATAAAGTAAGACATCCACTCTCAAAATTACAACACAAATAAACCAGAATTCTGAAATAAAGACCCAGTTCAGGCAAGCATTTTTAAGCCCAACTGGTTTCAAGGGGAGAGATTTAAGCATTTCTAAACGACTACAAAAATTACACAATTAAAATATCAGCTAGAATATAAAATTCAGATCTGATTAAAAGATTAAAGAGATTTAAGCATTTTTAAATGACTACAAAAATTACACAATTAAAACATCATCTAGAATATAAAATTTCACCAAGCTCTTAAACAACATACCTAACATTCGTGGATTGTGCTCTAAGATTTTGCAGACCATCTCATTGTCCATTCTACCCTTTTGTTGCATTTCTTTCTCTGGATCAGTCTCTTCCCCACCCCTGAACTCCAGGTAAGTCTCCCTGTCCCCGACCACCAGTTAAGTAAATTTAAGATTGCCACCTAAAATTATTGACAGTGATATTCAGGTTTCTATATTTTACACCATTTTTATATCTTTGTTCTCTGCTTGTGGCATTTTAGGAAAGCGAGCTCAACACAACTTCAATGCATTCTAAGTTGTTGATAACCAATTCCAGCCCCCACCCCATGGTTCCCATGCCATAAAAGCCATGTCACACATGATCCATGCACAGTGAGGGCTAGGCTCATTTCTCCCTTCCCAAGCATGCTTCAGTGAATGTTCTGGGGAAAATCTCTGTTGCATTGGTCAATGCCCAGCAGAATTGTTTAAAAAGTGTCATGAAGAATGATAAACATTGATATTTTGTTTTAAAATACCATGTAGAAAACTAAAGAGAGTTTATTTCCTCTCCACTCACGTCATATTTGCCTAGAAATAAGCTAAGCTATATTCCAAAGCTATATCCAACAAACAGATCTCAGTTGGACTCAAGGGCAGGGCAGGGCCCCGAGGGGCTACAGTTACATGTGTATAGAATTAATAACATGGTGTTGACTTTGACAAGCAACCAGACTATCACCATCCATTGATATGCAACAGGAACATGCATACCCTCCAGCACACTGGTAATTACACTGACGGCACTTGCTGCCCTTTGTCTTTGAAGTGGGTTGTTATACTGGTCCACAGATAGACGGTGGGATTGGAGCATCTTGTTGGCTTCATCATATGAAGATGTCTGCAAAAGAAGAAAGCAATATTTCTAGTTCTGGAATGTTGCTGCGATTTGTTCTTAGGCAGAAATAGCTGCCAATCTGAAAGTAAATCTGCTAGGCAAGTCAAGCAAGGATTCTCAAAACTCCGCTAAACTTTTTTAAAAAAAGAAGTTACACTTGTTCAGGTTCCCCCAAATGTAAAGTAAAGTAAAGTGTGTCATCAAGTTGGTTTTAATTCCTGGCAACCACAGAGCCCTGTGGTTGTCTTTGGTGGAATACAGGAGAGGTTTACCATTGCTTCATCCCATGCAGTATGAGATGATGCCTTTCAGCATCATCCTATATTGCTGCTGCCTGATACAGGTGTTTCCCATAGTCTGGGAAACATACCAGTGGGGATTTGAACCGGCAACCTCTGGCTAGATAATCAAATCATTTCCCTGCTGTGCCTTCATTCATTCATTCATTCGATTTCATTAGGTGGCTTTCTCCAAATGTAGCCAAAGCCAAACAAAAACAAGCTGGGAACTGAGATTCATCTAAAACTCAGGAGGATAAGCAGGAACTTCATGCCCTCCTAAGGCATCAGAGCTCTCAAACCAAGGATGCTAGCAACATGACCAGGCATGCTACTCTGCCAATTGCCATGGAAGCTTGCTAGAGGAAGGAGCTGCTGGCCTGATCTCTGTTGCGCTGCAGTGCCACCACTGGAAGTGGCCACAGAGTGGTATTACAGCTACCACATCAGCAGGGATCAGATAATACAAAGGGCCAATCTGGTTCTACTTGATTCTGTAAAACTGCTGATTCTGCCCTAGCTTCTCAATCTGAGTAACTTGTAACCTGGGCACAGACAGAGCTGCTTTTGACCTACCCATCTTCATTCATGTGCTTGAGTATCTGCTTGGTCCCAGACCTCAAATGCTGACAGTTTCTTAAGGTTCCTGATGCTCACCATGAGTTTTCTGCCAGATGAACTAAACTCAAACACTTGCACATTTCTAATAAACCAGGGCAGGGCCATCTACCCCATGATCAAACACAGTGAGGCCATCATCATCATCATCATCATCCTTTATTTACGGTCTTTGACCAAAAAAGAAATAAAAATCTTTACATAGTTAAAAGGAAAAAATATTAATAGAAAGTCAGTTAAAAATAAATGGCTAGCAGCTTTTGATAAATAATAATTACACATAAAAATAAAATAAAATAACAGCATTGGAAAGGCGTAAGTGTATAGGCATAATTTAAAATTAACAGTAAGGAACCCAAAGCTGTATTCTATTCTTTTAAAGTTCTTAATCTGGTGACCACATAACAGAATTTAGCCACAACGTATGAAATAGTTGCATCTTTATCTGCTAATAAATATGCTACAAGATCCTCAGAACACAGTGAGGCATTAGCTTTTTTAGATGGTGAGCCCTTTGGGGACAGGAAACCATCCTATGTATTATTTCTTTTTCTGTGTGAACCTGTTTGAGCACTCTGTTGAAAAGTGGCATGTAAATATTGGTCATTGTAGGAGCAGTAGGCAAGCACCCTGATGGTAGGCTGAGCATATTAAAAAGACTGAATGACAGCATGGCCCATCCATGTCCAGAAAGTGATGGAAAGAGAGGAAGGTATTATCTGTCCAGAAGCAGGCACTACTGGTTGGACTGGCCATTTGCTGCTAGAGATCATATAGAAAGGCTGGACTCAAGAAGGGTGCAGACTGCAGATGGAGAAAGGGGGAATTCCCAAAGACAGCTGCCCCATTGCCACCAACACAGGCTGTGTGGCTGAGGATCAAACGAAACATTACTCCCTTGCTATATCAGGTTCACTGGCTTCCAGTCCATTCCTGGTTATAATTCAAGTTGCTAGTTATTACCTTTTAATGTCATGGCCCCAGCCCTGAGCACTAGCACAGAGTCTGATTTTGAAGAGGGGAGAGCAGTCGGGCTGGAGGAGCCAGCCCCAGTTCCAGCCCCAAGTCCTAACACCAGGCTGGAGCCTGGGCCTGCCAGCTTAGCGACTGGAACTGAAGACCTCAGAACTGAAGACCCTGGAATCAGCACATACAGAGCCTGAGCCCCACCAATGAACAGGCCTCTTCCATACTCCTTACTGCACACTCCCCCAAGCCTGCACAACAGTGCTGGCAACAGGCAAGGAGGGACTCCAGGCCAGAGTTGCTTATACATCTCTGCTCCCAATGCAGGGTGGCAGAGCCTGGGAGGGATAGCCTGAGCATGTTGGCATTTAAGACCTTAGGGGTGTACACAAACCTGGAAAACCTGGTTTGGTTCAAGTAGAACCAGACTCAAACCGGGTCTAGTTTGGTTCTGTGCACACTAGAGACAAGCTCAGTTTGGCTCGAGCCTGAACCGGTTTGGGCCTGGCTGGCAGGGGGTGAGGAGAAATGATTTTTTTAAATGAAAAGAATGGCAGGCTTACTGCCATTGTGGGGAATTGGGGGATGCTGGTATGGCCATTGGGGGGGGGTGTCTCCTGAGGTCCCACCACCACCACTCCCCTTGGTCTCAAATGGCTCATACCAGGCCTCTCTGCACTGGTGGTGGCCATTTAGGAAGGCGCCACACATGCACACCAGCCTTGGACTGGCGCAGAGGGTTTGGCTCAACCTCGAGCTGAACTGGGCCTGGTCCAGGCCCAGGAAGACAACCAGGAAGATGACCAAGGCCAGTTCAAGTGCGTCCTCAAGCAAGGCCAGTTCAAGTGCATCCTCAGGCCAGTTCAAGTACGAGCCAGCTTGACCTCAAGTCAGCTTGCACATCCCTATAAGATCTCAAGTTCCTCACTAGAAGGAATTCAGGTCACTGCAACCCCAATTGCCTCACCTCGTGGGTTCTTGATTTCAGGACATGACAGCCACATTCAAAAGTAACAGGGGACCAGAGTTTCAGGGACCTGCGGTTTCCTTACGTTACATCCAAAAGCGATAATTCAGGTCTCATCCAGAGCATGGCCCAAGGTTGTTCTCAGGAGACTCCAATTTGAACCCTTGGTTTATAGTGAGTTTTGCTGCTCCATACTGAGTGTCCAGGGAGCCTCTGTTCCATCTGAATGCAGCACTAGAGGCTGCATTTGGCTGGACTGGAGTTGAGGGAGGAAGCTCCTCCTTCTCTCCCTCCCTGATTGGCAATGTGGGCTGTCCTTCAGTCAAGAAGGACTGAAGGACAGCCCCCCCCCCCCTGCAGAGAACTGCATGAACTGCAGAGAGGACATCCAAATTCAGATGGGAGAGTGGGGTAGGGGGTATGGAACCATGGGTCCATTGGACCTGTGGTTCTGTGTTACATGAAAATGCAGCTGGCATCTAACCTCCTAAATAGATTGGGAACAGGAATTTTTAAAAGACTGCCTCTTCCATATAAGAACATAACAACAGCTCTGCTGGATCACCCCAAGGCCTATTTAGTCCAGCATCCTGTTTCACACAGTGGCCCACCGGATGCCTCTGCAAAGCCCACAGACATGGTATGAAGGCAGAACACTCTCTCCTGATGTTGCAGTCTTGAAATTGGTATTTAGAGGCATCTTGCCTCAGAGGCTGGTCATCAGACCAGTAGCCATATGGCACTGCCCACTCAACAAATGAGATATGGCCTCTTGCATATCTCTACACCTTTCCAAAGCATAACTGACGGTGACACATGAGAGAGCCTTCTCCATGGTGGCTCCTAAGATATGGTACATCCTGCCCCAGGAGACCAACTTGACACCCAACCTGAGCATCTTCTGATGCTCACTGGCTTTTTCAGCAGGTTTCTATTTAGGGGTGTGCACAGACCGTTTGGCGTGCTCCAGTCCTAATTCAGACCATACCACACCCAAGCAAACTGGTTTGGTTGAACCTATTGGCTAGGCCAGTTGGTTTGATGAACCAGCTCGAACCACTTCGAAGAAGTTCACAATCAAACCTTTCAAACTGGCCCGTTTTGCAGCAGTCCAGTTCACGAATGAACCAGTTTCGCAAATCCCTACTTCTGATTCATCATTTGGGGGGGGATATGGTCAGTGTTTGTGTCTGAGATGCTTCTAAACATTTCTAAGTAAATGTTTATCTAATGTTTACTTTGCTGTAATTTAATTTAATTTGGTGCAATTCTCTTTTTTTAACCATTGTCATGAGTCACTCTGAGCTTTCACTTTCAACTTGGAAAGGTGAGGGCATATATTTTCTTAAAACAAACAATAGAATGATAGGAGATGAATGATCCAGTTTTCCAAATCCCTCAGCCCTGCAAAGATGAAAGCAGCCATGAGTGAAGGAGAAAATCTGTCTCAGTTTATATCTCTGTCTCTGTCTCTATCTCGATATAGATATAGATATAGATATTTATTTATTTATTTAATACATATCTATACTGCCCCAAACGCAAGTTCTCTGGGCAGTTTACAAAACAATAAAAACAGCCAATAAAAGATTAAAACATTTCAACAATTAAAATTAAAAAGTTACAACTATTAAACACAATTAAAACAATTAAAACAGTATCTAATTAAAAGCCTGGGTGAAGAAATGATTCTTGACTGCCTTTTTAAAAGTTGTAAGAGATGGGGAGGGTCTTATTTCAGCAGGAAGTTTCTTCCGAAGCCTCGGGGCAGCAATGGAGAAGGCCCATCCCTGAGTAGCCACCAGACTAGCCAGTGGCAACTGCAGACGAACCTCTCCAGATGATCTCAATGGGCGGTGTGGTTCATAGCAAAGAAGACGTTCTCTTAAATACCCAGAGCCCAAGCTGTTTAGGGCTTTATAGGTTATAACCAAAACCTTGTACTCTGCCTGGAAACTTACCGGCAGCCAGTGTAGGTGTTTTAAGATAGGAGTGATATGGTCTCTCTGAGATGACCCAGAGACCAATCTGGCCACCGCATTCTGGACTAACTGCAGTTTCCGGACAATGTACAAAGGCAGCCCCACATAGAGTGTATTGCAGTAGTCAAGTCTGGAGGTGACCAGCAGATGTACTACTATTCTGAGTTCATTTATCTCAAGAAATGGACGCAGCTGGAGTATCAGCCAAAGCTGATAAAAGGCACCTCTGGCCACTGCCTCAACCTGGGACACCAGGGAGAGTTTTGTGGTAGAAATTGATCACTGTAGCATAATCAACACAGAAATAATCTCTCTGCAAAAATTCACATCTGGATGCTTACATTTTCTACTCACCAGATCACCTCTACTAGGGCTTTCCATCACTGGAGGAAGCAATAAACCATCACCAGAAATGGTCTCTGTGTTAAATGGCCTCATTCCACTGCTTCCCATCAATGAAATCATCCCATTGCAATCATCTCCAGCAGTCCATCTGTTGGGCTGCATGTAGTTTGGAGTAGCAGGGCGAGGGCTGTAGCTGAGCTGACTTTGGATGCTTGGTCGTCTTCCTGTTCGTGCAGTCAGCAATGAGCCATGCTGGATCTCTGTCTCTCCTGTGCTGCTGGAGTCACCATCCCCAGACTCAGTCCTTGAGCCAGTGTCTCGACCAGATACATGGAAATTGAAGACACTTCCATGACTAGGGCGGCGTTTCATTGGGTTTGAACTTGGACCGTAATTATGGCCAAAGAAAGCCTATGGGAGTTAAAGCAGGTAAATGAAACCTGAGTGATACGGAATCTGACATTCTCCATCCATTGTGGAAGTACATCTTTAAACGAAATTTATTTAATATTGATGGTAAGAGGCAAGAGCCACAGAGAGAATCTATCTATGTGGTTGCTAAGAGTCGACACTGACTATGGCACTTAATCAATCAATCAATCAATCAATCAAGAGTCATTTACAGAAATCCTGCCAAATGCAACATAAAACCTTAGAATCTGCTAACTGAATTCCCTTCCATTTTATAAATGTGTATATTTCCTCTGCTTTCAGAGATGGCAGCTTTTTAGATGTAATAGTCTGCTTCTCTTTAACTCAGGCATGGAAATTTGCCTCACCACCACCCCCCACCCCAGCACAAATTACCTGTCCACAAAAACTTCCACTAGCCTTCCAGCCTATATATACCTCTGATAATGATTTGAAGCATTAAGGGGGGTGGGGGAAAATCAATTAGCATCCCTGCCCAATGACCTGGAAGCAATCTTTATTTGCCACAGGCTTCCAAGATGAGTAACTATTTACAAGCCTGCACAAATGCTCAGGCTTACCAACACATGACATTTCCCGGCCTTCTAAGATAATCATGTGGTTTACATCTGGGACCACTTTGAAATTAGGGTTTCTGGTGGCCTTTCTCCATGATGACAGGTCATTTGTGGAGCTCCTTCCCAAGAGCAGCCCACAGACCCAGGCTCTTCAGATTCACAGGCCGCCTTTGGATGTAACGCCAAACCAGAGGTAAACATGCCAGAGGTTTGAGTTTGTGGTTGTCCAAATGTTTGAAACCATGGTTTCATCACCCAACTGCTGCTCAGTTTTTGAGCCCAAACCTGAATTTGAACCTTCAGTTTGTAGTGACTTTCACTGCTGAAACCTTAGGTTCAAAAGGGCCATTGTTTCATCTATGTTCTGCTGCTGCTGTAACCTGAGTTTTGTGTTCTAGCTCCTCCCCAAACCCTAGAGAGGGTGGCTAAGAGCTAGGGGTGTGCACAAAACTTGAAAACCCAGTATGGTTAGAGTAGAACTGGACTTGAACTGAACTGGATCCAGTCTGGTTCTGTGCACACTAGAGCTAGGCCTGGTCGGACTCTAGTCCGAACTGGTTTTGTTCCAGCTCAGGGAGGAAGGGGAATGATTTTTATTTTTTTTAGTGGAAGACTTACTGTCATTACGGGGCTTTGTGGGGTGCTGACACAGCCATGGGGAAGTCTCATGAGGTCTCTTTGCAGGGCATCAATTTCCCTGGATGCCTGGATAGTATACGTATTTTTAAGGTTCCTGTGGATGGTACTGTTCCCTCCAACTGTACTTTTCCCTTCAGCTCTGCACATACATTGATGTGTGTCCACATGTCCAGCCTTGTCTCCTTGGCTTGGAGGTAGCCCAGCCTGGTACGGTATCATGCATAACAGCAAAGTGAAATCTACCATGACTGGGATAACCTAAAGTTTGGGTTAAAATAAATCTCCTAGGTTGTATCAGTGGTTCTGTTCTAATTTTTTGTACCTGTTTGTATGGGAAGAGGGCACCAGCCCCTTCCCTTGGGGTGCAAGCATGGAGTCTTGGCCACACCTCATGAGCAGAACCATCCCATGGGACCAAAGGGATGTGCTCGAAAGCATTGTGTGATGATGAAATGTGCAACAGATCATAAGAACATAAGAACAGCCCTGCTGGATCAGGCCCAAGGCCCATCTAGTCCAGCATCCTGTTTCGCACAGTGGCCCACCAGATGCTGCTGGAAGCCACAGGAAGGAGTAGAGGACTCCCTTCTCTCAAGGACCAGTCTCTCGTGAGAGGGCCTGGCCATTGAGACACACATGCAGGCCGGAGGGCTATTGCCACCCATCCCAGTTGCTAGTTCCATGCAAGCTCCAAGGAAGGGTATCCTGACAACACTTTCCTGGTCCCAGTGACTGCCACAAACCTGGAGTCCAAGCACCCCCTATGACAGTCTGGTCTCCCACAACACATATCTACCACACAAATATTTTTGCCCCACACAGGCTTGCCAGGAGTCGCTCAAATCCATGGGTGCCCTGCCCTGGGATGCCCCGCAGTGGCTGATTTACACCACAACACCAGACCCAGCCATCCCGTCTGGCTGTGGATGTGGGATCCATTCCCAGTCTTTCCCAACTCTACCCGCCCAAAACCGTTTGGACAGATGAAGTGGACCAAACTCCTTGGAAGTCTGGAAGGGTTGAGTAAAGAGGGGAAAGTACGTTCTATTGAGTTCTATTATTAACCAGAAATACCAGGAGCCCCACATCAGCAGGGCCCCCTATAGCTGGATGTCCTACTCATGAGAGTGCAGTCCAATGCAGACCTGAAACACATGGAGCCTCTGGTCTTCCCCAATGAACTGGCCCTGGCATGAGAGGGTTTATCCCTGGCTGGCAAGCCGACATGAGGGCGGAGTGTGTTGGGGGTTCCTAGATTGCTTGGCCCAGGTCTATGAGTCCAAGAGCATCCTTTGTCACAGTAGACCAAACCCCAGGATCCTTTGCCTGCCCTCATATACTGTACATATTCCTTCCTAGGAAGTTGTCATGGTACTCCTTCCTGGACTAACAGAAAATTAGTCCCCCTTGCCACCCCCGGTATCAGTAATTGTGCTCATATGGCTCCTGCAAGGGCAGTTATGTAAGTGGTATGAGGAAAGGTTAAAATATATTTTCCCTGCCGTGGACTATCGTATGTGGGATGATTCCCGGCTTCACAGATTAACCACAGATTTGTCTACCTGAGGTTTCATGCTATGTCTAATTCCACATCAGTGTGGTCCCTTATGAAGAAGTAATTACAAAATGAGAATCCACAATATAGAAAAAACTGTTAAAATCACCCCTTTGTCCTATTGCTTTACTGGTTGGGTGGTAGGTGGCACCCATAGGGCCCTACCACCATAACTGTTTTGGTGTCCCTAGGCATTACCTGCAGGGATTTATGGGCCAGTTTGAATCTCCATTATTCCCTATGGCAGAATCTTTTAGGACTGGTTTGAGTTCAAGCTGAACCAGGGGTCGGTTCGACCAAACTGGAACTTGAACTAGGGGACCCAGTTCGAGCCTGGTTGTAACTCAAACTAAACCACAAAAATCCAGTTTTGTTCACATCTCTACCTGGGAACCCGATGAAAATTCATGTTGAGGTCCATCATAGAAGAGAGGGAGGCAGAATATAAATGAAATAAAGATCTTTTAATTTCACCAGGATGTTGAGTAAAGCAGATTATAGGCTAATCTTTTTATTATTTGCTACTGCTATAGATCATGCCTGACTGCTCTTTTATGGGTGTATTTAGCATTTGTTTTATGCTTTATTTTAACTTGTTTCCCTTCCTTACCTGGACGAAAAGCAGGAATACATTCTAAAAACTATACAAAACATATAAGTAACATGTTAGGATGTACATCTGGGTTGGTTATCTAATGATAGAAAAAAAGCTTTAAAATAAAGAACTACTTTTTAATCTAATTTTTCTAAAAGTGTTATGCAGGTATTTTTAATCAGCAGATGGTGATTAAAACTTAAGCATCTTCATGAGAACTCCTTGTTTGTTCTGTATTTATTTCCCTTCCCATTTTAAACTGCTCCATCGGTGAAAATGGGAGTTAAAGTGCTTTAAAGGTTACAAGAAGTAATGGTTTGTGTAGGCAGGGCTTTAAACCATATATTACCGGTTTCCGATGGCTGTCACTAGATTGGGAGCTGGGGAGGTTTAGATCTTCCCCATGGTCTTCCATCCCTAAAGACAACTTTTTCTTCATTCTATTGCTCCGTTCTTTGACTTCTTTGGATGCCACAGGTGACACTTCAAAGGAGCTATGGGACATGCTATCATTTTCTTTAGCAGTTAATTCCTAGAATGCAAAAACACAGTACTGAAAATGATAAAGAGAGCAATAGATAGATAGATAGATAGATAGATAGATAGATAGATAGAAACCACCAAACAACATAACAGCTCTCGATGCACTGGTATCTTTTCTCATTGACTATCCAAATCACTCACAAATACATGTTTTCTTTTAACTCTCAATCAAGTTAATCTCATGACTTGAAAGTGATTTAACAGAAGTGTCTTGTCCAGCAGATAGTAGCTGTTTCTCAACCCAGAGTTTCCAGGTTCCTGACTTGTTGTGCCTTGAAAGTGTTATGGATGCATAATAGCTAAGTAATTGAGCTCTTCTTAGATCCTGGGTTAAATCCTTGCTATCCCCATTTTTAAAGACTGCAGAATTTCTAACAGGAGAGAGTAAGAGGGAGGATTTGTCTAAGGGAGCTCAGGCTCTCAATATCTAAAACGCATTTTAATTTTTCTCCCAGGCACCTTTGTGAGGGAAGCATTTTAATATATGAGCTGCCTTTTCCACTCTATATCCCACAAAGCTGTCTACAGCAGAGATTCTCAACATTTGGTCCCCAGATGTTATTGGACTTCAATTCCCATAATTCCCAACCAAAGGCCACTGGGCTCGGGGATTATAGGAGCTGAAGTCCAATAACATCTGGGGATCCAACGTTGAGAATCCATGGTCTACAGGGAACCATCACAATTCCTGATATCCATCAGTTCCGGACTAGACTGCAGAACATTCATGCAAATGCTATGCATAGTAAACTGACAAAAAAAGCGAAGGCCCTTGTTACTAAGATGACCTCCCTCTGGTGCCCAGAATTATGTGGACCCAGCAAAGACTTACTAGAAAGGGGTAAAGGCAGAACAGTGAATCAAGCAGAAACACGGCAGCTCCTCTATAGGTGGTCACTTTAGCCTCATAAGAGGCACTCGTTTCTTAATGACTGTATTTTCTTGTGATGCACAGTGGTGCCTCAACATACAGTTTGCATACCTCTTGCTCCCTCTTCAGCATCTCCATGGCTTCACGGAATTTCCTTTCTTTTGCCTCTGTTTCAGCAATGGTGGCTTTCTTCTGTTCTTCATATGCCAGAGTAACCACAGCTAAGATCAAGTTGACCAGATAAAAGGAGCCCAGAAAGATGACCAGCATAAAAAACATCATGTAGATCTTCCCAGAAGCTCTGAGAGTCTGAAGTCAGAAAGCATAAGTGAATCAATCTTTGTTTGTGGTTTTTACCAAATATATTGTTTGTACTACTTTCCTCTTACAGGGGAAAAAAAGATCCATAAAAAGCATGTATAAAATAGAGACCACTCAAGAATACAAAAATTATGCCATTTCATCAACCCAATTACAAATGATAATTGAAAACTATTAAAACTATCTAAAAAGTATAAGCAAATCTCAGAATTATATTGCATATTTCTCCCTCATTTCTTATTTGCTTTTGCTTTTAATTTGTCAGCCAACATAGACACAATTCATTCCCTACCATTTCCCTTTTAGAATCCAAGTGGTCATCTGATTGAATCATAATCCTTCTAATGTCTTTCTACACTTGTGATGAAAAAATAAGGTCAAAAATAATTTCAGTCCTCGTGAGCTGGAAGATAGAGAAGGCTATTCAGCCCCCTGTTCAAGATTTTAAAAGTTTACGGTAATTGCCAGCGTGGGGGAGATACTGCACAGCCTCCCTTTATTTGATTTGATTTATTTGATTTTCTTACATTTATATAGTGCCATGTCATAAAATCCCAATGTGATTTACAATCAAACAGCTGAAATATTAAACAAAAACAATATTAAATAAAAACAATCCCCTGCTAACTGAGCAAAGAGGCACCTTTTAAAAAGTGGTAATTCTCTTTATTTAGAAGGGGGAGAGCAACTGGCCCTACCCATCCCCAGCACAGCATCCCTGCAGGGGCTGTTGCTGGTGTCTATCTTATGTTTCTCTTTTAGATTGGGAGCCCTTTGGGGACAGGGATCCATTTCTATGTATGTATGTATGTATGTATGTATGTATGTATTTATCTCTTTGTAAACTGCTTTGAGAACTTTGGTTGAAGAGCGGTATATAAATATTCGTAGTAGTAGTAAATGTCTTGTCCCTTGCTTTGCTTCCCAAGGAATTTTGCAATAAGGCTGCACTGAGGAAATGGATATACTCCACTCAAGCAGTATAGGAAGCAGCCAGGCTGTTGTGGTTTCCATGCATAAAACGCAACACAGGGCCTGGTCTACACACATGCAAAGAATGAGGCAAGAATGAAGTGGTAGAGTCCTGTGGTGGCAGAACGGACTGCACCACTGTGTAGTGGATGGATGATACCACTGCAGGTGATGAAGAGTTATGGATTTGCTATGAGTTATGGATTTGTCCCCTTTGCTAAGCAGGGACCGATCTGGTTGCATTTGTATGGGAGCACTGTAAGATATTCCCCTTTAAGGGATGGGGCCACTCTGGGAAAAGCACTTGAATGCTTGCATGCAGAAGGTTCCAAGTTCCCTCCCTGACAGCATCTTCAGATAGGGCTGGGAAAGATTCCTGCCTGCAACCTTGGAGAAGCCGCTGCCAGTCTTTGTAGCCAATACTGAGCTAGATGGACCAATGGTCTGACTCAGTATTAGCGGTGTGCATGAAACAGATTAGGGGTGTGCACGAAACAGAACAACATGCAAAATGCTCGAAATGTTTCATCAGAACAGGAGCCAAGCCGGCTGTTTTGATGAAATACTTGAAAACATTTGAGAATTTCAAGCATCATTTTGGAGGGCTCTTTTTTTCCAGGGTGAGGTGGTCTACCAATTGGTGTCGGGAGGTAGAACAGATCTCCAAAGCAGGTCAACACACTAAGTCCGGGGCAGAGGCCTGATCTACCTACCTCACGTGGCGGGTAGACCAGTCCTCTGAGGTGGGTCAACTCACTAAGTCCAGAGCATTGGCCCTCTTTGGAGGACTGGTTTACTCACCAACCCCAATCAACAGACTAGTTCTCCCCAGAAAAACAGCCCTCCCAAATGATGCTCAAAATGATTCAAACACTCAACATGATTCAAGCTTGAAACAGGGTAGTTTTCTTTTGAGCTCAAAAGAAGCCTTTTATTTCAAGGGTGTTCCGTTTCAAGCTCGAAACACTCAAAATGGCCAGTTCACACTCGAATCATTTCGAACTGGAATCATTTTGCACAGTCTAAGGCAGCTTCCTATGTCCCTCCTAACTCCATCAGAGAGTGTTGGGTCCCTAGATCTCCAGGGCTAGTTCCAATTGGTCCAGTGGCTGCCATCAGCAGTGGGAATTCAAACCAGGGCAGACTCCCCCTCTTCCCCAGACTCACTCTTTCCTGGGCCAGTGTTCAGGCATCCGGGCAAACCCTAACACCAGCAAATGATCTGGGCAAGAACACACCCCCCCCGCCCCCAGGTAGTTTTCCCCCCCCTGCAATGAGGTTTGCAAAGGGGGAGCATTCAAAACATGGAATCCCATAGCAGTGTGAAATGCATAGGCATTCTACTGCCTCATGATTCTACCACCCCATTCTGCTGCTTATGTAGAACAGGCCTTAGTCTGAAGAAGGGCATAGCTAGCTACAATTGAAGAAGTGGGGAGCAAATGTCCCTGGGCCCCTGAGGGGGAGGATTGACTGGGTGACAGCTTACTCTTTGCTCTGAAGAAGATGGCAGGGGAGGGGACCATCTTCAGTTTTTGCCCCAGGGCTCCAACCCTGCCATGCCCCTTGACTGAAGGGTCCCAAGAGGCCTAAATAGTGAGTAGCTTCAAATGGCAACACAATTCTTCATGGGTGATTCCGTTTAAAAGAAGAGGCATCCATACCTGCTGATAGAGGCGCTCCCAGTAATCCTGCGTCATGAGACGGAACAAGGAGAGAAAGGCCCAGCCAAAAGTATCAAAGCTTGTGAAGCCATAGTCAGGATTCCCTCCAACCTTCAGGCATACATATTGTGCTGGACAGGTGCTACAAACAATAACTTTTTTAAAGTGATAAAAGTCTCCAATATTTAAATATCAAGAGGAAAGAACATATATGCATCGGATTCGGAACTACATGTGAATACATGCACATATGTGAAAATGTTTCTTTTCAAATGCATACGTCTCATATCAAAGACAGTTTCAGTATTCATCTGTGATGTCTAGGAAGGGGAAAATCTTAGATTTCTTCAGACAGAGGTGCTTACCATGCAACAGTGATGATTAAGGATATGTTATTTATTTGATTTATTTGATGTTGGGTCTGTTCGCATCCTACCTAGGTAGGGCTGCTCATGTAGAGTGCTGGGATCGGGCCTGATCGTGGTGCTGCCCCTCCAGGTAGCCTGGAGTATTTCCTCTGGGCTATTACTGAGGTAGAACTTCTTCCCCAGTCGTGTGAATACTCGGGCTGCCTACAGCCAGAGCTTGCACAAAGCTAGGAGGCCAGAGTACCCGGCAGCGGGGAAATCCCCCAATGCACTGCACTCCTGGTGTGGTACATTGTGGAGTGCTGAAGAACTTCCTCCTCTGGCTTCCAGCTCTGCCACCGGCCACAGCAACGATCGTGTGTTGGGCAAGCAGCAGAGCCTACTGGGGAGGATGGATGGTGTGCAGGGAGGCAGGCAGGAGCCTGCCTCTCCACCCGCCCTCCCCATTTGGGTCATGAAATGACCTTGTTGTGTTTACTTTAAACCCTCCCAAATCAGTTTAGAAATTAGAGCCATGCAGCACTAGCTCAAGGGTTTACACCATTCGAGGCAACGTCAAGAAGCTGCTAGCCCCACCCCTGATGCTGGTCCAGCCTCTGATGCTGACACCAGCATCGGAGAGAAGGATCAGGCACTTCTCCTTCACCTGAGCTGTCCTTTCCCATCTCCTGGCATTCTTACCTTCTGGGCTGCACTGCACTAGCTGCTGAAATGGAGTAGATAAAGTGCACAAGTCTGCTGGTGTAAAGTGCAAGGAGAAGAGAGCGAGAGAGAAAGTGATCCTGCCAGCGAAGTGGTGGCAATGAGCAGAGGTCACTGCTCCATACTAGAAGCTCCATCCTCACCTCCATTGCCGCCACTTTCACCAATGACCTGCAGTTTAAAACCTTTGTGTGCCCAGAAGGTAAGGCAGCTGGGAGATGGAGAAGGAAGGTGTTCACGGGGGTGGAGTTTGGCATCAGGGCTGTGTTGGGATTTTGCCATAGACATTGTCTCAGTTCTTTGTATAGGGCATGCTTCTCTATAGGCATGTCTCTATGTACTGGCTTGGGGTTGGAATCAAAGTTTGTTTGTCAGCTCCTCACTTGCTGCCTTGAATTCAAGCTGAGAGGTTCTCCCTCTCTCTGCATAAAGAGACTGTTTATTGTTTTCTTAGCCTATATTTAGTTAGTAATGCATATCACACTCTTGTTTCTCAGTTAAAGTTGGATTCTTGTTCAATTATTTATAGAGGATAAGTAATTTATTTGCAACAAGTTGGGCCAGTACACAAGATGGTGGTAAACAGAAAGGGAGGGTGACAGCAGCAGGCCAGCAGATGAGGTGATGCCCACAGGGGTGGGAGGCAGGGTGGAGTGCTTACAGTCACTGCTCATGGTGTTGGTGCTGCCTGAGTCCATACACTCACCTTGGCTCATGGACAAGCCATCCCTGGAGCCAAGGGAAGGGAAAAGAAGATTGGACACAGTTTCAATTAGGCAGAGGAAACAATGTCTTCCCACTGTTTGCACTGCTATAATATGAATTATTGGTCATTGTCCAATTAAAATCCATGTTTTGTTGCTTTTAAATTTTTTTATTGGTTTTTACACATTTAAAATCCATGTTTTGAAAATATGTCTGAATGGCCAAAGCAAGCAGAAAGTAAACAGGAAACAATGTCTATGACATATTTTTAAAAAGGTTTGTTATGCACACTCACCCGGCATCTGAATCATTGCGACACAATAAAAAATCTTCCGTGCCATTCTTTTTCTTGTAATTAGCTGCAACAAAAATTGCCCGAAGAAATATGGGTAGGGTTACAGGCATCTATTATGCTGAAATCCTTTTCTTCCATGATCATACTCAAGATAGCATACACAAGGTTCCAGGGCAGCCTCCCATTCAGACAATGACTAGACCCAGACTGGCTTAGCTTCAGCAAGGTCGCTGCATCATGTCACTTGAGGCCATACCTTGGCATTTGTCTACTTCATTTTGGTTTTATTTAATAAATGTATATGCTGCCCTTCAATTAAAAAATATCCTCGGGATGGCAAGTACCTGTATGTATCCGGGGTCTGCATTGACCTTCACTATCAACTCCTAATAGGGTCAAACTGGACATTACTTGAAATGCATCCACTGACCCTACAGTTTTCTCCGCCCACTTTTTTGTAAATAGCATGTGTGAGAGCACACGAAGCAAAACTACAAAAGTGATAGGGGGACTTTTAACACTCTGCCCTGCAATGGCCCTGACCAAGATCATGCTCTCCTGCCCTGGTCATGTCCCTTGGGAGAAAATGCTTCCATTCATACCAAGGGGAGCTTTCCCCCCTAAGGAATGCACAATCCATTGGAGCCATGGTGGAGGCATGGAGGAGTGTTAAAGCCACCCTAACCCTCATCCCCTGGAATGCTTATATGGTTTGTGTGCCCCAATTCATGCTTTTTATAAAAAAGGAGAGAAACTGCAGGGTCAACAGGCATGTTTTAAGTGATGTCTAGTTTGCTTCTCAGTCATGCATTTTTCTTTCATCAAATAATCTCCTGGAGGTGTGAAAAAGAAAGCAATATAGAATGGTTAACACTCTCTTATCTTTACCTCTGCATCAACATAAAGTTGTTGTTGTGTTGTTAAATGGTTTCACCATGTGGGGTTACCTAGACCCCAATACCTTAGGTGTGGAATGTTTCTCCCTGAATCTGGGAGTCCAGTTACGATTGCAGAGGTATCCAATTTGAGAATTCAGTTAAAACCAGACAAAACGCCTGGGAGTGATTTTATCCCATCTGAGCTCATTAAAAATAATATTTATTTTTTTTGCAAATTCAATTTTTATTGATTTTAATAATAGCAATATTATCATTCATTAAAAATACACACATAAAAGGTGGACTTCCTGCTCACATTTCTTCGTGAATCAACAACTATAAAATTTACCCTTGCTATGATAATAATTCAAAACATAAGTTCAAACCCTTACAAACATAATTAGCTCATTAAAAATAATTTAGAGTGGTGGGTAGGGATGTGCATGGAACTGGTTTTGCCGGTTTGGTTCAAATCCAAACTAGATTCAAACTGACTTGGCCCAGCCCAGCTTCAGGCTCGGACAAACCAGGTCTAGTTGGGCAATGAAATAGAATATTTACCTTCATTGTTGGTGAAATTCTCATACAAAGGCAAGTTACATTCATCTGGAGAACCCGTTCTATTCAAACACTCTGTTAGTAAGCTCACGTTGACAAATTCCGTGTAGTTTCTGACACACTTTTGTTTCAGATGTCCCTTAAAGAGTTGAAGGCCGATGAGGGCAAAGACACTCAGGCAGAAAACAGTCAGGATCATAACATCTGTAAGTTTCTTAACAGACTGGATAAGGGCACCTACAATGACCTTCAAACCTGCAAAGGGAAGAAACAATCAACAGTTGTGTGGGAGCCTGGGCATATGGGCAACCTGTCAAGTTCTGCTCAGTTGCCATCCACTCCTGTGAACTTAAGAATAGGAACTCTCATAGGAACATAGGGAGCTGCCTCATAGTGAGTTAGACCATTGGTCCATCTAGCTCAGTATTGTCTGCACAGACTGGCAGCGGCTTCTCCAATGTTGCACACAGGAATCTCTCTCAGCCCTATCTTAGAGATGCAGGGAGGGAACTTAGAATCTTCTGTATACAGGCATGCAGATGCTCTTCCCAGAGTGGCCCCATCTTACAGTGCTCACATGTAGTCTCCCATTCAAATGCAAACCAGGGAGGACCCTATTTAGCAAAGGGGACAATTTATGCTTGCTAACACAAGACCAGCTTTCCTCCCAGCTCTTCCCCGTGGAAGGAGAACTAGTCTTGTGATAGCGAGCAAGAATTGTCTCCTTTGCTAAGCAGGGTCTGCTTTGGTTTACATTTAAATGGAAGACTACATGGGAGCGCTGTCAGATATTCCCCTTAGGGGATGGGGCCATAATTCAGTGGAAGAGCATCTGCATGCTTTATGGAGAACGTCCCAATTTCACTCCCTGGCAGCTCCAGGTAGGGCTAGGAGAAACTCCTGCCTCAAGCCTTGGAAAGCTGCTGTTAGTCAGTGAAGACCAGGAGGTTATTCACACAATCAAAACCTGTGTTCTATCTCGGTCTGGGAGCTGTGTGTGCTCACAATCTTTGGTTGTGTGGGAGCAAGGTTAGAGGAAACCCTGGGTAGAAGTGATTGTGTGGAAGCAAGTTTGGAGGCAAACCTGGGGAGCTTTTCCTCCTAACTTCCTTCCACACAAAATCACTTCTACCCAGGGTTTCCTCTAACCGTGCTCCCACACAACCAAAACCTGTGAGCACACACAGCTCCCAAACCCAGATAGAGTACAGGTTTTGATTGTGTGAATGACCTCCAGAGGTTCCTAAACTGTGATAGTCCAGATGTTGCTGAACTACAACAGCCACATTGAGTGCCCCCTCCACAATGTCCATCATCCGCACTCTGAATCAGGTGTCACATAGGAGCTTGACAAGTTCATGACTTTTTGAATCAAAATACCTGCAGAACCTTTTTTTTTCTTTTTTAGAGGCCAGCTGGGCTCAAAAGTTGCCACTCATTCATAGAGGCTATTCTGACAATCTGCAAAAATCAGGCTAGGAGACCCTAGCCCGATTTTTGCAGATTGTCAGAACCACTGGGCTCGGCTGAGAGCCTGGTGGTTCTAGAGCGGATAACCCACTCAAGAAACCCTGCCCCCAAACCAGGTTTGTGGAGCAAGCTCTCCGCAAACCTGGTTTTCAAAATCGTGAGTAGCTTCATGAGTAGCCCCCCTGGAGGGGAGGTGAAAAGCCACCCAGCGCTCACGCTCGCGCAGGGCATACTGGGGCTTCCGGGGGCTGTGTGGCCCCTGAGCTCCCCAGCCCCCGCCGGCTCTGTCTCAGAGCCGGCAATCGTGTGGGTGGCCGATCCAACCGCACAGCAGGTCTCACGGATTGTGAGACCCGGCTCATAGACTCTTAATATTCTGGGAGTTCTACCCATAATAAATGAACCAAATCTGGCTGATGGAGATCACCAACATGATGCGTTCTTAACATAAGCTTTACCTGCTCTCAACATTGTTTTTTAAATGGATGAGTATAGCACACCTCTACCCCTAACTATGTGCACCACTTTGGAATGGATTACAAGGTGTTTTGAGTTGACCACTGGGCTTTTGTGATTGCACAGCTGCCATTCATCAGAGAAGGCCAGCTGCTGCTGTTGGAATATGCTCATAATTTGATCACTTTTAACCCCTTCCTCACTAGTGCTTAAATAACTTCACTGACTTCTGATCTATATCTGAGCATAATTCAAGGGCTGGCCTAGTCCCGTTAGTATCTGGGTACCTGAATGTTTATTCCCACATGGCTTTGCTCATTAAATAAAATTATCTTCGGAGACTCTCCTCCAGATGCCTCCACCATCTGAGGTGATGCAAGGGGCATCAAAGGGAGAGAGACCCTTTTCAGTGGTAGCACCCAGCTTGTGGAATTCCCTCCCCAGGGAGGTTTGCCTGATGCACAGTGTTCCCTCTAACGGGGATTCCCAGAAGTTGTTGACTACAACTCCCATAATCCCCAGCCAAAGGCCGTTGCAGCTGGGGATGCTGCAAGTTGTAGTGAACAACATCTAGGAATCCCTTTTAGAGGGAACACTGCTGATGCCTATATGCTTATCCTTTCAGCACCAGGAAAAGATATTTTTATTCTCCCAGGTCTTCTGATGTTTTAATTGGGCTGCTGTTTAATATTGTTGCTGTGATAGTTTTTTGCTTCTGATAAACTTGTTGAAAAGCACTCAAAATGCATCCAATAAAATCTGAAAAATGACAACTCCCGTGCCTCTCCCACAAATAAAATTTTGACAAGACACCCCAAAATGCCCCCCCAAGGTAAAACAGGGACAAGTAACAGAAATCAGGACTGTCTTTAATAAATAAAACTTGTTGAAGTATATGCAACTGATATAACACTGGCCCATGGATTTGAAAATGCAACATTTATAACTGTCAGAATCTACTCAAAGACTGTCATACCTGGGACAATGGAAATTGTTTTTAAAGCTCTCAGCACCCGGAACATCCGAAGAACCTGAACACGGGCTAAATCAGTAAACTCGCTCACATAACTGTAAAATCCAAATGTGAGAAAAGAAAGCCTGTGAGAAGGATTGTTGGCGAGCAGGGGGGTGAGGACCCAAGAGATGGTTTAGATCTGCCTGTTCTGGATGTGGTTACAATCCACCTGAAAGATCAGATACATCACTTGGGAGTGCTCCTGGATCCAAAACTCCCTGCGGTTTCTCAGGATGAGGTAGTGACCAGGAACACTTTTTATCTACTTTGGCTGATACGTTTCTTACACCCATTTCTGGAGGTAAATGACCTTATAACAGTGGTCATGTGCTGGTAAACTCCAGGTTTGACTACTGTAAAGCACTCAATGTGGGGCTGCCTTTGTACATACTCCAGAAACTACAATTGGTACAGAAATACAATTGGACTCTGGGACAACCAGAAGGAATATAACACCGATTCTAAAAGAACTGCACTGGCTGCCAATATATTTCTAAGAACAATACAGAAGTGCTGGTTATTACCTATAAAGTCCTAAATGGCTTGGGACAAGGGTACTTAGGAGAGTGCCTTCTTTGTCATATACCTTTTCACCTATTAACCTCATCGGCGAGGTACAGTTCTGGTTGCCACTGGCTCATTTGGTGGCGACTCAGGACTGGGCCTTCTCTGTGGCTGCCTCAGAGCTTTGGAATATGCTCCCTATCAAAATAAGAGCATCTCCATCTCTGACTGTTTTCAAAAAGACCCTCAAGACACACCAGTTTTCTCTAGCTTTTAAGTGGAACTAATTTTAAACTGTGAAATTGTTTTAAATATTTTAACTTCGTTTTATATTTGTAGTGTTTTAAATTGTGTACACTGCCTAGCAATATCAGGCTGTATATCAATATGACGAATAAATAAATACAGGTGGTCCTTGTTATCCATGGTCCTGCCACCCACGGTTTTGCGTATCCATGGGCAGGCAATGTAGACCTGACCTAGTTATCCATGGTTCTAGAAATAGGCAAAATTTGCATATCTGTGGTTTCTGGGTGGCCAGAAAGGACTTCTGATGTAATTTCCAGCCATTGTTTGTTTGTTTGTTTGTTTGTTTGTTTGTTTGTTTGTTCGATTTCTATACCGCCCTTCCAAAAATGGCTCAGGGTGGTTTACACAGAGAAACTGAACGGAGCTATTTTACAGGACAAAAGCTATTTTGCAGCTTTTTCTCTTAAAAATGAAGCAGAAAAAAGCTCCCACAATTTTCACAGAAAATTAGAGGAATTGGGGGTGGAGGGGCATTGCTGGACAGCTGAAGACTTTCAGAGCATGGTACAGTACTTTAGTTCACTTATTTCTGCTTCTCTTTTTTTAACTTTTAAACACTTTTTTCCCCTTAAGGAATCTAACCCCCCAATTCCCATTGACTCAAGATCTCGTAATCCGCAGTTTTGTTATTCATGGTTGTAGGCCAGAACAGAACCCCCATAACAAGGGCCACCTGTAAATAAATAAAGTTGGCATTTACATTCCATCAGGGCTTAGCATGTGGTATAAATACAGGTAGCCTGGCATGCTTAGGGGTTTGCAGTAGGGTTGTGTGTTTTGTTTTGTTTTTGGCCTGAATCCAAAACACCCCAATTTTGTTCTTTGTTCAAAATTAGCCAATCTGAAACACCCCAATTTTGTTCTTTGTTTGAAATTGCAAAATCTGAATCTGAAACAATTTTAAAATATGGCCCTGGGGCAAAACTAGTGGGTGGGGGTGGTAGTGCTCAATGAGTGGAAGCTACCACCCAAATTTCAGAGGAATTTCAGAGGCAAAGGGCTGATTTTTGGTGAATTTTTGAAGTTAAAGATTTGTCCCATAGGGAATAATGGAGGTTTCAGCAAAAGTATAGCTTCACATCGGGAGGGAGGGGTGGCCCAGAGCAGAGTAGGGTGGGTGGTAGTGCCCAGTGGGGGCAAGGAAGCTGCCAGAATTATTTCAAAGGAATTGAGCAGAGGGCTGATTTTTAAAGAGTTAATGGAGTTTATGCATCTTTAAGGTTCTTCCCCTTAAAGGGAATTATGGGGGTTTCAGCAGCCCCATAACTGCACTTGGGGGGCACCAGGGTGGCCAAGAGCGAGTGGTGGTGTAGAGCACATAGGGTGCCAACCACCCCCGTGGGCTGCTAACCCATGGGGTACTGGGTTCTGTTGTTTCTGAGATGTTTTGAATGTAGATTCTCTGGTAGCATATGAGAGTGGATTCATGGTTTGTCATTGAAAATCTCATATGCTACCAGAGAATCTACAGGCTGGGCTCAGGCTGGCAACAAGGCAGGCATAGGCAATGGCATGGCATCTCTTAAGGGGGTGAAAAAAATTCTTCTGGGGGAGAAAAAGCAATGCAGCAGATAAATCCATTCCCAGGCTGGCATGCAGTAGCCATGGCAGACTGGGTTCAGACTGGCAACAAGGCATGCAGGCATAGGCAATGGCATGGCATCATCATGGCAACTTGAGGCATGCCATGCAATGCAAACTAGTTCTCTCTCTCTCTCTCTTCAATGAGGCAGAAAGGCAGAATGGTGAATGAGTAATAACTGGTTGAATGAATTGGAAACCCCTCCTTGAACTCCCCCCACCCTTGCACCTTCTTCGACCCTTTCACTGGCCAATGTGCGGTCAGTAAAGAGTGGCCAGAGGCAAAAGAGCCAATGGAGAACAAGGAGGGAATCGTCAGCAGGTCAGCCCATGCTTTAGGTCACCGATGGGAAGGCTGGAAGGGCGGGAAATTCAAAGAGATGTCAAACATAAAATGGAGACTGACTCAGAGATTGCCACAAAATGGAGGTCCGAAACAACAAAACGTTTTGTAGCCCAAACAGGGATGTTTTGTTTTGTGTACAAAACTTTCAGATTTGGAAAATGGGCATTTTGTTTCTTCTACAAAACACCCGAAACAGCTCATTTCGAGTACAAAATGTTTTGTACCCGAAACGTTTTGCACATCCCTCATTTGCAGCAATGTTAGCAAAGGCCACACTGAGGCATCGCTAACTGGCACCTAGGGGTGGGGCAAAAAAAAACCCCACCCCAAGACTTCGACCTGAGCTGGGAGAAGTGAGCTGAAATTCCACAAGGAAGAGCTGTGTGCAGGCTTCAGTGCTGTGCCCTGCAGAGTAGAGAGGGGGATAGAAGATTGTAGGGCTTTTAAAAAGAAAAAATTAGAATTGCACAATGGTGTGTTAGTGCAATTCTACCTGCACTCCACCTGACCCACCAGTGCTACTTCTGGACTTTCTTCAGAGTAGCTGAAAAGGTGGTTGGTGGCCCCGATGGTGGCAGCAGGCAGTGAGCTGCCTACCTGGGGAGTAGCATCACAAGGCCTATCCCTGTTTGTGGAACCCTGGATGTGGCCCCAGGACAGTACCAGTGAGTAACTTAGTCTGGATGCTGCTCAACCATTTTAAAATGCCCCCTTTCAGCCACTGAGATCATAGCTGCCTGAGGAAACCAACTATCATTTAATTTTTAAAAGACAAGCTGCCACTTACGCCATCACAATCACGCTGAAATCCAGCCAGTTCCATGGGTCTCGAAGGAAGGTGAACTCATGCATGCAGAAGCCTCGTGCTAATATTTTAATGATTGATTCAAAAGTGTAAATGCCAGTGAAAACATACCTGGAGAGTAAGAGTAATCACAGAAGCAAGGTCAATGCAGAAGGAAAGGGAACAAGCATCATGTACATTAATCTGGTTTACGTTGTGCTTTCAATCGTAACCCTATACCAGTACACTGATTTGCCACATATTAATGGGAGGTGAGTTTTCATATGGCTGAACTTTCGTCCCATTTGGTCTTGAGACAATTAGCAGAATTATAAAACTGTAAACATATACAAGCAAGAAATCAGAATAGGAAAAAAGTCTGCATTCTCTGTACTGGGTGTATTGTGAGATGTGTTCCTTTTTCCGGGGCTTTAAATCTTGAGATTAAACCAAAGCAGCAGAAGTTACTCACCCCCTTAGCAATCATGCCTGGAAATGTCCTCTTTAGGCAAGACTAAGGCAGCAAGATCTGCTCCGCCCTGCTTCAAGATAGTGACTGATACCAAAATTAATCAAGTCAAGATTCTATTTGCTTCAGAGAACTCAAGATCTGAACCTGAGGATTGAAGTACAGTTCAAATTTAGAGTTCTTTGAAGTAAATAGGCCAGGATAGGCTGAGACTGGTGGGTTCAGACATCACAACCAATCTCGGCATATCCTAACCAAGGAAGAAAGTAGGCACTCATGCGTGAAAGGAAGGAGATTCACGTGCTGAGGAAGGTCACTCAGAACTTATTTCAACTGAGGTTCCACATGATATCTGAAGCCTCCCAGAATGTATTGCTTTCCTACATAAAGGCTTACCATGCATGCATTCTAATGGACATACTATAGAAGTTAAAAAGGGATGGGTAAGGAATGACCAAATATGGGTACCAACCCCGTCATACTATTGCATAATGACATTCCATCCGGACCAGATAGAATGGCCCCTCACGGAGGCTGTTCTGGGAGTGGGGGGGATGTCAAATCAGCTGGTCTCAATCAGACCAATGGAATGGACCTTGCTGCCTCATCTATCTTTCCTTCTGCTGCAGCCATGTGGAATAGCCACTGGCAGAGACAGTTCTGGGCAGGGAGGAACCAAATAGTGGTGGTTGGTCCTAGCCAGGCCGATATAGAGAGCCTTTCCCTTTGAGGCAGTCAGGTGGATGTGTGCCCACCATGACAAAAGGCCAACAGTATTCAGACATAGATAAAGCCAGATAAAACTCTAGGTAAAGGCAAAAGACAGCAAAATGAAACTGAGACAATTCACCAATATTTCTCCCTGGGGAGGACCCAGACGTTTTCTTTTGAATTTCACTTTGGAGAAATCTCAGCTCCAACCTTTTGAAATAAGTTCAAACACTGTTTTGTTTTGTTTAAAAAAAAATTGCTTCCCTTACCAATAGGACAGCCATTTTAGTTTTGACTGAAAACTTTATTAATAAACTCCACCTACTGTACCCCTTTGTTTTTCTTCTCTTCTTTTTCTAACTCTTTCTTTTCTCTCCTTTCTCTCACCAAATACCCACAGGAAAACCTTCTAGATAACTCAGCTGATTAACTGGCAGAATGCATCTTTCCACAGTGTGTCCTGTATTACAGGTTTGTGCTTCATCTTTTAACTGCTATATTAGGAAGCATAGGAATATAGGAAACTGCCTTATACTGAGTCAGACCATCTAGCTCAGAATTGCCACATATTTGGCAGCGGCTTCTCCAAGGTTACAGCTAGGAGTCTCTCTCAGCCCTATCTGGAGATACCAGGGAGAGAACTTGGAACCTTCTGCAAGCAAACATGCAGGTGCTCTTCCCAGAGTGGCCCCATCCTCTAAGGGGAATATTTTACAGTGCTCACACATGTAGTGTCCTATTAAAAGGAAAACCAGGGTGGAGCCTGCTTAGCAAAGGGGACAAATCATGCTTGCTACCACAAGATCAGTTCTCCTCCCAGAGAACAGTGAACAATAAATAACATCAGCAATGATACTTACTCAATAGTCTTGCTGTTCACAGCTAAGGTGGACTGATTTGAGTTGGTCTGAGAGTCCGGTGAAAGAGCCATGAAGACACAATTAGTGAAAATAGTGACCATGATAAACCAAGTGAACCATGTTAGTAATGGGAGTTACAGAAAACATCTCACCAAAAATTGCCATACATATTTGTACTCGGCTTCCAGTTGCACTCCCCCCCCCTCATCTGAATTTACTGTGGACTGCTCATAGAGTAAAAATGTGAAACACAGAATATCACATTTGAATGAAGAATTAGTCCTACATATCTCAGTCCCAAGGTGCTCTAGATGCTGGGGTCGCCCAGGAATCTGTGAGGTAAGTGCAGTCTCAGTAGCAGACATTCCAATCAAGCATGGAAAGAGAACAGGCAAGTCACTTGAGCTTCCTCTTACTTGTCTAGAATAGCCACTCCCTGTAATTGAGGGATTCTCAACCTTGGGTCCCCAGATGTGGTTTGCCTACAACTCCCATGATCCCGAGCCACAATGCATTTGGGGACCCTAGGCTGAGAACTGCCCTGAGTGCAAAGCAAAAGTTCTGTTGATCATATCTCCATAGCCACGACTAACCCTGGATGGCAGAACTCAACACAAAATTATATTCTAATTTAAAAACATATTGATTGGATACATTTTCAGTTATGTGGGAATATTAAAGGGCTAGAGCCAATATATTGTTATGGCTGCTAGCCAAACTTTATTTGTTAGGGAGATCATCTACCCAAGAATGTGTGAGTGATTTTTCTTCAATGGGAGCTAATAGCTGAGAAAGATCTGGAGATCTCTCTTGGGGCTTGGTCGTCATATGATATTTTCCACTTAGATGCTTCCCTGTCATGCCAAACTCAGAGGCTGTTCACACGAGCTGCCAAATCCTGGCTTAGGCAGCCCTGCCTGGGTTTGGCTGCCTGTGAAACTCCAGGATCAGGGCCAATCCTGGCTCAGCCTGCCCCGCCAGCCTGAGTTCTTAATCCAGGCCTTAACCTGGGTTAAAGGGCATGCTTGCGCCCTTTTCCCTCGGGCACAAACAGAGTTGGGTGCCTAGAGCACACAACTCACAGGGGAATCCCACAATGCACCACGCTGCTCACACAATGTGTTTGGGGATCTCTGGAGCCTGGGACTCACTTTTCTAGCCTCCAGTGATCCACACTACTTGGAACAGCACAGATTGTGTGGACATGTGATGGTGCACTGAAGAGGAAATCATTAATTATCTGGGGGAAGGTAGGTTCATTCCTGACTCCCCCCCCCCGACACCCTCCCCGCCCTTCTCATGGATGTGTGTACAACCTTTCAGTCTGCCCAAGAGCAAAATGTCTTGTCTTTCCTCCCGAACCCTCCTTACTATATTTGTTGTCAATGTCACCTTGGCTTGAAAGAGTTATATGCCAATGTGACATTGGGAGAGAAGCGTTTCTCCCTCTCTCATAATAATACCAGAACAAGAAGTCAGCAAGTGGAATTGATCGGCAGTAGATTCAGAATAGGAAAGAGGAAAATATTTCCCCTACAGTCTTATGGATTCTGCTTCCATAAGATGTGGTGAAAGCCCCTGGCTTATGTGAAAGGGGATTAGACCAATATGTGGATTGATCTGTCGGTGACTATGGTTGCTAAATGAAATTTCCCTGTGCAGAGGCTGTTAGGGATATGCTCAAAATGTGATTTGGTGTCCGAATTGCAGGCACCCCTCTTTAAAAATGAGAGCTTACACAGCTCCTTTAAAGCAGAGGAGAGCAGTTCCACACCTGCTCCTCTGATTGCCGCCATTGCTGTAATCCCTGCATGCGTGAAAGCCATGTAGGTGCCCACACAGGGGCAGCTGAGAGATGCCCCACTGGCATGCGGGCTTAGCTGGGGGGAGCACCAGGATTATGGCAATGGTGGCCATCTGAGGAGGTGCAGGTAAGGACCTGCTCTCCTCTGCTTTAAAGGGGCTGTGTCAGCCTTCATTTTTAAAGGGATGTGCCTGCTATTTGGACACTGGATCACATTTTGGCATATCCCTAGAGGCTGTGTACTTCTGAATACCAGTTTCTGGGAGACCATCAGTAGGAAAGGGATGTTGCTTTCACGCAGGCTTCCCAAAGGTATCTGGTTGGCCGCTATTAGAAACTGGATGCTTGGCTAGATAGCCCCTTGGTCTGTTCCAGCAGGCCTTAGGTGTCCTTAATGTAAAGGATATGAATGTACCAAAATCTTAATTGCCGTTCGTCTGATGGGTTGGAAAGGGCTGAGGATGTACAAAGCACGCATGGCTGTAAATCGGAAGATGGTTTTCCCTTTGTTCAACACCATAAATGTCTGTGGACAAAAGACATTAATTGGCAATTCTGTTATAGGACACTTGATGCTAATATTATCATTATTTAAAATATTCATATCCCGCCCCTCCAGTACAATACTGCTGGGGATGGCTCACAACAATAAAACAATAAAAGGAATATAAACGTTCACAATAAAACAATGCAGAATAAAAGCAACTAAAACAAACACAATTAAAATGAAGAACCCAACAGACTGTAATAAGAACACATTAAAAAGCCTCTCTGAACAAGTAGGATTTAAGATCTTTTTTTAAACCCTAAAGGAGGTAGCATGGCGAATCTCTTCTGGGAGAGCATTCCAGAACTGAGGAGCTATACCGAAAAGGCCCTGTCTCCTGTCCCCACCAACCGAATCTCAGTTAAGGATGGGGCCATGAGTAGGGCTCAAGATGATGAGCGGAGGGCCCTGGCAGATGTGTATGGGCGAAAGCGTCCATATGGGTGAATGCAGTCAGGTTCTATTACATAGAACAATCTGCTACTTATATATAACAATTAGATTAATAAGGCATTTTGTAGAATGTATCCCTCTTTCCGTGCTGCTTATATGCAATGCCAAGTGCTCTTGGTGTTCAGAAAATTGTGCATTGGGTTTGGGTGTTCATCAGGGTTGGAACATTTAATCAGCTCATGGATTAATCAATTAAAATGCTTCTGATTGACTTTAAAAGTCCTGAGTAATCAGGCAGTAGATTTTATATATAATTTTTAATCCAAGTGCTTATTCAGATAACAAAATACTCAGGGGCGTAGTGAGACCCCTGGGGGTCAGGGGACAAAGTCTTCTTAGGGGGCCCCCATCTGTGATGTCACGGACATGCAACGTTCTTATTCAAACTGCGCAAGTGCACAGTTTGGCCAGCCAGAGAGGAAAGGCCTGCCAGGCAGCCACAGCGCCCACCACCATGGTTGACCAACAGTTAAGGAATGGCAGGGCAGGGCCTGCGGCATGGGGCAGGGCTGGCAGCAGAGCAGGGCCGGGGCGGCGGCAGTGACGCAGCCTGCTTGGGGGCCTCTTGGGGGGCCCCTGACCCTCTGGGCCCAGGGACATTTGTCCCTGTTTGTCTAATAGGCACTATGCCCATGAAAATACTGTCTGAAGGAGATATGCTGTCTCAAACTGCAGCATGCCTCATTTGTTTTAGTGGAAACCATTTTTGCAGGAAAGTGCTATAGTGCTCTTGCATGAATCCCCAGTTTCCCATGCAGCTCAGCTAACTTCTTGCCCTAGCTCAAATTTGCTCGCTCCGCAAGCATGACATTTTTCTGGATGTCAGCCATTGACTTAATTGTATAGATGAAAATATGATGTTATTGAGGTTAAAAAAGCATTGAAAGAAATACCTCTCCATCTTTCTGTTTATGATCACCCCTTTTCTTATACCCAAGTCTAATAAATAAATACAAGATATTAATGAGCCCAATTAATCACACACTCAAAAAATCACATTGCCTTGTGATCATGGTAGTAGGGATCAAGATCCTCAAGGGGTTCTGCGATGAGTTCTGGAGGAGGGTTTCCATAAAGGGCTGGCAGCTTCTGGAATGCCTGGATGTCAAGCTGAGGGCGGGGCTTCTCCTCAGGGGGCAGGTCTTTGCATTCTTTCTTGGCTGCAATGCGTTTCTCAATGGCAGTCAAGGACTCAGGAGTGAAGCGACGGAAGTTGTTAGCACCCAGCAATGTGACGTCAGCCATCTTTGCATCCTTCTTGTTCCTCCCCACAAGCGGAAGGGGTCCCTTTTTGGAGAACTCACTGCAGAAGTGTATCCAGGTGACTGGCCACAATGTGGGGAAATGCTCTGTACATTTATAAAGGGGAAAGGGAGGGAAAAAATCCAAGAAATAACTGGCTAAGGAAACCAATTATTAAAAAATCTTAAAATATAGAAAGCGGCTTTGTTATGTTAATAAGGCACAGGAAGGACATCATTTCTCTTAAATGAGTATTCACATATATTTTAATAAACAAAATCTAATTAACTGAAGGAAATGCTCTTGATAATCAGATTTCGGAATCTGGAAGAGATTCACAAACATGTGCAAAATTGGGCTAAGGGAGCCCAGCCCAGTTTTGCATTCATGTGTGAACTGCTGGGATCGGGTCCAATCTCGGAGGCTGCATGGCGGCAAACCTGCCTAAGTAGCCACCCTGTAAAATGAGGTTAAGGGAGCGCGTGCTTGCGAGGGGTCTGTACGAATTGTTGTTGTTGTTTTGTTTGTTTCGATTTGTACCCAAATTGAAACACTCCTGATTTTGGGGGGGGGGGGTGAATCACCCCAGATTCGATCAAAAGAGTGGGGTGGGTGGTAGTGCCCAATGGATGGAAGTAACCACCCAAATTTCAAAGAAATTGGGCAAAGGGGTGATTTTTTGAAATAATTTTTGAAGTTTACGCATCTTTAAGCTTTTCCCCATAGGGAATAATGGGGACTTCAGCAACCTTATAACTCTACATGGGGGGCACCAGGGTGGCCCAGAGTGGGTTGTGGTGGATGGTAGTGCCCAATGGGTGCAAGGAAGCTACCACCCAGATTTCAAAGAAATTGGGCAAAGGGTGATTTTAAAATGATGTTTGAAGTTTACACATCTTTAAGCTTTTTCCCATAGGGAATAATGGGGATTTTAGTAGCCTTAGTTATAACTCCCTGCAGGGGGTGTGGAGGCATCAGGGTGGCCCAGAGCGGGTTCACCCCTTTGCCCAATTTCTTTGAAATCTGGGTGGTAGCTTCCTTGCACCCATTGGGCACTACCACCCACCACAACCTACTCTGGGCCATCCTGGTGCCCCCCCCCCACGTGAAGCTTTAATATTGCTGAAATACCCATTATTCCCTATGGGGAAAAGCTTAAAGCTTCAAAAATTGTTTTAAAATCACCTCTTTGCTCAATTTCTTTGAAATTTGGGTGGTAGCTTCCACCCATTGGGCACTACCACCCAACCCACTTTGGCCACAAAATGGAGGTCCTAATCTCTGAAATTTTCAGATCCAAATTGGAGATGATTTGTTTTGTACCCAAATCTGGGCAATTGAGGACAGGGGTGATCCCCCCCACCCATATCACCCAAATCAGCCAGATTTGAGTACGAATAATTTTGTACCTGAATCATTTTTCACATCCCTGGTGCTTGCAGGCCGCGGCTGGCGCACTCAGGGAGGAGGAGATCCCAATAATGCACCACACACTCAGGCAGTGCTTTATTTGAGCTCCGGTGGGTGGGGCAACACACAGTGGTGTGTCCCGGCACCCTGACCCCCCGAGTGTGCCGGGTGAGCTGCAGGTTGTTTGGGTGAATGATCCACCCGCCCAGGGAAGGGATGCCAATAATCTGCAGGGAGGGTAAGTGAAACCCGCTCCCCCCGCAGACCTCCCCAGAGCCCTTCTCACTGATCATGAGAAGAGCTCCAATATTTCCTATCAGAGGAGACACATTAATGAGGTGAATTGAGGCTATGACCTCAGGGGGCCGAGGGTGGTAAGAATAGGCACCTTGCCCTGCCCCCACTATCCCTTAGTGTTGCCACGTATCAGCCACTCCCCATGCCACCCGCCACCTTCCCCTTCTCACTCTGCTGTGCCTTCTGGGAGCATTGGGATGGGTGGGTTTTTAAAATCTCATCCATCCACATGTGCTGAGAAGGTATCGTGACACAAGGAAGGGGAAGGTGGCACATGAGGGCGGTGGGGTCGAGCTGATCCAGCCCCTTAATGCTGCCATCTGCACCAGGGGACATGGCCAGTGATGGCATGGCACTGCCTGAGGTGGTGCCAGCGCTTAAGCCCGCTCAGTTTCCTATGATAATTATTGGAACAGAATGAAAATTGATTCCACCAATGAAGAAATCCCAGCAATTCTGCAGAGAAATCCCAGCTGATCTCAACCAATTTAAACACAGTTGGGCGTGGTTCAGACTCAGCTGTGCAGGTGGAGGATGGATAAAATAAAGTGCTTCTTGACATAATGCATGATTAAGGATGCAGGCTCTATACACACTTAGCTGGAAGTAAGCTATATTGAACACAGCTACCTACACTTCTACTTATAGAATTCATTTCCACAAGATGTGGAGATGGCCAATGGAAGAGATGGGAGTTGAGTTAGGTCATGGTGGATTGGTCTATTGGCAGTTCTGTGCTATGACTGCGAAATATAACCTCCCTGTTCAGAGGCAGTATACCTCAGTCTACCAACTGCTGGTGAGCAAACTATAGGGAAGAGTTGCTGCCTTCATGCCTTGCTTGTGGGCTTACCGTAAGGATCTAGCTTACCACAACTGGAATCAGGATGCTGGACTAGATGGGCTCTTAGGGCCCAACTAGACAGGATGTTAAATATGTCATTGTCTAGTTAGGTGTTCACTTTTATACTAAAGTAGCAGCCGCACAGGGCCTGGGAAATGGCACAGGTTTGGGTTTTTTTTTACTTCTATAGCGTTTTCCTTCTAAAAAATTGCTCGCCCACCCCCTGCAAGTAAATATTAAATACTGAAGATACCATTTACTATATTCTATTTTTCAGGATTAAACAGTCATTCTGAGGGGTGATTTTCAGCAGGAAAGTGGCATGTCCCCTGCTAACTGAGCAAAGAGGCACCTTTTTAAAATGGTGATTCTCTTTATTTAACAGGGGGAGAACAACTGATCCTATCCATCCTCAGCACAGCATCCCTCCAGTGGCTGTTGCTTGTATCTATCTTATGTTTCTTTTTTAGATTGTGAGCCCTTTGGGGACAGGGAGCCATCTCTAAGGCATACCCATGGCTAATCCTGTGTGGCAGCTCTCGAGAGAGAGAGTTTGCAAGCAGCTGCTGGATAATGATGGGGACAGGCAGGAGGGAAGAAAATGGTGGTGGCAGCAGTCGGGCCAGGGGCCTGGCGGGGGAAAAATATGGCAGCGAACGACAGCAGTGGGTGGCTGGCTGGCTGGCCAGTTGGCAAGAGGGCGGACATAAAATATGGCAGGGGGGGAGGCAGGTAGAAGAAGGCAGCGGAGGCCGGGCAGGAAGAAAACAAAGGCGCAGCGGGTGGGAGGGAGCAGTGGTGGGTGGGGGAAATGGCGGTGGGGGTGGAGTGGCAGCGAACTAGAGGTGCAGATGCTCTGGTCCCGGCCCAGCTAGTTTATTTATTTATATCTGTGTAAACCACTTTGAGAACATTGGTTAAAAAGCTGTATATAAAATAAAATATTTGTCATATTTGTACTCATATAAGTCAAGTGTTAAGCATTCCCTTCCACTGTGGCATATTCCCAATCCAATTATGGATCATGTACAGCTACTTATTTTGTGTGAAAGCAAATACTTTACTGGTCAAAGGCTGTCAGAATCAGAACCCCAAGGGATGAGGTGGGCTCCTGGCCCCTCTTGCAGCACAGAATGACTGGGTAGGCACAGAAAAGGTCAGCCTCAGGAAGAGCCAGGGGAGGAGGTTAGTTTGTCACCTGAGTCCTCCTCCCGGCTTTCTGCATTCAACCAGTTCCCTCTCCCGGAGCACTCCCGGGCCAATTCCCATACTCAGAAGCAGCCCCTCGTCACCAGCTGCCTTGTCTTTAAATGCCCCAGTGCGGAGCAGACAGGGCTTCAAGCCGACTTCCAGCCCCGCCCCCTTCCTGACCTGGCTTCCTGTTTCCTGCCTCACCCAACTTAGTTGGAATTGTCCCCTGCAGCTCTCTCTGCCTTGCCCTCTCAACCCCACTGGGAGTGACCCAACCAATCTGGACCCTTCTCACTCCTGCCACCCCGTGAAGGAAACAGAAGCCCCACAGGAGGGACGCCACACCCTCCTCCAGACTCCACAAGGCCACACAGGCATCCAGGTAACATGGCATCCCAATGGAGGCTGACACGCAGTGTAATCCGATGTTGGCATTTCTGAACTGCCGGGGCTGCTGCATGCATCAAACGCAACACTGTTGGTGTTGTGAAGGCAGGCAGAAGCACAACGACCTAAAACAGTGTGCAGGCACTTGTGTCATGCTACTTGCACTGTTTCCAATGGAAGTAAGACTGTGGGAGTGCCCACATGCTGTTCTAGGTTATGGCACAACTGCCCACCTCCACAGCACTGCCAGGACGGCCTTTCACATGAGCAGTTCAGAAACTCCAGCACTGGATTGCTCAGCATGTCAGCCAATGTGTTTAATGTCATATCCAGTTGGAGTCTTAGTCTGATTTAGCAAGGCCCTTCTTAGATTCTTCCTTGCAAGTTCCTGAAATGGAACAAAAGTGTTTATCTGTTAAGATAATGCTGATCTAGGAAATGTCATCAGTGGCAGAACAAATTATTTGTATTTAAAAGGCCCCAAGTTCAATTTCAGGCATCCTGGTATGGCTGGGGAAAACCCTGTCTGAGACCCTGGAGGGCTGCCTCCAGTTGGGCTGGACAATAATGAGTTAGATAGGCCAATGATCTGACTCCATAGAAGCCAACTTCATATGCTCATTGTCCTCATTCTTAATTGGCTTTTGACTCATGGAGTCAAAACTGGCTGGCTATATAGTGTCAAGACTTCATCATATGCACTATATGATTCCTCAGTAGTCAGAATTGCTATTCCCTGAGTTTTATTTTAAAGACCAAATTTAAATTTAAAAATACAATGGAAATACAATGGCACTAAAGCAGCAGTAGAAAAGAGAGTTCAGGCAGTATTTACACACACACACACACACACACACACACACACACACACACACACACAAAACACCTCTCATGTTGGAAACAAAAACAGATGTACATTTGGTTGGGAATGTTTGAACTGGTTTTAATTAGGTTTGCACTCGAACCGGCTCAGCTCGAGTGGTTCAACTTCTAACCTAGCCAGACCCAGTTCAGTCCAAGGTTGGACCGAACCTCTTGGGCTGGTTCAAGCCTGGTTCAAGGACAGGGGTGTGTTCTTTTTTCAATTTTAAAAACATGATTTACCATCCGGCAAGGGCAGTGGTGGCCTTCGTGGGGTGCTCCGGCTGCTGTGGGAGGTGTCTCTGGTCTCCCCCAGGTGGCTATTTTCAAGGTCACTCAGCCACGAAAATGGCCTTTACATATATGCGGCGGCCTAAGAAAGGGTCACTCCATGGTCACAGAGGGCCTAAATGACCCTGAAATGGGCCAGCCCAGCCCATGGAAGAATGGGGAAGGCTGATGGGGGGAGGGGCAGACACTGGAGACACCCTCCCACCCACCCACCCACACCTGTGGCTGCTGCAGCAGTCCCCCAAAGACCACTGCTGCACTCACCAGGTTGTGTTTTTTTTAAAAAAAAAACTGAAAATAGAACAGACACACCCGCCCTCGAACCGAGCAAGAACTGGTTCTAATTCGAACTGAACTGGGCCCCTGTTTGAAGGATGCCAAAACCGAACATGCCCGATTCTAATTCCAACCGAACCAGGCAAACCGGCTTTGTGCGCATGCCTACATTTGGTGCCATAATTATATTTCTCTGATTGCAGAATGTAGGTTTTCTTGGCAGATTGTTTAGATTTTTGTTTCAAAAACACACACAACACCCCAGCCTTGAGTATACCCTTTCCAAATACAGGGGAAATAATATTTGAGATTTACTGCTCTTCTGATTGTTTGGGATAAATGGGATGGGAGGAGGGAGGTAAACAGGAAAGCTAGTGATTAATTATATATGGATTGATATCACTCCTGCCCAGGGCACAGAGGGAATACTGTAATGGCTCATCCTTTCCCTTTGCCAAGCTTTGCAGGCACTCACCAGTGTGCAGAAGTGGTTTTTGTATCAAAATATGCCCAGCATAGAAGCGTCACCATTTCATTTTGAAAATCCAGCAGATGCTTAGCCATGTTATTTTGCTCTGAGTATCCACACAAATATGGAAATCAAATGCCCAGTGCAGAACTCAGCAGTCTGAGATACATAGTGTGCACTTTGGGGCAGGGGGATGGTGTGGGTGTGTTGTAAAGTAATAATATGCGCAACTCCACACAGTGAGCATATCTGGTTAAACTTCCATGTTGAGTTGTCTTCTCAGGAGTGGAGCTCATAACACATATAATATTTTTATTCACAAGAACATATGAAGAGCCCTGCAGGATCAGACCAAATGTCCATCTAGTCCAGGGGTTCTAGTCCAGTGGTTCTCAAGCTTGGGTCCCCAGATGTTATTGGACTAAAACTCCCATAATCCCCAGCCAAAATGGACAAAAGCCTGTCATTTTGTTTCCTGCAGGGCTGCTCAAGTTTGGCCCTCCTGCAGATGTTGGCCTGCAACTCCCATAATCCCTGGGTATTGGCCACTGTGGCTGGGGATTATGGGAGTTGTAGTCCAAAAACAGCTGTGGGGGCTAAGTTGAGCAGGTCTGCCCTAGAGCCTGAGCAAATGACTCTGGGAACACCACAAGCAGGAGATAAAGGCCGATAATCCTCTTCTGCTGTTGCTTCCTCAGCAACTGGCATTCTATGGCATACTTAATGCTACTGTGGGCTTCAATTCCTAAGTACTAAACCTATCATCCATGAACTTAGAAAACCTTTTTTAAAAGACATCTAGGCTGGTGGCCATCACCATATGGAGTGGAGACTGAGTATCTGCATTGCAGGCTCAATCATTGGCATCTCCAAGTAGGGCTAGGAAAGCTCCCTGTCTGAATCCCTGAAGATCTGCTGCAAGTCAGAATAGACAATACTGAGCTAGATGCACCAATGGTCTGACTCAGTATAAGGCCGTTTCCTATCTATCTGTGCTCATCCATGGCAGAAGAAGGACTTTCCTTCTGAATCTCACTTCACTTTTACTAGATTAATACAGTTCAGGGGGCGTAGCTAGGGGAGAGGGGGCCCATGTCCACCCCTCTCTCCGGCAGCCTCTCAGAGTGAGGGAGACAATGAAGAAGATAGGGAGGGGTGGAGCTGTGGGTCCCTCAGGAGCTCGGGGACCCGGGTTCTTTGAACCCATCCACGCAATTAAAGCTACACCCCTGATGCAATTCATTCATTCTTTCGTTGTCAAAAGTTATTTGATGCTACACAAACCTTAAACACAAAGAAGGCCCTGAGGCGGGTCTCACGATCACAGAGACCCACCTGGGGAGGGTGAACGGGGAGAGCGGGCTTAGCCCACTCTCCCCGCACATGAGGAGCCGTCTGCTCTGCCGCCCACACGACTGCCGGCTCCGTTACAGAGCTGCCGAGTGCTGGGGAGAACGGGGGCTGATTGGTCCCCAGAAGCTCTAGCATGCCCCATGCAGGGCATGCTGGAGAGACCCCCAGAACCGGGAGGCAGCTTTGCACCTCCCCTCCGGGGGTCTGCTTGTGAGTAGCCACACCACGGAGCCACGCCACAGCACCACACAATTGCTAAAACCAGGTTTGTGGAGCGCTCGCTCTGCAAACCAGGTTTAAGCACCGGGCTACGGAAGTGGGTGACCCGCTTATGAACCACCAGGCTCGCAGCCAAGCCCGGTGGTTCTCACAGGCTGCAAAAATCAGGCTAGGCTCCCTTAGCCCAATTTTTGTAGACCATGTGAATAGCCCCCCTGTTTTATAATCTAACAGAACCCCTGTTCCTCTCCTCCTACCTGCCTTTGGCTAACCACATGGCAATGTGCTATAAGCTGGAATGGGAGCCTTTTGCATCTCCCATTAAAGGTCCTGATATTCCTGATTCTTCTCTCCAGGGTCACGTGTGCAAGCTAATCTCAACTGGAGAATGTGTAGTCTCTGCACTGAGAGCCTGAGGAGAATCAGGCCACTGAAACCTTCTATGAGAGGTGTGGAAGGGTCAGCCATTTCAGGCAATGACCATGCAACCACATGAAGGCTGGTGGGACAGAGGAAGGATGCTGGTGGGACAGAGGAAGGACAGAAGGAGTTTTTGAGTGACTTGTGCAGGCCTCCTATCACTGTGCCTATACCCATGAGAGAGGATGGACCACATCCTAACCTCACTAATATTTTGGAGTTCTTTGAGAGTGTCAACAGGAATGTGGATAAAGGTGATCTGGTTGACATAGTGTACTTGGACTTCCAAAAAGCTTTTGACAGAGTTCCTCACCTAAGGCTCTTGAGGAAACTTAGCAGTCATGGGATAAGGGGCAGGTTCATGTGTGGATTGGTAACTGGTTGAGGGACAGGAAACAGAGGGTGGGAATAAATAGTTTTCACAATGGAGGAAAGTAAGAAGTGGGGTCCCCCAGGGATCAGTACTGGGACCAGTGCTCTTTAACTTGTTCATAAATGATCTAGAAGTTGGGATAAGCAGCGAAATGGCCAAATTTGCAGATGATACCGAACTATTTAGGGTCGTGAAATCCAACACAGATTGTGAGGAGCTTCAAAAGGATCTCTCCAAAGTGGGTGAGCGGGCGATAAAATGACAAATGTGGTTCAGTGTAAGCAAGTGTAAAGTGACGCATATTGGGTCAAAAAACCCTACCTTCACATATACATTGATGGGGTCTGAGCTGTCAATTACTGATAAGGAGAGAGATCTTGGGGTTGTGGTGGACAGGGCATGGCAGATGTGAAAAAGCCAAATTCCAAGCTAGGGATGAGACTGAAAGTAAAACTGCTAATATTATGATGCCCTTATACAAATCTATGGTGTGGCCACATTTGGAGTACTGCATACAGTTCTGGTCACTGTATCTTAAGGAGGATATTGTAGAACTGGAAAAGGTGCAGAAGAGGGCAGCCAAGATGATCAGGGGCCTGCAGCACCTTCCGTATGAGGCAAGGCTACAGCATCTGGGGGGTTTTAGTTTGGAAAAGTGGTGATTACAGGGAGACATACAGGGAGATAGAGGTACCGTATATAAAATTATGCATGGAGAGAGAACGGAGAGAGAAATTTTTTCTCTCTCTTACAAAACTAGAACCAGGGGGTCATCCATGAAACTGAAGGCCAGGAAATTTAGGACCGACAAAAGGAAGTACTTATTCACACAGCACATAATTAATCTATGCAATTCTCTGCCATGGGATGTGGTGATGGTCACTAGCTTGGATGGCCTTAAAGGGGGCTTAGACAAATTCATGGAGGACTGGTCTATGAATGACTACTAGTCTGGTGGCTATAGACCACCTCCAGCCTCAGAGGCAAGATGCTTCTAAATACCAGATGCAGGGGAGCAAAAGTAAGCGAGAGGACATGCCATTTCCCCTTGCCTGTGGGTTTCTCAGAGGCATCTGGTGGGCCACTGTGTGAAACAGGATGGTGGACTAGATAGGCCTTGGGCCTGATCCAGGAGGGCTTTTCTTGTGTTCTTATTTCATGGGAATTGCAGCAACCTGGCTCTTATATGCTACATGGAAATTATGCTTGTGGAGACTCTGCTGGTGGGGGTTTCCAGTCCATGATGAGGAAAGAAGACTGGAAAACATCCCATGTGGAAAGAGGCTTCTATTTACCAATCATTCCCAACACACACAGAGAAGGCTGCAGGGGAAGGAATCTTCTGCATCCAGCAGCCCAAACTGTGGGCAGCAGAACACTTTCAGGTCACTGTCAAGATATTTTTAGGTAAGAGGGGACTCAGTTTCAACTGTGCTCTTGTGCCACCTGTGCACTAACCTATTCAGAAGGGAGAAGATGAGCTCATCAACACGCTTGGATTTTGGGGGGAGGCTGCTGGGGTCAGTACAGACAGCAATAAATGTGCTTAATCCAATTTGAGCTGAAATGAATGTATTCCCAACATTTCCCCATCAAATTCTCCTCTGCAAAATGTTGATGTCATAGTTATCCTCTGGGTGTCTGAATATTTGCTGGATATTCTCCAAATATTTGATATCTGTATTTTATGTTATTTGATTTCAATATTTGATGTTTGATAGTATTTGATATTTGACCTGTAATGCTATCAAATACATAGTAGTATAATTAATAGATGACATTCAATGGCATTTAGCCTCTGACAGGATATGATAGCAGATATGCAATGGGATTTAGTATATCATTAACATTTGACAGCTGGCAGCTCAGAGATTTAATATTTGATGTCTGCAAAGCAATTAAGAGACCCCCACATTCTCCAGCACTCATGTATCAAATGATGATGAGGTAAAATCCCACATACAAAATGTAGATTCAAATGTTGTACTTGAAATTTCATTCAGAATTTGAGTAGCAAAATTGGAAAACTCACCAGATTTTCAACAATTGTGAACTGTTATTTCAGCTCTTGCCAATGTGAAATTTATGAGATTCATGTGAACTAGGCAGTCAAGCACCTCTCACCATATTCAGTGGGACTATGGTGTGCTTAACATTCTCTAGATAACACACAGCCATCCCAAACCTATATTGTTCTAGGCTGAGCTAGGCAGATAATCAGAAGAGAGACAGACCTTGGGCTGCTCTGAGTGGAAAGGGGCTAGGACCTCAGCTAGTTCCAAGCAGGAACATACAAGAGCAATGCTGGATCAGCGGCTGCTTGAAATAGGGCTCCTGGGTTTTTTGGCTGCTGCTCAGGTAAAGTGAATTGTCCCCACCCCCTTCTTTGGGAGAGGTGATGATGTTTAAAGGGGCTTTGCCTCATTTTCTAAGCACTGGCTCTAGGAGGACCTTTGAGTCAGAGGATGAAGGCACTGTTGTGTCCTCAGGTTGTGGTGGGGGTGCTGGCTTGGCCTCCCCTGGTTCCCCTGACTCGGTTGTCTTGGCAGCATGGGGTTATAGATGGTCTGGGTGGTAGGGTCTTCCCTTTGCCTTAGCCCTGAACTGTTCATCTTGTCCCTCACCTGGGGGATCATGGCAAAACCTCTAAGGAATTGCTCAACTTGCAGAGTCTCCTTCCTACCCATGTTCAGGTACTCCCTTTCTCTTTCCTCCATCTCCTCCTTCATGGGCAGCTCCTGCATGGGACAAAATGAGGGAATTGCCTCAAGCAAAAGATTCTGGGGCCATTTGGGGAGTGGCAGAAAGCTGCCCCCCACCCAATAGCTGATTTAGCTGCACCATCACAGCCACAGCACATGCTGCCCAGATTATGAGCCATGCTGGGGGAGGACTTGTTCACCAGCAATGCCCTCTGCTCCATGGGGGAAGCAGACTCCCCACCTTGCTTGCTCCCACCCTGCTTGCTTCTCCTCCTGCTGCTCACGTCCATCTATCACTTCCCTCAGGCAGGCAATGGACCAATGTGGGCTGGAGGTAAGAAAGCAAGGAAGGGGCATGTTGTTGGAGGAGGAGAAAGAGGAGGGGCAGGGGGAGGAGGATAGCAGCAATGAGCCTCTTGCTTGCTCTCTGCCTCCCACTCACATCTGATGGATGGACGTGAGCAGAAGGCAGAAAGCAAGGAAAGGGTGTGTTGCTCCCTCCTCCAGCTCATTCCCATCCATTGCCTGTCTCAGTCGAATTATGAATGAACGTGAGCTGGAAGCAATCAGAGCATATCCTGGGTGACGGCGGGGAGAGAGGAAGGGAGAAGGATGGCAACAGTAGGCCAGCGTGAGCCCCCACTGGGGGCAGGGCAGCTCTGTGCACTCCTCATTGCAGGAACCCATTTATGCTGAGCTGGCTCTGTCCTCCTTTCTCCCCTCCAATATCAACACTTATCTGCTGGACACCAAAAGTGTGTGTGCAAAGTGGGGGTAAGAAGACATGATCCATGCCATTGATCCATCTTAAGAAGGCATGATCCATGCCATTGATCCATCTAGATCAGCACTGTCTAGACTAACTGGTAGCAGATATTTCAGATCCTCAGATAGGGGGTCTTTCACACCCATACTCGGAGATCCCAAAGGGCTGCACCTGGGATCTTCACATGCAAGGCATGTGCTCTCCTCCTGAGCTATGTCCCCTTGCCAGTTTTGCATATCCTCATGTGTATAGTCTTGTGGGTTGGGGTGAGGGGTTTCCCATGTGCACAGTTCTGTGGGTGACAGATGAGGGTTTATTTTCCCAGTAATTGGGACGAGGGCAATGGTCTGTCTAATTTTAGGTATTGTATGTGTGGGAGAAGACAGAGTAGTGGAAAGAGAGAAAGGGGGAGCACTGGTAATGAAAGAGCAGAAGAGGTGGAATGAGAGTGTTTGAACAAGGCAGCTACAAATACTTAACATATTGTTGTCAATGAGGACTGCCATATTAAGGATTCAAACCCAATGTTTTCAGAGAAATGGTGGGTTTTGAGCAGCTATTTGAAGGACAAGAGAGATGGCACCATGTGAAAGTTCTGAGGGGGCGTTCCAGGCATAGAGGGCAGCATGTGGTGGAATCTATGCCAAATAAGGACACACTGCAAATCTTGATCTGTTCTTTCGGCTCCCTGTGAATTCTGCTCAACAGCCTGATGGATGGAGATTGTGAGGGGGACAGGAGATGTGCAGCAGTAGAGACAGATGGGGAAGGGGGCAGAAACAAGCTTGGTGTCACAGGCACTGCCAGGTTCCCAAACACCATGACTGCAGAGCAGAAAACTTTGGGATTGTTCAACCAATGAGTTGCTTGCAGTCCCAGGTCCTCTCGTAGGACTATACTTTTAAGTAACTGGACTAGATTATTTAGAGTGATGCAAGACGGTAGTAACAGAGATGGATTAGACTATACTATAGTGCTGAAGAGAAGGAGGCAGCTTCTGCGACAGCTGGGGGCCCTGGAGAGGACTGTGGCTGAAGGAGTGAGACCTTGAAGGAGGGGGTCCAGATATCTTTCAAATATATATATATCTCCCCCCCCCCCGCATTGATCAGGGGCTGGAAAGGAACTGAAGGGGATGTGACAAGCTGTCCGGATGCCCCAACTCTCACATCTACATAATTTATATCAGTTTAGAATTCATCTTTTCCTGATGAAGTTATCTTAGTGCAGACTATTGACCTTTTAAAAGCACAGAATAGCTCATCTGTTTGAGGTGATCACATTCAAAGCACATGATCATTCAAAACCAGAAACAATAAATAAAAGCACAATCGCTTCAGAAAGCTATTGCACCAGACACAGCCAAACAATCTATCATCACTGTCTTAAATTGCCCCATAAGCATTTCTTAAAAGATGAAACTGAATTGTTTTTGAAAGGTTAAATAGGAGTACCACCTCAAGGAGGTCATTCTGTGGCTTTAGAACAGGCCTGCTCAACTTAGGCCCTCCCAGCTGTTTTTGGACTACAACTCTCATAATCCCCAGCCACAGTGGCCAATAATGAAGAATTATGGGAATTGTAGGCCAACATCTGCATGAGGGCCAAAGTTGAGCAGCCCTGCTTTAGGAGCTACCACAGAAAAGGCTCTGCTATACCCACTCTGATCTCTTTAACTGTGTGGATTCTGAGGAGGGCCCTCTCCACAGTTTTTATCCAGTGGAGATAATGTCATCAGATTGGAATTCCTATGGGAAAACACTCTTTAGTGTTTGTCAGAGGAAGGATAGGAGGAATGCAAATGTGATAGATAATTCTCTGTCAATTCACCAAACTATATTAGCCAATCATCTCTAAGAGCCACTGCCATGGAAACCTTTCATGAAATCTGATGCTAAATTACAAGGCAATAATCTCATCCTTCCAGTTGCCTCCCTCTTGTAAGAGCTTTTTATTCTTAAAAACCCATCATAAAATAAGCATCTGTCATCCTGCAAAAAGAGCCACAGACATAAAAGAATAAGTCTGTTTAAAACAATATTTCTTAAATTCATAGCTAGAACACTTCCTATCCATATCTATGCAGCAAAAATAAAATAAAAAACCAACAATGTAAAGCTTTAAAGGCTAGGATATATGACACTGTGGCACAGAAGAGCTTCCAGAACCATGGACAGCTATCTTTACTCCAGAAGCCCAGAACATGCAGCACCATGGACAATGTTCTTTACTTCAGAAGCCCAGAACATTCAGCACCATGGACAGCGTTCTTTACTCCAGAAGCTCAGAACAGCTAAGCAACAGTCCTCTTTAGATCACTGTGTGCACATTTGGCCACTACCTGTTCCACCATTCATCAGCCAATGCCAATAAAGTCTTGGTCTGAGGGGGAGTTTTCTGAGAAGACCAAGAGCTCCTAAGCCCATGAGGCAGGATCTGAAATAAATTAGACAAGCTAGTCATTATGATCCTATGACCCATTAATTTCAGTGGGACTTAGTCATGACTTAGCCTGTCCACATTCTTCAAAAGATGTGCTGCCAATGTCATCTGCCCCACTCACTGGCTACATTCTTTATATATAACCCCCTGCCCCTCTTTTGCTATCTCCTTCTGTCAAGAGTCAGGGAGAGCCAGGTTGAGCCAGAGTTGGCAACTGTAGGGGACTGGGCTTGGCCCAAGGGCATCCAGCAGCAGACCCCTGAGAATATAGGAATGTCTCAGTATCTCTCAAGTAGAATGGGAGACTACATGTGTGAGCTCTTTAAGGTTTTCTCCTTAGGGGATGAGGCTGTTCTGGGAAGAGCACCTGCTTGTTTGCATGCATAAGGTTCCATGTTCCCTCCCTGGCAGCATCTCCAGATAGGGCTGAGGGAGACTCCTGCCCGCAACCTTGGAGAAGCTGCTGCCAGTCTGTTCAGACAGTACTGAGCAGATGGACCAATGGCCTGACTGCCATAGGCAGCCATAATCTGCCATAGTCTGCAAACAGCTTCCATAACACAGTTTATGTTTCTATGTTTTCTTAATTTATAGAATGCCCCTCCCCTTGGCCTCATGCAGAGGGGAGGGCGATTTGTCCCAGCCACCCTGCACGAGGCCAGAAAAGCAGCCTCATTGGTTGGGAGCGGGGAAGGGGCGGGGCTTGGGCCGTTGGTCGAGCCGTCCCCGCCCCAAACTCTCATTCTTTTCTGGGCGTTCCGCACCCTCCCTTCCCTGGTTCAGAGTGGGTCTAGGACTGGTCGCCCTTCGGGGGGCTGAGTAGGAATTTTTTGCTCCCAACGCATTGGCCACTGTTGGGTTTTTTTTCACCTACTCCCTTCTGTTTTCAGGTGTTTAGCTGACTCAGGCAGGTCACAGCTTGGCAGGAACACTGCGGACTGGGGGGTAATTTGAGGAATAAAGCATCAGTGAGCACCTTTGGATATTTAACTGGTGGGTTGTTCAATCGCTCCCTTGTGGTTTGTGCAGCCCAGGGAGATTGATTCACCATGACACCGGCTTCGGGAACTCACCAACCCTTGGGCTGCGCGGTCCGGGGTGGATAAAAGCCTAGAAGTATTCAGGCCCCTTTTAAAAGGGGTTGGCCTTGAAGGTAAGGGACAGGTTGTACCTGCCTCTTTCCTGAGCCAAGGTGTGTCACCCTTAAAGGCGCAGGGAGGGAGGACGGAGTCCCAACCCAGCCTTGTTAGGCCCGCACTGTTACTTGAGGGTGATTAATCGCCCTTTGATGTCAGTTCTGTAATTGGTTAAATAAAAGTTGTGGCCCTTTACCCAAAAAATGAATTCCTGTCTCAGAGTCTTTTTTGGACTGGGGTCTGGGGACAATAGAGCAGGTTGGGCACTATTATATAACCACCAAGTGTTAGGCTATTTTACTTCTCCAGTAAAGACACTTTAGGAGATCTGTGATGTATTCTTTGTCACATATACTAGGACAAATTCTGATCACATAAGAACACTAGTTCTTATATAATAAAATCAAATCTGATTATTAAAGGGTTGTCTGTTTGTGAGAATTAACATTTTCCCCATTAAGCATGTGTTTTTTCTGATCTGATTTCAAACTATGCTTACAGAAATAATATCTTGTAGGGAAAATTTACCAAAGACCAGTAAATATTCACCATTTTGGATGCAGAGCATATCAAACTGAGGACATTGTGCATTATATTTCATATTGTACTTTGAATAATTCAATTAGGAAATGGTTTGTTTCTTATTTGCAAAGGTATTTAGATAGACAATCAGATGTTGGATGTTTGTAGATGTGGATAAGTTTGTTACTTACAGGATTGCATTGTTCTCATTAGCAGCAAGAAAGTTACAAGCTAATTGTGTGTCAAAATTATGTAGATTGTTAGGGGATTTTTCTAATTTTACTGGGAATAATTTTATTAATGTTTGTTTTTCAGATTTGTAGACTACCAAACTTCTGTCTCTGGGTGGTTTACAACATCAAACAGATTAAAATGATAACCACTTAAAAAAATTTAAAACCAGTACAGTTAAAATGTTTTGGTGAAAAAATGTCTTTAGACTTTTTAAAAGTTGTCAGAGATGGGGAGGTTCTTATTTCAGCAGGGAACACACATTCCAGAATCACAGGGCAGCAACAGAGAAGTTTTTTTTCTCAATGATAAGTATTTTATAGTTTTAAATTGTTAAAATTATTATTTTATTTTATTTGTACATTTCTTCATGTTGTAATGGCCATTCATGAAGTGTAATGCTGATCTATGATTTAATCTTTAGTTTATCAACAGAAAACTGTATTTGGTATTTGGATGAATGTTTTAAAGGGGACTCTTGTAGGGGTGTGCACTGAACTGTGTTTGGCAGTTTGGTTCGAATTCAAATCAAGTTTGAATTGAACCAGCTGGCGGTTTGGTCAATTCAATTGTATCAGGTCAAACAGTTTGACCCAGTTCAACAGTCCGAAGGGCTATGCTTGTAAAAAGGAATCTGGTAAGGATTCCCTTTACAAGCAAAGGGATGGACAGTAAGAAGGCACCTTAATGGCAGCTGCTCCTCTTAACCCTGGTGCTCCCCCTCCAGCAGTACAGCCTGTGTGGTGGTGCAATTCCGGCCTCCACACATGCACGGGGGCCATTTGCATGACCTCTGTGCATGTGCAGAGGCCTTTTGAATGGTCACACAGATTTGCATGGCCAAGCAAATGGTCTCTGCATGTGTGCGGAGACCATGTGTGCATCACACAAAATGGCCACCACGCATGCATGGAGGTGAGAACCATACTGCTGCCACATGGGCTGAACTACTAGCGGAGCCACAACCAGCACCAGTAAAGTGCCCTTTCACCATTCCCCAAGCTGCCCTTAGAAGATGTCTAAAGGATCCCTCCCACCCCTTTGCTTGTAAAGGGGAATCCTCACTAGATTCTTCTTTACAAGCATAGCCCCTCAAACCATTGACCCAGGCTAAACTGGGCTGTAACAGACTGGGCCTGGTTCAGACAGTTTGAGCTCAGACCAGCTGCCATTTTTGAGGCCAGTTCTGTTCAAGTTCAAACCGGTAGAACTGGGCCAATTTGAAAGGAACCCAGCTCAACTTGAACCAGTTCTGTACACCCCTAGTCTCTTGATTTTCATATGTTAAAAGTAATCAGCTCTTAAGCATTGTTCTGCTCCTAGACTCCTCTCCTATGAAACTCATAGTTCTCATCAATGTTCTCGTGTATAGAAGTCTTAGTGAAACTATTGTGTCCAGTCACCTTATACAGATTTTGCAGCAAATTATGTATGGTCCAAAAACAATATAAATAGCTATAAGGCTAGAAGAGATAAAACATATGGAAGAACAAACCTTGCTGAGAAAGGATCAGCAGGGCTTCTGCAAATGGAAAGCAAGTTATACTTCAGCAACCTGTTGAAGTTCCATAGATGATTCAATAAAGATTGTATACTCAGATTTTTAAAATTAAAAATCCCTTTTTAAAAGGAAGCAATAATAGGGTAAGAAGTCAGTTTCACTTAGGGCTCAGCAATTAGTGTAAAAGCTGACAGCAAAGGCTGAACTTAAGCTGACAGTTTCCACAACAGAGAGAGGGAAGCAGTGGGGTTCTCCAATGAATCTATATTAGTGCTATTTATTCATGAATGCTTTGAAGTCAAAAGTCACCCATGAGAGAGCCACGTTTGCAGCTAACAGCAAATTATTTAGGGTGGTGAATTCCCAAGCACTCTGTGAAGTGCTCCAGAAAGATCTCTCAAAAATGAGCAGCTGTGCAACAGAATGGTAAAGAAGTCTTGATGCGAGAAATTGCAACATTATGGAACAAAATATTCTAAATTTCCATGTACATTGATGCGAACTGAACTGGTAGTAACCACCTGGAAAAAAGATCTTGGGGTCATAGAAGGAGCTCACTGATCATGTCACCTGCTCTGCAGTGGTAGTGAAAAAGATCAATTCAGGAATATTATTGGGAATTATTAGGGTTGCAAATGAAAGCATAACAGCACAAACCAAAATGCCATTATATAAATCAACAGTGCCCGCAAAACTGGTGTCCCCCCAAACACTGCCCAGTTTTAGTAATCCTTTCTCAACAAAATTATTGTAGAGCAGGAAAACACACAAGAGCTCCCTCTTTCTCTCCTAATACTAGAAGTAGGGGCCATCTGATGAAATTGACCTCAACTATGGGTTCATGTTTTTAATAATGCGAAGTTCTGACATTCACTATATAACACACCTGATTAAAAAGTCCTCGTGCTTTTGCATAAGTTTGCATCCTATTTTCAGATCTTCTCTTAAAACAATCCCTTAGTTATGTATAATGAACATTTCCCAAATTAGTTGGGTCACTCCATTTATCAACTCAATTACTTCCTGCTCACATAATTCTATCAAAAAATTAAATTGGTCACCCATCTCTGAAAATTAGAGGAAACTGTACATGATCCCAAGCCTTTCTTCTGCCCCCAATAATTGGAAATGTTAAAAAAAAAATACACCCAAAGCAGAGTATATATTGGTCTCCCCTGCCCCATGAAATTAAAACATTCGTGAATGAAAAAAAGTCTTTACAATATTCTTCATTCTCTTCACTTTTAAAAATATATAATTCAATTCCACATATTTGCTCAGATACCCAAAAATCCACCACCAAAAGTTCATTGCTTCCACACTTGTTCTGGGAGAAACAAAGAAGATGTTATAAACCACAAAGGAGACTTACATGCTTTCCCTGGCTTTCTAAATGAAGTTGCTAGATTTTACATCAGTCCAAAGAGAAACCCATGACATCCCAGTGCGTCTCCAAATGATGAAAAAAAAAAAATCCTACCAATTGTACTCCTTTACAATTTCCCTTCTGAGCATTTTCTTCTCCAATCTGCCCAAGATCAATCCACAAGAGAGGGCGTTCTTTGTACGTGGGGTGTGTATAGAAGAAGGGAAGGGTGACTGGGGAGAGGAAGGGAAGAGGGTGTGTTTGTTTAGATGTTGAAAGTGACTAATGCGGTTTTGCATGATCTCCTGGGGAAAACTGTAACCTGAGTAAGCAGAGTTAGGAAGGCTCCTCTTTGGCTCTTCCTTTGAAACATTATTCATACTCCACAGAAGGGAGAGTCCTTCTTGGGGAAGAGATTCATTGCCTTGCACTGGACCAAACAATTAAAACCATGAAGGCAAGAAAATTTGGTTCATCCTCTTTAGAATCAATACTTTGGGGAAATATCCTTTTGGGATTTTTTTTTTTTAAATATGTACTATCTTCCAAAATTCTCCAGCAAGGATTTTCAATGCAATAGTGTTTTTGAGTGGGTCCTTCCCAGCTACAGATCTCTGCACCATTCGTCAATCCACTCTCAAGACTCAGGGCAACTTAATTAATTAATAGCCTCGAGACAGAGTGAGAAGACAGATATGCAAGTCCCTCTTTGAAGAACCTGTGTGTACCTAAGCATCCCTTTTTTGCCCCAGCCTATATCTTTAAGTGAATTACAGATATACAAGCTAGGCATGGCAACACTCTGTACTGTAACTTCTTCCATTGGTGAAAGAGTACTCAAGAAGAAGAAAGAAGGTGGACCCAGGAACTAAAGGCCAGCAAAAAGGCAGGTGATCTGCAAAAGGTGTGGTGGAACCTGTTAGAGAAGATGCTCCATAAAGCGTGCGATGCCTAATGTATTCTGAACGTACAGCATTATTTGTCATCTTTTCATGCTCATGGTGTACATGGTTCTCTAGCCTCTCCTCTTTTCTCACAACAACCTTGCACCGTACGTTAGGCTGAGAGACAAGGAAGCAATTCACACGAGCAGCAGAAACTGGGCTAAGGGAGCTCCACTAACCCCCCCTTTTTGGTTGTGTGTCTGTCGCAGCAGACACACTCAGGGAGGGGGGACCCCAGGAATGCACTGCACACTCACATGGTGCATTACTGGGGCTCGGGGTGGGTGGGGCTCCACACGGTGGCACCTCCCTGTGCCCGACCCCCAGAGTTGCTGAGTGAGCCACAGGCAGGCGCAGCAGCGCCCGAGCAAAGCCATTGCTCATCTAGGCAGACAATCCACCCACCCAGCAATGGGCTGGTGATTGTCTGTGGGGAGAGCAAGTCAAACCCACTCTCTTAATTGTGAAGAGCCTCAAGCAGTTGCTGTCTTCTATTTGCTACCCTCCTTCTGCCACTTTCATATTTTTCTTTCCAGATACAAACCCTTTTATAGGGTGAGTGTGTGTGTGGGGGGGGGGATTTACATCTGTATGAGAGAGACTGAAAGAAGGTAAAGTGCCAAATGATCCCAGCCACTTTCTATGTTCCTCTCACCGTAATGGAAATTACAAGTGGCTATTTTGTTTTATTCATTTATTTATATTTACTTAAAATATGTATCTACCGCCCAAAATGCAAGTCTCTAGGCAGTTTACAACCAAACAATAAAAACAGATAAAAAGATTAAAACGTTACAACAATTAAAATTTAAAATGTTAAAACTATTAAAAACACAATTAAAACAATATCTAATTAAAAGCCTGGGTGAACAAATGTGTCTCGACCGCCTTTTAAAATGTTATAAGAGATGGGGAGGCTCTTATTTCAGCAGGGAGCGTGTTCCAAAGCCTCAGGGCAGCAACGAAGAAGGCCCGTCCTTTCATTTTTTAAAAGATGTACTCGTTGCCTTTTTAGCCAAGGCAAACCAAGCTGGCCTGTAGCCTAAACTAAAATGATAAAAGGTAATATTAAAATAAACATGATCAAATATGTCTCTGCTTTACTGCCCCTTTCTGGGCTGCCACTAACAGAAATCTTGTTAGGGGTGTGTGTTTCGTTTCGGATACAAAACGTTTTGTGCCCCAAAACAGGTCATTTCGGCTGTTTTCTAGCCGAAACAAAACACCCAATGCTCAAAACAGAAAATTTTGTTGCCAACACAATATGTCCCTGTTTTGGATACAAAATGTTTTGTTGTTTCAGCTGTTTTGGAACTCCATTTTGCAATCGCGAAAAGTCTTTCTCCTTCAGTCTCCATTTTGAGTTTTGACGTCCGTTTGAATTTCTGGCCCTTCCAGCCTGCAGATTGGCCAGCGAAAACATGGGCTGATCTGCTGGCAATTGCCTCCTTATTCCTTTTAAGGAAATTTAAGGGTAAAATTTACTCTCATTGGCCAGTGGGGCAGTGTGCATTTACCCTCATTGGCCAGTGGTGCTCATAACATTGTCCAGGACCACTTCTACATGAGTTTTATCATTCCAGTGACTTCTGAGTTATTTTAGCATGACATCCTAGTTTAACATAACTTAAATAACTTCAGGTAATTTGTTTTGAAAGCCATTTTGGAAACAACAGCCCAAGAATCCTCCCCTGCTAACTGGGCAAAGAGGCACCTTTTACCATGGTGATTCTCTTTATTTAGCAGGGGGAGAGTAACTGGCCCTATCCACCCCCAGCACAGTACTTCCAGTGACTGTTGCTGGTGTGTGTGTTATGTTTCTATTTAGAATGTGAGCCCTTTGGGGACAGGGATCCATCTTATTTGTTTGTTATTTCTCTTTGTAAACCGCCCTGAGCCATTTTTGGAAGGGCGGTATAGAAATCAATTATTATTATTATTATTATTATTATTATTATTATTATTATTATTATTAATCCAGAAAACTAGCATCCCAAACAGCCCCAAAACAAGGTCCTAGAGCAACAGCCTCCTCCAAAAGTACAACAAAAAAGCTACATTTAATGTGAAACCTGGAATAATATAGTAAGAGGAGTCATATAGACTTCCAGGGAAAAGGTATCCCAGGGAGTGTATCTCCTTGCCCTATGGGATACCTTTTCACTGTAGGTCCATATGACCCCACTAGTCACAAAAGGATGCCAGCATGGCTAACAAGTAGAGTCAGGGAAGCTATAAAAGGGAAGAAGACTCCCTTTAGAAAATGGAAGTCCTGCCCAAATGAAGAGAACAGAAAGCAACATAAACTCTGGCAAAAGAAATGCAAGGAGACAATAACGGGTGCAATGAGAAGCTTTGAGCAGCATATAACTATAAGTGTCAAGGGGAATAACAAAAACTTCTTTAAAGATATCAGAAGCAGAAAACCACCAGTGAGGTGGTTGGACCATTAGATGATGAGGGTGTGAAAGGGATTATTAAGGAGAATAAGGAGGTTGCAGAGAAACTGGATGAGTTCTTTGCATCTGTCTCCATGGCACAGGATACACTCTGGAACAGAGCTTCTCAGGCTTAGAGGCTGAAAAACTTGGCCAATTTGAGGTGACAAGGGAGGATGTTCTAAATTACCAGAGCAAAGCCAATATCACGAGGAAGGCTGTGGGTGGCCCCTCCTGAGTTTTTGGTTTTCCTTAAAGATTAAAGCAGCAAGCCTCTAGCCCTTTTACTGTACCCTGCTAACTGAGCAAAAAGACACCTTTTTAAAGTGGTAATTCTCCTTATTGAGCAGGGGGAGATTGAGCAACTGGCCCGATCCAGCCCCAGCACAGCATCCTTCTATGACTGTTGCTGGTTTCTAATGTTTCTGGGAGCCCTTTGGGAACAGGGGACCATTAGTTAATTTCTATGTAAATTGCTTTGGGAACTTTTGTTGAAAAGCAGTATTCATATACTTATAGAGATATAAGGCAAAGTATGCAGAGATTAGTTCTACCAAATTGCTCACTAAGGAGTAAGCCTGTTCCCTCCTTCCATCCAGTGTTAAGCATACATAGAACTGGGCAGTCTGTCTCCCTTGCAGAGTGGAAGAGAGAGGAGAGAGGCAGCAGGCCTGGGGGAGAACAAGTTGGCAAGAGAGAAAAAGATGGCAGACAGAAAGAGGGGGGAAGGAAGGAGCAGGATGATGCAGCACCAAAAAGCCAAACGGAAAAGGGGCAGGGAGGTCTCAAAGATGCTGTATAACAAGCAGTTCTGTGTCCTACAATGAAACATCTGCGTGCTGCAGTTCAAGCTTAAGAGAACTTGTGTTAAGAAATGGAGAATGATATTAGATTGTGGAAAGATTATTTATAGCTCAGGTTTAACAGAGGAACATACGACATTTTTTGATATATGCTTTGCATTTTTAAAATTATTGTTCTTATATATATTTGTGAATAATATTTGATAAATTGTCTTCACAGTTGCTTCTGTGAAGTTCTCTCTTAAGCCTGAAACGCGTCAAGCAAGAGATGTTATACAGAACTGCTTATTATACAGCAAGGCTCTTCTCTCACACAGCTGAACTCTGGCTAGGGACACCCAGCCTGGGTTAGGCTGCATGTGAGAACTGCTGGGATTTGGCCCAATCCCAGCACCACCTAGCCTGACTGCTAGCCGAGGAGCCAGCACTTCTTAAACTAGGGGCGGAGCAACCGTTGGGCGAATGGGTTCAAAGAACCTGGGCCGCCAATGGAAAAGGCCGCCGACGCCCCATGGCTGGGCTCCAGAGGAGCCCAGAATGAACTCCCCCCCTCCCACACCCAGGCTGCTGAGAACCCGGGCGAAAAATCTGCTAATTATTTCAGGCAGTGCCGTCTGCGTGGCTTTAAGGTTGGAGGAAGTAATATCAATAACCTGTGCTATGTTAATGACACCACTCTGACAGCTGAGAATGTGGATGATCTGCAAGCTCTAGTAATGAAAGTCAAGGATCACAGTGAAAAAATTGGACTATGATTAAATGTAAAGAAGACTAAACTAATGATAAGGTAGAGCAACCAGCCTCAGAATTGATAATGAAGACACTGAAGTGGTGGATAGCTTCTGCCTTTTAGGATCAGCCATCAACAGTCAAGGATCCAGCAGTCAAGAAATACACCACAGACTAGCACTTGGTATGGTTGCAATGAAGGCCTCAGAAAGGGTATTTAGATGCCATGACGTGTCTACACCTACAAAGATTAGAATTGTTCGGACCATGGTTTTCCCCGTGACACTCTATGGATGCAAAAGCTAGACTTTGATGAAGCAAGATAGAAAAAGTATTGAAACTATTGAACTTTGGTGCTGGGGAAGACTTTTGAAGATACCATGGATAGCCAGGAAAACAAACCAATGGATCATAGAACAAATCAATCCAGAATTTTCACTCGAGGCACAAATGACCTGGCTCAAACTATCAAACTTCAGACACATTATGCGAAAACCCAGCTCCCTTGAGAAGTCCATAGTCCTGGGGAAAGTTGAAGGAAAGAGAAGAAGGGGACAACCAGCAGCAAGGTGGATGGACTTGATTACAACAGCAATGAATGCACCACTGAGAGACCTTAAAGCAGGCTTCCCCAACCTGCGGCCTTCCAGATGTTGCTGAACTACAGCCCCCAGAATCCCTAGCCACAATTTATTGTGGCTGGGTATGCTGGGAGTTGTAGTTCAGCAATATCTGGAGGGCCACAGGTTGGGGAAGCCTGCCTTAAAGGCCAAGTTGAAGACAGATCATCCTGGAGAGAATCTATCTATGTGGTCCCTAAGAGTTGATACCAACATGAAAGCATTTAATCAATCAATCAATCAATCAATCAACCAGACTCCTAAGATTCTGGCTCAGACCCAGGGTTAGGCATCTGGAGTGAAAAGGTAGCAGTGAACTGAAGCCCTGTGCATTCTGAGCCTGGCACAATTCCTAGCATGCAGATGGGTGTGACTCTCAATAATACACCTCCAGTTTGTGTTGTTCTGCCAAGTGGTTGCAGCTGAGACAGTCCTTTCAGGAGGCAAGGCGAAGCAGTTTCCTTGGGTGGGTGCAAGGAGGGGTGGCAACCACCTGCCCCCCAACACCAGGTGTAACCCCATAGGCACTGTAAGAGATTCCCCTTCGGGGATAGGGGCCGCTCAGGGAAGAGCAGAAGGTTCCAAGTTCCTTCTCTCCAGATAGGGCTGAGAGAGACTCCTGCCTGCAACCTTGGAGAAGCTGCTGCCAGTCAGTGTGGACAATACTGAACGAGATGTACCAATGGTCTGACTCTGTATAAGGCAGCTTCCTGTGTTCCTTTGCCTCCCTTCCACTGCTGCCACCATCCTTCCTTGCACCACTGGGGCATGCTGTTTACTTTCTGATCCTCATCCACTGAGGGATACCATTTATTTGCCCTCTCCCCTGCCCCAGACAGGATAGGAATGTCCCTGCTGCCACTGCCTGGTGTGGTGGCATAACTGGAGTGCCCACATCCTCAGCAGCATGCTCTGAGAATTCTGAGCACCTGCCCACAGGTGGGGGTGTGCATCCTATTATCCTTTGCCCTGGGTAGCAGAATGTCTCCGACTGCCCTGAGAGCAATCCACAGGGCAGTTTTGCTTGCCTGCTTGGAATCCAAGAGCCTGGAACTAAGGAGACAGGGCTGTGAATTGCTCCTACCTTACAGCCGGGAAAGTCATTGTAATCAGGTGATGATGAAAGGCTGGCTGATTGCTTGAAAATGCATTGATTGCTTGATTGGCTGAATAATTAGCCATGCGAATATATTTGACTTCAAAGGAAGGAGTAATGGATACAGGACTTCAAATTTGGGGCAAGTCTAAAGGTATTTGGGAGATGCTGGCCATTAATATTCCTGTATGAAAAGCATCTTAGTTGCTATGCTTTTTCTACACCAAATAATGCTGGCATCTGGTTAGAGCTGTTATCCTGTGGAAATGTGACTCATTAGAACATAAGAACAGCCCTGCTGGATCAGGCCCAAGGCCTATCTAGTCCAGCATCCTGTTTTACACAGTGGCCCACCAGATGCCTCTGGGGAGCCCATAGGCAAGAGGTGAGGGCAAGAGGAGAGTTGCTCCTCTGCATTTAGAGGCATCTTGCCTCTGAGGCTGGAGGTGGCCTATAGCCCTCCCTCAGGCTAGGAGCCGTTGATAGACTTGTCCTTCATGGCCTTATCTAAGCCCTTCTTACAGCCATCCAGGATGGTGGCTGTCACCACATCTTGTGGCAGAGAATTCCATAGTTTAATTATGCGTTGTATGAGGAAAGTACTTCCTTTTGTCAGTCAAAACTTCCTCTTGTCAGACTCAGTATCAAAGGGGGGAAGCTCCTGTGGTCAAGGGGACTGTACACTTGTGTGTCTAGAAATATTTTCCATTCAGCCTCTCCAGAACTACACAGTACTCCAGACAGAATATCACCAGTACTGAAAACTGAATGACTGAACAGCCAGGGTACTGGCAAATGTATTAGAATTAGACTGGGAAGACCAATGTTCAAAAGCCCAGTCAGTCATGAAGTGGTGATTGGCCATTGTCTTTCAACTTTGCCTACCTCACAAGATTGTTGTGAGGATAAAATGAGATGACTTCATTGGTGGTGCTCTCAGCATTCTGGAAGAACAGGATGTGTCTGTGATAATTAACAGAATAAACATCACATTATTTACTGAGACTAAGAAATAACCATAGTAGTTCTGGTCTTTTGGACCAGCAGAGCACATGACAAAGTCATGTTTTCAACAATAACCTCCAAGTACCTTTGCATTTATTTATTAGAAGGTTTGTATTCCTCCTATCATGAAAAAAATACCCAAGGAGGTTGTTACAATAGGGAACAACATAACACACATGCATATAAATACACCATCCATCAATACACAGCAACAAAATGGAAAGAACCACCATAAGAAAACCCCAGCAATCAACCATAATATCAGAACCCAGAGGATACATTTACATTAGCTTTCAATTACATTAGCTTACATTACTTCGAAAGCTTTCTGGGGAAACTATGTTTTTGGTGCCATGCCAAAAAAGGCCCTGTCTTGTATTCTCACTGCTGAGCTTCACAGGAGGGAATTCAGTGTCTCTGGGGTTCATCGGCTAGGAATATATGTCAGAAGTCATTCCCTAATGTATCCTGTTCCCAAGCCATTGAGAACCAGCATTTTGAATTTAACTCAGAAACAATGTGTCAACCAATGAAGATGAAACTATATTGGAATTTCATGCTCCATCCAGCTCACAATCACTTTGTGAACATTTCAAAGGTATCCCCATATACAGCATATTACAAGAGTCCAATCCAAAGATAACTATGAATTACTGTAATTAAGTCTACTTTCTCCAGGAAAGGATGCCACTGGCATACCAGCCTAAGCTGGTAGAAACTGCCTAGATATCCAGAGGCATCCCCAAGTTGCTACCCTGCTCTTTGAATACAGCCTTCTCACCCTGGGTAGAGTAGGCTGTACAGTCAGTTGGCCTAACCAAGATGATTATCTTATCTCAATTAAATCACCATGTGTTAAATACTACCCAGTCCTCTACTAACCACAGACACCGTTAGATAATTTAGACAATCAAAGGTTGAATAGAAAATAGGTTTACAGACTTCCACCTGAGAGCAGGAAAATGCAAAAATGGCTAAATGCTAATTCTTGGAGAATGGAAGGGTGGCAACCCCAATACACATATCCCCCCACCCCACCCAACACACATACACCTTCTAGTGGAAAAAGAATCTTGGGGTTCTGTTTGCAGAAAGCAAGAATGGAGAGATGATGCTAAAAGGCTAAGCAATCCACTTGGGAATGGCACAGGGAGAAGCTTAATCGAAATGGACAATGTAAATACCGAGTGGATGGTAATGGACATTTGAAAGAGGAATTAATTCTTAAAGATGAGAAGCCTTTCAGTATTGTATGTGCTTACCGCTTGCAAGAACAACACTCATTAAAAGTAATGTATGGTTACAGCAAAACTTATATGAAGGACTCTATGGAGTTTGAATAGAGTCAAAGCCAATCCAGATGATAATTTATTTTTTTAAAATCAGGTTTGAACCAAATGCAAGAGTTTTCCAATGCAGTCATGAGGAACACAAAAACATAAGAGGAAACTTCTGGGATCAGATCAAGAGTTTCACCATTTTGTCTGTGCAAGTTTCCCCAATCTAAATCACATAACCCCCTGCCCTAATGCTGGTTCTCTTTCAACATCTTTCCCCATGGATTCACAGCAACTTTGAAAGGAGAGATAATTTAGGGGAGTGGGGAATACTTTTAAAAGCACAGAGAAATGAAAACATTGCTGCTTCAATCTAATCCTGAGTTCCTGTGATTGCTTTAATGTAAACATTAAAATGTTGGCAAATCCAGTAACTGGTCCCCCATGTATAGTTTGGTCCTTAGAAAATCTTTAGTCAGAAATCAAATCAGAACAATGGGTTCCCTAGTCTTTGGAAGAGTCTCTGATGACATTGTGTGCCTTTAACTAGGTTGAGTAGTCACCTAATTGGAAGGAAGCCCAAGGATGCCCCAAGTGGACAACTGGAATGGTGGCTCCAGAATCCTCTGCAACTTTGAAAGGGATCCTGGGATACACACCCTACCCATCTCCATGCTGTACTGCTTCTAGTCCCTTTACTTCAATGAGCCACATCTTGTTAGATCCCTTGGAGGAATTGAGCTGTAATTATCATTCATCAGCTTCTTTGTCCAGGAAAGGACTGAGATTTGGGAATCCCATTTCTGCATTAATCAGAGAATGAAAAATAAATGAGGGGGGTGCATGAGGACAGATATGTGAAATCTAAAATCTATTTAAATAGATAATAGGCATTGCAGGATAACAGGAAGTTACTTGCATCAGGAAAAAACATGCCAAAATTGACCAGTTACATTCACTAATCAGCTTTCCAAAATGCTTTAATGTGCATTATGAATATAGGGCATATTTTTCTCACCATCTCCTTCTGCAGAAGACAGCACCCCTCTTTATTCTGTTTTGCTTGATGATTTAATGGAGCTATATTATGAGCTTTGCAGGAAAATCAGAAAGAAGTATGCACTATTAAGATTATTTTTTCTGGAAGAAAAAAAGGGTAATTTGATTGCAAAAAAAGAAGCTTAGGACCTGAAATGGAGATTGCCCTAATGGAAATATATATGGAAATGCTTGGAATACTCCAAAAGTGCTATATAAATGCAAAACATAATAATAATATACTATTATTCCAAGGGATGGTTTTGTTTTCATTCATGAAAGCTACACATCTGCATATAAATCTTTTAAGGATCTAATAACAGGAACTCGCTTTACAGAGTAACAGGAAATGGCACACATAAGTGCGCCATGGACTCATTTGGTTACAAAACGAATCTTCAGCTCTTTGATGGCCTAATGCACACTGAAAAAGAATGAGGTAATTTGCTCAACACCCACTTAAGCAGAAGGAGGCAGGGAGGGGGTGAACCTTCCCTACTCTTAGTGTCTGGCAAAGCAATCTATTGGCATCAGCAACACTTAGAGAGATACGGTAAGCCCGTGCTTACGGGAGTGCAGACCAAAAAGAGGTCTTAAGCAACCCCCCGGAAAAGGTTCCACAAGCTTCCTGAAGTCTCTTCAGGCATTCGTAGCAAAATGCTGCACATGAGCACAGCATGTAAAACAGAAGTCCCACCAGTCATTTGCGGCCGGTCATTTGTGGTCAGTCCTTTGCAGCACTGTGCCACACATGCTTAAAGTGGTGTTTGTCTGAAGCGGTGCTTCTATGATCGGAAGGCACAGTGCCTCCCAGTCACTGAAGCACCCGCCATCACGGGTGCAGCGTTCGCCTCTTCAGACAAGCACCACTCTTTGAGTGACAGTGCACTCCAGCAAATGACTGATGGGGATGAGGTGCGTCTTCCAGCCTTTTTTTACACACTGTACCCACATACAGTGTTTTGCTAATAACTTTTGAAGAAAGCTTAGGTTTCTGCTCATTGCTTATTCAAAAACATTTTTTATCCTCCCTGACATCTGTGGTGGCTTACAAAGATCCAAGAGCACTATTATAATGGCATGATTAAAAAATTCCAATTATTAATAATAGGATGTGTACTGAAGACATTTTAAAACAGCAGATAGGACAATAGATTCAGCTTCCTCTCTTAGCTATTATAGTCCTGTGCAAAAAGATGGGCCTTTACGGTTTCTTTAAGGAAAACCAACTGTGAGGGATGCTAACTTTGTGGAGCCATGATGAAAAGGCCCTGCTCCTTTCAGCAGTGGTTTTAACTTCTCTGGACAAAGGCATTTGGAGCAAGGCCTTCCCTGAAGATGTTAACGGATGGGTGGAAAGGCTGAACAGGGAGATGCAGTGTCCACAATGTCGCTGATTGTATCTCTAAGATAAGCTTAGAAGCCAGCAAGGATTTGACTGGATATGAGCGCAGTCACAGATTTAAAAAAAAAATTGGCTTAGCCAAAGTGAGAGTTGGATGCCTGTCCCCCAATCAAAGTCCCAGTGGCAGGTCGGTGGCAAGGGACAAGAATGAGTTGTGCAGAAAAACCGAATGATATCACAAAAGACAAGTGGATGGGGGAAACTCAATAATTCACTCATCCAGGGAACTGACATGAACCACCTGATCATGAACTATCTAGTTACTGTTAGAGAGTTCAGGAGAAGAGATTTCTTTATCTACCCTCACTTCTGAGGAAGTGCACAGGTAAGGAGAGCACTGCTGATTAATACTGTGTGGAGACATGGAATTAACGTTCCAGAGCCGATTCATCCTCATCCTCCTAAGACTTATTATTTATTTATTTAATGTATTTGTATACTGCCCCAAACCAAGGTCTCAGGGCGGTTCACAACAAAGCACTAAACAAACCATTAAAATCAATTAAATGCTAAGGACAGTTTAAAGCAAAAATAATTTTGCATTAAAAAAAAACAAGAGGTGGTCAGATCTTGGCTGTCCCATGTCATATGTAGTTTGTACCTAATAGGATGAGCTGCCGGGAGTGGGGGTGGGGTGCCCGGGGTGTCAGATGTCCTAGGCTTCACATCTTATCTCAGCTATGGACTGCAGCAGGATTATTCATCCTCTCTTCTCAGGGAATGCTGGGAATTGAAGCTGAGGGGCAGGCCTAGGGAGCTTAGAATTTTCGGCATCTCACCAAACCAGAGGAAAGCAATGAATTCAGACAGTATTAAATCAGGTGGTATAACTTTGTAATGCTTTGAATTACAGGTGAAGTAGCTAGGACAGGAGGTGGGAATTTCATATTCTAGAGCAGGCCTGCTCAACTTTAGCCTCCTGCAAATGTTCCTACAACTCCCATAATCCCTGGCTATTGGCTACTGTGGCTGGGGATTATGGGAGTTGTAGTCCAAAAACATGGGGGTGGGGCTAAGTTGAGCAGGCCTGTTCTAGAGGAATAGGGTGTGGATTCTTCCTTTTGGGGATTTTCCAAACCTAACAAATAAATATGGAGACTAATGCTGTAATCAGTGGAAAGCAGTGACAACTTCCACAAGTTATGGCTATCATGAAGTCTATGATACTTCATGATTTCTGTAGTTGGGAGAGCATGGAGTTTGTTGGACACTCCATATAATGTGTGCCAAACGCCTTTATGCTTCATACCTTAGAAGATGCTGCCACCTAAAGGTGTTTGTTGCACTATTATTAACCAAGCTGTGAGGCAGAATAACTGAAATAGCCAGTCATGAATAGAATAAGCAGGTTGGTCCACAGCCCAGAGCCCATGAATGTCTGAAAGGCCCCCACAAGCCAAGCTCCAAACCAATGCATACTGTGGAGGCTGTGCTCCAAAAATCCCTGGAGCACAGATAAAGGAGAGACGTGTATGTGAGGCCTATTGCTGACTGGGCAAAGTCATTTTTGCATAGATTACACTTCTAGGAAAGTTCAAGAAATAAAAGATCTGTCACAGAATTCTATATTAATGTGCTTGTAAATAAGAAGTGAAAGAACAGTTTGAATTCATCAGATGTCAACTTCAAACTTCATTCATTTTATTTTATAATGAACATATGTGATAAATTTGAATCTGAGAAAGATCTTTTGCTTTTCTTGGCCATTGTGTCATTTATTGAGTGTTAAAAATCTGTTAAGAATGATTAAAATATTAATGGTTAATTAAGAATTTCTGCTCATTAAAAATACAAAAAAGTCGCTAAGTGGGTCACTAAGCATATTCCAGTGTAAAAGGTAGTGCATTCTGCTAATTAAAGTAGCAGGAGTGTGTATGCAAAATTTGATTTCTGTAGGTCATCGGGAAGTATGACTTTATTTTTCACAAACAAACAAACAAATTCTTCAAAATATATAATAGAGGGGTCTGGTGCCTGAATACCTGCTCTCCTAGGAGCTGCAGAAATGCATAACAGGCATGCTCACAGTATGAGAAGAAGATATTCCAGATATGCCACACTCCATTGCACCCTGGCAGTCACCCCCTCCTCCAGGAAGAGCACTGTGTGTTCTTCTGAACAAGGACAATCTTGAGAGTATGGCCACAGGACTCTTGTCTGGGAGCCCACAAAAGCCTGACCCTGTTGCCACTCCCTTTCCCCCCTCATTTGATATAGCGATTAGCGATGCAAGGCTTGTACTTGAAGTTGAACTGCTTTATGGTTAAGCACCTAAAAAGTAATCCCCAGCACCCACAATTCCCATTAAAAACAGCAACAAATCTGAGAATCCATTTTTTTTATTTAAGTACTATAGTTTGTGAAATATCCACTGTTATAATATAGATGAAACAGGTACATTGGTTTGCTTGTTTATGCAAATATTCATACATATGTATCACGTTGATATAAGAATGTTCATTTCTCGTATGAAAACATTAAATGAATGCATGCAGTCCGGCTCCTACATGTAGAGATAGGCAACGATTGCATTGTTTTACAGCAGTTGTAATACAGTATTTATACCCAGATAATATAACTGGCATGTTGTGCAAATATTTTTATGCATGGGAACTTAAAGTTCATGTTAAGGGCGGGGTAACTCCTATTCAATAAAAACTAATTTGGATTCAAAGAGAGATATCTCTTCCTAGCCACCATGTCTTTTCTTACTACTAACACTCCTTTAAGAGTCAGAACTTAATCTTGAAGCCACAGCAAATCTTGAACTGGTGACCTGAAGAATATCCTTCAGAAATCCACCATCCAGAAAGTCAGATGATACTCCCCGACTCTATAATAATTTTCAGGTCAAATTTGCTAGTTGGTCTGGACAACTGGCCAGATCACCTTTGCTGGTCACAGACCAGTTTTGCCTTAATGGACAACTGAACTGGAGAAGAATCTGCACTTTCTTGTCCCCAAGTTAGTCCAATAGTAGCCTCCATGCCTCAGACCGATATTTTTCTGAACAGCTGGGCACTCTCCAGAAATATTTTTGAAAAGGCATGAGGGTACTCTGGAAGCATGCAGAGATAAGAGTTAGGACATTAATGGTTCATGTTTTAGAATAGCAAGAGTCCCTAATAGCCATCAAAGCTCATTTTTTTTACAACTTCTCCAGTGATCTATAGGATTCCCAAAGCAATATGCTAAAAAGCCTGGTCATTAAAAAGTTCATAAAAGGTAAGCAACACCCCCCGCCACACACACACACAAATACACATCTTTCCCCCCTTCAAATATTATGGATAACCCTTTAACTGTGATTGATGTTGCAATCTTTACTTCTGCTGAGGAGTTTTCCTACAATCATCAGTGAAAAAGCCATGCAGTTTAATAAAGGTGGCTATAATTGCAGCCTCCTGCTGTAATTATTGTTGCATTATTACATTCCCTGGAAAAGTATGATGTGCCAAGAGAAACAGTGAGTTGTAAGTCACTTGGTGGCATTTCTACTATCTGTGATTATCATCTGAGGAATGTTATCGGTGGTACCTGAGACATTACTGTAAGATGGAGGAATAGATATAGAAGATGGACTTTGGGATCTGACTGACTGACTGTCTTCACTTGCATTCAGCCTGAATTCAGAGCCACCTTCCTCCTCAGGAATGTCTTCCAAGGGTGTATGAGCTTCCCGTGTCACACGTTGAAGTAGGTGCATCCTGAAAGCCCTCTGAATAATGATGGCCGCTTCATCTTGTTTCCGCCTGAGAGTTGTTACGATGGGTTCATAGGCTATCTTCTTTGGATACTTTCCCTCTATCTGGGTCTCAAGAGCATCCATTTCCCCAGTCTCTCCCAGAACCCTTTTGGTGAAAGCAAACAAAATATCCAAGCAGTGAATTTTACTTCCATTGACCATTGGAAGATCCATTGCTATCAGCTGCTGTCTGTTTGGTTTTGGGATACGTAAGGGTTCCACCAGAGCATCAGCAAAGTCTGAAAGCGCTGAATAAGTAATAAATTGGGTTGCTTGAGGATCAAATTTTGCCCAAGTCTCATAAAAAATGTCAAAGTCGTCTTCATCTAGTGGTTCTGTGCTTTCTTCAGAGGCAATACTGAAGTTCTCTATGATGACAGCAATGTACATATTAACGACAATAAGAAATGATATAATGATGTAGCTTACAAAATATCCAATTGCTACACCATTAGTTACAGAGGCACGATTTAGGTGCATCATAGTTACATTGGGAAAACAAGAAGCGTTTATACTGTCCAGCATATCATGAAGAAGTCCATCCCAGCCAGCAGATGTGGTCATTTGCAAGAGGCAAAGCATACTGCCACCAAAAGTTTGGAAGTTGAAAATGTTGTCAATGTGATCCCCACACCCTGCACAAGCAAAGTTTTTCATACCAAAAATAGCATAAATAAACATGATCAGGAAAAGCAGAAGCCCAATGTTTGCGAGAGCAGGAAGGGACATCAGCAGCGCAAAGAGAAGGGTCCGGATCCCTCGGGCTGCTCTTATAAGCCTTAATATCCGGCTAATCCGCACCACACGGATGATTCTCAGGATTGTAGGAGGGAAATTAATTGGAAGGTTTTTAATGGCAGCACCTGTTTTTTTAAAAATAAATAAATAAATAAATAAATAAAAATCCATTTACAAAGCAATCTGATTTTCAGTTTAGACTAAATAGACTTAAGGATATAACTCTACCCTTGGTGTTGCCTAAAGTCATTCACATTTGCATGCCAATCTAGAATAATTTCAAAAATTATATTTCACATAGTCACCAACAGAGAGAGGGATGGTTTTATTTATTTCTATTTATTGTTCCATTTTTATACCGCCTTTCATAAGGTATCTCAAGGTGGTTTACAAAAGCACCTTGATTATTTATTCTGCTGTATTTTAAAATACAATAAAACTCCATAGAAATCTCATTCAAAACCTGTTAAACTCTGTTAAACAGTAAAAACCATAACACCCCCCGCCAAAAACCCCCACAAATCACCGAAACCCACCAAGCCATTAAAAAGACAAAGAGAAGCAGGAGAGCTTGCTGGGCTTCGGAGCCCGGGCCATGCCCCATGCCCCCTTTGCGTGTGATGTCCCATGCAAAGGGACATCCACTCCTCTCCCCCTCACATTTCAGGCAGCCGTTTGCTGCCTGAACAGTGTTTATTTCCCTTTCTCTCCAGCAAGGGAGAGAAAGGGAAATAAACACTGTTTATTAAACACTGTTAAAAGAGAGCGGGGAGGGAGCTCACTGGGCTTTGGAAGCAGAGCCCAAGCCTGAGAGGTGAGCCATGTGGCACGGATGTTATTGGAGGGCTGGGCGGTGGGGCTGGAGACAGGTCACCACCGCTACTGGCATTTTAAAAGGTAAAGAAAAGGGGAAACTCTTCCCTCCTTGCCCCCTCCCCCACCCTCCCTGCAGGCAGCCACCAACACTGTGCCCCATTGCACGCAGCAGCAATATTTAAGTGAAAAGAAGGGATTTCCCCTCAACCCCCCCCCCCCCCACGCAGGGGCAAATAGGGATGTGTGAACCAGTTTGAATTTGAACCAGGGTGGTTCGATGGTTCGAATTCAAACCGAACCAACTATCAGGTTCGAGCTGGAGGCACTCTCGCTCTGGGCCACCCCAGCACCCCCCAAGTGCAGTTATGGGGATGCTGAAACCTCCATTCTTCCCTATGGAGAAAAACCCAAAGTGAGTGGTGGTGTAGTGCACAGAGGATGCTAATCACCCCCATGGGTTGCTAACCCATGGGGTAGTGGGTTTTGTTGTTTCTGAAGTGTTCTGAGTGTGAGGAACCATGAATCTACTCTCATTGCTAAACTTAAAGACACATAAACTTCAAAAATCATTAAAAATTAGCCCTTTGCCCAATTCCTTTCAAATAATTCTGATAGCTTCCTTGCCCCCCTTGGGCACTACCACCCACCACACTCCACTCTAGGCCACCCCTTTGCCCCCGACGTGAAGCTATACATTTTCTGCAATCCTCATTATTCCCTATGAGGAATTCAAAAATACTTTTAAAATTCACCAATAATCAGAGGAGTGTCTGATTGCTTTGGAATTTTGTGGGTGCCTACCACCCACCCCACTTTTGTGCCCCTAGGTGCTCCACAATAGGAGATATGGGCTGGTTTGCATCCCATTATACCCTATGAGAAAAATAATTAAAAATATTTCAAATATTCATAAAAAATCATAGGGGTGTCTGAATGCTTCGGGGTTTGGGCGGTTGTTGGCACCCATGGGTTCTCCACAATAGGGAATAATGGGCTGGTTCAAGTCCCATTATACTCTATGAGAAAAAAATATAAATACATTTCAAAAATTCATAAAAAATCGTACGAGTGTCCGATTGCTTTGGGGTTTGGGTGGCAGGAATCCATGGGTGCCAGCTACCACCCCACCCACTTTTGGAGGTTTGAACCAGTTAAAACCGGTTAGAACCAGTTTGAAACAGTTCAGATTTGAACTGAACCAGAGGGGGGTTCAAGCAAAACCAAAACTGAACCACCCCCTCCTGGTTCAAACCCAGTTTGAATTCAAACTGAACCGGGCAAACTGGTTTTATACACATCCCTAGTGGCAAAGTCCTCTTTGCTTATGGGCGGCAAAGAGGTTAATCCGCTCCTGGTAATAACCAACACCTTGGACCAGTGAGACGATCAGTGAGACCCGGTTTCCTTGGGTGAGCGGGAAGAGAGGGCTAAGCCTGCTCTCCCCGTTCATGAGCGGGCAGGGAGCCTTGGGCGGCCGGATCGGCCACCCACACGATGGCCAGCTCCGTAATGGAGCCAGCAGGGGGTGGGGGGAGCAGGGTCCGCACGGACCCCGCAAGCTCCAGTATGCCCTGTGCAAACATGCAGGGCACACTGGGGAGACCCCCGGAGCCGGGAGGCGGCTTTTTGCCTCCCGGCCGGGGGTCTACTCATTAGCAGGTGCGGCGCCAAGGTGCACCACGGCTATTCATGATCGTAAAAAGCAGGTTTGCTGGAGCACCCGCTCCGCAAACCTGCTTTTTACCAGGGGTTCTCGAGCGGGTTACCCACTCAAGAACCACCGAGCTCGGCTGCGAATCCGGTGGTTCTTACGGTCAACAAAAATCGGGCTAGCCTCTGCTAGAACGATTTTTGTTGATCGTGAGAATTGCCCTCTTGAATTGAATCTGGAAACAAATTGGTTGCCAGTGCAGTTCTTTCAAAATAGGTGTAATATGCTCTGAGTCAGCAGTGCCAGAGAGAAAGCTGGCTGCTACATTCTGCACCAGAAACTCTAGAAGTTTCTGAATATTTTTCAAGGGCAGCCCCACATAAAGCTCATTGCAGTAATCCAGCTAGACGTGACTAAAGCATGGGTAACCATGGCTGGATCTGCCTTCTGACGATGATATAACCTGAGGGTTAGGGTTTAATCCTAGCCCTAATCTTGAGGGTTAGGATGTGCACTCATTGTACTACCTCTTTGAGGATTAGTTCCAGAAGCTGGTGCTGGCCATTGTCCTAGGTGGGATGCTATAGGGTTCCACCTTGTCTCCCATGCAATTACTGTGGTCTCACCAATATGCTGATGGCACCCAGGTCTACCTCTCATTTCCAACAGCTAGCCCTAGGGAGGCAGCTGAAACCCTGGATCAGTGTTTGGAAGCAGTTCTAGTTTGGATGAAGGCAAACAAGCAGAAACTTAATAATCCAGATAACACGGAAACGCATCTGGTTACAGATTCCTTTGCTCTGGATGGTAGTACACAACCCGTCTTTGATAGATTAGTTCTCCTCCTTAAAGACAAAGTGTGCACTTTGGGGGTGCTGCTGCTCAGTCTAGCATTATCAATGGAAGCCCAGGTGATTGTTGTGGCCATGAGTGCCTTCTACCAGCTTCAGCAGGTGTGGCAACTTTGACCATATCTAGTGAGAAGACTTGGTTTCAGTTATCCATTAACTGGTGACATCAAGACACCTACTTGGAAGACTTTCCAGAAGCTTCAGGTGGTACAAAACGTGACCACCAGTAGGGAGCAAACTGCCTGGAGCACGCCATCCATTGTATTCCATCTGTAGTGGCTTCCAATTTGCTTCCAGGCAGAGTTTAAATGATTGGTGCTAGCTTTTCAGTACTACATGGTCTGGGACTGGCTACCTTAAAGACTGCCTTTTAGCAATAGCAATAGCAATAGCAATAGCAATAGCACTTACATTTATATACCGCTCTATAGCTGGAAGCTCTCTAAGCGGTTTACAATGATTTAGCATATTGCCCCCAACATTCTGGGTACTCATTTTACCGACCTCGGAAGGATGGAAGGCTGAGTCAACCTTGAGCCCCTTGGTCAGGATCAAACTTGTAACTTGTAACCTTCTGGTTACAGGGCGGCAGTTTTACCACTGCGCCACCAGGGGCTCCTTTTAATGTGGTGATTCTCTTTATTTAGCAGGGGGAGAGTAACTGGCCCTATCCACCCCCAGCACTGTACCTCCAGTGACTGTTGCTGGTAGGGATGTGAGAAACGTTTCGGATACAAAACGTTTTGTACCCAAAACAACCCGTTTCGGGTGTTTTGTAGACAAAACAAAACACCAGTTTTTCAGATTGTCCCGGTTTCGGCTACAAAACTTTTTGTTGTTTCGGACCTCCATTTTGTGGTGATCTCTGAGTCAGTCTCCATTTTGTGTTTGACATCTCTTTGAATTTCCTGCCCTTCCAGCCTTCCCATTGAATCTACAAGAGTGGATTCTTGTTTTTTACTGAAAATCTCATATGCTACCAGAGAATCTACACTGAACACCTCAGAAACCACAAAACCCAGTATCCTACAGGCTTGTAGGTATGGGGTGGTTGGCACCCTATATGCACTACACCACTACTCGCTCTGGGCCACTCCAGTGCCCTCCAAGTGGAATTATGGGGCTGCTGAAACCTCCATTATTCCCTATGGGAGAAATCTTAAAGACACGTAAACTTCAACAAATCACAAAAAATCAGCCCTTTGCCCAATTTCTTTGAAATAATTCTGGTAGCTTCCTTGCCCCCATTGGGTACTACCACCCACCACACTCCGATCTGGGCCACCCCTTTCCCCTAGATGTGAAGCAATACATACATTTGCTGGAATCCCCATTTTCCCTATGGGAAAACTCCTAAAGATGTGTAAACTTTAAAAATTCACAAAAAATCAGCCCTTTGCCCAATTCCTTTGAAATTTGGGTGGTAGCTTCCACCATTGGGCACTACCACCACCACCCCACTCTTTTGCCCTGGGACCCTTTTTAAAAATCCAAATCGATTCGGATTCGGATCCTGAATATTCGACTACAAAACAAAACGGGTGATTCGGATTCAGAAAATTTGGGTACAAAACAAAATGGGGGTGTTCAATTTGGATACAAATCGAAATGAGAAAATTCCAAAATGCACAGCCCTAGTTGCTGGTGTCTATCTGATGTTTCTTTTTAGATTGTGAGGCCTTTGGGGACAGGGATCCATCTTACTTATTTATTATTTCTCTGTGTAAACCACCATGAGCCATTTTTGGAAGGGCAGTATAGAAATCAAATAAATAAATAAATAAATAAATAAATGAATGAATGAATAATCCAGACATCGAGTCCTTCCCAAGGACCTGGGATGGCTGAATTTTATTATCAATGTTGTTGCTGTTATTATAGATATCGTCTCAGAATAACAAACGAGTCAATAACACCTATCCTGTGTAAACAACAACAACAACAATAATAATAATGAATAATGTAATCATTGGAACAGGTAAAATAAAGCTTTGCTTTACCCGCCCCCCCGCCGAGAAATGTACAGAGGGGAGTGGGGTCTCAGTGTGACTCTAACCCTCCTCCAGTTATGAAGTTTTCCTTACACCTGGAAGAGCATCCCCCTCAAACCTTCCCTTGCTAATAACTGTTAGGCAAAAGCTCTGCCCATAGTTGTAGACTTTTCTCCAGAATACTGAGAACTAGAAACTTGCTATCATATATAAAAAGAATGTTCAGATTTATAGAATTTTTCAGGAAGCTAACAGACTCTGGTCTTAGACCAAAAAGGACCCATCTGTGTGTGCAAGTGCACCTCCTCCACCAAGCAGATCCATAATGGCTCAGGATATGGGAGGGGAAGAGGGCAAGGTGATTCACTCATTCCACCCCTCCCCCACAACAGGTAACAATCAACATTTGGGCAAGAAAGCTTTTTAGATATGTTGGGCCCAGCTGCCCTTTGTATCTGCTTAATGTCAACAAGTAGCAACAGATTGGACTGTTGGTTTTTTTACTTACTAAGTATTGAAAGAATAACCACCACAAAATCAAATATGTTCCAGTTGTCTTTGAAGAAATACAACCTCAGAGCCAATATTTTCATGAGGCACTCTCCAGTAAAGATGGCAACAAATACTGCATTTATAATTTCAAGAAAGTTTCCAACAGCTTCTTCTTGGCCGTCATGTTCCATTGCCATGACCACCACATTAAAAAATATGAGACTTATAATGAAAATATCAAATGCTTGCTTGTTTACGATATCAAAAAGTAATCCCTGGTACTTGTTCTGTGATGAAGAAAGGAAACATTGGCATTAATGGAGGAACTCCAAAATAATGCAGAAGCGATGGCCAATTTTTTATATTCCCTACCTAATTATTTTTCCCTACCTCTGGGACATCTGGCTTACTATGAATGGAAAGGGGGACGATGGATTCATTGAGGCAGACTTTTGCTAGAGGACCAAGATAATTCTAATTTGATATGCTAAGCAGATAGGTATTTGCTTAATCACAGTATTTAGGTTTAGAAAGCAGTTTTCCAGAACATCATCCTAAATTATGGACGATGCAAGTCACTTAATGGTACTAGAGAAAGACATGTTGTTCTGGTAGCTCCGGGTCTTAACACTCACATCCATTTCGGAGGATGAATACAACTGAAGGAAGCCCGGGCGGGTGCTCAGCTGGGGGAGTCAGTCATGTGACTATCCTCTGGGCCCCCCCCCAAGGCAGTGGGCCCCCAGGCAACAGTCTCCCCTTGCCCTATTATAGTTACACCCCTGCTGAAGTTTTCTCCAAGGTTCGCTGCCGATAACCACAGTTGCCGCTGAATCATTACACCCAAAGGCAGACCCGTCCATAACCGCGGTTAAGCACCAATTTTCAGACTCCAAACATAGAGGCAGCAGTGCAGACCCACCCAAGGATACAGCTGCTCCATGCTTTTGGCACTTTTTGCTGGCAGCCACTTGGAAAGCCAGCCCTGCCCTCACCCCCGTCAGCTGCCCAGCTATGGAGTTGCCAGGCTACAGGGAAGCAATACACATCCCATCCTGGACCGTCCATCCTGTCAAGCTGCTCAGCCACTCGGGGCGAGCAGTCATGGGTGTCCACAAGTACAAACAACCCAAATTGAAGCACAAGCAGGGGAACAAGAGGGGGAGGCCGAGCAGCAGACCCAAGCAGGGAAGCTGGAGCAGCCAAGTTCTATTGTTCACAAAGAAAGGGTGGAGAAGGTGCTCCCTAAGTCTTACTCATGAGAAGAACCATCCAGGTGATCAGAATTATCTTGTGTTGCTTTATTTATTTATTTATTTATTTGCACAGTCAGACAGGTGTTATTGACTGGTTTGTTTTATCCAGACATCGAGTCTTTCTCAAGGACCTAGGATGGCTGAATTTTATTGTCAATGTTGTTATAGATATCATCACAGAATATAGACTGTTCCCAGTAAAGTTGCTTTTTATAATTGGCTGATGGTGATTTCTGTGGCCCCTATGGTGTTGAGGTGCTCTTCAAGGTCTTTTGGAACTGCACCTAGGGTGCCAATTACCACTGGGATTATTTTGGTCTTTTTCTGCCACAGCCTTTCAATTTCAATTTGTAGATCTTTGTATTTTGTGATTTTTTTCTATTTCTTTTTCTTCTATTCTGCTATCCCCTGGTATTACTATGTCGATTATTTTAACTTGTTTTTCTTTCTTCTCGACTACAGTTATATCTGGTGTATTGTGTGGCAGATGTTTGTCTGTTTCTGGTTGAAAGTCCCATAATATTTTTGCATCTTCATTTTCTACAACTTTTTCAATTTTATGCTCCCACCAATTTTATGCTCCCACCACGTAGTTTGTATTTTTTGCAGATGTTCCAGTGTATCATCCCTGCTACCTTGTCATGCCTTTCTTTGTAGTCAGTCTGTGTGATCTTTTTACAACAGCTGATTAGGTGGTCCACTGTTTCATCTGCTTCTTTACAAAGGTGGCACTTGCTGTTTCTTGTTGACTTTTTGACTTTTGCTCTTATTGTATTTGTTCTTAGTGCCTGTTCTTGTGCAGCCAGTATTAAACCCTCTGTTTCTTTCTTCAAGTTGCCATTCTTAAGCCATTGCCAGGTCTTGGTGATGTTTGATTTTCCACTTATATTGTGCAAATATTGACCATGCAGGGGCTTATTTCCCCATTTTTCTGCTCGGTTCTTGACTTGTTCTTTCTTGTAGGCCTGCTTTGTTTCATTGGTGTTGAATAGTTTCTCGTTCTTGAGCATTTGAAGTGCATCTTCTTCACTGACCTTGATATATTCTTCAAGGCCTCTTTTCTCCTCCTCTACTGTTTGATGCACTTGCAGCATTCCTCTTCCACCTGAACTGCGAGGGAGGTATAGCCTATCTACATCACTGCGGGGGTGCATGACTGATGGTTATTTTTTTCCTGGTCTTACGATCTAGCATCTCTAGCTCTGCCTGGGTCCAATCTATTATTCCTGCAGTGTATCTAATAACAGGTATAGCCCAGGTGTTTATGGCTTGTATGGTGTTCCTGCCAATGAGTTTGGACTTTAGGATTTTTCTAACTTTCCTGATGTATTCACTTCCAATTTTTCTTTTAGCTTCAGTGTGTGCAATGTTATCAGCCTGGAGAATGCCCAAGGATTTGTAATGTTCTTTCTCTTCCAGGTTCTTGATGTTGCTTCCATTGGGCAGTTCTATTCTTTCTGTTTTTCTTATTTTCCCTCTGTTCATTATTAATGCAGCACACTTGTCTAGTCCAAACTCCATTGCTATATCGCTATTGAATATATGGACAGTGTTTAGCAGTGATTCGATTTCTGACTGGGACTTTCCATACAACTTCAGATCGTCCATGCACAGCAGATGGTTGATTTGACTTGATGTTTTAGATGTTTGGTGTCCGAGGCCTGTTTTGTTTAGTATTTGTGCAAGTGGGGTCATGGCGATTACAAACAACTGAGGGGATAGTGAGTCCCCTTGGAAAATGCCTCTTCTAATGCTAACCTGTCCAAGTGTCTCACCATTGATTGTTAACTGTGTACTCCACATGCTCATTGCTTTTTTTTATAAATATCTGAATGTTTTTGCTGACACCAGTTGTTTCTAAACATTTTAGTATCCATGTGTGGGGCAATGAATCAAAGGCATTCTTGTAGTCAATCCATGCAACACTTAGATTTGTTTTTCTTCTCTTGCAGTTTTCTAAAATCAATCAGCAGCTCGTCTTTTGTGCCTCTGGTGTTCGGGCAATTTCCTTTCTGTTCAACTGGAAGATGTTTGTTAGTTAATAAGTGTTGCATCACTTCATTTGTTATTATTCCAGTTAATAATTTGAACATGGTTGGCAGGCAGGTGATCGGTCTATAATTACTGGGAACTGCACCTTTTGCTGGGTCTTTCATGATGAGATGAGTTTCCCCAGTTGTTAGCCATTGTTCAACATCACCGCCTTGCAAAATGTGATTGAACTGTTTTGATAGTTGTTTATGAAGGCTTGTTAGGTGTTTAAGCCAAAAGCCATGCAGTTCATCGTCGCCTGGCACAGTCCAATTTTTAACTTTCTTTGCTCTTTCACTTATTAATTCTGGTGTTATTATTAGATCTTGCATTTGTTAGTTACATTTTTGACCTCTTTCATCCAGTCTGCTTTTTTATTATAATCTATTGGATTGTCCCATAATTTTCCCCAGAATTGCACTGTTTCTTCTTTATTTGGTGTTTCTACGTTTCTTGCAGTTTCTCCTTCTATACTTTGGTAGAAACGTCTCTGATTCGACTGGAATTGGAGATTCTGCCTGTGTTGTGTAATTCTGGCTTCATATCTGCTAATTTTCTTTGACACTGCTGTTATTTGCTGCTTTATTATTTCCAGGACTTCTCTAATTTTCCTTGAATCTAGGTGGTATTTTTGGATCAGATACTGTTTGGTGTTTTCATTCTTCAGCTTCTTGTCTTTCATATCTTTCAATTCACTAGCATCCGATCTAAGCCTGGAGATTTTATTTTCTAATCGAATCTTCCATTTAGGTGATGTACTGCTTTCTTTTTTTTTACAGGTCCGCTGATATTATTATTATTATTATTATTATTATTATTATTATTACATTTCTATCCCGCTCTTCCTCCAAGGAGCCCAGAGCGGTGTACCACATACTTGAGTTTTTCCTCACAACAACCCTGTGAAGTAGGTTAGGCTGAGAGAGAGGTGACTGGCCCAGAGTCACTCAGCAAGTCTCATGGCTGAATGGAGATTTGAACTCGGGTCTCCCCAGTTGTAGTCCAGCACTCTAACCACTACACCACACTGGCTCTCATCTATTGCCCTGCCATTACAGACCAGGACTGTTCTCTCATGAGAGTGACAGGCCATGGAGGCATACATGCAAGCCGGAGGGCTGCAGAAGCCCAGCCGGGAAACTATGTCCTTGCAAGCCCCAGGGAAGGGTACTCCAGCAACACCTCTACCTTTAGTCTTTACTGCAAGATTACAAGCACTCACCTGGCAGTCAGGTTGCCCTACTGTACTTATCCATGGATTTCTCTGTCCACTATGCCCATGCGGCTTGGCAGGGATAGCTGGATATGCCATCTTCCCTCTCTGTGGTGGCTCATCTACATATGCCACAATGATGGCTCTGGCCCGGGAATTTTGAATGGCTGGTTCATTCCACAGCCCACTGCCGCACCATCCATACAAATGGTTTGTGTTGGGGTGCTATTGGAGGGGTCTGAAAGGCAGACACCCCCTCACACAGAAGGGATTCCAGAGCAGCCAAGTTCCATTTTTCACACATAAAGTGTGGCGGGGGGGGGACTCGGTCCCTTCCTCTTTTGGGGGTAGATGCCCACAGAGGACAGGTCACTGAGGAAAATCTTGGGTCAGCTGAGATCCTTTTTCAAGGAAACCACTACTCAACCCTGGGTGCAGTGGCCAGGCATGAGAGTGACCATGGGGACACCCCCAGACATCTCATAAGATGGACCATCAAAGTGGAGAGGAAAGAAGTGAATTGCCTGGGAAAATCTGCCATGATGCCAGATGCCAAAACATCCCCTTCTCCACTTAACACCACCCTCATGAAAGCGTCAGGCCATGGGTGCTCTGGATACAGCAAGGATGGTTTCTGGCTTGTGGCTGTGGGGACTGCTATCCCAGGGAACACATTCCTAGTCTTGAGGACCATGGGCAAGCTGCCGCGACAACGTGCCCCCTTCCTGCTCCACACCCTGGAATGGCAACTCCACTCTACAGCATTGCCCGGAGAGCAGGGAGGCTCCATTCTCCCATCCATCCCCATGCCTGCAGATTTGCATACAGCGATAGGACAGACTGGGAACCGTGAGTTCTGAATGGCCAGAAAGCTTCATGCCTGTGTCCATCCCTCCACCAACACTCTGCACACACCAGAGAAAGGGGGCATCTAGATTGTCCTCTGGGTGCTTGCAGGTGCGCACAGGGGAGGAGTGTGGGGAGGTTTTGCGGGGATCTGTTCTATTTTAAAATAAAGGTTGGGGAAGTGGGGCCCAGCCACTTCCCAGCAGGGGATTGCATTTATAAAACTGGCTTACTCATGAGCAGGGCCAGAAGGATAAGAATCACTCCAGTGACATTTCCTCTCTGACGAGGATGGGTACCAAAGCCCATACGGACTTTGCACGCATACGAGAGTGTCCGTCCATGGGTGCTCTAAGTTGAGGTGCGTTGGGATCCGATGGGCAGGGGTGTCCCAGAGACTGCTTTCCTGCTCCTGGGGACAGCAGCCGAGGCACCAGGGAAACCAGCCCCCTGCCCAGTCATTTGCACCTGTGGACAGATGTGCCATTGCTAGCGGCCCCAGCAGTCCACCCAGCTGCCCTGGGGTTGGGGAAGCAGAGGAAGGTGGCCTCTCCCGTGATTTCCTGCACCCACTCATCTGCATACAGTGCCCAGAGAGACCAGACCTGGGAACTTTCAAACTTGAGTGAATGTGCTGTCCCATTCGCCCAACCCATGGCCGTGCACTCAGCCAGGCTATGGAACATGAGGTGTGGGGAAGTCCTCTGAGGTGCGTGCAATGCTGAAGAGGGGTTAGGTGAGAAGAAAGTTTCATTTTTCTTCTTCTATTTTTCAACAAGGATAGCTGAGAGTGGGGTGATAACTAGAGTGGGGGGCCCTTGGATTCCCTGGTGGTTAAGTGGCCGGCTCACCTCATGAGCTCGCAGTCCACTCACAACAGTGGGGATGACACTTTAATAGGTTTGTGCATATCCCCAATATTATTATTATTATTATTATTATTATTATTATTATTATTATTTCGATTTCTATACCGCCCTTCCAAAAATGGCTCAGGGTGGTTTACACAGAGAAATAACAAATAAAAAGATGGACTGGCCCTCTCCAGGGGTGTAACTATAATAGGGCAAGGGGAGACTGTTGCCTGGGGCCCACTGCCTTGGGGGGGCCCCAGAGGAAAGTCACATGACTGACTCCCCCAGCTGAGCACCCGCCCGGGCTTCCTTCAGTTGTATTCATCCTAGAGCTACTAGAACAGCTTGTCTTTCTCTAGTACCATTAAATGACTTGCATCATCCACAATTTACAAAACCTTTAAAAAAATAATTTAGGATGATGTTCTATTGTGCAATTGTGGCATATATATATATATATATATATATAGAGAGAGAGAGAGAGAGAGAGAGAGAGAGAGAGAGAGAGAGAGAGCTTTTGAGCATCAGTGAGGGGGGGCCATTTTAAAATCTTATCTCTGGGCCCACTCCAACCTTGCTATGCCCCTGGCTCTCTCATGAGATTGTTAGCCCACTGGGCAGCAAGCTGCTTGCAGCAGCTTAGCGATGGGTCTGGCTGGGGTGCTCTGCCATGGTCTCCCCTCACAACATCTTCCCTGGTCATGGTGGGACAGACCACCCCAGCATCCTTTGCCCTGGTCCATCTGCATATCCCATTCTGGCAAATATGGGTTCTCCCCTTGTATCCCGCAAAGAAAGTAGGATTCCATTCCTCCATGCCCCCGATTGGATTGGAGTTTAAGCTGGGGATTGGAGTCTGAGTGGTGCTTTCAGGTACGGGGTCACTGGGGGGGACAGGGGTGCCATAGCTGGCATAAGCAGCACTGGCATAGTGGGGTATTTAAAGGGCTTTTGATGTGCTTCCCCTGCCAAGGGTGGGCAGGGCATTAGGGTGCGCACAAACCGGGTTCCCCGATTTGGTTCAAGTCTGAATCGGACTTGAACCAGACCAGGCATGTTTGGTTTTGGACACCTTCAAACATCCCCAAATACCCGCCCCCCAGTTTGGTTTGGGTTCAGGCGGTGTGTGTGTGTGTGTGTGTGTGTGTATACACACACACACACACACACACACACACTTACACACACACCACACAGAGGCCCATTGGGCCTCCAAAATGGCTGCCGCCATGGAGGTGAGGCCCACAACAGTCTGAAGACCATCAGAACTGGGCTATTTGTGAATAAATGAAGGCCAGTGGCGGGGAACCTCTGGAGACACACACCCCACGGCCTTGGAGAAGCCCCCGGAGTGGGAGGTGGTGAGTTTTATAACTTTAAAAACATTTTTTAAAAATTTTTTTAAGAGAACCCCCGAACCGCGGGGTGTTCTGTCCAAGATCTGGCCTATCAGGGGCCAGTTCTGTTCAGGGTTGGTTCGACATCGAACCACCAAACCGGCCATGTTCGGTGTCGAACAGGTTTTGAACCAGTTTGCACATCCCTAGCAGGGTGCTCCACAAAGGCACTATTTTGCTCAGCACGCCCCACTGGATATCATCGCCAATCACGGCCAAGTGGCTGACAAGGTGGCACTTTGCCCACAGTCTAGCTGCAGAGCTGGCTGGGATCAGGCTGGGATGCTGAGCGGCAGGGAGGGGCTCCCCTCTCCCTCTACTCAAGTTAGGCTAACGGCGGTTAGTTGTATGTCTGCGGTGCGAAAGGAGTTTGTAATTTTAACTCTGGTTAGTGTTAATTGCTGTTAATGTGTGCACCTGAAGCTGGCCATTATCTAAGAAGAAGATATCTAATTTGCGCTATTAAGCTATGTATTGAATTATGCTCCCTGCCGAACTAAGAGCATCTCCTTCTCTGCTTGTTTTAGGGAAAACCCTCAAGACTTTCCTGTTCTTGCAAGCTTTTAATTAGAATTTTAATAATTTGTTTTATATTGTTTTTATCTTGTGTTATGTATTTTAACCTGTTATTTAAATGTTGGGATTTGTACACTGCCAAGAAATTTATATATCAGGTGGTATAGAAATATGATAAATTATTATAATTATATTATATTATATTATATTATATTATATTATATTATATTATATTATATTATAACATAAGTGATGGCATAAATCACCGTTTGCTTCAGCTCTCTAGTTGCAATTCATATCACGTGAACCATGTGCGTCAATCAGCAGATGTCTTGTTTTGTTGTGTGTACATAGTACAGAGGCAGGGCAGGGCCAGTAACTAATTGTCCAGACTGAGAGAAGTCAGCAGTTTGAGAGCCTGTATATCTCTCAGTAGCAGGTTCCTCCAGCATCACCTGACTCCTTAGGCCAGGAGAATCATGGGCTGTCATGGCTGACTCCCAGCTGGATTGGCCTGTCTTTCCCTGATCCAGCCATCAGTCCTATGCATAAGGATGTGAAAGCTTCTCAGCTTGAGTGTAACAGTGCCTGACCAAGTCCCAGCGCCTGTTTTAGAAATCTCTTCCATCCCTATGAGCCTATAATTCTATAAAAAGATATTCACGACTGGAGATAATGTAATATATCTAATGCAAGTTTTTAGAAAATTAACTCAAGCTCAACATCTATTGGTATTTTCCCATTAAAATCAACATTCTGCAATGAAAACAGAGAGCCCTCGGGTTTGAGCAGTTCTGTCCATATTTCCTGAAATCTTTTTAAAAATTCTACAGATCAATTCAACAGCAATTTTTTTCTAGCACAGTCAACTTGCTGCTTCCAATTCATAGTCACTGATATCAGATGGGGCTACATACCCAGTCACTGATTTTAATTAATCACATGAGAGCAAATACAATTAAATTCATTGAGAAATTAGTCTGTTTAAAGATTCATTTTCTTCTCAACCAACACTACATACCAGCTTTTTAAGAAATGTCACAATTTTTTTGCTTCCACTTACATAGACTTACAAAGAGTAAACCTTTGTAAGCCATTCTGACTCCATAAACAAAAGGAAAAACTGTTTTATATTAAATAATGTGGATTACTATTTTCTTTGTAAAAGATCTTTCTGAATTAGTATTTAAATAGAAGAAGAATCAGGCAGATACATTTCAGTTTCTGACTGCCCTACCAGTGGCCGTGGAATGCGCTTATGCGGTTTCTTGGTACTAAGTTTTTTCAGTGCATTATAATACTTCTTCTGTTCATCTGACAAAAAAATGAGTTCACCACCTAGGTATAAGGACATAAACATTTTAATTAAACATACCTTTCTGCCTGCAAAATATGCATTTTATTTGAGGCACAAGACCTGGTTTGTGAACAATAAATTGGTACTTGCTATCAGTAGGGAAATGTAACAGGTAAAACTCTTGACTAGTTTGTATAGATCTTGCAGAATAATAAAGATGGTGTCTGCATGCTGAAGATTGTGGCTGGACATTCTTTCTTTCTTATATTTATAGACTGCCCACCCAAAGGCTCTGGGCGGTGCACAACAAATTTAAAAAGACATAAAACTAACACCATCTAAAACATACTACTTAAAATATAAAAACAATTCAAAACCATTCAAAACCATTCAAAACCATTAAAACACCCCAAATCAATTTTAAAAACCATGGAAGGCCAGGCCAAACAAATAGGTTTTTAAACTAAACCAATTCCATCACTTGTGCATGAGAGTTCAGGATAGATTATCATATGATCCCCGAACTGCAAAATTGTTGCAAAGCAAGGAGTGAACAAGACCTTTCTGGTTTACAAAACAATCAAAACAGCCAATAAAAGATTAAAACATTTCAACAATTAAAATTAAAAAGTTAAAATTATTATAACACAACACAATTAAAACAGTATGTGTGGTTATGGATAAAATGTTCCCACTTCCCACACAACCCTCACCCTCATTCCGGGAACTTTGAATATGCTCCCTAGGACCATTTTATTTTGCTTTCTGTTAATGAAGTAACGCTCTGGGCCCCTTGGAGGAAGAGCGGGATATAAATGTAATAATAATAATAATAATAATAATAATAATAATAATAATAATAATAATACAATGTTCCTGATGGGATGCAAGGAATTCAATTTTTTCAGTGGTTACTGCTCAAGACTCTCCCACCAACTAAAGTTGCTGTTTTTCCACAGAAACGAATGGTAATTACTCAACCAAGGTTAGCCATGGTTTCCATGACTGAATTGGGTCTGTTTTCAGGAATTCTAACTGATCAAATCAGATATCATTTACTTTTCCTTCAATAACAAAGCCGACTCTCCATTCCTATTGCAGACAGATTCCACATCCCTGAAAATCAGAGTAGCTTTATTACATTTATACATCTTCTTATATATAATATGCCCAGTGTATTCTATCCTATGCACAGTACCAAATGTCCTGTGCATATGAAATAGGGTAGGATGGGATTTAAATTATTGCTTTTGACTGCGATTATTTAACAATGATTGACACAAGCAGTAAATGTTTTGGAAGAGAGCAATCCATTTCAGACCACTGCCCTTGGTAAAAATGTTGTTAACTTCAGAAGGTACCTCAGGTACTCTGGAAGCCACCCAAATGAAAAGTGGAAATCTTGACCATGGCTGGAATATCTCAAGAAACAATGCTAAGACGAGCAATGATGTCAGATGAGGAATATGCAGTTTGGTTTGAAAGAGAGATGTCCTATATGGAACAACCTTTTGGGATGCAATTCAATTGACCCTAGAGACAAGTCTATTCAAAGCAGCTAGGTGTTCTCTTACCATCTTTTTAGCAATCTTGACCCATAATCCCCACCTTTCTTCATTAGTGCAACTGTTGCAAATTTCCATTGTGGGAGAAGACAGATGCAAAATGGCAGGTCTGCCTTCTCTCTGTCACCTATTACCTTACCATCTTCTCCCAGCATTATGTTCAGAGGAGAGCATCCATTGCTCAGTTCCTGATTGACCACTGTGAAGATCTCTTCTTCATTTAACTAGTGATGAGCTAAGTCAGTTCACTCTAGTAACATCCAAGTAGTGGGGAGGTGTTGTGAATGAACACAGATCACCTAAAGATAACCTGTTACAGGTAAGCAACCTATTTATTTTTAGGGTGATCCATGTCCCCTCACAATGTGGGTGATTAGCAAGCTCAGTGAAAGTGGAGGATGTTACTAAAGTACCTTCTTTAAAACTGCCCACCCAAAATTGGCCTCTGCCACTGCATTATGCCTTAGTTTGATGACCAAGTGGCTGCTTTGCAAATGTCCACTATGCTTATTCCAGACACGCGGGCACAAAAGTTGCTATTGCTCTAGTGGAGTAAGCTTTGATAGTAGATGGAGGTTTAACTTTATTCAGAGTATAGCATAGGGATATCAACTGCACCGGCCAGTGTGATAATTGTTGGAGCTAGGACCCTGGCAGCATCAGCTCTCAGCTGCAATGTCTCATAGTGACCACTGGGGGTGGGGAAGGGTCATGGATAAAAGTGCTGGACTCCTCCCTTCTTTGTTCTCCCAGTGTTAGTCTCCATTTTGTCTCTCCAGAGATGGCTATTTGTTTTGGTCTCTCTCTTCAGCCATGAGCTGAAATAAGCAGCAGGCTCTTTCACATTTGTTTGTAACTCTTTCTTTAAATAAATCATTGTAGTTCTTCACTACTAAAGAACTGTCTCAAAACCTCTGGCTTTGCTGCTTTCTCACCAAACTGGTTTTGCTGTGCTATTTGGGGACTGAACTGCCATTCTTCCCCTACAATATCCCCTGTCTAGAAATTGGATTCCTTTCTTATTCCTCTCGTAGGCTATAAGAAACTGATGAGAGTTTCTGAAGTCTTTGGTTCTGCTCATATAAAAAAAGATTGCCCTCCTGACATACATGGAATGGAGTGATTTTTCTAGAAGAGTTGTTGGGTTCAGTAAGAATGAGGGTAAGACAATGAAGCTATTCCCACGATCAGCTGATATCAGGCTAGGGGAGCCTAGCCCAATTTTGGCTGATTGTGGGAGCCACTGGGCTCGAAGGTGAGCCCGGATGCCTCCCGGCGGTTAACCTGCCAAACAACCCCTCCCCATAAACCGGGTTTGCAGAGCAAGCGTTACACAAACCCATTTTTAAAAAATCATGTGTGGCACAGCTCCGTGCCACGGCTACTCGTGAGTAGACCCCCGGAGGGGAGGCGAAAAGCTGCCTCCCGGCGTCTCTCCAGTATGCACTGCGGGCTTCTGGGGGCTGCGCAGCCGCCAATCCTCCCAGCCCCGGCCAGCTTCATCACGGAGCTGGCAGTCACGTCACGGAGCCGGCAGTCGACTCCCGCCCTGCTCATCTGCAGGGAGAGCTGACTTAGCCCGCTCTCTCCGTTTACCTTCACAAACTGGGTCTCACTGATTGTGAGACCCGGCTCCCTGTCTTGGTTAATATGAAATGCAGACACTACTTCAGGTTGGAAGGTAGGGTCTGTTCTCATTACCAGAGGATCTTTTTGCCGCCTGTAGGCAAAAAGGATTTGTCGCCTTGGCTTGAGGGCTTATGGGGGTCGGGGGCAAATTAAATATTTTTAAAACTAATTAAATTAGTTTATCTAACCAAGAGAGGAGAGCTGGTCTTGTGGTAGCAAGCATAACTTGTCCCCTTAGCTAAGCAGGTTCCACCCTGGTTCCATAAGAAAGGGAGACTAGAAGTGTGAGCACTGGAAGATATTCCCCACAGGGGATGGAGCCGCTTTGGGAAGAGCAGAAGGTTCCAGGTTCCCTCCCTGGCATCTCCAAGATAGGTCTGAGAGAGACTCCTGCCTGCAACCTTGGAGAAGCCGCTGCCAGTCTGTGTAGACAATACTGAGCTAGATGGACCTATGGTCCGACTCATTATATGGCAGCTTCCTGTGTTCCTAAATATTAAAATGAAATTAAATATGTTTAAAACACAGAAGCAATATGGACCTAATCCAGATACCACACATGCTTTGTGGGACTGAAAGATTTCATAACTAATGTGTTTAAGTCACTCATGCTGAGTACTTATCTTTTTTCTTTGTTGGTTAAAATTGTCAATAACAACACCAATGAAGAGGTTCAGCATGAAAAAAGATCCAAAGATGATAAAGGCAACAAAGTAGAGGTATGCATATTTATTCCTTTCAAAAGCTGTTGGCGAACATTTCTGAAATAAAGCAGAAAGGAAAGAAACACATAATGATATGGTAGTAGAGGACATAACATGTCAGGTCAATGAATATTTCATTAGCATGATGTTTGATTTGTTTACAAATACAAATGGAGGCCATGCAGATAGATGCTTTGGAGGCCATCAGAGACAACACATTCTCCACTTTGGTATTGCTCTAGGGTTTATAGTCATGGAGGGTGGTATACATTATAGACTTTTTGGCCAAACTGCATGTGACAAGAGGACTGTCTTGATGCTGCAACCTTCTTATAAAGTGGGCATGGGTGGAAAAAGCTGGACCTTTCTCAGCTCACAGAAAACCACTTTTTAAAGCTGTTTTTCTCCAGGTGAAACGTTTTAATTGGAAGTACTGTCCACTAGGAGACTAATAGCTGTAATAGTGGTTTGGGGGTGGGAAAGAACAGGCAGAAGTGGATTATTCCTCCTACTTGCTTCAGAAGCAGGGCTATGAAATGCCGTTGTGCTTGATTCCCTATGGTGGTAGGATCAAGCACCCCACCCCTACATCATTTCAGGACATAATACAGCTGAATAAAAAACAGAATGTCGAATCTCATTTTATAGGCAATCTTAATAGGCACACAACTTGGATCAAAGCCCCTCTATCCCACAGTCATGGTCTTGATTTGGATTGCACCTTGTGCACTCTATTTGTCCTAAAAGTGCTGTTAAAAGAGGGGCAGGTTAGAGGGTTTAGAAAGAATGTTTTTCAGGTCCTTTGAGTCTGTGAGAAGATTCTATTTAAAGAGTAGAACAAAAAAACATTCTCCAAAAGGAGCACTGCCCAAGGAAAGGATAAATAAATTAGCCTTTGATGTAAAAGTAAACACTCATTCCACAAATTCATCACATCTGCTGTCCTGATGCAACAGGCAGAATAATGTGTAACTAGCTAGAGGAGAGCTAGTCTTGTGGTAGCAAGCATGACTTGTCCCTTAAGCTAAGCAGGGTCCACCCTGGTTGCATGTGAATGGGAGACTTGATGTGTGAGCACTGTAAGATATTCCCCTCAGGGGATGGAGCCGCTCTGAGAAGAGCATCCAGGTTCCAAGTTCCTTCCCTGGCTCATCTCCAAGATAGGGCTGAGAGAGATTCTTGCCTGCAACCTTGGAGAAGCCGCTGCCAGCCTGTGAAGACAATATTGAGCTAGATCGACCTATGGTCTGACTCAGTATATGGCAGCTTCCTATGTTCCTATGTTCCTAGCTGGGCCAGGTGCAGAGCATCTGTGCCTCCTCTGGCCCGCTTCTCCCCTCTCCCCACTTCTCCCCCCCCCGTGCAGTTTCTGGCTGGTGGGCCAGCCAGAAAGCTGGCCCTCTACCTCCTCCCGCCCACCAGTTCCTGGTGGCCGGGCTGGCCCACCGCCCCCTGTTGCTTCTGGCGGACGGCCCGGCTTGCCGCCTGCTCCCACTGCTGTCTGTTCCTGCCAGCCAACCGCTGACAGGAGCAGCCCGCTTCTTCGCCCGCCTGCAGTTTCTAGTTGGTGGGCTAGCTGGAAAGCCAGCTCGTCGCCACCTCCTCTCGCCAATTCCTGGCAGCTGCCTGGCCTGCCACCGCCTGCTCCCAGCCGGCCACATCCCTATTTTCTCCCCTGTCCCTTCACTAATCGGCAGCTGCTCATGAACTCTTGCGAGAGCTGCCACGCATGGGATTAGCGATGGGCACACCTAGGAGAAATAAATATATAGATGTCTATGTCTGTATCTGTAATAAAAGCACCAGCCTTGGCAAATTTATGTAAACTTACAGAAGACTAGATTCTCCTGTAGTACATGTTCCAGGAGTTCCTTAGGCCAAATAATTGAAACCCTGGTAAAAAGAGAGATGGCTAAGACTAAGGCCTCATGAGAGTTGCATAAGCCCTGCAGGAGAGGAAGAGACCATCTGCTTCACAGATGGCTCAGGGTGAGAGCCTGCATTGTCATCTGCTGTCGCTGCCTCCTGCCTGCTTGCTGCCCACTGCCTGTCTCGGGGTGACCTGTGGGACTGTGGCTGCTATTCTTTGTGGGGAGTTTGAGCAGTTCCTGTGTACCTCCTGCCCAGACTTGCCACCCCTGGGCTTATTTTAGAACGCTGCCTGTGGCAGTGGGCCTGCCACTGGCGGGGTCACCACCAAAGGGGTGACACCAAAGGGGGTTGCCCCTTTGGGGGACAATGAGGGTAAGAGCTAGTACCCCTGGCCCAGGAATTTACATGTCTCTGTGTGTTCTAGCTAGTTGGTAGTGGTGGGTGGGTATTTTATATTTTAGCTTCTAAGTCTTGGGAAAGATTGGTTTCTAAGGTGTTTAGGTTTGTCTGGTGATGGGAAGATTGGGGGTGTATCCACTGATTATGGGGTGGCTATACTGGTGGTGGTGTGGAATAGAAGAAGTAATGTTGGCAAGTCAGCAGCCATTACAGGGGAAGGGAAATCAGAAATCTAACAACTGTTTCCCCTTATGGCTATCCTGCCAGCTCTTTGACTATGGGGAGCAGTGTGAACCACCCACAGAACCTCACCTTGCTTCTTTGTAATGCCAGGTCAGTCCACAATAAATCATAAATCATTCATGATCTGATTATGAATGAAGGGGCCAACCTGATATATATATTACAGAGATTTTGGGGGGGAGGCTGGTGGTCCAGTCTGGTCCCAGCTTCTCCCTCCAGGGTACTCTGTTAAGGAGCAGGTAAGGGGATGTGGGCGGGGAGGCAGAGTGGCTGTGGTCTGTAAGAACTTCTCCCTTACCAGGATCCTTGTCAAAGTGTCTGACCATATCGAACATTTGTACTTAAGTTTGGGGACCAAGAATAGACTGGGACTTCTGTGGGTGTACCGACCACCTCACTGCCCAATGGAGCCCCTAACTGAACTGACAGATTTGGTCTTGGGCTTGGCGTTGGAGTCCCCCAGGCTTGTGGTGGTGGGCAACTTCAATGTTCACTTCTGGAACAATCTGTCCAGGGCAGGGCAGGAGCTCATAGCAGCTATGACAACAATGGGCCTATCCCAAGCAGTCTTGGGACCAACACACATTGCCAGTCACACGCTTGATCTGGTCATTTGCTCTGATCAGGGTGGTGTTCTGTGGGTGGGGACTCCTGTGATTTCCCCACTGTCATGGACAGACCACCATATGGTTAAGGTTGGACTCACAATCTCTGCCGGGTTGAGGGGACTATTAAGGTGTTCTGCCAAAAAAGTTTGTTTGTTTGTTTGTTTATCTGTTTGCATTTCTAGCCCACCCTATACCCCAAGGTCTCAGAACGGGTTACAATAAATCCAATATAAAACATAATTTAGTTTACATAAAACTTCAAAAAAGCCAAAAATTAAAACCATTAAAACTGTTTAAACCAACAATTAAAAACAATTAAAACAATATAATCTTTAAAATAAAACTGGTATGTCTTGAGAACTTTCTTGAAGGTGGCCAAAATGGAGAAACTCTTCTCCTTATAGGGAATGCATTTCCAAGTCCCAGGGTGGCTATAGAGAAGGCCAGGCTCTGAGGCACCCACCAAATGAGCCAGTGGCAACTGAAACCAGACCTCTTCTGATGATCTCAGTAGGCAGTGAGAAATGAGACCCCCATGCACCCACACTTTGCCTTTGTCTCTCAGTTGGACATTGGGCTGGGGAGGGATGCATTCAGGCAGACATTTAACAGGTGCAGTTTCCCCAATCCCTTTCTAGAGATGCCCCTGATGAATTTCTCCCTGATGTAACTCTCAGCAAGGCAAAGTGTGGGTACATGGAGCCTCATTTCTAAAGCCATCATCAGATACCAAACTGTACAAAGTATTAATTTAATACAAATTAAATGGTATTAATTTAATTGTATTATTTAATACAAAGTATTAAATGTATTTCTATACTGCCTGATATAGAAATCTTCAGGCGGTGTACAAATTAAAACATAAAAAATATAAAACAGTTAAAATTCATAAAACAGATAAAATCTCAATAAATAAAAACACATTGAAATTTAGTTTTCAATTAAAAGCCTGGGAAAACAGGTACGTCTTCAGGGTCATCCTAAAAGCAAACAGAGAAGGAGATGCTCTTATTTCAGCAGGGAGCACATTCCAAAGCCCCAGGGCAGCCACAGAGAAGGCCCAGTCTCGAGTCGCCACCAAACAAGTCGGCAGCAACCATAACTGGACCTCTTCAGATTATCTTAATAGGCAAAAGGGTTCATGACAAAGAAGGCGCTCTCTTAAGTACCCTGGACCCAAGCCTTTAAGGGCTTTATAGGTAATAATCAGCACTTTGCAATTCATTCGGAAACATATCAGCAGCCAGTGTAGATCTTTCAAAATCGGCGTTATATGGTCCCTTCATGTTGTCCCAGAGAACAATCTGGCTGCCGCATTCTGTACCAATTGTAGTTTCCGAACTATGCACAAAGCCAGCCCCACGTAGAGTGCATTACAGTAGTCAAACCTAGAAGTTACCAGCATATGCATCACCATTTTAAAGTCATTTGTCTCCAGAAATAGACATATCTGGCATATTAGCCGCAGCTGATAAAAAGCACTCTTGGCCTCTGCCCGAACCTGAGAAACCAGGGAGAGTTTAGGGTCCAGGAACATTCCCAGACTAGGGACATGCTTTTTAGGGGGAGTATAACCCCATCCAGAACAGGTAGATCTAAACCATCACCCTATAGATAGTATCTCTGTCTTATTTGGATTCAACTCCAGCTTGTTATCCCTCATCCAGCCCATTATCGCCTCCAGGCAGACATTCTTTGGAACACTCTTCCCCCCCAGATTCATTCAGCCCCCTCCCTGGCTTCTTTTAAGGCCCTTCTTAAGACCCACCTGTTTCTCCAGGCGTCTGCCCTTTATTATTATTATTATTTCTTGTTTACACAGTCAGACAGGTGTTATTGACTGGTTTGTTTTATCCAGACATCGAGTCCTTACCAGGGACCTGGGATGGCTGAATTTTATCATCAACACTGTTGGTTATTATAGATATCGTCGCAAAATATAGGCTGTTCCCAGTAAAGTTGCTTTTTGTAATTGGCTGATGGTGATTTCTGTGGCCCCTATGAGTGTTGAGGTGCTCTTCAAGTTGTTTCGGAATTGCACCTAGGGCACCAATTACCACTGGGATTATTTTGGTCATTTTCTGCCACAGCCTTTCAATTTCAATTTGTAGATCTTTGTATTTTGTGATTGTTTCTATTTCTTTTTCTTCTATTCTGCTATCCCCTGGTATTGCTATGTCGAGTATTTTGACTTGTTTTTCTTTCTTCTCGACTACAGTTATATCTGGTGTATTGTAGGGGTGTGCATGTTCCGGAGTCACCCCCGGTCTGGCAGGGGGGGACTGTGACTTTAAGCGGGGGGATGGTAGTACTTACACACACACCCCGCCGCTCTTCCCCCTCCGGCGTTTGTCCGCTGAAAAATCTTCTTGGGGCGGCAGAGTTCCCCCTGCTGTGCCTGCCCCCGTCGTCGTTTGTATTAGGCTGAAAAGAGACGAGCGCTCGTGGCGCGCATGCGTCCTGTGCGGCGCGTGCGCTAGTCTCTGACGCTGACGCACGCGCGCCGCAGTGACGTATGCGGCACGCGTGTGGCAGCATCAGAGATGAGCGCGCGCCGCGCAGGGGGGGGGAACACTGTGACTTTAAGTAGTACTCCCCCCCGCTGCTCTTCCCCCTCTGGCGCTCGTCCTTTGAAAAAGTGCGACTTCTCTAATTTTCCTTAAATCTAGGTGGTATTTTTGGATCAGATACTGTTTGGTGTTTTCATTCTTCAGCTTCTTGTCTTTCATATCTTTCAATTTACTAGTACCTGATCTAAGCCTGGAGATTTTATTTTCTAATCTAATCTTCCATATAGGTGATGTACTACTTTCTTTTTTTACAGGTCCACTGATCTTATATCCGAGTTCTTGTGTTGTTATTGTTGCTGCACTGTACATTAGTTGGTTTGTTTCTTGTAAGTTATTGGTTGATATTTCTGCAAGTGCAGCGTTTATATCTTTTAATGCCTGAGCAAGTTGTTTTTTGGGAACTGTTTTTAGCGCTGGAAGTCGAACCCTGGTGGTTGTTTGGTTCATGTGCTCAGTTATTTTTTGCTTTAGTTCTTGTTGCTTTTCTGTTAAACGGCATTCGGGTTTTTGAGGTGAAGGCAAAGGGTAGGTGCATCATGATGATGATGATTAATTGATTGTTGTTGGCATTTCTGTTGTTCACTTCCTAGAATCTTTGGAGGAGGCAGTATATAAGAAATTTCAATAAACATATTTAGGGGAATCATGCCATTTCCTGATGAAGTTAGTATGGAGAAATAGATCTGGGTGTCATCATCAGCATATTGATAATATCCCAGACCAAACCTCCTGATGATCTCTCCCAGCAGTTTCATGTAGATGTTAAAAAGCATTGGAGACAGTATGGAGCCTTGTGGAACTCCACAAGTTAGCTCTTGCTTTGCAGAATAACAGTCTCCAAGCGACACTACCTGGAATTTGTCCGAGAGGGACATTTGCTGGAACAGAGTGGCAAGTGGGCATGATCCCTGCCAGCTGCCCCAGCCTCTGCCTCCAGGACTCAGATGGCCTCCGTCCATGTGCGGAGTCTGCAAATGCACGGAGACCATCTGAGTCCTGGAGGCAGAGGCTAGGGCAGCTGGCAGGGAATGCCGGTTTGCCAGGGCGACTTGCATGCTGAAATGGGTGAAGGGTGCATGTCAGAATGAAGTGGCGGGCAGGAGCTGTGGACAGGAGCAGTGGCAGGGCAGGGGCGAGCCAGTGGGCAGCAGGGTTGGGGCAGCTGCAGCGGCAGAGCTGTGAGTCAGATGACATGTTTATTGTGGGCAGTGCTGTGAGCACCGTAACTTCAAACTTGCTACTGCACAGACTCTGTTAGTACTATGAATGAATTTTTCTGCCTCTTAATCCAATTTTGAGGATTAATTTTTAAATAACGATCAGTTGGGTCCCTGGGGGGTGTACAAAATGGACTTTTCTGGTATGCAGTCTAAAGACTGGAACTAAGCAAATGGGCTACAAAATAATGTAAATGGCACTTCCTCAGTCTGAAAAAATGTAGCCAACCCTTTAAACCCGTTCAAAAGACAAAAACTTTAAAATGCTCTATCTAAGCCATTTTCCAATGGATCCTCACCAAATTTGCAGAGGAGGTGTCTCTCCCTAGTGAATGTGTGCTGGTGAGCAGGTAGATCAGACAAATGATTTTGATTTTACAAGCAATACAACATTCTTAGCTTATAATGGTGGAATGTTGAAAACACTTTCCAGCTTAACTATACTGGCCCAACAATGCCAGTATAATAAGCAGCACTTTGTATTTGGCTTGGAAACATATTGGTAGGCTGTAAGATTATTCCAGAATAGGAATATTATGGTCTGGAGACCAACCTGGCTGTCACATTCTCCACCAATTGCAATTTCCAGACTATGTACAAAGGCAGCCCAATATAGAGCTGTGATGGACCATGGATTATTCTATGCTTTGCTGGGATCTACCATCAGTAGAGGGGTTCCTCTGATTCCAATTTAGGAGCACACCACTCCTTTGAAGTAAGCTGCCACCAGTTGTAGCCTGATCTAAAGCCACTGACCAGGCTCAGACACCAAATAAATCACTTTCATCTCTGTGTTTGTTTATTCATTTCCACTTTTCTGTGCAACCTGGTTCTGATTCTCGGTTAGCTTTTAGCAAGATTCTTTCAAAACAATTCAATTTTGATCCAACCCATTGCCAATCAATTGTGATGGACCTGGTGTTACTCCATGCTTTCCTGGGATCTACCCTGAACAGAGAGATTGTTCTGATCCCAGTTTAGGAGCAAGCCACTCCTCTGAGGGCCTACCAGTTGAAGACTGACCTAAAGCCTCTGATCAACAACCTCCAACAACTTAGAACTCTCTGGCTTGGGACTTACAGACACTGTAAAGTCGGAATCCACACACCCCAGCTCTAAACAAACAGTATATTAATCTAAAAACCAACTTAGTGTATGACCTTATGAAACACATGGGGAAGAGTTTTGCAAGTAACCCTCCAGAACCATTTAAACCAGACTTTGCAACTTCTAAGTATATGAAATGTATTAAGAAATAAGAAATGCACATAGAATAAGAAATGGGGGAAAGGGGGAAATTGGAAGAAAGGCACACATGAATTCAAAAGAAAATACAAAAACATGAACTAACTAGCACTAGAAGTTGATGTCTGTACATTGAAACATCTGTTCTTTATTTGTAGTTTTAAATTTTCTTTTAATCTGTGCAATAAAAAGGTCTGGAGAGAAGAATTTGGTAGCTAGCTCTGAGTTTTACTTTAGTCTAGTAGTAGGCAGGTCCTTGGTTAAGAGAGCATTAATCTCCACAGTGTCTCCCTTGGGAGACTAGTAGCAGCTGGTGATATTTTGCCTGGTACACTCATGACTGTACTGATGACAAAATGGTGGATGTCTGGGCCCCTATTTCACAGTGATTAAAGAGGGGGAAGGCTTTCTTTCACTTCCAGAGATAGTGAGCTCTGGGATCCAGTGAAAAGAGCCAGTGTATATCTGATGTAACGCTGGTCATAGTCCAGGGTTGAGCTTATCCCTCCAAACTGGAGGTTGCTCCTCCTTAATGTCTCTGAACTTACATGTCTAAAGATAGGTCTGGTTTGAGCAGGCCAACTATTGTGAAAAAAGTTTTAAGACTATAGCTTAATGGTTCCATCCCTTCAATGACAAAAGGCAAGGAGTGCCCTCAGGGTCATAGCAAGGTTGTAGTGGGCCCAGAGAAAAGATTTTAAAATGCCCCCCCCCCCCGAAGCTCAGCTCATGAAGTAAAGAAATCTTAAATGAGGCTGAATAGTGGTAACAAAAAGCATAGTAAAGTGATAGATAGATAGATAGAACCCTATGTGCCACAATAGAATATCATCCTAAATTATTTTTTTTAAGTTTTTGTAAATTTGGACGATGCAAGTCATTTAATGGTACTAGAGAAAGACATGCTGTTCTGCTAGCTCCAGGTCTTAACACTCACATCAGATTTGGAGGATGAATACAACTGAAGGAAGCCTGGGCGGGTGAGCGGCTGGGGGAGTCAGTCATGTGACTTGCCTCTGGGCCCCCCCCCCAAGGCAGTGGGCCCCCAGACAACTGTCTCCCCTTGCCCTATTATAGTTACACCCCTGATTATCCTCATTTAGTAACAAAAGGGAGGAATGCCCCACATTCAGAGTATTCAGGGTGGAATGGAAGTACCAGACATACTTGAGTTAAAATTGAGATGTGTGTTTCATCACAAGATCACATTGCAGTAATCAAGCCTGGAGATTACCAGCATATATACCACCGGTTTAAGGTCATTTATCTCAAGGAATGGACACAGCTGGTGTATCAATCAAAGCTGATAAAAAGCACTCCTGTCAACTACCTCAACCTGAAACACCAGGGAGAGATTCAGATCCAGGAGTACTTCCAAACTATGTATGTACCTGAACCTTCTGCTGGAGTGTAACCCCATCCAGGACCGAAAAATCTAAACCATATCTTCAGTTCCAACGCCCCCCCCCCCCAAAGAAGTACCTCCATTGTACTTGGATTCATTTTAAGTTTGTTATATCTCATCCAGCTGTCATGGCTCAGACTTCAGAATCAGAAGAATCAGAGCAGGAGGACTCGCCTGCTAGTGAGCCACAGCAACAAGAACTGGCAGAGAAACCAGACTCTGGAGCTGAAGATTCTTAACAGCTGCCAGACTTGGTTTCTGATGAGGAAGAGCCTGGGATTTCCCCTGTATTGAGATGACGTATCAAGAGACAAGCTCAGTGGGACTCATGCAGGTGCAGGAGCTAACAAGAAAGAAAGCCAAACTGCTGACTCAGGGAAGCCTGATTGGTCATTGGTTCTGTGGAACCATATATATTCAACAGTCTCCCATGGCTGAGTTGCTGTTTGCAACTTCGCTGGCAGCTTATAGTGTGCTCTTGCATATTATATCTTTACCGTGTTCCAGTTTGTCTTGTCTGTACTTCCCTGCCTTGTTCCCTTAATTCCTTGTTCTGTGTCCTTCGCTTGTTTCATTCCTTGTTTTGTCTTTTCCTTCCACTTATTACTCAGTTATGGGGGGGGTACCTAGTTTCAGTTCAGGGGACTTTATTCATTTACTGCTTTCTTTGTGAGCCTTTTATTTTCCTTTATCCAGTTTCGTTGCTGCTTTCTGTTTACTTTCATGGGGTTGTAAATCCTGTAGGGTTAGCCAGGCTATCAGTTCACAACACCAGCCCAGTTCCAAGCAGGTATTTAAGGAGGCAATGCCATTTCCCAATTAGATTGACCTAGAGAAATAGATCTGGGTGTCATCAGTGTACTGATAGCACCCTGCACCAAATCTCCTGATGTTCTCTCCCAGTGGTTTCAGGTAGATGATAAAAAGTACAGTGGAGGTGGAAACGGGGGTGGGGGGCCACAAGAAGAATCACTACAGTTGTGTTTGGCTTTAGAGGAACTCAGAGGGCCTTGGAAGTCCAGGGCAATGGCAGGGATGGTCTCCCCACCCTTGGAAGTGGAGCTTGCTTGTTATTGTGTTGGGCAGGCCAAGTGGCAAGTCCCAGCCTCCCTCTACTGGAGCTGGAGAGGGAAGGAGCCATTTTCTCCAAAGTTGTGCTGCACTCTCTGAAACACAATGCAGCTGCAGGGATGGTCCCTGTCCCCTTGCCAGCTCAAACCAAAGAGGAAGGCTGAGGTTCTTCTCATCACCCTTGTCACAGTGAGACTGGTGAGCAGATTCATGAGCCTCAAGAAACATAAGAATTTCATTTTCGCAACTTACCCTGTCAGGTGCATCTACAGCAGCATCCATAATAGGTATCCAACCTTTAAATGTTGCCTGGAGAAATATATAAGAAAAACCAAGTTATTAACCATGCAGTGCAAGTGATTTTTCCTAATTTGTCTGGCAGAGCCATAAACAAAAGCCAAGATGGAGATGAGAATATATATCCCCACCTATTTCTCACACCACAGCTACCTTCTTTTCTTAAGTGAGAGAGCCTTCTGCAGCTAGCCAGGATTCTGCTAAGGGCCAAACTGGAAACAACAGGGGCAGCCACATTAGTTCATCCTCATGTCTGACCCATCCTCTCTAATAAAACGCTTGGTGTCCGTCCGTGGACGGACACCAAGCGTGCGTTCGTGCCTGGCCTGTTCTGGGCATGCATGCAACGCATGCCCAGAACAGAGCAAGGCAGCCGCGAACGCCAGCACCCGGAGGCCATGTTGGGGCCGGGAGAAGGAGAAGTGGCCGCCGCCCACGCCGGGAGGAGAGTGCGGGTGAGGGGGCGGCGGCGGAGCCGTGGCCACGGCCAGAGGTGGCGGTGGCAGTGGCGGGGCAACTGGCGGCAGGAGTGCGGGTGAGGCGGCGGCAGGGCCAGAAGCGGCCGCCGCGAAAAGAAAAAAAAGCGGCGTGGGAAACGGCGGCCCAGAAGCGGCCGCTGCAAACAAAGGAGAGAGGCGCCGGGGGAAGAGGCGGCGGGGAAGCTGGCCGAGGTGGTGGCGGAGCCACCGCTGAGGCCTGGCGCCGCCGGTAAAGCCGGGCGGGGGGGAAACCTTGGGGCCCTAGCCCAATCCCACCATTCCTGTCCCCCCCCATATTACTAAGGGCCAAATTGGCCCTAAAAAATGCCGCCGCGGACGCCGCCGCCGAACCACCCTCCCAGCTGCCCGATCCCACCATTTCTACAGGAGAGAGGAGCTCGCTAGCAGAGCTCCTCTCTCTGCAAAGGCTCTTCTCAAACTGGCGCTTTGAGCGGAAAGGACGCCCTTCGGCGGGGGCCGAAGCCATTACTAGCGCCCGTTTTTCAACGGGCTAAAATTCACTTGTTCAGCTATAAAGCCAGGGATATGGTGGAGAGTATGTATGTGAGCTTTTCATATCAAGAGAGATGGACCACCAAAGGGCAGCAGAAGCTTCTGCAACCTGGCCTCTACACATTCCATCATGTCAGCTTGCCCCAGTTGTAGTAGGAAAAGAAAGTCTAGCACAGCTTGCCAAAGGCAGCGAGGCCAAGCTGCACCAGTGGCTTGTAGTGCTACTTCACTAGGTTACACGGGTACAACACCTCCTGGACAGAGGTCATGTGGCCACATACCCTAGTAACATCCAAGACTTGACTATTGCAATGTGTTGGATGTAGGGTTACCCTTGAAGACCTCTTGGAAACTACAGCTGGTTCAAAATGCAGCAGACAGGTTACTGACTGGCAGATTATATATGGCTCACGTCTAACCAGTATTGAAACAGCTTCAGTGGCTTCCCATGTATTTCCAATTGAAGCCGATGATCCTAATCTATAAAATCCTATATGGTTTAGGATTTGGATGCCTCAAGGTCAGCATGCTCCTGTATAAACCTGCTTATGCTGCCACTTGCTGAGGTCAGACAGGTGAGGTGGGACCAGGGAAAAAGAACCTTTCTGTGGTAGCACCCCACTTTTGCAATGCTTTCCCTAGTTCTGTACACCTGGCGCCTACTCTGTACACCGGGCACCTACTCCTGGCACCAGGTTCAGACTTTATTCACTGAGGCTGCTTAATTCAATGCAACATTTACTAAGGCTGCTTAATTCAATTCATTGTGTTTTACTGCTGCAGTTGTTAATTCCCCCCTCCCTTTGCTCCAGGTGGTGGCTGTGGCCAAGACTGCCTTTCAGCTGCTGTGCCAGCTCTGCTGTTTCCTGGAGAAAGCAGATCTGCCCCTTTATTAAGATGGGCCTTTAGAAGTACCATGTTACTATGGCAGTAACATAGGACAGGTTCTTCTTAGTAGCAGCGTCTGGTTTGTGGAGCTCTTGAGGCTCACATGACCCCTATGCTGCAGGTCTTCTGGAGAGCTGCAAAGGCCTTTTCATTTTGACAGGTATTTACAAATTATCTAGTTATCACAGGCAATTTTATGGTTGTTTTAGGACATTTTTAATTATAACCACTTTGCAGGCCCTTATTGGGTGGAGAAGCAGACTAAAATATTAACATAACATGAGCCAGCAGTGTAATGCTACTACCAATAAAACTAATGCAGTTTTAGACTGCATTGACTGAAGCATAGTGTGCAGATCACAAGACACAGTTTTTCCACACTATTCTAAGCTGGTCAGACCTGACTTGGCCTCAACACATTCCATCCTGTGTTCAATTCTGGACCCCACATTTCAAAAAATACCTTATTTTTAAACAGGATTCAGGGAGGGCAACAAGATGTTTTAATTTTTTAAAAATCAGATTTGTTTATATATATATATATATATATATATATATATATATATATATATATATAAGCTCAATATTTTAATGTGTCTTTTTTATAATCTTGTTTTTAAATTTTATTGTGAGCCGCCTTGGGATTTTCTTAATGAAAGGCGGGTTATAAATTTAACAATAAATAAAAAAAATGGTGAGTAGTCTGGAAACCAAGTCCTATGAAAGGTCCCTTCCAACTCTAAAATTCTGTGTTTCTAGTACTAATAATTATGCCTGCACCAGAAGAAGGCAACTTTCCAAAGTTGTCGTCTTCCCACCCACCCCTCCAAAATCGGAGTGCCGTTGAACATACCACCTGGAGGAGAGCCAGATACCCCTTCCCAACATGATCAAAGTTGATACTGCTAGGTTCCCAAGTGGAATTAGGCAATTCACAGATATGTTCAGCAGTAGCATTTGTGGCGACATTCCCAAATTTTCCTCTAAACAGACCCACTCCTAGGACATTAAATGGGAGCCAGAGAACAACGCAGACAAGCAGTACGTTTCCAATGGAAGGGATGGCACCTATGAGGGCATTCACAACAACCTTAAATAAATAAAAGACAAACAAGACCATCAATTCTGCATACAGGCAAGCAATTTGAAAAACATAGGGCAATTACATGTTTGGGGGTGGCCCTTTTTTCACAAATGAGCATCTGAGCAATCTGGTGAATAATATGATGCTGGGCTTTGCTACGAAAACCTACATTCAAACTGCAGCTCATTGTGGCTTTGGGAAAGTCAGTCTCAATTTGCCATTTATAAAACCAGAACAATCAGACTTTGTCTGGCATAAAAATCATGGAGTATCAGCAAGCCCGTTGTCAATCTCATTTGTAGTAGGAGAGGATTGTTTTGTCCTATTATGCTTCTTTCTCCCCTCTGTGATTTTGTCCTGACTGCTGTTTAAACATATAGGTTTCTATAACATTAAAATACTGTGCCACATTTTAAAATATGATAATTCAGGGGAATAGTAGTTGAACAAAAGGCCCATTAATATGATCCATGAGTAAAAAGGTGTTCTAGGCAGCTTTTGATACATTGATTATGGTATCCCACTGAGAGGCTGTTGGATTGGAGGCACTATGTTCCAGTGTGCTCCTAACTCGGGGAACCCTATCTAGAAAAATGGTGTTTGGACACTGTTGCTCTGCCCCATGGCAGTTATTAGACCTGTGTAAAGTTGGATAAAAAATGTCAGAATTAATTCAAAATTGTTTTTTTAAAAATCCAACATTTCTGATCCCATTGACTTTCTGGTATCAGTTCAGAAATACCCAATATGATGTCAGAATTCATGTTAGGAGTCACACCGGAGGTACAAAATGGCAGAAACCACCATTTTAAAAACTTTTAAAAATTGGTTTTTCCCCATAGAGGTCAATGGGGGGGGGGATTGGAAAAAATCCAATAAAAATAAACAGTTGGGTCAAGAGCTTTTAAACTTATCAGAAATGTAAAGAAGAAGACCAGATTCCCTTGTGGTGAATTTGAAGTGAATTGGTCAATCCTATGGTTTGGGGGGTGGGGTGTATTTATTTATTTTTAATCTGGCTTGTTTCAAGCCAGAATTTTACAAAAACTTCTGGAATTTAAACAGAAGAGTACTTCACACATTTTAATCCCTTAATGGCTAGAAGGGAAAGTGAGAAATTCTTTCTAACCACAAAAACAAACATTCAAAGCACTTTCACTGAGTGCTACCTGTTCCTGCAATGGGGAAGGAAAAAAACCTGATCTTTAGTTAATCTCTTTCTATTTAGTGAAACAGTTGGCCTTTAGTTAATTTTTCTTTCTTTCCAGTTTTCCTATTGACCTATGTGGAGAAAAATCTGATTTTAGTTGGATTTCTGACTGGAAATCCGACTCCAATCTGATAAGACATATCCAGGGGGCAAGGAATCTGATTCCAACATTTTCCAAATCGGATTGGGTCAGATTCAGACTGGATCTGACTTTTTCAAACATGCTCAGTCCTAGCAGTTATGCCTTCTAACATCTGCATGAAAATGGTAAGTGAGGGTCTTCTGGGAATGAGGACTGGGTGCATTTTTTTCATCAAGCAAGTGTGGCAGGGAAGGGGCTGAACCAGCACAGAGTCTATAATGAATTGGCTAAAGGGCCAGTAAATGTCAGCTCGATCCAGGCAAAATGAAGGCTATGTTTGTGGACAGTTCTTTCTTAGAAGGTGACATTATCTAGGTGGGGTTACACTCCCTTTAAAGAATCAGGCTTTCAGCTTCTTGCGGCTTTTAGATCTGACTCTGTCATCGAAGGACCAAGTGACCACTGTGGCACAAAGCACCTTTCACCACTAATTTGTGCACCAGCTTCAATCTTTCCTCGAACAGGGTTAGCAGCAACCTATGTAGCTAGCCCAATTAAAGGGGCTAGCAGAGTACTTGGCTCTGGAGGGCTGCATGGTGGAAATCAGGAACCTGTGGGTCAGGGGCGTAACTATAATAGTTTTAGTGTAAACCACCCTGAGCCTTTTGGAAGGGCGGTATAAAAGTTTTAATAAAAATAAATAATAAATATAATAGGGCAAGGGGAGACAGTTGTCTGGGGGCCCACTACCTGGGGGGGGGGCCCAGAGGCAAGTCACATGACTGACTCCCCCAGCCGCTCACCTGCCCAGGCTTCCTTCAGTTGTATTCATCCTCCAAAACTGATGTGAGTATTAAGACCTGGAGCTACCAGAACAGCATGTCTTTCTCTGGTACCATTAAATGACTTGCATCGTCCACAATTTACAAAACCTTTAAAAAATAATTTAGGATGATATTCTATTGTGGCACATAGGGTTCTATCTATCTATCTATCTATCTATCTATCTATCTATCTATCTATCTATCTATCTATCTATCTATAACTTTACTATGCTTTTTGTTACCACTATTCAGCCTCATTTAAGATTTCTTTACTTCATGAGCTGAGCTTCAGTGAGGGGGGGCCGTTTTAAAATCTTGTCTCTGGGCCCACTCCAACCTTGCTATGCCCCTGCTGCGGGTCGTCTATAAGGGCCTGCCCTTCTTCCTTCTGCTGATTTCCAACATACAGCCCTCTAATTTAGCCTTGCTGCTGAGTCAGAGAGAATTCCTCTCTGGCTCTGCTCCAGGGGTGGTTTTCATGGGCTGCATGCTGGAAATCAGCAGAGGGAAACCCACCTTCAGGAGGTGGTGGCATAACTTTCTCATCCAAGAGAATCTCTCTGTCATAGTTGTCTCTTTGCTGATCGAGAGGAGAGGATGATGGTAGCAGCAGAACTCCTACAACTGAGTCATGTCATCACTGTGGCTTCCAGATACCCACCCTGTCCACAAAGAGATAGTAGTGGTGCAAGTTCCATTGGCCAGAGAAGAGAGAGGAGGAAGAAGAAGCTACCATACAAGTCAGGAGGACTTAAGCAGCAGCTCCTCCCTCCCTTGCCTTCTCTACCAGTCAATTGGAGCATTCCCCAGACACCTTGCAATGGTACATGGGCTGCTGAGTGATGCTTCCATCTGGTGGGTGCCCAGTGGCAAAATTAGTAGCAGTATAAGCTAGTTGGCCAAATTGTACTACTGCGGCCTTCACAAAGGGATTAGCCAGGTCCAGAGGAGCTCTTGCCCCTGGACTTCCAGGCAAAGGTCCAGGGCCTCCACATCCCCTGGGGGCCCCCATATCCTCTTTAGTTTGTCACGGGTGGTGTGATTGCCATGCTGCACTGCCAGCTGTGCTAGGCAGATGAGCATGACCTCTGCTTTAGAGACAAAGGGGGGCGTGGGGAAAGAAATATGGGGGATAGGTATATGTTAAGTTGTGTGTTGAAACGTTTCTGCTAATGCATATTTGCATACATATACCTATTTTATATTCTTACATTCTTGTGAGTTCAGTTGCTGTTAGTGCCCTAAAGAACTGCATGTGTCATGGGTGTGTGTGTGGGGGGGGGGGATGATGCTTAACTTGCAGCTGGGGTTGGGGGGCAAGGTCTCCAAAGGCCTTTAGGACCAGGCTCCAAAATTACCTTGGTGCACCGCTGGCCAGGTCTCAGATGGGCAGGCCATTGGACCTGTGCCCAACTTGACCCACCTGTGTTGCCAGCTCTGGTCTTCTCCTAGACAGCTAAATGCTGTATTCTCCTTCTTCACTCCATCTTAAAACTGTTATAAATTGCAGACTTTGGAGCTTTTTCACCATGTCTATTTTCCTATCCCTCACCTCCTTTTTAACCTTAACATTTAGACTAGAGAACTGGAAGGTGACTTTTAAAAGTCACATTTATGACAGTTTAGTTGATCCTAAAAAACTGCTGTGGTTTGGGATTTTTTTCTGACTCTGACATAGTTATAGATTATTATTAGGACTAGGAATCATTCCCATTGGGGTGGCATTTTCAGTAGCTTTCTGTAAGGCAGGAGTTCTCAAATGGGCCTCCAGATGTTGCTTGATTATAACTCCCCCATCATTCTGGGAATGATGGGGAGTTGTAGTTATAAAACATCTGGAGACTCAAATTTGAGAACCTCTGCTGTAAGTGCTCTCACTCTTACGTTCTCTAGACAGGAATCATGGTGAGTGAGGGGGAGAGGTGGTATAGAAATATAAAAATACATAAACAAAATATTAGACATAAGAAAAGAAGTGAAGGAGGAAAAAAGTTGGGACACTGAAGGAAGAAAGCAGCCTAATGGATGACTTATCAGAAAGAAACCGGAAAATTAACTGATTCTCTGCTTTAATACTAACTGGCTCCAAAGGACAGCTATAATATTTTTTTAAAAAAAATCAAATCCAGCTCTTTTGCCTGTTCACTGGTACAATAATATAAATATAGGTACAGTATGCAGAAAAACTATAGTTGGTACCTTGATCCCTTTAAATCTGGATAGTGCTCGAAGGGGTCTCAGGGCCCTCAGAGTTCTGAGAGATTTTACAGAGCTCTTGTTATCACACATGATTTCTGATGGTGTTCCGATCGTTTGATACAGAGAAACAAAGGAAACCTGTGATCATTGAAGAAAAATACAGTATTGGTTGTATAACTGTAAAACATACCCCTGGAGTTACGGCTTTTGAACTTTCAATTTTCAGGCAACCTTTTCCACCATGTTCACTTCCCCCTCCCCCTCTATTAACTTCCCTTCAACGTGCATTTATATTCGCCATAAGAATCTGCCTTATACTGACTTTAAAATATTTATTTATTTATTTATTTATTAAATTTATAAACCGCCCAAGTCAAAGGCTCTGAGCGGTGTACAAGTTTTAAAAGACATAAAAGCACACACCACTTAAGACACAGTGCTCAAAACAATATAAAAACAATTTAAAAACAATTCAAAACCATTTAAAACCAATTAAAATACTTTTAAAAACAATTTAAATACCTTGGAAGGCCAGGCCAAGCTACTAAGTTTCTAGGGCTCTCTTAAAGGCCAACAGCGAGCCTAAACTGTGGATATCTGCCAGAAGTGCATTCCATAAGCCAGGAGCTGCTACAGAAAAGGCCTGGTTCTGAGTCGCCACCAGACATACAGTGGTAACTGGAGATGGACCTCTCCCGATGACCTCGACGTGCAATGGGGAACATACAAAAGAAGGAGCTCTCTAAGGTAGTCCGGACGCAAGCCGTTCAGGACTTTAAAGGTAATAACCAGCACTTTGTATTTTGCGCAGAAACATCAGCAGCCAGTGCAACTGTTTCAAAACAGGCATAATATGGTCTTTCTGGGTTACCCCAGAGACCAGTCTGGCTGCCACATTTTGAACTAACTGAAGTTTCCAAACTATGTACAAAAGCAGCCCCCTTCATGTAGAGTGCATTGCAATAGTCGAGCCTGGAGGTTACCAGCTGATGCACCACGGTTTTGAGATTGTTCTCTTCAAGGAATGGACACAGCTGTCGAATCAACCGAAGTTGATAGAAAGTGCTCCTGGCCATAGCATCCACCTGAGATACCACAGTGAGGCCTGGATCCACGAGCACACCCAAGCTGTGTACCTGTTCCTTCTGGGGGAATGTAAAGCCATCCAGCACAGGAAGATCTACAGTAATTCATCCCTCAAATTCAGATCCCCCACAATAAGCACCTCTGTCTTGCTTGGATTCAGCTTCAATTTGTTATCCCTCATACAGCCCATTACTGCCCATAGGCAGGCATTTAGGGAGTGAATGCCATTTCATGATGATGATGATTTACATTTTATATCCCGCTCTTCCTCCAAGGAGCCCAGAGCGGTGTACTACATAGTTAAGTTTCTCCTCACAACAACCCTGTGAAGTAGGTTATGGTGAGCGAGAAGTGACTGGCCCAGAGTCACCCAGCAAGTATCATGGCTGAATGAGGATTTGCACTTGGGTCTTCCCGGTCATGTACAGTAGTTGTTATAAAGCATTGGTGAAAGAATGGAGCCCTGAGGGACTCCATATAATAGCTCCCATTTTGAAAAGGAACCATCACCAAGCCCCACCATCTGTAATCTGCCTGAGAGATAGGAGCGGAACCACTGCAAAGCAGTGCCTCCTTTCTCCAATTCCCTCAGGTGATCCAGAAGGATACCATGGTTGAGGGTATCAAACACTGCCGAGAGATCCAAAAGAACCAACAAAGTCCTACTGCCTTTGTCGATTCCCTGGTAAAGGTCTGCCAACCAAGGCAGACTCAACCCCATAGCCCACTCCAAAGCCAGTTTGAAATTTGTTTCCTCCAAAACTGCCTGGAGCTGGTCAGCCACCACTCTCGCAATCATCTTGCCCAACCATGGGAGACTGGAGATTGGCCTATAAATATCCATCACTGAGGGATCTAGGGAAAGCTTCTTAGGAAGTGGTCTAATCTCCTTCAAACAAGGAGGTGGGTCTTCAAACAAGATCGGGGTTTTTCGCAGCTCTAAGAGCTGATACCAGGAGCTGCTTATTAAATCCTATGGATCTTGGAGCAGGTAACCACTTTTCAAAATTCTGCTGTTGTAGATTGCCTTTATTAGACATTTTTTCACATATTCAGCATTCTAATCAGCCTTAAGCTTCTTTAGCAAGCTGAGGAGTGTGAAATCCTCTAATTGGAGAATACACTACTAGGCAAGTCCAAGCACACTAGGGTATTGTAAATTAAAGGTAAAGTTGTGCCGTCGAGTCGGTGTCCACAGAGCCATGTGGTTTTCTTTGGTAGAATACAGGAGGGGTTTACCATTGCCATCACCCATGCAGTATGAGATGATACCTTTCAGCATCTTCATATATCACTGCTGCCCGATATAGATGTCTGGGAAACATACCAGTGGGGATTCGAACCAGCAGCCTCTTGCTTCCTAGGCAAGTTACTTCCCCGCTGTGCCCTTAGGTGGCTTAGGGTATTGTGCTGACAATTAAAATAAGAACTCAAGAGACAACACTTCTGCTTCTCTAGTTTTCTTAAATAAATTCTCTAGTTTTCTTAAATAAATAATTCTGCTAGCCAGAGCAGAAGGGGGAAGGCCATAATGGGTGCAAGCAGAGCTAGGAGAACTGAAACCCTTAGAAGGTTGGGAAACACTGGGCTCCAGATATCTTAAAACATCCCCATTAACAATCTCCTACAATACAAGCAGCCCGGCATGCCTGGAAGGAATTGGCAAGACAACTGAATTTTGACCCCTATGTCCACATGGATATGACATTGTGGGGAAACCCGCACACACTGATAGGCAAGCAGCCAATTTTATGGAAGCATTGGGTAGAAACAGCAATTAGTCGGCTATCACAGCTGATAAATAAAGATGATTATTATAAATCCTCTTACCCCCATCAAGTGCATGGCAGCATATGCAACTGAAAAATAGTATATTTGCACAATTCGGACCAGATGCTTTGGCAGCCCCAGAAACTCTGGATAGATAGATACAGTAGATAGGCTGATTGATTGATTGATTGATTAAGTGCCGTCAAGTTGGTGTCGACTCTTAGCGACCACATAGATAGATTCTTTCCAAGATGATCTGTCTTCAACTTGGCCTTGTCTCTCAGGGGTGCATTCATAGCTGTTGTAATTGAGCCCATCCACCTTGCTGCTGGCCGTCCTCTTCTCCTCTTTCCTTCAACTTTTCCCAGCATTATGGACTTCTCAAGAGAGCTGGGTCTTCGCATAATGTGTCTGAAGTATGACAGTTTGAGCCTGGTCATTTGTGCCTCAAGTGAAAATTCTGCATTGATCTGTTCTATGATCCATTTGTTTGTTTTCCTGGCTGTCCATGGTATCCTCAAAAGTCTTCTCCAGCACCAAAGTTCAAAAGCGTCAATACTTTTTCTATCTTGTTTCTTCAAAGTCCAACTTTCACATCCATAGAGTGTCATGGGGAAAACCATTGTCCGAATGATTCTAATCTTTGTAGGTGTAGACACGTCATAGCATCTAAATATCCTTTCCAAGGACTTCATTGCAATCCTACCAAGTGCTAGTCTGTGGCGTATTTCTTGACTCCTGGGTCCTTTACTGTTGATGGTCGATCCTAAAAGGCTACATTAGTGCATGCCATTAAGATGTATGTCCTCTCTCCCAAAACTAAATAAATATTTTTATGCCTTTGTCCATGGAGAGAGGAACTCTGGATTGGATATACTTAGGGACAAATGGAACCTGGAACTCACTCATAAATTGTCACCAGTGCAATAGCAAGATATTTTAGATAGTGTTAAATGCGCAAGTGGCACAAGTGAGTGTATGGTGGTGTCACTAATTTTTTTCCATTGCAAAGGCGTGGGGGTGTTGGGCTGTGGTGGATGGGGCATGGTCTCAAGCAAGTGTTGAGGGGTTTCTTTTACCCAAGATACTCATGGAGGGAGGGGTGCAGATAGTGGGAAATTAATGCGGAGGGATGTGCAGCAAAGATTGGATGACCTTCTTTGCATACTGAGAGAGTGTGGCAAGGTGGAGGAGGCTGGTGGGTCTTGCCCACAGGGTAGTGGCATTGCTTGTTCTAGGAGTCTTGCTTTGCTCCCCCCCCACACACCAAGAACACAGAGGAAGGAGGACCTGGGACAACCCTTGACCCCGCCCGAGGAACAGCCAGAAGAGCCCCACCTGCCATGCGACACCCCCTCAAGAAGCAAGACGAAATGCAGAGGCCCCTAAACAAGACTGTATGCATTACCCAGCTGAGAAACAGGAGGAAGATAGATAGACCACCTGCAGCTCGCCAAGGAGACCTCACAGGACACTGCAGCCAAGTAAAGGATACCTGTGAGGTGCTTCGAGAGCTTGACATGAGGGAGGAAGAACATCGAGTGGAGGACTGCCGGGTATTTGAGGCAGCCATGAACAGTAGAGTGGATGCCTAAGAGACCACTGTGTGGCATGTCGTTGCTGCCCAGGGGGAGACAGTGAGGGAGTTGGTGGGAACAATAGAAAGCAGCGACATGGCCACGGAACAGCATTTCGGAACACCTGAAGAATATTCCCGCAACCAATCTGGCTTTTTCAATCTGGTTTCCGCCCCGGGTATGGGACTGAGACTGCCTTGGTCGCTCTAGTGGATGACCTACGCTGGGAACTAGACAGGGGGAGTGCGTCCCTGTTGGTTCTGCTGGACCTCTCGACGGCGTTCGATACCATCGACCATGGTATCCTTCTGGGCCGCCTCTCGAGTATGGGAATCGGAGGCACTGCGTTGCAGTGGTTCCGGTCCTTTCTTGGGGGGAGGGTCCAGAAGGTGGTGCTGGGGGACTACTGCTCAGCCCCGTGGCCGTTGGCCTGTGGGGTCCCGCAGTGATCGGTCTTGTCCCCCATGCTGTTTAACATTTACATGAAGCCGCTGGGAGAGGTCATCTGGGGACTTGGACTGAGTTGTCAGCAGTATGCGGATGACACTCAGCTCTATCTCTCCTTGTCATCTGATCCTAGGGAGGTGGTGGATGTCCTGAATCGGGGGCTGGAGGCCGTGATGGGTTGGATGTGGGCTAACAAACTGAAATTGAATCCGGATAAGACGGAGGTACTGTTGGTCAGTAGGAGAGCCAATCGGGATGAGACGATTCTACCGGTTCTGGATGGGGTTGCACTCCCCTTGAAGGAGCAAGTATGCAGCTTGGGGGTACTACTGGACCCGGCTCTGCTTTTGGAAGCTCAGGTGGAGGCGGTGGCCAGGGGTGCCTTTGCACGGCTTCGGCTGGCCAGGGGTGCCTTTGCACGGCTTCTCCCTTTCTCGAGAAGGCAGATCTGGCCATGGTTACCCACGCCTTAGTCACGTCGTGGCTGGATTACTGTAACGCGCTCTACGTGGGGCTGCACTTGAAGAATATCCGGAAACTGCAGCTAGTGCAAAACACAGCAGCGAGGGTTTTATCCGGAGCTGCCCGTTGGGAACATATCACCCCCATTTTGAAAGAGCTGCACTGGCTGCCGGTTCGTTTCTGGGTCCAATTCAAGGTGCTGGTTTTGACCTTTAAAGCCCTAAACGGTTTGGGCCCGGGGTATTTGAGGGACCGCCTGCTCCCAAGGGTTGCTGCCCGCCTGACGAGGACATCTGAGGGGGCCCTGCTCCGGGTGCCGACAATGAGGGAGGCCAGGCTGTCGTGCACTTGGGACAGGGCCTTCTCTGTTGCTGCTCCTAGACTCTGGAATGCTCTCCCAGTGGCCATTCGTTCCTCGGACTCCATCACGGCTTTTAGAAAGCTTGTAAAGACTTGGCTTTTTACCCAGGCTTTTACATAATTTTACTGCGGCTTCTGTGTGTTTTTATGGCTGTTTTTATATGTTTTTAGCTTGATGTTTTTTATTGCTTTTTTATTGTATGTTTTAATTTTTGTAAACTGCCTTGCGGTTGTGTTTTTAACAAAAGGCAGTATAGAAATGTAAAAATAAATAAATAAAAATAAATAAAACCATCAAGCAGATAGCCAACCAGCCACAAAAGTTTGCTTTCTGCCCCCCACCCACTGCTGATGTAATCCCACTATAGCATTAACTATATGAATCATCATAATAGAGCACACCCATGTTCAGGAAATTATTGTTAAAACTGGTTTCCATTCATTGCACTATTGTTCAATGTTAAATATTTTGGAAGGGCAGTATAGAAATCAAATAAATCAAATAAAAATGAAAATAAATAAAGCTTTGGGTTATTGCTGGCCACCATCTGTGTGCTGCAGCAATATACATTGCATAAACAGCAGGATGGGGGTCGGACATGGTTTTGTGGGTTGTGAACCACTGGGTTTGGGGGAGATGGGGGCAGTTGCCGGATACCCATATGGTAATAATGGACGGAGGAGCCCTCCACATAGATGGGTCCTGGGTAGCATGTCCTGCCCAGGTGTGAGTGCATGCCCAGGGTAGTGTTTGGGTCGGGGTGGGGGAAGGTGGGGTACATGTTTGCTTTGCTGAGTGTTTCTTGCGGAAAGGTGGGGGTGTAGGTGGCGGCATGGTGGTCGTATTTGGTTTTTGTGGGCCTTAGCAGACCACCATTTAACTGCGGCTAAGTAAAGGGGGAAGTGGAAGAGTGGCACAATTGGGGAGTGGGAAGGTGCTTGGAGACACGGGGATGAGAGAGGTGTCCCACATCCTGGCTCTTATAACCCCACCCAAACACAATACACCCATATTGTTCTCCTTGAGTGTCCAGCAAGAATTTTTTCATGTGGGCGGACAGTGGAGCATCTTTGGCTGCTGCTGTTTTGGGGACACATCATTTCAATGATGTTTGCTCCCAGGTTCCTGGCCTTCTCGACCAGTTGTGAGCATTTGTTTGTGCAGTCCAGGGCAGCTGTGGAGGTCAGGTGGAGACAGCTGTGTGCCCTCACCGACACTGTGCATGCCTTGGACGAGGAGTGATCGGAGGGAAGGAGGTGGTGGGAGCTGCTAACGCACAACAGTATCTGGAGGTTCTTGGAGAATGTGGACGAGTGGGAGAACACTTCCGTGCAAGCTTCAGGATCTCCAGGGCAACCTTCAACTACCTGATGAGGGAGATGGAACCCTATCTCGTCCAGCAGGTCATGGTCATGAGGAGGGCAATCTCTGTGTGGAGGAGGGTGGTCATTGCTATCTACAGGCTGGACTCCAACTCCACATACCTGACTCTAAGCAATCTGTTTGCAGTGGGCAGGTTCACCATTTTTGAGAGCTTGAGGGAGGTGGTGAACCTGATCATGGAGCTATTCACTGATGACGTGATCCACGTGGCTGACATTAGGGAGGTGATGGCTGGCTTTGAGACCCTGGGAATCCCCGTGGTGTTGGGCTGCATTGACGGTACTCACATGGAAATCTTGGGGGGCCCAGGGCGGAGTGAGGAGTACTTCAGACACAAACACTGCTACACCATGGCATTGCAAGGTGTTGTTGACTCCACCGGGCACTTCAAAGATGTCTGCATCAGGGTGGCAGCACTTCAGGAATCCTAGGGCAGCCCTTAAGGTGGCTCAGAATGGATCTAAAAGGGGTATTGGGGTGCTAGCCACTTTAAAGCAATGCCATATAAGGCATGGCAACCCATCCCATCCCCTGCCCCACAGTGCCCCATGGTGGAGACTGGAAATGAAGGCTACCATGGGCTCTGAGCAGAACACACATACACACCAGTGGGGATGTGTGTGGCATAGCAGTGGATTTCTCTGCCCATGGGTCTGTTTGGGGAAGTTCATTTGCAGAGACAGCATCGTTGGCAGCATGGAGAGGAAGGGGTTAAGCTGTCTGGAATGCCAGAGGGCTGTCCAGCGAAGCCAGAGAGAGGGAACGCCCCTTGCAGATGGTGTCCAATCACAGCTGAGAGAATAATGTGGTGACGCTTTGCCCACAGGCTGGCCGCTGGGCTGGGCAGGATTGGGCTGTGAGGGCAAGCTGTGAGGTGAACCGGCCTCTCCCTGTCTCTCTCTCTCTCTCTCTCTCTCTCTCTCTCTCTCTCTCTCTCTCTCTCTCTCTCTCTTAGTATGTGAGGTTGTTTCTTTAAAAAATCTTTGGTTTTTGAACTCAACCTATTGTCTCCAGATAATCGCTTGGGCTAAACCTCTTTACCAGCAGAGCATACTTTGCTGTGTGAGGATTTTAATGTCCCTCCTCACACCCCTCAACATGGGTTGGGGCAATCTTTAGCTTGGCATTTATCTTGTGAGGAGGCTGGAGCAAACAGCAACTAAGCAGCTACAGCCTGCATTGGTCCCTTCACAAACGCTGCTCTTCAGAGGGATTCTGGGGCCAGGATCTTGTAACCTAGATCCAGATAGGGCATGGCGGACAAGCATCGGCAGGAATCAATTCCAGTTCATCCCCTATGGGATATACTATAAGCTAGGTAGCACTTGTGCCATTAAACAAAACCTATGTAAACATATATTATTGCATTGCAATTTAATAAAGCTGTGGCCGGGTGTTTGCTGCACCATTTAACCATACAGGCTGTGTTTGTTTTGTGTCCTTATTGATCTTGAGGCAAAGCACTAAAAAAATAGTATATTGCAAAGGACAATATAGGACTATATATGAAAGATATCTTCTAGGAGCTTGGTCTGAATTCAGAATCTTGCCCACAGCTTTCCTCAAGCTGCCCAGAGTCAGACGAGGTGGTCTGAAGGACATCCTGACTTTCCATCTGGGTTTTCATACTTTTATCTTAAAATTCATCATGATCGGGTAGAAAGTCATAACTAGAAAATACATTCAGGATTCCAATCATTAACCGAAAACAGGCTGCCACGTAGCCTTGTTTACATACTTCCTTAGTTCTACTATTTCTCTAACTCAGATATATAATTCACTCATTTCATGTATATACACACATTCCCTCACTGATCCTTATGTATCAAGAACAGAGAACAACTGGATCTACAAAAACAACTTATTCAACAAAATCATATTTTTAAAAATGGGGTTTCAGGTGAAAAGATTACAGATAAGAAGGTCATCACTTTCTAGACCAGAACTGCATCAAAGGAAAGAAGAGGCAATTTTATTTTTAATACTCATGACACAATTTTGCAGCAATATGCAGAAGAACATTATTAAATGTGATACTTACACATACAATAAAGAAATCAAGCCAACACCAAGCACTGGTGAAATACTTCTTGAAGCCATAAGCCACCCATTTCAGAAGCATCTCCAGGAAAAAGATGTAGAAAAAGAAACTATCTGCATACTTCAAGAGGTTTTTTATGAATGGTCTCTCCTCGAGGTAAACATCTTCAAAGATCTAGAATTTCAAGAATAAGTGCGAATTTAGAATTATGTAGTGAGATATTTAAAATGTGTGCCAGGTGATATATGATGCAATGCACTGATTTGGCTTTCACTGGGGACTTATTCCAACTGCTTCAAGTTAAACATGGAAGCATTCAAAACTGATTGTGCTCCCATGATCAAAGGCTAACTGAACTTCTCCATGACAATGTAAGAAAACCCATTTATTAAGCCACAATGTAGAAATTTGATTTAAAATTATTTGTCATGGATTAACCAGGTTCTATTGAAATTCACTCTAAAATTATGTTTTCAGACAAAATGAATGACCTTTAAAAAAAAAAGAGGTAAATTATTCTTACTTAATCTCTAATTTAATTTAATTATTATATTACATTAAATTTAATTTTGGTCAGAATTCAAAGAGCCACATTAGGTGCGCCTGAGGGCATGGTCGTGTCCAGTATGATTTCTAAAACATTTCAAAAGTGGTTTGCTATGTTATACAAAGAGCTGTAGCTTAAGGAACAAAGTCCAAAGCCCCCTTGGGATTTTGAACTAGTCCGTATGGTTCCTTGAATCCTGGCCATGGTTCTAATACAGAGCCGCCTTTATCATGAATCCTACTACTTACTGAAATCTTATGGGGAGGTAGGGATGTGCAATTCGATTTGACCTTGAATCGATTCGGGTGATTCAAGCACCATTTTTCTGGAGTGAACTGGTCTACCAATTGGGGTCAGTGGGTAGACCAGCCCTCCGCTCCGGACTTGGCATGTCAGCCCACCATGCTAGAAATCATTAGGAAGGGAAGATTAAAAAGCTAATATTTTAATGCCCTTATACAAATCTGTGGTGGTGCCACATTTGAAGTACTGTGTTCAATTCTGGTAACCATATCTTAAGAAGGAAATTGGCCGCCCAGGGACGTAAGTTTGAATGGGGTATAAATTTGATAAGTAAGTAAGTAAATAAATAAATAGTAGAACTTGAAAAGGTGCATAAGAGGGCAACCAAGATGATCAGGGGCCTGGAGCACCTTCCTTATGATGCAAGGCTACAGCATCTGGAGCTTTTTAGTTTGGAAAAGAGGCAACTATGGGGAGACATGATAGAAGTGTGTACAATTATGCATGGAATAGAGAGAGTGGACAGAGAGAACGTTTTCTCCCTCTCTCACAACACTAGAATCACGGGTCATCCCATGAAACTGGAGGCTTGGAAATCTAGTTCCAACAAGTACTTCTTCACACAATGCATAATTAACTTAATTACTCTCTGCCATAGGATGTGGTGATGGCCACCAGCTTGGATGGCTTAGACAAAGTCATGGAGGACAGGTCTATCAGTGGCTACTAGTCTTGTGGCTATAGGTTACCTCCAGCCTCAGAGACAAGATTCTGTTAAATACCAGTTGTAGGGGAGCAATGGCACGAGAGGGGGCAGGCCCTCACCCCCTGCCTGTGGACTTCTTGAAGGCATCTGGTGGGCCACTGTGTGAGACAGGATGCTGGACTAGATGGGCCTTGAGCCTGATCCAGCAAAGCTGTTCTTATGTTCTTAGAGGAATGGTCGATCCGGGTAGACAAGTCCTCCAAGAAGGGCTGACGCGCTAAGTCCAGAGCGGAGGGCTGGTCTATCTGCCAATCCCAATTGGCAGACCTGCTCTCTCTGGAAAAATGGCAACATTTGAGGCTTGTTTTTCCAACTCTCCCCAGAAAAAATGGGCCTCAAAATGGCACTCGAATCACTCAAATCAATTTGAGTGATTAGAGGTTGATTTGTTGAGGCAGTCAGCCAAGCCAGCTGTTTTCAATGAATCAATTCGAATTTTTGTGATTCGATTCGAGCTCAAATCGAATCACAAAACTTGATTTGTGCACACCCCTACGTGGAAGTTTGTTTAAGGCTTCCACCAGCTCGTTTGGTGGCGATACAGTAGGGCCTTTTCTGTGGATGTCCCAGGGCTTTGGAATATGCTCCCTGTCAAAATAAGATTTTCTCCATCTCTGGCTGCCTTCAAAAAATTCACTAAAGATGCACCTGTTTTCTCAGGCCTTTTGCTAAAGTATATTTTTAGAAATGTTTTTGTTGAAACTATTTTTTTAAAAAAATATGATTTTAACATTGTTTTAATTTTTTTGTTTTATGTTGTGTACACTGCCTCAAGATTTATGCAGTTTCTACATGTAATAAATAAATACATACATACATACATACATACATACATACATACTAATCCATAGCACTGAATATGCTCGACATAATGGTTAAATAACAAGTACAAGTATCACCTATTCTCCTATCAAACAAATTGCAGCCAAGAAGCAAAGGAAAAAAATTGACCAAAAGGCCAACCACAAAATGATATTAGCCATAATATTCTCATTTGGGGAAGATATTAAAATACACTTACCAGAGTAACACTGCTGAACAATATCATGAATATGATAAAAGACTCAAACCAACTGTGTATTATAATTTTGTAGCAGGTTTTTCTAAGGTTCCACCACCTGTTGCTTAGAAATGTATCAGTGCTTATTACACAACTTGGGAATAATTTGATCAAGGCTGAAATAAAGAACATAGATGTTACCAGTATCCTGAAAGCATGATAGCAAAGCAAGGGTGTGTGTACGGTAGGTGAGTTCACAAGGCCATTTCGAAGGGGGTAGGAGGATACATGAGCAGCTATCCCATCAGCAGCAGATAAGCAACACTATTGTTTGAGTCTACAAACCCAGGAAGCTGCTGAACTTGTCGGCTTCAAGCCATGCCACTCCATGGCAAGTTCTCCAAGGATGTGCATGTCTTCCCAGAATTACTTTTGCTGCCAGCAGACTGGGGAAAAACTTAATGACATCAGAGGCTGCGCTCCCATTGGCCATAAAGGAGGAGGAGGTGGACACAGCCCTGCCAAATCATTTTGGGTGTCTCTGTCAGACCCCACCAGGCTGCAGCTCCACCCTAAGTTGCCTGTATGGCGGGAACCACAGATGACGAGGCAGTTAACCCTTCCCTGACTCCCAAGGTTGAAAACTCTGCATTGACCTACAAGCTACCCCTGAGATCAGGATGGGGACAACAGGAAAGGAAGGACATCTAGTACCACACAGATAGACTGGCAGTCCAGTCACACACTACTCTCATACAAGTCCCAGGTGGGATTAGGCAAACACAACCCACACAGTGCATTCTGGTTGTCACCTGCACACCTGCATGGCAGGGTAGTGGCAGAACTAGCAGATGTAAGACTGAGCACAGCACAGGTGCTGTTCCACAGGGCACCCAGCTGCAGCATACTCTCCCTGCACCAGCCACCATGGAAAGAAAAGCTCCCCGGAGGAAATGGGTGAGGACACCAGCAGCCCCATTGCTCTGCAGCTGGACATGCATGCTTGTGGGTGCCCTCCCCAATCAAATCGGGCACCCACCACTCACTCTAGCACGATGAATTGAAACAATGTTTGCTTCCACCAACCAAGCAGCAATGCATACTTCATCCTACTGGTTCCTTTGTGAATCCATTTTTTGGAAGGAGGCTTGTATCTCTGCTAATCTGGTTCAAAAGTAGAACTCACAAGCAACACAAAAGCAAGCAGGGGTTGTTGCTCCACCCCATCTCTCTGCACACACCACTGCAACAGAGCACCCTGATGCCACTGCCACAGTGGAAGGCAGGGATGAAGGCTACAGCAGGAAGGGGTGTGCTCCAACAAGGAGCCGTGATGATGGCGTCCGCAGGTTCACCCATGGCCCTGCAGCCCTGACAAAGAAAGAATGCATACACACCACACATACCCCCAGCACACTCCAGAGGGTGATTACCCACCTCAGCTCCCTTGCACCTTGCCGAAGCCAGCACTAACTTGTTTTCTCCCCACATCCTGATGCAGTGACCCCTAGATGTCAGCAGTGCCAACTACTGCTGCATATGATTATACAGGCACAAGAGCGCCTCTGTATTATGGGTGTGTGTTATTTGCCAGGGCAAGCATTTGCCGGGGCTAGCAAGCTCCAGTGTTTTAGTTTGTCCCTGCCTGGAGGGGGTGGAGTGAGCTAGGGCTGGGGGAGGACCCACATTCCTTTGAATGACATCCTGTGTCTCAGCTGGAAGACTACTCTCTACATAAGAGGTGAAGGCCCGAGAGCATAGCTAACAGGGATAGCAAACAGGACATTGGAGTTTTGCGGGAAGTGTGTGGAGGATCCTGGAAAAAGCCCCAGTGATCACAAGGAGCCTGGTGGAGAAGAGAACGTAAGTACAAATCCCTCCCTCATATCCCTCATATTCTTGGGAAAGGCTGTTTGGACTGTTAAATAGCTGACCATTGCAGCTGAGACCTATCCTTCTAATAAACTCTCTCTAAATACTGTAAACAGCCAACAAAAACAGCATGAAGATAAATAGCCAGCAGGGGAGGGGGCACGTCCCAGTGTATTGCACAGAGTGCGACATGTATGACTATTTGCCCCATGGGCAGAAGTAATGGGTGTGTGCTCAGTGCAAGGAGCTCCTGGCTCTCAGAGAACAAATTTGTTTCCTTGAGAACAAGGTGGCGGATCTGGAGAAGCTCAGAGAGACAGAGAGGTATGTGGACGAGACCTTCAGGGACGTGATAGAGGCATCCCACTCCAGGGCTAATAGCTCCTCTGCTGTCAGGGAGAATGGAGGTCTTGGGCAAGGAGGAAATTTGTCTGAGGAAGAGGGAAATGCTCCTTTAAAAGGGACTCCTTCCATGGATGATGAGCCCATATCCTCTTGCACAGGGGATACTCCTCTAGGGGGTGGGGGCCTCCTTGTAGTGGATGATTCGATCATTAGAGGTATAGAGATATGGGTTTGTGACCCATATGTTGACCGCACGGTGACTTGCCTGCCTGGTGCAAAGGTTGCGAACATCACGCAGCATCTAGATAGGCTCTTAGGCAGTGCTGGGGAGGAGACAGCTGTCGTGGTGCACGTCGGCACCAACGATGTGGGGAAATGTAGTTGGGAGGTCCTGGAAGCCAAATTTAGGCTGATAGGTAGCATTTTGAAGTCCAGGACCCCCAAGGTAGCATTGTCAGAAATGCTACCTGTTCCACGCGCAGGTACTGTGAGACAGGCAGAGCTGAGGAGTTTCAATGTGTGGATGAGACTTTGGTGTTGAGAGGAAGGGTTTAGATTTGTTAGGCACTGGGATACATTTTGGGGCAAGCAAGGCCTGTACAAAAGGGACAGGCTGCGCTTGAACCAAGATGGAACCAGTCTGCTAGTGCTTAATATCAAAAAGGTTGCAGAGCAACTTTTAAAATGACGCCTGGGGAATAGCTGAAGGGAACTGAGCAGTATCCCATTTGGCAAAAGCCATCCTTTAAAGTGTGAGGGTGCAAAGGATTCAGATAAAACAGAAGGGGACAGAGCAGAACCGCATAAAGAGCAGACGGGAGCCTGTGCCAGCTGGTCAAAGAGTCAAAAGAAAGATAGCACACATCAGGTGAGACATTCAGCATATAGGTGTTTATATGCCAATGCCAGAAGCCTCTGAGCCAATATGGGTGAGCTGGAGTGCTTGGTTGCTAATGCAGAAATAGATATAGTGGGCATAACAGAAACATGGTGGAACTGTGAGAACTAGTGGGACACTGGTAACTTTTCCCTGAAATCGGGCTCTGTACCAGAGGACTGGAGAGTAGCAAATGTAACACCAATTTTCAAAAAGGGATCCAGGGGCGATCCGGGAAATTACAGGCTGGTTAGCCTAACATCTGTTCCAGGCAAATTGATGGAAAGCATCTTAAATGAAAAAAATTGTAAAGCACATAGAAGAACAGGCCCTGCTGGGAGTGAACCAGCATGGCTTCCGCAAAAATCTTGTCTCACCAACCTTTTGGAGTTCTTTGAGAGTGTCAACAAATGTGTGGACCAAGGTGATCCAGTTGACATTGTATACCTGGACTTCCGAAAAGCTTTCAACAAAGTTCCTCATCAAAGACTCCTGAGGAAACTTAGCAGTCATGGGATAAGGGGATGAGTACATGTGTGGATTGCTAACTGGTTGAAAGATAAGAAGCAGAGGGGTAGGTATATGGAGAGTTTTCACAATGCAGGGAAGTAAGAAGTGGGGTCCCCCAGGGATCTGTACTGTGACCAGTGCTTTTTAATTTATTCATAAATGATCTAGAAGCAGGGGTCAGCAGCGAGGTGGCCAAATTTGCAGATGATTTTGGGTAGTGAAATCCAAAACGGATTGTGAAAAGCTCCAAAAGGATCTCTCCAAACTGGGGGAGTGGGCAACAAAGTGGCAAATGCGGTTCAGTGTTGGCAAGTGTCAAGTGATGCACATTGGGATTAAAAATCCCAACTTTAAGTACACGCTGATGGGATCTGAGCTGTCGGTGACTGACCAGGAGAAGGATCTTGGGGTTGTGATGGATAGCTCGTTGAAAGTGTCGACTCAATGTGCGGCAGCTGTGAAAAAGGCCAGTTCCATGCTAGGGAACATTAGGAAGGGGATTGAAAATAAAATGGCTAATATTATAATGCCCTTATACAATACTATGGTGCAGCCACACCTGGAGTACTGCGTACAATTGTGGTCACCACATCTAAAAAAGGACATTGTAGAACTGGAAAAGGTGCAGAAGAGGGCAACCAAGATGATCAGGGGCCTAGAGCACCTTTCTTATGAGGCAAGGCTACAACACCTGGGGCTTTTTAGTTTAGAAAAAAGATGACTGCGGGGAGACATGAAAGAGGTCTATAAAATCATGCATGGAGTGGAGAAAGTGGATAGAGAGAAATTCATCTCCCTCTCACATAACACTAGAACCAGGGGTCACCCCATGAAACTGATTGTCAGGAAATCTGGGACCAACAAACAGAAGTACTTTTTCACACAACATATAAACAGCTTATGGAATTCTCTACCACAAGATGTAGTGACAGCCAATAACCTGGATGGCTTTAAGAAGGGTTTGGATGACTTCATGGAAGAGAGGTCTATCATCAGCTACTAGTTAGAGGACTAGATTCCATTTCCAGCCTCAAAGGCAGGATGCCTCTGAATACCAGTTGCAGGGGAGTAACAGCAGAAGAGAGGGCATGCCCCCAACTCCTGCCGGTGGCTTCCAGCGGCATCTGGTGGCCCAATGTGCGAAACAGGATGCTGGACTAGATGGGCCTTGGGCCTGATCCAGCAGGGCTGTTCTTATGTCTATGGAGGAGGTGTCCAGCAATCTTTCTTGCAGTATTAGGTTGGATCAGTTTCAATCTGTGACCCTGAGGATGTGGACAAGGTGCTTGGGGTGGTGCGGCCTACCACCTTTTCTCTGGATCCTTGCCTGACTTGGCTGCTTCTATCTAGCAGGGAGATTGCTGGAGGTGGCCTGATTAATAACATAAATGCATTGCTGAGGGAGGGTAGGGTGCTTGTCTGATAGAGGCAATGGTTAGACCATTCCTTAAGAAGCCTTCCCTGGACCCCTTAGCGATGAATAGTTACAGGCCAATCTCCAATCTCCCTTGGTTGGGCAAGGTGATTGAGAGGGTGGTGACCAACCAGCTCCAGGCAGCTGATTATCTAGACCCATTTCAAACTGGCTTTAGAGCTGGCTCTGGGGTTGAGAGACAGCCTTGGTCGGCCTGATGGATGACATTTACCGGGGAACCGACAGAGGAAGTGTGACTCTGCTGAATCATCTGGATCTGTAGGCGACATTCACTACGATTGACCATGGTATCCTTCTGGATCGCCTGGGGGAGTTGGGGATAGGGGGCACTGCCTTGCAGTGGTTCCATTCCTATCTCTCAGGTAGATTCCAGATGGTGGAGCTTGGTGACAGTTCATCCTCAAAACAGGAGCTGTTATATGGAGTCCCTCAGGGCTCCATTCTGTCACCAATGCTTTTCAATATCTACATGAAACCGCTGGGTGAGGACATCAAGAGATTTGGAGCTAAGTGTTATCAATATGCTGATGACACCCAAATCTACTTATCCTTTCCATCTTCAGCAAATTGCACTCATTCTCTAAATGCCTGCCTACAGGCAGTAATGGGCTGGATGAGAACTAACAAATTGAAGCTGAATCCAAGCAAGGTGGAGGTGCTCATTGTGGGGGCTCCGAATCTGAGGGGTGAGTTAGATATTCCTGTGCTGGATGGGGTTACACTCTCCCAAAAGGAATACTCCTGGACCCAGGACTCACCCTGGTATTTCAGGTGGAGGCCATGGCCAGGAGTGCTTTCTATCAGCTTAGGCTGATTTGACAGCTGTGCCCATTCGTTGAAGAGAATGACCTCAAAACAGTGGTGCATCAGCTGGTAACCTCCAGGCTTATTGCAATGTGCTCCATGTGAGGCTGCCTTTGTACGAGGTTCGGAAACTTCAGTTAGTTCAAAATGTAGCAGCCAGATTTGTCTCTGGGGTAACCCGGATAGACTGTATTATGCCTGTCTTGAAACAGTTGCACTGGCTGCCGATATGTTTCCAGGCAAAATACAAAGTGCTGGTTATTACCTTTAAAGCCCTGAACGACTTAGGTCCAAGTTAGCTTAGAGAGCTCCTTCTTCTGCATGATCCCCACCGCATGTTGGGGTCATCTGAGGAGGTCTGTCTTCAATTACCACCGGTTTGTCTGGTGGGAACTCACAGGCAGGCCTTCTCTGTAGCTGCTCCTGGGCTATGGAATGTACTCCTAGCAGAAATCCATAACTTGAGTTCATTACTATCTTTCAGGAGAGCCCTTAAAACCTATCTGTTTGGCCTGGCCTTCCACGGTTCCTGGAGAAAGCATATTATGCCTGTTTTGAAACAGTTACACTGGCTGCCAATATGTTTCTGGGCAAAATTTCTGGGGTTAGCAGAACCCCTGCTAACTTGGCAATGAGGCACCTTTTAATGTGGTGATTCTCTTTATTTAGCAGGGGGAAAGTAACTGGCCCTATCCAACCCCAGCATAGGATCTCCAGTGACTGTTGCTGGTGTCTATCATGTTTCTTTTTAGATTGTGAGCCCTTTGGGGACAGGGATCCATCTTATTTATGTATTATTTCTCTATGTAAACCGCCCTGAACCATTTTTGGAAGGGCGGTATAGAAATCGAATGAATGAATGAATGAATGAATGAATGAATGAATGACTAAAATACAAAGTGCTGATTATTACCGTTAAAGCCCTGAATGGCTTAGGTCAGAGTTATCGTAGAGAGCGCCTTCTTCTGCATGATCCCCACCGCACGTTAAGGTCATCTGAGGAGGTCCGTCTCCAGTTACCACCAGCTTGTCTGGTGGCAACTCACACGTGGGCCGGCCTTTTCTGTAGCTGCTCCTGGGCTGTAGAATGAACTCCCGGCAGAAATCTGTAATTTGAGTTCATTACTGTCTTTCAGGAGAGCCCTTAAAACCTATCTGTTTGGCCTGGCCTTCCTGGATTTTTAAACTGCTGTAAACTGTTTTAAATTGTTTTAAATATTTGCCCTGGTTTTCCAGGGTATTTTTAGCTGTTTGAATGTTTGATTGGTTTTATTTTGTTTTTATAGTTTTGATTTTAATTGTTAATTGGTTTTAATTGGTTTAGTTCTATTGTAAACTGCCCTGAGCCATTTTGGAAGGGCGGTATATAAATCGAATAAGTAAATATCTATACAGGTAGGAGAGCAATCCTCTCCTCCTCCCTCAGTTAAAAGCAGGGTAGCCCTGTTGAGAGCAACCTGGGCTGGAAGAAAATATGTGTAGCCACCATTGCGAGGGTGTGTGTGTGAAAGAACCTAGGTCGACATGCCCAGGGTTCGTGCCTACCACCCCAGCCACACACCCTGCATCTGACGTAAATGCAGGGGATGTAGCCATGTCGCAAATGGGGCCCCATGCCCTGTCTCCAGGTAAATTTCAGCCAGCACCACATTTACAAGGCAGCTGGGAGCACCTCTCCCTGCTTGCAAAGGCAGAGACGCACGTTCCCGGCCAGGCTGGGAACCCAACACTGGCTGAAGCTTCTCAGTAACGGAGCCGCATGGCTCCTTTGCTTTTGCAAGTAGGGAGAGGCACTCCCAGTCACACTGCAAACATGGTGCCAGGCAAAGTTTACTTGCAAATGGGCTGCATGGCCCCATTTGCAAATGTGGCAAGAGTGCCTGTGGAGCCTGGTTGTGACCACTTGATCACAAAACTTGACTTGTGATCACATACCCTTTGCAGCCACAAACGGTTTGAAGGCAGGTTCCAAAAGGAAGTTCTTCTCCTGTCAATCAACAGGACAGAACTATTAACACTGAACTGATGCATCATTTTTGTTCCACTTGTCATACTCTGTGCTTAAGTGTACATTATATAATTTCTTGATAGCATCAACTTTATTGTGGAGCTGACCATTCCAGAGGGGGTTCGTTTGTGCAACCAAATATATTTGTAGATCACTACTGGAGAACAGAATGGCTCCCAAGAATATCAACATCCCTGGCTTTTCTGAACAGGTGGGTCCATGAGCCTGGTTATGGTGAAGAAATAACTTGTGCTCCCACCTGCCTATTTTGCTCTATGCTACTTGTCAGCAGCAATATAGGAAGATGCTGACAGGCATAATCTCATACTGCACGGAGGGAGGCCATGGTAAACCCCTCCTGTATTCTACCAAAAGAAAACCACAGGCCTCTGTGGGTGCCAGGAGTCAAAATTGACTTGATGGCACACTTTATCTTTATTTTACTTGTTTTTCAAGTGAATAGATTAGAAACAAATCATACCACAGTTCCGAGGGCTACATATGTTCTTTGAGGCACACTGAAGTGGCTCTGACTTGTATTTCCACTTGTACTGTGCACTTACCTTCTGGCACATTTGCCAAATAAAGTTGGCTTTAATAGAACTAAATGAATGATCAAATTTTTAAAAAAAATTGAATTCTGCACCAAGAAAGCCAGTCTTTTACCTTGCGGAAAACAATCTTCAGGCTCCTTCTTTTTTGAAGGCAAAAGGCAGGCAGGAGCTGTCTGATCTATTGTGCTGGTCTCAGAATAGCTGATGTCATGATCAGACCACTAGACATGAAAACAAAATAAAAAAAATCAGCATCCTCTTAACATAATTGATTATCACAGCTATAGATACTAGCCAGGACCATTAAATAATGTAATATGGGAGACTTGCAATTCATCTTCTCTCAAATTTAAAACAAAAACAAAACTGAAACACAGTCTTGGAGGCTATGAATATAAGGGCTGCAGAAGCACTGGGGAAAGGGGTCTTTAACTCTTTCCCAGGTTCTGTTTTGGCAATCTCTACATTCAGCAGGCATTACAGACTAGATACTTTTGCTTCCACAGAAGTATCTTTTAGAAGAACGGCACTTCAGAGACTAAAGCCCAAACAACTGCTCTGCCTATCTTAAATACTCTACGTGGGGCTGCCTTTGTACGTAGCCTGGAAACTACAATTGGTACAGAATACGGCAGCCAGATTGGTCTCTGGGACAACTCAAAGGGACCACATAACACTGGTTTTAAGGGAACAGCACTGGCTGCTGATATGTTCCCAGGTGAAATAAGAAGTGCTGGTTATTACCTATACAATACCATCGACTCAGAGGTGGGCCTTCTCTGTAGCTGCTCCCGAGCTGTGGAATGCACTCCCAGCAGAAATTTGCAATCTTAATTCCTTACTGACCTTCAAGAGAGTCCTTAAAACCCATCTCTTTGTCCTGGCCTTTCAGGGTTTTTAATTAGTTTTAATTATTTTAATGCTAACCTGGTTTTCAGGGCTTTAATTGTTCTGATAGTTTAATTGTTTTTAAGATGTTTTTAATTGGTGTTTATATTTATATTTCTGTTTTAATTGTTATTGGTTTTAATGGTTTCTGTTTTTAATTGTAAATCCCCCTGAGCCATTTTGGAAGGGTGGTATAAAAAAAAATCGAATAAATAAATAAAATCCTTAACGGCTTGCATCCAGGGTATTTAAGAGAGCGCCTCCTTTGTCATGAACCCTGCCACCCGATACCATCTTCTGGAGAAGTCTGGTTAAGGTTGCCACTTGCTCTTTTTGTGGTGACCCAGGACCAGGCTTTCTCTGTGCCTGCCCTGGGGCTTTGGAATATGCTCCCTGCTGAAATAACAGCATCTCCTTATCTGTTTTCAGGAAGACCCTCAAGACTCACCTGTTCCCACTGGCTTTTAATTAGAATTAATTTTAATAAGTTGTATTAATAACTGTTTAATGCTACTGTTTTTATTTCTGTTTTATGTTACTGTTTTAATTGTTTTGTGTATTTTAATCTGTGCTGATCTTTAAATATTATTTTAAATTAGAGGTGTACACATCAGGTGGTATAAAAATATGGTAATAGAAATAAATGAATAAATAAATGAATGAATAAATAAATAAATAAATACTGCCACAGTAGCAGCCACTCCAGTTGAATGGGCATTTTGGGTTTTCAAGGTTCATTGATTCATTTCATGGGCATTTTAGGATTTTCTGGGTTTCTTCCAAGGATAAATTTACGAGAATTTCTTAGAGCGTTTCTCTACATCCCTGTAAGTTGGAGGACTCCCATTCAGAGACTTCAGATGAGCAGGTAGGCATTGCTCACTTGTGTTTCTTATGAGAAAGCAGCTGGTGGCCATGGCTGAAATTCTTCCTTTTCTCCCAATGACAGTGCAGACTAGAGGAAGAGAAATTAATTCTGCACATTCTTCTTTTTTGGCAACCTTTTCTCCCCTCCCCCCCGCCCGCCAACCCCCCCCCCCCAACAACCTGCTGTTCAGATGTTGTTGACAATTACCTTTTTACCTTGGAAAAATGTGGGTGGAGAGACTCTAAGGGGTGGGTGGGTAGAGAGTTCTATTTGAAATTTGAAGCAGCAGAGTATAAATTAAATCCACTGGCATAAGACCAGAAGGGGCAGGCAGGAGAGATGCAGAGTAATCAAGAGTAATTTTGCCCAGAATCACAAACATCCAAAATAGCCTCCGATGGTCTCCTAGGGGCACTGAATGAACTTGAGTTTCACTGCTAAAAATGGAATGGAGAGGAAAGGACTGCAGGCACAGGCCCTCCTTCATATTAGTTAGTGCAGAGAGGCAAGGCCCTACTCTGTAGTCTTCCTGATTTATGGTGTTGGACGAGGCATAGGAGCAAGGTCTCTCCCTTCCTCTCACTGGACTGAAGAGTACTGCTGCTGCCTCTGATGAAGTGATAGAGGAACGCAAACAAGGTTCTGAGAGGCATCTGCTTGCCTCCTCCACAATGCAGAGGTAGTGCTGTCTGGAGAAGCTGGAAAAGGAGTTTTATAGGCAGCCCTGTATCACCCCTGCAAAGAGAGAGAAGCGCTGGTCTGGTCTGGCATTGTTGGCAGGAAACCTGTCTAGAGCCAGCAGTTTTCTGCTTGCCCACTCCAGATCTCAAGCAGAGGGCCTAATATTTGCTCTGAAGAAGCTGAACCAAATTAGAAACTTGTTTGCTACCCTCCTGCCCTAAGTTTGAAGAAGGAGAAAACTTTCCATCATGAAACCCAGCTTAAATGGAGGAAGCTCCATGGGAAAAAACCTCCTGTCTCTTGAGCAGGCAGGACTGGAACTGGGAGAAGTCTCCTGGTGATAGACAACCTGCCTAACTGGCACAGCCCTGCTCGAGTGGGAGGAAGTGGTGCAATTTGGATACACTCCTCTCTGGTGGTGGAGAATTATCTGAGCCATGAAAACCTAGCCTTTTACAGCTTTCTTTAAAGGCTGGTTTACAGTCCAGACATCCAGGCTCCACTCTTCCTTGCTCTACCCCATATTGCTTTATGAACCCATTCCCCTCCGTGCTCCACCACCTGACCCAACCTCCTCCCACCCATCCCCACTTCCGCAGTCTGCCTTCTCAGATGGCTTCGCATGTCGGACATCATCAGCGTGCGCCTGCTGCATCGAGCCAACATGCTGATGACAGTATTCTAGCTGTCTGGGCTGCACACGACACCTCTGGGATATGGCAGGGAGGAAGCTAGGGAATCACCCACTGTCCTGGTGGTGCTGCACCATGGCTAGGGCATCACAGCCAGGCCGTTTGTCACAGGCTGGGACTTTTACCATGCCATGTCTAGCCTAAATTTTCCTCGGGCTTGCAGAACAATCTGTCTTCTTCATTGGTTGCTTCTGCTATTGGAAGTTGGCTATCGTTAAGGCTGTTTGATCTTTTGACACTGCATCTCTAACTAGTGATGCAGAGCTTCTACCATACCAGTCTCTACGGATTTTCAACCATGATGTTTTCCTTCTTCATTCCCTCCTCCTGCCCTTGATTTTCCCTTGCAATATTAATTGCAGAAGACAATATCTCACCACATGCCCCAAATATTCGGGATGTGTGAAACGTTTCGGATACAAAACATTTTGTACCCAAAACAGCCTGTTTCGGGTGTTTTGTAGACAAGACAAAACACCCATTTTCCACATCCAAAAGTTTTGTATACAAAACAAAATGTCCCTGTTTCGGCTACAAAACGTTTTGTTGTTTTGGACCTCCATTTTGTGGTGATCTCTGAGTCAGTCTCCATTTTGTGTTTGACATCTCTTTGAATTTCCCACCCTTCCAGCCTTCTGATCGGTGACCTAAATCATGGGCTGACCTGCTGACAATTCTCTCCTTGTTCCCCATTGGCTCTTTTGCTTCTTCCCACTCTTTACTGACCCCACATTGGCCAGCGGAAGGGTTGCTAACCCATGGGGTGCTGGGTTCTGTTGTTTCTGTGGTTTTCTGAGTGTAGATTCTCTGGTAGCATATGAGAATGGATTCTTGTTTTTCACTGAAAATCTCATATGCTACCAGAGAATCTACAATGAACACCTCAGAAACACAAAACCCAGTACCCCAAGGGCTTGTGGGTATGGAGGTGGTTGGCACCCTATGTGCACTACACAACCCCTCGCTCTGGGAAACCCCAGTGCTCCCCAAGTGGAATTATGGGGCTGGTGAAACCTCCATTATTGCCTATGGGAGAAATCTTAAAAGACACATAAACTTCAACAATTCACAAAAGATCAGCCCTTTGCCCAATGGAGAGGAGAACTGGTCTTGTGGTTGAGCATGACTTGTCTCCATAGCTAAGCAGGATCTGCCCTGGTTGCATATGAATGGGAGACTTGAGGTGTGAGCACTGCAAGATATTCCCCTCAGGGGATGAAGCCACTCTGGGAAGAGCAGAAGGTTTCAAGTTCCCTCCCTGGCTTCTCCAAGATAGGGCTGAGAGAGATTCCTGCCTGCAACCTTGGAGAAGCCGCTGCCAGTCTGTGAAGACAATAGTGAGCTAGATAGACCAATGGTCTGACTCAGTATATGGCAGTTTCCTATGTTTCTAATTCTTTTGAGCAGTATATAAATGTAAGTGCTATTGCTATTGCTATTTTGAGATAATTCTGGAAGTTTCCTTGCCCCCATTGGGCACTACCACCCACCACACTCCGCTCTGGGTCATCCCTTTCCCCTTGATTTGAAGTGATACATTTGCTGGAATCCCCATTATTCCCTATGGGAAAATTCTTAAAGATGTGTAAACTTAAAAAATTCACAAAAAAGCAGCCCTTTGCCTAATTCCTTTGAAATTTGGGTGGTAGCTTCCACCCATTTGACACTACCACCACCACCCACTCTTTTTGCCCTGGGACCCTTTTTAAAAAACGAAACAAAACAGGGCTGATTCGGATTCAGAGAATTTGGGTACAAAACAAAACGGTGGTGTTTCAATTCGGATACAAATCGAAACAAGAAAATTCCAAAATGCACACCCCCTACCAAATATTCCAGTTTCCTTTCTTTTATTGTTCTTAAAATTTCCATGTTTTTATTCATTCTTCACAGAACTTCTAAATTGGTGACTCTATCTACCGAAGATATTTTCAACGTTCTTCTATAAATCCATGTTTCAAAAGCCTCAAGCCTCTTACACATATCTTTAGTGAGCATCCAACTTTCAGAACAGTCTGTGCAGACAGTAAAACGATCTGCTGAAGAAAACCTTGGACAGTGGTGCTGATTTACACACGGTGTTACTTATTTACTGAATTACTCTTCCAGAGCATGATTGGTCTCCTGCTCTGCTCAAGGTGTCTTAGATCTAATTTGCCCATAGCTGAACAACAGCAGCAATCAGAGTTTTAGGCAGATGAAGATAATTCAGAAGCAGAAACAAAATTATTTTGACAATGGAGCTTGTGAACTTCCAGAACTTAAATCAGGGGACAGGTTTGCATGAGAAATCATGGCTCTGGTACATGGGATCAGAAAGGTATGGTGGTGTCACATGGACTACTGCAATGTGCTCTACATGGGGTTGCCCTTGAAGACTATTTGGAAGCTTCCACTGGTTCAGAATGCTGCTTCAAGGATGCTCATGGTGCAAGTCATTTCATGAGCATCACACCCATCCTGTGGCAGCTTCATTGGTTACCAGTCTGCTTCTAGGCTAGACTCAAGGTGCTGGTCTTGACATTTAAAGATCTACATGGCTTGGGGCCAGGGTACCTGTCAGAGCGCGTTCACCCATATTAATCTGCCAGGGCCCTCCGCTCATTGTCCAGGTCCTGCTCATGACCCTGCCACTGACAGAGATCCGGTTGGCAGGAAATAGAGACAGCACCTTTTCAGTTATGGCCCCTCAGCTTTGGAACACCCTTCCTGAAGAGATTCACCATGTCCCCTCCCTCAGTGTTTTTAAAAAAACAACTTAAAACACACCTTTTTAAGGAGGCTTTTTAATGCTCTATTTTTTGTTATATCTGGTAGGTTCTTTAGTTTTTTACAATTTTCAGTTTTTAGCTTTTAAAATAACTTTTAATTTGAACCTAATAATGAGTAGGGATGTGCGAATCGATTTGGATACAAATCGATTTGTACCCGAATCTAGCTGATTCGGGTGATTCGGAGACAAAATGAATCACCCCTGTGGTCCTTTGGCTAGATTCAGGTACAAATTGAATCGCGGCTGATTCGATTCGAATCGATTCGGGTTTTGGATCTGTCCTATTAATTTCCCCAGATTCCCAGATTTCATTTTTTTAAAAAGCTAAGCTCTAGCCCTTATAGAAGTGGAGTTATGGAGCAAAATGTATGGTCACTATTTTTCAAGTGTTCGGATTCTTTGGTGTATAATAACTTTCACTCAGTGAATCCTTATGAGGATTCATTACACACCTTCATTTCTTCTGTTCTTTTTGACTGTCTTTTAGACAGTGCCAATTGTCAACTGCCATGTGCCAACTACACCCCACTCCCACCCGCAAAGCAGTGAGGTACTACTCAGTTTAAGTTAAGTGCCTAATGGTTAGAGGCTACCACCCAGATTGCAGAGGGATTTGGCAAAGGGCTGATTTTTGGTGAATTGTTGAAGTTTTCCATAGGAAATCATGTAGGTTTCAGCAGCCCCATAACTGCACTTGGGGGGTGCTGGGGTGGCCCAGAGTGAGTGGTGGTGTAGTGAACAGAGGGTGCCAGCCACCCCCATGGGTTTCTAGCCCATGGGGTACAGGGTTCTGTTGTTTCTGAGGTGTTCTGAGTGTAGATTCTCTGGTAGCAAATGAGATTTTCAATACAAACCATGAATCCACTCTCATTTGCTACCATAGAATCTACACTCAGACCACCTCAGAAACAACAGAACCCTGTACCCCATGGGTTAGCAACCCCATGGGAGTGGTTGGCACCCTCTGTGCACTACACCACCACTCACTCTGGGCCACCCCAGCACCCTCCAAGTGCACTTATGGGGCTGCTGAAACCTCCATTATACCTTATAGGGAAAAACCTTAAAGATGAATAAAATTCAACTATTCACCAAAAACCAGCCCTTTGCCCAATCCCTCTGCAATTTGGGTGGTAGCCTCCACCCATTAGGCACTTAGCTTAAACTGAGTAGTACCTCACTGCCTTGCGGGTGGGAGTGGGGTGTAGTTGGCACATGGCAGTTTACAATTAGCACTGTCTAAAAGACAGTCAAAATGAATAGAAGAAATGAAGGTGTGTAATGAATCCTCATAAGGATTCATTGAGTGAAAGCTATTATACACCAAAGAATCCGAACACTTGAAAAATAGTGACCACACATTTTGCTCCATAACTCCACTTCTATAAGGGCTAGAGCTTAGCTTTTTTTTAAAAAAAATTAAAGCTGGGAATCTGGGGAAATTAATAGGACAGATCCGAAACCCGAATCGATTCGATTCGGATCAGCCATGATTTGGATCCGAATAGAATTTGGGGTGATTCGGATGGGTCAGATTCGGATCCAAATCAAATCAGGGCTGTTTTGATTCGGTTACAAATCAAAACACAGAAAATCCGAATTGCACACCCCTAATAATGAGTGTGGTTTTAACCTGACATTTTATTCTTTGTTAATTTCCTTACTTTATTGTGTCTTGTATCTATTATATTGTTGTGAGCTGCCCCAAGCAGTAGTGCACTTGAGGGGCGGGGTATAAATCTTTTAAATAAATAAAAATATCCATGGTCTTATGCAATCCAGACTGACAATGGAAGTGATCTCAGAGTCATCCCAGAGTGCTTTCAAGAGTCTTCAGGAGGTGAGTATTCCAGTTTCAGCCAACTGACAGAAAATATAGTTCATCAAGACAATCCTGATAAGCCACAAAGCTGAGCATCAGGTTCCCATGTTGAAAAATTCTACCAGGAAGATAATAACTCCACAAAGACAGATAGAAACGTGTTGAGATATATAGATATAGATATAGATATAGATATAGATATAGATATAGATAGATAGATATAGATAGATATGCTTAATTTTGTTAATATGCATTTTTTTGTTATTTCAATAATTAAGGGGGAAGTTGTAGTGATATATAGTTATATTAACAGACATTCCCCTATAAGACCAACATTTTCTTAGAAAACAATAATTTGCGGACATGCATCTGCAAAGTTACATGCATCTGTCTGCTAGGTGGAAGGATTTGGCCTAGTGATTATTGCTGTCCAGACTTGCAACAAATAAAGCTATATTCTATGCCTCATTCTTTAATTTGCATTTATGGACTCAAAAATCATTATAGCCAGGGATCAGGAAGATTTGCAAGTCAACACGATCCCTGACTATCAGAGCCTTCACACTACTCAGTGGGAACTCTCCTGGGAGCGTTAAAGCTTTGTGAGCCAATGTACATGGCTGGGAAGGCAAGGTATCAGTTGGGAATTCTTCTTTGCCTCCAAAGTGGAGAAGAAGGGAGTGGGCTTTTCTAATGTTTGCCATTCCTTTGAGACAAGCATGACTAAACCCTGAGAACTCATTTCTGGGCCTCAGACCTCCAAACTTCTCTAACTGCTATTGATTGATGATTGATTGCTTAAGTGCTGTCAAGTCGGTGTCAACTATTAGCAACCACATAGAACTGCTATTACAAATATTTATATACTACTTTTCACCAAAAGTTCTCAAAGATGGTACATCTCTAGTTAGGGAGTTCAGAACAGAATACAAAATGCACGGAATGGTCTGCCAGCCAACAACCTGGATGGCTTTAAGAGGGGTTTGGATAACTTCATAGAGGGGAGGTCAATCATCAGCTACTAGTTGGAGGGCTAAAGGCCACCTCCAGCCTCTAAGGCAGGATGCCTCTGAGTACCAGCTGCAGGGGAGTAACAGCAGGAGAGAGGGCACATCCTCTGCTTCTGCCTATGGTTTCCAGGGACATCAGGATGCTGGACTAGATGGGCCTTGCGCCTGATCCAGCAGGGCTGTTCTTATGTCAGAACAACTGGTCAAAAACATTCCAAGTGCCATACTGGAATCCAAAATGGCATTATTCTGGCCTCTGCACACACATGGCAGCTATTTGTGTGGTGGTGCTAACCATGAAAATGGCCACTGTGCATGCGCAGAGGTGAGAAGAGCAGCATTTTGCCAGAAGAGCAGCATCAGTATGTTCCAATTCGGGATGTGATCATTCCATTCCAAGCTCAGAACAAGCCCTTCATCTGAAGAGCGTTCTGTTCTGAGCTCAGACCTGCTTTGAGGTGGAACATTCCAGCTGTGATTTGTAAGGACGACCATGGAGGGAAAGCACACAGAAAAAAATACTTTATACCATTAAAGTGGAACACGTTTGCTAGAAATGTAGAACACCACATCCTCAACAAGAAATTAAGCCATTAGGCATTTTTGTTTACTTTACCTTGGGAACATCCAAAGACCAAACACTTATACTTTCAGAAATCTGAGAAGACCGTCTTCTTGTCCTCTTTAACTGCTCTCTCCTATTTTTCAACTTGTTCTCCTGGGGAAAGGTATCCAAACAAACTATTTCTAAACTTTCCGTATCAATTAGGCAACAAAGTACCCTATCAATTTTTAAGACCATATTTAAGAAATTAAATTCAATCCAGAAGATATGGATTTTAAAAACTTAAAACAAAACTTCCCAGAATATATATCAGAGATCAATAAGAACAGATAAACTGGTAATACGAAAAACTATTTCCTTACCACAAAATTCATGAGCCATGTTATGGAAAATTGTGAGTTATCTCTATGATGAATTGTTTTGGCCATTGGCCATAAATAAAGTATCTATCTATCTATGATGAATAATATAGAGAGTGATTTTTTGGTAAGATCCACATCACAAGAGATGGCAAATAGAAGACAGAGTTGCAGCACAAACACACTTGTGTGCAAAAATAAATGGAAAAACCATTTGTTTAACATGGATTTCATTAGACACTCACCTTGTGAATATCCCAATAGTATAAGATTTCAGTGATACTCTGTTCTGTTGCTAACTTTGGTGTTCCTCATGCTATTAACATGAGATGCCTAGCCATTTTGCAACCCTTCTATAGGATCAGACTTTCCAAATTTCAAGGACAGAGGACAAAGTCAGACAAACTTAGTTTTTTTAAAAAAAGTTTATCCTTTCTCTAAATAAGTACAACTTGGGAAACCTTAAGGGTTTTCAAACAATATTGTATTTTAGTGCTAATCCAAATACTTATTTGGATACATTTTCATCTTCCTGTTTGTAGGTGGCAAAAAATGGGGGGCCATTTCTGCCATGTCTGGCAGATGGGGGGGCATGAAAGCACCATTAATCAGACTAGAATGTTCACATCTAATTATCTTTTACTTTCTGACACACCTGCACTTCAAATATTTTTACAAATATGTTTTAAGTATTTCACATTCAGAAGCCTGAAAACGGGGCAATTTTGATTTGTACTGTGACTGTGCTTACAATTTTGCTGCTCTTCCTCCTGTATAAAAGGCTGGCATGATACCCCATTACCCAGCTGAGCCCCAGTTCCTCTGCTGTGGTCTAGTATTAAGTCTTTTAAAATTACCCATAAAATTGACTTCTAGAAACCAACCAGTCTGAAATTTGGCAAGCATGATGCTTTAAAAGAATGAGACAAGGTCTGACAATGTTGTAAAAATCGGTTGGAAAACATCATTTACAGTCATCAGCTGCAAGTCCATTGAAATCAATGTAAAATTATTTTTCCATTCATTTACACACAAACTGTGTGAGTTTTGTGTGCAAAACTACATGTCTATCACCTATTTTCCTTCTCTTGCCAAAATCACTATTACATTGCAGATAGTGGGGTGGGGAGTCTCAAGTTGAGTTCATGAACTAATGGATATTGCATGAATATAGTTGAACTGTCAGGATTCATCCATAGCCAGAACCTGACTTTGACTAGACCTCCTTCAATGAGGAGGAGGATCTGGCCTCTGCAGGGTCTTCCAGCACTGACAAGGATTCCATGGTGCCTTAAGTCCCCTGAAAGAGAGCTGGGGCTCACCTCTCCTGTGAGTGTTTCTTCTGAGGAGGCCAGGCTCTTGGGTGATCTAGCTCACCCTCCATCTGGACTTCTGCTCTAGTTGAGGTACCCCCTCCACCAGTGCTGGGACCCCAATGATGAATCAGAGCTGAACTCCAGAAATGGCATGCACTTCCAATGGGCCTTCTTAGGAGGAGGAAGCAAGCTCTGATGTGTGCCCTGGATTGGTACCAAGCTAGATCCAGGAAGGAACATACTGTATATAATATTTTGCTGTATACATTCTTCTGTCTCAGTCAGGCTTTTGCTTGTGCAGCAGCAATACACTGGGAGCTCAACACAGAACAAACTACCAGTTATCTCATCCAGTCTTCAGCTTTGGTCCTCGCCCTCTGCTTCAGCCTCCCACTAGGCATGTGCCCTAACCGCAGTTTGAGCACTCCAAGGGAAATTAGGAAGGGAACTTTAAGACAAAGAAGAGCAGGTGCTTACCTGCTCTCTGCCACCCCCTCCAGCTTCCTGCTGGGGTGGCACATGTTCCAAAAAACACTGTGCCCGTCAGCATGCACATGGTGCCGGTGAACAGAAAGCAGGTAAGCACTTGCTCTCCTGTGTCTTAAAGTTCCCTTCCTAATTTCCCTGGGAGTGCTCGAATTGCAGTTCAGGCACATCCCTACCTCCCCATCCAGTCCCTTACCTCATTCTGGTTTCCATCATACAGCTACACCCCAGCTATCCTGCCTTCTGTTCCAGCTGCAGCCCTCCTTGACCCAGAGTCCATATCCTGAAACCTGTGTGACCCACTTCACCTCTATGGAGCAGCAGGTATGAACAGAACATTGAAATGCTCTGCCATGTCCCATAAACACGTAAAAGTAGCCATGATGGATCAAAACAAGGGTCCATCAAGCCCAGTATTTTAGGTCCAATTATATTTCCATCATTCCTCTAGGTGCTCATGAGCAAGGTGTAAAGGTGCTGGCCTTCCCCTATTGTTTGTTCCCAGCTTGTTCCTATTCAGAGGCATATTGCTTCTGAACATGGAGGTTCAATTTTGTCATCATGGCTAATACCATAGCTCTTGATGGACTTATCATGCATTAATTTGTAGGGATGGGCGGACGAGGTTTGGGATCAAACTGAACAGCCCCCACCCCCCGGTTCCTTCCGGACCGGAACCGAACCTCTGGACATGTTCGCGAATTATTATTCTTCAATTTTTTAATTAATAGATTTATTTATTTAATAAGTGCCTTTAGCCCCTTCAGGGGGCTTCCTGTATGCTATGGGTGGGGGGTCCATGAGGGTTCCCCTCTCCCCCTCCAGCCTCTGAAGTCACTGCCGCGGCCCGGGAAATTGATCATTTTTAAAAAATTCACAATCATGTCTAGACTCGGACCAGACCCGGGGTGGGTGGGTGGGTTATGGGGGCCGGACAGGACTTGGCCGGTCTGGTTGGAGCCTGGTGTGGACTCGAACCGAACCGGGCCATCTGGTTCCGTGCACACCCCTATTAATTTGTCTAATCTTTTTTTAAAACCATGTAAGCCAGTGGCCATCATAATCATATCATACCTCCTGACAGGAATTACCTAATAATGTGCTATTAGAGGTTTTTTTAAAATGATTCCAGTTGGGAAGCCTAATTTGATACAGTACCTCTTCCTTGTAATCCACTTCTATGACTGTGTGCTCTTCCTCATCAGTTAAATACTCCATTTCAGCCAAGGGGGCATGATCAACTTTCTTAGAGTTTGTCACAACATCCTCTTGTTTCTCATTCACTGATGCTCTCTCCAAATTTCTGAAAGTTTCATTTCTGGCATTTGCTTGGATCTCCTCCATCAGCTCAATGGTGTTGTCCTTTTGGGTAGTAATTGTCATCTGCCTATGCTTTGTGCATGCTGTCTTCTTCTTCTGCATGAATACATTGCAACATGAATCCCACAGCAAATGTTTGATTAATTGGAAATTTCTACGAATGTAAGTCAAGGCCATCTGAACATTAGGATCTTTTTCTTCTGCCTCACTTTCTGGAATGCTGCTACTGAAAGAACTCAGCAGCAAAGCAATAAAGAGGTTGAGGACCTGTGTGAAAAGTTACCAGATGAAGCCAAGAGTGAGGAGACAAAAGCATTTTCAAAAGTACTGTATTACATTTAAGCAATCTTGCTTTGTTAAATATCCTGTAGCCAGTATTAAAACAAAGAGCCAAATATTTTATTTATTTATTTATTTGATTTGTATACCGCCCTTCCAAAATGGCTCAATACACTATCAGCTGCCTCATGCAGCATAAAAATGAATTGTTGTGAAGGGTTCAGACGCAGCTTCTGTGGGGAAATCACCCCCATTGCCCCTAGGCACAGCACCATTGCTGGGTTCAGACTAAACTGTAGTGGAGTTTAGTCTGAACCTGGTGGAGTGTAGAGTTGGCAGCCCATCAACTCTTACCAGAAGGCTCTCCCCATGATGAAGAAGAGTCTCCTTGAGAGGAGGAATCAGTCAGGTCCCGTTGCATTAGATGAGGCCGAGGAGAACTAGGAGTTGTGGGTGGAGACTTCCTGGCTCCTATTTTAAACCTTGCTGCTCCAACCTCTAGTAACTGTGCTTTCTGGCTCTAGCTGAAACATAACTAGCCCGATCCAGCCTGCTGCTTAAGCTTTGCAATCAGCCCAGTATGCAACACCAGCTTGAATCCTCCTCATATTTCTGCCTTGCCTTCCAGTGGTCCAACCTGTGGGTTACTGCCAGCTCTGCTACCAGACTAGGTGGGGAGTGGGAACAGAAGGGTTGGCACAGGTCTATTCTTCAGCTGCAAAGCCAGTATGATGGAAAGGGGAGGCCATTTAGACTCCGTGATCTGTGTGCACAACTAACTGTCCTTATAAAAGGCTCTGAGCTGCTTGGCTTCACTCAGCATATCTCTCTACCACTATTTACCAGTGATACTGGGTATTATTTAAATCTTGCATACAGAGGCAGCTGGTGAGGGCAGTGCGGGGGGAGCAGTGAAGAGTGGTGGGAGGTACCTTTAAAAATCATTACCTTTGTTACCTTTGTCGCACCTGACAGTTTACACAAGCAGTGGTGCCCCGCGCTGCACCTCACACAGAGGATGAGCTGCCTATGGCACTCATCTGGCCTCTGCGCATGTGTGGTAGCCACTTGCATGGTCAGCCATACAAATGGCTGCTGCACATGTGCAGAAGCCATATGAGTGCCGTAGGCAGGGCAGCCTCTGCACGCGATGCTGGGTGGGGTGCTGCCACTTTCCGAGGCTGCCAGGCACGAGTGGTAACAAAAATAATGATTTTTTAAGGTCACTCCTGTCACTCCTCGCCATCCCCTCTGGTGCCACCCTTATCAGCTGCCTCTGCTGACATAGCAATACTGGATATGTACATATTCATCACCATACATATATATATATATCCATGTAAAGGAGGAGGCAAAAAAAAATATTATCTTCAATTATATTACAAGTGCACACACAACTATTGCTGGTTTCTTTCTCCACAAACTGAAATTATCTGAGAAAGTTCTCTGAAATCTCTCCTTGTGAAGAACCCTGAACTCCTCTTCAAGTAATGTTGGAGAAGAGAGCTGGTCTTGTGGTAGCAAGCATGGCTTGTCCCCTTAGCAAAGCAGGGTCCACCCTGGTTGCATATGAATGGGAGACCTGATGTGTGAGCACTGCAAGAGATTCCCTTCAGGGGATGGAGCCACTCTGGGAAGAGCAGAAAGGTCCATGTTCTCTCCCTGGCATCTCCAAGATAGGGCTGAGAGAGATTCCTACTGCCTGCAACCTTGGAGAAGCTGCTGCCAGTCTGTGAAGGCAATACTGAGCTAGATGGACCAATGGTCTGACTCAGTATTTGGCAGCTTCCTATGTTCCTATAAGCCAAGCAATTTCAGCTATAGTATGACCAAAAAAACTCTGTATCACAGGCAATGATCTCTCCACCTTACTGCCTCAGAGTAACTGATTGCATTTATATGTGATCCATCCAAAGCTATTTTCTCTATCTGGAGACAGTCTTTATAGGGGTGTTAAAAGGCAGTACATCTCAACATTGAAACCCCAAATAAATAAGACTATACAGGCCTGAGATATCATCAGTTAAGACAGAACTCCTTCCCCTTATGGAGTAGGCTTTTGCCATCTCTAGGGGGTCTGTGAACACATATGGAGACAAGAGACTATGAAAGAAATCCCTTCTTCCAGAACAAATCATTAATCATGACCAGTTACTGCACAAGTGTGTACATGAAGTTCTGCTTCATTATACTCAATGGCCACACTGTCACAAACTTCAGTTTGTGCCATTTTTGCACTTGCACAATAACACTCCTGCTCAGCCATGGAAATGCAATGTTCCACCACACTCATATCATTACACAGTATGTCAGCCAGAGAGAAGAAAGTGGGTTGTTGAGGCTCAAATGAACTTTCTGCCTCTAAGCCTCTCAGATTCTTAAAAAGGCTGGGAATGGAATAGATTTGCACATTTTGCACACATTTCACATAATTAGGAAATCTTTAAACTCACCACCAGGTTTCCTATCACAAGGACCAGCATGAACATAATGATGCACCATCCATGGTGAGCTACTCGCATACAGTCCCACATGGTTTCAATCCATTCTCCACACAGAATTCGGAATATTATAAGAAATGAATGCAAGAAGTCCCCCATATGCCAACGAAACTGACATATTTCACTAGTGTCATAGCTTGACTTATGGACACACTTGGGATCAGTTCTATTTATATTGTAATAGTTCCCAAAGCCCTGCTTGCCAACCACAGCAAAAATAAATATGGTGAACATCAGAACAAGTGTGAGGTTACCCAGTGGGCCCACTGATTTCATCATGATTTTCATTAGCTTATTTAAGGCTGGCCAAAACTTTGACAACTTGAAGATTCTCATCTGTAGAAGAAAAAGAAATCACCATCAGAAAAAGAGAGTTTTTCCAGCACTGGGTTATTTTTTTAAATGGAGAAACTGATGCGGGGGGGGGGATTTGCACTCCAATCCAGATCTATTTAAATACATACATGCCTGGTTCTATCAGAACATGGACAGGGATGCACATCTGGATATTCATGCAATTGAAAGCAATGTGGTGCAGGGAGATGGCACTTACATTTGGATGTGAATCTGATTTATATCTGTAGCACCTGATCCAGAAGAAATCAGCATATGAAATCATGCTCTTTCACATGGATTGATCTCTCTGGATCACAGCACAAATAAACATTCTGCTTTGTAGAACACTGCTCTGATGAAACTAGATTATTCTGGAACAGCCATATATTTATAGGAACACCTACTCAACTATGGTGTTCTACAGTTGTGCTCATCACATTTAATATCACTTTATCTTGCCATTTCCTAGCACTGTACTTACACCACATCACACACTAGGAGGCTGACAATGTGCTTTAACCTTTCAAAAGGTTATGGTCAAATGCATTATATTTAAGGCAAAATGATTCTATTTGCTGCTAACACTGCCATAACTTGCAGTCATTATATGCAGGAATATGCTGAGAATTATAATAACTCTCAATTTTATAGTGTCATTTACAAGACATTTTTATAAATCATAGAGGGCTTCATAACAGCCCTATTATACTAAGCAGCACTGTTGAACAGTTTATCAACTTCTTGGAGTTCATCATTGTACCCAGATCCAATGAAGACATAAGACAAGTAAATGATGAAGGAGAATGGGGCTTGCATTATTTAGTATATATACATATCTCTCATAAAGCAAGTCTCGTTATGTAATTGCTTTATCACATTATTTTAATCATATTATCACATAAGTTATTTAGTTTTTATAATTCTCAATTTTTAGCTTTTAAAATAACTTTTAATTTGAAACTTAATACTGATTGTGTTTTAGCCTGACTTAACTTGTTTACTTAATTTGGTTAATTTTATTACTTTTATTTTGCATTGTATCTACTTTATAGTTGTGAGCCACCCCGAGCAGTAGTGTACTGGAGGGGCCGGGTATAAATATATAAAATAATAAAATAATAAAAATAATGGGCTTCTATGCTTTTAATCAAGAATCCATATATGAAGAGTTTGGTTTAAATCTATTCATACTAACTATTACTGACAAGTTCTCTTGAAAATTGATTTGCAAGCTTTGTGAAAAGAGAGGAGAGCTGGTCTTGTGGTAGCAAGCATGGCTTGACCCTTTAGCTAAGCAGGGTCTGCCCTGGTCTCATATGAATGGGAGACGATGTATGAGCACTGTAAGATATTCCCCTCAGGGGAGGGAGCTGCTCTGGGACGAGCAGAAGTTCCCAAGTTCCCTCCCTGGCTTCTCCAAGATAGGGCTGAGAGAAATTCCTGCCTACAACCTTGGAGAAGTCACTGCCAGTCTGTGTAGACAATACTGAGCTAGATGGGCCTGGCAGCTTCCTATATTCCTATAGAGAAATTTAGACGGGTACAGGTCAATTAGGCAAATCACATTCCGTAGACAGCTTACTTTCTAATGGGAAAAAACCACATGAACACAGCTGGGGGTTTTTCTGCTAAGGTTTGGCCATCTTGTCCTAGTCAGCTGACTGGTGAGGTCTCCTAATCGAGATATATAATCCAGATATACAAACGCTGCAACAACCAGCAATTCATAATTTTTGCAAACAAGGCAATCAATTTTAAATCATATTCTGTAATGACATCTTTCTGATTAAGATGGGTGGTGTCTAATTAGAAGTGACCTATCAAAACTTAACAAGTACCCCAAAACCATTCCCTTGGGAGGCTAAGACTTTTCCCTGAAACAAGGGATTATGAGAGTTTAAGCAATGGATTTGATTTGGGGACTTTTCTCCCCTTTGGGGGATTTTTCTCCCTCTTTTCCTCCACCTTTCCTCACTTGAGCCTTAAGCTCTGACTACAGTCTCTTTTGATTTTTCTTCTGATTTCTTATCAGGTCTCCTGTTTTGGGTTCTATCCTTTGTGTTGTGGAGACTGATTTGCAGTCTGATTTGGCAAGAGTGGTGAGATTCTTAAGTATGTTTAGACTTTTAGCTCTTTTAACCTATCCTAAATATCCTAGACATTCCCAAATAAAATGTTAACTTAATTTTTGGAGTGTATGCTTCATTTTCTGAGCAGTGGGAAAGCAGCTGGTCAGGACCCAACAACCCCATAGTTAAAATTTGGCTTCTAGGGAATATTATTAATAAAAAAAAATTAACAATTGGGCCACAACTTTATTCAAATTATTCTGGACAAAGAATAAAGATTGGCTCTCCATCCCCTATAGTAGGGGTGTACACAGAACCAGCTAGTCCGGTTCGGTTCAAGTCCTAACCAGACCTGAACTGGACCGGGCCAGTTTGGTCTGGCACCCCCTCGAACCTTGGAGAGGAGAGCTGGTCTTGTGGTAGCAAGCATGACCTGTCCCCTTAGCTAAGCAGGGTCTGCCCTAGTTACATATGAATGGGAGACTTGATGTGTGAGCACTGCAAGATATTCCCCTCAGGGGATGGAGCCGCTCTGGGAAGAGCATCTAGGTTCCAAGTTCCCTCCCTGGCTTCTCCAAGACAGGGCTGAGAGAGACTCCTGCATGCAACCTTGGAGAAGCCACTGCCAGTCTGTGAAGACAATACTGAGCTAGATAGACCTATGGTCTGACTCAGTATATGGCAGCTTCCTATGTTCCCATGAACCCCCCCGGTTCAGTCCGGGGTGGGTGGGGATTGTGAACATCTTTAAGGTAATTTTTTTTAAAATATATTTTTTAAACCTACCCCTTCTGGGGGGTTCTCCAAGGCAGCAGGGAGGGGGTGTCTGTGGAGGTTCCCCCTCTCAGCACAGGCCCTTCTTCCTTCAAAAATGGCCCCATTAGGCCATTCTTCAGCCCGCTCGAGCCTTTCCACCAGTGTGGTGGCCATTTTGGAGGCCACTGTGCCTGCGCAATGGGCCTCTGCATGGCCTGGGTCATGCCAAAATGGCCGCTGGGCTGCGGCAAAGGCCCGAAAGGACTGAAGAATGGCTGAATGGTGCCATTTTTGAAGTAAGGTCGGTGGGGGAGGGGGAACCTCCATGGACCCCACACCTTCTCAGAGAACCCCCCTGGAGGGGGTAAGTTTAAAATTTAAAAAAATATTCACCCTAAAAAGGTCCACGAATCCCCCGAACAGGCTAGAGTGTTGGGCTGGGGTCGAGTTGAACCGGGGGTGGTTTGGCTCAACCCCGCACCCTCAAACTAAACCACTTTGACTTCAAACTGGTTCAGTTCCAAACGTGTTTGCGCATCCCTACCCTATAATGCAGAATGTAGACACTTGCTGTCCACAGCAAGTCTACCTAAGCACAATGAGCGATACACCTTGGCTGCGGTCAGCATTAGCCCTGTGGTTGATGCTGCCATCTTAGCTAACCTATTTTCAAAGCTCTTGACTAAGGGATCACTGCCCCCGAGCCAGGGGCAGATTAATCTCTTTGCTACCCATAGGCAAACAGGCTTTTACTGGTGCAGGGAGAGGGGCATGAGGGAAAATCCCCCCCTTTGCCTCTAAATATTGCCGCTGTTGGCGGTGGGATGGGGCCCGGTGTCGGAGGCTGGTGACAGGGAGAGTGGAGGGACAAGGAGGGAAGAGTGACCCCCTTTTAAACCTTTGAAAAAGCCTCAAGAGTGATTGAAGCCTGTCCCTAGCGCCACCGGCGGCCCCTCCAGTAACATCCCACGCATGGGGATATGACTCACCACCCAGGCTCTTAAGCCAAATGAGCTCTCCCTCGTCCTTTCAGGCAGCATTTTAAATGTTGTCAGGCAGCAAACACAGCCTGAAAAGATGGAGGAGAGCTCACTTGGGCTCTCCGGAGACCGGGCCATGCCTCCTTTGCGTGTGACAGTGGCCACGCCCCCTCCCTGCAGCTACCCCCACTCTCACAGAGGCACTGCAAAATATGAGGAGTGGCAAAAGTTGCTGCTCCTCGAATTTTGCCACTGTAGGCAGATGCCTCCTCTGCCTCGGCCTTAATCCACCACTGCTCGAGCCATAGAGCCCTTTAAGGTTGATGATTCCCCAGCAGGATGGAGAAAGTCCCAAGTAAGGACTATCGAGGACTCTTCCCAGTATCAAACTCATACTTTAAGATGCTCACTACTTTACACTGCTCATTTATGGCACACTGTACCTGCCATTGTGACTGCAATGCCTAACTGCTTAAGAGACAATAGTGCGAGGTAGGCAAAAAAAAAAAAAAAAAAGCCCAACATAGGCCAATCTACTGGGGGCCAAAAAAATTCCTACCCAGTCCCCCAAACACGGTGACCAGCCAAAGTCAACACTATGCCAGGGGAAGCGGGGGGTTGCATCTCAATGCAGACTGAGAGGAAATGGAGGAAGGGCCAGGCACAATCGTGATAGCCTGCCTCCAAACCTCCTCCAACCAATCAAAGTGCCCCAATTGCCTCGTGCTTCATTTTAAGTGAGGCTGGGGCAAGGAAGCTGGGGCATGTGAGGCAAGGATGTGCTGGGGTGCGTGGCTGCATTTTTGCTACATCCATTCAGCCCGTTAACATGAATTTGGGGGAAATAGGCACAAGGCTTCATAAATCCACATGAAAAGTTTATATTTACTATAACAGAGGAAAGGCATCATTACCATTCTAAAAATTGATAGTCCTGATACATCAAGACCCATGCTTATCACAGTTATGATAACCACTGTGAAGTCAAAAATATTCCAAGCCTGCTGGAAGTAGTAGTAGGGATCGAGCGCAATAAGCTTGAGGATCATTTCTGTTGTAAAGATGCCAGTAAAAATCTGGAAGAAGAAGATTGTCAGAACTAAACCAATGTGCCATGTAGTAAATAATATTTATCATATTTGTATACAGCCAGTAGGGGTGTGCATTTTGGAATTTTCTTGTTTCGATTTGTATCCGAATCGAAACATCCCCATTTTGTTTTGTACCCAAATTTTCTGAATCCGAATCAGCCCTGTTTTGTTTTGTAGCCAAATTTTCCGAATCCGAATCTGAATTGATTTGGATTTTTAAAAAGGGTCCCAGGGCAAAAAGAGGTGTCCAATGGGTGGAAGCTACCACCCAAATTTCAAAGGAATTAGGCAAAGGGCTGATTTTTTTTGTGTGAATTTTTTTTAAATTTACACATCTTTAAGAATTTTCCCATAGGGAATAATGGGGATTCCAGCAAATGTATCGCTTCAAATCAAGGGGAAAGGGATGACCCAGAGCAGAGTGTGGTGGGTGGTAGTGCCCAATGGGGGCAAGGAAACTTCCAGAATTATTTCAAAGGAATTGGGCAAAGGGCTGATCTTTTGTGATTTGTCGAAGTTTACGTGTCTTTTAAGATTTCTCCCATGGGGAATAATGGAGGTTTCAGCAGCCCCATAATTCCACTTGGGGGACACTGGGGTTGCCCAGAGCGAGGGGTTGTGTAGTGGACATAGGGTGCCAACCACCCCCACACCCACAAGCCTGTGGAGTACTGGGTTTTGTTGTTTCTGAGGTGTTCATTGTAGATTCTCTGGTAGCATATGAGATTTTCAGTGAAAAACAAGAATCCACTCTCATATGCTACCAGAGAATCTACACTCAGAACACCACAGAAACAGCAGAACCCAGCACCCCATGGGTTAGCAACCCTTCCCCTGGCCAATGTGGGGTCAGTAAAGAGTGGGAAGAAGCAAAAGAGCCAATGCGGAACAAGGAGGGAATTGTCAGCAGGTCAGCCCATGATTTAGGTCACCGATCAGAAGGCTGGAAGGGTGGGAAATTCAAAGAGATGTCAAACACAAAATGGAGACTGACTCAGAGATCACCACAAAATGGAGGTCCGAAACAACAAAACATTTTGTAGCCGAAACAGGGACGTTTTGTTTTGTATACAAAACTTTTGGATCTGGAAAATGGGTTTTTTGTTTTGTCTACAAAACACCCGAAACAGGCTGTTTTGGGTACAAAACATTTTGTATCCGAAACGTTTCGCACATCCCTAACAGCCATTGCCTATGTGTACCTCTAGGCAGTGTATACAATTTGACACACAAATATAAAACAATTTCACAAAATAAACACAATTAACAGTTTCACAGAATAAAAACAGAGTTTTAAATTAATATTAATTTAAAGCCTGAGGAAACAGATATGTCTTGAGAATCTTTTTTAAAGCAATCAAAGATGGAGATGCTCTTGTTTTGACAGGGAGCACATTCCAAAGCCCTGGGGCAGCCACAGAGAAGGCCCGGCCCCAAGTCACCACCAGACAAGCCGGTGGCAACTGTATCCTGACCTCCCTAGATTATCTTAATACGCAGCAGGGTTCATGACAAAAAAGGTGTTGTCTTTATCCTCAAACCAAGCTGTTAAGGGCTTTATAGGTAATAAGCAGCACTCTGTATTTCACTCGGAAACATATTGGCAGCCAGTGCAGTTCTATTAAAATTATTGTTATATGGTCCCTTTGGGTTGTCGTAGAGAACAGTCTGGCTGTTACATTCTGTACCAGTTGTAGTTTCTGGACTCCGTACAAAAGCAGCCCCACATAGCGTGCATTACAGAAATCAAGCCTGGAGGTAATATACAGAAGATAAGAACATAAGAACAGCCCTGCTGGATCAGGCCCAAGGCCCATCTAATCCAGCATCCTGTTTTGCACAGTGGCCCACCAGATGCTGCTGGGAAGCCTACAGGCAGGAGATGAGGGCATGCCCTCTCTCCTGCCATTACTCCCCTGCAACTGGTATTCAGGGGAATACTGCCTCTAAGGCTGGAGGTGGCCTATAGCCCTCCGACTAGTAATAATAATAATAATAATAATAATAATAAGAAGAAGAAGAAGAAGAAGAATAAGAATAAGAATAAGAAGAAGAAGAAGAAGAAGAAGAAGAAGAAGAAGAAGGAGAAGATGAAGAAGGAGAAGATGAAGAAGAAGAAATTGAAAGGCTGTGGCAGAAAAAAACCAAAATAATCCCAGTGGTAATTGGCGCCCTGGGTGCAGTCCCAAAAGACCTTGAAGAGCACCTCAACACCATAGGGGCCACAGAAATCACCATCAGCCAATTACAAAAAGCAGCTTTACTGGGAACAGCCTATATTCTGTGACGATATCTATAACAATTGACAATAAAATTCAGCCATCCCAGGTCCTTGGGAAGGACTCGATGTCTGGATGAAACAAACCAGTCAATAACATCTGTCTGACTGTGTAAAAAAGAAATAATAATAATAATTCGATTTCTATACCGCCATTCCAAAAATGGCTCAGGGCGGTTTACAAAGAGAAATAACAAATAAGATGGCTTAGGATAAGATAGTAACCACAAATAAGATAGTAACCATTGATAGACCTCTCCTCCATGAAGTTATCCAAACCCCTCTTAAAGCCATCCAGGTTGTTGGCTGTCACCACATCTTGTGACAGAGAATTCCACAAGTTGAGTATGTGTTATGTGAAAAAGTACTCCTTTTGTTGGTCCTAAATGTCCCGGCAATCAATTTCATGGGATGACCCCTGGTTCTACTGTTATGGAAGAGGGAGAAGAATTTCTCTCTATCCACTTTCTCCACTCCATGCATGATTTTATAGACCTCTATCATATCTCCCTGCAGTTGTCTTTTTTCTAAACTAAATAGCCCCAGGTGTTGTAGCCTTGCCTCATAAGGAAGGTGCTCTAGGCCCCTGATCATCTTGGTTGCCCTCTTCTTCACCTTTTCCAGTTCTACAGTGTCTTTCTTTAGGTATGGTGACCAGAATTTTATTCAGTACTCCAAGTGTGGCTGCACCATAGTATTGTATAAGGGCATTATAATATTAGCAGTTTTATTTTCTATCCACTTCCTAATGATCCCTAGCATTGAATTGGCTTTTTTCACAGCTCCCGCACATTGAGTTGACACTTTCAACGAGCTGTCCACCACGACCCCAAGATCGCTCTCCTGATCAGTCACTGAAAGATCAAATCCCATCAGCGTATATATGAAATGTGTGTGGGTGCCCCAATATGTATCACTTCATACTTGCCAACATTGAACTGCATTTGCCATTTTTCACCCACTCATGCAGTTGGGAAAGATCCTTTTGGAGCTCCTCACAATCTGTTTTGGATTTCACTACCTGACAGAGTTTGATATCATCTGCAAATATGGCCACCTCACTGCTTACCCCAACTTAGATAATTTAAGAATAAATTAAAAAGCACTGGTCGCATTGCAGATCCCTGGGGGACCCCACTTCATACTTCCCTCCATTTTGAAAACACTCCATTAACACCTATCCTTTGTTTCCTGTTCTTCAACCAGTTACATGTACTTGTCCCCTTATCCCATGACTGATAGGTTTTCTCAAGAGTTTTTGATTAGGAACTTTGTTGAAAGCTTTTTGGAAGACCAAGTATACTATGACAACTGGATCACCTTTATCCACACACCTGCTGACACTCTCAAAGAACTCCAAAAGGTTGGTGAGGCAAGATTTACCTTAGCAGAAGCCATGCTAGTTCTTCCCCAGCAGGGCCTGGTCTTTTATGCGCTTAACAATTTTATCCTTGAGAATGCTTTCCATCAATTTGCCCAGAACAGATGTTAAGCTAACTGGCTTGTAATTTCCCAAATCGCCCCAGATCCCTTTTTGAAAATCGGTGTTACATTGGCTACTTCCCAGTCCTCCAGTACAAAGCCTGATTATAGAATGAGTTATATATTTTTGCAAGGAGGTCAGCAATTTCACATTTGAGTTCTTTAAGGACTCTTGGATGGATGCTGTCTAGCCCTGGCGATTTGCTAGTTTTTATTTTTTTTCAGACATTTTTGAATGTCAATGCTTGTCACTTCTGTCTGACTCAGTTCTTTGGCCTCTGTCCCTGAGAAGCCCAGTTCAGGAACAGGTATATGCTCAATATCCTCTGCCATGAAGAGAGATGCAAAACTCATTTAGCTTCTCTCCAACCTCCATATCCTCCTTAATAATCCCTTTTACTCTCTCATTGAGGCTATTCACATGATCGGCTAAAATCGGGCTAGGGGACTGTGAGTAGCACTGGACTCGCAGGTGAGCCCGGTTGCCGCAAAGCAGGTAACCCACTTGCTAAATCCTCCTCTAAGCCCAGGTTAACGGAGAGAGTGCTCTACTAACCTGGGCTCTACGATCGTGTGTTGCCGTGGCGTGGCTCTGCACCCCAGCAACTCACGAGGAGACCCCCGACCAAGAGGCTAAAAAGCGATCTCTCCAGCATGCTCTGCGCACTTGCACAGAGCATGCTGGAATTTCTGGGGGCTGCAAGGCCCCCAATCCCTGCAGCCCCCGCCAGCTCTGTGATGGAGCCAGCAGTTGTGTGGGTGGCCAATCTGGCTGCCCAAGGCTGCAGCCTGCTCGTGTGCAGGGAGAGCGGGCTAAGTCTGCTCTCCCTGCTAACCCTCTCAAGGTGGGTCTCACTGATCGTGAGACCCACCTCATTTTCTCATTCTCCAACCACCTCCCTGGCAGGTTTCCTGCTTCTGATGTATTTAAAGAAGTTTTTGTTATTCCTCTTGCCGCTTTTAGCTAAATGTTCCTCAAACTCTCTTTTCGTCTCTCTTATTGTCACCTTGCAGTTCTTTTGCCAAGGTTTGTGTTCCTTTATGTTCTCTTCATTTGGGCTGGCCTTCCAATTTCTGAAGGAAGTCTTCTTCTCCTTTATAGCTTCCTTAAGTTTTCTTGTTAGCCATGCTGGCAACCTCCTGGTCTTGGTGGTGCCTTTCCTCCTTGTTAGTAATGCATTCTAACTGGACTTCTAGTATTGTGGCTTTAAGTAAACTCCATGCATTCTGGATAGAAGTGACTCTCCTAATTTTCCCTTTCAGTTTTCTTTTCACCAAACTCCTCATTTTAAAGAAGTTTCCTCTTCTGAAATTCAAAGTGTCTGTGTTAGATTTCCTTGCTATTCTATCCCTGCATTGTATGCTGAATTTGATCGCACTACTGTCACTGTTCCCTAAAGGGTCCATGGCACTGACATCACTCACCAGGTGTGTGCCACTCAGGATTAAGTCCAAGGTCGCCTTCTCTCTGCTTGGTTCCATGACCAACTGTTCTAGGGCAGAGAGAGACCCCCATGCCTGGGAGGCTACTTGCAGCCTCCCAGTCAGGGGTCTACTTGTGTGTTGCTGCGCGCCGTGGCAACACACGAGCAAAAAGATGAGGTTAACCGAGTGCTCGCTCTGTTAACCTCATCTAAGGGGAGGGGTATTTATGGAGGCTAGCTGCCAGGAGCCGCACAGCTCCCGTTGCAGCACACGATCACCCAAAAGCAGGCTAGGCTCCCTTAGCCCACTTTTGGGCAATCGTGAGAAGAGCCTCATTATGTAGCTGATAGATAGGATAGGTCTTTCCTATCTCAAATGTACTTCACCAATAAATCAATTTATTTTAGACTCTACAGTGATCTCCATGTGTGTTCCTTAAATAGCTGCAACAACTAAGCTCTGCACTCTGTAACTGGAGTGGTAGTTTCCTTCGTGCTTTGCTAAATAATCACAAACCCCAAAACGAACAGCCTATCTAGATGCCGCGTGATGTCTGCAAACTTTGCACCAAGTAGGCAAGTCACTGTGCGGTCTACATGCAGGAGCTTACAGGAGCATGTGCAAGATTAATCCCTTGTACATGCTACTGTAAGCCAACTGGGGTAATCACATGCCTGAGGGTAGGGGTGGGAGGAAAGTAGCAAAAGGTGCAGTTGTTTGCATGTTTACAGTCATAAAATGATACAAGAGGCATAATATAAATTCTCCATTCAATATTTCAGTAACTTATTTTTTATATAGAACCAATGCTCTGTTCTCCATTGAATTTTCACTTCCATGCAGAACGCACCAAATAGTACAGAGCACAAAAGTGGGTCCAATAGTTTTGTACAACAGATGTCAAAGGCATTTGAACAATGAAATATATAGAAGTCTAGGGAATCATGAGAAGAAGTTTACAGAGCAGCCACCTAGAAGTGATCATCCTCATGATGGAATACATTATCTCTCATGCGCACACACACGAGTGGGAATTCTTGAAGTCTTGTAGGTTATTTGGATCAGGCTTCCATCTACAGTATGAAATACTGGAGATGCTCTCTTACCTCTTGTTCTTCATTAATTAGGTTCAATCACAGAAAGTGATTAATGAAGAGGGCAAAATCTTTCAAAAGATATCCCATACAATGCCAACACTAGGTTTTGCGTATGTGTGGCTCAGATAAAGTATGCTCACTGGACCCCCTCCACCTCCTTCCATGTTTGTGTGCAACCAAGATTCCTCATGGTCAATTCCCAGTGCCTCATCTCCTGTACCACCCATGTCCTGGCTCTTCAGCAAGCTACACAGATAAAGATTCTATGGTGCAAGTGTATTCTCTAGCCTATGATGCTGGACTGACCACTGCTAGTCGATTCCTAGATTGGATCTGGACACTTGACTCCTTAATACAATGGGATTGTATCAGGCTTTATAAAACTAACTTCAAGTCAACGTGGCAGTCTGGGCAACTTGTCGTAGCAAGTGACCATGCAGACTCAACTCATTCTTATCCTGCTTGCTTGCTTTATTTAAATGTGTAGACCACCCCAAGCTTCCATCTCTGGGCAGTCTGCAACACAACACAAATTAAGACAAAAATAAAAACCTTAACACAATTTAAAACAGTGAAGTTAAAAAGCTTGGGTGAAAAAATGAGTTTCACTCAATGCTTTGCCTTCTCCCATCTCTCCCTCCTCACCTACGCTAGTATCCAACCCAACCACCAGTCCAGATCTGACCACAACTCCAGGCTCTGACCTTTTGGGGGTGGGGCTTGATCTGACTCCAGGCTCCCCTTGACCATGCCCATTGCTGCCAACTCTCCACTTCATGTCTGCACCAGACCTCCTCACCACAGCCTAGCTTGGATCTTGGCCAAGTCCTGATACCACCACTGCCACCAGTTACTCCTTCTCCTTGCCAGTGCTATTACTCTCTTGCTTGCCAGACAGAAAGTGAGTAAGGAAGTGGGGGAAAGCAACTACTGTTGACCCACCTTCTCCTCCACCACTATTGCTGGTTTACTCCTTCTGGACCAGAGAGAGGGGAGGTGCATGAACCGTGCTCCCACATAAGTGTGTATCCTAATATCAGAAACTGCAGGTTGCTTAACTGTAACTGGAGTTCTTCTGGTGGTCACCTGTCCAGTCACACAGATGGGCTTCACGCCTGCATGGAAAATCTAGCGGAACACTCACAAGCTTTTTTTTTTTAAGCTAGGCTCCACCCAGATGCACCTTAGTCACGTGATCTACACCCTTTACCTCAGTTCTAGAGTCCGCCAAGCAAGAGGGGATGGCTGGGTGCAAAAGGGGATGGCTGCAGAGGGGATGGCTGGGAGGGTGTGTGACTGGACAGATGACCACCAAAAGACTTCCACTTACAGGTAAGCAACCTGCAGTTCTTCTAAGTGGTCCCTGTCCATCACACAGATGGGTGCATCACAAGCTCCAGAACCTTGGAGGAGGGGCAGAGCCACAGTCATAAAAACATAGGTAAGCATGTAACCTGGCTGCGGGAAAAAGAATTGGTTAGCCAATTAAGTAAGGTACACATAACACCTGGCTGGGTGCAAAAAGTTCCCCTTCTTTAATCAGAACAGAATACATGAACAACAACGGTAGAAACAGTTGGACAATGAGCAAAGAGCATTATGGGCAAACGGATTGCAAAATACGCTTCCCAAAATCAGCTTCGCGGCAAGCCCTAACATCCAGGGCATAATGTTTAATAAAAGAGGAAGGAGAGGACTATGTGGCTACCTGACAGATAGAGGCTAGGGAGAGACCCCTGTCAAAAGCTGTTGACGTGGCGACTACCCTAGCTGAGTGGGTCTTAATGGGCATGGGAGGGGGCAGCCCTGAGACTTCATATGCTAAATGGCATGAACAATCCAAGGAGAGATAGACTGCGAGGACTCCTGGTGACCCTTGCCGGGCAGTCCATACGTGACAAATAACGCTTTAGTAGTACAAAACAGGGCCGTGCACTCTACGTAAAAGGCCAAGGCCCTCCGAACGTCCAGGGTATGCAGACTACGTTCTAATTGCGGCGGATCTGGATGCAGATGTGCTAAACCCTTCAGAAACTGTTTTAATTCTTTCAGTGCGAACAAAGAAATAGTGTTACCATCAAAGATTCTATGGGCAGAAATAGCAGCCAAATGAATGCGCACTGAAGACATAGACAAATCCAACTGTTTTAGTTCTAGCAAGTAAGACAAAATACACGGTACAGGTGCTTCCATAGGATTGTAGTCCCAGTGCGTGGATACAAAGTTCATGAAATGCTTCCATTTGAAGCATAAGAAGCCATGGTGGAACTTTTCCAGCAGGCAGCTAGAACTGTCTTTAACTCTGGGGGCCAGGAGGCAGGATTCTCCACATCGTTAGGTACATTCCCTGTGCATCCGGAGGGACCGTAACGTTGTTAAGGAGGGAAGGCGGGAGAACCGACTGTGAGATAAATAATAATAATAATAATAATAATAATAATAATAATAATTATTATTATTATTATTATTATTATTATTATTATTATTATTATTATTTTATTTTATTTTATTTTTAATTTTTTTACATTTATATCCCGCTCTTCCTCCAAGGAGCCCAGAGCGGTGTACTACATACTTGAGTTTCTCTTTCACAACAACCCTGTGAAGTAGGTTAGGACTTTGCGATGGTATTGTCTGTCATCAGAAGTACATGGCAACCTCTCACTTCTAGCAGGAAGCCCTTCAGGGCTTTGAAAATTGCCAACAGTTCTAAGTAATGTATGTGATGACAGGACTCTTGCGGAGACCAGTGACCATTGAGGTAGGATGATGTAGGTGAGTTCCCCATTCTCCTTCTGAGGCATCTGTCGTAAGACATACCAGGGCAGTTCCTTTTTGAAAGGGGTTGACTGTGCCAAGTTGAGATCTTGAGTCCACCAATTGAGAGATTCGTGGACACGGATCAGGATAGAAATCTACTTGGAATTGGAGTCCCAGAGTGGATGGAAGGAGTCCAAAAATCATCTTTGAAGGGGATGCATAAACAGTCTGGCCATCGGAATGTGGTTGAAGCCATGAAGCCTAACATGCGCTGTACATCGCGCACTGTGTGCACAGGAGTGTGGCTCAGCTTGTGTGCTAGGGTCCGAATGTTGTTTATTATGATCTTGAGGCACAGACACTCGTGCAGTCACTGAATCGAATACAAGACCCAGAAATCTTATGTTTCGTGTAGGCTGTAGTTGCAATTCTTGTAATTAATGGTTAGTCCCAAGTCCTGCAAGAGAGAAACTGTCGTATGAAGGTGCTGTAACAGTTGCTCTGGTGAGTTTGCTGTCAAAAGCCAGTCATCTAAATAAGGAAATATTTGAATGCCTTTTTCCTGGAGGTGCCCTACTACGACCACCATACACTTTGTAAATATTCTGGGGGCTGATGAAAGCCTGAAAGGCATCGTTCTGAATTGGAAGGTATCTCCGCCGACCTGGAAATGGAGATACTTTCGATGATGTGGCTAGATTGTTATGTGATAATATGTGTCCTCCAGGTCGATGAACACAAACCACAGTCCTTTGGTGAGGAGGGGTAGACTCTCCGAAACTGTCAACATACGGAAGTGATGATACTGGACATATGTATTGAGGAGATGGAGACCTAGGATAGGCCTCAGTCCCCTGTCCCTCTTCGGAACTGTGAAATAGCGAGAGAATAGGCCGTCCTGTAGATGGGGAGGAACCCATTCTATGGCTCCCTTACTTAGGAGGGTACATATCTCCTTGTCTAGTACAGTAGTTGGTGGAGTGGGCCTTACATCGGAGTCTGGGAGCTGTTCTAAAAATTTGATAGCGTACCCAATGCATACAATGGTCCAATCTTGGCAGCAAAAGCAGGCAGAATTCCAGCAATTTATCACTAATCACGCTGAGAGGTGAGCTTCTTGAACTTCAACCATTAATTATAATCCAAACTGAAAGAGATTGGACACCAGACCGGTTTCTGTCCATTGGATTTCCGATGAAGGAGTGTAGCTTGATGAATCCCAGCCCCCACCGCTCGACTTAAATCAAAGCTGTACTTTCCAGCGCAGCCTTGAGATAAGGAGCAGGCTCCGGGGGATACAATGGTCAATCTTGATCCAACCCTTTAATCCAGGGTGGTGAGGGGGGGTAAACTCCCCAAAATATCTCCTCCTTGGTCTCCCCTGTCAGGAAGCATGCAGCCTCATTAGCAGTCCAACCAAAAGTGCAATGCATACAATGGTGAGGACCCAAGCGTCTGATGTAATGTCCTCCCAGTAGTCCAGGTAGGGCCGTAGTCTTGAAGTCGTCCATGGGTAGTCATGCCCACTTGTGGGGGAGTCCGGACTTAAACTTTTGGTGTCCCTGTTTGGGAGCTTGGTAAGGTCTCTTGCGGTACTGATTGTTGGGCTGGTTGTATTGAAGTTGGCAAAAGGGCTGGTCATAATTTGAAGTCGACACAGCTAGCTGTTGATACGGTCATTGTGGGCAAAAGGACCTATTGTAATGGGAGGAGGATACAGAAGAGGAAAAGCTCATTGATTTTGTGGTCTTGCACATCTTTTGTACCCTCTCCATGGTTTCATTGGTCTGAGACCCGAACAAGGCTGCTCCGTCGAAGGGTAGGTCCTCTATTTGGGATCGTACCTCAGCATGCAAACCAGATGACTGAAGCCAATTATGTCTACATAATGAAATAGACATAGTAAGTGACCTCACAGCACAATCTGTGGAGTGCTTTGATGTATGTAGGAGTTGCTTGCTCAATCTAAAACCTTCTTTCTGCAAGGTAACAAACACTTCCTTTGCAGCAGGTGGTAGCGAGTCCAGGTACTCCAACATTCTTTCCCAGAGTAAGTGGTTATATCTCGACATAAAGGCCTGGTAGTTAGCTATTCTGATCATCATGGATAGAATATAGTCTCTTGCCAAATGAGTCCAGTCTATGGCCTTCCTTATCTACCGGAGTCGACAGCTGCTTGTTTTTAGACTTGCTCTGTACAGCCTCCACCACTATGGAGTTCAAAGAAGGATGCTTTAGAAGAAACTGGGAGCCTTCAGGTTGGAACTGGCACAAATTGTCCAGTTTCCTGGAGGTCGACGGGTTGTTCCCAGTAGCTCTGGGCGATCTCCAACAAAGCCTGGTTCATAGGGTATAGCCACAGCCTGGAAGAATCATTGTCCAAAATGTCGAAAAGAGGGTTAGTGGAAGGAGCGGTCTCTTCCTGTAGTAATACACCCAGGGACCCGGCCATTGCAGACATATAAGCGGGAAACAACTTGGTATCACCAGATGGAGAGGACGGGGCCAAAGCATCCTCCTGTTTTCACTGCTTCACGGTGGGGGGGGGGGCATCCTCATCAGAGGACGAGAGACTGGAGTCTGACTCTGAGTTAGAAGTATTCAAAACCTTTTCTGGGAGGACCGGGTCGACTGGGTCAATAGCTGGAATGCCAGTGAAGGCGGAAGTCTGTGGAATGCCAGCCACCTCAGAACCTTGGGTTTGAGTGATGGGAGGCACAGCCAGTGGCAGTGGCAGTTGGGCGCTGGCCACAGGATGCTCCATCCGTGGTTCTAGGTATAGGGCTGCCTTCTGGGCCAGGGTGTGTGCAGCCCCTTGGGTTCTTGCCTCCAAAGCTTCCCTGTTTTTCTGGCCAAAGAAGGCAGAAGAGAGGTACCCATAAGGAGGAGACCAGTTCCTGTAAGCAGAGACCAGTTCGTCTGGTCGTACATGTGGAGAGCACGACCTTGATGTGAAATATCTCAGAGGTGACCTAGAGCGGCACCTATGCCTCCACCTTGCACCACTAAAAATGTATCCCCTATGATAAGTATCATAGTCTTTTGACCTGTGATAGCGATCTTTGTCTTCAGAATAATCACTTTCTGCAGTTGATGCAAAGTCATGAGTAGGGTAATATTTTATAGAATGGTGAGGAGGCAGCTGCCCATCCCCATGTATACTAATGACAGAACAGGAGTCTTTGTCTGAATCATAACAATCTCTGTCCAGGTCAGAGTAATAGAAAAGGTTCTCCTGTTCATATTGAAGAGCCCTGCTATGTGCTCTAGTGAAAGGCTGTTGATGGGAAGCCTTGTGTATGGGAGGAGGAGGACCAGGCAAAGAGGGAAGCCCCACATTTTGTACAGTGACTGAACCTTGTGCTGGTATTGACGTGCCCTGCCAATTCTGGTTGGCACTAGAAACATGTTTCCTCTTCTTTTGGGACTTTCCAGGCTGCGATCACAAATCCGATTGTTTGCTGGGCTCCGAGGTTATTTGCGCATGCGTGGAAGCAGCTAGGGGCGCAGTGGATTCCAACTTCACCGGTACTGGTGACTCTTTCAGTACTGAGTGGGACTGTGCTGCCTTCTTCTTCTTCTTCTTCTTGTGCCCACTGGCAGCTTGCGAAGGAGAGTCCTTGTCAGCCTGCAAAGGCTTTGCTTTTACGGAAGCGGCTGAGGGAGAAGAGGCAGGAGGCTTTGCCAACGTCTCCAGAGATCACTGGGAGATCTGATTAACTGGCACGGTGGAGATAGAGGGAGTCCCTGAGGGAATCCCAGGTCCTCCTGGTGGTATATTGGCCACCCCATATGCAGTCGCAGCAACAGTCAGGATTTGTGAAGAGGTAGTGCCTGCTTGGTTGGTCGCTGACATAGCTGTTTCCCAGAGGTGTAGACGTAAGTGGGAAGCTCGGTTCCGTTTAGCTTGTCTCAAAAACTTCTCTCAGTAAATGCAGTTTGAGGTCTGGTGAGATTCCCCCACGCAAATTAAGCAGAGGCTATGGCCATCTGAGGAAGGGAACACTGTTCTACACTGTAAGCAGTGTTTAAAGGCCACTTTATCGGCCATACACCACTGGGGTTTACCTCAGCGATTCCCTCACCCGTAGAGGGTGAGGAGAGAAAAGGGTGGGGGTTTACAATTATCCACGAGGGGGGCAACTAAAATACAAAAATAAATAGAGAGAAGTATATTCAGGGTAAGAAACAGAATGGAATACACCTAGAAATTAAATAATGTGACAGAGTACAGAAATTACGGAAGCCTGTGAGCATCCTAAGAGGTGACCTCTTCGGTGGATGAAAAAGAACTGAGGTAAAGGGTGTAGATCACATGACTAAGGTGTATCTGGGTGGAGCCTAGCTTCAAAAAAAAAAAAAAAAAAAAAAAGCTTGTGAGTGTTCCGATAGATTCTCCATGCAGGCGTGAAGCCCATCTGTGTGATGGACAGAGACCACTTAGAAGAACAAAATCAGAATTGTCTTGCAAGAACATACCAAGGTCCATCTAGTTCAGCATCTATCTATATATAATTCTCTAAGTCGTACTCGTGGCTAATCCTGTGCGTGGCAGCTCTCATGAGAGTTCATGAGCAGAAGCACTGTGGTGATTGGGCAGTGGGGATTCCATATGCAGATAGGGAGGAGGAGCCTTTGAGAGCAGAAGCACCATGGTGATTGGGCATTGGGGATTACATAGGCAAATAGGGGGGAGGAGCCTGTGACACCATGGTGATTGGGCAGTAGGGATTCCATATGCAGATATGGAGGAGGAGCCTGTGATGGTTAAGGTCATTTGGAATGCAACTGTTACTGGTGGGAAGATGTTCTTGATCGTAGAGGAGAGGAATCTATATATATAAAAGCATAGTGGACAGGGTTGTGCGAAGAGGGAGGAAAGAGCCCAATCAGGAGAAGGAGGCTGCCGTTGTGTGAATTAGATGAGGAAACAAGATGAACAAGATCTGTTAACTCAGAAAGGGAGGGAGGAAGGGAGGGAGGGAGGGAGGAGGAGAAAGACAGGAGAAGACCGAGTGGAGGAGAGAGAATGAGAAAGAAAGGAGGGGAAGAGAGAAAGAAGGAAGGGTGAGGGACGGGCCCAAGCCTGTTAGCGTCATGAGGGAAACAAGCAGCCGTGGTGACAGAAAGGAAGGGCTCAATCAACCACTGCTGCTGTTTGGGGCTACCGAGGCCATTGGCAGAGGGAGGCAGGCAGGCAAGGGATGGGCCCGGGCCTGTCAGTAGCCTGAGGGGAACGAGCGGCCATGGCAGTGGCGTCAGAGAGGAAGGGCCTGGTCAATTGCTGCTGCTGCTGCTCCTATAGGGAGGAGCAGGAGTGAAACTTGGGTGAGGGTGGGGAGGTCTCTGGGGATAGGAGGCTGCAGCTTGGCCAATAAGCGCCACAATGCTGCAGCCATGACCAAGAGGGGTGAGGGGGATGGAGTAAAGGGTTGGAGGAGTGACCAAGAGGGGTGAGGGGGATGGAAGCAACGGGATGGAGGAGGAGGAGCAGGAGTGTGGCTCAGGTGAAAGTGGAGAGATCAGTGGTGAGGGAGGCTGTGGCAGGGGGTGAGGGGAGCAATCAAGTACTAGCATGCAGATGCTCTGCGCGGATTAAGCTAGTTCTAATTAATAGTAGGCAACCAGCTGTCTCTCAGTGGTCACAGTCAGGACATGAAGGTGATGGCCAGTCTCTTCCCATTGTTACCAGTTTTTGGTATTGCAAGGCATACTGCCTTTGTACATGGCAGTATATTTTCCTTATGAAAGGACATTGGACAGGAAAAAGAAATTGCAGTATGATGCAAACAGTGGTCCTTTCTCAGTAGACAGTGGGACTATTCTCACGACCAGCAAAAATCGAGCTAGGAGAGCCTAGCCCAATTTTTACTGGTCATGTAAACCACCGGGCGAGCCCGGTGGTTTACAAGTGGGTAACCCCCTTAATTGCCCCTGCCCTTAGCCAAGGTTAGCGGACTGAGCGCACCGCTAACCCCATCTTTGTGCTCATGTGTTGCTGCGCCGCGGCAATTCACGAGTAGACCCCCGACTGGGAGGCTGAAAAGCAGCCTCCCGGCTTGGGGGTCTCTCCAGCATGCCCTGCGCACTTGCGCAGGGCATGCTGGAGCTTCCAGGGGCCACGCGGCCCCCGATCCTCCCAGCCCCTGCTGGCTCCGTAATGGAGCCGGCAGTTGTGTGGGCAGCCAATTTGGCCACCCGGAGCAGACTGCCTGCTCGTGTGTAGGGAGAGCAGACTAAACCCACTCTCCCCGCTAACGCACTCCAGGGTCTTCTCACTGATCGTGAGAAGAGCCTCAGTGTGTAAGGAAACTGAATAGACAAACCCCTAACCAGGGTTATCCTGAATCGGTGATTGCCTCAAGTAGTATATTGGTCAAAGCGGCAGATCCCACCACCATCTCCAGTTGCCTTATTGCACCTGAACCCAACATCAGTCCCCAAAATATTTTTCACTGCAGCAGGCCAGCCATTACCATTGTCCTGCTCTCCTCTTTCCTTCTGGCCATATCCTACAGCTGTTAAAATGTGTCAAGTGCCTTTTGAACACACTTCCTGCTGCCCCAGCTTCCCTGACCCATGCTTTCCAATCAAGGCCTTGAATTTGTAAGCAGAGAAGTACTAGAGTTTAAGACTATCTAGCTATGCCTTCTGACCCAGAAGCATGAGAATACAGAGGCCCATACAAAGAATACCCCAATTCATGTGATCTTTCCTGCTCAAAAACAGGACAGGGGAAAGAGGTTGATACTGACTAATCATGCAAATCCAGCTGCCATGTGTATGGGGCTCTGCTTGGAGGCTTTAGGTTTTCGCACCTTTTGGTGCATGGTGGAAGAAAGGGCGTCCTAGTTGCTCCTCCAAATGTGAAGTAATTGACATTTACTGCCATTGACAGTAATGTATGAAGTGGGGCTCAGGCACTGGGAAATTCTAGTAGTAATGTTGGCTGTTGCAGATTTGCAACATTATTTTCACCTGATGATGTTCACATCCTTACTTCATATAGGCTGGAGAATAACTGTACATTTTAATCAATGAGATCAGCCTGTGCAAATTGTAGTTTAAAACCACTTGAATGACAGCAACAACATTATCTCAGAGCAATGCAGTACAAAGCTGAATCTTGGCATGCAGCATAGTATGACTTCACTTACTTTGTTCCATTTTTCAACACATTCTTCTGAAAATAGAATGTACTGTAATGCTATTAGAAGACTATTCATTATAATACACAGTATGATAAATAGTTCAGTAAATGGATTTATTATCACTTTCTTCACCCTTTCTTTTATGTGCAACCATAGTGGGCAACACTGCCATATGAGGAACTTTTGAGTAGCACGTTTCAAGCCTGGAGGGAATTCCAGTTTTGATTCTTCCCATTCTAAACAGAGGGAACACAATTTCAAGTATACACGCTGAGTTAGGAAGCAAGAGAATAATTTAAGTTCAGGCATCACAGGTAATTCTTCACACATCTACACACAAGACAACTTGAAAAGCTACACAGGCCCCAGTCAAAAGTCGTATCCTTTGTAAGCTGCTCTTTTACATCCCTTCTACAGTAAGTTTTAAAAATAACTGAGGAAAAGACACAATGACATATTACTATTGTAAATTGCTCCTTTCTAAATACAATAATTCAAAACCTATATTACACTTAAGTGTTCTATGAAGGATGATAGAAAAGGCAAGGTTATAATAAAATATTGCTTGGATTTATTTTATTTTTTTTAAGACACGTGGATAAATAGAAAAGACAGATTGCTTACATGTAACATTAGTTCTCCTAGTAGTCTTCTCTGCATTCACACTGATGGGTGTTCACACCTGCACAAAGACTTGCTATGGAATCCCAGCACTTGAGAGGGATATTTTGGTGGTAGCCCAAACATGAATCGCATGAGTCATGGGAATGCACAGATGACTACTAGAGGAACTAACCTTATAGGTAAGCAACCTGTCTTTCTTTTGCATGGTCTCAGTGCATCACACTGAGAGGATATTACCTCTCATGGTGGGGCAGCTGTGGAGAAGATCTAAAGCGTTGCTTGGAGAACAGAGGTACCAAAGAATGCATCCTTCTCTGCTTGCAGATCCAGTACATAATGGAGGATAAAGGTAGTAGTTTGTGACCAGGTCATGGCTCTGCATGTTATATCCAGAGGAAGACCTGCTAAGAAAGCCATAGACTCCAGATCTTGCTGAGTGAGCACACATCTCAGTGGGATATAGTTTCTTTGCTAACTCATAACACAGTTTAGTAGTGGAGAAGATCCAGGTCATTGAGCCGATACTAAGAATCACTTATGAGGCTCCCCATAGCAGAGAAACAGTCCTGCAGACATGAAATGATGCTGTCCCATGTATGTAGAAGGCAAACAACCTGCAGACATCAAGGGAATGCAATCTCTTCTCCTCCAATATTTGAGGCACTGGTACTGGTAGGGAGATCTGACACAAGTGGAATTGAGAAATCACTTAGATACGAAGGTGACATCTGCTATTAGGGTCACCTTGTCTCTGTGGAATCGTAGGAAGGGTACATTTGCACAAAGGGCTCTCAGCTGATATTTTACTTGAAGTTAAGGCTACTAAGAAGGCCATTTTAAGGGAAAGGAGTCAGAGGTCTGTTTTGGCCAAAGGTTAGAAAAGTTTTCCTTGGGACCAGGAGGAAAAAAAATGAATTAATTCCTTTAAAAAAATTATTTACAGCAGGAAAGGAGCCATTAACATGGTGTGCCAAGATGGCACCAAGATGAACCTTGATTGATTGATTGATTGATATACTGCCTAGTATAAAAATATGAGGAATAGATCCCTCTTCTTTAAATCCAAAAGGTGGATTCGCTATTGTGGTTTGATTAGGGTACAAACCATAGTTACTAGAAAAGCTATAAAATCTCCTCTTAGCTATGTAAATACAGCACATTTGTAGACATTATGCAATACTGCACAAAGGGTTCTCACATACAAGTGGTCAGGCTCCACACAGACAGTTGGAGACTGAGGAGATTGGGGTACTCCAGATTTCTTTCTGGCAGGGTCAAGAGATCAGGTCTGTAGGGAAGATGAATGTAGGAGTCATATGGCAGATGCATCAGAACCAAGCCCATTTAGTCCAGCATCCTATTTCCCACAGTAGCCCACTAGATGCCTTTGGCAAGAGGTGAGGGCATGTGGCTAGTGGTGGAATTGGCTCTCTTGCCAGTTGAGTCTAAATTCCTACTGTTACAATCAAAAAGTGCAGACAGTGGCTTCTTTCGTGAATTACTGAATGGGGGATCAGATGTCTGAACAAAAACATAGTGGGTTGGGTGCCAAACAAATGCGCCAGGCACCTAGTTGTGGGTGAGATAGTGACTGGTTTGTCCCAGACATGTTAACGACATCCAAAAGTGTAGAGATAATTGGTAAAGACAATGTTTCTCTGACTCAATCAAATAGAATCCTTCATTGAGCCCCTGGTGGTGCAGTGGTGAAACTGCCACCCTGTAACCAGAAGGTTGCAAGTTCAATCCTGACCAAGGGGCTCAAGGTTGACTCAGCCTTCCATCCTTCTGAGGTCGGTAAAACGAGTACCCAGAATGTTGGGGGGCAATATGCTAAATCATTGTAAACTGCTTAGAGAGCTTCCAGCTATAGAGCGGTATATAAATGTAAGTGCAATTGCAATTGCAATTGCAATTGCAATGGTAGTTTGATGTGCATCTATCCCTTGGCTATGCACAAAAATAAGATTTTCCTCAGTTGGGGAATCAGGTTTAGAGTCTAGTTCCAGGAGATCTGGAGAGAATTCCATAGTAGTGATGAAGAAAAACTTTATTTGGGTCTGGTTTGGGCCTAGGCAAGTTACTAAACTTGGCCTGTGAGTTATGAACTTCAGTACTATTGCAAGGGTTGCTATGGTAACGTAATGTATCAGTATGTTGTCTAGAAATAATTGGGGGAATTGGAAGTGGAACAACATACAGATTGGAATAACATACAGATTGGAATGTTAAGAACTGCTGGCAAATGGTGATTGGTGCATACTCTCAATGTTATTAGTTACATGGTCTGATGTTTGACCTTTACTGTCATTGGGTAACTAGTTATGTTATAAACTCCTGGTTGGGGGGAACTTTACAATCCTTACTTTGCATAATGCTGATACTTCGTTCTAACACAATTGGGTCAGACAGTGTGCTGTAAGCACGATTGGTGGGCCTATGTTTGTATTAAGATCTGTAACTGTATAAATCACTCTTGCCAAGACTACTGGGTGTGCAGGCACCTGGCATGTTGTGATAATAAAATTTGAACCTGATGGATGGTGTGGCTTCCGCTCATTAAAATGAACTCCTGGAGATTTCTCCATCAGTTAGATCTGAGGCAGTTTCTGGCACTGCTGATTGAGAATTGTCATAATCATATTTGGAATGTGAGGCTTCCTAATGTCCAATATTTGTTGATCCTGAAGAGGAAGATGGACCTGTTTGGTAGCCTCTGGGATTAATATGAATTTGTGTGGGGTCAGTTTTCATGGGATGTTGGCATCCATGGGTTTCAAAGGCTTAGAAATCTCGGGCACAGTAAGTTGTACAATATCCACATTTTTCTTGGTTGAACCATGCAGGCAGTCAATTTCTCATGGTAGCCTCACTGGTTCCTGCCCTTAGAGCAACAGGATGGGCTTCTGTGATGGTAATGGTCAGTGTGTGCGCGTGTGTGTGTGTGTGTGTGTGTAGGGAGAGAGAGAGATCTCAACTGAGACTGATGCCAATGACAGGAATGAGAGTGACATCTTGGTGAGTGGTGGTAATAAGATTCTTGCTCCCAATCACAATGTCTGGATACATACCTCTCGCCTATGACATGGTGGATAGTGTCATGATGATCATAATCATGGTGATGGTGTCAACACGGATCTGGCGTATAGTATTCTTCATAAAGGAGATGTTTCCAGAAGGGAGAATGCCAGGTACTGTCATGTTCCCCTTGACGATTGCATTCCCTGGGTCGGTCCTGAAGAGGGGAAGGTCCACTCTGCATCAGCATCCTGATCATGGAATTCTAGGTCTGGGTCCAGCTCTACCTCCAAGATGTAAAGTACATCCGACTCCAAGTTGGAGGGTAGTACTTCAATGATAGGAGTGGTTCCAGGGTTTTCTCCAGTAGTGGAGAAGGCAGTTTAGAAAAATCCACATACTGTTTATTTTTAATCTATGAGGTTTCCTGTAAGACAGATGGGGCATTCTTTGGGTACTGAGCTGATTTTACTCCTAGGTACTGAAGCTTCTGGTTTCAAGAAAGTAGGTATCAAAGCTGAAGGGGAAGACTTGAAAACCTTGGGGATAATAGGTTTCAGCATCTTTGTTTGGTTTGATAGGGTTGACTGACCTGGTAATGCAGCTGGGAGTGAGGATATTGTGCCCAAGAGGGCAGACTCCTAAACCATCACCATGGTAAAAGAAGGAGCAGGCACTGAGGATTTGAGTGCTGATTCAGAAGCCATTGCCCGGGGAGTGTATTGGCTACCTGGGAAAGCAATGTTGAGGGTGGCCCACCTTATAGAGCTGTTTCCCAGAGTAAAGAATGCAATCAAGAGGCTTTATTCCAATGAGCTTGGTGGTTAAATCCATGGCAGTTTAAACACATCTCAACCTTATGCCCTTCCTCAGGCAAGAGAGACACTTTGAATGTCTATCTGAGGTGGGCAACTGGCCATGGCAAATAATATATTGTTTAAATGTAGTCTTACTGGCCATAGACCAATGACTAAAAGAGGGGAAAGGGGAGAAGCCAAAGGAAATGAAAACACAAAAGGAAAAATGAGAAGAAAGCAATAATAAACTATGAACTTAAAAAGGATTGGAAGGGTTCAGAAAATTTCTCTCAAAACTTTCTCTCTTTTTAAAGACAACAACAGTGAATAGAAGGTTCAAAACATTGCAACTCTATGGCAGTCAGTGAAAAACTGAGGTGCTAAGGTGAGATGTGCACTGAGTGGATACAAAGGGGCAGGGCTTCTGCCCAAGCAGCTCTCTCAAGCTCTGGAAAGTTCCAATGTGGGTCCCTGCACAGGCATAAACACCCATCAATGTGATGCACAGAAACCATGCAGAAGAAAAAAAGCTTTCCATATTGAGCTTAATGCATCTTGTTCTTGAGGGTTTGTTTGTTTTTTAAACCAATCTCCATGCTTAGCATTTCTTTAAATGCTAAGCATTTCTTCAAAGCAACATACGACAAAATTTAAAAATGGAATTAAACAGTCAAACTATTAGAAAATTGAGCATCGATACAAACCCAGTCAGCAGCACAAACCAAACCGTTATCAAAAGAGCATACAAGCAAGATGATATCACTACTCAGACTAAAGGCTTGAAAAACAGTAGAGTCTTCACTGAATGTTAAAATGTCAATAAGAAGGAGGCCAAATGGGAATCCCAAGGTGGGGAGTTGTTTTTAATCAAAGAAGATGGAGATGTTGAACAAAAATGATTGGTTTGGTAAGCTAATAAAGTTCTAGTGGTTAAGCACGTAGTTTCACTTTATACAATGGAATTCTTCAGAACAAAGATTACAATCCAATACAGTTACATGTGCCCACTGCAATCAAATGGGCTGAAGTCTGCTTAACTGTGCTGAGTCTCCCTTCTGACTTCTGAAATTTATATGAAAAAATGATGGAACTAAATGGTAATGGCTTAGAAATAAAGCAACAACAAAAGCTTTTGTTTGTTTTTTAAATGTCATTAGTTCTTTAGACATACAAACCATATATAAAAACCACTTCAATGAGTCTGAATCTCTGATAAACTAAATTAGACACTGACCTATTTGAATGCCTGCCAAATGTTCAGTCCTTCCATAATTTTATTTATTTCTAATAAAAATAGATTTAATCTGGCCTTTCTGTTTTGAGGGCCCAAGCTAAGGTTTTCCAGTGAATGGTGCTCACTGCTCTCAGCCAATTAATCTCCCAATTTTTCAGCATAATTTTCAATATATACTCCATACATTTTTAAAAGAAGGATAATATGGAACATTTTAATTTTTCATACAATAACAAGAAGAACTTACTCATAGTGATTTTTAAAACTATTTATTTTAACTTACCCATGGTTTTGCTGAGGACATGGGCTGCACTTGTTAATTTTTGTCTTTGAAATGGATCATTAAGAGTGTCAATGGGTAGGCGATAAGACATTAACACCTCCTTCTGTGGGTATAGAAAACAATTCAAGGGTTAATGTTATGAAGTGACACGATCAACTCGCCACTGATTTACACAATCCCTACAAAGAAAATAATTCCCACTTGCACTGAGGTATAATGGGAAAAGGTTAATAGTGTAAAGTCCTTCTCAAAATAGCTAACACCAGACTTGGTAGTTGGTTACTTACACAAGCCTTTGTAAAGTAACTGGGGGAAAGGTAAAGAAGCATTCTATCACGTTATTTCATTTAACCTTCTGTAGGTTTTCAAAGTTTTCTATTTGTACTGTTAATGCTAGAAGGAGCATTTTAGAATTGCCTGCTACACAAATGTATCAAAATTTTAGTGAATCAGTAGACAACTGTAGACAATGTAGACAACAGGAGCACAAATGGAGGAGGACTTGTCTTGAATTAGACAAGACACAGCATAGATCAGAAGACTGACCAAGACAAGGCAAACTGCATCCTCATCACACTGTGGTGGCCATGGCACCACTGGTTACCCCAGTTGCTCCGCTTGTCAGCAAGTTGCTTCCTCCGATTCCCACCTCACCCCAAGCTATTGTCTCAGCAACAGGGCAAAGGCCTACATCCGGACATGGTCACTCTATGTGTCACAATGTGGAGAATTCATTTGTCCGGTCACCTGAACTTCAAGAAGTACTGATGGCCTGTTGGAAGCCTTCCACTATGGCTTCGTCTAAAGAAAAATGGACAAGTTTTTCAGAATATGCCGGACTGTCGGAGTTGCCTAATCCTACTTGTGCCCCCCGCCCCGGCTCTCATTTTACCTCATCTGTTACAACTAAAGAGAATGGTGTTGTTGATGTCTTCTATAAGGGTTCATTTGGTGGCCATTGCAGCCTTTTGGACTTCACCTATGTCGACCTCTCTTTTTGCAGTGCCACGGGTAAAGCAATTTTTGAAGGGCTTGGCATATTTGCATCCTGATGTCCGTAATATTGCACCACCATGGGATCTTCCCTGGGTTTTATCTACCTTCACAGGCAAGCCCTTCAAACCCTTAGTCACATGCGACCTACTACTTCTAACTTTTAAGACAGTATTTTTAGTAGCTTTAACATTTGCCTGCAGGGTGGGGGAGCTGTAAGAATTATGCTCTCACTCCTCCTTGATCTTTCAGAAGCAAAAGGTTACTCTCAGACCAAACATTTCCTCTCTACCTAAAGTAGTCTCTTCCTTTCATAGGTCACAATTGATCTCCTTACCTGTGTTCTTCCCTAACCCTACATCATCTGAGGAATGCATGTGGCACACGCTTGATATTAGGAGAGCATTGGCCTTTTACATTCAGCGCACAGCACCTTTCAGAAAATCTTCATTGCTGTTTGTGACTTATGGAGAACCCCCAAGGGTCTCAAGGGCTCTGCACACTGTATTTCAGTGTGGATAGTGCAGGCAATCAAACTTGCATATCCGGTGGCTAAATTGGAACCCCCATTTAGGATTAAGGCCCACTCCACTAGGGCCATGGCTACGTCCACTGCTTTTGATCGTGGTTTACCTCTGGAATCGATCTGTCAAGCTGCCACCTGGTCATCACCAACATCATTTATCAGACACTATGCCCTTGACGTGTAGGCAAGAAGGGACTCTGCCTTTGGGATATCAGTTCTGCAGCCTCTTTTCTACGGATGTGCAGGGGCTGTTCAACTGATTGTCTGGGTCTATGGCAGGCCTGCTCAACTTTGGGCCCCCAGCTGTTTTTGAACTACAATTCCCATAATCTCCAGCCACAGTGGCCAATAGCCAGGGATTATGGGTATTGTAGGCCAATTTCTACAGTAGGGCCAAAGTTGAGCATCCCTGATCTATGGAGTGGTCTATCTTGCTCCATTATCACTCACTTCTTGCCCTGCACTGTGGTCCCCTTCCCCACCCTGATTGAGGCCAGGCATGATAACAAAAGCTGTCCATGCTCCTCCTATGGGCCAATCTAGGGGGCACAGGCAGCAATGGGAAGGAATGTGCAGCAGCCCTCTCACTATCTACAGCTGGAAAAGCAAGTGCTTCACAAGCTGGAGAGAGTGAGGGGATCACCATGTGTTCCTTCCCACTGCCAGCATGATGATACAGGAGCTGGAACATGTCCAGCATGTATTACAGCATGCTAATGCAGGGGACAGTTCTCTCTCTCTCTCTCTCTCTCTCTCTCTCTCTCTCTCTCTCTCTCTTCTCTCTCATTTTAAAAATTTTGTTTGTTTTTACAATATCTTAACAGTCAAATTACATGTCTATCTCATAATACAAAATGAAATTATTAAAGTTTATTTATAAGGATAAAATTCTGAGTTCAAATATTACATTGTGAAATTCTGATGAATGTTAATTTGTCTTGAATTTTTCATCTCTAAAACATATTTTTACATTTGTGACCCTATTAAACGAAGGTGTTTAATATCCAGCTTGGTTTTTAATTAATCCATCTTAGGACCAAGCTAAACATTATGTTAAGGCTGTCATTAGGGCTTAACTTTCATTTCAGAAATGGGAACTGGATCATCTCCCTCCCATGCTCAGAATTCAGCGGGATTAGGGAGCATTAACCCTATCCACAGCCATGTTCCTGCTTCAGATCCCCTCCCCCAGGTGCTATTTCACAAGGAAAAAATGGCCACATTGATACCAATGGAAACTTTTTTTTCTTTGAGAAATACCAACTGTAGGTGGGCAGGATTTGGACTGAGTTGGTTGTGGGAGGGTAGGGATGAAGTCCTGCACCTTTGTCATGTTCCCAATCCATGGTGGGGGACAATCTTGCTGCTCTTTTTGGAACAAACATTAAGTGGTAGCCTCCAGTTCAGCCCATTTCACCCATCTAAATCCCACATATAAAGCAGAGGACACTAAAACTTACAAGCTCCTTTTGATTTTTATCTGGTGGTGAATAAAACATGGTTTCATCTTCTCCATAAGTTTTGGACTTTATGCTTTTGTATGCCTTCTTCCACTTGCTTTTGCTTTTCTTATTATTTTTTGATTCTTGAACTGGCATTTCCACATTTTTATCAACATGCCTTTTGATAGACAGTTCCTGTAAAAGATACTCAGGTGTAATCACAGTATTCGTGAATAAAATGAAGAAATACTGGATTTACCATACCTGCTCTTTTTAAAAGTAGGAGAACAGCTAGCATACAGAGAAACCTTCTCTGGGGCCGAGCAGATAGACCCCCTCAAAGATAGATCCAGAAGAGGAGAGCCTTTCCTCAGTAGATCGAGATCTAGTGACATTTTTGTCTGTGTGATAGGGAACCTATTTTTCATGCACTGCAACATATATAATTTTGTACACTCACAGAATACATTACTTTGTATACAATAAATACTAGTCATAAACAACTTGTGAGCATTTAGGACCATTGGGACCAGTGTTGCTGAGAAAATGTCTATTGTTGCCCTAAATAACATACAGCCTTTATTTTGGCCAGGAGCACAATCCAAACCCACTGAAGATGTCTTCTGTGCTACAGAACTTACAGCAACTTAGATACAAGAGGGAAGTTGTGAAATAAGATATTGTCAGGCCCTCCCGCCAACTCCTGGGAAGCCCAGACACCTACTGGGCGGCGCAGCGGCAAAAGGGGAAGCCGTGGAGCATCCAGTTCCATAGGGAGCTGGCAGTGCCCTCCCCCAGACAACAGAGAGAGTGAGGAGGCTGGGAGCGAGCCACTCAGGGCTGGGCAGGCATAGCCTGATGGGCCATCATTGGTGGCGACAAGGAGGGGACTGCCCCGCCCCTCTGCTACAGCACTGTGTTATGGCACCAGAAGTGGGGGCGGTACCTAGAATGATGGCCACCCAAGAGGCAGCCAAGGTAACAAGTAGAGCATCAGCTGAGTGCATGATGGCGGGGCAAGGGGGAGAATTTCAGGACTGCCCTGTATGCAGGGCATTGTTTAAGGGGCGATTGGCAGGGGATGAGGAGGTATAGGAATTGGCTGGTCCTGGGAGGAGCAGGGCAACCCCTTTCATTGATGGGTGAAGGAGGGCCAGAGTGAATACCAACCCCATCCCCATCTGAGGCCACTTCAACCTCTTCAGCAAGGGGGCAATGGGAGAGATATAGACTACCCAGCCAGCAAGGAGAACATTGACAAACACGAAAGGACATTATTAGATAAACTAGGATATATAGGCTGTAAAAGTAAAAGGAGCACACAGGAGAGACATAACATTTTAACACATAACACCAGTCAATAGCAGCAAGAGGTTTTATTGTATTTACTGACACCTATATTCATATTGCAGTATATGGATATCATTAACTGCATAATTATTCATATATCAATTATTGCAGTGCTTTCCTCTTCTCATTTTAATTGTTATGGCTTAAACAATAAAATTATGTATATTTCCATTGTTAATAGTGGCTACAAAAATAAAGGAAGTTGTATTTGGTATAATAGTTTTACACACCTGTTCTTTCTTTAGTATTTCTTTTGCCTTCTGAAGTAACATCTCCCTTGCTTTTGTATGTGCAAGAGTAGCTTTATGTTGCTCTTCATATGCCATTATTACCACAGCCAGGATTAAATTAAAGAGATAAAATGAGCACAGAAAAATGACTATAACAAAAAAGATACTGTAGCTTTTCCCAGATGTTCTGATTACCTGTAAATAAAATAACTGATCTGATTAGTTTCTAGGCAATTCCAAGATATATAATACCTTTTATATTTGCTAAAACAAGATCAGTTAGTTATACGTGGAAGAAATTGCAAACCACAGTACAAAGACACACAGCAGACTCTTTCGTAATTATAGCTATTGATGGGTATATCCAGTTATAAAGTTGAATAAAGGCATGCATGTTGCCATGCTGGCTCAAACCCATGTCCAATACATGTGTCAGCTCTGGGTGATGAGCAGCCACTGGAAAGTGGTTTGGAGCCTGAAGTCAGGACTGGGAGGATCCAGCAGAGAATCAAGAATGAGGATCAACTGGAGTTGGAAGCAAGCCTCAAGTCAACACTGAAGCCAAGCATCAAAGCAGAGTAGACAAACCAGGAACCAAGACCAGAAGTCAAGCTGCTAGTTGGAGCTAAATTGACAAACAAGAACCAAGAGTAAAAGACAAGCTGAAAGTTAGTGTCAAAAACAGAGGTCAAACTAGTCTTGAAACTGAGGCAAACCCTGAGTCCAGGTAAGAAGCCTTTATATTCTTCCTGCCTTGGAAAGATTCAATGAAAGGCTTGGCTGGGTGAGGTTAGTCATAGGAACATAGAAAGCTACCATATACCGAGTCAGACCATTGGTCTATCTAGCTCAGTATTGTCTACACGGACTGGCAGTGACTTCTCCAGGGTTGCAGGCAGGAATCTCTCTCAGCCCTATCTTGGAGATGCTGCCAGGGAGGGAACTTGGAATCTTCTGCTCTTCCCAGAGCAGCTCCATGCCCTGAGGGGAATATCTTACAGTGCTCACACTTCTAGTCTCCCATTCATATGCAACCAGGGTGGACCCTGCTTAGCTAAGGGCACTAGTTATGCTTGCTACCACAAGACCAGCTCTCTTCTGTGTCCAGGGTCTGAGAACTTTATATTAGGGATGTGCATAGAACCGGGCAGGGGTGGCTCGAAGAAGTGGGGTGGGGTAGGACTTTAAGGGCGGGAGAGGGTGCACTCATAGGCGGAACTTGGGGGGCAGGCAGGGCATGTGCCCTAGGTGCCAATGGGGTGGGGGCGCCACGCCAGTTCCTGCCACCCCCACCCCATTGCCCAGCCCCAGGGCCCCTCAGCCACTTGCCTCCAGCTCCGGCATAGGATCGGCGAGGCCTAGGATCGGAGCAGCCTGCAAACTGCAGAGCTCTTCTCTCCCCGCCTCTCAGCTGATCGGCGGTTGGGCGGGGCTTCCAGAGAGGCCTCCGAGTAGGCCTCCCTGAAGCCTGAACTTGGCAGGCCCCAAGGGAGGCAGGAAGCCAGGAAGGAGGCTGGCAGTGTTCCCTGCAGCAGACCCTCTGCCCAGACCATCCAGTACAGCCTTTGCCAGGTAGGCTGTGAATTCCATTTTGTGGTTAAACCCCCCCCCCATTATAGGGATCTGCTTGCCATAGGGCTTTGATATGGGGGGTGGGGCGAGACTGAGAAGTCTCTGAATATTTAATTTAAAACAGACTGGAAAATGTGCTGGCTTTAAAAACAAAAACTATCTAAAAAGGCCTATAAGTGCCTTGTTTCATGTCAGAAAATTACAAACACTTCTGGAACAAATATTTATTTATTTATTCATTCATTCATTCATAAATGCACTTATGTTCAAGTTGTTTTGCAACCCAGAAGGTCTGTGTGAGAACTGTGAAGCATGTGCTGTGCTTTTATTTTATTTTATTTTTCTTGTGTGTGAACTGCTCTCCAATAACTTGCAGGGACTTCAGGGTAAATCTGGCCAACATGTGAATGCAGCACCTCCATTCCAGAGGAGATGTGTGTTAAAGGGCTTTAAAAGCCTCGTGTGAAAAACCTCCTGGAGTCAAACTTTACTGAATTTGTTTAGAATTCTGAGAAAACAAACATAGGCTCACCCTGCATGGTTGAAAGTCTCCTTTGCTAATCTGCAGCGAGGGGACAATTTTAATAATTAGCGTTGCTAGTGTGTTCTAGGCATTAAAAGTAGCACAAATATATAGTACTCAATGTATATCACTATATACTGTGAAGTGTGCATGTGTGTATTCAGTGAAATGTATTTCCAGGCAGCATACTTATTTTGAAATATCAGACTTAAATCCTTGGGGGCCTGGGGTGTGTGGAGGCCCTGGACTTTGAGGGGCTGGGGGCCCATTTTAAAATCTCATCTTGGCCCATTCCAACCTTGCTATGCCCCTGGTGGTCACTACACATGGGTTTCTGCACAACACCTGCACAGAAGAAACTTCCATGTAGAAAATGTGTCTCTTGTAAATTGACCCTGAATTTTCCATCCATGACTGGGATATCTGAGAGTTAGAGTCAATAATAAAAGAACAGCACACTACTTGAGGCAAATTACAATGATTTCTTAGTCTGGCAGGGGCTGGTTTTGGCCCTGGCAGAACTTGGCTGTCTGCTCCTGTTGCAAATGCCTCTGTCTAGTGTGGCACACTAATGTATCCTCCTCCCTCTTGGTGTCAAAGTAAGCACTGGTGTGATGAATGCACATATACCCCATCATTAGCCAACAGTCATCATAAGACAAAGGCTGGCAGGAATCATTCACTGGTTTATAGACACACACACCCCTTCTTCCCCTATTATGCTAGTGGCTATTTGGGCAGGTGATCCTCTAGGACAAAGTCATGTTTTTTAAAAAGAATGAGATGAGACAGAGAAAATGACACTTGGAATCCTTGCATAACTCCTGACTGTTGTTCTAAGTCTTTTACAGAGATGGCTCATGTTTTCAGGTTTTGATCAACAACCATGTCTAGATGGTACAGTGTTCCTTTTAACAGGGATTTCCAGATATTGTTGACTACAAGTCCCATCATTCCTGTTTGGACAGGGGCGCAATTTCAGTGCTTGCCCTAGGCGCTATTTCCCCTAGTTACGCCTCTGGGTGCACTTACTCCTCCCCCTGATTTCCCCCACCGGCGCTGGAGTTCTGTAAAACCCTTCGGGGCAGCATCGGACCTCCCTGCTGCCCTTTCCCCTCTTCGGCCGGAAGTGGCCAGAAGTACTGGGCACGCATGCTCTTGTGCACGTCAGACAGGCTCGTGTGCAATCGCAATGTGTGTGCGCACCTGGCATGCACATGCATGCCCAGTACTTCCGGCCGAATAGGGGAAGGGGTGGCAGGGAGGTGCACTACCGCCTTGAGGGATTTTACAGAACTCTAGCGCCGGTGGGGGGAAATCGGGGGAGGGGCGTGCACCCTCCCCCATCCTTAAAGTCCTACCCCCACCGAACGTACAAACTGGCCAATGTTCGAACCTGTTCGGGGGGCTGTAAAAGGGCCTGTGAACAGGTTTGTGCACATCCCTACTTTATTTATATATTTATTTATTTACTTACTTAAAATATTTATACCCCACCCTTCTAGTGCACTACTGCTCAGGGCGGCTCACAACATTAAGATAGATACAAAATACAATAAAAGTAATAAAAATAACTAAATTAAACAAAAAAGTTGTCCGATTAAAACCACAATCATTATTAGGTTCAAATTAAAGGTTATTTTTAAAGCTAAAATCTGAGAATTATAAAAAGCTACAGAACCTACCAGATATAACCGCAAAATTGAGCATTAAAAAGCCTCCTTAAAAAGATGTGTATTAAGATTTTTTTAAAAAAACAACAACACTGAGGGAGGGAACATGGCAAAGCTCTTTGGAGAGGGTGTTCTAAAGCCGAGGAGCCACAACCGAAAAGGCCCTGTCTCTAGTCCCGCGTACTGGATCTCTGTTAGTGGCGGGGCCATGAGCAGGGCCTGAGTTGATGAGCAGAGGGCCCTGGCAGATTCACATTGGCGAATGTGGTCTGATAGGTACCCCGGCCCCAAGCTGTGTAGTGCTTTAAAGGTCAATACCAGCACCTTGAATCTAGCCAATGAAGCTGATGCAGGATGGGTGTAATACTCGTGAAGTGACTTGCACCCATGAGCATCCTTGCGGCAGCATTCTGGACCAGCTGAAACAGTCTTCAAGGGCAGCCCCACGTATAGTGCATTGCAGTAGTACTTTATACTTGACAAATATGCTGTCGTTCAGCTGCTTGCCACACAGGGCAGCACTGTGCAGGTTCTCAGATTCCCAGCCTTCACACAGGTAATTCCGGACAACCCTTTGTTGTGTGCACCCTTTGTTGTGTGTCTATGATGCAGGACACCAATTTGATCAGAAAGTCTATGCCCCAAAACTGAAGAAATCATTAGTTGCTAGGGAAAACCCTTTCCCCTACCAGTACTAGCCAGGGAGACAGGCAGCTATCTGTTTGGTGGGATAAACCTAGAACTACTAGCAGCAAACCTGCAAGCATTAATAACTTCAGGTCTAGATAGTGAAACCTTACCCTAGAGTACTCCAGAAAGCAAGCAGTCAGATACAAGTACTTTTGGAAAGACAGGACATTTGTTTTACACAGCACATTTCAAAAACTGGGTGATGAATAGGTTTGAGCCCGAAATGTTTTGGAGGCCATTATAGAGGCCTCCAAAATGTTTCAGCCACCGGGGCCATTTGGGCTTTCAGAGGTGGCAGGGGTGTTCCCTTAAGGGCAGGGGAAGGTGCACTTACCCCTCCCACCGCATTTCTCCCACCGGCGCTCCGTTATATCAAAGCTCCTCAGGGCGGCAGTGTACCTCCCTGCCGCCCCGTTGCCCTCATCGGCCGGAAGTGGCCGGAAGTACGGGATGCACATGCGCCCATTGCGTGCACAGCAGATGGGCAAGTGTGCGCACACGATGGGTGCAAGCATACCCAGTACTTCTGGTCACTTCCAGCTGATGAGGGCAACGGGGTGGCAGGGAGGTACACTGCCGCCCCAAGGGGCTTTGATACAACGGAGCTCTGGTGGGGGAAACGTGGCAGGAGGGGTAAGTGCACCCTTCCCTGCCCTTAAGGGAACACCTTCACCACCTCCAGAACGGTTCTGGGCACTTCCCTGGTGATGAAGATTGGCGAGAGACTGAAAGAGAAGTGGGGAAGTGGCGGCTTGAGTATTCCAGCTAGTGGTGGTGAGAGTTAGAAAGGTAAGCAAATGGAGGAGGAGGAAGGAAGAAAGAGTCTTCCATGCTTCTCTTAAGTCTGCTGCTTTCAGAGGAATGAAGAGGATGGGCCTCTGGTGAGGAGATCCAGGGTTCCATAGTACAGTACTCTCTACTACTGAAGGGGCAAGGAGGAGGTAAGGTCGTCCAATTGGTATCTCAGGGAGTAGATATCAGGCAGGGAGACCCAGGAGTTTCATACCACAGTCGTGTCCACTACTATAGGGCTAAGGAGGTATGGTGGCTACATAGACAGGCACCTCGGTCTACAGCAACCAGCTTGCAGGCAGGCACTAGGTTCCAAGAAGGCTTATAACATACTCAGGTCATTCTCATGACCAGCACTTGCATGGTAGGAGGCAGGAAAGCACACCTTCACAGTCTTGTGTGGAGGCAGGAGATTGCTGCCTACCTGCCGCCCCAGACCAGGGCTACCCTACAATTATGCCTTGGACTTTACCAAGGTAAGTAGAGAAAAGCCACATCCTACTCCACAGCCTCAATCAGTTTGCATGATTGGACTGTTTTCAACAGCTCCCCGCAGTCTGATGCGATCTCCACCAGGCAGTGTTGTGTCCAGCCAGGAAGATGGCAGCTAGCTGCACTGATGTGGGCAGCCTCTCCGCTGCCCACGCAATGCATTGTGGAGGACTTTCTCTTCCAGACCCCTGCTCTGGACATTGCTGCTGCTATGCTCATGTGAGTGCACGAGCATCAGCATCAGGAGTAAGTTTGGATTTTCTGGCTGTGGGAAGGTAAGACCCTGCCTTCCCCACAGCTGACCCAAGTTTGGTTGTGTGCACGACATTGCTGTATTCCAACAACCAGTCAGGGGAGCAAAAGGAGTTCCTGGGCAGTTGAGTGCCAAGTGATCTGCAGCAAGCCCAAATCTGAAAGCACGCCACTCTCAGTGATTCAAGCACAAGGCTAAAGGCAGCTAGACCAAGCTTGTACAGAATTATCTGCAAACAAGCCCACTTCTAGGATTACCCTACTTCACCTCATCGTGATTCAGGCTCTGTGGTTTCTGCACTGGTATAGGGCATAGCATTTGTCTTCATCCAAGAGCATAGAGCAGGCACTCCACTGGGATGCTTTCCAAGGCAGTACTGGGCAGGAAGTCCCACCAGTAGTCCCACTTTCAGAAACCAAAGAAGGTTGCCAGATCTTTGGCATCAGCTCCTACATTACTTTCTGATCTTTGGTCCTGATTTGTCTGCTCAGCTTTGACCCCTAGTGTTGGCTTTGATTCTCACCTTGTTTCCTGCTTCTGGTTGCTGGTTAATCTGCTCAGCCCTATCCAATGGTGATTACCCTCAGCGCAACCATGAGAGTTCCAAAATAGAGGGAAGATTGTATAGCAATATGGCCACATCCACACGTAACATGAACCCGGATGTTACTGAAACCGCGGTTAATTTTTCTAACCATAAATTGCATCACAGACATTCGTCCAACCGCAGCCTAGCAACCTCCATTTTCAGGGCTGGGGAGCCCCTTCCTCCTCCTGACCTGCTGAGACCACATCCCAGCAATCTCTGTAGTGCTCCCATTGCCAGACTGTGAGCAAGGCATCAGCATGTCCCCAGGGCAGCAGCCATTGGCCACAACCGTTCCTTTCCAGGATGGTCTGCCTGCCCTAGGCAGGGAAAGGGCATTTAAATCCCTTTAAATGCCATGCAAGCCCTTCATCTGACAGCAATTGCATCACTGTGCTTGTAAGAACCCCACAACAAAACAGTTCTGCACAAGCACAATTTCTGGTGCGGGGGGAATGCTGGGGGACACTATTTTTCTGTTACTCAGGAGAGGGAAGGAAACATGATGACTCCCTCAGAGGGGATACATACATGAGGGAGGACAAAGGATCCTGGGGTTTGGCTTGTGACCAAGGATGCTCTTCCAATGGCTCACCCTGGCAAAGCAGGAATTGGCCTCTCATGAGAGGGCCAGTCTACTGGAAGGGACTTTAGGCTCATCAACCTTCTGTCTTCTATCAATGTGCTCATGAGTTGAGCTATCCAAAAAAGGGGGGGTACATTTGCATAGAGCCCTCTCCTGGTTAACATTTGCTTGCAGCCCCCTCCTCTCCAGGGAAGCCTTTGACACGCTCAAAGAAGATTTTGATGCTCCATGTGCCCGGGTATAGCCGGGTGGGCAAACTGAGGAAACGCCGGGGACATCATCTGCCATCCGGCCCACATGCATGTCTCCATGGCCTGACACTCTCGTGAGAGAGTACATCATGAGAGAAGGGATTTTATCGCACATTATTAGCAATTCTACCTGGCACACCCGTCCCCCTGGATAGTTCTTCTCATGAGTTGTGAGGGGATATCACCATAGCCTTCCACTCTCATGAGAAAGTGGTCTGCTCAGGAGCAGTATCCATCACCATCACACATGAAGAATCTCCCCGGTCACTTCAGGCGATGCTGATCCTGCTGTTTGGCCCTTCTCATGAGTAAGCCTAGGAACTGCATGTGTTCACACAAGGAGAAAGGGCTGGGCAGGTGCGGAGCCTGACCGCCAGTGGCCGGTTTGGGAGTTGGGAGTCAGGCAGCGCCGACCATTTAACTAGTCTGGGGCCAGGAACGGCCTTAAGGCAGGGAAGAGCTGCTCCTGGCTGTGCTGCGAATGCAGTGCTGGCCATTTAACTCCCGAAGGGGCCATGCGGCCCCTTCAGGGGCTAGACTTGGGCTGGTGCTGTGTTTGCAGCGCAGCCAGTAGCGGCTCTTCCCTGCCTTAAAGGATGCAGATGCAGCGGACATTTAACTCCTGAACGGGGGCTGTGTAGCTCCGCTTGGGAGCTAAACCAGCACCCCCCGTCTGATGTCAGATGTGGGGTGTGTGCTGGGCCCGCAAGGCGCGGCCTCTGATTGGGCATGGCCCTGGTTCTTTGAACCCGTTTGCCCAATAGTGGCTTCACCCCTGGGGCTGGGCCCTGCTTCCCCAACATCACTGTACAAAAAAATAGACCTGAGCCATTCAAGAATTCCTGGTTAGGGCTGCCCTTTAAACCCAACCCTGGGTATTGCCGCCCTACTATAAATTGCCATTCCAACAATCTAATGGGATTGCCCTGATTATGTTGCCATCATGACTGCTTGCAGTTATGAACATACATTTTGATTGCTTCGTTTTTGGAGAGCAAAGCACATACTGCCCATCTTGCTGTTCCATCCTCTTTCTCTCCTGATTGCCAAGAAGGGGAAACAAGGGACACAGTGGGAAGAGGGCATGCCCCCAGTTGACTTTCCAATTTGACAGGCTTACAAGCTTGGGATGGGTGTTCTGAAGACCATGTTGCAGCTCTCCTGATTTCTCCCAGAGAGGCTCCAGAGAGGCTGGTGGTGGATGAGGCCATTGCTCTGGTGGAATTGGCCTTGATGCCAACAGGTGGGTCTTTGCCCTGACATTTGTATGGATGTGCCCTGTCAAGGCAAAAGGCTAGTGCTCTGAGCACATCCAAAGTGTGCAACAACCTTTCCAAGTTGGAAAGGGGGTCACGGAAAAATGCAGGCAGAATAATGACTTGGTTTATGTGAAAACTGGAATTGATTTTTGGAATAAATGACAAATAGTACACATAGCTACTTTGTGCCTGTGGAATCTAATGTAGAGTGGATCAGATCTTAGGGCACACAACCTGCTGACTTGATAAGCCAATGTAACAGGTATAAGAAAAGCTGTTTTGATAGATAAGAACCAAAAAGGTATGGTAGCCATAGGTTCAAATGGATCCTTCATTAGGGCAGCAACACCAGAGAAAGGCTCCATGGGGTAGCAGGTGAACGCACATGTAGGTACAGATTCCCCAGACCCTTAAGAATTTTTTTAGAAAGAAGGTAGAAGAAAAATGTGTTAGTGTACCTTGTTGTGTGGCAACTAGATATAGCTGCCAGGTGGACTTTGAGGGGTGAAACTGAGAGGCCAGCAATTTTAAGATTGGACAGATAAGTTCAGAATTTGCAAAACAGAGGCCCTGAAGAGGAAAAGAGTGTGCAGCTGCATAAGAAGCAAAATGTTTACATTTTGCTGCTTAAGTCTTTCTGGTAGAGGGCTGCCTTTCATGAAAAAAATGCACTCTAGTAGGATCTCACTGGGTTCTCAGGCATAATCCTCCAAGTGGTGAGTTTCAGCATTTTCACATCTGGGTGTAGGACTTGTTCCTTGTGCATAGAAAGTAAATCCGGAACTAGTGGTAGAGGTCTCTTCCTGCCTCTGGAGAGTCTCAGTACCATAGGATACCACACCTGATGTGACCAATCTGGAATGATCAAGATGCAATTCATCCCTTGATGTAGGATTTTGTTTAGAACACATGGGATCACCGGAAGAGGAGGATAAAGATAATACAGAGCCCTGTCCCATGGTAGGAGGAAGGCATCCCGTAGGGATCTGGTGCCCACACCAGCCCTTGAACAGAACAAAGCATAGTGCACATTCTCCTCTGACACAAATAGGTCTGCTTTCGGAAACCCCCACATGTGGAAGATGGGTGACAGGTAATTAATGGACAGGCTCCACTTGTGTGCATCTGAGTGATGCATTGTATGACTCAGTGAATCGTCTTTTACACTGTCACCCCCTCTGATGTGGATAGCTATGGGGTGAATGTTGTACTAGATGCACCAGTCCCATAGTTTCAGTGTCAGGCTGCATGAAGGGTGTGATGTGGTATCTCCCTGGTTGTTCACATAGGCAATAGCCATTGTGTTGTCCATTACAAGTTGGACCACTTTCCCTTGTATCATGGGCCTGAATGCCTTCAGACCTAGGAAGCAGGCCAGAAGCTCTAGTGTATTTATGTATGTTTCTGGATTGCTGTACAAGTCCCATTCACACTATGAGTAAGGGCTCTCCATCCATCGTTGGAGGCATCTGAAGTCATTATGATTTGAAGGAAACATGGCTGGAAAAGGATTCTTTGTTCCAAGTTGACTCTTAGGGGCCACAATAGGAGGAAATTCTGTACTGATTGTGTAGGGCATTCTGATTATGCAGGATATGCATAATCTGTGTTGGTGACCCTTCGAGGAGGTTGAAATTCCTCAAGAACCAAAGTTGTAGAGGTTGCATGTGAAGTTTTGCATGTGTGACTGCACAGGTACAGGAGGCCATCAGGCCCAATGGAACCTGTACCTGGTGGGCTGTTCTCACTGGCAAGATCAAGGTCAGGTTTAGGTGGTGTCCCAGTTTGAGAATCTGATATTCCGGCAGGAAGACTCTTTGTCCATGTCCAGTAGATCTCCTATAAAGAAGATAGATTTTGAGGGGGTCATTTTGGACTTCTTGATATTGTGCATAGGTGTCTGCAAGTTCCAGTCCAACTTGCCCTTTGACTGGGCTGTCAAAAGCCAATCGTCCAAGAACGAATACACCTCCATCCGTGGTCATGGAGATGTGCTATGACTACTGCCATGACCTCTGTAAATATTCTCGGAGCAGTAGAGATTCCCAAAGGCAGGAATTTGTACAGATAAACCTGGAGGCTGACAGTGAAGCGAAGGTACTTGCGATGCACTGAATGGATCCTGACATGAAAGTACGCATCCTTCAGGTTGATGACAATGAGCCACCTGTTGCCTATCAGAAGTTGGATGATGGATGTGATGGAGATCATACAAAACTCTGTCATCTCCATGAAATCGTTCAGGGCTCTTAGGTCCAATATTGGTTGAATTCCACCGTCCTTCTATAGTAGTTGGAAATATCTGAAATAGCGATGCCTCTCCATGTGAGATGTAGGTGGGACAGGTTCTATTGCATCTTTTTCTAAGAGTGATACAACTTCCAACACAGTGGGGGTTGGGGCAGTGAATCTGATTCTCACAGAGTGGGGTTAAGTGTGGAATTGTATTGCATACCGTGATTGAACTATGGCGATAACCCATCTGTCCATTGTTATCTGATTCCAGGTCATTAGGTGGTTTCTATTCCTGGGGATCGGGTATGTGGAACTGGGAAGGGAGTTCTGATGGCATCAAAGGTTTTGTTTAGGGGCCTCACATGGTTTAGTGTGGAGAACATTGGATTTTCCTCTGTGTTGGTAAGGTCTGGAAGAGGGCCTGGTAGACTTCTTAAAGTCCCATTTGTCTGCTGTCTTAAACTGAGATTTGTATTTCCCATACAAAGTACCAGAGGAATACAGTGGTTTTTGTTTTGATTGGTATCCTGACTGAGTAGTCAATACAGCAAAAGACTTGACAGTGAATTTTGACTTTTTAAGTTTTTCCAAGGTTGTTTCCTTACTGAAGAGTCCCTAACCCTCAAATGAGAGGCCTTCCAACTTTTCCCTAGTGTCATGTTGGAGTGTGGAAGACCTCAGCCAAGCATGGTAACAAGGTGCAACTGCAACTGCCATGTTTTTAGACTTGCAGTCCATCAAGTGGTGGACTGTACTAATTTGTTGCATTGTTATATCAGCAGATTTTGTCTGAAGCTCTTTAGCCTTGGTTGCCATTGCTTCTGGCATAGTTTCAGCCAATTCCTCCCATAGGGAATACTTGTAGCAAGACATGCAGGCCATATAACTGATGATGCACATTGCTAGAGTGGAGGTTGAGTAAAACTGTCTACCTAGAGAGTCCAGTTTACATCCCTCCTAGTCTACAGTGTTTCTTGCCTGAGCAGGAAGAGGATGAGTAGTCCACCACCAGAGAGTTAGGCTGTTAGATGTTTGAATAAGTACTCACAGCCATCTTCCTGTACCTTATACATGTTCTCCAAATGTCTGGATGTAGGAGTTGTGGAGGATAGCTTTTTCCATACTTCCATAGAGGCTTGTAGCAATATAGGCAACATGGATAGGGCAGTAGGCTGGGAAGTTTTTGCAGTCTGCAAAAAATTAAATACTGGATCCTGTAGGTTGAACAGGTGGAACCAATGGTACAATTGGAGGCAGAGCCAGAATAGGCAGAGCCGGAGTTGTAGTTAAGGAGGTAAAAAGGTGTCAGTTAGAATTTCTATAGTCAACTGACTAGCAAATATGTGGATGATCCAGAGGTCACAGTGTGGGTCACAACTCGTGATTGACAAACCCCTTGTGGGTGTAGGAAAATATCTTCGTCCCTAGAGGGCTCAAGAACACACGTAACCCATAATGGCTGGGTGTAATGATCAGTATGAACATAACCAGTGAAAGTTGAGTGAGTGGCTGAGGAGAAGGGTGGGTATGTTTTTCTGTGATAGTCAAAGTCACCTCCTTCCTAATGGCACCATTGGGAAGATGGAGGTTGTATAGGGCTATAATGGGAGTTATGCACACTCCATAGTTTTTCAGTCTTCCATTGAATTACACTGTTCCTCTTCTAGAAGCTTGATTTGTGGGACAGAGATGGTGTTTTGGGGACTTCTATTACATCATCTGTGTCTCCAAGGTCAACAATGTCAGGACCCATGGGAGAACTAGGGTATACACCCTAAGCCAAATAAAGCAATACTGGCTTTAGATGGCAATGCCAGTATGTTGCATGGAGGGATCTCCATAGTCACAGCCAAAGACTGAGTGGTCTTCAGAGAGTCAAGGGTCAAGATCTCTGAAGACTTTTGTTGATGCTGAGCAATGGGAACTATACTCAGCTTTAGTATCTTAAAAACCGAGTAATCTATATTGGTACTGGTAGCTCCATCAACTTGGGACTATCGGACTTCAGTGTAGATTGTGATTTCGAATGGCCTTTGATTCTTCTCTTACGTTGATGGTTTCAATGTTGGGTCCATTTTCTTCTGCTTCTGGTCACTCAATGTAAAGGAAGAGTGTGGCCTTTTCTTGTCCTATTTAGACTTCCCCTGTTTAGCTTCTTTTGAAGTCAAGGGGATAGTCTTGGAAGACACATGATGTGATTTTGATGTCAAAAGTTTCAGCATCAAGGATAGTTGGGGCTTGGAGTTTTATGCTTTGTGGTCAGCACTGATTTATTGCCGGATTCCCTAGGTGGTTCTGTAGTCAGTGTTGAAGTCTTAGGAGTTGGCTTCAGTGTCAAGCTAGAGGTTGGGGTCCACATCGGTTCCTCAGGTAATAATGCCAAATTATAAAGGCCGTCTTTCAGTCTTAGATCTCTATTTTTCCTTGTTTGCTTAGAACCTTTTTGGCAAATTTTACAGTGATCGGTTTTGTGTTCCTCTCCCAGAGGAGACACAGGGAATGTTTATCTGAGGAGGAAATGGCTTGGCACTTCATGCACCTCTTTAAAAAGTTTTTCTTTCTGTCATGAAATGACATTATTTTGAAAATGAAGGCAATAAACATTTTTCACTTTTCAGTGGATCTGAGGCAGCGAACCTTCAAATCCAAAAGCAATAAGAACCTTCCGATGCATCCTCACTTGGCGGTCAGAGAGAACTGCAGGTTGCTTACCTGTAACTGTAGTTCTGCTGGTGGTCATCTGTCCAGGCACACAAATAGGGCTTCACACCTGTGGGAAGAACAATCTGGAACACCTATCAAGTTGATCTTTTTTCTTTTTTTTCTTTTTGATAGCCTCAGCTAGGCAGCTGGGCACCTCCCCACACACCTTGGTCACATGACCCTGCTCCCTTCTTCTCAGTTCTGGAATACGCTGAGAAGCAAGGCTCTGCAGAGGGGCAGGCTGGGAGGGTGTGTGACTGGACAGATGACCACCAGAAGAACTACAACTACAACTAAGCAACCTGCAGTTCTTCTAAGTGGTCTCTCTCCATCACACAAATGGGCGCATAGCAAGTTCCAGAATCAAGGAGGCGGGACAGAGCTCTGGACAAGATAGTATACCCCAACAGTAGGAGGCAAACACATCAGAAATAGCTGCGGCCATATAAAAAACAGAAACCTAAGTTGGAAAGCAAATCAACCTTTGTTTCAAACACTGTAACAGACAAAACCCTTTTCTTTCTTTCTTTCTTTCTTTCTTTCTTTCTTTCAACCAGGATAAAATACCGATATAGAGCAGTGTAGTCAGGTAAACAACTGCAGGACAGCCCTGCCAAAACATGGCAGCCCTGCCAAGCCCTAACATCCAAAGCATAGTGCTTAACAAAGGTAGAGTGGGAATACCACGTTGCAGCCTGACAGATAACAGACAGTGGGACAGCTCTATCAAAGGCCGTGGAGGCAGCTGTAGACCTGGTGGAATGAGCTTTTAGTGGGGCCAGCGTGGACCGCCCGGCAATTTCATAGACCAATTTGATCATGTGCACAATCCGTGAAGAGATTGACTGGGCAGAGGCCCTGTCGTCCCTAGAGGGCAGACCGTATGTCACAAACAAGGCTTTAGTTTTCATGAATGCGGCAGTGCGGTCAGTGTAAAAGGCCAGGGCATGTCAAATGTCGAGGGCATGCCAGGCGCACTCCAGTGTCGAAGACGGATTAGGGAAAAATACAGATAGGGAAATAGGTTGTGACCTGTTGAAGGTAGAGACAATCTTGGGAAGAAAAGTTATGTCAACTCGCAAAACAACCTTATCCTTATGAAAGTGGAGGAAAGGGGGGTCACACCGTAGGGCCCTGAGCTCACCCACCCTTCTGGCTGAAGTAATGGCCACTAAAAAGACAGTCTTAAGAGTCAACATTCTCCAGTCACAGGTACCCATAGGCTCAAAAAGCTTATGCATCAGGGCAGTGAGAACACATTGTAAGTCTCAAGTGGGGACTGTCAGTGGGGGGTCTGGGTAGAGGTGGGACAAACCCTTAACAAACTGTTGAACTTCTTTCAGGGTGAACAGGGATGTTTCTGGGGCAGCCTCATGCCTAAATGCTGTGATTGCCGCCAGATGGACCCGAATAGAGGCCTGCGAAAGCCCCGATCGCTTCAGGTTGATAAGGTAAGACAAAATCAGCTGAAAAGGAGCTAGATTGGGGCGTGATTCACCCCACGCCCCCACAAACAAGGAAAAACATCTCCATTTAGCAGAGTATGACTTCATGGTGGAGGGTCTTCGAGAAGCATATAAGACCTCCTTCAATTCCTGGGACCAGAGGGTTGAATCCTCCAAGCTGTCAGGCGCAGGGTGCATATGTCAGAATGCAGTATCCGACCATCCTACATGGAGAGCAGCAACGGTGATGGAGGGAGACGTACAAAGCAACCCCCGGAGAGGTTCAAGAGGCGTGGGAACCAGGGCCTCTGTGGCCACCAGGGCGCTATCACGATGCAGTTCCCGGAGTCCACCTCTAGCTTTTGGAGTACTATCGGAAGTAGCAGTACTGGAGGGAAGATGTAAGAGAACTCCTCTGTCCAGAGAATTGCGAAGGTGTCTCCCAGTGATCCCTTTCCCACTGCCATCCTGGAGCAATACCGAGGGCATCGACGGTTGGTCTCACTCACAAAAAGGTCTATGGTTGGAGATTCCCCCAGAGACGGAACAGGCGGCAGAGGACGTGGGTGTCCAGTTGCCATCCATGGGGGGCATGAGGCGTGCGGCTGAGAGTGTTGGCCAATGAGTTGGTCAGGCCCTGGATGTAGACTGCCGATAGGTACAGTATATGCTGTGGGAAAGGGCCCAGCCCTCTGTCTAGGGCTAGAGAGAGAAGGGCTTGAGAGCCGGTCTCCCCCGGCCTGTTGGTATAAGCCTTGGACATATTGTTGGTCATAATTTGGATGTGTTTCCCGCCCACCATTGGGAGGAAGGCTTGCAGCGCTTTGAAAACAGCCAGGAGCTCTGGGTAGTTTGTGTGGCGGGACAATTGCTTCCTGAACCAGTGACCGTTCACCTGGAGGTTGTGGAGGTGAGCTCCCCAAACTTCCTCTGAAGCATCCGTGGTAACTTGAAGGTGGGGAAGGGGCTATCAAAATGGGCATGGATGCTGCAGATTCTGTAGCAACATCCACCATTGGAGAGAATAGCGAATGCTCGCTGGGATGCAGAAGCATTTTGAATTGTCCCAATGTGGGCGGAATACATCCAGAAACCAGCATTGCAAGGGACGCATGTGGAGTCTTGTGGTTGGCAGGACAGAGGGCGTAGCGGCCATGTGTCCCAGCATGCGCTGGACCTGCCTTGCAGGGCGAGTAGGAGACCCTTAAATGGTCATGGCAAGGCGGTGTATTGTGGTGACTCGCGGGGAGTGTCACGACTGCTGACACGGAGTCGAACATGACACCCAAGAACTTTATGTACTGGGTGGTTGTCAATGTGACTTCTTGTAGTTGATTTTTAGCCCCAGATCGCCCAGCAACAGGATGGTGAGCTGAAGATGTGAACGGAGTGTTCTTGGAGACTCGGCTGCCAAGAGCCAATCGTCGAGGTACGGAAAGAGTTGGACCCCTCTTTCCTGTAAATGGCCCACGATGATGACCAAACATTTTGTAAATACCCTTGTGGCAGATGACAGTCCGAAGGGCATTGCACGAAACTGGAACGTGTCGACTCCCAGTTGAAAATGCAGGTACTTTCTGTGTTGTAGGCAGATGGTAATATGATAGTAAGCGTCTTCTAAATCTAGGGAGACAAATCACATCCCCCTCGATATCAGTGCTAGGATGTCTGAAATTGTAATCATCTTGAAACGATTGCAGTGGACATAGACGTTTAGTGGGCGAAGGTCCGGGAGAACAGACTGTCCTCCACGTGAGGAGATACACATTCTATGGCACCCTTGCTGAGTAGTGATTGAATTTTGTCCTGAAGGGCAGGTGTCAAGGGGGTGGTCTGCCTGCCAGAATCTGGAGGGTGTTGTGTAAATTTGATGGCATATCCTATCCGGATGATGGTGAGAACCCACGGGCCTGTTGTTATGGATTCCCACGCAGCCAGGTAGGGACGCAGTCTCGAGTTCACCCATGGATAGTCAGGTTTGCTTCGGGAAGGAGTCCTGCTTACGCTTCTGCTGAGCGACCTTCTGGTGCTGGTAGTGTCGCTTTCTGTATTGCTGAGGAGGCTGTGAGTATTGAGAGGGGTGAAAGGAGTGGTCATATCCATGCTGGGCTGGCATACGGCCTTGGTATGACCGCTGCGGATGAAAGGGCTGGTTCATTCTTCCAGAAGAGGAGCCCGTGGTGAAACCCATAGACTTGGCAGTCTTATGCATCTTTTGGATGCATTCCATGGTGTCGTCTGTTTGGGCGCCGAACAATGTGGAACCATTGAAAGGAAGGTCCTCAATCCTAGTTCTGGCCTCCATGTTCAGGCCAGAGCAACGAAGCCAGGCATGTCGGCTGAGGGCTATGGATGTGGCAAGAGATCTGCCCATAGCATCTGTGGTGTGCTTGGAAGTATGCAACAACTGTTTGCTAAGTTCATAACCATCTGCCTGAAATGCTGTAAGGGTAAGGTGAAGAGATGGTTGCATGCCCTCAAAGTGCTCTGCTAGTCTCTCCCAGAGGAGGTGATTATATCTGGCCATGCAGGCCTGGTAGTTAGCGATCTTGACCCCCATGGAGGCACAGGTATAAAGGCGTTTACCCATAGCATCTAGGCGACGGCCCACCCTGTCCATGAGGGTAGAGAGCATTTTTTTTTTTTTAGATCTGGTTTGAGCTGCCTCTACAACGATAGAGTTCAGAGAAGGGTGCTTATGTAAAAAGGGAGAGACTTCCTGATGGACTCTATACAGATTTTCGATCTTCCTGGAAACAGGAGCCACAGATGATGGTTTCTCCCAGAAACTCTTAGTGATGTCTGTGAGAGCAGGGTTCATAGGAAGTGCCACAGGCTGCAAAGAATCATCTTCTAGTATGTCAAAGAGTGGGTTCGCTGAGGGCTTAGCAACCTCCTCAGATTGAATGCCCAAGGCGTGGGCCATGTTGGCCATATACTTAGAGAAAATTTTAAGGTGGGAGCAAGGAGGAGAAAATTCCCCATTCTTGTCCTGCTTCCGACATTTAGGTACAGGAGTAGCTGGGCGGGTTGAAGATGTAGAAGTATCAGAATCAGAGTCAGAGTCAGTGGCAGATGACTCCAAAATCTTCTCAGGCAGGACAGAACCCAATGGAGCCAGGAGTGGCAGGTTAGCAGGTGGAGTCTGGGCTGGAACCGTAGGCTGGTCAGTCATTCTCTCCTTTGGAAGGGCAGCAATGGCACGAGCGCCCTCATGGGGCATCACGTTGGGTAAGGGGGAGTCCCTAGAGATAGGGCTAGAGAGCACAGTTCTGAGGTGCGTGCGATCTGACAGGCTGCGGGAGGGGCAGTGCTCATGGCTAAAGTGGTGACCCCACGAGTGGGACAGCTGCCTGCTCCTGTAGGAAACCTCCCTCCAATCAAAGTAAGGGGAGCACAATTGTGAATGTCTGTGAGAGGGATAGGGCAGTTCATAAGCGGAGTGTCTCCTGTGCCCATAGCCTGAGCGATAGTGAGGAACAGCATAAAAACCTCTGAGCAGAGAAGCGTTGGTAACAGAGCTCCTTTGCACTGTCTCCAGACACTGAGTCATAAGGAGAGTAGTAGGTTGCAGAGTCGTAGGGAGAATATGAATGGTCGTCGCGGTATGCCCATTGGTATGGAGAGGCATCTGAGAGGGAGAGAGCAGGGTCCGACTCATTGGAGGACTCTCCTGCTTGCACAATTGTCTCGGTGCTGGTGAGGTGGGGCATGACAACAGGCTGAGAGGCAGCATGTAGAAGCTGCCTAGCTGGTCTCCCTGGGAGATTGTGGGGGCGTCCCCCATGTCCAGAAGAGGCTGAGGGATGCGCCTGGGAGTGATGCTGATCCTCGGCACCATGACGTTTCTTTGTCTTCTTCTTAGCTTCGGTGCCAGGGAGCGCTGCGCTCTGAGCATGCGCAGTTCGCATATCTCCCCGATTGCATCTGCTGTCTGCTGGGGCCAATTTCGGCTTTGCTGCCGATGGCTCCTTAAACTTGTCTTTTTTCTTCTTGTGCTTCTTAGGTCCAGCCGCAGGAGGGAGGGGCATGGAAGAAGCGGCCTGATGCAAGGGAACCGGAGCTTTGGAGGCTGGGGCTTCCTGATTCTGTGAGGTAAGCCGGGGCACCATAGGGGTGGAAGGGAGAGAGGAGGCAGAGGGAGTCCCTGTGGGCATCCCAGGCCCTCCAGGAGGCTGTGCCAAGGCTGGCAATGATCTGCTCATTTCATTGGAAGGTGGTGTAGGTTCGGTGTTCATACACTCCATTGCCTTACACGATAAGGTGCTCTCCCATAAAAACGAGCGTAGACGGGATTCTCTATCCAGGCTTGGCCCTCTGTGAAAGCTTTTGACAGTGATTACAGGAATCAGGGCGATGTGCTTTGCCTAGACAAAAAAGGCATTTACTGTGACCGTCAGCTGAGGGAAATTGTGAGCAGCAGTCAGGGCAGCGCTTAAAGGTAAATTTACCGGCCATAAACCATATGTGGAGAGCACCGCATCAGGCGAGGGTGGTGGCTGTCTAAGTCCCCCTCTTATCTGCCTTGCTCTTCTCCCTCTCCCTCTCCCTCTTCTTCTTGTAAAGTATACACAAATATGAAATTATAACGCAAAATGAGAAAGAGGTGAAAACCAGAGGGGAGATGTAGAAGAATAAAATGAAAAGAAACAAATAATAAGCCTGAAGAACAACTAGACAGGTGACCAGAGATGTAGCTTCTCCAGTGGATGAAAAAGAACTACAAGAAGGGAGCAGGCTCATGTGACCAAGGTGTGTGGGGAGGTGCCCAGCTGCCTAGCTGAGGCTATTTAAAAAAAAAGATCAACTTGATCGGTGTTCCAGATTGTTCTTCCCGCAGGCATGAAGCCCCATTTGTGTGATGGACAGAGACCACTTAGAAGAACTGAGGATAGTGATGCTCCAACTGCCTCTACACATGGTGGGTGGAGTCAGGAGTGTCATGCAGAGCTTTAGAATCTTCCTGATTTGTCTTCTGCGTAGGCACAGATCCCCAGTTGTGTGGATTCAATGGGATCACGTCAAGGATCTGTGGTTATAGCAGCATCCATGTTTGGATGTAACACTCCCGCCGAAAAACCTCAGGATGAGACAGCAAAACTCACTACAAACCAAAGGTTCAAACTGGAGTTTGGCGAGGGAAACAGCGGTTTCACATATTCGGGCATACGCAAATTTCATCTGTCCCATTTAACTGCAGTTGTGTGTTACATGCAAATGTGGCCATATTGTGCTAAACAGAACTATGATAGTTCTGGATTTCAGAAATGCTTTCAGAGCTGGGCAAGTCTCCATCTGGAATTTGGCCAGCAGATTGCATAGAGAAACTCAAAGCTCAGAGAGTTAGGGAATCCATGCATGAAATCTGCAAAGATCTTTTCCACAGCCCCTCTACTCACATTGTTGCTGTTCCTGAGGGAGGAAAGAAGTTGTGGACTTATTGGTGCTACTTATTGGTTCTGGCAGGGTCAAAAGGACAAAATGAAAACTACACTCTGCTCCCTCGAGGTATTCATCCTATTGGCACAGAAACTGAAAGGGCAGCTGGTGACGGCAAGAAAGAGCTGTCTTGTGGTCTGTTAGTTTTGCTATCATTTGGCATAATCTCTGATTAGGAAATGAAAGAATGCCATTTCAGGTGCCTCTAGAAGGATCTCCTTTTTATCAGTGGGAGGGGGCCCCCAGTTTTCTATAGCACAGCGATTCAGTACTGGGCCCTAGGCCAATCCTTAGAGCTCAGTAGATGTCTGACTAGGCTGACAACTGATGCTGGTCTTGAAAAAACCTAAGTCACTAGTTGCTCACTCAGAAGTAATTACTATTCAAACCTATTCTGTGCAATATGGTTCAAATATATATGAAGAATGGTGCTGGTCTTTGCTTGTAAGAAGAGTGAGAAAACATTATTAAACTTAAGCTGTATTAATGAATCTAAAGATATACTAAGCTTATTTAAAATATCAATTGTATACATTATCAGAATGTGAATGTATTTGGTATTATTCATATCATTGCGAAGATAAAAAATGTAATACAAAGTATTATGGCAACGAAACATTTTTACCCTAACACAGATTTTAAAAATATGGTATTTATGGGCAACAGGCTCTTGCAATAAAAATCAATCAATCAATCAAGTTTTACCTTCCGATAGAGAAGTTCCCAGCTATCCTGTGTCATCAGCCGGAACATTGATAGAAAAGCCCATCCAAAATGATCAAAACTTCTGTCCTCATAGTCAACATCATCTCCACATTTCAGACATTTATAGCCGTTTAGACATTCAGTTTTACTAATAACAAATCAAACATGTTACTGATAGCTTTTAGGTAAAAGGTTTCTGTCAGATTGTTTACCTCACAACCAAAAGCTTTACTGAAGCTGGACATTTATATCCTCCTCATTTTGTATTTCTTCAACTTCTGTGCCACCCTTTAATATAAATAGGGCAGCTTACAATAAGTACAACATGAGCTGCTAGGTTTTATTTCAGTTTTAATATAAAAATGGTTTTATTTGGATGAGAGAGCACTGGTTGTTTTCAGCATTTTTGTAACATTTGCTGTATTGTATATAAATACAATCTGAGCAAAAGTTGAACATGCATACCAAAATATTCTATATCTATGTCTATATCTATATCCATATCTATATAAAATACAAAGTGCTAGTTATAATTTACAAAACCCTAAACGGCTTAAGCCCTGGGTATTTAAGAGAGCGTCTTCTTCATTACAACCCCACCGCCCATTGAGGTCATCTGAGGAGGTCTGTCTCCAATTACCACCAACTCATTTGGTGGCTACACAGAGACGGGCCTTCTCGGTTGCTGCCCTGGGATTGTGGAATGCACTCCCTACTGAGATACGATTCTCCCCATCTCTGACAATTTTCAAAAAACACCTGAAAACCCATCTTTTCGCCCAAGCTTTCTCAGCTTCCTAATATTTTTGGGTTTTAATTTCTGGTTATTTTTAAATTTTTATTTTTAAATTGTTAAAGTGTTTTTAAGTTTTTGTATATGTTTTTAACTGGTTTTATGTTATTGTAAACTGCCCAGAGATGAACGTTTGGGGCAGTATACAAATTTGATAAATAAAATAAATAAAATATTTCTATATCTATCTACCTACCTACCAAACCTTCAATATATAGTTCTCTAGCACTCTGAACTACAAACAATTGAAGTCCTGAGTATAAATAATTGTGTACTTGAGAATTGAGTGACACCTCTGGAAAAAACAGAGACTTCTGTAATAGGCAGTATACAAATGTACTAAACAAAGAAACAAAGAACACTGTGCTAAAAATAGCATAAAGTAGAAATGTGCAGAAATATGAATGACTGTTAGTCACACTTACTTACAGTGAGTCATACTTACTTGGGATCCCAACTGAATCCACAAGGCAATGGATTAGAATGATCACAATTCATTTTATGATAGATGGAATTTTCTTCTTGAGGTAAGATTCCTACAGAGTAATATAGGATTATCAGTTATCAACTGGACAATAACTGTATATAAAGATCAGTTTTTAATCAATTAAAGAAATCACAGCTGACATCTTAAGTGTCTTATTTAAGGCTAAACCAGATGTGATAGGACCATAATTCACAGAGCCCCATTTACAGAGTAGGGTGGGATTCTAACTTTAATAGTAAGAGGAGCATGTAGAAGAAGAGGCTCAGACTCTTCTAGCTCCTGCACCTTACTTCCCCACAGTTAATTGCTCCAGTCACTTTTCTCCATTTGCTGTTCTGTTACCAGAAGTCAGCCAGGAATAGAGAAAAGTGCTTGGAACAATGGACTGAAGAAAGGTTTAGTTCACTTTATTGCGATCTTTGATCAAATATGGATCCAATAAATCTACCCTGAGGGTAGATATCAATATAAACACATTCACGCATATACATATTAAAAATCTGTTACATAGAAGATTGAGATAAAAATATAGGATAAAACAAAATTAAAAAGAAAAAGGAGGGACGGTTAAAATTGACCGTTTCTGACACACCATGAGTGAATTTTAATTGCAGCTGTACAGAATTTGGCTACTGAATGCGAGACATAAGTGTGTTTATCAGAAAGAAATAAGTTGATATAAAATTCAGATGAATTTTCAGGCTTTTATCTTTGGGAAATAAAATTGATGTTCAATATAGTGAATAATAGTGTTTATGTTATATTTTTGATTAATGAAAGTACTTCATAGATATGATTCCATTAACCATTATAAAAGTACTGAAAATATACTGCTACCCTTTGATTCTTAAACTAAAGAATCAAAGAATCTTAAACTAAAGAACCAAAGAATCTTAAACTAAAGAATCAAAACTAATGGCTTGTTTTTGGCATACAGTGGTTATCCAGAAGTGTGCATCTCCACACACAAAAACCAAAATCACCAGTCATCATTGGTGGGGGGTGGTGGAGTTGCAGGAGAACAAGCTGGTTCCCCAAGGGTGGAATGTAAGGGGGTTCTGCTGCCCTAGGTTTGCCTTAGAGAAAGATCTGCTCTCATCTTCATTTTGTCTTTATCGTCTATCTATCTGTATATAAAAAAGGCTTAGGTGGTCTGTGGCAAATGGTGCGGATCAAGCCCCGCCCACACAGTGCTTTACCAATTGGAGGCAGCAGAGCAGGAGTACCGTGGTGATTAGGCAGTGGGAATTCCATATTCTGATAGGGAAGAGGAGCCTGTGATGGTTAAGGTCAGTTGGAATGCAGCTGCTACTGGTGGGAAGATTGTAGAGGAAGGAAGAATCTATCTATATATATATAGAAGGATAGTGGGCAGGGGCCTGCAAAGAGTGGGGTTGCGAGGGAGGAAAGAGTACCTTCAGGAGAAGGAGGCTGCCACTGTGAGAATTAGATGAGGGAACAAGATCTGTTAAATCAAAGGGGGAGAGAGAGAGAGAAAGGAAGGAAGGAAGGAAGGAAGGAAGGAAGGAAGGAAGGAAAGAGAGGGGAAGAACGAGTGGAGGAGAGAAAGAAAGAAGGGCGAGGGATGGACTTGGGCCTGTCAGCAGCCTGAGGAGAATGAGTGGCCATGGTGGCAGTGAGGAAGGGCCTGGTCAACTGTTGCCACTGCTTGGAGCTACAGAGGTCACTGGCGGAGGGAGGGAGGCAGGCAAGGGATGGTCCCAAGCCTGTGAGCATCCTGAGGGGAACGAGTAGCCATGGCGGTGGCAGTGACAAAGGGCCTGGATAACTGTTGCTGCTATGCTACGGGGAGGAGCAGGAGCAGGGCATGGGTGAGAAGATCTCTAGGGTCAGGGGGCTGCAGCTTGGCCAATTGCGCCGGCAACACAGCAGCCGCGACCAAGAGGGGTGAGGGGGATGCAGCAACAGGATGGAGGAGCAACCAAGAGGGGTGAGGGGATGAGGAGGAGGAGGAGTGCAGCTCAGGTGAGGGTGGAGAGAACTCTGAGGTGAGGGGTCTGTGGTGGGGGTTGAGGGGCGCAATCAAGTACTAGTGTGCAGATGCTCTGCATGGGTTAAGCTAGTTAACATTATAGCTAATGAGTTCATCCAGGCAGCACCAATCAGAAAAATACATGCAGTGTGGAAGAATTCTAATAGTGCATAGACTGAATGCATTACTTTTCATTGGTGCTCTCTGTAGTTAGCTACTCTTCAATACTTTGGCTATAATAAATTTGTTTTAATTTGTGTAAAATTTTATTTTAGATTGTGGGCTTAAATTTACAGAGTGAAAAAATATATTCCATTTTAACGCTATGTGATCAATTGTTGATGAAGAATGATCTACAGAAATATAAACAATGCATACATATACATGGTTGGGCAAATGGTTGAACGGGTGGTGGCCTCACAGCTCCAGGCAGTTTTGGATTATGCAGATTATCTAGACCCATTTCAAACTGGCTTTCATGTGGGCTATAGGGTTGAGAAAGCCTTGGTCGGCTTGATAGATGATCTCCAACTGGCTATCGACAGAGGGAGAGTGACTCTGCTGATCCTTTTGGATCTCTCTGAGGCTTTCGATACCATCAACCATGGTATCCTTCTGGATCGCCTGAGGGAGGTGGGATTGGGTGGCACTGTTTTACAGTGGTTCCGCTCCTACTTCTTGGGCAGATGCCAGATGGTGTTACTTGGTGTCATGGCTCAGACCTCGGAGTCAGAAGAGTCAGAGGAGGAACGGGAGGACTCAGTTGGGAGTGCAGGCTCAGAGGCACAGCAGCAGGATTTGGCTGGGGAAACAGACTCTGGACCTGGGCTGGAACAGCAGCATACAGAGGAATCTCGACAGTGGGCAGACATGAGTGCTGAAGAGGCTGATCAGGAGGAAGCTGGAATTTCACCTGTGTTAAGAAGGCATCTCAAGAGAAAGGCTCAGTGGGAGACACGCAGGTGCAAGATATCACAGGAGAGGAAATAGAAGTGCTGTGTCAGGAAAGCCTGATTGGCTGTCGGTTATCTTGCGCGCTATATTAAGCAGATTGTTATTGGCGCAGATTGTTATTGGCACAGATTGCTGTTAGCAGCTTTCGCTTACCGCAGACGGTTTTCATACTTAGCATTCTTCAACCTTTCGTGTTCCAGCCTGCCCTTGTTCTGTTCATTCCTTGCTCTGTTGTCCCCTGTTCTGTTCATTCCTTGCTCTGTTGTTTTTTCAGTTATTTCTCAGTTATTGTGGGGGGGGGGGGTACCTAGTTTAGTTCAAGGGTCTTTATTTTGTTTGCTACTATTTTTCTTTGTGAGTCTTTTTTGCTTTCATTCATGCAGCTTCGCTGCTACTGTTATTTCCAGACTTTCTGTTTAACTCAAAGAAGTAGAGCTGAAGAGGTTGTAAATCCTGTCGGGTTAGCCGAGCCAACAGATTTACGACACTTGGAGACTGTTGTTCTGTTAAGTGAGAACTGAAATGTGGAGTCCCACAAGGCTCCATACTGTCTCCAATGCTTTTAAACATCTACATGAAACCACTGGCAGAGATCATCAGGAGGTTTGGTGCTGGGTGTTATTAATATGCTGATGACACACAGATTTACTTCTCCATGCCGACCTCATCAGGAAATGGCATATCTTTCCTAAATGCCTGTCTGGAGGAAGTAATGGGCTGGACGAGGGATAACAAACCACAGTTGAATCCAAATAAGACAGAGGTACTGACTGTAGGGGGCCAGAACCCAAGAGATTATTTAGATCTGCCTGTTCTGGATGGGGTTACACTCCCCGTGAAAGATCAGGTACATAGCTTGGGAGTGCTCCTGGACCCAAAGCTCTCCCTGGTTCCTCAGGTTGAGGCAGTGGACAGAAGTGCTTTTTATCAGCTTCAGTTGATACATCAGCTACATCCATTTCTAGAGGTGAATGTCCTTAAAACAGTAGTACATATGCTGGTAATGTGCTCTATGTGGGGCTGCCTTTGTACGTAGTCCGGAAACTACAACTGGTACAGAATGAAGCAGCCAGATTGGTTTCTGAGACAACACAAAGGGACCACATAACACCAGTTTTAAAAGAACTGCAATGGCTGCCAATATGTTTCTGGGTGAAATACAAAGAGCTGGTTATTACCTATAAAGCCCTTAATGGATTGGGTCCAGGCTATTTGAGAGAGCGCCTAATTTGTCATAATCCCTGCCGCCTGTTACAATCTTCTGGAGAGGTCCGGTTGTGGTCAACCAAGAACTGGGCTTTCTCTGTGGCTGCCCCAGGGCTTTGGAATAAGCTTCCTGCTGAAATAAGAGCATCTCTTTCTCTGTTTGTTTTCAGGAAGAATCTCAAGACCCTCCTGTTCTCTCAGGCTTTTAATTAAAATTAATTTTAATAATTTTTAAAACTCATTTTAATAATTTTATTCTATTTTTTAATTGTCATGTATTTTAATTTGTGAATTTTAAATATTTTAAATTTTGTACACTGCCTAGAGATATGATAAATATGATAAATAAATAAATAAATTTAGATGAATATGCCTAGCCCTGTTCCCCTCCCCCAGAAATTGAGATGTCTACACCCCTGCTCCCAAGCCCTAGCCCAACTGGTCTTGTGAACGACCTTATAGAATATTAGGTTTAGAAGGGATCTTGAAGGCCTTCTAGTCAAAACCTCTGTTCAGTGCAGGGAACTTCTACACCATCCCTGATAGATGGCTCTGTTTGAAAAACCCCTGTGAAAGACAGCCTATGACTGCATGAAGCAAACTGTTCGACTGCCTCATTATGTTTGCACCAGCCCAAAGTCTATTAATCAACAATGTATGTGGCACAAACTTTCTTCCTGTGTTCAGACAGGTTTTGAAAACCCATTTGTTTAAATGGGCTTTAGTTGTACGTGTGCAATGTTTTAATTGTTTGACTGTTGTCTATGTTTCTGTATGATGCTTGGATGATAAAATCATGATAGAAAGCAGGATATAAACAAATACATGACAGCTAAATTGAGGGATTGCAAAAATGACTGAAGTAAAAATTCAAAATGATCTTATCTCAAAGAATTAGGTCTTTAATAAAAGGTAATGCAGCCGGCCAGTGCCTTGTCTGCAAACCACTGCTAACCAGCAAAGAGGCACCAAAGTGGTGGTTCTCTTTTATTTAGCAAAAGGGTAGTGACTGTCCCTTTTCATCTCAGCACAGTATCTTTTCTAGTAGCTCCTTGCAGGCATCTTCCTTGCAAAGAGACACCTTTTAAAGTGGTATTCTCTTCTGTTTAGCAGGGGGAGAGCAACTGGCCCTATCCATCCCCAGCACAGCATTCCTCCAGTGGCTGTTGCTGGTATATGCCTTATGTTTCTTTTGGGTTGTCCCTTTGGTGACAGGGGGCCATTTTATTTATGTATTATTTATTTTTTCTTTGAACAGCAAGAGAGCAAGGATACATCCCTGTCTAACTCCTCTAGAAACCAATACTTCCTTAGTGAGATGTCCAGATCTAGAACAGCGAACTCTAATCCGAGAATTGTCATGAAGCTTACGAATGAGGCATAAAAGGCAATGATCAATTGTGGATTCAGACAGTTTAGGCCATAATTTATCATGTGGGATTAAATCAAATGCAGCCCTAAAGTCAATAAAAGCGGCAAAAAGGGCAGCCTTGTGGGCAAAAACATATTTCCCAACAAGATATTGAAGGATTAAAGCCAGATCCAATACTGATCGATCCACTCTGAATCCAAATTGCTCGTCCAATAGAATGTTTTCTCTGTCGCACCAGTCCACCAGTTTACCATAAAAATGCCTAGCATAGAGTTTATGGGGTCTGCACCCAGACCCCAAGGAGACACGGAGACATTGCTATGGTGGAATCGGCCAATTTTTATTGAGGCTTAGTTGTATTGTGCATACAGGCACATTAGCTGGGATTGGTTCCTCCCTCATTGCAGTGTGGTCCCTAGTGGGCAGGCCACATCCGTGGCTGCCCTCACCTAAATGACCGTGGCAATAGCACCTTGGCTCCAGGCAGTTCCTCCACTCTAAAGCGGGGGCGCCCTTCGTCGCTGACCTAGGGTCAGGTCCCAAATATCAAACGCCACCCCTCCAATGCTGCACAGCCATACGGAAAGGATGTTGCCTGCAGAGAGGTAGGAGTTAAGCAGCATCCCTGATATGTCAAGCCTCAAGGGATCCACCCCTCCTCCTGGATGTAAAAGCTTACCTAAGGTGCCACAACCATTTCTTAGCTGTTGTCCACCGCACTGTACCTGCCATGGCGGGCATTAGCCTAGCTTAACGCCTCGCACCCCACAGCCCCAGCAGCACCGCCGCCAATCCCAACCTCAAATCATCGATGAAAAGCCTCATGCCCATGGCTGAAAGGTGGACCCTGTCACCCCGGTAGAGGGCAGGCTAAGAGAACATAATGTCATTGTGCGGGATGCACCCTCCACCCCTAGAGGCCAGAAAGCGGGCCATTGCCACATTGACTCCATGCCTAGCCCTGTCCACCTTGTTCTGCCTAAGCACCCCCTTCCATACCCTGCACTGTGTTATGTCAGACTAGAGTAGGACCATGCCTGGGCACCACGCTAAAACTACCCCCAGATCCTGCGTGGTCTGCTGTGACAGTGAAATACCTGACTGACTAATTAGGTTGTTCCCCCTGAAATGCAAGAGCAGGATATCCGGTGCTGGATTCTCCTCCAGGTACTCTCACAGCATTGGCAGCAGCTGGGCCCTCCACATTCCCCGCCGCCCCCGCCGCTCAATGGAGGCCCATTGCCCCAAGCCCAATTGTTTTCCTGGATCTGTGCTCTGCGCCTACTTGAGGGCCCAAAATATAAAGGAGTGGCCCAGGACGAGGACTCTGGCCTGCTTCACCTGAGGCTTCGCCCCTGTTCAGGAGAGATAAAGGGGGGGGCAGGGGGGGTCCTGGGTGCAGGGAGGTGTGTAAAAAACCCTACCTACTCTCAACGTAAATATCTGTGGTAGGCTGTGGACCGCCATCGGCCTAAGCTCTTAATGGCAGCACCCGAGTAGCCCATACCTGCTGCTGCCAACGCTGCGCCGATTCTGAAAGAGTGTGATTATATGTGACATGTGGACACACCTGCCACATTGAAGGCTCTCTTCATCACTGCCCAAAGCTGGTACTGGCACAAATGGCCACTGTCATCATGCACAAGGAGGCATCCCTCTGCCTCGCCTCTCAGCTCCATATAGGCCCCCAGGGCCTGTACCGGGCACATGTTTTGGTTGACCGCTCTGTGAAGGGTGACCAACTGCCCCTTGCCCCTCTGGTTGGTCCTTGAGAAGCGGAGCTTCAGTGTTACCGAGGTTGGGCCCAAGGCCAGGTCACACTTCTGCAGGACCCTTCCTGCCAGGCTGTGTGCTCCCCTGGGGAAAAGTTCCCCAACCCTGAACTCTCTGTAGAAGACCACCAGCGCCTCCTCATAAGGGGAAGAGCATACCTCCTCAAGGCGCCACACGGCACGCTGCAGCGCCTCCGGTGTAATAGGCCGCCGCTGATCTGGCTGGGCAGGGCTCTCCCTGGCCCAGCCTTCCAGCATGTGCCGGACTCTGAAGTTGCCTGAGTGGTCAGGAAGCCCCCTGGCCTTCCCATAGAAGGCCAGTGCCGCCAAATGGCCAGCCATGGTGCTTACCACCAGCCCGCTTGCCCGGAGGTGCACCAGGTACTGCATCAGGTGCTCGGGCGAGGCCAGCCACTCCTGGTCGATCCCTACCTGCAACCTAAAGCGCTGAAAAGCCCTAACTCTCCTGTCATAGGCTACCCATTTCCTAGGCGCTATCGACACCTCGATTGCCCTGAGCACCTCTATGCTCCAAGGCTCCACAGCCCCTCGGGCATCTTCTCAGGCAGGGGGGCCGCATCGGAGGCCAGCTGCCGGAAACGCCGCATCTGAAAATGAGACAGGGCATCTGCCAGATCGTTCTGCACTCCGGGCATGTGCTGAGCCGTAAACAGTATGTTATTGCACAGGCAGTTTAGCACCAATGCATGCACCAGGCCCATGACTCTGGGAGATTTGGAAGTCTGGCTATTGACAACCCACACAATGGCCAAGTTGTCACACCAGAAGCGCACAACCGAGTTGCTGAAACAATCTGCCCAGATGTGCACGGCCACCACTATGGGGAATAATTCAAGAAAGGTGAGCTCCCTCGTAACTCCCCTCTCAGCCCAGTCACGTGGCCATCGCTCCATGTACCACCGCCCCCTCAGATATAGCCTGAAGCCAAGGCCACCTGCCGCGTCAGACTGCACCTGAAAGTCTGCCTCCAGTTGTGAGGAGTGCCAAAAAGAAACTCCGTTGAAGGAATCGAGGAAGCTCAACCAGAGCCTCATGTCCTCCCTCATGGACGCAGTTACCCTGATTCGGAAGTGCAGCAGCCTGCACCCCACTGTGGCATCGCAGAGGTGCCGCAAGAAGGGGCCACCTGGGGCCACCACCCAGCAAGCAAAGTTGAGGTGACCAATTAGGGACTGCAGTTGGCACAGAGTCACCTTCTTGGCCTGCACGCAAGCTCTCAGGAGTACCTTCAAGGCCTCCAGCTTATCTGTGGGTAACCTTGAGAACTGCCCTTGTGTGTCTAGTTCTATACCCAGAAAGGTAAGCCTGGTGGAGGGCCCTTTGGTCTTGTCTTTTGCCAGGGGCACTCCCAGCTCCTGGCAAAGGGCAATGAACATGTGTGGCAGTGGTGCATTGATTAGAGCCTGCCCTCCCTCCAAAAAGGTAGTCACCTAGAAAATGTGTGGAGGAGCTGACCTGCGCTCTTTGGCGCAGCACCCACTCCAGCATCATGCTGAATGCCTCAAAGGTTGCACACAACACGGAGCAACCCATAGGCAACGCCCTGTCAATGTAGTATTTTCCCTCAAATGCAAACCCCTGCTGGTCAAAGTCAGCTGGGTGGACCGGCAACAGCTGGCAGACTCAATGTCACACTTGGCCAGCAGTGCCCCAGGCCCACACGCCCGGACCATAGCCATCGCCTCGTCAAAGGAAGTGTAACGGACTAGCCGGTATGCTGTCATTGATGGAGGTGCCCCTAGGGTAGGACAAATGGTGTATCAGCCTATATTCCCCAGGAGTTTTCTTGGGCACTGCACCCAGGGGGGATAGCCTCAGAGTCCACAGGGGAAGCTCGGTGAAAGGGCCTAGTACCCGACCCAAGACTACCTCCTTGTTGATTTTCCTCGCTACTACATGCTTCAACCCCTTTACTGGTTTTAAATTGTGCGCAAAACTAAGCCTATGCGGAAACTGGGATGGGATGGGATCCTAAAGCCCTGGGAGAAAGCAGCTTCCATGTATTGTGTGTGCTCCCTCTCCAGGTAATCACGCAACAACCGCCGCAGTGCAGGAATCCTAATTGGGGTGGGGCCCTTTTCCCGCACTGCCTCCATGGGCCGCTGCAGGCCCTTTGCCCCCACCTGAGTGGTGGCCCCCGGCTCCCCCTCTGAAGCCCTTTGTCTGGGAGCCGGGGTGCTGGCCCCTGCAGAAGCCACACACATGCCTGAATTTGCAGGGAGAGCAGGAGCGCTTCCTGTTCCTGTTGAACTCCCAGCACACCAGGGGACTTTGAACCCCCTGGGTGCCCGCAGCTGAGGCCGCTGATGCTGCTGGAGTCCTTGAAATTAAGAGGCCTCTTTCTGCGCGCAACCTGGTCAAGGGCCTAGCTGGTGTCATGATTCTGAGCCACAGCTTGGGATGTTGCTTCTCCCAAGACAACCCCGGGTTATTAGACACCCGTTCTCTAAAGGCCTGGTCGTAGGACTCCCATGCATTGCCTGCAAAGTCCATAAAGGCCCTATGAATGGTGTCAAAATACTTGATGAGCGCAGGGCCCTTTTCAGGGTACTTTTGTGTGACCACACCCATGTATATAATAAACCCGGAAACCCAGTTGTTCCAGTTACGCTCAATGGGCTTCCTCTTTGTACGTTCTTTGTCCTTTTCCTGCTCCCCCTCCTTGCCAACAAGCTCGGGTTACTTGAAAAGCAGTTGGAAGACATCCATGTATTCGCCCTTCCAAATGCGCTCCTCAACTTGAGACAGTAAGTGGTCACCCAAGGGGACAGGCCCGTCCTCAGTGCTGCTGCCGGCACCTGCCGGACAGCCTGTGTGGAGGTGGTGGTTGCTCCTGCTTGCCTGGCCCCCACTTGCCAAACCTGGTTACAGGTAGCGTGAGGTGATGCCCAATTCATTGAGCCTGGAAACCACCCGTAAGGCCCGATAGGGGGGCTAAAAGGCAAACAACTAGGCCACACCCCCTGGGGAGACTCACCGGATCCAGACCCTTGTCCCTCAGGTTCCTCAGTGGCGCCCCTTGGTGCAGGTCCCACAGTTGTCCCGCCGTCTCCTGGACTGGGCGATGTTAACACAGCCGCCTCGAATGCTGTTAAACAATCGGTAAAGCCCTGCATCAGTTTAGCTTGCTTTGCTGCCCTGGACAACCTATGCGGGTGTGCAGGGGCTGGGCCCCCCTCTCCATCCACCCTCTGAGTAACAACTCCAGATGGACCACCACCATTGCCGTCCCCTTTGTGTGCCGTGCGCTCCTTCTCCAAAGCCTCCAGCCAGGCAATAAGCGCCTTTATGGCTACTACCCTGTTTCCCCGAAAGTAAGACCTACCCCAAAAGTAAGACCTAGCAGTAATTTCTGATGTACCGCTAATTGCCCTAGTGCATTTTGGGGGGCTAAAATTAATATAAGACACTGTCTTATTTTCGGGGAAACACGGTATCTCCATGTCGTGCTCATCCTCTGAAGAGGAGTCGGGATGGGCTGGAGGCCTCTTAGGTGTTTTGGCTGGCCTCTTCCCCTTCCCTGATGGTGCCTTCTTGGGCCCCATGACCAGGCACACCCGCTAACTAGGACACAAGGATAAGGAGGGGGGATGTGTGCGCAGAGTGAAGGTTCCCACGTGCACTTGCCGCGGTGCTGCTAAGTAAGTAATGAACGGGGGGGGGGAGGTTGTTGCGAGCTGCCACTTTTATTAGGGCCTATGGCCTGGACTCCCTCCAGCCTGCCACACAGGCCTTATCCTGGCTTACGCACCCCCCGATCTGGGCCTCCCAAACCTGGGCCGGGTTAACTTTGGCCTGATGTGCTGCGCTGTGCTGCTCCTCGCTGCAGTCCCTTGCTGCCCAGCCATTCCAATTCTCCACTACAGGAAACTGCCATGGGGGGGCATGAGCCCGAAGAGCCCAAACCCTCTGTACAGTCCCCAGGCGAGCAGGACGGCCAAGCTGCAATGCCAGCCACCTGCCGCAGGCCATGCGGCCAAAATGGCGGCCAGCGCTTCCCGCGCCGAGACGCACTACCCAGGCACCTCGAAGCGCTGGGAGAGACGCGGGTGGGCCCAGCCCCAAACTCTCCACCGTTGCTGCCCCGGCTGAGCCACTCCTCCCAAATGGCAGCTGGTACTTCCTGCGCCAGGCTGCACCGCCAGGACACTTCGCCAAGCATTGGGCGAGACACAGGCGTGCGGGCCTTGGCCTGAACCCTCCGCCACTGCCCCCCAAGCTGAGCCGCTCCTCCTTGGGCCAGGCCACGTGCTTGGTGGCCGACCCAGAGTTCCTGCCCGGCACGTCTGCCGTCTTCACAGTCAAGAGGCGGACTGGTGCCGGCGCAGGCGCACTGCATCTCGGCTCTTCCATCCCCACCCCCGGAAGTGGCCAGGGCCAATGGGAGCCGGCTCCCGGTCCCACATGTGCTCCTCCCAGGGGGCTGCGGGCAAATTGGCCATGCCGCCGATAGAGGCGGAGAGCAGCTTGCTTCCCAACAAGATATTGAAGGATTAAAGCCAGATCCAATACTGATCGATCCACTCTGAATCCAAATTGCTCGTCCAGTAGAATGTTTTCTCTGTCACACCAGTCCACCAGTTTACTATAAAAAATGCCTAGCATAGAGTTTAGCAATAGTGCTAAGCAGACTAACTGGATGATAGTTCTCTGGGAGTCTCCTATCTCCCTTTTTATAAATAGGAATAATAATCACTATGCCCCAATCACTTGGGATCTGAATAATTTGATCTATAAAGGTAAATAAGGAAGCTAGAAAAGGAGACCACCAAGCCATGTTACTCTTAAGTACCTCCACGGTAATGTGGCCAATACCTGGGGTTTTGCCTGATTTCAACTGAGTAATAAGAGCATTAGTTTAACTGCATGACACTGGAGGCCATTCCAGTAACAGGGCCAAGATGTCTATTGAATGGAAAGCAAAATCATCCTCCCTTTGAAATAAATTTGCAAAATGATGCTCCCAGACTAATGGGGGAATTACATAATCAGAATGAATGGTATTACAACATAACTGACAGGTAATCAATCTCCAAAAAACCGCAGAATTTCTAGCTCTAGCTGCTATAATTAATTGGTTCCAGTCTGCCTTAACAGCTTTGCCCTTTTTTCACTTTAAAAGAAGTTTATATGATTTTTTTTTATCCATTGCCTCAGCCAGAAGACAAAGTATTTCTATGTACCAGGAGGGTGGCAGTGAGTTGGTAACACGCCTTTATAAGACTCCTCATCAAACCACCCATAGGAGCACCTTAAAAACCCACTGGCTCCCCCAGATTTTGGCTGGGTAAGAATAGGTTGTAAGGCCTGTATGATTTTATCATAAGATCTTAAATGATCTGGCCCAGATTCACAATCACTGGATAATATAACTGAGTGAAGCATACCAGTATTATGAGAAGTCAATAAGGACTCCACCCTAGCATCCAGGCTGTCTGACCATCTCACCCGAGAGGGACAAACCTCTAGATCAGAAGTGGGGGTACAGATCACATCCAATTTAAGTAAGGTATCACCAAAATTTAAAAGTAATTCCCTTGGGAGGTGGTCACTCTCACACCGAATAACAATTCTAAAATTAATAAGTTGAGAGAAAAGAGAAGGCAAGACAGCCATATAATCAATTGTTGAAAAGCCAGTACTGGACCAATATGTATATTCCGCTGGATAATCACCATATATTGCCCCATTAAGAATTTGCAGGTTTAGTTCATTGAAAGTTTGTAATAGGCATAGCCAAGCAAAATTTCCTTTGGAGTCTTTAAATTGACAAGCTAACAATGGGGGTTGAATTTCCCCATCAAATGAGTAAGATTTAAATTTAGCAAGTAATTTTAGGTTGTTGTTGACCAGCCTGGCATTAAAATTGCCAGCGATCAACAAGTTATATATTGAAGATGTACACTGAAGATCTTCTATATAAGATTTCAATTTAGACCATATTGGCTTAATGCAAACAATCCGATTCAAGGGCGGAATGTATACATTAATAAGTAACAGAAACAAGGCCTTAGATTTAATAATGAGGGCCATAGCCATCTGGTCACAACTTGATAATGAGAGACATTCAAAACTGAGAGCAGTGTTAACTGATATGCAAAGACCACAAGTCGCTCTGCCTCTATTCATTAAAGGGATAGCTGCAAGTGAAAAGGTAACAAAATTGTTCAAATACGGGTCCTCAGTCATCCAAGTTTCCTGAAGAAAAAGAAGATCAACTTCCACCAAAAATTTCCGAAATTCCAGATCCAGCAATTTTGATCTTAATCTGGCTACATTCCACAAGAGACTTCTGAGAAAACGATTCTTACAGAGTGGTCAATCAGAATGCTCAAATAAAATATTAGCATGCTCCAAAAATTGCCTATGTCCCAGATCTGGACCAATAGAATCAGCAAAAGCCTGAGGATTGTCTACCTCAGGCTGAAATGACTGGTCAAATAGAGAAGGAAGAAGAGCTGGAGAGCCAGAATCTTGCAAATTCAATGGTAGACATAGGAGAAAGTGCTGCCTTAGTCTGAATAGCCTCCTGTAAAGTTTGTCGGGATGAGCCTGGATTTAAAAATAAAATGCATTGGCCAAAATGTGGATCCACAGAAAAAGGCAGTACTTGACCCTTCAATATAAGCTCCATCTTGTCTTGAGATAAACTGTCTAATGGACTTGGTGATTTTGACAAGATATCTGATTTGATACAAATCCTTTGACTAGGCTCCAGTTCATCCTGCATAGCAATTAATTGTCCATCTGTTCCAGGAGTGGAAGGAGAAGAATAATCAGGAAAAGAATTTCTCTCTGATAAGGTCAAAAGCTGACTGCTATTCAGTTCATCTGAGGAGATACTAAAATTGTTTCCAGAATTATTAAAAGGCTTACAGTCCATCTTAACCGATAAAGTTTGCATTTGATTCATGAGAATCAACCAAAGGGAAAATGTCCTGAACAATATCCTGGGGAGACACAGATCATTTGGCAGCTGAAGGAGGATTACTACTCAACACTTCAGGGGAGCTCTTCCTTTTAAACAGTTTGGAATAAACATCAGCAAAAACAATTTGAGATTGAATGTTGTAAATAGCCAAAAAAAATGTGCATACGCAGGAGAGAGAGCAGGATTAAGGAGGACTTAAAGGTAAGGAGAAGCTTAAGGGTATTCGGTCTTCTGGTAAGTTGTTTATCATATGACTGAAGAGCAATAAAATTAATATGAAATGAGAGGAGTTGTGCAAGGGAATGTTTAATTAAAAACCAGCTGGACCATTGATTTGAATTCAAACGATTTTTAAAAATTGAATTGCTTCAATTGTAAAACTTTATTAAAGCAGCCTATAGGGGCCGCCCTCTCCTTAGGAATCTCCTTATGGTAAATAGAGGCAAAATTGGAATTAGTATTATCCAGATTACCTGAATTCTCTTGACAAATCTTATGAGAGCCTTCAGCAGAATGTAAATCAGACTTCATAGCCTCATGTTGAGAGGAGGTTAAGGTTGAAAATAAAGGTAATTTATTGAATGCAACCTTAAGTTCATCAACCTTAGCAACAATGGTAGACAAACACTGAAATAAACAAATAAGTGTCTCTGATGTAAGAAGCAAGAGTTTAAGACACGGATCAGTAGCAGCACTAGCCATGGGAAAGAAGGACTCTTTAGTCGGATCAGTCAGATTCTCTGCTTGAGGAGAGTCTGTATGCAAAAAGGGAGCGGAAATTGGTGAAGATAAAGACAAAGACAAAGACGAGGGAGAAGCAGAGTTCTCTCTAACTCCATCGGATCCCCTTTCTGCCTTCCAGCCACATCTGATTCGGAAGGAAAATGAGTCGCATTCCCCAGGAACTTAAATTCATGACATAGGCTAACTTCATCATTACTATCACTCAAATGAGCATTCTGTTACTTCAATAGAAAAGTATCCATTTTGGTCTGAACAAAGGCATGTTTTAAGGATCTGGAATTCAGCCCTTGCTCTCGTAATTTATGTCTAGGAGATTTGCTCTTAATCATAATGCATCAGGAGACCAGTCAGAAAACCTCTTTGAAGTAAAAAAAACCCCAAACAAATAATCATTCTTAATGCTCAGTACTCAGCTCTCTCTCACGTAACTGGCCAAATAAATATTAACTCAAATAAAACAAAACAAAGCTGCACACAAGCTTTCCTCGAAGGCAGCCAGCCAAGTTAATAAAAAGCAAGATAAGCAAATAGCTAAAAGATTAAAAGAACTAGCTCACAAAAACGCTGTCCTCCCCTTGGCATCTCAAGTGGAAGTCAGTGGCTATATTGTAAAGTGATATATCGTAAATGCCAGATCAGATACCAATGTTTTCAGAATGGATAAAACTGTTCACACAGCTACCCAAAAAGAAACACTATATATTTCAATAATATATTCAGCACAAATAATTAAAACTTGTTAAAAATACTGACATACAATGTACCTGCACAGCTCCAGGATGTGTTTTTGTCAAACGCAATGCAATTAGGGTTGACACAATAATGTCTTAAGTTGCCCATGAAGAGCTGGAGGCCAACCAGAGCAAAGACAGCCAAACAGAAAACTGTCAGCAGCATCACATTTGAGAGTTGCTTGACAGAGTGAAGGAGTGAGGCTATGATGACTTTCAGCCCTGTGGAGAAAGAGGTCAATTTATATAGACTAGCACAAAAACTGCAGTCCACTTTGATAACATTTCTCCTTATTATTCTTAGAAAAATGCTCTATGGTTTTTGGAAAGCAACCCCCCAAACCAACATGTTGTTCAGCCCTCCACTGCTATATAAATCAAATGAATGAATGAATGAATGAATGAATGACGGAGCGGCACCCCTGCACAGTGAGGCTGCTCCATGCTAAATCAAGATCTTGTCGAGCTGCAGAGTGCATGCAGGGTAGGGGCAAAGCACTTTTTGCTGATTCCCTGATGCTCTTTGTGGTCCGGAAATTTGTCCCTGGGATTCGTAAACAGAACTACCAAGACTTTAGGTGATAACGGATAAATGCAACCTTCTACAGCACATGAAAGAGAAAGTTCTTTTATATCCTTAGAATCACAAGGCAAATTTCAGATTATATAACTACTTGGTTCAGAAGGAACAAAATCTATCCACCCGAGGCAATTTATTTATTTATCATATTTTTATACCACCTGATATGTATATCTTTAGGTGGTGATCTCTTAATGATCTCTTAACACAGAATCAGTTATTCAAGTCAAGCTGCTTTTCATGCACCTGAAGTCAAATGCCGGTTATGCGAGTTTACATAAAGATCCCTAGCCATGCTTGTTTCCTATTTCCTTTGCCTTGCTTACAAGTAAACATGTGGACAAATGTGTTGGTACCCCTCCACGAAATAAGAAGAACCCACAATTGTCTCTGAAATAACTTGAAACTGACAAATGTAATTGGCACCCATCATTGTTTATTCTGCATTTAACAAAAATCAGACTTTGCTTTAGAGGTTTGATGCAAAAGAATATTTCAAATAATAACACAAATGAAAATGGTATGGACAAAAATGATGGGACCCTTAACCTAACATTTTGTTGCACAACCTTTAGAGGCAATCACTGCAAACAAGCGATTCCTGTAGATCTCAATGAGACTTCTGCACCTGTCAACAGGTAGTTTGGCCCACCCTTCCTGAGCAACCTGCGCCAGCTGTGTCTGGTTTGAAGAGTGCCTTCTCCAGACTGCATGTTTCAGTTCTTTCCATAGATGTTCGCTAGGATTCAAATCAGGGCTCATAGAAGGCCACTTAATAATAATAATAATAATAATAATAATAATAATATAATATAACTGTAGTCGAGAAGAAAGAAAAACAAGTGAAAATAATCGACATAGCAATACCAGGGGATAGCAGAATAGAAGAAAAAGAAATAGAAAAAATCACCAAATACAAAGATCTACAAATTGAAATTGAAAGGCTGTGGCAGAAAAAGACCAAAATAATCCCAGTGGTAATTGGCGCCCTGGGTGCAGTTCCAAAAGACCTTGAAGAGCACCTCAACACCATAGGGGCCACAGAAATAACCATCAGCCAATTACAAAAAGCAGCTTTACTGGGAACAGCCTATATTCTGCGACGATATCTATAACAACTGATAATAAAATTCAGCCATCCCAGGTCCTTGGGAAGGACTTGATGTCTGGGTAAAACAAACTAGTCAATAACACCTGTCTGACTGTGTAAACAAGAAATGATAATAATAATTCAATTTCTATACCGCCCTTCCAATAATGGCTCAGGGCGGTTTACAAAAAGAAATAACAAACAAATAAGATGGCTCCCACCCTGACCCCAAAGGGCTCACATTCTAAAAAGAAACATAAGACACACACCAGCAACAGTCACTGGAAGTACTGTGCTGGGGGTGAATAGGGCCAGTTACTCTCCCCCTGCTAAATAAAGAGAATCACCACGGTAAAAGGTGCCTCTTTGCCCAGTTAGCAGGGGATGTTTAATGGCTAAGTCCAATGTTTTGTACTTAGCCATTCTTGGATGCTTTTAGCTGTATGTTTTGGTTCATTATTCTGTTGGAGGATCCATGACCTGTGACTGAGACAGAGCTTTCTGACACGGAGCAGTACGTTTCGCTCCAGAATATCTTGATAGTCTTGAGATTTCATTGTTCCCTGCACAGACTCAAGGCACCCCGTGCCAGATGCAGCAAAGCAGCTCCAAAACATAACCAAGCCTTCTCCATGTTTCACAATAGGTATGGTGTTCTTTTCTTTGAAAGCTTCATTTTTTCGTCTGTGGACATAGAGCTGATGTGACTTGCCAAAAAGCTCCAGCTTTGCCTTATCTGTCCAAAGGACATTCTCCCAGAAGCATTGTAGCTTGTCAATATGCATTTTAGCATATTCCAGTCTGGCTTTTTAATGTTTTTCTTTCAACAGTGGAGTCCTCCTAGGTCTTCTTCCATTGAGCCCACTGTCACTCAAAAAGTGACGGATGGTGTGATCAGACACTCATGGACCTTGACCTTGGAGTTCTGCTTGTATCTCTTTGGAAGTTGTCCTTGGCTTTTTGTCTGCCATTCTCACTATCCTTCTGCCCATTCTGGGGTCGATTTTCCTCTTGCGGCCATATCCAGGGAGGTTGGCTACAGTCCCATGGACCTTGAACTTCTTCATAATATTTGCGACTGTTGTCACAGGAACATCAAACTGCTTGGAGATGGTCTTATAGTCTTTGCCTTTAACATGCTTGTCTATAATTTTCTTTCTGATCTCCTCAGACAACTCTCTCCTTTGCTTTCTCTGGTCCATGTTCATTGTGGGATACACAATGATACTAAACAGCAGAGTGACTACTTTTCTCCATTTAAATAGGCTGAATGACTGATTGCACGATTGGAGTCATGTGTGATACTAATTAAAGAAAACAGCTAATTTGAAAAATCACTCTAATCCAATTATTCATGATCTTTTCTAGGGGTACCAAAAAATGTGTCCAGGCCACTTTAGAATATCTTTGTAGAATAAGCAATGCTTTATCTCTTTTCACACTTGCTTTGCATATCAAAGGTATGCAGGTATACATGGGACAATTGCTTTTCATTTAATCACTTTTCAGGAAGCATAAAACACTTTTTCAATGAGCTGTAAGGGTACCAACAAATTTGTCCATGTGTGAAGGCTTTTATTCTTGACCAGGGTCATGAGGAAGTCTCCTGCCTAGGAAACCTGCCACCTGGGGCAGCCAACTGCCTGCTTCACCTGCAGCAGGGCTCTTCTTCCCATAGGGCTCCTGTCCCCACTCAACCTTCCATTTTCTTCCAACATCCATGCCATAGATCCTGTTCTCATACTCTGGGACTCTGGCAAAGTTGGAATGTGCCTTGAACTGCCACAGGTTGTAGAACTCATCATCAGTGGATAGAAACAGTAGCTTATAAAAAACAGGTTGCTCACCTGTAATTGATGATCTGGTAGAGAGCCATCAACATCCATAAGAATGGGTTCTGCACCTGTGCAGGAAACCCACGGTAGCCATGCCTCAGCTTGCCGAGGCATCCAAGCCCCGCCCACACGCAGAGTGTGCTATTTAAGAGTGGGCTGGACGCGACGTGCCTCAGTTATTGGATGATCGCCAAGTAGGACAACCATCTGGAAAAGCAGGTGAGCTCAGTTGCTTCAGTAGAGTACGCCAAGGAAAAGAGTTTGCACACCAGTACGCACATAGAGATACTACTACTACTGCAAAGGGGAAGGTTGGGAGGGTCTTATGGATGTCGATGGATCTCTACCAGATCATCAGTTACAGGTAAGCAACCTGTTTATCTGTATTGAGATCCGTCGACAGCCATAAGAATGGGTTTTTAGCAAGCCCCCAAAGGAGGAGGGTGCAGTGGTGCTATTGTAACACCCACTTAAGGGCGCTGCTCCCGAAGCTAGCCTCTGCAGCAGAGCGCACATCTATGGCATAATGTTTCACAAATGGGAGGTTTGAAGACCAGGTTGCTGCCTTGCAGATATCCAGGAAACTGACTCCCAAAAGGTGTGCTGCTGAAGAAGCGTAGGCCCGAGTAGAGTGGGCTTTAATGGCTGCTCCATGATGCAATAGAAGCTTTCCCGTTTCTTGGATGTAGGGGTGGAGGTATGGAGCACCTCCCAAGCACATTTTGCTGTGCGTATAATAACAGGGAGCATTGGAAGTGCCACTGGCTCGGTTGACTGTAATTTAAGCATGAAATTGTACACTGGATCATCTATAGTGGCCAATTCCGAATGGAGGTCTATACCCAGCGCTTCAGCCATGGTCTGAATGTGCCTGTGATAGGCCTTAAGCTCATCATTTGGAGAGACATGAACAGTCGGGGCCACATCTGTTGGTGGTTCTACAAGATTGTCCTCATCCTCCGGATCCGACTCAAAATCTGAGTAACCATGATGTTCTGACAGGGAGCTTGTCGATGAAGAAGGAACCACAGTTTGCATTTCTACTGCGGCTACCAGAGAAAGAGGAAGGCACAGAGTTTGCGTAGACACAGAGCGCATTAGTGGAGGTTTAGTTTGTGCAGCCTGGTGTGCTATGCATGGATGGCTAGTTTGTGTTACCACTGAGACATAGGTGGGCACACGAACCAGCTGGATATCTGGAGGCAGCGGTGTTAATTGTAGAGCTGAAGGAAGAGGCATTGCAGGCCTCCAAGGGCGGGCCGGGTTCTCAGCGGGCGGAGTCATAGAAACTGCTGGTCTGGAACCTGGGATGTGTACTGGTGCAGAATGAGCATAACCGCAGGTATTTCAAGAAGTGTGGAGTTGCACTGCGAAAAGAGTCGAGCAAGGCTGTGTTGGAGGGTTTGGCTCCAACAGAAAACCATTAAAAGTCGATGTCGAAGGAGTGCTTGTAGAGGAATCTAGCAGAGACAGGAGCGACTGCGTGGTGGTTTCCTATAGACCAACTTTGGCGTCCTCTGTGTCGAACTCAACATCGAAGGTTGGAAGTGGGGAGCAACGTTGTGGAGTTACCAGTCTCGACTCCGAAACGTTAACGTTAAAGAAGTTAACGCTAAAGAAGTTAACTTTAGCGAGCGGGCGGCGGGAGAACTCCCTGCCGTCCGCTTGCTTTGCCGGCTGGGCTACAAATGGCTTCTAGGAAGCCTTTTGCGCGCACGCGCGAAAGGCTTCCTAGGAGCCATTTGCAGCCCAGCCGGCAAAGGAGAAAGGGGACGGCAGGGAGTTCTCCTGCCGTCCTCCTGTAATGGGGGGAATAGTTGGCAAGAAGGGGGCGGAGGGGAGGGGGGAAGCCCTTGGTATCCACAGGGGGCGGCCGCCAGCCGACGGGGGGGGGGGGGGCTTGCTTAGCATGAAGAGGGCGGGCGGCAGGGACTTGGAGCGATCCTGCTGCCCGATTATGTCTACCAAGGAGCCCGCGGCCAGAGTCGGAGATTGAAGCGGGTGGCACCCTGCTGCCCAATTACTACAAGAAATACGTTTTTTTACTGGAAGGGGTAAGTAAAGCTCCCCCTTTTTAAATTTGAACCCCCCACCCCAGTGCCGGACCGGTTCCGTGCACACCCCTAGAGGTAGGAGCTTGCCTCCCCACCAACCCTTCCTCAGCTTGGTTGTGAGAAATTAAAATCAATTAAACAACAAATAAATAAATATTATTCAATATGTAATCAATTTGTTGATTATAATATGTAATCAATTTATGTTATTTACCATGACAAAATGCTACTTTAGATGGCTTCAGAGGAGATTAGACAAATTCATGAATGAGAGGTCTATCTGTGGTATTAGTGATGATGGCTATGCGGAACCATTATGATCAAAGGCAATATGCCACTGAATACAGATTGTGAGGAGCAACAGAAGAGCTCCTGCAATCATGTCTTACTCATGACCTTCTCTGGTTGGGTCACAGAGAGGAACCGGGCACTGGAGTAGCTGAACATCTGGTCTGAGATCAGGGTCCTTCTTTCAGTTGCCCCACAACTACAGAATGGGAGGCTTCCCCTAGAGCTCTGCCATAACCTTAGCAAGACAACCTTACCAAAGGGCAAGTCTTATTGATTTCAGTGTGCTTAGAACGACAGCCTTTGTTTTTGACCTATGCCCCTATCCTAAGGCCTATGCTACATCCTCCAAGAGATATATTGGCTTCGAATCTATATAATTTGAGTTCCAGTTATATTGTATGTGCCACTGTACATCTTTTGAAGAGTAAAGGTATTGGGGACTGCAACACTATTGATTGCAAACATTGAAACCTAGCAATGAAAAACGCTTTACTGCTGTCAGCATGCCTAACTTCTAATGAGAGAGAGAGAGAGAGAGAGAGAGAGAGAGAGAGAGAGAGAGAGAGAGAGATGCTGTTATTCAGGGCAAGTATCTGAAGTTATTTCATTTATTATATGCTCTAAATCTTATATACTGTACATAATCCTCCACTGCTTCTTAAGGGAGCATTTCTCAGCACATCTTGCCTTCTAAAGTTTAGGGTTTTAACACAGGATATTACATCTACTTTTTTCTTCTTCACTTTTTTTTTTAAAAGCACGTGTGTCCTGGTTTTTGTAGAATGGTTTGCATGCTTTTGCACAGGGTCTTTGGTATAGTTTTGATATATACTGTAGCAGCTCACCCTAACATTCTGTATGTGGGTGTGGGTGTATGCCAAATCAGCCACAGTTGCCTCTCATTCCCGGCAGCTCCAGTTGCAACTCTCTCCTATGCTACTCTGCCCCAGCATTAAAGAGAGCTGTGCTGCCTGCAGGCTGACCATTCATCAGGTAGGGATGTGTGACCTGATTAATCATTGACCAGCCCACACAGCTCTACCTGCTGAATTGCCACCCTGCAGGCAGGACAGCTCCCATTAACATCAGGGCAGAGCAGGATAGGAGAGAGAGGCACACTTGAAGCTGCCAGCAATGAGAGGTAGCTGCACCTGGTTTAGAGCATACATACACACCTGGCTCGTTGGGGTGAGCCACTATTACGTATATAGTATACAACACTGGGAACATTTTAACGAAGAAAGAATACAGTAAAATAAATAAAATTAAGCGAGAGGCAAGGCAGTTGGAGAATCTGGCAGTGCTCATTCTAGACCCTCTAACCAAACAGTTCAAAAGCCATGAGAGCCCACTACATGCTTTAGGTGCCAGGGTAAAAGATAGGGAATTGAGAACTTTATATAATTCCCTTCTCCCATCAGCACTGACAAATGATAAGAATATAAGAAGAGCCTGGCTGGATTAGGACCAAGCCCATCTAGTCCAGCATCTTGTTTCCCACAGAGGCCCACCAGATTTCTCTGGGAAGCCCAAAGGCAAGAAATGAAGGTATGCCCTCTCTCCTGCTATTGCTTCTCCTGCAACCGGTATTCAGAGGCATCTTGCCTCTGAGGCTGGAGGTGGCCTATAGCCTCAGATAAAAGGGGTATGAGTCACAGCTTCCATATTTCTTAGTTTGAGTGACTTACCTACTTCAGTAGGGAGGAGAGCTGGTCTTGTGGTAGCAAGCATGACTTGTCCCCATAGCTAAGCAGGGTCTGCCCTGGTTGCATATGCATGGGAGACTTGATGTGTGAGCACTGGAAGATCTTCCCCTCAGGGGATGAAGCCGCTCTGGGAAGAGCAGAAGGTTTCAAGTTCCCTCCCTGTCTTCTCCAAGATAGGGCTGAGAGAGATTCCTGCCTGCAACCTTGGAGAAGCTGCTGCCAGTCTGTGAAGACAATACTGAGCTAGATAGACCAATGGTCTGACTCAGTATATGGCAGTTTCCTATGTTCCTAGTTGACAAGTGTGTTTGTAAATAAAATGTCAGTTGTAAACACTGGCAAGTAAATGTTTTGATCAGGCAATGGGGAAAGTACAGTAGTCTCTTGCGACTGTCAATAAATAAGGAGGAAAAAAATCAGCTTCTCACCTGGGATCACAGAAATAGCTTTTAAAGATCTCAGAACCCTGAAAATCCGGAGAGCTGAAAAACTACCCAAACTACTAGATAAGGCTACATATCTGAAAATGAAAAAAAGATATGTCACATAATTGACAGGCCAATAATGACTACTAGTCATCATAGTTTGCTTTTATAGCTACAACTACCGGTAAGTATGTGATGGTAGAAGTCCCACACGCCTCCCATTAATAGCAGTGAGATTTACATGTGTGTAAACATGCATGGCAGTGGGCTTTTATTTAAAAATAAAAATAAGGAGGGCAGAATATCATAATAGCAATAAAATTTGCCTTAGTTAAAAGAATGCAAAGGGCAATGACTAGAAGCAAAGTGGCAAAAGCATGCTCAGGTGCAGAAGGGTGAGGCCTTGTGAGCCAACCGCTCTTCTACATCACCACCAGGGGCATGGCAACCGTTGAGCAAGGGGAGACAATTGCCCCCAGGCCCCAAGGGTCTGGGACCCCCACAAGGCTTGCCCTCGGCCAGGGCACCCCCTTCCCCCCCCCCCCGCACCCAGCTGGTAAGCAAAGCACTTGGCCGCTGGGAGAGGGAGACACATCCCTCTCCACTCCAGCCAGCATTTCACACTGGCTGGAGGAATAAACTCTCCCCCCAATCTGGGCATTGGCCCCTCCCATGGATCTGACATCATGGGGCTGTGACAGCCCCAACAGAGTTTCATTTTCCTTGTCAGCAGTTGGTGCAATCGCTGAAAGGGAGCTCCTTTCCTTTCCCTGGACTAGTGTGGAAGCTATCTCTAAAGGAAAATGGAGCACTGCATAGTCAAATATTCACCTGACAGGGAAAGCTAGAAAAAGTATTCTGATCTAGAAAAAAATAAACACTGAAACTTACGTCATAATTAAAACAAAGAAATCCAAGATGTTCCAGGGGTCTCGAAGATATGTGAATTGATTCAAAACAAATCCTCTTGCCACCACTTTTATTGCAAATTCAGCTGTATAAATGGTTGTGAAAACCGTCCTGAAAATCAAAGCATCAAAGAAAATAGAATCATTAAAAGTGTGGATGGAATAATGCACTAAAAGGAATAATGCATTAAAAGTGCGGATGGAATAATGCACATTGTATTGTTTCCTAAATGAAACTCAAGAAAAAAATGTGGGTATACATTACAAGCAGAGTGTGTTTGTGTACATTTCATTATATTATTAAATTATTATTATTATTATTATTATTATTATTATTATTATTATTATTATTAAATATTCCCTTTCTGCACTGATCCAGATGCTGGACTAGGCCCACACAGTTTGTGATTCAAGAAAGTGAACACAGAGACATATACTGAGGCCTGCAAGGTGCATATCCCCCTCCCCCATTTTGCGCTACGCTGATGATGCCACTCTGATAGCCAAGAATGTGGATGATCTGCAAGCTCTATTAATGAAAGTTAAGGAGCACAGTAAAAAAAAAAGGGGGGGGGACTACAATTAAATGACAAGAAGACTAAATTAATGAAAATGGGTATAGCAACCAGCCTCAGAACTGAAAATGAAGAGACTGAAGTGGTGGATAGCTTCTGCCTTTTAGGATCGACCATCAACAGTAAAGGATCCAACAGTCAAGAAATACACTGCAGACTAGCACTTGGTGGGGTTGCAATGAAGGCCTTGGAAAGGATATTTAGATGCCTACAAAGATTAGAATCATTTGGACAATAGTCTTTCCTGGGACACTCTATGGATATAAAAGCTGGACTTTGAAGAACCAAGATAGAAAAAGTATTGATGCTTTTGAACTTTGGTGCTGGGGAAGACTTTTGATACCATGGACAGCCAGGGAAACAAACAAATGGATCATAGAACAAATCAATCCAGAATTTTCACTCAAGGCACAAATGACCAGGCTCAAACTATCATACTCTGGACATTTTATGCGGAAACCCAGCTCCCTTGAGAAGTCCATAACGCTGGTGAAAGCTGAAGGAAAGAGGATGACCAGCAGCAAGGTGGATGGACTCGATTACAATAGCAATGCATGGACCATTGAGAGACCTTAAAGGCTAAGGTGAAGACATCATCCTGGAGAGAATCTATGTGGTTGCTAAGAGTCGACACCCACTTGATGGCATTTAATCAATCAATCAGGTAGCAAGCTGAAAGAAAGTGTATCCACCATCTCTGCTGAGGTGCCTGCCACTCAAGGCTGGCAGGCTGCAACTAATTTGGTTGGTCACAAGTTGAGCAAACAGACACATGGCTCCTCTCATAAGCTGATACTCTGCTCTTACACACACTTCCTTGGAAGTAAGCAGAATTTATTTCAATGAGATTAAAATAATCTCATTAGACACTGTCTCTATATGAAACTGCAGATTACAGACGAGTCTGATGAAGTGCAAGAAATAGCACATATGAAGGGAGGAGGATATTAGCCACACTAACAGTCTGACTAAAAGAAAGAAGGTGCTCTCAGGATTTTGGATTAAGAATACATTTAGTATGGGGGTTTGAGCAACCAGGAAAATTCAGTGTGGTTGGATTGCACTTACAATCTGCTGTTTCTTATCCCTGCCATCCAATATGGACTATTTCTACCAAACCTGGTTTAGTGTTCTGGATCAACTGTTTGTATCTTTGCTTTTCCAATCTAGTTTGGATGCATCACTATATGTCTGTAGAACAGGACATTAGTTTTTGAAAATAGTTACTCTAGGGGTTAAGGCCATTGTGACTGGGGGTGGTTGGAATAGACGTCCTGTGAAGACCCATTTTTAAGAACACCTGAGTTATTGGCCACATTTGCACATAACACAAAACAGTGGGTCCAATGGGCCCACAGTTCCTCTCCCCCCTCACCCTACTCTCCCATCCAAATTCAGATGTCACGGAGAGCTCAAGACTGCAGAGAGGAGGGGAACTGACTGCCTTGGCTTCCTTCTTTACTGAAGGACAGCCCTGGCAGCCAATAGCCGCTGGAGTGAGGGAGGAGCTTCCTCCCTCAAGATGCCTCTAAATGCCAATTGCAGGGGAGCAACAACAGGAGAGAGGGCATGCCCTCACCTCTTGCCTGTGGGCTTCTCAGAAGCATCTGGTGAGCCACTGTGAAATGGGATGCTGGGCTAGATAAGCCTTTCGCCTGATCCAGCAGGGCTGTTCTTACAATATGTTCTCAACTCTGGCTGAGATGCAGCCAGACTGCAGTGCCACTTTAGGACCTAATGCTGGCACTGCAGAACTGGAGGTCCAGGTGGGAAGCCTCAGTGCAAACTGAAGGTACACATCAGAATCTGGGGAAGGAAAGTGCAGGTCCATTTTCTGTTGTGACTGCAGTTGCCTGCATTCAGATGTGCAGGTTTTGAAACCAGAGGTCCCTTCACCTCTGGTTTCGTGTTATTTGCAAATACAGCCATGTAAATTAAAATGAAACTACAAGTACAAGAATAAATAAATATTAACTGCTTATTAAATTCTAGAGGGACAAAATCCTTGTGTGTATGCAGTATACAAAGTTTTTCTCCCTCAATTTGGTAGTCTATATTTTAAAAATAAAAGGAGGCAGTGGAAGTTCCCAGAGACATAGGTTTTGGGAAGTATATAAATACGTTAAATAAAATAAAATAAATAAAGCACTTTTAAGTCCCAATGATTTCAAAAGAAGAGAATTAAGTGTACGGTTAACCCTCCCACTGAAATCAATAGAGCTTAAGGTGTCTGCGGTTTGGCGGGATTGCACCCAGAAGAGTACAATGTGGCTGGATTGCACTTACATTTTGAGCCCTTTCTCACGATCAGAGAAAGGGCTCCAAAAGGGTGAGAAGAGAAAGCCTCAAAACACTTACTTCCCCTGCAGATGATAATCTCTCCCTTGGTGAGCGAGCAGATCTCTTTCCCAGACGATTCCCAGCTCCTGCTGGCAGCAGAGAGTTTCTGGGGCTGGGAAGCCCCCAGAAGCTCCATAATGCACTGTGTGAGCGTGTTGTGCATTATGGGGAGCCTCACAATGCCAGTCGGAAGGATACTTGTGTGCCGATGCAGCACAGAGCCGTGTGGCACTGACACAGGATACATTAGCCCAGGTTAAACTGTGGTTAATAGCTGAGGCACCCGACAGGGTTTGCCACCGTGCTGCTGCCAGGAGCCGTGCAATTCCCAGCAGTTCACGCCTGCAAGCAAAGCCGGGCTGGGCTTTCCTAGCCCCGGTTTGCCTGTGTGTGTGAATAGCCCCTTTGATTCTCTTGCAACCTCATTAAATGCTTCTTGCACCAAACTGGCTCTTGGCATTTTATAGTCAATACAAGGATTCTCAAAGTCTGGAGGCAGACAACAGTTTATCCAGAGAGTTTAATATGATGCAATAAGCCACTGCTGATTATGGAATAAGCACTTTTTTCTTTTTCTTTTTTGTCTCACTGTTCACTCTGGTCAAATAGGTTTTGTGGGGTTTCATACTACTACTTGAAACAAAATAAATAAGTATCCATTTGCAACAATTCTCTCTGTTATCTTCAACGGTTTTAGGGCCAAACTGGATGAGAGAGTGAAAATCTGTGATCAAATTTCCCATAATGTTTTTTCTAATTAAAGCAGCTGAAGGAGCATTCATCTCAGGACCACAGTGCTGGGGGAAGAGGCATTTTAACTCTTTTACCTGTATTACTTTCATAATGTAAATCACCTTCCCTAGGTTGCTATTTGACCTATCCTGGAAAATTTATGGATGCCCCTAAAATCAGGTTGCTTACCTGTAACCAATGATCTTGTCATGATCCATTGCAATCATAACAATGGGTTCTGTGCCTGTGCAGGACCATTCAGGCAGAATTGACTAGCTCCCCAAAGCTTTTAGCCCTGCCCCTTGCACGTGGTGCATTTCCTCAGTTTGGGCAGGCTAGCGTTTTTTACTCAGTTCCTGGAGGACCGACAGTGGAGTCCAAATATTGTATGGCAGCAGTGTACAGTTCCACAAGGTAAGTAGTGTCTCTTTTACTCTGCAAACATACATTTTGATACTTCGCATACGGCAGTGGGGCCAGCAGGAGGATCTTATGACTGCAACAGATCACTACCAGATCAATGGTTACAGGAGAGCAACCTGTTTATCTGGATCATGATCCATTGCAGTCATATGAATGGGGGACTAACGAGCTGTCAGTCTGGAGGTGGGCATAGTATGTTTAAGGTAAGACCCTTTTCAGCACATTCATCCCGAAGTTGTCCTGAGCTACAGAGCAAAGGTCCAAGGCATAATGCTTGACAGGTATGATCAGAGGCCCAAGTAGCTGCAGTGTAGATGTCCCTGAACCTGATTCCTGCCATGTGGGCAGCAGAGGTAGCATAAGCCCTAGTAAAGTGGGCCCGTATAGACTTTGGAGGGCCCACTTTTTGGTGCTTGTAAGCCAAAAAAAATCAACTACATGATCCAGTGCAAGAGTCTCCATCTTGATATTTGGCAACCTTTCATGTTATCCTTGTAACTCACAAAAAGCCATTTTGTCTTTCTATAGGGCTTGGTCAGTTTCAAGTAGAAGAGGAGAGCACGTCTCACATCCAGGGAATGCAGCAAGCGCTCGAGAGGCATTGTGGGATTCTGGAAGAAAGTAGGTAAGACTATGTCGCTATTAATGTGCAAGTCAGAGGCCACTTTGGGCCTGAATTCGGGGTCAATGTGAAGCACAACTTTGTCCTCATGGAATTTTGCATAGGGGACATTTATACATAATGAACTTGCTGACACAGTGAGCCAACGTTATGGCTAACAAAAAGGCCATCTTGCGAGTCACCAATTTTGAAGGTGCCCTGGCCATGGGCTCAAATGGAGGCTCCGTCAGGGCTGAAAGGACGAGGTATAGGCTCCATTGGTCAGTGGGACGCTGGATAGGCAGGTAAACGTTGTTTAACCCTTTAAGGAATCATTTCGAGTCCAGATGAGAGAAGACGATTTTACCATCCCATTTGGGATGGCAAGGAGAGAGAGCAGCCAGGTGTACTTTGATGGAGACATTGGCCAGGTTACTGTGTTTCAGAAATGTGAGATAGAGCAAGACTTCTCAGGAAGTAGCAGCACTAGGCAGGAAACGGTGTTCCTGAGCATAAAGTCTGAACTGCTTCCACTTGCTGTTGTAGTTTACACGAGTAGATTTCTTTCGGTCATTAAGGAGGATGTCAGTCAAGAGTTTATCCTCCACGCAGTCAAGTTTAGAGTTTTTAGGTCGGGGTGGTGTAGCCTTCCGTTTTCTTGTAGGAGAAGATCCTCACGTTGGGGCAGATGCCTGTGGCGACCCTTCGACAGTCTGAGTGCCTGTTGAAACTATGTCTGCCAGGGCCACCATGGAGCAATCAAGATGCAGTCTGCAAACTCCTGAAGGATTTTCACTAGTACCATGTTTAGCAGAGGGTAGGGTGGAAAGATGTATAGAAACCATCGACCCCAGTCAAACTGCAAAGCATCTTTTCTGGAGCCTTGACTGATGCTTGCCCTCAAGCAATACTGGGGACACTTTTTGTTTGTGGGCATAGCAAACAGGTTGATTTCTGGTGTACCCCAGGCCCGTAACAACAGACAGAGGTATTAAAGAGATTTCTGTACTAGGCGGTATAGAAATGCAATAAATAATAAAGGTTGATCTCCCATTTGTGTTGCTGCGGATAAAATGAGGACCTGCTGAGATGGTCCGCCAAGGTGTTCTCCACTCCTTTGATGTGGATTGCAACCAGGCCTATCTGTCATGGTATGGCCCAGTTCCAAATTTGCAGGCTGAGCATGCAGAGGGAGCAGGACACTGTCCCTCCCTGGTGGTTTAAGTAGGAGATAGCCGTAGTGTTGTCTAGGCTGACTTGGATGTGCTCACTTGCCAGGGATGGCTGAAAGGATTTGAGAGCCTGCAACACCACCAGGAGCGCCAAGAAGTTGATGTGCATCTGGCATTGGCTTGGAGACCATAGTCCCTGAGCTCAAAGATCCCTGCAATGGGCTCCCCAGCCGCATAAGGATGCATCCGTCATGAACCGTGCAGAAGGTTGGGATACCTGGAACGGGGCTCCAGACAGCAGGTTGATCTGTTTTGTCCACCATCGTAGGGACACTAGGATTGCTATTAGCATCTGTGTAATGTCTACATTTGGATAAAACATGGAGAGAAACCAAAGTTGGAAACGTAGGAGACACAGCCTGGCACAGTGGAGTTGCACAAAGCCATGAGTCCCAGCAGCTTCTGTACTTCATGGGCATTTTGTGTGGGTTGGCCCATGAATGAAGTTACGAGTGTCTTGATGTGGAGGAAGTGCTCCTCAGGAAGGAATGCACATTGCAACTGTGCATCGAGGACTGCCCCTATGGAGTCCATGCGCTTGGCTGGCTCCAGTCTGGATTTTGACTAGTTGACTTGAATGCCCAGTTCTTTGAGTAAATTCAGGACTGTCAACACCTGCAAATCGAATTTGCTTTTTTGTCTGCCTGTCAAAGGCCAGTTGTCTAGGTAGGAGAAAATGGCTATGCCTTGTGTTCAAAGGTGAGCGACAATGATGGCCATGCATTTCGTAAATACACGGGGAGCCATTGCCAACACAAAAGGTAGGACATTGTATTGGTAGACATGATGACCCACCGTAAACTGTAGGTATTGTCTGTGGTTGGTTTGGATCCTGATGTGGAAGTACGCATCCGGGAGATCCAACGCTGCGAACCATTCCTCCTCGTGGAGAAGAGGAACGATGCTCTGCAGTGTCACCATGTGAAACTTGCACACATCTACATGATGGTTCAGCCACTGTAGGTCCATTATTGACCTCAGTCCCCCATTTTGTTTGGGGATCTGGAAGAAATGGGAGTAAAACCCCTGCCAGTGAACTGTCCACCGAACAGGCGATATTACCCCCTTGTCCAAGAGAGTCTGAACTTCATCCATCAGTAGTGGGGATGCAGGCCTGTACTTGATCCCAACGAATGCCGGAAGGGTCTCAAACTCTGTGGCATAGCCCATTTGGATTATGCGAAGGACCCAAAAATCTGATGTTATGTTGCGCCATGCGAAGGCATGACTCACCAGCCTGATGTTGGAGGTGGCTATGAAGGTTTTTCAAAGTAAGGTAGATGGTAGAGACTCTTGGGTAAGGTGAATCAGTGGACTGGCCCCCTGATCAAAGATGCTGCTTGTTGGAATCAGCAGGTTTAGGGCAGTGAGGCCCTTTACTTCTGGTTAGGAGGTTTTCTCCTGAAACACTGATAAGGTTTGCAGAAGTCCCTCTTGTCGGATTGTTTATATAAATATTGCCATCGGCCTTATTGGCAGTACTTAGACATGATGATTGAGCAGGTGTCGAAAATGTTTTTGCCATTGACTGACTTTTTAATGACATCTGACCATAGCGACATCTGTTGTCTCACAGAAAAGACCCTTCCCATGGAAGGGCAAATTTTCTACTCTGTCCCTATGTCGGGCTGCAGCGTGGTAGACCATAGCCAGGCATGCCTCCTCAGTGCAATAGCTCCCGCTAGAGTTCAAGACTCTGTCTCCACTAAGTGCTTGGCATTGGCCAAATGTTGGCGAGTAAGAAGTGTCACTCTGGTATGTATGTCATTAAACTTTGCCAAGAACTCCTCTGGCGAAAGGTCAACTTGTTGTTAGAAGAGTGTGTATATTTGGCAAAGCAGGCCACATAAATTAGCAATTTTTACTCCCAGACAATACACGGGATAAGTTTTTCGTCCTAAGACATCTAACTTGCAACCCTCTTTGTCCCCTGAGGTAGTGTGCCATCTACCAGATTTAGAGGAAGATGCACAATCTACCACAATTGAGTTTTTTGGGGGATGTTTCAGGAGGAAATCATCCTCATCTTCCTGAATCCTATACAAATTCTCCAGATGCTTAGAGGTCGGAGCCAAAGTTTGCAGGGTTTGCCATGCAGATTTGGCCGCTGTGGATATAACTGGCAGGATAGGAAGATGTACTGACTGGGTCGAAGCTGTGCAGTTGAGGAACTTGTAAAGTGGATCCTCTATGTCGAGAGGTTGCTTTTTCTTTTTTAGTTCCAGTCCAAGTGCCAGTGCCATTTCAGAGATTTGTCAATGGTACAACCACATCTCTTCATTCAAAAAAACATTGTTGGAGGGTACCATCTTGAGATGCGGATCATCAGAATGATCGGACGAAGTTGAAGAACTGGAAGAGTCAGAGTCCTAATCCTCTGTTAGTATCACGGTGTGAGGTCCAGAAGGGGCAGGGACCTTCTTTTTGGACACTGTTTGCGTGGTGGAGGAAGTCGTGTCAAGGACTGTAGTTTGGGTTGTTTGGCTTTTAAGGAGTTGAGACCGAGACATCTCCGTGGTCTAAGTGGACATGCAGGAAAGTAAGATTGGACTTTTCGGTACTGTGTCAGTTTCTAGAATTGGAGGGGTAACCTGCGTCAATATCAAAGTCAGAACCAGAGTCAGCATCAGCAACGTGGTAACTTGAGTTTATGTTAAGATCACCAACGTGATTGGGGCAGGCAGTTCCGGAGGAGGAATGACTTGGGTGCTGTTGGAACCATCGATGTCAACAGCTAATGTCGAGCCTTCCAAAGTTTGTAATCTTGGTAGTCTGAAGGAAGGTGTCATGGCTCAGACTTCTGACTCAGAGGAGTCAGGGCAGGAACGGGAGGATTTGCCTGCTGGTGAGGGCTCAGAGGCACAGCAACAGGACTTGGAAGGGAGCCCAGACTCTCAGGGGCATATCTAGGGGTAGGGCAGGCAGGGCACGTGCCCCGGGCGCCACTTGAAGGGGTTGCCATTTTGTAAAATTAATTTTTTTTAAAAAAATGGCTGCCAAAAACAAAATGGCCACCGTGCATGCTCAAATGGCCTCTGTGAGGCTCTAGGTCATGCCAAGCTTTGCAGAGGCCATTTGAGCATGTGCAGTGGCCATTTTGTTTTCAGTGGCCTTTAAAAAAAGAAGAAGATTATTTTTAAAAACGGCCACTGCACATGCTCAAATGGTCCCTGCGAGGCCCTAGAGGCCAGCGGGGTGAGGGGGAATCTTTGCAAACCCCCCCAGCCTTTAGGAAGCCCCCCAAAGGGGCTACGGGTAAAAATAATAATAAATATATAATATAAGACACTGTACACATATTCAGATTGGCACTATGTACAGAGAATCAGGGCTTGTGAATACTGAGCTGATTCTTAAGAGCTAGGATTGTATTCATTTGCTCTTACTTTGCTTCTTGTGATAAGTGAGTTAAATGTGATGTCTTGCTAATATGGCTATTAATGGTGAGTTTGTCTTTGAATCAGTGTGAAACCCTTAATATTAAGGCCCACTGGGAGTTTCTTGCTCTCTTTCTCTCATTTTAACTGTCTTTCTGAAAGACTAGAATATATTCCAAGCAGTGACAGTTTACTCTGCATATCCTTTAATTATTTTCAGAGTATCTGGGAAAAGTCAAATTCTCCATTGATTTTAAAAACTTATGTAATGGTGATGCTACAATGCATAGTAGAGAATTAGACAGGCACTTCTGTTTAGTTTTCCAAGTACACCTCCACATAGTATTTGGGTATTTCATGAGCCCCCACATACTGAAATTTGTAGTTTTCCAGCATTTTTTGGTCTGGCTAAGTCCACTGCTAAATAGTTTTTGAAATATTAAAAGATTAATGAGCCTGACTTGTATTTTTCAGCTAATATTATGGTAAAGTTATCTGAAAGATGGGTGTCAGATGCTTGGACAGGGGGTGCAATTTCAGTGTTTGCCCTAGGCGCTATTTTCCCTAGATACGCCTCTGCAGCTGAGGATTCGCAACAGCTGCCAGACATGATTTCTGATGGGGAGGAGCCTGGGATTTCACCTGTCTTGAGAAGACAGCTCAAGAGGGAGGCTCAGTGGAAGTCACGCAGGTGCAGGAGATCACTAGAGAGGAAGCCGAAGTGCTGACTCAGAGAAGCCTGATTTGCTGCTGATTCTCTTGAACCCTATATATTTGGTACTCTCTCAATTGCTCAGGGCTGTTTGCAACGTTTCACTGGCTGCAATAGACAGTGTGTTATTTGAATACCAAAACTTTGTCCGAGTTCTAGTTTGCCTTGTTTGTGCTTTCCTGCTTTGTTCTGTTAATTCCTTGCTTCTGTCGTCCTTTGCTATTTTCATTCCTTTGCTCGATGTTTTCTTTCACTTATTACTCAGTTATTGTTAGAGGGGGGTACCTAGTGCAGTTCAGGGGACTGAATTCATTTCCTGTTTTCTTTGTGAGCCTTTTATTTTTCACTCGTGCAGTTCCGCTGCCACTTTCTGTTAACTCACCGGGGAGTGCTGAATAGGGATGTGCAAGGGTCCAGACTGGTCCGGACCGGCACGAGGGGGGCGGTCTACCTTTAAGGGCGGGGGGTAGAACTTACCCCTCCCGCCGCTCTTCCCCCTCCGGTGCTGCATTTTAAATCGAAGTTTTCGGGGCGGCAGCGTTCCTCCCTGCCACCGTCGTTGCCCGGAAGATGCAGTAATACAAGCACGCATGCGCGCCCGTTGTCGCCATGCACGCGCCGGCGACAGGCACACACGCACCGCAACGCGTGCTTGTATTACTGCATCTTCCGGGCAACGACGGGGGCAGGGGCGGCAGGGAGGAACGCTGCCGCCCCGAAAACTTCGATTTAAAACGCAGCACCGGAGGGGGAAGAGTGGCGGGAGGGGTAGGTTCTACCCCCCGCCCTTAAAAGGTAGACCCCCCGCAGTGCCGGACCGCCGGACCGGTCCGTTTCCGAACCGGTTCGGAGGCCTCCAACATGGTCTCTGAACCGGTTCGTGCACATCCCTAGTGCTGAAGGGGGTTGTAAATCCTGTTGGGTTAGCCGAGCTAACAGATTTACGACAGCAGTCCTGGGGAAGGAAAGTATGCAGCATCTCTGCCACCCCCCTCTCAAGAAGTAAACCTTGAGTGGTTACGTATTCTCCGGCTGCCCTCCAGACATGTGGGCTTGTAGGTTGTGGTGTTGACAGTCAGCTTGCTGTGTGGAAAGGCTGACAAAATCAAAGCCCCTGGCGTCTTCAGCATCAACAAAGTTATGCCATCATCCTCAACAAAGCTATGCCATTGTCCTCGGTATTTAGCCTATGGTTCAAAAACCCATAAATGGTGGAGCTCGAAGGCATGCTTTCGCTCAAGTCTAGTAAGTTCAATAATCATTGGGCATCACCCAGTCCCAAGATGGCTTCCATGTCATTGTCTTCGACCTGCTAACTCTACTAATTTGGCAAAGAGGCACCTTCTAACGTGGTGATTCTCTTTATTTAGCAGGAGGAGAATAACTGGCCCTATCCACCCCCAGCACAGTAGCTGCAGTGACTGTTGTTGGTGTCTATCTTATGTTACTTTTTAGATTGTGAGCCCTTTAGGGACAATCCATCTTATCTTATTTAATTATTATTTCTCTGTGTAAACTGCCCTGAGCCATTTTTGGAAGGGCAGAATAGAATTCGAATATAAATAAATAAATAAATAAATAAATAGGTGTGAAAGGAAATTGGTGAAGGACGAGAAGCTTGTGAAATTGGGTGAACCGCTGGAGAAGGTGACTGCCTCGGCGTTGAGGCCAGTGAAAGGGAACGCTCTTGATGGCGAGCGGAGTATGTTGTAGTATTGCCCTCGATGTCGACGCAGATGTCAAAGCTCGGTGTCGAATCCAGGATCACAACATCAAGGATCGCAAGACAGGGATAAGGCATTGCGGGCACTGACTGGAGCGCCTTCGGAGAAAGAGAAGCATGGGACGTAGTCTCAGTGGAGGTCTTCAAACTTTTCAGCCAGTGCCTCATGTGAGGGGGCTGCCCATTGGCATCAAAGCCTCAATGCTGGGACTTATGTTTCTTCTGACAGGAAGACTCCAAAAGCGGTTTGGTAAAAGTTGCCGCAGAAGTCTGGGTCGAGGATTTAGAATGTGCGGCAGAAGTCCTTGACAACTGACTTCAGTACCGTGCTCGATGCTGACTTAATTTTCCCGATGTCGAGGGCATGGGAGATTTTGGTATTGTGGTGCTAGGGCAAAGCACTTCATCATAATGAACTGCCCTCAGTCGTAGCACTCTGTTCTTTCTTGTTTGGTGAGAGGAAGTTAAACAGATCTTACAGGTGGAAGTATTGTGCTCTTCACTCAAACAAAGTAAACACAAGTCATGATCACCTGCTGATGGGAGTTTAGCGTTGCAGTGAATGCAGCATTTAAAAGTCATTTTTGTATCCATTATGGGATTGGGAAATAAGGATTTAAAATACTCAAGCGTATGTTCGAAGTCCGAGTCCATCCAAAGTCTTAGCCGAATAAAATGTTTGTTCATTTTCGTCAAAGTTAAGGGATTTAGAATAAGAATTGTCTGGTCCAGCCCAAGGTGGTAACACGTTATTAACTAATCTTTTTACCTTTTTTCTAACAGAAAACTGTTCCGGTCCGAGAAGTTAACTGTCTGAGATCAGAAAGGAACTGAGGAGAAAACACTAGCCCACCCAAACTGAGGAAATGCACCACATGCAACGGGGGGTGGGGGTGGGGGTTAATCGCTTTGAGGAGCTAGTCAATTCTGCCTGAAAGGTCCAGCACAGGCACAGAACCCATTCTCATGGCTGAAACGGATCACGATCCAGATTATAAGTTTCCCCTGGTGAGATAAATAGCAAGGTAAGTGGGGTTACATCAGGAAATGACACAGGAAACAGTTAGTGCTGCTCTTCCCCAGAACCATAGTCCTAATCCCACACACAAGCTGTTTTTAAAAGAGGTTTTTAAAAGACAGATCAAATCATGGCCCTCCAATGTCTCATTCAGTTTTGCCTTTAAAAGCCATTGTCTGTCTCCTGCTAAAGATTATCAGAAGCTACAATGCAACCTACATTTCATTGTCATGTAGCTCCCATATCACACTACAGTTTTTCCTAGTTACAGTCTTGCAATGCTGCCTAATTCAGTCCAATAGATCAGTTTACAATTGTTTGAGGGGAGTGCATAAAAGTTTACAGTAATACTTACTCAGTGATGTTGTTATCTTGTGGCAATTTGTTCAAAGTCATAAACACACAGTTGACAAGAACAACACATGTTATGAATGTCATGAATAATGTAAATAATCAGTTAAGGAAATGACATTTCACTGAAAAATACAAAAGTACTAATACATTCAACATTTATTAATATACGTAGTAAAAGGTGAATCATCAGACAAATATGACTAATACTTTTATTTATTTATTTATCAAATTTATATACCGCCCAAACTTTTGTCTCTGGGCAATTAACATAAAACAATTAAAACACATAAAAAGTTAAAACAATTCAACAATTTAAAATCAATCACAAAATTAAAACCAACAAATTTTTAAAAGCTGAGAGAGCTTGGTTGAAAAGATGGGTTTTCAGATTTTTATTTTTTTTTAATTTGCCAGAGATGGGGAAGATCATATCTTAGTAGGGAGCGCATTCCACAATCTCGGGGCAGCAACCAAGAAGGCCTGTCTCTGTGTAGCCACCAGACAAGTTGGCAGTAACTGGAGACGGGCCTTCTCAAATGACCTCAATGGGCAGTGGGGTTCATAGTGAAGAAGACGCTCTCTTAAATACCCAGAGCCAAAGCTGTTCAGGGCTTTATAAGTTATAACTAGCACTTTGTATTTTGCCCTGAAACCTATTGGCAGCCAGTGTAGCTCCATCAGCAAAAGAGTAATGTGGTTTCGCCAAGATGACCCAGAGACCAACCTGGCTACCACATTCTGAACCAACAGAAGTTTCTGGACTATGTACAAAGGCAGCCCCATGTAGAGTGCATTACAGAAGTCAAGTCTGGTGGTTACCAACAAATATACCACTGTTTTGATGTCATTGATCTCGAGAAACGGGCGCAGCTGGTGTATCAGCTGGAGCTGATAGAAAGCACCCCTGAGTCCGACCACCGCCTCAACCTGAGAAACCAGAGAGAGATGTGAATCCAGAAGTACCCCCAGACTGCGAACCTGTTCCTTTTGGGGAAGTGTGGCCCCATCTAGAACAGGTAGATTAAAATTGTCTCTAGAGTTCTGACTCCACACAATAAGTACCTCTGTCTTATCTGGATTCAGCTTCAGTTTATTCTCCCACATCCAGCCCATTACTGCTTTCAGGCAGGCATCTAGGGAGGATATGCCAGCTCCTGAAGAAGCTGACATGGAGAAGTAGATGTGGGTGTCATCAGCATATTGGTAAAACCTGGCTCCAAATCCCCTGATGATCTCTCCCAGCGGTTTCATGTAGATGTTAAAAAGCACTGGAGAGAGTATGGAGACTTGAGGGACACCATACTTAAGCTCAGATTTTGAAGAGCAACAGTCTCCAATTGACACCATCTGGAATCTGTCCGAGAGGTAGGAACGGAACCACTGTAAAACAGTGCCTCCCACCTCCAACACCCTCAGATGTTCCAGAAGGATACTATGGTCGATAGTATCGAAAGCCGCAGAGAGAGCCAAAAGGACCAACAGAGTCGCACTTCTTCTGTCCATTGCCAATTGGAGATCATCCATCAGGCCGACCAAGGCAGTCTCCACCCCATTGTATGCCTGAAAACCAGTTTGAAATGGATCTAGATAATCAGTTTCCTCCAAGACCGCCTGGAGCTGAGAGGCCACCACCCTCTCAATTACCTTGCCCAGCCATGGGAGGTTGGAAACAGGCCTATAATTGCTCACCTCTGAGGGATCTAATACAGGCTTCTTTAGAAGAAGTCTAATTGCCTCCTTAAGACAAGGAGGCATACTGCCCTCCCTCAGAGAAGCATTTATGATTTCCACCAGGCTGCCTACAACAGCCTCCCTGCTAGATAGAACAAGCCATATTGGACAAAGGTCAAGAGAACAAGTGGTAGGCCTCATCACTCCAAGCAGCTTGTTCACATCCTCAGGAGTCACAAACTGAAACCAATCCAGTCAAATCGCATAAGTGGAGTTGTTGGAAACCTCCAGTTTAGACATCAAATTAATTGTGGAGTCTCCATCTAAGTCGGCCCGAATCCGAGAGATTTTATCTGTGAAAAATTCATTAAACACATCGCAGCGGGTAACTGATGACTCCAAATTCTGGTTCAAGGGAGGGGGAGCAGATATTAGTCCCCTCACAACCCTGAACAACTCCGCTGGACATGAACTCGCAGAGGCAATATGGGCAGAAAAGAACCGTTTCTTTACCACATGTATTGCCTGAGCATAGATCTTTAAATGTGATCTATGTCGTAATCTGTCGGATTTGATTCGAGTCTTTCTCCACTTGCGCTCCAGTTGCCTACCTTGCTGCTTCAGCCCCTGTAGATCTTCCGTATACCAAGGGGCCAATTTTGAAGCAGGTCGGGGGGTACGCTTAGGAGCAATCGTGTCTGCTGCCCTGGTGAGCAAGTTGTTCCAATTCTCAACCAGGGTATCAACAGGATTACCGGCAAAGCCAACATTGAATCCCTCCATGACAATGGGGAAATCACAGGAGTCCCCACCCACAGAACACCACCCTGATCAGAGTAAAAGACCATATCAAGAGTGTGACCTGCAATATAGATCGATCCTGAGACCGTTTGGGATAGGCCCATAGTTGTCATGGCCACTATGAACTCCTGAGCTGCCCCGGACAAATTGGTCCCCAAGTGAACATTGAAGTCCCCCAATACCAAAAGTCTGTGAGACTCCAACACAAGTTCCACAACCAAGTCCTTGAGCTCAGTAAGGGATTCCGTTGGGCAGCCAGGCGATCGGTACACCAACAGAAGTCCCAATCTATCCCTGGTCCCCAAACCTAAGTACACACATTCAATATGGTCTGATACCCTAACAGGGACCCTGGTATGGGAGATATTATCCTTATAGACCACAGCCACTCCACCTCCCCGCCCACGTCCCCTCACCTGCTCCTCTACAGAGTATCCTGGTGGGAGAAGCTGAGACCAGACTGGACCACTAGCCTCACACGGCCTCCTCCAACCAACCACAGCACTTATTAGTGCTGTGCTTTTTTAAAATAACATGAACTTTTAAAAACACATTTCCCCCCAAAGCAAGATAAAAAAGAACAGAACAGAAAATATGCATTTTTGGATGAAAATAATAACAGACAAAGAATGACCTCAAATTTGAGGAACAAAGAGAAAGGTAGAAGCATATCAATAACTGTAGACAATTAGAAAGATACACATTTGTACCTAGGAGGTACATACTCACTTGCAGTTCTTCCTTGTTTTTTATTTAATAAAAACTTTATTAGAACAAAATTTACATTGCAGAAAAAATTGATCCAAACACAAACAGCAAAACATCATACAACAAACCCCGATTCATCAATCCATTCACACTCTCATGATGTCTGGGGGAAGAAAACAACCATAATTCTCCAATTGGTGTAAAGAATGAAATCTAACAGATTAAATAAAAAACGTTATTTGTGGTCTGCTTGCATGGGACTGAATAATATGGGTTAACTTTTCTGAAATCGTGATATGCCATAAGTTCTTATACCAGATATCCATTGACATGTACTGATTTTTCCACTGCTTGGCTATAGCTAACCTGGCAGCAGTTACCATAAACACTATTTTTTTTTTAATGATACATCACAATTGACCCCAGAAAAACAGGTTGCTTACCTGGAACAGGTGATCTGGTAGTGGTTCCATACATTCATAAGGACTGGGTTCTGCGCCTGCGCAGACCATACTTCGGATAGAATTCTCTAGCTCCTCGCGACGCCCTACCGCCGGCAGTGCATGGCTGCAATACCCTTAAACGGTGGTTAGGTGTCCCCTTTCCTCAGTTTCTTGGTGCCCCCTTTCCTCAGTTTCTTGATGCCATTCAGTGTGACTGAGGACGACTGGCACTATGATCTTTAGTAGAGTCAGACAGTAGGTTAGATAGAAAATTGTTGCTAAGCAATCAACGTAGCTTAATCCTCTTGTTCACCCCAAATATGCAGCGGGGATGGACGGGCGGGTCTTATGAATGTATGGAACCACTACCAGATCACCTGTTACAGGTAAGCAACCTGTTTATCTGGATAGTGGTTCCAACATTCATAAGGACTCGGTGAATCACAAGCTGTTAAGTATGGATTGGGTGCATGAAGCTACGGTAGGATTCTCTTTAAAACCGCCCATCCAAATTCAGCCGCAGCTGCTAATCTAATGTCCAAAGCATAATGCTTGATGAAAGTCTGGTGTGACGCCCATGTGGCTGCCACACAAATGTCCTGAAATCTAATGCCCGACAGGTGTGCTGCAGAGGTTGCATATGCCCTGGTGGAGTGTGCCCGTACTTTAGAGGGCGGATCAACGTTCTGTAATTCATAAGCCTGCCTTATCTAATCCACCAGCCAGAAAGCTAACTTCTGGTGGGATGGGGGCTGTCCCCTATATCGGCACTTTTCACAAACGAATAGAAGTTTCATCTTACGCACTCGCTGTGTAGCTTTCAAATAGTACAGTAGCAACCTTCTTACATCTAGAGAATGCATTGCTTTGTCGTTGCATCTCTGGATCCTAAAAGAAGGTTGGCAAGACTATATTTGCATTGAGGTGGAAATCAGTGATAACCTTTGGTCTGAAGTCCGGGTCTAAACGCATTATCACACAGTCGGGGTGAATCACAGTGTATGGTTCATCAATCCGGAGGGCCCCGAGTTCACTCACTCTTCTTGCTGTGGTTATTGCCACTAAGAATAAAGTCTTAAGAGCTGTTAACTTCAATGACGCTGAGGCCATGGGCTCAAAAAGGGCTTCTGTCAGTGCCCCTAGCACCAGTGAGAGGCCCCATTTCTAAGCTGGCTGCCAAACAGGTGGGTAAAGATTATTTATCCCTCTGAGGAAGTCCTTGCATTTAGGATGCATGAAAACAGTCTTGCCATTCCAACCTGTGTGCCATGCTGACAAAGCTGCCATGCGAACCTTTATGGACACATTAGCTAACCCCACTCTCTTCAATGAGGTGAGATAAAGGAGCACTTACTTAAGTTCAGCCTTCTTTGGTTGAAATTGATGTTCTCGCGCATAGGCGGTAAGTCTATGCTACTTAGCATTGTAGTTCTTTCTCGTAGATTCCCTACGAGTGTTCAAAAGGATCTTCTTCAGAAACCTATATTCCAAGCTGTCAGGTTTAGTACTGACAGGTTGGGGTGGAGGCTCTGGCCCTGATTCTGTGAAAGTTGATCTTCCTACTTGGGGAGGCGTTTGTAAATTCCCTTCGAGAGTTTGAGTAGCTGAGTGAACCAGGGCTGGTGAGGCCACCAGGGAGCAATCACGATTGCCCACGTACGTTCCTGAAGGAGTTTGGCCATGATCCTGGGAAGGAGCGGAGTTGGTGGATATATATAGAAGAAGCTCTTCACCCATTGAAACTGAAAGGCGTCGCCCTTGGAATGTCTGCCCAGTCCCATTCTGGAACAGTAAGCATCGCATTTCCTGTTGAGTTCTGTTGCAAACAGATCCACCTCCGGCCACCCCCAGGTTGTGAACAGATCCTGAAGGATCTCTGTGTGCAGTTCCCACTCGTGTTGATGCAGTACAATTTCCCTGCTTAACGAATCTGCTAAACAGTTTAGACTCCCCTTGATATGTATTGCTTGTAAGTGGAGGCCGCTTGGAATAAACCAATTCCATATCTGCAAGCACAGGTTGCACAGTGCACAAGATACTGTGCCCCCTTGTTTGTTCACATAGGCTATTGCTGTGGTGTTGTCCATCTGTAGTTGGACCACTGTGTCCCGAAGTTCGTTTCCCAACGTGAGCAAAGCCCTGTATGCAGCTAGTAGCTCTAGGATTTTGCATGTCGCTTTCCTTTCGATTCCACAGACCCTGAGCCTTTCTGACTCCCATGTGAGCCCCCCCTGCCCCTCATGGATGCATCTGTCGTTAGGGTACAAGATGGTAATGGGTTCTTGAATGGCACCCCCTTCAAGAGATGAGTCTCTCTCGTCCACCAACGTAACGATAGCAGAACCTTTCGCGGCAGTAGCAGCCGTTTGGTCTGTGGATCGTGTTTCGGTTGAAAAAGACGGAGGAACCACAGCTGTAACTTGCACATCCTTAACTTTGCATAGGGTACTGTAGTGGTGCATGAAGGCATCAGGCCCAGAAGAACTTGTATTGATCTCGCCCTCTGTAGCGGTGTAACTTGGAATCCTCATACCAAGGCGGCAATTCTTAGGTACCGTTTCTCTGGCAGATACGCCATCTGCTGCAGCATATCTAGACGTGCTCCGATGTATTGTAGGCTTTGCGCTGGGTTCAGATGAGATTTCTTCCAGTTGACCTGGATTCCCAATTCGATTAATAGAGATTTCATAATCTCTATGTCCAAAATTAATTGCTCCCTGGATCTGGCTGTCAGGAGCCAATCGTCGAGGTACGGATATACTGATAGGCCAAAAACCCTTAGGTGCACCACAATGACTGCCATGCATTTTGTGAACACTCTTGGCGCCGTCACTAGTCCGAATGGCAGAACATTGTACTGATAGATCTGCGTCCCTAAGATGAAGCGTAGATATTTTCAGTGGTTTTGCTGTATGCCTACATGGAAGTACGCATCCTTGAGATCGAGCGTTGCAATCCATTCCTCCTCGTGGAGCAGGGGAAGGATGCCTTGCAACATTGTCATGCGGAATTTTTGCACTTCGATTAATTGATTGAGCCAGCATAAGTCCATTATTGGACGGATCCCACCGTCCTTCTTTGGAATCTGAAAGTATCGGGAATAGAATCCCGATTGGTCCTGAGACCACTGAACTGGAGATATGGCCTCCTTCCGTAGCAATTCCTGCACCTCATCCCGTAGGACAGGAGTATCTGGTGTGAACCTCATCCCCTGGAATGGAGGTAGCTCCTTGAACTCTATAGCATAACCTGTCGAAACTATTCGTAAAACCCACCGGTCTGATGTTATGCAGTGCCATGCTTGAGCATGACTGGCCAGTTTGATGGTATTTCCGGCAGGCGACAAGGTGATCTTTTTCCTCGCGCTCTTGTTGGTGTTGAATGTCTCGCAGGGATTCGGGGCCAAGACGTTGTCGGTCAGTGGGCTCTGTAACAGATCAAAGCTGCTGTTTTGGTTGCTGGGACGCTTTATTGCGGCCTTGCTGGTTAGACCGGTTCCGTGGCTGGAACTGACGTCAATTATAACATTGGTACTGGCGCCTATAATCTCTTCGCTCCAGTTGGCTATAGTAACCCTGCCTCTTTTGATAGGGTTGGTACCTCTGATATGACTGGTACCGCGTAGAACTAAATTTTTGGTTCGTGAAGGAGCATGCCGTCTATTTGGATTTTTTCCACTGCTCCATGGTTGTATCAGTGTCATCTGAAAATAGACCTTTTCCTCCAAAAGGCAAAACTTCAATGCGGTCTTTCATATCTTGTTGTAGTTGAGTAGCCCTCAACCAGGCGTGATGCCTCAAAACAACTGCAGATGTTAAAGCACGTGATTCGGACTCAGCTAAGTGCTTTGCATTAACTTGTTGTTGTCTTGTTGTCGTAGTGGTACGTAAAAAGGTAGCTTCGAATTTCTTCAGAAATGTTTCGTGATCCAATGTGGCCCGTTGGTCATACAGAAGTTCCCATAGCAAGTGGGTGTACTTAGCTTGGCAAGCAATATAGTTCACAATCTTTATTGATAGGCAAGCAGTTGAATAAGTCCATCTTCCCAACACGTCTAGTTTGTGTCCTTCCTTGTTTGCCGGGGTCGTATGGTGTTTACCCCCTTTAGTGGTCGTAGCACAGTCTATCACCAATGAGTTTGGTGTGGGGTGCCTTATTAAATACTCATTGTCCTACTCCTGGGCACGGTATAAAACCTCCAGCCGCTTGGCTATACATCACAATTGACCCCAGAACATATATTTACTAATGCTAGCTGGGGACATAATCCTATTTTCTGATTTGTGATCTTACTCATCTTTGTGAATACCTCTGTCCAAAAGTGTAAGACCCTGGGGCAGGTCCACCAAAGATGAAAATAGGTTCTGTTCATCCCACAACCACTCTTAGTGCTGTGCTCTAAAATTTAGTGCTGTGCTCTAAAATTAGACATTTATAAATATGATGAATTTTCATAAGTGGAACTTTAGTTATTGAATTTGTGTTTGTTCTGCATAATTATCAGAAAATGTTGTGAAATCCATGATTAGAACAATCAAGCTATCACAGACTCTGACTTCAAGTAACCTGAGTCACAAAACAAGTTCCTCTCAGGCTCTTAAAATTCTTGCCTTCATTTCCTGAGTAACCACATTCATGCCTGCCCCCAAACCCAGAATTCCTGAAGATGCAAACAAACAAACAAACAAACAAACAAACAAACCCCAACCCCAAAGACTGCCTTCTTAACTCATACCCCAAAGCTGGCCAGTTTACCAGTGTGCCCCACTAGTGATTTCATTCACACAATCAAAAACTGTGTTCTACCCAGGTTTGGGAGCTGTGCGTGTTCCCTGTCTTTGGTTGTCTGGAAGCAAGGTAGGAGGAAAATCTGGGTGGGAGTGGGGGAATCATTTCCACATAAGGTAATCAGGTCTGGACCATGAAAAGAAGCTCATTCATTAGGTCCCCAGATAAACGTTTACTGAGACATACTTCTCAACCTAATATACTCTTTCTGGTTGTGGTAAACTTTGATGACTTTTCCCCCCCTAGAAGATAGAAAAAATGCCCATATGTTATTATAAGTCCCAGTTTTCCATGAATTCATAATATAAAGTAAGAATGAAAAAAACCACAAAAAGGATATAGATGTACCAAAACTTTAATAGCTAGTCTTCTTAGTGGATGGAAAGGACTAAGTAGAAATAAAGCTTTGGTGGCAGTAAAACGAAAGATTCTGTTCCTGGCTGTTAACACCATAAATGACTGTAAAAATATATGTAAATATTGTTTAAATATCACATAGCATTTAGAAAGAGACCAAGTTTAAAAACAACAACCCTACACCTAAGGTATACTGTAATTACTAAGATTTATTTATTTATTAAGTTAAGCTTAATGTAACCTCACAAATACTTACTTCTGGGGGGATACCAAAACATCCTGGAATTGCCAGCAATTACAGCACACAGTTTTTACAGCAAAAACTGTGTGCTATAAATCACCAGTCACCAACAATTACAGTGATTGGGTTTATGGAACACACTAACAAGATCCCCAGCATCAGGACAAACAGAGGCATATAAAACAGGGACACCTGGAATAGCCATTAATTGACATAGGAGAAGTACCCTTGGGGTTACTATGGCAGAGGATTGTTTATGACAGCAGTGAGACTACAAAGAGAGCTTGAGGTCATTCATACAATCAAAATCTGTGTTCTACCCGGATTGGGAGCTAGGGATGTGCACAAAAGCTGTTTGCCCGGTTCGGTTCAAATTCAAACCAGGTTCGAACCAGGAGGGGGAGGTTTGGTTTTGGTTGAACCCCCCTGGTTTGCTTCGAATTTGAACCATTTTGAACTGGTTTGAACCTCCAAAAGTGGATGGGGTGGTAGCTGGTACCCATGGGTACCTACCACCCAAACCCCAAAGCAATCGGACACTTGTACGATTTTTTAATGAACATTTGAAATATTTTTAATTATTTTTCTCATAGGATATAATGTGACTCGAACCAGCCCATTATCCCCTATTGTGGAGCACCTAGGGGCACAAAAGTGGGGTGGGTGGTAGGCACCAAGGGGAATAATGAGGATTCTAGCAAAAGTATAGCTTCACGTCAGGATAAAAGGGGTGGCCAGGAGTGGTGGTGGGTGGTAGTGCCCAAGGGGGGCAAGGAAGCTAATAGAATTATTTGAAAGGAATTGGGCAAAGGGCTGATTTTTAAGTGATTTTTGAAGTTTACGCATCTTTAAGGTTCTTCTTCATAAGGAAGAATGGAGGTTTCAGCAGCCCCATAACTGCACTTGGGGGGTGCTGGGGTGGCCTAGAGGGAGTGCTAGTGTAGTGCACAGAGGGTACCAACCACACCCATGGGTTGCTAACCCATGGGGTACTGGTTTTGTTGTTTCTGAGGTGTTCTGAGTGTAGATTCTCTGGTAGCAAAGGAGAGTGGATTCATGGTTTGTCATTGAAAATCTCATTTGCTACCAGAGAATCTACACTCAGAACACCTCAGAAACAACAAAAACCAGTACCCCATGGGTTAGCAACCTATGGGGGTGGCTGGTACCCTCTGTGAACTACCCCACCACTCACTCTGGGGCACCCCAGCACCCCCCAAGTGCAGTTATGGGGCTGCTGAAACCTCCATTCTTCCTTATGGAGAAGAACCTTAGAGATGTGTAAACTTCAAAAATCACTTAAAAATCAGCCCTTTGTCCAATTCCTTTCAAATAATTCTGGTAGCTTCCTTGCCCCCCTTGGGCACTACCACCCACCACACTCCACTCCAGGCCACCCATTTTCCCCTGACGTAGGAGTGTCCAATTGCTTCGGGTTTGGGTGGTTGTTGGCAGCCATGGGTGCTCCACAATAGGGAATAATGGGTTGGTTCAAGTCCAATTATACACTATGAGAGAAAAAATAAAAATAAAATTCAAAAATTCATTAAAAATCATACGAATGTCCAATTGCTTTGGGGGTTGGGTGGTAGGTACCCATGGGTACCAGCTACCACCCCACCCACTTTTGGAGGTTCAAACCAATTTGAACTGGTTCGAATCGAATCCCCCCAGTTTGGTTCAAATTCGAACCTGCAGCTTGAACCTGATGGCCGGTTTGGTTCAAATTCGAACCATCGAACCAAACTGGTTCGAATTTGAACCAGTTTGCACATCCCTATTGGGAGCTGGGTGTGCTCCCAATTTTCGGTTGTGTGGAAGCAAGGTAATAGGAAAACCTGGGTAGAGGCAATTTTGTGATGGAAGCATGATTGTGTGGAGGAAAAGCTACCCAGGTTTTCCTCATACCTTGCTTCCAAAAATTGGGAGAGCACACAGCTCCCAAACTGGGTAGAATAGTTTTCGATTGTGTAAATGTCTTTTTCCGGAATCCTGGGGGAGGAGTTGCCAGCTTTATGCATTATTGGAGCTGGGTTTAAACAAATGGATCTTCATCTACATCAAGTGTAGCCTGAGACTCCAAAAAGGTGATTTTGTGGATGTTTAATAGTGTCAATTATTTCTCTCTACATCAAATAAAAGTGCCAATACTTGCCATAGATGAAATGATTAGCTGCCATTTAGTGTCCCCATCTTATATTAGACAAAGCTAGATGAGGTATACCTTCTCATTATTATCACAATGATAAAAGCAGTAATTACAGGACCTCTGTTCAATTCTTAATCTGATGATTAAGATTTCTGGATTATGGAATATGTGTATCCTATCTTCATCATACCGTCTTAATCTGATGCATTAAAACAAGGATGGTGTTCCAGCAGAAATGAGTTTGTAGATACTCAATTAAAAAATTCTCTTAAGTAAATGATGCAGTATTCAAACTGTAATGCTGCACATGCTTATCTGAAGCAGTGGCACTGAAAAAATTGTTTTATCTGGATCTATTGGTTGCAATATTGTACATAATTAAGTGCACGTAAGTACCATCAAAATTAACAGGACTTGAATGTTCATAACTGCATACATTTCTACAGTTTTGTTATCTGGATAATGCACATAGAATATATTGGCTCCAATCAACAGATCAGTGGAAGCTCCAATGTGCATGTGGTACCTTAAATGGGTATAACTGTACATGAATAGATGACTTATGTCAATGCAGAACAAGCTTTCCAGTTAAAACCCATAAATTAGGCTTAAAGATTTACCACAGATCAATTAATGCTTTCCCTATTCTGAAGAACATGGTTTGAATGTTAGAGACTGTGTGTGAAAATCTTATTTTGGCTGCCACCAGAAGATTCTACTGCACTTTAGCCTCATGGGAACTTATATCAAAAATGACTTTATAATTTATTTATTTTTTAAAAGTGTATAACCTTGCGATCTCTATAATAGGGATCCACATCTTCCAACGGTTCTCCAATTAGCCATGGAGGGGGTTTTCCATAAAGAGCAGGCAACTTTTTGAATACTTTCAGATCAAGCTGTGGCCGAATATTTTCTTCTTCTTCCTGTTCATCTCTACCCAGTTCTAAGTTCCTGGCACGTTTTGCTTTCTTCTCAGCAATTCTCTTTCTAATTCCATCCAAGGTTTCCGGGGTGAAACGGAGAAAATTATTTGCCGTTGAAAAAGAAAAGTTTGGCATCTTGTTTTCACTGCTACTGCAGATAGGAAGAGACAAATGTGTTTATCACAGTGGAAATAAAATTTTACAGTAAAAGTCACATAAACTAGATTATTTTCTATTAGCTGGTCTGCCATTACTGGTTTTCTGACTGAGGAACCCTTGATAAATTCCTAAGGAACTCTAGATTTCCCTGGAACACAGTTAATACCATATTTACCCAAATCGAAGACAACTCTAAATTTAAGATGACCCTTAAAAACACAGGTTAAATACAGAAATGAATACTCTGAATTTAAGACAACTCTCTGAATTCTTGCTAGAAAGTTTGGAGGGGAGCGTTCTTTATCTACCCCAGCTGCAGCAGAAGTGCACAGGTAAGAATAGCGGTGCTAATTAATATTGTCTAGAGACAGGTAGTTAAAGTTCTAAATTGAGTAGTTTATTTAGAAATCCATCATGGAGATAGATAAGGCCTACATGCCTTGCTGCTAGCTACATACAGGAAGAGGAGAGGGAGAAGGAGGAAGTCTCTCTCTCCAGATGAGAGAATGAAACCTTAGACTATCAGTCTAACAAAGGGGAATCAGAGTAGAGAAAGCATAGTCAGAGAGGGGTTCGCACAGAGGCCAGGTGAGTGGAAGAGCCGATCCCTTGCTGCAAGGTGTGCTGGGCAGTACGCCATTGCTCAGAGCATCCTTCAGGTGCAGCAGCACTGGGAGTAAGCACCTACTAATTCACGTTTAAAGGCGCCTTTCGCTGCCCCACTACTGGCACCCTCACTGGCTGCCACTGACACCTCGTGCCCCTAGTGGTCAATAGGATTGCTGGTGCTAAGAGTTGATGCCATCAGGAGTTACATCTCCAACATTTCTAACATCAAAGAACTTAGTAAAAGTCTTGGATTCAGGTAAATACAGTGAATTAGAACTAGCACATTGATTCACACTGTTTTCTTTTCATTCTTTCTGAAACCCACAGACATACACCATGCAAAGGTACAATGTGAATTTTCTCCACTGATACAGGCATCAAATTAGATGTGATGGTGGCATTTTCATTTTATAATTGTGTGTTTACTGCATTCACATACAGAGGGTACGTGCCATATGTTCACATGGAATTCCTTAACAAGTGAACATGGAATTACAGCCTGTGTCTGCTTTTAATGTCAAAAGAGGCATGTGGGGAATCGAAATCGAAATAATGTGGTCGAGGGGCTGACTGACCTTTCCCTGCCTCACCTTCTGGCAGTCACCTTCTGGCCCTAGGCACTTTTTGCCCAGTTTAGCTTACACACTGAAGGTGAGCTGGTCTGGGAGAAAAGTGCTTGGAGCAATGAACTGCAAGAAAGTACTGTGAGAAAGGCTTCGGTCCCCTAAGCCATATACTCCTTTTGAAATTAAAAGCGACTTGCTGTGTATGAGTTCTCTCAATGAAACTGCCTCAAATCCCCATTATTCCCTATGGGAGGAATGCAAAAAATGGGAAAAATCTAAAATCACAGAAGTGTCCAATTGCTTTGGGGTTCGCTGGGTGCTTGGCACCCCTGGGTGCTCACCAACCACCACAGTTTTGTGCCCCTAGCAGGCCACCATACCAACTCACAGTGACACAACTAAGAAGACAACCAACTGGGAACCAAAAAACCACCACAGAAACAGACCTGCTGCTTTGCCCGCACAACTGCAAAGCCAAGGGGACCAAACCAAACAACAGCACAGACTACACAACAACAGCCACAAACCAACAAGATCTAACAAGATGATGCAAGGCAGTAAAACCAACTCAGCATGCAAACTGCAAAGAAAGAGGGGCAAGGCAAAAACACACCAACACACTGAAAGAGAACTTAAAGTAACACACACCATGCACTTGGTTTTTCTGCTCTTCTCTTTGTGTGCAAGGCATGTTTTTTGCCTGTGGGGAAAGAAACGCCTCAGAGTGTCTGGTCCACCACCTCTTTGCTGAAGGCTACACAGGGCCCCAGGCACATGGTGGCACCAGAGTACATATAGTCATCAGTGGTGTGCATGTGTATTTGCATTTAGTGTGTGCGTGTGTGTGCTGCTAGCTAGAAGAGGAGGAAGAGAAGGGGGCTCTGAAAAAATTAAAGGGATAGGCAAGTCCAGCTCAGTGGCAGGTCAGTGGAGGCCACACACAATGTGGTGTGGCAGGAGACCACTTACTCATCATGGCCGGTGCATGTGTGTCTGGTGTGTGTGTCTGCATGCGTGTCAGCAGAACCAAACGAGAGGGGAAAGGGACCCAATTAAAACAATTAACAAATACATATATACACAAGCATATTTACAAATCCATCTATACAGCAGCTATACAGTAATATTTACACCAACAACAACTATCTACCTACACAAACCAGACCAAAACCACTATCTACAGAAAGGAAAGAAAAAACCTCTACTGCTACTACTGACAACATCCACCACTTACATACACACACACACACAACAGAAGAAACCTCCATGCACACACACACTCACATGCACACACTACACTTCTATCTACACAAGCACATATTTACAGAATCTGAAATATATACAAATATACATTTTGGCAGGCCCCCTGCCCTCCCTGCGCAAGTCAACTATGTACAACAGCAAGCATCACAACACACATCAACATATTTACACATCTACACAGTGCCATACTGGCACAAACTGCTTAGTGTCTGTGTGTGTGCTCATGGCCCTCCAAGTGCTGTGGTCAGGTGGAACCAGGGGCTAGTTCAGCATCAGGTTATGCCAGTGGTGGGGCGTGTATCCAGTTGCCAAGTCACAGCACTAGCGGGCACACTACAACATGGCACAGCTGAAGGAGGAAGGGGAGGGATGAGCGGAAGCTGCTGCTGGGTAGGTGACCAGCACCATGGGTCAACCATGGGCCAATCACTCACCCAGCTCAACCTCCAGCTCGGAGTAGCCCAGTAGCGGGATATTAACCTCGAGGAAAACCAGCTGCTCAACCAAGCCAGGATCCAACCGGGACCGAGCGAGTGTTACCACGTTGCCAGCATGTGAAAATACCCACTCGTGCTGGACACTGGTTCGTGAGCAGGTGAGGAGGTATGTAACAACCACCACCAGGTCCGGCCAGACTTGGAGCTGGGTTGCCCAGAACTGTGCACAGTCCATCTTGGGGTCTTCCACCACAGTCTCCTCCAAGTATTGGGCAGTACATTGCACAGCACTGGTGGGCCTGGTAGGCTGATCCTCCCACAAGCCAGGCAAGGCACACCCACTTAAACCACTGGGTTGATTTAGCGGGAGGAACTGCCTGCTGCGTAGGCACTGCTGCCTGGGATGCCGTGCCACCAGACTGGGAAGAAGGGGTGGGAGCTGAAGGGTCGCCCACAGTGCTGCTGCTGGGTGTGGGTCACACACACTCGGGGGGCTAACCATCACCACCCTCCTGGTTTCTGCTAGTCCTAATGACCTCCTCTTCCCTAACTCTATCAACCAGGAGGTCCCTCCGCCTGGGCAAGTCAGCCACACATATGGCATTGCCCTTGATGGTCGGGTCACAGAGACAAGCCAGGACGTACTCCTCCCTGTCACCCAACTCATTGACCAGCCTGCTGACAACCCCACCCTCAGCCTTCCAGCCAGAGCACGCCCCTCTGGTGTGGTCAACGAAGTCTGGCATTCGCCCATCAGCTTCTCCAGGAGGAGAGCTGTGGGCAGGGCCTGGTTCAGAGGAGTGGTGTCACCACACAAGCTCTTCATGGCAAACAGGAAGGGCTTGAGTGCAGACACCATCTCGGACATAAGCTTCCACTCTGCGTTGGTTAGGTCTCACACGCTGAAGGACTAGTTTCTTGCCAGGTCGTTGAGGGCCACCTCCTTCTCCAGCAGGCGCTGGAACAAGAGGAAGGTGGACTTCCACTGGGTATAAAACATCCATGGGGATGAGATGTTGTGGAAGCCCATGGACACATTGCTGTTCGCAAAGCAGGCACCTGGACTTCTACTCCAGTGGAAGTGGGCTGCAATCTTGCAGGGCTTCTTCACAAGCACAGCTGTGGCAGCTACAGCACCTACCATGGGGCAGCCATGTTCACCTTTGCCTCCTTGAGGCCAGAGGCATCCCTAACAGTCAGGTGGAGTGTGTGTGCCATGCAGCGGATGTTCACAAACTCCAACACTGACTCTACTGCTGCTGTTACATTGGAGCCATTGTCTGTCTCAATAAACCCCTTTTTGAGGTGTGGCAACCTGTCTATCCACCCCGCAATTTGGCAGCCGAGTACAGCTGCCAACCTCCTCCCTGGTGTGCTTGACATCCAAGGTCTCCACGTGCAAGACAGCCCATCTGTGCTGAAATGCGGTGTGGGACATGCTGGAGCCAGAGGCAGCACCAGAAGTCTGCTCTCTCTCCGGACCCCACCAGTGGGCAGTCATGGCTAGGAAAGTAGCGTGCATCCCACTCACACTGTTCCACAGATCAGTGGCGAAATGCACGCAGCATGGCTGACACGAGCTCCCTGCACCGCCTGTACAGCAAGGGGACTACACTCAGGTTGAATGTGGTCCTTGAGGGGCACTGTAATTGGGCACTAGCAGCTGGAGTATCTGGTGGAAGCTGGAATTCTCAACTAACTGAAAAGGCTGGTCATCAATGGCCATCACCTCCCCTATCAGGCAGGTGAGGAGACGTGGGTCCATGTGACCAGGGCGCTTCTTGCCCGACAACTGAGTCCACTGCTTGACTGGCAGTGTGCCCTGCTTCATGGAAGCTGGTGCACTGCCCTGGTCAGCGCTAGTCGCAGGCACACGAGGTGCACTAGCACTGCCAGCAGAGACAATGAGATCCAGGTGATGCTGTTGCATGTGTCACCACATGGAGGTCATCCCCAGATGCTTAGCATCCTTGCCCCAACTGACCTGTGCCCTGCAGTGGACACAGTGAGCAGTGGTTGTGGCATCTTGAAGAACCTCAAAATGCCACCAAACATCACTGCTTTGGGTGGCCTCTAACATCCTGGGCACCATCTTGAGTGACAGCAGACCTAGAGGGGCTGCTGTTGCTCGCCCACTGCCATCACCCACCCCCCTTCCACTCTGCGCGTAAGAAAAAGGACCCGGCTTAACTGGGGGAGGGGCCACCCCCTCCACCTCAGCAGCAGACCCTTCCCCCTCGGAGTCAAACTGGGAGGACCCAGCACTGGACTCCACCATAACCTGGGCATCATCAGGGGGGCCCTCACTGAGTGTGAGGAGTGCTGGAGCAGCTGCAAGGGGGAGGTAACATCTGGCTGCAATGCCAGCCGTCAAGCCCCTGCCCTCCACCCCGACCACGACAGAAGCTTCCCTGGCAGGAAAGTCCCCCGCACTGCCAGGCTCCACACAGGGCAGCAGCACTGGTGGTGCACCACCTGATGGACCTGCCAGTGCCACCACTGGTCCAGGACCTGGCTCAGCAGCAGCAGGCTCCTCTGGATAGGAGAGTCTTTGCACCACTGCCTCTCCTGGGACAAAGAATTCATTGATGGGGACCTGTGGGACACCAGGATGGCATCTTCTCTGCTCCCCACCCCGGCTTCCCACACCAGCTTGGGGAAGGGAACACCTCCCACCTCTGCCTGCCAGCTTGCTGCGAGCTCTGATCGCCACATGCCGCTCAGACATTCCCAAAGACCCTGGGAACTTTTTAAAAAATTGGGAAAATGTAAAAAAGGGGGGGTTATTTTTAAAAAACCTATTGGGGGGCCTTTTTAAAAAAAACCCTATGGTGGGACCTTTTTTTAAAAAAGAAAACAAAAACCCATATTTAAAGAAAACACTTTTTAAAACAAGCCTACCCACTAGGGTTGCACGTTTTGTATTTTTTCTGTTTCGATTTGTACCAAATCTGAATCAACCCCATTTTGTATTTTGTCCAAAATTAAGCTTTCCGAATCACCCCAGTTTTGTTTTGTATCCGAATTAATCCAAATCCGAATTAATTCAGATTTAAAAATCGGTCACATGGTCAAAAGAGTGTGTGGGGATTATAGTGCCCAATGAGTGGAAGCTACCAGAAAAATTTCAAAGGAACTGGGCAAACTGCTGATTTTGGGTGAATTCTTGAAGTTTGCACGTCTTTAAGATTTTCCCCATAGGATATGATGGAGATTTCAGGAAAAGTATAGCTTCACGTGGGGGGGCCCAGAGTGGAGTGTGGTTGGTGGTAGTGCCCAGTTGGTACAAGGAAGCTACCACAATTTTTTCAGAGGAATTTGGTAAAGGGCTGATTTTTAAAGAATTAATGAAGTTACGCGTCTTTCAGATTTTCCTCGTAGGGTATAATGGAGGTTTCTGCAGTCCCATAACTCCACTTGAGGGGCACTGGGGTGGCCCAGAGCAAGTGGCGGTGTAGTGCACATAGGGTGCCAACCACGCACATGGGTTGCCAACCCATGAAGTACAGGGTTTTGTTGTTCTAGAGGTGTTCTGAGAGTAGATTCTCTGGTAGCATATAAGAGTGGATTCATAGTTTTTCATTAAAAATCTCATTTGCTACCAGAGAATCTAAACTCAACACCTCAGAAACAACAAAGCTAACCAATGGGTTAGCAATCCAGGGGCGTGGTTGGCACCCTCTGTGCACTACAACACCACTCATTTTGGGCCATCCCAGTGCCCCGCAGGTGGAGTTATGGGGCTGGAGAAACCTTCATTATTCCCTATGGGGAAAAATTTTAAAGATGCGTAAACCTCAAAAATTCCTAAGAAACCAGCCCTTTGCCCTATTTGGAATCAGGGTGCACCACCCTTGGGGCACTGCCACCCAACCCACTGTTTTGCCCCTGAAGCCCAATATAAACAAGTTGAAAGAGTGAAGAGAATGATGAACAACGACACTTAATTTTTTGGCACAGTTATTTGAGAATTTTGCAGCAGGTGGGAGCCTGTCCCTGTGGCACTAGCACAGCAGCACAACCCATTTGTGGATTCAAGCAATCTTTCAATAAAAACACTCTCTCCCCATGGAACAGTGACCACAGGTCATTTGAGATAGCAAGACAGAGCAATGAACTGCCTTGGTACTATGGAACAGCTTCAAATGTTTTTAACTGAAGTGGAGTGAGCTGTAGCCCAAACAAATCAGCCTACTGTTCAGAATTGTTAAGATTTACCATCACTGCATTTAAGAAAGTGCAAAACCATGGATCATGGTTACAAGAAAAAGAGAAGCAACTAAGATTCCTGGGGGTGTCAACAGATTGACAGGGGTATTCCCCACCCCCCTCCTTTTGTCTTCTGTAGTCCCATGTGGATGACCTGTCCCTGCAATGGCAAAAGGTGTGAACCACTGGTTTAGACATCATGTCCCACCAAATTACATTGTGGCCTAAATTACATTAGACTGCTCAACTTGGGCAACAAAACTTAGACACCACTATAACTCATAAAAATCAGAAGAAAAACAAAATAGCTCTTCAAAAGAGCCCTGAACAAGTCAAGAGATTCTTTCTAAACCTTTGGAAAGAAAAACCTGTGTAATTTCAGAACTTTCCTAACCAGCTTCTCGAAAAGCTTTTCCACACAATTTATACCATGGCTTTTAGCAAGAGCTTTGGAATTGCATTGAGCTCCCAAAGATATGTGGGTATTTCTGTCTCAAAATGCTGTCTTCCAAATCCCTTTGCAAGGTCAGTTTGCATTTCAATCACACTGAATACAACACATACTTAACTAAACCATTCAACAGCGTTTTGCATATTTTATCTTCTGCTAATCACTCACTGCCTCAGCTGGAGTGGAGAGAGTCAGAGAAGTCAATTTGAATTACAATGCTTTTCCAAAGAACAAAGCATTCTGTCCGAAACACAGTCATTTCGATTTGGAAACAAAAATATCTGTTTTTTAATTCTTGATTTTGTTTTGGTTACAAAACTTCCAAAATTGCCATTTTAGGGCACAAAATGTTTTGTACCTGAATCAAAATTCACAAGCCTACTACCCACCCACTCCACCCACAACAATACAATACAATTTTTAAAAATGCAATAAAGTACACAATGGGGGGGGGGGCAACTAAGGGGGAATCTGTGGAAACAAGAAACAACCTGTAAAGAAAAAAACACAGAAAATATACCTACCCACACCTGATCACGAAATGAGGCCCTATTTAAGAAACACTAAAGGGGATAAAGGGGGCAACAAAAAGTAATCACTTACCCCCTAGTTGTCCTGGAGATCTTCTGCCCTCCACACTGGAAAAAATAAAAGCAGCAGAACAAACACACACACAGTCACACCAGGGGAGAAAAGGTTTAAAGCAGGGGAGAGAATGGGGGGGGGGCAGAAAAAGAGGCAGAAGGGAGGATTGGGAACAGAAACACACAGCAGTGTCTGCCAGGCAGACTCTCACCACACTAGCAGCTGCAATAGGCCAGAAGGAAGCCAAGGAAGACTGCAGCCAGAGTGATTTCGCTTGACCAGAGGCTTGGCTTTAAATAGGATTTGAAACTCCCTCCTTTGGGAGCCCCCACCTTTGGCCTCCCCCCTGGCCAATAGGGTGCCAGTTCTCAAGGACTGGCATAGTGCAGAGCCTACCAGAGAGCCAGACGCATCTGGCCAATCAGGAAAGCAAGAGCTCAGCCAATGAAATCAAGCAACACAAGTCACACAAAATGGAGGACAACATCTAAAATGGCCTCTAGAACCTTCAAACCGGCTTGGACCGAACCTGGCTCAATCGGTTCGAACTCAGACCGGCATTGCCAATGCAATGCCCTATTTGGTCCGAGTTCAAACCAAGCTGGTTCGAATTAGAACCGGTTTGAGTTTGAACCTGTTTGCACATCCCTACAGACATAGAGTTACAAATGTGTCTGTCACTGTCACACTAGAAATCCTAGGATCTTAAATACTGAGATTCTGAAATGAGTAACACAGAATAGATGGTGGCCTCCTTAATAGTTAAGGGATGTCACTGTACATCTAGTGGGTTTTTTCCCTTCCGGTGAAACAATACTTCAGAAAACCAGGATTTATGATGAGTACACAAAACAGCAATTTGGAGCATCCATTAAGAAGTCAAATATACTTGTTTATTAGCATGCTAGCATTCTGTCTGAAACAGCTAGCCAGGGGCACTAACTCACAAGCAAATGACTTTCTCTGATCTGTTGTCCTTCTCGCCTGTCATTCCTGCCTGCTATTTAGACTCTGCAACTACCTTCAGTAGTTTCTGCAGCTACCATCGGTGTTTTTACTGCTGCTGCTTTGTGTTTTATGTATTATTGTTTTTAATGGGTAATTAAATTTTTAAATAGGGATATTATTTTTATATTTATATTATCTGTACTTTTGTATTTTAATGCATTGTTTTAATTATATAGTGAACCGCTTTGAGGCTATTTTAATGAAAAGTGGTATAGAAATTGAACAGTAAATAAATAAGCCTGGCTCATGCACTCCATTCCATATTTCTATTCATATTTTCATGTAGCTGAATGCCTCTGGAGAAGAAAGTGTTTATTTTAAAAAAATCTATACCTGTCTCTTCCTTCCTAATAACAGATGCTCAAAGTGACTAAGTATCATCAAATTCAATTAATAAAACCACATATAATGTCATTAACAAAACAGAACTCACAGAAGAAACAGAGATCTAGGGGTAAAATAACAGACTTCACCAACAAACTGAAAGCCTGGCATAGCATAGTGGTTAGAGTTTTGGACTAGGACCGGGAAGACCCAAGTTCGAATCCCCATTCAACCATGAAACTCACTGGGTGATTCTGGGCCAGTCATGTATTTCTCAGTCATGTAACTCTCAGCCTAACCTACCTTCACAGGGTTGTTGTGAGGATAAAAATAACCATGTACACTGCTCTGAGCTCCTTGGAGGAAGAGCAGGATATAAATGTTAAATAAATAAATAAATAAATAAATATTTTTTAAAAAATTATTTAAATAATTTTACTGAATGAATGAGCCCCTGCCACCACAGGCAAAAGCAGTGGAATACCCAATCCTCATTTACCCCAAATAAAGTCTGAAGCATTATAATGCCTCCAGCTGTATCAGCTATCCAATCTATGCATGCTCAGGGCCTTTCGACAAGGAGCTACCCCACTATGAGGAGGAAGCTGCAACACACACCCTGGGTATCTCTCGCCTTGACTACTGCAGCTGTTTCTGGTCTCTCATCTCACCTTTGTCCTCTTACCTCTATCCAGCACCCTACCTTGAAAATCATCCAGCACTCTTGTCACTCTGATTATGTGATGCTCCTCCTTAAACCTGGCTTCATTTCTAGATTGTTCGCAAGCTTCTTGTACTTTCCTTCAAAACTCACCATGGCTTGCTCCCTTTATATTTCTGCTGTAACATACCAACTCATCCCTTGCCTAATCTCAAATTCTGTGATCGAAGAACTCTTTTATCCCTCTTCAAAAACCTCCTTTTATATATAGCTTTTGGCCCAACCTCCTACCATAATGCAACAAAGCCTAAGTACACATATATGTAATTATTGTGTATTCTCCCCCAATACCTTACTTTTCTCCCCTTCCTCTGTTGTTTTCTTGTGCATATTTTTAGACGGTAAGCTGCTCGAGGCAGTGAGCAATCTTCTCATTTTTTTGTGTAAACCACCATGCATACCATGTGCTACATAAAGTAAACATAGTAACATTAATTATTTGAAAACACAACAATTGGTTTTCATTTGAAAAATCATAAAATGATTTTATGAATCTGTTAAATCAGTACCATTGTGCATAATACTAAGTTCTAATATACAAATATTTGAACCATATCAGCAGCATTTCTAATGTATCCCAGAAGCTTTTTTGCATCTTGCGCATAAGCCAGTGTATCATGCTTGGAAAGTATACACTGAATGAATAGCTTTATAGCACCTTCTTAGAATTCTGCATTTATAAAGTAATTGATACATACAACTAATTGTGCATATTTTCATGAAACATATGCTAGCTTAAAAACAAGATCTATCTATCTATCTATCTATCTATCTATCTGAGGACATTTTCCACATGATCCCCCATAATTTTCCAGGGTTTCCCAGAAACTAGTTTTTGTAACTGTAAAAAATAACTTACTTTTTCTTTTTTGAGGAAAAGCATCCAGATTCACTTCATCTCAATAGACGTTTACAGATTTCATTTTCCAGTTAAACTCTTCCAAAAGAGCAAAACGTTCACCTTGGTCATCAGATTCCATATGAATATTAAGAAATGCTTTTCTTCCTTGCTCCTGTTGTTGAAAGTGTAATTTGTATGGAGTTGTGGTGGAATGAGAGAAGCTGAGCATATTTTTGGCTTGAAAGTAATAAATGAAATTTCAGGAGGTATTACCGGAAACAAAAGCATGTGCGGAAGTAAATGGAGATGGTGATAATTATTCATTTAAATAAGGGTGAGCTATTTCTCTACTGTAGAAACATTCTGAAGCTAATAACACAAAAAGGTTTTCCTCATCAGAACCAAGGGGAAAGGGCAATTAGACAATATTCTGTCTTGCAGCCTCTTAAATGTGTACTCACTACTCAGTATGCTAGCACTACTGCATAGCAATTATTTTCAGAGCCAATCCAATTATTTTGATATTAATTGAATATTTGTTTCCTACCTTTTCAATACCCCTTCAATATATATGATTGGTCGGACTGCTATTGAAAAATATAGAATGTCAGGTTTTAAAATATGGGTACAATTCACCCACCTTAAGTGGTGCAGCAGGGAAATGTTTGACTAACAAGCAGAAAGTTGCCGGTTCAAATCCCTGCTGCTACTATATGCACCTGCACACATTCATGCAGAAGGTTCCAAGTTCCCTCCCTGGCATCTCCAAAATAGGGCTGAGAGAGACCCCTGCCTGCAACTTTGGAGGAGCTGCTGTCAGTCAGTGTTCCCTCTAAGAGGGATTCCCAGATGTTGTGGACTACAACTCCCATAATCCCTAGCCAAAAGCCATTGTAGCTGGGGATGCTGGGAGTTGTAGTCAACTACATCTGGGAATCCCTGATAGAGGGAACACTGCTGGCAGTCTGTGCAGACAATACTGATGTAGACAATACTGATGGACCAATGGTCTGACTTCCTATGTTCCATATGGCAGCTTCCTATGTTCCATTCACACAAAAATATATACATGTGTACAGAGACCTGTACACACGTACAACATAATATCTGAAGAGGGCTAAAGTGTAGCTCTTTTATTTTATTTATATTTCTAGAACACCATCGATGTAATTAGCACTTTGCAATATATTAAAGGACAAGTCCTTGTCCCAAGGGTTTTATAATCTATAAATTAGCACAGGGGAGACAACAGTAAGAGAGGGAAATGGAGGCAAAATTAGCAGCTATTTCAAATGGGATAGAACTAGTGATTATTTACTTATGTAATAAATTTGTATACTGCCCACTATCAAAGTCCCTAGGCAGTTGACAGCATAAAACAAACCAAGAATTTAACTGTTAAAACATATAAAATCAGATTAAAATAGCCATAAAAAGACACCAACTAACTAAAAAGCTTGGCTGAAGAGATGTGTCTTTAGTTGTTTCCTAAAAGCCAACTAGGATGGAGCAGCTCTAATACCAGCAGGAAGTGCATTCCACAGTTCTGTGGCAACTACAGAGAAGGCACACCTTTGAGTCATCACCAGAAGAGATGGTGGCACCCTCACCGTCCCTTGAAGATCTTAATAGACAGCAGGATTCATAACGGAGAAGGGGTTCTCTTAAATACTGTGGGCCCAAGCCATTAAGGGCTTTATAGGTAATAACCAGCACTTTGTATTTTGCCTAGAAACCTATCGGTAACCAATGTAGATCTTTTAGAACCAGAGTAATATGGTATCTATGGGACATCCTGGAGACGAATTTGACAGAAGCATTCTGCACCAGTTTCAGCTTCCAGACTATGTACAAAGGCAGCCCCATGTAGAGTGCATTGCAGTAGTCAAGCCTGGAGGTTACCAGCATGTGCACCACTGTTTTAAGGTCACTCACTTCCGGGAAAGGGCACAGTTGGCGAACCAGCTGAAACTGATAAAAAGCACTCCCGGCCACTGCCTCCATCTGAGCTATCAAAGAGAGGGTTGGGACCAGAAGTACTCCCAAACTGTGAACCTGTTCTTTCTGGGGGAGTGTAACCCCATCCAGAACAGGCAGATCTAACTCATTTTCCAAACTGCAGCTTTCTGCAGTGAGCACTTCCATCTTGTTTGGATTCAGTCTCAGTTTGTTATCCCTCATCCAACCCATTACTGCCTCAAGGCAGCCATTTAAGGAAGTAATGAAGCTAACATGGAGACACGGATTTGGTTGCCATCAGCATACTGATAACACCCTGCACCAAATCCCCTGATTATCTCTCCCAGCGGATTCATGTAGATGTTAAAAAAGTTTTGGAGACAAAATGGAGCCCTGAGGGACACCATACAAAAGCTCTCACTTTGGAGAGCAACAGTCTACAATTAACACCTTCTGAAATCTGCCCTAGAGGAGGAGCGGAATCACTGCAAAGCTGTGTCTTCTAGCAGATTTAACTCAGCCTTTGACTTAGAGCAAACCCATGTGAGGGGAAGAAAAATGCTAAATCATCCCCTCTCTGTGCTTTCATTCACAAAGACTGTTCCTTTAAACTTTCCTGTACTTAGTAGCTTACTCACTGCCACCACCACCCAATTATTACAGAGTTTAAACCGCCCGCCCCCTGGATTTAGGTGGAATTCCAGGGAGTCTCTCCTTCTCTTTCTATTAGAGAAGTACAAAAACCTTCCACGTGCAAGCTTACACGTGGTGAGAAACCTTGGTACCTGAAAAATCAAATTGAGACATGTTTGCACCAGAGTAAACCCCTTTCCAGCCCTCCTTTTCTGAGTTAAAAATCCACTCAGAGAGGCTGCTTAAAATTTGCAAAGATTAAAAAAAAAACTTTATTCAAAATACTTCAGACAGTTTTTGTCTGAGGCCTTCTCAGCTTTTAGTTACAGGTAAAAGAAACAGCAGTTGCAAGAATACTTCAAAAACAAAAGCTCTCCAGCTGATATTGGAGCAGCACACTTTAAAAATTGTGGTTGCCCAGTTGCAAAGAATATGGATGTAAGAAAATACAAAAGCACCTTTAAAGTTCACAAAGACTCCTAGGTAAAACAATAATTACCAGTTGCAGGGATACAGAGCACACAAAAGGAAAATAAAAGTCTAACACAAAATGACTAACATATTGTTCCCTAGGCTAAACTTCCAAAAGCCAAAAGCCTTGGTTTCCTTCCCCCTTGAACTCACCCTAAACTCCAGGAGAGAATTCTAGCCCCTGCAGTCATATCTTCCAAGAACTGCAGTCCTCCTTTTGGCAGCCATTTCCCTGGTTACCCATCCAGCTGCCAGCCCAGCTTAGCTTCTTCTGTACAAAGAAATGCTTCTCTTCCTGCCTCATCGCCCTCTAGGTCCCACCCACCGTGTGCTGAGTGGCTGATCCCTAGAGGTCATCACCTGTCAGTCAGGACAGGGTACACTTTCAGTTCACTCTTTAGGGGAAGGAGGGGCTGCTCAGTGACTGATCACTACATCCTACACCCAATCCTCGCAGGCAATCCAGTAGGATGCCATGGTCGATGGTATCAAAAGTCGCAGTGAGAGCCAAAAGGACTAACAGAGTCACACTCTCTCTGTCAATTCCCCTTTGAATATCATCCATCAGGACAACCAAGGAAGTCTCCACCTCATAACCAGTCCCAAAACCAGTTTGAAATGGGTCTAGATAATCTGTTTCATTCACGATGGCCCGGAGTTGAGAGGCCATCACCCTCTCAATCACCTTGGCCAACCATGGCAGTTTGGAGACAAGCCTATAATTGCCTAACTGCAAGGTAGGCCTAACTCCAGTGTAGGCCTCTTCAAAAGAGGTCTAATAATTGCCTCCTTTAAACAAGGACATCGTACCTTCCCTCAGAGAAGCATTTATTATCCCAACCAGGCCCTCTCCAACAATCTCCCTGCTTGATAATATAAGCCATGCCATAAAGAGAACAGGTGGTAGGACGCATAGTTCCAAGCAGCTTGTTCCTGTCCTCAGGAGTCACAAACTGAAACTGGTCCAGTATAACCACACAAAAGGAGTTACTGGATACCCCTTCTAAAGACTCTGCACCAACAACCTGAATCCAGGTCAGCTTGAATTCAAGAAATTTTGTTCACAAAAAACTCATTAAAAGCTTCTCAGTGGCTAACTGATGGTTCCAAAGCCAGAGTAGACGGGACTTGTATAAGTTCCCTCACCACCCTCGACAATTCCACTAGATGCAAACCTGCGGACACAATATGCACAGCAAAGAATTGCTTCTTTGCGCACTAATTGCCAGAGCATAAGTCTACAATTGTGCTATGTGCTGTAATCTGTCGGATTCAAGCCGAGTCCTTCTCCACTAATGCTCTTGTCGTCTATCGAGCCGCTTCAGCTCCCACAGTTCTTCCGTATACCATGGAACTAATTTAGAAGTGGGCCAGAGGACACTTAGGAGTGATCGAGTCTATCACCCTAGGAAGCTCATTATTCCAATTTTCCTCCAGGGTGTCAACAAGAACACCGGCAGAGCCAACCTTAAAGCTCTCCAAGGTTTATTGGAATCCTATTGGATCCAATAGCCTCCTCCTAGAACAAACAAGTTGTTCTAGTAAGTCTAGTAATCAGCCTACTTTCCTTTTACTGTCTCTACATCTGGACTAAATCGGATGCAGATTGAGTTCCACAAGTTAGATCTCTTGTGCCTCAAATGTTCATGTGTCCGCCATCTTGAATCAGGTTGGATGTCATCATTACAGACAACAACGTTGAGGTGTCCCTGTATGTCACTCACTACAGCTGTTCAAAATTTGGTTCAAATCGGTTTGACAGTCCTCAGGTTAGTGCACTTGAGCCTCAAAGGTTTATGCATCCACCATCTTGGATTGGGATGGGTGACATCATCACAAACTACACCATTGGGGCATCCCTATGTGTTCATTCAGCTGTAGCAAATGTAGTTCAAATCAGTTAGACTGTCCACAAGTAAGTGCACTTGCACCTCAAATGTTTACATGTCCGCCAACTTGAATTGGGGAGGAAGGCATCATCACAGTCTTCACCATTGAGGTGTCCATATGTGTCCCTACAACTGTAGCAAATTTGGTTCGAATTGGTTAGGTGGTTCACAAGTTAGCTCACTTGCACCTCAAAAGTTTATGCTTTCGCCATCTTGAATCAAGGTGGATGACATCATCACAAACTACACCACTGAGGTGTCCCTTTGTTTTACTCACTACAGCTGTACCTAATTTGGGTCAAATCAGTTAGACAGTCCACAAATTAGTCCACCTGCACCTCAAATGTGCAGACATCCGCCATCTTGGATTGGGGTAGATTACATCATCACAAACTATGCCATTGAGGTGTCTCTAAATGTTCCTACAGCTGCAGCAAATTTGGTTCAAATCGGTTAAGTGCGCTCTACATGGGGCTGCCCTTGAAGAATATCCGGAAACTGCAGCTTGTACAAAATATGGCAGCTAGGGTTCTATCTGGAGCTGCCCAGTGTGATCACATCACACCTATTTTGAAAGAGCTGCACTGGTTACCAGTGTGTTTCCAGCAGGGGCGTAACTATAGGGGGGGCAGGGGGGCACGTGCCCCGGGCGCCATCCCGGCGGGCCATGTGGGGGGTGCCAAAAAATGGCTTCCCCCCCCGCCGCCCCCCCTGGATCGCCCGCCGAGTGTGGCGGCGGGCATGCAGGCGGCAATTCGGCGGCAGGTCGCCCACCGCGCCGAGAGCGGCGGTGACTGGCCTGGCGGCGATGGGATGGCCTCCTCAGTGTAGCAGCCGAGCGGCGGCGCAGAGTGCAGGCAGCGATGCCGAGCCTGCCTTCTGGCCCGGCGTCGCTTCTGCGCAGGCACGCCTGGCGCACCTGCGCAGAGGCAACGCCGGGCCAGAAGGCAGGCTCGGCGTCGCTGCCTGCACTCCGCACCGCCGCTCGGCCACTACACTGAGGAGGCCATCCCATCGCTGCCAGGCCAGCCACCACACCAGCCACCACCGCACTCGGCGCGGCGGGCGACCCACTGCAGCCCGCCACATCGCCGCCACCGCAGCCCGCCACATCACCGCCGCCGCAGCCCGCCACATCGCCGCCGCGGCCCGCCACATCACCGCCGCCGCGGCCCGCCACATCGCCATCGCCGCTGCACGCCGCCACCGAATTGCCGCCACCGCCGGCGATCTGCTGCCTGGGGGGCACCGGCGCCGGCCCAGGTATGTGGGGGCCGGGGGCAGTGGGGGGCGCCATTTCAGGGCGCTTGCCCTGGGCGCCATTTCCCCCCGATACGCCACTGGTTTCCAAGTTCAATTCAAGGTGCTGGTTTTGACCTTAAAGCCCTTAATGGTTTGGGCCCAGGATACCTGAGGGATCGCCTGCTCCCAAGGGTTTCTGCCGCTTGACGAGATCATCTGAGGGGGCTCTGCTCTGGGTGCCAACAATGAGGGAGGCTCAGTTGTCGTGCAATCAGGACAGGGCCTTCTCTGTTGCTGCCCCCAGGCTTTGGAATGCTCTCCCAGTGGCCATTCACTCCTCAGACTCCATCACAGTTTTTAGAAAGCTGATTAAATCTTGGCTTTTTATCCAGGCCTTTACATGATTGTTTTATTGCTGCTTCTGTGTGTTTTTATCCATGTATAGTTTTCTGTATTTGTATATTATATATTTTAATATCAAATTGTTTTTATATTTTTAGCTACATACTTTTAATTCATTTGTATTATGTGTTTTAATTTTTGTAAACCGCCTTGAGATTGTTTTTAATGAAAGGTGGTATATAAATCAAATAAATAAATAAATAAATAAATAAATAAATATATTATGATTACTGTACCACAGTTCTTTTATGGCTTAAATTTTACTGCTTTAAAATACCAGAGAAAATATAACAGAAACTAACATTTGATCTGCACCTGAAAAAAAAATGTCTGCTGTAGAAAATATCTGTTTACAGAAAGTTAAGAATTAGTCCTTTTCCCACACAGGAGGGAAACAGACCAAGATAAAGCAAATGATTTTTATAAGTGTTACTGCTGTATAATATTGTTTCAGTCAAACTTCATTTTAAAGTGGGATTGAGGGGGTTTACTGTCCTGACAGTCATATTAACAGAAAAGCTTTTCTGGACCAGTATTAAGAAGAACTCTAAGGACCACTACCTTGAGAAAGAGTATCTTAAGCAGCTTTGGAAAGACACAAAATATGTATTTTCCTACACACAATTTTTAATGTAGGCCTGGGGCCAGAAAAGCTAACAACAAAGATTTCCCAGATGTGTACTGAAGGTATCCTTTGGCTTTGATTTACATTCTAATTGAATGAAGCAGTTATGTATCCTCTCTTTCAAAATATTTTTTTAAAGTTCCTGTTTCCTTCCTTATACCACAGAATGAGACTTTAAGCACTTTTAAAAGCTTAACAGTTCTTATAGAATAACAGGATATGGAAGGCTTCTAGGATTACATATTAGCCACTGTTAGCCAGAGCACTTTTTGACATTCTAATTCGTCTAATAAGCAGAGAAAAGGAAAAACTTGTGTAGCACTTTGAAGGAAACTGTTATTGGAATCTTATTATAAATAATGATTATTGAAATACTGTACACCCCTCTGGCACAGCAGTGTTGTGATTTTCTTTTAACTCTTCTTACAATGGGCAAGCTGCAACAGAGACTCAGATTCATTCATCTTTATTATTATCAGATAGCAGAATGGCTATTTTAAATCTAGTGAGAACATTTATACTAACACATACTGTTGGGGGGAAATCAAAGATGGAGAAGTGAACCAAAGTTTTACTCCCTGTCTGTGGTATTTGGGAAAGATGCTGTGAGTGCAAAACAATAAACAATAGCCTCTTTGTGGCTTGAAGGTTGGACATGCACAGTTATAACAAGTTGTTCTAGTAAGAACTAATCAGCCTACTTTCCTTTCACTGTCTCTACTTCTGGACGAAATTTGGTACAAATCGAGGTCCACAAGTTAGATCTCTTGCGCCTCAAATGTTCATGTGTCTGCCATCTTGGATCGGAGTGGATGTCATCATTACAAACTGCACCACTGAGGTGTCCCTGTGTGTCACTCACTACAGCTGTTCCAAACTTTGGTTCAAATGGGTTAGACAGTTCTCAGGTTAGTGCACTTGTGTCTCAAAGGTTTATGCATCCGCCATCTTGGATTGGGATGGGTGACAGCATCACAGTCTACACCATTGGGGCATCTCTATGTGTCCAATCAGCTGTAGCAAATTTGGTTCAAATCAGAGACTGTCCACAAGTGAGTGCACATGCACCTCAAACGTTTACATGTCCACCATCCTGAATTGGGGTGGATGACATAGTCGCAATATTCACCGTTGAGGTGTCCCTATGCATCCCTACAGCTGTAGCAAATTTAGTTCAAATCAGTTAAGCTGTTCACAAGTTAGCTCACTTGCGCCTCAAAGGTTTATGCTTCTGCCATCTTGAATCAGGGTGGATGACATAATCACAAACTTCACCACTGAGGTGTCCCTGTGTGTCACTCACTACAACTGTACTTAATTTGGTTCAAATTAGTTAGTCAGTCCACAAATTAGCCCACTTGTGCTACAAACATTCACACATCCGCCATCTTGTATTGGGGTAGATGACATCATCACAAACTATGCCATTGAGGTGTCCCTATGTGTCCCTATAGCTGCAGCAAATTAGGTTCAAATTGGTTAACCATTTCACAAGTTAGCCCACTTGCACCTCAAAAGTTTATCCATTCGCTATCTTGAATCCGTGTGGATGACATCATCACAAACTATGCCATTGAAGTGTCCCTGTGTGTCACTCACTGCAGCTGTACCCAATTTTGTTCAAATAGGTTTGTCAGTCCACATATTAGCCCGCTTGCGCCTCAGAAGTTCATGCAGAAGTTCATGCTGCCATCTTGAATTGGAATGGATGACATCCTCACACACCAAGCCGTTTAGGCATCCCTATGTGTTCCTACAGCTGTACCAAATTTGGTTCAAATTGTTAGGCGGTTTACAAGTTAGCCCACTTGTGCCTCAAAAGTTTATGCATCCGCCATCTTGAATCAGTATGGATGACATCACAAACTTTGCCGTTGAGGTGTCCCTATGCGTCACTCACTGAAACTGTATCTAATTTATTTTACGCATTTATAGATAGTGTGTGTAAAAGGATATGATTGGTACTGCTGGATCAAAGAAAGATAGCTTTGTTCTCTGGCAGTGTTCTGGTACTTGCTATGGCACAGTACTTTAATCCTGCCCTCCTCCTCATTTTTGCAGGATTTATCCATTCATTCACTCACCATTCTAAGTCCTACAATTCTCTACTTGGATTTGGCTGGCTGCATGGGAAGAAGAGAACAAACGTGCAGACCACCACAGCAGCTCCTGTGGTAAGCAGAAGACCCATTGGTCAGGATGGATCTTCTACCAACCATAATACTTTCAAGGGTGGGAGGGTTGTTACTGTATCTTAAGTTCAACACTGAATAACTATCAGTGTATTTGGCAAAATTAAAGCTTGGCCATTTGCTTTAGAGTTGATTATCAATCAACCAATCAATCAAGTTTTTACTGCAGCCAATAGACCAAATCTAGCAAAGAGACTTAGAATTGATTAGAATCATACACTTTCTTTTGTTGCAGTTCCATAAGTGTGGAAGGGATCGGATAAGAAGACCGAATAAGCTCTATCCTGTGGATGTTTTATCAGAAGTACACCCTACTGAGTTTATTGGGACTTACTCTCAGTGGACTTACTCCCAGATTAGTTCAGGGAACTCTTAATTCTCCCAGAGAATTAAGAGTTCCCTGAAATATCAGGTTTGGGTTTTTTGACAGTAATAAAGGTATGTCAGTGTCACCAAGAGGCTTGCTGGTAATAGCTATTTTCATTTACAAGAAGTCCTCAGGCTTATGACACAATTGGTTCCTGAAAGCTGTGTCTTAATGTGAAACCTCTTAACCTAGAACTATTTCCACATATAACTATGTTATAAATGGGAGTTTGGTTTAGAAGTTTGTCCCCGTGGGCATTCTGTAGAGAGTGGAGGAGAGGAGTGGAGTAAGAAAGCAAAAGGGAGGGAAAGGAGAATAAGAAAATGTAGTTGTTTCTGAATAAACTCTTAGATAGATCTATATAAGATTACCCTGTGCTTGTGAGGAAAGCAGCTGTAAAACAGCCAGATGTTCTATTTTTTTCTGTTGCTGTCCAAAGCTGGAGGTGTATCAGTCACAGACATCCAACAGAGAAGTTGCAGTGGAAAATCAGAAATTGTTCACCCATGCCACCCTTCCTGGCTGGCTCTTTCTTATTTTTCTGTGGAAGGCAGGCAGGCAACTGGGTATCTTGTCTCCATTTTTAGTAGGTCATAGGTAGAGAGCTAGAGGGCTCAGTTTATATTCCCTACTCAGGAATAAGGCTTAAACCTCGTACCTTTCATTTTCACCAAATTCAGATGTAAGAGGAAACCGGAGGTCCCTTCACCTCCAGTTTCCTAACCTGCACATATGAATTTGGGGAAATGGAGTTCAGGGGTGGGGGAGCGACCCATGGTTTTTCTCCCTGAACTCCAATCTGAACCTTTGGTTCAGTTTGGACCCCACAAACTCAGTTTCTGTGGTGCCAGCATTACATCTGAACACTGGCACCACAGTTTCAGCTCCACAAAACCGCAGTTGAGGGAAGAAACTCCTCCCTCACTCCCTGTGTGGGCTGTCCTTCTGTCAAGAAGGAAGCATGCACAACCAGTGCACACACACCCCGTAGTCTTACTAACTGCAGAGAGGCAGCTCTCCCCAACATCCAAACGCAGATGGGAGAGCAGGGAGAGGGGAGCGCGGAACTGAGGGTCCATTGGACCTGCGGTTCTGCATTAAGTCTTAATGGGGACAGAGTCTCAGCTCAACCTACTTCAGACTTCTTGTGAGTATAAAGGGGGGGTAGGGGGGCAATTACATCCCTGATCTCCTTGAAGAAGGGCAGGATACAATTGTAATAGTGGGCAGGACTGAGAAAAACTATCTAAATCTACCCACCTTTGGCGTATGTAATGGTTTTCTGAGCGACCAGCTGCTGCCCTACATCTGGCAATGATGGTTGCTTCTGACAGCAGCATAGCACAGCTGCCCTAGCAGGTGTGCTAGGCACTTGGAAGTAAATCTATATGACATCCTGACATAACAAACTCCATAGGGCAGTGATGTGCTTCCACTGTGACAGTAGCCTCTGGAAGCACAGGAGAACTTCTGGAAGAAGTTCCTACTTGGTCCATTGCAGAACAATGCATTCGTAAAACAGAGGCTGATGGAGCAGTGGGGTCGGGTCATGGGATCTTGTAGCTGCTGCCAGTGCTTATGTGCTTGCTTCATTAGTCAGCTTGCTTCATTAGCCACTACTTCCTCCACCTTTGCATCCATATTCATTCAGACTGAGCTGCAATCCAATGTATACTTATAAGTAAATCCTGTTGAACTTCTGAGGAAACATGCAGAAGTTTGGGCTGTAGGAGAATGCCTTTTCACATACTTGTAATAATAGACCCTCATCCATGGCTTCTGGAAAACTACTTCGGAACATATCATAAAAGTAGAAGCTCCTTCTTAGCTATGTGAAGTCAATGCTATTACAGAAGGAGATGAGGGAATTCATTGGCAATGAGACTGGAGAACTAACAGGAAAAGGATAACTAACAAGGAAAGGAAATTAGGCCCTTAAGGTAGCTACATTTTGTGCTGTGGCTGTTAACATCAGAAGTAACGTTGGCAGGAAGAAGTAACGTTGGCAGGTCAGTGGTTCAACTCCTACCTTTCAGGCAGGTTCCAGATGGTGTCCCTTGGAGACTGGTGTTCTTCAAAAACTGAACTTCTGTATGGTGTCCCTCAGGGCTCCATATTGTCTCCGATGTTGTTTAACATCTACACGAAACCACTGGGAGAGATCATCAGGAGATTTGGTGCAGGATGCTATCATTATGCTGATGACACCCAAATCTACTTCTCCATGTCAGCATCATCAGGAGAAGGCATAAACTCCCTAAATGCCTGCCTGGAGGCGGTGATGGGTTGGATGAGGGATAACAAACTGAGACTGAATCCAGAAGACGGAGGTACTCATTGTGTGGGGTTGTAATTCGGGAGATGAGTTTGATCTGTCTGTTCTCGATGGGGTCACACTTCCCCAGAAGGAACAGGTACAGAGTCTGGGGTGCTTCTGGATCCGAGCCTCTCCCTGGTGTCCCAGGTTGAGGCAGTGACCAGAGGTGCCTTCTATCAGCATCGGCTGATATGCCAGCTCCATCCGTTTCTTGAGATAAACGGCCTCAGAACAGTGGCACATATGCTGGTAACCTCCAGACTGGATTACTGCAATGCATTCTATGTGGGGCTGCCCTTGTATGTAGCCCGGAAACTACAGCTGGTTCAGAATACGGCAGCCAGGTTGGTCTCTGGGTCATCTTGGAGAGACCATATTACTCCCATATTGAAAGAGCTACACTGGCTGCTGATAAGTTTCTGGCTAAAATACAAGGTGTGGCTAATAACCTATAAAGGCCTAAACAGCTTGGGCCCTGGATATTTAAGAGAACGTCTTCTTCGTCATGAACCCCACCGCCCATTGAGATAATCAGGAAAGGTCTGTCTGCAATTGCCACCAGCTCCTCTGGGGGCTACTTGGGGATGGGCTTTCTCCGCTGCTGCCCCCAAGCTTTGGAACGCACTCCCTGCCGAAATCAGAGCCTCCCCATCTTTAATTTTTAAAATATCTTTAAAGACACATCTGTTCACCCAAGCTTTTAATTAAATACTGTTTTAATAGTTTTAACATTGTTTTAAAATATTGTTTTACAAATTTTAAATTGTTGTAATGTTTTAATTATAACCATTGTTTTAATTTTTGTTGTAAACCTCCCAGAGATGTAAGTTTTGGGCGGTATAAAAATAGGTTAAATAAATAAAATAAATACATAACATCAGACAAAAGCAGAGTAAATCTGTGCATTTGGTTATCTTTTATATAACTATGTTTTAGGGTTTTTTTTGAGCTGCATCTTATTGGGCTTATTGCGACATTGGCACCAAAGGTGGTGGTTGTGTATTTAAAATGTTGTTTACTATGTTTGTTTGTACCTCTGCCAGTGACTGTAATAATAAAGATTCTGATTCTTTGGTAGACATGTGAAGGCAATGCTATTGCAGGAGATGGGGGAATTCATTGGCAATGGGGCTGGATAACTAGCAGGGGAAGGGAATTACGCACAGAGTCACAGGGAGAGTCGGATGAATATGGATGCAGTTGAGTAAGGAGAACATATTTAGGCAGGCAAGAGGGGGTTTCATAGGTAAAGTAGCATGGGGGAAACTGTTTTTGGTGTTTGGGATGTCTTGTGTTTGTAAACACATATCGTTAAAAAAAGTATGACTTAAGAAATATTAGGAGGGATGGAAAGGAGGCTGTCTAGTAACACTAGGAGCAGGAAGACCTGGGTTCAAATCCCCATTCAGCTGTGTGAAGATCAGGTGACTGGGTCAGTCACACTCTCTCAACCTAAACTACCTTCAAGGGTTATTGTGAGGACGAAAAAATGGGTGTCGTATGTATGCTGCTCAGTATTCCTTAAAGGATGGGAATGGGACATTAATTTGAATAAATTGGGAGGCTAAGACATTAATTTGAATAACATCAAGCCTGACTGAACAGTTTTTAAAAGCACTGTAAGATGGCTTCTTCTGAGTTTCAGGATTAAGTTTGGTGGTGACATTTCACTAAACTCGATTACACTTTATCATCTTCTGCCAGGTTTTTTGTTTCTTTTAAAATATTGTTACTCACCCTAAGGCTTGAAAATGCAAAGGGCTACACATCTACATAAGAATATATCTATATAAATATATAGCTCTCCCTCAGAATTCAAACACTTTATAAATAAATAAATGAACAACAAAAACAAAACCATGTGAGCAGTAACAATGAGCAGTATCAATGTTAGTCTGATGCAACAAAAACAACAAAGAGGTTTGCACAGCACCTTAAAGACTTAACATAAAAGCAAAAGCTTTTGTGGACTACTGTGCATTTCATCACATGCATGAAGTGTCAGTTACTAGGTACTGGACATAGGGCTAAAGAGATGAAAGTGCTCATATTGATGTGTTTAGAAAACCAAAGAAACTCCATGTTTGCCCAGAAGACCTCATTCTAACTTAAAGTAACCCCAGCCCAGCTCAGGGACATCACTGCCTCTCATGACTGGCATCATTATCTCTCTCCAGCTAAAATGTATCTATGAAACTTGCTAAGACAGCTAAGCTTCCCAGGCCAGAAAACAGGATCTAACCAATTATAGTAATCACCAGATGAACAATGAATCATTCGCATGCATACTAGATACTTGGGCTATGTATACTGTGTCTAGGGTGTCAGCATCAGATTGTTTGTATGAGAGCGTTAGCCTATTGATTATCTATTGCTGACTGCAGTAGCAATAAACCTCAATTAATAATTCCCAGTCCTTGTGTCTGACTGATTGGCTAAGCAGACCCAGGAACGAGTCCTATTCACATCAATATTACATGCCAGTGCTCATACTACATGTTAAAATGCAAAAGATAAGATTACATTTTAATTGATATCCTCAGATGTATTAGAATATTACTGAAGCTGCATTGGGTCTTTTGAGAAAGGCAGGGTACAGTACTTTTAAAAAATAGTGACTATTCACAACTTTTAAAAAAATACTTAAGTACTTGAAAAAAAATACAGTGACTATTCACAACATTAGTCATAGTGGTGTGTGTAAACTCCAGGAATGACTTCAGTCAGGATGTTGGCAACCTAAGACACAGACCTGTGAACAAGGAGACCATTTAGCTATGGTGCATGAAGGGACTATGGGGGACTATTTTTTATGCGAGGCGAAATTTACACCAGCCATGCTGAGGAGGGGATGATATAATCTCCGTGGATGAACTAAATTCGGTTAAGTATGTTTAAGCTAACTCGAGTGCGTGTGGAAGCGAGCCGGCCTTAAGCCTATCGGTGTCTCAAGCCGGCAAACAGAAGTAAGGCCTCAAGCAGGGCATCACACAAGCGCGAAAAAAGGCGGGAAAATGTGCTTGAAGCTCCGGCAAAGGAGAAACGCCAACTGGGCGAGACAGCTCACCCCTCCCGCTTCCAGAAGCGCGCGCAACGCTTCCACCTGTCACCTAACTGCCCGCCCAAACTGTCGCGAGATCCCCCTCACGCCCGCCGGGGGGCGCTGTCTCGTAATAACAGCTGCCATAGCAACCGCACAAGCCCCGCCTCCCCCTTGTAAACCTTCAGGCCACCTCGTCCTATAAAGCGACCGCCTGCCGAGGATTTCAAAAGGCGGGAGGGAAGAGACTGGCAGGCTGGCGGTCCGAGGCGGGACTTCCGGGCCGGTGTGAGGCCTCCTCGGACATGACGACAGAGTGTCAACATGCAAGATGGCCGCTCATCACCGACAGAATACGGCGGGGCGGCGGAAAGTGCAGGTGAAAGGAACGGAAGGGGGCGCCGGCTGGAGAGGGAGCGGGGCTGGCCGGCCGAGGGCTGCGGGGGAGAGCAGGGAGAGCCGCGGCCTGGCGGCGCGCGCGGGGAAAGAGCAGGGGGAGGGTGGCGGCGAAGGTGGGGGTGGGGAGGCGTCTCCAGGAGGGAGGCGGGCTCGAAGAAGGGGCGAGCGCGGGGGCCTCAGCCGGGCAGGGCTTCTTGTCAACGGGAAGACGCCCGCAGGCTGCTCTCCCCGCTCTCAGGCTTCCCCTCCGCCGCCACTACTCGATGGCGAGGGGGTCGTCGGTGGCGACTCCCTCCCAAAAGCTCTTGCCCTTGGGCCCTGGTGGCTGGGAATGATGGGAGCGATCATAGTCCAGCATCATCATCTGGGGACCCGAGTTTGGGAAGCCCTCATGGCAGGACTGCCCGACCTTGGCCCTTCAGCTGCTTTTGGACTACAACTTCCATCACTCCCAACCACAGTGACCAGTACTCGGGGATAACGGGAGTTGTAGCCCAACATCTGCAGGTGGGTCACTGTTGTTCAGCCCTGCCTTATGGCTGTTGCTGCCTTGGGTCAACAGACCAGTGTGGTGTCGTGGTTGGAGTGCTGGACTAGGACCAGGGAGACCTGAGTTCAAATCCCCGTTCAGCCATGTAACTAGCTGGGTGACTCTGGGCTGGTTACTTCACTCTCAGCCTAACCTACTTCACAGGGTTGTTGTGAAAGAGAATCTCAAGTATGTAGTACACTGCTCTGGGCTCCTTGGAGGAAGAGTGGGATATAAATGTTATAATAACAATAATAGTGTGGAGGAGTGTTTCAGGCTTGTGGTCTGTGGAAGGTGTTCTTGAATGCTGGTCTCTCCCCTTCCCTTAAGTAAAGGTAAAGTGTGCCATCAAGTCAGTTTTGACTCCTGGTGTCCATAGAGCCATGTGGTTTTCTTTGGTAGAATACAGGAGGGGCTTACCATTGCCTCCTCCCTTGCAGTATGAGATGATGGCCTTTCAGCGTCTTCCTATATTGCTGCTGACTGAAATAGAAGCACCAGGGCTTTGAACCAGCAACCTTCTGCTTGTTAGTCAAGCATTTCCCATTCCCTTAGGGAGGTTGAAAAAGTCACACTGTGCACTAAGGCATTCCTTCGAAGAGGGAGAGAGACGTTTAGTTTACCTTTTGCTATTTTAATATATGGTGGTTTTACCAAATGTAGCAATGTCAATTAACATTGGGGAACAATATGAACCCCATACCCCTGCAATCTGAAGTAGTACAATCCAGGATGTCACCCTTCAGGCTACCACCTCATTCTGTACATGTGTGTTGTTTTCTGCTCTGCTTGTCAGGCAAAGGTTGGCTTAAAGTTAAAATCTAGCAAGAGGTACCTGTTAAGGATATGTTTGTGTGCATTGGAATCTTTTCTGGTGATGCAGACCAGATTTTGTGCCCTTTCCTGCAGAGAGGAGAACAGACAGAAGGAGCTTCAGGTTGGCTTGAGCTGGCTAGCTTGGCTGCTCTTAATGTTACATTGCAACCCCAGTGTATGAGGACTCTGAAAGTTTCCCCACCAAGAAGCTGGAGGGGGGCTAAAATTGAATGGGCAAACACACAAGCTGCTGGTTTTCTTCTGTTTAATTTATCTCGTATTCCCAAATCAGCTCCTAAGAGAAGATATACAGAGGATGGCAATATCTGAACCGGCAAGAACTGCTGCTTGGGAACACCTCAGTATTGTGCATTGTTAAAACGTAGATAAATGTTTTTAGCCTGTCCTGTTTTTCAAGGGTTCATGATGAGTAACTGTAAGAAACAAGTAATAAGCATTCTTGCATTATTCTAAACAAAGTCCCACTGCATACAGTGTAAGTGTGCAGAAAACTGCAGCCTCCAGTGTATGTAGCAGTATGAGTTACTAGCTTTTAAAACGATGTCCTGATGTGGGAAGATGTATTGCTTTTCTCTTGAAATATTTTCGTAAATGTACCTGCTGTCTGTGCATTGACACACTGAAAATATAAGTAAAACAGAACTTGATGCATCTATCCTACTTGTCAGAAAGCTTGCTCTTCAGCAAATGAAGGGGACTAGACTAGGATCAGGGTTGCTTTTTCACCCCTGCATAAAAAGAATAGTTAGTTCAGGGCTCCTGTACTGAAAATGACAAACTTGCATAAGTAAGAAATACTTCCTTTTAAAATGTAATAACTTCCTGAACTATAGATAGGAAAGAAGTGGAGGGTGAAAAGCAGATGGTTAAGTGTGAAACTTTCCCCTATCTGAGCTTTCTTTTATCATGCAAAGCAACTGTGAGGGACTCTAAGTTGAGTAAGAGGAGATGTGGGGAGAATAGGAGTGGAACTACTTAAGTTTGCTTGCCAGCGCTTTGCACACTCCTCAAGCTTTGCACACGGAACTACACCTAATGTGCAGTTTTACTCTAATTGCCTTCTTATACTAACAAATTGCCACTAATAGAGCTGCTACTGTAGGTTGCAGAAAATACTGTATAAAAACCCTTGTGCTGTGGTGCAGCGGTGAAATAGTATTGTCTAGTGAGACTGATGTGTAATCTCCTTGCCATATGAAACTTACCTAGTTTTATTTAGAGCAGGCTTTCCCAGCTGGTGTGCTGTGTGGTCAGCCTGGTGTGCTGTGTGGTCAGCCAAGTGCACAGTAGAGTGAAGTCTGTTCAAATGTGAGGAGTTTTAACTCTTTGCTTGGAGTTCAGCACCCCATGATGCACCAGGCCAGCCAGGTACACCATGAGGTGCTAAGCTCCAAGTATGGGGAGTCTAAACTCCCATCACTTGGAGCATATTTCATTCAGCTGTGCATACAATTCCAGTATATAAAGGGGTGATTTGGCTGCAAGCTCATGGGTTTAAATCCCCCCTTTTTGCAGCTTTCATCCTTTACCTGCATGAAAAGGAGCCAGTTAGCTGCAAACACAGGGTGGTTTAAATCCCCATCTTTGCAGCTGAATTGCGTCTTTATGCATTGGGGAGATGGCTCCTCCTTCCCAGTGCATAAAAGTGTGTGTTCAGAAATAAAAATAATGCTATGGCAAAGCTACAGCAAAAAAAATGTGCCCCAGCTTTTTTGAGTGGTGGTGGTCTGTGCCTCAGGCACAAAAAGTTTGGGAAACACTAGTCTAGGGGATTGCCACTCACAGCAATTGGAGAGAGAGATCTGCTTACCTCTTAACATACTACTTAAGTTTAAATGTATGCAGCCCATGCCCTTTAAGAGTAAGTTTTTAGTGGAGTCCTGCTTTAACCTTTTCTATCTACTCTCCCTCAGACTGTCTCCTGTCTTATGCTACCAAGCAATGCACTTTCCTTTATACCCCTCCTTAGTTCTTTTTTTCCAAAGGAAGTGTTCGGATTGATTGAATAGGTAGGCATGTGTCCATGATCCAGATAACATGAATACTGGAATGAAAACGCTTAAGTAGAAACCATAGGTCTTCTACTATGGCTGAACTATACACCAGTACCTGTGGTGTATTACATAGGTCTGTAATAAACCACAGTTAAAGCTATATGTTAAGTATGTGATTCCTTGCTCTTTTTAATAAATTACCTGTGCTCTAAGAATTTTGTGGTATTGTCTCAATTTCTTCAGTCTCCACTTATTTGTTTAATGGTGAATTTGTTTATTATTTATTTTATTTTAACATTTATATCCCTCTCTTCCTCCAAGGAGCCCAGAGTAGTGTACTACATACTTCAGTTTCTCCTCACAACAACCCTGTGAAGTAGGTTAGGCTGAGAGAGAAGTGACTGGCCCAGAGTCACCCAGCTAGCATCATGGCTGAATGGGGATTTGAACTCGGGTCTCCCCGGTCCTAGTCCAGCACTCTAAACACTACACCACACTGGTTTAATCTATTTATCTGAGATGTTCAGTTCAATTGCTACACTAAAGCAATCTCATGTAGGTTGTTCTGTAGTGGGAGACTGTACTGGTAGCCCTTGCTATTTGCCAGTTCTGTTTTTGCCTTTAGGCTTGTATATGGAAACTCTGAATAACAAATCTTACCCCTAAGGGAATCAAAGCAGAAATAAAAGGAATAAAGTACAATGCCTTGCTCTGCAGGTCTCCAGCAAGCCCTCCCAAACATGCAAATCCTCTGAATTTTTGCCAAAAATCTCAGGGGTAGGGAATTTCTTTTGGAAAAAATAGCCACAAAATGGCTCTGTACTGCAAGATGGCAGCCAGAAATGGCATTGGAAGTCATTTTGAAGTATCAGGGTACCCCTGACCCCAATAGGGGAGGTCTGTTCCTGGGCAAGCCAAGCAGCACCTTTGCTACTTAAGGGCAAATAACACTTTGATCTTAAGTCCTCTCATCTGGGCTGATTATTGGGCTCCATCCGCCCAGGAACGAACCTCCCCTATTGGGGTCAGGGATACCCTGATACTTCAATTTCTAGCCAGCTAGCGACCATGGCTAGGAGGAATTTGCCTATTTTAAAAACTGTGACAAAAACTAGTTCTCTTAGATCCAAACGCAGATAATGAGGGCCACCTGTATTTTATTATATTATATTTGTGCACCGCCCCCAAAATTCCATGTCTGGGTAGTTTACAGCAACATAAAACAAATTAAAACAGAAAATAAAAGCTTACAGCAACTAAAAACCACAAGTCTAGTTAAACTTGTTTGAATAAATGTGTCTTTAAAGCCTTTTTAAAAATTATCAGAGATGGGAGAGGAAAGCTCTTATTTCAGCAGGGGGTGCATTCCAGAGTTTTGAGGTGGCAACAGAGAAGGCCCATCCCTGTTTAGCTGCCAGATGAGCAGGTGGCTATTGCAGATGGACCTCTCTGGATTATCTCAATGGGCAATGGAGCTCCTTGTGAAAAAGCCATTCTCTTAAATACCCTGGGTCTAAGTCATTTAGGGCTTTATAGGTTATAACCAGCACCTTATATTTTGCCCGGAAACCTATTGGTAGCCAGTGTAGTTCTTTTAATATAGGAGTAATATGGTCTCTCTGAAATGACCTAGAGATCGACCTGGGTGCTGCATTCTGTACCAACTGCAGTTTACAGACTACATACAAAGGCAGCCCCTCACAGAGAACATTGCAGTAATCAAGTCTGGAGGTTACTAGCATATGTACCATTGTTGGTTCCCGCTGAAATAAGAGTATCTGCTTCTCTTGTTTTCTGGAAGACCCTCAAGAGTCACCCGATTTTGCAGGTTTTTAATTAGAATTAATTTTAATAATTTGTTTTAATAACTGTTTTATGTGATTGTTTTTATTGTAGATTTTAATCTGTGGATTTCATGGATTTTAATTATGACTTTTTATATTGTGTTAAACTTTGTACACGACCTAGAGATGTACCTATCAGGCAGTATAAAAATATGATTAAATAAATAAATTTCCCCTTGAGGTTGTTTATCTCAAGAAACAGACATAGCTGGTGTATCAGCCAGGGTGTATCATAGCTGGTGTATCAGCCAAAGCTGATACAAGGCACCTCTGGCCACTGCCTCAATTTGAGACACCAGGGACAGGTTTGCACTTTTTACACAAAAGCACTCCCAGACTGTGTACCTGTTTCGAGGAAGTGTGAACCCATCTAGAACTGGCAGATCAAAATTGTCTCTGAGCTCCTACTTGAATAGTTTGTTGTCAGCAGCATTAATAGTTGTTAATAGATAATTAGTGCAAAAGTGGTAACTAACTGCTCATGAAAAAATGTTCTTTCATGGATAATCTTGCTTTCTGTTTGGTGGCTTGGATCCAGAAAGGTTTATGTATGCAAAATCCTGGTGTGTGTTTGGGGGTGTGTGTGCATACTCTTTCCTTCAGTAGTAACTTATTGGGTCTCAGGCTACTCCTACAGCAAGCCTGCACAACATAAGGCCCAGGATCTGGCCTGTGAGGACTTCTGTGCTGTCTCCCAGTGGACAGGGAGGAATATCCTGCAGTAACAGCAGGAATCATGAAGAGCTCTTGGCCTATACCATAGCCATATGAGATTGGAACCTAGGTCTAGCTGCTCTTTACAGCCCTCTGGCAAAACTAATTGCTGACCAAAGCTTAAGATAATGTAAGAATGCATTTAAAACACTCTCTTTATCCTTAAATGAGCATGTGACTTGAGATCTCTTTGTGACTTCTCAGTAATAACAAAATTGCACATTGCTGATGCTTATTCTCATCAGGCAATTTATTGCAGTCCTCAGACACTTATGCTGGACTAAAAGGGACTAATAGCCTCTACATATTATGCAATACCAGATTGCATTTGTAATTTTATTTGCATAGCTAAATCCCTCGGGACATCTACAGATTTTTGGAAACGGTATGATCTACACTGTCTTGTGCTTTCTTTCATTACGTAGAACCAGTGATAATCTGATTGAATTCTTCTAAGTCTACAGATCAGATAGGTGTATCTCTTCTTTGAGAGCCCAACAGAGTTGTGCTCTGAATAAGCGAGATTCCTCTATTTTCTTTTCCCTCATCCCTAAGCAAACCAATGTGTTTATGAAGACCTGTTTTGAAGGTTTTTGGCTTTGGGATGGGGAAAACTATACAGGTGCGTATAACACCCATTCTTACATATACAATACTCCTCCCAGCTCCCACCATACTTGACAGGTTATAATGCTTTGTAAAACCTGGATGAGATGGTCTCATCATTCAAAAACACTAATGCTGTTGCTCTGACTATTGTTGCATAGCTTTGGACTTGGCTGTTTCAACCTTTACTCCCTTAATCTGTTTTCATATTCAGCAAAGCACCTATCTACTGATGGGTAGTGATATGCCTTTTATACTGTTGACATTATCTGTGCATGATTGTAGTTTTCACTAGGTTGAATGTAAAGCATGGCGCAGCATTACTCATTTGTCATATAAATAGTAAGATGGCTTAACCGAAAAGGATGTGGGTGTTAGTAAATGCACCCCAACAAATGAGTTGGCAAAATTGGATGCCACACGAAAAATAGCTGAGTGTCTCTTCAGAAATGTTATATAGGTGAATGGTTCCTTGTAGCAAGTAATGTTCTCTTAAGAGGGGGTCCATGTATCTGGCCATTTTTCTTGCTGAGAGATGCTGTGTGGAGCCAAATCGTGACATCAGTGCAATATAAGGATCTAAACAAGGACTGTGTTAGAACTGTATGTTGCATTTCGACTTGAGAGTCTCACTAGACTAGTAAGCCCCTTGGCCCCTCTGGATCATGCACTTATGTTTGCAGGCTCCTTATCTGTTTGCTTATCTCTTTGTGTCCATTTCTAAGAAGATTGAATCTAGTGGTTTGGGTCAAGAGCCCAGAGGCAAGGAAGCTGAAGGAAAGGTGCAAAGTAGATAATGGTCTGAGAGGGAGGAACCTGAAAGAAAAACAGGTGAAGAATGAATACAGTGGAGATGGGTATTTGAGGCACAAAAAGGCTAATTTAAAATGGTTTCATAACATTTGTTAGAAGAATAGAAGAATGTGTGGCAGGCTGGTCAAGAAGAATTGAGTTGGCTAAGAAAGTGGGACAAAGTAGATGAGAGCCTAAAAAAACAGGAACTTGAACAAGTAAACAAGACATGCTCTTGAAGGATTAGTCAAGGAGAATGTAGGATAGGCTGCACACTATTATCAGGAAGAAAGTAGACTAGTAAGGGAGGAATGGGAGCTCTGGGCCTGGAGGCCAAAGGGGCATGGGGTCTAATGTCTTGGTTTCTTGTATTCGGATGAAATGGGAAATGGCGTTTGCTACAAACCACAAATTGCAGCTCTTTCCTTCTCATACTGTGGCTCATTCTCATGATGGCAAAACATAGTAAGCTTGTTGCACCATAATATATCATGCGCATATCTTTTGTAGGATGTTGAGGCATTCATGATTATGCTTTTTAAAATAAATGGAAATCATTGTTGACAGTGAGTGGTTAGTGAAGAAATCTACAGCTAAAGGTATCTTAATGCTTTAATTGGATCTCTGTCAACACACTTTAGGTCTCCTATGTAATTAGAGATGAGGTGGAGAAGTACAATCGAAATGGGGTAAATGCATTGCAGCTGGACCCAGCACTAAACAGACTCTTCACTGCAGGCCGAGACTCTATCATCAGGATATGGAGTGTCAACCAGCACAAGGTAAGTCAAACACAGAAGGTCATTTAGGGTTTCCTTTAAAATCTGTACTTAGGATCTTGGAAATAGTCAATATAGCCAATGAAATCCATTTTATGATTTAAATTTTTTTCATTATATTTGCAAGTACCACAAAGCTGTCGATCATATTCACGTACCCCAACTTAGCATTTGAGCAGGGAGATGGGTGGGATTTTAAGTTGTAAGCTGTTGAAAACAAATTGGGGCTTTCAGAAAATATGCAAACTAAAGCTTATCAAGTTTAGTGTGAAACTAACTGCAACTACAGTAAGTGCATATAGCATGATTGGAGTGAAATCCTGGTTTTGCAGAAATTGCTGTATAAGTTTCATTGGCCACGCTGTCTAAAGCAATTGCATTGAAAAGTAGCTTAAATGGTCAGAGATCACCTATAGAGATGTGTACGGAACCCCAGAGGTGTGGTCTGGCACTGGGGTGTGTGTGACTTTGAGGGCGGGTGGGTAGTACTCCCCCCCCCCCCCGCTCTTCTCCCTCCAGCTCTGGACTTCTGTAAAACATTTTTGGGGCAGCAGAGTTCCTCCCTGCTGCCCCTGCCCCCGTCGTTGTCTTTCAAGTTGAGAAGCAGTAAAAGCTGGCCCTATGCATGTGCCTGTCGCGGCGCGCACGCCTGTTGCCGCTGCGCACGCTGCATACATGTGGCATGTGTGCGACGGGCACATACGTGGCACCAGCTTTTACTGCTTCGCAACTTGGAAGATGACGGGCGGCAGGGAGGAACTCTGCTGCCCCAAAAAAGTTTTAGAAAAGTCCAGCACCGGAGGGGGAAGAGTGGTGGGTGGGGAGTACTACCCCACCCTTAAAGCCACACTCCCCCTCCCCCGCTGGACCGGCCGAATTCCGGACCGGTCTGTGCACACCCCTAATCCCCTATTCTTTTTCATTCCAGCAAGACCCTTATATAGCATCTATGGAACATCACACAGACTGGGTGAATGACATTGTACTCTGCTGCAATGGCAAAACTTGTAAGTACCTTTCTCAATAATATAAGACTTCTTTAGAGTTAAATGCATGTCAGTAAATATTTACTTTTCATAATGGAGGGAAGTAAAGAGTGGGGTCCCCTAGGGATCTCTACTGACCAGTGCTCTTTAACTTATTCATAAATTATCTAGAAATTTGGGATTCTTGGTGAAGTTTCAGTTTCAACTTCAGAGTGGCCAAATTTGCAGATAACACTAAAATATTTAGGGTAGAGAAATCCACAACAGGTTTTGAGGAGCTCCAAAAGGATCTCACCAAACTGGGGAAGTGGGTGACAAAATGGCAAATGCAGTTCAGTGTAAAGTGATGCATATTGGGGCAAAAAACAAAACTCCCAACTTCACATGTAGACTTTCAGTTGTTGTAGCATATCAGTTCCAGGCCGTTTTGGATATCAAACACTATCTAGACCCATTTCAAACTGCTTTTTGAATGGGCTGTGGGGTTGAAACTATCCTGGTAGACCTATGGATGATCACCAATTGGCTATCGATGGAGCAAGTGTGACTCTGCCGATCCTTTCAGATCTCTCAGCAGCTTTAATACCATCAACCATGGTATCCTTCTGGGTCGCTTGAGGGAGGTGGGATTAGGTGGCACTGTTTTACTCTGGCAGATGCTAGATGGTGTCACTTGGAGGCTGTTGCTCTGCAAAGTGAGAGCTAAAGTGTGTAGTTCCACAAGGCTCCATATTGTCTCCAGTGCTTTTTAACATGTACATGAGACCCCTGGGAGAGATCATCAGGAGATTTGGTGCAGGGTGTTACCAATATGCTGATGACTCTCGGATCTATTTCTTCATACCAGCTTCATCAGGAAATGGTATATCTTCCCTAAATGCCTGCTTGGAGGCAGGAATGGGCTGGATGAGGGATAACAAGCTGAAGTTGAATCCAAATAAGACGAAGGTACTGACTGTTGAGGATCAGGACCCGAGAGATAGTTTAGATCTGCCTATTCTGGATGGCGTCACACTCCCCCTGAAATATCAGGTACATAGCTTGGGGATACTCCTGGATCCCAAACTCTCTCTAGTTTCTCAGGTAGAGGCAGTGACCCAGAGCGTTTTTTATCAGCTGCAGCTGATAAGTCAGCTATGTCCATTTCTGGAGGTAAATGACCTTAAAACAGTAGTACATTTGCTGGTAACTTCTAGGCTTGTCTACTCTAGTGCACTCTATGTGGGGCTGCCTTTGAACGTAGTCCAGAAACTACAGTGGTACAGAATATGACAATCAGACTGGTCTCTGGGACAACCCGTAGGGACCATATAACACCGATTTTGAAAGAATTGGATTGGCGGATGATATGCTTCTGAGTGAAATACAAAGTGCTGGTTATTTCCTGTAAAGCCCTCAACAGTACTTAAGAGAACATCTTTGTCATGAACCGTGTTGCCTATTAAGATCATCTAGAGAGGTCCGGTTACGGTTTCCGCTGGCTTATTTGGCGACTCATGACTAGGCCTTCTCTGTGGCTGCTCCGGGGCTTTGGAATGTGCTCCTTGTTGAAATAAAGAGCAGCTCCTTCTCTGTTTGCTTTTAGGAAAACCCTCAAGATGCACCTGTCTTCTCAGGCTTTTAACTGAAATTGTTGAACGGTTTAATGTGTTATCTTGAGAGAAAGTTTTTCTTTATTTTGTGATTTTTAACTGTTTTTGTATTTGTGTGTTCTAACTTCGTACACTGCCTAGAGATGCATATGTCAGGTGGTGTAGAAATATGATGAATAAATATACATTGATGGAGTCTGAGCTGTTGGTGACTAACCAGGAGAGAGATCTTGTTGTTGTGATGGACACCTCATTGAAAGTGTCAACTCTCAGCTGCTGCAGTACACAGCAGCTGTGAAAAGGGCAAATTCCATGCTAGGAATCATTAGGAAGGGTTCTGAAAATAAAACTGGTACTATTATAATGCCCTTATAAAAATCTGTGGTGGGGCCACATTTGGAGTACTGTGTACAGTTCTTGTCACATATCTTAAGGATATTGTAGAACTGGAAAAGGTGCAGAATATAAGTATTCGTAGTAGTAGTATAAAAGAGGGCAACCAAGATGATCAGGGGCCTGGAGCACCTTCTTTATGAGGCAAGGCTACAGCATCTGGAGCCTTTTAGTTTGGAAAAGAGGCGACTATGGGGAGACATGCTAGAGGTGTATAAAATTATGTATGGTGTAGAGAGAATAGACAGACATTTTTCTCCCCCTCTCACAACACTAGAACCAGGGGTCATCCCATGAAAATGATGGCCAGGAAATTTAGGACCGACAAAAGGAAGCACTTTTCCACACAGCACATAATTAACCTATGGAATTCTCTTCCACATGATATGATGGCCACTAGCTTGGATGGCTTTAAAAGGGGCTTGGGCAAATGGAGCACAGGTCTCTCAATGGCTCCTAGTCTGGTGGCTATAGGCCACCTCCAACCTCAGATGCAAGATGCCTTAAATAACATTTGCAGAGAGCAACAGCAAGAGAGGGCATGGCCTCAGTTCTTGCCTGTGGACTTTGCAGAGGCATCTGGTGGGCCACTGTGTGAAACAGAATGTTGGACTAGATAGGCTTTGGGCCTGGTCCAGCAGGGCTGTTCTTGTGTTCTTAAATTATAGTACTCAGGATTTCTATAGTGCTTTTCCCAAGGTCTCAAAGCACTTTCTTTTATGGAGTGGTTGTAAGGATTACCAAGACAAAGTAGGCTAGCATTAATCATCTTAAGATTTATAGACCATGTCCCCACAAAAATACTGGAAGTGGCTTGCAAAAGACTGTTAAAAATGCAGCTCCACCATAAAACAGCAGTAATAGTCAATTAGCAACATTGGGCAACAAACATTAAATGTTAATTAAAATTAAGAGAAGAATGCCGGACAAAAGAAATGCGTATACCCAGCATTGGAAGCTGTAATATGAAGTGATCTGATGGGTCTCTCCAGAGGGAGATCCAGAATAATGGTTCCAGCGGCTCTGGCACTTCTGTATGCTTTTTAGAGCAGTGACTCAGTATTGAGTTAGCTTGCAGTTAAGCACAGAATGCATAACACTTCTAATTACTGAAGGCTAAAGATTGACCTTGTTAGATACCACAAAGATGTAACTATTGTAACTATTTTTCTTTGTAGTGATATCTGCTTCTTCTGATACTACAGTAAAAGTATGGAATGCACATAAGGGATTTTGTATGTCAACACTAAGGACACACAAGGTAACAGTTATCGTTGTCAGCTATTGGTGGGTGGCGGCCCATGATGGGTCCGATAGTGGGGGATAAAAATGTGTTATAAATGGGAAGTATAAAAATGCTGAAATAAAAATGAATATCTGCAGCTGTAAAATCCAATAGTGCCAAAGTCTTACAACATTTTTTTTTTGTAAATTCTCTTCAGACCAATGTTTCTCAAAGCATTTTACATACAATTAAAGAAAAACCTAAATGATCTGGTTTCTGGCTGTGGCTTGTTAATGATACTGCTCCTGGGAAATTAGCAAACCCCGCTGACTAACTTCTGGGCTTGTGTAGGGAACCAGTGAGTTTAGATGGAGCAGCTCACTTCAGAATAAATTTGTGCAAAAGCTTCAGTCTTGGAAATGACTGACAGAGTTGAAGTTCAAAAATAGGATCAGGTTTATTTTAGGGTTTTTAGGGTACAGGAAAGACATATTGATTGATAAGCAGCACAATATTGGCTAATAAAACTAACAAGGGTAGCAGTAAGCATAGTACTAAGTTGAAACTCACCAAGAGGCATTTTAGCTTGAATTCGCTCAAGGCTGACTGGAAAAATTGCCTTTGAGAACAGCTTTAGAGTTAGAGTGGGAAATAGGGGAGCAAGAGACTTAGGAACAGAGATTACCCCTGCTAACTAAGCAAAGAGGCAACTTTCAAAGTGGTGATTCTCTTATATTTAGCAGGGGGAGAGCAACTGGCCCTATCCAACCCCTGCACAGCATCCCTCCAGTGGCAGTTGCTGATACCTGCCTTATGTTTCTTTTTAGATTGTGAGCCCTTTGGGGACAGGGGACCATCTTTATGTATGTATTTTTCTGTGTAAACTGCTTTGAGAACTTTGGTTGATGAGCATTATATGCATATAGTAGTAGTAGATTAGTATACCTTGCGTCCTTTCTCGGTGGTGTGTTTGGACACTAGTTGCTCGACCAATGTTGAGGGACCTCTTTCCTCACAGACAGGCGGGAAGGCAGAATGCAGGAGCGGGTACCTGAGTGCCACTTGAGGGTCAGGGAGCCAGGAAAAGTTAAAGGAGATCTAATCTCAGGGGACAAGTCTCTCTCAATGCAGCCAAGTGTGTTGCACATATCTGGCCTGGGAGCAGAGCTGGTCTGGAGGTGAAAGCGGGACGGGTACAAGAGCCAAGTCACAGCAAGATGGTATAGGTATAGCTGATTCCAAGACACATAAACACACAATGGGTGAATCCAGAGAAGAGAGACACTGCTTGGTGGTCTTGGGGACAGAAATAGGCCACATCTTGCCCCGGGGGCAAATGCTGACCACATCTTTCTACTGAAAAGGTTGACATACGTGATAGACAAAATACATTTTGTCCTGTTCAAACTTTTATGGGTGTGCTCTACCAGCACAGTGAGGTGAATAGGCTGAGAAACCTGTGCAGGATGGGGTGAAATGGACTCATTAGGAAGAACCTTTATAGGTGTTGGAATGTGTTAATTAGCAAGCTAATCCGGGGAGGGGAGTACTTGGCTATCCCTCTTAGAAGAATAGCACTTAATTAACTCGTGTCTACTTCAGCTTCCTCACCTGCACGGAGATCAGAGAGGAAAGCAGAGAAATAGTCCTCCAGTTAGACATGACCTGGAGTTACCTTTCCCCATGCCTTCTGCCAAGTGACATACCCTCGTGAGTTAGCTTTATGCAAGCAAATGGTGAGCCCAAAAGTTCAGAGAGACAAGATGGAAACTACAAGCCTGTAGTTCCAAATCGGGTGCTGCTGGGAGCCCCCAAAGATGCTTCCCATCTTAGTAACAGGATGCTCTTTCTTAACACTGCAGTAAGCCCAATGTAAACATCCCCCAGGAAAATGGTCCTCAGAACTCTGCAACAGATGACAGCTACTAGGGGTGGGGCCTCTACTCCTTCGGGCCACAGATGTAAAAGGTGCCCCGGCTGCCATCTCTTCTCAGAAGTAATTGCTGAAGGGGACTAGATGGCAATGGTCCTCATTCCTGCCCAGGTATTTTTGGCTGCTGTTGTGGCAGGCCTGGTGTAAAATACCCCTGGGAAAATAGACTACCACATTCTATCGCTGGTAGACAATTGCTTCTTCCCTATTGTCATACTGACTTATGTATTTGATTTCAGGATTATGTGAAAGCTTTGGCATATGCAAAGGATAAAGAATTGGTAGCATCTGCTGGGCTGGACAGACAGATATTCCTCTGGGATGTAAATACGCTAACAGCACTGACTGCCTCAAATAATACAGTTACAAGTAAGTGTCCCAAAGAAGTACAGTGCAGGCTGTCTTTTTGTGAAGGGAATCTTTTGCAGCCACTCACTGGTCAACAAACACAGTTTTGAAACTGACAGCCTCAAGGAAAGGTGTTTATAAAAGGCCAACGACTAACAAAATACCTGCCCTCGTGGGAACACTGAAGACTCATACATTGCAGGAACTTGGACAGGGGTGTAGTGTAGATCTGGATTGTGATCCATTGTATCCATAAGAACTGGGTTTCTGCGCCTGCGCAGGGACCTCCCGGGCTGACTAGCTAGCTCCTCTTTGCGCCCCGCCCGTCTGCACGTGCCTTGCAGCTTCCGTTAGAATCGACGGTTGGGGCGCCTCTCCTTCAGTTTTCTCTTGACCGCCAAAGCGCTTACACCTCTTGGCTGTTGCTCCTCAATTATTATCAAAACTTTTGACTTCGGACTGTTTGACTATTCTCTACTGAGCGGATTAATTGGTTTGACTTCAGAACGAACAACGGACTTGATTTGGGACTCTGATTCTAACTTCGAAGTTTGTACAGGACGGTTTTGACTCGGAACGGTGAACGGACTTGATTACGGACTCTGCTTTGTTTGTTCCTAAGATTGTTTACTGAATTTGACTCGGAACGGCATTTGGACAATGGAAGCTAAGAAGACATTCAAACGATGTGAAAAGTGTCGAGCAAAGTTGCCTTCGACTGATTATCACGACGCCTGTTTGATGTGCCTAGGAGAGAATCATAACACGGCGGCATGTAAGATATGCTGCTCGTTTTCAAAACAAACTAGGCAAAATAGAGCTCTCAGGCTTCGAGCTGCGTTATACGAGGAGGCACTTCGGCCGCCAACTCCTCGTCCGTCGGCGTCGATGAGTTCCGGTTCAACATCGGGAGCTTCGATGTCGAAGGAGTCCGGTGCGTCAAGCTCCCCGGGATTGGGTTCCAGTGGGTCTGCTGATAAGCAGTCTAAAACCACTGTTGACACTCTGTTTAAGAAACCAAAGGAGGTTTCCAAAAAACGGAAGCATAAGGATAGAGATCGTCATGCTTCTGAGAGGGAAGGTCGCCATCGTGAGGAGTCTCGACATCTAACTCCCTCACCGACGGCAGCACAGATTTACGACGTGGACTCGGCTGAGTCCCCTACAGCCTCGACGTCGACACCTCCGGTATCGACGGTCAGGATGGTCTCGGCTTCGACATCGACGTTAGTCTCGACGTCGACACCAGCGCCGACATCGAGATTGGACCAAGGCAGTCTGGGACAGGCGTCGACATTGGAATCGACATCGACGTCGATATCGGCGTCGAGACATTTGCAAGTCTCGGCATCGGAGCCTCCCATAACTGCCCAGGCGGTGTATGCCATTCCTCCGTCGGCATCCACGGTGCCGGAGCAGATATTGAATGTGAACACTGCTCCTTCATCGGTGTTGACGGCTTCGACATTGAGGAGGATTCCTCATCTTTTGTCACCGGCATTGACGCCGGCACAGTCCCCCTCGACGCCAAGGACTCCGAGTCTGGCTACACACGGGGACGGACTTAGAGAACTGCTGGAGTCGAGTTCGAGTACACCCTCGGGTGCGACGTTTCGCGGCTTCCTGTCGACAGGCTTAGACGAGGGTCCTGGAGGTGGAGAGCTGGCTGATCTGCCTCATGTTGCCTCACTGACACCAGCAGTGGTCCAGGATCCAAGAACCGATGTCGGGTGCTCTACAATGCTGCAGCCAACTCATTCCTGCGGTTTCCGCCATGGGGTGCCGGATGATTATGCAGAGTTCTTGCGTTGGAAAGCGGCACAGGTAGAAATGCAACCAGTGCAAGGGCTGCGGAATTTTGTGCAGGCTGGACAACTTGCTCAGCCGCTGCTGCAGTCAGAGCATGCGGACCATCAGGGGCCGTCTGTGAACTTGCCTATACAAACACCATTGGTGCAAGTTCAAACCTACATTCCAGAGAATTCACAATTACCTGTGGTCCAGACGAGGATGCCAGAAAAACCTGCTGGGAAAAGAAAGAGGAAAGCAACACCTCCTCCTTCTGAACCATCATCTTCACCCTCTGATGACAGTGAGGACGATGAGTCGGGACCAGCCTCTGACAGAGATGATATCAGTCGTAGGTCTGACCCCCCTTCGGATGTGCCACCAAAACTATCCACCTCGCCAACTGAGGAATTGAAAGCTTACCATATCCTCATAAGGGACATCGCTGAAGCCCTGGGCATGGACGTAAGCTCTCCGGATGCGGACGTTGCTGACCCGGTCTATAATATGATGAAGCGGTCTAAGACTTCGCATCCTGTTGCCCTCACCATGATTCCTGGGATAGACAAGGCTGCGAAGGTGGCATGGGACTCAGTGGGGGTCGGGGCTCCGACTTCCAAGCGCATTGAAAATTTGTATAGGGTGACTGAAGGAGAGAACTCTTACCTGTTACGTCATCCTATACCGAACTCCTTGGTTGTCAGTTGCGCTTCATCCACCAAGAGTGGACACCGTCATTCCACGCCTGCTGACAAAGAGGGGAGGAAAATGGACGTTATGGGTCGAAAGATCTATAGCACCTCCAGTTTAGCAATTCGTATTGCTAATTATGCGGCGTGTATGGCACGCTATAACCATTTACTTTGGGATGCGCTCTTACAGGATTCATCCTCTTTGTCTCCGGAGGACTTCCAATGGAGATTTAATGATGTGTACGAAAGAACAACGGCAATAACGCGCCAACAACTGAGCGCATTTAAACACTTGTCGGAGACGGAATCGAGAGCAATGGTGACGGCAGTGAGCTTGCGCAGGCATGCGTGGCTTCGCTCAGCAACCCTGCAGGCAGACATGAAGGAGAAAGTCGAGTCCTTGCCATTTGACGGCAAAGGTTTATTCCATGAGGACACGGACACGTCAATGGAGACGTTAAAAAAATCTAAATTCACTGCCCGCACCTTTATGGTGCCTTCGAGCGGTTCCAGCTCAACCGCAAGGAGCCGCACTTATTATCAGAGAAAGAGTGATCGGTATCGGGACCGCAAAGAATACCGAAGACAATTCAGACCTTACCAACGCGGTAAGGGCTTTAACCAAAAACAAAAAGGAAAAACAGCTCGTCAAGGCGACAAGGACGCTTCCAGCAAGAGCTTTTGACGGGACTGTTCGTCCACTGCATCAGTTTTGCAGCAGCCAATTAAGTCCAACGCTACAATCCAGGACCCACTACATCGGCCCTGTAGTTGCCAGGATCAACATCAAACTGGCAAGCCGTGCGCCAGCATGGCACAACATAACATCCGACCGGTGGGTACTGAGAATAGTGCAGACTGGATATGCGTTGGAGTTCGAGACAAGGCCTCCCTTCTCTGGACTGGTCTATACGCCGGCCACGGAGGTGTTGCGGGAGGAGGTCAAGGTGCTGCTGGAGAAACAGGCGATCACGCGGGTGCAATGGGCGAACAGACTGACCGGCTACTATTCCCGGTATTTTCAGATACCAAAGAGAGACGGTGGAATAAGAGCCATAATGGACCTGAGGGGGCTCAACCTCTTCATTCTGACCAGGAAATTCAGGATGGTGACGCTGCAGGGAATTCTGCCTCTGCTGGTGAACGAACAGTGGGCAGTTACTCTGGATCTCAAGGACGCTTATTTTCATATCGGGATACAGGAGAGTCACCGCAAGTTCCTCCGGTTTACAGTAGGGGCACAGATCTATCAATATGTGGTGCTTCCATTTGGACTTTCTACTGCGCCCAGAGTGTTCACAAAGGTGATGGCGGTGGTTGTAGCCCACCTGCGAACTCAGGGCTTGAGGCTGTATCCGTATTTAGACGATTGGCTCGTGGTGAGCCACGACAGGAGTTTACTGACCCGCCAAGTGCAGATGCTGCTAGCCTTGTTGGAGTGCCTCGGCATCAATGTGAATTGGAAGAAGTCGAGACTCGAACCCATGACTCGAGTGAACTTCATCGGAGCAGTGCTGGACTTGAAATTGGCCAGGGCGTTCTTACCTGCGGAAAGAATTACCCAAATGCACGAACTCATACGTCACTTTCGGAGGACTCCACGGCAGCCAGCGGTTCGAATCCAGCGGATGTTGGGTTTGATGGCATCATGCACCGCAACGGTGTCACACACGCGCCTCCGCATGCGCACATTGCAGCATTGGTTTCTCCACAACTTCCGACCCAATGTGGATGGCCAGAATATGCACTTGACACTACCACAACATGTCCTCGCCAGCCTGGGGTGGTGGCTAGACATGGACAATTTGGGCAAAGGAGTCGAGTTTGTGTCCAAGGAGCCCACCTCCCGGATAACGACAGATGCCTCGATGGCGGGCTGGGGTGCGCATTGCGCCAGCGTATGCGTGCAGGGGACATGGACCCAGTTGCAGAGACTTCAGCATATAAATTACTTGGAGCTATTGGCTGTGTTTCAGGGCCTAAGGGCATTCGAACCTATGATAAGGGGACGGTCAGTACAGCTGGAGTTGGACAACACGACGGCGATTGCCTACCTCAACCATCAAGGGGGGACAGTGTCACTGTCTCTTTGCCTACTTGCGAGAAAAATATGGGACTGGTGCATTCAACATTCAATTCACCCAGTGGCAATACATATAAAGGGTGTAGACAACTGCTTGGCCGACAGGCTCAGCAGGGACATCAGTTTCAACCAAAGACACGAGTGGGAAATCAACCCGATGTATCTCGACAGGGTGTTCGAGATCTGGGGGGTCCCATCGATAGACTTATTTGCCACGGTTGCCAACAAAAAGTGTGCCAATTATTGTTCGCGTGCGGGCATAGGCCAGGGATCCCTGGGGGATGCTTTTCAACGGGCCTGGAAGACGGGGCTGTTATATCTTTTTCCCCCGCTGCCGTTAATGGGCCGTGTGGTTGCGCAGATATTGCGGGACCAAACGAAATGCATACTTCTGGCCCCATGGTGGCCACGCCAGCCGTGGTTTGCCACACTTCTGGGAATGTCTCATTCAGTGTTCCACAAGTTCCCCAGGGCTCCAAACCTGTTGCAAAGAGAACACGGAAAGGTGTTACACCCCGAGGTGCACTCTCTCAAGCTGACCGCTTGGAGAATCAACTATTAAACAACATCTTACTAAACAGTAGGCGTGCGTCGACAAGACGCAGTTATGCCTGCAAGTGGAACCGCTTCAAGAGTTATATGAGGGGGAAGAGTGTCACGCCATTGCGTGCGACCCCTCGGGATGTGCTACGTTACCTGACATCGCTCAAACTGAGTGGATTGGCGAATGTCTCCATTAAGCTGCATTTGGCAGCAATCTCGTCAAAGCACAGGGGATGGGATGGGTCCACGGTTTTCTCCCACCCGGAATGTAAGCGTTTCCTGAAAGGTGTAAATAACCTTTACCCTCCTGTGCGCAGCCCAATGGAGCAGTGGAGTCTGTCTTTAGTACTCTCCGCCCTAACGGAGGCACCCTTTGAGCCACTGGCGACTATTCCGCTAAAGTTTCTGACTTTGAAGGTGGCATTCTTGGTAGCCATTACATCGGCTAAGAGAGTGAGCGAGATGACGGCCCTGCGGATGGATAGACCCTACACTCAATTCTATCCACACAAGGTTGTGATGCGTCTCGATCCGAGATTCCTGCCAAAGGTGGTAACAGATTTCCACTTAAATCAAGACATAGTGCTGCCAACTTTTTTCAGTAGTCCAGAGACAGACTTAGAGAAGGCCCTCCACACGTTGGACGTGCGTAGATCACTCCTATACTATTTGGAGAGAACTCATGGCTTTAGGAAGAGTAAAAAGCTTTTTCTCTCCTTCCGGGGGCGTAGCAAGGGCCGTCCAATCTCTCGCCAGAGACTTGCTCACTGGCTAGTGGAACTGATTTTCCTCGCCTATAAAAGCCAGAAGATAACACCGCCAAAGACGGTTCGGGCTCACTCTACTAGGGCCTACGCAACGTCTGCGGCACATCTGTCAGGCATTAAAATGGCAGATGTCTGCCTGGCGGCGACATGGTCATTGCATCTACCATTCGTGAAGCATTATGCTTTGGATCTGCGGATGGCTAGGGAGGCGAATTTTGGAAGATCAGTGTTGAAACGTGTGTTGGCATAGCTGGGGGTCATCTGCACCCGCCTCCTTATGGGGTAGCTTGCTAAACACCCAGTTCTTATGGATACAATGGATCACAATCCAGATAAACAGGTTGCTTACCTGTAACTTATGATCTGGATGTGATCCGTTGTATTCATAAGTCCCTCCCAGCCGGCCCCGCTGCAGAATGCCTGGACTAGTGGATGCTGGTGTGCGGATCGTCATTTATATGGCGGTCTGCGAGAAATCTGAAGGAGAGGCGCCCCAACCGTCGATTCTAACGGAAGCTGCAGGGCACGTGCAGACGGGCGGGGCGCAAAGAGGAGCTAGCTAGTCAGCCCGGGAGGTCCCTGCGCAGGCGCAGAAACCCAGTTCTTATGAATACAACGGATCACATCCAGATCATAAGTTACAGGTAAGCAACCTGTTTTGTCTGCCCACAGAAACTCGGTCTCTGTGGAGATCCCCTCAAGCTACACAATGTGGGCAAGTTTTGTGGGCAAGTTTTATTCTAGTCCAACAGTGTCAAGTACAATGCTAAAAACTTTACAACTGCAGTGCTACCTCCCTCTTTTTAAAACTTTAGTAAATAATAACTGGACTAGTTTTCCATTTTAAAATCCTTATCTGCCTTTCAATATGCACTTGAAATACTTAGTTTATGTGGTGGTGGTGGTGGTGAAAACTTGCTGCAGAGAGTATTATGCTGGTCTAGTTTCGTGTGTGTGTGTGTGTGTGTACACACATAAAAGTATAGCATGGATATAGACCCCAAACAATCATGGGCTAAGAAGTCTCTTTTGCTAATAGTGTTCATTCCTAGGCGTGCTTTCTCTTGTATGCACACACACCCAGACAGTAGTGTAAGAGCATTAGTGCAAGCTGCTCTCAGCGCTGCTGTAGCCCCTGTGCCTACAAAAGTGTTGTTATTGGGATGCCTTGGCAACAGTGTAGGCTGCATTACGGGTGATCTCCAGAGCTGTGCGGGAGAGGAGCTCAGAAACTGAGTGGAGAATATTTTCCATTAGCAGAGCTCTGCCCAGTTTCTGGGTTCTCTTTCTCCTGCAGCTACTTATGACAACTCTTGGCAGTGCACTAACTCTTTTTACACTGGTGTTGCTGTGATTGGAACTATAATGTGCTGACCTCTCTTATGCTGTTATACAGTAGGCTATTGCTATATATTTGATCCTCTTTTTACAAAGTACTTGTTTATTTCTAGTAGATTGTAATAAGTCTTACAAAATGCTTTTTTGTTTTCAATAGCTTCTTCCCTTAGTGGGAACAAAGATTCTATCTACAGCCTTGCCATGAATCAGATGGGAACAGTAATTGTATCAGGGTCCACCGAAAAGGTACAAAAGACTCCCCGCTCCCCTTCCAGTTTTGCTGAAATGATTGCCAGCTGAGTTCATAGACAACATCATTTGGAACTTGTAGTGTAAAGCTTCAGTGTTCTTTGAACAATTCCTATCTCTCACATCCTTCAAATGAATTTGATTAAACATTTCCACTCCCGAAAAAGCTTGCGATTGGTTGGATCATACCAAAGACCTGATGAATCCAAGGAGGTTCTCACTGGAACCATAGAGGTCTAAGAATGCAGCCATATCCCACTGACTTCCAGAAACAGAATATTTCATATACTAACGCTGCTGTGCTTGCTCTCAGTTCTCTTCTTCCCTTACACACATTGGTCAAGGGTTTTGACCAGTGTGTGCTGCTTATGGGTCAGTTTTTTCTTCACATACATGCCTGCCTTTCCCTCATCAACCACAGAAATGCTCCATTTCTGGAAGAGGGGAGATCTGCCTGGGAATAGAGTAAAATGGTGGAGGAGGGGAATATGAAGGTGCACAGAACAACAACTAGTTCAGTGAGTTCTCCTGTTGCTACCTACCAGTTCATCAGTGTAGGAGGATATTGGGATAACTGGGTGCTCCCATTCTGCTCTTCCAGTCCCTGAAAGGCCTTCCTTACATTGGAGGTAGGGGTTGGAGAGCATCTCTTTTGTGGGCTCGGACACAAAGAATTTTGCAAAGATATATCCAGCACTTGTACTACACAGATAAACAGTGTGTAGTCCCTGTTCAGGACGCTTAAATGAGGTTGGTACAAATATGAAGGTTTTCTAAAATTAAAGAGTTTGAAATCAGATCATCTTTGTTTCATTTTTGACTTCAGGATTTTCCTCCCCCACTTAACAGGTTTTAAGGGTGTGGGATCCAAGAACTTGCGCTAAGCTTATGAAACTCAAGGGGCACACAGACAACGTTAAGGCTTTGTTGTTGAACAGAGACGGCACACAGGTATGATCTGGCACAGTGTTTCTATGAAGGCTTCAAGTACAAACAGCTACTGTCATACAATAAAATCTCCTCTTTCCAATACTCACTCCACAACATAGGCTGTCTTTTCTAAAGAAAAAACTTTAAAAAGAAACACATTCTAGAACTGTAAGTTTAAAGGTTCTGGCTTTCTTTGAAAAATTATAGCTGCAGTAATAATTACTTTGTTTTAGGGAGCTAATAGGCACAATACATTAGTGATTTAATTGTCGGACATGACTACATATTTAAAACCACATATACAATTATTTTTTAAAACCCTGTAAGTGAACAAGTAACTGAGAGCATATTAGTGAAAAGCTAGACTTTGTATAGTGGCTGGTATCCAGACTAAATTACTCTAGTAGTCCCATTGAAATTTATGGAACAAGCTAGTTTGTCCCATTTCTAACTTGTCTTATTTCTTCCAGTGGCACTGTTCATGGATAATTTAGTCTGGATGTCAGCCAGTGGCTTTAGAGAGCTGCACATTTACTTTAACAGCTGTATATTTATTATGGTTTTAAGCTGAATTACCACTCTTGTTACAGTGTCTTTCTGGCAGTTCTGATGGAACTATCCGACTCTGGTCACTTGGTCAGCAGAGATGTATAGCTACATACAGAGTCCATGATGAAGGTGTATGGGCACTTCAGGTCAATGAAGCTTTCACTCACGTCTATTCAGGTGGAAGAGACAGGAAGATATATTGTACAGACTTGCGCAATCCTGATATCCGGGTGCTCATTTGTGAAGAAAAGGCACCAGTTCTTAAGGTGATATGCTTAACCATGCTATACAATACAACTGAGCTTTTTGTCTGCAAACCTTTGACCCGCTCTTTGCTTCCATTAGGTGCTTCTTGGTTGCCCACTTTAGAAATAAAGTTTGAGGCATAGCATTTATTGGGAGTATGTAGTTGAGGATGTCACTTGCTATTTGCTTATTGTGTCTGTAACTAGGTGAGACCAAAATACTTGGGACATTTTCTGTTAACTGTTGCTCAGCTCAGTAAACTTGAATTAAGTTTTCTAATGCAGATGCAAACACTACTGAAAAGGTGGTCTCTTTTTTTGTAGCAGTACATAGATGGGAAGATTATTTTCATAAGGGCATGATGTTCCTCCCCATGTTTGGAGCTGTTAATTTTGTTATGACTACTGTTTAAACAAAATGTTAACTCTTGGAATCAAGTATGGTAATTGGAATAACAAGGTCAGCTTTCCAAAGTGCTCCACAGTACTTGATTGCCATGACAACTGATCAAAGCAGGCATGCACAACATATGGCCTGCGGGCCACATGCGGCCCAAAAGGTGTTCCTTGGCCTGCAGGGCCATTCCGCATGCGCCCCGCCTCCCTCCTGACCCGGACCTCCGTGGTGTGTGTGTGTGTGTGAGAAAATAAATTTCTGCCACTGCACAGCCAAGGGATGGCTGCCAGAGGATGAGCCAGGAATAGTCCTCCTCTCCCCCGGCAGCAGCTCCTCCCACTCTGAGCGACACAGGGCCTGCTGTTCGGCCCCGCGTCTCTTCCCAACTGTGATGCTCGCCTGTGCCTCCGTGGAGTGGGGTGAGAAGGACTACTTCTGGCTCACCCCCCAGCAGCCGTCCCGCGGCTGCGCAGTGGCAGAAATGTAAAAGCACGGAGGTTTCGTGGGATGGGGTGGTTCCCCTCATAAAACCTGCTCCCTCCCTCCCTCCCTCAAGCCAAGCCTCCTGCCCCATTCTTTCCCCCTTTGTTCCCCCCACTCTCCCTTCTGATCAAAGTGTAATCTTTTCATCCAAAACTATGAGAGAAACTTCTCTAATTTTTTTCCTTACAAGTGCTGCATGTTAAATGTGGTGATTTGGCAGAGGTGGAAAGGAAGAACAATGCCTTCTATTTATTTTTTACAAATTGTATTGTATTTATTTTATTAGAATGAATTTTAATTCAATTTATTTTATATTTAAATTAATCTTGGCTGCCAGAACTTCATCAGTTAAATTTTGATGAAATTTATTTTAATTTTGCTTTAATTTGATTGATATTACAGTGTGATATTATGGTACAGTGTGCTCTCATAATGCCAGCATACAAAAGTACAGTTTAATAATGGTTAATGTTCAGAATTGATGTACCCTAAAACTTGGCCATTTCATGGAAATCAAGTTCTTCCAGCAGAAACTCCTGATCTTGGACCAGTAACCTAATTCTGTACTGATTTTATTTCCCCCTACACTGATACTGTATGTTCAAAGGAGTAAATGTTTTACCAGTGTGGAACAGTAGAAAGATGATCTAACAATTTGGTCTCTTGATTATTCAGATGGAACTAGACCGATCAGCTGATCCTCCTCCAGCACTTTGGGTTGCTACAACTAAATCATCTGTGAATAAATGGGTAAGAATGGTATTAAACTTGACTGTCTTTAGCCACTCTGGGCACAGTCTGTGTAAAGCCCTGCTACCTGGATCTCTTCTACTTCCCCTGCATGTGCCAATACAGGCAGACAAACCTGTGCAGTCATTGCTGGTGCTGTCCTATTCCTGACTAGGAAAGCTCTGTAATTCCTGGGTCTCTTGCTGTCTGCACTGGTATTCGGGGGAAATGTGGGGAGAAAGGGAATTGCCATTCCACCTGGCTGAACTGGGGGGAGATGCCTTCCCCATCAACTTAGCTGGGACCAAGTGTCATTTGGCTCCTCGCTGCCTCCGACTGTCCCCTGCAGTGGTCCCTAGTACTTAGTACTCATCTGCAGTACTGCAGTGGTCAACCAGTACTTAGTTATTTAAGAATTGGTACTTGAATTATTTTTCTTCCTCTCTGTTCCTTTCTCATGGTGGCCTTTAATTATAGTCCTGTTTCCTTTTTTCTTTTCAGACTTTGAAGGGAATTCACAACTTTAGAGCTTCAGGGGATTATGACAATGACTGTACCAATCCAATCACACCCCTTTGTACACAGCCTGACCAAGTTATCAAAGGTGACAATAACATTGGGAATCCTTGGGATATATTACTTTGGGGTTGACAGATGGCAGGGAACAGAGAGAAAATAGGATGTGATCCAGTAGTCTTCCCACAATCTGGGATATATTGTCAGTCCATAAAGCAAAGCACAAGGGTTCTTGTCTTAAAAACATGGCTGTGCCAAGTGCACAAGCTCCACTTCAAGAATTTTGGGCTTCTTGTTTGTATGTCTGTCGGTCAGAGACTACTCACAAGTTTTCAGCTGTATCCCTTCCTTCATTCATTCAGTTTATAAACTGCCTGATAAAACCTCTTTAGACACTTCATGTAAAGTTCAAGAAATTTAAAAACCAACAATTAAGAGTTGAAACAATTAAAAGTAATATATTAAAAATTACTAAAAGTCTGAAGAAACAAGTATGCCATTTATTTATCGAATTTGTACACCGCCCCAAACTTTTGTCTCTGGGCAGTTAACAATAACAACCATGACCGATAGAAACTCTTGTTTTGTTTAACTGAAAGCCTGTATTAAGAATTGTTGTCAAGTACTATACCCAGGTTTCACATTATTATTATTTTTATTTTTATTATCATTATTTCGATTTCTATACCACCCTTCCAAAAAATGGCTCAGGGTGGTTTACACAGAGAAATAATAAATAAATAAGATGGATCCCTGTCCCCAAAGGGCTTACAATCTAAAAGAACATAAGACAGACACCAGCAACAGTCACTGGAGGTACTGTGCTGGGGGTGGATAGGGCCAGTTACTCTCCCCCTGCTAAATAAAGAGAATCACCACATTAAAAGGTGCCTCTTTGCTCAGTTAGCATGGGGTGTTGTGTGCACAACATGAAGTTGTGCACACAAGAGCAGAGCACAAACCCCTCTTGGGGAATAAAAAAATGAAAATACCCAACACAAGCTACATCATCTTCATATAGAGGATGCTTTTCTTCTGCTGATGACTTCTCATGTGTTCCCTTCTTTAAAATGTTAGATCTTCATGGAGTCTCTTAACTTTTATTTATTATCTTCTTAGGGGGTGCTAGTATTATCCAGTGCCACATTCTCAATGACAAGAGACACATATTAACCAAAGATACAAATAACAATGTGGCATACTGGGATGTTTTGAAGGTAGGTCATATGGCAAATGTACAGGATTGGATTTTCTTTTATTTTGCTGCATTCACATACACACTTTCTAAAGTAAAATGTTTTCCCCAAGCATATTCTGGTGTAAAAAGTAGTGTGTTTGGCTAATTCCGGTGACATGGAGTGTTCATGCAAAATTTGATATCTATAGGTAATCAAGAATTAAGATATTTAGAACTTCAAAAAACTATAGAAATTATTTACATTTTCGCTGTGCCTATTCCTATGTAAAAAGTAGTACATTCAGCTGATTTCAGTGGCAGAATCATGTATGCAAAACTTGGTCATCGGGAAGTATGACTTTATTTTACTCAAAGAAATAAGCAAAGTCTTTAAAATATACAATAGATATAATATAATTAACTTAATGTTTCTTAGGTTGATATTTAGACTGTGGTCTGCCAAGCACTGCAATTAGAAAACAAAGGGTTGTTGTGGATGGTAGCACACTCTACAGCTGGTTTATGGTAACTTATAGTTGTAACAATCAAAAGGGAGATGGGGGTGGGTACAAAATTCTGCATCTAGCTTTGAGGACCCGGATAGGCTGCCACCACCCACTCTTTAATATGAGCAGATTCACCCTTCCAAGGGAATATTCTGGGAGAGTAAAGTGGAAAACCTCTCCCTATAAGAGACTTGAGCAGTCTTAGGCCTTCAGGAGCATGTTACTAGGGCAGGACCCAATAAGTAGTGACACTCTTTAACAACAAGGATTTCTTAATATTTGGATGATCAGGGAAACTATAGAGGCAACAATTGCTGCTTCCATTCAAATAAAACCCTTCCCCAGGAACTACAGGTACCATGCAGTCAGATCCAAGTACTTAAACAAATATAAATTCTCTGACTCATCTAGCTAAACTGGTCCCTATCCTTCCTACTTAACTTCCAGGTAAGGGACTTCCAGTGTATTCTCAGTCCAAGTCTGTTAGTCTCTCCTTTCCCTACAGTAGATGCTGATCAGACCTCACTCCGAAGCCTCCAGGGAAGAACTGAACACATCCCTCCCCTACACCTCCATAGATTGTTTTCTAGTCAACTCTGCCCCTCACTCTGGATTAGGCCATTAGGATTTGATTCTCCTGGTCTTTCTTCCTTATTTGGAGAAGCCCATCCTCCAAGCAGTTATTCTAATTGAGGCCCAGTCCTCCCTCAATTCTATCGCTACAATAGATCATGCTACTTGGCATCTTGCATTGACTATTTTATAAAGAAAAGTACTTCCAGATATACTCAGTTGGCCTAAATTTGTTAATCCCTTGCTAAAAATGGAACTAGGCTGTGCTTTAAAAAAGTCGAAACATGCACACTCTAAATAAAAAAGCAGAGTTTCTACCTATCAAATAGCTGGTTATTTACAAGCAATTTCCAAACACATCAAGAGACCCTTATTTGTTGCTTGAGTGTACTTGGAGAACATCCTTCTGCCTTTGAAGATCTGTAGGCTGCGTATTTAAAAAGATGAGCATGAGAGTGTCCAAAACTAACTCTTCAACAGGGAATGCAAAGGAAGGTTCTGTATTAAGCAGTTCCTTGTATTTCTGCACTGAGTAACCACTGCAATGTTTGGTGGTCTTGTATGCAGGCATGTAAAGTAGAAGACCTTGGGAAAATGGACTTTGAAGAAGAAATTAAGAAGAGGTTTAAAATGGTATATGTGCCAAACTGGTTTTCAGTAGACTTAAAAACTGGGGTAAGGCTCATCCTAATGTCTTTTCCACAACACAAGCAATTTGGTATTGTGTTTATATAATTAATCCTCCTGTACTTGGAAAGACGCTGTAGTATTTGTCAGACTGTTAAGTCTGTAATGGGGGGGAGGGGACTTTAATAACTTTATAGTAGTAAAGAGGTATCGGGATGGTATCATCCAGGGTCTGTAATAAGCTCAATGTTATATCCTGTGGGGCATCTCGGACTTGTGGACCACCTAAAGCTGTGTGTTTGGTGGCTGTTTTTTTGGCGGGGGTCAGTGTGGAGGGAGCCCTGAATTCTTAAAAAAGCATCTGTAGCAATATAAAGATGCTGTTGTGGTATTGAATGGGTGGTCTTCATATTGGACTCACTTAGATTCCAATTCCCTGAACTTGCAGTTTCATTCCTTTCCCACTTAATTTTAATTTGGGTTCTAGTTAATCCCAAAGCTATTTCTGTGAGAACTGAAAAAAACATACACAAAGCAGGGTGAGGGGAACACTCCAAAACAGTTGACCTCCTTACAGTAAGAGCATATGTGGCTAGGAAATGCCATCGATGAGAGTGGGGTGTCTTACATATTTCCTATCCTTTGGGGTCAGCTATAACACTAAATGTGTAGGAGGATTAAAATCTGTTCATTCATAAATGGTTTCTTTGTGTTTAGTCTTGTAAATGTTTATACTCTTGCATGATTTAAATAGAGGCACACTTCTGTGCATTTGAGAATTTGCAATTAGCATGTCAGTGAATACTAACACTTCTGGAAATGAAGCAGCAACTGTAAGAAGATCTGATTGTATGGCCTGAAAACTAAATATGCCAATCCTAATGTAATATGATTACAGATGCTGTCATCTGCATGGAAGCTTTGTATAATCAAAGTGTGCTTGTTAGAGCTTCGAGGATGCTCTTGAATGCAAAAAGAAATTGTGGGGTTTGCTTTTAATACAGTATTCATATTGCATTCCTCCCAACGGTCTTCTTTTGACAGATGTTGACAATTACTTTAGATGAGAGTGACTGCTTTGCAGCTTGGGTCTCAGCAAAAGATGCAGGGTTTAGCAGTCCAGATGGATCTGATCCAAAATGTGAGTGTGCTGATGTCCTTATTTCATAAAAAGACAGCAACAATCTTCTTTATATTCCCATGTTTTTGGAAAGTGGCAGTGTTATGAATTTGCTGTTTAGCTGTCAAATACTTAAGGAAATTCTCTGAATTCAGGTTATCATCATGGCAGTTTGTTGGCTTGGTTCTTGGAAGTTTCTCTTGCTAGACTCAAATTGCCCAGCTTGTCTTTGTCTGCAATTCTTCACAACTCTATGAAGTGGAATCTGTGGAATTGTAGCAAGCTGATCATTCCTCTGCATGGATTGAAAACTATACCCTGATCTTGCAGTCATTCCAATTTGCAATATTGTGGTTTGAGTTTTCAACAAGGGCTCCTTCAGTAAGTTGCTTTTGGACTAACTCTCTGGGATTTAGATCAGAAACAGGAGTTAAGGCCCAGATCCAAAGAGCTACCTCGAGTACACACAAGGGGCTTGGACATGCCCAGTGGGTCTGACTCGCTCTTTTCTCCTTCCTCCTGTCATTTGATCAGCAGACTCATGTTCCATATCACAAGTCTGCTATTGTAAAAGAGGTTTGCCTTTGGCATAAGGAAGGAGCAGGGCTGCTCTTTGAGAAACACCAGTCAAAGTCCCCTTACACATGTGGAATTAGCTATGCAGTTCTCTGGATCCTAGCCTTGGTGTCTGTGATAATACTAGAAATACTCAGCTTTTTAAAATATAAACCTATTTCCAAATTCAAATATACATAAACATCAATAATTTCTTATTGCTTTCTTCCACTTCTGAATTGTGCAAAATATAGTAAACCTTGGAGGACTGTTACTGCAGGCTCTCTTGGAGTATTGGCCGAGAACACACATCAATCCTATGGATGAAGAAGAAAATGAAATGAACCATGGTGAGTATTTCTCTGTGCAACTTAAGAATATTACATCTCTTGGGGGCCCATGTAGCAGTGTAGCAAAAGGTTTATGTATAAACATGGATCAGTTCCAGAGTCTTGACGGGGAGATGAATTGGGTAGATGCCAGTTATTTGTCTCTTTGATACTAGTCTTAAAATTACTTTGATTTAAAGTCACTTTCTGAGTTTGAAAATGGGACGTTCTATTCAGAATTGGATGACTGCATGGCCTTAAGACTGTCCGTCTGTCTTCTCTCCATTCCTCAATAGTGAACGGTGAGCAGGAGAACAGAGTGCAGAAAGGAAATGGATACTTCCAAGTGCCACCACACACGCCAGTTATTTTTGGTGAAGCTGGAGGACGCACTCTGTTTAGGTACAGACTGAAGAATTCTGTGGGGTGGTGGTGGTTGAGTGACTGATAAGCAAATGGTTGAATTTGCAGAAGTTAAAACCATCACAAGGGAACTGGATCTTTTGATAGTGGAATGCCTGAGCTGTGGATTTGGAAATATCTGGATCTGATTTTGTCTCTCTAGCATGAACTTCTCCTCTTTCAACCTTTTGTCCTCTTTCAGCCTCGGGACCCCTTTCTCACCCTATTTGCAATACGGGGCTGATAGCAACCTGTGTTAGGATTACTGATAGCATACATAAAGTGATCTGAATGCTTAGAGTGATATCAATAAGAAATATTATCTTTAAAGACACATGAGTTGATTTGTGTAGTGTATTGTGGGTAGTGGGAAATTTTTCCTTTTCTGACTCAAGCCAGGTTAATGGATAACCTCCTTGACCAGTCTGAACCAGTTCTGCAGCATGAGGGAGACTTTAGTGCTGAGTCATCCCTTTCTTGTGCTATTAGAAGCAGACTGGCTGGTTTAAAAATCTTTAACTTTCAAGACCCGAAAGTTAAGAAAAGAATTCTGGTAAATCCAGAAGTTCTGGTAGGTTAATATTGCTGCCATCAAGCACTCGGAAGACTTGCAGAGAACCAGACAATTGGACTGAGTGCTTTAATCCAAGGTCCCTCTGTAACTGGGTATTGCACAAATACAAAAATACGTTTCCCCTTGCTAATAGGCAAGAATAAAACCAATTGTTCTCCCATGCATTGGCCTGCACATAGTTAATTGTTAATTTGGTCAAGCTCTCTTTGAGATGAGTTTTGCACCAGAGAAAATCCCCCTCCTCCTGCTGGGTGCAATAATCAACCCTCTGAGGGGCTTGTAAAAAGAACAGAGAGAAAATTTTATTCAGTTACTACAGACTGTTTCTCTGAGGCTTTTAGCTTTCTAGAAACACTCAAAAATACTTAGTTGGTTACAAGAATACTTCAGCAACACCCAGATCACTTATGGGTGGTACAAAATGGAACTTAGTTGCTCAGCTGCAAAAAACAGATATTTAGGACAATGCAAAGCACACACAAAAGCAAAACAAATTCCTGACACAGTCTGACTAAAGAAAAAGTTCCCTGGGCTAAATTCCCTAAGCCACAGCCTTGACTTCTTCCCCTTGAACTCACCAAACTCCTGATGAGAATCAAGCCCCCTGCAATCCTGTGTCTCAAGGGTCCACAGTCATCCTGCTGCAGTAAACCTCCATTGCCGCATGTCATCCTCCATGCTCCCATCACAGACTCAGGCTAGTCCGCACTCCCTGTCCAAACTTACTTTCTTGTTCCCAGAATTTCCCCCTGCAGCTCTCATGTCCGTCCCCCCCCCCCCCCACACACACACACGGTTGACTGATTGGTTGAGCCCTGGAGTTTACCATCCTGTCTGTCAAGACAAGTGTTCACTTCCTGTTAACTCTTTAGAGGGAGGGGAGACTGGTCACTACAGTTTGGCTATTGGATTATGGTCTGCATTCAGATATCCATTCCTGACTGCCTTTTTCTCATTGCCCAAGAATGGAAAGTTACTCTGAATTCCCCTTCAGTCCTAGTGATTGTCACTGGGACAGCTGGTTAGAATGAATGCATGCATGCATGCATACATACATACATACATACATACATACATAATAGTAGGCAGGTGCCGTCCATTCACTGATGTCTACAGGTTCCTCCTGTGTGGCTGGTTATTTCAGGACTCCCTGGGGATGTCTTTGGGGTAATTGTCTAACTGGGGGTCAACATCAAGCCAAGTTTCCTGTAAAAACCTGAAATATACTTAGTAAACGAAGCATCCCTAACTTTCGACGTCCAGCCTGCCACATTCTGTGTTACGAAAGTCGGGTCTGAATGATGGTCTCATTAGGTTGGTTCAGTTGTCCCATGGAACCACAGTTTGATTCTGTACAATGTCTCTGAGCTTCGGGAGTTCACGCTTTCCCAGCCCCTGCCCTCACAGGAATTTTACTTCCAATTTAGATTAACAACCACCTAAGTATGGTTGGGATGTCCCAAATGACCAGTCTTGATTTGTTCTAAGGAAATGGCTTCAAATAAATCTGGGTATGTAACCCACTTGGTTCATATTCAGGTTTATTTGAAGCAAATTGGTTAGAATAAACCAGGATTGGTCAGTTTGGCTGTCATAACAGATCCTTGTTTCTTTCTAACCTAAATTAGAAGTGGACTTCGTGGGAGACTTGGACGTCATGGTTCTGTTTGACATTTGAACTGGCCCATTGCTTGTTTTCATAAGTCCAGTAATGCACCAAGATTTTCCCTTAACCTCTCAATGAACCTCTCTCAGAACTCATTCCTTTCCACTCAGATTGTTGTGTCGGGACTCCGGTGGTGAAACTGAATCCATGCTCCTTAACGAAACTGTGCCACAATGGGTAATTGACATCACTGTGGATGTAAGTGTCTTTACTAGTGGAGAGTGTCTAGTGTGCGTATCTAATGCAGGGTTCATTAACTATATTGTGTATTGGTGCCCCTGTTATATCTCTATAGACTAATAGGATATGTGGAATATGGTTAATACAAAGCATTTTGAGCCTTAATCTTGCACCTGCTAACTTGATCTTATGGTGATGCTTTTATATACTAGTTTTCACTTGAGTTATTTGTAGAAACAAACTTTTAAAATGCAATATGGATACCAGTTGTTGAGCCTACAGTTAAAAGGTTATGTGTGTGTTACAGAAATGTGTTTTTCTGTGTGTATTACTTGATGGCTTGCTTTGTAGAAGTTCAGGCATTGTGCACCAGTTCCACAAGGATCATTTTTCAAGAGCAAGCCCCCACTACTGCCAGGCCTTGGAAATTTGGGGGGATGTTAAAAGCATCGCATATTTCTTTAGGGGAACCCCTGATACATGCACACATGAGATCATTCAGAATCCAGACCAAGATTGCCTGCCTGCAGTTCTCTGCTTCTCATGTGCCAAACTGATGCAACATCAGTAGGTTTTTAGCTTGCCAAAAAAAAGAAATCTAGAACAATGATCTATAAAACTTGGTGGAGAGGTCCATAACTACATGATATGGTTTATTTCAGAAATTTAAACAGTGTTGTTGTTGGTGACATGTAGTTGTTAAAAATAAGAAGCAAACTGTTTCTGTTGTCTTGTTTTGTAGAAAAATATGCCAAAATTCAATAAGATTCCCTTCTACCTCCAACCTCATTCCTCTTCTGGGGCAAAAACATTAAAGAAGTAAGTGGAAAGTAAAATAGAACACTCCTGCCTTGTAAAGATGAGTTGGTTGGAATCACCTTGAAGCTGCATGTCTCGACACCAAATCTCTTCCTTTCTACAGGGACCGACTGTCTGCAAGTGACATGTTGCAGGTCAGGAAGGTGATGGAGCACGTTTATGAAAAAATAATAAACCTGGACAATGAATCACAGACAACTAGCTCTTCCAATAATGAAAAAGCTGGAGAACAAGAAAAAGAAGAGGACATTGCAGTTTTAGCAGAGGAGAAAATTGAACTTTTGTGCCAGGACCAGGTAAGGTCAGGTAACCTACTAAGGATGGTTGTGAGGTTCAAATATGTCATCCTTGGCTCCTTTGGGGAAAGGCCGTGATCTTTGGGGCAGGGCAGAGGGTGCTATGAGTGAGACTGAGGAGGGTCTAGAGATGTGAAGCCCCAGGAAAAAACCAATCATGTTTTTGGGGGGTGGGAGTTTTTTCCATTTTCCAGACCCAGGACTCCATCCAAATCCCGTGCTTGCAAGCCCTGGCCAGTCAGTGATGGGGGTCAGTTCGAGGAAGACGTTCCTCATGTTGGCCCAGCCCTGCCTCTAGCAGTCCCCCAGTCTGCAGGGATGTTGCATTCTCGACCCCCCGCTATGGGGAGAGAGGCCAGCAGAGCATGCAAGTGGGCAGTGATCTCCAGGAGGATCAGTGCCATAGTTCATGAATGTACTATAGCTTTGGCAATGTATTTGCTGCAATCTATACCTTGTATCTCCAACAATACTGTCTCATCAGCATTACAAATATAACAAAAATTATAACATCACCTGCAGAAGATGCTTAATAACATTTATCTGTTTTTAAAGGCCTGTGAAAATAAAAAGGCCTTTTCCTGGAGCCAGGAAGTCATAAGATGTGGCACCAGGCAATCTTCCCAGGGAGGGTGGGAATATTCCATAAATAGGACACCACAATGGGTAAGGTCCTCTCTACAGTTGCCACCTAACTTGAGAGCAGATAGAGGCATTCAGAAAAGAGCTTCTGATGGAGAGAAACCTTGTGAGTGTTCTAAACTAACAAACTTTCAACCTGTAAAGGCAGTCTGGAAAAACAGACACTGCCTTTATCAGAAGGGAGTGTCATTGCTTGCCTAGTAAAGTCCAGCAGTCCAGTGCACCTAATTGGTTGCTGAATTCAGAATATTCTAGCACACAAAATGATTTTCTGGCTATAAATTATTTGGGCTGCAATCCTGAGGACCAGCAAGCACATAAGTTCTCCTTTTTTTCATTTCTCAGAAGCAAATTCTGCTTTTGAGAAGGAGACGAATGGAGGTTTACTTCTCTATAGCAGCTGTGGAAATACATAGGTTGGTGTCCCTCAAGATCAGATCCCTGTTGTACATTCACTGAAACCCATTTTCAGGAGGAGTGTAACTATCAGCTCAGATAATTTGTCAAGAAATCAACTTAAGAGTTGTGCTTAATCACATCTCTTTTTTAAAAAGCAATTTGCTTTGCACAACAGGTTTTGGATCCAAATATGGACCTTCGAACTGTCAAGCACTTCATATGGAAGAGCGGTGGTGACTTGACTCTCCACTACCGCCAGAAGTCAACGTGAACCAAGTGGTGGGCCCAACTGGTTATTAACTTACTTGAGCTTCCTGTTCTGGTCCCAGCTGTAGTGCTCTAGAAGCCCACTGAAACCCTAAGGTAGATCTGACACTTCTAATGCCTCAGTGCGGACAGAGTCTACTTGAATTGAAGTGACTAATAAATCTGTAATATAGATGAATCTCTATGACCCAAACTAAAGTCTGTCCTTATCAAAGTACAAGTGAGAGTGATATGAGAAGCCCTTGAGTGGTCTATGTTTGTGTTATGAGGTGTACAGAGACCAGGTAATCCCATGCAGATGTTTGCTTCCATCTTTGGGGCTTTTATTTGGTTTTATTTTCAAGATTATCATACTTTTCTGCTCAAGCTTGATATGAAAACACTTTCTCAGCCCTGCTGCTAACTTGTTCACACTGTAAAAACTGCATGCGCTGTACCTTGTTAATAACATTCCATGGATGCAGTTCATACTTTTCAAGAAAAATTGGCCACTTTTCCAAAACAAATTATTGAAGAGGAGGAGATTTGTTGTACAGTTGAGCAGAACAGCCTCTATAGCATAAACCGGAGGGATTAATGTCCTTAGACTTGTTGATATCTGTCCTTCAGTTGTGATCTTGTATGAAACCATTTTGGTTCTCAAAAGTAAACAAATGAATAGATGGTGTGATTACAGGGTCAGTACAGTGGTGCAGTGCATCATGATGCAATATGTCAAACCTTTAACTAGCTTTTTAAACAATTAAAATGTAACTTCTGTATTCTGTCCATTTTTCCTTTTAAGAAGACAGTCACAATGCCAGGTCATAGTCCTCCACACTTCTGACAACTTGGCAGACTCTAGAAACCATAGTTACAAAAACAAAACATTCTTGCAGGTTTTCCTCCAATGGTTTTTTATATGCATTTGTGGATGTTTTTGTTGTAAGCTGTATACAGTTTAATCTCTTTTCCTTTTTCACTGTTTCTAAAAACATTTTACAGCTTTTTCATATTCTTCATTATAGTCTTGTAGAATCTAAATTATTGAGGGTGGGGGGTGGAACATTTCAGTGTTTGGGCAAGAAAAGCTGACTTTGAATTTAAAAACAAAACTGGAACACAAATATCCTAACAAAATATGTCATGGTTCTCATTTGAAACAGAAGCACAAGTGCCTTCTTAAGGGCCAGTATAGCAACAGTAGCTTTTTCCCTCGAGATGAGTGTTCTTCTTTTCCTTTGTGGTGGCTGTTGAGATAAAGCTGAAGTCTACAGGCCATCTTGAGTATGCTTTAATGACAGTAAGATGACTGCAAAGGGCCTGATCCCAACATTCCTTGCAATATGGGAGCTGCTGCTGTTCCAGTCATTTGTGTTAACTGGGCACCAGGTGGGATGATGCTTCCCATGCCCCAGTTGTCCTACTCAAGCAGCTGGCAGTGCCAGTATAAGCAGTACAGAAGTGAGGACTGTACTAATCCACAACACAAGGAATATATCCAGTGGTGCTGTAGAATATTCTCAAATTGCCTTATGCCTTTTGAGTCTTTCAGCTCACTTCCAAGGGAAAGAATGGAGTTTAAAAAACACCCTAATAAACTTTGGTAGTGATACAGGGAGCAACATTAGAGCACCTTTTGGATTTTTTTTTCCCTCTTGGGGGCATGGGGAAGCACTCACATGGTGTCTGCTTTATACACCTTTCCAGATGGTCAAAGCAACTGCCCTACTGCAAGAGTGGCATTTGGATTCACCCCAAATCATTAACCACCAGTGCTCTAGATAACACAGGCACTGCTTAAACACTGGTTCAGAATGAAGCTCGCATGCACCTTTCCCATCTTGAGAATCATTCATCATGTAAATTCCATTTGTGTGCAGAAATCTAGTTTGCCACATTTGTGCTACATGCACACTTTAGTGAAGTTGGTGAATTCATTGGTTAAGCTGAACTGTACATTGTCCTGAATTGTATCTATAAATAGCAGAGAGGAAGAGCAGTCTGTGCTTTGTTCTTATAGACATCAATTCTGGATTTTTTGCTCTCCTTAATGTACTCATTGAAAGTGATTTTAACTCTCCCCTGCTTCCTTCCCCTCTATTGTTTTGAAGAAACCAGCCAAGGTTCTAAACTTTGTTTTCTACAAACCCACTAATGTAGTTTCCAGAAAGACTGACAGAGGGCCTGCAATGCCAAAAGGATGAATATGTATTTCACAATTGTATAGAATAAAAAACTTTAGCTAACATTTGTAAGCAGCTTTAGTCATTTTTATGTGATCTTAAATGTTGCTTGGTCATCATGTATTTAGGATGGAGCATATGTACAGCTATACTGGCATTGTTAAACAGGCATGGACAGTCATGCTTCATTCAAAAATGAATAAGGTCGTGCCAGACTTTAGTGTTTGTCTAGTTCCTGTTACCCAGGAGTTTAGCCTTAGAATGTAGACAGGCTGCTTGGAGGTCTGAGACCAACCACATGTGCACTTGACCCTTGGGTAATGAAATTGTCCACAGCTGGACTGGTTTTCTGGGTTGTGGGAGTGCTGGGCTCCATCTTCCCCCTCTAGAGGAGGCTTGGGGAGATGTTCCTTGCTCCAACACTGATGGCCAGGTGCCATCAGTGGCCAAAAGTGCCATGTACCAGTTTTGGGTTACCAGCAGTGACCCTACCTAGGGAAGATGGATCTTGCATTAGTTACAGCCAGGCTAGTCTTCTGTAATGTGTTCTGGCTCTCTTTCAAGGCATCTCATAAGCTTCAACTTCTCCAGAGTGCTGCCCCAAAAATGTGTTTGGGAATGAGACAACATGCAAGCACATCATCTACTCTGCAGCAGCTTTACAAGTTTGCTTCTGAACCACATTAAAAGTGCTGATGTTAACCTTTTTGAAGTCTTACAAGCTTTGGGGCTCAGGTACCTATATAAACCTACCCAGGCTCCAAGTCCTTTCATATCCTCCTCTCTGGTCTGCCATTATCTCAAACTTTTATGGTGGTGACCAGAGGCAGGGCTTTGCTGGTGCTGTGTCTGTGGAGCATGTTCTAATCAGAGTTAAAGTGGCTTGCAAGTACTGCAATGGAAGCAACAAGCAGTTATTAGTAATGAGCAGGAATAGGGACATTGGCTCACTTACCGTGAAGGCTGCTGCTTGCTGCTGCAGCCAACTTAGGACATCTCTCAATGAGTTATCCTTCCCATGTGCTCCTAGGTAGGACTAATTGAAAAGTGCTACAAGCCTTAAGAGGCTGGGCCAAATAACTCCGCTCAGTTCTATTAGGCCAAATGTGCGATAAGCACTGAACATAACTAGTAGTGATATATATGTCACAGAACAAGAAAAACTGCCATCAACACACACAAGCCTGGTGTAGAGGTAGGCCAGAACGCTGCCAGGAAGGAACGAGATGTCCTCAGCTCCAGCATCAAGAATCAGCCTTCACAGTAAATGAACCAATGCTGCTTTCTCTGCTGCCTGGAGCCAAGGACATCTTTGAGTGGGACATACCATAGCTCTGGCCATAACAGTCTCTGGGAGAGTGCTAGCAAACAGCTCGAGTAGAGGTAGAGCAAGCTCTCTGCTCAAGAAACACAAGTGCTCCCTTAGTATAAAGCACTGCCTCTGTAGGAACCATGGGTTGAAGCTCCAATGTATTAATAGCCTTACTCACTAGAGGTACAAAGTCTTTGTACAAATAGACGTTAAGACAAGGTTGAAGTGGGGTTTTCCTGGCCATCTAACCATCCCCCCACCCACCTCCTTGTCCAGAGGATCCTGCCCTGGGTCCCCAGACAGTCTCCATGGGTATAACAGGCCCATTTGAACCATTCACAATGTCCAATAAATTTTCTACATAGCTGAGAGATAAGCTGGAGTAAAGATTAGTCTAGAGAAAAAAAGATAGTAGCTTTTTAAAAGTGACAATCCGAAGATAAGAGCAGGATTATGGAGGTCCTCCTAGGAGCACAGCAGGACTAAAAACTGAGTGGGGATATCTGGCCCAGGCTCTTAAGGCTTGTAAAAACAGGTTGCTTACCTGTAACTTATGATCTGGATGTGATCCGTTGTATTCATAAGAACTGGGTTTCTGCGCCTGCGCAGGGACCTCCCGGGCTGACTAGCTAGCTCCTCTTTGCGCCCCGCCCGTCTGCACGTGCCCTGCAGCTTCCGTTAGAATCGACGGTTGGGGCGCCTCTCCTTCAGATTTCTCGCAGACCGCCATATAAATGACGATCCGCACACCAGCATCCACTAGTCCAGGCATTCTGCAGCGGGGCCGGCTGGGAGGGACTTATGAATACAACGGATCACATCCAGATCATAAGTTACAGGTAAGCAACCTGTTTATCTGGATTGTGATCCATTGTATCCATAAGAACTGGGTGTTTAGCAAGCTACCCCATAAGGAGGCGGGTGCAGATGACCCCCAGCTATGCCAACACACGTTTCAACACTGATCTTCCAAAATTCGCCTCCCTAGCCATCCGCAGATCCAAAGCATAATGCTTCACGAATGGTAGATGCGATGACCATGTCGCCGCCAGGCAGACATCTGCCATTTTAATGCCTGACAGATGTGCCGCAGACGTTGCGTAGGCCCTAGTAGAGTGAGCCCGAACCGTCTTTGGCGGTGTTATCTTCTGGCTTTTATAGGCGAGGAAAATCAGTTCCACTAGCCAGTGAGCAAGTCTCTGGCGAGAGATTGGACGGCCCTTGCTACGCCCCCGGAAGGAGAGAAAAAGCTTTTTACTCTTCCTAAAGCCATGAGTTCTCTCCAAATAGTATAGGAGTGATCTACGCACGTCCAACATGTGGAGGGCCTTCTCTAAGTCTGTCTCTGGACTACTGAAAAAAGTTGGCAGCACTATGTCTTGATTTAAGTGGAAATCTGTTACCACCTTTGGCAGGAATCTCGGATCGAGACGCATCACAACCTTGTGTGGATAGAATTGAGTGTAGGGTCTATCCATCCGCAGGGCCGTCATCTCGCTCACTCTCTTAGCCGATGTAATGGCTACCAAGAATGCCACCTTCAAAGTCAGAAACTTTAGCGGAATAGTCGCCAGTGGCTCAAAGGGTGCCTCCGTTAGGGCGGAGAGTACTAAAGACAGACTCCACTGCTCCATTGGGCTGCGCACAGGAGGGTAAAGGTTATTTACACCTTTCAGGAAACGCTTACATTCCGGGTGGGAGAAAACCGTGGACCCATCCCATCCCCTGTGCTTTGACGAGATTGCTGCCAAATGCAGCTTAATGGAGACATTCGCCAATCCACTCAGTTTGAGCGATGTCAGGTAACGTAGCACATCCCGAGGGGTCGCACGCAATGGCGTGACACTCTTCCCCCTCATATAACTCTTGAAGCGGTTCCACTTGCAGGCATAACTGCGTCTTGTCGACGCACGCCTACTGTTTAGTAAGATGTTGTTTAATAGTTGATTCTCCAAGCGGTCAGCTTGAGAGAGTGCACCTCGGGGTGTAACACCTTTCCGTGTTCTCTTTGCAACAGGTTTGGAGCCCTGGGGAACTTGTGGAACACTGAATGAGACATTCCCAGAAGTGTGGCAAACCACGGCTGGCGTGGCCACCATGGGGCCAGAAGTATGCATTTCGTTTGGTCCCGCAATATCTGCGCAACCACACGGCCCATTAACGGCAGCGGGGGAAAAAGATATAACAGCCCCGTCTTCCAGGCCCGTTGAAAAGCATCCCCCAGGGATCCCTGGCCTATGCCCGCACGCGAACAATAATTGGCACACTTTTTGTTGGCAACCGTGGCAAATAAGTCTATCGATGGGACCCCCCAGATCTCGAACACCCTGTCGAGATACATCGGGTTGATTTCCCACTCGTGTCTTTGGTTGAAACTGATGTCCCTGCTGAGCCTGTCGGCCAAGCAGTTGTCTACACCCTTTATATGTATTGCCACTGGGTGAATTGAATGTTGAATGCACCAGTCCCATATTTTTCTCGCAAGTAGGCAAAGAGACAGTGACACTGTCCCCCCTTGATGGTTGAGGTAGGCAATCGCCGTCGTGTTGTCCAACTCCAGCTGTACTGACCGTCCCCTTATCATAGGTTCGAATGCCCTTAGGCCCTGAAACACAGCCAATAGCTCCAAGTAATTTATATGCTGAAGTCTCTGCAACTGGGTCCATGTCCCCTGCACGCATACGCTGGCGCAATGCGCACCCCAGCCCGCCATCGAGGCATCTGTCGTTATCCGGGAGGTGGGCTCCTTGGACACAAACTCGACTCCTTTGCCCAAATTGTCCATGTCTAGCCACCACCCCAGGCTGGCGAGGACATGTTGTGGTAGTGTCAAGTGCATATTCTGGCCATCCACATTGGGTCGGAAGTTGTGGAGAAACCAATGCTGCAATGTGCGCATGCGGAGGCGCGTGTGTGACACCGTTGCGGTGCATGATGCCATCAAACCCAACATCCGCTGGATTCGAACCGCTGGCTGCCGTGGAGTCCTCCGAAAGTGACGTATGAGTTCGTGCATTTGGGTAATTCTTTCCGCAGGTAAGAACGCCCTGGCCAATTTCAAGTCCAGCACTGCTCCGATGAAGTTCACTCGAGTCATGGGTTCGAGTCTCGACTTCTTCCAATTCACATTGATGCCGAGGCACTCCAACAAGGCTAGCAGCATCTGCACTTGGCGGGTCAGTAAACTCCTGTCGTGGCTCACCACGAGCCAATCGTCTAAATACGGATACAGCCTCAAGCCCTGAGTTCGCAGGTGGGCTACAACCACCGCCATCACCTTTGTGAACACTCTGGGCGCAGTAGAAAGTCCAAATGGAAGCACCACATATTGATAGATCTGTGCCCCTACTGTAAACCGGAGGAACTTGCGGTGACTCTCCTGTATCCCGATATGAAAATAAGCGTCCTTGAGATCCAGAGTAACTGCCCACTGTTCGTTCACCAGCAGAGGCAGAATTCCCTGCAGCGTCACCATCCTGAATTTCCTGGTCAGAATGAAGAGGTTGAGCCCCCTCAGGTCCATTATGGCTCTTATTCCACCGTCTCTCTTTGGTATCTGAAAATACCGGGAATAGTAGCCGGTCAGTCTGTTCGCCCATTGCACCCGCGTGATCGCCTGTTTCTCCAGCAGCACCTTGACCTCCTCCCGCAACACCTCCGTGGCCGGCGTATAGACCAGTCCAGAGAAGGGAGGCCTTGTCTCGAACTCCAACGCATATCCAGTCTGCACTATTCTCAGTACCCACCGGTCGGATGTTATGTTGTGCCATGCTGGCGCACGGCTTGCCAGTTTGATGTTGATCCTGGCAACTACAGGGCCGATGTAGTGGGTCCTGGATTGTAGCGTTGGACTTAATTGGCTGCTGCAAAACTGATGCAGTGGACGAACAGTCCCGTCAAAAGCTCTTGCTGGAAGCGTCCTTGTCGCCTTGACGAGCTGTTTTTCCTTTTTGTTTTTGGTTAAAGCCCTTACCGCGTTGGTAAGGTCTGAATTGTCTTCGGTATTCTTTGCGGTCCCGATACCGATCACTCTTTCTCTGATAATAAGTGCGGCTCCTTGCGGTTGAGCTGGAACCGCTCGAAGGCACCATAAAGGTGCGGGCAGTGAATTTAGATTTTTTTAACGTCTCCATTGACGTGTCCGTGTCCTCATGGAATAAACCTTTGCCGTCAAATGGCAAGGACTCGACTTTCTCCTTCATGTCTGCCTGCAGGGTTGCTGAGCGAAGCCACGCATGCCTGCGCAAGCTCACTGCCGTCACCATTGCTCTCGATTCCGTCTCCGACAAGTGTTTAAATGCGCTCAGTTGTTGGCGCGTTATTGCCGTTGTTCTTTCGTACACATCATTAAATCTCCATTGGAAGTCCTCCGGAGACAAAGAGGATGAATCCTGTAAGAGCGCATCCCAAAGTAAATGGTTATAGCGTGCCATACACGCCGCATAATTAGCAATACGAATTGCTAAACTGGAGGTGCTATAGATCTTTCGACCCATAACGTCCATTTTCCTCCCCTCTTTGTCAGCAGGCGTGGAATGACGGTGTCCACTCTTGGTGGATGAAGCGCAACTGACAACCAAGGAGTTCGGTATAGGATGACGTAACAGGTAAGAGTTCTCTCCTTCAGTCACCCTATACAAATTTTCAATGCGCTTGGAAGTCGGAGCCCCGACCCCCACTGAGTCCCATGCCACCTTCGCAGCCTTGTCTATCCCAGGAATCATGGTGAGGGCAACAGGATGCGAAGTCTTAGACCGCTTCATCATATTATAGACCGGGTCAGCAACGTCCGCATCCGGAGAGCTTACGTCCATGCCCAGGGCTTCAGCGATGTCCCTTATGAGGATATGGTAAGCTTTCAATTCCTCAGTTGGCGAGGTGGATAGTTTTGGTGGCACATCCGAAGGGGGGTCAGACCTACGACTGATATCATCTCTGTCAGAGGCTGGTCCCGACTCATCGTCCTCACTGTCATCAGAGGGTGAAGATGATGGTTCAGAAGGAGGAGGTGTTGCTTTCCTCTTTCTTTTCCCAGCAGGTTTTTCTGGCATCCTCGTCTGGACCACAGGTAATTGTGAATTCTCTGGAATGTAGGTTTGAACTTGCACCAATGGTGTTTGTATAGGCAAGTTCACAGACGGCCCCTGATGGTCCGCATGCTCTGACTGCAGCAGCGGCTGAGCAAGTTGTCCAGCCTGCACAAAATTCCGCAGCCCTTGCACTGGTTGCATTTCTACCTGTGCCGCTTTCCAACGCAAGAACTCTGCATAATCATCCGGCACCCCATGGCGGAAACCGCAGGAATGAGTTGGCTGCAGCATTGTAGAGCACCCGACATCGGTTCTTGGATCCTGGACCACTGCTGGTGTCAGTGAGGCAACATGAGGCAGATCAGCCAGCTCTCCACCTCCAGGACCCTCGTCTAAGCCTGTCGACAGGAAGCCGCGAAACGTCGCACCCGAGGGTGTACTCGAACTCGACTCCAGCAGTTCTCTAAGTCCGTCCCCGTGTGTAGCCAGACTCGGAGTCCTTGGCGTCGAGGGGGACTGTGCCGGCGTCAATGCCGGTGACAAAAGATGAGGAATCCTCCTCAATGTCGAAGCCGTCAACACCGATGAAGGAGCAGTGTTCACATTCAATATCTGCTCCGGCACCGTGGATGCCGACGGAGGAATGGCATACACCGCCTGGGCAGTTATGGGAGGCTCCGATGCCGAGACTTGCAAATGTCTCGACGCCGATATCGACGTCGATGTCGATTCCAATGTCGACGCCTGTCCCAGACTGCCTTGGTCCAATCTCGATGTCGGCGCTGGTGTCGACGTCGAGATTAACGTCGATGTCGAAGCCGAGACCATCCTGACCGTCGATACCGGAGGTGTCGACGTCGAGGCTGTAGGGGACTCAGCCGAGTCCACGTCGTAAATCTGTGCTGCCGTCGGTGAGGGAGTTAGATGTCGAAACTCCTCACGATGGCGACCTTCCCTCTCAGAAGCATGACGATCTCTATCCTTATGCTTCCGTTTTTTGGAAACCTCCTTTGGTTTCTTAAACAGAGTGTCAACAGTGGTTTTAGACTGCTTATCAGCAGACCCACTGGAACCCAATCCCGGGGAGCTTGACGCACCGGACTCCTTCGACATCGAAGCTCCCGATGTTGAACCGGAACTCATCGACGCCGACGGACGAGGAGTTGGCGGCCGAAGTGCCTCCTCGTATAACGCAGCTCGAAGCCTGAGAGCTCTATTTTGCCTAGTTTGTTTTGAAAACGAGCAGCATATCTTACATGCCGCCGTGTTATGATTCTCTCCTAGGCACATCAAACAGGCGTCGTGATAATCAGTCGAAGGCAACTTTGCTCGACACTTTTCACATCGTTTGAATGTCTTCTTAGCTTCCATTGTCCAAATGCCGTTCCGAGTCAAATTCAGTAAACAATCTTAGGAACAAACAAAGCAGAGTCCGTAATCAAGTCCGTTCACCGTTCCGAGTCAAAACCGTCCTGTACAAACTTCGAAGTTAGAATCAGAGTCCCAAATCAAGTCCGTTGTTCGTTCTGAAGTCAAACCAATTAATCCGCTCAGTAGAGAATAGTCAAACAGTCCGAAGTCAAAAGTTTTGATAATAATTGAGGAGCAACAGCCAAGAGGTGTAAGCGCTTTGGCGGTCAAGAGAAAACTGAAGGAGAGGCGCCCCAACCGTCGATTCTAACGGAAGCTGCAGGGCACGTGCAGACGGGCGGGGCGCAAAGAGGAGCTAGCTAGTCAGCCCGGGAGGTCCCTGCGCAGGCGCAGAAACCCAGTTCTTATGGATACAATGGATCACAATCCAGATCACCTCAATTAGTCCTGCCTGGGAGCAGGTGGGAAGGATAACCCACTCAAAGATGTCCTTGGCTCCAGGTGGCAGAGGAAAGTTCTTGAATTATCATTATATGTCCATTTAATTTTACATTTAGTTTCATGCTTAAATGTGATGATGCCCCCTACAGTAGCTGAAACATATTGAACAAAATTCAATCTGATGTGGAAAAGAAACCAACACATTTACAAATCAATTGCATGAAATAGTTAATTGCATCTGACAGGGTCTCTTGTTTTCCAATAAAGTTTTTTAAATGGTTGTTTCTTCCCCTTGTTCATATCTTCTAAGACTTTTCACAATTTCCCTGAGGAAAGTGTAAATGTTTAAACAGTAAAGTTAGGCCAAATAGAGAATATGAAGCATGATACCAGTATTTTGTATTAGACATAGTAGGTGAGCAGGCAGGCTTGTTTTACACACCTTCCACCCCCAATGAGCAAGTTATGCTGTTGGGAGTGTGACCCCTACTCCCAGACAAGCAGTGCTCCGCTCCAAAGCCTGGAACAATGTGTCCTGGTCCCCAGAGATGCCACACTGCATGAGTGCACAGTGGGGACCCACCCCACCCGGGGCAAGCAGCCAGCACTGACAGACTATGGAGTAAATGTGGTTAAGGGAGTGCTTGCTTGAGAGATGGGCTCCCTAAATGGGTTTGTCACCAAGGCACTGCTGAGATTCAGTCAGCTTCCACAGGCTGCCCCAGACTGGTCTTGGCTGCTCACAAGATCAGCCTCCTGGTATTCTTCCATTCTCAATGGAAACTGTGCTAAAATTGGGAATGGGATTTCTAACCTGTAAAAACAACACTCATTAAGAGAGTTTATTTCCAATATTTAAGAAACCAGAGAATCAAGGTGACTCATAAAAACAATTTCAGAAGATGCCATTCATCACAGCTAATATAATCACAATCGTTTCCATCATTCATATTGAAACTGTGTTGGGTGACAGAGTAGTGCAGTCTGTTAAATTACTAGTGCCAGAACTTGGGCAAGTAGAAGGGGCCCACTCCCATAGGAAGCAACAGAGCCTTGCTTTAAAGGTACAGTCCCACTTCGTGCCAGTGGCTGATCTGCTCAAGGCACACACACTTGAAGCCAGCATGCATTTATTTACTTTGAAATCAAATTAACATCCTATTAATGTATTTTGCAATATGTGTACTTTGTTAATTTTCAAAGGCCCAGGAGACCATTTTCACCAGCATCTAACCCCAATAATAAAATACAAAACCCTACCAATTTATAGTGGTTTCATCTTTAAACTGCTCTTCAGAAACTGCTTTCCATCAGCTGTAGTAAGTGAGATTATTGAATCAAACTACTGAATGGGATAGCAGAGAGTATTTGGGTTCAAAACTAAAACTACAAGTTAATATATGGGTATGATCCCATATATAGACCTACATCCAGAGGGCTTGTTTCCCTGCAGCAGCTCTTTTGCAAACTGGTACTGTACCTTTGAGCTGATTGGATAGTGTCCTTATGAAAATATTTTAATGCAGATTTCTGCCTTGGTATCAAAGATAAAGTTTTAAAATTATTCTTCAGAAATTTAAAATATGAAAAATAATCATTTCACTAACTATTTACGAAATAAAACTTTAAGTGGCAGGAAGAAAAGTTCAGAAGTAATTAAAACTGCAACCTAGAATAGCGGCTAACAAGCTGTCAACTGAAACTACACACTTTATGGCCTTGTTATCAACTGCACTTTTGCAGCTGAACATGAGAATTTAATATAGAAAGATTGAGCTTTTCTCACAGTTGGAGTTTGGTTTTTTAACTTGTTCACAAGTCAAACAAATGGTCAGCACTGAGCAGGATTTAGACAGATGTTCAAACCTATCAGCCAACTGACTGAACCTTGGCTGTGATGATGAAGGCAGCTGGAACTTACATTATTTCCTGTGGTGCTGTAACAGAATAAAAGTCTCTGGCCATCAAACTATGATGTCCTTAAAGCGTGTAGCAGGCTGTAGAGCTCTGGGAAGGTGGGGTGTCATTTTTAAAGTTCATTCTGTACAGTTTCTTCTGCCAGCTCCTGAACCTTTTCCTCATCACTAGGTTGAAATGCTTTGGACAAAATGGGGTTCTCAGTCCCACCTGGCAGCAGAACAGTTTCTGGAGTACTGAAATCTGCTTTAGGTGTTGTGTCAACAGAAATATCCATAGGAAGGGTTGGTAATGGAGAAACTGAAGGCATTTCTTCCTCCGATTCTGGCCGAGGACTCGAGCCCTCTGGATAAGAAACGGAATCTTCCGAGACTAGAACAGAGGCCTGGTCTGAAAAGCAAGTTCAAATCTATTTAGTTTAATATTAATTCATTTATTAATCAAATTTGTACACCGCCCCAAACTTTCATCTCTGGGCTGTTAACAATAGCATAAAACAGATAGAATATATACAAAAACTTATTTAACCATTTAAAAATCACCTACAAATTAAAACCTTACAATTTTAAAGAACTGTAAAAGCTTGGTTGAAGAGGTGGGTTTTCAAAGGCCCTTAAAAAATTGTCAGAGATGGAGAAGATCGTATCTCAGTAGGGAGTGCATTCCACAGTCTCAGTGAAGCAACCAAGAAAGCCCATCCCCGTGTGGCCACCAGATGAGCTGGCAGCAACTGGAGGCGGATCTCTCTGGACGACCTCAATGGGTGGTGGGGGCTCATAATGAAGAAGATGTTCTCTTAGATAATAGAGCAAAGAGCGATGGCTACAGCCCTCAAAAGATTAAATGGTACTAACAACTGAGGGAAGTGGCATTCAGCCAAAGCAAATAGCATAATTATCTTGCAACCTCATTCAGCCACGTTAAAATATGAACAGTGTTTTCTTCTGATTTGCCTGCGTCTTCAGACAACTAGCTTTCCCAGAGTATCTAGACTGGTCAGCTAAGTAATACTTCTCTCCCCATTCCCCGTGTTTTTTTGAGTCGGTGACAGCACTTGAGAGCAGCTCTGGGCTGGGCACAGCAGTTTTTGCAGCCAGGTCATTTTGTATCTTAGATTTTCACCTTCCAATTCTCATTCTAGTTCAGTTCAGAGGCAGTCACTGGCCTGGTTCACATAACTGTTTGAATCTAGGTTTAAGTTAGTAGTGAACATTAACATGACACAGTGAACTCACACCAAGATTACCACTATCAGTTTGTGTCCCAAAATGAATCTTAGTTTCTTGAATTGTGCTAGTGTCAGTTACCAACATTAAACCTAGATTTAAATGATCACATGAACTGGGCCACTGAAGATGATGTAGAGGGATCAGTGGTCTCACTCAGCATAAGGCTGCTTCATCTAGCACTGATCTTGCTACTGGAGGGAGGAGGATTGTTTATCAGAATGGCTAGTAGACTCTAAACACATTCAAAACAAGTCACAACTATTTATAAAACAATTCAGTTAGGGTTATAATACTCTGGTTAAAAGTCCACAGGCAGCAGGGAAGGCGGGGGGAGGAAGCAGATATCCCCTCACCCCTTCCAGCCATCTCTCCCCCAACCTGTTCCTCAAAGAGCTAAGCTGGCTGGCTCCATTAGCTATTTGTTCACACCAAAAGACATCTCTGTTGATCCACTTAGTGAGCTGGCCTAGGGCAGAAAGAACATTCCACACCTTTGGGAGGAGAATAAAGACCTTTTAGTTCACCAAGCTGCTATTAAGTGTGTGCTACTGTTTTATAATATTCTTTTACAATGGCTTTTGCCAAGGACAGGCTAAAGCCAACCTCAAATTACATTATTATGTAATTGTGCTGACTGCGCTTCTTCTTTTTGTTAGACACTTACTGTACCTTCTGAGCAGAGGGAAAAACAGGATAAGAATTAATCTGATCTAGGACTACTAAGTTTTATTACAGCCATGTAGTAAAGGCTGCCATTTTGTGAGCTTCTAAATTGCCACATACACACGTTCAAAAGTAAACTAATGGTTTCAGAATGTGCTTACCAAAGTATGAAGGAGCTCTACTGTCCGTTAGTATGCTATCTGTTGCCTGAGAGTCTGTTGTCATGTTGAAAGAAGCAGAGGAAGGCACATTGACTGTTTTCACTAAGTCAATTAATTCAGGAAAGGGAGCACCAGACATATCTATAAAACCTGAAGAGAAAAATGACACCAGGAATTTGAGAGAAATAAAACGCATCAACTTAATGCTGAAATTTATTCAATGTTTCTGAATACTACCAAAGCCACATCTTCAGAGCACTACCACATACACATACAACCTGACCCAAGGATGCTGAAATCCATGGAAAAGACTGAAGTCTAGAGTGGTAGCACTAATTCATGTATGCCTCTACAAGCCTGTTTGGCATGATGTTCTCTCCCACTTTGCTATGTGAGACTTTAGAGGCTGGAATGGATCCTCTCTTGCTGCAGGAAACTGGACAAGATAGCATTCAAGATAGTATTCCATGGCACATCATGAAATCACGGGACTAAGGCGTGATTCAGCTAATCACTGGTGTCAGCTTTTCATAGCAAATCTGGAACTAGCAAGTATCACTGGCATCAATTGCTGCTGATTTCAGCACTATGAGAATTCCAGCTTTCTTTTTTCTTTAGAAAAGCAAATTTCTAACTATTATATGTGGCTATGTAAGGATTTTCAGTTGTCACCGGTGGGGCTTCCTTGATCCTTCCCATGAGCAGAATATCTTATATTTCTAAAGAGCTGGAAATCTAATGGACACATAACTGAAGTACCTGCGGGCAAGAGGAAGATACTGGCACACTTGGGGTACCTGAGGGAGAAAGGTGCTTAAAACCTTCACCATGCTTAGGCACAGGGATATACTGCAACACATTGCTGCGGATCCGTATTTGTACTATGCAAATTAAGAAACTGCATAATCGGCAGAGGCCAACTAATTCAGCTTAATGCAGAATTTTGCAGACAGAGCTTTGCATATGAACAGCCAACATTATGTTCTACAAGAGTAACAGGCAAACACAGATTACCTGGGTCCATGACTCTCTGGACAGGAGGAGGAGGGTAAAGAGAATTTTCTAACGAATACATATTCACACTTTGATCTGTGCTGTAGTCTAAATGTGAAGCTTCTTCACTTTGGGAAGTAGGTGCCAACAGAGGTGTCTGAAATAAATATGACAGTGAAAAAAGTGTTACATATTTCATAGGAACACATATATAACCAAACCATCTTACTATGGTGGTGAGATGTCTTTCCCCCAGTACATGATTAGCTGCCTTCTCCTAGTGAAAGATGGACAGGGAATTCAAGCCAGCTAAGCTGAAAGAATAGCCAGTTTCCAAGGGGGGAAAGGGTTCTGCCTCCAAAAGGACAATCAATGCAATGCCAACCAGCCAGCCCACTCAGTAGACCTTACAAAGCAACAAGATCACGAGTACCAGACCACTGATGCTCAAGGAATGCAACTGCCACCCAGGAGGCCCCAGAGCAAATCTGACTTAGCCTCTAGGCAGCCAAATGGGACATCCCTTCTGGAAGACAAAGCAGAGGACAAACAGCCACTTGCACACGATCACTTATGGTGTGCAAATACAGCTCAGCCACAAGCTGTTGCATATTAACCCCATCCAAACCCGCAAAGCATCTTTCACTATGAAATGCCTACCTCTGTATAGCCATTGGTAGGTGGCTCGGGAGGAGTGTCCCCCAAGGGCGAAGGAGACACAGAAGGGGTACCAGTCTCTGGTTTTTTCTTTGGTACAGCCAGCTGTGTTGGAATTCTGTGCAAGTAGCCATATCCAATGCCACACCCTAAACTGTACAAGACGAAAACAAACAAAAAAGGGTAAGAGAGTTTCACATTTGCCGATTTTGCCAGAAAGCAAGAACACAAAGCATACTAAAGAAGTCTGCCCCCTGGTCTTCAGAGCTGGGATTCACAGAGCACCAAGTGAGTCACTTGTGAGCCAAATCTCAGGAGGACGTCCCAAACAGGAATACTACTTCAATTTCTGTGCCCTCTATCTGCACTGATGTGCCCTCAAGGTAGCTCAGAAAACAAATTTAAGCACACAGTACTGTAGCCAGGGTGCTTGGCTTTAACTAGTGTACCTGGCTTGGGGGTGGGGGTGGGGAGACAGAAGGCAAGGACTGCAACCAAACAAATAAATGCCCCAGAGGACAGGAGCCAGTTGAAAGAAGGGGAAAGGGAGGGGGGGGGGATATAGGGAGAAGGGAAGCAAAGAAAAGAGAGAGAAGATTAGTCTTCTTAGATTAATGTTGAATTATACAGAGACCAGGGAATCTGTAGATGGGCAGGGCCAAGAAGCAATATTTCTTCACCACACTGCCCCCCACCCACAGAATAAAGAACCTGGGACCCCCCTAATTAGGGCTAATTTCCATAAGGATGCAGTATGAAAATACAGCACAAAATTTAATATACACAACCAAGGGTTCCTAATCTTGGGTTTCCAGATGTTGTTGGACTACATCTCCAAGCAACTGAGGATGATGGGATTACAACTCCCATCATCCCCATCTGGAAATGATGGGAGCTGTAGTCCAATGACTGGGGACCCAAGGTAGAAACCCTTGCACTAAACCCTAACAAAATAAGAAAAATCACAACAGTATTAAAAATAGCAAAATAAATCCCCTCCTAAACCAGAACGATCCAGTCTTCACTGCCTGTCTAAAAACCAGGAGAGATTACACCATACGATTCTCCCAGAGGAGAGTTCCAGAGGCTAGGTGTTGTGATGGAAAGGGAGAGTCTTGTGTGCTCTCAAGCCAAACCTCAGCAGGCGTCAGTCTGCAGAGCAGAGCCTCTCCAGCATATCTGATGGGCCAGCCACAGTCACAAGGGTGGAGGTTATCCCTTACAGGGCTCAGACCATTTGGGGCTTTATAAGGAACCACCAGCATCCTGAATCACACCCAAAACATACAGGAAGCCAATGCAGGTCATGTAAGATAGGAGTAACATGCCCCTGAAAAGCAGCCCCCACCAGAATTCTGGCTGTAACATTCTGCATCCATTGTGGTCCCTGAATCCCTTCCAAAAACAGTCCTAAGTAGAACACTGAGACTGCAGTAATTGCAACGAGGGTCCTCTGTGTGACGATGTATTATTTATTTTTCTATGTAAACCGCTTTGAGAACTTTGGTTGACAAGTGGTATATAAATATTGTAGAAAAGGTGGTAGTAGTAGTAGTAGTAGTAGTAAAGTCCAGATGGGGGAGAATGGGAAACAAGGTCTCCCCAACCCTTGCAGAAAACCACTGGGGAGGGTTTTCAGCCCCTGACTTCTCCTCCCAGCAACAAAAACCAGTATCAGATGGCACATGGGTGCTTCCTCTTTGCCACTTGCCCTAAGTGGGGAACCAAAAGAGGTGCACTTTGAAGGGGAAGGAAGGGTTCAGCCTCCTCTTGCACCCAAGGAGACTTGTCTGTACGGTGGGGGGAGGCTCTCCCCTTCAGTCCATACACCCCACGTGTATAGAGTTCACACACCTCACAGGGTCCCCAAATTTGTTTTTATTTGTTTTTGAGACCAACACCCCAAAACATACTTCATATTCAGGATCACTGAATGTGAATTAGTTACTTCTCATGACACCGGCACTGCATTTTTACCAGGCAGAGGCAGCCTTGCTATGCAGGATTCCCATAAGGGTCCATAGTAGCCAGGACCAGGGGGCAGGGCACAGTAGCTGTGAGTAGTAAAGAAATGCAGCAGGAACAAGGCACAGTGGCCCTGGAAGGGGGACTTGTGCACATGGGGCAGGCACGCCATGTCTCAGCATCAAAGCTTGCGGTGGCTGGAGTACAAGTTATTTTTGTCTCAGGAGTTGAACATGACGACACAAAATGCTTTTAGAAGGGAAAAAGCAGAGGCAGGTGGGAAAAGAAAAATCATAACATGTACACTCCTGTTCCCAAGTTGCTCTTGAAGATGTTCAAGAACAGGTTGTGAGCCACCAAAGGCTTCATTTTGTTGCCGGCCTTATACATCAAACAGAAGCACCTCTCAGACCACAACGTATGGCAGGTGAGCCTAGTTCAGCTTGGCAAATGTTACACAGCAGTAATACAACACACAGAAACCAGCCTGGTTTTACAGTGCATAAGCATACGGAGCTCATTCTCTTATTAGTAAAGCACATGTTGATTCAAGGACACCAATATAATTCTTGCCAAAACTCAGTATCAGGTTAAAATTAGACACAGTATTATATTTACTAAACAAGGATAAGTTCTGAAGCATGTCATGCCGAGAATAAGTCTGACTTCATCTCCAAGCCCCGTCTCTTCCAGAACCATACCTTCCTTCGCCACCCCAGGCTCCATTAGGGGTTACAAAAACCTCCCGGCAGGAATCCACTTCTGTGTTATAGACCATCAGCTTCAAGGGCTTCCCTTCGTGGGATTCTATCAGTGAGAAGAAGTCTTCTGACTGAGCAACAGAGAAATAAGTCTGCCATTAACACAAGATCTACACTCCATCTGCCTGCATTATGTCATTGCCAGCTGTCCGGTTGCTGCAGGACAGAAGACCACCCAGCCCCACCCACCAGTAAAAGAACTGTTCTTCCCTAAGCCTTTGCCTGCTATGGGTGGCGCAGAAAGGGCTAAACCTGGAGCATTAAGCAAAAGGGTTTTACCTTGCAGATGAAGATAAGGAGGATGACCGGATGCAAGAAGAAGAAGAAGAAGAAAACCACCTTTGGGAAGGGAATAGGAGGGAATGGGCAGGCCTTCATCTGGGACTAATGGCTTTAAGATCCTCCCACTCGTGCAGAAAACATTCAGGCTAAAACTCTGGGGAAACTGGTCCATCTTTTCTCTCTCTCTCTCTCTCTCTTCACACAAAATTATAGGTGTGACATTATTGCAAGTCTTGGGATGGGGAGGAGGATGGGTATTTAAAGAGAGGTACAATTTTTTGAACAGGGACTTTTAGCCAGTATCATGAAGAAATTGCACAGGAGAGGAGACAAGCAGGATAGCTGAAGTGTGACAATCAATAACTGAAAACACCCCTGTTTACCCCTACCTAAAAGTGCCAGGTGTTTTTTCACACCTAGCTTTTAGTTCACATCTCCTTCAGAATGGAGGGTGTGCGTTCACTTATGAGCCAAATTTACCTCAAAGTCACTGCGAGCTATCTGGGAGCATTTCACACATAATTCAGGGTGGGTTTTTTTAAATTGTGCTTTAGAGTGTAGCCTGATTTATAAACAGGGTAAAAAAAATCCACTTTTTGTGTTGTTGGGGGGGGGGCAACTTGGAACTTGCAGTAACGCCTCTTAGTAAACCCACGGTGAAGCCTGCTATCACACTTGCCTCCTGCAGTATCTGGTCCGATCCAACAATATAGTCAGTGTGAGGCTGCAGGCCAGCTAAGGCTGCAGGGGAAGCTGGTTCCACATCCTAGAGAGAGAATGAACAGTTATGATACCTACACTGATTCAACAAATCATACAGCAAAAACCTTAATTTTGGAGGTTTTCAAATTGATTTCCTATGAGAAGGTATTAATGGTGGATGAATTCCCCAAGAGAAAGTTTTTCCACCATTACTGATCCCATCCTGAGATCCTGCTGGATGGGAGGGTTGGGTGCATGCTAATGGGTTCCCAACCTTGGGTCTGGTTGAACTAGAACTCCCATCATCCCCACCGACAGCGGCTGAATGCCACTGCAGCTGGGGATTACTGGGAGTTATAGTCTGATAACATCTCAAGACCCAAGGTTGGGAAGCTCTGCCTTAGGGCACATGCTTTTTTTTTGCAGAGTGAGGCCCAACTAGTGCCACCCAAGGGCACACTAGAAGGTTCTGCAATGCACCACTGCTAACAAACCAGTGTGGAAAGAGCGACCTGAGGGAAAGAAGCTATAAAACCACCGTCTTCATTCAAGGCAATGCTGCCAGGGAGGGAAGAAGACATCCAGAGGCCACGGTCAAAAGAAAGAGTCCTTCCTTATTGATTGATTGCATTGCTATACCACCCTATGTACAAATTTCTGGCAGGTTTACAGATTTAAAACAAACAGTTAAAACAAGAGATCATTTAAAATAATTTAAAATATCGACAAAACTTTTAATACATTAGGAACTAAAAGCCTGATAAAATAGAAGTGTTTTCAGGTGCTGCTTAAAAACAGCCCGAGACAAGGACCTCTGCTCACCCTTCATCAGGGGAGGCACCTGAATGCAGTACCAAGTAGCTGAGCTACAAGGCAGCCCCGGTTTCTTGCTTACCAGCACATGCCACACAGGTTCGTTGGCTCCCTGGAAACTGCAGAACCTCACGCTGGCTCCCAGAAGTCCCTGCCCTCCCCACATGTTGCTGGGGGTCACCTCCACTTCACGCACTTTCATTGTTTTGGTGTTGTAGACTTCCAGCTTTACAGCCTTCTCAACGTTGGCTTTCAGCAGGTCTTTTAGGGTGTCACCTTCCTTATTCTAAAAACACAAGGAGAGGATATTTTAGAACTCCGCTTCTGGACACAGCGGCCAAGGGGCTGCCAGAACTGCAACACCAAGAACAAACGATCTAAAGAATCACTCCCACAGATTTTATGAGGGGACAGAATGGCAACACCAGAAACCAACGGAGGCCAGAGGATCAACTTGTCCTCCACAATGAATCTTTTCCAGTAACTGTCATGGAGAAAAGATCTATCAATGGCCAGCAGCTACAGCAGCTGAATGAAATCTCCCACGTCAGTATAATTCATTCAGAACCAGGTGCTGAAGACCTTAGCTCTGATCCCACATGGTTCCAGTTTATTTATTCTGAAGATTTACGCCCTGCTTTTTGATTAAATTATCTCCAAGGTGGCTTACAACAGATTAAAAATATGAAAAACTATTTCGTGAACTTTGTTCCTCCAGATAAAAAAGGCCGAAGTGTCCTTTCCCTCCAAAGCCAGTTTTGCAGCAACTAGCACTGGGACAGAGTTTCTGCCAAGGAGGGAGGGAAGAAGCTCCCTGCAGCTACTTTTGGGGCCAGGCTGGCCCTCCTCCTGCCATGGTATTCTTCCTGAGAGGCAGAGGCTGCAAATTCCCAGTGGCCCTTAGTCCTCTGGCTGAAGGCAGAGGCTGAAGTCTGCTCTTCCTCATTTCTGCAGTCCCTAGGAATCATTTAGACACTGAAGCAGCATCCTTCTATAACTTCAACAGTGCTGTACTACCTACTTGTATTGTTCCACTTTTTAAATTATTAAAAAGTCACCAAAGTTTACACACATCTCAGTAATTCCAGAACTGGAGACTGAAGGTTTTTGTCCCAGCAATCAGCATTAAAAATAATTAACTGCTTAGAAAAATATGGCAGCCTTATCTTTTTACTTTGCAGGGGTTCACCCACCCACCCCTTGGAAATTTTCCTCCAACTTTTTTCTTCCTGCTTGTTCTTTATTTCTACTTTGTGGAAGAAAAATGGCAAAGCAGAAATGACACAGAAGTCAAACAAAAAAAATGTCAATTAGGAGTTATCCTGATTTTATATATTTTTTAAAAATCTGTTAACAGTAAATTTTGAGAGATAAGCTTTATTGAGAAATTAATGAAGAGTTCAAGAGTGGTAATGGAGAATCTAGAGAAATTCCTGTGAGCCACAGGACCAGCCATCAGAGAGCACGGGAGCCCTATAAAGTGGGGAGTTTGCAGGAGTGTGTGTGCATATGTGTGTTTTAAGAGTCAAAACAGTTACAGGGATAGAACTGTATTGGTATTGTGGCAGTGGAGGAAGTGGGGCTTAACCCCCACCCCACCCCCACGCTGGTTTCCTAATCAAACTCTCCTGTATAGCCCAAGAAGCTGCCATTTGCCCTGCAGGGAAAAAGACAGAGCAGGGACACTTGGGATCTTGATCAGGAGAAAGATGTTGTGGAAGAAAGAATTAACCTCCCCATCCCCATGGCCAGATCCAACTCCCTGCCTTCCCCCACCTCTTGTGCAGATCTCATCAACTCATCTAGAAGATACTAGGAATACTAGCTCCTACCAATAATCCTGTTAAAAAGTTAGGCAGCGTTTGCTTTGGGGTGTTTAAAAAAGTAAACTTGCACTCCTAAACAAGCTTCCAGAAAAGGAAGTCTCACTGAAATAAATAGGAGTTACTTCCAAGTCAACATGGCTAGGAGGAGGAGGAGATTACAAAAGCAGGACCTAAAACACAGTTATGCCACGTCATCATCAAGTGAAATTGCACTTGCCGGCCCTAAGAGACACAAGCCAATCTTCACAGCAGCTTGCAACATGTTAATTATTGACAGGGTCATATTTGAACAACTGTTGGCACAAGCTTCGTGACAGTGAAACTGGACAACGCCCGTCCCACCTTCCCAGCATCCCTTCAGCGTGCCTCAAGCACCTGCTCTGCTGAACTAGAGATGAGATGCTAGCAGCACAAAGGACTCCCCAGGTGATTCCAGTTCCGTGCTGCAAAACCACACAACCAGAGCCACTAGCCAGCCTGTTGTCAGCAGCACTTTTCCATATCTATGTATACGTGGCCATCATCGATCCTGCAGAGGAAAACTGACATCAGTAAAGGATGCAGCTGTGCCTCCCACAAGGATTTAAAAGAACCAGAACGTGGGTTCTTTCCCAATGGCTCTCGCTGCCAGCCACATCTGGTAGGACTTCATGAGTGCACAAGGTCATCAACAGGGAAGAGCTCCTTGCAAATCCAGGCCCTGCCATTACCAGGTTCAACTGCTCTGAGTGAAGAAGAGCTGCCCAGCTTAACAATCAAGGCACTTCTGTTCTAGGGAATCCCTCTCCTCCCCACCCAAACAAAGGCCACCAGGCAGGTTAATGCAATGTCAGAGTGGCTACTGTGAACTCATGTGAACCAAGACCAGCCTCTGCACAGAGACAACCTCCCTCATGCCCAAACTCCCTTGCAGATGAACCCATAACTGGTTATAGCCTTTATCAACAATTAGTTTTCTGGTACAGTCACTTTGAGAGAGAAATAAGAACACAAGAACAGCCCTGCTGGATTTGGCCAAGGCCTGTCTAGTCCAGCATCCCTCTGTCCCACAGTGGCCAACCTGATGCCTCTGGAAAGCCACTGAAAAGCAGCACCTGAAAGTAATTACACTCCTCCACCATTGCTTCTTTTGGGGAGCACACTGCTGCTGGACCATCCTGGAGCATCCAGCCATCCTAACAGATGTGTCCTCCATGAATTTGTCTAGTCTCCCTTCAAAACCATCTTCTCTAGGGGTTATCGTCATATCCTGTGGCAGCAAATTCTCTAGATTAGGTATGCACTGTGTGAAGAAGTATTTCCTCTTTTGTCCACCCTAAATCTTCTATCAATCAGTTTCATGAAATGACCCCTCATTCTAGTGTTGTGACAGAGAGAGGAAAACCTCTCTCCACACCATGCAGAATTTTGTAAGCCTCTGTTATGCACATGTCATGTCTCCGCTGCTTTTGGTTTTAGTTAATTTCCATTAATTTTATATTGTTTTAATAGTCTATTTGTTTTGCTGATTTTGTGAGCGGCCCCGATCAATAGTTTACAGGAGGGGCTGGATGGAAATACTTTAAATAAATAAATACTAAAAATAAATAAAAAGCCCGAACGCTGTAGCCTCTCTTTGTAAGAAAAGTGCTCCCACCCCCTGATCATTTTGGGTGCCCTCTTCTCGACTTTTTCCGATTCTGCAATATCCCTTTTAAGATGCAGCAAACCTTTTGTGGAAGCTCAAGTGCACAGTGTCAACAGAATCACCTCTATCTACATATCTGTTGACACTCTCAAAGAACTCTTAACAAGCTGGTGAGGCAGGCATGATCGGTGGTGGTGGATCCCCTCAGCCCCCATCCTCTAAAGTGGTCTGGTCTACCAGCATGTTCTGTTGTCACAAATGCCACCTTCTCCAAATTCCTTTTGCCTCTTTAGCACCTGGGCAGCCAGGCAGCACCTCTCAAAGCAAGGTTTGATCCAAGGACCTCTACTCTCAAACAGCATTCCCTCTAAGGCATGCATGTTTTTTGATGTGCACTCAGTTAATTTTAGATCCCACTCAGATTGAATTGGGAAGGTTCCACTCTGTATGCACACACACTGCCTTGATACTGCCACCCAGAACAAAACTCATTCTGCACTCAGGTGAAAAGAATTAGAACACTGCTTGTAAACACTAGCTTATAATCATTCAATCAATTTATATCTTGCTTTTCTTCAGTCATGGAACTCATAACTTTGTGATCGGTTTGCCTGTCGCTTTGCAGATAAAGTCGCTTGCATCCGTGCTGACCTGGACTCCAGAGTTTTGGCAGTTCCAGCAGACGTGCCTTTGGTACCATCTGGTCCCGTTGTGTTGGATTCTTTTCGGTTGGTGCGGCCTGAGGATGTGGACAAGATCCTGTGCAGTGTGCGGGCGACTTCGTGCGCTCTTGACCCTTGCCCTTCATGGCTAATAAAAGCTGCCAGGGAGGGGACAGGTAGATGGCTGGAGGTGATCGTTAATTCTTCATTAAGGGAGGGCAGGATGCCATCGTGCCTTAAGGAGGCGGTGGTAAGAACTCTATTAAAAAAGCCCTCCCTTGATCCCTCCAGCCTGGACAACTATAGACCTGTGTCTAACCTCCCCTTTTTGGGCAAGGTGATGGAGCATGTGGTGGCGTCCCAGCTGCAGAGGGTCTTGGATGATACGGATTATCTGGACCCTTTTCAATCTGGCTTCCGCCCCGGGTATGGGACTGAGACTGCCTTGGTCGCCCTAGTGGATGACCTACGCCGGGAACTAGACAGGGGGAGTGCGTCCCTGTTGGTTCTGCTGGACCTCTCGGCGGCGTTCGATACCATCGACCATGGTATCCTTCTGGGCCGCCTCTCGAGTATGGGAATCGGAGGCACTGCGTTGCAGTGGTTTCGGTCCTTTCTTGAGGGGAGGGTTCAGAAGGTGGTGCTGGGGGACTACTGCTCGGCCCCGTGGCCGTTGGCCTGTGGGGTCCCGCAGGGATCGGTCTTGTCCCCCATGCTGTTTAACATCTACATGAAGCCGCTGGGAGAAGTCATCCGGAGATTTGGACTGAGTTGTCAGCAATATGCGGATGACACTCAGCTCTATCTCTCCTTGTCATCTGATCCTAGGGAGGCGGCGGATGTCCTGAATCGGGGGCTGGAGGCCGTGATGGGTTGGATGTGGACTAACAAACTGAAATTGAATCCGGATAAGACGGAGGTACTGTTGGTCAGTAGGAGAGCCAATCGGGATGAGGAGATTTTACCGGTTCTGGATGGGGTTGCACTCCCCTTGAAGGAGCAAGTACGCAGCTTGGGGGTACTACTGGACCCGGCTCTGCTTTTGGAAGCTCAGGTGGAGGCGGTGGCCAGGGGTGCCTTTGCACGGCTTCGGCTGGTGCGCCAGCTGCGTCCCTTTCTCGAGAAGGCAGATCTGGCCACGGTTACCCATGCCTTAGTCACGTCGTGGCTGGATTACTGTAACGCGCTCTACGTGGGGCTGCCCTTGAAGAATATCCGGAAACTGCAGCTAGTGCAAAACGCGGCAGCTAGGGTTTTATCCGGAGCTGCCCGTTGGGAACATATCACCCCCATTTTGAAAGAGCTGCACTGGCTGCCGGTTCGTTTCCGGGTCCAATTCAAGGTGCTGGTTTTGACCTTTAAAGCCCTAAACGGTTTGGGCCCGGGGTATCTGAGGGACCGCCTGCTCCCACGGGTTGCTGCCCGCTTGACAAGGACATCTGAGGGGGCCCTGCTCCAGGTGCCGACAATGAGGGAGGCCCGGCTGTCGTGCACTCGGGACAGGGCCTTCTCTGTTGCTGCCCCCAGACTCTGGAATGCTCTCCCAGTGGCCATTCGTTCCTCAGATTCCATCACGGCTTTTAGAAAGCTTTTAAAGACTTGGCTTTTTACCCAGGCTTTTACATGATCGTTTTCTACTGCAGCTTCTTTGTGTTTTTATTTGTTGTATTGTTTTTATGCCTGTTTTTATGTTTTTATATTTTTAACATGATATTTTTATTGTCTTTTTATTGTATGTTTTTAACTTTTGTAAACCGCCTTGGGGTTATCTTTTTAACGAAAGGCGGTATATAAATGCAAAAATAAATAAATAAATAAATAAATAAATAATAAAAGGTTCCCAGGGAGTCTCCCATCCAAGCACTGACCAGATCCAGACTTGCTTAGTTTAAGCAACACGGCTGTACCAGATGCCTTCAGACAAGTCCTGAGACAAACTAATTTATAGTATACCACAAGCATAGATACCTACAAGTCCACGTTGTTGTTGGTTTTTTGAAAAAATTAAAAAGGGACTTACCAACCTGGTGTGTCCTATAGTGAGAATGAAATCAAAGAATGGCTCCAGTCCAGCATGCTGAGCAGGGGAGTTTTCCTGAACCTGAAAAATTGCAGAGTTAACATGTATGTGAACTGGATGAAAAGAACACTGGTGCAAGTATGCATAGTCTAAATAAAGCTGGCAGTTTAATACTAAGAGTGTTCATACCAAGCATGTTTATGAGCCAACAACAAGAAACCTGTCATCAGCAGCTGGGAGAGGTTTTTCTGGCCTGGAGCAAAAATACCACAGCTAGACGGTAAATACATTCCTCAGAACTCCCTTCCACTCAAAAAGAAGCCATGAGCCATCATAATGGAACATCTGATATATGCAACTTTACAATAATCAGAAGAGAGAATCAGCTGGGAAGAGTACACAGTGGAGAAGGAATACTGTGTAGTGTGCACACTGCATGCAAAAGCATTAAGCTTCAGTGATTCTTCAGCAGACATCAAATTCCTTGGACATGAGCTACATGTAAAGATCCAGCAGGCAAAATACTGATCCACGACTGCCTCCATGCTTGATTTGCTTTCAGGCACTTTAGGCAAGAGCCCCTAGGAGAATCATCAGGCTATTCAACTATATCATATAGCCCTTAAAAGCCACAAGAAATAATGGTCATCCTTTATACTGCAAAAATTGACAGACATGAAGATCAAGGCTTCCCATATTTCAGCTGTGCCCAGAAAAACTGTTACTTCCCAATTTGTAGAAAACCAGGGTAGTGATCAGAATGTCAAACTAGAACCAGGGAAATCCAGATTCAAATCCCCACTAAACCATGAAGCTCACTAGGTTACCATGGGCCAATCATTATCTCTCAGCCTAACCCACCTCACAAGGTTGTGACAATACAGTGGGAGCAGGGAAAAGAGAGCCCTGTACTCCATCCTGAGCTCTTTGGAGGAAAAGTGGGATATCAATGTAATACACACATTATTTGTATTTATCTACCACCTGACTGCAAAGGCTCTAGGCATACATACATAATATGCCACCCTTCCTTGCAGAAGTTCAGTGTAGGTTTAACAGGGCACCCAAGGAGTTTCCCATCTTGGCCTAGACTCACTTAGCTTTAACACAATCATGTGCTCTTAAGCCATTCTCTGGCTACTACACAACTTTACCTGAAACATTCACTGGGCATAATGTGCACAGGTGTGTTATATAATACATACATACATATTAAGACTGTGCAACAATCTGAAGTTGCAAATACCGTATAGCAAAGCAAGCCAAATTCTGGAGGAAGTGGCCAGCCACTACGCCCAGTAGTCTTATGTGGCAAAGAATAGTAACTATGGGAGAAGGACAGATGGCTGGACAATGCAATAGTGCCTCATGGCATGTCTAACAGAATGACTTCACTTTCTTCCACAATCATTTTATATTTTCAGGGTTTCCTCTGCAACCACAAGGATAAGAACAGGCTGAAATACAAACAGAAAGCTGAACATTCTAAGGGTACTAAATTCTGGATCAGCTATCAGATCTCTAAGTCTATAAGCAAAGCAGCAGCAAACACTAAATCTTATTTCTCCTGAACAGCTTCTTTAAAAAAGAAAGAAAAGGAAAATGGAACATTACAATATCTCTACAGTCACGGTTCATAGCTTCTGCACACAAAAGAAGAAAAGGTACAGGCTGTGCCGAGACCTGACTTAAGTATTTTCACCCACAAAGAGACATTACAGAGCTGATGTATTCACTGTATCAGAATATCTAGAGAGTTGGCGGAATAGAGAAGAGAGGGGAGAGAAATCTAGTGTGGTCACTCTTGTGTAGAAGGAAGTATTAACATATTTGTCACACAGAAATAAAACTTTTGATCCATTTTAGGATCTTCCCTTTCTCAAACTGAGACTTCTTTACACATTCTCTATCATCATCTATAGAGGGATGTACATAGCACTTTACAAAGAATTCAAAGACAGGCTAGACCAGAAAAATCGATTGGATCTGGCATGTAGAAAGTGCAGAACCAGGTGGTGACAGCTGTTCTGGATTAAATAATCCAGCATTTTAATTGTGATCTTTTAAAAGCGGCTAGACAGATGCATTCCTGTTACTATATTTCATATTCACATTCAAACACAGCCAAAGCAAGGGTGGAGATGAAATAGTTCAGATTCCAATAAGCCAATGTCAACAGTTTGGGAGGTAGTCTCAGTGATTTATGAGACATTATATACAGCAGATAAAAAATATTTGACCACCAGGGGGCCAATATTCAATTTTTAGGAATTAAGGATTTTTCATAGTAAGAATTGTTTTGCTGGATTAGATCAAAGCTTCATCTGGTCCAGTATTCTGCTTCCAAGAGCACCCTGTCAGATGATCCTAAGCAGCTCAAAAACAAGGCACACAGATTATGATGACACAGGTTTATGAAATTATGCACAGTGTGCAGGCCATGGAAAAGAAGTTTTCCCTCTCATTAAATACTAGAACTCATATATGAAATTGAGGTCATATGTTTATATCCACTCTTCTGCTCACCAAAACTACAGCAATAATAAAACAACAACGTATTATAGGACTATAATCCAAAACCAGCAATCTGTATCAAATCTATTTAAACAGCAAACTTGCACAGCAAAAACCTATGGGAAGAAACATGCTTTTCATTTTTGTCTAAAAGTCAAGAGAGCAGTGGAGCAGGAGGGTTTTCAGAACAGCCAAAATAAAGTTCTTCTTCACACAATGCTTAATTTATGGAATTTACTGGAGATGTGGCCGTGGACACTAGCTTCAAGGGCTTAAAAGAGGATTAGGCAAATTCAAGGACAAGAAGTCCATGGATGGTTTCCAGCCGAGATAGCTAAGGGAAGCTTCTAGGTTCAAGGCCACGTGTCTCCAAATGTCAACCGTGGGGGAGCGAGGGCAGGAGTGGGCTGTTTGCCTACATGCCCCACTTGTGGGCTACCCAGAGGTGTCTGGTTGGCCTCTGTGGGGAAGCAGGATGCTGGACTACACAGCTCTTCAGCCTGCGCCAGCAAGCTTCTTAGAACATAAGGAAAGCCCTGCAGGTTCAGGCCCACCATCCATCAAGCCTAGCACTCTGGCTAATGCAGCATGGGCCCCTGGGAAGTCCTCAAAGGAGAGAAACTCCCGTTTTCCTCTTCCCATGTTCCTCTATATTCCTCTTTCCCTGTTCCTAGGCGTCCCCCTGCCGTTGGTCCCCGGCAGCTGGAATGCAGCGATAGACTGCTTCTATTCAAGGAGGCTCCGTTTGGTCAGGACTGACAAACCACATCCCCCCCCCAAAAAAACCCTGTCTCCTTCTTTACATGAAGAGGGGCAGGAGGGACTGCCAAATCCTGCACCTGGGCCAGGCTCCCAGAGATTAGAGCTCGCCTGACCCCCCAGCTCTGCCCAAGCCCTCCTGGCCCAGCAACCTCGCCCTCGTCCTGTCAGGGACCTGGGACCTTACCCCGTGCACATGGTATCCCTCGGAGCCCCCATCAGGAACCTCGGAGCTGGAGCCCAGCCCCATGGCTACAGAGAGGCAGGCTCAGGCGCTCAGAGGGAGAGGAGGAGCCGCCGCCGCCATTCGCTTTCCATCCACAGCCTTCGTCTTCCTCCCGGCCAACGCCGCAGCAGCGACTGAGCATGCGCGAACGCCCGGACCACAACGGAGGGAATGGGATGGGGAAGAGGGAGGGCCTGGACCATAGAGTCGCCGGCGCGCTCACGTCCCAGTGGACTGGACGGAGGGAGGCGGGGCCATCAAGAATGGGCGGGCTCCTCCCGCGCGGCTTGGAAGGGAGGCGGGGCCTGTTGGGCCGACGGCTGTTGTAGTATCACTTTGCCATATCCATCAACGAGTGGTACACTGTAGGGCTTTCTGATAGGCTAGTGTGATATGGCAAAGTGATACTACAGTGTGCTGGGATGACGACCAACGAATCGGCGGCTGCGCACCAGACCGGCTCTGCCGCGGGGGCAGGAAGGGGGCGTGACTCATGGTCGCTAGGCACGCAGGGCGACGATTGGTTCTCGAGCGGAGGGCGGGGACGGCGGCTCGTGCCTTGTCCGCTGGGGCGGGGCGAGAACCCGCGTTGCTGTGACGGTTGTGGCCGTTGGTGGTTTTTCTCCTGTCAGCGCCATGGCCGACGCCGACCCTCAAGCCCTGGTACTTAGAGAGGGAGAAGAGAAATGTCTCGGGGCTTGGTGGCGGCTGGCCGCCGAGCCTCGCTTTGCGAGCTCGCTTGTCCTTTGCCCAGCCGACCTACGCCTCCTTTCCAGGGGGCGCTGCTGGAGGCGGCTAACATTCTGTACAAAAACGTAACGATAGGATACCAATCATCCTGTGGAGGGAATTGTCTCCTTTTTATTTATATTAAAAGGGGCGGGAGATTGCCAAATTCTGCACATTGGCCAGGCTCCCAGAGATTAGAGCTCGCCTGACCACCACCACCCCCAGCTCTGCCCAAGCAAAATGACCACAAAAGAGAGAGAAAAGAGCCCTTTAACTCGTCTGCTTTAGTGGCATGAAGAGCTCCTTGAAATCGGCAAGTGGAGTGCCCCTGTCTCCTGCCAATGCCTGCAGGTTAAGGTTCCTTTGCTGAGTTTTCATTAGTCACTCTAAGCTGTAAATACAGTGAATCGAACAAAATCTGTAAATTTTCTTCTCTTTCTCTCCCCTTCAAGGCTAGAATTCTGTTCTATGCTCAAGAGAAATACTTCAACCATGTCATTCAGTTGGCAAACATCGAACTGGCGAAACATGCTTATGATCCAGTATTGCTGTTTTTCAAAGCATTTGGAACCCTACTTCTGGGTAATCAGGAAATTTAGAATGCTGTCCTGTATCTTCCCACCCCCACACACATCCTCAGACTGGCAATTAGAATAAACTCAAATTACATTGGTGTAGCATAGTAGCTGAGCTATATGAATCAGGATTTCCGCATTTTGAATCTTGTCTCTGCCCTGAGTTCAGTAAGTGACCTTAGGCAGCCACTCCCTCTCAGATTCAGCTCCTCAGACACAATACGGGGGTAACATTACTTAGTTTACAGGGTTGTTGTAAGGGTTACTTCTACATAATACACCTTCAAATATGCTTCAGTGCAGCTTGTCCCAAAATGTTCCCCTATGCCTGACAAATCACCAATCCATCTACAGCTCAGCTCCACATGCCCAGCTGGCTCTACACATAGAACAGGTAGCATTTTCAAGAATGCTACCTTGGAGGTCCTTATCATACCTGTGTAGGTCAGGTGTGGTAGGTAGCGCACTGTGGAAGCAGGCAAGTCAGAGTCAAACCAGCAAGGGGTCAAGCCCAAAATTAGTCCATTGGGGCAGACAAGGCAAAGCCAAACAAGCAGGAGATTGGAAGCCAAAGACAGGATAAGGCAAGGTCAGAGTCAGAACAAGCAAAGCATCAGGAGCCAAAGAAGTAGCATCAGTCCATTAGAAGTAGACAGGGCCAAAAACAAGAAAGGGTCAGAAGCCAGAGAATCTAAAAGCAGAGTAGGAGCAGAAACAAGGTGGCACACATTCACAACAAAATTGCTTCAGCAAACAGTGGAGGCAAACCAAAGCCTTATATACACAGCCAGCACTGCAGCCCCTCCCAAGCCTGGAATATCTTGAAGGGGCTGCACCCTATTTCTTAAGGGCTGGCTAGAGCATAGCTGGGTGGCTGCAGATGAGGATTGGGGTGTTTGTTTGTTTGTTTGTTTATTTATTTCATTTATAAACTGTCTATCCAATGGCTCTGGACTGTGTGCAACAAATTTAAAAAGACATTAAAACATACCATTTAAGACACAGTGCTAAAAACAATATAAAAATGCAAAAACAAAACCATTTAAAACCAATTAAAATACTTTTTTAAAAAAATTAAAAACCTTGGAAGGCCAGTCCAAACAAGTAAGTTTTTAGGGCTCTCTTAAAGGCCCAACAGCGAGCCTAACTTGTAGATATATGCCGGGAGAGCATTCCATAGGCCAGGAGCAGCTACAGAAAAGGCCCGGTTTTGAGTCGCCACCAGATGTACTGTTGGTGACTGGAGACGGACCTCTCCAGATGACTTTAACGAGTGATGAGGATTGTACCAAAGAAGGCGCTCTCTAAGGCAGCCCAGACCCAAGCCATTTAGAGCTTTAAAAGGTAATAACCAGCACTTTGTTTTTCACCCAGAAAAATATTGGCAGCTAGTGCAACTTTTTAAAAACAGGCATAATATAGGCTCTCCAGGTTACCCCAGAGACCAGTCTGACTGCCACATGTTGAACTAACTGAAGTTTCCAAACTACGTACAAAGGCAGCCCCACGTAAAGCGCATTGCAATAGTCAAGCCTAGAGGTTACCAGCTGATGCACCACTGTTTGAGATCTTTCTCTTCAAGGAATGGACGCAGCTGTCAAATCAGCTGAAGCTGATAGAAAGCGCTCCTGACCATAGCTGCATACCTGTTCCTTCTGAGGAAGTGTAACACCATATAGCACAGGAAAATCTAACTCATCCCTCAAATTCTGATCCCCCACAATGAGCACCTCCATCTTGCTTGGATTCAGCTTCAATTTGTTACCTCATCCAGCCCATTACTGCCCATAGGCAATCATTTAGGGAGTGAATGCCATTTCTTGATGATGATGATGATGATGATGATGATGATGATGATAAGGAGAAATAGATTTTTCTGTAGATTTGCTTCTGTTTCAGATGACGCAGGCAAGGGTATGTTGAGGGAATCAGCAGGTGCTGGTGTTTCTATTGGTGGAGGCAAGGGCCCCTCAAACCCTGCCTCATCCTGTGAGTCATTGTCAGGCTCAGGAGTCATGACCACGTCATCCTGGGACAGCATTCATGATAGTCCTGGACATGGGCATCCTATCTAGCAACCTACATTTGGTTCCCAACACTACCCAACAACATTTCCTAATGTCACTGATGTTGATGTGCACCACAATCAAGGACTCTTCGCCAACATTATCTACCAGCCCAGGACTGCACTGAGCACACACCGACATCAAACACACTGACCACTCATAAACACATCGTATGACAATAATCAATAAGCACATTAGAAGGACATCACCCTAAAAGCAAAGCAAAATCTAAAAACAACAAAACCAGCATGAAAGCCCAAATGAGCAGAAAGCCTCTAATTTAGTTTAAGAAAGGCTCCGTTCCTTTTTGGGGGGAGGGTCCAGAAGGTGGTGCTGGGGGACTACTGCTTGGCACCGTTGCCATTGGCCTGGGGGGTCCTGCAGGGTTCGATTTTGTCCCCCATGCTGTTTAACATCTACATGAAGCCGCTGGGAGAAGTCATCCAGAGACTTGGACTGAGTTGTCAGCAATATGCAGATGACACTCAGCTCTATCTCTCCTTGTCACCTGATCCTAGGGAGGCAGTGGATGTCCTGAATCGGGGACTGGAGGCCGTGATGGGCTGGATGTGGGCTAATAAACTGAGACTGAATCCAGATAAGATGGAGATAATGTTGGTCAGTAGGAGAGCCAATCAGGATGAGGAGATTTTACCGGTTCTGGATGGGGTTGCCAGGGGCGTATCTAGTGTGGGGCAGGCAGGGCACGTGCCCTGGGCTCCACCTGAAGGGGGGGGGCATTTTTCTAAAATTAAAAAAAAATTAAAAATGGCTGCTGAAAACAAAATGGCCACTGCGCATGCTCAAATGGCCTCTGTGAGGCCCTAGGCCATGCCATGCCTCGCAGAGGCCATTTGAGCATGTGCGGCAGCAATTTTGTTTTCAGTGGCCATTAAAAAAAAAATTTTTTTTAATGGCCATTGCACATGCTCAAATGGTCCCTGTGAGGCCCTAGAGGCCAACAGGGGGAGGGAAAACCTTTGAAGCCCCCCCCCCCCCCGCCATTAGGAAGCCCCCAGAAGAGGCTACAGGTAATTTTTTTTTTTTTTTTTTTTAAATTAATATAAGTCATTGTACACATATTTAGTTTGGCACCATGTACAGAGAGTCAGGGCTTGTGAATACTGAGCTGAAGTTTACGTGCTAGAATTGTATTCATTTGTTCTTACTTTGCTTCTTGTGATAAGTGAGTTAAATTTGATGTCTTAATAATATGCCTATTAATGGTGAGTTTGTCTTTGAATCGGTGTGAAATCCTTAGTATTAAGGCCCACTGGAAGTTTCTTGCTCTCTTTCTCTCATTTTAACTGTCTTTCTGAAATACTAGAATATATTCCAAGCAGAGACACAGTTTACTCTGCATATCCTTTAATTATTTCCAGAGTATCTGGGGAAAGTCAAATTCTCCATTTATTTTTAAAACTTATGTAATAGTGATGCTACAATGCATAGTAGAGAATTAGACAGGCACTTCTGTTTAGTTTTCCAAGTACACCTCCACATAATATTTGGGTATTTCATGAGCTCCAGCATACTGAAATTTGTAGTTTTCCAGCATTTTTTTGGTCTGGCTACGTCCACTGCTAAATGGTTTTTGAAATATTAAAAGATTAGCGAGCTTGACTTGTATTTTTCAGCTAATATTATGGTAAAGTTATCTGAAAGATGGGTGTCAGATGTTTGGACAGGGGGCGCAATTTCAGTGCTTGCCCTAGGCGCTATTTCCCCTAGATACGCCTCTGGGGGTTGCACTCCCCTTGAAGGAGCAAGTACGCAGCTTGGGGGTACTACTGGACCCGGCTCTGCTTTTGGAAGCTCAGGTGGAGGTGGTGGCCAGGGGTGCCTTTGTACAGCTTCGGCTAGTGCGCCAGCTGCGTCCCTTTCTCAAGAAGGCAGATCTGGCCACAGATTAGAAGGGATTAGACATGCCTTAGTCATGTCACAGCTGGATTACTGCAATGCGCTCTACGTAGGGCTGCCCTTGAAGAATATCCGGAAACTGCAGCTTGTACAAAATGCGGCCGCTAGGGTTCTATCTGGAGCTGCCCATTGTGATCACATCACACCTATTTTGAAAGAGCGGCACTGGTTACCAGTGTGTTTCTGGGTCTAATTCAAGGTGCTAGTTTTGACCTTTAAAGCCCTTAACGGTTTAGGCCCAGGATACCTGAGGGACCGCCTGCTCCCAAGGGTTTCTGCCTGCTTGACGAGATCATCTGAGGGGGCTCTGCTCTGGGTGCCAACAATGAGGGAGGCTTGGTGGTTGTGCACGTGGGACAGGGCCTTCTCTGTTGCTGCCCCCAGGCTTTGAAATGCTCTCCCAGTGGCCATTCACTCCTCGGACTCCGTCACAGTTTTTAGAAAGCTGGTTAAATCTTGGCTTTTTATCCAGGCCTTTACGTGATTGTTTTATTGCTGCTTCTGTGTGTTTTTATCTATGTATAGTTTTCTGTGTTTGTATATTATATATTTTAATATCAGATTGTTTTTATATTTTTAGCTAAATACTTTTAACTCATTTTTATTATATGTATTTTAACTTTTGTGAACCGCCTTGGGATTGTTTTTAATGAAAGGTGGTTTATAAATCTAACAATAGATAAATAAAGTTGATCAGCATAAAATATACACTTTATATAAATTAAGGAGCCATGAGAACTAGAAACTTGGTTTTTTTAAAGACCTGAAAGTGAGAGGACCATCATGTTTTGCATTAGAAAGCCAATTTCTACTCCTTTCTTGTGTGATCATATAATTTTTATACCCTTGGATTTAGGCTCTGCCCTCACGTTTGTGGTGGAGAAAACTGAGAAATCCACAAGCATGATGGGCTATTTTAGTGGGGGTTTTGACATCATTCTGGCATGTGGCTACATGAAGGACCAAACAAGAATTATGTTAAGCTCATCATTAATGATGATAAGCTTTTCTTCCAAAATAGCATCTGCACGGGGATCCAGATTGGGATCATAGTTGGGATTATTTTAATCCTTTGCACCTGCCATGGTTTGGATCTGGACTGAGAACTCTCTGATTGCTACTTAACAATGAAAAACCTCCTTTTGGCACCAACTGTTTGTTGTGGCTTCAGTCCAAATCCAAAATATGGCAGGAGCAAAGGGTTATAGCAGACACAACAGTTCCAGTCTGGATCTTTCTTGCACCAACTAATTGGAAGAAAAGCCTGTCAGCACTAATGACAGGCTTAATGTAACATGTATTTGACTCAAAGAGATTTAAAGGGGGCATTTGTTAAGGGGATTTGGGGTCTATGTTCGTGGAAGATCAGAGTGCTAAACAGAGGACTGTTGAAAACTTAAAAACTAATCAGTTAGTTGTATTATACCTTTGCAGGCAGAGTCCAAGAAGGCATCTCCCTGCTGGAGAATGTCCGAAAACGCCATGTAGATGTTTCCTTATGCTGCCTCCTGGGCCTCATTTATGCACATAAAAAATGTGAAAATGTTGGTAAGTTTTTTGAGGCAGTTAAATACATTATGTGCCATTAATAATGCACCTAAAATCTTTGCCTAGTATGGGGGTGGGGGGATGTAGTAAATTCTTGACTTCCAGTCTGAATTATTAAACAGCGTGATATTGCAAGTTGCTTACCTGTAACAAGTTATCTTTAGAGGGATTCACAACACTCGCCTGACCTGCCCTCCCGCCCATCTACTTCTAGGATGTTTATTTTAAAAAGGGTGGGAGAGAGAGAGATTGAGGAAGAAAGATGGAAGATCTTAATAATGACTAAACAACTTATCTGACTCATCTTCCACTTCTGCTCTTCTCAATGGCCACTCAGGAACTGAGGGAACAGGCACTCTCCTGCCTAAATTAACAATGTGCCACAAGCACACAACGGCAGGACTAAGAGTTTCTCAAGGAGCTTGTGATTCTGCACATGTGCACAAATGGGAGGCTTCTGCACATGTGCACAAACCTAATTGTGAGTGACTGTGGATCCCCTGAAAGATCACCTGTTACAGGTAAGCAACTTGCTTTTCTAGACACGGTTTTTATCCTTTCCTACATGAAAAGCTTACATTGTTGGAGAATCCCTGTTTGAAGGTTGCTCGTGAAAATCACTGTATTGGGCTAACTGGGCCTCCCACAACATCATTAACTAGATCAATTGACCTCTTCTGAGCTGTTTTTAAATATTTTAATACTTTGAGAGCCAAGGCTGATTTATCTTTAAATGCAAGCTGGCAGTTTATTCAGCTAAAACATTTACTATCATGGCTTTTTGGTCCTGATGCAATTGCAGCTTCTGCAACACTGTTTCTGTTATTAGATCTGGAACATTGATTGGATGCACCTAAGCCTGTAACTTGCTCTATCAGAAGCTTAAAGATATTGATAAGTGTTATCTTGATTATATTGGAGGTCTTTGGAACAATGATTTTGAATATCCTATCATCTGGGGCATGATTTATTTATTATTTATTTAAAATATTTATACCCCACCCCTCCAGTACACTACTGCTCGAGGCAGCTCACAACAATCCATTGAATCCCTCAGAACGGGTTCTGTGCCTGCACTGAAGCCTGTCAGTGTGGAGTACCACAGCTCCTCTTGGCACTTGCACCCCTGCCTCATGTGACCACGTGGCTATTAAAGGCAGGAGGAAGCCCCTGCAACTTCTTGTTCTGGTTCCTTGATTTTAGTGAGTTCTTTTTTTAAAAAAAGATTGTTTTATCAGCTATTTTGACCTTTGGACTGTTTTAGACTACGTATTTTGTGTAACGGACTATTTGAGGTGAAAGATCGGACTGTTAATTTTGGTTTTGAAAACAGAATGGCAATGAATGACCCTAAACTGAAAAGAAAATGGATAAAATGACTTTCAAACATTGCTTTAAATGTAAAGCGAAGCTACCCTCACAAGACGGCCATGACTTATGTTTGCTATGTCTGGGGAAGCCCACAACATCTCTGCATGTGAAGTTTGCCAGTCTTTTTCAAAGCAAACATGACACAACCGGGAGCTTCATTTGAGGGCTGTGCTTTATGACGATGTGTTAACTTCCCCTGGTCTGTCTAAAGAGGGAACTCATCCGTCTTCTAATAAAGATGGCTCAAGGGCTGAGGCTTCAACTCAGTCTAAACCCTCGATGCTGACATGGTTTCATGGTCCCGTAAGATCCAAAGTGCAAACAGTGGTAACTATAGGCTTGTAGTTCCAAATACAGAGTGGCGCTCCTCAAGGGGAGCCCCCAAACAGGCTCTCTTTGTAACATCTTAACTGTGGTTTGTGCAGCTTGCATAAACTGGAGGGCATGGCAGCAGAATCCAGACAACATGATGTCGCCTTCAAACATGTGGTTTGGGTTCGAAAACCGACCCGCGATTCAGTGACAAAACCACAGTTTCACATATTCAGACTACCGCAATCTTGCACATTTGCCTCCGGTTTGGCGTTATGTCCGAATGAGACCAAAGACATCCCAATTCTTGTTGCAAGGGATGTTGCTTCTCTTTTCTGCCCATTCTTGCCATCTCCACCCTGAAATCGCAAAGCCATTTTTAAAAGCATCTGGGCTCTGTGAAACAAACAGCCACTCCTCAACTCTTACCTAGACTCGAGACTCATGCATGCTGAAAGCACAGTATAGTATCCCCTTTTCCCGTTGCCAGCTGAGCATCCCCCTCCCATCCCTCTGAAAAAAACCAAGACATTTTAAAGCATCTGGAAATGTGAAACAGATGCATCCACCAGCTCTTCATGGAGACCCATATGCATGCGGGAAGCACAGAAAAACATTACTGTCATAGCATTCATGTCTTAGGGAGCACCTTTTCTTAAATTTTATTTTATTTTATTGTTACATTTTATATCCCGCTCTTCCTCCAAGGAGCCCAGAGCAGTGTACTACATACTTACGTTTCTCCTCACTCACAACAACCCTGTAAAGTAGGTTAAGCTGAGCAAGAAGTGACTGGCCTAGAGTCACCTAGCAAGTATCATGGCTGAATGGGGATTTGAACTCGGGTCTCCCCGGAACTAGTCCAGCACTCTAACCACTACACCATGCCAGCAACATATTAAACAACAAAGTAATTAGATCAGCAGCTCTTCTTATTGACTAGGCACTCCCCCTGCAGCTAAACCCCACCATCCTCTCTCCATAAAACTTTCCTTAACAACAGCACTTCACCCTCCAAAAAAGGCAATATTTAACATTTTGCTCCTTAAACACTCCTGTTGCAAGAAAATGCACACGTTTAAACATAAAGGCACATATTTACAGACAATGGGGAGCAGCACATTAATATGCTTCAAAGTAGCAGGGTCTGTGAAACAGACACCAGACTATTCTTAGCTGGCATGCATGGAAACGGTGCGGGGAAGCATTAAAACATGCTAGACCAAGTAATATTACCCTCATAAATTGTATTTCTCGACATCTGTGATTTCACTCATTCCAGGATGCCTACCTTTCTAAAACATTATGAAACATTAGAATAGCAGCTCTTCTCGCTGACTACAACAATCCTCCCCCCACCCGAAAGTAACAGGTCTTACCTTAGTTAGTACTGCTGATTCTCAGCAGGTAAAGACACAACTGGCCACTGATGTATTTTCCAAATCAGTGTTGAAGAAGGATTCCTATTGACTAAGATTCACCGGGGGTGGGGGGGGGCAGTTTTTTTAAAAAAAAATTAGAAACCCCTATACAACAGTTATTCACCCTAAATCTGCACACGTACACAATTTTATATAGCAATCCTCCTTACATATTTAGCAATAAACCAATAAATATTTGTAGCTGCATTTTTAAATGAGATTTTCTGCAAAAAAGATAATTCTTTTTGTCTTCAAGCTTCATAATGTTATATAGTGCATCCTGAAGAGTTTCAGACTTGCCTAGGTGTTTCAGAATCTTTCCAGCGTAGGACATGTGATCTGAGGCGAGAGACATTGAAGAGAACGCCCTTGGATACAAATCACATTCAATATGGATTCCATACATAATTTGGCACATACGTGTCTCAAAACCTCATTTTCAAAAACAGTAGTCCAGCTCATGTGTGCAATTGTTGCGTGCCTGCATCTCGAATACAGCCATTATTTATTTTATTTTATTTTATTTTTAAAATTTGTAGACCGCCTCAAACTTCCGTCTCTGGACGGTTTACAACAACATAAAAGAGATTAAAAATGAAAGCCTTAAAACAATGTAAAAGCACAGTCCAGTTAAAAAGCTTAGGTGAAAAAATAAGTTTTTAGAGACTTAAAAAGTTGTCAGAGATGGGGAGGCTCTTGTTTCAGCCCATCCCTTCATAGCCACGAGGGCGCTTTCCAGATCACAAGCTGTGATGGGGTAAAATGCTTCTGTTTGGCAGGATCGTATTGAAAACGATCCCCAGAATCTCAAACTCCTACAATGGGAAAATACAGCCATTTTCCTGCAACAGACTTGCAACGTTGTATAATGCAAAGATAAAATCTGAAATAAGGCATCAGAAAAGTGAATGGCACCTTGCTGTCAGGTGCTGTCAGCGCAGGGACTCACTGTGGTGTCACAACACAGGAAGTATGGAAGCACACTTAGGAGATCCGTAGTGACCCTGTTGTAGGGTTTAATCTGGAAAGCACCCAGACGATCCAGTGTCAAATGCAGACAAAACTCTCCAGATGATCTCAGTGGGCAGTGGGCTCATGGTGAAGAGCTGTATAGGAAGAAAGGAAGCTGTATAGGAAGCTTGTAATTTGCCCAGAAACCTTTTGAGAGCCAGCCAGTGTAGCTCTTTTAGTATAGGAACAATATGGTCTTTCTGAGAGGACCCAGAGACCAACCTGGGTTTCTGACAATCCATGACAATCATTAAACTGTCTCAAGATAACAGAAATGCAGGGCAGCAAATCACACTGGCCAATGGAATTCATTTTCCTCTGTCTTGGGATCAATATAAACCACTTCTTCAATATTTAATTCCAAGTAATTATTCAGGACCACATGGAATGAGTTCATCAATCTCCACAAGTTAAGGACAGAGGCAGCCAGAATAGTAGATATAATGAGAATGTCCATAATCCTGGAAAGTGATGGGGTGGGGTTAGCACAAATGGGCCTAGTCAACTTTACCCTTCTGTTCAAATACATACTGTGGCCAGAGTGAGCCTTGGGTTATCAGCTGATGTTCCATCCTCATCCTCAGATGCTGTAAACAGACTTTTAGCAATAGTGGCTTGGAGGACCTATCATTGTCCTCCAAGCTGCTGATGTACCTTCTTTTGACTGGCCTGGTCCTCAACATGGGTGGGTGGTAGTTCCTTAAATTCCAGAGGCCTCATGGGGGTTATCACTGCAGGATTCCATGACTGTACAGTCAATAGCCCACATAGGCCCCTAGGGGGGAAATACCGCATGACTGATCCCTTAGGGGTGGACTCTCAAAACCCTTTCCTGTTGGTTGAGGGTGGTGGGGTGAGTGAGGGAACATACCATCCCAATCACTTTTCAAAAAATGTGCAAGATGACCACCCTGTATTTCCACACATCCCTCTCTGAGCCATTCAAATGGGTCAAACCCATTCCTACTTGTCAAGGGTGGTGGGGTGTGTTCATAGACAGGTAACAAAGAGCCACAAACAAGACTTCTAAAATTATTTATTTATTTCACTTTTGCAATTTGCTCTTTGGTTGTTGTTTTTTCCTTAAGCAGTGTGTACGGTTTTTAAATTTTGCTCCGCACTGTCAGATGAAGTAAAGCAGACACATCAGCAGTAAGAGGTTCTTGGGCTGTCTGAAGTTGGTGGCTTACAATCACAAGATTCCAACCGTCACTACACATGCAGCATGCATCATAGCACTCGTAAAGCCATGTTCTGAAAAAACAGAATGGCAGCCTTACTCAGTGTCAGAAAGGACTCTGAACTATTGTAGCATCAATATTCCCTGAGACCATAAAACTGGCCTCTGCTTCACCCCTTTCTTCCTATACATTTCACAGGAGACTCTGTTTCATAATCTGAATTATCAATATGCTTTGCAACTCTTGCTGAAGGCTCTTCTGCAGCTGGGGTGGCAGGCCCTGCTGTTGCAAGAGGCTCTTTGGCTTCATCTTCAGCAGTCAGAACACTGACCTGATCTTCCAGGTACTTGCTGGATTCCCTACACTGCAAAATGGCAGAGTTCATGCAGTGCCAAAGGAGAGTCCTCACATACTCTGGGCTCTGGGTGTGATCTTGCACCCCACGGTAAATCTGGCCAATCCTGTCAGCTGAAACAGCACTTGAGAACCGGGAACCAGTCCCAGGCAGGGGATGGTCCTGGGTGTAATGGTGTATAGAGCTCAGCAAACTCCCTATTGGCTGAAACACCACGTGAGAACTAGGAACCAGTCCTAGAGTGGGGGAAGGGCCCGGATATAAGGGCACATAAAGCTTGGCTAAACTTCTCTGTGTCCTTTACACCCACTCCATGTTGCTCAGGGTGGACCATGCCAGTTCATAGAGGGGTTACATGACATCCCTCCTTCTCCAAATCACCACATGGTCCCCATGATTAATCCCTATACAAACATATTGATACCCCCATTTTCACACGGCCTTGGGCCAAAATAAACCAATACATACATACACCACATTTTAATATATAGGATATTTTCTACAAATTTTATATAAAATAGGATCAAACAATCATCATATCAAATATTCATATCATAAGGGCCATAAACCTGTAATAATTGAGATGAAAAGAGAGGTGTGTCCTATAACTACTCACAAGATTGCTAGCTGCAATCATATTCCTGATTCTCCATTCTGTTTGGGAAATTATGGCTGAGATCATCAGAACCACTTCAGGTTTACCCATTGTGATTTTGGGATTTTTATTTATTATACTCAATTTTTCAGCCCAGTTTGGCTTCATAAGCAGCTTACAATTAAAATCTCCAAAGAAGTATTATGTAGTTGAGGATATGTGGGGTTGGGGACAGTTTTTTCTGGTTAGTAACACAGTCCAGGCTCTTCCCTCTAGAGGGCAGGGGCAGAAGGAGCTGCAGATTCAGGGGCTTGCTGATGGTGAAGATGCCAGCTGATAGAAACAGCCCTCTCATTCAACTGCAATGGTTTTGGGAGACTTTAAACAACCTGATCCCATACAGAGTTGCACATACCTATTCGTGAAGTATCAGACTGCACTTCACATATTTAGCAACAATAGCACAACGTCATTTACTGAACCTAAGATTCTATTTGTTGAGCTCCAAGATGTCTAATAAAAAAATATCTGATGTAGAGGTATTGGAACTGTATTTATCCTAATCATTTGTTTTATAGTTTCCCAATATTTTCAGACAATATTCTCTCATCAGATCTATAGCCTTCATTGTTCCTGTATTGCAGCCATTTCCAAATGGTTTTCAGAGGATAAATTCTGGATTACAAGGCTAAAACAATTCAATTTTGCAAGAATCAAAGAAAAAATACATTCTGTTATTATGTAACATAAAATAAAGAACAACATAAAAACTATGTTGATATTTAAGATATTTAATTGCTCAATCCTCTAAGATTGTGTAGTGTCCCTCCATGCATTTTCACCATCCATCCCCCACGATCTACCTGCCTCCTTGCTTGTTGCTGCGTTTTCCCAGCACAAAAACTTCCTTCTTGGACTAACTTGTGATATGTGAAAATAAGGCAAGTAGAATACAATGGTAATGTGTGCAACCCTCTGCCCTGTTTGCTCTTAGATGCTGCTGCTGTTTTGGACTTAGAGAACAAATTAAAGGAAACACGGAGGACCGCTGGAAGCAATGCATTATATTATGCTGGGATGTTTCTGTGGCTAATGAATAAAAATGATAAAGCAAAGGAGTATGTCGACAAAATGCTAAAAGTGTCCAATGGAGCAAGAGAGGTAGAATATATCAGGTTGTTCACTCAGCAAAACCACAGCTGAACTTTGAAATGTATTTAAAATGTGACCTGATCCATCTAGATACTAGTAGAATGTAATCCAGCGGAACAGTTACCACAATCCAGCAAGGGTGACCCTTGTGCAGAATAATTTTCTGTACATGTATTACCCTTCTGGATCAAGACCCAAACACACAAAAGGAGCTGAGGGTAGGAAGGGAGGAAGATGGAAACAGCACAGCAGCAGATCGGCTGAGTGATAAAGATATAGAGCAGGCAGAATGGAGCAATATATAGGGCACTAGTGCTAGCATGGTCGATGCAAACCATTCTGAGGTTACCTTTCTCCACTGTACAAGAACTGCATCCAGCATTCAAGGATATACGCTTAATGATCCTTGAGAGAGTACATGCCATCAAACGCTGATGGTACATATAGTAACTTCTCACAGCACCAGTCAGTCACCTATGTGGGGAAGTGGACAGATTCCAGGCATTTCCTTTATTTGCTTGCTTGTTTGTTTGTTTAATCCATTTCTATACCGCCAAAAATGCAAGTTCTCTGGGTGGTTTACAAAACTATAAAAACAGCCAATAAAAGATTAAAACATTTCAACAATTAAAATTAAAAAGTTAAAACTATTAAAACACAATTAAAACAGTATCTAATTAAAAGCCTGGGTGAACAAACGTGTCTTGACTGCCCTTTTAAAAGTTGTAAGGGATGGGGAGGCTCTTATTTCAGCAGGAAGTGTGTTCCAAAGCCTCGGGGCAGCAATGGAGAAGGCCCATCCCCAAGTAGCCACCAGACGAGCTGGTGGCAACTGCAGACGAACCTCTCCAGATGATCTCAATGGGCGATGTGGTTCATAGTGAAGACGACGTTCTCTTAAATACCCAGAGCCCAAACTGTTTAGGGCTTTATAGGTTATAACCAAAACCTTGTTCTCTGCCCGGAAACTTGCTAAGAGGGCTTTTGTGTTTTAAATCACTACAGGGTCTCGTTTTGAAAGGATGGGTATATGTTACCTGTGACAAGCAACATGCTGTTAAGAAATCTATCAAATACCTGGATGAAGGAATTCAGGACAATACAGATATATTTGGGATGATGGGAAAGGTAGAGTGATTATTTGTTCCTTTAGAATTGTATCATTTTTATTTGTTGTGGAGGTGTGGGGCCCAAGCAGCGGAGACTGTATACCTGATGGTCAAGATCTCAGGCTACTGTCAAAAATGCAGACATCCTGCAGCTAAACTTATGAAAGGTTAGGTATGCCAAAGCCACTTAAAATACATCAGCCTGTTTTCTTAAGTCTGAATAGGATTGGGCTGCCTTTAGCTAAAAAGCCATATTTAGTTGGGATGTTCCAAAATAAACAAAGGTGTTCAGATGTGATTTGATTATCAGATTTAGTAAAAGACTAAAATGTGCTTGTCCCAAGCTTCATTTGTTATTAGCAGAAGTGGTAACAATATATTCAGGACTGTGTGTACTCCACACTCTGATTGTTATGATAAAAATACACCCATTCCTGTCTCCAGGCAATTTTAATTCTGTGTCATGAAAAGCTGAAGTCTACAGCCTATATTTGTGATGCACATTGAACAAATTTGAATTATGTCTCATATTTTACATAATTTACCCTGGTTTTGCTTATGATAGGAAGTGACTATGAGTTGTTTGGCACACTGAAGCCCCACCCCATTTGACCACCAGACATCTTATCCAACAGCTCCCCTAGCTCCTGTGATTTCAGCAGGCATTAAGGATAGAGGCTGCTTTAAAAAAAAAAAAAGGCAAGCTGAGATTCCCAGGAAGTTGAGTTCTTCCCTGGGTATCACATTCTGTGCTTTTTCTGCCCTCTTGTGGAACTGTGGCATACACAAAGCCTCGGGTATATCCTACACTACAGTGCTTAGGGATTAGGATGCACTAATTATGAAAGTATTAGTGAAGAAAGAGAATACTAGAGAGAAACTGTCAAAGGTTCAAGTACTGTGGCATCTCTATGGCTACCTTCACTTTACAAAGCTGTAAGTGGGTATCGGATTCATTGGGCTGGCAAAATCTATACTAGCTGAATCCATTATAGATTGGCCACAGAAACTGATTATCATGCTCCTGCTATCTTGTACTGGAATTCAGTTCGATTTTAATTCCTTATTACACAAATTCAATTTTCACATTGTTCTGTATATTATTGCAGGATTTAGGAATTATGTTGATCTATGAATTTCATATTCTCTTTGTTTGAGAAGTAAAACAGATTAACAATCAGTTTTTGATTGACAATCAGTTCTGGTGGAATGACAAGAAAATAACTAAGTCAGTGAAATCTGTAGATTATGCCAAATCTATGCTGGTTTGGCTAGGCAAGATGGTGACCTCTGTACTGACCCACATGGTTTTAGGCTGCTGATGCAATTGACATAAGGATGTTAGGCACTTTTTGCAAATGATGGAATAACTTATTTTCCTCTGCACCTCTCTCCACCCCTTGTCTCTTTCTACAGACAAAATATTTCATGGTGCAACAGAATTATTCAGGTGCTCTGGAAATAATTAGCCAATTAGTGGTTACTTTCCCTTTCTTCACACCAGCCCTTGTTACCAAGATGAAGCTTCATTTAGCTTTACAAGACTGGGAGCAAAGTGTAGAAGAAAGTAAAAGGTAGGATAATATTTTAACAAATTGTTCTAGAAAGAACTAATCAGCCTACTTTCCTTTCGCTGTCTCTACATCTGAACTAAATTTGGTGCAAATCGAGGTCCACAAGTTAGATCTCTTGTGCCCCAAATGTTCATGTGTCTGCCATCTTGGATCGGGGTGGATGTCATCATTACAAACTGCACCACTGAGGTGTCCCTGTGTGTCACTCACTACAGTTGTTCCAAATTTGGTTCAAATCAGTTAGACAGTCCTCAAGTTAGTGCACTTGTGCCTCAAAGGTTTATGCATCCGCCATTTTGGATTTGGGTGGATAACATCACACAACACACCATTAGAGCATCCCTATGTGTCCCTACAGCTGTAGAAAATTTGGTTCAAATCGGTTAAGTGGTTCACAAGTTAGCCCACTTGTGCCTCAAAAGTGTACATGTTCACCATCTTGAATCGCTGTGGATGACATCATCACAAACTATGCCATTGAGGTGTCCCTGTGTGTCACTCACTGCAACTGTACCAAATTTGGTTCACATGGGTTAGGCAGTCCACAAATAAGCCCGCTTGTGCCACAGATGTTCATGTGGCTGCCATGAATTGGATTGGATGACATCATCACCACCAAGCCATTAGAACATCCTTATGTGTCCCTACAGCTGTAGCAGATTTGGTTCAAATCGTTAGGCAGTTCACAAGTTAGCCCACTTGCGCCTCAAAGGTTTACGTGCCCGCCATCTTGGATCAGAGCGGATGACATCATCACAAACAATGCCATTGAGGTGTCCCTATGTGTCCCTACAACTTTACCCGATTTGGTTCATATTGGTCCAGGTGTTGCGAAGTTGATAGCAAGGACTTATGGACGGACACGGACACAAAGAACATTGGGTGATCTCATACGCCTACTGGAAAGTAGGCTAACAATGGGGAAAATCTGGAAAGTGTCGTGTCATTTTGAAACAATTTAACCTAGAAAGTTGCTACTTAACATGTAATAGTAATTATAAAAGGTGGGTAACATAAAGGCCAGTAGTTGTCTCTTCTCAGTTACAGGGTATTTGGGGCCCTGTACTTCAGTTTACATTTTGGCACTCCTCCACTCCTAGTCTTTTGAATTTATAGCTCTTCCAACTTTGAGAGACATATTGACATCTACTAAACATGGATAGAATGTAAGAAGAGCCAATGAAGGATCCACCTAATCCAGCATCCTGTTTCCTACAGTAGCCAACCAGTTGCTTCTGGGAAGCCCACAAGCAAAGCATAAAGCCCAAAGTCCTCTTGTGCTGTTGCCCCACAGCAACTAGCATTCAGCAGCACACTGCCTTTGGACCTTCAGGTTCTGCTTAGCCACCCTTCACTAGAAGAGTCACCACAGAGACAACTGTTTGAGTTGGCTTTGTCTAGTCAAAAGGGATAAAGGAGATAAGTGTCTAGATTAGCCAAAAAGAGCCTCACTTCAGTATATATTGTACAGCTGGAACATCTTGTGGTAAAGGATCTGGATCATGATCTGTTGTGGTCATAAGGAATGGGTTCTGCGCCTGCGCAGGGACCTCGCAGGCTGATTGATTAGCTCCTTGTGACGCCCCTTCCCTCCTGCATGTGCCATGCTAAGTCGTTAAAATAGGCAGTTGGGGCGTCCATTTTCCAGTTTCTCTTTGACCGCCTTAGCGTTCAAACCTCGTAGCTGTAGCTCCTCGTAACTATTTTTCTTTTACTGACAAACTTGGAATCGGATAACAGTATTGAACAACGGACTTTGGATTGGATTACGGACTGGACTAGAGTTAATAGATGTTTCTAATGGTTTTACTCGGATCGGCAAACTGACTGGTTTTGTGTTGTGGACTAATTCTGGCAACAGATTGTTTTCCTTAACTGACGTTTGACCTCGGACCGGAAAACTGACTGACTTTGTGAAGCGGACTGGTTCTGTCAAAAGATCGTTTTGCCAAACTACCATGGAAGTTAAAAAGACTTTTAAAAGGTGTATTAAATGCTGCTCAAAACTGCCTTCAATGGATTATCATGAGGCTTGCCTGATGTGTCTAGGAGAGGAGCACAATACTACAACATGTAAAGTATGTTGCTCCTTCTCCAAACAAACTAGACAAAATAGGGCACTGCGCCTTCAGGCCGTGTTATAAGATGAAGCGCTTCGCCCGCCAACACCGCGCCCAAGTTCTTCACCAGCCTCCGCATCGATGTCAAAGGTGAAATCGACATTGAGGTCGACAACGAGCTCTACAACGTCGAAGGTGCCTTCAGAATCGAACTCTACGGCATCGAAGACACAATATGATGTCTGCGGAACTGTACATCAGCAGTCTAAAACCACGTTGATGGGCACGATGAAATCTGCTGACAACGGTTTTAAGAGACCAAAGGATGTTTCTAGGAAGGGACAAAAAGAACGTGAGCACCAAGAAAGAGTGATATCCGGGGACACGGAGGCACCGCCCATGAAGAGGCATCGCACCCCTTCCCCAGCTGCGGCGCAAACATTTGAAGGCGACTCGGACGAGTCCGCCTCTGTTACTCTCCACAGCTCAAAGGAGCCTATGGTGCAACTAAAGGTATTGACATCGACAGAACTGGCCCTAACCGCCCCACCTACACCGACCACTCTGGTGCTGAAGGCAGGAGTAAGTCATCTGCTGTCCCTGGCACGGACCCTGATCCAATCTCCCTCAACACCAAGAACACCGGGATTGCGGGCACAGGACAGGGAACATTATACTGACCTATGGGACCTGATGGACTCTGCTTCGAGTACTCTGTCAGGGTCCACCTTCCACAGCTTCCTGAGTACTGGACTCGATGTCAAGGTGGGAGAGGAGGAACCTGAACACCCACCAAAAACTGCTCCTTGTTCACCCTTGCGGGTCCAGCAGATACCTTTGCTGCACTCTTCGACATTGATGGAGCCATCCATGCCGAAACAGCCTTCGACATTGATGCCCTCAACATCGATGCAAACCTCAATGTTGACAGTCTTCAACATCGAGACTACCTACAATATCAACTCAGCCTTCAACATCAATACCAACGCAGCCTTCTGCAGCAATACTACCCTCGACATTGACGCATCCTCAAGCAACAAGGCAGCCTGAACATACCTACGGATTCCGCCATATGCTGCTAGATGACTTTGCTGAATTTTTGTGGTGGAGAGCCATGCAGGCACCTGGACTGGTGCAGCGACAGGATCTACATTATGCGCCACAGCCAGTACTGGTGTCAGAGCAACCTGCTCCTCAACTGCTTGCAGCACTGCCACCCCAACTTTCACAGCTACATGTTCAGGAGCAACCACCTAGAAACCAGGGGGCAAAAGAAAGCGGAAGTCAAACCCACCACCCTCAGAACCACCCTCCTCCCTGGGGGACTGCAACTTGGAGGAGGAATCTTCGGAAAATTCAGATTCTGATGACATTAGCAGGAGGTCAGATCCACCGTCGGATGTGCCACCTAGACTTTCTACTTCTCCCACAGATGAGTTGAAAGCCCTTATCATGCCCTTATAAGGGATGTTGCAGAAGCCCTAGGAATGGATCTGAAGTCCCCAGACACTGATGTGGTTGATCGAGTATACAATATGATGGGCAGGTCTAAAACATCCCATCCAGTGGCACTTACTATGATTCCTGCGATCAGTAAGGCGGCCAAGACAGCTTGGGATGCCTTACACATCACCACTCCCACTTCTAAATATTTAGAAAACTTGTACAGGGTATCTGAAGAGGATAATACGTACCTGTTGCGCCATCCGGCACCTAATTCACTGGTCGTAGACTGCTCATCAACATCCTGTGGAGATCGTTGTCACACAACACCTGGAGATAAAGAGGGGCAGAAGATTGATGTTAGGGGAAGGAAAAATCTATACAACAGCCAGCCTAGCTATTCGAATTGCAAATTATGCTGCGTGCATGGCACGTTATAGCCACCTGTTATGGGACTCCTTATTACAAGACTCTATGTCCATGACTCAGAGGAGTTCCAGTGGAAATTTAATGAAGTTTATGAAAAAACAACAGCAGTGACTAGACAACATTTGAGCACCTTTAAGCATTTGGTGGAGATGGAGTCACGCACAATGGTGACAGCAGTGAGCATGCACCGTCATGCCTGGCTTCGTTCTACGTCGCTGCAACAAGATATGAGGGATAGAGTTGAAGGTCTTGCTTTTGATGGCAAAGGCTTATTTCATGATGATACCGATTCTACAATGGAGTCCTTGAAAAAATCAAAGTTCATAGCCTGCACCTTCATGACATCTTCAGGTGCAATGGGAAATGCAGCCTTTACTCTTTTACTTTAAAGCCTTTACTCGCCAAAGACCCTTCAAATACCAGGACAGGAGAGATTACAAGTGACAGTATAGACCTTACCAAGAGTCTAAAGGCTTTAGCCAGAAGTCAAAAGGAAGCACTACATATCCAAATAAGGACAACCAGAAGCAGAACTTTTGACGGGACTGTCCGTCCACTGCACACGCTGACACTATCCTTCAACAACAACACTGGCTCCTTAACACTATCGGAAGCTGTACCGATGGACCCTTACCATCGGTTCTGTGGTTGCCAGAAATACCATCAAACTGGCAAGCCATGCCCAGGCATGGCACAATATAACATCAGATTGCTGGGTGCTGCGGATAGTTCATACAAGCTACGCGCTGGAGTTCAAGGCCAGGCCACCATTCTCCGGCTTGACGTTCACCGCAGCTACAGAAATACTACAGGGGAAGTGAAGGTCCTGTTGGAGAACGATGCAATTGCTCGTGTGCAGTGGCCAGACAGGCTGACTGGTTTTTACTCCCGGTACTTCCAGATTCCAAAGAAGGATGAAGGAATCAGGGCAATAATGGACCTCCAGGGTCTCAACTATTATATCCAGACCAAAAAAACTTCAGGATGACAACTTTACAGGCTATTCTTCCCTTCTTGGCCCAAGGGACTTGGGCAGCTACCTTGGACCTAGAGGATGCTTACTTTCATGTAGGCATCCAGGAGAATCACCGCAAATATCTTCGGTTCACAGTGGGGGACCAGATATACCAATATCAAGTTCTTCCCTTTGGTCTGTCGACGGCACGAAGGGTTTTCACCAAGATGATGGCAGTGGTGGTGGCCTACTTGAGGATGCAAGGGATGATGGTCTATCCATACTTGGACAATTGGCTCCTGGTGAGCCACAGCAGGGAGTTGCTGGTCAAACACATTCAATGTATGGTCCACCTGCTCGAAAAACTGGGGATCAATATCAACTGGAAAAAAATCAAACCTTGTCCCTGAGAAGTGGATAAATTTCATCGGTGCAGTTCTGGATCTAGAAAAAAGAGGGTATTTTTGCCTCAAGATCGCATTCAGCAGATGCACTCGCTTATTCTGAGCTTTGGCCAGAACCCACGGCAACCTGCGGTGCAAATTCAGAAGCTGTTGGGTCTAATGGCCTCTTGTGCAACTACAGTTCTCTACACGCGATTACGCATGCGCACACCACAACACTGGTATCTGCGCAACTTCTGACCCAATATGGACAGTCAAAACATGTACTTGGAGATCCCGCAGATGGTTTAGAAGGATTTGCGTTGGTGGATGGTGCAGGAAAATCTGGCACAAGGTGTTCTGTTCACACCATTAGTCCCAACCCACTGGATAACTGCAGACACTTCATTGACAGGTTGGGGTGCGCATTGCAATGGCCATTGCATCCAGGGGTCATGGACGTGTCTCCAGGCCAGACAACATATCAATTATTTAGAACTGATGGCAGTGTTCCTGGCTTTGAAGGCCTTCGAACCACAGTTGCGAGGGTCTGTGGTCCAGGTAACACTGGACAACACAACAGCAATTGCTTATTGCAATCGCCAAGTGGGGATAGTCTCCATATCACTGAGCCTCCTTGCTCAGCGGATCTGGGAGTGGTGCATTCGCCACGTCATCTATCCGGCTGCACTCCCCATAAGAGGGGTGGACAATCTCCTGGCCGACAGCCTCAGCAGAATTGTGGATTACAACCAGAGGCACGAATGGGAAATAAAGCCATCGTACCTTCGGAAATTTTCAACATCGGAGTCCTCGCGATAGACTTATTTGCAACGCATGCCAACAAGAAGTGTGCAAGCTACTGCTCTCGTGCAGGCATTGGGCGGGGGTCCCTGGGGAATGCATTCCAACACTCATGGAGTGGTGGGCCTGCTGGCATTAGCGCAGATCATTTGAGACAAAGCGAACTGCATTCTACTGGCACCATGATGGCCACGCCAGCCGTGGTTTGCACCACTTCTGCAGTTGTCACAGGGAGTTTACCTCAAGTTTCCTCAGGCACTGGATCTGTTGCAAAGAGAACGAGGGAAAGTCTTGCACCCCGAAGTTCACACATTAAAGATGACAGCCTGGAGGATCGGTCTATGAGGGACATCCTACTAAACAGTAGGAGACAGTCCACACAAAAGAATTATGCTAACAAGTGGAAACGTTTTGGGGCCATTATGAAGACTGGGGGTGTCAGGCCCAAGCAAGCCACCCCTTCGGATGTGATGCTGTACCTGACTACCTTGAAATTGAAAGGCTTAGCAAATGTGTCTATCAAGATACATTTGGCAGCCATTTCAGCAAAGCACAAAGGTTGGGATGGGACAACTGTGTTCTCCCATCCAGAATACAAGCACTTTATGAAAGGCTTAAACAACTTATATCCCCCTGTAAGAAGAAGAGCAATAGAGCAATGGAGTTTATCTTTGGTGTTATCGACAGTGACAGAGAGTCCATTTGAGCCCTTGGCGACTGTGCCCCTCAGAATGCTTACATTGAAAACAGCTTTCCTAGTGGCAATTACGTCTGCAAAGAGGGTTGATGAACTAACAGCTCTCAGAGTAGACAAACCATACACCCAAATCTATCCCTACAAAGTAGTCATGAGATTGGACCCACGATTTCGCACGAAAATAGTGACAGATTTTCATATTAACCAGGAGATTGTACTGCCCACATTTTTTCAAGGTGCGGAGACACCCTTGGAGGTAGCGCTCCATTCTTTGGATGTGAGACGAGCCCTCCTATTTTATTTACAAAAGACTCATGAATTCAGGAGAACAAGGAGACTCTTTGTGGGATTCAAGGGGAAATGTAAGGGTTGCCCTGTTTCAAGACAACGCCTAGCACATTGGTTGGTGGAGGCAATTTGCCTAGCGTATAAGTGCCAAGGTGTTGCCCTGCCAAAGACTGTACGTGCACACTTGACAAGAGCATACGCCACATCTGCGGCCCACCTGTCCGGCATTCGGATGTTGGATATTTGCATGGTGGCCACTTGGTCTTCTCAGCTACTGTTCGTAAAGCATTATGGATTGGATTTGAGAATGGCGAAGGAGGCAGATTTTGGGAGAAATGTATTGAAAAGGGTGTTAGCATGAGCTAGGGTTGACTGCACCCACCTCCAAGAGGGAAAGCTAGCTAATCACCCATTCCTTATGACCACAGCGGATCACGATCCAGATATACAGGTTGCTTACCTGTAACTTAAGATCTGGAAGTGATCTGTTGTAGTCATAAGCCCCTCCCGGCCATCCCCGCTGCAGTACGACTTGGAAAAAGGCAGCATTACACTGCGTCTTGTGGATTGTCACCTTGGGCGGTCTGCGAAAAACTGGAAAATGGACGCCCCAACCACCTATTTTAACGACTTAGCACGGCACGTGCAGGCGGGGAGGGGCGTCACGAGGAGCTGATCAATCAGCCCGCGAGGTCCCTGCGCAGGCTCAGAACCCATTCCTTATGACTTCAATGGATCACTTCCAGATCTTAAGTTACAGGTAAGCAACCTGTATTACTCATTCACAAGTAATACTGGTTGATCGCTTGATCACATTTATGCCCGCCCACCCCCACCTTCTTGAGCACAAATTCCCTCCTCTCATAACTGCATTTATCAGCAGCAACGTTAACATAACATTTATGAGATGTAATGTTCAATGTTAAGGGGGAAATGAGGGAATTGCCATCCAATAATAGAGGGTCAGGATGCAGCACATAATCTTGCTAATTTCTTCTGGCTTATTAAGGTGTCTACCATTTTTATGACTGTGCCAACTCATAAAGAGCCAGCATAGTGTAGTGTTGGATTACGAGTGTTCAGTTAGGACCAGGAAGACCTGAGTTCAAATCCCCATTCAACCATAAAACTCACTGTGTGACTCTGGGCCAGTCATGTATCTCTCAGCCTAACCTACCTCACAGGGTTGTTGTGAAGATAAAAATAAGCATGTACATTGCTCTGAGCTCCTCGGAGGAAGAGCAGGATATAAATCTAAAAAAAGGAAGGGGGGGGGGGAAACAGAAATCCTTCCTCAGTCAGGATTCAAGTCACATTCTTAATTTCCTTAAACCTCCAATGAAGAAGATTCCTTGATTTCATAAGCAAACCAGTTCCACTACCCAATTGTTTTTGAAAAGTATATGTATGAGATGAATCCTCAATGTCTGACCCTTCAGTTCATTATATTTTGTCAGAATGTGACTGTGTAACAGCATGTAGCTTTTAATTAATTCATTTTGTTTGTTTGTTTAACATATTTGTATACCACCCAAAATGCAAGTCTTTGGGCAGTATACAAATATTAGCTGAGATATTACTATCCAATTGCATATGCTATAACTGATTTTGCTTTTTAATATTTTTGAACAACTTACTATTAAGAATCTTAAGCAGAGAAGCAAATGATATAGATGCACTTCAACATATTGTTGTACATCAACTTGCCATGACTGGAAATATAAATATGGTAAGTGTTAATATATTTCCTGACATTTTAAATTTAAGATAGATTGATTACTTTTACGATAATTATGGCCTTTTGTGATAAGCTGTCTGCACAGTGGCATGATGAGTAACTGATTGTTAGTGATGCTCATTGCATTTTTGTATCTTTTGCATTAAGCACATATACTTGGGGATATGTGTTAAGATCCCCGCCCCTGGCTAATCTGAGTCTGACCCTGAGGAGGCAGGATCATCATTGGATTCAGCCCCAGACTGACACCAGGCCAAAACCTGAGAGAGCTCCAGAGTTGGAGGCCCCCCTAATCACCTGAGAGCATGAGCCCCCCCCCTATACTTCTACGGCGGCCAGAATTATATATGCACAGAAATGGAAGAGTAATGAACTGCCTTCAAAAGAAGACTGGCTGATAAAAATTTTGGAATATGCGGAGATGGCAAAACTTACAGCACTAATAAGAGACCAAAACTTGGAGTGTTTTAAAGAAGATTGGAAACCATTCTTGTTGTATCTAAAGAATTACTTTCCTACTATGGACTTTACAGCAGGGTTTGAAATTTAGTAAAAAAAAAACTGCAGGTTGGGTAGATTAGCTATGTTTGTAAGGGTTTGAATTTATGTTTTGAATTATTATTATAGCAAGGGTAAATTTTATAGTTGATGATTCACGAAGAGATGTGTGTGGGAAGTCCACCTTTTTGTGTGTATTTGCAATGAATGATAATATTACTACTGTTAAAATTAATAAAAATTGAATTTGGAAAAAAAGAGAGAGAGAGAGAGAGAGCATGAGCCCCCACAGAGCAGCACCCTCAAAACTTAACCCCCAAGGAGCTGGTCTCTCCCACACCACTACACTCTTTGATATCTGCACATCAGTGCTGGCAATAGACTAAGCAGGATCAGATTGCAAAGAGGAGAGATGCCAGAGTAAAGGCCCAAAGGCTGCCACTTTAAGGTTTCTAGTCTCCAAGCAGGGAGTGGGAGCCCAAGAGGGGTAGCCTGAGCTCAGAGCTGTTTAAGAGCTCAGTCTAGCTCTGAATTCTCTTGGATCAACATGGCCTGTGGTGGTGTCTGTGATACTTCCCCTAGCCCATCCCTTCTGGACTCCTGTCTACAGCATGGTATAGGACAATCTGGATAGTGATCCGTTGCATTCATGGCCTGCCAAATTGCAAGCAAATAAGTCCAGGGATTTCTGTGCAGTGACACTTTAAAGTTTGAGGTCTGCCATTCCGTTTTTGGAGTTTTGACAGCAAACAATATTCTAGAATGAGGACTCACTACATACTTATAACTTTTTTATTTCTTAGCAGAATAGGATGCAAAATGTTAAGATGATAGCCCTTTCTGAGTGTATAATACCTGAGAAATTGCAGACAAATAAGTGCATGGGTTCCTGTGAAGTGACACTGACACTTGCAGTGACATTTGAAGTCCTCCCCATTTTTAAATTGAAATAGGCCAGTTTGCTTTTATTTATTTATTATTATTTATTCAATTTATTTATTTGGGCCCAAATTGACAGCTGCGGAATCAGATCTAAATCAAAGTAAATTGGCCCAAATTGCCCCAATTTGATTTGGATCCAGTTCAACCTCCAAAGCATTTCATAGCCCAATTCATCATTCTATATAACAAATTTCCTTTTAAAAATCAAGTTTCCAGGCTTCGTGGTTGTGGATTAAAGTTTTAAAATGTGCAGGCAGTTATGTGCTGGAAGGTTCAGAAACCAAATGCAGCCTGGCTTGGCCATCCCAAGTTGTGTTGTTAAATGGCATTCAGAGGAGTCAGATCTAAGAAGTGTCAGTGTCTCTGATTATGAAATAATATTCATGTTCTTAATGCAGGCATTGCATCACCTTAGGGAATTTATTGCTGCTTTGGAGCTGAAAGAGCCTCAAAGACCAGAACTTCACCTTCAAAAAATTATTGTGATCAGTAGACTGGTAAGGGCATGTTCTTCTTTACCATGGCCCATCTTCCTAAGTTCTTACTCATTTTCTTTTGTATCCTTGGTGCCTTATCCATTTGAAATGTTCTGTTCCTCTTTTCCATCCCAAGAAATGTGTTAATCATATCCATGTGAAATTTCTGACAAACTGATTTCATAGAAAAGTTATGCTTAGGTTTTTTTTAAAAAAAATTATTTATTGTTGAGATTTGTATTGCATCACATGGTTCCTGTTTGCAATGACATTTTTAAATCACATATGTGTCTCATAAATATGACTTAGTAGCCCTTTCTTTTCAATTGTGTTGCACTTAGTCTGGGAAAAATCATGAAGTCCTGCAGGAAGTTTGTGAGTTTATTAAAAACTCATGTGGTAAACTAACATCCACTGATGCACGATTTGCAAATGAACTTGGATATCAACTAATCCTTCAGGGAAACTGGAAGGAAGCTTCTGTGTGGTATAGAAAAGCTGTAGAGTTGGATGAAAACACTGTGGATTCACTGACAGGTAATGTATTAGAAATGTAAATTAACATAAAACAAGCTTCTGTCTGAGCCCTCAGCCTTTGGACTATAAGCCATTCCCAAGTAACTTTTCGGCCTAGTTCATGCAGTTTCTTGGCTTGAATCATGCAGATTCTCTGCATAGTGCCACTGCCTCCCCTCTACCATCTACATAAAGTGACATCTGATAGGACAACTCTATGCATAGGGCCATATGTGCAATGGCCTGTTTATAATTCGTTTCTCTCAAAGAAGGGGAGAAAGATCACCCAGTTTAGGGCTGCCTTGTGGAAAAGATGACAGGTCTCTTGAACTGTTAAGAGATACAAATAAGAGGAAATTTCAGCAGGTACAACTTGTCATGCAAAGGAAATAAAAGCTGTAACTGCTGAAATTCCTTCTTCTGTGCATATTGTAGGTACAGATGCACAGGTCTGTCCTCTTTACCATATGGCAGCCCTACCCCAGTCAGTTCATTATGCATATGGTGCAGGCATCTACAAATCCGCTTGCCAGTGGAGAGTGCTCCCACACAGGCCTCCTCCCCAGAGGTCTCATCTCCACTGCCATTTTTGAGAAGGCAACAAACTGCCCAGAGACATAAATTTTGGGCAGTCTAGAAATTTGTTAAATAAATAAATAAATAAATAAATAGCAGGAAGCCTGTCAGAGCAGTAGGAAAGGACTCCCACTTTTTAAAAACCATCTCCAAATCCCAGTGCAAGTAACAGAAGACCTTAGTTCTCTCCTAAGACCTCTGCCTGTGTGCCAGAAAAGGATTTGAAGGAAGAGAAGGAATTGACAGGAAGCACAAATAATGGCTGGGTAGTGTGTTAAGCCTAAACTTGTGGATCCCTCATATAGTCTTACATATGGAGCTCTCACATCGGATGTAACACTTGGTGTGCTAGAGGGCAGGGGCATAGCTATAACTGAACAAGAGATGACAAATGTCCATTGGCCCCTGCCTGCTGACTGAATGACAGCTTGCTCTTGGCTCTCCCCCTCCCACCTCTCCAACAAGATGAATCACTGCTGGTGCCTGGTGGCTCATCCTGGCTTCAACAGAGACAAGTCCTCTCCAGGAAGGGACAGGAGAGGAGTGTCAGGCAGCATCCTACCCTTCTGCTCTCCTCCTGACTGCCTGGCTAGTGCTGAGGCTCTGCCCACCCCTCTCAGCCTGGCTGATAGAAGGAGAAGGCAGCAGGTGAGCCTGAAGGGGCAAGAGTCGACCTTCATTTCTTGTCCCAGGGCCCACTGTAACCTTGCTACACCCCTACTAGGCCGGGGGGTGTCACACCTTCTCGGAAACTATGCCCCTGCTAACTATTCCTATTCAGCCTTGCATAGCATCCTTTCCTGTGGCTTTTGCTAGTGTCACCCTTGTGCTTGTTTGTTTTAGATTGTGAACCTTTTAGGGCCAGGGAACCATGTTCACCTTCCTTTTGCTGTATAAATCACTTGGTGTACTCATTGAAAAGCTGTATATAAATATTCAAAGTAAAAGATTTTTGTCATGATCCATTGTGCATTCACAATACTGGGTAATGCACCTGTACAGTAGCCTCACAGGTAGAATTCTCAAGCTTCTCAAAGGTGCTCTGGCCCCACCCTTCATGCTCAGTGAGCCCGTTAATTGTGGTGGTTGGAGCACTCAAGAGTAGTATGTTCTGAAGTGCGCAGAATACACAAAGGGGCATTTTGTGCATCCACCCCACAGTGAAATGTGAACTAGCAATAATTATTTCTGGAAATCTCACATCTCACCCATCCCCTAAAAATGGCCACTTCTAGTACATGTAACTTAGCAGCAGCCTCTAGCTCAAGACTGCACAACATGTGGCCCATGTTGAAGTCCTCCAACCAAGTACCGTGGTCTGCCAGGCACGTGATAAACCCCACCCCCAAACACACACACACACCCCTGCAATTACTTAGCAGACAGCAAAAATAGGTTTATGAAGCTTCTAGTGGGCCATCGTGCGTGCATGGCTGATTGTCTGCATTTAACTGGGAGGGTCACAAGCAGTGTTCCCTCTAACAGGGATTTCCAGATATTTATTTATTATTTATTATTTATTTATTACATTTATATTCCGCTCTTCCTCCAAGGAGCCCAGAGCAGTGTACTATATACTTGAGTTTCTCCTCACAACAACCCTGTGAAGTAGGTTAGGCTGAGAGAGAAGTGACTGGCCCAGAGTCACCCAGCTAGTACCATGGCTGAATGGGGATTTGAACTCGTGTCTCCCCGGTCCTAGTCCAGCACACTACACCACGCTGGCTATTGTTGACTACAACTCCCATAATCCCCAAGCAAAAGCCATTGCAGCTGGGGATTCTGGGAGTTGTAGTCAACAACACCTGGGAATCCCTGTTAGAGGGAACACTGGTCACAAGTGATTCAGATCTAGGCTAGGATCTGCTCTTAAGTTGCATGTTACCAGAAGTGGCCATTCATAGGGTATGCTGGTCATGTTAGCTACAGCAGCACAAAGAAAGAGATCATGCAGTTAAAGCAGCATCAGCATCTAGGCAAGTGATGCAGCTCTATCCCACTCTGGTTGGTGCTTTAGTATGGACTGTACTGTGGAACAAAGTTTGGCAACTGATTTAGAAGTAAAAACATGTCTTTATAATTTAAGGTATATTTTTGCCCTGTTGTTGAAAATTAAATGTATTGCTATTGGCGCAATTACTTTGCAGGCATTATTTGGTGCTTGGTGCTGGGAGGGAAACTAGAAGAAGCAGAGCAACAACTGGAATTCCTCAAGGAAGTTCAGCAGTCCATTGGAAAATCTTCAGTTAGGTTACACTTATTTTCTTTGATTTTTTTGTTTGTTTGTTTGTTTAAATTCATGCACATACTCTAAGCTTGGGACTGACAACCATGTCATGGTGTGTTTCTTCAGGTAATGGTTACTGTTGCCTCCTCCACTGTCAATTTCCACTCAGCTGCAATAATGTTGCTAGGTTCCAAAAATGTTAGAAAAGGTCAGCTGCTGACAAATTGATCAAAGAAAGCTGCTTGTTTCACCCCCATCCATCCCAAGTCACTTCACATTTTACTGAAGCAGCAGCCCTTGCTGCTGTAACTTGCAACTGGTTTCATGCTGGCTACATTCAAAGCCTTGCCATTACCCCCACTTCCCAATTGCTACTGCTAAAGCACATCTCGTCTTGTATTGGCATGGCAGATCAGTTTGCACCGAAAGGTATGCTGCTGAGAGGAAGAACTGGAATGCTCTAACTAGCAGGGCAGAGAATGGCTTTGTTCTAATCATTAGCTACAGAGGGCCCCTTCCCTTTATGGGAAATCTGCCACTCAGCCAGTATATTAGGAGACTCTGAATTCTGACATCTCTCAGTAGCTTTTTGTTGCCGAGTGAGATAGGAATTAATATAACACTGGTTGAAGAGGTGAGTGGTTTGTTTATGCATTAAGGGGAAGGGAGGGACTGATTCTGAGCTCCCACCGTCTAAAGTCTGGTTTATTTGTCCATCTGCTCTGGGCCTTGAGGGTATAAACCCAAAAGGAAACTATGGGTTAATTAAAAAAGAAGTCTTCAGTTCAGTAAAATTTAGCCATCTCTGTTTCACAGGTCCTAGCTTACCTTCAGGCTATGATTGCTTCAAGGACAAAGAAGAATGAGAAGAGCGCCAGTGCCCTTCTCAATGAAGCTGCAGAACTTCATTTTTCCGCTTTGCATGGCCTTCCTCTGAGCATTGAATACTATGAAAAGCTCAACCCCATGTTTTTGATTGAAATAGTGAAGGAGTATTTGGTCTTCTGTCCCAAGCAGGTGGGAAATATTGTATTGTGCTCTCTGCTTCTCCAAACAGTGGGAAGTTTCAGGGGACAGCCATTTCCAGGATCAGGTTGCTTGTGAGGACTTGGGCTCTAATATTTGTCTATGTACAAATTGAGCAGGCAGGACCTGGACAGACAGAGCTAGCCTAAAACATCAGTTCTTGTGTAAACAAACAGCAGACAAAATGTGTAGTTTTCCCAGGCTCCCTTTGCCAGCCAGCTGCAAACATTCAGAAGTCTGACTCTTGTGGGGCCAAGCAGTGTGAGGACTCATCAGGGGAGCTAGGCAGAAGTTAAAGTCAGAAGCCAGGAAGTCAGGTCTACACAGGAGGAATGGGAAATCAGGTCTAGTCAAGCCAAGGTCAGGAGCCGGGAGACCAGGTCTACACAAGAGCAGGGCAAGGAACAGGCTACAAACTTAGGCAACGATGTTGCTGCAGCAAGCACTTGCAGTAGACAGAGCCCTTTTCAAGGGAAGTGAATCCTATCCTGGCCATGCCCCCTGGTCTCAAGTGTGGCAGTCTTAAAGTGGCTGCTCCTTCTCCCTCAGTCACAGGCTGCGACATAGCTGTGGCATGGCTGCAGCTTCTTCCTCTGAGCTGGAGGAGGAGGAAGTGGGCAAAGTTGCATCCTCAGGATGAAGGGGAGATTCCAGAGGTACAGGGTCCCCTAAGTTCTGGAGCAGGGGATTCTCTTGTCCACTTCTTCAGCCTGGTCTTCGGAGTCTATCTCAGGCTTGGGGTCTGCCTTGGCTGAAGCGGGGTCAGGCTCAAGGTCCATCTCAGATGAGGAGGAGTCAGACTCAGGGATCATTACATCTCTTTTGCTTGTGAAATTCCAGCTGCTAAAGTTTTTCTGTCTGCCACCAAAGCAGCTGCGGTATGTGTCATCATTAGCAGCCACAGCCTCAGAACCTCAGTTTAAGAAGCCATATTTGTAACCTTCAGTACCACTGAGGAACATTTTTGGAGATTCAGAAATGTCAAGATTATTTAGTATTAATAATTAGTTATTTATTCATTCATTCATTTAAAAGCATTTATACCCCACTCCTTCAGTGCACTTCTGCTTGGGGCGGCTTACAGCATTAATAAAATAGATACAATATAGAATAAAAAATTAATAAGGTAAAAAATGTTAAAAGAGCAGACTAAAACCACAATTAAAATAAGTTTTAAAAACTGAAATTAAAAGTTATCAATGAAAAGCTAAACGCTTTAAAAAAACCTACCAGATAAAAGCAGAGGATGAGATATTAAAAAGCCTCTCTAAAAAGAGGTGCCTTCAGTTGTTTCTTAAAAACACTGAGGGAGGGAGCATGGCAAAGCTCTTTGGGAAGGGCATTCCAAAGTTGAGGGGCTACAACCAAAAAGGCCCTGTCTCTAGACCACGCCAGATAGATTTCCATTAGCAGGGCCTGAGATGCTGAATGGAGGGCCCTGGCAGGTTCATATGCATGAATTTGGTCTGACATGTACCCCGTTCCCAAGCCATGTAGGGCTTAAAAGGATTAGCTCTTCACTTGAGACATCACAACAGCATTTTTGTAACAGTATTCTTTATACATTATTATTCATCTATTCATTCCTTCTCTGTTCTGTTTTGAATAATGATGATGTAGTTTATAAATGTTTCCATAATCTGTCATAATCTTGGAAATCTTATGCACAAGGTAGCCAGATTTTGTCTTATGAATAGCATGTTTTCCAGACTAAAAGTGGAAACAGAATAAACAAGTGTATTTTATTCTGTATTTTATATTTCTGGAAAATATTTCTTGCAGCCTCGGTTACCTGGTCAAGTTTTATCCTCTCTTCTGAAGCAAGCAACTATAATTTTGAATCCCATTGTGAAAGCAGCTCCTGGGATGATAGAACCTCTTTTTCTAATGGCACAGGTTAAATATTTATCAGGCAAGTTGAGATCTGATCGATTACTACAAGGAATTTGTTTTTTAAATGCTAATAAATTTTAGTTATTAGTAATCTTCAGTTAAAAGTTTTGGGAAATGTTGATAAACTCAATAAAGGTTTGAGATGAAAAGATACAGAGATGAAATATTCCTTCTCAGTGAAGGTAGATATCGTGAGCTGGGTTACTCCTCCCACTCTCACTCTGCAGGGAGGGTCATGGCAATCATTGCAGCCCTTTTGACCTTTGGAAAGAGGTCTCGCCAGAGTTCGGGTCTTGCCCGCTCCACAGAAACAGAGTCTTTGGAGCTCCTGTTCCTTTTTTCATTTCTATAAATGTAGGATTTTCTACCTATCCCTTCCCCAGATTTGATCACTAGGATAGGAAGGGAAGCCTGTTGCATTCATATTGAACCAGTGGTGTAGGGAGCATCCCGGCGGCCAAGGGACATAGTTGTGGGGGTGGGGGCTGCTTCTAAGCCTCGCCCCGCTGCACTGCCTCCTCTACTTAACCATGCTGGCAAGCAGGCGGTCTTCTCGGCAGGCTGCTGGGCAGATTTCTCAGTGGGCTGGCAGGCAGGCTGGCAGCCTTCTCAGCTGGCTGGCAAACTTCTCAGTAGGTGGGGGGCGGCACAGGTCGGGTGGCAGTGCAGGGATGGGGTTGTGGGGCCCTGGTGGGCCCCTTGACTCTCCAGGCCCAGGGACATTTGCACCCCATTGTCCAATGGACGCTGCACCCATGTATTGAACTTATTTCATGAATTGATGTTTTACCTGAGATTTTCTGTTGCTACAATTAATGGACCTATATATGATTTTTTGCTTCCTGCTTTTCTTAATTGCCACTGCAGATTTAATATATTGGTATTGGCCTTATTGACTTAATTAATTAATTAATTTCTGCCTCAACCTAATTGATTTTCTGTCTTAATTACTCAGCCTTATATCTGATTTTCTGCCACATTTAACTGGCCAATACTTGGTTTTAATTCCTGCTTTAATTATTGGTTGTACAAACTAATGCCTGTCTCAGGTGACCTTGCTGCTTGAGAGATAGGTTAGGGATGGTTGTGTCTCCAAGGGATTTCCCTTGACTAAAATCAGAAAGTGTAAGAGTGACATGATTGACATGGCCCTGCCTGTGTAGTGATTGGGAGAAATAACCCATCTCACAATATCTTCCATCTGCTGAAGAAAAGAAACATTTGTAGCAAGTCCAAAGTTCCTTTTTAGGAGAGTGCTTGTACACTGGTTAGTATGCCATATCCCATAATAGTCTCCATAATGGATTTGGGGCCAAAGGGTAGACATTTGGGGGGCTTTGCCCTCAAGGCTGTTGCAGGATGTTTTTGTGCACAGGTGATGAACATAGCTTCATCACTTGAATCCTAGGCTGGTTTAGTCCCCATGCTGCGTTCAGACAAGAGGGGAAAATGTATAAGCTCACCCCCTCCCATCATTTTTGGTGCCAAGTCCTTTGCAGGAGCTTTGTTTGGCTGAAGCCAGGGAAGATCTGTCTGTAGCTGGCTGAAGGCTTACGCAACTTGGACACTGCTCTTCTGCTGGGGATTTTCCTTAGGAGCAGACCCTGGCAGTTTTACGGGGCTGATGAGAAGGCAGGATTCCTTCTGACAGTCCCTCCAGCCATGATTTGGAGCAAATGCCAGGTGCCTCTACCATTGGTATCCTGCCCAACTTTCCCATTTCTCACCCTTCATGATTTCACACTTCACTGGGAGACGAGAAAAGCATATATGTGACATAGATTGAATCATCTAAAATAAAAAAAATCATATTTAGCAATAGCAATAGCACTTACACTTATATACCGCTTTATAGCCGGAGCTCTCTAAGCAGTTTACAATGATTTAGCATATTGCCCCCAACATTCTGGGTACTCATTTTACCGAACTCGGAAGGATGGAAGGCTGGGTCAACCTTGAGCCCCTGGTCAAGATCGAACTTGTAACCTTCTGGTTACAGGGCGGCAGTTTTACCACTGCGCCACCAGGGGCCATAGTGTTTTCCTTCCACTTAATTCTGTACATGTCATAGAAATAGGGCTTCGTGCATTTCGAAGCATTTAGTGATGAACAGTGGCAATTAGTGTTCAGTACTTCTGTAGAGGTTATTGAAGAACTCTCTGTTGTGCACATGTTTTATGGGCAGAAGTACGTTTTCTGAAAGGAAAACAACGTTTGGTGAATTCCTCAAGTTCTTATTTGCTCTGCTTGCTATGGTAGCAGTAGTCCTCTGTGGTAGGGAGAGGCATTCTGGGAAGGAGGGCATTGCTTGGTACCACATAATACAACCGTGCTCTCTTTTAAAAGGGGTCTAAATGAAGAAGAAAGAAATAGGATTTTAGACTCCTGAATGAGCTCCAGTCTCACTGATTTCCACTAAATTTGCTTCAAAAAGTATGAATGTGTGATTGAAATGTATGTCAGTTAAAGTCTGTTAAGCCTCCTTATAAGCTATGAAGATAAGATGGCTGATGGTGCTCACTCTGATCCTCAACCTGGGGCTAGGCACATCAAAGACAAAGGGAAGGGAGGTTGGAGATGTGCAATGAATTTTACAGTTCCCAAAGCAGCAATCCCAAGTATTCAAAATCTCATAAATGAAAGGTCCTCCTCTTCCTCACTAATAATCAGCTCACATAGCCATTCACTTGGCAGTAATGTGTGAGGGCAAGGAAGAGTACATATTTCAAGCCCCATTCAAGACACATTAAGGGTGTTCTACAGATGTAGAATTTATACAGCACTCACAGTAGATTCTTCACCCACAGCGTGAGCCTAGCTTTGCAATTTGCATGGCAGAGATATATACCAGCAAATCAAATAGTGCTTCAGCTTTTGTTCATCTTTCATCTTATTAAAGATGAAAACATTTGGAAAACAATTTGGAAAACAATTGCAAAACTGCTTGAGGAATTAGAGGAGGTGTCTTTCCTGGTTATATCAGAGGTGCTAACCTATTGATCTCTGTAGGAATTCATGGTCCCTCACAACTTGGTCTTCTGCACCTGTGCAGGAGTCACGCAGAGGAATCTATAGCTCCGATTATAGCTCCCTTTAAGGTGTAGGGATACCGGAGCCTATAAAACAGATTGCAGAGCACCTCCCTCTTCAGTTCCTTCTTGTCTGCCGCTTGTGCTGCCTCATGAAGGATCTGCTCCTTTTCGCTCATTCCTGTGAAGACAGTAAGATAGATATTTTCAATTGCTTTTTCGGCTTGACTCAGACTGCTTTTGACTACTCTATTCTCTCTGTTTTTTCCTCTATGTTTTTGACTTGGATTGACTGACAACTCTCTGGTGTTTTCCCCTCCAAACTTGTGACCTCGGACTGGTTTAAGGACATTCTCTTTAAGCTCCTCTGGTTTTGAAAGTTTTTCTCTGTTTTTTGGCTGACTCATACTGTTTTGACCCCAATTATGTCTTCTCCAAAGACTTTCAAACGTCATGCTACATGCAGAGGCACCATGCCTTCTTCGAATGGCCATGAGGACTGCCTTATATGTCTAAGTGTTGGTCATAACACAAGCACCTGCAAAGTTTGTCTTTCTTTCAAAAAGAAATCCGCCTCAGTAGTGAGCTATATTTAAAAGCTTCTCTCTAAGAAAATATTTTGCGCCCTGGGACTCCGAGCCTGCCGTCGACACCAAAAGGAGCTCTCCGATGACAAAAAATCTGGCTTCAATGTCCTCAGTGCCGAGGACTCTGCCGATGCCAGTGCCTGCAACAGCCTTCAAAGATTACTGCCTCAACGTCAACGGCTCCAATATCGACGTCATCCTCGATGCCTGCATTTCAAGCTGATGTTGTCCAAAATCTCTTCTGCCAGTTCTGTCACCAGCTCATTCACGATCTCCTTCACGCATTGTCATCTCACCAACTCAATCACCTGTTCGGCTGTCCCCTCGTCAGATGCCAAGAGGGAATACTCCTGCCAAAGAGTCACCCACTTTATCCCCCTTGCTCAGACAAGAGATAGGAAAAAATGCTGGGATCAGCTAACTCCACACCATCTAATACTACCTTTAAAGGCTTCATTTTCTCTCAAGCCTAGACAATGTTGACTCCGGATCTCCTCTTCCTATACCTAAGACTGCCTCAGGCACTCCAGCAAGGGGGATGCCCCTGTATTCCTCTTCCATGCCAGGGCAGTAACACTACCATTACTTTGCACCATATCTCCCAGTATATCCTCTGAATTATTACAGTTCTTCTAGTGCTTTTGTCTCTGTCCATCTCCATGCGAGGGAGCGTTTCAGATCTCATTCTCTTTTATGGTTCGCCTGGACTTCCCTACAATTCTGAGGAGTACAGACTGTGGAAGTCGATGAAACTTAGGGGTACTCTATCCATTCCCCTACCAGCAGTGCCAATGACCTGTTCAAGTGTCCTACTATACCTAGAAATCCCTCAAGGCCAGTGCCACTAGTCCCGAGGGCACCTCCTCCTATTCCAGAACCACCTGTGGTCCCTCTGGAGCTGGTGCATACTAGGGATCCTACCCTGCCGATGGAACCGAGGCCCCGCGCACGGATAATGAATCTACAGATTTGTCTGTCCCAGATTCGGACATCTCTGAGGACATCAATTCGGACATCAATCTTAACCGTCAACAGTAAAGGATCCAGCAGTCAAGAAATACTCCACAGACTAGCACTTGGTAGGGTTGCAATGAAAGCAAGAATAAAGGATATTTAGATGCCGTGACGTGTCTACACCTACAAAGATTAGAATCGTTTGGACAATGGTTTTCCCCATGACACTCTATGGATGCGAAAGCTGGACTTTGAAGAAGCAAGATAGAAAAAGCATTGACGCTTTTGAACTTTAATGCTGGAGAAGACTTTTGAGGATACATGGACAGCCAGGAAAACAATCATAGAACAAATCAAAACAGACTTTTCACTGGAGGCACAATTGACCAGGCTCAAACTATCATACTTCGGACACATTATGTGAAGACCCAGCTCCATTGAGAAGTCTATAATGCTGGGGAAAGTTGAAGGCAAGAGAAGAATAGGACGACCAGCAGCAAAGTAGATAAACTCGATTATGACAGCAATGAATGCACCACTGAGAGACATGAAAGGCCAAGTTGAAGACAGATCATCCTGGAGAGAATCTATCTATGTGGTCGCTAAGAGTCGACACCGTCTTGATGGCACTTAATCAATCAATCAGTTAATCTTCTCTATATGTTGTGCTGCTTGTAGTTTTTTCCTTGGTGTCTTCTCTAGATGTTGTCAGTCCCTTTGTAGTGGCTGATTCAGGAACCGAAGAGGGAGGCTCTCTACGGCCTGCTTTATAGGCTCTAGAATCCCTATGCCTTAAAGGGCTTGATAGCACCTAATTGGAGCTATAGATTCCTCCACAGGTCTCCTGAGTGGGCACAAAAGACCCAGTTGTGAGTGACCATGGATCCCCACAGAGATCATATGTTCTGGGTAAGCAACTTGTTTATACTCTCTATCTCTGGGTTTTTGCCCAGTTCTAGCTGAACCATGCTGCAAACTTGCATAACTAGTTTATTGATGTATGCCCCTGGTGAGGAACAGGTTTGAAATGAACATGGTAAGGGGACTTCCAGACCAGCATTGCTATTCTAAAACTGTTAAATTTGTCTTCACCTTAACAAAATCATTGGGTACATAGTGGTCCAGTTAACAAATTGCCCTACTTGCTCAAGGAGGCCTGCATTAGACTTTGAGAATGATGGTTTAAGAACATTCTAGAAAGGGAATGCCAAGAAGAAAACATCCTGGATATTTTGCAGGAGAATTGGAAACTGCTCAGGGTACTCTGCAACGTTGTTTAGAGTTGGACCCCACATCAACAGATGCCAGTCTTCTTATGGCTGAGATCCACCTCTCTCAAGGAAACATCAAAGAATGTTCCCTGTCACTAGAAATAGGAGTCAGCTACAATTTTCAGGTGAGGTTGAAGAAATATTTTAAAAGCTGTGCACAATCAGTACTTGTAAGAACAGTGTCCCCCTCTTTATTGAAAAAGAACTCCATCAATATCAATAGTTCTTATTTCAGAAAAAACTATGTTCAGGCTGGGATCATTAGTGTTCAATATAGCATCCTTTCTTTTTGAAATAAAAAAATGTGGGCAGAGCTTCCCCTACCAAAAAGAGAGCTTTTTTGCTCCCATCCCAGTATGTTTGTTTTGGTGCTGCCACTGGGCACTAAGGTGACCAGATGCCAAAGAGAACAGTAAACTAGGAATACAAATCAATTCGAATACAAATAAATTTGTACCCAAATCTGACTGATTCAGATGATTTGGAGACAGAACAAATAGCTCCTGTGGTCCATCGACTAGATTTGGGTCCAAACTGAATCGTGCCAGATTCTAATCAGTTTGAGATTCGGATTCCTCCTATCAATTTTCCCAGATTCCCAGCTTTCATTTTTAAAAAGCTAAGCCCTGTAGAAGTGGAGTTATGGAGCAAAATCTGTGGTCACATTCAAGTGTTTGGATTATTTGGTGTATAATAACTTTTCCTCAATGTATTCCTATAAGGTTTCATTACTCACCTTCATTTCTTCTATTCATTTGGACTGTCTTTGGACATTGCCAACCGTCAAGTGCCATGTGTCAACTACACCCCCCTCCCACCTGCAGTGCAGTGGGGTACTACTCAGTTTATGTTCTAGGAATTTTTTCAAGTGTTTAGACTCTTTGGTGTCTAATAACCTTTACTCATAATGAATCCCTATGAGGATTCATTACACACTAAAGAGTCTAAACACCTCAAAAATTCCTAAAATATAAACTGAGTACCCAGTGGTTTGCGGGTTGGGGGTTAGGTGGCATACGGAATGCCACTAATCACACACACACACACACACACACACACTGCAAAGCAATGAACAGAAGAAATGAAGGTGTGTAATGAAGACACCAAAGAATCTAAACACTTCAAAAATTCCTAAAAAATAAACTGAATACCCCAGTGTGTGTGTGTGTTGGGGGGGGGGGTTGCCACATGGCAGTTGACATTTGGCACTGTCCAATGATGTCAAAATGAACAGAAGGAATGAAGGCATATAATGAATCCTCATAGAGATTCATTATGAGGAAGTAATTAGACACCAAAGAATCTTAACACTTCAAGATTCCTAAAAAAATAAACTGAATACTCCACTACCTTGCAAGTGGGGGGTGTAGTTGGCACATGGCAATTGACAGTTGGCACTGTCCAATGACAGTCAAAATGAACAGAAGAAATGAAGGCATATAACGAATCCTCAAGGGATTCATTATGAGGAAAAGTTATTAGACACCAAAGAATCTTAACACTTCAAGATTCCTAAAAAATAAACTCAGTACCCAACTACCTTGCAGGTGGAGAGTGTAGTTGGCACATGGCAATTGACAGTTGGCACTGTCCAATGACAGTTAAAATGAACAGAAGAAATGAAGATGTGCAATGAATCCTCATAGGGATTCATTATGATGAAAAGTTATTTTATACCAAAGAATCTAAACACTTGAAATATAGTGACTGCACATTTTGGTCCATAACTCATCTTCTACAAGGGCTAGAGCTTAGCTTTAAAAAAAAAAAAGAAAAGAAAGCAAGCTGGGGTCCATGTTAGGGTTAGGATAGGGCAACTTCAAATCCCCATTATTTCTTTTGGCAGAAATATACAAAATCAGTAAAAACCTAAAGAAATAATTAAAAATCAATCAAGTGCCCCACTGCCTGGAAATATGGCTGGTAGGTGGCACCCATGGGAGCCTACCCACCACACAAATTTGGGGCCCTTAGGACCTTTATAAGTGGCCTGAATCAATCCAAATCAAATGAAATCCAAATAAAATTTGGGGTGATTCAGGGGGACAGATTTGGACACAAAACAAATCAGGGGTGATTCAATTTGGGCACAACTCAAATAAAAAAAATCGATTTGTGCACATCCCTACAGTGAACCTCTATTTTTAAATAGTTGCATAGAAGGGGACATTTTGGCTAATGAAGGCAGCTTTTCACCCTTGGAAGGATACAAAACTTTGCTCCTTTCAAATTACCTCTTCTGCATAAGTAGAAAAGGCAGGAGATCTGCTCTCCTTATATCCCACTACTCTCTCTCTCTCTCTCTCTCTCTCTCAAATACTTTCACAAAACAATAATCATGATGGTGATTTACTGTGTTCCCTGTAAAAGGGGTTCCCAGTTGTTGACTATAACTCCCAACATATAAAGCATTTCAAACAATCTCAAAACCAAAGACAGGGCCAGTAGATAAAGAATAGTCTAAACTGCAATATCAAACAGCCAACACCAGAAGAAGAAAAGACACTGGTAAGGCAAAAGCCTGTTTGAAAAGGAAGATCTTTGTCTGATGGCAGGCAGCCAATGGAGAAGAGGCACCACAGGCCTCCCTTGGTAGGGAGCTTCCCAACTGAGACATGGCCACCAGAACGCATCTCCCATATAAAACCAAACACATCTTAGATCAGTGGGAAATGGAGCTCCATAGAAGATCTCAGTAGTCGGGCAGGCTTGTACAGAAGAAGGTGGTCCTTTAGGGACCCTGGTCCAAAACCACAAACAGCTTTAAAAATCAGCCCTTTGAATTGGTCCCAGAAACAAATTGGTAACCGGTCAAGCTGATTTAATGGAGGAATCACACACTCCTGATTACCTGATAATGTCATACTTTAATATTTTTGCCAGCTTCGTGATTATCCAATGTATCATTTCATCAAGGCCAGAGCGCTGAATAAATCTGGGGAGTATCCTGAAGCCATTAAAATTTTAAAAATGCTTATCAGTTTACCACAGATGAAAGAGGCTAAGAAAAGCCAGGGGCCCCGAATAACAACAAGTGAACAAGTTTCCATCTATCTAGAACTTGCCAAAGGTCTTCGACTCAACGGGGAACTGGTAAGAAGCCTGATAATATCAATCTCCATGGTTAAATCAAATGTCAATAATTTTACAAGGAAGCAAGGCCTTTTGTAGTTAGATGAACAAAAGTAAACTTGTCAAAAATGAATCATTAATAACCATGAGCCTTTAAATGTCTTTTGAAGAGATTATTATTTTGTGGAAATGAGTGCTATAGAATGTAGAATCAGGCTTTACAACCTTATTCAGACCAAATAGGCAATGTAAACCACCCTGAGCCATTTTTGGAAGGGTGGTATAGAAATCAAATAAATAAATAAAGGAATGCAGGCTACAAGAAAGTACAGGGAGTCCTCAGCTTAAATGCTCCAAATTAAGACAAACAGCACTTAAGACATTTGTAAATTGCCACCTTTAGAACACTCGCTGTAGAAGTGGAGGCTCCACTAGATGGCTGCTGGTGTGTGGGCTTGAGGAGAAGAAGGTAGCAGTGGTGGCTCAGGCTTACATGGTCATCAAGACCCACGATCCTGGTGGCGACAGCTGCTGCTGCACCTGGCTGCAGAAGGACTGACTGACTCACCCATCCAGGAGGACTGCCCCTGCCATCTCCTCCTCCAGACTTCCGTTCCTCCAAGCATCGCTGCTGTGCTGTGATGATGAGAGGGAGGCAGCTTGGCCTGCTCCCAGTCCACATGCCCCTTCTTGTCCACCCTCCTTCCTTCTTTGTTTGTTGCTAAGGAGAAGGAGAAGACTGAGGCAAGCTACCCGGTTGCCTCCCTACCTTCCACAAAAAAGTGAGAAGGAGCCAGAAAGGCTGGGAAGGAGGTGGGTGGCAAGGGTGAACAATTGATGGCGGAGAATCGGAAATTGGTCTGCTGATTGTCTGTACGTCTGTGACTGATGCCACCAGCTTTGACAGGAGGAGAAAAAAAGGTTTTCCCAGCCTTGGTTCAGAAACCAAACCGCCATGGTTTCTTATGGAAAAGTAGGTTCCAAGTTTGGAAGTTTTGCCTTAAGACACAGTTTTGGGGAACCAATTGGTACAAGTCTGAGGCCCTCCTGTAGGATTATTAATGGTTATCATTTATGTATGTAGTGCTATCTATGTGCATAGCACTTTGCAAAATACAAGAGGAAGGTCTATGCCACAAGTGGCTTCCAATCTGTAAATAAACACAGGTGAAACAATGGAAGAAGGGGTGAAACATGGAGGCAAGGGTCCATGGAAAAAAATGCCATGTGCCCTCCCCCGTTTTCTTAAGCAGTGAAACATTCCAGGGGCATTGGACTACTCGGATTCTGGCTTTCTTTGGAAGAGAGATGCCTGAAGTCTTCCTAGTATTTGTCTTTGTAATGTTTGGTTTATTTACAAATTCAAATCGACCATTTTGTGGAGCTGGAATAGCAGAGCAGGGCAGTCCGGAGGAAGAGCTGGGAGAGGCCTTTGGCAATGGCTGCTGCTCCCAGTTGGGAGAAGCAGACCCAGAAGGGGAGGAGCAAATGGTGATGTATGAGCCCCTGGTGGCGCAGTGGTAAAACTGCCGCCCTGTAACCAGAAGCTTACAAGTTCAATCCTGACCAGGGGCTCAAGGTTGACTCAGCCTTCCATCCTTCCGAGGTCGGTAAAATGAGTACCCAGAATGTTGGGGGCAATATGCTAAAATCATTGTAAACCGCTTAGAGAGCTCCGACTATAGAGCGGTATATAAATGTAAGTGCTATTGCTATTGCTATTGCTATTGCTAGAACACCCTCCCCTCCTGGACTGTCACTTAGCACACTCACCAACATAAACAAATTGAATAAAGTCATCATCAATAGTATCATTTCTGAGAGTAATACCTTTACTAGAGTTCTTGAGTGCTTTGAGACAGAGAGCTCTTAGCTCTATCCAATTGTTGTTTTTACTGTTGCATCTGAAATTGCAACTGAACAATCTACCCCTGGCTATATAGCACTTTATTTTGTGTGTACATCCCATTATGTTCTATCCACACAGTGGGTGTGACATATCAGATGGGCAATGTTGTCCCCTCCTCCTCAGTGAAGTTCTCTTCTTAACATGGCTCCCGAATTAATAATTTATTGGACTTGCCTCTCTTCCTGCCCCATCATCCCTTTCTCCTGACAGCTAGAATTACTTCTTTATTAATAATTGGGGCGGGGGGGATGAAAGTAGGAAAAGGAGAAAGAAGTCAGTTTGTTTGATTTACAGTAAAATTAAAAGCCAGGCATTTCTGTAAACTTGCTCAGCCAGTGTTTCTGAAGGAGGAAGTGCAAAGAATGACAATAGGGCTTGGCCTCCAAAACATCAATGCACACATCAAACTACACCTCTTAAAGACAGAAACAATAGTGCTAAAGTGGCTACACCTGAGAAGAGTGCCCTGCTGTTCTGTCCTTTCCCAAAGAATGAGATTTTCTGCAGTCTGGGAAGAGATGGGTGAGGAACAAGTTAGCAGCATTACATCATTGCATTGCCAAGGTCCTATTGATGCTGTTGTTGTATGGATACCCTGTAAAGGAGAAGTGAACGAGGAGTGGCCAGGCCATTCCAACACAAACAGCTCATCTGAGCATTTTCCAGATTATGCTCTGCAACAGTCTCTTAATGTGTCTGCTAAGTGCCACTTCATATTGCCCATGTTTCAACATCATGGCCACTGCCACCTCTCCTCACTGCCCTCTGTAGCACTCTGCTGCCTCCTTGCCTCTTGCCCCTTTGCCCCTGAGGTAAGAGCTCTGGAGGCTGGTTGCAGCAGCAGTGGCCCAGCAGAGAATCAGCTCCGCCACTTAGCCAGAGACTCATACTAGTGCAGCTGAGTGGATTTCTGAATCCAGCCTTCACCCGTTCACTTTTACTGAAGAGGAAACCCATTGATTGAAATCATTTACTTCTCTGCAATCCTATTAGTTTACTACAAGGCAATGGAGCAGTCCTGGGCAGGGAGAAAGAACAGTCACTTACTTAAGAGGAAGCCCATTGAACTGATTCATTCTGTGCAATCCAGCTTGTTTACTGCAAGGCAATGGACTCCCCCCCCCCCCACACACACACCCTTGTTTATTGCAAGGAAGCCCTTGCAGGGAGGCCATTTGCATGGAGGCCATTTGCTGGCCACACAAACTGCCTCTGCCAACTGGTGGCCACCTCCACCACAGTGGGTGCTGGGCAGCGCATCACTGCTCACAACCACTTTCAGGTGTGGCAGGAGGAGAGGTAAGCACCTAGTAATTTAGAGTTAAAGATGCAGCAGCGCTCACACCAGCCACCCCTGCCAGGGTCCCAAACCCAACAGATTTGGGCAGCTCATCCTCACTGAAGGAGCCTCCTCTGCCTCCTCCCTCCTATTATTATGGCCTTCTCTGCCATTGGATTCCCCGCCCCACCGCCGCCATTGAACCGCCTGTGCAAGGCTGCAGTGATGCAGGACTCAGTTAGATTTTTGTTTTGGAATGGCGCCTTCCCCAGCTGGTGGCTTTGTGCAAGGCAGACCAGGAAAAAAAATTTAATAAAAGAAAGGGCATCACATCATTCCCCGCCCCCATTGCGACCCCTTTGGCCCAAATGGAGCAGAAGGAGTGGGCAGATAGATGCATTTCAAGGAATATATGGACACCTCCTGCCTGGAAAACACGTTGCAGTGGACAGCAGTATGAATGGCCCTCAGCCTACCATGAAACACTGAACAACTCTTTGCTCTTGGTTTTAAACTGTTGCACTATTACGTCACACTTTGCAACTCTTTAACCGGCACGAATCTCGTAATCTGGAAAACGCCCTGGAAGCACCTCGTTTTTTATTTGTGAAATGTCGTTTGTGTAAGACACTGTTGTTTTAACATTCCAGCATGAAGCTACTAAGATCATGCAAGATGCTATCAACGAATTCAGTGGAACATCAGAGGAGATCCGAATCACTGTTGCAAATGTAGATTTGGCTCTCAGTAAAGGAGACGTGGATTTAGCCTTAACTATGTTGAGGAATATCACACCAAACCAGCCATATTACACTGAAGTTAAGGAAAAGATGGCTCAGATTTATCTTCAGATTCGAAAAGATAAACGATTGTACATTGGATGCTATTGGTAATGTCTTAAGTTAATTTTGCTTTTGCAAGAATTCATTTTGTGCTTCCCTTACTCTGGCTTGACTATGGCCAAAGAGGCAGCACTGAGCTTGAGGTGGGATGTCTGGTTACAAAATTGGTTGGAAAAGATAAGCCCATCTCTTTCCCCTCTCATCAAAATTGCTGGGTCTGGCGGGCACATTGGGCACAGTCCTGAGTAAGGATGATTAGGTATATTCACACCCCCAGGGTGCTTTTTAAGAAAGCCGAGCTTTTGCTCCTTTAAGCTCTGGTGTCCATTTAAAACAGTTCCTTTTTCCCCTTCTAATTACTTGTGAAATTATACAGTCAAATTTTACATGCTGAGATTTGCTTCTTGTTATTTCTTAAATAACACCCCTCTTTTATATAGTGAACTATGTCAAAATCTGCCAAGTCCTCATACAAGCCTTCTCTTGGGTGATGCCTACATGAATATTCAAGAGGTTAGTGTGAAGTGACAGTTTGTCTAATGACACAGTAATAATTCCAAGAAATGTAAGTGTGTGTGTGTGAAAAAGTAATACTGTCATGGATATTGAAATTAAATCACCCCATTTTTCCTTGTTTGATTTGATTCAGCTAGGCCTAGAGATGATGAAAGTTTTACGTATGTTACCTGAAACCCATGTTTTTCAAAGATGCTTTCAGGATGTGCTTTTAAGACTCAAGTTTGCTCTTCCTTCTCAAATATAAGGATTAGGGGGAAAGGTGAATTATAAATTTGAGTTAAAGTAACAATAGATCAAATAAGCAGCAGTAAACAAATATCTACATGACAATTAGTTTCCTATTGAGATGAATGAAATGCTGATGTGTTTCTCTCAGTTTTGATTCTGTAGACTCATGAGAAATGTTGAATAAAAAAGGTGGAAATTTTGATAGAGATTCAGATTGCCTTTTGGGCTTCCTCATTGGCTCTTTTCTTTCTTGACAGTTTGTAAATACAATGCTGCTTGAACTATGCTCCTCAAAACAACTTTTCATGAAATGTCCTATACAATCAATGCTATTTTTCGATGTCCTGAGCTTTGTCTATGCTTGTGCCTGTATATGCTGTACTAGAAGCTATACAAGTAGACTAGTATTTTTATAGACGTGTTTTCTCGAGTACTTATCTTTCATTATTGTCATTACAATACCCTCATAAGGAGCATAAACTCCTGGTGCAGGGTAATTTCTGGATTGCAGCCTTGAGCACTAGGATTGTGCATAACCAGTTCAAATCGAACCGGGTTGGATTCGAACCAGCCCAGTTCAACCGGTTCAAACTTGAAACTAATCGGCCTCAAAAAAAAAAAAAAAAAAAAGCAGCTGCTTCAAGTTCAAACTGAACTGAGCCCAGTCTATTATGGACTGGTTCAACACAGTCCAACCTGGTTTGGCAGGCTATGCTAGCTAGTGAGGATTTGGTGAAGATTCCCCTTTACAGGCAAAGGTGAATCCTGCCTTTAAAGGGCTTCTAAGTGCAGCTGGGGGGGCTACAAGAGAGCATCTTGCCAATGGCGCCAGTGGCTCTTTTAAACCCCAGCACTCCCTGCAGCAGCAGCAGCATGGTTCTATCCTCCATGCATGTGCAGAGGTCATACAAATGGCCTCTGTGCATGCATGGAGGCTGGAACTGCACTGCTGCTGCACAGGGCACACTTCTGGGGGGAGCACCAGGGTTTAGAGGAGGCGGCAGTGAGTTGCCCTCTAGCCATTGCCACCCCCTGGCTGGCTGCCCTTAGAAGTCTTTTAAAGGCAGGATTCCCCTTTGCTTATAAAGGAGAATCCTCTCCAGGTTCCCCTTTGCAAGCATATCCCATTGAACTGGGTCAAACCAGTTCAACCTGGTTCGATTGAGTAGGCTGAACCCCCAGTTGGTTTGAGGTATTTTGCATAATCCTTTGGTGTATTCAACCAGTTTTGGATATGTGAGATATGAAAGGGATGTCTGTGCCGTCGAGTCAAAAGGCTGGCTTTAAACCCAACATTTTGTCATGGATTGCTTAGATTACCTTTTTATACCCCAGTATTTAGATAAGCTGTAAACTGTATCAGAAAACTGTTGTGTGCAATAGGGGGTGTCCATGGAACCAGTTTTTGCAGTTCAGTTTGAATTCAGTTAAAATTCAAACTGAACTGCAAAAACCAGTTCCGTGCACATGCTTATTGCACACAACAGTTTTCTGATATAGTTTACAGCTAATCAGAGGAGAGGAGAGCTGGTGTTGTGGTAGCAAGCATGACTTTTGTCCCCTTAGATAAGCAGGGTCTGCCCTGGTTGCATTTGAATGGGAAACTTGATGTGTGAGCACTGTAAGATATTCCCCTCAGGGGATAGAGCCACTCTGGGAAGAGCAGAAGGTTCCAAGTTCCCTCCCTGGCTTCTCCGAGATAGGGCTGAGAGAGATTCCTGCCTGCAACCTTGGAGAAGCCACTGCCAGTCTGTGTAGACAATACTGAGCTAGATAGACCAATGGTCTGACTCAGTATATGGCAACTTCCTATGTTCTTATGTAAATACTGGGGTCTAAAAAGGTCATCTAGGCAATCCATGACAAAATGTTGGATTTAAAGCCAGCCTTTTAATATCTTACATATCCAAAACTGGCTGAATACACCAAAGCATTATGTAAAAACTTATTAATACTACTGTTGTTCTACAACATAGGAATACGACGGATATATTTTAACAAATACGATGAATATTTATATACTGCTTTTCAGAAAAGTTCCCAAAGTTATTTACATAGATAAATAAACAAAATGGCTCCCTGTCACCAAAGGGCTCACAATCTAGAAAAGAAACATAAGATAGTCACTGGAGGGATGCTGTGCTGGGGATGGATAGGGCCGGTTTTTATAAGACACCACATAGCATAGGTGAGGGATTTGTTCAGTATTTGGAAGCTCATATGCTGGAAAGCAGATTATATTATTTATCATTTCTATTGCACCTTTGCTGTGCAAAATGCTTTGCACTCAGAACCTCCTTTTAGAATTACTTACATCCTTGTCCCCCTATCCAGTACCAAGTAACCAACTGTTCTGTGAGAGTTTTATTTATTTATTTGTTGTTGTTGTTGTTGTTATTACATTTATATCCCACTCTTCCTCCAAGGAGCCCAGAGCGGTGTACTACATACTTAAGTTTTTCCTCACAACAACCCTGTGAAGTAGGTTAGGCTGAGAGAGAAGTGACTGGCCCAGAGTCACCCAGCTAGTATCATGGCTGAATGGGGATTTGGACTCGGGTCTTCCCGGTCCTAGTCCAGCACTCTAACCACTACATCATGCTGGCTCCTGGCATGCTGGAATTGTTTGATGAATGAACAGAGAAAAATGTTCTCCTCTTCAGAATCCTCTCCTCTTCTTGGCTGTTGTGTTCCTCAGCTTGCACCACACTTTAAGGATCTAGGCTTTTTGACTAGGATTAGAACTGACACCCAAGTCCAGAACCCTGTCTCTTCACTTATCCAAAATGGCCTTAGGTACTTGGCCTGTTTTAATCTGCCATTAATTTTGACAGACATCTTTCTGCCAGCTGAATTGTCCAGCTAAGAGCCTTTCCAGATGGAGGGGTACAATGTGGGAGATTCAGTGGACTTGCACAATTAATTCTATGCAGAGTCAGTGCAGGTTGTCTACACACACTGCATTTCCTCCTACAGTTCCCCATCCACACATTGTGAATTATTGTGGTAATTGTTCCCACAAAGCTTCCTTCCTCTCTCAATATCCCACCCACCATCCCTTCCAATTCCCTCCCACTACCTCTGCTAACTTTGCAGCTGGCTCTGTGCATGCTCTGCAAAGAAGACAAAAGTGTGGGAATAGTAGGGATTGAAAGATAAGACAGTGATTCAATTTTTTTAAATCAATGTCGTTATTACCCTGTACCACCATGCCACTCAGCTGCTGTGGTTTTCTAAAAGCCTTTAGCTCTGTGGATACATGTTCCTGTACATATATGCACATTAAAGAATCCACATATTGTGTGTTTTTCCTGTTTTATCTGGTCATGGCAGCATAACTAATGAACCTTAGCTACCATGCCATACTCCTGCTATGGCCTTTTAAAAACCTTTGGCTGTCCATGGTTGCAAACTCACATCCCTGCACTGGTGTGAGTGACTGGGAAGGTACTATGATAGCAAAGCACCTTCAAAAATTTAAGAAAAAAGTGTAGTGAGGCATTGATGGATCCCCAAGATGATCCACACCTTGATGAGTCACAGACTGGAAAAGGGCTGTATCTTGCCCAGATGCAGAAGTGAGGGGCCTCTTCTGCTTCACCACCAACACAGATAAACACACCTTCACAGGTTGCGCACAGTCTGCCCACACATGATGACATGATGATGTCACGTTACACACACAGACACGCACACACAGACACACACACACCTATAACAAGTGAGTAAACGATGTGTGACAATTCCAGTCTAAACATTCTTTCTGGAAGTGCCCTAGATCAGAGTAAACATTTAGATTTCTACTTATTTATTTAAAACACTTATGTCCTAGCTCATCATTATTTTAGTCAAGGTCTCTATAGAATTTGAGTTAATAAGAAACTAACAATAAAAGCACCTGTCTCAACAAAAACAGTCAAACCATTTCGAAAGAGCCAAAATCAAACCCTAAGTTCACAACTATCAGCCACCCTATTTTTCAAAACCTACATGGGCTTCTCAAAATTCTGGTAAAATTCTCTCTGGCTCACTCACCAGAGATTCTCAGTCCTGAAATAAAATGTAAAGACCACAAGTCCTATGCTTGTTTACTTGGGAGTAACTCATTGAATGTAGTGAGCCCATCTGACCCCAAGAACAGATGTGAAGGCTCAAGCACTATATTGTCCTCAGCACTGATGAACAAGAAATAGAAAATTCTCCAATACAGTCCAAAATAACTCTATTACTCTGACATCCAGAAATAGTTGCTGTATTTCTGTCACTTATTGTAGCCTGAGAAAGCCTTGGAAGTTTATGAAGCAGCTCAGAAGAAGAACCCCTTGGATGCAACAGTGGCAAGGAAAATTGGGCAAGCATATGTGAACACCCATCAATATAACAAGGTTCAGACACAAATAATTCTTCTTGCTGAACATGATTCAAGCCCCACCCAAGCACAGCCAGCTGTCAGCTCGGGGCATAACTAAGGGAGAGGGGGTCTGTGCTCACCCCTCTCTCCAGCGGCCCCTTGGAGTGATGAGATAATGAAAAAGATAGGGAGGGAGGGAGCTGGGGACCCCCAGAAGCTCAGGGATCTGGGTTCTTTGAACACATCCACTCAATTATAGCTAAGATAAGAACAGCCCCTCTGGATCAGGCCCATGGCCCATCTAGTCCAGCATCCTGTTTCACACAGTGGCCCACCGGATGCCGCTGAGAGCCTACAGGCAGGAGTTGAGGGCATGCCCCCTCTCCTGCTGTTACTCCCCTGCAACTGGTACTCAGAAGCATCTTGCCTTTGAGGCTGGAGGTGGCCTATATAGCCCTCTGACTAGTAGCCGTTGATAGACCAGCTACACCCCTGTGTCAGCTGTCCTCTCTTTAATCTGTGCTGCTAAACAGAGTTTTAATGTGGGCCTGCATTCAAGAGCATGTCCTAGAATCGCCTTGCTTGGTTCTAAAGCTCCAAGGTGCCAAGCAAAGAATTTACACTTGATTGAAGATGACTTGTAGCCCTTAATGAAGCTGTCTACTCAGTTTTGGTGGATGAAAGCAGAAAAACTAAGCTAAAAAAATCACGTCATTCAGCTTTCTCTGGAGTGCCGCACTTCAGTTTAGAGGCTGGGAGCTGCATGTTTGAGCACTCCCTCAGGGAGAAGGGTTCAAGCCTAATCTTCTCCCTAATAATGCTTTTCTCTGTGCAGGGAAGACATTATAAGAAAAATTGGGAAAGCTGCAGTGAACTGGTACAGTCCAATGAGCAGTACCATAGGATACTCTTGATCATGTAGCTCAGGTCTAGGACCTATAGGTGTCACAAAAGCATGTATTTCATTTGTAGCTCATTCTTGAGCTTATCTGTTGAAACATATTAATTCCTTTCAGGCTATCAATTACTACGAAGTTGCTCTCAAGATGAGTGAGCAGGACTTCTTGTGTCACGATCTAGCTGATCTCCTCTTAAAGCTCAAAAAGTTTGGCAAAGCAGAGAAAGTTCTAAACCAAGCACTAGATCATGACCCTGGTAACATTTCTCTTTTCTTGGAATCTTTCCCCAAGGTTTTCATCTTGACTTAAGGCAGAAGCATGCACGATAAATGTGATTACTAAAGATTTGCATGGGAACAAATCCTAGGCTACATGTGGCCCTTCACTGCCACTCTGGGGAATCATGGCTGGTTGTTTCTTTACGATCAACAATCCTGCCACTTCACAACTAGTCTGTAATGACATTGTACTTGACCCAACCAATTGAGTGTTTTCCAGATTACGAGATCTGCACCTCTTAAAGTGTTGCAAAGTGCAAAGGTATTAGGTAGTGGCTGGAAACTGAGAGCGCAGTGTTTTTCAATGCATCGTGACAGGGTTGTGGCCATTCAAATTGGCCCCCGCTGCAGCAGGTTTTCTGGGCAGGGGCTGTCCATATTCCACCGGAATCGCATTCACTGCACCCCACCTCCATTTCAGGCTAATGGGATAGCAGAGTGGGAATGACATGAGGAAGTTTCATTTTAAATTTTTTTCCTCTGGGCGCTTTTGTGCAAAACTACCACTAGGGTAAACAAATGGGATTGTGCAGAAGTAAATGATTCAGTTCAATGGGCTTCCTCTTAAGTAAGTGGCCAGATCTGCGCATGCCCCAAAAGCAGAATGCAAAAGGAAGCAACAGTGGAAGAAGTTGCTGCTGCACCGCTGCTGCACCGTGCAAAAGCTGGGCTTGGGTGGCGAGGGAGAGAGAGAGTGGGGAGCAGCCCACCGGGAGCTAGCCCTACCTTTGGAGGGTGCACACGGGGCCCCTGTCTTCTTCTTTGCCACAAACCCACTCTGCCAAGCCCATCTAAGAGACTTCTAAGAAGAGGGGCTCTTTTCTGGCCCCCTCTCTGAATGTGTGGATTGGGGAAGAAGGAGGCAGGCAGGGAGGAGGTGGGGCTCTTTCCAGAGGCTGAACACACACACCCTTCCTTGGCTCCCTTCTGCCCCAAGCTTGTCCCCTTCCGTCCCTTCCTGCCCACCCGCCCACTTGCTTCCTCCACTGTCCACACTACACTACGTTGCAATGCACAAACTACGGAACAAGCTGCCTAAAAATGGGGAAATATAGCTACTTTCCTGCAACACATTTACCACATTATAGGGCTGAAACGCATCAATACAATTCTAAACAATGCATTGGAAATATGGACAGCACCCTGCTGACAATGCAGCGACCGCAGTGTCACAACACAGGCAATTTGGAGGGGCACTTAGAGGACACGTTGCAAAGCTGTTGCAGGGAGTAATCTGGAAAATGCCAAGAAGATCTGTTCCAATCGGAATTCCACCCCCGCCCTGGGATGCTTTAACTTTGATGCTTTAACTTTTTTAAAAAAGCCGGGAGCTCTGATAATGGATCTTCTAGTCTGACCCTTTGTAATAAGCAGTTTACTAACAAATATCCAGATTAGTCAGGTATTTATCAGAGATGCAGAAGCAAACACCCAGGCTATGTTAGTTCTAGAGCAACATCAGTCCCAATAGTTCTCTCTGCACATCCAGACAGAAGTGCTTCTCTTGTCCTTTTCAAATTCCACTTGCACTAATCAAATATTTTTCTAGCCGTAATCTACGCACAACAGAAAATCTTGGTCATTGTCATAAATGAAAGCTATAGAGATATAATTCTTTTTTCACCTTCCAGTTGATGATCTGCCTTCTATGATGAAGGATGTCAAGAACCTGATGTTGCTAGCAAAGGTTTATGAGGCAACTAAAAGAGAAGTTGTTCTGGAAACTCTGAACAAGGTAAAAAATAATAATAACTTAGTTCAATTTCCATGTACTGCTGGAAATGATTCCAAATCGGTTAGCATCATATATTCCAATGCACTTCTTTCAAAGTTGCTGAATTGCCATCTCCAAAAAGGGTGGTGTGCCCTGGCAACCACTCCCAGCACCTTCGCCCTTAAACATTTCTCTGGGAAGTAGTATTATGGATTAATTCTTCCCACATGATTTTTTTAACACATGACTTTTCTCTTGTCTTAAGAGCGCTCCCATGACATTAAAATGTAACTTGGGAAGCAGACTAACTTACTGATTCGTTATTTAAATAATCAAATAGCCCCATTTCACACTAATTTTTCTACAGCAGAAGCTTGTGTAGGTTACAGCCTGCTTCTTCAAATGCAGAAGTAGAACAGCTGGTAGCAAGAAGTACAAGATCATTAACAGAATCCTTGCTCTCAAAAGTCCTTGTACAAATTACATGGCAAAGCAAGGATTCATAATGATAAATGGCTCACTTGGAATTTTTTTAATGGGAGAAAAACCCATCTTATCCCTTTAGGACCTGGTTTACACATTCATGTATTTACACATATGGCACTTAAGGCAATAAAGCAGGAATTTATACATCCTGCTTTATTGCCTTAAGCTCCATGTGCCCATCAGAATTTATTTTCTTGAGAATGGCCGCTCCGTAGGTCCCTTGTGGAATGATTATAAGATAAAAATGTTCACCCACAGGTAGTGGATTTTTTTTTTTTTAAGATGTGTATCTATTCATCATTTATTACCTTAAGCAAAGCCCCATCTGGCCAATTGAGTTTGGCTGATGGACATGTTAGGCAAGATATCCTGCCACATTTGTCGAACTGCAGCAGTAAGAGCCCTAGAAGAGGTAAGGGGCGGTGGTGGCATTTCATTCTGTACCTATCTATGCTGCTGGTGTTGATTTTAGAAGCACAGCTGGCACCTGGATCAGGTGGCTTTATATGATGGTGTTGCGGTATTTGTATTGCCAATTGGTTGGTGTGTCGCCCCCACCCCCAGTTTAGGGATTGTTTAGATGCATGCTAGTATGAGACTTCCCCTCCCATACTGTCCTAACATAGTACATTTGATCTTAATGGTGATCCAGTATCCTTCACAACATGGGCTTTGTGCCTCATAGTGCTCTGAAGCTCTGCCTTTCATGCACAGAGCATGCTTGGTATCTTCGGCGGCAGAGCACTTTCCAGCTCAGTTCCTGCTCAACTGCCATTGTGAACCCTTCCCTTGGGATTTGCTCCTCATGCTTGGTTTCTGAAAGACACAAAATTTACAGTTTGCTTATTATCGTTCTGACCTTGAACTGTTTTTTCTGTCTATTCCTTGCCTCACATTCTGGCTGCGTCTCAGTGGACTAAAAAAAGCCTGTTAAATGTTGTTCCTCCTACGCAGGACCCTCCCTCTTCAGATAAGCATGACCTCTGCCAGCTTTGCTTAGGGGAAGACCACAACTCATGCACCTGCAAAATGTGTTTATCATTTACCAAACTCACTCAGAAGAGCAGGGAATTGTGTTTGAGAGCAGCCCTTTATGAGCAAGCCTTATGCTCACCAACTCAAATGCCACAGTCTCCTTTGTTGTCGGCACCATCAACGTTGACTCTGTCAAAATTGGGCTTGGCTTCAAAAGCCACCCCAGGCATTACCAATAAGGCAACCTTCAACAAAACCCAAGTATATTTCAAAGGATGGCCACCACAAGCATAATAAGAAATGGAAACACTAGGAGGAGGATACAATGTACAAACATCAAGATACCTCATCTTCAATTTCAACATTGACATCAACAGCCCCAGGGTTGAGCACCACAGTAAGCTCTACCCTTCTGGCCATGAAAGACCATCAACTGTCCATGTCATTATCAATCTGACCATCGGCACTTCCATTGATGCCGACTTTGAGCCATATGCAACCTTAAACACCTGTCCATCACCTGTCTACTTAGTTGACATCATCTATACTGAATGACACTCAGACACCGTCCCTGTCGGTTGTTCAGGTCATCCATTCCCATTCATCATCTTCTACTCCGGAGATCATCAAGCAAGCTTCTACTCTTCCAGCTTCGACTTCTCAGGTCTCAACGCTGATACCGGCTCCAATCTCGATGTAATCAGCTTTACTTCTGATACCATCTGCCTCTACTGAGACTCCAGCATCCTTGATGTTGACGCCTCTATCGCTCTCCACTGAGCGCCACAAATCTTAGAGAAACAGAATCTTGCACATTGGTTAGCGCCATCTCCTTAAGGTGACATGCATGGCTCCATTATTTCTCTTGCAGCAGGACATGAGAGACAAAATTGAAGATCTCCCCTTCAATGGGGACAGTCTGTTTAGTTCTCAAGCAGATGAGACTATGAATGAAGAAATCTAAGTTTACTGCTAAAACTTTCACTTCCTTTGCCACTCAGCAATACCAGCCTCAAATGTTTAGGAGGTCTGACAAACCACGGTACCAATATGGTTGTACCGACTGCAAAGACTTCAGGAAATATTTCCAGAACTCCCAAAATCACTCCTTCCTGGAAAGGCAACATCACCAACAAAGTACCTCATCCAAGGACCAATCCAAGCAGCCTTTGACTCCCCATTCCCCCCCTGCCTGTTGGAACTTCTGGACCCATCAATCTTGGCCCTTTCCTTGCCACCTGGCATCTTATTACTTCTGACGCTTGGGTGCAAGACATTATTTCCACTGGCTATGCTATAGAATTTCACACACTTCCTCCTTTCCTTGGAATAAAACACACACCCCTCAACTCATACACTATTAACAGAAGTCCAAGAACTGTTTGTCCAGAGGGGTGATAGAACCATTTCAAAGATAAACCAATGGGCACGGTTCTATTTCAAGTACTTTCAAGTACCAAAAAGAGACAGTGATCTCCAACATATACTGGATCTTCATCTCCTCAACAATTCCATTCACGTGAAAACATTTCAAATGCCCACTCAGCTACAGCTCTTCCCTCTCCTAGCAGAGGAAGAGTGGCTTGCCTCTCTAAACCTCAAAAGACACTTACTTTCATGTGGTAATTCAGACGAGACACAAGAAATACGTATGGTTCACCATCAAGGACCAGGTTTACCAGTATTCAGTCCTCCTATTTGGCCTTTCCAAAGCCCCACACATCTTCAAAAAATGTATGAGTGCCATCATTGCCCACCTCAGGATGGAAGGCATCTCAATATTTGCGTACCTAGACTGGCTGATCTCTCCAGACAAAGCACTGCTCACCAATCGCATCCAGGCAATGCTCACTCTCCTAGAGGGATTTGGGAGGCGTGCAGGTAAATTGGAAAAAATCCTCCCTCATCCCCCAGATATCTCAGACTTACATAGGTGCCATATTGGATACAAATGCAAAGTGAGCATTTCTGCCATAGGAGCGGTAGCTCTCTATTGTATGTATGATCCAATCTTTTCCTACACTGGGGCGTCCCCCAAATGGGCCTCTTTGCTTCACAACACAACAGGAAATTTCCCCTCTTCTGCTCAAGAGCAGCAGTGGGCAAGGCATCTCTAGGGGATGCCTTCCAAATCCGCTGGAACATGCATTTCTACTTCCCGCTCTTTCCTCTCCTATCATGTGTCCTCAGCAAAATCTTACAACACAAAACTAAATACATAATACTCATACTGTAGTGGCCAAGACAGCTCTGGTCTCCCCTGCTCTTACAACTGTCTCAAGGCCCTCATCATTGCTTCCACCACCACCCTGACCTACTCTTACAGAACAGGGGCCAGGTACTTCATCACAGTCTCCAAACGCTGAACATAACAGCCTGGAGGCTGAACTTCTAAACTGGATCTTGCTCCATGAGAGGAAAGCCTCAACCAGATACAATTACTCCTGTAAATGGAAAAGATTTACAAATTATGGTAAGACCAAAGGCTTCAAATCAACTTCTGCCTCTGTAAATCAAGTTCTCCTGTGTTTGACTACCCTAAAACATACCGGCCCTTCCAACTTATCTATCAAGGTCTATATGATACCTCATCTATCCATATGGACCTCTTCTATCAAGGTCCATCACAGCCCTCTCTGTGATGCATAAAGGATGGGATGCTAAAACTCCTTTCCCCCACCCAGACTGCAAAAGGTTTCTAAAAGGGCAAAACAATCTTTCTCCCCAGTTACAAAACCAGTTGAGCCCTGGAGTCTCTCCTTGGTACTTTCCACCCTTACCGAGGCACCTTTCGAACTGTTATCCTTGGCTCCTATTAAGCTGCTCACCTTCAAGACAGCTTTCCTGATTGCAATAAATACCACTAGGAGGGTCAGTGAACTCACCGCTCTTAGAGCTGATGTTCCATTTACCAAGTGATTCTCCTGACAGCCAGGTAGATAATTAACTGGCTGGCCAGTGCTGGCCAGCCTTCTCAGTCTCCTAGCTCACAAGGGAGACTCTTATCTACTGAGTCACTGCTCTGAGTGGTCTGAGAAGCTGCCTGGTGGTTTAAAATCCTTAACTTTCAAAAGCCTAGAAAGAGTGGGTGGGGGGAGATTCTGATAAAGCAGAGGTTCTGGTAGTTTAAATTCGCTGCCACCAAGCACTCTAAACTTTCAGAGATTGGACTGCTGGACTAGAATGCTTTAGTCCAGGGTCTCTCTTGAACTTGTTATTGGGCCAATATAAAAACCTGCTCCCCAAGTGTTTGCTTGCACATGGAGCTACTGATAGCTGAGCTGAGCTCTTAGAGACGCTGTGCACTAGTGAGCTTCCCCCCTCCCCTCTTCTCCTGAATTAATAACCACCTCTAGGAGGCTTGTAAAAAGAAAAGAACAAAAACAGTTTATTCAGTTGCAGGTCCATCTGAAGCTTTAGCTTTTTACATGCACTTAAAAATGCTTAGTTGGATACAAGAATATCTTAGTTGGTTTCAAAACGCGCAGATCTTCTTTAGGCGGCACACATCAAAATCTTAGTTACGAGTTACAAAGAGTAGATATTTAGGAATCCAGAGCACACAGAAAAGAAATATAATTCCTAATGTAAAGTGTGACTAAATATACTTTCCCCTACACTAGACTCTGAAGCCCCAAGAGCCTGGGCTTATTCCCACTTGAAAACTCACCAAAAATCCTGATGAGGTCAAGCCTCCTGCAATCCTGTCTTTCAAGGATCTGCAGAATCACCATACAGGAACAAACTCTATGCTGGATTCCTTGCCCCTCCATGCTCTCCTGTTTCACTTCCTTCTTCTTCCCAGCATTCCTCCCAGCAGCCCTCATGTCCCACCCACCTGATGGATTGATTGGTCAAGACTTGCAGTCTCCAGCCTCCTAAATTAAGGCTAAGGATTCACTTCCTGTTGGCCCTATTAGAGCTGGGAGGCTGATCACTACATTCCCCATTAAAGTTGTTGTGTGCACTGACCCCGCCTTCTTACCAAAAGTGGTTTCAGAGTTTCACATTAACCAGGATATTGTCTCTCCTATCTTTTTCATGAAACTGGTCTCCCCCACCCCACCCCCAGACCGGAATATTCTTTATATTCCCTGGATCTGCAGAAAGTGCTCCTCTTCTACCTGAACAGGAGTGAGGACTTCAGAAAGTCCAATAGACTCTTGGTTACCTTTGAAGGTACCCCCAAGGGCCAGCCTGCATCTCAGCAAAGGTTTTCTGAATGGCTGGTCCAACTCATCTCCAACTGCTATGACCAACAAAGAGAACTTGCGTTTTGGGCGGTATAGAAATGTATTAAATAAATAAATAATAAAGAAAGAAATTAAGCCTCCTAGTACTATCAAAGCCCATTCAACTAGGGCTGTGGCCAGCTCTGCTGCTCATTCGTTGGAGATTGACTTTTCTGAAATAAGAAAAGCTGCTACCTGGTCTTCCAACATGTCCTTTGTAAAACACTATGCTTTAGATATCCACTCTGTGGCTGAGGCTGCTTTTTGGTGGGCTGTACTAAAAAAAAATCTGTAATTCCTCATCCTCAGACTCACCTCATTTTAGGGAGAGCTTGCTACTTGCTCGCACATGTTGTGAAGGATACCGGATCACCATTAAGATAAACAGATTGTTCACCTGTAACTTTTGATCTTTTGGTGATCGAGTATCATTAACAACACCCACCCAGCCTCCCCATTTTTCAAATGTACCTGCTATACTTACCTCTTTTGTTTTATGAAGCTCTTTCTACACAGTGGCCATTCAGGAACTGAGCTGGAAAGCGCTCTGCCACCGAAGATACTGAGTGCGCTCTGTATGAGAAGCTTCAGAGCGCTATGAGGAGCTTGAAATCCTCCCACGGAGACTATTGCACAGGTGCAAAGCCCACATTGTAAATGATACCGCATCACCAAAATATCAAAAATTACAGGTGAACAACCTGTTTTTCATTTTCAAGGCAAATGGCATCCAGCAAAGAATCCTGAAGCGAGTCCGTGTAGAACAGCCAGAACTGATCCCTCCTCAGAAACAAGTGGCACTGATTATCTATGTACAGTTTGCTGAATTCTGCCGAGAAGAGAAGAACTATGCAGATGCTCTGAGATACTACACGGAAGCCCTGTCCTGTGTTCCAACTGACAGTAAAGTAAGCATAACCTCAGTTTTCCACACTCAAAAGCACGGATTGTTTTGGTTTTGCGGTTGTTGTTTTGCATCTTTCTCTATGACTTCCTCAATACCCCGCTCTGTCTCTTATGGCAAGAGTCCCTTATGGCTTAGTGGTAGAGCACATGCTTTGCATCCAAGAGGTCCCAGCTTCAATTCCTGGCATTTTCAGGTAGGACTAGGGAAGAACCCTGTCTGAAACCCAGGAGAGCTGCTATCACTCAGAGTATGTAGACTATACTGAACCAGATGAACCAGTGGATCTCATTGAATATAAGGCAACTTCATACATTCATGTATATGTTCATTCTAAGGCCAGATCTATGCCAAGATTAGGCAGCCACAGAAAATAAACTTCAGTGGACCACTGGCGATTTTCAGGTTGACCACCTACCACCTGTTGGTTGCTGGGATTCTTGTGAAGAATACTATTCTGGGTGGACCTTCATTTGATGACCCAACAACTCATTTCTTAAACAGAAATGCCTATTCAGGACCTCTTAATAGTTAAAGCATATCAGATTGTGTTAAGAAATCCTGAGTAGGCATTCTTACTTCGTAAATATAAAACACAGGAATCTATATATTTAATTCTCCTGGGTGTGCCTTGGAATGTGCGTCCCAGCACCCAGCTGATTGGCTGGGCAGCAGACGCGCCTGATTGGCTGAGGCGCACCCAGGAGGATTGGTTGCTGCAGTGGTGGCCCGAGCCAGGCCCGGCTGCGGAGGCAAGGCCCAGGAGGGGGGAAAGAAAGTGGGATGGGGGCAGAAGTGACAGTGGGGAGAAGAGGTGGCTGGGCCTGGAAGCAGAAACTGGGGCAGAAGCGGGGGGGAGAGGTAACTGCCGGCCCCAAAGAGTGCACAGATGCTCTGTGCGGGGTCGGCTAGTTCTGTATTAAAATAACAACCCTAAACCAATTTGGCATTTGTAGCTATCAATGAAAACAACCAAACTGAGAATTGGAATTCAGTGGAGAGAGGGCCAGAGATACCTATTAATCTGGATTGTGATTCGTTGAGCCCATAAGTGAATGGGGTTCTGCGCCTGGGCAGGCACCTCTCGGGCTGACTAGGTAGCTCCTCGCGATGCCCAACTGCCCCTTCGCACGTGCTCCTGCATGCTAAATATATTGAGCAGCTGGGCGTCCTCCATTAGTTTCTGTTTGACCGCCACAGCGTTCAGACCTCGTTTGGGCTCCTCGGTAGACAGGGATTGCGAACTAGAAGTGAGTTATTTGGTTTTGGACTTTGGATACGTTAAACGGAATTGGCTATTTGCTTGACTGATTTTTTGGCTTAAACCGGACTGTTTTTGGAACTTGACTAACTGCTACACGGACTGTATTTGACGAAAGATCGGACGGAAATTTATCATTTGTTCTTTGACCTGGACTGTAATACGGAAAATGCACACGGAATGGAGAATAAAACTACGTTCAAGAGATGTGTGAGGTGTCGGGCAAAATTGCCATCCACTGATCATCACGATGCTTGCTTGTTGTGTCTCGGAGAGGAGCACAACACGGCAGCTTGTAAGATCTGCTGTGCCTTCTCGAAACAAACGAGAACGAACAGAGCGTTGCGCCTTAAAGCTGCACTTTATGAGGATGCCCTCCGCCCGCCGACCCCTCGCCCTGAGGCTTCGTTGGCATCGACATCGACTCCGACATCGATGGCGGAGACACACGGAGCTGTCATACCACAGTCTAAAAGCGTGCCTGATACAGCTTTTAAGAGACCATTGGAAGTCTCTTTGAAGGAGAAGCGTAAGGAGAAGAAGCCTTGTCAAGAGAAAAACGTCGGAGGCTCTGCCAAAAAAAGTATGAAAACTGGGCATAAGCATAAAACCCCATAACCTTCATCGGTGCAAGGATCGGAGGGTGAGTGGGGTACGGAACCTCGTACATCAAGCCCAGTCTCGGCATCGATGGGTGCGAGGAGCACTTGGGACCCTTCGACGCCGAAGCCCTCGACGTCGAGGGCAGAACACGCAAGGGATCCATCGGTACCGAAGCCCTCGACACCGAAGCCCTCGACGTCAGGGGGAGAGCACACAGGAGACTCTTCGACGTCGAGAGCAAAGACTAAACGCAACTCATCGACATCGAGAGAAAATTTTCAGCGTGTCTCTCTCTCACCTGCGCGTACTCCTCAACAGTCCCCATCTACGCCACGGAATTTCGGCAGCCAACGCTCCAATCGGAGTGTGACCTCGGCACTCAGGAGCCTGATGGCATCGGGCCCTAATACTCCTGCAGAATCTACTTTTCAGGGGTTCGTGAGCACCGGTTTAGATGAGGAGGAGGAAGAAGAGGAGGAGGTAGTAAATGTGGAGCCTTGTCTCCCACCTCCAAAGACTCCATCTTTTCCCCCGAGGATTGCAGCCGAAAACTTGCTCCAGTCTCCCTTGGCTATAGTGCCACCGTTGGCGGGTTATATGGATGGCAGTATACGCCACCCCGCTACACAGCCATCACATTCATGTGGGTTCAGGCACTCTCTCTCACACGATTATGCTGAATACCTTAGGTGGAAAGCGCAGCAGCCTGTTCCAGAGCAACCCCGGGAAGAGAGGCTTCCCCAGGGGTCAGGAGACCAGACCACAACATCCAGGGCCAAGACCCTACAGGAAAAACCTAGTGGGAAACGGAAGAGAAAAAGTACTCCTCCACCACCAAGCCCATCATCCAGAGAATCATCTCCTGCGTCAACGCGTGAGGATTTTGATATTGAGGGATCAGATTCAGATCAAGTCAGTGGACAGGCAGAACTTCCATCCAAGGTTCCACCACGCCTTTCAAGGTCCCCGACTGAGGAACTTAAGGCGTATCATGTGTTGATTAGAGAGATGGCAGAGGCCTTAGGTTTAAACTTGCAATTGCCGGAAACTGATTCCACTGACCCGGTCTATAACATGATGTCCAAATCCAAAGCTTCACATCCTATATCTTTGCCCATGATACCGGCTATAGCAAAAGCAGCAAAGTCAGCATGGGATGCGGTGCACTCAGCAAATCCAACCTCAAAGCGCATTGAGAACCTATATCGGATTTGTGAGGGAGAAGACACTTACCTGCTGCAGCACCCGGATCCTAATTCCATTGTGGTTGATTGCGCATCTACATCAAAGGGCGGCCGCCAACACACAACACCTGAGGACAAGGAAGGCAGGAAGATTGATGTATTAGGCCGTAGACTATATGCTACCTCGAGCCTAGCTATTAGGATTGCAAACTACGCAGCATGTATGGCTAGGTACACTCACCTCCTATGGGACAACTTGCTGCATGACTCAACCTCGATGTCTCAGGAGGCATTGCAAGTTAAGCTCCATGAGGTGTATGAAAAGACAACTTCGGTGACTAAGCAACAACTTAGTACTTTTAAACATTTAGCTGAAACTGAGTCTAGGGCCATGGTGACTGCAGTCACCATGCGGCGCTATGCCTGGCTACGCACAACATCTCTTCAGCCAGACATGAAGGACCGTGTTGAAAATCTTGCTTTTGATGGTAAGGGTCTTCTCCATGAGAGCGCAGACGCCACGATGGAAACATTGAAGAAGTCAAAGTTTACGGCAAAGACTTTCATGGTGTCTACCTCAACATCTGGCTCTCGTGCATACAATTATAATAGACAAAGGCCTTATCGTTACCAGGATTGGGGGGATTTCAGAAGGCAGAACAAACCCTACCAGCGATCAAGGGGCTTCAGAAGCAACAATAACAACAACAGCAACAAAAACAAGAACCAGAGTAATCGTAACAACAAGGAGGCTGCAAAGCAGTCTTTTTGATTGCTCTGCCAGCCCGCTGCATTTAAGTACAATTGCCAGGACCACTGCCATCGGCCCTGTAGTTGTCAGCTCAACCATCAGACTGGCAAGCCATGCTATAGCATGGCACAACATAACATCGGACCAGTGGGTTCTGAGGATTGTGGAGACGGGTTATGCAATCGAATTCACAGCTTTGCCCCCGTTCTCAGGCCTGCGTTTCACGAAATCAACACCAGTTTTGGAGGAGGAGATAAGGGTGTTATTGGAGAAGAGAGCAATTGTACCGGTGCAGTGGGCGAGGAGGTTGTCCGGATTCTACTCCCGTTATTTTCAAATACCCAAGCGGGATGGTGAGATACGGGCAATCATGGACTTGAGAGGACTCAACGACTTTGTCTGGACCCGGAAGTTCAGAATGACGACGTTGCAGGAGATTCTACCCTTTCTGGAGCAGGAAGAGTGGGCGGCAACGTTTGATTTGAAAGACGTATACTTCCATGTGGGCATCCAGGAAAACCACCAAAAATACCTCTGTTTTACAGTGGGGGAGGCAATTTACCAGTATGCAGTCCTCCCTTTCGGATTGTCAACGGCTCCGAGGGTTTTTACCAAGGTGGTGGCAGTAATAGTTGCGTACCTTCGAACCTAGGGCCTAGTGGTCTACCCGTATTTGGACGACTGGCTCCTGGTGAGCAAGGACAGACTGTTGTTGGAGACTTAGATACAGATGATGCTCCATCTTCTCCAGGAGTTGGGAGTCAATGTCAACTGGAAAAAGTCAGATTTGACCCCAAGAAAGAAGCTAAACTTCATAGGAGCTGTCCTCGACTTAGAGCTGCGGAGAGCATTCTTGCCGAGGGAGAGGTGCAGTCAGATCATCGCTTTGGCGAATCAATTCCACAACAAACCTGAGCAGAAGGCAAGAGGGGTGCAAAGGCTGTTAGGCTTGATGGCCTCTTGCAACACAACGGTACGTTATACAAGACTTCGGATGAGGCCCCTGCAACGGTGGTTTTTGGACCACTTCCGTCTCAATGTAGACAGTCAAAACATGTTGTTACACCTTCCCAGGGGGGTGCAAACTTCCCTGCAGTGGTGGATGGCAGAGGAGAATCTCTTAGAGGGAGTACCGTTCCGGCCTCTTCTTCCTACGGCATGGTTCACAACAGATGCGTCCCTACAGGGGTGGGGAGAGCACTGCGGCCCAGATTGCATCCAAGGACAGTGGACGCCTCAGCAGGCCAAACTGCATATCAACTACTTGGAGCTGTTGGCTGCTTTTTTGGCGTTGAAGGCCTACGAACCACAGCTCAGAGGTGCTGTGGTACAGATCCAAATGGACAACACTACTGCTATCGCTTATTTGAACAGACAAGGGGGGACGGTCTCACCGACGCTTTGCACCTTGTCAATAAGGTTGTGGGACTGGTGCATCAAACATGCCATGTATCCAATGGCAATTCACATCAGGGGTGTAGACAACCAGCTAGCGGATGCTCTCAGTCAGAGCACTCTGACCAATCAGAGGCACGAATGGGAAGTCAAACGGGAATATGTCAGAGAGATTTTCGATCTCTGGGGCACCCCTTTGGTGGATGTGTTTGGCACAGAGAAGAACAGAAAATGCAAGAGATATTGTTCCCGTGCGGGGATAGGTGCGGGGTCTCTAGGAGACACATTTCAATGCGAGTGGAGCAGGGGGCTCCTTTACCTGTTCCCGCCGATGCCTCTCCTCAATCGAGTGTTAGCGCAGATCGTGAGAGACGAGGCGAATTTCATACTGATAGCCCCTTGGTGACCACGTCAGGCGTGGTTTGCCCTGCTGCTTCGCCTGTGCAGGGGGAACCATTACCGTCTGCCAGCGACGTCAGATCTCCTGCAAATGGCAGGGGGAAGGATACTACACCCGGAGATCGGGACGCTAAAGCTAACAGCGTGGAGAATAAACTTTTAAGAACAATTTTGTTAAATAGTAGGCGTAAGTCAACTAGACGTAGCTACTTGTGTAAATGGAGGAGATTTAAAACATTTGCAAAGCTGAATAAGTTCAGGGCACAGCGGGCATCAGTGCGCCAGGTACTGCTTTATTTAACTAGTCTAAAGTTAAAGGGCCTGGCAAATGTATCGTCGAAAGTGCATCTGGCAGCTCTATCCTCAAGACTCTCAGGATGGGATGGGAAATCAGTGTTTTCTCATCCGGAGTGTAAGAGATTCATGAAAGGGCTGAATAATCTTTATCCTCCACTTAAAAGACCTTTGGAACAGTGGAGTTTGTCCTTGGTTCTTTCAGCGTTGACAGAAAAGCCTTTTGAGCCACTGCATGGGGCTAGCTTGCGGTTGCTAACGCTCAAGACTGCATTCCTAATTGCAATAACCACGGTGAAAAGGGTGGGGGAATTGTTTGCGCTAAGGGCAGACAAACCCTACACCCAGTTCTACCCGCATAAGGTGGTGATGAGGCTTGACCCTAGCTTCCGCCCGAAGGTGGTCACAGAATTCCATCTAAACCAAGAAATAGTCTTGCCAACCTTTTTTTAAAAACCCCAGTCGCCATTAGAGAAGGCACTGCACGCTCTGGACGTCCGCCGAACTTTGTTGTACTACTTGAAGGCAACTAAGGAGTGCAGAAAGTCTTGTAAACTGTCTGTGGCGTATAAGGGCAAGTGCAAGGGGTTGCCAGTGTCTCGGCAACGTATTGCCCATTGGTTGGTGGAACTGATCTTGTTAGCTTATAGGCTGCAGGGGGTAGCACCGCCCAAGACTATACGAGCGCATTCAACTAGGGCTTACTCGACTTCGGCTGCTCATCTTTCTGGAATTAAGATGGATGACATCTGTGTGGCCGCAACATGGTCTTCCCAACAGCCCTTTATAAAACATTATGCGGTGGATTTACACATGGCTCGCCAGGCTGAATATGGGCGGAGTGTGTTGAAGAGGGTGTTGCCTTAGAGGCCATCCTTCTGCACCCACCTCCGAGGAGGGTCAGCTAACTAATCTCCCATTCACTTATGGGCTCAACGGATCACGATCCAGATAAACAGGTTGCTTACCTGTAACAGGTGATCTGGTAGTGATCTGTTGAGTCCATAAGACCCGCCCAGAAGCCATCCCCACTGCAGAAGTATGAACATCATTTAGCAGATTGCGTATGCTGAGCGGTCTGCACAGAAAACTAACGGAAGACGCCCAGCCGCTCAATATATTTAGCGTGCAGGAGCACATGCGAAGGGGCGGTTGGGCGTCGCTAGGAGCTACCTAGTCGGCCCGAGAGGTGCCTGCGCAGGCGCAGAACCCCATTCACTTATGGACTCAACAGATCACTACCAGATCACCTGTTACAGGTAAGCAACCTGTTTAAATTCTCAGGACACTCCCCAAATTGTAGTTATCAAAATTCCACTGCTAAATAGGTTGTGTTTCCATTTTATTTCTAGATAATTCTGGAACTAGCTCATCTGCATTTGATGCAAGGAGACACTGATCAGTGTGAGCATTATTGTGCCCTGATGCTTCAAGATGACAACAGTAGTGAAACTGGAACAATGGTACAGTACTCTTTTGCCTTCCCAGGTTTAAACTGTTATATAGTGGACTAGTAATCCAGTTTGCTAGATCCTTATGGGCCACCATACATTTAGCACTTTGTGTCTACCAGGAGGAAGGAATTTGAAAAGCTTCTGAACTAAAACTCTGCTGCTACTACATTTCTGTGCAGTTCCACTGAACACATAGGGTAAAGGGTCCAGGGATTCACATGAGTCATGATTAGCAGAATCTTTACTGACAGACATCTCAGTGACCAGCAGTGTAGGGAGGCTGGTGGCAGCCTGTGTGCGGCCCCCTGGCTCTGCCCCCCATGTCTGACATCAGATGCGGGGGACATGGTCTCTCTCCCAAACGGGGCCGCACCTTTAAGGCAGGGAGAGTCACTCCGGCCGCTCTGCCAATCCCCGTTTGGGACCGAAATAACACCACCATCCCTGCATATGACCTCAGATGCAGGGGTGCGTATCTGGGGCCGTGCTCGCGGCCCCTGATTGGTGGCAGCCCGGGTTCTTTGAACCCGTTTGCCCAATGGCGGCTCTGCCCCTATCAGTGACACAGACATGCACAAATTTAATATCTATTCACTAGCTAGCATGGCTGCCCTCTTCCTTCTCCCACCATGCATCCAATCCAGCTCCACTGCAGAGCAGAAAGACTTGTTTTTAAAAGCCTTTACTGTCACAGGATGCCTCAGCCCACACTTTAAGAAAATCACTTCCAAAAGAAATTTGATTTTGTACTGGTACTTGTATATGAACTTCTTTGCCCACATCAAGGTTTACGGATGGCTTGCCAGACTACCAGCAACTCAGGGTTGGGACAGCAGATGGAGTTACAGGGATCCAGATCATGGACAGGGATTGGAATTGATGCATGCAGGCAAGCATAAACACAGACACCCAGTCTGTTGCACACATATGGCACAGGCACTCAGGGCTTCTTCAAATGTGATGAGTCACTTCTTTGCAGAACACTTGCATGTAGGAAGAAGTGTTTATCAGCTGTGTGTCGGTTAATATGTGTGACAACAGAAATATTTTGCTGCATGTAGACACTGCATGTGAACACTATGTATACACACAGTGAAGTAGATGTGTATGTTGACAACTGCACTGTGCAGTTTTCATATATGAATGACCTGTGTGTGCTTTACACCTTTTTTACTTCTCAGAAATGCTACCCATGTAAGAAATCAATCATTATTTGAAGCTGCCCTTGATGATCCTAACATCAGGTTCTGATTGCCAATATCTGACACAGGGGTGAGGTTAAAAGAGCCTTTGTTGCTCCAGCTTGCTCGTGAAAGACCAACAGTGGTTCACCCTCAGGGGGATTTCTCTAAATGCATCTTTGTCTCTTTTACAAAGTTTCATGAAAGCTCAGAAAATTTCCCAGTCTCGGTTCTTTACAACGCATTTAACCCAACTGGTCTGTATGTAAAATGTTTATTCTTTTACTAGATGAGGGCAAATCTTATGTTTAGAAAAGAGGAATATAAAGAAGCTATACGTCTCTACCAAACTGTTCTGGAGAAAAGACCAGGTATTTCCGATGAAAGAGTGTGTTTATGTGCATTCATGCAAGAGTGCCTGACAAACTGCAGGTTTTGTGGGTTCTTTGCACCCCATCTGTGGAGTGAGTATTGCTTATTTCAGATTGTTGTACTTCAACAACTTATCTGTGAAAAGAGTTGGAAATATTAAAATCATCTTTGAGGTGATCCATGTTCCTTCACAACCTGGGTTCTGCACCTGCACAGCAATCCCCCGTGGAAGAACTTCAAGCTCCTAGAGGCACTCTTTGGCTCTAGCGAAATGCACATGTGGTGCAACCGTTATTTTCAGCAGGAGAGCGTCATTTTCCTCAATTCCTTCTTGACCACCATGCTGCTCACATTGGGAAGAATTTGCTCTGCTTTTCTCAGTCATCAGCTTTCTTGAAATTGTTTTTTTTTTTCCCCCAGCTTGACTTGGACTAGTTTTTGGCTTCTTCTGTGTATCCCTCTGGCTGGTTTCCCTGGAGATTTTGGCTTCGACCACAGTCTGTTTTCAGCTTTCTCTTTCGTCTCGCCTCTTGTCGCTCTGATGAACATTAGAAAAACTTTCAAAAAGTGTGCCTCCTGCAGGTGTACTTTGCCATAGGACAAACACAATGAGTGTTTAATTTGTTTGGGTAAAGGGTACAATGTAAAGGCCAGTAACATCTGCCTGGCCTTTCCTCACCAAACTGAAAAGAGCTGTGGACTTTGTTTGCTAGCTGCCCTTTATGAAACCACACTTTGGCTGTCCATACCAATGCCAGATTATCTGGGACCATCATCATCATCAATCAACATCCACTAATCATGATTGAGAGCTGCTCCTGATATGCACCGTCCATCGAGTTCAAAGTCAGCTTCGGCCTCAACATATGCTTCTTCCCCTTTAGCTCCTTTCCATAGGGACCATGAGGATTCTACTTTTTAAGAACCCGATGGCGGTTAGTGTCGACTCCCAACGTCGCTGCTACAAGAAGCATAATCGTGAGCATTCCAGGTCTCCGGGATTGTCAAGCACCAAGCACCACAAGATTTATTTCACTTCTTCTACTTTCTCAATGTCAACAAAACTGAAGCCATCTACTCCGCCAACACAGAAGGTGTTGCCCCATACCCTTCACCGTCCACTCTGCAAGGGTCTTTGAAAGCTTCTATACCTTTTACATCCGCTGCATCAACATCAAGAGTGGATTGGTAACTGGTTGAAGGACAGGAAACAGAGGGTAGGAATAAATGGACAGCTTTCACAATGAAAGGAAGTAACAAGTGTGGCCCCCCAGGGATCAGTACTGGGACCAGTGCTCTTTAACTTGTTCATAAATGATCTAGAAGTTGGGGTAAGCAGCGAAGTAGCCAAATTTGCAGATGATACTAAACTATTTAAGGTAGTGAAATCCACAGCAGATTGTGAAGAGCTCCAAAAAGATCTCTTCCAACTGGGGGAGTGGGTGACAAATGTGTTTCAATGCAAGCAAGTGTATTTCCTGCCTGCCAGCTAAGCCAGTTGTCCTGTCTCCTTGCAAAGCATTTCTGCTCAAACTGCTCTAGCATCAAGCTAACAAAATGCATTAGATATGGTCAAGCAAGCAAAGCAATTCCCACATCATCTTGTCTACCTTCTTCCAGGGCCCTTCTTTTCCAGAGGTCAAACAATTTCTTGGCATGGTCAAACATGTTCCTTAGCTCCTCATCTCTTTCAAAGGAGAGAATAACCTACTCAGCCTAACCTACTTCACAGGGTTGTTGTGAGGAGAGACCTAAGTATGTAATACACCGCTCTGGGCTCCTTGGAGGAAGAGCGCAATATAAAATGTAAAATAAATAAAAATAAATAAAAATTAGGGTCACCCTATCTCTAGGCAAAACCTCTCTTATTGGCTTGTGGAGCTCACCTTACTATGTTACAAACAACAAGGGGTTAAGCACTACTTTAAGATCAGGGCACACGCCACTCAAGCCATGGCTGTGTCCACAGCTCATATGTCTGGCATCAGTATGAAGGACACCAGCAAGGCGGACATGTGTTCTTTGGACTTACCTTTTGTTAAGCACTATGCTATGGACATCCGTACAGTGGCAGAGGCCAACTTTGGTCAGGTAATCCTCAAAAAGTTTATCTGAACAGTATCCTAGCGCCCACCTTCATATTGGTGAGCTGCTTAATCACCCCGGTTGTAAGGGAACATGGATCACCTCAAAGATAAGCCGGTTGGTTACCTGTAACCAGCGGCACACCTAGGTAATTTTGGAGCCTGGACCTGAAGAGCTTCGGAGGGCCCCACCACCACCACGAGCCCCCTCCATAAAATTGTTTTGTGGCTTCCAGGCCAACAACCAGGACCATGTTGCAGACGACAAGCTGCCCTGGCCTGGGGCTGCTACACATGCAGCACTTTTTCTCACACTAAAGGTGAGCAGTTGGGAACGTTTTGTACATCACTGCTGCTGCTGCCGGCCTGCGCTTGTTGAGGGGCTGGAGCAAATTTGGGGCTGGGCAGGGCCAGAGCAAGGAGGTGGCAGCAACTTGGGGGCACCAGCAGTGCCAGCACTCCCTGGCTCCCTGGGGCTAGCTTATTATTGCTTCCTATCTGCCGCCTCCGCACCAGGGCCAGGCCACGCTCACCAGCGCCAACTGGCCCACAAGTTCCCTTTGCCTGTAACAGGTGATCTTTCTGGTGATCCATGCTCACTCACAACACCCACCTAGCCTACCCTGATGCTAGGATACCAACACAGTTGTAGTGACTTACCTGTCTTCATCCATGTACATTCCTCTTCACTCATTACAGTGGACGATGAAAATAACGGTTGAGCCACACGTGCAATTTGGCAGAGCTGAAGAGTACATCTAGGAGCTTGAAATTCTTTCACTGGGGATCACTGTGCAAGCGCAGAACATGCATCACCAGAAAGACCACCTGTTACAAGTAAGGAACCTGTTCTCCTCTGTGTGTTTTTAGATAACTTCTCAGTCATTGAGAGCTTGATTGATCTGCTGAGAAGAAGTGGCAAGCTTGATGAAGTGACACCGTTTTTTGAACTGGCCAAGAAGAAATCAACTCGAATACCTTTGGAGCCTGGTTATAACTACTGCAAGGGACTTTACTGCTGGTAAGTTGTAGAGAGCAATATGTATGGATGTCACAGACTTGGGTCCAAACTAGATATGATTTCAGAGATCTATGATAGGATTGAAAATGAATAGCAGACAAGGGAGGGTGGGATTCAGATCAAAACTGTGGCACTGCCAATGGAGGATTCGCACTTTCTCCTTTTCCATTTTACCAGTGAAAACACTCCCCTGCACCCCAGTGCTGCTGTTTTCCCCTGTAGGGGAAACCTCAACAGGTATTACATGGGTACTACTCATAAGCACAGGGCAAATACCATCTTTAAGGGCTTTTGATTTACATCATGAAAATAAGGGGGAGTTAACCCCACTCCCCCAGTACCATGGTCCCAATTGAATTCAAAGTCCCCCACAGCTGCTATTTAATTTAATTTCTTTTCTTTTTTTAAGTACAGGAGATCCTTATCATGGTTCTTCCTCATAGTCTCTGTGCCATTCACACGAATAAGTTCTCTTCTGTAGCTGCACAGAGTCTTGATCTTCCAAGGTTTTGCTCAGAGCTGTCTTCTGCATTGGTCTTATAGGCATGGTGTGTGTCATTTCCCCTCAGTTCTTCATCGACCACTGCAGCAGCTGCTTCATAAGGAAACTGCTCTCTGGTCAGCATTTGTTCCTTAGCTTTTCTTCAGATGCTTCTAGTTTGGTCCTTGAATCCTTCAATAGCTATAACTACATCCACAAGGAAACTCACTGTAGCGGTTTTGCATCTAACAAGAGTCTGTGGCTCCTGTCTGTCCTAGGGAAGTCCTTGGGAATTATATTCTAATTTTTAGAAATCTTTTCAACTTCACAAATTTAATTATTATTTTTCACACATTTAATATATTATAAAATTACTGCATGCAGAATTTCCTTTAACTTAAATAAAGTAATTATTATGTTCTTATACAATGCATAATCCACTTGTGGAATTCTCTGCCACAAGATGTGATGACAGCCAACGACCTGGATGGCTTTAAGAAGAGTTTGGATAACTTCATGGAGGAGAGGTCTATCAACGGCTACTAGTTGGAGGGCTGAGGGCCACCTCCAGCCTCAAAGGCAGGATGCCTCTGAGTACCAGTTGCAGGGGAATAACAGGAGGAGAGAGGGCATGCCCTCAACTCCTGCCTGTGGCTTCCACTGGCATCTGGTGGGCCACTGTGTGAAACAGGATGCTGGACTAGATGGGCCTTGGGCCTGCTCCAGCAGGGCTGTTCTTATGTAAAGTAAAACTCCTTTATTTTTCTACATTCCTGGTAGGAATTCTCGTGTGTCTTCTGGATTCCTTAGCCAAAGTTCAATACGTAGTTAAGGGTGCCTAAACAGCATAAGCACACAACTCTATACTGAATTATTGCCCCCATAAATATATTGATCTGGATCGTGATCCGTTGAGCCCATAAGTGAATGGGTTCTGCGCCTGCGCAGGCACCTCTCGGGCCGACTAGGTAGCTCCTCGCGACGCCCAACCGCCTTTCTGCACGTGCTCCTGCATTCCATCTATATAGTGCGGTTGGGCGTCTTCCGTTAGTTTCTGTTTGACCGCCACAGCGTTCAGACCTCGTGTGGGCTTCTCGGTAGACAGAAATAACAAACTTTACTTATACGGCTTGAAAATTGGTTTTGAATATTGGACAGGATAAACGGAATTGGATATTTGGCTTGTCGGACTAAGTTAGAAGACAGATTGGACTGATTTATCTGGCTTTACCTGGACTGCTAAACGGAATTGGAAACTTGTTTAACGGACTAATTTAGACGACAGATCGGACTGATTCTTTGGCTTTACTTGGATTGTTGTTGAATTTTGCAAATTGCTTCACGGACGGTGTTGACGAACTACAGTTCGGATTGCTTACAGACGAACTGCTTACGAAAAATGGAGAATAAAACAACGTTTAAGCGTTGTGGGAGGTGTCGGGCAAAGTTGCCATCCACCGACCATCATGATGCCTGCTTGTTGTGTCTCGGTGAGGAGCACAACACGGCAGCTTGTAAAATTTGCTGTGCATTCTCGAAACAAACGAGAACAAATCGGGCGTTGCGCCTTAGAGCCGCGCTTTATGAAGACGCACTCCGCCCGCCGACCCCGCGCCCTGTGGATCCGTCGACATCGACTATGGCATCGACATCGGCTGCGGTATCGGGTGCGGGGAGTCACGGAGCTGTCGCAGTACAGTCTAAAACCGTGTCTGATAAAGCTTTCAAGAGACCTTTGGAAGTCTCCTCGAAGGAGCACAAGCGGAAGGAAAAAAGGCATCGACGAGAGGAAAGCGTCGGGCATGAAGGTGAGAAGACTGGACGTAGGCTGAAAACCCCATCACCTTCCTCGGTGCAGGGATCGGAGGGCGAGTGGAATACAGAGCATCGAACTTCAAGCCCGGTCTCGACACCGAGAGCCTCGACGTCGACCTCGACATCGAGAAAGGAACGAAAAGACAAATCATCGGTACCATCACCCTCGGCGCCGAAGCCCTCGACATCGAGGAGTGAGCACACCGGGGTCATTTCGACATCGAGCTCGACATCGACATCGAAGGCGAAGAGCAACCGTGACTCTTCGGTGCCGAGAGAGACTGTACACCGCGTCTCCCTCTCCCCTGCACACACTCCTCAACAGTCTCCCTCGACTCCACGGAACCAGGGAAGCCACCGCTCTGATAGAAGTGCGACTTCGGCACTCAGGAGCCTGATGGCATCGGATCCAAACACCCCTGCAGAATCCACATTCCAAGGGTTTGTGAGTGCAGGGTTGGATGAGGAGGAGGAGGAAGGGGAAGAGGAAGTGGAGTTGGAGCCGGCGCTCCCCCATCCAAGGACTCCATCGCTTTCCCCAAGAGTGGCAGCAGAACCTTTGATCCAGTCACCCTTGGCTGTGGTACCACCGTTGCCTGGGTATTTGGATGACAGCATACGCCATCCAACAACTCAACCCTCGCATACGTGTGGGTTCAGACACACACTCCCGCATGATTACGCGGAATATTTAAGGTGGAAGGCGCAACAACCCGACCCACAACCTCGGGTAGAGAGTCATCCACCTGCAGCCACTGCCCACAGGGAGAAACCAAGTGGGAAGCGGAAGAGAAAGAGCACTCCGCCACCACAGAGCCCATCGTCCAGAGAATCTTCTCCTGGGTCAGTGCATCAGGACTATGGTACTGAGGATACGGATTCTGATCGAGGCAGTGGACAGACAGAGCTTCCACCTGAAGTGCCACCTCGCCTTTCGAAATCCCCAACTGAAGAACTCAAAGCGTACCATGTAATGATTAGAGAGATGGCAGAGGCTTTGGGGTTAAATCTGCAGCTGCCAGATACTGAGTCTACCGACCCTGTTTACAACATGATTTTCCAGTCAAAGGCTTCGCATCCAGTATCTTTACCTATGATACCGACTATATCAAAGGCAGCAAAATCAGCGTGGGAGACAGTGCATTCAGTGAATCCAACTTCGAAGCGCATTGAAAATTTGTATCGGATATGTGATGGAGAGGACACTTACCTGCTGGAACACCCGGATCCTAACTCCATTGTGGTGGATTGTGCATCTTCATCCAAGGGCGGCCGTCGACACACGACTCCTGGGGATAAAGAGGGCAGGAAAATTGATGTGTTAGGCCGCAGGCTGTATGCTACTTCAAGTCTAGCTATCAGAATTGCAAATTACGCAGCGTGTATGGCGAGGTACACTCACCTCCTATGGGACAATTTACTCCATGATTCGACCTCCATGTCCGCGGAGGAGCTGCAAACTAGACTCCATGAGGTATACGAAAGGACGACCGCAGTAACAAAACAGCAGCTTAGTACTTTCAAACACTTAGCTGAAACTGAATCCAGAGCCATGGTGACAGCAGTCACCATGCGTCGCTATGCCTGGCTACGGGCAACATCTCTCCAGCCAGACATGAAAGACAGGGTTGAGAATCTGGCTTTTGATGGAAAGGGTCTTTTCCATGAGAGTACAGACGCTACCATGGAAACACTAAAAAAATCTAAATTTACAGCAAAAACTTTCATGGTATCCACTTCAACAACTGGCTCCAGAGCATACAATCCCAATAGACAAAGGCCATATCGTTACCCAGATAGGGGAGGCTTCAGGAGACAGAACAAGCCCTACCAGAGATCTAGAGGCTTCCGGAACAACAACAACAACGGCAGCAATAGAAACAAAAGCCAAAATAATCGTCATAACAACAAGGAGGCTGCAAAGCAGTCGTTTTGATTGCAATGTCAGCCCACTACACTTAGACACAATTGCCAGGACCACTACCATCGGCCCTGTAGTTGTCAGCTCAGACATCAGACTGGCAAGCCATGCTATGGCATGGCACAACATAACATCAGATCAGTGGGTTCTGAGGATTGTGGAGACGGGTTATGCAATAGAGTTCACAGCTCTACCCCCGTTCTCAGGGCTCCGTTTCACGAGATCAACACCAGTGTTGGAAGAAGAGATAAAGGTGTTATTGGAAAAAAGGGCAATTGTGACAGTGCAGTGGGCGAAGAGGTTGTCCGGATTCTACTCCCGCTATTTTCAGATACCCAAGCGGGATGGGGGGATACGGGCAATCATGGATTTGAGAGACCTCAACGATTTTGTCTGGGCCCGGAAGTTCAGAATGACGACGTTGCAGGAGATTCTACCCTTTCTGGAGCAGGAAGAGTGGGCGGCAACGTTAGACCTGAAAGACGCTTACTTCCATGTGGGCATCCAGGAAAATCACCGAAAGTATCTACGCTTTACGGTGGGGACTACGATTTACCAATATACTGTCCTCCCTTTCGGACTATCAACAGCTCCAAGAGTCTTTACCAAGGTGGTGGCAGTGATAGTTGCATTCCTTCGCACTCAGGGCCTAGTGGTCTACCCGTATTTGGACGACTGGCTCCTGGTGAGCAAGGACAGAAAACTGTTGGAGACTCAAATTCAAACGATGCTACATCTTCTCCAGGAATTGGGGGTAAATGTGAACTGGAAAAAGTCCAACTTGACCCCAAGAAAGAAACTCAGTTTCATAGGTGCCATCCTCGATTTAGAGCAACGAAGGGCATTCTTGCCGATGGAGAGATGCATTCAGATCATCGCGTTGGCAACTCGATTCCACAACCAACCGGACCAGAGAGCAAGGGTGATCCAGAGGCTTTTAGGCATGATGGCTTCGTGCAACACAACGGTTCGTTACACGAGACTACGGATGAGACCCCTTCAACGGTGGTTCTTGAACCACTTCCGTCTCAATGTGGACAGCCAGAACATGCTGTTGCACCTTCCCAGGGGTGTACAGGCTTCCTTGCAGTGGTGGATGAAGGGAGTAAATCTCTTACAAGGAGTACCGTTCAGACCTCTGCTTCCGAAAGTGTGGATCACAACGGACGCATCCCTACAAGGGTGGGGTGCGCATTGCGCCCGAGATTGCATTCAGGGTCAATGGACACCTCATCAGGCAGAATACCATATCAATTATCTGGAGCTAATGGCTGCATTTTTGGCGTTAAGAGCTTTCGAACCACAACTAAGGGGATCTGTGGTACAGATCCAGATGGACAATACTACAGCTATAGCTTATCTAAACAGACAGGGAGGGACAGTTTCTCCAAGACTCTGCACCTTGTCGATGAAGTTGTGGGACTGGTGCATCGCCCATGCCATATATCCAGTGGCGATTCACATCAGAGGGGTGGACAACCACCTGGCGGATGCTCTCAGTCGGAGCACTCTGAACAACCAGAGACACGAGTGGGAGGTCAAGGGAGATTGTATCAGACAGATTTTCGATCGTTGGGGCACCCCTGCGGTGGATGTATTTGCCACGGAGGGGAACAAAAAGTGCAAGAGATACTGTTCTCGTGCGGGAATAGGTGTGGGGTCTCTGGGAGATGCATTTCAGTACGAGTGGAGCAAAGGGCTCCTTTACCTGTTCCCGCCGTTGCCTCTCCTAAATCGGGTGTTGGCACAGATCCTAAGGGACAAGGCAGACTGCATACTGGTGGCCCCGTGGTGGCCACGTCAGCCGTGGTTTGCCCTGCTGCTTCGCCTGTGCAGAGGGCAGCATTACCGTCTACCACCAATGTCAGATCTCCTGCAGATGGCAGGGGGCAGGGTACTGCACCCAGAGATAGAGACCCTAAAACTAACAGTGTGGAGAATAAACTTTTAAACAAAATTCTGTTAAATAGCAGACGCAGGTCTACTAGGCGTAGCTACTTCTGTAAGTGGAAACGATTTAAAGCATATGCTAAGGCGAGTGGATTCAAAGCACGGACGGCGTCTGTGCGCCAGGTGCTGCTTTATTTAACTAGCCTGAAAGTGAAGGGCCTAGCAAATGTATCATTGAAACTGCATCTGGCTGCTCTATCCTCGAGACTTCCGGGGTGGGATGGAAAGACAGTATTTACTCACCCCGAGTGTAAAAGGTTCATGAAAGGGCTGAATAATCTCTATCCTCCACTTAAGAGACCTTTGGAGCAATGGAGTCTGTCTTTGGTGCTTTCTGCATTAACGGAGAAACCCTTTGAACCATTACATGAGGCTAGTTTGCGGTTATTAACGCTAAAAACTGCATTTTTGATCGCAATAACTACAGCGAAAAGAGTGGGGGAATTGTCAGCGCTAAGGGCGGACAAACCTTACACACAATTCTACCCACATAAGGTGGTGATGAGGCTGGACCCTAACTTTCGTCCAAAGGTGATAACAGGGTTCCATCTGAATCAAGAAATAGTCTTGCCAACCTTTTTTAAAGATCCTCAGTCTCCTTTGGAGAAGGCACTGCATGCTCTGGACGTGCGTCGTACACTGCTATATTATTTGAAGGGGACTAAGGAGCACAGAAAGTCAAATAAACTGTTTGTGGCCTATAAAGGCAGGAACAAGGGGAGGCCGGTGTCTCGGCAACGTATTGCCCATTGGCTAGTGGAGCTAATCTTGTTGGCTTATAGACTGCAGAATGTAACGCCGCCAAAAACTATAAGGGCTCATTCTACTAGAGCCTACTCAACCTCGGCAGCTCATCTGTCAGGGATTAAGATGGATGACATCTGTATTGCTGCAACATGGTCATCGCAACAGCCGTTTATAAAACATTATGCAGTGGACCTGCGCATGGCGCGACAGGCGGAATATGGGCGAAGTGTGTTAAAAAGGGTGTTGCCTTAGAGGGCATTCTTCTGCACCCACCACCACGGAGGGTCAGCTAACTAATCACCCATTCACTTATGGGCTCAACGGATCACGATCCAGATAAACAGGTTGCTTACCTGTAACAGGTGATCTGGTAGTGATCCGTTGAGTCCATAAGACCCGCCCAGAAGCCATCCCCACTGCAGAAGTAGATTCATCAATTGGCAGATTGCGCATACAAGGCGGTCTGCACAGAAAACTAACGGAAGACGCCCAACCGCACTATATAGATGGAATGCAGGAGCACGTGCAGAAAGGCGGTTGGGCGTCGCGAGGAGCTACCTAGTCGGCCCGTGAGGTGCCTGCGCAGGCGCAGAACCCATTCACTTATGGACTCAACGGATCACTACCAGATCACCTGTTACAGGTAAGCAACCTGTTTTTAGCAAGACGGATGGGTACTTTCAAAACAGCTAAATCTCAACTGTTTCCTCCCCACAAACAGGCACATGGGGCAGCCCAATCAGGCTCTGAAGTTCTTCAATAAGGCTCGTAAGGATAGTGACTGGGGCCAGAAAGCCCTTAGCTATATGATTCAGATATGCCTCAATCCTGACAAGGAGATAATCGGTGGAGAGGCTTTTGATAACCAAACTGGGGATGCAAGGTAAACCGAAAGTCCTACAATGGAATAGAAAAATCATATTCTTAAATAAGATTAACAACTTGAAGGCTTTCTTCACATTCTTCTTCCCCTCTAGATATACTTAGATAGTGCTGTGCCTTTTCCGCCTTCAGACTACATATGCAATCACAACTGAAGGAGAGAGAGAAAGCCCACTTTGTCTACAGTACAATCTTGTTCACCCAGATGTTTCTCTTATTGTTCTTTCATGTTAAGACTGTTAAAATGTTTAGATTCCATGTTAAGATTGTTTTCTGCATGTGTGTTGGATTGGTTTTAATGACTGATTGTATTTATTTTGTCAACGTATATCCTGCTCATCCAATCATGGTTCTTGTCATCATTGAGTGATATGGACGAATGTATACATGCAAATGTAAACATTATCTTCTTAATGTTATTTTGTATTGATATTTTATTTTTGTCATGATTTATGGCCAAATAAAATGTGCTGCTACTGGTAGTTACAGTACTAGTGAAACTGAGCACCATAAGTGTTATTTGGTCATGTATTATTTGCATATAAAGAAGTTATGGACTTTGAATCGGTAGTGGAGTCTAACAGATGGTGGGTGACATGGTGCACAGTCTTTAATTGATAAGGACCCTCTGGGGCTGCTACACAACTTTAAAAGGTAGCTCCAACAGAGTAGCAACAGGGCCGCAACAGAATGACTTTAAACCACTTTTGGACAGCAGCGCAGCTCTCCTTCCAACTGAGGGAGCACTGTGCTGCTCATAATTCCACAACAACCCCATCACAAAACTGCCAAGACTATCTTTTAAGTTGTGCAGGAGCCCCAGTGGGTCCTGGCCCTTGAGGGAAAACTGCACATTATGTTGACTGGTAAAAACAACCCTCAAGATTTTCTTTGGGATCCTCACTGCATTTGCACTACAGCACATGGTTTCTGCACCTGTGCAGTAGCCTCACTAGGAAGCTTCCAAGCTACTTGTGGCACTCCAGCTCTGGCTCCCCCCTGCAAACACAGCACAGTTAGAAAGAGGCAGCTGAAGCGGGAAGCAGCGAATGCCCAATTTTTCTCCGACTGCCAGGCTTGCTTCACTGCCTTGCTTTTCTGGAAAATTAACAGCGAGAAACTACATAAGAAATAGTGGCCTACTTTATTCAGCTACTTGTAGAGCTCTCTGTATTGCCAGAGCCAAAACCTTTATCCTGTGGAGTCTAAAAAAGAGCACCTAATGGTGCATCAGGGAAGTAACTTGCCTAGGGAGCAAGAGGTTGCTGTTCAAATCCCCGCTGGTATGTTTCTCAGACTATGGGAAATGCCTCTACCGGGCAGCAGCGATATAGGGAGATGTTGAAAGGCATCGTCTCATACTGCACAGGAGATGACAATGGTAAACCCCTCCTGTATTCTACCAAAGAAAGCCACATGGCTCTGTGATCACCAGGAGTCAACATCGACTCGACGCCGGCATAATAACCGGACCATATTTTCTTAGTATAGATCGTAGGTTATTCTAGAAAGCACTGGGAGCTCAAAATTCAACCTACATACTCTGTTTGACTTAATTATTCAGTAGCTGCTGCCAATGAAAAATATTTACAGTTGCAGTAATGGATTGCTACAGTCACCTTATTTGTAGAGGATTCTCAACAGGCTGCTGAGGAGAGGGAGGAGGAGATGCAATTTGGCAACAGGATAGCATGTATGAAACTGCCTTCTTTCCCTCATTCTTATCTCTGTGTAACCTGTTCAAATAGCTGCCTGTAAAATCAGCAGCTTGCTTGCAAGCTTCTGCTGGGTTCACAGCAATTTCCTGAATTAGGGTTAATGCCTGTGCAAATTATGCCGTGTTTAATTGGTCTGGAGCAATCTAAATCAGATAGTAATCCTGATATTATAGAATACAGGAGAGATCAGTGATACTGTTTTAGTATCACCCAGTACTTGATAGTATAGGAAACATCAAACTTTTTCTTTTTCAACAGTATTCTAAAGGAAAAGAGAGAATCTGAACAGCATGGGATACGTACAGCTGAGAAGCTTCTTAAGGAATTTTACCCTCACTCACAAGAAAGTCAAAATCAAGTGGAGATGTTGCAGAGCTACTGTTTAATGGCCACAAAAGAGAGGTATAATGTGGAGAAGGCCCTTCATGCATTTACAGAAATGGCCCAGAATGAGGTAGGAAAATCAGCAGTGTAAGCAAGTTGGCCGAGTCAGGCTCTGCATAGCAACAAAAACTTTAGTGGCAGGGGCAGTAGCTCTGTGGAAGAGCATGTACTTTGCAAGCTGGGTGGTCATAGGATCAATTCCAGCCATCTCAAGGGAAACTTAGGGAAGATCTCTGTCCAAGTCTCTGGAGAATGGCTATGAGAGAGTGTAGAAACTACTGAGCTAGATGGACCCGTATCTATCTCAGCAGAAAGCAGTTTCTTACATTCACTAGATGTGAATAAGCCTTAAAAGTTGCCTTGCTTGGCCTCATGGCAGAGGATATTGCCTGCTGCTCCTGCTGTTCAAAAGTACTTTTCTTGACTATACTGCTGTCTGTTCCTTTAAATTAGGGACTTGGGCAGAGATGGGCAGGAATGGTGCTCAATGGGTGTGGTTAAAGTAGAAAATAAGTCCCCCACCATGTTATGTACAAGCCATATAATGAAGACCATATAACAAATTAGTTTAGTATCATTTTATCATCAAAGATACCCTCAGCCTGAGATAGAACAAAAGTTCAACCAAATATGACAATTGGAAATTGTCAATGCGATGGAGAAATAGTGAAGTCCATTGTATGGAAAGTAATGTAAAGGTCGTTCACATAATCATTGTTGGGCTTGGGAGGGAGGGGAAGGGGAAGGTGGGGTTTAACCCACCTTCCCCACAGATGATCCAGGACAACCTAAGCAGTACCACGCACATGATCACCACCAATGAAATGCTCCCCAGCCCCTGGGAATACTACAATGCACTGAGTGCAGAGCATTGGGGGATTCCCTCATAGGTAGGCGCTCTAGGCTCCTGTCTCTGTGTCCCCTTGGGCTACATGCAGACTGAGGAGACACATGATCCTGGCAGTCAGGTTAAGGGCGCATTTGCACCCTTAACCTTGGTTAAGAGCAGGGCTTAACGGTAGGGTTAGGCTGGGCGGGAGCGCCAGGATCCGCGTGGATCCCAGCGCTCCACGTGGGCAGCCTAACCCAGGCTGGACTGCCCTGGCCTGGGTTAGGCTGCTCATGACAACAGCCTTATTGTCTATTTCAGACAAGTCCACAAATACACAACAGTGTAGCTGTATTTTCCATTTCGCTCTTAGTCTTTAGAAAGTGGAGAATAATCTTAGAAAAATTCCATCAACTTGACAGCACTACTTTTTGCCTTATTGGGATGTCACAGTAAGTTGGTCCTCTTAGTAAATTTTCTAGAAGAAACAGAGGTGGCTATACACATCATTGCATTCTGGAGCATTTGGACTAATTCTGTCATGTTTATGGAACTTTTCTAAGATTATTCTCCACTTGACAAAGACCAGGATCTAAACAGAGGTCACCATGTCACCGTTTTGTTTTGTGGACTTGTTTGAAATAGACTATGGGGGTATGTGCACGATCTACTGGGCAGGTAGGGGGCGGGCTTCACAAACCTTGCCTTCCCCGCACATGATCATTGTTTGCTTGGTGGGAGTGTGGAGCATGCTCCCACACAATCCCGGCTACTCCGTGCAGTGTGGAGCAGGGAGGATCACTCTGAGGCTGGGACTCGTCCCAGTCTCTGGGTAGTCCACAGTGCACTGTGCACCAAGTGCAGTGCACTGGAGAATTCCCACAGGGGACGGGTGCTCTAGGTGCCTATCTCTATGTCCATGTGAGCTGCAAGTAGCTTGTGCTGACACATGATCCCGGCAGCTGGGTTAAGGCAGCCGGGTTAGGGGTGCATTTGTGTCCTTAACCTCGGCTAAGAGCCAGGCTTTGGAGCAGGGTTTGGTGCCACGGGGCTGCCGGGATCCACATGGATCCCAGGGGTTCTTGCAGGCAGCCATACAGTATATGGCTTGGCTGCTCATGAGAACAGCCTCTATATTTCCATACAATGGACTTCACTATTTCTCCATTGCAATACATTTAGTTTTATCAATGTGATCTCCGATTACCATCTTTGGTTGAACTTTTGTTCTATCTCAGGTTGAGGGTATCTTTGATAGTATAAAACTATACTAAACTAATTTGTTATATACTCGCCATTATATGGCTTGTATATAACATGGTCTTCAGGTAGGGAGACATGGGATCTTATTGGTTCTGAGTTGCTTGATATAAAAGATATAATTTTTCTGTGCTTCAAGTAGGACAGGAGAGACTGCAGTACCTACAAAAGATGTCTTCAACTTGTACATTCTACATGTTATGTATAGATCTGGATAGTGGTTCCATCATCCATAAATAGTGGGTTCTGCACCTGCGCAGATCAGCTTCAGGTAGAATTCGTTAGCTCCTCGCGACGCCAGCAACCGCCTGTTGCACATGACTGTAGTAGCCTCTAGTGGCGGTTGGGCGTCTCTGCAATCAGTTTCTTTCTGACCGCCATTGCGTTCAGTTCTTGGAGATAGTTGCTCCTCGAAGAAAGTTTGTTTATCGTTTATCTGGACTGCTGAACTTGGAGAATGGACTTTGACTACTCTTTCATATACTCCTTTGGACTTGGCTTTATTTCAGATAATTTGGCTTGAAATTTGCATACGGACTCGGCTTCCCTCACGGACACTCCTTTGGATTTGTCGCACTCTCTGATTTCCCCCTCTGACGACGGAACGGACTCGGCTTCCCTCACGGACATCCCTTTGGATTTGTTGCAGTCTCGAAATTTTCCCTTTGACAATGGAACGGACGACTATTCTTTGAAAATGACCGAGAGATCTGGTAAGACAGATGGCTCCGGGAAGTCTGGGAAGGACAAGACAACCTTTAAGCGGTGCACTAACTGCCGCGGGAAGATTCCCTCGACGGACGGCCATGCCCTCTGCTTGTTCTGCTTAGGAGAGCGGCATGACATGAACGCCTGCTCAGTCTGCATTACTTTTAGCAAGCAGACTTTGAAGAATTGTGCAGCACGCCTTAGGGTGTATTTGCTTGAGGAGTCTCTAATGCCTAAAAGAGATACAGAGAATACTGTGCCGGGTCCTGCTCCGGAAGGGCAGTCTAAATCCCCGAAGGAGGCTTGTTCCTCGAAATCGACCGAGAGGGCCTCGACATCGAGGGCTACGGCATCGAAGGCTATGACATCGAAGGCTGCAGCATCGACCGCTTCGACCTCGTCCGCGTCAGCCCCCTTTTTAGCGACCAGAGGAACACCACAAGAGAAAGCACAAGGAGAAGCTTTCAAAACAGGAGCCGCCTCCAAAGAAACAGAAGCAGCTAGTGCCGGTTCCGGAGCACACTCCCTTGCCTTCAGGTCTGCAGAACTATGTCATCCCTCGAAGGCGGGCAGCTTCCTTGTCCCCGGAACCGACACCTCATCAGTCTCCACTGACTCCACTGTCTCGACATCGAGGTCACTCGGCGTCAAGGGAGAACAAGCGAGAGACGGTTGCGCCTTCGATACTGACTCCTCGACACCGACGCCACTCGCCGTGGAGACCGGCGTCTACAGCCTGCACTGCTCCGGAATTGACAGTAGCAGTTATTCTTGACACTGAACTCGATATTGTTCCAGACATCGACGTCGACATCATGCCCGATGTCGACCTCGGCGTTGTGCCCTATGAAGAAGAAGATTCAAGGGTTATACAATTGCCAACATCTGGGATGGCCCCTGTAACCACACCAGGGCAGAGGGAGCTTTCTCCCGGTAACAGGCTGATGCACATGCTTACTTCAGAGGAAAGTACACCAGCTACCTACACCTTTACTGGTTTTAATGAAGGAGACAATAATGTTCTGCATATTCCAAAGACGCCCTCTCTGTCAGCGAAGGCTACACCTGTAATGGGTCTCCTACCCAGAGATGGTTGGGGAGATTCAATTACAATAACTCGTGAGGAATACTCCCTTTACAAGAGATGGCTAGAGGAAAGAGGATGCTCCCCCCCCCCATTAGGGTGGACAGCACAGAGGCGGCTGTGCAAACTGTCATGCAAGCTGCGAGGACTGAAATCGCAGTACAAACTGCAGTGCAACCAATTATTCCTGTGCAGCGGGCGGAGATGGCCATCCAAGCCTCTGTACCGAGACCCACTCAACGCACGGTATCGCTTCAGGCGTATTTACCTCCCAGACCGGAACTCACGCTGCTAGCACAGTGATCAATTTCGTTGCAAACTGATGTGCCACTTGCGTCTACACAGCCGTTACGCTCTGTTCGCCACCAGGCAGCAACGCAGACAGCGAAGGAACCGGTTAGAGTGACCTCTACAGCTGTAGGCAACTCGTCGGTGTCGTCTAGGGAAGATGATGAGGATGAAGATGTTGAGGAGGACTATACCTCAGACTCAACTGAAGGTGATCCCAGAGACCCAGAGACTCCTTCACTCCCGGATCCGGACTCGGATGTGGCAGCAATACCATCAATTTCTCCAAATGAAGAAATGAAAGGTTACCATCAGCAGGTAGCTGAAATGGCTTGAGTGCTGGGTCTACACCTCAAGGAAAACACAACTGACCTGGAGGACCCCATTTATAATATGATGCGGGCCGCCGCAGGCCTCCAGCCAGTTTACCCGCCCATGCTGCCACATATTTCAAGGGCTGCTAAGTCGGCTTGGGAGGTATTACAGACTTCAACACCTACTTCCAAGCGACTGGAGGCTCTATATCGCATTCAAGAAGAAGACAATGCTTACCTAGTGCACCATCCCGCTCCAAATTCTCTGGTGGTGGATTGTGTAACAACAACTAAAGGCGGCAAGCGACATACAACACCGGCAGACAAAGAAGGCCGCAAGCTGGACATGCTTGGCAGGCGAACTTATTCGACCGCATGCTTGTATATCAAAATAGCCAATTATGTAGCTTGCCAGGCAAGATTTACGCATTCCCTCTGGGAGGCTTTGTATGATCAGCGCGCGGCGCTGGAGCCAGGAGAGTTTGTCAAGAGGTTCGAGGCAATATTTGTAAAGACAACTGCAGCCACCCGCCAGCAATTGGCGAATGCTAAGCACCTGGCTGAATCCAAATCTCGAACTCTGGCTACTTCTATTATTCTAAGAAGACATGCCTGGTTGCGTGCAACGGGTCTCCAACAAGACATGAAGGATCGGATTGAGACACTGCCATTTGATGGTGCGGGTCTCTTCTCTGACAGAATGGATGACAACATGGAGCAGTGGAAGAAATCCCGAATTACAGCTCGGTCCTTTACTAATTCCAAATATACTGGGAAAAACAGACCTTACAACCAGTATACTCAGTACGGGCAGTATCAAACTCGTCAGGGTTCCTGTCGTCATTCTGACAGGAGGGACTTCAAAAGGCCTTACCAACGTTTCTGCAATAGCAACAGGCGACCCTATTACCCGAGGAACAGGACAAACCAGACTTCTCAGAGTAAGAGGACGCCACAAGCAAAGCAGCAGCTTTGATCTGCCTCTGGGCCCACCAACACCAAGCAAAGTACCTCATCTAACCGAGATCAAGCATTTGAGTACCAGGAACACCATCTCCTTGAACACCGCCAGAATAACCATCAAACTGGCAAGCCATGCCCAAGCATGGCACCATATAACATTGGATCAGTGGGTCCTACGCATAGTTTCAACGGGATATGCGCTGGAGTTCAAGGAATACCCACCGTTCCTGGGAGTGAGATATACTCTGGAAACACCGATATTGTGGGAGGAGGTGCAGAAGCTCTTATTGAAGGGAGCAATATCACCGGTGGTGGGCTTTCGGTCAGACGGGATTTTATTCCCTCTACTTCCAAATCCCCAAGCGCGACGGGGGCATAAGACCTATAATGGATCTGCGAGGCCTGAATCAGTACATTGAAGTGCAAAAATTCAGAATGACAACGTTGCAAGCCATCCTTCCACTCCTCCATGGGGAGAACTGGATTGCAACGCTGACTTAAAGGATGCGTACTTTCACATAGGCATTCAGCAGAATCATCGCAAGTACCTACGCTTCACCACGGGGAGCGAAATTTACCAATACAATGTGCTTCTGTTTGGGCTAGTCACCGCCCCCAGAGTGTTCACAAAATGTGTAGCGGTGATTGTAGCCCATCTCAGGGTACAGGGTGTGTCCATTTATCCGTACTTGGATGATTGGCTTCTGACAGCCGAGACAAAGGAGCAGTTGCTGAGGCACATAGACATGGTGACGAACCTACTGGAGGACTTAGGGGTGCAGATCAATTGGGAGAAATCCTTTCTCAAGCCAGCAAAGTGCCTGCAGTACATTGGCGCAGACCTGGATATGTCAGCCCAGAAGGCATTCCTCCCAGTAGCTCGGTTTTCCCTTCTGCGTGCCCTGATTTACTGTTGTCAAGAGAATCCCATGCAAAGACAGTACAGGTACTGTTGGGTCTGATGGCGTCCTGCATCACCACAGTCCTGTACACAAGGTTACGGATGCGCAAGCTACAGCTCTGGTTTCTGAGGACCTACAAGCCGAGATCTGAACTTCAGGCCAAGTGGGTTACTCTTCCATGGAAAGTTTTGGATTCGCTGAGTTGGTGGACAAAAGAGTCGAATGTGCTCAATGGCATTTGATTTTGCACAAGGGAGCCCGCGTTGACAATGACATCCGATGCCTCCATGCATGGCTGGGGGGCGCACTTGCTGCACCACAGAGTTCAAGGAGTATGGACTCCAAAGGAGAGACTTCTGCGCATCAACTTCCTCGAACTGCTGGTTGTGTTCAGAGCCCTGGTCGCCTTTCAGGGAGAGCTTGTTGGGAAAACTGTCCAGTTACAGATGGACAATACAACAGCCATTGCTTATGTCAACAAGCAGGGCGGAACAGTGTCGATGCGATCTCAGTTATGGAACTGGTGCATCCCGCTCGGGATTTACCCCATGGCCATTCATATCAAAGGCAGCATGAACCGTCTAGCAGACTCACTGAGCAGAGACCTAGTGTTGGAGCAGCACGAATGGGAATTGCATCCGGAAGTGCTGGATCAACTATTCAAAGCTTGGGGCAGACCAAGGGTGGACCTATTTGCGACCACCGAGAACTGCAAGTGCGAGCATTATTGCTCCCGGATGGGAGTCGGACCACAGAGCAAGGGCGATGCCTTTCAGTATCTCTGGAGCCAGGAGCTGTTTTATGCCTATCCACCCACGCCCTTACTGCCCAGGGTGGTGGCCAAATTCCTACACGACCAAACGAGAGCAATAGTGATTGCGCCATGGTGGCCAAGACAGCCGTGGTACACACAGCTACTCAGACTATCGAGAGGGAATTACAGGAGACTCCCTCAGTGGACAGATCTAGTCACTCAAGATCAAGGCAGGGTGGTACACCCCAACCTGTCTGTACTGAATCTCACAGCGTGGAGGATAGGCTTCTGAAGAAGATCCTCCTAAATACCCATAAGCAGTCCACGAGACGAAGCTACAGGGTGAAATGGCGTAGGTTCGCTGCACAGGCTGCCTCCAAAGGCTATAACCCTAGGGAGGCGAGTCTGAAAGCCGCCCTTCTCCACCTGACCACTCTGAAGCAGAGCGGCCTAGCAAACATATCTATTAAGGTTCATATGGCGGCGATATCGGCGCACCACAATGGATGGGACGGCAAGACAGTCTTTACCCATCCACGTTGTAAGGACTTTTTAAGAGGCATCAATAATCTATATCCTCCAGTGCGGCAGCCGGCTGAGAAGTGGAGCCTCTCCTTAGTTCTTTCATCTCTGACGGAGGCTCCATTTGAGCCACTAGTTACAGAATCTCTAAAACACTTGACCCTAAAAACTCTGTTCTTAGTGGTAGTAACCTCTGCCAGACGAGTAAGTGAACTGTGTGCACTTCGTATTGACAAACCCTATACAAAATTGTATCCAGAAAGGGTTGTCATGCGCTTGGATCCTGAATTCTGGCCTAAAGTAGTGACGGATTTTCACCTGAATGCCGATATTGTACTACCTACCTTTTTTAGGGATCCGACGTCTCCCCTCGAGTGGGCGATGCATTTGCTAGACGTTCGACGGGCTCTTCTGTTCTATTTGAAGGCCACAAGTGCTATATGTAAAACACCTCGAATGTTCATAGACCTACAGGGGAAGTTCAAGGGGTGTTCACCAACCCGACAGAAACTTTCCTTTAGGTTGGTGGAGTTGATTAAACTAGCGTATGACCAGCAGGGGGGTCAGTCCCCCCAAAACAATTAAAGCACACTCTACTAGAGCTTACGCCACGTCGGCGGCACATTTGGCTGGCATTTGTTTCACTGACATCTGCACGGCGGCAACGTGGTCATCACATCAGACGTTTGTGAAAGACTACTCTATAGATATACGAGCAGCAAAGGCTGCTGACTTTGGACGGGCAGTTTTAAAGAGGGTGGTACGGTGACTGGCAGATTATGCCCACCACCAGTTGGGTTGCTCGCAATTCACCCACTATGGATGATGGAACCACTATCTAGATAAACAGGTTGCTTACCTGTAACAGATGATCTGGTAGTGGTTCCATCATTCATAACGCCCTCCCTGCCATCCCCACATCTAAATGACAAGCCACTGTAACAGAAGCATCGTACGGCCATGTCGGCCATCAAGAAACTGATTGCAGAGATGCCCAGCCGCCACTAGAGGCTACTACAGTCACGTGCGACAGGCGGTTGCTGGCGTCGCGAGGAGCTAACGAATTCTACCCGAAGCTGATCTGCGCAGGCGCAGAACCCACTATTTATGAATGATGGAACCACTACCAGATCATCTGTTACAGGTAAGCAACCTGTTTTTCCATAATTGTTTTCCCCATAGGTATTTTCCGTGCCAATTAGTTGCAGCTGGCTTCATATTGAGCAGAGGATCAGCTGTTTAGCTCTTTTCCAGCAAGCAGTTGTTTGCCCTCCTACTTCCCTGCTGCTTTTCTCCCCAGGAAGGGGAAGGTATGGAGTGTCAATATCTTTTCCTCCCATAGTTGGGAAAGCAGTTTGGACTAGGAATCATTTTGAGCAAACAACTAGCAACATAGGGGTTAAACAAGTCCTGTATATCTGGGTTCTGTTCCCCTATCCCTGCTCATCCTGATTTAAATGAGTTTTACAACATGTTTAGAAAATCTATAAATTATGGAATTATTTCTGTGGTCTTGTAGTCAAGAAATCAATAGCTCCAAATAGGAAATCACAGTTAAAATCAGGATTTTTTTTTAAATCTGTCTACAATCTATATGTTTTTTCATAGAAGGAAAATGTCCCAGCCATTTTAGCAATGGCCCAAGCATTCATGATTCTTAAATCTACATCCAAAGCCAGGACCCAGCTGAAACGTTTGAACAAAGTGAATTGGTCTTTGACAGATGCTGAAGAGTTAGAAAAGGGTTGGATTTTGTTGTCAGATATCTACTGCACAACCGGGAAATATGACCTTGCAACTGCACTAGTGAAACGGTGTTTACAGTACAATAAGGTAAGAAGAAGGATGCTCATTGCAGTGGACGGAGATCTCCTCCTTTAATTGGGCCCTAAAACAAAAATAACTAACCATTTAGGCATGACAGTGTTTTATACTCAGAATGCATACTGAATTTTGATTATCAGTCAATCAATCAACCTTTATTACGGTCAGAGACCAGCATAAAATATAATATACATATTAGTACTAAAGGGACTGATAGTAAATACGGGTTGCAAATCATAAAAGGTCTAAAGTTAAGAATGATTGCGTTTAAAAAAGACAAATTATAATGGATAAAATGATTACATATATACACATTAATACTAAAAGAAGGAAAAGAGCTAAAAATACTATTTCTATTATAATTTAAAAAAACAAAAACAGAAGAGATAAACAAAAGGGGGGCATAAAATATAAATAAAACTGAACACACCAGATTAAAAATTACAAGAGTTTTGATCAAGGAACCTGCCTTTCTCGATTTGAAATGATTCGCTCTTCCTGAGAATTCTGTTAGGACTTCCCCAAAAAAGTTTTCTAAAAGTTCAGAAAGACCACAGCTATTAAGAAGCAATGAGGAGGAAAATAGGGGGAGGGGCCACAGCACAGACAGTATGTGGTGCCAGGTTCAATCTGTCTCCAGGCAGGGCAGGGAAAGACCCCTGTCTGAAAACCTAGAGAATCACTACAAGTACTGAGCTAAATAGACCAGTTGGCATAAAGCATCTTCATCTGTTCCTAAATCCAGCTGTAGAGAACACCTGCACTGACTCCCTTGCCCTGACTGTTGCTGACACTGAAAGGTATGTTTGGCAAAAAGGAAGGATAGATAGGAGGGAGAAGCATGAAATAAGCAATGCTTATTTACAACCCTTGCTGAAATCCCAAGATACTTTGGCTCAGGTTAGAAACCAAAGATTTGGGGTGGAAATTTTTCCCATACTTTATTTTTGGAAAATTTTCCATTTCTAAAATTTCTCCTTGGCTACTTGAAAAAAATTGGAGATATACTGCAGTGAAGGGAAATTAATATGGTGACGGTGTTTTTCTTTACTGTATAAATGTAAGATAATGTGCCAAATCAGGTCAAAATCTATTCAGGGTATCAGGAAAATGTGCATGGTCATTTTTTTAAAAGAAAAAGAATGCAAATTTTATGTTAATCGGGGAAATTTGCATGGGGAATTTTTCCAAATCATTTTTTTCTGAAAAACCCACATCTCTGATTGCAAATAAGTTCTGACCCTGAAGTAAGAACCTTCTGACTCTCACCTCAGATTCCAAAACTCAGCAACATTACTGATTAAACTCTGAAAGTAAGTTCAGTTCACCAAGATGTTAAAAACTGTCACAAGTATTAAGCCTGGATTGCCATTTTCAGAAATAATTATTTCTGCATTATCATGTTTTTGTTTAGTCGTGCTCTAAAGCTTATGAATGCTTGGGATTTATCGCAGAAAGGGAAAAAGCATACAAAGATGCTGCAGCTAACTATGAATTAGCTTGGAAATACAGTAACCACACAAATCCTGCAATTGGCAAGTAGAAAAATCAATATTTTCATTCAATTTATCTGAATGCCATGAAGCTTAGAGTTATATTTTGCAAGATTCCTTTGGAGTAGAGAGTGCTGGAGTCTATAGTATCTTCTTCATGAAAATCTGTTTACTAGAAAAATGGGTCTGTGCACTAACACACAATGATAGAGAAGTCACAGTCAGCAGAGACACTGCTGTTCCCAAGGCCCCAGACTTTATCTATGTGTTTGTGTTCGTAGCCATGAAACAGTGCTTACAGGTACAGGCTACTCCATACTCTTCAGTGAAGCTGTGCTTCATTGAAGGCAGAAGTCTTTATGGATTGAGGAACTCTGTATACACCTTGTAATCCCTTGGTACAAGAAATTGTTTCATCACTGCCAATGGCAACATCCTCACAGCAAAGAACCAACTAAATATGTATGAATATAAATTGTATTAAAAGTGAAACAATCAAATGTATATAGTGATCTTGATAAATGATATGAAGTACATCGATAAGATATAACGACCAAACATCAATAGAAATGTACACATAAGAACAACAGAACAGTATAATATTGTGAACTATGTAAACACAACAGATTTCTGGTATTCTGATGGAAACCTTTGAGGAGGCAAATCCTTGATAAGCCTTTGGGAATGCCATTTATATAAGATGAGAATACTACATTGAATGGACATATGGTGGGAGAAGATTTACGGACTCCCATTAAGTATCTATTATTCAGCACAAAATTAGAAAGAAGACACTATTGACATTTTTTGAAGAACAACTGAACTTTTTTGAACACTTTTTCAAGTTTCACCGGAACAGCAAATATTACCAGAAAGATGTTGTGTTTACATAGTTCACAATATTAAACTGTTATATTTGTTCTTATGTGTATATTTCTGTTGATGTTTGGTCGTTACATCTTATTGATGTACTTTATATCATTTATCCATATCATTATATGCATTTGACTGTTTCACTTTTAATACAATTTACATTCATATATCTAGTTGGTTCTTTGCTTTTGGGTAACATCCTCACAGCAACCAGTTGTGGAAATCTGGCAGCAACAGATATTGAGATGTAAAATACTGAAACAGTAATATTATTTAACTATTCCAGTTGCCAGCAAGACTGTTGTATTCTGTCCTGTAATCTTTTGTATTTTGTTGTTTGTGTGTTTGTCCCCGGGGGGGGGGGGGGGCGGGAATCCTGTAGACAGCGTGGAGGAGGAGCCGGAAAGGAAAAGAGAGGGGAAGTAGAAGGAGAAAATGGAGTTGTTGCTGAATAAATCTTTGGTTAAATCTACATAAGATTTCTTTGTGGGTATGAGGGAAGCAGCTGTAAAACAAATATATATTGAGCCCTTTCTCATGATCGGGAAAAAGGGCTCGAAAGGGGCGAGGGGAGGAAACCTTGAAATGCTTACCTCCCCCGCAGACAATCTCCCTGCCGTTGCTGAGTGGAGGAACACCCGCCCAGATGACTGCCAGCTGCTCCTGGAAGCACAGAGGTTGGGGGCCAGGAGGCCCCCAGAACTTGCCTAATGCCCCATGCAAGTGTGCGGTGCAATATGGGGAGCCTTCTGGGGAGCCTTGTGGCACCAATACACAATCAGTTAGCCAGGGGTGAGACATGTTTGTGCCCTTAACCCTGGCTAACAGCCAGGGCTCCCTACAGAGTTTGCCACCGCGCCTCCCAGCGGTTTACATGCGCAGCAAAGATTGGACTTAGGCAGCCAAGCCCGATCTTTGTTGCGCATGTGAACAGCCTCACTGAATGAAACACGTAAAACGGTTCCAATTTAACAAAACATACTTTTGTGCTAGCTTATAATCAAGATTAATTTGCTAGGTTGCCAATTCTTAAAGTATACCTAACCATAGTATACAGTTCAGTTGTTATACATGGCAATTTCTTTCAGCTGTTTTTGTTAAAATGGTCACAACACTCCCCAGCAAAAGCAATCGGATTTTAATTCACTGGCTGGCGGGATGCACAGCATTACAGCGCCATGATGCTGCACTGCAGACTCCTAAAGCAGCCCCGACACTGTTAAAAATGTTAAAAACCTTTCCACCATTTCCCCCATGGTTGCAAATGGGGGGAACTGTGGAAGTGGTGCTGGTGCTCCCTCTCAGTCTTAATAGCATCGGGCTGTCTTTAGGTGTCTGAGCAACCCAGGGGGCAGTGTTACAGCTCCATAATGTTGTGTATCATGTCAGCTAATTGTCCATCCTTATTACTCCTAAGAAGCCATTACAATTTCATTTTTAGATCATATGTAAGTGAACATTTGATACTAAGCAGGACCCTAACCTTCCTTTCTCTTCCTTTAGGATTTAAGCTTGCTTTCAACTATCTAAAAGATAAGAGATATGTGGAAGCAATAGATGTATGCCATGATGTAAGTTTTACAGAGGTGCACAGTTAGCAAATAGTGCTATAGATCAGTGAGTTTCACATTTTGGATCCCTGAGGAACATTTTCCTTATTGATTTAACTGCGAAGAAACCTAGTGGGTCTCCCATAGAAAGCCAGTGCTTCTGGGTGCATTCTACGGCACACCCTCAGTTTGTACAGAGCCCTGGTCTGACCTGCATGAGTGTGCCGGCCCTTTCCTGCAAAGGGAGATCTTTAATAATGGGCAGATAGTCTTTCACAATAGTTTGTCCATATATAAGTCATCTCCTCATTGAGGAGGAGGATAAACTTTGGTAGGACCCCAAGACTCCTAGGAACACAGTTTCATAACCAACTGTTGCTGTGTATAGTATGAGGTGTGCTGTTGTTGTTGTTGTTTTGTTTTTAAATGCTATTCATTAATTTATTCTTTATAATAGGTTCTGAAAGCTTGCCCAGATTATCCAAAAATTAGAGAAGAAATTTTGGAAAAGGCCCAAACAGCAATTAGACCCTAGAATGGGTAATGATATAGTCTCCTGCGCCATCTAAAAATATGTCAGTCGAGTTTGAGAATAATACCATAATCTTCAATAAAGATTTCTGTACATTTTAAAACTCTCTAATTGGTGCCATTATTAAAACCAACTATAGAAATTAAAATCAGCCCTAGCACTCTGCCAAAGTGGCTTCTTGGGAAGGAAAAGCTGTGATTGCTGGTACAACACATCCTATTGGGCTTTTGTTTGGCACTGTCTCCTCCTCCCCCCACACCCACCCACATTTAGCAAGACATGTGCAGAGCCTTGCAGTTTGCCAGTCACCAGGAGTGACTTGAGTTGCCTCATCCTGCCACACAGATGAGCAAACTATTCAGGGAGAGCCACAAGACAATATTGGGCAGGTCTACCTTCAAGGTCTATCAGAACCATGGTGCAGTATTTCCCAGCATACACAGCACTGCCTCCATCCCCATCCCAAGGTGACATGCGCAGATACTTGGAGGCTTCTGAGTCTCGGACAAGTAGAAGCAGAAGGGAAGTAGTCTGTGTTTATGTGTTCCTCACCCCTCACAGGGAGAGGCAGTGCATGCTGTCTCTGCTTTCATAGGATCCTGGAACCTTGCTGTGGAAAAAGTGTCAGAAAACTGAAGCAGGGATTGGTTGCCCACCCTCCCCTAGTCTTTCTTTCCAGGGCTGTGTCGTCATGCTCTGAATGCCTTATATATTTAGAACCGTACAATTCACTCACCTAATGAGGGAACCATGTATGCTGAATCCCCTCTTCATTCATAGTGATCTCCAGGCAGCCACTGCTGGAGAACCCTATATGTGGACCTACAGAGTCTGGAAAGCAGACCCTGAAGAGTCTCAGCAGCACCTAGCAGTGTGAAAAACATCTAGATGGCATCCAGGCCCCTTGATAGGATTTTGAAATCTACGGCTGTAATGTGAACCAAATGTCAAAGCATGTACACTGCCTTCAATGCATTACTCCACTCACTTTGATGGACATGAATCAAGCATTCTTTATTACGGTCATAGACCAGCATAAAGTATAAGGGTGCTTACATATTAAAAGTGAGAGTAGATAAAAAGTAGACAGGCTGATTGCATACAGTATGGTACTTAAGGTGCTTAATAATACTAAAAATAGTAGAAAATACATCAGGAGCATGAGGGCATAAGAAGCCTGAAAAGTTATAAAATTCATAGAAGTGCATAAAAAGGGATGGGAGGGGACAAAAATTGATGTAAAAAAAGATTAAAAGACATGAGAAGACAAAAATACATAAAAACCTAAGTAATAAAACTGGATAACGGCCAGACTATAAGGCTCTAGTTCAACAAAAAAGGGAGGAGCGTAAGCATTTCTATTGAATCAGTATTGAGTGAGCAAGTGTAGAGCCTGCCTTGAGTCACCAAGGGTCAGCTAAAGGCTGATAGGACTCACTGCCCACCATCCACCGATTAATGTGTTAGGAATTATCTCTGGTAAGAGATACCCTTCTAATATAGCGGAGTGCACAGAGGCACAACACAGTGGAGTCTGTCCAGGCATGCTTGTTTGCTGAGAGCAAAATAACTTGGAGCCAGTTCATAGTTTCAAATCAATATATGGAGTATTTATTAGTGAACTCCATTCTAGATCGTAAAGTGGAGAGATAGGATCTCTAATCTACTGTAGCTAGCTAGCTGGATGCAGAGGGATAGATTCTGCATCTCTGCACACATGGTGCAGGGAGAGAGGAGCATGTGTGTTGCAAGGGAGATGAAAGGGAAGAGGAAATGGCAAGGAAGGAAGGAAGTCCCTGAGAGTAGCAATCTACATACCAAAGGGATAGCATCAGAGCAGAAGAGAAGGGATGACCAATGTCTTGACCTACCTAGCTCTCTGACTCACTAGTCTGTCCCCCTCTGTCATTGAGATATGAGACAGTGCAAAGTCCTTCACTTCCAACAGAATGCTGGTCGCAGCTGCACAAAGCCTGGCAGCACTCGATGTGATGGCAGGCTTAGAGTCAGAAAGCAGCAAGGAGCTGTAGAACTGGCTCGAATGTCCTGGATGCTTGCATAGCAATGGAAGAATGAGGGAGGCACGAATGTCTCTATAGAACAAACAGTAAAGGAGGACATGCTCGGTAGTTTCAATATGCCCTGAGCCACAAGGGCATAATCAGCCATAGAGAGCCCGTGTGGTGTAGTGGTTAGAGTGCTGGACTAGGACTGGGGAGACCCAAGTTCAAATCCCCATTCAGCCATGATACTTGCTGGGTGACTCTGGGCCAGTCACTTCTCTTTCAGCCTAACCTACTTCACAAGGTTGTTGGGAGGAGAAATGTAAGTATGTAGTACACAGCTCTGGGCTCCTGGGATGAAGAGTGGAATATTTAAAAAATGTTTTTAAAAGTTAAAAAACAAACAAACAGGGAGGTGGGATTTGGTGGCATTGTTTTACGTTGTTCCACTCCTATCTCTCTGGCAGATTCCAGATCGCATCACTTGGAGACTGTTGTTCGGCTAAGTGAGAACTGAAGTGTGGAGTTCCACAAGGCTCCATACTGTCTCCAATGCTCTTTAACATCTACAGGAAACCGCTGGGAGAATTCATCAGGAGGTTTGGTGCTGGGTATTATCAATATGCTGATGACACCCAGATCTACTTCTCCATTCTGTTCTCTTCACGAAAGGGCATATCTTCCCAAAATGCCTGCCTGGAGGCAGTAATGGGCTGGATGAGGGATTACAAACTGAAGTTGAATCCAAATAAGATGGAGGTACTGACTGTGGGGGGACAAGACCTGAGAGATGGTTTAGATAAGCTTGATCTGGATAGTGGTCCTGGATATTCATAACAGTGGGTTCTGCGCGTGCGCAGGCCAGCTTCAGTAAGAATTCTATAGCTCCTCGAGATGCTGGCAACCGCCTACTGCACGTGACTAGCACCATCTAGCGGCAGTTGGGCGTCCTCTTATTCAGTTTCTTTCTGACTGCCGTTGTGATCAGACTTCGGAAACGCTTGCTCCTCAGTTACTAAAACAAAACTTACAAAATACCTACGACTCTCTGGCTATGACAAAAGACTGAATTGACTACTCTTCCGGATATTGTTTTCAACTTGGTGAACCGTGAACTCTACGAAAAAACTCATAAAGACGCGGACTGTTTGACCACTCTACTTTCGTTTTCCCTCTCGGCGTGTTCTCAATCTCGGCTACCCTCCTCTCTGACTCCGGAATGCCTGACCTTCCTTTACCAAGCTCCAAACGGACTCCTTTGCAATGAGCGCCCCACAGGGTAAGGAGAAAACGACTTTTAAGAGGTGTTCTGAGTGCTGGGGAAAACTCCCGTCTACGGATGGCCATGACCTCTGCCTTTTCTGTTTAGGCGAGGCTCATGATACTTCAAAATGCCCCATTTGCCTAACATTTAACAAACAAACGCTCAAAAATCGTGAAGCGCAGCTAAAGGTGTTCCTTATGGAGGAGGCGCTGATGGCTCGGAAAGACACGCCATTGAAACCGGGTCCTGCTGCTCATTTGCAGTCCAGTATCCTGCTGAAGCCTAAGACAGCCGCAGTTGGCCGTCCCTCGACATCGAGGGCATTGACGCCGGGCGCTCCGGCATAGACAAAACTGGCTGTTGCTTTTTAAAAGCCTTCGGAACCTTCTGCAGCCGCAAAGAGGGGTGCTGCCACGACACCGAGTAGCAGCCCAAAGAAGAAGAAGCGCAAGGATAGACACAAGGAGCTGAGTCATCCTTCGACCTGTACCCCATCGCCATCGGGGTTGCAGACAGTTCTACCGCCACGACATCGAGCGCTCTCTTTGTCCCCGGCATTGACTCCTCGGCAGTCGCCTTCTACTCCGTTGTCTCTTCAGCATGCTGTGCCAGGAAGGGAGAGGGAGAGCATCTCGGCGTCGAAGGTTGGCGACCAGTCGACCTCGAGATCCAAGCCAGCATCGTCTCAGACAGAATGTTCTGCTCCTGCCTCAACGCACGCTAAACCATTGACGTCGACAGCGGACTTCCTTATCGAAGACCCGACAAAGGTATCGATTGTCTTGGACACCGTGCTTGATGCCGAGGCTGCCGATGCCGAGCCTATGGAGGAGGTTGTGTCTTTCAACCAGGAGACACCACCTCCCCAACGCAGATTGACACGCTTGCTGGAGTCGGAAGTGAGCGCACGCTCTACAGGAACCTTTACTGGCTTCAGTGTCTTCGAAGGTCCTATTCCCAAGACTCCTTCTTTCTCTGCTACCACTACGCCTGTGATGACACATACCAACTGGAATGATGCCTGCGCCATCCCGAGGGCGCAATACTCCTTGTTTACTCAGTGGCTTAATGAACGTGAGCTTGGGGCTCCAAACTTTACCTGCTCTGATTCTGCCACACAAACGTCTCCATATCCCACACGTCAGGTACATCAAACTGACTCTGTGATTCAAACTTCGTCATGCTTCCCAGAACTCCGCTCGGTGTTATTCCAAGCGGACTTCCCTGGAGCGCTGTTGCGACCGCCGCTACTGGCTCACCCAGTGGCCACTCAGACTTCGACGACCCTAACTGGGCAGCCTAGGCCACAGCCTCTGGTGTCCACAGTTCTTGGAGACTCGCCCACGCGTAATGCACCTGCGCGCCGCTCGCCTAGGCGGCAGTCGCCCATCCCTGTACGACATTCTCCACACCGACATTCGCCCATTCCTATCTTGGAAGATGACAGTGGCGATGGGACTGACTCTTATGAGTCCGACACCATGGAACCGGACCCAGGGGATCCTGACGAACCAGAACTACCAGATCCGGGACTTAATGTGGCTGTTGTTCCCTCTGCATCACCCAATGAGGAGATTGAAGGCAATCTCTCCAGTGCAGTGGGCACAGGGACAGTCGGGGTTCTACTCCCGGTACTTCCAGATCCCGAAAAGGGATGGGGGCATACGTCCCAGCATGGACCTAAGACACCTGAATCTGGAGCTACTCGGGGCCTTCAAGGCGCTACGAGCCTTCCAGCCACACATAGCAGGTCAGGTGGTCCTGCTGCAAATGGACAACACAACAGCCATTGCTTACGTAAACAAGCAGGGCGGAACAGTGTCGAGGTCACTCTGCAACCTCAGCATCCGGATCTGGGACTGGTGTATCCCCCAGTCAATTCATCTCATCGCAATTCATATCAAGGGAACACACAATTGCCTACCAGATCATCTGTTACAGGTAAGCAACTTGTTTTTCTGGAAGGGGTTATACTCCCCCTGAAAGATCAGGTACATAGCTTGGGAGTGCTACTGGACCCAAAGCTCTCCCTGGTTACTCAGGTTGAGGCAGTGGCTAGGAGCGCTTTTTATCAGCTTCGGCTGATACGTCAGGTATGTCCATTTCTAGAGGCAAATGATCTTAAACAGTGGTACATATGCTGGTAACCTCCAGGCTTGACAACTGTACTATGCTTTATGTGGGGCTGCCTTTGTATGTAGTCCGTAATGCGGCAGCCAGATTGGTCTCTGGGACAACACAAAGGGACCACATAACACCAGTTTTGAAAGAACTGCACTGGCTGCCGATATGTTTCCAGATGAAATAAAAAATGCTGGTTCTTACTTATAAAGCCCTTAATGGCTTAGGTCCAGGCTATTTAAGAGAGCACCTCCTTTGTCATAAACACTGCTGCCTGTTATGATCTTCTGGAGAGGTCTGGTTACAGATGCCACCAGCTGATTTGGTGGTGACCTAGCACCGGGCTTTCTCTGTGGCTGCCCAAGGGCTTTGGAATATGCTTCCTACTGAAATAAGAGCATCTCCTTCTCTGTTTGTTTTCAGGAAGAACCTCAAGACTCTCCTGTTTCCACAGGTTTTTAATTAGAATTAATTTTATTAATTTAAAAAAATCTTTTAATATCTATTTTATTCTATTGTTTTTATTGCCATGTATTTTAATTTGTGACTTCTAAATATTTTAAATTTTGTACACCACCTAGAGATGTACATATCAGGCGGTATAGAAATATGGTTGAATAAATAAATAATATTGGTGAAGAGTGATACCAGAATAGGGACCCACCAGTCCAGATTATTTTTAACAGCCTCTGGCAATATAAGGTCCTTCCTTGGAGCCATCCCCTGTCTTAATTGGGCAACTAGACTGTGGATCTCTGAAGTTGACACCAGAGCCCATGCTGGAGTATCTTCAATGGCACAGGCAGGGCTTCTGCAATCAGCAGCAGGGTCTTTGTAAAGGCCATGAAAGTATTTCTCCCAGAACCCTGGGTGAATGTGACAATCCAGGTGGTTTGGCCCGTAGCTGGGAGAGTGCTTTGTGAGATGCCAAAACATGGTAGAATCTTTGGATCTAACAGCCTGAATGAGCCCCATCCAGGCATCTTTTGTGACATCTCTTTTCTTACAAGCCAGTGGGAGTTTGTACTGTCCTTTCTGCTGAAGGAGATTCTGCGCAGCCAAAAGTCCAGAACTAGATGTATAGACTTGATAGGTGGTGGCAAGGGCTTTGGGGTGGGGGGCATTAATACAGTCCTTGTCATACCACTGCTTGGAGGCCTGCTGGCGCTGTGCATGTGGTTCACAGTTCTTACGAGAGAAGAGCTGCTGTAGTTCCTGGACTAGGACTTTGTAGGACTCCAAAGGTGCACCAGCAGGGTTGTTAGTAGGGATGAATCTGGATAGTGGTTCCAACATCCATAAGGACTGGGTTCTGCACCTGCGCAGACCATACTTCGGATAGAATTCTCTAGCTCCTCGCGACGCCCAACCGCCGGCAGCGCGTGGCTGCAGTACCCTTAAACGGCAGTTAGGCGTCCCCTTTCCTCAGTTTCTTGTTGACCGCCAAAGCGATCACATCTTCAGGAAACTTTGCTCCTCAGAGAGATTACTGAATAGATACTACGACTGGCACGGACTTTTACTAACCTTTCGAACAATCCTTGGCTAAGACAAACTGATCTAATAATATTTAAACAACAACAAAAAGATGCGGAACGGACGATGGTTTTCCCCTGGTGAGCAACTCGGAATGGACGATGGCTTTCTCTGGCAAACGACACGGAACAGATGACGGTTTTCTCTGGCGAACTACTCGGAATGGCAACGGACTTCTCTTTGGTAAACAATTCGGACCCAAAATAGGTCTAACTTGTTTGGCTCTCCATGAGTTTAGTCAAGGAAATGGCAAGGGAGAAAACCACCTTCAAAAGGTGCCGCGATTGCTGCAGGGAAATCCCTTCAACAGACAGGCATGAGATTTGCCTATTCTGTCTAGGAGAGGCCCATAATATTTCTAGATGCTCCACATGCTCTACCTTCAATAAGCAGACTCTGAAGAACAGAGTGGCTCGCCTTAAAGTGGCGTTAATGGAGCAGGCATTGCAGTCTGAGCATCGTGGGGCCTTGGACTCGAGACCTGCTGTGACGCAGTCTAAAGTATCGGAGTCCGCGTCATCTAAAGACGCCGTCCTAGCTGCTTCGACATCGAAGAAATCGACACCGAGCTCCTTGACTTCTAAGGTTTCGACTCCGGCTGCAGCCGAAGCCATTAAGAAACCGGAGGGGACCCTGCCGGTTCAGAAACGAAAGAGCTCGACACCAAGCATGGGGCCGAAAGAGAAAAGATTTAAGAAGCACCGGGCAAAGGAGATCATGATTGGCTCCGAACGCACACCTTCCCCTATGGGACTTCAGACCTATCAGAGCCCTCGGCGCCGAGTGGCCTCACTTTCGCCTGCCTCTACTCCAAATCAGTCTTCATTAACGTCTAGATACGCATCAGCAGAACCATCAACGTCGAAATCGGCATCGACGTCCAGACACAAACCAGCATCGACACCATCGACGTCGAAATCGGCATCGACGTCCAGACACAAACCAGCATCGACATTGAAACCAGCAAAGCCATCGACGTCAAAAATGACCCCGATGCCGAAGATGGCTACAACAGAGGCTTCGACATCGGAAGCAGAGTTGACCTCAAATATACCTGGGACAACGATGCTTATAGCAGAGGCTACGAGGTCAAAGACAATATTGACATCGGAGGTGGAATCGAATCTTTATGTGCTGGACGAGTACACAGAGGAAGCAGCGATCAAGACTGACCTCGGGACCGACACAAGACAGTATGAGACAGTGGCAATAATCCATGAAGATGAACTCGAACTGATACCAGACCACGACGTGGACTGTGAGGTTCAACCTCCAACACATGACATTAATGAGGAGGACACTCTCCACCGCATGCTACACCCTCCACATATACCTTTCAGGGATTCAGAGACACCACTCCAGTCCCGAAAACACCGTACTTCACATGTCCCTCTACTCCTACAACAGGCCTTCTACCCCAGGGAGGGTGGCGCAATACCTGCACCATCTCCCCAGAGGAGTACTCTCTCTGCCAGTTGTGGCTGTCTGAAAGAGAACAAACGCATTCACCGAGGGTGTTAAAGGAATTGGCAGTGCAAACTACCGCTCCTATAACTTTACAAAGGACAGTCTCACTGCAGGCCGATTGGCCCGCGGAACCGGAAAAAACTATTAGGAAAATGAAGTCAGTTTGCCTACAAACTACACAACTCCCTCAAAAGGAGGCACCATCTCTAAGGTCTGTTTTGCTCCAGGCGGATCTGTTAGATCGCTCAATTCCCACTATTGGGGAGGATCTCTCTTCACAGTTTGGGGGCAACATTCCTCCTACTTCACTGCTGCGTCCCACATCAGGAGATGATGATGATGACCCAGATGGCTACTCATCAGACACAACGGAGCCTGACACTCCAGAGGAACCCGTACTTCCTGATCCAAGTGATGATGTTGCAGCAATCCCTTCTATTTCTCCAAATGAGGAGATGAAGGGATACCATCAACAAATTGCGGAGATGGCCCGTGCCCTTGGCCTGGATGTAAAGCAGAAGACACTGGATTTAGATGATCCAGTATATAATATGATGAACAAGGCAACGGGGTTACAGCCGGTGTATCTGCCAATGTTACCTCACATATCATGGGCGGCCAAGTCCGCTTGGGAAATTCTCCAGACATCGACACCGACCTCCAAATGGTTACAAGTTTTGTACCGTGTCCAGGAGGAGGAGAATGAGTATTTGATTAGACATCCCACACCAAACTCCTTGGTGATAGACTGTGCTACGACCACTAAAGGGGGTAAGCACCATACGACCCCAGCAGACAAGGAGGGGTGCAAACTGGACATATTAGGGAGGCAAACCTATCGACTGCTTGCCTATCAATAAAAATTGCGAACTATATCGCTTGCCAAGCTAAATACACCCACTCGCTGTGGGAACTTCTTTATGACCAACGGGCATCTTTAGATCACAAAACATTTCTGAAGAAATTTGAAGCTACCTTCTTACGTACAACTATTACAACAAGACAGCAACTGGCTAACGCAAAGCACTTAGCGGAGTCTGAATCGCGAACTTTAACATCTGCAGTTGTTTTGAGACGTCATGCCTGGTTAAGGGCTACTCAACTACAACAAGATATGAAAGACCATATTGAGGTTTTGCCTTTTGGAGGAAAAGGTCTATTCTCGGATGACACAGATACAACCATGGAGCAGTGGAAAAAATCCAAATTGACGGCACGCTCCTTCACGAACCAGAAATTTAATTCTACTCGGTACCAGTCATACCAAAGGTACCAACCCTATCAAAAGAAGCAGGGTTATTATCGCCAACCAGAATGAAGAGATTACAAACGCCAGTACCAGCGCTACAATCGAAGACAGTTCCAGCCACGGAACAGGAGTAACCAACAAGGCCACAATAAGGCGACCCAGCAACCAAAACAGCAGCTTTGATCTATTACAGAGCCCACTGACCAACAACATCTCGGCCTCGGTTCCCTGCGAGACATTCAACACCAACAAGAGCTCGAGGAGAAAGATTACCTTGACGCCTGCCGGAAATCCCATCAAACTCGAGCATGGCACCGCATAACAGCAGACCGATGGGTTTTAAGAATAGTTTCGACAGGCTATGCTATAGAGTTCAAGGAGCTCCCTCCATTCCAGGGGATGAGGTTCACACCAGACACTCCTGTCTTGCAGGAAGAGGTGCAGGAATTACTGCGGAAAGAGGCCATATCACCAGTTCAGTGGGCTCAGGGCCAGTCGGGATTCTATTCCCGATACTTTCAGATTCCGAAGAAGGATGGAGGGATTCGTCCAATAATGGACTTATGCTGGCTCAATCAATACTTTGAAGTGCAAAAATTCCGCATGACAATGTTGCAAAGCATCCTTCCCCTGCTTCATGAAGAGCAATGGATTGCAACGCTCGACCTCAAGGATGCATACTTCCATGTAGGCATTCAGCAAAACCACCAGAAGTATCTACGCTTCACCTTAGGGACGCAGATCTATCAATGTTCTGCCATTTGGGCTAGTGACGGCACCAAAAGTGTTTACAAAATGCATGGCAGTCATTGTTGCTCACCTAAGGGTACTCGGCCTGTCAGTGTACCCGTACTCAACGATTGGCTCATAACAGCCAAATCCAAGGGGCAATTAATCTCCGACATAGAGATTGTGAAATCACTATTAATCGAATTAGGGATCCAGATCAACTGGAAGAAATCTCATCTGACCCCAGCACGAAGCCTACAGTACATCGGAGCGCGTCTCGATATGCTGCAGCAGATGGCGTATCTGCCAGAGGAGCGGTACCTACGCATATGCACCCTAGTGCGAAAATTCCAGGTGACACCACTACAGAGGGCGAGGACAATACAGGTTCTTCTGGGCCTGATGGCTTCATGCACCACTACAGTACCCTATGCGAAGTTAAGGATGCGCAATTTACAGCTTTGGTTCCTTCGTCTTTTTCGTCCAAAACGCGATCCACAGACCAGACGGCTACTACTACCACGAAAGGTTCTGCTATCGTTACATTGGTGGACAAGAGAGGCTCATCTCTTGGAGGCCTGCTGGCTCTGTGCATGTGTTTCACAGTTCTTACGAAAGAAGAGCTGCTGTAGTTCCTGGACAAGGACTTTGTAGGACTCCAAAGGTGCACCAGCAGGGTTGTTAGTTAGTAGGGATGATTTTATGCACTGCAGGTGGTCAGAGGCAAATAACTCACTCAGTGTTTGATCCAGTGTGGGGACCATTTGTTTGTTTGTTTGTTTGTTTTACATTTTCTATCCCGCTCTTCCTCCAAGGAGCCCAGAGCAGTGTACTACATACTTACGTTTCTCCTCACAACAACCCTGTGAAGTAGGTTAGGCTGAGAGAGAAGTGACTGGCCCAGAGTCACCAAGCTAGTCTCATGGCTGAATGAGTATTTGAACTCGGGTCTTCCAGGTCCTAGTCCAGCACTCTAGGCACTACACCATGCTGGCAATGCCACCACAATAACACCACACAATAACACCACGCTGGCAATTTAGCGCTGCCATATGCTTCTTCCACCAATGGTATGGGGAAATTATAATGATTCTCTGGTGAATGAAGGGCTTTAAAAGGAGCGAAATCAGGAGATGATCACTGTCAAATTTGGGGGTAACCTCAGAACTCTCCACCAGAGGGAGCAGGTTCCCTGAGGCAATAAAGTAGTTGATCAGGCTCATTCTGGAGCCAGCCAGATAGATAAACTTAGCAGGATGGTCATTTTCAGGTGAGTCATTCAAAATGCAGAGGTTAAGTCTGGTGGTCATTAGACCCGCATGATTTGGCCTGTGGTCCTCTGAAAGGTGGATAAGAGGGAGCAAGTCTGCCTCAGGGTTAGGTGGATAGGTCCTCTGTTGAGTGTATAGGGTATGGTCATCAGGACCCAGCCTAACCTTGAAATCACCACCCATCACCACATATGCATTAGGAATGGAAAGGAGGAGGTCTGCTGCATAGTTGTCCAGTTCATCCCACATTGATCTGACCTGTAACATCCTCCGTTGTGGAGGGAGATAAATGTTAATTATCAACAGTTTGCAGCATCTGAATTGAATCAAAACTGCCATAGCATATTGCTTGAGTGGTGGAAGCGGTTTTGAGGATGCGTGTAGAGAGGTAGCGATAAGCACACCCAAGCCTCCTTTGTATCTGCCACGGCCTGCCCCAGGTATGGCTCCAATTGTATATAAGTGAAATCCATTGAGTAATAACTCCCCAGTTGTCCAGGATTCCTGAATCAGAATAATATTATGGCAGGAGAGACAGTGTCTGAAGAAGATGTCTGAGACAGAGGAACCCCACCTGGCGACATTCCATGATAAGAGGACAATTTTACACTGGTCTTTTGGATGTCATTGTGTGGAGCTGTGAGGTAGAGGTTGTGGGAGGGGATCCTGCAATGTTGATGGATCCACACAGGATTGTTGGGGCAAGCATAAGTCCTGAAAGGAGGTAGCAGGTGGAACACTTACAAGTTCCTGGACACCCACCTCTGTGGACATTGATCCTCCCTGGCGATCTTTGCAGGGTGGGTAGGAGGTTCCTGTGGCTCCGTCAAATCAGCTGGAGAGACTGACGCAGTAAAGTTATCAGAGAGGGGGTCACTGTCAAGGAGAGTTCCTGGACCCATGCCTTGTTTGTCGATGACCTATGGAGTTACAGAGAGGGCCTGGATCGATGGGGGCATGACCCCTACCTCTGTTGATCAGCCTACTTCCAGGCATGTATGCACCTGTTGTTGCTTCTGAGGCGATGACTGCCCTGAAGGAATCTCGTCCTCCGCAAGGTTGTGGCTCAAATTGCGGGGCAAACAGAGCTGAGGGAGTGATAGACTCTCTGGGACATCCGGGGCAGATTGTGACTCATTGCATTGTGGAGATGATGTGAGAGAGGCATGAAGACCCTCCCCTGAGGTGGCTGTTTCATATGGGCTGGCTGAGACTAGCAGTGCAATCACTTTGTCAAAATGTGGGTTGCTGGCAAGTAGCATACCTGTCTTGCAAGGCAGCAGTCTCTGGTAGGGGTCCCTTGACTGCTTCGTGACTTGGGAGGGTTGCAGGTATGAGGGAAGGTTCTTGGATGCTGTTGGACGGCATGGGTGCCTTTCCCCCCCAGGGTGGGTTCCACCTGGGCACCTGCCGGGGTGTGTGTGTCTGCAATGTGGGAGGAAGATTTCATGATATCTGTGATGTCAAATAACTGTAAGGCTCACCCACAAGTTCCGGCAGGTCAGTCACTCCAACAAGGCAGGCTTGTTGGAGGAAGGCCCTGCATTATCCATTTCACTACCACTTTCAAAACTCAAACAAAGGTCTGACAAATGCACCAACAATTTTCTTTTAGTCTGAGTATGTGTGTAAGTAGCAGAAGCTTGGCGTGATTTTGGAGCCGAGTAGCTGGAATCGTTTGAGATTGCTTTTGAGAATTGACTGTCCATGTCAGAGTCTGAATCTGTGCGTGTGACATCCTCCTCATGCCCTGATTGCAAAGTTAAAGCCAGCAGGGGTTTAGTATTGTTTTTTATTTCAAGCAATTTATCTTTAAGGTGATTCGATTCATTCTTAATGGCTTTGTGCAGTTGGAGTTCCCCAGTCAAATTGGCAGTAGCTTGCTTGGCTTTGCCACAGCTAGGCGTATCAATTTTGTCACTAGTGCTGCATTTTGAAAGGTTAGAAATAGCCTTCTCAAATGTGGACGAACAGGCAGAAAGAAGTACGAGATTAAGCCAATGTTTTCTGGTTGTGAGTTTGAGTGGTAGGACAGAGAGTGAGCTATCTCCTTGTGGTTTGTCCATCTATCATGAGCACTACGAGGAATTTCAAGGACACTCTGATTATTTTGTAGCACTCGCCGAAAGTTTGGCTATTAATTCCCAAGAGTCCTGGTGACATCTTATGTAAAGAAGTGGAGACTGATGCAAAGGGAGGGGCTGGTCGAGGGTTAGTGACAACATGCTCTGATGAGTTTTTAACCCCTTTGTGGTCCTGGGCTATAAACTGATCAAAAGCCTGCCTCAGACTGTCCAGTGTTTCAGTAATACTGTTTATCCACCTGAGAATGGTGATTAAGGATCCTGCTGAGATAATGCAGGCATCACTGAGTTGTTGAGTGATGAGATCGAATGGGGGCAGGATGCATAGCTGGAAAGTGTCAGTCCTCTGTCTCTCCAATTTGGAGAGCTGCTCAGAGCGGCACTCCGAGACGGCTTGGATCCACTTTGCATGAGTGCATCCAATTGCCAGCTTGCATGAAGCAGCCTCCTTGACTGAAGAGGAGGTGGCCTCCGTACCCAGAGCCATAAATCTGTTCTCGGCACTCACAGCGTCTCCCACTGCCACCTCTGAGAAGGGGAGGAAGGCATTGATCTTGATTTGTTCCTTCTTTCCAATGCATCCTCCACTGTCGCCATCAGGACTTTTGCTGGCAGGGCTTTTGTGAGATCTTTTCCTCCAGGCCCAGGCCAGGGGACCAAGTTGGAGGCAGGAGCTCATGAGTTGAGCTGTTAACTGGTCGCCATGTTGGCTGCACCCCTCGATGGGCATCGCAGACCTAGGTCAAGAGTCATATCCAGTAACACTAATAGGGAGCATAATAATAACTGACCCTTATATGTGGCGATATGTTCAAGTTGTGCTTTATTTATCTATGTTCATAAATAATTGCTGGGCAGGATAGGGGATGTTCAGAAATTAAATTGCTCTTAAATCAGATATGTTCAGAAAAGTGTATTATGGAAAGCAGTGTGTGCTTAGCTTTCCATTCCTGTTTAGTTGCATTATGGTCAGTCTCTAGGTGTGGAAGCACCTTTGTACAGGGGAAGTCTCCTAACTAAATTAGAGCTAAAATGAGATCAAGGGAGGGGAAAATTTCTTAAGTTACTTCTCTGAGCTTGAACTTGCCTTTAAACATTCAAATCTGTTTAATCCAAACTTTCCCCAATTCAAACTTTCCCCCCAATTGTACAATTTATGGACACTGTTGTTCTTAATACCATTCATAAATTCAAGAGGCATGATCTGGCCAATGTTAAGCATTTTTACTTCCTGCTGATTTTAGTTGTGGAGAGTCAAGCACATGCTCAGCTTTCCCTTTAAAATCAGTGGGCTGTAAAAGTACTTAACTTTGCCTGGATGATACCCAAAGTACACAAGAGTTGAATGCTACAATTGATACTTAACATTCATACCTTCCAATTCATTGCCAATGAGCACAAATGCTTTGGCGTTAGATGCTGGCTTTCAAACTCTGTCTTTTCAGTTGAGTGTGCTGTTTGACCTCTGTGTTCAGCCTGCACAAACCCCCTCATGTTTTGCTCAAGGAAAATCAGATGGTAGCTTCAGGGGCCCAAAGCTGCTGACAGAGAAGCAAAGACTGTTTTCTGTACATCAAGGGGATTATGGCTCCCAGGAGCCTCAAATAATGCCGTTGGAATTTTACTGCTGAGAGGCCCTCGAGCCTTAAACCAGGCTCCAGAGTTTCTGCATTCATGCATTTGTTCTGGATGCACATGTGCTGCTTTGGCTACTACTGTAGTTTTAGGTGGGCACGTTATTAAAAGTTGTTTGTTGCCACCTGCGGCGTTTACACTAGAACTCAGGATCAAGCTGTAGTAAAATTGTAAGTGTTCAACACAACCAAAAACATAATGCATGATGTCTCCCTCTAACTGTGGCGTTTATGCTGATGTGGTGTTTCAGCTGGGTTTCTGCCATTTTCCAGCCTTTTTTCCTTACTGCGGCTTTTACGCCGATGTGGCCTTTGTGACTAAAATTACAGTAATCAGTTTTCTGTTTTGAGCACTCAGCACTGTTCAGTATGCAGAAAAATCACTGAGTTCATACAAACCAAGGGCTCTTCCACACATTACCCAACAACAAGCCGGGGTTTGCTCTGAAGGGAACACAGAGAGGCAGCCGGTTTCAGTCTCTCTGGTGAGTAAGCAATGTATTTTCAGATACTTGTTCACCACTGTCACACTTTACAGTTTTAGGTGCACAACTGCAGTGTCTTAGACATATTCCTGAAAAATGTAATGCAGGAAGTGAGCATAGCAGCCAAAGAAATTTGTAACTTATTGACAAAGTTATATTGACAAATTTGCAGGGCCACATTGATGGGGTGAGTGGATCTTCTATGCAACATTTGATCTGTGCTGAATAGGTTCTGTGACTGCTTCAGCACATACTCATTATGTCCAAGTTCACTACTGTGCTTTCAACCCACTTTTGGAAGATTTTCAGGGGCCTGATTAATCTGAGATATTTTCTGAATTGCAATGCATATGCACAGCCACTTTGCACATGGTTACCTGTTGGGTTTTTTGTTACCAATCATGCATTGTGAGGGGGCTGGCTGACTAGTTTCCAAGAGCAAAACTAATTTTTCATGCCATCACAAGCTACTTAGTTGTGGGTTGAGCTGTGGCTTGCAAAATTGCAGGTACTGCTGCAAATGAGTCAGTCAACCCACCATGACAAATATATTAGCCCCTATTCTTTTCTGTCTGGCCTAGCTTCTGAGTGGAAAATAGTAGTTGGTGAAAGGGTTAAGAACCTCTTCCCAAAGCAGCTTTTCTAAACTAAAACCACCTCAAGACTGATATACACAAGACTGAATGCAATGTCTAGTTGAATACAATTCTCTTCTCTGTCTCTCCACTAGGTGGGGATGTCACTACAGAAAAGTAGAACTTTAAGTTTGATTTGTGCAAATATTAACATACATAGAAACCGTATCACTGAAGGATGCATTGTGCATGTGGCCACACTGAGTCATATTTGCCTCAAATAATGCATGTTTTGGGGAGAAGAAATGGAAACTGAGTAGTGAAGAATCATTGCCTCACTTCCAATTTTGATGATTCTGTGTAGTACTGGGTGGGCCACCCTCTATGCAATCTGTAATTGGTCATTTTAAAATGGATTGCTTAAGAAGGCATCTGCTGGATGTCCAGAATCCATCCAATTTTTGAATGATCAGTTACAAACTGATCAGGCTTCAGTGTCTGTATGCATCCAAAGTCATCTTTATGGGCCTAGAGAAGCTCACACTATGCCCAAACTAGACAGCTTCCACCCCAGCCCCTCCCATTGCATTAAATACTGGAGATGGGGGAAAGGACACAGAGGGTCATATGAATATTTGATGCTGTGCTATTCTGACTTTGACCATTGGTCCACCTTGCCCCATCTTGACTGCTGTGATTGGAAGCAACTCTCCAAGACTGCAAGGACTGAAAACAGAGATTTAATATATTTAATATATGAGTGAGAGAGAGAGAGAGAGAGAGAGAGCGCACTGATTAGTGACAAATAGGCACACACATAAGGATTTTTTTTCCTTTAAAGGTATCAATCCCACAAAATGACTATAGTTTTCACTATATTGAGAAGATCCACCAGGCACAGTATTTCACTTACAATAGGTGTATTATACTGGGACCATCTGGACCCAAGGACAGGAGGACGTTGAGAAATTCCACCGTGATTTCAAGAACTTCCACGCCACCATCCAACCAAGCCTGGACCAGTCAATGCAGGTTTCCGTTTCTGGGCATTACAATGCAACTACATGTTGGGCATATATGCCCCACCCTATACATATGCATGGGAATACCACCTACCTCTATGCATATCAACTTGCTTCAAGCTTCCACCCAGCACACACCACACTTGATCCATTGTCTATAGCTAAGCCCAACAATACAACCATGTGTGTCCAAGCTCAACAGACAGAGATTCACAGCTGAAGAATGTACACCAGGTATTCCTAAAATCACACTAGCCACCCAACAGAGTTAAAAGGCAGGTTGATAAGGCCAGACTGGTAGGGCCGTGCAAAGCTTCAGCGGGCAAATCCATTTGGATGAGATTCAGCCCACTTTGGCCACTGAAGCTTAAGAACAGCCCTGCTGGATCAGGCCCAAGACCCATCTGGATCAGGCCCAAGACCCATCAGGCCCAAGACCCAAAACAGCATCCTGTTTCTCACAGTGGCCCACCAGATGCCGTAGGAAGCCTACAGGCAGGAGTTGAAGGGATGCCCTCTCTCCTGCTGTTGCTCCCCTGCAACTGGTACTCAGAGGCATCCTGCCTTTGAGGCTGGAGGTGGACTGTAGCCTCCGACTAGTAGCCGATGATAGACCTCTCCTCCATGAAGTTATCCAAACCCTTCTTAAAGCCATCCAGGTTGTTGGCTGTCACCACATCTTGTGGCAGAGAATTCCACAAGTGGATTATGCGTTGTGTGAAAAAATACTTCCGTTTGTTGGTCCTAGATTTCCTGGCAATCAATTTCATGGGATGACCCCTGGTTCTAGTGTTACGGGAGAGGGAGAAGAATTTCTCTCTACCCACTTTCTCCACACCGTGCATGATTTTATAGACCTCTATCATGTCTCCCCACAGACGTCTTTTTTCTAAACTAAAAAGCCCCTGGTGTTGTAGTCTTAACTCATAAGAAAGGTGCTCTAGGCCCCTGATCATCTGGTTTGCCCTCTTCTGCACCTTTTCCAGTTCTACAATGTCCTTTTTTTAGATGTGGTGACCAGAATTGTACGCAGTACTCCAGGTGTGGCCGCACCATAGTTTTGTATAAGGGCATGATAATATTAGCTGTTTATTTTCAATCCCCTTCCTAAGCTTCAACTCTGAACCAAACTGGAAGACTTCTGGCTCAGTCCAAACTGAAACAACCATGACCAAATCAGGCTAATTCACATCCAAAGCTATTTGGCGACTTTGCCCTTTCTCTCCCACCATCGTTTTAAAGCGTGTGCATGTACTTGGCAACTGAGGATGCCTCTTCATGCATATGATGAAGTGGCCTGTAGCCAAAAAAGCATATGCTGAAATAAATGTGTCTTTAAGGTGCTACATGACTCTGTATTAAGTATCATCTTGATTAAACAGGGGTTGGTTTCTTGTTAGTATTACTGGGATAGTGTACAGGAAGCACACTGAACATTTGGACAGTGTTACTGATGTCTAAGTCTTATTTATCAATATAAGCCAATAAATGTGTGCATGTGAGTGAGTGTTTACTATTTGGGATCCCTGGAAAATGTGCTGGAATGAATGGAGGTTGAGTAAGCACCCTTCTGTACTTTGGAAGCTCTCGTGAATGATTCAGATTACCCTTTTGCCATGGATCCAGCAAGGAAAAGATGCATAACTACAGGCTGGTGTAATTCAGCCTGGTGTGATTATATTAATTTCAATCACAATGGCTTCCCCAGGGGAACAGGGTTTTGGTAAGGATTGACACATTGCAAGAGCACTGTTGCACAAATTCCAGAATTGCATGAATGCAGTTGCTCGATGGTACAGTTATGGGCATGGCCAAACCATCACATAATAGCCTCACCATCACACAAGTAAGTTTATGCCATTTCCAGCATTTGCGCATCTGTGTGGATGCTCTTGTTACAAGCATGCAGCAGCTCTCGTGGTGCCAACAACACCTGAGGGATGCTGTGTGTGGTATGTATTTATTTTTTATTTTAATTTTTCTACATTTATATCCTCCTCTTCCTCTGAGGCGCCCAGTGCAGTGTACATGGCTATATTTCTCCCCACAACAGCCCAGTGAGGTAGGTTAGGCTGAGAGAGAAGTGACAGGCCAAGAGTCACCCAGTGAGTTTCATGGCTGAACAGGGATTTGAACTCGAGTCTCCCTGGCCTTAGTCCAAAACTCTAACCATTACACCACACTAGCCCCCACATCAGCCAATGATCTCATGCTCTCTTCCACAGAAAAAAAATATGTTTCTCTGGAGAGAAGGAACAACTGTCACAGCAGTTTAAGTTCGTAGTGCAGATACACTCATTTTGGCCCCCACACGGCTGCTCTTTCTGGCCATTGGCTTCTATCCTGGAGCATCCTGCACTTCCAACCTCTGACCACTAGAGGCCCCTGAATCCTTGCTTGTGTTACTTGGTCCTGCATATTTAACCTGCTGCTGGGCCAGACAAGTTCTTCCTTACTTCTTCTGTATCCTTGGCGGGTGGGGGGAGGCAGACATCTGTTATTGATTAATGGAGTTCTTCCCAGGGGGTGGGAGGGGGTAGGGACCCTAACAATCCCAGCAACAGAAGGCTGGGTGTGGCTACAGCTCAGCTGGGAGTTGCCCAGAAAATTACCAGGGTAACGATACAGCAAATATAACTTGTTCCTATGGTTACTAAAACAAAGAAATGCATAAGTGATGCAAGAAAGGGTTAAGGCCTCACCTCTAAAAATACGTCTCTCAAGCTTAGGTGCGGTGGCCATCTTCAGGGGAGCAGTCTGGAAGGGGTCCAGTAGTCTTTGTAGCTGCATGACAGGCAGATGTTCAACAGATTTGCTTCATCTCCAAACCAGGTCAAAGCTGCACCTGCCAAAACTCTGCCTATGTAATGAAAAAACAAAGGAACACTGCCAGGGAAAGGGGTGCAGGGAACGAAGGAAACACTGGACATGAACTTTAAAAAGACAGTTGAACAACCAACATTTTAATGACATGTTACCAGAAAAAAATAATTAATGGAAATAACTAGATTAACCCCCCCCAATCCTGCTATGCTGCCTCATTTTGTGTGTGTGTGTGTGTGTGTGTGTGTGTGTGTGTGTGTGTGTGTGTGGTTGTTCCTGAGAGGGATGAGCAAAGTACGCTGGGAGGTATACTCCCAGTAGGGTCACCCAAAGCGTGAAGGTCATCCCAGCTGTGCAGCTAAAGCAAGCAGGCACCTATATTGGGCAGCAGCAATATAGGAAGGTGCTGGAGGCGGGCGGTCACTTCAGTGACAATGACAATGACAAAGGCATCATTCCGTACTGCACGGGAGAAGGCAATGGTAAACCACTCCTGTATTTTAGCAATAAAACCACATGGATAGACAACACAGAATGATTGTCGATGTAGTGCCGGATGATTGTCCCCTCAGGTCGGATGGTACTCAACATGCTACTGAGGAAGAGAGATCCCTCCGAGTAATAATGGTGTAATAATGGACAACTCTTTAACATGACAATTTTTCAAGTCTATACTCCAACAACTGATGCAGAAGAGGAAGCTGATGAGTGTTATGCTCAAGTTCAGTCTGAAATTGACAGAACATGCAAGCAAGTTGTGATGTTGGTGGCTGGAGACTGGAATGCCAAAGTTGGAAAGGGTAAGGAGGAAAACACAGTCGGCCTATCTGGCCTAGGAAACAGAAACAAAGCAGGAGAACGACTTCTTAATTTCTGCCAAGCCAGTGATCTCTTCATTGCTAACACATTCTTCAAACCACCAATGTGGCACCTATACACATGGACATCACCAGATGGAGTACACAGAAATAAAATTGATTACATTATTGGTGCAAGGAGGTGGAAGAGCTCAGTTATAACAGCAAAGACATGGCTGGGGCCCGATTGTGGAACAGATCACGAACTGCTCATGTGCAAGTCCCAAGTCAAGCTAAAGCAGAAAAACAAAACTATCCAGCTTCCATGATATGATCTTGAGAATGTACCAACCATTTTCAAGAAGAATATCAGGAAGCGCTTTGAAGTTCTGAACCTCATTGATAGGGAACCAGAGGAACTGTGGAATGAAATCAAAGAAGTTGTTAAGGATGGATATGAAAAGAGACTGCCAAAGACCAAGAAACAGAAGAAAGCAAAATGGATGTCAGAACAGATGGTGGAAATTGCCCAGAAGAGAAGAGAAGCCAATGTCAAGAAAGATAAAGACCTCAGGAAGGAACTTAATAGAGAGTTTCAGAAAGTTGTTAGAAGAGACAAGGAGCAGTATTACAATGACATATGTAAAGACCTTGCGGATGGAAATAGACACGAAAAACAAGGCAAGTTTTCCAAAAGATCTCTGAACTCAGAAGGAGGTTCGAACCTCAAATTGTTATGTTAAGGGATGCCAAAGGACAGATAGTAACCGATTCAGAGAAGAGCAAACAGAGATGGAAGGAGTATCATGAAAATCTGTACAGCAGGAATGTCAACCTCCAAGATACTTTAGAAGATATTCCCTACTTGCAGAAACCTCTAGTACGGGAAGATGAAGTTAGATCAGCACTCCAGTCATTAGCAAGTCGGTAGGCTACAGGAATGGATGGAATAGCTGCAGATATATGGCAGGCAGCAGAAGAAGACTCAGTCAAGGCTCAAACCAAACTATGCCAGCAAATTTGGAGAATGACACAGTGGCCAACAGATTGGAAGAGGTCAGTCTATATACCCATCCCAAAGAAAGGAGACTTAACAGATTGCGCAAACTATCACACAATATCCTTAATTTCACATGCTAGCAAAATAATGCTCAGGATCAACCAATGCAGATTAGAGCCCTACGTGGAAAGGCAAATGCCAGGGTTCAAGCTGGTTTCAGAAAAGTCCAAGGAACAAGAGACATCATTGCTGACGCACACTGAATAATTGAGAAAGCCAAAGACTACCAGAAAGAAATCAATATGTGCCTTATTGACTACAGAAAAGCCTTCGTGTCAACCATGTCAAGTTGTGGAATATCCTTAGGAAAATGGGCATCCCAGAACATCTCATTGTTCTCATGAGAAACCTATACACAGGACAGGAAGCCACAGTCCAGACAGAACATGGTGAAACAGACTGGTTCCAGATCGGCAAAGGAGTAAGACAAGGCTGTATACTTTCTCTTTCTTTATTCAATTTATATGCTGAACATATACTGAGCGAAGCTGGATTGGAAGAAGATGAGCGTGGTTTTAAAGTGGGAGGGAGAAACATCAATAACCTGCACTATGCTGATGATACCACTCTGATAGCTGAGAATGAGGATGATCTGCAAGCTCTAGTAATGAAAGTCAAGGAGCAGAGTGAAAAAATTGGACTATGATTAAATGTAAAGAAGACGAAACTAATGACAACGGGTACAGCAACCAGTCTCAGAATTAATAATGAAGACATTGAAGTGGTAGATAGCTTCTTCCTTTTAGGATCAACCTTCAACAGTAAAGGATCCAGCAGTCAAGAAATACGCCACAGACTAGCACTTGGTAGGGTTGAAATGAAGGACTTGGAAATGATATTTAGATGCCCTGACGTGTATATACCTACAAAGATTAGAATTGTTCGGACAATGGTTTTTCCCGTGACACTCTATGGATGTGAAAGCTGGAGAAGAAGCAAGATAGAAAAAGTATTGATGCTTTTGAACATTGGTGCTGGAGAAAACGTTTGAGGATTCCATGGATAGCCAGGAAAACAAACCAATGGATCATAGAACAAATCAACCCAGAATTTTCACTCAAGGCACAAATGACCAGGCTCAAACTATCATACTTCAAACACATTATGTGAAAACCCAGTTCCCTTGAGAAGTCTATAATACCAGGAAAAGTTGAAGGCAAGAGGAGAAGAGGATGACCAGCAGCAAGGTGGATGGACTCGATTACGACAGCAAAGAATGCACCATTGAGAGACCTAAAAGGCCAAGTGGAAGATGGATAATCCTGGAGAGAATCTATCTTTGTGGTCGCTAAGAGTCAACACTGACTTGATGGCACTTAATCAATCAACCAACTAGATTCATTTAGGTCTCAATGCTAGTTGTCTTAAGACATGCTTCAGCATAATAAAAGATAGCATATCTATTTAATCTACCATCTCTTTCATTTTGTCTCTCCTCATCCATGAAGCTGACTGGGGTGACCAAAGGTCAGTGACTTTCCAGCCTGACTTACCAGCCATCTAGCACAGTACTATCTACACTGACCGCCAGCGGCTCTTCTAGGTTTCAGGCAGGAATCTCTCCCAACCCTACCTGGAGTTGCTGCCAGGGATTGAACCTGTGACCTTCTGCATGCAAAGCAGATGCTCTGCCACTGAGCTCCGGCTCCATTCCCATTGTTTTGAGGAGAAAATGGGTTTCTACAGAAGCACTCCTTTCATTTCATTTCACTGTGCAGGAGGGGGGCGAGGAACTTCAACTGATGCGGAGTGAAGGGGTGGTTGAATCCAGGGGTGTATCAAGGTTGGAGTGGGCCTGGAGACAAGATTTTAAAATTGGCCCCTCGCTGCCTTCCTCTCCTTCTCCTGGCCCCATGTCTCTGCTGCAGAAAAACATTAAGGACACATGTAATATAGTGTAGCATATTAACAGAGGACAGGAGACTACAGTTACAAGGTGTAAACAGCAGCAGAACCAAATAATACAAAAGTATCGACTTTGTGAAAGACAAGGGGGCAATTCATGCTTGGTACCCACAAGACCAGCTCTCCTCCCCTTCTGTGGGTTCCAAAGGAAACTTCTGTTCCAAGCTTGACAATTTTTGTCAGGGCTGTAGCATGGCGGGATTTAAAAACATACGCGCGCACACACACAATAATTTTCATGTGTTCATTTAAAATGAACAGTAATATGAACAATGCATCACATTAAAAATATTCAAACAAAATTCAGTGTTATTAATATCAAAAAAGGGCATATAAAATATCCACATCCATTTGTACTGAAACATTGCACTTCATATCATCTTTAACTGCTCTGATTCCCCTCCCTGACCTTGCTGTTTCTTCTCCAAAAATCAGCCTCAGCCAACACATTCATCCCAATCCCCTTAATCAGGAGGCGAATTCCACCACCCTCCTCTTGCAAAGGAGCGTTTAGTACGAAGGACTCTGTCTCCAGCACCACCCATCTCTGCGGCAACATCTCTTCCTCTGCTCTCACGGTCTTACTCACCTGTTTTTGAGGGAGCAGGGCAGGGAAAAGACACAGAAAAAGAGACAACAGGGTCTCCGGTATGGGAGGCTCTTCTATGTCTCCACGCTCATCTCCGGCACGGGCATCTCTTCCCTCCCTGCCTTCCCTTCCCTTCATGTATGGACAGCCCTGTCTCTGGAGCAGGGGCATATCTAGGGTGGGGCAGGCAGGGCACGTGCCCCGGGCACCACTTGAAGGGGGCGCAATTTTTTAAAAGTAATTATTTTTAAAAAATAATGTCCACTGAAAACAAAATGGCCACCATGCATGCTCAAATGGCCTCTGTGAGACCCTAGGCCGTGCCAGGCCTCACAGAGGCCATTTGAGCATGCATGGTAGCCATTTTGTTTTCAGCGGCCATTTAAAAAAAATAAGTTTAAAAAATGGCCACCGCACCTGCTCAAATGGTCCCTGTGAGGCCCTAGAGGCCAGCAGGGGGAGGGGAGACCTTTGCAGACCTCCCCATGGCCTTTAGGAAGCCCCCCAAAGGGTCTACAGGTAAAAGATTTTTAAAAAAATTTAATATAATATATCACTGTACACATATTCAGATTGGCACTATGTACAGAGAATCAGGGTTTGTGAATACTGAGCTGAAGCTTATGAGCTAGGATTGTATTCATTTGCTCTTACTTTGCTTCTTGTGATAAGTGAGTTAAATGTGATGTCTTGCTAATATGGCTATTAATGGTGAGTTTGTCTTTGAATCAGTGTGAAATCCTTAGTATTAAGGCCCACTGGGAGTTTCTTGCTCTCTTTCTCTCATTTTAACTGTCTTTCTGAAATACTAGAATATATTCTAAGCAGTGACACAGTTCACTCTGTATATCCTTTAATTATTAATTATATCCTGGTTGGGCCTGGGAAATGCGGGGCGGGCTCTGCCTAAAGGATGGGCCTAGCACAATCTTTCTTGTGTTTTCCCACCTCTGCAAAGATGTGTCTTTTGCAAAAATATGAAATTTTCACTCAGAGACTTGAGCCCTTCCAGACACTGATTTCTTCTGCCATCAGTGCAAATTACCGTGGAGAAAATCATGGGGAATCCACGCTAAGAAGAAAGAGGTTGCGTTATATTCTTAGTGCCATCTGCTGGCAATCTGTAAAACAACTGGGCAAGAGTGTCTGTGGCCAGGTTACATGTGATCGTGTTGATCTGTCTGAGGCCTTCATTCGAGTTGAGTACATGAGTGGCCTTGATTGTACGTACCCTCCATTTAGTACACCTCCTACTGAGCTGTTAGTACTATACTGGAGCTGACTTTTTGTACTTGCCATGGACACAGATTACTCAGCGCGAATGAGTCAACACACACACAAACACACTGTCCTCAAGGAAGCACACTGCCCAGTGGAGACATTCCATTCCTGCTGCAGACCCTTCATGCTGACTCACAGACTGACTAGACAAAAATAAATTGTAATATCACTCGGAGGTGTGGTTACCCTGCATTTGTGAAAAGATACTAAAAAGCATACCAAGCAAAATTACCCAGGTAAAAAAACCATCATAATTCCTTTTCAAAGCCCCTAAAATGCTAGAGAAATCAATAAATACAAGATCTGGTCTCACTGGATGGTAACCTAAACTAAGAACTGAGGTGGAAAAGACAAATGTGATTCTTCCCATCTGTCTGTCCCACTAATTAACCTGGGCGTGAGCCACCAGAATTTTCTTTTGCATGTGTTTCATTTCAGTAAGTGGGAGCTATGCAAAGAGCATTTGACCTTAATAGTTCAACTCATGCCCTATTATGCCCTTTGTCAAAGTTGAAAAGCCTATTCTTCTCATGCCCTATTGCTCTGGTTGTAAAGCTTTCAAAGCCAGAGATCATTATCAAGGGGTCTAGGCCCCTAGTCACATCGAGTGCAGAAAAAGGCAACTAAAATTAACGGGGTCGGTGGGGTGGGTAGAATATGCGGGATTGTTTTAGTCTAGACAAAAGACAACCAAAGGAGGACATGCTGGGGTGGGGTGGGATGGGGTGAGGGGCACAACTTCAACCCCACAACTGTTGTTGGACTACAACACCCATCATCCCACGCTCTCCCCCATGCGCTCCCTGTGATATATGAGGATTGTCTTCCTTAGAGGCCTTCAGGAGAGCCTTAAAGACCCATCTTTTTAGCCTGGTTTTTCATGATATCTAGTTTGAATTTTAATCTGGTTTAAAAGGTTTTTGTTTCATTTTAGTTGTTCTGTTATGTGTTTCTTATTTTAATGTAAACCGCCTTGAGCCACTTTAGAGACATAAATCTAAGTGGGGGGGGGTGGCCATTGGCATGGGCCTGACTGTCGGGGTGGGTGTGGATATGGGTGCTGTCCTGGAGCATGCTGGCATTTCTGAATTTGTGACTATACTACTGCCCAACATGCAGGGGGGTTCTGATGGCATGGAGATGGCTGTGCATAGGCTTCCCTTTCAGATGTGGTGCTGAGTGCATGGACTTTGGGGACGGGGACAATGAATGAGCCCCACCTCTCCTTCCACATGGTCACTGGCCACATAGAGGAGATTGGGGCCAGTATTCTGTGCCTCTGCAAGGCAGACCATGGCCCCATTCCTCCTCTGCCAGTCCAGCCTTTGCTTTAGTCTAAAGAACAAAAAGCGGGGCGGGGGGGGGGGGCACCACCAAGACCGCCTTGCTAAGAGAAAGCGGCTTGTCGCTTGTATTTGCTTCTGAAACACCATGAGCACATCTAAGGTGTTGTGTGGAAGGAAGGCATCAAGAGATCTTGAATTCAGCTCCTTAGGTAACAGACGTCCTAGAAAGCCCTTGGAATCTAGTGACAAGGCAGATTAAAAAAGCACATGGCCATGGGCCATCTTGTTCACAATGATAAGGAAAATCCGCTTCAAATCCTTCCAGAAAAACCCAGCAAATATGTCTGCTCATGTCCCGTGATTTGGGCAGAGCAGCCAAAATCTAGCCGCTGTGAGAGAGGCATTGCAACCAAAGAGGGTTAAAAAAAATGCAACATGTTCGTTTTATTTATTTCAAAGCTTTCCTTTCCATTTAGGCCCCTAAGGCAGCTTGTGGGCACGCTTGATCAAAGTTCTTTATGATCCCAGCAGGGGCAGGTTTCCACATGTAGACCCAGCATAGGAGAAACCAAGAGACACCCATGCCCCATGTCTGAGTTGGAGGGCCACCCAGCGGGCTTCTGGTGTGGCTCACCAGCCCCTTGATGGTAGCACGGGGTGGAAGGGGTAGCAAGCTCTCCTCGAGGCCACTGGTGGTGTCCTGGACCAATCCAGGAGTAGAACACATAACAGCATCCAGGTTAGAGGGTGGGGTCATAGCTCAGTGGTAGAGCTGCGTGCAGAAGGTCCTAGGTTCACCATTCAATCCCTGGCAGCATCTCCAGATAGGGCTGAGAAAGGCCACTGCCTAAAACCTTGGAGAGTCTCTGCCAGCCAGTGTGGACAATCCTGAGCTATATGGACCTTGACTCAGTAAGGCAGACTTCTATGTTCCTATGACAGAGTCACTCCTGCCCCACAGTTCTTAATTTTATTTATTTATTCATTCATTCGATTTCTATACCGCCCTTCCAAAAATGGCTCAGGGCAGTTAATCATATTAATATAGTACTTTAGAGCATAAGAACAGCCCTGCTGGATCAGGCCCAAGGAGGCCCATCTAGTCCAGCATCCTGTTTCACACAGTGGCCCACCACATGCTGCTGGAAGCCTATAGGCAGGAGTTGAAGGGATGCCCTCTCTCCTACTGTTACTCCCCTGCAACTGGTATTCAGAGGCATCATGCCTTTGAGGCTGGAGGTGGACTGTAGCCCTCCGACTAGTAGCCGATGACAGACCTCTCCTCCGTGAAGTTATCCAAACCCCTTTTCAAGCCATCCAGGTCGTTGGTTGTCACCACATCTTGTGGCAGAGAATTCCACAAGTGGATTATGCGTTGCGTGAAAAAGTACCTCTGTTAGTCCTCAATTTCCTGGCAATCAATTTCATGGGATGACCCCTGGTTCTAGTGTTATGGGAGAGGGAGAAGAATTTCTCTCTATTCACTTTCTCCACACCATGCATGGTTTTATAGACCTCTATCATGTCTCCTCGCAGTCGTCTTTTTTCTAAACTAAAAAGCCCCAGGTGTTGTAGTCTTGCCTCATAAGAAAGGTGCTCTAGGTCCCTGATCATCTTGGTTGCCTTCTTCTGTACCTTTTCCAGTTCTACAATGTCCTTTTTTAGATATGGTGACCAGAATTGTACACAGTACTCCAGGTGTGGCCGCACCATAGTTTTGTATAAGGGCATTATAATATTAGCTGTTTTATTTTCAGTCCCCTTCCTAATGATCCCTAGCATGGAATTGGCCTTTTTCACAACTGCCACACATTGAGTTGACACTTTCAACGAGCTGTCCACCACGACTCCAAGATCCTTCTCCTGGTCATTCACCGACAGCTCAGATCCCATCAGCATATACTTGAAGTTGGGGGTTCTCATCTTAATGTGCATCACTTTACACTTGCCAATACTGAACCGCATTTGCCATTTTGTTGCCCACTCGCCCAATTGGGAGAGATCCTTTTGGAGCTCATAAGAACATAAGAACAGCCCTGCTGGATCAGGCCTTTCTAGTCCAGCATCCTGTTTCACACACTGGCCCACCAGATGCCGCTGGAAGCCACAGACAGGAGTTGAGGGCGTGCCCTCTCTCCTGCCATTACTCCCCTGCTACTGGTACTCAGAGGCATCCTGCCTTTGCGGCTGGAGGTGGCCCACAGCCCTCCGACTATTAGCCATTGATAGACCTCTCCTCCATGAACTCATCCAAACCCCTCTTAAAGCCATCCAGGTTGTTGGCTGTTACCACATCCTGTGGCAGAGAGTTCCACAAGTGGATCACGCGTTGTGTGAAAAAGTACTTCCGTTTGTTGGTCCTAGACCTCCTGGCAATCAATTTCATGGAGTGACCCCTGGTTCTAGTGTTGTGTGAGAGGGAAAAGAATCTCTCTCTCTCCACTTTCTCCACACCATGTACAATTTTATAGACCTCTATCATATCTCCCCGCAGTCTTTTTTCTAAACTAAAAAGCCCCAGGTGTTGTAGTCTTGCCTCATAAGAAAGGTGCTCTAGGCCCCTGATCATCTTGGTTGCCCTCTTCTGTACCTTCTCCAGTTCAGCAATGTCCTTTTTAAGATGTGGTGACCAGAACTGTATGCAGTACTCCAAGTGTGGTCACACCATAGTTTTGTATAAGGGCATTATAATGTTAGCCGTTTTATTTTCAGTCCCCTTTCTAATGATCCCTAGCATGGAATTTGCCTTTTTCACAGCTGCCACACATTGAGTCGACACTTTCAACGAGCTGTCCACCACAACCCCAAGATCCCTCTCCCGGCCCGTCACCGACAGCTCGGATCCCATCAGCATATACTTGAAGTTGGGGTTTTTTGTCCCAATGTGCATCACTTTACACTTGCTAACATTGAACCGCTTTTGCCATTTTGCCCCCAGTTTGGAGAGATCCTTTTGGAGCTGCTCACAATCCGTTTTGGATTTCACTACCTGGAAGAGTTTCGTATCATCTGCAAATTTGGCCACATCGCTGCTTACCCCTGCTTCTAGATCATTTATGAATAAATTAAAAAGCACCGGTCCTAGTACAGATCCCTTCTTACTTCCCTCCATTGTGAAAACTCTCCATTTATACCTACCCTCTGTTTCCTGTCTTTCAACCAGTTAGCAATCCACACATGTACTTGTCCCTTTATCCCATGACAGCTAAGTTTCTTCAGGAGTCTTTGATGAGGAACTTTGTCAAAAGCTTTTTGGAAGTCCAGGTAGACTATGTCAACTGGATCACCTTGATCCACACACTCGTTGACACTCTCAAAGAAGTCCAAAAGGTTGGTGAGGCAAGATTTACCTTTGCGGAAGCCATGCTGGCTCACTCCCAGCAGGGCCTGTTCTTCTAGGTGCTTTACAATTTTATCCTTGAGGATGCTTTCCATCAATTTGCCTGGAACGGACGTTAGGCTAACCGGCCTGTAATTTCCCGGATCGCCCCTGGATCCCTTTTTGAAAATTGGTGTTACATTTGCTACTCTCCAGTCCTCTGGTACAGAGCCCGATTTCAGGGATAAGTTAAATATTTTAGCAAGGAGGTCGGCAATTTCACATTTGAGTTCTTGGATGGATGCCATCCGGCCCTGGTGATTTGTTAGCTTTCAGTTTTTCCAGACAGTTTAGAACATCATCCCTTGTCACTTCTATCAGACTCAGCTCTCTAGCCTCCATCCCTAAAAAGCCTGGTTCAGGAACAGGTATATGCTCAGTATCCTCTGCCGTGAAGACAGATGCAAAGAACTCATTCAGCTTCTCTGCAACCTCCATATCCTCCTTAATAATCCCTTTCACTCCCTCATTGTCTAATGGTCTATCTGCCTCCCTGGAAGGTTTCCTACTTCTGATGTACTTAAAGAAGTTTTTGTTATTCCCCTTGATACTTTTGGCTAAATGTTCCTCATACTCTCTTTTTGCCTCCCTTATTGTCACCTTGCATTTCTTTTGCCAGAGTTTGTGTTCCTTTCTGTTCTCTTCATTTGGACAGGCCTTCCAATTTCGGAAGGAAGTCTTCCCTTTTATGGCTTCCTTGACGGTATCCATTAGCCATGCTGGCATCCTCCTGGACTTAGTGGTACCTTTCCTCCTTTTGGGTATACGATCTAACTGGGCTTCTAGTATTATGGTTTTGAGTAAACTCCATGCACTCTGGAGTGTAGTGACTCTCCTGATTTCCCCCCTCAGCTTTCTTTTCACCATACTCCTCATTTTGGAGAAGTTTCCTCTTCTGAAATTCAAAATGTCTGTGTTAGACATCCTTGGTGATTCTCTCCCCGCATGTATGCTGAATTTGATGGCACTGTGGTCACTGTTCCATAAAGGGTCGATGACACTGACATCACGCACCAGGTCCTGGGTGTCACTCAGAATTAGATCCAAGGTCGCCTTCTCTCTGGTCGGTTCCATGACCAACTGTTCTAGGGCACATTCATTTAGCGTATCTAGAAATTTGACCTCTTTGTCCTGACTTGAATGTGAATTTACCCAGTCTATGTGTGTGTAGTTGAAATCACCCATAATTACAGCCCTGCCTCTCCTTGACGCCTCCCTGATTTCCTCCTGCAACTTCCAGTCACTGTCGGCATTTTGATCGATAGCATGTCCCCAGTAGCACATTCCCTTTCCGGCCTTGTATTGTCACCCACAGGGTTTCTGTGGAGGACTCGAGTCCACCTAGGTTTTCTAGCTTGTTAGATTCTATCCCTTCTTTAACATACAGTGCTACCCCTCCTCCAAGGCGCCCCTCCCTGTTCTTTGAAGCTCCTCACAATTTGTTTTGGATTTCACTACCCAAAAGAGTTTGGTATCATCTGCAAATTTGGCCACCTTGCTGCTTACCCCTGCTTCTAGATCATTTATGAATAAATTACGTGGAATACTTTGAAGTATTCAGAATGCTTCACACACATCTCAGGAACCTCACAACCACCGTGTAATGTAGGACTGCTCAACTTAGGCTCCCCCAGTGGTTTTTGGACTACTCCTCCCATAATCCCCAACCAGAGTGGCCAATAGTCAGGGATTATGGGAGTTGTAGGCCAACATCTGCAGGAGGGCTGAAGTTGAGCAGCCCTGGGGTAAAGACAGAGAGGATTATTTTCCCCAAATGGCAGCTGAGGTTGAGAGGGAATGCCCCACCTAAGGCCACCTAGCCAGTTCATGGCAGAGGTACGATTTGAACTGGGAACGTCCTGATTCATGGCACATATCTTAGCCACTATTTGTTCCTGCACAGGCAGCTGGCTTGATGATTTGACCTGGGAAAAGCAGTAGCACGGTGGAGGAGCACATGCTTTGCAGAAGGTCCCAGGCCCTGACATCTCTAGGTAGGGCTGGGAAAGATCCCTGTCTGAGAGCCAGGAGATCTGCTGCCAATCAGGGGAGACAACACTGAGCTAGATGGACCAATGCTCTGGCTCCATATAAGGCAGACAGTTTCCTGTGCTGGATGGGGCTGTAGCTCAGTGGCAGAGCATCTGCTTGGGATGCAGAAGGTCCCAGGTTCAATCCCTGGCCGCATCTCCAGGTAGGGCTGGGTTGGAAAAGAGCTCTCTTGTCTAGAGCCCTGGAAAGCTGCTGCCAGTCAGTGTTGACAATACACAGCTGGCTAGCTAGAGATAGATCTGACTCAGGGGCTGATATAGTGTGAAACCTTATGCATGTGGTGGGACATAACGTTTGTGCAGTTGTGCAAGCAATCAAAATGGTACAAATGGAGTTGTGCAACCGTGAGGCCATTCTATAGCAAGGCAGGGGTGGTGGTGGAAATTCATGCACAAAAAAGTGAAAGGTTTGCACTTGCACACCTGTGCAATTGTTACATTTTACTGCGTGCATAACGTTATGCAATCTGTCAGCCAGTATAAAGCAACATCTCATTTATGCAAATGAAGCAAATGCTAATTTGCCGAATATATTCAAAGCACAGAATTAAGATTTCTTGCATGCCGAATTTGGCTCAGAGCGCTACTCGGCACACAGAAGAACACCAAATCTCCTGCCAAAGCAACACCCTCTAGAGCAGGAATAGGCAAGGCTGGCTCTCCAGCTGATGTTGAACTACAGCTCCCATCACTCCCAGTGACAATTTATTGTAGCTGGGGATGATGGGAGTTGTAGTTCAACACCCACTGGAAAGCCAAAGTTGCCTGCCCCTGCTCTAGGACAACATTCATGTGACTGACACAAACTATTCCTTTGCCTTATTCATTCATATACATTAAGATTGTGTAAGGGGAACAAGCACACATTTCATTTTAATGCTGTGTGTGTGTGTGTGTGTGTGTGTGTGTGTGTGTGTGTGTGTGTGTGTTGGGGTGTCCCCCCCCCACTTTTTGGCACGGGGTGGGAGTGACCTTTCCTTAACACTGCTTCCCCCCCCCGCCCCCGGCCACCACCTACTGTTTGCTTCATGTCATCAATCTAGAGAGACCTGAATGCTGCATTCTGTGAATTGTCAGAAGGCGCCAGGAACTTTCATACATTGAGAAAAGGGCTCTGTTAACAGTAACGCTTGTTCTCCGAGCCTGGCCACCCAGAAATAATTTCAGCGGCTGGATTGCTTTCAAGAAGCGTCACCGTCCTTGTCAGAATGAAACACTGAGGAAACAGGAGCTTAATGGCTTCCAAGTTCTCCTCCCACTAGAAGAAAGCCAAGCCACGAAGGAGCAATCAGGGGCTGAAGCCAAGCCCTTGGAGGACATTGAGAACTGCTCTGCTGGATCACACTAAAGTTCTATCTAGCCCAGCATCCTGTTTGCAACATCTGGCCAGTCAAATGGTCTCTGGACACTCCCCAAAAGGGTGTGATAGAGACAGCCATTCCTCGTCTAGCATTCAGAGGTAGACTGCATCTGAACATGGAGGTTCACTAGCACGGCTAATCATAGTTGATGGGCCTGTTCATAGGAGCATAGGAAGCTGCCACATACAAGTCAGACGAGTGGTCCATCTAACTCAGTATTGTCTACACAAACTGGCAGCATCTTCTCCAAGGTTACAGGCAGGAATCTCTCCCAGCCCTATCTGTAGATGCCAGGGATGGAACTTGGAACTTTCTGCATGCAAGGATGCAGGTGCTCCTCCTATAGCAACCCTATCCCCTAAGGGATATATCTTACAGTGCTCACACACACACACACACACACACACACACAGTCACCCATTCAAATGCAAACAAGGGTGAACCCTGCTTAGCAAAGAGGACAAGTCATGCTTGCTATCACAACACCAGCTCTCCCCCCATTCTGGACAGGGTTTTTTCAGATCCTTTGTAAAGCCACTGAATGAGTGGCTCCTGTGATACGTTGTAGCAACAGACTCCACACTTTAATTATGCAATGCATGAAAAAATGCTTGCTTTTCGTTCTTTCCTAATCTGACTCCCTCTAGAAAGCAAACCTCAGGGATCTCCTCCTATTCCTTTCTCCTTCCATCCACATCTGGTGTGCCCCCCCACCCCCCTCTTCCCTCCTTTCACAGAAGACATCTTAATCTGCAGACTACACTGAATTATGAACATTGCACAGTACTGGAGCAAACGGCTAATTCAATTTGCAGGATGCCCCACACTTCCCAATGCAAATTTCCCCCACTAACTCCACTTCCGCCCTTGCCTGGAACTTCGGAGCGCGGAATTCAGTCTTTCCTTCCCAATTGTGCACACATCTGACCTGAGCATATTGGCCAGCACTGGCCTGGAGTTGGCAGGCCTGGTCATCAGATCTGGTGTGTGGATCGACATCTTGAACTTCTCAAGTGTTCCTTCTAAGCAGGATCCTCCAAATTTCACATCCAACAGAAATCAGGCAAGGGCAGCTAAAAATCCACCGCCAGTCCTGTGTTAGTCTTGCGGAAGGTCGTTTCATTCCTCCCGTTTTCTTATCCTTTCTCACCCTTCCTCTCAGGCAGGAATTCCCAACCTTGGTCCTCTAGATCAGGGATTCTCAGTGTTGGGACCCCAGATATTGGACTTCAATTCCCATAATCCCCAGCCCTAGTGGCCTTCAGTTGGGGATTATGGAAGTTGGAAGTACAGTAACATCTAGGGACCCAACCTTGAGAATCCCTGCTCTAGATGATGATGAACTACAACTCTCACCAGCCCCAGACCCAATAGTGGAAAGCCATGGGAGCTGTACTCCAACAATAGCTGGGGTTGCAAGTTTGGGAATGCCTACTCCAGTGAACTCCAGGCAGTACGCAGAGTTCTTCCCCAACCCCCTTTTATCCTCCGCATAAGACCATAGGAAGCTGCCTTCTACCGAGTCTCCCTCTCACATAACACGAGAACCAGGGGTCATCCTATGAAACTGATTGCCAGGAAATTTGGGACCAACAAACGGAGGTACTTTTTCACACAACACATCATCCACTTGTGGACTTCTCTGCCACAAGATGTGACAGCCAACAACCTGGATGGCTTTAAGAGGGGTTTGGATAACCTCATGGAGGAGAGGTCTGTCAAAAGCTACTAGTCAGGGCCAGATTGGGGGCACTGAGAGGGTGGTGGAATGTATGGGGGGGGCCTCTGGGTTTTGAGAAAAATGAATAATTAAAGGCGGGAGTATTCACTGCTCCCAAATGCGGTGGGGCACAGGAGCACCTCATGGATGTGGCGCACCAGGAATATGCCCTGTTGCCCTGTGGGCCAGTCCAAGCCTGCTACTAGTCAAAGGGCTATAGGCCACCTCCAGCCCTGGTTTGAAGCTGAAATCTAGTCAGAATTCAACAATACAAAAAACAAAAACAAAAACCACCATGTCCATGTTTGGGGAGGGAGGAAGATAGGCAACTGGATCTCCAAAAGGTTCTCTCCTATGTTTGGTGCTGGGAACTACAGGTGCAACAGAATGCATCAATATCACAAGCTGTGAGAGAGTTCTCACCTCCCCCCAAATATTCAACAAGAAAGCTCAATTCCTAGTTTTAGCTGAAGGGAGAAAGGCCAGATCCTGGAGACATCAAAAGCAGGCCAGTTTTGGCCATCTCTTGATGAACATATGAAGCTCTCTTCTACTGAGTCAGAGCCTTGGCCTGACCAAGGCTCTGACTGGGTAGGGTTGCCATGTCCCATGGAATTTAGGGTAGTTCCTGGATTTTGGCTCCTCCACCCCGCTGCAAAATTCCACCCGGATTTACACAGATTTCAAATGGACTGCCCGGATTTTACTCTGGATCCAATCACATGGGAGGGCAGAGGAGGAGGGGAAGTATACAAATTTGTCAAATAAATAAAATGCAACTTAGTTGCTGCATAATTTGCACAATAGGCCCCTCAGACTTAGGAAGCCTGAATAGGGCAATCTCATGACTTGGTTCCACCTGTACTGATCAGAACAGGGTCTCCGCAGGAGCCGTTCCCAGCCCTACCTGGAGAGGGTTTGCTGCAGTGGTAGAATCAGTGGGTTCGCACATGTCATTGTCTCCCAAGTGACCATAAACACTCAGTTTTAACCAGCTTCAAAACTGACATAATCAAAAAGTGCTTAGCGGGTTGCTGTGGTTGGTTCAATGTTGAGGCACTCTGCAGAGCCTAGCAAGAGAAGTGGCAAAACACTCCACAAATAAGAGACCCCAAAACCCAGCAGAGGAGGATGGAGGAAGCACATTGCTGGCAACCAGAGGAAGGAAAGATGCACGCCCAGGTGGGAGGTAGAAACCGCTGCTGCTGCTGCTGCTGCTTGCTCCCCGGGAAACGCGTCAAAACTGTACACACCGTACAATGTAATGCGCACAAAGCAGTCCTTTCACATCTGACCCTGACAAAAAGTGGTGTTTCTCCCCCTCCCGTTTCAACTCTGATTTCGGGAGTCCATTCCTGGCAGAAAAATATGGAGTACCACACGTATCTATATGGGCAACACCACCCTCCGTTGAAATCCGCAATGAAACCTATTCAGACTGCCATGTAGAAAGGCTCACTCTGCCACTGAACTATGGCCTTTCTTGGAATATGGGAAGAGGGCTGGGATAAGGCCAGGGGCTTTTGGTGACCAGGAACACACAGTCACATTAAGCACAGTCCAGGGTGCGTTCAGCTGGGGCTTTGGAACCAGATATGGGAATAGGTTTCTATTGTAGCTTGTTCTCTGCACAAGGCAACCCCCCTGCTTGCATGATTCTGCCTGCACACAGCTGTTGCAGACACATTAGAAGTTGGCAATCTTTCGGTAGCAAGTTGCATAGGCAAGGAGGGTTGTTTCTGCACATGTGACCCTTCTCCATAGCAACCACCCCAGCCTTGGAAGACTTGTTCCTTGGCACAAATTCGAGTTTTACCAGCCTCCCCGCGCCACACACCCCCCCCCCCCCAGTGCTGAGAAGGAGCACAGACATGGTGGCCATCTTCCAAACCAAAAAGTTGTTTTATTGAAAGTGTAATGAATTTTTCTTCATATTGCTTGGATGAAATGACAGACAGCAGCTTGTAGACAAATAATGCTTTCTTTTGTTTGTTTTTACTACACATGAAAAATGGAAAAACACGAAACAAAAAGCATTTTAAACGTGTACCTCGAAGCAATGCAAGCACAATATATACACAGAGAAGAGCTAACATAAAGCTGTTGAAACGGAAGCGTTTCAATCAATACATTAGATAATTACAGATTGTGTCAATAAATAGCTAGTTTTTTTTTTGAGGGGGGGCTGTTTAGACAGGCAACATTTTTACACAAGATGGGGGGGGATATATATATACACATCAGTGCACCCTGCAGGGTGAGGAAGGTTTGGCACAAAAACAAAGAAAATGAATAAATTAGAGGGGGGATTGTGAAGGCAGGAGGGGGGCCCTCCCCCCCAATCTCCCAACATTCATTTAAAAATGATTTTTAGAGATATAGATATATCTGCAGAGAAAGCTAGGAATGTATGTTCTAAAATTGTTGCTTTAGTGCCAAAAATACAAAACAGTACCAAAAAAAATCCATGTGATATTATCGAATGTAGGCGGAATTAAAAACAACAACCACCTCTCACCAGTTAAAATAAACTGGGATATATCTCTTTCAATTAATATATTCTCCCCTTTGCCACATTTGCCCAGAACAACAGTGGGCTTCCCTTGATGCCATATTATACAGTAGGAGCTCTCAAACTTGGGTTGCCAGATGATGTTGGACTACAACTCCCATCATCCCCAGCTGGGGGTGATGGGAGTTGTAGTCCAACACTTTCTGGGGACCCAAGCTTGTGAATCCTTGCTAAGACTTTGCTCTAACTACTGACCTTTACAATAAAAAATAAAAAAATCTTTGCATAGACCAAATGCGGCTGTCTTCCCTAAAGGTCCGAATGTGGAGGGAATTCTGGAAGATCTGGAGAACACTAGAGGTCAAAGTGCAGGCTTTATAATCTCAGAGAGGCAAGAGGGCCAATTTATTCTGTTAATGAAACACTACCATTATGTGTCCCATTGGTGTACGCACTAGCAATGCCTAACCCACAGGGGCAAGCCACAACTTTATGGATGGGGGGGCCTGTCCAACCATCAAGTCAACAGGCAAGCACAATCCAACTGTGCCCCCACAACAAAAAATCAAGTTAGCTCTTCCCACCTATGCAGATGACCATGCACAAACCACCACCTTTGTGCCATTTCTTTTTCACGTTCAAGAAAAAGACAGTTTCAACCAATACAAGCAACCTCTCTGATTTTTAGGACAAAATGTTTCAAGATGCATTTTGGTGTGTTAAGGGTGCCATAAAACGATGCTAAAATCATTTTATGATTTCATTTTATGCCTGCTAAAACGAAAGGAGAGCTGAGCAAAACTTAGCATATTACAACATTGGGCCGCAATCACCCAACCTATGATCTCAGGCTCCTCAACCTTGGGTCTCCAGATGTTGTACTACAGCTCCCATCACCCCCTAGCCACAATGGCATTTCACCATTTTGACTAGGGATGCTGGGAGTTGTAGTCCAACATCTATGGACCCAGGTTGGGACCCCTGGCCTAGAGAGCGATTCTACTGAAGTAGTTAAGGCCTATCCCACAACCACATGGACCCTACCCTTGGATGGCTGAAGGCACAATTCCACCTTCCATTGTTCAGATGCTTGGGCTTGAACCCACCAACCCTTGCGCACAGGTCAAAGCACACAGGCCCTTCTCGGGGCATTTCATTCTAAGCATGTGAGATTTCCCAACAATTGCAAGGAAGAAGATCCACCTCCCAACCATCTGTTTGGATGTTGCTCAGTTACAGGATCACACCAAACTCTTCCAACTTGCCTTTAAAAATAAATCAATGCTGCTGCAATCTTTATGGTGATCTTTGAATACCTGGGACCAATACACAGGGGTCCTGCTGGTGTAGGCACTTGTGTACTACTAAAAACACAGATCAGATGTCCAGTTGAATGTACTATATGGGAATGGCCAAAGAGTGTTTTGTTTTCAGTCTGACTTTGGTACACACTTCTCTGCCTCAGAGAGTTGCAGATGGGCAACTCAACAGCTCCTAAGCTGCACAATCCAGAACAGTCCGTTTGCGTCTGGCCCCAGGGAGTGCTGCTGTGGTCGATCGGGGTGCTATTCCCACCCACCACATCTTGACTGATATCCAGTGGCTAGCCATACCCAACTCAAAGACCTCTAGCTGAGTGGAAGGGACACTTGGGGAGCATGGGAGGGGACACGCATGAGTCATGAGACACATCCTGCCACAAATGAAGGGCGGAGGTTGTAGCAGCAACCAAGAAATCATCAGCCAAGAGACAGTTGAAGAGGAAAACGCTTCCCTGACCAAGCAACGCCCCCTTGTCCAACACGCTGCCATTTTATTGGATTCTGTTGTTCAACAATTCAGCCATTACTGGGTTTGTGGTGGGTGGTTCTTCTTTTGGGCATTTCTAACACAATAGAAAAGCAATAAAATATTGCAATGTCTTCATTTTAATTACTCACATTGGCTTACTTATAAAAAGTTGTATAAATATCCCAGCCTGGCAGAGTCCACGTTTTCTTAAATTAATCCCTTTCCCACTACCAAGTACTAAGGAGCCCTTAAGCCGGGGGGGGGGGGGCGCGCCTCTGTCACAAGTCTGCGAAGATCACCAACCCTGGCCAAGCCCCACCCCAGATGGGACACAGCACAAAGTAGAAGAGTCTACACAAACACACTGCACTGCCATCAGTACTTCCCCACCCCCAGTCCATCACCCCATGATGCAAGTGTTCTCAGGCTTGGGTCCCCAGATGATGGACTACAACTCCCATCACCCTCTACCACAATGGCTAGAGGCCACTGAAGCAGCGGGTGTTGGGAGTTGTAGTCCAGAGACTTGTGGGGACCTATGCTGGAGAACCCCTGCATTATGGAACTTCAGCTCCCTCAGAAATGAGCCTTGCATGTTAGATCTTGCTTTTGGGAGCTAGGGAGCTGCTTCCCCTCTTACCAGCACCCAGGGAGGGGGGCGTTGCAGCTCAAATCTGCCAACTTCACATTGGAGGAGGCGCTTCCACGGACATACAGAAGCACCCCAAGGCATCAGGACACAGTGTGTATGGGTTGGTTTGTTTTAAACAGCGTTGCTCTCCCCATTTCAAAAGCTAGGAAGTCCTCTGAGTCACAGCCTTGGCTGCACCCAATGGTTTCCACATAATGGTTTCCACCATAATAGATCAGTTCTAGAACGAGCTCATGGCCAAATCCTTAATTAAATAAATTTTAAAAATAATTTACAAAACCCAATCCCCTCCCCCCCCCCAAAACCCCCTTTAAATAGTTCAATCACTTTTCACTTCTGAATGTTTTGGGGTTTTCATCTCTCATCCATAGCAGAATTATGGACATCTCACACTGCTATGGAACTTTTAAAAGATGGAAATGCAGCAAGAAAGACGACGATCCTTCTTCAATAGTAGCATCACCCAACGTGCATTCTTATGGTATGAAACACTAGAGCCCCACCAGGCGCAGTGCGGCCGGCATGAAGTGGTGGTGGGGGGCTCCCTTTCTGCTCCTTGCAGTGCGTAACAGCCGGAAGCCCTCCAGGACCTGGGGCCAAGTTCTATGAGAAACCCCCTTTAGCTGTGCACGCCGTGGGCTGTTCTCCTTTGCCCCACACGCCCCATCACAGCAGGACCTCCTGCTGCACTGTGCCTTAACTTCAGAAGCAGTGGATTGAACAGCAAGACAGACTGAAAGAAAAGCAGAGAAAACCTTCCAGCTGTGCAGCTCCCTCCCTGCAAAGCACGAACATGGTCTGGAACCGATTTCACAGCTTCCCTGCAAGGAGCCTTAGCGGAGGGAGACTGAGCAATTTCCAGAGGGGCTTTCTTGGCTCTTCTCAATAAGACCACAATCCTCAGGGATCCCTTGGGGACCCGTGAGAATCAAGCAGGACGCCAAGCACACAGTGTAGAGATGGGGCTTAGAAAGATTACACAGAGACAGAAAAAGCATCCAAGTGTCTTGAAAGTAAAGCCCTTCCTGTGTTTTATTCAACAAAAAAGAAAGGACACCCAACATCATGACATCTTTGGATCTGTGCCACTAAAGATCCACTTCGCCTTTCAGCTCCTTGATAAACCACAGTACGATTCAAGGTATGAAAATGTAACAAATAAATAATGACAGATATATTATGTAAAAAATATGATTGTACACATAATACATCTGAGGTATTACTAATTTAAATAAGGTTCCATGCTCAGTTCAAGCTTCAGTGGCTATTTAAAACTGTGGAATTTTTGCAATAAATAGAGGGGGGAAATGATTATGTATATAATAGTGTATGGGTTTCTCTCTCTGTAAACGTCTCCCCATTAAGCAAGAGCTAACTCTCAAGCAAATCATTTTCACAATAAATATATATATATGTATACATATAATTCCCAAAGTGTTTGAAAAGGTATCTGCCAACATGGAATATGTTTGCAGAAGGTGCTTTGTGGATGAGCCACAATGTTAAACGCAAGGAATACTTCACAAGAGGTCTTGTTTTCCCCATACAAAATGCAGGTAAATTGGGTTAAGTTTTGCAAAGCTGACTTCTGTCTCCCCACCCCCCACCCCCATGCCATGAAAAGGCCAAGGGTTTTTGCACAAACAGTAAGAAAACTGATTGTAGCTGCAGTATTTCAAAAGTGTCTGAAAAGGAACACAATATTTCCCCACTTAGAAAGCTCTGTTGTCACCATTCCCTTCTCTTGCGGGAAGGGTTGCAGATTCACAACACACTTTTAGTTTCTGTCGGGGGTTTCCCCTCCCCTCCTCTCAGAAGAAAACTAAACTTTCACGGTCTCCATTAGGGATGACTTAATGGCATCTTCGAGAAGTTGATTGTCTGTGAAAGGCGCAGGGATCTCGGGGACCGATTCAGACAAGCCAATCAGGGACTCTAAAAAGCAGGTGCTCTGGTCCCCAGACTGGGGTAAGCTGGGGAAGTTCGGTAACTGGAGCTGTAATGCCGAAAGGTTGTCCAGGTTCTCGTACTCCTTCAAGGAGTTATAAAGGGGCCCCAGGTTGTAGTCCGAGAAGGACTGGAAGAAATCCAAAGAGTCCGAGGAGAGGCTCAGATCCGTATAGCTCTTGGAGCACTGCTCTGCTGAGGGGGACACGAAACAGGGGAGACTCCCACACTGTGCTCCGGTGGAGGCTTCCTCAAAGAAGCAGCTCGCATCCTGGTTGGCGTTTTCATCCAGACATTCGGTGAGGTTGGACAAATGGCTCAAACAGTTCCCAGGGCCAGGCTTATCGGCCGCGTTAGTCACGCACCGGTCCTCCACATCTGTGCTGAAGAAGTCGGCCGGATGGAAAGAGCTCAGGTTGTCCTGACAGTTGCTGACAGCGCTGCTGTCATCCTCCGCGTCGGAATCGTTGAAATGGAGGATGCGGGCCAGACCGTCGTCGTCAACATCCGACTGCGACTTTTCGGACGGGACAGCCTCGTACTGCTCTTCCAAATCCTCGCTCTGGTTGGATGAGATCGAGGAGTCCGTCATGTCGCTGCTACAGCTGTTCTCGCCCATGGTCTCCAGGTCCGTGTTGAACTGGAAGACGGGCGTCAAAGGCACGGTCCTTTCTTCAAAGGCTGCCTTGCCCACGGGACACCCAAAGGGGTGGAGCCGCTCCCTGAACGCTGGCTCAGGCTCAAGGCTGCTCTCATTGCTTTGCTGGTTCTTTTCCAACTCCAGCTTCATGATGGTGTGAATGAAGTGAGTCTGTACGCGGGCCTGGTTAAATTCTATTCTCCCTTCTGTGTTCCCACAACCATCTTTTGTGCAACCGCAAGGAAACGACGTGTGATCCATCTGTTAAGAGAGAGACAGAATATTAGTTGCGTGAAGTTTACCTTCTGTTTGGATTCTTAAAAACCCCAACTTCTGGATGTTTTGGGCTCAATCATTTGCTTTTGCCCAGGGCTCTCAAACTGTGATCGTCTTGCAGATGTTGGCGACAAGGCCCATAATCCTTTACTACTGGTCATTGTGATGGGGGAATGATGGGAGTTGAAGTCCAACAACAGCTGGAAGGCCAGTTTGAGACCCCTGCTTTAGCTTATGCCGTTTGGGGTCCATTCACATATGCACATTTTTAAATGACCTTGCATCACTCAAGGATTCTCAGCTATTCAGGTGAATTGTTGTCTTTAAAATGATATTTGAGTTGAAATCATGCAATACAGTAGTTCTACCCACTTTGGGTGTGGGGGGAGGGGGGGCGGAGGGGGGCTTATCCTTGCATACAAATCACTACTTAGTGGTTAAATGCATCAAGCAAGTAATGTGCATTGGTGAACCAGTCTTCAATAGAAAACAGAAATGTCTATCTAGTTTTTGTGTTTTTTAATCACTCACTACAAGCTCACGAGAAACCACACACACACACACACACACACACACACACACACACACACACACACACACAAAACACAACACCATCTGAAGTAAAACAGCAACAAAACAAAAACCCACACACCCCACCAGGACATAGATGGTGCTACATAAATAAAATCCAGAAGTGTTGTTAAACATAGCCAAGTACTGTTTTGATATTTTTATTGTTGTGCAGCATTCATAAACATGGTTATGATTCATAAAGTACAATTATGATTACTAAGAGCAAAGGAATGTGCTATGCACATCTTGTTTCTCAGGAACACAGGAAGCTGCTGTATACTGAGTCAGGCCATTGGTCCACCTAACTCAGGATTGTCTACCCAGACTGGCAACAGCTTCTCTAAGGTTTCCTGCAGGAGTCTCTCCCAGGCACACCTGGAGATGAACCTGGGACCTTCTGCATGCAAAGCAGATGCTCTACCACTGAGCTATCGACCCATTCCCGAATATTTCACAGCTCCCGCACATGTAGTCACCCAACCAAACGCAAACCAGGGCCGGGCCTGTTTCACGTGGGGGACAATTCATGCTCACTACCGCAAGACTGGCTCTCCTCCCTCACTTAGGGCGCCTTCCTACAAAGGCTAGACGGAAGCAGTTTTTAACCAGCCCTTTCCAACGCAATACCCCGTTCGCCATTTTGGTCCCCCAGGAGAAGGCCACGCACCTGACACTTAATGCCTGCCAAGCTGCAGCTGCACGTCTCCGGATCACAGAATTCCTGGCAGTCGCAGCCACAGTCCTCCCGGGAGAGGCGGATGCTGTGCAGGTCCCGCTTCTCCTCCCGGTCAATCTTCTTGACCCCGATGGCTTTGAGCAGTGCCCGCCTCTTCTTGGCTGGGTAGGGCTGGAGGAAGAAGCCGTCCTCGACCTCCATGCTGCTGACATCGATGTCGTCATCAGAGATGTCTTCCGTGGTCAGCTGGTTGGCCTCCTCGGACTCCTTCGTACCATTCATGGTTAGCTACGCATCAAGGGGGGAAAAGCACCAGGGGATGGATGTTAGAGGCAGAGGCAAGCACCGGAGGAACTCAAGCACCAAGACAGCCTCCTCTATAGAGCCAGCTCCCCTTTGCCAAGAAGCGAGGTCATGGGGTATAGTGGTTAGAGTCTCTGATTGGAAACGGAAGGACCTGCTTCAAAGCCCTGCTCTGCTGTGAAATTCACCAGCCGGCATCAGGCTGGTCATGCTCTCTCTCCGCCTCACCTACCTTGCAAAACTAGCAAGGGTGGAGGGGTGTGGGAGAACATGTACGCTGCCCTGAAGTCCTTGGAGGAGCAGAATAAAAACACCAGCATTCAGTAACCCCAAGACCTGTCACCCATAAAGCCCTGAAGCTTCGGAAGATCTGAACTGGGAATCCCCCACAGCTCAGGGGTTCTCTGACTTAGGTCCCCAGATGTTGCTGAACTACAACCCCCATCATCCGCTCCCACCATGGTCTTTGTGGTCTGACGACGTCTGGGGACCCACCTTGGAGAAGCCCTGCCATGATTCACGCTTCTGGATTCCAAGTCTATTTTTTATTTTTGATACATTTATACATGTCGCCTATAACAAGAATCTGAAGGCGGTTCACACAATCAAATAAAGCCACCAAAAAAGCTAAACACATTAAAAACATATACACAACTCCATCTGAAACAATAAATAAAAATTTACGTAAAAGCCTGGCTGAACAGGTCTCCAAAGGTTTTCTAAAAGCTGTAAGTGGTAGAGTCGCCTTTGCTAGCTGCCAGGCCCTCCACCCCCCCCCGCCCCATTCAGAGGCATAACCCTAACCTGTGACGCCAGCAAAGGCAGAGCTTTTGAGATCTGCAGCCAAAGATATGGCTGGCGATGCCCAGCCCCGTCTGAGAGCGACCCTGGCCAGGGACAGCTCTCCCCTTCCAGTGGTGGTCCTGTTCTTGGGCCACTCCCCGCTCCGCTCTCCCCCTTCCAAACCTCCTCTCCTAGCCCCCTGCCTCTTTTCCTTTCCTCCTCCCCCAGCCTCTTCTGCCTGTATCGATTGCCTTGTCCAGGATCAGAGGGGCCCCTTTGATAGTCGACCCCTCTAGCGCAGGCAGTGAAGCAGCTCGCTGCCAAAGGCTCCATCTCGACCACAAGATCCCTTGGCACGTTATAATACAAAGAGCCAGAGGAAGGGGAGAAAGAGACACACTGCCAACAATTAGGCCAACGTACTCCACGCATGCCTCACCGCATACCGTCTGATTGCGACATTTTCAGGCCTCAGAGTAGCCAATTAGACACCCGTCCCAAAATAGGTCAGTTAGTCCAAGAGGCCTATTTTTGTTCCTCTCTCATAAACCGGCCAGGTTATGTTACATATGAACACATGCGGCTGCCACATACTGAGTCTGGCCAGTGGCCCATCTAGCTCAGCACTGTCTTCACTGACGGGCAGCAGCTCTCCAAGGTTTTAGGCAGGAGTCTTCCCTAGCTTAAGTGGAGCAGCGGGGATCGGGGAAATGTTTGACTAACAAGCAGAAGGTTTCCGGTTCGAATCCCTGCTGGTACTATCTCGGGCAGCAGCGATATAGGAAGATGCTGAAAGGCATCATCTCATACTGTGTGGGAGGAGGCAATGGTCAACCCCTCCTGTATGCTACCAAAGACAACCACGGGGGGGGGGGGCCTCTGTGGTTGCCAGGAGTCAAAATTGACTTGACGGCACACTTTACCCTTTACCTTGCCTAGCCTTCCCTGGGGATGCCGCCAGGGATTTAACCTGGGACCCCTTCTGCATGCTAAGCAGATGCTTCCACACACACACACACCCCGCCTGCCACAACTTACTTTCCACTTCCGCGCTTCCAGCTTCTCCTCTTTCAAGCGCTCCTTGAGCTTCTCCCGCCGCACCATCGCCTGCTCCTTGGAGAACTCGGCAAGCGTGAACTCCCGGGAGAAACTGTGCTTGGTGACCATGCCCAGGGTACAGCCCCCGCGGCTAGGCACACTGGTGAAGCCCTGGCAGCGCTGGAAGTAGAAGACCGTGACCCGGTCGAACTCCACATGGTTGCGCTTCAGCCGCTTGCACTTCTTCAGGATGGACAGCGCTGGGGAGACAGGAGGGAGGGAAGTCAGAAACAGCCACCACCAACCATTTCAGCTTGCCAATCCAGGAGGACCAGAAACTCGCTTGCTTCAGAAAAACCTCCATTATTTGGAGGTTTAATAATAATTAAAGGTATTATTATTATTTTAATGTCAGCCATCGAGGGAGTGAGTCTGAGTCAACACGAAATCACAAGTTGCCCCTGATGCCTTATGTCATATTTGCAAGATGACAGACAACTATGTAGGTTTGAGGTATGGGGTATTGTCTGGGGAAGTTATAAACAATCACCAATTGACTCGGGATGGCGTCGTGTACCCCCTGCCAAGAAAAACAGCCATCTGGAATCCTGCACTGAACAAGTCCCAACTCTGCAATAGGAGCTACACACGTGAAGGACATATGCCCAGTTGCGCACAAATCCAGAGTCCCACTTAAAACAAAAAAGCATGAGAAACGTTTGGGCAGAGGAACAGAACGGAAGAGCCAAAGAGACCTCATACTCTGTTACTTAGCATCTATACAAAGCTTTAGGGCCCTTCAAAGGACTCCACAAACAACCTCTCAACACTCCTTACAACCACCCTGCGAGGTAGGAATGCATTATTATCCCCATATTGAATGAAGGTGGGGGAGGGGAGTGAGAGCAGCTTGCCGGAGGCACCCAAATCCATGGCTGAAGTGAGATGTGAAGGAGGGGCAGGAAGTAGGTAAACAGAAATCAACACATAACAGGTTGCATCCAGTGTTAATATTGGCTTGATCCAGGGGGACAGCTACCCACCCTGGATGCCCATGCCCGGTTGTAGATTTTGGTGGCTCTTATTTCCGCCCAGAGACAGACACTGCGATGCTCCTTTTCTCTCTCTCACACACACACACACACACACACACACACACACACACACACACACGTAGGTAGCTGGGCTACCAAGCAAAAATCCACAAGGTAGTTGCTTCTGGGGGGTGTTTTTCTCAAGGAAATTTGTCCTCCTGACAGCAATGGGGACATGAAATATTCATGGCTCGTTGCTTTAACCAGCTCGGCGCGCCATCTGCATGCTGTCAGCCAGGCGACTTACAAGGGCCTTTGCAGGCTAGAATTCTTTTCTTTTTTTAAAGGAAAAATGCAGACACCCAAACAGTTTTGTTTCAGGAGAGCGAAAACAAGATCATCAAAACAGCTGCTCTGAGGACATTTCCGTGGCTGTCCACTGGGAGGAACTACAAATCTGGAGCAGATTCCCAGGGGACTAATTTGAGAGCAGCTGCAAGGCAGTTAATCTTTGGGCAGGTGATCCCAGGGTAAACACGGCCAGCTCCAGTGCCTGGTTTATCTTAAAGCGCCTGCAACATGGCCTCATGTCTCTTAGAGAGTTTAACATTCAACCTTGCTGGTGTTATCAGGTGCTTCCTCCCTCGGCTAATGCAAATTTAAATAAAAGCCAAAAGAGATTTTGGTTTTTGGAGTTTTTTGGGTTTTCTGTTTTCTGTTTTTAAAGGGAAGGGGTGCATACAGTGAAAGCAATTTTGGAGGAGAAAAAAGCAACAGGCCAGCTATGAGGGCCAGACTAGAAATCACTTTTGAATAAGCACATGAAGGGAGTATCAAGAAGAGAGCCGGCGCAGTGTAGTGGAAAGGACTGGGGAGACCCGAGTTCAAATCCCCATTCAGCCATGAAACTAGCTAGGTGGCTCCGGGCCAGTCACTTCTCTCTCAGCCTAACCTACCTCACAGGGCTGTTGTGAGGATAAACATATCGATGTACACTGCTCTGGGCTTCTTGGAGGGAGAGCGGGGTATAAATGACTCAATGACCCAGTGCAAGCCCAGAGAGATTACATGAAGCCATCGGCTCTTCCCTAGTATATGTCACTTAACATAATCTGATATTCAGTGGTATACTGCCTCTGAAATGGGAGGTTCTGCAGAGCCATTGTGACCAACGGCCATGAACTCATTACACTAGGTCAGAGGTTCTGAATTACAATTCCCATCATCCCCAGCCACAATGGCCACTGAGGCTAAGGATGATGGGAGTTGTAGTCCAACACCACTTGGAGAGCCAAGTTTGAGAACCCCTGGACTAGCTGATTCCCGCTTCAAGCAAGCCATTCTCTCTGCCCCAAAACACAGAGATTCACTTGGCTAGTGTGATTGCACACATTCCCAGTGCTTGCCAGGACACAGATTTCTTGCCACCAGGAAGTCATTTTTGGATTCACCCTTTTGGCAAATGTACCTCTCAGATCTCAGTCTCAATATTTTAAATGCAACTTAGTAAGCAGCTAGGCCTCATGGCTTAGAAGTGGACATTTCCTTCTGTAGCACACTTAACAGCCCTGTGCGATCAGGGAATCATTTCTATTCATGGGTGGGAATTCAGAGAAGAGTGCAGAACTGCATCTTTGGTAATTCAATGCAAGCAGAGGATCTTGCCAGGGCTTGTGGAGCCCAACAGAAACTCAGGATTTGAACTCAAGTCTTTACAGCTCAAGTCTACGCCCCATACCAGACAGGCTCAGGCGGTTGCAGAGGGAAGGATAGCACCATGCCAGCTGTAGGCAGGACAGCATGTACACTCAATGCTTTAAAAACAAAGATCGAAACTCCAAGTCACAGGAAGCCAAACTCTAAACCAAATTAAACTTCAGCAGCAAGCAAGATCCAAAATCGCTCGCTCCTTATTAGTATACCCGCTTCAGTCGTTTTGGACTCCATTTTCCATATTGGAGGCTGTGAATTCCAGAAGAGTTGCAAAATAAACCCAGCATGCCCACCAGCTGTGGTTTGGCACCTGCTGTGGTTATGCAAATAGCATGCAAATTAACTGCATGCAGCCAACATACGCAGACTGGCTGCAAACCCTATAACTTAAAGTACATGTCTACACAGCCCTCTCTGAATATTTATTGCAAGTCTCTCTCTCTCTCTCTCTCTCTCTCTCTCACACACACACACACACACACACACACACACACACACACACACACACACAGCTAATCCAAAGATTCAGGAGTGGGTTATGGCACTGGCATCTCTAGAGCCAGCAAGACAAAGTTTCCCATAGAAACAAAAAACGGCTTTCTCCCTCTCCCCTACAAATAACGGTGTGCGCTTTGCTTATAGCAGTTTAGCTTAAGCTGGCAATTTACTGAATTCAATTAGATGGAGATACGCAGAGGTCAAACCAATCTTAAGTGCATCCGTGATACACGTTTGTGCTGGTTTAGCCCAATCGATCTGGAATCCATTTACTTAAAATTGGCACAACTCTTCCTTATATTAAATAATGAAGCCCAAGCCTCCCTGGGGACGGGCGCAGAGCTCAACAGCTGCGAAGGAATCTGCAAGCCGAGGATTAAACATGCGGTATCTATAGTGACCAGTTTCCAACCGGCACAACGCTCTCCCCCTCCCTGCCCTGCCTCCACAAAGGGTGTCTGCTGAGGCGAGATGGCAAGCTTAGCCGTTCTAAGGTACCATACCCTTGATCCTGCACATAAAAATCAGCCCTCAGCACTCCTCCTGATCAAAAGCTGAGCTTATAGGCAATGCTTGCATGGCTGTTTTCAACTTCATAGAAAAGGGGAGATTCTCCCCCCCCCTTTTCCCCCCCTTTTAGTTGGGACTTCTATTTAAGGCACTAGGCAGGGTTTTATGCACAGATACGTAGGGTTCCTCCACAGGGCCTGTGAGAAAAGTTATAGCAAACTCGGTGAAATGCCCACATCAGCATGTTTGGGGTCAGGAGGGAACCGTGTTGCATTTCTTGTGCCATCTCCTGGCCCACAGCACAAGATAATCCTGATGGCCAGAAGTTGCGGTGCCTCTCTGCCACAACACAGGCCTGTAGTGGCTACCCGTGACCACTACAGACATGGCAACGCTTCAGCCCAACTGGTGGACGGGGGTCATGGCTCAGCAGCAGAAGGCCCCAGGTTCAATCCCTGGCAGCATCTCCAGGTAGGGCTGGGAGAAGACCTTTGCCTGCAGCCTTGGATTGCAGACCAGGGCTACCCAACTTTGGCCCTCCTGCAGATCCCATCATCCCTATTGGCCGCTGGGGATGATGATGGGCCAACAGCAGCTGGAAGGCCAACCTTGTGTTGACGATACTGAGCTAGATGGTTCAGTGGCCAAAAAACCGCTTCCTCTCTTCCCCTGCCTCATGAAGATAGCAAACTGCGCCCGTCAGACCTAGAATCAGGGGGCCCAGAATCTTGCTGTGATTTCTTCCAGCTGATCCAGAGGTTCCCCTGCCGAGGTTCCAGCCATATGGCATTCCTAGGAGATAGTTTTGCCCAGTCATATCAAGCTCTATTCATCTAGCAGAGGAGAGGTGAGGAAATAAAGTTAACTACTTATTCATATTATCCTGGAGTCCCTCTCCCCTCAGATTGTTCACAGAGCCAAGGAATACAGAAAGTTCATTGTTGCCACACAAGAGCCAGAAAACAAAAAGAAAGACCCTTTGTTGTTGTTAACAAGACTTCCAAAGCATTCCGAGGCTGAAGCATGTTTGCAAGTGTCTGCTCAGCAGAGTTAAAATATTCATAGTGGTCTGGCACATAGTTGACTGATTTAAAACTACACCTTTGCTGGAAGGGGAGCACTTCAGTGAAAAGTGCAAAACTCACAGCCATTCGGAAAGGATGCGATGGGCCCGAGTATAGTTTGAAAATGAGACCGTATCTACCCAAATAGAGGACAACTCTGAATTTAAAAGAGGACTTCCCTTAAAAATACAGATTAAACACAGGTTATAGGGGTATTTACTCCAAAGGCAGAGGCCTCTAATTTAAGACAACCCCCCAGTTTCTAAAGATCAAATAACTAGTGAAAAGACCTCGTCTTGGATTCAGGTAAATACAGTAACTTAGCGCCCTGGGCATTCTGCATAGGAAACATCCATTACCGAGTTCTACTTGCATTCAGTCCGATATAAATTTATGGAAACTGCATGAGCCCCAAGCTGATTTGCCAACATTTAATTGCTTATTTTAGATTTAAAAAAACAAACAAACACCCATTTAACTTGGATTAAGACACTATGTACTCTAGCCAACAGTAAAAGTATTATTTAAGATGTTATTTGCATTCAGTATAAACAACTCCTGGTGTCCTCACCTTCAAAGCTCTCCACAGCTTTGTCCATATGATCTTTCAGCCCTTGCCTCTCTTTTTTACCCCTGCCTCTGACCCTCCCGCCTCCAGTTAAACCAAACGTGTATTTACGCGGCTTCACCCACACAAAAGCCTTTGTAGCCTCATGTCGACACTTAAGTCTGCACCACAATTTTGCAAGCCCGGTGCGATGCAAGAGGCAGCAACACTCAAGCGAGAAAATACGGGGTTATGGACAATACTACTCTGGGACGGGCCTTCTCCATGGCTGCCCCAAGGCTTTGGAATGTGCTCCCTGCTGAAATAAGAGCCTCCTCATCTCCGACACATTTGCTCACCCAAGCTTCTAATTAGACTCAAAGAATTTACATCATTTTATATTTAAAATTGTTTTAATGTTTTAATTTTGTTTCCAGTTTTGTTTTATTGTAAACTGCCCTGAGACGTAAGTTTTGGGTGGTATCTAAACATGTTAATTAAACAAACAAACAAATACTTACGGGTGAAATTAGGGTTTAAGGCCATACTGGGCTTAACGTCGCCTCGGGAGTTTTCCTCGTCCGAGTCCCAGCCTGAAGAAGCTGAAGAGGAGCAGGAAGAGAACGGGGAGCAGGAGGAAGAGGAGGAGTAGGGGGTGTCGTCTTCCAGTTCATCGTATTTTCTTTTTAATACCCCCGTCATGATTGGTGTGGGGTTTTCATATAACTGGGGGAGGAAAGAAAAAGGAAAAACACAGCTGTGAGCAAGAAGTGGAGTTCTTTGGGGCAATCTTCAGGAAACTGCAGCCACTGCGGGGTTCTTTTGGTCCTCACAATTTATAGCGTAGGCTTGCCAGAAGCGTTCCAAGCCAACCCTGGGATTCCCCTTCGAGGCGTACTGGGGCGGGGCGGGGGTTTCCTTGATCCAAAAGTTAGTCTTGGAGGAGGTGGCTTCCTTGAAAGAACAGCCCGCCCAGCAATGCCAATCTTCCCCTGAAATCTACCACCGTCGGAGGAGCTGAGCCTACTCACGGCTCGTGCAGAGCAAGGATCAACTCTATGGGCCAGGCCAGGCCTCTGCAAACACCAACCGTGTGCCCCGGCTCTGGGATCCTTTGCAAACTGCCGAGGAACCCCTGCACGCAAATCCACATGAAAAGCCGCCACCCCCCACCCCCGAAGGAAGGGAGCTGGAAACCACCAATTGGTATCCGTGCGAAGTTTCCCGCAAGCACATCTCTATGAAGAAATATTTGGAATTCCCCAAGAAGAAGAGTGCCTTGCTGGCTCCAAGGCTTCTTAGATTATTGTCTTTTTAATAACTCCATTGGGATCATCCCAAAAACATAGCGCAGCCAGCATGGGTTGCCATGATGGTCCCAGAGAGACCGGCCAAAAGGAATAAGAAGGGCTCCAATTCCACTTTTTCAGTGTTACTGATGATAATCTCCAAAGCACTTGCGCATGCAAAGCTCTTCATACTCCGCATGCCACCCTCAGTAACTGTTACACCCATTTCACAGAAGAGATAAGCAAGGCCAAGAGAGTGTAGGATTAACAAAACACACAGTCAGCAGGGAGCGAGAAGCGCCACGTACAAGCAGAGAGTACACAGACAACATGTGAAATTGCCTTCTGCAGTGCCAAGTAAGGCCACTGGTTCAGCTAGTCCAGTATCAACTACTCTGACCGGCAGCAGCTTGTCAGAGAAAGATCTTCCCTAGGCCTGCTATCAGAGATCCTTTAAACTGCAGGCGCCAGGGATCAAACAAGAGGTGGCTGGGTGTAACCAAAGTGGGCACACTAAAATGAGACAATCAAGTCGGAGGTGGGGGGTCCTGCGTCCGCAAAAGACCTTTGCAGAGTTCTTGCATCAGCGACCGGCAGGCTAAGTGAAACGTACACAGCAGGAGGGTGTGCAATGCTCACACAAGAACCCCAAGCCTTCCCTTGCGGAACACGCAACTAGGCGCATAGTGCATGAGAGCCTGGCTGCGATCTCCTTTTTCTAACGCTCCCCCAGTTGAATTTCCACCTAGCCTGATATTACACTTGCAAAAAGTGAGGAGGAGAACACGCAGGCCAGAGTGGGTTGAAAGAGAACAGCCTGTTCCACTGTGACATTTCACTCTTGATAGGCAGAGCCAGGCTTTCCATTCACTGCCTTTCTACCCGGCTGCAGCACAAGCACCTGCCAATGAGCGAAACCGCTTTGCAGAGCAGAGCAAAGCAACAAGAAAGAGCCCCTTGTGGAGCAGATGCAGCCTCCTGTGGGCTTGTGCCCAGGCTTTGTTCTGTCAAAATGTAGGAAGAGCTGCCCTCGCTCTGCCCGTCTCCGCCGGATCCTCATCCAATGCAAGGCCACGCGCTACCTGTTGGAAAGCAGTGCAGACAAACCCGAACTGAAACTACCTCTTGTCTGGTTTGCTACAGTCCCACCCTCCTTTTCAGCTGTTCAAACAAACCGCAAACCTGCAGCCCTTTGAGACTTTTGCCCTGTAGAAGTGCCACAAATGTATGAGAGAGTGGAGATCCCAGGAAAACAGGCTAACTCAACAGCACCCAACTCAGAAGGGGAGCCAACTTGGAGCTTTGCAGACACCCACCTTGAGTGCACCCATCACATCCCTCATTGCAAGTAGCAAAAGCACCTCCCAGGCCTTTCCCCTCCCCCAATAAATGCCTCTTCCAGGCACGGCCAAAAGGCAGCGCTTCTTATCCTCACAACAACATTTATTTTCCTATGTAAACCACCTTAAAAAAAAACATCTGGGCCCCGAGATGTTGCTGGACTACAACTCCCATCACCCCCAGCTGCAAAGTCCACTGCGGCTGGAGATGGTGGGAGTTGTAGTCCAGCAACATCTGGGGACCCAAGTCTGAGAAGCTGAGTTATGGGGGAAGCACTGGGAAGAACGACACTTCCCAGCAGTCTGTGCACACCTTCCCAGAGGGCTCGGTCTCTCTTAAAGCCACTCCTCGCACCTGGCACTGGGGAAAGCAGCACAGCTCTTGCACAGTGGAAAGGGCTCTCAAGCTGCTTTGCCCAAGGGGCCCCCAGCCACGGGCTTGAAAAACAAGAAAGATCCCTGCTGGATTCAAACCCCCTCCTGAAGCAGAGCAGGAAGGAGAAGGCAGGCTGCAAGGCTGGCAACAGGCACGTTTTCGGTTGCTAGCAGAGATGCTGCTCCAGGCTTGCCTCAAAAGCAGATGGCACCACAAATCAACCAGCCGTACATTGCATAAGTGGCATGATGCAATGGGGTCGCATGCGCGCCCTGCTCCAAGTGGACGGGGACTGAATGGCTGTAGGATAGCAGTCTCCAGCCACACACCCGCGTTTCCACCACTCAGCACTGTGGGCAGCATTAGGCTCAGAAGGGGGGGGGGCATGGAAGCGCTCCGGGCGGTTTGGGTCAAATTTGAGCTGATTTGTTTTGCTTCACTTCCTAGGGATCCCTGGTGTTTATAAAGGAGAATCCTTATCGGATCCCCCTTTACAAGCATCCCGAACTCGGCCAAACTGATTCAATCCGAACCAGGCCCAGTTCAGCTCCAACTCCTCCCAGTTATGGGGGGGGCGGGTCCAGTTTGAGCTCGAATCAGTCCCGCTTTTTCTTCTTTTTACATTTATATCCCATGCTTCCTCCAAGGAGCCCAGAGTGGTGTCCAGGGTTATGTTTATCCTCACAACAATCTTGTGAGGTCAATTAGGCTGAGAGAGAAGTGACTGGCCCAGAATCACCCAGCTAGTTCCATGCCTGGATGGGGATTTGAACTCGGGTCTCCGCGGTCCTTGTCCAACAACCAAACCGCTACACCACACTGGCATTCATTCTATGGACCAGGGGTGGGCCCTCCAGACCCCCTGCTGTACACTATGCCCAACACTTATCATGCTCCCAGCGCTTACTCACAAAATGCCAAAAAGCTTCCGGCTAGCCTAGGGCAGAAAGGTGCTTTCTCAGATCACTGCTGGAATGTTGCCCAAAGTACAGCATGGATGCTGAAGAACGGAGAACATAGCTGCCTGCTCTCTCTCTCGGTGGGTAAGCCCCTGGCTCGAGTCTCACAGTCTCAGGAGTAATATGCCAGGCCGGAGAGCCGCACTGAAGCTCCCTTCAAAACATCCTACGGGCCTCTTTGATTGAACCTGCCGCTTTGTTTATCGGAGTCTGAAGAGGATGAGCCCAAACCTGGACATGGCAGCTCGGCTATTACTCACAGAGTGACTCAAACCAGACCTGCACGCACCGGTTTAGCCACGCCACACAAAAACAGCAAAACATGCAAGCAGAGTGATCCTGACGGCTGGCGCTTTGGGAAAGGTCCTTGTCCGTGGCTGCAGATGGGATGCAGGAGGCAGGCGTGGGCAGACCTGCGGGGTCTACTTTGCTTTGCTGGACCCCCAAAGTCCTCCAGCCAGGGCCATAAGCATCCCTCTAGCTCAGCATTGTCTACCCTGACTGGCAGCAACGCTCCAAGCTTTCAGGCAGGCCTTTCTCCCAGCCCTACCTGGAGATGCTACCAGGGACTGAACCTGGGACCTTCTGCATGCAAAGCAGATACTCTTCCTCTGAGCTGCGGCCCCATCTCTGGTAGTATCAAATAAAAACTGGTGGCCGGGGCTGGGTGGGGGAGCGGGGGGGAAGCTAGTTACCACTTGCAGTGCGCCAACCTGCACACCAAGCGGAGATCAACCTCCTAGTTATTAAAGAGGACTTTTAACATCCTAATTTGTGGGGAAAGCATTTTCCCCCTTACACACACACTTTTCTTCAATAACTGAGGAGTCAGAAATTCTTGCTCACTAACTGAAGCCATCTAGTCATCAAGCAGCAGGTCCTGATTTCAACCAATCATCTTTATTATGGTCCAAGACCAGCATAAGATAGAACGGCAGAGCATGATTCAAAATAATAAAAACCAATTATAGATCCATAAAACGATATTACTTGAAAGTTACTACTCTAAAATTCTATGCGTCTAAATCAGGACCTGTATACTATTAGAGTTGGGAGAGAACTTGGGGGGTTTTCCGGCTGCCTTTTGTCCCCCCGCCAATATGGGGAAAGCAATATGGACTCCCCTCCCAGCCCAGTAAGAGGCCACAGGCTACCCAGTCACTTGTTTTTCCAGATACTGATGTTGGGCAGGCAGGGGCAGCGTTCTTCTTGTTTTGGAGGCAGCTTAGGAAGTTGGTGGGGTTTTCTGTTCTGTTGTGTTTTTTAAAGTACGAAGCAAAATTCCAAGTTGCACATGCTAAACTTCCAACCTGAGACCCACCTTCATGAGAAGAGATTGTATTTAACTAGACCTGTTCTTGGGTCACATAAAGTGATACTAAACCATGGCCAGCTTTGAGCATTTATGGGTGTGCCTTGGGAGTTGAAAAATTCCAAATTAGTAACTGCAAATCCCCAACATCCAGAACCACCCCAAATTCTCAGCTTTCTGCACAGGGCAATTTTAAATCTTGTTGAGACATCTCAGAGCTTTTGCCTGCCTCTTCACAGACCTGGCACAAAGGTGTCATACATGAAGCCAGTGACATTTAAAAGGTTAACACACACACCTGTTTCAGCAAAGGCCTCTTTTGGCTGCAAGAAAAGTTATTAAACATTAACTAGAAGCAGGCACAGTGCTTGCAGTTAGTTTTACAGATCCTGGATGAGGAAGCACAAACATATTGTGCATGTTTTTTTAAACTTTGATATTGGATTTGTATTTCTATATTACAATTTAATATTTTAACTGTGTAACTTTTCTAGTTTTATATTGTTTCAAATGTTTTGTATACCACCTTGAGACTGTTTCAATGAAAGGTGGTATAAACATCTAACAATAAAATAAATAAATAATAATAAACATGCCTTCCATTGCTTTGCAGAGGCACAGGAGCAAGGCAGCGTCTCTCTGTGTTCAGGCACAGTTTTCCAATTCCATTTTGAGCCACTGTCCCCCCCCCACTGAATTTTAGATTTCCTCTTGGGTGAGTGAAAAACAGAGAGATCTTCTGTGCAGTCATGCTAGCATAGACCCCTGCCAGTCCATGTGAAGATCTGCAGCTTGAGGCCCCAATCCTATTCCTCATCTAAAGCTGGTGTTGAACAGAACATCTCTGACCCACCCCAGATAGAAACACAGAGCAAGCAAAGCAGCAACTTTTCCTCAGCTCCCTTCTTCCCGATTCAGGTGGGGAGGATGGGAATTGTGAGATCAATGGAGGTTCCTTGCTGAAGGGAGGATCTGGGCACAAAATCAATACAAATGCATGTTCTTCCTCTATCCACCCTGCCTCCATTTCTCCCTTCCCATCCTATGTAATCTCCCTTGTGCTGCACTTTAGATTGGAAGCCGCTTGGGGCAGGGACCTGCTCTCTTGTACTGTGCACAGCGCCATGCACACAATTAATTATGCTATCTGATCCAGCCAGTGTGGTGTCATGGTTAGAGTGTTGGACTAGGACCAAGGAGACCAGATTTCAAATCTTCATGCAGCCACAAAACTCACAATGGGTGACTCTGGGCCAATCACTTCTCTCTCTCAGCCTAACCTACCTCACAAGGTTGCTGCGAGGATCAACCTCACCACGTATGGCATTCTGAACTCCTTGGAAGAAGATCAGTAAGTTCAAGCCAGCCTGTACAGTTCTTGGCTTGGGACGGCACAAGACGGAAGGCATCATTGCTTTCACTGAATGCCATATGCCCGACTGCCAGGTCTCCCTACACTTCCTCTGCCCTAAGCCCGCCCCCCCTCCCCTCCCACACACACTTAAAAGCACACCCTCTTAAAGCACAGGGGTGGGCAACCTCTTTCCAGGGCCAGGTGTAAGAGCCGAGTTCGGGGAAAGTTAACCTGAAGCTGCAGGGGAGGGGCGGGAGAGTCTCCCTCCCCACTTCACAGACCAGGCCTGCTCAACTTAGTCCCCCCAGCTGTTTTTGGACCACAATTCCCATAATCCTCAGCCACAGTGGCCAATAGCCAGGGATTATGGGAGTTGTAGGCCAACATCTGCAGGAGGGCCAAAGTTGGGCAGCTCTGTCATAGACCAAGGTAACCGGCCCCCAGCCAACCTGCGGGATCCTTCGCGGAGACAACCTCAGCATGTCAAGGAGAGCAAACCCAGGCTGCAGGTGGCTTGTCCCTCACTGGCTGGCTGGCCTCTCGCCAGGACGGAGGGAGGCGGCGGCGGCCGCAGATGCTGCGAAGGCGGAGGCCTCCCATCCGTTCTGGCACATGTTCTGCCCAGCACCCAGCTCCAGCCTGGGAAGCAGTTCACGTGGAAGCCAAAGTGCCCGGAGAACTGAACGCATGCAGCCTTGGGGCGCAACGCCGCAAGCCGGCAAGGCCGTCTCCCGGCAAAGGGGCGGCGAGGGTGAAGGCAGTGGCCCAGAGGCTCTTCTCGGCTTGCCCTGGTGGGGCGGCCAGCCATGTTTTTGGGTCCTGCACAACTCCAGCTCCGCTTCAAGCCCAAGGGTCACGTGTTCGGCCTCTCTGGGAGGGCGGCTCGCTCTCTCCACACACCGGACTTGGGCCACAGTCCAGAGGAAATAAGCAGGTCACTCAGTGGTGCAGGAAAGCTCAGCACACGGACATTTCCGATGCAGCAAGCCGCCCAGGGGCTTCCAAGCAATACTGAAACACCTTCATGCCAAATGCTCAATCCCCTGGATTTCTGCTGCTCGGATGGCGAAGAAGAGCGGAAGGAGAGGGAAAGCGCAAGCTGGCAGATCTACTGGCAGGAAGAAAGCCACGGCGCGTCTCCAGAGAACCAAGACATTTGCTCGTAGGGGCCAAACTGGGAAGGACTCGAGATGCTGGATGAAACCAAGGCCACCCTCCAGGGCTGGGCCAACATCAAACCTTTCCTGGCCTGAATAAGTTTGCATTTTCGGCACGGGTTGTGTGGGAGATGTGCCCGAGCAATGCATCCTCAGCAGCAATGCAAGAGGCCCTTGATACATTGCTCAGATCACCCCTGCTGCTTCCTGAGTTCCACTCCCCAGGGACTGCTCAGACTGTTTGGACAGCAAGGTTGGGCTCTGCGTTTTTAAGTTTCCTGGCTGTTGCTCAAATTAAGCTCCCAGTTTAAAGATGATGTTCCATGGCACTAGACTTCACACCTTACATTTTTAGGTATGCACCTGAATGCAACGTGTGAATGCAACAAATGTTCACACACACACACACACACACACGAAACACATTTGTGTGCACAAGGCACACCTTGTCACAAGTCCACGGTGGGCTACTTTTCCCCATCCAGTTTGCACACAGTGGCAAAGTCCCTGCAGAATGTCCGAAATGGCTCTCTGCACGGATCCTGTGCTGCCAGCCAAGGCAAACGGTGTTTTAGTTGTGCAAAAGTGAACACACAGAGAGAGGTGGCAGGAGAGCTCAAGCAAACTTGCCATTTATATATTTCAATCAAGATGCCATAACATCGCAGATCTAGGACACTGAACTACGATTACTCAGAACTAAGATTACTGTAGATGGGGATTGTAGTCCAGCAATAGCTGGAGAGCCTCAGGTTGGCCAACTGTGTCTATGAGTAAGAAAGGCACTTTGCACATGGTCAGAGACACTAAGTTCCTTCAGATAATTCAGGGCTGAATCTTGCTTCTAACAGCAGGTTCAAGGATTTTGTTCAGGATTAAAATAACCCTTGGTGTTCTGAGGAAACCACACACACACACACACACACACACACACACCATGGAATCTTGTTGCATAAATGACAAGAGGAAAGGGTTTAAATTATCTCTCTCCAAAGGGTTCAAATGGACATAGAAAGGTAGCACTTAAAAGGGGGCAAAAGTGATTTCCATTATTTTATTGCACTGCCAATACCATATGCACAGATCAAGGCATGCTTTATTCTTAATTAATGGAAAAAAGCTTTTAGCAGAATTTCTCTCCCCCCCCCCCCAATGCATCAATCCCATTGTCTCTCTTCACTCTTTTGTTTTATTAGTTTCATCTGGAATGTTGCCCAGGTAAAGATGTCAAAGGGCGGCTTCACACATTAAGTAGGAGGAGAGATACCGGAAATGCAAGTTAGTCCCTCCCTGCACACTTCTGGTGTAAAGTTGGGTGGTGGAGTGGAATCCATGCTCCCCGCCCACCAACCAACATGCACTGAAAAGCTGGTAAAGATACGACCTTGAGGTTCAGAGAGGCAGCACTCTTGTTCATTTCTTGCCTCAGCCATGAACTCACTACATCGCCTAAGGCGCCCTGCTAGTTTCACAGCCTCAACCCCCACCTGTAACATGCAGTCCATAACACTGGCTTACCTGACAGCAGTGATTACGGAGATAACCTGTGTTGTAATGAGGTCTAAGATAATGCAAGGATTACTGAGATAATATATGTGAGGTGCTTTGAACATTCTGGAAGTACTATGCAAATCCTAAGTACTTCTACATTTTTACTGGTGCAGAAGTTTGAGTTGAGTGCACAGATGAAAGTCCTCAGGGGTCACCCATCTAAGCACTGAGCACCCAAGGCTTTACTTCGCTTCCAAAAGGTGGCTGTATCATGAAGCCTCAAGGCCACGTTCTGGACAGACAACCTCCTTAAAGTTTCTCATCTTCCATGCTCAGAAAAGAAGTTACAAGTGTGTTCTAGGTGTTCTGAAACTTGGGTCCCCAGATGTTACTGGACTACAACTCCCATCATGCCCAGCCACAATGGCTGTTAACCATCGTGGCAGGAGATGATGGGAACTGTGGTTCAGCAACATCTGGGGACCCAAGTTCGAGAGCCCCTGAATCAATCCACACTGTTCCTTTTAGCATCCCCTGGCTCTGGTCTGCCAAAGCTGATGTTTCCATCAATGAGTCAGTCTTGAGGGCGACACAAAACCTTTGGCAGATTTCAGAACAACAGACTAACAGAGAAATCTTTTTGGCACGGATACTCTACAAACAAGACTTGGGGGGGTGGGCATTTGCACACCTTCCATTTCAATTCAGAACCAAAAAAAAGTTATTTCATTATTTAAAAGTTTGGGGGAAACTAGTTTAAAGCATAGTGGAGTAAGATGGGCTTTTTGGTGTGTGTTTTTAGCAACCTGAAACTACATATACATATACATATCACACACACACTCTCTCTCTCTCTCTCTCTCCTCTTCTCTTGTTAATTTGCCAAGAGAGACATTTTGTTCTGGGCTTAGAGGTTTACTCATCTCTTGGATGGAGAACAGCTTTTGGAACAAAAGTACATCATGGAGTGGATCAAACCCGCAGGAATCCCTCTCTGGCACGGCCAACTCCTACTATCCTGGGAATACTTTCTAACAAATATTCAGCCCAGATGTGCATTCCGCTCTCATCCCAACATCCAGCTTTCACAAAAGGAGTGGAGGTCAGGCCACAAAGGGAAGGCAACGGAGCCTGAGCATACCTCTGAAGTGTGCAGGAATGCAGAGACAGCAGGGGACTCCAGCTCCCCTCTTCCTCCCATATATGTCAACAGCAACATGTTTGGAGTGAGCTGCTTTTAAGTCACCTTCCCATGGGCTTAGCCAGCCAAGAAGAGGGGAGCAGCCAAGCTCCAGAGCCAAGTCAGGAACTGTAAGGGTGTCATCCCATACACAAAGCCCCTGGGATGCGAGGAAAATCTAAGCAAGACGGAGGGAGGGAGATGCAGGATTCTAAGCAGAGCGCTGCATATTTTGCACAAGGAAGAACTCAAAATTCTGCCCTGGCACTAACTCAAATTAACGGTTTCACAAGCTGTGCAAGAGACTGGTGAGCAGGCACTCACCTAGGGCAAGTAACAATCCCCCTCGGGCAAGGAGGCTGCACACAAGTTTGTTAATGGAGGGAGCCTAAGCGCTCTACTAGATCAGACCCAAAAAAGGAAAAGCCCTGCATCCCTTCTGGGAAGCACACACACACAGGATTCTGAAGGCCACACTCCCCAGTGCTGTTGCTCTTTCCCCAGCAACTGGTATTCAGAGATAGACTGCTCTTGTACATGAAAGTTCCATTTAGCCACCATGACTAATATAGAACTGCTGAAAGATCTCCGTGAATTTGAAAGGAGGGGAGAATTACTAACATTAGTGGACTATTTTTTTTTAAAAGGCAGACCAATAATATTGTAGTCATCTTTGCAAAACTGCAGTGTAAATTAATTAAGTAAATTTGCATGAACATGCTTATTTTGGGGAGAAGGGCAAGTAGCCACCAGGTCTTTGAGTGAAGCCTCATCTGTAACCACTGGAAATCCTGTGGCCTCCGAGATTTCACCTAGCATTCCCCACACGCTTTCAAGCTTCTCCTTGCAGCTAGAAGAACTAGAAACTTGCTTTCTCAAGGAGGGAGTGGAGACTCCGCCCATCCCCAAACTCTGTAACTTGCGTGGAATCACAGCACGCACGCGCGTGTGCGCGCATACACACACACCCTTAGATATAGGCACAGACATACCCAGCCATCCTGCATCACATAAACATTAAAATGTAACAGCATCACTACTAAATAGTTTTAAAACTAAACAGTTATTACCATATTTTACAGACTATAAGACGCTACGGACTATAAGATCACCTTAATTTTAATCCAGTTTTTCAGAGTTTTAACATATTAAACTGTTAAAACATATAAGACGCACCTGAATTTTGGCAGATATTTTTCAGGGGGGAAAGTGAGTCTTATAGTCCATAAAATATGGTAAGTCGTCCCCTAACTGTAGGGAGTGCTATATTTACACAGAATGCACCGTCAGGATGGTATCAGGTCAAGGTGGGGGATGAAACTCTGTCCTGCAGGAAGGTCTACTCCGTGACTTTGCCGCCATACACCCTCCTGCGAAGCCCACCGCCTCAGAACCCCAAATCTGTCTCAGTATCAAGGGCTCGTCTTTGAAACAGGCGAAGGAAATGCCATGATGCCTCTGCACATGTGCAGAGTGCCATTCCTGCACACTACCAAATAACCAGCAGCTTGTGCCTCTGGCACTGGAGGAGGGAGTCATCCCATTCAACATATAGCTTTGGCTCCAGTTCATGTCACTAACTCTCCAGTTCAGACATACAATTTTAAAACGTGGATCAGTAACACGTTGTATCAAAGTATTTCATGCAAAATAATATTAAACTTTTTGCAACTTTTTGCAACTAGAATAAAAAAATCACTATTTAACTTGAAAAAAGTTATATTTAACTTTTAAAGAAAAGTCATTGCTTTAAAAAGTTTTTTGGTTTTTTTTACAAACTAATTACAATAGGATTATCAAGAAAGTAAATACCGTTGTAAGCTGTGTACCAAATCAATGAATGGCCTATTTCGTGCCAGTTACCTTGTTTTGTATTTAGGTGTCTGGTTTGGAGTGGAGCGGGGATTCTCAAACTGGGGGCCCACAGATGTCGATAGACTACAACTCCCATCATCCTGAGCCACAGTGACCTTTGGCCACTGTGACTCAGGATGATGATGGATGTAGTCCATCACCATCTGGGGACCCCCGATTTGAGAACCTCTGGATTAGAGGCAACCAAGAGATTTGGGTTCGCAGTTCTTGTATACTAAAACATCTCTGAACTGGTTTGGCTGGACTCCCGGTTAGGTGGTAAGTAAGTAAAGTGTGCTGTCAAGTCAATCCTGACTCCTGGCACCCATAGAGCTCTGTGGTTCTCTTTGGTAGAACACAGGAGGGGTTGACCATTGCCTCCTCCCGCGCAGTTTGAGATGATACCTTTCAGCATCTTCCTAGATCGCTGCTGCCCGATATAGTCGCAGCGGGGATTCGAACCGGCAACCTTCTGCTTGTTAGTCAAGCATTGCCCCGCTGCGCCACTTAAGGTGGCTCTGTTAGGCGGTAGGGCTTCCCAATTCAGAGGGTGTGATTTCCAGGCAGGATCAAGCTTCGACATCCCTTCCACCCAGAAAACACAGCTTGCCAGTCCAGACTTATGAAAGGTCATTGTTTACAGAAGTGAAGTTAAGGACATTTGGCTGCAGGGCTCCCTGGGCCTCTCATACCAGGCTGGGCACTTACATTTGCAAACAGAGCAAGTTGCCATCGACCAGCTTTCCAACATTAACAGGCAGGCTGGCAGGTCCACAGGGGCATTTTCCAGTGTGGGTTTCACGTCCGTGGAGCCGGTGCCAGGCGTGTGGGAGCTCGGATTGGGCACCGGATGATTTACAGCGGAATCCCTGCCCTGAGAAAACAAGCTGGATGGCACCATAACACACGCCTGCGATTCACCAGGCTTCAGGCCGCTAACACCCACCCACACTGGAGTTATTTTCAGATCCCAGGGCTGTATATAACAGCACTCTGTTTCCTGGAGAAGGCTCCACATACTCGAAGAAAATGCTCATAGGATTAAGAAAATATTCCAAGGATGGGCTTGTCATGGGTCTAGAGACAGGATCCAGACCATTGCCAGAATCTGGGGTGTGGACAGAACATTGCCCAGGTCTGCTGGCTCTGGTAAAACTCCACGGTTAAGAGCCGGTAAGCCAAGGCCATTGGACAAATACAGCCCCCCTGCAAGAGATGCTCAGCTGTCAAACAAGAGAAAGTGGTGCTTCTGGCAACCCAGCTTACAGAAAGCTCCCTTTAGGGTGTGGGCAGCGGCACCTCCCTCACGACCCAAATTGGCCCACCCTGGAAACGAGGAGGCGATGAGGGCCGAGTAACCACCTCCTCCCGCTTCAGATTCAGTCCGCAAACTGTTTCCAACTCTCTCCCTGTTTTGCAAAAAGTCCCCATTCCTGGCTGCTTGAAAGCCACTGCGATTCCTCCGAGGCAACCAAGGGAAGGCCCATTTGCAAGCCTGACCCAAGCCTCTCTGGGGATGCTGTCCACACAAACCTCGATTCGTAGTCACACAAATACGCACAAACCAGTTGCGGTTTGTCCTAACACACCAAGGGGGGTGCCAATGGAGGCTCAGCTGCCTCTGCTTTCAGGCAGCAGCAGCAGGGGTGTAGCGATAATTGAGAGGCTGGGTTCAAAGAACCCGGGCCGCCAGCTCCTGAGGGCCCTCTAGCTCCACCCCTCCCTACTTTCTTCATTATCTCCCTCACTCTGAGGGGCCGCTGGGGAGAGGGGTGAACACGGGCCCCCTCTCCCCTAGCTACGCCCCTGGGGAGCAGCCTAGGTTGCTCCTCTCTCCCCTGCCAGAGAGCCGCACCACCCGCAGGCTGGCCATTCATCAGGTAGAGCTACACAGCAAAGTGCCATCCTGCAGGCAGCACAGCTCCCGAGTGGATGGGGGAGGAGAGAGAAGCAAGCTCAGCGGCCTCCTTTGGTGCCCCCAGGTTCATTTATTTTTATTTATTTTTACATTGTATATCCTGCTCTTCCTCCAAGGAGCCCAGAACAGTGTACTACATACCTAGGTTTCTCCTCACAACAACCCTGTGAAGTAGGTTAGGCTGAGAGAGACGTGACTGGCCCAGAGTCACCCAGCAAGTCTCATGGCTGAATGGGGATCTGAACTCGGGTCTCCCCGGTCCTAGTCCGGCACTCTAACCACTACACCACGCTGGCTCTCACTAGGACCAGCCGCCACAGACACACCCCCTGGCTGCCAGGCCACTGAGAAATGTGTTGCTGGTGGCCAGGAATGCGAAATATTCCTCCAACCCTCTACACCGAAACAATCCACCTTCCCCAGCAGAGGAAGAGAAAGCGAGATTACTTCCCAGGGCTCTCTTTCAAATATTCCAAATAGCTCAAACCGGACTTCTGGAGATTTTCCCAGAGCAGTAAAAATGCAATACCCTGCGATTTTCTGTGCAGGCACCCTAGGGAAACCACCACCAACGAATGCTCAGAAGAGGCTGAAGGCAGAAAGAAAGACACACACACACACACCCGCCCGCCGCCGCCCCCATACCCGGGATCGCTGAAGGAAAGGCCGTTTCAGCAGCCTCGTTTCAAGGTAAACGGGCTAGGCTTCCCGCTCCTCCGGGTGGAGGGTTTTTAAAAACCTAGCTGGCTCTAAGGTTTCATAAGCTGGCTGCAGCTAAAAATAGACCTGGAGCCTGCCACGGGACAAAAACGCGCGTGCATGCGTGCGCACGCACACACTCGCTCCACGTCCCAGAATGAAAGCAGGAATCGGTGGCGGGTGTGAGAAGGTCTCTCTCCACTCCAGAGACTGATGAGGCAATCTCCCCCACCCCACCCCACCCCAGCAGCAGGAGTAAAGAGTGCTTTGTCTCATTTGACTGGCTGGGAAGTCCAGGACCAGGCAAGAAACGCGTTGTGCGTGGCAAGGGAAGCTGTTCATGTGTGCACACAGGGCCACAAACACAGGGCACAATCCACGGAGAGGTTCGTCCACCAGGACAAATGGGAGCCACCCGAGAGGCGCGGCCTGTCTGTCACCCGAGTGTGACAAGGAACACGACCCAGAGAGAGCAAATACATAGCCTGAGGACGGCAGCAGCTAGCAAGATGGACTTTGGCCTGGCTTCCCCTGGGTCTCTCTTGGCTTAGTCTGCCTCACAGGATAAACTGGGGTAACCCTATCCATGCACGTCACTCAGGTGGAAAGTTTTCTGGAAAGTTTCCGCATACTTTCTTTTTCATGGAAAATTGTCCCATTTCTAAAATTTCTGCTTGGCTACTTGAAAAACACTTGAGATGGTGGGGGGGGAATGAATATGGTGGAGGTGTTTCTTTCTTGTCGTTTTACTGTATAAATAGGAAACAAACAGAATGCCAAATCAGATCACCATCTATTTAGGACATCAGGAAAATCTCTGTAGGGATTTTTTTTTGGGGGGGGGAGAAAATAATACTACACATCTTATACAAAAGAGGGGGAATTCTTATGGGAATTCCCTCCCCCACCCCCCGAAAATTCTTCAGAATTCAATTTCTCCCTCCAGAAAACCCACATTTCTGCCCGCCTGCTCCCCCCCCACCCATGAGCTCACTGGAGCAAGAGTGCAATGCAGGTAAGAGTAAAATCAAACACAAGACTGCCTCTGGGTTGAGCTCCATCTCCGTATACGGGCCAGGCCAATCTAGTCCAGCCCTCTAAGCAATTTCATCACTGCCTGCCCGTCTGCCCAGCTCACTCCCACCAGGTGCAGATCAGGGGACCCTTGGACCAGCTGCAGCAACCAAGCCCACAGCTCAGGGGTGGCCAACCTGAAGCTCACCAGCTGTTGATGGACTACAACTCCCATCATTCCCAGTTACTGTAGCTGGGGATGATGGTAGTTGTAGTCCAGAAGTTGGAGAGGCTCACTTTGGCCACCACCACCACCCCATAGCCACTTCAGCTAGCTAGCTGAAAGCTTGCCTTAATGCATTTTTATCCCACCTCTCCTCCTTGGAGCCCAGGGCAGCACACAAGCCTTCCCCTCCACCTTTTATCCTCACAACCGCCCTGCGAGGTAGGCTAAACTGAGAACAGGTGACGGGTTTAAGTCACCCAGTGAGTCCTAAGCCCAACACTCTGGCCACTCTACCACATTGCCTCGCTGTCTGCACAAGGCTAGGTACGCAGGCTCCTATACGCACCAACTCCTCCGCCTACTGTGAAGGGTGAACAATGATAACATACACAATCGGGGGTCAAATAATTGACTGCCACTAAAGTTTTGTTTAATCGAGGCTGCGATGGGGGCTCTGCACACGGCCAATGTGAAAACACCCTCTGCCCTTGGTCTGTAGGCAAGCCCTCCATTTGATTACATCTTATGAATAATTCACAGCAGGTCCCTGTGTTTGTCCTCTGGTGGGTACACGCTGTAGGTTTCCGCTCTGCGTGGAGGTGCGCCACACGTCCCTCTCTCAGGAATGCAAGACACTCGCCCAGCAGACCTCACAGACCCGCCTGGAGCCTCCCTCACCCCGGCAGCAAGTCCCTCACCCTCACCCTGGACAACAGGGCTTCCTTTCCAAGGACTTTGCTTCCGAAGGACGAGCAGGGACGGGAGAGCCCCGATGTCCTAAATGCAGGCGCTCAATCACGACACCTCTGCAGATTTACGACGAGGGGGATAAGCATCTTCACGGACTGACTTGGGTGCGTATCACGAGAGACAAGGCAGCCACAATCCGCCACTGAATAATGCATGGGGCTTTCAAGGGCCTGCCTGCGCTTTGATGCAAGAGCTGGAATGCACAGGAGCCAGAGCCGCAAATCGGCCCAAACTGCGGCCCTCTCGCGATCTCAGCGTGGTCTTAAGCCCAGTCGCCTATGGCTATGGAGAGGACACGCATAAAAATCATCGGCCCACCTGAAGCCACCCTACTGTAAGCACTCATGAGACGACTCAAAGTCTGCCAGACGCATTCTCAAAAGCTAGAGTTAGCTTAAAGAGGGCTCTGCCATATACTGCCAATCTCCAGAAGATTAACAATCCCACCACCACCGCTCCAATAATTAACCAGGAGGAACACAGAAAGCTGCTGCTTGTTGAGTCAAGCCTCTCGTACATCTAGTCCAGTATGGTCTACTCGGACTGGCAGTGGCTCTCCTCCAAGCTTTCAGGCCGGAGTCTTTCCCAGCTCCACCTGGACATGCCACCAGGGATTGAACCCAGGACCGACTACATGCTAAGCAAATGCTCCACCACTGAGCTTCAGCCCCATCCTCAAGAGGCAGGAAAATGACCACCGTAAGCCTCTCTGAAATAGGCTCAGGATCGGCAAATACCCAACAGCAGCCCTGATTAAAACCAGGACTACCCAACTTGGGACAGAGCAGGGACTAGATACACCTCCGAAGGCAGCAGCTCTCTAACCTGAGGTCCAAAAATATTGCCTGGGGGTGATGGGAGTTGTAGTCCAACAACATCCGGGGAGCCAAGTTGGAAAACCCTGTCCGAAGCCACATAGCAATTCAAACCACTGAGGTCCATCTAGCCCAGATGGGTTCACTGCCAACGGACAGCAAGCTCTCTGGGGAAGGCTCTTTCCCATCACGGGCTCCTAGGAATCCTTTTAACTGGTGATTTAGCCTAGGACCCTCTGCATACAAAGCAGGGGCTAGGGATGTGCAAGAAACAGACTTTCAATTTTGTTTAGAGCTCAAAACAAGACGCAGATTGGCCAAAACGTTTCATTGAAACAGAGGTCAACCCGGTTGTTTCGACAGAACAAAACTCGAAACGTTTCATGCACACTCGAAACACTTCACTGCTCCCCATGGGTATCTCCTAAGGATGCCAAAGTGGGTAGGTTGGGTGGTAGGGCATGATGGGTGCTACCTACCACCCAACCAGAGTCCCCTCTAAGGCGTGCGCATGTGCATGCACTCACACGTTTTTGCATGTCCACTCAGTTCATTTTAGATCCCGCTCAGGTTGAATCAGGAAGGCCCCACTCTGAATGCTTGTGCGTGCACACTGCCTTATTAATGCCGCCCAGAACAAAACTCATTCCACACACAGATGGGAAAAAAGAGAGAACACTCCACCCAACCCATAAAAGAAGCAAACAGGTGATTTCAAACTATTTTTTTAAACCTCCCTCCCCCAAACTCCCCTAGGATCGCAAGCCAGTTGGAAGCCAGTATCAGAAAACCAATCAGCAAGGGGGAAACAGGCCTCCAAAACTGCACTCGAAACATTTCCATCACGATGGGGTTGTTCTGTTTGGAGCTCAAAATAAGCCCATTACTTAAAGGGGGTTTTGTTTCGCACTCAAGACACTTGAAATGGTCCATTTCGAGTCAAAACAGTTTGCACTTTCCCAGCAGGGGCTCCACTGTGGCCTCTCCCACACCTGCAGAAGTGGCAGTATGAGCAGAGCCATGCCAGACTGGGTGCCTCCCATCGAGTTAAGTGGGCTCAACATAAACCGAATAGTGCCATGGAAACAGCACATAAGTGTAAGGAATAAATAATTATCTCCTCCCAAGTATTCAAAAGTGCTTCCTAAAATTATTAAAATTGCAAAATTATTAAATTAATATTAATATTAATTTAATATTTTAATATTAAAATTATTAAAATGACAAATTATATCAGAAACTAAAACCTCTGAATGTGAGCTAATTTTTTTTGTGTTTTTTTTTAGAAAAGTGGATTCCTTTTCTCAATTTTATTGACAAATGTAAGTCTACTTATATACCAAGTTAGAGCAATTAGGGATATTATGGGAAATATCTAAGTTTAAAATATATAGATAATAATGCTGAATTTTGTTTGTAAATGCTTGTTTTATGCGATACATTGTTTTTAAATGAAAAAAATGAAAAATAGTTTTTTAAAAAGTGCTTCATGTATGAATCCTTATGAATCCTTACAACCACCCTGAAAGGAAGGCAAGAAACATACCTGTAAAGTAGAACATGGTTTGCTCAAGTTATCATGACTCTGTCAAGATCTGAACTGCAGACCTCCTGGGTTAAATGCCCACCTTTGAATCATTTTGCTACACCAGCTCCAAAGCAGGATGTTAAAAACAAATTTTTTAAAAACCTACAAGGCATTGACAGGAGAAACACTGTGCTCCTCTAGGCAGCAAAAGCAGCACCTGGATCTAAGAGACCAGGACCACCTGAGCCCTCACCTCTGCCACTGCCACTTCTCTGCAGTCATGTCACCTCTCTGAGCCTCAGTTCTGTTTGCAAAATGAGGACACACAGCTTGCTCCCATGGCAGTGTGTGAGAAGAGCTCCGCACATCACTTCAAGCAACTCTTAGCAGATAATTCATTCCTCAGCAGGGGCACTGATATCGCCGGCTTGCTTCCCTGACCCACACTCCTGACATTAGAGATGGCACTTCTGCGTACAGTGGAGAACCCTCACTCAAGTTAATACCACCCGCGTTCCAACGCTGACATCTGTTTTACCCCGACGGCGGCAGATGCCAAGAGGGCATGTGTTAGTAACTCAAGAAGGCACTAAGTTAGCCATGCTTTCCTCCAGCTTTATAATCCTCTACAGACCGCAGGGAGGGGAGGAGGACGGTACTGAGAAAGAAGTCTTGAAAGCGTTTATTTGAAGGTTGCAAACTATAGCGCACATTCATTGCAGAACAAAGCTGCCATTTTTTAAAACCATGGAAAGGTGTGTGTGTGTGTGTACGTGGTGTATTTTAGCACAGAATCCACTCCACAGCACTCAACTCACTACTGGCCCCGCGGATGACATATGGGGGATTTATCGCAAGCACCTCGGCTTGGGAGTAAAATGCAGGGCTCTGCAATCTGCATCCTTCTCAGATCTTAGGGACGCCCCAGACTGTCATCCACACAGCAGTTTCGCAAACAAAGGTATTGCCGATCAATCTGCCTTTGTGCCAGTAGGTGTTGCTGTCGCTACGAGGAAGAGCAAGAGATTGCATTCTAAGTTTGCCTATCTGCAGCTGAAAAGAGGCTGCTGTTGCTTTGTTGGTCCTGGAGAATAAGTAGTACCAAAACAAGAGAGGCGATCTCTGTTCCTATTTGTTTAGAAGTACGCAAACTTCCCGGATACACCAAGTCCTACGACAGGTAGGAAAAGTAGAACATTCTCAGAGATACAGAAGAGTTATGGGTGTCATCAATAAGTCACTCAGCCTCTCAGACTGTGCCCTTGTGAGTAGGGGGGGGGGGTAACCATAACCTGCTTTCTCCTCTCTGTGAGAATAGGCTGTTTATGATGAAGAGTACTATGCAATTCAAAAGCTCGCTCCCTCTTACGGTTCATTTTAAGTGTGAAAGAAGGCAATCTCATTTTGTATTTCTTGGTGACCGAATACAATGTGGACGACTTCTCCTAACCTAGTTTACTCAAAGCTTTGTAGAAAATAAGCAGGCATAGGACTCCAACCATGCAGCCCGATCCTATGCATGTTCACATGGAAAGAGATTCCAGTGAGATTAACAGGACTTACTCCCTTGTGCTTCCACTGGGCAGGATGCTGTGCTGAACAGGGACAGTTTATTAGGGAGCCACCACTTGAAAAGGTGCCTCTTGACATAATTAGCAGGCGCAAAACACAGATGAAATACATTGCATGACTCAATACTTTGTCATGGCTAACTTAAGGCTCACCAGTTTTCAAAGGGAACTTAGTCATGATTAACTTAGTCTGGATCCCTGATTATTTAAGGTTCCAGAGATCCACTCACAAAAGGAGGGTGCCCGCTGTGTGTCTGTATGATTTCCTGTTCCGGCCCAGCCTCCTACCAATCACTCTCTGCCATCCCCCCCAGTGTCAAGTTAACCCACCTTCAGGAGACTGCCTGTGCTTGTTGCATCTCTTTACGAGTTGCTGGGTTACTTCCTTCCAATCCGGTGGCACATCGAAACCCGGAGGCAGACTAAGGGGGTAACACAGACTCTTCCACACCAGGAACAAGTTTTTTGTCCCAGAGAAGAGAGTGCCTCCCACTTCCTCTCGGATGTGTACGCACTTCAGCTGTCAGAAGTCTGTGAAACGCGGGCATGACATCAGCAGCTCTGAATTCTTCCAGTATTATTCAGTCACACACACACAGAGCCGGTGAGGCAATGCCCTCAACGGGCAACATCTGAGGTTTCGAAGAAAACTCCAGCTACTGCTGTTTGCTCCCGGGTGACTCACCTCCCTGGCATAAGAGCCCAGGCCAGAGCAGTATTTCCCCAGCAAAACTAAGTTACGGGAGGCAGAGAGGGGAAAGGAAAACAACAGGGAGGGGGAAGTCACAAAGGAAAGGAGGAAAATCCCCTGGGGAAGGGAAAGACACAAGTTTCGTTTTCACTAGGGCAGGGGTTCCCAGAAGTGCCTGGACTACCACCCCCATCACCCACTGCCACACTGCAGCAAGGGTGGTGGGGTTTGTAACCTAACCACATCTGGGCACCCAAGGGTGGGAACCACATTGTGGCGGGGGGGGGGTGGGCATTGTAGTCCAACATCTGGGGACCTCTGCCCTAGTGAGTGGGTTGAAACCATGACAGACAGAGGACCTTTCAGCTTTAGGGAGCTCCTGGAACCCCCTCAGATTCGCATCCTTTCTTAGCTTGCCTCGGGGGCAGGGGAGAAATGATAGTGCCAGCCCCTGGAGAGAGAGCCCAGCAAGGAGCCAAAGATCATTATCTCCCCGGGCTGGAGAGCTCTGGCAACTTAATTAACTTCTTTTGAACTGTTTTATTGCCCATCGCTACAGGACATTAAGGCGGCGAGTGAGCGGGCGGGGGGCGGGGGGGGGCAGCAGGTACGCTGGCCGAACTGCTCCTGAATCACCACGAAAGCCCAGACCCAGGCGGGGGACACCAAAAGGCGGGGGGGGGGGCGGGGGCCACAGAGGGCGACTGGGCAGGCGTCCTGAGCGCGTCGGGAGTAGCCCTTTCCCTTCGCCTAACCAGGGATCAGCCTGCCGGCGGGCGCCTCCGCAGAGATCACCTGGGGCAAGGAAAGAGCGAATTAAGCTCACGCCGGGAGAGGAGGAGAGGCCAAGAGGGTTCCCCGGGATCACCCCTGGCATCAAGACAAGGGCCACGATCCGCCAAGAACCCTCCTTGCCCGCCTGCCGGAGGCTCCCCGCTCAGAAGCCAACCCCCAGCCTCCCAAGTCAAATCGCCGCGGCAGCTGCGGGTCGCTTCGACGTGAGTCCTCCCCAGGCAGGCGGCTCCTGCATCTCTTAAATGCGACCCCCCGCCATCCGCCAAGATCCTCATGGTACCCCTTCCCTTACTACAAGGGGCCCAATCATGCCCCGCTCCCAACTAGCGCCATCCAAAAAGATCGACCGCTGGCAGCCCGCGCCCCCTTCCGACGGTCGGAAGTCCTCGCTTCCCTGCTCCACGGCTCCCTCTACAGGCTGGGCATATTCCCTCTGCTCTCCCTTCTCCCGTACAACATTCCTCCGTCTTCCCTCCCTTCCAGGGACAGTCCAGGATCCAAAAACACACGAAGGTAACCCGAGGCTAAGCAGTCTTGGCGTCCTCCACCTGCCCCCCCCAAAAAAAACCCCTGAATTAATAGGGCCGGGGACAGTTCTCGCCCCTCGTCTGCACCGCTGCCGCCACCTTCAGACATCCCACCTTCTCTCTCTCTCTCTCTCTCTCTCTCTCTCTCTCTCTCTCTCTAACTTGGTTCTCCTGTAAACTTGCCATTGCAATTACCCGCCTCGCTTCTCAGCCGAAAACTCCTCCAGTCTCCCCATGCCCCATCGCGCCCCATCAAGTCCTGACTGGCGGCCTCTTAAGTCTGCCCCTCGCCGCCCCCATTCTCCAGGGCGCCCCCTTCCGGACGTATTCACCGACTACTGCGCTTCCATTTAAACCCGAGTTAACTCCTGATCTGTGCCAGTCCCCCTGGCCGGCGCCGCCGATATTTCCCCCTCCAGCCTCTTTACCGCCCCCTTTCGCTTTCTCCAAGAAATGCACCCGCGGGGGGGGGCACAGAAGGCACCCGAGGGAGAGCCAGTGGGGGACACCCTCCTACAGCGCCCCTCTACCTCTACCCGCATCGCAAGGCTACTACTACCCCAGGATCCCCCGGCAGCCCCGCATTCCCGAGCCCGGAGCCCCGCTGGAGGCGCCGCGCTTGCCCCGACGGCGACGAAGCTGGCGAAGGCGAGACACTCACCGGCGCCGCTCAGGGCTCCCTGGGCAGCAGCAGTCGCGGCTTCTTGCTGGGGATGGAGAAGGAAAGCAGCCGGCTTCGGACTAGCGAGGAAGCTCCTCTGGAAGGCGGCTGGCGCCGGGCGGGAGTGGACGAGGAGGAGGAGGAGACGGCTCAGGCGCGCATCGGCGTGGAGGGAGTCTGGCAGCCGGCGCCGGCTGCTGCTGCTGCTGCTGCTGCGTCTGAGGCTGCGGAGGAACTGGCTGGCTCGCCCGTGCCTGGCGCGGCTGTGCTCTGCCGCCGCCGCCGCGGCTCCTCCTCCTCCTCCTCCAGGCGCAGCTGCTGCGCTGCCCTTTTTCGTCAGTGGAAAACTCCTGGGCTCTGACGCAGGCGGTGACAAGGGAGCCTCAGCCAGAGGCGGCCGGAGAGAGCCCGGCCCGCTCCCAGCCCACACGCCGCTTCCTGCCCGTCCGACCGCCCTCCTTCCTTCCTTCCCCGTCGAACCATCGCCCAGGAGGAGGAGGAGGAGGAGACGGAGCCAAGCTGCCGCTGCTGCCTTCCCCGGAAAGGCCAGAGCAGGCAGGGATTGGCGGAGAAGGAGGTGCCCGCCGCCGCTGCGTGGGGGGAGGCGAGCGCGCTTCGCTGCGCCTGCCCGAGAGTTGCCGAGAGACAGAGGCTGCGATCCCTGAGGCACGCTTGCCCGGGCACAGCGCGGGGGCTTGGGGCGGGAGGGGCGCTGGGAAGCCCCCTCGCCCAGGGGCCTCCCTCTCCCTCCCTCTTCTCCGGTGCCTGTCAAAGCTCCAGCGTCCGTGCAGAGACGTTGCTGGCGGAGAAGCGGGAGTTCCCCCTCCGCGGAGCTTAAAAGGGTTGCCACGGATTCCCGCCTACTTCAGTGGGATTTCTAGGGCCCGTTTACTCGCGAGTAGAGTCTCGCCAACTGCAACGGAGCATGCAGCGCCATCCATTGTATGACTGCTCAGAAGGAAGTCCAATGTGTTCAGTGGGGTTTAATCCCGGGGAAGTGTGCATAGGATCGTAGCCGTACTTATTAAAATATACTTAAAATTGCAGCCTGTGCATCCTTACCTGGGAGTAAGACTCGATGAACACAGTGGGACTTACTTAAGAGTAAACATACCTAGGACTTCTTTTATGCAGCTCTCCTCTACAAGATTCTTATGTTTTTTAAAGTATCAGTTGTATTTAACTTGTCTTCCTCAAAAGAATCGTGGGAATTGTGATTTGGGGGAGGTCCTGAGCCTTCTCTGTGGGAATCTGTGAGAGATTCCCTAGTCTTCCTCTTCTCTGCAGAATTAAGATTGCCAACTTTTCCCACTGCCTTGCTCCTGTGCTTTTCATGGTAGCCTGGCACACTAAAACAGAGGAGACACTTTCCCCACCACTTTTTCTCCATGCCAGGAAAAATGTGGATGTGCCTGAAATTTTGGAAGTGCTTATGGCAGAGTGTTCTTGATTTGTTTTCTCTAATATAAAAGATTTTTATTTGCTTTATAGGATATGTATCGACTTGACGGCACACTTTACCTTTACAGAGTTACATAACCACATACAAGTAAATCAAAGATGTGGTCAGAATCTACAGAGAAATGTACATTTGATTTCCAATATAATCAATAAAAGCATTCCGGTTTTTAAAGAAGATGTGACAATGTTGTCTTCCATCTTTGGTTGGTGCATAATCAGTTAATTTAGAATTGTATACCTATGGACCTTGTTCCTCCATGTGTTTGGACTGGGTACCTTCTCTCCCATTTTTGGCAAATATGAGCCCAACTTCAAAAATCATGAGTAATAATGATCAGAGGTCAGTAGGTAAATAAGACTCTAGTAGGATCTAGCCCTCTTTGGGAATGGAAAAGGTAATATTGCTCATAGTAAACAGATTTATGCCGTGTTTGCCGCACCGCTCCTGTGTGGCAGCAATGTGGTGGGCAGAAATTCAACAGGTGTTGTTTTTATCATTACAAAGTGGCAGAGGAGAACTCTTCCTGTTACATTTCTGCCTGCCGTCTAGTTAAAGGTGCAAGAAAACCCCATACCGAGCAAATCTGTGTCTAACCCAAAGCCTCATTTATAGCGTCTCAAAGGGCAAAGCATACATCCTGCTATCCTCCGCACTGGAACACAGTAATACTGCTGTGTTGCACACCTCCTATTCTCAGTGAGGCCTGTGCAGGAGAACTTCTTTGCGCTCGAGTTAATGAGCAGGAAAGAGGATGCGATTTGGATTTCGCACCTAAATGAAGGCACAGACTATTTCAAGAAAATAGACTCTCACTCCTTCATAAGGTTGAGCTCAGGGTTGGCCAGCCTGAAGCTCTTCAGCTGTTGGACTTACAAACTGCATCACTCCCACCACAATATAGTACTGCTGGGGGTGATGGGAGTTGTAGTCCAACAACAGCCTGAGGCCTAGGTGCCTGACCTCCCCTTTTATATGCTTAAAAGGAGCACAGTTGCCTTCCCAAGGGGTTGCGTCAACTGGACCAGCAGAGTCAGTCCTTCTCCCCTGGGTTTTTCTCTTGTACAACAACCCTGTGAGGTAGGCTGGGCTCAGCAACAGTGAATGGCCCAGCGTGAGCCAGCGAGCTTCCTGGCTGAGCAGCGATTTGTACCTGGGTCCAAGAGCTCCGAAGCCAACAACCCACTGGCCGCTGGACCACACTCTGGTTCCCTTTTGCTTTTTGTTTCAACAAACAAATGTCGGGGAGGGAAAGCTCTCTTTAGCTTCCTGCTCAGCAAGGAGGTTTGTGGGAGGGCTTCTTTGAGGGTGGAATTAAGAGGAGAAGAGATGGACCCTAGCTCAGCAGTGGAGTATCTGTTTTGCGTGCAAAAAGTCCCAGGTTCATTCCCTACAGCGTCTTCATGTAGGGCTGGGAAAGACCCCTACCTGAAACTCTGGATCACTGCTGCCAGTCAGTGTAGACAGTATTGAGTTAGATGGACTAATGGTCTGACTTGGTATAAAGCAGCTTCCAATGTTCCTATGGCACCCTGAGCTCTATGGAGGAAAGACAAGAATAAATAGATTGTATGCTTCTTGAGGCAGGGACCTCTTATGTGAGTAAAGCCCCATTACGCACGCAACATTCCTATCTGTTGGCCCCAAAACCAGGTGCCTGAAGCACTGTGGAGATGCCAAGCAGTTCTTCTAAACGCCTTTGGCTCTGGGTTTTCTTGAAGCAACCTTTCCAGCCATGCTAGTGGCAAGTCTGCCTTTGGAGGCGTGCAGGCCTTCCGAGATACGATCTGCAATACCCTCCCGCTTAGAAACGGCTGGCAACCCCCTGAGTTCCAGAGAGCAAGGGAGAGTGTTGTTTCCCCTCTAACCTCACCCGGAAAATCCCATTCCTGGTTGACTGGATCCAGCTTCCCCTGGAGGGGCTCTCTTTTCCCTCCGGGGAAAGTGTGGAGCAAGAAACAAACAAAGCTGGCTAGCACTTCCCATGTACTCATGATGTTTACCTAGATAAAAAGGGGCCCTCAGGCAGGCGATGAATGATGGGTTACTCTCAAGCTGCAGGGAGACCCTCAGTCTGAAGGAGAGGAAGAACCATCCCAAATGCCAGAGTCGAGTCAGCACGGAACCACTGAAACGCCACCAAGGAGTAAGCAAGCTTTTGAGTTCTTCAGGCAGTAGGGAAGCAAAACCGAGAGAGAACATTTGGACCTGATGGGAGAGCCTCAAGCTCTGCAATTTGTATGGCTCAAGAGGGGAGTGCAGGAGGCTGGATGCGGACCTGATTGTTTTCTCACATTTATATCCCTCTAAGGCTGGGATTCTCAAACTTGGGTCTCCAGCAGTGTTCCCTGCAACAGGGATTCCCAGATGCTGTTGACTACAACTCCCATCATCTCCATTCAAAGGCCACGACAGATGCAGATGATGGGAACTGTAGTCAGCAACATCTGGGAATCCCTGTTACAGGGAACACTGGTTTCCAGATATTATTGTTGTTGTTGTTGTTGTTACATTTATATCCCACATTTACAAATGTGTCCAACATTTATATTGTTGGACTACAAGTCAGCCATTGTGGCTGGAGAGGACGGGAGCTGTAGACTAACCACATCTGGGGACCTAAGGTTGGGAACCCCTGGAATACTGTTTGCATACCAGTTTCTTTGGTCTCATTGACAAACTCTTGCCAAACAGGTTTTACAGGCCTACATCATACTCTTCTGAATGCCTCTGCTGTGCAATTCCATCTCCAAATATGTTTCTAGACCTCATCGCGGTGGGAATATGTGCTCCCTTTGGAGGGTGGAGCAGATGCAGGGATCGCTTGATAGGCCACATGGTCATGATTGTATGCAGCCATGTACATATGGCTAATTGGTTATACCCTTGGATACAATGGAGAGGAGAGCCGGTCTTGTGGTAGCAAGCATGACTTGTCCCCTTAGCTAAGCAGGGCCCACCCTGGTTGCATCTGAAAGGGAGACTAGAAGTGTGAGCACTGTGAGATATTCCCCTCAGGGGATGGAGCCGCTCTGGGAAGAGCAGAAGGGTCCAAGTTCCCTCCCTGGCAGCATCTCCAAGATAGGGCTGAGAGAGACTCCTGCCTGCAACCTTGGAGAAGCTGCTGCCAGTCTGTGTAGGCAATACTGAGCTAGATGGACCAAGCGTCTGACTCAGTGTATGGCAGCTTCCTGTGTTCCTAAACTGGTGTTACACAAGCCACCAAATGAATCACTGTTGTCCTTAATTAACTTTACCTAGGAGTCAACTTCCACTCCCAGTCTAGAAGGTGTCAGAAGTGAGCGATGCAAAAACACCCAAGCATCATGCATTTATTCCAGCAGGGCTGCACAACTTGGGGCCTCCAGTGGTTGTTGGACTACAACCCCCATCATCCCCAGTCACAGTGGCCAATAGTCATTAAGAACAGCCCTACTGGATCAGGCCCCAGGCCTGTCTAGTCCAGCATCTAGTCCAGTGGCCCACCGGGTGCCTGTGAGAAGCCCACCGGCAGGAGGTGAGGGCACGTCCTCTCTCCTGCTGCTGCTCCCCTGCAACTGGCATTGAGAGGCATCGTGCCTCTGCGACTGGAGGTAGCCTATAGCCACCAGACTAGTCGGCATTGATAGACCTGTCCTCCGTGACTTTGTCTAAGCCCCTTTTAAAGCCACCCAGGCTACTGGCCATCACCACTAGGGATGTGCACGGAACCGGTGACCTTTGAGCCGATGGTGGGGGGGATAGCTTTAAGGACGGGGGAGGGTGCACTGACCCCCACCCCCCTGCGTGCTTTCCCTTCTGGCGCTCTGGGTAAAAATAGTCTGGCAGGGACGCAGCGTACCCGCTTGCCTCCCCGTTGATCCTCCTACGTCCAGTCGGGGGATCAATGGGGCAGACGGGGGATCGGGGGACATGGGGTCGGGGGTGGTCAGGGGATCAATGGGACCCAGTCACTTCCAGTCAGGGGATCAATGGGGCGGCAAGGAGGTATGCTGCCGCCCCGCCGGACTATTTTTACACAGAGCGCTGGAGGGGAAATGTGAGTGCACCCTCCCATGTCCTTAAAGCTATACGCCCACCTTCAAACCGGCCCGTAAAAGGGCCTCCAAACTGGTTCGTGCACATCCCTAATCACCACATCCTGTGGCAGAGAATTCCATAAGTCAATTATGTGCAGTGTGAAGAAGTACTTCCTTTACTCGACCCGAAACGTCCTGGAACTCAGTTTCATGGGATGACCCCGGTTTTAGTATGGCGAGGGAGGGGAAATCTTTCCTTTCTGTCGACTCTCTCTACTCCATGCATAATTTTATATACCTCTATCATGTCTCCCTGTAGTCGCCTCTTTTCCAAACTAAAAAGCTCCAATGATGGGAGTTGTGTCACCCAACATCTGTAGGAGGGCCAAAGTTGTGCAGATCTGATTAACCTTCCTTTCCTTTCCTTTCCTAAAAAAAAAAAAAGGCTTACCTCAAGTTCTTTTTTGTTCTAGGAGGATATTTCTTTCTTCTAATAATCACGCCCATCTTTTTAAAGGGTGGCTCTGGCTGACAGTGCTGCAAAGGCAATACTTTTTGCGTTCTTCTGTCAGTTGACTGAAGGCCAGCGCAAAGTTTTTCTAGATCTATCAACACTGATGAAACGGCATGTCGAAATGCCGACCCTTGCCAAACTTAGTTACAACAAACAAACGTTTTCATTTGGGACCTCAACTACTGGATTTCCAGGAGGCCCTGAAAAGAAAAAGGCCAGCTACAATGATGCTTCTTCATCAAACCAGTAGAAGTGGGAGATTGTGGGGCAGGCAGGGAGTCACAGTAAATGGAAATTTTCCGGGACTAACACCCCCCCGCCCCAAACACACACACACACACACACCATGCATCCTGTCTCCAGTTCCAGGTTTGTAATTGATGTGGCTGGCAAGAAGCCAGGCCTGGCAAGTGGTCCCGTCTCCACAGGACAAAACCCTCATTACTTTGGGCTCTTGGAATTCTCCAAAGGTGTGCTGGGATCTCTCCCTCATGTCGCCATGAGGTAATAGGAATTGCCAGGCCGATTTGTCTGAAAGTATCCCTTGTAAAAATAATAGCTTCTGTCTCTAGTATGGCGATACATGAGAAAGCGGCAGAAGGGGATTTTAAAAATTAAAACAAAAATAAAAAACAGAGACAACACTGGGGCACTTTATCAGAAAGTGTGTCGTGGTTTTCCACCCCCTCCTTGCTCTGTCATGCTGCCAAGAGTTATTTTTTTAAAAAAATCAAAACTGTTCAGTAAGGCTGGCGTCCAGTTGGATATAATAAGGTTACTTAGCTGGAACCGATGCTGTCAAACAGAAGCTTTCGTTGCACAAAATATGTTGCAGGTCTGCCTGCCTTGTGCCTTTTGGTAATTCTGTCAGCTTTCAACTGAAAGTATTGAAAGTACAAAGTTACTTGGCTTATGTGCACGACCAATTGATACTGGTTTCAAAGCAGCTTTTAACTGTCATGCCCCCTGCCACCAAGAATCCTGGGAGTTGTAGTTTGCGGAGGGTGCTGAGGACTCTCTCAGTTCTCCTTCCCTTTGGGGATGGGCCATAGTTCAGCAACTGAGCACCAGCTTTGACAACAGAAGGTTCTTGGTTCAATCCCTGGCAGCATCTCCAGGTAGGGCTTGGAAAGAGCCTTGTCTGAAACTCTGCAGAGCTGCTGCCAGTCAGAAGAGACAATACTGAGCTTAGCTAGATGGACCAAAGGCCTGACTCAGGAGACAGCAGCTTCCTATGAAAGTCTGTTAGAGTTCTGCTTGATCAGACCAAAAAACCACCAGGTCCTGCATTCTGCTTCTCACAGTGATCACTAAACGCCTCCAGGAAGCCTACAAGCAGCAGGAGACTAAGACAAGAGCCTTCCGCTGTTGCTCCCTAGCACCAAATATTCAGGGGTATACTGCCACTGGACATGGCAGCTCCAATCCTATGCATGCTCGCTCAGAAGCAAAAAAATATTGAGCTCGATGGGATATACTTCCATGTGAATGTGAAGTATACCCTACTCAGTTCAGAGGGGTTTATTCTCAAGGAAATGGGCATAAGCCTGCAACCCTAAACATCTAGATATCCAGGTAGCCTTAAGTCCTGGTATCTGGCACATCACATTTTAGAAATCAAACCCTTCCTAAAGCAGAAATTGGAAAGGTTTAAGCAGGAAGCATATTAATTAGATTACCAAAAAAGAAAAAAGAAAAAAATGGGTGGTGGGGGCGGGGAGTCTGGCCTTGGCAGAGGTATCTAGTTACACACACACTCAACAGAGTAGAAGGCACTTGTTTGCACAATAGCTTATCTTAAGATAACAACTGCTTGACTTACTACAACTTGGAATTGTTTTACAGGAAGCAGGCAGAGTATGCCTGAATTGCAGCATGCATCTGCAAGAGTAATTTGGGGGGATTTAGGGTAGAGCAGCAGGCCCTCTAAAATGTCACGGAGGAAAACAGGGGCCCCTGTATCTGTTGTGACTCCGCTATTTTCACCTCGAGACCCGTTGCTGGAACATTCCCCCCATATCCCTCCCATCCTACTCCATGTTGCTGAAGGCCCCGTGGGTCTGTGCTGCCTTCCTCTGGCCTATCCTGCACTCCTTGCAAAAGCAAAGAGGACAATATGTCTCCTGGGCAGTTAGGGCCTGGGGTGGGGGGTGGGGAATGTAATCTGTTATTGATTGTTCAGAATGAACCTTGAGGAGAGGAGAGCTGGCCTTGTGGTAGCAAGCATGAATTGTCCCCTTTGCTAAGCAAGGTCTGCCCTGATCTGCACTTAAATGGGAGACTATATGTGTGAGCACTGTAAAATATTCCCCTCAGGGAATGGGGCAGCTCTGGGAGGAACATCTGCATGCTTGCATGCAGAAAGTTCCAAGTTCCCTCCCTGGCAGCATCTCCAAGATAGGGCTGACAGAGACTCCTGCCTGCAACCTTGGAGAAGCTGCTGCCAGTCTGTGTAGACAATACTGAGCGAGATGGACCAAGGGTCTGATTCAGTATGTGGCAGCTTCCTATGTTCCTAAGCTTACCAACCATGTGAAACAGCAGGTTGTATTCTGCACAGTGCTTTAGGCCCAAGTTGCACAGGTGATGGATTCATGCCTTCAAACCGCTGGATCGGATGAACCTCACGTCTGAACCAGACGTAGCCTTGGGCACATCACGGTCTTTTAGCCAAGTCTACCATGCAGGGTTGTGGTGTTGATAGAATGGACTGTCTCCATTTTCTGGACACCATGCTGCTCTTCTTCCAGGAAGCTTGAATTCAAAATAATGAATCCACAGAACTGTACAGTTGGTGTTTCCAAATCTCTGAAGTGTGATGTCAATTTCATTGATTAAAGTGAGCAGGTACGGTTAGGCCCAGAGTGCCGGTATCAAGTTTCAGTCGCACAGGAGTACTGCCACCCATGCTCAGATTTAAAGGTTGTTGTTTTTTTAAACTGCCATTGATTTTTAAAGCATACCAAAAAACAAAGGAAAACACTCACAGCAAGAGCAAAAACATGTCTTTCTCAGCAGGCTCTGTTACAAAATGATAAGATTACATCAGCTGAGAACAGAACAGAAGCTTGTCTTCTGAAGTATATTCCTTTACATACGTTGCATTATCAGTTTCCAGCCCAAATCGGCGGCTTCTAGACTATGGAAGGGCTTTGAAAACAAGGTCAGTGTGGTGAATTTCATAGCCGCCTCCTAAACCTTCGACAGCTGTCCTTTTTCTGAAGGCTCAGAAATATCTCTCCAGTGCTTCCTGGACACCAGTTTGAACAGCAAAATCACATCCTGATAATTGTTGAGATGATTTTTTTTTTAAACAAAAACAATCCAGAATCTTGTGTTACATGAAAGACCAATACATTTATTGTAGCATACGCTTTTGTTGACCCCATGGCTTGAGTCCCCAGACATTGTGGGGCTACAACTCCCATCATCCCTAGCCTCACACAGTTGTGACTGGGGATCTTGGGAGTCGTAGGCCAGCAGCACCTGCCCCCCCCCACACTCTCCCAGGGCTGGGAACCCTGCAGGAAAGGAGAGCTGGTCTTGTGGCAGCAAGCATGACTCGTCCCCTTAGCTAAGCAGGGTCTGCCCTGGTTGCATATGAAAGAGAGACTAGAAGTGTGAGCACTGTAAGAGATTCCCCCTTAGGGGATGGAGCCACTCTGGGAGGTGCAGAAGGTTCCAAGTTCCCTCCCTGGCAGCATCTCCAAGAGAGGGCTGAGAGAGATTCCTGCCTGCAACCTTGGAGGAGCCGCCGCCAGTCTGTGTAGACAATAATGACGTAGATGGATCTATGGTCTGACTCGGTATATGGCAGTTTCCTATGTTCCTATGTTCCCATGCATCAGATGAAGTGAGCTCTTGTTCACCAAGGCTGTTGTTACAGGAAACATGCCATCTTTCCGGCACAAGAAGACTCTTCGTTGGTTTTGCTATAATAGACCCACACAGTTACCTCTCTGAGCTTTGGCTGTACAATTTAGAAGTAAGATATTCAGATGCATTGGCCAGGTCAGATTTCCAGAGAGCTGGTCTTGTCGTAGCAAGCATGACATGTCCCCTTAGCCCTAGTTGCATATGAATGGGAGACTACATGTGTGAGCACTTTAAGATATTCCCCTTGGGGGTGGAGCTGCTCCACAGGCAAGTGGGCATGCCCTCTTTCCTACTATTGCTCCCCTGCAACTGGGATTTAGAGGTATTGTGCCTCTGAGGCCGGAGGTGGCCTATAGCCACCAGACTAGTAGCCACTGATAGACCTGTCCCACATGAATTTGTCTAAGCCCCTTTTAAAGCCATCCAAGCTAGTGGCCACCACCACATCCCATGGCAAAGAACTCCATAGATTGATTATGCATTGTGTGAAAAAGTACTTCCGTTTGTTGGTCCTAAATTTCTTGGCAATCAGTTTCATGGGATGACCCCTGGTTCTAGTGTTATGCGAGAGGGAGAAAATTTTATCTCTATCCACCTTCTCCACACCATGCATAATTTTATAGATTTCTGTCATGTCTCCCCACAGTCATCTTTTTTCTAAACTAAAAAGCCCCAGGTGTTGTAGCCTCGCCTCGCAAGGAAAAAGTGCTCCTGGCCCCTGATCATCTTGGTTGCCCTCTTCTGCACCCCTGTTGTGATGTTTTGTCCCTTCACAACCAAGTCCCAGATGTAAATCTTTTTGCCTTGCCATGCAGAATTTAGCCGAAGCCACTGGGAAATGGAAACCAAGACAGCCCCTCTGATATAGCCCCACTACGTCATCTGCATTAGCTCTGCCTCACTTTCTGTTTCTTGGTCACACTGATGTGTGAGCTTGGGGATTTAAAAAAAAAATAATTGCTGATGAAGGCGTATGCTGAAACATTCAACCAAAATATGGTTTCCTCTAATTAGCTCTTTTGTCAGTCATCTTTTTGTACAACACACAGACACAGACACAGACACCATATCTAGTTGTTCAGAGAAGGAGCTTAGCCACAAAATTCAGATCTGAAGGATGCAGATAAATTAGGGTGGTTAAAGGAAAAGCCTGGATTTCCCTCCCTTACTTCACTTTCAAGTTCATCTGTGCTGCCCTCAGTGACTCAGTGACATCATTTTCCGACTTAGAAATGACTAAGAAGCCATCTCCGGATTGGCCGAGGCACATGATGAAAACACAGCATCTGTTGTGAATCCTTATATAGGCAAGCGCTTCCGGAAGTGGACGACCCCAAAAGCTTCCGGACCACAGCAAGACTCTATCCCTCCCACATCCCAAGAGCTTCCACATGAGATGGAACACACACACACACACACACACACACACACACACAGCTGTCTCTTGCAAAATGTCCATGTGTGACGGGCAAAGTTTTCATTGGAATTTTGCCAGAAGCAAAATGGACAAGCCGGCTGTGATTCAGACACCTCGTAAACAGGAAGCTGGAAGGGCATGAACAGAGGAGAAGATGAGAAAGAAGACCGAAATACAGGAGTTCTGAAGGAGAACAGATTAGATGGTGCATGGTGGGGCGTATAGGAGTCAGAGGGATGTGCGGGTATGCATGTGCACACAGGCACGCACACACAAGTGTGCGCTAACTTTGCATCCACAGACGTGAGAGACGTGTAAGGAAGTGACTGACCACAGTGTAAACATTCTACGGAGCCCACTTAAGAGGCAGATAAGGGCCCCGGCTTGGGGAGGGCACTTTCCTGGAACTGCTGAGTAAGGGACCAGAGGTCTATGACATGACTCAGCAGAAAAGTGTGTGCAGCTGTGTTGAAAGCCGGCATCAGAGCTGCACACGGACTCCTCTGCAGAGTGGAGTAGGGGCCGTAGTAGGGTGCAGATCCTCCACTTCACACACACTGAAGCACCGCACGCACGCACATGCAATAAGAGCTACAAATCGATTAAAGATTTAATTGATTAATCATCGGTCAATTAATTAATAATATATTTGCCTCAATACAGTTGCCTTTTAGAGATTTATTTTTCTTAAAATCCTATTTCAGTAACATACCAGAATCAAGTAACCTCTTCCCCTGCAACACCCACACACCCACACCACCACCAAAATAACAGTGCTATTAACAGCGCTATTAACTCTCTAGCAATTAAAATTTGTGTTCAATAGAGCAGGAAACCTTAGGATGGTAGGATGAGAGGAGTAAAGGTCATCAGCATGACAGATGGAAACCTTTAAAGGTAGGTTTAAGGAATCTGTGTAGAGAATGACTTGGTTCACACAATTGTCTGAACCTACATTTAATGTGGGTTACTGACATTAGCGTAATTGCGTGAACCCGTGCCAAGGTGGTTTACGGCCCGCGATGATTCTGAGATTCCCGTCTTGGCCTGGGTTCACACAATCATGCGAACGTCGTTAACCCACATCAAACCTAGCTTTGAATGGTTGTGTGAACCAGGCCAATGTATAGTAAACGTGATTGATTTGATCGTTTGGGCTCAGAAACAAACAACACGGATTTGTATGTAATCATGAAAATACAAAAGAAGCAAACGTGCATAGAGATGAGGCAGAGCAAAGGCTACAGCTGCAGTCTTGAACACATATCCTCCCACTGAAGGAGGAGAGACTTTCTTCCAGGTAAACATGCATAGGACTGTGTTGCATATTTGACAGTGGGCAGGTTGTCTGCCCTTCACCAAGCCGCCTTATAAGCAAGGAGGCTATCTTGTTTCAGCTTCCTATCTGCAGCAGAACGGGGGGGGGCGGGGGCACGGGGGAAGGAGTCTCACATGGTTGTTCTGCAAACAGAGTAAAGCCTGGAAAGGACTCTGTAAACGAAAAAGGTGCGATATAAATGATTAACAGGTGAAGGAAGCCATGGAGAACAGAAACAGACAGCGGACTTCTTCTGATAACTCAGCCCTTTATGGTCAGCAACTTCCTGGAAAAGCCCAGGGCAGCACACGGAGACGGAGAAAAAGGAAGAAACAAAACCCAGCCCACCTTATCTAACGCTTTGCCCCTCGAGTCTAGTCCGTTCCGGGGTCGAGAACTGTTCAGGCTGCTTAAGAGATCACACGCGACTCACCGCTCACACAAGCTTCTGCAGCCGCCAAACGGAAACAGTTCACGTGACAGGCCTGCTCACTGCTTCTACGGCACTTTACACCCCACAGGCGCAGCTTGCCAAGGTGGGGAGGGGCCGTGCCTACTAAGGCGTGTGTCCTTGCACGCCTGCCACTACTCCACTAGTCGCCACGGAGCCTCCCCACCTTCACAGTTCATGCTGGTGGGGTTTAAAATGCCATGGAAGCGGCAAGCATGCCGGTTGCCCAGACAGGCAGCTCGCTGTGCATTATGTGAGTCACTCTTCTGCCAGGTCTCTCACATGGCCTTCTCAACCTGAGGCCTTCTGGGTGTGCTCCTTAAAGAGGCAGTACACAAGACGAAGAACCCTTTCTTGTCAGAAAGGCCGTGCAACACACATACATGAACTGGGCAGGCACATGCATAATCCACACTTGCTTGCCCGCCTGTCCTTTGGATGTCCCTCCCTTCTGAAGTGAGGAGGACTACAGCTGGGCAAAGGGCCTTCTCAGTGCTGGCACCTTGTTTGTGGAATAGACTCCATGAGTGGGCTTGCCTCGGCACCTACACTGATCTGTTGTTCTGGTGCCATGTTCCCCCCTTTCCCCCCATAGTTCAGTAGCAGAGCATCTGCTTTGCATGCAGAAGGTCCCAAATTCAATCCCTGGCAGCATCTCCAAGTAGGGCTGGGAAAGATGCCTCCTGCTTGGAGTCCAGGAGAGCCGCTGCCAGTCAGAGTAGGCAGTGCTGAGCTAGATGGGTTGGTGGTCTGACTCAGTAGGTGACAGCTTCTTACAGCTATGGTAAAGTTGTTTTAAATCATTCTAATCTTAATTTTGTGAGCTGAAAGCATTCCCAGTAAAAGCGAGATAAAGGTTAAAAGCGCGCCGTCAAAACGACTTCGACTCCTGGCGCCCACAGAGCCCTGTGGTTTTCTTTGGCAGAATACAGGACAGGTTTGCCATTGCCTCCTCCCACGCAGTATGAGATGATGCCTTTCAGCATCTTCCTATATTGCTGCTGCCCGATAGAGTACCAGTGCAGACTCAAACCGGCAACCTTCTGCCTGTTAGTCAGGCATTTCCCCGCTGCGCCACTTAAGCGGTGAGATCCACATTCATTAAATCAAACAAACAAATATGGGGCCAAGCATCTCGTTGGGCCCTTTGTCTTACGAGAGGGCTGTCACTGCAAAAGAGTATGGCCGTTATCTTTGCTCTTTTTCATACGGGGGGGGGGTCACGTTGGCAAAAAAAATCCTTCAAGGCATGGGAGCCATTTCCCCTGGGGCTGACCTCTTTTCACACAGGCCCAGTAAACCCAAGGATTGCTGGTCTTGTGGTAGCAAGCATGCATTTCCCCTTTTGCTAAGCAGGCTCTACCCTGGTTTGCATTTGAAAGGGATGACAGGTGTGAGCACTGTAAGATATCCCCCTTCAGGGATGGTGCTACTCTGGGAAGAGCGCTTGCATGCAGAAGGTTCCCTCCCTGGCAACATTTCCAAGACAGGGCTGAGGGAGACTCCTGCCTCCTGCAACCTCGGAGAAGCCGCTGCCGGTCTGTGTAGACAATACTGAGCAAGATGGACCAAGGGTCTGACTCAGTATATGGCAGCTTCCTAGGTTCCTAAAGAGACAAGGAGCCACGCTTGGGGTTGATGTGGGGGGGGGAGGGCGCCGCTGGTCCCCAGGCCTGACAGTGAAGCTCACGGACTGGTGTATGGGCTAGCCAGTATGTTCCTTCTCTACTGCAGGGGAGGCACAGGAGAGAGGAGGAACAGCTGTGGCAAGGATTCTCCCCTCTTGAAGGGCAGCGCAAACGGTCCAGAGTGAAGGGCGCAAGTGCTGAAGCGGACGTGCCGGGGGGAACCAACGCCGCCGCCCCCTTGCCTCTTTCCCAGAGCTTCTGAACAATTAGGTCATGTGCAAGCCAGGCTGGAAGCATTTGTCGTGGCCGCGATTCCAGAGGCAAGTGCCGCAGGGGAGGCGGGTCTGCAAGGTTGGGGCCTTGCATGATTCACGAACAGGTTTCGCCAAATCAAATGCGAGAAGGGAATAAAAAGCCCGTTTAACGCAGGTGTTGCTTTCTTTTCGGAAGGGCCCGCACAAAATCTCCCGGCGCAGCCCAGCCTGTGAGTCATCTGCACCTATTTTCGATGTCACACCCGGCCTAGTCTCCTTCGGCACAGGCCCTTTGGCTTCCCAATAGCCACACCAGGGGAGACCTCCCTTCCTGCCTTCAGCGGCTGGCCAAGAAGCAGACGCCCTGCTTGCTGCGGTGCCAAAGGAGTTCCATGGCCGAGACCGACAGAGGCAGGGAAGAGCGGGAGGAGGCTCCGGCCTTGCAGAGGGTGTCAGGTTGACAAATGGCCTGATCCAGGGAAACAGAAGGGGGGGTGCCTTGGGCCTGATCCAGCAGGGCTGTTCCTATGTTCTTCTGTAGTGTACGTGCCTGCTACCGAACAGGGGCTGCGGCTGGTCCTAATGAGCGGGGCGGCAGGGGCGGGGGCCCCACAAATGAGGCACAGGTGCCTTGGGCTCCATTTGCTCCCCCCCTCTCTCTCTTCTCGCCCCACCCCCAGCGTTGTTAACGAGTCATTAATCAGGTAGAGCTGTACGGGCTCGACCTCTCTCTCATCCTGTCCCACCATGCCCCTGCATTGAGAGCTGCGTGGCCTGCAGGGCGGCCATCCGTCAGGTAGAGCTGCGCCAGCTCGGCTTCTCTTTCATCCTGCCTCACCCCCCGCACAGCTCCACCTGGTGAATGGCCACCTTGCAGGCAGCGCAGCTCTCGTTAACGCCAGGGTGGGGTGAGGCGGAACGGGATGAACAAGAGAGGCACAAAAGGAGCCGCCAGGAGGAACCAAAGGCAGCCGGGCCTCATCATTCCCCCCCCCCCGCTCATTTGGACAAGCGGCTACTGCTGCTACTGAACTTGGCGAAACGTTGGCTACTCAGCCCGAGGCACCGTCCTCGGAGCTGGCAAGCCCTACCCGATGCAGGGGGAAATATTTCAGAGACTTGGAAGCAATCTTGTAGGACAATCCTTTCCGGAGGCTCTCTGCACTAGACAAACTGGTTTGGCAGGGTGAGAGAGATACATGGAGGAGAGGACAGGCCAGGCCTTGTAGCCACCAGAGAGCTAGATGAACAAGCCTCGAAGTCCAAAGGCAAGAGGCCTCTGGTCGGCAGCTGAAAGGGAGGCAGGCAGGCTGGAGAAGGAGGCCATCACCTTCACGCTGTGTTTGGGAGCACCCAGAGGTACTTGGAACCAATCCAGCACTGTGGCATGTGGTAATTATAACATTATTCAGTATCAATGGCAGTTTCTTAGGAACATAGGAAGCCGCCTTATACTACCGAGTCAGACCCTTGGTCCAGCTAGCTCAATATTGTCTACACTGACTGGCAGCAGCTTTCCAAGGTTTCAGGCAGGAGTCTCTCCCAGGCCTATCTTGGAGATGCTGCCAAGGAACCCGCGACCTCTACAACTGAATTATTATTATTTTCTTGTTTACACAGTCAGACAGGTGTTATTGACTGGTTTGTTTTATCCAGACATCGAGTCCTTCCCAAGGACCTGGGATGGCTGAATTTTATTATCAGTTGTTATAGATATCGTCACAGAATATAGGCTGTTCCCAGTAAAGCGGCTTTTTGTAATTGGCTGATGGTGGTTTCTGTGGCCCCTATGGTGCTGAGGTGCTCTTCAAGGTCTTTTGGAACTGCACCCAGGGTGCCAATTACCACTGGGATTATTTTGGTCTTTTTCTGCCACAGCCTTTCAATTTCAATTTGTAGATCTTTGTATTTGGTGATTTTTTCTATTTCTTTTTCTTCTGTTCCGCTATCCCCTGGTATTGCTAGGTCAATTATTTTAACTTGTTTTTCTTTCTTCTCAACTACAGTTATATCTGGTGTATTGTGTGGTAGATGTTTGTCTGTTTGTAGTCGGAAGTCCCATAATATTTTTACATCTTCATTTTCTACCACTTTTTCAATTTTATGGTCCCACCAATTTTTGGCTATTGTTAATAACAACAACAACAACAACAACACTTATTAACTAACAAACAGCTTCCAGTTGAACAGAAAGGAAATTGCCCGAACACCAGAGGCACAAAAGACCAGCTGCTGATTGACAAAATGATTTTAGAAAACTGCAAGAGAAGAAAAACAAATCTAAGTGTTGCATGGATTGACTACAAGAAAGCCTTCGATTCATTGCCTCACACATGGATACTAAAATGTTTAGAAATAACTGGTGTCAGCAAAAACATTCAGATATTTATTAAAAAAGGAATGAGCATGTGGAGTACACAGTTAACAATCAATGGCGAGGCACTTGGACAGGTTAGCATTAGAAGAGGCATTTTCCAAGGGGGACTCACTATCCCCTCTCTTGTTTGTAATCGCCATGACTCCACTTTCACAAATAATAAACAAAACAAGCCTCGGATACCAAACATCTAAAACATCCAGTAAAATCAGCCATCTGCTGTACATGGACGATCTGAAGTTGTATGGAAAGTCCCAGTCAGAAATCGAATCACTGCTAAACACTGTCCGTATATTCAATAGCGATATAGCAATGGAGTTTGGACTAGACAAGTATGCTGCATTAATAATGAACAGAGGGAAAATAACAAAAACAGAAGGAATAGAACTGCCCAATGGAAGCAAGATCAAGAACCTGGAAGAGAAAGAACCTTACAAATACTTGGGCATTCTCCAGGCAGATAACATTGCACACACTGAAGTTAAAAGAAAAAATGGAAGTTAATACATCAGGAGAGTTAGAAAAATCCTAATATCCAAACTCAGTGGCGGGAACACCATACAAGCCATAAACACCTGGGCTATACCTGTTATCAGATACAGTGCAGGAATAATAGATTGGACCCAGGCAGAGCTAGAGATGCTAGATCGTAAGAACAGGAAAATAATGACTGCCAATCATGCTCTGCACCCCCACAGTGATGTAGATAGGCTATACCTCCCTCGCAGCTCAGGTGGAAGAGGAATGCTGCAAGTCCATCAAACAGTAGAGGAGGAGAAAAGAGGCCTTGAAGAATATATCAGGGAGAGTGAAGAAGATGCACTTCAAATGGTCAATAATGCGAAACTATTCAACACCAATGAAAGAAAGCAGGCCTACAAGAAAGAACAAGTCAAGAACCAAGCAGAAAAATGGAGAAATAAGCCCCTGCATGGTCAATATTTGCACAATATAAGTGGAAAATCAGACATCACCACGACCTGGCAATGGCTTAAGAATGGCAACTTGAAGAAAGGAACAGAGGGTTTAATACTGGCTGCACAAGAACAGGCACTAAGAACAAATGCAATAAGAGCAAAAGTCGAAAAATCCACAACAAACAGCAAGTGCCGCCTTTGTAAAGAAGCAGATGAAACAGTGGACCACCTAATCAGCTGTTGTAAAAAGATTGCACAGACTGACTACAAACAAAGGCATGACAAGGTAGCAGGGATGATACACTGGAACATCTGCAAAAAAATACAAGCTACCTATAGCCAAGAATTGGTGGGACCATAAAATTGAAAAATTTGAAGAAAATGAAGATGTAAAAATATTATGGGACTTCCGACTACAAACAGACAAACATCTGCCACACAATACACCAGATATCACTGTAGTCGAGAAGAAAGAAAAACAAGTCAAAATAATCGACATAGCAATACCAGGGGATAGCAGAATAGAAGAAAAAGAAATAGAAAAAATCACCAAATACAAAGATCTACAAATTGAAATTGAAAGGCTGTGGCAGAAGAAGACCAAAATAATCCCAGTGGTAACTGGTGCCCTGGGTGCAGTTCCAAAAGACCTTGAAGAGCACCTCAACACCATAGGGGCCACAGAAATCACCGTCAGCCAATTACAAAAAGCAGCTTTACTGGGAACAGCCTATATTCTGCGACGATATCTAAACATTGACAATAAAATTCTGGCATCCCAGGTCCTTGGGAAGGACTCGATATCTGGATAAAACAAACCAGTCAATAACACCTGTCTGACTGTGTAAAAAAGAAATAATAATAATAATTTGATTTGTATACCACCCTTCCAAAATGGCTCAGGGCGGTTTACTATGGCCTCATTCCCTGGCTTAAACGGAATATCTCACATGTAGTCTCCCATCCAAATGCAAACCAAGATCAAATCTGCTTAGCAAAGTGGACAATTCATGCTTGCGACCACAAGACCTGCTCTTCTCCTTCTTCCAAGGTGTGGATCCTATCCTGCTCATTCACAAAATGCAATTAAGATTATCTGCATAGATTTTTAAAATACCTGTCCGCCTTGATCTCTGGCACTCTGGCATTCAGAAATCACCTAAGGCCGGGGTTCTTTCATTTGGGTCCCAAATGATGTTTTTGGACTACAACTACCATCATCCCATGCAGGTGGTGAGGATGGGAGTTGTAGTCCAACAGCATTTGGGGAACCAAGTTTGAGAACCCTGACCTAGGGGGAAACGAAGGGTTACGAGCAGCTGTGTGCAATCAGTATCATCTGGGGAGGTCAAGTGGTGGGCTCAGCAGCGCCCCAGATCACATCTCCACTCGGAATTTCCACCCCGGAATGTCCCTTACTACATGTGTCTGTAATGTGGCATTTGCCCCTCCAGGGCTCAGGAACAGACCAGGAGTGCTTGGCCTTGCAGCTTTGTTGGAAACAAGCAAGTGTGAACCTGATTCAGTGGTTCACTTCTGATTGGCGGCCATGTGTATATAAATATCACATTAGAAAGAGGGGAGAGTGACTGTGTGGGAACTGGGATCAGGGTAGGACAGCTTTTTGTCCACCGTTGGTAAGTGCTGGGGACGGAATGTGAGTTGGCCATGCCCGGTCTACCCAGCTCCTAGCTTCCACACAATCACTCCATTCACACAACCATGTATACCTGAGTGCAGCCTCTGACCTGGGTATGCATGGTCATGTGAATGGGCGTGTGTGTATGTCAGAGGGTTCACCCAGGTATACATGGCCGCGTGAATGGGGTGGATTACTCTCCCTTTGTCCTACTTTGACCTTTGTAACCACACGGCCGCAGACTGGGAACTCTCACAGCTCCTCTAGCATGGTTCTGATTATCCTGTTTAGGGTCACATCAACAGCCCTCATGGCTGACGTCCTGAGCAGCAGGATGTCTGTGGGAGTTGTACAGGGGAGTGTTGCTAAGCCTGGATGTTGTGTTCCATACTGGTGCAGCACAACAGCAGCACGCCTGTCCTTGTGCAACAGTTGTGCAAGCTGTGGCACGCCTCATCTCTCTTCAAGGGAGCCTTTGCACAAGAGCACTATAGTGCAAGAGCACTGTTTCACAAATCCCAGGGTTGTGTTTTTTTTGTTTTTTGTTTTAGCATAACCATGCTGACTTCTTACAGAGCACCTCTGTTCATTCAGCAAGCACAGGATGCCTGCTGATTTTGACAATATTTTCCCTGTCATCAATCACAGACATTAAAATCTTCAGGATTACTTTCAAGATCACCCAGAGATCGATGCTGATACCAGGAGATCCAAACTAGACCTGGAAGGTTGGTAGCTCTAGCATGAATCTAGCATGAAGGTTGGTTGCTCTAGTATGAATCTAGCATGAATCCAATCTCATCACCCACACAGAGGGCCAAACCAAATCTGTAAGCAGACTCTCCTGCGTTTTTCTAAAGGGTGTATAGTAGCCTCATTTCCTCCTAATTTGGATTGGGGCCATGGGAGATTAATAATAATATGGCAAGAAACCGCTTCCCCCAGCCATCCACTTCTGCTTTATACAGCACAAGGAGAAAAAAGTTGATTTCCTTTGTTATGCAGTCCATTAAACTAGGTTTCTCGCATCTGTACCATTCACCACAACTTTTTATGGGACTTAACTGTTAGCAAAAGGTTATGAATCCCAGATGTTCAAATATGGATATTGCTCATAAGAAGAGGTTTACTATGTGGCACTTGCAATTTAAACACACACACACACACACAGACCCTACAAGCTTCATGCAAGAAAGCTGGAAGTTTTCCTTCTGGAATTGATATTGCTCGTGCCAAGCGGGGAAATAGATCATCCTGCCTGGAGATGTCGACCCAGAGGATGGGAAAAGGTCCTGTGCCTTTTGGAAGAAAAGAAGAGAGTTGCTGAGACGATAGCCAAGGGAAAGGAAATGGATCGACTGCGTTTCGCAAGATCGTTCGCTCAGCAGGTGTTTTGGACATATACGATCCAGTTATATACCCCGCTGAAAACAGGAGGCCATCAGCACGACAGCCATCCTTTGGCAACCATGGTTTTCCCAACCACGGTTCTGAATATATGCGGATGGGAAATTGTGCCAGGTCTTGCCAACTGTGGCCCAAGTATCCACAGTTGGTGAGGTTTTTTAGTGATGGCGGGGTGGGTTTCCCAGCAATTTGGGGAGGGGGTTCAGAGGTTCAATCTGCTCATTCCGCTTGGTGACCTTTGCTGACCTTGCTGTCCCTTGCCAATTTAAAATGCCTTTGAGTGATTGGGGGGGGGGGGGTTTCCAAAATTTCCAGAGGTTCAACTGCTCATTCTTCTTGGTGGCTCTTGGTGATATTACAGGATTTTTTGTGATTTTTTTTAGCAATTTCTTTTATCACACACCCCCCCCATTATTTTTAGGTCTTTTGGTAGCCGTGGTTCCCCATACCTCCTGTTTCCCATAGATGTTAATACTTCTCCAACTGCGAATTTGCCAATGGTGAGGTTTTGCCAGAAAGGAACCCTCGTGGTTGGCGAGGGATTGTCCTATTTAATGGCTTGGCTTCTAGAAATCACCACTAATTACTTGGCCATCAAGTTAATCTAGAAATGCAAATCACACCTAGCCAAGGTAGGGGAGAAATTAATCAGCTTTCTGCGTGGAGCCCTGCCAGATGGCGATTTTACTTTGGAAGGGCAGGTGGGTGTTCATGTATTGCCCAGATTTAAATCAAAGTCCCTGTGAGCTACTGGGGGGCACTCGATACACAATTTGGGTTTTTCATTGTGCACTGGATCTTACCCCGATTTATGTCCGGGGTACAAACAATTCCACTTTTTGCGCCATGAATGCATGCACATTTATTCACACACAAGCTTGTACATTCGTGCAGATGCTTGTATGCATGTACAACGTAATGTCTGGATGTCTTCATGGGGGAAGACCCTGTGGGAAGCAGCCGTGGAGTCTGTGGGAAGCATTTGGGGCAGGGGGGGTGAGAGATGGGTACGCTTGATCAGGATCTGGGTTCTGGAGGATAGAGGTGCAGATTCCACACACACACCCCCGGGGTTGCCATGTTCCCTGGAATTTAGGGTAGCCCCCGGATTTTGGCTCCTCCACCTGGCTGCTAAATTCCACACGGATTTACACAGATTTGAAATACGCTGCCCGGATTGCCCAGATTTTATTCCGGATCTGATCACATGGGAGGGCAGAGAAGGAGGGGAAAGCCTAAAAATATGTTAAATAAATAAATAAACAAATAAACACACACATAAATGCAAATTAGTTGCCACACAATTTGCATACTATGCAAATTAGGCCACCCAGATTTGGGAAGCATGAATATGGCAACCCTAAACCCCCTGCATTTGAGGGGTCCTCCCCACTCTTTTATTGCACCTCCTCCTCATCCCTCATAATTCACATCTCTCCCACAAAAGTGTCTTTCCTCTTCCTGCAAAAAGATTTAAGGGGAGCCTGGACAAGTCACTTGACTTTACCTAATGTGCTCAGTCACTTTTTGCATCACATAACCCAACTTTTGCATGACTTGAATTTTTGAACAGCACTGATGTTCTTTCGGACCTGCACTTACTTACTTACCTCTTTACTTACTTGCTTACTTACTCTCCCTCTCGCCTCCCCCTCTCTCGTTAAAGGAACTGCACATGTTATGTGGTTGCACATTAAAGCAAAAAACAAAAATCACCACACCCCTGGTATAGTTTGAAACTGCAGAGGAGAGTCATGCAAAATCCTCCCCAGGAGCTTTCCCAGACAGCAGGCTTACCACGGGTTTACTGCGCGTCTGCAAGGCTTTACTGTGAGTTCAAATTTGTCCACAAAAACTGACGCAAAAAGCGGACATTTTTTTTACACCAGACATAAATCAGGCTAGGCTCTAACATGCTATGAAAAATCCAAATCATGTGCAAAGTGCTCTCCAATATCTCTCATGGATTTCCGTGCGAATCTGGCCGATCTCCATTCCAGTGGAGAAGCGAGCTCAAAGCCCTGTCTGGGAATGCTCCTGGTGCTGCTAAAATGCACATAGAAGAAATGGCCGGTTCTGGTGTAAAATCCTAGCAGAAGCTGCCTGCAACGCCACAGCAGTATCTCTGCAGGCACATACCTATCTCTTACAAGGCCTTCCCAGTAGCGCTATAGACATGTCTGCAGGTCATGGGATCCTGACCTTGGTGTGTTTTTGCTCCCCCCGCCCCCACCATGAATTAACTCCTGAACTATTGACTTTCGCCCTGGGCTGCACGGCAGCCCCATCTTGCATGCAGATTTCTTCCCTGGATGTCTCTCAGCTGCCAGGACCTCTCAAGGACTAGCAAATCCTTCAGCCTCAGTCGTAAAACTGACCCCTGGGGAACGGCACCCAATGATTTCGGAGATGCTCTCCGAACAGGGCAGGCCCCCTAGCTTGGCTTGGCTGCAGCAACTGGAGGTCAGACTAGAAGATCTCTAGGGGAGCCAAGAAAAGGTGCTAGTGGGACCAGGAGCAGAGCTAGGGAAGATGATGGTGTTTAATGCTACAGATGTTGGACTACAACTCCCATAACCCCCACTCTTGTGGCAGGGGATGATGGGAGTTATAGTCCAACAACAACTTAGGCAACTAGAATGGTCAAGGGCTGCAGCACCTTCCCTATGAGAGGGAGGGAAATAAGTCTTGCGGGGAGGAGAGCCATTCTTGGGGTAGCGAGCATGAATTGTCCCCATTTGCTAAGCAGGGTCTGCCTTGGCTTGCATTTGGATGGGAGACCAGATGGGAGCGTTGTCAGATTTTCCCCATAGGGAATGAGGCCATAGCTCTTTGGTAGAGCATCTGCTTGCCATCTCCAGGAAGGGCTGGGAAAGACTCCCCCCTATAACCTTGGAGAGCCGCTGTCAGTCTGTGTAGACACTTCTGAGCTAGATGGACCAAGGGTCTGACTCAATAGACAGCAGTTTCCTATGTGCCTGTGAATGACTAAAGCCCTTGGGGGCCCTTTTGGATAGGATCAAAGTCAGCTACACACTTGACTGAGGTTTGTAACGTTATATACAAACCATCCGAAATGGCAGGAAACACGTCTTCAGAGCACGCACAATTCATTTATGGACTGGCTGCCACAAGTTCTGGTGAGCTTAGATGGCCCCAAAAGGGGATGTGAGAAGTTCATGGAGGAGCTGGAGAGGTTTCTCAATGATGGCTATGTGGCACCTCCATGTCTGGAGGCAATCTACCTGTAAATACAAGTTGCTCAACAGTAGGAGGGAGCTATTGCCTTTGTGCTTCCCAGAGTCATCAAGGTGGCCAGTGTAGAACTAGGGGGCCCTTTCATTTCTGATCTCCTCGTGCGTGGTGGAACAGGAATCATCTGCTGCTCAATGGTTTTTGAACCATGCTCTGGTTCCGTCGGAAATCTAGCCAGTTTCTCAAAGAGAAGACCAGTCACTGCAGTGGCCACCCGCCAATAAGCTTCTCTTGCACTGTGGAGCCACACAAGGGCACTGAGTGCCTTGCAGAGAGCATCCCTTTGCACATGCAACAGCCCACCTCGAGAGTGACCCACACGGGGAGGCTCTCGTCAGTGTTACGGCCGTACCCACGCTCCAAGCGGGTAATGGATGGATGCACCGTTCTCCTGCCTTGAGAACCAATTAGCAGGCACTTGGCATAGTTCTGTAAATTATTAAATACATTAAATCACTGGGATTGAAATACAGTTCCTTATATTTAGTTTTTTGCTGGTGGTGTTTTAGTGCTACAGATGTTGGACTACAACTCCCATCACCCCCACTCTTGTGGCAAGGGATGATGGGAATTGTAGCCCAACAACAACTGGGGACCCGCGGTTGAGAACCCCTGATTTAGAGATTCTCAGCATTTCTGGCTATGACCCTGCTACATCTCAGCTATCCTTGCCAGATCAAAACACCTGATGGCACGACCCACCATAACCCCCCTGTTTAGGATGGTTTTTATTCTCCCAACATGCCTCTTGGCATAGATTTCTTTTCAGTGTATTCCTGATAATCATCATGGTGCTTCTGGGAATTATACCACACGCCTCATCCTGTTAGTCTTGGAAGAAGCACAATTACTTCCTGGAGGAAAGGACAAGAAAGAAAAGCATTACTGGTGCCCGCAAGTAGAGAACGTGAATTGGTGGGCAAGAAAGCCGACCTCTTTGGGTACCTTCAGAATAAGAGCTAGCTAAGAATGCTAAGGCCGAATGGTCTGCTTGCACTAATGCATTCCTTAAAGGTGCAATTCCAAATTTCTTTTCAAACGCACAAATACTTGAGCAGGGGAGGGCTGAACACGGAACACAGGCACAGACCACAAAACCTGGCATTCTTTTGAATAGATTCAGACTCTTTCTGGATGCAACAGTCTTTCTTGGAAGTATTTAGAGAAACTGGCTGACATCTAGACCAAATTGCTCAATAGCACTGCTCTCAGGGTTATTATACAGGACTACTTAATTTCAATAGGACTGCTCAGGAATCGTTTAGTCAGGATGTCAGACACTAATTGGAGGGGGGTGGGGAGAAAAGAAAAGCTATTCTTCCAATGAGATCTTCCACCTGTTTTCTCTAGTAGGGTACTGGTGCCTTTAAAATCTGCACAATGTCCAGAAATTCAAGAGTGAATTTCCCCCTTCAACACACACACTCTCCATGCTTAGAACAGCTTCACCTCTTGAATGTCTGGCTGTCATGCAGCTGTTATGCAGCTGTTAAAGGCACTCAAATCTTGCCAGAAAAGAAAATAAGCTAGCAACTCTGCTGCCAAAATGTAATAGACAAATGACAATCACTGATATTTATTGGGGAGGAAAGGGTCAGACACTGTTACGTTGTGCTGAAAACTATGGTTCTATAAAACGAACCAGGTTTACTTCATGCGTTCTCTGAGTCAAAGGTTCACATGCCAATCTTTATTGGTTTACTCAAGAGCTATCTAGCATTTCAGATTATCAGCAGACACATACCACAAATGTGTTTCAGTTTTACACAATGATCTAACTGTCACGTTTCCACCTCCCCCTGCCCAGTGAAACCTGGGAAATGTAGTTTAGTGAGGATGCTGAGAGTTTTCTGTTGCCCCATCACAGAACTAGTTTCCACAGCTGAGACAGGCCCTATTCACATGTTATGTTCAACACATGTACAATCTGTGTACTGTGCAGGCTGCTACAGACATGTACACAGGTACAGTTACCTTAAGTGGCGCAGCGGGGAAATGCTTGACTAACAAGCAGAAGGTTGCCAGTTCGAATCCCCGCTGCTTCTATATCGGGCAGCAGCGATATAGGAAGGTGCTGAAAGGCATCCTTTCACACTGCGTGGGAGGAGGCAATGGTAAACCCCTCCTGTATTCTACCAAAGAGAACCACAGGGCTCTGTGGGCGCCAGGAGTTGAAATCGACTTGACGACTTGACACTTTACTTTTGCAGTTCTTCACAGGTTATGTTGGGCACAGGTTCAGCAGTACCCTTCCTGTCTGTGACTTGCATTTGAGGGGGCCTGTGCCCAGGTTCTCTTTTAACATGAATGCCATTACCTAGTCGTTCGCACAAGCACATGTACATGCACACAGATATATGAACACACGTACTGCGTAATGTCTGAACAGGGCTATAGAAAGGGCTGCTGGTTCAGGATGGGCACACTCTCAGCACCCGCCCCCCGCCCTGGTCTTATCACATGTATCAGGCAGAGTTTGTCAAAACTGTTCCTGTATGAATGACTGTGCCTGTGTTCATTTTAAAAATGAACCTGGAATATGCAGGCCTTCCAAATGCACGGTACAGATAGGAAGCAGGAAGCTGTACTGGAGTTCAGCATAACCTATGAATCACTGCCCCTGCGTATGAATTGGGACCGGTGTACATTGTACACACGTTGTACAAGTACTGAGCATAACATGTGAGTAGGGCTTAGAGTAGGGCTTAGCCCCTGCTAAGTTGGCAAAGAGGCACCTTTTAATGCGGTGATTCTCTTTATTTAGCAGGGGGAGAGTAACTGGCCCTATCCATCTCCAGCACAGTATCCCTCCATTGGCTGTTGCTGGTGTCTATCTTATGTTTCCTTTTAGACTGTGAGCCCTTTGGGGTCAGGGTGGGAGCCATCTTATTTATTTATGTATTATTCCTCTGTGTATTATTCCTCTGAGCCATTTTTGGAAGGGCGGTAGAGAAATCAATCAATTAATCAAGCTAGATCCTGACACTGATCCCTGGCCCAGGCTCATTCTGCAGGGCGGGCAACCCTATGCCAGTATATCCCGAAGGCAAAATGTCTGCAAGCCCCTGAGGACACGAGTCTGGCCATACCATGAAGCCCATTCCGGTCCACCTACATAGCCCAGAAGTTCCGTCCTGGTCTCATTGGTGCACCCCGGCAGCATGCTGCTCATGGTTACCGTGGCCCTCATCGGAAGAAGTGAGCACAGTCTCTGGGATGGCAGGCATTTCCGTAATGAAAAGGCTGGGCTGCCATCACAGATGCGATGGCTGCCTCTTCAGATGAATGCTCTGTGACTGTGAATGGCTGCTGCCCGGGAGCGGGGTGGGGTGACGGAACCCGGGTGGGACTTCTGGCCTTGCTTCAGACGAGCACAGCGTCTTTTGTATCACATCTGAATTGGGCTCATGTGACAGCGGCCTGGCCTGTTGGTTGGTTTCAAGGTGGACTGTGCCAAATATGTATAAAAGCCTAGGCTGTGCATCCCTCAGGGACATATTCTTTTGGGTGGTGGGTGGGCATAGAGGGCTTCCTGGGAAAGGGGAGGCTGTCAAACACGGCCGCTTCTCTGCTGCAGCGGTGCAGGTAGTTCATTTCTGCTAGCCTGCTCCCTCGCTGCACCAATGAATCCTTGCAGGAGCAGGAGAGCTGATCTTGTGGTCGCAAGCATGAATTTTTCCCTTTGGAACAGAGGAACAGAGGAAGCTGCCATATACTGAGTCAGACCCTTGGTCCATCTAGCTCAGTATTGTCTACACAGACTGGCAGCAGCTTCTCCAAGGTTTCAGGCAGGAGTCTCTCTCAGCCCTATCTTGGAGAAGCCAGGGAGGGAACTTGGAACCTAAATGCTCTTGCCAGAGCGGCTCCATCCCCTAAGAGGAATATACAGTGCTCACACTTCTAGTCTCCCATTCATATGCAACCAGGGCAGATCCTGCTTAGTGAAAGGAACAGGTCATTCTTGCTACCACAAGACCATCTCTCTTCCCCTTTGCTAAGCAGGTTCTGCCCTGGTTTGCATTTGAATGGGAAATGACATGTGAGCATTGCAAGATACAGTATTCCCCTTAGGGGATGGGGCCGCTCTGGGAAAAGCATTTGAATGCTTGAATGCAGAAGGTTCTAAGTTCCCTCTCTGGCAGCATCTCCAAGACAGGGCTGAGAGAGACTCCTGCTTGCAACCTTGGCGAAGCTGCTGCCAGTCTGGGTAGACAATACTGAGCCAGGTGGACCAATCGTCTGACTCGTCAGTATAAGGCAGCTTCCAATGTTCCTATGTCTGTCAGCCACTCAGTCCAATTTGCTAAAACACAAATGCACACAGGCACACACACCCACACACCCCAGAAAACAAGAGACATTACTGGCACTATTCCCAAAGATCCATCAGAATAGAAATACTTTCCCGTCCCTCCACCCGCTTCATAGAACACTGCTCCTTTCTGTTCACTAGGAAACCTGAAATCGCTCCTGTTCCCCGCACTTTCGGCTCCTCTCTGCCAGGCCTGACTTCCCCTCCTAAGCTGCCTCCCTGAGTGTAGACAATAAGTGCACGCAAGGTAAGCATATTACTGCAGACTCCCTCTCTATAAATAGGCTCAGCTGCCTGTGGAGCTTGTTCACGCTGCTGTCAGATCACAGCCAAAAAAATGGACGACATACTCACAACGCAACCCAAGAGAAAAAAAGAGAGAAAGAGGAAACTATTTGGCAGTGCAATGGAATGGTGCATGAACTTCTGCACATTGCAGAAGACTCTTGCATACTTGCCCCTTGTGTGTGTGTTCCTCTGTATTGAAAGGGTTCTCAAACTCGGGTCCCCCAGGTAATCTTCGAACTTTGGGATTATGGGAGCTGACGTCCAACAGCATATGGGGACCAGTGTTCTCTCTAATTTTTTCATCTGTGTGTGGAATGAGTTTTGTTCTGGGTAGCAGTATCAAGGCAGTGTGCACACACATGCAATCAGAGTGGGGCCTTCCTGATTCAACCTGAGCGGGATCTAAAATGAACTGAGTGGACATTCAAAAATGTGTGAGTGTGTGCACAAGCACACACCATAGAGGGAAGTTTGAGAACCTCAGCTGTACTGGAGATGCAAGAAGAGCAGTGCCCAGCAGACGTCTTCTAATAGCGCAACTATTTCTTGCTCACAACTCACTAGAAAAGTCCAGCACATAAAACTTAGACTGGTGGCAGTGGTGGTGGTGTGAGGCAAACAAGCACAACTTATCTTAAGACGGTTTCTAGCTTCTTGTCCCTCTGGGCCTGGGACTAGAAGCCCCAGAAGAGATCATGCCAGCCCAACCACCCACACAGTTTTCTGCTGCACAACTAACACCGTTTGCCCAGTTCTCTCACAAGGCCTTCTCCTCCTGAGGCCTTCTGGGCAGTACCTAACACTGGCACACGTTGTGATGAATGTGTGCAGATCCAAGGGGGAGACTATTGCCACAGTGCCACCCCCTGCACAGGCTCATAGCTCCTGCAACAAATGTCTGGAAAATGATTTTGGCTACAGATCCTAAGATACTTACTAGAAAGAAACATGCATTCTTTGACTGTTGTTGTTTGACAACCTCTTCCAGTTTGGGAGTACGGAAAGTTAGTCCAAGTTGCCGTGGCAATAAACGTATGCTAGTTAAGCTTGGGGATGTGGCCTGACAGCAATTAACATTTTTATGACTGGCGTTTTCGTCTTTCCTTCCTTCCACCCCCACCCCCACCATTCACCAAGATATTAGCGGAAGTTTCACTTTCATCTTCCAGTGCTCTAAACACTCATAACAATTCCGGCAACAGCAAAGCAGAAGGATTTCTTGTTAAAGGACTCCTGACAGCACACACACCATATGTGTGCCAACAGCCATGTCCTGAGACAGATAAAAGGAAGGGCTTCATCACGCAATGCATAATTAACACAGGGAATTCGCTCCCAGAAGATGTGGTGATGGCTTTAGAGAGGAATAAACATGCATAGCTGGACAGAATTCCCCCAAAGAGAGAGCCTCTGAACATCAGAGGTTTCTGGCCATGCACTGTTGGAAACAGAATGCTAGTCTAGATGGGTCTAATCCAGCAAGGCATTTATTATGCTCTTAATTTTTGTATTTTAAATTGTAAACCACCCAGAGATCTGTATATGGGGCGGTATAGAAATGTGTCAAACAAACAAAAATAAAATTCTGGAGCTCAAAAGGCAAATAGTTGAGAGCCATACAGGAAGGTTGATTTACATGTATGTTTGCATTAACTTTCCTGCAGGTTAGGTGTGGAAAGCACACCTTGCGCCCCATCACAGCGCCATCTACACACAATTCTGTTCACAGTGTTCTTGAGAGACAGCCACACAATCATGCATACCTGGGCATAACCTCTGACCTGGGTTTGCATGGTTGTGTGAATGGCACACGAGCAAAAATGGTGAACATTTGCATGTGCCACTACAACACACACCTACAATACACACTTGTCTGTGCACACACGCTTGGTAATTGAGAGCCCCATTCCATGTTTCAGAAGCCTGCACACAGTGCGAGAAAATCCTCAGAACTGGGGAATCTGACAGCACTATTGCAGAAGAGTGTTATATTCATCGGTGAAGGCCCTGTGGGGCGTAGCAGTGGTGTCTGTGGAAAGCGTCTGTGGCAAGGGGAGGAGAAATGGGTCTGCTTGATCAAAGTCTGGGTTCTAGAGGAGCCCCGACTACCCACTTCACTTTCCCCATTGTTATTGGCCATTGAGGGCATCATCAAACACAATGCAACTTTTGCATGACTCGAATTTTTGAACCACACAAATGTTCTTTTAGAACAGCACAGCACATCTCACACACACACACACCCCCAGAACTGCACATTTTGTGTCTGGTTGCCCATTAAAAACAAAACAAAACACCCCAGAACATGTTCTAGAACCATGGCTCCCATTCCGAACATGTACTTATTCCACACACGAAAACGCTGAAAATGCCCACTGAAGTCCTGTTGCAGACTTCTTGATGGAATTCCTGCAGCCTAAAGCATGACAGATCAAGTCCTATATACAGATTTCGTCTTTTTATTTGGCAATTCTGAGATCTCTGTCATTATTTACAATGCAAAATAATAGTATATTGTCACGCCTGCTCTTAGGAACGTGATCTGTACCGCTTGTTCTGTTATCGTAACGGTAAAAGCAAAAGAAAAGCAATTGGACAAATAAAAAAAAAATTAAAAGAGTGTACAGTGGCAGGCGACATTCTGTCAAACACTGCACTTGAAAAGGAATGTGGAATGTGCTCCTAGAGCAGGGGGTGCAAACTGGGATCTCCAGCTGCTGTTTAACGACAACCCATTGTGGCTGAGGTTGATGGGAGTTGTAGTCCGGCAACAGCTGGAGCCAGGGTTGCCTATCTCTGTACTAGAGCAAGACTGTTGTGTTGACTGTTTGTGCTGCTAAGTCTGAAGTTTGCTTTCCCGACGAATAGTGTGTTAGCAGACACGTGTTTGTACGTGTGCAGCACAGCACACAGCTTGTGGCCCACAATCAGGGATCCTCAACGTTGGGCCCCCAGATGTTCTTGGGCTTCAGCTCCCAGAATCCCCAGGCCCCAGTGGCCTTTGGCTGGGGATTATGGGAGTTGAAGGCCAAGAACATCTGGGGGCCCAACGTTGAGGATCCCTACCTCAGATGTTGTACAGGGAATGTTTATACAATAGCAGAAGGCCCTACCCAGCCCCGGCACAGCATCCCTCCCATGGCTGTGGCTGGTGTCTGCCTTATGTTTCTTTTTAGCTTGTGAGCCCTTTAGGGACAGGGAGCCCTTTAGGGACAGGGAGCTGTCTTATTTATGTATTTTTTATTTTTCTATGTAAACCACTTTGAGAATTTTGTTGAAGAGCGGTGCATAAATATCAGTAGTAGTAGTAGTAACAGAAGGGTGCAATTCCAAGGATCCCTGCGATCTTTGTGATCTTCTTGCACTAGTAGAGTTTTGTTCATTGCGCAAGCATAGCATCAGATGGGATGCCAGCCAAGAGAGCGAGCTGGTCTGAAAGAAGAGAGCTGGTCTTGTGGTAGCAAGCAGGACTTATCCCCTTAGCTAAGCAGGGTCTGCCCTGGCTGCATTTGAATGGGAGACCACATGTGAGCACTGTAAGATATTCCCCCTCAGGGGATGGAGCCATGCTGGGAAGAGAAGAAGGGTCCAAGTTCCCTCCCTGGCAGCATCTCCAAGATAGGGCAGAGAGGGACAATTGCCTGCAACCTTAGAGAAGCTGCTGCCAGTCCATGAAGACATTACTGAGCTAGATGGACCTATGGTCTGACTCAGTATATGGCAGCTTCCTATGTTCCATTGTTTGGACCAGACTTCACCAGCTGATCACCATATTTACCAGAGTGATCATGACTGGGTTGTGTGCAGTGCTCCCTGTAACAGGAATGCCCAGATGTTGTTGACTACAACTCCCATAAACCCCAGCCAAAGGCTGTTGCAGCTGGGGATGCTGGGAGTTGTAGTCAAAAACATCCAGGAATCCCTGTTACAGAGAACACTGGTTGTGTGAATCGGCAGCCTCTCCGTATCATCACAAAACAAGTGTACCAGCTCACGCATGCGCACGGTGCCGTATGCGCTCATACACCAACCAGACATTGTTAGCCAGGAGTCCTCACCCCGGCCCCTCTAATAGATCCCAGCTCTAGCTGTTCTCCTGGCTTCTTAGATCCACCCCTCCCCAGGTTAAAACAAAGAGTTTTAAACTATAATTTACTGTTCCTCCCCCCTCACCCCAACATATTTCTAAATCAGTTCAATATGCCTCCAACCACTAAAGCGTTTGACTTCGTTCCAACCCTTTTTTGTTTTTTGTCTAAGGGAGAGAGAGCGAACGAAAGGAAGGAAGAGAAAAATGCACCGATCATTTACCCCGCAGGAAGATTTAAAGCCAGAGAAGTGCGAGGAGTTTTCATAAGCACTTCGATGTGGCAGTGATCTGAGCCGGAGAGACCCATGTGCTTGTCAAATCACTTCCCATTATTAGGAGCCTGGGATCATCCCCTGGCGGCCCCCCGCCTCCCCGCCTCCTTCCTGCCACTCACGCACACCAGCAGTCAGCCCTTTGGAATGCATCCTGTCCGGAGGCTCACAGAGAGTTCACACGGGGAGGTGAGTCTGGCTCGCCTGGGCCTTAAAAGGAACCAGAGAGCAGTTTGGGTCTCGGGATTAGCGCGCTTCTGAGTCCCCCGGTTTCTAAAAGTGGCCTGACTGTCAGCCCCGCAGTAGCTTCAGGTGCCATTCAAGGCAGGAGAGGAGAGCTGGTCTGGTGGTAGCATGCACGACTTGTCCCCTTAGCTAAGCAGGGTCCACCCTGGTTGCACATGAATGGAAGACTAGCACTGCAAGATATTCCCCTCAGGGGATGGAGCCGCTCTGGGAAGAGCATCTAGGTTCCAAGTTCCCTCCCTGGCAGCATCTCCAAGATAGGGGCTGAGAGAGATTCCTGCCTGCAGCCTTGGAGAAGCCGCTGCCAGTCTGTGAAGACAACACTGAGCTAGATGGACCAATGGTCTGACTCAGTATATGGCAGCTTCCTCTGTTCCTATGTAAGGCAACGTATGTGTTGGGAGGCTGGCAAATGTTTGGAGATGTGGTGCTGCCTTCTCCTGAGTAAGAGCGAGCGTCTCTCCCATGATGAGGCAGGGTGCGTGTGGTGTGGGTGCGCCAAGTGGCACGGGGGGGGGGCATGCACCACCAGCTCCAGTCTGCTGCCACCAGAGGTGCCACTCCACCAGCTTCCCATCCCTGCTGCCACTACCCTTCCTCACCCCACCGAGGCATGCTGTGCTTCTCCTCCTCCCCTCTCAGACGGAGAATCTTTGTGTGATCTTGGCCCCCCTCTCTCTCTTCAAAGAGCAAGAGAAAGCCGGAGAAAAGGAGAGCCACACAGAGAAGCCTGAGTCAATTTTGTTATTAATAGGTTAAAGCAGGGTTTCTTAACCTTGGGCCCCCAGATGTTGCTGGACTACAACTCCCATCACCCTCAGCCACAAAGGCCATGTCTGGGGATGATGGGAGTCGAAGTCCAACTTGGAGGCCTTGGACTTGGGCCCCGAAATCCAGGGGTAAGAGTGCCTCTGGATATCGGGACTGAAGAGTGTATGATTTCAAAGGTATTTTGAAGTAGACAGGTAAGTCTCTGTAGCCGTTCGGGGCTATTATAATGCGGCCTGTTATAGTTTTCAGCACTTACCCGTATCTCAGTTTGTGTTTATATTTTTTGTGTGTGCATTTTTGTAACCATTTCCATGATGTTTTGAATGCAATATCTTTTCTGTAGTAGGTTTTTAAAAATAGACAGGGCTGCCTCCTCATCCCTCTGGGGTGCGTCTCTCCCCCCCCCAGATGTGGCACCGTCTGAGAGGGCTTGTGTGCTGTTGCCAGAGTTCCAGCCGTGTGGGCTGAGATTGCAGAGCACACCTGTGTGTAATGGGGGGAGCATCGCATGGCCCTTTGCTCCAGGCAGCAACATGTCTTGGACCAGCCCTTGGTCCGTCTTGCTTAGGACTGTCTACTCTGACTGGCAGTGGCTCTTCAAGGGTTCAGGCAGGAGTCTCCCCAGCCCTACCGGCAGATGCTGCCTGAGATTGGCGCTGGGGCCTTCTGCATGCAAAGCAGGTGCCCTTCAGGTGAGCTACAGCCTCCCCATCCCACTGGTCTCTGTAACATCAGACCAAAGGAGGGGCTACCTCGTTCAGCATCCTGCTGCCCACAGCGGCCAACCAGAAGCTTCTGGGAAGCCCACAAGCCAATGAGCCCTCTCCCATGGTTGCTCCTCAAGAACTGGAATCCGTGGCATGCAGTTCTGAGCAGCATGCAGGTACCACTGTGTTATCATAGATGACGAAGTGGCATCTTAGTCGAGCACATAGCCACATGAGATCCTCTCTTCATCCATGGATTTGTATAATCCCCTTTTAAAGTTGTCTAAGCCAGAGATACTCAAGCTTGGTTCCCCTGATATGATACAACTCACATCATTATCTGGCCACCCAAATTTGTTAATCCCCAGTCTAAATTACCTAAGTCATCCCATTCAAGTGTAAATATAGGATATTGTGTCTGATTTGGCAGCACTGAGAAGTTACCTCCTAGCAGCCACAAGGGCTAGGAGCTCTGCTCTTTCTTTTTCAAAAGTGAAAGTTGAAATTGACAAGAAGCTAAATTCTGTGCCCAGCACCACCTTCCTTTTCTGCAATCCCAGAGAACTGTGTCATGCACACAACCCTGTAATTGTTGTTATTACCCTTGCTGTTGCTGTTACTGCCAACCAGGTGCTTTGCAGAATAACATGAGGTGGGACCCTGCCCCAGAGAGCTTACAATCAACGTAATGAAGATAGTCAAGGGAGGGGAGGGGAGGAGAGGGGAGGAGGGTGGTGGAAGAAGAGGTCAGAATAATAAAGGATGAACATGAGCAAATGCTGCTGCTGCATAGACTTGCATTTTGTTAAATTGTTGCAGGTGGGAGTGAGGACCAGTGTTCTCGCTATTCTTTTTCTGTCTGTGTGTGGAATGCGTTTTGTTCTGGGCGGCAGTATCAAGGCCGTGTGTGCACACATGCATTCAGAGTGGGACCTTCCTGATTCAGCCTCAGCGGGATCTAAAATGAACTGAGCGGACATCCAAGAATGTGTGAGCGTGCGCACATGCGCATGCCTTAGGGAACACTGGCGAGGACCAAAGTCAATGTTTTCACGGAAAAAAGTGGGTTTATGAGGGGGATTTGAAGGTGGCACCACATGCTTGTTCTGTGACAAGAGTTCCAGGCTGGTATCGGGGTCAGCAAGAGAAAGTGGGTGGATTCATAGGAGCATCTTTTGGATGCTGAGCTGGCGGGAACACAGGCAGGGATAGATGGGGATCAGTAGTGGCTTTTCCTAACAAGCCAGGGTGGTGGTGGTGGAGGAGTGTGCTTGCCAGACGAGGTGCAGCTCACTGCCTCTGGTTCCCAGCAGTGCAGTTTGTGCTTCTCTCTCTTACCCTGCCCTGGCATTAACGAGAGCCATGCTGCCTGCAGTCTGGCCCGCCGTCATGTCCCTGCACAGCTCTACCTGATGAAGGACCGGGCTGCAGGCAGCTCGGCTCTCGTGAGTGCCAGGGTGGGGTGGGGTGGGGTGCAAAAGAGAGGCGCAGCAGACTGAGCTGCCCGGAACCAGAGGCAGCAGCACCTTGTTTAGCAGCCCCCTTGGCCTATTAGGACGAGCTCCTACCCATGGGGATGTGAAGGGAGAGAGATGCAGCTGGGACAAGTGGGGAGACCTCGGCAAGCTCTACAATCCTGGATGTTTCATTCCAGGAAACATGCTTTAAATGATTTGAATTGTGAACTGCCCAGAGGCACAAGTTTTGGGTGGTATAGAAATATATAATTTTCTATACATCAATAAAAATAACAATAAATAAATAAATAAATAAATAAATAAATAAATAAATAAATAAGGAAGCAAAATGGTCCAGCATCCGTACACAGAGGCACAGATCCCCCTCTCAGCCTTTGAGGAGTCCCCTCTAAATGTCCTGAATCCCCTCCTGCCAAATTTAGTGACCCATTTCTTCAATGTTTCTCACTCCCCAAAGTATCTTTCCTCCCCCCCACCCCAATTTAAAGTGAGGAGTTGCTCCTTCTGTCTTCATCCCTGGTGCTCAGTGACTAAAAATGGAGTGTTGGGGCTTATAGGATCTGCCTTGAGTCATGTCCCGCAACCCTAAAGGACATACTTTTGTGGGGCACAGAGGGCTTCCTGGGGAAGGCATAAAAAACAGCCTCTTCCCTTCTAAACCTGCGCAATTAGTTGGCTAGTTCTGCTAGGCTTCTCTCTCGCTGCACTGGTGCATCCTTGCACTGGATGTCAGCCATTCTAATCAAGATATGTAATATATATATTATCTATCTATCTATCTATCTATCTATCTATCTATCTATCTATCTATCTATCACATTTCTATACCATCATATATATCCCATACCACCACATACCAATATCTCGCAGAGGTTTGCATATAATCTTGTCAATCAAAGAAAATGTTGTTTGTTTATTTTTTAAAAGAATTTTAAGTGTTGTTTTCTGTTACTCCCCTGATTCGGCACTCACTGGTCAGACCGATGAAAGCTATGAGCAAGTTAGTTAACCGAGTACCTGCATGTTTATATCTCTAGGCCTAGAGATTACAATTCTGTTTTGCAAATGAAAGCTGCCAGTTCAGGAGAGTGGCCCAAAAGACCTCTGAGGACTTCAGTCTCTCTTTCAGCCATACCCATGCCTGCATGCAACCTTGGTGAGGATTCTTTGTCAGAGAACAGCATGGGACAGCCTCAGAAGCACCTTTCAGGCATCATATTTGTCACAAGCTTATCCCACTTTTGTTCCAAAGATCTCACAGTGGTGGACCATCATTTTACCTTCACAACAGCCCTGCGATGTAGGCTAGGCTGAGAGATGGTGGTGTCTGATCCAGAGAGATTCGTGACTGAGCAGAGAATGAGCTCAGGGCCTTCCTGGTTTCAGTCTAACCACTGCAAATTAAAACAAACAAACAAACAAACAGAGGATACCAGGATCTATAAATCTACAACACAACAAAAACCAGAAAGATCTACCAAGGAACACTGACTAGAACACACATAATACTTCACATGATAAAAGACTCTAATAAAAGTAACTGACCACCAGTATCATATAGAATGGACTATAACACAGACACAAAAAATACAATTGTAAGAGAAGTTAAAAAAAACTATTGCCATACAAACAACTCATATAAAATAATCATGTAAATCCACATAGCCACAATGCTAACCTGATATATAACTATTTCTAGATGTAAAGTCTTTTTCAAGCGGATAAAGCCCTCGTTCTGTCATCATTTCTTTTGATACACTCTTAATACACTGATTCAGACGTTATGCTGTATGAGTATACAGATCTGTATGTGTTTGTGTGAATTACTGTAAGTACATTCATGTTAAAAGTGAACCTGGATACAGCCCCTTCAAATGCATGGTACAGATAGGAAGGGTATTTCTGTTCTTACGTTCAACATAACATGTGAATGACTGTACCGGTGTACAGATCTGAACCAGTGTAAACTGTACACTCATTGTATGAGTGCTGAACATAAAGGGTGAATGGGCCTATAGGCTTCTATGTACAGTTGCTTCAAAATATCTTTGTAGACGTACCCACGGTTGCTCTGTTTCTTTCATTTAAAAAACCCTTTGTCTTCTAAGCCCAACGGCTTCATAATAAGGCTTCAAGAAAACCTCATGCATACTGTACACCTTTAATGCTTTTCTGTTTCCAGTCTCAAAGAAAGTGGTCTAACCACTACACCATGCTGCCACTCACAGGTGCTGGGACTGAGCTCTGGCTATTAAAAATCTGTTCTAGAGGTAAGTTTTCTTGCGAGTCTTGCCTGAGACTAAGCAGAGAAGAGTTTGAACTTTGGAGCAGGTTCTCTTGCATCCCTCCATGTGGAAAATGAGAACAATATGCCGGCACAGAGGTCAACCTGGAGTCAGAAGAAAGACAATCGCTTCCTTTCCCTTTCCTTCCGCCCAGCCGGGGTGGCCAATTTTGCATCCACAGAGCCTTCTCAGGCTCCAGAGAGCTCAGACCAAACTCCCTTCAAAATCATGACAGCACAAAACTGGAAAGAGGCAGCTGTGAGCCTCCCGTGTGTCTGGGAAAGAAACCGGGGACATGCAGAGGACGCTCCGTCTCCGAGAACGCATGCCTATGAGCGCAGAGGCACACTGAGCTGATGGTGCTGCTAAAAGCAGCACAAGGCACTCCTCAAAACACAACAGCCCAAAGGTAGAGGGACATTTTTCGGGAGTGACTCCAAAGGGTAGCAGGTGCTGCCCGAAATATTTCCCGCTCCCCCTTTCACTCCCCTGTCCAGCACACAACTTTATAGCAAAGTGTCAGACAATACAGTCATGATAGGCTTGGGTTCTATAGCCTGAATTAATTATTGTAAAAGGCCTCGGTTGTTTAAAGAAGTCTCATTCACCCACTCTACCCCGGAATGAGCAGCAGAAGCCAGTGCAGTCACAGAGGAGGGTAGAAGACTCCTCCAGCCTCCCAGGAGCCACCCCAACCCCTTCGCTTCCTTCCTGGTGAGGAACTGGGTTGGGTGAGACCATGCTTGTGGGGCGGGGTGGGTGGGTGCGAAGTGCAGGGTCATCTCCCCTGCAGATTTCAGCTGGCCTGCTACTGACCTCTCTCCCCACCCCAGCCTTTCCTGTCACATGGTCATGGGCAGGAAAAGAAAAGTAGCCTGCAAAGTAGACTGGAAGGTTTGGCCTAATCCAAAAGGACAATCTGGAACCTGGCCCATTTTCTGACTAAGTTTGGAAATGAATTTATTAATTAACTGATTTAGTGCATTTTTATACTGCCCCATATACAAACCTCTGGGCGGTTTACAATTTTAAAACACAAACAACAATTAAGACATTAAACTCATTAAAACAGTTTAAAAGATAAACAAAAATAACGTAAACACTTAAAACTTTAAAACTTCTGGACTAAAAGCCTGATTAAACGAATATGCTTCCAGATTTTTCTTTAAAACTTCCAGAGATGGGGAGGTTCTAATTTTGTTTGGGAGGATGTCCCAGAGTCTTGGGGCAACCCTAGAAAAGTCCTGGTTTTGGTTCACCACCAAACATCAACCACAACTGGACCTCTTAATAGGCAGCAAAGTTCATGAAGAAGAATGTCAAGGGTGCATCATTAAAAAGGCAAATAAACAAAACATCGTTAATTACCCTCCCTCTATAAGTATTTAATGTATAGCAAAATCATGACTCCCCTAATAAGGACCTTTGCCACTCTTTGGCTGCCCTCGACTAGTTTGTTCTAGAAACGCTGCTGGACACTTTCCCAAGAACTTCTAGTCCTGCCTCATCTTGCCTTTTTGGAAGGGGGCACAGCTACAGCTGAGTGGCTGTGTTCAAAGCATGGGGCGGGGGGCGCTGGGCAGCACCACTGTGGGGCTCACCATTCACCTCCGCAGCTCACCCCACTCATCCGCCAGCCACTCCGCGACCCCCACTAACTTTTGGTGCCGGCCATCTGCCTTCAACCGTCTGCTGGCTGACTGATACAATATGATGATGATGTCACTGCCAAGTGTATTGTGTGGTGATGTCATTATATGGCGTTGGCTGGCTGGTAGAAGAGTAAAAGCAGGTGGCTGGTGCTGGCAGTCAGTGGGGGGACACACAGCGGCTGGCAAGTGGGGTGGGTGGGCTGGCTGGCTGAGGGACAGAAGCAGAAGGAGAGAATGGCCAGGCAAGTGAGGTGGCCAGGTGAACAAGTGGGCTGTGGCAGTGGCAGGGGCGGAGCCTCAAAAAGGGGGCGGGAGCTGCTCAAGTGTGGAACACGGGCCCCTTAAGAGGTAGGTGTGCTCCTGCGCCTGCCTTAGAATATCACAGAGTTCAGTGGTCCCTCTAATTTTTCTCTTTTCTGTGCGGAATGAGTTTTGTTCTGGGTGGCAGCATCAAGGCAGTGTGTGCGCACCTGCATTCAGAATGGAGCCTTCCTGATTCAACCTGAGCGGGATCTAAATTGAACTGAGCGGACATCCAAAACCTTGTGAGCGCATGCATGTGCGCATGCCTTAGAGCAGGGCTGCACAACTCAGATGCCCTGATGGGCCAGAACCATCCACAACTTGGTGTGCAGGGGCCGAGGTCGATTTTTAGCACATGGAACATATTTCTGCGAAAACATGCATATAACAGCGCTATAAGTGCTATAAGGCAGTTTATATAAACTGCTATAAATGGCTATAAGGGAGGGAAGAGAAAGCAAGACCCATGAACAAAAAAGGTGAATAATGATAAATGTATAAACAACCAGCTCTCAACACATATCAAAATAATCAAACACAACTGTATAACACATATGAAAATACATGCAAAAATACAACCACAAAATGCCAAGTAGAATAATGAAATACAATGGAAAAATGAAAAACCAGTTTATGTAGGTGTCCAAACACAGTCCGAGATGTCTTCAAAAATGAGAAATCGAGAAGTACGTGCAGTACTGGTGATGAGTCCTCAAATCCAAAGAGAGGAAACAAAGTACTCAGTGAAGGGATGAAGATGCAGGTTGATCAAATCATGATCCCTTCATATGAAGAAAGCAAGCGACCTGCTCTGCAATGACTAGCAATGAAAGATGGTGGAAGACAAGGCACACCAGGGAAAGTCACACGACAGCCACCCTGGGATATGGAGCTGTTTCCCCAGGAGCTTCATCAGGGGCTAGTTCCCATTAGAACAGGACAAAAGTAGAAAAGCATCTCTTATATGATCAGATTTCTCCAAGCATGTAAACCTAGGGGGTGGCCCCAGTAAAATAGTCCCTGCAGGCTGAATCTGGCCCTTGGGTCTTATGTTGTGCAGGCCTGCCTTAGATGGAACAGTGATAGAGCTGCAGGGAATCTTGGAGGTCTCCTCATCCAACTCCCGTGCAGGAAACCACGACAACATCCCTTACCAACGGCTGCCTTGGCTCCGTTTGAAACCCCCCCCAGCAAAAAAGTCTTGGCATGAGGCAGACTGCCCACTGTCAAACAGCTCTTACAGTTATGAAATCGAGCATAATTTCTAGTTAGAACCTGCTTTGTTATAATTGCTTCTAGTCCTGCCTTCCGGAGTGACGGGGAATAGGTCTGCTCCTTCTCTGGTGTGGCAGCTCTTCAAGTATTTGAAGATGGCTATCATCTTTCCCCGTAGTCTTCTCCTCTTCAGGCTAAACATATCCCCTCCTTTAATGGTTCCTCGTAGGTTTCTAGACCCCTCACCATCTTTGCTACCCTCCTCTGAACCCATTCCAGCTTATCAATAGCCTTCTTAAAATGCAGTGCGCAGAACTGGACACACCAGGCAGTCCAAGACAGCATTCGCTTCACACTGCTGGCTCACATTCAACTTATGCTCCACAAAGTCTCCAAGATCCTTTTCACACGCAGTGTTGCCCACAAGGCCCAAGAAAATCTCATGAGTGAAGCAAGCAACAGGGCCTTCTGCCTGGTAGGGTTTCTGTGCTTTTTACAGCGCGTGTGATTCTGTGGTGGTGGGGTGGTGTTCCCCAGTGGGGAGAGACATGCATCCACAGGCTCCACCCCACATAATTACAGCTGTGGTTATGTGTGCCACGGTCCTGTCTTGTTTTGGTCTTCAGTCTATCCTGTTTTACATGCTACTCTATAGGTTTCAGTTTCACCGAAAAACTCTTCTGACTGTAGGGGCTGGTTTTTGTACATATCCAGAAAAGAAAAACACCCATCGTTTTAATTTTCAATTCCCCAGCTGATGAGTCGTATCTCAGTGCCTTCCAGTCAGAATTTAATTCATCACATCCTGTTTCTAGGACTCGGTGAGTTGAGAGACAAGTGGATTCGCTTCTTTGACAGAGAAATGGTCTGTTCCCAGGAGAAAGGTGTTCTCTTGATCACTACTTTTTATTTATGATGATGGGTGGGTTTCCCCCCAATGGCAATTAAAGTTCAGAGGAGACAAAGGCGGCCCAGTGGACAGAGGTACGGCCCTCGCCTGTGGACTTCTGGCTTCAAATCCTTGCTCATTCATGAAGCTCCGCGCGTGATCTTGGGATGGTTGCTAATTCTCAGCCCACCCTACCTCTCAGGGTTGTTGTGAGCATAGCAGGGGCCATTAGGCAAAGGGAGATAGTCGTCTCGGGGCTGGGAGATAGTCATCTCGGGGCTCCACTGCCTTGAGGGGGCCCCCAGAGGCACGTCACATGACTCCCCACCTTCCCATGTTGCACCCCCTATGAATTATGTTGAGTCTCTTGGAGATCGGCAGGAGCAGAGAGTAAAAAAACTAGATTCAATGTGAACTAGATATTCACTGTATTCATAATGGGGATGTGAGTGTGCGTGCACTATATATTGTGAAGTGTGTTTGTGTATATCAGTGAGGGGCCCATTTTAAAATCTTATCTCTGGACCCACTCCAACCTTGCTACGCCCCTGGAGGATAGCATGATTTTCATGTACGATTTTCATGTGTGATGGTCTTTTCCTTAGTGGAATGGTGAGTTAAAATGCAATCGATCAGTAAAATAGGTAAAAGCAAACTCAAGTAAAAACAATTCCAGCATCGACTGACAACATTTAGGATTAGGTCTGAAAGCACAGTGGCTGACAGCCAGACTAAATTACTCCTGAGTAGCCCTACTGAAACGAAGTAGTCCTTTAGTTTAACTCCTGAGTAGTGCTATTAAGCAACTTCATGTAGAAGTCTTGCTTGCACCATTCTCGGAGCTCATTCACATGTCACTTATTTCCTGACTAGCAGCTGTGTTTGTGCACCAAGGCCTCTGGAAGAGCATTGCAGGTGATATGAAAGAAGCACTGCATCTGAGGTGGTGTGAAAGATCTGAGGCACAGATACAAAACTGTCATGTTGTATCTGTGGCAGACCATTCTACGCACATTGATAATCACTCATCACTTGAGGTTATAAAAGGTTTCCTGCTCAATGAATGGGTGGAAAGTGGGTTATCTGAACACCCCTTGTAACATCAAGTTACAAGAGATGAGGAGGAGAGCTGGTCTTGTGGTAGCAAGCATGACTTGTCCCCTTAGCTAAGCAGGGTCTGCTCTGGTTGCATTTGAATGGGAGACCACATGTGAGCACTGTAAGACATTCCCCTGGGAAGAGCATCTAGGTTCCAGGTTCCCTCTCTGGCATCTCCAAGAGAGGGCTGAGAGATTCTTGCCAGTTTAAACACTGGAGAAGCCACTGCCAGTCTGTGTAGATGATACTGAGCTAGATAGACTAATGGTCTGACTTGGTATATATGTTCCTATGTAAGTGATGACTTGCATGTATAGATGGGCCACCACAAATACCACACTCAATACAAGATGGGTGGGGGGAGCCATGTGCACAGGGCTATAATCATCAAGTGATTAATACGCATGCGCGAATATGCATATATTCCGCCCAAACTGAACGAGACAGAGGTTTGGAAGGCTGTTTTGGTAGACAGAGCCGGAAAAAAATACAAAAGTCTATTTGCTGGCAGCGGCGAAGCTTAAGAACATGGGGCTGATTGAGATATATAGGGCTACAATAACCAAATGATTAACATGCATGTCCGAACATGCACGTATGTATAGGTCTACAATCATCAAGTCATGGACATGCATGTGTGGAATAGCCCCAAATGTGTAAAGAGATCCTGCTGAAACACATTCTGCCTGAAGTGATATGCAACTTCCTTCTGTGGTGCTAGCTCTGTGACTGCCCATTCACACATGCAAATCAGCCCTGGATGTTGAGGTCAGGCCCTGAATAAGCATCTGGCTAGCACATTGTGTGGGGAAGCTTCCAAGCACTTCTCATAATTTTTGCCTTGCTCAAAAAAGGGAAAGTTGCAGGAGCAATGGCTCATTCCATTCCTAAATGAAATGGATTATTGGGCTGAGGAATGTTGACATCATAACTTAGACATTTGGAGCATCTCGGTACTGCTTTTCTCGGGAAGAGTCCAGAGTATCTTGGCATATCAGATAATGCTCTTTGCTGGGGATTTGCATTCATCTTTCAAACATCCGCTTTAGAGGACATTATTCCACTTGGCATCCAAGGCAGCTGGAACCACGGCAACTCCCTTTCAGAGCTGTATGTCTGAGAAAAACCAGATTACTCACATTAGGGAGAAAGCGGAGGCAGGGAAGAATTGAAAAACCTCCTTGGAAAAAAAAAAATAAGTGGCCACTTGTTTCCAAAGAACTTCTTGCAGGCCAGGAGTGGCTAGACTCCCCAACGTGGAATGTTGTTATTGCTAACAAATCTGGCTCCTTCCGAAAAGGAAACGGGAAACCCCCCATGAACTGGGTCTGGAGTTGTGTCTGCCGCTGGTTTCAGACATTCCGACATATGTGCCTTGTTTGTTCCTTCATTGCACCTACAGTCTGTCCTCCGCAGCAGTCGTGGAAGCTGTAACACGATAGGAAACATTAGCCGGCTGCGAGGAAGGAAGAGATGAGTGATGCAATGTGTGATTTGGGAAATGCAGGAGATGCTCTCCAAACAAGCTGAGCTTCTCCCACTGGGATTGGGGGTTTCCCATCCCCAGGGCTGACGAACAACTTCTTTCCAGATGCAGAGCTTCCTCGGTTTTGTAGAACGTTTTTAGATTGTGGGCCCCTTAGGGACAGGAAGATTTAGAAAAAGTGCTCTAAGCTGCTCAGAGCCCATGGGCTACAGCAGTATCTATCTCAGGGGTTCCCAACCTGTGGACCCCCAGATGTTGTTGAACTACAACTCCCATCATCCCCAGCCAATATAAATTGTAGCAGCCATCTAGAGGAGCCTCTCCTCTCAAGCGTGTTGTAAAGGTGAAACAAGGTGGCAATTTACAAATGTCATAAGTGTTGTTTGTCTTAATTTGGAGCATCTTAAGTCCAAGACTTCCCATATAGTGGGGCTGGGCAGAGACTTCATGCCTGCAGGATCTCTTTTATTTCTCCCTAGAACCCTACGGTCTGGGTTACCCTTGCATGCTGTCTCATTTGGACCTCTCTGCCGTTTTCTCTTCCCTTGCATTGTGTCCCAGCATACAGCCTGTTTACCTTGTCCCCAGGGCTGAATTTAGGCACAAAGCTAAATCAGCTGGAGCTTAGAGCCTCACATTATGAGGGGCCTCTGGATACAGAAAAAGCGCCACGTTTCACTGTTTACATAATGTATTTTCATCTGAAGGTATTTCTAATGGACTTAGAATTTCCTTTGCAAGATGTTTTTCTTAAATTGTTAATTTTTTTGTTGTATCTTTGTCAAGTAAAAATAAAGCTCTATTATTTCTATTTTCATTGTCCTTCTTGATTGTATAATAATAATTTTTCTAATGCTATGAGGACTTCCAAGCTTGACATAGTATAGGGCCTCAGCATGTCATAATCTGGCCTGACTTGCCCCATCGAATTAAATAGGAACCAGGGCTGTGCTTGACTGAAAATATTGGGTCGGGTCAGAGAGGGTCAGATCAAAAACCCCAGATGTTGGTTTGGATCCTTTTGGACCCTTCAGAAGGTCAGGGTTGGGAAAACCACCAATTTTCTGATCAGCGAAATCCCCTTAGATGTCTATAGAGAAAGGGGGGAAATTGCTGGGGCAGGGGCATGGCGAACCCAGGAGCTCTGAAAACAGGCACAGGAGTAGGTAAGGAGGTCAGACTCTGTGTATTTAATTAAAACTGAATCCGCCCATCTGTTGTTTTTAAATTATTTTTTAATGTTAAAATTGTACTCACAGAGAGGATGCAAAAGAAAAGTGATGTAACATCTGAGAATCTCAAGGGAAGTGATGTAAAGCCCAGAAAATCTTTCACTTTTTTAAAAAAATTGTAAGTAAATTAAAAAGCAAAAAAATTAAGACATAGATGTGCAAGTGGGTGGGCAGACTGGTGGGCAGTCAGTCAGAAAGTTTTATTTTTTATTTTATCAAATTTGTATACCGCCCCAAACTTTCGTCTCTGGGTGGTTTACAATAACATAAAACCAGTTTAAAACATATACAAAAACTTAAGAACACTTTAACAATTTAAAAATAACCAGAGGTTAAAACCCCAAAATGGGGGTTTAATAAAATAAATTTATTATTTATTATTTATTATTTATTGAGTTGATTTCTATACCACCCCTCCAAAAATGGCTCAGGGCGGTTTACATCAATATATAGTTAACAGTCGATGCCCCCCACCCCGAGCCATGACTGGTGAAGAAAGAAAGGAAAAAGCAGGTTCCCACCACCTTTTGGAGCACTGAGATGGGTTGTGAATGCCCAAATGGTATAGGGGAACTCTGACCTGGCATAGGCTTCCCTACATTGGGGTCAGCTTATCCCCAACACCCTCCAACATGGACCATATTGGGCGATGTCTGATATTACTGACCCAACCTTGCACAACTCTAGTGGAAATGACTGACCACTCAGCTAGCTTCTATCTGCATAGCCCCACCTCTTCATCTGCATAGCCCCTCCTAGGTCCTGTTGTTGCGATGATGAGATGGAACGGTCTGGAATTCCTCCAGCATCCATTGGTCACAGAACGGAAAACCCCGCTTGGATGTTAAGGCACACCTCCACCCCAGCTTCCTGCCTCCGTCCGGGAGCAGATGCACCCGCCTTATTATGTATACAAGCATTCGAGACAGGGAAACCCTGGGCTGGGCCTCTCCAGTGGTGGCAGGTTGCCCAACTAATCCTGTGTGCATTGAGGAAAGGAGCTGAAAGACTGACATGCCTTCCAGCAAGAGCAAAACTCTGGAGGTTCTCCGCTGGTACAGACATGCAGGAGCAGGAAGGAAGGATTCCAGGAGTAGAAGGAGTGGCTGGCAGATGCCAGTGTCAGTGAGACCCGTTTCGGTTTCCTGAAGTGTCTAGCCCTGCGTTGCATGTCTAGCCCTGAGTTAATGGCAGGAAAGGACGTCTTCTGGCTCCCGAAGCAGACTCCTTTTAATCCGAGTGCCCAAGATCATGTTCACGGCTGACAGTGGGATTGAGGGGGATTCCTCGGGTCTTTCTTTAAGGCACACCCATGTATTATCTCAGCCAAAATGTGTCCCCATGTCAGCATCCACTTCAAGTCCAACTTTCCATCCATGACAGTAGGGGTTCCGACCTTGGGTTTCCAGATGTTGTCAGTTTGCAACACAGCACAGGGACGCAGGGAAACGCCTTCTACCCAGTCAGACCATTGGTCCATCTAGCTCAGTATTGTCTACACCAGTGGTTCCGAACCAGGGTTTCTCCAGATGTTGCTGAACTACAACTCCCAGCATCTCTAGCCACAATAATTTATGGCTGGGGATGCTGGGAGTTGTAGTTCAGCAACGTCTGGAGGAACCTGGTTGGGGACCACTGGTAGACACTGATTGGCTGCAGCTTGCCAAGGTTACAGGCAGGGGCCTTTCCCAGGCCTACCTGGAAAGGCCAAGGAGTGGACCTGGGACCTTCTGCGTGCCCAGCAGATGTTCTACCATGGAGCTCATTCCCTAAAGGGAATATCTTAAAGAAGATGGTGCTCACATGTAGTCACCCATCCAAATGCAAACCAAGGCAAAATCTGCTTAGCTGAGGGGACAATTCATGCTTGCTACCACAAGACCAGATCTCCATAATCCCCAGCCACAGTAGCTGAAGGCTTGGGAACCCTTACTACTACTACTACTACCACCACTACCACCACCACCACCACCACAAATATTTATATACCGCTTTTCAACAGAAGTTATTAAAATGGTTTACACAGAAATTAAATAAAAAATAAATGAGATGGTTCACTGTCACAAAAGACCCTGCCTCCACTCCATTCCTAGATGTCAATTGTGGAATTCATTGCAACGGAATGTGGTGCTGGCCACTACCTTAGATGACTTTCAGTGGGGATTAGACAAAACATAAGAACAGCCCTGCTGGATCAGGCCCAAGGCCCATCTAGTCCAGGGTCCTGTTTCACACAGTGGCCCACCAGATGCCGCTGGAAGCCACAGGCAGGAGTTGAGGGCATGCCCTCTCTCCTGCTGTTACTCCCCTGCAACTGGTACTCAGAGGCATCCTGCCTTTCAGACTGGAGGTGGTCTATAGCCCTCCGACTATGGAGAGGTCTCTTACTGGCTATTAGTCATGACAGCTGTGCAGAACCTCCATGTACAGGAGCAGTATCACTTTGAATATCAGATGCTGAGGACATTGGCTATTGCCCTCCTGCTTTGCTTCTGAGCTCCCCAAAGGGTTCAGGTTGTGCACCGTAGGAAGCAGAACGCTGGAACTGAAAGACCTTGGGCCTGATCCAGCAAAACTTTTCTTAGGTTCTCAGCTGGTCACCCTTTGGTCAGCTACTATCTCTCAACCAAGTAGGGTTCTTGTGGGGTTAAAGGAGATAAGAGAGGTACCTCTCTCTCTCACGTTAGGCATGTTAAGCAAGATCACGTTGGTGATGCCAAGGGCTGCTGGAAATTCCACAATGACTGGGAGTGATCCAAAGCACACAGAGAGTCTGGCACCAAGGGAGGGAGATGGCCCTTGATCAACTGATTTGAAGCAATATATGTAGCAGCAGCCAATAAGTATCTCCAGGGGTGCAGCTATAAATAGAGGTGCACCTAGGTAATTTTGGAGCCTGGATCTAAAGACCTTTGAAGGCCCACCCTCCCCTGCAAATTAAGCACCATCATGCAACCCCAGGCAACCACACCACCCAGGACAGACTAAAGAGGATTTGGGTGCCCCTAGAGGCTGTGGAGGCCCTGGACTTTTGCCCCGAAGTCCAAGGGTAAGAGCACCTCTGGCTATAATTGAATGGATGGGTTCAAAGGACCCACCCCCCCAGCTCCACTCTTCCCTATTTTCTTCACTTCACTATCTCCCTCACTCTGAGGGGCTTCTGGGAAGAGGGGCGAACACAGGCCCCTTCTGCCCTAGTTACACCTCTGAGTATCACCCATCTTAGAGCTGATCTGTGCAATCGCTACAAAAACTCCCCCTGGATCTTGAAAGGAGAGTGAGGGTTGCCTTGGAGTGTTCACACATGCACCCATAGCCTGTGATATCTCACCATGGCACCAGACATCACTTCCATTGGCATTGCTGCACCTGGCCTGTTATGAAGTGTGAGTGTGAGGACTGCAAGAGATTCCCCTCAGGGGATGAAGCCGCTCTGGGAAGAGCAGAAGGGTCCATCTCCAAGAGAGGGCTGAGAGAGATTCCTGCCTGCAACCTTGGAGAAGCCGCTGCCAGTCTGAGAAGACAATACTGAGTGAGATGGACCTATGGTCTGACTCAGTATATGGCAGCTTCCTATGTTCCTATGACAGTTAGGCAGTTATTGACAGCCTTCTGCCGAGTCAGACCCTTGGTCCATCGAGCCCAGTATTTTTATTATCTTATTTATTTAAAATATTTCTATACCGCCCCAAACCTGCGTCTCTGGGCAGTTTACAATTAAAATCATTTAAAACCTCAAATCAATTAACAATTAAAATGATTGAAAACATTGAAAACCCAGTATTAAAAATATTAAAACTATAAATCTAATTAAAAGCCTGGGTGAAAAAATGTGTCCTCAGCGCCTTTTTAAAAGTTGCCAGAGATGGGGACGTGTATTGTCTGCACAGACTGGCAGCAGCGGCTTCTTCAAGGCTGCCGGCAGGAGTTTCTCTCAGCCCTATCTTGGAGATGCCAGGGAGGGAACTTGGAACCTTCTGCTTACAAGCATGCAGATAAGGGGAACAAGGGGGATATCTGACAGTGCTCACACATGTAGCCTCCCCTTCAAATTCAAACCAGGGTGGACCCAGCTTAGCAAAGGGGACAATTCATGCTTGCCACCACAAGGCCAGCTCTCCTTCCATATTCTTACTTGGAGGAGTGCTCTATGATAGCTATTCCACACATGTGACTCAGCACTGGGGGTTGCAAGTCACTGGGAGTTCACATGTCCACGGAGATCTGGATTTCTCTACAAGTGCCTCTTTGGGGACTAGCAGCCAAATATGTCACCAGGCTCTGCAAAACAGGTTATGGAATCTCTGACAAAGAATCCTCAACAGATTTGCCAAAGTAAACGGGGATTTTGTGGGTCAGGACAAAAGAGTTCTGCTGTATAAAACCACCACGTACATTTCAAGTGCAAATATATCTTGGCAGCAAAAGTCATCAGATAAGCTTCTGAACACTCTGCAGGCACCCACATATGGCCTCTTGGGTGGGTTAATCGTGCATTGATGTTAGTGCTCACTGGTCTTGTACCATCAGCCTTGGGAAAGAATGACCATTCATTATTTTATCTTACTTCATTTCAGCTGGTTTTTGCAGCCCAAAGATACCCAAAGCAGGTAGCAATATATAAAATATTACCATAAAAACATGAATTCGCAAAACATATCAAAATCAAAGTATGCGCAAACATTAAAGGGGCAAGAAGACTTTAGAGAAGACAGCAACCAGCAAAAACACATAAAAGCCAGCTTCAAAACAACAGCAATTAAAAATCTACTGAATATTAAAAGCCTGCCTCTCTCTTTCTCTCTCTCTCTCTCTCTCTCTCTCTCTCTTGCCCCCTCTGCTGCTTATGCGGCTGTTCCATGCTGGCTGAATGGTCAATCTCTTTCCTGTTACTCCCAACAGCAGAGTTGAGTGTGATCTGTGTCAAAAGAAAAAAAGAAACCCTCAGAATTCTGCAGCAAAATAACCCAGATTCTGCAGCAAGAAAAGCTAAATTCTGCAGCGGATATGAACACCCCAGCTGTGTATGAATTCTTTCATTTTATGACATTTATTCTGCATTTGGTACTATTTTGCATCATTCATTCTCCTCTTATTCATGGGGAGAAGGGACATGTCTCACTCGTCTGATCACTGGAAATCTTATTCATGGACCCCTCTGGCTTCTGAGACTTTCCTCTCACACTTTCAAGCCAAACTTCATCATCAGGTCTAGAAACCTGATATTTTAGAAGAAAAAGAAATCTCAGATTCAGGAAACTCAGTTCTGCAACCAATACTATATTCTATGTCTTCTTGGTGTTCCTGCTACAGGGCAGCAAATTCACACATTATGATCAACACTCATACGAGTGTACAGTATTCACAGTTACAGTTATGTACACAGGTGCCATTATTCACACATTGGCCGCTTTCGCACGTAACGTGAAACCAGAGGTTGATGAATCTGTGGTTAATTTGTCAAACTATATAGCATCACAGACATTTGTCCAACTGCGGCCTGGCAACTTCTGCTTGAGGGTTAGGGGAGCCCTTCCCTCTTCCTGGTACGCTGAGGCCGCATCCCAGCATGCTCCGTAGTGCTTGCATCACCAGACTGAGGGCAAGGCGTCAGAACATCAGCAGGGTGGCAGCCATTGGCCATGATCTGCAAGGGGGTATGCTGAGCGCAATCGTGCATTTTTGGAATGGTGCGCCCGTCCTCGGCAGGGAAAGGACATTTAAATCCTTTTAAATGCCATGCAAGCCTTTCATCTGACAGCAACTGTCCCACTGCCCCCGTGAGAGCCCTGCACCAAAACAGTTTTGCACAAGCACAGTTTCTGGCAGCAGGGGGATGCTGAGGGGCACTATCCTTCTGTTACTCCGGGAAGGGAACATGATGACTTCCTAGGAGGGGATATGCCTATGAGGGAGGGCAAATGTGCTGGCTCACCCTGGCAATGCAGTCCATGGAGACCAAACGACACTCATGCCCCCATGTTGGCTTGCTGGCTGGGGATGAGCCCTCTCCTGAGGGGGCCAGTCCACTCGGGAGGACTTTAGGCTCGAACCTTATGGTCGAAAACCTTTGGTCTTCAGTCAGCCTGTGCACTCATGAGTTGACCCATCCAAAGAAAGAGGGCCCTCGCTTGCGTGGCCCTCCCAATCCTCTCTGTAGAATGAGAGCACCATTGCACAATGACCCTCTCCTCTCCAGGGAAGCCTTTGCCACACCCAAGGGAGAGCTTGATGGTCCATGTGTCCGTGCATCGCCAGGTGGGCAGACTGGGGAAACACCAGGTCTGAGGACAGAGCTGAGCTCTCATTCAAATCTTCCAGGTTCGGATTGGCGTTGTGGTGTTTGCAGATCGTCCACCACAGAGAATTGTGGGAGAGAGGTGCCCTGGTTTCCGGAGACCCCAGGAGAATGGGGTCACTGTGCCAGGCAGAAATAAAGATGGATATATCCCGATGGGTGTCTGGACTGGCAGAGGGCCCACTTGGACTGCCTCCTTACGGTAGTCACCAAGACTGGGAGAGATATTGACAGGGTCCCCATCCCCATGGCTTGCTTATGTGGGGCAGCTAGGCTGTGTGGCATCTGCTGTCTGGCCCGCATGTGTGTGTTAGTGGCTTAACACTCTTGGGAGATAGAGGTCCTTGGGAGGAGGGCTTTCATTGCATATTATTAGTGATTCAGCCCAATCGCCCCCTCCTGCCAAGATGGTTCTTCCCATGAGTTGTAAATGGAGATCCCCATGGCCATCCACTCTCATGAGAGGGCGATCCGTTCTGGAGCAGCATCCGTCTTCTTCACACATGCAGAATCGCTGCTTTCAGTGGAGGCAATGCTGCTCCTTCTGGGTGGTGCTTCTCATGGGTAAGCCTAGGGACGGCACATGTTAACCCAAGGGGAAGGGGCTAGGGCCCCCTTCCCCAACATCACGATACAAAAGGAAGACCTGAGCCATTCCAGAACTCCTGTGTGGGGCTGCCTTTTAAACCCAACCCGGGGTATCACCGTCCTGCCATATGTTGCCTTCCCAGCAATCTAATGGAGTTGCCCTGTTTATTTTGCCACCATGACTGCATGTGCTTGTGAACACACATCTTTCTCTTTCCTTTTCGGAGCGCAAAGCACATTTTCGGAGAACAAAGCCCCATCTTGCCATCCTGTCCTCTTTCTCTCCTGATTACTAGGAAGTGGGGGGCACAAGGGACAGAGTGGGAAGAGGGCATGCCCCCATGGGACTTCCCCATTTGACAGGATTACAAGTGTGGGATGGGATGTGGCGGCGTCCCTGTTGCTGGGCAACCGCTTGATTAGATCGGAGACAGGGAGTGGGGCAGGTGCTCGGAGAGGCAGCCAGTGAGAAGCGCCACAGGCATGGAGTGGGTGTGATCCTGGGTGGGTCTGGCCATCCTCTCTATGATTACGGTTCCAGAAACAGCATAAAACCATGGTTATGGTGCTGTCCATGTTCAAACATAACACTGCTGCCAACCCCAAACCTCAGGGGCAAAACTCACCATAAACTGAAGGTTCAAACTGAGAGGGAAACCGCAGGTTGCATTTGCCACGAAACCGCAGTTTCATGCATTTGGATGTACACAGTTTCCCACCTCTGCCCCATGTAACTGCAGTTTTGTGTTACATGCAAATGCAGTCAATATGTTGAATATAGGTTGAGCTGTAAACTTCCTATCTGTTCCATGCATTTGAGTGGTCTCTACTCTGGTTCACTTTTTAAATGAAAGCAGATACAGTCATTCTCGCAAATACATGAATGAGTGTAGAGAGCTTTGTAAACTCATACAACATGTCTGAATAGCCCTGTAGTTAAAAGGTCCAGGTTCTGGGGCCTTGGTGTTCTTGGCTCCAGTTACTGCTTGCAAATAAGCAAAATGACCAATTGACTGCTTCGGGAGAGGTGGCAATTTTAGCTGGCTGGTTGCACCAGCTTTCTCCTTTGGCAGCCTTTCTGCCTCCAGGCCTGAGGTTGGGCTAATGCCAGCCAATGTTGCGTTAAACCTGAGATGATTGATATGAACTTTGCAATCCTCATGTTTTATTACTTTATGTGTGTGTGCGCGCACACACACTCACACCAAATCTTGCAATGTGTGTGTCTTTCTCAATTGCTGCTTTTCTCTGCCAAAGTGGGGAAAGTGCAAAAGAAGATGAAGCAGGAGGAAAGGTCAGATTGTTAGTTTAATAAGTGGAAGCTTGTGGGAAGAAAGATGGTGGGTGCTTGCGGTCAGAAGGCTTTTTTGCACTTAACTGCTGCAGGTTTTCACCCGGAACTGTTTGCAGAAGAGGAATGGATCTTCCACATACAGCAGTTCTGACAGGTTTGTGTGTGTGTGCTTACACTGAGATATGCTGCAATAAATGTTTAGTCATTAAAGCGCCACAAGATGTGCCCATTGTACCCACTTGGGGTGGCACAGTACCAGCTGACTTCCCTGGGAACTAGATCTAATAGCTATGCCAAATGCTGAACATGGTAGTACTTCATATGCAACATTGATCTGGGGGGTGCCAAAGCAGGCAGCTTGGGCTGCTTCTCTCCCCCCACCCCCGAGAGCCACACTGCTTGCAGGCTAGCCACTAGTCAGGTGCCGTGCAGCTCTACCTGGTGAGTGGCCAGCCTGCACGCAGCACGGATCTCAGGCAAAGCAGGAGAGAGAGGCACAGCCTAAGCTGCCTCCTTGATGCCCTCCCTGACTTGTTAGGATGAACCACTATTATGTACCTCCTGTATTTTTGGCATCTTTCCCTTGAAAATCACTGGCCCAGATTTGTCCCTGCCTGTGGAAAGCTTCAGGGGAAAGGTTCTAGCCTTGCTTTCTCCCTGATGTTCAATTTTTTTTTTTTAATTTAGGGAATTGTTTCCACAGGCACACCCCTCTGGCAGTCTGATAGGAACATAGGAAGCTGCCATATATAGAGTCAGACCGTTGGTCTATCTAGCTCAGTATTGTCTTCACAGACTGGCAGCAGCTTCTACAAGGCTGCTGGCAGGATTCTCTCTCCGCCCTACTTTGGAGCTGCTGCCAGGGAGGGAACTTGGAACCTTCTGCATGCAAGCGTGCAGGTGCTTTCCCCAGAGTAGCCCCATCCCCTGAGGGGAATATCTTAAGGTGCTCACACATGTCTCCCATTCAAATGCAAAGCAGGGCGGACCCTGCCTTGCAAAGGGGACAGACGCATGCTTGCAACCACAAGACCAACTCTCCTCCCTTCTGTACTCAGTGTGGTACGGTTGTCAAAGGGACTGTACCATGTGAAATGTCTGGATGTGTTGTTTGTCTTTTAGGGGCTGGGGCTGCCCCACAGACCTATGCAACTGGTGATCCACCAACCTGGATGTAGCTCATCAACCGTGAACAGCTGGACTTTTAAAAATGTGCGACCAGTCACAAAATGTGCCATTTCCTCCCGAAATGCAGGTTAAAAAGAATATCTGTGCTGTTCAAAAGCCTGAGTCATGCAGATGTTGTACAATGTTAGATGGTATAAAAAGTGACTGAGAACAATGAGAAAAGTCACGTGTGTAGTCCAGGCTCCTCTAGAACCCCGAGCCTGATCAAGAGTACCCATTTCTCCTTCCCCCATCAGAGATGCTTCCTGCAGAGGCCTAGGCTGTTCCACATAGAGCCTTCACCAAGAAATAGAACACTCTTTAGCAATAGAGCCAGCATGGTGTAGTGGTTAGAGTGCTGGACTAGGATTGGGGAGACCTGAGTTCAAATTCCCATTCAGCCATGAGACTTGCTGGGTGACTCTGGGCCAGTCACTTCTCTCTCAACCTAACCTACTTCACAGGGTGGTCGTGAGGAGGGACTTAAGAATGTAGTACACTGCTCTGGGCTTCTTGGAGGAAGAGCAGGATAGAAAATGTAATAATAATAATAATAATAATAATAATAATAATAGTGCTGTCCAAGTCCCAGGTCTAGGATTTTTCTCCCACTCTATCTAGGCTTCTAAATGTTATGACATGTGACTCTAGGCAATCAAGTATGTGTGCACAAACAAAGCAAATGCACAGGTGTGTGTTGTGGCAAATGCTGCGTGCACGAATTACACTCCCTAGCTGTTGTTGAACTAGCTGTTGTTGAAGTACAACTCCCATCTTTCTGCCACAATATATGCTGTGGGGACAATTCCTGCTCACTACCACAAGTCCAGCTCTCCTCACCAGCACAACTGGGAATTTTTCTTTTACAGCACCGATACATTTCTTGGGAACAATCATGGTTGTTTTTCTCCGGGCCAGATGGAGCCGTCCACCTCTGCACGCCAGTTCCTGTTGCATTGTGGGTTGTGTGCCACATCAAGACCCTACTTTGTGTCCAGGCTTCACTGGCTGGCTAAAAGGTTAACTTTGCAGGAAAAGGGGAACCTGTCTGGTTGAATGAGGATCTGAAATAGGTAAAAAGCATATACTTGCCACAATGGATTGTTCAGCCTTGCGACTATTTATGCCTCTGAAATGCATTTTGTGACTTACAAGCAAAAAGGTCCCCCCACTTCTCTCCCCACCCCCCATATATTCACACAAGACATATAAAATGAGCTTATTATGAATGTATGATTCTCTTTGCGTGCTGTCAGTAAGAGGTAGACAACATGTTTAATAATAAAAGACGGAACGCATTCTTAACTCAGGGCAGCTGGGACGGCTGCAAATGCACGTTGAAATCAGGAACTCTGTGCAAATGGCATTTGGCAGAATGAAAGGTTGCTCCGGACCTCCAGATGGGGTTCAGCCAAGGTTTTAACGCTTAGCATGTCTATAGCACTCCAGAGGATTTTCAGCACTTCACAGACTTCATCTCAGTGATCCTTACAACAACCCTGTAAGGGAGTTCAGCCAACTTTCTCTTCAAATCCCTCCTCAAAGCTCACCTTTTCTCTGAATTGTTTGGCACAACTGCTGAATCCCCAGAGCCTACAGTATCTAAATCCATGATGGATCAAGGCCTCTTTGCACCTGATGTAGGTTGCCAAATGCTGCCTCTCTTGGGTGAACCCTCCTCCCTTTCTTCCCCCTCTTTAAGCACAGGGACAGGCCATGCAGAGGCCCATTGCGCAGGCGTGGTGGCCTCCAAAATGGCCACCGCGCCAATGGGGAAAGGCCGAAGAGCGGCCAAAGAGCGGCTGAAAGAAGGGATGCCAGCAGGGGGAGGGGGAACCCCCACAGGACACTCCCCCCACCTCAGACAACTCCCCCAGAGGTGGTAAGTGTAATTTTTTAAAAAACAAAAACCCGCGGACCCCTGGGGGGTTCGGTCCTGGTTTGGACTGAACAAGGGGTGGTTCAGTTCGACTCCGAACCGAACCGGTTCGACATTGAACATGTTTGACGTCGAACCTGTTTGCACATCCCTACTCTTTTTATCTTATTTATTTGTTTACATTTCATATCCCGCTCTTCCTCCAAGGAGCCCAGAGTGGTGTACTACATACTTAGGTTTCTCCTCACAACAACCCTGTGAAGTAGGTTGGCCTCACTCCTCGCCTCATTGAGCTCTCTGCTGCTTCCACATTCATAGATGATGTGTTAAGATCTGAGGGGCTTAAAAAAAACAAAACAAAACATAAGAGTTTGTGGCTTCCTGTGCTCTGAAACCCAGAAGGGTCGCGTTCTCTGATTAAAGCAATGCAGCCACAGAGAGCAGCTGAACTGAATCCGGTGGCCGGACGTGGAGCAGGGCTGGCTTCTCAAACGGATGGAATACAACTCCCATCATCTCTGGCCCCAGCGGCCAACCACTACTACACGCAACTGCTACATCCTGCTGACTTCTTGTGAGAAGGGCAGGCGAAAACCCGGGTGATGTGCCCAGGAGAGACACTGCCAGATGGTACAGACCGCTCTGGGCGAGGGAGATTAGGGGCCGGGCTCCGTACAGAACAGCTTCACGAGCTCTGCTGAGCCTCCTTCTAGCACTTCTGAGCTGTGGATGATGGGAGTTGTAGTCCAACCACATCTGGGGATCCCAGGATATGACCCCCTAACTTGGAGGGATGGGGGTGGGGTGTCTGTGTCTCCCCCCCCCACAAAGCAAGGAGCAGCGGTGCTTGCTTCGTATTCTAGGGCCGTGAGAAAGAAATGCTGACTCTAGGAACAGGCGGAGGCAAAGAAAGCACTTTGCTGCATTGCATACCTTGTGCTTTGCCTTTCATTTCTACTACGGGCTCCCTGTCATCTCTTTGCATTGCTGGCTTCTGAGACAGAATCTGCTCAGGCATAGGCAGAGGTCCCCCCCCCACTTCTTTTTCTGCCACCTCAGCCAAAAGGAAGGAAAATAGAAATCATTGATCTCGGGTGTTTTCTTTCATGTTTTTATGACTGCAACACAGCCATGGCGGCAGCAGCAGCTCCTGCGGTCCACACATCATGCAGGAAGGGAGTACGTGGAGAGTCTCCTTCCACCCACCCCTTACACTCATGTCCACGAGGATTTGAACTCAGGTCTTCCCAGCAGTTTTGGTTTTTTTTTTTGAATTCCACCCACCCACCCTGCCCCTGCAGTTTTTGCAACCAAAAGAAAGACAGTAGATAAGAGGGAAGAGAACATGAGATTTCCCCCACTTTTCGGCCCCTGCTCTGTGATAGTTGTATACCTACATATCTTGTTTCAATATAATAAATGCCTTTGATTAATATACACTGTGCCAGAGTATGTCAGCCTAGTAAGGCTGTCTTGACACAAAGCAAAAATTGGTGCACATTTGATTACAAGAATAAATAAATAGAACAACAATGTTATTTTTTAGTCGCTCCGTAACAAATTGTTCTCTGGGCGGCTCACAACACAACTTTAAAGCATTGAATAAAAACACATAAAACACATCAAATCACCACACACACACACACACACACACACACACACACACACACCCCCCAAAACAACACAATGCTGAATAATTTAAAAAACTTTTTATAAAAATCAGTTTAAAAAATCAAATTTAAAAAGCCTGAGTGAACAGAAAGGTCTTCACCTGGCATCTAAAAGAACCAAGTGATGGCACCAGGCAAACCTCACTGGGGAGGCTGATCCAGACGGAGTGCGGCCACCAAAAAGGCCCTCTCCTTGGTAGCCATCTGCCTCACCTCGTTTGGCAGAGGTACTTGGTGCGGGGCCTATGAAGAAGATCTTATGGTCCAAGTTAGGAACATAGGAAGCTGCCACATACTGAGTCAGACCATTGGTCTATCAAGCTCAGTATCATCTTCACAGACTGGCAGCGGCTTCTCCAAGGTTGCAGGCAGGAATCTCTCCCAGCCCTATCTTGGAGAAGCCAGGGAGGGAACTTGGAACCTTCTGCTGTTCCCAGAGCGGCTCTATCCCCTGAGGGGAATCTCTTACTCCCTTTCATATGCAACCAGGGCAGACCCTGCTTAGCTACGGGGACAAGTCATGCTTGCTACCACAAGACCAGCTCTCCTCTCCTGGGTTGGGACATATGGGGTGTCATGGCTCCTACAAGAGCCAGAGGATGGGGGGGGATTCACTGGGGTGGATCCTTGACTGTAAGGGATTCACAGTAGGTTGCCAGACTTTATTCTAATGTGGTACAAACCACTCTCTCTCTCCATATAAGACTTCTGGGGGGTAAAGTGGCAAATCCCTCCCTAAAAGGGTCTGGGCATTCCTACGCCTCCAGCACCCAGTCCCGGTTAATACACCCCTCATTTCCAATGGGCTTACTCTCATATAACCCAATTTTTGCATGCGCACTTATGTAAATTGCACAAGCACAGTTTTACTAGGCGGATGTCTATCCTTTACTGATAGTGACTGAGATACTATGCAAGAAGACTAAAGGAAATCCTTTATCCTTTATTTATTTTTATATTTTGCCTTTTCCTCCATCGTGGTTGGGGATGATGGGATCTGTAGTCCAACAACATCTGGAGACCCTAGTCTGAGTCCCTCTGGTGTCAGTGCATGACCATCACCACACCTTGGTCGACTCCGTCAATTCATTTTCTGTTGGCTGCTTTTCACTGAAAGCAACAACAACATCGAAGACTAGAGGAAAGTGATGGGGAACACCATAAAATGTGACGTTGGGTCATAACCCCCAAGAGCAAAAAACGGAACGGTCGCTTTCTCTTTGTCCGCAGATCTTTAAATGCATATTTTGTCCCCTTGCATTTACCACCACCAGTGGAAAGAGGATTGCAAATGGGTTCCTTTCCCACTTTTTGTCCTAAAAGACATATCAAAAATCACTTGGGGGTAGACCAGAATGCCCCCCTCAATGGTCTTGCACGTGGTAACTAATGAGCTGTGAACTCCCCACTTCTTGTCCCCAGAGATGGCTCTTTATGCTGCCGTTTACCATTCCCCTTAGCGACAGAGATGAGAGCGGCATCCCAGAATCACAGGAGCTGCGTTTTATAACGTTTCTTCTATTTGATGGCACATCCTTTCGCAAAACCAACAAGGAGATGAAAGCCTTTGCCCAAGGAGAGCAGTGAGAATTCCCAACGTGGCCGCGTTTCCCAGTGCAGAAGCCAGTGGTTGACATCCCGATGAACGAAGCCCTGGTGGGAGGACCTCACACTCGTGCCAAACTGTTGGGTCAGCTCCATGCGATGGGAATGGGGCTGCAGCTAAGGAGTAGCTCAGGTCGGGCTAGGACAGCTATTGATAGTCAGTGTAGATGGAGCGGAGTTAGATGGACGAAGGATCAGACTCAGTATAAGGCACAGGGATGTAGCTAGGCGAGAGGGGGCCCATGTTCACCCCCCTCCCTGGTGACCCCTCGGAGTGAGGGAGATAATGAAGGAGATAGGGAGGGATGGAGCTGGGGGCCCCTCAGGGGCTGGGGCCCCCAGGTCCTTTGAACCCATCTGCTCAGTGATACCTCTGATAAGGCAGCTTCCCATGTTCCTGTGTTACTGTCTACAGTGCCCACTGATGGGCATTGTAGTCCAATAATATCTGGGGATTCTAGACTAGTCCAATAATATCTGGGGATTCTAGACCCCTACCCTGGCATGCGGGATTGCAGAACTGCCGTCTTTCCTCTCTGTGTGGATGCCCATGCTGTTAACAGCAGCCTGATAGAAAGTCAACAGGTGCCGTTTTCCTTGGCGTGGATGTAGGACAACCAGAGAAGCGTCACAATTGCAATCCCTGCTAATCATGTTAGATGCACAGGAGCCCTGATGCCCCAAAACGTGGCAGTGGAACTAGGGTGTCATCCCTGGAAGCCTCCTGACAACTGTTTGCGATGATCTCACACAGTCATGTGGACGGGTGTCTTTGCTTTCCTTGGAGTTTTCCTATGACCCTGAAATCATTACGCCCATTTCACAAACAGGGAAACTGTTGAGGTCCAGGGAGGCTGCTTTCCTCATGAGATGTCTCACGGGAAGTCTCATGAGTGACACAGACCCGCGTGATTGTTATTGTGTTCAGTGGTTTCTGCTGGGTTTCCTGGTTTGGGTCATTTGCCAAGGAGGTCATTGGGAAGACTGATATGCCTGTTACTTGAAAGCAGAGTCAGGGAGCAGCAATGGGAGGAGAGCTGGCCTTATGGTAGCAAGCATGAATTGTCCCCTTTGCTAAGCAGGATCTGGCCTGGTCTGAATTTGGATGGGAGACTACATATGTAAGAAATCCCCCTTAGGGGATGGGGCCGCTCTGGGAAGAACATCTGCTTGTTTGCATGCGGAATGTCCCAGGTTCTATCCCTGGCAGCGTCTCCAGATTGAGCTGAGAGAGATTCCTGTCTGCAACCTTGGAGAAGCCACTGCCAGTCTGGCTAGATGATACTGAGCTAGATGGACCAGTGGTCTGACTCAGTATACGGCAGCTTTCTATGTAGCTAATGGGGGTGCAGCACTGTGCCTTGCAAGCTTTCCAAGTCTGGATTGGACATTCATACCCACATTTGAGCTTGGCCTTCTTGAGATCTTGTGCCACAGAAGACACATGGCATTCGGAGTTCTGCCCTTGCGCCTCTAACCCACCTGCTCAATTCCCTACATTGGAGCTGCCACTGGACCTCTATAGTGCACTCCCCTCTGGGCAAGAGGACTGTAGCAGCTCTGTTGGACAAGAGACCTCACACCATGAGAACGTGTGACACGTTCATTTGTGCAGCTCTTCGACTTTCCTGCTGCTCTCTGGAGCACCAGGGAAGCCACAGATTACGAGTTGTGCACGCTTGTGGAACCTTGCCGACATGCATAGGCACCATGCAGCATCCTGACAGTGCATGTTGCTGGTGGGGGCTGGGGCATAGCTATAATTGAGTGAAAGGGTTCAAAGAATACGGGCCCCCAGCTCCTGAGGGCCCTCCAGCTCCATCCCTCCCTATTCCCTTCATTATCTCCCTCCCTCTAGGGGGCCAACAGAGAGAGGGATGAACATGGGCCCCCTCTCCCCTAGTTACACCCCTGGTGCGGGCACAGAGCACACCAAAGGTCCCAAGTTCTATCCCCAGCATCTCCCATTGAAAGGATCAGGTCCGAGGCGGTCCTTTCATGAGGCAAGGTGATGTGGTTGTCTCAGACGGCAGATTATTGGGGCACCAGCAAGTCGGCGAGATGCCCCAGGCTGCTGCCATCAGAGCAGCTCTTCAGGACCAATTTGACCCTTGCAAGCTTTGCAAGGGAAGCCTCACACTCCTTGTAAAGCCTGCCAGAAGGGCAGAGGAGAGCCGGTCTTGTGGTAGCAAGCATGACTTGTTCTCTTGCTTGCTAAGGGTCTGCCCTGGTCGCATATGAATGGGAGACTAGAAGTGTGAGCACTGGAAGAGATTCCCCTCATGGAGCCACTCTGGGAAGAGCAGAAGGTTCCAAATTCCCTCCCTGGCAGCATCTCCAAGAGAGGGCTGAGAGAGATTCCTGCCTGCAACCTTGGAGAAGCTGCTTGCAGTCTGTGTAGACAATACTGAGCCAGATAGACCAAGGGTCTGACTCAGTATATGGCAGCTTCCTATATTCCTATGTTCCTAAGAACGAGGAGAGAAACGGAGGCTGCTGGACACCTTTCCTTCTCCCTGTTCTCTATGAACTTCCAAAGCTTGCAAACGTCAGTGTTGAAAGGGAAGCTGCCCCCCAACCTTCGCCAAGGATCATGGGGCAAGGTAGCATTTAACACCTCACCTCAATAGCCCAATGCAAACATTACGTCTGTACACTTGTACATGTGTTTGTGTGAATGACTGTATCTGTGTTCATTTTAAAAGTGAACCTGGATACAGGCCCTTCAAATGCATGTTACGGATAGGTAGGGTACTTCTGCGCCTACGTTCAGTGTAACTACCCATAGATGGACGTTTTGGGTCCAAATAAAGAACATGTGAATGGCTGTACCTGTGTACAGATCTGCACCTGTGTACACTGTACAGTCGTTGTACAAGCATTTGAACATCACATGTGAATTGAGCTACACACTAATATCTTGGGCTCCCCCCTGGATCTGGTAACAGATGATGAGGGAAACCTCTGCTTGAGAATTTGGGAGCAACTACCACAGCCACCTAATGGTGCAGCAAGAAAATGACTTGATTATCAAGCTAGATGTTGCCGGTTCGAATCCCCGCTGGTATGTTCCACAGACTATGGGAAACACCTATATCGGGCAGCAGTGATCTAGGAAGATGCTGAAAGGCATCATCTCATACTGCGCAGGAGATGACAATGGCAAACCCCTCCTGTATTCTACCAAAGACAACCACAGGGCTTTGTAGTCGCCAGGAGTCAAAACTGACTTGACAGCAGACTTTACCAATCAGAGTAGATAATACTGACCTAGGTAAACCAATGGCCAGACTCAGCATGTGGCAGCCTCATCTAAAGGCTGCCAGTCATGTGTTTCCAGCCCAGTGGCTGTCCAAACAATGGGTATGCACTGTACCGGGATAAACACACACACACACACACCCTTTGCCTCACTTCAATTGGCACAGTGAGTACCCATTTTCCAACACTGACATTATCTCAGTAGAATAGAATTGTATTGGGGCAGGTTTACAGGTTTATTCTAAGGGAAGTCAGAAGGCAAGGTGGGACCCGAGTGCGAGTCATACCTTATGACTGGCTGGCATGCAGAGAGCTGGCAATCCGCTTAGTCAACACTTCCTTAGGAGTCAAATACTTTGGGCAAAGCTATTGAGCTGCACACTGACCAACGCGCGGCTCGACAAAGGAATTTCGGAACTGTTTTGACATTTACTTTCAAATGGAGAGAGGAACAATTAAGAGCAGAACTACGTACATAGCTGTGCAGGTTGACTTGGGTATGTTCTGCATGGCTGACCAAAAGAAAAGCCTTCCAAAGCAGCCAGCTCTGGCCTGGAAGGAGAGATCATTGAACTGATTACAGTGGAGTGCTGTAAGAGAGGCAGTGTGGTATAGCGGTTAGGGTGCTACAATAGGGCTGGCAAGACCTGGGTTCAAATCACCAGGATGCTCCAGGTAGCTTAAGGGCAGTCACTACCTCTGAGTCTAACCTACCTCACAGGGCTGTTGTGAGTGTGTGTGTGTGTGTGTGTGAGAGAGAGAGAGAGAGAGAGAGAGAGAGAGAGAGAGAGAGAGAGAGAGAATTATGTATGCTATCTCAAGTCCCTTGGTGCAGGTAATAAAGGTCATAAATAATAGTGTATTTGCTGCAGTTTGGGGTCATGGTGGCTTTTGGGTGGCTTTGAGGGGTGTCGGTGACCCTGATTTAACAGTTTCAGCAGGGACTGTGACGGTGGGGGTGGCAGGACCGACTAGGGCTTTTGGCCCCTTTGGCGAAGTTTGACTTTGCTGCCCCACTGCCCCCCCCCCCAGCAAAGGGCAGATCCCTGAATGTGGTGAGGGCCACCAGCTTGGATGGTTTTAAAAGGGGCTTAGACAAATGGATGGAGGACAGCTCTATCCATGGCTACTGGTCTGAGGGTTAAGGGCCACAGAGGCAAGATGCCTCTCAATACCAGCGGCAAGGGAACTACAGCAGGACTGCAGGAGAGGTAAGTTGGTCCTGTGGTAGCAAGCATGACTTGTCCCCATAGCTAAGCAGGGTCTGCCCTGGTTGCATCTGAATGGGAGACTTGATGTGTGAGCACTGGAAGAGATTCCCCTGACGGGATGGAGCCGCTCTGGGAAGAGCATCTAGGTTCCAAGTTCCCTCCCTGCCAGCATCTCCAAGATAGGGCTGGGAGAGACTCCTGCCTGCAACCTTGGAGAAGCCGCTGCCAGTCTGTGAAGACAATACTGAGCTAGATAGACCAGTGGTTTGACTCAGTATATGGCAGTTTCCTATGTTCCTATCTGGTGGGTGGGCCCCTGTGGGGAATAGGATGCTGGACTCCATGGGCATTGGGCCTCCCCCAGCAAGGCTGACCTTATGACTTGAACTCGAGCCACGCAGGTGTGAGCCACACAGCCACCGGGATGGGAGAGGGTTCAGGGCAGGAGAGAGAGCAATGGAAGGCAAGTTTGCTGTGCTCCCTCACTCCCCCCTGCACGACCCCCACTCTCTCTCCGGGAGGAAAGTGACTGGACACTCCCAGCAAATCAGACATGCTAGTGGTTGCACGGAGAGGGAAAGGGAGGCATGTAGTCACCGCTGTGGCTGTTGCTGAAGGGGGAAGCAGCAAGATCAGCCAGCCAGCCAGCCAAGACGGAGTTGCCACCGCAGTAGCTTCCATTGTAGGGGGCCCTGCATGCCTCCCTGGTGGCCCTTTTGCATGAGGCGAGCCCCACCGCAGCCCGCTCGGACTTGATTCGGCTTCATCTGCGCCCCCCCAAGAATTGGCGCCCTAGGCGACGACCTCGCTCTGCCTAGTGGATGGGCCGGCCGCGGGTGGTGGGGTCTGCAGTGAATCTGGCCAGCCAGTGTCAGATGAATCTGCAGTGAATCTGGCCAGCCAGTGTCAGATGAAGCCACGAGGGTCGGCAGAAGCCACGAGGGGAGGGTTTGCAAAAGGTTCCCACACCTGCAAGAACAGGTTGAGCGAGCGGCATAATGAGGTGGGGGGGGGAGGCGTGCAGCACCCTAACCCAGAGCTGCGAATCTCACCAGTTGCCTCCCTCCTCCATGGCGCCTGCCCAGAGCAGGAGAGGGAGCTCCTGGACTCATCCGGCCCTCTGCTGCTTCCACCTTCGTAGGTGCTGTATGATAATATCAGAGACTTTAAACAGTATGTTGATTAGTTGGTGGGGGGGTGGCATGATTGAGTTTGGTTATCAACTGGAACCTGGCTCTCTTGAGTACCTAGCAATGCCCCTGCCGAACTGCAGAGGCTGGGCATGGCCGCCCCCACCCTCCATATCCCACCGAAATGTCACGGCGCTGTCAGCACCGACTATTTCTTCACTCCCTTTTAAAAGAGTGTGCCCCGGATATCCGAAGCTGCCAGCATGTGTCCAGACAGCCTCCGTTGATCCACAGGAAAGAGGGGGTCGCACCACGCGGGAAGCGGCTTCACCACCTTCCCCCCTCTCCCCCCGCTTCTCTTTCAGCCTTGACAATTACTCCATAATGATTTATGAGTCTTCTTACGGCTGGTGGGCAGACACCCCGCTTAACTTGCTCATGATTCACAGCAACAGGGAGGAATAATGCCTCGTTAGCCTTATCAGGCCGCAGCGAGGATGCCGATCACCCACCGCCGCCGCCACGCCTGCCATGACAGCCCGCCAGTTGGCGCCGTGCTCAGGGTGCGCAAGAGGGCTGCCGTTCATCCCGGGGGGGCAGCGAACAGCCCCCTTGCCACGTCGATGGTGTGCGAATGGAACGAGGCAGACCGCTGTGCATGGGCGCTCCGGCATCCATTGCCGGGCAGGCAACAGGAATTCCCTCTCAGCCAAAGCCAAAACACAGGGCCCTGCTGGGAAAGAGCCAGTGTGGCATCTGGTGCCAGGGCAGAGAATCCCAGGGCACAGGACTATTTATTTATCTATCCCTCTATCTATCACATTTATATACCAACCCATTAAATATATATATTCTATGACAATCAGTGGTGGGATGCTTGGCTGGGGAGACGAGAGAGCCGTCTTCAGCTCTATGAAGGACTGCCAGAGAGAAGAAGCAGCAGGCTTGCTCTCTGTGGCTCCAGAAGGCAGGACTCGAACCCGGGGGTTGAAAGGGCAAGGAAGCAGATTCAGGCTATACACAAGTAAGAATTTCCTAACTGTGAGAGCTTTTTAAAACTCCAATTTGTACCCTTGGGGTGTAGTAGGGAGTTTTGCCACCCCAATTCAAGGTTGAACACAGCCTGCGTTATGCCTCCCTCTCTCCAGCCGTGATTGGCTGTGTGGGCTGTCCTTTATGCAAGAAGATATCTGTTCTTCATGCAAAGGGCTGTTCTTTGTGAAAAGATATCTTTTTATGAGAGGAAAGCAGGTCTGGTGGTAGCAAGCATGACTTGTTCCCTTAGCTAAGCAGGGTCCGCCCTGGTTGCATATGAAAGGGAGACTAGAAGTGTGAGCACTGTAAGATAGTCCCCTCAGGGGATGCTCTGGGAAGAGCAGAATGTGTCAAGTTCCCTCCCTGGCAGCATCTCCAGGGCTGAGAGAGATTCCTGCCTGCTACCTTGGAGAAGCCACTGCCAGTCTGTGAAGACAATACTGAGCTTCATAGACCAATGGTCTGACTCAGTATATGGCAGCTTCCTATGTCCCTAAGAAGGAAGCATGCACAGCCAGTTCCCCCTCCTTTCTGGTCTCAGGCTCCCTACTCTCCGTTACGTCCGAATTTGAACATGAGAGGTGGGGAGCAGAACTGCGGGTCCAATGGACCCATGATTCTGCGTTACGTGTGAATGCAGCCTCTCCTTCGCTGGAGATTTTCAAGCAGAGGCTAGATGGTCATCTGTGGTACCGGTTTCCTGCCCTGAGCAGGGGGTCGGCCTAGTAGACCTCCTAGGTCCCTTCCAGCTCTAACATTCTATGACAAAAATCTCTCTATATAATTCTCCTGGGTGTGCCTTGGAATGTGCGTCCCGGTGCCCAGCTGATTGGCTGGGCGGCGGAGGCGCCTGATAGGCTGAGGCGCACCCAGGAGACGAGTGGTGGTGGTGGCCCGGCCTGGCCGTGGAGGCAAGCGGCAGGCTGCAGAGGCGGCACTCGGAGACTAGGGCAGAAGTGTGTGTGTGTGTGTGTGTGTGTGTGTGTGTGTGTGTGTGTGTGTAGGTAACTGCCAGCCCCAAAGAGCGCACAAATGCTCTGTGTGGGGTCGGCTAGTATTAAGGAAAACTCCTGCCTATTTCATTGGAGCACCTTTTGGGCTGATCGAAAGTTTTGCAATGGGCAGATCACCAATTCATATGTTGCAGCCTGAATCTAGAGCACATCTCAGTCCGACATGGAAATGTAGAAGTAGAAGACGTGTTTGGAGGCACGACACCCGCCCCCCCTCCCCCTGCCCGCAGCCTCTCCGGCTACAGGATCGGCTTCCATGGTTTGGAGCATCTTCCTCATCACCTCCTTGTCTACGCGTTGTCTCTTAAAAAGTAATTAAATGCTCCAAAGCCATGAGTCAACGGCTCCCTGTACTTCCTTTGCAGCACTCTCTCTGCAATTATCCGCGATTAATAAATTCCGAGGCATATACTTTTTTTGTTTAAAAAACAAAACAGGAGTCCGTAAGTGCAAAGAGTGAGGAGCTTAGTGTTACGAGGGCGAAGACATCAAGGCAGCTTTGATAAAAATCTGCTGAGCAGACAAGCATCATGCCGGCTGGCACCAAGCAGGCGAGAGCGCCTTGTAGGCTGGCTGAAGAGGAACTTAGGGAGAAGCTCGCTCTTGCTGTGCACACCCGCAATCTTGCTTTGTCAGTAGGTGAGAAAATGGGAGGTGCAGGGGAGAGAGGGTCACCATTTCAGAAACCGGAGGATGTTGTCCTTTGAGGACGTTCCGGAGCGTTCTTCCCTGCAAGGCCTGGGAGCCAGTAGCAGCTCCCATTGAGCCCCAAGTGTGACTCCCTGCTAATTAGGCTTGTTCACACGACCATTAAGTGGGTAGGACAGGCAGGCATCCTACCCACCTTCAGGAGCTGTGCATGCCCCCTGATTTTTGGCTGCTTATAGGTTAAAAGCTAGGTTAAAAGCTAGGAACATTTGCTGAAAAGCACTATATAACTATTACTACTACTAGCAGCAGCAGTAGTAGCAGTCCATGTTCTCTCTCTATTTTTTTTTTTAATCAGTGTGCAGAATGAGTTTTGTTCTTGACGGCAGTATCAAGGCAGTGTGCGCACCTGTGCAATCGGAATGGAGCCTTCGTGATTCAACCTGACCGGGATCTAAAATTAACTGAGCGGATATCAAAAACTTGTGAGTGCACACACATGTGCACGCCTTAGAGGGAACACTGGTAGTAGTAGTAGTAGTAGCAGCAGCAGGTTGGAGGAGGGAAAGGTGAGTGTGTGGGAGGCAGGTGTGTGAAAGGAATGGAGATGCAATCCAGTCTGGTGAAGGCTATGTTGGTCTTGATTGTTAATACAATACAATACTGTCACTTTATAAAGGAAAGCCTTGTGGAACTCTGGGGAAAGGAAGGGGATGAAACCCAGAATAGTTTTAGAGTTGACCTAGATGGAAAGCAACCGGATTACATAGGAACACATGAAGCTGCCATATACTGAGTCAGACCCTTGGTCTATCTAGCTCAGTATCATCTTCACAGACTAGCAGCGGCTTCTCCAAGGTTGCAGGCAGGAGTCTCTCTCAGCCCAATCTTGGTGATGCTGCCAGGGAGGGAACTTGAAACCTTCTGCTCTTCCCAGAGTGGCTCCATCCCCTGAGGGGAAGATCTTACAGTGCTCACACTTCCAGTCTCCCATTCATATGCAACCAGGGTGGACCCTGCTTAGCTAAGGGGACAAGTCATGCTTGCTACCACAAGACCAGCTCTTCTCCCTGTAAAAGCAAAAGTATCTGCGGAGTTATGAAGCAATAATGCTTAGTCCTTCTCTGACCCTCTAACCACTACACCAGGAGTTTTCAAGCGTGAGTCCCCAAATGTTGTTGGACTACGACTCCCAGCATCCCCTGCCACGAAGGCCAAAGGGGTGATGTGACTTGTAGTCCAACAACACAAGGGGACCCAAGGTTGAGAACCCCCGCGCTACAGCAGACGGGCTTTCACCAGGCAGGAAGGAGGGTCAGTTGGCCACACGGCTTCCCCCCAAGTGGGCTTTGGCAGCTCAGGTGAGTCGCAAATTGCACAGCTGGCTTCAATGAACGGCACAGGCCTAGCAGTCCAGGAATTCCATTTCAGTGCTGCAGATGCTTTCCAGGATTTCCTTCTCTTCCGAGGCGGAGGAGGAAGGATTTATGGTTCAGCTTTACTAAGAATAAATATCCCTCTCTTTCCATATTCAACATGCAGCCAGCAACGGCATCAGCATCCCTTCATAAAACCTTGGAAATGAAACTGGGAGCACAAACCCTTTAAAGCCCCCTTCCCCCCCCCCACGCCCCTTCCTTCCGGAGTGCAGGGAAATGGGAGGCTCAGCTCCAAGCAGGGGGTTGTGCGGAACGGGCTGGGCTGCCTCCACGGGCTTTGCTTTTTCAGCTGCAGGGTGCTCCTTTTCTCTGCCCGGAGGGAATCAATGAGCTTCTAAATTTACACCTGGTAGCTGTGTGCCGAGAATATCGCCGGCTCGGATGTCTTGGAAACCCGTCCCACAGGGACCGTTATGTAATCTTAGGCTTCGGCGGCTGCATCCTGCCAGCTGCTGTGCCAGGCTGAGGCCCGCCACATTGGAGCTCAGCACCAGCCCAGGCAGGGCATCTGCCCCATTGCACTGGCTGCAGGATCCGGTTGAATATGACGGTGTGGGCATCAGAAAGTGGGGCCAGCGAGCCCCTTCCCCTGGCAAGACCAGCCCCTTCAAGGATCTCGGGTGCTGCTCTGAGGGGTTCTGCTGGGGTGGCCTCTGGGTTTGGTCTTCCAGAAGAGATGAGTGCAGCTCCGCTTGGCACGCAGAGGGTCCCTGCCAGGTTCACCCCCTGGCAGCATCTCCAGGACAGTGTCCCCTCGAACAGAGATTCCCAGATGTTGTTCACTACAACTCCCAGCTTCCTCAGCTGCCATGGCCTTTGGCTGGGGATTATGGGAGTTGTAGTCAACAACACCTGGAAATTCCTGTTAGAGGGACCACTGCTCCAGGTAGGGCTGGGAAAGATCCTGCCGGAGAGCTGCTGCCAGTCAGTGTCAACAGTAATGAACCAGGTGGATCAGATGTCTGACTCAGTATAATTTATGTGCTCAGCATCCTTTACGTGCTCATATGAGCCTCTGTTTGAGATCTCATTGGTATTGCAAGACAGCTGGGAGCTCGATTGCACAGATGCTGAAGAAGAGCAAGAACTCTGCTCTGAAGTAGTGGGCGACACCCCCCTCCCCCCCCCACACCTGTAAGGCATTGGAGGGTCTTGAACTCGGGCTCAGGGGCCTTACTTTCTGCTCTCTACTGCACCACCCGTATAATGGCTGGAACCAGTATTGCAACTCTTCAGCCCAGGTGACCCGAGGAACCAATAGGAAACTGGCTGGCCCCATATAACTCTGAGCTGGGCTCTTCAGCCTTGCCTCAGAAACTAGCACTTGACTACCCAACTCTTGTTCTTCGTGTCTACCCAACCAATCTGAACCATGTCTGCTGCCCCAGCCCATTCAACCCTCATCTGCAATCGGATCCTCCTTAGCCTGTCTTGGAGCCATTGGCCCACATGTGGGCTGGCCCCAGGACAAATAGAGCCCTGGGCAAGCCCCACCCCCACCCCCTGTAATGGACTAGAGTGTTGGACTCGGAGCAGAAAGACCCAAGTTCAATCCCCCTTTCAGCTATGAAATCCACTGGGTGACTCTGGGTCAGCTGCTTATTTCTCAGCCTAACTTACCTCACAGGGTTGTTGTGAGGATAAACATAACCATATACCCCACTTGGGGATCCATGGAGGAAGAGGTGGATATAAATATATGAATGAATGAACAAATGAATGGATAGGTAATTAATGGGCCAGTTGGTGGGCCACGGTGTGATACTGGATGCTGGACTAAATGGGCCCCAGGCCCGATCCAGCAGGGCTGTTCTTATGTTCTTATGAGAGAAGTTCATTTCTATCATGAGAATCCAAGCAACGTCCAGAACTTGAAAGAATAGGCAGAAATGTCCCGCCACCCTGTGCAGCTTGGCGCCCCCTGCAAGTGGGCGCCCTGGGTCACTGCCCAGCTCACCCTCTCCCAGTCTGGCAAAGCGGTAGCAAAGTCCAGGCAGGAGGATGGGGCTGCCCACCAGCTCAGGCCCTCCCCAAAGACGGGGAGCCAGCATGTATGGCCTCCTTCCCGTGGCAGGAAGTGGGAGGCTCGGGCTGGGAAGTGCTCTCAGCATCACCCACAGGAAGCGCCACATAAATCTCCATCCAGCTCAACAGCATTCACCCCCCGCCCAACACTCATCCAGCATTTCCTTCTTTACCAGGCAAGCCCATTTGAGTGCACTGCACCACGGCAGCGACAAGGCTGTAGGGATTTCATCTAGCTGCCCCCTTTCCTTTTGCACCCTCCTTGCCTTGCAATTGCTGTTCCAAAGATAACGCACAAGGGCATGTTTCTGTACTGGTGTCATCATAACTTTGATCATGATTAAAAACAACAACAACAGCAAGCTGCCACGAAACTGACAAGATGATGTCAGTTTCACTCTCTGGAGTGAACAGGTGGTGGAGGAAATGGTGATAAGGCAGACATCATGCAAGGAGTCTGGGCCACCAACCACATCCCTAACCACTCCAGTGGTGACAACAGAGTTCTGTCAGTTCGTAATAGAGAGCTATGCTGCAATGGCAGTGGAAGTTGAATAAATCATAATAAATTAGTTGTTGCTTTTTAATGGGACAATAGGGAAAAGGTAGGAATGCAGCATGGAGTGAAACATCTTCTGGATTTTCAGGAATACATTTGTGAGCAGTTGGTGTCAATACCACAGAAAGGGCATCTCAAAAGTGGGTCCCCCGATGTTGTTGGATTACAACAACCATCATAGGCAACCCCAGTGGCCAAGGGCCTTCTGACCCTCTGTGCCACCCCAAAAATGTGTCTCTGAGGATTGCACAGATCTTGGGGACATATATTTGGGAGGGTGCCAAAAGTTGCCACTTCTCTGCTGCACCGGTGCAGTTGGCAGGGAAGTTCTTCTGCTAAGCTGCCTGCACTCAAGCATCCTTGCTCTGCATGTCAGCCACTGACTAGCAGTGCCACCAAAGACTCAGGCAGAAGCCTTTCCCGGACCTCCGAGATCCACAAGAGGGTATAGCAGGGATTGAACCTGGAACCTTCTACATGCAAAGCAGGTTTCTGCCACTAAGTGACGGCCCCATCATAAAGGACTCATTTCCCCATAACTCCTGCCTGCAGCCACTGCCAGTCTGCACAGGACAGACATGGACCAAGGGCCTGATTCGGTTTAAGGCAGCTTGCTGTGTTCCCAGTTATGCCCTTCCTCCCCGCTTAGCTTCACTGGAGCCATCTCAGGCCTACTCGGCTGGTCCCACGGGCTGAAAGTAGACGGGAAGTTCTGTGGCCAGGCTTTCTGTGTCCGTTTCCTCGTCTGCAACTCATTCCTTTGGTGCAAGCCCCAGCCCCAGACCTCTGGTTACTTTTAATACTGATAACAAATTCATGCTACCTCCAGTTCACGCATCGTGGGATTGGACCAGACCTGAAGGTCATCTGGTGGAACACAGAGACCATTTCCTCCAGATAGCTACAGATAGAGCGGCATGTACAGAATTTATTTAGGATGAAGCCCTTTCCTCTTTTCTTTATTTGTTCCGTGCTAAGGAGGAGATAGATAATATCTTCCAGAAGGTAATCTTGCATTAAAGGTCAGACCTTGTGGCCAAGAGCCAGGCCTGGTCCTCCAGGGGGAATCCGAGCCAATGGCTTTCTCGTTCAGCTGGCCGAGTGCCGGCACTGTAGCCAAGGCAGCTCTCCGATGGAAGCGTGTCTCTGACGTGCTCCGGGCTTTGAGGAACAAAGAGATGTATTGTGATCCTTTGCTGATTAACACATTTATCATTCTCTGGTGAACTTGGTTAGGCCGCACACTCGGAACGCGCTCTCGCAACTCTGCTCCTGCAAAATTGGAACAGGAACAACATCAATTACGCTGTTTCCCCCTGCAATCACGTCCCTATGGGATGCCAGGGCCAGCTGGGGGGTGGGGGGTGGGGCTTGACTATAGTTCATAGCGCTGTGGAGCATCGACAACCAGGCTGCTTAGTAGATCTCAGATTCCCTGGGGCAATGTGACCAGAGCCCCTGTGGGGTTTGAGATGGGACCATCAAACAGGCTGCAGAATTCTCTTCTTTAAGAGATCAAGAAGACAAGAATGGCTTTGCTGTGGTGACAGCCCAAGGCCTCTGTGAACCTGAGGCAAGGCACCAAATGCCACACCCTTTATGTGCACCTTTTTACCCCCTTCTGGGGCAGAAGACCATCTTGCTGCCCTACTAGGCACTATAATACTAGGCAAACATGGAACTCGGTACTGGGGGGAAAGTCAGTGCCCATAGAACCTTAGCTCTGGTGTTCTTCAAAGGAAAGGGGGAAGTTTCTAGTCCTCATTGTGGCAGAGATAAGCTTGGAGGTGTGCTTAGGATTGCCTGCTGAATTTTTAGGAGGTGACTTGGTAGAACCCAGGAAACTGTTTCATACAGAGTTAGACCACTAGTCTCTCTCTAGCCAAGAGAGGTCTATTCCATCTGGCAGTGGCTCTCCTGCGTATTTAACCCGGATTTGAGCCCGTCCCTCTCAAATATGATGAGATGATCCTGAATAGTTTGGGAGCTGCACATGCTCCCGTCTTGTGATTGTGTGCTCGTAAAAGAACAAAGTGGTGGGGAGAAGTGACTGTGTGTGAAGCTCCCACTGGGTAGAAGGTGTTTCCCCCCACCTCACTGAAAAGCTGCATATAGCTACTCAGTAGGATGAAACCTTCCTCCCCTGCATGACTATCAGTTACCCCTGCTAACTGAGCGAAGAGGCACCTTTTAAAATGGTGGACCTCTTCTATTTAGCAGGGGGAGAGCAACTGGCCCTATCCATCCCCAGCACAGCATCCCTCCAGTGGTTGTTGCTGGCATCTATCTTATGTTTCCTTTTTAGATTGTGAGCCCTTTGGGTTAGGGTTAGGGACTTTAATTAATAATTAGATTATTGATTAGATATAATTATTAGATTATAAATTACATATTAGATATAATTAGATTATTAATAATTAGATTATCTAATAATTAATAATTAATCTTATTTAATTATTTATTATTTCTCTATGTAAACCGCTTTGGGAATTTTTGTTGAAAAGCGGTATATACATATATGTTGACTACCTTATGTTTCTTATAGTTTGTAAGCCCTTTGAGACCTTTTGTTGAAAAGCGGTATATAAGTAGTAGTAGTAGTAGATGATGATCACTGCCCGTGTCTTCTACCTTGTTTATTATTCACACACAATCAGAAAACAGAAGTATGACTGCTCCCAGACTTGGGTAGGACACTTGTCCGACCCTGTTTCTGATCATATGAACCAGCCTTTTGTCCGTTTCAGCCAGTCTGCCATCACCACTCCGTCTGCCATCACTGCCGGAAGGCAACAGGCACAGATTGGTCTCAGGGACCACCACTGGGCCCTTCTGAGCCACTAACAGCTGCCCGATGCTGCTGCCCCCTGATGCCAGCCCTGCTAGTGGCAAAACTCGGAATACGGAAAAACCAGGAGTGCCGGAGTCACCGACAACAGAAGGGTGACAAGGAGTTGCCCGAGACCGGCCAGCGCAGCTTCCGGAGGCTGCAAAGAAGTCCTCACACGGCTGCCTGCTCCCAAACATGTATAATTAAGAGATAATGCCAACGAGCTAGAACATTATCGCAGCATAATGGTCTCCTGCTGCTACATAAATACCAAGGCAACGGAGAGACATTTATTTTCAAAGTGGGAAACATAACATTGACCCCATGACAATGCACTCTCACAATTACTTTAATTGTGTTAGGCCAGTGACTGATGTACTTGAGCATGTATCATTTTGTCTGATGGATGCCGGGAGCAGCCGAACGGTAGTCATGCATTATTTAGCAGTGCTTTCCCAGTCGGCTCAGGGAAGAACGCCGAGCTCAGAATGGTCCGAGCATCAGCAATATCCGTGACAATTCACAGAGGCAGCCAGGCAGGCGGGCGGAGGACACGGGAGAGCAGGGCAGCACCAGAGGTCTAGAAAAGAGGGCAATGGGGAATCCAGCCTGTGCACCAAAGCCAAGATTCGGAAGCTGAAAGCCTGCTTAGGCATTATGCTGGATCTGCCTTCAGATATTTGTACATGTGCACACTAGGAAAAAAAATGAGCAGGGCGTAGAAAGGGCAACGTGCATTTCTGAGTGGGCTGGCTATGTCCCACCAGTTAGATAGCTGAAACAGATATGGGGGGGCAGGTGGGGGCAAACCACTTGTCTGAGGGGGCGCTTGCCCCCCTTGCCCCACCTCTGGAGCTACCCTTGTTGTACATGTTTTTGTGTGAAATATTCTCAGGGCTGCCCTGTCCACTAGGCAGACATAGGCAGTTGTCTAGGGCACAAATTATTGGGAAGGGGGGCTACATGCTTCTTTTTTTCATTTCCAGCCAACCACTGACATGTCTGACTTTCTGGGAATGCCCATTTGCTCTCCTGCCGGGAGGGGGAGGGCACGGGGGCGCAAAAGAGCAAGTGAGCAAAGCCAGACTTGCCTTTCTTTGCTCTGTTCTCTGGCCCATCCCAAACTCTCTCCCAAATGAGCACCCTGCACAGCTTGAGATAAAACGGGGGCTCTGTACTTCTCGGCTCATGGGGCGCCAAAGTCAAACTTTGCTTAGGGCGCCAAAAACCCTAGAACCAGCCTTGATTACTCTACCCGCACTCAGTTTTAAAGTGAACCTGGATACAGGCCCCTCAAATGCAGGGTACAGATAGGAGGTGTACTGCTGTACTTGTGTTCAACAAAATGTGTGAATAATTGTACTGTGTACAGATTGGAACCTGTGTACGCTGTACACAGAATCCCTGTACAGACATTGTAGCCCTATTCAGGTGTTATAGTAAAACTCTGTACTTGTGTACAGCATCAAAAGAGGGGCCAGAAGTCCCCCCTCAGCCCCATCAGTTCTCCCCAGCAGTGTGCTGCTCACAGAACATAGGAAGCTGCCTTATACAGAGTCAGACCATTGGTCTATCCAGCTCCGAATTTCCTATACAGACTGGCAGCGGCTTCTCCAAGGTCACAGACAGGAGTTTTTCTCAGCACTATCTTGGATATGCTGCCAGGGAGGGATTTTGGAACCTTCTGCATGCAGGTGCTCTTCCCAGAGCGGCCCCATCCCCTAAGGGGAATATTTTACAGAGCTCACACATGTAGGTTCCCATTCAAATGCAACCAGGGTGGACACTGCTTAGCAAAAAGGGCAATTCACGCTCACTTCCACATGACAAGCTCTCCTCCTTATGTTTGGAGCAGCATTCAACTGAAAAGGCAAATGCCATATCCTTGATTTGAGGCACTGTTCTGTGATTGGGAGGCTGGCGGTTTCTGGTAGCCCCAGAAAGAAAAGTGAGAGAGAAAGTCTGTCAGTGTGATATTTGCAAGTTTTGAAATATTTGTTCCATAAGTTATATATATGTTTTTATTAATTCAGTTTCTATACCAACCTTCCAAAAATGGCTCAGCGTGGTTTACACAGAGAAATAATAAATAAAAAATAAGATGAGTCCCTGTCTCAAAAGGGCTCACAATCTAAAAGGAAACATAAGACAGACACCAGCAACAGTCACTGGAGGTACGGTGCTGGGGGCGGATAGGGCCAGTTACTTTCCCCCTGCTAAATAAAGAGAATCGCCACATTAAAAGGTGCCTCTTTGCCAAGTTAGCGGGGGTTGCCTGAGCTGAAAACCCTTATGTGAAAACCCTTATATGAAAACCCTTTGCTTCTGACAAAGACAGTTTACTTATCATTGGGCAATCTTCAGATAAGAATAATTAATAATAAACTGCTGCAACTGAATTCTAGTCTGAGGCTTTGCCTTTGTGATTCCCACACTATTTATTTCTTACATTTTTATCCTGCCCTTCCAAGGCAAGGAATCTCAAAGTTGGGCCTGCAGATGGTGTTGCACTACAACTCCCATCATCTCCTGCCATAATGGTCATTGTGGTTGAGGTATGATGGGAGCTGTAGTCCAACCATATCTGGGGACTCATGTTTGAGAACCCCTGCTCAGAGGCACTGAAGGTGGCTTACATGGGTTTCTTCTCCTTTTTTATGCCCTGTGAGGAAGGTTAGGCTGACAGAAAAAGAAATTGCCCCAAGATCATGGTGTCATGGATGAGCAGGGATTTCAACCCAGGTCTCACTGGTTCTACTCTGACATCAAACCATGACATCACACTGTACCTGCTCTCAAGGTTGCCAAGGATTTTGTGCCAAAAGGTACATCCTATTAAAGAAGTCAAATTCTCCTCATCAGCACTTGTCCAGGCCATTACAGATTACCGACTGAGCCACCAGAGAGCAAGGAGGCAAGACCAGAACTGCAACTCATTCAGAGTTGCGACGGCCAGCCTCCGTTACGTGTCAGCAATTCTGTGGCATCTGCACTGAGAGTGACTGAAGGATCTAATCTCATGTGATGCAAAGAGGTGGCCATTTTTCTTTCCCCCAGCACTCCCTTCTGGGGCTGAACTTCCAGATAGTTAGTTAATTAATTAATTATCCTCACAGCGCAAGCAGCAGTTCTTTTGCAGAACATGCTTTGGGAATTACTGGCCATTTGTTCAAACTCTTGCTGAAGAAAAAGTCTGTGTCTGCATTTATTTTTTTCCAAGGGTCTCTGGCTATCTTCTAATTAGGGTGTAAGTAGCTTATTCTCACATGCTCATTGCAGAGTCCAGATGGCAAGAGACCCAGGCAGGCATCTGTCACTTGCTTATTTGCCCAGCCAGGATGTTTTCAGTCCATAACTTGTGGAAAGAGCTGCATTGTGGCTCCAGATTTCTTCAGGACAACCGATTCAAAAGGAAACCCTTTCCTCACACACCTGTGCAATCCCTCAGCCTAGGGAACTCATCTCCACAGGAGGCAGTGCAGACTGTCAGCTTAACTGACATTAAAGGCAGATTCAAATTAAAGGGAAATCCATGCAGGGCATGACTATTGACCACAAGCCACATGAACAAAATCAAACCTCCATGCTCAGAAGTAGGGTATCTTTGAGTATTCAATAGGAACATAGGAAGCTGCCATATACTGAGTCAGTCCATTGGTCCATCTAGTTCAGTATTGTCTTCACAGACTGGAAGCGGCTTCTCCAAGGTTGCAGGCAGGAATCTCCCTCAGCCCTATCTTGGAGAAGCCAGGGAGGGAACTTGAAACCTTCTGCTCTTCCCAGAGTGGCTCCATCCCCTGAGGAGAATACCTGACAGTGCTCACATGTCAAGTCTCCCATTCATATGCAACCAGGGCAGACCCTGCTTAGCTAAGGACACAAGTCATACTTGCTACCACAAGACCAGCTCTCCTCTCTGTGTCCATGTTATTGTCCATGTTTGGACAATACTTTGTCCAAACATGATATGGAGCCCGAAAGACACATAACAAATGCTACATGGTGCCAGTTAATACAGGTCAAGAAAGTGACTTCAAAGGGTCAATGTGCTGTAAAGAAAGAGGTGGTTAAGGGGCACTGGTGGAATTTTTCTGGTTGCCCTTGATGCTGCTATTCTGTACTATTATTTTTCCTTTATACTGTGCCATTGATGTGCATGGTGCTTTACAGAATACAAGAGGAGAGATCCCTGCCCTGAGGAGTTTACAATCTAAAATGCTCAGATTGGTATTACAGATGGTTGCAGATGGTATTACAGATGGTTGCAGTTTTTTACTGTCGCCTCTATCCAGAATGGGAGATCCACACCTGAACCTCACTGTCACTGAGCTGACTCAACATGTAATTTGGTGGAATGGGCAGAATTTTGTGGGAAGGCTATATCCGGCTTCCCAGTGGCCAATGATTTGCTACATTAAAGAGCATGCCATTTCAAAGACTACATTGTTTAAAAGCTTGGTAAATACCTCCCATCCCAACTTCATGGGAACTCTGAATTTCTCATTAGTGAGGGGGATTGGAAAATTGTGCAATTATTGCCAATGATTATTTGCTTCAGTGATTACTGCAGCATCTTTTTACAATAGGAGAAGGGAAAAAATTATCTCCAGCTTTCTGGCAAATAATAAATTTGTCTCAGCAAAATCCTTCCCAGCCCCACAGACTCCGCAGGAGAAAATTTTAGGATGAGGCCCACAACCTGACAAAGGCCAGGACTTCCTATAATAATTCAAACACAGGTTGAGAAGTAGCAAAGTGAAGTGCACTGTATCCCTTTGCTAATTACTGGAGCCAATTCACTTCCTGCCGGCATATCTGGACCATCAGGGATTTTCGGCTGTCTAAAGACAATTAATGTTTTGATTGATGCCGTTTTGCTTTGATTAGACTGATGGAGAGTCAATGCCCAGGGAGAACGAGCAAAGATGGCTGGATCCGATTGCAGAGGCTCAAGGGTAAACAAGCATTACATTGAAAAAGGAAAAACCTCCCTTGCCTTGATCTCCCACAGTCCTATTCCCACATTATGTTGAATACTCCTAGAACAAATGTACAGTGTACACAGGTCAGATCTGTACACCAGTACAGTTATTCACACATTATGTTGAACACAGATGTACCAGTACACTTCCTATCTCCACTATGCATTTGAAGGGACTATATTCAGGCTCACTTTTAAAATGAATGCCGGTTACAGTCATTCACACAGAAATATGCAAGAGTGTACAGATGGCTGTATACTCGTACAATATAATGTCTGGATTGGGCTTAAGAAATAGTGCACAATGTGCATAATAAACAGGTGTTTGTTTTGACCTTTTCCTGTTTTGCCTTTCTCTCTAGGGGGGCAGAGAATCTGAGAGATAATATAATGTGGGATCAAGAAAAATGCTTTAAACTTACGAGTGCTTCAGGATTCTTTATTAGGCAAAAGTCTGCAACATCTTTAAATGATTGGTTTGAATAATAAATGTTATCATGGCACAGATTTTATGTATCTGTTTTGGAGGGACTCCAATTATGATATTGTGTGAGAAAGAAGGGCACTTAATATCATTTCTGGAAACTAACATTTTTAGGGGGCAACACCACTGTGCCCTATTACAGGCTACGCTTTTGCTGGACAAAAATTTCAACAATTTGATCAACACAAAGTCTCCAAGGAGGGTGTTTATGCTAAACTACAAGGGGATTTAATTATTTCCTCTCATTATAGTGCTATTTTGCTGCTTTAAAAAGAAAAGAAAAGAAAAATCCCGTAATTAACAACCTCCCCTTCATTGTGGGAACAGAAGGTGACACGGGGTAATTCAAAGTTAGTGAGTAATTGCCCCTTGAATTGTTCCCCAGCCAGGATCAACAGGAAGCAATACAACCAACTGAAGCTGCAAGCAGCACACTTTTTATCTGATGTTTCCAGGGACCTCCCTTGTGAGTAGACATCATAGAAGGATCTTGGCCATGGGGAAGGGCATTGCTAGTTCATAATGTGTTATATTAAATGCTGGGTGGAACTTCAGTTTTAATTCTACCTCCAGTGGATTGTGAAAAGGCGATGCCTCTGGAGTCCTAAAGGGTTCAAGTGTCATCTGCTACTCTCTGCACATTCAGTTATTTTTAAAAGCCAGTTATAATGGTCACTTCATCAGCTGGCAACCCTTCAGGGTTCACTTCTCTTCTTTCCCCTTACCCCTGCGAAGCTGTCTAGGAGCTGTGCTAATTCCCCAGAGAAACTTCAGGAAATTTCATGCTTCTTAAGAAACACACACACACACACACACACACACACACACACACACACACACACACACACACAGCCTGGAACATCTCATCACACGACATCACATGACCTACAGAGGAAGCAAACCTGCTGTCCCCTGACTCCATCTCCTGTGCTTTCCATCTAACCACAAGCCCACGCCATCTTCTGATTCACTTTGCCAGGGAGATTTTTTTAGTCGGTTCTCCCTGCTAAGAGCATTGAGCATGACAGCAGCATGTGGGGAGGATGGTGCCAAAGGGGATTTCAGAGCAGCTCGTTTGTCATTGCAGGGTGTTAATTTGGATCAGGTTGTAAAAGGCGCTTCAGTAGTCCGGCAGGCAAACCAGCCAGTGTGCACCTGCCTGGCCTAAAGTGGTCCAAGGAGAGAGCTTGCTGTTTCCTGGAGAAAGATGCCGGTTCAGCTAGCCGGGTGTGGTTTGCACCTCAAATGTGGCAGATGGAGACAAGGAGTGGCTGCTCTAATAAGCCTAAAAATGACTGTTTTCCCCTTGAAAGGGGAAAACAGTCATTTAAGACACAGACACAAGGCCAGTTTGGATGACACTCTGAACCAACCAAGATGTGGGTGGGGAAAATATGGGTGCATACATCTCCCTGGCACGCCAATCATGTATGTGTGTGGGGTGCATTTCATACTGTAATGTGTGGTGCATGGGGCTGCCTTTGAAGACTGTTCAGAAATTACAGAAAGTCCAAAATACAGCTGCTAGGATACTAACTTGGGACCATGCACATTCTCCCCTTATCAAAATGTAGACTGTAAACTCCTTGGGGCAGGAACCTGCCTTTTTCTGCTATTGTAAAAGGTGTGGACTCTATTAGTGGTTCATTAGTCTTACCAATAATACAGTGCCTAGTAATCTAGTTGCTGATCCTCCTCCTCCTCTTCCTCCTCTTCATCATCCTCATGCCAGTGCAGATTGTCCTGGAGGAGCAGGAAAAAGCTCCCCTGCTGACATGCTCTTTTCCTCACTACTCTCTGAAAAGCACAGAAGGCACAAGCCCTATTCACACATTATGTTCTGGACATGTACAATCTGTGTACAGTGTATGCATGTGCCGATCTATATGCACAGACAGCCATCCACACGTTATGTTCAATATGCATGCAGTACTGGACTTCCTATCTGTATCCTGCATAAAGGGGCCTGGAGTGGTGCAGTAGGGAAATGACTTGATTATCAAGCCAGAGGTTGCCGGTTCGAATCCCCGCTGGTATGTTCTACAGACTATGGGAAACACCTATATTGGGCAGCAGCGATATAGGAAGATGCTGAAAGGCATTGTCTCATACTGTGTGGGAGGAGGCAATGGCGAACCCTTCCTGTATTCTACCAAAGACAACCACAGGGCTCTGTGGGTGCCAGGAGTCAACACCGACTCGATGGCATGTTTTACTTTTACCCTTTAAAAATTCAGGGTCTATCATCTTGCAAATATATTGATAAATCTGTATTTCTATTGGTTTTCCTTTCACCAAAGGAAGGCACCTGCATTTTATGTTGTATCTGCCAACTCATTTGATTGTGCATTCACACAAATGCATGCACATGTGTACAGGCACCTTTATGGAAGTACTGCATAATGCCTGGATGGGGCTGTGGTCTCTTTTGCACCTGCTTACTCTGTCAGCCGCTGCATCAAGGGCAGTAACCCCATCATCTTTCTCCATCACTGTAGCTCTTCAAATGGCTCTTCACACATTACATTGAACACATGTGCAGGTGTCTGTATGTGTGTACACATATTTATGTGAATGGCTGTACAGGTGTTCAGTTTAAGCACGAGAACAAGGATTGGTCCTTCAAATGTAGAGTTCAGATTGTTGGGACTGCTGCATGTGTGCCAACATGTCACAGAACATGTGAAGAGGGCTTCTGTGTTACAGAAATGTAGCAGCTGAAACTTTCCCCCAATGAGACTTATCTCCATGCCAAGAAAAACAACACTTCTTTATTTTACTGTGTCAAGCAGCTGTTAAAAGCATAGGAGCAGAGTCATTTAAAAAGTTGGCAACCCTTCCTGTTGTTCCTCCGGCTATTTTCAGCTGTATTCTAGATTTCCTTTTGTACCTGCTGCAGAAGCTTGCAGGACCGGTTTGTGTTGTATTCGGAGAGGCCAGGAGTGCAGGCTGGCTGCTTTATTTGCATTCTCACACAGCTGGAAAGCCCTGGTGTTTGCACATAGACTGTGACTTTCTACAGAAAAGCAACTAATGCGTTCTGGAGCCTAACACAGAACTGACTGAGCACTGGGCTGAATCTGAGCTAGCACTTGGACCCAGGACCTAGTAGAAGTACCGGGGATTAGTCCATGGGAAGTAATGATAAAAAGATGCAGCCTCTGAGCATGCACAGAGAGCAGGGCCGGTTTTCTTTTTGCTGTCCAGGGCAAATGAAAGTTAAGCTGCCTTCCCCTTTAGATGTGCTGTCACTTGTGGAGCAGCACATCAGTTGCACATTCGAGAGCCTATCAAAATAATGTCTCCGCATGCCAATGCCTGTCATTTATTTTACAACCTGCCACTCCTCTAAGGAGCCCGGGTTCCATGATTCTACGAGGAACCTATGGTTCCACGTCCCCCTCCCCCTGCTCTCCCATCCAAATTCGGACATTCCGGAAAGTTGTCTCTCTGCAGTCAGTGAGACTGAAAGGAGGCGGGGGAACTGGCTGTGCAGGCTTCCTTCTTGACAGAAGGACAGCCCACACAGCCAATTAGGCCGGAGTGGGGGAGGAGCTTCCTCCCTCAACTGTGGTTCCACGGGGCTGATATTGCAGTGCCAGCATTCAGATCTAACGCTGGTTGTTGCAAAACTGGAGTTGAAGGTGCCCAAACCTTCGGTTCAGAGAGGAGTCCGGGGAGGGAAACTGAAGGTCCCTTCTTGCCTTCAACTCCGATTTCCCAAATCTGGACGTCGGTCCACAGAAACTGGAGGCGAAGGGAACTCCAGTTTCCTGTTATATCTGAATTCGGCCAGTGACTGGCCCACATTTGGTTTCGTGGATGAAAGAAAATAATATTGGGAGTTCTAGTCAGGCAAAAGACTCATTGCTGTGTTTGCAGCTAATTACTGCACACTAGGGATTCTCAACCCGGGGTCCCCAGATGTTCTTGTACTACAACTCCCATCACCTCCTGATACAATACTCTGATTATTGTGGCAAGGGATGATGGGAGTTGTAGTCCAACAACATCTGGGGATCCCAGGTTGAGAACCCCTGATGTCGATCAAATTGCTGTTAAAGGAAGAGCAGCGGAGGCCGATTCAGAACTTGGCAGCTCAAAGAGGAAGTGGGACAGCACATGACCTCAGGCCAAGGCAGAGTGAGAAAAAACGTGAACCTCCTTAATGAGGTTCAAATCCATCTCACACAGGAAGCAGAGCCAAAGGATGTGGTATGTGGTGCACCCAAGGGTGCTGTTTTCGTGCGGATTTAGAGCATGTTTCAATGGTCCATGCCTGGAAACATCCAGGACGAAGTGGTAAAACCCTCAGAGTGTTTCTTTCACTTACAGTACACTGTGAAATGCTCCATGATAAACTTTAGCACTTTTGCGAGTTTATCAGTGAAAAGTGATGAACAAGTCACTCACATAACAGAAGCTGGTGGATGTATCACTCTTCTCAGATGCAGCCACGTTTCTAACTACAGTCGTGGTTAGGTATGTTTGTGTGATTCCAAGCAAGGTGATGCTTACTGAGCAACGTGTGTGTGTGTGTGTGTGTGTGTGTGTGTGTGTGTGTGTGTGTGTGTGTGTGAGAGAGAGAGAGAGAGAGAGAGAGAGAGAGAGAGAGAGAGCGCTTTTAAACTACAAGGCAGTACCCTCAAATCCAAAACACATCTGAGAACTACCTAAGAAGGGACGTGGTTGAAAACGGCATCGTTTTGTGTAGCAGTGTGAGCTGATGGAAAATCTAAGAACAGGCACTGTTTTAATGGGGCTTACCCCAATCAGACATCCTTAGAAGCCCTATTCAGACTTTGGGGCTGTTCATACAACCAAAAACTGGGTCAGACAAGCATCCTATCCAGCTTCGGGAGCTGGGCATGCTCCTGATTTTAGATCACATAGGAACATCGGAAGCTGCCATATATTGAGTCAGACCATTGGTCCATCTAGCTCAGTGTTGTCTACACAGACTGGGAGCGGCTTCTCCAAGGTTGCAGGCAGGAATCTCTCTCAGCCCTATCTTGGAGAAGCCAGGGAGGGAACTTGAAACCTTCTACTCATCCCAGAGTGGCTTCATCCCTTGAGGGGAATATCTTACAGTGCTGACACATCAAGTCTCCCATTCATATGCAACCAGGGCGGACCCTGCTTAGCTAAGAGGACAAGTCATGCTTGCTACCACAAGACCAGCTCTCCTTCCCTTAAGATCACATGTGCACAAACAACAGGGTAGAAGCAGGGGAGAGGGGGGTGGTTCAGGTCCGAAAGAAATAGGACTGGGGTGGGGCGGCTTTCTCTCCTACCTCGTTAAATCCTGGCTTGGCTTGGCATTGTGTTCCCCGCCCCCAGCGCCCCAGCTCTCCAGCCTCGCACACGATCCCTCCCTGCTCCTCCTACCTAGTTGTTTCCTTTGCTCACACATGATAAAAAATTGGAAGGGCGCCCAATTCCTTCGGTCATGTGCATAGCCCCATTACGTTGTACATGTGTACAGGTACATGCACACACTGTACACAGATTATCTGTGCATTGAATATAAAGTGTGACTAAGGCTAGAGTGTCCTCATCGATTGCCGTTAGCACCCAAAGGCATTTACAATTACAATTACAACCTCCCCCTGCTAAATGAGCAAAGAGGCAGCTTTTTAAAGTGGTGATTCTCTCTATTAAGCAGGGGGAGAGCAACTGGCCCTCTCCATCCCCAGCACAGCATCCCTCCAGTGGCTGTTGCTGGTGTCTATCTTACGTTTCTTTTTTAGATTGTGAGCCCTTTGGGGACAGGGAGCCATTTTATATATGTATTTATATCTATGCTAACTGCTTTGGAAGCTTTGGTTGAAAAGCGGTATATAAATATTTGTTGTATTCATATATCGCTTTTCAGCGGAAGTTTTCAAAGTGGTTTGCAAGGAAGGAAGGAAGATGGTTCCAACTCTGTCCCCAAAGGATTCACAGGAGGGCCTTCTCTGTAGCTGCTCCTGGGCTGTGGAATGCACTCCCGGCAGAAATCTGCAATTTGAGTTCATTTCTGTCTTTCAGGAGAGCCCTTAAAACCTATCTGTTTGGACTGGCCTTCCAGGGTTTTTAAACTGCTGTAAATTGTTTTGAATTGTTTTAAGTTTGCCCTGGTTTTCCAGGGTTTTTAACTGTTTGAATGTTTAATTGTTTTTATTCTGTTTTTATAGTTTTGATTTTAATTGTTAACTGGTTTTAATTGTTTTTATTCCGTTGTAAGCCACCCTGAGCCATTTTGGAAGGGCAGTATATAAATTGAAATAATAATAATAATAATAATAATTATTATTATTATTATTATTATAATTATAATTATAATTATAATAGTCGAGAAGAAAGAAAAACAAGTTAAAATAATTGACATAGCAATACCATGTGAAAGCAGAATAGAAGAAAAAGAAATAGAAAAAAAATCACAAAATGCAAAGATCTACAAATTGAAATTGAAAGGGTGTGGCAGAAGAAGACCCAAATAATCCCAGTGGTAACTGGCGCCCTGGGTGCAGTTCCAAAAGACCTTGAAGAGCACCTCAACACCATAGGGGCCACAGAAATCACCATCAGCCCATTACAAAAAGCAACTTTACCAGGAGTAGCCTATATTTTGTGACAATATCTATAATAATAACAATGATATTGATAATAAAATCCAGCCATCCCAGGTCCTTGGGAAGGACTCGATGCCTGGATAAAACAAACCAGTCAAGAACACCTGTCTGACTGCGTAAACAACAACATAAAAACAAACACAAGGTAGACAGCCACTGGAAGGATGCTGTGCTGGGGTTGGATAGGGCCAGCTGCTTCCTCCCTGCGAAATAAAGAGAAAAGGTGCCTCTTTATAAAGGTGGTCACCCTGTGTGTAGCACCAGTCAGTTGGCCAAAGAGATGGATGCTCCTGAGGAAGAATCCTGCGGGGTCCGTCCCCCACCCGCACCTTCCCCAAATGACACCTCCAAGTGCCCTCTGTGCGATTTCCTGTACAAAGCGTGTGGATAGACGGCTAGTCTGCGCGCGCCATTAGCGCCGGCGTGTATGTGACTGGCACTTTGTGTCATTTCCCTGAGCTGGGGTGGGGATCGACACTGTCTGGCATGAGAACAGGATCTCACTGAGTTGAATGACAAGCATTGGGCTGTGCAGCTGCAGAATACAAACAAGCCCCAAGGCAGCCTGTGATGATGGGGTGGAGCGGCTGGTTTGGGGGCTGAGCGGAATCCCGATGTGGGGCCATGTGGCTGCAGGCGCTGAATCTGTGGGGAGCTCACAAGCTTGCACCTTTGCAATGCTTTTCAGGATTACAGCTTACAAATCCAAACACTGAAAATGGCAATGCTTCCAAAAGACCCACATTGCAGCAGGAAGTCAGTTTGAAATCGGGCCTGAGCCAAAATGCCTCGGTCTCTCTTCAAAGGAGTGTTTGCCAGTTGTATGGCTTGGGCCTCCCACTGCCCCGCCCCCCGTAAAACATGATTGTTTGTAATTGGCTGTCTGTCATGAGCCGGCATTTAAATAAGAACTCTGCTGGATCAACCCAAAGTCCACCATGTCTAGCATCCTCCTCCCCAGTATGGCCACCCAAATGCTTGAAGAGAGTCTAGATGCAGGGCTTGAAGGCAATAGCCCTCCCTTGCAGTTGTCCCCTGATAATTAGAAGTGTACTGCCCTTGGACATGGAGGTTCCACATAGTCTTCAAGACTTACAGCTAATAGACCTCTCCTCCATGAATTTGTCTCATCTCCTTTTAAAGCCATCTAAGAGCATTAAATGACATGTGATGTTAGGTGAGACCAGGAGAAGGTAGGGGTTCTCAACCTTGGGTCCCCAGATATTTCTAGACTACAGTTCTCATCATCCCAAGCCACACACAGGCTGGGTACACAGGAACCTAGGAAGCTGTCTTATGCCAAGTCAGACCATTGGTCCATTTGTCTACTCTGACCTGCAGCAGCTCTCCAAGATTTCAGGCAGGAGTCTCTCCCAGCCCTACTTGGAGATGCTGCCAGGGATTGAACCTGGGACCTTGTTCTGCGTGCCAAGCAGGTGTTCTGCCCTGGAACCACAGCTGCATCCCCATGCCTGCAAGCGGACAAACGGGGCACAAAATGATGTTCTGAGCTATTATTTACTTCCAAATAAATTAATCTCTAAGTAAACACAGACTGTGAGCCTTTCCTGCGTTACGCAAATTATCTTCTATAAATACAGCTTTTTAAATTCCCTCGGCTGCTGGATCCAATTGTACATTTCTGGAGGTGTAGCCTTCACAGATGACACTCAGTTTAGCAGGGAGGGGGAACTCAGAACTGCAAGCATCTCTTCACCAACTCCCTCAGAGAATACACGGGTTAAATGTTGTGCAAATATTAAAGGGGCTTTTGTTTGGGAAGTGATGGAAAGATCTCACTAGAGTTCAGCAAGCTGTGTGTCATTTAAGTCAAACACCGAAGTGTAGAGTGGAGGGACCATTTCAAGCCTGCCTGAGATACTTGTACAGCTTTGGTAGCCAATGTTGATTTTATAATCTCAGGTGGATCTCTTTGGCAACAAACTTGAACGCTGTGATTTATTACCCTTCAGCTGCCTTGCTTTGGGCCAAAACAAGCACAAATGTAGGTGGGCTGTGAAGGGGGAAGAAGAAGCCATAGCATGAAGGAACTTTGTACATTATTGAAACAAATTTGGTCAATGCATGGCAAAGCCAACACAGGGAACAGAGAGAACAGAATCTCCGAAATGCCCAGAGCCAAGCCTAGGGATGCCCCATTTCCCAGAGATAATTCCTGGATACAACCATTAATTGGAGGGTGGGGGACAAATCTTAAAACTCTCTCTCTCTCTTTTTTAAATTGGATTGAAAAGAGTGCTTGGCAGTTGAGATTGGTGGCACGTTCTTTGCACAGGAGAAGGTTAGGAGCATCTCACCTCAATAAACATAATCAAATATGTGAAGTAAATGCAATGACAGTAATACCATTGCAGGTGTGAAATGAAAGAAACCTGTATAAAGTGTTTACTTAGTTTAATAACAGGTTATTAAATGACCATTGTTTAAATACAGTTGGACTTGGACTGTTTTAATTTTTTTCTTCTTTAAGAAGAAGAAAAAATAGGGGAGGGAAGTAGAAGAAAATTGGGGGACACAGCAACTGGTGTCCCCTGATTCTGCCTTCCACAGACACTTGCTAACTTGAGAGGCTGCTAACTTGAGAGATTATCCACACCAGAGAGGAAGGGGTTTATTGAGCCATAGAGAGAGAGAGAGAGCCCACCTGGCCAGTCAGCAACACTGATACTGCTGAATGAACAGGTAAGAATATGGGGCTTTGAAATACTGACACTGTGCAGCTACATATTTGGAGAGAATCACCAGAAAAATGGGTAACATTTGTTAAAGCAATCTTCTTGCTCAATTTCCTGGACCTCTCATATCCGAGATGATACTTTCCCTACAGAGTTATAGAACCATTGGGGAACAGTGACCATGGTGTGATCCAATTCATCTTATTTGTGAGTGGACTTCAGAAGAGGCAACTACTAAAAAATGAGGGGACTGGTAAAAAGGAAGCTGAAAGGGAAAGTAAGGGGGGGTTCACATTTGCGTGGTGATGTAAATGGCCTCCACGCATGCACGGAGGCAATACAAATGCCTTCCACGTATGCGCAGAGGCTGGAAACAGGCTACCCTCTGGCCCACAGTGTGGGTGTGGGTGTGATGGCAGAGCCAGGAGGGGCTACAGCCACCTTGGAGCTGCCACTACCACTGCTGCCATGAAGCCACCACCACAGCTGCTGCCATGACAGCCAGTAAGGTGCCCACCTGCCTGACCCCAAACCCCTTTTTAAATAGGGAATCCCTCTTTGAATGTAAAGGGGAATCCTTACCAGATTCCCCTTTACAAGCAAAGCACTCGAACCAGGTTGACCTGGTTTGACCTGGTTCGAAAACACGAATCGAACCACTGCCGGTTCTAATGAACTGGTTCATGGACCGGGTGGTTCAAATTCATTCCGTGCACACCACTAGTTCAGGAGGACACCAGCGTGGCTGATAAATAGAGTCAGGGAAGCTATAAAAGGGAAGAAGACTTCCTTCAGAAGATGGAAGTCCTGCTCAAATGAAGAGAACAGAAAGGAACATAAACCCCCAGGCCAGATGGCATATACCCAAGAGTTCTAAAGTCCAATGTGAACTCCAATGTGAAATTGCTGATCTCCTAGCAAAACAGCTTGTCCCTACAGTCAAGCTCTATAACAGAGGACTGGAAAGTAACTAATGTAACTCCGATTTTCAAAAAAGGGATCCAGGGGAAATCCAGGACATTATAAGCCAGTTAGCTTAACTTCTGTGTCTATTGAATTGATGGAAGGCTTACTTAAGGGCAAAATTGCTGAATATATAGAAGAACAGGCCTTGCTGAAGGATAAACAGCATGGCATCCGCAAAGGCAAATCTTGCCTCACTAAGCTTTTGGAGTTCTTTGAGAGTGTCAACAGCAGGCATGTGGATAAAGGTGATCAGGTTGACATAGTATACTTGGACTTCCAAAAAGCTTTTGACAAAGAGCCTCATCAAAGGCTCTTGAGTAAACTTAGCAGTCAAGGGATAAGGGGACAGGTGCATGTGTGGATCAGTAACTGGTTGAAGGACAGGAAACAGAGGGTAGGAATAAATGGACAGTTTTCACAACAGAGGGAAGTAAGCAGTGAGGTCCCACTGGCATCTGTATTGGGACCAGTGCTCTTTAACTTTCTCAAGAATGGTCTAGAAGTTGGGGTAAGCAGCGAAGTGGCTAAATTTGCAGATCACTAAAAACTATTTAGAGTTGTGAAATCCACAAAAGATTGTGAGGAGCTCCAAAAGGATCTCTCCAAACTGAGTGAGTGGGTGACAAAATGGCACATACAGTTGAATGTAAGCAAGTGTAAAGTGTTGCATATTGAAGCAAAGAAATCCAACTTCACATATACACTGATGGGGTCTGAGCTGTCAACAGAGGTGTAGCTAGGTAATTTTGCAACCTGGACCTAAAGGCTTTTGGAGCCCGTCCCCACCCCCACCCGCAAATTAAGCATCATCATGCTCCGCTGGGTGACCACACCACCTGGGACAGATTAAAGAGGATTTGGGGGCCCCCGGGGGCTGTGCAGGCCCTGGACTTTGGCCCTGAAGTCCAGGGGTAAGAATGTCTCTGGCTATCAATGTGGTCCTTTTACATCAACCACTTAGCTGTGTAGGGTTAGGGGGATATAGCCTGAGACGGCGGTGCTGGTGAGATGAGGTTAACATGTCCCCTGTGTCCTTTTAATGTTGAAAACCAAAAATCCCCCCTAAATGCAGATTTTCACTAAGCAGACTTCACCTGGAAGCCTTTATAGGGGTCAAGGAGAACCCCACGACCTGCACTGGCCTATCACTGTTAAGAAGCTTCCTTACAAGCTTGTCTTATCACATTACTGGGGATGTAGGGAAAGCATCTGAGAAACTCTTCTCCTTGGGAGGAACCTCCTTGGAAGGAACCCTTTGAATTCCAGCTTCTCCTTGAAGGAACTCTGAAATGTAGTTTGAACGTCTTCAGAAAGAAACGGTCCCAGCCCTAAGTAGCTGGGGCGGCACCAGAGGCTGGCTAAGGTGAGTTCTGGCTGAGGGCCACAAGCTGGCGCCCTGAGGTCCCAAGACCTATGGTCCCAGGGGGTACCAAGAGGAGACAGTGGTGCTGTGAGTTTCTGTGGCATCCCTGCCTCCTCCATGCAACCCCTTGGCAAAGGGTCTTCTCCCCGAGCCCCTGCTGCGGTAACACAGAAGCCTCTGGGAGGAAGGGCCTTTTGCTCAAGGGGAGGGGAGGAAGAACCCCCTTGTGTAACATGTGGGATAAAATACAGAACCCCTGTGTGCAATGCAGCGCATACATTAAAATGCCCCACCGTGCAATGTGCACAATACACCAAAGTGCCCTCTCCTTCAATGTGCATGATACATTCGGTAGGGGCATAGCAAGGTTGGAGTGGGCCCAGAGACAAGATTTTAAATGCCCCCCGCAAAGCTGAAGCTCAGCTCATGAAGTAAAGAAATCTTAAATGAGGCTAATAGGACATCATCCTAAATTATTTTTTAAAAAGTTTTGTAAATTGTGGATGATGCAAGTCACTTAATGGTACCAGAGAAAGACATGCTGTTCTGCTAGCTCCAGGTCTTAACACTCCCATCAGTTTCGGAGGATGAATACAGCTGAAGGAAGCCCGGGGGGGGGTGCGCGGCTGGGGGAGTCAGTCATGTGACTTGCCTCTGGGGGCCCCCCCAAGGCAGTGGGCCCCCAGACAACTGTATCTCCTTGCCCTATTATAGTTACGCCCCTGCGCCCTTGTACCCTTTGTGGGCTATTTTCTCATGGTCTGACTTCAGTGACATGGTTTAGCAAAAGACTCTCCTCTCTCCTGTCCTCCCCTGAGCTCCTCTCCATCATTCTTTCCTTCTTGCTGCAGGACAGGTTAAGTTCTCAGCCGCTTTGGTTGATTGTTTGCCAAGATAAAAAGCCCTAGAGCAGGCTCAGCCCACAAAGGGCTGCACGGACTTTTGCGTCTGATTGTGAGGGGAGGGAACGAGAAAGGAGGTCAGCCTCCGTCGCTGCTGCGAAGTGTGGGAGTGGTACACCGTGTACTTGGAGGGAGGGGCTGCCTGCTGCTGAGACTCCACTGTAGTGACTGATGACATAACATCTGCTCGGGGAAGGAGGCTGGGCTTGTGATGATGCCATCAGCCCTGGAAGGTCTTGTTGTCTTCGCATGCAAGCATCCCTAACCTAGATGCAAATCCTCCAGATCAAGAGGAGGCACCGGCCCTGTTCATCTATCCACGGGTGGGTGGGAGGTGGGTATTTATTATATTATATTATATTATATTATATTATATTATATTATATACACCTATATAATAGGTGTATTATATCTAGTTATAGGAACATAGGAAACTGCCATTTACTGAGTCAGACCATTGGTCTATCTAGCTCAGTATTGTCTTCACAGACTGACAGCAGCTTCTCCAAGGTTGCAGGCAGGAATCTCTAGTCGCCAGGGAGGGAACTTGAAACCTTCTGCTCTTCCCAGAGCAGCTTCATCCCCTGAGGGGAATATCTTACACTGCTCACACATCAAGTCTCCCATTCAGATGCAACCAGGGCAGACCCTGCTTAGCTATGGGGACAAGTCATGCTTGCTACCACAAGACCAGCTCTTCTCTCCTGTGTTTATCTTTTGTGTTTTGTTGTTTGGATGTTTGTCCCAATGTGGGGGGGGGGGAAGGTGGAGTCAGAAAGAAAAAGGAGGGAAAGGAAAAGGAGAAAATATGGAGTTGCTTCTGAATAAAGCCTTCATTAAATGAACAAAATATTTCTTCCTGTTTACAAGAGAAGCAGTTCTAAAACATTTGGCGACGAAAATCTGAAGCAGCTAAGCATGTGAGCCTGCAAAGCTTGTGAATGTTCCTGCAGCTTCACTGAAGCGCATCACTGGGCCTGCATTCCTGAGCTGCTTTCTGTTATCGCTGCCGCTGATTGTTTCTCCAGCTTCCTGACCTGCAGAATCCCTTGTTGGGAATTCTCTCTGGTAAGAGATACCCTTCTATTACAGCAGAGTGCACTGAGGCACAACACAGCAGAGTCATGCATGTATGCTGAGAGTAAAAGAAACTTGGAGCCGGTTCATAGTTTCAAATTAATATCAGGAGTCTTTACTGGTGAACTCCATTCTAGATAGGAAAGTGGAGAGACAGGATCTCTAATCTAGCTAGGTAGCGGGATGCAGAGGGATGGTTTCTGCATCTCTGCACACATGGTGCAGGGAGAGAGGAGCGTGGGTGTTGCAAGGGAGAAGAAAAAGGGGAAGAGGAAGAGGAAGTGGCAGGAAGGAAGGAAGGAAGTCCCTGAGAGTAGCAATCTACATATCAAATGGATAGAGCAGTAGAGGAGGGATGACCAATGTCTTGACCCCTCTAGCCCTCTGACTGTCCCCCTCTGTCATTGAGACATGAGACAGCACAGAGTCCTTCACTTCCTACACCCCTGAAGGTACTTTTTCCTTCTCAACCCTGGACTTGGCTGTTCACTGGATGCCCACGGCAGCATGTCTCATATCCTACCACCATCCACCCTAGGAGAACCTGCTCTTCCCTGGAAACAATGGAGGTCCTATTTCTGCAATTACCTCCTTGCCATAGACCCCTGATTTTACTCCAGCAAAGCAGAAGGCTATATTGCTTCACTGCCTGAGCCCTGAAGGCCAAATAATACATAATCATTTGCCCTTTCCTACCAACTTGGAAGGCCATACCTACCAACCCATATGAAGCTGCTCTTCAAGCCTTAGGCGACAATTGCAACCCTACTTTGAATGTGATTGCTGAACGTTATAACTTCTGTTCTACATCCCAACTACCTGGTGAATCTATTGATCAATATGTCACTGTGTGCCTTAAGTGTAACTTGTGGGTTTGTCAACTTTACTGATGAAATGATCAGGGATCAAATTGTTATGAAAGCAAACTGCTCCAAACTGTGTGAAAAACTACTACTGGCAGGGAAATTTACTTTGGACAAAGTTATGGAGATGGCTAGGAGGATGGAAAATGCTCTTCACTGTATGACTTGTGCTGTATGTGACAAATCACAGAAGACTTTTGCCACCCCCTTGACTCCAGTAGAGTATCCTAATGGTCCCTGGGGAAAACTTGCTTTGGATATTATAGGGCCTTTTGATAACCACAAAACAAAGATGTGTTATTGTGATTGTGGATTACCAGTCCAGGTGGCCAGAAATATCATTTGCTGACAACCTTACTACAAACAAGGTTACCCAGGTCATGGCAGCAGTTTTTGCGAGAGAAGGTCTTCCTAAAGAACTAGTGACTGATAATGGGACACAGCTTACCTCATTTGAAATGGAGCAATATTTACATAACCATGGGATATAATAGAGGACTATTTCCTTGTACCATCCTTGAAAGAATGGCTTAGTGGAAAGAATGAACAGGTTAGTGAAGGAGAATTTACAACTGGCTACTATGCAATAACTATTGGAGATGGAGTTCCAGTGCATCAACCTTTTGTACCAACTATCCTAATGACCACTAGGGGCATTGGGAGTAGAGGTAGTTAGTGAGGGTCTCTGTCATGCCCTCGATCTCAGACAGCAAGGAGGAAGGGGAAGCTGTCAACATTCCAGCCGATGCCGGGGTGTCTGAGGGGCAGAGCCCGGCTGTCAGTTTCCAAGAAACGGCTGAGGCAGATGATTTAGAGCAGGCACAACAACCTGAGACAGCAGAAACCGTGATGGACCAATCAGAAGAGGAGCTATGCAAGCAACCTCCACTGACTCCACAACAGAGGAGAATTACAAGACGAAGAATACAGCTAGAGACTATTAGGAGGAGTAAACGCCTCTTGCAGAGGGCTGATAAGCCTTGAATTCCTGCCAGCTGGGAGCTCTCGGCTTGTGCGTCACCAGCTTTCTATTCACTGCTGGAAAGCAACGTTTGTCAACTTCCGTGTCGACAGCTTGCAGCCAAGCCCGATAAGAAGAACTGTGTCCGAACCGTATCTTGTTTCTGCAACTTTGTTGGAGACCATGAACTTCCCTGCCAGGTGGCCAGATACTGATGGTCTCCTTACCTGTCCCTGCTTGCCTCTATTCTATGACTTCCTGCCTTGACTCCTTTGGTACTTCCTGTAGTTAGTCAGTCCTCTTCCTTTCCTCCTAGAGAGAAGATGGAAACCTCTTTCTCTCCCCCCGCAACCTATTCATTATGTAGTTGATAGATAGGATAGGTCTTTCCTATCCCAAACGTATTTCGCCAATAACTAGTTAAGTAACTTAGACTCTACAGCAATCTCCATGCATGTTAATTAAATAGCGCCAACAACTAAACTCTGTACTCTGGAGTGGTAGCTTCCATGGTGCTTTGCTAAATAATCACAAACTCCAACAACCACCACCCTGGAAAGAGGCAATCTGTGAAACTCTATTTGCTTATTGAACTATTCCTCATTCTACTACAGGAATATCACCATCTGAACAGCTGAGAGTACACAAAGCTATCACCAAACTTACCAAATGGCCACGATTGATAGGGCTTTCCATGCCATCTCATCCTGTGGATGCAGAGATTCATAATCAGATAAGGGAGAAGCAACAAAAATATAAATTGTATGTGGATCAGAAATGGGGTGTGAACCAGCAAACATTTCAGGTAGGGGACTTTGAGTACGGCTGCCTTATAAAGTGAGAAAAGGTGTTCCCAATATCTGGAACCAAAACAAATGATTGAAATCCAAGGAGATTCTGTCATATTAAATGATGGAAAGAAATGGAACAGTTTGAGACTCTCTAGCATGCATACTATGAGACAAGAGGGAAGGGAGTCTGATCTCAAGAGAGGAACTGGAGAGGAATTTGATCTTGCCTCCAGTTTTGACCTCACAGATGAGGCTGATGGAAGTGATGGGCAATCCTCAGTACCGGAAGAAAAATCTCAATGAGCTCCTGTGCCAGAGAACCCAAGAGTTAGGAGAAGTGTGAGTGACAGGAGACCACCTAAAAAAACCAAGAACTTTTGACTAAATTTTGAATTAATTAAATTTTGGTTGTTATAAGGGGAAGTAGGGATGTGTACAAATTGTGATTCATGCACAGATTCAAAGAGCAGACCGGGCACCTTTAAAAGTGGGGATCCTGTAGAGAGTGTAGGGGTGGAGTGAGAAAGAAAAAGAAGGGAAAGGAGAAGGATTAAAAAATGAAGTTTTTTTTCTGAATAAAGCCTAAGTTAAACCAGCATCATATTTCTTCATGTTTACAAGGGAAGCAGTTCTAAAAGAGTGGAGCTTTGACTGCTCATAGCCACTGCCCCCACTCCCAATCCCGTATGTGCATTTGGCCTGAAGGATCCCATATGGGCATAAACTATGTGTGTGCAAGTCCTGCACACACAGCAACAGAGCTTTGATTAGGTCTAGCCTGTCACTGCTCAGACAAAGCTGGCACATGTACAGCACCTGGACACTTTCCAGATTACTTGTTAGAACTATGGTAAAATGCTTCAGCTTGCAGGAACGAAATGAAAATGCTCCCCAGAATCTACAATGGAAAATACAGCTACTTTTTTGCAACAGACATACAACGTTATAGCATACATCACAGCAATAAAATCCGAAACAAGGCTTCCAAAATGTGAACGGCATCCTGCTGACAGCATAGGGACTGCGGTGTCACAACACAGGAAGTACGGAAGCACACTTAGCAGATATGTTGTAGGGGTTAATCTGGAAAGCACCCTGGCCAGAGCTCATATCAGAGAACGCAGAGCACCACGGGGGTGATTTCAAGCACATGGCTTCCCCTGTGAAACCTGAGATGGAACAGTCCATGAGAAACATACCATCTTACCATGCAAACTGGGAGCCTGGTCTACAGACAACACACAACATGATGAAACTGCTCCTAGGTGATATCATTTCAGACTGCAGATGGAGAATTGCACCTCTGAATATTCCCCTGCATGGCAAAATAAGCACAATTCCCTACAGATCAAAAGCTAGATGTAAGGGAGAGAAGAGTTCTTAGCCTAGTCTTCTAGGCAGACACTCTAGTCTTCTATGCACAGCCAATTTTTAATGTGGGAGAAGAAGCTAATATGTGATCTCCCACAAATGTCCTCAGGTTGAACAGTACAGGCATATGGTCTGAAGATACTTGATGCTGCAACCTTGTCTTGATAAGAAATTGCTAAAATCTTATGCAAGTCACCTTGACTACTTCCATCATGGAAGAAGGGCGGGAGATAAATGTAATTTAATAAAAATCAATGATATGATCCGCTGTTTGTGCAGACCAGGCTTGAATCGGCCCTCTGCACATGAGGGCTGGACTCTCTTTAATATCCCCATTTTTCCCTTTGACATTTGAGCAGGGTTTAATCTGAGTCCTGGAATCTATCAACCGTAAAATGCTTCTGAGCATGTACAAAGTGCTACTCTCCTCAGAATGGAGGATCTGCCACCAACTCCCACACCTTTGTGGTTAGGGTGGGGGAGATTTCCCCAGCCTCTCTACATTTTCCATCATTCTGCTAGTGCTTAGCAGCATGGCATGAAATCTATGCAAGAGGCAGGTACCTGAATTGAGGAGCCAGGATGGGACATCTCATCGGCCTTGGACTTGCACAGTGCTCAAAGTAAAGTGTGCCGTCGAGTCAGTGTCAACTCCTGGTGACCACAGAGCCCTGTGGTTTTCTTTGCTAGAATACAAGAGGGGTTTACCATTGCCTCCTCCCAGGCAGTATGAGATGATGCTTTTCAGTATCTTCCTAGATTGCTGCTGCCCAATAGAGGTGTTCCCATAGTCTGGGAAACACACCAGCGGGGAACAATGCTCAAAATGGCCCCATAAATGATGAGGTGTTGGCTCTCTGGACCGGCCTAAGCCCTCTCTTGAAAATTCAGCTCCTGTTCTACAATCTGAGCAGATGCCCTCACCCAGCTTTGGGTCCCAGATGTTGCTGGACTACAACTCCCATCACGCCCAACCACAATAAATTGTGGCAGGGCAGCAATGGGAGTTGAAGTCCAATAACATCTGTGAACCTAAGCCTGGGCCACAGAGCCCTAACCAGCTGTTATACCTGACTTAGCTGGAGTCGTCCTCTTGTTATTCAACCCCGAGTGACTAATTGCCCTAATTAGCCGTGCATCCTCCCATGCTCATGGGGATCCGTGTGCTGCACAAAAACACAGCCAAACTCCAGCATCTCTCTCTCTCCCTCTCTCCCCAGAGTACAGATGTCTCTAATTCTGGAGGACTCAAAAAGCAAAACAACTCCTAATGGGACACAACCAATGATTAACCATCTGTCTTTCTGGGTCTATGTATATTTAAACCATTTTGAACTTGAAAAAGAAAGAAAAAGAGAGACACATGCTAGATAGCCAGAAAGCCACCCCAAAACACACGGCATGATGAGAGCATCAAGATCACTGCTGGCATGACCCCGTTCCGTTGCCTTTTTATCCGGAAGTAAACAGCCCCCCCCCCCCTTCAGCTGCTCTTTGCAGAAAAGCTGCACTCGCCCCTGGATCCTTTTGCCTTTCTTTTCCCGAGGCCAACACGCACTGCAAGAAGGGAGCGACATTCTTCCAGCGACTCATGAGTGAATGGAATGAAGCCCTGGAATGCGGACAATGCCCCCCCCCCCACGTCCTTCTGCCACACACAGAATGAATGCGAGACTCCCCTCGCGTCTGGCACAGCGGACTAGGGGTGGTCCCAGAACAAAGAGCTGAGTCATAAACCAGCACGGCGACTCCGCATGATAGATTGCGCATCTGACTTATGATTTAATGCCAGGCTCTTTCTGGTAACAATCCGGGCCTCTGTGCATGGTCTTCCTTTCCATTTCCCACAGCAGGGCATACCTGTTGGAAAAGGGGTTACATTCCTGATTACCGCCACGAGACGTCTTTCCCACTGGTCCCCACACCCGCTGACAGCAAGCAGAGAAAAGCAGGGACCCTTGTTTCAAATTAAACTAACACGGGATTGGCAGGACGGTAGTGAGAAAACTCCCCCAGTCAAATCATGACAGTCGACTTAATTGCAAGGCCTCTATCCACCCCCAAGTGCAGCGGGAAGTTTCAGCCAAAGCTGAATACTCTGCACAGTCCCCTGACACCATGCGGAAATGAATGTTTCCACCATGTAGTGCTTCACTTTGTCCAGTGCTGGTGGGCTCCTTTAAGGGAAACTGAGCCCTGCACCACCTTGGAAGACGTGCACTGCACTAGCAGAGCCAGACTGTGGGTGGCCCGTGTCCTGCCCTGCTCACCCCACCCCCTATGTCTGACATCAGGGTGGGGCGGGGCAGGGCCATGAGGTGTGGCCCCTGAGGGGTGGTGGCCCGGGTTCTTTGAACCCAGTTGCCCAATTCGCTTAAGAGAGGTCTCTCTCTTAAATGGCCCTCCCAGCATTGAGAAAAGTGCATTACTGTGTGCAGATCAGCATGGTGGGAAATGGCTCTTGCAATGAAGTTTTTTGCCCAAATGGCCACTGCTTGAAAAATAGTGAGGTATGCCACCCAATGCTTCCATATAGGCACTGGTTCAGAAGTCACGCCGATGAGATCTTGGTACAATGAGATACCTCTGAGCAGAGGCAGGACAAGGCATTTGTGCACCCTAGGCAAAGTTTGAAAATGACACACACACACACACCCATGAAACGATGCCATACAGTAATTTACCTCTCAGTAATTTACCATACAGTAATTTACCGGTTCCCTCATTGGATGCTGGCTTCCACCTGAAGTTCTCAGCAAAACTTGTCACTGACTTTTGAAGTTAGGCAGAGACTCTTGGGTGAAAATAGGAAACTGGCACAGGAACAGGAGGCTGGCTGGTTCAAACAACATGACTGCTGGGAAAGCATGTTCCTGCACTCACTTTCAGGTGGTGGTGTGAACCAGTCCTATGTATAACAGTGTCCTGCCATCCCTTTTGGCCATAAATAACACGTTCATGGCTTTCTTGAGAAGGGGCTGGATCATGCCGATATTTCAGGCTCTAGGATTAGTGAATTACTGTTGAAAGGAGGGTGGGATTCTTGTGGTGCTGTGTGGTTATGGCCACCCACCTTTGGTAATGGTTTGGGTAACCCTTCCCTCTTCCACACTGCAGCATGGTACTGTTCACTGAAAGGCTCTGGGCTCTCATTTTAACACCTGCAACTTGAATAATAACAAAATCTATCTATCTATCTATCTATCTATCTATCTATCTATCTATCTATCTATCTATCACTCTATCTATTTATTTTTATGCCACCCAAAACTTACGTCTCTACCATCCAGCAGAAGGAGGAATTTCCTGATATTTTAAAAAATATGTTTATAGAGCATACTGCTAGCTAGGTGGCTGCCTTAATCACCTACCCTTAATCCCGGCTCTGCCTGCTAGTCTCAGGAACATGTGCTATTCCTCCGCTGCGCATGTGCAAGTTGGAAGAATTCTATATCTGATGGCAATGAGAAAAAAGTCTAATTCATGATGTCTGAACTAACCAGTCTTGCTTTACTATAACCAACGTGCTTGAAATAAATCGAGATCTGAACCCAAGGTTTGCTTCCTTATCTAGGTTTATTTCAAGCAAGTGGGTTAAAGTAAACCAGGAGTGGTCAGTTTGGGAGTCACGGCCGATCCTGTTCCAATCCTCAGTCAGAGGTAGAATCCCTCCGGCACGCAGACAGGCTACAGGCAGCGGGGAGTGGGAATGGGGGACTTAGCTGCATGGGACTGAGATTTCACTGTGATTCCAGTAACATCAGAACTGTCATGACAATTCAGAGGAAGTTCGTAAAGTCCTATTGAAATGAATGGGGCAATTTTCAATGAAGGGTAGCAGCTCAAGACTTTTGTGCACCTGAGGCAGGACAGCAAATGCTGCCTCTCTATTTGCACCCTCCTCCCTCTTCCCCCCCTTAAAGTGGGGGCAGAAGAGCATCTTGCTGCCTTGCTGGTGCCCCCATAATCTCCTGTCTGAGGTGACCGCCTCACCCTGCCTCACAGAAGGGCCGCTCCTGGTGGTGAACATAAGTCCGATTCATTTCAGTGGGACTAAAGCACAACTAACAGCTCATTCCTGTTACTCAGAATTGAGACCAGTGTTCCCTCTAACAGGGATTCCCAGAATTTGTTGACTACAACTCCCATAATTCCCAAGCAAAGGCTATTTCAGCTGAGGATGCTGAGAGTCGTAGTCAACAACATCTTGGAATCCCTGTTAGAGGGAACACTGATTGAGACCACTACCAAAGGTAAAGTGTGCCGTCTAGTCGTTGTCAACTCCTGGCAACCACAGAGCCATGTGGTTTTCTCTGGTAGAATACAGGAAGGGTTTACCATTGCCCTCTCTTGCACAGTATGAGATGATGCCTTTCAGCATCTTCCTATATTGATGCTGCCTGATATAGGAGTTTCCCATAGTCTGGGAAACATACCAGCGGGGATTCGAACCGGCAACCTTCAGCTTGTTAGTCAAGCATTTCCCTGCTGCACCACTTACTCCCAGATAAATGTGCACAGGACTGCAGTGCCAGGCTGCAGCTGTATACCCTCAAAATCAATGTGTATATCCACACCCCACCCACCACCAACTGCCCCACAGGGTGCAAACACACACACACACACACACACACACACACACACAGAGTGTATTTTGTCATTGACTTACAGTCAAACTAGATAAGATGCTGGAGATCTATGACTGAAACTCCTACATCTGTAATTTTTTTGCAAAAACAAAACCAGAAAACTGCTGGTGGGAGGATTCAGATGGGGAGTGCAGTGCGGGAGAGGGACAATTAACCTTCCCCCCAGGGCCACTTCCCCAATGAAAATTGTACCCACAGAAATATTTATCACATTAGGGGAAATGTACGGATTGTTCAATCCAAGTTTAGCCTTTAATAGAAGGGGGATTGCACCATTTTTTCCCTGAATCAAGGGGCTATAAATCTATATATTTTCTATTCCATGTTATAGTATTAAGATTGCAAAATATGTAGACAAATAATCAGATTATTCTTGTATATTTACATTCTGGTTTATTGACCTCATTAAACATATGTGTGTATTATTGCACAATTTATTGAGACTCTGAGAAACGGAGACTGCAGTCCTGTGCAAACTTATCTAAGAGTAATCCTTTTAAATCCAGGGTGGCTGACCTTCAGAGCAAGGAAGCACCAGTGCAATGAGAGAGCAGCCCAACAGCTGCACTGGTGCACCACGGAAGTGGCCATTTTTGACACTCTCCCCTTCCCCAGGAAGCCCTCTGCACCACCTGAATATATGTCCCCAAGGACTACACAACCCTCAGGGGCATATTTTGGGGTTGTACAGAGGGCTTCCTTGGGAAGGGGAGGACATTAAAAAATGGCCACTTCCCTGATGCACTGGTGCAGTTAATTGGGAAGTTCTGCTAGGCTGCCCCTTGCTGCACCAGGGCATCTTTGCTCTGGATGTCAGCCAGTGGCACTTACTTCTGCCTAGATCTGCATAAGACTGGGTTATGTAGCTTTACTCGGTTCATTGATTCTATCTATCTATCTATCTATCTATCTATCTATCTAATTTGTACACTGCCCCAAACTTTCATCTCTAGGCGGTTTACAATAGCATAAAACAAGTTAAAATATATACAAAAACTTAAAACAATCTGACAATTTAAACATCACCTACAGATTAAAACCTTACAATTTTAACTGGCAAGGGCAAATTTTGATTGGCAAAGCACCAAACTCAGGGCATACTTGTTGATGTTCTGAAGCTCTTTTTAGTTCTGAACTGTTCCTGCAATAAGGAGTGAGAAAGCAAAGTTATAAAGAAAAGTAGTTTTTTTACTTCCAGTGTTGAATCAGGGGTGTAGCTTCCATCGGACAAGGGGGGACATATGGCCCCAGGCCCACAGGGTCTGAGGGGGCCCCCATGGCCCTTCGACCAATACCCCTTGCCCACTCTTCTGTACCCAGCTGGAGAGCAAAGCACTCGATGTCTCGGCCTTCGTGACGTCACTAGTATGCAGCCATCCCCGCGAAAAACACACACAAGGCAGGCAGCGGGCGAGAGGGCGTGGTTGGCTTGGCTTGGCTGAAGCCTGGAGAGCTACATGCATGAACTGCTGTGCTGAGTCTGAGCATGATGATAGTGATGGCGGCGGCAGCGGCAGTGACTACTACAACTACTACTATGGAGGAACGAGGAAGGAAGGAAGGCAAAGGATAAGAAACAACATAAACAGAAGTAAGCGACGGTGCAGGGTAATGAAAAGGGTGGGGGTGAGGGGTGGGCTAATTGTTGGCTTACTCACCCAAAGGGGATGGAGATAAAATGAAATGGGATCTTGAAAAGCAAGCGTGCAGGTCAGGAGAGAACAAGTCCAATGTGTGTGAAGTGAACTGAGAAATCAAATTGAGGGGTGGAGGGAGGGATGAGGGAGATGAGGAGGAAAGGGGTGGCTGGGGTGGGCTACTGACTCACCCCAAAGGGGATGAAGATAATATAAACGGGGAATTTTCAAAAGCAAGCAGGTCAGGAGAGAGAACTAGTGCAAGGTATGTGAATTGAGAAAAACCGTGCAAAAAAGAGGGGGAGGTTGTGAGAAAGGGGGTGGAGTGGGGGCTGGGGGAAGCAAGGGATGAAATGGTGAGTGGAGGAGAGGGAAGGAGGGAAAGTAGGAGGAAGAAGTAGCCCACTCAAAGTTTCCCCACTCATGTGTGCTTTCATAGCACCTTTTCTCCTTCAACTTCTGCTTAAAAACCATTATAAACACCTGAATGCGTGGAATGAAAGGCTAACCTCCCACCCCATTCCCTGTGGTTTACTTTTCTAATGTGGATGCCATGTTTGTGTGTAAAGTGCATTACCCTAACATTACCTTTTCAAGGGTGGCATGTTTTAGTTGTGAATGTACGGCCTGGAGGTTTTTTGGATGTTGTTTGGTTCCAAACTTCCAGTACGATCCATGAGATTTCATGTTTTAAGCTTCCTATCAATTAAGTTGATAAGCTGGTCTTGTGGTGTCAAGCATCACTTGCCTCCTTTGCTAAGTCGGGTCCTCCCTGGTTTGCATTTGAATGGGAGACTGCATATGAGGGCTGGGCACGTGTGTGGCAGGCAGGGCCTCCACCAGCCCACAGCAAGGGACCCATCTTAAAATCTCGTCCCCAGGCCCATTCTAACCTTGCTACGGCCCTGAGTTGAATATTTGCTTTTGCTTATCAAACTACGAGCAATGTCATCTCACACTTCAGTCAATATTTCACAAAGGCACCTGTGCTGAGCTTTTAACGTGCAAATAATTTAAATGTAATCCACGGCTTGGTTAATTGATAGAGGACAGATAATTAACCAGCTAAAGTGTCCTTGGTCAGCTCTCAAAGCTATACATGATATTTTCCAAATTGCTAATGGTGATGATGATGATGATGATGATGTGGCATCTATGCAACACACATCAAATGTTCAATGTACATTATTTCATTAATGGCACAACAACCTTCTAAGGTGGTCATTATAGTTTCCATACTGCAGACGGAGAGGTGGAGGGTAGTGCTAAGATCATTTTCATAAATTCATCCCTGCTAATTCATCCCTGCTATGGACCCTGCTAATCGGGCAAAGAGGCACCTTTTAAATCTGGTGATGCTATTTATTTAGCAGGGGGAGAGCAACTGGCCGTATCCACTCCCAGCACAGCATCCCTCCAGGGGCTGTTGCTGGTGTCTATAATATGTTTCTTTTTTAGATTGTGAGCCATTTGGGGACAGGGATCTATCTATCTATCTATCTATCTATCTATCTATCTATCTATCTATCTATCTATGAAAACTGCTTTGGAAACATTTGTTGAAAAGCGGTATATACGTATCTGTTGTATTGAAATTAACTAGGGACTGCCTCTTTCACAGTTCAGATTCTTGCAGCCTAGTCAGAGACTACAAACCTTATGGCAGGAATTCTCAGACTTGAGTCTCCAGATGTTGTTGGACTACAACTCCCATCAGCCTTTGACCTTTATAGCTGGGGATGATGGGAGCTGTAGTCAAAAGACACCTAGGGACCAAAATTTGAGAACTCCTGCCTTATGGCACACTCCTTAGGCTGCAGTGTCTTGTACATTTACTTGTGAGTAAGTCTATTGAGTTCAGCGGGACATCCTTCAGAGTAAATACATACCAGCTTGAGCTGCATGTCCCTATGCGATAGATCCCGGACATACATCTGCCTGTAGCCTTAATTCCTCATTTCTGTCTGCACGGCAGTATTTTAAGCCCTGATCCGCCCCAAGGACAGGATCACGTGCCAGTGCCAGGCCTGGAGTCTGGCCTGCAGTCTGAACACATATGGCATTAATTCTGTATTCCCACAAACCCTAAATAGTGCAATTAAAAAAACAAAAACTGTCTCACTGAAGGGGATTTCATCCAGCTATAATATATCATTTACGGAAGACTGAAGACTGTGCGGAAAGCTGGCGATGTGACACATACTCCCCCTCTGAGAAACACTTCAGACAGACAACAGTCTTTGTTTTCTTGTCATGTCACTGAGGGTGAAGCAAAATCTCCCTCCCAACAGTCCTTCAGGCTGGGCTGGGGCACAGTGGCAGAGAATGCTGTGAATGCAGAAAGTCCTGGGTTCAATCCCTGTAAGCATCCCCAGGCAGAGCAAGCTAAGACCCTGTCTGAAGAAGCCCTGGAGAGATGCTGAGCCGCAGTAGGAAGCTTCACATGTAACAACAGGTAAGGGGTGTGTGTGTCCCCAGCGAGCGCATATCCTTCTGTCTCTCGCTGTGGAATCCAAAACTGGAAACGACAGGTTGACAATGTCAGATGCCTTCCTCCATCACCCAACGTTTGTCACATAAGATTTGAAGTTGGGCAGTGGATGTTAGGGTGATGGAAGGAACCCAACAACATTTCTGGAGAGGGGTGGAAGTACAGAAGAACCTCAGTATTCATGGGGGATCCATTCTCCACAATTGCCAGGGATAATCGCCAGGGTATTGAAGAGAGCGTCTTCTTCATCACAAACCCCACCGCTCATTGAGATCATCGGGAGAAGTCCGTCTGCAGTTGTCATCGGCTCACCTGGTGGCTACTTGGGGACGGGCCATCTCCGCTGCCGCCCTGAAGTTTTGGAATGTGCTCCCTGCCGAAAGAAGAACTTCCCCGTCTCTGACAATTTTTTAAAAAATCTTTAAAGATGCATCTGTTCACTTAGGCTTGTAATTAGATACCATTTTGATAAACATTGGGGCTATTCTCACGATCAACAAAAATTGGGCTAGGAGAGCCTAGCCCAATTTTTGTTAATCATGTAAACCACCGGGCTTGCAGGCGAGCCCGGCGGCTTACAAGTGGGTAACCCACTCAAGTAGCCCTCCCTAAAACCTGGGTTTGTGGAGCGAGCGCTTTGCAAACCCGGGCTTTCTGATCGTGAGTAGCTGTGGCGCAGCTCCGTGCCATGGCTACTCATGAAGAGACCCCCGGAGGGGAGGCGAAAAGCTGCCTCCCAGCTCCGGGGGTCTCACCAGCATGCCCTGCATGCTTGCACAGGGCATGCTGGAGCTTGTGGGGGCCAATTGACCCCTGCTCCCCCCAGCCGCCGCCGGCTCTGCTCTGCTCAACGTTTACCCCACATCATGAAGCCATGTGCAAATAATTCCCAGGTAGGACAAGATAGATATAGATATAGATATAGATATAGATATAGATATAGATATAGATATAGATATAGATATAGATATAGATATAGATATAGATGACAAGATTTTTTTATTGGACCAACAAACTACCAAAGCATACAACACGTCACCAAAGCACAATTATATACAGAGTGGTTGTTTGTACATCATATATCTACAAAGATTTACACACAAAGATTTGGAGACCAACAGGGTTATAAAGTATATGCAAGCAGTACATAAGAACATAAGAACAGCCCTGCTGGATCAGGCCCAAGGCCCATCTAGTCCAGCATCCTGTTTCGCACAGTGGCCCACCAGATGCCACTGGAAGCCACAGACAGGAGTTGAGGGCATGCCCTCTCTCCTGCCATTACTCCCCTGCAACTGGTACTTAGAGGCACCCTTCCCCTGAGGCTGGAGGTGGCCCACAGCCCTCCGACTAGTAGCCATTAATAGACCTCTCCTCCATGAAGTCATCCAAACCCCTCTTAAAGCCATCCAGGTTGTTGGCTGTCACCACATCCTGTGGCAGAGAGTTCCACAAGTGGATCACGCATTGTGTGGAAAAGTACTTCCGTTTGTTGGTCCTAGACCTCCTGGCAATCAATTTCATGGAGTGACCCCTGGTTCTAGTGTTGTGTGAGAGGGAAAAGAATCTCTCTCTCTCCACTTTCTCCATGCCATGCATGATTTTATAGACCTCTATCATGTCTCCCCACAGTCGTCTTTTTTCCTAAACTAAAAAGCCCCAGGTGTTGTAGTCTTGCCTCATAAGAAAGGTGCTCTAGGCCCCTGATCATCTTGGTTGCCCTCTTCTGTACCTTCTCCAGTTCAACAATGTCCTTTTTAAGATGTGGTGACCAGAATTGTACGCAGTACTCCAAGTGTGGTCGCACCATAGTTTTGTATAAGGGCATTATAATGTTAGCCGTTTTATTTTCAATCCCCTTTCTAATGATCCCTAGCATGGAATTGGCCTTTTTCACACTGCCACACACTGAGTCGACACTTTGAACGAGCTGTCCACCACAACCCCAAGATCCCTTTCCTGGTCCATCACCGAGAGCTCAGATCCCATCAGCATATACTTGAAGTTGGGGTTTTTCGTCCCAATGTGCATCACTTTAGACTTGCTAACACTGAACCGCATTTGCCATTTTGTCGCCCACTCCCCCAGTTTGGAGAGATCCTTTTGGAGCTGCTCACAGTCCGTTTCGGATTTCACTACCCGGAAGAGTTTGGTATCATCTGCAAGTACTGTAACTCGTGGGGGGTGGGGGGGTGGGGGATTACAAGGCACATCCGTTAATTGGGGGGGTCACGTCCAATGTCCATTTCCACAATTTGTCCCATTGCTGTTTAGAAGAGATACTCTTGTCTTTTTGCACATAACCATACAAACTTTTCCAGAAGAGATTTACTGTCTCATCCGCGTGAAACTCTTGGTCGCGTCTTCCCTCCCTATTCCTATGCAGGAGCATTGCATAAATGACATACAGGCTTACTAACCTGGTTACAAGAAGGGGAACGTTCCAATTCCCTAGTATGAGGGCACCGGTTCCGTCCCGCTTCCTTGAAGATAGGGCTGGGAGAGATTCCTGCCTGCAACCTTGGAGAGCCGCTGCCAGTCAGTGTAGGCAATGCTGAGCTAGATGGACCTATGGTCTGACTCAATATATGACAGCTTCCTATGTTCCTGTGAATGCTATGTGGCTTAGTAGGTCAACCAAGCACGGCTCCCTTGCCAGCTTAGGAGGTTTCCCCTACAAACAAGAGAGGCCAACAGGCATTTGAATTTCAAGTTCCAAATTTCACATTCAAAATGAGAATTTGAATTCTGAATGTGAAATCTGATATTCGAGTAATGACACAGGAAATTCCGCTGACTGCTGGCAAATGCTGGTTTGGGTGGCAGTTTGGAAGAGCCTCATGGTTTATTGTTTCCATCAATGAAAGCAATTAACACACACTCTTGCTGACACAGGAACAGGTGCAGAGGTGCACCTAGATAATTTTGGAGCCTGGACCTAAAGGCCTTTGGGGCCTGCCCCCACCCCTGCTGCAAGTTAAGCATCATCCTTTAACACATAGGTTCTTGAGGACACAAACCACACCACCCTAGACAGACTGAAGATGATCTGGGGGCCCTGGACTTGAGCCCCAAAGTAGAGGGGTGCCTTCAAGCCAGCAATTCTAAAGTGCACTCTGAAGTTGGTACAGTCCCAAGAGAGAGCCATGCCTTAGCAAAACACAGGAATGACTCCAGGGGCATAGCTAGGAGAGAGGGGGCCCATGTTCACCCCTCTCTCCGGCAGCCCCTTGGGGTGAGGGAGATAATGAAGAAGATAGGAGGGGGTGGAGCTGGGTGGCTTTGAACCCACCCACTCAATTATAGCTACACCCCTGAGTGACTCCACTCTTTCTGCTCCTGCATGACAGAGCTGGGGTGCATGGAACAGTCGTCGGCCTAAGAAAGTTAAGACCGGTTCTTGCAAAGCTATTGCCGCTGGGACAGGATCCCAGTAGCAGAGCTGCCGTGCTCTGCACTGCTGCTTATAGGGGCGACCGTAGCTTTTTCGGTCATCAGGGTGCTTTCCAGATGACACGCTCTCACAGTGTCGCAACGGTTCCCTGAAGTGTGCTTCTGTATTGACTGTGGTTTGACATCGCAGCTCCTGCGTTGTAAGGAAGGTGCCGTTCACATTTCTGACACCTTCTTTTGGATTTTATTGTTGCATCACAACCCTATAATGTCGCATCTGCGTTGCAAAAAAAAAGAAGAAGAAGAAGAAGAAGAAGAAGAAGCTGTATTTGCCCGTTGTAGGAGGCTTTGCTCCCTTACAATGGATCTCTAATGCGGTTTGAATTTAGTGCCACAAAACGTTGCAGTTCACACCGCTTTTTGTGGCATAAGGCTCTCAGTCTGGAAAGCACCCTGGTTATAGCCAATTCCAAGTGCATCACATCATCAAACACAACACTGAGGTCATTCACAGAATCAAAAACTGTCTTCTACCTGTGTCTGGGAGCTGTTTGTTCTCCCAGTTTTTGGTTGTGTGGAAGCAAGGTAAGAGAGGAAAATCTGGGTAGAAGTGATTGTTTGAAAGCAAGGTTGGAGGAAATCCTGAGTAGCTTTTCCTCCTACCTTGGTTCCACACCACCACTTCTAATCAGGTTTCCCTCTGACCTTGATTCCACAAAACCAAAAATTGGGAGCACACATAGCTTCCAAACCCAGGTAGTACACAATTTTTGATTGTGTGAATGATCTCACTATGGGCTTCCCAGAGGCATCTGGTGGGCCACTATGTGAAACCAGGATGGTGGACAAGATGGGCCTCAAGCCTGATCCAGCAGGGCTGTTCTTAACACTCAATAAAATAGAATGTATCATTCAAACTTGTGTTTGGGATCATTATTATACCTTTGGCAGGGAAGGCTCTGAATATCTGCAGCACATGGCATTCACATCCCCTTTAATTGCCCTGCACCTCAATGAGGACTAGAGACACACTTATTTATTACATGGAAACAGGTTGTTCTGAAAGGTGACAAGCCCTAATGAGCAAACCAAAAGTGCCTTGGGGAGTCCCTTTGGCACCACAGCCCTGATAAAATCAGTCCAAAATCCAGGAGGAAAATCTCTTGTGCAACAAACCCTGTTGAAATGAACTGCAGCTGCATGAGATGGTGCCCAGACTCTTTTACCAGCACTTATTTTTGCTAGTAACTAATTGTTGCAGGCTGATTTCTCACTGAGATTGTGCTGAAGCGATTTTCCTCCCAAACCCTTAATAATCCTCATACTCAGCACTTCGAGGATGTAGTACATTGTCAGCCTGTGTCAGGTAAACATTAATCAAATTCATTCTCCCAATAGCTTTGGGAAGTACATTGAATAATATTGCCTTCCCTCGATTAAAGGAGAAAATGAGCCCCATTGTCTGCTGCAGTGGTGGTACCAGCATTCCTCTGACTTTTGTAGCACAGTATTGGGATCTCAGAAACCATGCCTCTTGGGTCCAAAGGGCATGTTGTTGTTCCTGGAATCAGGGCTGGCATTGCCCCAGCTATGGTGCCAGCCTCCAGAAAAGCCCATCCCCTGCCTCCAGAACTGCCAGTGTTTCAACCAGCTGTGCCTCAGCAGTGGCTTGATAACTGGCCAGTGATAACAAGGGACAGCGATAACAAGTGCTAGTCGACAAGTGATAACAGTTGATCTCCTAATTCCCGTATATCAAGCTGATTATTATTATCTATGTGCAGTGTACTTTATAAAGAAGAAGGTGACAGGACTCTGCCTGCCCCAAGAGTGAGCAATCTAGATAGCCAAGTAAGCCGATTGGTTCATGGGGGCCAGCTGGCCATTACTGGTCAGCTGACCCAGTAAAAGCTGAGATGGCACCTTTGCACTGTGATCCTTAGTATGCTAGGTTTGGAAAGGAAAGAGAGCACTGATAGTGCAGGATCCTGACTGCTGCCATGGGCTCTTTTCTGAGAGTCTGCTCCTACCCAGGAACATAGGAAGCTGCCATATACTGAGTCAGACCATTGGTCTATCTAGCCCAGTATTGTCTTCACAGACTGGCAGCAGCTCCTCCAAGGTTGCAGGCAGGAATCTCTCTCAGCCCCTGTCTTAGAGAAGCCAGGGAAAGAACTTGGAGCCTAGATGCTCTTCCCAGAGCGGCTTCATCCCCTGAGGGGAATACCTTGCAGTGTTCACACATCAAGTCTCCCATTCAGATGCAACCAGGGCAGACCCTGCTTAGCTATGTGGAGAAGTCATGCCTGCTACCACAAGACCAGCTCTCCTCTCCTCCCTGCTCAGCAACTTCTCCTCTGTGCACCCCTGAGTCAGATTCTTCCTCCTGATGTTCTGGAACCACATTTGTGTTGGGAAGCGACTTGGGAGGGGATTTGAAGCAGACTAGTCGTAGGAGGGCAATTCATACTCTCTCTCTCTCACCCCCTCCCACTTCTGATGCTGCTTTTCTTGGCTGTTAGGTGTGTTTGTTACATGTACAGGTAGTTTCCCCCAAAGACAGGGGTTGTTGAAAAGCAAATAGAGGTTTTCCCTTCTCCTCTCATCTCCAGTTCAAAGAAACCTTTATTTATTTCATTTTCTTATGTTATTATACATTTAATATTCTGCTCTTCCTCCAAGGAGACCAGAGCAGTGTACTACATACTTAAGTTTCTCCTCACAACAACCCTGTGAAGTAGGTTAGTTTGAGAGAGAAGTGACTGGCCCAGAGTCACCCGGCAAGTTTCAAGGCTGAACAGGGATTTGAACTCGGGTCTCCCCAGTCCTAGTCCGGCATGCTAGCCACTACACCATGCTGGCTCCCACATACTTTAGTTCAGGGGCTCCCAAATTTGGGTCCCCAGATGTTGCTGGACTACAACTCCCATCATCCCTTGCTGGGATGATGGGAGCAGTAACGGAGACCCATGTTCAGGGACCCGTGTTACTGAAACGGTCAACAGCCTTGATAAAGTCTTTGACAAAATAGGGTGGGGTGGACATCGGCCCACGCTTTGCCCCATAAAAGCCCTCGGCAATGTCAGTTACAATCCCAGTCCCTTCCTCCCCACCCCCCACATCAGGTTTTCACCCTCCGGTATGTTTTATTAGCTATTATTACTGCATATTACTTATTTATAGAGAGCGGCACATAGAAGCCGATGCTTTACAAGCATATAAAAAGCCTGCCTTGAGGAACTGAAGATTTGATTTAAGGGTGGAACAAATTGTGGAAGGGGGAGGGGGAAAGGGGGGGGGTGATCCTAATTCACATCTGCAGATCTGGCACTGTCTTCTGCAGATCTATGCATCAACATCCAAGTTCAGCATTTAAAAATCGTGTTGAATTAAAACAATACCAAACCACCCTGCGTTGACACTTCTGAGTCATTATCCAGTTTCGGAGATCAGTTTCAGTTTCCTACACATTTAGAATCCTGGTTTTAAAAAAATTTCTCTTTCTCAAGGGAAACTTTAAATGTTTATTATTTTATCTTGTTTGCTGGAAAAAGTAGAAATGGGATAAACTGGCCCACCCAGGAATTTAATTTAATCTAAATATTGTATTGGGTGGCTGTCCTCTTCATGGCGGAATGGTTTTCATGCTGTTTTAAATTAATATTTAAATACTTCCCCCCACCCCATTATTGCATGATTGTTTTGTGCTCTTTTTCTTTGCTTTGCTTTTTTTAAAAAAAACCCTTGATTAGTTTAATAGAAAGGCAGGATAAACACTTGCAATAAACAAACAGATAAATGTACTAACACTTTGTTAACAGCTTAGATTTATTTATGGGGCGGCTTAGCAAACCTCCCCACTCCCCCCAAAAACTACTCTACCTGCGTTACTCAACAAAACAATTAATATCCACCCTGATGCAAACTTACCAACAGGGCAGGAAAAAAAATATCTAACATATGTTTTAGATAAATGGGAGGAGAGCTGGTCTTGTGGTAGGAAGCGTGATTTGTCCCCTTTGATAAGCAGGGCCCACCCTGGTTTGCATTTGAATGGGAGACTACATGTGTAAGGTAAGAAATTCCCCTCAGGGGATGGAGCTGCTCTGGAAAGAGCAGAAGGTTCCAAGTTCCCTCCCTGGCAGCATCTCCAAGATCGGGCTGCGAGAGATTCCTGCCTGCAAGCTTGGAGAAGCCACTGCCAGTCTGTGTGGACAATACTGAGCTAGATGGACCAATGGTCTGACTCGGTATAAGGCAGCTTCTATGTTCCTAAACATTATTGCGCACACACACACTTTATATTTTATATAACACCGTAAAATATGAAGCCCTAAACAGCTTAGGCCCAGGGTATTTAAGAGGACACCTAATGGCTCAGCAGGGATATGACTTGATTAACAAGCTAGAGGTTGCCGGTTCGAGGTATGTTTCCCAGACTAGAGGAAAGACCTCTATCGGGCAGCAGCGATCTAGGAAGATGCTGAAAGGCATCATCTCATACTGTGTGGGAGGAGGCAATGGTCAACCCCTCCTGTATTCTACCAAAGACAACCACAGGGCTCTGTGGGTGCCAGGAGTCCACATCGACTTGACAGCGCAACTTTACCTTCTTTGTTATGAGCCCTGCCACCCACTGAGATCAGCTGGGGAGATCCTCTGCAGTTGCCTCTGGCTTATTGGTGCCTGCTTAGGGATGGGCCTTCTCTGTTGCCACCCCAAGGTTTCGAATGCACTCCTGGCCAAAATAAGATTGCTCCCCATCTCTGACAGCTTCCAAACATACTCTTACGACACACTTAGTCACCCAAGCTTTTAATTAGGTTTGCAAATGGTGCATTTGTTTTTAAACAGGCTGCCCTGGTGTTTAAATGTGTCTGTTACATTCGTTGTAAGCTGCCCAGAGAGGTGAGCTTGGGGTGGTATACAAATATACAAAATAATAATAATCACCACCACCACCGTTGGCGGCCCTGGAAACTGATGGCATTGCTTCCTCAGCTATAAGCTTATGTGAAGAGCTGGGGCAGGGAGGAGGGGTGGCGGCAGGGGCCCGTGAGCCTTGTGCTCTCCCCCCACCCCCAGTCAGGCGGTTTGACCTTGGCTGTCAGATTTGGGAGTCCTGACTGTAGGACCTGTGGTGTTTTTAGTAAATCCATTCCTTGATCCAGGCCAGCTTTTGAATGGGGCTTTACTTACTTGCATTCCAGTCCTGGAGTAGAGGCGGGGCTAACAAGCAGCCAGCAGTAGGGATGGGCACGGAATGGGCTGGCCTGGTTCGGATCCCCCTCGAACCCCCCTAGTTCAGTTCGATTCAGTCCTGGGGGTGGTGGTGGTTTCTCAGTCCAATTTAGATTAAAAATATATATTGTTTACCTTTACTACCCTCAGGGGAGTTCCTGGAGGCAGCGGGAGGGGGGGCACACAGAGGCCAAGTGTGTGAGCGCGTGGTCTCCGTAATGGCCACCACACCACCGGGTGAAGGCCAAAAAACCAGCTGAAGAGAGGCCAAATCGGCTGAGGGGGGCATGAGGAAGGCCAGCAGCGGGAGGCCAGTTTCCGCAGACACGCCCCCCCCCGCACTGCCTCCAGGAACTCCCCCAAGGAAAGTAAAGGTTAAAAAAAAATTAAACTAAAATGGTCCGCGAACCATCGGGGTTATTCGGTCTGGGGTCAGACTGAACAGGGAGTGGTTCGGTTTGACCCCGAACTGTAGAACCGAACCGATTCAACGTTGAACCTGTTTGATGTCAAACCTGTTTGCACACTCCTAGCCAGCAGCAACAGCCCTGAAAAGCCGTCTGCACTTGCCTCTCTGTACATATCATCTATTTCAATAAACCATTAATATTCCTGATTCGACTCCACAGCCTTGTCCTTGCATCCCACAACTCTTTCTTCTGGATTCTACAGGACTTGGTTCCTTCCTACTTGCCGCAGCTGTTCTCTCTAGGATACAGCACGTAGGCCTCCGCAGGTCTGGCAGTCTCAGTAGCCAAACAAGTCCAGCAAGATTCCATGGAGCCGGTCGCTTCCCACTGGAGCCCTGAAACTCATATTTCCTCCTGCTTGTCAGGGTCTAATGACAGGTTGCATAAGGTCTGGAGAAGAGGAAAAGAATGCTTTCCATGCCTCTGTGGGATCAGCACCTGCAGCGAGATTTTTGCTCTCTGCCTCTGCTCCGGCTTTTGCGCCTTCGATTTAAGACAGCCCTCAAAGAGTTCACATTGACTCCACTAGTACTTGCATAGCTTGCTTGATTCGGCTGAAAATACTGATGCGGCTTCATGTTCTCCATGGGTCCACTTACTGCTGAATCCCCTCACAGCCCCGAAATGGAGAGCAGAAGTGCAACTTTCTGGGGAAGAGCTGTAGATCATTGGATGAGCATCTGCTTTGCAGACCAAAGTCTCTGGTTCAGTCTCTGGCATCTCCAGGTAGGGCTGGGTCAGACTCATGCTTGAAACCCTGGAGAGCCATGCTGCCAGTCTGTGCAGACAGTTTGGAGCTGAACTGCAGCTCCCTATATAACTTGTGAGCATGCACACCCTTTTCACACGTGCAAATAGGGGACATTCTTGCAATGCCGGAGTTCTCCTCTCAAGTAAAGTTGTGCCATCGGGTTGTATCGACTCCTGGTGACCACAGAGCCTTGTGGTTGTCTTTGGGAGTATACAAGAGGGGTTTACCATTGCCTCTTCCTATGCAGTCTGAGATGATGCCTTTCAGCCTCTTCCTATATCGCTGCTGCCCAATATAGGTGTTTCCCATAGTCTGGGAAACATACCAGTGGGGATTCGAACCAGCTACCTCTTGCTCCCTAAGCCTCCTCCAAATTCTCAAGACTCTCTCTATCTGATGTATTCCTTTGCAGCAACCTGCCCTCCACTGATGGAAAAGCCAAAATGTTGTTGTTATTATCATTTTACATTTTCTATCTTGCTCTTCCTCCAAGGAGCCCAGAGCGGTGTACTACATACTTGAGTTGCTCCTCACAACAACCCTGTGAAGTAGGTCAGGCTGAGAGAGAAGTGACTGGCCCAGAGTCACCCAGCAAGTCTCATGGCTGAATGGGGATTTGACTCGGGTCTCCTCGGTCCTAGTCCAGCACTCTAACCACTACACCACATTGGTGCTGAAGATATACTAGGAAAACCTAATTGCCCTGCTCTAGGCTATCAGCCATTCAAAATAAGCCTCAGAGGCGGGCATAATCAGCACGGGGATGAAGCATGCATGAATGTGCACCAAAAACAAGATGCCCCCCCCCCTGCTAGAGACCCAGGGAAAGGGACAGGATAGAGCAAGTCAACTCTAGCTCCTCACTCTAACACAGGTTTAATAAGGCATTCCCCAAAGGTAAACCTTTGGACCAATAAGGGGCAGCTATGTTCAAAGGGCAGGTGCCAGAAACTGGGACAGTTCAGAAGAAGTCCCAGAAGAAGAAGTCCCAGTTCAGAAGAAGAAACTGGGACAAACTGGGACAGTTCAGAAGAGGGTTTCCCAACCTCAGATTCCCAGCTGTAGTTGGACTACAGCTCCCATCATCCCCAGTCTTCAGCCACTGTAGCTGGCTGGGGATGATGTCAGTTGTAGCCCAATAACATCTGGGTAGGAATGTGCAAGAATAGAAAATCTCAATTTGATTCGAGTTTTGATTCAAACATGTTTTGATTCAAACACAAATCAAATCTTCCCTAAACAGGCTGATTTGATTCAGACTTGATTTGATTTGAATCAAATCTGAATCGATTTGACCTGGGTGAGGGGAGGGAGGGGGAGGAGACCTGTAGTGTGTGTGGGGGGAAATCGACCTGTATTGATCCCCTGCTGAATCGATCCCCTACTAACTGAGCAAAGAAGCATCTTTTGAAAGTGGCGATTCTCTTTATTTAGCAGCAGGGGGAGAGCAACTGGCCCTATCCATCCCCGGCACAGCATCCCTCCAATGGCTGTTGCTGGTGTTTACCTTATGTTTCTTTTTTCCTTTTCTTTTCAGATGGTGAGCCCTTTGGGGATAGGGAGCCAAACCACTTCGGAAACTTTAATTGAAAAGCAGTATATAAATATTTGTTGTATTGTATCATATTGTATGGGGTGAGGAATTTATTCAACTTGCAGGGGAGAGGGAGCGTGAGGAGAACTTTCTTTCCACCTTTTTTCTTAAAAAGAAAGAGGTGCTGGGGCGCCAGGAAATTACCTTTGCTGGCAGAGCCTGCAGGGAGGCGGGGGAGACAGCGACCCGACCCCCTATCCCCCTGCATTGCACCACCCACTGCCTTTAAAAACAAGAGGCTCTGAGGCTCCTTTGAACCGCTCCTGGGAGCGGTAACTGCAGAGCATATAGCAGCAGGAAATGGCATCCCTCCTCACAGCCTGCTGACTGCTCACACAGGGCTATCCCCTCAAATGGCCTCTGTGCACGCACTGGGAGGCCATTTAAAGGGGATTGGCTGAGCTGCCCTGATGTCAGAGAGATGGGGCAGGCAGAAGAATCTCTGGATGCTATTGGCTGCGCTGCTCAGATCCTGCCAAACAACTGTGCAGGCACAATAGAAGAAAAGAGGAGCTTGGGACCCAAAAATAGGGTTGCTATGCCCTCTGGAATTCCGGGTATCACCCTGTTTTTAAGCACCTCACCTGGATTGCTTAGGCCATCCGGATTGCCTCAGATTTCAGCTTTCTTTCTTTTTCTTTCTTTCAAAAACTAAGCTCTAGCCCTTCTGGAAGTGGAGTTATGGAGCAAAGCGTGCAGTCACTATTCTGCTCAACTGCTTGACTTGGATTAAAAGAGGTATTGCTGAGCAGGTTTCACTTTCACAAGTACAGTAATCCCCTGAGGAATGCTGCCTTTGTTTATCAACTGGGGATCTCTATCTGGCAGTTGAGAGGATAGCTTGCTTTTGATGTGAATCACTATCTGCCAACCAGGCTGTGTATTGTAATGTTTAAGAACTTTCTTGGCTTTACGTTCAATGCATGCCTACTTACTGATTGGTTTCAATCAGATCTTCAGTCAAATAAGTGTGTACAGAATTGCAGCCTTAATTAAAAAGCTGTGCCTTTTTTTGTTCTGTTGCTGCTGTCAATATGTCAAGAGAAATAGTCAGGCAAAGATATCTTCCCCAACTATTGTTGGTAGATATCCAGAGCAAATCCAAGTCAACTGGAAAGTGCAACTGCTAAATTGCATATGCAAATTATTTGCAAGCCAATTAACATAATATGCAAATTAGGCATCTGGATTTGGAGAGCCAGAATATGGCAACTCTACCCGAAAAGAAGCCCTTCTGTCTCTTAATGATGGATTTTACAGAACTACATAACATGTACTTGTTTGGCCCTTAGTTAGGACATTTGTAGGTGGGTGGTATTCTTGCCTCCCTTCCCCCACCCAGTCTCTGGAGAAAAAAACACAGAAAAGAACCCAGAGGATGTGCCAAAGGAAACACTGAAAGCCATCTTCCCACCCTTGACAGCTGGTTGTGGTTTGGGTCACAGAGGGAGTTAACAGGAGGGGTCAGTTCGCTGACATGTAGAGAGTGCTTGTTGCCAGCTCAGAGAAAACGGTGGGTGGAGGAAGTCATAAAATTTATACTACGGATGTCCAAACTGCTACGACCCTCTATACCTTTTGAAATAATCTGCTGCTGAGCAATGGCTATTAATGCAGCATTTCCACCTATATGTCCCCACCCCCCACCCCCCCACACCAAAAAAAGGTCAACTTTGTTTTTCTTCTAGCAATTGCAATGGATAAAGACGGCTGCTATTTCCATGCCCAAACCAGGGCTCTTAACCAGGGGTTTTCCAGCTTGGGTTTCAAGATTACCATCAAAGTACAAGCAACATGGCTTTCGAACGACCCTCTGAAATTCACAGCACATGGGAGGAGGTCCTAGGGATCCTGATGGAGGTAATTTCCCGCCATAGATAGGAACATAGGAAACTGCCTTATACAGAGTCAGACCATCGGTCTATCTAGCTCAGTATTGTCTACCCAGACTGGCAGCGGCTTCTCCAAGGTTGCAGGCAGGAATCTCTCTCAGCCCTGTCTTGGAGATGCCAGGGAGGGAACTTGAAAGTTTTTAGTTAAAATAAAAAATAAAAAAAATTCTATACTGCCCAAACTTTCGTCTCTGGGCAGTTAACATAAAAACAATTAAAACACATATAAAAGTTAAAATAATGCAACAATTAAAAACCAGCCATAAAATTAAAAACAGACAGTTTTAAAAAGCTGGGAAAGCTTGCGGGGAAAGATGGGTTTTCAGGTGTTTTTAAAAAAATTGCCAGAGATGGGGAGGATCGTATCTCAGCAGGGAGCACATTCCACAATCTCGGGGTAGCTACCGAGAAGGCCCATCTCTGTATAGCCACCAAACATGTTGGCAGCAACTGAAGATGGACCTCCTCAAGTTACCTCAATGGGCGGGGCGGTGGGGCTCATAGCGAAGAAGACGCTCTCTTAAAAAAAATTTAAAATTCAGCACCGGCCAGTGGCCGCAGTAGTAGCGAGGGTGGCCACTGCTCCCTCCGAAATGGCCCTCAGCCACCTGCCGCCTGGCTGGACTCTCATGTGGGGGGCAAAAGGGATGGAGGAAGGAATCCCCGCCTCTGCTGACACCACCACCACCCTTGTTAGTGCTGCGGCCACCAACTGGTGCTTTCCAAAAGGTAATTTTTTAAAAAACTAAGGACTCCCCCCACCCCCCTGCAGCCCTGCTGAAGGGGAATCCATCTCCGGGGACAGAGAGGGTTGGCAAATCTTTCTTTGCCTATGGGTGGCAAAAAGCTTAATCCACCCTTGGATGCCAGGGCAGGAACCTGGACCGACCCAGAGTGGCCCCATCCCCGGAGGGGAATATCTTCCAGTGCTCACCTGTAGTCTCCCATTCAAATGCAAACCAGGGCAGAGCCTGCTTAGCAAAGGGGACAATTCATACTTGCTACCAAAAGACCAGCTCTCTTCCCATCTGGAAACAAGATGGCCTTCAAAGTAGAAGCAACCGCCCTTTAGATCTTCTGTGCTGACAGTCCATAAAATTGTGTACTAACCAGTACACACAATTCTCAGAGCATGAGAGGGGGTCCTCAGTTATGCTGATGGGATCTTTCCCCTCATCTTGAAAACGGATGGCCATCATGCACATTAACAAAGAATAACAAGTAACTTTATTTATTGGCCGCCCCATCCCAATTGTTCACTGGGCCGCTCACATTATAAGCACCTCCTCCTGACAATAGTATCCCGAAAAAGTATGGTCAAACAAGACTGATTTCCAAGACTGGTAATCAAATACTATCACATGAATTTCAGTCTCAACTCTTAATATGACTGGGGTTGAAAAAAGCGGAAAGAAGGTTAAATAAGTTCCACTTAGAGCAACTTGTTGGATGAGAGGCTCAGCGAAACTGATTAGGGGTATGCATTGAATGAAGTGCACATGTGCTTGTATGTGCCCCACTTCCCGCCCCCCCCCCAGGTGCTCCACAATAGGGGATATGGGCTGGTTTGGGTCCCATTATACCCTATGAGAAAAATAATTAAAAATATTTCAAATACTCATAAAAAATCATAGGGGTGTCCTAATGCTTCGGGGTTTGGGTGGTTGTTGGCACTCATGGGTTCTCCACAATAGGGAATAATTGGCTGGTTCGAGTCCCATTATACCCTATGAGAAAAATATATAAATAAATTTCAAAATTCATTAAAAATCATACAAGTGTCTGATTGCTTTGGGGTTTTGATGGCAGGTACCCAAGGGTGCCAGCTACCACCCCACCCACCTTTTGAGGTTCAAACTCAAGCCGAACCAGAGGGTGGTTCGAGCAAAACCAAAACTGAACCACTCCCTCCTGGTTCGAACCCGGTTCGAATTCGAACCGAACCAGGCAAACCAGTTTTATGCACATCCCTATTCGAACCAGTACACCACACAGCCTCTCTTACCACCAATAAGGACCAGAAAGGAAGACATCCAGTAACAGAGCCTCTGCTTTGCATGTAGAAGATCCCAGGTTCCCACACTAGAGAAGAGCTGCCACAGTCAGTGTGGACAATCCTGAGCTAGACAGACCAAAGTTTGGCCTCTGAGTATGGTAGCTTCTTGTGTGCAGTGCTGGGTGTGAATGATGCTGCTTTCTTGCTCATCAGCACTCCCCGCTAGGTACAAATAGGGCTGTGTTAGCCAAGGAGTGTCAGCACGCCTTTCTATGAATGAATCGCTCCCCATGTGGACCATCTGACAAAACACACAGACAGTGAGTCTGGCTCAGAATGAAACAGCCCCAGCCCTCGTTTTGAAACGCTGCCGTCCGAGTGACCTACATACTAGACAATTGTGCAGCCACATCCCTCGATCAATGTATGTCAGGTCACAGTACCTATGACTGAGGGAGGCAGATCTGACCTTTCGCAGGATGAACTGGCACTGAGCTTTTGACTGCTTTCCCAGGGGCTGCTCGGTTCAACGGATGCCTTCCCCAGAGTACAGCTCTTCATGTCCAGCCTTCCACATTTCACAACTTCTACCCCATCTCCAGGTCTTCGGGGATCACTGCAGCAAGCTAGCTAGTTTGGTTATCCCAGGAAGCCTGCCTGATCAAACCCAGAGCTTTCCCAGAGAGCAGGCCTTTCCCAGCAGGGTTTTCTATGAGGCTTTACTGCAAGTTTGAAGTTGCCCAAAACCGACGCAAAAAGGGGATTTATTTATTTTTAGCCCAAGATATAAATCAGGCTACACTCTAACATGTGAAGAAAAACCCAAATTGGGTGTGAAGTGCTTCCTAATAGCGAATCCAGGGTAAATTTGACAGATATGTGAACACACACCTCTATTCCAGAGGAGAAGTGAGCTAAAAGCCCTGTGTGAAAAACTCCCTGGTCTTGTAGTGTTGATTCACTCAGTCACTGTAGCTTTCACTTATAAAAATTAAGTGCCTAGTCCTCATTATAACTTTATTTTGTGATCTCCAATCGTAGTGATCTGGGATCAATAGGGGAAGCAAAATTCAGAATGGTGGAGCAGCCATTGAGGGTGCTCCTAAGTTGTTTTACCGATGTATAAAAGCCAAACCAATCTTCCGGGTTGCCTCAGAAATTACCATCGCCATTTGAGTGCTGTCCCAAGGCATTCCTGAAAGAAAACCAACTGTGTAAAGCACTACCAAACTGCCTATTGCATGGAGAAAGGATACAATGAACCCATATTAATGTACAAATGGAAAGCTTAGGCAAAGAAGAGGTGAATTAAGAAAGGGATTTGAACCCAAGACCCGCTGACCAATTCATGCTGTGCATACAAGTAGTCGTAGGGATGAGCATAGCTGTAACTGTGCCTAGATTGAAAGTTCATGGGAACCCCAAATAAATCCAAGGTGCCAATGGCACATTCATGTATATGTTCACATAATGGTCTTTTCAGCTGAACATGAAGCAGGTGCATATAACCATAGACCAAGTTGCCTTCCAACCTCAGAGACAGCAAAGCTGAGCAGCACAATTTGTCGATGTCGCATCTGCGGCTTGTAGATGCTCCGAAGCATTTCCTGTATGCTTCTTTCCCACTTCATCCCCAATCCAATACCATCCAATAACTTGTTTGTATCCTTCTAATCAGGTAGATGGAACACACAAATTATAAATAACATACCATAGGAAGCTGCCTGATATTGAGTCAGACCATTGGTCCACCTCGCTCAGTATTGTCTACACAGACTGGCAGCAGCTTCTCCAGGGCTGCAAGCAGGAGTTTCTCTCAGCCCTATCTTTCAGATGCTGCCAGGAAGGGAACTTGGAACCTTCTGCACGCATGGATCCAGATGCTCTTCCCAGAGAAGCACCATCCCTTAAGGGGAATATCTTGCAGTGCTCACACATGTAGTCTCCCATTCAAATGCAAACCAGGGCAGACCCTGCTTAGCAAAGGGGGCAATCTGTGCTTGCTTCCACAAGACCAGCTCTCCAACCTGGTCTGATAAAATAAAATAAAATAAAATAAAATAAAATAAAATAAAATAAAATAAAATAAAATAAGTACCGTCACTGAACAATGAGAACCGGTCAATACGCCTGCAACAGGATGTGTACACTAACTGTTGTACCCAGTGCTGTAGCAGCTCTCACCTGCCACCTGGCACTGGGCAGAAATGTCACTGATTCCAATAGAGCTGGTTTCTATAAGAAAAGACAGTGCTAAGGCTGAGTGCCTTGTGAGGGGTGCAGGAAGGAGTAAGAAGAGTCATTGCAGGTGAAGCTCGCCGTGCTAGTCGTTACAGCTGCATCCGGGTTTCTGTTTCAAGTGCTTTGACAAATCCCTGGCTGTCTCACCAGCTGCTCTTGAGAGTGAAACGGTTGTGGTTTCGGAACGTAGGCACCCACTCTCTGAAAACGGAAAACAGCCCACGCTGCTTTTAAGGAGAAAGAGCAGCTCTGCTTAGGGGGGCTTGTTTCTCAAACACGTCAACTGGATTGTGGAGAAGAAGCTTGAGGAGGTAAAATCGGGTTGGATCAGCTGCTGCCTCTCACCTGCACAAGGCCACCGGCATGGAGCGGAGGGGAGGGAGGGCAAACTTGCCCCCTACCATCTCCGAAGTTCTGAATGTCCACACGGGAACATAAGGGTTATTTTTTTAAAAAAAAATATAGTCTTCAATCACAGAATTTGACAAAGGAATATTGGAAGCTGCCTTATACTGAGAGAGACCATTAGTCTATCTAGCTCAGTATTGTCTACACCAGGGGTTCTCCACAGGGGGTATTAATACTCCTAGGGGTACTTGACAGGCTCCCAGGGGATACTCAGAGCCCTCCTACCTCCCCATGCTGCAGCCCCACTATTTGTTCCCCCTCCTCAGATGGGGCTTGAAGCCAACACATCCTCAGCGCTATGTCCACTGCAGAAGGGGAGGAAGGCGTGTGAAGACACTCCCCCTTCTCTGCCCTGATTGGCTGGCTATGTGCTGAAGCTCAGCATACCCCTCCCCTCAGTCTGACTGACAGGCTTCAGAAAATCAGAATGGAGTCTTCCCAATGAAATGCATAAGTACGTGTCCCATTAATTTCAATAGGACTGCTTACGAGTGGATGTGAGCCAGTGACTGTAGCAGCCTTTCCGAGCGGATGTTTGTGATGGAAGGGTAAAGGTGAAGTGTGCCGTCGAGTCGATGTTGACCCCTGGCGACCACAGAGCCCTGCGGTTGTCTTCACTTGCAAAAACAAATAAATAAATTGGGAACTCCTGGTCCACACTGACTGGCAGTGACTCTCCAAGGTATCAGGCAAGGGCCTTTTCCAGGCCTCTCGACCACCCACCTGCATGTTAAAAGCCCAGTGTGACTCGCCTGGTAGGTAAAGCAGAGCCACCACAAGGCGGGGAAGAGCAGTAGCAGGCAGGTGAGGTGGCACCCATGGGCAGTGGAGATGGGGAACGTTTGGCCATTGCCTTGCCTTGGCAAGCCAGCCCTGTGTGGGTGGCGCAGGTGGTCCTTTGCAATCTCCACATGCCCCCCCACAACACACACACTCTGTGTCGTAACAGCAGGCATCTGGCGAGTTTCCTAAGAAAAGCCCATCCAGACCTTCTATGGCTGATCTTGCAAGCCTTTCCCCTTTGCACAGGTCTGGGTTTCCCAGCCTGATCGGCCTGTTTCTGCTCTCGGAGCCTGCCCTCCTCCCTGCCCCTAGAGCCAAGTTCCTCCTCGGCAGCATTGCCCAGAAGAGTCGGCAGTGGGCAAGGCGGACGCCCCCTTGCCCAGCATCTCTCTGTGCCGCCAGGCCAGGGGGCATGGCCTTCCTTCCCGGGCGTCACGGTGTCAGAAGGGAGAAATGTCAGCACCCGGGTTATTCCGACTGACTCTGCAGAGCCCGGCTGGCCTCTTGCAGTCCGAGGCTGTCACCACGGAGTCGCTCACACTTTCTGCGGGTGACAGTTGCCAACAGAAGCCTTACAGCTGACCCCCCCCCCAATGCGCCACCGATGCCTTTTCCTTCTAAGAAATAATTCTTGAGAGCTAGAGAGGATCAAAGGCTGCTGCGGATCATCTCACAACACACCTGTGGTGAGGAATCAATACATTATCAATACTTAAAAAATTCTGAGTTTATTTTCAGTTAGGAGGCTGTGAAGTTAAAGTAAATATATTTGCATATTTATAAAATCTCTCTCTCTCTCCCTCTCTCTCTCTCCACACATACACACACCCTAACCCCCACTGGTCAGGGGTGTAGCTAGGGGATAGCGGGGTTGTGTTCGCCCCTCTCTCTGGCAGCCCCTCGGAATGAGGGGGATAATGAAGAAAATAGGGAGGGGTGGAGCTGGGGGCCCCCTCAGGAGCTGGGGCCCCCGGGTTCTTTGAACCCATTTGCTCAGTTATAGCTACACCCTTGCACACCACACATACATGCACGCACACACACGCGCGCACAGACACCCATTTCTGTCGAATGAGGTGTGAAATAACACAAACTTTCATAAGTCAAAGCGATCGCTGCTTGCTAGAAGGAAATATTTTCTGTTTCATTCTCTGTTGCAGTATGAGACACCTAATGGCATCGTGGGGAAATGACTTGACTAGCAAGCCAGAGGTTGCTGGTTCGAATCCCCGCTGGTATGTTTCCCAGAATATGGGAAACACCTCTATTGGGCAGCAGCGATATAGGAAGAGGCTGAAAGGCATCATTTCATACTGCGTGGGAGATGGCAATGGTCAACCCCTCCTGTATTCTACCAAAGAAAAACCACAGGGCTCTGTGGTCACTTGGAGCCTCGCGGCTCCAGGTTTAAAAGTTTACCTTTGCGATTCCGAGTGATCTCCACCAATTCATCAACTCAAGCCCAAGTGGCTTTGTCTCCCCTGGGCTGCACAGCTCCAGCCCTCCTGCACATGTTGGACTAGAACTCCCCAAATCCTTGGCTCTTGGCCACAGTGGCGGGGGACAATGGGAGTTGTCGTTCCACAGCAGCTGGAGGACCCAAGTTGTGCAGCCCTGGCCTCCCCATGCAGGCCTGCAGCCTCAGTCGCCCCCAGTCTCCCCTTTGGGTGGTAATTTCAAAATGCATCAGGGATTTTACATTCCAAGGCAATTGGAGGAGGACGGCCGGACGGGGCCCTTGCAGCTGCACGCTGGAGAGTCTGAGATCCTGGCACTCGGCATGCGCTGAGCTTCACCTTCCTGTACAAGGTCAAGATGGCTATTCTTAGTACTGCCACCTGCCAGAAACCAAAAGTCGTAACCTGCAGTTCTCATAAAGGAGCTTCCTCTGAGCCAGTTTCCACTGAAACCCATTCTAGAGGGCCAGGCCGCTGGCTAGCTTTCCCACCTGAAGAGCAGCCTCCTGCCTGGCATGTCCCCTTGGGCAGAACACAACAAAGAGGTCAGGATATGACCCTCATTTTCAAGCTTCCTATTATCCTTTTGCTTTATGTGGCCAGCCCTTCTGCTAACTTGGAGTCCAGGGGAAAGTGAAAAGGAGGGAGAGAAACGTCTCTCTGCACTCCAAGGTCACTTCCCCAGAATCAGAATGTGAGAGCGGGAAGGGACCTCGGGGGCCATCTAGTCCTGCCCCCCTGCTCGGTGCAGGAAACTGCTGCCCCATTCCTGACAGATGCCTTTGCTTGAAAACCTTCAGTGAAGGAATGCCTGGAGCCACCACTGCGTGAGGCAGGCTGTTCCATGGACCAGGCGCTCACACCAGTGATGCAGCAGTGAGCTAAGCGCTGATCGCGGGGTGGGGAGAGGAAGCCACTAGGTATCCCACAATGCACCACATGAGCAGCATAGTGCATTGGGGAATCTCTGAGCTGCCTGGTTGCTCCTCCCCGCACCCCAGATTTATAGTTTAAATGGCTGCAGGCAGCCCAAGATTTGCTGCTGAAGGCCCTGAGCGGCACATAGCCACGGAGTGAGGTGGGTGGCACGTGCTTGTCTTCCGACCTCATTTTGTGCCTGGTAGCGGATCAGGGCTATCCAGCAGAGCAGCTGGACTGGGAGGGCTCCCATGGGGCAGATAACGCGAGGATTCATCCTCTCCTACCTGGGGACCTCGTGTCGTGAGGATGGTCTCAGTCTCGGATGTTTAGAGATACCCTGACATGCTCGTCTCAGTTTCAGCTAAGAGAAATTTCGGCTCCAACCCTAATGTAAACAAACTCTGTCGAAAAGTGTCGTGTTTGAGGGAAGCTGTGTTGACATCAAAAGTGTCAAATGAGTGGGGGGGGGGGTCCCAAAGGAGGCAGCGTGGTCGCCTCCCCTTTCTCCAGAACCGCCCGAGAACCATGCCGCTTGCAGGCTGGACAGGCGTGTCCTACCCAAGTAATTATTGGGCAAACTAGACTAATGGCTGACATGACTCACAGTTCAAATATGCCCAGTAGAACCTGCATCACCCCGACTGCAGACACGGAAGCAACAGTGCTCCTGGGGAGAATCAGCCGTATTACTACGAGCAATGCCACCGTTATTCCCATTTGCAACAAGGGGAAGACCTACAGTAATACTGGTAGTACAAGTGCTTGCTACTGCCAGTTCCATAGTGGGATGCTGCAGCTTGTGGCTTCCGGGTCTACAGCAGTGTTGCAGCACGTTCTAATGGACGCGATAGAGCTGTGCACCATGTCAGCCATTGGACTCGTTTACATGATCAGTCATTGGATAGGACGAGCATCCTACCCAAGTCTAGGAGCTGTGCAAGCTCCCATTTTGTGACCGCGTGCTTATAAAAAGCATGGTAGGAGGGGGGGAGGGATTGTCTGCAAGGCTTGTGCTGGGTAGGAGGGCTTTCCCTCCTACTTTATTAAACATCTGAGTAAAGCTGCTGGGTAGGGCGGCTAGGACGAAACCCTCCTACCCAGTGGGAAGCTTGCTGACAATTTCTGCCAGCGCCTTCCCCCGTGTTTTCCCCTCACATACTCTCTCTTCCCCACCTCCTACCTTACATTTTGCTTGCACACAATTGGAAAATGGGAACACGTCCGGCTCTCAAATTTGGGTAGGATGCTTGTCCCACCCAATTAATGATTGTGGGAACTGGCTGACTGTCTCTGACCTGGCCGGGCTATACCCCAATGTCCCTTGAGAAGGGATAGGGAGTTCTGGCAGGTGCTCTCCTGGCTCAGGTGGAGCCTGTGCTTCTTGTCCACCATGACTCTCCCCGCAACATTGGGGAGAGTGAGACAGAGTCGCCCTGGGCCATCAACATGTAGCACATTTGCGAGAAGAATGCTGTAGACCAGGGGCAGGCAATGCACATGCAGCTCTCCAGTTGTTACATAGGAACATAGGAAGCTGCCATATACTGAGTCAGACCATTGGCCTGTCTAGCTCAGTATTGTCTTCACAGACTGGCAGCGGCTTCTCCAAGGTTGCAGGCAGGAATCACTTGCTTGCTGAACTACAACTCCCATCATCCCCAGTGCTAATACATTGTGATTGGGGGTGATGGGAGTTGTAGTTCAGCAACAGCTGGAGAGCCACACACTGCCTACCCCTGCTGTAGATGTTGATCTCCCCATGGCAATTTTTCCGACCATGGACCAAGTCTACTGGACGCTGTGCCAATTAACGCTGCTCCCAAGGAAGTCCCTTCACCTGCCATGCAAAAGAGGGCGAAGTGGTGGGCTCCAAGCTGCCGAGTGAGTCAGTGGCAGCACTGGGGCTTGGGAGACGGAAGCTAGATGGATTCGCTTCTGGCTGTGTTCAGCCTGTAGTGTGTCAGTTAATATCATCTTGTTCTCTGGTGCATCTCGGATTTTCTTGACACAAATTGCTGCATTGGCAGAAAGGGGCATTTGTTTCAAAGTTCAGCACATTATACACACAGTTGGAGCAGTTGAGTAACTGGAAAAATCAACTTAGCATTGCCTCACTGGGGAGGTAGACTGTTTGCTTAAGCTTTCAGATGCGATGAAGCAAGCGCCCGCTTGTCCTTGTCCAAATGCAATTGATCAAGAGATAAGGAAGGATCTGTTCACCACTGGAGAGATGGCTGGAGAGAGACAGCAGAGAACTGGTCTGTTCAGCAACAATCTCTGGCAGTGAGTGTTCAGAATCGTAACTTAGAGTTCTGCGGTCAAGGACACATTTTGGAGAAGAGCTCTAACACTGCGGGACTAAGTTGAATGCTTGGTCACATTTCATTTTCAATCATGCAGTCTGCAAGTGGGGAAATAGCCTGGTTTATTAGGGCTCAACCAAATGTTCTCCATTTTCTTCTGCTGAAAATAGTGCAGAAGGTGCAAGTACCAACTTTTTGTGCTCTTGTACGATGCTCTTGTTTGATTTCCACAAAATAGCTGCAGCTGTTTGGTGCCACCCCAGCTCCTGGTTACTGCTCCATTCTCCTTCCTGAATTAGTCAAATGAGTGATCCTAGCCAATCAGAGATCACGCAATAAACAGAATCACATCATGATGATGCACAGTTAATCCTGCTTTTACATGACAATATCACTGAATGAAAATGAATTCATTGAGGAAGGAAGCACATGCTCAGGACTGGGTACTGTAAGCAGATGAATGCTCCTCTCCCCAGGTACTGCTCTTTTTCCTGCTCTGAATTATCTATTATGGACATTGTAGCCAATCAGGGATCACATGGTGAACAAGCTGACATCTCTAGCATATCCAGCCAATCAGATCTGATTATCAGATATTACCATGCCCTATTTACTTTATTGAGGTCACATCCTTGCTAGCTAAAGTGCACCGCAGACTATTGGGTGCCTTAGAAACACAACAGCGATACACCAGGATACGGGTGGTTCCGACACTCTGTGTTTGATGAAGGCACAGAGAGGATTATTGGCTCCCATAATGGAGCTGACATGATACAAGGACTGCTTCCTGCCAGGGATTCAAACCAAATCAGAACCCCCAAATTGAGGGCCAATGAGAGAGAGAGAGAGAGAGAGAGAGAGAGAGAGAGAGAGAGAGAGAGAGAGAGTCATCTTGGCTCCACTCTATTTATCACACATTTCTTGGGGGCTAATCTCTATGTCCTGCTTTCAGTCTTCCAGGGAATAACCTAGCGCTGGGTGTGGTGGGTAGAATTGCAGAAGTCATAACAAAATGGCAGAACTTGGAAGTGTAGGGGCTTTTCGGTAATCATTCACATCTCCCGGGACAGTGTGGCTTCCTCTTCTGTCTCCTGGGTTTCACAGATCTAATTATAACATGGTACAATCACCGCCATCTAGCTTTCCCCCATTATTTCTGCAGTACTGAATGCTTTTTTTGACTGCACCCCCATGTGCAGTACGATAGTGTACCCCTGCTAACTGAGCAAACAGATGTTTTAAAGTGGCGATTCTCTTATGTTTAACACATATTTAGCGTCTAGAGTTTTATTTTATTTAGCATGAGTTTTATTATACTGTATCTGTACTTTATCCTGTGCTGGTCTTTGACCGCAATAAAGATGATTGATTGATTGATTTTATTTAACAGGGGGAGAGCAACTAGCCCTCTCCAGCCCCAGCATAGCATCCCTCCAGTGGCTGTTGCTGAAATCTGCCTTATGTTTATTTTTAGATTGTGAGCCCTCTGGAGACAGGGGACCAACTTATTTATGTTCATTGTTACAGTCATATATTGGGAAATATTAGGCAGGTTCTCACAACCATTAATCGGGTTGTGCACTCCTGGTTTCTGCTCATGTGTGCGGGTTAAAATCAAAGTCAGAGGTGCCAGCAGTGATCATCTGTGAAGCAGCAGCTCCATCGAAGGACGCTGCCCTATGCAGTAGCTGTTCTCTGTTCTCAGGACTTTAACAAGGTAAGACAAAATGCCCTCTGATTAGCAAATAATCACTTCCTCTCCTTCCTACCTTGCTTTTTACTCACAGACGATCGGGAAACAAGCATGCACACAGCTCCTGAACTTGGGAAGGAGGTTTCTCCTACCCAGTGAATGATTGTGAGAACAGCCCGATTAACTTCTGATTGATTTGCAGGCTCAAGTCGATCTTAGATCTGACCTCTGCGGGGTGCTTCTTCTGATGAGGTACACAGGAACATAGGAAGCTGCCATATATACTGAGTCAGACCCTTGGTCCATCTAGCTCAGTATTGTCTACACAGACTGGCAGCGGCTTCTCCAAAGTGGCAGACAGGAGTCTCTCTCTCAGCTCTATCTTGGAGATGCTGCCAGGGAGGGAACTTGGAACCTAGATGCTCTTCCCAGAACAGCTCCATCCCCTAAGGGGAACATCTTACAGTGCTCACACTTCTAGTCTCCCATTCATATTCAACCAGGGTGGACCCTGCTTAGCAAAAAGGACAAGTTGTGCTTGCTACCCCAAGACCAGCTCTCCTCCCATACTGTATATCCTGCTTTATATAGGGATGCAGGAGCACTCCTCTGCTTGGCCGGAAACGGTCTCAATGATCTATGTCATCCCAACAGGAAGTATGCATATCCTCAAGACTTGGCAAGTGAGAGATGCAGCCACCCACCCAGTGCCCACCTCTGCCTGCCTCCTTCTCACCTTTTCCTCTCCGGAGGGTTCCCAACCTTGAGCCCCTTTGGCCACTGGATGGGGTGATGGGATTTGTAGCCCAACAGTTTCTGGGAACCGAAAATCAGGAACAGCAGCACAACTGAGCCCTCAAGAGCTGTACAAGAACTCCTTTGAGCAGGAGAAAGACCAAGCGGTCACAACTGGAGTGTGATCCCAACTGATCCCAGTGGAACATTTTTCCAGGGCTGGGCTGGGCTGGGCTGGAACTATAATTCCCAACATCCCCAGTGGGAAAATGACACTTTGCATGTTGTCCTTGCTGAGAAGGTCCCCAGGGAGTTATTTGCACATGGCTTCATGCTTCAGGGTAAATGTTGAGCAAAGCCACTTCAAATTACACTTGTGCCATTGAGGGAAGCCGCCCCTCCCCTCTCCTCTCGGGTTTTGTTTTGAAACATATTCACATGGCATGCGTCCCTGTTTTCTTTCCAGCCAATTGGGGGGCGGGGGAGAGAGCTTCCTAAAGAGCGATATCTGCATTTCTATAGAAAGCATCCCTCTTATCATCCTAATGATTCTGTGTTAGTTCCTCTCCCTATTTGCTCCCGCGTTTTCAGAAAAAGCAGCTTAAAACCAGCATTTTAAAAATCCGGAAATACGTCGAGATAAGCTAGAATTCGCAAGACAAAGCCTGATTTGTGTGTGGAGTGGGTCCAAGAATCTCGAAGGGACTCCGGGGTAAGTTTGGCTGGTGTGTGAATGCACACTCTCTCTCCCGAAGGAGATTCGGGGTAGAAGCCCAGTCTGTCAAGCTTCCAGGGATAATCAGCAGGCCTCACACACCACACGGGCCTGGAGTGCCTGCAGCCTCTGTTCCTGCCTTTTCCCTACCCCAAGGGAAAGGACCTTCTGGTAAGGGCAAGGGGCAGACGAGGTGGGGGCCCATGTGGAGGGGCTATTCCTTGGCGATTATTGATTTACTTTTAATTAAAATATTTATGTTTTAAATATAAACATATATACTGCACTACTGCTCGGGGCGGCCCACGACACTAATAGATACAAGTTAATAAAATATTAAAAAGTTAACAGACCAGGCTAAAACCACAATTAAAATGACCTTTAAAAAAAATTTTGAAATTAAAAATTACCAATAAAAAGCAAAACACTAAGACACCCGTCAGGCAGAAGCAGCAGATAAAATGTTTAAAAGCTGCTCTAAAAAGATGAGTCTTCTTCAGTTGCTTCTTAAACAACCGATAGCACACATGTTTTGTCCCAGGCTCAGTCGCTGGCAACATCTCCAGGTAGGGTGGGAAGAAGACCCCTGACTGAGACCTCAGAGGGCCGCTGCCAGTTAGAGCAGACGGAGCTGAGCCAGATGGAGCAAGGGTTTGACTCAGTTGATGGCAGCTTCCCCTGTTCGTCCCCGTCCAGCCATCAGAGTTAATAAACAGAGACGGTACAGAAGCTATAGGCTGAAACGATGTCATCCACATCTCGGCAAGTCTCACACCTACATTTCTCCCTCTCAGTCTACTAACCTTTCCAGCTATTTCTGTTTCAGATTGTGGGGGCTGGGGGAGGGGGGGGACTGAAAGCGACGCTCTAACCTACTTCTCAACAGCTTCTTGCTGGGCTCTTGCAAGAAACAGCCTAATTTCCTTGTATTATGTCATGAAGTTTGCCCTATTTTCTTGTCCTCTCGCACAATCTACCCTGCATCGTGTCAGCCGAGGGTCTTGCCGCTTACCCTGTGGAAAGGTAAAGAGCTTCAACACAATCAGTGCACAACAGGTGTGCTTCTGTCCTGGAATTCTGGCCAGCCACAACTGTCTCTTGCTTTCTGTGAGACCCGAGAAGCTGTTACCCAACATGATAACGCCGTGCGTGGCTTGCTTTATCGGGGTCACCCCCTTGGTAGCCAACACACACACCGCAGACTATCAGGGGCAGTACAAACTCCACAGTGATGTGCCAAAACATGTTTGAATCTGATGCTCAGTGTTTGATTGAGAGCTGGTCTTGTGGAGGCAAACATGACGTGTTCCCTTTGCCAAGCAGGGTCCACCCTGGTTTTCGTTTGAAGGGGAGACTACACATGTGAGCACTGTAAGATATCCCCCTTAGGGAAGTGAGCTGCTCTGGGAAGAGAAGAAGATTCCAAGTTCCCTACCTGGCATCTCTAAAAGAGGGCTGAGAGAGACTCCTGCCTGCAACCTTGGAGAAGTTGCTGCCAGTCTGTGCAGCCAATACTGAGCTAGCTGGAGCTATGGTCTGACTCAGTATATGGCAGCTTCCTACGATGAAAGCTTATGGAGTTAGAGATCCCATTCCTATTGACTCTGAGCAGGACTGACCTTAGATAACAAGGCCCCTGGGCAAGTGCTGGCTGACACTCCCCACAAGCCTCATGGGGACTGGAGCTACGGATGCCAGTATGGAAGCAGTATGGAAGCACTGGGGAGAAGAATGGTAGAAGCACAACTGGCACAACCATCGTTTCTTCCATTGCAGTGAGAGGGAGAAACTGTGTTAGCACACTGGGTGCTGCAGAGTTGCTGGGAGATGACTTGATTAGCAAGCCAGAGGTTGCCGGTTCAAATCTCCGCTGGTATGCTTCCCAGACCATGGGAAACCCCGATATCAGGCAGCAGTGATCCAGGAAGATGCTGAAAGGCATCATCTCATACTGTGCGGGAGATGGCAAAGGTCAGCCCCTCCTGTTTTCTTGCCAAAGACAACCACGGGGCTCTGTGAGTGCCAGGAGTCCACACTGACTCGACCAACTTTACCTTTACCCCAGCAGTGCCACCACGTTCTGCGTCCACAGCAGCAGCACCACCACCACCACAAGCCACTCCTGTCCCCCAGGCGTTAGGCTTGTGGGGAATGTGTCTGCCAATGCCTTCAGCAACTTCCCCCAGAGCTGCTCTTCCCCCTGGACTTCTGGGCTGAAGTCCAGGGCCTCCCCATCCTCCTTCCTCTGTCCCGGGTGGCACTGCGCTGAGCGGCCACCAAGCATGACCTCTGCTTTGGGGACAGAGGGGGAGCAGAGAAAGAAATATGTGGGGTGGGAATCCTGCGTGTGTTGTGGTGTGTGTTTGTGTGTGTGTGTAGGGTCTCCAAAGCAGTGGGGGGCCAGGCTTCAAAATCACCTAGGTGCACCTCTGACTTCCCCTCCTTTGGTTTATCAGCACTGCCAAGCTGTGTGGCTTGTATAGGGTTGCAATGTCGATTAGTGCCCATGGGCATCTGTTGGGAGAGGTGACTCCACATGCATCGACTCTCAGCACTCCTGATTCCTATTGACCATGAGGGATGTCAGGAGTTAAGGCAAAGAGTCTCTCTCCTGTCTTGCCTCCCTGCTCTGAGTCTTCTGATTGCTCAGCTCAGCTGATATCCTTGGGGCACTCCCTCTTCTGAATCCTCTCTGTTCCTCCTTCCTTCCACCAGGAGTGAGTTAGTGCAGGCTTTGCTAGCTAAGTTTGTAACTTCCTCAAGTACATGTTGACTTGTTTAAAAACCTTAAAGCAATTGTCTCCAGAGCTCCTCCTCTGTTCTCATCAAACTGGGCTTCTCTGCTAAATCAGGGGCTGTTTATTATTTATTTAGTACATTTATATACTGCCCCATATAACAATTTAAAACACTAAAACAATTTAAAATACAATACAAAAATCTAAAACCAAAGCTATAAAAGTATAAACTAAAAGCCTAACTAGACAGGTATGTTTTTAGGTCCTTCTTAAAAACATCCAGAGAAGATGGAACCTGCTTAGCAAAGGGGACATTTCATGCTCACTAGCAGAAGACGACCACCTTAAGTGGCGCAGCAGGGAAATGCTTGACTAACAAGCAGAAGGTTGCCGGGAAACACCTATGTTGGGCAGCAGCGATACAGGAAGATGCTGAAAGGCATAATCTCATACTGCGCAGGAGGAGGCAATGGTAAACCCCTCCTATATTCTACCAAAGATACCCACAGGGCTCTGTGAGCACCAGGAGAGAAACTGACTTGATGGCACACTTTACCTTTACCACAGGACTAGCTCTTGAACCAGAACTGACCCAAGTTTTTAATGGCCCCACTCTTTGCTTCCAACCCACAGCTTGTATGCAGCCTCAGACGGCAGGGGTTTAGCTTGACTGTGAAAAGCTCAATGGCTGAGTGTGAAGGCTATTGATACCCCCTAGGGAAGCAGATAGGAAATGTGTGGGTTTCACCCAGTGTGGAAGCAAGGAATGAGGAAGCTGACCAACCGAAGAAGCTGTAAGCTTAGGTCTCCATATAAAGTGCTGCCATACCCTAGTACTTTTTGTCCTTTTCAGATCTGGGACTCATCCTTAACCTTAACCTGCAGGCCAAAATCCACCTTAAACTGTTTAGCTCATATATACCCATATTTCTTATTTTTTCTCTTTCTCAAAAGGAAGGAAGGAAGGAAGGAAGGAAGGGGGGGGAGTTCATGGTCACCCTAAGGACTAGAAACTTGCATTTAAAAAATAATAATAACCAAAGCTGAGGTTCAGTGTTCCACACAGGAACTGCTGCAGACACAGGTTCACAAGCAAAAAGGACAAGCTGTTCAGCTGGGAGACAAGCCTAGCGCCAGAGACAGGACACAACTGCTGAAATTACAGGGGCCACCACCCACAAGATAGCTAAGGAGTTAGGAAGATGCAGCATTAGCATAGCAATGACTGGATTCTTATAGCAGGCTTTGCAACTCCACCCTTCCTATTACATCACTCGAGGCTCTGATCCTGAAAAGGAGCAGAGCATGTGGAAGGGAGACCTTGTGGCCCCAGGCAAGCATTCCATGTTTGCGGCTGACCTTGTTCTTGTGATTCAGTGGGTGATCATGAGGAGTGTAGAGAGGCTCCACTGAGCCCCGGCATGGGCAAAGGGTGTTTAGCCAAGTCCTTGGACTCACTCCAAGGGTGAGGTGTCCATAGAAACTCTCCCAGAATTACCAGTGGCGAAAACTGACTCATCCTGGTCCCAGCATGCACTGGGGTCTTGGGGGGAATCCTCTTCCAATGGTGGCTGCCAATTCCTGACACTCAGGATGTTGAATGGTATATACAGTACTGGTTTCCATGTGCCCACCCAATGCAGTCACCAAGTCAGAAGTCAACGATAACATCATCAGCACATTGTACAGTTCTACTTGATTTGCATAACCTACGCAGGTTGCAGATTCTGCTTTTCTGGAGACAAAATGTAAATGGTTTATAGTATAACACAGCCGTGGGAACAGATAGCACAGCGAGATATCACTGGAAAGCAAAATGGTTTGGTGTGCCATGGTTTAGTTGGCCTTTTCTGAAAGAGAAGCAGGACTCTTGAGTTGGATGCTTGATGGGAAGGAGTGGGGCAGGAAAAGGAAGCCGGGGTGGGGCCTTCTTTGGCAAGCATCCTCGATTCTCTACTGTGGGATTCGGAAGGCTTTCCTGGCTCCAAGGTCTCCTGATTTATGTACTTGAGACGCAAGTGTAATGCTCACACCAAAACGAAACTCTGCCCCCAACGCCCACATCCCAAACAGCTTTATTTTCACAGCCTCCCACACTCATTCCCAGACAAGCCTCGTTCTAATCAGTGCTGTTATCGGGGGCTGAGCCTGAGCCCTGCTCCACTGAACATGCCGAGATCTTTCAGATCCAATAACAGCGGAGCAAATTGATGATCAGGGAGAAACGGAGAGGCGCTGGAGATTCCAAGGAGCGGTGTGATTCATGTTTCCTAGAGATGCTGGCAAGGTTTGCTGAACTCAGGCCCAGAAACAAGCTTTGGGAGCTCAGCAATGCTCATCTTAAAGGAGCGGTGAACATCAGAAGCCTATAAATTCTTCTCAGGCTCAGGTTAAATCTCCCTATTTCATTTCTATGTCCCTCTGGGAACAAAGGAAGCGACCTTATGCTGAGTCAGGGGTGTAGCAAGGTTGTAATGGGCCCAGAGACAAGATTTTGAAATGCCCCCCCCCAACTGAAGCTCAGCTCATGAAGTAAAGAAATCTTAAATGAAGCTGAATAGTGTTAACAAAAAGCATAGTAACACACACACACATACACACACACACAACCTATGTGCCACAATAGAACATCATCCTAAATTATTTTTAATTGTGGACGATGCAAGTCATTTAATGGTACGAGAGAAAGGCATGCTGTTCTGGTAGCTCCAAGTCTTAACACTCACATCAGATTTGGATGATGAATACAACTGAAGAAAGCCCGGGCGGGCGAGTGGCTGGGGGAGTCAGTCATGTGACCTGCCTCGGGGGGGGGCCAAGGCAGTGGGCCCCCAGACAACTGTCTCCCCTTGCCCTATCATAGTTATGCCCCTGTGCTGAATCAGACCATTGGTCCATCTAGCTTCAGTACTCTCTACTGCAGGGATTTCCAAATCTTAACTCATGTGCCCCTTCTTTTGCAAAACTTCAACTCAGATACCCCACAGAGAGCCTGAGCTTCACTCCTAAAACTGAGTTCTTAGTATAGTTTATTCATTTATACCCCATTTTCTGGTCATAAGTGTGCTCAATGCAGCTTATATTCAAATCAAGGGATAATACAGTCGAACAGGGATTCTCAAATTTGGGTCTCCAGATGTTGTTGGACCATGCTTGGCCATTGTGGTTGGGGATAATGGGAATTGTAGTCCAGCAACATCTGGGGAACAAGGTTGAGAACCCCTGAAATATAAACATCATATTAATGCATTAATATAATATCAGGGTTACAGGAGGGTTATTCTAATGTAGGACATCACAATAGTCTGACAGAGAGCGTGTACACGTACAGACACATGCACACAGTGTCCAGAGAGATCACTTTAAAAGCTGAAAAATTATCATTTTCACTGTCCTTCTGAAAACATTGGGTCTGTGTGTGTGGGAGATTGCTGGGGGTGGGGGGGCGCAAATTTGGATTGGCCGAGAAATAACTTAAGCCAGGTGTACTTCAACATGGGTCCTCAGATCACACTCAACTCCCATCAACCCATCTTTGGCTGGGGATGATGGGTGCTGTAATACAACATCTGGGGACCCGAATTTGTTTCCTTAGCTGTTTCCTGATTGTTAGGAAGTAGCTTGACATTGCCAGCTCAATCCAACAAGAGCTACAGATTGCTCACCCACGCTAATGTTTTTCTGCCTTTAGATTTCAAGGTGTATTCCCACAACCCTCTGAAGGCATGGTGTCTATGAGAACAGCCTGCACAGTGTGAGCTTGTGAGAGACCACGGCCCCGCACGTTGAAGCTTTCCATGCCAGTATCACCACCGCACCCTATAGCAGAGTGAATCCGACAAAGTAGAATCCAAAGGTAAGCTGTTTCAGTACTTATGACATGCAGGAGCAGTTCTGTGGAGACTTCAATCGGCATATAAAACGCAGCTTTTAAAAAGTCTTTCAAGATGCACCTGTTCACCCAGGCTTTTAATTAATATTGTTTTAATGGGTTTTAATGTTGTAACCTGGTTTTCAGGAGTTTTTTTTTAATGGTTCTGATGGTTTAATTACGGTTTTATGATGCTTTAATTGTTAATTATTGTTGTTTTACACTGTTCTATCATTTCTGTTTTAATCGTTAACTGATTTTAATGGTTTTGATGTAAACTGCCCTGAGCCTTTTTGGAGGGGCGGTATAAAAATTGAATAAATAAATAAATAAATAAACAAACAAATAAATAATATCCCCCAATATTTCACAGATTAATATAGATAGATACATTCTCAATGAATGTATAGATCTCTTGCTTTTGTACCAAAGATTACTGATGAGGAATCCCCATTTCATGTTGCTGAACACTCTTCTCCGCCTGCTATATGCTCCCACCACCATTTACTCTAAAATAGCTTGTCCTGCAATTATCTAAAATACAGGAGAGTGTTTAGTCCTTTAGGAAACTAGAAGAACTTAATCATCCTAGACTATATAAACTACAAATCTCGATTAGCTGGATAGGAAACTATCCAGCTAAAATTAAGCAATTTAAGCCCCAATCATTTCAATGTGCTTAAATCCCCCCCCCACTACCACCCTGCGTTGCAATAAATGAAACTTTAAAAATATAACTTATGTTGTTTGTATATACAGGTGTCTGTAGAGATGGTAGGCCTGTGCAAAATCAGATCTATGTCCTATTTTATCGAAATCGGAGAACATTGGAACACAAGAGGCTCACGGTCCAGAGCCTCTGGATGGGGCGGTTTATAAATGTATGTAAATAAATAAATAAATAAATAAATAAGAACAGCCCTGCTGGATCAGGCCCAAGGCCCATCTAGTCCAGCATCCTGTTTTGCACAGTGGCCCACCAGATGCCACTGAGAGCCTACAGGAAGGAGTGGAGGGCATGCCCTCTCTCCTGCTGTTACTCCCCAGCAACTGGTACTCAGAGGCATCCTGCCTTTCAGACTGGAGGTGGTCTATAGCCCTTTGACTAGTAGCTATTGATAGACCTCTCCTCCGTGAAGTTATCCAAATCCCTCTTAAAGCCATCCAGGTTGTTGGCTGTCACCATATCTTGTGGCAGAGAATTCCACAAGTTGATTATGAGTTGTGTGGAAATGTACTTGTTGGTCCTAAGCTAGCAGAGAGGGGACCCGTGTTCATCCCTCTCTCTGGCAGCCCCCCAGAGTGAGGGAGATAATGAAGAAAATAGGGAGGGGTGGAGCTGGAGGGCCCTCAGGAGCTGGGGGCCCGTGTTCTTTGAACCCTTTTGTTCTATTATAGCTATGCCCCTGCCTGGCAATCAATTTCATGGGATGACCCCTGGTTCTAGTGATATGTGAGAGGGAGAAGCATTTCTCTCTATCCACTTTCTCCACACCATGCATGATTTTATAGACCTCTATAATGTCTCCTTGCAGGAGGGGGTCGAAGAGAGTTCGAACCTGAACTTGGCCAGCCCAGTTCAGATCTGACTTCTCCGAACCCTTTCTCAAAAAATCGGAGCTTTCATGAGCTTCAAATCATGGCACAGGTCCATTCCTTTTTCTTCTTCCAGTGATCGTGGCTGGGTGGGGAAAACCTCTCTTCTGCCCTCTCTACACACTTGCTTGCCTCTGCGTGTGTGAATCTAATTTAAAAAGCATTTCTAAAAGTTCTCAGCCTGTTTTTCACTCACAAGCAGCTGCTGCCAGCCAATATCCGGGGTTTTTTTGTGTGATTCTCTAGTGTTACCTCACATCCCCTGTGACTCTCTGGTGTGAGTAACTTTTCTTCCAGCATTACAGTGATTATCTGTGGTCACTTTAAAAATATTTTTAAAAGTTTTATCTGACTCCAATCCCGACCCCAACCCTTACTCTGACCCTGACTGTTGAAAGAGTCCAGTGGATCCTGAACCGACATTTGTGGGGTCAGAGCAGATCAGGTCAGACCCGAACCGGACTTTTTTGTTGGCCTAATAGGCCGAATAGATGGACATGTATTGGTGTGGAGATAAATGAAACATGCGCTCATTTAAAAACTTGGTTTATGTCTATAAATAGGTTCATGCATTTGTGGGAATGACTATACATAAATTCCATTCAGGTCCCCTCAAATCCAGGGTACAGATAGAAAGCCTGCAACGGCATGTTACTCTACGTAAACTCTACGTGTATACAAACTTGGACATGTGTTCCCTGCACACAGAGTCTAAGTGCATCGAACATAAAATGTGAATAGGACTCTTGTTGCAATTAAAGAAAACTAAAAAGATTTTAATAATAATAATAATAATAATAATAATAATAATAATAATAAAACCCATCCCTCAGATGCACGGAGACTGAATTGTTTCATATCCACAATATCAAATGGCTTTCACTCAGCTTAATCCTATACATGTCAACTCCGAAGTAAGTCCCTCTGGCTGACGCGATGTGCAGCCTTCCTTCAGCAGGGCTGCTGCGCCCATAAAAGGCCGCCCTGGTGGTCTGGCACAACACAGCGTCCATTTGGAACCATGGAAGTAGCCCTTTGCAAGACTGCTGGGGTTGCCTTTTCCACGTGCAGCAGCCTCGGAACATGGGAAATACCAATGGGAGACTGTGCATCACGTTAGCTACTCTGCTCAGTGGGGCTTACTCTCAAGTAAGCATGGCTAGAACGGAGACCACAATTATCCTGAGACCAAGCCATGGGCTGGTGAGACTTCCAATGCTTTGCTAGCCATTTCTTCCCCCTTGCTATTTACCAGCTTCCCTTCCCTTAGAGATGTAGATTGTAAGCTCTTTGAGGTCAGAGACATCACTCTTTTGGTTTTCTGGCTCCATTAGTCACCGTGTACATTGATGGTGCTATATAAATAATAGTAATTAATAATGAAGCTATTCAGGGGAGACTCGAATGCTTTTCAGCAACGCCTTTCATTTACTGGAGCTTCCCTTGCTTATTTGCTGAATGTTGAGAGGAGGGAAATTCTTACAGTGCAATATGGAGGAATTCAATTAGTCCATTCCTCTGTAAAAGTTGCAGCTGAGGAAAGACACTTTGGAGCAGTTCTGGAAGATGCATTAAATGTTAAAGTGAGAATGTTTCACCTCTTTGGAAACCTGAGAAAACACCATCTAGCAGACAAGGTGAGAATCCTATCACACCATTTTCTCTGGGGGGTCTTTCACCTTGTCATTGTCCTAGCCTCCTCTCATTCCGTTGAACCCTGTAAACTTGACAAATGGTGACAGATCATGATCGCAGCTGGCATGCTGGGGCCACCCAAGGCAGGCAGAGAAAGCAGGAGGGACATTCTCAGGAGAGAGCCTGGATGCACATTGTGGTGATTGGCCAGTACACACTGTCAATCCAAAGGAATTTAAACTTGGGAACCTCCTCTGGAGAGAATTCCTAAGGGAGGGAATAAAAGTCAGTTGGAGCTAACTGATGCTCTCAGATAGGGCTGGAGGGAGGAGCCAGAGTCAGATGGGAGGAGCCAGAGTCAGATAGAGCGGGACACAGCTCAGAGATAGATAGGGATGATTAGGGCTAGAGAGAGGATCTCTGGTTAGGGTCTCTAGAGCAGGACTGAGGGTGGAATTGGGAGGTTGGTGGGTAGGTTGTACACACCTGGAAATACCTCTGCAAATCAAGCTGGACTTTCTGAATTCTGGGAGTGTATGGTTTAATACACAGGTTATACAACCAGGGAGGTTGTGTCCCAGGAAAGGTGTCGAAGGTCTAAAGAAACTTGTTCTACCTTAATAGACACCTCAGTCTCTTTACAGTCAAGCCTTTGTTGACACACTTACACAAACTTAGAGTAACAGAGTTTTAAATACCAAATCGAAATATAAGGAGTGGTGTGCTGACTAGCAAGTAAATACTTAGGTTGTCACTTTGTTTCGGAAACCATTAAGTGTGTAACCCTACATTGTAGGGAATAGAAACCACTGAAGCTATTGTACACAATCAAGTTATTTTCTTTGGTTTCGAATTTTAAAACTGTTTCAACAGTGTCTACTTCTCCCCATGTTACCACTTGGGCACAATAACCAAGTTCGAGTTTGAATCCCAAATTGGGATTTATTGTGTAGTGGCAGTGAAAATATATAAAGGGTATAAAGAGAAATAAAAGGGTCACAAACACATTCATTGTTTCTTTTAACATCTATATATTTTAAACACTAATCTTCCAGTCCCATCCTTGGGTGAGTTCCTGACAGACACTGGATGCTCAGGCTGTTAGCACGTCTCCCACTTAAGACACAAATTAAGCTGATTCAGGTCTCAGGCTCAGAAGAATCCTCAAGCCTATCGCCAAACAGGCATGGCTATGACAATGTTATTTTGAGTTAGAAACGTACTGCCTAAGTTAAACATAGTCTTCCGTTAAGTTTGTGCATCCAGTAGGGATGCGCTCGCACCTCTATTCTGAGGCATTGAAACACTCCTAGCTGCCGCCGCCGAATCATTTCAGTGAGGGAGAGCTGATCACTTTAACTGGAAGAAAGCAGGTCTTACTTGCCCCTCTGTTGCTCCTCCACCGACCCCTCCCACCACCCCAGTGTGGCGCTGTTTGTATTAAGCATCAGTTCCCTGCTCCCAACAGTGTTTGGGCAGTGTCTGGAAGGAAATGGCATCTGAGCATGTGCAGACACCATCTTGAGTGGTCTCCATGTATTCCCATTCATATGCAACCAGGGTGGACCATTCATGATCAACCTCAAGGGCTGCCCCTGATGCCTCAGATTAAATGCTCATTGAATGTTAGCTTTCTATCTGTGTGGAAACATCTCTAACAACTTTGCCAGCCCTGTGAGTGAGTGAGTGAGTCAGTCAGTCAGTCAGTGAGTCAGGCTCAAGTGTCCTTCTATATCTGATGTTTACATAGATGTTTATTTGCTTGATCAAGATACAATGAGAATCCAAAAGGAGGTTGACCATGGTTGCCAACCATGGTCATCCATAGTGATGAAGCAGCTTGTCCACATCCCCAGGAGTCACAAACGGAAACTAATCCAGCATAATCACATAAGAGGAGTTGCCAAACACCTCCACATCACACCCCCGCAGTAATTATGAAGTCTAAATCAGCCTGAATACGTGATATTTTATCCACAAAGAACTCATTAAAAATGTCACATGGTTCCAAACTCTGCTTCAAGGGAGGAGGGGCACATGCTAGCCCTCTCGCAACCCTGAACAATTCCACTGGACGTGAGCTTGCAGATACGGGCAGAAAGAATCGCTTCATTGCTGCACATATTGCCTGAGCATAGGTCTTCAAATACGCTTTGTGTTGGTTTTGAGTCTAGTCTTTCTCCATCTGTGCTTGAGTCATCTACCTTGCTGCTTCGGCCCCTGTAGTTCTTCTGTATACCAAGGGGCCAGTTCTGAAGTGGGTCAGAAAGGACACTTAGGAATGATCATGTCTACTGCCCTGGTGAGTTTGCTGTTCCAATTCTCCACCAGGGCATCAACAGGATCACCGGCAGAGCCAACACTAAATCCTTCCAAGGCTTCTTGGAATCCTAGTGGATCCAATAACCTTCTTGGGAGGACCATTCTAATAGGCCCCTCACCCCTGTGAAGGTGGGACGTGATTGTGAGCCCAACCTTAACCAGATGGTGGTCCATCCATAACAATGGGGAAATCACAGGATACCCCACCCATGGAACACCACCTTGATCAGAGTAAAAGACCAGATCACGCATATGACCAGCAAAATGCATTGGTCCCAAGACCGTTTGGGATAGGCCCATAGTTGTCATGGTCGTTATGAACTCCTGAGCTGCCCTGGGCAAATTGGTCCCAAAGTGAACATTGAAGTTCCCCACCATCACAAGGCCAAGACCTAGTCTCAGTGTCAGCCCAGTTAGGGACTTCATTGGGCAGCGGAATGGTCAGTATACAGAACTCCCAGTCTATCCCAGGTCACCAAATCTAAGTACACACATTTGATATGGTCAGACACTTCAACGGGAATCCTGGTAAGGGAGATGCTGTTGTTATATGCCACAGCCACTCCACCTCCCTGCCCACATCCCCTCACCTGCACCTCAACAGAGTACCCTGGAGAGAGAATACGAATATGACAAAAATTTATATACCGCTTTTCAACAGAAGTTCCCAAAATGGTTTACATAGATATAAATAAAAATAGCTGGGACCAGACTGGGCCACCTGCCTCCCCAAACCAAGTCTCTGTGATACATACCAGGTCGGCCCCTTATCCATAATCAGATCACTTCTTATAACATCTAACACAATACAACTTTGGCATGACTTGAATCTCTGAACTGTACTGATGTTACTATATAACAATAACTTTTTTTTTAGACCTGCACATTTAAACAGCCCTGAACCAGAGCTCCACAGTTTAGATGTAAAACATGGAACGGTGGTTTGCTTAAATCCTCAAAGTCGAACCCTCTCCCTCTCCTCTTCTCATGCATGAAAGAGGAGGGGTGCGTGGCATGCACAAATCTCCAGCTCTCCTGGGCTTGTTTTGTAATGAGAAATGATGGACATTGGAATGTGGCTGTTTCAATGTGTATTTACGGGAGGTGGGGGAACACCATCCATTTCATGTAGGATGCATACACACATGCACCTCACCACCTTCACTGCCAGGAATGGGCTAGCCCTACATAGGCATCAGAGTTCTTGTGCTTGTGACACAGGAAGCTGCCTTTTACTGAGTCAGACCCTTGGTCCATCTATCTCGGTATTGTCTGTACACTGACTGGCAGCAGCTCTCCAAGGTTACAGGCAGGCATCTTTCCCAGCCCTCCCTGGAGATGCTGCCAGGGAGTGAACCTGGGCCTTTCCACATTCAAAACAGATGCTCTGCCACAGAGCCGCAGCCCCATGGTCCATCTAGCTCAGGATTGTCTACCGTGACTGGCAGCAGCTTCTCCAGGGTTCCAGGCAAGAGTTTTTCTCTCAGCCCTACCTGGAGATATCGGAGATTGAACCTGAGACCTTCCACTTGCAAGACAGGTGCTTTACCACTGAGCTACGGCTTGCACATGGAGACCATCTATTTTTCTTGGAACCTAAACTCATTCTGCAGGCCCCGAGTAGAAATATTTATTTGTCAGCTGTGTAAGTGCATCTGGTGGGAACAAAGTCTTTACCCAGCGTCAATTCTTTCCTGAGGGGGCAGGGGAGGAGAGTTGGGGCGGGGGGGGAGAGAAAGTAAGAAAAATATCCTCCAGCGTAAAAACAAACATTTCCTCCGTTGCTCTGCCGGAGCCCACAGAAAGCGTGTTTGAGTGAGAACAGCTGTGGAACAGAAGTCTCTTTTTCCAAACAAGGATGGTTTAAATTAGTCAGATTCTGGCTAATTAAAAGCCTATAAAGACATAATTAAAAGAATGGAGACCAAGTGATAGCAAATTAGTCCGCCAGCCGCCTTCCAACTTGCAGATTGGGGCTATCGCCTCACCGTATCAAAGACAAGACTTCACTTCTTGAATACATAAGCAGAGATGAGATTCCACAATTTTGATGTCGGGGCTGGCTGGGTTGGATTGGATTTTATTCGGATAGAAGCCACCAGGTCCCTCTGGGCAACTGAGGAAAAGTGAAAGATTTCTGCTTTGCTAGCTGGGAGAGGTAAAGCTCTCCCCGCAAAAGCATAGGTTTCAGCAGGCTGGCCTCTCCAGATTGCATAGTGCCCCATACACAGATCCCACATCCGCTTTTCATGACCCCCACCCAATTAAAATATATATATATTCAACATAACATCCCAGTAAACGTTGCTGGCAACTTTGGCTTCTCTCCTTCATTCTGATGGTTCATGAAAACCGAACAATTGAAGGAAGGCGCCCTATTCACACATCATGTTCAGTGCATGGGAATGGGACTGTTGCTCAATGGTGGAGCATCTGCTTTTGCACGCAGAAGGTCCCAGGTTCAATCTCTGGCAGCATCTCCAGGTAGGGCCGGGGAAGACTCCTGCCTGAAACCTGGGAGAGCCACTGCCAGTCAGTGTAGAGCTGGATGAACGAAGGGTTTGACTTGGTATAAGACAGCTTCCTATGCTCCTGTATTCCAGGACAATCTGTGTGCCATGTACGCATGTACAGATGTATATGCACATACAGCTATTCCTATATTAAGTTCTATTTATGTACAGCAGGACATTTCTCTCTGTGTTCTGCATCTGAGGGGGGCTTGGACCCAGATTCACTTTTAAAGTGAATCCATGTACAGTCATTCATACAAACGCATGTACTTGTGTACAGACACCTATACGTACATACCACGTAATGTATGAATAGTCCAACTGAGGCAGAGGAGGGAACAGGCAGGGATGAAATGAGACCCTACCCCACCCCAGACATTTGGGGTATGCCTTTGGGTTAAGAGGACAAAGGTGCTGGAACCATTCAGGACCCCTTTGGGAGTGTTGCCCTAAAATGAATCTTGCTTGAGCACCAAGGGCCTCTGTCATGCCTTATTTATGGAGTCTGGGTTCCTCACAAGCCCTTTGGATGTGGAGCTGGGAGAAGAGAGTGTCCCAACAGGGCTTCCATGCCTTCCTGTCAGGCCGTGGAGTTTCAGGCTGGGGTCAAGACGCAAGGCAAGGAAGTGAATCAGAGGCAGTCACCTCACACCAGATATGAGTTGCTTAGGCTAACTGAAGGGGGAGTGCTGAGGCTTGGGCTTTATAGGGCCTGCTGGGCCGAGATTGGCCCTCAGGGTCAGCTGACTGGAAACTGCAGCCTAGGTGGCACCCTTGAGACCAGAGTTCACGCTACCAAGCTTGCAGTACAAACAGAGTATTATTATTATTATCATTATTATTACATTTATATCCTGCTCTTCCTCCAAGGAGCCCAGAGTGGTGTACTACATACTTGAGTTTCTTTCACAACAACCCTGTGAAGTAGGTTAGGCTGAGAGAGAAGTGACTGGCCCAGAGTCACCCAGCTAGTATCATGGCTGAATGGGGATTTGAACTCGGGTCTCCCCGGTCCTAGTCCAGCACTCAAACCAGATGGAAGGTGCCGGAAACTAACTGAGGAGGAATCTGGTTCAATATGCAAACACACCACGGCATGTGTACTTATACTTCTACAGCTTGTTATCTTTCCCCAAGACCAGCAGAAGAAATTATACAAAATAAGAAAATATATGATTTGTCAATGTACAGGTGAAACTCGGAAAATTAGAATATCGTGCAAAAGTCCATTAATTTCAGTAATGCAAATTAAAAGGTGAAACTGATATATGAGACAGACGCATTACATGCAAAGCGAGATAAGTCAAGCCTTAATTTGTTATAATTGTGATGATCATGGTGTACAGCTCATGAAAACCCCAAATCCACAGTCCCAGAAAATTAGAATATTACATGGAACCAAGAAGACAAGGATTGTAGAATAGAACAATATCGGACCTCTGAAAAGTATACAGTGTACTGTGCTTGATTGGCCAGCAAACCCGCCTGACCTGACCCCATAGAGAATCTATGGGGCATTGCCAAGAGAAGGATGAGAGACATGAGACCAAACAATGCAGAAGAGCTGAAGGCCGCTAATGAAGCATCCTGGTCTTCCATAATACCTCATCAGTGCCACAGGCTGATAGCATCCATGCCACGCCGCATTGAGGCAGTAATTGCTGCAAAAGGGGCCCAAACCAAGTACTGAATACATATGCATGCTTATACTTTTCAGAGGTCCGATATTGTTCTGTTCTTCAATCCTTGTCTTCTTGGTTCCATGTAATATTCTAATTTTCTGGGATTGTGGATTTGGGGTTTTCATGAGCTGTACGCCATGATCATCACAATTATAACAAATTAAGGCTCGACTGATCTCGCTTTGCATGTAATGCGTCTGTCTCATATATCAGTTTCACCTTTTAATTTGCATTACTGAAATTAATGGACTTTTGCACGATATTCTAATTTTCCGAGTTTCACCTGTATAGAGGTGGTAGGATTTGGATCACCCAAGGTTTGATCTCATTTCTGAAGAGTAAACACAGCCCTGTTTGGATTGCCAACAGGCCAGGAAAAAAGCTAGGCTGGCAGAATCCTGGGCTTTAAATAGCAGCTTCATATCCAGGAATTAGCTAGTGAAGCTATTCCTGGCATGAAGATGAGGATTATCACCACAAATTTGCTCTTAAAGTGTAGGACAGAAGCCAGTAATCAAAAGTTGGCAAACACTCTCCTGGCTACATCCTGGCTAGAATATTGTGGTTTCTACAGCATAACCCCCTCCCTAATTTTGGGATGCATCACGTTAAAAGGCTATTTCATCATGAGAGATCAGGAATTAAATTCTATTAAATTAATTCTATTAAATTCTATCAAACTACAGCATAACTCAAATACTGTTTGGGGAAAATAAACCAAGGTTCTACATGATGTCTGAACGCATCTTAGAAGTGTTCCAATTTTCTTCTCCGAAACCCTGGAGGACATGTTATTCTTCTATACAAAGTTGCCTCACTGGAAGAGTCTGCCACTTTAATTGAAGGCTACTAGAGTAACTCTTCAAAAGAAGCAAGTCCCAACAGGCCTCCCCCCTCCCTGCCCCCCCTTTTCAATATTTCACTGCTAGAACTGGGTGAGTCACACAGGATTTAGAGCTTAGGTCAGGAGTAGAAGCATCATGGACTTCAGGTGCTCCTTTGAAGTTCAGCCAAAGACTTCTCTGGCCTGGAAGTAGAGCCAGGAAGTCTCATGAGATTAGGCTGCCAAGCAAGATTTATGGTCCTGGGTCCAGCAGGGGCAGAAGCCCCACAGCACGGTGCTTCTTGCGTAGAACTACAGTCTCCAATTTCCACGAAAAGATGGAAGTGCTGCAGCATGGAGAGGGTTGCCAGGCTGGCATCCCAGAACATCCCTTTTGCGGCTAAAACTGCCAGTGCAGCCAGTGAGGCATGGGGCATGGGGCAGGAGGAGGTAACAGTTGCCGGAAGGGGCGAGCCCCAAGTCTGGCAAGCAGGGGCATAGCTATAATTGAGCGAAAGGGTTCAAAGAACACGGGCCCCCAGCTCCTGAGGGCCCTCCAGCTCCACCCCTCCCTATTTTCTTCATTATGTCCCTCACTCTGGGGGGCCGCCAGAGAGAGGGATGAACACGGGCCCCCTTTCCCCTAGCTATGCCCCTGCTGGCAAGCACTGATATGCAGGGGCAGGCCAGATCCAGTACGGTGCAGGTGTGACTGAGGCGTGGTTTCTTCCCCGTGCGTCACCCGTCATGTCAGCGGTTTGAAAGGCAAAAAGCATCTCCAGACTGTTGATCTGGCACCCCTGCTTGAACATTCCTGGGTTGACGTCCTTTTGTTTTTGACCATATTTATGACTGGCCATATTAATTGAGAACTCGGCAACAGGAAATTCCGTTCAGGTAAGGCAACGGCCAGGGATAACTTATCACCTTTTGTTTCTAGCAGCTCTCCATTTCACTGGTTTAGTGAGAAAATTGCTCTGCAAAAGGACAGTTTACAGAGTGTGAATAAAGTTGCTTCCCTACCGTTGGTTTCCATAGGGCTCTGCTCATTCATGTCATCTGCTACTCTAATCCGCCCTCTTCAGCATATCAGCAAACATGTTTGTTGATATAGCTCTGTCAATGAACCTAGTGCTACTTCACAGTGTAACATAAGCAAGTAAAAGGGAGGCAGCAGTGGCCAATATCCTGACGCTGGGCTTGGGCAGTAGGCAAAGCTGTGCAGCACAAGACGATTGGGTAGCTGTGCTAAATCATGGGGATTTTCGGAACTGTGCTATTGCACAGAAGTTCCCTGCAAAATATATGAGGCATGCTGTAGGTTGCACACCCTGTCGTACAATTGCAAACGTGAATGCAAGCGAACTAGTGCTACAGCCTTCTGCAAGCGTAGCATCAAGACGTCAGCCAGTCTATTCAGACATTACACCGATGACTATTTTTAGACCGCTTTTCAACAAACATTCCCAAAGTAGTTTACATAGAGAAATAAAAGTAAATAAAGATGGATCCCTGTGCCTGTCTCCAAAGGGCTCACAATCTAAAAAAGAAACATTAGGTAGATACCAGCAACAGCCACTGGAGGGATGCTGTGCTGGGGCTGGATAGGGCCAGTTGCTTTCCCCCTGCTAAATATAAGAGGTCCACCATTTTAAAAGGTGCCTCTTGGCTCAGTCAGCAGGAGAAAATTACATTACATGCATACAGGTGTCTGTGTCATTCACACAAACACATGTGCATGTGTACACTTTCACACATGTGTACGCACATGTTCTGGGTACAGACCCCAACATATGCAAGATGCAGATAGATCCCTTCCAACATTATCTGATGCTATGAATTATCTTCTGACCTAAGATATGTTGTTGCACCAGAGGCATCAGGGCTGTCTTTTATAGAGAATGAAAGAGGAAGGAGAGGGGCGGGGAAGAGAGGACTTCTGCAGGGATGGAGAGAATAAAGCAGATCTTTTGAAAATGGGTTTCAGATTTCAAGTCAGGGCCTTAAAGGAAGTTCCCAGGTCTGCTAAAGAGGAAATCTACGAGGGCAAAGGATATATTGAAAGTGGATAATCTGGAGCTTCAGATGGGGTTACCAGAAGAGGAGAGTCAGTCTTGCGGTAGGGAGCACAAAGGGTCCCCTTTGCAAAGCAGGGTCCGCCCTACATTTGAATTCAGTGGTGGAGCCACCATTGAGCAAGCGGATTCAAAGAAACTGGGCTGCCAATGAAAAGGGCTGCTGGAGCCCCCGTTGCTCGTGACATCAAACAAAAACGGGGAGTGGCCCGAGTGAGCTCCGCCCCCCTCAATTCCAGTCAGAGCTTGCTGCCTGACAGTGTTTATTGACCTTCCTCTCCGGAAAAGCTCGCTCGGGGCTCTCCGGAGCCTGAGCCATGCCTCCATGTCTGTGATGTCACACGCATGGGGCGTCACTGGCGGGGCCACCGGGGGGGAGGGGCGCGGAACACAGGCCACCATTTGGCTGGCTCCACCACTGTTTGAATGGATGACTACATATGAGTGCTGTCTGTTATAAGAGATTATACACTAGAACCAGGGGTCACACCATGAAATTGATTGCCAGGAGGTCTAGGACCAACAAACGGAAGTACTTTTTCACACAACGCGTGATCCACTTGTGGAACTCTCTGCCACAGGATTTGGTGACAGCCAACAACCTGGATGGCTTTAAGAGGGGTTTGGATGACTTCATGGAGGAGAAGTCTATCAATGGCTACTAGTCGGAGGGCTGTGGGCCACCTCCAGCCTCAAAGGCAGGATGCCTCTGAGTACCAGTTGCAGGGGAGTAACAGCAGGAGAGAGGGCATGCCCTCAACCCCTGCCTGTGGCTTCCAGCGGCATCTGGTGGGCCACTGTGCGAAACAGGATGCTGGACTAGATGGGCCTTGGGCTTGATCCATTTGGGCTGTTCTTATGAGATTCTGCTTAGGAGATGGGGCCTCAGCTCAGTTGGAGAGCGTCTGCTTGCATGCAGAAGGTCCCAGCTACAATCCCTGGCAGCATCTCCAGGTAGGGCTGGGAAAGACGCCTGCCTGAAACTCTGGAGAGCCGCTGCCAGTCAGCGTAGACAATATAGGAGCTTGGTGGACCAATGGTCTGACTCAGAAGAAGGCAGCTCCCCATGTTCCTATGGACCAGATCACAACCCAAAGACTTCCCATGTACCTTTCAGTCAAGCACTAAATCAGGACATGAGGCTTCTCTGACTCCTCCTACTAATTTTGGCTTCATCCGTCACCACTTCCTCAAATCCCTGCAGCAGTCTGGAGATGAAGATGAATAAAAAGACCACTGAAAATGAGGGAGAAACCTAGATTTAGTGGTAGATTAAAAGGGACAGGGGGAATCTCTGGTTTGCAGCCTGCCAACCCGAGGTGCCATGAAATTCCAGCAATAGCTGTTGGTTGGTATATTCAAAGTCTTATTCAAACCATGTCTATGTAAAACATGTTCTGATTAGTCCAGCCGATGGCAACCAGAAATAATACATCTTTTAGTAAGGGATGGAGCTGCCTTGTACTTAGGTTAATATGACACAGGTAGATTTCTCTTGCCATCCTAGCTTCCCTTTAGGCCATATTTTAAATACATATTATACTTCATACCAGCAATAAGAGTGCTTCTTTAAGCCGTAGGGCGCGAGCCATAAAGAACTTCAAGGTAAACAGAAGGAGCATTCACGAGATGCCTAATACCGATTAGTTAGCCTTTAAAATTCTTTAATCGTCTTTTTTATCAGAGTGATCGACAGCTGATGAGATATTTGGTTACGGCTGCTGATCCTGTGTATGTTTATTTGGGAGGTAAGTTGGTCAGGACTCTCAAACCCAGGTGTGGCTATGGGAAAGCAAATCTGGGCACGGGCCCCTCAAATGCATGGCACAGATCGGAAGTGGACTGCTGTACCTGTGTTCAACATGACCTGCGAATAACTGTAGCTGGGAATGGATCTGTAGCTGTGTACACTGTATACTTGTTGGACGAGTGTTGAGCGTAATAGCCCATTTCAGACATGATGCTGTATGAGTGTCTGTACACTCGTACATGTGTTTGTGTGAGTGACTGTTGAAAGTGAAACTGGGTACAGGCCCCTCAAATGCATGCTACAGATAGAACGTATAGGTGACCCTCATCATTTGCAGGGGTACATACACCAGGAACAAAGCAGAAATAAAGATGGAGCCCAGCACTGTACCTCGGCCACCTCCGTTCTCCTGCTCTCCCAGTGCTCCAGCAGTGGCCCCCAGCTCTTCCAGTAATGCGTGATACTGAGGTCTGCCCACCCCACAGTTGACGCCCAACACTTGGCAGCACAAACCCCTGTCCTGACTGGTTGGCAGGTTGGCCAGAGGCAGCACAGAATTCAATCTATTTGAAGTAAACACACATGTGGGGCGGGGATTTCTTCACTCCACTGCTGGAGTTGGCAGCACTGCATCTCGCTCTCCAGTCTCTGGCCTGCAGCAGCAAAAATCAAAACAATGTCTTGAGAGAGTTAGCGGCACTCCGTCTCCTGCTTGGAGCAAAGGTCACGTAGCAGCAGCCGGCCCTGCAGAGGCAGACCTACCTGCTGCCTAGGGATGTGCACGAACCGAGGTCCGTTCGTTGGTTTGGCGACAAACCAGTTCGGGTGAGGTCCAAACCGGTTTGGTGCCACAGGGAGGGGATTTTTAAAAAAGAGGAGAGCAGGTCTTTACCTGAAGCTTCCTGCTGTGGTGGTGCTTGTCCCAAGAACCTGTGCGGAACACAAGGACACACATGGCATCTGCACATGTGCGGGCGCCATGTGCATGGTCAGCAATGCTGTGGTGACCACTCAAAATGAGCCTGTGCATGCACGGATGCCATGTGCATGCCGGTGCTGCGCATGGGTTCTTGGGATGAGTGCCACCACAGCAGGAAGCTGCATGCGATGGTGAAGAGCAAGTAAAGACCTGCTCTCCTCTTTCTTAAAGCATGGACATCTTTTTGGTTTTGTGTACACCCCTACTGGGTGATCCCATCAGCTTGCTTTCCTTAAGAAATGTAGGCTAAAAATGATCTGGTTTGGGAAGGTAGCAAGAAGAGATAAGGTTCTACTCTAGCCTTGACATAAGGATATAAGAAGAGCCCTGCTGGATCAGGCCAATGTAGTCCAGCACCCTATTCCCCACAGTGGCTCACCAGAGGCAGGGGTGGAACCCCCATTGAGTGCCCGGGTTCAAAGAACCCAGGCCACCATTTCCATGGAGCTGCGCCCGCAGCCAAAGCCACGCCTCCTGCATCTGACATCAGGCGCAGGGTGACTCAAAAACAGGCAGAAAGGCAGAGAGACACACTCCCAGCCAGGTTGGGACCTCAGCGCTGGCTGTAGTGACTTGGGAGTGGGGCCAAGCGGCCCCGTTCCCACATCCGAGCATGCCCCCTGCGCCTGACGTCACACACAGGGGGCATGGTCAGGGTGCAGGCACACTAGCGCTCATGTCCTTCATCACAAATAGGGGCCGCCAGTGGTGGGGTGCATCTCCACTGCTAGCAGCTTCCTACGCCACTGCCCAGATGCCTCTGGGAAGCCCACAGTCAAGAGATAAAGGCCTGCCCCCTCTCTGGCTGTCGCTCCCAGCATCTGACATTCAGAGGCGTCCTGCCTCTGAACTTGGAGGTAGCCCGTAGCCATCAAGACTCGTAGCCATTCATAGACCTGTCCTCCATGAGACCAAGGAACTTGGGAAGCTGCTTTATGCCAGGTCAGACCCTTGGTCCACCTAGCTCAGCATTGTCTACCCTGACTGGCAGTGGCTCTCCAAGGTTTTGGGTGGGAGTCCTTCCCAGCCCTACCTGGAGATGCTGGCAGGGGTTGAACCCTGGGTCTTCCTGCATTCAAGCAGATGCTCTACCACTTAACAATGGCCCCATCCCCTCAGGGGAATATCTTACAGCAGAAAGTGCTCACATGTAGTCTCCCATCCCAAGGCAAAGTGGGGCAGACTCTGCTTAGCAAAGGGGACAATTCATAGTTGCTCCCACAAAACCAGCTTTCCTCCCTGACATGCTAGTTTTCTACACACAGGGTTTCTGGAATTCTCTGTGCCACGTGACCTGTCCATACATGTGGATTAGCTCTGAGATTGCTCTGAGATGTGGATCAGCTCTCACACTGGGGCAAAAAACACCAACTTCACATATATGCTGATGAGATCTGAGCTGTCGGTGACTGAACAGGAGAGAGCTCTTGGGGTCGTGGTGGACAGCTCATTGAAAGTGTCGACTCAATGCGCAGCAGCTGTGAAAAAAGCTAATTCCAGGCTAGGAATAATTAGGAGAGGGATTGAAAATAAAAATGCTAATACTATACTGCCCTTATACAAATCTATGGTGTGGCCACATCTGGAGTACTGCGTACAGCTTTGGCCACCGTATCTTAAGAAGGATGTTGTAGAACTGGAAAAGGTGCCAAAGAGGGCAACCAAGATGATCAGGGGCCTGGAGCACCTTCCTTATGAAGCTAGGCTACATCATCTGGGGCTCTTTACTTCTTTACAACTAAGGGGAGACATGATCAAAGTGCATAACATTATGCATGGAGTGGAGAGGGTAGACAGAGAGAAATGTTTCTCCCTCTCTCATAACACTAGAACCAGGAGTCACCCCATGAAACTGAAGATTGGGAAATTAGGGACCAACAAGTGGAAGTACTTTTTCACACAGTGCATAATTAATCTATGGAATTCTTTGCCATGGGTTGTGGTGATGGCCACCAGCTTGGATGGTTTTAAAAGGGGCTCAGACAGATTCATGGAGAACAGGTCTATCAATGGCTACTAGTCTGGTGGCTGTGGGCCATCTCCAGCCTCAGCGGCACGATGCCTCTCAATACCAGTTGCAGGGGAGCAACAGCAGGAGAGAGGGCATGGACACACCTCTTGCCTGTGGCCTCCCCAGAGGCATCTGGTGGGCCACTGTGTGAAAGAGGACGCTGGACTGGATGGGCCTTGTGCCTGACCCAGCAGGGTTGTCCTTATGTTCTTATGAGATCTGGAAAGTGAAGGAATCTGAGCATCAGGCTCTTTTCCTCAGAAATGCAAATCCATTTACACCCCTCCCTTGAAAAGTGATTCTGAACAGCAGCCTCCGAGACAAAACAAAACAAAAAAGCCCAGAGCAAGCTCAAAATTCCCCCATGGAGCCTGAGCAGCTGCCCCCGACTTCTACAATAAATTAACACTCCATAATACAAGAAGCGTACTGGGGAATATAATGTCAAAGTGCTGTCCAGGGACCAGAGGCTGTTACAAAGAGAGGTCCACCCCCCACAACACACACACCAAAAGCTAACAATTAGCTTTATTCGTATAAAATGCCAACGTCAGCACACAGCAGAGACGCCTTCTCTTTGGGATCACTGCAGAGGAGAACAGAATCTGGACTTTGCTGCCCGCTTTCAATTAACAAGCGCAAACATAGACCCAGTAACACTCCAGCTTTCGTGACACAGTTAATTAGGAAGCATTCGTCGAGGCGGGCCCCGATCCACAGACCCTTGTGCAAAGCAGCAAGTGGTGCATACGCTGCTGCACACAAGGAGCCTGACAGATGGCTCACGCTGTGAGCTTTCAGTGCGCTGAGCAGCACTACTTCAGAGCCTGGATACAGATTCCCGCCTGCCTTCCTAAAGAGTGAGCCATGGCTGCACAGCTGGTCATCTCAACCATCTGTTTAGCAGGGACGACGTGCACATAGCTGAACCTGCACCTGCAGACTCCTGGGGGTGGGGACAGTTACACCAAGTCTCATGCAGAACCGTGGAAAACTAACGTTGTCCCAGCCTTTGCAGGGTTAATTTATTGGACACAATGCTGGATTGAAACAAAAACTTGGGACCAATTTGAACAATGCCATTTCTGCCCAACGCGTTGCGAGAACATCCACCATGACAACACAGGAAGCTGCCATATACCAGTTTGGACCCCTGATCCGTTATCTAGCTCAGTATTGTGTCTACACTGATTTTGGCAGTGGCTTCTCCAAGGTTGCGGCAGGAGCAGTGTTCCCTCTAAGGTATGCGCATGTGCACATGCTCACAAGTGTTTTGCTGTCTGTTCAGTCAATTTTAGACCCCACTCAGGCTGGATCAGGAAGGCCCGACTCTGAATGCACAGGCGCACACACTGCCTTGATACTGCCGCCCAGAAGAAAACTCATTCCGCACAGAGATGAAAAAAATGAGAGGGACCACTGGGCAGGAGTCTCTCTCAGCCCTATCTTGAAGATGCCAGGGAGGGCACTTGGAACCTTCTGCATGCAAGCAAGCAGGTGCTCTTCCCAGAGCACCCCCCCATCCCCTCAGGGGAATATCTTACAGTGCTCACATGTGGTCTCCCATTCAAATGCAAACCCAAATGGAACCTGCTTAGCAAAGGGACCAATTCATGCTTGCTACCACATGACCAGCTCTCCTCCATCTCAAATGACCCCCTCCTGGCGTGCACCTTTAGCTCATGAGGGCAGAAGGTTCTGCTCATCCGAGTGGCCCCTCTAGATGGGCTCCACTTGGGGCATCACCAAATGCACCCCTCTGACCTCATAGACCCACCAGGGGCATCAATCTACCAGCCAGCCTGGGGAAAGCTAGTGCTGCAATTCTGCCCCAAGTCAGGAACGTTGCCACACATTAGACCTTTTTAAAAAGCCCAGAAGGAGAATCCAGCAAAGACTGGGATGCAACGGACAGACCGTGACATCATCTGGATGTGCTCTGTCAGCAGTGCACCTAGGGAATTGTGGAGCCTGGACTTAAAGGCCTTTGGAGCCCACTGCCCCCCCGACCCCCCCCTGCAAGATAAGCATCATCCCCCCGCTACACACACATACACACACACCGTGACACACAAGCAGTGTTTTTAACACCTGGGTTCTTGAGGGCACAAACAGCAACTGAACTCACAAGAATGTCAGAATATAAAACTGGTATATGAATGCAAATATGCATGAGCTGAAACATGCCAACACGCAATTTAACATAACCCCACCCTACATATTTCTTTCCCCACTCTATCTCTAAAGCAGAGGTCATGCTCAGCCCCCCCGCCAGCTCAGCACGGGCCAGAAGCATGGCGCAGTGACCACACCACCCAGGACAGACTAAAGAGGATTTGCGGGCCCCAGGGGTATGGAGGCCCTGGACTTCTGCCTGGAAATCCAGGGGGAAGGGTGCCTCTCTGCGCTCCGTAATAACAACCCAGTGAATGACAGCTGACCATGCCAGCCTAGCAGCTTCTAGGAGGCAAATGAGGAGCAGAAAGACCTGGGTTCAAATCCCCAGAGGGCCATATTGCCCACTGGGAGACCTGGAGCCAGTTTCTCTCAGCCTAACCTACCTCATCGGGGTGGTTAGGAAGATGGGAGCATCTTCCTAGCAGAAACTGCTCTACATGAAGACAGAACTTTGGCCCACTGAGCTCAGTATCTTCTACTCTGACTGGCAGCAGCTCAGATTTCAAGCAGGAGTCGTTCCCAGCCCTAACTGGAGATGCTGCCAGGAACTGAACCCAGGACCTTCTGCACACACAGAACAGATGCTCTACCTCTCTGCCGTGGCCCCATCCCCAATAAAATGCAGAGGAGGGCAAATGAATCTTGCTTTCCACCCTGGGCTTCTTGAAGGAAGGATAGATTAAAAACACACATCAAACGAATCAACAGTAAGTGATGCTATATCCAAGGTGGGCGTCATTCTCATTTTTGCTGCCCTTGCAAGTTTCCTGGTGCCTCTCTCCACTGCAAGCCCTAAAAGTCTCTCTTATTCGATGAATTTATACGAGAGCTATGATACCGGATGGTGTTCCATAGCTCGTAAGTCGTTCCATGTGGCCTCTGTAGGCTGATAAAGTGGCATTAATTGTATTGCTAAGGTTGCATTTTAAGCACTGAATTATGGATTGCTTGATGGCATCGTTGAAAACCTTGTATCACAACGTGTCCTTACCGTTATCTATCGAAAAAAGGGCTAAAGTGCTGCCTTGCAGTCTTCTCTGGCTAATTTAACTGCTCTCCGTATCTAATTATTCCCTTCATTCATGTAAATCAGCAAGATTGTGGCTTGTCTTTGTATTGTGCCATCAAATGTCCAATTGGGTGAAAATATATGGCATTAGTGTTGAGAATATGTACGGAAATGTGACCATGGAGACAAGAAGGATGGTGCACGTAGCCCGAACCCCCTTTCACAGCTGCCATTGCTCCTCTCATCTCATACCTATTTGCATGTCCAGCAATCAACTTCCCCCCACTTTTTAAATCCAATTTATTGCACAAGCCTCAGTTGGATAGTTTATATTCTCATTGCTTATGACGAATTCAGTACATTAATACTAAAACCACATTAACAGCGTTTCCGTACTTATGATAAAGGCCTACATGATATGTTCAATTATAACCCGTTACTCACGGAAATAGATGTCTCAAGTTCAGCTCCGGCCAGGCAGATTTCTCTCTCATGAAGTTCAACCTAAAAGGAATATTATACCAGAGTCAATGAACTCCCAATGAGGGAAGACAATTTCAAAGCTTTGCGTTTCGAAATAACCACACCTGTGCTTGGATTTGGCAGCCAGTAGGATCCCTTAGTAAAAGGTCAGGAGTCTCTTCGTACCTCCTTGTCCACTCCAAAGGTGTCAGCAAGGAATTGCCATCATCTTTCGCAGCTCACCTATGCTACTTGGCTTTGGGGGCCTCCATCAATCTTGTAGCAGCAAGAGTACACCCAGGTTGGATTCCCCTGCTCTCAGGAGAGAATGAATCCACCAAGCAGTGAAATTGGGCGAGTGGAGCTGCTCCTGATGGGATGGGGGCAATGGTGTGCCTGCCTCCCTCTTCAGGCGCGTAACAATGATAGGGCAAGGGGAGACAGTTGTCTGGGGGCCCCACTGCCTGGAGGGGCACCCCAGAGGCACCTCACGTGACTCCCCATTGCCCCCTGCCCAGCCCCATAGCCTCTCAGCCACTCGCCCTCTTCGCCATCTCTCCTGCTTGTTCTGCTGGCCCGCAATCCAAGCAGCAGGCAAGCTGCAAAGAGCTCCTTTTCTCCCGCCTCTCAGCTGATCGGCGGGTGGGCGGGGCTTCCACGGAGGCCTCGTGTAGGCCGCAGTGAAGCCTGAACTCGAGTAGGGCCCAAGCCAGCCAGGAAGGAGGAGGCAGCCAGAGTGTTCTCTGCAGTAGAAGGCCCCTTGCTGCCCTGCTTAACCCAGACCAGCATTTGCCAGGTAGAGTGTGAACTCCTTTTTGTGGTTACCTTTCCCACCCCCCACCCCCATATATAGGGATCTGCTTGCCATAGGGCTTGGATATGGGGGGGAGGGACCGAGAAGTCTCTGAATATTTATTTTGAAACAGCTTGGAAAATTTGCTGACTTAAAAAAAACTATCTAAAAAGTCCTATAAGTGGCTTGTTTCATGACAGAAAATTGCAAAAACTTCTGGAACAGTATTTTATTAATTTTATTTATTCATTCATTCATTTATAAATGCACTTATGTTCAAGTTGTTTTGCAACCCAGAAGGTCTGAGTGAGAACTGTGAAGCATGTGTGGTGCTTTTATTTTATTTTTCTTGTGTGTGAACTGCTCCCCAATAACTTGCAGGGACTTCAGGGTAAATCTGGCCAACATGTGAATGCAGCACCTCCATTCCAGAGGAGATGTGTGTTAAAGGGCTTTAAAAGCCTCCTGTGAAAAACCTCCTGCAATCAAACTTGACTGAATTTGTTCAGAATTCTGGGAAAACAAACATAGGCTCACCCTGCATGGTTGAAAGTCTCCTTTGCTAATCTGCAGCGAGGGGCCCATTTTAATAATTCATCTTTCTAGTGTGTTCTAGGCATTAAAAGTAATACAAATGTATAGTACTCAATGTATATCACTATATATTGTGACGTGTGTGTGTGTATTCAGTGAAATGTATTTGCAGGCAGCATACTTATTTTGGAATATCAGACGTAAATCCTTGGGGGCCTGGGGTGTGCGGAGGCCCTGGACTTTGGGGGGGGCATTTTAAAATCTTGTCTCTGGGCCCACTCCAACCTTGCTACGCCCCTGTCCCTCTTGCAGACCCTGGTCTCCAGCAATCGACTTCTTTTCATAAGACCCCACACGGTGCTATAAACTGGCAGCCCAAAATGGCAGCCCAGAGTCAAGCAAGTTCCCTGCCCATCCATAACTTTATGGATATCCATGAAGCTTATCCATATCCTGATGCCATTACAGTGCACATTTCTCCAACCCTGCCCTATAACAATGGCTGCTGCTGACCAGAGTAGGGAAATGCACAGCGTGATGAAGTCAGGTCATGGGGTAAATTGATCTAAACCCAATGGATGGGGAAAGCTTGGTATACAACCGTTATTCCTTGGGACTGTTCATTGCTTCATCGGCACTCTGGCTTCAGTTGGGTTTCCAGGCAGTAGTGCTGGTTCAGCTCCATATGCTTGCATTAACTTTTTATCCTTTGCTTTCAGGCCTGCTAAGTATGGAAGTCTTTGCTCTTTTTGTACTGTTTGTTGAGTTGATTGCTGGCCATGCAAATAGGCCTGAGATGAGAGTGGGGATTAGGGGAATGGCTGCTGATGTCATAAAAGCACCAATGTTTCCTCTACGCAGGAGAACGCAATGCTATTTTCATATGTAGCTACTGTGGGGAAAAGGCATTTTGGAGGGCTTCTTGTGATCTGAAAATTCCCAGGTCCCCCCAAATACAGCCTATCAACTTTCCTTCCCTCTCAGCTTTCAGATGGTAAATTTCCCCCCAACAGGTTCAGGAGGAAAAGGCAAACTCTGCCTTCAGAAGTGGGGACGTTACTGTTATCAGTCACTACAGAGGAGCTCAGCAAATGTTTGGAACGGCAGGGCCCTGTGAGCACCCAGACGGTTTGTTCTCTCGGCCAAGCCAGAGAATCTGTTGGTTTGGCTGGTACAGGGTGCGTGAGACCCTGCTGCTGCTTACCTCCGTCTGGCCTGGCACATTCAGAGCAGTGCCAGACAGACACACGGAACTCCCTTGCCATTCCATTCTCCCACTGAAAATCCCTCCCCGCCGCCATGGTGCGATGGGCTCCTGGAGACCTGGTCTGGCGGCAGCAAGCATGACTTGTCCCCTTTGCTAAGCAGGGTCTGCCCTGATTTGCATTGGAATGGGAGACTACGTGTGTGAGCACGACAAGATATTCCCCCTTAGGGGATGACGGGGCCACTCTGGGAAGAGCACCTGCCTGCTTGCCTGCAGAAGGCGCCAGGTTCCCTCCCTGGCATCTCCAGATAAGGTTGGGAAAGACGCCAACCTGTACCCTGGAAGAAGCTGCTGCCAGTCTGTGAGGACAGTACTAAATGCGATGGACCAAGGGTCTGCCTTGTTATAAGGCCGCTTCCTATGTTCCTAAGGTGCCATTTGTTTTAATTGGTTTTTACGTGATTTTTAGGTTATAGTTGTTGTTTGATTAAATCGTAAACCGCCCTGAGATTTTATATAGGGTGGTATAAACATGATAGATAGATAGATAGATTTGTGAAATGGTCCCAATTTGTACTGGGCCTTTGGATAGCTGCACTTTTACTTTAAAGCAGAGGTTCTCAAACTTAGGTCCTCAGATGTTGCTGGACTACAATGCCCATCATCCCAATGGCAGGCCATTGGGATGATGGGAGTTGTAGTCCAGCAACAACTGGGGACCTAAGTTGGAAAACCCCTGCTTTAAAGTAAACCCTAAACAAGTTGATGACATCGTTAACACCTCATCTCGTTTGATCTCCGAAACAGCTCTTTAATCCCCCTTAAAAAGAAAATGAAAAATTTAGCCTGCAGAGCTGGTCCTGAGACCTGCGTAACCCAAAAGCATGCATAATGCAATTGCGGACACCAGTTGGACTTAGGAGAGGTATGATTTTACTGCTTTTCTCTCTGCACCAGGAGTGCCTAGGAAAGGTAGCAGAGGTTGTTCCTTTTTGAAGGTGGGGTGCTGAGAGAGGGGGTGGGCAGAGCTTATGCAAATTGGTGGCAGCAGGGCTCTCACCGCTTTCCCTGCTGAATGGGCCTAATGAAGGCTGCTGCCAGAGACAATTGTCTTTTTGTAATGACAAAGGGGAAAGATGTGTTGTTGTCTTTTTAAAAGAAGAGAGCGAATAGGAGAGGCCAGGGAACTAGGTGGCTTCCCCGAGATGCTGCTGCAGGGCACACACACGGCAAGAAAACCAGGGCAATTCCGAGGAAGCAGCAGGGGAGGGAAATAATGAGAGCTGCAGAACCAGGCCCTGAAAAGCTCAGCGAGGAGCTTGCTGGAGGGAGCAGAGGAGGAGAGATGGGAATCTGGTGTGTGTGAATGAGGCAACTGGCAGAGCACCTGCAGGTGGGACCGGGCTTGCTCCATAGGGCACCGGCCCATATGGCTGGCGTGGCGAGTGCCAGCTTTGGAAAAACTCTGCGGGATGATAGAGGCCTCCTTTCGCCCACAGAGCACAGCCCTCGCAATGCAAAAAGGCCCCCAATATTTCAGAGCAGTCATATATGGGATGCTTTCCGCCACTGATGTTGCAATTTGGGGTCCATCTGCTTTATCTTCGAGAGTAGCATTTCCGTGGGATACCGTCTGGTGTGCCATGCGGATTCACTCAGAATCCGCTCTAAAAGCAAGAGATTTAAATGCCCCTCTCTTGGAGCAGACTTGTCCCACAATGCACCAGGAAGGACACATCCCTCCTGGTGCACTTCCCTGCTTTTGGAGCTGACTTGAAATAAATACCTTTTTTTTAATTGCATGGTGGCTTTGCTGCCACATAAAGAAGAGGTGTGTTTGTGTTGAGAGGGACAGTATGCCCATTTTTTAAGTGTGTCTCAGAACCAAAGATATAGAGAAACCCTGCTATAGAGCACAGTGAGAGATGGTTTGGATTGGAACCAGCTGTTCCTAGCTATCTCGCCCCACCCCTAATTTGCAAAGCCCCACCCATGTACAATACAATATAATATCTTTATTATGGTACGTGACTAGATTTCAGCATTCTATACAAGGCTGAACTTCAATGCAGTTCTTGGTACATTCTGTCACATATCACAGTGGCAGCATCTAGGTAGAGGAAGTTTACCCATCCGGGACATTCTTGCCAAACTGATGGGGGTGAGGGTGGGGGTTGGGGGTGCGGCTTCGCCATTGCTTGATGGATCTTGTATGCAATGGCACAAAATCTAGCAACACACAAAGTAACAAATACAGTCTTCTCTACAAGAAGATCGGTTACATAAGAATCCATTGGTCTTCCCTGAAGGTTCTTGAAAAGAGGTAACATCCATTTGCTATGTGCAGTGCTGTAACATTTACAATGAAGTAAAATGTGCGCCAAGTTACCAACTTCATCTGACCCACAGGAACACTTGCGCAGGCGATAGGGTGTCTTTTTATATCTCCCTTCCAACCAAGCTGATGGGAAAACATTATGACAAACTAAAGCGAAGGCTCTCCGATGGGTTGGACATGTCCGTTTATAAGATAGCTTGCCGGAGCTAAAATTGAGGTGACCCACCAATTCTTAGTGCAGTTAGGGAGTTCGCTTTTCTCTTCTTGTGATTCGATATCTAGAAGATGCAGTTCTATAATTCTATAAGTTTGATCAAACCCCACAGCAATTAGAGATTCAGAAGAGAGTCCAACCGTCTGGAGTTTTCCCATTAACTTGGGTAACCAGTCATAGTGGGTCTGATCCTCCAGAACTAGGGGGGCCCAGTCCCCACCCACGTGCTGTTTCTTGGTCACTCTAGACAGTGACGACAAGACAGGGTCCAGGAGCCAGCTTTTTACATAGATGGTCATGTTTGTCGCCCCCACTAATATGCCAAGTTAATTATGCTGGTGGCTCTCACTGATATGCCAGATTCATTATGCTTGTTGCCGGGATAGCAAACCTGTAAACGAAGGGTCTGGGGTGCTTCTTTTCCCTCTCCAAATAGCAGCTATGGGGGTGTAATCCCAATCGAAACCTTGATTGTGGGATTGAAGGGATGGTTGCTGCCCTCTTCTGAGAGAAGTTCTGCTCCCACTAACAGACAAAGGGCTGTCGTTGCTGTGAATGGGTGGCAGCAGAGAAACAAGCAGGGTTTGCCCTCCAACCTCTCAAAAATTCAAGCCAAAAGCTATCCACAGATAAATTTTGGCCCTGCATTAAAAGAGAGATTCTAGCCCTGTTGTGCTAGTTTTCTGCTTGTAGGGAGTTGCTGATTGTCCATCCTGCTGCCTCCTGGCTCAACCTCCTCACTTTGCCACTATGAAACTGCCAGGACTCTCTGTTCTGCATCACAGACCCTGCTCTTGGATCCACCACAGACTCAGTTTCAGTGGGTGGGAAGGAACCAGGGACAGGGCCTTTTCAGTTGTGGCTCCCTGGCTCTGGTATGCCCACCCAGAGGAGTTTTTCAGGGTTCCCTCTCGTAGATTTTTCAAAAAGATTTAAAGACCCTCCTGTTTAGAGATGCCTTTTGAAATTATTTTAACCTGCGGCTTCCACCATCTTGTGCGTTTTGAACTTAGTTTTACTTGGGATTCCAGATCTTAGTCAGTTTTTTAGCCCTGTTTTTATGCTGTTTATTTTTATTCTTTGGTTGTTTTAGTGTGGTGTGTGGTTCTTAATAGCTGCCCTGAGCAGCACTTAACACGAGAACCAGGGGTCATCCCATGAAACTGATTGCCAATAAATTTAGGACCAACAAAGGGAAGTACTTTTTCACACAACGCATAATCCACTTCTGGAATTTTCTGCCACAAGATGTGGTGACAGCCAACAACCTGGATGGCTTTAAGAGGGGCTTGGATAACTTCATGGAGGAGAGGTCTATCAGTGGCTACTAGTCTGAGGGCTATAGGCCACTCTGAGTGCCTCTGGGTACCAGTTGCTTGCAGGGGAGTAACACCAGGAGAGAGGGCATGCCCTCAACTCCTGCCTGTGGGCTTCTAGCGGCATCTGGTGGGCCAGTGTGTGAAACAGGATGCTGGACTAGATGGGCCTTGGGCCTGATCCAGCAGTGCCGTTCTTATGTTCTGAATTCCACTGCACATACAGGCCAGCCTTAGCTCCATTATTTGAAACAGGGGCGGAGCCAACATTGGGTGAACAGGTTCAAAGAACCCGGGCCACCACCAATCAGGGGCCGCAATTGCACCCCCAGACATGCCCCCCACATCGAGCTGAAATTGGCCAGCGCTGTGTCATCAGTGCGGCCAAAGATTCTCCCGGCCTTAAAGGCAGCGGAAGTCTCCGGCCATGCTGCCAACATAGCGGAGGCCGATCTCCCTTCTTTGCAGCCCCATTTGGGAGGAAGACCACGTCCCCCACCTCTGACATCAGCCCTATCTTGGAGATGCCAGGGACAGAACTTGGGACATGTCTTCCCAGAGCAGCCCCATCCCCTAAGGGCAATTTCTTACCGTGCTCACACATCTCGTCTCCCATTCAAATGCAACCAGGGTGGACCCTGCTTAGCAAAGAGGACAATTCATGCTTGCTACCACAAGACCAGCATTCCTCCTTTTGTATGTACAGATGCATGCATGTGCAGCTGCATACTTAACACAAAGCATAAATTGCCCTTTTCTGAGGCTGGCATGATTAGTCTCAGCCCTTGGAGGTATCCCGCTAAGAAACATCTCCAGCTAGAAAGCAAGCAGTCCTTTGATGGAGCATGTGCCAGCTTGGAATCTACCATGCCATAAAAAGCCTTTTCAATACCCGGAGGAGAAAATCCTAAGGCCAAGTAGGAGGCCTTATCTCCACATTCCATTCTCGTTTGCTCCCCATGTCGGCTTTCAGCTTCTGTTGGCAGGGTACTCTGTAGCTCGCTGAAGAATTGGCAGGATCCCAGCTGAGTCAACTTTGCATTTCCAGTCTAGGTTTGCAACACCACAGATCCACATTATCATCAGGGTCCTTGGGATTCTGTCACTAAAAATCTATTTTCTTGTTTAGATTGGCACTTATTGAGAGCAGTCTCTCCCCAGAGATGTGAAACACATCTCAAGGTGTGTGTACAAGCCTCAAATCTCCAGGGCAGTTTGATCCCTATTTATCATCAGATCAGATCCCCCCCCCCGCCCCCCAGGGCTACATCAACTTTTCTGCAACTGAAATGAAAATGTTTTCCAACTTACCCCCAAAGCCGACTGCTTTTTAAATGTGTGGACGTCTACTACTATTACTATTATGAACACTTATGTACTTCTTTTTGGCAAAGGTGCTCAAAGCGAGTTACATAGAAAAATAAATAAAAGTCTGGTTCACATGATCCTAATTAAGACAACCACAGAGCTGCGTGCGCGCTCCCGTTTCCTGATCATGCGCAACGAAGGCACCAGCAGTGATCGTCAGCTGAACCTGCCCACCATGTCCCCAACCTAAATGAGATTGCTGCTAACTAACCCTGCAACAGAAAGAGTGCACCTTTCTTTCCCACTGTAGGATTAATAGCAGTTTCGTGGGTGGGGAGATTTAGATCAGGAAAACGCACACGTCACACGGCTGAGCCCTAAGAAATCGGCTAGTAGGTTTTTTCCTTATGTGTATATATGTCAGTGCAGAGCTCAAGAGGACGTCTGTGGGTTTCCCCATGGGTGCCCCGAGTTCCCCAAGCACTGGCCAACTCTGGAATGGCTGTTGGAATGCCATGTGTCCTAGTTACCTACATGGCCCTGTGGTGTCTGGAGGAGGGTGTGGCATCACTCCTGTGGGGCTTCTGCTCCCTTCAGGGGGCAGTAGGGATGAGAAGGGTCCAGGGTGGCTGGATCCCAGTGGGCAAGTCAGGGAGAGCTGCAGGGAACAGCTCCAGGGAGCTTCAGCTAGGTTGGGCATGGCAGGAAACAGGAAGCCGGGTCAGGAAGGGGGCGGGGCTGGAAGTCGGCTTGAAGCCCTGTCCGCTCTGCATGGGGGCATTTAAAGACAAGGCAGCTGATGTGGAGGGGCTGCTTCTGAGTACGGGAGCCAGGAGTTCTCCAGGAGAGGGAACTGGCTGAATGCAGCAAGCACTGGTGGAAGGAGGCCAGCGGTGGCCCATTTCTGGCCACTGTGGTGGCCCCCCTCGCCCCACCGCCTGCGTCTGACATCAGATGTGGGCAGTTAGCCATGCATCCCGCGTCTGACATCAGACACGGGGTGTGTGATCTAGCTCCCAAACGGGGCCAGGTGGACCCATTTGGGAGCTAGATCAGGGCCAGTGCTGCATTCTCAGCATGGCCAGAAGTGGCTCTCCCTGCCTTTAAGGGAGCAGTGCTGGCCATTTTAACTCCCGAACGGGGTGGCACAGCCCCATTTGGGAGCTAAACCACCACCCCCGCGTCTGACGTCAGATGTGGGGGCCGTGTTGGGGCCATGAGGCGCGGCCCCTGAGGGGCAGCAGCCCGAGTTCTTTGAAGCCAGTTGCCCAATGGTGTCTACGCCCCTGGCAGCAAGCCAGGAAGCGGACTCAGGTGACAAACTAACCTCCTCCCCGGCTGTGCTGAGGCTGACCTTTTCTGTGCCTACCCAGTCATTCTGGGGTCCAAGAAGGCCCAGGAGCCCACCTCGACCCCTGGGAGTCTGACAATGCCTTAGCTTCAGCAAGGTGGCTTTATCACATGCCCTGAAATCATACCTGGCTCCAGTGTTTCCTGTAATAAGGATTTCCAAATGTTGGCTACAATCCCCAGAATCCCCAGATAGATGCCATTGCAGCTGGGGATTATGGGGTTTGTAGTCCAAAAAAATCTTGGCTCTGATGCTCTCACCTGGGCAGAGCGGAAGTTAATCTTCACAAACAAGTGAAGCTTAAACATGGGGACACCTGGATGCCTGCAGCCTTCTTGCTACACTCAATTTCCAACACTGCTTCTCAGAGGAGCAGGCAACCTGCACATTATTGCAAAGAAGGAGATGTGAAGATCACCTTTGGCAACAGCTGCATCCCATCCTGCTTCCATCTGGATGTTGTCAGTTTTGTGCTCAACAAATAGCCACATAAACCTGTGGAGCAACACTACGAAACCTCACAACAACTCCAAAGCATTTTCCAAACATGCATGAATTGCTACTGTAAGAGGTTGTGCATGACCAGAAGGGCTGACTTGACCGCTATAGGACCATGCCAATAGCACCATGGACACACACAGAGGGAGGAGAAGGGTTGGGTCTGTTGGTCCTGCCAATGGTTGGGTCTGTTGGTCCTGCTGGGTCTGTTAGTCTCTTGGTCCTGTTGGTCCTACACACCTGCAGCGTACCTGATTAAAGAGCAGCCTACGCACAGACAAACTGTGTGTGTAGTCTCTACATGAGAAATGGGAGATGTTGCTTTCCAGGGAGTCCACACGCACGGACAGAGCCTTCACATTCAGATTGTGCAGAGTCTTGGATACCGACCAGTGTGTTCATTAAATTTTGTTTATTCCACACTCCAGTTTCATTTTCCAAGGTTTGCAGCAGCAAATATTGCCTGATGTCAGGAGAGAAATGGGAAGTCAAGGTTCCCTCCTGCCCACTTTTTCTTGTGAAAGTCAGAAATTTGGCTCGTTGCCAGAATGTTTATTTTAATGAAGTTGGATTGCTCTCTCTCTCCCTCCTCCATCTCTGTGCAAAAATCAGTAGCAGGACTATCACTTAGTGGGCATGCTTGAGCTCCGTTTTCTGTGCATGCCTCCTAAAATACAATGCTATAGAGCTTGCCCTTAATAAGCATATACGCTTACAGTGCATATGCATGTGTGTGATTCCATTCTTGCCTGCATAAGATCTGCTGACCTCAGGAAAGCAGGGTAGCCAAAGACGAGAAGACAAATGAGGATGCAGAGGCAGACCCAAGTAGGTCGGTTCTGCTGATCTCTCTAGGAAGAGACTTCCAGAGCATTGGGGCTGCTACCAAAAAGGCCCTGCTCTGAGTAGGTGCCTCCACATGAAATGGAATTTGGAGCAGGAGCCCAACAGCAGATCTTAATACGGGCCTTCAGGGCAGATCACAGCAAAATAAACAACAACCTAAAACCACACAATATAAGAATAATTGAAATTAACGATACCCCATGCAAAGCAATTCTAGGTTTATTGGCAGACATCCAGAATAAACTCCTGAGTAGTCTATTGTTTGACATGATCTGTAGCCCTCTCTAGTCAGGCAGTGGAAAGAGGGTCATAGAAAGCAGGCTAGGTGCAGAAGGAGATGGGGAGTGATTTTTGCATCTCTCCCCTCCCTCTAAAAGCCCTCTACACTAGTAGAAATGTGTCCCCAAGGCTTGTGCAGCTCTCAGGAATGTATTTCTACAAAAGGACATGGTCTGCAGCCTTCCTTCTGTCGCCAGAGGGCTGTGGATCATGTCAGCTATCAAAATCGAACTTCTAAGTAGTACTGCTGAATAACTTAGTCTGGATGTTAGCCACAGAGCTTACTCAGAAGTAAATCCCACCGGAGCTTGCTCCCAGGTATGTGTGCAGGCACAGGATTGCATTCTTAAAATGATCCATTAACCAAATGATTAATACTATGACATCCATTTAACACAACATTATTTCCAAACAGCAACCATGTTTAAACTAGCAGATGCCCTTAGGTTAGCTACAAAGAATCTGTGCCACCCTCTGGATGCTGTTGAAATTGTCCCAATTAGTTTCTAATAGGACAGAACTGGCCCAGGAGCCACTCTTGGTGGGGGTGCCAGGTGCAGCCACTAAAAAGGCCCTGCACCTTCTTGCTCCCACCTGACTTCAGATAGCAAAAGGATTTGAAGCGGACACTGACAACCCCAAAAGGCTCTGGGTACACAGGCAGTCTCAGGGACCAGCCATGGGACTTTCTGAGGGTCTCCGCAGTTGCTCCAGACTCTGACTCCAGACCTTTCCCCAGGCATGACTGCCCCATCCTGCATAATCTATGGAAGACTCAGAGGCTGGCATACAGTTGCAGGCATGTTGCATACTCATGGTTTTGAATTATGCAAGAGCTGATCCACTGGAAATAATGCTTATTCTTGTGTAACACAAACTGTGCAATTTTGCAATTGTGCAGCTTGCAGGCCTGCAGCGTTACTAGACTGATGTACCATTGCATGGTATGTCAGCCTGAAGAGCTTAGGAGTGGAGGGTGAGGAGCTCCTGTTTGGGTTTCTCCGGCACTACTACTATTTTGATTACTGCCATTTATAAGCTAATGATATGCCACTTTTCAGCAGAAGTTTCTAAAGCAGTTTACATAGAGAAATAACAAATAAATGTCTCCCTCTCCCGCAAAGGGCTCACGGTCTAAAAGAACATCAGATAGACACCAGCAACAGTCACTGGAGGTATTGTGCTGGGGGTGGATGGGGCCAGTTGCTCTCCCCCTGCTAAATAAAGAGAATCAACACGTTAAAAGGTGCCTCTTTGCCCAGTTAGCAGGGGTAATAAGAAAGCGACTCTCCAAGGTTTCAAGCAGGAGTCCCTTCCCTTCTTCTTAATGCCAAGGGAGATCTCCAGGGGCATGAACTACCCAAAGGTAAGCTCTTTTAAATTCTGCTTCTTCTGATGGGCATCATGTTAAGTACATTTACTTTCCCCACTGAAACCAGTGGGCTCAAAAGTGCTATACTTTGCTCGGGCCACAGCAGGGTTTCTTTCTTCAATATCTCCCCTCAAAGAAAAGCCCTGCCTCTGTCTTTCCACAGCCAACAGAGCTGCCGGGGTGCTTTCCAGAGTATGTCCAGCAACCAGAGATTGTGTGGGTCTCTGCCTGAGAGCGCCAAGCACTTAAACATCCGACTGATTGAACATTAGCCATTCCTGTAGCAGAAAGAGATGGGGGGGGGGGTTGAAAAGGGAACCCATTTTAACAGCAAATGAAAAGGTTTACTGATACAAATGAAAAGAGGGTTGGATTGATTTGTGTGGCTGAAACATACTGAGATGGAGGGACTCCCTCCCTTTGGCGCTGGGCCCAGGTGAGGGATGCAGCTTAAACAGTGATCGCTGTCCGTTCACTCTTCTGGAGGTGTGTACAGTGGGATGGGTGCCAGCGCCTGTATGGCAAGGACCGACGGAGAGATGGGGGCAGGATGGAAGGGCCTGTCTCTCTACAGGGCGAAGCCAATTACCTGGAAAGCTCCCGATGGCTAAACTGACCCTCCATGCACAGAGGCAGTATACCTCTGAAATTATTATTATTTCTTGTTTACACAGTCAGACAGGTGTTATTGACTGGTTTGTTTTTCCAGACATCAAGCCCTTCCCAAGGACCTGGGATGGCTGGATTTTATTGTCAATGTTGTTGCTGTTGTTACAGATATCATCGCAGAATATAGGCTGTTCCCAGTAAAGTTGCTTTTTGTAATTGGCTGATGGTGATTTCTGTGGCCCTTATGATGTTGAGGTGGTCTTCAAGGTGTTTTTGAATTGCACCTAGGGCGCCAATTACCACTGGGGTTATTTTGGTCTTATTATTATTGTTGTTGTTGTTGTTGTTGTTTATTCGGTTTCTATGCCGCCCTTCCAAAAATGGCTCAGGGTGATTTACACAGAGAAATAATACATAAATAAGATAAGATGAATCCCCACAAAGGGCTCACAATCTAAAAAGCAACATCAGATAGACACCAGCAACAGGCACTGGAGGTACTGTGCTGGGGGTGGATAGGATAATACCAGGGCACTTCCAGATATGGTCCTCTCTTGTAGCTCCACCCAGTAGCAGTTCACAAGCAGAACTCCATCACTACTTTTGTGAGTGTCCGTGGGCAGTCCACCATGTAAGATATTGTGATCAGCTCTCTCCCTTTTACAAGGTTTCTCAAACTTGGGTCCTCAGATGTTGTTGGACTACAACTCCCATCATCCCTAGACACAGTGGCCCAAGGGATGCAGCCGCCTTCCTAAAGCTAAGCAGGTCTCAGGGTGGTCAGCACCTAAAAGCAGTCCACCTGGGAACCGGTATTCCCTCTAAGGTATGTGCACATGCTTTAGATGATACGGCTTGACTTTAAATGGCAACAGCCGTGAGTGTGTTGTTCGGAAGACAGGGGCTCAGATGCTGTGCAGCACCGCCTGTCCTATGCAAGTGGCTATTAGCACATCACTGGCAGTAAGGGGTGTGCACAAAACCAGCTGGCCCAGTTTAAATTGGACCCGAACCGACCAGGCCAGTTTGGTTTGGCCCCCCCATTGAACAGCCACCCCTAGTTCGGGGGGTTCGCAAGTGGTTTTTAAAATCTTTTTTAGTACTTAACCCCCTCTAGGGGGCTTCTCCGAGGCCACAGGGGGTCCACAGAGGGCCCCCCTCCCCCTGCCGACCTTCCTCAAGCCAAAAATCTCCCAATTTGGGCATTCTTTAGCCCTTTCTAGGCCTTTCCCCCTCTCAGCGGTCATTTTGGAGGCCACCATGCTTGCGTAATGGTCTTCTGTGTGGCCTGGGTCATGACCCGGCCATGCAGGGGCCCATTCCGCATGCACGGAGGCTTCCAAAATGGCCACCGTGATGGGGGAGAGGCCCGTAAAAGACTGAAGAATGCCTGAACTGGGCAATTTTTGGCATGAGGAAGGCCGGAGCGGGGAAGGGGAACCTCTGCGGACCTCCCTGCAGCCTCAGAGAAACCCCCCGGATTGGGTAAATACTAAAAAAAAACCCTGCTTGTGAACTCCCCAAATGGCCGGCGGTGGGGGGTATCAGTCTGGGGTCGGACCGAATAGGGGGTGGTGCAGTTCGACCCAAACTGTTGAACCGAACTGGTTTGATGTTGAGCTGGCTCAACACCGAACCAGTTTGCACATCCCTATCGGTAGTACTCAGAACAGGGCAAATCCAGTTGCAAGACGTGACACTCATTTGCAAGAACGGAACTCCCCTGTTAATGGGAGAGCAGTGGTGTTGTTTCAGACACATGTTTTGGCAAACTGCCTGTATTAGACTGCACACCAGAATGTACACTTATATAGATACATGGGACATCAGAAAGCCCAGAGTGACCCCCCAAGGCTGGCATCTATGTGCATATGAGAATCTACTGGGGTGGAAGGCCAGTCTTGAGGTAGCAAGCATGAATTCCCCCTTTGCTAAGCAGGGCTTGTCTTGGTTTGCATTTGGATGGGTGACTTGAGCATAGTTTCCAGTAAGATAAGTGGGGCCATAGCCCAGTGGTGGAGCATCTGCTTGCTTACAGAAGGTCCCAGGCTCAATCCCTGGCAGCATCTCCAGGTACAGCTGAGAAAGACTTGTTCCTGAAACCCTGGAGAGCTGCTGCCAGTCGGTGTTGACAATACTGAGCTAGATGAACCAAGGGTCTGACTCAGTGGAAAGCAGCTTCCTAGTATCCTATTTTACCCATGAACTATAGGCATGTGGAGGAGTTGGAGCATGCTTTAAATAATGAAATCAGGCCTGGCTTATTTCTGAAAAAAGCCACAAGGCCAGTGACAACAACCAGCTTGTTTTGCTGATGCGCTGGCCTCTTATCAGCCGAGAGAAATCTCTTGTTTGTTTTGGCAGAAGTATCAAGACGGAGGTTGGAAAAAAATCCACAGCAAACACTCGAAGGTTGAAAGAAAAGGCAAATGCTCGAGACAGAGCGAATAGCAGAACCTCTCTCTCTCTCTCTCTCTCTCTCTCTCTCTCTCCCCCTCTCTTCCTCCAAAGCACTGGTAAGAACTTATCTATTATTTACCACTGACAAGGTTGTACTCATTTCTGAAAAAGCTCGCACACCAAAAAGATCCCACAGCTGCCTGTCGACTGTCTCACATCTGCACGGTTTGCATGTCACGCTACGCAGGCTGCCCACCTGTCTGGAGGATGTTGCTGCTGCTGTTGTTGCCTGAGGCTGCAATCCTGAAGGCAGGAAGGATTTAAGCCTTAACGCTCTTTCCCTCAGATGCCTGCCATGGCCTGGCCCGCCCGGCAGCTGCTACTGGCATATTCTTCAGGGCAGAGCCCTTGATGGGCGGCACTGCAGCACAGTGTCTGTCTGGGCATGTCTGCGATCCTATCTGATAGGGGTTCTATCCCACTTTTCCAAACACAGTCTTCCCAAGGAGGTTTCCAAGTCTTAAGAAACACAGTGAAGTTTTCAAACTTGGGACTCCAGAGATGTTGCTGTCCAACGGCAGCTACTACAAATATGTATATCCACTTCTCAACTTAAGTTGTCACGGCCGTTTACATAGGGCAAACAAACAAACAAACAAACACTGTTCCTCAGTCCCAGAAGGACCTGCAATCTAAAACTCCTATCACTCCTGGCCACCATCACTGAAGACCCTTGTGGCTAAGGATGATGGTCATCATAGCCCAACTACATCTGGAGACCCAAAGTTGGGAACAGCAGGGAATGGGGAATGAGGCCTTTGACCACTGTGGCTGGGGACGATGGGAGTTGTAGTCCAGCAACATCTGGGCTACAGGCTTAGGAACCGCTGCACAAGAGGAAGGGAAAGCTCAAACCTGAAATGCAGGAGGCCAAAGATGCCGCTCTTCTTCACGTCCACTCAAGGCAGAAGGCTAACTTCCCAATGCACGTAGAGCAGGCCTGGGGCTTCATAATTCCTGCCAGTCCCTGGGGCTGACAGAGCACAGCCCTCTTCCCTTCCTCCCCTGGAGAGAGGTCTGAGGCGTGTGCACGCACGATCCATGACAGCACTTCATTTGACTGGCCTCAGGCTACGAGGTTCTGGGTTCGAGATCAAGAGTCCCTTGTTTCTTCTTAGATTGTGAGTCCTTTGGAGACAGAGAGCCATCTTGTTTATTTATTTTTCTTTGGAAAAGTTTGTTGAAAAGCAGAATATTATTATTAGTAGTAGTAGTAGTAGCAGCAGCAGCAGCAGTACTTCTGCAACTAGAATTCCTCACATTTTTCTTTCCAAACTTGGACATCCAGGGAGGGGGGCGGGGGCAAGAGAAAGCAGTCCCCCCACCCCACCCACAGATTGAGCCAATCCCAGCCATGCAGGAGTGTGGCCAGCCACTACTGGAAAGAGGGGCAGCTCCACCCCCTCCCAATAATCACCAATCAGGCTTGATACAAATTCTGGCTGGGATCAGGAGGGGGCAGAGTGACCCCTTTTTCCAAAACTCATCATGCTTCCCTCCCCCCTCCGAAAAATTCCTGCAGATGGCCATGCTTCCAAAGTATTAACCCTTTCGAGTATTCATATATTAACCCTAATTAATAACAAATATTTAACCTTTGTATTAACCTGTGTATTAACAAAGGTTAATACACATGCTTCAACCACATGCTCTTTCACAGGGTAAATCATGGGATCCTCCACGCTATGATTCGCTATGGAGGGGGAAACGTGGAGACTCCGTTTTTGTAACCTCTATGGCCAGTTGCAGATGTAGGGGGCCAATTTGGATTAGGGACATAGAGTGGGGACAAAGAATTAGAATCCCCTCCCCACAGCACTGCTCCAACCTGAATTGCCCCGCAACATGCTTGCGGGGGGCAGGATGTTTGGAGTTCCAGTCAAAGAACTCCCACATTTGGTCCTGAATGGGACTCATCTGGAAGGCTGAAGATGGTGCGGTGTCAAGCATGAATGGTCCCCTGTGCTAAGCAGAGTCTGTCCTGGTTTGCACTTGAATGGGAGACTACATGTCTGAACACTGTAAGATATTCTTCCCCTTAGGGGATGGGGCCACTCTTGGAAGAGCATCTGCATACAGTTCCCTCCCTGACAGCATCTCCAAAATAGGGCTGAGAGAGACTCCTGCTTGCAACCTTGGAGAAGCCGCTGCCAGTCTGTGTAGACACTACTAAACCAGATGGACTGATGGTCTGATTCAGTATATGGCAGCTTCCTATGTGCCTATGTGTTCCTATGGCTGTGATACCATTTGGTGGTTTCAGTGTCAACACAAGCCATTGTCGTCACCCCCTTTTGATTTCATTTCTTAACCTATTTACATCGCCGTCTTTCTGTCTTAGAGGATATCCAAGATGGTTAACAAACAACATTGCCAAAAAAAGAAAGAAAAAAAAAGACATTAAGAATAAGAAACAACGAATCATTTCCTGTTGTTCCGGGAGATCAAAACACCTGTGAAGAGAAATCTCGCCATGTATCTCTGGGAGGCATCTGATCTGTAATGAGAAACAGGCTCTAATGAGGTTAGAGCTCCCCTTCTGGCTCACAAACAGGTCAGAAGCCGCACACGCTGTCTTTGGCAAGGGACGAGGGGAGCGGCACGCTTTGATGCATGGAGGGAAGAAAAAGAACACACATTTCCCGGATGGACAATAAGAGAGGTTCAGTCTCGGATCCATGACATCACCCAGGCAGGAACCTCATTGTGCTTTCCTGTTATTAACTCAGGGTACAGTTTGGTCGGTGTGTGTTTGTTTAGAACAGGTCTGGAACAGTTTAGGACGTATCCTGAGATACTCCAGTCCAGTATATCTCCAGCATTCGACTGGAGCAAAGTGGCAAAGATGCAGCTCTGCAGTGGTGCAACTTAGCTAGCATGGGTGTTCGTGGGACTTTTTCCGCCGGTGGGGCGGGGGGGCAAAGCCTGCAATCCTATACCCACTTACCTGGGAGTATGCCCCTCTGCATACAATAGGACTAGCTCAGTCCAGGGGGGGAACTGCCCCCTCTTGACACCCATATTAGCCAATACAAAGGCCAAAAATGGGGGGAGATGTGCTCTAGCACTGAGTTACGGCCCTTCCTAGATCTATGACCCTCCCTAGATCAAGTATGAAAATGGCATTTGTGCAATTGTGTTGGGTCCCATTCAGCTTTTTCGTACCCGGTCTCTCAACCATCCCCTCCCTCTCTGTTTGTGACCTGTGCCTCATCATCATTACCTCCTTCTTTTGTCCCCTTGTCCCCTCTACACACTTGGAATGTAGACTGTAAGCTCTTCGGGGCAGAGACCCGATTGTTTTGCTTGTGTTACTTTGTAAAGCACTTTATGCCTTGGTGGTGTCGTATGAGTACACCAGCTTAAAAAGTCAAAATGTCAAGCAAGTCTGTGCCATGCAGAGGTAGGGAAATGAAGGAAATGTTAAAAGTGATCTATCGATGATTAGCAGTGCAAAATATGTTTTGCCCTGATCTGATCTGATTTTCCTGCTCTGTTATTTTATGAACAGCACCCAACGCACCAGTTAGCCAGGATAAGGGAGCTTATCCTAAATGCCACGGTCAAACAAGCACTGTTTCAAATGAGGAGTTCCTCTCCATTTATGACTCCTCTGATGGTCCCTGCCCCCTTCCATCTGCCTCCCCAGCTCAGGTCCTGCCCGCCCCTGCCCGCCCCCATCTCCCTGTCCTTTTGGCCTCCTCCTGCCCCCTTGATGGGTAATCCCTGCCACTTTGTGGAACCACAATGCTGCCCCCAAGACTTGCCTCTAATTACCATGGTAACAACGGCCTTCAGTGAGATCAGATGTGACAGCCATAGGAAGGACCACAACTGCCCAACAGGGCATGAGGGATGAGGAAGGGGATGGTGGGGAGTTGAACCTGTATCTTCTCTCGCTGCTGCCCTCCCCCTCCCCTGCTCTGAAGTGCTGGCTGAGCCATTTCCTAAGACCCTCAACCTTCTTTTGCTCCAATACACAACACTTCAAACCTGCTTTTTCTCCTCCTCCTCCGCTCCCCCAGCCCATTTCTTAACTATGCCAGCACAGCCAGCCACAACCACAAGGCGAGGTTTTTCTGGCAGGCTGGAGACCTCCCAGAAGCACACGAGGATGTCCCTTGACACAGAAGGCAAATCCCAGAGGGGTTTGTGTCATAGCAAAAACCGTGCAGAGTCCCTGTGGCACCTGGGCGCTTTCCAGATTACATGCTACAACGGTGTCACTACGGATCTGCTAAGCGTGCTTCTGTACTGCCTGTCCTGTCAGCAAAGTGCCATTCACATTTCCGATCCTGCCTTTCGGATTTGACCCTTGCATTTTAGTCCTACAATGTTGCATGTGCGCCACCCAAAAAACCAGCTGTATTTTCCCATTGGAGGAGGGTTACGCAAGCTATTTACGTTTCCAAAACGATCCAACCAAGCCGAAGCATTTTACTGCTGAACAGCCCTGGGCACTTTCCAGATCACACGCTACAACAGGTAAAATGCTTCAACTTGGCAGGATTGTATTGAAAACGATCCCCAGAATCTCACACTCCTACAACGGGAAAATACAGCTATTTTCCTGCAATGGACTTGCAACATGGTAGCACTATAATGCCAAGATAAAACCCGAAAGAAGGCATCAGAAATGTGAACGGCACCTCGCTGTCAGCGCAGGGACTGCGGTGTCACAAGCCAGGAAGTACGGAAGCCCACTTAGCAGATCTGTAGTGACACTGTTGTAGGGTTTAATCTGAAAAGCACCCAGAAGACGGACACATACACACTCACGAACCAGGACATCTCATTTTATGAGCTGCACAAAGTCGGTCCATCATTTGCAAGGTCACCCAGTCTTTCTCTGAATTCAATTCACAGCTTCTCTTCGGGGCAGGTGCCCAAATCTAAGTGTGTGAAGTTCAAAGCAAACCATGGGAGGAGTGCTGGTCTTGTGGTAGCAAGCATGAATTGACCCCTTTGCTAAGCAGGGTCTACCATGGTTTGCACTGGAATGGGAGACTACATGTGTCAGCACTGTAAGATATTCCCCTGAGGGGATGGAGCCACTCTGGGAAAAGAACCAGCATTCTTCTATGTGGAAGGTTACCAGTTCACTCCCTGGAAGTTTTTCACACGGGGCTTTTAAAGCCCTTTAACTCTCATCGGAATGGAGGGGATGTGTTCACATATCGACCAGATTTACCCTGAAGCCCCTGTGAGTTATCGGGGAGCAGTTCACACACAATTCAGGTTTTTCACAGCATGTTAGAGTGTAGCCCGATTTATATCCGGGGGGGGGGGGAATCCACTATTTTGTGTCAGTTTTGGGGGACAACATGTAGTTCGTAGTCAAGTCTTCTGGTAAACTCCCAGTAAACTCACGGTAGAGCCTGTTGTGTGCGAGAGACTCCTGCCTGCAACCTTGGAGATGCCGCTGCCAGTCTGTGTAGATAGTACTGAGCAGGGGCATAACTATAATAGGGCAAGGGGAGGCAGTTGTCTGGGGGCCCACTGCCGGGGGGGGCCAGAGGCAAGTCACATGACTGACTCCCCCAGCCGCACACCCGCCTGGGCTTCCTTCAGTTGTTTTCATCTTCCAAAATTGATGTGGGTGTTAAGACCTGGAGCTACCAGAACAGCATGTCTTACTCTAGTACCATTAAATGACTTGCATTGTCCACAATTTACAAAACCTTAAAAAATAATAATTTAGCGCTCGCTCTCTCTCTCTCTCTCTCTCTCTCCAGTGAGGGGGGTGCATTTTAAAATCTTGTCTCTGGCCCCACTCCAACCTTGCTATGCCCCTGGTGCTGAGCTAGATGGACCAAGGGTCTGACTAGGTATATGGCAGCTTCTTATGTTCCTATGTTCTCTTTTAAAAACCCCAAACTCCAGTTTATTTGCACAACATGAATGACTAAAATGTGTACATTCACATTGCTTCTGTATATGAACACTTCCTTCCTCACAGACTTTGTTTTCAGTGTTCCTATAACGTAGGAGAGGAGAGCTGGTCTTGTGGTAGTGAGCATGGGTTGTCCCCTTAGCTAAGCAGGGTCCACCCTGGTTGCATATGAAAGGGAGACTAGAAGTGTGAGCACTAAAAGATATTCCCCTCTTAGGGGATGGAGCCACTCTGGGAAGAGCAGAAGGTTCCAAGTTCCCTCCCTGTCAGCATCTCCAAGAGAGGGCTGAGAGAGACTCCTGCCTACAACCTTGGAGAAGCCGCTGCCAGTCTGTGAAGACAGTACTGAGCTAGATAGACCAATGGCCTGACTCAGTATGTGGCAGCTTCCTATATTCCTATGTAGGGCAACTTCACATGCAATGTGGCAAGCAAGTACAGCAAAGCTGCCAGTTGCCACTGGGTGCTGCATGCTCCTGCTCCTGCTGCCATTTCAGTGGCATCTGAGGCTGCCTGTGTCAGGCGAATGTCAGGTGGAGCATGTCAGTTACCAACCTCAGCTTGGCACCTGAAACCAGCATTTGAAGTTGGCTTGATGACGGGCTGAGGTGGGTAACCGGCATTCTCTCCCTGACGTTGGCAGCTTGAGGCATCATGGAAACAGAAGAGGGAGCAGAAGCATCTGCCAGCAGCAGCCAGCGGGACATACTTGCCATTGTCATGTGTGAAGCTGTTCTTAGTATCTGATCCATTCCCAATCTAGGCGCTTTTCAGATCGCACCCTGTTCAGCAGCAAAATGCTTTGGCTTGGCTGGATTGTTTTGAAAATGCAAATAGCTTGCGCAACCCTCCTACAATGGGAAAACACAGCTACATTTTATTTTATTTTATTGCAATGCACATGCAACTGTTGTAGGACTAGTTGTAGGACTGACTAAAATGCAAAGATAAAATCTGAAAGAAGGCATCAGAAATGTGAACAGCACCGGGACTGTGATGTCGAAACTCAGGCAGTGTGGAAGCACCCTTAATGGACAGCAGTGACACTGTTGTAGGGTGTAATCTGGAAAGCAACCTACAGTCCTGTCCACCCTTCTCCCCAAGGTTTATTCCAACAGCCAGCAGTACTTTTTGTGCAGTAAAACACACCCACACAGAGTGCAGTGAAAACTATATATACACCCGGATTTATACACCTGTCCCCTGCTAACTGGGCAACAAGGCACCTTTTTAACTGATTCTGATTTAACTGATTTAACGTGCTGATTCTCTTTATTTAGCAGGGGGAGAGTAACTGGCCCTATCCACCCCCAACACAGCATCCCTCCAGTGACTGTTGCTGGTGTCTATCTTGTGTTTGGTTTTAGAATGTGAGCCCCTTTGGGGACAGGGAGCCATCTTATTTATTTATTATTTCTCTGTGTAAACCGCCCTGAGCCATTTTTGGAAGGGCAGTATAGAAATTGAATAAATAAATAATAAATAATATTTACCTGAATAGAAGAAGAATTTAAGCTAACTCCCTTTAAAAAAAAAATACAGCTTAATTACAGGTTATACTGCATTTACCTGAAAGGAAGAGGACTATGGATTTAAGATGACATTAAGGAACATGGAAAAAAACCCTGGTCTTGGATTCAGATAAATACAGATAAATAAATACGATAGATAGATAGATAGATAGATAGTATTTTATACTATATAGTGGAAACACAGTAGATACCGTACAGTGCGGCCTATGGCAAGGGCCAAAAGCCATTGTGGCTGGGGGTGATGGAATTGCCCCCAGTTTGCAGAGCCCTACGATTTACAACACACGGATAGATCTTAGGAAAGAGCGTGTGACAAACCAAGTCACTGGACAGGGGCAGGGAAGTTTTTCACACCCGGCTTTTAGTTCGCATCTCCTCAGGAATGGAGATGTGCATTCACATTTCGGCCAAATTTACCCCGAAGCCCCTGCAATCTATTTGGTGGAGAACTTAACACACAATTCGAGTTTTTCACTGCGCTTTCGAGTGTAGTCCAATTTATATCCAGAGTTAAAAGCAACCACCACCACCAGTGGCTGGTTTCGAAGAAGAGGCAAGCTGTTAATGGGGTGCATGAGAAGGGTGTGTGGTGGTGGGGACTCTGTAATTAGAGACCTGTCCACCTAATGGCACAGCGGGGAAGTAACTTGCCTAGGGAGCAAGAGGTTGCTGGTTCGAATCCCTGCCAATGTGTTTCCCAGACTGGTATGGGGAAAACACCTATATTGGGCAGCAGCGAAATAGGAAGACACTGAAAGGCATCATCTCATACTGCGCAGGAGGAGGCAATGGTAAACCCCTCCTGTATTCTACCAAAGGTAGCCACTCTGTGGACGCCAGGAGTCGACACCGACTCAACGGCACAACTTTACCTTTGCCACTTGAAATGCCCATCTTCACAGATCCCAGGAGTTCATTTGAAATGTCTGTCTTACCCCATTTCATGTCTAATTATAGAGTCCCACCACCACACACCATTCTCATGCACCCCATTAACAGCTTGCCTCCACTTCAAAACCAGCCCCTGGCATTTCCTTTTCCTCTCTCTGCTGATCAAAGACGACCTTCACTTTTTGGTCCCAGGGCCAACTCCAATCTTGCTATGCCCCTGGGCTGGGCCTAGAAGATGGAAGATTTGCTGGAAGAGGTTCCTGGCTGGTAGAATCTGCTTCCAGGATATTGGGATTCTGGACTGATCCTTCTTTGGCACTTTCACACCTATGTACTTCCCACTTCCTCGAGCACCGGAAGTTCCAGGATCACCTACCCCGAGAGGAGGGAAAGTCCCAGAGAATTCCAGTGCCTTCTGTAATAACCTGTTTATTGACAAATAACTGATTAGTTGATCACCAAATCATTAATTAACCTGTACAGACAGAACAGATGGGGAGCAAATGTGCACAGTTGCTGAGCTGGAAGAATGAGAGCCCTTCAGCCTCTGCTTCGCTCACCCAATACGCCTAAAAATCAGAGACTAGGAATATAAGAAGCTGCCATACGGAGCCAGACCATTGGTCCATCTAGATCCATATTGTCTACACTGACTGGCAGCTGCTCTCAAAGGTTAGAGGCAGGAGTCTTTCCCAGCCCTACTTGGAGATGCTGCCAGGGATTGAACCTTCTGCAGGCTGATGTGATTTCAGCAGCTGGTATCCTGGGATAACACATTGCATCTTCTTCAGGCTCGTTGGAAATAACGTGGGAAGGAGGCCATTTACTCTTCACTAGAGCGAAGAGTAGACCTCGTCCTTGCACCTTCTTCCTCTCACAGGGGTTATGCAAACATCTTTAAGGGCAATTAATCACTTGGCAGTCAGGTTGAGCATTAACTCCTTTAAAAGTTTAATCGGCATTTTATCTCAATAACACCCTAAAAGGTTTTATCCAAAGGGGGCTCGGAGAGAAGATTAAACTGATTAAGGGCATTTTAGCCCTGGAGAGAGAGAAGATTGTGATTCAGTGTGAGAAGCAATTTAACCACAGTAATTCAAACAAAGCAAGAAATAAGTCCAGTACAGATATATTTCCACACATCACCTCGCAGTTCAGTTTCGTAGCATGGATGTTGCACTGGAAAATCAACATGAGAGTTGAAGGAGAGCTTCATAACTCAGTCACATTCATTTAAAAACTCTGTGGTCAGGCCTATTTCAGCAAAGACCATTTATCTTCCATTTAAACTCCAACTTTGATTGCGTCGACCACGTCAAGTTGTGGAATATCCTTAGGAAACTAGGCATGCAAGAACATCTCATTGTTCTCATGAGAAACCTATACACAGTCCATACGGAACATGGTGAAACAGACTGGTTCCAGATCAGCAAAGGAGTAAGACAAGGCTGTATACTTTCTCCTTCTTTATTAAACTTATATGCTGAAAATATACTGAGAGAAGCTGGATTGGAAGAAGATGAGCGTGGCTTTAAAGTTGGAGGAAGAAACATAGCTGAGAATGCAGGTGATCTGCCAGCTCTAGTAATGAAAGTCAAGGAGCACAGTGGAAAAAAATGAGACTATGACTAAACGTAAAGAAGACTACACTAATGACAATGGGTACAGCAACCAGCCTCAGAATGGATAATGAAGACATTGAAGTGGTGGATAGCTTCTGCCTTTTAGGATCGACCACCAACAGTCAAGGATTCAGCAGTTAAGAAATAAGCCGCAGACTAGCACTTGGTAGGGTTGCAATGAAGGCCTCGGAAAGGATATTTAGATGCCATGACGTGTCTATACCTACAAAGATTAGAATAGTTCGGACAATGGTTTTCCCCGTGACACTCTATGGATGCGAAAGCTGAACTTTGAAGAGGCAAGATAGAAAAAGCATTGACGCTTTTGAACTTTGGTGCTGGAGACCTTTGAGGATACCATGGACAGCCAGGAAAACAAACAAATGGATCACAGAACAAATCAATCCAGAATTTTCACTTGAGGCACAAATGACAGGCTCAAACTATCATACTTCGGACACATTATGTGAAGACCGAGCTCCCTTGAGAAATCCATAATGCTGGGGAAAGTGGAAGAAGAGGACGACCAGCAGCACGTTGGATGGACTCGATTACGACAGCAATGAATGCACCACTGAGAGGCCTTAAAGGCCAAGCTGAAGACAGATCATCCTAGAGAGCATCTATCTATGTGGTCGCTAAGAGTCGACACCAACTTGACGGCACTTAATCAATTAATCAGTCAATCAATCAATCCAACAAACTCTAACTTCCTGATCAGAAGTAAACACCCCAAATTAGGAGCCCTGAAGAAGTTAAGCTTCATTTTCTAACACGTAGGTTCTTGAAGGCACAAACCACACCACCCAGGACAGACTAAAGATGTTTGGGGGGCCCCCAGAGGGTAGGGAGGCCCTTGACTTCAGCCCCAAAGTCTAGAGGTAAGAGCACCTCCGCATCCAGAAACCTTTTCTACCTGGAATAAACAAGTGTCTTGCATTCTTGAGTGCTCTCTCCCAATGGTGGCAGTTTATCATCTGTTGAACCTTTTTTTATTTATTCTGGTTCTGTACTGATATTGATAACATAATATCAGCACCAATCGAGAACCATCCCCATTGCTCCATCTTTGACTGTGAGCCCTTTGGGGACGGGGAGGGAACCTCTTTATTTATTTATATTTCTCTATGTAAATCGCTTTAGGAACTTTTGTTGAAAGTGGTATATTAATATTTGTCATCATCTCCAGCAGCCTTGAAAAGAGCTCTTAAGATCAATTTATTGAACCAAGCCTTTTGCCAGCTGTAGGTTGGTCTTGTTATTGCTGTTTTTAAATTATTTTAAACCGTTTCTATTACTTGGTTTAATTGTGGTTTAATTGTTTTGTTTTTTGTAAACGGTCACAAGACACCTGGTTTTGGTGGTCTAAAAATGCTAGATAGATAAGAACATAAGAACAGCCCTGCTGGATCAGGCCCAAGGCCCATCTAGTCCAGCATCCTGTTTTGCACAGTGGCCCACCAGATGCCACTGGAAGCCACAGACAGGAGTTGAGGGCGTGCCCTCTCTCCTGTTGTTACTCCCCTGCAACTGGTACTCAGAGGCATCCTGCCTTTGAGGCTGGAGGTGGCCCACAGCCCTGCGACTGGTAGCCGATGATAGACCTAGATAGATAGATAGATAGATAGATAGACAGATAGACTTATGTTTAAGGTTATATACAGCTCTCTGGTAGAGCCCTTGAAACAGGCCTTCAGCAGGGTTTCTCCTAGAGTTGCCAGATTCTGGTACTTTTGAAGGAAAACTTGGAAGCTATGGAATCTGAAATGACTTCCAAAAGGGGTGTGAAAGGTTGCGATCAGTTCTACTTTTTGTTGGAGAGGAGAAGTTTAGTTCACCCCAGTTACAGCAGAGCAAGTGTGTGTGAGAAGAGCAAGCCCATTAAAGAGTATATTGACTTGAGACAGATGTTTAAGTTTCAAAGGCAAGTCAGAGTTATTGAGGAAGTTATATACTTAGATAGAAAGCCTGTATACCTGAGCTTTCTGTCTTCATAGTGCAGAACAGAGAGGGGGAGAAAGAAGGGGCATGGCTAATGGAAAATGCAGCAGAGCAAGGAGGAAGTGACAGACCCCTGAGTGTATCAGTCTACTAATCAGAGTAAGCCGGAGCAGAGGGAGAGACAACAAAAGGGGGAATAAAGAGGAAGACCCTTCCTCACTATCTCTACTTCTAATGCCCCTAGTGGTCACTAGCATAGGAGGTGCAAACAGATGTTGCAACTGGAGCTGCACCTCAAACATTTTCCAGGTTAGGAATGTATGAATCCAAGCCAGCATGCTCCACATATTCAGAAGATAAGCAGTCCAGTGGAAATGCTGGAGGACTGGGGTTGAAGATCCAGGTGCTGTGGAGCAGCTGAAGCTTCTAGAAACCCTCAGGGAAAGCTGTGGATGGGTCAGACAAAACTCAGCAAGCTGGAAGGCAAGTATCGATTGGGAAGTCAGCTGAGCCCCTGAGGGCAACGGCCAAGAGGACGTCATGAGAAGCTGCTGAGGTCAGAGCCGCAAGTGAGCAAGAGAAGGATCCAAGCTCTTAAAGGTTGGATGGCAGCTTTGTACTGTGGAAAGGAGGAGGCTGGATACAACCAAAAAGTCCCGTAAGCAAATGCTAGAAGCACTATGAAATGACCCCAGATTTGAATTACAGGGGGCCTGCCCCCCTAAAATTTCATTAGGGCCTCCTTAGCTACTGTTTTTGGAAGGCTACTGATGAGCCAAGGTTTGGCTAAAACTGGGGGAGTCAGGAATGGGGTTTCACTGGGGCAAACCAAGAATTCTGCTCCTCCATCCCCATCTTTCCCTCCATAAGGCCGTGGTGGCGCAGTGGTAAAACTGCTGCCCTGTAACCAGAAGGTTGCAAGTTCGATCCTGACCAGGGGCTCAAGGTTGACTCAGCCTTCCATCCTTCCGAGGTCGGTAAAATGAGTACCCAGAATGTTGGGGGGCAATATGCTAAATCATTGTAAACCGCTTAGAGAGCTTCCAGCTATAGAGCGGTATATAAATGTAAGTGCTATTGCTATAATCCAAATACTGAGATTCCGTGTCAAAATTTTAGCTCCTTATTGTGCATTAGCATGTGTAATTTGACTTTCCTCAACCCTGTGCATTTGTGCAACCCTTCCCACTAATGGCACACTCAGCCAGTCCTCTTCCGAGGTCCTGTGTGGAGTTTTACCTCAGCATCTCCCTCTTGCCATCTTGGCTTTGTAGCCACCCCTCTCTGTGAAACCTGGCCACGGCCTCTTTTTGAGGCTTCCTCATTTGCCTACAGCTTCCTTGCCTACCCCGACACCTTCAGCTTGCCAAATTTAGTGGGAGGGGGCATTGCACAGATGAGGATTTCCCACATTCAGATGAAACTGAGCCCATCAGTTTTCCCTTTCACAGGCCGACTTAGATGGAGACTCCACAATTAATTTGATGTCTGAACTGGAGGTGTCTGACAACTCCTCTTATACAATTCAACTGGATAAATTTCAGTTTGTGACTCCTGATGATGTGGACAAGCTGCTTGGAGCGGTGAAGCCTACCACTTGTTCTCTTGACCCTTGTCCAACATGGCTTGTTCGATCTAGCAGGGAGGCTGTTGTAGGCGGCCTGGTAGAAATCATAAATGCTTCTCTGAGGGAGGGCAGGATGCCTCCTTGTCTTAAGGTGGCAATTATTAGACCTCTTCTAAAGAAGCCTGTGTTAGATCCCTCAGAGTGGAAAATCAGACATCACCAAGACTTGGCAATGGCTTAAGAATGGCAACTTGAAGAAAGAAACAGAGGGTTTAATACTGGCTGCACAAGAACAGGCACTAAGAACAAATGCAATAAGAGCAAAAGTCAAAAAGTCAACAACAAACAGCAAGTGCCGCCTTTGTAAAGAAGCAGATGAAACAGTGGACCACCTAATCAGCTGTTGTAAAAAGATTGCACAGACTGACTACAAACAAAGGCATGACAAGGTAGCAGGGATGATACACTGGAACATCTGCAAAAAATACAAACTACCTGTAGCCAAGAATTGGTGGGACCATAAAATTGAAAAATTTGAAGAAAATGAAGATGTAAAAATATTATGGGACTTCCAACTACAAACAGACAAACATCTGCCACACAATACACCAGATATAACTGTAGTCGAGAAGAAAGAAAAACAAGTCAAAATAATAGCAATAATAGACATAGCAATACCAGGGGATAGAAGAATAGAAGAAAAAGAAATAGAAAAAATAACCAAATACAAAGATCTACAAATTGAAATTGAAAGGCTGTGGCAGAAAAAGACCCAAATAATCCCAGTGGTAATTGGCGCCCTGGGTGCAGTCCCAAAAGACCTTGAAGAGCACCTCAACACCATAGGGGCCACAGAAATCACCATCAGCCAATTACAAAAAGCAGCTTTACTGGGAACAGCCTATATTCTGCGACGATATCTATAACCATTGACAATAAAATTCTGGCATCCCAGGTCCTTGGGAAGGACTTGATGTCTGGATAAAACAAACCAGTCAATAACACCTGTCTGACTGTGTAAACAAGAAATAATAATCCTATACCACAAACCCCTTCATTGTGCAGCCGTGCTGCCCGTGTCTTTTTGGGCCGTTCTGGGCATGCGCAGAGCGCATGCCCAGATCGGCCCAAAAAGACACAGCCGCCCAGGCACGGGCGGCCATGTTGGCCATGCAAGTGCTGCCGCGGCTGCCGCAGCTGGCCAAATCCTCCTTCCCCGCTCCCCCCCCACATGATTAAGGGCCTAAATGGCCCAAAAAATTGCCGCTGCCAACAGACCACCCACCCTCCCAGCTGGCCGATTCCTCCTTCCCCGCTCCACCCCCACAAGATTAAGGGCCTAAATGACCCAAAAAAATGCCCCCGCAGCTGCCAACGCCGACCGACCACCCTCCCAGCTGCCTGATTACTGCTCACCCGGTCCCTATTCACAATAGGAGAGAGGAGCTCGCAAACAGAGCTCCTCTCTTTGCAAAGCCTCAGCTTGAACTGCCGTTATGGACGCAAGGACGCAATAGGCGTCCTTTGCAACCAAAACAACAGTTCGAAGAGAGGCTTTGGATAGAGAGGAGCTCTGTTTGGGAGCTCCTCTCTCCTATAGACATTAGGGACTCCTTACCGGGTAAGGAGTAATCGGACAGCTGGGAGGGACTCCTTACCGGGTAAGGAGTAATCGGGCAGCAGCGGCAATTGTGTGTGGGGGAGAGCGGGGATGGAGTAATTGGCCAGCTGGGAAGGTGGCCGGTCGGGCGGCGGCGGCAATTTTTGGAGCCATTTTCACCTTAAATCATTTGCGGAGAGGAACGGAAAAATCGGGCAGCTAGGAGGGCTTACTTAATTGCAAAATTTAAAATCAATAAAGGCAATTTGAACAGTGCCTGGCCCGAAAACAACACACACATACAGTGACACAAGCACTCCCCCCCCCAAAAAAAACAACCCAAACACACACACACACACGGGGGGGGGAAGGCTAGCGCCCGTTATTATAATGGGCTTAAAAATACTAGTAATAATAATAATAAAGGAGGTACGGCGAGGGCCTCCGGCAGTGCCTATGCTCTGGGGCAGCAAGTGTGGGCATCCTGCCCCCCCCCCCAATGTGCGTTGCCTCACTGGCCTTGCCACCCTCTGGAACATAGGGACATAGGAAGCTGCCATATACTGAGTCAGACCATAGGTCCATCTAACTCAGTATTGCCTACACAAACTGGCAGTGGCTTCTCCAAGGCTGCAGGCAGGAATCTCTCCCAACCCTATCTGGAGATGCTGCCAGGGAGGGAACTTGGAACCTTCTGCTCTTCCCAGAGTGGCTCTATCCCCTAAGGAAAATATCTTACAGTGCTCACATGTGGTCTCCCAATCAAATGCAACCAGGGCGGACTCTGCTTAGCTAGCGGGACAAGTCATGCTTGCTACCACAAAACCAGGCAGGAGTCTCTCTCAGCCCTATCTGGAGGTGCCAGGGTGGAAACCTGGAACCTTCTGCATGCAAGCGTGCAGGTGCTCTTCCCAGAGCGGCCCTACCCCTTCTTGCAAACTGTTGGCAAGCTGGCAACAGAGCACAGACGTACTGCCCACCAGGATCTCCCAATGGGCGAGCACTTCACTAGCCAGTTGGATGTTCTCCTTCCTTCTCACTCAGAGCGAGAGAAAGAAAGCCACCCAGCTGGCTAGCAAAGTGGCAGGGAGATGCTGTTGCTGGCTGGACGATGCTGACAGATGGCATGCCTCTACAGACTGTGCCCCCTGGTGGCAACCCTCGGTGTGGCCAGTGGCGGGTTGACATCACTCCAGGTGCCGCCAACACTCAAGCTGGCCCAGTCCCACATCATGACTAGTTTGGCCTACAGAAACACCCCACTGTCCTTCCACCATTGTCTAGGTGCTCACCAGGTCTGAGAATTTCTTGAATTACAGATGGGAATGAAGAAGGGTCCTTAATGAAACCCACAGGTTCCAACCCCTAACCCCCGCTCTTTGCTTCCATCAAATCATGGCCATGCCAGAACCTTCCAAAAACTGGCATCACCAAAGGGAAGGTGGCAGGCCCTTCTGGCCCCCTGTCATCCAAGCCTTGCTGGAGTGTTTTCTTTTCTTTTCTTTTTACATTTATATCCCGCTCCTCCTCCAAGGAGCCCAGAGCGGTGTACTACATACTTGAGTTTCTCTTTCACAACAACCCTGTGAAGTAGGTTAGGCTGAGAGAGAAGTGACTGGCCCCGAGTCACCCAGCAAGTACCATGACTGAATGGGGATTTGAACTCGGGTCTCCCCGGTCCTCTAACCACTACACCACGCTGGCTTTGACATTTGCCCTTCTCTCTCATTCATTGTGTCTCCATTCTCTCCCATTCATTGTGCCTGTTTACACACCTGGAGGTTTTTCCCCACACATGGCTCTATGCCATGGGGTATCTGAAGAGCAAATCTGCTTTGAAGCAGATTCGAGGCATTTTAATTCAAGGGATTCAATGGACCATTCACATAGCCATCAGCACCTCCATCAACATCTTTGGAGAAAGCAGAAGCCCAGGAGTTTTTTCCCAAAAGCTGCTTGAAATAGAGGATTTTTTAATCCCGGAGCCAGGACATAACTTGGACTAAGCCAGAATCCCTTCGGAGAAAAATGAAGCCCTGTCTGTCCTGGTCCCTGATAGCCCGCAGGGAGGGTTGGGTTAAATCCAGTGAATATGTGGACTGGCACACTCCAGTCAGGAATGGCTTCAGGGGAGAAGCCCTGTCTGTAAAACCTCCTGGGGACAGGTGGACCCCAAAGACCTGGCAGAGCTCGGAGATGGATGATCTCTTCCTGGATTTCTCCCTCACAGGATGGCTTTGCAGAGATGTTTCTGGTGATGGTGGGTCACCTCCGTAACATGACCCAGTTTCTCTCTCTCTCTCTCTCTCCCCCTCCACACCCAGAGGATTCCCAGATGGAAAAGCTGTGCAGTTGGTCGGTGCTTGCCAAGAAGGCCAGAGGATGTTCTAAATCCTTGCCAGGGGCTGATAGGAAGGAGGAGCTCTATTTTAAGGCTGCCCCAGACAGACAGCGCTGCTGCTGCTGCTGTTCGGACAGGAAAGCTCCTGCCAGAGAGAACACTTCACACTCGCCTCTCACAAAGTTCTTCACGATCATGAGACACGGGCAAAAAGGTCCACCACCTCCCTCCAGCAGCCAGAAGGAAGCAGAGGTAATCTGACGACTGGAAGATTCAGATTGCTCATCTCTTGCTCAAGGGAAGATCTATTTATTTCCGATAAATCCCCAGCCTTGGAGGTTTTCCTAGAAGACTGAAAAGGCATCTTTTGCAGAGTTGCTGTCAGTTACTAGGTCTTGTCTTAGGGCAGAGGGTTAAAGTAATAGATGGGGAAGGGAGCCAGAAGGCCATTGAGTCCAACTTCATGACCCCAGGCAGGATATACTATCACTAAAAGGTTTGTGACAGTTTCCTAGCCTCTCTTCCATTGAAAGAGGGTAACTGCATGTTCTTTTCCACTGCAGAGCTGCTGTTCTGGTTAAAAAGGCCCTTCTAATGTTTAATCCGCTAGACATGACATTAAACACACCATCATTCACTTGGGGGTTTACTCTACAGTCAAAATAAAAGCTGTGCAGGGACCCAGTCTGGATTGGGACTGTCGTGCAGAGGAAGGGGGTGTTGGTTTAACTCTTTACCTCCACTCTGGATCCTTCCAGATGGCAATAAATTGTGCACACGACTTACCAACTGTACATATACTCCCATATACTCCCATAGGTGCTGTGCTCTTTTCTATTGGAATCTTATTCTCTGGCCACACAATGATCAGGGACCTTGCACGATCTTTCACGGGGCCACCTGCTGGCCAGTGCTTGCATTCTGAGAAGAACCAGCAGTTGCAACAAAAGTGAAAGAGCTGGTCTTGCAATTTCCTCCTAAGGGAGGAGTGAACTAAATTGTCCCCTGTGCTCAGCAAGGTTTGCCCTGGTTTGCATTTGCATGGGTAACTACATGTGAGCACTATCTGCTTTAAGACGTTTTCCTTAGAGGATGAGGCCATAGTCCAGTGGCAGAGCATCTGCTTGTATGCAGAAGTTACCTGGTTCAGTCCCTGGCAGCATCTCCAGATAGGGCTGGGAGGGACTCCTGGCTGAAACCTTGGAGAGGCATTCATAGAAGAGACATACATCACGCCTACTTTCAGATTTCTCCAGTCATCAGGCTGTCTTGTAAAATGAATGTACCCAATATCAGACTTCTAGTTCAGGGATGAAACCATTCTGAAGCTCTAGATTCTCTAGATGATGGTGGACATTGAGTCCATCAGTCATTTCCAAGCATCTTTATAACAGAATACAAATGGGAGAAAGCCAGTGGATAGCGGTGAACTTTGCTGCAAGTATTTGGTTCAGCGCTGCTAGCTGCCAGACAATGGCATTAATCTCGGATGTTGCCTGCTCCAGGTGCATCCAAAAACCTGTCCTCCTTGAACTGCCGACCCCACCTGCAAGTCCTGGAAGGGGGAGCCATCGCAGAATGCACGGATCCAATTAATTCACCTCGCAGGAGGTGGCCAGATCCCACTATTTCACTCTCGTCCTGACAAAGGTGGCAACGGGAATGGAAATGACAGGGCTCCATTTGACTGTAATTGAGGGGGACTCTTCAGATGTCGTCCTGTTGGTGGGACCCCGGGGATCTCATTTTGCACTGCAGCTGGAAGCCTTCGGCGGTCAAAGCTGAAATGCGATAACTCCCCGTCCCTTCAAATGAAAATGCAGCTCTCGTGTTTCTCTGTAGTTCCTCACTGGACTTGATATTCTCATCTCCTCATTGCCCCTGGCAAACGACTCCAGTTGGCGGCTCTTCATCTCCCAGCACCACAAAGGGAAATTAAAAAGGCCCACAATATATTTCTTTAATTGAGTTCGGGAGAGAGCAGAGTTGCCATACTTGCGGGCTCGTTTGCATAGGCGGCGTTGCATGGGCAGGGCCTGCCTCACAGGTTTCATGCACATTGATCTCACTTAAAAAGCACGCCGATAGAAAGGCATCTCGACATTTCTTTTTTTAAAAAAGAGGACGGAAATAAAAAACCTTGTGAAAAACTTGTATACAGGGATTTCTCTTTCAGCAACTATCCTCTCCCCGAGCCAGTTCCACTCTTTCCCCAGGCAGCGGACATACAAAGGAATTGATATGCATGTCTACGCAATTAATTTAATAGCCATCTTCTCACAGAACTACACTCCCCAGGGTTCCCTGGGGAGAGGGAGGCTGGGAATCTCTGCCACAGAACGTTCCACACCTGCACGGAACTATGGGCCATACTGGATGGGCTGAGTTCCTAATGTGTTTATGTTGCTCACAAAGCAGCTGTGAGATTATCTATGACACGGGTGAAGCGGGTTCTAACTCTTTGCCCTCAGGCTGCTGATTCCTTGACTTGAATCTCTCTCCTGCTCCCACAAAGCTGCTGCAGAAAGGAAAACTTGCAGGCATGATTCTTGTGCACATGCGTTTTCACCTGCTCAGCTAATAGCAACTTGGGAGGTTATTTGGATTGGGGCCAGAGGCGTTCTTACCCCTGGACTTCTGGGCCGAAATCCAGGGCCTCCACACCCCCTGGGGGCCTCCAAATCCTCTTTAGTCCATCCGGGGTGGTGTGGTTGCTGTGTCACACACACTGGGCCGGGCGGCTGAGTGTGACCGTGACGTGCCTGGTGGACGAGCATGACCTCTGCTTTAGAGACAGGGGAGAGTGGGGAGAGAATTACATGGAGTGGGGTGGGAATATGCTAAGTTGCATGTGGAAATGTTTCTGCTAATGCATATTTACATGAACATACCTGTTTTATATTCTTACATTCTGGTAAGAATGCAAACATTCTTACAGACCCCTGCAAACCCCTGCTAACTGGGCAAAGAGGCACCTTTTTAACGAGGTGATTCTCTTTATTTAGCGGGGGGGAGTAACTGGCCCTATCGACCCCCAGCACAGCATCCCTCCAGTGACTGTTGCTGGTGTCTGTCTTATGTTTCTTTTTAGACTGTGAGCCCTTTGGGGACAGGGAGCCATCTTATTTATTTATTATTTCTCCATGTAAATCACTTTGGAAAGTTTTGTTGAAAAGTGGTATATAAATTGTTGTTGTTGGTGGTGGTGGTTCAGTTGCTGTTTGTGCCCTCAGGAACCCATGTGTTAAAAATTGTGTGTGTGTGTGTGTGTGTGTGTGTGTGTGTGTGTGTGTGTAGGGTGATGATGTTTAACTTGCAGCCATGGCGGGGGGTGGGGGTGGTGGAAAGGCCTTCAGGTCCACGCTCCAAAATCACCTAGATGCACCTCTGATTGGGGCCGTGGCACAAGGGGAAAGGGGCAGAGTCCATTCCCACCACGGTCCCAATCCATGCCCCTTTCCACCTTTGGTTGCTTTTCAAGAACCAAAAGAACACCAGAAGGTCCTGACACAGACCTCCAGCATCACATCTCCTTTGGCCCTGAAACCTGATGTCAAACTGGTTTAAGTTTGTAGTACAGATGGAAAGCCACTGTTTGAAATGGAGGCAGCTCAGTGGCTCTTTATGCCTAGCATTATGCATTAGGTGCATTAGTCCTGTGCACCATAAGAAATGTGGGATCCAATCCAACCAGACCTGACAGAGAAAGTGTCGGGAGGGCCAACATGCCCCCTGCAGACTATCAGCTGGTCGGAATCAGGTCGGAATTCTGACATTTTCCAGACATTCTTTCAGTGATTTTCAGGGACTGCAGCCTGGATATTAGGGGGAGGGGGAACAAAGGCAACCCCCAGCGATGGACCAGAGGAACCCCTGCGGAGGTTTCCCCACCCTCTTCCCCAGCTTCCACCATGCATGAGGTCTCTCAAATGCGTGCATGATCCAACAGGAGTCTCAGAACTACGCAGGAGTTCAGACATGATGCCAGCGGCTTTTGCTGGAGTTCTGAACATCGGGGCTCTCTGCTGTTGTGTTCGACGCCCTTCCGATAGGGTCTGACAGTGGGCATATCGGATCTGACCTTCCTGTCAGACCGACATGACTGCACAGCCCTATTATCTATTCTGACAGACAGCAGCTCTGCTGGGAAGTTCTACTAGCAACCTCGAAAAGAGAAAGATAAGCTAGGGAGGACCTGAGATGTTCCCTCCAGTATGTGGAGAAGGACTGCATTCAGGGTGTCCTTGGGATTCCCAGCAGTCGGCTGCAAACGGGCAGAAGGTGTGTGTTGTTGGGGTGGACCTTAGGGATGTGCAGAACTGGTTTGAATCGCATCCTTACCATATTCCCCTTTGCAGGCATGCTGAACCAGGCTGGGCCAGGTCAATCCGTTTTTAGTGCCGTTGACAACTTACAGGCCGGCTTGTGGATCAGGCAGTTCGGTTAGAGTTCAGTTCGAATTCGAACCAAACTGCTCGGAGCTTTGGGCTCCAGGCTGCATGGCTGGTAATGGCCAACGAGCAAACGCAGGAACAGCCAGATCGTGGCATTCTCTGAGCTGGAAATAAGGAGGATATCAAAATACTCATTAGAAAACAGATGTTGCTCTTTCCTTCTGCTGTAATCCCAATGCTTGCTGGACCAGATGTACCACTCATTGGGTTCCGCCGTTCATTTTCCGGAGAAAGGCTGCTGCTACTACTGATTTGCAGCATTAATTCACACACATTGTGCAAACAAAGGCAGGACAACTGTGTTGATACTAACTGGGGAAAGATGATCTGAATCTGGCTTGGGAGACTGTCAACTGGCCCACAAGCTGGAAATGTTGGGACCAGGTGAGCCACAGGTAGAGTCATCCCTTTTCATGTCACCCTTAACCCTTGTACAGTCAGCAGAGATTCAACAGGTGCAATTTCTCCTGGCACAGAGATGTGATGATGAAAGTGGACACCATGGTTGGACTTCAACCTGGCATGCAGTTAAAAGAGAGAATTAAGAACATAAGAACAGCCCTGCTGGATCAGGCCTAAGGCCCATCTAGTCCAGCATCCCGTTTCGCACAGTGGCCCACCAGAGGCCGCCGGAAGCCACAGGCAGGAGTTGAGGGCATGCCCTCTCTCCTGCTGTTACTCCCCTACAACTGGTACCCAGAGGCACCCCACTCCTGAGGCTGGAGGTAGCCTACAGCCCTCCGACTAGTAGCCGTCAGTAGACCTCTCCTCCATGAAGTTATCCAAACCCTTCTTAAAGCCATCCAGGTTGTTGGCTGTCACCACATCTCGTGGCAGAGAGCTCCACAAGTGGATGATGCGAATTGATTAAACGCATGGTTGAATCCACCCTTCTTCCAGTGGACTCCTCAGGGGCAGCTCAACTCTACAGGCAGCCTAGGCAGGTGCCTAGGTCAGCATCAATCAAAGGGCACCTGCCACACCAGAAGCAGCATTCTAGCAGGTGGGATAGCATTTTCTCATTTTACCCCCACAACAGCCCTGAGAGGTAGGTTGGGCTTAGGCAAAAGATATGGATGTGGAGAATAGGATTGTTGATCTTATTGATAGCATTATTGTCGTCGTTATTCTTATCACTACTGAGTTTACAGATTTGGAGGAGGTGTTTTGAAGGCCACCTAGTCCACCCCAGTACTCAGTGCAGGAAATCCAGAGTTAGAGCATCCCCAGCCAGTGGCTGTCCGGCCTCTGCTTGAGGACGTCCAATGAGAAAGAGACCCTCCCACCCCGTAGGTAATCAGCGCCATTGCCAAACTACTCTTACTATTAAGAACGTACTCCCCTCCTGTAACTTACGCCTGTGGGATCTAGTCCTGCCTTCTGGAGTTGCAGAAAAGAAGTCTGGTTCCTTCTATGTTTGTGTAAGCCTTCAAGTTTATGTAAGCCTCCTTGCTTAACTATACCTATACATTCATTGTATGGGTTTTGAACATAACTTCTGAACAGGCTCCTGTGTGCACTGTAAGAGTGTCGTACATAATGTCTGAATCGGGCTAATCATTCTACTCAATGCAGAACAGCTTCAATGGCCAATCTTTGAAACACAGTAGGAGCCATTGCTTCTCGTGTCCACACAGTGTTGGTGGCAGGTCCCTCCATTAGCTTCCGCTCCACTTTGCTTATCTAAAAGACAACATTCCACACCCTTGCTCAGGATGGAAGAATATGGTTTCTTTTCTCCTCAGTGTCCTCCACCAACATTTCCCTCCTTCACCCTGCTGCAGAAGCTTTAACACAGAGAGTTCTAAATCAATAGCTATCGACCTTTGCCATTTCCTTAAGGTTTTTCTCAACTCTCAGTACTGTGTTCTGGCTTCTTCTTCTATCAATTCCCCTGCTGGTGACACCTCCAGGAAGTTGAAAAAGAGGCCTTACAATGGCATCATTCAAGAAGTTCCTCAGATTCACAGTTCTGAACCACAGCAACACAGCACATACAAAACCAAAAACCAAAGATGGTTATGGTTTTTCCTTCTTGATGTATCCTCACAACAGCTCTGTGAAACTAGACAGAAAGGTTGTTCACACGACTGCTCTGTGTGGGGCTGGGGAGGGTGGGGAGGAAGGCAAGACCACACCTACCTTCCCCCCCAGATGAATCAGACTTCCGCTTGTGCACCCACACGATCCTCACTGCAGTGAATGGCGCCACCAACTGGAGGCCAGGGAAACAAAGCCCGGCCTCCAGGAATCCCACAATGCACCACAAGAGGAGCATGATGCAGTGGGGAACTCACCGTCCGTCTCTATGAACATTCGAGCTGCCATCAGCCTGAGCGTTCATATGACCAAGGACTGGGGTAGAAGGGGACGCTTGTGTCCTCCTACCTCAGTATTAAACCAGGTAAAAACCCCAGGCTACCCCAGTCAAGAGTGCCAGGATCAGGACCGATCCCGGCGCTCCACACAGGCCGCCCTACCTGGGTAGGGCTCTGCAAGCCCAGGTAAGGCTGCTTGTGTGAATAACTTTAGAGAGACAGAGACTTAAGAGGCATTTAGAGTGGTGAGTGTCTGGCAACACGAGGACCTTTCTCAACACCAGACACCTTAAAACATCTCAGTTGTGGCTTAGTTTAGCCTAGGGTGACCCTAAGATGCACTAGGCCTCACCTCAGGCTTTCCAAAGGTGTCTGTGGAGGCAAGGTGATGCCAAGCCCTGTGCTTGAAGAGGCCTTGAGGCCTCCTTGTAGGCTTGAGCCTCCCCAGCCAAACCAGGACCGAGGGTTGCCAGCTCTCAATTTTTTGGTGTGAGGTTTTGGAAGGCTCTCTTTGGCCCTTTGGGTAAGCGGCCAAGTCTCCAGTCACCCACCACCTCTTCCCTCCTGTACTCAGGATTGAGTGTAAGCTGCTGGCTCCCACCTCCAGAGCTGCTTGCATGCTGGCCACCCACCCATGTCAATATCTGATACGGGGCGCGTGGCCAACCAAAGGAGGGGGCAACTTGGTCCCTCTCCCGCACCTTCTCGTGTTGTGCTGATGCCAACTGGGGGGGGGGTATAGTCAGCATCTGCAAGGGGGCTCACGTCTTGTACTCCTAGCCAGCAAGTGTTTCATTTGCCAGCTGGATGTATGAAGAGGACAGGGAATGTCCTGTGGGAGGGGAAAGGGGATGATGTCATGGCCCCTTGACCCATGTGGCCCAGGGGCATTTGTCCCCCTTTGTCCAATAGTGGCTACCCCCTGCATATGACATTACGTGCCAGCATGCAACATCACAGTCCTCCCCCCTTTAACATCGCCACCTTCACTGACACTTTCCATAGGGACCGTGTCAGCCATAGGCCCTCAGGACCTGGCCATCCCCTGGAGGTGGTCCACAGGCTCACCCTTCAGTAGCTCTAATGTAGACTTGTGAATTTAGAAACTATCTAATGTCTATATCTTGTACAGTTGGACTTGACAAATCCCGGGCACCAGGGAACCATGGCATCTTGGAATTTAACTGTGGTGCCTAGACTAAGAAATTCAGAGGCAGATTGTTTAATATTATAGTGATTATCATTGTTATTATCATAACGATTATTAGGATTATTTATTTGCCCCAGGCAACACAGTTTCTGTTGTAAATATGTTGCCTGAAAAAGGGATAAAGAAAAGCCCATTTCTCCTCCCCTCTCCAGAAGGTCCTTCACTAAGTCCAGTAATTTTGTCAAGTGTCCCTTGTCTGGCTCCTAAATCTGGGGGCTGGCTTCTAGATCCAAAGAAAATGTGTCAAGGCCTTCTGTAAAGTGCCTGCCACCTCCATGTGTCTTGGAGTAGTAATAATGATAGTATGACAGGGGTAATCGTGAGTTCTCCCTGTACTGTAAGAACGGTGCTATCACAAAACCTCCACGCACCAGATAATTTTGTTGTCCATCTACCCAGCCCATAAATCTTCAGAAACCCCTGGGACATTGAATGGAACTGTATCTTGATTTCATCTCATCAGATTGTGTGGGGGGAACTTGGATTGACTCCTGATTTACCCACACGCACACACATACCACACACATGTTCTTGTTTAACATCTCCACCTGCAAGAACAGCCTTTACGGTCCCACCGGTCTAACTGAGGGAGTCGAAGCTGGCTCCTATCTTAGCACATCAGCATTTTAAAATTAGCCACAGGTGACTCATTGCCAGGTTTATGAGAGCAGTATTAAATTACTAGACTCGCTCAGCCTGTATATACTTTATTGCCTCATGTTTGTATCTTCTTTACAGTCGGTGATAGCAATGACCTTATACGCCATGGCTGAAGAGCTACTTAAACTTGTTCCCTGTCAAAACAGTAATTAAAAATGTTCCTACAGGGCACGCAAGAAAACCTTTGTGCAAGATATTGTATCTTTCTAGTTCCCGTGAAAGTGAGGGAGGGGAGCGGGCGGAGAAGGGCTGGCCCAGGTGGTAATCCATCAGCACCGCAACCCTTGGAAAGGGGGAATTCTCCAGTGGCCACATTTATAATCATGCTGTGTTTGAGCTTTTACATGAATATATTAAATACCTGGGTTACGCTTGATACAGTTGGCCAGAGGTGAGAACAAAATTATCATTTCTCCACTGGTGAGTTTGGAACCAGACTTGGCTTTTAGAGATCTGGATGCAAATGCCTTCATAGCCACCAACTCTCTTGCTGAATGTTCCTAAGGCTGCCAAAAGAGTTCATGGCCGTGAAGGGATGCACCCCACATCTGTAAAATGTGCTCCCAGAAAAGCTGTATTCTAGGAATTATTGAAATTAAGGAAAATGCATATACTTGCATATTAATACGCATTATTTATTCACCCCTTGTGCCAAAGGGTGGGTTATAACATGTGTAAGATAAAATAAATTTTGCTATGCTCTTCCTCTGGCTTTGTATCATTCAATATTTTGAAGCATTTCAACAATTTGAGGGTCACACAAACTTGCTTTTATGAGAATGGCAGAGGATGCATTCACATGTAATGTGGATACGTGGGTCCAATGGACCTGCAGCTCCGCCCCCCTCCCCCCACTCTCCTGTCCAAATTTGGACGTTCAGGAGAGCAGTCTTTCTGCAGTCAATGAAACTACAGAGAGGCGGGGGACCTGGCTGTGAGGGTTTCCAGCTTGACTGAAGGACAGTCCCGCACAGCCAATCATACCAGAGTTGAGGGAGGAGCTTCCTCTCTCAACTCCGGTTCCAGAGCCAGCAGCCTGCGGTTTGGAATTTGGATGTATCGCAGGCTGCCTGGGACCTTGAGTTGCAGCAACAAAGCTCACTTCAACTCGAGGATTCCAAATGGAGCTCCAATTCTGAACCCTCAGTTTCATCATGGCACCAGACTCCGGCTCCTCACATTCGGACGTAACGTCTGCAGAACCGCAGGCCTATTGAACTGCGGTTCCATGTTACATGTGAATGAGTCCACAGTGTTGGTGTTTTGTAAGCACAGGTGAACTTTAAAAGGCCTGATTTTGAGGAGTTTCTGCATGGTGGCACTTAAATGGGGAAGATCCAGTTGTGGAGGGCCCCAATGGACAGCAGCTGCAATATTGCTAGCACCACCTTTCTCCTGGCTGGAGCAGTGTTAAAACATTCTGATACAAGGCTGGCTTGGTTTTCTTCGTAAATGTGCATGCTACCTATTTTACAAGTTCATTGTTGTGTACGTTAGTTATACATATTTGAAGTGGACACAGGCTGCATATGAAGAACCCTCCATAAGAGCTCTGGAAATATCTTTGCCTTTAGGGGCTAGGATCTTATTAAAACGCGATCTTTACAGAATCCTGAAAGGTATGCCAAATACCTGCCTGTGGCTATGTGTCCCCAGGCCCAGCTGTGCGCATGTGTTGCTGGATCTGGGCCAAGGTGTTTAAGGGGAAGTAAGGGTTCTTGTGCAGCTACCACCCATTTTAATGAAGCCCCTGCTGGAGAATTTCCCGGGGAAGACATGATGATTATACTAAGCCAGACCCTTGCTCCATCTCACTCCATATTTTCTATTCTGATTGGCAGCAGCTCTCCAAGGCCTCAGGCAGGGCTCTTTCCTATCACCTCCTACCTGATCTTTTAACAGGAGATCGCGACAACTGAACCTGGGACCTTCTGCACACTCAAGGTGCACAATCCTCCACGGACACCATTGAGCGACGGCCCTCCACAGTCGACTATGCTGTGCCCTTAATTTGCTGCCACGTTCACCACGATTCCAAGTCTAAATAATGGGGTTACCTTCCATCCCCTCCATCTCCCAGGACCCACTTGGTCTGGAGGCACTCTAAGAGGTTTTAACAAATCCCCAGAAGCAGAGAAGGAAAACGCTCTGTATTTTGCCCATCTCCCATGTTCTCCCCGCCCCCCCCGCCCGACAATTCCCTTTTGACATGTGTCGTTTACAGGCGGCTAACCACGCTGAAACATCCAACCTGAAGTCTGGCCGTTAAAAGGCAGCCAGGCTCTCGGCGCGCCCTTCCTCCCCGCACCCTCCTTTAAGTGCTGCGCTCAGGCAGTGTTCGGAAGAGCAGTGCGTGAGCTTTTCATGTCTCCCCGCAGACCCCCGCTTTCTAATAGGCCTGTCGAAATTAACAAAGGATGCCCCGCTTCGCGCTGGGAATTGGCTGTGAGGCATCGGCAGCCACAGCAACTTTCCCACTTGAAGTTAATGAACTTTTAAAAACATGTTGCAGGGTGATAGATGTCTGCAGCCGGGAAGCTTCTTGGTATGTCCCAGATAATATAATGCTCTCCATTCCCTGGGGGACACCCTTGCTCTGGGCCACCAGCTGCAAAGCTATTCTTTTTACGCCTGTCTCTTGCCTCCACTTTTGTTTTCTCTCTCTCTCTCTCTCTTTCTTTCTTTCTTTCTTTCTTTCTTTCTTTCTTTCTTTCTTTCTTCTCTGCCTTCCCCCCCCTCCGCCCCCGCCTCCAGGGAAGAATGAGGTACAGCCAGAATCATCCTGGTTTAATGAGCTGGTTTAAGAGTTTGAAGACTACAGTAGGAGGTGGATGGTGGGCAGGGAGGAGGGAGCAAAGGAGAATGGAGAACTGGTAAAGAAGTGGTAGAGAAAGAAGTGGTAGAGTCCTGAGGTGGTATAACAGACTATACCAGGAATTCTCAATGTTGGGTCCCCAGAGGTTTTTGGACTTCAACTCCCATAATCCCCAAACAAAAGCCACTGGGACTGGGGATTATGGGAGTTGAAGTCCAAAAACCTCTGGGGACCCAATGTTGAGAATCCCTGGACTATACCACTTCAAGTTGTAGGTGGAGGATGGTATTTTTGAATGCTCCCCCTTGTCAAATATTCCCTGCAGGAAGAAAGGTTGTAGCTCAGCCCTCTTTCTACAGTGCTAGTTTTCTAGATGCAGAGGGTTGTTGTTGTTTTTTAAATCATAATATTAACAATGTGATTAATCTCAATTTACTGCCTGAAGCGAGACAGTCCATTCTACTATCTCATTCTCATCTAATTTCACTGTAAGTACAAATTTAGCCTTAGACCTGAAGAGCTTGTTTAAACAACTCAAGTTTGGTTTTGTTCTGGAAATACAGGAAGAACCATGGTGGGCAGTGAGCTTCTACCTCCATACTTTCTATTTATTAAGTACAATATTAAATTGAACACTGAAAAGAAAGCAGGATCTGCCCCAAAGTGTCCAATCCAATAAATGCACCAAAGTGTAATAAAGATTTTAAAATGAAAATGAAGTGTCAAATGAAAACAGTTTCTCGGCCTTTGTATAACTATTAGTGGAAAATGTTTCTTTAACGGCTTTTGACAGCTGGTGGCTTCTGTCAGACACACCCCAGCCGCTGGGTACCCTATTCTCTTAGGAGCATGCAGCTGTAAGATATTACTATTCACATGTCTAAACCTGAAGAATGCTAGAATTGCCTGGCCTTGTACTACTGCCTTTTCACATGATTCTGGATTCACATAGCTGGGGAAAATTCCAGGCCTCTTAAAATGCACCCACATGGATAGGCCTTAGGAAGTGCAATGAAAAATGGCAGCTACATTCCCATAAATGCTACACTATGCATCTTCTGGTCTGCAGCTCCGCACTGTAAAATCTGCTTGGTGGCTGCAGGTAACTCCTTTTGCAGCGTTGCAGGAAAAAGTCTTCCCAACAGCTGCCTCAGTGGCGGTGCAATCATTACCACCAGATGGTCTCAAGCTTGCAGATCTCATTACGGCTTCAGACTTCAGGCTCTATCCTGGTCATATAGCAGATGGGTTAGGATTTCTTAGATATCCAAAGGGGGGGAAATCCACACGGATTCTTCGGATGTTGTTTCTCTTACAAAATAACCTTTCCTATATGTGTGTGATTGCTGGTCTACAGCAGACAAAGCGCCACGAGCAAATGATTTATTTTTTGCATTGCAAGTTAGGATTAGGGTTTCTGGGCTAGAAAAGAAGAGGGCTCCTGTATCTCTCAGGATATGTAAAGATGCTGTCATCCGTGCTCTGCTAAATTCCTATTCAGAATCCTGATCTATGTGCAGTTTGCCTTTGAAGAATCTTTGGACACTTCTGTTGGTTCCAAACACAGCAACCCAGTTTCTGGCTGACACAAGCTATTGGGAGAAACATGCACAAATACAGTTACATGCACTTTGATGAAAAGCCAGGTCAAATAGTGATGTGCACGGTCCGGAGAAGTCCGGACCGGCACCGAAGGGGGGCCTTGTTTTTAGGGCGGGGAGGGCTTGCTTAGCCCTCCCGCCTCCTTGCCCCCGCCAGCGCCCGTATTTTCTAGTATAGGGGCGCTGGAAACCAGCCGCCCCCCCCCGCTGCCCCCGCGGCGAAAGAACTCCCAATGCCAGCCCTCCCTCCCTCCCAGCTAGCTGCCCGCCCGCCCGCTCGCTCACCGCTCACCCGCTCACCGGATAGGAAACGAGAGGAGCTCCGGCACAGAGCTCCTCTCGTTTGGAAGGCCTCCGGCAGAATGGTGTTTTGCGCGCGCGCGCGCATGCGCACACCGCAAAGCACGCCGTTCGCCGGAGGCCCGGTCTACCCAGCGATTGGAGGCCCGGTCTACCCGGCCCTTTCCCGGCGGGTAGACCGGGCCTCCGGCGAATGGTGTGCTTTGCGGCGCGCGCATGTGCGCGCGCACAAAAACACCATTCTGCCGGAGGCCTTCCAAACGAGAGGAGCTCTGTGCCGGAGCTCCTCTCGTTTCCTATCCGGTGAGCGGGTGAGCGGTGAGCGAGCGGGCGGGCGGGCGGGCAGCTAGCTGGGAGGGAGGGAGGGAGGGAGGGCTGGCATTGGGAGTTCTTTCGCCGCCGCGGCGGGGGGGCGGCTGGTTTCCAGCGCCCCTATACTAGAAAATACGGGCGCTGGCGGGGGCAAGGAGGCGGGAGGGCTAAGCAAGCCCTCCCGCCCTTAAAGGCATACCCCCCACCCGGACCCGGACCAGGCAGGGCTGGACCGGTCCGGCAGTTCGGCCATTCTTTGGAATTGCCGCCGGACCGGTTCGGGCACACCACTAAGGTCAAATGTCCTCAAAAGGAGCCTCAAAGTCCTAGACATGTATTCTGAGATCAATTGCGGATGCATGTGTGTCTGCAGCACAGCAGCAATCAAACACTGCCATGCATCTGAGGCTGGTGCTACATGCGGCCCCTCCCCTTGCCTGGCCCCTCCCCCCTTCCCTTTTCTTTTTAAAGCAGGAGGCCAAAGGGCATCTCTCTGGACATCTCACTGGCGCCCCAGTGACCTGCAGCCTGAGTTGACCATCTCAGCTTGCCTCATGGAAGGGCCGCCCTGCTGGAGGAAGTGCTTTCTTCCCCAGCAGAAGAGGGAGGCAACAGTAGTAGTGAGTGCGGGATAAGAGCTATAATTGGGTGGGTGGGTTCTAAGTACCTGAGTTGCCTAGTTCCTAGGAGCTGCCTGGCTCCCCACTCCCCCCAGTCAGCTTCATTCCCAGCTGGCTTCATAGTCGACTGGTGATTTCTTTATTCACTTCCCGAGCTAGGGAGAGATTGAAGAAAACACCCAGCCAACAATAAAGCCGGTTGACAAATGAGCGCCAGAGGGCTTCACAGGCCCTTCTGAGTGCTGGCCACACACCCTGCATGTGATGTCACATGTCGGGGGTGTGGCTGGCATGCACAGGGCGGAGCCTCTGGGGAGAGGGGCAAACATGAGTCCACTCTTCCCCAGCTACTCACCTGAGCAAGTGAGTTCCCTTCATGCCAGAGGAGGAGGGAGGAGGAAACGCATCTGCTCCTCCAACATCACCTCTCCTGCTGCTGTTGGGGAAGAAAGAGTTGTGCAGTACCAACCTCCTCCACTTCTGGGGCAGCTGCTATGGGGTGCTTCCTTCTGCAAGAGGAGGAAGCAGCAGCAGCAACAAGAGAGCAGTCAGCCCAGCAACTGTAGCAGAATAGCTTTCGCTTTGCTCCTCTGCTATAGAGACATGTCTGTGCAAAAATGGTTGCCCAGAGTATTCCCAGGGGCCCAAGTTCCATTTCTGATATATCTACCTCCTTGACTGCATGTTTCTGTAGTGGGCGCGGAGACCAATGTCTCAAGTGAAAGGTCACGTGGCAAAAGTGGTTTTCGAGGCGGGATTTGAAGATGAGCATTTGAACATAAGGACAGCTGTGCTGGATCAGGCCCAAGGCCGATCTAGTCCAGCATCCTGTTTCTCATAGTGGCCTTCCAGATGCCGCTTTGGGAAGCCCAAAGGTGAATTTGAAATTTTTTGGTTAATCTTTGACCCCCTTGAAACATCTTTGCTCCCCAACCTAAAATCTGAAATGGAGGCCCCGCTTCTTTAATTGTATCTTCGCAACAGCCCTGTGAGGCAGGATAGGCTGATCTAAGTAATATTTCCCCAGGCAGGGCTGAAGCAAGGAAGGAAGGAAGGAAGGAAGGAAAGGGAAATGTGTCTACTCGATGAGGATCTGGGTTCTAGAGGTTCTAGAGCCTAGACTACTCACTTGACTGTTAGGAACATAGGAAGCTGCCTTAGTACAAGGCATTCGACGAGTCAGACCATTGGTCCATCTAGCTCAGTATTGTTTTCCATCACTGGTTGTGACCCTCCAAGATTACAAAGTTGGGAGTCTGTCCTGGCCCTACCTGGAGGTGCTGCCAGGGATTAAACTGGGGACCTTCTGGATGCAAAGCAGATGCTCTGCCAGAGAGCTACGGCCCCCTCCCCTAAGAGGAATATCTTACCATGTTCCCATGTAGTCCCTCAGGGTAGTCCCCCAGGGGCAGTGACTCAGTAGTCACTCAGGGTAGTCACTTCATGTAGTCACTCAGGGTGGAGGACTTTGCAAAGGGACCAATTCATAAGACCAGCTCTCCTCCTTGTTATCCGTCACTTTGTCTAGCAGCTCTCATGTTACTTATTTAGTTATAAATAAATAAATTAAGCTCATGAATTTTAATATTTATTAACTAATTAAGTAATTAATTATAGCTATGTAGACCGCTTTGGGAACTTCTGTTGAAAAGCGGTATTGAAATATCCATCGCATTCATATTTGTATCATAATGCAACCTTTGCAATGACTCTTTGAACCGCACACATGTTCTTTTGGAATGGCGCTTTTTCTTTGTTGGAACTGCACGTTTTGTGCCCGGTTGCATGTTTTTGAAAAGCCCTGACCCCAGGTCCCCCTTCATGGTCGCTCATTCATGGCTGAGGAGAGCTGGTCTATGGTAAGAGAGCTGGGCTTGTGGTCTTAAGCATGAATTCTCCCCTTTGCTAAGCAGGGTCTGCCCTGGTTGGCATTTGAATGGGAGACTACATATGAGAGCACTGTCAGATATTCCCCTTAGGAGATGAGGCTGCTCTGGGAAGAGCACCTGCATGCTTGCATGCAGAAAGTTCCAAGTTCCCTCCCGGGCAGCATCTCCAAGATCAGGCTGAGAGAGACTCCTGCCTGCAACCTTGGAGAAGCTGCTGCCAGTCTGTGTAGACAATACTGAGCTAGATAGACCAATGGTCTGACCCAGTCTATGGCAGCATCCTATGTTCCTATGTAACAGAGAGCTGGACCTGGTTCCCGCTCTTATCAATGCTGCACACCATCCACTACACTGCATGAGATTGTTCAGAAAGTGTACAGTTCTTTCCAAGAACAGCAGACAGGACTTCTGGACAGCAGGGCTGGGAAGCGTGCCTCAGCCCAAAGGGTGCCGTCCTCCAAGTGCCGCTGTGCCGTTCTCCCCAACCTCTAGCCAATGTTCAGTGGGATGAGTGCAGGACTACTCCGCACGTGGGCCCTGTCGAAACTCATGGAGACAGGAAGGCAACAGCCCTCCACATCTTGCTCTCGGAGCCTTCTCACGAGAGAGGTGTGTGGGTCCTGCCAAATGCCAGTTGATAAATGCTGACCTTTGGAAGTCTTTGGCAGTGCTTAATTTTACGGAGGATCTAGTAAAACCGGATTGATTGATTCATTCATTAGCTCATGTTCATACAAGCCGTTGAAAATGTCGAGGGCCGGAGAACTGCTAAGTGTTGCTATTGATCGCCCCCACCCCGTTCCATTTCGTACCAGCCCCATAAACACAAGAACAAGGGGTCATTCCGTGGAGTTAATGGCGGGTGAAGGGAAACAAGTGATAGGAAATGCCTGGGAAGCTGACACAGCCAGGGGCGGGGGAGAGGGGCAAGTAGCAGGCACAGAAACCCTGGCTGGATTTGGGGGGGAGCAGGAATTTCAGGTCCTCTAGAACCCACTGCAGAACTCCTGAACATTGCATAACCATCCTCTGTACTCACGATGAGAATGATGAAAGTGGGTCCCCCCACCACCACCCTTTCAAGACAGACTTATATGCAATGTGTTGATTTCTGATGCGTTCAGCAATTGCGCGCGCGAGAGCCAATTCAGGCTTCAATTACTATTCACGAGAGAAACACACATCATTATGATGGGCAAGATGTCTGCAGAGGCTAGACTGCTATAATACAAGAACCCCAGAGGAGGGTGTGATGCATAACTTTTTAAATTAATAATTTATTCATATTTTGGACATTGTTATACCACCCCATATATACATCTCTGGGCAGTTTACAGTTTTGAAACACAAACAATTAAAACATTAGATCCATTAAAACCGTTTAAAATAATGTTAAAACTGAACCTTAAAAACTAAGAACTAAAAGCCTGGTTAAGCAGGTATGTTTTCAATTTTATTTTATTTTTTGCACTCTTGCACAGAGTGGCACGTTGCATACACGCATACACATCCATATGCTTCTCAGATATTCAATAATAATTGAAAAAGGGGAAAGGAAGTTACGTCAACTCAGCAACATTGTGTGCATGCAAGCTGTGGTGCAAATTTCACAAATAATGTTATATGAGAGGGAGCCCATTCATTCCAATGAGCTTACTCTGGTGTGACATCATTTGCACAACTCGTGTGTGTGCAACATTACTGGGCTGATATATGCTTGAGCAATATGCCAGCCAGCGTGTCTACATGGGAGTAGCTGTGAAATGGGACCTCGAAACTGAAAGCCACAAAACAGCCAGGTTTGATGGCTGATAAATTAGCAGGCAAACCTTTTAAAGGGGTCTAAGATTGCTAAAGCTAGTGGACAGTGGTGGGAAGACTGCCCCTAAAAAAGGAATCACCCACTTTCTCACATGGGCCCTGTCAACAGCCCTGGAGATAAGAGGGCAAGAGTACTCAGCACCCTGCTCTCAGAGTGTAGGATTAAGCCACCTTCACGGGCTGACATTCAGAGCAACTTTTCAGATGGAATCTAAGGTAAAGGTAAAGTGTGCCATCAAGTTGATTTCGACTCCTGGAGACCACAGAGCCCTGTGGTTGACTTTGGTAGAATACAGGAGGGATTTGCCATTGCCTCCGCCCGCTCAGTATGAGATGATGCCTCTCAGCATCTTCCTATATCGCTGCTGCCCAATATAATACCAGCGGGGATTTGAACAGGCAACCTTCTGCTTGTTAGTCAAGCATTTCCCCACTACGCCACTTAAGGTGACTCAGGCAAATCGACACTCAGGCAAAACAGTTTCAATCGCTAGCAACATAAAGCTGCAGCTTGCGTTCCAAACTAGTGTTGCACCACTGCAAGCATGTCTGCAGCTGCACAGCTGTTGTGCACATGCGGCACACCTCATTAATGAGCATGGAACTTTTGCACAAGAGTGTTATAGCTGCTAGCATCTCTGGCTGTTTTCAAACAACTTTGGAAGATGCACCTATTTTATCAGGCTTTTTGTTAATAATGTTTTAAAATTGTATCAATGGTTATTTTGATTTATATGATTTAAGGTTTTCATTGCTCTTGGGTTTTAGTTGTAAACCTCCTGGAGACTTTATATAGGGCAGTACATAAATACAATAGATAGATAGATAGATGGATGGATGGATGGATGGATGGATGGATGGATAGAGAGATAGATAGCACAATGACACTTATGCACAACCCCCTTTTTCACATGAAGCTAACTGCTTGTCCTACCACAAATTTGATCATTCCACAAGCTGTTTGTTGCTCTGGATGTAGCCACTATTTGAACAGAAAGGGAGCTCATCAGAACCAGCAGTGACTGGAAAAGGCACCACAGATCATTCCCTGCCAACACGTTTTTCTGGGGGTTGGCAGGGGAAGAGCCACCATTGTGCAAACAGGTTCAAAGAACCCGGGACGCCAATGGAAAGGGCCACCGAAGCCCACAGGGGGGCGTGGCTTGGGCTCTGGAAGAGCCCCAAGCGAACTCCCCCTGCCCAGGCCCAGGCCCCAAGTGAGTGCTCCCCTGTCTTTTTCAAGTACGTGCAAGGGGGCGTGGCCTCAAGCTCCAGAGAGCCTGAGTTCTCCCCTGTCATTTCAGGCAGCAAATGCTGCCGGAAAAGTATAGGGGAACACTTGCTTGGTGCTCTCCATAGCCTGGGCATGGGCGGCGGGCGGCGATAGTTCTCTCAGGACTCTTCTGGAGCCTGAGCCATGCCCCGACAGCATGGTGTCATGTGCACAGGATGTCACTAGAAGGGCCGCCGAGCAGGACTGGACCCAGGCCACCGTTCAGCTGGCTCCGCACCTGGGAGTTGGCATTCCTGTCCAAGGTGTCGACCACTGCAAATTGCATCTGCAAGGCTGAGAACTTCACTAAGATAAACTTTGATTTCATTTAAGAGCATAAAAAAGGGGAGGGTGGAGTCAAAAGGAAAATATTTCGATAAAGCAGGGGGGTGAAGAGGCAACACAGTGGCCAAGAAGCGAGTCAGTACAAGCCGAACAATCATCTATTATCATCAGTCTTTTTGACAGTCATGGACCAGCATGTCCCAATCATGTAAGAAGATTTCTTGGATAAGAAATGAGATTTACTTACTTACTTACTTACTTACTTACTTACTTACTTACTTTTAAATATACTTCCCACAATTTACTTCTGCCCCAAAGTGGCTGACAGCACATTAAAATAAAGACATTAAGGCAATGAAATGTAAGGGATGTTCTCATCATGATGGTTCATTGGGTAGGACAAGCAGCCTACCCAGCTTCAGGAGCTGGTGTGCTCCAAATTTTTGAGGGTGTGTGAGTTAAAAGCTAGGTTAGAGGGGGGCGAAGTGATCTTGTGGGAGGCTGGCACAGGCTCCAAAGGCATCATCCTACCCAACATCTTTGCCTAGCATTTTAATACCAAGGTAGGAGGAAATGCTGTCAGATCCTGCACCCGCCTCTCACAGAATCGTTCTCCCCTCCTCCAGCCTCACATACGGCTAAAACCTCGGAGTGTGCCCAGCTCCCAAAGGTGGGTAGGATGCTTGTTCTACCCAGTAAACAGTCATGAGAAGAGCTCTATAATCGATGCAATTCAGGCACAAGGCAATTTTGCATTGATTGCAAAATTGCATTGCCAGTTGAGTGTGCCAGTTGTCCTTTGGCTTGTCTGCCCTCTGGAACTTCCTTCCATGTCATAATCAGTCCCCTTTGCATGAACCTTTCCTCCCACAAGGAGTCCTGTTGTTCCCCGCCCCTCCAGTCGCTCCCCATCCTGTCCCCGGACCCACCCCTGGCCCTGCTCCAGGCCTGTCTGCCTTCACAGCTGTTGTGGCCATGTCTTCTCCAGCCACGCCTCCCCAAACATGTGGGCGTGACCCTGCCCCCATGCTGGCAGTCCATCGGGCTGCAAGCCCTCAGGAATCAAGTTGTGGGAAAGATCTGGGACTCTGGAGAACAGCTGCCAGTCCAAGTCAACAATAGTGGGTTGGATGGACCAATTGTTGGTCGGACCTTAAAGGCAAGGAAGAGCCACTCCTGGCCACGCCACAAACGCAGTGGCCATTTAACTTCTGAATGGGGGCCATGCGGCTCCTGCTCGGGAGCTAAACCAGCACCCCTGCGTCTGACATCAGATGCTGGGGGAGTGTTGGGGCCGTGCGGCATGGCCCAATTGGCGGCGGCCTGGGTTCTTTGAACCCATTTGCCCACTGGTGGCTCCGCCCCTGTATAGACACATCATAGCATCTAAATACCCTTTCCAAGGCCTCCATTGCAACCCCGACCAAGTACTAGTCTGCAGTGTATTTCTTGACTGCTGGTTCCTCTACTGTTGATGGTTGATCCTAAAAGGCAGAAGCTATCCACCAATGTCTTCATTGTCAGTTCTGAGGCTGGTTGCTGTACCCATTGTCATTAGTTTAGTCTTCTTTACGTTTAGTTGTAGTCCTATTTTTCCCCACTGTGCTCCTTGACTTTCATTACTAGAGCTTGCAGATCATCCACATTCTCAGCTATCCGAGTGGTGTCATCAGCGTAGCTCAGGTTATTGATGTTTCTTCCTCCCACACTCATCTTCTTCCAATCCAGCTTCTCTCATTATCTGTTCAGCATATAAGTTTAATAAATAAAGAGAAAGTATACAGCCTTGTCTTACTCCTTTGCCCATCTGGAGCCAGTCTGTTTCAGCATGTTCCGTCTGGACTGTGGCTTCCTGCCCTGTGTCTAGGTTTCTCATGAGAACAATGAGATGTTCTGGGATGCTCATTTTCCTAAGGATACGAAGCTGTAAAAATGTGAGTGGGTGCAATTTCATCGCAGAGACTGGTAAAGTTAAAGAAAGGCTACTTAAAGCACCTCTTGCGACAGCCCCTGCAACGTTAAGAGAGCTGCATTTACATTCTAGCAACATGTACAGCCCATTTTCTGCTCAGTTCGCTTCTCGCTGTGTCTCTAGAGAGAAAGAGCAGAGGCAGCTGCCCGTGGGAAACAGAAGGGTTGTCAATACTATGGGGTCATCCAAGTGGGGGGTAGGGGGGGGGAAGAGATTTACAATCATTGGCTGCTACTTAAGCACACCATCAGCAAACAAACCCCGAGAAAAAACACACACACCATCAGCTTACAAACTGCTTCTCGGGAGACTTGGAAGGAGGTTGGCTGTCTCAGCAGTTTTCTCCCCTCCGGCAGATTTCATTAAAAAATTGTGTCAAACATTTTACAGCTGGTGATTTTTAGGGAGTCAAGAGGAGGTCAGAGACAAGAGGGAGAGCCGCATCCCCTTGACCTTTCCAGACTGAGGAACTGAATGAATCTGGGTCTGAGGAAGCCCCAAGTCACCATTTGGGGGGGAGGAAGTCAAGAACTTTTGCCAACAACGAGGATCGCTACGGCTTGCTTCACAAGTGTGCAAAACCAGACATTCTCTCTGCATATGTACGCAGAATACCCTCCGCAGATAAGAAGTGATTAAGGCCTCCCTAAGTGACTCTAAATCTCCTCTTTGGAAATTTCCTTATGCAATCTAATTAGCTAATTCAATTAAACGATTGGGAGATATTAATTAGTCCATTTGTGCACTTGAATCAATTGTCAGATGAATGAGAAGATAAGAATGGAAGGGTTAAGACTCCCTACCCCACCCCACCCCACCCCACACACACTACACCCATGCACACACTGTACACCCATATTTATTTAAATTTATTTATTTATTTATCACATTTTAAATTAGGGATGTGTAATTCGATTCACTCGCAAATTGATTCAGGTTGAATTGGGGGCGATTTGATTATTCGACCCTCAATCAAATCACCCTGAGGACAAAGGGCCAGATTCAATGTGGAAGGAAATCACCCCAATGTGCTCAAAACATAGGTTTCAAACTAGCAGTTCTTTCTGGGTATACCTGTCCTCCAAGGTGGGCTGATGCACTAAGTCTGGAGCTTTAAGTAGGGTCGATCTACCAGTTCTCCCTGGGGTGGAAGTGCCATTTTGAGGCACATTTCCCCAGCAAAATGGGCTTCAAAACGGCAGGCAAATCACCCAGATCGATTTGGGTGATTTGGGGTTGATTCGTCAAGGCAGCTGGCCAGCAGCTTTTGATGAATCAATTAGGGGTCTGCGACTCGATTCAACTTCGAATTGAATGGCAGATTTTGATTTGTGCACACCCATAACTTTTATACCGCACCAGTTTTAACGCAAATCCTTGGGTGGTTCACAATCTAAAGACACAACAATTAAAACAGTAAACACAATTAAAACAATTTTAAATACAGACAAAAACTCAACAACTTTAAATTTTAAAACTTTAAACTAAAAGCCTGACTAAACTGTTTAGTGTCCAATTTTTGTTCCTGTCAAAGAAGTTCCATTAGGCTAGACTTGAACACAGAACCAACATCAGGAGATGGTCTTGTCAGGCAGCTACCAAGGGCACGGGCCTCACAGAAGGCCCCATTGTTGATCCTCGTTTTGTCTAGAAGAGAATTCAGTCATGTGACATCTGTAGACTGAAGTGGTACAGTCCTGACCATAGTGTGCTTCTTAGTGAGAAGTAGGCCTTTGACACTGAGTGCAGAAGAGGGCAAGCAAAATGATCAGGGGTCTAGAGTACCTTCCTTACAAGGTAAGGCTTCAGCCATTGGGGCTTTTTCATTTATTAAAAAGGCAACTAAGGGGAGACCTTTATAAAATTGTGCATGGCGTGGAAAGAGAGGGTAGAGAGAAGTTTGTTTCCTTTCTTACAACACTAGACCCAGGGGTCAGCCCATGGAATTGACTGGCAGGAGATTTAGGACAGACAAAAGAACGTATTTCTTCACACGGCACATAATGAATCTGTGCAATCCTCTACCACAGGATGTGGTGATGGCCACTAGCTTGGGTGGCTTTAAAAGGGGCTTAGACAAATCCATGGGGGGCAGGTCAAGCAATGGCACCTAGTTCTGATGGCTAAAGGCTACCTCTAGGTTCAGAGGCAGGATGCCTCCAAATATCAGTTGCCTGAAGGCAATGGTGGTAGAGAGGACATCATGCCTTCTTCTCTTGCCTGTGGGCTTCCAGAGGCATTGGGTTGGCTACTGTGGGAATCAGAATGCTGGAGTAGATAGGTATGGGCACTGGTCAAGCAAGGCCTTGTTCTTATGTTCTTATGAGTGAAGGCAGGTGAGGGCAATGTTAGCAAACCTTCTCCCAAAGAGTGCTGAAAGATCACTGAAAGGGAGACGTATTCAGCACTGCCCAAAAAGTCATGAAAAACTGCGAGTTATTTTCCTTCGGCTCTAGACTGCAGTGGTAGCATCCAGGAAGGAATGCAGGATGTGGTATTTCTCCGTATCTTAATTGTCCCCTGGAGCCCTTTAGAAGTGTTGCTAACTAAGTATAGTAAGGTCTATACAGAACTCTGCTGACATCTGTCCAATGAAGCAAATACATATTTGTGCCAAGTTCACACAAATTCTGTGGCAAGAAAACCGGGATCCTGCATCCCAAACAAACTAGACTAATTAAGCTCACTTGAATATATCTGCATCATTTTATTCCTTAGTCACAGAGTAGAGCAAAGAACGATATGGGGTCGAGACACCCCTTTCCCTTACCATTGCCAATCCAGTTCATCTTCTCCCTCGGGCATATGACGCGTTCCTAGGCTTTGCCCATACACTTTCAGACTAACTGTAGTTTGCCTGAGGGACTAGAAACTTGATTTAAAAAAGAAAAAGAAAAGAAAGCTACGATTCTCAGAGATGCTGAATTCTACCCCCACCCCAAACACTTCTGTGGTGGGACCTCAGAATTATGGGAAACACTCAATATTGGGCAAGGCTGTCTGACATGGGGGCTGAGAGGGGCTATCACCCAGGGCCTCATGCTTACAGAGCTGGAGGTGTGGTGGGGGATGCAGCACAGCAACAGAGAATTTTCTAGTCCCAGCAGGGCTAGAGCAATATGGATGTATCAGGGCGGGCCATGCAAACTCTTTTTGCCCTGGTCCCCACCCAAGCTAGAGACAGTCCTGATCTTGGGCACTTATCTTAAATAAAAGACATTAGGCAACTATAATGCAAGAGTTTATTGCCATGGAAGCTAAGCCCTCACTGCTTTCACAAGAGTTAAAATGTATCAGAAATCCATCCATGCTGATTGTGGAAGGGGTTCATCCATAGATCCTCCCCCGCCCGGCCTCATTTCTAATAATCAATTTCCTGCCTAAGGTGTCTCCCTTCCTGGCCCTATTTTCTTTCAGCCAAAAGTGCTTTTCGTTCCAACGGGCCTTGCCAATTCCTCCCCCTCTGCACAATGTGGCAGCATGTCACGCCTCCAGCAAGCTGTCCAGGATCAACATGTATTCCAGTTACTCTTGGCGCTGCTGAGCACACAGCCAGTAAATTTAGCCCTCTGTGGCACGGCGTCCATAGCAGGGACTCCTTTTCAAGAATGTTTCTGTGTGCAGTCAACGTGCAAGACAGAAAGGGGCACTGTGTCCAGAGCCAACCACCTGGATGTTCCCTTCTACATCAGACCTCACGGCACACAAGTTTCCACCTGGATCAAGCATGTCACCTGGAGAAACAAAGAAGAAGATCACAGCTGAAGCAGAGCTGAGATGAAATCTCGCAATGCCTCCACACCCAACAAAGCAGCTCATTTCGAAATTCGGCTTTTGATGCCGAAATCTGACCTTGAAAGACGGTTTTCAGACCCTGTCACACTCTGGCTGTCAGATACTATCAGATACTGATCGCTGTTGTGCGTCAGCTGTCAGATACAGTCAGATCTTGATTGCTGCATGTCTGATGCCCTTTGAGTCCCTGGCACATGCATGTGAATAGACATGAATGGAAGCCCAATGCCAGGGTGAGGCTGCCTTTCAATTCTCCCATGACTACCTGTTCAAATAGTAAATGTTAGTGAATAGGTTTGAATCATATCAAGACTAAAATAAGGGTAAGATCCTTCATCAAGTCAAGTGTTCTATTAAATGTAGGTCATGTTAATAAAAAGTAAACTGACAACCAACTATAATGGTGCAGTTTCTTTGTTTCTTTGTCACCTTTATATACCTCAGTTGTGCCAGTGGATTTAAGATGAGGAGTCATGTCAACATTCTACCATTATAAGCCCCATGCATTCATTCTCTTGGTCTTAAAACTGAAGCCATTTGTCAGATCTGCCTGACTGTAGGCAGACAACAGCTAAGTGACATGAGACACCCCCTCTCCAAATCTGGGGCAGATCTGATGTAAAAGGGCTGAGACACAACTGTTTAAACCTAGACCCTTAAAACTCTAGAAGACAATTGTTTGCCATGCTCTTATTTGCCAGCAGATAACAGAGCTGATTTTTAAATTTCCCCTTGAGTTTTAAAATCTGAGGTATATGCTGAAACATAATCCTGTGTTGTGGGGAGGTGGTGATGGTGGGGCGGGGGAGATCCACTATTTCCTGAGTTAAGTGGAAATTAAGATGGGCAGCTTAATTTGCAGTTTCCAGATATTTTAGAGCATGTGTGAAAACTGACAGCATCTTAACTCTCGTCATAAACCAAAGGTTTTTGGATCACTGAATATCTTTTAACACCTCTTTCAGAAGCCAGCACAAAAGGCAGAGTAAATGAATACAACCATACAAGTGGCACAGCAGAGTCTTTTAGAAAAAGATACAGGGTCCGGGTGGGTGTGTGCACTGACACACAACTGTGCTTGACATGTGGTAAAAATATCTGCATCATTTGGCATGCTGTTAATAGGCATTCAGCTCAACAACTGGGTACATGGACACTATGGTTGGTTGCCACATGGCAAATAGCCCTGCTGTATCTACCCGCTATTTCAGAATAAAATAATTCCCTTCATTCTGTTCTGTAACCAGCCTGAGATTCCAACATCCTTTTGGGATCAGTTCAATTCTGGCAGGACTTCCCAGTTCCATAATGTTAGGAAGGTCTTTGTGTGTGCACTATAAACTGGGGGTGTGGGAATGAAGAAATACAAAAACACACAATAAAAGAGAGACTATGCCCACTTTTAAGAGCATGAAATTGTTTGTTGTTGTAAAGAATTGCTGTTGTTAAATTGCACCACAGAACCAGTGTGCTATAAGGCAAATAAAGGTACCTATTTTGGAGTGCCCTTTGGGATGGGGAAGAGGTAATTTTTAAGTTATGTTTGTTTTCTGAAGAAAGAAAGAAAGAAAGAAAGAAAGAAAGAAAGAAAGAAAGAAAGAAAGAAAGAAAGAAAGAAAGAAAGCATCAATTTCCCATGAAATTGATTGCCGGGAAATCTAGGACCAACAAACAGAAGTACTTTTTCACACAACGCATAATCCACTTGTGGAATACTCTGCCACAAGATGTGGTGACAGCCAACAACCTGGATGGCTTTAAGAAGGGTTTGGATAACTTCATGGAGGAGAGGTCTATCAACGGCTACTAGTCAGAGGGCTGTGGGCCACCTCCAGTCTCAAAGGCAGGATGCCTCTGAGTACCAGTTGCAGGGGAGTAACAGCAGGAGAGAAGACACACCCTCAACTCCTGCCTGTGGCTTCGGGCAGCATCTGGTGGGACACTGTGAGAAACAGGATGCTGGACTAGATGGGCCTTGGGCCTGATCCAGCAGGGCTGTTCTTATGGAAAGGAAGGAAGGAAGGAAGGAAGGAAGGAAGGAAGGAAGGAAGGAAGGAAGGAAGGAAGGAAGGAAGGAAATCTCCCTCCCAACCGACTTGCAATGTTCTGGAAATGTCCCTCTGGAACAGCAGCTAGGGATGTGCAAAGTGACTCAAATCCATACTGGTTTGACATCAAACTGGTTTGGTTCAAAGTTTGAGGTTGAGCCGAACCACCCCTGATTCAGCTTGAACTGAATTGAACACACATACCCCAGTTCGGAGTTTCAACAAACATTTTTTAAATTAAAAACAACCCCCCCAAAAAACCTTCCCCCTCTGGGAGGCTTCTCCAAGGTGGTGGTGGGGGATCCATGGAGGTTTCCCCTCCCCCCTCCAGCCTTTCTTCTATTATAAATCATCCGATTCCTCTTCGGCCCTTTCTGGGCCTATTCCCTGGCACAGTGGCCATTTTGGAGGCTGCCGTGACTGCGCAGTGGACCCCTGCATGGCCAGGTCATGACCCAGGCCATGCAGGGCCCCACTGCGAAGGCGTGGTGGCCTCCAAAATGGCCACTGTGCCAGGGAATAGGCCCAGAAAAGCCAAAGACGCCCAAACCAGGCAATTTCTAATAGAAGGAAGTCCGGTGGTGGGAGGGGAAACCTTTCCCTTGGAGAAAGCCCTCCGAGAGGGTAAGTTAAAAGAAAATATATATTTAAAAATGTTTGTCGAACTGCTCCTGAACCGAACTGGGGAGGGGAGTTTCGAAGGGGGCCAAAACCAAACTGGCCCAGTGTGGTTAAAGTTTGTTTCGAACTCGAACCAAACTGGGCCAGGTGGTTTTGTGCACAACCCTAACAACAGCATATTCCAAAAGCTTGTGGTCTGTTCCAGACAGTGAACACATCCTGCATAGCAGACCCTCAAAATACAGCAGAGGTGGTTCCATAAGCTTCCTAAATTTGGCTGCGATTTTCCTATACCTGGTTTCAGATTTTCTGTGGGTGTCCTGCTAGGTTTCCTCCCCTACATTTGGTATGGCAAGTGAACTTCCTGATGCTTAGGGGTTGATCCACACCCTCACATCCTCTGTCTCCTCCGTAGGTGGGAGTTCAAAGGAAAGGAACCTTGCTGACTCACAGACCTCAGGACGCCCGGCTAGCTCCGGATTAGTCATCCCCCATTGATGAGTAATGTGCAGCATCTGCAATGCATATTTATGGCACTTTTAGCAACAAGCACGTTAGCAGGAGGGAGGCTGTTTGTTGGGCGTAACTATGGACAGAGGAAATGTTGACAGGCACTGAGGAAGCCAGGGATGGATGGAAGGTATTGAGTTAGCTTCTCCTTAGGCTTTGACATTCCTCCACCTTTTTGCACTGATGGAAAATACATGTCTATTGATAGTGTGGCTTATGATTTCCCCTGTTCTCTGCCAAAATTAGAGCTTTGAAAATCTCAAAGAAGGATAAAGGAAAAAATGTCTACTTTATCTTGAAAGGATTTTTCTATAGTATTATTTGCAAGCATAATTGGTGCAATGGTTGATTGGATTTATTCAAATAGTACATAGTGGCCAATAGAGTAACATAAGAAGAAGTAGTAACGGGGGGGGGGAGGGAAAAAAAGATGTCCCTGTCTGCAAGGAGTTTACAATCTACAGTTTACTGTCTGTAAGTTTACAGTCTGCAAGGGGTTTACAACAAGATTCAAAATCAAGAAAGAACAATGAATTTCTGATTAACTGCTTTTGGGTGCTTGTGAAAAAGTCATTTATTTTAGGAGGGAAGCTCATGACAAGTTCAAGGCGATTTGGAAATCATTCTTGGAATTGTATCCACTGTGAAAGATGTTTTTGTAGAGAATAGTGGTCAGAGTGATGCTGTGACTGGAGTCTTGTTTGCTTTTTGTTTTCTTTTATGTTTAAAGGGGAGAGGGCTTTGTCGAATGTGATGGGAATTCACGTACTATATAAAGTTGAGAAAGAAAATATTTTATTATGCTGAAAGATGAAAATGTTGTCTGTTTCTGTTTCTTGGGCTTAATGTATGTTGGCCAAAACTGTTCATCGTATCGAAAAAATTAATAATACTTATAAAAGAAAACTCTGAGGGTGAGTGCATAGAGAGGGAAGGGTACCAGAAGTTGAATATACACGAATGAAGTCACATGGATTTAATAATTAGTTGGTGAAAAGAAGAACAAAGACACTGAGTCAAGGTGGGTGCCACAGAGGAGGTTTCAGAAGATACGTGGAGGAAGAGAGAGGTGGTCCCATGAGATAATCCCAGGAAGAGAAAAAGGGTAGAATAATATTAGAAGTGGGTGAAATGCGCATAAGGCTTCCTTTCCTAAGTGCTTCCTCTCAGCTTAGCCAGTCCTAAAACCAACTACTTCTTTCTGCTTCTTGGTTAATTCACATAGGTGATAACCATCTAATCAGAGGTCACATAATGAACTTGACAATAATATGATGCCACACAAAGCCAAAACCGATTGGCTATGTGGTGACATCACTATCTATGATGTCTATGGAATCCTTTGCCATGGGATGTGGTGATGGCCACTAGCTCGGATGGCTTTAAAAGGGGCTTAGACAAATTCATGGAGGACGGGTGACATCAATGGTGGGTGGCTGTGGGCTGTCTCCAGCCTCAGAGGCTGGAGATGCCTCTCAATACCAGTTGCAGGGGAGCAACAGCAAGAGAGAGGGCATGCACATACTTCTTGCCTATGGGCTCCCCAGAAGCATCTGGTGGGCCACTGTGTAAAACAGGATGCTGGACTAGATAGGCCTTGATCCCACAGGGCTGTCCTTATGTTTTATGAGCAAAATAAGTGAATTGGATGGGAGAGCAGTTTTTCCAGCATTAGTCACATGGGCAGTGATCATGCAACGTGCAGAATGCTGTCATTATGCTATGACATCACTGAGGGCCCCTGAATTCCACTGCTCGCAAGAGAAGGCAATGTGCCCATTTTTCTTAAATGTCAAAAAATTGGTCAAAAAGGAGATTCTCCTTTCAACAGTTTCGTTAAAACGACCACCCCACACACATAACACGGGGATGAATAGTTGTGACTCCACCCTGCACCAGACTGCAACTGGGTGGCAGGGAAGAGACGGCCAGGTTTTCTGTCCATCAGGCCCCTTTGACCAGCTGATCTCGGCTTCTTATTACACTACTCTTAATTACTTCCCCTTCAAACTCTTTTCTGGGAACTCTGCAGGATTTCCCCTTCTGTCAGCGGGCCTTTGATGTCCCAATACACTAGCAACCTAGCAAAGCCTTCTCCCCCCCCCCCCGCCCACTTTGCAGGATGGGGGAGTGGGCCGACCCACAAGGCAGTAAATGTCCGATTTTACATTTGCAGCAAAGTGGCTGCAATCCTGAATACACTCCCAGTGGAACAGATCCCCTTGAACGCAGTCAAAGTTACTTCCGAGTAACTATGCATTAACTGGGATGCCTGCCATGGATATTTCTATCCATGACACTGAGGAATGGGGAAAGGCACTTCTTAAGGAACTTGATGACTGCTCCCTGCAACAAGGACTTTATTAAGCGTGGCTGACATACTGCACAGCAGTGTTCTTTCTGCCTTTTACCAGATCTTTTACCAAAGAGCCCCTGGTGGCGCAGTGGTAAAACTGCCGCCCTGTAACCAGAAGGTTACAAGTTCGATCCTGACCAGGGGCTCAAGGTTGACTCAGCCTTCCATCCTTCTGAGGTCGGTAAAATGAGTACCCAGAATGTTGGGGGCAATATGCTAAATCATTGTAAACTGTTGAGAGAGCTTCCAGCTATAGAGCGGTATATAAATGTAATTGCTATTGCTATCTTGCATGCAGCTGCGCAAGAGCACTTTGGTGTAAAAGGCAGGAATTTCACAGATGCAGACAATGGGAATTGTAGTTAGGGGGTGTGCACAGAACCGGTTAAGCCAGTTTGGTTCATATCCATTGGATTTGAATCGACATGGTGCAGTCCAGTTTGGTGGCTGCCCAAACCAGGTCTGGTCTGGTTCAACCACCAAACTGGGCTTAAACAATTTGAAGGCTATTCTTGTAAAGGAGAATCCGGGGATGATTCTCCTTTACAAGAGGCTCGGTTCTTAAGTTTGGGGGCAGCGAGAGGGGGAAACTGCTTACCTTTGGCTGGCATGGCTACCAGCACCGCCGCTCACCCTCCCGGCACGCCCCTCCCTCCTTTACCGAGATGCTCGGCTCAGTGGCAGCTCACTCTGAGCATGTGCAGAGGCCAGAACTGAGCAGTGGCACTCTTACCCCTGGAGTTTGGGGCCCAAATCAAGGGCCTCCACACCCTCTGGGGCCCCCCAAATCTTCTTTAGCCTGTCCTGGGTGGTGTGGTCGTTGCCGAAGGTGATTATAACCTGTTCTGGGTGCTTTGGAGACAGAGCGGGGAGTGGAGAAAGAAATATGTGGGATATGAAGGGGGGGGTGATGCTTAACGCGGGGGGGGCTCCAAAGGCCTCTACGTCTAGGCTCCAAAATTACCTAACTGCACCTCTGGTTAGGGGGCTGAATTCCACGTCACCAACAATTACAGGGAAGGAACCTCGCAGGGGGTTCTTGGTGGGGAGTTCATGGGCTGGAAGTCCAGAACAGAAGTTTTGCACGGGGGGGGGGGGCGTCCACTGGCAAACACCCTGAACGGGAGGCCACTAAGACCCGGAGGGAGCCCTGGCGCCGCTGCGCCCCTTTCCCCCTTGGGTGGCGGAGCAGCTGAGCCAAACTCCTGTACAAAGGAAGCGATCAGGTTTCTCCTTCTGCTGCCGCCTCTCGCTCCCTCACATGTCGAGCAACGAGCGCACTCGGCCTCCGGCGGAGGCGCACGGGGCACATTCGCTGCTCTGCAGGCAGCAGCCGGAGCGCAGCGCCGATTAGCCGAGGCGGGCCAGCCAGCGTGCTGCGCCCAGCCAATGAGGGCGGCTCGGCAGCTCCGCGCGCTCCCCGTGTGGAAGCTGCGCCCAGCACAGGGCCCGGGAGTGCGTGGAGAGGCAGGCCGGCGCGCCACGTGATCCCTGCTGCTACCGTGCCGGGGAGGATTACACGAGCTCGGCTGGGCTGGTCACGCACGGGGTGGAGGAGGGGGGGACACGCCGCAAGGGCCGGTCATCAGACAGCCGCGCCGATCGCCAGGCATGCCCTGCTGCGCTCTGCTTTGGGAAGCGGGATCCCGGCCAGCTCCGGGCCTGCCTCACGCCCAGACGGAGCGGTCTGTCCCTGTGACTCGGCCCCCCGGGTGTGCTGCTGCCCTGTCAAGCCGGCTGGAACTGCCAGGCCGAGCCAACGCGGGGCGGGATCACAGAGGCTCGCCTTACTCAATGCAGAGCTCCCCCCTCCCCTGCTTTCTGGGAACAGAGGACACAGAGGCTGGCGTCCCAACGGGATTGCGGCTCGGGGGAAGCCCTTCTGAAGTGGATTCGCCCTGTAGAGGCGCTCCTAACTAGCACTCTTCGTCCTCGATCTGCCCGAATCGAAGACAATTCTGCATTTAAGATGACATGACCCCTTTAAAAATCGCGGGGGGGGGGCCCATACTGCATTTCCTTGAAAGGCGCAGGACTCTGAACTGAAGACAACCTTCTGGTTTCTCATGCCAAAAAACCTGGGGCAAAACTACTCTTGGATTCAGATAACTATATAGCCGTATTAATGAGTAACTGTGCCCAGAGATGCAGGTTTTGGCCGGTATATACATATGCTAAGTAAAATAAAAATAAACTTGAATGTCAGCCAAAGGTGTTTGGATGCATCTTCAGAATGTTCCTGGCATGCACAGAGCTGGGCAGGAGTTGTTCAGGGTTCAGTTGCTTGCCTCCTTTGGGTTTCCAGGTCTCAATGTGTGTGGGTCTGTGGGGAAGAAGATGCATCTTCGATTCCATTGGAACCCAGTGAATGTTTGTCTCCATGCACAGCAGCCCCAGAAGGGAGGCCTTCCTTCCAGTTGTCTCCATCATTGCCTTTACAGGTTTTCAAAGTGGTATAACTACTGCTTGATTCATTGAGGAATCCCACGTTCTGTTAAAGCTCTGTTAATTGGACAAGGAGGCATCTTTTAAAGTGGCAAGTCACTCTCTAATATCTAACTGGGTTATACCTGAAAGAGCTGGAAAGGTTATGATCCTTATGGACGTGTAATTGGAGCAGCTGTAGGCAAGAGGGAGGTACTAGCAGGCTCGGGATAACCCACAGATTTATCAGTTTCACAAAAATCTGAAGGAAAAAAACAACGGTCCAATGTAATTCAATGGAGCGGAATGTTTGCAGATGTAGAGGGCACTTAACAGACAACCAGGTGTGCTAACCTAATGGAACTCAATGGTGAGGAGTGGGGTGGGAAGGAGGGTTTGACCACAAAGTGTGGGACATCTTTCACCTTGAAGAATACTGCCTCAAGATGCCTCAAGACAGTCACAACTCTTTATTCTTCGGAAGGGGAAAGGTGTCTAAAACTTTCATCATGTCCAAGTACAGGCTCAGGTAACACATGCACACCAGGGATATTTATTTTTATTTTATTTTTTTTACATTTTATATCCTGCTTTTTCTCCAAGGAGCTCAGAGCGGTGTACTACATACTTGAATTTTTCTTTCACAACAACCCTGTGAAGCAGGTTAGGCTGAGAGAGAAGTGACTGGCCCAGAGTCACCCAGCTAGTATCATGGCTGAATGGGGATTTGAACTCGGGTCTTCCTGGTCATAGTCCATCACTCTAACCACTACACCAGGCTGGCTCTAGATATAGAGCACTATCTTTCATATTTGTCTTTCCCTAATATTCAACCCAGCGTAGCGTCTTTTCCAGCAGCTGTTGCTGGTGTCTCCTTGTGCTTTTTAAAAGACTGTGAGCTTCTTTGCATCAGGGGACACTTTTCTGATTGGTTTTGTGATACAAACCCTGGTGACAACGGTTATTGTTGTTGAAAAGCTGTATATACAGTAAATACTCTAAATAAATCTAGGGCAGAATCCAGACTAAGTTAATCATGAATAAGCATCACTGACACAAATTAGTCATCATGACTAGTGTAAGTCCCATTAATTCGAGTAGCTGACATCCAGACTAAGTTACTGCTCAGGTGTTACGTTACAGGTCTACTTAATTTCAATAGGACTATCAGGAGTGATTTATCTGGATGTCAGCCAATGGGACTTAAGTCTAATCATCATCATCACTGTCCTCCTTAAGACAGGCTGACAGACAGATACATTAATAATTTTAAAAGCCTGTTACGGCCACTTTGCCAACACACCTTGCTTAAGTAGTATGTATTTTCATTCATTCATTCATTCATTCATTCAATTTCTATACCACCCTTCCAAAAATGGCTTAGGGTGGTTTACACAAAGAAATAATAAATAAATAAGATGGATCCCTGTCCCAAAAGGCTCACAATCTAAAAAGAAACATAAGATAGACCCCAGCAACAGTCACTGGGTGAATAGGGCCAATTACTCTCCCCCTTCTAAATAAAGAGAATCACCATGTTAAAAGGTGCCTCTTTGCCAAGTTATTACTGATTTCATTACATTTTTATCTTACCCTTCCTCCAAGGAACTCAGAGTGACGCATGATTTATTTTCACAACAGCCCTGTGAGGAAGGCTAGGCTGCGAGAAAAGCCTAACCGACTGGCCTAAGATCACCCCCGAGAGAGGGGGCTTCGTGAATGAATGGGTATTTGAAAGCAGATCTGCCCAGTCTGGCACTCTAACCATGTCACAACACTGTCTCTGCAACTGATACAAAAGAATGGCTGACATGATGAGGAAAATTACTCAAAGTAGCCCCATTGAAATTAAAAGGGCAAGTTAGGCAATGCTTAACTTGTTCTTTTAATTTCAACGGGACTGCTCTGAGTAATTTTCCTCACCATGTCAGCCAGTGTCCTATTTTCATCCGTGAAAATGTTGGAGGGCATACCCTATAATGAAGAGGCGCCCTGTGCCAAATTATAGTGGGAAACTAGTCCTGATCATACGGTAGCCAGGTTAGTTTAGGAGAAAGTATACACAGGGGCGGCATTTCCATGAGGCGCAGTGAGGCAGTCGCTTCAGCCGTTTATTGGGGTGCCAGCAAGAGGCCCTCCCCCCCACTTTAGGAAAAAAGGGAAAGAAGGGGAGGAAAGTGTGCACAAGTCGGAGGTAGGGGTGTGTGTGTGTGTGTGTGTGTGTAGTATTTGAAAACCTTCCTCAGGCACACAACACACCTTGTTAATGCGGGTTTCCCCCCACTCTGGATCTGGCTTGCAAGATTCAAAAAATGGGGATAGAATTATTATTACTTTTTATAGTTACTATCTGTAGAACAGCCTAGCACACCTCATGACCCAAACAGCCAAATGCAGTCCACCTGGTTATTTTATTTTATTTTGTTTTATTTATATTCATGTCCTGCTCTTCCAACAAGGAGATCAGAGCAGTGTATATGGTTATGCTTCTCCTCACCACAACTCTGGGAGGTAGGTTAGCCTGAAAGAGAAGTGACTGGCCCAGAGTAGTGAATTTCATGGCTGAATAGGGATTTGAATTCGGGTCTTCCCCATCCAGCACTCTAACCACTACACCATGCAGGCGTGCATTATACCCTGTCAGGTGTTTCTGTTTTTGCTAGGAAGGCCTGCTGGCATAGTCCTTCCTGAGGCGATAGGCTTTGGTCAGGGCTGTACTACTTCATATAATGGGTGGCTGTTGAATTTGGTGAGTCACAAGTTGAGCAGCTACAGAGCAAACTGGAATTCAAAGAACTCAGCTCCCTCTTGCTACTCCTCCCAAAGAAGTATATTTACTTATCTTTTTTAAAAAAGCACTCCATATAACAAGGCCATTGAGGCTGAGGATGATGGGAGTTGTAGTCCCATGACATCTGGGGCCCTAATGGTGAGAATCCCTGAGCTAAAGTATGATCTTCCTAGGCCTCCACGGTATCCAAGTTCAGCTAAGGTCATCCTCCTCCTCCCAACACATCCCTCCACTCTCACCCCACACGCTCTCAAGGCAGAGCTCAGGATGACGTCAATGTTCTCGGCAAGATTTCTCACGGAGTCACCCCAAGAACCACCTGGCTGCTCCAGCATTATGGGCAACAATTACCCTCATGGGGTAGCTGAACTGGCTGGAAAGAAAAGACAACGAAAAAGTAGGGTCAAAGGAGTTCTGTAGAGTCATGGCTCTTTGTGCATTTTTTTGCGTCAAGTTGTGGTGTGGTCAGCTGGACCCCCAGTGAGGCCAGATATGGGAAAGGCAATGCTCAGTAACATCATCGCTTCAACTAAGAGACGAGTGGACCACAATGTCCATTTCAAGTTCTCTCCCCCTCCCTGTCGCTTTCCCTTTTTCATTCATTTACTCTGCAATTGCTTTAACGAGGTTCAGAAAGTGAATTACCCTGGCTGGGTTTCCAAGAAATCCTCTGTTTATGAGCAGCTTTGGCTGTCCCTGCCTGGGTTTTTTGGGAAGCGTCCCAGAATCAGATAGAACAAAAGGAATGTATTTCGGTCTGTAAAATGCAAGGGAAGGAAGACCTTGTTGCTCCGGCTCCACCTGCTGTTCCTGGTTTGAATTGCAACCAGCTCCCATTGAGCCCAGCAGAAGGACTTAATATGGTATTCTTTCCCCGTGTTTATATTTGGAGTGTGTGAAAGTGAGAATTACCCCGTTCCCAGTGCAGCCCAGTTCCTATGAGTCCTGATTAGAAAGAAGCCAGCTTGGCCCAGAGTGCTAACCCATCCAGAGATACAACAGACAACCTCCTCTGATTCTGCTGATTCTTCACATTGGGAATGATTGAATAAACCAAGAGCCTGTGATGCAGTGAGGCACAGAATTGCACACACACCACAGAGGCTGACTGGGAAAGGGCAAGGCTGAGCAATTAATCATTCAGAGATACAAAAGATACCCTTATCTGTGGATGACTAGTCTGGGTGCTCGGGAGACTTCTCATTTATTTCTCAAGGCACATCAGCAGTTGTGCCACATCGTTAGGAGAATTAGTTTTTTTTTTTTTTTAATCTACCTGTATGATGTGATCTGATATTTTTTACTCGTGGAGGTATGAGAGAAAAAGGGAAATCAGGCCCTCATTTGGCACAACATGTTCAGCAACAGAGGGGAAGCAAATGTTACATAGGAAGCTGCCATATACTGAGTCACACCCTTGGTCTATCTAGCTCAGTATTGTCTACCCAGACTGGCAGCAGCTTCTCCAAGGATGCAGGCAGGAGTCTCTCTCAGCCCTCTCTTGGAGATGTTGCCCGGGAGGGAACTTGGAACCTAGATGCTCTTCCCAGAGTGGCTCCATCCCCTGAGGGGAATCTCTGACAGTGCTCACACTTCTAGTCTCCCATTCAAATGCAACCAGGGCAGACCCTGCTTAGCAAAGGGGACAAGTCATGCTTGCTCCCACAGGACCAACTCACCTCCCATGTTCACTAGAAACAAAACGGCTCTCTAAAACAGCCCCAGAGTGCAGAGAAGTGTCCAGATGTTCCGAATCCAGATTAACATGACATATAGAAGCACTGCTCGAAGATCTATGAACCCAAATCAGGTGTGGCTTATTGGGTACCTCAGGGGTTCTCAAAATTGGGCCCCCATATGTTGTTGGACTACAACTCCCATCATCCCTGACTGCAGTGGCTTGGGTTGGGGATGATGGTGTGGCCATTGCAATTTGGCCATTGCAGCTGGGGATGATGGGAGTTGTAATCCAACAACGTCTGGGGACTCACGTTTGAGATACCCTCAAGTAAAGGTGAAGGTAAAGTGCGCCGCCGAGTTGGTGTTGACCTCCTGGAGACCACAGTGGTTGTCTTTGGTAGAATACAGGAGGGCTTTACCATTGCCATCTCCCATGCAGTCTGAGATGATGCCTTTCAGCATCTTCCTATATTGCTGCTGCCCGATATAGGTGTTCCCCATAGTCGGGGAAACATACCAGCGGGGATTCGAACCGGCAACCTCAGGCTTGCTAGTCAAGTCATTTCCTCGCTGCGCCACTAGGTGGCTTGTACAGAAGAGGTAGATGGAGCTGTGCCTCTCAAGGGCCTCCCCACACAAAGGAGGCTCACATGCTTAGTCAGATCCATGGTCACAGGTGGGGCAGCCTCGGGGCAGGCTCACCCAGCTGACCCCTTTGCATTGGCAACCTGGCTGATAGACTCCTGCTGCGGCTACCCAGTACCACCCCCACCGCCATCTGCAAATAGAAATGTCCCAGAAGCCCTTGTTTCATGGTCAGGCCTTGTTGGGGATACTCCATTTGCCTCTGGGGAGAGCAAGAGGAGGAGGAGCTACCACTGCCCTCTCCGCAGGCTAAGGGGCTTCAATTTGCATATTATGTAAATTGTCTGGAAAATAATTTCTGAGTAGGCTCGTGACTGCACGTTTGGCTCCGTAACTCCGCTTCTACAAGGGCTAGAGCTTAGCTTTAAAAAACAAAAGAAATTTGAAATCTGGGAGAATCTGCGTGGACTAAGCATGCTGGGTGAGATGCTTAAAAATCCTTGTGAAGCCCAGAATTTCGGGGGACATGGCAACTCTACCCAACAATGGCTCGGGGGCCTTTGGGGGAAAGTCCAAGAGACAGTGGGAGGGAAGAAAGTTGCCCTCAAGGTCTCGGTGGCTGCAGCCGCTTCTTTTCTCCTCACTTTCTGGGGCAGGGGAAGTAGAAGCTGGAGCCGCCTGCCTGCCACTGCCCGGTAAGCTTGGAGGTGGGAGCCCAGCATGCAGCGTGTATATGGGGGGGGTAGGTCCCCGGGCCCATTGCCCCTCCGTGTGCATGGCCAAAAGCCCACCCTGCTCTGCACACACGACCCTGCTGCTACATGTGCACTGGATCCCCACTCGCTTCAAGGGACCATGCACAGAGCTGGCTCCAGTGCACATGTAGCAGCAGGGCTGTGTGTGCAGAGCAGGGTGGGCTTTTGGCCTCAGACCAGGCCATGCACACGGAGGGTCAGACTGTTCTCATCAGGTCACTCTTCCCACAGCCAGCTCTGCCCCTGTCCCAGCAGTGCCTCTGTGACCAATCAAGCCACCTCTTAAGACAGCCCCACATGCCGGTAGCCAAAAAGGTGGCGTGCCTTTTGTCCTCCAATGAAATAAAATAAAATATCAACCTCATGCACTGAAATGCCAATTTTATTATTACTATTATTATTATTTATATGATTTCTATACCGCCCTTCCAAAAATGGCTCAGGGCGGTTTATACAGAGAAATAATAAATAAATAAGATGGATCCCTGTCCCCAAAGGGCTCACAATCTAAAAAGAAACGTAAGACAGACACCAGCAACAGTCACTGGAGGGGTACTGTGCTGGAGGTGGATAGGGCCAGTTACTCTCCCGCTGCTCAATAAAGAGAATCACCACCTTAGAAGGTGCCTCTTTGCCAAGTTATCAGGGGTTAGCAGGGATTTCTGTGGATAAAGAACGCAAATCAGATGCATTTGCATTCATTTACATAATGTGTGTTGTTTCTGAGAGCCTCGGGGACCCTGCCCATCATCTTCATAAATCTTGCAGAATATTCATCTCTCCGAGTTTTTGAACTTTTGCCAAGCTTTGGCCGTGCGTGAAAACTACCCTTGCGACCATCAGGGCAAGGCAGAAAGTGCAGCATGTAGGAGGTGTCATCATTCACTCAACACACCACCTCAGTCTCCACTTATCAGCCTGTCTATGTACACTTTTTTAAAACGTAAGAGAAGTCTGGCTGGGTCAGATCAAAGGCCCATCGAGTTCAGCGTTCTGTTTCCCAAAGGGGCAGATCAGATGTTCGTGTTCATTTTATTTATTCATCCAGTTTATATACCGCCCTTCCTGGAGTGGCTCAGGGTGGTTTACATTAAAACAAAAAACAAATAATAAAACAATTAATTAAAAAAACCATTTAAACCAGATTAAAATTAAAACTAGTTATTAAAATCCAGACTAAAAAGATGGGTCTTTAAGGCTCTCCTTGAAGGCCTCCAAGGAAGAGGCTCCTCTGATATCCACGGGGAGCACGTTCTACCACCTAGGGGTGACAACTGAGAAGGCCCAAACCCACCAGATGAACCGGTGGCGCCCAGAGACAGACCCCTCCTGATGATCTTAGTGAGCGGTGGGGATCTTGCAGAGAAAGATGCTCTCTCAGGTAACTTGGACCTAAGCCATTCAGGGCTTTAAAGGCAATAACTAGCACTTTGAACTTTGCCCGGAAACATATTGGCAGCCAGTGCAATAGTTTAAGAACAGGCATAATGTGATCTCTCTGGGATACCCCAGAGACCCATCTGGCTGCTGCATTTTGAACGAACTGAAGTTTCCAAACTACATACAAAGGCAGCCCTACATCAAGTGCATTGCAGTAGTCCAACGTGGAGGTTACGAGCTGGTGTACCACTGTTTTCAGGTCTCTGTGAAGCCCATAAATGGGTCAGGAAGGCAACTTCCCTCCCCTGCTGTTGCCACCCCAGAATCTGAAATTCAGCAGTATACTAGTCCTGTACATGGAAGTTCCTGAAAGCCATCCTGATTAACAGCTGGTGACAGACCTCTCCTCCATGAATGTATCTAACCCCCCTTTAATGCCCTTTTATGTCAATTTCCAAAAGAACTGGAAATGTTATTATCATTATGGATGTATAACTGGAGCACCCATGGGCAAGGTGGAGGTACTGGTGGAATCAGGGTAAACCACAAATATGTTGGTTTCACAAAAATCAGAAGAATCCCCCCCCCCCACACTGCTCCAATGTAACTCAATGGAACAGAATGTTTGTAGACTCAGAGGGCAGTTAGACAACCAGGTGGGTGGAGCTAATAAAACTGAGTATTGAGGGCAGGGGGGAGAAGGGCTTAAAGGAGAAGAGGAGGGAAATTTCTCAGCATGAAGAATGCTCCCTCAAGACAGTCAGAATCCCTTCTGCTTCTGAGTGGGAAAGGTATCTGAAATTCTTTCATTTTTCACTAGCCCTTGCACACATTTGTGCTCCTGAGGGGAAGAGATTTGACACATCTAAGTTTTTGGAGCGGGAAGTTAATTAACCTACTAATAACATAAAAACACGTGTGTGTGTGTGTGTGTGTGTGTGTGTGTGTGTGTGTGTGTGTGAGAGAGAGAGAGAGAGAGAGAGAGAGAGAGAGAGAACTCTCCTGGGGAACAGAGGGAGAAGTTGCACACTGAATCTGTTAACCTGCTGAGCACTGTATGTGCATGTGTGCACGCACACACACACACTCACACAATAAACTCATAACATTCACCATTCTTTTCACACTAGGGATATAAGACAACATTTTGTTGCAGGTCCATGCCCCTTTAAACTAATACCTGTTGGGACGTTTCTTGGCTGTGGATTTCATAAATTATACATCATATAAAGGACTTTCTTGTGTCTGTTCTAAATCTGCTTCCCATCAATTTAAGCAGGTGACCCCAAGTTTGAGTCTTATGGGGGAAGTGGGGGAAAGCTTGCTCTATTCACTTCCTTTGCACTACTTATCATTCCCTAAGCTTCGATTATGTGCCCGCCATCTTTTTTCTGAACTAAAGAGACCCCAACTTGCCTTGTAGAAAAGGGGCCACAGTCCTCCGACCATACTTTTCCCAGCACTTTTTTCAGCTCTGAAAGGTCTCAACTAACCATCTGCCTTCCTCTTTGCTACATTTCAACACCCTCTCGCCCTGCTGCATTCAGGAAAACAATTGCAGATCTCACAGGCTGCCAATTTGATGCCTGAAATTTCCCATGGTCAGGGGCCAAGAGTTCTGTGTGTGAGTGGGTAATAAACAGCCACCTGATTTCAGCCGAGGCAAATTCAAAATGCTGTTTTTTCTTGTTGATGTGCCCACTGAATGCTTTTCGAGATTCCTTCTAGGAGGAGCCGGGTTGAAGGAAATCACTACAGCTTAAGATCCATGTTGATCTGTGAATGCCAGGGTTCTCAGAGTTGGGTCTCCAAATGTTGCCTCCTTCCAAGGTGGGGTAGGACATTCTGCTGTATATATCTGCAGCTGGCATTAGGGGAGCATTGCATTGCTCTGGTTACAGAAACCCAGCTGAATTACCTACCTTTAGAGGAGGCTGCCTGCTGCATCTCTGCTTCCATCACTGCTGTGGACTTGCCTCCTTCCCATCAGAAGGGACACTCAGAACAGAAAGTTTTGCAGAATGCAGGGAAATACATTCTCATGCTTACATATTCTAAGGGTCAAAGTAGCATGATTGGGGCCTGTGTGTTTGATTTTTCTAACTTAAATAGCACATGCAGGTGGGGTGAGAGGAGATATGGATTGGGATCATGGCAGGGGGAGGGAGACTTTAAGTGCCACCCCCCTGCCCCATTCCTGTAATCCCAGGTCCTGATGCAATAGGCATATCATATAATTTGGCCCTAAAAGCAAATCAGTTCCTCTGTGAAAGTGGTGTTTCTCCAGTTTTAATTCAGGAAAAAGTATGCCTGCTGATCAGAAGTTTGGAAAACATGGGTTACCTATATTTACCCGAATAGAAGACGACTCTGAATTTAAGGTGACCCCCTTAAAATTATATCTGGATTTACCCAAAAGGAAGAGGACTCTGGATTTAAGATGACCACACACACACACACGTTTCTAAAATCAAACAACTTGGGCCACCTCCCGCCTCAGGCAGGATGCCTCTGAGTACCAGTTGCAGGGGAGTGTGCTGTCAAGTCGGTGACTCCTGGTGCCCACAGAGCCCTGTGGTTGTCTTTGGTAGAATACAGGAGGGGTTTACCATTGCCTCCTCCCGCGCAGTATGAGATGATGCTTTTTACCATTGTCACTGCTGCCCGATATAGGTGTATTATTTGTGACTAAAGGTAAATTGTGCTGTCGAGTTGGTTTAGAATCTTGGCGACCACAGAGCTCTGTGGTTGTCTTTGGTAGAATACAGGAGGGGTTTCCCATTGCCTCCTCCCGTGTAGTGTTATTGTTATTATTATTATTTATTGATTTCTATACCGTCCTTCCAAAATGGCTCAGGGTGGTTTACACAGAGAAATAATAAATAAATAAGATGGCTCCCTGTCCCCAAAGGGCTCACAATCTAAAAAGAAACACAAGATAGACACCAGCAACAGTCACTGGAAATACTGTGCTGGGGGTGGAGAGGGCCATTTACGCTCCCCCTGCTAAATGAAGAGAATAGCCACCTCAAAAGGTGCCTCTTTGCCAAGTTAGCAGCAAGTTAGCATATCATCAGTATGAGATGATGCCTTTCAGCATCTTTCTATATTGCTGCTGCCCGATATAGTACCAGCGGGAATCCAAACCGGCAACCTTCTGCTTGTTAGACAAGCATTTCCCCTCTGCACCACTAAAGGTGGACTCCTTTCCCTGCTACTCTCTTCCGTTTCTGGCTGTCCTTATATTTTCATTTGTTACCACTTTCATTTCCTTACAGGCCTCCTCCCATGCTTCCAAGAGCCATGTGGAAGCCTGAAAACAGGTGAAGCTTTCCTCCATCATCACATTTCTCTGCTGGGCGGAAGAAAGTTTCAGTTATTGGATTTCTATCTGGGCTGATCTAGCAGGGTTCGATGAATGATGAAGGTTCATTTGGTTTCCCAAAGCAGCCAGGCTTTAGATAATCGCAAGCAGGCTATGGAAGCGATGGCTCCCCCTCTTGTTTATCCCCAACCCCTAGTAGTCACAGGTATACTGCCTGTGTACATGGAGGCTCTATTTAGGAGATATTTATTTATTTGTTTGTTTGTTTGTTTGTTTATTTATGACTGGCTTGGGGATCTAGGGTGATTAAAAGCATCTTGGCACAGGTGTGTCTGTGTCTATCCCTCACTTAAAAAAAAAAAATCTAACCAACTGGATCCCTTTTTGCGCTGGTGAATTTCATACGTTGTTTGTGCCTTGTGTGACGACATTGTTAGCCCCGCGCTGACTGACAATCAACTCCACTGAATGATCTGATTAAGCTGTCCGCCTTGCGAGGTTCCACTGGAGCTCTCTGACTGCTTGGGTCAGTTAGCAACATTTCTTCATTAACTCCTACTGGGCGCTTTCCAGATTATGTTCATTACGTTGATTACAAAACAACGATTAATTGTTTCATAATTGCCCTATAACATGGCAAAAGTGTTGCAGGAAAGTAGCTGTATTTTTCCATTGTAGGGTGGCTTGTCACACTATTTATGCTTGCAGCAGGTTGCAAGTTATATTCATTTTATTTATTTATTTATTATTTATTATTATTATTATTATTATTATTTTAGCATTTATCTATTATCTATTATTTAGTGGGGAGAGAGGGGAGGCGAGCGGCTTTGACTTGGTGCTCTGAAAGCAAAGAGGGATTTTAGTGCTCCAGTCTTGTGCTTACTTTCATTATTTTATTGTTGTGACTATTTTATTGTTGTGAGCCGCCCCGAGCAGCAGTGTTCTGTAGGGGCGGGGTATAAGTGCTGGGTAGAGAGAAAATGTGATGGCAGCTCAGGTTGCTTAGGGGCTGGACAGTTGAGTTCCGGGCGGGGGGGGGGGAGATCTGGCCTGCGGGCCTTACATTTGGGACCTAGCGGTCTCAGGTGTTGGTGTTGTGCCCTCTTAAAAGTGCTACACTGAAAAGCAACCAGAAAACGGTTGGCTGTGACTTTTCTTTGACTTTGAATGCACCCAGACATACTAAAGCAGAAATCATTCGTCTTAGGAAGTACACTCAGCGCCACATTCTCAGCAGATGTACTTATTCCTCCCCAGCAGCCAACTTGGGGGAAACCAGTTCTACAAGTTTTACAGCAGAGCTAACTGTGAATAGCACTGATTGGCTAGTGGCTGTGACATTGCGGCTCCTCTCTAGACCAGCAATATTTTAATATTTGTCTGAATTTATATCTATCTATCTATCTATCTATCTATACACAACACACACACACACCTTAAAGGCAGATAGTCTGCCTGAAGTATGGGGTTGAGTTGGGGGGAGACTGAAGGTTCTATCAGTGTTGGAGTTGTATATAAGTTGTCAAACAACAACAACAAGATGGATGGTAGCTAAATTCACCATCCCATTAGGAAAAAAATAATCAGAGGCTGCAGGGTTTGTTTTGTTTTGTTTTAAAAATCCATTTGGATGTTCCTTTTAGCACTGAACTGCAAATTTCTTGGTAGCCTTGGTCCAGATGGGGAATTGTCCTGTCTTCTCCATGTTCCTTGGTGGTGGAAACATTTCTGCGATTGCTGGAGGGTGAATGCTAGAAAAGCTTCCCAGAGAGGAGGAGACGGGTGAGTGAGGAGAGGTTATCAGGCTAGAGCACAGCATGTTCTATAGATTCCAGAATTCCTTGGCTGCCTGCCCAGTGATATTTGGGAGTCGACTTCTCCTAGCAACCGGTCCCCAGAAACATGCATTTTTATGTATCACTATGTATGCGGTGATGTCACGGTCGCCACGGCAACTATCAGCTGGAGAAACTATTACATTTTCGGCTGCTAAGGAACCGAGGAGGCTAAATGGGCCCAGACTGAAATATTTCTCCGAGAGGAAGCTTGTTATGCAGCTCACATCCGTGGGCCACGAGGTGTATGCCGCAGTGCCTTTCGCTGATGGGGCCATTCTTCAAGAAGCGCATAGGGCTGCCATGTGCTCCACAAGCACAGACAGGCACCTTGGCTCCGCCGGGGCCCTTGCAGCCATCTTCTGCGGTGACCCTCACGAGTGCCTGACTTGAGACTCTGATTTTGTCATCCATCCATCCCCAGCTGCTGGTGCGCTGCCCCTGGGGCACCCTTGCATAGTGGCGCACGTTTGGGAGCGAGGAGGAGAAGCCGCCCGTGTGTCATCTGCTGACAACTTTGGGCAAGGGGAGGCACTCTGTCTGCCAGCACGAGGAGCTTGCCTCTGATTTGTACACGAAGGACGCAGAGGGTTAAAGGTAATCGCTAGTTCCAAAGAGAGTGTGCATTTTTCAAAGTCGGCATCTAATCCTGGGGCGGCAGAGAGAATCCTTGGTCACAGGAAGAACCAAGAACACATATTTGTTCCTTAGAGACGTAGGAAAAGTAGTCTGTACGGGCAGGGGCGTAACTATAACAGGGCAAGGGGAGACCGTTGTCTGGGGGCCCACTGCCTTTGGGGGGGGGCACCAGAGGCAATTCACATGACAGACTTGATGTGTGAGCACTGCAAGATATTCCCCTCAGGGGATGGAGCCACTCTGGGAAGAGCATCTAGGCTCCAAGTTCCCTCCCTGGCAGCATCTCCAAGAGAGGGCTGAGAGAGATTCCTGCCTGCAACCTTGGAGAAGCCGCTGCCAGTCTGTGAAGACAATAGTGAGCTAGATAGACCAAAGGTCTGACTCAGTATATGGCAGTTTCCTGTGTTCCTGTGTTTCCTGACTCCCCCAGCTGCACACCTGCCCGGGCTTCCTTCAGCTGTATTCATCCTCCGAAATGGATGTGAGTGTGAAGACCTGGAGCTACCAGAACAGCATGTCGTTCTCTAGGACCATTAAACGACTTGCATCATCCACAATTTACAAAACCTTTAAAAAATAATGCAACCTTGCTACGCCCCTGTGTACAGGTAGTAAACAGCAATCATTTTTTCATGACTTTGGGAGACAAATAATAGGGACAGGGGGACATCTTATTTATGTCTTATTTATTTTTCTATGTAAAGCGCTTTGAGAACTTTGGTTGAAGAGTGGTATATAAATATTCGTAGTAGTAGTAGTAGTAATAGTTTCTCCGAGCAAGAAGGAAGTTCAGGACAGCTTTTACAGGAGGGATAGGAGAGCTAGTCTTGTGGCAAAGGTAAAGTGTGCCATCGAGTCAGTGTTGACTCCTGGCGCCCACAGAGCCCTGTGGTTGTCTTTAGTAAAAAAAACAGGAGGGGTTGACCATTGCCTCCTCCTGTGCAGTCTGAGATGATTTCTTTCAGCATCTTCCTATATTGCTGCTGCCTGGTATAGGTGTTCCCATAGTCTGGGAAACATACCAGCGGGGATTCGAACTGGCAACCTCTGGCTTGCTAATCAAGTCATTTCCCCGCCACGCCAAGCAAGCATGAATTGTCTCCTTTGCTAAGCAGGGTCTGCCCTGATTGCAGATGAATGGGAGACTACATGTGTGAGCACTGTAAGATGTTCCACTTTGGGGATGGAGCCGCTCGGGGAAGAAGAACACCTGCTTGCATGCAGAAAGTCTCAAGTTCCCTCCCTGGCAGCGTATCCAGATCGGACTGAGAGAGGCTTCTGCCTGCAACCCTGGAGAAAAACAAAAAAGAAACCGTGCAAAAATAATTGCAAAAACACAAATTGTGCCGCATTTAAAGATCCAGAGATCTATATGGAGGAAATGAACAAGACACATATATCCATTTATCAATACCTAAAGATGCTATATTAATAGTCTAGAGTAAATAGATAACAATAACAATTAGTAGTCTAGAATAGCTAGATAACAAAAGCAATTATCTTGCAGATAGTATCTGCACATGCATATGACCAAAATATTGCATCTCAATGAATAAGACAAAAGTCATAATAAAAGGTAAATGCACATTCAAACCCAAACATATAGATATTGCAAAAAACAACATAAATATGTGAAAAATATTGTTCTAGTCCATATAGAGAATAAATCTGTATCAAAAATAAATGAATGAAAATCTTGCAGTAGTGAAAAATCCTCAGATGAGTAGCAATGACACTGATCTTGCAGGTAGTGTCTGCACATGAATGTATAAAAAATATAGCATCTCAATAGATAGGACAAAAACTTCTTCTAATTATAGGAGTGAAGTCTTGCCAGGATGAAAAGAGTCCTTGAAAAGAGTCCTATAGGCTAGCCCGAGATTCTTAAGCCCATTTCGGATAATCCTTTATCAGAGAACCGAGACATTCACTTTTCCTCCTTTCTGAGCTCGAACAACAATAATGGCTCAATCAACAAGATCTTTATGGAGGCAACCTTTCCTCCTACACCTTGTTGAGGGGAAGAAAGCTTACTAACACCCTCCTTTTTTTCTCATGAGACTAGGGCTCAGCTGCAGTCGAGATGGTCCCACAGGCATGGCAGACCCAATATAGCCTCTGTCAGGCATTATTGGAAGGAGTTGACACAACAGCAGGGAGTTCCAACAGTCAGAACCTGTGACTGATCTCCCCACTGTTATGCTTGAACTCTGTCAGGGATCCAACATCCCTGTCAGACACAAGTTAAATGTCCAGCAAGCCAGCTCTGTCCTGAGTGTCATGAAAGCTAGTGTGGTGTCGTGGCTACAGTGTTTGACTAGAACTGGGGAGACAGAGACCTGAGTTCAAATTTCCATTCAGCCACGAAACTCACTGGGTGAAGCTGGGCCAGTCACCTATCTCTTAGCCTAACCTACCTCACAGGGTTGTTGTAAGGATAAACAAACATAACTATGTATGGGCTCCTTGGAGGAAGCGTGAGATATAAATGTAAAAATAAAAGAAAATGTCAAATTTCCAAATGTGACCCAACCCGACAATTTGTTTTTTAATTAATTAGGTCTTGTGGTCTGGAGGTTCTCCCTGAAAACAAGCAGAGAAGGAGATGCTTATTTTAGCAGGAAGCTTATTCCAAAGCCCTCCCAACATGTTGGCCCTCCCAACAATTTCTCTGTCAGTTTGGAATGGGTCAGGCCTCTTTCGGCTGCACAGGTCCACCAGAAACCTAGGCAAATGGCTCTTTAACCCCTTCCTCTCCAGTGTCCTCAGCAGAGCCCTTCTGGTCGCTCTCACTTCCCTGTCTCTTGGCTGGCACTCCAGAATCACCAGCCAAGACGCATATGGTGGGGGCCGAGGTGCACTTAGGTAATTTTGGAGCCTGGGCCTGAAGGCCTTTGGAGCCCCCCCTCCGCAAGCTAAGCATCACCCCCCTACACACAGACACACACAGTATTTTTAAACACGTGGGTTCTTGAGGGCACAAACAGCAACTGAACTCACAAGAATGTCAGGACATAAAACAGGTATATTTATGCAAATAGGCATGAGCAGAAACATTCCAACACACAATTTAACATATTCCCATCCCACATATTTCTTTCCCCGACTCCCCCCCGTCTCTAAAGCACCCGGCACTGGTCACAATCACACTCGGCCACCTGGTGCAGTGTGGGCCAGCGGCAGCCACACCACCCAGGACAGACTAAAGAGGATTTGGGGGCCCCCAGGGGTGTGTGGAGGCCCTGGACTTCGGCCCAGAAGTCCAGGGGTAAGAGCACCTCTGGGTGTGGGGAGCCCTGCCAAGGAAGAGTTCAGCATGTCTGCCACGTCTCCCCCTCCAACAGTGCCTTCCTCCCACTGCCACAGTGCAGCTGCCAGTGTGGGGTTCACAAACTCAGTTCTGCCACCAAACACATTTACTAGGCCACATACTAATATTTACATCCCACATTTCCACTTTTAAAAAAACCCCTGTTGCATGTCCCCACCAACTGAACTTCTGATGATGGTGGGACCTGCAGAAAGGTCCTTTGGCTGATCTTAACAGGTGAGTAGATTCGTGGTGGAGGAGAGTATCCTTAAGCTATCCTGGTTTCTTTAAGAGGCAAGTGCAGAAGACATCAGGATGAGAGAGGCCATGGGAAAGAACCGGAGGGAACAGGGTCATTTTTCAGAAAAAAGCCATGCGAGTTGAGTTCATCCTCTCCAATTGTTCCTAGTTACCAGGGACAGTCTCTGTTTTCTTTTACCTGCCCCTGGTAAAATCACTAGCTTACATGATGTGCAGCATTACTCTATAAGTCTGTGCCCCGGGGCTGCTGCAGAATTCAGATCAAGCCCCAATGCTATTCTGAAGCAGAAGCTGCAGAAGCAGCATTTAGCATTGGGGCTTGCTGAATTACAGAGCCACCTAATGGCGCAGCAGGGAAATGACTTGACTAGCAAGCCAGAGGTTGCTGTTTCAAATCCCTGCTGCTATGTTTCCCAGACTATGGGAAACACCTATACTGGGCAGCAGCTATATAGGAAGATGCCGAAAGGCGTCATCTCATACTGCACGGGAGATGGTAATAGTAAACCCCTCCTGTATTCTACCAAAGAAAACCACAGGGTTCTGTGGGCACCAGGAGTTGACACCGACTCAACGGCAACACTGCATTATTCAAGCCACCGTCCCTGTTTTTGCGCTCTGGGGAATACCTCGTTCAGTTATTGTATGTGTGATTCACACACACTAGATTAAATGAATGTGCATGAACACTAAGCCACTGACCATGCATAGCCTGACATTTCACACACTCCAGATCTATCTATCTATCTATCTATCTATCTATCTATCTATCTATCTATCTATCTATCTATCTATCACATTTTTATACTGCCCAAAACGCCAGTTCTCTGGATGATTTACAAAAAATATAAACCAATAAAAAGATAAACACATTAACATTTAAAATTTTAAGATAAGATGTTGTGTGGTACAGATATGGAATGCTCCATCCCCTCAGGGGAATATTTTACAGTGCTCACATGTAGTCTCTCATTCAAGTGCGAATGTTGTTGGATTACAACTCCCATCATCCCCAGCCACAATGGGAGTTGTAGTCCAACAACATCTGGGGTCTCAAGTTTAAGACCCCCTGCCAGGGACGTAACTATAATAGGGCAAGGGGAGACAGTTGTCTGGGGGCCCACTGCCTTGCCCCCCCCAGGCAAGTCACATGACTGACTCCCCCAGCCGCGATGCAATAGGCATATCATATAATTTGGCCCTCAAAGCAAATCAGTTCCTCTATGAAAGTGGTGTGTCTCCAGTTTTAATTCAGGAAAAGGTATGCCTGCTGATCAGAAGTCTGGAAAACATGGGTTACCTACCGTATATTTACCTGAATAGAAGATGACTCTGAATTTAAGGGGCATCCCTTCAACTCCTGCCTGTGGCTTCCAGCAGCATCTGGTGGGCCACTGTGAGAAACAGGATGCTGGACTAGATGGGCCTTGGGCCTTGGGCCTGATCCAGCAGGGCTGTTCTTAAGTTTGTTCTTATGCACGCGCCCAGACTTCCTTCAGTTGTATTCATCCTCTGAAACTGATGTGAGTGTTAAGACCTGGAGCTACCAGAACAGCATGTCTTTCTCTGGTACCATTAAATGACTTGCATCGTCCACAATTCACAAAACCTTTTAAAAAATAATTTAGGATGATGTTCTATTGTGGCACATAGGTGTGTGTGTATATATATATATGTGTGTGTGTGTATATAGGTGTGTATATATATAGATATATATTTGTTACCACTATTATTCAGCCTCATTTAAGATTTCTTTACTTCATGAGATGAGCTTCATTGTGGGCGGGGGGCCCATTTTAAAATCTTGTCTCTGGGCAGGAATCCGATCTCATAAGGCCATGGGGTTAAACCAGATCCAGTTCATGTACTCTGCCATAACTGATTCGAGACTGGCCCTTAAGGCAGAGGCAGTATTTCAGAGGCAAAGGGAACCTTCCACATTTTGCAATTTTTAAAGTTTTGAAACTGGCCTGCTAATCCCCCGCTTGGGGCTTGCACTAGGGATGGGCTGCGGTTGTCCTTCGAATGCAGAAACTGCACTCAAACTGCCTTCTAGGAAAGCTGGAGGGTGTTGTCCTCAGAAGCCTCTGCAGGATTCCTCTGTAACTAGAACAGTAATTACGCACAGGCTTCTATGCAAGGGGTTTGTTGATGGCCTTGCGGGCTCACGCTCTGTTCTTCTGAAGCCATGCTGGGGAACTTCAGCCCCTGCATGAACCCAAGAAAATGAACTAGCTCAGGGGTTCCCAACCTGGGGGCCTCCAGATGTTGCTGAACTACAACTCCCATCAGCCCCAGCTACAATTTATTTTGGCTGGGGATGATGGGAGTTGCACTTCAGCAACATCTGGAGGCCTCCAGGTTGGGAGCCACTTGACTAGAGCATTTCCCAGCATCCTCTGCATATCCTTGGGGTATGCTAAATTGGGGTAATTGCCCCAGGCCCTGCATCATCCTGGGCCCCACACCATCTCATGAGCTCAGCAGTCTGAGGCAAGAATGAGCTACCCGAGGGGGGGGGGAGGGTGCCCCCTTGAAAGACGAGACCACCGTCAGGGTGGGGAAGAAGAGTGATCCCATGGAGGGAGAGAAGGCCAACCAGCACGATCCACTCCACAGCTCCTGATCCCCTCTTCTCCGCCACCACTTTTGCCACCCGCCCCCTTGGAGCATGCTGCCTGCCACACAAATGTGCCCTCAGCCCCCATTGGTCAGGAAATTGGCCTGTCCTCAGAGGCAGGGGCCGAGCATTGACATCATGTGGCCAGGTTCCATGGAAACCACTGAGCCTCTTCGGCTTGACACCAGGCCTGAAAAAGGTCGATCTGCCCCAGTGCATATGTGCGCTTCACCGGGGTTGGGGTGTGCGTGGGGGGCAGGTGCTCCCTCTGAGCAGAGGCTGGGCTCTCTTCTTGGCAAGGGAAGAAGGGGGCCTCACACACCCTGATTTGCCTTGGGCTGTGCACACCTTCAGGACAACAGAAAACAAAGAGATTCTGTGTCAACACTGCAGAGGTTCCTTAGTAGGCATGTTGATGTGGAAGTGCTTTTCTGTGTATGGGGAGGAACGGCATTCAAATGCTTATCAGTGCTCTTTCTATGCTCTAGTCCTGAAATCGGATCCACATTTCATTTCCCGTGTGGTGAACTGCACAGCTGTGCGAAGGTGCTAAGGGGGGCTTTCTAGAACAAGGAAGGTGTGGGCTCAACTTGAGCTCAAAAGACTCCAGCCTCTTACACATGCCCGTGGCCTACACGAGTGCCCATCCAGCTTTGCTTCATTGGATCCTGGCTTGAGCCCCTGATACCACAGACTGGGCTTTCATGCATCCCCACATTGCGATGTATGAATGTCAAGTGCACCTTTTGTCTGGATGTGCCCAAAGCCCTTAGGAAGCAGCCAAGAATGTTTTTGATGTGTTAGAGCCAGGGCTGGTCAAAGTGCGGGTGGTCTCTCCAGTAAGTAAGCCAGCTGCCAGTGCCTATTCCCCATATGGCCTAGACCAGCAAGCAACCATGACCCGGAAGTGTTACCGCTTTGGCCTTCATGACCTGGAAGCCTTAAGAGATTCTACCGTAACATAAGATAAGTCATGTGGCTCCACTCCTATTTCCCTAGTCTGGGGGAGATCTTTTTGAAGAAAGAGAGAGAGGGGGGAAAATGTGTCAGGTTATAGATGTCTGAGTTCTGCGGGGAGCTGACTTTCAGTCCAGCTGGGTCAGAAGCAGGTATGGGGTCCAAAGCAGTCAGGGGTTGTGTATCAAGACAACCACTGTGTCTCAGCCCACTGCAACTCAGCCACTGAACAACTGTGACTCAGAGGGGGGCCCCCGTGACAAGTGCACAGTCAAAAGCCAGCAGGGGTCATGATCCAAGACAACAATCAGGGAAATCAGGCGTAGGAACTAAGCAGTGTTCTCGTACTAGAGCCAAATTGCTTCGACTGAAGCACAAGCTCTGAGGCTGGGTTTTTATAGGACTCGATGGACAGGGATTGGCCCTTGGGGGTCAGCTGATAGAATGCTCAGGCAGACTGGTACTGCAGCCTCGATCATGGTACCCTGAGAAGTCCAAATCTCAATCCACCATGCCTGAGGTCAGAACAGAGCACTGGTAGCAAAGGAGGTAAGGTGCCAGGGCCCGAGTGTTTGGAGTCCCAACCCCATCTTGGGCACCGCAAAAGAGAGAGAGAAAGAGAGAGTGACCAGATGCAAATAAGGACAGGGTTCTTTTCTAGTTAGAAGAAGGCATTTTGGCAGCTTCAGCTTATGGCAAATTGCATGCACAAAAAATCCCTCTGTCGTTTTTATTTATTTTATTATTACATTTTTAACTAGTAAAAGCACTTGCATCTTGCAAGCATTCCTCTTGTGCCGCAAAATGACTCTGCACTCTGCCTTCTCCCCTTGTTGGTTGGTGAGTAGAAGGGGTGCTTTGCTTTGAGGATGTAAAAGTGTTGCGATATTTTTTGGGGTTTTCAATTTCTTAAGCAATTTTCATGGAAATCCAACATGGATTGAAACACAGAGAACTGAAAAAATGTTGCTTGCTCATTTCTTCCTGATTCTGTGTAAGTCCAGACTTTCTGTTTCCAAAAGTATTCGAGAAACATGCCAAAGTTTGTTGGAAATCATCATTCCCCATGTGTTTCAAATGGGAGAGTTTATCAGCATTTTCTGGGAAATTGATAACTTTTTCTGGAATTTTCAATTTTTCTGGTAGTCTGGGCAAAGTCTGGACCGTCACCTGTGAAAATGGCATGTTTCTATCTTTCATGGTTTGGTCTGGGAATTTGTTGAGTGAGGCCCAAGTATGTGTATGTGTGAATTTAAATTCACAACTTCAAAACAAAACTAAAATTAAACCATGAAATACAACCAAATGCCTGGATAAACAAATGCGTTTTCAGGGCTCTCCTGAAGGCCAGTAATGAGGTGGATCCCAGGTCTCCAAAGAAGGAAACATTAATATCGGAACTCTCAGATAGCTACATGATCACAACCTCAAATGCACCTTTAAGCAAAGGGGCTGCAGTCGTAACTCAGAGCTGTCTATTTTCCTGAGATGCGGAGAGAGCTCATGACCTTTCCTACACTACACAGAGATCGGGTGTGGAGATAACTTTGAGAAGCTGCTTCTTATCTACATAACGGTTATTTTTCTCTCTGTGTTGCTGATGTGGGGAGAAAGAGACACTTCTATTTCCATCGAGATGGCCCTGATAAGAACAAAGGCCATCTGGATAAGAAATCTGTGGTTTGCCCACAACGCAGCAGAAAGACAGCCAAACAGCTTAATAAAAGTAACTCCCTTCCCTCCTAACTTCCATCTTAGAGCTGATGCAGCCCTCGTGGGACTGACTATACTTTCTCAGGATGCATGGCGGGGGAGGACATGGGGTTTTTTTGTTTTTGTTTTTTGTTTTGCTCTCCTACATTAAATCTCCCTATACATACAATGCTAGGAAAAGGCAAGGTTTCAGGTATGACCCAAATGATCTTTCAGCCGGAATTGGCTGATCCTCTGTTAAAGCTCCCCTTACAGGGATTAGTCCAAGGGGTAGGAAGGTGTAGTGAGCAATACCTTCAAAATATTTCCCACTCCCACCCCCTCCACCAACCTGGCTGGAACTTTACAGCAAAGTGTTGGACATACAGTCATAGTATATTCTGGTCCTATAGCTCAAATTAATTATTTTCAAAGGCCTCATTTGTTTAAAGAAGCCTCAATCACTCATCCCTTTACCCCAGAACAAGCAGCAGATGCCAATGCAGCCAGATACGTAGGGGACTCCTCCAACCTCCCAAGAGCCAGGCCAAACCCTGAGCTTCCTGACTGGCCAGGAATAGAGCTGGGTGAGACCATGGCTGGGTTCAACCTAGGAGTTCCTGGCTAGGAAGGATGCTAAGGGGTTGGTCTGGCTCCTGGGAGGTTGGACCATTGAACTCGCAGCTCCGTGCCCCTTCCCCATCAATGTTCGAATGTTCAGGAGAGCAACCTCTCTACTACTACTATGGATATTTATATACTGCTCTTCAACCAAAGTTCTCAAAGCGGTTTACATAGAAAAATAAACACATAAATAAGATGGCCCCCTGGCCCCCAAAGGGCTAACAATCTAAAAAGAAACACCAGGCAGATACCAGCAACAGCCACTAGAGGGATGCTGTGCTGGGGTTGGATAGGGCCAGTTGCTCTCCCCCTGCTCCCTCATTGGACTACAAGTCTCAATTTCACCTGCCTGTTCATAGTTGGTCTCCACCTTCCTTCCTACTATGGCGGACAACCTGAGTCCGGAGGGTAGGAGGCTTGCCCTACCCGCTTAACGGTTGTGAGAACAAGCCTACCACAAGAGCCAGTCTTCTGGTAGCAAGTATGACTTGTCCCCTTAGCTAAGGAGGGTCCGCCCTGGTTGCATTTGAATGGGAGACCACATGTGAGCACTGTAAGATACTCTGCTCAGGGGATGGAGTCGCTCTGGGAAGAGCAGAAGGTTTCATGTTCCGTCCAGGCTTCTCCAAGATAGGGCTGAGAGAGATTCCTGTCTACAACCTTGGAGAAGCCACTGCCATTCTGTGTATTATTTATTTATTAATTATTATTTATTTAATGCATTTTATACCACCCTAACCCAAGGTCTCAGGGCGGTTCACAACAAATAAAAACAGTAAAACATTAATTAAAAACAAAAACAGAACATTTAAAAGCAAAAAATTTAAAACACAGTTTAAAATTTTAAAACAATATTCTAAAAACACCACTAAAACAATCAAAACAATATCAGTTAAAAGCCTGGGTGAACAGATGTGTCTTTAAAGTTGTCAGAGATGGGGAGGCTCTTATTTCACTAGGGAGCGCATTCCAAAGCCTTGGGGCAGCAACGGAGATGGCCCGTCCCAGAGCAGCCACCAGACGAGCCGGTGGCAAATGTAGACAGACCTCTCCTGATGATCTCAACGGGCGGTGGGGTTCATAACGAAGAAGACCTTCTCGTAAATACCCAGGGCCCAAGCTGATTAGGGCTTTATAGGTTATGACCAACACCTTGTATTTTGCCCGGAAACGTATCAGCAGCCAGTGTAACTCCTTCAATACGGGAGTAATATGGTCTCTCCTAGATGACCCAGAGACCAGCCTGGCTGCCGCATTCTGGACCAACTGTAGTTTCCGGACTACGTACAAGGGCAGCCCCACATAGAGCGCATTGCAGTAATCCAGTCTGGAGGTTACCAGCAGATGTACCACTGTTTTGAGGTCGTCTCTCTCAAGAAACGGACTCAGCTGGTGTATCAGCCGAAGCTGATAGAAGGCACTTCTGGCCACTGCCTCAGCCTGGGACACCAAGGAGAGACTTGGATCCAGAAGCACCCCTAGACTGCGTACCTGTTCCTTCTGGGGAAGTGGGACCCCATCCAGAACAGGCAGATCAAAATCGTCTCTTGAGTTCCGACCCCGCACAATGAGTACCTCCGTCTTATCTGGATTCAGTCTCAGTTTGTTATCCCTCATCCAGCCCATTACCACCTCCAGGCAGGCATTTAGGGAGGTTATGCCCTCTCCCGATGATGCTGACATGGAGAAATAGATTTGGCTGTCATCAGCATACTGATAGCACCTTGTACCAAATCTCCTGATGATCTCTCCTAGCAGTTTCATGTAGATGTTAAACAACATCGGAGACAATACGGAGCCCTGAGGGACACCATACAAAAGTTCAGATTTTGAAGAACAGCAGTCTCCAAGGGACACCATCTGGAACCTGCCCGAGAAGTAGGAGCAGAACCACTGCAAAGTAGTGCCTCCCACCCCCAACCCCCTCAGATGCTGCAGAAGGATACTATGGTCGATAGTATCAAAAGCCGCCGAGAGGTCCAAAAGGACCAACAGAGTCACACTTCCTCTGTCAGTTGCCAATTGGAGATCATCCATCAGGCCGACCACAGCAGTCTCCACCCCATAGCCAGCCTGGAAGCCAGTTTGAAATGGGTCTAGATAATCAGTTTCCTCCAAGACTGTCTGGAGTTGAGAGGCCACCACCCTCTCAATTATTTTGCCCAGCCACGGAAGGTTGGAGACAGGCCTGCAGTTACTCAGCTGTGTAGACAATCCTGAGCTAGATGGACCAATCATCTGACTCAGTATATGGCAGATTCCTATGTTCCTATGTGCCTTTGGGCAACTCCTGATCATTTCAGTAAAGTAACACAGGACAGCCTCCCAATGGATTGTTATCATAGCTGGTGTAGCATAGTGATAAACAGTGCAAGCCAAAGGAGGTTTACTCAGAAGTAAGCCTCACTGAGCTCAATGCAACTTACACCCTGAGGCTGTTCTCATGAGCAGCCCAGCATGGGCTTGGCTGCCCGTGAGAACTGCCAGGATCCACGTGGATGCCAGTGGGGCGGTAGCACCAACCCTGTGCTGAACCCCAGCTCGTAGCCGAGGTTAAGGGTGCAAACACACCCTTAACCCGGCTCCTGGGATCATGTTACAGCTCTCACTGGCACAGAGACGGGTGTGTGGTGCTCTGTGGGATTCGTGGAGGCCCGAATTACGGGTCCTGGTCTCAGAGTGATCCACCAATGACAGGCTGATCATCTGGGGGGAAGTCAAGGTTTGCAAAGCCTTCCCCCACCTGCCCGCCCACCTGGTTGGTTGTGGGGATGGCCCCTCTATTTATTTAAGATTGCAGCCTTAATGGTGGAGGGTCCATTGGGTGAGTTTTGCTCCTGAAGCCTGGGTTGACGCAAGCGTCGTCCTCATTGAGTTAGGAAGGCAGTTCCTAATAAAAAGTACTATCAACTTTTCGTACTGTTATTAAAAATGGGGAAGTTGTGAAACCACAAGCAGGCAACAGTCACATTTCACACCCCAGAATTCTTAACCCACAAAGGCCAAGAGTTTCTCAAGGTATTTGGGAAACCACAAATGCCTCCTTACTGACAGGCTGCAAATATGTTTGCCTCCGTTTGAAAGCGATCTGTTCATAAGTGGGGCTGAGCAAAAAATGGGGGCTGACATACTGTACTACGCAACGGAATGTCAGCTAGGAATGTTGCATGCATACAATTGCATGGGTGATGTTACGTGAAAGTAAGCCCACTGGAAATAATGGGCTTACTCCCATGTAATGCCATTGCACAGTCTTTGCATTTGTGAAACGTGCAAAATAAGGGCATGAAGGCCGGGTTAAAAGGCTGACATACTGTTGTGCAGTATATCAGCTGGTATGTGGCGAATTTTCAACTTGAATTTGGGGCATGTGTCTGTGTCAGGGGGCCATACATAAGGAGGAGAGCTGGGCTTGTGGTAGCAAGCATGAATTGTCCCCTTTGCTAAACAGGGTCCACCCTGGTTTGCATTTGAATGGGAGACTACAAGGCGGGTTTCACGATCAGTGAGACCCACTTTTGCCGCTTTTGTGGGGAGAGCGGGCTAAGCCTGCTCTTCCTGCAGACGATCCCGGTGGGAGCCCTGGGCAGCTGGATTGGCCGCCCACATGATTGCCAGCTCTGTGATGGAGCCAGCGGGGGCTGGGGAGCTCGAGGGCCGCGCGGCCCCCGGAAGTTCCAGTATGCCCTGCGCAAGTGTGCAGGGCGTACTGGAGAGATCCCTGGAGCCGGGAGGTGGCTTTTTGCTTCCCCTCTGGGGGTCTCCTCATGAGTAGGCGCGGAGCCACGCCACGGCTACTCACGATCTTGAAAACCAGGTTTGTGGAGCGCTCGCTCCGTAAACCTGGTTTTAGGGCAGGGGTACTTGAGCGGGTTACCCACTCTAGAACCACCGGGCTTGCAGCCGAGCCTGGTGGTTCTCACGATTACAGAAAATCAGGCTAGCGGAGGCTAGCCCGATTTTCTGCAATCATGAGAAGAGCCCCTACATGTGTCAGCATTGTAAGAAATTCCCCTTAGGGGATGGGGAAGAGCACTCGGGGAAGAGCATCTGCATGCTTGCATGCAGAAAGTTTCAAGTTCCCTCCCTGGCAGCATCTCCAAGATAAGGCTGAGAGAAACTCCTGCCTGCAGCTTTGGAGAAACTGCTGCCAGTCTGTGTAGACAATACTGAGCTAGTTGGGCCAGTGGTCTGACTCAATATAGGGCAGCTTCCTATGTTTCTATTAGGGTTGTGCGATCGATTCAAATTTGAATAGATTCAACTTAAATCTGGGTGATTCAAGTGATTTGAATTCAAATCAAATTACCCCTTAAAAGGGCAATTTGATTTGAATTCAAATCAGATTTTCAAAATTTGATTTGAATTTGATTCAAGAGCCATTTGGCACCTTTTAAAAACCATTCAGCCCCCCTGACTGGTTAAAAAGGCACCAAAAGAAGTTTGAATCACACCCACCCACTTGATCTTAGCCAAAAGGCCGCGAAGCAATGAGGACTGAATCGAATTTTCAGAATTTGGTTTGAATTTGAAACAAATAAAAACATTTGTTTCGTACACATCTCTAGTTTCTATACTGCCCATCCAGTGATAGCCACCATCTTTTCCCAGGAAAGGTCTGGAGAACTCTAAAGCTCATCCAGACTTTGCTACATTTTAGTTGCCCTGAATAAAGGTTTGCCTACTACGGCATTTGGGGGGAAATGGAGAAGAAAGAGAGGGGGGAAAGCCCAGACAGGTGCAGCATTTGTGTGTGAAAAGGACTTCCTTCCTTCCTTCCTTCGTACAGCACCACTTAAATTGTCAGGAAGAGTTATATGGAATGCCCCATTAAACTGATTTGCTAACACACTTACTTTAAGGGGAAGAAAGATTAATACTTTCAGTTCACCCTCTCTTCATTCTTTTAAATGTTATGAATCCAGTGGCCTGATTTTAGTCTCCACCTTAGGTATAGTTGGAGATTATATTTGTTTGACTGAAGCCGGTTGGAGATGACCAAGCCAGAGAATGCCCATTGGACATTGCCTCCACTGAAATTAGTAATGTTATGTAAAGGCCTGCTCTGGTCAGGCAGCAGTTCTACTGGAGAGCCACTTCCGAGGAGGGATTGCAGCGTGGAGGGCTGGGCCATCTCTCGAAGCTGACTACCAACAAGTCCTGTTGCCAGCCACAGCCTCCACATCCCTCTCCTGCCTCTGAGATGAGAAACTGGGAATTGAAATGGATCTAGTAGTTTTTAGGCCCTCCAGCTGCTGATCTGGGAACACAGGAAGCTGCCTTATATGGAGTCTCACCCTTGGTCCCTCTAGTTCAGTATTGTCTACACTGACTGACAGCAGCTCTCCAAGGTTTCAGGCAGGAGTCTCTCTCAGCCCTGCTTGGAGATGCTGCCAGCAATTGAACTTGGGACCTTCTGCACAAAAAGCAGGTGCTCTTCCACGGATCTACAGCCCCATCTCTTATGCACTGCACTTGTATGCTTGAATCTCATGTTTGGGAGACTTCTCTGCAAAAACCAGTCATGCAACTTTTGCAGCATATGTCCGAACCATGGTGCATCAGATGCACAGTATCTTGTTCTCGGCGACTGCGCTTCAAAAGCACAGGCGTCAGTGGTGCTCAGAACGGTTGCACATCGCATGGGAAATCCAGAAGCACAAACGGCAGCATAAATGAGTGCAGATCTGTCTCGTTCTTTGCACACTGCATGCAGAATCGGTTTAATTGCTTTTTTGCTGACACAACAGTCCCACTTGCAGACCTCTGAGACACTAAACCACAACCATGATATGCAGCTTTCAGGTCAGAGAGTGAAAAAATCCCATGCATGATCTGCAGTAGCCTCCCCAGAAGTAAACCCCCAAACCCATCCTTGCTGCTTTCAGTGACGATGAGGGCTTTCTTCTATGAAAAGATGCCTGGCTGTTCTGTCTGATGCAATTGATTCTGTAAGATAAAACCTCGGTGCCTACTGAGCTGGGCTGATTACCCCCAAATTGCTTGATTCTCGGCTACGCTGGGCCAAATTAAGCAGAATACTTTTGGAGGGAGGGAGATGGGGAAAGAGAGCTGCCTTTTAGCACTAATAAATCTCTTTTGCAACAGCTGGCTGAGCCCTTTGAACCAGAGCCAGCCACCAACTGTGCACCATTATTGGATTCTTTTCTTCTCTTTGTCTCCAGTGGTAGAGAAAAGGAGATCCCACATCGAAGCAGTTTGGCCGTTAGGAGGGTTATTTCTACAGCACGAGAGGGTTTCCCCCATTTTTTGCTATTGTTGTTCCTGTTAGTGGTTTGTATAGTTTATTATATACAGAAAAACAAGCAAGACAGTACATAGACATGCAATAGTAAATTTGCCTGCCAGAGTGGCCCATAACCATGGATGAGTAAAACGTCCATTTGTTCAGTGCTTTGCAGCAGGATGAGACCCACACTTTGATGCTCTTTGATCTGAAAACATATTGGCCACTCATGTGGGTTTTATAGATAGAATTTTAATTTATGTTTTACATTGTTTTAATTGTGCTAATGTTTTAATTATATGTTCGTCTTAATTGCATATTTATTTTAAAACACAAAACTATGTTGTGTTTTAAACTAAACCACCTGGAGATTTTTATATGGGGCGGTATAGAAATGTGCTAAATAAATACATAAATGCATAAATAAATGAGGGGCCGGGTGAAGTGAACGAGGGGCAAGTAGGCCAGCGTCAGAGCAGGCATGGATCCAGGAGGTCATGGGTGAAATCTGATGCAACCCCTGAGTGGATTCAGAAGTAGCATGGAACCTCCATTGAAGCAACTCCCTTTCCTCACATGAGTGCTTACTTCCTTTCTAGTTTAGGATAAGCCGAGATTGGTCATGACAGCTGAACCCACTACTCTCAGCTTATACTTAGGTACTTTCAGCAGAGAACCCGAGATCTGAACCTGAGGGTTAAAGTTACTTTCAGATCTTGGGTTCTCTGAAGAAAGTACCTAAGTATAAGCCGAGATTGGTGGGTTCAGACATCACTCAATCTCAGCTTGTCCTAACTTTAGAAAGGATGTAGAGGCTCATGTGGGAACGTGAGGGGGAGGCATGTCGCGAAGAACCCGGCTTCAAACAAGGTTCTGCACAGAGTCTGAACTGCCCTGCCTCACTATTCCATCACTCAATGCATAGTCCATCACCTGGTGGGGATTTCCGGTGTGAATCAGTCACACTGGGGATTATGGGAGCTAGATATCATCTTGGGTCTCAAGGTTGGAAACGCCAAGGCTCTACCGCTGCTGCCATATTCATGCTACTGCTGCTAATTTGTTTAATTGGTGAAGTTCCATTGTGGCTTCAAACTCTTATACAGGTGGAGACAATTTCCCCTCCCATAAACTCCTCTGTCTGGAGCGACCCTCTTTTCACCCCTACGGATGGCACCACCAATCCTGGGCTTGCAGCTTTGGTTGATGCTCTCCACCTAGAGGTTATCAGAGGAAACAGCATCTTGTTAAGCATACCTTGTACCCTTCAAGAGCTGCCTCCCTCACAAGCCAAGACCATCTCCCACATGCTATCAGCTCTGACTAGCAGGCACTTCCCAAGGCCCCAAGTAGAGGTCTCTCCAAGTCCTGCTACTCAACAACACCCTTTTCATGGGAGATGTCAGAGACTCAGTCTGTGACCTCAAGGCAGGGCCAGAGGCAGCCGAGTCAGAGACAAATGCAAGCACCTCCCTCCCAAGAACTGCTTTGTCATCATGGCCTGTTTCAGGGGTTCCCAACCTGTGGTACTTCAGATGTTGCTGAACTATAACTCCCATCATCCTCAGCCACAATAAATTGTAGCTGGGGCAGATGGGAGTTGTAGTTCAGCAACATCTGGAGTAACACAGGGGTACTTGGGAACCCCTGGCTGACTTGATCCAAAGTCATCCATAGTGCTGCCCCTTGTGGTAGCCTGCAGTACTGCAGCAAGGTTTTTATTCTCTAGGGCACCAGGCAAGTCCACTGGGCATGGTGCCAACTTGGTCAAGCTGACTTCAGCCTTTGGCTATGGGCTTTGGGTTGAAGCCGGTAACATGCCTGCTTGGCCAGTTGCCAAGTGGAGGTAGGTAGGTTTGCACAACATGCTGTATGGGGATACCACGGGACCTCTGGTCCTTTCCCTACTGAATTTGAAAGCACTTACGGGTGATCACAAGAAGCTGCCCCACATCTGACCAAGGGCTCTAGTAACCTACCGATTCCTCAGTACCCCTTGTAATGGGGAGGTTGTGCTGGCTACTTTGAATGAAGTTGGAACAGGAATAATACCATCCAGTGCAGGTAGGCACCATTTTCACAAGGTAAGAGCCAGCGTGGTGGTGTGGTTAGAGTGCTGGAAGATGACTGGGAAGACCTGAGTTCAAATCCTCATCCAGCCTTCAAACTCACTGGGTGACTCTGGGCCAATCAACTATCTCTCAGCCTAACCTACCTTACACAGTTGTTGTGAGGATAGACATAACCATGTACACTGATCTGGGCTTCTTGGAGGAAGAATGGGATAGATAGATAGATAGATAGATAGATAGATAGATAGATAGATAGATAGATAGATAGAGCCTGAAATCCTCCCCCATCCCTTTCCCACCCCCAAACCCCATTGGAATAAACTGGACCAATCCCACTGCCTGTTCTTTCCTAATATCACCCCCATCCTGCAGCATCTTAATCCCCTTCTACAGTGAGGATGTTTTGCCAGGCCAGACGAAAGCTCCCTGCTGCGGAAAGGGAACGCCACCAGCTGATTCCGGTGGGGGTGCTTTAGAGACTTAAGTGGAGTGCGCAGCAGTGAACAGCATGATTCATTCACAAGAACTGAAAGTACCTAAGGGCCTCCATTCATCTCGGCTGCCACAGCAGCCTCCTTTGCTAACATCAATTACAAAAGGAGTCTGCTTCAGTTCCAGGTGATGCATTCATCTCACACACACACAGAGGCGCTGGAAGTCCGCACAGCTGGAGGACGCCTTTTATAGTTGCTGCAGCTGGCAAAAGGAGGGCAGGGAGGGAATTCTGGCTTGGTCTGTGTTGTAAATCAGGGGGCAGGGGCATGGGTGGGATCAGTCCGTGTGAGATTGTGTTACATTTCCATCTCATGGGTCCCCAACTTGTGCAAGGGCCCACAGCATGGCTGGACATACCACCAAAGACATGGAGCTCAGTTTTGCCTACAGCATGGGAATTAGGAAGGGAACATAGCAACAGAGGAAGCAGTCTTATGCCAGGTCTGACCATTGGTCCATCCAGCCTTGTACTGACTGCCAGCAGTTCTCCAAGTTCTTTTGTAGAAAGCTGCCTTACACGGAGTCCGACCCTTGGTCCATCTAGCTCAGTATTGTCTACACCAGGGATTCTCAGCGTTAGGGATGTGCACAAAACCGGTTCGCCCGGTTTGGTTTGGATCCAACCCGGGTCCGAACCAGGAGGGGGTGGTTCGGTTTTGGTTTTGTCCAAACCACCCCCTGGTTCGGTTCGGATCCGAACCGGTTCAGACATCTGAAAATTGATAGAATGGTATCTGGCACCCAGGGGTACCTGTCACCCAAACTCCAAAGCAATCGGACACTCGTACAATTTTTTATGAATTTTTGAAAATTATTTTTATTTTTTTCTCATAGGATATAATGGGACTCGAACCAGTCCATATCCCCTATTGTGGAGCACCTAGGGGCACAAAAGCGGGGTGGGTGGTAGACAGACAGGGGTGCCTACCACCCAAAAAATCCCAAGGCAATTGGACACTCCTCTGATTATTGGTGAATTGTTAAAATATTTTTGAATTCCTCATAGAGAATAATTAGGATTGCAGCAAATGTATAGCTTCACGTCGGGGGGAAAGGGGTGTCGTAGATTGGAGTGTGGTGGGTGGTAGTTCCTAGGGTGGGCAAGGAAGCTACCTGAATTATTTGAAAGGAATTGGGCAAAGGGGTGATTTTTAAGTGATTTTTGAAGTTTACGCGTCTTTAAGGTTTTTCTTCATAAAGAAGCATGGAAGTGTCAGCAAATGTATAGCTTCACATTGGGGGCAAAGGGGTGGCCTAGAGCAGTGTGGGGTTGGTGGTAGTGCCAGGTTGGGGCAAGGAAGCTACCTGAATTTTTTCAAAGGATTTGGGCAGAGGGCTGATTTTTGGTTAATTGTTAATTAACCAAACCTTCATTTTTAAGGTTTTTCCTCATAAGAAGTCTTTAAGGTTTTTCCTCATAATAAGTTATAATGGAGCTTTCAGCAGCCCCATAAGTGCACTTGGGGGGTGCTGGGGTGGCCCAGAGCGAGTGGTGGTGTAGTGCACATAGGGGGCCAACCACCCCCATGGGTTTCTAACCCATGGGGTACAGGGTTCTCTTGTTTCTGAGGTATTCTGAGTGTGGATTCTATGATAGCATATTAGAGTGGATTCATGGTGTCTCATTGAAAATCTCATTTGCTATCATAGAATCCACACTCAATACCTCAGAAACAAGAGAACCCTGTACCCCATGGGTTAGAAACCCATGGGGTTGGTTGGCCCCCTATGTGCACTACACCACCACTCGCTCTGGGCCACCCCAGCACCCCCCAAGTGCACTTATGGGGCTGCTGAAAGCTCCATTATAACTTATTATGAGGAAAAACCTTAAAGACGCGTAAACCAACAATTAACCAAAAATCACCCCTTTGCCCAATTCCTTTCAAATAATTCAGGTAGCTTCCTTGCCCACCCTAGGAACTACCACCCACCACACTCCACTCTACGACACCCCTTTCCCCCCGACGTGAAGCTATACATTTGCTGCAAACCTAATTATTCTCTATGAGGAATTCAAAAATACTTTAACAATTCACCAATAATCAGAGGAGTGTCCAATTGCCTTGGGATTTTTTGGGTGGTAGGCACCCCTGTCTGTCTACCACCCACCCCACTTTTGTGCCCATAGGTGCTCCACAATAGGGGATATGGACTGGTTCGGGTCCCATTATACTCAATGAGAAAAATAATTAAAAATATTTCAAATATTCATAAAAAATCATAGGGGTGTCTGATTGCTTCAGGGTTTGCATGGTTGTTGGCACCCATGGGTGCTCCACAATAAGGAATAATGGCCTGGTTCGAGTCCCATTATATCCTATGAGGAAAAAATAAAAATAATTTTCAAAAATTCATAAAAGATCGTACGAGTATCTGATTGCTTTGGGGTTTGGTTCACAGGTACCCCTGGGTGCCAGCTACCAACCTACCAATTCTCAGGTGTCCAAACCAGTCCAAACCGGTCCGAACCGAACCACACCGGTCCGAACCAAACCACCCCGGGGGTGGTTCAGTTCGGATCTGAACCTCCGAACTGGAACTGGTTCGGATCTGAACCGGTTCAGATCTGAACTGGTTCGCACATCCCTACTCAGCGTTGTGTTCCCAGATTTTGTTGGACTTCAACTTCCACAATCCCCAACCAAAGGCCACTGGGGCTCGGGATTATGGGAGTTGAAGTCCAATAACATCTGGGGACCCAACATTGAGAAGCCCTGGTCTACACTGACTGGCAGCAACCCTCTGAGGTTTCAGGCAGGAGTCTCCCCCAGCCCTACCTGGAGATGCTGCCAGGGATTGAACCTGGGACCTTCTGCTTGCAAAGTGGATGCTCTTCCACTGAGTTAGGGCTCCATCCCCAAAAGCTGCCTTATCCTGAGTCAGACCAGTGGCCTGGTCCATCTAGCTCAGTATTGTCTACACTGACAGGCAGCATTTTCCCAAGGTTACAGGTAGGGGTATCTCTCAGTCCTATCTGGAGATGCCAGGAATTGAACCTGGAACCTTCTGCATGCAAAGCACTGAGCTACAGATTCATTTAGGAGCCGTGAAGGGTGGGTGGGACACTGATCCAGGTAAGGATAAATTTCTCCTGCCCTCAACTATAGTCCTGATCCAGATCAACTCCACCATGGGGTCTATTCACACACAAAAAAGAACTTAAAAGCACCAGACACACAGGACCAAACTTGTTTTCAGTGTATGTCCAACTTGGCCCTAAATTCATTCTGGCTTAGCACTGAAACACGGCTGTTACCCCAACAGACACAGAGAGCCTCATTGAAGTGTTAGAGATCACTGAAAAGTTACAAGCATACATATAAGATTCACAGGCACGAACTCAGCTCCCCAGGAGGAAAGTGGAAGAAAAAAGGGCTCCATTTATTTTATAGCAGAAAACCGTGGCTGACATGCTCTGCAGTGAAATGTGGCTGGTGCAGGCCCACATGTGCTGCTGTAGGGCTCTAACACACACAGCAACACTGCTGCACAAGAGGGCTGTTCCAGTACAGCTCCCTGTTGCCTAATTGCAGGCCGCGGCAGTACGTGCATTGGGAATAATGCAAGTAGTGTGTGGCCTGCAATCATGCAAGGGTAAGCTGCACTGGAACAACCCTCTTGCACAGCAGCAGTGTCACCATGTGTGTTAGAGTCCTGCTGTAGTGTGGGCTGGTCTATACCACCTGTATTTTGCTGAGGAACAACTAATAACCATTTAAGCACAGAAAGCAATCTATCTATCTATCTATGGCCGCATTCGCATGTAATGCAGAACTAGAGGGGCCAGAGGTTGCCAAACCGTTACGTCCGAATACATGCAACTCTGGTCCTCTTTGTAAAGCGACCTGAGGTTGTGCTCTGCAGACTCCCAGTCTGAACCCTCGGCTTGTAGTGAGTTTCATTGCTCATGACGAGGGTTGGAGTCCCAGAACGTTATGTGTGAATGCAGCGCTGGAGGCTGCATTCATTCTAACTGGAGTTGAGGGAGGAAGCTCCTCCCTCTCTCCAGCCAGGAATGGCTGTGCAGACTGTCCTTCAAGCAAGAAGGAGGCCCACACAGCCAGTTCTCCCTGCTCTCTGCAATATCCCTGACTGCAGAGAGACACTCTCCATTTCATCCACATGCATACAGGAGAGGGGGGAGGGGGGAGCAGACCTTGGGTCCATTATTATTATTGTTGTTATTATTATTACATTTATATCCCGCTCTTCCTCCAAGGAGCCCAGAGCGGTGTACTACATACTTGAGTTTCTCCTCACAACCCTGTGAAGTAGGCTGGGCTGAGAGAGAAGTGACTGGCCCAGAGTCACCCAGCTAGTATCATGGCTGAATGGGGATTTGAACTCAGGTCTCCCCGGTCCTAGTCCAGCACTCTAACCACTACACCATGCTGGCATTGGGCCCACAGTTCCAGGTTAGGTGTGAAATGTGGCTCTATCTATCTATCTATCTATCTATCTATCTATCTATCTATCTATCTATCATATTTATAAACTGCCTAACCCATCAATCAAGGCAGTGTGCAATGATTTAAAAACAATAAAATAAAAGACAATGAAAAAACAAATTAAAACCCTTTAAAAGGCTTGGTCTTCCCATCAGGTTTTTATATTTTAAAACTTGGGAGAAAAGCTACAGTACCTGTTGTGGCAGTGGATGGTGGAGGTTGTAGTCCTACAATAAGTGGGGATCCAAGTTTGAGAACCCCTGTCATAAGGGAAGCTGGTCTGTCCCTGGCAGAACATTTTGCCTGACGGAGCAACAACAACATTTATATACCGCTTTTCAAAAAAGGTTTCCAAAGTGGTTTACACTGACAAATAACAAATAAATAAGATGGCTCCCTGTCCCCAGAGGGCTCACAATTGTAAAAGAATCATAAGCAACAGGCACTGGAGGTCCTGTGCTGGGGGTGGATAGGGCCAGTTACTCTCCCCCTGCTCAACAGAGAGAATCACCACATTAAAAAGGTACCTCTTTGCCCAGTTAGCAGGAGTTAGAGGCCAATGGACAAGAGCAGAGGCCAATTGACAAGGTCACTGCTCTTACTATTTTGCCTTTGGGGGAGATGTTTTGGGGTGCCTTCCTAAAATGTTGTTATTATCCTGGTCCCAGATTCATTAGAGGCTGGAAGAGCGAAACCAGAGCTTTGAACTGAGTCTAGAAACAAAAGGGAAACTAGGGAAGAAAATGCAAAATCGTCATTTTCTGCAGCATGAGATGCAAGCGATCTCACCATTCTTCCGGGTAGCTCTTATTAACCTGAGCGCTGAATGCCTTCATTGATTACTCTGTGTGGCTAGATTATATTTGCAAAATTTAATAGTTTTTAATTGGAGCTATACCCTGTGAAAGCATATTCGATGTTCATCATATATAATGGGTTATTGGCCATTAAAAAAAACTCCTCTCCGGCAGCAGAGTGGGGGGTCACAGCCGTCTCTTTTTCATGTTCTTTTTCCCTCTCTCACTGCCCAAGGATGAGTGCTCTTGGAAGTCCATGTGGCTGAGAACCATCCTCTCTCTTTGCTTATTAATCACGGGCTGCATATTCTATTATTCAGAAAGTGGGCATATGTCGGTTAAATTTAATTGCAGTTAGAAATACAACCTCTAGCATTACCTGATTTATCACCAAGGGCGAGAGGATTTGCGATTTGCATTACAGATGATTTTCTTTACATTTTTATATGTAAATTCAAGAACACATTAAAGTCATTGCTCTCGAATCTTTAGAGGGGGAAAACCCCAACAGGGAGCCTAGTTTATTTTTATTAAGTGTATTAGGCAAAAGAACTGTGGGGGTTTGGGGTTTATTTTTTATGTTTTTACGAAACCACAGAGACACCTTTACAGATATATGCATGGAACCCCCCCCCCATTTCTGCTCACACAGATTTTCTCCACCCCAAATAGGGTCATTGCTCATTCAGGACCCTTTTCCCAAACTATAATTTTCATGGTCCCAAAGAAGCATAATTTCATTACCTTTTTCAGACATCCAAAGTTGGCTCATTGTGGAGGGCATCTCAGCAGCAATTTGCCTTTCCTGTTATGGGCATCCATTACAACTTCTCTAGGGAGCCCCTGCCTAAATGTAATCATTCTAATGAGGGTGTGTAGGTCAGGACAGAGCCGCCACTCACGGAATGCCTGAAAAAGACAGGTGTTGTTGCACATGCATTGCATATGCAATAGCACACTCCTCCCCATTCAAAAATCAGACTGGGCTATTGCACATTTGGGAATGGGAACAATGGACACCGCTCAGTGGCAGAGCATCTGCTTTGCATGCAGAAAGTTCCAGGTTCAATGCCTAGCATCTCCAGGTACCATTGGTCTTGTGGCACTGAGCACAGATTGTCCCCTTTGCTAAGCAGGGTCTGCCCTGGTTTGTATTCAGATGGGTGACTGAATGTGAGCGCCATCTGCTATAAGATATTCCCCTTAGGGAATGGAGCCATAGCTCAGTGTCAGAGTACCTGCTTGCATGCCAAAGTTCCCAGTCCTCTTGCATCTCCTGGAAGGGGTGGGAGAAATCCCTGCCTGAAACCTTGAAGAGCTCCTGCCTGGAACCTTGTAGACAACACTGATCTAGATGGACCAATGGTCTGACTTGGTATATGGAGCTTCCTATGTTCCTAGCTTGGAAATACCCCTGTCTGAAACCTTGGAGTGCTGCTGCTAGTCAGTGCTGATAATATTGAGTGAGACGGACCAATGCTCTGACTCAGTATAAACCAGTTTCCAATGTTCACATTGTTCATTCAAGAAAGCTTTTGAATGGCTGTTAGCTGGGTTGGGCAAGGATTTGCTTTTTTCTCTTTCATTATTCCATTCTTGTATTATTGTTGTTGTTGCTTGCTGCTGCCTCTGTTGCTGTTTAAAAAAAACCCACCATGTATGTATTTATTATTAGTATTATTTATTTATTTATTTATTTATTTAAGTTATTCATTTGTTAGGCTCACATTCATTTTGTTTTGACATGAAGTTTATTAAACAATTTTTCTTCTTCCCAACAGACAATCTCTAAAAAGGTGGCATATGCAAACATGACTGTATAATGAGAAGGAAATATCCTTGGGGAGGAAAGAGTGGTGAAAAGCTATTGCCATCATCCTTGCTTGTGGGTTTCCCAGATGGACCTGGTTGGCCCAGTACTGGAAACATAATCCTGGACTAGACAGGCCTTTGGTCTGATCCAGCAGGACAATTCATATCCTTTTAGAGCTGGAAATGTCACTATCCTTGTGAATGCATAAATGGAGCCCCTGTGGGCAATCAGAAGGTACTGGGGTAACCCACAGATACATCAGTTTCACAAAAATCTAAAGGAAAAAACCTATGGGGGCCAACCCCCAACCCACCAAACTACCCCAATATAACTCAATGGAACAGAATATTCATGAATTCAGAGGGCAGTTCACAACCAACCAGGTGGGCGGAGCTAATGGAACTCAGTGGCGAGGAGGGGGAAGTCGGGCTGGAACAAAAAGAGTGTGAAATTTCTCATCTTAAAGAATATGTCTTCTCACAACCCTTTCTGCTTCTGACGGGGAGAGGTGTCCAAAACTCTCACCATGCTCAGCCACAGACTCAGGTAACAAATGCTGCTCACCAGGAGTATACCGTAACATGTGGTTGTGGGTCCATACGTTCCACTGTTTATTAATAAAAAGAGATAAAAACTTGGCAAGGAAATGCGAGTCCCTTTATTTAAGTGTGTTGGGGAAAACTGATCTATTTCCAGCCCCAGAGGTTCTCAGCTTTGGGTCTCAGATGTTGCTGGACTACACCGCCCATCATCCCCAGCCACAATGGGCAAATGCATTGTGGGAGTTGTAGTCCAACAACACCTGGGGACCCAAGGTTGAGAAACCCCCAACTTAGACCTTCCCAACCCTCCCTCCCCTTTCATGTATATCTATATATTTATTTCTCCTAGGTGTACCCGTCGCTAATCCCATGTGTGGCAGCTCTCGTGAGGGTTCATGAGCAGCTGCCGGACTAGTGACGGGTGCGGAGAGAGAAAATGGTGGCCGCCGGCAGGGCAAACACCCACTGCCGGGCCGGCCGGTGGGGAGAGAGAATGCCTGCCACCGGGCTGGCCAGGAAGGAGGGTGCCCACCGCCAGGCCAACCAGCGGAGAATGAGAGCACCTGCCCCCAGGCTGACCAGCGGGGAAAGAGGCCGGGTGGACGAGGAAGAGGCCAGAGGTGGTAGCGGGCCGGCCTGGGCCGGTTGCCCACCCACCGGGAGGAGGGGGTGGGAGGAGGTGGCGGGCCGGCTTTCTGGCTGGCCCGCAAGCCATAAAGCGTGGGGTGGGGTGGGGAGCGGAAAGCCGGCCAATCAGAAAGCACGGGGAGGAGGCAAGAAGCGAGCCGCAGGGGGGGAGCGGCTGGCCAGAAAGCCGGGCATGCCGGTGGGTGGGGTGGGGGACAGCAGTGGTGGCTGGGCTGGCCGGAGGTGCAGATGCTCTGCGCCCAGCCCAGCCAGTTTCTTTTCTTTCCTCATTTCTCCCCGTGTACAGCATGTAAAGGAAGACCACACTTGTGTTTTGTTTGCGTAGCCAACTAGGAAGGTGGCCAGGGAGGCCGGGCAAGTGACAAGGGCAATCTGCCCAATGCAGTCGTCCTGGTAGAGTGTTTTCATTTTTATCATGCAAGAAGTGCTAGTAGCTGCTTACATGAAATAAATGGAAATAAAAACAGAGAAACACCTCCGTGTGTGTGTCTGGGTGGGAAACGCAGGTACTCTGGCATTGCTTGGACTCAGAGCTCGCTTGGTGGAAATATTTTAAAATCATTTCCATGCATGCCCCAAATGGCATTTCTTCTGGAAGGGACTCATTCCACTAATTGAAAGTTCCTCCAGCCCCACCGTTAAGGTTCAAGAGGTCCTGAATTTTGCCAGCTGTCAAATTAAGCGCCACTCCAAACACGGGGCACTGTAGTGCTCCCTGGCCACTTAAATGGCCTGCCTGCTGCTTCCCAGTCGCCCTCCAAATTAGTTTTCAAATGCTTTGTTTAGCTTGTAAGAGATCTGCTGGCTCTTGCTTGAGAATGTCGCAGGCCAAACCGATGCCCCTCGAAGCCACAGCCTCGTCTCGGAGCCAGCCAGTTGGCAAGAGACAAAGTTCACACATTTCAGGATGAGTCACTGAGCAGCTGAAGCCCCAACTTGAATGAAAATGCCACACACACTATTGCTTCGTGTTCTCCACTTTCCGAAGCAGCAAACGAGCTGCCACAAGGGCACCACGGGTTTAGAATGCATGCAACATAGTAAGTCCGGTTATCATTCGCCCAATACAGACATTATGCTATCTGTACACTCGTACATGTGTTTGTGTGAATGACTGTACCTGTGTTCATTTTAAAAGTGAACCTGGATACAGGCCCTTCAAATGCAGAGCATAGATAGGAAGTGTGCTTCTGTACCTGCATTCAACATAACCTGTGAAGGGCTGTACCTGGGTACAGATATGAACCTGTGTACACTGTACACTCGTTGCACAAGTGTTGAACATAACATGTGAATGGGCCAATTTTGTAGCGCTGTCGCAAGACTGTCTAATTGCTCTGCGGTTTCTTAGTCTACATGCCATAGAATTAGTAAGAAACACCTGATGATACAAACAGAGATTTGTAAGCAGAGTCTAGGCTTGTTCACACCACCTTCTGGGGGTGGGTAGAAGGGCAGGATCACTCCTACCTCATGACTCCCAGATGACCAGAACTTCGGTTTGGGTTTGCAAACCCAGCACCCACATGACTGAGGCTCCGGTGGCGGACTTCATTGAAATCAGGAGCTGCGTGCCTCGCCCCACTGTGGATGGTCCTCCAAATATGTCCCTGCCTTCCCATCATGCACTGTGCCACCAGAAGCCTAGAAAAATCTCATGACAGCAGCAGTTGCTCCCTGCTGATCACTCTGGCCACAGAACTCTATGGTGGCCATGTGGGGGGCAGGCAGGGCAGCACTCTGCTGAGTGAATAGGCTGCATGCGCTCACACCACCAGGGGAGAAGGGTACTCTTTCCCTCCTACATGGGTTAAGGGCAGGGTAGAGACTCTGGGTTACCCAGGTTTGAAAAAGCTGGATGCAGGCAGGATTCCCATGGCTCCACACAAGCTTTAATAGCTGGATTTACTGCCTTCTGCTCTGAAACCGATGGCCGTGAGACCTATTATCTAGCAGTTATTAGGCTGGTTCTCACAATTCTAGTAAGGGTAGGAGACACATCCTACCCAAGTTTGGGAGCTGTGCATGCTCCTGATTTCTGATTGTGAGTAAAAAGCAAGGGGGAGGGGGAGGGGGAGGAAGGGAACGTCTGCTAAGCATCAGATGGGTTGGAGGGCTTTTTGCCCTATCATTAAAGAGCTGGATACAGCTGTTGCGTAGAACAGAGCCCTCCGATTCAGCTGCTGCTTAGTAGGCGATTACTTCCTCCCCCTCCAACCTTGCTTTTTACTCACAGATGCTCAGAAAACAGAAGCGCGCACAGCTCCCAAACTTGGGTAGGACGCATCTCCTAATTAGAATCATGGGAACAGCCCCATTGTAAAGGAGCTTAGCTGGACAGCAGGTCTGCCTCTGTCAAGCAGCCAGCTGTCTGCCGGGGCAGCCTTTGTTTGTCTATTCGCCTTCTTCCTGCCCACGAGTGGCAGGAATGGAGTCTCTCTCGGGGACAGAGAAGTTGGAATCCAGACTTTGAACCCAGCTGAAGCTCCAGTCCTTTTCCCTGGCAAATCATCATCAGCCTGAAAGAACTCCTCTCCAATTCTACAAGGCTTTTCTACTGTTGGAAGTGAAGGACTCTGCACTGCCTCATGCCTCAATGACAGAGGGGGACAGACTAGTGAGTCAGAGGGCTAGAGGGGTCAAGACATGGGTCATCCCTCCTCTCTACTGCTCTGACACTATCCCTTTGATATGTAGATTGCTACTCTCAGGGACTTCCTGCCTGCCTGCCTCCCTTCCTCCCTCCCTTCCTCTCTTCTCCCTAACACACATGCTTGCTTCTCTCTCTGCACCATGTGTGCACAGAGATGCAGACAGCATCTGTCTGCATCCAGCTAGCTAGCTAGATTAGAGATTATATCTCTCCACTTTCCTATCTAGAATGGAGTTCTCCAATAAAGACTCCTCATATTGATTTGAAACTATGAACTGGCTCCGGGTTTCTTTTGCTCTCAGCAAACACACATACCTGGGCAGACTCTGCTGTGTTTTGCCTCTGTGCACTCTGCTGTAATAGAAGGGTATCTCTTACCAGAGAGAATTCCCAACATCTACCAACCCAAATGAAACAGCATCTAAGGTGTTGGAAGACAATACAATTCATTAATCCTTGCTGGGTGAGTGTTGCTTGCTCAGGTAAAGCTATCTGAAATTGCTTGATGGTAACAGTAACCAATTCTAGGCCAACTTCATCCAGGGTCGGTTTCCTTGTGAGAAAAAAGTATTGAAGCATTTTGTAAATATCTATTCAGATGAGGGTTTTTTCAAAGGTGCAAGTAGAATAGAGAAGCAGTAGGAATGTAAGCAATTGATTCTAGTTCAGAAGAAACAGGGGTTCTTCCACATTAGGGCTCTTTGGTGCTGTGGAAGCACTGGTTTTCTGCAATTAACGGAAGTGGAATCAAAATGGGGTTTCTGCACAGAACTCAATAGAGCTAACTGGGCAGCATAACATCCTTCCCAGTGATTGCCTCACTTGTGTCTATTTGTGTAAATAATCATTGCAACTCCCTTTGGGACAAGGCACCCCCCCTCCCCATTCATGTGCTGCATAAATCACATTGTGAACTTTGTTTGGTTGAAAAGTGTGTGTGTGTGTGTGTGTGTGTACACACAAACATATATTAGCACGTTATTATCTAGCAGTGCTCTTCCCCAGGGCCAAGATACTCCATACTCCTACACTGTTTACTCAGAAGTAGGATCCACACAAGTCTCAGTGATTTTATACCTTCCCCCTTTAGAGCAGTTGCAGGATTCCCATGAAAAGCCACCACCCTACCCCTTAAACAGTCTCACAGAATTGCCCTGATGTCTGCTTCTTTTCTCACAGGTGAGGATGATATAGCAATAGCAATAGCACTTACATTTATATACCGCTCTATAGCCGAAGCTCTCTAAGCAGTTTACAATGATTTAGCATATTGCCCCCAACATTCTGGGTACTCATTTTACCGACCTCGGAAGGATGGAAGGCTGAGTCAACCTTGAGCCCCTGGTCAGGATCGAACTTGTGACCTTCTGGTTACAGGGTGGCAGTTTTACCACTGCGCCACCAGGGGCTCTTATAATTACTTATTTCTTCTCACTATCTTTATAGTGATATAATTACTTATATCACTATAAAGATACTTTATAGTGATATAATTACTTATTTCTTCTCACTATCTTTTAAAAAAATTCCTTTCCAAATCGCAAAATAGCTACTTCTCACTAATTACTCACTCAGTGGTTGAGATCCTTCCTGCTGCGAGGATGCGGCTTTTTGGTGAGGCGAGGTGAGGAGATAGCCTCAGGCGGCGCCTGCACCTTGGAGTGGGGAGTGTAGGCACTCCGTCCCATTGACCAGGGGCATTGCCTTATCTGCCTTGCTGCCCTCAGTTTGTGAGTCAGCCTCAGAGCCCGGCTGTGCTGCCCATCCCAGTCAGTGAGTGCTTCTATAGCCTGCAGGGTGGCTTCCTTCTCTCTCGCCCAGAGAAAGGAAGCCACCCAACTGGATAGCAAAACATTCATCAGCTTGGAGATGCCAACAGGTGGCACATCTGTGCCTCCAGACATTGATGAATCAGTGTCAGGGGGTGTGGCTGGTGGCATGTTGGCATGACCTCAGGCAGTGCCAGTGCTTCCGCCAGCCCTGCTCTTAATGCAGCTGGAGCTTGCCTCACTACCAGAGCATGTACCTGTGGGTGTCAATTTCTGTGGAACTTCCCTGCCTCCATAAGTCATCTGTGCCTTCCAGAAATATGCCCCTGAGGGCTGCGTGACAGGCAAATTTTCAGAGCACTTGAGGAGGCAAGGGAGATCAGTGAAAATCACTCCTCCACCCCACTCATGCATGCTCTGATAGTGGGAAAGCTCCCTGCTACATCCCGGCTTTGTAAGTCGGGATCTCAGGCAACAGAAGGATTAAAATGGGCTGAACCTGCAAAGAGGAAGTACTATATTTAAAGGCACAGGAAGGTTCCCTGAAAAACTTTCATAGCACTTTGTCCACACTGGACAGGCTAGAACTGCAACTGCATTTTATTACAATAGAGCTCATTCCTAATCAGGTCTGGGGGGGGAAACAAATAATGCAGAAATCAACAATTTGGAAACAATGCCATCTGAATGCAACGTAAGAAATAAGTGAACACAGCATGGCAGTTCCAAAGAAGCACCCCTGGCTCACCCTGGCTTTTATAACCCTCCACATTTCAATGCTATGAGATCAGCTTTGTGCAAAATACAGCTAATGGAGGCAGCCCGATTTATACCAGATGGCCTCTGGAATTCAATATGCCCTCCATATAAGTTCACATTACCGGATGTTATCAACCTCATTTTTCAGAAGGATACCTTTTAACAGTCCCAAAGGTGCTCATTATACACACACACACACACACACACACACACACATATATACACGTTTGTGTGTGTGTGTGTGTGTGTGTGTGTGTCTGTGTCTGTGTGTGTCTGTGTGCAGGGGCGTAACTATAATAGGGCAAGGGGAGACAGTTGTCTGGGGGCCCACTGCCTTGGGGGGCCCCCCAGAGGCAAGTCACATGACTGACTCTCCCAGCTGCGCACCTGCCCGGGCTTCCTTCAGTTGTATTCGTCCTCCGAAACTGATGTGAGTGGTAAGACCTGGAGCTACCAGAACAGCATGTCTTTCTCTAGTATCATTAAATGACTTGCATCGTCCACAATTTACAAAACCTTTTAAAAAAATTAGGATGATATTCTATTGTTTCAGCCTCATTTAAGATGTCTTTACTTCATGAGCTGAGCTTCTGCGAGCGGGGGGCCCATTTTAAAATCTTGTCTCTGGGCCCACTCCAACCTTGCTACGCCCGTCTGTGTGTGTTTTCCTTCTTCTTTGGCTTATTAAGCATGGTTGCCTTTTTCATCCAAGGCCCACAGCCTGTAATTGTGGGAAGTATTTTTACTCCATCTCTCTCTCTCTAGCAGCAAGACGAGGCCCTGGGGGAGAAAAGAAAAATGATGTGTCAGATTTGCAAACTCCCTGGGGCAGTTGAATTCCCAGGAAAGCTCCGGGGAGGGGAAAACAAGTAGATTGCGACAATTCATAACTCTCTGGGTAATCATCTTCGGTCCTTTATCTACCCAGTTGGCATGCAGCTCATTCTGTCTGGCATCTCGTTCCAGTGAAGCAACGGTGTCATCTTAAAACAGCCCTGGTGACAAATGACATGATACCTGGCCTTACTGAAACATCCTTCCTGGCACTGAAATATTGCCTAAGAGATGGGGCTGGATGCTTTCCACAATTCTGCGATCTCACCACACCCAAGTGCGGAATTTAGCTCTTATGCAGACCAACCATGTCATAACAGGCATGGGGGGCAATGCATAGAGACATTTCAGAAGTGGAGGCAGCTGCTCTGTTCATTTGCTCGGTTTTTTAGATTTAGGTTCAGAGTGGCTTGCAGCATTTTAAAAATAAATAATCTGGTCCCAAAGCATTATTGAAGTGACTGACCCAGCACCTTTCCTGGTTTGATTGCAGATTTAGCAACAAGATGCCGAAGGAGTTCATGTGCTACGTGCATGCCGTGTGAGTCTGCAGCCATGATGTTTTCAACTGCAGTCTGTGAGGATTACATATCACGTTTATCCCATCCCATCCTTAGGTACATAGGGACACAGGAAGCTGTCATCTACTGAGTCAGACCATTGAGCCATCTAGCTCAGTATTGTCTACACAGACTGGCAGCAGCTTCTCCAAGGTTGCAGGCAGGAGTCTTTCTCAGCCCGACTTGGAGGATTTCCAGACAGCAGGCTTTACCAAAGGTTGACTGTGAAACTTTACTGTGAGTTTGTATTTGCCCCAAAAAACCAATGCAGAAAGTGCTTTAAAACAAAAAACAAAAAACCCTGGACATAAATCAGGCTGTGCTCTAACACAGGGTGTCTTAACCTTTGGCCCCCAGATGTTGTTGGACTACAACTCCCATCATCCTCAGCCACAAAGGCCATGTCTGGGGATGATGGGAATTGTAGTCCATCAACATCTGGGGGCCCAAGGTTAAGAAACCCTGCTCTAACGCACAATGAAAACTCCGAATTGTGTGTGAAGTGCTCCCTGATAGCTTGCAGGGACTTCGGGGTAAATCTGGCCAATATAGGAACATAGGAAGATAGGAAGCTGCCGTATACTGAGTCAGACCATTGGTCTATCTAGCTCAATATTGTCTACACAGACTGGCAGTGGCTTCTCCAAGGCTGCAGGCAGGAATTTCTCTCAGCCCTATCTTGGAGATGCTGCCAGGGAGGGAACTTGGAGCCTAGATGCTCTTCCCAGAGCAGCTCCATCCCCTGAGGGGAATCTCTGACAGTGCTCACACATCAAGTCTCCCATTCATATGCATCCAGGGCAGACCCTGCTTAGCTAAGGGGACAAGTCATGCTTGCTACCACAAGACCAGCTCTCCTCCCCATTCATATGTGAATGCACACACTCCATTCCGGAGGAGAAGTGAGCCAAAAGCCCCATCTAGAAATGCTCTTTGAGATGCTGCCAGGGATTGGACCTGGGACCTTCTGGATTATGGGAGAGTCCATCATCCAACTGATGGGAGTTGGAGTCCAACAACAGCGGGGGAACTCTGGGCTGGCCACACCTGTTCTGGGCTCTGCCTCTGCATATGGCTCTTGTGGGATAGTTATGTTGAAGAGGTCAGCACTGAGAGGCAATCACACACACACACACACACACACACACACACACACACACACACACACACGATTCCTGTGACTGGCTGAGTATCTATACTTAATTGCTTTTTTAAAAAATTAATTTGTTCCTGGAGAAGATAAATTGTCCGAGTACACATTTCGGATTGCAGCATCTTCCTGACAAAAACAGACGTGGCGCTAGGCATTAAAAATAAATGGAGCTGAGCAGGAAAAAATCCCCCCCCTGTCATATTGATCATGTCAGGAAAGAACTCTTGGATGTACGTACGGGATGTACAACTGATAGAAACAGTGAAAATACGCCAGCAAGGGATGGCCCCTGATTGCCATGCTGGCATGTACCTCCAGCTGTATATATAGGGCATCTCTCCCCTCCTGACCCTGTTTCATTTGAAGCTAAATGAAATCAAAGTATATAAGAACATATGAAGCTGCCGTTGGTCCATCTAGCTCAGTATTGTCAACGCAGACTGGCATCAACTTCTCCAAGGTTGCAGGCAGGAGTCTCTCTTATCTTGGAGATGCTGCCAGGGAGGGAACTTGGAACCTTCTGCATGCAAGCAGGCAGGTGCTCTTCCCAGAGTGGTTCCATCCCCCAAGGAGGAATATCTTGCTGTGCTCACACAAGTAGTCTCCCATCCAAATGCCAACCAGGGCAGACCCTGCTTAGCAAAGGGGACAACTCATGCTTGCTACCACCAGACCAGCTCTCGTCCCAACAAATGTAGCCCACAGCAGAAGGAATTATATGCACAGGCTACAAAGCTAAGGAACTGAGCTCAGAAATAAAGGTAAGATTACTTCTAGGCAGATCGTTCCCCAGGAATGAGGACAAGAGCTGAGGCAGGAACTGCAGGATAAGGAGGGCAGGACCAATCAGAAGAAAGCTGGGAGTCACCTGAATGTGCCATTGGCCATTGGCCAACATCCCATTGACCATTGGAACGTACCAACATGCCACTGGCAACAGGGGCTGGAGTGAAGGGTCACCATTCCTACCCATGGCTACAGAACCAGCCCAGAGAGGGTTCCAGTTCACAATGCAGACCAACGTTTGCATCTGAGTGCAATAGTCTATGTCTATCCTAGAGGTAGACTCCTTTCACTTAACTGGGCGATATCCTTTAATCACCACCAAAAGCTGGTCTTGTGGTAGCAAGCATGACTTGTCCCCATAGCTAAGCAGGGTCTGCCCTGGTTACATCTGAATGGGAGACTTGCTGTGTGAGCTCTGCAAGAGATTCCCCTCAGGGGATGGAGCCGCTCTGGGAAGAGCAGAAGGTTTCAAGTTCCCTCCCTGGCTGCATCTCCAAGATAGGGCTGAGAGAGATTCCCGCCTGCAACCTTGGAGAAGCCGCTGCCAGTCTGTGAAGACAATACTGAGCTAGATGGACCAATGGTCTGACTCACTATGAGGCAGCTCCCTATGTTCCTATGTTTCCTATGTTCCTATGTTCCTGCTCCAACAGTAGCTCCCTGGTCTTCTCCCTGCCCCACACTTCTCTCTCTTTCATCTCAGGGTCCTGGCATAGCAAAATAGTCCTTCTTTTATTTTAAAAACGGAAATGCTGCCTTACGGTTAAGAACAATGCAAAGTAGCAAACAAAAACGATAAAGCTGCACATTCACACAATAAAAATGCAATATCAAATGGGATTTAAAAACCCAGAGGCAACAACAACACAATGGAATCAAATCAGGTAAAACCAGGACAAACGTTCAAGGGCAAGGGTTCTCACACTCGGGTCCCCAGATGTCGATGGCCTTCAACTCCCATAATCCCAAGCCACAATGGCATTGTGGCTAGGGAGTATGAGAGCAGGAAGCCCAGCAACTTCTGGGGATCGGAGTTTGAGAACGCCCACCCTGCAGCCCATCTATCTTGCTAAGCTCAGCTTTTGTGGGTCCCTGCTTGGTGCTAGCTGAGGGCCTGACCCCTTTCCTGTTGGAGCTGTCCCAGTTTCAGATCCCTGCCTTGGTGGAGGCGCCAGCTTGGGCTCGAGCAGGATAACAGGCCGGCTCAAATGGTTTTGTTATTCTAGACCAAAATTAACCCACTGCCTGCCCAAATCACATTTATTGTATTTATTTTTACATCCCATTTTCCTCCAAGGAGCCCAGAGTGGCATATATGGTTATGCTTATCCTCACAACAACCCTGGTGAGGTAGGTTAGACTGAGAGAGAGAAGTGCCTGGCCCAGAGTCACCCAGCAAGTATCATGGCTGAACAGGGATTTGAACTCGGGACTTCCCGATCCTAGCCCAACACTCTAACCACTACGCTACACTGACTCTCTCATTTTACAGTACATACCGGGAGAAGGGAATCCTGTTGCCTTTGCAACGTTGTTTCTGTCTGCAGTCCCCTTTCTTTGCCCCATATAAGTAAATGGGGGGGAAAGGCAAGAGACTTCCACGCCACTGGAATGAAGAGAGAAGGCCGCAAAGAGGAGCGGTGGGAGGCTACAATGGCCCCAACACCATAGACCAGACTTTCCCAAGGATCTGGGGTGTATATGTGGTGGGAGGTGGGAATGAGTGTACTTCCAAACTGGCAATAAAATAAAGGTAAAGTGTGCCATTGAGTCAGTGTTGACTCCTGGTGCCCACAGAGCCCTGTGGTTGTCTTTGGTAGAATACAGGAGGGGTTTCCCATTACCTCCTCCCGCACAGAGTGAGATGATGCCTTTCAACATCTTCCTAGATCGCTGCTGCCCGATATAGTACCAGCAGGGATCTGAACTGGCAACCCTCTGCTTGTTAGTCAAGCATTTCCCCACTGTGCCACTTAAGGTGGTACAAACTGGCCATCGTGCTCCATAAATATTATGCCTGTCTCCCCCCTAACCTTTCTGTATTCTACTGATTGCAGAACTCAACTGGGTGAATTTGTTGCAAACTGACTAGTAGTTAGACATTGCTACGTTAGGATCTCCTACCAGAGCTTTGCTGTAAGAAATAAATCTGCTCTTGGCCAATGGCAAGAAAACAGATGATGCAAAGGAATACATTCCCTCATAAACTCACACTGGGGGGAAAAAACATGTGGTTAGAACTGTAGCTTTTGGACTGTTTAACCTTTCTTCCTGAGATTTTAAAATAAACATGACCCAGCTTTGTAGAATAAAGATGTGCAAAACCCCTGCCAGTGCAGAATGCCCGAAACTCATGCATGCTACATTAGTTTTATTTTCCTTCTTTCCTTCTGATTAAACTGCCCACTAGTAATTCTTTGCCTCTAGGCTACTGCTAGTACAACTCTGTCACTAATGGGAATGGAGTTGCGCACGCATAAAACTACAATTAGAATAACGGTAGAGTGCACATTCCGAATGCGGATCTCCCAGCTGCTGTTCTGAGCCTTCCGAAAGCACATTTCCTTCTGCAGCTCATCAGCAGAGTCGGCTGTGCCCACATTAAATCCAGAGCCATCTAAAACGTAAACGCAGGCGCTTTTGAGCCGAACCTCCTGATTCAGTCTTCCGAGCTCTTGCAAATTAAGGATAAATGCTGCCATGGTTGTTCTTTATATGATGCCAGGTGCTACACGCCAACAAATCTGTGTTTGGGAAACTCAGATCCTATACTCACAAAAAGCCTGAGTGTGCATCTTTGCAGAGATTTCACATAGACTCTCCTGGACTTGTCCCTCCCTCCCTCCTTTCCACATATTTATTTGCCTCTTGCTCCTCACCCTGAGATGTTCTAGAGAAGGAGTCTAAAGACACAGGCCAGGGGTGTACCAAGGTTGCCGTGGACAACTAGCCTCCCAGCTACCCCGTGCCAATCACACCTCTTCTCCTGCATCAGCCTGTCAATGCAGAGGATGTGTGGCTTGTGCTGGGAACGTGTGATGTCCCCTTGCCCGCTCCAGGCAGCAAAGCTGGCTGAATGCTGCTTCCTTTTAGTCCCTTGGCAGTGGGGGTGGGAGGGAAGCATGGCAAGGGGAGAGGTAATGGAGCAGGGGACAAGGGGTGCCTTGGTGGCCCCCAAAAGACCCTGCAGCCCAGGAACCTTTGTCTCTCTGCCCTGCTCCATATGTCCAGATGTGCCTCTCAGAAATAAGACAGCCTCTCCCTGAATGTTTAGCTTGCATTCTCAAGGAAATATTCTCTCTATTATTATTATTATTTTTTACATGCAGACCCAACTGACATGCATTAGGCCCTTATTTTTAATTTCCCCCCCCAATGACATGCTATCTTCTATCTGTTTCCAAAAGAGCTGGAAATGTTGTGAGCTTTATGGATGCATAGCTGGAGCACTTGTGGGTGACAAGGAGGTACCTGTACACTCGGAGCAACCTGCAGATACATCAGTTCCACAAAAAATTGGAAGGAAAAACACCTACAGGGGAAACCTCCCACAGTTGCCCCAGTGTAACTCAAATGGAACAGAATGTTTGTGCACTCAGAGAGAGGGCAGTTGACATCCAAGTAGGTAGAGCTAATGGGATTCAGTGGCAGGGAGGGGGTAAAGAAGGCTTGAAGAAATAGGGTGGGAAATGTCTCAGCTTGAAGAATATTCCCTCAAGGTGGTGACAAACCCTTCTGCTTTGGAGGGTGGAAGCTTCCCAAAACTCTCACAATGCTCAGGTACAGGCTCAGGTAACACACGCACACCAGAGAAATACTGCAGCATTTTGTTGCAGGTCCGTACTGTTCATGTTAATATTTAACACAACTTTAAGCATATTAGGCTATCACTGCTTTGAGATGATTCCCTGCCCCATCACAGGCCCTCTCACTATAATATTTCTGGCTATGAGCCGACTAAACCCAGGAAACTTTGGATCAGGCCACAAGACCCAGCTCCACAAATGGAGAGAACCTGATTGTGAAACAAAGGCAGCCTAATGTGGAAACTATTAAATGCATTTGGAAGCCTCTCTCGAGAAAACACTGAAACAAGCAGGGCCTCTCCCAGCTCACACTAAGTGACCCCCGAGAGTCTCAGTTCTGCAGGCCAATTTATTCACGTGTGCTGCTTTCCCCATCTGCTGGTGGAGCCCAGCATTATGTGAAGCACTCCGTCAGGTTTTCATCATCTGCCAGCGCCCTGGCTATTATATCAGACATCGTTCCAAAAGGTCGTCCTTCAGTCAGCATTGACTCCACGAAGTGCATTTCAAAACCCTTGAACATCAAAAGCCTTCGATGCCGGAGCTACAGATGCTGAGTATTAGCAGATACCGGAGCACTGCCAAAATGTTATCTTGCATGAGAACTGAGAGTTGACTTCTCAGTAGGGCACAAATGTGTGATTTCTTCAAGATGTGGCCTGGCCCCGGTCCAGAAGTTTTTGAAACTCGGCAGGAACAAATTTGTCTTCAGACCTGATCTCGCTTCACAGTGTAGATGAAGACCTCAGCTACAGCTTCAGGAAACCACCTGTTGTCGATATATTGGCTTTCTCTGTAATTCCTAGTCTGGAGCACAGTTATCTACGCCCTGATAACTTCTCGTCTGGACTACTGCACTGCATTGTACATGGGGGCTGCCGTGGAAAGCATCCCGGAAACTTCGGTTTGTATAAAATACAGTTACTAGGTTGATCTGGAGTTAGGGATGAGCAGTAAAGTGGTCAAATTTGTGGATGGCACCACAAATCTAGAATCTAGAGAGGGAAGGGTTGTAGCACAAAAGGAAGAAGCAGTGGAATATACTTTAAAATGTTAAGAATTTAATGAAAGAGGTTTTTAGTACAGCAAGGGAAAGGGGACCATTCCTCTATTCTCCTGATTGTAGTCTGTCTGCCCCACCCCCAGTCCAAGACTGGACTAAACTGTAATTAATCTAAAACATTGTTCAAGAGCTGGCCTGGATCAGGGAATGGATTTATTAGAAACACCACAGTGGCGAAAACTAAATTAAATTGCAGAGTTCCAAAAAGATCTCTTCAAACTGGGCAAAGGGCAATAAAAGGGCAAACGTGATCTCAAAGTAGCTCAAAATGTCAAGTGATGAACACTGGAGCAAAAAAACCCCTAATTTCATGCAAACACTGATGGGGTCTGAATTGGCAGTAACTGTTCAGGACAGAGAACTTGGGGTCATCGTGATGACACTGAAATGAAATTGTTGACCCCAGTGTCTAGTAGTTGTGAAAAAGGCAAAATGCCAACCCAGGGATCATTAGGAAATGTATCAAAGATAAAACTGCAAACATTGTAATGTCCTTGTAGAAATCTACAGTGCAGCCACCCTTGAAATAGTGGCTTATATGTCCCGCAGCGTAATATGCATGTTACGGGCCTCAGGGCCAGCCCAAGGACCGAGGGCACCCTAGATGGAGCCTGGCTTTGGCTCTCCCCAACACCTTCACCTGAGTGGGTGCCTCCCATCGGATAGGTGGCTAATTTGCATTGCTTGCCCTGTCTTACCTCTACAGTGTGCAAATCCACCCCACGGATACCCATCACCCAGTTTACTGGCTGTGGCTTGCTAGTGGGTATGTGATAATGGGGGAGATCTCCATCACCTGGCTGGCTGACTGGCGCATCTGGCCAGGTCATCGGCTGCCTAGTTCACTTAGTGAGCAGGCCGGCCCTGAATTGCCTGCACTTCTAACAAGCTCGCACACATGTGGAGACAGTGCTGTGCAAGAGGACAGTACCAGAGCTACTGGCCTCTTGCACAATTGCACACCATGTAGTACTTCCATTGGGAATAGTGGAAGTCGCACATGACATGTGATTGGGTAAGAAGCCAGTTGTTCTGGCACTGCCCTCTTGCACAGCATCGCTGCAGCGTCTGTGAGAGCCCCACAGTGGCACAAGCAGTTCTGTATCACCCACATCACTTTGCAGGACATATAAGGCAGTGCGTGCTGTGCTGGTCACCCCATCTATCCATCTATCCACCTATCTGTCTATCTATCTATCTATCTATCTATCTATCTATCTATCTATCTATCTGAGCTGGAAAAGGTGCAGAGAAGGGTGAATGAAATGATCAAGGGCCTGTAGTGTCTTTCTATAAGGAACGGCTAACACATGTGGGGATTTTTAGTTTAGGGGAAACGTAACAAGGAGAGACATGTCAGAGGGTTGCAGAATTATTCATGGTTCGGAGAAAGTGGACAGAGACACACTTCTCTTCTCCCCTCATAATACTAGAATCTGTGGACGTAAACACACACACACACACACACACACACACACACACACAGAAGCTGCCTTCAGAAATCTCCTTAGGTTGTCCCCTTGTGACGTCCAAATAATCGGAACCATGGTTACAGGACCAAACCACGGTTCCAGTTTCTCCCCCAAACCTTCAATGGGACCCTTGGTTGAGATTAAGTTTCACTCACCTAATCAAGGGTCTCTAGAGGTTCCATTGTTCCACCCGGTTTGGGTGTTATGGTAGGTAGGAACCGCCCAGAGACGAAAATTTGGGCAGTATATAAGTTAAATAAGTAAGTAAGTTCCTCCCATGGCTTTTATTCTATTGGCTGGTGCGGGCTGTCCTTTCAGAGTCGGAGGAAGCCTATGCAGCCAGTCCCACCCCCTTTGCTGGGTCCCAGACTGAGAATTGTAATAATCTGGTTGCACAGCAGAGGACTGCAGGCAAAGGACCCGCAGTTCCAAGGTACATCCAAAGACCAAGAGAGAGAGAGAGAGAGAGAGAGAGAGAGAAACCTAACCAAACCAACTCAGTACAGAACACCTACATCACTTCTCTTGCAGAATTCTCTTAGCATTTCTGGAGCCCAACTTCTGTCCTTGTGCCTCCAGGTATGCTCCTCCAAGTCGTTTTGCACAAATAATATTTAGTTGCCCACTAATTAGCTAGGGGCCAACAGGTTCGTCCCCATCAGCTAGCAGAGAAACAAAAAATGCATTCACTTGGTATCGTGGTCCCCAACCTAGCCTCATCCCTCTGGAACCGTCTGGACAACAGCTGAGGGGGAAACCCTGTTCTAAACCCAAAGCCCACCCCAGCTGCGCTCTGTGTTGTAGCAAACAGGGAGCTCGATCGGATCGGATCTTGCAATACAAAAATCTGCCTGGCGACTTGTAGCTGGAGATGTCCCTCTGGGCTCTCTCCTTGTCCTACTTCTCTTTGTGTCGTACACGAGTAAAATGATCTCGGGGAAGCCTGTCACAAAGTCACACAGCAGATGTGCCCCAGCGGCATCGGCTTGACATGTTGTGTGCCTTCTGTGTCTCCTAAACCTAAAACCAAATACTGAACCAGACCCTCGACAGCACGTTTCTGCTGTTCTCAGAGGAGTTGCATTCCAGCATCTTTTGATGCTGCACTCGCTTCTGCGGCGTGGCATAATGGGTGGCTATATTCATAGGAATATAGGAAGCTGACTACTGAGTCACTGGTCCATCTCGCTCAGTATTGTCTGCACAGACTGGCAGCGGCTTCTCCAAGGCTGCAGGCAGGAATCTCTCTCAGCCTTATCGTGAAGAAGCTAGGGAGAGAACTTGGAACTTTCTGCATGCAAGCCTGCAGGTGCTCTTCCCAGAGTGGCACCATCCTTTAAGGGGAATTCTTTGGGGGGGTTGCTATAAAAGAATAGGGGGCCTTCCAGGGGAGGAAGTGTGACATAAAGAGCTTGCAGACAGGTTGGAAGTGAGAGCTTCCTCAGCCTCCAAACACTCCAAACATAACACTAAACGTAACTCCAAACACCTCCAAACATAACACTAAAATCCATTCTTGCAAATGCAAAAAGAAAAGAAAAAGAGGGGAAAAATCCATTCTTTCTGTGTCAACAGCTACTTAGCACACATGTAGAGGGGACATTTGGATGAACAGCCCCCCAGCGCAATAAAGGGACATGTTAGAAGGGTGTTGGCCAGGCATTTATCTTTAGGGGAGGAGAGCTGGTCTTGTGGTCTTGTGGTAGCATGTCCCCTTTGCTAAACAGAGTCTGCCTTGGTTTGCGTTTGAATGGGAAACTACTTGTGAGTGCTGTAAGATATTTCCCTTAGGAGATAAGGCCATAGCTCAGTGGATCAGGTCCAAGGTCTATCTAGTCCAGTAATTTCAATAAGGCTGCTTATGAGTAACTTAGTGTGGACATGAGACATTTACCAGAGTAGTGAGTCAGTGAGTAGAGTAGTAAAAGGTTGGGAACCACTCATCTAACATAAAACAACATCTGCATGCTATCCAAGCAAAGAGACACTTTTAAAAATGGCGATTCTCATATATTTAGCAGGGGGAGAGCAACTGGCCCTATCCAGCCCCAGCACAGCATCCCTCCAGTGGTGGAGGCTGCTGGTGTCTACCTTACGTTTCTTTTTTAGATTGTGAGCCCTCTGGGGACAGGGAGCCATCTTATTTATTTATTTTTATATCTATGTAAACTGCTTTGGGAACTCTTGTTGAAAAGCAGTATACAAATAATAACCATCTTCTTCTTTTTCTTTATCTTCATCTTCTTCTTCACCGTCACCACCTCCTCCTCCTCCTCCTCCTTCACTTTCTTCTTCTTCTTCTTCACTCAATTTTTTGAAATGCACAAATATTCTTTTAGAACTGAACTTTTTTGTGAGTTGTACATTTTGTATCTGGCTGCACATTTGGGGGGGGGGGAGCCCTGTGTCACATGACTGGGCCACATTACTGAACCTGAACGCTGGAAGTCCGTGTTCAAATGGGCCCAGATGGAGCACCTGGCCACCTTGCTACAACATGGAAGCAAAGACCTAATTGTGTTTCAGATCCATCGGAGCACGATTAAAACATTCTAACATTTTCATGTGTGTTCTGGAATTTTTGTCTTGGTTTAGACTGGAAAAACTCATTTAAAAAAAATCAAATGTTTAGTACTTGAAGATCCCCTTCCACCTGCATGGATCATTCCCCATCGAGACTGTGGAGAAGGTTAAATTGTGCTTAACATGTATGTGGCTCATGCATAAAAGATTTTGGCCTCCAGTTCTCTTCACCCATCATGTTTCTCTACTGTTAATTTCATCACTTCAGTGATAATGTAAAACTAGCCTAAGGCTGCGCTGGAGCTTCTGCCCAAAGACCACAGTGGGAGGCCGGCCCTGTCAGTCAGGAAGGGAGAGAGGAGATTTAATAGCAGGGAGAGAGGAGGACAGGGGTTGCTTTCCGTCCACCATGACCTTTAAACAGACATATGCCTTGTTGAGGGGGAAATCAGTCGGGGGGAAACCTGGACGTTTGCAGGGAGTTCATTTGTTTCATCAAAAACAGCATCTGCAAAGAGCCCTAGTGCCACTTTAATGACTGATATATTTAGTGTAGCACAAGCATTTGCGGACTAGAGTCCACTTGGCACATCTGCGTTGATCACCCAGAATAGTGTGCTCTTTGTGCACTTTATTACTTGCTTTCCATTTGTGACATGCTTGTTGTCAGAATGGTACGCCACACCTCGCAGCTTGCAGTTGCCTTGCCACACCCACTCCACATCGTACACCGAGCCTTCCAGTCAGCTTAGCTATGCCCCTTGGTTGCTTGTGTATGCCACACCTCCCAGGATGCTTGGTCACACCCTTATACATTGTACGCCATGCCTCCCTGTTTGCTTGTTCATGTCCCATTCACAGGCATGGCTCTATTTTCATTGATGAAATGTTGGAGGGTACTACACATCGCATTACAAAAACTTAAAGGGCCAGTTCAGATGATGCATTTAAATGTATGATTAGTAAGAGATGTGCAAATCGATTCAAATTTGAATTGATTTGACTCAAGTCTGGGTGATTCAAGTGATTTGAATTTGCCCTTAAAAGGGCAATTTGATTTGAATTTGAATCAATTTTTTAAAATTCAATTTGAATTCAATTCGAGAGCCATTTGGCACTTTTATTTAAAAAAACACAATTCAGGCCACCTGATTGGTTTAAAAGGCACCGAAACATGGCTGAATTGATTCGAATTTGATTTGAATTCAAACTGAATTTTCAGATCAGTTTCAAATTTGATTTGAATGCAAAATGGATTTTTGGAATTTGATTCAAATTTGGAATGTATCAAAAAATTCATTTCGTGCACATCTCTAATATCTGTGGTTTTTTAATCTGTGGAAAACAAATGCAGACAAACAGACCAATGGGGGTAGAGTGAATGATCCTATCGAAGGTTACAGGGGGGCGGGGGGGGAGGAGAGGAGACACACCATTTAGAAATCTGGATGATCATCTAATCGCATGATAGTAAGTCCACATTTTAAGTCCTTCATTACAACTAACATTTGAATCCTGAATAGAGAATGTTGGTTTTTCAGTTTGGAAGATGTGTAGATCTAGAGAGGAATCTAATCACATGTTGAAAGTATCATCTGAACTGGCCCAGAGTTGGCTTCTAAATATGCAAAAATAAATAAATGACACTTTCAAGCCTAACATCACACATTCGTCCATTATTTTGAGAGGGAAATAGCCTTTCATGCTCACCGCTGCATTTCAGGCATGTGCTTTCATTCCTCAGGAGCCAGCTCGCCAAAAGAAGCTTCCCTTCCAGTACGAACGGCAGCTCTGGGATGCAATTTCCATCGGGGCCATGGAGCAAAGGGGTTTTCCTTGGGACGCTCCAAGCGCGTTGCGGTCTCAGTCATGATCCCACCCTTCTAAAAAGGAGAAACAAACACATAGGGTCACATCGCGCACTTATCTACAGAATTTCACATTTTGCCCGCCACATGTGTTAGGAGGAATCATATGTCTTCAGTGTCAAGTGGCTTTAATAAGAAATAAATAAAGCAGAAGTAAAGAGCACAAGGGCTGACATCCTGTGCAACCTTAGGTGTGCGTTGCAATGCAATGTCCATGCAGCTGCGCAAGTGCTCTCTGGCACAAGTGCAAAGATTCTGCAAATGGAGTCAAATGACAGCAAGGCCATTGGGAAGGAATAATAGCCACACAGTGTGCGCAACTCCTTTTGCACAATTCCTGTGCCTGTGCAAGAGCGCACAGTGTGACTATTATACTGCAGCACACGCAAATAACATTGCACAGTGTGCCAGCCATATACATTTGAGCATGTCCTCTGAGCATGTCCAAAGTGCCATTTATCTTTGAGTAACTGCCTTCTTGGTCAACAATGAGATTTTCAAGAGGGCCCTTCTGAGGAAGAAGTGAGGGGTGATGGGCCACATCTTTCCCCTGCCCCATGCATTTGCTGGTGTGTCCCTTCATATACAGTACTAGAATCTGCCGTGCTGGCTAAAGATGGTCAGAAAAAGAAAAGAAGAAAAATAAGGGGGGAAATCCAAGTTGCCTTTTCCTTATTGCAAAATGGCACTGGTCCTCTGTCTTGTTTGATGGTACCTTGCTAAAAAGCACATCGGGCTGTTCATCTCTCTGGCAGTTATCTAATTAGGTTGTGTAAAACCGCTCAACTCTCGTGGCCCTGAAGGGACAAATGGATGGAGATCAGCAGAGGGGCAAGGGTGATTCATTCCAGCCCTTCAGTCTCTCCTGCTTGTGCTTGGCATTGCTTGGCCCTGCTTGTTTGCAGAATAAATGGGGGTGAACGTTTTCCCCAGCCAGTCAGGTTAGCTCTTGAGATGTATACCACTGATCCCTGTTTATCATTGGGACGTGCCGACCACACCAATGAAGGCAGCCCAGAACTCAACTGGCACAGACCGGCTCTGCTCTTGTTCTCGAGGAAGGGCGTCTCAAAGGGGTTCGGAGGCACATTCTCCACATCAAGAACCACGCCCCTCTTCAGGTTTGAGGCTGCCCCTTTATTTTCCCTGGCAGAGGGTACTTAAAAGCCAGATGACAGGCAGAAACTCCATGCATGCAGCTTTTACAAATTCATCACATTTGTATCACATATTCCTGTCTTCAAAGAACTCAAAGTGGCATACATGAAGTGGTGGGGGTGTCGTATAAAATGCTTTCCTAATTTAAAATATACTCAAAGTGTTGTCCTTCATGTAAGTCTTCTAATAATCCTCCCAGGTAGGTGATGGGACATGGGAGATAGGAACAAAAATCAGGTGTGGAAGAAAACCCCTTTCCTTAACACCATTGGCTGTATAAGCAAGATAATCAAACGATCTTGCTTTATGCACTGCTTCAATTCTGACTTGAACCTAGTGAGAAAGGGGGCCAACTCCAGGCTGAGAGAAGGCTCTTGTCTAAGGCTGGCTTTTTTGATGGCCATTCTGCCCCAGGCCCCCTGGTCTTTGTTCACCTTTCTACCCCACCCACCCTGCTGGTCTTCCTCCAGGAAATATGAGGTCAGCAAGCAGCAAGTGACTGAAAGGAAGGTGCTGCCTCAACTTCTGAATATAGGAAGCGACTTTATACTGAGCCAGACCCTTGAACCAACTACATCAGTATTGTCTGACCAATAGCAGCCCTCCAAGGTTTCAAGTAGGGGCAGGGGCAGGGCCGCCATTGTGCGAATGGGTTCAAAGAACCCAGGCTGCCAATGAAAAAGCCTGCAGGGGGGCATGGCTTGGGCTACGAAAGAGCCCCGAGTGAACTTCCCCCGCCCACACCTGGGCTCCGGAGAGCCCCGAGCAAGCTCTCCCCTGTCCTTTGCAGGCAGCACTTGCTGCCTGACAGCCTTTGTTTTATTTCCCTTTCTCTCCCTTGCTGGAGGGAGAGGAAGGGAAATAAAGGCTGTCAGGCAGCAAGTGCTGCCGAAAATAAGCTCGCTTGGGCTATCCCAAGCCCAGGCCACGCCCCCTTTGCACACGATGTCATGCACATGGGGGCGTGGCTTGGGCTCCAGAGAGCCCAAGATTGCTCTCCCCTATCCATTTCAGGCAGCGCTTACTGCCTGACAACATGTATTTCCCTTTCTATTCCTCCAGCAAGGGAGAGAAAGGGAAATAAAGGCTGTCAGGAGCAAATGCTGCCTGAAATGCACAGGGGAAGCTCTCGCTTCGGCTCTCTGGAGCCTGAGCCACACACCCATACATGCGGCATCATGCACACGGGATGTTTCTAGAGGGGCCGCCAGGCAGGGCCGGACCTAGGCCACTGTTCGGCTGGCTCCACACCTGGGTAGGGGGTCTTTCCCAGTCCTACTTGGAGATGCCAGGGATTGAACCTGGGACCCTGCATGCAAATCAGGTGCTCAACTGCTGAGCTATGGCCCCATTCCCTTCTAATTCAGTGGGAGCATTCCCAGATGGGGCTTTTAGCTGACTTCTCCAGAACAGAGGGTGTGCATTAACACATCAGCCGGATTCGTGCTGAAGTCTGTGCAAGATATTGGGGAGCACTTCACACACAATTTGGGTTTTTCATTGCACATTATTGCCTAGCCCAATTTACCTCAGGGGTGGAAAAAAATAAAATCCACTGTTTGCATCTGTTATTTTGGGCAAACCCAAACTCTCAGTAAAGCCTGCTGTCTGGGAAAGCTCCAGCAGATTGAAAGGCAGAGGAGGAATCTCTGGGTTGTGGTCTGGCAACCCTACAAGTTACCTACACAAGAAAGCAAACATGTCTTCCAGTCAGAGAAGATTAGCTGTTCTGGCTTAGCCCATCTAAAGCAACAACTTTCTTGGTTTTTTTCATTTTAAATTATCTCTTGGAAAAACCCAACTAAGTCCACATGTCTTACTGTGCCAAACCACTTTCTCTCCTCCCTCTTTTGTCCCTGTCCAGATCCAGCCTCCACAACCCCATTTGGTTCAAAACTGGGCGCATTTTCAAATGAAAAGTCTTATCTAGAAATGAGAACTGGATTATATGGCCATTAGAAATGCCTAGTTGGGCCAGAAGGTGGAAGCTGGCCTGATTTTATCTATCTATCTAAACAAATTTTTAGACCACCCCAAACTCCTGTCTCTGGGAGGTTAACAACAAAATAAAAGAAATTAAAACAAAAATGAAAACTTGAAAGCAATTTAAAACCCCAGTCAAATTAAAACACTTGGGTGAAAAAAATGAGTCCCTAGGGACTTTTAAAAAGTTATCAGAGATGTAAAAGGTAAAGTGTGCCTTTAAAAGGTAAAGTGTGCCTCGATTTCGACTCCTGGCACCCATAGAGCCCTGTGGTTTTCTTTGGTAGAATACAGGAGGGGTTTACCATTGCCTCCTCTCGCGCAGTGTGAGAGGATGCCTTTCAGCATCTTCCTGTATCGCTGCTGCCAGATATAGTACCAGCAGGGATCTGAACCGGCAACCTTCTGCTTGTTAGTCAAGCATTTCCTGCTGCACCACTTAATGTGGCTGGGTAGGCTCTTATTTCAGCAGGAAATGCATTCCAGAGTCTCGGGGCAGCAACAGAGAAGGCCCATCCCTGCATTAGCCACCAGACGAGCTGGTGGCAACAGCAGACAAACCTCTCCAGATGATTTCAGTGGGCAGTGGAGCTCACAGTGAAGACGTTCTCTTAAATATCCAGGGCCTTACCTGTTTGGGGCTGTAAGGGTTATAACCAGAATCTTGTATTTTGCCTGGAAACGTATTGGTAGCCAGTGTAGCTCTTTTAGTATAGGAATAATATGGTCTTTCCAAGATGACCCAGAGACCAACCTGGCTGCCACATTCTGTACCAACTGCAGTTTCTGGACTATGTACAAGGCAGCCCCACATAGAACATGTGATGGAATGGGGCCTGAACATCCTCTTTTTGTGTTCCAGATTTCTATACTGCATATGTATTTGCTTGCTCCTCATGTTCTGTTTTAAAAAGCTGTGCAGGGCTCAAAAGTTCACAGCTCCTGCTCTACAGTTGGGATGGAAAATCATTTTACTGGTTAATCTTTGGAAGGAAGAGAGGGTTTGATTTGACTGGGTATGTTTTATAATCATGGAGGGAACTTGAGTTGTCCTTATTGGTTTATTTAGAAAAAATTGGAGGGAGGGAAGAAAAGAAAAGGAGGCTTGCCTGCAGCAGAGAGTTAGTTCAAGTTGGAGCCTTAGAGAGCCAGGTGAGAAGAGCTGAGAAGTGCTGCTGAATTAAGAGCTGAGAAATCACTGGGAGAGTTAAGCTGAAAGCTCTCTGGAGATCTGAATCACCCTCACAGCAGCTGAAGGAACTGGAATTGAACTTCCAGCACTGAAAAGGAAGAGCCAGACTAGAAGCTGAGCAAGAGAAAAAGCCAGGCTCGCTGCAGAAGCTGAGCTGACTAGAGGCGATTATAAGAAAACTCCTAGTAAGGACTCGGGGTTAAGGCACAATCTTAGGTGCAGGTTTGGCTGTGTTTTCCTCCCATCTATTTGCTCCTTTGTGCTCATATGGCTGCTGTTTCTTTGTACTAAATTTTCCAAAATAACTATTGTTTTGAATAGACTTGTTTTAGAGCAAACTTTCTCTTTTATTTTAACAGTCTGTAGCTTCTGTGTGTTTTCCCCACCCCACACTTAGAAGCCTTTCCATACTACCGAACTTTGAATGAAACAGAGGTTTGGAAGGTTGTTTCAGTAGACTCTACCAGAGAAAAGAGAAAAGTCTACTTGGTAGCAGCAGTGACTATTACAATCACAGGACTGGTTGAGACCTGGCTATGACAGAGCTCATTGAAGTTGTCAAGTCTGGAGGTTACCAGCAGATGTACCACTGTTCTGAGGACGTTCATCTCAAGAAACAGACACAGCTGGCATAGCAGCTAGAGCTGACAGCACCTCTGGCCACTGCCTCAACCTGGGTCGCCAGGGAGAGGCTTGGATCCAGAAGCACCCCCAGCCTGTGTGCCTGTTCCTTCTGGGGAAGTGTGATGCCATCCAGAACCAGATCAAAATTGTCTCCCGAGTTCTGACCCCACACAATAAGTACCACTGTCTTATCTGGATTCAGTCTCAGATTGTTATCCCTCATCCAGCCCATCACTGCCTCCAAATGGAGGCATTTAGGGAGGTTATGCCTTCTCCTGATGATGTTGACATGGAAAACAGATGTGGGTGTCATCAGCATGCTGATAACAACCTGCACCAAATCTCCCGATGATCTCTCTCAGCAATTTCATGTAGATATTAAAAAGCATTTGAGACAGTATGGTGCCCTGGGGGGCACTATATAAAAGTCCACATTTTGAAGAGCGACAGTCTCCAAGGGACACCATCTGCAATCTACCTGAAAGGTAGGAGCAGAACCACTGCAAAGCAATGCCTCCCACCCCACCCCAAACCCTCTCAGATGCTCCAGAAGGGTACTATGGTTGATAGGATCGAAAGGCAGTGAGAGATCCAACAGGAACAACCCGCGGCGGAGCGGGACTGCCGGCGGCCTGTGTGCAGCCGCAGTGGCCACCCCCGCTAACCCCACCCCCGCGTCTGACATCAGACGCGGGGCTAGCCACACCCCCATGTCTGACGTCAGGCGCGAGGGGCGTGGTCTGGCTCCCAAACTGAGCCTTGAGGCTCCGTTCAGGAGTTGAAGTTCTGCCTCTGGGAGTTGTAATTTAACTACCTTTGGCTGTTAAACAAAGGCTCGTGCTGCTTTCGCAGCGCAGCCCAGGAGCGAAGAGCTGCTCCTGGCTGGAGCTGCAAATGCAGCGCCAGCCTTAATTTAGCTCCCAAAGGGGCTGTGCAGCCCCCGCTGAGGAGCTAAATTACCACCCCCGCATCTGACGTCAGACGCGGGGGGGGAGTGTCGGGGCCGCAATCCATGGCCCCTGATTGGGTGCGGCCCAGGTTCTTTGAACCCGTTCGCCCAATAGTAGCTCCACCCCGGGACCAACAGAATCACACTCCCTCTGTCAATTCCCATTTGGAGATCATTCATCAGGCTGACCAAGGCCATCTCCACCCCATAGCCCACCCGAAAGACAGTCTGAAATGGGTCTAAATAATCAGATTTCTCCAAGACTGCCTGGAGCTGGAGAGAGCCACCACCCTCTCAGTTACCTTGCCCAGCCACGGAAGGTTGGAGACAGGCCTATAGTTGCTTAGCTCTAAGGGATCCAATGCACATTTCTTCAGAAGCGGTCTAATGATTTCCTCCTTAAAACAGGAAGGCATTCTGCCCTCCTTCAGAGATATCCAGATTTATTGCTAACTCCTGAGCAAAGGTCACTTCAAAGAAGTGTACAGGAAGGATTCATAATAGCAGTAGACATATTATTTCTTACTTGCCGCTTTCCCCCAAGTGGCAAGAATTTCTTGAGGTCACTTGACAGGGTCAGCTGTCTTGCAAAGAGAGTGTACAGCAGACCTGTGTTTGTAACGTGTGGTTCTTTATGAACACACAGGTTGAACAGGTAGAAAGCAAGCAGATACAGAGAAAAGAAGCACTACCCTTAAAACAGCATCATTCTCCCAAAGATGGTAAGGGACATGAAAGATCACAGTTGTATCATCTTGCCACTTTTAAAATGGGGCCATAGCTGAGTGGCAGATCACCTGCTTTGCATGCAGACACTTCCCAGTTCAATCCCTGGATTCTTCGGGCAGGGCTGGGAGAGACCCATTCCTGATACCCTGAAAGGTTGCTGCCAGTCAGTGCAGACAATACTGAGCTGAGTGGGCCAATGGTCTGACTTGGTATGGCAGCTCCCTGTGTTCCTATGTAAAAGGAATGCAGCATCTCTGGCTTGTTGCCACTTAGCAACCCTATCCACGTATGACATGAATTTGAAAGTGAAAAAAGGCAAGACCACGAGGTTGTCACATGACTGAATTACCCGGTTTGGGGGAGGGTGGGTGGGGAGGTAGGCTCCTACCTGTTTCCCCACACATGATTACTCTGTTCCACCACTCTCACGAGCAGTGCCACGGCAATCGGCAGCACCGGGAGCTGGAGGAGGGAGTTCTCTGGCATCCCACAGTGGAGCATTCCACGAAGACGGAGCACGGTGCATTGGGGATTTCCCTGCCACCAGGCACTCTAGCCGCCTGGCTCTGTGGATGCTTGGGTTACAGGCAGCCTGAGCATTCACATGACCAAGGAGTGGGGTACGAAATCTGCCCACATCCTCCTATCTCACTTGTTGTTGGAAGTGAAGGACTCTGCGCTGTCTCATGCCTCAGTGACAGAGGGGGACAGACTAGTGAGTCAGAGGGCTAGAGGGGTCAAGACATTGCTCATTCCTCCTCTCTACTGCTCTGACACTATCCCTTTGATATGTAGATTGCTACTCTCAGGGACTTCCTGCCTGCCTCCCTTCCTTCCTCTCTTCTCCCTAACACACATGCTTGCCTCTCTCCGCACCACGTGTGCAGAGATGCAGACAGCATCTCTCCGCATCCAGCTAGCTAGCTAGATTAGAGATCCTATCTCTCCACTTTCCTATCTAGAACGGAGTTCTCCTATAAAGACTCCTCATATTGATTTGAAACTATGAACTGGCTCCCAGTTTCTTTTACTCTCAGCAAACATGCATGCCTGGGCAGATTCTGCTGTGTTTTGCCTCTGTGCACTCTGCTGTAATAGAAGGGTATCTCTTACCAGAGAGAATTCCCAACACTTGTAACCCGAATTTAAAAACTGGGCTGCCTGGACAAGGATCGTCAGGATTGGGATCGATATCGGTTGTTCTCACGACCAGCCCTACCTGGGAAACAGCGCACGAGCTGTCAGCCTATTTGGAAGGGTGGTCGTGGCTTAGACTAACTGAATGGGAGATGCTTAGTGAACCAGAATTCCTCCATAAATATAGCTTAGCAAGCGGATTGGTCGATGGGGGCACCTGACTTCCAAGCCACTCATGCGCTTCGTAATGCTGAATGCAACCTGGTTGCTCGCTACCACGGGAGGTCAAAATTCCTCTCGTAAAGAATTATTAACTGGAATGTAATTGGAAATGGGAGCTCAGTGAGCCAGAAGGGGGTCTCTCACCAGGCCTGCCTGCATGGCCTTCGGGGGCTCACAGGACTCCTGTGTTGACAAGCGGGTCTCCTGGGATGGCTGTGATCTGTCTTTTTAAGAAGGAAGCTTCATCTTGAGAGTGGGGGGAGACAGGCCTCCCTCCCTCCTGCCTCTGCCCAGTGGCAAGTCCACAGATGGGAAGAGCCAAGTTTAGAGCCGGACTTCAGCTGTGTCATAACCACTCAGATCAATCATGTCTCATTAAGTCTGGTGACGGATACAAGCAGGCACGACCCATCACAACTGCTACCCATCAGCCTGAGGGGAGATGGAGAAGATCTACATTTCCAAGAGGTTATCAGCAAACCACCCCTCCACTTGTTCAACATTTCCCCTCATTTGTAGAAAGATTTGCAAAAGAAAGGGGGGAAAGCCAAGAGACACAATATACACTCTTAAATATTGCATGCCATCTATTGTTGCAGCCAGGGTTGGGGTGGGGGCGGGAACCCGTCCTGGAATCTGGGGAAAATAATCCATCACTTCCAAATCCTGATGGAAATGTTCTGGAAGTGTTTCCAAAATCTGTCATGCTTTTGTCAAATCCAACCATAAGGGTCAAACTACACAGTATGTTAAAAGACTTGTATTTATTTTCTGCATATTTTTTTTTTAAAGAACAGCAATCATGGTAGAGGCCAAGATCAGAATCAGGACCGTGGAGGAGGAGGGTTAGGCCTGTGCAAAACTGGATCAGTAAAATCGGACCAGGTCTGGTATTACCAAATTCGGAGGGGATCAGAAAGAATTCAAACCCAAACTTTAAAACCCCAGTTCAGTTCGGACTTTTCTGACCCCCTTTGGAAAAATTTGGAGCTTTTCAGATCTCCAAATGGCAGCAAGAGGGTTGTTGTTTTTTGTTGTTTTTTTAGTGACCAGTCCAGGGTGGACGGTACCTCCTGCCCTCTATCTGCCTCCTGGCCTGACCACTAAATGTGTGTGTGTGTGTGTGTGGCAGGGGGGTGGGTGTTACCTCACTTCCCTTGCAACTCTCTGGTATTATGTTAGGTTTTTTTCCTGGGTTCACAGTGACTATCCATGGTTGATTTTAAAAGTTTTTAAATACTTTTGTCCGACCTCGACCCCAAATTTCAGAGGGGTCAAGAGGCCCCCATAATGACATTTTCTGGGTTGGATAAGATCGGGTTGGACCTGATCCTGGCTTTTGTTTGCATACACAGGACTAGTTTCTTTCCTCCCAAGCCACTGGGCCTAAAATTCTCCCCCCACCCCACAAAAGCTGTAATTTGACCTGCAAGTGAAGCTACCATTGGGAATTATGTCTGCAGCCGCTCCTCAGTGAATTTTGTGGACTTCCGGATCCCATTACTTTGCAGAAACCATAACCAGTAGGGTTATTCAGAGGGACATTTTGTGATTGTGTGCAATAATTATGATTCTCAACAACCCTGTGTGTCAGCCCCTCCCATGCAATAAACAGGTGGCTGCTCCAGCTCTTCAGGACTTGCGCCCTTTGCTGACTCTGGTCTTTTTCACCTTTGAGGGTTTCAGTCTTTGTGCAACGATCCCCCGCAATTTTTTTTTAATTTTTTTTTGTCTTTGGCCTTGGGCAGCAACATTTCTTGGTCTGCGCCTGTGTTTGCTGTTGGGTCTGCACCTTGTGGCGCAGCAGGGAAATGCTTGACTAACAAGCAGAAGGTTGCCAGTTCGAATCCCCACTGCTACTATATAGGAAGGTGCTGAAAGGCATCATCTCATACTGTGTGGGAGGAGGCAATGGTCAACCGCTCCTGTATTCTCCCAAAAAGAAAACCACCAGGCTCTGTGGGAGCCAAGAGACAAAATCGACTTGATGGCACACTTTACCTTTACCATATGCTCTGACAAGTGGTGTCTAGTTCCATCCGAAGTGCTTTGCTCTCTACTAGGGGGGTGATCCATATGGGCTCTGTATCCTCATCTTGAAAAGGAACATAGGAAGCTGCCATATACTGAGTCAGGCCACTGGTCTATCTAGCTCAGTATTGTCTTCACAGACTGGCAGCGGCTTCTCCAAGGTTGCAGGCAGGAATCTCTCTCAGCCCTATCTTGGAGATGCCAGAGAGGGAACTTGGAACCTTCTGCTCTTCCCAGAGCAGCTCCACCCACTAAGGGGACTATCTTGCAGTGCTCACACATCAAGTCTCCCATGCATATGCAACCAAGGCAGACCCTGCTTAGCTAAGGGGACAAGTTATGTTTGCTACCACAAGACCAGCTCTCCTCCCTTAAAAAGTCAGTGAGGCAGGTCTCACGATCAGTGAGACCTGCTTTTGCCAATACTGTGGGAAGAGCGGGCTAAGCCCACTCTCCCCGCAGACGATCGCAGCAGGAGCCCTGGGCGGCCGGATCGGCTGCCCACACGATTGCCAGCTCCATGATGGAGCCAGCCGGGGCTGGGGGGAGCGGGGGCCAATTGGCCCCTGCAAGCGCCAACATGCCCTGCGTGAGCGCGCAGGGTATGCTGGCGAGACCCCTGGAGCCGGGAGGCAGCTTTTCGCCTCCCCTCCGAGGGTCTCCTTGTGAGTAGCCATGGCACAGAGCCACGCTGCGGCTACGCACGATCAGAAAGCCCAGGTTTGCAGAGCACTCGCTCTGCAAACCCAGGCTTTAGGGAGGGCTGCTTGAGCAGGTTACCCGCTCGTAAACCACCGGGCTGGCCTGAGAGCCCGATAGTTTACATGATCAACAAAAATCGAGCTAGGCTCTCCTATCCTGATTTTTGTTGACCGTGAGACTAGCCCGAGTATGTACACACACAATACTTAAAGCAGCTAACTCTTCTTCACTGCTGTCATCACTGCTCTCTAGTACCTGTAGCTGCTCCGACGCTGCTGTACATCACTCTTGCTGCAGTGGTGTTGGGCCATACTATTGTATTATGTGATCTGGCAGACCCACACATGGTTGTGAATGTCCCCTTTTTCCACGCTGCCAGCATGTCACATTTGGGAGGCGGCAGTTGGCACCTGCGGTGCGTCAGAGGGCTATGGATCAAGTACTGCAAGGCACACCTGGCTGTAGGTACTCTCTTGATGACATCATTGTGACAGGGTCCAGTGATGAGGAGGACCATCCAAAGAATCTGGCACAAGTCCTAAAAAGACTAGAAGAATATGGACTGTGCCTGAATCATGAGAAATGCGAGTTCTTCAAAGACTCAGTCACACATACTGTGGACATATTGTTGATGCCAAAGGACTGCACAAATCACCTGACAAAATAAAAGCTGAATTAGGAGCTATGCATCTAGAGAACATCTCACAGCGTTCGATCATTTATTGGTTTTGTGAACTATGATCACAAAGTCCTGCCTAATCTGGTGGCTATACGTTACCCCTTGAATCAATTGCTTCAGAAGGCCAAGCATTGGGACAGGACTGAAGCAATGTGAACAGGCATTTCAAGAGGCCAAGCAACTTGTTATGTCAGAACAAGTGTTGACTCACTACAATCCTGAACTGGATATCAATCTGGCTTGCGATGCCTCCATGTGTGGCCTTCAAACTGTTCTCTCCTGTGTTATGCCTGATAGCACGGAGCAACCCAGAGCTTTTGCCTCCAGATCATTAAGACCGGCAGAGCACAACTACGCTCAAATAAATTGGGAAGCTTTGGCCTTGATCTGGGGAGTTAAGACATTTGGAAATTACTTGTACGGCAGGAAGTTCACCTTGGTTACAGACCACAAACCCCTGCTGTCCATTTTCCATCCTATTAACGGTATTCTGGAAATGGCAGCAGCCCGTATTCAGCGTTGGGCATGATTTTTGGGAGCTCATACATATGCTGTTGAGTTCAAAGCAATGTCTCAACATTGGATGTGGATGGCCTGTCACGACTGCCATTGTAGGATGCAGAGGAAGACAGCCACCATCGAGACATGTCTGGGCAACTGGGGGGCCCCTTCACATGGCTCGAGGAAGAAGAGAGCCTGTCACCCCAACTATGGGTGCCCTATCACCTCTGCTCCTTTCCTTGCCTCTGATTTCACCTGACTCCTCCTTTTTGGCTCTCTTGGGCTCTGGCTCCCTGGGGAGTGAGCCTGCCAGAACCTCTTCATCTCATCTTCCCTTTTCCAAGACCCGAGTTCAAATCTCCATTCAGCCATGAAATCTGCAGGGTGACTCTGGGCCAGTCACTTATCCCTCAGTCTAACCTACCTCACAGGGTTGCTGTAGGGTACACCGTTCTGGGCTCCTTGAAGGAAGAGCAGGATAGAAATGTAAATAAATAAATTAAATAAATAAATAGTGCACAATGAGCTAGGCGTGTACGAGAGAGCTCAGCGGCCTCTCGTGAGAGATCTGAGTTCTCGCGTGGCTGGGGCAGCTTCTCTGTCATCAGGGCGGCCAAGGCTCTGCCTTCCCATGTTTGCCTGTGGTATTGCTTGCTGGGGCACCAGAATCTGGGCATTACCGCAACAAGCAGCATACATGGGAATCTTCATAGGAGGAACATAGGCAGCTGCCATATACTGAGTCAGACCATTAGTCCATCTCGCTCACTATTGTCTACACAGACTGGCAGCGGTTTCTCCCAGGTTGCAGGCAGGAGTCTCTCTCAGCCCAGTCTTGGAGATGCTGCCAGGGAGGGGACTTGGAACTTAGATGCTCTTCCCAGAGCAGCCCCATCCCCTGAGGGAAATACCTTACAGTGCTCACACATGTCATCTCCCCTTCAAATGCAAACCAGGGTGGACCTGCTTAGCCAAGGGGGCAATTCATGCTCACGACCACAAGACCAGCTTTCCTCCCATGCTCTCCTTGTTTGTCTTTGGCAGGCAGTGGTGCACTGTGTCATCTGGAACACCACTGCAGCAGGCAGCGGTAGGCAGTTCTGGAGAGGCAGATGGGTACAAGGGAGAAGACCTTTTTGGCATCACTGTTCCCTCTAACAGGGATTCCCAGATGTTGCTGACTACAACTCCTAGCATGCCCAGCTGCAGCAGCCTTTGGGGATTCTGGGAGTTGTAGTCAACAGCTGGGGACCCCTGTTAGAGGGGACGCTGTTTGGCAGTGGCCTCCATAATCTGGAACAGCCTCCCAGGAGAGTCCATGAGGCTCCATTGCTGTTCACTTTTGGGTGGAGAGCAAAATTGTGCTCTTTCAGCAGGATTTCATTCCTACTGCTTTAATACTAGATCTGTCTGTATCCTGTTTCCAGAGATGCCATGGTCTCTTCCACGACAAAGACCAAGGGGTGCCTAGGCAACCAGGTCAGGACCATGGTCAGAGCCCATCAGGCGAGTGCAGAACCTGGGTGTTGCAAGATGTGAATGTTGCTCCAGTGGTGTCTCACAGCAAACCTCTGGGTTCCGAAGCCTGCTGCTGCTTTGGAGGTTCTTTTGAAGATGCCTGTTCTGCATCTACCACAGCCAGGAAGTCCTTAGAAGACTCCTCTGAATCAGAGAACATTGGCAGAATTGTCGCCTCAGGTCTTGGTGGAGATACTGCTCAGGGTCCTTATGGTCCATCCAGTGGCACAGCGTCACCAGTTGTCTGAGTCAGTGATGTCTCCTAATCCATCTCTTCTCCCAGACATTCTGCTCCCTTGCCCACTCAGGGGTCCGGGGTCACAGCAGTCTGCTTCTGTTTTTGACTTCTGACTGCTGTACTATACTATTTCAATAAAGTTGTCCTTACTGCTATTTTAATGTACGGACCCGCAACAGGGTGATTAAAGTGTATCCCTGGTGTGCATGTGTTGCCTGAGTCTGTGCCTCAGCATGATGAACGTTTTAGGCAAGTTTCCCACTCAGAAGCAGAAAGAGTTGCAACTGTTGTAAGGGAGGAATCTTCAAGCTGAGAACTTTCCTACTTCTTTTGTTCAAGTCCTTCTTCCCTCCCACCTTTCCCTGCCACTGAGTTCCACTAGCTCTGCTCACCTGGTTGTTTGTTAACTTGCCTCTGAGCCCATGAACATTCCACCCCATTGAGTTACACTGGAGAAGTTTGAGGGTTTATTGGCCCTTTTGCCCCCCCCCCCCTCAGATTTTTGTGAAACTGACATATCTTTGGGTTATCCTGAGTCTGCTGGTACATCTCTCTCTCGCCTCAGGTGTTCTGGTTATGCATCCATAAGAATAACATTTCCAACCGTTTTGGAAATACATATAAGACACTGACCCAGGTCCTTGCTAGCCACTTTGATTATAGCTATTGTTTTAAAGAAAGTAAATACATAAAATATAACAGCGGTGGCAAATATCTTTATCTGCCATCAACCCACAATCAAGTATGTTCGGAACGCAACTCACCTAACCTGGCCACTGCTTCCCCCACCAAGCCTGAAGTCCAATCCTGGTGCTGCTATCACGTTCCTTCCTTCCTTCCTTCCCTCCCCTAATTCCGATTCCCAAGTGTGAAAAGGTTTCCTATCCAGCCATTAACCTCAGCTATGGAACATAAACACTGAACATTACTAGGGTTGTAACACGCTACATTACTCTCCCCGCAAATAAAAGCATATCCTGAAGCCAAGGAGAACTGAATTAAGGTCATTCTTCTATGGCAGCAGGAGAGCTGCAGTCCTCAGATTCTTTCCTCGGGAATCAGGAGCTGCACTGAATTGACAGAGGGGGCTTTCAGGGCAGGAGTGGGCCTTGCAACCAAGGTGTGGCTGGCTGTTGCCAGAAGCAGCAGGTGCCCCCGGATCATTTTCCTCTTTCCCAGTAAAAGTTAGCAATTCCTGGAGGAGCTGAAGGACCACCTTCTTCCACACAAACCTCCCTGTACCATCAGTGTTGGAAGTTAAAGGACTTTGCACTGTCTCTTGTCTCAGACAGTGGAGGACAGACTAGTGAGTCAGAGGGCTAGAGGGTCAAGACATTGGTCATCCCTTCTCTACTGCTCTGACACTATCCCTTTGAAATGTAGATAGGTACTCTTAGGGATTAACTTCCTTCCTCTCTCTCTTCCCTACCTGTCCTTCTACCTTGCAACATGGCAAGCTCCTGTCCCTGCACCATGCGTGCAGAGAAGATGCAGAATCCATCTGCATTCAGCTAGATAGATAGATCAGAGATCCTAACTCCTCACTTTCCTATCTAGAATGGAGTTCCTTAATAAATGCCTTATATATTGATTTGAAACTATGAATTGGCTCCAAGTTACTTTACTCTCAGCATACACGCATGCCTAAGCATGTTCCGCTGTGTTGTGCCTCTGTGCACTCTGCTGTAATGAAAAAGGGATTCTCTTACCACAGAGAATTTCCAACAGTCAGGTCTTTATTGCAGGCCCTCTTCAGTGCCTTCACTTTCTGAGGGTAGGCAGTGTTGGGAATTCTCTTTGGTAAGAGATACTCTTCTATTACAGCAGAGTGCACAGAGGGACAACACAGCGGAGTCTGCCCAGGCATGCGTGTATGCTGAGAGCAAAATAACTTGGAGCCAGTTCATAGTTTCAAATCAATATAAGGAGTATTTATTAGTGAACTCCATTCTAGATAGTAAAGTGGAGAGATAGGATCTCTAAGCTATCTATCTATCTGGATGCAGATGGATTCTGCATCTCTGCACACATGGTGCAGGGAGAGAGGAGCTTGCATGTTGCAAGGGAGAAGGAAGGGAAGGGAAGAGGAAGTGGCAAGGCAGGCAGGAAGGAAGTGTCCCTAAGAGTAGCAATCTACATATCAAAGGGATAGTGTCAGAGCAGTAGAGAAGGGATGACCAATGTCTTGACCTCTCTAGCCCTCTGACTCACTAGTCTGCCCCCCTCTGTCACTGAGGCATGAGTCTGCGCAGAGTCCTTCACTTCCAACAGGCAGGTGGCAGGCATGTAGCCAGGAGAGAGTGGGCTTGTGTTCATCACCACTCTCCCCTGTGGCCTCTTGCACATGCCAGCCACGCCCCTCTGTGTGTGACATCACATGCAGGGGCATGGCCAGCAACCAGAAGGTCCCCTTGCAGCCCTCCGGACAGTGATGTTCCCTGCAGGGATTTCCCCCAAAAGCAAAGGATTCTAGCTTCAAATATGAGGGAAAGGGAATCCTACCTAAAAAGTGGTGAAATGCAGAGAAAATGCAGGGAAAAATTCAGGCAATGCAGGGAATTTTAGATAAAGTTGCTTTTCCTGTTGCTGTGTCACCACTTTCACTCTCAGTCCCAAACTCGTGAGGCATGAGCAAGCATTGTACGATTACACTTCCATGTATGTACCTGGTTTGTGTTGCATTTGGGCAAGTTGACTACATAGTACTGTACATATAACGAAGGGAATCCATAGCCTCTTTACGAAGGGAACAGCCAGAAGGAGTTGGACTGGAATAAGTACACCTAATAAGCAACTTCCTCACACGAGAGTATTTATCAGCGTAACAATTTTTTTCTTTAACCTCTGGTGAATTTTCTTTTGTAGCGCAAAGAATGGAGGATACAAATTCTGGAAATGAAGGTCGTTCTACCGCCCCCAAAAGCAAGACTAATTCAAGGTGAACTGATGAAAGAAGAAAAAAAAGAAAGCAATTTGTTGAGAAGTTTAGAAAGGAGTGGTTGGAACTGCCTCAGTTTAAAAGGTGGTTAAAGGGTGGTATAGTGGGGAAATGACTTGAATAGCATGTCAGAGGTTGCCGGTTCGAATCCCCACTGGTATGTTTCCCAGACTATGGGAAACACCTATATTGGGCAGCAGTGATATAGGAAGATGCTGAAAAGCATCATCTCATACTGCATGGGAGGAGGCAATGTATTCTTCCAAAGACAATCACAGGGCTCTGTGGTTGCCAGGAGTCGACACCAGCTTGACGGCACACTTTACTTTGCGGGGAGGAGTAACACTACAGGATTGTGCAGAGCTTGTAATATTATAATGAAATGTGGGGAAAGTGACATTGAAAACATGCTAAAACTGCAAAGCGCAAGAGTGCAATTTCCTGTCTATTGCATATAGAATTTTGAATTCCTGCAGGGAATTTCAAGGACAAATAGGGAATTTCCGGGCCTCTGGTAGGGAACAACACTGCCTCTGGAGCACATTTCCCAGCCAGTCAGGGAGCCAGCACATCCTCTCCCGGAGCAATGAAACCGGCTAGGAATGAGCCCGGCTGGCGCTCGGGGAGGGAGGAGCCAGGTGGCTCATCTTTTTCGAATCTTTCCACCGACCTACTTGTAGCTTTGGCCCTGGCAGGGGTTGACCAAAGATTTGCTGTCCTGGGGCCTCACCTCTGAAACACTTCCCCCAGAGAGGCTCACCTGGCACCTACTTGGGGCTGTCATGAGCATTTGATTGGGACGCTAAGCAGAGCTAGTGGGGCACAAACAGGTAAATGCAGGCAAGCCAGGCTGTGCTTGGCCCAGTCCCAAGAGCTGTCTTTGCCACTGCTGCCTCCCCTTCGCTCTACCTCGAGGCACCCAGAAAGCCACCTTGGAGCAGCAAGAAGGCAGCAGGGGCAGCAGCTTCAGGCACTCCAGGGTCTGAAAGAGCATCTTTTCCACTGGGGACTTAGCTAGGACTACAAGTCCCAGGAGCCTGGTCTAGGACTACAAGTCCCAGGGTCCCTGGTGGGGAAATGTAGCCCCATAAGCCATTTTCAGCAGGGAGACAGTCCCATGGGGTCCTAAGTCCAGTCTGCAATGGGGCGAAGGTGCTTCACCTTACCCTGGAGTATCTACAGTTGCTGACTGTGCACTGCCACTGCCGCCTTCCTCATACTCCGCAGCCAGTTTCTAGGTGCTTGGGGTTGGGAGGAAAGAAGGCAGCAGGAGAGACAGAAGCAGGCGCTCTTCGAGAGCTTTGCAAGCAACCAGACTGGTCATTCACAAAGCCTTGACTGACGTGTGAGTGGTGAGTGGGGATTTCTGTGTGTGAACTTGTGACATGCACAAATTCACAAGCACTTTCAGGGCAAACAAAGGGATGCCTCCCCACACCTACCTTCCTGCCTTCTTAATTTCCGCGGGCCTCTTAGGATATCATCTGAATTGATGGGATTCTGTTAACACCTTTTACTGTTTTTGCTGTTTCTTAAGATGAGAACTTTGGGCTCAATTTTTTTGACAGCTACAAATGGAGGTGGTGAAAATCAGAGGGCGACACTTGGGTTCAGACTTATTGTTAACTTATTTTAATTTTCTCTTTTGATACTTTGGTTTTATTGTTCTGGTGGTTTTAATAGCATCTATGCACCAGCAGAAGTACCAAAGGGCTGAATGCAAACCTTTTAAACCAACACGAATAAACATGCAATGCAAAACATGTGGCATGATGTCATCCCACTGGGACCTTCCCTATCCCACAAGCCGCAGCCAACGAAGTGATGTGGAGGTTGGGAATCTCAACCCATAATGATGTCGCATCGGTCTTTTTTGCATTGCTAAACACAGGAGAAGATGCAGAATGGCTGGGTTCAGTGGTGGCATGCAGCTCCTGTCTCTTATTAAAAGAAAGAAAGAAAGAAAGAAAGAAAGAAAGAAAGAAAGAAAGAAAGAAAGAAAGAAAGAAAGAAAGAAATCCAGTTCTAGGTCCTAGCCTCAACTAAAAGCATGCAAGAGTGGTCAAGGAAGGCACCAAGTAGGGTTGGCTTTAGGGATGGGAGATCTGGGCAGTTGCCTGAAGGGGGCTCCAGGTTGAGCTTGGTGGTTCAGTGTTTGCTGAGCAAACTATCTGCACTGAGCCAGGAAGAAAAAGAAGCAGAACCAGGATAGAACTTTCTCTGCCTAATTTCTGAGAGAGAGAGAGAGAGAGAGAGAGAGAGAGAGAGAGAGTGCCAGGGTGGAAAAGAAGAAAAGGAAATACCTGAAAGGAGGTGTAAGAAAATCAAATTATATGGATGTTTAAATATCCCTTGTCTACGATGGTATGCCCAGCAGAGGAGCCTTGTGACATATTGTTCAGTTCTTCGTCCGTTTGCCCACTTGACACACAAAGAAGACAGACAGACCCAAAATTTAAAACACAAGCACATAATTTATTAGTATTATACAGGCACATAGTTATGCCAATATAGTTAAGATGAAGAGTGTTTTCAACATTCTGCCATTATAAGCCCTGAAGATTCTATTGCATAGAAAATCAAAAGTGTCCATCCAATCCCCATGACACTTTGCACACATCAACTAGGGTACAAGAGACAAATTTGGTCCAAATCTAGATGCTCTCGAAGCAAAGCCTCTGAAGAAGGTCTTAAATCAGACACGTTCATAGGGGGATTAATTCTTACAACAACCATGGAAATTACCAGGAAGCCAGGAAATTTAGGACCAGCAAACGGAGGTACTTTTTCACACAACGCATAATCAACTTGTGGAATTCTCTGCCACAAGATGTGGTGACAGCCAACAACCTGGATGGCTTTAAGAGGGGTTTGGATAACTTCATGGAGGAGAAGTCTATCAATGGCTACCAGTCGGAGGGCTATAGGCCACCTTCAGCCTCAAAGGCAGGATGCCTCTGAGTACCAGTTGCAGGGGAGTAATGGCAGGAGAGAGGGCATGCCCTCAACTCCTGCCTGTAGGCTCCCAGCGGCATCTGGTGGGCCACTGTGCAAAACAGGATGCTGGACTAGATGGGCCTCCTTGGGCCTGATCCAGCAGGGCTGTTCTTAACCATGCAAGGGAGACCAGTATGATTATTATCCCCATGCTGCAGAAGTATGTGTGAGGCTGAAAGAACAGTGGCGGATCCATGGCCATTTAAAAAAATATATTATTTTACGTATATACTTACTTTTACATTTCTATCCTGCTCTTCTTCCAAGGAACCCAGAGTGATGCACTTGGTTATGTTTAGAACCAAGGCCCAGAGTCACCCAGCAAGTATTATGGCTGAATGGAGATTTGAACTCAGGTCTCCCCGGTCCTAGTCCAGCACTCTAACAACTATACCACGCTGGCACTCATGGTTAAGGCCTTTCTGGATCTTCCTCTTCCTCTAGAGGAGACCCATCTGGTGGCAACTGCTGGGCTGCCAAATGTGCACTCCTCCACCTTGCCTGCAGAGCTTCCTGATTGCGCTGGCGCCTGATGCTTGGAGGACTGGGTGAGGCCACCCTTGAGGAGTGCAGAGCGGTTGGTGCAGGCTGAGGAGCCCCTACGATGGGTGTGTGTGTGTGCTTTGAGTCTCTGTGTGTCTCTCCGCAGCAGAGCCAGAGTCTTTGTGGGTTCTGGAAGGAACGGAGGTGTGCATAAGTCTCTGTGCCTCTGGACCTGGTTCTGTTTCTATGGACTCAACCGCAGGTCCCTGACCCTCATCAGGGCTGGCTGGCCATGCAGGAGCTGGATGATCCTCCATGCTGCTGCTGGGGAATGGCTCCCCATCTAACGAGGAGTCCCCTTCCTCTGGTAGGATGCTCAGGGAGTCAGGACTGACTCCAGGGGGGGTCCTGACACAGCAGCTGGGTTGGAGGAATCCCCCTCCTCCCTCATTCAGCCGCTGAGTAGAGCTGCTTGGTAGGGGGGCGTCCTCTGAGGCACAGGAGCGGGGGTGGTGCTTCTACCTTGGTTTTCACTGACATGTGACTGGCATCATGGGCGTAGTGCCTATTGGGCAAACAGGGACAAATGTCCCTGGGCCCTGAAGGTCAGGAGGCCCCCGAGCAGGCCGCCCGCTGCCCCTGCTCTGCCCCCCCACCAGCCCTGCCCCGCTGCCGCTACTTAACTGTTGGCCTCAGGTGGGGGGATGAGCGGCAGCAGTGGTGAGTGCTGTGGCTGCCTGACGGGCCTCTCCGGCCGGCCAAACTGATCACCTGCGCAGTTTGACTATGGATGTCACATGGGCACGCCGTGACATCACGGGCATGCGATGTCTATATTCAAACTGTGCAGGTGCACAGTTTGGCCGGCTGGAGAGGCCCATCAGGCAGCCACAGCACCCACCGCCGCTGCCGCTTGGCTCATCCCCCCCACTGGAGGCCAACAGTTAAGTAGTGGTGGGGCAGGGATGGTGGCGGGGAGATGCTGGCAGGCAGGGACGGTGATGGGGAGATGCTGGTTGCCCTGCCCCTTGCGTCTGATGTCAGATGCAGGGGGCATGGCTTGGAGTACTGGGGGGCACATGTGCTTTGCACACACGATGGGGGGGGCCCTAAACAGACTTTGTCCCCTGGCCCCCAGGGGTCTTGCTACACCCCTGATTGGCATACAAGAGTGCCCACAGCTCCTGAATTAGGGTATGAGGCTTCTCCCTTTATGATGTTGTTATTATTTGTTTGTTTGTTTGTTTGTTTGTTTGTTTGTTTGATTAATTTCTATACCACCCTTCCAAAAATGGCTCAGGGTGGTTTACACAGAGAAATAACAAATAAATAAGATGGATCTCTGTCTCCAAAGGGCTCACAATCTAAAAGAAACATAAGATAGACCCCAGCAACAGTCACTGGTTGGAGAGGGCCAGTTACTCTCCCCCTGCTAAATAAAGAGAATCATCACGTTAAAAGGTGCCTCTATGCCAAGTTAGCATGTTATTGATGGGACTATCCTGTAAAGTGAGGAGCCTCTCATCTGCTGCCTTGGGATGCAATGCTAGTGATGTCTTTATTTAACAAAGGCGAAGGGGCAGCACTTCTGTGATTCCCAGTCCACATGTCCAGTCAGCTGCAGAGGGGGACTGTCGGCTTTCTAGGATAAGTTGTCATTCAGCTTCCTACCAGTGAGGGGGATAGTTTAGAGGGCACGCATGGGCCCTGGTGTTTCACACAGAGGACACATGCATGCCCTTTATTTCTAAACCAGCTCGCACAGTGGTAAGGGATTTCGTGGCTTTTCTCCTTCTCGTCCAAGCGAGGAGAGAAGCTATGGAGTCCCTTATCGTTGCACAAGCCAGCAAGGAGCAACAGGAAGGGAGCATGTGGCAGGAGGAGGGCCGTTGGGGGCCCGCTGTTACTGCCCTCGTGGTCTTGTGGGGCCCGCACATAAGTAGCAACACTCAGAAAGGGGCCGCCGAGCAGCAAGATTTTTCTAAACTCCCTTCAAATATCCAGTTAGGTATCTGGGCTCTTGTAGAATGAATGGCTCAGCCCCAGCCTCCTTCCCACTCGCTCATTTGTGCTGCTAAGGAGCCCCACGTTCTTCTCCCTTCAAGAGCCCTGCAGAGCCCTCCTTGCAGGCCACAGCTAAGGCTGACTTTTTTTTAAAAAAAGCTTGGCATGGGGAGAGAACCAACAGGGCTCTGGCCGGCAGCCACCATGGGCTGGCCGCAAGTCGACCTTCTCAACCTCTGGGGCCCGGCCGTGTGGCGCAAGAGGAGATCAGGTGGGCCACGAGTGAGAGGGCCACAGCCTGGCCGCAACCTGCTCTCAGCCCAGTTGTGCACTCACCTTGGCTGCCCGGCCTACGCAGCGCAGGCCGGCAGTGCAATGCAGCCACCCGCTGCCCCCAGGGATATTTTTGAGGGAATTTGGAATATGCGGAATTTGGAACATGTGGAAGAGAGATCGGGGTGGGCTGGCAGGGCCCCCGCTGTGTGTTTTGCCCCGTAATGGTCCTCCAGCTGCGGCAGCACAGCGTGGGCCAGCACTGCAGCCATTGGGAGACATGTGGACATGTAGGCCCCCAGTGGGGATGGCTGGAGCCCCGCTCCCCCCATGGAGGGCCAGACCTCGAACCAGAAGTCCGGTCCAAAGAGCAACCCTGTGTTGGGGGCAGGGGGTTAAGGCCCCAGATAACATTTTAAGAACTGGATGAGTATGGCCTTTCCTGAGGAACAGAGAGCGATGTTGCGCACGCCATCTGTTAATCTTCTGGTTATTCTTTGTGTACAGTCATATACACAATCACACAATAAGAAAACAAGATAAGAGCCCCTGGTGGCGCAGTGGTAAAACTGCCGCCCTGTAACCAGAAGGTTGCAAGTTCAATCCTGACCAAGGGCTCAAGGTTGACTCATCCTTCCGAGGTCGGTAAAATGAGTACCCAGACTGTTGGGGGGCAATATGCTAAATCATTGTAAACCGCTTAGAGAGCTTCCAGCTATAGAGCGGTATATAAATGTAAGTGCTATTGCTATTCTCCTTTTCCCCATACACCAGCTATATGCTGCAATATTTTGTTGTGGGTCCATACTCGTATTTAACAGTTATCAGCATGCCACTCCAACTAAATTTTAAAACTCAAGTGCTATTTTCTGAGAATGGCTTTCTGGTGTAAAATATATGACAGGTTATAACCCACCCACCCACCCCACACACACACACTGGGCGACCTTTTTGCACTTCTAATTCTCCTGCCTCCCTCACAGCCAACACAAAATCCACCACAGAAGAAAAGACTGAGGTAACATTTTTGGAAATTGTATTTCCCCTGCACACATAGGAGGATCTATTTATACCCCCCTTGCTCAGCAGAAGTCAAGACCTGAAAGGCGAGAGACGGGAGAAATAAAGGACATGGCTGTGTAAATGTACCACATGATGTACTGCTCTGCCTTCCCTTTCTAAACACCTTGAAGTTATGAGACATGAACTATGAAATTAGAGAATAGATAATGATACTGCTCTGGCAATAAGAAAACCAGAGCAGGGCTTGATTGCAAATCACTGTTTACATGAGTTTCTAGACTCTCTTAGTGGCATATTTATTGCTAGCGGTAGGAACTTGGACCCGCACGCTACACTCTCTTCCGCCTAAAAATAGCTTGCCAGGCTATTTCTGTCGCAGAGTACAGAACGAAGGAAACCTTTGTTCGGCAATTTTCTTTTGAACACTCCATGCAACCAGGACACTTTATTTAGAACAGTAAAAACAGAAAGTATTATGTTGCATGGAGATCTCTTTTGCCAGTGTTTAAAGGGCTGCTTAGCATATCTCAGGGAACAGGTAATGGCTGCAAGTGTGTGAGCTGCATGAGCCAGGAAGGAAAACTCTTATCTCCTCAGCTGTTAACTCTTTAGAGTCGTGCAATGGTCCTCCGGCTGCAGCAGCACAATGTGGGCCAGTGCTGTTCCGAACCTGTGGCCCTCCAGATGTTGCTGAACTACAACTCCCATTATCCCCAGCTACAAATGTGGCTGGGGATGATGGGAGTTGTAGTTCAGCAACATCCAGAGGGCCACAGGTTGGGAACCACAAGGATAGAGTGTTAGGCTAGGACTGGGGGTGGCCTGTGTTCAAATCTCCATTCAGCTATGAAACTCACTGTGTGACTCTGGGCCAGTCACTTTTCTCTCAGCCTAACCTACTTCACAGGGTTGTTGTGAGGAGAACCATAAGTATGTAGTACACCACTCTGGGCTCCTTGGAGGTAGAGCGGGATATAAAATGTAAATAATAATAATAATAATAATAATAATAATAATAATAATGAGGAGGAGGAGGAGGTTATCATTTACAAGCTGTTGCCCCTGAGACCCTGTTAACTTCTGCTGTAATGGGAGTGAGTTAGTTCCTGAAATACTCTGCTATATAAGTAACTACCCCCAACAGAAGCAAGGGCTTGCCGAGGTCACAAGCCCAGTGCCCAGCCTGCTGCTTGGATCGTGGAATACGCCCCTGACCTTGGTTTTAACTGGCAGGCAAACAGGATCCCGCACAGCACCCCAATGAATGTAGGGGGCTTCTCCTACCCTAACTATGATTTTGTGAACTGCTTCATAGCTTGTTTGCTATCTATTATATTAATTCTCCTGGGTGTGCCTTGGAATGTGCGGCCCAGAGCCCAGCTGATTGGCTGGGCAGCGGACGCGCCTGATTGGCTGAGGCGCACCCAGGAGGATTGGTTGCCTCGGCAGTGGCCCAGCCGTGGAGGCAAGGCCCAGGAGGGGGGAAAGAAAGTGGCGGGGGGCAGAAGTGGCAGTGGGGAGGAGAGGTGGCTGGGCCTGGAAGCAGAGACTGGGGCAGAAGGGCGGGCGGGGGAGGTAACCGCCCCCCCAAAGAGCGCACAGATGCTCTGTGCAGGGTCGGCTAGTTTATTATGGTTTTCCCTGCCACGGCCTGTCACAATGACATCTCTGTGCAACGTGGCAATGTGATAATGTGCCATGGCAGGCCAGTTGCCCAGATGCAGCTGGCAGTGGCAGAAGCAGCAGGCAGCTGGGCAGGAGACAGGGATAGGGAGTGCCCACTCACCCAACAAGAAGTGTGTGCACCCATCCAGAAGGTGGGGGCCCCTGTGCAGGTGGCACATGACCCAGGCGTGGCACCCTAGGCGACTGCCTAGTTCTCCTAGTGGAGGGGTGTCAGGCGGGCTCTGCAGGATTGCCAGCTCTGACAGAAGCTATTCCCGGAGATTTCCACCTGCAAGTCTCCCCCCGACGCGCGCAAGTCTCAAACCATTAAAATCTCCAAGATGGTCCTTCAGAGTCACCTGGAGTATTCCCAGATGGGGCTTCTATCTATCTATCTATCTATCTATCTATCTATCTATCTATCTATCTATCTATCTAATCTATCATGTTTTTATATTGCCTGATATGTACATCTCTAGGCAATGTACAAAATTTAAAATAATATTTAAAAGTCAACACAGATTAAAATACATGAGTCACAATAAAAATTTCATAAAACAGTTATTAAAATAAGTTTAAAAATTCTTAAAAATTAATTCTAATTAAGAGCCTGTGAAAACAGGAGGGTCTTGAGGGTCTTCCTGAAAACAAACAGAGAAGGAGATGCTCTTATTTCAGTGGGGAGTATATTCCAAAGCCCTGGGGCAGCCACAGAGAAAGCCCGGTCCTGGGTTGCCACCAAACAAGTTGGTGGCAAACATAACCGGACCTCTCCAGAAGATGGTAACAGGCGGCAGGGTTTATGACTAAGGAGATGCTCTCTTAAATACCCTCGACCCAAGCCATTAGGGGCTTTATAGGTAATAACCAGCATTTTGTATTTCACCCAGAAACGTATCAGCAGCCAGTGCAGTTCTTTCAAAACCTGTGTTATATGGTCCCTTCACGTTGTCCCAGAGATCAATCTGGCTGCTGCATTCTGTATCAATTGTAGTTTCAGGACTACATACAAAGGCAGCCCCATATAGAGTGCATTACAGTAGTCAAGCCTGGAGGCTACCAGCATATGTACCACTGCATTAAGGTCATTTACTTCTAGAAATGGATGTAGCTCACCTATCAGCCAAAGCTGATAAAAAGCGCTCCTGGCCACTGCCTCAACCTGAGAAACCAGAGAGAGCTTTGGGTCCAGGAGCACTCCCAAGCTACGTTCCTGATCTTTCAGAGGGAGTGTAACCCCATCCAGAACAGGCAGATCTAAACCATCTCTTGGGTCCCGGCCCTCCACAGTCAGTATCTCCGCCTTATCTGGAGTTATTGCCAGCTCCTGGAGACAGTTGATCAATCCAGGATGACTCAGGACTGGGAAGCCTACCTGTTTGGTAGGCCCAAACTGGCAGTGCTTAACTTATATACTTCCACTGCCCCGGTCTGAGTGATGACAAGGCAGGAGGGAATCTTTCCCCAAAGGCCTTTAATCCTTTCATGAAGAAAAGAAAGTTCCCTCCATGGATTTTAGTTCGCTTAAAAAAACCCCAGCTCTCTAAGCCACACTCTGCTCGCTTCAGCGGCCAACTGGCAACTGGAGCTGGGGGAACCAGGCTGTTTCTCTCAGTGGCACATTTTGTCCTGTCCTCAAGTTCCAGTTGGGTTTTCAGGAGGCCAAGGAGTGGCAGGGTGGTAGCTTGTGGTTCCATTGATCAAAGCTACACTGTGAATAATCCTTCTGGGCCTCACGCCAAGCACCCAGCTGAAAGGAGCCCATTGATACCTGGTGAGGATAATCTGTCATTTTGGAGTTGTAATCCATTTTCCTCTTCTAGTTCAACTGGAGAGCGGCGGCATCTCAGGTGTGACATGTTAAAACAGCTCAGAAGAGACTCTAACAAGACTTCAGCAAAGTTTTGGGGGATGTTTTTTGATTTTTCATAGGAGCAGAGAAGCAACAGAATCTGCCTTATACTGAGTCAGGCCAATACGCCATCCTGGCAATGGCTCTCCCAGGTTACAGGCAGGAGTCTTTCCAAACCCTAGCTGGGGGTGCTCCAGGGAGGGAACCTGGGACATTCTGCATGCAAGCATACTGTTGCTCTTCCTCTGAACTATGGCCCCATCCCCTAAGGAGAATAGTATACAGGGCTCACATGTAATCTCCCATCCAAATGCAAACCAAGACAGACCTTTCTTAGGAAAGGGGGCAATTCATGCTCACTCCCACAAGAGTTGAAGCAAAGAGAAGAGAGAAGAAGAGAGAAGAGGAAGAAGAAGAGAGAAGGAGAAGGAGAAGGAGAAGACCAGCAGCAAGGTGGATGGACTCGATTACGACAGCAATGAATGCACCACTGAGAGGCCTTAAAGGCCAAGTTGAAGACAGATCCTCCTGGAGAGCATCTATCTATGTGGTTGCTAAGAGTCGACACTGACTTGATGGCACTTAATCAATCAATCAGTCACCACAAGACCAGCTCTCCAGACCAGCTCACCTCCTTTCTTTACCTATCCTTCTCCTTGAGGCCGCCACAGTACTTTCAGTTTCCTTCAGAGCAGGGCTGCACAAATTTAGCCCTCCTGCAGATGTTGGCATACAACTCCCATCATCGCCGACTATTGGCTGCTGTGGCTGGGGATGATGGGAGTTGTAGTCCATCAGCAGTGGGAGGGCCAAAGTTGGGCAGCCCTGCTTCAGAATGAAACATGCAACCCCCTCCTCAAGAATCTTATCAACATTCTTTTAAAAATTTCCCCTTAAATTCCTACCAGTGGAAAAAAAGGTGACAAAGACGTCAGTGGAATCCTCCTAATCCACCTTAAATTTGGCTTCAGGAAAAAATGGGTGCCACCTTAGGGATGCCAAAACCACCCTGAGAAGTTCTACTTATTGTTCTCTTACAGACATCTCATCTCAGGAGACCAATCAAATTCACCTCGGATTTTACTTTAGGCAAAATGCAATGGCAGCATTAAAATGAGAGCACAAGGAGAGCTCAGGAGGACACCCCTTCAGCTTTTGCAGATGGCTCTGTGTGTGTGTGTGTGTGTGTGTGTGTGTGTAAATGCTGTTTCTGAGATCCATTTCCTCCTTGGGTATTTTGCTCTTGGCTGCCCCAATTTTATATATATATACACACCCACAAATAAAAATATATAAAATACCCACAAGGAGGAAATGGATCTCAGAAACAGCATTTTCACGAGTGCCAACCAGATGCCTCTGTTCTTGCATTTTCATCCCATCTTTCCTGCCAGGAACTCAAGGTAGCATATATGATGCTTCTCCTTTCCCACTTGATCCTCCTCACCACAACCTTGTGAGGCAGGGAAAGCAGAGACTGGCTTCACTGTCACAAATGCAATGCAATACAGATGCATGTGTATTCAATGCACAACATACACAATGGGAAACTTAATTTAAATGGATGGTTTAAACTGGTTCAAGCGTATTGCTCCGGCTGAGATGAAATGCCTCCCCTCAGTTTCACCACTCCAGTTCCTGACAGTGAAATTGGGGGGAGATGTCAGCAGTTGGGATGGGGTTGTAGTAGCTCAGTGGTAGCGCATCTGCTTTGCCTGCGGAAGGTCTCAGGTTCAATCCCTAGCAGCATCTCCAGGCAGAGCTGAGAAAGATGCCTGCCTGAAACCTTGGAGATGGTGAGCTGGGGCATCGTTTTGGTACAACCTTCCTTGCCTCAGCTCCCTCAGATTTGATGCTGGCAGGAAATTCTCACAGGATAAATGAGAACTTTCTGTACCGTACCTGCTGCTGGTGTCCACAGTCATCCCTTCTTTTCTTCCAGGACATCAGTAGTAGATCTTCTCTGCCATGTGTGGGCACAACAGAGTCTTGGGTGTGACCTGGGGCATATACTCCATTCACGCAGTCAACGCACTAACAGCCAACTCAGGAGCATTAATACAATTTTGCAGACATCTTCAAAGAACATGGACCACCTGCTCCTGAGGAGCCATCAAGGGTCCCTCGCCTGTAGCCCTGCCACCCTGCCCAGCCCCCACTCCCCTCCATTGCTATGTGGGGGCTGGCACGAGCCCTTCGGTGTCACCGCCCTGCATTGCCGCCATCTCACCTCTGCCTCCACCGCCTGCTTCCTCCGCCACGGCCACCATTACTTGTCCAGCTCTTGTGGTGGCAAGCCAGGGGATGCAATGTCTCCTCACTTGCTTGCACGAGATCGGAAACATCCCACCTACCCGTTTTCCTCTCCAAGAGCCAGCTGGGTAATGGCGGTGAAGGGCTGCAGACAGTGGCAGGAGCAAGAGGCGAGAGGAGGAGGCAAGCGGCAGTGGCGGGAGGAGGCGGTGCAAAGGGGGCTAGTGCTGATCCTACATAAAAATGGTGGTGAGTCGTGGGGGGATAGGGGGCAGAACGGCCTTATTATCCCACTGGCCCAATTGGCTCGACCAGTGTCTTATGTGAATCAAGTGGACAGGATAACCGAGAATACGTCCCAATACATGAGGGTCCTGTACCAGTAAGGTGGGAGCCTCCACAGCAGACATGACAGTGCAGAAACAGTTTCCCCCAAGGTGGGAAGCTTGGAAACCATAGTTATGGATGTCTTGGAGCCAAACTGGGAGGCCTGGCTTGGATTGCAACATCCTTCCCAACTTACGAAACAAAACTGTTTCCAAACCCCTTGGACCTCTTCCTGGTAACAACAACAAAAGCTACGCGGATTAAGGATCCTCAGGAAAAGATGCCAGCGAGTTGCACAAAACCAGCCCTTCCATCATGACTGACATGCTTGTTATTAATGGCAGGTGCGAGGAAGTTAAGCACAGGCTGTACACAGATCTTTATCCGTTGCTATTCTTCAGCAAATTGGCAGAGACACATCACTGCACGCTGGGCAGGAGACAGAGAGAAATTAGACGTGAGCCCCTCCCAGCTTCGGGTTTCTGAAGAATACAGATGTGGCCTTAGTTGATGAGAACTACAGAGAGAGGCCAGGGAAGGAGATACATCAACAATGAAGGCTATTGCCATATAAGGCAAAGAAAATTATGCGCTTGCCAGGAGAAAACAGGTTCAGACAGAAGGGAAGATCATGGGTTCGGCACATTAGAACAGTGGCTGCTGAGTGGTGCTGGGATGAAAAATGGATGAGGGAACAAGGCCAAGAGGAAGTCAGATCAGCCAAGGAACAGATCTGAAGGCATATGGGCAGCAGTGTGCAACCTCACCCCCAAATTCAAATTGTGCATATAATTTCTGTTTGGGTCAACTTCACTTTCCTCTCCTAAGGGAAAGCTGAGTTATGCAGGAAAAGCCCCTAAACCAGGGGCAATCTCCCAGGTTCCCTTGCTCCTCCTATCTTGCACAGCTCATAAAATTATGAGATTAATCAAGGAAATATTTATTACATGGGAAGGCAAAATTATCCAGTTAGAGCAGAGCTAAAATAGGGGGTAATTTTATGCAAAAAAAAAACCACTCCCCAAAGTGTAAAAAGCTATCCTTCAGCAATTTTTCAGTGAGGGATGCAAGAAGAAGATAAAGCATTAACAGCAAGATAGCTGTACTCTTCCCTTCCCATCGCCAATTCAGAGTGAGGGTATTGTGATATAGGAAGCATTGCCCTCCCTCCAGATTGGCTTTGAAACATCAGCTACACTAGATCACCACACAGCCAATTTGGGGTGAAGGCAAGAACCACTGCGCTCTCTCTCTGAACTGGCTTTTTTATATTCTCATATACCAAAATCTGATTGGCTATATGGCACTGTGATGTAATCATCCCGGATTACATAACCAGAAAGTAGCTAGCAAGAAGATCATAAAATGGAACAATGGCACTCAGTGAGCTGCCAAGAGGGGTAGCAAATTAATTTGCGGGGGGGGGGGGGTGAGGAAGAAGTTCGAGAACCTGGGACCTTCTGTGTACAAAAGCTGTAGGTGAGCTAAGGCCCTTTTCCTAACAACTCTGTCTACCAGCATAGAGTATCAGCAGAAATGCTCTTGCTGATGTGGGATAAAATCCCTAGAGAAAGATATTTGAGTATACAACTGCCTCTGAGGAAGAGCACTTTAATGCTTGAAACGTGTCAGGCAATTATTTAATAAACTATATATATCCATATTTATTCAGAATCTTTGGGAATCCCCCCCACCCCGGCCCAGCTAGTGTCTCGGATTTTTGGTGCTGCATCATTTTTCTCCCCCGCCTCTTTCTTTACTTGACAATACCTATTTCCTGCCCCATGTGAGAGCATCGGTGCTGTGCTACTCCGGTCCTCGGCATCAGCACTGGCACTTCCCACTGAGCACTCGCACTTCCTTGGCCCTTCTCTTAACCCATACACAGGCATATACAGGTTTGTTTGATTAAAACACCCCCAATTAATACACTCGGATTAATTCATTTGGATGACAGACTGTCATAATACATTAACATTTTCATTTTTATCTATACTTCCATCAGGGTTGAAGCAGCAGGGTGTACGAGATGGACACCTCTGAGGGGGGTGGGGGTGGGAAATCCTTTTTAAAAGTTGCCAGGTATGTTTAAATAACTAATCGGCCCAATAAAAGAGTTCATTTGGCATAATCTGCTTCTCGTGCTGAGGGACCAGGAGGCTCCAAACGCTCTGATCCGCATAAGATGTGATGAATGATCTTAATAAATGAGGGTAGATTTTGATCTTTTAATTGAAGTGTTCTCCACATGCAGCTCCCCCCACCCCCCGCACCTCCCAGACTTCCACCCAGCCTCTCCTCACGGAGCAGCTATCAGAATCATGCCACTGGTCCTGCACGCACACATAAGCTCGGAATTAATGAGGGCAAAGTCACGGTGCTTCTTTAATTCACAGAAGTGACACTGAAGCTGTGAGTAATGGGCCTTGGTGCTGCCAGAGCCCTCTCCACGGAGCCCCACATAGACACATTCCATTAAGAAGCCACTCCATCAAAGTTCCCAAGAGGAGCCACTCCAGCGCATTTTTCAGAAGGATGGCACCGAGGGGCGGGAGCTGCCTTATGATCGATGCCTGATATGATGCGCAAAGCTAAACACCAAGGACCGATCAGAAAAACATGCCAACAGCAATGGAAAGTGCTCGCTTTGATTCCAAGCAAACACTGGAAGGAGGCCTCCAATGCAGAGGCGGATTCACAGCTGCTCGGATCATCTCAGAAGAGGCATGCCCTCTTCACTCTCAGAAGAGAATGCCTCTTCCAGGACTGGGGTTGGGACTGTAGCTCAGTGGCTGAGCATCTGCTTTGCATAGAGAAGGTCCCAAGTTCAATCCCCGGGTTCTCCAGGTAGGGCTGGGAAAGACACCTGCCTGAAACCCAAGAAAGCTGTCAGTCAGTGTAGACAATCTTGGGCTAGATGGACCAGTGGTCAGACTGGATAGCAGCTTCATGTGTTTGTATGTAACATAACCTGGCCGGTTTATGAGAGAGGACCAAAAATAGGCCTCTTGGACTAACTGACCTATTCTGGGATGGGTGTCTAATTGGGTACTCTGAGGCTTGAAAATCTCGCAATCAAAAGGTATGCGGTGAGGCATGCATGGAGTACGTTGGCCTGATTGTTGGCAGTGTGTCTCTCTGGTTCTTTGTATTATAATGTGCCAAGGGATCTTGTGGTCGAGATGGAACCTTTGGCAGCGAGCTTCTACCCTGACATCTCGAGGTAGGGCTGTGAAAGACTCCTGTCTGAAACCCTGGAGAGCCGTGCCACTGTTAGACAATACTGAGCTAGATGGACCAATGGTCTGACTCCGTATAAGGCAGCTTCCTATGTTCCCAAGACCTGTGGTGGCATAAGTCATATTCACACATTATGTTCAATCTGTGTACAATGTACTCATGTACAGATCTATATGCACATAGAGTTATCCACACATTATGTCCAACATACATACATACATACATACATACATACATACATACGCTTCCTAACTGTATGTTGCATTTGAGGGGGGGCATGCATCCTGATTCAGCTTTAAAATGAATGCATGTGCAATCATTCACACACACACATAGATGTGTATTGCACACCTGTGCAATATAAAAGGCCAGTTCACATGATCAACATCAGGGCAGGAGTCCCCTACCCTGATTTGGGCGCATTCCCAATTTTTGATCATGCACAGAGGCCACATGTGTGCTGGTGTGACATGCAGGCTGCTGGGGGAGAGCGCCAGTCCGGGACAGGCAGCAAGTGGAGGAGGAAAAGGCATGGACCTGCTCACATGAAAGGGGCTGGGTAAGCCCTCGATTTTAAAGGGATTGTGCCGTGATTTGGAAGCCGAATCGCATCGAAATCAAATCAAATGAATGAATGAATTTTGGCACATCCCTAATCTAAACACAAAGAAACGTTTCCTCTTCCAGGTGATTGTTTTAGTCATATACAAATCTATTGAGATTTAAGTGGTAAAAACTCTGATTTATTCCCTCACATGACTGTGCTAGAATGCTTTTAGCAACTTTTATTTTATTTATTTATTTATTTATTTGATTTATATACCGCCCTTCCAATAATGGCTCAGGGCGGTTTACAATTAAAACAAACTTGTAAAACAATGAAAAGCTAAAACAAATTAAAAACAATAACACAACAATTAACAATTTAAAAGCATTTTAAAACAAGAATTAAACGTTGTCCCCAGACCCCAGCTCAAGAAGACACGTAGACTTAATATGGATGAAAAGGGCCACAACTTTATTAACTATTACACAGGCATGGCAGACTGGAACACCAGGTGATTAATCACCCTTAGAGAACAGTGCGGGCCAATAGAAGCAGGTCAGAACTCTGAAGTCCTACCCATCACCCTACTGGGTGACACACCCTGGCTCAGGAATGGGCAGGTACGCCCCACTCAATTCCTTCAAAGCCAACCCCCTCTTCTGTCAGAGAGGATCTGGATACTTCTAGGCATTCGTCCACCCCGGACCGCGCAGCCCAAAGGTTGGAGAAGTCCTGAAGCAGGTTTCATGGCAATCATTTTCCCCGTGCCGCACAGGCCACAAAGGAGCGATTAACCAATCACCCTTTTACATATCCAAGGGTGCTCACCGATAGTCTAACCCTCAAATTACCACCCCGCCCGCACTGTTACTGCCATTGTGGCCAACCTAACTCTAACTACGCACCCAGAACACAGAACGGAGTAGGCGAAAAAAAACCCAACAGTAGCCAATGCGTTGGGAGCAAAAAATTCCTACTCGGCCCCTTCAGGCGACCAGTCGCTAGACCCGCTCTGTACCGGGGAGGAAGGGAGGGAGGAAAGAACTCCTTCTCCTGCGACTGCCTGGCCCCAACTGAAAAAAGAATGGGGCGGGGATCGGCCGATCCTGGCCGAAACCCCGCCCCTTGACCAAAAGGGCCAATCGGAACCCTTCTTGGGCCTCATGCAGAGAAGGCTGGGACAAACTCCCTCCCCTCTGCACAAGGCCAAGGTGGGGGGGGGAGTTAAGTAATTAAAACCCCTAAATCAAGTTAAAATTTAAAAATTTAAAAATTTAAAAACCCTAAAAACCCTGAACTTTCTTTCCAATTTAATTATATATGTTGTGAGTTAATCAGAGTTCGTGCAGAAACATTCGCCACTCACTCTGCACACTGAATCAGCATCTATTTTTCCAGCAGAAGTTCCAGCTTCCTCCCCCTACCTTCAGAACTGATATTGCCCAGAGAATAAGGCTCTACTTATTCTCAATAACTACTTAAATGTTACACACAAACAGAAGCCCAAGAGCGGCTCCCCCCATTTTAGAAAAATAGTATTGGGAGGGAGCAAGTGGAAAAACAGCAAAGGGGGTGGTGCTTAACTCTTAACTCCAAATCACATCTGCCCCCAAGTTGCTTCTGGCCCCCTTGGGGCTTCAGTGCATACCTGAAAGAAACCTCATTGGCGGAGGTGGTGATGGACCACTCTAGCCAGCTCACAAGAGGTGAAAAAAAAGGGACCAATAAAGACAAGATTAGTAACAGCATGGCAGCTCTACTCCTTCCTTCCCATCAGCCATCTAGAGTGAAGGCAATGTGATACAGGTAGCATTGCCCTCACATGAATTAGCCAAATGAATAAGTGTCAGCCAGAATCCATTATTGGACTAGCTTCTACAGGTACAAAAGCAAACAGATTTATGCATGACACAGAACTCTTCATCAAGGTGTGCAAAGTTGTACAGAACTTACTCTTCCAACCTGCTCGATTCACAGTCCATTTAGGAGGGCTGCAGCCCAGGAATTCTGTGCAGCTCCAAAGCTGTAAGTCTAAAATGAAGGATTTCAAAGAGGCTTTTGCAGAAGCCATTCTCAGCAGATAGCACTCAAAACACTTTGGCCCAGCATAATGGACCATAAAAGTGTCCAGATCTATTGACCTTTTCTCCAATTATTGCTGCACACAGCCAACATCTTTCCTCTCTTTAACCTGATCACACCAGTTAGGTGTGATTAATGGAATAAAACAAAGTGGTAACAGCAAAATCTACTGAAAAGCGAACCTCTGTCCAAGTGTCTCAGTCAGTTCTAGGCAGAGTCTCCATTATAAGCCACCCGTGCCTTATTTCACCCAAGGGTAAAATACCCTGACCTCAGGAAAAGATGTCGTGGAAAAATGGCTTTCCATCCTCCCAACCGCAGGAGAACAGCGAAGAAACATCTTGCAGCTGCTTGTATTTGTGGCGATATTGCAAAACAGTAAAGTATTGTTCCCACAAGATTACCTGAAGGCAAGGGGTGTAATGTGGCCCAGAGCCCGATGAGATAATTACACTGAAGACCAGAATTTGGAATTACTTCAAAAGCACCTATTCTAGCCTGTCAGGTATATTCTAACACAGGGGTTCCCAACCGTGTGGGTCCCCGGATGTTGCTGCTAGGATGACTCCAAGGAGTTGGAATTGGTAGTGGGCATTTCCCCAAATCCACCCACCCACCAGCCGGGAACTTCACAGCAAAGTGTCAGACAATACAGTCACCGTATATTATGGCCCGATAGCTTGAATTAATTTTTTTCAGAGGCCTCATTTGTTTAAAGAAGCCTCATTCACTCACTCCTCTACCCCAGAACAAGCAGTAGAAGCCAGTGCATGCAGGTAAATCAGAGACTCATTCAAAGCTCTCCCTGGTTTCTCAGGTTGCGCCAGTGGCCAGGAGTAAATGACCTTAAAACAGTGATACATATGCTGGTAACCTCCAGGCTTAACTACTGTAATGCATTCTGTGTGGGGCTGCCTTTGTACATAGTCTGGAAACTACAATTGGTACAGAATGCGGCAGCCAGGTTGGTCTCTGGGACAAAATGAAGGGACCTCATAACACCGGTTTTGAAAGAACTGTACTGGCTGTTGATATGTTTCCGGGTGAAATACAAAGTGCTGGTTCTTACCTATAAAGCCCTTAACAGCTTAGTTCCAGGCTATTTAAGAGACTGCCTCCTTTGTCATATACCCTGCTGTCTGTTCTTCTGGAGAGATCCAGTTACGGATGCTACCAGCTCGTTTGGTGGCGACCCAGGACTGGGCCTTCTCTGTGGCTGCCCCAGGGCTCTAGAATATGCTCCCTACTGAAATAGGAGCAGCTCCTTCTCTGTTTGTTTTCAGGAAGAACTTCAAGGCTCTCCTGTTTTTACAGGCTTTTAATTAGAATTAATTTTTAATAATTTTAAAACTTGTTTTAATATTTGTTTTATTCTATTGTTTTCATTATGCATTCTAATTTGTAACTTTTAAATATTTTAAATTTTTTACACCACCTAGAGATGTACATATCAGGCGGTATAGAAATATGATAAATAAATAATAAAATAAGTATTTAATGGATAGCAAAATCCTCATTCCCTTAACGACCTTTTTTGTCACGCTTTGGCTCCTCCCAACTTGCAGTTCTAGAGCCACTCCTGTGTTGTTGGATGACAACTCCCATCATCCCCAGTGACAATGGCCAAATACCATTGTGGCTGCTGGGCATTATGGGAGTTGTCTTCTAACAATATCTGAGGACCCAAGGTGGGGAAACCTCCTTCTGATGCATTCAAATGGCATCAAGGTTTACGTTATGCAAATACCAAGCAGGCCTCCATAAGAAGGGCAGCGCAGTTGCTAGGGGAGACATAGGCTCCTCCTCCAAACTCCACTCACCAAGGTTTTGTATGTTCCTGACGGGTCATGGAATGATGCTCTCCTCTCCTGTGCTCATCCCTGTAGACCCATTCACATATTATGTTCAACTTTCGTACAGCAAGTGGACAGTGGACACAGGGACAGATCTGCACACAGTTACAGTCATTCACATGTTATGCTACCAAAGTGCCTTTCCTGTCTGTGCCATGCATTTGAAGGGCCTGTATCCAGGTTCACTTTTAAAATGAACACAGGTACAGTCATTCACACAAACGCGTGTTCGAGTGTACAGCTATCTGTACACATGTACAGCATAATGTCTGAATTGGGCTACAGTGTGGCATGTATCTCCCAACTCCTACATACATGTATTGATTGGCAGTGGCACGGACCAATGGTTACAGGCTCCGGAGTCCTTACGGGCTCTGAAAGTGTGCCAGCAGCTCTTTCTCTCCCCCCCGCCCCTTTTTCTTAGCCTGTCTTTCCCTCTGCCAAAGGACATGGCAGAATACTGCTAGTCACACTGTGTTGCACCTGCAGAGATTCAAACAATAGCCAGCCAGGAGGCCACCATATTACCTCTGAAGCCAGTGACCTCTATCCAGAGCCAAGGTAGTGGTGAAGCCAGAACTCAGCACAGCACGGGATACTATACCATATCCATATGGCCTAAATAGCATGCCTGTTAAGAGAATGGCCCTTCCCAGCCACAATTTCCTGGCATTTCAGAGCTTGAGTGAACATGGAAAACCTGTAGCACAACATGTCAACCCCAAAGGTTTCTTGTTGGTGGAATCTGATTACGTCTTGGGAAGGCAAACTTGAAATTGAAACTGTGAAACTCAATGGGGGTGCGGGGGGAGAAGGTAAGAAATATGATGCTCAATAAGGAATAACATACCATTTAGAAGGGTAAGCTTTTCATGTACAACATCATATGCCTATAACTGACTCCTATATTAAGTGAAAAATTTAAGATAGATCAGTGGAGCAATCCAATTCAAATTGTACACAATTGTTGCTCCCACCATGGATATCACCAAAAGTATTTCGAGAATTTTCTGTTCAGCCATTCTTTTTAGACCTCAGCTGCTCCCACCAGGAGGAGGTAGGCACCTGCCACCTTACAAAACTTTTAGGACCTCCTCCTCCAGGGTGGCCTCTTGACCATTCATTCACTTTATTTATTTGATTGATTCATTGATTGATTTCTATACCGCCCTTCCGAAAATGGCTCAGGGCGGTTTACACAGAGAAATAATAAATAAATAAGATGGATCCCTGTCCCCAAAGGGCTCAGAATCTAAAAAGAAACATAAGACACTAGCAACAGTCACTGGAGATACTGTGCTGGGGGTGGAGAGGGCCAGTTACTCTCCCCCTGCTAAATAAAAGAGAATCACCACGTTAAAGGGTGCCTCTTTGCCAAGTTAGCAGGGGAACCATCAACTGGCCTCTTGAACTAACAGCCAATCAACTTGTTACAAAAGGGTTGGACAACTAGCTTTCATAATCATAAACTCATTATTGACAGTATGATGCCATTTTGCACAATTTTGCATCAGGAATGGCAGACTGGGTAGAGTTCTTCTGCCAGATTGGGGAGAAAGGTTGCCAGACACCTACCCGGAGATGATGGCCATCTTTCTAAAAGCTCAAAAGTGGCTAGATGTATTTTTATTTTATTTTATAATTTTACATTTATATTCCGCAATTCTTCCAAAGAGCCCAGAGCGCTGTATTCCATACTTAAGTTTCTCCTCACAACAACCCTGTGAAGTAGGTTAGGCTGAGAGAGAAGCGATTGACCCAGAGTCACCCAGCAAGTTTCATGGCTGAATGGGGATTTGAACCCGAGTCTCCCCGGTCCTAGTCTGGCACTCTAACCACTACACCACGCTGGCTCTAATTGGATGCAGCTGCTGTGCCTCCCACAATTTGATCCACCGGTGCCATGGCCCACCTGCCGTAGGCATTTAATCTTTCATTTGGGGAGAGTAGAGGTGGGCATGGGGCCCAGGGGGGTGAAGCAGGAGGTCAGCTGCTGCATCCTCTTGCAGCGACCCAGAACTTTTAAAGGGACAGGCGTAATCCCTTGGTTTCCAGCCGGCAACTAGGGAGAGTCAAGGCTTCCTGGTGCTAAGCCAGGATGTGCCAAGCATTGCTGCAGAAAAAGAAGCCCCCCGACCACAAAGACAAGCCCAGCTGAAGCATGCTGCTGGCGCCCAAGGAGGACTCCCATAGCAACTCAGAAAGTAAAGAAGGGCAAAAGGCTCAAAATAGCTGCCCTTCCACAGCGAGCTTATTGCCTTTGTCACTTGGCCAAAGCCATGAGTTACAGCCAAGTGCAAATAGCCCGTGGAGTTTTCTGAGCAACATGTTCTGCTTTGCAAGCGGCTGGAAAGGTTTGAAAGGGGGCATGGCCAGACTCAGAGGCGGGGCTTCTCACAAGGATTGGAGCAGAAACGGGGGCCAGAGTTCAGGAGAGCTGGAGCTGTCGGATGGGCAGGAAGCAAACTTTCATTCCCAGCCAGGGATCGAGAGCTGATCTTTAGTGCCCAGACCTGCCTTTTTAGAGTAAATATAAGAAACAGCTGTAGACATACCTTTTTAGTCAGGCCTTTTCGTTCACAAGCTTTAAAGCTTATACGGAGATTTAAAATTGTTTTAGTCCTCTTAATGTTTTATTGTTGTTGGTTGTTTTACATTTTGGTAAGAGAGTCTAAACTTCCCAGAGGTAAATATATTGGGTGGTATAAACACATGCTAAATAAAAAATTTAAAATAAATTTAAAAAGTGCATTTTATAACAACATTAAAATTAAAATTAACAAATTTGAAAAAACCTGTAGGGCAGCTGTTATTTAGGCTTGCCGCTGTTGTTTCCTTGTGGAGCTACAGGCGGTTTTTGAAAGAAAACTAGAGTTAGACTTAATTCTTAGAACACTTAGAATTAGACTTAATTAGCAAAATTAAGCAGGAAGGAAGGCTCACTCAGCCAAAGACTGAGAGCTTCATCAAACAAGAAACATATGCCCAAGTGAAAATGCAGAAAAGAGGTCCATTGCAGCTTCACACATTGCAACAGGCACAGGGTCACAAACCCTAATAGCTAAATGTGACCTGGAGGTTGGACTGGGTGTCACTGCCATAACCGGGAGAGTCCTTCACAATCAGGTATTTTTGGAAATCTAGCATGGCTGGCTCTAAAGCATGGGTTCCCAAGTGTGGGTCACAAGATGTCGCTGGACTACAATTCCCATCATCCACAGCCACAATTGCCAACCATTGGGAATTGTAGACCAACAACCTCTAGTGACCCAAGCTTGGGAACCTCCATGGTATTGTATTGATCCTATGTTGCATTTCCTTCCTATTTGCAAAGGCAAACTATGGGATACAAAATTCGCAGATCACATAGTACCAGAGCAAACAACATAATGCCCATTCTGGCCCTTTTCCTCCCACATCTCCATTTATTGCTCAATAAACCCAGTCCTTTTGCCTTACATCTGCTAGCAGGACTCTGGACAAAGCCTTTAAAATCTGCTCCTAATCTTCTGTTAGCAAAAAATGAGGCATTCTTCTGATTTGTTATGACTCTTTCCCCACTCCCATTCACTGCAATGAAGCCGAAAAAACATCCCAGTGGATCGAGCCCTTTGATTCAAGCACTTTGCAACATTACAATGGGCCTGGGAAGAAGATCTGGGAAGAAAACACCAATTCAACTAGGTGGTGGTTTTGACCTTTAAAGGCCCCTGGATACCCAAAGGACCGCCTGCTCCCACTTGACGAGGTCATCAGAGGGGGCTCTGCTTTGCGGGCTGAAAATGAAGGAGGCTCGGCTGTCATGCACACAGGACAGGGTCTTCTCTTTTCCCCTCCCTTCTTTTTCTCTCTCCTCTCCTCGCTCTTCCCCTCTGTCTTTCTTCCCCTCCCTTCTTTCTCTCTCTCTCTCCCTTCCTGAGTTAACAAATCTTGTTCATCTTGTTTCCTCATCTAATTCACACAACAGCAGCTTCCTTCACCTGAAAGGGCTCTTTCCTCCCTCATGACCCCCCTCTTTGCAGACCCCTGCCCACTATCCTTTTATAGAGAGAGATTCCTCTCCTCTACCATCAAGAACATCTTCCGACTAGTAACAGTTGCATTCCAACTGACCATCACAGGCTCCTCCTCCCTATCTGCATAAGGAATCCCGACTGCCCAATCACCACGCTGCTTCTGCTCTCACAGGCTCCTCCTCCCTATCGGCATATGGAATCTCCACTACCCAATCACCATGGTGCTTGCCACACACAGGATTAACCACGGGTACGCCTTAGAGAATTATGTGGGGAAATTAGGACTCCCTTGGGCAGGGCTGTCCCTGGAAGGGTGTGGGGCTGGGGACAAACGGCACTACCCATCATCCACACTCCTCCTCCACTGCTGCTCCTTGTCCCCACCCCACCCCCAGTATCCAACTCGTGCAGCGCTAAGGAGCTGGATACGAAATGACAGGCACAAGTGTGCCTCAATGCCTAATCAGGGTGCACACACACACATCTCATTTAGTATCCAGTTTGCACTGTGCTGGGAAGTTTGGGAGCCAGCGTGGTGTAGTGGCTAGAGTGCCGGACTAGGACCGGGGAGACCCGAGTTCAAATCCCCATTCAGCCATAAAACTAGCTGGGTGACTCTGGGCCAGTCACTCTCTCTGCCTAACCTACTTCACAGGGTTGTTGTTGTGAGGAGAAACCTAAGTATGTAGTACACTGCTCTGAGCTCCGTGGAGGAAGAGCGGGATATAAAATGTAAAAATAAGTAATAAGTAATAAATAAGTTCGCAACGAGAGAGGCGAGCCAACTTCCCAGGGCCATGGGAGATGAATACTAAATGAGAGGTGCACGTGTGCCCTGATGCCTAATCAGGGGGCACACTCGCCTCTCATTTAGTATCCAACTCTTACAGCACTGGGAAGTTCACTTGCCTCTCTCATCGCTCAAACCAGGAGGGAGGCAATGAACCTCCTTAGTGCTGTGTGAGTTGAATACTGAATGAGGCCACGGGGCCTGGGGGAGCATGGGCCTGGAATGATTGCCCTGGTCGCCCTGCCCAAAGGATGGACCTGCCCACATGTTCCTTATCTTATTAGGTTCCAGCATTTTCTGGTCCCTGCCTTTGGATAATGGTGGCTCTTGTTGATAATTTGGAGAGATTTGAAGGATGCTTCTCTAAAACAGTGGCTGACATCCTAACGCTGCATTTGTACAACCAACAAAGTTGCAGTAATGCAGGAGTAGGCAACCTTGGCCTTCCAGCTACTGTTGAACTCTTAACTCCCCTTCCTGGGGCATCACTGGCAGCCCTGATCCGGGGGGGGGGGATGGAAGCCAGGTCTCCTTTTCAGGAGCAGAACTGGGTGGCAGGAGGTCTCGTGCCCCCAGGTGAGCACTGCCACCTCCCAGCCGTGGTTTCTGTCTGCGTTCGCCACAGACCTTGTTCCTTGGACCTGGGAGGTGGTCGCTGGGGGGCCCAGGGGCATCAGGAGCATCCAGCCATGGGGCAAAGGGTACATAAACCAATCCCGGGGTGCAATGGGGTCCAAGGTGGCTATTATTTATAGTGGCTGTTCAACAATCCCTACTAGGGGAATCGACTTCTCCTGGTCCCAGCATCTACCGGGGTCTTCAGGGCCTCGCCCTCTTCTGAAGAGGAACTCCTATCGGACGGAGATGGGGGAGGGTGACTCATACTGATATTACAGATATTGCTAGGTACTTAAAAATTCTGGGGCCTGGGCCCAGAGTCCCCCTTTTGATAATTAAACTCAAATATCCCCTCCCAAAAAATTATGTATCTTTTTAAAAAAAGTCTGTAATGTTACAGTACGGCACCTGTGAGTGTGGAAGCAACAGAGAGCTGGGCGAGGCCAGGAGCTTCTGCCCCTGCTCTGTGTAGGTGCCTCCACTGCAGCACCTCGTTTCTGGAAGACATCATGGAGGAAGGAGGGAGGGAGATAATGAGATTCGGGGCTCTGAGTCTGTCCTTGTGGGGAGCCGGTGCTCCATGGACCACCCCCTAACGATGCCCCTGATTAAGATCTTTCCCAAGGCCTGCCCGGACCTGGAACCAGCACAGGTGGTGGGCAGGGAGGATAACCCGGAGGTATGCGGTTTCTTGCTTCCTTTCAAAAAGGGAAGGGCCACCCAAGGTTAAGCCGAGCAAGACTCTTGGGCGGCTGGAGCTGCAGCCCAGGGCTCACTGTTTCCTGAGTTTTCACAGGACAGGAGAGATTAGTCAGCAACAAGTGCCCATCTGCATTCAGCTGCTGCCTCCTGAGCAAGGAAGAAGAAGGAAGGGGAAGCATCCCCAACACTCCCAAAGAGCCCTCATCCATTTTTAACACCAAGCACTGCAATGTCTGGAAAGTCAGACAGAAAATTCCCCCTACCTCTGCGCTCTTGCAGGCTCGCATGTTCCCTGCAGAGAATGGAAATGAGGAGTTGAGACAGCTCCCTAGCTCAGCCTCCCTGTTGCCTACAAAAGAGAAGGCATCTCTTCACTCCGAATAGGCACACCTGGCTCTGCAACTTTCTTCCCCCGGGAGAAAAAGGGAGCAGAAGCATACGCTGTTGTCTTATCAACCAATACGACCCCATTGACAGTCCTGGGCAGAGGACAGAGCTCATCTTCCGCATGTACAACGAATGCAAGCAGAGAGGATGGTGAGCAAGTTCTGGCATGTTCAAACACCCATCCGTCATCAAGGGTGGCTCCAGAGAGGTGGCAAGGCCCCCCCCCCAAGTGTCTTGCCTTCCCCCACTGGCCCCCATTTCGGCTTCAAAAATCTCATATGTGGGACACAGCTTGCCCACCCATAAAGGCATTTTGCTCCTTATGTGCTCACCCCCCTCCTTTTTTTCCTGTGGTCGCGACTGTCCATCACGTGCACAAGGACACAGACAGAGATCTATACAATTGGAAGCCGCCTTTCTTCTTCTTCTTCTTCTTCTTCTTCTTCTCCTCCTCCTCCTCCTCCTCCTCCTCCTCCTCCTCCTCCTCCTCCTCCTCCTCCTCCTCCTCCCTAGACACTACAAGGGCATACCTGCAGGCACATTGCAGAGGTCAGTTTGGACACATGCACAGCGTGGGTGGAGGGAGCCAATCTGAGCCTCTCCAGTTGTGGGACTACGACTCATAGGGATGCCGCCAGCCCATAGTTTGAGGCAGCCGCTTGAGAGGGTGCTTGCAATGGGGCTGAGCAAAAGAGCAGCAAGATATGAAGATATGGGCCCTGACCCTCTCCAAAGGTGTTATCTGGCAATAGTTAGGGGGAGCTTCTGAAGGTGAAGGGAGACCTATAGAATTAGGAATTGGAGCCCCCTCCTGGTAGGAATTCCACATCTGCAGGGAAGGCTCCTTCCTGGAATTTAAGCCAATGAAGAGTTAAGGAACTGCATTCTGAATAAATCCAGATTACATGCCTCATTCCCTCCCCCGCAAACATGAAGTCTGATGTGCTACAAGTAACTGAATCTCTGTTGTGTTCCCTTTGCCCTTAGGATATATTCTGAGTCAATAATAACTAGCTGGCTTCCAGTGACTGGGGGCAGGAGGGCATATTTCTGAGTATTTCCTACGCAGCTGATGTTCATTGCTAAAATATGGGCACTTAAGAACATAAGAACAGCCCTGCTGGATCAGGCCGAAGGAGGCCCATCTAGTCCAGCATCCTGTTTCACACAGTGGCCCACCAGATGCCGCTGGAAGCCACAAGCAGGAGGCCACTTCTTGCACAAGATGCTTCTTTAGCAGTTTAGGACTGTTTCCGAGATTATATTGATCTCCAGTCTGGGACCTCAGTAGAATCAGTGTCAGTGGGTGTCACCTTAAAAAGGTTAAATGCATGCCAGTTTCAGATCAAATCCACTTCCCACCCAGACAAGCATTCCAGGTCACAGGTTCCTAGCTTTTCCTGACAGGGCCAGGCTAGGTGCGGTGTGGGGTTTCTGTGATGCCTGGAACTCCAGAAGTCTTTGTCTTTTTCCATATGGAACCTCTAGGGATCCTGGCTTCCCTCCCAGGACAAATAGCAGCCACCAGAAGGGGTGGCCTAGGAGCACAGTGGGTTACAGCACACCCCCCACACACACACCATGCTTACTTTTGCTCTTTAAACTCAGACCCACCTTATACACATTGAGGCACACCTGGATTTAGACACACACTACTGTGGCCTGCCACTATCACATGTTGGGAGCCCTCAATTCGACACTGGCATTTATCCACCCTTTGTCCAAGTATCATGTGCTGGGAAAACTGGAACGAGGCTTAAAAATAAAGGGACAGCTCCCTCTAATGGCCTCTCTTGGAAATGCAACTGCTTTGTCCATTGTTCAGTCTCCACAGTTTAGGGCACTTCACTCATTGCTCCAGATATACCTGCCTTATTCGGACATTGCGTTGTACAAAAGTACATATCTTTGTATGAATGGCGATACCTGCATCTAAAAGTGAGCCTGGGAACAAGTCCCTCAATTGCAGGGTATCGATAGGAAGTGTACTGCTGCCCTTGGGCTCAACGCAACACGCCAACAACTGCACCTGTGCATGAGTGTTGAGGATAGCATGTGAATAAGTCTGCTACAAGGCATGTGGTAGTCATGCGATGCTGGTCCAGATAGCAGAAAGGTCTAACAAGAATAGCTTGAGCAGGACTGTCTAAAACAGCGCCTGTACCAGAACACACACACACACAGAGAGACACACACCATGCTCGTTGGTACTAGGCCTGAAACCTGGGGCGGTCCTTCCATGAGGCAAGATGTGGTGGTCAGCTCAGGCAACTGATTATTGGGTGAGGCTATGAGGCAGGATCATGTTTCCTGCTCCCCACCTTTTAAAAAAGTGAAAGAGGGTGCACAGAGGCTCGAAGCCGATACTGGCTGGGTCAAACTGCCCCTCTCCGATTCTGCCATCCCATTGGCAAGTGGCAACATTGGGAGGGCCATTTCAGCCATTTGTAGGAGAAGAAAATGGGGGAGGTGTGGTCTTAATGGCATCCACAATTCTGCCCCCCACCACCACCGCACCCTGGACATCCCCTCACAGGAGAACCTTTGGCCCAACCCTAAGGCCGTGGTCCTCAACCTTGAGTATTGCTGAACTATAACTCGTATCATCCTCAGCCACACTGGCCCTAGGGTGCTTCTTCAGTGGGCAAGAACATAAGAACCTGGAGGGCTGCTGGCTGTTCAAGCAGACCACAGTGACTAGTTGGACCGGTTATCTGTCTCCACGCAAGACAGCGTCACATCGAGATTCATGCACCGAGATTCGAGGCACAGATCTGGCACCTTTAAAAGTGAGGAGCGCAGGTCTGTACCTGCTCCTCCTCTGCTTCATGTAGCTTCCTGTTGCAGAAGCGTGCCCTGAAGCAGCCCTCTTACGGAGGCAACACGCCCGTGGCTGCTGTGCATGTGTGGAGGTCATGGGCATGCTGCTGCCACGTCACCACGCAAAGACTGCTGGGGTGTGTGTGTGCCGGGTGGAGTGGCGGAGGAGCAGGTACGGACCTGCTCTCCTCACTTTTAAAGATGCTGAATCTGTGCTCCAAATCTCTGTGCACTCATCTCGATTCATGCACAACCCTAAGCTTCATAGATACATTGATAAGGCAAAGCCCCTTCCCTGTTCCTTAGACCCAGTGGCTGGCGGGCATTTCCACCTGCCCGCGGGTTACACTTGACTTGCACAAAAGCTGCAAAGGTAGGCACATTTACCCGAGAGCAAGCCCAGTTATTTCAGTGGGACTTGCTTCCAAAGAAAAATGCAGAGTGCCGGGCTGTCAATCAGCCATGGTTGAAGGTGGTATCTGGATGCGGCCCGAGCAGCCATTCTGACGGCAAGAGTTTGGCATGGCCCACTAGCAAGACGGAGGTGGGCAACAAAGTCCCTGGGCATCGCATTGCCCACGTTCCCCAAAATGGAACCTTATACAAAGCGGGACAAATCTTCCCAAGACAGATGTCCTGCACTGCCCCTCTTCCCAGCCTTCCGTTCCCACCCCTCCCACCCTCACTGCAGCCTTTTTCTATCTAATGTTTATGTTTCCCCTTCTTTTTATGCCAAAGGTATGCCCTGCATTGCACATCACAGGCATCTCTTCATTACAGAAATGATTCTCTGCCCCCTGCTGGCTAGACATGGAATGACAGAATACTTACCGGGTTAGCCCTTGAAACACAGCACAGCCCCACAGACTGTTCCACTGAGTTCCTCTGGGGCTTACTCCCAGGAAAGTGTGCGTGTAGGATGGTGGCAGCCCTGAGAGCATCAATGAAAGAGGAGGGGGGGGGGTTCAGCAAAAAGTGAGACTGCAGTTTGAGTTTGGGAGGCTGCCAAGATTTCAGACATCGCTTTTTAAGCTCAGCTTAGAGCCATACTGTTTAGAGCAGGGATTCTCAACGTTGGGCCCCCAGATGTTCTTTGACTCCGACTCCCATAAACCCCAACTAAAGGCCACTGGGGCTGGGGTTTATGGGAGTTGAAGTCCAACAACATCTGGGGACCCAACGTTGAGAATCCCTGGTTTAGAGGTTAGAAACCTCTTACCACTTAGATATATTTTAAAGCAGTCATGGTAGGTGTTGTCACAGCTGAGCTGCCGGCAGCTAGGAAATTGCTCAGGCTTAGCACACCAAGCAGATTAGGCGGAGCAGTTTGCTTTTGGAGTACACAGTTGGTCCTGGTGGCTGCACAGAAGAACATGAAGAGAATCTCACCAGAGGTCCATCTGCCAGGCCTGCTCAACTTCGGCCCTCCTGCAGATGTTGGCCTACAACTCCCATAATCCCTGGCTATTGGCCCCTGTGGCTGGGGCTTATGGGAGTTGTAGTCCAAAAACAGCTGGGGGGGCCTAAGTTGAGCAGGCCAAAGGCTCTGCAGACCAAATGGAGACTCTCCATTTGTGGGCTGGCATCTTCACCGTCCAGGCAGACACTGAGTCCATCTGCCGCTCTGTCTACTCTACCCCCATCCCTTGAGAGGAGAAAGCCCATGATCCACCGTAATCAGCCACCATGGGCTAGAGGAGGCTGACTACACAAGCCATATGGGCTCACAAACTGCCCAGTGGTGCATCAACCTAGCAATGTTGCTAGGCATATGTAAGCCCATCATTTCCTATGCGCTCACTCTCCTGTAACATCATCTGCACAAATTTTGCATTTGCACAGCTTGTGCACAGGCAGCATTACTAGGCTGACATACTGTTGGGTCAGCCATGAGGTCTCTGGAAGATGTTAATTGTAAGCTGCTTTGGGAGATAATTTTGCCTGAAAAGAAGAGGACACAACATTTTAAAAAATTAAGGGGGCGGGGAGGCAGATGCCTCTAGGAAGCTAACAAGTAGTGCAAGCTGGGAACAGCTCGACCCTGTTTTTGACTCTGGCATCTTGCTAGCACGTAATCAAATCAATCAATCAATCTTGCTAGCTGAAGTATACAGAAGATGTAGTCTCGATTCAGCTATTACAGCCGAGCAAGGAGGGAGGAGAGCTGGTCTTGCGGTAGCAAGCATGCATTGTTCCCCTTTGCCAAGCAGGGTCTGCCCTGGTCTGCATTTGAATGGGAGACTGCATGTGAGCACTGTGAGGTATTCCCCCTTAGGGGATGACAGGGCCACTTTGGGAAGAGCATCTGTTTGTTTGCGTGCAGAAGGTGCCAAGTTCCCTCCCTGGCAGCATCTCCAGACAGGGCTGAGAGAAACTCCTGCCTGCAACCTTGGAGAAGCCGCTGCCAGTCTGTGTGGACAATACTGAGCTAGATGGACCAAGGGTCTGACTCAGTATAAGGCAGCCTCCTATGTTCCTAGGATAGATCTCTTAACAGCTGTCAGCCTTGGGACCCAGACGTTGTAGAGCTACAACTACCATCATCCCACTGCTATTACTCTTTATATACCACTTTTCAACAAGAAGGTTCTCAAAGTGGTTTACACAGAAAAAGAATAATAAGGAGAAGCTGGTTCCCTGTCCTCAAAAGGGCTCACAGTCTAAAAAGCAATACAAGGTGGACCTCAGCAAGAGTCCCTGGAGGGGATGCTGTGCTGGGGCTGAATCGGTCCCATTGTTCTCCCCCGGCTTAATAAAAAGAGAATCAACACTTTGAAAGGTGCCTCTTTGCCCAGTTATTGGCCCAAAGCCCGTGCGACTGGGGATTCTGGGAGTTGTAGTCCAACAACATCTGAGCACCCAAGGTTGGGAACCCCTGCCCTAGTAGAGGATAGGTCTGTTTCAGAGGTAGGGGGAAAGAAGGCAGTGCCAACCCGCAAACCAGATAAATCTTCTGTTTCAGGGATTACCTTTGTTTGGATTCAAAGTGTGTCCCACAAATACACAGTGAAAGAGGCCAGAAGCAATGCAGAGGCTGGAAGAGGCTAACTGGATTAGCTTGTTTCAGTGTCCACCCGCCAGTTGGCAGGAAGCTCTGGCTGAAATGCGCCGGTCCCTCTCAATAAGAGAAAGCAGCAGAGGAAATACCATCCAGCAGCCAAGCCATCTCTTGGCAGCTCCAGCTGCAAAGCCCGAGACCAACAGGAAGGAAGCCCATGGCCTGTGGGGCTTTGCCAGCCCTGCCTCCCCCCAGAGGAAGAGAGCGATGGTGGACAGCTGGCTCTCCGAGCCGTGAAGGCCTGGCTCGGTGGAACTGGCATCTTCCCCAGAGCCACAGATGCAAGAAACAAACTCTGATGCCTGGGGGAAGAAGGGGCAAAGTGTTGCTTGCAGCAGATTTCAGTGGTGGTGGGTTCAGAACAGGGCTGCACAACTCTGGTCCTCCCACAGAAGCTGGACTACAACTCCCATCATGCCTGGCTGTGTGGCTGGGGGTGATGGGAGTTGTAGTCCAACAGCTGGAGGGCCAAAGTTGTGCAGGCCTGGCTTGGGAGACGCGGAATGCATCTTATGTTTCTTATTGTAGACTGTGAGCCCTTCGGGGAGAGGGAGCCGTTTTATCTATTTATATCTATGTAAGCCACTTTTATTTGTTTTTGTTTTTATTTAAATAAAAGCCACTTTTATTTATTTACATCTATGTAAGCCACAATATAAGACACTTGTAGGTGTCTACACCTACAAAGATTAGAATCGTTCGGACCATGGTTTTCCCCATGACACTCTATGGATGCGAAAGCTGGACCCTGAAGAAGCAAGCTCCTTGAAAATGTCGACTCAATGTGCGGCAGCTGTGAAAAAGGCAAATTCCACGCTAGGGATCATTAGGAAGGGGACTGAAAATAAAAAGGCTGACATTATAATGCCCTTATACAAAACTATGGTGCGACCACACTTGGAGTACTGCGTACAATTCTGGTCACCACATCTAAAAAAAGGACATTGTAGAACTGGAAAAGGTGCAGAAGAGGGCAAACCAGATGATCAGGGGCCTAGAGCACCTTTCTTATGAGTTAAGACTACAACACCAGGGGCTTTTTAGTTTAGAAAAAAGACGTCTGTGGGGAGACATGATAGAGGTCTATAAAATCATGCACGGTGTGGAGAAAGTGGAGAGAGAGAAATTCTTCTCCCTCTCCCGTAACACTAGAACCAGGGGTCATCCCATGAAATTGATTGCCAGGAAATCTAGGACCAACAAATGGAAGTATTTTTTCACACAACGCATAATCCACTTGTGGAATTCTCTGCCACAAGATGTGGTGACAGCCAAACGACCTGGATGGCTTTAAGAAGGGTTTGGATAATTTCATGGAGGAGAGGGCTATCAAGGGCTACTAGTCAGAGGGCTGTGGGCCACCTCCAGCCTCAAAGGCAGGATGCTTCTGAGTACCAGTTGCAGGGGAATAACAGCAGGAGAGAGGGCCTGCCCTCAACTCCTGCCTGTGGCTTCCGGCGGCATCTGGTGGGCCACTGTGTGAAACAGGTTGCTGGACTAGATGGGCCTCCTTGGGCTTGATCCAGCAGGGCTGTTCTTATGTTCTTAAGAAGGGATAGGAAGGCCGATCCAAGCCATTCCAGCTCTCCCACCCTGCTGCTGCCAGAGGGACCCTCACAACAGCCAGATGCCTCTTGTGGGTCTCATCCTTGGGCTCCAGCCCACTTCTGCGGGCATGTAAGTACCTTTGCAGCTGCCTTCTTCCTAGACGTGCACTTAGGCTTCTCTGCTCCCAGGAGGGCGTTAATAGGTTTCCTCCTGTACTTGAGATTTATCCTTCCTGGCAGGCAGAAGGGCTGCCAGACTCTCTCTCTCCCTCCTGGTGCACCATGCAAAGTGACCTTCTGTGCCCTGCCAAGCAACCTTGAGCTCTAACAGCAGGGAAGAGCTTTCCAACAGGAGCTCACCCAGAGGAGCTTTCCCTCCAAAGGAGCAATTCCGCTCTCTCTCTCGCTAAGGGTTTGCTGATTACTGTTAGGCAGTCATAGCAGTAAGGAGTGATTTGCGTTCATCTATGTACTTACTTGCACATCTGTAGCTGCACACAGGGCGGGGGGGGGGGAAGGACCCAAAGGGGGTAAGGCAGAACAAAGCTGAGTAACTCGTGCGGAGAGAAAGGAGAAGCATCTCTCCTAAAATAAAAAATCCTGGAATAATAAACTGACTTGTTCCACTGAAGTTAATGGGACGTGACTAACTTGTCCCATTGATTTCAGTGGGAGTACTCATAAGTCACTGAGTCTGGCTGTCAGCCACTATATCATCATCATGCTTAAAAAAAAAAAAATCACATAATTGTCTCTTGATGGGCTCCAGGATTCAGGGGTCGCTGGGCCAGCTGCCCCCTATGGGCCCCATACTACCCAGGTGGGCCCTGAGGGTGTCACTCCACCTCCCCAGGAGCAGAGCCACCATTGGGCGAATGGGTTCAAAGAACCCGGGCCGCCGCCAATCAGGGGCCCCAGACACGCCCCCCGAGTCTGACATCAGACGCGGGGATGCTGGTTTAGCTCCTGAGCGGGGTCGCAGGGCCCTGTTCGTGAGTTAAATGGCTGGTGCTGCATTGGTGGCGTAGCCAGGAGCTCTGCCATTAACACAGCGCCGGCCTAGTCCTAAGTCCCCAATGGAGCCACATCAGATGTGGGGGGCGGGGTGAGCGGGGCCATAACTGCGGCCGCACATGGGTCACTGGCGGTCTGGCTCCACCACTGCACCTTCCCTACCACTTGAAGGTTGGGGCACAGAGGTGGACTTGGGGAGCATCCATGGTTTTTCCAGGGACCCTGAGCCCTTGGCAGCCGCCCTGGTGACGGCCCTGATCTAACCCCCTTGTTCAAACTTCCTGCCTAAGACGTCTGCTGTTCCAGCCACAAAGGGATTCCTCCCAGTAGAAGGGCTTCTCTTATCCCAAGCAAGACTCTAGTGCCCCACTGGTCCAACCCTCATGCTGATACACCATCCTGGCCCTTTAACACCTATTGCTGCCTTCTGGGTAGGAAACACCAATGCCGCTCTGTGGAAGCTGCACACATGAACGGAAGAACTTAAGAACAGCCCTGCTGGATCAGGCCCAAGGCCCATCTAGCCCAGAATCCTGTTTCCCACAGTGGCCCACAAGATGCCTCTGAGAAGCCTGCAGGCAAGAGGTGAGGGCATGCCCTCTCTCCTGCTGTGGCTCCCCTGCAACTGGTATTGAGAGGCATTGTGCCTCAGAGGCTGGAGGTGGCCCACAGCCACCAAACTAGTAGCCACTGACAGACCTGTCCTCCGTGAATTTGTCTAAGCTGATTTTAAAGCCTCCCAAGAAAGTGGCCATTGCCACATCCTGTGGCAGAGAGTGCCGTAGACTAATTATGCACAGTGTTTTGTTTTGTTTTGTTTTAAGTACTTCCTTTTCTCAGTCCTAAATTTCCCAGCCTCCAGTTTCATGGGATGACGCCTGGTTCTAGTGTTGTGAGCGAGGGAGAAAAATTTATCTCTGTCCACTCTCTCTACTCCATGCTTCATTTTAAACATCTCAATCGTGTCTCTCTGTAGTTGCCTCTTTTCCAAACTAAAAAAATTAAAATATGCTTCTTAAACAAAAAGGTACTGGCCCTTCCAGGGAAAGAGTAAACAAAGCACGCAGAGCCATCATATGACAAAACAATGCAGTTTCCAGGCTGGTCATAGGAAGGTGCCTTCTACCGAGTCAGACTATTGGTCCATCAAGCTCAGCAATGCCGGCAGCAGCTCTCTCCAAGGTTTCAGACAGGAGTCTCTCCCAGCCCTATCTGGAGAGATCAGGAACTGAATCTGGGGCCTTCTGCATGCAAAGCAGATGCTCTGCCACTGAGCTATGGAGAAGTACCGGCACAGCAATGAATCGTTGGCTGTCCTCTGCTGGAAACAGAAAATGCTGGGCTAGAGGACCATTGGTCATTGCTAGCAAAGCAGTGCTTCTCTTCTTACCTGGCAGGGTTCTTCAGCACCTGCCAATTCCACCCTGTCTCTTTTTTCCCCTCTCCTCAAATAAGAAACAGCGTATTACAGAACAAGGCCAGAAGGTGGCGCTCTCCACCATCCTCCCACAGCAGCCACCTGTAAGCCAGGATGTCTTCGACCCGGTGGGGGCAGCGAGGACTTTGAGGTCTTGGGCTGGAGGCAGACCATGGTCTGCAGAGTGGCACAAGAGAGTGGCATCGTTGCCTGCGGTGCACACGGCCCTGGGACTGGTCCTATTCTTGCCTTTGGTCAAACAGACTCTGCCAGTTTGGGAGGCACTTTATAAAAACTTGCTCGATCCGTTCAGTTCAAATGAAGACGATAGTGGTCTGAGGCGGGTGCCAGGGAAAAAATCACTCTTCATAGAGGGCAGCCGAGCCAAGCCTCCATGAGCAGCACTGGTTAGCAGTCTGCTAGGCACACATTCAAGGTGCTGACACATTACAGGAACATAGGAAGCTGCCATATACCGAGTCAGACCCTTGGTCCATCTAGCTCAGTATTGTCTACCCAGACTGGCAGCAGCTTCTCCAAGGTTGCAGGCAGGAGTCTCTCTCAGACCTATTTTGGAGATGCTGCCAAGGAGGGGACTTGGAACCTTCTGCACATGTAAGCATGAAGGTGCTCTTCTTCCCAGAGTGGCTCCATCCCCAAAGGGGAATATCCTACAGTGCTCACACATGTGGTCTCCCATTCAAATGCAAATCAGGGTGGACCCTGCTTAGCAAAGAGGATCATGCATGCTTGTTACCACAAGACAAGCTCTCCTCCTCCTTGACTTTTGAAGCTATAAGCAGTTTGGGATCATACCAGTTAGGGTTAGGTTGGCTCAGAGTTATTGGCCACTACTCAAGTCTGCCCTGTATCCACCCATTAAGAACTTGCAGAGAGGGCCTTCTGCCCTTGCTACCTGGCTTGGTTGCAACCCCTGCCTCTGTGACCTCATTGTTGGTGTTCCACCATAGCTACATTTGGCCCATTCACACGTTATGGTCAACGCTTGTACAACGAGTGTGCAGTTTCAATCAGTCTTTATTACAGTCCCAGACCAGGACAAGAATAAAAGCATACAAGGGCATGGAAAAAACATCAAATGCTAAAAATACATCACAATTAAAATATCATTATTAGCCAATTACTGCTCTAAAATAAAATCATGTTATATATTTATAAAATACTGGTACAATAAAACTACACACTACATAGCTTATAAAGCCACTCTGTCTTATGCAATGAGAGAAGCACCATCAGAAGCATCTCAAGAAAAGGTTAAAAGGCTAAAAGGCCAAAAATCACATGATCAGTTAAGGACAAGGCAAACAAAATAAATGTGAAATGGGGTATATGAAAACAGGTTATCAAGGATTAAGGACATACAGTTTATAAAATAAGTGTAAAAATCAGTATGTGGGTTAAAAACAGAATATGTATAAAAGAACTGAGCAGACATGTTAAAATCTGGATCTAACTGGGCAGAGAAGCTAAAGACTGTAGCTAACAGTTAAGGAAATCGGTAGCATGGGAGTGTGCAATTTACACTAGGGATGTGTGAGCTGGCCATTAGACCAGTGCGGTTCAAATCCGGAACTGATTCAAACCGGCCCAATCTGGGCTCGGGCTCAGCCGAATTGGCTCCAGTCCGATTCGGCCATCAAGCCAGGCCAAGCCGGCTTGCTGGCCGGCTCAGGGCTTATACTTATTTATTATTTATTTATTTAAAATATTTATACCTCACTGGTTTCCCCTTTAAAAGTTTACCCCCCTCCCAGCCAGTCCGCAAGCTGGTTTTCCAAACCAGGAGCCAGTCCAGTTTGAACTCGGACTGGCACCCACCTTTGAGGGGCCGGGCTGGTTCGAACCCAGACTGCCCGAACCAGGCTGGGTCAATGTCGAGTCCGGCTCAAAGCAAGCCAGCTCACACTTCTCTCGTGTACACAAGTACGGATCTGTAAGCAGGCACAGCCATCCACATGATATGCTGGACGCAGGTACCGAATTACACTTCTATGCATTTGAAGGGCGTGTATGCAGGCTCACTTTTAAAATGAACACCGGTACAGTCATTCACACAAACGTGTGAACAAGGGTACGGACATCTATTTACTAGTACAGCATAATGTCTGAATTGGGCTATTGTCGCCTCTGCTGCTAGTTCAGACCCCGCATAGAAACGTTCCCCCAGTCAACAGAGAGGAGATTAGTCATTCTGATCTGGGTATATTACCAGTGTCCTAGATTGTTAGTATGATTGCAGCAGACTAGGAAATATTACTCCGGCTGGTTGCTGTCTCTGGGCATATACAGAGTTTATCAGAATAGGCAGGATCCCCAAGAAATACAAGGTCAGTGTTTGCCTCCTATAGAAAAGGAGCCCAGAGTTAATCAGGGTGAGTCCTACTGAAGATATCTCCTGTCACCCAAACTGCCTGTATAAAAATCGCCCTTGCACTTCTTTTGTCTTAAGAGAAACGCCTGGGACACCTGAAAAGAACTCGCTCTCAACAGCGCCATGACATGGCCATCAAGGCTATCATCCATCCCCCGTACAATGGACGCACCCTGGCCCAAGGACTATAGAACCACCTTGCTCCTTCGCCTCTGCGGAAAGGAAGGCACAAGGCAGTTCTCGACACAAAGGTTTGTTCTTCTTGCTTTTGCCATCACTCCAAAGACATCTCACAGCTCGGCCATCAGTGGGCATACAGCCTCCCTCCGCAGCCTGGAGCTTCTCGTCCTCAGCTTCCAGGAGGAAGCCAGCATCCTCGTAACCCTAAAACTCAAGCCTTGATCTAGGATAGGTAGATATAGACCAGCGTCTCTCTCTCTCCCTGCACCCTTTCTTTCTCAATCTGCTGTCCATGACTCTATTCGCTATTCCTGAATGCTCATTGGAGGCTATTTGGTGTTATTCTCAGAGCATTAACTCCTTAAGTGAGGCCATTGCCAGGAGCATTAACTAACTAACACTTTGAACTTGAAAATTTCCGTTCTTCAACACAATTTAGTCTCTGCTATCAAGGAACCAGTGTTCCTTGTAAGGGTTCCCTGTAACAGAAATTCCCGGATATTTCTGACTACAACTCCCAGCATCCCCAGCTGCAATGGCCTTTGCTTGGGGGTTATGGGAGTTGGACTCAACAACATCTGGGAATCCCTGTTACAGGGAATACTGCAAGGAACCCATCTCAACTCCGTTGTTCCCTGCCTGCGCATCCTAAATCTGGGGTAGCCTACCCACAATCAACTTTCCTGGTGCTTTAGTTATTAATTTGGCTGTATTTGCACCAAAAAGTGAGTTAATTCCTTCGCTTTAGCCATAGTCACTCACAAAGGGTGGTAACTACCACCATTCAGAGCCAACCTGGCAACAGGCCTTCTGCATGTGTTGCCTGTACAGGGATCATCTGGTGGCCACAAGCCCATAGACAGCCTAAATGTTTAGGGGGTTGCCAAAAAAAGTGGGGTGCAGAGGTTTTGCCACCTTACATGCTTTCCATCACATTCCAGTATAGAAGTTTAAACATTGTTTGTTTGTAAAAACTTTAGGGGAAGCCAAAGAAAAATAGCACCACCACCATAAGAACATAAGAACAGCCCTGCTGGATCAGGCCCAAGGCCCATCTAGTCCAGCATCCTGTTTCGCACAGTGGCCCACCAGATGCCGCTGGAAGCCACAGGCAGGAGTTGAGGGCGTGCCCTCTCTCCTGACACTACTCCCCTGCAACTGGCTTGCTTTGACTGGTGTTTTATTTATAATTTGTTTTTATTTTGAGCTGCATTTTGCTATTTGTATTTTTATTCTTTGAATTCCATAAGCCACCTTGAGAGATGTTTTTATGAACTGTTAGATCCAATTTTTTAAAATAAATAGAAATACAAAAGCAAAAATCTGGATCCCCACCAAGAGTTCCTAAACTGAAATGCTACTGTCAAAATACGATCCTATCACATTCTGTATACTGGTGGGTTTTGCCTGGCTCTCTGTGTCTAGGGTTGCCATATTCTGGCTTTCCAAATCTGGATGCCTAATTATTTGCATATTATGTAAATTGGCTTGAACATAATTTTGCATATGCAATTAGCAACTGCACTTTACAGTTGATTTGTATTTGCTCTCGATATCTACCAACAATAGTTGGGGAAGACATCTTTGCCTGACCATTTTCCTTGACATAGTAACAGCAGCAATAGAACACTGCCGCCCCACAAAAGGCACAACTTTTTAATTAAGGCTGCAATTCTGTACACACTTATTTGAGAGATCTGATTGAAACCAATGGTGCTTACTTCTAAGTAGGCATGCATTGAATGTAAAGCCAAGAAAGTCCTTAAATATTACAATATACAGCCTAGCATGCAGGCAGTGATTCACATCAAAAGCCTCTCAACTGCCAGAAAGAGATCCCCTGCTGATATTGTAAATCTGTTGGCACGGCTGACCCGACAGGATTTATGATCCCTCCAGCTCCACTTCTGTGAGTCAAGATCGAAATTCTGTAGATAAGAAAGTAGCAGCTTAGCTGCACGGACAAAAGTGAAGGATGACTCTCAAAGATAAAGTAGTAGAAACAAAAATAAAGTCCCCTTGAAACTAAACTAGGTACCCCCCCTCTACAATATCTGAGCAATAACTGAAATAAAGGAGCAAGGAAGGAACAGAACAAGGACAGGCTGAAACAAGAAAGGTTGAACAATTATAAGCATGAGGAACACTGTCTGCGGTAGGCAACGTTGCTCACAGTACCATCTCAGGAACAGCGTCGGCTTGATATAGGGCTTGAGATAACCCGCAGCTAATCAGGCTTTCCTGACTCAGCACGTCTATTCCCTCTCCGGTGAGATCTTGCGCCTGCGTGTCTCCCACTGAGCCTTTCTCTGGAGACGTCTTCTTAACACAGGTGAAATTCCAGCTTCCTCCTGATCAATCTCCTCGGCCCTCATCTCTGCCAGCTGTTCAGATTCCCCTGTCTGCTGCTGTTCCACCTCAGCTTCAGAGTCTGTTCTCACAGTCAAATCCTCCTGCTGTGCTTCTGAGCCTGATCTCCCAACCAAATCCTCCTGCTCCTCCTCTGACTCAGAGGTCGGGGCCATGACAGCTGATAACAAACAAGGCAACATTCATCAGAGGATTACTTTACTGTACTTGTAAAAGTGAAACCCTTCCTGCTAGCATCTTGTGCTCTTCCTCTCTTAATCCAAGTCCAGCGGTTGAGCAGAATAATGACTGCACTTTTTGCTCCATAACTCCGCTTCTACAAGGACTAGAGATTAGCGTGGTGTAGTGGTTAGAGTGCCGGACTAGGACCGGGGAGACCCGAGTTCAAATCCCCATTCAGCCATGAGACTAGCTGGGTGACTCTGGGCCAGTCACTTCTCTCTCAGCCTAACCTACTTCACAGGGTTGTTGTGAGGAGAAACTTAAGTATGTAGTACGCCGCTCTGGGCTCCTTAGAGGAAGAGCGGGATATAAATGCAAAATAATAATATGCATAACAATAATGCATCATCATTATCATAAATGAAAGCTGAAATCCGGGCAAATCCAGTTGGGCTATGCAATCTGGGTAAGATGCTTGAAATCCGGGTGAAATTCGGAATTCCGGGGGCCATGGCAACTGTATCCGTGTCTATATGTCAGGCTGGTACCACCTCTTGGACTGGTTCCAGTTCCACCCTCGGAGTTTTTGCTCCCTTACACTGGTGTGTCTGTCCTTTTAATGTCAAGGTCTTGTGCAACAGTCTTATAGTCTGGGATTGCCAGCAGTTGAGCCTGAAAGAGAAGTTCTGCATCTCTGGGCACTTCACACTGTAGTGAGTCTTCCCAAGTCAAGTAAATATTTGTCCAAAGTCCAGTTTTAAGTTTCTAGTTTATGTTTACTGGCAGAATCCTGGTGTCAAAGATCACTCTCCTATTCTTCCAAACCAGTGACGTTTCTAGGTAATGAATCCCCAGTTAATGTCCAACTTCTGCTCTTTATCAACTGCCCACCATTAACATATTAACTTATCCCTTTGTATCACACCTGGAAGCTCCCAGAACAGGGCTGCACAACTCCAGTCCTCCAGCTGCTGCTGAACTACAACTCCCATCATCCCTGACTATTGGCATGGTGTCTGGGGGTGATGGAAGTTGTAGTCCTACAGCAGCTGGGAAGCCAAAGTTTTGCTGTCCGGTCCCTAGAATCATAAAGCAGGAAGAAACAGGGGGGGAAGAAATTAAACTCCAGCAAAACACATCCATGCACTTATGCACATGGAGTTTGAACCACACAATCCAGAAACCAAGGGCAGATCTACTTGCAGAGCAAACCACACAAGACAATTCAAGTGAATCTTACTTAAGAGTAACCTTCCCACAGTAGAATAGAATCTGTGGCTTTAGGAGGTTCCCTGATAAACAAGGGTGTTCAAATGTTATCTTACAGAGGTTCTCAGCCTTGGGTCCCCAGATGTTGGTAGACTACAACTCCCATCATCTCCAGTCACAATGACCAAAGGCTAAGGATGATGGGAGTTGTAGTCCAACAGCTTCTGGGGACTCAAGGCTGAGACCCCCTGATTCCCCAGAAAGCAAGCAAGATACAATAGATGCATATTCTTTAGTTTCTAAGACATGGAGAAATTGAAGGACTGTGTGGAACTGTTAGTTTTTTTTAAAGCAGAAATTTTGCAGGTGAAGTTTTTCCTGCATGGAGATCAAAAACACCTCATCTGCAAATAGCCACAAAAATAAAAGGAACTGCAGAATGGAAGATTCATTCCCATGTATTTTGATAAATCATCTCTCTCAAGGAACGTCTATAAGCAATAAAATATGCACATCATAAAATATGTGCACATACATGCAAGTTTTAAAATCTACAGAATTATATAAACAGTATATCAAGGGACACTACCCTTAACAGAAGATCTCCATATTTCAACTATAAAACCTGAGGAGGCGAACAATTAAATACGCCAAAAAATTAATCTATAATACTCAATTATAATGAACCTAAAATATCTACTAATAAAATATATGAAATTTCAATCCTTACTCTCACTGGTCTGCGTGGAAGAGATACTTCCTTGCCAAAATCCTAAGGAGAATGATGAGTGTATTCAACCCTATTCTGCATATGAAGCAGCTGTTAAAAGGTATGGGGCTTGGGGTGTGTGTGTGTGTGTTTTAAGGTGGTAACCCTATGTAATAGCATTCTGACTCAGTCTGACTTCATGCCAGGAGATAAATATGCGCTGGATAAATTTCAGCATGTCAGGGTGCTGTTAAAAGCAGAGGAGGTAGAAGGCTCATTAAAAAGTTGGCAACCTAGCAATATGCCTTATGATGCAAACGATTTAGAAGAGGTGGTATAAATCATTATCTGCACATCCTTCTCCCCACATGTTCATACGTTTCAAAATTATGAGGTATTTGGGGGATCAACATAGAAAGTTGCCAACATTCATTTCTCGGCAGGCTTCTTGTGCCCTTAACAACGATGTGACCAACACAATATTCAGCAGGTGACGTTATTCACAGCATGCTGCGGCAGAGAAGGGAAGAACAGCCACCTGTTGAATTTCTGCTTGCCACACAGCTTTGAAAGAGTTGAGATATGCCAATAAAAACTTGCTTACCCTAACAATACTCTGTGGTCCCTCCGTTGTTTCAAGATAGGGTTGTCACCTGTTTTTCCGGCCTGTAAATTTAATAACAGTTATTAGCAGGGGAGTAACAGCAGGAGAGAGGGCACACCCTCAACTCCTGTCTGTGGCTTCCAGCGGCATCTGGTGGGCCACTGTGTGAAACAGGATGCTGGACTAGATGGGCCTTGGGCCTGATCCAGCAGGGCTGTTCTTATGTTCTTAGCAGGTGAAGCCTTTTTAATCTCCGTGTTGGGAAAAGCTTCACCTGCTAAATGAATATTGCTAAAAGCATGGGAGTGAGGCCAGGACAAAGGATGGCAGTCCTGTCATAGAAGCAGCTTGTGAATACACTCCACAGTCCGTTCATTCCTTCTTTAATCATCCTTCCCCTAGACAACAGCCTGAGCAAACCATGATATCACCAATGTATATATGGCCACACTGATGTCATCCATATCCACCAAAAGCATTGTAAGAATTTGCTGCTGTCTTTGCATTCTCACATGTCCTGATTACTTAATACAGGGGTTCTCAGCCTTGGGTCCCCAGATGTCGTTGGACTACATCTCCCATTATCCCCAGCAGCAATGGACAATGGGAGTTGTAGTCCAACAGCATCTGGAGCCTGAAGGTTGGGGAGTTGGAACCCATGGCTCAATAACGGGATCTTGCTGTGTGTGTGTATTGTTAAGGGCCCCCTGGCCTGTCCAGCCCTGCCATTTCTGTTTTCAAGACTAGCTTTTAATATTTAATTTTTGGGGCTGCCAGGGGACTTTGCCCACCTGGCTGCTGGAGCTGAAGGAAAGAGGAGAGGGCAAGACACAACAAGTCTTCGGTGCACATGGACCGTCCTAACGTGGGCTGAGAAACAACCCCCGACAAGTAAGTAGCTTTATGTTTTGTGAACCAATGGCATTGAAATATATATACAATAATATGAATCTGTTTACATCCCAACCTTCCAAAGAACTCGGAGCAGCGTACACAGGGTTATTCCATTTCATCTTCACAACAGCCTGGTGAGGTAGGCCTCAGGAACATAGCTAGGGGAGAGGGAGCCCGGGTTCGCCCCTCTCCCCAGTGGCCCATCGGAGGGAGAGAGATAATGAAGAAGATAGGGAGGGGTGGAGCAGGGGGGCCCTCAGGATCTGGGGACCCCGGGTTCTTTGAACCCATCCGCTCAATTGTAGCTACACTCCTGATTCCATTTCATCTTCACAACAACCTGGTGAGGTAGGCCTCAGGAGCATAGCTAGGGGAGAGGGAGCCCAGGTTCGCCCCTCTCCCCGGCAGCCCCTCGGAGTGAGGGAGATAGTGATGAAAATAGGGAGGGGTGGACCGGGGGGGGCCCTCAGGAGCTTCTTTGAACCCATTTGCTCAATGACAGCTACACCTCTGGTAGGCATGTAAGTTAGATTGAGAGTAGAGGGGCTGCAGCTCCGTGACTGAGCACCCGCTTTGCAGCCAGAAGGTCCCTCCCGGGTTCAGCCTTGCTTGCAACTCCAGGCAGGGCTCAGAAGAGCTCCTGTCTGAAACCCAGGGAGTTTCTGCCAGTCAGCGTAGCACATAATTCATTGTAAAATGGCAGGAGGAAAAAAATACCGGAGCTTACCAGGGACAGGGGCAGTGCAGGGGCGAAGGGAGGAGTTCCGAGGGAGTCTAAAACGGGTCTTGCTAAGACTCCGCATTTCTGTTTGAGGTCCTAGAGCCTGGACTCACCATTCCGAACAAGTTCACACGTACAGTCTCATCACTTGATGAAACTGTACCAGTAGCGGCTGGTCGTGTGTCCCTGTCCAATTCCGCAAGGGGTGGAGGAATAAGAGAGGGGAGAAGAAGCATCCAAAAGACTGGGTCTAATATGTATTTGCTACATTTATATCCCGCCCTTCCTCCAAGCAGCCCAGAGCAGTTTACATCGTTACGTTTATCCTCACAACAGCCCTGTGGGGTAGGTTAGGCTGAGAGATACGTGAGTCACCCAGTGAGTTTCATGACTGAACAGGGATTTGAACCCGGGTCCTAGTGAAACACTCTAACTAGTACCCCGCACTGGCTACTACACATCCCATCCCATCCAAACATCTGGATTTCCAGCAGAACTTCCTGGTCTGGTCTCGCCAAGAGTTTATTCTTGCCCCCCATTTTCTGTGCCAGCAGGTGAACAGGACGTGATTCCGCCTCGGCCCAAATGGAAAGAAGCTCCAGTATGAGACCCCAGGCTGGCCAGTGCTTTCCTCACACGCGGGAGTCTTCAGGAAGGAAACGGCCTCTGGGAAGGAACTCCGTCTCTGAATTAGTGATGCAGTAAAGCAGGAGATGATTTATTTATTTCTTAATCCCCATCCAGTTCAAGGTCCCAATCTCTGTCCAGATTTGTAATGATGGCAACCCAGACGAAGATTGAGACCTTGAACAGTAACATCCCAAATATATGGGTGGTAAGCAAGCTGGATTCTCGGGGAAAGTTATCCTCCACGATACTGCAACTTTTAATTTTATAACATTTCACTTTCCCCCCATTTCTGTTCAATTACCATTCCCAGGGCAACTTGCAATTATAAGATAAATCAAAATATATAAGCAAGGAGCTATAATACAGGAAATGAACACTAGGGCTGGAGAGAAAGATCGCCCCCTAAAAGGGCAGGTCCCCCACAAGGGCAGGGCCGACGTGAGCAGAGTGTGCACCCTAGAACATGTCCCAGGATCCCCTACAACAGTTCAGTGGTCCATGACAGATCATGCACATGGGTCCCTTGGCAGATAAGTCAATATGTAAAGAGTTTCTTGAAGACAGTACACGGGAATGTAGCAAGCTACCGTATATCGAGTCAGACTCTTGGTCCATCTAGCTGAGTACTGGCTACACAGACTGGCAGCAGCTCTCTGAGGTTTCAGGCAGGAGTCTCTTCCAGCCCTGCCTGGACATGTCAGTAGGGATGTGCAAACAACCTGTTCAGCATTGAACAGGTTCAGTCTGATGGCTCCATATCGAGCTGAACCCCACCCCCCGCCCGACCTGGGGGGTGGGGTTCTAAGTGACCTTTTGGGGGTTCTAAGTGAAATTTTTTTTAATTAACATACCCCCTCCAGAGGGTGCTGCCACATCCATGCGAGGTCTCTGGAGTTTCCCCTCCCCCTCCGCTGGCCTCTGTTATGGTAAAAATCGCCCGGTTCAGGCAGTTTTTGACCCGTTCTGAGCCTGGCCTGCGTGGCGGAGGCCATTTTGGAGGCCTCTGCACCTGTTCACTACCACAGGACCAATTCTCCTCCCCGCATCTGAGAACACTTTGAATTCACTATGAGTAAATTCACTGTCTAGTCCTACAGATACAGAATAAATTTTAGAGGCACCAAGTCTGTGTGGTGTCTAGCAGCTAAAGTGCTGTCCCGCGTCTGGGTCTGTACAGGGCAAATGGGTACCACGTCATATATTCAGTTCATTTAAGGTAATTTCCTTTGTGTAGGTATCAGAATATTCTTGATGGTGAAAACACTTCCTCAACAGATGAGAAGCCAAAGGTGAGGAGGAAGTAAAGGGAGTAGAGAGAAGGAAACAGTCTTCATTCTCTTAATGAATAGAGGAAACATTAAGCAATGTTTGGGGTGTTTACAGACAGATATACTCCATTTGAAAAGGGAAGTTCTCACTACTTTTCTACTGGATGTTTAGATGAAGTCCTTGGCTATTGTGCAATTTCTCAGCACCATCTGCTGGACATTTGCTGGCAATCCATGATGAGAATCGAGTCTTTGGAAACAAACTCAAAAGACTTTATTCTCATCACGAATTGCCCCCAGATAGCCAGGAGATGGCGCTGCAGAATTGCACAATGGCCAAGGACGTCATCTGAATGCCCAGTAGAAAAATAGTAAGAGCTTCCATTTTCAAATGGAGTATTTCTCTGTCTAAAACATCCATAGCTGTCAAGCGACCAGCTCCATCTGACTAATGTGCTAAGAAAGGACACTGAAGTTCTATATAAGAACTTCAAAAGGTGCCCCGATTTGGGGTGTATCACCCTGCAGTCTGAGTCAAGTTTGATTCAGACTGCAGCCAGACCATGGGGTCTCATTCAGGTCATGTGATTTTTTTTTTTAATCCAAAAGCTCAGATCAAGGCAATGAATGGTGAATCATGAACAGGATACTGTAGTTTTCCATGTGTGCACAGAAGACTGTGTGTTTATAATTGGTCAGAAGAAGACAACTGGCACTGAATCATGGTAATTCTGTTTCTTTTAAAAAGAAAGAAATATCAAGCTACTAGCCCCTATGTTTTTTCTTCAAGCCCTTTCCTAATACTCACTGCCTTTGCCACAGCTGTACACAGCTGCCACACACGGAATTGATTTCCCCCTCATGGAGTGATCTACCACAACCCTGGGATCTCTTGTTATCCACTGCTAGTTCACTGTCGTTCAAAGCATATAAATTGAAAACCAACTTCCTTGTCCACCGCTGGAAGATTACACAGATAAATTAAGTATCCCTGCGGCAGAATCCTGGGAACTTTTGTTAAAGAATTTGGAAAATAGGCTGTGCAGCATTTATATACCTGGCCTTAACATGAATAATCATGAGGAGCCCTACACGGGTAAATGGTCAGCTGACTTTTGATCAAGTGGCACAAAGTTAAACATTGCAAGATTAGCATCCATTGAGATTTTTGCAGAGGAGCAAGTAAGCCTGTTCTTCTGGTGCACTTTCAGATCCTGGAGAGACCCTTTCTGCAGAAGACAGGGGTGAATGTATCGGGCCCCAAAGTTGTCATTTCCCAAAGAGATGCTCACACTCACAGGATTTCCAGGAGCAAATCTACAGAGAATCTTGCCCTTCGCAACTCTGCAATGAACAACAACAGTTTTTTCCAGGCCCGCTTAGACTCCAGAAGAGCCGCCACCTCCTCACACGGTTTCCTCCTGGCCGAAACATCTGCAAGCAGCCTCCATGGGAAGAAGCAAACGGAGTCCAGCAAAATAGCAGCCGGCCAGCATCCCATGTCTAGGTTCCAGCCTCAGGCAGGCCGCCCTCTTCCTTCATGCCTGTCCAAAAGCATCAGGGAAAGAGAACAAGAGAATTGCGCCAGCCATTCCCATGAAAATGACTCCATCCGGAAGGTAGGTTTGCTTTTTGTGGCTGGGGATGGTGGGAGTTGTAGTTCAACAGCTGCTGGAGGGCCACGTTTGACCACCCCTGGCTTACATGTACACTGTAATACAAGGCTAATTTTTGCAATGCATCTTGTCTCACACATTTAAACGCTGTAGGTTTAAACCAGACTCAACCCTGTTTAACTGAGGTCATTTCCAGATGTTAAGGCTGTGCTGCAAATACTTCTTCGCTTGCAGCTCACCCACCCGTAAGCCACCACATCCCCCACTGACCCCCCTTGTCCTGTCATCCTGTCACCTGCAGGAGGCGCCAGTCGCAAGGAGAAACAGGGCAACTTCTTCCACAGCCCGACTCGATTCAGCCAGCAGCACTTCGAGAAAGGTCCAGAGCTGTGAGTGAAGTGAAGTGATCTATTTTGGTCCCTTGAGTGACCCTTCCCCTCTCTGCCCATCCAGAACCGTCAAGGCTTTGCTATCAATGAGACTGATTGATTGGAAGGGGAGAAGGTGGGAGGAGAGAGAGAGAGAGAGAGAGAGAGAGAGAGAGAGAGAGAGAGAGAGAGAGAGAGCAATCAATCAATCAATAAATGGGCATGCAAGAAATCTTTCTATTTTGCAAATGGGGCCAATTTAAGACATGTTGGTGCCCAAAGTGGGGGGGGGGGGAGAGATTCTATTTATTTTTAAAATCCAAATGCCAGCTCCATAATAGATACATTAACTGATGGTGCCCGCAATTTGCCCTGTGAAGCCAGCCCTATTTACACAGAATCAAAAGCAAATCTCTCACTTCAGGTAGTCCAGGAACTGCATCCCACTGCCAGAGAAACTGAACACAAGTTGACAGTATTAAATGGCTGACATGCAACAGTATTTGACTGGCCCCAATGGCTGACATGCAATAGTATTTCACATTTGACTGGCACCCGTGGCTGATATGCAATAGTCTTTCGACTTGGCAAGCCCTGATAGCCGGCATGCAGTAGTACTGAGAATTTGACTGGCACCAGTGGTGGCTGACATGCAATCTTATTTCGCATTTGACCAGCCTGAATAGCTGACAAGTAATGGTATTTAGCATTCAGTTCATGCCAGTGGCTGGCATGCAATAGAATTTATCATTTCTGGATACCTGAAGGACTGCCTGCCCCCAAAGATTTCTGCCCACCCAACAAGATTATCAGAGGGGCCTTTGTTCTGTGTGCTGATGTTGAGAGAGGCTAAATTGCCGTGCGTGCGGAAAAGGGCCTTCTCTGTCATTGCCCCCAGGCTCTGCAATGCTCTCCCAGTGAATGTCTGCTCTTTGACATCTGTGGCTGCTTTTAAAAGAACAACTAAAGACATTTTTATTTGTTCAGGCTTTTGCTTCTTAGAGGCTGTCAGGTTTCCCGCTTCTGTTTATGTTTTCATGGTTGATGGGTTTTTTGGTGTTTTTTGGTTTTTACCATTTAACTGAGTGTAAGGGTTTAGATGAGATTTTTATGGAATTTTATTGTATTTTAACTTTCACAAACTGCCTTGGGATGCCTTATGAAAGGTGGTATGAAAACTGAATAAATAAATAAATAAGTAAGTAATATTTGACAGTATTCCACTGTGAACCACTTAGCGACCTGTCTGCTAGAATCAAAGCAACCACAAGTCTAACCGTTTGAATTCTGAAGTGAAATTTCACAATCCAAAATACAATTTCAGATTCCCCATTCAAAACACCAGGAGCCACATGGGGATTTTGGCAAATGGAACATAGGAACATAGGAAACCACCATATACTGAGTCAGGCCATTGGTCTCTCTAGCTCAGTATTGTCTTCACAGACTGGCAGCGGCTTCTCCAAGGTTGCAGGCAGGAGTCTCTCTCAGCCCTGGAAACGGGACGGAACAGGTGCCCTCATACTGGGGAATTGGAACATTCCCCTTCTCGTAATCAGGTTAGTAAACCTGTATGTTATTTATGCAATGCTCCTGCATAGGAACAGGGAGGGAAGACGCGACCGAGAGGTTCACGTGGATGAGACAGAAAATCTCTTCTGGAAAAGTTTGTATGGTTATGTGCAAAAGGACAAGAGTATCTCTTCTAAACAGCAATGGGACAAATTGTGGAAATGGATGTTGGATGTAAACCCCCCCCTCCACCCGATTACCTGATGTGCCTTGTAATCCCCCATCCCCGAGTTACAGTACTGCCTGCATATACTTTATAACCCTTTGGGTCTCCAAATCCTTGTGTGTAAATCTTTGCAGATATATGATGTGCAAACAACTACTTTGTATATAACTGTGCTTTGGCAACGTACGGTATGCTTTGGTAGTTTGTTGGTTCCATTTTAAAAAATCTTGTCCTATTTTTTTTAAAAAAGTCCTATCTTGGAGAAGCCAGGGAGGGAACTTGAAACCTCCTGCTCTTCCCAGAGCGGCTTCATCCCCTGAGGGGTATATCTTGCAGTGCTCACACATCAAGTCTCCCATTCAGATGCAACCAGGGCAGACTATGCTTAGCTATGGGGACAAGTCATGTTTGCTACCACAACACCAGCTCTCCTCTCCTTATGAATTTTTCCCTTTGGAACAGAGGAACAGAGGAAGCTGCCATATACTGAGTCAGACCCTTGGTCCATCTCGCCCAGTATTGTCTTCACAGACTGGCAGCAGCTCCTCCAAGGTTGCAGGCAGGAATCTCTTTCAGCCCTATCTTGGAGATGCTGCCAGGGAGGGAACTTGGAACCTAGATGCTCTTCCCAGAGCAGCTCCATCCCCTGAGGGTTCCCTGTCCCAAAAGGACTCACAATCTAAGCATAAGGCAGACACCAGCAAGAAACATAGGGACATAGGAAGCTACCACATACTGAGTCAGAACTTAGCTCCATCTAGCTCAGGATTGTCTACAAGAATTCTCAATGTTGGGTCTCCAGATGTTATTGGACTTCAATTCCCATCATCACCAACCAAAGGTACTGGGGCTGGGGATTATGGGAGTTTAAGTCCAATAACATCTGGGGACTCAGCGTTGAGAATCCCTGCTGGTCTTCACAGACTGGCAGCGGCTTCTCCAAAGCTGCAGGCAAGAATCTCTCTCAGCCCTATCTTGGGAGATGCTGCCAGGGAGGGAACTTGGAACCTTCTGCTCTTCCCAGAGCAGCTCCATCCCCTGAGGGGTATATCTTACAGTGCACACACTTCTAGTCTCCCATTCATATGCAGCCAGGGCAGACCCTGCTTAGCTAAGGGGACAAGTCACACTTGCTACCACAAGACCAGCTCTCTTCCCCATTAGCCATTAGGGAATATTTGCTTCAGCCTTATTGCAAACCAATCGCTGTTTCCCAGCTGCATCTTGCACCACAGTCAGGGCCACACAACAGCATTCAAATGGGTGCTGGGCATCATGATTTCCCACCCCCCATACAATCATCATTCAGCACTCAAAATATCTTCCCCCTTTCCATCTATACTTCTGTGCAATTATGAGAGCTTGTGTAGGGTCTTCAAACACATCAGAAATGCAGGGGAAGAGCAGAGGGGTGGGGAAGCTTGCCCCCCCCCGCATGTAACCATCTCCCTTCTTTGATATAAGAGATAACAGCATTTCAAAAAAATAAATAAATGTAGCATTCACTGAGCCGTTCATTGAACAAGTCCTTAAAATATCTGTAGGGAACATGATGAGCCTCATCAGTGAACTTGGGAAGGCTTAGTGTGCCATCTAGTGGCAAAGCTGTAGTATTTCTCTTTATAGAGAACTCCAACCTTTTCAATTAAAAATGGCAGGATGATGTGTTATCACCATTGAGCCTCTAGGAATGCCATTGCAGGGAAGGCATTTTCAGAAATCCATTGTGTGTGTGTGTGTGTGTGCAGGCGCGTGCATTTGCGCAAGCGCACATATGTGCATGAAGTCTAACTCCTCTAGCATTCTGTTACCAGCCATGGAACACAGGAAACTCCTGTCTACTGGGTCAGACCTTTGGTCTGTCTAGGTCAGTCTTGTCTGCTCTTACTGGCAGCAGCTGTCCAAGATTCCAGGCCGGAGTCTTTCCCAACCTTACCTGGAGATGCCACCAGGGGTTGATGCTGAGACCTTCTGCATGCTAAGCAGATGCTCTTCCATTGAGCAATGACCACATCACTCCCCAGTGGGAAGCCCCCAAGCAGGGCATGGAAGCAAGCAAGAGCTGTCTTTAGCGGGTGGTCCGTGGGGCACAGGCCCCCAATGAATTGTTCAGAGCCCCAAATCTCACCAGCCGCCCCCATCTTCCATGGCCTCTTCCAGAAAGGAGGCACCTGCCCAGAGCAAGAGATGAATTATTCTGGGGTATGATTGAGTTTAATTCTCAAGAGGAGGCCTGTGGGCTCAGGACCTTTTAAGCAGCGAGCAATGTGGCCCTGAGAAAGACTTCGTGGTCTGTCCCCAGCAGCCCTATTCAGAAATAGATTGTCACTTACCATGGAGGATCTAGCAAGCCAGCGCGCCTAGCAGACATCAATGGACCTCCTCACCTTTGGCCATTGTGGCTGGGGATGATGGGAGTTGTAGTCCAGTAACATCTGGGGGGGGGCCCGGGTGGGAACCCCTGTGTAACCTATCTTTCCTCACATACCATTGTTAAGATAAAATGGGGCAGGCTTTTAATTTGATACTGTTGTAATTGTGTTTTAATAGTTTTAACTTTTAAATTTTTAATTGTTGAAATTTTTTAATCTTTGTATTATTTGGCTGTTTTTATTGTCTTGTAAACCGCCCAGATAACTTGCATTTTGGGTGGTATAAAAATACGTTAAACAAACAAACAAACAAACAAATATAGTAATGTGCCCTGATCCCATGGGATAAGGTAAGGAAACGCACCCAAAAGGGATACAGGGATAGCCAGATAAAGTTAGTCGTGGCTAAGCTTCTTCACAGGATGACACCCAGATTAAATTATTCCCGAGTAGTCCCATTGAAATTGAGTAGTCCTTTGGAGTAACTACTGAGTGGTACTGTTAAGTGCTACTTAACCTTAAGTGACACAGTGGGGAAATGCTTGACTAACAAGCAGAGGGTTGCCAGTTCGAATCCCTGCTGGTACTATCTCGGGCAGCAGCGATCTAGGAAGATGCTGAAAGGCATCATCTCATACTGCACGGGAAGAGGCCATGGTCAACCCCATCTGTATACTATCAAAAGAAAACCACAGGGCTCTGTGGGTGCCAGGAGTTGACACCGACTCGACAGCACACTTTACTTTAGCAAGCCAGAAGTTGCCGGTTTGAATCCCCAGAGTGTGGGAAACATCTGTATATTGGGCAGAAGCGATATAGGAAGGTGCTGAAATAAATCATCTCATACTGTGCAGGAGGAGGCAATGGTAAACCCCTCCTGTATTCTACCAAAGACAGCCACAGGGCTCTGTGGGCACCAGGAGACAAAATTGACTTGACGGCACAATTTAGGAACATAGGAAACTGCCATATACTGAGTCAGACCCATGGTCCGTCTAGTTCAGTATTGTCTTCACAGACAGGCAGCGGCTTCTCCAAGGTTGCAGGCAGGAGTCTCTCTCAGCCCTCTCTTGGAGATGCTGCCAGGGAGGGAACTTGGAACCTTCTGCTCTTCCCAGAGCGGCTCCATCCCCTGAGGGGAATATCTCGCAGTGCTCACACATCAAGTCTCCCATTCATATGCAACTAGGGCAGACCCTGCTTAGCTATGGGGACGAGTCATGCTTGCTACCACAAGACCAGCTCTCCTCCCTTAGGTACTTTTAAGTAACTTAGTCTAAATGTCAGCTACTGCAAGAATTGGCTGGCATCCTGGGGTGGAGATCTAGTCTTGCCATAGTGAGTATGGCTTGTCCCCTTACTCAGCAGGATTCACTTTGGTTTGCAGCGGGATGGGTGACTGCATGTGAGCCCTGTCTGCAGGAAGGTCTTCCCTTCCGGGGATGATGGGGCTGTAGCTCAGTGACAGAGCATCTGCTTTGCGTGCAGACAGTCCCAGGTTCAATCCCTGGCAGCATCTTCAGGTTGGGCTAGGAAAGACTCCTGCCTGAAACCCGAGAGAGCTGCTGCCAGTCAGTGTAAACAATACTGAGCTAGATGGATCAATGGTCTGATTCAGTAGGCAGCAGCTTCCTATGTTCCTATCCTAACTAAATGACTCAGTGGAAGTCCCATTGAAATTAACAGGACAAATTATTACTAAATTGCCCTATGAATTTCAGGAAGACTTCCACTGAGTTTAGTCAGAATCTCATCCAAGGAGATAATCTTCATTCACCATCTTTATCATCACCAAGTTAGTCATCACGAACTTATGTCCTATTAATGTCAACGGGAGTTAGGCATGGCAAACCTTCTTCCGATACAGCCCATAAACTGGACGTTTTCCTTCAAAACAAAAACTATTTGTCATCTTCCCTGTTCACCTGATTTCTGTCCAGGAAATGATGTCCATTTAAATCCATGTAGTTCTGCTTTATTGGGCTGCGGCCAGTGAGATGGGTCAGAAATTAGTTTCTAACCTCATGAGAAGCTTATGACGTGATGACATTGGCCAACCGCGGTGGGGTCATGACGCGGCAACCCGGAGCATGACTCAGGGGCACGGTCCCAACTCCCTGACGTGCTGCTTGGCCCCCACATCCATTCCTTCCCTTCCTAGCTTCGCTGGATGAATCAGGCCCCTTGGCAATGCAGCCTTGCAGGACGTGCTCTTAGGGTCTGGCATTCCTTCTCCCCTCCCAACCCAAGTTACAAGGAAACTATGATTGACTCAGCCGGATGGAATAGCAACTTGCTGAGCCCCTAAAAATAGATCGCCCTTTTCATCCTCCCAACATAGCTCAGGAGTCCCAGATATAATCCCAGCTCAGCTGCGAGGAGCCAGCAAGGGACTCAGAGGCGGTGTTGAGAGTGGAGCCGGTCTCCTCCGCAGGACTCTCTCAGGACTGGGGCTTTTCGGAAGGCGAGGCCACTACGCTGGGACTTATAGGAGAGACACGACCATTCGGGATTGCTGGAAACTCTCCGTAAGTCCTTGCTTGCAGCGGCATTGGGATGGGGAGGGGAGGTTAATTGCAGCCAGCCCTGTTTCAATCTGTCCGTAGAGCATGGTGGGCAAACTCATAAGAGAGCTGGTCTGGTGGTAGCAAGCATGAACTCTCCTCTTTGCTAAGTGGGGTCCACCCTGGCTTGTATTTGGGTGGGAGACTACATGTGTGAGCGCGGTGAGACATTCCTCTTAGGAGTTGGGGCCACTCTGGGACGAGCACCTGCATGCAGAAGGTTCTCCGTTCGCTCCCTGGTGGCATCTCCAGATAGGGTTGGGAGAGACTCCTGCCTGCAACCTTGGAGAAGCTGCTGCCAGTCTGGGTAGACAATCCTGAGCTAGATGGACCAAGGGTCTGACTCAGTACAAGACAACTTCCCATGAGGTCTGCATATTTCAAGCCAACATTTCAATGCACTGAATAAGAGTTTCTCAATGCTGAGGGGACACTTCATTTGGATCCCCCCCGCCACCAAGTGGAGCTGGTGTATGTGTTCCTCCAGTCTAGTGGATGCTTCATACCCTGCCCAGCTGGCAACTCCAGGGCTCCGGTCCATTTATTTGTGGGTTTTCAAAGAGTGCCTAGCTTTGGATGTGGCATCTCCCAACCATTTGGTCACGACACATGATGACCCCTTGCAAATCAGCTGAAAAACGAAGTAGCCTGAAGTTTCTCAAACTTCTGGATTGGGCTCACTCTTTCTAAGCTCCCCATGCCTTTTGGAAACCTCCACCCCAGATTAACCATCTATTTGGAGGGGGACTTTGTGGGAGATTTTTGTGGGCAGTTCAGTGGCACAAATCCCTAGCACAACCTGCAGGTCGATGGAGATGGAAGATTAATTTCAGAACCAATGCACCCCTTTTTCTAGGGATGGCATCAGTGGGGGGGTGCCAAGGGCCCAGGACCCACAGAAGGGCTTGCAGCCATATCCTAAGACCTTCTGACCCAATGTGATGTTTTACCTGTGTTCAAATGTCTGTACGCACGTACATGTTTTTGTGCAAACAGCCGTAGCTACATTCATTTTAAAAGTGAATCTGGACACAGGCCTCCTGAAAGGCAAAATCCAGACAGCAAGTTTATTTCTATATTGTGTTCAACAGAATAATTGAATAACTATACCTGTGTACAGATCTGTCCCTGTGTATACCGTACCCAGAAGCCCTATTAAGAAAAATGTTGAGCATTCGTGCAAGCACGCAGTGTACGCAAGTACAAATCTGTGTGCAGGTACAGCTATTCACGTGTTATGCTGAATGCAGGTACAGCAGTACACTGTCTATCTGCATGCTGCATTTGAGGGACCTGTACCCAGGTTCACTTTTAAAATGAATGCAGGTATACTCATTCACACAAACACATATACCAGTGTACTGAAATCTGTACACATGTACAACATAATGTCTGAATAGGGTCAGGTTGCCAAGTAGGGACTTTTACAGAGGACATGTGACTATTTGGGGGACCAAAGGACTTTTTTGCATGTGTTATGGTGCCCGAAGTTCTGGGGAGGAGTTCTGGGACATTTTGTGCACTCCGAACACTTTGCTCTCATGAGCAGCTTCTCTTCCTGTATCTCCTTCCATCCTACTGACCATCCATCCAGTGGGGAAGCCAGAGGGGAGTTTCTGCTTCAGTGGCACGTTGCAGAGCCAGATGATGCAGGAACACAGATAGGTGGGGCTGGCAGGTACAGTTTGCTTCCTTCATGTGATGGTGGCGGCGGCAGTGAGAAGTTAGCAGTTGCCGAACTAACTTTGCTCAACTGGCAGCTACCCCCTGCTGACTGAGTAAAAAGGCACCCTTTAAAGTGGTGAATCTCTTCTATTTAGCATGGGGAGAGCAACTGGCCCTATCCAACCCCAGAACAACATCCCTTCAGTGGCTTATTTATTTATTTATAATATTTGTACCCTGCCCCTCCAGTGCACTACTGCTTGGGGCGCCTCACAACAATAAAATAAATGCAAGAAACAATAAAAGTAATAAAATTAACCAAATTAAACAGACAAGTTAAAAGTCAGATTAAAAACCACAATCATTATTCGGTTCAAATTAAAAGTCGTTTTAAAAGCTAAAAACGGAAAATTATAAAAAGCTAAAGAAACTATCAGATATAACAGAAAATGGAGCATTAAAAAGCTGCCTTTAAAAGGTGTGTTTTAAGATTTTTTTAAAAAAACACTGAGGGAGGGATCGTGGCAAAGCTCTTCAGAGATTGCGTTCCAAACCGAGGGGCCACAACGAAAAAGGCCCTGTCTCTAGTCCCCGCCAACCAGATCTCTGATGGTGTTACCTTGCATTTCTTTACAGATTGTGAATCCTTTGGGGATAGGGGAACATCTTATTATTTATTTTTCTTGGATAACCACTGTGAAACTTCCTGTTGAAAAGCAGTCTATAAATGTTTGTAGTCGTAGAGAACAGCAAGCCAGTGGGAGACCGTGCATGCACCACTGGGCCAGTATAGCAAGAGGCTGGCTTGGTAGCTGGCTGGCTGCCCTGCCTCGAGCCAAGAGGTGAAGTTGCTGGCCTGGATGCGGAGAGCAGGCTGGGTGACCCCTGGGGGAGGAGGAGAGAGGACTGGGTATGTGGGAAGCCTAACCTGGAGATGAATTTACGGTTCCGAAGCAGGAGCCCTGAGAAAGAACTCTGCACCTAGCAGACTGGGCAGACATGCAGCTCACCTGGTCATCCGCTTCACAGTGGTGAGCTGAGTTTATTCTCCAATTCTCCCATTTTTATCAAAATATGCATATATAATATCTATAAGCATTTGCAAATGTTATGCAAAGTGGAGGGGTGTGTGTGTGTGTGTGAAAAGCATCCTCTATTTCCACTTTTTTGGTGACAGATACCAACTTGTTTCACCATCTGCACCTGGCAACCCTAGAATAGGGCTTATATAAGTGGCAAACATAACTTGTGAAGAGCATAAGAGTTGGCAGCCTTATGCAGGCCTGAGGTGGCCCATGCAGGACAGTTTACCAGGAGCCTCATGAACCCTTGGCCCTCCCCACCTCCAGTTCTCTTCCTTCCTTCAACTTGGGGGGCACCAGAGTGGCCCAGAGAAAGTGGTGGTGTAGTGCACATAGGGTGCCAACCACCCCCAAACCCACAAGCCCATGGAGCCCTGGGTTTTGTTGTTTCTGAGGTGTTCTAAGAGTAGATTCTCTGGTAGGAAATGAGAGTGGATTCAGTGACAAACATTGAATTATTGTTAGCATGGAGGAATAGGATAAGTGTACCCAGTGTGCCCCCTAAGTGGAGTTATGCGGCTGCTGAAATCCCCATTATTCCCTACGGGGGGAAAGCTTAAAGACACGCAAAATCCAGAAATTCTTTAAAAATCACCCCTTTCACCAACATATTTGAAATCTGGGTGGTAGCAGGCACCCATTGGGGCACTATCACCTGACCCACTCTTCTGCCCTCCAAACCCCTTTTCTGCCCTGAATCTGCCCCAAAGACATGCCAATTTTAAAAATTCTTTTAAAAATCACCCCTTTGCCCAATTCCTTTGAAATCTGAGTGGTAGCTTCCTTGCACCCATTGGGTACTACCACCCACCACAACCTGCTCTGGGCCACCCTGGTGTCCCCCACATGGAGCTATAAGGTTGCTGAAATCCCCATTATTCCCTATGGGAAAACGCTTAAAGACACATCAACTTCAAAGATCATTTAAAAAACACCCCTTTGCCAAATTTCTTTGAAATTTGGGTAGTAGTTTCCACCCACTGGGCACTACCACCCACCCCACTCTTTTGGCCCTCGGGTCCTTTTTAAAAATCTGAATCTATTCAGATTCAGATTTGGAAAATTTGGATACAAATTGAATCTGAGGTGATTGGCGGGGCGGGGGGGCAGATTCAGACCCAAAACAAATTGGAAGTTATTCAATTCAAGTTCAGTGCCCATACTGTTTAAGAGAGCAACAGTGTGGGGCAAGCAGCAGGGCAAGGATGGGCAGGTAGGAAGCACCATCCCTGTCCCTAAAGTGACCCCCCAGCACTCCGAACCAGCTTGAATGCAGGGCCTTTGGACCAGTTCAGCACTCCAGAAAAGGAGCACTGAACTAGTTCCGTGCACATCCCTACTCCCTAGCTGATGCTTACCTTCCAGCTATAGTCAATGCCTCCCAGCATTCGTGACTGTCCTGCAGATCTCTTGTGTGTGCACTTGGGTGGTCCCGATCCATGGTTTGCAAGCCTGGGAGCCACCCTAAAGGAAGCTCTCGTGCAGCTGGTGGCTGATGTTCCTGCCCTCAGAAGAAATCAAATGTTCTGGAAATGGACCTTACCCAACTCCTTGTTGTCTAATAGGCCTCTTTTCTTTATCGGGTTTGGGGTTGGCTTGCTCATTGGTTTTGATTTTTTTAACCATTAGAGTGGAAAGGAAAGACCAGGGCTTGTTGGTGGGGTAACTTGCTTCGTTTCAGCCATGTGAAACGATCATGCACTGAACTAGACTCTTCCAGAGATTCATAAAGAGATACGCCTGTGTTACTGTTCATTATCACTAACAAAACTCAGCCCAAATGAGACGTCACTTTAAAACATGTCATTTCGTCCTGTGTATTGGGGTGGGGTTTTTGGGTGGGGGATGGGGATAGCAGTCATGGGGGTCCTGATCCCAACTGCAACATGGGGATTTAACGCTTTATCCCCACCACGGTCCCAATCCAGATCAGGGCCTCCACAATGGCTCTTTGCCCCAGGAAAGAAACTGCCACAGACGTCAACTTGCTTGCCAGCTCACACAATATTCCTTTGCCCCAATCCTGTGTGTGTTTGTGGAAGTAGTTTCTATACATGGATGAGCCCCACTTCCAAAGTAATAGAACAGTTACTAGGAAATTTGGGGTGGGGGTGGGTGGGCTCCAAAAGGTAACTGATTCCATTTACTTCAAGAGGGCTTACACAGAAACACTGTGGCCCATTCACACAAAAAACTGTTTTCTTGGGAGTAGGCCATTTTGTAATGGCCAGTGCCCATAAAAGCATCACGACCAGTGTTTCCTCTAATGGGGATTGTTGTTCAATACAACTGTTGTTCAATACAACTCCTAGCATCCCCCGCTGCAATGGCCTTTGGCTGGGGATTATGGGAGTTGTAGTCAACAACATCTGGGAATCCCTGTTAGAGGGAATTCACGACACCTAGAAATTGATGGGTGAAGCTTTCCCCATTGTTCTCTCTCCATGCTGGGAGAGAAAGTTTCATTTACTACAGTTTTACCCCACTCTACTTCCAAGGAGGTCAGGGTGACATACAGTATGTGGTTCACCTCCCCCATTTATCCTCTCAACAACCCTGTGAGGTTGGTTAGGCTGATAGAGTGTAACTGGCCCAAGGTCATCCAGTGAGTTTTATGGCTGAGTGGGAGTTATGAACCCAGGTCCTCTTAGTCCTAGTCCAACACTCTAATTTCTATACCATACTGCCTCTCATTTTAGAAAATAAGAAAGTGTTCTAAAGGTGATCAGAGAAGGCTGCAGTAGATTTGCATCTTTTGTTCTCTTTGTTCTTTGAAGAGGATTACCATATTTACCTGTACAGAAGCCTGAATTTAAACAATCCCCTTAAAAAAAACCACAGGTTAAATAGACGTTATACCTGTATTTACCCCAAAGGAAGAGGACTCTAGTGAGGGATTATGGGAGTTGTGGGCCAACATCTGCAGGAAGGCCAAAGCTGAGCAGCCCTGGAGCATATGAATGCTTGTATTTTTTATTTTTTTTTAAAAAAAAACCTGTTCCAAGCAGGAAGACAGAAAATGGCCACCTTCAGATGTAACGCAGAGCCGTGGGTCCAATGGACCCACGGATCCATGTGCATCCCCCTCCCGTCTAAATTCGGATGAAACATAGAGCTCTTTCTCTGCAGTCTGGCTGACTGCAGAGAGGAGGGGGAACTGGTTGTCGGGGCTTCTTTCTTGACTGAAGTACAGCCCCGTCAGCCAATAGAAGCTGGAGCAAGGGAGGAACTTCCTCTCTCAACTCCGGTTGCAGAGCTACCAGACTGCAGTCCCAGCATTCAGACGTAACACTGGCACTGCAGGACCAGAGATCCAGGCAGCAGACCTCACTACAAATCAGAGGTCCAAAACGCAGTTCAGGGAGGGAAACCACAGGTCCATTTTTAACGAAACTGCGGTTGCCCGAATTTGGACCTACAATTTACGAAACAAGAGGTCCCTTCACCTCCAGTTTGTGTTACCTGCATACACGGCCTCTGTGACCCCTCACCAGTGATGGCATGGGCACTACCCAATAAGGATGTGCAAACATCCCCCCGCCTTTATTTTTGTGAATATTTCTGCATCCGCAAAAAGGTGACACAAACACCCCCAGCCCATGTCTGCAAAAGCAGATTTATTTATTTATTCATTCATTCATTCATTCATTTATTGATTCATTTAATACATTTCTATACCACCCAAACAGCAAGTTCTCTGGGCGGTTTACAAAACAATAAAAACAGCCAATAAATAAAAGATTAAAACATTTCAACAATTAAAAGTGAAAAGTTAAAACTATTAAAACACAATTAAAACAATTAAAACCTGAACAGATGTGTTCTTTTTCCAAAAGCAACCATTCTCACACTACTTATTCATAGAGTTACTGCGCTTCCCTTAGTGCACAGTGTTTCCTATTCATCTAAAAACCTCACCCTCTACACAGCCTATAACTCTAGGACCATTCCAAACAATAGTGGCTTGAGCCCCCCGCGGAAGGCCCCCCCCCGGTCCTTGCACCTGAGCTGGCTATTTAACATTCCAAATGGTTGCTAGTCCCCTCTGGCTTCTGGGCAGGAATGAAACCCTCAAGGCCAGACTTCAACCACCAGTTGCCTGCCAAAAGGCAAGCCCCTTCCCCGCTGTCCCAAAATGTGACTTGCAGTTGTCACTGGGGGAAACATCTTTGCATTTTTGAGCCAGGAATAGAACCCCTACATTCTTGCAGCCATGACACACACACACTCTCCCTCCACCCTGGAACAAATATTACAGGCACAATAACAGCATCTCAAAGTATCTTGCACAAAGGTGCCCTTTCGGTAGACACGGGGAATTTGTTCACTCTGAGTGTAAAACTACAGGTGATACTTCATCAGAAGGACTTCTATTTCTGGCCACTGGCCAACATACTGATTCTATATGCTATTGTTATAATCAGTTCCATGGGTTTATATACTAGGTATGCACGTCAACAGAAAAGACTATTTGACCTGTGTTAATCACAGTGCTGTAGTTATGAGATATGCAAAAGTGGCAGCAACAAACCCACACTGATTTTTTAATTCTAATTATATCAAGCAAAGTGCTTAGGACAAACTAATAACATCAGCCCCCTTAATACCTACATCAGCTGAAAAACCATTCATATGGTTAGACGCCATCCTGACTTTGTCATTCCAAAAAAGATAAAAAGCAACTATTTTTTAAAACAAATTTATCTGAGTGATTCTTATAGGAACTTTTTTGGAAAATATGTCAATTTTATCCTTCATGCATGCTCCCGAATCTTCTGTCGTGACTGGGGTTTCTCTTGCCCCCCAATCAGCCCCTCCCTGATTCTGTGCAATTCAGTCTTGGCTGTACCTAAAAGTCTTGGTGATACCCATAAGCCTGTGTCCCCCTCTGCTGAACTAAAATGCAATGGTAATATGTTTGCAGAGAGGTGAATGCATCCTCATCCTCATCTACTGATGCACACATTGCGCCCCACCCACCACCCACCCCCTTTGAGCAACCCTCAGGGGCAAAATCATTTGTTCCAGATTTTCAAGATACTTCAGAAGATACTAGTTAAAATGGAAAAGGCTTAAGTATAAGCCTAAACAGTGCTCCTGTAATGTAATTGTTTATGTTTCCATGACTGTCATAAGCATCTATTGGATAGTGTCTGTGACGCCACTGAGGAGGAAGACACACAATCCCCCTCATATATAAGCAGTTTGGGCATTTTAAAAGGGGTGTGTAATAAATCTAATAAAGCTTTCATTAAAAGATAAATGCTTACATGCTTTAACACAAAAATCCTCGTAAACGAAAGTTTGCAAAAACTTGGAAGAGCTGGGGGGGGGTCCGTCTTCAGGTGCCACCAGTTAATCTGGTGGGATTGGGTCTTCTCAGTTGTCACCCCTGAGTTGTGGAATGTCCTCCCTGTGGATATAAGAGGATTGTCTTCCTTGGAGGCCTTCAGGAGAGCCTTAAAGACCCATCTTTTTGCCTGGTTTTTAATGATATCTAGTTTTAATTTTAATTTTAGTCTGGTTTAAGTAAGTGTGTGTGTGTGTGTGTGTGTGTGTGTGTGTGTGTGTGTGTTTAAAAAAATTAATTGTTTTGTTATGTGTTTTTGATTTAAATGTAAACCACCCTGGGTCACCTTAGAAAGGGTGGTCTATAAATTGAACGAACGAATGAATGAGTGAGTGAATAAAATCAACATAAATGTTTCCCCTCATACACTTCTAAAAAGAAGGAGGGGAAAGAAAGGCTACTACTTGCCTTGAGACCAAGGCCCCACCTGTACCACCCCTTGAAAACCCTTTATTCCCTCTCATGTTTCCCCCCTGTCATTTCTGGATTGACCTTATGGAAAAGTTCGTATGCTTACCCAATTTTAATTTTTCTCTGAAGAGTCTGGCTGTGAGAGGGTCCACACACCCACCTCCACATCCCCTTTACATTTGCAGAGCAACTATGCAGGACCAGAGATTCAAAAGCTTTGATTGTCTGCACAGATCCAAAGGGAAAATTTGCCAGTTCCAAGTATTAGAGATGATGATTCAAAATAATACTCATGTGCGGTCTTTGCAGACATGTGGTGAATGCACACCGGTCTTTGAATACATGTGAATGCACATGTATGGTCTTTGCAAAGGGTGTGTGTGTGTGTGTGTGGTGCCCACTTTCCCCGTTCCTGATCTCCCTGCATTCACACAGAGGCCGAGAGCAGAGACAGTGGGCACAATCCCATTCCGCTTTCCCACGTGTTCACAGGATGTCTGAAAAGGGCTATGGACAATACAGAGCCAGTGACTGGAGAGTTGGACTACAGCTGGGGAGACCTGGGTTCAATTCCTATCAAGCAAGTGAAATTTCTCAGCAGATTTTCTGCACATCCATCCCCAGGATGAGACAAATCAGAACAAGCTATGCAGAACAGAAACAAATGGTGAACATAAGCTTAAGCAGCATAATTTGCACAAGTCACAGAATCCCACCTTGCTTGGTGCAGAATTTTCATTTATGCTGATATAGAGAGAGCCAGCATGGTGTAGTGGTTAGAGTGCTGGGCTAGAACCGGGGAGACCCGAGTTCCAATCCCCATTCAGCCCTGATACTTGCTGGGTGACTCTGGGCCAGTCACTTCTCTCTCAGCCCAACCTACTTCACAGGGTTGTTGTCAGGAGAAACTTAACAATGTACACCGCTCTGAGCTCTTTGGAGGAAGAGTGGGATATAAATGTAAAAAATAAAATAAAATAAATATATCTTCACTCAGAAGAATAGGTGCAGGGGAAGGAGGACTGTAGCTCAGTGGAGAAATATCTGCTTCGCATGCAGAAGGGCCCAGGTTCAATCCCTGGCGTCTCCACACGGGGCAGAGAAAGATCCCTGGAAAGCTGCTGCCAGTCAGTGTGGACAATACTGAAACAGAGGGACCGACGGCCAGACTCGGAATTTGGCAGCTCCCTAACTTTGCCTCTCATCCAGCAGTGACTGCAGCCACACGGAGAGCTTCCCAGATCCGGTGTGCTTGGTCTTTTAAGTGGCCTCCCTCTATCTCTGTTCACCTCTTCTTCCGTTTCTCATTTCTGTTCCCTGCTGCAACCACTCAAAAGGGCTCCGGCAGGGAACTGCCTCCCACTGGATGACTGGGCGAGGAATGTAGACCCCTCCAGCAGGCCTGGACAGAGAGGATCAGGGGGCTGACAATGGAACAAAGACTCCCAGCAGCAGGCAGGAGGGGCAGGGAGGGGCCGAGGCCGGAGTGGGCCGCCATAGAGAGAAAGGGGCCAGCAGCCTCCAGCCCGTCCCCACCCCCCGGCCTGATTAAGCTGCCACATTGGCTTCTCCTCCAGCTATTATTACTGCTTAGCCATCTATGAGAATCCCACACAGGCCCGGCACATGAGTGGCGCCGGCGCTTAGGGAGCCTTTTGTCAGAGCCCAAATTATCGTGCAGCAAATCAAATGGGAGAGGATGGCCGGGGGGGGGGGGGGAGGGCCACGCAAGTGGATTCCTGGACTCCCAGCACCAGAGACGCGAGCTGTTGACAGGAGGGGCTGGAATGCTGCTGGTGTCATGGAGAGCGGCTGGCGTGGCTCTTGAAGGTGGGGGGGCGGCTGGGCTGGGCTGGGCTGGGCTGGGCTGGGCTGGCCAGGGGGAAGGCGGACGTGATATTGAAGAAAAAGCAGTCTTCACACCCAAGCTTTGTGTCTGTCTTCACCACCTACCTGAGATGCATTATGCCGGGATAGGCAGAGGCGCTCTTGCTCCTGGACTTGTGGGCTGAAGTCCGGGGCCTCCACAGCCCTTGCCCCCCCCATTCTCTTTAGTCTGTCCCAAGTGGTGGGGTCGCCTGGCGGAGCGTGATGGTGCTTAATTTGCAGGGAGGGGGCCCTCCAAAGGCCTTTAAGTCCCGGCTCCAGAATTACCTAGGTGCACCTCTAGGGTTAGGCAACCTTGGCTCCCCAATTGTTGCTGAACTACAACTCCCATCATGCCCGGCTGCAGTCGTGGCTGGGGAGGATGGGAATTGTAGTTCATCAATCGCTGAAGAGCCAGGGTTGCCTACCACCTTGTGTATAGGTATATACATATCAGTTTGTACTTTCACAAATTGCAGAGAAGAGGCTTTCCAATCCAGTCTCACACCGGAAGGAATCCCACTTCTGCTTGGACACTTGCGATGACCTACCTATGCACCATCTAAAAAAAATAAATCTATGCTTTCATCTTCAAAACACACATCCTATTCATGTGCAAGTTTGTGATGCAGATGTAATTGATGAATTGAGACCTGATATTAATTCTCAGGAGGTATTGGCCGATGCCATAAAGTTTATTAGTCTCTGAGAAGAATCAGGTGGTTCTCCTTTTCGCCCCCTCCCGTCCTGCTCATTATCTCTCTGCCTGTCATGGAACAGTGTTATCACGTCTAAGGAACTTAAAAGCTGGGGAACGGAGGAGGTTTTTATCCGTGCTTGTGTGCTTAATTGAGGATGGTGTGTTATAATGAAACGTCTTTTGTATACCAACTTATAGTTTTTCTTTTTGCACAACAAAGGGTCTTTTTGTTGAGAGTTGATAAGTTACAGATGTAATTGATATGATTAGTTGACTTAAGTTTTTTACTGAATTTAAAAATCAACAAAAATTCAATTCCTTTTTTTTAAAAACCTATGAAAAAACTGCTCCAGGAATTGGGGAAATAGGTGTGTTGGTGACAGCATGGATGCTGGTCAATTGATACACCCCACAATCAGCTTTTCTTCAGTGTAAGCTAAACTATGCTGGAAACTTGCAGGAATCCCCCCCCCCACACACACACACCTCAGGATCTGAAGAGGGAAAAGCCTTCTGAAGTGACTGTAATTGTTCTAGAATTATGTTTGGTTCCATGGAACGATTTCCCTAACACCCCAAACAAGCGGAACCTGCAACACATCTGTCCAACCCTAATGCCCATCTCCAGGATACGATAAACTGTTCAAGGCTCAAACAAGTCGATTCCCTCCCCTCCCCTCCTCTCCTCTCCCTCCCGGACCCGGAATTTTACCATTGTTTTTCCTGTTGACACTTCAACATTCCATGGCTCCAGGGACCCCTGAGCATGCTCAGTTCTCAACAGGCTGGTTTTGGCTGGGAGGGAGTGGGGAGGCATCGATTAGTTTTTACAAGCATATCCAATTCTGCATATCTGCAGTGAGTACATATAAACCACCCCCTGATTTGGGGGTGGCCCCATCTTGCTTCCAGTCACCCGAGTTTGCTATTAGTACACATATCGATTTATAGCCTCTCATGTGAATGTGGTCATAACATGCATCAAATCATGGGGGGCCAGAAGCAGCTCTCTAGGTCAGTTTGGTCTCATTCGGAACAATTCCCCCGATTGGCCTCTTGCCTCTTCCCTTGCAGGGAAGCATGTTTGGGATGCCTAAGATGCCGTGACACTCAATGCAGACTGTCACACAAATCACATCAAAGAAGGCTCTTGCATATTCCAACAGGGCAGGACTGCCGGGTGGAACTGAATCCCCATCCATCCACCCCTTCAATTCACACTTAACCGGGGGTCTCAGCTGGTGCCAGTCCTCCCTCTGTTTCCATTGCAGATGGAGACAATACAGCTCAAAGGTGAGACTCCCCTGCTGTTGTCAGACTACAACTCCCATCATCCCCAGGCTGGCCACCCACCATGTACTCATCAGAAAAGATTCCTGCTTTGTCCCAGCTCTCGTATTTCCAGCATCGTACAAAAGTATCAATACTGGAGTATTTGAAATTGCCTGGTGGCTGTTATTATCAGCAGAATTTCAGAGTTCTAGAAATATAAACAATGTGATAGGAGCAGGACGCCTCGCTCTTTTGCATGCAACTTTCTTGTAACTCCAGACTGATAGTCCAACATCTGGGTAGGGTCCCAGAGGAGAGGTGGTAGCAAGCGTGACTTGTCCCCTTAGCTAAGCAGGGTTGCCCTGGTTGCATATGAATGGGAGACTTGATGTGCGAGCTCTGCAAGATCTTCCTCTCAGGGGATGGAGCCGCTCTGGGAAGAGCAGAAGGTTCCAAGTTCCCTCCCTGGCAGCATCTCCAAGATAGGGCTGAGAGAGATTCCTGCCTGCAACCCTGAAAAAGCTGCTGCCAGTCTGGGTAGACAATCCTGAGCTAGATGGACCAATGGTCTGACTCAGTATATGGCAGCTTCCTATGTTCCTATGTTCCTATATTATCATGGCCTTGATTCATTCATGGAAGCTACGTCTCTCTGGTTTAAGACAAACATTCAGTCACATATGGTCAGTTGCTGCATGAATCTTACTCAAGGGGCATTTGAAACTATTTGGGAATTCTTCATTTGTGTATCACGTGAATTCCAAAATCATATTTGAGGAATTTGGAAGGAAGCGGTCAGAATTCAGAGGGGCCGTAGCTCAAGCTGCATGCAGAAAGTTCCAGATTTGGTTCCTGGCATCTCCATGAAAGACTGGGAAAAACCTCTGCCTAAAATCTTAGAAGTCCCAATCGGACAGTGTAGGAATTCTCAACTTTGGGCCCCCAGGTGTTATTGGACTTCAATTCCCATAATCCCCAATCAAAGTTCACTGAGGCTGGGGATTATGGAAGCTGAAGTCCAATAACATCTGGGGGCTCAACGCTGTGAATCCCTGGTGTAGATGATACCGGGCTAGATGAACCAAGCTGAAGGTGGCTTCATATGTCCATAGAGTTTCAGTGAGATTTGAGAAATGTACCAGGGTGGTTTCCATGCAGCCTTGGCTTGCCATACAAGAATTCAACTTTGCCTGCAGGTATATTCAGAACTAATTTGGTGGCTCCTCTTCAGGGGAAACATCCAATTTCCACCAAAATAGTTTCATTGAGGCCAATGAAATTTCCCAAGGGTTTTGGGTTTTTTAAAAAACAGATCCTTAGATCTCTACTAACATGGTCATAGGGCACAGTCTGAAGGTACATGAGGCCTTAAGCAGGTCTGGGTTGGGTCAGTGCCTGGATGAGAAATCACCTGAGAAGCCCATGGATACCACCTTGTGTACCATGATGGGGGGAAAGTGTGATATAAAATGAAAACTAAAAGGCAGGTGCTTGTACTGCTGCTAACTGAGCAAAGAGGCACCTTTTTAACGTGGCAATTCTGTTTATTTAGTTGGGGGAGAGCAACTGGCCCTATCCACCCCCAGCACAATACCTCCAGAAACTGTTGCTGGTGTATATCTTGTGTTTCTTTTTAGATTGTGAGCCCTTTGGGGACAGGGAGCTATCTTTGTTTGTTTGTTGTTTCTCTATGTAAACCACTTTGGAAACTTTTGTTGAAAAGCAGTATATAAATATTTTTGTTCAGGGGCGTAGCAAGGTTGGAGTGAGCCCAGAGACAAGATATTAAAATGCCTCCCCTCACTGAAGTAAAATTTATATATATCTTCTCTATGTGCCACAACAGATCATCCTAATTTTTAAAAAAAGTTTCTATAAATTGTGGACGATGCAAGTCATTTAATGGTCCTAGAGAAAGACATGCTGTTCTGGTAGCTCCAGGTCTTAACACTCACATCAGTTTTGGAGGATGAATACAACTGAAGGAAGTCTGGGCGGGTGTGTGGCTGGGGGAGTCATGTGACTTGTCTCTGGGGGGCCCCCCAAGGCAGTGGGCCCGCAGACAACTGTCTCCCCTTGCCGTATTATAGTTATGCCCCTGTTGTTGTTGTTGAATCGTTCTTGAATCATAGTGGTTAGAGTGTCAGCCTAAGATTTGGAAGACCTGAGTTCAAATCTCCACTCAACCACGATGAAGCGTTCTGGGTAACCTTGGGTCAGTCACCATCTCTTCGCCAAGCATCCCTTACAGGGTCGTTGTGAGGCTAAATGGTGTGGGAGCCATGTGCTCCTTGGAGGAAGAGCAGGATAACATCTAGTCAATCAATAGACTGGGTGCTGCTGAGCATTCCCAGAAGCAGGACGAGAAATTCAGCAAGACTGGCATGAGCAGTGGCCAAAGCCAGGCCTCCAGGGTGACACAATAGAGTTGTGCTTGTTTGTTCAGGGCAGATGGTGTCAGTAGCAAAGCTGACGACACGCTCGTGGCCACCTCTGGCAGAGAGGCTGAGCTTGCAGCTTCTTTTTTTGATCAGGGATTCTGTCCAGCGTCGGCAGCACAAGGCAAATGGTGGTGCTCGGCCCGTCTGGGGAAGGAGATGATTCATGTGGACAGGTGGGTGCCATTGTTGGACGGCGGCATCACAATGGGGCTGTACATGGCTGTGAAACGGGGTGGGGGGAGGAGAAAGAAGGGGGGTCTTAAGAAGGGAGATTCTGTGCAAGAGAGAAAGGAGTTTTGGCTGATAGACTTGCCTTCCTCTGGGTGGGGGACCAGCTGTCGGATGTAATGTGGTCATTGCTGCCGTGTTCTGAGGAATGAAGGCAGTTGCTGAGGGGAAAGAAATCTCAGGGTGCCAGGAATATCGGAAGATGTGAATTGCTGACAGTTCCGGCTTTTGAGTATTTAAGGCTAGGGAGAGATTTTTGTCCAGGCCAAACTAGCTGGTACTTGTGTGGATATTTTCAGCTTTCCCCATTAAGTGTTCATTCACACACCTATACACAATGTTTGACAGTCTTTATTGCTCTGAGCTCAGAATAACTCTGTCAAGTACATTCCACAATTTATATTTTCCAGAAAAGGGTCGGTGATTTAGAGGCAGTGGCATGCCCTATGTAAGATGCTTTGTGAACTTTTAAAAACTGAAATGGTGTGTGTGTGTGTATGTGTATCTATCTATCTATCTATCTATCTATCTATCTATCTATCTATCTAGTTATTCTTCATCATCATGCCCCAAGCTATACAGGGAGTTCATTGCAGAGGCTGGACTTGAATTCAGGTTTACTAGATCTCTAATCACTGGACAGTGTTCTCTCTCTCTCGCTCGCTCGCTCTCACTCCCCCTGCCCGGCTATTTGGACATACTTTACTCAACATAGCTTGCACCTCCAATCGGATGCATCTTTGTCCCTTCAGGCTGAGCTCCCCACCTCAGGCCTAACCTCAACAAGCAGGGCCTTCTCGATGTGGCACCACAACAGAGAATCTCATTCCCTCTTGGGAAGTGCATTTGAGTCAATTCTTGCACACACTCAGGAGAAACTTGAAGATAATCTTCTGTCAAAAGCCTTAGAGTTGAGATTGATTTTAATTGGCGATTGTTCCATTTTACACTTTATTTCTTTGCATTAATGATGTTGTCATTTTTGAATTGTTGCCTGCTTTGCATCTTTATTGGGCAAAGGTGGCCTAGAAGTAGAATAAATGATTAGTCTAAAATCCCCAGTCCTCAAAGACAGAGGATTGGCCTTTCTTTAAGGGGTTGATGGAGATGACCGTCAGGTCTTTTCCAACTCTGTGATCCATGATTACATGATCTAATAGTTGTGATGCAGCAGTAATCTAAATAACTAAGAGATGAAGAAGTAAATACCCCCCAAATGACTATTTTAATGTAGAGCAAATCTGCTTTCTGGTTACAGAAGTATTAGGATAGGAATGAGCAAGTATTCTCCAAGCTGCTTTCAGAGGGTCCACTGGCGGTTCCCCTAAGGGCATCCTTTCCCTCCTTCTGTTTCCCCATTTACAAAATGAGTTTCATGTAAACAGATTGACTGTGTTATGTTTAGGTAAGGAATTCTGAGCTCCAATTCTTGTATGCAGGAGGAGACTCTATAAAAGAAATTAACTGTTATTGTTACTATACTTAATGGTTGCCAAAGGAGGCATGGCGTGAAACTTTCAAGTTCAGACTTATGGCCGCCTCAGAGCAACAATCCACCTCTAGCAAGAGTCTGCAAGATCATTTGATGCCAACTATCTGGAGTATCTGGAAATAGGCCTTTGGACACAAAACGTCCAGAATCGTCAAAAAATGTAGTGGCATTACAGTTCACATTTGTTGTGCTTCATTCCAGTATTATCTAGTAGCCTCTATAGACGTGTCCAGTTCTCCATTTAAGCTGTTTTTGGACAGAAGCCCATTCTCCATGGCCTGCTAATTTGCAGCCTAATCCTCCTGTGCATATTTGCTCAGAAGTAAGCCCCACTGAGCTCAATTGCACTCGCAGGTCATGAATCAGCACCATGAGTCTCTCATGGAAGAAGACCTGCTCTCTTCTGAATGCTCCCTACTGACCTCCACTCAGCCTTTTCCTCCTTGATTTCAGCAGACTATGGTTACCAACAAATAATGCCAGGTTACACTTTTCATTTTTTGCCCTTGTGGGCTGTGGTCACAACTCTGGATTCCTGCTCATTTCCCCCTGCTGTCACCCCATCTAATTACCGGATAGCTTGTCTTACCTGATTGGTTTCTTCTCTCCAGCAAAGTAGGGAGGCTGCTTCCTTGGGAGGGAGCCCAATTTTATCACACTTCCTGCTTTTTCTCCCAGGACAGACACAGTCCTCTGTCTGAAATTTAGATTTGAGGTCAAAGCCATTCTGAAAATCTGCAATTAGGTTAGTATGTCTGAGATGGAGCCTGGGCTGAACATCTGTGAGCACCACAAATGATACTTGCTTTATATAAGCACAGCACAAGTTATTTCCTACTCATAGTTTCCTTCCAGAAACATTCTCCAGCTAATCCAGGGATCCTCAAACTTGGGTCTCCAGATATTGTTGGACTACAACTCCCATCATCCCCATCCACAATGGCCAAAGACCATGGGCATTGTAGTCCAAAAACATCTGCGGAACCAAGTTTGAGAACATGGCCTCCGATTCCTACATGCCTAAAAATATCCCCCCTTCCTAGCTGCTATCTGATCCAAGCAAAGGGATAACAATCTACTGCTGTCTGTTGTGATATAAATACCACAACAGGTTCCTTGGTCCATTTTAACCTGTAGATGTCATGGTCTGAGCCTCCTCCCTTGGAATCAAAGGGAAACACTGATATACTAAGCAAAAATATGCAGTGACACCCTAGCAGCATAGTCTGGGCAGGAGGAGAGAGGTTATAAGACAGCATCTCAAAGAAGTATGTTTCTCAGTGGAAAACCAAAGGTGACAGCTTTGAATTTAGGGTACCTCAGACTCTAAATACCGAGATTCATTGGGGCCATGGCTGGCTAGAGAGTTGCGTCAGTGCTGCACATGGTAGATGTACCACACTTTGGAATAATAAAGGCGAGACATTCCCACGGGTCAGTTTGGTATGTTCAGCTGCTTGAAATTTGTCATTGTCAAGATCCCTCATCGCTTAGGGATGCTTCCTCTCCCAATGCTGTCTGCTCAAGTTCAGATACTCAAGTACTAAATACCTGCAGACTATGACTGCTGCTCCTGCAAATATTTATATACTGCGTTTCGACAAAATGTTCTCAAAGTGGTTTACACAGGAAAACAAATAATAATATTCACACGACTGTTTGGGCAGGCTGGGCTTGGAAAGGGTTGTGGGAAAGGGAAGAGCCTACCTACCTCCCTTCCTCCAACACCTTCCATTTTGTTCTGGGCAAAACTGCTCACTCACCCACATGATGGGCGCTGTGGCAAGTGGCGTGCCAATCCAGACACCAGGAGGAGGACACCTGACCTCCAGGAATCCCACAATGCGCCATGTGGGCAGTGCGGTGCCTTGTGGAAATTCCTGAGTCTGAGTCACTCCTTTCCCTGGGCTCTATGATTTAAATGGCTGCCAGGAGTCTGGGAGGAGCTGGACATGACCAGGGAGTGAGGAGTTACCCGGCTGAGGACCACACCTGGCTGTTCTCACAGCCAGTCCTACTCAGGCTAGCACTGCCCTAACCAGGCATGGCTGGTTGTGGGAATGGCCACAATAAATAAATAAGAGGGTTCCCTGCCAAAAGGGCTCACAGTCTAAAAAAAAACAATGCATTGACTACATCAATAGTGAAAGGCACATGGGTGTAGTATGCACAGCTTCTTCCGTTCAGATCTGCAGAAGGCAATCACTGGTCCCCATTCCCAAGCATCTTAAGAGGAACACGGGGTGAACAATATAAGGATGACATCAGTGCACATTCTGTACTGGTCTTGTGGTAGCAAGCATGACTTCTCCCCTTAGCTAAGCAGGGTCCACCCTGGTTGCATATGAATGGGAGACTTGATGTGTGAGCACTGTAAGATACTCCCCTCAGGGGATGGAGCCACTCTGGGAAGAGCATCTAGGTTCCAAGTTTCCTCCCTGGCAGCATCTCCAAGATAGAACTGAGAGAGACTCCTGCCTGTAGCCGTAGAGAAGCCGCTGCCAGTCTGTGTGGACAATACTGAGCCAGATGGACCTATGGTCTGACTCAGTATATGGCAGCTTACTATGTTCCAAGTTGTGGTACCAAACTTTATGATGCTGTGTTTGCTGCTTTGTTGTGTATTTTCTGTTGGTTATTATGGTCCATAATAAGCATTAACAGTCAAACCTTGCCGAAGAAGCCACCCTCAAACAAGATCTTGATTCCCAAAGAATCAAGACCTTAGTGTTTCCGTGTTTCCGACTTTGAGTGTTGTGGCTGCGCTGTTGATGCCATGGATTGGGCCGGGGCTCCCAAACACATTTGTGTGGTTCTTCAAAGCCATGCCATCCACGCTTGACGTGTCTGCTGCAGGAAACACCAGTATGACACACAGCAGTTGTGCTCGCCTGGTGCTCTCTTAACAATAGCTCACATGCACATACTGCACAATGCAACATAAGCAGGAGGAGCTCCCGCCCCTCTTGCTGCATCCGTCTAAGCACTGCTGATGCTGTTGCACCCCAACGCAGCTCTGCTCTGGCACAGAGTTGTGCAAATGCTGTTGCACAACAGGACGCCCACTAGAAGTTATTGCAAACCTGGGGCACAACAGCAGACGCAGCCACGCGGGCAAGAGCTCCTCCTGCCTATGTTGCATTGCTCAGGATGTGAGCATCTGTTACAGACTGAGCTTGTGCTTCTCCATTATATTTATGGCCTTTTCTATTCCCCTTTCCCCTTTTCAACTGCATTGCAGCCCAGCAACTCATAAGAACAGGCCTTGCGTGACTTTTTTCAGTGGGGAACTCATGAAGCTATTTGAGCAGTGAGAAAGACTACCTTAGGGTACTTGCAGGGTGACATATCCAAGATTGGCCAAGAACCAACCTTCATTTTCAAGGGATTATCTTGAGGGTACTCCTGGTCTTGCAAAGCTGCAATGGGACTGAAATCAGTAGCATTGTTATGAATTTGGTTGTCTAGTTCAATTATTATGAATGGGACCGAAAGCATGCTTTTGTATGACCTGGCACCCTGATGGTAAACTGAAGAGCCTGATGATCTTTAAATGGAACTCTCTCTCCAGCCCTTGGAATGTCACACTCACCAGTGTTTGTGGGAGGAACAGGGAGCCAACATTAAGCAGGACTGAACTGGGATAGGGAATCAGATGGCATCAGGAGCTGCTGGTGTGAAAACCAAGAACCCCCTCACACCCACCCTTACCTTCTCCAAATGGCTGCCTTACGCAATGAGCCATGGTTAGACAATCTTGCTAGACAGTGACAGCTTCCCATGTACAGGAGTAAGCCACCCAGACTGACTATTGGCTGGGCTGATTCTAGAACAACTAGTTTGGGGGAGCAAAGGGGTGGCAAAGAACACTACTAGTAGAGTGAGGTTTTTGCTATAGAGGTAAGGCGAATGATGTTCTTAGCTTGTTTACCTTTAGAGGAAGAGGAATATGACCACTGTGACAAGAAGCAAATCTATCTACAGCTTTATTCCAGTCAAGAGAGGTTGACAGTTTTTTTCCAGTACCCATGACAGCAAAGTCTCTTAATCATCAGCCATTTGTTATGTGGGTCAGAAAATGGGCCAGATTCTTAAGAAACCCTGCCTTTTTGGATTGGGCCAAACCTTCCAGTTTGCTTCCCAGGCTAGCTTCCTCTTCCTGTCCAAGACCGAAAGAGTGGGGTTTGGAGGAAGGCCAGTACCAGGCCAGTGGAAATCTGGAACAGGCTGAAGACCACACCAAACTGGCAATTTACCAGGGGGAGGGGGAACTTCTGGAGACCGCCCCCTGTGGCCTCAGAGAAGCCATTTTGGAGGCTGCCACACATGCCCAATAGCTCTCTGGAGTCACCCCAGCTATTGGCTCTCTCTTCAGCAGGAAGGGCTATAAAGTATTTCCTTTCAGGCTGGGGGTTTGCTTGCTTTCCAGTGGTTCTGTCCTGCTTCTCAGCTTGTTCTCTGGCCCTATCAGTGTCTCCCAAAGCTGAAAACCTCGATCTCTAAACAATTAATCAGTTGCACTTTACAGCCTTTATATATACCCAAAATGTTATCATGCCAAGCTCTGTTTCTTGTAACAGGGAAATTCCCAGATGTTGTTGACTACAGCTTCCATCATCTCCAACTGAAATCAGTCCTTTGGCTGTGGCTGATGGGAGCTGTAGTCAACAAAATCTGGGAATTCCCTGTTACAGGGAACACTGGTGCCGAATCTGTGGGTCAGATTTGCTGCTCATCCTCATTTTTGCCTCCGAGATTGGTAGTTGTGGGGTCACAGTGGGCAGGTTCGGCTATGAGGCCACCAGTTCCCAATATCCTTCCATTAGGACATACATGAACAGTGCCCTGAAATCGCAAGCCATCCAGGAGGCCTCTAGGCCTTCACTTCACGTAGGGAGAAATATTGCATCCTGTTGCTGGCTCACAGGCACATATCGTAACATCGTTATCTGTCTCTTTTTCAGATGAGAGGACACTGGGTGTTGTAAGCGGCACAGAGGACAGAAGCCACAGCCCTCACCAAGGACGAGGGACAAGCTCTCTGCCCTCCGTGAAGGAGCGCGGTGCTCTGTATTTGTCACAGGCGGCAGCAGCAGCTGGTACTCGCCCCGGTGGCCTGACCGAACGGGTAAATTTCTCATGCTTCACATTTCTCTCATTTTGCTGAGCTACCCCAAATATTCAAGTAATGCTTTTCTCCAGCAAATGGTCTTGTTGGAAAGAATTTTTGTTTTATGCTGTTTCGGGGGGGGGGGTGTTTCCAGGGCGGTTCTTTTGTACACACAGTTATAAATACTGTGATTCCATTCATCTCAGTGGCTGGATCATTGAAAACATCCAGAAAATCATCTGTTTCCGAGAAATAGAAGAGTTGTGTTCATGTTGGCATCATGGCAAACAATATCTCTCTCTTTCTACTGCTACTATGTATTCTGCTGCTGCTGTGTAGTAGAATATGTCTACTGCACAGCAATATCATCAGTTTTATGGCAGTTTCATAACTGTCCCCAAATAATCTAGATCAGGTTTGCTTAAGCTTGGGCCCCCAGATGTTGTTGGACTACAACTCTCATCATCCCCGGACATGGCCTTTGTGGCTGAGGATCATGGGAGTTGTAGTCCAACAACATCTGAGGGCCCAAGGTTGAGAATCCCTGATCTAGATATTTATAGTTTGATCAGGGTCCAGAAATCCCTAACCCAACCACTCTACCCCTACTCTCAGAAAGACTCACAGTCCCCATGCTTCCATGGAAGATGCAAACTACTGTTAAACCAAGAACAATAAGATAAGAAAAATAGGATAAAATAGTGGTTACAGAATGGTATTTACACATACATATTTAATCTGATATTTACCTAGATGTGTCTGCAAATATAGACGTCTACATAGGAATGTATGTATATAAACATAAACATTCTTTGTTATTCTGTTTCATTCAGAATTTCATTCACAAGATCCATTTTAATTCTCTTGATAACCAGAAAGCAAATAAAGGTAGGAAATTCTGCAAATGTGTGTGGTTGCCTAACCTAATTCCTGCAGTCAGTTGTGTGGTTCAAATGGACAATTAAAGAAGGGTTAGCACCTGACACTGAGCTTCAAAATAACCCCTGTTTAAAACTCTACTAATGCACAACTTCCCATAAGCACAGAAAGTGGTTTGAAACTGAAGTACTTTGCAGTTTGATTTACAATATACAGATTTATTTATTTATTGCTTATTTTATTCTTGTTTGTTTACTAATACATAGTCCAGATCTTGTTTACTGGAAATATTTGATGGGAGCTGGAGTCCAGCAACAGCTGGAGAACATCAGGCTAGGGGTGCGCACGGACCAGTTCACGGCTGAACCATTCCGCCGCAAAGCAGGCAGGTTCACTCGTGAACTGCTTTGAACCTCTTCAAGCTGGTTCGTCGGTTCGACGAGCCCAGCTGGTCGGTCCAAACTAACCGGTTCGCGGAGTGACAGTTCAGTCCGAATTGGGATCGAACCATCACAAACTGTCTGTGCACATATCAGGCTGTCCACCCCACCTTACACATCCTCTTCCCCCTTTTCTAACATCTTTTCAGACTCTCAAGCCCTATTCAGACATTATGAATAGGATTTCAGTGTGCATTTATTGGAGGAATTTATTGGAGCATTGTTTAGGAGCATACATGGTCATGAGAACTGGAGGGACAGCGATCTTCATCCAAGCTCTTCCTGTTTGATCGGTGTTCCAAGTCTTGTCAGCAATGTGGCTGTAGAGCTGGGACCAGAAATGCCCATGGATCCCCTGAGCATACGCACACCCAGTGCGTATACTCACTAGGAGATTGGAGAGGGGAGGGCATGTCTTCAAGAGTGCCAGGGGTCAAGTTATGCAGTGATGCATAATGGAGGTGGTATCAGACAGATCATCCAGGAGAGAATCTATCTATGTAGTTGATAAGAATCGACACCGACTTGATGGCATTTAATCAATCAATTTCTCCTGCCCCTCCTTACCCCCTTCCATTCTTTTCCCAGGTCTCTTGTGTCCAATAGCTTGACAATGACCAAATTAGATGCCTTTGTTACTCCCCAGCTAAATATACAAAGAGGCAGGGGAGGCTCAAGGTCCTGCAGTGCCTGAAGCAAGGTGCACAATGCTGCCTTGCCTTCTGCCGCTGACAGAGACCAGCCCCCTTTCAAAACCAAACCTTGCAAGCTTTGAAAGTGCATGGGAGGGCAGAGAGGAGGGATCGTGATCAGCCTCTTCTCCACTCCTTGTGATTCTTCAGAGCTTTGCAAGGAATGTAAGGAGGAGTGCACCTTGCAAAGTTTGCAAGGATCAGATCAGTACCAGAGAGCTGCTCCGACTGCAACGGCGAGGGGCATTTTGCTGTCCTGCTGGCACCCCTATAATCTGCCGCCTGAGGCACCTGTCTCGCCTTGCCTCATGAAAGGGGCAATTCCCTAACCCCGCAAGCAGGAGACAAAATCATTGCAATTACGTGTGTCTGGGCTGAGTTTGTTTTGAAGCATCTTGCTGTGATTAGAGATTCCTTAACACCCTTAATCGCAGACTGGTGGTGGTAGTGGTGGGAAGTTTGCAGTGGTGTGATGCTTAGTGCACTTCGGAGGTACGGAATAAGCACGCGCGTCTACATATTAACCAAAGCTGCTGCATGGGTTTGGCTTGTCTCACTAACTGCAGACACAATTAAGGAGAGATTATACTGACATTCAAAAACTGTTTCCTTAAAGATGGCGGAGGCTCAGACTGGAAAGCCGCCTAAAGCAAACCCCAAGAAGGCCGACAATGACTTGCCTCCGCCCCCTCCTCCTCCCCCCCAGGAGTCTGCCTCAGCTCCAGCTCCAGCCCCTGAGAATCAGGACCCCAGCCCACTGCCCCTGCCTCCTCCCAAGGAATCCTTCTCCAAATTCTACCAGCAGCGTCAAGTGAATGAGTTGAAGCGACTCTACCGTCACATGCATCCTGAACTAAGAAAGAATTTGGAAGAGGCCGTGACAGAGGATCTGGCAGAGATGCTGAGCACCGATGAACCTAGTGCACAGACCTCAGCAACCCAAGATGCTGTGCTTCCAGGGGAAGTTCAATCCATGCGTTGGATCTTTGAGAACTGGACGCTGGACTCCATTGGAGAACGCCAAGCTGCCAAGAAGCTTGCGGAGGAGGAAGCTATTCCAAGTGGTGATGTGAAAAATAGATCCATGAAGTTTGAGAGCCAGCAGACCAATGGAGATGGGTTGATCCCCTCAGCCAAGACGTCTGAGAAAGAACACACCAAAGGGGACGTACATACGGCTCGGTGGTTGTTTGAAACCCAGCCGTTAGACTCGTTGAACAAAATGTATTTGAATGAGACAGATTTGCAAGAGGCAGTCCTCAAAGAGCCTGTGCAAAAAGGGGACGTGAAAGGGGCCACCCAGCTGTTCGAAACCCACTCCTTAGATACCTTGGGCCGCTGCAGTTCAGTGGAGGAGCAAAGTATCCTGCAACTCAAGTCAGAAATTCAAGAGCTGAAAGGCGACGTCAGGAAAACCATCAAGCTCTTCCAAACCGAGCCCCTCTGTGCCATCAGAGACAAAATGGGACACATCCATGAGATCAAATCAGTTTGCAGAGAAGAAATCCAGAGCCATGCGGTGAAGACAGCCCGCTGGCTCTTTGAGACCCAGCCCCTGGACATGATCAACAAGGACCCGTCCAAAGTGCAGGTCATTCGGGGGATATCACTAGAGGAGGCGGCAAAGGGGAATGTCAGCGGAGCAAGATGGATGTTTGAAACTCAGCCCCTTGATGCCATCAAAGAACTTACGATGGAGGAAGCAGACTTCCAGGCTTCCCCGGATCTTATCCAGGGGGCTGATGTCAGCAAGCAGTGCCTGCTTTTTGAGACTCAGCCTCTGGATTCACTCAAAGGAGATGCTTCTGACAGCGTCCCCGCCAAAGAAGAGGTGGTCAAAGGGGATGTAAGATCAACCCTCTGGTTGTTTGAAACCCAGCCGATGGAAACACTGAAGGACAATTTTGAAGTTGGCCAGTTAAAGAAAGTAGAACTTTTAGAAGAGGAAAAAGGAGCCGTGAAGCAAAGGAAGCATGTTTTTGAGACCTGTCCTCTAGGCAGCATCTCCAAGTCACCCACTGAAGACTTCACAGGCACCAGCATACAAGAAGTGGAGAAAGGCGATGTCAAAGCCTTCAAAAGCCTCTTTGAGACACTCCCTCTAGACAGCATTAGGCAGGTAAGCACTGAAGCAGTTGTCCAAGAAGGGGAGGCAATACTCCATGGGAACGTCAAAGCCAATCAGTTCCTGTTCGAGACAACGCCGTTGTATGCCATCAAAGATTCTTTGGGCAATTTCCACAAAGTCACTTCCGTGAGCCGAGAAGAGGAAGTGACTGGAGGAGATGTGAAGAACTACAAATGGATGTTTGAAACCAAGCCTTTGGATCAGTTTGATGAGAGTATCCAAAAAGTGGATATCATCAAGGGGATCACCAAGCAGGAGGTGGTGGCTGGGGATGTTACAACAGCCAAGTGGCTCTTTGAGACACAACCCATTGATGTCATTCACAACCAAATGAACCCAACAGAGCAGAATGCCTCAGAGAAAGGAGAGGTTTCCCAAGGGGGGGACGTCAAGACCTGCAGGTGGTTGTTTGAGACCCATCCAGTTGATGCCCTCTACAACAAGGAGGAGAAGAAGCAGGAGAGAGAAGAGCCTCTGCCACAAGGTGATGTTAAGTCATGCACTTGGCTGTTTGAAACACAGCCTCTGGACTCTCTGAAAGGCCAAGAGGAGCAATATCTGCAGGTCAGCAAAGCCTACTGCCAAGATGACTTGCAAGGGGTTGATGTGAAAACTGTCAAGCACCTGTTTGAGATGGAGCCCCTAACCAATAATGCTGCCAGTGACATTAATTCAAAGAAAATTATCAGATACTCCAGCCGTGTAGAGATACAATCTGGAGAAGTGTCCCGGGTGAAGGAATTTTTTGAAACCAAGCCCTTGGATTCAGCAGGTAAATCAAACACGGCCACAAAAGCAATAGATATCCCGGCAGATGGGAACATTGAACCAGGCGCCGTGCACAAGTTTACATGGCTCTTTGAGAACTGCCCCATGGACACTTTGAAGAACAGCATGGAAGGTATTCAAGAGATGCCCCCAGAGAAGGACATTCAAGGTGGAGATGTCGGAGGCAAGAGGTTCGTTTTTGAAACCTACTCCCTCGACCAGATCCATGACAAAGAGAACGAGGTGCAAATAATGAAGATCCAGGAAGAGACGATGAGCAAAGCCAACGTCAAATCTTGCACCATGCTCTTTGAAACTCAGCCTCTCTACGCCATCCAGGACAAAGATGGAGGATACCATGAAGTCACATCTGTGAAGAAGGAAGAAATCATGAAAGGTGATGTCAAAGGTGCCCGATGGCAGTTTGAGACCAAACCTTTGGATCAGATCAACAAAGGTGAAGAGGTGTTTGTGATCAGAGCTGTTACCCAAGAGGATTTTAAGAAGGGTGATGTCCAGGCGGCCAGGTGGAAGTTCGAAACAGAGCCTCTGGATTCCATAGCTGAAGAAAAGAGGCCTGTTTTGAGGAGCGTCGATGATGTGCAGAAGGGAGATGTCCAGTCTAACAAGCAACTCTTTGAGTCAGAACAATTCAGTCAGAAAAAGTATGTGAGAATGGTCAGTGTCAGTGATGTCCAGCAAGGAGATGTAAGGACATCCACTTGGCTTTTTGAGAACCAGCCAATTGACACTCTGAAAGGAGAGCCTGAAAGCACCACCAGCCTGACCACTGTGCAGAGAGAAGACCTCCATAAAGGAGATGTGAAACGCTGCACCTGGCTGTTTGAGACTCAACCCATGGACAGTCTCAAAGACACTGAAGGGCCTGCCAGTTCTGGACCCACAGAGGTAGTTCCTCAGGCCAATGTCAAGAGCACTACATGGTTGTTTGAGAGCACTCCGCTGGATAAATTCAGCACTTCTGAACACTACGCAGAAATTGAAGGAAAGGAGAGAACCATAAGAGACAACCTAGAAGTTCTCTTTTCCTCTCAAGTGCTCCAACATGATGGTATCCTTATTGAAGCCAATGACACTGAGAGTGTCACGATGGCAAAATATCAGCTGGGCAGTCAAGGAGCCCCAGAAATCCAGAAGGAAGATGTCATAGGAGGCAATTTGCAAAGAATCTTGTTGCGGCTACTTCAGAGTACCAATGTGGAGGCCCAGGGAGTGTTGGTGGAGGAGGAAGAGAACGGGAATCTCAAAATCAACCCAGTGCAGCTGCTAGATCCATGCAAAGTTGAGAAAAGCAAAGAGGACTTGAGGGTTGATGTGGCCAAAGCTCTCCAAGGACTTCTTGGTCAGGATAGCTCAGCCAAGAAAGGAATCATTATGCAAGAGACGGAGACCGGGTCAGTGAGGATGACGATCTATTCTCTCTTACACTGCATTGCCCAACATCAAGAATGTGCCAAGGGTGATGTAAAGTCTACAATTGGGAATCTGCTGGCATCTTCACAAGAGCAAAGGGCAGCCACAACCATCAGACGAGAGGACAACGAGCGAGGAAATGTTCAGTTGTATACCAGCTGCATTGAGAAGGGAGATCTCGACTACCTAAAGAACCTCCAAAGGGAGTCAGAGATAGAATCCCTCGTTTCCTCTCAAGCCAAAGAGGAGGCATCAAAAACTGTGGAAGAGGTCCAGGTGCCTGCCCAGTTGCATGAGGGAACAGAAGGGACGGCAGATGTGGTGTTAGGGGACTGCAATGGGGCTAAGCAGATATTCACGTGCAAGAACAAAGAAGGTGCTTTAGAAAGGGAGGCAGTGCATGCAAGTGACCTAGGCTCTCCCACCCATTGTCGTGTGCAACCCCCAGTGATAGCAAGCGAAAAGGTCTTTGCTGGGAAGGTTCAGCCACCCATCCAATCAGTACAAAAGGGCTGTTCCCCAGGAAGGGAAGCCAGCCAGACAGCTGCAGAGCCAACAACACAGACTTCCGGGAGTGATCTTCAAGTAGCCATGCAAAGCTTACGGCTTGCCACAGCAGAGGCAAAGAGCCTCCAGCACCAAGTCCAAAGCAAGATGCAGAAGACTTCTGGAGACGTTTGTCTCACCACCAAGCAGTCTCAGGCAGGCAGCCTGCAAGCAACAGCCCACAAGGAGGGCTGCGTAACAGTCAAGCAGCAGCAGCAGCAGCAGCAGGCCAGCAATGTCACCCTCATCCGAGTGCAGGAAACACCCAAGTGCCATGCCAACGTGTCTCCGGAGAGCACGGCATCACACGGACAGGTCAGTGCTTCTGTGGAAGGCCAGAGCGGTACACTGCCCTGTGCAGCCTGCCACATCGACCAAGTTGGGCCTAGTGCAGACCGTAGTATTAAGGACGGCCTTTACACTGCCACGCCAGTGAAATCCTATGTAAATCCATTCCTTGAGTCCGATTTCAAAGAGCACTCCGTTCCAGAAGAACGAGAGCCAGATGTCATAATCAGAGGGGATGTAAAGACAGCTCTCAGAGCCCTGCAGAGCGCTGCCACAGAACAGCGGCCAATAGAAAGAGAGGATGTGGTCCGTGGCAACTTAAAGGCCACACTTGAGTCCCTGGAGAAATCTAACATTAATGTCTCCAAAGGAGATTTTAAAGCAGCTATGATATACAGGAATGCAGGACAGTCCTATGCCCTTTGTAAAAAGAAAAATGAGGTACAGGCTGTTAGTAACCAGGAAACAGTAGTGGCTTCAGGCTCACATGCGGCTAATGACTTTCCTCCTCCTCCTCCAGCTTCAGTGATGAGAAGTGAGTGCCACTCACCTGCAACCAAACTGGGAGAAGCAGAAACTCTAGGGTGTCCCCCACCCATGCAACCAACTTTTCCTAAGACCCTCCCTCCTGCCTCTGCCAAACCAAGTGATCAGAGGTCCGTAGAGAAGCCACAACTTCCCCCCAAGCCAGAGATTCCTATCCCGCCAAGGAAGAAACCTGTTCCACCTCCAAAACCAGAGTTCCTTTTACAGGAAGCACTTTCTCACCCTGCTGGCATCAACAAAAGCCGATCGGGAAAGGCCGTCTCCCCACCTTCCCCACCCAAACCTCCAGGCGTGAGTGAACAGAATAAACCAAATAAATTACCCATGAACCAAGCAAAGGCCTCTTGTGGGGTCAAGGCCTGGGAGCAATCCACATACCGACAGGATTCAACAAGCTGCCCGGCATCTCCGTCGTCAGCTGCCGAGGACGTGAATTCTGGGGGAAAGGCAACACAAGATGCTGTCAAGACGCCTCTGCAAGTAGCAGAAGAAACATGGAAGGCAAGGAAGGAAGAGCAGAGCAAGCGAGAAGTGGCTATTCACAAGCCAGCTTCATCAGGGACAATGAAAAATGGGCTGGTTGGCCAAGGGGACTGCTCTCCAGCTAAAGAACTGGAAGGATTCCTAGAGTCGTGCCATCAAGAAAAGAGGTGTGCATTGCCTACTGGACAAGACTTGTCTCTGGGATGCCAAGCAGGTCTCGATAACCTAGAAGGTCAGAGGAAGCCATATCTCTCTGCAAAGTGTCATGCCAATATTCTGAGGAAGGGAACCGTCACATCATTGAAAGGAGAAAGCACCAGCACACCTGGAACCTCAGGTTCAAGGGATAGCCACCAGCAAACAAGTCCAACAGTGCAAGCTGAGGCCTCAGGATCTGCCGTTTCAGCACCTCCATCTCTACAACCACAGCAGTTCTTTAAGGGGCATCAGTTTGTGAATAGCAGGGGGCTCGGGGAGTCAGAAATGAGGACCAAGCCTCACCCAGAGAAGGAAAAGCCAGCCGTGGTCATGAGGGGGAAAGCGAGCAGAGAAACGGAAGATGAGCGTCTCAAGAGACTGTCTGTCCACAAGGAGGAGATCATGAAAGGCAACGTCAAGGAGGCCTTGGAGATATTTGAGAACCTGAGAAGGCAAGAGGAGCTGCAGGAAATTCTAACCCGAGTGAAGGAGTTTGAGGAGGAGACGTCAAAGGTGGACGTGAAAGTCCTGAGAAGCTTCTTTGAGAACGTCCCCGAGTGGGTGGTGCATCACAAGACTTGCCAAATGAAACAGCCCAAGACAGAAAAGCCTGAGCAGATGAAGGAAGTCAAGGAAGATGCTGACAGTGTTTCCTCTGTGGAGCTGGCTTTTGAAGATCTAGAGAGAGCAAGTGCGGAAATTATTCACTTAAAGGAGCAGACACTGAGCAGGTTGCTGGACATTGAAGATGCCATCAGGAAAGCCCTCTCTTCCATTTCTAGCCTGAAATCTGAATCAGACATAGCTGGGCTCTCAGGACTTCTCAAGGAGTCTCTTGAGGATCCTCAAAGTGCAGCAGCTAGCAACAATGTCCGTAAGATCAACATCATCTCCAGCAAAGCAAAGCAAGATAGAGGGATGCAGAACTCATCTTGGGGAGGTGAGAAGGCAGCAGAAAAGCAAGAGATGACCAAGGCAGAGCTAGAGGTTCCCTCCATCGTTCAGCCACGTGCATCTTCCCCTTCCTACATCTCCATTCAGTCTGCTGCACGGAAGCCTGCAGAATCACCCAAAATGGTGCATTCCGCTTCATCCCCTGCAGCAATGGAAAAGGAAACATCCGCCCAGGACATATTTAGCTCATTGCCACGTAAATCAGTGAGGTCTGATGGCTACGACTTGGCTTTCTGTGAAGGTGAGCAAGATCTCATTCAGATGAAGAAAGGGGCAAGTTTAATTAAGCAACAGCATCTCAGCACTCCTGAACATCTCCAGCATCAACTGAGCAGCAACGCTGATAAGGGACAGGACGCACCCCAAAGCTTGATCCAAGGAGGCGTGTCTCCTTCCAAGACTCCGCTGAGTGCTTTCAGCCCATCAAATTCAAGGAGGCAGAAAAGCATACTAGAACTTCAGACCAGCCATGATGGGTCAAAGCTCTATGGAGCTACGAGAACAGTGACCGAGCAGTATGAAGAGGTAGATGAGTTTGGAAACAAAATAATCACATCATCCACTACTGTCACGAAACAGTCAGAGACACAAACCTCCACCACATGCGGCATGGTTTCCTGCCCTACCAGATACGAGGTCACCGCCTCCCCGATCCTTCGCAGATACCTGAACAGCCCAGCAGAAGATTTTCACTCAAATGGTGGCCACCAGGAAACAGGAGTGGTCTTCGTCACTTTCGGCAACTCCAAACCAGCAAAGAAATAATTGTATTTTCTTGACAGAGGGCAGCAAACCATGGCTGCGATCTACAAACTAGTTAACCCAAAGTACTGGGAGTTCCTGGTTTTAACAGAACTGAGTTGACTTCAGTTCAGCATATTCAATAATTTGCCGTTTGTGGGTTGACCTGGATGGTTAATTTTTTTCTTACATAATATGAAGAACTCTAAACTCTGAAAAACTCTTGGAATACAGTCTTCGTATTTGTATACAAGTATAACAGACACATTTGAAGACGTGGCCACCATTTTGCCATTGCAATGCCGACCTGTGGGGTCCGAAATCCAGATGAACAAAAGCAGAAAGAAATGAAAAAGCTCCTTTCCAGAGCTTTCTATATGTTTTTAGGACTTCTCATAAAATTGCCTTACTGTATCAGACCCAAGTCCAGTGTACTGTCTCCAACTGTGGACAGTCAGATGCTCAAAAGAGGCCACACAGATTGGTATCAAACACAACAGAAGAAACAGTGAACCAAATATTTGTGGATTTAATCTACTCTTGCTTTTTCATCTCTTCTTGCCATCAGCAGAGATCTCCCCACCTCTCTCTTCTGCTCTCTCACCCAGTCACATACCCACAGACACCTTATCTCATACAGAAATATCAATCAATGAGGTTGAAATAGTTTCTCTTTTAGCTTTCAACCCACCACCTGCTACTTTATTGTGCTTCCATCAGGGAGGAGATATTTAGCGCGACCCATATTTAGTAAAGGCCACATACTGTGTAAATACATCCACATTTTATGGATTCCTGGCATTGCCTTTCCACCTAAGGAAAAAGTGGATAAATATTCTAGTTAAGACAGGGATAGTTTTTAGACCTCTTGATGGGTATTGCTTTTCTTTCTTTTAGAACTGTAATTTATTATTCATTGTTAACAAATATTTTATTAGAGATTCCTTGCTTTCTTACATGTTGTGCTTAAATCAATTATGAAACCATGTAAAGCAATTTTATTATGAACTTTTGTACATTCTCAAGTGTAGATTTTTAGATATTTTTTGTGGTTTGTTGTTTTTTAAAAATTTGCATTCTGGAGGTAAATTTGACTTTGAAAAATAGCGTGACTTGATTTGGTTTTTTTTGTTCCATTCCGCCTGAACATTTCATGCCTTGAAAAAAGCATTATTTGAAGAATCATCTCTATTTCTTCACACACCAAGTTGAAACAAACATAACTTTCCATGACTTTTGTCAAATGAAACATTCAGGTGACAGTATGCATTTGAAATTTTCATGCATACTCGTGAGAATGTTTGCAATAAACACACACACTTTTGCTTGGGTTTTTAGAGGAATCAGAGACTTGTTTTTCAACAAAACCGACCCACTCACATGTACTAAGCAGCCCCCTTCATTTCTGTGCCTTTTAACCACAGCCTGATATACAGAAATTAAGGTGACCTTTTCCCTTCACTCTGTTTCCATGCCAGCAAAAAACTTCAGCCCATAAATTCTAGCATGCCAGCTACCCATGAGCACGGCTAATTTTAAAAATAAAAATAAAAATCCAACCCATGCCTAGCCTGGTTCATAGCAGCCATTTTGTAATCCTCAAACAAGTTTCTTAAGACTTGGTGTCCTTATGTGTTGGTCCGTGGATCATAAGAGTTGATTTCTTTAGGAAGGGGACCCAAGGCCCATCCAGTCCAATCTCCTGCTCAGTGCAGGAAATTCAGAGCTAGGACATCCCCAACTGGTGATACACAGGCTCTGCTTGAAGTTCCAGTGAGGGAGAGCTCACACTCCCAGGAAACTGGTTCCATTGTCACACTCTCTTACCATTAAGACGTTCCTCATAATGTTCAGCAACGGTCTACCCTCCACAAGGCCACTGGAGAAATTCCTGTCCTCTGAGGCAGCAGAGAACAAGCCTTGACTCACTTCTGTGGGTCAGGTTTTCGTCATAAGGTTTTCCTAAAAGCTATCATTCAGTAACGCAGTGAACCCTTTCACATGATCACATGGGATTCGTTTTTGTGGCGGGGGTGAAGGGAGCTCTTACCCTGTCCACCACAGACAAGTAGAGCCTCTCTGTTTTGGCTCTGCGAACCCAGCACCCAAGAGAAGCATGACAACTGTGACAATGAAACATAGTTGGTCCTCACAGGATCCGGAAAACCTTCCCAGCATTGAATTGTGCTGCCCAGCATTGAATTGTGCTGCCAGGAGGAGGGAAACCCCATGACGTCAGTAGTCGCCCTCTGATTGACCATGACGGGGAGGATGCAGACCCAACCCTAGTCAAACCATTGCGAGGAATGGACCAAAGAATGTGCTGTGCAGAGTGGCATATTCACAGACAGCAACCCCTGTAGCTGCAGCTCTCTATTGTAAACATGGTGGCTGGCTACTGGGAGCTGCTGAAAAGGGGAAATGCCAACACATGATCAACCTCCGAGGTAGGATGACTCCTTTTTTTTGTCCTGTCTCAGTAAAAAAACACCAAGGTTTAAAAGTCAGGCTACCCACATTTGAGTGAGTAAATACCCATATTTGAGTGAGCTAGGCTGGGGGGTTCTCTCGGGTTCTCACGAGCAGTAAGAGCAAGCTGTGTTTGTTACCACCTACTCTCATTCTGCTGATCATGTAAAGGCCCCCATAACTTGAAAATATCTGGTTTTAGTCAACTGTTTGGCCACACCGGGTTCAGCAAAACCCAACTTTTGTAATCCAGCAGACAACCATCCGTGGTGGGTATTTTTAGCAGGAAAACAGCACAGGCAAAGCCCAGGTCAGTACACGGCATTGTAAGGCAGGAGGCCCCAGATGGTGGAAGTTGTATTCCAAACATATCTGGGAATCCAAGGTTGGGACGAACTCCTGTTTTAGCAGGTGGGTGAAGGAAAGGAAGTTCACAATTACTGAGCTGCCAGGAGAAGCTGGATTTTTTTAAAATGGCCAGATGGTGGATGTCAAGATCAAACTGGAGCTTATGAGGGAATGAAGGGGTTATCAACCCTGTATTTCTCTCATAATTCTGTTGCAGGGAATGGGGGCACTTGTGAGGGATCCCTGGTGAGCAAGAGGAGGTGCTTACACACATACCCCACACGTACACAGTGATAAACTTCTGCCAAGACACCCCTCCCCCAGGGTCATTTTTAATTATCTCTTCTTCCAGACAGGCTCTGCAACCACAAATAATGAAACATGAGGGGCACTTGAGGGGGGAAATTAGCTGGTGCAGGGAGGTTTAAGAACCCCCAAACCCACTCTTCAGTCCTCCCCTGCACATGCTGAGCCCTTCCCCACCCCACATTCCTGTCATCATGGAAAAGGCATGATTCAGACCCTCTGCTGAGCAAGAAAATGTCCTGCTCTACTCTGAGGTGGTCCACAACACAAGTAAGGCAAAGGGTTGGGCTCCCATTCTTTTGCAAATGGCATCGCAAAGTTGGGGTCTTGTCAGGTTGTTTTTGTTTGCGGGAGGTGGATGTTCATAAACTATAGATCTGCAGGCACCGTCCATGTTCTCTGTGGAAAGCCTTCCAAATATGAAGGCAGAGGGGAACGCATCTGGTTTTGCACATTGAAGCAGAATCAAGTGCCTCATTGCTTACTCACCTGGGCTACCAAAAGCCATTTGAAATGAGGGAATAATACAGTTGCATAAAACAAAACAGGACTCTCTCTCTCTTTTTCCTATATGCGTCACAATTATTCACTTCATCTGTGGGGGCTCCAGTGAGAAAATTGTATTTGATTCATTCATATCATGTATTTTATTTATTTATTATATTTGTATACCACCCCAAACTTACATCCTTGAGCAGTTTGCAATAACATAAAACAAATTAAGACAAAAATTAACACATTAAAACAATTTAAAACCACAATTCTAGATCAAAAGCTTGGGTGAACAAATGTATCCCTAAAGACTTTTTTAAAGCTTTCTGAGCATTTAGAACATTTGAATTTCACCTTTCCATCAAATGTGCTCAGTATTTACAATCAATATAAACCAATTTTAACAAAAATTCACATTAAAACCACAAAATAAAAATCAGCAGCCACTTCTGTAGATCTTGAGGTTATTTGACCAAAACTCAGGACAAATTAGAGTCACACTAGATACAATGCAGGAGATCTGTGATGACACTCTTCTGTGATTTTGTTTGTTTGTTTGAACCATGTTTGCATGATTCAACTACTACTTTTAAGCAGCATTTGAAGAGTGTCTAGAGGAGTAATCTCATCTGCAGTAGCAGGTAACAGAGGGTAGGAATAAATGGAGAGTTTTCACAATGGAGGGAAGTAAGAAGTTCAGTGCCCCAGGGATTGGTACTAGGACCAGTGCTCTTTAACTTGTTCATAAATGATCTAGAAGTTGGGGTAAGCAGCAAAGCAACCAAATTTGCAGAGGACACCAAACAACCAAGATGATTAGGGGCCTGGGAGCTTTCCAGACTAGCTGCTCATTAGCAGCAAAATGCCTCTGTTTGGGCAAGTCACATTCAGAACGGAAACAGCAGGGGGAGCTGTCTCGGTGCAGCTAACAACCCAAAAAAACCCAGCAACTTTTCCATGCCAGATGTACGACATTGTAGCTCCATTTCGTACGCAGTGATTAAATTCAAAACAAGGCATTCTAAATGTGAACAAAACCCTGCTGTCCACGTAGGAAATGTGGTGTCAGGACGCAGGAAGTGAGGAAGCACACTTCCGATATGTGTCCTGACACCATTGCAGGGTCTAGTCTGAAAAGTGCCCTGGAGTACCTTCCTTATGAGGCAAGGCTACAGCATCTGGGGCTTTTTAGTTTGGAAAGGAGACGACTATGGAGAGACATGATGGAGGTGTAAAAAATTATGCATGGAGTAGAGAGAGTGGACAGAGAGGAAATATTTTCCCTCTCTCGCAACACTAGAACCAAGGGTCATCCCATGAACCTGCAGGCCAGTAAATTTAGGAAAGGAAGTACTTGACGAAAGGAAGTACTTTTTCACACAGCACATAATTAATCTACGGAATTATCTGCCACAAGATGTGGTGATGGCCACCAGGTTGGATGGCTTTAAAAGGGGCTTAGACAAATTCATGGAGGACAAGTCTATCAACGGCTACTAATCTGGTGGCTATAGGCCAACTCCAACTTCAAAAGCAAGATGCTTCTGAATACCAGTTGCAGGGGAGCAACAGCAGGAGAGGGGGCATGCCCTCACCCCCTGCCTGTGGGCTTCCCAGAAGCATCTGGTGGGCCACTGTGTGAAACAGGATGCTGGACGAGATGGGCCTTGGGCCTGATCCAGCAGGGCTGCTCTTGTGTTCTTATTTCAATCTTGCATAGAGATGATTCATTCAAAATAGTATTTGAATTGTACCTAGAGGGCAGTTTGTGCTGAAGCCCCACCCCCCTGCAATTAGGTACCAGCATGTTGCTGTGGGGAAGATTTGCCCATCCCACTCATGCAATTACAATGGACTGTCTTCTAAACCAGTGGTTCCCAACCTGGGGCCTCCAGACATTGCTAAAGTTAACTACATTTCCCATCAGTCCCAGCCACAATTTGTTGTGGCTGGGGCTGATGGGAGTTGTAGTTTGGGAACATCTGGAGGCCCCAGGTTGGGAACCACTGTCTTCAACCACGTTATTCTGAGTGTTAAGGTCTCTTGTCGTCTATCACTTTCTTTAACCTTTTAGATTCATGCAGTGACTTGCCTCACACAGCAAATTCATTTTTGAAGAGAGCTGCCAAGTTATTATGGGCAATCAAGAGCCGGGGATTTAAATCCTGGTTCCGGATGGAGCGACTTTGCTGACTCTCATCTCTTTATCACACTGCCAACAATAGCTTCATAGTTTGTGTCATGGGGGGCATTTCCTAATGCCCCAGGGAACCATTTATAGCAGATGCTGTTCTTTCATGGAACAGGCCTCATCCACAAAGCTGAAATGTCTGCCCTATATTACTCCCGTTCCACACCACGGCTCTTCCTCAAGGCTGTTCCTAGGTGCAAAACAGCCAGAGAACAACCACTGAAATTACCTGAAACACTCACACAAGTCAAACACACACAACAGACTTGCTATACACTCCTGCTATCTTGTGGCATGTTTCTACTCACAGATGTTAAATATCACATTGCAGAATGTATGATATCCCATGGTATACATTTGATAATTTGCTCCTCAGGGACATGTTGGCTGTCCTGAAGCACCCCAAAACTTCCAGATTAAGATTTCAGAAGTATGTTGTATGGTGAAATGATTGGGCATCCTGTCAGAGTCACCCTAAGCATTATGGCAGCAGGGGATGGGGATGGAACTGTAGCTCAGAGGTAGAGCATCCACTTGGCATGCAGAAGGTCCCAGCTTCAATCCCTGGTATCTCCAGGTAGGGCTGGGAAAGACTCCTGCCTGAAACCTTGGAGAGCTGCTGGCAGTCAATGTAGACCAGGGCCATACATCTTCAGCCCTCCAGGTGTTTGTGGACTACAACTCCCATCACCCTTGGTCATTGGCCACTGTGGCTGAGGATGATGGGAGTTGCAGTCCAACAACAGCTGGAGGGTAAAAGTTGTGCAGCCCTGGTGTAGACAATACTGAGCTAGATGGACCAATGGTTTAACACTTCCTGTGCTCCGGTGTCCGACCTGAGGCTCTCCAGCTGTTGTTGAACTACAATTCCCATCATCCCCAGCCGCAATGGCCATTGTGTCTAGGGATGATGAGGACTGTAATCCAGTAACTGCTGGAGAGTCTCAGGTTGGACACCCTACCTTAGAGCAACAGTTTTGTATGGCAATAAACCTTCTAGGGCTGCTTCTGCCACTACAACTGCTTACCAGCTGCAGGTCCTAGCTCTCAAACTAGGCAGGGAAGAGAGATAGTAGAAAGTGGTAGAAGTTAGTTCTGACTGCTGTTAAAGCACTTTCATCCCATATTTTTGTAAGTCACCATAAAGACATCTCAAATACCTTTGGCACACCCAGTGGACCAAGGCTGAGTTTTCATAAACAGCAGATAAAGTAACAAAGCCATCTGGATTGCACCACTCCAGACTGCAGGTGGTGGATCACACTATGGAATCCTCCTCCATATTAAAAAAAATTCACTGCACATAGAAAACTGACATGGCACAGAGAAATGTTCTAAGTTAGAGTTTGTATGCTAGTTTTCTGTGTGTCCAAATGCGTTTAAAATAAATAAATAAGGGAGCGCTCCACCATGTCACTCTCATCTGCAATCTAAATTGATACATTCCACACACAGGTTTACCACTTTGCTGTCTATGAGAATTTGGCCTAAAAGTCAAATTACAAACACCAAATTACAAACAACAAAAGTCAAGTTACAAACACCACTGAAGCCGGAATGTTACTCTTTATATTAAAGCAAACAAAAAAGCAAGACTGCAGTCCCTAAGTGCAGAGAAAAGACTGGCAAGATGTGGAATAGTACATAATATAACAACAGCCTGGCTGGCTCAGGCCAAAGGCCTATCTAGGCTACCATCCTGCCTCCCAAAGAGGCCCACCAGATGCCTCCCAGAAGCCCAGATAGGCCTGTCCCCCATGGTTTTTCTAAGCCCTCTTTAAAGCCATCCAAGCTGGAGGCCATCATCACATCACCCATGATAGAGAATTCCATAGACTCATTATGCACGGTGTGAAAAAGTACTTCTTTTTTATGCCTGGGAAAAAATGTGTTTCTTTCCAAAATGAGAAAGTAGCCACATTCACACATAACATGGGGTAAAGGTTGCCAAACCATTATGTCCGAATGTGTGCAACTCCGGTCCCATTTGTAAAGCGAACTGAGGTTGTGCTCTGCAAACTCCAATTTGAGCCTTTGGCTTGTAGGGAGTTTAGCTGCTCATAACCAGGGTTGGGGTTCCAGAGCGTTATGTGCGAATGCAGCACTGGAGGTGGCATGTTCTCTAAACGGAGTTGAGGGAGGAAACTCCTCCCTCTCTCCAGCCGTGATTGGCTGTGCAGCCTGTCCTTCAAGCAAGAAGGAAGCCTGCACAGCCGGGTCCCGCTCCTCTCTGCAGTCTCCCTGACTACAGCAAGCAAACCATAGGACAGCAGAGCAGAAAGGACCACCATGAGTCATCAAGTCAATCTTTAAACAAAATCTTTGAAGGGGGAAAAAAAGTGGCCCACATGCTCCACAGTTTTACGAGGGCAGAGGACGAGCTTTGCCCTTGCAGAGAGACAGAACACTAGCTGCACTGCAGCATTATTTCACAGCCCAGCACATGGGGAAGGGGATCAGGAAATTATTCCCTTTTCTCTACCTTCCGTGCAAAAGCCCTGTTTGCTGTGCAGCCCTCAGGGACATATTCCTGGCAGCAAACAGGGCCTTTGCTAGGAGGGGACTGAAGCTAACATCACTTTCCGTTCCCCTTCCCTGATTTGCACTGATGTACAATTCGGCTAGTGTCCTGGCTTCCTGCAAGGGTGGAGCTCGTGCTCTGCCTTAGTAAAGCAGTGGAGAACGTGTGCCAGTGCCTAAGCTAGTGATGGACTTCTGTGGATGTTTGCTAAAAAAAGGACCTGAGAAGCTCACCCAGGTACTCTTCCTGGATCACCTCAATTAATGTAACCAAAAGGATTAATACTTTATCTGCTCATCCTCCCCTGCTCCTGTAACCTATTCTAGTGCTCCAATCAGTACATTTACACCTAGAAAGTTCTTCCTAATGTCCAGGCCAAATCTTTGTGGCTATCATTTTGTGCCTTTTTTTCACCATAAAAGAACCTGATCTCCACTTCCCTTAAGGGGATCTTCATGTCTTTAGAGACAATTATGAAATGTTTCCCCTGCACCCAGTATTTTCTTCTCCATTCAAATTAAGAGGACTGCTTAAATGTCACTTTTTATAGCATCACACACACACACACACACACACTTGACTTCTAATGCTGTAGCAGTAGTTTATAATTAGGGAGTCCCCCAAAGCCCAATTCAGACATTGTGGTGTACAAGTGTACAAATATCTGTACACTTGTACATGTGTTTGTATGGTTAACTGTAATTGTCTTCATTTAAAAATTAACCTGAATATAGGCCCTTCACATTCATGGTACAGATAGGAAGTGTATTTCAGTACCTGCTAGGGATTTGCACGAACCACAGTTCGAACCGTGGTTCAAGCACATTTCAGGAGTGGGGCCTGGGAATTTTAAGAAAGAGGAGAGTGGGTCCTTACCTGCTCTCCACCGCAGCATGTAGCATCTTGCTCAGGCATCATGCGTCCCAAGAAGCCCCGCACATCATCAGCATGTGCAGGCAACATTTGTGCACTCAGCATGGTGTTGCTTACCAAGCAAATGGTGCCAACATATGCGTGAATGCCATGTGCATGCTGGCACCACGCAGAGCTTCTTGGGATGTGCACCACCCCAGCAGGAAGCCCTCTCTCCTCTTTCTTAAAGCTCCCAGGCCCCACTCCCAAAATGTGCTCAAACCATGGTTCATGCACATGCCTAGCACCTGTGTTCAACATAACTTGTGAGTGACTATACCTGTGTACACTGTACACTCATCGTACAAATGTTGAACATAATGTGTGAATGGGCCTAAAGTGCATCATTCTGGATATCCCTAAAGGAAACCAAATATTTTAGTCTCTGCAAGCGTGATTGAGTCAGAACAGCATGATTGACTCATGGGGTGATGAACACACTTGTCTGAGGGAAAAAATCAAGGAAGAGTCATGAGAATAAAGGTGTTCTGCTGTTTACCCTCAAACCTCCTCAACAAGGAGATAATAACAAGCGAGTTATCTAGCTGTAGATATTCTAATCAAAACCTGTTATGGAAAGAGTTCAACATGTTCTTTCATCCCTCCCTTGGGAGACCACCCAATCTATGGAAAACCAGGGCTTCCTTAAATTACCAATATAACTCCAAGGTGTAGCTTTCATTACTTCCTTTGAATCTGCCCATTCTGAACTAGAGCAATAACAGATTCACCAGATCAATACAAAACAAATCAGAGGCTCTCACATCTGTTTCCTAGAGTGGATTACTGTAATGAGCTCTACATTGAGCTGTCTCCCATGGGAGATAACACAAATCCTGAACAATCTCCATTTGGCTGCCTGTCTGCTTCCTAGGTCAGTTCAAAATGCTGGCTTTCCCTTTAAAGCCCTACAAATTTTTTAGCGGTGCTTATAACTCAAAAGTAAGAAAGAAAACACTCATCTCATGGCTGAATTACAAGGCTTCCAAGATCCCTTCCCACTTTAAAAGTTTATTTATTCTATTCCAGAGATGCCCAACCCTGGGTCCCTAGATATGGAAGGTCTACAACTCCTGTAACTCCTGTAATTTGGCCATTGTGGCTCGGGAAGATGGGATCTGTAGTCCAACAACATCTGGGGAGCCAAGTTTGGGAACCGCTTTCCCAGGGGTGTAACTATCATAGGGCAAGAGCAGACAGTTGTCTGGGGACCCACTGCCTTGCCCCCCCCCCAGAGGCAAGTCACATGACTGACTCCCCCAGCTGTGCACCCGCCCGGGCTTCCTTCAGTTGTAGTCATCCTCCAAAATTGATGTGAGTGTTAAGACCTGGAGCGACCAGAACAGCATGTCTTTCCCTAGTACCATTCAATTGCTTGCATAATCCTCAATTTACAAAACCTTTAAAAGAATAATTTAGGGTGTCTCAACTGTCTCCCCTTGCCCTATCATAGTTATGCCACTGTCTCACATTTTTGCAAAGAACATAAGGACAGCCCTGGTGGATCAGGCCAAAGGTTCCATCTTGTCCAACATCCTGGTTCACACGGAGGCCAACCAGGTACATCTGGGAAGCCAGCAAGTGGGGAAAGCAGTCAAGATAGTTCACATTATAATAATGGCTCACAATCTAAGAGATGTAATGCAAAAGTGGGAGGAAATGGGAAGGGAAGAAGAGCCTTTTCAGCGAGAAGTTCCATTCCTGTTCCGTTCTTCTGTTTTTATTTACTATGATGGCAAGTTGTTGTCTTTGAAAACTTTAAAGTCACGTGTAGATGTGCACCAAGTAAATCATTTCTAAGGGTTCTTTCACACAGGCAGAATTATTTGTCTCATTTGTATTTAATTCATCCTCAAAAGCACCACATTGCTGCGCCATGGACTAAGGTCCAGCATGGACCAAGCACACCCATTGAACACCCTGGCGGGTGCTGCCTTCTCATTTCAGGCTGGCCTGAGGGAAGAGTGCGCATCATGTTCCAAGCCTATCTATACTGCGGAGCGCATGGCCATCCAGAACATTCCTCTGCATCCGTCATGTTTCTGCTGCAAAGGTTGTGGAAGGAAGCTAAGGTGAGCAATCAGGCAGACAAGAAGATGGAGAGGTCAGTTCCGCCTCCAGTAATTACATCAGCGATCTCAACATTGCCCCCCCCTTTTTATTTTCTTCCATTAAAGGCTATGGCTGTGATTCACTCGTATGGGGAATATAGGGGTACACTCAACATTCCTGCTGTGGGAGTGAAATCTTCCCTCTTGTTTCTGGAGACCCAGAAGAGGTCAGGGTGGGAGGGTGAGATTTCCCCTCTGTCTGTCATATCCCAGCTTGCACCCTGCTAACCTTGCAGCCCCATAGACATAAAATGAGAGCCATCGGGCAACAAGCCAATCTTTATAACCTCATGCCTTCATCTTCCTATGCCCATCTGGGGTATTAGTGGTTTGTGAGCCAGAACCCACAGCAATGGAGTGAATGAGTGGGGGTCTTGCTATAATTGAACAAGGGTGGGGGGAATATTCCTGAGCTACTGAGAGAGGGCAGCCCACGGGATGGGGGAAAGCTTGCTGTCCACTCTCCCCTCTCCCCTTCCCAACTCACTGGCACACTGGTGGCTCCTAGTTGGGGGACTCTTTCTCAGCTTCGGAAAAGATGAGCCCTCTCCAGGAGGCATATATGTAGGTAGTAGATATATGGCTTTTTAAAAAAAAATCTGAGCCGGGGGAATGTGCATGTGCGTGTGTTAGAGTGCCTGCATCCATGGGGAGATGTGTGATATGATTTGCATAAGAGAGTTTAAAGGGCTTGCCAAGAATGTTCCGTTCACCATGGCACTTTCCAGATTACACACTACAACGGTGTCACATGCGTCCGCTAAGTGTGCTTCTGTACTGCCCGTGTTTCGACATCACAGTCCCTGCGCTGTCAGCAAGATGCCGTTCACATGTCCGATGCCTTCTTTTGGATTTTATCCTTGCATTTCAATCCTACAACGTTGCATGTGCCTCACAAAAAATAGCTGTATTTTCCCATTGGAGGAGGGTTGCACAAGTTATTTACGTTTTCAAAACGATCCAGCCAAGCCGAAGCATTTTGCTGCTGAACACTGTGTAATCTGGAAAGCGCCCATGTCCTTATGGGGTGTTTGTGTGTGTGTGTGTGTGTGTGTGTGTGTGTGTGTGTGTGTGTGTGTGTGAGAGAGAGAGAGAGAGAGAGAGAGAGAGAGAGAGAGAGAGAGAGAGAGAGATCACGTGAGCAAGCATGGGTTATATACACATTTTCTAGGATCGACACTCCTTCAGCTTAAGAGAAGAGTTATGCATTCACCCATGCACCCAAAACCATGGGAACTATAAGTTAAGGCACCACCTTAGCTCCCACACCATGGAGAGAACAAATTCTGCACTCTCGCATGCTGTGCTTCCTTCCAACTTTGCCTCCACCAGAGGCATTCTTACCCTGGGACCATGGGGCCCCAGTCCACAGCCTCCAAGGTCGGGGGGGCTCCAAAGACTGGGGGGTGGCCTCCTGATGCCACCCTGCACTGCCCCCGCCATGCCGAACTGCAGCTTTTCTGTCATTTTAGCCGCCATGTGTGGGGGTGAGCCGAGCAGACCTCCCCCCACCGTGGCAGCCGTGGGCAGAGCAGCCGCTGGGCCTGCCTGTCCAGCCCAGTGGCCCTCAGAAACTGCAAGGTGCACCTGCACAGTTCGAATATATCCTCTCAAGCCGTCATATAATGTCATGGGCTTAGGAACATAGGAAGCTGCCATATACTGAGTCAGACTATCTAGCTCACGACCATCTATTCAGACTGCACAGGCGCGCCTCACAGTTTTCAAGGGTCGCTGGGCCGGTTAGGCTCCACCTGCCGCCGCCACGGTGGAGGGATGCCTGCTCGGCTCACCCCACCCCCACACATGGCGGCTAAAATGACAGGAAAGCCGTGGTTCAGCACAGCCGGGCCTCACAACCATGGCAGCAGCCGGGGGGGGGGGGGGGGGGGCAGGCTCGTGGTGGCAGCAGCAGTGGCGGTCCAGGCACCAAAACCAGCTAGGTGCACCACTGGCCTCCACCTCACCATTACCCTGGTCTTGCTGCCCCAATCATCCTCCTCTGCAAGTTGAGGGAAAACTCTGAAGCTCAGGACCCTAGAGGGTCTCTGTGGTCACCTAAGCTGCACATGATCCCCCTTCTTTCCTCATATGCTTGTATTTGGGTTCAAGAGAGAGAGAATGACATCGTTTAGTAGTGGCAAGCGGAGGTGTTGTGCGAAGTACTTAAACCACAGCCCCTTTTTTGGATAAAAACTTAGTCATACCCTCTCCCAAGAATAATTATGTATGTTTTTTAAAGTGTTTGTTTGTTTGTTTATTAAACTTATTAAACTTCTATACCACCCAAACTTTCATCTCTGGGCAGTTAACATAAAACAATTAACACACATTAAAAAATTAAAACAATGCAACAAAAATCAGCCATAAAATTAAAACAGACAATTTAAAAAAGCTGGGAAAGCTTGGGTGAAAAAATGGGTTTTCAGATGTTTTTTAAAAATTGCCAGAGATAGGGAGGATCGTATCTTAGCAGGGAGTGCATTCCACAATCGCGGGGCAGCAGTCATTATAGTCTAATGTTATAATACAGCACCTTTCTAAAATGATTTTATTACCATTTTGCCATTGACAAACAGAGCCTACTATTCTGATGAGCCTGAATAGTTACTTTGTTGGTTTTACTTTTGGTTAAGCATTGTGCACTGCAACTCAAGAGAAGCCTTGGCAAAAAGTTGCTTGTCAGAATCAGAATTCAGAATTGACAGCCACAGAAGACCAAGTTTTCGTAAAAGCACTCAAAGGATTGTACTCTACAGCTTAATGGGAGCTCTGCACTGAAGTCATCAGAATTCAGTTCTGAAATGTTGTATTGAATATTGATATACCACTGGACCCAGTTCTCTTGCTACTCCCAGGCTACAGAGAGAAAACCTCTGTAGGTTGTAATTTAGAAATTTTAGAACTGCTGTAATTCAACCATTTTTTTATTACAGGCATTCCCAAACTTGGGTTCCCAGGGACCTTTACACACATGGCTTTTAGCTCGCATCCCCTCCAGAATGGAGGGTGCGAGTCCACATATCATCTGGATTTACGCCAAAGTCCCTGCGAACTATCAGGGACCAGTACAAAGCCAATTCTGCTTTCCCTCAAATTACTGCTGCTCCGCTTTCTAGCTTGGCCCAACTTATGTCCAGAGTAAAAAAAAATCCTCTATTTACAGCAGGTTTTTTTGGAGGGGGGGGAACCAAGCTTTCTGGTGTGCCCCACCGCTTCTCCCGCATTGTGTGGAGGGGCCATTGCCAGTAATTTGACTTTTTTCAAAACCCGCACTTTTGCAAGGCTAAATGAAGGGGAGTTAGACAGCTGTGCTGGGTATAGTCTGCTCTGAGTGATTTGCAGTTGCAAGCACTGGAGGGGAGGGGTTGTGACAGATTGGTGAAATGCTGTGGAGGGAGTCCAGAAAGTGTGTGTGGTGGGGGGAGTAATTCCTGAGTTAAAACACAAGCCTTGCTACTGCTGCTACTCCAGTCTTTATGAGTCTCTGGCTTCATCTTATTGAAGCCTGGTCACCATAGGAACATAGGCTTTACATACGCCAATGTTGTTGGAGGATGCCTGGAATTTAGTGATGGAGACTACAAGTTTGATGTAACCAGAGCCCTTTGTGTCTGAGCTGATTCCACGAGGCTGCATTTTTCTTCAGCACAGAGAGAAAGCGATGGTTTCTATTTTAAACTTCCATTGCCTCTTAAATGGTCTTGGGGGCGGGGTGGACATGAGGTGATAAAGGCAGTCACAAAGGCAAGTTCATTATAAAAAATCAGCAAAGATCTGGATCCGATTCAGCAGGTTCAAGTTAAGCATTCTGTTGTTTGATCCGGCTGCTTGGCAATTTGTCTCGCCGGTCTTTCTGCAAATAGCTGTCAAACTGACAACAACAAAAAGGTCTCTGGTCTCCTCTTCTGGGATGTGATTAGTTGGAGCAAAAACCCAGAGCAAGCTGTGGGAATGTACACAGGAAAAAGAGCTGCAGGGAATGCTGATGAGAACCGACCCTATGCGAACGGCCCATCTAATCACCCAAATTAAACAGCTGCAAATCTATTCCAAAGCAGATTTGCTCTTTGGATACTCCGAAGCATGAAGCCATGTCTAAATATCTCCCAGGTGTTGGACTACAACCCCCATCATCCACAGCCACAATGAATGCTGGTGATGGGAGTTGTAGTCTAACAACATCTGGAGACCCAGGGTTGGGAACGCCTGTTTTATTCTGCAATTGGGCTGAATTATACTCTTTGCCAGGTAAGTTTTCTGTTTCTGCCATCTTACTGTTAGGACAAATAAATTAATCGTGCTTGTATGATGAATAGAATTTTCAGGCATTATAATGGTGAGATGCTGAAAAAAGCAAAGTGTTGCTACTGCACAGCTGCTCTGAGTAATAGGAATACGCTAGACAAGAAGCATAATTAACAATAATCTTTCTGGTATGTGTTTTGCAGCTTGCTCAACTTTGCTACCTTCCAGAGTGCATTCTATTGCAAAGTCCATTATAAGCTGCTTGCTGAAGCTAAAAGGGGGAGCCAAGAGGAAAACACCAGCATCAAATCAAAATATCAGCAACTGTCCACAGCAGCTCTGCCAAGTCCAGGACTGGAGTCTAAGAACAGAAATAATCAGGCAGGAAGTATTCTGAAGAGAGAGAAAATGCCCTCACAGCTTTCTGCTCTGCATCCGCAGGTTAGCCTGAGACCCCTTCGACATGCAGGGCAACGGGGCAGTGAGCTGGGCTCACAAAACACGCCCAGGACCACTTGGCCACCTTTAAAGAAAGCTGCAGGTAGGGAAGCAGGCATAAAAAGTGACAGATCAAGCAAGAAGCTGCAAGATACGGTATTGATTCTGCACAGTCGGAGTGGAGTGGATGGGATTTCCAAGGCAGTACTAGAGAACCAATCAGCACTAGAAACTGCTTGTATGGAAAAGAAAAAGAGCCAACAATTACCCCGAGTCACCTTTCCAAAGAGAGGGGAGCATGTTTCACGCTGGATTCAAACAGTGGGTGGGAATGGAGTTGGGGAAGTACTGGAAAAAAGAGTGTCATTTGTGGACAGAAGCACGCCAAAACAAAGCCCTGCCATATCCGAAAAGGCTATGAGGTGCCAACCCAGCATGCTCAAATTGAAGAAGAGCATTTCCACAGTCTCTCCTAAACCTCTATCTGCTGGTTCATTTCCTTCCCATTCAAAAGCACTCAGTGCCATTAAAGTAACTCATTTTGTGGCCACAATGCCTGATGCCTCAGGCTTTTCAAAGGCTCCTTCCGAGGGCAACAAGCTTAGAAGATCTTTCTCCAGCAAAGATGCATCTGATGAGAGAAAAGAAGTCTTGCAAAGAACTGAATCCCTTCCTAAAGGCAAGGTTCCAGAAGCTAGCAAGAACAATACCTTGACCGCTCTTGCACTCGAAAGGGGCGAACAATTCAATCATATCAATGCCAAATCAAAACATGGCATGGAAAGACACGAATCCTCCCAGACTAAGCCTGAAGCTCCAGGATATGTAACAGTGCACAAAGATGAGAGGAAGATGGCCTTGGCTCCTTATTCTGATTCGCTGCAGACACAACTGGCACCCGACCTGGTAAGAAAGCATTCTTGGATAGGCAGGGATGAGCTCACTGGTAGACAAATACAAGTAATATACTCAGGAAGCCTGCAAAGCTCTGGGAAGCAACTTTGTCCGGAAAACCACACAGAAGTGGCAGAAGAAGAAAAGAAGGAAGAAATACAGCCAGGAGGAAAGTCAAAAAGCTTCAAGACTCTAAACTGTACTCCCGATCAGGCCTTTGGGGACACCGAAGCTAAGGGAGAAGCCATCTCCTTAGCAACAGAAGCAGAAATAGCAGGTGGTCAGTCGGTAGCCAGCTCTCAAGCTGACAACTCTGAAAATACGGATGTCCCACTAAGAGGGAATCCACAAAGCACCACATTGGCCTGCAGTGTAACACCACCTGTGGGTGGCAACCCAGAAGCAAGCAGCCCCCCTGTAAAAATAGTGAGCCCAAATGGAGAACTGTCAAGACAGACTAGCAGTGAAAACAATATCCAGCCTAAGTCTCAGGAAGATGGCACTTTTGGAGAAACAATTCTCCAGGCTTCTAAGCTTCAGATCAGAGTTCCAGAAACATTCGACTCCTGTGAGGTCCCCTATGCAACCCAAAACCACATGACAAGAAATGGGAATGTGGGTGTGATGCCTCGAAAAGAAGATGGTTCAACCACCCAAGTGACCCAAAGTAAAGGCACAACAGATGACTCTGCCACAAAGCCCCTGTTGAAGACAGAGAGGAATCCTTTTGTTCGTTTTTTTACTTCCAAATCTCAAGACAGTGCCAAGGAATCAGCAGGGGCCAAGAAACCACCTAAGACTCCGTCTGCCTTAATCACTTTATTTGGATATTCTTTGGATAAAGACAAGAAGCCAAAGGAAGGGCCAGAAAAAACATTAACAAAGCCATCAGCAGAAGCAAAAGAACAGGTGCAGTATGTAGCCTATCAAAACCCTGAAAGGAAGAAAGAGAAAACCTCAGAAGTTGTTATTCAGACAGAGGATCCTGATGCAGGCCTACAGGATTCAGATGAGAATTGTGGAAGCCATTCAAGAGAAGGCCAAAGAGAAAGTTCTCCACCTTTGCACGATGCCAGAGTCTTAGGTGCCAAATTGCTTTCTGCGGACCTGGGCACAGATATTTCAAGCAGCATTTCAGTGTTACCTGGAATGACACACCTTGAGGTTCCCAAACAATCTGAACCACACAGCGGAGCTGTAATCCAGGAAAATGCCAAGTCCTTGCTATTCACTGACATTCCAAATCCTCTTGCAGCTGTGGAGAATGTGTTCCCGTATCCCATTAGCTATTTGGTGGAAGCGAGTCTGAACCCCGATGTCTCTGGAGGAGATCTTTACAACCAAGGTCCACATGGCTTGCCTAACCTGCCCAGCTTGGATGATCAAAATTCAAAGCTGAAGGTTAGAAAGGGTTCTTTATTAGACCCTTCAAGAAATGATGGGGTTCATTTAATAGACAGGGACCACCAAGTTCCTGATATGCTTCTGTTTTCTGTGGGGGCAGAAAGATCAGCAAATGTTCAGGAAAGAGATTCTCAGCTCATGCCTGATTTGGACACAGGAAGTTTGCAAATGAAAGCAGAGGCTTGCTGTCATTTAAGTTCTTCCAGGGAAAGCCTTTTGCAGACAAACAATCCACACCTATTACTCAAATCAGGACCCCCTACAGCGACTGATGGGGATTGGCTTAGTGACAAACACCCTCCAGAAACAGGAAATTCTGAGATGCTTCAGCCTTGCGGCCCACAGTCCTCGCTCCAGTGGAGTGCAGAGGATGTTTCGGGAATCGGTCTTGATGTTTCACAAGCCACTACTGAAAGTTACCCTGCTCAGGAAGAAGACTCCCCCCCGTCCCCGTTGCTTCCATCCCTTGAGTATATCCCAGAGCTCCTTAGGGAAGCTATCCAGGGCACAGCTGAAGGAGCTGCTGCAGCCGAAGGTCCCCAAGATGATCTGATGCTAGCAGAGCAAAGCAACCAGTCATCAGAAAGCCTACCATAAGGGCTGCTTGAGACCCAATGCTACAGGCCCGATTCATCCATTAGGCAGAACTAGGCAGTCGCCTAGGGCACCCGTTCTTGTGCGGGGGGGCAGGTGTTGCCACACACTACACTCACACACAGAGCGTTAATTGCCACCCTCTGCATTGCAATTAGGGCGGGGCGAATGGAGAGGAAAGCAGGAATCCATAGGACCGCCACTGCCTGCCTCTCCACACTATTGCCCAGCTCCATGTGGAGTCCACCCAGGGGCGTAACTATAATAGGGCAAGGGGAGACAGTTGCCTGGGGGCCCACTGCCTTGGGGGGCCCCCCCAGAGGCAAGTCACATGACTGACTCCCCCAGCCGCACACCCGCCTGGGCTTCCTTCAGTTGTTTTCATCCTCCAAAACTCATATGAGTGTTAAGAGCTGGAGCTACCAGAACAGCAGGTCTTTCTCTAGTACCGTTAAATGACTTGCATCGTCCACAATTAACCCTAACCAGCTCTTTTAAGATATATTTACTTCATGAGCTGAGCTTCGGGGGGGATTATAAAATCTTGTCTCTGGGCCCACTCCAACCTTGCTACGCCCCTGAGTCCACCCCTGCTGTGAACCAGGGTTCCCTCTAAGGCATGCCCATGTGCGCATGCTCATATGTTTTTTGATGTCCGCTGTCCACTCCGTTAATTTTAGGTTCCGCTCAGGTTGAATCAGGAGGGCGCCATTCCGAATGCACATGCGCACACACTGCCTTGATGCTGCAGCCCAGAACAAAACTCATTCTGCACACAGATGGGCGGGGGGGGGGAATTAGAGGGAACACTGCTGTGAACCCCACCCCCACTATCACCTGGCTGATGCATGTGCAGTAAGAATTGTTTTTAAAAAGAAAACTTTGCCAGGCTGACCTTTCAAATGGCTGCTGCACATGCACAGTGGGGCCGACTCCATGTATTGCTGAGGGGGGCGGTGCAGGGTGGCAGGAAGCAGTGGTCTTACAGATTTTTTAAAAGTCGAATCTCGTTTCCTTTTCAGCTCCCCTGGCTCAGCCAGCATCAGTCACCTAGTTTGATTTTGGCTCCCCACCCCCACATTGAGTTGAAATTGTGTTCTGTACATTGTAAGATATAATTTCAACAAAACGCCGGGGGGGGGGACTAAAGTCATACTTCACCTAGGGCACCTGGAGGGCCAACTCAAGTTAAATTCAGTACAGATTTAATACATTTTCAATGGCTTTGTAGAAGTTAGGCCAGTTTTGTTTTTTTTAAAGGGTCCAACTCATGTCAACAAACCGTGGGATATTCAAAGCTTTTGCAGAAGTTCCAAGCATAATATTACTCTAATCACACATGCTGCAGCAAACTCCCATGCTATGATCTTAAAGTGTGCCGTCAAGTCGATTTTGACTCCTGTGGTGCCCACAGAGCCCTGTGGTTTTCTTTGGTAGAATACAGGAGGGGTTTGCCATTGCCTCCTCCCACACAGTGTGAAATGATGCCTTTCAGCATCTTCCTATATCGCTGCTGCCCGATACAGTACCATTGGGGATTCGAACCTGCAACCTTCTGCTTGTTAGTCAAGCATTTCCCCGCTGTGCCACTATGATCTTACCCTCTGCATAAACACCAAGCAGAGACCTTGTGCGATTTTCCCAACTCCATCTGCTGGCCAACTCTTGAATTCCAAGAAGACCCCACCCCTTTTCATTACCAGTTTTGTGGCAACTAGGGGAAAGGGCGAGGGTATTTTTCTTGGGATGTCAGAACTGGCAAGCAGGTGATACTGTGAAAATCATGGGATGTCGCTGCTCTGGTTGCATACAAAGGGTAGGATTGCACTAAGGAGCAGCACAGAAGCTTGCTGCAGTATTTCTACTGGGGGTAATATATCACACTTAAGGAACATCGGAAGCTGCCTTCTACTGAGTCAGACCCTTGGTTCTTCTAGCTCAGTATTGTCCTCACAGACTGGCAGTGGCTTCTCCAAGCTTGCAGGCAGGAATCTCTCTCAGCCCTATCTTGGAGATGCTGCCAGGGAGGGAACTTGGAACCTTCTGCATGCAAGTAAGCAGGTGCTCTTCCCAGAACGGCCTCATCCCCTGTGGGGGAATATCTTGCAGTGCTCACACATATAGAAGCTCTTCACACGATTAGGGGTTTAGCCCGCTCTCCCCGCAGACGAGCAGACAGTCTACTCTGGGCCACCACAACAGCCACCCACATGACTGCCGGCTCTGTCACGGAGCCGGCTGGGGAGTTCAGGGGCCATGCGGCCCCCGGAAGCTCCAGCATGCCCTGCACAAGCGCGCAGGGCATGCTGGCGAGACCCCCTGAGCTGGGAGACTGCTTTTCAGCCTCCCTGCCGGGGGTCTGGCCGCGGAGCCATGCCACAGCAACTCACGAGCAAAAAAACTGGGTTTGTGGAGTGCTCGCTCCGCAAACCCGGTTTAAAGGGAGGGTTACTTTGGTGGGTTAGGCGCCTGGAGGCCACCGGGCTCCCCTGCAAGCCCGGTGGTTCTCACGGTCAGGAGAAATCGGGCAAGGCTCCCCTAGCCCGATTTCTCCTGATCATGGGAATAGCCTCGTAGTCTCCCATCCAAGTGCAAACCAGGGCAGACCCTGCTTAGCAAAGGGGATACTTCATGCTGGCTATCACAAGACCAGCTCTCCTCCCTCACTTGGAACTTGTGCAAAACCTTTAAACACTCCACAGTTTATTGCCCCCTGGAAATGCCCTTGCTTCCTGACCAGTTTGGGCAACAAAGTCTTTGGAACAAGGCATAGCAGAGGTGAGTCAGTGGCCAAAAGTGGCCGCAAACCAAGTCGCCTTGTTGCTCAGACACCTGGGTCAGCCTGACCCAGAATTTCTTTTACAGCAAATGCACCTTCATGTCACCCGTCCCGGCCTCTTGCTGTTCACGAGGCTTCTTTGCTGCTCAAGCTGGCTATTGAGGAGTTCCTTCATTTGGTCAAAGTTCAGATGTCTCAGGTGAATGATATCTCATAGGCAGTAACCTGATAACCCCCTGTGGGTTCAAATTCTGATACACAGCCCTTCCTTAAAAATATACACTCTAGAAAGTGACTTGAGCAAGCATAGCCAGGTTGTGTGCCAGACAGGTTTGAAGCACTCACAGGACCCACCCAACACAGGCAAATCTGCCCTGCTGGTATCAATTTCAGGGTGGCAGAAATGAGCATGGGAATCAGCCCTTGCTTCGAAGGAAGCAGCTCTTAAATCAGATGATTCCTATCAGTTGCCCTGTGCAGACAATATGTCCACTGCAGATGCCAGCATGTCAAGGCTGCAAACAAGTATGCCAACTAGCCACACCCCTGCATCAGTGCTCTCTGGCCATGCATTCCACTGGATGTGCAATCCAGTTTGAATTTGAACCAGTTTGAATTTGAACTGGTTCAGCTTGAAATTTCAAATTCAAACCAAACCAGGCATTGGGTTCAACCTGCTGGTTCAAATTTGAACTGAACTTAGTCTGGTTTGTTTCAAACCAGTTTGAACTGGTTTGAGCTGGTTCAAACCTCCAAAACTGGGTTGTGTGGTAGGCACCCATGGGTGCCAACTACCACCCAAACCTCAAAGCACTGAAACCCCAACTCCTACATTTTAAATCAATTTTTTGAAATTTTTATTATTATTGACCATTATTCCCTATTTGGAGTAACTAGGGGCAAAAAAACTGGGGTGAGTGGTAGGCACCCAGGGGTGCCTACCACCCACTGAACAGCAAAGCAATTAATTGAGGACTCCTGCAATTATTCGTGATTTTTTGGGAAGGTTTTTTATTTATTTTTTATTCCTCCCATAGGGGATAATGGGGATTCCAGCAAATGTATTGTTTCACGTTGGGGGGGGAAGGGTGGCCCAGAGTGGAGTGTGGTGGGTGGTAGTGCCCAATAGGGGCAAGGAAGCTACCAGAATTATTTCAAAGGAATTGGGCAAAGGGCTGGTTTTTTGCAATTTGTTGACGTTTATGCATCTTTAAGGTTTCTCTCCATAGGGAATAATGGATGTTTCAGCAGCCCCATAACTGCACTTGGGAGGGGGGCGCCGCTGGAGTGGCCCAGAGCAAGTGGTGGTGGACTTTCTTTCTTGGACTTTCCCCTTCCCACCGACTTTCTTGGGGTTACAGGTGGGCCAGAACACTTACCAAACAGCACATAATTGATGCAGAACACCAAACCGACTAAGATAGGTCCCCGAATTGTCTTCTCTCTGAAGGTCTAAGGTACATAACACCTGCTGGATATCTTACACAGCTAGAAGGACCACAGAAGAAGGACCTTTACTTTGGCTTTCTGTGATGTGTCCTTGAAGGAAGATCCAGGAAGATCCCTTTCCTGGAATATCTGTGCCCCTGCAACTCGGGACAAGTTGAAACTCTTGAGCATGTCCTTCTTCACTGCCTGTTCTGCAGAGATGTACGAAATGCCCTTCTCCTCCCACTTCTTGACAGGTTGCCAGGATGCTCAGGCTAATGCTATGTCTCCCTATTATTCTCAGACTAATCCATTTATAAGATGAAATGCTGCCAGGTTGTGTGCAGCAGCATGCAGAATTTGCCAGGCTCCCTGACCACCAGCAAGAACTAACTCCTTCACTCAGTCAACCCTACTCCTTTTAAAGTATCAGGATTTGGTCTTTGTTTTTTAAACAGATTTTAGCATTGCAACAATTTATAGCTTCTAGCATGTAACTTTCAACACCATCTCATTTATTTTAGCCCTACCGTGCTTCCATAGTCACATGCTACTGTTTTAGCAATTTTATAGCTCCTTTATTGCTTTTTAAATCTTATGGTAATTTCATAGCAGTAGTAATTTCATAGTTCTCAGCCTAGCCTACCTCACAGGGTTGTTGTGAGGAGAAACTTACGTATGTAGAACACCGCTCTGGGCTCCTTGGAGGAACAGCGGGATATAAAATGTAAAAATAAAATAAATAAAATAAATAAATAGTAGGCTTACAGTCTTTATGCTAGTAGGCACAGATTCTATCGCTTTTGTCTGCTTTTAATACCACCGGTTACATGCTCCTTTTACCTCCTGCTGGTCTGAGACTGTAATAAAGATTGACTGATTGATTATTACCTCAGTACACCTCCTTCCTCCAACAAGCTCAGGGTAGCATAGTGGGCTTTCTCCCCACCCCCATTTTATCCTCACGACAGCCTAGGTTGTGAGGTAGGTGCAGTTGAGTGTGTGAGACTGGCCTTAAGGTGAGCTTGCTCACCAAGTGAGGATTTTAACCCAAGTCTCCCTGGTCCTAGTCCAACACTCTAATCACTACACCATACATCTACAAAAGCACATATACCTACGAACAATAGATGCTGGGCACCAACAACAGGGGAAATCCGTCTGCTTAGCTAATGCTGAATGAGACTAAGCAAGGTCATGTTTTTGACCTCAGCTCTTTTGATGCTCAACTTTGCCCCACCAACATCATGAATGATTGGACTGTCCATAAATTGCAAGGTTAAAAAAGTGCAAACCTAGATAATCCTCATTTAAGGTCACATTTTTCACTGAATGACATACTAATCCCTTCACAGCTCTATGACTGTAGAAGAGCACACATGGATGTAGCATCTAGGGATGTGCAAACCGGTTTGATTCCGAACCTGTTCGAAGTCGAACCGGTTCAGTTCAAAGTCTTGATGTCAAACCGAATCCCTCTCCCTGGTTCAGCTCGACATTGGACTGAATGCCCCCTGCCATTCGGGGTGGGTAGGTGGGTGGGTTCACAAATATTTATTTAATTGAGAGGGAGAGGGAGAGGGAGAGGGAGAGATTGAGACCAAGTACTTACCCCCTCCGGGGGGTTTCTCCGAGGCCATGGGGGAGGTCTGTGCGTCATGACCCAGGTCACACAGCGGCCCACTGCGCATGTGTGGCAGCCTCCAAAATGGTTGCCATGATGGGGGCAAGGCCCGGAAAGGGCCAAAGATATAAAAGCACCCCAAACTGGGTGCTTTTATACATAAGGAAGGCCAGCGGGGGGGAGGGGGAAATAATTTTTTAAAAAATATATTTGCACCCCCCCAAGCCAAAACAAAATGGGGGGTTTGAGGGGGGCATAACCAAACCGGGACAGCTAGTTTTGTGCACACCTCTAGTAGAATCTAGTCCTCTCAGCATTGCTTCCTTCTGTTCTGCTCACCCCAAACACCTCCTTATTATGAGCCCTAAATCTGCGAAGAAATTGGAAAGAGCAACCAATTTCGTGTGTCCCACTTGTCTGTTCTATTGCTCTGAAAAGTTCATCATGAGTATTACTCCATGGAAAGGAAATTTCCCTCTCTAGCCCTGAGGGAAGCCAAGATCTTCATTTCCTCCCCTTTCCCATTGCTCAAAATAACACATCACACAATGAAGAAAAGGGGAAAGAACTCTATTGGCCAGAATTGCCTCCTGAGAAATACTGACAAGAGGTTGTCGCAAGTGTCCTGTAATGAATTAGTCCCAGAGCACATGCATATAGCACCTATTTCGCTATCACACTAAACATCCCTTTGTGCCCTCAGGGGAGTGTTTTCCGCATACCTTTTCTGAACAAGTGGGAATTTCATTTACAAAGTAAAGTAAAATAATACAGTCAGACAATCGGTCCATCTACAGAGATCTTTCCTATCACCTACTATAAAAGGTAAAGTGTGCCGTCGAGTTGGTGTCGACTCCTGGTGCCCACAGAGCCCTGTGGTTGTCTTTGGTAGAATACAGGAGAGGTTTACCATTGCCTCCTCCCGCACAGAATGAGATGATGCCTTTCAGCATCTTCCTATATCACTGCTGCCTGATATAGGTGTTTCTCATAGTCTGGGAAACATACCAGCGGGGATTTGAACCAGCAACCTTTGGCTTACTAGTCAAGTCATTTCCCCACTACGCCATTAGGTGGCTTGCTATACTGGATCCTTTTTGGAGTGGAGATCAAACTTGGAACCTTCTGTATGTCAGCACATGTTCTGCATTCAGCTATGAATCTGCTCCAAGTTCTTTCCCAACTCCATAGAAACACAGGAAGCTGCCTTATGTTGAGTCAGGCCATTGGTCCATCTAGCTCCAGAATGTCTACACAGACTGGTAGCAGCTTCTCCAAGGTTGCAGGCAGGAGTCTCTCTCAGCCCTATCTTGGAGATGCCAGAGAGGGAACCTGGAGCCTTCTGCTCTTCCCAGAGCAGCCCCATCCCCTAATGGGGATATCTTACAGTTCTCACACATTGCCTCTCATTCAAATACAAACCAGGGTGGACCCTGCTTAGCAAAGGGGACAATGCATGCTTGCTACCACAAAACCAGCTCTCTCACTCGTTTTGACCAAGCCACTTTTAAGTCCAGTGGATTGACAGTGAGGTGTATAAAAATGGACACCATGTTAGTGGAGTACATACATCATGTCTTCATACACATTTTTTAGTTCCTAGCCTTGGGTTCCCAGATTACATTGGACTACAACTCCCATCATCCCCAGCTATGAAGGGGATGATAGGAACTGTAGTCCATCAACATCTGGGGACGTAAGGTTGGGAAACCCTATTTCAGAGCATTGTGGATTGTTTTTCAAGGAAACTCATATGAAAGTCACAGATTTTAAAGCTGCATGTCTCTCTCTTCTCTTGGGAAGGTATTTTTTTCCCTTTCCAAAAAACAAATCGCTTGATTTATCAAGAAACAGCAGATTGCAAACTCTGCGTCATACAGCAATACTCTACAGCTTCAAGGAATATTTTCACAAATAGCCAAATCAGAAATAGAATCCTCTGAAATGTGGTTGCTTTTATGTATTTTGAGCCAACTCCTGAACAAACAAAAATCTATCCTTACGACTGCATAACCAAAAATTCTAATAAAAACATTGTTTAAAATAATTAGAATCCTTTACTTAAATGAAAAGCTATGTTTTATACATGTTGGACTGTTTTTTTTCTTTATCAGAGAATTCAGAAATTAAATTATTTAATTTCTTCATGTGAAGGAAATATACCCCATTCTACTAAATATATCATCTAAATCTGGATAGCCACTTCCATTTAAAACAATTAATGTTTTTAATATAATTGGGGAACGGGGGAGACATGAAAGCAGGTGTACAATTATGCTTGGTGTGGAAAGAGTACAAAAGGATTTCTTCCCTCTCATAATGCTAGAACATTGGAGGAGGCGGGGGGAGCCAATAAAATTGGCTGTCAGGCAGTAGTAGGTTTACGAACAGAAGAAAGAAAGTACTTCACACGATACATCGCATGTGGAACTCACTGCCACGTGATGTGGTGATGGTCACTGGCTTAGATGGCTTTTAAGAACAGCCTCTTTCAACATTATTTAGATGCACATGGAGTGGAGGAGCAGCAAATGCCGGGCCAGTGAAAACGTTGGCAGCCTTGCTGCCAGAAGTTTTCTTTTCACAGTTATAGGTGGTGGTGGTGGTGGTTTTATATTCTGTCTTGGCAGAGAACCCATCTGGACTTCTGCCCTTCTGGACTCCCACAGTTTATCATTCCAGTATTATTAACATGTTATGCATTAACTATACAGCCATGACTGCCAATGAGAGTTCACAGGTTCTTGGTGGGCACGTGTCTCTTCTTCATCATATCATAGGAACATAGGAAACTGCCATATACTGAGTCAGACCCTTGGTCTATCTAGCTCAGTATTGTCTTCACAGATTGGCAGCGGCTTCTCCAAGGTTGCAGGCAGGAATCTCTCTCTGTCCTCTCTTGGAGATGCTGCCAGGGAGGGAACTTGAAACCTTCCGCTCTTCCCAGAACGGCTCCATCCCCTGAGGGGAATATCTTCCAGTGCTCACGCATCAAGTCTCCCATTCATATGCAACCAGGGCAGACCCTGCTTAGCTATGGGGACAAGTCATACTTGCTACCACAAGACCAGCTCTCCTCTCCGATAGTTACTTACTCCAGGTTGGCATCGTGTCGGCCCGTATTACTTCTGGCACCTTTGTTCCCTCTGAGCATATGCAGCTGCCCTTATACCGTGTCAGACACATAGGCCCCTCCCTCTACTGCAGTTGCTCCTCAGAGTTTCAGGAGGGTGGGACCTTCTCTTCTGCTGGCAAAAGCTTCTCCAGGCAGATTTTTTACTGCAGCACCCAAGGACTGAACTTGGGACCTTGATGGATGCTAAGCTCTACCCCACCCCATCTGGCCACCTGCTTCTTGTCTGTTTGAAAACATTCTTTCTTGCCCAACACCCAGCTAAATTCTAAAAAAAGAGAAGCTTGCAGGGTTTAATTTGGCCTGGAAGACCCCATCTCTGACCTGGAAGTTGTTCTGCCCCAATCTTCAATACATACTACCATGAACAATTCTCCCCTCTCTTCTGCTTGAGGGCCTTTTAAGCACAGGTCAGCACATCCACCAATATCAATTAATATATTAAATATTAAGTTGTTTTATTGAAAATATTGTATGCTGTTACACAGCAGTATACACACAAAAAAACATTTAAAAAATTAAACCAATGAAAATTAGCAATACATATAAAGCTTATACAAAACATGAAAGGAACAGAGAACAATAAGAATCAGTTACCAAAAGTGCATCAAAACAGAAGGGGCTTAATTGCCTTTAAAAAGGAGATAGATAGATAGATAGATAGATAGATAGATAGATAGATAGATAGACAGACAGACAGACAGACAGCAGGGCCTCATTAAAGGTAAAATGTGCCATCACATCAATTTCGACTCCTGGCAACCACAGAGCCCTGTGGGTGTCTTTGGTAGAATACAGGAGGGGTTGACCATTGCCTCTTCCTGCATAGTATGAGATGATGCCTCTCAGCATCTTCCTATATCACTGCTGCCTGATATAGGTGTTTCCCATAACCTGGGAGACATACCAGCAGGGATTCGAACTGGCAACCTTCTGCTTGTTAGTCAAACATTTCCCCGCTGTGCCACTTAAGGTGACTAGTGCCTCATTAGTAGTTAAAAGTGAAAGAGAGGGTGTCATTTGGGGGAGAGGCATTCCCTGAGCTAATAAGGACCCAGGTCATTTGGAAATGTATATGTCAACACCAGCATCTGAAACTGAGCCCCCCCACACACACACACAAAATTAGACAATCTGATTTTGAGTCCAACTAAACTCTGAGTCCAACTAGACAAGACTCCTTGAACTGTGAAACTCAGACCTGAAAACAGTGCCCAGCGCTATAATTTCTCTGAGAATCAATGCAATTCCCCTCAAGGGAAGGGGTTTAAAAGTGACATTTTCCTGGCTATAGAAGGCTCCAAGGTATGTCCCACACAAGCAACAGAAGGGGCTTAATTGCTTTCAAAATGCTGTGACCCCATTTGCACGTAACACCAAACCAGAGTTGAAGGGGGCAGAGGTTCAGATCCATGTACGTCCGAATGCATGAAACCACAGTTTCATGGCAGAAGCAACATGTGATTCCCCTCATCAAACTCCAGGTTGAACTTTTGGTTTATAGTGAGTTTCACCGCTCCAAACTGAGGTTTGAAGGCGGCAGCATTACATCCAAATGCAGATGCCACCATAACCACGGCTCCGTGCTGTTTCTGGAACCAAAATCATAGAGAGGGTGGTCTAGACCCCCATGACCACCACCTCCCCAGGAACTTGCCCACTCCATACTGGCCGCCTCTCTGAGCACTTGCCTGTCCCCTGTCTCTGTGCTCCTTAAGCCGTTGCCGGGCAACAAGGATGCCACATTGCCCCATTTCAAGCTTCAAAGCCTGTTAAAGGGAAAAGTCACGTTGTGAGATGCCCACTGCCTCTTGTTCTCCCCTAGGGCAAACCAGAAGAGAAGGGGGACGAAATGACAAGACAGGCATTATGTGTTTTGCACCAAGGCACCCATTGCATTCTGGAAAAGAAAATGGCAGACACCTCAAAGGCCATTGGGGCTGGGAAGGATGGGAGTTGTGATCCGTCAACATCTGGAGACCCAAGTTTGAGAACTCTTGTTCTAGGTGACTGAGGGCCTCTTTTGTGCTCTGTCTGAATCCAACTAGAAAATACTTTTTGAAATGTGAAACTGAGAACTGAAAATAGTGTTACAAAAGAGGTCTCAACAGCACCCACAGATGGGTAGTATAATTTATCTGAAGAACACTGCAACTCCCCTTCAAGGGAAGGGGTTTAAAAGTGCCATTTTCCAGGCTACAGAACGTTTCAGGGTTTGTTCTACACAGGCACAGAACCCACGTGTGGGGCAGTATCATAAACATGAAGAACAGACTCAGCACCTTCAACATATCGGACTTCAGTCATATTACAAAGCTTTCCCCAGGACTGTTTTGGTAAGCATTAGAACCACAATGTTTATTGTGAGTCACTGCAGAGTTCCACAGGTCACCTATCTTTGTGTATAAGTGCAAGAAAGATGGTTGCATGTTTCCTAACCCACACCAAGAGGAAATACTAAACTGAAACAGGCTTGTGTAGTTGTAGGGAAGTATCCTGAAAACTGCCCACTGTTACTATTTTTTAAAGGCCAGAACAACATGGCTGTTCTTACACAGAACTAATAAAGTCGCTTGCACGGCTTTGTCGCAAGCGCTGAGGGACCCATCCAGTTGGAGTGACAAGTTGGGAGAGTGGACGCAATCTGGTGAATGGTGATGATTGGCGGGGTCCTAGAATAGAAGGAACATCTCCCTATCACCACCACCTTCAGTGCAAACACTCATACTGAAGGGAAAGAATCTTTGGGTCTTCTTCTTCCCCTCTCCACCAAAATGACTACACACTTACCAGAGAGAACACCACAGAAATCCCTTTGCACATACTCTGGACCTATTACGATAACGCCCCCACCAGGCCCTCTGGCACACTTTAGAGTTTCATGGTCTGCACAGAGCTGCATAATACTGCTTTATGTATTAGAAAAGGGGCTATTGCTTTAGTGACCTCTCCTGGGATGGATCCTGCATCAAGGAATGGCAATTCTGATTTGGGGAGATGGAATGGGGCATGCTGAAGCAGGTGGAAATAGTGGAGTTGGGCAGATGCCCAGGTCTACTCTTGATGACTCTCTCTGGACCTTCTGGACTGTGCATTGCCTTTTGTGTATTTGCTTTTGAGAGACCTAGGAGCAGGCACAGGGAGGGGAGTGGTACTTTTTGAAAGAATGAGAATCAAGAAGGATTCCCGGAGTATTTGCCTGTGAAAGTCTTCCCAAGAAAACGACATGTCCCACCATTCCTTTCAGCTCTGTGAGGAGTTGCTATTCCCGCTAGAGGTGCGTACTCTTGACAGATTCGACAGTCTGGCCATCTTCTTTCTGTTCCACAGGTCCATTTTTAAAGCTTGTGTTGACAGCCTTCATGGACCTAATGAAAAGGGGAAACAGTATTATTAAAGGCAACAGGAAGCATCTCTCTGGCTGCATTTGCATGTAATGGCAAACCGCGGGTAGCCGGACCTGAATTTAATTTGTGTAACCGTGAGCATCACAGACATTCATCCAACCGTAGCCTGGAAACCTCCAGTTTCAGGATAGGGGAGCAACTCCCTCTTCCTGGTCCACCAAGGCTACATCCCAGCAAGCTCCATAGCACTCACCGCCAGACCGTGGGCAAGGCATCAGAGTGTCTGCATTGGCCACAGTCTTAAAGGGGGCATGCCAAGTGCAATCATGCCTTTTATTTATGTATTACATTTCTCTTCCACCCCAACCAAAGGCTCTGGGTGGTGCACAACAAATAAAAAGCAAAAACAAACACCACTTAAAACAAACTGCTTAAAACAATGTAAAAAATTTAAAATAATTCAAAACCATTTAAGAGCCATTTAAAAAAAAAACTATTTAAAACAATTCAAAACCTATTTAAAATAGTTTAAAAACTATTTCAAAAAAGCCAATTTAAAAACCTTGGAAGCCCAGGCCAAACAAATAAGTCTTTAGGGCTCTCTTGAAGGCCAGCAATGTGCCCATATTATGGATATCTGCCAGGAGTGCATTCCACAAGCCAGAAGCAGCTACAGAGGAGGCCCGGTTCCGAGTCACCATCAGACATACCGGTGGTAACTGGAGATGGACTTCTCCAGGTGACCTCAACATGTGATGGGGATCACACAGAACAAGGGGATCATTCACAGGCATGCAACGTCCATATTCAAACTGTGCAAGCGTGCAGTTCAGCCAGAGTGAAGAGGCCCAACACCATGCCCGTCACTTGTCCCTCTAAGTCACCCCCACACCAGAGCCAGAGGGCAAGATAAGAAGCGGGGGGCAGGGGCAGTGACAGGGTGAGGCAGGGGTGGCGACAGGGCAGGGCAGGAGCAGCGGTGGGGCAGTTTCGGGGGGGGGCCTGACGCATTAGTCCCTGCTTGTCCAGGGGATGCTACACCCCTGGATCCCTGTCCCCAAAGGGCTCACAACCTGGGGGGAAGAAGAGAAAAAAGACACCAGCAACAGCCACTGGAGGGATGCTGTTCTGGGGATGGATAGGGTCAGTTGCTCTCCCCCTGCTAAATAGAAAGAATCTCCAGGGGCAAATCTCTATGATATCAGATCGAAAACCAGCACAAAACCCTGGTAATGGTGGCATCTGCGTTTGGATGTAACGCTACTGCCTTTAAACTTCGGGTTGGCAGTGAAACACACTACAAACTGAAGGTTCAAACTGGAGTTTCATGAGGGAAATCGCAGGTTGCTTTTGCCATGAATCCATGGTTTCACACATTTGAACATAAAAGAATTCAAACCTCTGCCCTATTCAACTCCAGTTTCGCATTATGTGCAAATGTGGCCTCTGTAACCTAATATTCTTTTCTGTTCTCTGCAAACTTTCAAATAAGTGAGTTGGACGCAATGCATATATGTGAGCAGTTTGGTTAGTAACAACACAGTTAGGGATGTGCAAACTGGTTCAACATTGAACCGGTTCAGTTCGAAGGTTCAGGGTTGAGCCGAACCACCTCCGGCTCAACTCAACCACAGACCACCACCACCCCCCAGCCGTTGGGAGGTTTCACAAGCATTTTAACATTAAAATAATTTTCTTTAGTACTTCTCCGAGGCCATGCGAGGGGGCCCCACGGAGGTTCCTGTGCCCCCACCTCAAGAATTGCTCAGGGCGTTCTTTGGCCCATTGCCCCTCACAGTGGCCATTTTGGAGGCCACTGCGCATGTGCAGTGGGCCTCTGCATGGCCAAGTCAAGTTGAGCAGCTCTTTTCTCCCACCAGCCCAGATTGTTGCCTGTCCCACCCTTCCTTTCCCTCCCTGTCCCCCTCTCAGTGAGGACCATACCTTGCCTTCCCCAGCAGGATCTAGATGGGCCTCCTTGGGCCTGATCCACCAGGGCTGTTCTTATGTTCTTAACAATTAGATGAAAATAGGTGTGTGTGTGTGTGTGTGTGTTAGCATTCCTCACTTTGCACTCAGGATGACTGCACAAACATGGCCTGCATTAGATGATGTCAGCAAAAGGCCAGCAAAATGATGTCACATTGGCCTGGTCAACCGCCAAATCCTCCAAGGGTCTGTGGCTGCTTCTGCAGCCACCAGGTAAGACAGGGCCCAAATGCAGAGGCTTGCCAGGTGGTATCCTGCAACTCCAGTTGGGTGCCATTTTTTATTTTATTTTATTTAAAAATATTTATACCCCACCCCTCAAGTACACTACTTCTCGGGGAGGCTCACAACATTAATAAAAGGATACAATGTAAAATAAGACTTGTTAACCAGATTTAAGCCAAACAAGTTAAAAGACCAGGCTAAAACCACATTTTAAAAAATGAAGTTTCAAATTAAAAGTTATTTTAAGAGCTAAAAACTGAGAACGATACAAACTAAAGAACCTACCAAGTATAAACAGGGATTTTTAAAAGCCTCTTTTAAAAGATGTGTTTTCAATTGTTTTTTAAAAACACCGAGGGAGGGTGAAGCTCAAAGAGCACGGCGAAGCTCTTCAGGGAGGGCGTTCCAAACCCGAGGGGCCACAACCAAAAAGGCCTTGTTTCTAATCTTCCAGTTTCCAGATTGCCAGTTAGCTTTCCCAGCTGGGTACCAGTAGTGCATAATGCTGCCCAGCCAGGCAAGCTAACAAGGCAGAGGGTGGGTGAGAGTCCTGCTTGCATTAGCTCTATAGCTATGCACAGCAACACGAAACTCCTACCCATCCACTGCCCAGTTCCCAGCTGGAAACCATTAGAGGGAAATTTAGCATGCAAGTGCACACCATCAGGAGGCTGGAGCAGCACACCACCAGCCCCCACCTCACAAACGTGGCACCAGCCCCGCACTCAAACCCCCTTTTCATCCTCCATTTGCTCTTTTCTGCTTGCTATATATTCTATTTCATTTAGTCTGCAGTTGTCTACCCTACACGGGCTTCAGAAGCAGAGCATGTTAGTAAACTGGCTGTAAGTTTTGGAAAAGAAAACACCTTCAGAATGTTGAATAAAATCAAGGCTCACATGATCGATGGTTTACTCAGAACTAAATATGCATAGGATTACATTTTTTTTATTTTTTATTTTGGTAAAACCAGAAGTATTGTCTCGCCTCTCTTTCATCCCAGGATCAGTCCATCATGGCTGCAATATTATGCACACTTACTCTAGAGTAATTCAGTGGACTTTACTCCCCAGAAGGGAGCATTTTGCCATGAACAGGCACCACAATAAAGGGGCTGTCCCTAGAAAAGAGGACAGGTGGACCAAATGCAATGTGAAAAATATGGCCACCTTTGGCTCTTGCAGTGAGCTTTTGAAGACTCCTTGCAAAACTCACCCTTGTTTTGATGAAGACTTGGCTGTGTTGTCCTGAAGATCTTTGTTGCGTGTCTCAGGTAGGAAGAAGCAGAGGATTCCTGCAATCAGTGCCGTGCTTCCAAACAGCACCATGGGAATGGCAGGGTGGTACATGTCTAGGAGACCAACCAGAGGGGAGAGAATGCCAGCGACTCTGGCAGACATGGAACACAACCCTAAGCTGGTTTGCCTGGCGGAAGAAGCAAAGCGCAGGACGTTGAACATGGTATTGGCTGAGCACTGGTAGTTACCATATCAATAGACTGATTCAGAATCTAGAGGCTCCATCACCCATAGGCACACATGTGTTGTGGTGCCTGTTCATGTGAAATTGACAAGGCAAGTTATATTGCCCTGAACTGAACACATCAAGGTGCAACAGGTGTGTATATATTATTGTGATATGATGTTGATAAAATTGCAGTTATTATCTGGTATGAATCCCCACGAATGGTTCTCATAATTATTCTGGGCTACTAAAGTACAGCTTTATGAGGGGAGATTATTTATTATTATTAATAATATTATTATTACTACTACTACATTTTATATCCCACTCTTCCTCCAAGGAGCCCAGGGTGGTGTACTACATACTTAGGTTTCTCCTCACAACAACCCTGTGAAGTAGGTTAGGCTGAGAGAGAAGTGACTGGCCCAGAGTCACCCAGCAAGTCTCATGGCTGAATGGGGATTTGAACTCGGGTCTCGCCGGTCGTAGTCCAGCACTCTAACCACTACACCACGCTGGCTTTCTAATAAAGATGTGTTTGGAAATAGACTAATTGGAGTCAGAATTCTGCTACTCCCTATAATATGGCAGGTTATTCATGAACAAATTGATGCATTTTAAGCAGTTGTGGAAAGGAATTAATAACTCTTGTGCGATTCACACTTGGGCCAGTGGCAACCCTTTTTCCTATTTTGAAATGGCGCCAGAGACCCAATAAGAATGTTAGGCCAAAAACTGTAATTGTTTTAAGGCTGTTTGTAATAAAGTGAATCCATTTACCTGAAGGTGTGCAATACTTCATTTTATACTTAATGTAAAGCAATCAGTTTTTAAAAAAATCTGGTGAGTGGCATTTATATGTCTGTCCTTCACTTTCCCTCCTCTCCCAGCCAAGGGCACTTTATGTCAGCTCTGGAGCTGCTACCATCATCACGCCCCCGGATAAAACTGATGCCCAGGAATGGCTAGAAAATGAGCTCCATTTCCAAGCCCTTGTGCATCTGAAGAGAAATGAGATCCTCACCTGACAACTGTAGGAAATACCTCTGAAGAAAACACATAACTGGTTGAAAAAGATGCCGCTAAGGCAGACTTGCCGATAACAGCCAGCACCGTCACAATCACAGGGAAATCTGGGCAAAGAAAGACATCATGGTAAGACGTTGGAGGAAGACCACCGGCTAAGGCCAGTCCTAGGGCTTTTGGCACCCTCGACCCAGCCAGGAAGTGCTAAGCCCCAGCATTCACTTGAGCCATGCAGGCTGCTCATTTGCCGGAATGGGGGAAAGTTCAGGGATGGGAGAGAGAGCAAAGGAAGGTTAGCTTTACTCACTCACCCTTTCACACACACACACACACACACACACACACAAACACACACCTCACCCACTCCCCCTCTGAGGAAGAGAGCAAATGGGCACTCCCAGCAAGTCAGACATGTCAGTGGTTGCTTGGAGAGGGACCCGAGGCAAGTAGCACCCCATCACCACCCGCAAAGACCCGGTGCCGTAAGCGACCACCTAGGTCTGCCTAGTGGACAGACCAGCCCCGCCCCTGGCCTGTACCAAAATGCATGGCCTGCTTTTGGACTCTTCGCACCTCCATGTTGCCACAAACCTTACAAATGTTGAGAGCCAGCCGCCGCCACCAAGGGATGCCTGCAATCATTTCTCATGCATCCAGGGCAAAGGTATTTTCACGCAGCTGCACAATTTGTGTCCCGCCCCCCAAGCCAAAGGTAGTTCACTTGCCATGCCTTCTGTTTCTGCTACGCACAGGGATTGCAAAAACAGGAAGGTTTTTAAGCCTCTGGCAGGCCACAAGGAATGGTGGGTGAGTTATGTTCACCTTGGTGGGCCACGCTTTGTGCAAGCCTATGGCATGGCATAGTGCTGTAAAGCAGCCTACGGTGTCCCGGGGACATCATTCATTTATTGGTGGTGACTGTCCCAACATGATCTTCTTTGTAATAATATGGAGGTGCATTGGCATCACGAGCCACTACAGCCACACGTGGATGTGTGGGTCATTGCTCAGTGGCAGAGCATCTGCTTTGCATGCAGAAGGTCCCAGGTTCAATCTGGCAGCATCTCCAGGTAGGGCTGGGAAAGACTCCTGCTTGACACCCTGGAGAGAGTCAGTGTAGACAATAATGTGCATGATGGACCAATGGTCTGACTCTGTATAAGGCAGCTGCCTATGTTCCTAGGTTTCTATAGAAATAAAACACACTGATCAAATCTGCCTGTGGAGACCTGTCTGTCTGTTTTAAAACTGGGGCGCACTCTGGATATGTTCCAGGGAATTCTCTGACACACATGGTCACTCTGGTATATAGAAGCATTTCCAGATGTTACAAGACTTTGGGTCATACCTAATGTCCCTACTCGCCTTCCATGATTGTCTAGTACCTTTTGGAATTGCAGGGATAAGCAAACATACGATGCCGCCCAGAAGAAGCCAAGCCGCCTGGCATTTCTTCCTGCCCAGCCACTGGAGCAAGAAGATACAGGAGGCGCGAGACGGTATTTCAACTGCTCCAAAGACAAGCTGGGTCATGTAGATGTCCAAGCCGAAATTCCCAACGTGAAGGCTCACTCCGTAGTACACAAAACTGTCTGCAAACCTGAGTGTGAACCAAGATACCATTTGACCGGGGTTTTTTAATTTTTCCTGTTACATCTAGCCCATCCTGCTAGGGCTCTGCGCAGGTTACAACGACTAGGTGGTTGCGATGCAGTTCCACGAGAGTGCAGAATACAGCATTAGGGATAGAGCCCAGCTTCATGAGAATCTCAGCTTAAATCACAAGTAAGTAGAAATGAAAGCTATAGGCATGGCAGAGTGGCACATAGGGTGGCAGACCGATTTAGAATACAGCTTCCAAAGCAGCAAACTCCTACAGGGAAGTCCCCCCACCCAGTGTCAATTTTGCAGGAGGTCCTGATTGGTGGACTTTGAGGTCCTATTAATTTAAAAAAAAGTCCATCCCACAAGCTTGGAGTGTGCCAATCTATTTAACCAAGAGATAAGCTCAACAGACTGGAGATATGTTTGCAGCTACTTAAGGGTGAATGCAGTTATCACTTGGTAAAGCAACCAAGGGGCCCAAGTGGGAGGCCACAAACAAAACTCCACAAGACTTAGGTTGAAGTGGAGGATGTAGATTTTTGTTTGTTTGTTTGACATATTTTCTTACACTTTATTTTACAGATGTAGAACCAACACCAAGGAAGATTAAACGGACAACCCTTCTAGACTTCAGTTAGAAAGTGGGTGCATATTTTATCTTTTTCAGAAGTGCCTGCTGCAGAATGAATGTAATTTGGAAGACTTACCATACCCAGGCCATAATTAATGTCATTTTCCTTAGATGTGGCATCTTGAAAATGTCAAGGATGTTTCCAGATTTCACCTTCTTTTCCGGAGCCAGCTTCAACATTTACAAGGCGAGGAGAGAGAGATAAGCATCAGCTACAAGCAAGGGAGTTTACATGCCATGCCTAACATCACTGCTTGTGACATTGTGATATCTTGTTATTCAAAGGCTACTAAGATTTTATAGGAGTTACAACAACATCACAAGATATGTCAGCTTTTTGAGACACAAGAATATCAACATACCTGCCAACCACCCAGGACAATAAGTAGAATGTAGGAACAAAAGGAAGCTGCCATATACTGAGTCAGACCATTCGTCTGTCTAGTTCAGTATTGTCTACACTGACTGGTAGTGACTCTCCAAGGTTACAGAGGCAGGAGGCTTTCCCAGACCTACATGGAGATGCCAGAGAATGATCCTGGGACCTTCTTCATGCAAGCATGCAGATACTCTTCCATTGAGCTATGGCCCCACAAAGGGAATCCTCACATGTCCCATCCAAATGCAAACCAAGGTGGGCCCTGCTTAGCAAAGGGGACAATTCATGCTAGCTTCCACAAGACCAGCTTTTCTCCCCATAGCGGCCTGGTTTTGGTTCTTTTGGGGAGGAAGAATAAAATCTTGCCAGAAAAGTAAGGGCAAAGTCATTTCCTCCACACCCGCCACACCACTTTATTTATTTTCTGTGTTTTTCACCCATCCCAAGCCATTTTGGAGAATGAGCCATAGAATCCAATTCAAATATGTTCAAATATGGAAGAGAGTCATATCTGAGGATCCCTTTCCCCAATAATTTGTCATTTTGTTTATGCTTCCTCCCTGCTTCCCAAGCTTTCTGTTCATCCCAACACTTTTCAGAGAATGAACAACAGCAATCCAAGCCTTTGGCACCTGATTGAGCAGTTCTTCAGGGACAGTTCGTTTGTTGATGGAGGCTGCCTTCTGGAGCACCTTTTGGGCTTCCTTGATCTTCCCTTTTGTCAGAAGCCATCGTGCAGAATTTGGAAGGACCCTGAAAAGGACAGGAGTTCCCAAAGCACAACAGGTTCATTAGATCCTCCGCACAATTAAGAATGCTGGGCTGCCAGCATTCTTAATTACAGATCTCTCCCTGAGTACAGCATTTGTCTTTCTCAAAACAAAACTAAAATGCTGTAATTGTGATCCCAGGAGGGTCTACGCCATGTGTTGGCATGGGACAAACCTTCAATGTATACATTTCGCATCGTTATAAGAAGAGCTGAAGAGGGCTGCTGTGTTTGTAATCTGATCAGACATCATGCTCACCTGAGATGTTTTTACACACTCATTATGAGTGATGAGCAAAATCTGGGCAGCTTAATGGGCTCAGCAGCAGTTATGAGCTCTGGCAGAGAGTGCCAGAACAAAAAGTATTCTCTTTCAAGAGTCTAAACGGACTCCGAGCATTGGCTGCCCCCATCCCACTGCCTTTTGCTTTCCTGTGGCTTCCCAGAATGTCAACTTTTTACTTGGACAAAAAGTAGGTCTCAAGAATACATTCTGCATATGTGCAGAATCTCATTCTACATTCCAGTTTGCAGAAGAACTGCTCAGGGAAGACACCGTAAAATCCCCACTGCACCTCGTTTGTGTCCTTGTGGTGTGGAAGAAATTGAGTCGATAACACGCGTGTTTTTATATGGCAGATTTTATTCCAACTTACATCATAGCTTGATCTCTCCTTTTTTATTCAAATTTCTGGGTTGCTCTGATTGTGTTTATGTATCATTTCTTTTAGCAGATCACAAGTTTCAGGTTACTTATAAAGTAGCCAGGTTCTGTTTCTTGGCATTTAGATTACAGTGGACAATGGTCAATGATTTGAATTCAGTTTGATTTATGAGTTACTGTCAAATGTGCTAACCTTTTTTTGCTGGCCTTTGGCCATAATAAAGAAATTCTGATTCTGATACTTCTCTGGGAAACACAATTCAATGTATTAGGATATCGGAGCATTCCGAGCTGAGCAAACTCTTGTTCCAAACCAGGGATATCATCACTACTCACCATATGTAGAAAAAGAGAGCAAACACGGGAGCAGAGCCAACAATCTGATAGAGCCTCCAGTCACGAATGGCATATGCCAAGCCAGCCAGAGCCATCTGACCCAGGGCATTGCAACAGTGGGTAATAATCTGTGCTACTGCACGATAGGAAGCCCCGACCCACTCAGAACCTGAAAGGATTCCGTTACAGTCAATCTCCAAGAATGCAAAGACATTGCGATTGTCAACCAAGTACATTTTTAGCCAACTTTCCTGAAGGAAAGTAAGCTTATGAGATCACCCAGCTGTCTGTCTGTGTACCTGTGTCTGTGTGTGCACTAACGCGTACCACATGCACACACCATAAGATGCCTGGATCAAATTTGGTACCATTGTAAGGACACATAGGGACACCTCAACAGTGTCGTTTGTGATGATGTCATCCACCCCATTTCAAGATGGTGGTCACGTGAATGTTTGAGGTACAACTGAGCTAACTTGTGAACCATCTAACCAATTGAACCAAATCTGGTTCCCTTGCAGGGACACATAGGAACACCTCAGTGGTTTAATTTGTGATGATGTCATCCACCCCAATTCAAGATGGCAGACGTGCAAACATTTGAGGTGGAAGTGAGCTAGCTTACGAAGATGTAATAATTATCAGTTAAGATTATAGTGAAAGGAAAGTAGGCAGATTAGTTCTTACCAGAACCACCAAGCTATTCACTGATCATTCTATTCATATGTTATTTTTAGAAAAATGTACACAATACACATTACAAACCCACAGGTAAGGTTTTTCTAGTATTAAAACCATCCTCTGCCCTCACCAGACACCACTAGGCTCTCTGTCCTCATCCCTCCAGGTTCCACCCCTTAGTGGGCGGAAGTAATATTCCAAACCAGGAATATCACTACTCCCAAAGGAGCTTGGGTATCTTACTTAAAGCAGCCATGCTTATACTGATTCCAGCAAAGGCGGCCCCCACAATGAACCTCAAGGCTACGTAGATGTAGAAATTTGGTGCAAAGCCAGCCCCGACACCAAAGGAGCCCATGAGGAGGAGGGTCAGCAAGATCATCCATCGACTACCAATCCTGGAAGGAAGAAACGCAACAATGCATGTGTCAGTCTACAAGAGGATGATGGTCAAAATTCAATCATGCCCATTTTCAACCAAAGTTCTCAAAGCAATTTACATAGGAAAAATAAATAAGATGGTTCCCTGTCCCTAAAGGGCTCACAATCTAAAAGAAACATAAGGTAGACACCAACAGCTGTCCATTGCTGGAGAGAGGCTGTGCTCGAGTTGGATAGGGCCAATTACTCTCCACTTGCTAAATGTAAGAGAACCACCATTTTAAAAGCTGCCTCTTTGCTCAGTCAGCAGGGTCAGAAGCAGGGTTTCCTTTAACAGGGGTTCCCAGATGTTGTTGGCTACAACTCCAAGCATCCCCAGCTGCCATGGCCTTTGGCTGGGGATTATGGGAGTTGCAGTCAACAACATCTGGGAATCGCTATTCCAGGGAACACTGGTCAGAAGTATCTCCTGGGTGTGTCTCTCGAGTCCTTCACCTTTCTCCTTTTGTTTGGTTTCCCTTTTCAATCTAGAGAGCCCAGGAGGAAGAGACGCAGTGGCTCAGAATCCATCCCATCCCCAAATGGTGGCACAGCGACCAGTTTGGCTTGGATTAAGCCAAGTCATTTCCCATTGTTTTTGAGAAGCATAAGAACGTAAGAACATAAGAACAACCCTGCTGGATCAGGCCCAAGGCCCATCTAATTCAGCATCCTGTTTCACACAGTGGCCCATCAGATGCTGCTGGAAGCCTACAGGCAGGAGTTGAGGGCATGCCCTCTCCCTTGCTGTTACTCCCCTTAAACTGGTACTCAGAGGCATCCTCTGAGCCCCAGGTGTTATAGCCTTGCCTCATAAGGAAGGTGCTCTAGGCCCCTGGTCATCTTGATTGTCCTCTTCTGCACCTTTTCCAATTGGCAGATTGGGCTAATTTGGAGAATATGACACAAGCACCACCAATCAGGAGGGGAGGCGTGTAGACACACAGTATCTCCTCCCTACTTGGCATGCTCTCCAGCCTCCTTAATCATGGCAGATAGTCTTAAATTTAAATGAAAGTCGTTGGTGTCTAATAAATTATCCCATTATGGGCTTTCTCCAGTGGGACTTATCAGTTTAGGACTGGATCAGCCAAGAAGGTTGTAAAGCAATGCATCCTGGATATGGAACTTCAAGAAGAAGTCGGGGGGGTGTGTGTGCATTAGAAGTGGTATCTATATAGGGAATCAATTTATCAACTGCAGATTTATAGGGATATAGCAGATATATAGGGAATCAATTTATCAGCTGCAGCAAATTACCTCGGCAAGGTTCTTGTCCCTAAATTTAGATGCATACTTACACTAGCACGGGTTAACACACTCCCCATGGCAGTCTTAGAGGGTAGATCCAAAGGCAAACTGCTTTCCTTGAGGTTTTGTCCGTGTGGCTTGGAGCTATAGAAACTACTTCTCACGTTATATTATATTGTGATTTTTATAGAGAGATACATCAAAGATTAATTTCTCCTATGTTGGAAAATTCCCCTGGTCGTACCAATGATTTTTATCTTAACTTTCTTTTAACTAACTCCAATGTTGAGATCACCTTTGGAATGGCAAAGTTTTGTTATATTGTTTGTAAAATGCGTGCGGATGTGCTGTAAATGTTTTATTTACTGGTCAACAACTGAAATAAACTTATCTATCTATCTGTCTATCTTGGCATGCTCTCCAGCTACAGCAAAACATTCTGACTACCTTGCACAGGCTACTGAAATACCACTTTGAAGTGGTAAAACCAGCCCCTTGGCCTTGAACCTGGGAGAGTTCTCCCTTCACTACTACTTCTGACTCCATAGCTAAACTAAAGAGCCAGATCACAGAGGGCGCCATCCGTACAAAAAAAAGAAATGCTTTCAGTATCCACATCAGTCCCTTGCTCCTGGTAGAATGCTTCTGCTTTTTATTAAGGCACACTCCTATAATAGCTGCCCACTTCTAACTGGGTGTTAGATGCACAACCCGAAGGACAAGAATCATTCCTGAGAAAGCCACCTGTTTTGCATAGCATATTCTGCTCTCTGGTGGTGTGCACAAATAGCTGGGAAGGGCACCGAAGCTCATCACCGGCACACCTCCCGTTTCTTTCACCGTGCACTTCCTATGCACTTTAAAAATCTGTTTTCACACTCATAAGGACTAGAAACCCCTGCTATCTGAGTAAAGAGACACCTTTTCAAGTGGTGATTCTCTTATATTTAGGAAGGGGAAAGCAACTGACTCTAACCAACCCCAGCACAGCATCCCTCCAGTGGCTGTTGCTGGTGTCTATCTTACATTTCTTTTTAGGTTGTGAGCCCTTTGGGGACAATGGACCATCTTATGTATGTATTATTTATTTGTCTATGTCTACCACTTACAGAACTTTGGTTGAAGAGCAGTAGGAGGAGAAGCAGAAACTTGCCTTTAAACATTAAAGCTCATTTAGAATTGTACATTCTATACCCAGTACCAGTTAATACGTTTGTGCAGAACAATTCTAAGGCTAGTTCACATGATCATTAATAGGGTAGGACAAGCATCCTACCCAGGTTCGGAACTTGTGTCTGCTCCTGTTATTGCAACCATGTGCAAGTAAAACACAAGGCAGGAGGCACGGGCAGTAATCATCTGCAAAGTGTCAGTTGAGTAGGGAGGCTTTTCTCCTACCTCATTAAACAGCTAGAAACAGCTGCTGGGTAACATGGAGCCCTTCTAATCTACGCAGCTGGCACTTAGCAGGCGATTACTGCCTGTGCCTCCTGCCTTGTTTTTTACTTGCAGAAGATCACAAAACAGGACGCACAGCTCCCAAACTTGAGTTTTTCATGTGATCATATGAACTAGCCTATAGAATTGTAAAAGACACACAGCCCCAGTTCAAATGCTATCAGATATACAGAATGTGAGGACCAGCATAGGAAGGGAGTTGCATTGTCAGATTACTGGTCCATCTAGCTCATTATTGTTTACAGGGCTTTCTGAGATTTTAGACAAGGGCCTTTCCCATTACTGGTGACTGAACCAGGAAGGAACCTTCTGCATGCAAGCAGGTACTCTGCCAACAAGCCATGGCTTCCCCTCTAAACATACTGCCTGGGTACACCCCACCCAGGAAACTGCCTTTTGGACAAAGGGACCAAGAGTGAGGAAAGCACCAGCAAGTGGCCACAGAGTTATATACAATATCAAGATGCCGCTCCTCACCTGTCACTCAGTGGACCAAAGACCAGCGCTCCAGCAAGAAGGCCCCCCATGTAAATGGACTGAGAGATATCATTTAAATTTTTTCGGTCACAGACCAGGTTAAACTAAAAGGGGGGGAAACATCAATTCCTTTTACTGTGAAATGTAAAACATTACATTTAGACTTGTATACCGTATTACAATCCCCATTTCGCATTTGGCTCACTGTTTAGCTTTTAATTAATTCAAAGGGCTTCTGTCGTCAGATTATCACTGCCATTATCAATCACGGTGGACCACTTAGGCTGGTGGAGCTTGAGGAATATCAGAGATTCCTCAGTTAGAAGGCTGATAACAGTAGACAAGTTGCCCCGAAAGGCAGGATGCTCATCAATACTGATCTTCCCTTGCTATGGGTAAGCCTCAGAGAAGGGTTGGACACATTCCAAGCCCAGTGGGTGGGTCACCCGCCCCGTGACCTGAAGATGCCCAAGAATTCACACATACCCCGGAGTCCTCCACGCAGGGATTCTCAATGTGTGGGTCCACAGATGTAATTGGACTTCAACTCCCATAATTCCCAGCCAAAGGCCACTGGGGCTGGGGATTATGGGAGTTGAAGTCCAATAACATCTGGGGACCCACACGTTGAGAAACCCTGCTCCACAGTATTCTTTGCAGGCAGATCAGTATGGGAGGGTTCTTCTGTCAGTGCAGGAATGGCGGGAGGGAGAGAGGGGGCCCCATTCACATAAGCTCTTAGGGCGCTTTTCAATTAGTTAGACCACGAATTCTCAAACTTGTAGTCCAATAACATCTGGGGACCCAACTCCCAACATCCCCAGCTGCCACATGGGCAAAGAGTTGATGGGAGTTGCCGTCCAACAACATCTGGGGACCCAAGTTTGAGAACCCCTGATTTCGACCTTGACATTGGGTAGATTGGTCTAAGTTACCCCAATTACTAGGGGAAATAGAACAGTGCTTTTGGAATATTTTATAACAGAACACAGTGGAAGTAGTTTTCCCAGTGCACGGCAGCAGGTGACCGGAGAGCAACTTGTGCAAATCCCACCACCAGGATGCACACAGGCAGACATCTACATGCACAACTCATACGGTGATAGGCCCCATTGATAGGCCCCACCTGCAGCAAGTCAACGAGAAAGTTAGCTCTTTCTCTGCATCTGCCCATTCAAAGTGGGCCAGCACAAGAGCAGAGCTTTAATAGGCTGCATGGGTCCCAATAGCCTGTGGGGCCCTGCCTTTGGGGCCGCCTCACTCACCCTCTGAGGCACAATTCTCCTTCTCCTGCCTTGTCCATCCCCAGAGGTTCACTCCTGAAGCCCACCGCCACTTCCTGCCCATCCCCAGTGGCACGCCACCGAGCACATGGTCGCTGGGGGCAGGGAGAGGCTGCCACCAGCTTCCACCCCCACCAGCACCCCCACTGGGAGAGGTTATGTGCCGCCGCCAGGGTAGTGAGCATGCTGACCCCACAGCAGGAGGTTCCCCATGAGAACAGAGCCCACCTATGCCCGCCTTCCACCACTGGGCCTGCATCAAATGCCTTCCCACCCTTTTTTTTGCCAGTGTTTTCATTGGGGACAGAAATGAGGAGAGGATTTGATAGTTTTGCGGGGAGACCCATGAGTGTGCGTCAGGTAAGTCTCCCCACCTCATTGCAAAATCCAAGTGAGCAGAGAGGCTGCGGTGGTGTTTCCAGGGGCTAGCTAGGGGGGAGGGGGCCCATGTTCACCCCTCAGAGAGAGGGAGATAATGGGGGAAAATTGGGAGTGGTGGAGCTGTGGGTCCTGGGTTCTTTGAACCCATCTGCTCAATTATAGCTGCACCCCTGGGGGTGTTTCTCTTTCTTAAAAGTAGAGTGTCACCTTCTCCATGCTTTGATGGACAGCACCATCAGAAAGCTGGAGAAACCATCTCACGCCATTCACTCCTACTGACAAAACATCTGTTCATCATCCTGGACGAATAGAAAACAGGCAGTTTTACAAAGGATAGGCTGTCAGCAGCTGCAACAGTCCAGTCCAGGGAGGACTGGGCCACATGATGCTTTTTCTGACTGGCTCAACTGTGAGTTTTGAAAGCAAGGAAGTTCCATACTTGTGGGGCAGCTGCAGTGGGTGACACCAGCTTTAGAAAGCAAGTGCCCGCATTAAAGAAGCGCCACAGTGCTAAGTGGTTGAACTTGCCCCAAGGTGACGGAATCTAGCCTATAGCCGCCCTGAGCCATTTTTGGAAGGGCGGTAAAGAAATTGAAAGAAAGAAAGAAAGAAAGAAAGAAAGAAAGAAAGAAAGAAAGAAAGAAAGAAAGAAAGAAAGAAAGAAAGAAAGAAAGAGAAGAGAAGAGAATATTGCACAGCGTCCAGAATCAAAAGGAGAAGGAAGGTATTGACCTTCCAGTTCCAGCCTTTGCAATCTTAGCACAACCTTCGCTGATCTCTTCCCATAGCCCCACTTCCCCATCCAGATTTTGAAGGGCTAAAAAGTGAGTGTGCCGATTCTGCAATCAGTTCAGATAAGGCTGGTGCATTCTCCACATGTAGACAAGGCTGAAAGGTACAAAGACATTTCAAGGCAGACAGAATCATCTTTCATTAACAAGTAACAGAAAGTACACACCTCTGTGAGCAACGTTGGCTTCGGCTGGGAAGGATAGACCCAACCATCCTGGCACTTCTCCGTGGCATTGAGTCCATATTTCCTGATGGATTCAATGTCCTCTTGCACAGGAGTATACATGGAACAATCCTCAAAAGAGCCATCTGGTTTCCTGGGAAGCGTCAAGTTCAGCTCCTGCTTTGTGGTCAGGTTTGGGCTAAGGGCACGGATCCAGCTTGTGTTGCAATAGTGCGGCACGTCCCTTACGATGAACACTTGGCCAAACATATGGAAGGGTGTTAGGAAATTGGGGATGCACATGAGTAGCACCAGCCATTTTTGAAACCTTCCGAATTCTCCAATTGCCTTCAAGATCTCTCCAAATTCAGTCATTCTGGTTCGTCAGTAGCCGGACTATGCCTCTGTCATCGTCACATCTGGGAACTTGGAATTAATGTTTAAACATAATCCAGGATAAGGATAAGGTGAATAATTAATCAGGCTTCGGCCTCTGGTAAACTTATGGAATCCACCCCACCATTGCATATCCAAACCATACTTGCCTGGATATGAGGAGAGGAGAGCTGGTCTTGTGGTAGCAAGCATGACTTGTCCCCTTTGCTAAGCAGGGTCCACCCTGGTTGCATATGAAAAGGAGACTAGAAGTGAGAGCACTGCAAGATATTCCTCCTCAGGGGATGGAGCCACTCTGGGAAGAGCAGAAGGTTTCAAGTTCCCTCCTTGGCATCTCCAAGATAGGGCTGTGAGAGAGTCCTGCCTGCAACCTTGGAGAAGCCACTGCCAGTCTGTGAAGACAATACTGAGCTACATAGACCAATGGTCTAACTCAGTATATGGCAGTTTCCTATGTTTCTATGTAACATATTCATTTTTATTAAACAAACAATGATTCATTTTTCAATTAATCAAGTATTCATTGTTTATCAGGGTCTCTTTTTCTAATTAATGTGTGTGCAGATGTACCCAGCATTAAGCTTTGCCGTTGTCTTTCAGCCCCAAAGAGACAATGTCTGGTGCAGCACAGGAAGAAAGCTGTTAAAATCTCTCCCCTACTGCAGATAGCTTTCTATATATGAGAACTTTTTAAAAAATATGCCTTCCTAACCTGCCATCTGAGATTATATGATCCCAGGGGGAGAGTAAATGGCCCTATCCACCCCCAGCACAGTACCTCCAGTGACTGTTGCTGGTGTCTGTCTTATATTCCTTTTTAGATTGTGAGCCCCTTGGGGACAGGGAGCCATCTTATTTATTTATTATTTCCCAGTGTAAACCCCCTGAGCCATTTTTGAAAGGATGGTATAGAAATCGGATGAATAAATAATAAAAAAATAATAATCTGCAGATGGTCTCCATAAGTCCACTTCTTTGAGAGTACTTTGGCAGCTGATCACAATGCTCATAGACAATCCACCCATACTGCATCTTTCAGCTTTTCCCGCCAATACCCTTACCATGCCATACTGTCCGAGACCTCTCTAACTAATTATCCCCAGCAAAGGTCCTGTTCCAACATGTCCTTTGCTGCTTGGTGTCTGCAGCATCCAGTGACACCTTGCATCTGTGAAGGAGTCGGCACCAGTTTGGCACCCGAAAGAAGAGGTTTCATTTCCCTCATTATCCCCTTCTAACTGGTGGCTCTGATAGTCAGCAGAGGAAGAAAGAGTCCCAGAACTGACCCAGTTCAACTCTGCAAAGCCTCCCTCCGAGTGGCTGTGTTTCTGTTTAGCTTGTGAGGCCCAATGGGACAGGGAACCATCTTTCTATTCCCTTATTGTATATGCTGTGTTGAGAATTCTTTTGTTGGAAAGTAGCATAGATAACAAGGCAGAGGAGGAGGAGGAAGAGGAGGAGACGGAGTCACTCACATACTGCACACAATGCAATGCCTGGTCAGCAGCAGCAGCACACACAGCCAAAAGCGGAGACTATGGCCACATTCGCACGTAACATGGAACTGGGTCCAATGGACCCGCGGTTCCACTCCCCCCATTCTACTGTCTGAATTCAGATGTTACGGAAAACACTTTCTCTGAATTCAGCAAGACTGCAGAGAGGAGGGGGGACTGGCTGTGCGGGCTTCCTTCTGGCATGAAGGACAGCCCACACAGCCAGCCAGCAGGATAGAGAAGCTTCCTCCCTCAACTCCAGTCACAGTGAATGAGGCCAGCAGTTCCAAATTCGGATGACACACAGGCTGCATGGAACTTTGGGTTGGGGCGATGAAACTCACTACAGCCTGAGGGTTCCGATTGCAGTTTCAAAATCCAAACCTTGGGTGGGTCACCTCATGGAACCAGAGTTGCACGGCACATTGATAACCTGTAAACTAGTTACATGCAAATTCGGCCAATGCCATGTAGCCCCATGTGAGTGGGACTATGTATGTGTGAGTGGGTGCGGGGGGGTGCACTTCATGGTTTGGGGCTGAAGGGGAGGAAAACTTTGTATTTAGTATTAAATGATCTTATTGTCATGCCCTCGAGCTCCGCCAGCGAGGAGGAAGGGGAAGCTGTCGGCTTTCCAGCCGAGTCAGGAATGTCTGAAGGGCAGAGCCCGGCTGTCAGCGTTCCTAAGACAGCTGCAGTAAATCCAGCTGATGATTTAGAACAGGCTCAGCAGCCTGAGTCAACAGAAAGCGTGAGGAACCAATCAGAGGATGAACTAGACATTGGAACACCGCTGACACCGCAACAACGCAGGTGTTCTAAACGCAGGACACAATTAGAAGAGGTTAGGAGGAGCAAACGGCTATTGTTGAAGGCTGACAAGCCATGAATTCCTACCAGCTGGGAGCTCTCGGCTTGCTCCATAAATTACAGCTCCAAACTCCGACTCATTGCTGAGATTCAACGTTCGTCATTCAGCCAACAGCGTGCAGCCGAGCCGAGAACTTCCCTGGCCTTGGGCCAGACCTTGACACTTATTTCTACATCTTAGCTCTAGATATAAATTAACATGTGAAAAGTCTATGCAAATTAGTGTCATCCTTTCTCCCACTTTCATCCTCTGAGGGGGATAAATATCTTCTGTGTCCTCTGTTGTGGCAATCTGGACTGTCCACCTTCCTCCACCTGCCTACATTGCATCACAGAGTGTGTCAGCCAGCAATACCACCACCTCAAACTCTACACAGTTGAGTGGAGACAACGCACACCTTTAGCTGTAAGTCTATCAAGTGCTGAGTAAACCAAGCTGTGTACATGCACATACAGATTGCGATGAGGGCTCCCGGTGAACATTTCTAGCCTGGGTTTCATCAGTCCCAGGAAAGGTGGGCACACAGTCTACAGCCCAAATGACTTCTGCAACAGAACCAGCATTTATACTGTGCTGTGTTGTGGAATGTTGAGTAAGACTCAAAGTCAACATGCCTAATTCGTTTTGGTTTTGGACAAACAGTAACCTATTTGCTATCATTCATTATAGTCAACGGTTTTTCAGCCATCCAGTTATGTAAACTGTGCAGGAGAGTGCACCCTTCTGGTTTATTCTATGAAAACCACTCTGAGAACTTTTGTTGAAAAGTGTTACAGTAGTAGTAGTAGTAGTAGTAGTAGCAGCAGCAGATGATGATGATGATGATGATGATGCTTATGATGCTGATGCTGATGCTGATCCTGCCTTATGCTGAATCCTTAGACACTTAGCAGTGTCTACACTGACTGGCAGCAGCACTTCAGGAGTTTAAGAGAGGGGTCTTTCCCAGTCTGATCTGGAGATGCCAGGCACTGAATTTCCAGCTTTCTGCAAAGTTGGAGCTCTAGCACGATGTTATCACTGAGTGAAACTTTCAACTGAAGGCTAACACTAGGACTGACAAATCAGTTCCCTCAGAACTGAAGAGCTATAGAGGTCACATGACAGCAGAACTTTTTTGTATTTTTATTTGAATATTTATAAACCCCCATACCTTCCATATCCCAGCGGCATCTTCAAGGCATCTCACAATCAGAACATCAACCAATAGAACATTTAAAGCAATACAACTGTTTAACCACAGAGAAAAGTGTCCCCTCTGTAGCCAGATTTGGCTTTTTTAAAGCCAAATTTTGGGTTACGGCCCATTTGACTCACAAGTATACCCCTGAGGTTCTGGCCACCAGCCATAAAACAAGCTAAAGGGGCTCTGGAATAAGCTCCCTGTTGAAATAAGAGCATCTCCTTCTCTGTTTGTTTTCAGGAAGACCCTCAAGATGCACCTGTTTTCACAGGCTTTTTAACTGGAATTAATTTTAATAATTTGTTTTAACAACTTGTTTTAGGGAGGTTGTTTTTATTTAATTTTTTGTGAGTTTTAAATCTGTTTTATGGTGTGTGTTTTAAATATTATTTTAAATTTTGTACTCCACCTAGAGATGTACATATCAGACAGTATTAAAAATATGATAAATTAATAATAAAGAGGAGCCAACCCAAAAACCCAGGAGGAATTGAGATCAACAGATCATTCCAAAGTATGGATGCTTAAAATAAGGCCATTTTGACCTACCAGGTCACCCAGGGCAGCAAAATCACAATATGGACAACATGGATAAAAGGCTCCCTGGGACTGCAAACCTAAACATATGAACACTTACTAGGGAGTAAGCCCCACTGAGCTCAACAGGACCTACTTCTGAGTAAACATGCTTCAGATTGCACTGCGAAACAAAGTAGAATTCCCACTTTAAAATGGTTCCATTTACTAAACCCACGTATAGGCTACTAAAATTTATTTTATTAAGGCATTTTTTTTCTCTGTTACTTCTTCCTCCCTGCTATCTCCATTGTATTGAATTTTAGACTGTAAGCTCCTTGGAGAAGGACTTCTTGTGCTTTGTAAATTGCTGTGTACATTGATTCCGATTTGGAAATAGAATGCTCCCACCACACAAGGGAGTGTCTACACCGCCAATCTACAGTAGTCTGAAACCTGTTTCACAGTCATGGTTTCCTGCAAGGAACTTTGAGAACAGGGTTGAACTCGAAGCAGAGTAGAGAAGTCAGTTCAGGCAACAGGGTCCAGAAAGGGCATCATTTTCAAGGCTGCCCCCCCCCCCGCCACCGCTTTATCAGATGCCAAAGGGTCTGAGGCCAAAACTACCTGGGTGATGTTGAGACAGTCAGACCCCAGAGCACACGGGCTGGCTTCCCAAACCACGGCTCCCAAAGTACTTGGGAAGGAAGGCACAATCCTTAGTTAAACTACGATCCGCTTGGAGTGTTGATTAGCCCAGCAACACTTTTAATGGCTCTCCCTGGATTCAAGGCACAGCAAGGAAGGGGAGACTAGGCCAAAGAGGAAGAGAGGAATGTGACCAGAGGTACACCTAGGTAATTTTAGAGCCTGGACGTAGAGGCCTTTGGGGGCCCCTCTCCCCTGCAATTTAAGCATCATCATGCTCGGCCGGATGACCACACCATCCGGGACAAGAGACCAAAGAGGATTTGGGGGCTCCCTGGGGCTGTGGAGGCCCTGGACTTCAGCCCAGAGATAAGAGCACCTCTGAATGTGACCTTGAGTCAAGGACAGCAACAGAGGGGTGGATGGTTTGGAACAGAAACTCTAATAGGCTGTGCTGCAGCGTAACACCAGGATGTCCATGAGGTGTGGACATTCTTGAAGCCATCACTGGACAGAGCTTCTGAATTTCACCACATTGGGGTGGGGGCATCATGGAACCAGGCATCATGGGTTCTGGGCCAGAACCTTAAGCCAGTGTGTTGCAGAGCTAGCAGTCATCTTTGGTGCCTCTCCAGTGATGTCACTAAGAATTTGCAGTAGGCCCATGGGCATCTTGAGACTATTGGTGCAGTTATGAAACCGAGTGTGTGCAATAGGATCACTACCACACAAGCTAGACCATGGACAGCAAGAGAGAGAGGAACACGACTTCTTAACTCTTTCATCCCCATAACAACCCAACAGAGCAAGTTATAAATACCTATGTGTCCTGAGGGGAAGGGGAAAGAGGAAAAGCCCAGAGCACATTCCATTAGAGCTGCGGACTCTGAATAAAGCTATTCCTGGAATTTTTCTCCCTCACTTTTCTCCTCATATTTTTCACAATATCAAGCCATTTTAAAATCTCTTTCAGCAGTCAACTGGATGCCCATTCCTGGAGACTCTAGGCCAACCTTGGAACTTTGGCCACCTAATGGTGCAGCGGGGAAGCAACCTGCCTAGAGAGCAGGAGGCTGTTGGTTCGAATCCCTGATGGTGTGTTTCCCAGAATATGGGAAACCCCTATATCGGGCAGCAGTAATATAAGAAAGTGCTGAAAGGCATCATCTCATACTGCGCTGGAGAAGACAATGCTAAACCCCTCCTGTATTCTACCAAGAAAATCACATGGCTCTGTGGTTGCCAGGCATCGACACCGACTCGATGGCACAACCTTTCCTTTACAGACCATTAGTTCCCGAAGAGATCATCAGTGGCCTGAGGCAACTTTGCTATCTGTTTAGTTTAGCTTTATCTTTTGTAACATTTTATGTCTGTTTAAATAGTAAACTGTCTTGAATGCCTCAACAGAAAAGCAGCAAAAGCAATAAACAAACAACTTGATGATGCCACACAGAGCAGTTTACTTGCAGGTTGCATACCTGAGAGATTTCCTGAACAGAATTTTGATAGTTGATGTGGTAGAGAAAATAAATGTGAGCTGCAAGCTGGAAAGTCCCCGCTTTCCAGCTTGCAGACCTCACATTTATTTACTCTGATTTCCAGCTCTCCGTTTTGAACTCACTGGTGCATTTAGGGAAACCATAGTTCCACAGCCTCAGCTCTGCCCTCTGTCTGAAATGTGATGATAGTTTGTAGAAGAAATGAAATACCAGAATGACAGCCCAGAACAGCTTCAGCCTGGTTTGCGTCTCCACGCATGCACGGAGGGCAAGCCAGGCTGCAGCGGGCCTGGTCTGTCATTCAGGAGGCCAGCGGGGGGCTTGGAGGAGCCCCCACCACACAAACCCCCACCACCTCTGATGTCTCTGCTGCTACCTCGCTGCCTCCTCTACAGGTACAGAGGCCCGTTTCTCTTGCCCTGCTCCCAGTGCCTTTAGGTTTGGGACTAGGGGTGACCCCTTTACTTGTAAAGGGGAATCCTCAAGGATTCCCCTTTAAAAGTATCCCAGAATCAGCCCACGAACCGGTTCTTAGAACCAGCGCTGGTCCGGTTCGAACTCAGACTGGCCAAACCAGTCTGGCTCTATTTCTGAGACCCCTTTCTCTCCCCCAACAACCCCAGTGCCTTTAGGTTTGGGATTAAGGATGCCCCCTTTACTTGGGAAGCGGAATCCTCAAGGATTCTCCTTTACAAGTGTCCCCGAACCAGCTTCCAAACGGCTTCCAGCAAAGGTGATCCCACCATCTCATTGTGTCTGCCAGCTGCTGCTGGAGGCAAACTTGAGGCGCTCCGTTTCACACCATCACACACACACACGCACCCCACACGAGTGCCACACAAGCACTTGCCAACACAACTCACTTCTTGATGGACCTGGCTTCCGTGGCTGCAGCGACCAGAGCAGGACAAGACGCCAAGGCAAGGTTCGGAATGCCTTTGAGAAGGAGCCCGCCCAGCAGGGTGTTTGCGACATCAGTGGAAGGAAGACACACCCTGTACTGTGCCTTTGCAGGATATTAAGACCTTCACATGCCAATCAAAGCACCCACATGAGGTGCCTCAATGGCAACTGTGTGGGTGAAACGGAGCAGCCCTTAAGTTAAGACAGCAAAAGCAGGCCTCGTGTTTCACACACAGGTTCTGGACAAGACAAACCTGTTGCCTCGGAAGGAGCAATCCTCTTAAGACCCGCCTCTCTCCAACCTGGCAACCCTAAGAGGAGACGTGTACAGGTCAGGCTGAAAGGGATGAAACAGGATGGAATTCAAGGATGAGAGCCAGGCCCCTTGAGGAAATTCTCAGAAGAACTCCATTCTTTGAGCTCAAGGATTTCTTTATGTCTTTATTCATTCATTCGATTTCTATACTGCCCTTCCAAAAATGGCTACATTACAACCAAACAATTAAAATCAATTAACAGTTAAAAACAGAGACTATAAAGCACCATAAAACAACAATTAAAACATTCAACACAGTTTTAAAACCCTGGAAAACCAGGTTAGAGCAGATGAAAAACATTTACAACAGTTTAAAAATCCGGGAAGTCCAGGCCAAACAGATATGTTCTGAGGGCTCTCCTGAAGGCCAATGATTAATTCAGATTACAGATTTCTGCCGGGAGTGCATTCCACAGCCCAGGAGCAGCTAGAGAGAAGTCCAGCCTCTGAGTCACCACCAGACGTACTGGGGGTAACTGGAGACGGACCTCCTCAGATGACCTTAAGAAGCAGTGGGGATCATGCAGAGGATATATGCTTGAAAATGTATCCTCCAGGATGCGACAAGAGTCCCTGTTCACCAAGAACAGTCCCAGCTTCAAGCCATACAAACCTTACCTTGAACTCCATGAACCACTTTGCCCTCTTTTTATTATTTATTTATTTATACAGTGCCACCAGATTGCAGCTTACACATTACACCCGCAACATGGACAGGTCCCTGCTCCCAAGGAGTGTACAATCTAAAACAGACTGTGGTAAAATTGAGGGCGGGGTGGTGTGTGGGCATACACACAAAACTTACTTAGAGTTAGGAATGAGGATCAAGAGGCAAAGCACACACAGAAATAATGGGTTTGAAATGAACCCTACTAACTGAGCAAAGAGGCACCTTTCAAAGTCGTGATTCTCTTCTGTTTAGCAGGGGGAGAGCCACTGGCCCTATCCAACCCCAGCACAGCATCCCTCCAGTGGCTGCTGTTGGTGTCTGCCCTATATTTCTTTTTAGATTGTGAGCCCTTTGGGGACAAGGGACCATCTTATTTATATATTATTCATTTTCATATGTAAACCACTTTGAGAACTTTGGTTGAAGGACAGTATATAAATAGTAGTAGTGGTGGTAGTAGTAGTAGTAGTAGTAGTAGTAGTTTTGAGAAAGGATTTGAAGGAAAGTTGCATCTCATACCTGTTCAGGAAGGCAGTTCCACATGTAGGGACAGCAAGAGAGAATGGGCAGAATCATTTAAGGGATCAAGAGACCTTCAGTCAGCTGAGGGTAGTAGAAATGGGAGAGTGGAGGCCACAGCCAGGGAAGTAAGAAGCACTGAAGCACACCGTCGTTTCTATACGTTCAGGCACTTTCAGGTACTGGACGTGTGAGAAGAGCAGCACACACAAGGGATGTGCGAACTGGTTCGAATTCGAACAGGCCCGGTTTGAGGGCTAGACATCGAGCAGGCCTTGAACCAAATCTGCCCTTGTTCAGCTCAAACTCAAGCCAAACTGCCCCCCAGGCACTTTGGGGGTTCTGACTGTTAATTTATTTATTTTTTAATGAACTCACTGCCACCGAATCAGGTGAACCGATTTTGTGCACACTGCTAGCACACACTTCCAATAGCTCCACCATTTATTCCTTACAGTTTGATGGCGACCTAGAGTAGGGTGATCATCTCCCTACCACCACAGCCTTCAATACGAATGCTTAAAGTGAATGAAAATAACCTTTGGCTCTTTTCATTTCCCTCTTCACTGCACTGTTGATGCCGTAGTCATGAAGTCCAGCTTTGAAGCCCTTTGCACCTGCCCTTGACTGATTCACACAGCAACCACCAGTCCCTCTAGCATGCCTTGGAGTTTCTTCATCTGCACTGAACTGCACTGAAGTGCATAATGTATTAGGAAAAGGGGCTATTGCTTTATTTGCCTGTCTTGTGAGGGATCCTGTGTCAAGAAACAGGCATCCTGATTTGAGGGGATCAAATGGAGGATACTTAAATGGCTGGGAAATAATGAAATTAGGCTCAGGTATACTTTTAATTACTCTGGACTATCTGTGTTTGCCTTTGAGAGACCTAAAACAGGCATGGGGAGGGGAGAGGGGAGGGAAGAGGGACCACTACCTTTTGTAAGTATGAGAATCAGAAGGGATGCCCAGTGCATTTGAGAGATCAAGTCCTCCCAAGAAAATCACATGCTGCATCATTCCTTTCAACTCCACCAGGAGTTGCTTTTGCCATTAGAAATGCGTCATCCTGACAGACTCTGTAACTTGACTGTCTTCTTTCTGTTCTGCAGGTCCTTTTTCAAAGCTACTGCTGACAGCTTTGATGGACATAACAAAAAAGAATGCAGTTAAATATGACAGGAAGCATCTCTCTGTAACCCAGTTCTCTGTTTCTGCATTGCCCTTAATATGCAATAGAGCAGATCGGGTTAACCATTATGTTGAATGCTTCACAGCGTACACTCTCAGCTGTGACTTAGTTTCTCAGCATCATAGCCTCCAATCTTGCCCAGTCACCACAAAAGTAGCAAGTGGGGGGGGGGATGAGTCCTTCCCAGAATGCAGGAGCTGGTGGCCAGCAGGTGACACTGTGAAAAATTGCATGAGGTCCCTGCTTAGTGTGTGTACAGAAAGTAAGATCACACTAGGAAATAGTGCAGAAGCTTGCTGCAACATATGGAAGAGGAATAAGGTTGCCCTTGGAACTGGCGCAGAAGTTTTAACATCCTGAAGTTTATTGCTGTCTGGAAAGGCCTGTAGTCTTGCCTCTCTTTCATTCCTGGGTAAGTCATCACAGCTGCAACCTTATACATTTAAATGCATTATTATGAATAAATGCATCCATTAGTTATAAATACAAGTTATTATAAATACTGTTGAACTATAGTACTGAGAAAAATCTTATGAACAAATGCATTCTGGAATAAGACTCACTGAATTCAATAGACTTCACTCCCCAAAAGGCAAAACAGGGACAACAGCATTTTACCGTGATCAGGCATCACAACAGAAGGGCTGTCCCCACAAAATAGGGACAGATAAAGTATATGCAATGTGAAAAAATATGCCCATCTTTGGTCTGAGCTTTTGAAGATTCCCTGCAACTCACCCTTGCCTTGATGAGGACTTGACTGCATTGTCCTGAAGATCTTTGTTCTGTGTCTCAGGAAGGAAGAAGCAGAGGATTCCCGCACTTAGTGCTGTAATTCCAAATAGCACCATGGAAATGGCAGAGTGGTACCTGTCCAGGAGACCAGCCAGTGGGGAGAGAATGCCAGCTACTCTGGCAGACATGGAACACAACCCTAAGCCGGTTTGCCTGGTGGAAGAAGCAAAGCGCAGGACGTTGAACTTGATATTGAGTGGGTATCAAAGACAACATCCAGAATCAAGAGGCTCCATCACTCCATAGACACACACTTGTTAGGAGCATTCCTCGGATGAAATTGACAAGCCAGATATCATATTCAACACGTGTATGCTACTAGTTATAAATACTGTTGAACTATATTACTGAAAAAAATTACAATTATCTCATATTAGGTGCCACGAAAGTCATTCATAATTGTTCTGGGCTACCAAAAAGCAACGCTATGGTGGGAGAGAACATAGGAACATAGGAAGCTGCCATATACTGAGTCAGAGTCTCTCTCAACCCTGTCTTGGAGATGCTGCCAGGGAGGGAACTTGGAACCTAGACACTCTTCCAGAGTGGCTCCATCCTCTGAGGGGAAGATCTTCCAGTGCTCACACATCAAGTCTCCCATTCATATGCAACCAGGGCAGACCCTGCTTAGCTAAGGGGACAAGTCATGCTTGCTACCACAAGACCAGCTCTCCTCTCCAGCAGAGGTGTGGTTGGAAATGTACTGACTGCAGCCAGGATTTTCTTGGCAAAATACTGGAAAAGGCAAACTACTACCTACAGCAAAGGAATATACAATCAGCTCCATTTCCAAGCCCATGCGCAGTCCAAGTAAAAAGAGATCCTCACCTGACGACTGTGGGAAATGCCTCTGCAGAAAACACGTAACTGGTTGAAAAAGCAGCAGCAAGAGCAGCCTTGCCAGCCACAGCCAACCCTGTCACCATCACTGGGAAATCTAAGCAAAAGACAGACGTCAAGCTAAGATGCTAGCAACAGCCACAAACTCTGCACCCTGCTTTTAGATCCTATGAGAATCCAGAGGTGATATTTCCTACATATTCATGTGTGGTTGGAAACGTCCCCAACCGTGTTCCCTGTAACAGGGATTTCCAGACGTTGCTGACTACACTTCCCAGCATCCCCAGCTGCAATGGCCTTTGGCTGGGAATGAAAGAAGTTAGTCAACTTCTGGGGATCCCTGTTACAGGGAACTCTGGTCCCCAATGCCCACTTCCATATTGATACAAATCTTCAGAATGTTGCAGCTGCCACCACCAATAGGAAAAGGTGGCAACCAATTCACAAGCATTCAGTACAGAAGTCGTTTCACTCATCGGCACAATTTGTGACTCCACAAATTTTGCAGCCACAAAGGAGCCACAAATTGTACACATACATGCCATGTATGGTGGCCAACCAGGATTGTGTGGTTCTTCCAAACATGGACATAGTCCAACATCAGCCCAATATGCCAGGAAAAATAAAATGTGAATCCACACTAAAAAAGAGAATATCGTGTTATATTTTTAGCACTATCTGCTGGTAATCTGTTGCAATTAATAAAATAACTGTGAAAGAACTGCCTTTCCCTACCCCTTTTATTCTAACGAGGGAAAAGTTCTTTTGCAGTTGTTTCATGGATTGCAACAGATTGCCAGCAGATGGCGCAAAGAACATAAACACAACATACTTTTTCTTACTGTATGGATTTCTCACTTGATTTTTTGATTCCTCATCTGATGTTTGTTTGTTCATTCATTTGCTGGGGGCGATAATTTGTGCTGATGTTGGCAAGCCTCCTGTTTTTGCTACCTGCTGAGCCTGCAAAATGGGAGATTTCTGGTAGGCAACATTACATGGCTGGGTGGGTTATGTCCACTTTGGTGGGTCACATCTTGTGCAAGCCTGTGGCACAGTGCAATGCTTTTAAAACATCTACAGAGTCCCAGGCAGGGGCGGAGCCACCATTGGGCAAATGGGTTCAAAGAACCAGGGCTGTCAATGGAAAAGGCCGCCAAAGCCCCGTGGCTCAGGCTCCAAAGAAGCCCAAAGTGAACTCCCCCCTCCCACACCCAGGCCACTGAGAGCCCAGGCAAACTATCTGCTAGTTATTTCAGGCAGTGCCGATTGCCCAGTTGAACGTTTTTCCCTTCCTCTCCCTCTGTGATTCCCACAGAAACACAGACAATATTTCAGAAGCTGGTTTGCACATTTCCCCAGACCTGCCCACTTCTCACTGAACACTTAAGAACTGGAAAATCTACACTAACAAAACAAACCACCTTGTCAGACCCACCTACAGAGATTTCACTGATTGATTGTTTTACAAACAAGGAACCACTCTGGGAATATACCAGGGAATTCTCAAACACACATGGACACTTTGGTTATAAAAGCAGCTCCAAAGGTTATTATGTGTTTGTTCATTTCTTTCATTCATTCCATTTTTATACCACCCTTCCTAAAATGGCTCAGGGCAGTTTACACTAAAATCAAAAATACGTGATAGCTAACATCAAAAAACCCAATTAAAATTAGCTATTGTTAAAAGCCAGACTAAAAAGATGGGTCTTGAAGACTCTCCTGAAGGCCTCCAAGGAAGATAATGCTCGAATATCCATGGGGAGCATGTTTCACAACCCCGGAGTGACAGCAGAGAAAGTCCAACCCCAGGTCACCGCTTGATGGACCAGTGGCTCCTGAAGATGGACCCCTCCCGATGATCTTAATGAGCGGTGGAGATCTTGAAGAGAGAGGCGCTATCTCAGGTAACCCGGATCTAAGCAATTCAGGGCTTTGGAGGTAATAACCAACAAAGTTATGAGCCTTTAGATGATGCCTTTATCTACCAAGTGTGTCTATTTTGTTCCATGAATGGCTTAGTACCTTTTGGAATCACTGCGATGAACAAGCACACAACGCCACCCAGGAAAAGCCAAGCTGCCTGGCATTTCTTCCTGCCCAGCCAGTGGAGCAGGAAGACACAGGAGAGACGGGCCAGTATTTCAACTGCTCCAAAGACAAGCTGGGTCACGTAGATGTCCAAGCCAAAAGCCCCAACCTGAAGGCTCAGTCCGAAGTACACCAAACTGTCTGCAAACCTGAGTGTGAAGTGAGATACACATTTTTCCTGTGTGTGTGTTTTATTCCTTTTAAAGTCTTTCCCAACCCATTGCTAGGGCTCAAAGAAGGTTTTTTTTAAAAAGAAAACTAGGCTGTGTGTATTATGCAATTCCATGGGGGTGCAGAATGCATGCAGCACTGGAGCACAGAGTTCCACTTCCTGCTAACCGAATCTCAATTTCCATTTTAAAAAGAATGAACAAGTTGCTAGTCCTCGTGATTAGGAAGGTGTGCTTGAAAATGTTAGAATTCTAAAGCAGGGATTCTCAACATGTGAGTCCCCAGATGTAATTGGACTTCAGCTCCCATAATTCCCAACCAAAGGCCACTGTGGCTGGGGATTATGGGAGTTGAAGTCCAATAACATCTGGGGACCCATTGAGAAACCCTGTTCTAAAGCATTGTTATTGGCACTGCAGTAACCCTGTCTGGTCACCAGAGGCACGAGGAGTTCTGTTAATCAGACTCTAGTCGGTTCAGAGTCAGAACTGTTTGGTTATGAAGGATAGCGTCTGTTTGGGTATGTTGTTCTATGTCTCTCTCAAAATGTGAGGTTTAGTTTCTTAATACATCTTTATTTGTTTTTTGAACTCAACCTACTGTCACCAGATTATCTCTTGTAGTGAACGTCTTTACTACCAGAGCATACTCTGCTGTGTGAGGACTTTAATGTTTCTCCTCACACCCCTCAACAGAAATGATGTTGGCAATACCCGATATCTCAGAAACCAGGAGTGACTTAGAAGTCGTGGGATAAGGGGGACAGCTTCATGTGTGGATTGGTAACTGGTTGAAGGACAGGAAACAGAGGGTAGGAATAAATGGAGAGTTTTCTAAATGGAGGGTAGTAAGAAGTGGGGTCCCCCAGGGATCTATACTGGGACCAGTGCTTTTTAATATTCATAAATGATCTAGAAGTTGGGGTAAGCAGTGAGGTGGGCAAATTTGCAGACGACAACAAACCATTTAGGATAGTGAAATCCAAAACAGATTGCGAGGAGCTAAAAAAGGATCTCTCCAAACTGGGTGAGTGGGTGACAAAGTGGCAAATGCGGTTCACTGTTGGCAAGTGTAAAGTGATGCATATTGGGGCAAAAAATGCCAACTTCACATGGACACTGACGGGGTCTGAGCTGTTGGTGACTGACCAGGAGAGAGATCTTGGGGTCATGGTGGACAGCTTGTTGAAAGTGTTGACTCAACATGCAGCAGCTGTGAAAAAGGCCAATTCCATGCTTGGAATCATTAAGAAGGGGATTGAAAACAAAACTGCTGATATCATAATGCCTTTATACAAATCTATGGTGCGGCCACATTTGGAGTCCTGTGCACAGTTCGGGTCACCATACCTCAGAACAGAAATTATAGAACTAGAGAAAGTGCAGAAGAGGGCAACCAAGATGATCAGGGGCCTAGTGCACCTTTCTTATGAGGCAAGGCTACAGCACCTGGGGCTAGTTTAGGGAAAAGATGACTGAGGGGTGACATGATAGAGGTCTATAAAATTATGCATTATTTTATCCCTCTTGAATAACACTAAAACGGGGGTTCATCCCATGAAACTGATTGCCAAGAAATTTAGGACATACAAAAGGAAGTACTTTTTCATACAATGCATAATTAACCCATGGAATTCTTTGCCCCGGGATGTGGTGATGGCCTCTAGCCTAGATGGCTTTAAAAGGGGATTAAGACACATTCATGGAGGACAGGTCTATCAATGGCTACTAGTCTGAAGGCTATAGGCCACCTCCAACCTCAGAGGCAAGATGCCTCTGAATACCAGTTGCAGGGGAGCAACAGCAGGAGAGAGGGCCTGTCCTCCCCTCTTGCTTGTGGGCTTCTCAGAGGCATCTGGTAGTTCACTGTGGGAAACAGGATGCTGGACTAGATAGGCCTTGGGCCTGATCCAACAGCGCTGTTCTTATAATTGAATAAAATTCAGAGCTGCCACAGCAGACAAGGCTTTGGTGCCCAGCATAGCTCACTAATCCTTTCATGATAAGCAAAACCAAAATCACCCAGAGACATACGTTTTGGGTGGTATCAAAATATTCTAAACAAATAAATAATAAATAAATAAAATCATGCAAAATAATTAAAATGTGTAAAAATAGTAAAACGTGTTATGCAGATTAAGAGAAAGAATGCATATTTCCTTAATTCACTGAAATTGAATTGAAAGGAAATACTGCCTTTTTTATATAGAGGTGGTTGGTTGGTTGGTTTGGAAACACAGAATACACACAGACTTGGCAATAATCTGCAAAACACCATATGCAATTGAGTCATAACACAACAGCAGCCTTTAGAAGTTTAAAACTAGCTCTCAAAACACAGTCCAAAAAAGGTGACCTTGCAGGGTTTCTGGAACAGCCTCAAACTACCACTATTACTACAAATAAGCTCTGGCAAGCCTCAAGGGGGAGGGAGGTTCACCACTGTGGGGAAGTCACCCCAAGTGCCTGCCTTCATACTGTTGCTTTCTGTACTCAGCCCAGAAATGCGGGGGGGGGGGGGACTTAACTGCAGTAGTAGTGATGAAACTATAGAATTCCATGAGCATTTCAAGGGGCAAAAGTCTGGTTTTTCCTACTATTATGGATATTTATATACCGCTCTTCAGCCAAAGTTATCAAAGTGGTTTACATCTGAAAATAAATAATACGTAAATAAGATGGTCCCCAAAGGGTTCACAATCTAAAAAGAAACATAAGGCAAATACCAGCAACAGCCACTGGAGGGATGCTGTGCTGGGGTTGGAGAAGGCCAGTGGCTCTCCCTCTGCAAAATATAAGGCAATCACCACTTGAAAAGGTCTCTGTGCTCAGTTAGCAGGGGTTGCCTTACACGGGTTGAGAATAAACTGGGAAGGATAAGGCTTCCACCTTACCAAATTTCAGACAGATAGCACAAAGGGGACCCTTTCTGAAGATCATTCCATAAAGCACACAGACGCACTGCTCAACTGCTAAAACCAAATGGTCCAGGGTTAATGTAACTTGGAAGACTTACCATACCCAGGCCATAATTAAAGTCATCTTCCTTAGGTGTGGAATCTTGAAGAGATCAATGATATTTCCAGATTTTGCCTTCTCTTCTGAAGTCAGCTGCAAGATTTGCCAAACGAGAACAGGAACATCAGTCAGAACTAAGGTAGTCTACATTCTTGTTTTTCAACGATTATTGAGATTTTATAGGAAATATTTTTCTAGTCCCCCCCCACTCTCTCTCTCTCTCTCTCTCTCTCTCTCTCTCTCTCTCTCTCACTCACTCACTCACACACACACACACACACACACACACACACCCCAACACCTAGGATCAGTGCAGGACAGGATATGGCAGAGGAAACTAAGACCATGAAGCCTCCAAACGTGAATGATCCTGGGGAAGGAGCAGTGCTCCCTGTAATAGGGTTTCCCAGATGATGTTCCTGCAATGGTTTTTGGTAGGGGGTGATGGTGTTGTAGCCAACAACATCTGGGAAACACTGTTTCAGGGTACACTAGGGAGGAGGGTGCTCAGGTAGTGATAGTTGGCATGAGGATTGCGATGTTACAGGCATGGCGCTGATTTCATTCATGAAGTGTTGGAGAATATGTCCATGATGGCAAATGCTTGATAGAGAGCTCATTATCATGTCGGCAGCAGTGGTTTCAGGACCAGACCACGATGCTTGCCAAAACTGAATAAGTGTCAAAAGTAAATTCTACAATCTCTATCAAAGTGAGAGATGTTCAAATATGGGAGGGAGAAATACCTCTTTCTACAATAATTGGCCATCTAGTTTACCCTTCCTCCCTGCTTCCCAAGTTTTCTATTCATCCCAAAGCTTTTTGGAGAATGAACAATAGCAATCCAAGCCTTTGGCACCTGACTGAGTAGCTCTTCAGGGATAATTTGCTTGTTGACGGAGGCCGCCTTCTGGAGCACCTTTTTGGCTTCCTTGATCTTCCCTTTTGTCAGAAGCCAGCAAGCAGAATTTGGAAGGACCCTGCAAGTTGCAAGAATTCATGAAGCACAACAGGTTAATTAGTCATGAGCTGAAATGGGTGGCAATGTGATTTTCTCTGTTCTAGTTTAACAGATAATGGTTTTGTAGGTATTAAGGGCCAATAGTGTTGTGAACTTCAAACTGACAAGATTAAAGGCACAGGAGAGACCAGATTCCCAGACTGGGTGTCATTCAAGGAAAGAAAAAGGAATATTGGACTTATAATGTTCATTCTCTTTGGTTGATGGAGGTTATCCATGAGTGGCTATTCCTACTGCTTGCTTCAAAAGTAAAGTAAAGTAAAGTATGCCATCAAGTCGATTTTGACTCCTGGCAACCACAGAGCCCTGTGGTTGTCTTTGGTTGAATACAGGAGGGGTTTACCATTGCCTCCTCCCGTGCAGTTTGAGATGATTACGCCTTTCAGCCTCTTCCTATATTGCTGCTGCCTGATATAGGTGTTTCCTGTAGTCTGGGAAACATACCAGTCGAACCGGCAACCTTCTGCTTGTTAGTCAAGCATTTCCCTGCTGCGCCACTTAAGGTGGTTGCTTAAAAAGTAGAACTATGCAAATAACTTTATGCTTGGTCTCCATAGTGAAAGGAGCTTCCCCAGTTTCAGGACAGAGCATACCGTAGCTTCATAAGAAATAGTACAAGGAATTCCAAAGGGGGGGGACATTAAATGTTGTTAATGGTTAATTATAAAACATGTAGATATATCCACCCCCATCCCAAACAGAACAGAAGATGAGACAGGAATTGATCCCCAAGATTCCAAAACTTTTGAACTCGAATTTGGGAGCTGGAGGCACCTCTTATATAGTAGTAGTGAGGGTTGGTTTAACCTCCATCCATGAACATTCACAGTAGCTCTATTCAGACATGTTGAACATGTACTATTATACAGTGTACACCAGTACAGTTATTCACACCTTATGTGTTGACTTTTAAAATGAACACAGGTAGTACAGTCATTCACATAAAAACATGTACAAGTGTACAGAGGTCTTTACTCTCACACAACCATACCTGGATAGGGCTAGGAAGTCCAACATTCCTTTCTCCTTCAGTGATGGAAATTATTCTTAAGTAGACTATAGAGCAGCTGTATAGCTATTCCAGGTGAGGTACCTTATTGCTAAAGTTTGCTAGAGGAATAGTTGATGGCAAAACTGCCCCATGATGGGGCAGCATTAAAAGGGACACACACACCCAGGCTATAATGCACAATATAACCGTAAAATACAAAGCAGTAGAAACAAAAACAACATTCATGCCAGTGTTACGTCTGAATGCTGGCACTCTGTTAGCCTTCTCCCAAGATGGAGTTGAGGGAAGGAAGACTCCCTCACTCTGACTGCCACGTTCCTTATTTGAAGCAACATTGAGGTTGTTTTAAATCAAATAATTATCCTTGTAAATACAAAATAAATTCTCAGCCCCAGCCCATCTAAATGCCTTCCCACTCCCACAGCATGCATGGAGCGTGTATGGACAAGTTCTCCCCTCTCTCGTGATCCTTTCCCATCCTGTAGCACACACAGAGCATGCCACGTGCAAATTTCCCCCACCCCTGCCTTAATCACAGCCCCCATTTGCCCTTACCTGATGGCAAGCACTGCCCTCAGGGAGGAGAGGTCTGGCAGGCCAGACTGGTAGTAGTGTGGGCAAGACAGACCAGGGGAGGCAGGTGGAAGGACCCCCACCTCCCACCACTGCTTCTACCACTGCAGTACCAAAGGCAGCTGCCTCACCAGCAGAGTTTTCTGTAACAGAGATTCCCATCAGTTGTGGACTACAACTCCCATCATCCCCAGCTGCAATGGCCTTTGGCTGGGGATGATGGCAGTTGTAGTCAACAATCTTTGGGAATCCTTGTTACAGGGAACACAGCTCCCCATGCCTCATAGTGCACCTGCCCCAATGCTTAGATCAAGAGCTTCTCGGATGATCATTAATGGTACACAAATTTTCTTGAAAAATAGCCTGCCCACCACCACCAATATTCCCCCGCAATACAAATGTTGCTTTATTGGAATATGCTTTGGAATATGCTCCCTTTTGAAATAAAACCATCTCCTTCTTTGCTTTTAGGAAGACCCTCAAGATGCACCTGTTTTCTCAGGCTTTTAACTGAAATTAATTTTAAACTATTTATTTGTGTCTATCTTGTGCGATTGTTTTTTGTCCTGTGAAATTTTAACTGTTTTTTATTTCTCTTTTACTTTTATTGTGGTTTAAATCTGTACACCACCTAGAGGTGCATATATCAGCAGTATAGAAATATGATAGATAGATAGATAGATAGATAGATAGATAGATAGATAGATAGATAGATAGATGCTTCAAAAGAATATTGCTGCTTTGAGGAACAACTTTCATAGTAAAAATGAGGCAAAGCACAGCGTGAAACCTCTCCTCCACACACATCACACTTCCAGCCAGGACTGGTGACCCCCATAGCTAATAATTGATAAGAGGACCTCTTGCAATCTACTTCCTAACTGCAAATGTCTTCTAAAGACACTTTTTGGAATGCCATGTGGTGGTATTTGATGCTTCGCCAGGGAATTATTCGCACTTGGCATCATGCTGCAGGGTAAATGTTGAGCGAAGTCACGAATCACACTTGCGGTGTTGAGGGAAGCAGCCCCTCCGCTCTGCTCTCCAGTTTGCTTTTGATGCAAGTTCAGATGTTTTCCTTTGTGTTTTCCTTCTATCCAATGGTGGGCGGGGGAGAGAATATTGAAGAGCTACATCTGCATTTCTATAGAGAGCATCCCTCTTATGATGCTAATGATTCTACATCAGTGCCTCTCCCTATTTACTCTGGCATTTTCAGAAAAAGTAGCTTAAAACCAGCATTTTTAAAACCCAGAAATACCTAAAGATGAGCTAGAATTTGCAAGACAAAGCCCGAGCTGTGTGTGGAGTGGGTCCAAGGATCTCGAAGGGACCTCAGGGTAGGTTTGGCTGGCTGGTGTGTGAACGCACACACTCTCTCCCGAAGGAGATTTAGGGTAGAAGCCCTGTCTGTAAAGCCTCCTGGAAACAGTTTTACCAAGGACAGACCGTCAGCAGCTTAAACAGGAGCGTTCAGGGAGGATTATGCCATACCTTGCCCTGATTGAACTGGCTCTCTGGTTCAGACTCTGTGAGTCTAGAAGGCAATGGACTGAGTGCTATACTTGTGGGGCAGCCACTGGGGCATCAGCCTCTGTGCCAGCATTAAAGGAGGACTGCAGTGCTGCGTTTCTCAACTAGCTGACACACCAAAATGCCCCAAGGTGATAAAATCTATCCTGTGATGCACAGCGTCCAGACCAAAAAGGAAAAGGAAGCCTCTATCTTCCAGCACCAGCCTTTACTACCTTTTTTTAACACAACCCTCACGGATCTCTTCACATAGCCACCCCTTCCCCTATCCAGATTTTGGTTGCAGGGAAGAGATAGATGTGCTAGTTTGGAAATCAATTTCAATTCGGCCAGTACAATTTCCCGATGTAGTCAAGATCAAAGATACAGAGACACATTTCAGGACAGACAGAATTATATTTTATAAATAAGAAATATAAACAACATACCTCCGTGACCAACGTTGGCTTTAGCTGTGTAGGAAAGACCCAGACGTCTTGGCACTTTTCCGTAGCATTGAGTCCATATTTCATGATGGGTTCAATGTCTTCTTCTTGCACAGGAGTATACATGGAACATTCCTCAAAAGAGCCATCTGGTTTCCTGGGAAGCGTCAAGTTGAGCTCCAGCTCAGTGGTCAGGTTTGGGCTAATGGCACGGATCCAGCTTGTGTTGCAATAGTGAGGCACGTCCATTGCAACGAACACTTGACTAAACATATGGAAGGGAGCTAGAAGATTTATGATGCAGATGAGCAGCACCAGCCAGTTCTGAAACCTCCCAAATTCTCCTATCACCTTCAATATCTCCCCAAATTCCATCATTCTGGCTCGTTAGTGGCCAGACTGTGCCATCATTTTCACATCTGGGGACTTAAAATTAATGTTTAAACATAATCAAGAATAAAGATATGGTGAATAATTAATCAGGCTTTGTCCTCAGATAACATATGGAATCCATCCTACCACAGCAAATGAAAACCTTACTTTTCTGCACAAATTTTTTCCTTATCAAGTTATCTTTTCCTAACACTTGCAGAAGTACTCAGCGTTGGTTTTGCTATGGTCTTTTCACTCCAAAGGGAGTCTTTTTCAGCCAAAAGTAGGCGTCCAATCTACCATGTGTAAGATGAAGTGTAGTATCACATAAGAAGAGGACTGTGTTAAACTTTCTCCCTTGTGCAGGCAACTTTCTATAGAGGGACCTTCAAAACTGTGCCTCCCTTACCTGCAGTCAAGTGGTAAAGTCCAAACAGTATAACCTAATTCTGCTTAATCTGCCGATGGGCTCTAAGGATTCAAAATTCCACTCTCTGAAAGGAGTAACTTGGGTCATTGATTAGTGATCCTCATGACTTACTGGCCACAACATAGATGGGCTCTAAGGATTCAAATTTCACTCTCTGAAAGGAGTAACTTGGGTCATTGATTAGTGATGCTCATGACTTACTGGCCACAACACAGAACCGCGGCTCCAATGGACCCCCTGTTCCGTACCCCATCTCCCCCGTCCAAATCCGGACCTTCAGGAGAGCAGTCGCTCTGCAGTCAGCTTCCTGCCTCAACTCCCGTTCTAGGGGAAGCAGTCTAGAGTTCTGAATTGGGATGTACCACAGGCTGCCTGGAACCTCAGGTTGCAGTGACAAAACTCACTACAACCCAAGGGTTCAGACAGGAGTTCCAATTCTGAATCCTCTGTTTCGTCGCCGTGCTGGACTCCAGTTCTCCGCATTCCGGTGTAATACCTGCAGAACCACAAGCCTATTCAACTGCAGCGATTGTATCTTGCAGCTTTCTTATGTCTGCCAACAAAATATCCTTACAATGTTATCTGCAACTATCTCACTTATTCTGAACAGGGCAAAGGCCCTATTCAGACACCTACATCCATGGCTTGGTGGATGCAACGACAAATGAAGCCTTGCATCTGTGATGGAGTTGCCACATGCCCAGGGGCGGATTAAGCTTTTTGCCACCTGTAGGCAACCAAAGATTTGCCGCCCCGACTTGTGGGGCTCGATGGCTCTACTTGTAAAGGGGAAACTGGCAAGGATTCCCCTTTACAAGTAAAGGGCTGCGGGAGGTGAGTTTAATCTTTTCCTCATGCGCATAGAGCCCTCCAATGGGCCAAAAATGGTCATTTGGGAGGTAGGCGGGCCCATAGGAGGAGCTCTCGCCACCATCCCCACTACGCTGCCACCAGCCAAATGCGCAGTAGTGGCTTTTAAAAGGTAGAGAAGGAAGGTTTAATTTTTCCCCGACTCAAGCCCTTTACTTGCACACCACTCCCAAAAATTTTTGCCCCTCAGAAATTGCCACCATAGGCAAGTGCCTATATTGCCTATGCATTAATCCACCCCTGCACATTCCAGGCCCCCAGTGAGAGGTTTTATATCCCCTGCTAACTGGGCAAAGAGGCACCTCATAACGTGGTAGTTTAATTTAACAGGGAGACCTTGCTATGTAAATTGCTTTGAGAACTTTATTGTTGAAAAGCTGTATTTGAAAGCTGTTGTTGAATAGCTGTATATTCTTTTAAAAAAAAATACCTCCCTATCTACCCAAATAGAAAACAACTCCAAATTTGACAACCCCCTTAAAAAACAGAAGTTAAATACAAGTTATAGCTGTATTTACTTGAACAAAAAAGAATTCTGAATTTATGATGAACCCCTGGTTTCTAACTTCAAGGAACTTGGAAAAGCCCTAGTCTAGGATTCTTGTAAATTATATAATAAAACAAAACAATACAACAACATCTCATACAAAATGAAATTCAGTGAAGGTAGCTCACTGAACATTCAGCTAGAAGTTGTATCAAGGGCAGAGTAAACCAGGCCATATAGAAGCATGTGTGACCCAACCATAGATTGTAATGAGGGTTCTAAGATCACTTACTCCTATTTACATGAATCCAAGTCAGAGAGGCTCTTCTCACAATCTGTGAGAAGAGCCTCTAGGGAGTTTGCGAGGAGAGCAGGCTGAGCCCACTCTCCTCACAGATGACCAGCCAGTCTGCTCTGGGCGGCTGCAGCGGCCACTCACACAACTGCCGGCTCCATGACGGAGCCGATGGGGGCTGGGAGGATCAGGGGCCGCACAGCCCCCGGAAGCTCCAGTCTGCCCTGCGTGAGCGCACAGGGCATACTGGAGAGACCCCCGAGCTGGGAGACTGCTTTTAAGCCTCCTGGTTGGGCGTCTCCTCGTGAGTAGCCACGGCACAGAGCCACGCCACAGCTACTCACAATTCTAAAAACCAGGTTTGTGGAGCACTCACTCCACAAACCCTGTTTAAGGAGAGGGGTAGTGAGGTGGGTTAACTGCCTGCAAGCCCAGTGGCTTAAACAGTCAGGCGAAATTGGGCTAGGCTCTCCTAGCCCGATTTCATCTGATTGTCAGAATAGCCTCTAAGTATTTTCCCCAGGTTCTTTGATGTTAGAAATGGCGGCAGGGGGGGGTCATCTTAAATTCCAAGTCCTCTTCCTTTCAGGCAATGTGGTTATAATTTCAGTTAAATACAGATTATACTTTTATTTTAAGTGAGTCTTAAAGCTCAAATGCCCTCAGGAACAGAATCAGCATTTACACCATTATGAGTTCATGGGTCATTCACACAATCAAAAACGGTGTTCTGCCTGTTTTGGGGAGCTGTGTGTGCTCCCAGTTTTTGGTTGTGTGGAAGCTGGGTAGCTTTTCCTCCTACCTTGCTTCCACACAATCACGTCTACGCAGGTTTTCATCTTATCTTGCTTCCACACAACCGAAAATTGGGGAGCACACACAGCTCTCAAACCTTGGTAGAACACAGTTTTTGATCATGTGAATGACCTCTATGTCTTTTGGAACATAAAATGAGATTTTTGTTTCGGTCTGCAGGAGCTTTTTAGCAGTTTCAAATGAACAGTAGCTTGTTCATCCTTGACCATTACAGGGAACTATTCTCCGAGCACCCAAAAAATGTGGGAGCCTCCACTATGTCAGCTATATAAGCCCTCTGCATAATGTCTGATCATCTACTCAGGATTGTTTGACCCAAATGGTGGCAGCTCTGCAGGATTTCAGAAGTGAATCTGCCCCAGCCCTGCCAGGCATTGAACTCGGGACAGTCTGCAGGCAAAACACATGCCTTAGTATTGAGTTCCCACGCTACCACCAAATGAAGCTTTCCACTAAAGAATGTCTAGGGATGACAAATCAATTTCCTCAGAAATGCAGAGTCATAGTAGGTCATCTGATATGAGAACCTTGAAATACTTTATTTCATTAGTTAATTATTAGAATATTATACCCACACTTATACCTGCACTAAAGTATTTTTCCGTAGGAAACTCACCATCTGAAGGACTCAAAATGAGAATAATCAGCAACAAAACATTTGAATTGATACACCTGCAATAAAAATAAGCTATGCTGCAACCAATTAAAAAAACTGGAGTAATTCCATAGGATGCTTATGTAAACAAGGTTACCTTGACCTAAACACTCCCGATGACACGGTCTCCTGAGGCCACGAATTTCACAAATCTGGGCATTGTAGATTGAAAGGCATGACATGGAGTGCCACTGGGGCTGTGGTGCAAAACACAAAGTGAGCCCTATTGAGCTCAATGAGGGTTGATTTTGAGACTGATGTTATAGGCTGCACTGCAAAGCAAAAACAGAATCTTCACATTGAAAGGATTCCCCTAACCTTACATAGTGTCACTAAAAAAAAAGAAAGCATATTCTTCCTTTGAGAATCCTGCCCCCATTTAAGAACCTAAGAACATAAGAACAGCCCTGCTGGATTGGGCCCAAGGCCCATCTAGTCCAGCATCCTGTTCCACACAGTGGCCCACCAGATGCCACTGGGAGCCTACAGGAAGGAGTTGAGGGCATGCCCTCTCTCCTGCAACTGGTACTCAGAGGCATCCTCCCTTTGAGGCTGGAGGTGGCCTATAGCCATCCAACTAGTAGCCGTTGATAGACCTCTCCCCCATGAAGTTATCCAAACTCATCTTAAAGCCATCCAGGTCATTGGCACCACATCTTGTGGCAGAGAATTCTACAAGTTGATTATATGTTGTGTGAAGAAATACTTCTGTCCTCTTCTGTCTCCTTCCTCTGTGGTATCCACTGTGTTTAGTTTTGTACTGCAAGATCCTCTGAGCAGGGACCTGACCTCCTCATACTTGAGAACATGCCATGTACGTTGATGGCTATATAGAAACAAATGTCCTCCTCCATGCAAGAACAAGATGTGCCAATCAAAAGCTGTTTGAAAACTCTTTGACCATCATGGCTTCATCCTTGAGAACAGGGATGATATCAATGTAATATGGAGAAGACAATTCAAGCATGTCTTTCTGTTCTGCGAACCATCAAGGAAGATGAGAAGTTCTTAGGTAGGACATTAGGAGCTCTCTGGGAAAGGATAAGGTCTCTATGAAGGATGAAAAAGTTCCATTGGAAGAGATGGATACAGTGTAGCACATGACACACAGGGGCAGGAGAGATACTGAGAAAGGTGAAAACTTGAGTCTGTATGCTGTATGGGTGCACAGTTATCAGTCCACTCGTATGCTTGTTTGTATGCATGTTTGTGTGAATGACTGTGCCTGTGTTTGTTTTAAAAGTGAACCTGGATTCAGGCCCTTCAGATGCATGGCATGGTTAGGAAGTGTACTTCTGTACCTGCGTACAGCATAAAATGTGAACTGTACCTGAGTACACAGTATACTTGTCATACAAGTGTTGAATGTAACATGTGAATGGGGCTTTGGTCTATTACAAATCCAGAAGAGATATTGTGTGTTCAGACTCTATGCTCCTTTCCCACCAGAAATGGAAGTAACAGGTTCTGGTCTAAGCATCTATAGATTTAAAGAGTGATTACATTATTTCAACTTTATTTTATGGCGTCTCTTTGACCCCCTAGCACCATAACTGCATCATACTTTCAGTTTCCCATGCAATGCAATAGAAGTAGCTAATATCTCAACATCTGCATTAGTATAAGCTGCAGTTTTAAACAACCTTACAAGATGATGAGAGAACCCCACAGGGCACTTAACCTCAGTAAAGTTGAACCTGTCCTGGACCATGGTATTGCACAACACTGAAAACACAGAGCGGGGGGGGGGGTTTCCCCCTCTTTAGGGGCATGCACAAACCATTCCCCAAACCGGTTTGGTTGAACTCAGCAGCCGGGCTGGTTGGGTTGACAAACCAGCTCAAACTGGTTCAAAGTGGTCCGTGTTCGAACCACTTAAATCAGCCTGATTCATGGTGGACCGCTTCACTATCGAACCGGTTCTGCACATCCCTATTCCTCTTCTCAAATGGAGTACAATAGACTTTGGTGCCTTTGGAGCGTTTTAAAGTAAAACACAAGGGTTTGTTGTTTTTACAAAATATTTTTTAAATTCGACAAAAAATAGTAAAATCATTTATTTTCATCCACCCTTCACAGCAGGGGGGTGGGGTGGATCCATCAGTTCTTCTATTTTCGACATTCACAGCACACTGGAACAGTTTGTGGTCCTGGCTACAGGTGGGTAATTGTCTGTTCAATAATTTCACCATCTTCATTTGGTTTTAGATGTACATTTTTCAAGCCACTGCTGACCATGTTGCTGGACCTGAAGAAAGGAATGAGATTTAAACACAGGATTTACATTCCTTTTACATTTATACTCAAAATAGTGGGGTGTCCTAGCTAGCCATGCTCCCCACACCAATGCTGACACTGGCCACACACCCTGGATGTTCCCGAACTTTGCAAACAAGCACTGGATGGAGAAGATCTGGACAGGACAGGTAGGACCGAAAATGGCTAGTTGTGTCTCCATCCTGAATATGAGTTGTTCGCTTGGTTAAAGTCCCTTCTTTGCAGACTGATTCCTGTGTTCAGGTCTCATGATATGAATATGGCAGAGAGGGGAGGAGCTTGCAATTCATCTTCATGATGTCACAGCTACATATGGATGGTCTTCCTCAATATTCCTTAACTTGGCATCATGGTTGTATTATGGCTATTTGTGATAACCATCAGTTTTATCTGGTTATCTGTAAATAAACTGAACGGAACCACCATCAGTTTGTATGGAGAGCTGATCTTGTGGTAGCAAGCATGAATTGTCCCTTCTGCTAAGCAGAGCCCACTCTGGTTTGCATTTAAATGGAAGACTACATGTGTGAGCGTTATAATATATTCTTCTTAGGGTGTGGGGCTGCTCTGGGAAGAGCACCTGCGTGCTTGCATGAAGAAGGCTCCCAGTTCCCTCTCTGGCATCTCCAAGATAGGGCTGAGAGAAACTCCTGCCTGAAACTTTGGAGAAGCCGCTGCCAGTTTGTGTAGACAATACTGAGCTAGATGAACCAATGGTCTGACTCGGTATAAGGCAGCTCCCTATGTTCCTATCATTACAATTTTAAACAGTTGAGGCTCTCTTTGCAGTGAGGGATTTTGCTTGAGGATATTTGCTGTTTTCACTGAACACTGAAAGCCACTGTGAACTAGATGGCAACCAGGGGCATAGCTATAATTGAGTGAAGGGTTCAAAGAACACGAGCCCCAAGGTCCTGAGGGCCCTCCAGCCCCACCCCTCCATTATCTCCCTCACTCGGGGAGGGGGGCACCAGTGAGAGGGATGAACACGGGCCCCCTCTCCCCTAGCTATGCCCCTGATGGCAATGTCTGATATCAATCTCTTAAATTAGTAAGCTAACAGCCAGGTTGGGCACCTGCTTTTGGCACTGGGGGCTCAGAAGTCCGGCTGCAGGCTGACCACTTAGCCCTCTGAACTGGGGCCATGGAGGAGACAAGTCAACTACCATTGATCATTAAATGCAAAAAGGCAAGGGGGCACACAACACGCTTTGGAATTGCCAGCAGGACTTGCCTTGGGTTGCCTGCAATGTCATCCACATGATCCGGAAGTTCCCTGCCACACGTCTCCGGGAGAAGGATGGAAAGGACTCCAGCTATCACTGCTGCGCTTCCAAATATCACCACAGGGATAGATGTGTGGTACTTCTCCAAGAGACCAATTAGAGGAGAGACAATGCCGGCCACTCGGGCTGTTGTCTGGCACAGCCCCACCCCAGTCTGCCTGAGAAGGCAATGAAACACACAGGCAATGAAACAGCTTTTTGTTATAATCACTGAGTTTGGGTTGCTGTACTCCAGAGCTTGCTGGCTACCCACTCCTGAGAAGCATAGAAACAGTGCTTAACTCTATAGGGATAGAAGAATGGTGGCAGTCCTTACTCACTGTATGCATGCTGATGCAGGCTTCCACACTACTTCCTAGCCCAATCTTACCTTCTGTACACATATGCTGAGTAAAGACAGTGTGCAGTTTTCACAGCGCCACCTTCTGGCCAGCTCTTGCTTTCTGAGAAGAACCCACCCTTCCCCTCATCCCTGTCGCCACAAAAATAGTAATGAAAAAGGTTGGGTTCTTTCCAAAATGGTAGTGGGGTGGGGAACCATACAGGGTTCCTGCTTGGTGGCTGTTCAGAGGATAAGATCATGCTGGGATATAGCGCAGAAGCCTGCGGCAGCGTGCATAACTGCACTTGGAACTTGCACCAAGGCTTTGAACATCCCACAGTTTATTGACACCTTGAAAGACCCAGACATGGTTCTGAAATATTCTGGAAAGTGGAGACCCATAAGCATTTAGGAAGCTGTCATGTACCTACCATATTTACCCAAATAGAAGGCTACTCTGAATTTTAGACAATGCCTTAAAAGACAGAGGTTAAATACAAGTTATACAGGCTTACCTCGCCATCTGTGGTTGTGTGTAACTGCAGTCGGGTAATGGACACCAGATTTCAGCATGTGCTGAGAAAAACAGGCCAAAGGGGGTTAATTCCGCATATCCTCAAAGGTCATCTCTGGTGGTCATTTTGTGGCAAAGAGCCATCTCATGGCTCATTGTCATTGTTGTTTTTAAACATGATCCCCACCAAATTTTGAGGGCATTTGGACTTGCAGGGAGCATCCTGGGACTCCTGAAGGCCCACGGAGCATGATAGGGAACTTTATTTGACCTGTTTTTGCATTTTGGGGGTGCTTTCGGGTGTGTGCGTTTTCTAATCTGGGAACCTAACCCCTGTGTTCCCATAGACTCAATGCCTCATTATCCGTGGTTTCGTTACCCGGCCGCAGTAATCTGTGGGAATGGCTTTCCCATGTATAATGAGGTACAGCAGGACCTCACTAAGCGTGGGAGTTCAGTTCCCACGATTACTGCAGGTAACGAAACTGTGTATAATGAGGTCCTCCTGTGCCTGTATTTACCCAAAATACTCAAATTCAAGATGAACCACGGCCCCCAATATTTAAGAGGAAAGAACTGGGGTGGGGAGGAAACCTTGTCTTGGATTTGGGCAAATATGATACCATCACCAGATGGGAGGGGCTAGTGTACAAGTGTAAAGAGTGGTCAAAAGAAACTTGCTTGATAGAAGCAGTCTGGGGATGAGACAGAAGCCCTGTTCAGACATTTAAAGAAGAGGGACATTGACCTCATGTACAGCATTCCTGAGTGCACCTGGAAGTCCCACCCCCGACCCTGGTGCTGTGGGCCCAGAAGCGTCACCCTCCCTATGCTCTTCACACTGACAGTATTTGTCTGGAAAGGTAAGTGGTGTAAGCAAGATGGCACCCATTTCCGTGATCGGAGGGCCCAGCCTTCATGGAAAGAGATGCCACCAGCAGCGCCATCACATTTGTGCCACTTGCCTCTTTAGACACATGTGACAACTGTGAAGAATTATGGGGAGAGTAAGACTTCTGGGCACATCAGCGCTGGGGGTGGGGCTTCCAGCAGCACTCTGGGACACTGTACACAAGTGCAGCATCTTTTTTCTTTACGTGTTTGAACAGGGTGAGTTGCTCAACTTGTATATTTGCTAATAAACCAAAGTTTGAAAAATTTGGTTTATTTACCAATAAGTCAAGGTCTCCAGTGAGGCAGTGAGGCTTGTGTCTTCACAAGCCTTCAGTGAACTCTCTTCTGCAGGAAACCACAGAGTTCCAACTGCCTTTTGATCGTCTCACCGTTTGGAGAAGTAGGGAGCAATGTAACAATTTGAAGACCATGCCCATCACTTCTGACATCGCACACCATGCAAAATGTCATTTTCCATTTTAAAAATGGGAAAAGGCAACCTTGACATTTGAAAAAAAAAATTAAAAAACTTTTGCTCTTGTGTTTTTAGCCCTGGACTCCTGATGCACAAGACCCTCTGCGTTATTTAAAAAATGAAGCTACCGAGGAAACCTCACCGGACAACAGTAGGGAACAGTTCTGCAGAATATACGTATGACGTAGAGAAAGAACCAGCAATGACAAACTTTCCAATGATAGCCAACACTGTTACGGCCACTGGCAAATCTGAAAAGAAAAGTCAGATTCTGGTTTAAAGAAACTCCAGGAAAGAAGAACTAGGAAATAGAATAGAATAAAATTTGATCCATCCAACTGCCTACCAGAAATAGAAATTCCCTATTTACAAAAGGGCCACAAACATTCATTAAGGAATCAAAGTTTTTGCGAGGTCGAAAAGGATGCAGTTCATGGAAGAAGTGTTCTCGGGCAAGCTTCCAGGAGACAGAGGTGGGGATTGGGCAAAAAAAGCTATTACCATGTTTGTTTGCTTTGTTCCAAACTTTACTCATAAAAACACTGGCAATGACCTCTTAAGGTGAATCATCATTATTTTATAGCTGTTTCCCTCATAGAACCAACTAAAGGTATATTCAGAAACAACTCCATTTTCTCCTTCTCCTTCCCCTCCCTTTTCCTTTCAGAGTCTACCGCCCCACACACTCTACCAGATCTCCACTGGGACAAACTTCTTAACAACAAAACGTAAAATATTACTAGCTACAACACCCCACATCGCTCCCCTTTAAAAACACCAGAATTGAATTAATCTAAAATTCAGTGCCAAAGTCTTGAGGTCTTTTAAGTGGTCTCCTGTCACGCACACTTCTCCCAGGTCTTGGGTTCTCTGGTACAAGAGCTTTAGTGATGGGTTGTTGTTGTTTTTCTGGTGCCAACAATTGTCCATCACTTTCATCAGCCTCCTCTGTGAAGTCAAAACTGGAGATAGAACAAATTCCTCTCCAGTTCCTCTCTTCATATCAGACTCCCTTCCCTCATTGTATGCAGGCTGGAAAGTCTCAAACTGTTCCATTTCTTTCCATTATCCAGTATGACAGAATCTCCTCAGATTTTGATAATTTGTTTCAGTCCAGAATATCAGGAACATCCCTTTCTCACTTTCTAAGGCAGCCGTATTTGAACAAAGTCACAAACTTGAAATGTTCGCTGTTTTGCACCCCATTTCTGATTCACATAGAATTTGTATTTTTTTGCTTCTCCCTTACCCGATCATGGATCTCTGAATCCTCAAAGTGAGATGGCATAAAAAGCCCTATCAGTTGTTGCCACTATGTAAATTTGATGGTAGCTTTGTGTCCTCTCAGCAGTTCAAAAGTGGTTTTCCTGTAGTAGCATGGGCGTAGCAACCATTATATGAGAGGGTGCAAATGTCCCTGGGCCCAGAGGGTCAAGGGGCCCACAAGGGCCCTGCCACCCTGCCTCTGTGCACCCATGAGCTGCCTGCCACCATTTCCCTGGTGGTGGCGGGCTTCTCCCCACCCCCTCCGGCTGGTGCAGCGGCTTCTCTCATGCCAGCACACGGGCCTCCCCATTGAGTAGGGAGTGTATCACGTGCCATGACGTCACGGCACACAATGCTGTCCCTACTCGATGGGGAGGCCTGTGTGCAGGCAAGAGAATCCGGCGCACCAGCTGCAGCCACAAATAGAGAAAGAAGCGTGGCAGGGCAGGGCTGGAAAATAGGGAGCATGGCTTTGGCGCTGGGATGCACAGGGATCCCCCAAAACAACTTTGTCCCTAGCTGCTTGGAGTCTTCCTACACCACCGTGTAGTAGAATGAGGAGTAGTTTGATAAGTAAATGAAGTTTCATGGATTGCCTCTTTCCTTGTTTTTGCGAAGTAGCTAGTTGTAAAATTTCTTTCACTAATCTGTTCATTCTTTCCACTAAGCCATTCCCTTGAGCAGTGTTCCCTCTAACAGAGATTCCCAGATGTTGTTGACTACAACTCCCATAATCCCCAAGCATAAGCAACTGCAACTAGGGATTCTGGGAGTTGTAGTCAACAACATCTGGGAATCCCTGTTAGAGAAAACACTGCCCTTGAGAATGGTACAAGGAAAGAGTCTTGTGTTTTATCCCATAGTTATGCAAGTATTGCTCCATTTCAAAGAAGGTAAACTGAGCCCCATTTTCAGTCACTAGTTCTTCAGGAAGACCCTCTCTCTCAAAAACTGCAGCCATGAACAGGATCGCCTTATTTGTAGTAATGTTGTGAGCAAATAAAACTTCTGGCCACCTGGAATCAACCCCATGATAAATCTCTCTTTTGTGGGTTGGTTATCAAAATGCCCCATTATATCCAGATCACCAGGGACCACTGGGATATTCTACTGGGGTCAAGGAGATGGTAGAAGTCTTCTGCAAGTTGTCATGGACAGCACAAGGCATACAGTGTCTGATCAGGTTTTCAATGTGTTTGTCCATACCTAGCCACCAAAAACCTTCTCTGATTCACCAAAGTGGGCACTTTTGATCCAGGTGATCTTCATGGGCAATTTTGATCACTTTTGCTCATAAGGAGGTTGGCACTACCCAACCATCAGTCCTCAGCACCAGCTCACTGAGAAGAGACAGTTCACTTGCTATGTACACGTTTGGTTGAAGATGTTCAAGTACCCTGTTTTTGCATGGCCAGCTGTTAGTTATGTAAGGTTTAAGTCCAGTAAGCACTTGATTAGCACTGAGGGCCTCTTTCCATTCAGAAGACATGATCACTTCATGAGTGGATGAAGCTATTTGCACAATTACTACTCCTTCATCCTCATCTTCAGGGATCTCCTCTTGGCCTGGAAGTGGAAGTCCTCCTCCTAAGTAAGCAGCATTTCATTGATACTGGGTAATCGATGACAATCCACTACCATGTTGGAGTTCACATCTCTTAAATCTATGCCCACTCGAAGTGTGTATCATTTTATTTCCACACAAGAACAATGGGAAAGACCCATTCTGATGAATCAACAGGCTCTAACATGTCAGCATGCTGTAGTCTTAAGAGCTCCTCTAAGTGGTGGGTACAAGGCCAATTCATCACTTTGGGTTGCACAGGTATTGCATTTGCCCTCATCTGAATTTTATGTTTGAAATGTATGGCAGTGCCAAGAGTATCAAGAAAAACTTCCAAGGAATCAACAATCATTAGCAGCATATGGATTCTCCATCATCTCTAATATGGGTTCCATGCTGTTTGGATCTAGCACTATCTATAGACCTTTCTGATATTTCCACCTCAATATTGAGACTCCTTTTTGTCACACACACACACACACACACACACACACACACACACACACACTTGAAAAACGATCTCCCAAATTCATGATGGGACACTTTCTCTTCATTGTGGTCTCCTAAGTATCCCTCTTGCCTGCCCTACAAAAAAAATTGTCTTTTGGAGCACTCAGACTAAATTTCCAAATCCCCTTCATCACCCAAATATTTGTTTCTCTCAAGTCACCAGGATCTCAGCAGCAGAGGCCAGTGTGCAAGTGCACAAATGCCCCTCCCAGTATCCACTGTGGGTCCACACTCAATCAGTTGACCCCAAAGCAACCTTTTGGGCTTGGTCTATAAGAGCATGAGCAATGCCTCTCAGTACAAGTTTCCTCATCCCTGCTTGATATCTCCAGGATCTGCTGTTGTTCCAACAAGCAGACACCAAAAATGCCTCTTTGGGGATGAAAGGGAACAATTCACTTCCATTCCAGCAGCCACTTGATTGTTATTTTTGATGTATTTAATTCACTTATACCCCACTTTCAAGTTAAAAAACAAATCAAAGCAACTTGCTACACATGAGTAAGCATAAGCCAATAAAATCATAAAACAACATAGCAGCAAATCAAACATGAACAGCAGCAATCTAAGAAGATAAAACCTTTTCAAACAGTGGAATTAACAGCTTTCTGGAACACCCAAGTCATCACCAACTGTCCACAATTGCAGTGCATGAACTGCTTGACTGATTGTGTGTTTTAAAGCTCCTCCAAATGTGGTATTTTGTAGGGCTGTGCAGTCCTGTCAGTCCAACATGTTGGGGGTTGTAATTTTTTATCCCCAGGTTAATTAGCAGAGCACTAAAGAATCTACCCACTCATTACAGAGTAGAATGCAGAGTTTAGTTGTTGCAGCTACTTAGAGAAGACACATGGTGATTCTTGTAGAACTAAATAAGTATTTATTGGTGAAGTACACTGTGGATAGGAAAGACCTAATCCTAATCTATAGAACTACATAATGAATAGGTAGAAGAGAGATGTCTCCATCTGTTCTCTATGAGGAAAAGGAGGGAATCTGATCCTCAACAGGAAATACCTGAAGAGTCATATCAGGGGTCATAGAGTAGAGACAGTTAGGGAGACCCTTACTCACAATCTCTACTCCCAATGCCCTTAGTGGTCATTAGGATAGTTGGCGCAAAAGGTCGATGCACTGGAACTTCATCTCCAACACAAGCAGCATGTTGGGCTCAATATGCCCACTATCAGGCATGGTCAGACCGAGTTCAGACACAAGAGCAGGGAGTTTCAACAGCCGGAGCCCCTGACTGAGTTTCCCACTGCTCAGGTCTGAACTCTAGAAGTCCAGTGTTCCTGTTGGAACCAAGTTAAACGTCCAGCATAGTTTCTCTCAGCAGAGAGGCACTGCCCTGGTCACCTGACCAGGGCGTGGCAGGAATGTCAGGTAATGTTGGGGTTTTGATCCAAGACAGCACAACCCGGCAATCTTGAGGGGCCATGTCATTGTGGGTCCTCCCTCTGTTGGATCGGATCTGACATTTTTTCTGGTCCACAGGTCTTGTATTTTGTATTTTAGCATCTTTAAGCAGTGGTATTATTGGCCTTATCTAGGGGTTCTCAAACTGGGGTTCCAAGATGTTGTTGGGCTACATTATCCCCAGCCACAATGGCCTCTCTTTGTGGTCTGAGGAACAGCTTGAGGACCTCTGTTTCTTGTGGGTCTTTAAAATGTGTTTTAAGAGGAGGAGGAGGAGGAGGAGGAGGAGGAAGAAGAAGAAGAAGAAGAAGAAGAAGAAGAAGAAGAAGAAGAAGAAGAAGAAGAAGAAGAAGAAGAAGAAGAAGAAGAAGGGAATAAGAGGAGGAGATGTTTTTAAAGTGGGATTTTTAAAAATCTATCAATTCATTAGCTAAAAATATAATAGAATGGGGACATTGATCAACTGTGCAGGTAGCCAAGGAGATTGTCTGGAGGCAGGATATGGCAAAGCCAGGATTTCTCCAACAGTAGGTTTGCCAAATATATAAACATCTGATACACACCACCACCACCCAAATTGTCCGGCCCGACACTGAACACAGAGTGTCTGCCACACAGAGATAGCTGGCCCACAATGTGACTTAAAGCAGAGTCCACACTGGGCAATCATTCGTGTGCGCCAGCCAGCCATTTGTGCTTCTGCTGATTGAGCTTTTACCTTTCGGAACGACCGTGATGAGGAGGCAGACAGTTCCACCCAGGAGAAGGCAGGAAGCCTGGCATTTCTTCCTCCCAATCCACTGGAGCAGGAAGATGCAGCCGAAGCGAGCTGGGATCTCAACAGCCCCAAAGATCAGCTGTGTCAGGTAGATATTCAGGCCAAAACTGCCCACGTTAAGGCTTAATCCATAGAATACCAGACTGTTGGCCAACCTGAAAAGCATATTGGTGCTTAGACATAGCATGAACTTTAGCCTGTACATGTAGGCAACATGTAGCTTGCAAACGGCATACACAGACTGCTCCCCACAGTACATCTTTGCTGCGCTTAATAGACTCCTGGATATTTATTGTTTGGAATATTTTTTAAAAGTTTCTCGTCCTCCTGGGTGCAGAGCTAGTTTTGGAAATGGAACCAAAAAGATGCAACATTTCTGTAAGATTCTATACCCACTATGAAAGGCCGGGGTATTTCTTGTCAGGTTTTCTTACACAGAGTCAAGATCCTTGGTTCATCAAGCCCAGTACGGTCTCTACTGTGACAGTCCAGTATCTCAGACTGAGATCTTTCCCAGCAGTACTGTCTAATCCTCTAACTGGAGATGTTGCATGAACAGCAGATGCTCTACTGCTGCTCTTAAAAAGTAACATATGAAGACTTACCAGATCGACAAGGTGACACAAGTCACTTTCCCTAAGTGGGGATTTCTGAAGAGCTCCAGAATACTTCCAGACTTGGCCTTCTTTTCGGGTTTCAGCTTTTACAAGAAATGAGAGAAAATACATATACCGAGGGAGAATTTTTTTTTAAAAAAAATAGATTTCTTCTTCGCCCCATCGCCCATTGAGATCTCCTGGAGAGGTATGTCTACAGTTGCCATATTTAAGTTTTCCAAATTTGGGTGGCCTAATTTGCATATTATGCTACAACTAATTTGCGTGTTTGTTTGTTTGTTTGACACTTTCCCCTCCTTCTCTGCCCTCCCATGTAATCGGCTCTAGAGCAAAATCCAGGCAATCTGGGCAGCAAATTTGAAATCCGTGTAACTCCAGGTGGAATTTAGCAGCCGGGTGGAGGAGCCAAAATCCAGGGACTACCCTCAATTCCAGAGGACATGGCAACCCTACCACCAGCTCATCTGGTGGCTACTTGGGGATGGGCCTTCTCCGTTGCTGCCCCTGGGGTTTGGAATGCATTCCCTGTTGAGATCAAAGCCACCCCATCTCTGGCAACCTTTTAAAAACCACCAAAGACATATTTGTTCACCCAGGCTTTTAATTAGATTTATAGTTTTAATACTTTTAATGTTGGGTTTTTAATTATTTCAATATTAATGATTTTAATGTTTATGTGGATTTAATTCTAAACCGCCCAGAGACACAAGTTTCGAGCAGCATAGAAATATGTTCAATAAAATAAAATAAATATCCAAGAAAATTCAATTGCAACCTCTAGCTTTCTCTGCATCCCATCTCATCCTTACCCCCATGTATGCTGGGCTCCCTAAACCACCTACAGTCAGACAGAGTAGAGTCATGCTCCCCTTGCATGCTATTCTTTTGCTGAAAAGCAGTAAATAAATATTCATTGTATTCATATACACCGATCGTGAGCGAGAAGAGTGACTTCTAAGACATGTGGAGCCCTGTCGGACTTCATCACTAATGATGAACAAGAACTGCCATTTCTGCCTGGCTTACCTGCAGTTCCTGACTGTCCCATGAGGATAGCCCCACCTTGTTTAGGAGGACTTTAGGGGTGACCACCATGAAAGCTGGTCTTGCGGTAGCAAGCATGACTTGTCCCTTTAGCTAAGCAGGGTCCACCCTGGCTGCATATGAATGGGAGACTTGATGTGTGAGCACTGTAAGATATTGTAAGATTATAGATATTGTAAGACTCTGGAATGCTCTCCTGGTGGCTATTCACTCCTCTGTCTCCATCACAGTTTTTAGAAAGCATGTTAAATCTTGGCTTTTTACCCAGGCCTTTATATGATTGTCTCTAGTGCTGCTTCTTTGTATTTTGTACAGTTTTTACGCTTGCATTTTAAATCTTTTTAGTCAGATTTGTTTTATATTTTAGCTTAATATTTTAATTGTGTCTTTTTTATAGTCTTTAATTTTTGTGTAAACCACTTTAGGATTATTTTAATGAAAGGCGGTATACAAATTTAACAATAAAATAAATAAAATTATACCCTTAAGGGGTGCAGCTGCTCTGGGAAGAGCAGAAGGTTCCAAGTTCCCTCCCCTGGCAGCATCTCCAAGATAGGGCTGAAAGCGACTCCTGCCTGCAACCTTGGAGAGGCCGCTGCCAGTCTGTGTAGACAATACTGAGCAAGATGGACCAAGAGTCGACGCAGTATATGGCAGCTTCCTATATTCCTATGAGAGGCAGGCATCACTTAACGAGATATAGGAAGTTCTAAGGCAGGAGTAAGCTACAACTGTGCAGGTTTATTGTATTTACTGGGTTTGGGCTGAAAGTAGGTTGCCAGCCAACCAGCAGAGCAATTGCTTGTTGCTGTTTTATTTATGGGGCAGTTCCCAGGAAAGCAAGAAGCAAGTTTAATGTTTTGTTTCCCCCCACCCCTCAGCATTTTTGTTTGAAAACAGAAATATACCTTAAGTCAAGAGATCTCAACCTTCAGCTTCTGTAGCTGGGGAAGGTGAGAGTTGTAGTCCAACAACATTTGGGGGTCCACAGTTCAGAACCCCTGACCTAAGGTGAATAAATAATATTTGCCCTGATCTCTGGCCCCAAGCACCAGTACCCACCGGGCTCCCACCTAGACTTGCCAAAAACCACTGCACTCTCCACCCTCTGAATCCACCCCCAAGGCACTGCCCATATGCTGGAACTGTTGGTGTCATAAACTGGCGACTCTAGCACAAGATTCACAAGCAAGTAAGCAAAGCAAATACATATGCTTGTGCATCTGTAAACCTAGGAATTCTTATCCAGTCTCCCCTCGCTAGAATGTTCAGAATAGGCCCAGTGTGCTCCCACCCAAGATCCCTTTTTAGCATACATAGATCCTGTGCAGTCATCTTGTATGGAGGAATATAAATCCCAGCCCTCCTCATTCACCTGGTCTAACAGTTTCAGGGGGATGATCCTTTTGTTCACAGAGGCTGCCTTCTGAAGGAGCTTTTTGGCTTCCTCCACTTTCCCTCTGGTCACAAGCCACCGTGCAGATTCAGGAAGAAGCCTGAGAAGGATTTGAATGTGCCAACAAAATTAAGGACTTTAGCATTGCATATATTAGCAAAAAACAAAATAAAACACACACACACACACAAAGGGGTCCCAGTCCAGCTTGTGCTAGATTATTCTATGGCTGCTTTCATAATCAATAGTCCTATAAAAAGAGTTATCAAGTTCCTCCACCCATTTTGTTACTGATCAGATAAATCTGTACTAATGTTATGCATGTATATTGTAACAATCAAGCTAGCTCAGCTGTTAACACTGGGACTAAGCAGTCCCAGTGCAGTACCCTGAGACTCTGCACAGGCACTGCCAGTCATATTCGACTAGATAGACTCAGCAAAAGGCAGCTTCAGTTGTTGTTTTTTAAAGAAAAAGAAAAAAAAGATTATGGTTAAAAAATGGCTAGCCTCCTTCAACCTTAAAATGGATGTTCAAATGCTTCATATTAGACAGGACACAAAAGGTAGAGATGTCAGCAATACTCATATTTCCTGGCCCCAAAATGTGAACTTGGGGGCAATGTTCATAATGCTCAACCCAAATTAGGAAACCTGTAACCAGGTTCACTTTCAAAATGAATGCAGTCATTCACACAAACACATGTGAATGACATCTGAATACAGGTACAACATAATGTCTGAAAAGGGCTGTTGCTTTCTTGATTGTCTCTAGGTAAAGGGCAGAATCAGACTATCCCAATATTTGCCACTTGGGGAAGCCTAATTGCCCACTATACAGCCTGTCACATTTCAATCCACTAACTCACCATAAGTAAAAAAAGAGGCAAAAGATGGGGGCAGATCCAGCCACCTGCAACAGTCTCCAGTTGCGAATGCCGTAAGCTAAGCCAGCCAGGATCATCTGCCCCACAGCAAAGCCCAGGTGGTTGACAATCACTGCACGTGCACGATAGGCAACCCCGACCCACTCGGTACCTAGACATCATTCAAAGATATTGGGAGAATTTTACAGCTCAAATGAATACACAGTGAAAGCAGGGAAATGAGAGCTTAATATTTGAAAAGCAATTTCAGAACATCAGAAGGACACAGATGGAAGGAGGTGTGCATTTCCACATGCAAATCTTAACTGTGTGAATTCTTCCCCATCCAACACAACCCTACTGGGAGCACATGGAAAATACCAGTTTGGGATAAAACTCACATCTTGGCACTAAAATGCAAAGCATCTGTGTACATATACTGAATACTCATTCACTCACACACATTCAGGGAAAGTTGAAATGCATATTATACTACAACAACAAATATTTATATACTGCTTTTCAACAAACGTTTCCAAAGCACTTTACATAGAGAATTAATTATATAAGAGGGCTCCCTGTCCCCAAAGGGCTCACAACCTAAAAAGAAACATAAGATAGTCACCAGCAACAGCCACTGGAGGTCCTGTGCTGGGATTGGATAGGGCCAGTTACTCTCTCCATGCTAAATAAAGATAATCACCAGGTCAAAAAGGTGCCTCTTTGCCCGGTTAGCAAGGGGTTATTATACACATTGGGGTCTAGTGGCTGGAGTATTAGACTGGAGACTGGGGTTCAGATCCCTTCTTAGCCATGAAGTCACTTTTGCTTACAACTCCCCGGGAAAGCTGAGAGCAGAAAAATGTACACTGGTCAAGCACCAAGTACAATGTAAGCCTAGGCTCCAAGGGTCCCTGTCGGCCAGAGAGAATCCCAGTTTTCTGGAATCTGCCCCTGGGAAGTCATTCTCCCTGTTTTTGCTTCTCAGGTTGCAAAATTCTTCCTGGAAAAGGATTTGAAATTCTTGTTCAATTTTTTGTGGTCATGCGGATTTCTAGAGTTGACATTCACATCAATGGATGCAAAACAGAAAGAGAGCATGCTGCTGTATGGCACAGGTCAGAAAGATAACTAGTCAGACTAATAAAACAACACATCTAAATGCATTCTAAATCTATGATGTCCTTCAGGCAGCATAGGCACTATTTATATACCTCTTTCCTTTCCCTTTTTTTTGTTTTGTTCTGGTGCTAAAATAGTTCATTATGCTGCTGTTGAAAAAATATTTTTGTAAAATCAGATTTCTACCCTGCCTTTCCTGATCAAGGCAGCTTTAAACAAATTGTTCTAGTAAGAACTAATCAACTGTCTCTACATCTGGACTCAATTTGGTGCAAATCGAGGTCCACAAGTTAGATCTCTTGCGCCTCAAATGTTCATGTGTCTGTCATCTTGGATCGGGCCGGATGTCATCATTACAAACTGCACCACTGAGGTGTGTCGGTGTTTTACTCACTACAGCTGTTCCAAATTTGATTCAAATCAGTTAAACAGTCCCCAAGTTAGTGTACTTGCACCTCAAAAGTTTACGCATCCGCCATCTTGGATCAGGGTGGGTGACATCAGCACAAACTACGCCATTGAGGTGTCCCTACAACTGTACCCAGTTTGGTTCATATTGGTCCAGGCGTTGCAAAGTTGATGGGGGTGGGGGAACTACACAGACACACACACAGAATGCTGGGTGATTTCATAAGCCTACTGGAAAGCAGGCTAAAAGGGGAGGAAAGGCAGTTTTAGAGAAATAAATGTTTGAGCACCAATTGTTTTGCTTTTTTTCCCTTTCAAAAATTTAGCTTTCCATATCAAAAATGAAACGTACATAGAAAACAGAGTGTACACTCCAGAACTCCAGGACAAATTCTGGAACTTTCTGACATGGCCCTGGTGATCTTCAAATGTGGCTCTCTGGGCACCAGTGGGATAATTGCTCCCTGTGCAGCCTTCTCACCTTGCTGTTTATATAGCTACTGAGTTCATCATGTGTCAGTTCTTATTCAAATCAACAAATTGCCGAAGTCTCTTGAGAGAAACCAGCTGGGGTGATGGGGGGCGGGGGGGAGGGGTTGGAACCCTCCCCACCCATCCTCCTCTGCTGCTGCTTCTTCTCGCCTTTAGTTTGATCTTTTCCATGTCTCCCTATATACCTCTTTTCAACACACAAAAGTGTGTGCAGTGCACAGCATGTAGCGGGTGGGATCCAGTCTTTGGCAATGTGCAATGATGTGGGGGGGGGGTGCGCCTTGGGCAGTCAGTAATCCTTGGTATAAGAACTGGTTGTTGGAAGTGTATCCCTATTTTAATCTGCAAAATGTTGGTTCATTTGCTTTGGTAATCTGGAATAATAATAATGCTTTGCCTAAAACTTCGTTACCCGCTTTCCATTTGTGGCATGCTTGTAGTCAGAACTCTAGCCGGATTCAGACGTTATGCTGGACGAGTTACAGATGTCGGTACGCTCATGCATGTGTGTTTGTGTGAATAACTGTACCTGTGTTCCTTTTAAAAGTGGTTCTGGACACAGGCCCTTCAAATGCATGGTACAGATAGGAAGTGTACTTTAGTGTACTTCTGTACCTGCGTTCAGCATAAGAGGCGAATGGCTGTACCTGTGTATAATATGTGGACTAGTACATTCCAAATAATATAGCCAAATAATACGTGGACTAGCACACTCCAGAGTGGATTTGAATTAAAAGCCATGTGTGTAAAGCCTCCTGGAGGCCTTCTGGGCTTGCCTTTTAGAGACAGCATCAGTGTTGCCTTTTAAGAGTGCTGCTGCCAGGATGTGCCCGGACAGAGTCCCAGTACTTTTTCCCCTCCAGAGTCTCAGCAGGGACACAAAGCCCTGAGGTTTCCAAATGGAAATCATCTGCTGCGCTTGCTATTCCAAAAGTTTGTTACGTAACTGAATATCTGACTACAACAGATTTTATGACTATTCTTCCTGCCTTCTGTTACAAGGAGTATCCTCCAGCTTTTGCGGCTGACAATCCAGGCTTCTCTTCTGGGTGAACAGCCCCACCACCATTGAGAGGCCTGTAACGGGCCAAAAATGGCTGGGCCATGACCCTGGCCACGCAAATGGCCATTGGGCATGTGCAGTGGCCTGCAAAATGGCCACCAACACTACAAAGAGACCCATAACAGGCCAGAAACTAATGTGGGGGAGACCGATGGGGAAGGGCAGGCACCCCCATCGCCACGGCAGCACCCCTGGAACCCGGCAATGGTGGCAAGTCCGCCTTTTTCTGTCCCCACCCCCAAGCTGGGCCTGAAACATTTCGGACTAGAGCTGGACCAGGACCAGCTCTAGTGTGCACAGAACCGAACTGGAGAGGAGAGCTGGCCTTGTGGTAGCAAGCATGACTTGTCCACTTAGCTAAGCAGGGTCTGCCCTGGATACATATGAAAGGGAGACTTGATGTGTGAGCACTGCAAGATCTTCCCCTCAGGGAATGGAGCCGCTCTCTCTGGGAAGAGCATTTAGGTTCCAGGTTCCCTCCCTGGCAGCATCTCCAAGATAGGGCTGAGAGAGATTCCTGCCTGCAACCTTGGAGAAGCCGCAGCCAGTCTGTGAAGACAATACTGAGCTAGATGGACCAATGGTCTGACTCAGTATATGGCAGCTTCGTATGTTCCTTCCTATGTTCCTATGGACCGGACCCAGTTGGTTTGAGTCCAGTTCTACTCCAATTTACCCCTACTTACTGAGCAAAGAGACAAGTTTTAAAATGGCAATTCTCTTATATTTAGCAGGGGGAGAGCAACTGGCCCTATCCAACCCCAGCACAGCATCCCTCCAGTGGCTATTGCTCTACCTTATGTCTCTTTGATGTGAGCCCTTTGGGGACAGAAGACCATCTTATTTATAAATTAACTATTTTTCTATGTAAACCGCTTTCAGAACTTTGGTTGAAGAGTGGTATATAAATATCCATAGTAGTAGTACTCGAACCAAACCAGGTTTTGTGCACACCCCTGCCTCATGAGGTTCAAGCTCTGTTGGATGAGGAAACTATCCTCGACTTCTTGCAACAGAACCCCCTCAAATTATTGCATCTATCTAAGTGCAGTAGGAGTGGCACTTAGAGGCCACTGGAGTGGGCATGGCTATGAAGGATGGCTTGTGGCTATGGGGGCTATCATGCAAATACAGCCCAGGGCAATGCACAGGGCCCCAGCAAGCTGTGTCAGGGGCTGCCTGGCACCAACAGTGAAAAGGGCAGAGAGATGGAAACACCTCCCCTAATTTCACAAACTGACAAACTAAGAATATCAAACAAGATCTCATCCCCTGGACACTTTGTAAAGCTTGCATTTCAAAGACTTCCCAACAGGTGGAAGAAGGGTCTTACCTAGAGCAAGAGTGCTTATTGTGAGCCCCATCACACCGGCCCCCACGAGGAATCGGCAGGCAACATAGAGGTAGAAATGTGGGACAAAAGCGGCAGCCACACCAAACGCCCCTTCAATGAGCAGAGACAACAGAGTAATTGGTCGCCGACCGTACCTGAGCAGAAAATGCGATCTCTTTATTTCATGGGCTTTAATACTGCCCTTCAGCCACATTTGCAAGAGGTTTCACCACCTCTGCAGTGATTGCGAAGTTTTCCTCTTCTAATGCAAGGGCCAATGCCCTGCAAGCCTTCATAAAAAATCCTGGGGCTCTGGAATAGCTATTTTTTCCTATTGCTTTTGAGTGGTGGTGTTGTTTTTAATTTATTTGTTCTTATTGACTATGTGTGTATTCAGTGTAAACTGCCTTGCACTTATAATAATAGTCAAAGGTGATAATTAAATAAAATATAATTAAAATAAATATAGGCTACTTTGTAGCTGTAGGTATACTCCCAATCTCCTAATAGGGCCGCCTAGGACAGTTTTGTCCAGCCAGTCCTTCTAATCCTGTGATTGGCTGTGTGTGTGTGTGTGTGTGTGTGTGTGTGTGTGTGTGTGTGTGTGTGTGTGTGCGCGCACACACACACGTCCTGCTCCCCTCCTCCTCCCCCCTCCTGGTGCTGCCTCACAACCTCATAATCATAAGAACGTAGGAAGCTGCCTTATATCAAGTCAGACCCTTTTGTCCATCTAGCTCAGCATCGTCTACCCTGACTGGCAGCGGCTCTCCAAGGTTTCAGGCAGGAGTTTCTCCCAGCCCTACCTAGAGATGCTGCCAGGGCTTGAACCTGGGACCTTCTGCATGCAAAGCTCTGCCACTGAGCTACAGCCCCATTTCCCAATCAGGTGGGGCTGGTTCATCCGAGAAAGTGAAAGATTCTCTAAGTCTGATGCAGCAAACATAACACTCTTGTAGCTCTTTGAAAGGAGATACATCGTGGCATAACCTCCTCAATTTCCCAGGACAGTCTTCGGTCACAATTATTTAACAACAAATCATCAACACCCCCATCTGAAATTCCTGAACCCGAATGCATAAGCAAAGTCAATGCTATCCATTTGGGCCGTAAGTCCAGGGGCTTCTGTCCCACTAGAGGTGCTGACATACCCTTCCTAGCTCCCTTATGATTATTCTAACACCAGTTATCACTTTTGTGAATATTATACAAGATAAAAAAACCAGAAGGTTTTCCACGGCACTCCCTTGAGCCTATCCTTTTGCAGTCTACAAATGCAAGCGCCTTTGAGAACCCCACGGGGTGTGTGGAGTGAGGGGCGGGATGACAGTTTCATTGCTGCATCTGTGAAAGAATTGTGCTCTCAGAATCGTAGGACTACCGAGTTGGAAGGTCCCCTAGCCAAGCCCCTGCAAGTGCAGGCAGCTGCCACGTCACCCTTGGCCCTTCAGCCTCTCTTTGAAAACCCCTAGAGAAGGGGAGCCCACCACTGCCGAGGCCGATGGTTCCACTGCCAAACTGCAACTCTTTTAGGGAATTCATCCTTAATCTGTCAAGTAGCAGGCACTGGCAAATGAACCCTTCGGACCAGAGACAGCAAGCGTCGGCCATTGTGCTACACACTGTTCCAGGTGTGAAAGGGGTTTTTAGCCAAACCAGTCAGGGCCCTCTAAACTTCAGGAAGCTCTCTTTGGCTGTTTGTGGGCCCTCTTGCTTAAACAAAAACGGCCAGTTCTTTAAAAACCCTAAACACAAAGCATCGATCAATTGTCCGACAACATTCCCATAGATCCAGGCATTTATATTCCACTTGAAATTTCATCTCATTTTAGTTTTTGCTCTCATCTTTGGGTTAAATACCACCCAAAACATACCCCAAAGATTTTGGGTATCTTTGGGTTAGATACCACCCAACTCATCCATCCCCAGTAAGAACTCAAGAATACTGCCTCTTCTCAGGCTCCGCCATGCCCCAAGAGGAAAGGGGATTGCCCCATTCCTTGGGACCAAAGCTGTTTCCTGGTCCTCAGCTCTGAGCTGTTCACCTTCTCTTCCCATGGAATACTAAGAGTGCACCCACCTCCAGGAACCGATACCTCCTCCTTGGTGCCCTCCAGATCTATTACTCATCCAGTCGGTATCTCCGCCCCCCTCTTACCTGTCACTTAATGGACCAAAGACCAGAGCTCCAGCCAGAAGACCAGCCATGTAGATGGACTGCGAGATGTCAATTAAATCTTTCCTGTCACATACCAGGTCAAACTGAAGAAAAGGAAGGAAAGAAGACACGTTTATATGACAGGAAGCAGGGCAGTTCGACAGTCCTGTATTCAAGCTGATTACTAGCCTATCCCATACCAAGAGAAAAATAATGCAGTAAAATGTAATTATGACAAATATGAATACGACAAATATTTATATACTGCTTTTCAATAGAAGTTCCCAAAGAGGTTTACACAGATATATGCTATAGGATAATAAATAAATACATAAAGTGGTTCCCTGTCCCCAAAGGGCTCACAATCTAAAAAGAAATATAAGGCAGATATCAGCAACAGCCTCTGGAGGGATGCTGTGCTGGGGATGGATAGGGCCAGTTGCTCTCCCCCTACTCAATAAAGAGAACCACCACTTTTAAAAGGGGCCTCTTACTCAGCAGGGTAATTAACTTTGCAGGGTGATTAACTTTGAGGCATGGGTATTTCAAATTGTTCCATTCAAATTCCTGTCTTTGCACAGGAATGGTTCGTATTCCATTCATATGCAGGAAAGAGACATGAAGTTGCAATATCAGAACCCAACTTCTAAAAATGTCTGGCAAAACAAGAGTCAAAGGTTTTTGGGAACCCAGGGTTGCCAACTCATGATTTTAAGAACCCCTGGTCCATGGCCAGCAGATCCCAGGTGGTGGTGTGGAATACAACCCCCTCCCCCCGCCCTCTCTCACACACACACCATTTATATGTTTATTTTAATTTATTTTGTATTGATGTTTTGTATTTGATCTAAGATGATAATAGATTTTGAGTATATATCCTGCTCTTCTTCCAAGGAGCTCAGAGCAGTATATATGGTTATGCTGATCCTCACAAACAGGGGTGTAGCTATAATTGAGCGGATGGGTTCAAAGAACCCGGGCCACCAGCTCCTGAGGGCCTCCCAGTCCACCCTTCCCTATTTCCTTCATTATCTCCCTCACTCCAAGGGGCCGCCAGGGAGAGGGGCTCACACAGCCAATTTTTTGGCTCTTCCACTCAGCTGCTAAATTCCACCCGGATATTTACATGGATTTCACTCTGGATCCAGATCACCTGGGAGGGCAAAGAAGGCGGGAAACATATACTAGTCTGTCAAATAAATAAATGCAAGTTAGTTGCCACATAATTTGCATAATATGCAAATTAGGCCATCCAGATTTGGGAAACTTGAATATGGCAACCCTGTTAACGAGTCTCTTACCTACCAGGCTGCAACATATTCTGCAGCTTGTTCTGGGGCAGAGGAGTCAGGCTTCTCCAAACAAGGGCCTTTAAAAATAATTAATGCATACAATGAACATTTATATTCCGCTTTTCGACCAAAGTTCCCAAAGCGGTTTACATAGATATAAATAAATAGGCTCCCTGTCCCCAAAGGGCTCACAATCTAAGAAAAAAATATAAGATAGCCATCAGGAACAGCCACTGCAGGGATGCTGTGCTGGGGATGGATAGGGCCAGTTGCTCTCACCTTGTTAAATAAAGAGAACCGCCACTTTAAAATGGTGCCTCTTTTGCTAGGCTAGCAGGGGACCATGCTAAGGGACCATAATATACTATGACTATTGTCTGACATTTTGCTATAAAGTTTCAGACTGGTAGATGGGGGAGCAGGAAATTCATCCATGGCTTCACTCCAAGGACCCTATTTTCTTGCCAGACCCTTGATGACACCACTCTCTCATTCACAATAGCCAGAGCCATTAGCAGCTTTTCAGGTAGCATCCATCAGCCATTGCTTAACTCACAAAAGAACAGCCAGCTACTGGCTAATGACCTTCCACGATAAGCCAATATTCATGGAATATTGGAATATCATTAAATATTTCCATGAAAAGGGGTGCCTCTGCTGGTGAATGGGAATGAAGCAAAACTGAAGGCTGATGCACATTCTTGGCACAGAGAGCACTTTGATGTGCCAGAATTCCTGCTGCTATGTTTATCAGTAATAGATATTGTAAAGCTGGATTTAAAGTTAGTAAAGAACCTGATATGATTTCGAAGCTGCATCCGTCTCCAGACTTGAGAAACTATTTCAGTAGAGCAAAAAAGCAGCTTTCTCCTTTTTTCAACCCCCCCCCCCTGGCCTAGCCCTACCCTAGAGGTTCTCAAACTTGATCTTCATGTTTGAGCAAAACTCCCACCATGCCATGCTAGAAAGGCCATTGTGGCATGGGAATGATGAGAGTTGCAGTCCAACCACATCTTTACCCACAGTTGGGAACCACTGCTTTACATCGTCCTTATGTTTCCTTGTCAAGTTATTGCAACATATTACCCACCCAATGCACAAAAGCATTCCAAGAACAAACAAAATCCAAACCTGTGTGACCAATGATGGCTCTCTCTTTGAAGGATACACCCATCCATTATGGCACTTCTCAGTAGAATTTAGCCCGTATCGTACAATGTGGTGAAGATCCCGGTCCACTGGAGAGTACATAGAACATTCTTCAAAAGTCCCATCAGATTTTCTTGGAAGAGTCACGTTCAGCCGCTCTTCTTCAGTCAAGTTCAAGCCAACGCCATTGAACCAACTTGTGTTGCAATAATGGGGTTCCTGCATGACCATAAATAACTGCGAGAACATATGGAAGCCAATGCTAGGAGAGGACAGTGTGATTAACACCACTAACCAGCACTGAAACCATCCAAAATCATCAAGTACCTTGAGAATTTCCCCAGTGTTCGTCATTGTCGGTTTCTTTCCACCTTCTCCTCGGTCCCTACAACTTTTTGCCAACTGCCTTTTTCAGCTGCTCTCTGGAATTAATGTTTAATCCCAAAATAAACTCTGAAACTGCAGTTAGGGCAAGAAGGGACAGCAAGAAGAGACTAATATTCACGGGGATCTTTGTTAATACCATCCAACGCATGATGTGTTACATTTTCACAACCCTACTGTGTAACTTATTAATTGCCTTCCTACACCACGAGAGACAACAGCACTGGAGGTGAAAGAGCAGCAGATGAAGGCTAACCATTAGGAAAGTCCACAAGCTGTCAGAAGAAAAGGAACTCGTTTGGGGCCCAATTTTAATAAAGTTTGACAAGAGTGAGTTCTCACCCACAAGGAGAGAGCATATGCCACAGTAAGTTTTTGCAGTCTTTAAAAGCTTTTCTTGAATTGGCTGCAACAGACCAGCCTGGCTGGCCCACAGCAATTTTTAATACCTTGAAACACTGCAGAACTTGTTTCTGTGCCTTTTGAAGAACCTTGAGGGAAATGGAGTTCCTCTTAAGTGTGAGACCACTTAACATTTAACCAAGGAGGCTCCACATTACTCATTTGGAAATATAAAACATACCCGACTTGAGTAACACTACAGTTCAAGCTCCTGCATACCATGGAAGATCCAAGTTTAAACAGCATATTGATGTACATTCATTTCAACTGAGTGTCATCAGATTCAGTTGTCTGCAGTTCTCATTGTTCGAAGGGAAAGCTAGAGTTCTTTCAATCTGAAAGGCATACTGTCAGCTTTGAATACCAAGCAGAACGAATCTGTGAAAACTCTCTCAGATCATCATTTGGGTAGGGAGAAAAAGATGTGCTCAAGAAATATAAATCCCACAATCTTTCGATGTCAACACTAACAATTCACATGGGAAGGAATTTTAATCTACTATTAAAGATTCAATTATTTACGTCAATTGATAAAAGTATGCAGCCCTAAAACCCAATTACAGGAAATCCATTGGTTCTACTGTCAAATCTGGAAATGCAATCTTGTATACAGGAAGCTACATTTTATCCATTCGGACCATTGGTCCAATCTAGTCCAGTATTGATCACTGAGGTTCCCCTATGTGTCCCTACGACTGTACTCAATTTGGTTCATATTGGTCCAGGTATTGCAAAGTTGATAGGGTGGGGGACACACGGAGACACACACAGAATGCTGATGTCAGATGTGGGGGCCCAGCTAGCCACACTCCCGCGTCTGATGTCAGACATGGGGGTGTGGTCTCCCTTCCAAACGAGGCCATGTGGCCCCGTTTGGAACGGAGATTGGCCCACACTGCATTGGGAGAAGTTTTGAAAAGAGATTGGCCCGCACTGCATTCATGGGCCGAAGTGACTCTCCCTGCCTTAAAGGAGAGTCATTCCATCCACTCTGCCAACACAGTGTGGGCCGATCTCTCTCCTAAACGAGGATGTGCGGCCCTGTTTGGGAGATCGGTTGGCCCTACTGCGTTGGCAGCGAGACCAGGAGTGGCTCTCCCTGCCTTTAAGGCTGGGAGAATCACTCCAGCCACGCTGCCAATGCAGCGCAGGCCAATTTCAGCTCCAAACAGGGCCATGCAGCCCCGTTTGGGACCAAAATAATGCCCCTGCATCTGACATCAGATGCGGGGGTTATGTCTGGGGCCGTGCTTGTGGCCCCTGATTGGTGGTGGCCCGGATTCTTTGAAATCATTTGCCTAGTGGTGGCTCCGCCCCAGGGGTCTTTCTAGCCCTTCCTGGAGATGCTGCCAGGGATTGAACCTGGGACCTTCTGCATGCAAACAAGGAGCTCTACTGCTGAACTCTGGCCTCTCTCCTGGCCCCTAGTGGCATTGTCTAGTTTTAATATAGAAATTAGACTGTAAAAAAGGTTTTAATTGTGCACGCTATCCAATCATCTTTAGATGGATACATACATACATACATACAATGTGATCGTTCTCTCCAGGATTTGTGTTCTAAAACTCGGTGAACTGCTTTAGGTATTTTAAGGAGCAGCAATTTACTTCTTGAAAATATAAGCAGCCCCCAACAGCTCAGTCCCCGGAACAAACACAGCAGCCCACCTTGTGGCAATGGTCAATTTGTTTTTTATTGATTAAAAATTAGAGAAATACATGCAGTAAGATACAAAGAAAAAAAGGCTGAATATTTTACATCTTTCATTAAAATCTACAGTACATCAAAATTGTGCAGAGGTTCCCATTATATTAATACACCATAATCTTTAGAGTATTAACTAAGTTAAAAAAAATACCAACTGATTTCTAGGTTCAAGTTCAGAATTTACCCAAAATAAAAGTCCTCTGATCCATAAGGGTAAAAAGGTTAGAAATAATTTCTTACCAAAAAGGTCATTGGCACTTTTGAACCTCAAGAACAAAATAAAAAATCTAGCACTTTTAGTATTCCCAAGACAAAAGGAGAAAAAACACATTATGGACTACCAAGAGATATGTGCCTAGAAATCTAATGGCAAGGGTCGTTTGAGGATCAGTTTATCATTAAAAAAAACAAACCCAAACAAACTTAAACATCATGTGGAAGCTCTTGCCCACCAGGCCTGGGTCAGGCAGACAGGAAAAAATAAATAGATACTGAATCATTTCACTGGATGCTTGGGGTGTCCTAGTCCAGTGAGGAGTACAATGTATGCATGGCATGCAGGCAAAAGTTAATACTGTACCCAGAATAATTTGGTCTCCACTGCTGGAGACAAGGTAGGCAAATTGCATGGAAGGAGGGAGGTGCCTGGTATCTCAAGCTACGGTGGCGGCTTAAGCCCAGTTGCTCATATTTCCAGGGCTGGGATGATTTAAGAGACAGGCTCCACCCATCTTTCCACATCATCAAACATCATGGGGGTGGGACTCAAAACAAGCTCCGCCTAGTGACATGACATCACAGGCTCCAAAAGGTCTTCCTGGCTGAACAAAAGCAGGCAAGAGTTGTTGAAATTGTGTTCCCTGTGGAGCCTCCGAGGGCCACTCCTGTCGTCAGCATGGGGGCCCCACACCCCGGTCAGAGACCCCACCCAGAATAGTTGCCGAAGGACCGATCACTGCTGCACCTCCCATCAGATTTTTGGAAACGAATTCAGAACTACCTGGCTGCTTTCATGAGCATAGGCTGCAGCCAACAGGCACAACAAAGGAAACGTTTGGTGCTTTGAGGAGGGGGTGAAGCAGGGAGTGCTAAAGCGTCTAATGTGCACAGAGTCCAAATGGGATACTTATTTCACTCTGTGCCCCCTTCCCATCTCAGTCCTATCCCTCTCCTACTCAAGGCCTTCCCCTGACCCATTGTGCCTTCATTTTGCCTCCAACATTCTAGCCGTTTGGCTTGTGACCTATTAGGGGTTCTAGCCAATATTCAAACTACAGGCTTAAAGTAATAAAAACCATGCCCGCCCCACCCCCAAATTAGGAAGCTTCCATAACTGCTTGCAGAAGAAGTAGAACTATGGTAAGACAACTTCAAAGATAAAGATCCCAACCAAATGCAAGTCTCCCGGTTTCTCCCATGCCCACACTGGACTGGGGCACGCAGATGCTGCTGGCCAGCTCTTAAAATCGTGCTGAAGAGCTCAGGTGCAGGATGGAGGCTTGCCTCCTCCTGCCTTCTTGCTTCCCCTCCCCAGCGCAACCCTCTCCTTTGAAACAGAAAATCCAAGGTTAAAGCCATCACCTGCAGACACACGTTAACCAGGGTCTGCAAACCATCTGCAGAGCTTGGCCTGAGCGTTCACTCTGGTTAAGATTGGTGCCTTTGTAGTACTAAACGGAGGGGGGGGGTGGCAGCCTGAGGGTCTCCAGCTGTTGCACCACAACTCCCATCACCCCCCACTGCAGGAACCTGTGGCAGGGCATGGGAATTGTAGTCCAACAGCATCTGGAGAGCCTCCGGTTGGCCTCCCCTGTACTCAACCATGGTTAAACCCAGGATTGAGATAAAATGCACTCCCCCTCCCAAGTCTGTTGCCCCATTTTCAAGTAGGAAACTGGGGAAGAGGGCATTTTGCCATTATTTCAGGGGAGGGAAAAACCTACAAGAGATCTAGGTGGTGGGTGGGACACGCCTTACTGGTGCTGGCAGAAAGTCCTGGGACAGAGAAGGCCAAACAGAGGCTCCCCACTGTGGGCCTACATCTCCCACCATTCCTAGATGCAATGAATTGTAGCAGGGGGTGATGGGAGAGGAAATCCAGCAGCTGGAGAGCCCTGGGTTGACCACCCCTGTCCTGGAACTACAGCCAGGAAGAGTGAGTGAGTGAGTGAGTGGAGTGAGTGAGTGAGTGTGTCGCTATGGCCAAGAGGATCTCTGTTGCCCCCGAGAAGCAGCAGCAGAACAAAAAAACACCCAACACTTTCTTTTAAGAAGGGAAAGACAGAAATTGCTGCAGCCAACAGTAGACTAGTTCACACCATCATGAATAGTTTGAGAGCTGTACATGCTCCTGTTTTGAGATTGTGTCTGAGTAAGCAATGCGATCGGAGAGACCAGCAGTGAACATCTGCTAAGTGTCAGCTGGAGAGGAGGGCTCCATCCTACCCAGCAGCTGTACCGAGCGGTTTAACAAGGAAAAGCCCCCCAACCCATCTAACACTGAGCAGACTATCACTGTCAGTGCTGCCGGCGTTGTTGGGAGGATGCACAGCTCCCAAACTTGGTTAGGATGCTTGTCCTTCCCTATCGATGATCATGTGAACTAGCCTAGAAAGTCCTGAAAGTTTGGAGAATGTCACCTTGCCCAATCTCTCAGGCTAGGTTTGGTTCAGCCCTTAAGGCTGACACAGGGAGGAGGAATGGACACATACAGGGGAGGGGAGGGTGGAAGGGGAGGAAATACCCCAGTCCGCTCCCCTCGTTGTAGCCATGGTTAAGAGGTCAGCAGTGCTTTGTCTCCACGGGGTCACCCTGTGCACATCATACGGCTGCAGACAGCAATGAGAACTCAGTTCAATTGGATTTGGTATGTGAATCAATTACAGGCTGAATATGATTTCATTGTATCAAACACTTCAAAGCCAAGCTGTGATATACAAAAAGGCCCACTGTGTGTGTTTGTGTGTGTGTTGGGGGCGGGGGGGACAGCAATGTAGGAAAAAGGGAATCAATGCCATTTTATTCACATATTGCATTACAAGTGTTTCTTTTTTCAAACTAAAAAGTATAATTTATATGTAGAAATTCAAAAAAATGAAAAACCCACCACATACACATTTTTTTAAAAAATACACTAAACACAAGTTATATTGGTTTCAGTTACACCGTCTTGATCAAACTCGGATGCCTGGGCTGAGAGTATAAAAAAAACAATTTTGCAAATACCAAGCAGTTAGTGCAGCAGGAAGGACAACATTGTCCAGAGCTTGACCTTGCCAGGTAGGAATCTACTGGCAATCTTCTTTATTATTATTGCTGTAAAAATAGAACAGGGGTGATTCCATATGTACCAGTCTGCATGGAAGAAGAAAAAGAGGGCCAATGCATATTTGTCTTGAAAAACACCAATGAAATATTCTCGGAGAATAAAGCTGGAAGATACCTGCATCAGCGGAAACAAACAAACCAGAACCTAACACACACACACACACACACACACACACACACACACACACACACACACACACACACACTCCAGACTGCATGATTATTATCTATGTAGGAAGAATTTCTGGGTTTATGAATGGTTGCACATCCAATCATACACCTACCCTACAGAATAACCATGCCTAGCAAGCCTGCAAAGTTACCACCACGGCCACCACACCATCTCTACAGTCTACTTTCAAGGGCTCCCTTCTGCAAAATGGTTGTAGAAACATCCCTATCATGAAGAAGTCTGGAAATTATAGTCAGCTATCATGCTGAGATTTTATTGAGCTTACATATCCCTACAGAACTGCAATTCCCAGGATTCCATGGTTAGGACAGATGATGGTTTAAAGGGTGCCTCAAACCTGTTAAAAGATATATTGTAGACCTGCATTATATCTTTAATATAGATTAAAGGAAGACCCATTCTCACACATTGTTATCCATCAAAGGATTATACCCAGTAAGAAAGCATTGTGGGAATGGAGCAATACTGGAACACCAGAACTTCTGGAACTTTTTGGTTTCAGAATGTGTTTTCAAGAATAACTATTCCTAACCCCTACTTCTGCACTGCCCCATCTCTTTTACAGCAAGAGAGGCCCATCACACACTGTTAACAGATCCAATCCCAAATGGGAAAATGGGCATTGTGCACACAGACTAAAGAGAAAGAAAAAATGTTGTGCCATTCTAGAACAGGCCTGCTCAACTTTGCACCCCGCCACAGCTGTTTTTGGACTACAACTCCCATAATCCCCAGCCACAGTGGCCAATAGCCAGGGATTATGGGAGTTGTAGGCCAACATCTGCAGGAGGGCCGAAGTTGAGTTCTAGAAGGACCACCTGTATAGTTGCTTTCTGCGCCTCCTCCTTGCACCTAGTTCATCAGACCCTGGAAACATACTACAAAGCAGGTGTGGCATGCCACTGAAAGTGGGCGGAGTTTCAATCAAGTACACGTCTGGCGTGCTGCTCTAGAGCCATGCGAGGAAATTCCCCAAATGATATACTAACGAGCCAGGGGGCTTGCAAATGGCAAAACACACACCACAAACAAACCCATCGGTACAAATAGACCGATACAGATGATTTCCCAAGAGTTATGTTTTGCATTAAATGGGAAGTAAAAAAGTTAAGGCTAATCAGAGGGCAAGCCACTTATCTTTTGCCCTAATAAGTTCAATAAGATCCCTTAATGGTCACTAAACCAAGGATTTTCACTCTCCTCACAGTTAAGACTTCAGGAGGCTCCCAGAGCAATTCAGCCTGATTTCTGACATGCTAATAGGCTGGCATTGCTACAATTTTCCACCTGCATAGTTGGGTGGATCCAAACACCAAAGTAAGTCCTTTGAGTCTGGGCAGAATTATGCAGTCAAACAAAAGAGATTCAACCCAGAGCAAATGCACACACACACGCACACATACACACAAAACCTATCATGGCAGGATAGTTGTTGAGTAGTGGAACCCCTGTTTCGTACTCTCAGTAGTATTTCTATTTTTTGTTTTTAAATAGTTAAGGCAATAATAAACTACAAACATGCAGGCGATGAAGGGACGAAGGGTCTGAGATGAAGGAAATGTAGAAGCCACGTGCAAGTGGACGACAAGCCAACGGTCTCTAACCGGGGTGTGTGGGCGGGGGGTGGATGGCTGGGGGCTGGGCTGCTGCTGAGAGACACCGCGAGACTACTTGGGAAACAAATGAGGTTAAAGCTTCTAAGAAAGGGGGCCTGGAGTTTGGTTCTTTGGCAGTAGTGGTTTTGCTTGTAGGCCGGCAGAAGCATTCGGAAGCTGCTCCCACTGTAGGGGTCCATCGTCTTGGAGTGTCGTTTTAGTTGATGCTGAGCTGGGCAAAGCCAATGAGCTTGCTGTCGTCGGGGATATCCGAGCCTTCAACGCCGGATGCCTGGAGAACAGAGGAAAGGCACAACCATGATCAGGGAGCCACAGAGGGTGGCTTGGCTCGCTAGCCAGTCATTATTTGTGGTTGCCACCAACTTCTCTTCCCTCAGACTACTTCTTCTTCTAAACACACAGGAGGGCGGCTTAGGAGAGAAGGGGGAGATGGGAAGTAACAGGGGGAGCCCTTTCCTACTGCTCCGAAAGGAATCCTGCCATTTCTTCCCTTCTCAGAAATGGCAGTGGGAATGAGAACTCTGGGGAGAAGAGGTGTGTGGTGCTGGGTAGCCTGCTCACCCATAGGCTGGGGCACTCGCCACAGGTGACCTGCTGGCAAATGGGTTCACAGATACCTGGTTTGGATAACTTCATGGAGAAGAGGTCTATCAACTGCTACTAGTTGGAGGGCTATAGGCCACCTCCAGCCACAGAGGCAGGATGCCTCCGAATACCAGTTGCAGGGGAGCAACTGCAGGAGAGAGGGCATGCCCTCAACTCCAGCCTGTAGGCTCCCAGTGGCATCTGGTGGGCCACTGTGGGAAACAGGATGCTGGACTAGATGGGCCTGATCCAGCAGGGCTGTTCTTATGTTCTTAAGCCAAGAGAGCTCATTAGGTGGTTCTACAACTGCCCATTAGTTTCAGTGGATAACCCAAGTTCTAAAATCAGAACTACATTAGACCTATATCAATTATAAGATGACATAAAATTGTAAAATTACAACATACCATGCATCATTTTACAGCCCTCTGTAATGCATGTGCCCCCTTAGTTGTCTTTCCCTTAAAATTAAGGCCCCAAATGATGTCGCCTTTCCTCATAGGGACTTTGGCCCTTTTTGGTTGCCATTTCTCCAGGTGAGCAGAAGGGGAGTGTGCGTCTGGTCAACAGGAATGAATTCTCTCCACTTACATTGACATCTCAAAGAATCAGTACAAATGGACTGCTATGGTACGCAGACAGGTGGGCCTAGTCACTTTTGTGCAGTATTTGCAAGACTGTGCCAAGGCCAAGCTCAGTGACTGGAACAAGGCAAGCAAGAAGTGCATATTGTGGGATTCACTTGAATTGAGGGGATTTTTGGCTAATACTGAGAAAGATGACTTGGGACTCATGGAAATGTGCATGAGATGCATAGATCTGTAAGAACAGGGAAACGGTGTGTGTGTGTGTGTGTGTGTGTGTGTGTGTGTGTGTGTGTGTGTGTGTGTGCACACGCCAGAGCATGGACTTCCCACTCAGCAGCCATTGCAAGCCAAAGCAGGGCCATCTCTATGCTCTGTATTTGGAGCAATCCAGTTCCAAGTTTCTCTCTGCAATCATGAGGACTGCAGACCTGATAATAACATAGTAGCACATCAGACACCAACAGTGACAGGAGTGCAAAGTTTTCCATTTCAAAATTTTGTTTCAAGAGAATTAATTAGTAACATACAATACTAGACAAATGATGGCTACAATGCCAATTCAACTCAGGCCAGGCTTGCCACTTGGTCTTTATTTCAAAGAACCATTGCTCAATTAGGAATAAAATGTGGTTTCAAGTTAATAAGGAACACAATTTGTTCCTTTTTTGGTCTTGGGACTAATAAAGTACCGACGCATATGATATGTAATTTTATTACAGTCTTACAATGTGTTCATTATCTTGGAGCTCTTCAGGAGGAAAGCCTAAATTGGCCAGTTTCAAATGTGCAATTACTCTTTTTCACTATTCCCAACAAGCCATGAACGCCCCAAAGCTTCAGCCCACGTGCAGAAGGACCAAGATGAGTCTCTCATTGACCTCTATTATTACTACTATGATTGTGTGAACCAACCAATAAATACATCCCTTGTCCACTGATCACAGTCCAAGAATCACAGCACTAAATCCACACCCCAGGTGCCCTGAACAAGCTCAGAGCAGAAGCCCCTCACTCTGACACAGATTGGATTAATAAATAGGGGGGAAGGTGGGCAGCGGGTGGAACAGATAAATACCAGTTTGAAAGTGACAGATCGGTTCGTCTGAGGCTCCTCCACAATTTTTTGCAAGTTGGCAGCAACTGCAACGACACAGAAGGCAAAGGCACTCAAATGGGGGTGTATTTAAGCATTTTCATTCTGAACGAGTTGCCCCCAAAACATTGTACAAGAATGCACCAGGCTAAGGGGGCTGAGGTGAGGGTGGCTCGTCTCTCCTTGCCCTGGGAAGGAATAAGGCGGGGGGGGGGGTCTCAAACTCGAGTACAACTCCCATCATCTGGGAGGAGAGCTGGTCTTGTGGTAGCAAGCCACAAGGACATGACTTCTCCCCTTAGCTAAGCAGAGTCCACCCTGGTTGCAAATGAATGGGAGACTACATGTGTGAGTACTGTAAGATATTCCCCTCAGCAGGTGGAAACACTCTGGGAAGAACATCTAGGTTCCAAGTTCCCTCCCTGGCAGCATCTCCAAGATAGGGCTGGGAGAGAGACTCCTGCCTGCAACCTTGGAGAAGCCGCTGCCAGTCTGTGTAGACAATACTGAGCTAGATGGACCAATGGTCGGACTCAATATGTGGCAGCTTCCTATCCCCGGCCACAATTACCAAAGGCCATTGCGGTGGAGGATGATGTGAGTTGTAGCCCAACAACATCTGGGGACCCAGTTCTGAGAACCCCTGAAATAAGGCATCTTGTACCCATAGCCCAACAGAGGATCAAGGAGAAACTCAAATTTGACCGTGCGCCTCATTACCTATTACTAAGTCTCTGCCGTCCACAAGCCCAGCCGAGATGAGTTCTTGGGATACCCCATCAGCAGTATCTGGGAAGAGCAACATTAAGAGACTGTCACATTTCCATACAACTGGGCTGAGACAAGTTTAGGCTTTGCAGTACATAGGCACTGGCAATCTACTTTGAAGAAAGAGGTTCTCCGTCTCCTAATCCCAGATCACATGGGAGCAGTGGTGGGTGCTAATTTGGGAGGGTAAAGCACTCTGTACACGCTCCAAAAAGTCCAAACCCCAGCTCAGATTAAGCCCCAAGTAGAATGCATCTATGGTATTTTTCTGTAAACGTGACCAGCGCAAAAGCCTAAAACGAGAGAACTCAAGTCAATCAATCCATTATTCTCTTCATATGAAGCAGGCAGAGAGCAACTGGTCCTGTTCACAGCATCCCTTCAATGGCTACTGCTGGTGTCTTTGTTGCATTTTTAAAGATCCTGTCGTGTTTCTTTTTGGAATCCTTTGGAGACAGGGAATCCTCTTCTCACCACCCACCCTACCCCAGGGATGCCACTTCGATAATGTTTTTGCTGAAAAGCAGTATATAGATGGTAGGCATAGCAATAAGTGACAATTCTGTTCCTTATTAGCCCCCAGGTACAGGGCCAACTTGTTCTCAACTCCCACTAACCCCAAGCAAAATGGCCCACCTGCTAAAACCATCCGGCACACTAGCAGGCACACCTTCAGGCACTGCCGACAGCTGGGGGATTCCCGAGGTTTCATTCTCATGGCAACGAGGAGAAGCAACCTGCCCAGGCCTCTGTCCCTGTTGCCAGAACTGTGATCACACATGTCCCATTTTTAGGGAATGCATATTCAATCATGGCATTGCTCAAGTGTTTGCTAAATGCTTCCCCCAGCTATTAAAGACAAAGCCATGTGGACACAGGTCCATATTCACTACATGGTTCCCCAAATACATTCTATGGGAGGGGGTTGTAGCTCAATGGTGGAGCATCTGCTTTTGCACGCAGAAGGTCCCCGGTTCACTCCCTGGCAGCATCTCCAAGTAGGGCTGGGAAAGACGCCTGTCTGGAACCTTAGGAAGACACTGCCAGTCAGGGTAGACAATCCTGAGCTAGGAGGGCCAATGGTTTGACTCGATACAAGGCAGCTTCCTATGCTCCTACACTTCAAGGTCTTTCTCACCTCTTCCAGGGGTGAATTCAAACCGAATATCATTGAGTTCTTTCTTTGAATTCCTGTTGGAGTGGAAACACACTGTTAGGGTGGAAAGTCGTTAGATTCTAAGTGCCAAAAAAGAGTGGATATGTCTTTTAGCTGAAATGCAATTCCATTTTTATTCTTAGATTAAGAATAACCACCTGCATCAGCAGGTTAGATGCAGCCCACAAACCAATTTCATACACTCCTAGCAGCCTTAGTCCAAATTATAGTCAAGAAGCAGAAAAGATTTCTGTAATTTTGTCCGTAAGGAATAGAAAAATGTTTGACTTGAGATACAGTTCACACTTCACTCATACATCCCCCTCTTGAATTTCATATGCCCCATTAAAAACATATGCCACTGCAATGCCCAAATCGGTGACAGAGAAAATGTGGAAATATAGGAAGTATCTTGCAAAGGCTACAAATTAAAGAAGGGCTGGGAAGGAAGGGGGTTACAGGGCAAAATGGTGCCCTGCACTATTTTCAATAATCGGGTTGCACCAACTTGTTTGTATGCAAACATTCAGCACAAAATGAGTGCTCTGGATACCCCAAAACATCCCCTGAAAGTGCTCACCTTTTCCACTGCTTTTTCCAGTCTGTCTTCTGCTTGATATAGTCAGCAGTTTTTGTTTGTTTGTTTTAAAAGCCCACACTGATCCCAGCCAACAGGTGATTATATATTTGGTGTGATAAGGTCATGCGGACAGGAAGCCAGATTTGCCTATGTAACAATGTCACCAACTCAATTCTGAGTGAGGGCAGGAAGCACTGACCTGACTCTAAACGAGCATCAGTGTGGTACACATTTCCACCCTGTTTGCAGCCTCCTCAAAATAAGTCACCCAAAGGGTGGTTTCTGTGCACATCCCTTTTACAGAGGGTGAAGAGGTTTCACTGCAAGAAATGCCCTTACTCCATTTTGGCTGAGCCCTCTTCTGCAACTCGTACACAAGGCCCTCTTTTTCTTTTGTTTGCATTTAACCATTTTTGGCAGGCAACAAGACTGGGAATAAACATCTTTGGTAGCAAGTGTGGTCTCTACTACCATCCAGTTAAACTGCTAAAATTACAATAGAATCAGGCCTCGACAAGTCTTCTTTGGATCTAGGCACTCCTCCTTACTCCCTTTACAAGTATCCTTACAACAGAAATGGGGCTGCCTGGGGCAAAAAAGATTTTATTAGATAAATCTCACTCTGAATATCCTAGTCTGGGTGCCACGGTTAAATTTCTAGGCACCATGGCTCCCTGGCTCCTGGGATTTGTCAAGCCCTGCAATAGATGTTTAAAGGAATCCTCAGTCTGGCTGGACTCCTGGCCATGCAAGTTCAGCCCAGACTGAAGGGTCTTGCAACGCTTCCAGAAAGTGCTCAAGCAAGTTGTCTTGGTTCAGGATTCAGCACACAAGCTCCATCGTATTAATGTGTTGTCTGAGGGACGGTGAGAACCTCTCAAGGTATTAATGATAGGTTATCATCCTTACTAACACTACTCACAACTTGCAGAAGTAATGAGATACATGGCGACAGAAAAATTCAAGAGCGATTCAAAGCCAGCTCTCGTGAACCAAAGTCAAGTCTCAGTCACTGAACCCACAGAGTCATGGCCAAGCCTAGAGCTAAGAACTGCTGGCCATTTGGATCTGGTGCTATTTCCATTTGGGGAGGGTTGACAACTCAGTGAGTGATAGAGCATCTGCTTTGCATGCAGAAGGGCCCAGGTTCAATCTCCAGGGGGCGGGTGAGGAGAAGATCCTTGGCCTAAGGTAATGAAAAGCGGTGGCTAGTCAAGAGAGAATGACCAGATGGACCAATTGAGGACCTGGACACCTCAGACGTTCTCTGTGTTCCAACATGACACCCTTACCTTAACCTTAGGACAAGGCTGATGGGGACTTTCATTTCCTCTTGTGCTGGGGTTGCTGCGGGGGCAGGAGGTGCCTGGAAAAGAAAAGGGGGGAGTGGGCAGTTCATATTAATGAACAAAATGTGTGACTGGCCAGAAAGTGTAGAATGGCCAGTGTGTGCTGAGTTCCTGATCCATCACCCATATCTGGAGAAAAGAAAAACAAGCACATTCCCACCCACTCATTTTATGTCCCAAATCAGATTCACCACAAACTCCGGAGACTTGTTTTGCTTTTTGGTTGTCTTCTGGAATGCACAGCTTGACTGGTTTGCTTCAATTCATTTGCTCCAAGGGCACCTTTATTTTGCTTCCCAGTTTTTTCTTGATTAGTTTTTCACATTCATTTATTTACTATTAAATTTGTATACTGCCTTTCATTAAAATAATCCCAAGGCACTGACACTTCTTTACATTACACTTCTCTCAGGCAAGACTACTACAAGACAAAGAGGTATTGGGTAGCAGTGAGGAATCCACACAATACCAGCCAGTATCCTTCACTGAAACCGTGCAAGAACGTTGGCAAGCTGAGAAAAACAAAAGGTCTGAGATGAAGTGGGTGGGAAGACAGGGCAAGCGCGTTTCAGTTGTGGTGCTGGGATCTGAAACTCTCCCTGCTGGGAGGGAAGGACGGTAGCTCAGTGGAAGAGCATCGGCTTTGCATGCCCAGGGTCCCAGGTTCAACCCCAGCATCTCCAAGCAGGGATGGGAAAGACTCCTGCCTGAAACCCTGGAGAGCCATTGCCAGTCAGTATAGACCAGGGCGGCACAACCTGGGCCATCCAGCTGCTGTTGAACGACAGCTTCCATCCCCTGAAGGCTTTTGCAATGCATGCTGACCCCCTCAAATGGCTGCCGTGTATGAGGGCAAAGGGATGGGGCAGGGGCTGGCAAGATGCCAGGCAGTGGGAGATTTTATCAACCGTTAAAGGCACAATCTGCCTTCCTCCCTGCCCCAGAGAGCTCCGGCCGCCACTGTTTGCAACATACAAAGCCATCTTTTACTGTGTCGGAGCACTGGTCCGTTTAGCTCCGTATGGTCTGCTCTGACCAACGGTGGCTCTCCAGGGTTTCAGAGCCCTACCCAGAGATGCTGCCAGGGACTGGACTTGGGGCCTTCTGCATGCAAAGCAGACGCTCTTCTGAGCTATAGCCCCATCCCCAGCTGCCATTTCTTGATGGGAGACGAACAGTGATCCTTCTAACAGGGATTTCCAGACGTTGTTGACTACAACTCCCTGGACTACAGAATCCCCAAGCAAAAGCCAATGCAGCTGGGGGTTCTGGGAGCTGTAGTCAACAACAGCTGGAAATCCCTGTTAGAAGGAACAATGGAGAGGAACCTACGAGGTTAGACAGTGCCTTGCATTATCAACTGGGGAGGCAAAGGCGGGGGGGGGGCTGCAAAAAAATTAGGGCAAGGGCCAGATAGGAACATAGGAAGCTGCCTTGTACCAAGTCAGGCCATCGGTCCATCTAGCTCAGTATTGTCTACCCAGACTGGCAGCGACTTCTCCAAGGTTGCAGGCAGGAATCTCTCTCAGCCCTGTCTTGGAGATGCTGACAGGGAGGGAACTTGGTACCTTCTGCTCTTCCCAGAGGGGCCCCATCCCCTGAGGGGAATATCTGACAGTGCTCACATAGAGTCTCCCATTCAAATGCTGCTTAGCAAAGGAGAAAATTCATGCTTGCTACCACAAGTCCAGCTCTCCTTTCTCAGATGCAGCCTATGGGAGTTGGCCAGTCAAGCATAGGTCACGATGGGGATAACTTAGTGGATCCCTGAAACCTGCACAGCTCCACTGACATCAGTGAAGAAACAGCTGTCCTATTTTTCAGTTGCTAATATTCAGACACCGCTACAGATATCCAAAATGGAGGCGTTTGGGGGTCCCTTAAGCACTGATTTGGTAGGCCTGTGCAGAGAACATCTGCAAGCCCTCTTAAAAAAAAAGTCCCATTTGATTTCAGCCAACTGGAATCCAAGAACGGCAGATGCCAAGATTTGTCTTAGAAGATTAATGGGCTGTCAGGGCAGGAACAGGAGCCCTGTGAGCTCAACCAGTTTATATATAGCTCTCCTCCAAAAACCATGAAAAACGTTTCTAGGAAAAAGCTGAAGCCCTCGAGTGTTGCTCTGGCCACAGACACCGCCCAAGTATTCCCAGATGGCCCATTAGAAGCACCATCTTCCAACGTTACAGGCCTTGCCCTGACTGCACAAATAGCCATTAGTCTCTTCATTTATAGGAGCTGCCATCCTTTGGCTGGCTCCAGAAGCCGCAAAATGGCACAACTGCAGGACACGATCCAAGAGGACTCAAGAGCAGATTGACTTTGGCAGGCGTTTGGAAGGCGTAAGGAAACCAAAGCTTACTTTTCTACCTCCTTCCAGTTATGTGCTCTTTAGCAGGAAGGCCTTACATGGAACACACTCCAAGTCATCAAAGCAGGGGGACATTTTGGAAAGACAGATGGCACAACAACATTGGGTGCTCTAATAGCAATAGCAATAGCACTTACATTTATATACCGCTCTATAGCCGGAGCTCTCTAAGCAGTTTACAATGATTTAGCATATTGCCCCCCAACATTCTGGGTACTCATTTTACCAACCTCGAAAGGATGGAAGGCTGAGTCAACCTTGAGCCCCTGGTCAGGATCGAACTTGTAACCTTCTGGTTACAGGGCGGCAGTTTTACCACTGCGCCACCAGGGGCTCTTCATATATATATATCACATATATACAAGAAGCCACCTTCATGGTGAGTAACCAATGTTCCTTTCTCCTGGCCTCAGTTCTTCATCTGCAAGATGGGAATAACAACTGGCTTGTCTTTATAAAGCAATCCTGATATATATATATATATATATATCAGGATTGCTTTATAAAGACAAGCCAGTTGTTATTCCCATCTTGCAGATGAAGAACTGAGGCCAGGAGAAAGGAACATTGGTTACTCACCATGAAGGTGGCTTCTTGTTGCTGAATCTGAGGAAATCTCACATGGGTTTATCCTTCCCACGTGCTTCAGAGGGCAGGGCTATGCTAGAGATGCTTTAAGAGCCTAGGAAGGAGAACCCCCACCCAGTCTGTAGTAGCTGACAAGGTACAGAAGACGAGCACGAAGAAAAGAGGAAAACACACACCAGTAGACGTGGAAGCCTAGACAGGTGGATTGAGAGGTCCTCAAATCCAGCAGCAAGCAGCAGCTTTCACGGTGAGTAACTAAGGCTCCTTTCTCTGTTGCTGGATGAGGACATCTCACATGGGGCATGCCACAGCCAAGAACCCCAGGTGAGAGCATCAGCATCTACTGGAGTAGAAGAGCCTGTTGAAGGACACATCTGCCAAAGGCTGCTTGTGAAGAGCAATGGAAGTCGAGCTTGTAGAGTTGAGTGAATGTGGAACGTGATGCCCAGGTGGTTACTTTACAGATTTCTGGAAGTGATGCATTAGTAGAGAACGCTGCTGATGTTGCTGCTGATCTCGTAGAGTGTACTGTGGTGTTAAGAGGCAGTCGTAGGTTCCGTACCTCACTGGCTAGCACAATACAGGCCTTAATCCATCTGGTGATGGTAGTGATGGAAGTCTTCTGACCCATAGTGAAAGGGATAAAACACCCCAAATAAGGCATCCATGGAGCAGAATGAAGCTGTGCGGGAAAGGTCAACCTACAGACAGCATCGTATGTTGAGCTTATGCCACCTTTTTTGTAGAGCATGGACCAGCTTAGGACAAAAAGATGGGAGAACTATATCCTGAAAGTGGTGAAATATGGAGGCCACTTTAGGCAGAAAAAAGGGGTCTGGGATCAGACACATGGAGTCAGGTGAAAAATTCTGAAACATGCCTGGTCGATGTGATGGCCACTAGAAAAACTAGTTTGAAAGAGTAGGCAGAGCAATATCGCAGCAGCACTCATAGAACTATGTAAATCCAAGGAAGGAAACCTGTGTACAGTCAGTGGTGAAAATATTGAGGTGCCCCCAAGGAAACGTTTGAGGTGAGGATGAGAATGTAGACCTCGAGTGGAGGATGTGGATAAGAGATTTGTTAGCGTGACTGCTTGATGCTTGAGCATGTTAGCCTTGAGTCTTTTATCAAGACCATCTTGTAAGAAGCAGAGGAGCTCGGGCAGACCACAGTCACTTCTGGCATCATCAGAGGAAAACTCAGCAGGTGGACTGGTAAATGCAGTCCGCAGAGGCTCTGGGGGATGTACCCTGGCTAACTTGGCAAAGAGGCACCTTTTAAAGTGGTGATTCTCTTTATTTAGCAGGGGGAAAGTAACTGGCCCTATCCACCCCCAGCACAGTACCTTCAATGACTTGCTGCTGTCTATCTGATGTTTCTTTTTAGATTGTGTGCCCTTCGGGGACAGGGTTCCATCTTATTTGTTTGTTATTTCTCTGTGTAAACCTCCCTGAGCCATTTTTGGAAGGGTGGTATAGAAATCGTATGAATGAATGGATGCAAGAATAGTGTCCAGCACTTTGTGTGTGTAGCCATGGTGCTCCAGGAGGTTCTGTTTAGTCGCCAGGAGACAGGCTTGAACCACGCCAGATCGTGGTGGAGGATGGAGCCTTGGTGAAGGAGGTCCGGGGTCACCAGAAGGAAACAGAAACTCTCGCTGGCAAGATGCAGTATTTCTGCGAAACATGGTCGAGGCCAGTGTGGTGACACTGGGAGTACCTCAGCTTTGAGATGACAAATTCTACGCAGTAGATGGCTGAGGACTGGTATGGGAGGGAAGACATATAGGAGGACTGAAGGCCATCGAGAAGAAATGGTATCCACCACCTCTGCTCCCTCAGAGGGAAATCGAGAGAAGAGAAGAGAAGAGAAGAGGCCAGTGTGGTGCCACTGGAAGTCCCTGAGCTTTGAGAAGACAAATTCTATGCAGTATGGGAGGAAAGGCATATAGGAGGAGTGGAGTCCGTGGAGAAGAAACAGCATCCACCACCTCCGCTCCCTCGCAGGGAATTCGGGAGAAGAACCTGCTTAGCTTGATGCTGGCTGGTGAGGCGATTAGGTCCACCGGAGAATGTCCTAAGGCATGTGTCAGGTGCTCGAATGCATGAGAATGCGAAGTGAGACTCCGCCCAATGGAGCAAGAGAGATTCTTCATGATGTAGGAATCTGGATCTGGTGCCGATACTGTCCCAGAGAACCCAAACATATCCAGGGACAGAGGACCCAGATGCAGACATGGACTCTAGAGAGGAAGGAGAACGGTCAGATGACCACACCTCTGAACCCTTCTCCAAGTCTTTCCACCTTTTCCCACTAGACAATGTTACGCATTTATTCCACAAGGCAGTCAGTGTACGTAGCCTCTAACAAACAAGTTCACATGATCACCTTCCACCATCCAGGGACACCCTAGTCTTCCCAACAAGCTCCCAGAAAAATATCCGAGTGTGCTTCTAATCTGAGATCGGTGGGAATTTCCAGGTTCTCATGTCACATTCCAGGGGAGTGTGGGCACTGCCAAGATTTCTAGTTCTTGTTTGTCTGACAGATGGTGAGGACAGACCCACAAAAGCCAATCAGTCTCTGTCCCTCCCTCCACTTTTTCCTCAAAATGTGGCAAAACAATACAAACTGTGTGCAGCAAAGGAATTTTCAAGAGGAGGTTTGGTGTAGTGGTTAGACTGAATAGAACCAGGGAGACCTGGGTTCAAATGTCACTCCACTAGGCAGCTCACTGGCTGAACTTAGGCCAGTTCCGCCCCCCCCCCAGCCTAACCTACCTCACAGGGCTGCTGCGTGATTGAGACTGGGAAGACAAAGAACGCTTTAGGCCACTTGTAGCTCCTTGGAGGACGGATGGGGCAGAAATGTAGCAGCTACCACTATATTCTCCCCCGCCCCAGCATTTTAAGCAAGTTCTGCTTCCTGGCTAACTGAGCAAAGAGGCACCTTTTTAAAGTGGTGATTCTTTTTATTTAACAGGGGGAGAGCAACTGGCCCTCTCCATCCCCGGCACAGCATCCCTCCAGTGGTGGTTGTTGGTGTCTCTCTTAGGTTTCCTTTTTAGATTGTGAGCTCTTTGGGGACAGGGAGCCATTTCATTTCTTTATATCTATGTAAACTGCTTTGGGAACTTCTGTTGAAAAGCAGTATATAAATATCCGACGTATTGGTATTCCTTGCAGCTAAGAAAAGCAGCAAGAGGCTTCTGGCCTTACCTGGGCTGCAGGAGCAGTAGCGGGAGGGGCCTGAGGAGCTGGGGCAGCTGCCGACGGCTGCACAGGCGCTTGTCCTGCAGGCTGAGGTAGTTGAGCAGGAGTCTGGGATGGGACGTTCAGCAAAGGGCTTGCAGGCTCCGCTGATGGAAAGAGCTAGAGAAGAATCCCAAACAACCCATGCCACAGGTTACTCCAGCTTTCCTTGTGTTACCTAACATCGCAATGAGTTTGCATATACCTTCGCATTACACACTGCCTGGTAATCCGTATTATACTACTTTGAAGATCTGGCCTTATTTTTTTAAGTGGGCAGTAATCCAAGCATGTAGATTTGGTTCAGGGTATGAATGAGAACTGCCATGCTGATTCTGGGCTGTTTCAGACAATAGCTTGGATAGACCACATGATTAAAAAGGGCACACACTGAAAGCACGGCCATTAGGATGCCATGCATGGAACATGTCCCAACACTCTCCCAGGACATCCCTTGATCACCGAGGGTGTGTGTGTGTTTCATTCAAATGGCCACAAAGCAGTGTGTGAGGGTGTCGCACGGAAGTAGTCCCGACGCCTTGCCGACATGTCCCTTGACCACATGGGGGTAGGCTCAAATTTGAATCAAGGCGCGTGCCGACGAAGCAACGAGATGCCCTCCGCGCAAGATGTCCTGATGAGCACGCTCTCAGTACGCCCGCTTTCTAACCACATGGACCAGTGAGGTATCTTCCAAACTGCCCCATCAAATGGTTTTGCAACTCTTAATGAGAAATTAATACTGAACAAGGAGTTAACAAAGCTAACCCCAAGCCATTATGCTTGCTATGAAAAATGTTACCTTATCTACTGAGTGCCTAGAATGATGATGGCATTTAACAAAAGGCGAGACCCCGGGGGCCGTGGGGGAGAAGGGACAGAGAGGGACAGACCCTGGCTGGAGTGCTTGTAAGAAGCCTGATTAACAACTTACCTCAGAATTCGGTAAAGATTCTTTCACTCTGGGAGACTAAAGAAGAAGACAGACGAGATTAGTGCACACAGTGCCAGAAAACCTCACGAGACAAGGTATTTATTGAAATATCCCGCTGTCTCAGGAGCAGTGTTCCCCGTAAGAGGGATTCCCAGATATTGTCGTCAACAACTCCCACCACCCCCAGCTGCAATGGTCTTTGGCGGGGGATTATGGGAGTTGTAGTCAACATCATCCAATAATCCCTGCTACAGGGAACGTTGTTCAGGAACACCAAAGCTGGAATTGCCCATTTCTTGAGCAAACACAGTGGGGAGGGGGGAAAGCAATCAAGAGGGTGCTGAATCCTCCCACCGTCTAACTCTCTCCTACAAATGAGTCCCCACCTGCCATGCATGAGCAACACTGAGAGAGAGGGACTTGCCAAAGGCTGCTCAGAAAGTTAATGGCAGAGGCAACATCCACACTGGAAGCCATTTGATTTGCAACTCAGTCTCTCAGCATAGACATCAGCTGTGGTCCAGGCCCAAAGGGACTGCATAAAACCATCATGTATGCACATCTCTGTGCCCCAATGCAGGAAGAAACTGAGCCACGGGTAGAAAAGGCACAAAAAAGCCCCCCTGGTTGTCCTTTCAAATACCCACCCTGGGGGTTAAAATTACAGCAGCTTACAATGCTCTGAAAATTGCTGGCTTACTAACGTTTTGCCCAGCCTTCTTATATCAACCATAGGGAGGTTCAGAGATAGCTCAGCGCCAGGATACAGTCCCAGTTCCGGATCCTGGTTTATTTTGAAACACTGGTTAGAATAAGCCAAGAGTCCTCAGTTCGGATGCAGTGAGCAAACCTGGCTTGTTCAAAGCCAGAATCGGCAAGTAGAATCCTTCTAATCCTCACATGCAGTGAAGAGCACACACTTCTGAGACTGCAGGGATTTTACATGGAGCTGGAATTTAATCCGGGCTCTGCACCTGACCCAGCCCCATATGAGTTTACTTTTACAAGTACCCTTTCGTCATATGAAAAATTTGGGGGAAATTCTACCTCAGAAATGGTCATGTGAATCAGCCTTGCAGATTCACTAGGCAATATATGAAACTTTTTCCTGGCTTCCTAAGGAACAGTATCCTGAAAAAGGGCTTTCACACACAAAAATGGTCTTCCCTTTCCATTTTTAGCCATTTTTAAAAAGGTAAATCATTAAAACTGTTGCTCACCCTGAGCTGTGAAATGGCTGCTTTGCCTTCCTCGCTTTCTTCATCTAGTTCATCATCACTCCATTCCCAGCCGCCATCTTCCGTCTTGTGAAGACGCCCACTGGAGCCAGGCACTCTCCGAACCTGCACGACAATACAGCTAGAGCTAAGTTACTAAAGGAAGCAAGCCAAGATCTGCAATCTTGGACAGACAGGGAAGTGTGCACAGACACTGGAACCTTGCAGGCGGCTCAATATCCTGAAAATCAAAAGCTGTTTAGTTTGTGGGCGCAAGTCTCCAACCAACATGGTTGTGCAAATACGTTGTAAGACACGAAATTCATTCTGACTTCATTCAGATGGCCCTTCAGACCATGGTTTGAAGAATAAGGAATGATCAACCTCATGGGAGGAGAATTGGTCTTGTGGTAGCAAGGATGAATTGTCCCCTTTGCTAAGCAGGTTTGCTTTTGAATGGGAGACTACATGTGAGAGCACTGTAAGATATTCCCCTTAGGGAATGGGACTGCTCTGGGAAAAGCACCTGCATGCTTGAGCGTATTCCAGTCAAATAAATAGTCACAGGAGAACATCCCAGGTCCCCTCCCTGGCAGCATCGCCAAGATAGGGCTGAGAGAGACTCCTGCCTGCAGCCTGGAGGAGCCGCTGCCAGTCTGGGTAGACAATACTGAGCTAGATGGACCAAAGGCCTGACTTGATAGAAGGCAACTTCATAGGTTCCATACCAGGTCTGCAAACTAGATGGTTTGATGCTGGTTTGCAAGCAAACAATGGTTTGATCAAGCATCAGCGAGATAATTCATTAAGCCAGGGCTTGAGGACCTTGAATCCCCAGGTACTATTGGACTACAGAGGCCACTGTGCCTGGGGATGAGGAGAGTTGCCATCCGGCAACATTGAGGGCCCATGTTTGAGAACTCCCACATAAAGCCACATGGGGAAGAGCAAGCTGGAGAGCAACTGGGTCAGTAATCCTTCAAACCACGATTTGGAGGATCTCCTAAATGCAGCAAGTAGGCCTGCTTAAGTGGTGTCAACAGTACGAGACTTCTGTGGCTGGCATGATTACATGCTTCCCATTGCCTACACCCACATTTCCTAACAATACATCCCCCTCCTCCATTACTTATCCCTTTTCTATGCCTTTCATCTGGCTCAACGACACTTGGGGCAGGAATTACATTCAAAACCCATAAAAAACCCACTCAAACCAAGTCTAAAATAAAACATGCATAATGAGAACAGCAGATTAACCAGCTACAGTGTCAGTTGATAAATCAGCAGGGCGGAGAGTGAAGGGCACATGGATTTATTTGAAACTGTTTTAGTTCTATTGCAATACTGTAAATGGGGGGAATTGAGAAAAAATATTCAAGGTGATATGAGAATTAGGGATGTGCGGTTCGGTCCGGATCCGGACCGGTTCGTCCCGAACCGGTCCGGATCCGGCGGCTCGATCCCGGACCGAATTGGGCCCTTCCGGGACCGAGCCGGACCGAATTCGAGCCGGTTCGGCACCGAACCGGCTCGGTTTTCCCGAACCGGTTCGGGAATGAAATTGAGTCTCTGGAGTGTCTCTTTAAAGTTCCAAGTCTGTCCTCCATTTTGTGTCTCCTTCCTGAAACTTTTGCTCCTCCTTGCATCCATTTTGTGATGCTATTTCCAGGCATTGTATTGGCTGCGCTATTGATCCTTGATTGGCCAGAATGAGTCCTTTGGTCTGGTAGGCTGCTTGGCTGTTGCACTGTTGAGAGCTGGCACCCTGTTGGCCGTGGGGGGAGTGCAAAGGTGGGGGCTCCCAAAGGAGGGAATTTCAAACCTATATAAACCCAAGCCTCTTCTCTGGAAACTTCTCTTGGCTGCAGTTGTGGGATCATCTCTGAGACCTGCTTGCCCTTTGCTGGCTGCTCTGGTGTCTCTGTGAGTCCTGACTGTGTCCTGTGTCTCTCTGTGTGTGCTCTGTCTAATCCTTTGTCCACCTGCCCTTTGTGACTCTCTGTGTGTCTCCTCTCTCTGTCTGTCTCTTGTCTGTATACTGTGTGTTACTTCACTTTACTTTCTTCTTAATTTCCCCCAATTTTCCCTGTTCCTTGTCTGTCTGCTTTTCTCCCCCCCCCCCTTTCCCTTCTCATCCTTTGGGCCTACCCTCCCCCTCTCCCACTCCCACCCACTGCATCCTCATTGCTTTAAAACTTCTTCCATTAATTATTGCTCTTTGTCCTGCCTTGTTTTTGTCCAACTTTTTGATTTTCACATTGCATTGCATTGGTTTCATTTATATATTGCTTGCTGGTTTTGCTTAAATTGTACCATTTTGTTTGTTTCTGCTGACTGCTGCTGCCCTGCGAGTTGGTTCCCTGAATCCCTCCCCCCCACCCCCAGAGGATTCTGTTGTTGTTTCTTGTTGTCCCATATAATCAGTTTTGGTTCCCTGCTCCCAACTTGCCCCTCCAAGTCCAACCACACCCCACCCCAACCCCACCCCATCCAGCCTTCTCCCAAGTTTGCTGCTGCCAAACAGAGTCCAGTTTTCTTTGCTTGGTTCCACTTATTCATTTGCTATTATTAATTTGCAGCAATTGTGGTTTCATTGTCTCTGTTCACTTAGTGGCCCCCCTCAGAGTCTGTGTTTGGTTCCCCCTCCCCACACCCCCACCCCCACCCCCAAGTTTTTTCTGCTGGTTATAGTCTTTCTTTTCATTTTTTTTAAAACTTCTGGCTTGTGTTCTCTTGATATATATTGCTTTATATATTTTGCTACCCTCCTCCTCCTCCTCCCCCCCGCCTGCCCCCCTCCCTCCTCCCAGACCCTAGCCCAGGCCCAGCTCCTCCCCCAACCACCCCATCCAGCCTAATCGCTGCTGCTGCCCGAGTTGTTCCAGTTTCTCCTTTGCTGTTTGTTGTTGCCCCCTCCCCTTCCCCCAACACCCCTCTGCCACACACTAGCCCCCAACCACACACACCCTCTCTGCTCCCCCCACCCCACCTCTTTTTCTCCTTGCCCCTGACTCTCTCCACTTACCCCAGGCCCCCTGCCACACACTAGCCCCCAACCACACACACCCTCTCTGCTCCCCCCACCCCACCTCTTTTTCTCCTTGCCCCTGACTCTCTCCACTTACCCCAGGCCCCCTGCCACACACTAGCCCCCAACCACACACACCCTCTCTGCTCCCCCCACCTCTTTGGACCGCTGCTACTGCTGTGTCCTCCCCCCACACCTGAATCCCCCCTCCCTGCTGCGCTGCGCTTCTCCTCTCTCCTCTTTCTCTCTATCATCTCTTTCTCCTCTCTCTCTCTTTCTTTTCTCTCTCTCTCCTCTCTTTCTCTTTGTCCCTGCCCCCCCTCTCTTTTCTCTCTCAGTCTTTTCTCTCTCTGCTCCCCTTCACTTTCCACCTCCTCTCCCACAGCTGCAGCCGCACACAGTAGCCTACCCACCTGGCGGCTGCCATCGGTTTTTTTCTTCTTTTTATAGTTTTTGGTTGATTTTGTCTCTGCTTGGGGGTGAGTTGAGCGACACAAATAGTGTTGTCTCCTCACTTCTGCCCCTCCATCGTTGTTGAACTACCCCGGTTGCCTGTGTGCCTCGTGAGGCCGCCCTGCTGTGTCTCAGCCCAGGGTGGCTGGCTGGCGGCGGCGAATCCGTGACCAGCAGTGAGCGGCAGGAGAAGGACCGGAAGAAGAGGGGTTAGTGCGTGTGCGATTGTGCACCTTTTGTTGCCCCTTTCTCTCCCTAGCTGGCGGTTTTAAATAGGGACACCCCTATTCTGAAATGCATTTGGGTGTGGGGAGGAGGGAGGGAACCTTGGAGAGGAGATGTACTGTTGTAAAACTTGTGTCTTCATGCCCATGCCCAATAAAGAAATTGCTGCTGTGCGTTGCGTTGCATTGCATGCGTCTTGCAGGTGGTTTTTGAACAGGTGCCTTCCAGAGTGCTTCCTTGCCTCTGGGGCAGTCTGAGTGGGGTCCAGGGTTCTGATGCGATGCTGCCACTACATGCTGGGCCCATGCCATGCCAGAGTGCTTCCTTGCCTCTGGGGCAGTCTGAGTGGGGTCCTGGCTGGGCTCTGATGCTGCCACTACATGCTGGGCCCATGCCATGCCAGAGTGCTTCCTTGCCTCTGGGGCAGTCTGAGTGGGGTCCTGGCTGGGCTCTGATGCTGCCACTACATGCTGGGCCCATGCCATGCCAGAGTGCTTCCTTGCCTCTGGGGCAGTCTGAGTGGGGTCCTGGCTGGGCTCTGATGCTGCCACTACATGCTGGGCCCATGCCATGCCAGAGTGCTTCCTTCCTTCCTTCCTTCCTGAGTGGGGTCCTGGCTGGGCTCTGATGCTGCCACTACATGCTGGGCCAATACACACGTATGATGATGATCATGATGTTCAATCCATGAGGCTGCCATCAAGTGTTTGCTGCTGCTTGCTTGCCATGGCATTGGGCAGGCATAGTCACAGAGTGGGTGGGTTCAACCTCTGTGTTGGTGTGACTGGGTTCTGGTTTTGGTTGTGTGCAATTTAGAGTCACTACATAGGCTGCATTGAGTTTGATGCTCCCCCCACAGGAGCATTACTTGAGAACCACCCCCCAGAACCCACCCTTTGTGTTCAAGTTCACTAAATAAGGGTTTCCTCCTTTGATCTGCAGGTTCCCAAGCGTTGACTGCATCCCTCCCCCACCCCCGGTAGGTGCTGTGCCCTCCCCCCATCCACTCTCCCCCCCCCCCAAAAAGTTAAAAACTTGCCACCCACACCACAACTACTCCACCCAACTGCCCGTGCCACCCTCCCACACCGGGGTTCCACCCTTTAACCCCCTATTTTTCTAAAAAAAACCCTCCCAGACCCATCTCCCCAATTGGCTTGGTGGTTGACTCCCAAAAGGACACCCTCCCCCTCACTTCGATTGGCTTCCCCCCCCCATATCAAAAAGTCTTCCTTTACCCCCAATTGGCTTCCTTTTTTGAAAACAAACTTCCCCCCCGCCGCCTCCAAATCAGCTGCCTTTTTTTTGGCCCCTAAGCCCCTCCAAATTATTTTTTTGACCCTGTCTGGCCTTCCTCCTAAAGTCTCCCTCCTTCTGACCTAGCAGCATGTCTGAGCGCCGTGTGGCGGGCAGGGCTCGCTCAAGGCTGGCAGGCAGAGGTGGGAGAGGCCAGGTGTGGGGTGCGCCTGCGGCACGGGGAGGGAGAGGACGCGGGGAGCCTGAGGACACCCCAGTTCTCCCCATTGGAGAATTCTTTGCTCCGGCCCCATCTTTGGTGCGCAGGATTCAGTTCCCCACGCCTGCTGCCGCCAATCGCGGCAGAGGCAGAGGCACCGTTAGGGCTGTGGCGGGTCCCTCCTCGCCGGCGGCACCAGGTGCTGCTGAGCTACCACCAGTTGTTGAGGTGGAGGAGACTGTGGAGTTGGAAGAGCAGGTAGAGGGCGGTGAGGACCGTGCGGCTGGCAGCGATGCAGCCAGGTTCTCCCTCCCTCTGGGGCCCCTTCCCCCTATCCTTTCGCCGCTCAGTGGGGCCCCCCCTCGTGAAGCCCAACACTCTGGTGGGGAGCGGTCTGGCGAGGTGGTGGAGGAGAGGCCTGCCTCTCCGATGCCAGTTGAGCCGGGCCCTTCCTCCGCTGTGGAGGGCGGAAGGGGCGGGTTGGGTGGCAGCAGTGGGCAGGCAGCGGCGGCCGCCCCCCCCCCCAGGACTGCAGCCACCCTGCGAGAAACGGCCTAGGACGGCGCCCAGGGCGCAGGAGGCCAAGGGCAGTGGTGCATGGGTGCATTTTGAGGTCCCTCAAGATGACCCATTCCACGCCCGCTGTGTCCACTGCAGGATGCTTGTCAGCCGTGGAAGGGACCCTGCGCACCTGGGTACGACGCCTATGTGGAGACACCTAGAGCGTCACCACCCAGGTCTCAGGGGACAGGCTGGCAGCGCTAGTGCGCCTTGTGCATCTGCCACTAGGGCGGGCAGCGGCAGTGTGCCAGCCAGCAGGCAGGCTACACTGCCCGTCCAGCGGTGGACGCAGTCCTCGGGCAGCCAGCGTATTGTTCGCGTGGACCATCATCACCTCACCCGCCTCATAGGGGAGATGATTTCCACCGATGACCAGCCGTTTCAGGTGGTCGAGAACAACGGCTTCCGCCGGATTCTCCAATTCCTGGCTCCCGAATATGTCATCCCCTCAAGGACCACGTTCAGCCGGAACGTGGTCCCCTCCCTGTACCGCCGGTGCAGGGAGCTCGTGTCGGCCGAGCTGCGTGCAGCTCCGGCCGGGACAAGCGTGCATTTCACGACTGACCTCTGGACCAGTGTCAGTGGGATGCACGCTTCTTTCCTGGCCCTCACTGCCCACTGGTGGGGACCGGAGAGTGAGGGGACCTCCGCAGGCGATGCTTCCGGGTCCGGCGCGGCTCCCGCTGCACTACGGCACAGGTGGGCCGTCCTGCACGTGGAGACGATGGACACGAGGCACACCGCGGAGGAGGTGGCGGCCGTACTCGACCGCCAGATAGAGGAGTGGATTGGCGGGTGTCCACACCTCTCCCGCGGCTTCATTGTCACCGACAATGGAGCCAACGTTACCGCCGCTGTCGAGACAGTCATGGACTGTGTGAACATACGGTGTATGGCACACACGCTCCATCTGACCGTCAGGGACGCCCTTGGCCTTAAGGAGCTGAAGGCGTCCCAGGAGAAGGGGGCCCGCCCCATCCCAGCTGCTGTTGCTGCCACGGCCACGCTTGTGGATAAGTCCCGCAAGCTGGCCGCCCACTTCCACCGCAGCGAGAAGTCCAGGAGACTGCTTCGCCAGAAGCAGGATGACCTTGGCCTTCCTCGCCATCTCATCCCTACGGATGTGGAGACGCGGTGGAACTCCACCTTCCTCCTGTTCCAGCGCCTGTTGGAGCAGGAGAGAGCCCTTGTCGCCCTGGCGAGGGACGAGTCCTTGGATGTCTGCGACTTCTCGAACGCAGAGTGGAAGCAGATGTCCGAGGTGGTGTCGGCACTCGAGCCCTTCCAGCTTGCCACGAAGGGCTTGTGTGGCGACACCACTCCCTTGAGCCAGGCGCTGCCCACAGCTGTTGGTCTCGAGAAGCTGATGGGTGGACTCCATATCTCTCTGACCACGCCAGAGGGTCGTGCTCTGGCTGGGTGGCTGAGGTCTGGGGTTGACAAGCGGCTCGTTGATGTGCTGGGAGACAGGGAGGAGTATGTCCTTGCTTGTCTCTGTCACCCAGCCCTCAAGGGCAATGCCGTGAGTGCCGACGACTTGCCCAGGTGGAAGGGCATCCTGGTCGAGAAGGTTAGGGAGGAGGAGGCCGCTAGGGCCCGCAGAGACCAGGGTGTTGGTAGTGGTGTGGGGGCAGCCCTTGCGGCCCAACCCGCACCCAGCAGCAGCATGGGCGGCCAGCCGGCGTCAGCTTCCCCTTCCCCTCCCTCTTCCCAGTCCAGCAGCGCGGCATCCCAGGCGGCGCCATCGCAGCAGCCATTTGCTACCGACTCGAGATCCGCCCAGTGGTTTCAGCGGTTCTGCTATGGCGCCATGCCTGGTATGCGGGAGGCTCGACCTGCCAGGCCCCCCTCCAGTGCTGAGCAATGCGTTGCGCAGTACTTGGAGGAGCCTGTGGAGGGAGACGGCGTGGACTGCGCACAGTTCTGGGCGAGCCGCCGCCAAGTCTGGCCGGACCTGGCGGTGGTGGCTGTGCGCCTCCTCTCCTGCCCCCCAACCAGTGTCCAGAGCGAGCGGGTGTTTTCACGTGCCGGGGACGTGGTGACACCCTCTCGCTCCCGCTTGGACCCTGGTCTGGTGGAGCAGCTGGTCTTCCTTAAGGTGAACCTCCCCCTGTTGGGCTACCCCAAGCTGGAGTTTGAGCCGGGCGAGTGATTACCGTGGGTTGCCCCATGGTTGGTCACCTGCCTGGCTCGACCTCTGTGCTTATCCCTACCCAACCCCCTTCCACCTCTAGCTGAGCTGACGTGACAGATGCTGAGCCGTGCCAGCCAGTCGCAGCGTGTAGTGTGCCCACACAGAGATGCAGTTGTAGTAGTAGTTGTAGTGCTGCGACTGGCCAGATGTTTACAATGCCCACGCCCACCTAAAAAGAAACCCAATGCTGACCAGCACAGGCCCTTTATCTATCCACCTGTCAGCATTTGGGGACCTGGCGTGGGCACGGCACACCCCCCCAAAGTAGCACAGCCCACGGAGTACTAGACTTAGCGGCAGCGGCGGGTATACGTTCTAAAATGCAGTGTAGATATGTAAATACTGTATGTAAATAAACATGTAAATAATTTTTTCTTTAAAAACCCCATGTCAAAATCAAGCCTCAAAATTATGCAAAAGAAAGAAAAAAAGGTGACAGAGGGAGAACAAAATGATGAATGCCAAATGAATTGATTTTATTGAAAATGTTACCAGAAATCATGTGTGGGGGGCTTGGTTTACATGGAGAAAATGATTGGGTGATTTTTTCAAATGAAACGAATGAATTATTATCATCTTATGTTCATCTTGATTGTGGTCACTGTTGATGTTGGCTGATGGCAAAAAACCCCAAACCATCAGAATAGCAATGAACTGGCTGCCAACACAACATATTGATTGATAACTGTGCAGGGGGGGAATTGGGTCTGTGTGTGTGTGTGTGTGTGTGTGTGTGTGTGTGGTGCAGGCGCAGTCTGTCTCTTCCTGTTGTGTGTCTGTCTGTCTGTCTGTCGGTGTGAATGGATGCCTAGCACTGTCTCTGTGTGTGGATGCTTTCTGTGTGTAGTGTGGTGTGTGTCTGTCTACATGTTTTTTTCCCTCCCCCCCATGCCTCCCTCCATCCTTCCCCTCTCATCCTCTCCCCTTCCTCTTCACCACCTTCCATCCTCCCTCCCTTCCAGCCCACCACCGCCTCACCTGCCCCCAACCCCGGTCTGGCAGATGATGAGAGTCTGGTCTCTCCCACCGAAGCACACACGTGACCACGTGTGTGCACAAATATGTGGCTGACCAACTCTGAGCCGGACCCTCCCCCCTTCAATCCCCTCTACATCCCTCTCCCCCTCCCCTTTCCTCCCCCCTGCCTCCCTGCCTCCCTCCCTGCCTCCCTCCCCCCTCCTAGCTAGCAGCGCACACATACACACACAAAACACCTGTGGTGGCAAACACCACCAGCACACATGCACTCACACTGGTGCCACCACCTCTGCCTTGGGCCTCTGTGTCCTTGAGCAGATATGTGGTGGTAGACCAGAGAAGCATTTCTTTCCAGCAAGGCAAAAGGCATGCACTCACTGCACACACACACACACACACACACACACACACACACACACACGAAGAGGTGAAAAGACGAGAAGAGGCAACTTCTAGAACCAGCAGCAGCAGGTGAGTGTCGTGTAATTGTGTTGCTTCCCAAGGCCACTGCCCATGCTCAATGCTCATTCTGCTGAAACTAAAGAACTAGCTACAATCACCCTTCCTCACACGCCGCTCAGCTCAGCTCAGCTGCACAGCACACTGACTAACTAGACACTACAGCTGGTGGTAGAAAAAACAGAAGTCTAGATTCTAGAAGATGTCCTGGTGGATTTTAAACTTTCAAATCTGTGCTAGGATTGCCTCGCCCGCCTCCTCCTCCTCCTCCTCCTGCCTGTAATTGTGCCCTCTCCCCTTGCAGTTGCGCCGTCGTGATGGGTTGGTGATGTGCGTGCGCCGTCTACTTGTTAGCTCTCTCCTCCTCATGTTGGCTGGGCTTGCCAGGCACTGGCTGGCAGCAGCTGTTGGCTGTGTGCTAGGCTCAGGCTGTGGCACGCGTGACTGGACTGGGAATGTTATTGTAGCGGCAACACTGGTTGTGGTGGTAGCAGTAGTAGCTGTTGTTGTTGCTGGGCTGGTGGCTGCTGGCCTGTGCTGACTCTGCGCACTTGGTCTGGTCTGGTAATTTGGATGCAGATGTAGGGTGTGTGTGCATCATCCATGGGGAGCAGCAGAGCAGAGCAGAGCAGGTTGGCTGGCTTCTGTCTGTCGGGCCTAGTCAGTGGCAGGCACTGAGTGAGGCGGTGGTTTCTTTGGGCGTCACATCACCCATCATGCAGAGCGGCAGGTCTGCTGCTCTGCTGCTCCGCCTCCTGCTTCTTCTCTGTGTGTGCTGCTCTTGTGCTTAGTGTGCTGCTCCGCTGCTGCTGCTGTGCTGGCAGGCAGCACAGCAGTGGCCTTTTTGTTAGATCAGAGAGTGGGTGTTGTCTCTCTGAGTGTCCTCCTCTTACTTGCTTGGATAGGAGTGGTGGTAGTAGGTAGGCATTAAGATGGACTGACTAGGTGTTACGTGTTAGGGCGCCCAGAGAGAGGGGCCAAAAAGATGGGGTGGCAATTGTTGGGTTGCTCCTAGTATTATTGGTGAATTTTTGAAGAAATTTTTATTTCCATTGGCTAGAATGGGGGTTTGGGGCTGCCCCAGACCCGCCTCTGTGGGGTGGCAGCACCGCCAAAGTGGGTCCGGGGCCATGGCAGAAATGCCCTCAGTCCCTCCCAGCAATCCCCGTAGAGATAGGAGTGATGGTTCTGTTGTTTTTCTGAGGTGTTCTGAGTGAGTGTGGTGTGGATTCTGTGATAGCAAATGAGAGTGGATTCATGGTGTCTCATTGGAAATCTCATTAGCTATCATAGAATCTACACTCAGAACACCTCATAAAAACAACAGAACCATCACTCCTATCTCTACGGGGATTGCAGGGAGGGACTGAGGGCATTTTTGCCATGGCCCCGGACCCACTTTGGGGGTGCTGCCACCCCACAGAGGCGGGTCTGGGGCAGCCCCAAACCCCCATTCTAGCCAATGGAAAAAAAAATTTCTTCAAAAATTCACCAATAATACTAGGAGCAACCAATTGCCTTGGGATTTTTGGGGTGGAGGACACCCATGGGTGGCTACCACCCACCCCAGCTTTTTTGCCCCTAAGGGCTCCACATTGTGAGTTATGGGCAAGAATTAATTTTTTTAAAAACAATTTGTAAAAAATCAGAGGAAGGTCCAATCGACTTGAAATTTGGGTGGCAGGTAGAACACAATGTCCCCTTCAAAACCAGCCACTTTTTGTGATCCGAACCGGTTCGGTTCGGATCCGAACCGGTTCGAAACCGGACCGGACCGGGGGGGTGGTCCGGCAAAACCAAAACCGAACCTCCCCGGTCCGGTCCGGACCCGATTCGGACCCGAACCGAACCGGGAAAACCGGTTTTATGCACATCCCTAATGAGAATTCAACAGCTTAATAATTTAAAAGGCAAAAGATCAAATGACAAATTTGGTAGCAGGGCTGCAGGATAGAGGTGCTGCACAAGGGTGGAGAACGGAGGAAACCAATTGGCTACACAACATGGGAAGGACAGCCATAAACATGGCCAAAGGAAGAGGCCAGCTCAAGACTTCCAATGGGTCATTTCGGAGCTCGGAACACCATTTTCCCAATATCTGTGCTAGCTTCTTACTACTTTCTGGATTCAATTCAAAGTGCTGGCAATTATCTAAAAAGTGCTATGTAATCTGGGCCCAGCACCATTCACATCTTATCTTAGACAGATTAAATATCCCATCGTTAAGTATCCAAGTCAAATTGCTTATGTACTCCATTGTTAGCAAGTGATTCAGGTGATAAAAATACATTAATCAAAGCCTTCTGATCCTTCAGGCTTTATAAGTTTCCTGTAATCAGCAGGGAGGATAGACTAGAAGGCCTCACAGATGCCTTTCAACTCTACAAATCTGTGTTCCATCAGGACCTTTTAAGATCAACCGGCAACATCACCCTATTATGCTTACAATCAACAAGCCAAGTCAAAATGACAAGGACATGCAGAGCGGTACCCTCAACTTGCCACCCCATTCCCCAGGAGACTCACTAGAGTCCAAGTGTCTTCTGGAGGAAGTGCAAGACCTTTTGGAGGATCCCACAAATAAGACAGCATAACTAACAACAACAACAACAACTGGGGGTTTTAACATATTGTAACCAGCCCCAAACTCTTGAGCAGGATATAATCAACTGGTGGGTTGTTGTTTTTTAATTAAACGTAAGTACAACAAGGGTGGAAATGTCACAAAACCAGCTTCCAGATTCCCACTTCAACCAGCCAGCTGACTGTACTTGTACCTTTTTGGCTCTTTCAGTGATTGTCGGGGCTCTCTGTAGCATTTTCTCTTGCAAAAATTCTTTATTCTGGAAAAAAAAAAGGTTTTCAAGGTTTTCAGGTATTCAAATTCCTGTCTCCTGACTTCAAAAGCCTATTGTCTGGCACAAGTGGTATTTCTTGGAAAAAGCAGGGGGTGGGGGTGGCTGCGGGAAGGCAAAGTAAAGAGAATCAAAATAGATTATTTCTTCCATCACTTGAAAGCAGAATCAGAAACGCCTTTGACACCGGTGACTGGAAACCAATACAGTAGTCTCTTCCGGAGAGATGCGCTGGCATTTTGTTGCCCATTCCCTGTGCGTTAGTCTGAGGAGTCTCAGGAGAGGAGAGCTGGTCTTGTGGTAGCAGACATGACTTGTCCCCATAGCTAAGCAGGGTCTGCCCTGGTTGCATCTGAATGGGAGACTTGATGTGTGAGCACTGCAAGATCTTCCCCTCAGGGGAGGAAGCCGCTCTGGAAAGAGCATCTAGGTTCCAACTTCCCTCCCTGGCAGCATCTCCAGGATAGGGCTGAGAGAGATTCCTGCCTGCAACCTGGGAGAAGCCACTGCCAATCTGTGAAGACAATACTGAGCTAGATGGACCAATGGTCTGACTCAGTATATGGCAGCTTCCTATGTTCCTACGAGTGCTGCCAGTTTCCATCTTTGCCCCCCAAACCATTCAATGCCTATATGCAGCCACTGGGAGAGATTGTGTGTGTCAATCTGCAGCATGATCAAAATGCCAGTGATAGCCAGCTTAATTTTATTTTATTTTTACATTTATATCCTGCTCTTCCTCTGAACAGCCCAGAGTGGTGTACGTGGATTATGTTTATCCTCACAACAGCCCTGTGAGGTGGGCTAGGCTGAGAGAGAAGTGGCTGGATCCCAGGCTGAATGGGGATTTGAACTCAGGTTTTTCCAGTCCTAGTCCAACACTTTAACCACTAAACCACACTAGCTCTATTTTCTACTTCCACATCAGGCCAGGTGTAGCGGCTCTTAAGCAGATAAAATTGCATTGGGGAATAAAGCTTGGGAAGAACCACCCCTGCAATGAACAGTGCATTCCTTGCCCAGCAGGAAACTACTGCTCCCTCCAAATAAAAAGATACAAGGTTCCTACCTTTGCTTTCTGGAAAAATTTGTGTCTTAGGAGTTCAGCAGCTATTGGTCTATTAGAGGAAAGAGAATACAAGAGAGAAGAGAAGAGGAGGCATTTAAGACGAGTTACTTTGTGTGTCTTTGGCTTTATATAAAACCAAACCATTTTAGAAAACTTTAGATAGCTTGGGCCCACTCCGATGGACAGAAAATAAGAACCTGATATGGGGCAAAGATGCTTCTTCCTGCCAATGTGTACATTTCAGTTATGCTGCACAGCCAATGTGTGAAGAGCCACGGATGCTTTTTCAGGAATGAGCTTTGCAAAGAGATGGACAGAGAAGGGCACCCACTGACCACTGAGTGGCCTGTGGTTAATGGTGACCAACAAGCTTTACACTGGAAGAGGCGCATTGCTTCTGCCACCTTCACATTTACACATGCTGGCATTCAATGAGACTTAACCACCTGAAATTAACATTATGATCATGGTAGGAGCTAACTAGGAGGCTCAGAAAGCTTCACACATTGGGATGGTATCCAACCCTTGACATTCACCTCCAGAACATTTCGAGCAAACCATGTGCCGTCCGTGAAAACAGAGCCTTGAGAATATTTATGCACCACTTTTCAGTTTGCAAGCTTATTTATTTATTAGAGACATTTAATATACCGCCCACTCTGAAGACTCCGGGCAGTGCACAACAGCATGCAAACAGGCAACATTAAAAATTACATTCTAAATTAAAAACTAAAGTAACTACCAAAGAACAGAAAAATGAACTACAGGGCAAAAGCCTGGCGAAAAAGAAAAGTCTTAAATAGCGATTTGAAGATCGGTAAGGAAGGGGCTAGCCGGATCTGTAGGGGGAGAGAGTTCCAAAGGAGGGGGGCAGCAACCGAAAAGGCCCTTTCACAAAGCGGTTTGCAAAGCTAAAGCAGCAAGATGGTTCCCTTTCCCACACAGGCTCACAATCCAGAAGTAAACACCAGCAACAACCACTAGGAGGGATGCTCTGCTGGGCCGAAGAGGAAGAGTTGTTCTGCCCTTTCCAAATAGGGAGAATGCCACAGTTTTAAAAGATGAATCATAGGAGTCATTGATGAATCTTAACCAACAGCCTGTGACAAGAGGTTCTGCAGGCCAACTGTGCATTGCATAGAGCAGTAATCATTTGTGTGTCTTACTGACAGCCTCTACGCATCCATTTCACATTTTTGTGTTTATAGAACTGAATCATTCCCTGGGCTGGTTCATACGCTACTTCACCAAGAGTGAAGTCAAGAAAAAAGGAGAGAGTTGCAGACCAAGACAGACCTCCTCCCTCATCCTCTGATCATGAATAAATCATCATGTTGGAAATGAACTGGGCTATGTAGCTGCACGTGGAGTCTCCCTATCCCCACAGACTCCTCCCATGCACAGAACAGGGGGTCTTCTGATCAGCGGGGTCTGCAGCTTTTGAGCATACATTTTGTATGCATATTTATTTTTCAAATTTGTTGACCACCCCAAACTTCCATCTTTGGGCAGTTTATATCAACATAAAACAGATTAACAATGAAAACCTTAAAACAATTAAAAAGTAGAGTCATATTAAAAAGCTTGGGTGAAAAATAAGTCTTTTGAAACTTTCCAAAAGTTGTCAGAGATGGGGGTGCTCTTATTTCAGCAGGGAATGCATTCCAGAGTCTCGGGGCAGCTACAGAGAAGGTCCATCCCTGTGTAGCCACCAGACAAGCTGGTGGCAATTGCAGACAAACCGCTCCAGATGATCTTAGTGGGCCTCATCGGGAAGATGTTCTCTTAAATATCCAGGGCCTAAACTGTTTAGGACTTTATAGCTTATAACCAGCACCTTATATTTTGCCAGGAAACTTCTCAGGAGCCAGTCTAGTTCTTTTAATATAGGAGTGATATGGTCTCTTTAAGATGACCCAGAGACCAATCTGGGGGCCACATTCTATACCAACTGCAGTTTCCAGACTATGTACAAAGGTAGGCCCACATAGAGCACATTGCAGTAATCCAGTCTGGAGGTTACCAACATATGTACCACTGTTCTGAGGTTGTTCATCTCAAGAAACTGACGCAGCTGGCATATCAGCCAAAGCTGATAGAAAGCACCTCTGCCCACCACCTCAACCTGGGACACAAGGGAGAGGTTTGGATTCAGAAGCACCCCCAGACTGCATACCTGTTCCTTCTGGGGGAAGTGTGACCCCATCCAGAAGCAGCCGATTAAAAGAGTCTCCCAAGTTCCAATCCTGCACTTATCTGGATTCAGTCTCTTATCTGGATTAAGCATCAGTTTGTTATGCCTCATCACTGCCTCCAGGCAGGCATTTAGGGAGGTTATGCCCTCTCCTAATGATGCTGACATGAAGAGATAAATCTGGTTGTCATCAGCATATTGATAACACCCTGCACCAAATCTCCTGATGATTGCTCCCAGAGGTTTCATGTAGATGTAATAAAGCATTGGAGACAGTATGGAGCCCTGGGGGACATCATACAAAAGTTCATGTTTTGAAGAGCAACAGTCTTCAAGGGACACCATCTGGAATCTGTCCGAGAGGTAGAAACGGAACCACTGCAAAGCAGTGCCTCCAACCCCCTCAGATGCTCCAGAGAGATACTATGGTCAATAGTATCGAAAGCCACCAAGAGATCCCAAAGGACCAACAGAGTCGCACTCCCTCTGTCAATTCCAAACTGGAGATCATCCATCCAGCCAACCAAGGCAGCCTCCACCCCATAGTAGGGATGTGCATGAACTGGTTCGGCGGTCCTTTTCCAGACTGCCGGACCGGTTCGGAGGCCCAGCGTTCAGACCGGTTCAGTGGGGGGGGGGGTTACCTTTAAGGAGCAGGCAGGGTACCCTTACCAACCCACCCCCGCCACATTTCCCCTGCCGGCGCTGCCACCAAAACCACTTGTGCAGGGCTGCCGGATACCTCCTTGCAGCCCAGGTCAGTATCAAACCGGCAGTGCACTTCAAGTTTGATGCTGACCGGGGCTGCAAGGTGGTATGCAGGAGCCCCACGCCAGCTCCAACAGGGGAGTAAGGGTACTCCAACTGCTTCTTAAAAGGTAACCCCACCGCCACCAAACCGTCCGACTGACGGTTCGTGCACATCCCAACCCCATAGCCCAACCGAATGCCAGTTTGAAGTGGGTCTAGATAATCAGTCCAGGACAGCTGGAAGAGGAAACAGCTAGTAGATTTCCGATTGCCCTTCCCCTGTAACGGCCTACTGGCTTGCCAACGTTACTTCTATTCCCCACCAACACTGGAATAGCTGCCTCATAATCAGTGCACACGCCCTGTCTCCCCATCTCCAGAAAAACCTAGACACATAAATCAATCTCACTCAAGACTTAAAATAGAAGCCAAAATGACCCTCTACGAGATTTTGCGGGTTGGGGTGGGTCAGAGGGAAACCAAGTTGGGCCACCCATTACCTTTTCTCTGGGTCTTTCTGCAGACACAACGAAATCATCTTCCGGAACGACTTGCCGTACTTCTTCAGCATCTCTTTATCTTGCACACCCGTCTCCAGTGAAGGCGGGTCGTTTTGTAGCGTCAACATTAAGACCTGGTGGAATTACACCCATTAGAAACATCCAGCAAGGAAAACACAAAAGGAAAAGAGAACCAATTCAGTAATAGGAGTGTGCATGGAACCAGTCCGGGGCCATGTAAGAGGTCTCCGGACCTGTTCGGAATTGGGCCAGTCCAGGGGTCCGGGGGGGGGGGAGTGTGGCTTTAAGGGGGGGGAGTACTTACCCCTCCCGCCGCTTTCCCCCCTCCGGCGCTACACTTTGGTGCAAAGTTTTTGGGGCGGCAGAGTTCCTCCCTGCCACCCCTGCCACCAACGTTGTCTGGAATAAGGAGAAATTACCGCCACGTATGTGCCCATCGCGGTGCGCGTGCCCATCGCTATGCGCGCTGCATACATCACACACAACGTGTGCGGGGCGTGCGCAGCGGCAACAGGCGCACGGGCGCATGCATGGCGGCAACTTCTCCTTATTCCAGACAATGATGGGGGCAGGGGCGGCAGGGAGGAACTCTGCCGCCCCAAAAACTTTGCACCAAAGTGCAGCGCCGGAGGGGGGAAAGCGGCGGGAGGGGTAAGTACTACCCCCCCACCCTTAAAGCCACACTCCCTCCAGTGCCCCCCAGGACCGTGCCTCCGTGGTTCCGTGCACATCCCTATTCAGTAAGAGGACAATCGTCTTGAGAACCCAGAGGCCATGGTCTTGATGGGAGCTGGTTATTGCAGCTTGCTGGTAAAAGAAAGGGACACAATATCCTAAACACACAGAGGCTGTGTCCACCCACGGCAGCACGTGAGGTTGCCTTTAGCTCCCTGGGAGTGTGCCATACTTCTGGTCGTGTCGTACAATATTCAGAGATTGGTCACGTCATACGTCATGACCAATTTCGGCATATCCTACCTTACTTGTGGCAAGGAACCTGACACTTGTCACGCAGATTTGGAGCAACAGATGCCAGGTTCCCTGCCACAATCAGGGCAAGAAATGCCAACCAATCCAACACAACCAAGCGGCATATTGTTACCAAGACAAGAAGCAGAGCTTACACATGCTCCCAGGGCCACGGCAGCCTGTGGCAACCTTAGGTGCTGCACTGTGTGTCAACTTGCCCCCAAAAGTCTGTGGCAACACAACGCAGGCTCCAGACATTAATACTGCAGGGGAATAGAGGAGCATGTTCCTTCCTAAAAGGCAACACCTGGGCTCTGAAGGCTGCCTAGGTCTTGGTCACAACTTAAGTGTGCCTTTTATTGCACTGATGAACAGATGCATCTTGGGTCCAAGTTTTAAGATGTCTGCAGTACAGAAGGAAGTAATAACTGCAGGAGGAGATCAACAGCAGGTGAGCAAGTCCTCCGTGGATGCTGGCCCACCATGACCGGCCTTCTCACTGAAGAGTAATTTACACAGGAAGCTGCCTTACCCTGAGTCAGACCATTGGTCCATCTAGCTCAGTAGTGTCTACACACTGCTTTGGCGTCTTCTTTCCTTGGTGTTGCAATGTAGGTTTCTGCAACTAGGGAGAAAAGAATATCCCTCCTCCCCTGCCAGTTCTCACTTCAGAAGCAACACTTTCCAAGATAGGTTGGTACAGATTTGGGGCCACTGGCACTTTCTAAACACTTCCTTGGCTATCAAAATCAGCACGTCAGCAACTCACCTTCATGGGTGGGTATTTGTGGTAAGGGGCGGCCCCCGTTGCCAGCTCGATTGCCGTGATTCCAAAACTCCAGATGTCTGCCTTGAAGTCGTAACCTCTCACCTGAGAAAGTCGCAGATTTTAATTCGCCCCGAATTTAGTTATCTGACATCCCAACCCATGCACCCGCAAGGCTTTCGTGAACTGCCTCCAATTAGAGGATGTATTTAGATTAGCCACCAATTCTATCAGGAAACTGCAGGGTGCACAAAGCTCCAATTCAGCACACACAATGCGTTGTGGGTTCACACACACAAGTACTTTGCAATGACAATATAAATTGTATGAAAAGAGAACAGGCTTCTACAAAAATATCAATTACTTATATTGCTTTTAATTCAGCATATACAGACTTTATTGCATGGACCAGGGCTGCACAACTACAGCTCCCATCATACTTGACTACTGGTCACTGTGGCTGGGGATGATGGAGGTTGTAGTCCAACAATAGCTGGCAAGCCAAAGTTGTGCAGCCCTGACATAGACAAATCTTAAGATGTGAAAACCTATCACTGACTCACAAGGCATCACATGGAAGATCAATTCAAGGAGCTTTAGTTAAGGATAGCCCTGCTGGATCAGGCCCAAGGCGCATCTAGTGCAGCATCCTTTCACATATGGTGGCCCACCAGATGCCCACCAGTTCATTGTAACGGAAGAGTGTCAGGAGAAAGCCCAAAGGCAACCTGAATCTTACATTTGGAACTCTTTCTCCTTTATCCTAAAGTTTATCATGACTACACAAAACTTGGAAAAACACATCCATGTTCAAGTCCTCTTCATACAAAACTTTTTACAAACAATGTGTTTGCTGCTGCTTCTTTGAGCCATCGTTACTTTAACTCAGATTTAGAATTAACTCCCTTCATGTTGATTTAAATCCTTCCCTAATCCTTATGTCCGAGGAAGAGGGGAAGCCAGTTAGCTTTATCCTAAAACATCTGATCCATGTAGATATATTTGGGGAAACCTTGGATTTCAGGAGCAAAGGTTGTAGGCAAGTAGGGCATCATGTCTGAACCTGAAATAATTCAAATGAAACTCGGGAAAGAAAGGAAGGAGAGGTGATTTTATTTCACTATCCATGATGCTACCACAACAGCCTCTCCAACTCTGCATGAATGCTAGTCAGGTCCATTTGTGGAAACTCATCTTTCTTCACTGGCATTGTATACATGAGCCATTCTTGTTCCAAGAAAGCTATTTCCTCTCTGGCATCACACAGCTACCTGGCATCTCAAGCCCAACTTCTATTCTCTGCCTCAACTGCAGAGCAGAGATGCCGTATGCCCTCTTCCAGTTACGATCCCCCAAGAATTTCTTTCCAATATGGACCTTTCAGCAGGGTTTGAAATTTAGTAACAGCAGCAGGTTTATAGGGTAAAATCGAGTTTGCAATGTGGAGTATATGTGTTTTTAATTATTATAGCAATGGTAGATTTGTATAGATAATATGAACCGTGCAGACTGGTAAGCGGGAAGCCAATATTTACTTAATTAAATGTAATTGGACTGTTAAGATATTGTACAAACCAATAAAATTTTAAAGTGCAAAAAATAAAATAAAAATTTCAGCCAAACAGGAGAAGTCAACTTCTCCTGGGCTAGAAAAATCAAGATCTGTGCAAATGTGACAGGAGCACGTTGCTTTGCTAACTCAACAGTTGCTCTGGGAGAAGAAAAATTATTTCCCTCAAAGCCAAAGGATTTTGGGCTTCATATAGTACTATGCAGCTGGATGAAAAGGCTGTCTGAAATGTAAGTTTGTCCAGATTTTTCTAAAAATATTAACACCACACTTTCCAGATGCTGAAAAATCATTACTTGCTTCCAGCCACTATATTGGTCAGTGCTACTCCCATTTTGCAGACAGAGAAAATGAGGCAGAGAAGCAAGTTACCCACCGAAGACAGTAATTACTATTCTAAACATTTATACCAATGTATAAATACTCTTAGGTACATCGAAGGGCTTTTTTGCAGTTTACATTACTAAAACACCTAAAAAATGCAATGTGTAAGCGAATCAAACACATCTTTGCACATTGTTCTGTCATACAGATGCAGTCATCAGAGACAGGGATATGCATGAGCTGGTTCGGCAGCGCCTCTGGGAAGCACCGAACCGGCTTGGGCGCCAGCATTCAAACCGGCACGGCAGGGAGTGGTTCCCTTAAAAAGCAGGTAAGGAGCTCCTTCCCTGCTCGTCCCCACCCCGCTGCTGTTCCGGTGGCATCACCTGCCCTCAAAAACGCTGTGTGCATGGGACTCATGTTTGAGAACCCTCGAACTGCTGTACGATCACAGCACTGTAAGGGGTTGCAAGGAATTCTGCCTGGCCAGAAACTAGCACAACATCCGGCCAGAGCAGCGGAAGCAAGTCCATACAGGAGGCCCACAATTAGTGCAGGTTCTCTGTTCACGGTTTCAGCTATCCGCAGTTCACCAATATATCCTATTGGTTTCGATTACTGCAGAGGTGAATTTTGGCCATTTGCAGGTCCTTTGTGAGCATTTCACACTTCCAGTGGCACTTCCGGTGATATATCTGGATTGAAGGCACTTCTGGAGGCAGTGTGAAACCATGCTGGGGCATGTTCATGCGGAATTGGGAGGATTTGGGGGGGTCATTACTGAAGGGGCTGCAGCGGCCAAGGTACAGTGCTGTAATCTTCTCCTATTCTTGTTTCCCTCCCCCACCCCCAAGTTTTGACAGTTTTAGTACATCTCCCATGTACCAAGGAACCTCATTCTCATAAGCACAATATTCCAATCATCACGGTTTCAGCATTTGTGGCGGTAGCACAAAACGTGCTGTATTTACCTGAATGCAAGACTAGTCTGCTTCTTCCCCCAAGTTATTTGACGTTAGAAATCAGGAGGTCATCTTTAATCCAGAGTCCTCTTCCTTTTGAGTAAAATTAAGTATAACCTGTATTTCACCACTATCTTTTTTTAAGGGGCTTGTCTTAAATCCAGAGTAGTCTGGAATTCGGGTAAATATGATAAACCTCACGATAATCAAGGGCCTCCTGTACTCAAAAGCCATAATCGTACATAGGACCCTAGGCAGGAGCTGTGGAGGTGCCATGCTGAAGTTTGCAACACTATCACAAACACAATACAACCTTTGCTTTGATGGGGGGGGGGGAAGAGGAAGAGGGTTACCTGCTCCATCACTTCAGGTGCCATCCAGCAAGGTGTGCCCACAAAGGTTTTTCTCACTTTGTTCCGGGTAATGTCGCCTCCCGTGGCTAAAAAAGCACTAACACCAAAATCTGAAACACCAAAAAGAAAAGGAGAGGACTCTTAGAAGCCAGCAGCCTCAGACCAGATGCAAGAGCCCAAGCTGCTCCACTATTCAATCTGCAAAGCGAGTGGGAGAAGTTACAAGTGCCAACAGTTTACAGCCAGACCTGTTAAATGCTTCAAGCTAGACCAGATGGACAGGAAAGGAACACACTTCCCAGCTTTACGAATGAATTCTCACTGGCCATAACCCAGGCTAAAATCTATTCTGAACTTCAGGTATGTAAACGGAATAGAAGAAATGTGGTTAGTCCCTGCACTGGTATGCAAAATTATACACAAGGAAGATGACATCACACACAGGATGGCTTGAAGAAGGGTTTGGATAACTTCACGGAGGAGGGGTCTATCAATGGCTACTAGTCGGAGGGCTATAGGCCACCTCCAGCCTCAGAGGCCGAATGCCTCTGAGTACCAGTTGCAGGGGAGTAACAGCAGGAGAGAGGGCATGCCTTCAACTCTTGCCTGTGGCTCTCAGCAGCATCTAGTGAGCCACTGTGTGAAACAGGATGCTGGACTAGATGGGCCTCCTTGGGCCTGATCCAGCAGGGCTGCTCTTATGTTCTTATGAACAGCTTTGCGGCCAAGGCGCAGTGATAGAGCACCTGCTTTGGATGCAGAAGGTCTCAGATTCAGTCTCCGGCTGGAAGAGACTCCTGACTGAAACCTTCGAGAACTGCTGCCAGTCAGTGTAGACAATACTGAGCTAGATGGACCAATGGTTAGACTCTGTAAGATGCAGCTTCCCAGGTTCCCCCGAACAGTTAAAAGCGGGAGAAGATCTCAAGGTAATGTATTGCCAAAAGCATCTGGGGAATTTTTACTTCTATATACAAACACTTAAAGCTGCCCAATACAGAGTCAGACCCTCCATCTAACTCAGGATTATCTCCTCTCTTAAGAGAGGAGAGCTGGCCTTGTGGTAGCAAGCATGACTTGTACCCTAGTAAGCAGGGTCTGCCCTGGTTACATATGAATGGGAGACTTGATGCGTGAGCACTGGAAGAGATTCCCCTTTAGGGATGGAGCTACTCTGGGAGGAGCATCTAGGTTCCAAGTTCCCTCCCTGGCAGCATCTCCAAGATAGGGCTGGGAGAGACTCCTGCCTGCAACCTTGGAGAAGCAGCTGCCAGTCTGTGAAGACAATACTGAGCTAGATGGACCTATGGTCTGACTCAGTATATGGCAGCTTCCTATGTTCCTACACTGGCAGGCAGCTCTTAAGTGTTTCAGACAGGGGGTCTTATGCATGCAAAGCAGATGCTCTATCAATGAGCTACAATGCCCCCCCACGCCCCCCCAAAAGCTAGTTGCTTATACTGCGCCAGACCACTGGCCTACCTAGCTCAGTACTTTACTCGGACTGGCAGCGGCTCTCTAGGGAGTCTTTCCCAGCCCTACCTGCAGATGCCAGGAACTGAACTTGGGAACATCTGAATGCAAAGAAGATGCTCTCCCACTAAGCGACAGCCCCTCCACATAAGATTTTCGGTGGACATTGGTGGGATTTGGTGCCCAGCTCTGCTCCCTGCCTCTCCTCACGACTAGAAAGAGCGTAAGCATGCAAAATAATGACTGCAGCATTAAGCAAAATAGGAGACATTTTGCAAGTTTGCATACACATATAGATGGCAAACAGAGAGGGGGTTTTTTTGGTGCAAAATTTAAAAAGTTTAATTTTTGAGCACAAACAGCCCCAACAAAAACAAAAAACCCCAGGAATTGCAAAGATCCACGCCTCGGCACCCTGAGCATCTACATTTGAATTGCAATCCTTCTAAAAAAAACCCCATCACCACCCAGTCACAAGATTCCTGTATTGTTGCTCCTCCTCAGATTATGCATAGATGTATGAAGCCTTTATTGTTTCTAGGGGTGAAGGGCTGTGTGTGTGTGTGTCTAGCAGCAGATCTCGTTCTAGGCAAGTCAGCCTCACAGGGAAGGTATGCATTTCAAGCAGCCAAACCTCACAACCCCAGAATACTAATTATCTTTTCATCTTGCCTTACGGTCATTTGGAGGATAAAGGAAAAAAACGCCAACCAATATATTTTGGAATAGAAGTTCCCAATGAAGGGAGAGGATGGATGATTCCTCTGGGGAGAAGAGAGGCTTAACAGAATACCTTGAAGATCACAAATTCCTCAAATCTGACCTCAGCCACGTGAAGCACTCCCCCCGCCGCCCCAATCTTTTCTTCCACCATCCCTACACCCTACCGGTAGCTTGGGGAAAATAATGCTGACCTACATGGCATAGTTGTTGTAAACATTAGTGAATGAACACAGGTCAGCTGTCTACTTTCTGGGAACCCAGCCCACAACGTGCTGTCTGCCGAGCAAGTCCTGAACATCTGCTATGGAGCCCTTGGGTGTTGGAAAGGATTCTGGGACATATTCTATGGCATACACTCAAGACAAGATTGTAGGGAACTATTATTATTACTAGTATTTTTAAGCCCGTTAAAATAACGGGCGCTAGTAGCCTGCCTTTCTTTTCTTTCTTTCTTTCTTTCTCCCTCCCTCTTGCCCTCCTTTCCTTCCTTCTTTTTTTTCTTTCTCTCTCTCCCTCTTTCCTGCCTTCCTTCTCTCTCCCTCTCCCTCCTTTCCTTCCTTCCCCCTCTTCTCCCTCCCTTCTTTCTTTTTTCTTTCTCTTTCCCTCTTTCCTTCCTTTAATGGGCTCGCTCTTTGGGGATGGTTGTTCCTCCCTCCCTTCCGTCTTTCTTTTGTTCTTCTCCCTCCCTCCCTTCTCCTTTTTCTTTCTCCTTCCTTCCTTCTCTCTTTCCTTCTTTCCCTCCCTCCCTCCTTCTTTCTTTTGTCCTTCTCCCTCCCTCCTCTCTCTTTTCTCTCCTTCCTTCTTTCTTTTGTCCTGTCTCCCTCCCTCCCTCCCTCCTCTCTCTCTCTCTCTCTCTTTCCTTCCTCCCTTCCTTCTCTTTCTCCCTCTCTCTGTCTACTCCTTCCTCCCTCAGACCCTGGGCCACGGAAGCCGCAAGGTGCTAGATTCCGTTAACCAATACCTTCCTGATTTTGCTTTCCGAGAAAGCTGGGTGCCTTTGGCCGAGGCTGGTTCTGGCTGGCAGGAACGGAACTCTTTCTTCCCAGGAGAAGCTCAGGGGATCAGTTGGGGTTGTCTCTCATTGTCCAAAACTCAGCTTACTGGCAGGTTGGAACCTGAAACTTGGGAGGGCAGCTTGGAGAGAGGGTTTCTGCACCACCACCCCCAGTCTCGGTGCCGGGCTCATCAGCCATGAAAGTCTCCTGCTTTTTTTCCGGTTGGGGTTGTCTCTCATTGTCCAAAACTCGTTTATGTAACTGGGCGCGGCGGGTGCTGCTGGTGGCGCTGAGTGGCAGCATCTTGCACCAGCAGCGGCCCTCTTCCTCTCTCTGGCTAGTCCCCGCCCCCTCGCCCTAAGCACGCCCCTTCCCTCCTCTCCGGCTCCCCCGCCCTCCTCCTTCCCTCTCTTCTCAGGCCTGGCTGGTCAACAGATCGCTCGATCGCAGGGCAGGGGGGTGCAAGCCGCTCCCTGCCACTTGCCTGCCCGCCCGCCCCCGCTGGTCTTCCCCTCCACATATTTCAGGCTTGGCTTTGCTTGCTCCTGCTTTGCTTCACTGCCGCCCACTTTACTTTGGGGTTTCTCCCCGCCCTTCCCGTTACTCTTATGCACCTCGTCGGCGGCTGGCCTGGACCCGTCGCCGCTGACGGTCCCGTTGCCGCCGTTTTTGCTCCGCGCCGCCTCCTCCCCCCTCCATGTCCCCGCTTCTCCCTCTCGGTTCAGCAGCCGCCTCTGCCCTCCCCGCTTCTCCTTCCTCTGCCACTTGCCAACATGGCCGCCTGGTGCCTTTGTCCGTTTCTGACTCGGCTGTTCTGCGCACGCGCTCTGTGCATGCCCAGAACGGCCGAGGGAGGCACGGACACACGCTTGGTTGTCCACGGATGGACACCAAGCCTTTTATTAGAGAGGATTATTTACATCTTATATCCCGCTCTTCCTCCAAAGAGCCCAGAGCGGTGTACTACATACTCAAGTTTCTTGTCACAACCACCCTGTGAAGTAGGTTAGGCTGAGAGAGAAGTGGCCGGCCCAGAGTCACCCAGCTAGTTTCATGGCTGAATGGGGATATGAACTCAGGACTTCCAGGTCCTAGTCCAGCACTCTAACCACTACACCAGAAGGTGGTGTGTTGGTGTGTGTGTGTGTGTGTGTGTGTGTGTGTGTGTGTGTTTTAAGGGTGAACACAGCCAAACACACCCTTCAATACAGACTGGGACCTTGCGAAGAAAGGGTCATATGGTATCATATGATTTACCCCATTGGGCAGGTTTCAGCCCTATTTTATTAATTAGGTCCATGGCAAAATTGGCTAAACTGCCTTGTCCTTGAGTGACAGCCCGATCCAAACTGCAGACCCCATGGCAGCATTTACCCTTTTAAGAGCAGCTGTGGGAGATCTGACCATGCATCTTCCACTGCCTCGTCTGGTTTGGCCCTTGGTTCACACAAATGCAGCGCCCAGCCTTGCTGGAGCTCCCTGCAACCTTGCACAATTGAGAGCACAGCCTGTAAAAACACCCCACACCCCACTGTGGCTGTGCAATTCTGGGAAGTTTAGCCAAGCTCTTAGTTAGGGACACATATCTGCCATTACATGACGCCCCTGGGAGAGATCATCAGATCTGGTGCTGGGTGTTCTCAGTACGCTGACGACACCCAAATCTATTTCTTCATGTCGACATCATCAGGAGAAGGCACAGACTCCCTAAATGCCTGCCTGGAGACAGTAATGGGCAAGATGAGGGATAACCAACTGAGACTTAGTCCAAATAAGAGGGAGGTACGTATTGTGTGGGGTTGGAACACAGGAGATTATTTTGATGTGCTGGTTCTGGGTGTGAAAACACTTCCCCAGAAGGAACAGGTACACAGTCTGGGGGTGCTTCTGGATCAAAATGTCCCCTCAGTATCCCAGGTTGAGGCAATGGCCAGAAGTGCTTTTTGTCACCTTTGGCTGATACTCCAGCTGCGTCCGTTTCTTGAGGTAAACGTCCGCAGAACAGTGGTACATCTGCTGGTAACCTCCAGATTTGACTACTGCAGTGCGCTCTGTGTGGGGCTGCCCTTGTACGTAGTCCAGAAACTACAGCTGGTTTAGAATGTGGCCGCCAGGTTGGTCTCTGGATCATTTTGGAGAGACCATATTACTCCTATATTAAAAGAAATGCACTGGCTACCAATAAGCTTCCGGGCAAAATACAAGGCGTTGGTTATAATCTATAAAGCCCTGAATAGCTTAGGGCCAGGAGAGAACATCTTCTTCACTGTGAGCTCTATTGACGACTGAGATCATTCGGAGAGGTCCGTTTGCAGTTGCCACCAGTTTGTCTGGTGGCTACACAGGGATGGGCGTGCTGCCAACCTGAGATTCTAGAATGCATTCCTGGCTGAAATAAGAGCCTCCCTATCTCTGACAACTTTTAAAAAATCTCTAAGACACATTTATTCACCCTAGATATGTGGTTTTAAATTGTTTTTAAGGTTTTAAATTCCTGTTTTACTTAATTTTATGTTGATGTAAACTGCCCAGAGACAGAAGTTTGCGGTGGTGTACACATATAATAAATAAAATTACCAATTACTGCCATTACCCTTTTAAACCAGGGCTGAAGCTGGTTTGCAAACCACTGTTAAAGAGAAACCTGGTTGGTGTTAACCATGGTTAGTGCTTGTGATGATACAACATTGAACCATGGTTAAGAATGCTAAGGGAGAGAAATCGGGAAATTCACACCGGGGGGGGGGGGCGGCGGCGCTATGGCCTCAGTTTCCAACCTCTTAAGAGATCTATAACATTATGAAGTGCTTCACATGATTGCTGTGAAGCACCTCAATGAGGTCTGTGGGGACAGCGGGCTCATGCCCTCACCTCTTGTTTCCCAGAGACATCTGGTGGGCCACAATGTGGAACAGGATGCTGGACTAGATGGGCTTTAGGCCTGATCCAGCAGGGCTGTTCTTATGTTCTGCTTACCAACCTCTAGTCCAGGGCCGGCCTTGGGGGTTTGGGCTCCCTAGGCCAAGTCTGACTTTGGTGTCCCACCAGTCGAGAACTGTAGGGCTCCAGCTTTATCTTGGGCTACACAGGCTTCTCATTCATGAGGCCGAATGACCAGCCCCAACAGATAACCAGTGAATGAGTAGCCTGCACTGGTTTGAGGACACAGTGGGAGCAAGTTCCCAGTCTATTATGGGGGCGAAACTCTTAATTTGTTTTATTTATTTATTTATTACATTTTATATCCCGCTCTTCCTCCAAAGAGCCCAGAGCGGTATACTACATACTTGTGTCTCCTCACAACAACCCTGTGAAGTAGGTTAGGCTGAGAGAGAAGTGACTGGCCCAGAGTCACCCAGCTAGTATCATGGCTGAATGGGGAGTTGAACTCGGGTCTCCCCGGTCCTAGTCCAGCACTCTAACCACTACACCAATGCCACTGTTAATTTGGAAATCCAGTTTGAGAACATTTCTTTCTGGAAATGAATGTTGAGGCAGGCAATTTGTAGTCAAGAGAGGGAGTGCAGCTTATGAAACTAGTTGTTTATTCGGTGCTGAGGTACAAAGAGCAAAGAATTATTTTGGGGTACAGAAGAATGCCCAGGTCCTTTGGGGTGCAGACTGCAGTATTACATATTATGTTCTTATACCACTGTGCATTACTTCAGGGGTTCAATACAAGGGAGAGAGAGAGACTAACTGGCAGTGCTATGCTCTAGCTCTGTTTATACACCTCCCAAGAATTGGTTCCCTGGGCAACCTCCTAGGTCTACCTAGGTGATGGCCAGCCCTGCTCTAGTCTAACCCAAAATCTATCATACAAAATTATCCTAATTTAAAAGATGACCCATTACAAGGAACAGATCTATCATCATGCATTCTGCAAGGCCAATACTAATAAAGAGAACCCAATGCATTCCACAATACAGGTTAGGGGTGTGCAAAACGTTTTGATGTTAACAAGCTTCAACTCGAAACTGCCCGTTTCGAGCTCAATACTATGGGGTTTGGGGGAAGGTTAAAAGTTTGTTACAAATTGCCTACTTGCCCATTTCTTTTGTGGGTTGGGTGGTAGGTAGCACCTATCATGCCCTTCCACCCAACCCACTTTGGTGTCCTTGTTAGCCACCCATGGGGAACAATGGAGTTTCCCCATTGTTCCCTATGTCTGAAACATTCGAAATGTTTCAAGTTGTTTATAACACTTCAACCACTTATTTGGCAAAATGTTTCAGCTGTTTTGCATTTCGTTTCGAGCTCGAAACTTAACCCAAGATCTGTTTTGTGCATATCCCTAGAACAGATAGCATTATAAACGGAGCCTTTTCTAGGAAATGAATTGAGTCACTTCTCTCCAGAGTGTAGGGCTTGTGTTTACTGAAATACTATCTGCAATAAAGAAGAGCTGCCTAATATGCACAAATTCACTCTGTCAAAACATAATATCACTTTGACAGCTGCGTCTTTGAAGGGTGCAAAGCAGACATGATTTAAACACTGTTTTATTACAGAAGCAGAAAAATAGTTCAGAAAGCATATCAATGTGAGTGACAACTAAATGAGAAAAGCACACCCACATGCAGAAAGCTAGGGAAGAGGGTGCTAACTTAGCCACCTTCCACATGTACAAGAAGACTTCGATATTCATGGGGATTCCATTCCTCGGTACAACAGCGGATATGCAAACTGTGAATATCAAGGCACTGTGGCAATGGGGAATTGGGGGTTAGGTTCCTGGTCAGGGGAAATATCACCAAAAGATCCATTTTCGTGAGGGGAAATGCGGGGGGAGGGAGCTGCCTACCATACTTAGCTGCTCCCCCGAATCACGCTGTGCTCCGGAATACCCCCCAAATAGGCCAAAAATCAGTTTTCTTCTTTTTTAAACAGAGCTATTTTGAGCCCCTGAAACACAAACTGGCAGCCAGACCTCTGTGGATATGCAAAGGCCGACATGTCTTTCCCCCCTTCCCCACCCCCCGCATATGCCGAGGATGGGTATCTATTACCCGATCGCGGATACGTGAATCCGCAGATATCGAGGTCCTCCTGTACTAGTTTTTGATGTGTAGGCCTCTTTCTTTCACATGCAGCTTCCCACATGAAGTGGCACTGTCTAAGGAACATTACACCATGTCAGTTTATGTTTGCATTTCTATCCCATTCTCTCTCCCAGTAGGGATGTGCACAGAACCACAGAGGCGCAGTCCGGCACTGGGGGGCATGTAGGTTTAAGTGGCAGTGGCAGCAACGGGCGCATGCATGCTCTCAGCTTCTGCTTTTGACGGGCAACCACGGGGGCAGCAGGGAGGAATGCTGCCGCCCCAAAATCTTTGCTATAAAGTCGTACTCCGGAGGGGGGAAAGCGGTGGGAGGGGTGAGTACTACCCCCCCTCCTTAAAGCTACACACACACCCTGACCAGCCCCAATCCAGACTGGTTCAGAGGCCTCTGCAATGGCCCCAGACCGGTCTGGTGCACATTCCTATCTCCCAGGAGTTCAGGGCAGTGTGCATGGTTACTTTTTTATCCTAACTCCTCTGCAAAGTAGGTTAGGCTGAAAGTTAAGTTAAGTCAGAGCCACCAGTGAGCATCATGGATTAATGAGGATTTGAATCCAGGTTCCCCCAAATCTTAGTCCCACACTAATCATGGCACTCTCTATACAGTTTTGAACATTGTTTGGCTCTCAGCCCCCGAGGCCATTCACACACTCAAAAACTGTGTTCTAACCAGGTTGAGAACTGTGTGTACTCCCAATTTTCAGTTGTGTGGAAGTGCAGTAAGAGATAAACCTGGGCAGAAGTGATTGTGTGGAAGCAAGGTAGGAGGAAAAGCTACCCAGGATTTCCTCCTACCTTGCTTCCATACAACCAAAAATTGGGAGCACCCAAACCTGGTTAGAATACAGTTTTTGATTGTGTGAATGACCTCCCAGTCTAAAACAGGGGTTCTTCTTCATCATCTTCATCATCATCATCATATACTGTACCGAACACCAAACAGTATCTGATCCAAAAATACCATCTAGATTCAAGGAAAATTAGAGAAGTCCTGGAAACAATAAAGCAGCAAATAGCAGTGTCAAAGAAGATTAGCAGATACGAAGCCACAATTGCACAACACAGGCAGAATCTCCAATTCCAGTCGAATCAGAAACGTTTCTACCAAAGCATAGAAGGAGAAACTGCAAGAAACATAGAAACACCAAATAAAGAAGAAACAGTGCAATTCTGGGGGAAATTATGGGAAAATGCAATAGATTATAATAAAAAAGCAGGCTGGGTAAAAGAGGTCGAAAAATGTAACCAACAAATGCAAGATCTAATAATAACACCAGAATTAATAAGTGAAAGAGCAAAGAAAATTAAAAATTGGACTGCACCAGGCGATGATGAACTGCATGGCTTTTGGCTTAAACACATAACAAGCCTTCATAAACAACTATCAAAACAGTTCAATCACATTTTGCAAGGAGGTGATATTGAACAATGGCTAACAACTGCGAAAACTCATCTCATCATGAAAGACCCAGCAAAAGGTGCAGTTCCAAGTAATTATAGACCGATAACCTGCCTGCCAACCATGTTCAAATTATTAACTGGAATAATAGCAGATGAAGTGATGCAAAACTTATTAACTAACAAATAGCTTCCAGTTGAACAGAAAAGAAATTGCCCGAACACCAGAGGCACAAAAGACCAGCTGCTGATTGACAAAATGATTTTAGAAAACTGCAAGAGAAGAAAAACAAATCTAAGTGTTGCATTATAGATTGACTACAAGAAGGCCTTCGACTCATTGCCTCATGAATGGATACTAAAATGTTTAGAAACAACTGGTGTCAGCAAAAACATTCAGATATTTGTTTATTTTTTAAAGCAATGTGCATGTAGAGCACACAGTTAACAATCAATGGCGAGACACTTGGACAGGTTAACATCAGAAGAGGCATTTTCCAAGGGGACTCACTATACCCTCTGTATAGTGTGGCAGAAGACAACCAAAATAATCCCAGTAATAATTGGCGCCCTAGGTGCAATTCCAAAACAACTTGCAGAGCACCTCAACACCATACGGGCCACAGAAACCACCATCAGCCAACTACAAAAAAACAACTTTACTGGGAACAGCCTATATTTTGTGACAATATCTATAATAATAACAGCAACAACATTGATAATAAAGTTCAGCCATCTCAGGTCCTTGGGAAGGACTCAATGTCTGGATAAAACAAACAAGTCAATAACACCTGGCTGACTGTGTAAACAAGAAATAATAATAATAAAAAAACTTTAATTGTTTGCCTCCCCATAACAAATTGTTCTTTGGGAGGTTCTTGAAGTTGGGTCCCCAAATGTGGTTGGACCTTAACTCCCATTAATCCCTACCACAATTGCCTTTGGAAACCTGGAGGTGCTGCATCTCCCCTTTTGAAGAAGTCTACAAATACTTGCTTCTCATGTGGAGGAATAGACAAGGCAATTGACAACCAATACCAGCTTCAGAGACCAAGCGTGCTATCAGATCCTGCCCTCTCTTTGGAGGCCCAAATAGCCACCCTGGTAGAAGGTGTCTTCCACTAGCTAAGTCTGGTCCATCAGCCTATTCTACAATGATGACTGAGAACTCGTAGGTTGTGGTTTGCAGTCAGTGGCCACTTAGTATGGCCCCTTGATCAACTGGGGCCACAACTGTGATGCCAGGGGCTGAAGGATCAAATCACAGATACCTCACTGAGTCTGACTTAGCCAAGGTTCCAATGCCAATGTCCTGCTGCTAACTTAAACTTGTAGGTACATGGCAATAAGCTTGCTTGCCTCTGGATTGCAACACTTCACTGCAAACAGAACCATCAGGGCTTTCAGAGATATTCAGCCGATTCATTCATTCATTCAATATGCAGCAAGCTCTTCACTGATATACAGCAGAGCTGCAATTCACATTGATTTCTGTGGTCAACCATGCTCTTACAGCAAAGGCAGGGGTGTAACTATAATAGGGCAAGGGGAGACAGTTGTCTGGGGGCCCACTGCCTTGGGGGAGCTCCCCCAGAGGCAAGTCACATGACTGACTCCCCCAGCCACGCACCCACCCGGGCTTCCTTCAGTTGTATTCATCCTCTGAAATTGAGCAAAGGTCTAACTCATAATAGGAGATGAGCAGTTAAAGGTTGTAGCACTTCAAACTCCAGGTGCGGCTCACATGGCTAACTTCTTCCACCACGGGGGGCAAAAAAAAATAAAGTTCCTTGAGCATATCAAGCACACAGCTTAGGCCACAACTCTTCCTCCCAGCATCTATGCAGAGGGATAATTTTATATGGACCATTCAAGTCATGCTATCCCTGCCTGAAGGAATCCAGTCCAGGAAGAACTTAACCACATCACCTGCTACATAGCTGGTCATCCACATGGTTAATTCTTGGGCTCTGTGTGCGGTTGTTCTTTCCAGGCCTTCGGTCACCAGGTGAAGGCAGCTGTACCTTGGAAAACAAGGTCCTTTCCAACTCTAACATTCTACAATTTGAACTCTAAATTTTGAATACTACCTAGAGATTTCTATACTCTTAGCATATAAAAACTACCTAGCTACCTACCTCTATGGTTGCAAGCATATTTTCAAGAGATACTCAAAGATTTGTGTGCCCTAATGGTGCAGCGGGAAAATGCTTGACTAACAAGCAGAAAGTTGCCAGTTTGAATCCCCTTTGGTACTATATTGGGCAGCAGCGATATAGGAAGATGCTGAAAAGCATCATCTCATACTGCGCGGGAGGAGGCAATGGTAAACCCCTCCTGTACCAAAAGAAAGCCACAGGATTTTATTTCTACCAAAAGAAAACCACAGGGCTTTGTGGGCGCCAAGAGTCAAAATCGATTTGACAGCACACTTAAGAGGATGACAGAAGAGGCACCCAAGCCAGGGAGCTCATCCTCAACTCCTGAAAAGGCCATTAACGTGCCTAGACAAACGTTGCTTTTTTGGCTCTTCTGTTATACTTTAATACTGTAAATGACCTTAATCAAGGCAGAAAGATTGCATATAAATGCAATACACACACAGTCAAGAATTATGCACCAAGAAAAACCAAGTTCTGCAAACCTTGTTGAACTATGCAAAACAAACCAATGTGCCGTGTCTTATTTTGGCATAATTATGTCTCTGTTATGGAGAAGGGGCAGGGCCAGGCCTGAAACTAAATCATCTGACCACCAGAAATGCTACTAAATCACACACTGGCATTTTTGCTAGACGTGACCAACATACATTAAAACCTATATTTGCAGACATGAGGCTAGGGACTCTTTTTTCCAATTGAAAGGTGAGATTACAAGATGTTAAATTATCTGCCAACAACAAATTATGGTTTTTCTGAGCTTGTGTATGAATTGTGGTGTGTACACACACACACCTCTACCTCGCCCTGGTTAATTCCAACATAAACAGACCTTCAGCAAGTACTTGCTTTTTAAAAGACAACATGAAGGAGACGGACGACCATTTTAAATATGATATCAAAGCACACAAGTAGAGAGAATCATCCGCTCTGAACATGAAGGCCCTTCTGGGGCACACAGACAATAGATTTCCAGTCAAGGCGTCATTAAGGATGCAGAGGCTTGCTTAGAAAGCAAATCTAGATGCTGGTGCAGTCATTTGATATTTAGATGATCTCACACAGCTAAGTGGTTCTGGAAGAGGATGAAACGCAAGGCACGGGATCTTAATTTATACTGCCGCCTTTGCCCACCAAGGCTAGGTTGATAGATCTCTGCAGATACACACACACACACACACACCCAACCACAGGCTAAAAGCACCCATGAAAAAGCTCTCTCATCAAGGAATCCCAGAGACGGAGCAACAGGGCTAGGTTCATGCCGGCCCCTCAAGCAAGAGGGTGGGAGTCTTCCTCTGCAGGCTAGGAATTCCAAGCAGAAGGGAACGCCCGTCCACATGCACTGGGAACCATCAAGGAGTGCTAGAAGAGATTCTGGGCCAGATTCGGTCTCTGGCAGCATCTCCAGATGGGGCTGGGAGAGACTCCTGCCAGTAACCTTGGAGAGTCTCTGCCAGTCAGTGTGGACAGTACCGAGCTAGATGGCCCAATGGTCTGACTCCGTAGAAGATGGACTCGGTACTGTCCATCCAGCAGTTAACACCTGCTTACAAAACGTGTCTGTAGTTTCTGCGGGGCAGCAGCACGGGCGATGGCTCCTCCAGCCCTCAAGGCTTCGCCCTGCAATGCCACACTGGTCCAGAGGCAGGCGGGAGGGTGTCCCTTGCCCAACAAGCAGGGCCCTGGCTCCTCTTCTGCAGATCCCACTTGGGACTTGCTTCCCCTCCATGCAGCTAGTGCAGGGGCGGGCAAACTTGGCCCTCCAGTTGTTCAACTCCCATCACCCTCCCAGCCACAATAAACCGTGGCTGGGGAAGATGGGAGTTGTAGTTCAACAGGAGCTGGAGGGCCAGGTTTGCTCATCCCTGATCTATGGGGTACCCTCCAGAATAAGCTGAAAACAGCAAGGGTTGTCTGGTGCAAATAACTTACATCAGGGGTCCCCAACCTGCGGCCCTCCTGGTGTTGCTGAACTACAACTCCCATCAGCCCCAGCCACAATAAGTTGTAGCTGGGGCTGATGGGAATTGTAGTTTGGCAACATCTGGAGGGCCGCAGGCTGGGGACCCCTGCTTTACATGGAACAAGGGAAGGTTATGCCTGGAAGCCATGGGCAGTGTGCCCTGTAATAGGAACCCCCTGTTGCTGCTGACTACAACTCCCATAATCCCCAGTCAAAGGCCACTGCAGCTGGGGATGCTGGGAGTGGTGGTCCACAACACTGGCCATGGCCGCCTACTGAGTCAAACTGTTGCTTCATCTAGGTAAGCATTGTCTACACCAGGGTTTCTCAACATGTGGGTCCCCAGATGTTATTGGACTTCAACTCCCATAATCCCCAGCCCCAGGTGTCTTTGGTTGGGAATTCTGGGAGTTGAAGTCCAATTACATCTGGGGACCCACACGTTGAGAATCCCTGGTCTACACAGACTGGCAGCGGCTTCTCCCAGGTTGCAGGCAGGATTCTCTCCCAACCCTGTCTAGAGATGCCAGGGAGGGAACTTGGAAACTTCTGCATGCAAGCAGGCAGGTGCTCTTCCTAGAGCGGCCCCATGCCCTAGGTGGAATATCTTACAGAGCTCACTCATTTAGTCTCCCATCCAAATGCAAACCAGGGTAGACTCTGCTTAGCAAAGGGGACAATTCATGCTTGCTACCACAAGACCAGCCAGTGACTTCAGGTTTACACTAAAGAAGCAATGCAAACTTGCCCGTCAGCCCACTACAGTCAACTCTCAGGGGGAGCTTTGGGGAAGGATTTGTCAGATGCATTGCCTCCCACCCAAAGGCAACTTCTAGTCTGGACAGGGCGTGTTGACCCTCATGACTCCCCTCTCCAAATATGGCCTTGAACAGGGAAGACACACAATGCTACTTTGGCTCACAGCCTCCCCCGTCTCCCCTAAACTAGTCCCTTGGTGTTCTGGCTGTGGCACACACTGTAAGCAGATAGGCTACATGGCAATGAGGAGTCACCTGCAATTTGGACTGAACCATCTTCTCCAAGAAGAATGTTTCCAGCTTTTACATCCCTAGAAAAAGAGACAGACAAAAAAAAAATGCAACCATTAAGTGTGAGTTGTGGATTCTCATTTCAGTGTCTGCTACAAGATCAAACATTGTCTCCTTAAAGCACAGGCTTCCCATTCAGGCTGTGAATACACATATAAACATTCTGCCTCCAAGAACAGCAGAATTCTGAAGCCTGCTGCATCCATGGAGCAAAGTGAGTGCAACAGAGTTGCTTGTTTGCCTATGAGAGACTGGTCACTCTGCATGAGCAAATACTGTTCAATTGTCCACATTGAGTGGGGAAAGGCCCATAATCACACCCAACACTCTGCTGTCCCCTGGGCACACCACCCCTTCCTAACCACGGGTTGGCCATCCCTGGCCTACAGCATACTTTTCAAATGAGGCCTCTGGATTTCCAGATGTTGCAAGTCTGGGAAGATATGGAAAAAGAGAAGAGGGAAGCAACAAGGAAAATGGCAGCGAGGAGGAGGACTTGAGGAACAACTGATTCTCCAACTGTTAGACTACAACTCCCGTCATCCCCACCTGCAAGAAACTGTGGCTGGGGGTGATGGGAGCTGTGGTCCAGCTACAGCTGGAGAACCCCAGGCTGGATACACCCACCACAGGCCCTCCCAAAAATGGGGAACACACACCTACCTCTCCACTGAAAATTCCCAACAGCATCAAAATCCATCTCAAAGGCCTTTTGTTAAGGAAATTTCCCATGGGTGGTTTCATATTTGAATCATGAGGATTCTCCCCCCACCTTTCTCCCCAGCACTTCTATTTTGATTTGTGTATTTTTGTTGCTTCACTTATCTCAAATTTCCTAAATTTTTCTCTTTGACAGGGAAGCGGATGAGTGGGCTGTGGTTGAATAAGGAATCAGCAACTACTGCTGCTTGTGTTTTGTTGTATTTTATGCACCAAATTAAGACACACCACCCCATTACACTTAGAAATAAGAGGAACAGATGTCATAACCAAGCAGAAAGATGGAGAGATTCTTTAAAATCCAGAACATTTGTACGAATACATGAAGCCGTCTTCTACCGAGACCGACAACTGGTTTATGTAGCCCAGGGATTTTCAACCGGGGTACATAAACTCTCTCTCTGTGTGTGTGTGTGTGTGTGTGTGTGTGTGTGTGTGTGTGTGTGTGTGTGTGTGTGTTGGGTGGTACTCTTCACAGAGCGTATGTGAAGTCCTCCTGACTCACGGGCACATTGTGCCATTGGCTCCTGACCAGAGGATTCGTCTCACAACTAGTCCTCTCTGGGAAGGAGAAGAGTGTCAGGCAGCATCCCTTCTTCGCTGAGTATCAGACAGCATTTTCCTCATTGTTGAGCCTGCCAGTCAGACAGAGAGGGTTGAGACCCTAGACAGCCTGTCAGGAGGAAGAGGAGGGGCCACACCAGGCTCCAGGGTGTGGGAGAAGGAAGAAAGCCACAGCATTAGGGGTTTCTGTTGTTGTGCCTGATTCCAGGGCAGATTAACTTGGCTCCTATATTATTACCCACCAACTTTGGCAAGATTTGATTCTTGATATCAACAACCATTGGCTGTGTGTATATATACTGTCTGTGTGTGTAGAGGGGTGTAACTTAGTTGAAGCTTTGAGATAGGAGTACACTTGTTTTTTAAAAGGCTGAAAACCCCACGTACAGCCCAACAAGCAGCTTCCCACCAAAGTCTCTCTCTTTCCCAGCCCGGAGATCCTGCTTTAAATTGGAGACTGCAAGGATTGAACTTGCAATCTTCTTCCTGGCGGGCTCTTCCAGCAAGCTCTGGCCCCATTCTGCTATTACTTCCACACGTCTGAAGATGCCCTTTTGCTAACCTGGATTCTAAGCAGGTGACTGTCTCGCCTTCCACCCTGAGTTTATAGAAACATTTATGACCAAGGAAGGCCAAAAGAGCTTTTAAGTTCACAACCAAGGTAATTATTTGCTTGATAAATAGAAGCAGGCCATGCTCAAGGAGGCTTTTAAAGAAGAACCCACTTGTCCAACTTGACACAGAAGGAAACTCCATTGTATCCCTTCTCTCCTGGGCATCTATTTCATTTTCTCCAACTGCCGAGAGTGTAGCAAAAGCCTTTGTCCTCTGAATAATGGCTCTGTTTGTTTTCATTTTGTTTCGTAACTGAACAGGGAAGGGAGGGCTTGGTTCCTCTCTGGACTGAAAGGGAATTTCCACTGTCCACTTCAGAAATCTCTGGGGAGCACAACACACAGCCCAAAGAACCACCAGGATGTCCCTGCACACCACCAAAACTTGGGAGGCAGAGAGGCTGGTCTTCAAAACCCTGGCTTGTGTCATCACCTTTTGCTGGTCCTAAATTTCCTGGCAATCTCTTTCATGGATAACTGCTGGCTCTAGTGTTGTGAGAGAGGAAGAACAACTTTCCCTATGAACTTTCTCCATGCCATGCATAACTTCATAAACTTCTATCATGTCTCTCCTTTGCCTAAACTTCGATCACGTCTCTCCTTTTTCTAAATTAAATAACCCCAGAAGCTGACTAGATGTCTTGTCCTTTAAAACCTTTAACCCTTTGGGTCCAAGATGCTTAATGCACCATCTCTGCCCACACGGAGCTGCCATGGGCGCCATAAGGCTCCGTGGCTCACTGCACACTCGTGATCTGGGTGGCTTGCTCATCTTCCTCTTATCTCCCACAGTGGCCTCCTAGTAGATTCCACGGCTGGTACAAACCTCCTGGATCCTCCTGTGGTCTTTGACTCCAGGAGTTCTGGTGGGTTGGCTTTTGCCTCCTGACTGGGCTATGGACTCCATCCTGGCTGGCTGATGGTGGTCACTGCAGCTATGGGGGCCTGACTTGGCCAACGCTTGAGCACCACATGGCTTTAATTGTGCTAAGCCTCCTCCTCGCCTCCCCAACTCCCACGGAGCACAAGTACTTTTTCCTACAGTGCATAACCAGTCTATGGAATTCTCTGCCACAGGATGTGGCGATGGCCAACAGCTTGGATGGCTGTAAAGGTGGGGAGGGGGAGAGTAACCGGCCCTATCCACACCCAGCACAGGACCTCCAGTGACTGTTGCTGGAGTCTATCTTATGTTTCTTTTCGATTGTGAGCCCTTTGGCGACAGGGATCCATCTTATTTATTTATTATTTCTCTGTGTAAATCACCCTGAGCCATTTTTGGAAGGGCGGTATAGAAATCAATCAAACAAACAAACAAACAAACAAACAAGACGCTTCGACAAATTCATGGAGGACAGGTCTACTAGTCTTGATAGCTATAGGCTGGTTGCCAGTTTGTTTCCAGGTTCAGAGATTAGATGCCTTCAAATAGCAGTTGCAGGGGAACAACAGCAAACGAGGAGGAACGCCTTCATCTCTTGCCTATGGGCTTCCCAGAGGGAGCTTGTCAGCCACAGCAGGGAACAGGGTGCTGGACTGGATAGGCCTCAGGTCTGATCCAGCAGGGCTATTCTTATGTTCTTATTGCACCTTTGACCGAGCCTGGAAACAAACTGGTAACCAGTTCAGACTGAATAAAAAGCAAGTCCTGCAACTTTAGGTATGGACTGTAATGAACAAGAAAACAAAACTGGAAGCCAGGATTCAGACCAGATGTACAACACAACTCTGGGACTTTAGGTTTTTGCTAAAAAGCTATTTCTAGACAAATGAGATAATTTGTTCCACTGTGTTCCTAATGGCTCAGTAATTGGCACCTTGGGCTCCCCCCTCCTCCCCAAACACTATCGCCAAAGTAATAAAAGCCTACGATGTGCCCTCCAATTACAGGAAGTCTGGAGAGGCATCATCCATCTTCCTGCACATTGTTTCAGGGTTGAGTACATGCACACACTGTCAACCTGGCCTGGAGTCGGCTGCTGATGGAAAGGAATTTATGTGGGCTGTAAACAATAAGCTTGAAATGGCTTCACTCTTCGTTTGGCCAGAGGAAAAAAATCTGACACACTTCTCTCTCTCTCTCTTTTATATATATATATATATATATATATATATATATATATATATATATATTAAAAAAAACACCTCAGGTTCCGTGTTATGTGTGAACCTGGCTGTACTGAGTGAGAGAGAGAGAGAGAGAGAGAGAGAGAGAGAGAGAGAGAGAGAGAGAGATCTCAGTACAGCCAGGTTCACACATAACACGGAACCTGAAGTTTCTCCAGTCCAAGATGGGGGGGGGTGAAGGGAGGCACCTGAAATCTGGCAACGCAGACAGTCGCATACCTCGATTTGCTGGAAGTAACCCAGTTGCTTATCCCAGCCTGCCTTGCATGGTCTTGCAGCCAGTGGTCCCAGTGGCAAAGGGGATGGGCTCACCAGGAACAAACCAGGAGGTTCATGCAGAGTGTGGGTTCAGACATAATACACCCTTCCGTAGGAATAGCCCTTGGGTTGGTAAGTCAACTTCAGTTACACATCTCTGTTTGAGGCCCTGAGTGAACCTGAGGTTCCTGCCTTAGCATGGATCCAGACAGTCACAGAGAAGTCAGTTACCAACTTTTCAAGTAGATTCTGTTATGTGTGAACCTGCCCACCCCCACCCCCCCGCACACACACTTTATATTTATATCAGTCATTTCCCCACGTTCCATCCCATTCTCGCAATACTTCTTAAAATGCTTTATATCCTGTCCTTCAGACATATAAGAGCCCCCAAGGCAGCTACCCATAATAAATCTAAAATTCAATTGACAGAGTGCAGACTCCTTCTCTTCACAGCAATAGATGTCACCCTTAACCACAGACTAGGGATTAATCAGCACCAACATTAAATGGTGGCAGGCTAGCCAGGGTTCCTATTTAACCTGGTCTTGAAACCAATGTTTAAACCACTCCTGGACAACACAAGGCCCGGAGGCCAGATCTGGCCTGCAGGGACGTTTTTGATGGCTCAGGTAGCCAGCAGGAGCAGGAGCCCCACACTTTGGCATTTGTGTGGGGCTGGAGCAGTCAGGTGCCTACTGACTGAGCAAGGCCAGGGCTTATTTTCTGGCCACTCTCCTTGGTTAAAATTGAGGGGCCCTGGGGAGGAAGGGAGGACCCACAACTAACTAGTAATTGCTTTAATATTTATCTTTAGAATTAATTTTATTGCAATAATCAGTGCACTGAAAATTGACTTCAGCACCCACATACATTGCTGTGGTTGTTTTTGGCCCACTGGGACATTTGGGTTGTGCTCCCCTGGAAACTGTGGTTAGTCTTAACCATTATCATCATTGTGGCTATATCCCCTACCTGTGATAAAGGCAGTAGGGGGAGGATTGGTTTCTGCAAGATAGTGGGGTGCTGGAAATGTGTGATTCTGCTGTCTTTTTCCTAACCACAATTAAGGAGTATGTGGTGGTTCAGCTGCAATGCTAAGACGTCATTTGCTGCAGTTTCTGGTCCTGTTAGCTCTGTTCAATGGGAATCCCCGTCGCCCTGTTTGGATTTTTATACTTTTTAAATCTTCTTTGGGTTGCTTATGATGTCTTATGTTTGGACTCTCTCAGAAGAGGAGTTACTAAGTTTGGGGTTTTTTTTCTTTTCATTTTTAAACTCTGCTCTTCTGTTTGTGGCTTGACTCCCTGAGGAGTTATGCACTTAATCAGCTAGAGTGCTGATCGATCAGTTGGCTGGCTGGCTGATTGCTTAGTTTTTTCTTGGATAATTTGGTTTTTACTAAAGGACAAGAGATTATTTCCTGTCACAAACTTTTGAACTAACTTAAACGATGGACAAAAAAAACCCCAGGCAACATACCAGCCCAGAAGTGCAAGGACAGGTGAAAACTTCAATGCAAACACATTTGGATACATTTATGGCAATGAAGGATAGCAAGACATCAAAAGAGCCTGTAAGTTTGAAATATTCCATTTCTACATCAAATAGTTTTACACTCTTGGAACAAGAGGAGCTTGAGCTCATTGAAGCAGCAACAGTTATCAAAGAAAGATAGTTGCCCGCACTGTTCCCTCTAAGGCATGCACACATGCACATGCTCACAAGTTTTCTGATGTCCGCTCAGTTAATTTTAGATCCTGCTCAAGTTGAATTAGCAAGGTCCCACAGTGAATGCATGTGCGTACACAGTACCTTGATACTGCCATCCAGAACTAAACTCATTCCGCACAGAGATGAAAAAAATTAGAGGGGCCACTGGTTGCAGGGGGATAATACCTTGGCAAATTATAGAATCCTTAATGAACCTATCTCCTGCACCAGTTGGAGGGCTGGATCCAGGTGAGTGCCCCCAGGTTATCAGTAGATTTTATCAGAGAGCAATGTTTATTAACAGCTTGGACCGTTTTTGCAATATTTGAAAATTTAAACTCAGCCAGAAGGTTGATTGTATTACGACTTCAGTTGATGCCCTTGTACAAAAGCATTCACCTAGTATAGCTAGCTTTATCACAAAAACTTCTGTGAACAGAAATGCTGCGGGCACAGGGAGTGACTCCAGCAAGACATCAGACACCCGAATTCTTCAGAATAACAGGTTGCACTTCAGATAATTAATAAATACAATCTGGGAAGGTGCTGGTCCACTTGGAAGTCTATTGCATTCTCTTTAGGTCATTTACTTTGTTGTCATCCTCAACAGTGTTGATATCTTAGCTATAGAATGGTTGACCTCTTCCCCGAAGTGCAAAATAATTCTGTTAACTTTTAGTCAATCTACTGTTCTTCTGATGCTTTTCAAAATGAGAACTTTTCTGGCTGGCTATCAAATCTTCCATGCCCGTGTATTTCAAAACACTTCCATCTACCCATTACTACCGCCAAGGGTTAATGCTGCAAGATCTCCACCAACCAGACTGAATTTGCATAACACTGATAAGCTTACTGTGAAAAACTGCACTTCCACAGTCAGTTGCTGAGATAGCTTCACATGACATTTCAGTTGAAACTCTGGACAGTCTTTGGGAGGATAGACTAACCTTCTCTTCAGATGATTTGGAGATGCAGCAGGGAATAAATGAAATCAGTAAAAATTTGCTTAATCTCAAACAGGCTTTGTCCTCAGTTCAAACAATTCTGAGTCCTCTTGCAAAAGTTGGTCAACCCCAAGCTAAGTGTAAGTTATCTGACAACTCCAGAATTTCAACTCATGGTAAAACAGAGGTTGCGGGGAACATGATCAATTTGCTTTAACCAATTTCTTCCTAGACAAGGACTTAATAGAGATCTTGAACTCTGAATTTATACAGATGGACCCCCTTACTGTTCTGTTACCCTAGAGGATGTGTCTGCTAACGAACAGTTAAATGTGGGGGAGAATTTTCTGAAACCTGCTGAACTCGTGGAGAGGAGCTCTATGCATGAAGCAGAGTTCCCGATGGAGTTACAAATGGTGCCTGTGAGGCAAATGAGCAAGGAGACAAAAGATGTGGGTGGGCTTGATGCAGACGTTCACAGCCTTACAGCACAGCAATTGCAGCATCCCGAGACCCAGGGTGGGAAGCGCATAGTAGGACTCTTGGCTTCAGACTCAACAGAAATTTCTAAGATATTCTTTACAAATCAAAAACATCCAACGGGAATAGTTCTGGAGAGCACTCAGAGGCACTCCAATGCAGATCCTATGGAACCAGAGGAAAACCAGCAATTCCCTGAGCCTATCATTGGAAAAGCTGGTGAAACTTCTGGGGCACCTTCCATCTCTGTCTGAACTTATAGAATCTTTGAAGGAGGATCAACCCGGGCCCAGGACATCTCTTTTATTAGGACCCCAAATAACAAAGCAATCTCCCCTGGATGTGTGCCCAATGGTGTCTGATAAGACCCCGAGCTCTACCAATCTGGTCCAGCAATTAAATCCACCTGAGGAGCAGGCTTCTGTCCCAGCCACTGCTGAATTACCTAAGTGACAATCATTAGATCAGTGTGGACTCTCGACTTTCTCTGAGGGAGAGACTTCCGGTTGAAGCGTTTTTCTTCACTCTCCTGAGTGTGGACTCTCTCTCTGCACATGGAATGTAGCCGGTTGGGTGTCTAAATCTAGAGCTATCTCTTAAAAAGAAAAATGTGGCCCATAGTTTCGACAAATTGAAGCTTGATATCACACCCAACTAACAAACCATGGCTAGAAATGCTGCTCTACCCTCGGAGGCTACTTGTTACAAGTATCTGAGAATTTTCAAGGAAGGCAGGTGAAGACGACAACTGCATGAACCAAAGTTTGCTTGTACACCTGGAACACATATTTGGCTGTTTGAAACATCATGCAAAACCATGGTTAGAGTGAAGCTCCATAGGATGCCCCTGAGCCTCAGAAACAGATGCTCCCCCTCCCATCCCCATGTAAGTGTCTACTTCCTATCAAGGTTAAAATAAACCAAAAGCAGTTATGACATCCAAACTTATCAATCTTGGCTGATTCTAACCAACTTGCTTCAAATAACCTGAGATTTGTAATCACTTCAAACCTTGAGTATAGATCAAAATAGGTCTGAATAAACAGGTTGGTCAGTTCGGGTACCACAACTACTCTTAGGACCAGGTTTAGAAGAACACTTACCTACATGGAGTGAAGTTGGGACCACGTAAACGACAACCCCTGCCCCCAATCTCACCAGGTGATGTGCCGACATGTTCTTTATACCTTATTTAATATACATTATTGGGTGTTCTTCCAAATAATCCCTCTACATGCATTCCAAAACCCTCTTTAAATGGGGTTTTCAATCATGCATAGAGGGATTAGTCAGATAAACTACCTGCACACACAATTAAAGGCTATGCCCAGGACATATCGGTGTGTTGCCCAGTAATATCAGGGCAGGTGCGTTCATGGCGTGACCAACTTTATAGTGTGTGCAGGGTAAGTTTTCATCTGAACCCAGCCCTTGGTTAATTTTACCCTAGATGGGAAGTATTATTTACTTAAAATATTTCTATACTGCCCAAAAACTTGAGTCTCTGGGCGGTTTACAATTAAAATCATTTAAAACATTAAACACATTTAAAACCCAGTATTAAATTTTTAAAACTATAAATCTAATTTAAAGCCTGGGTGAATAAATGTGCCTTCAGTGCCTCTTTAAAAGTTGCCAGAGATGGGGAGGCTCTTATCTCAACAGGGAGCGCATTCCAAAGTCCAGGGGCAGCAACAGAGAAGGCCCATTCCCGAGTAGCCGCCAGATGAGTTGGCAGCAACCACAGATGAACCTCTCCAGATGATCGTAACAGGCAGTGTGGCACTCATGGTGAAGAAGATGTTCTCTTAAATACCTGGGGCTAAGGTAATAACCAGCACCTTGTATTTTGCCCACTCCCACAGGGATGGAAGGTGTGTTCCCAAGGTTCAGAGATATTGTGTGGAGACTGGCTCTCATTGGGGTTCTGCGTGACATCTGAACCAGCCCACAATGATTTAGAGCCTAAACCACAGTTAGCACAAAACTATGGTTTGGTCCTGCATGTGAATCAATCCTATGCCTGCACCAGCCCCTAAAGCAGAGCTCAGGAAAGCCACTAGTCTGTTGTGAGTGGAAAATGATGCTTCACGAACAAAACAAATCCTGACTAGTAGTGTACCAACATACCTCGACAAGTAAAAAAAAATTGTCTGGTGAACAGAGCCAATGTTTCCTGATCCCTGCTCTAGTGTCAGTATCAGCAAGAATAAGATTGTCAATCAACAGCAGCTCTCAATCAATTCCATCCTCTCATGGTTTTGTAAGCTTTGTACCATATAAGAACTCAGTTCTCTTAGTGAACCCTTCAGAAGTAGTAGAGGGCCTGTACATACTGGACTTCGAGCATTTTGGATCAGCGTAGACACTTTTTGAAGACCATTTTCCATTTGAGAAAGACTTACATCAAAACAGAGGTCACAGAGTCCCCATTGTGGAAGTGTGGACTTGTTTCAGATAGAGCTGTGCACAAAACCAGCTGGTCCGGTTCGAGTCCAGACCGGACCAGTTTGGTTGTGCCCCCCTCGACACCCCACCTAGTTCAGGGGGTTCACAAATTTAATTTTTTTTAAAAAAATGTTTTTGACTGAACAGATTGAGGGTTTCATTCAATGTCAAATCAATCCCCCTGAACCAAGGGTTGCTCAGCTCAGTGTCAAGCCTTCGAACCGAACTGGTTCGATATCGAACCGGTTTGCACATCCCTAGTTTCAGATTATATCACCCCACACAATGGACTTCATCATTCCTCCAAAGCTCCATATTTAGTTTCATTGATATGGATTTCCAATCATTCATGTTTTGTCTTGTCTTAGATTGTAAATATCTTCAATTACAGAAGTATACCGGATTAAGTAGTTGCTTACTGTTTATTGCATGGTTAGTGTATAGTTTGGTGGGAATCTTATTGTGTCTTGCTGGCTTGAATCTACACCAAGAGGAGGGTGCAAGCTCCGTATGTTAACCTCTCCACTAATCTCTTCTCCTGACCTGGCCTGTTCCCACTGGATTGCTCCTCTTACACTTTCACTTAAGGAAAAGCAATCCAGCTTTGGAAGGAGGATGGGAGAGAAAGAACTGCATATGAGACAGTCACTAACAAAAGAGCAACAGGGCTTGACAGTCTCCATGGCAATCTTGTGCAGAATGGATTTCTTTTCCTTAAAAAAATGAATGACACACCACAACATCTGTGAGCAATCTTGTGAAAGCATTACTCAGCATTCCAGAAATGCAAGCCAGTATGCTATAGAACAGCCAGGTTCCGCTCCTATGTTTCCAGAGGCCTTGGAATCACTGGGCAAGAGACTGCTGCTAACGTTTTCCCCAAAGCTGCTGAAGTTCTTTATTTTCTGATGTGCAAAGAGAAAGGCCGAAGGAAGAAAGTGCATTTAAACACAGAACATATTTCAGAAGCAGCAGCATATGCAAGGGCAGTGGAAGGCAACAGAGGAGGGGAGATGAAGTGAAACACACTGCAGTGCACACAGGAGTTGCATTTCTGGAGCATGGTTGGAGAGCTGGTGCGGTGCAGTGGAAAGTGTGCTCAATTTCTAAACATTTCTATCCGACTCTTCCTCCAAGGAGCCCAGAGTGGTGTACATGGCTATATTCCTTCTCACAAGCCTGTGAGGTAAGTTGGGCTGAGAGAGAAGTGACTGGCCCAGAGTCACCCAGCACGCTGCATGGCCTGAATGGGGATTTGAACTCACGTCTCCCTGGTGCTAGTCCCACACTCTAATCACTACACCAGACTGGCAGGATATAGTAGTAAAATAAACGATAAGTAAAATTACACTTGTTGGGGAGAGGCTCCCATTCCACACCATGGCAGGTCTGCATTTGTTGCTGCTGCTAAAGTAGTGTGAGAAACAGGATCCCCAAAATGGGGCATTTCTAAAGCCTTGAGACATTCAGATGCTGCTATGCACATACACATTTTTGTGTGAATGAATGAACATTTTAAAAGTTAACCTGGGTGAAAGCCCCTGAAATGCAGGATACAGAGAGGAAATGTAATGCTGTAGCTGTGTTCAACCTAATGTGTGAATGCCTGCACACAGATCTGTACCTGTGTACACGGCACACAGGCTCTGAGTGTCGAGCAGGGCTGGGGCTTCGATACCTTGGCACAACCAGCTCACAAATACAGAGACAAAAGCCTCTAATTCAGCAGGAGCCTGCCACATCCCCGGATCCACTGTGTGGTTCCAGCACACCCTGCCAGCTTTCAGAAGCCAGCCTTTCCAGCTCAGCCACGTGTTAACCGGTTTTATAGTGCTGCAGCACAAACAATCCAGCACACCCAAGAGAAAAACCTCCTGAAGCTGTGCAGGAATCCAAGCCGTTTTCAAAAGTTACTGCTTCCCCTCCAAGCTTGCCCAAATATCCAGTTGCCCAAGAACTAACCGTTAAGTTCAGAAACAGGAGCCCCAGAGAAAGAGACACAATTCGCATTCGGTTAAGCCAGCCCCAATTCTCTTGCCTGAAAGCCATTAAAACGGCACCACCTGAAAGGGCTCAAGTTTCAAACTCTGGTCAGTGGCTTCCCAGCAGGGCTTCAGTTTGCTTTGGTTACAGATTATGCAGAATCATCCACCAAGCAACTGGATACCCGATAATCCACGGGCAAATGAAGCATCCAGAACTGGGAGGGGTGCAAGATATTTGGTATATCAACTGCGACTTGTCACTCATGCCTGGGAGTGACCTCCTTTTCCCCCTTAGTCACAGAACACCCTTGGTCCTTCATAGCCGCTGGGCTGAAGCGCAGTGGCACATTCAGTACCTCTAACCCAGGGCTGCCTTTGAAGTTGCAGCTGCTACTTCAAAGGCAGCCCTGGGTTAGAGGTACTGAATGTACCTTAAGACTGAGTTCTGAATCTAAAGAACTCTATCCAAGTACACCAGAGACTGACCTGTCACCCTGTAGTGAGGGTCAGCAAAGGGCAAGGACCATAGCTCAGCGGAGCGGGGAGGGAAAGAGACTCTCCAGAAGAGCTAGACACCTCACTACTCCTCATAAACACCCCCAAACCTCTTCCTGGACCTCATAAAGGCTTCAGTTCTTATGGGGATGCCATGGAAAGTAACACCACTTGTTTCTGGTTTATGTCTGCATCATTTAGAGCAGGGCTGAACAACTATGGCCCCCCAAGTGCTGCTGGATTACAGCTCCCATCGACGCCAGCCACAGTGACCAATGGACTAAAACTCCCATCATTCCTGACTGCTGGCCACTGTGGCTGAGGGTGACGGGAGCTGTAGTCCAGCAGCAGCTGGAGGGTCAAGCTTGCACACCTCTACGAACATACGAAGCTGCCTTATTCAGAAACATATGATTGGTCCATCTAGCTCAGTACTGTACACTGATTGGCAGTGGCTCTCCAAAGCCCCGGTCAAGAACCTCTCCCAGCCCTACTGGGAGATGCTGCCGGGGATTGAACCTGGGACCTTCTGCATGGAAGCATGCAGATGCTCTCCCACAGAGCTAAAGGCCCATGCCCTAAGGGGAATATCTTACAGTGCTCACATGTCATCCATCCAAATTATTATTATTAGTATTTATTACATTTATATCCCGCTCTTCCTCCAAGGAGCCCAGAGCGGTATACTACATACTTTAGTTTCTCTTTCACAATAACCCTGTGAAGTAGGTTAGGCTGAGAGAGAAGTGACTGGCCCAGAGTCACCCAGCAAGTCTCATGGCTGACTGGGGATTTGAACTCGGGTCTCCCCGGTCCTAGTCCAGCACTCTAACCACTACACCACGCTGGCTCTTGCAATGCAAACCAAGGCAGACCCAGCTTTGCAAATTTGACAATTCATGCTTGCTTCCACAAGACCGGCTCTCTTCAATGCCTCTGATTTAGAGCTTGCCCTAACCATAAAAGCCTGGAGGCAGGAAAGATATTTAAAAGCAATATGCTAGAACAAAGTAAAACAAGATGTGGCTTATTTCTTTGGCAACACAAGGCATTCCAGCAGCAGGAGTCCATCAAGCCATCTTCTCATGTGGACATTTGCTTCCTAATTTATTTGGGTTTAAAAGAAAAAGAAAAAAAAGAGGTGCCACTGTTCAAATTAGTACTCTCTTCTGCAAGGATAGATATTCTGCAGATTCTAATGCCAGAAATGCATTTCACGAGGCCTCCGCTGATTTACTACTACAACAGCTCAACTTCCCTCACCACATCCCAGATATACCATAGCTAAGAAGATGCAGAAACAGTGCCAATAAGCCTGGTGTCAGATTTGGACAGATGCGCAAACTGCATTCATCCTGACCACACCATGACTAATTGGACCAGACTGCTTTTCCAGTCAAGGTATGATCTATGATTCAAGTTTTCCAGCTGCCAGCAGGCTACAATCAAACAATCTTCGCATTGTACTAATCTGGAAAAGCTTCTCAGAACCTATTTCTTCCTATGAAGCCTTTCAACCTATGTCCAACCTACTTTGCTCCATTTCTAACCTGAAAGTAGACACAATCCTGAACTAAAATTCCTTCAGGGCTGGGTTCACACCAGGGGTGTGTCCACTCACAGCAATGAAGGCACGCCTGCATGGAAGAAGTTCATGGAGAACACATCTTACCATGGCTACTAGTCATGATACTATGTGCCATGTGGCAGGGAAGCAGAAGAGGGAGAGAGCTCTTGCCCTCTGGTGGCTGCCTTCTTGGGACAGGGGATTACAACCTTGGTTCTCCAGATTCATTTACATTTTATATCCCGCTCTTCCTCCAAGGACCCCAGAATGGTGTACTACATACTTGAGTTTCTTCTCACAACAACCCTGTGAAGTAGGTTAGGCTGACAGAGAAGTGACTGGCCCAGAGTCACCCAGCTAGTATCATGGCTGAATGGGGATTTGAACTCGGGTCTCCCCAGTCCTAGTCCAGCACTCTAACCACTACACCACGCTGGCTCTAGATGATGTTGAACATCAATTCCCATCATTCCCAGTCACAATGGCCTGTGACTGCAGATGATGGGAGTTGTAGTTCAACACCTGGGGAACATGGGTTGGGATCCCCTGTCCTAAGAAGCTTCTAGTGGGCCACTGTGAGAAACAAGATACAGGATTATACACCAGGGCTACACAACTTCAGCCCTCCCGCAGATGTTGGCCTACAACTCCCATAATGCCTTATCATTGGCCACTGTATCTGGGGATTATGGGAGTCTTAGCCCAAACAGAGCTGGAAGGCCAAAGTTGTGTAGCCCTGACATACCCCTTTGGTCCGACCCAGTCATGCCCTTCCTCTGCTCTTAAACTTAGCATGTAAACTGGGCAATCAAACACAACTTGTGGTAATCCTCACTGTTGCGGCAATGGGAGAAACCTCAGATAAGATCACAGAAGCATCTGACTACAGTCATGACTGCTTGGGCCACATTTTACAGATGTGTACGTGCGTGTGTGTGTGTGTCCAGAGATGGGTTGTGCACACACTGCATTTGCTGGAGTATCTAAGTGCAACTGTGCTGATGCAGCTTTTATGAAGTATCGGGGGGGGGGGCGCAAGGGAATGAGCCTTCGGATTTCAGGAGGAAGAGCTGCACAAGCACAACCAACAAGTGAAAAATTAATCAAATCAACAAGTAAAGATTAATTTTGAAAACCGCAAGGTGAAAAAGCCAAGTGAGACAGTGGTGGGTGCAGCCCCATAACACAGGGTATTGGGCTAGGTGACTTCAGGCATTGTATTCAAATCCTGGCTCAGTCTTGCCAGGGAGACCTGGAGCAATGCCGTCTGTCTCAGCCAGAGTTCTAATGTGTCAAAGGGAAACCAACGCAACCCACCTTGCTAAAGGGACAGACTGTGAAGCACTCTGGTCCCACCAGAAGCGCTAGGCAACTGAGCAAGAGTTAGAATTCAATAAAAGACCCACCTGTGGATTTGCCCGTTTTTATGCAGGTATTCCAGTCCTTCCAACACCTCCTTCAGGATTGTGGCTATCGCAGGTTCATCCAGGACCCCGTTCTTGTGTTCTCCTTTTGCCACAATGTGTTTGATAACATCCAGAACAGACCCTAAGGGGAAGGTAGAAAAATGGGATGAGTAACTAGGGTGGCACATTCATTTACACAGTCAGTTATTGCAGAAAAATAAATAAGTGCAACTAGTTTGGACTTAGTAAGATAGACTTAAAATAAGATAGACTTAAAATTATTTTCTTTATGTAAACCGTTTTGTCATTTTTGTCCGTTTTGTCCTTTCCTTTTTGTTGGAAAGTGGTACACAAATATTAGCAGTAGTAGTTCACATTTCCAGTATTGAATGAGTGGACCATAACAGGGGTTCCCAACCTTGAGCTCCCAGATGCTATTGTACTACAACTACCATAATCCCCAGCCATAATGGCCAGCTGTTGTGGCTGGGGATGATGGGAGTTGCAGTCCAATACCAGTCCTTTGGTACAGAGCCTGATTGTAGGGATAAGTTACTCTCAGCCTAACCTACTTCAGAGGGTTGTTGTGAAAGAAAAACTCAAGAATGTAGTACACTGCTCTGGGCGCCTTGGAGGAAGAGTGGGAAATAAATGTAAAAATAAAATGATGATGATGATGATGATGCTGTTTTTGCAAGGAAATTGGCATTTTCACATTTGAGTTCTTTAAGGACTCTCAGGTGGATGCCATCTGGCCCTGGTGATTTGTTAATTTCTAATTTTTCCAGACAGTTTAGATTATCATCTCTATTTGACACAGTTCTTTAGCCTGTCTACAAGAAACTTGGTTGAGGCACAGGTATACGCTCAGTATCCTCTGCAATGAAGAAAGATTTTTTTTAAAAAGTTTAGCTTCTTTGCAATCTCCATATCCTCCTTAATAATCCCTTTCACTCCCTCATCTGATGGACCAACTCCCACCCTGGCAGGTGGTACCTTTTAGTATACATTCTAACTGGGCTTCTATTATTGTGGTTTTGAATAAACTCCATGAATTCTGGAGTAAGGGACTCTCTTGACTTCCCCTGTTTCCCCCCCCCCCCAAACTCCTTAGAGAAGTTTCCTCTTCTGAAGTTCAGAGTGTCTATGTTAGCTTTCCTTGGCGATTCTCTCCTCGCATACAAGTTGAATTGGATCACACTATGGTCACTGTTCCCTAAATGTTCCACAACACTGACATCTCGCACCATGTCCTGGGCGTCACTCAGGATTAAGTCCAAGATTGCCTTCTCTCTGGTTGATTCCATGACCAACAGTTCTGGGGCACAGTCATTCAGCGTATCTAGAAATTTGGCCTCTGTCATTACTTGAATCTGAATATACTGAAGTCTGTTGTGGGTAACTGAAGTTACCCATTATTACAGCTCTGTCTCTCTGCGACACCTCCCTGATTTCCTTCTGCAACTCCCAGTCACTGTCAGTGTTTTGATCAGGAGGGCAATAGCACGTCCCCAGTAGCACGTTCCCTTTCAGGCCTTGTATTGCCACCCACAGGGTTTCTGTGGAGGACTCTCGTCTTCCTAGGTTTTCTAGCGTGTTAGATTCCATCCCTTCTTTAACATACAGTACTACTCCACTCCCAATTTGTCCCTCCCTGTCCTTTCTATAGAGCTTATATCCAGGGATAAAAGTGTCCCACTGGGTCTCACCATTCCACCAGGTTTCCGTTATATCTATTTCTTCCTTAGCAACCAAGCACTCCAGCTTGCCCACCTTGGAGGCTTCTGGAATTGGCTTATAAGCACCTATATGCTGAATTGCTGGATTCTCTTGCCTGGCGTGTGCTATCTATCTTATGGTCATTTGATCTCTTTGACCAGCCAGCACATCCTTCTGTTTGCTCTTCACCTTGTTCTGTTCTGTCCCCTTCTGGTTTATCTGAAGCATTTACACCCTCGCACTTTAAACAATGGCATTTGCCAAACCAGATACTACCCAGCTCCTGTCAGATATCCCCCAGGTATCATTTTAAAAGCTGCTCTGGGACCTTTTTTTATTTTCAGTGCCAGCAGTCTGGTCCCATATTGGTTCATGTGGAGCCCGTCCTTTTTGTGCAAGCTTGTCTTGTCCCAAAATGTATCCCAGCACCTAACAAATCTAAGTCCCCCGTCCCACCACCACCGATTCATCCACACCTAGAGACCATTGAATGGTGCATTGAATTTTGCTACCTCAGAATCCCACTGCTTTATTCTGCTGCCTGTCTAGACAAGATCTATGTTCTAGCACAGAGGAACAGCTCAGTGGCAGAGCATTTGCTTCACATGTAGCAAATCCCAGGTTCAATCCCTGGCAGCATATCATGACACAGCTGAGAGAGACTTCGGCCTAAAGCATTGGAGAGCCACGGCCAGTCAGTGTAGTCCAGGGATTCTCAAGGTTGGGTCCCCAGATGTTATTGGACTTCAACTCCCATAATCCCCAGCCCCAGTGGCCTCTGGTTAGGGATTATGGGAGTTAAAGTCCAATAACATTTGGGGACCCAATGCTGAGAATCCCTGGTATAGACAATACCGAGCAGGATGGACCAAGGGTCTGACTTGATAGAAAGGGAGCTCCCTATGTTCCTCGTATGTGTGTATATAGATATGACTAGACCCTATCCAGACAGTATGTTGTATGAGTGTACAGATGTCTGCACACTTGTGCATGTGTTTGTGTGAATGACTATACCTGGGTTCATTTTAAAAGTAAACCTGCATTCAGTGGCATTCAGTTCGCTAAATAAATAAAAATTCTATCTATTTAGCAGGGGGAGAGCAACTGGCCCTATCCACCCCCAGTACAGCATCCCTCCAGTGGCTGTTGCTGGTGTCTCTCTTATGTTTCTTTTTAGATCATGAGCCCTTTGGGGACAAGGAGCCATTTTATTTATTTATATCTCTGTATAAACTGCTTTGGAAACTTCTGTTGAAAGGCAAAATATAAATATTGGTGGTTGTTGTAGTAGTAGGTCCTTCAGTGCATCTCCTATCTGTACCATGCATTTGATGGTACCATGCACCGCACCTATGTTTAACATAATGTGTGAAAGACTGTACCCGTGTACAGCTTTGTGTTTGCATACATGGCACATTTGTATCAACTTAACATGTGAATGGGGCTGATGTTAAGCACAGCTTTGCACAAATATATAAAATATCCTTCCAAAGCTGTTTACATGTCGGATTTAATCATTTCGGGGTCAAACACATCAAACATTTGTTTCACTCCCCAGATTATGTGGCTAGTGGTTACTTTCATTATTACATTCAAGTCCCGGCAACAGTAACAGCTTTCCAAAAGGTTTTGAAAGTCTGGCTGAGATCACAAGAGCATGCCGTGTTGTATTAAAATGTCCTTAGAACGCTTACAGGCAACCAATATTACAGCACTGATTTAATTTAGAATAAAGTTTAAAAGAGTTCATTTTGTGGATTAATAGTATGGGTGGAGGAAGATGGCGTGTTCAGACTTGTCAAAGGAATCTAGAAAAGCCTAGAATCCTTAAACCTCCTGAAAAGACTTAACAGTATTTATTTTGATTGCTGATTAAATGCAGAGTGACAGTTACCATCACGAAAAGCCGATTTACATGTTTAGGAAGGGTACAGAGTCAGCCAAGAAGAGTTTTTCTCCCAACCTTTCTACCTTCAGGTGACCTTTTCCACATTAATTTGTGTGCTGACGAATTATTAAACTACTATTGTTCAGCATAAAGGATTCTGGGAGACATGAATACCCAAATCCAAGCTTGTGCAGGACATTTTCCAAAGTACATGGACAATGCAGAGTTACGCTTGTTGCGTAACTTATTCAGGCTGACTGACTTCATGCAGAATTTGGGTTCCTTTTCAGCAGAGTATATGAACGGACCTGCCCACCCTGAGTCTGCTTTTCTGCAATTTCAACCTTAATTTCTTGGTCTTTCTTTGATGGTCTTCTTCCTTGGGGCTACTCGGTAAGCACCCTCTAGTTGGCTTCAGAGCTCCAGTTTCTGTCACAATCTGAATTCCAAGTACATTTTGCAAATCCTGTGACCACAACCACTTTCATTCTTCCTCCCTCCCTCCCAGGAAGAGTGGGGTACAAGTGTAAAAACTAACAGATCCTTGCTAGATCAGGCCCAAGGCCTATCTAGTCCAGCATCCTGTTTCCCACAGTGGCCCACCAGATACCTCTGGGAAGCCCACAACCAGGAGATAAAGGCATGCCACCCTCTCCACCACTGCTCTCCTACAACCGGCATTTGGAGCCTCTGAATCTGGAGATAGCCTATAGCAATCTGGACTCATCGTCATTGATGGAGTCATCCTCCATGAATCTGTCTAAGCCCCTTTTAAAGCCTTCCAAGCTGGTGGCCATCAACACATCCTGCTGTACACCCTGATCACTTTGGCTGCCCTCTTCTGCACCTTTACTAGTTCTAAAATACCCTTTTTGAGATGTGGCGACGAGAACTGCACACAGTACTCCAAATGTGGTCCCCACCATAGACTGGAATCATGGCATTATTGTGGCAGTAATGTTTTATCCTCTAAACTTGAGACAGATTAAGCTGAGAGAATAACCCTATTCCCATACTGTGTTGAACACAAGTTCAATCTGTGTACAATACAAGCACATACGAAACTGTGAGCATGCACATTATGTCTGAAGTACGATACATGAAAATACAGTATACTTCCAGTCTCCTGTTTCTGAGGGGCTTGTTCCCAAGTTCACTTTCAAAATAACTCCACATACAAGGCCCATTCACATGCTATGTTCAACACGCATACAATGAGTGTACACTGAACATGTGTACAGATCGGTACCTAGGTACAGTCATTTACATATTATGTTGAACACAGGTACAGAAGTATACTTCCTATCCTTAACACGCATGTGAAGGCCTGTATTCAGGTTCACTTTTAAAATGAATGCAGGTACAGTCATTCACACCAACACATGTACAAGTGTAGACACATCTGTACACTCGTACAGTATAATGTCATCTGAATCAGGCTAATATTCTCTCTCTCACGCACACACCCATACTCAGATGCAACACAATGTCTAAATAGGGGTAACGACTTATTCAATGCTAACAACCAAACATCACAACTGGGTAGGAATTCTTGAACTCAGGTCCCTTCGCTTCCAATCCATCCACCCTCCTTTACACTCACAAAGGAACAAAACCCTATTCTGGATTTAAGTGAAGTCTCAATGACCTTCTAATAGGATATATAAACAAAGCAAGAATCATTAGAAGCATTTTGGAGCAGAGATACACATTTGTACGGAAGGGGGAAATGGCCAACAATTCCAGCAAAATTGCTAACAGCCCCTGTGATGTACTTCTGGTACCAAATCTAGACTCTCCTGGGTATTTTTAGCATCTAATTTAAGGCTGAGATGTTTAAAGAGTAATGGAAGCTTTGGCAAGCAGGCTCTTTAGCAATGACAAAGAGGCAAGATCATGGCACAAAAGCCCCCTAAAATATTCAATATTTTGGAGAAACTGACAGCCGGTAATGGCGTTTAAAAAGCCACCTCTTCACAGAGGCAAATGCCAGCTGAATCACCAGCACTGACTTAGAGATAAATGTTTATGCCTCCAGCATGCAGAAACAAAGTTAAAAGGCATATTTACGCTGCCGCATGCATCAATAAAATTACTAGTTAGGTTCCAATCTGAGACATATGTAGGAAACAAAAATAGGACACAGGGACGTGCTGGGTGGGGGAAAAAGAAATCCAAGTGTGCATCCAGGACGACAATGAAGACTGCATAGAATCCGAAGTAGGAAGGGACCATGTTAGGCTTTGATGGCTCTAAGTGAGACTTAAACAAATTCATGGAGGGCAAGTCTATCAGTGGCTACTAGTCCTGATGGCCATAGGCTATCTACATGTGCAGAGTCAAGATACCTCTGAATACGAGGGGCAGAAGAGGGGGCATGCCTTCATCTCTTGCCTATGGATTTCCCGAGGCTTCCCCCCCCCTGCTAACTGGCACCTTTTTAAAGTGGTGATTCTCTTTATTTAGCAGGGGGAGAGCAACTGGCCATATCCATCCCCAACACAGCATCTCTCCAATGGCTGTTGCTTGTGTCTATCTTAGGTTTCTTTTTTAGATTGTGAGCCCTTTGGGGGCAGGGAGCCCTTCTATGCATGCATGCCACCTTCGGAACTTTTGTTGAAAAGCGGTATAGAAATATTTGTCGTATTTGTATTCTGCTGGACCACTGTGGGAAAGAGGGTGCTCGACTAGATGGGTCTTGGGCCTGATCCAGCAGGGCTATTCTTATCAGACTCTGAAAGAGAAGAACCATTTTGAACAGGATGCACTCAGACATTTGGCTATCCTTTGCCCCCTAACCAGTATTAAACCGCGGTCTGGAATGCCTGCCTGCCTGCCTGCCTGCACAAGCCATATTTGCCAAGTTCAGACAACTGCCACAAATCAATGGCTAAAACTCTCCTCTCCGTGTGCGTTTGAGCTAGAAGCTGCTTGTGACACCAAACCACAGTTGGGGATTACACTTGAGCTCGATTCAGACATTCTGTTTTACAAGCATATGCTTGTACATAGATACACATTTTTGCATAAATGACTGTACCTATTACAAGTGAATTTGGGTACAGGTCCCTCAAACAAAACACAGGGAGCCATCTTATACCAAGTCAAACCACTTGTCCATCTATAGTTCAGTATCGTCAACCATAACTGGCAGCAGCTCTCCATGGTACAGAGAGGGAGTGGACAGCTGTACCTGTGTTCAACATGACATATGAAGAACTGTACCTGTGTATACTGTACAGGCACTACACAAGTGTTGAACCCAACATGTGAATAGCACTCCAAATGCAGCCATTACAGGTGGGAACATCTGTATTTGATACCTGCGGTAGTTGTTTTAGAACTGGGCAGCTCAGGCGGGGTCCCAGATTCCTTTCTTTCACGCCAAGCTGATGAGAGATTGAAACAGCCTCGCAAAATGGTATGTCTAGACGTCGTGTGGCTGTTTCAGCTTCCCCAAGGGATACCACAGGAGACAGAGTTGTACCTCAGCTCGCTCTCGCCCTCTCCACTATTTATTGCCTCTTCTGTCAGCGTTTTCTCAAAGTGCCTCTTCTGATCCCCACTCCCTTATGCTGCCTGAAAGATGGTTCATTTCCATTGTCTAACCATAGGCACTTTAATATGATTAAATCGTACTCCATGCATGAGCACTTTGGGGGGGAAACAGCATTTCTTGAGTTTATCTCTTTTTCCTTTTCTCTCTTTGAGCTGCACCAAGTTTCTAGCCCTCATGGACTGCAAATTTTAATAGTGGAAATGTACAGTCCGTGCAAGGAATAGGTTGAAAGCCTTGCAATACTAATACTACAGAACTTGGAAAACATCTGGGGGAATGGAGCACCTTCATAAACTCACTGGGACACAGAGCAAGTGAAAGCTCTCTCAATAGGAGTCCTTCACTTACCAACCCCTTGGGAGGCCTGGGTTCAAATCTCCACTCAGCTATGAAGCTCACTGAATAACCCAATGCCAGTTTCTCCTTCAGCCTAGTCTACCCCACAGGGTTGTTTTTGAAGGACCAAATGGGAGGGGTGAACCATGTATGTCACCCTGAGCTCCTTGGAGAAAACGTAGGGGGAGGGGATATCTATGTATCTATCAGCAGTTCCCAAACTTTAGTGTACTGAATGCCCTTTCCAACACCTCAAATAACTGAAAGCACCCTCAACTTAAAAAAGTTCTGCTGTTTTAAAAATTTTGCTTACATCAGACCTTGACACATTCCCTTTGGATCTAAGAACCAGTCCAAGAATTTAGAAGCCAGACAATGGACACTTGAAAAAAATTATTGGACTTAGTAAGGGATGCTGTGAGGGTGGTGGGGAGAGAACATGAATGGGCTTTTCTTTATCTTTTTTACAAGAAACATGCTTAACACAGAAATGGAGCTGCCTGAGACAAATAAAGATTTTATTAACTCACTCTGCCCCTGAATCTTAGTCTACGTGCTATGGTTAAATTCCTAGGCTCCCTGGCTCCCCGGCGCCTGGGATTTGTCAAGCCCTGATACCATTTTACACATCATACAAGGTTACCCCCTGGAAATCCTCAAGTACACTGGAAGGGGACACAAGCCATGGTTTGGGAATTGTGTACACCATGTAGAGATGCACATATCAGGTGGTATATAAATATGGTTTTTTAAAAATCAGTAAAATTACTGCATGTGGATTGGTGACTTAGTATTTAAGCAAGAATCGTGTAATGGGAGGAAAGGGGAGCTGGTCTTGTAGTAGCAAGCATGAACTGTCCCTTTTGCTAAGCAGGGTCCGCCCTGGTTTGTAATGAATGGGAGACGACATGTGAGCACTGGAAGATATTCCCCTTGAGGATGGGGCTGCTCTGGGAAGAGCACCTGCCTGCTTGCATGCCAAAGTTCCCAACTTCCCTCCCTGGCATCTGCAGATAGGGCTGGGAGAGACTCCTGCCTGCAACCTGGGAGAAGCCGCTGCCAGTCTGTGCGGACAATACTGAGCCAGATGGACCAAGGGTCTGACTCGGTACAAGGCAGCTTCTTATGTAGTGCAGAGGTTCTCAAACTTGGGTCTGCAGATGTTGGACTACAACTCCCATCATTCCCAGCACATGATGTTAGTTCCTGGGGACTCAAGTTTGAGAACCTCTGGTGCAGTGAACAAAGCTTTAAGCAAACGTACCAGCCGATATTGGTCTGAGGATAAACAGGACCAGCTGCAGCTCAGCTGGGCTACAAAGGGAAAATATCTAAACATCCACCACTAGCTTATATAAACTTAATATTTTAGCTGAAGCATGCTCTACTTGCGTTAGCCAAGAGACTTCACTTTTCCTGCCTCAGAGTTTTACTGAGCAGTTAAAATCATTTCCAAGAAGCGGAAGTGATCCACCCAGAAGGGAAGAGCGAATCACAGCTAACGAGACACAAAAATGCAATTTAGAGAGTTATTAGAGGGTTTTCAGAACAGAGAGTGAAACTTTGTCTTGGCCTTCAACAGCTTCCTCCGCTGATGAAGTCATCTGCTAACTTGTAGTGTGCATTGGTATTCTAAAGACTTTTTCCTGGGGGAGGCCAACTTCATCTGAACAAAGGAGCTTGGTCGTAGGAGCTATTTCATGAATGGAGAGGCCTCGCAACTCACTACAGAGTGCTCCAAGATTAATTAGGGAGCTAATAATGTTTTGCCAAAACATTGAAATGATACAGCTGAGCTACAAGGCTAAAGACTACTCTCTCCTCCACTCAGAGCTGCTTCAGATATGGCAAGATTCCTATACAAAGCAATCTGAGCTAGAAAAAGACTGAAAGTTCTGTGTCAACTACCTTTAAGACAACACACCCCATTTTCTAGGTGAACTGACTTCCTCGCAGCAATCATGCTGCACCTTAAGTGGCTCTCAGAAGGAACAACTCTCGGAGGAAAAGCTCCGAAGGAGATAACATGGCTATGACTACATCTATACACTGCTTTCCAACCAACTTCTCAAAGCGGTTTACACACACACTATACCAAAGATGGTTCCCTGTCCCCAAAGGGCTCACAATCTAAACAGAAATCTAAAAAAGGCAGACACCAGCAACCACCACTGGAGAGATGCCATGCTAGAACTGGATGGAGGAGAGCTGGTCTGGTGGCAGCAAGCATGAATGGTCCCCTTTGCTAAGCAGGGTCTGCCCTGGTTTGTATTTGAATGGGAGACTACATGTGTGAACACTGCAAGATATTCCCCTTAGGGAAGTGGTTCCCAAACTGGGAGCCTCCAGATGTTGTTGAACTACAGCTCCCATCATCCCCAGCCCAGCTGGGGCTGATGGAAGCTGTAGTTTAGCAATATCTGGAGGCTCTCAGATTGGGAGCCACTTCCTTAGGGGATAGGGCCACTCTGGGAAGAGCACCTGCATGCTTGCATGCAGAAGGTTCCAAGTTCCCTCCCGGGCAGCATCTCCAAGATAGGGCTTAGCTCCTCACTGCTGGGCATTGGACAACTTTGGAAGAGTAGAAATGCAGTATGCACACAGTCACCACCTTGCAACGCTTCCCTTCTTTTACCCCTCCCTCCTCAAACGCCAGGTAAAAAGAGACCTACAGAGATAATTAAGGGAGGAGGAAAAGGTCAATAAAACGCTGATTTATGACACACGCTGGAAGAGCCTTATATGAGTAAGCAAGCTCTTGCTAAGGAGGCAATTTATATACCTCAAAAGGAGATAGTATCTGAAGCAGCTGTACAGGGAGTGGGCAATCTTTCAACATCAGGAATGCTTAACGGCTACGTGGAGGGTGCCAGATGATGGGTCTGAATGCCAAGAAGGTTGCTTCCATGCCAGAGAAGATGTTCCAAGCATAGGCCTGTGAATGGATTAAGGCAAGGGTTCTCAAACCTGGGTCCCCAGATGTTACTGGACTACAACTCCCATCATCCCCAGTCACAATGGCCAAACGGGGATGATGGGAGTTGTAGTCCAACACCTGGGTACAGGTGGTGGACAGCTCATGGAATGGACACTTTCAATGAGCTGCACACTGGCTGCTCCCAATATGGCACTCACCGTGCAACCGCTGTGAAGGTGGCAAATTCCATGCTAGGGATCATTAGGAAGGGAGCTGAAAGAACTGCTAATATAATGCCCTAACAAATCTATGGCATGGTCACACCTGCAATACAGTGTACAGTTTTGTAAGCCACTTTTGGAAATCCTGACAAGCAGTATAAAAATATTTGTTGTGTTGTATTGTTATGGAACCACCTTAAGTGGCACAGCAGGGAAATGCTCGACTAACAAGCAGAAGGCTTGACGGTTTGAATCCCTGCTGGTACTATATTGGGCAGTGGCGATCTAGGAAGATGCTGAAAGGCATCTTCTCATATTGTGCGGGAAGAGGCAATGGCAAACTCCTCCTGTATTCTACCAAAGAAAACCACAGGGCTCTGTGGGGGCCAGGAGTTGAAATCGACTTGACGGCACACTTTACCTTTACCTAGTGTTATGGAAGGGTCCACCATGATGCTTACAGCGTTCACCTTTTCAGATGGACACTGTAGGCATGAGCCATGCACGAGGGAAAGTGAGGAAAGTGATTTACACACCAGCGGGGCGGGACTTCTGTTCCCACTTTGGGTGGTGCACACGAATACACCAACCCTTTAAAATCACATCTGAAGAGTGTACGCCATGGTATCCGGGTGGGGTGGGGGGAGCAATCAGGCAAATTACAGTTTGTGCAAGGCACAGCGTGCTTCCAAACCAGAATCAGAAACCAGCTTCAAACTGTGGCTTCCACTTCTGGTCTGGAGGCAAGCAGGGGCTGCATAAACCAGGAAGTGAGGAAAGGAACAGGAGTCCTTGATGGGGAGGAGCACAGGGCAGTGTGCAAGGCGAACGCACCGAAAGGACAGCCCAACCACAATTTGACCATGGCACATGAAACGAGCCACTGAAATCCTCTCCGCTGAAATGTATTTGGATCTTACGATAAAATTCCATCTAGGTGCCCTTGTGTGAAACTGAAGGAAGTGTGGGATAGCTTGTGTTTATTCAATTGCCATTGCATGATGTTAGGAGATTTTAATCATCTTCATTCTCTTTTGCAATAACGCACCAGTTGCAAAGTCAACTCAAACAGACACGTAGCCACTCTGCACTTACCCCCGCTCAGAAGCTTCATCACTAACCAGAGTTCATCTTTCACTACAAAAGACGTATAGTAAGATACGATGTTTGGATGATGGCACTGACTCATTGCTTGAATTTCTTTCTAGAAGAGAGAGAAATACAGAACACTTCAGATATGCAATTACTATTGCTGTTGGGCCAGGAGCTGTATACAGAAACAGGAGGTCCTGGGTTTCAGGGCAGAGTGCTTACTTAAAAAAAAAAAAAATCAGGAAAGAGACAGGGTCAGCACAAGTGCAAAGAGCACTCACTTCAGACTGCAGGTGGGAGACAGCAGGTGTGAATGCCCCATCGTGGGGGGAAAGGCACCCTGAATATAGGAAGTTAGCATCTCAGGAACAAGGGCTGTCATCAACAATCACCCCTAGACAGGCTGGTTTTCTGCATGCAGGGGGATTTTTCTTTTAAAATGTAACAATTTTATATGGATAGCATTCAACATCACAATCCCCACCTGAAGTCTGAATCATAACAGTGCAGGCGAAGCGTAACATTCAGCAGAATCTAGCGGTATGAACTGGCCCTTTGAAACTCCTCAGCAAGGGCAACATGGATGAAGGCAGGGAGGTGGAAAGCAGAGGAGAGGAGGACCTTTATTTCCCATGGCAAAAGACTATAGAACAAACTTATGGAGAAGGTACCACATACTTCCTTGTGAGTCCGCCTTCAAGTTCGTAGGACAGTGCTACTGTGATTTCAGGTACATAAACTGCTATGAGCCAGCATGGTGTAGTGGTTAGAGTGCTGGACTACGACCGGCGAGACCTGAGTTCAAATCTCCATTCAGCCATGAGACTAGCTGGGTGACTCTGGGCCAGTCACTTCTCTCCCAGCCTAGCCTACTTCACAGGGTTGTTGTGAGGAGAAACTTAAGTATGTAGTACACTGCTCTGGGCTCCTTGGAGGAAGAGCGGGACATAAAATGTAAAAATAAATAAATTTGGCCCTGTTATGTATATTTAAAAGTCTCCTCCAATTTCCAAGGGTCATGGCTAAGCTGCCAAGAAGAGCAAAAAAAGCAGGACCGTGGTCACGTGCTGATGTGCAAGGAGGGGGAAAATGCATCATGGCTCTATTGAGGGTGGGGAAACACTTAGTATCCGAAATAAGGTCGATTCCATAATGGAAGAAATAGAAGAGACTTATTTCTGCAAAATGGAATGGTGAGGATATGAATCATTAATGGGGATGTTGCCTTCTATTATTTTTTCCAGTGCTGTACAGAGATTATAGTAAAGCTTTAATACAGCCCTATTTCCGTGTCTCTGCTCACAAAGGCTCCGCAAGAAGCTCTCGTGCCCATCATGTCCACTCAGAAAACTGCTAGAACAGAGGCTGTCGGGGACTTGGGACCCCAGATGATGTTAGACTACAGCTCCCACCTTCCTCAGCCACAAGGGACAAGGACTATAGGAGTTGTAGTCAACAGCACCTGGGGAACCCTGCTCGAGGAGTAACTCAGGAAAAGGTTCTGCTGACCTGTGCAAACAATGAACCTTGCAACAATGAACTGGCAAGCAGAGGCCCCGTTACCTCTGGCTGCAGGTTTCCACAGCACCTTGTGAAGTAAAGAAGCTGGAGCTTCTCGGATATTTATGAATATACCCAACTTATTGGAACACGGAAGGATTATCTGCTCCTATGAGTGCCAGAGGCTGACACCCCCAGCTAGGTGGGCAAAACGTTCACGACGAGAACCCCAACTCTGCGAGAGCAAGTTGCAAAATTAACACTCTTGAACTTTCATTATAGTTTTACATTAAGTTTTTAACATCTCTGTAAACTATGTTGGGATGTCCGGATGAAAGGCGAATATAAATGTGGGAAAATCGATAATATCCCATTTCAAGAATTGGTAGGGTACACAGAGGTTATAGTATCTTGTTTAAGTCCACATAGTAGTAGTACTCTTACGTGCATGCTACTTTTCAACAAAAGTTCTCAAAGCATTTTACACAGCAAAATAAGTGATAGCAACTATAAGAACCTAAGAACAACCCTGCTGGATCAGGCCCAAGGCCTATCTAGTCCAGCATCCAGTGTCCTACACATATACTTGAGATGAGATTTGGGCTGGGTAATTTCTGGTCCACAATTCAGTCTCATATCTACCAAGCTGCATAGGTTCACCTTATGCTTATGGATTCCCGCTCATGAGGAAATGGGGGGGGGGTGTCACACACATATTCCTGAACTCAAATGAACCATAAACTTCAGAGCAGTAAAACTCACCAAGAATTTAGCACCGATCTCTCCTGCTCAATTTCAGGCTTCGAAAGAGGTCCTTTGCCCCAGAAAGACACTTTTCCATGGATCATTCCAACTATAGAAGATTGAGTATTTCTGATAGTTGACGGCAGTGCATTCCAAATTATATTCTCTCTCCAGACACGTGACCCAAAGCAGTAAATTCAAGGCTGCAACACTTATAAGCCACTAGTCAGATGAATAGTGGGTGTTTTTTTTTAAAAAAAAAACTCCTTTTAACATCCTGAAAAAATGCACTGATCTTAAAAGTGCATTTTTAATACCAACACTCAAAAAACTTCAGACAAGGGCCATTTTAGGAGAGATGTGTTCTCCCGGGAAAGAGAAAGGAGAGTGATTCTTAAGACTGATGTGCACCACATAAAAACAGAAGCTAGCCTTTTGTTTCAGAACTATACTCAAATGCAAAATCCAATCAGTAGAGCAGCCAAGCAGAACTCCTACAATGAACTGGCCATATCATCTAACATGGCAACAGTCCAAAACACAATCCTTCTAGCCACTGGATTCTCTGACTGCTCATGTGATACGGACGGAAGCAAGAGATACAAGCAGGATGCATCTTCCTGCGCAGAGGCCAGGGCTTTCCCATTCCCCCAGTTCTGACGTGGGTGCTAAGCTGTGACAGGCATCAGTCTGCAGAGTAATTAAGACTGCTCAGCTCTAAGCTCAGACTCTCGCGTCCCAAGGAGTCCCTCTCGGAGCGCCCAGATGAGCTTCAACTTTCCACCTCCCAGAGGCCCAGACAGTGGCGCTGTTCCAAGGGTGCAGCAGTTACAGTTGCACAATATGCACACGGCTGATCATGTTGCACTCAACAGAAACAAGACGTCTAGGATCTGGATTTCAAGGCATTTCAGTTATCTTGTTGAAAAGCAAGTGCCTGCTGGTAGCATTTTCCGAGTGTTTAGACCCCAAAGAGCCCAACGGTGAGAACTCTTTGCACTTACACATCTATTATGTCAGGAATTCTTACAGTCAAAGTGCAAAAGGGTTAACTACATTTACCTGCTGTGGCAAGAACTACGGCAGAAATCCATAGTTTGAGTTCATTGCTGGCTTTCAGGAGAGCCCTTAAAACCTATCTGTTTGGCCTGGCCATCCAGGGTATTTAAACTGTTTTGAATGTTTCAATTGTTCATGGTTTTATGCTGTTTTTAAATTGTTCTGTGACGATCATTTTTAAAAAGGATTGATCTGTGGGTTTTATTTTTATTGTCGTGCACTGCCCAGAGCCATTTGGATGAGGCAGTATAGAAATATAACAAATTAATAAACAAATAAAAAGCAGTTCTATAGCACCTTCAAGATGGTAAGCAGGGATTGTTTCCCATGTTTTTCAAAGGAAGATTTTTCATTTCTACTTGGCTATTTGAAAACAGAGATACTGTGAGGAGAAAATTAATATGGTGGAATACACAAATACACACACACACACACAGGGGAAGTCAACACAGATCATAATCTATTTAGGGCATCAGGAAAATTTGTATAGTAACTGAGAAAAAATAATGCAAATGAGGAAAATTGCATGGCAATTCCCCCCAAAAAAATTGACAATTCAAAATTTTCTGGAAAATCCATACCTCTAACCATAAGCTTTTGTGATTTAACTTGGTTGCCAGGTGCGGAAGCAGAGGAATTAATCCATGGGTTGGCATATCCCAGCAAATTCCATGCTAGGGATCATTAGGAAGGGGACTGAAAATAAAAATACTAATATTATATTATATGTTATACAGGTCTATGGTGCAGCCACAATTGCAGTACTGCATACAGTTCTGGTCACTGTATCTTAAGGAGGACATTGTAGAACTGGAAAAGGTGCAGAAGAGGGCAGCCAAGATGATCAGGGGACTGGAGCACCTTCCGTATGAGGCAAGGCTACAGTATCTGGGGCTCTTTACTTAGGAAAAGAGGAGACTTCTACAAGGAGACATGATAGAGATGTATACGATTATGCATGGAATAGAGAGAGTGCAAAGAGAGAAATGTTGCGACCCAAGAGAAGCCGATACCAACCCTTGATGAGCCAAGAAGCTAATTGGGCGACCTCAGGCCAGTCACAACATCTCAGTCCAAGTACAGGGTGTTGTGTGGATAAAAGTGGGAACGCAGGGGGAAGCCTGCAAGCCACAGTCAGGTCCTTGGAGGAAGGGCTGGAGAGAACAGGGCTCAACCAATCCCCGGGTCCAGCATAGTGCTGGGAAATTTAAGTGTGGCCGCGGACAGACACGGCCAGGAGGAGCATGCAAGAAAGGTCCTGGCTGTGTCAATCCATTGCCTGCCTGAGCCAGACAGACATGACCAGGAGGGGGAGTGAGCAAGGAAGGAAGGGAGTCCACCCCCATGATGGGACAAAGGGTAGTGTGGCTCAGGACAGATCTATAATTTAACAAACGTGGGCAGAGCACACAGACCATCATGCAGAACCAAAGAGGGGGCGCCACCAGGGACCTCCGGGTGCATAACCCAGGGGCCTGCCACTCCCCCTCCACAGCCTCCCCTGCTGCTCACCTCCGTAGCCCCCACAGGACCACTGACCCAGTGCCACCAGCTTGCCTCCCTTTGCAGGGCTGCAAATCAGTCTAATGACATCACCACTCCAGCACCTGACATTACTGCACTGGGCTCACATCGCCCTGATGGGCCACTGCCAACATTGCTTCACCACTGGTGCTGCACCCAAGTTTTAGGGCTGCAAGACAACTTGACGAGGGCTGCAAGAGCAATGCAAGAGGAGTTTTCTTAGGAGCCTACATGGAAGCCACCACTGGAAATATCCCTTAGTTCATGGGTCCCCAACCTGTGGTCCTCGTGATGCTGATGAACCATTTGTGACAGAAGCTGATACGAGTTGTAGTTCAGCAACATCTTGAGGACCACAGGTTGGGGACCCATGAACTAGCTCAATCGGAAGAGCTGGTCTTGTGGCAGCAAGCATGAATTGCCCCCTTTGCTAAGGGGATCAAGTCTGCCCTGGTTTGCATTTGAATAGGAGACTACATATGAGCACTGTAAGATATTCCCCTCAGGAGTTGGAGCCACTCTGGGAAGAGCAGAAGGTTCCAAGTTCCCTCCCTGGCAGCATCTCCAAGAGAGGGCTGAGAGAGATTCCTGCCTGCAACCTTGGAGAAGCCGCTGCCAGTCTGTGTGGATGATACTGAGCTAGATGGACCAATGGTCTGACTCGATAGAAGGTAGCTTCCTATGTTTCTAATTTAAGCACAGTTCCTAGCTTCAAATCTCAATTATTGTATTCTACAAGGGCAACCCAATACTCACATTTCTGGGAGACACATCTCTAATCAACAATTGTCTCTTTTCCTCCCCCTTGCTCTGCTTAACAGCCAAGGTGTCCTTGAGTTACTGCGTGCATATTTCCATGCTAAATCTCCCACACTAATCCCCAGTGTGGGCAAACCCCGGCCTGCTAAATTTAAAACGCTGCCACCGTGTATGAAGATAGCATTCATCTAGAAATGCATGCCTGTTAATTATAAACACGTCGCCATCGCAAACCGCCACACGACAAGAAGGTGTGAGGGTTACAGCAGGTCACATATATTTTGAGAGACTTAAAAAGGATCAAAACTAAGTGCCTGCAAGACAGGCTCACCATACCAACCCAACTTCTCTCTCTCTCTCGGGCAAAATCCTTCTAAGGGAAGGAAAGGGACGGGGGTGTCTTCTCCTAAATGCTCTCTCTGCGTAAGCCCGTTTTCAAACTTCTTTATCATATTAGGTGCCAGACTCTGTCGATGGGCCTTCGGGAATCTAAGGGAAGCAATCAACTGCAAACATACTAGCACAGGGGTGGGCCAACTTGACCCTCCAGCTGTTGATGAACTCCATTAGAGCCAGGTTGGCCCCACCCCTGTGCTAGCATGACCCAAGCTGTCCTTTCACACACACCAATAGGGAGCTGAAAAATTCCCCTTTTCAGAAAGGAAGCACACATGCATGGAACACATGCAAAGCTTTTTAAGACACATTTATCTTCATACTGATTTTCAGTGTCTTCATTCCCCCCCCCCTTTTAAGTTAAACAATGTAAGGAATCATATGCTACTGAATTGCTAGGTCTGAATACATTTTCAATTCCAATTAAAATCTTTTGCAAGTCAAGCCTTGAATTAGTATGGGCATTTAAAAAGCCACATTCAGTGTGCTTTGTTGAGATGTTTTGATCATCAAATATTTCAGCTGAAATAACTTTGAGCAGGGGTGCTCAGCTTTGAGTCCACAGCTGCTGCTGGACTAGAATGGCTGGGGATGATGGGAGTTGTAGTCCAACAACATCTGGAGACCAAAGTTGGGAATGCCTGCCTTTGTCTACCAAAAACATTTGAGATATTTATACCAATCTTGTATAGAGATATTCTGAGAATTGGTGTAGCATAGAGGCTAAGAAACCGAGCTGCCAATCAGGACTTTCCTGGTTCCTATCTTGCTTTTTCCATGAACTCACTAGGTGGCCTTAGGCAAGCTGTGCTCCTACTCAGCCTCAGCTGCAGTACAGAGAGGATATACTCCTTAGCCCTGTAAGTAATATTAGGATAATACATGTAGAGTGCTTTGCACATTCAAAGCGCTATACAAATGCTATTAAGTATTACACAGCACGTAAAATATAGATTATTAATTAATTGTTTTGTTTATTAAACAAAAGGTCCAGCAAACATGCCAAGGCAGATCCCAATCTATTTAGGTCACTGGAAAATTTTTCCAATTCAAAGCTTTCCGAAAAACCCACATCACTGGTTTTGGGGTGGATCATATTCAAATTGCCAATGGTAAGAATTAGGGCTGCAATCTCTAGTTATTAGACCAGTTAACTAAAACTTTAATCAACCAACTGCTGGATCTACTAATTAAAAGCACTTGTTGAGTGTTTGAGACTACTTTGGTTCTGGTACATTATAGTACTGGAGAATAAAAGCGACATATGGTAAGCCTTCTGACAAAAGAGAGGTGTCTTATTAAATTGAAAGTTGTTTCACTTTCTTCAGTATCTTAAAAAGGCACTTAAACAGAGGTTTTGGTAATATGCAGATTGAACGAGTTATGAAATCCATTTAGTAATGGTTTTCAAAAGGCAGGTGATTAATCGGTCGAAAGCCCTATTAAAAATATATAGCCAACTTCAAGAACAAAATCTCAAATTGCACCAGCTGCAGTCCCAAGAGGAGCAACCAAATTTAAGCAAGTCTTTCTTACATGACTGTTACCGTCAGCACCCCATAGGCTGATACCATTACAGTACTGTGTCACCTTAAGTGGCGCAGTGGTGAAATGCTTGACTAACAAGCAGAAGGTTGCCGGTTCAAATCCCCACTAGTACTATATTGGGCAGCAGCAATATAGGAAGATGCTGAAAGGCATAATCTCAGACTGTGTGGGAGATGGCAATGGTAAACCCCTCCTACCAAAGACAACCACAGGGCTCTGTGGGCACCAGGAGTCGAAATTGACTTTACAACTTTACTGTTAGCATAGGGTGCCAGTACTGACCGACCTCACAAGGTGGTTGGGGGGGGGGTCTCCAATCCTTACATTTAAATGAGTCCAGAGGGGACAACTTCCTACCCTCAATGCTTGGAAAATTCACTTCGCCATAGGTGCCGTACTCATTTCAGTTCAAAATGGTAGAAGCTTCTCACACCTCCTACCATTGCAACAGATTGGATTTAATACAAGAGTGGAGAAAAAACCTCACTGCACAGGTCTAAAAGCCAGCTGTGATCTCAGCTAACTGAGCCAAGAGGCACCTTTCAAACTGGCAATTATACTTAACCAGGAGAGAGCCGGTGGCCATCCCTCCGGTGGCTATTCGGGATATCTACCTTTTTAGAAGATGAGCCCTTTTCTATGTAAACCACTTTTTTGTTCAACAGCAGTGTATAAACAAAAAAACACACACACAGGGCTTAATTCTCACCAACGTGAATATTTCCCAAGCTTGCTCTTGAGGTTGGCTTGGTTGCCACCCCCACCCCCCATTCTATTCTCGATGCCTATACCCCACACCCCTGAGGTGCAGAGGCCAGAGCTTTTGATGTCACACAAAAGCTAGGATTTTGTTGCCTAGAGACAGAGAGGAATGTGTTGCAAGCTGGCAACTGAGTCTGGATCCCCCCTTGATCAGCACAGTAGCTGCAGGGATAACGGGGCTTTCACAGGACACACAATTGGTCCTCCAAAGAGGCACCAATTCAATCCTCCTCAGTCATTCCTGCATTTCTCTTTGCTCCAACGGTCCCAAGTTTCTCTACACAGTGGTACTAAGGTTTGGGGTTTTTCAAGCAGCCTTTACAGTTTCTAATAAGCACCATCAGAACCAGGGCTCTCCTTTTGTTAGAGATTTTGGTTGATTAAGTGATCGTGTCATCTGCGTACAAGTCAGTCAGTTTTTATTACAGCCGTTGGCCAGCCAAGAGATAAAAATCAGAACAAATATAACTAATATACACAAATAGTGACTGATACTTACACACAATAAAACAGTATACAAGCATCCAGGATAAATTACTTTAAGAACAGTAAAACAACTCATAAAATTGAGACCTTACAAGGCAATGCAAACAATTGTGGCAAGCATTGGGCAGGTTCAGACAACCCATTGAATGTTGTTGAACTGGAGACTAGAAGCTCCCAGGAAGCATGCATTCCCGTGAGGTGTGGCAGGCGAGCACACCGACCTCCGGTTTGTGGTCAGAGTTATCAACTTCTTAACGACTTGGTCAGGACAACTTCAGCCCTTGGTTGCAGATCTCAGGCTGAAATCGGGGAGTAGTCAGTAACTCCAGCTGTGAATCGGAGGTTGGCAGGTTCATACATCATGCCTGACAGCAACCTGTTTCCCAGGTTGCTGGAAACTTCCATTTCCAGCTTACTGACATTCCGCAGGCCGTGTAAACCCACCCACTGTTTTAGGATTTATTATTATTTATTTCATTTATTATATTTATAAACCGCCCCACCCAAAGGCTCTGGGCAGTGCACAACGAGTTTAAAGACACACAAAAACACACACCATTTAAAACACAGTGCTCAAAACAATATAAAAACCAATTTAAACACAATCCAAAACCATTTAAAACCAATTAAAATACTTTTTTAAAAAAAACCTTTGAAGGCCAGGCCAAACAAGTAAGTTTTTAGGGCTCTCTTAAAGGCCGACAGCAAACCTAAACTGTGGATATCTGCTGGAAGAATGGGCATTGCTTCCTCTCACACATTGAAGGGAAAACCTCTTCAGTGACTGAAGAAGAAATTCCTCTTCCAAGATGGGACCCAAGAAAAGATGTGGCTCTTCACCCAGAATTTTAAATGAGAGTATTGTTTTTCCTGCTATTGCTTTGTGTTTTCCTGCTGCTGCTTTGTGTTTTCATTGTTTTAAATGGGTTTTTAAATTTTTAAATAGAAATGATATTTTTATATTTATATTATCTGTACTTTTATATTTTAATTATGCATTGTTTTAATTATATTGTAAACTGCTTTGAGATTATTTTAATGAAAAACAGCATATAAATCAAATCAATCAAGCCTATTGGCCTTTTGAGCACATGTATCAAAGGGAAAAATTAAATTTTTAGAAGTCCATTGCCAAATGAATCATAAGTATAGCCTCAAAGAACTGCAGAATTGGAAGGGACTTTGGCGATCTTTAGTCCAGGAGTAGGCAACATGTGGCTCTCCAGGTGTTGCTGATCCCCAGCTGTAACAAACTGTGGTGGGGATGATGGGGTTTGTAGTTCAGCAACATCTGGGAAGCTACACATCGCCTATTGCTGTTCTAGTCCAACCCCTGTTCAGTTAAGATATCTGCTCTAGCAAGGGGTTTCCAATTCTGGGTCCTCATATGTGGCTGGACTACAATTCCCATCATCCCCAGGCACAATGGTCCAAGGTATTAACTGGTTTTGCAGATGAATTCTCAAAACTTGCCTTAAAGCAGGAAAAAAGGGAGCACAGTGGATCGCCCCCAGGAAGGCATTCTAGAGTTTTGGTGGATCATGATGAGACACAAGGCTGATCAACCAAGCCTTCTCCCTTGTATCCATCAGTTGTACCTCCCATGGTGATAGGTCATAGAGGAGGACCTCCGAAACCAATCTGAAGGCTCAGGCAGGTTCCTATGGGAGGTGGCAGCCCTTGACGAGCTGGCTGGAGAGAAGAGGCTCAGAATCATTAAAGGTGGAAAATCCCCATGTTCCTGACCCCAAGAGGGTTATGCTAGGCTGCAATATGAGAACTCAACTTTGTTTGCTGTTCTACTGCATCCACGAAGGGGGGGGAGGAGTTTGCTTCCTTGCTGAAAAGCCCACAAACAAGACCTATCTGCCCATCAGGTCACCTAATTGGGAAGAAAGAAGAAAAGCAGCAATTCATCAGCTAATGAATGGGACAGCAATGAAACAGGAGGTATTTTGGAGGAGTGGGTCAGCTGGAGATTAAGATACTTAATTAGGAGTTTTACCCAAAAATTACATACTAAGTTTTCTGCTGCAAAGCCTTCTGAATAGCCCTTTGAGCCAGGAACCGGTAAATGCTATTTTCCCGCTCAAGAGGTAATGCAGATTATTGAATTAGAGAGCAATGGGAGGCAGTGAAAGGATATAATGCACATGGAATGCGTTCAAGCACAATGGGATAAAAACCAAGAAGGGCAATTGCTTCAGGGCAGGGCTGGCCACGCTGAGTTTTGGGGCGACTACAACTCCTGTCATCCCCTGCTGCAGGATGAGGATGATGCGAGTTTTATTCCAGCTACAGCTGGAGAACCTCAGCTTAGCCACCCCTGCCTTAGGGCCTGGCTTCTCGCCACATGTAGCCCATCAGGGACTCAATGGATCCATAGCTCAGAACATCTGCTTTGCATGCAGAAGGGCCCAGATTCAATCGCTGGCAACTTCTCCAGGTAGGGCTGGGAAAGAATCCTGCCTGAAACCTTGAAGAAGTGCCATCCTTAAGTGTGGACAACACAGAGATAGACGGAAGAATTTCTATTTCCTATGATAGGACTATGGAGTCAGGAAAGCTGACTCCATGGAGTTGGGGAGCAAACAAGTGGACTGCTGTGAAGCTGCAATGGAGAATAATAGTACACAGGCACACAAGAGGGGCCAAAGTGTGTCTTGAAAAATCAAGTGACATATTCCTCTTCTCAACCAAGGTTTGAACTGGTTTCCATAGCAAACGAAGAAGATGGTTCCCTACCCTCAAAAGGGTTTCCATTCTAAAAAGAAACCCCAGGTACACACCAGCAACAGCCACTGCAGGATGCACTGCAGGATCCACTACTCTTCCCTGCTAATTATGAGAGCGCCATGACTTTCAATGGGGTTTCTTTGCCCAGTTAGCAGTGGATCCTAACTGTGGGAAGCAGTGGATCTTTTAACTGTCCATCAAAGTGGGAAAGCCTTATTCCACTCTATGTCAATATAGTCACCAACATCATTTCAAGTCAAGAGGCACCAGGGTTCCCCAACACAGCCTACACAACAGCTGACAAGGACAGGGGATTCCAGCCCCTGTCCAGCATCACCACTGCCCAGAAAGTGTAATCTCGCCCCTAAACCCTAACCAAGAAGGCCAAAGGGAAACGGGGAAGCAGTCTTCACCAAGTTGTCCTGGGGCTCTCGAGTGCCTGAACATTGTACTGGAAGCTGCAAGAGAATTTGTGTTTCAGATTGAGAGACTGAAACCTCCAAGTTTTAATCCAGGGGAACAAACCCCTGTGCCACAGTATCCAAGGTTTAGGAAACACTGCAGGAGCATTAGCAAACAATGAGTCAAGGCAACATAAACCAGGCGTTCCCAATCTATGGTCCTCCAGATGTTGCTGAACTACATCACCCCCAGCCTCAATTTACTGTGGCTGGGGATGCTGGGAGTTGAAGTTCAGCAACACCCGGAGGGCCACAGGTTGGGAACCTCTGACCTAAGCCATTTCGAGCCATTATTTGAAAGTTGGTTGGAACTGAATAGAACCCTTTAAAAAAAAAGTTCAAATTAAGATATTCAGAACTCTCAACAAGGTTGTTACATTCACAGGCCCCTAACAGAACGCACGAGCACACAATGCTACCATTTGGCAGTGAACAGGTACAAGGCAGCAGGGCAGTCCTTCCATGGGGCAGGATGAGACAGTCACCTCAAGTGTCCGTGTGAGAAGGGACACAGGAAGTGGCAAGTTCTGGTCCTCTGCCCCCATGGGCCCCACCGTCACCAGCCTTCCTTGACCCATGTGGGTGCATGCCTTTCACCTCTTCTCCACCCCAGCTTGAGCTAGGAGCACCCTTGTCACTAGGCTGGCTTGTTAGCCTAGTCTGAGTGCACTTGTATGTGCTGCCTTAGCAGTATGGCCTGGATATGTTAAACAGCTGCCCACAGGTGGGAGGGCATCATGTTGTCCTTTGCCCCAGGCAGCAAGCCATCTTGGGTCACCTGTAGCTGCCAATCTTTTTCCAGATTGTCTGGGAGCAGATGTTTATTATTATTTAAAAATATATATATCCCAGCCCACCAGTACAATACTACTCAGGGCAGCTCACAACAGTAAATATATAAAATTTAACAACACACACAGTAGAACAAAAAACATTAAAACAAACCAGACTGTAGTAAAACACATTAAAAAGCCTCTCTAAACAGGAAGGCTTTAAGGTGTGTGTTTTTTTACCCTAAGAGAGGGAGCATGACAAAGCTCATCTGGGAGGGCAGGCCACAACCAAAAAGGCCCTGTCACTTGTCCCTGCCAACTGAATCTCACTCAGTGGCGGGGCCATGAGCAGAGCAACTCCTGTGCAACTCCCTCCACATCTTCCTTCCAGAGGCAGGTTGAGATCTGCCTCTCCACTGTACCTTCTAAAGTGAAGTTTCTTAAAATGAGATTCTGTTCCATTTTAACTTCACATCATTTGGTTCTTAACTGTTTTACAACACGCTGTGATTTACAGTATTTGTCTTAGCTTTTTGCTGAATAGTGCCTTGGAAGTATATTGAATGGTGGCATATACTGTGTAAGTCAAATAAGTAAAACCAATATCTGGGAAGACTAAATATGTTGTGTTGGTCTGGGCTTCTATACTCTGCCAGGAAGCAACAGGACAGAACAAACACGAACTGCTCCAAGGATGAAACCCACTGTAATTAAAAAGTACAAACTGAACACCAGTCAGAAGTCTTGGTGTGGGTGGTGGTGGTGGTTGTTTTTAAATGAATGCTGTATTGTTCTAGGTTATGATAGACACTTGGCTATAACAAATTTCTCATCCAAGCCTGGAAACCAGTATTGTGGCTTGAACCATATTTAAGCATGTGAGCTGGAACTGAACCTGTTACAAGATATTTATTGGCTAGAATCACAAGGGGATCAACTGTATTCACAGCTGAACCTGAACTAAACCAAAGAGTTTAATGGTTGATGTCCAGAGAGCAAAAGGGGGCAGGGGGCAACCCACCCCTCCGGAAACTGCTTTCCATGAGTGCACACCTTTCTCTCGCCTAAGTCAAGCCAATGGAGCAATCCACACGAGACAGCTGTAGACTCTTCAAGGCTGGTTTTTCAGACTTTGTCCACAGCCATGAGCTCTTGGGACTGTCATTCCCCTCTAAGTAATCCCAACAAAACCCTAAGAGGCTAGCAGGTGACTGCGTGAAAGAGATGCCACAAGAAACCCTAGATATGCAGCAATTTAGAGACCCCAAACAAGGCTGTGCAAGAACACGGATGGAATTCGCATACCAAGAGCTCGTCCATGCTGGTCTGACACTTCTCAAGGTTGATCCGCTTGATTGCCACCTTCTCTTTCTTGGGGCTGCAGTAGGCTGCCTGTACCACTGCTGTGGCTCCACTCCCTGAAAAAGAAGAAAAGCACAAAGAGATGCCCTCAGAAAGCTGATAAAATGCTGGGAAGTTTCTCTTTTGCAGGGAGAGAAAGTACTCATTGAAAATGCCTACTCAGTGCATAGCAGCTGTGAAAAAGGCTAATTCCATGCTAGGAATCATTAGGAAGGGGACTGGAAATAAAACGGCTAATATTCTAATGCCCTTATACAAAACTATGGTGCAACCACACTTGGAGTACTGTGTACAATTCTGGTCACCACATCTTAAAAAGGACATTGTAGAACTGGAAAAGGTGCAGAAGAAGGGCAACCAAGATGATCAGGGGCCTGGAGCTCCTTCCTTATGAGGCAAGGCTACAACACCTCAGGCTTTTTATTTTGGAAAAGGGCGACTATGGGGAGACATGATAGAAGTGTATAAAATTATGCATGGTGTGGAGAGAGTGAATAGAGAACTTTCTCACTCTCTCGCACCATGAGGACTTACGGTCATCCCATGAAACTGAAGGTCAGGAAATTTAGGACCAACAAAAGGAAGTAGCTTTTCACACAATGCATAATTAACCTATGGAATCCTCTGCCCCAGGATGTGGTGACAGCTACCAGCCTGGATGGCTTTGAAAGTGTCAGAGACAAATTCATGAAGGACAGCTCTATCAACGGCTACTAGTCTTGAGGGCAATTTCAGGCTCAGAGGCAAGAGGTCTCTAAATACTAGTTGCAGGGCATTCCTTCATCTCTTGCCTGTGGGCTTCCCAGAGGCATCTGGTGGGCTACAGTGGGAAACAGAATGCTGGACCAGGTGGGCCTTGAGCCCAATACAGCAGGACTGTCTTTACATGAGGTTTGAAATATTGAGACACATTGATACAAGAATGCAAACTTCCTTTCAAGAATACGTTCCTCCGTGCAAATGCACACCATGTCATTAACAATGACCGTGTGTATGAATTGCAACTTTTGCCTACAAAGACACACACAAGGAGGACCAGCATGTTCTCACAGAACATTGAGAGCAAAATGTTGTTGCTATGTACACAGCTTCTCATCTTCCATAAATGTCACCTTCTGCATCTCACATCTGTAGGCATGGGCTACCAAGTATGAAACTATTTATTTATTTATCTCTTGCCTTATAGGCCATGGCTCTACACAGTGGCTAACAAACCCAACATAAAAACAAATACATGAAATAAACCAAGCCAAACCAAACTGTCTAAACACACACACTGGAAGCAGAAAGCAAGCAAGAACAAAAAAACCACCACCAAAATTAACAACCCAGACTCAGATTGAAACCCTCCATTTCAACACATGCACTCTGGATGAAGGTGGCTTCCTTCTAAAGTTTGAAAGCCAGCTGGGGGATGGGAAGGGGTGAGCTTCTCTCGGGAAGTGGTCCAGAGCCTTGGAATAACTGCTGAGGAGTCCTCATGCCAAGTAAACACTCATAAGTGGATGGTTCAGACATCATGCAGAATACCCATTAGAGCCGGGTTCCACACACCATCTCTGAGCTTCGAGGACATGAAGTCCCCTCACCCCATCCCACATCCCATCTAGGTTAGATATCTATATCTATAAAATTTGTAGACCAAACTTCCATCTCTGGGTGATTTACAATGTAAAGCAAATTAAAAATAAAAACCTTAACACAATTTAAAAATCAGTCAAGTTAAAAAGTTTGGGTGAAAAAAAGAGTCTTTAGGGACTTTCTAGAAGTTTTTAGAGATGTGCACCCCCCCACACACACACACTTATTTCAGCAGAGAGTGCATTCCAGAGTCTTGGGGCAACAGAGAATGTCTGTCCCTGCATAGCCCCAAAACGAGCCGGTGGAAACTAGCGTTGTGCATGAAACTGGTACGCACAGTTTGGTCCGAGTCCAAACCAGATTCGAATGGAACCGAGCATGTTTGGTTCTTCTCCCCTGCCCCCCAGACACCACCACCCCCTGGTTTGGCTCGAATTTGAGCCAGTCCAGGGGTTCTATCAAAACCCCCATTTTTTTAAAAAAAGGAACTCACCTCTGGGGTGCACTACTACAGGAGGAAGGCTCCAGTCAGCCTGGTCCAGGGTCAAGCAGATGGCCAGTGCACCATGCACAATGGCCGCCCCCAGCACAAAGAGTCCCAGAGATGAAAATGGACTAAGACAGGGTCAATTGGAGACTGGGGGGAGGCCAGCAGGGGTGGGAATCGCCAGAGGACCCCTCCCCTGCAGACACTTCCCCCAGAGGCAATGAGTTTCTTAAAATAAATAGATAGATAGATCTGGGGGTTCGGCTCGAATTCAAGCCGAACTGGGTCTGGTTAGGCTAGAGGGCAAGCCAGAGGCAAGCCCTCAAGCCAGCCAAGTTTTATGGCAAACCAGCTCGAGTCGGTTCGCACATCCCTAGTGGCAACTTCAGATGAACCTCTCTGGACGATCTCAATGGGCAGTGGGGCTCATGTCAAAGACAACGTTCTCTTAAATACCCATGGCCTGGGTAAGTGAAATTCCATCCAGAACTGGCCGATCAAAACAGTCTCCCAAGTTCCGACCCTGCACAATAAGTACCTCTGTCTTATCTGGATCCAGTCTCAGATTATCACCCCTCGTTCAGCCCATCACTGCCTCCAAGCAGGCAATTAGGGAGCTTATGCCTTCCCCCAATAATACTGACATGGAGGGAAAAAGCTTACCTACTTGCTTGAAGTAACTCAAAATCTGGAACTCATGTCGAACCTTGGGTATATATTTTATTTGACGCAAGGGGCCAGCATGCTGTAGTGGCTGGAATGCTGGACTAAGACTGGGGAGACCTGAGTTCAAATCTCCACTCAGCTGTGAAATTCACTGGGTGACTCACTGAATTTTATACCTGCATTAACTCAAGAGGAACAGGACTCTGAATTTAAGATGACCTCCTGATTTCTAATATTAAAAAAACTTGGGGTGGGGGGAGACCTTGCCTTGGATTCAGGTCAGTACAGTACTCTGCACAGCACCATACTGAGAAGACCATCCTTACTGTGCAGCGCTGTGCCCCGCCCAGCACCAGTAGGCTTCCTAAAGGGAAACTGACCCCTCTTGAGCCCCTTGGAAGGCATGAATGGAGTACAGGGAAGTGTAGCCCTTCCCAGCACTTTCCCTGCAGAGCTCTTAAGGGAGGGCTTCGTCTCTTTTGAAGGGCACACTGGGCGGAAAGGGCAGAGTTCAGCCAGTGGGGAAATGGCTGCCACATGGAAAGGCCAAAGTAGCCCCCACTTGAAATACAGCCCAGATCACTGCTGTAGCAGCTGACTGGAAGGGAGCAACACCGAGGTGAATCAGACAGACACCCAACAGGTAGGGATGTGCAAAGCAGTTGGGGGGTTCGACAGTTTGGGGGACGAACCAAACCCACCCCCTCGAAGTTCAGGGAGTTCGGACCGAAAATGCTTTTAAAAATTTTTTGAAAAGAAGATTTTACACACCTTGTCCCCTGGGAGTACAAGGTAAAAAAAAAAACTTTTTTTAAAAAATTAAGCATTTTCAGTCCGTGAACCCCGCCGGACCGAACCAAACCAAACCGGGGGGGGGGGGGTTTGAGGGGGTGCCGGACTAAACTGGCCCAGTTGGGTTCGAGACCGGTCTGGCCTCAGACTGAACTGGGCCAGCCGGTTCCATGCACATCCTTACCAACAGGCAGCCTCCTCCACAGGTGTATACATCTGGCTTGCAGAATATGTTCATCTCTCATAGCCCTCGGGTGCCTCAGTGTATGGCTTTGAAATCATGGGAGTGGGTAGATCAGTGGCCAGAATTGCTATAAAGCCGCTCTCAATATCCTTCCAGAATGCATGCAGTAAGACTCCTCCGGAGGATTAAACGTAACAATCCTACCGTCTAGACCAATTCCAGAGTTCTTTTTTGTCTGTTTATCACTTGCTCCCCATGGCCCTGTATATATCCGTATCTCTTCGTCATCCTCAGCTATTAAGTTACAGAGGAAACATCAAGACTTGGAGGACAACTAGCAAGACCTTTAAAAATAAGTTGCAACAAGACCCAGAAGTGAACTTGTCGTTTCGTACCACCAGCAGCAGCTTGTGCTTCTTACAGGCCGTGCAAAGCCGGATTTCCAGGCTCCCAAGAAAAATGCAATAAAAGGCATAGCTTCCATTCCTGAAGGGACCGAGTTGCTACGAGCTTTAATTGTGAAATTCCACAGGAGTGGCTGGAGGGGAAGAGCTGGTCTTGCGGTAGCAAGCACCAAGTGTTCCATTTGCTAAGCAGTGTCTGCCCTGGTTTGCATATGGATGGGTGGCCACATGTGTGCTCCGTCTGCTTTAAGGTATTCCCCTTAGGAAAGCTGTTGAAAAATAAGTTGTGGCTGTGAGTCGTAGTTCAACAGCCGCCAAGGTGCCTATCCCTGCCCTTAAAAGGAGAGCTGGTCTTGTGGTAGCAAGCATGACTTGTCCCCTTAGCTAAGCAGGGTCTGCCCTGGTTGCATATGAATGGGAGACTTGATGTGTGAGCATGGCAAGATATTCCCCTCAGGGGATGGAGCCACTCTGGGAAAGTCAGAAGGTTTTCAAGTTCCCTCCCTAGCAGCATCTCCAAGATAGGGCTGAGAGAGATTTCTGCCTGCAATCTTGGAGAAGCCGCTGCCCGTCTGGGTAGACAATACTGACCTAGATGCACCAATGGTCTGACTCTGTATAAAAGCAGCTTCCTGTCCTAGAAGCAGAGAGGGAGATGGCAAGAAAAGAGAGAGAGAGCACAGCTAGGTGACACAGAAAAGGGTTATGGCATCACCATGTGCACAGCAAAAGGGGAAAGGGCAGAATCAAGAATGAAAGGTTGGCCAAAGGAGCTGCAGATGAGCCCAAACCAGGGACAGGAACATTCAATCGTTTCTCTTTCCCAACCTTCACAAGTCTACGCTGAATCCTTTGCAAATGTGCCAGTCAGATAACAGTGTGCAGCAAATCTGGTATATCTGTCTCAGTGGTCCAGTTCAAACTTAATGCTGAACCACCATTCCACTTTACGTGCATGGCTTGGATGTTCCCCACGCACCCCACCCCCCATTCCTCTTTCATGCACAAGGAGAGGAGATCTAAAGCTTCCATTTACCATTTTTAAGTCACAGTTCCCTATTATGTCTCAATACAACTGTGATTTGTATGAGCCACAGTTCGCTTAATGGACTACAACAGCAGTCAAAGGCCGTGTGTGCAGTTTCCTGTATTAGGGGGTGGGGTGGGGTAGGGATCAGGAAAGTGTGGCTTGTTCCAAGCCACAAACAGCTTTAGGAACATAGGAAGCTGCCAAATACTGAGTCAGACCATTGGTCTCTCTAGCTCAGTTTTATCTACACAGACTCGCAGCGGTTTCTCCAAGGTTGCAGGCAGGAGTCTCTCTCAGCCCTATCTTAGAGATGCTGCCAGGGAGGGAACTTGGAACCTTCTGCATGCAAGCATGCAGGTGCTCTTCCCAGAGTGGCCCCATCCTCTAAGGGGAATATTTTACAGTGCTCACACATGTAGGTTCCCATTCAAATGCAAACCAGGGCAGCCCCTGATAGCAAAGGGGACCATTCATGCTGGCTTCAGCTCTTTAAACCCCCTTCCACTGCCCACATGTCAGGGAAGGAGGCAACTTGCACGTAATGTTCAACTATAGTTTGTCTTCACATCTGAACCAAGTCAGGGTCTGCTCCACAGATATGGCCTCATTTTCACAGAGATGGTTCTGAGCTGCAGAATGCTCAACAGCCCATATGACCCAGTGCTCATTCATACCAGAAATTTCTTGCACAAAAAACCAACACATCAGGCAGAAGGCTACATTAGAACCCATCTCCACAGCGTCGAGATTTCTGTCTGGAGGATGTTTCTGTATGATACCCCGTGAGACCCAACCTACCGTTTGAAGCCCTACCGCCTAGAGACAGGCTTTTCTGCCTCCATGAGAACCAGGACTCTATCTTTCAAGTGTAACTTGTAGTTCAGCAGTAGAGCATCTGATTAGCAGGCAGAGAGGAGAGCTGGTCTTGTGGTGGCAAGCATGACTCGTCCTCTTGGCTAAGCAGGGTCCACCCTGGTTGCATATGAATGGGAGACTAGAAGTGTGAGCACTGGAAGAGATTCCCCTCAGGGGATGGAGGCACTCTGGGAAGAGAAGAAGGTTCCAAGTTCCCTCCCTGGCTTCTCTAAGATAGGGCTGAGAGAGACTCCTGCCTGCAACCTTGGAGAAGCCGCTGCCAGGCTGTGAAGACAATACTGAGCTAGATAGACCAATGGTCTGACTCAGTATATGGCAGCTTCCTATGGTCCTAGGTTTAACCCTTGGCATCTCCAGGTAAGGTAAAGGTAAAGTGTGCCATTGAGTCAAATTCGACTCCTGGCGACCAGAGCCCTGTGGTTGTCTTTGGTACAATATAGGAGGGGTTTACCATTGCCTCCTCTCACGCAGTATGAGATGATGCCTTTCAGCATCTTCCTATATCGCTGTTGCCCGATACAGGTGCAGGGATTTGAACTGGCAACCTCTGGCTTGCTAACCAAGTCATTTCCCCACGGCGCCATTAGAAAAAATCCCTGTCTGAAATCATGGAGAGCTGCTGCCAGTCAGAATAGACAATACTGAACAAGATGGATTAACACTCTGACTCAGTGGCCTGCCTGGTTCACACAATTATTCAGATCCAGGTATGTGAGTTACTGACAGTTTGATTATGTGAACACACGATGGTAGTTCATAACCCAACATGAATACGAGATTCCTGCCTTGGTGTGGGTTCACACAATTATGCTGTTGGCAACCACATCAAACCTAGATTCGAATAATTGTGTGTGAACCAGGCCTATATAAAGGCAGCTTCCTCTGTTCCTAGTGTGACCACTTATTAGCAAGAGACCTAGGGCTGAATTCTCAAAGATCCCTTAGGACACAATTGCTTAAAATGCAACCCAATTACCATGCAACTCTCAAATTCCCTACCAATAGATCAGGGGATCTCAACCTTGAGTCCCCAGATGCTGGACTACAACTCCCATTATCCCCAGACAATAGATTGAGTGAATCAAACCTGTTTGCTGCATGGCATTCTCCATGTCTCTGCTAATTACAACTCGGAAATCTACCTCTTGGGAGTGATGGATCTGCAACTTACTTGATGAAGCCCAACAGCAGAAAATCAAGCTCATAAGCAGCTCAGGTAATCTCCAACACATGACAGTCATCAGCATACTTGGGGGAGGTGTAGTCTGCCCTCCTACGCACCAGAATGCCAAGCAGTGGTAAACCTAGTAATTCTGAACCAACAGCACAGCAAAAATCAGGTAGCTTCATTCTCATCTAGCGATGCCTATAACTGAATGAGTTGAGAATAGAGGAAGGCTTCAAAGCGAAGGGGGTTTTCTCCTCCACCATGTCAAGAAAAAAGGGAGACATGCAAAGGGAAGGTAGCACAAAACACACATCTCCAAATGCATTTAATTTGGCATCCTGAACCTCAGTGAAGTTCCTAGCCCTCATGAGGGAAGCAAAAACAAGGCCCTTAAACTCAGCTCAGAAAGCTTCTAGAAGTCAAGACTGGCCAGTACAGCCCTCTGTTCTGCCGCTTTGATGTTTTCCCCCAGAGTAGATTTGATTTAAATCAAATTGATTGATCTAAATCACTAGTCAGTAAGACTAGATTTAAATCATGGATTTTTACATAAGGACTCATTCTTGCTGGTATAATCTTAATATTTAAAACGAGATGAAGGTTTCATTTTTGGTCCTCTTCTAGATAGAAAAATGGCCCAAAATAATCTTACAGAAACCTCTGGAAGAGCATGACATTGTGAATGGATTAATGGAATTCATTTACCAAAAAATTTAAACATTGCATATACACAGCCTCATGCTACATAATTAAAAGTTAAAATAGTCTTTGGACTATAATGTATCTTAAATAGAAAACTATCTTTAGATAGCATTTTTCCTCAAAAAGCATTTTATTTTTAAAAATCTGAATTTAAAAAATCCATTTAAAATTTTAAAAATCTGATTTTTTAATTTTTATTTTAAATCACTGATTTTTATCCACCCTGGTTTTTCCTATTTCTTACTGCAGGGGCTTGACCAATCCCAGATGCCATGGCACCTAGAGATTCAGCCATAGTGCCTAGATAATGATATACAGAGGTAAAGTTACATCATAAGATTTTTTTTGCCCCAGGCAGTCCTGTTTCTGCTCTAATTATGGTACCTGTTAAGGGGATAAAGAGAAGACCATTTACTCTCAGCATCCATAATATCTGTCATTAAGTCCAGTAATTTGTCAAGTGTGCATTGTCCGGCTCCCAAATTTTGAGGCCAACTCCTAGATCCGAAGAACATTTGTCAAGGCCTGTCTTACCCTATGTCCTGAAAAATTTTCTTCCCCAGTTGCCCTCTGCTACAGAAGTATTCCCCCACCCCACCCCAAAAAGCCCTAATCCACCTTTATTTCCTTGCAAAACCTCAGTCTTGAAGGACCATACAGAAATGTGTTTTATTTTGCAAACATGGATTTTAAATGCAGAACTACGGCTGCCTGTATTGCCTTTAATGCTCACCAAGAACGAATGGAGAAAGTCTTCCAGCATCTGATAAAACTGCCTCCGTACAGACTCTCGCCTCCCCCTGTACTGAAGGCGCTGGAAATCAGCAAGAGAGTGGCAGAAACCTGATGCAGCTTGCCAAGTTCATTTATTTACTTACGACACTATTAACATGTTCAAATTAGATTTGCCACTTGTAAACCAGCAATTATATGCTTTCCATTCCCTTTGGTCAGACTTCCTCCTGGGCCAATTTAAAGGGCACCTGAACTATCCAGCGTTAATTCTCCAGGACGGAGGGAAGGGGATTATGCAGTCCTGTTTCCACATGCAGCAACTGGATCAGAGGGGGCATGCCAATCCCCTTTAATCGCCTGCAGCTGTCTTTATGGAAGATGCCATAACCAATGCTATGTTCACGGTAATCACTTCTCAGGTTACCGTGGCTCAAAACTTCTTCTTTTTTTTTAAGGAATGCAGGAGTAGCCAAAAATCATATTCCCATTCCTATCCTACCTCGAAACTGCTCCCTTACCAAATGTTAATTTTCAGCTGTAGATACTATTTTAGATAGACTTAGTTTGGGCAGGACCACCTAATGGTGCAGAGGGGAAATGCTTGACCACGACGCAGAGGGTTGCCGGTTCGAATCCCCGCTGGTACTATATCAGGCAGCAGACATATAGGAAGATGCTGAAATGCATCATCTCATACTGCACAGGAGATGTCAATGGGAAATCCCTCCTGTATTCTACCAAAGACAACCACAGGGCTCTGTGGTCACCAGCAGTCAAATTCAACTTGACAGCACGCTTGACCTTTTACCTTTAGTTTGGCCAAGTTGTGTTCCCTCCAACCACCAGAAAACACTATCCAATCTGGCTTCTATTGATGCTTTACCAAAGGTAAAGTGTGCTGTTGAATCCATGTCAACTCCTGGTGACCACAGAGCCCTGTGTTTGTCTTTGGCAGAATACAGAAGGGGTTGACCATTGCCATCTCCCGCACAATATGAGATGATGCCTTTCAGCACCTTCCGATATCGCTGCTGCCCAGTATACCTGTAGGTGTTTCCCATAGTCTGGGAAACACACCAGCAGGGATTCAAACCCGCAACCTCTGGCTTGCTAGTCAAGTCATTCCCCCACTGTGTCATTAAGGTGGCTGTTTTACCAAAGGCATCACCTAAAATTAAATCCCAGAATTGATATTGAATCTTTCCAGACAGTGGTTTAGTCTAACATGAACACCGATTAGGATCACAGGAAGCTGCCTTATACAAAGTCAGACCATTGGTCCATCTAGCTCAACCCTGCCTACACTGACTGGCAACAGATCTCCGAGTTTTCAGTTCAGAAGCCTCTCCCAGCCCTACCGGGAGATGCTGCCAGAGAGGGAACCTGAGGCCTTCTGCATGCAAGCATTCAGATGCTCTCCCACTGAACTATGGCCCTGTTCCTTAAGGAAGATGTCTTAAAGCAGTCACATGTATTCTCCCATCTACATGCAAATTAAGGAAGAGCCTGCTTAGCAGAGGAGGACAATTCATGCTTGCTTCCACAAGACCAGCTCTCCTCCAAATCTTTTGGGCAATTATGCGAAGGCAGGGGATTTTAGCTGTTCTTAACATCCCATCAACTTCACTGAATATCTGTAGGACCATACATGAAACACCAGTATCTTTTCATAGTATATTCTAACTTAATCAAAGAAGGGGAAAGTATGCATGGACAAGAACCCCTAACTGACTGAAATTTGGATGGCTTACAGCAAGCCACCTTAAGTGGCGCAGCAGGGAAATGCTTGACTAACAAGCAGAAGGCTGCTGGTTCAAATCCCCGCTGGTACTATATTGGGCAGCAGCGATACAGGGAGGCCATGGTAAACCCCTCCTGTATTCTACCAAAGAAAACCACAGGGCTCTGTGGGCGCCAGGAGTCGAAATCAACTCTCAACGGCACACTTTGCCTTTACAGCCTAAAAGGTCTACCATGCTTGAAACTTTCATCACATTTTTTACAGCCAGCCGACGAGGTTGAAAGCCCTTTTAATGATTTCCCATTATTGTCTATAGCCAGAGCACCAGACAGAGGAGAAAATGACAGAGTGCTGGTGCAGCAACCACCTCCATGCCCTCTTCGGCAAGTTGCAACACCTGACTGGTTGTTTTTTTCAAAGCAGTATTTCCACTATAACCCTTTTCCTCTCGTCTCCACTCTCCCCAGCTGTTTTGCTCAGCTATCCTCGAGAAGCATTCTAGAAAATGCCAAAAGCTTGCTCACTATTTTGTCAATTGGTTCTAAGCTATTACCCTGCTGTAGCTTTTGAATATAGCACCCCCCGCCCAATGGATCAACATCGCTCCTTGGTATTTTAATTGGCTGGTATTCCACGAAGCAAGTAGTTTTACACATTGTAACTCAAGAAACAGAGTTCGTTAAATTTTCAGGAGGCTCCACACAAAGAAAATCAGTAAGAGGAGAAAGTTTACCTTGAAGGGCAATGCGGCCAGCCTTACTGAATTTTCCCTGCAATGCACAGCCACGGAGGAGCAGAAGTTGCATTCTCTAAGATGCATTCTCTATTCACAAGGGGGAAGTGAGATCCATAGTCCTGTCAAGGGCTCCACGTGAACCATGTGTACACCTTAGAACACGCAGCCAGAATCTCCTGCAACACACAAGAGGCCTGTGGAAATCAAATCCACACAGAAAGGACAGCTAAAAACCACAGCACTGAAACTGAGCTTCATATACTCCATGGACGTTCGGCAGGATGGAGAAACTTTGCTGAGGTACTGCAGCATTTCACTTGTTAACAAGTTCTTTACCGGGAAGGGACTTCCACTTAGAGACTGACAGCTTAAAACCAGTCAGCAGGGTGTGTGCTGAACTCTTCCCATTTTCCTTTGCAAATGCTGCTACTTGTACTTGCTTCATCTAAAGGTTTTTAAGAGAATGCATCTGTCTAATTTTTAAATTTGTGTTTCCTGGCTATTTGCAGTTCTAAAGCATTCTGGAGACTGAAGCACAAGAACAAGTCCCATACCTGAAGTAAATAGCTCTCCTTTTCCCAGCTTATGTCTGATTTCAGAATTCATTCCACCTTCCTCCACCTCCCAGCTAGGTTCCAAGACAGAAATAAACCAAAGGAAAAGAGCCGCCAAGGGAGCATCAACAGGTGGGGAAAGGGTTAACCCACCACTCTCCTGAGTGCTGACCATCCTTCCCTGCAGCTCCTTCTGCCTCACCCTGCAGTAGCATAACAAGGCAAATATGGGGCTGGAAACTCCCATCTTTCCCTCATAAATTGTAGCTCTGCCCCATGGTGAGCATTGACTGGTCAAATATTGGTCAAGCATAAGCCAAGAACAACAACAAAAGAATACTGGACACAAGCATGACTGCCTTCCAGAAGAACGTCCAGAGTCCCATGACTTTAAGCAGCTTAGCACAGCAACAACAGAGGCTACAGCACAGGCAGAGGATTTGGGTGATGGTCCCCACTGTAGTCACTGCTTAACCATTTTGCTTCATGTTTCCTCTTGAACTACAACATTCCCCTTAAGAGAAGTCAGCAATTATTGCAGATAGCTTAGAATAGGGATTCTGAACCTTGGGTCTTCAGATGATGTTGGACTACAAATCCCATCATCCCCAGCAATTGCAGGGGAGAACCTCTACAGTAATGAACCAATGGTCTGACTCAGTATGAGGCCGCTTCCTATGTTCTTTGCATGGTTGCCTAGAACTCTTACTTGCTATGTGCCCCAGCGAGCATCCATTTTTATGAAGGTGCTCCGTTCCTCCAGTTCTTATCCAAGGTCGGTACTATTAGTATTGCAAGGCTTTCAACCTATTCCTCATACAGGGACTGCACACTTCCACTATTTAAAGTTTGCAGTCCATGAGGGCTAGAAACTGGGTGTGGTTCAATGAAAAAAAGAAAAGGGGATATACGCAAGAAGAGGACTGTTTTTTCCAGAGCGCTCATTTCTGGAATACTATTTACCCATATTAAAGTGTCTACAGTAATAAACTGGAAATCAATCATGTTGCAGAAGACACAAGAGGGTGGGGTTCAGAAGAGGCACTTTGACTCAAGTTAAAATAAGTTAACTTAAACACTGAGAAGACAAGCTTTCCTAAGTCTACCACTGGCAGGTAGATGCAGCTTTAAATATAAGGACCTGCAACCACTGGTTTTGCACCTTCAAGCTTGCTGTGCCCAGGAATAGGTGCCCCAGCCTGCAGAAATCTCACTCACAAACCTACATGGTGGATAAGGAACCATGCTGAGCGACCCAATTCCTAATTTGAGCATCATGGGAAAGTAGTGGACTGCCCAACTTCAGATAAGAATCCCCCACCTTTATTTTTTTTCTTTTTTAAAGCTGCTCCTCCATTCTCAGCCACCTAATGGCACAGCGGGGAAGTAACCTGCCTAGCAAGCAAGAAGTTGCCGGTTCGAATCCCCGCTGGTATGTTCCCCAGACTATGAGAAACACATTTATTGGGCAGCAGCGATATAGGAAGATGCTGAAAGGCATCATCTCAGACTGCATGGGAGATGGCAATGGTAAAGCCCTCCTGTATTCTACCAAAGAAAACCACAGGGCTCTGTGGGCACCAGGAGACGAAACCCACTTGATGGTGCAACTTTACCTTTTGACCTATATTCCCAGCTTTGCATCAGGGGTTCCCAACCTTGGGTCCCCAGATGCAGATGGACTACAACTCCCATCATCCCAATGGCCTTCAGTTACTGGAGCTGGAAAAGATGGGAGTTGTAGTCCACCCACATCTGGGGCCCTTGATGAATGCAACAGAGACAGCTGGGGGGGAGCAGGAAGTTGTGGGCGAAGGAGGTTTGTCTGGGAGCACTTCTGCCTCACCAGGAAATCAGCTAATTGCAACTCTGAATAAAGCCGTTGGTCCTGCTCATGCTCACTCAACATTCCCGAGATAAAAAAAGCAGACATTAATAATTCAAGCTGCCTCAAGCATTTTTTGGAGAAGCAAGAGATAAATTGATATCTCTTTTTTTAAAAAGATAAGAGGATGTACAGACCACAGAAGTATGGAGCTGGATCATACACATAATGATTATGGGTTAAAATGTTTTAAGATGCTTTTGTCTTGGTTGTATTTGTTGGGACTGTTTTGTTTTCATGTGTTTTTAAATGATATGTTTTATTTTACTGTTTTGTGATCCTCCCAGAACACAATTTGTAGTGAGGCGGCTATAGAAATATCTCGTTGAAAAGGGGGTCCTTCCACATTAAGGGGGCTTCCACTCATGCCTGAGCACTGTCAGAGGTGGTATGTCCTTCACTCACACAAGTAAAAGGAATGTGAGTCGCTAATGAAACCATCAACCCTTTAGAAAACTGTGTGGCGTTTCACTACTTCATGGCAAGTGAGATCACCCCAGTCATTTTCAGAAGAGAGCCATGGAGCAATCAGTAGGATGTCAGACAGTTGCTCTCACCAAAGTGCTCTGTTCTACATATTTAATTGCACGGGAAGCTTTCCTGGTTTTGCACTGGACAGCCACAGACCAACTACCAACCGAGCAAAGAGGCATCTTTTTAAAGTGGTGATTCTCTTTATTTAGCAGGGGGAGAGCAACTGGCCTTAACCACCCCCAGCACAGCATCCCTGCAGTGGCTGTTGCTGGCGTCTGTCTTATGTTTCTTTTTTAAGATTGTGAGCCCTTTGGGGACAAGGAGCCATTTTATTTCATTTCTGTATTTATATCTATGTAAACTGTTTTGGGAACTTTTGTTGAAAAGCAGTCTATAAATAGTCATCGTATTCCATGATTTAGGAACGTGCATAAAATTTAGGGTTTCTGCATTTTGTTTCAAGCTCGAAACAGAATGCAGATAGCCAAAATGATAGCTGTCAAAAAGCAATACTAATAACGGGCAACGGTATCTGATACCTCTTCATATCGTACTGAACAAATCCGATACGAAACCATTACAGAACTCTTGCCTTTGTATGTACACATACAATTCTAATAAATTTTAAGGAAGTGTCTCCAAAATTAAGTGTCTGCCAACAAGCATCCCAAAGTATCAAATGCTTTCTGTTTAGAAAGCAGCAACAGCAGATGTGTTTGTATTCGCATTTGTTTAGCTTTATTTCCGTAACAGAAATGAAAAACAGAATACATGATGCTGAAGGCATATGTTTCAATCAGTTCAGTGAGTAAGAAGTCGGTGAATGAACTGGTTTTCATCCCAGCATCTTTTGGTATTTGGAGGGGTTTAAAAAAAAAAAGTCAGGTCACGAACAAGGACAAAACCAGTTTGATCATTATTAATTTATTTTTCTAGAACTTTTTGTAAGCAAACAGTTAAAATGGTTGCCAACATTTTATAGCCACAATTAGAGAAATACAAGCATGGACCCACGCAAAATGTTGCAGTACATCCCGGGTGTGCATGTGTTAACTCATCATGGCAAGTTTTAGGCACCTTTGTCCCTCAGAAGCAGAAGGGGTTCCAACTGTCTTGAGTGACTATTCTTCAAGCTGAGCAATTTTCTGTTCTTTTCGTTCAAGTCCTTCCTTCCCTGCAATTCATCAATGAGTTCCATTAGTTCCTCCCAGCTCTGTCAACTGCCCTGTCTGTCAACTGCCCTGTGAGTCTGCAAACATTCTGCTCCACCAAGTGACATGGGGCAGGTTCCCCCCTTTAGGATTTTTTTCTTCAGATTTTTGCAAGAGTGACATCTCTGCCAGTACCTCCCTCTTGCCCACAGGTGTTCCAGTTACATGCCCATAGCATTTCCAGCTCTTTTGGAACTAGATATAAGTTCAGATAGGATTTTACCTGAGCTCTCCTCCCCGCACCCACCCCTTTACCTTTTGAAAGTTGTGCCATCACAGTCATTGTCGACTCCTGGCAACCACAGAGCCATGTGGTACCCTATTAAAATTACTTGACCTTTCCATGATTCCTGAAGTACTCTCAACACATTCCCTCAAATGCTTCCTTTAGACAAGATTTCAAGATACTAACAAACATCTTATAAAATATTCAGCTATAAAGCCATCAAGTTCAGAAGTCTTCATTGATTTAAGTTTTTTTTAATCACCTGCACTGCTACTTCTTGCTAAACAGTGGCACGCATAAGCAACTTATCTTCCACACTTAAGGATGTGAGATTAAACCCATCTAAGGAACTGTTAATATGGCTGTTCTCAGGCTTCTGGTAAGTAAATCGTATTTTATAAAATATTCAACACATTCCTGTGCAATTTCTTTCTTGTTCATAGCCAGCTTATTACTTGCTTTTTTTGACAGGTGGAATAGAGATTTTCCTGCATTTTTGAGCCAGCTTATGAGCTAGTAGTTTTTCTGGCCTGTCACAAGCTTCAAAATACTGTGTGCACTAAACAAAAATTATTTTGAAATACTATCCCTATATATATTTTTACTATATTTCATTTTGGCAGCATTTTAAGTTTCATACAGATTTTTTTTTCTCAAATTCCTCTCTAAGCGCAGCATTGACTATTCAAGTGTGCTGCTGTACTTACGATGACTCTAGAAATAGGCCTCAGGCTTGTTTCTCATTTTCTTCTGTTTCCCACCTGATGTTGTATTAATACAAAAATAACACTTCTGTTTGTGTGCTCCTCATTCTTTGACCAACAGCACACTATTAGTCTCTATGCATTCAGAACATATTCAACTCCATATTTAGTAGCTACAGGAGAACCTCGTTATCCACGGTTTCATCATTTGTGGATTTGCGTATCCGCAGTCAGGTAAAAGACACCTGACCTTGGCATACACCGGGGGGGGGACACATTGACCTCACATGTCTGCAGGTCAGGAGAGGCTGGAATTGACTGCGGAGGTCATTTCCGGCCACCATTTTGTTCCTCAGAGCCACAAAATGACTACGTTCAATTAAAAAACCAGGGGGGGGAATGGCAATTGTTGGCCGATTTGGGGGCATTCTGGACCACAGTGCAACTGGGGGGGGGGTAGTAGCAAAGAATGGTAAGCAGCTCTCCTCCCCTCCCCACACACATTTCCCCCTGAAATCTGGCAGGTTTGCAGCCATTTTTAGCAAATTTTGAGCCAAGCAGGAACTGAACCACCACGATGCCATTGCCCAAATGCCGCGATATTTGCAGTTTCTGAATCCACAGCTGTAGCCAGGAACGGAACCCCCGTGAATATAGAGGTCCTCTTGTGCTGTCAGCACAAATAGGATCGCTAACTGTCTTGTTGGTTAACGCAAGGATAACCTAAAATACAACACATCAATTCTACAGCGTTTCTTGTATTAAAAGAGAATACACAACCAAGGAATCACAAATCCAAAATGTGCCTGTGCCAGTAGAAAGTACCTCCACACCCTCCAGTGGTTGGACTACCACTCCCATCATTCCCAGCCCCAGCAACCAGCATCTAGGCGTGATGCAAGTCCTAGGCCGACATCTGCAGGACGATCACAGTTTGAGTCCCTGTTCTCATGTATGGATGGCGCAGGCAATCTCCTGGTGGCTGCAGCCCCACATGCCAGATGTCATTGTAGAGAGTGCCCACACCTCATTTTTAGAGACGATTTCAGGGACTGCAGCAGGAGAAACAGGAAATAAGCAGCTCAGATCAGAAGGCTTCTCCAAGGTTTCAGGCAGGAGTCTCACTCAGCACTACCTAGAGACGGCTGGGAGTAAAGCTTCTGCATACAAAGCAGATGCTCTTCCACTGAGCTATATCCACACCAAACCCAACACAGAACTTTGATTTACTGCAAACTGAAAAGTATGCACTTTCATTCTTCACCTCTGATGCACAAGGGCGGGGGAGCCTGCACCTCCCCAAAATTCATTCTTGATGCATAGCAGCAAACTGGCTTCCATTGCATCAGAATCTGCCCACAACCATTTAACTAAGCAAAGAAAGGCTGCGGCCTTCTGTAAGTACTTAAAAGTTTCCTCATCAAATTAAAAATTTGTTCACGCCCCATCATGACATGTGACTAATAGCTTTTTTTCCCTCAAGGGGAGAAGCAAACTTTTCAGACTATAAAATCCTGGCTGCTAATACTTTTCAGGGCTAGAGCTTGAGAAATCCTCAGACTCTCTCCAAGGATAACTTCCAAGGGTGTACCTGGGCCTCATCCTTCACTGCTCAACTTCAGTGTATCCCATAGGCCTGGCCTGGCCCAGATCACGCAAATGGCCAGTAAGCATGAGTAGTGGCCAAAAAAATGGCCGCCGCATCTGCAAAAAGCTTAAACACACCCGAAACAGGCCGAACCAGGCCAGGGAGACTCGGGGAGGCCAGCGGGGTGGGGGGGGAGCGGGAGCTGCCACACACACCCGCGGCTGCTGCAGCACCCCCCCAAGGCCACCACAGTCCATGGCAGCGCTAAGTCTTTTGAATCAATTTTGTCACCACCACCACCCTTGAACCAGGCCCCACTTCAAACTAAACAAGGGTCTGGTTTGAGGGGTGCCCAAACCAAACATGCCTGGTCCAGTTCAAATCCAGTTCAGATTCTAACCAAACCGGGCAAAACGGATTCGTGCACATCACTAGCTCTAGGAGCCCTTTCCATGTAGGAAAACTAGACCCAAGCTACTCTGTGCTGCAGCTTCCGTGGCAAACCAGATGCTGCACAAGAAAAACCAAGTTGTGCAAAAAAAAAAAAAAATCAAGTTGTTGTCCCCTGCTAACTGGGCAAAGAGGCACCTTTTTAACGTGGTGATTCTCTTTATTTAGCAGGGGGAGAGGAGCTGGCCCTATCCACCCCCAGCACAATACTTCCAGTGACTATCGCTGGTGTCTATCTTATGTTTCTTTTTAGAATATGAGCCCTTTGGGGACAGGGATCCATCTTATTTATTTGTGTATTATTTCTCTATGTAAACCTCCTTGAGCCATTTTTGGAAGGGTGGTATAGAAATTGAATTAATAATAATAATAATAATAATAATAATAATAATAATAATACATATGCAGCTAAGTCCACAAATTTGGGCTTAGCTCACTAGCCAGCCATTATTTGTGGTCACCACCAATCCCTACACTTCCTTCAGACCCTTTTCTGGCACGTAGACAGACCGGTCTTGCAAGAGAAGAAGGTCTTTTGTGATTTGCACTGGAATGCGGAGATAGAAACGGCAGGAGCCCTCTCCTCCTGCTCAGAAAGGGATTTCTACCATTTCTTACCTTCTAAAATACAGTGGTGGAAATGATACCTCTGGCAAGGAGATCTGCATAGTGCTGGGTACCCTCTCACCAGCGGGCTGGGGGCATTCCCCGCTGGCAAGCGGATTGGTAGAAGCCTGTACATATGTAAGAAGAACATATTTTGTCTAATTTATTCCTCCAGTTTCACCATTTTGCACAATTTAAGCCAGTCATAGGGAGACATTCTCAGGGAAATGAAGCACTCCAACCACCCAAGATCAGAGCCAGCTGTAAACTCACAGGCAACACAGATACAGTGTTCTGAATGCATCCGTGTATATTGTAATGGCTTCTACTTTGAGGTTTATTCATGATGTATGTATATTGTAATGTTTAACATATTGTTTGGGCCTTTTCCAGTGACAATAATTTTCATTAAAGTAGATATTCCCTTGATTAAGATCCATGCCACAAGGCATTGGGAACGTCAGTCCTAGTAGCTGTCCTGTCTTCACAAATGAAGTGTTATTCCTGCAAATCTGTTCAAATCTGGTTTGAGATTTTACCAGGTATCGCCTGCATACCTTCAAGGTCCTCTGTCATAAGGGCTAGAAACTTGATCTTTTAAAAAAAGCCAATATATGCCCATGATTATGCTCTTAACTCTGCAAAATCGGGGTGTGTGCACGCAGACATTCACACAAATTCCAACTACATCCACCAGGCCATACAGGGAGAAGCATACGACCAAGCCAAGCCTGCAATGTCAGCATCAACCGGCAGCTGTCTGCTTCCATGCCGAGGATCTTGGATCAAAGTCCACAGAGACTTCACAGCTGTTAGGCACTTTACACTAATCCAGGATCATGACACAGATATAATACATACCTTGTAAACGGAATGAATCAGACCCATGCTGAGTAACAGATTCCCCTCCCTTTTTTTGGTGTGCCCCAGATAAAACAAGGATGTTTCGCAAGGGGATTTCCTCTTTCTTCCTTTTTTAAAGGCATTCAGCAAACAGTGGTGTGAAGTTGGCACAGCGCCCACTGGAGTAACACAAGATCCTTGAGTGGGTACTTTTCAGGCAGAGAATCAATGTGAGGAAGTTCCCCCCTCAAAAAAAAGAGGAAGAAGCCGCCGTTTCCTTTAACAGTGACTTGTATCAGTGTGGTTGCAACACAGAGACTGACGCGGTCTCTGAGCATCCACACCAGTAGCTTAATGTTTGGGCCTCCGCTCAGTTTCCAATCGGACAAAAGACTTTCCCCCTACGCCTAGGGGCAGTGGGAGAGGACGCAGAGTTGCTTCCCACTGGGTGAGAGATTTACAGCACACAGTTGGGAAGGAAAGGGTCCAGGCACAAGCCATGACCTTTCACCCTTCTTCCTATGAATTACATAAGTTCTTTGAAATGCTTTCTGTCACATCCTGGATGCCGATATTTCAGTTCCTGAAAGTATTTGGGAGCAGGGGCAAGAAAAGGGAGAGAAGAACATGTCTGCTCGTCACATTAGATTTCTGCAGCAATCTCAAGACAGCAGCCAAGAGCTGGAAATTACCTACTGTGGCCAGTGCTTGAATTACAGGGAGATAGTTAAGGTGATAACCCTTGGCTCCCCGTCAGGCCATAGCTCAGCGGCTTTGCATGTCGAAGGTCCCCCAGGGAGTGCCCTGGCATCTCCAGGAAGGGCTGGGAAAGACTCCCACATGAAACCTTGGAGTGCTGCTGCAAGTCAGTGTGGACAATACTGAGCCAGATAGACCAATGGTCTGACTCAGTAGGCAACATCTTCCTATGTTGCTCAGTTTTCGCCAAATCAGGGGCACCCACGGCTTTTTAAACACAGTAGCTGGGGGTGCAGATTCAAAGAGGCTGGGGATGAAGTGACATAGTAAAAGGAGCACAGAGCTGCCACAACCCCTTGGCTGCTCAGAAACAAGCAGGGCAATACCACCACAGGCAGTGTTTCCTCACCCCATCCACTCCACTGGGGGAAAGAGTCAGGAAACCGAGCCCAATGACATCACATGGCACCTTTACCTGAACGTGATGTGGAGACACATGAAGGCAGCACTCTTCCTAAGAAATGCAACTAAATGATAGAAAGCAGGGGTTCTTGGACTCAGGTCCTCAGTTGTTGCTGGACTACAACTCCCATCATCCCCAGTCGCAATGACTAAAGGCTATTACTCAAAACCACCTCTGGTGCAGGCTCCCCTTCTAAGAACCCCCTAGCATGTGACAGTTGTGAGATCTTGCATGGCAGCCTGGTACAACTCAAGAAACACCAGCTTCTATCTTTAAAAAAAAAAAAGATTCTAGCCCTCAGTGTTTGAAAATACACAGGAAACAGCTGAGAAGACAGGAGGCATGTAGTCAGCAATTCACTGTTTCTCCATTCACGATTACCAAACCTTTCCGCAGGATTTAAAGGATTAATCACTTTTTAAGAGACCCATCTGAAGTCACAAAGTCTTGTTCCACACGTCTGCGCTGTATCTACAAGTTGGGAGTTTTGCATTTTCTTTTGACAATTAACATGAAAAGCAAATTAGTTTTCTTCTATATTGCCCTTGGTGCACATAACACTTTACATTACAGAGTAATATAATCAGGAGACAAGTCTCTGTTCCAAGGAGCTTGTCATTCAGATGAGGGAGGGAAGAAGCCGCGGACCAGTGTGTGGAAACACAACTTAGTTACACTTGGATTTCACCTCACTACTGAAACAAAGCACAAAGGGTTTCATGGCCAAAGGGTTTCATGGGAGTAGGAAGACTGGAAAGACACAACACTACACAGTTCCTTTACAATGAGGCTATAATCATGAGTAGGGGTCTCATGAGGGGTGGCCCGAGGTAGTTTTATGACATTTATAGACCACCTAACACCCGAATCTCAAGGAGGTATACACAGCTTAACCCAATAAAACTCAACACACTTAAAAGTGTTTACATTATAAAACTTTTTAAATAGTTTTAGCAAAAGGTCTGAGCAAACATGTCTCAAGCAGGTTTGTGGTCTCCCCCCTCCCTTTTTTTACGACAGCCAGAGATGGAGAAGCTTTTCAACTGACAGGGAGCAGATTCCAAAGCCCTGGGGCAGTCACAAAAAAGGCCCTGTCACTGCCACGTCACTGCCAAATAAGCCAGCTGCCATATGGCTGCCATAACCGAACCTCCCTGTGGTGTCTAAAACAAGGCACCAAATGCTGCTTTTCCCCCATGCCTCTGTTGGGGGGTCAGCCTCCAACTTTTGCAAGCTCTGACAATGGTGTGGGGGCAGATCGGATTATCCTCATGCTTCTTGCAAGGTGCTGAAGGGAAGGTGCTCCTTGCAAGGGCCAGATCAGTCTCCAAAACACTGCTCCAACAACAGTGGCAAGGGGACATTTTGCCACCTGACAGGTTCCCCAGTAAACTGCCGCCTGAAGCCACTGCCTCAGCTCGCCTCATGAAAGGGCTGCCCCAGTTGTCAAGGGAAACAAATGGAATTGGGTAGAGCTGCAGGTAAGCAACTAGAGCTTCCAGCTATAGAGCGGTATATAAATGTAAGTGCTAAATGTCAGTGCTACTCCAAAGACTAGTAATCTCTGCCTTCGTTGTTGTTATTATGAATTAGATTTATATACCGCCCTTCCAAAATGGCTCAGGGCGGTTCACAGCATGTCATTCAGTATACAGCTGCTAATTTGCAAAATTTCAAGTTCTATACCATAGAGTTCTCTAGAACCCTAAAGCATCCATTTCCTTCTTACCAACAGATGGTGGTTAAATGAAAAGAAGCACCTCTTGGCTGTTGTGTGTTCCTACTCCCCACTTCCTGTTTACAGAATGGCCAATATTTGAACTAGAGGGATGTCCAGAAGGATTTCCCCCTTCCATGGCCAGCGAAACCAGGATTTTGCCTGCTCTGAACACACCCAAGTTGGAATTCTTCTGAACCTAACACACGTTGCCCCCCAGCAACCCTCACATGGGAAACAGCAAGGAGGAATAAAAAGCGACTACTAAGAGATAGCTTTTCTCTTCTGAAATCCCAACCAATAGCCGGTTGGGGTTTCCACACCCCACTCAATGCATCGTACAGCTCCTGGCGTTTGGGGAGGACAGATGAAGGGCACTGGCCCCCTATTCACCTTTTGCACCAAATAAATAGGGTGGCTCAGGCAACTGGCAGACAAGTCAAACACCCGTCCATCCCCTGTGACATGGAGGAGATGGAGGACAGAGTGATTGACTGGTTTTCAGCAACTGAGTTTGACCCCTTGAGTGACTCACTCATTACTAGTGACAGCAGGAGCTGCTACCTCAACACTCAGCCAGAGGGCATGCAGGATCCTTTTCAGACACAGACACACACACAGACACACAGACACACAGACACACACACACACACTGAAAGTGAGACAGGAGCTGTGGTGAGCCAGTTAATAAGGTTAGCTACTAGCCCGATTCAATACGAGGCAGCTCCTTTCTTTTCCCCTTAAGTATTTATTTCATAAAACCGGGCAGGCAAGACTGAAGTGGCTGAGGAAGAACACAGGCCCACAGCAAGGGAAAGGTGCAGTGTGACCTTCCTCAAGAGGGAGAGAACTACAACCTTCTTTTCCAATGGCAAACTTTCCCCCTGCAAACACACACACCCACACCACAACAGGATAGCACCTCATGAGGCTGAGGAAACCGAGGACAAGAGATGGACCTGGAGAGGAGACCCAACCTCATCTCAGGCAACGGGGCTACTTCTAGGGACGAATGAGTAAGTGTTGTAGAGCCCTGCACGGAAGGTCCTCAAGCCCAAGTCTACAGCAGACCCACCCAGACCTTACGGAGGAGAAGATGGCTTTCAAGGACAATGGACAAGCTTCTCCAGGATCTGAGCATCTTTTGCACTTCCATCATGGAGACAACCTCACAGAAATGCAGCAGTTTGTCATCTCCTACCAGTTTTCCATCCAATTATAGCTGTCCCACATGACTGTATTGTATGCCAGGAGTCTGCTACTACTATGGGCCCTGGCTTGACATTTCTACCCATTTCATCTACTGGCTGCTACTGGGGTTCCTCCAACCCCCTTCGACCCTTGCCTCACTGCCACAAACCGCCTAATCCCGATGTCAATTCTTACCCGGCTCTTTCAAGGCTTCTTGCACCTACAACACACATCCCCATTTCCCCCCAGATTGTGATCTTGGCCACATTCTTTTGCTGCTTGAGATCCTTCAATATCCACCGGGCAATCAGCAGTGTTCTCTCTAATTTTTTTCATCTGAGGGCGGAATGAGTTTGTTCTGGGCAGCAGTATAAAGGCAGTGTGTTCACATGCACATTCAGAATGGGGCCTCCCTGATCCAACCTGAATGGGATCTAAAATTAACTGAGCCAACATCAGAAAGTATGTAAGCACATGCACATAGGCACGCCTTAGAGGGCACAGTGGCAGCCAGTCCCAGCAATGTATGCATTTTTCTGCTGCGCTAACCCAGCGATGGACAAGCTGAGGCCCTTTGGCTGCAACTGGACTACAAGTCCCATCATCCACCACAACTTATTGCAGCTAGAGGTATTGGGAGTTGCAATCCAATATTATTATTATTACATTTATATCCTGCTCTTCCTCCAAGGAGCCCAGAGAGGTGTACTACATACTTAAGTTTCACTTTCACAACAACCCTGTGAAGTAGGCTAGGCTGAGAGAGAAACGACTGGCCCAGAGTCACCCAGCTAGTTTCATGGCTGAATGGGGATTTGAACTCGGGTCTCCCCAGTCCTAGTCCAGCACTCTAACCACTACACCACACTGGCTCTCTCAATAGTAGCTGGAGAACCTCAGCTTGGTCACCTCCGTGCCTAATCCGTGCCACAAAAGAGCCGTCAGGATGGGGTGCCACAAGCATGTTACCACTTGCGGTGTGGCACCAGTGTTGAGAGTGTCTTTTCAAACCCACAATACACCAGACATCAAGATGGAAAACCTCAACGCTTACTACAACTAAATAATAAGAGGACTGCCTTTTCCTCAATTCACAGATATGCCTCCATGAGCCAAAATCCAAGTGAACCTGGCGCAAAGATGTCCAGCACCTATCCATGGCAACCAACAATACAAAGGCATGGATTCAGTGTAAAAATTCAGCTGCAGGCATGGGTTTCCAAGGCTTGAGCTAGAGAAAGTCTGAGGACAGACAATGAGAATCCGATTTCAAAAATCTTAATTATAGCACAGCCACACACCCCAAGCCTCAAAGCCTTCAAACCGCAAGTATTCAAGCCTCCCCATCCTTAAGACAAACCCATTCCCCTCAAGGAATAAAGAGGCACCACAAAAGTCTTGCAGCACCAAAATGAGCACCAATTATCTCTGGCGTTTTATATGGGAACATACATACACACACAGCAAGAATAAGCATACGAAAGCAGGCAGAATAGCTACAGATGCCTGGTTGGGGAATAAGTGTCACATCCTAATCTGCTTTAACTGTAGGCCCATTCACATATGCTCAAAACTCTTATGAGTGTACACAGGTACAGTCATTCACATGTTATACTGAACACAAGTACAGAAGTAATTCTTATCAGTACCATGCATTTGAAGGGCCTGTATTCAGGTTCGCTTTTAAAACGAACACGGGTACAGTCATTCACACAAACATGTGTACAAATGTACAGACATCTGTACACTCATACAGCATAATGTCTGAATCGGGCTTGTATGTAGAAGGGATGGGGTGCAAAGGTCTTGTGTAGTCTTAACCCACCCCAGGACTCCTGCTCCAAGGATGTAGAAGTCCTTGTGCAATGTATTCTAAATACAAACTTCCCAGTGTGTGTATGTGCGTGTGCACGCACACACACTCATTCCAACTTCCAAGCAGACCTGTCTGTCTCTTGCAGTTAGAGGCAGGCAAAATATAAAGAACCAATATTATCACCAGAAATAGAGACACCATAAACACATCCCACAAAGACAGCCATCACACACCCTGGGTGCACAAACAGGGCTCTACGGGTGAATGACCAAGGCGTGAGCCAGATCAAAGTTCTGGAGTAGACACCCCACCATCCCAAAAGCACCACAAGCATGCATGCCACTCAGCACCACCTTTCAACAACCTGCACAACTCATAGAGACAAAAGAACAGGTTCACCTGTCATTACTAAGAAAAAGCAGGCACAGACACACATTCACCTCCAACACCCCCCTCAGTTTCTTTACTGTATCACACACACACTCTCTCTCTCTCTCTCACACACACACACTCACACACACACAATATCTCCCCTGGATTACAGCAGATGCATTTAAAACTCGGTTCCTTCTAGGGCAATAATCGTAAGTGTAAGTAAGTCCCGGTGAGCAACAATTTCTTACAGCCAATAAAGCAAGTGGAGGATGGAGTTCTATGGTGGGCTACATCCACTTCCACTCCCCAAATGCAACATACACACATCGACTCAGGGGTCTAGTGCCCAGGGGCAGAAGACATGGGAGGGAGGAAGAGAAAGAGAGAGAGAGAAAACGAACACACCCTGCCATCATTAGGAGCAGACACTTACATGTGCACACACACGCCACTCTAGCTTTATTCAGACAATATTTGATTTGTTTTGTTTAACAAATTTATACACCACCACCCCAATAAAATTGCAGGGCAGTTACAACAAACCAACAGCAACTAAAACCTAAACGTCATATAAAACTGATTAAAATTGCCAAAAATAAAACTTTAACACTGTACATTCTGCTTTACATGCAGACACATGCATGTCTTTTGTTGCCCACAACTGAACATGCAGCCAGCCTAAAACTGTCTCTGGGTGCAGTTTAGCCCCCTGAAACACAGGGTGCAGAACAAGAAGCGCACCACTGCGCACATAATGTGCCAGAAGCTGTACATGTGTGAGACATGCATCCGCGGTACACAGCCCGTACGTGCCCGGAACACAACGTGTGGATGAGGCTTCGGCATGCAGGCAGGGCACCACCTTAGGCCCTCCCAGCCCCGGGTGTCTTTCTCTCTCACACAGACACACACTCAGACTCCAGATGAGCATGCCACTCAGCCCGCCCGCCTCTCTCCCGCACAGGCAGCGCCCTGCACACGAGCGCGGCGCAGGCACACACCCCCTGCTCCCAGACAGCGCCTCCACTCCTCGGGGTTACAGGCATGCCCGCAAGGCCCCGCGTGCTCGCTCGCTGCAAGGCAGAGGGGCTCCTGCGCACCAGCAGCACACACCCCTGGGCAGCGCACCAGCCCCACCTCTCTCCCTCCTGCCGGTGGCCACAGCGGGCCTAGCTGGAGGGCAGCGGGCGGGGAGAGGTGGAGGCATCCCGTGCCTCTCCGCCCCCTCCCCTGCACACAGACCCTGCGCCCGGCCCCACTCACCAATCACCTCCTGCAGCTCATAATCATCCTTGTTGATGGACCAGGGCAGCGAGCCGGAGTCCTCCACCGCAGCCATGGCAGCGGCAGCTGCTTCCCCAGCTCAGGAGCGAGCGAAGGCTGCAGGCCTGGCTCCCCTGGCAGGGCGGGGAGGAGGGCAGGGAGACGGGCAGGCGCTGCCCCCGAGTCTTCCCAGCAGCAGAGGCAGCCTCCACCTTCCACTCCCTCCTCCTGCTCCTACTAACAGGGGCCAAACTTAGCCAGCTCCTTCCCACCTGCCCATGCCCAGAAGCGCGGTGACGTCACCCGCAGGGCACGCACCGAGGCTCGGAGCCGGGGCGGCGCGGACGCCATGTTGGGTGCGTCCTAGAATAAATCGCCCTTCCGCTGCTAAGGGTTCCAGACATCGCGTTAAGTCTCTCACGCACATATGCGGGTCGTTTTTTCCCCTTTCCAGCCCTTGGTTTTAAGGGCCTGGCTGGCAGGCTTCGCTTGGAAAACGAACATGTGGGGGGCGGGGGAGGTGCCACACACAAGATGGTGGCCGCCGCGTCTTCGCCTCAATCAACGGCAAAACGGCCCGCCCCTGGATCTTCTGCTGTCGACGCTGATTGGTTAGATTTGCGGGAGGACAGCACTATCCTGCGAATCATTGGCTGGGTGGTTGTCAATAATGCTTGATCCACGTCTCAGCTTCTTGGGTTTAGGTCGTACTAGGGAGGAGGCATCAGATATAGGAAAACGGTTTTGCTTCTCGTGCAAGTTTTTGCAGACCATCGTCTAGGTTTGGAGGGAACACAGTCGGGTTGTAGAAGACAGTCATCCAACCCAAAGCAGATGTGGATGTATCGGGACATAAACTGCATCTTCATGTTTCACATATTTGAACGGTCTAGTTTTTCTTACGCTGGCCAAGTGTACTCTGAGCGTACATAGAGTGCCTTCCTCCTGAGCAGAACAAAGTTTGTTTTATAGGCAAAGTGCGTCTGAGCATGTGCAGAAGGAGAAGCAGCTTTATTTTTAAAACCTAAGGACACAGTTCCTCTGAGCAGTTACAGAATAGCTTTCCAATGCGTATTCCCTTTTTTAAAATGAGTGTGAATATGTCTGTGGGCGTGTGGAGAGCGACTCCTTTAAAACGGGAGCCATACTTTGTGCTTTGAAAAAAAAAACATCCTGCGGAAAGTATGGAAGTAAAATACCATCACACACTTTTTCTTTGTTTTATTTTCCTGCTTTGCGTCTACTGCAGTTGATCAAGCAGATCAAATAACGGCTGGGGCTGTACATTTCTGGATGGGTAGCAGCTCTGCTCCATTTAGTTAAGGGTGTGTGGTTTTTTGGTGGTTTTTTTGAAAATCCTAGTTACAAAGCCCTGGAGCATGCACCTTTCCTCTCTGAAAGGGGTAAATCTTTGGTTTTTCAAAATGAAAATGAACACTTAGGTAGGGTAATGTTCAGAGATCCTCACCCCCCCACCCCACTTGAGAACCCATATTTGAAAATCAATGATTTTGTAAAAACTACAATACACATAGCACCACATCTCCAGCCAATCTTCCAAATCAAGAAGGGGTTTTTGTTGCATAACATAAATTATGATTAGTTGTTGATCTGAAACAGCTACTATAGTCGGTAGTCTTATTCAGACAATGGTACAGTGTACACAGGTACAAATCTGTACCTAGCTGCAGCTATTCTCACATTACGTTGAACACAGGTACAGCAGTCCACTTTCTGTCTGTACTGTACATTTAAGGGGCCTGTACACAGATTCACTTTTAAAATTATTGCAGATAATCATTCACACAAAAACAAGTGTACAGACATCTATTAACTCATATGATATAATGTCGGAACGGTGCTGGTGCTTTTTTTGGCTTGGGAAGGTTCTCCTCGTTCCACTCAAAGCCAGACGAGCTGAGAACAGTTGGAGTGTAAGAGACCAGACTGAGAGTGTCCCTTTATCATCCTAACTTCTCCATGGGCACTGTTTCCACAGGAGAGCTTAAACTGGCTAGTCCTTAATCTATTCTAATGCAAAGGTAAAGCACATACTGGGTAGAAGGTACATTGGAGTTCTCTTCCAGTTATGGCCCTCCTTGACATCTTATGATGAAAATATTAACTATGGACAAAATTCTGCATCAATAAAGGCTACACCTAATCCCCAATGTTTAAGAAAAATCCTCCAGAAATTAAATATCCAACCCAGATGTTCAGAATCCAAAGCATATTTATGCACAATCTTTATGCTGAGCTATCAATACACCTAATTTATTTGGTGTGAGAGGGATGTGGTTCGAATTGGGGAAAAATAAAATAAAAAATAAATAGAATAGAAAGGCTTGTAGAAAGTGAATGGCAAGATGAACTGGCAGGCAAATGCAAAAAGGAGTGAGCAGCCAGTCTGGAGAGCTCTGCATTACACAGAATAATTGGTGCAGGAAACCTCTTTGGCACAGAAGTACGGCTGAGCTTTGGCACCTGTCTTGGAGCCCTTGCCTGGGAGCTGATGGCTGAAACCACATCAAGCATGGCACGGCGGGGGTGGCGTTGAAAAGCACAGCTCTTTGGAACTCTGGAGAGCGTGGAGGAGATTCCAAAGCGCTTTGGGCTGTTTTGTTATAACCACTGAACAAACTCGTGTCCGGCAGCATCTTGCAAGCATCACGGGGCTAGTCGCTGAGGCCGAGTTCTGCTGCTTAACAAGCCTGGAAGGATTCCTTTCAATGGAGACCGGGAGGCAAAATTTGCTACAGTGACAAGGTCAGGCATTCTGCTTGCCAATGCCCGCTTGCACTTTTATGAGAGCAGAATAGGACGGGCATTGTTCTTTCGGAAAAGTGGGGCTGCGGCCAGAGCTTTCAGGCCAGGAACTGGCACTGCCAAGTTCAGACCCTGAGAGCGTGCCTGTACGTTTAAGGGTGTCATGGAAGGGGACATTTCTCTAAGGCAGGGGTTCCCAGCCCTGGGTCCCCAAATGTTGTTGGAGGGACTACAACTCCCATCATTCCTAGTGCTTCAGCCTCGCTGGGCAGAGCTACACCAGGGCCTGAGAACTCCTTACTGCCCAGGGTTCCATCCCAGATTGATGTATTTATTTGTATGTTTATATCCTGCTCTTCTGCCATTCAGAGCGGTGAATATAGATGTTTATCCTCACAACAACCTTGTGAGGTAGGTTAGGCTGAGAGATGAGCAATTGGCCCAGCGTTGCCCAGTGAGTTTTGTGGCTGAACAGAGATTTGGTCTCCCAGTCCTAGTCCAACGCTCTAACCACTACACCAGGGTGGCTACTTCATCCCAGCTCACGCCTCTGTGGCTGGGGCTAAGGGAAGCTATTGTCTAACAACATTTGGAAGCCTAAGAATGGGAACCCCAGGATTACTTGACATTTATAACAACTGAATTTATGATCTCATAGGACTGCGAGTGTGAAAGACATCAGTCACTCAACCCTATCTCAGCTGCAGCGGTAGCATACAGCATATGCAGAAAAACAATTCAAGAACCATTCAGGTCTATTACAATCATTACGGGAGTCGGTTGTAGTTGCCACCAGCTCGACTGGTGGCGACTTAAACCCAAGTCTTTCCTAGGGTTGCCCGAAGACTTGGAAACGCATTCCCTAACAAAATCAGAGCTTCCCCTTCTTTGGATGTTCTTAAGAAAAATCTGAAAACAAACCTGGCTTTTAACTTATAGCTTTAATCAGGCTTTTAATTTATAGCTTTAAAGGGTGGGTGTTTTTTGTTTTGTTTTGTTTTTAATAGTAAACTGCATAAAAATGTGCAAAAGACTGAAAGAAATTTGCACTCCTGGCTAATCATGCTCCAATGCAGCCACACATTTTCTATGCTAGATTAACTGGTCATCCCTGCTGTGCTAGACAACACACACGATTGCTGTCCATGAAGCAAACACAAACAGAGAAGATCAGAGAACAGAATCCCAGTTACCCAAGATGTCTGAAGCCTGACTAGAATGTCCCCCTGCCAGTATTTTTTCCACATTTTTTTCCTACGAGCAAGCCATTCAAATAGCCAGGACTGCTTCCAACAGCCAGTCACCTGGAGAATGGAGATCCGTGCGGATTCCTGAAGACTAGAAGGCCAATCCTGGAAGGCTGGCAACCCTAGTCCAACAAAGGATATCAGGCTGTTCTGTAGGGTGAATTCACACATTGTTTGATTGATTGATTGATTGATTGATTGATTTACCACCCTTCCAAAAATGGCTCAGGGCAGTTTACACAGAGAAATAATCAATAAATAAGATGGCTCCCTGTCCCCAAAGGGCTCACAATCTAAACAGAAACATAAGATAGACACCAGCAACAGTGGTCACTGGAGGTCCTGTGCTGGGGGTGGATAGGGCCAGTTGCTCTCCTCCTGCTAAATAAAAGAGAATCACCATGTTAAAAGGTGCCTCTTTGCCAAGTGAGCAGGGGATGATGTCCACACAGCATGTGCAGCAGCCCTCTGGTGACAGATTTTCCCCAACCCTACCTGCAGAGGCCAAGGATTGAACCCGGGACCTTCGGCATGCAAAGCTGCCTTAATCCATCTTGTTCAGTATCGTCTGCACTAACTGACAGCAGCTCTCCATGGTTTCAGACTTAGTCTGGACCTTCTGTGTGCAAAGCACATGCTCTGTCTTTTAGCCTCAACTTCCCCGCATCTCATTCTCTTTGCGGGCTAACAAGGCTCTGATATGCAGCAGGTAAAAGTTCTTGGAAGTATTTTCCAAACAGGATTGCTTCACCAAACAGTCAGGTATATCAGTGCCAGCTTCTGCACTGTTGATTGCCTGTTGGGAGAAATGGACTGCCTGGATTAATTCCTCCCAGCTACTCATCCAGTTGGTCAGGGATTCTCAGCTTTGGATTCCCAGACTACAACTCCCATCATCCCATGCCAGAGTGACCAAAAGATAATGGGAGTTGTAGCCCTACAACATCTGGTGACCTAAGTTTGAGAACCCCGGCAGCGGGGTAGGGGGTAAGATTTTCTGGATGGTTGGATATCCTGGAGAGAGGCATAGATGATGCATAAAAGCTACCACAATTCTTCACCTCTAATTGATCTTTAGCCTTCACCATGGAAATGGAGAGCTCTTTCATCGCAGCCGTGGGTTTGGAAATCTTCATTCAATGCCTACTCAGGAAAAAAAATGTAGCATGCTAGAAAGTGTGTGCGTGCATACACACACACACACACACACAAACACACACACAGAGTGCCTCCCTTCTTACTATGTAGCATTGCTTAAAGGCCAAGGACAATGTCACTCCACTGACTGACAGTTACTAAAAATAGAAGCATTTCTGTGTGTAGAAAAACCAAGGAAGGATTAGAATCAAACACAAGGAGAAAGAAAGCCAGCTTGCAGAAGAGAAGTAGGAAACAATTAGTAATGAAATTCAGAAGCATTGCCTAATACACACACACACACACACACACAAATATCCAGCTATTCACACACACAGAGAGAAATATCCAGCTTCCTTCCTTGTTCTTATCTTTTTTTAATCCTACTGGGCACAATCTTATGCCGGGAGCTACCAGGAGGGCTTCAGAACAGAATGGAAAAGGAGAGGTTGACCACTGGCTCATCCTGACCTGGAAGGCCTATAAAGGCTTCCTGGTCAGGCTGGGACTTTGCAATAACAGTACTACTGGCTCCTTCCTTATTTCCTCATTCAGAATCCAAACCATATGAAAGATGGCTGCATGCAGCCTTTGGTTCCTTTCTCTCCCCACTGCTTTGGGCTTGAATCTGTTGCCCATGGGAGGCCACTGAATAACCATACAAACAGAAGCAGCACCACACGGCATCAGATCAATGGTCCGTCTCACTCAGCACTCTGGCTCCCAACAGCAGCAAGCCAGACAGCACAAGGTTGCTCACAAGAGCGGTGTAGTAGTATTTTTCTTGTTCATCCAGCAGCCGCTTGTAGTCAAAAATAAATTATTTTTATTTATTATTTCTCTGTGTAAACCGCCCTGAGCCATTTTTGGAAGGGCGGTATAGAAATCGAATAACTAACTAAAAATGTGTGATTTGTTTGGTTGCATTTTGAAGAGGCACACTAATCATCTTCAAAGTGGCTTACAACACATTCAGCCAATACAAAAGCCTACCTGATGTCCCTCTGGCTGCTGACAGAGGCAACGGGCCATGGGCCATTCATACAACTACCGTTTTAGGGTTGGAAGGAACCTTTCAGGGCCGTCCAACCTCCTTGCCACTATGATCCCTCCAAGAGGAAAGGGGTGCAAACTCCTACGTGGCCCTCATTCCTGGCCCCTGGGTGTTTTCCACACAGGGCTTTTAGCTCACATCTCCTCCGGAATGGAGGGGGTGCATTCACGTATCCTTCAGATTTACCCCAAAGTCCCTGCAAGCTATCAGGGAGTGTTTCACCCACGGTTTGGGTTTTTCATTGCATGTTAAGAGTGTAGCCTGATTTAGATCCAGGGTAAAAAAAATCCACTTTGTGTATCAGTTTTGAGGGGCAACTTCGAACTCACAGTAAAGCCTTGCAGAAAACTCACGGTAATTTTCCACCCTCTTTCTCTACCCGTGGCTCTTACTGTTTTTGCTACCAGTGGCTGCTAGCTGCTTTTGGACTACAACTCCCATCATCCCCAACCACAGTGGCCAATAGTCAGGGATGATGGGGGTTTTAGGCCAACATCTGCAGGAGGACCAAGCGTGTGCAACCCTGACCTATCCTGATCTGCATAGGCCTATCGGAGGCTTTTCCTTTTCAGAGCAGTGTTGGTCAACCTTTGTGAAAAGCAGGTCACAAGTCAAGGCCAAAGTCTGAGATAGTGTCACTGTAGTGCACACAATGGCACCAGTGCAGTCCCCTTGCACCATTGGGTAGCTTTGCCTCTGATCACCAGCAAGGCAGTGCTGAAGAGACAGGGAGGACTGTGGGCTCCTCCCTCTGCAAAGAGATCAGTAATGACAGACAAGCTTCCCTAAAAGATCACGGGGTTACCCATCTTCCACCACAGTGTGCATTCACAGGGCAGCTTTGGGTGTGTTGCTCCGAGGGCCTGCTCTCACAGTTCTCAAAAGGAGTGGCCGTGGTGGAACTCCAACAGGCCTTTGCAATGTTTGGCCATGCTTCCAAAAAAAGTCCCAGAATCCTTTGTAATTCACAGAAGTTCTGTAGCAGATGATGAGTAGTTTTCTCTGCAGCCAAGTTAGTATTTTCAACCATTTCAAACCACAGAACCCACTTATATTTTGTTTACACTTGCATTTCTGTCTTTCCTCCCATTAGCTTCCCCATTTTAGCCTTCCTCCCCCCCGCTCCTTTTTCTCCTGCCACTCTGTCTGCAAATCTTTAAAGAATGATCCTACTACAGGAAACAGTGGTTCCCACCATTGGTGGTGCTACCCATATAGGGCCGGTCACAACAGCCCCGTTGAAGCCTTTCATCCTTCTGGCTACATGTTAGAACAGAGACAAAGAGTGCAAGTGAACAAGATGACAAATGGATTGTTACGGAAGAGATAAACTGCAGTCGAGAGTTTGATGAATGGCTATATTAGGAAGAGAGGGCCTCCATTCACCAATAAGCTGAATGCTGCTGGGGAGAATTTATACCGCTCAGCTACTGCAGTCACTTCAGTTTAAGCTTCTCTGAGCATTTTCTACCAACCGTAATTCATTCAAGCAGGCAAAACTCAACAGAGGCTGACATTATCCCCGGAGAAGCAACATGAAACATTCAAGTAATTAAGTTCAGTGGTTTCAAAAAGGTCGACACAATAGGAATGTCGAATTATATGCCATAAGGTGATGGTCTAACATCCCATTATTTCAGAGCAGGGGTTCTCAGACTTGTTGAACGTAACCTTTACTCCTGGTCCTTTTAAACCACTTATCTCTTTGAGCAAGCTCTTCCGCAAGCTTCCCCTGCTGTCGGGGGAACCACTTGCTGGGTTTTTTTTGTTCTTGGCCATTCTGAGATCTCATCTTTTTGACCTTGTGATGCACTGCAGACACCATGCCCTTCTGCATACCTTGGGTCCCAGAGCATGGTCCAAAGGAATAGGAGGCAGCAACCTTGATGAAGCTAAGCAGTCAAGCCCTGGTTAATGCCTGGATGGGAGACTACTTGGGAGCCCATGATGTACACCATCTTGACAGAGGTGATCTTACCCCTGGAATTGGGGGCCGAAGTCCAGGGCTCCACAGCCCCTGTGGGCCCCCAAATCCTCTTTAGTCTGTCCTGGGTGCTGCGGTCATCCAGCTGAGCACAATGATGCTTAATTTGCAAGAGAGTGGGGCCTCCAAAGGCTTTTAGGTCCAAGCTCCAAAATTACCTAGGTGTACCTCTGCATCTTGAATTTCATGATGAAATGAAGGTGGGATGCAAATGGAATTAATTCATGACGATGCTACTGTTTACATGACAGCTTCTCTCAAACGAAACAGAACAAAGCCGAATGAATGTTCTTTTCAGAACAAAACAAAACTGAGCTCTTCTCTGCAAAATGTGGATTACAAATAATCTCCCAGTACTCTTGGAGTTGTGCAAATAGCACACATTTACACTTCAAGCTCAGCATTTGACATCCAAAGACTTTTCAGGAGCAATAAATGTTTGGTAGTAACAAATATAACAGTGAATATATGACAACAGGCTAACACTCAGTAGCAGTCAACACAATTTTATCATTAGTATTAAAATGTATAATAAAAAAAAGTTTGCACAGCAGAGCAGTCAATGTATTGTACTAAAGCAATATTTAAAAATAGCAAATCACAAGAGACATTCAGAATCTCAAAACCATAAAATATTTAAAATGCACTGAGCAAACAGTTTACAGTTACAGTGTATATAAAACTTTTATCTCAGCCCCAAACAGATGAAAGTCTCCTTGGAAGCCCAGAATCTATTACCCAGCAAAAAGGACACTTGCCAGTAGGCAAGCAACAACATTTAGTAAATGTTGTTCTAACTCCAATCATGCATTTAACCAATTGGGAAACATCTTCTGTATGGTTAGAAAAGCATAAACAGTCAAATTTCAGTGGCGGCATTTTTTTAGAAAATCAAATTTTCTAATTTAAATTTCTGCTCTAAACACACATAAGAAAAGAGGCCCCGGTTATTCAGGGGCTCTGTCACTTTCAAGGCATCTTCCAACTGATTAATAAAACAATTTGGGGGCAGGAGGAAACGAAGATGTTTTTAGCTCAGCATGAATGATCATGTTTACCCCTCCGCTTACTTGCTTGGTTTTTATTTGAACCTTTTCCCACACTGGTGGCTTTTAATTGAGGCAATCTGCCCTGCGTCTGTGGGGGGGTGAAAGAAAAATAATTTTCACCTGCCCCAATTAGACACAGCCTAACTAGTGGTGCAGCAGGAGCTTTGAATCTTAAGGCACTCTATAAAGCACACATAACTGTCCTTGTAGATAACTATCCTTATTGTAGTTGCTACTAATACTTTTTAACACACACACAATCAATGTTCATTGTTGAAATATTATAAATGTTTATTGCTGGCATAAAGTAACGAGATGCACATGTAAACAAATATGATTTTAAATTTTAAAAATACATTTCCCTCAAAGAGCATTTCCCAATATTTCCCCCCACTTTTATTATTATATTATAATTATTATTATTATTACAGAAGTCAAAACAACCAAAATCACTACGAAAATATCAGCTGACAAAGGCAATTCAAAACAGAAAAAAAAATCACAAAAGGATTTTGTGAGAGCTGGTCTTGTGGTAGCAAGCGTGACTTGTCTCCTTAGCTAAGCAGGGTCCACCTGGTTGCCTTTGAATGGGAGACTAGAGGTGTGAGCACTGTAAGATATTCCCCTCGGGGGGGGTGGAGCCGCTCTGGGAAGAGCAGAAGGTTTCAAGTTCCCTCCCTGGCAGCATCTTCAAGAGAGAGATATTCCTGGCTGCAACCTTGGAGAAGCTGCTGCCAGTCTGTGTAGACAATACTGAACTAGATGGACCGATGTTCTGACAGTATATGGCAGCTTCCTATGTTTCCTAACAATTAGAGGCCAATTCCCAAAAGCAGGGAGGGGAGATACAACTTTCTAAGAAAAAGCAAGCTGCATAGTGCTGGTTTTATCATGCCCCCCCTCCCGCCCAAATATGTCTCACATTTTTTATCTTAACGCTCCGTACCTTCAAATTTCGACACATACCAGCCCTTCTCATATCACGCCAAATCTGTGTGGCAGGTTAGGCTGAGATATGGAGAGAAAAATGTATCCAAGACCACTCTGAACCTGCATTTCTCAGACTCAGAACTCTAGCCATCAGGTCAACCTGGCTCTGGATTATTATTTAACTGTATATAAACAAGTAAATGTTGGTCCAAAGGAAGAACACAGTTAAGTGCCTTGTCATCCAAGAGCTCAACAGTAATTTGGGGAAAATATTTTAAATATATTTAGTAGAGGGAAACAGTACCTTGCAATCGTGAAAGGAGAGGGGGGCAATTTCAATATATCAGAGTAACAAGGTCACTACTATACTATTCAGCAATTCAGTACAAAAAAGGAAACTGCAGAAGACGCACAATTAAGTGCCAGAGAGTGAGCAAATTCAGACAGTCCAACAAACCACAGTAGAGCTGACAAGCTTGGCTGTTCCCTCCTCCCGTGTAACAGACTAATGGGAAACGTCTTGGTTTGTCAAACCAGTTTCCTGTGATCTTAAAATTGGGAAACAGAACCTTAAACAATCCCTACAAATCAGGGTGTCACACTAGGATGATTCAATATTCTGGTTCACTGGGATTGCTTAAACCCCAGATCCTCTGTGCATACACCACAGGAAACTGCAGTTTGAGGAACCAAAAATCTTTCCATTTAGCCTGACTCATAGGGAGTAAAGAGTGCATACGCTCATAGCTGCTTCCTCACTTTTTCTTGATCCAACAAACTGGGGTTTGATGTGTGTGTTTCTTGGTGTGTTATTTATTTATTTTATTTTATACATTTTATATCCCGCTCTTCCTCCAGGGAGCCCAGAGCACTACATACTTAAGAGAGAAGTGACTGGCCCAGAGTCACCCAGCAGGTTTCATGGCTGAATGGGGATTTGAACTCGGGTCTCCCCGGTCCTAGTCCAGCACTCTAACCACCACACCACGCTGGTGTGATGTTTTAATGCTGTGTCGTGAGCTGCCCAGGGAACAATTTGTCTTGGGGTGGCCTAACAAATAAAGTTAGTTAGTTAGTTAATCTATCATCATCATCTGAACTTGTCCATTGTGTCCTACGTTATTGCTTCCAGTATTTCAAACACAGTCTAGAAATTCTTCTGTAGCTCAGTTTTAAAACACTTATTTTTTCAAGAGCTTGGATTTCTTTCTTTCTTTCTTTTTTAAGAGCTTGGCTTTCTTTCTTTTTAAAAAAGTAGAGCCTTTCATTGGAACACAGATGGAAAAAATTGTATAAGCAGGGACCTTTAATGCCACATATGACTCAAGAGCTACACAATAACCTAGGGTTGTGCCATCCTTTGGCCATCATCTTTCTAATGCTTGAGTCCGCAGATGTGGTTGGACAAGAACTCCCATGGCCTTCAGCCACTGTAGCTAGGGTCGGAGCTGCCATCTAGCAACATCTGGGGACTCAAGGCTGGGACTCCCTGCTCTTGGATTTACTTCTGCTAAAAGTGAAAAAGAAAGCTCCCAAGTAATTCAAATACCAACCCCCACTCCCAGTTTTATTTTTGGTGATCCTATAAAGAGTGAGTTTCATCTACCTGAGCTGGGTGGAGTTCAGAACTGACAGCAAGTAGGTAGAACCCAGAGAGTGACCTGAAAGGGTGAGCAAGACAGTTTGGTTAAAATACCCTGCCAAATCCAGCTAATGTAAACAAACTCAGGGACAGGCGGGTCAATCCAAATAATAAAGAACAATCTGGATTATCTCTGGATTGTCCATGTAAACAAGAGTTCTACTACCTGAAGATGTAATTATTGCTTTTAAGTTATTGTCAATAATGGTTCCTGAAAATGGAAATGTTTTGAGAATCAAGACCCTCATAGAGTTCAAGATACCATTCTAGAGAATTATTTTGGAATAGTGTTCTAATGCTTTCATGGAAGTTCCTTGGAAATAAGAAAGCTGTTACTTCTCACATGTATTCTTAGGGGTTCCCCAATACCACCTCGTCTGAGAGATACACAAAAGTGGGTAATTTGTGTAACTTAAACACACTGCAGAACTGATAACTTCATGAAGGACTGGAATATTTAGGTACTATTAACTAAGATGCCTGGAGAAATGCATCCTGTTGCAGAAGGGTGAGAAGGCTGTGTCTAAGTAACATTGCCAGGATACATTGAAGAGTCCGGGGGTTGGTTCACAAGAAATATCAAACCATAGGATGACCCTACAGGAGAAATCCTGTGCTCACTCCTCTGTCTCCCTCCTCCTCTTGCACCTTACTAGAAATTGATTACTTCCTTGGGGGGTTTTTTTATTTGCAGCAAACCAGCTTGGTGCAACATCCAGATGGGCAAACAAGTGTTTGTGCTTGCCCACAAATCTGGTTCACAAAGCAGGCTAGCAAACCAGGATCAAGCCCTGGCAGACACAGCAATGGCAAACCACCGTTTGCCATTCTAGACGTCACGGCAAACTCTGGTTTGCTGGAACACCAAAAGTGATGGATGAAGTGGAGAGAGAGATGGGTGGAAAGAGGAGGAGTCTGTGTTTGGGCATCACTTGTGAACTGAACCATCTGCACCTCTCAGCAGCAGTCAAAGCACGCTGCAAATCTCAGCAACAGCCAGGGTGAGCAGAATTTTAAGGAGCAGCACAGGGGGGTTCTGGATCACGGTGGGTGCTGCAGAGGCAAGGACTGGTGTATTGGTAATCTGGGGGCAACGGTTGTATTAGACAAGGACCAGTCCCTCTGCATTCCTATGGGGATTACAAACCAGAAGTGTCATACAAAAAACAAACAAACTGGTGGCACTTTATTCGCACCCTGTGCTGTGGATCATAGGCTTACCCTTAGAAAGGGCTTTCTCAGATTAAGGCCTGGCTGCGTCCTGCTATGCCAAGAATGCAACAGACCCAGTAGAACAAACCAATAATGTTTGCTTTGCTGGGTTCACTCCTATCCACAGCCTGGAGGCAGGTAGATCAAAGGTAGACCAGGGAAGCAAGAGTGGAGAATCCCAGCTCTCTTCGGAAGGGATGCCTTGGGAAGCAGGACCCCTGCAGGGCAGTGGAAGTTGGAGGCTGTCGACACTCATCCTCCAAGCACTGGCCATTCTATATTAAGGCAGGGGCTCGCTATATTAACGTGGGTCCCAGATGTCCACACACCCCCTCCCACTCCCCCATCAGCCTTCAGCCATTGAGGCTGGGGACGATGGGAGTTGTAGTTGCAAATTCAGAAGTGCAGGCGCTCTCCATGACAGCCGCCCTGACCGTGTCCACCGCAACTGCCAGAGAAGCACCTTTGTGAATCCCCCCCCCCACCTCCACTACACCCTGGTAATCTAGCCCAACAATATCTGGGGACCCCAAGGCTGGGAATCTGTGTAGTAAGGCGAGGCAGAGTCACAGAGGCCTGCTCTGCACTGACTGGGAGGGGGACAGAGTGAATTGGCAGCCGCTTGGCCCAATCAAGACACAGGGTACATCTCTTGCCAACCACTTATGGCCCCAAAGGCCTGCCTCCCATTTAGATAAGTGCTCTTCTAAGGCAAACAGCAGGTCATGAAGTTTCACGAGTGCTTGGAAAGTCACAGTTCCATTGGCCAAGGGATCCAGACAGCCACGGAGGCACCCTCCTTCTTACAGGAGCTGCATGTTGGCAGTGCCTAGCTTGGAGTCTGGGTCTGAACCCTGCTAGTCCAATGGCCCATCCCTGCTTGGAGGCAGATGGAACTCTCTGCTGCTGGAAACAGGATAAGGCTGGCTTTTGCCAGTAACGAGTGCTCTTGTCTTGAAACATAAGAAGCCAAAGGCATCCAGCAGCTTGCAAAATGTAAAGGATGTTTTCCGTGCAGTGACTGTTGAAAACATTCCCTCGCTCAAACAAGTTTTTCTTGGTCTGTCTGTTTCACAAGGAGGATACCAGCTGAAACAGGGCTACGGAAACCAGACAAATATTCCAGAAGCAGCTGCAGTGGTTATTCCTTTCTAGATCAAGGGGGTGCCAAGCACAGGCTTTCCAATTGTTCAACAACTTCATCTCCCACCGCAATAAATTGTGGTGGGGGGTGATAGGACTTGTCCAACAACAGCCGAAGGGTCTCCGCTTGGCCCCCTTTGGTCTGGGTCTCAGTTTTAAAACTGGCTGAGTTTTGTGGCAGGCAGTTCTTTCAGGGACTCAGCCAGGTCGGGTTTAACCTGAGTTAACCGCTTGCTTGAGGAAGGCGAGGAGAAGCCTACGCAGCCCTTCCTGAGGGCTCAGTCCAGGCAGCCCATCAGAGGCAGGTTGCCCTGCAGCTTTGCATCATGGGTGCAAGAGGGACTTGGCCAATCGCACCCAGAACCATTTTTTGGTAGAGGAGTTGGTGTAGTCACAAAGGGTAATGAACCTCAAGATGCTTGGGAACTCCTTCTTCATGGGTCTGCACTTGACTGGAATGAGGCGCTTCATGCGGGCTCCTAGAAGAGAGAGGAGATCAAGTTGGGCGTGTGATACGAGCTGCGAACCGTAGCGAGAAATGTGTTCTCCCCAGCCCCTTATGCAAGGAGACAGGAAGTAACTGTTCCAGTCGTCTTCTGAAGGGATGTGTCCCTTAGGTCCGCTTTTCATCTCCGACACAGCAGACAGAAATTCAAGTGGTCCTTAACCTGGTACAGCTTAAACACATGGTAGTGTGGAATTCAAGCACTTTTACGTGACATTTACTTGCAAAACCCTGAAATTATATCATTTATTCACTTAGTCTCATGGGGTGGTGCTTTTGGTGTGTGGCGTGTGTGTGTGGGAGGGTTGTTTGTTTTACACCTTCCTCCACTAGGGAAGTGGTACCTTGTCGGGGGGGTTTTTGGGGTGGGGGAGATTAGAGTGTAAAGAACTGAATCTTTCCAAAGTACAATTTAGCATTGTTGATAACATTTTTAAAGCAACAAGGCTTAAGATTTAGACTTATAAGCTGTGTGCCCCTCAAAACAAAAATCTAAAATGAAGCACTGAACATTGAGACAGAAGATTTCAGCCTTGAGGGACGTAGGAATAGTTATTGGTATTTTGCACAAGCAGAGACATCAATGCGTTAAGACAGCGCTAGGATTATCACTACATACCTGTGCACTGTACCGAAAGCACAAGTGATATGACCCTGCCCCAAAGAGCTTACAATCTACATTAGGAAGGCAAGACTAACGGGGGTGGGGGGGTGGGGGAGATCAAGGACTAATACTGGAGATGGACAGATGAAGCGGCCATCACCTTCAGTCCATCTAACCTAGTACCGCCCACTCTGATTGGGAGTGACTGTGCTTGAGACCATTTTGACTGGAGATGTGGGGGATGCAACCGGAGACCTTCTGCCTGCAAAGCACATGCTATGCTGCTGAGCCATGGACTCTGTGGCACAGTGAGGGTCAAAACAAATGTGATAGGGCAGATCTGTGTTCAGCGCTCCCGTGTTTTGTTTAACCTAAAGACAACCGCTGAGGAGTAGGGACAGGCAGTGGATCAGGGTGGTGGCCCTGGGTGGGTGAATTGTATTCCTCCCTCCGCTGCACCATTTCCCTGATTTAAGTCCCTCCCAATCCCAACCTGCTTCAGCCCCGCTGGGGCAAGGAAGCAGAGGTACCTGGACTGTGCCTCTGCTTAGGTTGGGGATTTAGATCAAGAAAATGGAAGAGGCAAATGGCCATGGCCCTGATTTGATCTAATTTGCACACACACACACACACACACACACACCCGCACAGCTGGTTTTAAATTTTTAAGAAGTCACCAGGAGATTCCCCCTCTCATCACATCCCTTTGGGCCTGTGGTTTTGATGTGGCAAGGGATGGCAGCGGTGAAAAATTATCACCATTACCCTGCTAACTGAGCAAAGAGACACCTTTTAAAGTGGTGATTCTCTCAAATTTATGTATGTATGTATGTATGTATGTGATTTATATACCGCCCTTCCAAAATGGCTCAGGGCGGTTCACAACCAGGGGGAGAGCAACTGGCCCTATCCAACCCCAGCACAGCTTCCCTCCTTTGGCTGTTGCTGGTATCTGCCTGATGTCTTTTTAGATTGTGAATGTGAGCCCCCTTTGGGGACAGGAGACCATCTTATTATTTATTTTTCTACGTAAACTGCTTTGTGAACTTGGGTTGAATAGCGGTATATCATAGTATTAGTATTTAAGTACATCCCACTTTGCAGTGTAACACTCAAAGTGGCATGCAAAATATCACAAAAGCAGGAAAAATAAATTAATTTTTTAAAAACAAAAAACACACACAGCTCAGCCTAAAAGCAAATGCTCTCCAAGCAAGGAAGTCTTTAAGAGGTGCCAAAAAACTTCTCTTAAGTGGGCTCTGCAGATCTGCACTGGGGCAGTACTGCACACATACCACACCACCCCAGGAAAGACCCCAGCCCTATTCAGACATGATGCTGTACACGTGAACAGATGTCTCAACACCCATGTTTGTGTGTGGATGAGGTGTGCCTGCATTAATCTTCAGAGGGAACCTGGGCGCAGGCGCCTCAAATGCAGGGTACAGGTAGGTAGTGGACACTGCACCACCGTGGTTGTACAAGTGTTGAATTTCACATGGGAAGAGGGCTTCTGTCTCTTGTACCCACCCAGCTGATTCCAGGTGGCCACGGGACAGAGAACAGGCTTCTGAGACAGATCTTAAGCACCAAGCAAGTTCACAAGGGAGCAGGCAATTTCTGAATCTTCACATGGTGCAATTAGCTGTCCCTGAGAAGCAGGCCGCAGGAGGACCGGACAAGCCTGAACTGCGGACATCTTCTCGAGTCTGCCTGAAGGCAGCAACTGCCAGTTGCAGCCAGTGGTGCTGCGTGACCCACATCAGGGCTTTGATGATCTTACCTGGGGAGAGGCTGAGGGCAAACTTGGTCTGAAAATCACATTCATCGCTGTTCAAGTAGTCATCTGAAACCACCACCACCATTTTCTTGCACCTGCAATTGAAGAGTAAGTGGGGAGCATCACTGGTCTCCAGTGGCATGGGGGGGGGGCAGGAGGCAGCAGGAGCATATGCAAATGTTGTGCAGGTCCCAACCAATCCAGACCAGGGAACGGGCCATATTTAGAGTTTGGGATGTGGTCCAGCGGATACTGAGTGGGAGGAGAGCTGGTCTTGTGGTAGCAAGCATGAATTGCCCCCTTTGCTGGACAGAGTCCGCCCTGCTTTGCATTTGAATGGGAGACCGCATGTGAGCGCTGTAAGATATTCCCGAGGGGAAGAGCACCCGCCTACTTGCATGCAGAAGGTTCCAAGTTCCCTCCCTGGCAGCATCTCCAAGACAGAGCTGGGAGAGACTCCTGCCTGCAACTTTGGAGAGGCTGCTGCCGGTCTGTGTAGACAATATGAGTGAGATGGACCAAGGGTCTGACTCGGTAGAAAGCGGCTCCCTATGATCCTAACCCTTTTGTTGATGAACCGTGTTCCTTGAGACACATGGCTGGCTACAGAGGGAAGAAAGATAGACACACAGGAGTCTCTCCCAGCCCAGGGATTAAATCTGGGACCTTCTGCATGCAAAACAGATGCTCTTCCACTGAGCTGCAGCTCCATCCCCCTAATATCCAGCTGCTAAACCTTCCTTCCAGAACTGCAGTGGGCAATACATTAAAACGAGCTAATGCACAGCACGCATGTGGAACCTGCACAAAGCATTAGATGCCACCAACCTCTCCCGCTTCATTCCCTCAAGCCTCTTGGGGCACGCTCCCCAACTCACCGCTTCTCTATGAGTTCGCTAGTGATGGTCCACACGCATGACCCTGGCAACACATCCCGCTCAAACACGCAGAGCTTCAGCTTGTATTCCGTCTGTTCCAGCTCCTGGATCATCTCCTGCACAAAGTGGAAGTCCTCCTGGCAGTAGCAGATGAAGGCATCAAACATCTCCGGCACTTGCCCTGCAAAAAAGGAACCAGGTTGGCCCTGCCGTCCGCTGAAACCAGTCCGCAAAAGTTACTAGCCACATCCTCCGCTAACCTTTTTACAAGCCTATTTGCCTACATATTGCTGCACTTGTCATTTGTGAAATAGCAAGAGTCTTAAAGAAACACTTTGTAAAGGGTCCTTACTTGGTCACCTGGAAGAGAGAATTACCATAGGCGAGCAGGTCACTGGCTGTTTACAAGCCTGACTGCAGCTATCCTCAGCTATAATAGGTACCCGCCGATTGCATGCGACACAGGCTCCGTTTCCCACAGTGCCTTGTGGTGTGTTTGCAGGGGACATGTACAAGCAGCAGAACGCTGCTATTTTGGGCAAGTTTGCATTTTATCCAGTTTTAAGGAGCTCCATAGGAAATTCCACGGTATTGCCATTATTAGTGGCTTCCCTGTGCCCTCACTAACTTTCCAGGCACAACCCTCCCCCAGAATCTACTCAGGGAGGCCAGTAGGTGCCATAGGCATCTCCGTGGGCAGCTTGTTTGGGTCTTCCCAGTTCCCTTTCTAAAGGAAGGGAAGTGGCCTACCTCGCAAGCTTGTTATGAAGATAATGGCAACAAGACCTGCAACCAAAGGGAGGTGTAGCTTTATTTAAGAGCAGTCGACCCCTACTAACTTGGCAAAGAGGCACCTTCTAAGGTGGTGATTCTCTTTATTTAGCAGGAGGAGAGTAACTGGCCCTATCCACCTGCAGCACAGTACCCCTCCAGTGGCTGTTGCTGGTGTCTATCTTATGTTTCTTTTTAGATTGTGAGCCCTTTGGGGACAGGGATCCATCTTATTTATTTATTATTTCTCTGTGTAAACGGTATAAGGGCGGCATAGAAATCAAATAAATAAATCAAATAATAAATATTAATATATTAAGTGTAGCCTCTCAGTGCCTCAGTCACAGCTGCTCAACCCCTTTGCTCTCTGCAGACCCCCTGCCCTTTCAAGCAGCTTTCCTGTTTTTAAACTTCCCATGGCATCATCTCCGCCAAGCCTACCTACCACCTGCCTTGCCACAGCCAAACACTGTCAGCATTCTGTGACCAGCACCTTCCCCCTCATTCATTAGAAACAGCGGCTTCGTCTATCACCAGGGGCAACTCACAGATTAAAACTTACATTTTTAACTAGTTACACACATTCTCCCAGCACTCAGAAAGGAATAAAACTACAAAACCCTGTGCAGTGCCCTAGTGAAAAACACATTCTGAAAATACAAATGCAAAACCCAGTCCACTCCAGAGTAGGAATCACTTTTAATGAGCAGTGCTTTTTAAAGTCACAGGCAGAAAATTGCAAGCAATCCCACCCACCACCCACCCCCGCCCCGGAAGTGGTCTGGTGTCTTTTAACAACCACATCGCATGCAAATCCAGCAGATGCATTGCACTCTGATGCATTGGAAGGGAGCTTCCCCTTCTGAATTTCTGCCTGGCATGCAGCTATTCAAAGCACAGGAGCCCTGACAGTGAAATACAGTTGCGAATTAGAGGCAGAGAAGACAGATAACAGATCGCACTCTTTCTTCCTTAGACTCCCCAACCTAAAACACCTCTCTAATCCACACCCCCAAATTACTTTACGATTTTTTTTACCAAGGGGATCGTCCCGGGTGGTGATGCCCTGCGTTTCGGAGGACCTAGGAATGCTGCTATCCACTGCGGGGACTTGAAGAGGCTGCTCGGCCTGCTGCTGCTGCTTTCTCTGCAGGTACTTCTTACAGTCGTTTTCTGCAAGCGTTGCATACACAAAAACACATCTGAGGATGCTCTCTTCAACATGCACAGGACCACCACCCATACTGCTGTCTCACCAGCCCATTAGTGCTACATCAGTTATATACAGGAAGCATTTGGGCGGGAACAGGTACAGCTCCTTCTGGGTAGAGTAGCCATATTCAAATTCTCCAAACCTGGGCACCCCAATTTGCATGCTTTCATCTGCAAAACATGCAAACTGTGCTCAAGCTAATGTGCATGCCTTCACATGCAAATTAATTCATGCCGGTCATTTGCCTATTATGCAAATTAGCTGAACCACTGTCCAGTTGACTTGTCTCTGTTCTGGTTAACAATAATTGGGGAGGCTCTTTTTGCCTGACCATTTCATGCAACAGTAAACACCCAGACTTTATAGCCCAACACTTTCTAATCCACAAGTTCAGTCTTTAACCCTTGTCCAATTAGCTGTGTGCAGCGCCATCGTTCTGGAACACCTCTGTGCTGAGACCCTGAAGCCAAGTATGGGGACCGGACAACCCAAAGGGGTCCCCGAATAGCTTCTGTCTGCCACAGGCAAAGGATTCGGATGGGCTTGGGCCTCATGAAACTGAACTACGGAGGTCAGGGACGCATAGCATGCATGCGGAATCTGCTTGTTCCGAGGCAGTAGACCTCCGGGGTATGGGGCCCTAACTCAGTGGGAGAGCATCTGCTGTGCCTGCAGAAAGACCCAGGTTCAGTCCCTGCCAGCATCTCCAGGTAGGGCTGAAAAGGATTCCTGCCTGAGAGCCACTGCCAGTCAGTATAGACCATGGCTGCATAACTTCAGCCCTCCAGCTGTTGCACTACAACTCCCATCATCCGCAGCCAGGGTGACCAAGAGTCAGAGATGATGGGAGCAACAGGCCAACAACAGTCGGCGTTCCCAAGTTGTGCAGCAATGGTATAGACCATCCTGGTGTCGGCAGCTAGGTGGACCAATCGTCTGACTTGGCACAAGGCAACTTCCTAGGTTTCTATGTCCCTCCAACATGCAATTAGTTGGGGAACCATCATCAGGTCTGGCGGGTAGGTTCCTAGGAACATCCTGAGGTTACAGCTGGAAACCTCTGGATTAGATTCATCTGATCTTAGCTAGCAAGCTAACCCACTGAACACACCTCTGAAGACGAATTCAAATATTACTCTACATTGTGTGGAGGCCATCGAACCACATGTCCAGATGGCTGTGGTTCAGCTGAGGAATGCACCACTGGAAATGTGCTTCTCACATGATGGCACCAATAATATGGAGAGACTCAAGGGCAATGAAACACACAGAGCTGATAGCTACTAGGAGGGATGTGCCCGAACTGGTTCGGCGCCTACTTATGGAAGCGCCGAACCGGCTCGGGTGCCGGCATTCGAACTGATTCAACAGGGCAGGGATTGGTTCCTTTCAAAAGCAGATTGCCACATCCTTACCTGCTCATCCACCGCCCCTCTGGTTTTCCGGGCACGGCACTCACAGCCTTTTGTAGAGGGAGCGCTGCGCCCGAGAAAGTGGTGGGGCAGCAGACAAGTGGTGCGAATCTGCTTTTTAAAGGAACCGATCCCCGCCCCACCCACGACTGCCCGAGCCCAGTTGGTCAAATCCCTACCATCTACCCGGCAGATTTTAACAGTGATCTTACTGCACAATCTCTCCCTAGCACAAAGCCCACAGCCATATAGTTAAAGCCCGGGATCTGGTTCCATTAACCAACCAAGCACAGAATCTGGAATTGGGGTCAAGACGCAGCGCTCTTGGAACGTGCTTTTTAAAAAGAAAGGAAAGCTGCCAAAATGAGTTTGAAAGTGTGTATAATATTTTGAGGGGAGCTCAGATTTCAATGCCATGCCGTAGGGATGTGCACCAAAGTATGTATTTGTTTCTTTCGTCCCAGGGCCAGCATAAATACAAGAAAAGAAAGGAAACAACAACAACAACAAAATAGATAAAATACATAAAACATTAACACCTTCAAATACTGTATACACAGCTAATTTCATTCAAATAAAAACGGTTAATCTGAAGTGCACAATCTGACATCTCATGCCTCAATCACTCTAAACCGAATCCTGCTTGCTATGAAATTTTTTTTTGCTACCCTCCTATAAGCGTACTCTGACTTAGCAGTAAGCAGAAAAAGGACCTTACCCCCATCAGAAGGGCAATTAGAGTTATAATGAATTAGTAGTGGGGAGAGAAGCTTTCCCCTTAGTTCAGTATAGAAACCGCACTTCAACATCAGACGTTCCGTGGTCTCCACTTCACCGTTCTGGCAGGGGCATAATCTTTGGTCACAGGGCACCTTCCCGAAGTGTCGTTCCAGTACTGCCGTATGAAGAGCGTTAAGTCTAGCCGCTGAAAGAGCCCTACGAGGATCCCCGTTAGAGATCCTAAGTAAATATTCAGCGGGGGAGTGACTACTGATTTGATCTTCTAGGAATAGGTCAGAGCCTATTTGGGCCAAATTGCTTCCATGCACATCCCCGGACAGTGAGGGGTTCCCTTAAGAGGAGACGGGCAGAACGCGCCCCTGCCAGCCCGCCGCGGCGCTGACCCAACGGAAAGTGCAAGCAGCAGCTTGTGCCACTTGCCCCTCTAAAACGCCGCACGTCCCCGGCCTCAGCGCTGATCCTATTGACATGCCGATGCCACACGATGAAAGCCGGAGACTCATCCCCTTGTGTGAAACGTGTAAAACGTGTGGCGTTTTAGAGGGGCAAGTGGCACAAGCTGCCGCTTGCACGGAAGTCTTTCCTTTGAGACAGGGCCGTGGCAGGCCGGCAGGGACTTGGCTCGGAGGACGGGCAGGTAGGACCCGCCTGCCTCCTCCGAAGGGAACCCCTCACCCCGCGCCAAAACGTTTCGGCGACAGGAAACTGAAGCATTCGGGCTCATCTCTACAGGGCAGTGCAGAAGCAGAATGAAATACGCAAAAGCAGAATGAAATACGCAAAAGAACGGGCAAAAGAACAGCATGCAAATCTGCATGATGCATCACGGTTGCAAAAATCAGCTATTCTTGGGGCAGACTGTGTGTGTGTGTGTTGCCTTCCAGGTCTCAGGCAGAGGGTTTTCGGAGTCCTGCTACCTGCAGTCCTTAAAACACATATGTGCAGGGACTGAACCTGAATCCTCCTGTATGCAAAGAACTGATACTTAGCGATCAGCCCCGAATGCGAAGTCTTCTTGTTTTAATGTTAATGATTTTAATTGTTAATTGATTTTAATTGTTTTTATTTTGTTGTAAACCGCCCTGAGCCATTTTTGGAAGAGCAGAAATAAAATAAAATAAAATAAAATAAAATAAAATGCTTGTGACTAAGACAAGCTTGTATTCCCAGATGTTGTTGAACTACAACTCCCATCATCCACAGATACAAGTGGCTGTGGATGATGGGAGTTGGATGCCCAGCAACCAGTTTGTTCTCCAGAACACCTGGCGAAGAGGATGTGATGCTGCTACTTTGACTACAACGAAGGATATTTATATACGGCTTTTCAACCAAAGTTCTCAAAGTGGTTTACATAGAAAAATAATAATACATAAAGAAGAAGATGGTCCCCTGTCCCCAAAGGGCTCACAATCTAAGAAGAAAAGTAAGGCAGATACCAGCAACAGCCAGTGCAGGGATATTGTGCTGGGGTTGGATGATGACGACAGAGGGGAGAACTGAGAAACCTGCAATGAGGAAGCACCATAGGAACACCAAGAAGGAAGGAAGGAGGAGGAGGAAATGGGGCAGAATCAGTGCCTTCCCCACACCCCCACCCCACAGGAAGCTTTGTGTCTTAGGCAGGAATCCAACAGGCAATGCTTTGCCAAGCCTGGGGATGGAGCTATGATGGGGAAAGTTCACTGCTGGAAACAAGGTGCTGGTCTCTCTCCATGGAACCGCTATCAGACCCTCTCTCTAAATCAAGGGTTCCAGCCTTGGGTCCTCAGATGGACTACAACTCCCATCGCCCCCTGCCAAGCTGTGGCAGTGGGTGATGGGCGTTGCAGTCGGACACAACATGTACGAACCCAGGGTAGGGAACCCCTGTTCTAAATGCATGGCAGTCTTAACAGAGGGGTGGGTGGCTGGAGGCGGCCACCCTGCAGGAGAAGGGGCGGGATATCGGGAAGGGGCGGGGCGGGGAGGTGTGCAAGCGCGACAAGCCCCCCCCCACGCCCCCCGCGCCCGGGTCTATCTCCGGCTCACCGATGGCAGGCCCCAGATCGGTCAGGATGTCGTGGCGCCCCAGGAGGCGGAGCACCTGGCGAAGGCGGCCGACGGTGGCGGGGGCCTCGGGGGAGCATCGCCTCTCCCAGTCCTCGAGGAGGCGGCCGGTGGGGTCCGGCTTGCCCTCGAAGTTCTTGATCTCCAGGTACTCGTAGCCCAGCTCCTCGGCCAGCGACGTCCAGTCGGAGGCCACCGGAGCCCGCGGGTTGAGGAAGAGCCCCAGCCGGCGCCGCGCCGTGTAGTTCAGCGCCACCAGCGGCACCTCGTCTTCCGACGGCGACGAGGAGGAGGAGGACGACGACGACGCGCAGGCGGGAGTGGCACCGGCGCCGACCTGCGCCATGGCCGGGCGGGCTCGGGTGATCTCGCCTGGCGGCGGCGGCGGCAGCTTTCCCTTTCCTGTCCCCGCTGCCTGCCGCTTTCGCAACTTCCCCGACGAGGAGGAGAGATCCTCTCCCCGACCGGTTTCGTTTCTGCCTGTGGAGCGGAACTGCCGCCCCCGCCCCGGAGAGAGCGCAGCGCGGCGAGGCAGCTCCGGGCAGCGCGCGGTGGGAGCTTTGCCTTTGCGCAGCAGCCCCCACGAAAGACGAGGCAAGCCGCGGGCGGACACTAGTCTGCCCCCCATGTGGGAGAGAAGCTGGAGGGCCACAGGACACGCCGGGACTGAGACGTCTGCCCTCGGAGATCATCCCAGAAACTGATCATGGGTCGTGGAAGAGTCTGGGCAAACAAAAGACTAATCAGCCTTCACCCCCGCCGTTTAATTGGCTTGTGGAACTCACTGCCACAAGATATGGTGATGACCGCTACTTAGATGCCTTTAATCCGCGACCAGACAACTCGTGAGACAGATGTATCAATCCGTGGTGTAGCTGCAAATTCAGACGTGCTGATGATCTCCATGATAGCCCCAATGGCCATGCCCACACCAACAGCCAGAGAAACTCAGATTTACTGGCTCTTCCTCCCTGAACCCGCACATACACACATCAATTCTACCCCTGGAATAAATGGCTGTTAGGTTTGATGGCTAGACAGAACTTCCAAGTACAGAGGAAGTATACCACTGAATTAATGGAGGGACGATAGGAGGGGAGGGCTATTGTCATCGCTTCTCTTGGGGTTTTGGGAGCTTCTTGGGGGCATTTCATTGGTCATTGTGGGAAACAGGATGCTGGACTAGATGGGCATTCAGCCTGCTCAAGTAGGCCTCTTCCACTATAGGTCTGAGTTTTATGAGATTTATTTCTCAATGAAATAAGTGATCTAGACATGCATGACGCAGCATAGGATTGCAACTTGCAAGCACCCCTGGGATGCAATCTCCATGTACCCTGCCTGCAAATTAGTTCTGCTGAACACCATGGCACAATTGATCCTTCAATCCTACCTCCCCAAACGTGTCTGCCACACACATTTTCCCTCTTCTAGCAATCAGCTCTGGCCTGCTTTTTAGGATGCCTGAGGAAGGGCTCTGCAATCCTGTGTAATGAAAAAGGACAAATTCTGTATCCTAACTGAAATGGATATCTTATTCTCAAGAGGTTGCCAAGCACAACAGTTAAGCATGGTGGTGATGTATTTAATATCACATGCAGTGTGGCCCTTAGTTTGGAGTTCTAAACAGATGCTGGCGCTTAGGGACTCACGCCACATCCACTGGGAAAATGGAATTCCCCACTACTGACACATTTCAGAAATTTTAGTGGGACACACAATAGACTTATTAAATTGATTTGCTGTTCCCTCGCCCCATAGAAACTTGGGAACTGTAGTTCAATGAAGGGCGGGCTAGGACAGGTGTTTCCATTTTGTATCCCCAGATGTTGAGGAAGAGTTATTGGGTGTTTGGCGGGTTTTTTTTTTGTCACAATGGACTAACACAGCTTTGGAAAAAGGCTGGAGCAGGGATTCCCAATCTTAAATCTCCAGCTGTTGGACTACAACTCTCATCATCCTCAGCCACAATGGCCTCTGATTATTGTAGTCTAACATCATCTGGGAACTCTCTCCGAACTAGAACTCCCAGGATAGGACTGGTATAAAGTACACCACCTACATCTCTCCCTAGTGTTTCAGGATAAATCTTTGCCCCCACCTTTGCAGGTGGCAATTATGATGTCACCTGTGGTCTCTCTATGATGATGCACTCACTCATTGTCTCCATGGGTGATGGCTAAAGCTCAGTTAGGTGGAGGATGCAGGAGAAGAAATAGCATCTCACAAGGGCAGCTTGGTTCTCCTCCTCCTATCCCCAAAATCACTGGGATAATCATGGCAAAATCATTGTGCTCCTTTTATATACACAAACGAGTGGTAAACCTGCCAGGTAAGTAGTATCTTTTTGTTCTAGAACAGCCATTGAAATGGCTGGAGGTGGTTTGAAACCAAGCAGTCCAGCAGGGACTTCTACACACATGGCTTTTAGCTCGCATTTTCTCCAGAATGGAGGATGTGAGTTCACATACCAGCCAGATTTATCCCAAACTCACAGTGGGTTATCAGGGACCAGTTCACACACGATTCTGGTTGCCCCCGAATTGGTGCTGCACATTCTAGCTTAGCCCAAATTATGTCTGGAGTTAAAAAAAAAATCCTCTATTTTCAGCAGCTTAAAAAACAAACCCACCAAGGCTTCTGGTATGCCTTTCTGCTTCTCCGAAATGTTTGGAGGGGGCATTGCAATAATTCGGCTTTTTTCAAAACTCATACTTTCGTGTGTGTGTGAGGGCGTTTAATATTTGCTGGGTGGATTATCGGGATGGCAAGAGTCAGCAGAAGGCGCTGCTTGGCAATTTGTCTCGCTGGTGTTCTGCAAGGAAGGGAAGTTTGACAGCTACATTCCTTATTGTCTTTTGTGAACAAAGTCGGTGTAGACTCTTAGCGACCACATACACAGATTCTATCCAGGATGATCTGTCTTCAACTTGGCCTTTAAGGTCTCTCAGTGGTGCATTCATTGCTGTTGTAATCAAGTTCATCCACCTTGCTGCTGATTGTCCTCTTCTTCTCTTTCCTTCAACTTTCCCCAGCACTATGGACTTCTCAAGGGAGCTGGGTCTTCGCATAATGTGTACGAAGGATGATAGTTTGAGCATTGTCATTTGTGTCTTGAGTGAAAATTCTGGATTGGTTTGTTCTATGGTCCATTGGGTTGTTTCCCTGGCATTCCATGGTATCCTCAAAAGTCTTCTCCAAGCCCAAAGTTCAAAAGCATCAATACATTTTCTATCTTGCTTCTTCAAGGTCCAGCTTTCGCATCCATAGTGTGTCACGGGGAAAACCATTATCCGAAAGATTCTAATCTTTGTAGGTGTAAACACGTCACAACATCTAAATATCCTTTCCAAGGCCTTCATTGCAACCCTACCAAGTGCTAGTCTGCAGCATATTTCTTGACTACTGGATCCTTTACTGTTGACCGTTGATCCTAAAAGGCAGAAGCTATCCACCACTTCAGTGTCTTAATTATCAGTTCTGAGGCTGGTTGCTGTACCCATTGTCATTAGTTTAGTCTTCTTTACATTTAATTGTAGTCCCTTTTTTTCATTACTATAGCTTGCAGATCACCCGCATTCTCAGCTATCAGAGTGGTTTCATCAACATAGCACGGATTATTGATCTTTCTTCCTCCAACTTTAAAACCATGTACATCTTCTTCCAATCCAGCTTCTCTCATTATATGTTCAGCATATAAGTTTAATAAATAAAGAGAAAGTATGCAGCCTTGTCTTACTCCTTTGCCGATCTGGAACCAGTCTGTTTCACCATGTTCGGTCTGGACTGTGGCTTCCTGTCCTGTGTATAGGTTTCTCATGAGGACAATGAGGTGTTCTGGGACGCTCGTTTTCCTAAGGATATTCCACCACTTGACATGGTTGACACAATTGAAGGCTTTTCTGTAGTCAATAAAGCACATATTGACTTATTTCTTATATTCTTTGGCTTTCTCAATTATCTAGCGTGCATTAGCAATGAAGTTGATGTATGGTAAATTAGATATAGAAGTGCACAGATTGACATAAGCAACGCCGTTAGCTAAGTCTCAAACACTGCAAGAAGAGCTTTGTCAGTAGTTCTTATTACTGTGTACTGATACTACTTACCTGGCAAACTTACCTGGCAAACTTACCACTCGTTTGTGTATATAAAAGGAGCACAATGATTTTGCCATGATTATCCCAGTGATTTTGGGGATAGGAGGAGGAGAACCAAGCTGCCCTTGTGAGATGCTATTTCTTCTCCTGCATCCTCCACCTAACTGAGCTTTAGCCATCACCCATGGAGACAATGAGTGAGTGCATCATCATAGAGAGACCACAGGTGACATCATAATTGCCACCTGCAAAGGTGGGGGCAAAGATTTATCCTGCAACACTAGGGCGAGATATAGGTGGTGTACTTTATACCAGTCCTATCCTGGGAGTTCTAGTTCGGAGAGAGTTCCCAGATGATGTTAGACTACAATAATCAGAGGCCATTGTGGCTGAGGATGATGGGAGTTGTAGTCCAACAGCTGGAGACTTAAGATTGGGAATCCCTGCTCCAGCCTTTTTCCAAAGCTGTGTTAGTCAAAATATCTGTTTGACCACTCAGGTCTGGCTGTGGGTTACTGTGTTCATATTGTTCCCAACCACCTGGGGCCAAGTGAAACCCCATCCCAAGGTACAGACAGTAGTCTATGCCACCTAGCCTAAGGACTACTGGGTGTGCACACATGCTGACATATATTCTGATAATTGCCAGGTTAAGAGGTCCAGTGCCCCTCACATGGTGGATAAGAATCCCACGAGTGAGATGGGGCCCTGTTTGGGTCAGCAACATTGACCTTGCTTGGAGACCCACATGGAGGGGAGGTGGGGCCCAGGTTAAGGCCTTTACCCGTGTATGGGGAAGGAAAAGAAGGTGGAGAGCTGGTTGCATCCTCCCATTTGTATCCAAAATGATACCACATGAATATTGTGCCCACACCTGGTTATCTTGACACTATGAATGGGGAGTTTGTCCCTGCAAGGGCTGATTATGGGCCCCCTCAGGAGGAGTGTCAAGGTGCACAGCTGAATATGGGGAAGTATTTTTTCTTTGCATGATGGAGGACCTACCCATACCTCGGTATGTTGTTTACTTGTCATGTTGTTTATTTTCTTGGAGGGGGGTTTGGAATGGGTCCCAGGGAATATGGGACAATAATATATATGTACATGACCAAGTGGGGATCTTGCATGATCCTGGAGAACAAGACAGTTGCTGAAAATGAAACATGCAGGGATGACATGTGCATCTGGGGTACCCCCTTTTTGGGCGTTTATGGCTCAGTATCACCTGTGCCTACCACAGATAATACTCCTCGACCAGTGTTTGGTATGGGGGGATGGCAGGTAACTCAGGGGGCTTTAGCCTGAATGACCAATATAAAACATCCCTCAATCATGGAGAGAAGAAGTTGAGAGGACAGAGATATGGATCAGGCAACTTTCTGACACCTATCCTGAATGAACCAGGAAGGTATTGGCTTTGTGGCCGAGCAGCATACGAAGCGCTACCTCCTGAGTGGAAGGGTCAGTGTGCCCCATCCTATTTGGTCCCTAGGTAGAGGTACATCAACATATGAATGCCTACAAGGTATTGAACTTGGGGAGCTTTCTGCATCGGGCAAGAAGAGACATTAAGATATTAGTGCGAAACACAGGGTATCATAAAGCCTGGAGAGCAATCTTACCCGGTCTAGGGGTGATTGAATTGGAAAGAGCAATCATCACCATTTCCCAGGAAGTTGAGAAATCATCTAATGATACTTTGAGTATGCTGCTGGACCTGCAAGCAGAGGTCCAGTCTTTATCTAAAATGGTGTTACAAAACCGAAATGTTTTCAAAATGCTCACTGCCCAACAAGGGGGAGCCTGTGCTCTGATTGAGGAGGAGTGTTGTTATGTTGTTATTAGGACTTAACAAAATAACTGTATTAAAAAAATGTGCAGATGTACATGATATCCTGGTTTAACTTATTATTTTCCATGTTGGTTTTCAGAAGGAAATTATTTAATGTTTCTCCTGTACAGATACTATTAGCATCACCCCAAGAACTGCTTCTCATGCTAGTGTTCACTGATGGTTGTAATGGCTTTGGGCCATTTGCTTGTTGTTGTTTTATTAATTGTGTACCCTGCTACTTATCTACCGTTAGAGGGTATGGAACCTGTTGAGAGCCATGTATACACAGAAGTCTTAGATTTGAACTATTCTGCTCGCAGTGACTTGAGAGATTTACCCCTTCAGGGAATAAACTATGAATGGAGGCAGCTTTATGCTAATGGGAAGAGAAGGGCAGGCTATGCTATGGTCACCACATCCTCTGTGCTTGAGGCCGCCCCACTGCCCCCTGGAACAAGTGCCCAACTGGCAGAACTGGTAATGCTTGTTATATACAGAACCCTGATTGCTCAGTTGCTACAGGCAGTTCAGCCCACAGCTGTGGCAGTTATGCATTGCAAGGGACATCAGGGTGGGCAAGACCCTATAGCGCAAGGGAATGCCTTTGCTGATTCCATTGCCAGGCATGCAGCGCAATTGAGGGCGGTCCCTGCTTTCCAAATTCCCTTGGCAAACCATCCACATCCTTTGCCTTTGACCCCTGAATATACTAAGGAAGATTTGCAGTCCCTACCCACTTTGCCCCATGAGGACTGGACATAGAATAAGAATGAGTGGTGGATAAAGAGATACGAGCATACATACTAGATGATGTATGTGGATGGACAAACTGTAGTTTTCCAGGGACAAGATGGTACTCTGGGTAGGATGGGATCTGATGAATTGATATATAAGCTTGGGAACAGCTACCCAGAGGATGATTTTGTATGATCTCAGAGTATGATGTGTGAAGTGTTGGTGCACCCTAAGGAGGGGATGATTGTGTATAATGATGTCTTGTATGGTCTCAGAGTGTGACATGAATGTGGGGTATTGGTTCCTTGGAGGAGAGGGAGAAATAGGTTGCTACAACGGATCTGAAGGTTCAGATTCGAACAACAGAAAGGGGGGACTGATGTATGGTAAATTAGATATAGAAGTGCACAGATTGACATAAGCAACGCCATTAGCTAAGTCTCAAGCACAGCAAGAAGAGCCTTGTCAGTAGTTCTTATTACTGTGTACTGGTACTTTTCCTTTCCCTTAGAGTCAAAGTAACCTGCTAGTGCTGAAAGATAACGAAGGGGAGGCTGACTGTCTGCCTGCATACGTGTTTATAGTTTGTTTCTTGGCCTTGGTCAGGCATCTTGGCATCAACATGCTGTTTTCCTGTGTAGATGACTTTGGCATTTTTCTTGTATAAAGGTATTGCTGTTTGAAATAATTCTGGTCCTGCACATTGGCATTAGCCAAGGCAGCACCTCTGTACTTAAGGCAGAATAAACCTTTGGTCTTAAAGTCCTCTCATCTGGGCTGATTATTGACTCCATCTGCCCAGAAACGAACCTCCCCTACTGGGTCAAGTCTACCCTAATACATCAAAGTCTCTTGTTCCTCGGCCTTTTCTGAAACCAGCTTGAACATCCAGCATTTCCCTTTCCACATAGGGCTCTAATTTGCATTGGATGATCCTGAGCATTATTTTGCTAGCGTGTAAAATTAAGGATATTGTGTGATGGGTTATGCAATCTGTTAAGTCTCCTTTCTTTGGTATGGGTATGTAGACTGACCTCTTCCAGTCTATTGGCAACTATGTTGTTTTCCAAATTTGCTGGCATAGTTTGGTTACAGCCTTGACTGATTCTTCTTTTGTAGGGATGAGCCCGGACCGGTCCGGAGGCCATTCTTAAGGCCTCCAAACCGGTCCAGACATGAGGGCGGTCCGGCAGTCCGGCACTGGTGTGTGGGGCTCTTTAAGGGCAGGGGAGGGTGTACTTACCCCCCTCCAGCCGCATTTCCCCCGCCGGTGTGTTCGTTTTGTAAAGCGTTGGGGGTGGCAGGATACCTCCCTGCCGCCCCTTTCCCCTGTCGTCAGCAAAAGGCTTCAAAAAGCCTTTTGCACGTGCGCACGTCACGTCTCCGTGTCACGTGTGCGCGTGTCTGCGTGTCACAGAGACGTGATGTGCGCATGCGCAAAAGGCTTTTTGAAGCCTTTTGCCGACGACTGGGGGAAGGGGTGGCAGGGAGGTATCCTGCCGCCCCAAAAGCTTTACAAAACGAACGCACCGGCGGGGGAAACGCGGCGCGTGGGGGGGGTAAGTACACCCTCCCCCGCCCTTAAAGAGCCCCACACACCAGTGCCGGACCTCAGCTCAGCGGATCCATGCACATCCCTATTCTTTTGTTGCCTGCCATATTTCTGTAGCTATTCCATCAATTCCTGTAGCCTTCTGACTTGGTAATGACCGGAGTGCTGATCTAACTTCATCTTCCCTTACTAGAGGTTCTTGCAAGTAGGGAAAATCTTCTAAAGTATCTTGGACATTGACGTCCCTGCTGTACAGATTTTCAGTATACTCCTTCCATCTCTGTTTGATCTCTAAATCAGTTACTATCTTTCTAACAGCTTTCTGAAATTCCCTATTAAGTTCCTTCCTGAGGTCTTTATCTTTCTTGACTTTGGCTTCTCTCCTCTTCTGGGCAATTTCCGTCGTCTGTTCTGACATTCATTCTGATTTCTTCTGTTTCTTGGTCTGGCAGTCTCTTTTCACATTCACCCTTAACAACTTCTTTGCTTTCATTCCACAGTTCCTCTGGTTCCCTATCAATGAGGTACAGAACTTCAAAGAAGTTCCTGATGTTCTCCTTGAAAATGGTGGGTACATTCTCAAGATCATATCGTGGGAGCTGGATAGCTTTGTTTTTCTACTTTAGCTTAACTTAGAACTTGCACATGAGCAGTTCATGATTGGTTCCACAATTGGCCCCCAGCCATGTCTTTGCTGTTATAACGTATCGGGTTTATATAGGGTTTGAATTATTTTACTGTTTAGCTGTTTTATTGTATTTTTTTTAAAAAAAATATGCCTAATCGTTGATTAATTTTAACTGTTTTATTATATTTGTGAACCACCCTGAGCTATTTTGTAAGGGAGGTCTAAAAATTGAACAAACAAACAAATAAATAACTGAGCTCTTCCACCTTTTTGCACCAATAATGTAATCAGTTTGATTTCTGTGTATTCCATCTGGTGATGTCCACGTGTATAGGCTTTGGTTGTTTGAAGAATGTGTTAGCAATGAAGAGATCATTGAATTGGCAGAAACTAACAAGTCGTTCTCCTGCTTTGTTTCTGTTTCCTAGGCCAGATATGCCGACTGTGTTTTCCTCCTTACCTTTTCCAACTTTGGCATTCCAGTCTCCAGCCACCAACATCACAACTTGTTTGCATGTTCTGTCAATTTCAGACTGAACTTGAGCATAAACCTCATCAGCTTTCTCTTCTTCTGCATCAGTCATTGGGGCATAGACTTGAAGAACTGTCATGTTAAAGGGTTGTCCACAAAATCTAATCCAATTGATACTAAGCGGTCACTGACTGCATTGTACCCAAGTACTGTCATTGCTATATCCTTCCCAAATATGAAAGCAACACTGTTCCTTCTTTGGTTTTCGTGTCCTGAGTAGTAAACGGTATGGTTTTCTGACTAAAAGTGTCCCATTCCAGTCCATTTTAATTCACTGATGCCCAAGATGTCAATCTGTAGTCGATTCATCTTTCACTGTGTCGAGCTTTCCCATATTCTTGCTTCTTATGTTCCACGTTCCCATTGTAATTGTCTTTGCAGCTTCGGATTTTCTTTTCCCACACGGCAACATCAGCTGCTAGACGTCCAAAAGGCTTTAGTCTAACCGCGTCATAGACACCATTGGTACTCTGAGAGATCCTTTCCCCTAAACCAGGGGGTGTTGGGAGTTGTAGTTCAGCAACATCACAGGGCAAAGTGGGAGGAGAGTCCACATTCGAAAGAGGGCATTAGCAACAGTATCAAAAAGGCCAACGGAGCCATCGGCAGAAACTCAGAAAGTACAGAAATCAACAGAATTGATGGGCAAAAAATGGGGAGAAAGGGAATTGCGCCCCCTTGCTCTGAGTAGTCATTCTTGCATCACAGAATACAGCTAAATCAGCAGCATGTCAATTTCAAAGCAGCAGGCACTCCAAAGCTACTCAGTAAATCCATAATGTGACCTAGTGAACAAATGAGGGCTCATGAATGCTTAAGCAAGCGGCAAGGAAAAGGAGTAGAAGAGCGCCACCTGCTGGAGAACAGCATGCTGTTGTTTTGACTAAATCTAGCAGAACACGGACTGTCAAACTAACAACAACAACAAAGGCCTTGTGCTTTCTCTGGGATGTGATTGGTTGGAGAAAAAACCAGGAAAAAGATCTGAAGGGAATGTGGAGAGGAGTGGACCGTATGTGAATGGTTCATTCACATTGAATTAAACAGCTGTGAATCTACTGTTAAGCAATTTCGCTCTTCGAGTACCCCGTGGCATGAAGCCATGTCTGGATAACTTCCAGATGGGGCAAATATTTCAGCATCTCTAAATGCCAAATTCTTTTGCTTCCTTTTTTTGTTTGGCTCTGTGAATAATCTTTGCCAAGGCTTAATTCTAGATACAGTAGACAATGTAAAAGATATTACATTGCCTGGAGAAATAACTCACCCTGGAAATAGACCATCTTAAACAGGAAACTACAGACAAATGGACAATAATAAGACAACCTTCATTTTGGGAATCATCTGGAAAAGCCTAAAAAAATAGATTCTGCCAAGTTTAAGAAAGTAAACTCATAACAAAAATCGTGATGCAAGGTAAGGAATATAACTTGTTGTACACTATTTCAGAAAAAGGAAAGTGAAAAACTTCAGATATTAACATCACTGACATGCTTGCTAAAGAAAGCAGCCATTTGGTTTCTTTCCTAGAGAATGAGAGCCACACCATCACAACATGCTTTAATAGCAGCAAATGGCTTGACTCGAAATGCATGTTTTTCAATCAGTTTAAGGAAGTAACAAATCTATAACAAGAAATCTGCTACACATAGTTGCACTGTTTCAAGAAGGTGGAAGTGTAAAAAAAAAAAATCACAGGTGGTCACCACCAAAATGGAGATAAATCCTTAAGAGGTAAGCTCTTTTTTGACAAAAAATAAATAAATGGCTACTTGGGTTCTTTTCTGGCCCATTCACTTTTTCAAACCAATCACAGAAGACATCTATCATGGTTAAACATTGATCTGACCATTTTGATTACTGTCTTACAGATTGAAAGGTAATTTTACACTTTAAAGGGAATTGCAATTTATCTGTTCTCTCAAGAAAAAAAGAGATACTTCCCCAAGGTAGGTAAAAATACACCTTTGTCTTGCATGGGAACAGTCTTGTGTGGAGAACTGGATGGAGGCAATCTTTATTTGCAGGAAATGCTTGAAAAGCATAAAGCAATTCATGGTTTCCCACATGCTTAAGAAAGCAACAAACTAACAACAAAAAGTCTAGTGTGAGAGAAGGAAAAAACATCAAAATTATTGCTTTACTTCAGGACGTGAAAAAATATCATCAACATGGAAACAGACCCTTAAGAAGTAAATTCTTTATTGCTAGTGGAAGTGGCTGCTTGGTTCCATGTTCAGCCTACTGGCCTTTTCACACCAGTAACTGGAGACATCTATCATGGTTAAACATTGAACCAATCATTTTGATTACTATTTTGTAAATTCAAGGAATGAGAGCCAGAGTGGTATAGTGGTTAGAGTGCTGGACTAGGACCAGGGAGACCTGAGTTCAAATCCCCATTCAGCCATGATACTAGCTGGGTGACTCTGGGCCAGTCACTTCTCTCTCAGCCTAACCTACTTCACAGGGTTGTTGTGAGGAGAAACTTACAATGCAGTTTCTGCATTGTAGAAATGCAGTACACCGCTCTGGGCTCCTTGGAGGAAGAGCAGGATATAAATGTAAGAATAATAATAATAATAATAATAATAATAATATACAAGCAACTGCAATCTATCCGTTCTCTCAAGAGAGAAAGTGATACTTCTCCAAGTAAGTGAAAAGGACACCTTTGTCTTGCAATGAATTGCACACCTCTACTGTCTCTGCATGGTGATTTACATGAAGGACAGCAATACAGCCTGCAGGACACCAATCAGCCATTGCAGTGGGAAGGTGAGCTGAGGGAGCACTTGCTTATAGTCCATGCTCAGGGTAGCACCGACTGCCACTTTTGTGGTTGAAAAGGAATTTTCCTCCAGGGTAGATTGGCTAAGATCCTGGAGGTTTATCATCTTCCTCTGGGCATCCAGCAGGGGTCACTTATTAGGTATTTGACATGACATTAAAATATCTTTAAAACAAAGGCTCTCACATTCAGGCACCCAGAGGTTGTTGGACTACAGCTCTCATCATCCTCAGCCATAATGGCCAAGGGGCACTGTAGCTGGGGGTAATGGAAATTGTAGTCCAAAAACATTTGGAGACACAGCTTTGAGAACCTTTGCTATAAAATATTGTTTTAAAAATCATGTTTCAACAAAAATTAAACTTAACTCCTTTGTCTTTTCCCCTGATATACTGAGTACAAATTCTGAGCTTGTTCACAGCACACATTTAACCCTTTTCCTGAATCATGAAATTTTATTCACAAGTAGGACTTATTACTCCTGAGTAGTTCCACCCGTTACAATGATGCCTCCCAACTTTTCCAGACCATGGAACCTATAATAACAGTATGTTTCACTTAGGGGAGTGCAGTGGTGACACCGTACCTCCTTGCCACCCCGGTGCACATCAGACTGGAAGTTCCTAGTGCACGTGTGCACGCCTAAGCGATGTGTGCGCGCACACACTGTCAACATCTGGTCTGACACGTAGCAGTGTGGCAAGGAGGTATGCTGCTGCCCCATGTGGGACCATTTTAAGCACTGCACCAGTGGGGGAAACACATAGTGTCTCTCTGTGTGTGTGTGTGTGTGTGTGTGTGTGTGTGTGTGTGTGTGTGTGAGAGAGAGAGAGAGAGAGAGAGAGAGAGAGAGAGAGCACCCTCCCCGATTCTGCCCCCGCATTCAAACTGGTCCGAACGCCAGCTCGGCCTTCAAGGAATAGATCGCCAAACTGCTTTGTACACATCCCTAGTGGTGAGTTACCCCCACCCCAAGTATGGTGGACTGTGCAACTGTAGTGCAACTTACTTCCATGTAAAGGTGTATAGGATTGTGCTGCACAGCAGCCATTTCAGAACCAGGAAGTAACGAGGTGTGCAATCTCTCTCCTCCTGTCTGTGAGTAAAGATTGCCACTTTTCTTTTTTCAGGTAGTACTCCTGAGCGCTTAATAGCTGCAGAATAGAAATTCAACTTGTGCAGCCTTTCCAACTTGGAGCTGGGATGACAAGGAAAGCAAAACCTATTGAATGATGCCTATTGTGCATTATTAAAGGCACAGGCATCCTACAAAAGAGGGAGGGGGACTGTCAACTCTTGCAGACATCTCTTGTGTTGGGAACATAGGAAACTGCCATATACTGAGTCAGACCATTGGTCTATCTAGCTCAGTATTGTCTTCACAGACTGGCAGCAGCTTCTCCAAGGTTGCAGGCAGGAATCTCTCTCAGCCCCTTGTGTGTAAATCTTTGTCGATATATCATGTACAAACAACCACTTTGTATATAATTGTGCTTTGGCAATGTACTGTATGCTTTGGTAGTTTGTTGGTTCAATAAAAAAATCTTGTCCTATAAAAAAATTTTTTTGTCCTATCTTGGAGAAGCCAGGGAGGGAACTTGAAACCTTCTGCTATTCCCAGAGTGGCTTCATCCCTTGAGGGGAATATCTTACAGTGCTCACACATCAAGTCTCCCATTGATATGCAACCACGGCAGACCCTGCTTAGCTATGGGGACAAGTCATGCTTGCTACCACAAGACCAGATAAATCAAGAGTGTTTACCATTCAGTGTTATGGGAGAGGTACTCTGCATGTATTCAAAATCACTCCCTTCTTTGCTGTTGCTAAAATTACTCTGGAATGTAGGGTTGCATGCTAGCACTGAAAACCGATTCTGCGTTTAAGCCTTGGTGAGGCAGGACTCCAATTGTGATCTGGCCTGTTGCATTTGGTAATGTGGCTTGGGAAGGGATTATTTGTTTGTTTGTGCACTGTGTTTTATCCTACCCTTCAGTGAGGCCAGCATATTATACAAACCCTCCCCTCCACCTCATTTTATCCTCACAACAACCCTGTGAGGTAAGTTAAGGTGAGAGACAGAGATCTGTGTGGCTTTAGGGCTGATGTGTGTGAGTGTGGCTTTATGGCTGATGCTACAAAACCTTCCTGTCGGTTATCACTGGACGGGGTAAAGACTGAGGCGGCTAAATGTATTGATACCAAAACGTCGCTTTATTTGTCTTAATGTGTCTCTTAACCAAAGAAATCTTTACACCCCCAACCATTTGAGCATAAAAAAACCCTAAGCCCACATAGCACAAAATTATTTCCTGAACTCCAACCTGTCCCAAAATAGAAAACTAGAAACTATTCTGCACCAAGCCTTATAGCACAAATATTTGTAATGTCTAATGAAGTGATGACAAAGTGGTTTCCTGGGGAGATCTGTTGCCCTGCAGTTTGCAGACGCTATAAGAGATGGAAGTGAGGAAGTGGTACGTTCAGGAGAGGCTCATCCTCACGAGCCAGAGGGGCACCAAAGGAGGCACAGCTGCCTCTGCTTCCTGGCTGCAGCTCAGGCACCTCTCTCTCCCACCAGAGCAGCCGCTCTGCTTGCAGGCTGGCCACTCACCAGGTAGAGTATAGTTGCGTGGTTAACGTTTGCCCCAGAAACCTTCCAATCTTTGTCAGGCAAGCTGATCTATTCCACTGCAAGCAAAAGCTAAGTGCAACTTTTATCCAACTACTCTTTACAGACTTAATTAGCAAGCTTGTCTGTTCACTCCAGGTCATCAAAAAGCAGCCTCCTCTAGGGTGGCGCACAGAGAGCTCCAAACAGCCATGTTGGACATAAGAAGGGATGAACCAGTGTCATCAAATCAGCAAAGGACCTGTCCCCAATACATCGCTTTATTCTGCTTTCTTGTTTGTTTTTTTGCTGACGAGGCAAAATATGGCTCTGGATAACAAAACACCACAGAATGGAGTTTTGCTAGCATGGAGATTAATACTTGTTTTCATCTTTCTCTCAAAAAACAAACAATGGCATGTGTTTTGGTAAAACTGGTGCCTAAATCAGGGAATCCCAACCTTGGCTCTCCAGATGTTGTTGAACTACAGCTGCCATCATCCTCAGCCACTATGGCAAGGGATGATAGGAGTTGTAATCCAAAAAGGGAGACCCACAGTTGGGAATTCCTGGCTGAAATAATCAGAATTATCTGGCAACTACTAGCAGAAGATGACTGTTTGGTTTGTCAAGATACTGCCGAAGCCATGAGAATGACTCAGAAGGACTACCAGCGATTATCGACTGCAGCTACCTGCCATTTCACTTGATTCACTTTCCCAGAGTGCCACCTGACCATCCTCATGAGAGGTCTTTGTTTCGAGAAAAATAAAAATCCACTCCTCTGTCTTTGTGCTGCTTTGGAGTATACGGAGGACCTTTCTTTCCCTTTGGAATGGGACCTCGGGTCTGCAAGAAAAAGATGGACAGTGAAGAAGTTTATTCCTTAGAAGATAAAGGGAGGACTATGAGATGGTTCAGATGTAATGCCAAACCAGGGTTTTCAACACAGAACTCTGGTTTGTTGCAACGTCTGAACCAACATCATCTGAAACATGGTGTGAAGCTGGTTTGCAGACCACAGTCTGGGCAGTCTGTAGTTTGGCATTTCATCAGAACTGACCCACTGTGCTTTGGGATATTGCCGCATCCTCAGAAATCACTGTTTGGGAAAGCATCTGGGGATTCTCAGGGGAAGAAAAGGAAAGCCACATAACCATGGTTTGTCTGTATGCCTGGCACAGAAACCACAGCTAGGGGCCTAAATTACAGTCAGAACAAGTCATGCTTTGTCTGTACATCTAGAACCAAAATCATCATTTGGGATCTAAACCATGGTTAGAACCAACCATGATTTGATGCTACATCTGACCAGGCCCAATGGGTTTTCCAATTTGAAAACTTGAGGAGTCACACATGCTTCCATCCCATCTGTAGGGAGGTGTTTGGCAATCCTTGCCCTCCTAATGGAATATGCCCTTGGTCCATAAGGAGGAGCTACTAAACTAGGAGGGTTGTTAAAGCAGCAAGGCTGCTGGTTAGAACTTTAAAAACAAAACATTGGACAGCAAATGCAAACTGAGCCCGGCTTGTACAGCCAGAGTCAGCACAGAAGGTCATGACAGACACACAGGATAGAGTGTCCACATTTCTGGCATCTCAGTAGCCAACTTTGCCAATGGGTGGTGGCAGTGGGGTGGAGGAGAGATCTGGAAGGAAGAGCTGGGTGCCTGCACTGTCTTACACTGTAAAGGGAGATGAATGAAGTGTGGCCTACTGGTTAGAGTGCTGGACTGGGAACAGGAAGACCCAAAATCAAATCCCTGTTAGCCATGAAACTCACTGGGTGACTCTGGGCCAGTCACATCCCTCTCTTGCCCAACCTACCTCACAGGGTTCTTGTGAGGATAAACATAACCATGTGCTCTGGGCTCCTTGGAGGAAGAGTGGGATATAAACTTAAATAAATGTGAGTAAAGCATTGTTAAGTTGCTTTAATCGAGATCTAGCTTAGCTGACTTTCCATAGTGCCTCCAGGATTTTCGATGCTGGGATGTTGGACTACAACTCCCATCAGCCCCAGCCCCAGCCCCAGCGGCCTTCCGCCAAGGTTGAGACGCCCTGGCTTAGTGCTTACCGGCTTCTGGTTGATGTGCCTGCTCCATTCCCGGGGCATGACCATCGGCAGGGGATAGGTGTCCCCCAAGCTCACGCCGGCTTCCGAAAGGGCACCGCTGCTCATGGCCCAGGGGGTGTGCACGTCCCCGCCTTTTATGCACTGTAACTCTGGGACCCACCGTCTCACATAGTCTCCCTGCAAAGGCAAACATCTGAGTCTGGTTATCTCCCTCAGATAATTTATTCATTTTATTTATCATATTTCTATACCGCCTGATATGTACATCTCTAGGCAGTGTACAAAATTTAAAATACTTAAAAGTTACAAAAGACATAATAAAAACAATAGAATAAAATAAATATTAAAACAAGTTTTACATTTTAAAAAATTAATTCTAATAAAAAGCTTGCAAAAACAGGAGAGTCTTGAGGTTCTTCCTAAAAACAAACAGAGAAGGAGATGCTCTTATTTCAGTAGGGAGCATATTCCAAAGCCCTGGGGCAGCCACAGAGAAAGCCCGGTCCTGGGTCGCCTCCCACAAGCCAGTGGCATCTGTAACTGGACCTCTCCAGAGGATCGTAACAGGCGGCAAGGTTTATGACACAGGAGGCACTCTCTTAGATCGCCTGGACCGAAGCCGCAATTATGTCATCCTTTGTCTTGCTGCCCAAACAGGAATTGCTCAAAGTCTTCGCCACGTGATGCCAGCAACCACTGCAGCGAGATAGTGGCTTCTCAGAACAGGCAACTGAGTCCCAATGCTGGTGCATGTTCCCTTGCAGAGTGGGGGAAAGGTCCCAAATCCACGTTAGAAGTGAGAATTCAACAGCATCAACTCTTAGCGTCGCAGTAACCTCTTTTGGCCACTAGAAGCATGATGAGTTGTGTTAATAGGTCTCTCTTGGTCAATTAGAGTCAGTTAGAATTTTCGGGTGTTGAAGGCTAGTGCCTGTTAGTGTATGTTGTTCAGTGGCTCTCTCCCAATATATGATGTTTTAGTTTCTTAAGAAATATTTGGGGTGGGTTTTTTTTTTTTAAACTCAACCTAGTGTCTCCAGATAATCTCTTAGGCTAAACTTCTTTACCACCAGAGCATACTCTGCTGTGTGAGGATTTTAATGTTTCTGCTCACATCCCTCAACAATCCAAGCCCCAGAATCTCCACTTAAAGCAGGGGTTCTCGGGCTTGGGTCCCAGATGTTGTTGGACTACAACTCCCATCACCCAAAGGCCATTGTGGCTGGGCATGATGGGGGTTGTAGTCCAACAACATGTGGGCCCCAAGGCTTTAGAACCCCTGCAATAAAGGATCTCAGGCAGGAAAAGGACTGAGAGAGGTCTCAGACAGCTGATGCTCATCAGCATTTTAAAAGGTTACACCAATATTAACCTCGACTGTGGCAGCCAGCGGACGTCAAAGCTGCTGAATCTGTGCTTTGCTCTCCCTGAATGAGGTTCCATTCAAGCATGCAGGAAAAAGCACATGGCAGAATAGGAACACAGGAAGCTGCCTTGTACTGAGTCAGACCATTGGTCCATCTAGCTCAGCATTGTCTGCACAGACTGGCAGCGGCTTCTCCAAGATTGCAAGAGACAGGAGTCTCTCCCAGCCCTATCTTGGAGATGCTGCCAGGGAGGGAACTTGGGAACTTCTGCATGCAAGCAAGCAGGTGCTCTTCCCAGAGCAGCCCCATCCCCCTAAGGGGAATTTCTTACCTCACACATGTAGTCTCCCATTCAAATGCAAACCAGGATGGACCCTGCTTAGCAAAGGGGACAAATCACACTTCCTACCACAAGACCAGCTCTCCTCTCAGAATCCTTCTGGACTGCACTACTTTGAATGGCAGAGAAGGAGAGATTTGTGTATTGGAATGTTCAGCCACATTAAAAAAAATAATTCTGAAACACTTCTCTGCTAATGGAAAGCTGGTATGTCAGAAAGAAGGGAAATCTCGCTTTCAAGGTATCTGGAATTCCCCACCCCCAGGGAAGCATTTTAATACGACCCTCCTTCACCTGTAGTCTCATAGTTCAGGAAGGATGCTGCTACTTGCTTTTTCTGCTCCTTTGAATGAGCACAAATTGTATTGGAATGAGTTTACAAAGCTCTGAAGGGACTACAGTCTGGCTATAGCCCCCAAATGCCCCCACCCACCCACCAAAAAGGGCCATTTCAACACTTTAGCATGTCCTGCGTGGGCAAAGTCAAATCAAATCAAATATTTATTATGGTCAATAATCAGCTTCAATATAGTGAATAATCACTTTATAATGACAGCAACAATAATATCAGCAAAGCAAGAAATTATGCATACAACACATATGACATAGCTCTAATTTCTATACTAACAATCAAGTTAGCCAGAGTGTAATTGACTACAATTGCTATTAACACACCATTTACAAAACTTTGCAATCTGCTGCACAAAATTTAGCAACATGACGTGAAATAGCAGAATGCTGATCAGAAAGGAAGAGCATTCTATAAAAATCATTAGTTCTTCCAGGATACTTGGAACACATAATTAACCTATGGAACTCTCTGCCATTAGATGTGGTGACATCCCACACCCTGGTTGGCTTTAAGAAGGGTTTAGATAAATTCAGGGGGGACAGGTCTATTAATGGCTACTTGTCTGGTGGCTATAGGCCACCTCCAGCCACAGAGGCACGATGCCTCTCAATACCAGTTGCAGGGGAGCAACAGCAGGAGAGAAGGCATGTCCTCAGCTCATGCCTGTGGGCTTCTCTGAGGCATCTGGTGGGGCATTGTGTGAATCTTTAAGATCCAGCAGGGCTGTTCTTAAAGAAGATTTATATTGTAGACCCCGACAGAAGGAGAAAACATGACCCACTGTTTCAATCTCCAGGATTTCACACAGGCACGTTCGATTCACGTATAGGATGTTCCGATACCTGCATCCAGGATGGTAGAGGGAAGCACATCAAAATGTGCCTTTGTGAAGGCTCGTTTCAACTTTGGTATCGTTAAGTTGTAGAGATAATTAGCTGGTTGTGGGGAAGGTCTTGCCTCTGTGTCTCATCCTCACCCCTCCTGCCAAGCCCCATTTCTGATGGGCCACTTAAGATGGCATGCACCTTGCAAAATGGGCCATCTACAGTAATTTCAGCCACCTAATGGCGCAGTGGGGAAATGACTTGCCTAGCAAGCAAGAGGTTGCTGGTTTGAATCCCCACTGGCATGTTTCCCAGACTAGGGGAAACACCTATACCAGGCAGCAGTGAAATAGGAAGATGCTGAAAGGCATCATTTCATACTGTGTGGGAGGAGGCAGTGGTAAACCCCTCCTGTATCCGACCAAAGACAACCACAGGGCTCTGTATTCGCCAGGAGTCGACACCGACTCGATGGCACAACTTCACTTTTACGGTATTTTCACACTAGCAGTCCTGCTGGGATCCCTCAAAACCGAGTCTTAGTCCCACTGCAACCAAGGAGACAGAAACACTGAAGCCAGGACTTACGTGCCCATCGTAATCCAAGCCTTGTTTGATCATGTTAAACTTCCGGTTTTCTCTTGGGTCGTTGCCAATGCCAGCACTGTAGAGCCAGTTGCCATAATTGCTGCAGACGTCATAATCCACCTTCGAGGGAGGAGACGCACAGAGAAGGGAAGGTTTCAGAGTGTTGGGTTAGCTATGGAGTGCCAGGGGTGGGAAACCTGAGGCTCTCTACATGTCATTGGACTACAACTCCCATCATCCCCAGCCACAATAAATTATGGCTGGGGATGATGGGAATTGTAGTCTGACAATACCTGGGGAGCCTCCAGTTGGCCGCCCCTGGTCAGTGCAACTCATCTCTGAAGATGACCCCTTGGCACACATTCCATTGATTTCTGAGAGAGAGAGAGAGAGAGAGAGAGAGAGAGAGAGAGAGAGAGAGAGAGAGAGAGAGAGAGAGAGAGAGATGGGGGAGTGGGTGCATTGCAGTTAACTTCTCTTAATAGTACATGGTATGGAGTTAGGGATTTGCATGGAACTGGTATGGCCAGTTCAGTTAGAATTCGAACCAACCCAGCTGGTCTGGTTCCAGTTCTGGCCGAACCGGACCCGGACCAGTTCAACCGCAGAAGTGGGCCGAACTGGTTTGTCGACTGGTTCGGACTAATGCTTGTAAAGGGGAATCCGCTGAGGACTCCCCTTTACAAGCAAAGGGAGATTCCATGGGGCGTGGGGGGAGGGAGACAGGAACTTCCCTTCTTCCCGGTGGTGGTGGGCCAGTGGTGACAGGAGGGCAGTGGGGGCTCCTCTAAGCCCTCTGCCGGCCTCCCCAATAGCAGCCCAGGACGGCAGCTGTGGCCAGTTGGGGCCTCCGTGCAGTAACTGAAGAGAAAACTATATGCAAAGCAAGCAAAGCTCGGCTGCTCAGCTATACAGCTAGGGATGTACAAACCGGTTCAACTAGGCAGAATTCAAACTCGGGTGTTGGGGTATGTGCCCAAAGTTTGAACAGAGTTCGAACAGAACCAGTCTGAAGCGGTTTGGGGCAAGGCTAGTAAAGGGGAATCTGTTGAGGATTCCCCTTTACAAGCAAAAGCGGGTTCCCAAAAATGGTGGAGGGCAAGAGGGAAACCTACTTCCCTGGTGCCCGCACAATGATGGTGGTGGGGGCTCCTCTACCCACCCCCTGCCAGCCTCCCAAGAGCAGCCCAGGCTGGTGGCAACAGCAGCTTGGTTGAGGCCTCCGTGTGGTAACTGCGGGCCGTGCAGCAGGCCTCTGTGCTCGTGCAGAGGACATTCAGATAGGGAGCCCAGTGTTCTGGTGCCTAATTTGATCTTTAGCTTTTGCTAGCCATGTGGGGGGAAAGCCCTCTGCTTCAATCTTCCACTTAAGTTCCAAATGCCAGTTTCTGGGTTACAACCTAGCCACCTTTCCCTGGGTACCTGAATAAAATGCTTTGAAACCATGCCATTAAGGAACAGGCAACTTGAAAACACGATTAGTATATTTACCTGAATCCAAGACTAGTCTCCCCGCCCCCAGTTCTTTGATGTTAGAATTTGGGGGGGTCATTAAATTCAGGGTGCTCTTCCTTTGGGGTAAATATTATTAATTATTATTATTATTATTATTATTATTAACATTTATATCCCGCTCTTCCTCCAAGGAGCCCAGAGGGGTGTACTACATATTTAGATTTCTCCTCACAACAACCCTGTGAAGTAGGTTAGGCTGAGAGAGAAGTGACTGTCCCAGAGTCACCCAGCTAGTCTCATGGCTGACTGGGGATTTGAACTCGGGTCTCCCCGGTCCTAGTCCAGCACTCTAACCACTACACCATGCTGGCTCTATATTTAACCCATGTTTTTTAAAGGGGCCGTCTCAAACTTAGGGTCATCTTATATTCAGGTAAATACAGTAATTAGGAAAAGAAGTGGACTTTAAATCCCAGGTGTCTGTGACCATCAGGGGGCATTTGGGAAATAAAGTCCCCTTTTAAAGCCATCCTACCAGAAGGTATTCAAACCACTCAGCTCCCATCCGCCAATCCAAGCCCAGGTCCTTGGTCAGGAAACTGGCAACGTTCTGGCGCCCTCTGTTGGACATGAAGCCTGTTGCGGCCAGCTCACGCATATTGGCATCAACAAAGGGAACTCCAGTTCTTCCTTCTACAGGTGCAAGAAATCATAGAACCAAGTGGGATGCTGCCGCTTTTACTCCCTGGCTGCAAATGAAGGACCATTTTCGCACAAGAAATTGGCCCTAACACAGCTTGGGTTCACTGACCTTTCCAGGCGTCAAAGAGTTTGGAGTCCTTTTTCCAGGGTACATCTTTATCCTGGAGCCCTGTTTGGGTAGGCGGGAGGGGGTGCGGATAAATGGCAAGTTAGTAGCAGTAGCTTTTGGGCATGCTGGCAGGGGATGATGGGAGTTGTAGTCCAACAACTGGGGACCCAGGTTTGAGAGGCCTGCCATAAGAACGTCCAAGCCAGAGAAGTACATGCAACCAAGGAACCCTCCTGCTAGGTTTCCTGTGATGAAAGACCTTTGTCTTTCCCCAGACCCCTCCCCAAATGAACAGGAGCAAAGCCTGACCAATATTCGAGCCTGAAATGACTGTGCAGAGGGAAGCAGGCCTCTTCAGCTCACCTCTTAAAAAGAAAAGCCGCCTGCCATATTTCAGCGCCACAAATCGGAAGTAATCCCTCCACGCCAGTTCAAATAGCACCCTGGAAACAGACACACAGGAAGCTGCTTTCTACTGAGTCAGACCACTGATCCATCTAGCTCAGCACTGTCAACACTGACTGGCAGCGGTTCTCCAAGCAGGTGTATTTCCTAGCCCTACCTGGAGTTGCTGCTGGGGTTGAATGTGGGACCTTCTGCATGCAATGTGGATGCTCTGTCACTGAGTTGTGGCCCCATCCCTCACAACACCTCTCTGATAGATTCCTCCCCCTGACCTATTAGAACACTAGTGATCATTCCATTGCATCAGAGCAGCTCAGCCAATGGCTGCAGGAGAAGTGAAAGGAACAGCCAATTGGAGCCATTCTATACATGAATGAATGAATGAGAGCAATTCTCTCTTCCCATGTCTCACCCACCAGTCAGGTGCAAGGCAAGGTTCAAAAGCAAGCCATACTGATTGTGTCATACCAATAAGTACTCTGATTTGCTGTCCTCTCTTTCTCATATTTCCGGATCTGTTCATAAATATATCGCGGTGAGATGCAGCCAAGAGCCAACCTAGGAGAGCAAATCAGAACACCGTCAGGAAACAGGTGGAATGCTGTCATTTAGATGCTGAACCTGAACTCAGAACATCCATTTGTTGAACCTGATGTACACCCATCCCATACTAAGGGTCTGGAATGGGGAATGATAGCTGACTAGTTTACTTAAAAGTGCTACTCAGGAGCAAATCTAAAGGATCACTAAATTTCAATAGGACAGATCAGGAGTAATTTAGTTCCTTCTAGGTAATCCTGCGGCAGCGTCCACATTTACCGGTTTGCTTGTGGGCTAGATTCAAGGTGCTTGTCTCTTGACCTTTAAAGTTGTACATAAAGTCTATCTTTTGTTTTGTTCCTTTATTAAAGATCATGAGCCCTTTGGGGACAGGTAGCCATTTTATTTGTTTGTTTGTTTGTTTGTATCTATGTAAACCGCTTTAGGAACTTTTGTTGAAAAGCGGTATATAAATATTTGTCGTATTTGTACTTCGCTTGCAGCCAGGGTATCTGTCGGACTGCACCCGCCCATATGAACCTACGTAGGCCCCCTCTGTGTGGCACCTCAGGCCCTGCTCATGGTCTTGCCGCTGACAGAGAGAGTGAGGAAGAGAGACAGGGCTTTCTTGGTTGTGGCCCCCTCCCTTGGAACACCCTCCAGGGAGAGCTCTGCTATGCTCCCTCCCTCAGGGTCTTTAGGAAATTGTTAAGTGAGCCGTTTAAACATTTTAGCTGCAGCTTATATCTGGTGGATTAACGTTTTAACTTGTAGTTTTAATTTTATTTTTTTTTGACGGAGGCTTGTTTTTAGTTAGCTTCTGTTTTATTAGCTTGATATTATTTTTATAGTGTATTTGTTTTTACTGGTTTTGTTAGCCACCGCAAGCAGAAATATATTGGAGGAAGAGGGTATAAATATTTTTAATAAATAATAAATAGTCTCCTGCTAACTGAGCAAAGAGGTACCTTTTTAAAGTGAGCAGGGGGAGAGCAACTGGCCCTGTCCAACCCAAGCACAGCATCCCTCTAGGGGCTGTTGCTGGCGACTATCTTATATTTCTTTTTTAGATTGTGAGCTCTTTGGAGAGAGGGAGCCATTTTATTTTAATTCTATCTATCTCTTTGTAAACCACTTTGGGAACTTTTGTTGAAAAGTGGTATATAAATGTTTGTCATATTCATATTTGTATTAGTTTGGATGTAAGAAAATATACGACAAATACATATATTGTTTAAATCCCATTCAGTTCCAAAGCCATGCTTTCCCTTATGGCCATCTCACATTGCTGTGCATCATGCTTCTATGCAGAGAAGACCTTCCTGTGGGCTTCGTTTGGTACAGCATTGTCATGGATGGGGACAGTGACGTAACACTAGTGGAGAATTAGGCCGTTCTTGTCCAAAGCCAATGACATTCCAATGACATTCACAAGGAAGGTAGGAAGGAAGCTGAAAACTGTGTATTCAGTTGTTGTTGCTCAAGTTAGCACATGCAAGCAACTTACCATGGGGCAAACTTGGTTGAATAGTCCAGTCCAATCAATCCATTCCGTGTCTCCTTGTAAGAGGCAACCAGATTCTGAGCAAATAAAGAAATGTACCGAGACTTAATTGTGCATGCATGCCTCGCAGTTGGAAAGCGATGCCAGGCCAAACAGGAGGCCACGGCGTTGCTCTTATATCAGCCACCGCCGGGGTGTGTGTGTAGGGGATAGGACACACACGCACCCCCACAGCCATCTCCTCAGCCGCGCGGTGGCTGGAATTTAAATTTTTTTTTAAGGAGGTATAATCGGCTCAACGCCCTCCTGCAGACTGCACCTCGATGCGGCACATCGTCTGCTTACTGGTAAGAGTCGGCCCTGATCATGCCCTTATACAAAACTATGGTGCGGCCACACCTGGAGTACTGCGTACAATTCTGGTCACTACATCTAAAGGAGGACATTGTAGAACTGGAAAAGGTGCAGAAGAGGGCAAGCAAGATGATCAGGGGCCTACAGCACCTTCCTTATGAGGCAAAGCTACAACACCTGGGGCTATTTAGTTTAGAAAAAATGAGAACTGCGAGGAGACATGATAGAGGTCTATAAAATCATGCATGGTGTGGAGAAAGTGGATAGAGAGAAATTCTTCTCCCTCTCCCGTAACACTAGAACCAGGGGTCATCCCATGAAGTTGATTGCCGGGAAATCTAGGACCAACAAAAGGAAGCACTTTCCCACACAATGCATAATCCACTTGTGGAATTCTCTGCCACAAGATGTGGTGACAGCCAACAACCTGGATGGCTTTAGGAGGGGTTTGGATAAGTTCATGGAGGAGAGGTCTATCAATGGCTACTAGTCGGAGGGCTACAAGCCACCTCCAGCCTGAAAGGTAGGATGCCTCTGAGTACCAGTTGCAGGGGAGTAACAGCAGGAGAGAGGGCATGTCCTCAGCTCCTGCTTGTGGGCTTCCCAGCGACATCTGGTGGGCCAGTGTGTAAAATAGGATGCTGGACTAGAGGCACCTTGGGCATGATCCAGCAGGGCTGTTCTTACATTCTTATGACACAATTACCCAATTACCGTGTCCCAGAAGTAATGCTGCAGCCTCCTTAGGGCCTGGGTCTCTCCTCCACTGCAAGGGAAGGCGGAGCGAGGGTCCGTCAAAGGATCTGCCAAGGAAAAGGTAAGCCACATGCAAAGGTCAAAGCTCAGTTTCTGCATTGAAAACACCTTCCACGTTCTGCAATGGGAAACCCTTGATTATGCAAACAGAATATGCCATCTACATCATCAGTTTACTTGTGTGGAGACAGAAGATGGGAGTTGTAGTCCAACAACATCTGGGGACCCACATCTGACAACCCCTGGGTTCAGGAGTACAAGTCGAGAGCCCCAATGTCCAGGTTCAAAGCCCATCTCAGCAATGAACTTACTCAATGGACTTTGGCAAACCAGTCATTTTCTCATTCCTCTTGCTTTGCAAACTGCTTTGTGAGCTTTTTGTTGTTGAAAAGTGGTATATTTCTTAAATACAACATACTGCTTTTCAATATTTCAAATATGATTTTGAAAGCTCAGCACTGCCCCCTAATCCGTAATATGACAGTACCTGCCTGCACTGCAAGGTTGTTGGAAGGCTGACTGAAAAGGTACAGTATGTGAAGGATTTGAGTACTTAGGAGACATAACTACTACACAATATTAGGATGGGTTGAATGTCCCCTTTGAGTAGGGGACAGGGCTTCCTGGTCCTTCTGAGGGCCTGAAAACAAGTGAAGTGTTGTGCCTAAGGGAGCAGGAAGACCCAGGTTCTAATCTTGCCACTTCCTAAGTGGTCTCAGGCAGCCACAATCTCTCTCTGTTTCAGTGCCCCCATTTACAATAATCATGCTGGTCTACTTTTCAGGAGTGTTGTAGGAATTGCCAAGATATTGGAAAATGCTTTGAGCACTTAAGGTATTATGTACATGCATAATCATCATCATTATGGGCTTCAGACCCAGAATGTCCATTTTTAGAAACTAATCCCCACTTTCTTTTGACCTAATCAGTCTATGCAGAATTGTATAGATTCAACAAGCATCTGAAATCAGAAATTGCAAATGAAATTGCAAACCCTATACTTGAAATCTATCATAATCCCCCAAACGATCTGTTTTGGTTAAAATTTGGATGCTGAACTCCCAAATCTTATGGGTCCCAAAGCTCCTGGGCTCTGAATGAATTCACCTTTGGGGGGGGCAATAATTTATTTGATTTTTCCACAACATAAGACACACACATACACACACACACAAAAGTGGAGGGGGGGGTTCCATCACATCATTAGAGCAAGTATCAATTGCAATGCCAAAGTCTTGCCTGTAACTTAATCGTTCTACGATTAAGGAGGAGAGCTGGTCTTGTGGTAGCAAGCATGACTTGTCCCCATAGCTAAGAAGGGTCTGCCCTGGTTGCATATCAATGGGAGACTTGATGTGTGAGCACTGCAAGAGATTCCCCTCAGGGGATGAAGCCGCTCTGGGAAGAGCAGAAGGTTCCAAGTTCCCTCCCTGGCAGCATCTCCAAGAGAGGGCTGAGAGAGATTCCTGCCTGCAACCTTGGAGAAGCTGCAGCCAGTCTGTGTAGACAATACTGAGCTAGATAGACCAATGGTCTGACTCAGTATATGGCAGTTTCCTATGTTTCCTATGTTCCTATGTACCGCAGAGAAATCATACAAAAGTCAGCTCTAGTGCATTTTAAAAACATTTTTGTTACCATTCAAAAGCCTGATACAAATCCATTTTATCATATGTTTTTAGGTAAATAAGAAGAGGGTCCCACTCCCTTTTAAATGCTTCAAATTTATGTATTAAATTTATTTCTTAATAATGCCATTAGCTTTGCCATTTCTGCAAGCTCTAGCACTTTAAATATCCAATCTTCTTTACTCGGACAATCTATATCTTTCCATTTGTATGCAAATGTCAATATTGCTGCTGCTGTTAAACACATAAAAAGGATCCAGTATTTCCTAGGCAGTGAGCCATTATCGATGCCTAGTAATATTGTTTCTGGGCTCTTCGGGAAAGTCATTTTAAACACTTTCTTAAGCTCGTATATCAAATCCCAATAACCTTTAGATTTATTACAAGTCCACCATAAATGTATATAGGAACCTTCCTCTTTTTTACACTTCCAACATTTGTTTGACATGTTCTTGTATATTAAAGCCAACTTCTTAGGAGTCAGATGCCATCTATACATCATCTTAAGATTATTTTCCTTTAAATTAGAACAGGCAGTATATTTCATGTCTTCTGTCCATAGTTTTTCCCATTTCTCCAACTCAGTTATTTTTAACAGGGCTTCAACAATTCACCTTGTTGAAAATCTTGCTTTGAAATTAAAACACAAGTCAGCTGGGATGCAAAACAAGCAAACAAAAGATTCCTACCTGTCATTCCAAAATCTTCCAGGCTAGGAATTTGCCCTTCATCCACTCCTGGAGGCAACGGCTTCATCTGATCGGCCATCTTCAGTGGGGGACGGACCATAGCCTGGGACTCCACGGCTTTTCGAAACTGAGTATAGACATCAGGCAACCTGTACATATGACAGGGAGGTTGGAAAGGGAAAAGGCCACTCATTCCAAAATGGCAGGAGTAATTCTGTGCAGAAGGAAACTGGATCATAGCTAAAGTTACAGCAGCACACAGGATGATCCTACAGAGCTGCCTTCTCCTCAGGCCGTTGACCCAGCTGACCCAGCATGGTCTGTTCCCGATCAGCAGTAGCTCTGTAATGTCACAGGCAGGAGGGTCCTTCCCAACCATCTACCCGAGACCTTGTTTAGTGGGAAATGCCCTGGGTGCAGTCTGGAACCTTCTGCATGATGCAAACCACATGCTTTGCCACTGAGCTGTGCACCTTTCCCAAAAGCACAATGCAAAACAATCGCATGCAAGGTAGGAAAATAGTTGACCCCTCCAGGTGCCACCTCCCTCCTGAATCGCATCCCATTAGGAGGAGAAGTTGGCCTCTTTCTTTCCACCCTCTCCTGGTTTTCTTAATGCAAACAGGAGTTTCTTCTGAGATGAGAAAGGGCTGATCACCTGTCCAATTAAAGAATGACATGCATACCAAAAAAAAAAAATCAAATAATGATAGCTCTCCTGCAATTGAGTATAAAGACCCCAGGGAGCTGCCATGGAGCAATTCTTGGGTGTGAGACAACATTTGGCAAACAGGTCTCCTGAACCCTGAGGGGAGGAGCACGGTTTGGAGGAGCGGCAATAAGGAAGTGGAAAGGAATGGGTTAAGGACCCTCTTCACCTCACTGCTTCTGTGCTCCAAATCACCCACTCCCCACGCTGCTTTTATCTGGAAGAGGAGGCCACTGTGGCTGAGGATGGTGGGAGTTGTAGGGCTGGAGAGCCGTTCTTGTGGCAGCAAGCATGAATTGGCCATTTGCTAAACAGGGTTTGCCTTGGTTGGCATTTCAGTGGGCAACTACATGTGAGCACTGTCTGCTGTAAGGTATTCCCCTTAGGGGATAAGGCTATAGTTCAGCGGGAGAGCATGTGCTTGCATGCAGAAAGCCCCAGGCTGACTCCCTGGCGGCTTCTCCAGGTAGGGCTGAGAGAGACTCCTGCCGGCAGCCCTGGAGAAGTTGCTGCCTGTCTGTGAAGACAATGCCGAGTGAGATGGGCCAAAGGCCTGACTCAGTAGAAGGCAGCTTCCTGTGTTCCCAACAACATCTGGGAGTCAAGGTTGAGGACCTCTGTTGCACTCCAACCATGGGGGCAGGAGAGGTGCCAGTTCTGTCTTCCACCTCCGCCACCTGAATGGTTTGGGGGCATCCCCAGTGGCCACCTGGCCACCCAGCAACAGCAGAAGCAGAAGTAGGAGGACTTTCCTGGGCTGCCTGGAGGCCAGATCATGGCCAGCCCAGCTTCATGTGATTAGGGGGACCTTACCTGGCAATGGGTTTGAAGGGCAGGTCATCCCGGTGGTAGAGAGTTGATCCCCAGAAATTCTGGACCGCCACACCCTGTTCAGAGCACACCTGCAGCAGTGCCTTCTCCACATCCAGCTCTTCTTGCGTAGCCTGCACCAAACAGGAGCCAAAAGTAACGACTAAGACTTTCTCCCATCTCCATAGCACCTGCGTGCCTTATCTTAAGGCTATATGCATTTGCAAATCTATCAGCATGCTTGACCCCAGAAGCAATATGTGGAGTGCCTCAAACCCCTGCACTGAACCGACGAAGCTGCCTTATACTGAGTCAGACACTGGATGGACGACCACAAAGCAGTACAGGCGGCAGAGTGACAACGGTTCAAAACTAGCTATCACAGAACCAGACCCACCACACTAGCAAGAAATAACCACCACCACAACAACAACAAAGGCATGACAAGGTAGCAGGGATAATACACTGCAACATCTGCCAAAAATACAAGCTACCTGTAGCCAAAAATTGGAGGGACCATAAAATTGAAAAAGTGGTAGAGAATGAAGATGCAAAAATATTATGGGACTTCCAACTACAGACAGACAAACATCTGCCACACAATACACCAGGTATGACTGTAATCGAGAAGAAAGAAAAACAAGTCAAAATAATCGACATAGCAATACCAGGGGATAGCAGAACAGAAGAAGAAAAAATATAGAAAAAACAACAAAATAAAAGATCTACAGATTGAAATTGAAAGGCTGTGGCAGAAGAAGACCAAAATAATCCCAATATATTGGCGCCCTAGCTGCAATTCCAAAACAACTTGAAGAGCACCTCAAGAGCACCATAGGGGCCACAGAAATCACCATCAGCCAATTACAAAAAGCAACTTTACTGGGAACAGCCTATAATCTGTAACGATATTCTATAATAACAACAGGAACAATACTGATAATAAAATTCAGCCATCCCAGGTCCTTGGGAAGGACTCGATGTCTGGATAAAACAAACCAGTCAATAACACCTGTCTGACTGTGTAAACAAGAAACAATAATATGTAGTAGTAGTAGTAGTAGTAGCTGCTGCTGCTTATTTGTTAGCTGCCACATAACAAAGCCCTGGGGGGTTCACAACACAACATTTAAAAACACCCAGTAAAAACACATAATGCAAAAACATAATACAATACAAAACCTTTTTAAATCCTTTTTTTAAAACTCAAATTTTTAAAAGCCTGAGTAAACAGCAAGATCTTCACCTGGCATCTAAAAGAACAGAGTGACGACACCAGGCAAACCTCACTGGGGAGGCTATTCCATAGATGGGGTGCCACTGCCAAAGAGATGGCTTTCTGGGTGCCCTTGGAATTGCTCATAAGAACAGCCCTGCTGGATCAGGTCCATGGCCCATCTAGTCCAGCATCTTGTTGTTTCCCACAGTGCCCCACCAGATGCCTCTGGGGAGCCCACAGGCAAGAGGTGGAGACACGCTCTCTCTCCTGCTGTTGCTCCCCTGCAACTGGTATTGAGATCCTACCTTGGCTTTTCAGGATCATCCCCCAAACAGTCCATTCAGTACACCCTGAAACTTAAAACACTGATCTTCTGCTGGTAAGCTGTGACCCAGAACCAGGTCTCAGCTTGGCTTGTACACTGGAATATTTAATTCTGATGAATGTGAGGCAGGGAGAAGGCAGGAAACAACGATGTGATGAGGCTTTTTAAAAAAACCTTTTCTTCTTCGAGGTGGCTTTGCACAAAGCCTCCTGCAGGGGGAGCAGCCTTTTCTAGCTTGCACAAACTTAACTATTCCTTGCCATGCCTGACAATGAGTTTTTTAAACTAATTAAAAAACTCACTGGTGGGGGCTGAATGAGGAAAGGAAGAACAGAAAGAAACATAATCACAGACATATAAAAAAGAAATATAATCACAATAGGTTTAACATTAGCAGAGGAGAGAAAAGCAAATAAAAAGGAAATAGCAGCAATGCACCTTTGCACAAGAGCACCCAGAGAATTTTTTTTTAAAGGATAATTTCAAAAGCTGAGAGGAGATTAAGATACTGAAACATCAAATTGTTGAATGAACCCTCCACACTACACCACAGAAACAGCAGGACAGCCCTCCTAAAACAGGAAAATACAGCTTTTTCCCCCAGGCACATGCAACGTTGTAACACTAAAACGTAAACACAAAACCCGGAAGAAGGCATCCAATGTGCGAACGGCACCTTGCTGTCATCGCATGCACAATGGTGTCACAACACAGTTAGTACAGACACACACACTTAACAGCTGCACAGTGAAATAATTATAACGTATAATCTGGAAAGCGCCCAGGACAAACGCAGCTGCTCTGGTGAGCTTTACCGAAGCTTGTAGACGAACAAGAGCGTCTCCTCACCTCTTCATGAAAGGCCACGGCAGCCACCGAGCCGAGCTGGGCGATAAGGTCGTGGACCACCTCCTCTGGTCTCCCTTTCCGCACCACCAAATTGCTGCGAACGGATCCAAGGAAAGGTGATTCAGCTCAACGTGGTGAACTTAGGGCTATCGGCCTGGCAGCAGTGTCAAGCGGCACAGCCCTACTTCCTTGCACGCTTTTACCCTCCCATGGAAGAACACCCTGACACCTCAGGGGCAAAAATACTTGTGTCAGGGATGTTGCTGGTTAACAGGCCAGGGTGTCTGGAAGGGGCTTCCTTAATGGGAGCTCATGGCTGGGAGATATGGAGAGATCTCTCTTGAATCCTGCCCCCACTCACTTAAGGGGGGAGGCTGATGCAGTTAGAGGCCGTGAAGAGACGGTGGCTAGCAGGGGCTGCACCCCAGTGGAGTGGGGACGGGCTACACCATGCAGAAGGTCTCAGATTGTATTTATTTGTTTTATGTATTGTTAAATTGGTATACCGCCTTTCATTAAAACAATCCCAAGGCAGTTCACACAAAAGTTAAAAACGAGACTATAAAAATGACACAATTAAAATATTTCGCTAAAAATAGGAAAACAAATCTGACTAAAAGGATTTAAAATACAAGCATAAAACCATACAAAATACAAAGAAGCAGCAGTAGAGACAATCATATAAAAACCTGGGTAAAAAAGCCAAGATTTCACACGCGTTCAAAAAATTGTGAAGGAGACTGAGGAGCGAATAGCCACCGGCAGAGCATTCCAGAGTCTGGGGGCAGCTACAGAGAAGGCCCTGTCCTGCGTACACGACAACGGAGCCTCCCTCATTGTCACACTCCCTGGCATTGAGGAGAACTGGTCCTGCAGTAGCAAGCGGGAATTGTCCCCTTTACTAAGGACCAAAAGTCTGGTCTTGAGACTCCTTTACTAAGTGACTCCTCTCCGGCCTTCAGACTCCTTTACTAAGGACCAAGAGCCTGCTGCTTATTATGTAACAGGGAGAGGGACCCAAAGACACCTTAGGGTGCAAGGGGGTCTCTCTCTCTCTCTCTCTGTGCATCTGATGCCACAGATCTTCTGCCTTGTTGGAATACATCTCCTGTTTGCTTACACATGCTTCTTCTCTGCTTGCATATTTGTAAATGAAGCAAATAGTACTAGAACTCCGCAAGGTCTCAGCTTTGTCTCCTCCAAACTTAGGGAGCCTGTCCCTGGAACCTCCCACCACTTGAGGAAGTGAGGAGTTGTGCAACAGTATGCTGGTTGCACAGTCCATGCAGCTCTACCTGACAAATGGCCAGCTTGCAGTAATGCAGCTCTCATTAATAATTCATAATTTCATTAATTAATTAATTAATTAATTAATGCTGGGGCAGGGCAGGATGGGAGAGAAAGGAGCAAGCAGAGCCCCAGGAAGGAAAGGCAGCTGTGCCTCCTTTGCCCCATCCTCACCCCACAAGTTAGGACAAGCTGTTTCTGCTGGGAAAGGAATTTATTTATCTCTTTAACTTATTTTTTACGGCCCAAAACTTACTTCTCTGGGCAGGACAGATTCTTCAAACATGCCTGGGGAAGGGATGCATAACCACCTCTCAAACAGGGTCACCAACTGTTTTACTGTGCCTAAAAGGGCTGCTGAATCTGCAGATTTTGGCCGGGGACGATGTTTATTTCCATGCCATGAAAATTTTCACCCGTTGATTTCTGCTGATCCAGCTGCTGTTAAAAGCACAGCAGCCAGTCAGGCCATCTTTTTCCTGGTCAGCTGGCAACTCTACTAGACACAGGATTCAGTCGTCTAAGCTTAGCAATTCTGGAATGGCCAAAACCTCCCTGTGGCAAAAGCAGGTTGGCCAGCATAACAACACGGCGTTCAAAACTTGCATTTGGCGGTTGGCAAACCCACCTGCCCTTGTTCTTAAGCGTCTCCCGCAGGTCTTCCACACTTTCTAACAGAAACTTGAGGCGATGGGGCCCCGTCTTGGGGAAATTGTAGCAATGGGTTCCTCTGTAGTGTCGTGGATCAAAGCAGTACAGAGGGATAACATGATCTGCATGGTTGTGGGCCCACTGGAGCACCTGTTGGGAACAAGACCATCCGCCTCAGAAACAACAACAGTGATTCTTAAGCCAGGACACAGCATGCAGAGGCTGTACGAAACCCAGAAATAGCACCATCCCTTGTGGTCTGGTAGGGCACATAATCTTTCTGATCAGCAAACACAGTGTCTAAATGTATTTCATGTACAGATGTATTTCAGTAAGAAGCACACTGTGGTTAAGTCTGTTTCCACTGCAGAGAGTCAGAGCTACTTTTGCTTGAGCATAGCAAGGAGCCTGCTGTGGTTATTCTCCAGGGAGGGAAATGCACTCTGCACATGGCTAAAGGTACTTCTGATGCCATTCAGACAACACAGGGCAGGGGGAGAAACAAGGCAGATGCATTTATTGAAATGACACACTTTAGGCAAGGGAAGCCTTCCTTGGCATAGAAATGCCAAGGAAGGGGTAACAGCTTCATCCTCTGAATTTCCCCCTTATGACAAGGCCTGCCAGAAAACAATAAAAATGGCATCCCTATTTAGGAATCCTACTTAGAATCTCTAGCCCCAGGCTCAAACTGACATAGTTCCAGTGGGGATCCAAACTGGCAATCTTCTGTTTGTTAGTTGAGCAGAGAAGAGCTGGTCTTGTGGTAGCAAGCATGACTTGTCCCCTTAGCTAAGCAGGCTCTGCCCTGGTTGTATATGAATGGGAGACTTGAGGTGTGAGCACTGGAAGATATTCCCCTCAGGGGATGGAGCCACTCTGGGAAAAGCATCTAGGTTCCAGGCTCCCTCCCTGGCAGCATCTCCAAGATAGGGCTGAGAGAGATTCCTGCCTGCAACCTTGGAGAAGCCCCTGCCAGTCTGTGTAGACAATACTGAGCGAGATGGACCAAGGGTCTGACTCCGTATATGGCAGCTTCCTATGTTCCATTTCCTGCTGTGCCATTAGGTCACCTTAAGTGGCACAGCAGGGAAACGTCAGTTTGACTAACAAGCAGAAGTGTGCCGAATCCCTGCTGGTACTATATTGGGCAGCAGGGATATAGGAAGACGCTGAAAGGCACCATATCATACTGCGCGGGGGAAGCAATGGCAAAACCCCTCCTGTATTCTACCAAAGAAAACTACAGGGATGGGGACTTTTACCTTTAGTCCACTATAATCTGTGGACCCAAGGCTGAAGAATCCCTTTAGCTCTTAATATGTCTGGCTTCCGTGCCTTCAGCAACAGCCGCCTGAGACCCATACATTAAACCGGGGAAGCTCCCCTTCCTCGCCCGGCAGTCCATTCATAAAGAAAGCCTGGATGTCAGTTTCAAAAGACGGCCGCTCGTATTGGCCGTTCTCTTGCTAGAGGCCCGCCCTCTCCCCGCAGGGTTTGATAACTCGGTGCCCTTACGTCACAATCACTTCAAAGCCTGCACGTGCGTAGGGGCGGGGCAGCTGGAAGCAAGTTACATAAAGCTCCTGGGAAGAGTGCGGGTGACCTAAAATGGGGCTGAGAAAAGCCCCATAGAAGCCCCTTAAGCAAGGGGTTCTTTTCCAGGATTGGCCTCCGTCTCCAGGCGACCCCGAAAGCCATTCTGGCAGACGGCTGTAAGGACTTATTTGACAAACAGGGAAGCGCGGGGAGGAAGCTCTCCCGAAACCGAGCGGGCCAGCTGCATTTGTTCATCCAAGAAGTGGGCAAAAGCTGTCATTGAAGCTGACTCGGCGCGCGCGCGACTCGCACACGGACCCCTGGCCCACCACGACGCCAGTCTGCGCACCACTCGGCTGGTTTGACACCGGTCTGGCGTGGATCCGCTTCGGATCCCGCGTGGTGGTTGTCGCCCTGGGCGCACGCTCCCTTTTGGCTCCGCTGGCCGGCTGTACCTGGTGGTCGTGAAAGCGCAGGTCGTTCCGAAGCAGGCAGAGGACAGAGCGCAGCGGCGAGCGCTCCATCCCGGCGGCTGAGCGGCTCCTGCCCAGCCCAGCCCCGCGGAGGGTGATGCGTACGAGGGCTGGGCCCGAGGAGGAGGAGGAGGAGGAGCCGCGCTCCTCCTTCGGCGGGGCCTTTTTCTCTCCGGAAGAGGCGCGTCTCCGCGGACGGACAAGCCGCCGCAGGCCTGAGCGGATGGAGGAGCATTCTCTTTCGCCCTGAAATCAGTGAGACAGACTTACTCCCGAGGAGACGCGCGTGTCCCCGCTGCGCCGCCATTAGGTGGCTCATAGTGCTGTTAGCACTGCAGAAGTGAACAGGTCCCTCCACCACCGCGCAATCCTAGCCCAGGCACGTCTGCTTGCAAGTCCGTCCGGTGTCTCCTGTTGGACTTACTCCCAGCTTGGGAAGCCAGGGCGCCGAGGGGGGCAGCCAGCCTCCCTCGCTCTCACGCTTGTTTCCCAGGAACTGGGCCGCGGCGTCAGCAGGACTTGTTCCTACCGGAGGAGCTTCTCCGCCGAGCTCCGACTTACTTCAGTCGGACCTTTTCCTGGTCAGATTCCGGTTGGACTTTCTACTTTCCTGTGTGAGGGAGTCCAACTTGAATATGGTCATACCTTTTCTATATGTCCCTCCCCTCCCGAGATGATCGGAACATAGGAAGCTGCCTTGTACCGAGTCAGAACATTGGTCCATCTAGCTCGGTAATGTCTACACAGACTGGCAGCAGCTTCTCCAAGGCTGCAGACAGGAATCGCTCTCGGCCCTATCTTGGAGATGCTGCCAAGAAGGGAACCTGGGACCTTCTGCATGCAAGCATGAAGATGCTCTTCGCAGAGCTGCCCCATCCCCATATATCTTACAGCAGGGGCGTAACTGTGATAGGGCAAGGGGAGACAGTTGTCTGGGGGCCCACTGCCTTGGGGGGCCCCCAGAGGCAAGTCACATGACTGACTCCCCCACCACGCACCCGCCCGGGCTTCCTTCAGTTGTAGTCATCCTCCGAAATGGATGTGAGTGTTAAGACCTGGAGCTACCAGAACAGCATGTCTTTCTCTAGTACCATTAAATGACTTGCATCGTCCACAATTTACAAAACCTTTTAATCTTCTCTCTGGGCCCACTCCAACCTTGCTACGCCCCTGTCTCACAGTGCTCACACATGTAGTCTCCCATCCAAATGCCAACCAGGGCAGACCCTGCTTGCTACCACATGTCCTGGTCTGCAGTGACTGGCAGCAGCTCTCCAAGGCTCCAAGCAGGAGTCTCTCCCAGCCCTACCCGGAGATGCTGCCAAGGATGGAACCTGGGATCTTTTTGCGTGCAGAATGGATGCTCTTCCCCTGAGCTACAGCCCCACTTGTCCCGGTCTGCAGTGCGAACAGTTCTATAATGGGGCCCCTGCCTGCAGGGCCAAGCTACTGCTGTCCCTAACTGGTAAATGAGAACATGGGGTGGGGGGGAGTACCCATGTGAGCCATTGTTTGGCACACCCAAGAGCAGGCCAAAATAAAAGCCTTCATTGTGTCACTCTGGGCTCCCAAGGCCAATCTGAATGAATTTAGCCAGAGTCTGGAGTTGTTAGTGAGACACCACATTGCACATGTTCATTACAGAAACAATAGGAGGGAGAGCCGGGGTTTCCAGGGGGCCCTTGGCAACGGCCTCGATCCTGCAGAATTTGCCAAAGTTCTAATAGTGTGGAATGCTCCTCTCTGACATCAGCTCCAAAGGTTTGCCTGGGCTTCCAGGAAATGGCCTCCCTCACACTTCTAAGTGGGCCTCGGGCAGAGATGCGACAGGTGGGCTTCCTCTGAGGTGGGTGAGATGCGGAATGTGTCTGTGCCAGGAGTGACTGGTGCAGAGATGTGTAACCTAACACACACACGGAAAGGCTTGAGGAAGAGGTAGAATCCCGCAGAGACACAGCAGCCAGCCTCCAATGCCGGTGGAGAATTCATTGGGAGCTCTGACTGCAGTTGCCACCGGCTCAGTTGGTGGCAACTCAAAACTGGGCCTTTTCTAGGGTGGCCCCTGGACTTTGGAATGCACTTCGAAACAAAATTAGAGAGACTCCCCTTCTCTAGAGGTTTTTAAGGAAAATCTGAAAACATGCTTGTCTAATTGTTCCTGCCCCTGCTAACTTGGCAAAGAGGCACCTTTTAACGTGGTGATTCTCTTTATTTAGCAGGAGGAGAGTAACTGGCCCTCTCCACCTCCAGCACAGTACCCTCAGTGACTGTTGCTGGTGTCTATCTTGTTTTTAGAATGTGAGCCCTTTGGGGACAGGGAGCCATCTTATTTATTGATTATTTCTCTGTGTAAACTGCCCTGAGCCATTTTTGGAAGGGCGGTATAGAAATCAAATAAATAAATCAATAAAATAATCAGACTTTTAATGTATAGTTTTTAAGTTTTAGAGCTTCTGCCTTGTGTGCAGAAGGTCCCAGCTTCAATCCCTGGCAGCATCTCCAGGTAGGGCTGGGAAAGGCTCTCTAAAGCCTCAAGGAGCTGCTGCCGGTCAGTGTAGGCAATATTCTATTTATTTTTAATGCAGACTGCCCCAAACCTCTGTCTCTGGGTGGTTTACAACAACATACAGGAAGTTAAGACAAAAATGGAAACCTTAAAACCATTTAAAACCACGGAGGTTAAAAAGCTTGGGTGGAAAAATGAGTCTTTAAGGACTTTTAAAAAGTTGTCGGTGATGGGAAGGCTGAGGTTTCAGCCGGGTCATGGACTCAGGGTCTGACTCAGCACGACAGGGAAGCTTTCTGCCCTGTTATGCTCCTGCTGTCTGAATGGGAACTGGGAGTGAAAGTGGCGAACTCCACGACCGGTATTAGATTGGCCTAGAATAACTTCTAGGCCGGGTTATTGGCCTCCGCGACCTGTACAATGCCCAGAAGGCCAGCATTGGCCTCCGTGACCAGTATTAGATTGGCCTACAATAACCCTGTGATGTAGTCTGCTGTTACGTGCTGAACCCATTTCTGTGCATGTGCACACAAGATGCTCATACAGCAGGGATCAACTGAGAGCCAAAATCACAGCAGAAGACAGCAGGCATGTCCTCTCGTTCTGCGGCTTGAGAGGTACAGGCACTCCCTGAATTACAAACACCTGGCTTACAAACGACCCACACAAACAAAGCTCCAGCACATATGACATTATTCAAGTCCCGACTTACAAATGCCCATCTGCCCATGCAAAGAAATCATCCCTTAGGAACTATGTGTGTTCCAACGAACATCCAACATACAAACGAACTTTTGAGGGCTCCCTATATATAGCAGGGGTTCCCCAGGCTGGGTCCCCAGATGATGTTGGACTACAGATCCCATCATCCTCAGCCACAATGGCCAAAGGTGTAACATTTCGTCCAGCAATGGGAGGTGTAACATTTAGTCCAGCAACTGGGCTAGAGAGCTGGTCTTGCCTATGGGGATGGGGCCGCTCTGGGAAGAGCACCTGCCTCCTTGGAGGAAGAGCGGGATATACAAATGTAGAAAATAAAATAGTCCGGAAACTGCCGTTGGTCCAGAATGCGGTCTCCAGGTTGGTCTCTGGGTCATCTTGGAGAGACCATATTACTCTTATATTAAAAGAGCTACACTGGCTACCAGTAGGTTTCTGGGCAAAATAGAAGGTGCTGGTTATAACCTATAAAGTGGATGTCTTCTTCATTATGAACTCCATCGCCCATTGAGATCATCCAGAGACTGTTCTTCTGCAGTGACATAGGAAACTGCCTTATACTGAGTCAAACCATTGCTCTATCTAGCTCAGTATTGTCTTCACAGACTGGCAGCGGCTTCTCCAAGGTTGTGCAGGCAGGAATCTCTCTCAGCCCTATTGTGGAGATGCTGCCAGGGAGGGAACTTGGAACCTTCTGCTCTTCCCAGAGCAGCTTCATCCCCTGAGGGGAATATCTTGCAGTGCTCACACATCAAGTCTCCCATTCAGATGCAACCAGGGCAGACTATGCTTAGCTATGGAGACAAGTCATGTTTGCTACCACAAGACCAGCTCTCCTCTCCTAATGAATTTTTCCCTTTGGAACAGAGGCACATAGGAAGCTGCCATATACTGAGTCAGACCCTTGGTCCATCTCGCCCAGTATTGTCTTCACAGACTGGCAGCAGCTCCTCCAAGGTTGCAGGCGGGAATCTCTCTCAGCCCTATCTTGGAGATGCTGCCAGGGAGGGAACTTGGAACCTAGATGCTCTTCCCAGAGCGGCTCCATCCCCTGAGGGTCCCCTGTCCCAAAAGAACTCACAATCTAAACATAAGGCAGACACCAGCAAGAAACATAGGGACATAGGAAGCTACCACATACTGAGTCAGAACTTAGCTCCATCTAGCTCAGGATTGTCTACAAGAATTCTCAGTGTTGGGTCTCCAGATGTTATTGGACTTCAGTTCCCATCATCACCAACCAAAGGTACTGGGGCTGGGGATTATGGGAGTTTAAGTCCAATAACATCTGGGGACTCAGCGTTGAGAATCCCTGCTGGTCTTCACAGACTGGCAGTGGCTTCTCCAAAGCTGCAGGCAGGAATCTCTCTCAGCCCTATCTTGGGAGATGCTGCCAGGGAGGGAACTTGGAACCTTCTTCTCTTCCCAGAGCAGCTCCATCCCCTGAGGGGAATCTCTTCCAGTGCTCACACTTCTAGTCTCCCATTCACATGCAACCAGGGCAGAGCCTGCTTAGCTAAGGGGACAAGTCATGCTTGCTACCACAAGACCAGCTCTCCTCCACCAGCTTGTCTGGTGACTACACTCTGTTGCTGCCCTGAGACTCTGGAATGCACTCCCTGCTGAAATGAGAGCCACTCCATCTCTGATAACCTTTTAAAAGTCTTTAAAGACACATCTGTTCACCGAAACTTTTAAATAGACTTGTGGTTTTAAATTATCTTAAGGTTTTAATTCCTGTTTTAATTTGTTTTGTTGATGTAAGCCTCCCCAGAGATGGAAGTTTGGGGCAGTGTACAAACATAATAAACAAATATCAAATCAACTAAATATATATATATATATATATATATATATATATATATATATCTGTAATTAAATCTTAGATCTTGTTCTCTTGAGTTTTCTGTGGGTCTGTGCTGTACAAAATGCCACGGAATGGGTTTAGGCAATTTTTAAAAAAAATTACTCATATTTCCGCTATCCCTGTGGATTTACTAGGCTTCCTCTTTGCAACAGAGCTATTTTTAAATTTTCTACACTATTCCTATTGTCCACCAGGGAGATAATCATCTTATCTTGGAAGGCTGGCTTGTTACGCTCACTTTTCACTTCTAGCTTGGTCTGGCAGTAGATTCAGTAATGACTGTTACAATAAAAGATCTTGATTGGGCAAAGGGACTTTTTGTTTTGGGTTTGTAGGACTGTGCTGTAAATAAGGGCCTTTTCACTCTCACTATTGTTCACATGAGTAGTAGTTCTCGTCTACACAAACATAAAGCCATTAACAGTCTGGGACTGAATTACCTTAAAGACCACCTCGTCCCATGTTACAGGGTGGGTGCGTGGTGAAAGCAACTGCAACGCAATACTAATCACACACACAAACACAATACACACCTCTTGTACTGTTGGGGGTGGGTGGGACAATATGGAGTTGAGACTTCCAAAGTTTGGAATGAAGTCTCTGGAGAAATTCATAACCCCAAAGAAGCTACAGAGAGCACTCTGAGTCTCTGGAATAGAGCTAGCTAGTGTGGTGTAGTGGTTAAGAGTGTTGGACCGGGGTAGACCTGAGTTCAAATCCCCATTCAGCCATGAAACTCACAGGGTGACTCTGGGCCAGTCGCTTCTCTCTCAACCTAACCTACTTCACAGGATTGTTGAGAGGATAAACATAGCCATGTACAGGGTAGTGAGCGGGGTGAGGGAGGGGATCCTAATGGAAATAAATAAAAACCAGCAGCTAGGCAAAAGTAATGAATGAAGCCAGGCTCCTTGGAGGAAGTGTGGGATATAAATTAAAAATAAAATAAAAATACTTCCAGAAGACCCTCTACCCTTTACCTGTTGGGCTGTCTACCCTGCTTCCCAAGGGTTATCTTGAAGAACCAGTCCACATCTTAAGTTCAGCTAGTAGTAGGGAGGTCCTACTCTTTGGACTATCGATATGGTTGATGAGGAGCAAGGACAGAGCCTTTTTGGTGGTGGCGCCAGACAGGGCCTCCTTGATGTTGACTTTTCCTCTCTGAGGAGACCCAGCAGGCTTCCTCTCGTCCTGCTTTCAGGTGGGCCATAAAACTCATTTCATTCCCAGGCATTTGCTGGATGGTTTATTCCAGTGTTCCAACTGCTTGTATGCATGTCTGCTGTTTTGGCTGCTTCTCTGTTTTATATGGATTTTGAAGTCTCCTTGAATGCACTTGTCAAAAAACAGGGTGGTGAGCGGGGTGAGGGAGGGGATCCTAATGGAAATAAATAAAAACCAGCAGCTAGGCAAAAGTAATGAATGAAGCCGGCAATCTCAGATTTGGTCGGCAGCAATTTCTGGATTCAGCAGCGGGCAGAAAAGCTCTGTGGTCTCAGAAATATCTACCGTCCACCAAAATATCTCATTGTCTCTGTCCACGGGATCACATCCACAAAGGAGCACCCGGGCAAAGGACCCTTGAAGCCCCACCCCAGGGCCAGAAGAGGGGCCTCCACAGGGCCTTCCCCTGCTTTATGCCCCCTTGCACAGGCCCAAGACAGGAGGAAGCTTTTGTCAGCAGTGCAAATGCTTAAATGATGGGCTGTGCCAAACTCGCCTCCCTTGTCTTGCGGTTTGCAATGGAGGAGGAGTGTCCAAAGAGTCCTTTGCCCCATCCTGTGGGGATGAGTCAGTGGGTGGAGCCTTCTGCTTGCTCTGTGATCAATACAGCTATATCTGATCAGTATTGGGTGAAAAATCATTCACCTAATGGTTTGGGGGTTTGCCACAAGAACACAAACCCATGCATGGATTTGTCTACTGGTAGCAAAACCAGGACTGACCTATGACATTTTGCTGCACACCACATTCCCTCCCTTCCCACCCCCTTTTCTACACACACACACACACACACACACACACACCACTGTAAAACATTTCCTTCCTTCTTTTAGGGAAAAGACAACTGCGGGGAGACATGATAGAGGTCAATAAAATCTTGCATGGTGTGGAGAAAGTGGCTAGAGAGAAATTCTTCTCCCTCTCCCGTAACACTAGAACCAGGGGTCATCCCATGAAACTGATTGCCAGGAAATCTAGGACCAGCAAACAGAAGTACTTTTGCACACAATGCATAATCAACTTGTGGAACTCTGCCATGAGATGTGGTGAAAGCCAACAACCTGGATGACTTTAAGCAGGGTTTGGATAACTTCACAGAGGAGAGGTCTATCATCGGCTACTAGTCGGAGGGCTACAGGCTACCTCCAGCTTGAAAGGCAGGATGCCTCTGAGTACCAGTTGCAGGGGAGTAACAGCAGGAGAGAGGGCATCCTATTTTCACTGTGTGAAATAGGATGCTGGACTAGATGGGCCTTGGGCCTGATCCAGCAGGGCTTTCCTCCCTCCCTCCCTCCCTCCCTTCCTTCTCTGTTAGGAAGAGAAGAGAAAAAGTGCATGGTGCCAGGTTTGCCTTCCCTGCAGACCACCCATGGCAGGCAGATGTTAAATGGTCTGCAATGCTGTCCCTGAGAACTAGCCCACAATTTGCCTGAAGTGCCCACTTCACCCTGCACCATGGTTGGGCCAGCCCGGAGCAAAAATTATCCATGGGGCTTGTGTGCATGCTGCAGTATTAGCAAACAGCCACTAGGTGGTGATGCAGGATGCCTAGTGTAATTTCCGAGCTCCAAGTTCTTTCCCCGGGCAACATTTGATAGCAGGATGATAAACACATTATTCTTTTTGTGGTCAATCTTTTGGTTTTCAAGGATTTAAAATCCTACATTTAATTCGACATTTAAAATGTAGAATTGCACCCCACCCCCAGCATTGCAGCCACACTGGGCAACATCCAGACAGGCTAGTCACGACTAAGCGCCATGGAAATCAATGAGACAAGCTAGGCACCCCAAAGGTAAGCCTCATGAATCTCCATGGCACTTAGGCATGACTAATGTAGCCTGAACGGTGCCCATGGACTGCATCTTGAGGACTGTGGCCCTGGAAAGCACACCTGCCCCCAAGTTCTACTGGGCTTGCTTCCTACAGCACAGAAGTGGCAGCAGGGGCCTGGTCTAGCAAGTCACAGGTGGGGGGATGTGATGGCGGGGGAGAGGGAGAGGGCGGGATGCCCCTGCTCCATTGCTGTCAGAGCAAACCGCTTCCTGGTCGTGGCGATGCCAAGGAGAGCTCCAGCCGAGTCGTTTCTCTCTCCTCCACCACCATCTCTAAGACAAAGGCCCACAATTCTGGGCTGGCGTTAGTAGCCACACCAAACCCGGGGGTTGCCAGGAGGACCCTAGCCCTCCACTTTCACTTTCACTTTTGCTTCTGAAATCTTGGCTTTTTACCCAGGCTTTTACACGACCATTGCTATGCTGCTTCTATGTGTTTTTATTCTTGTGTCTATGTGTTTTTATGCTTGTATTTTATAGTTTTTAAATTAGATTTTTTTATATTTTTAGCTTAATATTTTAATTGTCGTGGTTAGACAATTACGGCGGCTAGAATAGTATATGCGCAGAAATGGAAGAACAATGAAATGCCCTCAAAAGAAGATTGGCTGATAAAAACTTTGGAATGTGCTGAGATGGCAAAACTTACAGTACTGATAAGGGATGAAAACCTGGAATGTTTTAAAGAAGATTGGAAACCATTCTTACTATACTTAAAGAACTATTTTTCTAATATTGATTTTTCAGCAGGGTTTGAAATTTAGTAATAATAGCAGGTTGAGTAGAGTAAAATCGAGTTTGCAAGGTATAGGATATATGTTTTGAATTACTATAGCAATGGTTGAATTGTATAATTAGTGATTCGCACAGATTGGCGAGCGGGAAGTCAACATTTAATTGGATGTAATGAGATTGTTATATTGTAAAAACCAATAAAAATTTTAAAAGCAAAATATTTTAATTGTCATTTTTACTGTATGTTTTTAACTTTTGTAAACCGCCTTGGGGTGGTTTTTAATGAAAGGCGGTATAGAAATTCAACAATAAAATAAAATAACTATAATAGGGCAAGGGGAGACAGTTGTCTGGGGGCCCACTGCCTTGGGGGAGCCCCCCCGAGGCAGGTCACATGACTGACTCCCCCAGCCGCACACCCGCCCGGGCTTCCTTCAGCTGTATTCATCCTCCGAAATGGATGGGAGTGTGAAGACCTGGAGCTACCAGAACAGCACGTCTTTCTCTAGGACCGTTAAGTGACTTGCATCGTCCACAGCCCCTGCCTGGCCATATGCTGCTGAGATGCTCTGGACACCTCTGAGCTATTTGGACACCAGTGGCGGCCCAAGAACCCCCAGGCTCCCCCTCAGCCTGGAAGTTGGGGCGGGGAGGGGGACACCACGCCACTGCTCCACTTCTCCAGCTCTGGATTTGGGAGGAAGCCTGAGGCTCACCACGCTTGCCAAAGACCAGCGCCCCCCTTGTGCCGGTGAGTGAAACTGAGGAAGCCTCTACTCAGGGCCAGCCCTAAGCTGGGGGGGTGCCCTAGGTGAAGTTTGATTTGGCACCCCCAGCCAAGAAGTAGAGAGCTGGTCTTGTGGTAGCAAGCATGACTTGCCCCCTTAGCTAAGCAGGGTCTGCCCTGGTTGCATCTGAATGGGAGACTTGATGTGTGAGCACTGCAAGATATTCCCCTCAGGGGATGAAGCCGCTCTGGGAAGATCACCTTTAAGTCGAGTCGTGGTCTGGCCCAGCTTCTGTTCACAGTTTGCATGGTAGAGGGGGAAAGTTGGTGGAGCCCAGAGCTTGCCGCCACCCACCCTTCTTCCTCCTCCATGGCCACCCTGCGGGCCTCAGGGCCAGACAACCCCTGTCTCCCTGAGAGGCGGCGTGAAGAGCGCTGCAAGGAGCTCCATTCCGCAACCATAGGAACAAAGGCAGCTGCCATATACTGAGCCAGACCCTTGGTCCATCTAGCTCAGTGTTGTCTACACAGACTGGCAGCGGCTTCTCCAAGGTTGCAGGCAGGAATCCCTCTCTCATCCCTGTCTTGAAGATGCTGCCAGGGAGGGAACTTGGAACCCAGATGCTCTTCCCAGAGCGGCTCCATCCCCTGAGGGGAATAGCGTACAGTGCTGACACTTCTAGTCTCCCATTCAAATGCATAGCAGGGCAGACCCTGCTTAGCTAAGGGGACAAGTCATGCTTGCTAACCACAAGACCAGCTCTCCTCTCCAGCCAGGCCCGGCCACCGACTAGCCAACCATCAGGCACACCATTTTCTGTTTTGGGTTCAAGCCATGCGCTTGAGAAACAGGGAGGGAGGCTCCTGCCTGAGCAGACCCAGCAAGAACGGAATGGAGGGAGGGAGGCAGGCAGCAGGCAAAGGCAGGAGGCCAGAGAGCAGCTAGGAGGAGGTGAGCCCTGTCCGCTCAGCTTCTGCCCATGGAGCACTGGCGTCCCCTTCCGGTGCCCTAGGCAACTAGTAGGTGGGCAGGCCCCTGCCAGCACTTAACAGGACCTGCAGCACCGGAGGAGGATGGAGGAGAGGCCACCTTCTCAGTTTGTCTGGGTGTGCTGGGAGGACAGCTGGTCTTGTGGGAGCAAGCATGAGTTGTCCCCTTTGTTAAGCAGGGTCTGCCCTGATTTGCATTTGAATGGGAGACCATGTGAGCACTGTAACTGGTATCCCCTGCTAACTGGGCAAAGAGGCACCTTTTACCATGGTGATTCTCTTTATTTAGCAGGGGGAGAGTAACTGGCCCTATCTACCCCCAGCACAGGACCTCCAGTGACTGTTGCTGGTGTCTATCTTGTGTGTTTTTTAGAATGTGAGCCCTTTAGGGACAGGGAGCCATCTTATTTATTTATTATTTCTCTGTGTAAACCGCCCTGAGCCATTTTTGGAAGGGCGGTATAGAAATTGAATTATTATGATTATGATTATGATTATGATTATGATTATGATTATGATTATGATTATTAATGAAAAAGGTTGTAGAAAATGAAGATGCAAAAATATTATGGGACTTCCAACTACAAACAGACAAACATCTGCCACACAATACACCAGATATCACTGTAGTCGAGAAGAAAGAAAAACAAGTGAAAATAATCGACATAGCAATACCAGGGGATAGCAGAATAGAAGAAAAAGAAATAGAAAAAAATCACCAAATACAAAGATCTACAAATTGAAATTGAAAGGCTGTGGCAGAAAAAGGCCAAAATAATCCCAGTGGTAATTGGCGCCCTGGGTGCAGTTCCAAAAGACCTTGAAGAGCACCTCAGCACCATAGGGGCCACAGAAATCACCATCAGCCAATTACAAAAAGCAGCTTTACTGGGAACAGCCTATATTCTGCGATGATATCTATAACAATTGACAATAAAATTCTGGCATCCCAGGTCCTTGGGAAGAACTCGATGGCTGGATAAAACAAACCACTCAATAACACCTGTCTGACTGTGTAAACAAGAAATAATGATGTGTGAGCACTGGAAGATATTCCCCATAGAGGATGGGGGCCACTCTGAGAAGAGCACCTGGGAATTATTCGCACATGGCTTCATGTTTGACACTTTGAAGTACACTGAGGGAAGCAGCCCCTCCCCTCTGCTCTCGTTTGCTTTTGATGCAAGTTCACATGGCAGACATCCATGTTTTCCTTCTAGTCAATGGGGGCGGGGGAGAGAGCTTTCTAAAGAGCTATATCTGCACTTCTAAAGAGAGTGTCCTTCTTTTGCTAATGATTCTACATCAGTGCCTCTCCCTATTTGCTCCAGTGTTTTCAGAAAAAGTAGCTTAAAACCAGCATTTTAAAAACCTGGAAATACCTTGAGATTAGCTAAAATTCTCAAGACAAAGCCTGACTTGTGTGTGCAGTGGGTTTAAGGATCTCAAAGGGACTTTGGGGTATGTTTGGCCGGTGTGTGAACACACACACACTCTCCTGAAGGCGATTCGGTGTAGAAGCCCTGTGTGTATAGCCTCCTATGCAGAAGGTTCTAAGTTCCCTCCCTGGCAGCATCTCCAGATAGGGTAACAGAGACTCCTGCCTGCAACGGAGCCGCTCTGGGAAGAGTAGAAGGTTCCAAGTCCCCTCCTTGGCAGCATCTCCAAAATAGGTCTGAGAGAGACTCCTGCCTGCAACCTTGGAGAAGCCACTGCCAGTCTGTGTAGACAATACTGAGCTAGATGGACCAAGGGTCTGACTCGGTATATGGCAGCTTTCTATGTTCCTATGTAATCAATTAAGGGCTGGATGGGGAGCAGGGACTGAACAGTCTTCTTGCCCAACATCACTGCCTCCTGGCATTTTTCTCCCAGGCGGGCTCTGATTCCAGAAGTCAATCCAGCTGGGGGGAAATGTGGAGGGGCACACTGTGGGAGTAAGAATGGAAGATCCTGTGGGGTGTGTGTGTGAGGGGGGCGCTCAACACCCACACCTTCGTGCTTCTTTAAATAAGAACAGCCCTGCTGGGTTGGGCCCAAGGCCCATCTAGTCCAGCATCCTGTTTCACACAGTGGCCCACCAGATGCCGCTGGAAGCCATAGGCAGGAGTTGAGGGCAGGCCCTCTCTCCTGCTGTTGCTTCCCTGCAACTGGTACTCAGAGGCATCCTGCCTTTGAGGCTGGAGGTGGACTGTAGCCCTCCGACTAGTAGCCGATGATAGACCTCTCCTCCATGAAGTTATCCAAACCCTTCTTAAAGCCATCCAGGTTGTTGGCTGTCACCACATCTTGTGGCAGAGAATTCCACAAGTTGATTATGTGTTGTGTGAAAATTATTTCCGTTAGTTGGTCCTAGATTTCCTGGCAATCAATTTCATGGGATGACCCCTGGTTCTAGTGTTATGGGAGAGGGAGAAGAACTTCTCTCTATCCACTTTCTCCACACCATGCATGATTTTATAGACCTCTATCATGTCTCCCTGCAGTCATCTTTTTTCTAAACTAAATAGCCACAAGTGTTGTAGCCTTGCTTCTTGAGGAAGGTGCTCCATGCCCTTGATCATCTTGGTTGCCCTCTTCTGCACTTTCCCCAGCTCTACAATGTCCTTCTTTAGATGTGGTGACCAGAATTGTACGCAGTACTCCAGGTGTGGCTGCACCATAGTTTTGTATAAGGCCCTCCCTCCTGCTGTTAGGAACAACATAGGAACAACATAGGAAGCTGTCATATACTGAGTCAGACCTTAGGTCCATCTTGCTCAGTATTGTCTACATAGACCGGCAGCGGCTTCTCCAAGGATGCAGGCTGGAATCTCCCTTAGCCCTATCTTGGAGATGCTGCCAGGGAAGGAACTTGGAGCCTAGATGCTCTTCCCAGAGCGGCTCCATCCCCTCAGGGGAATATCTGACAGTGCTCACACTTCTAGTCTCCCTTTCATATGCAACCAAGGTGGACCCTGCTTAGCTTAAGGGGACAAGTCATGCTTGCTACCACAAGACCAGTTCTCTTCCTGCTGGTCTTCCTGCTGGTCTTCCGTCACTCCCCTGCAACTGGGACTCACATGTCCTCAACCTTGGGATCCCCAGATTTTGATGGACTAAAACCTTCACCCTCCCCAGCCACCATGGCCATTATGGCTGGGGGTCAGGGCTGGCCCATTCACCAGGTGGACCTTGGGGGTTGCCTCAGGGGCCAGTTCTTGGGGCAGGGGCATGGGGCAGCGAACTGGGCTGACCCCTCAACTAGCCATTTCACAGGCTCGTCAGCCAGGTGAGCAGCAGGGGTGCAGCAAGCGGGGACTCCAGGCCGACGAGGAAGTCCTACAGATTTTAAAAGGCATCCTCTCCTTCCTCACCATCACGCTGCCTCAGTCAGTGGCAGCCGCCAAGCGTGATTTTTCCTCCCTCCCCTGCTGGCCCACAGTCAAAATGTTACAGAAAATAACTTTCACTGAATGTGGTGAGTGCCAGAGTCACACTCCACCTAGGGCACCAAAAACCCGAGGGCCACCCCTGCTAGGGATGATGGGAGTTGCAGTCCAGCCGCAGCTGGAGACTCAAGGTAGAGAACCTTCCGATTTAAATGACACCCCCACATGCCCCTTTGACCCTTTAAATGACACCTCCAACCCACCATTTTGCACATTAAATAGGGCAAAGGCGCATTCAAAAATGCAAGTTTGCCAGCACCATCGTGTGCACTGCAGGCTTACCTTTAAAAGCAAAAGCACTCTGCCAAGATATTTATTCTTTATTTATTCAATTTATATACCTTCTTAAAGTGGCTCAGAGAGGTTTACATTAAAATCAAAAACACATCATAAAATTATTAAAATTAAAAACACACACATTTAAACCAGATTAAAACTCATTAAAATTAAAACTAGATATTATTAAAAGCCAGGCTAAAAAGATGGGACTTTAAGGCTCTCTTGAAGGCCTCAGAGGAAGATGATCCTCTTATATCCATGGGGAGCCTGTTCCACAACCTAGGGGTGACAACTGAGAAGGCCCCATTCAAGGTCACCACCAGATGAACAATTGGCACCCGAAGATGGACTCTTCCTGATGATCTTAATGAGCAGTGGGGATCTTGCAGAGAAAGGTGCTCTCTCAGGTAACCTGGACCTATATAATTATGCATCACCAGGGGATCCAGAGCAGGCTTTTTAAGAAGAGGTCTAACCATTGCCGCCTTCAAACAAGCAGTTTTCTATGCAACACAACAGGGTTTGGGCTGTCCATATTGCCTGCCACTGCAGCGGATTTTCCGGGCAGGGGGTGTCCATATTCCACCTGGATCGCATTCACTGCCCCCTCCTCCTCCTCCATTTCCAGCCAATAGGGTTGTGGAGCAGGTGGGGAACTGCTGATGCGACGAACTCTTTAAAACAAAAACAAAAAAAATTTCTCAGTACTTTTGTGCAAAGGTGCAACAATTTTCTCTTTTGCACAAGCAGAAGCACTGAACATATGGGGTGTGAGACCAATGGGATCAAAAGCCAAGCACAAAAACAGAAATGAAACGGAGTGGAAATACATTAGATATATATTTTTTTAAAGAAAAAAAACCGGCTTTACATATCAAATTCCAGAGACCAATGTGACCGAAAACTAGGGCCGAAGGCAGAAATGAAAAACCCAGAGGCCACAATATATTAAGAAAAATATATAGTGTGGCTTTACATATCAACAGATCCTCGATCTACCGAATGAGCCAGCAAATCCACAGCATGAATGTGTCAAAAAAAATAAAAATAATGAAAAGCATGAGCGATCGAAATCAAAAGCCAAAAGCAGATGAGAAACAAGTTGCACATTGCACCATTGTGGGTTGCACCCTTGCACAACAACTTGTGTTGAACTTTTTAAAATTTATTTTAAAAAAACATAGGCAGGAATTAATTTAGTTTAATTTTATTTTTTACATGAGTGGCAACATTATTTCAGGGATGGGTGGAAAGGGGCTGTAAAAACCAGCAAATCCAAGTGAACCATCCAGACCACACCGCACTGCAATGCATCAAACACGAGGCAAGCCTCTGTACAACAGGAAAACACAGCATTTCCCTGCAACAGTTTTACAAAGTTATAGGGCCAAAATGCATCAATAAAACCCGAATTAAGGCATCGGATATATGAATGGCACCCTGGTGACAGCACAGCAGCCGTGATGTCACAACATGAGAAATGCGGAGGGGCGCTTAATGGACATGTTGGGAAAGTGTTGCAGCGTGTAATCTGGAAAACGCCTCACTGAGGTATTAGTGGTATCAACTAGGCCAGCTCCAACAACCTCCCTGAAAGATGAAATCCGCCATGTTGGGCAAGGATTCAAAGAACAGGTCGTAGGCCATACCAAGGCTAAGCAGCTTGTCCACATCCTCAGGAGTCACAAACTGAAACTGATCCAATCTAATCTTGCAACAGGGATTGCTGGACACCTTCTTATTTGGCCTGCAGAAATATTGGGGTCCCGATCAGCCCGTAAATATTCTTTTCACTTCTGTCTACTGCACAGATATACCAGGCTAAACTCACATTAAAACCAGTCTAGTGAAATGAAAAGTACCCTGATGTGTGACCGATTTACAACTAACTGGCTCCATTTTAAAATTATCTTCCCGCAGGAAATTTGCAGTTTTTCCTTTGCAAGTAGGATGGAGCGGGGAGGGGGAGCTGGGGAGGGGGGCGGAAAATCACAGAAACAATAAAAAGCCGACAAGCCGCTTACGCACAATTTAGTTTATAAATGGTCTCGTATGGAAAGTGGCTGTGCTGCTCAACAGACAGCTAGCACCAGGCTCTTATCTTGGAAGCCATATGTTCTGACTTCCTTGTTGGTGGCAAAATAAGATCCACTCTCGTTTGGAAATTAGACATTAAAAAGTGGTCAGCAGGCAGTGCGAGCAACAGTGATTTTGTCTGAAAGAGGATTCAAGACCAGAGTGCATTTGTGTACAAAGAGGAAATGCCTGCAGAGGATGTAAACTGGAAGAAACTGGTGCCAGACCATCAGAGAAGTTACCTGCCACTGAAAGGGTCCAGAACACGATACAAAGCTAAATAGAAAGATGCCTGTATCTTTAATTACTTATCTACTATGCACAAAAGCATGCTGCTACTACTAGCAATAATATTAAACAAATTGATTAGATTTCTGTCCTACTCTGACCCATAGGCACAGAGCAGCTTACAACAGTTTATGCAGATGAAAGCAGTTCTTTCTCCAAGAAGGACACAATCTAAATCAAATGGCTTGGGGAATAAAGGAGGCCACATTAAATGACTAGGGCATTTTGTAGGCCTAAGCAAGGGCGGCCCAACCATAAGGCAAGATGAGGCGGTTGCCTCAGGCAGCAGATAGGAACATAGCAATAGCAATAGCAATAGCACTTACATTTATATACCGCTCTATAGCTGGAAGCTCTCTAAGCAGTTTACAATGATTTAGCATATTGCCCCCCAACATTCTGGGTACTCATTTTACCGACCTCGGAAGGATAGGAAGCTGGCATATATGGAGTCGAACCATAGGTCCATCTAGCTCAGTATGGTCCACACAGACTGGCAGTGGCCTTCTCCAAGGTTGCAGGCAGGAGTCTCTCTCAGCCCTATCTTGGAGATGCTGACAGGGAGGGAACTTGGAACCTTCTGCTCTTCCCAAAGCAGCTCCATCCCCTGAGGGGAATATCTTACAGTGCTCACACATCAAGTCTCCCATTCATATGCAACCAGGACGGACCCTGCTTAGCTAAGGGGACAAGTCATGCTTACAACCACAAGACCAGCTCTCTTCCCTAGACCAGCTCTCCTCCCTTATTGGGAAACTAGCAGGACAACAAGGCGCCCCCTTGCCACCTTCACTGGAGTCAGACCTATAGCTGGAAGGGGGCTAGGAAAGGCATCCACGTCAAATTATCCGTTGCCCCTACCATTTGTTGCAAACATATACTGTTTGCAATAACCGAAAGTTGCTTGCACTTAGGACTGGTGGGGGCCAGATACGCTGCCCCCCTACTTCTTTTTAACACACACACCCCCAAGAATTTTTAGCCTGGCTGTGGACCTGAGTTGGAGCAGCTTTGGGGCTGCATTGGGCTTGCAGGCTTTGCGGACTGACCCCCCACTAGGGGCATATGGCAAGGCAGAGTCTTGTGCCTCACCTCAGGGGCCACAAGACCTTGTGCCACCACCCCTGGAAATCAACACCCAGACCACCATACACAACCAGTCTCAACAATCATCAACAGAGCAGTGCCACCTGGCCAATTGCTTTTTGCTGGGCAAACATGCATTTTCATTTTGAATTGTTTCTAAAGTGCTCTGGGAATATGTCTGGATGGAAGGCTGGGAGAGTGAATGCCCGAAAAAATCCATCCATATTGACAATGGGGTGACATCACATGGCTTGTAGTGGATGAAAGCCTTTGTCTCCGAGCACGTGAGGGAAATAAAAGCTGAATCATCCCTGCTGATTTGCCTGGCTAGGCTTCTCCTAAAACTCTTCTGTATTATCAGTAGGTTCAAAATGCTGCCACTACCACCCTTTTTGTCTAAATAAACTCTCTGGGCTTGGGGTGTGATAATCCCAGAGAAAACTCTATTAATTTGGCTCAAGTACAGAAATCTTCCATGTGCAAGCCTACACGTGATGAGAAAACTGATAGTTGCTGAATGTTTGAGGATGTGTTTGCACCAGAGAAATCCCCCTTCATTCCCCCGTTTCCTGTTGAAGACCAACTCTGAGAGACTTGTAAAAAGAACTAAAAACTAGTTTTATTCAATTAGTACAGACTGCTTCTGTCTGAGGCTTTCTCAGCTTTTAGATACAGTTAAGAATACTTAATAGGATTACAAAAATAGGTTGTCTTAATGCATGCTTAAATATTTACAGAGGCTTTTGCAACACCCTAGGTGTATTGAACATAGGCTAGTGTTTCTTATTTCAATTACGTTGCAGGTAAACTATAATAGAACAGTATCCAGAATATGCAGAGCACAAACATCAAATAAATATAACTTCCCTAATGCAAAGTCTGACTAAACAAATTTTCCCCTAAATTAATCTTCCTGAAGCCAAAGCCCAGGCTTCTTTTCCTTGAACTCACCCAACTCCAGTTGAGAATCAAGCTCCTGTAGTTCTAACTTCCAAGAGCTGCATTCATCCTGTTGCAGCAAACGCCATTGCCACATATCCCCTTCAGCACAGAACTTCCTTTCTTGTTCCCAGAATTCCCAGCAACAGCTCTCTGCCCCCCCACCCTGGAATGATTGGGCAATCTCTGTAGGTCACCAGACTGTCAGTCAAGACAAGGGTTCACATCTGGTTAATTCAGGGCTGCTCAACTTCAGCCCTCCTGCAGATGTTGGCCTACAATTCCCATAACACCTGGCTATTGGCCAGTGTGGCTCAGGATTATGGGAGCTGTAGTCCAAAAGCAGCTGGCGGGGGGGCCTAAATTTCTCAGGCCTGGAAGGGAGGCTGATCACTACATGGCTTGTCTCCAATCACCTAGTGAGTTTGTGGATAAAGTGAAGTCTGCCACAATCCTGCACCAGCCATAAGGAATGACCGAGCAAATGCACACATACACATTTCACTGCTGTTCACGAACATACCGTATTTATCCGAATCTAAGATGAGATTTTTTCCTAGTTCTTGTCTGTCAAATACGGGTGGTCGTGGTTTGTCTTAGATTCAGAATCCTCTTTCTTTTGGGCAAATAAACCTGTATTTAATCTCTATTTTTTTTAAGGCAGGCCTGCTCAACATTGCCCCCCCCAGCTGCTTTTGGACTACAGCTCCCATAATCCCCAGCCACAGTGGCCAATAGCCAGGGATTATGGGAGTTGTAGGCCAACATCTGCAAGAGGGCTGAAGTTGAGCAGTCCTGTTTTAAAGGATCATCTTACATTCAAAGTTGCCTTCTATTGAGTAAATATGGTAAGAACATAAGCAACTTGCTTATACCGAGTCAGACCCTTGGTCCATCTAGGTCAGTATTGTCTACTTACTTACTACCTACTATTATTTATATACTGCTTTTCAACAACAACAACAACAACAACAACAACAGTTCTGAAAGTGGTTTACATAGTAAAGTTATTTTTAAAAACGGCTCCCTGTCTCCAGAGCTCACAGTCTAAAAAGAAACACAAGGCAAACACCAGCAATGACCACTGGAGGGATGCTGTGCTGGGGACGGAAAAGGCCAGTTGCTCTCCCCCTGCTAATTATGAGAGAACCACCATTTTGAAAACGGCCAGGGATTGAACCTGGGACCTTCTGCCTGCAAAGCAGATGCTCTGCCCCATCCCCAGAGGTGCACCTAGGCAATTTTGGAGCCTGGACCTAAAGGCCCTTGGAGGCCCCACTCCACTGCAAATCCAGATGCCTAATTTGCGTATCATGTAAATTGGCTTTAAAATAATTTCTGAGCAGAATAGTGACTGCACATTTTGCTCCATAACTTCAATTCTACAGGGGCTAGAACCCTACCCTCCCGCCACTGTCTGACTTGGTGGTATAGTCCGTGAGAGATCACATGTTGCCCTCCACTGCCTGGGCAGCATGGCCTGAGAATGAGGAGCAGCCATCTGCAGGGCAGGGGGGATGGGGTGGGGGACATACTGCCTTTTGCCTCAGCAGTAAAAATATCCTGCCCACCACCCTTGACCCCAGCACACACCCCACAAGCTGAAGCAGCAGCAGAAAAAGCAAAGGCAGAAGTTCATGTTCTTTAAAACTCAGGTTTTCTTGTCTGTGTGGCAGTGGGGAGGGGGGTTCATATTCTTTAAAATGCCCCAGCAAATGCTCCTTGCACGGTGAGAAATAAACTGCCCAGTACCTTATTTACCTGAATAGAAGACAACTCTGAATTTTAGACAAGCCCTTAGAAAATACAGATTAAAGACAGGTTTTATTTGTATTCACCCCAAAGGAAGAGGACTCTCAGTTTAGGATGGCCCTTTGATTTCTAACATCAAAAAACTTTGGAGGGGAGCGGATAGTCTTGGATTCAGGTAAATACAGTATTATTATACCCATATTGCAGATGGCAACACTGAGAGATATTATGCCAGTATTGTAAGCAGATCCTGAATGCGGGGAGGGTGGGGTGGGCAGTTTCGCAACAGCCTGCAATGTAGGCCAGGTGCTGCAGGAAAATCCTCTGGAACCTTGCCCTCCTGTTTAATTCAGCCCTTGCAATCATCCTTCCATCAAATTGACAGAGAATGGGACGTCTAACCGAGTGAAAGAGGATTAGACAAGGTTCCCGCAATAGAACCCGTTGCCTGACAGAGAAATTCTCTTTTTACAAGTCAACTCAACGAGGGTGGTGCTCAAATTGGCTTCTATTCATGATCATGAAGGCAGAGGACAAGTCAGAAGTCTGACAAGCACTGCGCGTCCAAGGTACACAGTTGCCTGTTTATATAGGTTAAAAGCAAGTCAGTACATCCATCGGCATATGCCGTTTGTGGCTAAATCTATGTTTCCCTGTGGTGCCAATTAGAGCCTTGGACATGGGTTACTGTTTGGCCTTTCTGCTGACCCTACTCCTTATCAGTATCTCCGAGTGCCAGCTATGTTTCTTTCTGCTGAGTGGGGGATTTGTCTCCTGTCTGGCCTACTGGCCTTACATTCTGTTTAGGAGCCTGAACCAAACTTTTATACACCTCTTTGTGGGCCTGGATTAAACGTTTCTTTATCACAGGGTTAATATCAACACACACACACCCAAATTGCAGAATGGGGTTGTGGGCTGAAGCAGAGTGATTTGACGTCTTCTCTCCAGATTCCAACTATTTGCATGCAGACGCATAAGCTCTTATCGCTCTGACGGAGGTCTGCTGAGAACCCAAATACTGCAAAAGAAAAAAGCGACATGCATCCCAAAGAAGAGCCAAGGAAAGAAGGAAGAGCTGCACTTCCTCATTTGTGTTTATGGCCACCGTTGGGGGTGGGGGAGAGAAGGAGGTGCCTTGCCCCCCACCCCACCCCACCCCACCCCACCCATCGCCTTCTTTGAAAGAAACAGAAGGAAATCGCAGCAAGAAATAACCTCACTTTAGCTGACTATTTTAATTAACTTCATAAGAACATGGGAAGCTGCTTATACAGAGTCAGACCCTTGGTCCATCTAGCTCAGTATTGTCTACCCGGACTGGCAGCAGCTTCTCCAAGGTTGCAGGCAGGACATTTCCCCAGCCCTACTTTGAAGATGCTGCCAGGTTTTGAACTTGAGACCTTCCCTTCTGCAGGCAAAGTAGATGCTCAGCCGCGATCTCTGGCTCCATGCCCAAACTATGAAGCTGCTTTATATTAGACCAGGGTTTCTTAACTTGGGCCCCCAGATGTTGATGGATGACAATTCCCATCATCCCCAGCCACAATGGACATGGCTGGGAATGATGGGAGTTGTAGTCCATCAACATCTGGGGGCCCAAGGTTAAGAAACCCTGTATTAGACCCTTGGTCCATCTTGGCTTAGCACTGCCTACTCTGGCTGGCAGTGGCTCTGGAGGGTTTCAGACAGGGGTCTTTCCCACCACCCTCACCCCCTACTGGAGATCCCAGGGCTTGGCACAGGACCTTTTGCATCCCAATTTAAATCCAGATTGACTTTGTGTCGATTAAAACCCTATCTACACTAAACACGTCAAAGTGGGAGAAAGAAAACGACATAACTGTCACGGCTCCCCTCCCTTGAATCCTGGGCACTGTGGTTTTATCATCTGCTCTTCCTCCAAGGAGCCCAGAGCGGTGCACGCGGTTATCCCTACAACAACCCTGTGAGGCATGTAGATTACTTTCCTTGGGACCATGGTTAAAAACTAGCTTTAAGTTCGCTGTGTGGCTTTGGCTATGCTCAAAGAATCTCGTAAGGAAAACCAGCTAACTCCAGTTTCAATCCGGATGAGCCTTGTTTACATCCAGTCTTTGATTCGAATTAAAATAATGCCCCAAAACTAGTTTTAAACGATCTGGACAAACAAAGAGGGAGAGGAGGGATAGACACGACCCGCGTGGGGCAGCCCCAGCGCCCTACGGTTACTCCCCTGCCCCCCCCCCGCCTCCTTCCCGATAGCCGCTGCAAGCGCGTCCAGCTCCCGGACTGCCGAAGCGCTGGGCGAAAAGCCTCCTCGGCTCCCGATTGGCGGAGGCGGCCTTTGCGTCATCCCTTCCTGTGGCTGTGTTCCCCTTGCCCTTTCCAGAGCGGCGGCGCTCCGCAGCTGGGCAAGAGACCCGCCAGCGAAAAGTTTGCTGCTCCTCTTCCGACAAGCGCGCTTGATTAATTATTCGCACTCGCTCGTCTTAATTTTAATTTCTCCCCCTCCCTGCGCCGAGATCAGGACCGATTGGCACCGCTCCCTTCTGCTGTGCCTTGAGTTGAGTTTTGTTGCGCTTTTTATTTTAATTTTTTTTTTTGCAACCAGGAAATTTGTGCATTGACTTTTCTTTTTGGCGGTGCGGGAGTTTGCAGCTTTCCGCTGGGGGTGGGTGGAGGAAAGGAGCCGCTTGGAGTTTTGCCTGCTCGGGGCGGGTTGGTTTATTTTTTTGGGGGGATCTCTCTTCTTGTGGACTTGGGGGCCTGTTGGAATCCGATCGCAAAGGAGGGGGCAGCTGCCCCTTCTCCCCCCATTATTTTTTTTGGTGGGGGGAGCTCTGCATCGATTTTGCCCGCTTCCTCCTCGCCTCCCTCTCCAGCTTTGGCCGACGTGAAGCCGATGCGGCGGACGAGCTAAGAGTTCTGTGGCTTCCTGCAAAATAAAAAGGTAACCCCCCCCCACAAAAAAAACCACTTATGAATGTATTTATTTTTCTTCTGCAGCAAAGGTTCTCAAACTTGGGTCCCCAGAGGTAGTTGGACTTCAACTCCTATCATCCCCTGCCTTGTGACTGGGGTTGATGGGAGTTGTAGTCCAACAACATCTGGGGGCCCTAGGTGGAGAAGGGGCCTTAATATCCCCCGCCCAAATCGGCTGCGTTTTTGCGCTGGGGCTGCTGTCGGCAAAACCTGTTGAAACTCCACCTTCTTCATGTTATTTGTCTGTTCTGTGTTCCGTCCTCCCTGCCTTCAGTTTCCTGCCCGTTTCGTCGGCTCTGCAGACGGCCGCCTCGCTGCAAACTCGTAACATGCAGGAGAATGTGTGATTTATTTCCCCTCTCTTCTGAGTCCCCAACCTCACTTCCTTTTGTTCTGAAATGTGAAGTAGATTTATGGGTGGCCGGAGTCAGATTTGGAGATGCGGGAGAGCGGTTGGAGAACAACTATATGTCATCCTTTGAAATGAATACAGAATGCCTGCGGAGTTCTGCAGATTTCAAAAGTTTACACCCAGGACTTTTGAGAGCAATTGGTGTGATGAAAGCGGGACTCTCATCTGAGCCCGTGTGTGCTCTCAAACCCTTTTTCCAGGAATAGAGAATGATAGTATTGGAAGGGTTCTTGGAGGCCATCTAGCCCACCCCTCTGCTCAGTGCATGAAACCCATAATTAGAGCATCCTGACTTTAACATAGGGCTGCCCAGCCTCTGCTTCAATACCACAGCAAGGGAGCAGAGGTGCACCTAGGTAATTTGGGAGCCTGGACCTGAAGGCCATTGGAGCCCGCCCCCCCCCCCAATTAAGCATCATCATGCTCCGCAGGGCAACCACACCACCCAGGATAGACTAAAAAGGATTTGGGGGGGGGCCCCCCAGGTAGCAGCAGGGAAATGACTTGACTAGCAAGCCAGAGGTTGGCAGTCCCAATCCATAAAGACGTGTGTCTCAATGTTCAGCCAAAGCCTATTCTCCTGTAACTTAGGCCCATCAAATCTGGTTCTGCCTTCTGAGGTAAGTAGCAGAGAACAAGCCTTTTTTCTCTGTGATGGTCCGTCAGGGATTTGAAGAGTGCTACTCTGCCTCCCCTTAGTGTTCTCGTCTCCAGGCTAAACATACCCTTTTCCTTCAACCTTTCCACCTTAGCAGACCCCTAAACATTTTGGCTGCCTTCCTCTGAACCTGTTCCAATGTGTCTGCGTACTTAAAAGCACAGCACCCAGAACTGAACATGGTACTCCAGATGAGGTCTGACTAATGGAACTATTGGTTTTCATGGCTTAATGCAGCACAAAATGGTATTCAGCATTTTGCAGCTGCATCCCATGGCTGGCTTGAGTTTGCCTGCAATCCTTCCAGAGATCATTTTAATGTGTGCTACTCCAAAACCAGGTACCCACCATCCTATTTCTGTGTATTTGCTTTTCCATTTTTGACCAAGTGTAGAACTTTACATTTGTCCCTGCTGAATCCCTGCTAACTGAACAAAAAAGGCACCTTATTCAAGTGGTGATTCTCTTTATTTAGCAGGGGGAGAGCAACTGGCCCTCTCCACCCCCAGCACAGCATCTCTCCAGTGGCTGTTGCTGTTGTTGTTGTTGCTACCTTTGGATTGTGAGCCCTTTGGGGACAGGGAGCCATCTTATTTATTTATTTATATCTGTGTAAACCGCTTTGGAAACCTTTCTTGAAAAGCGGTATATAAATATTCACCATATTTGTATTTCATTTTGTTAGTTTAAGCCTAATTTTCCATTCTGTCAATGACATTTTGAATGTTATGCCTGTCTTCTGAGAGTTTGTTATGCCTTCTAGTTTGTTGTCATCTGTAATTCTGATGAGGATTCTCTCCACCGCTTCCACTAAGGCATTGATAAACATTTTGAAGTGTTTCAAAACTTCAAAACTGGACAGGCCCAGGACAGACCCCTGTGGCATGCCACTAAAAAAAACCCCAAACCCTCTAGTTTGCGGAGGAGCAATTGATGAGCACACTTTGAGCACAGTTATCCAGCCAGTTGTGAATTCACCCCCAGTAGTATCATCTAGCCTGCATTTGACCAGTTTGCTAGCCCAAATATCTTAGAGGATTTTGTCATTTGCTTTGCTGCAAACAAGATAAACAATGTTTACTATATTCCCACAATCCACCAAGTTAGTAAACTGATCTTTAAAAATAGAGAGAAGATTCATCTGGCAGGATTATGACAAATGCATGCTGTTCTCTACTAATCCCTGCACTGTTATTAAGTGAGTACAACTTTATAATCAGTACCACTTCCCTGGTATTGATCAGTTTGATCCACTTGGGACGACTGATCTGTAGCTTTCTGGATCCTTCTTTCCCCCACTTTTTGAGCATTGGGACAGCATTAGCTTGTATCCAGTTCTCCACAATTCTTAAAGATGATAGGCCGAGGTTCTGAGAGTACATCAGCAATTTATTTTAGTACTCCAGGATGCAATTAATTTGATTCTTGGTGACTTGTCCTTTCTTCCATTTCTTATGGAAATATAAAGAGGGACTGTCTTGTATTTTCAACTCTTATCTCACCCTTTTGGGCAGCTTTTTAGATATGGCTTTTTAGATACTCTCCATTTTTCTTTCTCACTGGAAACATGTGACTGTGTCTTTATTAGCTCCTACCTCAAGACCTATCTTGGGCTCCTTCCCTTGTTAGATTATCTAGCCATGGGATCCTCTGTAACGCTTCTCTAAGCATATTAAAACCAGCATTCCTGGAATCCAGAGTACACGTTTAACTAACGTTCAGCTTTCTGTTTTTGTGAGATCAATAATTCCAACACTGCAGGGTCATTTCCCACTACTTCAGCCTCTTTGACCAACTCTTCCCTATTGGTTAGGTTCAGTTCAAGGACAGCCAATCCCTTCGGTCCTTCCTCCACCTTCTGAATGAGGCAGTTGTCAGCAAGGCATGTCAAGAATTGGCAGGAGCTTTGCTTCTCAGTGGAGTTTGTCTCTCAGCAGATATCTTGGGAGTTGATTTTGAAACCAGACTCTGCATTTCCAGGATGATGGGATTTGTAGTCCAACAACAACTGGAAGGCCAGAGTTGTGCTGCCCTGCTCTAGAACATCTGCATAATGAATTTTAAAAATGACTGTGCCCTTGTCCATTTGCAGAGTGCCTTTCCACAAAGTAGCCATAACTAATGCCTGCCAAGCTGAAGTTGAGGGAAGGGGTTTGAGACCTCTTTAGAATCCCCACCAGGGCTGTCCTTAAAGAGCCCTCAGGCAAATCAGCCAGTGCAGGGCCCCGCTAGTTTTAATGGGGTTTAAAAAACCGGGCCCCAGGGTGGTCGCCCTGCTTGCCCTGCCCTGAGGACAGTCCTGCCCAACACCTTCTTAGTTTAGGTTTGTGTGTGGGGAGTGGGGGTGGGAGGAGAATGTGTGTCATCTGATTTTCTGAGCTTCTTGTTTTGTAGTTCTGGGAAGTAGCCTGTTGAATGTGCATGCACAGCGGTTTATAGGGCAACATTTGGGAGTCTTCAGGGCCTGCTTTGTTTCCTCCAAGCAAATATTATTTTATTCGTTTACAATATTTACATAGTGCTTTTCCATACAAGGGTGCTTCAAGCAGTTTCCTGCCAGATCAAAGAGTAATTTAGCTTTATAATTTGGGGGTGCTTCTTTAGAACAGTAACAGATCCAGGGATTTAATTTGCTCGTCCGGAAGTGGTTTTGAATGTTTAGGCTCGGCTCTGAAACATGAGGGAGTAATAATAAAAGTACCTCTGTACATGTGCAGAGCCTTTCCCTCGACACATTCAGCCCCCATATAAGCCAAAAGGGGCTGTCAGATCAGAGGGTGTATTAATTTCAGTCAGCTATGAGCTTTGGCACATGTAAGCCTGTGCTGATTATATTAAATATGTTTTGAATCAACACGTCAAGAAGGTTTTTCTGTGGGATTGCACTCCGGTTTCTCAGCCCTTCTTGGGGATGCTGGGGATCGAACCTGGGGCCTTCTGCATGCAAAGCAGATCCTCTACCACGGAGTTATGGCCTCATCCCCACTCTGCACAGGACTCTTGTTTCTGAGACGTTTAGCACTAGAAAAGCGTAGGTTGTTGGTCTGGCTGAGACTTTGTTTTCTTGCTATCTCTCAAGGGTTTAAAAAAATAATAGTGGGGTGCCCTCCCTGCCCGCCACTCAGTGTTCTTAATATTACTTGATATAACTCGGTGTTCTTGATATAACCTGCTGATAAACTAGTGGGTAGACAAAGTCAAAGCAACAGACTAATTGGAAGAGCAGTAAGGGTTCTGGAAGGAACCGCTTGTGTGAGTAAGGATGCAATTTTCAGTTGGTTTAACACACGTGAATTGCTTCCTGTTAGACCTCAGCTACCTTTTGAACACAAAACCAGTGGGGAGTGTGAAAGACTGGCAGAAGGTTAGATTTCTCCCCGACACCCTTCCAGTATTTGAGATTTGTGTTGATTGGGATAATGAATCTATCTGCTTTCCCTGCTAACTGGGCAAAGAGGCACCTTTTAAACGTGGTGATTCTCTTTATTTAGCAGGGGGAGAGTAACTGGCCCTCTCCACCCCCAGCACAGTACTTCCAGTGGCTGTTGCTGATGTTTGCCTTATGTTTCTTTTTAGAGTGTGAGCCCTTTGGGGACAGGGAGCCATCTTATTTATTTATTATTTCTCTATGTCAACCACTTTGGAAACCTTTGTGGAAAAGCAGTATAAACATAGTTGTTTAAAGAAAGGACCAGTGTTAGTGATAGTTATTTTGAATTAATAAATCGGGCAAACAGGGGCATCAGAACAAATTGCAACTTCTCCAGCAATAAGTGACTAAAACAAACAACCCCAATTCCAACCAACTGCATACTGGAGTTAAAACATCCCTAGAGTTGCACCTGGAAGCCCCCCCCCTTTTTTTTAAGTGGAAAACTGCTCCAGGGTCTAGGGAGAAGTTTTGCGATGACTTCACAGGCACCAGCCAATCAGCACTGTGCACAGCCAGCTCCTGCTGCAAACATGCAGGACTGTTTAGCTCAGAGCTTCAGCTTGGAGAGGAAATATGTGTTTGGATTGAATGCAGCGAGGATATCAGCCCCATTGCTGTAAAAATGTTGCAACCCCCCCACCACCACCACCATAGGTTTGTGAGGCTCAGGAGAGATTTAAATGCAGATTCCTCAGTTCACACTCCCTTCCACTGCACCACCCAGGGCTTCAAAACAGATCCAAGAAAGGAGTCTTTACTATGGTCTCTCCAATTGGGCAAAAGCTTTAAACAGCTGAGAGATGGGAAGATTTCAGAGCCTCCAAAGGGAAGTTTTGCAGAAAGATACATTGCTTAAGGAGGGCTGGGAAATGGGGGGGGGAGGGAATTGAGTGGTAGACAGCAAGAGATGGTGTAGGAGTGGCAGAAAAGTTGGCAAATGCACTGTGGAGGTCTCTATGCCATTCTCTGATGGGCTCTGGACACTTCGTGGAAGTTCGTTGCCGTTTTTGCCCACTGCGGGCGGGCCTTTTGGTAGCAATCTTGCCCTGCAGCTCCACCGGGTATAGTGACTCAGCCAGCTCATGCCAGGGCAGTCCTGGCAAAGATGGGATATTTTTTTCTGGAGGGTGGTGACGTGCTGGCTGCTTTGAACCTGTCCGTGAGGCCAGTTTCCAAAACACTGCCAAGGTGATCGGAACTTGTACAACCAGTGCAAGCTGTGAAGTCAACATCACACCCTGGGCAGAAAACGCTTTGTCCAAGTCTACTCTGCAGAAGGAGAAAGAGGGACCTTGGAGGGACCTAGAGGAGCAGAGGGCCATCTAGAACCTTCAGAATACAATGGAATACTAACCTGAATAAATACCGTTACTCTTGGACCAAGGAAGCCTCCTTATACCGAGTCAGACCATGGATCCATCCAGATCAGGATTGTCTACACCGGGGCTGCTCCACTTTGGTCCTCCTGCAGATGTTGGCCTACAACTCCCATAATCCCTGGCTACTGGCCACTGTGGCTGGGGCTTATGGGAGTTGTAGTCCAAAAACAGCTGGGGGGCCCAAGTTGAGCAGGCATGGTCTACATGGTTGGGCAGCAGCTCTCCAAGGCTGCAGGCAGGAGTCTTTCCCAGCCCTACCTGGAGTTGCTGTCAGGGAGGGAACTTGGGACCTTCTGCACGCAAGCATGCTGATGCTCTTCCACTGAGCGGTGGTCTCATCCTCTAAGGGGAGTAGCTCAGGATGGTCTACACCAGGGATTCTCAACATTGGGTCCCCAGATGTTATTGGACTTCAACTCCCATAATCCCCAGCCAAAGGCCACTGAGGCTGGGGATTATGGGAGTTGAGGTCCAATAACATCTGGGGACCCAATGTTGAGAATCCATGGTCTACACTAGGCCTGCTCAACTTCGGCTCTCCTGCAGATGTTGGCCTACAACTCCCATAATCTCTGGCTTTTGGCTGCTGTGGCTGGGGGTTATGGGAGTTGTAGTCCAAAAACAGCTGGGGGGACTATGTTGAGCAGGCCTGGCCTACACCCATGTTCTTCATTGTAAACCCTGGGGACCAGTGGTGACCTCAGTCAACCCTATGTGTGGCTTCCTGTGCAATGGTTTGTTGGGCCTGTGTGAAGCTTTGGCCAGAGAGCTGCATACTCTGCACACCATGCGGAGATGACCATTCCCACCATGCTTTATCCAGCGCTGGGGAGGGAGGGCTCCTTTAAGGGGGGCGGAGCCCTCTTGAGCCCCTGCGTCATTTTGGAAGGTGTCCGCGGAGTGCTGGGCAGGGTCACCCTTCCCAGTTCCTTCCTCCTGGAGCTCTAAAGAGGGGCTCCGTCTCTCATAAAGAGCCTTCCCAACACCGAGAAGAGTACAGAGGTCACCACAGGGGCTCTCGCACTGAAGGTTATTTGCCAAAGGGGCCCCCGCTTGAAAAATAGCGATGATTGCCGGTCTACACTGACTGGCAGCAGCTCCGTGGAGTTTGAGGCAGGGGTCTTTCCCAGCCCTGCTTGGAGATGAAAGGGGTCGAATTTGGGACATGCTCTCCCACTGAGCGGTGGCCCCATCCCCTAAGGCGGGGCTGCTCAACTTCAGCCCTTCTGCAGATGTTGGCCTAAAGTAAAGGTAAAGTTGCACCGTCGAGTCGGTGTCAACTCCTGGTGCCCACAGAGCCCTGTGGTTGTCTTTGGTAGAATACAGGAGGGGTTGACCATTGCCACTTCCTGCGCAGTATGAGATGATGCCTTTCAGTATCTCCCTATATCACTGCTGCCCGATATAGGTGTTTCCCGTAGTCTGGGAAGCATAACAGCGGTGATTTGAATCGGCAACCTCTGGCACAGGTGCTTAACTTCGGCCCTCCTGCAGATGTCAGCCTACAACTCCCATAATCCTTGGCTATTAGCCACTGTGGCTAGTAATTATGGGAGTTGTAGTCCAAAAACAGCAGGGGGGGGGCTACATTGAGCAGGCCTGCCCTAAGGGGAATATCTTGCAGCACTTGCGTGTAGTCTCCCATCCAAAAGCAAACCAGGGCAGACCCTGCTTAGCAAAGGGGACCATTCCTCTTGCTACCACAAGACCAGCTTTCCTCCCCAAATGGTTCATGGAAATGTATAGCCCCTCTCCACTATCATCCTGGAATGCCTGAGTTCCTACCATAGAAGAAATAACGATTTCCTCTCTAGAAAACGAAGCATTCTGGGGCAATTATGTGACCCTATACATAAAGCGTGTGTGAGCAGTGCAGAGAATGCAGGAATATTTTTTTTCACATGAATGCAGCCAAAGATTCACCTCTCTGTCTGACCCAGTAGGCCTGTTCCAACGCAGAATTTAAGGACTGCCTTGTGGAGACAGACCAAGTATCCATTTAGTCCTGCATTCTGTTCCCAACAACAGGAAGCCAAGGGGCTCTTAACCTGGGCTCCATGGATTCCTGAGGGTCTCCGGGGTAGGTCCCCGTCATCCGTGGAAGCTCTTTGCTGCACTGAACTTAGTTTTATTTATTTATTTATCACATTTTTATACTGCCCAGAACGCGAGTTCTCTGGGCTTTCTGGTGAACCATAATAAAGTTCTTGACAATCACTACCGCAAGCACTTAGTCCTTTCCACTTCTAATTTTTAACTGGAGCCTTATGTGAAAATATATAAATGGGGTGAAATTCCATGCACAATACTTGAGGATCAGGGGAGGGGCTTTCTGTAGGTGCAAAGAGCCCCCTGAGCTGGCTGGATGTGCTGGGATTCTTTCTAGCCGGGCAGTGATGGAGTTCTGGACCACCCCTTCTTAGTGCTAAAGGTAAAGTGTGCCGTCAACTCGATTTCGATGCCTGGTGCCCGCAGAGCCCTGTGGTTTTCTTTTGGTAGAATACAGGAGGGGTTTACCATGGCCTCCTCCCACGCAGTATGAGATGATGCCTCTCAGCATCTTCCTATATCACTGCTAGTGCTAACTGTTACATGTAGCTGTTATGCTAATAGTTGCTTTTTGGTCTGTCCATCCATAGCTTTCTGGGCTTTTTCTTAGAAGCATCTAAACTAGTAGCCATTGCCACATCCTAAGCGCCGCAGATGTTCTGTGAACTACTTCCTTTTTGTCTGTGAAGCTATTGCAAACCCGCTTCATGTGATGATGACTCAGTGTTCTGGCATGCTGCAATAGATGCATTCATTGTGTCCGTTTCATTTATATCTCACCTTTGTTCCTTCCTGAAATTCAAGGCTGCTGTGTCTGGTTCTCTCTAGCCGACCTGAGAGACTTCGTGTTGCTGCCCCGTGTGGCAGCCTCCTGCACTGCACCCACCATTTGATCTGCCAAGCCTGGCCCCTGGGCAAGCCCCGCCTCCAGGGATCAACCATTGGCTCCCCTTGCAACAGGAAGGGTATAAATAGCTTCCTGTCTGAAATAAGCCTTGTTTCCGTTTCAGGGTCATGGTGTGTTCTCTGTTCTCTTTGGGTTGCCTGTTTGGCTTCTCTGATCTTTTGGTCCCACTCTTGACCTCTCTTTTATTTCTGGAGTTGCCAACCCGTGGTACCCCAGATGTTGCTGAACTACAACTCCCATCATCCCCAGCCACAACAAATTGTAGCTGGGGATGATGGGGAGTTGTGGTTCTGGAGTTCCTCTGGTTGGGAACTCCTGTATTACTTCATCCTGGCTTCCGGTTTGTCTATCCAGCTCAGTCCCTGGCTCCGTTCCTGGCCTACGGCTTGCACTGTGACCTTGATCCACGCACTTGGTCCCTGACCCCGGCTTTGACTCGGATACTCGCTTTCTCTCCTGTTCCTCGATTCCTGATTGCTGGGTCCTCGTGGTCCTCGCCTTAGACCTTGTGCTGCTTTGAAGCAGCTGCTCACAGCTCTGCGCTGACAGTGGCATTCCCAAGCGGTCACTCATCCAGGCACCAACCAGACCTGGTCCTACATATCTTTAGCAAAACAGCTGTATCATGTGCCCCCAGGGCATGCCTTGGGCACAGTGTACATTTCTTTGGGTGCTCTCTTGGCATCATTAATAACTTTATACACCTCTATCCTGTTAGGAACATCGGAAGCTGCCATGTGCTGAGTCAGACTATTGGTCTATCTAGCTCAGTATTGTCTTCACAGACTGGCAGCGGCTTCTCTGAGGTTGCAGGCAGGAATCTTTCTCAGCCCTATCTTGGAGATGCTGCCAGGGAGGGAACTTGAAACTTTCTGCTCTTCCCATAGCAGCTCCATCCCCTGAGGGGAATCTCTTCCAGTGCTCATGCTTTTTGTCTCCCTTTCACATGCAACCAGGGTGGACCCTGCTTAGCTAAGGGGACAGGTTATGCTTGCTACCACAAAACCAGCTGTGCTCTCTTGTTCTTTTTTCTAAGACGAGGGCTGCAGAACTTTGACCCTCCATCAGTTGTTGGACTACAACAAGAATCCCATCATCCCCAGCCACAGTTGCTGATAGTCAGGGATGGTGGGAGTTGTAGTACAAGAGCTAGCAGGCCAAAGTTGTGCAGCCGTGTTCAACACTAAGGGCTGTAAGCTACGTTGTGAGCTGTCTTTGTGAAATGACACTGAGGAAAACTGAAAGGAAATAATAACAGGCTAAAAAACTGCCAGCCACCTAATGGCGCAGCAGAGAAATGACTTGACTAGCAAGCCAGAGGTTTTGGGTTCGAATCCCCGCTGGTGTGTTATATCGGGCAACAGCAATATAGGAAGATGCTGAAAGGCATCGTCTCATACTGCGCAGGAGATGGCAATGGTCAACCCTTCCTGTATTCTACCAAAGAAAAACCACAGGGCTCTTTGGTCGCCAGGAGTTGACATCGACTCAACGGCACACTTTACCACTTTAAAAAGCTGCCACTGCTTTCATAGGATGGTTATTTATTTTGCAGATCTTCAAGCCAAGGCTCCCAGGATGGTATACATATTAAGGCGATAAAATACTAAAGCAACTATAACCAAAAGACCATTAAAATAGCAGAAGCAGTGGCCACAGAATCAATAACGGTGAGCAGAAGGGTAACACAATCATTTTGTAATTATTTATGTAGATGAGAGTGCACAGTTGGTAGAACAGGTGGATGGTAGCACATTCATTAGAGATACTGGTGACGAACATTCTGTGACATCACCATAAATGATGTTTGTTTGATATATTTACATGTCTATCCTGCCTTGCTTCCATGCCTTGCCTCACAGTGGCATACATGGCATTCCCAGTGGTCTCCCATCCTGGCATTAGAATCCTGCTAATCTTCAACAAGGCTGCTGTATCATCAGCCTCCAGACCATCTTCTGGTACCTGTTGTGAGTCTCCAGGATAGGGTGGAATGCATATTTAAATAAATAAGAAAACAACAACAACAAGTACAATAGCCTAAGCAGGACAAGCAGACAATTAAACCCTGATTCTTTTTCCAAAGGAGTTCCCCAATGTAAAAACAGTGTTAATCAAACAAACTTGGGTTCTACGTGCTACAAAACTCCAGCTTCTAAAAATACAGGAGAAAACAGTCCTTTTCTCCGAGTCTAGGAAGAACTTTGCTGGAATGTTGGTACCAGCCCTGTAGGAATAGGCAGTTTCAGTCTAGCTCCTACAGCAGAGGATGGAAACTTCTGCAGACTCCCTACCCACGCAGCTGCAGTCAGCCTGTTACATCAGATGGAAGCATTGTGCTTGCCTCGTTCCCATGGAACAGATTGGCAGCTTCACTCTACAGAACCTCTTGGTTAATCCCACTTCGGCAAAGAATCTAAATATTCCTCACTCTTCGAGCCCCTAAGCCAGGACTTCTCAAACCTGGGCCCCCAGGTGTAGCTGGACTGCAGTTCCCATTATCCCCAGTCGTGGCTGGGAATGATGGGAGTTGTAGTCCAACAACATCTGGGGTTACCCGAGTTTGAGAACCTCTGCCTTAAGTATTTTCTTAAGAAATGTCAGTGGTGCAAATCCACTGTTCAATATTCACTTGGGGCTAAATAGGGAGATGGCACATTTGAATGCTTCCTGAAAAAGGGAGAAAACTAGTCTTTGCACATAGAATGCTGGCATGTGTGGAAAGAGTCTAGGCTTCCCCCATGGCATACTAGCTTGTTGGTTTGCTTTCACATGCAAAGGGTTCTTTTTTCTGTGCATATTCCATCTGCCGCTTGAAGTGGTATAGTTTAGAAATGCTTTATCACTTGATTCTGCTGATTGTACAAATTGGTATATACTGCGGCGTTATGGTGGCTTCTTGGTAGCTGTCGCATCACAACACTGTGTTAGAACAAGATGTGCATCTGGGCAGGTAGAAGAACATAGGAAGCTGCTGAATACTGAGTCAGATGATTGGCCCATCTAGCTCAGCATTGCCTGCACAGACTGGCAGTGGCGTTTCCAAGGTTGCAGGCAGAAGTCTCTCTCAGCCCTATCTTGGAGATGCTGCCAGGGAGGGAACTTGGAAGCTTCTGTATGCAAGCATTCAGGGGCTCTTTCCAGAGCAGCCCCATCGCCTAAGCGGGGTATCTTACAGTGCTCAAGTGTATTTTATTTATTTATTTATTGACTTTCTATACCGCCTAATGTAGAAATCTCTAAGCGGTGTGCAGATTAAAAAATATAAAATACAAAACATTTAAAATTCAGAAGAACAGATGAAAATCACAATAGGTAAAAACACATTAAAATTTAAAATCCAAATTTCAGTTAAAAGCCTGGGGAAACAGGTATGTCTTTGGGGTCCTCCTCAAAACAAACAGAGAAGGAGATGCTCTTAAAACAAACAGAGAAGGAGATTATTTCAGCAGGGAGTGCGCTCCAAAGCCCCGGGGCAGCCACAGAGAAGGCCCGGCCCCAAGTTGCCACCAAACGAGTCAGCGGCAACCACAACTGGATCTCTCCAGATGATCTTAATAGGCGACAGGGTTCACAACAGACAAGGCGCTCTCTTAAATACCCTGGACCTAAGCCATTAAGGGCTTTATAGGTGACTAGTTATTTTAGGCCCGTTAAATTAATGGGCACTAGGAGAGTTTTGCGCTCCGGGCCCCCAGCCGCCATTTCCCCTCCCGCCGCCGTCAGCCTTCATGCCACAGCCGTTCTCCCCCGGCCCGCCGGCCTCCCCTTTCCGGCTTCCCCCGCTGTCTCCTCACCCTGTCTGGTGGCGGCGGCCGCGGCTCTGCTGCCGCCTCGCCCGGCTTCTTCCTCTGCCTCTTCCTCTGTTGCGGGGGTCCTCTTCCTCTCGCCTGGCTTCGGCGCCGCCGCCAGGCCTTGGCCGCGGCTTTGCTGCTGCCTCGGCCGGCTTCCCCCACCGCCTCTTTCCCCCGCCCGGCTTCGTGGTGGCCGCTTCTCCTCCTCCAACATGGCCGCCGTGTCTCTGCGGCTGTATCTTTCTCGGACGTTCTGGGCATGCGCAGAGCGCATGCCCAGAATGGCCGAGAAAGACACGGGCGCAGAGACACGGGATCACACCTAAGCCTTTTATTATAGAGGATAACCAGCACTTTGTATTTCGTTCGGAAACATATCGGCAGCCGGGGCAGACCCTGCTTAGCAAAGGGGACAATTCATGCTTGCTGTCACAAGGCCAGCTCTTACAGTGGGTTACTGTCTCCCCCCCCCCCAAAAAAAACATTCCGGGATGCCTGGATCCAAGTGTTAGTAAGGTCTTCCTCTGCCCCCAGGATTGGCTCTCTGGTGATCACCTTATTCACAGGAGGACTCTGGTCTGTGGTGTTGATGACCCACGTTGACTTGCCTGCCGTTCTCTTCAGTGCCACATGTCGCTGGGGATCGTGCCTGCCCCTCAGGGCTCCTGAGTCCCGCCTGTGGTCCTGGGCAAACGTACTTCTAAAACTTCTGTCATAGCCGCACTGTGCAAGGCTGCGTCAGCCCAGTAACGTCGTGTGCTCACAAGCTGCGCAAATTATGTGACTGATGTCACACAAGAATAGGCGCATTGGAGATAACTGGCTTACTCTTGTGTAATGGCATTTGCAGAATTTTTGTGCTTGTGCACTGCGTACAACTTGCATGCACACCATGTTCCTGGCAGGGATCTACAAATGGAGGCTTAGCTTGTTGGCCTGCCGTAATTTGTGGTCACCACCAATTCCCTCCCTCAAATCCTTTGCTGTCACATGGTTAGAGAGGGCTTAGGAGAGACGTAGGTCTTCTGTTTGCACAGGTCTATGGAGCTAGGTGGCCAGATATTATATTATTATTATTATTATTATTATTATTATTATTATTATTATTATTATTTTACACAGTCAGACAGGTGTTATTGACTGGTTTGTTTTATCCAGACATCGAGTCCTTCCCAAGGACCTGGGATGCCAGAATTTTATTGTCAATGGTTATAGATATCGTCACAGAATATAGGCTGTTCCCAGTAAAGCTGCTTTTTGTAATTGGCCGATGGTGATTTCTGTGGCCCCTATGCTGTTGAGGTGCTCTTCAAGGTCTTTTGGGACTGCACCCAGGGCGCCAATGACCACTGGGATTATTTTGGTTGTTGTTGTTGTTGTTGATGATAATAATAATAATATTAATTCGATTTCTATACCACCCTTCCAGAAATGTCTCAGGGAGGTTTACACTGGGAAATAACAAACAAATAAGATGGCTCCCTGTCCCCAAAGGGCTCACAAACTAAAAAGAAACATAAGACAAGACACCAGCAACAATCACTGGAAGTACTGTGCTGGGGGTAGATAGGGCCAGTTACTCTCTCCCTGCTAAATAAAGAGAATCACCACGGTATTAAAAAAGCCAAATTCTGGCTTACGGCCCATTTGACCCATGAGTATACCCCTTAGGTGATAAGATGCAGTGGGAACGCACTCCTGTTGTTCAGAAAGTGGAACTGAGACCTCTGGGGAGGAGATCTGTAGTCTTGGGGGTCCTGCTCCCCAGAGAGCTGGAGGCCCTCACCACTGGTGAGCTGGCAAGTGAATTTATAGATGCCTGGTTATTGGACTGAGATATTGTTGCGTGGTATGACAGCCACCCTTCTTAAGATGGTCACTTGGTTGCCAAGGGATGGGACAGGGACAGGCTGGCATGCCAAACAGTGGTTATTTGGCATGGGGAGGAGAGCTGGTCTTGAGCATGGTAGCAAGCATGAATTGTCCCCTTTGCTAAGCAGGGTCCGCTCTGGTTTACATTTGAATGGGAGACTGCATGTGAGCACTGTAAGATATTCCTCTGAGGGGATGGGGCCACTATGGGAAGAGCATCTGCACAGAGAAGGTTCCAAGTTCCCTCCCTGGCGTCTCCGGGATAGGGCTGGGAGAGACGCTTGCCTGCAACCTTGGAGAAGCTGCTGCCAGTCCGTGTAGACAGTACTGAGCTAGATGGACCAATGGCCGGACTCCATGCCAACGTTCCTATGACAGAAGTAGCCTGAGACGTGCCCATCGAGTTGCAAGACAGTTGCGCGTTAAATCAGAACCAAAAGTTGAGCTCTGTGGAACCGCTGTAAAATCAGCCCCTTGGGCGGAAGCCGCTGCTGAAATTGTTGGGATTTCTACGGCTTCCAGATCCGTCCTTCCACGGGTTGAATGTGCTGCTGTTCTGCTGCTTTCAAAGGCCCCTTTATCCGTTTCCTCGTCAAAGTAGCCGTGGTGTCTTTGGCTTTTCCAGCGTGTCTTGGTTTTCGGTACTTAGAAAGCCACAAGGTTGCTGTGTCTGCAAGGGCTGAAAAGAGATGCCTTTATGTCTAAGGCAGTGAGGGCTTGCTAGCCAGAGGCGTGCATCCACTCAGACGGAGATGGGGGCGGAAGACGGCCAGAACCTGAAACCTGCAGAGAGGGAATGCTTTGCTAATAGCTGCCGGAGTAGGTAGAAGTGCGTGGAATGCAGGTCCTTCTGCGCTCCATCAAACAGAGGCTGACCTGGTTCCGTGGTGATAACTAATATCGCTGAGTTGCTTTGCGGGTGGAAGCTATGCCTGCCCTGGATTTTTCCACTTTCTGCCTCCAGTGCGTGAAAGTCCATGGTAATGCCTTGGTGCTCACAACCTGCTTGGAGCACCCATCCAAGCAGAGAGACTGGGGACTGTGTGGACTTTTCGGATTGTAAAATTATGGGGGGGGGTGACTGGCTCTCTGGAGCCTTAGAACTGGGACCTGCCACCTCAGTGTTACCATCGGGCTGTTTCAAAGGGGACCATTCATGCTTGCTACCGAAAGACCAGCTCTCTTCCCCTTGCCTTTTGGTCATTGTGATTGGGGATGGCAAGAGTTGTTCTCCAACGATGTCTGGGAGGACCCACCTTTAGAGCCCCTGGCTTAGGCCATGGGGTCCTAAAGCAAAGTCTGGGACATTCTGCTCGGGCATCTGACTGTATAGCCTCCCTTTCAGGTAGGATTTGTGGCTCTGAGCTTCACATGCTATACTATTCAATTACAAACTTTCCTCTTCAGAAAGTAACATGCTGAATCTCTTTCCTGTGCTCCACGTGTATGGAAAATAGATTATGGGAGCCTGAGGAGGAAATATGAGATTCGTCCAGGTTGTTTTCTTTGCGCAGAAACCCCAGGCGCGCCATTTGCTTGTCCCAGAAAGCAATCCGTGGGCTGCTGGCCCCTAGTAGAGAATTAGTGTGGATTTCCCACTAACCTTTCTTGCTTTTGCAGTCCAAAATGACACATCACGCTGAGTCTAGAATCACTTCAAGGAAAATAAAGTGTATTTTGGGCAGCAGGGAATGAGCTGGCTTCCACGGAAGGATGATGAACACTGACCCATCTGGTTTCACACCTGTAGCTGCAAAGGGCTGTATGTTTCTCCCCACCCCCTGCCCCATTCCGTTGCGTCGGAAGTTATTAATAATGATTTTATTGCTTTCTTTGCACTTTTGAATGTTAGAGTGAATACAAATACGACCAATATTTATATAACACTTTTCAACAAAAGTTTCCAAAGTGTCTTATTTATTTATTAAACAAACAAACAAACAAACAAACAAACACAATGGTGTGGAATCAATAGAAAGAGTGGAAACTGCTCCAACATTTTTTTTTTTAATAGCAGTGAGGTTAGTTTGGACGTGCTCTCAGTGCATTCAGTATAGATGTACCTCTTTCTTTCCCAATCCTGTCTGTGGAAAAACTGATTCCACAGGTTTGCAGCACGGCTCGGTTCATTACACTGAGGAAAAACCAGAAGCAGAAGATGCTGATTGGCTAGTGTCTGTGATATCACCAACGTACTTCTCCCTCACTCATCCTGCAGGCAACCCTTTGAACTTTCTTAAATAATTTGCTGTCTTTAAAATTGAAAGTGAACCTTTGAATAATGAACGGGCATGTCTTACTTAAAAAAAATACGTTTTAAAAGCCCACCTGAAGCATGGAGGGGCATAGCTGATGGTGCTCTGGTGTAGGTATGTGCCATGCAGACTGTGACGTTGCAGCACAGTGGCAGAGCTTCTGCTTTGCATGCAGAAAGTCCCAGGTTTAATCCCTGGCAGCCTCTCCAGGTCGGGCTGAGAAAGACCTGGATGGGACTCTGCATTAGACAGCCTGGCACTGTGGGTAGAGGCCCGGCTTCACTTTAAATACTGCCTGTGGGCTTCTCGGAGGCATCTGGTGGGCCGCTGTGTGGAACAGGATGCTGGACGCTGGCCTTGGGCCTGATCCAGCAGGGCTGTTCTTATGTTACATTCTTCATACATCTGTCTTCAAACTTAAACAAACAGTGCTTCTTGGGGATTGTGGCAAGGTAGACACAGAGTCTAAATATCATGATAGATGGAGTCTTGCTCCTGCCAGGTTCTACACCAGTCAACAATGTTTTGCCTGCCGCCTGAAGATCAATGCACACATTATGTATTCATTGTCAGAGATGGACCTTTAAGGGCACTGTTTCTACACTGAGTCCCAACAATGGACACTTTTTAGTTAAGGCCAGAAAAACGACTTACCCCGGGAGTTCTCAACTGTCATGGGCCCCCAGATATAATTGGACTACAACTCCCATCATCCCCCGCATCTGGGGATGCTGGGAATTGTAGTTCAACAATATCTGTGCGCCCACAGTTGATAACCCCAACTGAGATTCAAAAACAAAACCCATTTGCCTCTGTGCAGCTGTTTTAGTAACATGTGGCAGATTGACAACCGTAGGGAGGAGAGCTGGTTTTGCAGCAGCAAGCATGAATGGTCCACAGAAGGTCCCACGTTCACTCCCTGGCATCATCTCCAGGCAGGCCTGGGAAAGACTTTTGCCTGAAACCTTGGAGAGCTGCTGCCAGTCAGTGTAGACAATGCTGAGCTAGATGGACCAGGAGTCTGACTCGGTAGAAGGCAGCTTCCTGTGACGGTTTGTACAGGCTTCTCTAACCTGGTTGACTAGAGTCTTACTGGCTGTTGGCTACTAAGAAGTCTGACCTGTGGTCCATTAAGCTTGATGGTTTTCCAGTCTCTAGGCCTTACCGAAGAAATGCAGATAGCTGGCAGAAGAGGTAGGAGTCTCTTCCTCTCCTTTTCCAGCGTGTCTCTTCATTGAGCCAAGGGACATGATCTCAGCAAGGGACATGATCCCAGTGCTCACACATAGTCACCCATCCAAACGCAAACCATTTGCCCACGGTTGATAACACCAACTTAGGCTCAAAACAAAATCCATTTGCCTCTGTGCAGCGGTAATAGACCCATGTGGCGGACTGACAACCATACGGAGGAGAGCTGGTTTTGCAGCAGCCTTTTGCTAAGGCTTTTGCTTAGCAAAATGGACAATGTGATATCCATTTGGCAATGTGAGAGGAGAGCTGGTCTTGTAGTAGCAAGCATGACTTGTCCCCTTAGCTAAGTAGGGTCTGCCCTGGTTGCATATGAATGGGAGACTAGAAGTGTGAGCACTGGAAGAGATTCCCCTCAGGGGATGGAGCCGCTCTGGGAAGAGCAGAAGGTTCCAAGTTCCCTCCCTGGCAGCATCTCCAAGATAGGGCTGAGAGAGATTCTTGCCTGCAACCTTGGAGAAGCCACTGCCAGTCTGTGTAGACAATACTGAGCTAGATAGACCAATAGTCTGACTCAGTATATGGCAGCTTCCTATGTTTCTAATTTATTATTTATTTATGTATTCAGTTTCTATACCGCCCTTCCAAAAATGGCTCAGGGTGGTTTACACTGGGAAATAATAAATAAATAAGATGGATCCCTGTCTCCAAAGGCTCACAATCTAAAAAGACACATAAGATAGACACCAGCAACAGTCACTGAAGGTACTGTGCTGGGGGTGGATAGGGCCAGTTGGATGCTTGCTACCCCAAGACCAGCTCTTGGACTTTCTCTTGCCCCATTCATTTCTTCTTCGTTTCCCAAATTCATTCATTTCCTGAAGAAATGAATTAGGGGCTTGCTGCCACTCAAATGACAGCTTTCGATGCTCCTTAGGCACAACCAGGCATGAGGAAGTGACCAGGAAAAAGGCAGCCCCATAACGGTCCATAACAGCTGCATTGACAAGCACAGGTACAAGCCTTTTCCAGGTAGGTAGGAAGGAGTCCTCTTGCTTAGGAATAGCATCGCGAGGTTAGCCTCTCACAGCCTTGAAGATAAAGGGCTGAATTCTCAGGGCACATGCCGCTAAGGGTTTTGTGGAAGGGGGGTGTAGGTTTGTGCATGCATATGTAGTGAACCTAACATCACTTTGCAATGTGAATATGAACCACCTTGATGAAAGGCAGTGTAGAGATTTAACAATAAATAAAATAAATAAATAATTTGTTGGCCAGAATGCTGCAAACATAATTCTGTGAAGGCGACTCAAATGTTGCACCAAGGAAACCTGGAGGTCTTGCCACTTGCAAATCTGAAATATGCAAATTGCCTATTTCCTTGATTTTGCATAACTTATTCTGCATTTCTAAAAACTATTTTGCATACTTTCCCTTCTGCTAGATATAGGCAAGATCACAAAGCTATGCCAAGATGTGCAACACCTCCCCACCCACCCACCCACCCCAAAATTATTTAGCAGGGATTTTCAAACTTGGGTCCCCAGGTATTGGATATCCAATGATTCCCAGGTACATTTTAGCTGGGGCTCATGGAAGCTGCAGTCCAACATCAGAGGACCCAAATTTGAGAACCCTGATTGACTGCATTCATATTTATTCCATTTTATCAGCAAGTTGATCAGGACACTGTGCATGGTTCTCCCCTCCCATTTTATTCCCACAACAACCATATCAGGTAGGTTAGGCTGAAATTGGAGTAACTGATCCAGTGAACTTCATGGCTGGGCAGGGATTTGAACCCAGGCCCTAGAAACATAGAAAGCTGCCTTCTACCAAGTCAGACCATGGGTCCATCAAGCTTAGTATTGTCTACACCAGGGATTCTCAACGTTGGGTCCCCAGATGGTATTGGACTTCAGCTCCCATAATCCCCAACCAAAGGCCAGTGGGGCTGGGGATTATGGGAGTTGGTCCAATAACATCTAGGGATCCAATGCTGAGAATCCCTGGTCTACACAGACTGGCAGCAGCATCTTGGAGATGCCAGGGAGGGAACCCGGGACCTTCTACATGCAAGCATGCAGGTGCTCCTCCCAAAGTGACCTCATCCTCTAATGAGAATATTCTACAGTGCTCACATGTAGCCTCCCATTCAAGTGAAACCAGAGTGGACCCTGCTTAGCAAAGTGGACAATTCATGCTTGCTACCACAAGACCTCATCACCATAAGTGGCGCAGAGGGGAAATGCTTGACTAACAAGCAGAAGGTTGCCGGTTCGAATCCCTGCTGATACTATATCAGGCAGCAGCGATATAGGAAGATGCTGAAAGGCATCATCTCACACTGCACGGGAGGAGGCAATGGTCAACCCCTCCTGTATTTTACCAAAAGAAAACCACAACGCTCTGTGGGTGCCAGGAGTCAAAATCGACTTGACGGCACACTACCTTACCTTACCTTACCTTACCTTACCACAAGACCAGTCTTCATCATACTGTTTCTCTTTATTCAGAAACCCCTCTGACTTCTAAGATGTTACATGCATTTTCAAGCACATCTTTGCCACACTAGGGCCTAGAAACTTGTTATTTGTGAAAAAATGAAAGCTGAGCTCCTTCAGAGGCTGAATTCTGTGGCCAGCACCTTGCCCTGCCGCTGTTTTGCACTTCTACAGTCCAGGTTCACCGCACCTGTTTGCCACGCTGCAAATCTCTGCTCTCCACCTTCTGTGCCTTATTAACCATGATTGCATGTTCTCACCAAGAGCACAGTGCAAAGACACCCTTGGAAACGGCTTACGAGGCCACGGTGTGCTTGTCGGCCGAGGCCTAAGTGAGGGCCTCATCTTCCGTTTCGGGAGATTGGTCCCCTTAATTACAGAGCATGCTCTTGCCCTATAAAGGCCCATGGAAAATGTCAAGCAGGAACCCCAGGAGGAGAGAAAGTGAGGCTGAGAGCGGGAGCAGGGTGGAGTGTGTCAGAAACTGGGCTCGGAGCCAGGGTGAGGTGTGTGGGACGAAGTCTCCCTTGGCGCTCGGCTGCCTTTTGTGCTTGTCAAAGGGCCAGGAACGGAGCCAACTGCCAGACACGTGGAAACTTAGCAGGTGAACCTTTTGTCCCTGCCAGGAAGCATTCCACCTGTTACATTTCTGTGTGTGCTGTTAAAGGCACAGGAGCAGGTAATGGGCCTTTTAAAAAAAAGGCACAATCAGCCCACTGGGCACAAGTCGCTATTAGCTGCACCAGTAAGAAAGGAGACAGGATTTTGATTGATGAAGGCGGGATTTTAGCCAGCAGTGGTCCTTCCATTTCATGAAGCAAGAAGAGGCAGTGGCCTCAGGCGGTGGATCATCGGGGTTCGAGCAGGGGAGGAGAGCTGGCCTTGTGAATTGTCCCCTTTGCTAAGCAGGGTCTGTCCTGGTTTGCATTTAGGTGGGTGACTACATGTGAGCCCTGTGAGATATTCCACTTAGGGCAGGGATAGGCAATGTGGGGCTTTCCAGATGTTGCTGAACTACAACTCCCATCATCCCCAGCTGAAACAAATTGTGGCTGGAGGGGATGGGAGTTGTAGTTCAGCAACATCTGGGGAGCCTCGCATGGCCTATCTCTGCCTTAGGGGATGGGGCCGCAGCTCAGAGGAAGAGCATCTGCTTTGCGTGCAGAAGGTCCCAGGTTCAATCCCTGGCAGCTTCTCCAGGTAGGGCTGGGAAAGATCCCTGCCTGAAACCTTGGGGAGCCCCTGCAAGTCAGCGTAGGCCAGGGCTGCACAACGTTGGCCCTGCTGCTGCTGTGGGGCCCCAGCTCCCATCCTCTCCAATCACAGTGGCCAATAACCAGGCCTGATGGGAGTTGTAGTCTAACATTTGCAGGAGGCCCAAGTTGTGCGGCCCTGATGTAGACCATACCGAGACAGAGGTGCAAGTGCTTCCCATGCTCCTGTGCACCTGGATGCCACCACCGGAGGGACTCTTGGGGACCGAGCAGACCCTTGCGAGCTTTGTAAGGACCACGGGTGAAAGAGGGGAGGCGTACCCTCATCTCCTCACATTGCGGGAAGCACGAGAAGAAGCTGCTGGCAGTCTTCCTCCCTCTCTGCCTCCACACCACTTTCAAAGCTCACAGGGGCCCATTTTGAAAGTGAACTGGCCCCCACCGGGGCTGTGGGGCAAGGCAGCATTTGGCCCTTCTCCTCAGGTCCCGCCATCATCTCTTCGCCACGCCTGCCAGTGGCTGGCACTGAGTCTCTGCTTGGAGATTTGAAGGGAGCGTTCTTCTCAGCTCTCAGGTAGAAGAGGGTGCAGCCAGCTCTGTATTTTGCCCCTTGGGCAATCCAATGTGGGAGGGTTCACAGGAGTGCATGTTCTGGAAAATCAAGCCATGAGTCTGTATTGAACTGCGTGGCTTCAGTGTGCCAAAGAGGGAAGAGAGCTGGTCTCGTGGTAGCAAGCATGAATTGTCCCCTTTGCTAAGCAGGGCCTGCCCTGGTTGGCATTTGGATGGGAGACGACATGTGTGAGCACTGTAAGATGTTCCCCTTCGCGGATGGGGCTGCTCTGGGAAGAGCATCTGCCTGCTTGTACGCAGAAGGTTCCAGGTTCCCTCCCTGGCAGCATCTCCAAGAGAGGGCTGAGAGAGACTCCTGCCTGCAAGCTTGGAGAAGCCGCTGCCAGTCTGTGTAGACAAACACTGAGCTAGATAGACCTGGTATATGGCAGCTTCCTATGTTCCTATTGTGGGATGACAATGACCGCTGGAACAAATATTTATATACCACTCTTCAACTAAAAGCGGTTTACATAGAAAACTGCATTTACATAGGACTGCATTTCTAAATATTTCCCTATGTGAAAAATGACAGAGTGTAGAACCCTAGCAGTTAGTAAGGGAGTCTAATGTCTAGATTTCCTCCTTATGTGCTAGTTTCTCTCTCTCTCTGTTTGGGGGGAGTTCTTTTGAAAAACAAAACAAAAAGAACCCACCGTCATCCCATAGGCCTGGCACTTTCCCCTTGGACATCTCTCCAGTGCCGCCTCCTTGCTTCCCTTCAAATCCTTCCTCATAACTTTCCTGGCCTGCAGAGCCTTCAGTTTATCCTGTCAACCCTCGTCCCCAACTGCAACCCGGTTTCCGGTATGCATAAAGGCATTTGCCTCCTGCCTTCTCTTGCCTCTTCCTCCTTCCCTCTGTAGCCCTTTTCTTGTCTGTCAAGTTGCAAGCTCCTTGCGGGCAGGGATCTGTCTGGTTTGCCTGTATAACTCTGAAAAGGCAGATGGTGCCGTGTGTGGTGGCCCCAGGGTGTGGCTGGCCATCCTGCCACAGCTTGCCCAGTATCCAGCTGGCCAGCCCTGTCCCCAGAGGCCTCAGGACCAGAAGAGATCCTCTCTCTGCACACCCGGCGGCCCTCAGGGCTTTCCCCTTGGCCTCACTCCCGGCTGGCTTCAAATACTCACAGCTGCAGTAATTGCCCTGCACCGTCCCCCCACCCCATGGGACCTATAGGGCTTCCCTGTCTAGAAGCTGCTCCTTTCGATGAGGGGTCTGTGGCTCCCCCAGCCTACGCAGCAGGCATTACACAGGCAGTCACAGCACGGCAGCCCTGACAAATTCTCTTGGCCACAGCCCTGCTGTTTTGGGCACCCAGCCACACCTCATCACCTGGTCTCCCATTGCTCTTCTGTAGGGGTAGCTTGCCGGAAGTGGTGTACTCGTGATATAGACATTGTGATTGTTTAAAAGAAAATGTGCAGGCAGCCTCAGGTGGTACATTCCAGAAAGGACTCTGCCATGTGATTTTGCCGAACGTGTGGCTCACCAAAGAAAACATTGCCACACAGTTTTAGACCCCGTGCACTGGATTTCTGTTCAAGTTTAGAGCATTGCTCTTTGCCTCCCGCAGAGACCTCTTCGCACCTGTTTGCTCTGCTTGTTTTTGCAGTTTTTGTGCCGTGTTTGACCTATTTTGAAGCCCCAGTACTCAGAGGCCTGGTTACCATGGAGGCACGCCGTTTCTTCGTGAGCATCCACATTTAACCCAGGGCTGAACGACTTACTAGCAGTCTATAGACTGGAGTACCTTGCCAGGCACAGGGAGTACTCATTCCTCACTGGTATACTTTGGGGTACTTGTAAGTGTTGCTGGCCACTAGGGCAGCACCGAATGCAGAGGCCAGGTACAACAGACGACAGGCCATTGCAGAAGCGGGCATTTCCAGAATTGCACTTTCCCCACCCGTGGCATTCATATAGTAAGGCACCAGTGGGTGCTTCAAATCAGGGAGGGTCCAGACAGTGGAATGGCTGGTTGGTAAAAGAAACTGCTGGCCTGCTTGATCCTTGACGCTCTACAGCGCCACCGTGATGATGGCTAGGAGATGTACTGCAGCTTGTCAGCCTTGCTAGATCAGGTGATCATGGAAGGAAATAGGGGCCATGCTGGCTATATATAACTGCTGCCTTGGGCAGGGCTACCCAGTATGAGCGACCTATCAGCCAGAGTAGCTGCTCTACAGATTCCTTTCACTCTGTATCTATTGCTGCTTTTTGGAAACTGGTCACCTGCCCTTCTTGGACTATAATGCTTGCCTCTGGCTCCTCGCAGACCACCTTGGAGCTCTGACCCTACTGGGCCCTGACAGACACGATAAGCAGCACCTTCTAAAATCCCTGCTTCTCCATAATTATTAAAATGGCAGGAGTCCTGCCCTCCATTGTATTTTTCTAACCCGAGGTGCAATGCACAGGAATTGTGCAGGATGTGCATTCCCTGGCACACATCTACCAGTGACTAGCCCACTTGCCAACACTTATCAGTGTTAGCCATTTTTGGCTTAAAGCCAAAACGGGCCCATGTCTGGAGGGCATTCCTGCCATGACTCAACTTGCAGTGCCACCAATCTCACCCCCAATTCACAGAGGGCAGAGGCATAGCCTTGGGCTAGGACCCACTGGAAAGTTCTCCCATGCCAGCACCATTTAATACAATCAAGAACTCTTGTGTGGCCCTCACTGGCGTCTCTGGTGTTTGCACAGGAGAAAGTCCTGGTGGATCGCGCCCCAGTCTTGTTTGTTTTCCCTAACCATTGGATGTCGCCTTGTGCAAGAGGGCCAAGGTGCTAGCTTTGCAGTTACCCCAGCAACGAGTGTCTTGTTTTCCATGACTCACCAAATACCGAGCAGAAACAGCTAAGAATGGATGAGATCATTCCTTGGGCTGATGGGGAGCATCTGGTTTCTTTAGTGAATGGCTGGAGGAGGCTGGCTTGAAGTGTGACTGGGGATTTCCAGACTCTTGGGGGGCGGGCGGGTTTGGGGGCTGATTTCTATGTATTTAGTTTTGGAGCTAATGTTGTGAGCAATTTTGCCTGGCACTAAAAGGATGCTGGAAGCCATCTAGGAAGTGAGTTGCCTCCCTTCAAATCTTAGAAGGAGCAGTTTGTAGGGTTCTCCTCTTGCTTATGCAGTGTGTGTCTGTAGGAACAGCGAATATACAACAGTAGAAATTGAGTATTTACACGTTCAGAAATAATTGGCTCAAGAAAAGACAGGGACACGTTTCTTCCACCTCTGGGACTTCTCATTTCCCCCTGCCCCACACCGCCTTGTCCTGCCTTATAAACCAGGGATTCTCAAACTTGGGTTCCCAGATATTATTGGACTACAACTCCCATCATCCCCAGACACAATGGGCCATTGTGCTTGAGGATGATGGGAGGTTATCCAACAGCATCTGGGGACTTTAGTCGGAGAACTGCTGTTGCTATATTTATTTGAATCCAAGATTAGGTTTTCCCCAAGTTAGAAACTGGTATGTGTGTGTGTGTGGGGGGGGACACCTTAAATTCAGAGTGCTGTTCCTTTTGGGAAAATACAGGTATAATCTGTATTTAACTTCTGTGGTGTGTTTTTTTAAGGGGGTCATCCTAAATTCAGGGTCGTCTTCTATTTGGGTGAATATGGTATAAACAAATTTCTGTGCTCCCAAATAATTTTGAACAAGCAGTACCCAATTCCTATGTTAAGTTCCACTATTGCTGTATATGACATTATTTGTTTGTAATATTTAATATCCTGCTCACAGTGGTTTATAAGTAGAATAATTAATATATAAATTAAAACTGCAGTTACACAACACTAAGCAAATGCGATGCAACCCACAGTCTGTAAAACCAGCTCAAATTCAGCAGCCACAGGGCACAGACCTTCTTCAATATAAAATGATATAGATTTCCTCCATGCATTGAATGATTCAGAGGTGTCTAGAGGGACTTTAGATGCACCTTAACTTTTATGCCCATGCCTTGCTTCCAAAGATTTACATTTCCTGAATATGTGTCTGTGTGTGTTTTAAAGCCCATGTGTTGCAATAGTTAGAAATGATGTTGCTTATGAGGTGGGCAAAAACCTAATAAGGGCTCTTTCTGTAGTAGGGCAGAGCAAGTATAGCAAAGCATATCTTCCGATGATAGTATCCAAGGCTCCATCTCTCATGCACACCATGCAGTTTAGGCCCTCCAGCTGATTCTGCTAATAAGCTTCTGGTTTCCTAGGCTATTAAACATGGCTGGAATTCTGTGTACAAATAAGCCATTAGGAAAAAGTCCACTTGTTGATAGGTGGATGTCCTGGTACCTATACACTGAAGACATATGTAAGATTGGCCAAATGCTCCAGTCTGTATTGTCCAGACCAGGGGTTCTCCACCTTGGGTCCCTAGATGTTGCTGGATGGCAGCTCCCACCTTCCCCAGCTATAATGGCTGATCTTGTGCCATGGGTCCATGGACCCCAGGTTTTGTTGCAACTGAGCAATTTGGGTATAAGAGGCAATGGGCTCCGAATCTGTGGCTACACGCAGGATGCTCAGTAGCGAGGAATATGGGCTGCTTGTATTTCACAAGAAGGTACTGGCTCCTGAGAACCAGAGATAGTTTAAATCAGGGCTTCTCAGATGTGGCTTCCCAGATGTAGGACCGGGGAGACCTGAGTTCAAATCCCCATTCAGCCATGATACTAGCTGGGTGACTTTGGGCCAGTCACGTCTCTCTCAGCCTAACCTACTTCACAGGGTTGTTGTGAGGAGAAACTCAAGTATGTAGTACACCGCTCTTGGGCTCCTTGGAGGAAAAGCGGGATATAAATGTAAAAATAATAATAATAATAATAATAATAATAATAATAATAAATAATAATTAATAAAACTCTTATCATCCCCTGCTCCAGTGACCAAAGGCCATTGGTGCTGGGGATGATGGGAGTTGTAGTCCAACAACATCTGGGGACCCAAGTTTGAGAACCACTACTCCAAGGAGATGGGACCGTAGCTCAATGGTGGAGCATCTACCTTGCATGCCGAAGGTCCCAGGTTCAATCCCTGGCAGCATCTCCAAGTAGGGCTGGGGGAAACCACTGCCTGAAACTTTGGAGAGCTGCTGCCAGTCCGTGTAGGCCAGAGTGGCACAACTCGGGCCCGCCAGCTTATTTTGTACTACAGCTCCCATGGCTCCCATCAGCCACAGTGGCCACTAGTAGGAGATTATGGGAGTTGGAGTCCAACATCGGCAGGAGGGCTGAAATTGTGTGGCCCTGGTGTAAACAACGCTGAGCGAGATGGACCAGTGGTCTGACTCAGTATCAGGCATGGAAGGAGGCCAGTGGTGGCCCGGGCTCAGCATGCACCATGGCCCCCCCAGCCCTGCCCCCTGCATCAGCGTCTTACGTCAGATGCGGGGAGTGGTTGGTGGGGTGTGCCTTAGCTCCCAAACGGGGCTGCGCTGTCCCTTTGGGAGCTAAACCACGCCCCCGCGTCTGACGTCAGGTGCGGGGGGCATGTTTGGGGCACGAGGCACAGCCCGCGAGGGGTGGCAGTGGCGGCGGCCCGGGTTCTTTGAACATGTTCGTTCAGTGGTGGCTCTGCCCCTGCCCAGTATAAGGCAACTTTGTTCCTCTGAATGAAGAGAGAAATTCCAACCACAGACGACAGCCCTGGAAGAATAGCCTAGGAAACCAGACTCTCCCTTCCACATCTCACCACCCCCAAGTAACTGTGTGAATTGGGACGGGGCCAGAGCTTAGAGGATCTGCTCTGTGTGCAGAAGATCCCAGGTCTGATTCAGCACGAGGCAGCTTTCTAAGTCCTATGAATCAGCGTTGGCTATAATAAGGTTTGGGAATTCTTGCTTTAGATTGTCTGGGTTGCTATGGCAAGTAGGAAACCGCACAGCCCCTTGCAACTTGTGCTAATCGCATGCAGCATATGCTAGATTAAAGGAGAAAATGGTTTATAGGGCTAGTTATGGGTGTGGCAGCTCCCACTAAGCTCCCCAAAGCGAGGAAATTCGATGGCCCATGATGTACATGCCATGGGGGTGCGAGACCTGATGTCCAGTCTGAAAACCATATTGGCTTACCAATTCATAGCTGTGGAAACAGAATCCTCCTGCAAGCCTTTGAAAGGGTGCCCTGGGCAAGGAGAAGAGGGTGCCCCCCCCAACCCTGCCTCCGTTTAAAAACTGTAGGAGGCTGGAGAGAGTGGAGTTGGGTCTAGCGGCATGTGGCGCCTTAGCATGGGCATCTGGAGGGTGGACAAGGGGGATGGTCCCCACCCACACACAGTTTGAGCCAGTTCCCATTGAATTCAATGGGGCATACTCCCAGGGAGAGGGGTATAGGGTTGCTGGCTTTGTGCCCCTCCCCCCCAGCAAAAAAAGTCCTGTGGATGCCCATATACCTTGTCTCGGGCAACCCAATAACCTGAGCCACCCGGTGAAGGCTGAAGCAGCAGAAATCTCTGCCCCTGCTACCTGCAAAGCCAGCACGATGGGACATGGACCCTTCTCCTCCTCTTCCATGTTTTCTGCAAGTCTTGGACAACTTGAGGAAGAGGGGTGATTACCATTGGCAACCCAGCAAGAAGATCTGTGGAGCTCAGCCACTGAGAAATTGTGATGACGACAGGCTTCTTCCAAGTTCTTCAGCAGGGACATTGGAGCAGTAGGGTAGAAGTCTTGCCTTCCTGCTCTTCCCAGAGGCATCTTCCTGCTGCTGGAAAGGATGCAGTAATAGACTGGCCTTTGGTCTACCTAGGGAACATAGCAAGCTGCTTTATACCGAGCACTGGTCCATCTAGCTTTGTATTGTCTACACCAGGGATTCTCAACGTTGTGTCCCCAGATGTTATTGGACTAACTCTCATAATCCCCAGCCCCAGTGGCCCTTGGTTGGGGATTATGGGAATTGAAGTCCAATAACGTCTGGGGACCCAACGTTGAGAATCCCTGGTCTACACCAGGCCAGCTCAATTTAGGGCCCCCTGGCAGTTTTTGGACTACAACTCCCATAATTCCTAGCCGCAGTGGCTAATAGCCAGGGATTATGGGAGTTGTAGGCCAACATCTGCAGGAGGGCCGACGCTGAGCAGGCCTGGTCTACACTGTCTGGCAGTCGCTCTCCAAGGTTTCAGACAGGAGTCTTTCCCAGCCAGGGGTTGGACCTGGGACCTTCTGCTTGCATGCAAAGACTCTCTCACTGAGGTATGGCCCCAGCCCCTCAGGGGGATATCTTTCAGCAGACCGTACTTGCATGTAGACACCTATCGAAATACAAACCTGGGTGGGCTCTGGCTTAGCAGAGGGAACAACACATGCTCACTACTACAAGACCAGCTCTTTTGATCTGGTCTAGCAGGGCTCTTCATATATTTTTATGATGATTTAAAAAAAAAAATAGGGGGGAAGAGAAGAATGCAATATGTATGTGCCAAGACAGCAGGATAGACAGCCAGCCAAAAGGTTTATCAGCAGTTCTCAACAATAGTCCTGAGCAGGTGTGCTTTGGCTTCCTCCTAATCTGAAAGATGAGCTCATGCAGACCCCACAGCCTCCAGCCCCTGCCAATGGAGAACAGCGTGACTTCCTTTTTGGTAGTCATGTGCATGTCCGGTTGGTAGCCTCCGGCTGGCTTTGGATCACCCCAGCCTAGGAGGCAAAGGTCCAGACTAGGCTTGCTCTTGTTTTTTAATTTAGGGGAAATGGGGGGGTGAGGCGACAGATATATACAAATGGATCTTGGGATGCATCCAAGCTGGGCATTTCCAAGGTTTCACTTGTACACAGTCAAGTGCCACAGGGCTGTAAATGGGAAGGAACCCTGTGGGTCCGGCACTGGTTCTCTCCACTGCTGGTCAGAGCTGGGAAGTGGAGACAGTTGGAGGCTGGAGACTAGCACCACTGCACAGAATCCTCTTGGCCCCGGGCATCAGGTGACCCCTGAAAGCCAGTCATATGCCACCGCCTGCTATAAAGCCCCTAGGTCTGTTCCATCTCTTCATGATGGGCAGTTTGCTTCTCAAAGAAGCATAGGAAGCTGCCTTTAAGGGAACTTGGACAGTTCTGTATGCAAGCACACAGATACGTTTCCCAGAGCGGCCCCATCCCCTAAGGGGAATATTTTACAGTGCTCACACATGTAGTCTGTCATTCAAATGCAAACCAGGATGGACCCTGCTTAGCAAAGGGGACAATTCATGCTTGCTACCACAAGATCAGCTCTTAGGGACTTGGAATCTGCCTTCTCATCACTGGCTTCTGTTCACATGGAGAGCTGGTCTTGTGGTAGCAAGCATGACTTGTCCCATTAGCTAAGCAGAGTCTGCCCTGGTTGCATTTGAATGGGAGACCACATGTGAGCACTGCAAGATATTCCCCTCAGGGGATGGAACCAAGGATTCAAGTTCCCTCTCTGGCTTCTCCAAGATAGGGCTGAGAGAGATTCCTGCCTGCAACCTTGGAGAAGCCGCTGCCAGTCTGTGAAGACAATACTGAGCTAGATGGACCAATGGTCTGACTCTGTATATGGCAGCTTCCTATGTACCACATATATGCTGACGAAGATGGGGAAATTCCACAGATTATGATGTTATATCACATTACGATGATATAATATACTGTATAAATATCCCTACACAATACAGGGGAAAGGAGGAGAACTCTGTGGTATCACTTTCACTGTCTTCTCTGTGGGACACACAGTGTGAGTTTGAAGTTCTGACCCAAGTATGGCTGCAAAAGTAACAGAGACCAGTCGTGGCACCTTAAATGCCAGCAATTTTATTGTGTACTCCTGTTACTGTAGACAGCAGCCTGGATGTCATATGCTTTGTTAGAAGGTGGTTGTCATTGCAGATTGATTAACCTGGCGTACAAGTATGTCGTCTTGTGTCTGTGACATTAGCTTCCTTGTCCACACCCGGTTTGTTTTTCTAGTGGGCAAGGAAAAACACATTTAACAAAAACCTTCTCTGCAAGAATTAGACTTGTCCTAAAACCACCATGCTTAATTTGGTGCAATCAATAGGCGTCTGGCACGTTTGACCTTGACACCCAATTAGAAGCAGTAGTTTTAACAAGTCCAGTGTGACACTGAAGAAGCTAGAGCTCGTTAAGAAAGACGGTGCTGTGCTACGCAAATTGGAATACAGCTTCAAGGAACAAGGATCGATCTGGGAATGGAAGGTGTGCTCTGTTTGTGTGTGTGTGTGTGTGTTTTTAAAAAAGGACTGTGGAGGTGTGAGAAATAGGAGGTTAGAGAAATTTCTGGAAAAACGTCCTTTGTTCTTCTTCTCTCCCGTGATTTCAACTAGGCAATGGTTGGATTATCCAGAATCTAAAAACCTCCCTGTTCTCCCTCTAGGTTTGGTTGTAGGCAACAGGAATAGATTCGTGCAGATTTGGGACCATAGGATGTTGCCTTCTACCAAGCCAGACCATTGGTCCATCTAGAATTGTCTGCGCTGACTGGCAGCAGCTTTCTCAAGGCTTCAGGCAGGAGTCTCTCCCAGCACTACCTGGAGATGCTGCCAGGGATTGAACCTGGAACCTTTTGCATGCAAAGCAGATGCTCCACCAGTGACTGAGCTAGGCCCCCATCTCCTAAAGGGAATATCTTGTAGTAGACACTGCTCACACGGCCAAATGTGCTCATCCAAATGCAAATCAAGGTGAACCCTGCTTAGCAAAGGGGACAGTTCCTGCTCCTTAATGCAAGAGCAGGGCTCTCTCCACCCCATTTTACTGCATGGTATGAAAATGAGAAGGCTTCTGGTGACAGCAGAACCTGGCAGAAGGAGCCTGGCTGAGTGGAGATTTGAGCACCTGTAGCACACACCTCGTGTTCTGAGGAAACCTTTGCACAATACGGTAGTGCAATTCTGAAAACCCCTGTGACTTAGTGCAGCTATGCAGTCTTCTTGCATTAGTGCAACTTTGTTCCTTGTGCAAGCAGAGCATTAGAATGCTGGCCAGTTTCCTGGTATAGGTCCATGTCCATTGGAAGGCAACAAAAGAGGGGCAGGGGGAGAACTCTCAAGGTGCTGATAGATTTGCTCAATATATTTTTAATTCATAAAATTAGTTCAGTGTTGCCTTGCGCATTTCGAGGCTGTGCTCTTCCTCAGTGGCAATTCAAACATTGTGATTAAATGTGAAGAAAAACAAACACTGTGATTGATTTCACCTACCCAAGAATTGCCTCTGAAGAAGAGCACTGCCTCAGAGATGTAAGTTTTGGGTGGTATACAAATACAATCAATCAATCAATCAATAATCAAATTAAAATAAATTAAATGCATAAGGCAACACTGAATTAATTTTCTGATACCGTACCAACAAACTCCTGTATCGGGCAGCAGCGCTATAGGAAGGTGCTGAAAAGCATCATCTCATACTGCGCGGGAGATGACAATGGTAAACCCCTCCTGTATTCTACCAAAGAAAACCACAGGGCTCTGTGGTCTCCAGAGGGCGCTTTCCAGATTAGACCCTGCAAAGGGGTCACGTCATATCTCAGAAGTGTGCTTCCACACTTTCTGTGTTGTGACACTGCAGTCCCTAAGTGGAAAGCAGGGTGCCGTTCACATTTCTAGTGCCTTGTTTCAAATTTAATCGCTGCAGTAAAGAGCTATGACGTTGTATATCCGGCGTTAAGAATTTGCTGTTTTGGGGGGGTTGTTAGTTTCCGCGAGACTGCTTCCCCTACTGTTTACATTTCAAATGCGACTTGCCTAAATGGAGGCATTTTGCTGCTGTTGAGCAGCTAGGCTGGAAAGTACCCAGGAGTCAACACCGACTTGATGGCACAACTTTACTTTACTTTACCAGCACATGGGGAGTTCTTCCCCATTTTTTGCCTTCGATTTGTGGGTGTTGTGTCATTTTTCTTCGCCCCCCTCTTTTGCTTCGTCCATGTCCATTAGCAGACAAAACAGGGAAAGGGGACAGACACCGCCCCCACTCTCAAGCAAGAGTGGAATAAAACCCCATGAAATCAGTATGTTTTTAGCGTTAGGATGATTAACAGGGAAATGTCTGGACAGATTGACTAATACTGTTTCCCCCCTTTTTTCTTCTTCTTTGGATGGGCTAATAGTTTTTGTGGACTTGTTTCCAAGGTGGCCCTCCTGAATAACAGTTTTGGTGCACCCACCTCTGACACAGTTGGAACCATCCTGCTGACACTTGCCTGCTGACACAAATGAAGGGCCTGTTCCAAACTCAGAATGGAACGGCCCATTTCGAGTTGGAACATTCCAACCATTCTGATCGCCATTTTGGATTCAGAGCCTGCCGCGTGGGCGCAGAGGCCAGAAGAGCGCCATTTTGGAATCCAAAATGGCACTCAGAACATTCCGAGATGGAATGGAGTTGCTCTGTTGGAACAACCCGCTCAGCCATTTGTTCTGACCGAACGTTCTGGGGATTTAGCTTTGCTTTCTGAGCTTGGAACAGAACGGTAAGTCCATTTCATGGACATCCCTAATATACTTCCTGAAGAGGGCTCACCTTTTTTGAAGCCAAGATGAATCCTCCGATTAGGAGCCAACACCCTGGGAGGGGGAGACTGAAGAGTGAGCTGTCACCCAGCCAGTGGGGCCCCCTCATGCAGGGGCCCAAGGACTTCCCTCCATTCAGTTATAGCTATGCCCTGCAACCAACCAACTTGCCTGTGGTAGGTGAGAGGCAGGCGGGAGAGGACGCATTTGTAAACTGAGGAGGAGCTGGTCTCTTCTGCCATTCATTTCTGACATGAATATATATGGGTTAACGTTATGGGGAAGCAACATCCATGGACTTATTTGCAAGGCTGTTCTAAATAAGCATGGGTGGGTGGAGAAAGCGGCACAGCTGGCTTGTGCCTTTCCTCCCCATTCTTGTTCCGGATCTCCACAGCTGAGCCTTCAGGAGGACAGGCAGCCTAAAGCACTTGAGGCTGCCGATTCCGATTCTGCATGCTTCTCCAAAAAAGATGAAAAAGTCATTGCAGGCAGAAAACTATCACATCAGGACTAAAAGTTCTAGCCAGCCCCTTTGTTTGCTGTGCTGGTTTTCTCTTTGCAACTAACATAGGGCAGTGGTTCCCCACCTGGGGAACTCCAGATGTTGCTGAACTACAACTGCCCTTGCTGAACTACAACTGAACTACAACTGTCCTCCAGATGTTGCTGAACTACAACTGCCATCATCCTTAGCTACAACCTGTTATGGCTGGGGATGATGGGTGTTGTAGTTTAGCAACATCTGGAGGACCTCAGGTGGGGAACCACTGATACAGAGGGTAACTTAAAAATGTGTCCCCGGCCCATCATCTCTTTTGCAGCAGGTCTTGCTTTCATAGTCTGGAGTAGTGCTGAGTACAAATAAATCAAGCCTGTGTTCGTATTTTGCCAGTAAGGCTTGCAGTCCTATGCAGACATTTTTGGGAGTAAGCCCCGTGGAAAACAGAGGGGGTTTCCTTGCAATCCCAATCCTAAGAGCATTTGCTTGTAAATAAGGCCCGCTGTGTTCAGCAGGGTAAGTGCATTGGAGTCCTCCATGTCAGCCCTTTTAAAAAGGAAGAGACAAAGAACCACAAATATGGGAAACTCCTGTGGTATGGCAGAACTGCAGGATTCTTGCCAGGCAAGGCTTCACTCTCCATTTTGCAGATGTGGACAAATTTTTTTAAAAAAATTTTTTTTTGCTCTCATGTTTGAAAACCGTTTTTACTCTGAACCTGATGCTTGAGTGTGGATTTTGTTTTGACAAAGAGGTTTTATGCATAAGAGAGAGCAAGCAAGCCATGAGTGAAGAAAATGCGGGTACAAGAACTTGGTCCTTTCTGCAGTGTATAGTGTTTTAGAGACCTTGCTTGCCCATTGTCAACCAAGAGAGCTAGAAACTTACTGATTTTTATTTTTTATTTGTTATTAAATTTCTATACCACCTAACATAGGAAGCTGCCTTCTACTGCGTCAGACCATTGGTCCATCTAGCTCAGTATTGTCTACACAGATTGGCAGCGGCTTCTCCAAGGTTGCAGGCAGGAGTCTCTCTCAGCCCTCTCTTGGAGATGCCAGGCAGGGAACTTGGAACCTAGATGTGTTCCCAGAGGCTCTAGGTGGTTCACATTAATAAAAGCAACAAATAATAAGCCATTAAAAACAAACATTAAAACAATTTAAAACCATTTGAGTCACTAAAAGCCAGGCTCGAAAAAAATGTGTGTCTGTTCCTCTCTTAAAAGTTAGTAATGATGTTAAGCACTAAATGTCACATTCCACAGCCCAGAAGTGACTACTGAAAAGGCCTGAACCTGAGTAACCACTAGATGAGCTGGCAACAGCCAGAGACGGGCCCCTCTTGATGACCTTAATGCACGGAGGGGATCATGCTGAAGAAGGCACTCTCCCAGGTACCCGGGTTCTAAGCCATCTAGTCCTTTAAAGGTAATTACCAGCACTTTGTATTTTGCCCAGAAACCTAATGACAACCAGTGCAACTGTTGTAAATCAGCCACAATATGTTCAAGAAACCCCAGAGACCAATCTGGCTGCCACATTTTGAACTGAAGTTTCTGAACTACATACAAAGGCAGCCCCATGTAGAACACATTGCAGTAATCAAGCCTAGAGAGTGCACCACAGTTTTTAGAGCACCATAGTTTTTAGACTGACATCTTCAAGGAATGGATGCAACTATCATATCAACCAAAGTTGATATAAAGCACTCCTCGCCATAGACTCAGCCTGAGACACCGGGGTGAGGCCTGGGTCCAGAAGCACTCCTAAACTATGTACCTGTACCAAGGCAGGTTGCTTCCTAAAGGTCTGTTAATGAGTAAGGATGACTTACAAGATTGTGGGCTTCTAGGATGAAGAAGGTTAGAATTTCAAGCAGTTATTCTGAAATTGTTTGCTTTCACTGAATTCCTCTTCAGGACACTGAGAGGGCGGTGGAATGTCTGTGGGGAGGGTGCCGGGTTTTGAACAGAATGGGTAATTAAGGGTGGGAGTTAGGGCGCAGGGGTGCCCCACGGGTGGGGCGCACCGGGAACATGCCCTGTTGCCCTGTGGGCTAGTCCAAGCCTGCAACTTGCCCGTTTCAGCCAATATCCTTCACTGTCTAGCTTTCATTTCAAACAACAAACCAATAAATCAACAAGTTCCCCAAGGGGGTTAGGGAACCATCAACATGTGCAGAGCTGTACGTTGCTTTCCCCTGCCATGAGGGAAATATCTAACTGTGCTCACATATAGTCACTTATCCAAATGCAAACCAGGACTAACCCTGCTTAGCAAAGTGGACAATTGCTGCACACTGCCTCGAGACCAGCTCTCCTCCCAACTTTGTTATGCATGCTGATTGAAATTCTGTTGTTGTTGTTGTTGTTGTTATCATTTTACATTTTCTATCCCGCTCTTCCTCCAAGGGGCCCAGAGCGGTGTACTACATACTTAGGTTTCTTGTCACAACCACCCTGTGAAGTAGGTTAGGCTGAAAGAGAAGTGACTGGCCCAGAGTCACCCAGCAAGTCTCATGGCTGAATGGGGATTTGAACTCGGGTCTCCCCGGTCCTAGTCCAGCACTCTAACCACTACACCACGCTGACTCTTACCAGGGACCAGGGTGTGGGCAATAGCTGTCGTTGATGTCTGCAAACAAACGGCAATGCTGCTTTATTATTTATTAATAATAATTAATAAAAAATAATTATAAATGAATAATAAAATTCTTACTATTTTCCTCATTGTAATCAGCCCTCAAACCAAGCGCACAGTTTGTTTCTCTCAGTGCATCAGTAGACAAATTTCTACAGGGACTTGCCTTTGAAACGATTTCTCATTATTCGGTTATTGCTTGTGTTTGTGCTATCCCACTGCTGGCCCCTCCGTCTCCACAAAATAGCACTGACAATAATATTTTTGAACGGTTCCGTAGTACATTTTAAACATACACACACACACAGCCTCCCGCACTTTGGCTGGCAGGCCTCCCGGAAACTTGCTGAAAGTTAGTGCGGTGGAATCTTTTAAAAGAAGAGATTTTTTCCGCTTGACTCTTTTTATTTTGGTTGTTAGATTCTCCAGGCTTGGCATGTGGCTGCAGTGCCACGGGGAAAACAAAGGAAAGCCCCGTTTTTAGCAAAGCTGAATTTGGGTAACTTTTGCAGTCCCTGCTGGCCTGGGTGTGCAAAACAGTGGACGTTTAAGTGAATGTGCAGACTGAGTTGAAACGTGCCGTGGTGTTTTTCATCACTGGGTGTGGGGCCCAATTAGAGAGGCAGTTTTTCTGAGGAGCAAGCAGCCGCAACGTCTCATTCGTACTTCTGAATGTCTTGAGCAATGTTCGCGTGGCTCACGATCTGCTTAGATCCAGCTGCAGTGGTCCCTCTGTGGCTGCATCTGGGGGGCGAGTGCTGCTGTGACTTTGGGAATCAGAGTCGTGCCGCACAATAGAGCCAGCGGCATCTGTGCTCTTTGGACAGAGAGATAATCACAGGCCACAAAGTATTGTGCGTGTTTGTCTCTGTTATTGTTCAACGTTAGGCCAGAGATCCCTGGATGAATTGCTCATATGCGCGGACACCCTGACCTGATCTGCAACCAGCTAGAGTTCGTGGTAAGGTATTTTTCCATGCAAAGTAGATACCCTTCCGTGCACAGACCTACACAAGATGACACTACCAGAAAGCCCAAGAAGCAAATGTTTCTATGGTAGTCCACCAGCTGGTTCAAAATATAGATTTTTTTTTAATCTACCCCTTTTGCTTGCAGGGATTGTCATCCTGTGCACATCTGTGCGCGAGGCCTTACCGCGCATGCTAGAGCCTTATTCAGACATTATGTTTTGCGAGTGTACAAATGCCTGTGCCCCCGTACATGTGACTGTACCAGTGTTCATTGTGGACTGTTGTGCCTGCATTCAACATAACGTGTGAATAACTGGACCTGTATACAGATCTGTACACTGTCAGTGGCACACCTAGGTAATTTTGGCGCCCAGACCGCCCCCGCTGGGAGGCTCCCTCTGCTGCAAGGCCCCACCGTGCAGAACCACTGCTTTTCTGTAATTTTAGCCCCCATGTGCACGGCTGGGGTGTGTGTGTGTGATCCGAACAGGTCTCCCCCCTGTGGGGGAGGACGGAGCGGCTGCTGCTGCCATGGGAGGGGTGGAGCCTGTTCAGCTCACCCCCCACCCCCGGCTGCGTATATGGCGGCTAAAATTACAGAAAAGCGGCAGTTTGGCATGGTGGGGTCTCGCAGTGGGGCGGGTGCATGGGGGTGGGAGGAGGCCTCCCCAGTCATTTGGAGGTGCCCCCCCTGACCTTGGAGGCCACGGACTGGGCCCCCAAGGTCCAGGGCTGAGAGTGCCTCTGAACACTGTTCAGTCATCATACAAGTGTTCAACATCAGCTCTGTTCAAGCATTCAGGGGGTCGGAAGCCCCACCCCTAGCCTGTCACTCACTTTCCCGCCCGGCTCTTCATGCTTAGAACAGCGTTTATCTGAAGAGATGAATGCTGTTAAGTGTGTCTGCCTGTGATCGGGAAACTGGGGTGCCGATCAGGAGCGGAGTCAGCCGAACAGTGGCCTGTGTTCTGCCCCCCCAGTAATGCCCTGTGCACGTGATGTCACGTGCACAAAGGGGTGACTTGTGTTCCACAGAGTCCCGCCCCCCCCCATTGCCAGAAGACCCGCCCCAGTCCTCCCCGTCTCATTTCCCAGGCAGCACTTGCTGCTCGACAACGTTTATTTCCAACGAGGGAGAGGAAGGCAAATAAATGCTGTCAGGCAGCAAACATTGCCTGAAATGAGAGGGGGAGTGCTCGCTTGGGCTATTCCAAGCCCAGGCCACGCTCCCTTTGCATGTGATGTCATGTGCACGGGGCGTGGCCCGGGCTTAGTATAGTCCAAGTGAGCTCTCCCCCTCTCATTTCAGGCAGCATTTATCTCCCTTCCTCGCTGGAAATAAACACTGTCAGGCAGCAAGCGCTGCCTGGGAAATGAGAGGGGGAGGGCTGGTGCGGGTCTTTTGGTAATTGGGCCACACCCCCTTTGCACATGATGTAATGCACAATGGCGGCTCCAGCAGCCCTTTTCATTGGCAGCTCGGGTTCTTTGAACCCCATTCGCTCAGTGATGGCTCAGTGATGGCTCCGCCCCGGTACCGATCACAGAAACCAATCAGAGAATGCCTCTGGTCACGAAACACAGATGCACTTCCGATGTCTGTCTCTTCAGACGAATGCTGCTCTAAGCATGAAGCGTGAGGTGGGAGAGTGAGTGACAGCTGTGGGTGGGACTTCTGACCCCCTGTCAGACTTCTAAGTGTGTTTGACAGCATTCTTTCTGCACACCTAAACAGGGCTATAATGTTTGAAGAGGGCTTAAGATGATTGCTGGCATCTCTATGTTTCCCACACCTAGGCTTTAAAAATGTAAAGGCAGAAATTTGCATGGGTTTGGGGGGAGGGGGAATATTGCTCAGAGTTGCTTTCATTTCACACTTAAGCCAGTCTCAAGCCTGTTTAACTGGCATGCTGCTTTCTCAACCAAGAAATCCCAGGAGCATTAGTTTTGTAAAGTACCTACGGGTCTCTTCAAAAAACTACAGTACCCAGGATTCCTTGGAGGAAGCAATTGCATTCAAACCGGTTTATAGTGTGGAGGATGTGAGAGTAAGTGTTTTGCTAGCTGACTGAGTGTTTTGGGTTTTTCTAGCCGTGAGGTCAAATCTTAACCCATTCCTAGATAAGTTTCGGATTCAGTTCCCATTGACTTGTAGGAATTTTTAATGTGATGTTTTTGGGAACTGTATAGAGTCCTAAGCCATTTCCCTCAATTTAGATCAGTTCAGTCACTTTCTTGGTCAGGGTATGTTTGAAAGCTTTCACAAATACCTTTGCTTTGTGTCTTCCTTAAAATTAAATATTGTGTGATGGCTCAGTTGAGTTTCTGTTCCCAATTAGAGTGGTGAGGTTTTTTCAGATAGGAAGCAACAGCAAGCAAAAGGAACAACGTGTTTAACTTCAGATGTCCATTTGAGATTGTTGGCTTGATGCATCTCTCTCTTCTTCCTGCACAAATATCTCAAAATAGGTTTGAGTAAATATCCTTGTACTTGCTTCGATTAGAGTCCTAAGATGCCTTGGATGTTTACAACATTATTTTTAGATTGTACCTGGAAGTGATTTCTGCATTGTCTGTGGCTGTCGTGTTTATTTGCAAATGTTTTACAGTTTTCATTACCAGAGCTGAAAAGAAATGTGACCGATTTCAGAACCCTGTATTAACTCAGAGTATATACTCCCCCCCCCCCCCGTGGTTAGTTACCTGGGAGTAGACTTCTGTGAAAGTCCAGGAAAAGGACTTTCCCTGAAGATAAGAATGTGTGAATGCTTTTTTCAGAATTTAATTGGTGTTGTAATATTCATGTTCTGTAACTAGGTGTCACTAAAGTGCTGTTTGCATTAGCATTGGTTTCAGCACACAGGGACTGCACTTCATTGATACTTAAACAAACAAACAAACAAACAAACACATTACTAGCTTCAAAAACAGCCATTTATTCAATAACTATTTAGGATAGGACATGTCATTCATTCATTCGATTTCTATACTGCCCTTCCAAAAATGGCTCAGGGTGGTTTACACAGAGAAATAATAAATAAATAAGATTTATTTTATTTAAGATTTATCACCACTTTCATGAAATCATACAGGCCCAATTCAGGCATTAGGCCAAAATGGGGCCGTATCTCAATGGTAGAGCATCTGCTAGGTTCAATCTCTGGCATCTCCAGGTAAGTCTGGGAAAGGTTTTCAGACTCCTGCTTGAAACCATGGAGAGGTGTTGCCAGTCAGTGTAGATGTCATTGAGCTGGACCATTCGGTGGTCTGACTCAGTATAAGGTAACTTTGTATGTTCCTAACCATAGTTAAATAAACTTAAATCATGATTTTGTATGATGTGTCAATTGACAAAATGGATTGCAACTTGGCTGGTAAGCCAAAATCAAAAGCTGTAATTTGAATTGGGTTTACAAATCATGGTTTGTGCATTTACTATGATTTGATGTGGTATCTGAATTTAACAACTCAGAAATGATTGCTCCAGAAATCATTGCACCGTGGATATGGGAGTTTGAGCAGATAGAAAATGAATGCAGACAAACAGCTCTAAACCAGGGTTTGCCTGTACCTTTGGAAGCTCAGGCTATGGTTTAAGTTCTAAACTTTGTTTAGCATAACCCAGGTTTATGCAAGATGTCTGAACTGAGCCATGTACATAAACTGAGTCATTGTACATAAATATGCAATTGCATATCAAGGGCCCAGAACAGTTTTTGTCAGTTTCAGTATACTTATGCCCCACGCTTTGTTTAGAAGGCTCGGAGAGGCTTATACAGGATCACTGTAGGTCTGGCATTTAGGAGCTGATCAAACCTTTGCCTCTGCAGACTCCAGGGCCTGCCTGTCCACTTGGCAGACCTAGGCAGTCGCCTGGGGCACCAGTTCTTTGGGGAGGGGGCAATACATGCCTTTCCCCCTCTCCAACCAACTACTGAAATGTCTGACTTGCTTAGAGTGCCCATTTGCTCTCCTCCCTGGAGGAGGCCAGCCTGGCGGCGGGGGGGGGGAGAGAGCAAGTGAAGAAAGACTGCCTTGCCTTGCCCTCTCCCCCATCCTGAATTCTCTTCTGTCCTGGTGAATAAGCAGCCTGCATGACTCAAGTTAAAGCCAGGGGGCTTTAGCTTCTCACCCAGGTGGGTGGGGGGGGGTGCACCGAAGTCAAACTTCGCCTAGGGTGGCAAACACTCTAGGGCTGGTGCTGGCAGACTCGCACAGATAACCCAGATGGGAAGACTCTTCCATCTGAACGCAGGCTGTTCCGGAGTGTCAGAGGGGTAATGTTCAGCGATGTGAAAAGAAGCAGTTAAGGAGTGAAAGGAAACAAGGAGGCATTGGGGACGGAGAAGAGGCCATGGATGACGAGGCTGTTATTGGAGAGGGAGAAGCAACATCTGAGAAGGACAGAGGCAGATGTCGGATAGTGTGGATTTTAGCTATTGCAAATACTTTGATTTGCAATACTTCTTTGACTTCTTTGACGCAGGAAACTTGGCCACTGTTGACCTAATACAAGGGTTCTCAAATAATGGTACTCCAGATGTTGAAAAACTACAACTCCCATCCTCCTCAGCTACCATTTATTGTGGCTGGGGGTGATGGGAGTTGTAGTTCAACATCTGGAGTACCACTGGTTGGGAACTCCTGACCTAACATGCTCAAAACTTTTGCTCTGCCACAGAGATGCAGCTACCTGCAGAAAGTGACTGGTTATCTAATTATCTCAATTCTTCTCATTATAGGGGCATCCCTTGCAGCTGAAAGCCAGGACGGTGTGAGTGCCCTCAGTCAGTGAAGATACAGACCTGATGAAGATACGACCATGGGTAAGGCTTTCAGGGTTCTGTTTGTTCTGTTGACTGGCTTTTGCAGTGGCACCATCACCACACCCTTTCCCCCCACCCACCACCTTAGAGTAGGGAATGCCCCTGTACTTGTAAAGGGGAACCTTCACCGGTAAAGGGGCATTCCCTACTCTAAGGCGACGGGGGTTCCTCCAAGCTCCCCATAAGCCTCTTGGAGGAAGCGTTCAGGCCGGCTGCAGCCTGGTTCAGGCCTCCACGCCTGGGCCGGCTCAGGCTGTCCTACAGGAGGCTGGCGGGGGGTGGGGGGGGAGTTGGAGGAGTGCCTGCCACCACCAATGTCTTTCGTGCCTCTGCTGCCACCTCGGAATTGGATAAGTATTGGATAAGTATTGGAATTGGATAAGCCCTGTTATGTCTTTGCATAGTCAGAGACAGCGGGGTGTAGTGGTTAGTGTGCTGGACGAGGACCGGGGAGACCCGAGTTCAAATCCCCATTCAGCCATGATACTAGCTGGGTGACTCTGGGCCAGTCACTTCTCTCTCAGCCTAACCTACTTCACAAGGTTGTTGTGAGGAGAAACTTACAATGCAGTTTCTGCATTGCAGAAATGCAGTACACCGCTCTGGGCTCCTTGGAGGAAGAGCAGGATATAAAATGTAGTAGTAGTAGTAGTAGTAGTAATAATAAATAATGTACAAAGTACCCCCCCCCAGCCTTAGGAGAGGGAATACCCAAACCACCCCACGAATCATTTCAGCCTGGTTCGATAGCCGAACCCGACTGGACCTGCTTCAGCCGGACCCAGAACCAGACCGGGTTGGTTCCAATCTGGTCCGGATTCAAACTGAACTGGCCAGACCGGTTCCATGCACACTTCTGCTTTGTATGCATGCGGGCAGGTGTGCTGCATAAGGCCACTGAAACGAGACACCAACTGTATGGATTGTACAGAGGCTCCTCTGGGCCAGAGCGTGTTCTAAAGCTGGGGTTTCAAAACTTGGGTCCCCAGATGATGCTGGACTACAATTCCCATCAGCCATTGTGGGAGTGGTCAACAATGAAGGTCATTGTGGCTGAGGATGATGGGAGTTGTAGTCCAACAATATCTGAAGCCCAGGGTTGGGAGCCCCTTCTCTAGATCAGGGATTCTCAACGTTGGGTCCCCAGATGTTATTGGACTTCAACTCCCATAATCCCCAACCAAAGGCCACTGGGGCTGGGGATTATGGGAGCTGAAGTCCAATAACATCTGGGGATCCAACGTTGAGAATCCCTGCTCTAGATGGTCTGGAAAGACATTCCTGATTATAGATGGGGCTCCTGTGGTCCATGTGGGGGTTCATGAAAAGATCTTTCTAGTGTTTTCTGGTAGCAAGGAAGAGTATGTTCACAGCTGTATGTTCGCTCATCCCTGTGTAACATGCTGCAGGTTATTTTTATTTTTATTTATTTATAGCATTGTTATCCTGCCCTTCCTTCAAGGAGCTTGGGGCAGTATGCATGGTTTTTGCCCTCCCCATTTTACACTCACAACATTCCTGCAGGATAGGCTGGGCTGAGAGATAGTAAAAGGCCTAAGATTATTCAGTCTGCTAGCTGAGCAGGGAATTTGAACCCAGGTCTCCCCAGTCCAACATGCTAACTCCTATTCCCAAAATAGCTCTAACAAGCCAACAATTAATGGTACAGGAATCCTGTGCTCTGCATTTGGTCATCCCAACTCGGTCCAAGTAGATGAAGCGCTAAATCGGAAATATTAATTAAAATAGGAACATGGGAAGCTGCCATATACTGAGTCAGACCATTGGTCCCTCTAGCTCAGGATTGTCTGCACAGACTGGCAGCGGCTTCTCATGCTCCAAAGAGATTCCAGACCAGCTCGGGGACACAGAGTAGCTGATGTGAGGATGCTGATAAGAGCAGTACTTTGTGAAGATCTCAAGTGTTATTTTTAATTGTGAGTAGGTTGGACTGCGATCGGCATGTGGGTGGCTTTTTCAAGTATAAATAGTAACAGCGTTGCTAATTATCCAGGTTAACCTACTTTGTTGCCCTATATTGGCTCATAAAGCAATCGGACAAGAAAAACACTGACCTTGCTGGACTTCTTGCAACAAAGGTTATAAAGTGAGCCAGAATGTGGTGATCATTTCCACTGGTGTATCTATCTGTGAACATAAGAAAGAACCCTGCAGGATCAGATCAAAGGTTCGTTTAGTCCAGGGGTTCAGATCAAACGGGTTCATTTAGTCCAACCTTGGGTTCCCAGATGCTTTCAGAATACAACTCCCATCATCCAGGGATGAGTCCAGGGGATGATGGGCATTGTAGTCCAACTACAACTCAAGTGTTATTTTTATCTAGTTTGGAACCCCTGTTCTAGTAGGCATCTAGCTTTCCATATTGGCCAACGAGAGGTGTCCAGGAAGCCCATCAGCAGTAGCCTTCCCCCATGGTTGCTCCTCGGCAACTGGCAATCGGGTATACTGCCTCTGAACATGGAGGCTCCATATAGGCATCATGGTTTGTAGCATACTGGCTGTCTTCTCTCTGGACCTCCGTAAGAATTAGAGTCCGCTAGGCAGCTATAACAAGACTCTAAATCAGGGGTGTGGCTGTCCAGCGGTTGTTGAACTAAACCTCCCTATCATCCCCACGATGGGAGTCTCAATCAAACAACCGCTGGAGGTTGGGAACCCCTGCCTTAAACGATAGTGAGAATTCATTTTAAAAATACAGGCCTCCATGTTGTGCAGTGTTGCGCAGGTGTTTCTGAACAGCCTGCACTGCTGTGGGCATCTGCGAAAGCGCTGGCAGTCCAGCACAAGTGCACAATACTTGAAACTGTGTCCCCGCGCTTTGGGAGCACCACTTACGTAGGAAGCACTGTGCAGTCATTGGGAAAGGGGCCATAGCTCAATGGCCAAGCATCTGCTTTGCATGCAGGAAGTCCCAGGTTCAATCCCAGGCAGCGTCTCCAAGTAGGGCTGAGAGCGACGCCTGCCTTAAACCTTTTTAGAGCTGCTGCCAGCCTGTGTAGACAATCCTGAGCTAGATGGAGCAATGCTCTGAATTGGTCTAAGGCGGCTTCCTGTGTTCCTAACTTGCCCAAAGGCTAGTCATTTAGTCCAGGAATGAAGTTCTGTGTGTGATGAAATGGATCTAAGACTGGGCAACAAGTACACCCACCATTTTAAACCAATGCAATTCGGCTGATAACTGCGACCTTCCCCACTCCTTTCCGGAGGGAAAAAGGTTGTAGGAGTTAGGAAAGGCCGCCCCCTGCCTCAGCATCATTCGCACAGTTGTGGGCGTGCTTGTTTCCGAAGTGTGAGCCTGCTTTCCATGCCACAGGGAGAAGTTTGTTGCTAGGCCAAAGAAGCAGTCCGGATTCTTCGATATACTCTGAATGAAGAAGTGTTGTGAAGTGAAGCCAGATGGTGGGAATTGCCTCAGGCATCCCGCTATGAGAGATGTGTCTCCCTTTGCACAGTTACACGGGAGCATGCATTGAAGGAACATAAGAAGCTGCTATTTACTGAGTCAGGCCATTGGTCTATCTGGCTCAATATTGTCTACACAGACTGGCAGTGGCTTCTCCAAGCTTGCAGGCAGGAATCTCTCTCAGCCCTCTCTTGGAGATGCTGCCAGGGAGGGAACTTGAAACCGTCTATTCTTCCCAGAGCAGCTCCATCTCCTGAGGGGGAATATCTTACAGTGCTCACATGTGGTCTCCCATTCAGATGCAACCAGGGCAGACCCTGCTTAGCTAAGAGGACAAATCATGCTTGCTACCACAAGACCAGCTCTCCTCTCCTCGAGAGTTCCTCGAGAGTTTCTTCAGGAGTGGGTGGTACTCGAGAAATGTGGCCCGCTTCTGCCTCCCTCCTGTATTTGTGCTGTATTTCGGATCGCACTGCTGTCACCATGACAATGGATTATGAATCCTTGGAAGTGCGGTTTTACTGAAGCAATGAGAAACAGGGAAGTTAGTCCAGGGAAACGGAAGGGGAATCCCTTCTTCCGCAGTACCAGAGAGAGTGAGCCATCAAAGTACTTTATTATTAGTACTTCCACATCAGGGCCTGCTGTTATGACAGGCAAGGTAGCGGATGGCCCAGTGGTTTGCCATGGGGGCATAGAGGGTGGGTGACGCATATGTTTCCGTCAGTGGTCCCTGAGACAGGCATTCCCAGATGCTGTTGACTACAACTCCCAGCATTCCCCCAAAGGCCATTGCAGCTGGGGATTATGGGAGTTGTAGTCCAACAACATCTAAGATTCCCTGTTTCAGGGAACATTGGTCCACCCTACAAGGCCTTTGTCAGGCCATCCAGTGTGGCCCATCTGCTAGGTTCAAAAATGCAGGCGTTGTTTTTGCCTGAGCACCTCCCATGTTCTAGAATAGTCAAATTTTGGAGTTGGAAGGACATGGGGAAATAGGAAGCCGCCTTAAACTTCATCATCAGACCATTGGTCCATCCAGCTCAGTATTGTCTCCATGGACGGATAGTGGTTTTCCAAGGTTCTAGGTAGGAGTCTCTCCCAGCCCTACCTGGAGATGCTGCCAGGGATTGAACCGGGGACCTTCAGCATGCAAGCATGTTTTGCCACTGAGCTATGGCCCCATCCCCGTAGGGGGAATTTTTACAGTGTGCACATGTAGTCACCCATCCAGCTTGTTCGTACATTGTGCACAGATTGTACATATAATTGAACATAACATGGGAATAGGGCTCCATAGTGGGCTATTTGTCATGAATCCACTTCCCCGCCACATACAAACATACAGAAAAACCTCTTTCTACTTGAAGGAGGACACCATGGTGTTCCCCACAGGAAGGTGACCACAGCTCGTGCGGGTCCCTTCCGGCCCCTCTCTGCCACGTGCACCAGTCTGGGCTCCAGCATATCTGGAGAGAGAGAGAGCTGCGTCCCTCTGAGACCATCTGGTTGCACTTTCACAGCTGGGATGGAAAGTGAGGGCAAAATGTGTGTCGACACAGTGCCTTAGCAGTGATTGTTAGCTTTTGGCAGCTGCAAGTACTCAGGACTGTGACCTGCTCTATCTTATCATAACTCTTAGGATATAATCTCTGGCCACAGAATGCCCTGTTTCCTTCGCAATGAGTTGGCATTTTTCTCCAGGGCTCATTGATGATTTGACATCCCTCTGCAGGCTGCAGAGATTTCACATCCACACACAAGCCAGGCCTGAGCATACTTCCCTTGGGAAGGTTTACAAGGCTCACAGGTGGTCCTGCTGTGCACAGATTTTAAATTTTATATGGGACCACCACTCACAGGTGGTCCTGTTGCAACCAATTACTGTATGCGGCATCAAAAATAATAATATCCTATACAGTTTGCAAAGGCTTCCCTCCTCCAGCCTCTACCATTTGTCCCTTAAATCTTTCCAAGTGTAGCTTTTTCTTTTCCATTGTTGATGGAAGCAGATCCTTGGAATCCAGCACCCATTTCTTCGACGAACTAATAGCTTGCTAGCAAAGCCAAGAATAACAGGTCTGTCTAGACCATCTGAATGTTGCTAAGTTATTCCTCCGTCTCTCCCTAGTTTCCTCGCATTAGGCAGCTGGACTGTTTGGGTGGTCTGACGTGACCTTGTTCCTTGTTCCTGTTTTCTCATCCTGCTTCCAAACTGTGGTGGCAAATACAAATGCAAGCCCCTCTGTTAGGTTTTCCCCTCCCAGTGTGGGGCATAGACAGTTGGGCACAGTGGGATTCCTCAACCTTAGGTCCTCAGATGTTGTTGGACTGTAAACTCCATCATCCTCAGCAATAACGGTTGGAGGATGATGTAGTCCAACAGCATTCGGGGACCCAAGGCTGGGGACAGAATCAGGCTTGGTGAAGGAGTTGAAAGAACCAGTGTAATGACACTTGCCAGTTTCAGTCAATTGGGTGAACTGGAGGCCAGTGATATTATAAGGCAGCAAGTGGTAGGAATCCAGATTTCAAACTGAAATCCAGTGGCCCAGTTTAATAATAATCCCAATCCCGGTTTAGGTTACTGTGACTGAGTTGGAGTGAGTTTGGGCCGTGTATGAGGAGTGGAGATGGTTTGGTTCTGAATAAACCGCAGTTTGCATTTAAGTGCAAGCCTGGAAAACTTGTTTGTGCTAACTGTGGCTAGTTCAGTCAAACCAGGATCAAACCATACTTTCGGATCCTAGTTTAACTAACCTCAGCAGCTAGAACTGAGAGTCAGTGTGGTATAGTGGTTAGAGTGCTGGACTAGGACCAGGGAGACCTGAGTTCAAATCCCCATTCAGCCATGAAACACACTGTGTGACTCTGGGCCAGTCACGTATCTCTCAGCCTAACCTACCTCACAGGGTTGTTGTGGGGATAAACATAACCATGTTCGCCGCTCTGGGCTCCTTGGAGGAGGAGCGGGATAGAAATGCTTAAAAATAAATACATACCTAAAAATAAACCACAGTTTCCCAATTTTGGACACAATGCAAAACTTCAGTTTATTTAGGATGGAGAAGGGCGGGGTGGGGGTGCACAAGTCCAAGGCTGATGCAGTTTAGATCAGGAGTTCCCAACCTTAGGTGGCCGGAGGCTGCTGGACTTCAACTCCCATCATCCCCTGTAACTATGGCTGGACCCATTGTGGCTAGGGATGATGGAAGCTGTAGTGCAGCAGCATGTGGGCACCCAAGGTTAGGGACCCCTGGTTTTGATATTAATCTGATTCTGGCCACTCAGGTTTTAGTCCATATGTCCTAGTTTTCTATCCCAATTCACTGGTTGAATGTGTTGAATTTTAAATCCCATCTGACAGATATATAATCCAAAGCAGCTTGAGCCTGACTGACTGACTCACTGACATGAAACTCCCAGACCAAACAACAACAGTTAGATAGCCCAGACTATAAAAAAAATATCCAGACATTGCCTAGACTATCAAAAAAATCCAAAACCCCAGAAAATCTGGAAACATTCTCCCATTGGAAAGCATGGGGAATGAGATACCATAGAGCTAGGAAAAGACTAGCATTATAGCAAGATAAGACGTTAATATGCTTGCAAACTGCAAGCCATTTTTCGTGTGTTTGTGTGTGTGTATGTGTGTATGTGTGTGTGTGTGTGTATCCTGATTATTTATGGATGTTTGATAACATCCTTAAATAAACTCTGTTGGACATTATCAGAGATTATTTATACACACACACACACACACACACACACTCTGATAACGTCCGACAGTGTCTCAAACATCCATAAATAATCAGGGCCTCTTTCACTCACTTTCCTCTTCCTTCAGCCTCTAATTGACTCTCTCACTATATAATGCAGGGTTTCTTAACAGCTTGCACCTACAGAACCCCCCAGAATCTCGAGTATTACCCATAAACCCCCATCCATTCATAATTTTATAAATCACAATTTTATAATTAAAATTCAGTCATAATAAAGGACCCAGCATCTTTGATTATAAATGATGTTTTTGGGGAGCTACCTTTAATTATATGGTATGATTATTTAATTTTCCGTGAGTATCCTGGACCTTTCCCATGGATCCTTGGGTGGTGGTGGTCATGGAACCCAATTAAGAGAACCCAGATATAATGAAATCAGAGGCTAAAGAAGGCGTGGCAGCAGAAAAACAGCCTATGTTAACAAGCCTGAATCCTTCTCTGCTTGAAAGATTCCCTTTGGACCAGTAGCAATGATCTCTCCTTCACTCTCAGCTTAAGCATTACCCTGGCCAACAGCCTGGTCCTTTGAACGGGCATCGGGGCGATCGCCCTGCGGTGGCGGTGCAGAGATCCTGGCCTGGAGTCTCCGTCCCCATCGCCGCCAGCCCCAGAGAACGGCTTCCACTGCAGCTGCTGCACTCCAACCCAGCCGGGCCCCCATGGTGAGCTCTGCTCAGCTGCGCGCAATGGTGACTCCAGCTGGACTGTTCTCCTCTCTGATTTGTCCAGAGAGCAGCGCGGCCCAGCTGGAGCCACCACTGAGCAGACCACACCTTGGGGGCCCACCTGGGTCCAGCTGCTGTGGCAGGAGCTGTGCTCTGGGGCCAGCAGCGATGGGGACAGGGGGACTCTAGGCAGGGATCTTTGTGCCGCCTTGCTGGGACCCCGCATTCTCCATTTGTCCTGGGCCCCACACCCCCTAGAGACAGCCCTGCTAGCAAGACGGGGATGTTCCCAGTTTACAACTGATAACCAGCCTGGGGGGAAAAACAGGGCCGTGTCTTATTAAGCTCAAACTCTGTTGAATCCTCACACTTCCCCTCAGAGACCATAGATAAAAATAGCAACGCAAGCAAACGGGCTGATCAGCATGCGAGACAGGTAGATGAGTTCTTGAGAACTGGCTCAAATGCGGAAGTTGAGGCTCTGAGGAGATCTGTGAGAGTGCAAAGGGAAGATGCCACAGGCAGGGCTGGGTGGGGAATGGAGGAGTCCTGGGGGATACAGGGGAAAGTTTGTTTTTGATGTCGAGCCCTTTATTAAGCTCCACCCAAAGATGTCCTGGGGCAGAACGGCACGTAAGGGGGGAAACACGGGATTCCCCACACTTCCCTTGCAGTGCGGATGGTGAGAGGGCAGGAGGCATTTGGGGAGGAGATGTGGCCTCCGTGGCGTGGGGATGTTTCCCCCTCCTGTTGATTCACCCCTGCAGTGGGGGCCAAAAGCTTTGTTATTTATTTATTTAAATACATTTCTATACCGCCCAAAACACAAGTTCTCTGGGCGTTTTACAAAACAATAAAAACAGCCAATAAAAGATTAACTAAAATTAAAAAGTTACAACTATTAAAACACAATTAAAACAGTATCTGATTAAAAGCCTGGGTGAACAAATGCGTCTTGACTGCCCTTTTAGAAGTTGTCAGATATGGGGAGGCTCTTATTTCAGCAGGAATTGTGTTCCAAAGCCCTGGGGGAGCAATGGAGAAGGCCTGTCCCCGAGTAGCCACCAGACGAACCGAGTAGCCACCAGATGAGCCGATAGGTAGGTAGATAGAGATTTCAGAAGTTCAGGGGCATTTGGGGAGCATTTTCAGAGAGCACTGGCACTTCTCCTTCGGTCGTTCTTCTCTTGCATCTGGACATACGGGGCAGAGACAAGTTTTCACCCAATACCACAGAGCAGTTCCTTGAGATCTCACCTGCCACTCTCCACACATTTTCAGGCTTAATTCTGGAGCTGTAAGGAATAACAACTTGCTCACAAGTCACTGGATGCTGATATGCGTGATGTGTATCAGACCGCCCAGACTTAACTCGGTTGTGTGAGTGATGTCATCTTCCCGTTTTCCGACATGTTGCTTGTCCGAATCCTCTCAGGCTCCTGTCATTTCAGATGCCTGGCAGTACAGTTTCCTTTGACTTTCTCTCCTCTCTCTGCTTGGAAGCTAGTGAAGGCCTCGCTCCCACTATTACTCCAGCAAGGGTATTCCAGAATTCAACATCTCTAATAGTTGCAAACCTCCCTCTGATGGTGTCTCGAGCTGAGGTCAGGACCTGTCGTCTTTTCTTTTGTACCAACAACACCATGCCTCCTCGCTAGCCCGGCTAAGACTTGCAGTCCAGGGGTATGTTTCCTAACGGAAAATTTGGAACTGCACAGTGGTATATGCGTGTAACTCATGTGCATAGCATGCGCTGCCACAACACACCTGTGCCCTTGTCTGTGTGTCCTTGTCTCTACACATATACTTTGCTGCCGGGAGTCACATACTATGACATCTAGAAGCCTCCACAGACTGGGAGAAAACTCTCAGAACTGGGAATTCGACAGCACTATTGCCGAAGAGTCATATTCATTGGTGGAGACTCCATGCAGAGTAGCAGCAGAGTCTGCAGGAAGTGTCGTTGGCAGGGGTGGGGGGAGAAATGGGTCTGTTTGATCAAGGGCTGGATCCTAGAAGAACCTGGACCATTCATTTTACTTTTCTCATTGTGATCAGTCACTGGCCTGGTCACACAATTGTTGGAAACGAGAGGCCCATTCACATATTATGTCCACCCCCAGCACAGTACCTCCAGTGACTATTGCGAGTGTCTATCTTATGTTTCTGTTTAGATTGTGAGCCTTTGGGGACAGGGAGCCATCTTATTTATTTATTATTTCTCTATGTAAACCACTTTGGAAACTTCTGTTGAAAAGCATTATGTAAATATTTGTTGTTCTTGTTCTTGTTGCATGAGTGTACAGTATACACAGGTACAGGTCTGTACACAGAAACAGTCATTCACATGTTATGCTGAATGCAGGTACAGCAGTACACTCCCTATCTGTGCCATGCATTTGAAGGGCCTGTATCCAAGTTCATTTTTAAAATGAACACAGGTACAGTCATTCACACAAACACATGTACGAGTGTACTGAATCAGGCTTAGGTTTAATATGGGTTACTGGTATTGGTGTGATTGTGAGAACCCATGCCAAGGTAGCAATCTCAGATTCATCTCAGGCCATAAACCACCTTGTTGTGGGTTCACAGAATCATGCTAATGTCGGTAACCCACATTAATCATAGATTCCAATGATTGTGTGAACGGGCCCACATTTTGCTTCATCTAACATAATGCAACTCTTGCATGGTTTGAATTTTGAAATGCACAAATGTTCTTTTGGAATTGCACCCCTTTTTCTTTCTTGGGGGGGGGCGTTACTGCACATTTTGTGTCTGATTGCATATCTTAAAAAGCCCTGAATGCTACCTAGGCTAAATTAATTGTCAGCTGACCCTGCGGGGCAATCACGAGTCACTGGAGATCATAAAACCTTAGAGCTGAGTGGGCCCATCAGTCTAAGCCACTGATCACTGTGCATAGTAGTAATAACAGAATTCATTCCCTTGCCTTGCTTATCTGAACTCAACCTTTGTCCCCTGGGATTCTAATCTTGAATTTGCCTGTTTGGATCACATTCTTATCTCATAGGAAGCTGCCATATACTGAGTCAGACCACTGGTCCATCTGGCTTAGTACTGCCTACACTGACCGGCAGCGGCTCTGAATAATTACTGACAGGAGTATCTCCCAAGCCTACCTGGAGATGCTGCCAGGGCTTGAACCTGGGACCTTCTGCATGCAAAGCAGATGCTCTGCCACTGAGCGAATCCTCTTCTCAGCACCCAGCAGCTGAAAGCAGATTCCTTCTATGGCCTGACAGTTAATCAGTGCTGCATATTCCCTGCTGTAACATTATGCAGGGCGTGGAAAATTTGCTGCTCTAAGTTCTGAGATATTTCAGACACTCAATGTACGTGTGCCAACAACAACAACAACTTATATACCGCTTTTCAACAAAAGTTTCCAAAGCAGTTTACATAGAGAAATAATAAATAAATAAATAAAATAAGAAGTCTCCCTCTCCCGCAAAGGGCTCACAATCTCTGTCCCCAAAGGGCTCACAATCTAAAAAGAAACATAAGATAGACACCAGCAACAGCCACTGGAGGGATGCTGTGCTGGGGGTGGAGAGGGCCAGTTACTCTCCCCCTGCTCAATAAAGAGAATCACCATGTTAAAAAGGTGCCTCTTTGCCTAATTAGCAGGGGAGCGTTACCACCTTTTCACTGGACTGTGGATCAATGAGGAGTTTGAGCTTCTTGTAATTTGCTCCTTATAGAGTCCTCCTACCGTGGCTTTTCTAATGGTAGCAAGCATAAATTGTGCTTCTTGTTAAGCAGGGTCTTCTTGGGTTTGCATTTGGATGAGAGACTACATGTGAGTCCTCCAAGATATTCCCCTTAAGGGATGGGGCTATTGCTCAGAGGAGGACCATCTGTATGCTTGTATGCAGAAGGTCCTTGGTTTGATCCTGGCAGTATCTCCTGGTAGGGCTGGGAGAGACTCCTGTCTGCAACCCCGGAGAGCCGCTGGCAGTCAGCGCAGACAATGCTGAGCTCGATAGACAATTGGTCTGACTTGGTAGATGGCAGCTTCCTCTGTTCCTATGGCTTTTACCTCAAGTTCGGGAAGGAGATTTTCGGCAGCTGCGTGGAACAGCAAGACGTGCCCTGCTTGTGCTAAAAGGGCATTCTCAGGAGGCATGCAGCTGATTGGTAGTGATCCTGCAATCCCAGCGCTTTCTCCTGGGCCTTGTTGGAGCTGGCTGGGCTTCCTGCTCCAAACAGCACACCCCGCCCTTCCAGGGACGCTTTCTTGAGGATCCCAAGAGCCGGGATTAGCACTCACGGGAAAGCGTCATCTTCTTCGCAAGCCCTGTGGAAAACAAGGCTGTATGAACAACGGTTTTGCAAGCAGCGATGTCACTCGGACTTTTTTGTGGGGGCGGAGACGTGACTAAGGACTGAGGATTTCTCCACTGATGCTTAGCAAACGAGATTTCTTGTTTAAAAAAACAAACATAAATGCCACAACTTTTGAGGTTACGTAGGAGTTACAGAGGAAGCTGCCTTATACTGAGCCAGACCAGTCGGCCATCTAGTACAGTATTACCTCCACAGGCTGGCAGAAGCTTTCCCAAGGTTGCTTCTCTCGCAGCCCAATTGTAGAGAGATGCCAGGGAGGGAACCTGGAACCTTCTGCATGCAAGCATTCAGACACTCTTCCCAGAGCAGCCCCATCCCCATAGGGGGATATTCTTATAGTGCTCGCATGTTTGTTTAGTACATTTGTATACTGCCCCATACCAAAAATTGTCCCTGGGCGAATCACAATATAAATATGTTGTCTCCCATTCAAATGAAACCAGGGCAGACTCTGCTTAGTAATTTATGCTTGCTACCACAAGACCAGCTCTCCTCCCTTGTTGTTTCAACAAACATCCTGCCATTTATTTTCATTTGCAAAGCTCAGAAGAAAAGTGTTTCCTGAAATACAGTCGTTTTCTGGAGTTCAGGTGGAGAGGGAAGGGACCCTTCATGTGTCTAGCATGGCTCTGCAGTCCTCTCATATTAGCATATCCTGAAGGGCTGCTAAAGGAGGATAGCATACACTTCATACATGTATAGGTTATTTAAAGCATACGTTCCTTTAGCCTATAGTGCATAGTTTCAGTTTTCATATCTGTTTCCCTTTTTTTGTTGTTCTGTTCTGCAAGTAGCCTGACCAGGATATGAAGAATAATCCAAGAGAAGTATTTATAAAATGATCTAACAAGAAAAGTATAACAACTTATCAACAAATCTGGTCAATTTGGTGGCCCAAGGTACTGAAGCACCTGAGTCAAGGGGCTTCTGCAGGTGGAGGGGACTCTAGAAGAGGAGAGCTGGTCTTGTGGTAGCAAGCATGACTTGTCCCCCTAGCTAAGCAGGGTCCACTCTGGTTGCATTTGAATGGGAGACTACATGTGAGCACTGTAAGATATTCCCCTTACGGGATGGAGCCGCTCTGGAAAGAGAAGAGGGTTTCAAGTTCCCTCCCTGGCAGCATCTCCAAGATAGGGCAGAGAGAGATTCCTGCCTGAAACCTTGGAGAAGCCGCTGCCAGTCTGTGAAGACAATACTGAGATAGATAGACCAATGGTCTGACTCAGTATACAGCAGCTTCCTATGTTCCTATGTACTGGCCTTTGATTGCAGATCCCCCCGCCACCTCCAGTACAGAATTTGAATGGTTTGGAATGAAAGGACCATAGCTTAAGCTTTGCATACATAAACCCACAGATTCGATGCCAGGGTATTTAAGGGAACGTCTCCTTCACTATGGACCTTGAGATCATCTGGGGAGGTTCATCTGTAGTTGCCATTGGCTGATTTGGTGGCTACTCAGGGATGGCCTTCTCTACTGCTGCCCCAAGGCTTTGGAACCTGCTCCCTGCCAAAATGCCTCCCCATCTCTGACAGCTTTTAAAAAGATCCTCGAAACACATGTATTCACCCAAGCTTTTAACTAGATTAATAGAGTTGCAGCTTGTTTTAAAACCGTCTTTCATGTTTTAATTCATGTTATGTTTGCTGTAAGCCACCCAGAGATGTGTGTTTGGGGCAGTATATAGATGTACTTAAGAAATAATAAACACCTAGCAAAGCTGGTTGAAACTGATCTCGAAAGAAGGATTAGGAAGAACTTTGGCCACATACTCTGCATGCAGAAGTCCCCAGATCCAGTCTTTGGTTATCAGGTAGTAGGTAATGGGAAAGATCTCTCTCCGCTTGAGAACCTGAAAGGCTGCTGTCTGCTCTAGTACACAATACTGGGATATATAGACCAGTAGTTCTCAACCCTGAGTCCCAGGGGCGGAGCCACCATTGTGCGAACGGGTTCAAAGAACCTGGGCCGCCAATGAAAAAGGCCGCCAAAGCCCACAGGGGTGTGTGGCTCAGGAGAGAGAGAAATACATGCTGTCAGGCAGCAAGGGCTGCCTGAAAAGGACGGGAGAGCTCGCTCAGGGCTCTCCAGGGCATGGGTGAGGGTGGGGGCTTCGCTCGGGGATCTTCCGGAGCCTGAGGGCCCCCCCCCTTGCGTGTGATGTCACACTCATGGGGTGTAACTAAAGGGTCCACTGAGCGGGGCCTGACACAGGCCGCCATTAGGCTGGCCCTGTGCCTGCTGAGTCCCCCAAATGTTGGACTACAACTCCCATCATCCCCAGCCACAAGAGTACAATAGTCTGCTGGGGTGGTTGGTACAGTCTGGGGAACGAATACTCATCATGATGCTTGACATGGTCCACGCCCCTAGTGGTGGAAAAGAGGTGATAGCACTGCTAACTCGGCAAAGAGGCATCTTTTAACGTGGTGATTCTCTATTTAGCAGGGGGAGAATAACTGGCCCTATCCACCCCCAGCACAGTATGCCTCCAGTGAGGGTTGCTGGTTTCTCTCTTATGTTTCTTTTTAGACTGTGAGCCTCTTGGGGACAGAGATCCATCTTATTTATTTGTTGTTTCTCTGCGTAAACAGCCCTGAGCCATTTTTGGAAGGGTGATATAGAAATTGAATGAATGAATGAATGAATAATCCTTTCAATTTTCAGTGTGTTGTCATGTTTTCACTGTCCTGACCATTGGGCTTGCAACCACCCAATGTGCAAAGGTATTTAAACACTTGAAAACGTTTTAAAAACACAAAGAGGTCGTGCACGTGACCAAAACTGGCGATGGTGGGGTGCGCGGGCGGGCAGGGAGACAGGTTCCTGCCCCCACACAGAAGCAGAGGTGCTCCGAAGGCTCTGCTGTTCGCACATGAGCGGCACCGTGGCGAGCGGCAGAGCAGGGAGCTGGAGGAGGAAATCCTCTGGCGTCCCTCCATGTACTGTGCCAGGAGAAAAGATCTAGGATGTCCAACTCCTATATAAGGGAACTGAGCCAATCAGGGAGCCAATCTGGCCTTGCTAACCAGGGAACCAGCCTGGGAGATCCAATGAGGAAACGGGAGGAGGAGCCAATAGCAATGTGCTTGCCCCAAATGGACATTCCTTCCTTTCTGCTGATTATTATGATTCCCACCATAGCCTACTACTACTACTACTTAACAATAATACTTCACTTAAAAGCACTGTTGTAGGGGTTGGAGCAGCCCAGTAGAGGGAAACCTAGATCTAAAAAGCTTCATTGCCCTTTTTTCCTTTTTTCTTCTTCTCCCAGATGAAGAAGAAGCACTTCACTCTATCATGAAGGATCTGGCAGCCTTGGGGAAATGTGGAGGCCTTTTGGACAGCAACAGGAACAAAAACCACGTCCATTCTAACAAGCAGGTGAGTTGTGTCACCAAAAATCTCCTTTGGCAAGGCTGAGGTGTGTGATGTAGAATTCAAAAGTGCGTCAGTTACCCAGTGTTGATCTGTAACTCCAGTGTATGGGAGACGCTTTTACCGGTCATCAGTGGCTTGGCTCACTCACTCAAGTCATTTATTGTTAGATGCATTAGAGACACTTGATCTAACATTTGGAATAATGAGCCCCTGGTGGCGCAGTGGTAAAACTGCTGCCCTTTAACCAGAAGGTTACAAGTTCGATCCTGACCAGGGGCTCAAGGTTGACTCAGCCTTCCATCCTTCCGAGGTCGGTAAAATGAGTACCCAGAAATGTTGGGGGCAATATGCTAAATCATTGTAAACCGCTTAGAGAGCTTCGGCTATAGAGCGGTATATAAATGTAAGTGCTATTGCTAACAAAAGTGGTGTTGGCATCCCAAGACATTTCTTGGACCAGCATATCATTTGCTGAGAAAATGGCAGTCAGGAAACAACACTTGTAGGGGAAATTCAGCAGAGAAATAAGTGCTTAATTCTTTCTGTATCTGCTCCCCGCCCCCCCGCCCCAAGGTTATCACCCCCCACAAGCCAAGCTTAATTTCTGTTTCAGAGCCTGCAGTGGTGGAGGGGGTGGGGGAATGATTTTTAATGGGGTGGGTTAATTCACAAAAAGCAAGAGCTGGTGTTAATGGAATTGGCCCTGGGGTGTTTGGTCAGCACCTCAATGTTCAGGCTTTGTGGGGAAATTTACTCTTAAATGGAGTCAGCTCCACCAGTTTTAATTTGTGCAAACATTTGGACTCAATAAATGACTGGATTGAGGCAGAATATGGTTTCAAAATCAGAAGAAGTTAGCAGACCCCTGCTAACTTGGCAAAGAGGCACCTTTTACTGTGGTGGTTCTCTTTATTTAGCAGAGGGAGAGTAACTGGCCCTCTCCACCCCCAGCACAGTACCTCCAGTGGCTGTTGCTGGTGTCTATCTGATGTTTCTTTTTAGATTGTGAGCCCTTTGGGGACAGGGAGCCATCTTATTTATTTATTATTTCTCTGTGTAACCCGCCCTGAGCCATTTTTGGATGGACGGTATAGAAATTAAATTAAATTAAATTTAAATTTGATAGAGGGGAATACAGGAAGAGAAACTGTGGTTAAAGCCCATCCCTGAGGCTATTGCCTGGGGTTTTTGGGACCTGTGGGTCCAACAACATAAGGGGACCCACGTTTGAGAAACCTTGCCATGATGTCTAGGAAGACACAATGAGGCTGTTATCACGGACAGCCATGAGCAATTTTCCTCAGAAATGTCTCAGTTCCTCTCTGTGAGCTTTTCCCATATGCCCTGCTTCAGCTTTAACTGCATACTCTGCAATATATTATAAACAGCAGTCCTTTCTTCAGGGAATGCTGCATGAGATCATGATTCACCTCATTCAAAGACACGTTGTTATGTTTCCGATATTCCAACACATCTGCTAATCTAAACCATCCAGCAACACTGCTCGTCTCAAATCCATAATAACAGTTAAGCAAAGATTTCCTCGATCCTCTATGGTGTGTGTGTGTGTATACTTGTGTATGCATGTGAGAGAGTACGTACAAACATACATCAAAACAGCCTGTTGTCATGGTTTTTTCTCCCACGGGGTGAGCCCAGGGTCTTTCCTCCTTCAACAGACATACTTTCCACTAATTTAATGCAGATTCAGCTGTTAATCTTGTCCTCTCCCCATATTAGGCAAGCTGTTTCACTTTTATTTTTAATGTTTTGAAGGATTTAATGTTGATTCCGCCTAAAAAAGATTGATTGATTGATTGATTGATTGAGTGCTGTCAAGTTGGTGTTGACTCTCTCCAGGATGATCTGTTTTCAACTTGGCCTTTAAGGTCTCTCAGTGGTGCATTCATTGCTGTTGTAATCGAGTCCATCCACCTTGCTGCTGGTTGTCCTCTTCTTCTCTTTCCTTCAACTTTCCCCAGGATTATGGACTTCTCAAGGGAGCTGGGTTTTCGCATAATGTGTCCAAAGCAGGATAGTTTGAGCCAGGTCATTTGTGCCTCGAGTGAAAATTCTGGATTGATTTGCTCTATGATCCATTGGTTTGTTTTCCTGGCTGTCCATGGTCTCCTCAAAAGTCTTCTCAAGCACCAAAGTTCAAAAGCATCAATACTTTTTCTATCTTGCTTCTTCAAAGTCCAGCTTTTGCATCCGTAGAGTGTCATGGGGAAATCCTTGGTCCGAACAATTCTTATCTTTGTAGGTATAGGCACTTCACGACATCTAAATATCCTTTCCATTGCAACCCTACCAAGTGCTAGTCTGCAGCATATTTCTTGACTGCTGGATCCTTTACTGTTGATGGTCGGTCCTAAAAGGCAGAAGCTACCCACTTCTTCAGTGTCTTCATGATCATTTCTGAGGCTGGTTGCTGTACCCATTGTCATTAGTTTAGTCTTCTTTACATTTAGTCGTAGTCCCATTTTTTTCACTGTGCTCCTTGACTTTCATTACTAGAGCTTGCAGATCATCCACATTCTCAGCTATCCGAGTGGTGTCAGCGTAGCACAGGTTATTGATTTTTCTTCCTCCACCTTTAAAACCACACTCATCTTCTTCCAATCCAGCTTCTCTTAGTATATGTTCAGCATATAAGTTGAATAATAAGGAGAAAGTATGCAGCCTTGTCTTACTCCTTTGTCGATCAGGAACCAGTCTGTTTCACCATGTTCCGTCTGGACTGTGGCTTCCTGCCCTGTGTATAGGTTTCTCATGAGAACAGTGAGATGTTCTGGGATGCCCATTTTCCTAAGGATATTCCACAATTTGACATGATTGATGCAATTGAAGGCTTCTTTTTGGTATTCTTTGGCTTTCTCAATGATCCAGCATGCATCAGCAATGATGTCTCTTGTTCCTCGGCCTTTTCTGAAACCAGCTTGAACATCCGGCATTTCTCTTAACCCATTCTTAAAAGGCTGTGAAGACTCCTAGAAATTGGGGGCTGGAACTATGGTTGTGATTACACAGCTACCAGCCAATCAGCACTGTGCATGCCAGCTCCTGCTGCAAACCTGAATTGCTCTTCCCTGAGCATGATCCTGAAGTGGATTAGGTCTGCCTAATCCAGAATGTAGTAAATGCTTTTTGTGGTAAATGCTGTTTTTAATGTACATGTCTAAAAAAGGACAAGTCCTAATTAGATGTAAGTTATCAATTTCCCCCCTAGTAGGATGGAAGAAAAGCAGAAATACTTTCCAGGTGGTGATGGGAGACCTGGTAACTAACAAATACACATGCATGTGCACACATACTCTGTTGTGCTCTTCTCAGGTCTGCTTAGAGAGGGAAGGAAAGAACCAATGCAGCAGGACTTGGATGCACTAAAGAGGTACCAGCGGTTGCCTAGCACTGCAGGGAGGCTCCTCCCTAATAAATGCTTTCATTAATATTTTTAATAATTAATTTTTATGTCATCATTTGCTGAAAATGGAACACCATGTCATGGTTGGTTCTGGCCCACCAGGTCATTTGAGCTGTGCACCCCGGTGCGAAAGATGACACAAGGTCAACGCTGGTCTTACCATACATCATCTTCTCCTGAGGCCATGAACCCACAGCATTTGCCACAACACACCCTCCTCTCTGTTGAGTGGTGGAAAACTAACTTCCATTGATTCACACAGCTGTTGGCTCTGCCACCACACACATCTGAGAAGTTCAGAGCTACGCCCAAGCCTTCCAGAGCTTCTCCAAGAAGCTGCGTCCTTGCCCAATGATGGAATTTCATCGCATTTTAACAAGATGTTCTGGCTTGGACAGCATGTCTGGGTACATTTCTAATTGCCCGTGTACCAGCAGCTAGGCCGGCCACACGCCCACCTAAGCCATTATTTGGCAAGGCCTTCACATGCTTGTTACAAACCTTGTTTATACTTCCATGATGCCACTAGCAGGAAGGAGACCATTGGCTAAGAGCTACTGGCTGTAGAAGTGACCCTGTACACTTACATTCTCCACAGAGTGTGTGTGCTCACTCTTTCCCCATAGATTAGTTGCATTCCACTCTGCTCATATTGTAACTATATTTTGCTTCTGCTTCAGACGCAGGCTGCAGTTTCCTCCAGTCTGACATACTTCTAACTGCATAATTTCCCACTCTTTCCCATGCAAGGATGTGAGTGCGAGGAATGCCTTCTTCCCCACTTTTGAACTAGTTTGCAAAAGTGGCTGCTAAGCCTGCAGCATTTTAGTTTGTTTTAAAAACCTTTTGATTGACCAAAAAAATATTCCACTCGTAACTTCAGCAACACATTTTTTTAAAAAGGTTGATTATTTTTAACACAAATCATTAACACAAACTGCAGGTAAAATAGGTGCCATCTTAGAAGAGACATGCCTAGTTCTTTCTTGTATAGGAGGGAATACTTCTTTTAACTTGGTGCCTGCTGCAATGTATGCATACATCACCTTTATTTTCATCTTTTAATGCCATCTTAGAGGAGCAATTCCCAGTTCTCTCCTCTTTTAAGAATGCCTCTTTTAAGATGGTGTCTGCTGCATCCTCTAAACTGTGAACTTTTTGTCCTGAAAATAATTGTTTTATTCATATGCAGTGTTGTGTCAGTTTAATTGATTAACCGGTTCATGATTGAAGAGCAAAGATTTCTTTCATTGTGTGGTGAGGAAGATATGGTCTCAAATATCCATTGTGGGGTGTGTATTCTGTATGGCACGACAGCTTTTTGACATGTGCTGGAAGGGCAGGTTTATCACCAACTGCTATGCTATCCTGAAGTGCAAAAATAATTTATTACAATGATTGATAGCCCACCTTTCTGTTAAGCTGTTCCAGGTGGCTCACGTCATTTAAAACAATATATAATTAAAAATTGACAAAATTGCAGAATAGGAGTCCGAAATAGCAGATAAAACCTTAACAGATAATAATTAAAATCTCGCTGAGAGATACAATTCTGTAGACCAAGAGCCTGTTTAAAAAAGAAAGCTTTTCAACAGCCTCCAGAAGGCCATTGGAGTCCAGTTCTTCCTAGGTAGGGAATGCCAGAGTTGGTATGGTATGGTAACAGGCAGTCCTTAAGTTATCCTGGTCCCAAGCTGGATAGGGCTTTAAAGGTCAAAGCCAGCATTCAGTTTTGCAGATAAAGTGCAATGCTTTATTTCCCCCCCTAAAAGTGCTTGCATATACTCAGTTATATGAAATACAGTGCATGGGTGCATTTGGGGACACTACTGATGTGGGGACAAAACCTTCTCTCTAACCCTGGAGATCCCTGTGTCTGTACTGGTGGTTCTTCTTCTCTGAGGAAATTCACACAACTGAAAACTGTTTGGGAGCTGTGTGTGCTCCCAATTTTCAGTTGTGTGGGAGCAAACACCTAGGTAGGAGGAGGGAGTAGTGGTTGTTTGGAATCAAGGTAGGAGGACAGCACTGTCCTTCCCAGCTTTCATATCCAGCATTTGACCAGAATAGGAGGAAAGGCTACCTGAACCATTACTACTACTAGTAGTAGAGTGGAATACATTGCAGAGTTATTTCAATATATTCTGGATTGTTCATCCCCAGAATCTTGTATTGAGAAGTATGCTACCTCGGAACATGGAGGTTCTCTTTTAGCTACCATGGCTAAACTGCTGTTTAGGTAGATATAAACTGTTTGCACTTGTAGCAGATTAAAGTATTTGTCTCAGGGCAAGCTCGCATGAGGGAAAGAAATGCTGAATCATCCCTGACGAGCTGCCTGGCTAGGCTTCTCCTAAAACTATTCTGTATTATCAGTAGGTTCAAAATGCTGCCACCAAGCACCCTAAAGCTTGCAGGGAACCGGACCAGTGGATTGGGTGCTGTAATCCAAGATCCCTCTGTAACTGGGTATTGGGCAAATACCAAAAAACATTCCACGTGTAAGCTTACATGAGATGAGAAAACTGATAGTTGATGAACATCTGAGGATGTATTTGCACCAGAGAAAACCCCTCTTTGCCCCCCCTTTTCTGAGTTAAAAACAAGCTCAGAGAGGCTTGTAAAAAGAAAAGACTTTTATTCAATTACTGCAGACTGCTTCTGTCTGAGGCTTTCTAGTTTTCTTAGATACAGTTAAGAATATTTAGTAGATTACAAAAATAGGTTGTTTTAGGCACGTCTAAATGTTTATAGAATCTTTTGCAACGCCCTAGGTAGGATGGGCGTAGGCTAGTGGTTCTTATTTCAATTACATTGCAGCTAAAATATAATAAAACAGTATTAGGAATATGCAGAACACACACACACACACACACACACACACACACAAGTTTTTAATGCAAAGTCTGACTAAGCAAACTTTCCCCTAAATTAATCTTCCTGAAGCCAAAGCCCAGGCTTCCTTTCCTTGATCTTACTAAACTCCAGATGAGAATTTAAGCTTCCTGCCCTCTTATCTTTCAAGGATCTGCAGAGTCGTCATTCTGCAACCAGCCTCCATGGCCACATGTCCTGATGATGATGATGATGATTTTTACATTTATATCCCGCTCTTCCTCCAAGGAGCCCAGAGCGGTGTACTACATAGTTGAGTTTCTATTTCACAACAACCCTGTGAAGTAGGTTAGGCTGAGAGAGAAGTGACTGGCCCAGAGTCACCCAGCTAGTTTCATGGCTGAATGGGGATTTGAACTCGGATCTCCTCGGTCCTAGTGCAGCACTCTAACCACTACACCATGCTGGCTCTAGAGGTGATGAGCACCTTTAGCATAGCTTCTTCTAACAAAGAATTCCCTTCTACCTGGCAGCTGCTCTCTAAGTCCCACCCACCTGGTGTGCTGATTGGCTGAGCCCTGGAGTTCACCAGCCTGTCAGTCAGACAAGGGTTCACTTCCGGTTAACTCTTTAAAAGGGCGGGGGGCTGATCATTACAGCACTATAACCAAAAGTGTTATGAACAGTTTGTGGAATTACAAAGAGCTAGATCAAGCTTTTGATCCCTTCCAAGCATTTAAGAGGAACATTTCAGAACTAAAAAAGTAAATCAAAAGATTCTGTAGCCATAACAATTTGTTTTGCCAAAAAATGTGGAATGCAATGACACTGGAAACAGTGTCAGTCAGGACAACGTCCCTGGGCTGAAGGTGTCTCTAGAATCCAATACAGGCTATTTGAGAACTGTAGTTTGATGCTGTGGGAGTTAGGGGTGTGCGTGGACCGGTTTTTGCTGTCCGGTTCGAATTCAGACCAAATTTGAACTGAACCACTGGTCCACGAACCGGTTTGGTTGAACCATCCGGTCCATTAAATCGAACTGGTTCGACCTGGTCTGACGGGCTATGCTGGTAAAGGGGAATGTGGTGAGGATTCCCTTTTATAAGCAAAGGGGAATCCTGCCTTTAAAAGGTGCTCACCAGATTCCCTTTAACAAGCATAGTCCCTAGAACTGGTCCACAGTGGACCGGGCTCAGTTTGATCGTGGATCAGCCCGCCTCTCCTGGAGGCCAGTTTGGTTCATGATCGAACCATCAAGTTTTGACGCAAGTTTTGAGTGGTATAGAAATATGTTAAATAAATAAATAAATTAAGCTAGCTTGATTTAATAAATAAATGTTAAACAAACGAACAAAGATGGTGCATGATCAAACCATCAAGTTTTGACGCAAGTTTTGAGCAGTACAGAAATACGTTAAATAAATAAATAAATAAATAAAATAAAGCCGACCTGGTTCATTGCAGACCAGTTCCTTGTGGACCGGTTTGTGCACACCCCTAGTGGGAATGCAAATCAACTGTATGACATCAACAGCACATTCTTTTAGGAGCCCATTTTTGCAGAAATCTTAATAGTGTATTGGGCAGAAATCTATGTGGTACATCTGTAGCACATGATTGTGGGTGCTGTACCTGTGTGAATATCTGCCTGGATGTATAAATAGGTGGCATTTGGGTAAGCACTGCCTTCCCTAAAATTAGGTAGAAATTCATCAGGTGCTTCTCTAACAAGCAATTGAGGAAGGTGCACTTGCTGAATTTCTGCCTGCACACATCATCCCCCAAAGTAATGTCAAGCTGAAAGACCATGCCGAATGGGATATACAATTCTAATTTGTAAATCCAGAATAATATACTACAGTATACAGACAGACCCCTTACTGCTTTCATGGCATGGAAGTTACCACCTTAACTTGCAATTTCCAGGCTTTTTGGAGCACAAGTGGAAATGGTAAATACTTTCTCTCATCTGAAACCACAGGTTGTTTTAAAATATAAACGTTTCTACACACACAGATACAGACTCCATTCATTTCGGGGAAAGCAAAGGACCAGTGAAGAAAAATGCCTATAGTCTGGTCGATTTTTTGTCTGCCCTTCTCAGAGATGATGTTTGGGCCTTTTCTCGCTCAAATGCTTGTTTTTCTTGTAAGCAAGACTTGAGCGTGGGGGCAGTTCAAATCCAGCAGAGTTTTTTCTGAAGCATTTGGCTCACTGGCTCTTCTCTCTTTGCCAGCCAAGTGCTGCTCTGTCGGGCAGTTGGTCTGCTTTCTTTGGCCATCAGCCACAGGAGGTCACTGTTGTTATTGTTCCTGCAGAAGAAAAAGGATGCAGTCATTATTTCCCCCCTCTTCTGAGGCTCTTCTGGTGCTTTTTTAAACAAGTGTTTTGTCGATTTCCAGCAACAAGTTGTTCCTAAACAGAGTTGGTCTGGTCAGCACACACACACACGCGCGCACACACACACACACACACACACACACACACACACACACACAGCACCATGTCTTAGGAACATAGGAAGCTGCCATATACTGAGTCAGACCATAAAGTCCATCTAGCTCAGTATTGTCTGCACACACTGGTAGCGGCATCTCCCAGGTTGTAGGCAGGAGTCTCTCCTAGCCCTATCCTGGAGATGATGCCAGGGAGGGAACTTGGAACCTTCTGCATGCAAGCAGGCAGATGCTCTTCCCAGAGCGGCCCCATTCCCCTAGGGGGAATTTCTTACAGTGCTCACATAGGAACATAGAAAGCTGCCATATACCGAGTCAGACCTTTGGTCTCTCTAGCTCAGTATTGTCATGTAGTCTCCCATTCAAATGCAACCAGGGTGGACCCTATGCTTCGCAAAGGGGATAATGCTTGCTACCACAAGACCCTGTAAACCTCAGATTTCTGCAACTGGCAGATCCATGCTATGTCTCCACAAGATGTGATGCACATCTGTTTAATTTGAACATAAGAAGCTGCCTTCTACCGAGTCAGACCCTTGGTCCATCTTGCTCAGTATTGTCCACACAGACTGGCAGCGGCTTCTCCAAGATTACAGGCAGGAATCTCTCTCAGCCCTATTTTGGAGATGCCAGGGAGAGAACTTGGAATCCTCTGCATGCAAGTGTGCAGGTGTCTTCTCAGAGTGGCCCCATATTTTACAGTGCTCACACATGTAGTCTCCCATTCAAATGCAAACCAGGGCAAACCCTGCTTAGCAAAGGGGACAATTCATGCTTGCTATGACAAGACCAGCTATCCTCCCATAAAGGGAAGAGGTGAAGGGTGGTCTCCCTCCACTCTTCACATTTTGTAACTCAGGTCAAACATCCTAAGATTAAAGGTTCCTCCTTCAGTCAGTATTTGAATGTTCCTTCATGTAAAAGAAGGCGGGGGGAGCACAAATCCCTGCACTCAGAAAACTAGTGTGTCAGGGAGAAGACTGAGCAAAACTCTTCTTTTTACATGTAGGGAATATCCATGCATGTAGTCTTCAGCTGTCGTCTATGGTGGTACAGACTGTATTGCATCCTATTTCTGATTTCTTGAATGGGCTGTTAGGAGGGACAGTTCAGGAATTTGCATCTTAGGTCATTCGTAAAACTAAAGTAATTGCTTTGTTACTTTGAACTTGGTCAGCCAATTGATTTATTACCGTCCATAGAGCAAAAAAAAAGCAGGGGGGAGTCATGGTTACAGCACTAGAAATGGCAATAAAATACCAAACAGTAGAATTCATATTTTCCAGACATCAAATGTTTGAACTTGGTCTGTAATTAATTACCCCTGCTCAGAAACTCATGGATACAAAGGCCTTGTTCTTCGTGGTTTAAACTCAGCCTTGCAGATTAGATTTTTTAAAACAAAGTCTTAATCGACTAAAAATGTTACTTGAGTATCTTTCCAACTTCATGGTGCCAACGTTGGGCATGAAAGTATAGATCTGGCAAACGACTTCTCTTGAAGGAATAGGTAATTGCCTGGCCGGGGGATAATTGTCTGCCCATAAGACTGCTTTAACTAGTTTGGTGTGCATCCTTATCAAAACACACTGAATTGGGTAAGAATGTCTACAAGAATTTGGTAAGGACCTCTACAAGTCTTTGCCTGCCTTCTCCTTCTGAGCCTCTTAGCAAAAGATGCACAGTCTGGAAGCCGGGAAGAAACAAAAAGTAACAGATGCCGCTTGGGGAACCTGCATCTTTTCACGTGGAAGGAAGATCCCCCTCCAAATACCCCTGCCACTTTGGAATGGTGGGGGGGGCAGGGGGAGCTAGCATGTCATTACTTTCACCTGCTTTAGGAGGCATCAGCAAGACTGCAGTGTCATCAACCACTCTTCCAGTCCCCACCCACATCTCAGGCAGATTTGCAGAGCCCTGGTCGCAGAAGATCAAGCGTGAACATAGGCATGCAGAAATGAGTAACAGCCATCACATAGGAACTTCGCCATCGGCCTTATACTGAGTCAGAACATTGGTCCATCTACCTCAGTACTGTCTACGCTGCCTGGCAGCAGTTTTCCAGCTTTTCAGGCAGGCAGGATCTTTCCCAGCTCGGCGTGGAGATGCTGGGGACTGATCTGCATGCCCCACCACAGCTCTGCCATACAAATTCCTAGCCCTTGGAGGGTGTCTTGCTGGTCGTTTATAAAATCCATTTTGATATTTCAGAATATGCCCCTTTAAAAAATGACGAATGGGCAGTTAACTCAAATTCTCTCAGCGAAACAACAGATTGTGAGCTCTATAGAATGGGGTCCTGGAAACTGCCGCTCATGCTCCAGGGAAAGTTCAACGGAGAGATAAGAAGCATGTTCCGGAAGAGGGATCACTCACTCACCCATCTAGGAATCCTCCTTTTTAGATATAAACAGTGTGTGGCTGATCTTTCCAAGCTGGCCTTGCTCTCGGGTAGCAGATGCATTTTTTCCATTCTGAAAAGAAAGGAAGGGAGATAAAAATATGAGGTTCTAACTTATTTTTGCATTTTTAAAAAATCTATTAATAGTGGCACTCAGGCACTCTAACCAGTCGATTCTGATGGCCAGTTTCAGACTCTAGCCTACAAGAGATAGACACATTTGCCGGCAAACTTTGCCGGTGGAACTGAGCAGCAGAATCATAAGAATGCTCCTGTATCAGTAGATGATGGAAAGCTTTAATTTAAATATATGTTCTACATTTTAATGCAATTAATTGTAAAACAAAATATTTAAAAAGGTTTCTATATTGCTTTCCCTAACGCCTCAAGATGTGTTCATCAGATCAATACAGATATATTAAAGCCAACGATGTGTGCCTTTGGTGGAGAAATGAGGCTAAGGCGTTTAGAAGCATGTACTGCCTAGAACTGGAGGGCATGGAGGATCTGCTTTGTATTCTGGAGAGATATCTGAAATAATATAAGGCAGTTTGCATGACTGAAACCACAGCTTTGGGAGCTGTGCATACTCCTGATTTTTTATTGTGTGTGAACAAACAACTAGACAGGAGAGGGGGAGTGATCGTGTGGGAGGCAGGAGCTGAAGAGGGCAACTTTCCTTCCTACCGTGGTCAAATGCTGGGCATGAGAACTGGGTAGGATGACGGTGCCTTGCACAAATTGGGGGCACATGCAAGTCCCAAAGCTGGGTAGGGTGCTTGTCCTTCCCAGTTTTCGTTCATATGAACTGCCTTAGTATGTCACCCGCAGTGATACCTCTAACCGTGATTCCAGGATGTTGCTGACTACAACTCCCAGAATCCCCAAGCAAAAGCAATCGCAGCTGGGGATTCTGGGAGTTGTAGTCAACAACATCTGGGGATCCCTGTTGGAGGGAACACTGGTCACCAGTCCACTGTGAGATAGTCTGGCATGAATCTACTGCTGACAGATGTTTATTGGCTAAATAATGGGGCCGTTCCTGTCTACTGGCCTTGCTGGAACGGGTTTCTAGCACCTGGACCATAGCGATGATGGCAAAGGGTTTCAAACCTGGGTCCCCATATGTTGTTGGACTACAACTCCCATCATCTCCAGCCACAATGTTTGCTGTGGCTGGGGAGGATGGGGGTTGTAGTCCAACAACATATGGGGACCCAGGTTTGTGGACCTCTGGATTATGGGAAAGTTAAGAGAATACATTTGACTGTTCGATGAGGAAGGTTTGAGACTATTGATGATGGGCGGGGAGAGAGTCCTCTTGTGGGCTGAGTGAACCACCCCTTTTAATGCACATATTAATTCATATGGAACCTTTCATTTGATGCAAGTATAGATTGTGTAAGTTTTGCCTTTTAGTGATAATAATAAAAGGAAATATATTAAAACCAGCAAGACTAAAAACAACATTGAGAACACCATATGCAACAAAGCAACCACAGAAGCGGGATGATGGGAGTTGTAGTCCAGCAACATCTGGGGAGCAAGTCTGAGGCTACCAGGCTCCATGGTAATTACTGGAATACTGAGCATTGATAGAGAGCCTTAGTATGTTTGAAGCATTTGGTGGACATTAAGACAGTTCACAGGATCATTAATTGGGTAGGCCAAGCATCCTACCCAGCTGCAGGAGCTGCGGGCTCCCAATATTTGCTTGCATGCTAGCAAAAACCTAGGGAGGAGGACAGGAGAGTGATTGTCTATGAGAGAGCAGCTGGGTAGGACAGCCTTTCTTCCTACTTTGTTCAAATGCTGGGTAGGATGCTGCCATCCCACCCAGCTCCTCTCTTGTGGCCGATCACTCCTCACTCCTCCTCCTCCCTAGGTTGTTGCTAGCACATGGTCGGAAATGAGAAGCATGCACAGCTTCCAAAGCGGGGTAGGATAAGCGCAGGACCATTAAGGATCTCATGAACTGCCTTATTATCGTCTTGTCATCCTGAGAACAATGGGTCAGTAGTGCTATGTTACTGGAGGTGAGAGGTATCCCATATTGGAAGGGAGGGGCTAAGTGGGGGGTTTCTTACAGCAACAGAGTTCACACCAGAGGTGAGGTATGGACCAGGTCTTTCCAGATTTGTCACGCTGCCACTGTGCAATTGAGACCTGCCCTTAATGGTTCTCTCTCTCTCTTTCCTCTCCAGCTGCGGAATGCGAGGATCAAATTTGAATACGATGGAGAGAGAAGGTGTGCCTTTTATTTTATTTTATTTTATTTTATTTTATTTTATTTTATTTTAGTATTCATTGAGTCATTCATTCATTCATTCATTCATTTATATACTACCTGACTCCAAAGGCTCTAGGCAGTTTACAAAAATAAACACAATAGAAACAGAATAAAACCAACTATTAAACAATTAAAAATTTAAAACATTCCGAGATTACTAAAACATTCAAAGATTAGTAAAATCCTCTTAAGGGCTCTTTTAGAGGCTGGTAAAGATGTTAAGCCACAACTGTCTATAGGGAGCACATTCCACAGCCCAGGAGCGACTATAGAGAAAGCTCACTCCCAAATCACCGCCAGACGGGATGGTGGCATACGGAGACAGACCTCCCTTGATTATCTTAATGTACGGTGGGGATCATGCAGAAGAAGGCGCTCCCCCAGGTAACCCGCTCCTAAGCCGTGTAGGGCTCTAAAAGTAATTACCAGCACTCTGAATTTTGCTCGGAAACCTATTGGTAGCCAATGCAGTTCTATTGGTAGCCAATGCAACAGGCATAATAGGGTCTCTCCAAGAAACCCCGGAGACCAATCCAGCCGCTGCATTTTGAACCAACTGAAGTTTCCAAACTGTTTACAAGGGCAGCCCCACTTAGAGCGCATTGCAGTAGTCAAGCCTAGAGGTTACCAAGACAACTGTCTTAGCAACCGAAGTTGATAGAAAGCACTCCTGACCATGGCCTCATCCTGAGAAAAACATCATCTTTTCATCCTCAGGAAAATGCATAGTCCCCCCTTCTGCACCCTGGCCAGGATGAGTGATGTCATGGAGAAATAGATTTGGGTGTCATCAGCAGCATCTTGATAACACCCTGCTCCAAATCTCCTGACCATCTCACCCAGCAGTTTCATGTAGATGTTAAAAAGCATAGGGGACAGGATGGAGCCCAGAGGGACACCACACAATAGCTCTCGTTTCAGAGAGCAACTAACTCCGAACGACACCATCTGGAATCTGACACCGGAGAGACAGGAACGGAACATGGATGCATGGCTGGGCTTCATTAAATCCATTGGAAGCCCACACCATTTCCACATGTTAGGCTGGCTGCTTCCCAGCCAGCCCTTGGCACCTGCACCTTTGAGGCTTCAAACACAGGAAGGAACACAAGCATTTAGAAGAATGCTAAAATCTCGTGCTAAAGTCCTCTGTGCTGTTGCAGCCTTAAAGAGTAGATACTCTTAGTATCCCCCAGAATGCTTAAACCTCCTCTCCCCGACCCTGTTGAGCTGGATCCTGGATAGGAAAAGGCACTTTGAACTGATCTCAGTGAGGCTGCTTATAAACTGGTACCACTGCTCTGTACGTGTTCTGTCTGACTTCACTCTTGGGCTGGGCAGGTTAGCTCTAACTTCCATTGCAAGCAGGGTTAGGTTTAGGAGGGCTTGAGGATTATGGGAGATTATAGGTTATTGAAATGGTGTCGGGTTTTCCCTCTGTAATGTGTAGCAAAATATACCCGGTGTTCTGACATCAAATCTTTCTACTTAACATCACTGGTAGGGAAGCATACAGTGTGATGATGTCAAAACATACCGTATCGGACCTGATCCCAACAGGGCAGCATGGCCTAGCCTGGCCTTTTAGTCCAGCTTTTGGCCTGGGTTAAGGGCATAAGCACTCCTTTAACCCAGGCTTGTAGCCTGGCTGCGTAGTCATAGAGATGGCTGCCTAGAGCACCTGTCTTCTCGGGGAATCCCCCAATGCACCGTGCAGAGCACATGGTGCATTGTGGGATACCGGGAAGCCAGGAGGCGTTGTACTGGCCTCCAGAGCTCCGTACGGTCTGGCACAGCAGTGGATCATCTGGGAGTGCAGTCTGTGCTCCCAGCAACATTTACTGGATCATTGGGGGTGGGGGGAGTTTCGCAGCCTGCCCTCCCGCCGACCTCCCGAATGGTCCTTTGAATACCCTTATTGTTTACTATAAGTTACAGAGAGGGAATCTCAACACAGAAATGCCTGTTTCAGAGGGTCTCCCTACTTCTTGTAACATACAGTTCTGTCCTGAAAGTGCCCAGCTGAAATCAGTGTCACTATAGCCCTGTTCAGACATTATGTTATACCTGTGTTCAGATGCCTGTACATGATTTGTCCATGTTTTTGTACGAAGGACTGCACATGCTTTTTATTTTAAATGTCAGCCTGGGTACAGGCCCCTTAAATGCATGGTACAGATAGGAAGTTTACTGCTGCACACCGAACTGTGCCTGCATACACTGTACACTGGTTGTAGACATGTTAGACATAATGTGTGAATAGGGTCTTTTATGTCTTTTAAACCTGGATCTTCCATCACACCCGCTAACATTTGAACTTGTTCATTTGCTGAAGCCAATTTAGCCCTGTTCCACAAATTCCAGATTTTTGGTGAAGATGACAACGTGAAAGGTGACCTTTCCTTCTAGCAAGAATTGCTAGTGCTGCAACATTTGATCCATTGATTCATTCAGTTAATTGCGTAAAAGCATTTTGATCAACTAAAAGAAGTGCCCCTGACCAATGATTGCAACTTATTTGAAACATATTTTTGATTGCAGCATATTTTTGAATTAAGTATTTATAAAAATTACAGGCATACCTTCCTATGTGCAAGGGGGAGGAATGGCTCCTTAAGAGAGTGCCTGCTGCATCACATGCATACGTAATCTGAAAACAAGGACAGTATCCTTTTTTCCTTAAAACTATTGATTTTTCTCATCTGCCAATTTATAGAGATGTGCTCAATTAATAGGCTAAAATGCCAGAATTAATGAACTGAGATTTCTTTTAATCAGGTGACTAATTGATCATTTTTATTTAATCAAGTGGCATGTTGCTTCACACTTAAAAGACACTTTGGGTTGGATCCTAAGTATTTCTTCCGTGAAGGGGAGGCACCTTCCGCTAGAACAAGGGAGAGATATTTCTCCCTTGCCTCTGCAGCCTCCTGCACACACCTGCTCCAAAATCTGCTCTGGGGATTGAGGAAACCTCACCCCCCATCTGAGTGTTATAGGGGACTGCAGAAAGAAGCAGGAATAGGTGCAAAAATAATCCTCCTCCTTATCTAAACAGAAGAAATACTTAGGGTCCAACCCTTGCTTTCCTTCCGTGTCCTTTAAAAGACACCTGTGTAGCAGTAATAAGCAAATGGATTAAAATGAATTTCTTAAATAAGAGTCAGATGCAGGAAGAGCTTTTCTCCTGCCCATGTTTTGCCTTCTGTAATGCCCTCTTGCAATGAATGGCACAGGAGCACCTCTCCCTCCTCTGTCTTAATCGGGGCTGCACATTTATGATCCCCCCAAACATACAGAGCCCCTTTGCTACAGACAGTAGCCCACAGGGTGGACGATAAACTTCCTCGTTTTGCCTTCTTTCTAGGGCAACAGAGATGGCAAGGGAGATGTTCATGCCCCTGCCAGGCCTCAGTAACTAGGGGGGTTGGCTGGCAGAGGTTGGGGGTGTCAGATGGGCCTCAATAACACAGTTTTGATCTTCCCTTCATGAAAGTGATGGCGGTTGTTTTAAATTGTACCACCCTGCTACAAAGTTTCCCAAGAGGAAAGGTGGTGTGCTTAGTAAACAGGTATGATACTACTGACATGGAAAGTTGTCACTAATGGCATGAATACACTTCTCTGCAGGATTATCCAGTTCCAGAGGCCAGTTAAATTTAAAGAAGTGCTTCAGAAAGTCATGGATGCTTTTGGACAGATGATGGATTTGCACTATGCCAACAATGAGGTACTTTATTTGCGTGGTACTTTATTTGCGTGCTACCTGACTTAAATCACCTTCTTCTCCACAAGCTTAAGGCAGCTTACAACAATAAGCTACAATATTTCTAATATGCAGAAAGGAATAGTAAAAACTGTGATATCTAATGCAGAAAGTGCAATTTTTCCTCCTTCCTGTGCTGGCCAAACATCTTCCTGCATAAGTGCATTTTGCAGCTCTTCCCGATATATGGGTGCATTGTGGGGAGGGAGTCGAGGTGGCTCGGGAGTGGAGTCCACACTGTGCATGCAGGAGTCCAAGTCAAATCCCTGGCATCTCCATTTGAAAAGATATTTTGTAAAAGGGCTAAAAGAGACCTGTTGTGATCTCTTTGAGATTGCTTGTGACCTCAGGGAGCAGTTGCCAGTTTGAGCAGACCAAACTAGGCTAGATGGACCAGTGAACTGACTCAATATAAAGCAACTCCATATGTTCACATTCTTTTATATGTTCATCCATCACCATAACAAAATAATAATAATCACAAAGACTTAAAAAATCAGTTGCAGACGTGTGTTGGTGATGGCATGGGCACTAGTCAATAGACACCCCCAGCCATGTTTTTCTCAATTCAAATGAAACCATGCTAAAAACCTGCAAAACTGTTGTTCCCCCACCTTTCAGAGTTCTCCCAGCACCAGAAAAACGTTGTTTTGGTGGCAGCAACAGTACTACCAAACCTCTTCCACCACTCTCAAAAATATTTTGAGCCTCTTCTCACGATCCGTGAGAAGGGCTTGCGGACGGGCTGCGGGGAAAGCAGGTGAAACCTACCTTCCCCGCAGATGATCGTCCTCCCTTCTCTGGGCAGGCAGATCTCCCGCCCAGACGACCAGTGGCTCCAAGGGTCGGGGTGCTGGGACGCGCTGATGTGCTGCCCCCCAGCGCTGCAATAATGCACTGTACGAGTACGCGGTACATTATGGGAATCCCCCCTCCCTGAGTGGGCCAGCCGTGGCTGCAAGCAGCAGCAAGCGACTGCAAGTGCTTGCAAGGCTGCAAGCGCTCAACCTCATTTGAGAGGGTGGCTAAATAGGCAGGTTTGCCACCGTGTAGCCTCCAGGATTGGCCCGATCCTGGCAGTTCACATGTGTGTGCAAAACCGGGCTGGGCTCCCTTTTGCACGTATGTGTGAGTAGCCACTATATCTTTTCCTCCATCCGTCTTAGTTCAAAGCTTTGACAAGCCTTGGCTTAGCACAGAGACTAGCAAACCGATGAATCAGCACTCGGCAAAACAGTTTCCCCCCTTTCCCCGTCTTGGGCGCCCTGGCTCGTTAACGGAGCTATTCATTTTACCGACAGCAGGAAAGCTGCTCTCTGTTTCCTGAGTGTGCAACCTGCCAGTTTGCTCTCTCGTTTGCGTGTGTCTATATTTAGGCTCGCGTCTGGTAAAGAATGTACATGTACACAGCAGCCTTGTTGGCAAATGGAGCCTAAACCTTCTTGCCAGATTCAGGCAATAGGCAAAAGCCCATTTAAACAGCACACGGAGGACCATTTCAACCTGATGCCATTTGACAGCTTGAGAAGCCAGACACGGGAATGCATGGAACACCGTGAGACTGGAGGCCTTTAGGACATTTCATTCCAAGCAAAGGCAGATTCTGGGAGCCTTGTGTGGGTTTGGGAGGCAGGGATGGGTGGAATTGCCCCAAGAGTTCAGATCCAAATTCCAGGACAAAATGAAGCTGATGAAAACATCCAAGTACAACATGTAGTCTTGTGCCTTTTTCCTTTCTTTTTTAAAAGATCAGCTGTGCAGCACTGTAGGGAAAGTGAATCAGGCTCTCAAGTATTCATTTATCCATATTAGACGCATACCATCTAACAGATGGCAGGGACCAAAAAGGCACCAGGTTTAAGCCTCCACTACAGAGCAAAGCTGTCTATGAAAGGCAGTGTGTTGTAGATCAAGCTGTGCCCTTTAGCCCACCCCTGTGCCACAAACGGAGAGCCCAGTCCAAGGGGCCTCCTCGTAGCTCCAGATGAGTCAAGTAAATGAGCCAAGCTGCGCATTTTCACGTGAAGACTTAGGGCCAAAGTGATGTTTCAAGGTATCTGGCCTAGTTTTGTTTTTGTTTTTTTAACTTTAAAATAAGCCAAACGAAAAAGGCAGCATCACAAACGAACCAAGGAAGAAACCCCACAGCAACAGAATCAAATAGATGCAGAAACAAATGTATTGAAAAGAGCTAAACAACGATCCGGACGTTTTTCAAGGGTATGTTCTTCACTGGGAGACAGAATGACAGAAAAAAACTGTCTCCCACTCTGTAAAAAAACGGTTTATGTGTGTTGCTTTTAGATCTTTAAAATAGTGGCCACATGGGGGCCCGATCTGGGTTGGGACTGCACAGAAGTAGGTACCCTTTCCCTCCGTTCTATTTTCCATCCTAAAATGGCCCAAAGTTGTTTGTTACAAACTGGACAATGATGCGCTTAACGTCACAGTCCTTTTGGCCCATTAAAATCAAGCAAACAAGGTTCACTTGCGAATTCATACCAGGGGAAGAATTCTTTTGGACTTCAAAGAGAGCCAGCATGGTGCAACCATAACAATACTCAGCATGTAACTGGATCCATGTTCAAGGCACACCAGTCATTCCCTCCTGGTATGCTTCTGTGCTCCTCAAACTGTTCCTCCTTCCATACTCTGTGGACAGCAAATGGAAATGACTCTCAAGCTGTGGTGGTAGCTGTGGCAGTGTTTGTTTCAAGAAAGCAGCCCTCGAGGAGACCCATTGGATGCTGCATTGAAATGTGACCTTGTGAGGATCTTTCTCCCTTACACGTTTGGCTTCCCTCCTCTTTGTCTCGCTTCTTTTGTCTTGTGTACATTTTTTAGCCTACAGCCGGGGACTTCTGTGTTCTGTTTTGTGCAGCATTCTGTGTATGTTAGGCATTTCCGTAAAGAGTAAGCAACAAGGATAATGCGGATGAAATCATCTGTGCACAGGTCCCCTAATTAGCAGGTAGCCCCTGTTGTTAGGATCCCGTTCCCTAATGTTTTCTTTATTCTCATCATCCCGGTCTTCCCTCTGGCTGAGTCAGCGATGCTTTTGTGCCTTTCCTTTCACAGGCCATTGTTTTGATAACTTTTATTCAGTTCCTTGGGGGTTGCTATCTTAGAAGAGAAGGTTAAAAACCCCAGATGTTTGGTTTCTGTTTTCCGCCAGAAACCTCCAGCAGCTTTACGTTGTCCCGGGTTTGCCTGCCCGAATCCCCACGGTTCCCAAGCCCCCGCGAGCTCTGCCGCTTCCTCTCTTTGCTCTTGTTTGCAGCTCAGCTGCCTCAACAGTGTTTGTTCAACCTTTTTTCCAGCTCCTGATTCCCCTGAAATCCCAGGAAGATTTGGACCGGGCAGTGGAACACTTGGACCTCAGCCCTTCTCTGAAGAGTCTGAGAGTGTTTGTGAAAACTCCAAAGAAAACAAATGTGAGCCATGGACCTTTCCCCGTCCCCTTTCATTTGTATACCAAGCAAAACACAATGTTATTGTCCCAAGGAGTGGAAAGATTTGTATGTTTTAACAAAGTATTGGATGACGGGTTTTTCAGGAGGGCATCCTCTTAGAATTGGCTTTGGGTCATTTCGTTTTTGTATTCACTCCACTCTTCTTTTTCATACAGCTCTTTGAACAGCCGTTGAGGGCCGTCAGTGTGCTGGTTAGCAACTGGTAGCCCTCAAGCAAACTCGGGCCAATTGAGAATTTTATTATAAGGGCATAAGGATCCCCTTGCCGGATTCCCTTGCATCTGGTCTAAGGGGGGATGTGATCAATGTTTTCTCTAAAAAGGATTCCCAGATGTTGACTACAACTCCCAGAATCCCTTGCTGCAGTGGCTTTTGCTTGGGGGTTATGGGAGTTGTAGTCAACAACATCTGGGAATCCTTGTTGGAGAGAACACTGGATATGATAGCCATCTTTCAACATTTGAAGGGCTCTCAGGTAGAAGGAGGAACAGACTTCTTCTCTGTTGCTTCTGAGGGCAGGATGAGAACCAGCGGGTTGGAATTGCAAGCAAGCCGATTCATGCTCAGTATTAGGAGGGATTGCCCAACTGTAAGAGCTACTTGGCAGTGGAACAGACTGTAAGAATGGTGGACTCTGGTTTGCGGGAGCTCTTCAAACAGAGGCAGGGTGGCTATCTGTCAGGGATGCCACAGCAGTTCCCTGCACTGAGCAGTGGGTTCGAATCGGAATGTTGGAGACCTTCTATTCCAACCTGCTGCTGAGTGCAGGAAATTGCTATTGCTGTACCCTGACAGATAGATGTCCGTCTTTATATAAAAGACCTCCAAGCTCCCTTCCAACTTAAAATCCTACGATTCTAGAGAAGGAAGCAGATTTAGGCTAGACATTAGGTAGATTTTCCTAGCTGTAAATGCTGTTCAACCGTGGAACGGTTTGCCCCATGCAATAGTGGGGTCTTCTTCGCTGCAGGTTTTCCAGCAGAGGCTGAAAGTGTACAGAGTCGAGGATGCCTTAGCAGATTCCTGCACTGAGGGAGGGGGTTGGACTAGATGGCCTCCAAGGTCCCTTTGGACATTCTGTGATTCTGTAACCCTCCTCCCCTCTGTAGAAGGATGCCTCCCAACTCTCCTTTGTCTCGTTCCCAGCCTCTGCAGCCCAACAACAGTAAGCAGCATGAGATGAGGATGTCCAAGTCGATGGGAGATATCATGAGCTCCTTGTACAAAGACACAGAGAGGACGCGGAAGCATTCGACAGGTCAGTGCAATGCAGCGGAGAAGAAGCGACCTCTCCCCTTTCCACAGCCCTGCGACCAGGATGGCCACTGTCTTCTCCTGTCTCAACATGCACATATACGCAGATTTATATTCCATTCCCTTTCCTGAACCATTCAGCCCAAGGCAGCTAGCCACAAATTCGTAGAAGGAAAGACATGTACAATAAAGTTTTGGGCGGTAGAAACACATGCAAAATAAATAAATAAATAAATACAACAAATGCAGCGCAAAACAATTGCTAAACGCAGCAGACTGTGAAAAGGGAAGCGTTTAAGAGGTTGTATTTTGGGTTCGACAGACCTACCCACAGAATCATGGTCCCTGTGTGATGGCGCTTGCAGTCTTTCATTTTTTCATGACCGAAGTCTGCAAAGCAGCAGCAGCAGCTGCTCAGAGGCAGGAGAGAGTCAGTCTGTGGCATATCTGCAGTCGGAGCGTGGCTGTAAGAGTGACTCAAGCGTGGCGGTGCCGCCTCAGGCAAGGTCCCCTTTCAAAACCAGACTTGGCAAGCTTTGGAAGTGGCTTGGAGGGGCGGCGTGGAGGGGGGGAGGTTGCCAGCAGCCACCTCTTCCCTCCTTGCGGAACGTAGGGAGCTGCCTTATACCGAGTCAGACCGCTGGTCCGTCCCGCTCAGTATTGTCCGCACTGACTGGCAGCAGCTCATCTGTGGGCGGCCTAGGATCGGGCCTTCTCACTTGTCACCCCTGGGTTGTGGAATGCACTCCCTGTGGAGACGAGAGGATTATCTCATGTCTCTTTGGCAAAGAGGCACCTTTTTAATGTGGTGATTCGCTTTATTTAGCAGGGGGAGAGTAACTGGCCCTATCCACCCCCAACACAACATCCCTCCTGTGACTGTTGCTGGTGTCTATCTTATGTTTCTTTTTAAATTGTGAGTCCTTTGGGGACAGGGAGCCATCTCATTTATTTGTTATTTCTCTGTGTAAACCACCCTGAGCCATTTTTGGAAGGGCGGTATCGAAATTGAATACATAATAAATAATAATATATCTTCCTTGGAGACCTTCAGGAGAGCCTTAAAGACCCATCTCTTTAGCCTGGCTTTTCATGATGTCTAGTTCTTAATTTTAATCTGGTTGGAATGTTTTTTATTTTGGCGTGTGTTTTTGATTTTAATGTCAACTGCCCTGAGTCACTTTAGGAAGAGTGGTATATAAATTGAATGAATGAGGTTTCAGGCAGGGGTCTTTCCCAGCCCAACCTGGAGATACTGCCAGAGATTGAACCTGGGACCTTTTGCATGCAAGCAGATGCTCTTCCACAGAGCTACAGTCCCTTTCCTGAAGGGGAATATCTTGCAACAGATAGAGCTCACATTTAGTTACCTATCCAAATGCCAACCAGGGAAGACCCTGCTTAGTAAAGGGGACAATTCATACTTGCTACCGCGTGGCCAGCTCTCTTCCCCGTTGTGTTTCCGGCAAGCTTTGCAGGGCATGTGATGAGAAGTGCAATGCTTGCAAAGGTCAGTGGGGCCTCAAATAGCTGCTTCAGTGGCGACTGTGGGGTGCATTTTGCCGCCCTGCTGGTTCCTCAGTCATCTGCTGCCTGAGGCAGTTGCCTCTCCTTGCCTCATGCAAGGGTTGCCCCTGCTTGGCTGGCAGGCCGCCTGGAGAGTTGCTCACTTCGAGGCCAGCTGCGGGATCACAAACTCCTGCCAGGAGGGATATTCTAAGCCTAGCCTCCCTCTGTTCGAGGGCCTGCACTCTGTTTCTGAGGGGTCTGCTCAAAGATAGCTGCTGTATCTCCAGCTGCTTGTGGACCTTCTAGGGTGGCGAAGATGAGATCTCCAGGTCCGGGAGTGGGGAATCTATGGGGAGGAATATTCAAGGCTGTTGGCAAGGAAACTTCTTCAGAGAAAGCCTTAAGGCCCTTTAAGGCAGAGGGGCTCCCAAGCTCGGGTTCCCAGTTGTTGGGCTACAACTCCCATCCCAGCTCTCTTGAATGTCCTGCTCAGAGTTATCTGAGGTCCTGACCGTGTTCACTTGGAGTTGCTCGAGGCCTGCGTCCCTCCCAGATCTCTGCCTTGGCAGAAACCCCAGCTCAGCCTGGAACAGCCTGGATATACTTCAGTCCCTGGCTCCAGCTTCTGTAACTGACCTCAGGGATCCTGGGCTGGAGAACGTATCCTCCCGCTCTGCTTCCAGGTACGGCCCAGACCTGGCCCTGACAAACAGGCCCGAGTGCGAGCAAGGCACTTCCAGAAGGGTTGGGTCATGGAAACAGGGCTGCTGCTTGGGCCCCACCTACTCTCCCCATGGAACAGGCTTGGTTGGTCTCTGTATTATTCATGGAGTTGCCAGCCCCCCAGGCCTTTGCTGGTGTGGGGCAAGGGGATTGCCACATGTTGGCCCAGCTCCTGTCCTGACAGAAAGTGTGGGGATGTAATTCACACACACACACACACACGCCAAGCCTTTTCTCCTCACGTTGCTGTTGAGTATGCCCAGAACACTGGGAGGTTCATAGGCAGTTGGAGGATTGTTTCTGAAACAAAATGTGCCCATCTGCTGTTACATCGAGTCTCTGTAGATGCTGCTTGTACTCGAACAAAGTTAACATTTTTGTAGCTTTTCTTGGGACCTGCCAACCCACTTTCTCCAATCACACCAATAAACCAATGGAATTTGGAGTTAATGTGAGCTTGTTTTTGACAGAAGTCGTTAAATCTCCCGTCCTCCTCTAGCGGGGACAGCACTCCGAGCAAAGTTCATGGGAGTGCAGAAATTTATTACAGAGGTTGGAGCATGGATTTGTAGAATAGGCAAACAAATAAAATCTAATATTAAGTACAAAAAAACACACAGGCGTGCCTAGAGGGTTTGGAAATGTTCGTGCTGGTGGTGGCTACGGTATGCAGATGCCAGCACAGAATTCGCAGCTCCTGCAGAACACTGAAAAATCACAGTGTTGGTTTCTTTCAACACAGCAGCTTTCTAGTTCTTGTGACCATAAGAGAAGGAAAAGATACACTTAAAAGTGTGTGGGCAGCTTCTTATGGGAAGAATCTTAAAAATTAGAGGGAATCAAATATTGGAGAATTTGATTTATTTTAGCATAGCATTCCAGCTGCTCTATTTATTCCAGTGCTGAGACTCTATAATCTCGAAGAAACAAGCAGGATCCTGGAGAAAAATGTAAACAACATGTAAGCATATCTAACTCCCTTGGGACTGCACTCTGTGGTGACATCCAGCCTAACTCTGTGCTAACGCCACAAGCCAAGCTGCATCCATGCAAGAAAGTTCTGCAGCTGCGCAGATGCTCAGCGCTGCTCCATTCATTGTGTTCTTGGCCTCTTAGTGCAACCCTTGCGCTTGAACAACAGGGATAGTGCATGCCTTTGCAGCATTCCCTCTAACATATATGGGCTGAGGAAGAGGCTTCTCAGCAGGAGAGTTGTGCTGCAGGTTGTGCAAGCATGCCTCGCTGCTCCCGTCTGGAATGCAAGCTCCCAACTCAGTCGAACGAGCTAGAGCAACTTCCTTGCGCTGATGCAGCATTTGCACTATGTTAGTCTCGATGTCAGCCAGTGTCTTCTAGATACATTGGAGTATTTAGCCCCCTGTTTGGGTGTGTGGAGGCCCTCCACATGTGCAGTCAGACCCTAGGGCAGGGTTTCTCAACGTGTGGGTCCCCAGATGTAATTGGACTTCAACTCCCATAATTCCCAACCAAAGGCCACTGGGGCTGGGGATTATGGGAGTTGAAGTCCAATAACATCTGGGGACCCACACGTTGAGAAACCCTGCCCTAAGGGGTCACTTGGGGACAGCTGCTTATGCTGCCCAACCCAGCCCACCAGGATCCAAGCAGGGCAATCCCTCCTCCCGGCCAGCTGCCTCAGTGATTTCCGCCCCCCAAGGGCAATAGACAAGAAGCTTCAGGCACCAACAGCGCCCTCTTCTGGCCAGCTGCCATGGTGGCGGAGGGAGTTCATTCACTAAGTCCCTGGTTCAAGACCTTCCATACTCCACAGAGGGTGGAGTCTGGAAGAGACTGGACACACCCTTCACATCAGCATCTGTCCAGAGCTGAGTCGGTTTCTCAGTTGTTGACATCTGGAGCTGCGGAGAGTCCTGCCTGCCCATTAGCCACCAAAAATTCCCCTGCAATTTTAACAGAATAGAATCACCCCCTGGATCGCTGGGTCTCTAAGGAATAACGCCAATGTGTGGCATTTTTCCGATGAGCAGCCTTTGGATGTGGTGAAACTCTAGAGGGAGGAGAGGATGAATCAAGCCAGGAAGGGGGAAACAAACCTATTTTGGGAAAAGCCAAGCCAAGCGAGGTCATATTGGAGCTGGCGGAACATACCAGGCTTTCTGCACAGGCTGTATATGAAAATTCCTCCAAAATAACATAGTGGAAAGGAACATGAAACGGTCCCAGTGCATCCCAGCAGGGAATGGCAACCTCTTCACACTCACTGGGTCTGCTTGGGACATGCGGTACTTTAATGTAACCCCAAAGGATGAGAGATCTTTGCTTCTTTCTTGGGCATCACGGTGTGGACTGGAGAGGAGAGCTGGTCTTCTGGCAGCAAGCATGAATTGTCCCCTTTGCTAAGCAGGATCCATGCTGCTTTGCATTCAAATGGGAGACTACATGTGTGAGCACTGTAAGATATTCCCTTTAGGAAATGCGGCTGCTCTGGGAAGAGCATCCGCATGATTGCATGCAAAGGTTTCTGAGTTCCCTCCCTGGAATCTCCACAATAGGGCTCCTGCCTGCAACCTTGGAGAAGCCTCTGCCCGTCTGGGTAGACAAAACTGTGCTAGATGGACCAAGGGTCTGACTCAGTAAAAGGCAGCTTCCTGTGTTTCCTATGATGCCAAAGTGTATTTCTTTTTCATGCCCCTGATTTTACCCCTTTTGTTTTCGTAGACCTCCAAACAATAGGATTTGGGCGTTAGTTGCATGGGGTCGTTCCCTTTCCAGGCCAGCCACCGACTTGAGCGGATCTTTTGCCGTGTCTCCTGCAACTCCCCTTTCTTTCTCACAGGCTCCCTACACACGGGCCGGAGTTCCCCGCCCCCTGGGAGCGTTCCGGAAGAGCAGCAGCAAATTGCCCGCCAGGGTTCCTACACCAGCATCAACAGCGAAGGAGAGTTCATCCCAGAAACGATGGACCAAAACGTAAGCTGCAGCTAAAGCCTGAAAGCCAAAATGCCCTGCTTGTGTTTCATCTCAGCGACTCCCAACTCTGGGTCCACAGATGTTGTGGGGCTACAACACCCATCATCCCCTGCCACAATGGCTGTGGGGGGTGATGGGTGTTGTAGTTCCACAACACCTGGGGACCCAGGGTTGGGAATCCCTATTTTAGCTTGGAGAGGGTGTCAATACATGCCTGGGCAAAAGGACCAAACTGGCTGGGTGCTCTCAGCAATAACAGAAGGGCTGCTTTTGTGTAGTAGGTTGCATCTTAAGCCTCTGAGTCAACTGCAGCCCCTTCCCTCTGGAGAGAAGAGCCTGGAATCTTGACTTGGTCGTCATCTGCCAGGGACTGGAAGACTGCTATACACACCTGCCACCAATCCTTAATATATTGTACCTTCTGTATTTGTGGTTTTTTTGTGACCAAGTAGATCCCTGGGCTTCTTCAAAGCAGATCTGTTGCCTTCAGCCTCATTCTACCAGGACCGGATTGCTTCCTGCAGAGCCTGTTCCTTATCTGGGGCCAGTTAGAGTCAAGTCAGATGTGTGGTAGAGCCCTTTCCAGACTGTACTAGTTCAGGTGGAAGGCTGTCTGTTTGAATGGTCCCTTACAGTTTTTAAAAAATCCCTGTGGATGGAGAATTAGCACAACAGGGAAAAGAGTTTTACAGTCACCTCCCTGATATACTAACTTTCCACATGCAGGGAGAGAGGTTTTTTTCAAAATGTGGGAAAGCATTCAGATATGTGATTCCCATGCTGCATTTTGAAGTGGCATAGTCCAGGAAGAACAGCATCACAAATGAGTTCTGCCTCTCTGAATGGGCTTTTAAAGCCCCATCACAAAAGGGGTGGGCCTTCATTAGCTACTAGGGTGGGACAGGAAGGGTGCAAGCTGACAGGCTGCAGGGCTGGAAGTGCAGATGGAGAACCAGGTGGCTTTCCCCAGTGATGGCTTGGCTAGGCTGAGGGGTGTCAGAAAGTCAGACCTCGGGGGCACCCAACTGGTCCTCCAGCACCACTTGACGTACCAAGCAAAGAGGATCATGGGCTCCTGTGGCAAACTCCTATCTGGAACAGCTTGAACTTCCTTCCTCTGACCAGCAGCCTGGCAATGCAGAGAGAGCCAGTGACTAAATCACAGGCTTACATAAGAGCAGCCCTGCTGGATCAGGCCCAAGGCCCGTCTAGTCCAGCATCCTGTTTCACACAGTGGCCCACCAGATGCCTGATGGCTTCCTGGTTCAAGCCCCAGAGCACCTGACAGAGAAAGAAAAGATCAGATGATAAGGAGGGTAATGCTGCTCTGCTCAGCCCATTGATACATGCTGATTGTTCTGAAGCAGGCATGTCTCAGACAGAAGGGCAGTGCTTGCAGGCAGAGGTGCACCTAGGTCATTTTGGAGCCTGGACCTAAAGGACTTTGGAGCCCCCCCTCCCCTGTAAGTTAAGCATCGTTTTTTAACATGTAGGTTCTTGAGGGTACAAACCGCACCTCCCAGGACAGACTAAAGATGATTTGGGGGCCCACAGGGTGTGTGGAAGCCCTGGCCTTCGGCCCTAAAGTCCAGGGGTAAGAGTGCCTCTGCTTGCAGGAGAAAGTATTTTTGCATGGAGTTGACAAGTCATTTAATAGAAGCAAGGGGTGAAGAACCCGTTTCTGTGCCAGGTCACCAGCCACTACTCTTGCTGCTAAGGTGAGGGGCAGGAGTGGAAGGATCAGATCAATATTTCCATGATGAGGGTGCATTATTAAATATTTTTTTAATTACGGCAACACAACCAAAAGTCACTCCGGATGAGTTTTGGCAAAGGCTGAACACAGATGTGCATTCTGCTCCTAGCTGCCAAAAAAAAAAAAAAAAAGAGGACTTAAATTGTTTCTTACATTTTATGCGTCTCTCTTCTTCTTTGCTTTCCTCTCAAAAGATGCTAGAACCATTTATCAGTCCAGACGACTCTCTCTCTGGAAGCTGTCAGTCCCTGGACAGATCCGTCGACAGGTAAGCCAGGTAGACGATCGTATACTGGAATTAAGTCAATCAAAATGAAGTTTATTTTATGTGTTGCTTTTTTATCCCACTCCAACGAACTCAAGGTGCCTCCCTATTGCTTTTTATTCTCACAGCAGCCTGGTGAGGTTGGTCAGGCTGAGTGGAAGCAAGTGGCCCAAGACCACAGAGTGAGCTTCATGACTGAGTGGAGATTTGAACCCGGGTTTACTGTGTCCAGTGTACCCTGTGGCAGGGATTCCCAGATGTTGTTGACTACAGCATCCATAATCCACAAAGGCAATTGCAGCTGGGGATTATAGGTATTGTAACAACAACATCTGGGAATCCCTGTCACAGCAAACACTCTGACTGGCAGCAGCTCTCCAAGATTTCATTCGGTTCGTTCCCAACCCTACTTGGAGATGCTGCCAGGGCTGGAACCTGACCTTCAGCATGCAAAGCAGATGCTGCGGCCCCTCAAATCAAATGTGTATTGATTTTATGTGAGGCTTTAGTATACATTGCCCTGAGAGTTTCACACTGGAGAATGGCCTCTAAATCTATTCAAATAGCCTGACCAGTACACAATCCTCCATTTTTCTGCTGAGACTTCTGTATAGGAATGATGATACCCGCTGCCTTAACCAAGTTGCTGTGGAAATTATGGAGAGAGTGAAGCCGTTCCCACGATCACTGGAAAGCAGGCTAAGGTTGCTCAGCCCGCTTTCCAGGGACTGTAGGAACTACCAGTCTTGCAGGTGAGTCCGGTGCTCCCAAGGCGGCTAGCCCGCCTAATTCCCCCTCCCCTGCGGCCCCTGATCCCCGCAGCCCCTGCCGGCTCCATGACGGAGCCGGCAGCCATGTGGGCATCTGATCCGGCTGCCCAGCGACGAGTGGCTGCTTGTCTGTGGGGAGAGTGGGCTAAGCCCGCTCTCCCCGCAAGCCCAACAGAAGCTCTTCTCACATATCGTGAGGAGAGCTTCAGCGTGTGTTGCTTTTGAACTTTCTGAAAGGTTGTATAAATGCAACATATTACTCTTCTCTGAGCAATGCCCGTATTAGATATAAGCAACTCTGAAGGCTGGGGGATGTCTCACTGGAGCATATTTGATGTTTCTCTTCTTCTCACAGCCCACCCTTTAGCCAAACATCTGTTCCAAGATGGAAGAATCAAGCCAAAGACAGCCTGGATTCCCTAGGTAAGGATTTTTAGCACAGCTGATTGAAGCCAACAAAGAGAACCTAAGGACATTAAAAAGCCCTGTGGGATCAGGCCCAAGGCCTACCTAGTCCAGCAGCCTGTTTCCCACAGTGGCCCACCAGGTGCCTCTGAGAAGCCCACAGGCAAGAGGTGAGGGCATGCCCTCTCTCCTGCTGTTGCTCCTCTGCAACAGGTATTCAGAGGCATCATGCCTCTGAGGCTGGAGGTGGCCTATATCCACCAAACTAGTAGCTATTGATAGACCTGTCTTCAGTGAATTTGTCTAAGCCCCTTTTAAAACCATCCAAGCTACTGGCCATTCACCACATCCCATGGTGGAGAATTCCATAGATGAATTATGTGCTGTGTGAAAAAGTATTTCCTTTTGTCTGTCCTAAGTTCCTGGCCCTCAGTTTCAGGGGATGGCCACTGGTTCTAGTGCTGTGAGAGAGGGAGAAAAATTAATCTCTCTCCACTCTCTCTACTCCATGCAAAATATTTCACACCTCTATCATGTCTCCCCATAATCACCTCTTTTCCAAACTAAAAGCCCCAGATGCAGTAGCCTTGCCTCATAAGGCCCCTGATCATCTTGATTGCCCTCTTCTGCACCTTTTCCAGTTCTGCAATGTCCTTCTTGAGATACAGTGACCAGAACTGCACACAGTGCTCCAAATGTGGCCACACCAGAGATTTGTATAAGGGCATTATAATATTCACATTTTTATTTTCAGTACCCTTCCTAATGATCCCTAGCATGGATTTGACCTTTTTCCACAGCTGCCGTGCACTGAGTTACCACTTTCAACGAGCTGTCCATGACTCCAAGGTCCCTCTCCTGTTCAGTCACTGACAGCTCAGACCCCATCAGTGTATATGTGAAGTTGGGTTTTTTTGGCCTCAATATGCATCACTTTACCCTTGCTTACATTGAACCACATTTGCCATTTTGTCGCCCACTCACCCAGTTTGGAGACATCCTTTTGGAGTGCCTCACAATCTGTTGTGGATTTCACTACCCCAAATAGTTTAGTGTCATCTGCAAATTTGGCCATGTCACTGGTTACCCCAACTTCTAGATCAGGCCTGCTCAACTTAGGCCCCCCAGCTGTTTTTGAACTACAACTCCCATAGTCCCCAGCCACAGTGGCCAATAGCCTGGGATTATGGGAATTGTAGGCCAACATCTGCAGGAGGGCCGAAGTTGAGCAGCCCTGTTCTAGATCATGTATGGTCCCAGTACAAATCCCTGGGGAACCCTGCTTCTAACTTCCCTCCAATCCACAATTGAACCTGTACCCTTATCCCATGACTGCTAGGTTTACTCAAGAGCCTTTGGTGGGGAACTTTGTCAAAAGCTTTTCAGAAGTCCAGGTATACTATGTCAACTGGGTCACCTTTATCCACATGCCTGTTGATACTCTCAGAGACAGTAGTGGCTGGTGGGCATTGGAGTGGGGGTGGGTGGGCAGGGGAGAACCTGGTCACCGAGGCAGAAGCCTACCCCCCATTTCCTCCACACCAGTGGGCTTGGGTATTAAGCCAAGCCTGCTGGCACTGAGGAAAACAGAAAGAGCAGAAAAGCCTGGCAAAAATAGAAAACAGAAAGGTGGGTTTTTTTTGGTGGTTTTTTGTTTTGTTTTGTTTGGCGGCGGCGGGGTGGGGGACAGAAAGCAAAAAAGCCAGGACAGAAAGCAGGGAGAAAGGTTGCCAGAAAGCAGAAAGGAAGGGCAAAAGGCAGAAAGAGGGACACAAGGGAGAAAGCAGGGATTGCATCCCCCCTCCCACCAAACAAGCTAGTAAAAATCAGGTTTACCAGCAGCCAGGGAATCCTCTAGAGCAGGGAGCTTCCACCAGTCCCTCCTCCCCTGCCTGCAGCTTCCTCTTTTGGTCTTACTGGCTGGAACTCCTGCCCTTACTGACCAGCCACCACTGCTCAGAGAACCCCAGGAGGTAAGTGAGGCAAGACTTGCCCTTTTCAGAAGCCATGCTGGTTTTCCTTCAGCAAGGCCTGTTCTCAGGGGCAGAGCTATCATTGGGCGAACGGGTTCAAAGAACCTGGGCCGTGCCCTATCAGGAGCCACCATTCGCGGCCCTGACACGCCCCCCGTGTCTGACGTCAGATGCGGGGGCGGTAGTTTAGCTCCCGAGTGGGGGCCGCGTGGCCCCTTCGGGAGCAGCACCAGCCTTCGTCTAACTGCCAAAGGGGCTGCACGGCCCCTTCAGCAGTTAAGCTGCTTCTCCCGAACGGAGCCTCAAGGCATCTGACGTCTAGTGCGGGGACGTGGCTATCCCTGTGTCTGATGTCAGACGCAGGGGGCAGGGCTATCGGGGCGCCCGCCGCGGCCGCACACGAGCCGCCGGCGGGCTAGCTACGCCCCTGCCTGTTCTTCTATATGTTTAACAATTTTGTCCTTAAGTATGCTTTCCATCAATTTACCCGGCACAGAAGTTAAGCTAACTGGCCTGTAGTTTCCTGGATCTCCCCTGGATTCCTTTTTGAAAATGGGAGTTACATTAGCTACTTTCCAGTCCTCTGGTACAGAGCCTGATTGTAGGGACAAGTTACATATTTTTGCTAGAACATTCGCATTTTCACATTTGAGTTCCTTCAGAACTCTTGAGTGGTTGCCTTCTGGCCCTGGTGAATTGTTAATTTTTAGTTTTTCAAGACAGTTTAGAGCATCCTCTCTTGTCATCTCAAACTGGCCCAGGTCTTCAGCCTCCAAGCCTGGGAAGCTCAGTTCCAGAGAAGATATATGGTCAGTATCCTCTGCCATGAAGACAGATGCAAAGAACATCCAGCTTCTCTGCAATCTCCTCATCCTCCTTAATAATCCCTTTCACACCCTCATGACACCCTTAGCAGTCCACTGCTAACTGAGCAAAGAGGCACCTTCTTAAAGTGGTGATTCTCTTTATTTAGCAGGGGGAGAGCTACTTGCCCTATCCATCCACAGCACAGCATCCCTCCAGTGGCTGTTGCTGGTGACTATCTTATGTTTCTTTTTTAGATTGTGAGCCTTTATATAAATATTAGTCCTAGTAATGTTTGTAATTGTATCATCTAAGGGTCCAACCACCTCCCTGGCAGGTTTTCTGCTTTTGATATATTTAAAGAAGTTTTTGTTTTTCTCCTTGACACTTCTATCTATATGCTCCTCAAACACTCTTTTTGCATCCCTTATTGTCTCCCTGCATGTATTTTGCCCGAGTTTATGTTCCTTTCTGTTCTCTTCACTTGGGCAGGACTTCCATTTTCTGAAGGAAGTCTTCTTCCCTTTTATGGCTTCCCTGACTCTACTTGTTAGCCACGCTGGCGTCGTCCTGAACTTGGTGGTACCTTTCCTCCTTCTTGCTATACGTTCCAACTCAGCTTCTATTATTGTGGTTTTAAATAAGTTCTATGCTTTCTGGAGTGACTTTCCCTTTCAGGTTCCTTTTTACCAGTCCCCTCATTTTTGAGAAGCCCTGGGTCTTATGAAAGAGCTCAGGGTCCCATGGGGGGGCTTGAAGGGTGGTGCCTTGGGGGTCCCAAAGCGAATACACTCACCTGCAATCTTGTTGATCTGTGTTTTCCATGCATAAATCTGGGAGCCAAATTTTCACTGAGATCTGGAACCAGCAATCCCTACAATGCTAGAGAAGTGCTACTACTAATATTTATATATGGTGCTAGGCCACTAGTGCAAGGATCCCCAACTCTTGGGGTCCCCAGATGTTGCTGGACAACAACATACATCATCCTCGGATGTAATGGCTTTCAGCAGGGGGTGATGGAAGTTGTAGTCCAACAACATCTGGGGACCCAAGGTTGAGAACCCCTGCACTAGTCAGTGAGGGTACAGAGTGCCCCAAAGACTGATAACTTTATTTAATAACTTTAATATCTTCCATGTAGCTTGCAAAGATCTTTGTTGGGTTGAAGCCTCTACTGAGCATTCAAGTGCAGCCTTTGAAATCATGGAAAATTTCATCATCCCTCTAATGAAATGGGCTCTGCTATTAAAAAATGAGTATCTGGCAGGGGGCCCAGAGGATGAAAAGACAATGTTTAGCCTGATGCAGCAGTGCTGGGCCAAGCTGTGAGAGCTGTGTTGCAGATCGGTGACGCTCCCAGTGCTGCAGTTCTTCAGTTTCCCTTTCAAAGGTCACTCGTCCAGAGCCTCAGACATGTGGCTTGCTCCAGAGCCTCCTGCTTGCTCTTCACGCTGCTTATGTGGCCGTCGCAACGTGCTTTGCTTCTGGAATAGAGAAACACGGGAGAAATGCACATGTGAAAGCCTTCTGAGAGCAGCCACGGAGCAATCAGTATTGGGGTTGGGGTTGGGGGGGATTTATGGCTGAGCTGAAATTAGGGGTGATCTAAAGAGCCACCCCCACCCTTCTTTCCTCGTCCTTTTCCCCAGGCGATGAACATGGGCGTGAGGATTCAGCAAATTAGATCTGGGAAATTATTTTAAAGTCTGGAGGGCAGTCCTGAAATGACCCATGTGTGTCCCCGTCCCTAAATGTCACCTGCAATCGTGAATCCGAGCTGAAAACCTTTTATTTTATAATTTATCATATTTTAATACCTCCCAATATGTGCATCTCTAGGTGGTGTACAGACTTTAACACACAACAAATATAAAACAGAGTAAAAACAGCTTTAAATTCACAGAATAAAAACAAAAACAATATCATAAGGTAAAAGCAAATTAAACAGTTTACAATTAATTTCAGTGAAAAGACTGAGAAACAGGTGTGTCTTGAGGGTCTTCCTAAAATCAAACAGAGAAGGAGGTGCTCTTGTTTCAACAGGGAGCATATTCCAGAGCCCCGGGGCAGCCACAGAGAAGGCCCAGTCCTGAGTCACCACCAGACCAGCTGGCGGAAACTGTAACTGGACCTCTCCAGATGGCCTTAATAGATGACAGGGTTCATGACAAAGAAGGCACTCTCTTAAATACCCTGGTCCCAAGCTATTGATGGTTTTATAGGTAATAATCATCACTTTGTATTTCGTTCGGAAACATTGGCAGCCAGTGCAGTTCTTTTTAAATCAGTGTTATGTGGTCCCTTCGGGTTGTCTTTGGCTGCCGCATTCTATACCCAATTGTTTCCAGACTATGTACAAAGGCAGCACCATGTAGAGTGCATTACAGTAGCCAAGTCTGGAGTTGCCAGCATATGCACCACTGTTTTAAGGTCATTTACCTCTAGAAATGGAGGGGGCAGATTAAGCTTTTTGCCACCCATAAGCAAAAAAGGCTTTTACCGCCCTTTTAACTTAAACAAAAACGGTTTGCCTTTTATAAAAAATAAGGTAAAGGGGCGGGGGGAGACTTTCTCCTCACCCCTGCTGCAACCACCGCTGCCCACAGAGAGTGGTGGCAAAATTTGCTGCTTCTCAAATTTTGCCACTGTAGGCGAATGCCTACTCTGCCTCTCCGTTAACCCACCATTAGAAACGGACATAGCTGACATATCAGCCAAAGCTGATAAAAAGCGCTCCTGGCCACTGCCTTAACCTGAGAAACAACAGAGTTATGAATCCAGGAGCACTCCCAAGCTATGTATCCGATATTTCAGGGAGAGTATAACCCCATCGAGAACAGGCAGATACAAACAATTTCTCATGTCGAGCCCCCACAGTCAGTACCTCCATCTTATTTGGATTCAACTTCAGTTTGTTATCCCTCATCCAGCCCATTACCGTCTCCAGGAAGACATTTAGATAAGTTATACCATTTCCTGATGAAGTGGATATAGAGAAATAGATCTCGGTGTCATCAGCATATTGATAACACCCTGCACCAAACCTCTTGATCATCTCTCCCAGCGGTTTCATGTAGATATTAAAGAACATTGGAGACGGTTTGGAGCCTTGTACTTTACCTTCATACTTTAGCTCTTGCTTTGCAGAGCAGCAGTCTCTTAAGCGACACCATCTGGAATCTACCAGAGAGGTAGGAATGGAAGCACTGCAAACTAGTGCCACCCAATCCCACCTCCCTCAGGTGACCCAAAAGGACACCATGATGATATCAAAAGCTGCTGTGAGATTCAAATGAATCAGCAGAGTCACACTCCCTCTGTCAATAGCCAACTGGAGATCTTCCATCAGACTGACCAAGGCAGTCCCAACTCCTTAAAAGTAAAGTGTGCCGTCGAGTCGGTGTTGACTCCTGGCGACCACGGAGCCCTGTGGTTGTCTTTGGTAGAATACAGGAAGGGTTGACCATTGCCATCTCTCACGCAGTTCGAGATGATGCCTTTCAGCATCTTCCTATATCGCTGCTGCCCAATATAGGTGTTTCCAATAGTTTGGGAAACATACCAGCGGGGATTTGAACCGGCAACCTCTGGCTTGCTAGTCAAGTCATTTCATTGCTGTGCCATTAGGTGGCTGCTTAGCCACCCAACTCCTTAGCCCACTCAAAAGTCAGTTTGAAATGGGTCTAGATAATCTGTATGATCCACAACTGCCTGGAGGTGAGAGGCTACCACTCATTCAATGACCTTGCCCAACCATGGAAGATTAGGAACTGGTCTGTCATTAGCTAACTCTTAGGGATCCAATGCAGATGTCTTCAAATGAGGTCTAATAGTAGCTTCCTTAAGACAAGGAGACATCCTGCCCGCCCTCAGAGAAGCATTTATAATATTTGCCAGACCTTCTCTGATAATACAGTTACCAGATGAAATAAGTCAAGTTGGGTAAAGGTCAAGAGAACAGGTTGTAGAATACACAGTCTGAAGCAGTTTGTCCACATCCTCAGGAGTCACAAACTGAAAGTGATCAAATCTAATCCTATGAGACGAGTTGATGGACACCTCCACAATAGACTCTGCAGTAACTGTGGAATCCTGTTCGGCGAAATACGAGAGATTTTATCTTCAAAAAAGAGTAATTGAAGACGTCATAGAGAGTGACTGATGGTTCTAAGTTACGACTGATAACTTAGCTAAGTTTAGACTGATGGTTCTAAATTAAAGGGGAAGGGGACATATACTAGTCCCCTCACAACTCTAGGCAATTCCACGGGATGTGAATTTGCAGAAGCAATGCAGGCAGAATAGAACCACTTCTTTGCTGCCCGCACTGCCAGAGCATAGATCTTTAAATGTGCTCTGTGTTGGGACCTGTCAGCTTCGTGCCGAGTCTTCCTCCACTTGCTCTCTAGTCATCTACCTCACAGCTTCAGCTCCCGTAGTTCTTCCAAATACATGGGGCTGACTTTGAAGCAGGTCAGAGAGGATGCTTAGGAATGATTGTGTCTACTGCTCTAGTGAGTTCATTATTCCATGTCTGCACCAGAGCATCGGCAGAATCGCTAGTAGAGCCAAATCTAAACCTTTCCTGCAGAGGTGGGTTGTGATTACAAGTCCTACCTTAACCAGATGGTGATCCGTCCATGACAATGGGGAGATGACAGGAGTCCCCACCCACAGAACACCGCCCTGATCAGAGCAAAAGAGCAAATCGAGTGCGTAACCAGCATCATGTGTCAGTCCAGAAACCAGCTGGAATAGGCCCATAGTCGTCATGGCCTCTATGAACTCCTGAGCCACTCCTGACAACCCAGTCCTGAAATGAACATTCAAGTCCCCCACCACCAACAACCTGGGCAATTCCAATGCCAGCTATGCAACCAGGTCCATCAGCTCAGTTAGGAACTATGCTGGGCAGCAGGGTGATCGATTCACTAACAGAAGTCCCAGTCTATACTTGGTCCCTAGACTTGAACACACATTCAGTATAGGCCAGTTCCCTGACAGGGATCTGCGTAAGAGAGGTGGTATTCTTAAAAACCACAGCTGCACCACCTCCACATCCACATCCTCTCACCTGCTCCACCTTGGAGTATGTATTTTATTTTGTTTTGTTTTGTTTTAAATTTTCTATACTGCCTTTCATTAAAATAATCTCAAGGTGGTTTACAAAACATTCAACAATAGAAAACCATAAAAACTGCACAATAATAATTAAAATGAAATCTAAAAATAAAAATCTAATTAAAAGTTTAAAAAACATGTACAATATAACCATAAGATACAAAGCAGCAGCAAACAAATCACTCATTTAAAATCCAGGGCAAAATGCCAAGATTTTACTTGCTTTCTAAAAACTAAAAACAGGGAGAAGCTGGGACTAAACCTGACCACTAGCCTCTCCCAACCAAGGCTCCAGAATGCACACCAGGTTGGCTCCTTCATCCATAATCAAGTCCTGGATGATCTCAGACTTATTTTGGACTGACCTGGCATTTCCCGAGTAATAAGGTGAGGTTCTGTGGGTTGTCGGCACTGCTCTCCAAGGTCAAAGAGGGGGTAGGCTTGCTGGAAGGGGAAACAGCAATTAAATTTCTGAATTCCCTTGCCTTTTAATGACCCCTGCCATATCTTCATTGATTCCCTAGCTGCCCCAGAGTCAACCCCCAGCTCCCCATCTCTGGACAACTCAAGACACATACCTGTACCAGGCCCAGCCAATTACTAGGCAACAATAATAGTGTTGTAGCAGGAGTATTTTAGGAATCCATAACAATACATTGGCCCCAGCCCTCAGTTCCCCCCCCCACCCAAGACTGCCACCCACCAAAGGCTGCTGCCCACCGAAGGCCAGCCCACTTTAGCGGCCGCCTGCAAGTGGTCCACCTACCAGTCATCTGCAACAGCTGGCTGTGTGCCAGCATTCCTCTCCTTTTCAAGGGCCAAAAGATGGAAGGGAGGGGAGGGGAGCTAGATGGAATAAGCGCGTACCTCCCAACGTCTCTTTCAGATTGCCTCCTCTGTGTTGCCTCCAACTAAAATTTGCTTTTTCGTGATAATTTCTGGCTCAGCACTAGTTAAAATATGGCTGCAGAAAATTAGGCAATGGAAGATGGTGAAATGGAAGGTGAAATGCCTTGCAACAGTTCTCTTACTCAAGTGTATGTTTGATGTGTGCTGCTTGGTTGTTCGTATGCTGGGAGATCACCCAGGTTGTATCACCCAGTTTGTCCTTTGGGGTAATTTGTGGCATATGTCTTGCAAAATGTTTATTTGGGGGTAAATGTGCATACCGCCTGCTTTCGTTTCCACCATCCATCATATCTCTGAGAGAGGAAAAGATGCAAATTGGATGCGACATTTCAACACAGAATGTGAGGCTGGGGCAGAACTACGTGATTCTTTTGATAGATATGTTTGTTCTATAAAATACAGCCACAGAGGTTTCAGTTTGAAGGGGAAGACCAGTTTAGGGAGAGAAGAGCTTCTCAACTCTTTTCTGTAGAGCCAAAAGTAATTTCACAGAAAAGTCTGTAAAACAGGAACAGGAAAAGTCTATAAAAAGTATCATGGGATGACACATCACATGGAAATGACTTGTTAACATGGCTGCCCTTCGTTTCATACAAAACTTGGATTTTTCTAACTCTGTATGAGGTGGGAGTGGCCATCTGCAGGTCAGTTAGGTGCTGCCGTCTTGGATTTTATTGAACAAGTGTGCTGGAAGCAGTGTTCCCTGTAACAGGAATTCCAATGTTGTTGACTACAGTTCCCATCATACCCAGCTGCAATGGCTTTTGCTTGGGATGATGGTAGTTGTAGTCAACAACATCTGAGAATCCCTGTTACAGGGAACACTGCTTGCAAATAATGCTAATGCATGAAAAAGGGTTGATGTGTTTTTTAACGCTGCTTCTGTTCATTGCCAGATTTCGATATCCCATTTTGTGAGAGATTTGGGAAAGGAGGGACTTTCCCAAGACAGTATCATCTCTCCCAGAGTCGCAAGGACTACAGTGATGGTAAGGCTATAAAATGTAGGGGGTGGGCTTTATTTCAGGTAAAAGGGTGTAGAGGAGCTTGTTGACTTATAAAGCAAAATATTCAGTGCATACTCAGGACCAGGATGTTCAGAACCAGTTCAATTGTGAATTGGACCACCATGAACTTGGCCGGTTTGATTGTGAACCGTTTTGAGCTGCTTCATTGAACCAACCAGCCCAGCCAATCGGTTTGACCGGACTGGTTCTGATACCCACGGTTCGGTCTGAATTCAGTTCGAATTCAGATCGGTTCCTTGCACATCCCTACTCAGGACTCAAGAGAGTTGTGTCTAGCACAGTGGTTCTCCAGCTGTGGGGTGGGCTCCCCCAGGAGAATATGGGGGCCTCAGGAAGGTAGACACAAAGTTTAAGGGAGGGATAAGGTTATGAAGCAGGTGTTGTCTTCTTTGCCTGTTGGTGGTTAATGATAATATTAAAAGGAATAAACTTTATTTGTTAGCTGCCCCATAACAAATTGTTAAACTTTATTTGTTAAGAATATTTCTTTATGAAGAATATGTATATCCCATCTTTGTAGTTCAAAAAAAGAGCCACTCAATGCAGCTAATAAAGAAAAATGTAAAACATCAATAAAATAAAATAAATAACAAGTGTGGGTGGGAGATAAAATGTCAGCTATCAAAACATCTTGTGAACATTACAATAAGGATAAGAACCATCAAAAAGTAGTTAAGCAGCATGGTGGCCAAAGGCTTCCCGCGACAACGAGAGAGAGAGAGAGAGAGAGAGAGAGAGAGAGAGAGAGAGAGAGAGAGAGTCTTTAGATGGTGGTGGAATGCTGCCAGAGGGGAAGCTCTATGGTTATCTGAGGCAGGGAAGTCCAGAGGATGAGGGACTTCTTATGCGTTCTCACTGGCCACGTCTCAGATAGGAGTGGGACATTCAAGGGGGGCTTTCCTAATGGCCTTGGTGGCTGGGCAGGATCATAGGAGAGGAGACAGTCAATTAGATTGATTGTCTCCCGGTGGCTTCACCTTTTTTTTAGAGATGACTTCAGCCTTTTTTAGAGATGACCTAACCCCATAACCACAACATGATTTGAGAAGCGCAGAAAGAGCTTCAGTTTTGTTCTCAGGTTGCCCTGTGATGGTCTTTAGGAGGAGGGTCATAATCCTGCTCTTCTGATGCCAGTGTGGGATTAGTGTCCCAATCCACAGCGCCTCGCATGCACCTTACAAGCTGTGCATGCAAAGGTCTTTTGACTGTGGAACAGACATTTGGTGCCAGTTTGGGGGCTCCAGAAATAAATTTAGAAGCAGAAAGGCTGTGTTTAAAATGTCTGGCTGAAATCCCAATTAAATTTACTTGAGCGAATCCCATTGAAAAGCCTAATGTGTTTTTAATTGTAATTTCATCAAGTAAATTTAGAAGGCTATCAGCTTTTGAGAAATGCCATTCTAGTGGCTAATTTGGTGGTGAATTGACTGCTTAGGCACAACTCTCCTGAGCTTACCTTTATGTCATACTTTAAGATAGACAGAGGAGTTTATTTTGGTCATTGACCAGTAAAATGTCATACATTAACATTTTTGCAAGTGCACTCCAAAGGTTTGCAACATGTACATGCCACACATACCAATATGTGTGGTGACTCCCAGTGAGCAAACGAAAAAGGCTAAAGGATATTAAGGCCTTATGGGACTGAAATAAGGTAACTGTCTGTGTGAACACAACCTTGTTCTCCTTTCTTTCCCACTCATACGGTTCTGCCAGGTTTAATTCCTCGTTTATGACAGGGTCGTGTCAGAGCTGTTTCTGCACCCAGGACAAATGTGTTCTAGGTCAGGGGTTCCCAAACTGTGTTACTCCAGATGTTGCTGAACTACAACTCTCATCATCCTCAGCTACAATTTAAAGTACCAGTGGTTGGGAACTCCTGCTCTAGGTGCTTCAGCCGAGCACAACCAAACAGCCAAGCCCTGTATCGCTGCTGGGTGTGGCGAGGCGGGAGAAGGAGATATAAACTAGGGCCTAGTGAAGTAGAAATTTAACAATGAAATAAATAAATAAATAAAATAGTGAAGGGCCCTGTGTATGTGGAATTTACTACATGTTACACAGAGGCCCTTAGACCTGGTGTTCCTGACCTTGGATCTTCAGAGGCTGTTTGACTACAACTCCCATCATCTCCAGCCACAATGGATGTTGGGAGTTGCAGTCCAACAACATCTGGGCACCCCTGCCTTAGACAAAGCTCAACTGGCACTTATAGTGCACTGCCTCCATCCATGGTTTTGCTTCTTTTCCTGTCCCTCTTGAAGGCCGAAGAACCTTCCCCAGGAGTTACGCTCCTCCAGAGAACCAGTTCCAGCTTGTGCCATCTAGCCGGACAAAAAGCTTTAATGGAGACAGCAAACTCGTCACCTTGCGGTACGAGGAACATGGGGGCACCAAGTGGTGGCACAATTGTGACAAAATCTTCCAAAGCTTCAGTTCTTCTCCTGCCAAGACTAGGAACAGTAAGTCTTTTTCCGGTGGGTTATTGTGGAGTGGATGGGTATTTTTTCTTGCTGTATGCCTCCTTTGGCCATATCAAATGCAAATCTAAATAACCTGGGGACCCAGAGCGAGAAGTCAGGTTGGGCTTTCGGAAGTCTTCTGGCTCAAGGCCTGACAAATTTTCTTTGGATCTAGAAACCAGTCCAAATATTTAGGGACAGACAATGGACACTTAACAAAACTACCAGACTTAGTGACAGACACTGTGATGGGGAAGTGTAAACAGGCGTCTCTTTACCTCCCTAATAAGCTGCATACTTAGAGCTGCGTGGCAACATACAGGGTTGTGTGGAACAAATACAGATCTTATTAAATAACCCTGCCTCTGAATGTTCTAGTCTAAATGCCATGGTTAAATTTCTAGGCACCATGGCTCCCTCATGCCTGGGATCTGTCAAGCCCTGTGCTAATTAAAGGGTATTCAGATGAGTTAGCTTATGAAAATGATTATTGAGCAGGATAAATTGAGAGCTGGTGTAGGGCAGTGGCTAAGAGATTGAATGGCCGATCGAGATTTCCCTGGTGCCAACCTTGCCCATGCCATGAACTCATTAGATAGCCTTAGGCAAGCCGCCCCCAATCTGCAATATGGGGGCGATAATGCTCACCTTATAGAGTTGCTGTATGGATTACAAGCAGAATACTTGGGCTGTACATTCAAAATACATATACAATTGTTATTTATAAACACAATTCATCTCTTGAGGAATTAAGGCTGTAATCATAGACACCACAGATTTTCAGACTTGGGTCCCCAAATGTTGTTGGACTACAACTCTCATCATCCCCACCTACAGTGGGAGTTGTAGTACAACAATATCTGGGGACCGAAGTCTGAGAACCCCTGCCATAAACACGGTCAAACGAAATGTGACTTTAATCACACTGTTGGCTCCTGGTGTTATTTTTATTTATTTTTCTTTTCTTTCTGTAAACGGCATGCACAGTGGGGAGGTGGTCCAGATTGTGAGCATAGTGGAGGTTAGGATGGCTTTAAACCTACCCTGCCATGATCTTGATCAGGATTGGACCCCCTGTGCATGAAGCAGGGGTCATCCCATGAAACCGAAGGTTGGGAAATTTAGGACTAACAAAAAGAAGTACTTTTTCACACCACACATAAGTAATCTATGGAATTCTCTGCCAAAGGATGTGGTGATGGCATTAAAAGGAGCTTGGACAAATTCATGGAGGACAGGTCTATCAGTGGCTACTAGTCTGGTGGCTATAGGCCACCTCCAGCCACAGAGGCAAGATGCCTCTGAATCCCAGTTGCAGGGGAGCAACAGCAGGAGAGAGGCAAGCCCTCACCTGTGGGCTTCTCAGAGGCATCTGGTGGGCTACTGTGTGCAACATGATGCTGGATTGGATAGGCCTTGGGCCTGATCCAGCAGGGCTGTGCTTATTTGGGGTGGGGAAGATTCCATTCACTCCAACAGGGCCAAAGGGATTGGGTACTGCAACAAAGGACAATTAGCAAAGTCTAGTCTGCTTTCTGGTTTCTTAGAAACCATGATGGCTAGAAATGTCTTGAAATCAAAGTGAATATTCAACAGTTTCTGGAGAAGACATCAGATTTCTCCTGGGGAGAAAGGTGGATTTCACAACTCGCCAAGTGGTAGTAGCTGCAGAGGTTTGGACATCCTGGACTCTGGTGCCCATTTGATTCTTCTCTGAGGATTTTCTGCCTTCCCTTTAGCCCTGCAGGCACCAGTGAACTGGAGGCTTGGGAAACTGCTGGGTCGGGGTGCCTTTGGAGAGGTTTACCTTTGCTATGATGTCGACACTGGCCGGGAGCTCTCTGTCAAGCAAGTGCCTTTTGATCCCGAGAGCCAAGAGACGAGCAAAGTGAGTATGTAGACAGGATGACAGGGACTCTGTGAACCTTTTGGGACGGTCCTGAAAGAGGTGTGATAGCCATGTGCTCTGCTTACAGTGAGCAGAGGCAGGGCCCTCTCAGTGACACAGGGCCAGACTGGGGGCACTGAAAGGGTGGTGGAATGTATGTGGGGAGGGGGCCGGGTTCTGAGCAGAATAATGGGGAATTCAGGGTGGGAGTCAGGGCGCAGGGGTGGGGCGCACCGAGAAGATGCCCTGTTGCCCTGAGGGCAGTCTGAGCCTGCTTCTCACGACCAATTGGAAGGAGAGGAGGCGGGGCTCTCTGGACAGGGAGGGGGGAAAGGGGAGCCGGGCAGCTGGCGCTGGGAGAGCCCAGTGAGTGCAGCAGGGCGCACCAGGCGAGGGTGCACCGGGAAAATGCCCTGCTGCCCGGTGGGCCAGTCCAAGTCTGCAGTGACAGCACTCCATTTGTGGAATGTGGAACCCCAGAATTCCAAAGAAGAGGAGTGATAAGAGTTGTAGTTGAACAACATGTGAGAGCCCAAGACTGGGAACCCTTGTCAGACAGAAGAGTGTGTATGGGGACCCAACTCCAGTGGGCATAGAGCAACCCAGGAGCCCTATTCAGACATTATGTCGAACACTCGTACAAGAAGTGTATAGTGTACACAGGTACAGTTATTCACATGTTGTGTTGAACACAGGCGCAGCAGTACCCATCCCATCTGCACCTTTCCAGTTGGTCATATTTGGCTTGGGGGCTGCTGGTTTCTGACCAGTTGTCACAAGGAATGTAAGAGGGGGAGGCAAGTCAGTATCAAGCGATGAGGTTGTTCTCACGTGCAGGCAAAACTGGGCTAGGAAGGCCCAGCCCAGTTTGGCCTGCACGTGAGAACCGCTGGGAGCCGCAGTGAGCCCTGGCTGTTAGCCTGGGTTAAGGGTGCAAATGCTCCATTCGCCCAGGTTAACTGGTCATGTGTTGGCCCCCACACACCAGCACTTCCCGGCCAGCATCAAGGAACTCCCCATAATGCTCTGCACACTTGCACGGTGGATTATGGGAAATCTGGGGGCCTCCTGGCCTCCCAATATCCCTGCTGCCAGCAGAAGCCAGCAATTGTCTGGGTGGGTGATCTGCCTGCCCAGCAACAAGATAGGATCGTCTGCGGGGGAAGGTAAGCTTTTCAAGGCTTCCTCCACTCGCCCCTTCAAGCCCTTCTTACAGATCGTGAGAAAGGGCTCTATGTTTCCCTGCCCAAGGGAAGTCTCGTACCAGCTTGCTTTTCAGGAAAAAGAATCCATGGAGGATTTGTCTGTCAAACATTATTAGTCATAACAGCTAAGCCTCCATGTTCAGAAGTAGTGTACCTTGAATACCAGGTGCTGGGGACAAAAAACACAGAAAGGTTTTTGCTGCCGTGCTCTGCTTGTGAGCCTGCCTAGAGGTACGGCATCAGGATACAGGACTAGATGGACCTTTTGCTCTGATCCTGTAGGGCTGTTCTCGTGTATCTGTCAGGGCCTTGAATTGGCGAGGGAAAGTGATTGTGTGCATCCATCTTCGTGTCAGGTGGCAAGGAGAAATCTGTGTATCCTCTGAGAAGCCCACACTAATCCCCTCTAACGTTCCCTTGTGGGAGAAGTTGGATGATGGTCACCAGCAATTTGAGCATGCTTGCACAGAATCCAGCTGTGCACCTGCAGCAGCGGGCCATACCCACTGCCCTTTCTGTCTCCTCTGTAGCCATTTCTGTCTTGCTGCAGGAGGTGAATGCTTTGGAATGTGAGATCCAGCTGCTCAAGACGCTCCGCCATGAGAGGATAGTTCAGTATTACGGCTGTTTGCGGGACCCTGAGGAGAGGAAACTCTCCATCTTTGTGGAGTACATGCCAGGGGTAAGCCAACCTGTGTGGGGTGTTTTGTAGAGAGATGGAGTTTTTAATAAGTCCAGGTCTGCAATACTCTCTCAACTGTGGTGAAAATTCTGAATATAAAGCTGTTTCTCCCTCCACTTCCTATTGCTTTTCCTCTCCATTCTAGACCTCAGGGCCATTCTAGAGAAGATGTTAAATGTGACATGATCTAGTTGCAGATCATGCAACTGGATTTTATTTTTACTTTAAAAATAACAACCACACAGAGGGCAATCCAAATTGGGACCATGGCACAGAGGAAGGGTTTTTTTGTTTTTGTTTTGTTTTGTTTAGCTCTGTACCATTTTCCTGCCAAAAATCTCCTCCTGTTGCTGCTGTGGGACCCTAAAGGTGTCACTTTGTCAGCTACCAGGAGGTGGCCCCCTCCCCTCTGGAAAAACCCTGGAGACTCATAGGCCTTCCTCGCGCTGCCCATGTCCAGTTCATGAATCGCTGGACTCACATGGAGGTGCCATTTTGTGTGAGCCAGTGCCTCTGTGTAGCCACTGTATATATGGACACCCCAATTCCTATTGTAGCTGTGGTACTTTTTAAAAAGGTTGCTGCCATTTATGGACTTGTGGCAGCTGTGTATCATATTTACCCGAATCCAAGACTTGGGTTTTTCCAAGTTATTTGATGTTAGAAATTTATTATTTGTTTGTTTATTCATTCATTCATTCATTCAATTTGGAGAGGAGAGCTGGTCTTGTGGTAGCAAGCATGACTTGTCCCCTTAGCTAAGCAGGGTCTGCCCTGGTTGCATATGAATGGGAGACCACATGTGTGAGCACCGTAAGAGATTCCCCTCAGGGGATGGAGCTGCTCTGGGAAGAGCAGAAGGTTCAAAGTTCCCTCCCTGGCAGCATCTCCAAGAGAGGGCGGAGAGAGATTCCTGCCTGCAACCTTGGAGAAGCCACTGCTAGTCTGTGAAGACAATACTGAGCTAGATAGACCAATGGTCTGACGCAGTATATGGCAGTTTCCTATGTTCCTAATTTCTATAGCGCCCTTCCAAAAATGGTTCAGGGCAGTTTACACAGAGAAATAATAAATAAATAAGATGGATCTCTGGGCTAACAATCTAAAAATAATCTAAAAAGAAACATCAGATAGACACCAGCAACAGTCACTGGAGGGGTACTGTGCTGGGGTTGGATAGGGCCATTTGCTCTCCCCCTGCTAAATAAAAGAGAATCACCACTTTAAAAGGTGCCTCTTTGCCAAGTTAGCAGGGATTGGGTGCAGTGTTCCCTCACATTTATTTTTATTTTTTTAGACCACACTCGGGCTCAGTCTGGAAAGTCCCATTCTGAATGCCCGTGCGCACACACTGCTTTAGTACTGCCACCCCAAACAAAACCCATTCCTCACACAGATGAAAAAAATTAGCGAGAGAACACTGATTGGGTGGCCAAGTTAAATTCAGAGTCCTCTTCTTCCTTTTGGATATAACTATATTTAACCTCTCTTTTTAAAGGACGTTGTCTTAAATCCAGAGCCTTCTTCTATTTGGGTAAATACTGTATGTTCTACTGATGTGGTGGCAATGGCCCACCCAAAGGGGTACCTCCATGCAAGTATGGCCAACCTGTGAGCCTCATGGTGGGCTGCACGCTTCAATTGACTACAATTCCCATAATCCCCAGCCAAAGGCCATTATAGTTGGGGATGCTGGGAATTGTAGTGAACAGCATTAGGGAATCTGATGTGCTTGCATGTATAAAGAGTCCCAGAGTGTCCTCTCTTTCCCCACTTCTATGTGGGTGCAAAAACAACCCTCCAGTCTCTCTGTTAACAACTCATGACTCCATTTGATAGTTAGTTTGGGTGTATCCGACTCAAATAGCCAGTGAAGCCTTCTTGCTTTCCATGCTTTAGGGTTCCATCAAAGACCAGCTAAAAGCCTACGGTGCTCTGACGGAGAATGTCACCCGGAAATACACCAGGCAGATCCTACAAGGAGTTTTTTACTTGCATAGCAACATGATTGTACACAGAGATATTAAAGGTAGGTGGCGATCACAAGGTACCTTCTACTTGCCTAAATGAGCTTAGGACAGGGGTGCACATGTCAGGGGTGCACATGTCAGGCAGTATAGAAATATGATAAATAAATAAATAAGCTTGCAGTAGAATAAAATATCTTCTGGATTTCACTATTTCCAGAGGCTTACAGACTCAAAGCCGAGAATTACACATTCTCCGCTCCCTCACCAATAATACATTATTTTGTGGTCTGCTCTTTTTTGTTGCATCAGAATAGGATTTTGTAAAATAAATCATGGGGAATTGTTTTTAAAGATGCCCTTTTGCCCTGCTACTGAAATGCTTTCTTATTCTTAAACCCTTACAAATATGAGGTGAACCCAGGTATGGTTTGAAATCAGTTTGGCGGTCAATATGTGTCTGCCTATATTGTCTGCAATTTGGTATCTTTTCCTTCTTGGTGGATCTTTTGGCAAGATCCAATTGGCAAGATCTTTAATCCTAATCTATTTTTTCTGAGGAAGAAGTTTTATTTGTCCACTTGTCTGAGAATTTGAATAGCTTCTTGACCACATTAAGTAGTATTCAAAGCCCCTGAATCTGGATTATTGACAGTAAAGCCATCATGACTAGTGATGGGCCTGTCTTTCTCTATGAATTTGTCTAATCTGTGTTTATATCCTCTAAACCGTGCTACATTGGTATATGTGTGTGTCCTTGGATGGATCTGCCAGTAAGGGAATTATGGATCCTTGAGGGAGGATGTTAGAGACCTGTCTTCTACTGCGTCTATGTTTCTATATTTGTGTGTACTGCAGGAGAGACTTTATCTTTATCTTAAATATGTGAACTAGTGTTCCATATGGTGAATAATAGTATTGATATTATGTTTGAGTGTTAAACATACTTCATAGGTGCAATTTCATGAACTGTGATAAAAGTACTGTAAAGTAGGTTAGCTGGGGCAATGGAGTTAAGCGATATCAATTGGCTACCTACTAAGTTAATACAGATGCTAGACTACTACCCTTTGAATCTTTATGGGCTTCTCATTGGCATACAGTGGTTATCCAAAAGTGTGTACCACCCCACACACACACCACAAAAAGTGTGTGCGTTGTAGTGGCATAAGATGAACATACAAAGACAATATTATTTAGATTCACAAACAATAATAATCCCCAAAATCCAATAATAATGATTCTATAGAAATATTATAAAAAATAATCAAACTTCCAAAAATATATACAGTTGCACATTTAATATAGATCATGTAGTGGGGTGACAAAAAACCCAAATTGGCCCCACCAACTTCAGACTTCATCAGCCATCCCTTCTTCCAGGGAAGGGAGCGAGAGATAAGCCCGAACAGACTTGGGACAGGCTGGACAGGAAAGGTCAGGGAGAAACGGTTCCCTAATTCTGGGTGGCTTTCAGGCTGTGGCTTGGCTTTCAGGCCATGGTTAAATGTTGGCTCCAGCAAGAGGAGCTCCCTGGCTTGCCAGGTGAGTACCCAGAGTGGAGAGAGAGCCATTTTCAGTTTAAAGGGAGTTGAACATTCAGGGAAGGCAGAAAAGCTGGGGTCCACTGAGATGTAAAGGAATATTGTTTAGAGGCTGCTGGCAGGGGAAATGTGCCCATGTGAGCAAATTCCTGATCCTAACCCAGCCAAGTGGACCTTAAAACTAACTCTCATGCTCACTAATACCCAGGATGGGGAGGGGGTCTTGGGAAAGAATTATAGAAACCTCCCGGGGACATGGGAAGGAAAGGGTGGTGCATACTTGTCTGAAGGATGAAATTAGGTGGAAGCACAAGCCCAAAAGCAGGCTCAAGAAGAAGAGAGAGGTACAGAATGCAGCCTCCTTAAATAGGGCAAAAACCATGTGCTGGGAAAATTCCAAAAAAACTCCTATCCTTGGGACATCCGAGCAGAGGAAAAGGAAGCTAGGCAAAGAATGTAGGGATGTGCATCTGGGTGATTCGAGTGATTCAAATCCAAATCGAGTCATCACCTCTTAAAAGGGCAATTCGATTCAAATTCAAAATGAATTTTCAAAATTCAATTCAAATTCATTTCGAGAGCCTTTTGGCACCTTTTAAAAACCATTCAGGCCCCCTGATTGATTAAAAAGCACTAAAACTGGGTCAAATTAATTTGGATTGAATTCAGATTCAAATTGAATGTTCAGGCTGAATTCGAATCTGATTTGAATTTGAAATGAATTTCAATAAATTGAGAAATTAATGTTTTGTGCACATCTCTAATAGAATGTGTGTCATCTTTGTCACCAAGCCATCTGAAAATATATATGGATGGTTATCTGTTTAAGCTAAGTCCAAGATAGTTATCTTTTATATTAAAGACTAGGGGGGAACCTGGATGATCATACAAATTGATTTCTCCCACTAGTTCTCTGAAGGCATGCAGGAAGGAATGCAATCAAATGTATTACTGAAGCAGACAAAAAAACAGGCGGGATTCTGATTTATCCGTCTCAGGAAGGCTAAGGATATTTGATATAGAAAGTCAATCTCGGGGCATCAGCAGGACTCTGCAAAAACATGAGACTTGTTTCCAGGCTTCTCATATATGTGACTTTTCTGATCTTTCCTTTGTCCACATATCCATGCATCTTTCCTGCACTTCAAAATACAAGTCCTCCATGCCAACACCAAATAAACGGGTGTCCAGAGTGGTGTCAAGGATGCCCAAGATAATGATTTCCCATAACAGGATCTTCAGACTCAAATTAAAAAACGCTGGTTTAAGAGATTTGCTGGAGTGGAGTTGAGGAGACAATAGGCTTGGGAGATAGAAATAGCCCCTGCCCATTAGAGCCTACTCTCCATCAGATCCTTGCTGTTCATTATCAAATGTCCGTCTACAGCAAAATCTAGGAAGAGACTGCCATATTTTACAAGAGAGGAGCAGCAGCAGTGTCCTTGTGATAGACTACTGGCAGGCTCAGACTGGTGCGCACCTTCGCCTGGTGCGCCCTGCTGCGCTCGCTGGGCTCTCCCCGCGCCAGCTGCCCAGCTCCCCTTTCCCCCCTCCCTGTCCGGAGAGCCCCACCTCCTCTCCTTCCGATTGGTCATGAGAAGTAGGCTCAGACTGCCCTTAGGGCAACAGGGCATATTCCCGGTGTGCCCCACCCACCCCACCCCACCTGTTGTGCCCCACCCCACCCCTGTGCCCAACTACCACCCTTAATTACCCATTCTGCTCAAAACCTGGCCTCTCTCCACATACATTCCACCACCCTCTCAGTGTCCCCAGTCTGGCCCTGACTACCGGACTCGGTTTCAGAAGTGACTTTTCCCTCTTAGGAGCCAACATTTTGAGAGATTCTGCTGGGAATGTGAAACTTGGAGACTTTGGTGCCAGCAAGCGCATTCAGACCATCTGCATGTCTGGAACAGGGATGAAATCCGTCACAGGGACGCCGTACTGGATGAGCCCAGAGGTGATCAGTGGGGAAGGATATGGAAGGAAAGCTGATGTATGGTAAGCAATCAGTTAAGAACATAAGAGCCCCCCTGAACCAGACCAATCTTCTAGTCTGGTTTCCACAGTCTAGCCAAGAGATGCTTCTGGGAAGCTCACAAGCAGGACCTTAAGACAATAGTCCTCTCCTGTTCTTGCTGCTCAGTAACTGGTATTCAGAAGCATGTCATACCTGAGAACCTGCCTCTTAATCCCAGAAATGTGTGCCCATGGGGTGCTGGAATTCTACGATAAAGGGATTCCCAGTGTTGGGTCCCCAGATATTATTGGACTACAGCTCCCACCATCCCCAGCTGCAATGGCCATTGCAGCTGGGGATGATGGGATATGTTGTCCAACAACATCTAAGGACTCAGGGTTGGAAACCCCTGTTTAATATTGTTTTAACAAATATTTTAAATAGTTAATAATATTTTTTAAAGATTAAACGTTTAATTCCAACTATTTAATACTGAATATTTTCTCCATATATTTAATCAGGAGCAGGCAGAGCTAACAATGCCAGTGCTTGGGGGACTAGGAATCTGAAAGGGGTAACCTGTGAAGACACATAAGCCAACACACACATTCACACCAAAATGACCTCGAGTTGGAGCCAGGGTGTATTGGCTACAGTGTATGGCTTGAAGATGTCAGGCTTGATTCAGGTCTTCCCATCGCCAGCCTCTCCTCTCACAACAACCTTCTAAAGAAGCTTGACTTTCCCCAAGCCATCCATTGAGGCTGTGAAGGCCTAGAGCTTGCCACTTGCTCTCAGACTAACCTTCTTCATAGGGCTGTTGTGAGATAAAAATCAGATAAGAGCATGAAGGCACTTCTGAATAATGAAAAGTGCTATGAAAACTATCATAATGATTGTGTGCAGGATACTTTGCATCCTTCCTAATCCTTTTCTTCCCTGCTGTTCTCCGGCAGGAGTGTGGGCTGCACCGTGGTAGAGATGTTGACTGAAAAACCACCCTGGGCAGAATTTGAAGCCATGGCCGCCATTTTCAAAATCGCTACACAGCCCACCAAGCCCCAGCTTCCAGACGGCGTCTCAGACCACTGCCGCAGCTTCCTCAAGCTGATTTTTGTGGAGGAGAAGCGGAGACCCACAGCAGAAGACCTTCTGAGGAACCCATTTGTGAGTTTCAGCCTCTAGCAGGCCTTCCTGCTAGGAGGAAGGGAAAAGGCTGGATGTCCACAGAATAAGTGCGGAGTAAGCAAAGGAAAGGACCTGCACACTTCTAAACTCAACCTCCGTTTCCAGTTTGGGTTACTCCCAAATATGCCATGTTGATGTTAGTCATGCTTTAGTGGCGAAGCAGAGACCATCTTGCCAAGACTTTGAGCTGCACACAGCCACCTTGACTTTGGAGTATTTTAGATGGAGGGATTTGGGGAACTGAGGTTACACTAGCAATTTGTGGTTGCTGGTGGGGTGCAGACTCATGTAGCTTTCTCACGAGGGTCTCATGGACTTGACCAGTTACTAAAGAACAAGATGAGAGAAGTTGATGGAGTCCTGTCAGCCAATAAGACCCCTCCGTTAAAACTGCCAAGAGCAACAAAATAGGCAGCCATGCCCTGTTGAACTAGTTTTGTCATTGTTGCCAAATGTGCGGCCATGAGAAGGGAACCCAACATGAAGTAAGTAGACATAAATGCAGGGCAGTGACACATGGCTACTTTTGTCTGGAAAAGGGAAAACCATTGCTACATTTGGAGATAAACAGCAGGAAGTCTGGTGCACATAAAACAGTCTCTGGCTGTTGGGAGCAGAAGAGCAAAGTGGGATGTTTTGTTTCCTGGGTGGTAACTATGATCAAGGAGTAATCATGTCTGTGATTCAGCACAAAGTGATCATGCAGAACAGAGCATTATGAAAATATAGAATCTTATGGGAATCCTCACAGGTAACAGTCTTTCCCTTGGATCTAAATGAGTATTGGTTATATCCAACCCGTGTACGATAGAAGGTTCTCATCTTGGGTCTCCAGATGTTGTTGGACTACAGTTCTCATCACCTCCCTGCCAAGATGGCTGTGACAGTTCAGCAACATGTTGGAACTTCAGATAAGTGGCCTCCAGGTGGAGGCAATAATGTTGAAATCCACCCTAAATGTGTCTTGATTTGGGTCAGAAAGGAGAGCAAGCACACTGCCCGAACAAAGTGTATGTGTGTCTATCCATCTGCTTTCAGGGTTGATTGACATTTAGTTGGTCAACCAGTGCGGCAATCTTTTGAGAGCTAGATGTTTGCCAGGAGCCCAGATGGCTATAATATATCCTCCCTTCAAATCCAGATGTTATAATCTGGATTGTGTGTCCCAAATCAATTGTGCAGTTCAAGCAAATGTGTTTATTTGCATATATTTTGCTTATTTTGCATTATGTCATCTGCTGACCTCAGTGGAAATGCAAGAAGTTGTTATGCACAATATAATCCCTTCCACTAACATCTGATATTTCACCAGGCAATATTTACATGCTTTCTGGATTATCTCTACAGCCATAAAGGCTAAAAACAAGCTTGGATGCTGAATTCTGTGCCAGATATCAAACTGTGTGCTTCAGTTTAACTAGTTTGAACTGGAGTTGTGTAGAATACCCCTAGCTCTGGATAAAGGATTTAATCCATATCCTATTGATTTTGAATGGATGAGGACTCCATTGTAAATAGATTTTGGTTAGGTGCTGAATCCCAGGAAAATGGTCGAAACTGGTCGAATAAGACGAAACTTTGTCTTAGAATCATGCAAGATTTTCTTAATGTAATGAGTCTCTCTCTGACTCTACACTAGTCTTGATTTGAGCTTTTTACAAAGAAGTGATTCTTCCCTCCCCACACACACTCACCCTCCCTAGTTGATTTAATTGCAGATTCCTAGCTGCAACCCCTGCCATCTGGATTTAATTCTCAGTTAATAGAGAGTCTTAGGGGAAATATTGCTGCAGAACTGAAATGTCAAAAGGCTGATGTTTTGCATAGGCAGGGTTGGAAGATGACCTACTTTCTTTTTTTTAAATTGCTAAGATTTGTAAGAGGGTGCCTGTGATTTTATTCACACATTCAGGGATCAGAGACTGTATTCCAAGCTGGTATTCTGAGGTACCACCCCGTTTACACCAAAAAGTTATAGGGTGTGTTAGCCATACCCCTGTGCTGGTTCTTTTATGTCACTCACAGGTTTCTGTGCACTCTGTGGCACTTCAACCAGAGAGAGAGCAAGAACAGTCTGGTTTATTGTTTACAATGTCACTTATCCAAGGCTGAAAGGGAAATAAAGCAAGTTAACATGAACTCAAGAGCTCTTACGCCAGACTATATGATGGTCCAGATACAGCCATGTGTTCACCATGGAGTCTCCAGCTTGTCCTATATTCACTGAATTTATGTCTTTAAAATGTTACCCTGTACCTCACCAGCCTGACCTGGATTTCATGAGACATGAAGCTGCCCAGGGTGTGCATTGATCTTCTGTTGATTCTCTGCATCGATGGTCCCTCTCTTCAGAGAATCAACATCCCCCTGCCATGGCACACGTGGACCTTGTCACTGATGTATTATCCTTTCCTTTCTCTGTTTATATGTAAATAGATGTGAATTGCTCCTCAGGTGCCTTTACTTCTATGCTGTCAAACTCCTTTGCAGTGATTCAGTTGTACAAAAAAGAACTGGACAAAGACAATGTAATGTATGTACCCCGTGCAACTTTTATTTGTTGTTGTTTAAGAGATACATCATGTAATGGGAAGTAAATTCCATATGTACAGTGGAAACTCTGCTTTCAGGAACATTGTAATCTAATTCCCTGGACTATATCATCATGTATATGGATTGTAATTTTCTTTCTTTGTGCAGGAAAAGGAGTAAGACTGAAATTGTGTATCATCTGCCTTCACAGATGCCCCTCAACATAAATTCACAGCACAGCACTTATATGCACTTCTAATATAAACCAGTTGAAGGTTGCTTGCACACTAAAGCCATTTAGCATTGGGAAGGCATTTCTTCTCTGCAGTCAGTTAGAAGCACTTAATATAAAGCTAGATTGTCCACCGGTGTCTGTTCGTCTGTCTATAAGTTTACTCAGAAGTAAGTCTCGTTTACCAAAGGCCCCCTGCAATTTTAATAAGAAACTTCTATCATGTGACTATTGTTCCTGTAATTGCTGCCAGTTTACTGCAGCCATGGCATTTTTGATTAATTTCCCCTTAGTCGATCAGTTGCTGTTACTCGCCAATGTGTGTATGCTTTAATTGTCAGTTTCCTCTCACTTTTTTTCACGTGAAATAGCACAAAGAGAGAGAAAAAGAGAGGAAACCAGTAATTAAGGACCCCTCCCCCTAATGGCGCAGCAGGGAAATGACTTGCCTACAGAGCAAGAGGTTGTTAGTTTGACTCCCCGCTGTTATGTTTCCCAGACTTTGGGAAACACCCATATCGGGCAGCAGCGCTATAGAAAGGTGCTGAAAGGCATCATCTCATACTGCGTGGAAGAAAGCAGTGGTAAACCCCTCCTGTATTCTACCATGAAAACCACATGGCTCTGTGGTCACCAGGAGTTGATACCGATTCTATGGCACAATCTTTCCTTTCCTTTCCCTCAACCAAAGGGAGCAGCAGCTGATTAATTAAGGGGCAATTCACCAGTAATGTCATGGGCATACAGGACAAGAAGCAATTACAAGAGCAGAAAATACAAGAAGGAAGCTTCAGGTCACAACAGCCCCGAAAAGTAGCAATAGTGCATTGTCAGTCCACACTGGACAGGCTGGTGCTGCAATTATATTTTAAGTGAGAGAAGAACATCACAAATAGAAGGACAACACGTTTTTTTTTGAATTATATGGGCTAGCAATTGAATAATCTCAGTTCTCCATCAAAAGTGATTGAATGATAACAATTCCAGACTAAATAGCTAGTGTGGAAGCAACCTGAAACTCAATTAACCATTACAGCTTCTTCCCAAAGAGTCATGAGAGTTTTGCAGGTGAGAAACCATTGTTAGAAATCCTTTCTTGTTCACAAATGTACCGTTGTAGGGAGCCCTTTGCTGGGGACGGTGACAGCAGGCTTAAAATTGTTTTAAAATTTGCTATGTAGATCTGTGCATGGGCTTAACAAGCTGGAAGAGATCAAAAGGTGGTATAGCCCAGCAGTCTCCCCGAAAGCTTCTCTAGCCATCAGTTTGCCAAGATTTATTTGGCCTACTAAGCACAGGGGTAGTTTTGTCCTCCTTTGTACAAACTATTATTTTTGCTGCCCAGCTACTGAAGAAATCATACACACACAGACACATACCACCTCCTCTAGACAAAATGTGTTTTATCTGGTAAAAAGGGAGCCTTCTGTGATTCCTCTTCTGAAGCAATGCAAGTACACAATGCATTGTACACAAGGTGTGTAATGAAATACACAAGGGGGAAAATAGCTTTGGAGAGCTATTTTTGAAGGATGAATTGAGCTATAATTGGGGCAAGATTGCATCCCATGATTCAGTCTGTAGAGGCAGCTATGAAGGTTTTTATTATTTGGGGAACAAAAGGGAACAGTGAAGCCAGTTATTGATGGGCTTTTAGAAGTTCTGAAACTTGAAATCTGGATACCTTCTAAAACCTGGCCACACTTGCAGTACATAAACTTGGCAGACACTTATAGGATTTGCACATACACAAGAAACTCAGAATGGGTGCTGCCATGAAATTCTGATTTCCGTTAAGATATAAAGAGTCCATCCCTTATCTCTGGTGGTGTCTTTTGTCTAGCTGAGAGAAGGATTCAGCCTTTCTGAAGCCACTGTCTCAGATACTTAGAAGTATTTTTGTTCACACATTTGCAGAGCACAATACACCCTTTGCCTCACTGCACATATGCAAAGGAAGCAAGGGTCACATTGTCTTGCAAAGCAATGGAACAATAATGTGAACGAAGCATGGGTTGCCTGCTGAAATCTGTATTTCTCAAACTGCCCGCTTCTCAATCCCTTATCATAATATAAATACCACTATTAGCTCTTTATCCTTGAGATGTGTTCATACTCTCTGTGGTATGAATGATTTTAAATACTGTAAATTATTACAGCTCTAAAAAGCTTTGACCATAAGAAAGAAAAGAAGCACTGTTGCTTTGGCAAGTGGGACACATTGTTGAATGTACTTTGTTAAATGCTGTAAATGCTTTATCTTTCTCCCCGCTACCAGATGCATGAAATAAACTATTTTTAAATTTTGTGGTATTATGAGCCCAACTTCCGTATTCTTAATGGTGGGTATTTGGGTCATGTGTAGAGCTGGTGGGCCATTGTATGAAACAGGATGGATGCTGGACTAGATATGGGTCAGACCCAGCAGGGCTGTTCCTATGTTCTTAGCTGCCATTCAGATGAACAGCCACACTACATAATAAAGGGACAAGCCAGAAAGTTTTGGGCCTCTGTGGAAGAGGCCACATTGGGCATGCCCCTCAGCATGTCCCCTTTCTACTCACATGAATGGGGAATGCATCATCCATACTGCCCCAATGTGTGGATAACTGTGTACAGATGTCTGTATATGCACTGTACACAGATAATACATAACCTGAATAGGGCTAGAAAGAGCTCACTTTGATGGATAAAGTGTGTGTAACAATTTCTTCCACACTTGGTTGGCACCACCAGCATTATCTAGTGACTTAATCTGCTTTAAAGTCACCTTAAGTGGCGCAGTGAGGAAATGCTTGACTAACAAGCAGGAGGTTGCCAGTTTGAAGCCCCGCTGGTATGTTTCCCATACTATGCAGAAACACCTATATTGGGCAGCAGCGATATAGGTAGATGCTGAAAGGCATCATCTCAGACTGCGCGGGAGGAGGCAATGGTAAACCCCTCCTGTATTCTACCAAAGACAACCACAGGGCTCTGTGGGCACAAGGAGTTGAAATCGACTGGACGGCACACTTTACCTTTACCTAATTTGCTTTAACAGCTATCTGGCTGCTGTCTATATGCATGTAGGCCACTTCAGTGCATTTAGTTTAGTGGTGTTATACTTGACAGCAACTTTTATGACTGCCTGAGCACTGTGCAGGAAAGAGTGCATAGATTTCATTTTGGGAAAACGTTTCAAAGTGTTTGAAAAGTGTTTTTGAGTGTTTCAGGGCGTTTAAAATGAACGCTTTCCAAAAGATTAAATGGACTTTAGAAAGTGATGGGAAAGTGTTTGAAATGAAATATGTATGCATAAGAGAAACGCTCGCTCCGCCTGCACACATGCTCAAGGCTACAGAAGCGGGTGCAGCGGGGGGGAGAATGGCATACTGGGGTGCACAGCTCAAAAGTTGTACAAAAACAGAATAGCTCTTCGACAACAGTAACTGCAATCTAGCGCTTATTTCATTTCATTTCAAGCATTTATACCCGGCCTCTCCAGTACACTACTGCTCGGGGCGGCTCACAACAATAACATAGATACAATTTTATATATTAAAAGATAAAATAGATACAAGCGTTCGGGCTAGACTAGTCGAACCTAGTGCTTGTAATTAGAAGCCCAGGAAGGGCTTCATTGATACCCGTCACCAAGGAGACGAAACGGGAACTCCTCCGCGCAGCCAATGGGTTTGCAGAACGTTTTCCTCCTTGGAGGCAAAACAACGGCGGACGGCTTCGTAGACAGAAAAAAAGACTAGAGTCTCATACCATTGAGGATGTTATTACAGCATTCGGGATAACTTTTTTTTTTCATTTTCTTAACTTCAAATGTAAAGTGTATAGGGCTTTTATCCTATAAAACTGGAAGTACCGACGAGGTTTTAAAATGAAAAACAATACATCTCGGAGTCCGGATGATTCACCGGGGAATGTCAGAAAAGGTTCTCCAGTTAAAACAGACTCCTTTATATACCATTAGCTTCCTTAAGGGAAGATTGTAAATTTTTATATCCAGTCCTTTGAATAAGGTTACAGGGCAACCTCCACAGAAGGGAATAAGGGGTTCCCCCTAACCATTTTCAAGTCTTTATAATATTATGAATATTAATATTTGAACCATTTTGTGGATTGTTAACATGTTCAGGCTGTGCCGCCACTCTGGCCCTTTCTTCGTCCTATCTCTATGGGCGGCCCGCTATTAGACCCTGGCTTCTACCTTCGGTAAGATGGCGTCGGGAACAAGGGAGAGCCCGGGGGAGGGGGGTTCTTCGTCCCTCTACGCGCGTGCGTGTTTATTATTCTCCCTGCGCTTGCGCCGTAGCGCTTCCGAGGGGGCGGGGCTGCTCTTGTCTGTCGGTCGGTGCTCGCTCGCTCGCCTCTCGTCGTCCGCCTGGAGGGAAAGAAGAAGAAGAAGAAGAAGCCCGGAAAGATGCAGCGGATGAAGGTGGTTCTCGGGCACCTGGGCGGCGGCGGCGGCCAGCCCAGGACGAGCCCCTGCCTGGGCCTCTCCGGAAGCCCCCGCTCGGTGGCGGTGGGCAACCCGGAGGACGTGGTGGTGGTGCACGGGCGGAGGACCCCCATCGGGAAGAGCAAGCGCGGCGGCCTCAAGGTAACACTCGCCGCTGCGCCCGCGGGCCGGGGACAGACTCCTCGCCCGGGCCATCGGGATAGCCATCACCATGTTTTCAAGGCAAAGACCCTGAGAGCCAACATAACATTTATTAACTTAACATAATGAGCCTTCTCAAATAACAATGTTGATATTTAATGGAATTATTAAGTAGACTTTTTAAAAAGTCAGGGTCGGGGACCGACTCACTTTTAAAAACGCCTGCTTAAGGATCAGATTAAATATTAACGTTATTGTTTGACGTGCATTATTTAGGTTGGCTCTCGGGGTCCTTCCCAGCCCTGGAAGTGGGCGAGAGAAGGCGGCTTCGCCTCCTCCTCTTTCTCCCGGCCTCTTCCTCAGCCGGTGCAAAGTGCCTGTGGGGAGGGGGTGGGTGCTCTGTGGGGGCTCCCTGAGTGCAGCAGAGAAGGGGGTGCCTTCCACGGTTGTAGGGCGCGCAGAAGCCCCTAGGGAGGAGAGCGATTAGAGCGCAGTGGGACCCGCTGCCCTCCTGTGTTCCCGGCAGCAGCTGGAGGCTTGCCACAGGGGGCCTTCAAAGCCCTTTAACGCGCATCTCCTCGGGTGTCATGGTGGGGACCCTTCACATATCGGCCAGATTTACCCCGAAGCCTCTGTGAGTTATCCAGGAGCAGTTCTCACCCATTTCAGGCTTTTCACTGTGCATTAAAGTGTAGCCCGATTTATATCCGGGGTAGAAATATCCGCTACTGGCCTCGGTTTTCTGGAACAACTCCAGGTTCACAGTAAAGCCTCCCTGTAAACTTGTGGAAAAGCCTACTGTGTGTGAAAGGCCCTGGTGAGTCCAGCCTGGAGGAGGCAGGAGGCTTTTCGGGACTGAGAAGATGCTGTGGAGGGACAAACAGAAGGGCCAGGAAGGTCTCTTGTTTTAGGGCCCTGGTTCTGGGCTCCCCCAAAGCATTTGTCTGAGTCCTATAAGAAGCAGAATTCAGGGCGATGTAGATTTGAGCTCTGATCTGAGCAGGGCTCTTATGCTTTGATCAAGGCAACAGGCCCCCCCCCCCCCTGTCTTCTCCCTGCACCTGCCATTCCAAGGTGTGCTGCCTAAATCCATGGAGGCTCCATTTAACTCTCTTGGTTAATAGCTGCGGATATATCTGCGTTTATCTTTTCAGTGGGTGCAAAGCCAGTCCTGTGGTGGTGAACAAGAACTGTCCCTTTCCCTAAGCAGGGTCTGCCTTGGTTTGCATTTGGATGGGTGACTACATGTAAGCACTGTCTGCTGTAAGAGATTCCCCTTTGGGGATGGGGCCATAGCTCAGTGGGGGAGCCATCTGTTTTTCATGCCTAGGTTCTGGTATCTTCCAGGTAGGGCTAGGAGAGACTCCTTCCTAAAATCTTGGAGAGCCGCTGCCAGTCAGCGTTGACGGTCCTGAGCAAGAGATGGACCAATGGTCTGACTCTGTATAAGGCAGTTTCCTATTTTCCTAAGATGTCTTAAGTTCTTTAAACTATCTAAGCTAGTGGTCATTGCCTGTGGGGATCCATCTTATTTATGTATTATTTATCTGTGTAAACCGCCCTGAGCCATATTTGGAAGGGCAGTATAGAAATCGAATAAAATAATAATAATAATAATAAATAATAATAGGAACATAGGAAACTGCCTTCTACCGATTCACACCCTTGGTCCATCTAGCTCAGTATTGTCTTCACAGACTGGCAGCGGCTTCTCCAAGGTTGCAGGCAGGAGTCTCTCTCAGCCCTATCTTGGAGATGCTGCCAGGGAGGGAACTTGGAACCTTCTGCTCTTCCCAGAGTGGCTTCATCCCCTGAGGGGAATATCTTACAGTGCTCACACATCAAGTCTCCCATTCAGATGCAACCAGGGCAGACCCTATGGGGACAAGTCAGGCTTGCTACCACAAGACCAGCTCTCCTCTCCCTAATTTCATTGAGTGATCATGAGTGGTACCACTATGTTAATAAATCTGGCTTTTGGGACAGGCTGTGGAAGGCAGCTGCATAGAAAAGAGATCTTTACAGCTGGCATACTGTACGAGGGGATGTGGGCAGCTGGAGCACTGCCTCTGCCCACTTGTCAGTAGTGCTGATGGAGCTGCACTGCAGGTCAGCAGTGCTCTGTTAGTGCTTCATGAACCCAGTTGTGCAACTCAAATGGGAAATAATGGGCATTGCATCGTGCGACAGTGCTCATGAAGCACTTAGGATGCAGCGCAGTTCCATTGGCAGTGTTGATACCACGTACAGAGGGGTGCAGGCGGTGCTCCTGCCACCTTGTGTGGTATGAGAGCCACCATTTGGATACCCAATAGAGAAGGGTGAAGGAGGTACAGAAAGACTGAGGAGGGCATGACGCTTGCTGAGAATCTTGGTTGGGGACAGAGGAGGCTCACATGAGAGGAACCGAGGCTTGACATTGAGTGAGGCTATAGAGCAGCCTTTGGGTTAGGGTGGGAGGGATATGTCTTCGGCTCTAAGCTGGAAGAGAAGGTCCAGAAGGCTTCAAGACAGGGCTAGCAAGGAAGTGAAGGGGTTGTGGTATCGGGGTGTGATGGAGGGGAAATAAGGAAGAGGAAAGGGCCTCTGAGGGTTGAAGGTAGGGTTACTTTATTGGAGAGGGGAGAGTAAGTCCTTTGTGGTCGCATTTGAAGTGATGGAGGAGAGTGTCAGTGTGGGAAGAACTTGAGAGAACGCAGTTTCTCTCTTTCTTCTGTCCCTCCTTCAGGATACTACACCTGATGAACTTCTTGCTGCAGTCATGACAGCAGTCCTCAAGGATCTCAACCTGAGCCCTGAGAAGCTGGGGGATATCTGTGTGGGTAAGTAATTCACTTTGAGGCTGCAGGGTTTTGCCTCTGTCCATTTTACACTGCCGGAATCATTACTATGATGACATTGTGTTAGAATAGAATCATTTTGGTTTTTCTTCCTTGAAGGGGGAATGCGCTGTGATCCGATTTCTCTTTTTAAATGCTGACACCTTCCATTTTTTGTAGTCAGAAGTATTTGGAGGTGCATTTAAACTACAGATAACCAAAGCAGATTGATCTTTTTGCATTTAGGAAATGTACTGCAACCTGGCGCTGGAGCACTAACAGCAAGAATTGGACAGTTTCTAAGGTGAACTTTGCTATTGAACATACTTGAGGACCTTGGCAATGATTTCCATGGTACTAAGTTGCAGGTTGCAGCAGGGACTCTGAGAATCCACCTTGAACACAAGCTGGAACTCTAGCTCAAGAGGAGCGATGCCAGTTTGTACTACGTCCTGTGAACTTTGGCATATATTATGGGGGCGGGTAAGAGATGTGGTGGTGATTGCATCTTGGCTTCTCCATGTGCAAGAAAAGTAGGGGAGGCGACATACATATAGGAGGAGCTGGAGCTGGATAGTAGCTCCACAGGCCAAGCAAGATGTGAGACGTTGTGAACACTTCCGAAAGGATGAGGCCGCTGTGGCTTGCCACACAACTACACGAAATGTGCCACTCGTATGGGCACATGGGAAATTGCACCACTGGAGTTGCCCAAACCAGTGAAATGTAGGGTTGTAACACCCTACATCTACATCGAGATGCCCTAGGATCTTGGAGAATACATATAAAATGTGTCCAGATCGACCCTTGGTATAGTTCTAGTTTGAAAATGGGCTGACCCAGGACATTCTGCAGACGCATTCGATGTAAAATTCCCTCCACATCCTCCAGCATCAACGTGGGGTGACTTTGGCATGTGAAAAACAGGCGTTCTCTCCGCTTATTTTGAGTTTTGAGACTTTTAGTTGTAGCACAGTTCCACAAACTGGCTTTTTTCTAGTTGTAATGTGTAGTCTTACACATTACCAGTCCCCAAACCACATCAGACACTTTGTCCCATTCACCAGGCAGGCTTAAGCAGGAATACTCTAGCTCAAGTGGCTTGCCTAGCTTCCTGAAATAAATTCTGAGAACACAAATTGAGATTCTCCCACCAAAAGGAACTGCTAAAATTTAATTTCTCCATCAGCTTTTTAAATTTGTATGTTTTAATTTTATACTGTTTTTAAATTTTTTAACTGTTTTAACCTTTTATATTTGTGTTAATTGTTTTTAAGTCATTGTTAACTGCCCAGAGACGAAAGTTTGAGCGGTATACAGGCTAAATAAATAAGAAAGAAAGAACTGGCAAGCTGGGGAGGATTTTTCTACTCTCTTCTCTTAGTAGTGAGTTTTCTTGTTTGTGTCTTTTATTTCAGTGGCATTCCAGAGACAGTACCAATATCCTGTGTTAACAGGCAGTGTTCATCGGGGTTACAAGCTGTTATCAATATAGCTGGTAAGTGGGAGACTGATGCCTGTATTGTGTTCTGAGAAAACAGAAGTCTTCACTCAAAAGTATGCCTTACAGTAATGCAAATGGAAATCTTTAGCATGGGATTTGCCCACTTTGCATCTTTGCCCATCATGTGACCAGAGAAGAGGACCAGGCTCGAGATGTGCAAGGAGGGGAATGTTAAGTGGAAGGAGGTACAGAAATTGTGCTGTTAACATCCACTGATACATGACCTTTTGCAGATATTACTTGCACATCTTCAAAGACATTCCCTCCCATAAGGCCTAGGCATTTTCATAATATGAATAAAACTCTGGTTCTCAGACATCCACATTCTGAATCAGATGTGAAGCTCATCAAAGAAATCCTACATGTATGGGATCCCAGAAGACAAAACAGGCTTGGTCTTAGTGTTTCTGATCAAAATGGCAACTTGATATGTGGAGACTTAAACTGGACTTCTTTTGCAGGTGGCATCAGAAATGGATCTTATGACATTGGCTTGGCCTGCGGGTGAGACAATTCTTCTTCCACAGATTTCTCTCATTTTTATTTATTTATTTTTATTTAATGGCAGTCCTTTGCCTGTCTAGACACTCATTCATGAGGTCTTTGCAAACAGACCTTAAGATTTTTATGTTACAAGGCAGGTGTTACAGAACAAATGGCTTCCTTCGTGCTGACATTTGCAGGCATTTATAAAACTACCAGTGTGTTAAAAACACTTGGCACAAGAGTGCTGACAATGGTAGAACAATATTTGTACTTGAACAAACATTGCAAGGGCAGGTTTTATCCCACTGTAATTGGGGGGCCCCTTTTGAGTGTCTATGGCCATTTATTGGGCAGGGCAGCTGAAACTGATAAATGTTTCTCAGTTGTACAGATGCAGGTGTTTCAGAATCATTTTGCAATCTCTTAATAGTTCCAAAAGCAATGATCAAAACTGATCAAGAGTCATTAAGTTAGATTGCTGGGAATTGCTGGATGCTTTTGGAGCTCCTTTGTTCATTGTGGTGAATGTTCTTTTCTGTGACTCTGGGGACCCCAACTCCCAGAGTGATGAATTTGGGCAAGAAAGCCACTCTCAGCCACAGCTCCCCACTGTAACAGTGGCAGGTTTCAAGGTGCAATTCTAATGTTAACTAGATAAAAAGGTATAAAAAGTGCTCATTGTGCCAGAATTACTAAATGGTCACAGGGAAGTGTCTGTGTAGAACCAGATCTTTGGATTATATTCTGCTAAATCAAATGTTGGTGTGATCAAGCATTTGGTGTGTTGAGGGTTCATGTTTGTATTGCACTCCGGTTCTGGGATTGCTGGGAGATGCCGCTGCTTGACCTCCACTTTCTTTCAGTCAAATGGGAAGAGTAGGCGTACTCTGCAGGGTGCTTCTTAAAATGAACTGCTTGAAGGTTTTGTATACTTGTGTGCTGGGTCAAGAATTGTGTAGCACTTACTGACTGAATGTAGAATGAATTCCTGGGGCTGGTGCACAGTCCAGCCATCCCTTGTCAATCACGGTTTCCCCAATTGCAGATTTGGGTATCCGCAACTGGGAAATTGTGATCGTCCCTGAGGATCCATGGTTTGGTTTTATTTTTTAATGGGTTTGGGGGGGAAATTTCGGGATGATAATGATAATAATAATAATTTGATTTCTATACCACCCTTCCAAAAATGACTCAGGGTGGTTTACAAAGAGAAATAACAAATAAGATGGCTTCCTGTCCCCAAAGGGCTCACATTCTAAAAAGAAACTTAAGACACACACCAGCAACAGTCACTGGAAGTACTGTGCTGGGGGTGAATAGGGCCAGTTACTCTCCCCCTGCTAAATAAAGAGAATCACCACGGTAAAAGGTGCCTCTTTGCCCAGTTAGCAGGGGGATCAGGGGGTGATTTCCAGGGGACGGGGGTTTCCTGGAGGACGGGGGTCACCTGGAGGCCTGGGGTCATTTCTGCGGGTTGGGGGTGATTTTCAGGGATTTGGGGAAATTTTTTCTGCTTTGCAGTCTTTTCTCGACCACACTCCCCCCCCCCCCGCCCCATTTGCCATTGCTTTCAATGGCTCTCCAACTGCGAATTCGCCAGCTGGCGAGGGACAACTGTATTGGGGAAGGGAAAGAGTACAGCTCTGTGGCTTTTAGAAATGAACCTCTGTTCTGCTCCAGGCTTTATTACTTCGTTTTAATGTTGTATTAACTTGCATGTGCTGTGAAATCTGGCTTGCAAACAGGACATTAGAATGTTTAGGACAAAGGTTGAATCCTCCAGGATTCCTGAACTGAAGGGGCTGGTCTCTGGTTCCTGTTGTGCAATGCAGGATAAAAGTCATCTCTTGTATATGGCTGCCTGCCACTTGTTCTGTCAAAGACGCAACTCCATTCTGAAAGCTCCATTCTGAAAGCATGCAGCACACTGTTGCAGCTAATTTTCCACTCCCCTGTCTGGGAAGCTCAGTCCTCTGTTTACTGCCATCGAACTCTTATAGTAAAGGCAGTAACTGCTCTCTTGGTTGTGTAGAATACAGAACTGCTGGCATGACAGAGAGAGAGAGCTCTTGAAAGTGAGGGGAGGCTGCTGATTACTGCCTTCCATGAGCCCTTTGGTCCCTCCCGATCTGAGGCTGGTATGGCTCTGCAGTCATCAAACCTGCTCCTTATAGCAGGCTCTTTTGCACGCGGTGGCTTCAACCAGTGGCTTGGTAGCTTCAGGAAGACTCTTTGGCAAGCAACTTCTGAACCTCCAGGACTTCCATTGCCATGACTGGTAAAAATGCCTGGCTGACATTTTGGAACCAGAGTATAGAGAGCATACACAATGTCTCATTAACTGGGAACACCACAAATGGGAGCATTTCAGATGGTTTTTGTTCTAGATTAGAGTAAGGGGTTAAAGGGATTTTTTTTTTAAAGGGAGGACAGCAGAACCCTCAAACCTTTTGGCTTTCTGACCACGTTGCTTTCTAATTCTGTGCTCTATGGGACTTGCTAAATAAATGTAGATAGAGTAAATATCGTGTTCGGAGTTGCAGCCTGATAGCACAGGGTGGAGGTGGAGGATGTATGTACATGATCATCTCCCTTCATTGGATCCAGTGAGGAGATTAAGCTAATTTGGATGCTAAGGGTCCAGTTGTCAATGTTGTATTCTGGCTGTAGGTATAGACATACTATGAGATGCCTTACTATTTTGTCGTTGTTTCATTCAACATGATTAGTTTATCCATTTGGTGGCCTCTCTTCAAGAATGCATGTGTGGGTCTTTTATAAGAATGAAAATCACAAAGGTGTGTTTGCCTTTCTGTTCCCCCACCAGAGTAGAAAGCATGTCTCTGCGCAGTGTTGGCGATCCTGGGGATCTCAGCTCTCGTATGGTGGACAATAGCAAAGCCAGAGACTGTCTTATTCCAATGGGGTAAGCATTTTTTCCTCCCTCCAAGTGCAGAAGGGCTGTTCTGTGCTGCCTTTCATCTCAGTGAAGGCCTATGCGTGGGCATGCCCTATTAATTTCTGGCAAAGTTGGTGAGCAGCTCCAGGGTGGAGTAAGAGGCCTGTGGTATAAACTCTGACAGCTGCATTAGTGCTGCAGCCTTATTTGTGCCACTGCATTGTTTTTTACAAAAGGGTCCACATTCTGCCACAAGGTAAAGCAGCTTCTCTGCCAAGTGACTCAAATTCAACCCCTTTGCATCGTGTTGCTTTCTTTGCGTAATTTAACTTGAGGGTGAGGAGTGTAGCAGAGCATTGATGACTGGCAGTCCTGCTCCATATTTGTAGCTCCCCTTTTCCACCCCCTTCAGATATTTCATCCAGTATTGCCCACATGCTTTTAAGCTTACCTTGACAGTCATATGATCTAGAAAGTCTTCTGACTATAAAATGGAAAGCTGTGATTCTTAGGAATCCTGCATGCATACAAAATGACTGTAGCAAGTTTTCAGCCCCATCCTCATCTGGGACTCTAAACTGACTCCCAAGGTTGAATCTTCTGTACCTTTTTTTTCTTTCTTTTTCAAATGGAGTGGCAAAGAGTAGTTGTGCCATTGGATTGATCTGTGTGATATTGTTTTTCAGAATAACATCTGAGAACGTGGCAGAAAGATTTGGGGTGTCTCGGAAAAAGCAAGATGCCTTTGCATTGGCTTCCCAGCAAAAGTAAAGTATTGCTTCTCTCTTTCATCTTTTCCAAGGAAGCAAAGTTCTGTTCTCTCCTTTCAACTCACAACTTGCCTGCTTCCTATAAGCATGCTGCTGTTCACATTTATTAGGTGCAATTCTTGCATTTCTGTGTGTGTGAAAAGGAAAGCTCTCTAACTCAAATTCCGAAGATGGACCAGCTTTCCGACTGACCTTGATTTGGCATGCCAGTATTTCTCTGTTTAGGATTTGGTTGTAGTCGGACTTCACTTATACCACCTGGCTAGACTGTGTTAGATCATCCTGTGTTATGCCCATGACAGAACCACCTTCAGGTGGCCTTTCTGTCTGATGGTCAAATGGTGGCTTAGAGCAAGGACTTTTCGCTTGTTGGATGTCTGCCCAGTGATTGGTTGGGGAAGTCACTGGCAAGCCAGTTGGCCTTTAGAACTTGGTTTTCCTCCCAGGAAATGCAGAGTTCAGCTCTGTTGTTGCATTACTGTGGCACCACCAACCATAGGAGTTGATACTTATTACCCCCCCCCCACACACACACACACACTTGCTCATGCTTGGGGAGGTCAGGAGTCATCTCTTTCCTGTCCCACCCCTGTTCAAATCGACACTTGATCTTTTGTGGCTTAGCTGTCTTGAGTCATCTGGAACTGCCGCACACTGTGTCAACGCTTTCAATGAGCTGTCCACCACAACCCCAAGATCTCCTGGTCAGTCACTGACAGCTCAGACTCCATCAGAGAAGTTGAAGTTGGGTTGTGAACCTGAGGTTTTTTGCCCCAATATGCATCACTTTACACTTGCTAACATTGAACCACATTTGCCATTTTGTTGCCCACTCCCCCAGTTTGGAGAGACTCGCTTTAAAGGTGTCTCTTTGTTCATTTAGCAGGAGTAAGTAGGGATGTGCACAGAACCACGGAGGCGTGGTCCGGCACTGGGGGGAGTGTGGCTTTAAGGGCGGGGTGTGTGTGTTAGTACTTCCTTGCCGCCCCTGCCGCCGTCATTGTCTTCCAAGTTTACAAGCAGTAAAAGCTGGTGCCATGTATGCAGCGCACGCACCGCCGCCAGCAACGGGCGCACGCACGCTGCAGCGGGCACATGCATAGTGCCAGCTTTTACTGCTTGTAAACTTGGTTGTAAACTGCTTGTAAAGTTGGAAGACGACGACGGGGGCAGGGGTGGCAGGGAGGAACTCTGCTGCCCCAAAAACATTTTAGAAAAGTCCAGCGCCGGAGGGGGAAGAGCGGGGGGGGGAATACTACCCCCCCTTAAAGCCACACTCCCCCGCCGGACCGGCCAAATTCCGGACCGGTCTAGAGGCCTTTTGCATGGCCCTGGACCGGTCCGTGCACACCCCTAGGAGTAAGGCAATGGCCTCATACAAGTGGACCTCGATATTCATTGGGGTTCCATTCCGTGGCTGTACTGTGGATACAGAGACCATGAACATTGGATTGTTGATCCCTATGGGATCGTGGGGGTTGGGTTCCAAAGTAGCCGGAAATGGCCCCAAAATGTGGGGTGGGGCTTCTTACCTTGCTTTGCTGTCCGCCCCCCAACTCACGATGTGCCCCCAAACGGCCAAAAATTGTGGAGTTTTTTGTCCAGGGTGGGGGGGCGGGAGGCATCTTGTGGCTCTGATCTTTAAAATGGCGGGTATATCCAACCCGTGGATATGCGAGGTCAGAGTTTCCCCCCCACACACACTTTTTTCCTGTGTATGCTGAGATCGGGTGTCATTTTCCTGACGGCACATACGTGAAACTGCAGATAACAAACCCACGAATAAAGAGGTTTATTATTTTATTTTATTTTATTTAACAATAAATAAATAAATAAAATACCTGGGATGAGTTCAAAGACACCATACCAGCTGACTCACCACCACTCTTCCCTTCCATCTTTCTTTGCATCACGTGGTGCCTAGAGATTCTTAAAATACATTAGGGATCTTTTGACAAATCGATTTATTTTCCGGCTTCGTTCTACACTGCAGGCATACCTATATGTTTTCTGTAGAAAAACTCACCTGTGTATTTTGTGCTTCCAGAGCAGCTCGAGCCCAACAGATGGGGTGGTTTAAAAATGAGATTGTTCCCGTAACCACCACCTTCACTGATGACCAGGGCAATGAGAAGAAGATCACTGTCCTCCAGGATGAAGGGATCAGACCAAGCACCACACTGGAGGGCTTGGCCAAGCTGAAGCCGGCCTTCAAGGAAAACGGAACCACGACTGCTGGTATGCATCACGAGCAAAGACTGAATGAATGGGCAATGAAGCAATGGGACAGCCAAGTCGGAGATGTTCATACTCTGTGACATGGAAGCCTGTGTTCTGTTCCTCAAATTACAAAAATGCACGCCTCCTGATGTAATGTTTAGCTGTACCATTTAGAGTAAGGCAAGAAAAACTAGTAGCAAAACAATGAAGCCCATAATAATGAAAACTAGGAGCAGGATAATGAAATGGGGTGGAAGTTATTGTGGAGAATGTAGGAATGGTGAGAATGGTGTGAAACTAGAGAACTTGTGAGCACGGGACTCTTCAGCAGCCACTGCAATTCTCAGTTGGCAAAAGGGACATTGGAGACTCTCCTGAACTGCAAAAAGCATCAGCAGTGGGGATATCTCTGTGGTTGGCTGTGTTTTGAATGAGTGAAAGCATGATTCTGCTAAACTCTTCAGCCAAAGATGACTCCGCATGGAGCTGGCGACATAGTTCTTCTGTATCATCATGAGCAGTAGATAAAAACAGTTTTTTAAAAAAACCATTTAGAATTCATAAAACAAATTGTTGCATGGAATCTCTCCCCACAGGAAATTCCAGCCAAGTTAGTGATGGTGCTGCTGCAGTTCTCTTGGCTAAACGCTCAAAAGCATCACAGTTGCACCTTCCTGTCCTTGGGGTACTTAAATCGTATGCTGTTGTTGGAGTCCCACCTGATGTAATGGGCATAGGGCCAGCCTATGCCATTCCAGTGGCACTGGAGAAGGCTGGTAAGAACTGACCCCTCTTTTCTATCTCAGGTCTCTAGCTTCTTGGGAAGTTGTGGAGTGTTGCACCAGCACTTGAGAGGCTGAGAAGGGAACAGATGTGAAACAGTAGCGGGCTGTATCGTTTGCTAACAGGAAAGGAACTAGCACAGCTCTGTGCTTTAACTTGTCAGGACATCAACCTCGTCTCACTATATTTTATCTCCCTTTTTTCTTACATGTCTCCCAACAGAGACCCATGCTAATTATGCTGAAACTGTAAGGCTTGCAAATGAGTTGAGCTCCCTGGGGGTTGATTCATACAAGCATAAATGAAACTTCTCTGTCTATGCTGGATGGGGAGGCGTACATGTACAAATCTCATTTGAAAGGTGTTGGGATTTGTGTATCTGTACATTAGCAGGAAAAGCTCACTCCAGTTTGTGTTTCTCCAACTTGCAGGTTTGACTGTGAATGATATTGATATATTTGAAATCAACGAAGCCTTTGCTAGTCAGGTGAGATCTGCCAGTCTTGTTTCTAACTTTGCTTTGCTGTGTTACCTTGGGTCGGGGGAGAGCAGACTTTTTCTTCTTTGCATTGTCACATCAGGAGTACCAAATAGATTTAGGTTTTTGTGGATTTGGCACTTCTATGAGAGAACCCACTGACATTTTGCTAACCTTGAAGATGTGTTAAGAAAGAGGCTTCCCTGAGGTGAGTGCAGTAGCAGTGATCCCCTGCGTTTAAAAGGGGCCACAGTCCCACTCGTTTGCTAGTGGGTGCCACGTTCTTTCCAGGGAAGTTTGCAGTGCAGCGAGTTGCATGTCTATGGAGTGCTGCATGGGCTCTCTCTCATGTGCATCAGTTGTGTGTACACAAACCTCCTCCTGGCCTGATGATCTGCAGCCTTCTGTTTGTCCCTCCTTGGTTCTCCCTCGTGGATCTTCCTTACAACGTCCTCTTTCTCCTGCCACATTGGGTCACTCTGTAATTTTGACAGAGGTTCTGAGCCTTAAGACCCCTGTGATGCCTCACTTTGTGAGTTTGAGATGTTTGTAGTGAAAATGCCAGCCTGCTGTCACCACTTGAGGAAACTCTCAGCCTCCACCCAGATACCTCAGGCATCTCGGTTGCTCTGTTGGCCCAACAATTCTTCTGTTTCATGTGGCTCTTGACAATATAAAGCTGCCACTTGGGATGAAACCACCACCAAGGATTTATTCTTGCTTTACACAGGGCTTAAAAAAGCCCATCTCCATCCAGTAACAATTGCACGATAATTGGCCTCAGCTGTCACAGACTCCTACCAATCCACATGCAGAATCCCTTTTTTGCCCAGTCACCACAATGCTTTCGCTGCCTCTTACATTCAGTACAAAACCTTCAGTGTAGCTTTATGCTTTACCATGAACAAATGATATCTAATTATAACTGCCTTGGCAAGGCCAGTTGGGGTTCTAGAAACAACCGTGGCCAGGGAAGCACTGGTGAGGAAGCGAGAGTGGAATTGGTGTCAGAGTGCTTCCCTGCTACGGAATATTGCCCTGCCTGTTTCATTCATTCCTTTAAAGAAAAAAGAGAGAGCCAGCGTGGTGTAGTGGTTAGAGTGCTGGACTAGGACTGGGGAGACCCAAGTTCAAATCCCCGTTCAGCCATGAGACTAGCTGGGTGACTCTGGGCCAGTCGCTTCTCTCTCAGCCTAGCCTACTTCACAGGGTTGTTGTGAGGAGAAACCTAAGTATGTAGTACACCACTCTGGGCTCCTTGGAGGAAGAGCGGGATATAAATATGATGATGATGATAAAATAAATAAATAAAGGAATTGGTGGGCATTTCTGCACATCGGTCAGGTGTGCCCCCCCCCCCCAATTTCTTGGCCATGCTGTTATTTAGGTGATTCTAGTGGTCATCTCTCCTATGTTGCATGCAGGGAGTGGAGAGATTGAATACAAACCGATAACTTAAAGACCTGAAATATAATTATTATGTAAAATGTTGATAAAAGTCTCTAAAAGAGAAGCTGTTTGGGTTAAGAGCCCGAGCCAAATAAGCCCCTGAAGACATTTTTGATTGTGTCTTTCTCCAGGCTGTCTACTGTGTGGAGAAGCTGGGCATCCCCCTGGAGAAGGTCAACCCTCTTGGGGGTGCCATTGCTTTGGGGCACCCGCTGGGCTGCACTGGAGCTCGGCAGGTTGTCACACTGCTCCATGAGCTGCAGCGACGAGGGAAAAGGTGAGTCCTGGGTGGTCTGTACTAACTAAAGCTTGGAAGCATTGTTAATTACAGAGCATTACTTTTTACGGGGAAATGCTTGATTGTGTCTGCTGTAGCCTAGAAGGTGGTGGGGATGGGTTGAGCAAATTGAGAAACTCCCTTCTGATTTCTCCACTGGAAAAACATGTTCAGAAGTTTGACTTGCAAAACGTGATTCCCTGCAAGTTCTAACTGGCAGATGGGAATGCAGGGCCCTTCAAGGAACTTGCTTAGTGTTTCCTCAGAGTGCTTACATCCAAACTAGAGGAAAGTTTACTGGTCTGACTTGATTTTATATGCTTATAACCCTGTCAAGTCTTGATGCAGTTAAATGCTTCTCTCTCTGCCCAAACCTCCATATGTGCATCAAGTCTAAAACCATGTTTCCCAAATCTCTGATAGCTGAGGCACACTTTGACCCCCTACCCACACCAAAACAAACTCACTTTGGAATTAGAATTACTCTTCCTCTTGAGCCCCATTCAAACACTATGGAGAGTGCAGTAGCATTCACAGTTACAGCTCCAAAGCAGGGAGGAAGTCCTGCCCCGGCATGGTTTGTGTGAAGGGGGAAGCACCGTAACCGTGGTGCCCAGTGCTTCTGTGAGCAGCAGCCTCTGGTGATCCAGGTTAAAGTGCTGAAACCTGGAGGGGCTGAGTCTGGGAAGTCAAACTGCCGGCCCGTGTGAAGGCAGCAGCCCCTGCCTCGCCATGCACTGAAGAGGCACACATCTGTGATCTGCCGGCCAGCCACTTTCCTCCTTGCCGCTGCCGGGCTTTCTCTCACTCTCCCAGTGCCGGGATGGGACTTCCTCCTGACTTTGGAGCTGTAACTGAGTGCTGCTGTGCTGCATAACTTCTGAATGGGGCTTGTGTGAGTCAATGTTCTGGGTCTGCCTTCTGACTGGAAGGGTGCAACTGCAAACCATGGAGCCTGTAGAGATGCAACAGGCAGCCTCCTTTGTGGAAGGACACTTTGCACATTCAGGAGCTTTGTGTCTAATAGCGCACTCAATTATCTTGTGCTTCGGGAATGCTGACCTCCTCCATGTGGCTGGTACTGAATTCAGCTGCCCTCGGTGCTAATGATCCCAGCAGGCTTTCACAGGGTGGGCAGCAAGGCTGAAGCACTTAAGTGATCTTATCTGCTGCTGATATACTTTTGATGTTGATATTGTGACTGTTGTATCCTGCGTGGTGGGCAGTCATGTAGGAGCAAGTATGCAGGGTGTTCTGAGACCTTGACTATATCAACATTTAAGAAAACTCCTAGAATGGAAGCAAACTAATGCGCTAACTTGTGCTCTTGTTGCAGAGGTTATGGTGTGGTCTCCATGTGCATTGGAACAGGCATGGGAGCTGCTGCAGTGTTTGAGTATCCAGGGAACTGAAATCCAGGCCTGTTTGAGACAAGCCAGTGTCTTAATGCCTAGAATTTTCCAGCACCGGTGAATGGTTGAACAGTCCCAGTGCAAATAGCTTCATGAATCAAGTCTAATGAAAAGATGCTCAATGTTCAGTCTGTAGGTGGGGGAACATCTTGGAGCTCTACTTCCACCCTCTGCTGTTTGCAGCTTTCCAGCCACAGATCTGCCTTCACCTGAGATGCCGGCACAGTAGTGTGCACTTTGTCTCTTGGTGCACCTAGCATTGGACTTCCAGGAAAGATGCACCTGTCCTAGTGTTGTGAATTGGGAGAGACTCTTGGTTCAGAATCAGTTGAGAGTCACCTTTATCTGAGGGAAACTTCTCTTAGGCACAGATGCATAAAGGCACTAACTTACACTTGGGAGTGGGATGCAGTAAACGGGGGCTACTAAATCTATGCAAGAAAAAATCTAAAATATAGTGACTTGGCTGAGGAAAAGCCAAGTTGTACAAGAAGAACTGTACCAGTCGAAGAAAAGGGTTGTGGGTTTGCTTTGCTTAGAGGTGTTAACAGAATAACTTTTGAGAACAGCGGCTTAATCATCTGTCTCGGAAGTAATCCAGTTCAAGACCAGCCTTCCCATTCATGTTCTGGGACTCAACATTCCATATGTAAAGCAGCTGAGAAGATGCCAGTCGGAAGTGCTTCCCTGCCTGATTACTAGGCTGAACTCCTGATTATTAGTTGACTGGCCATTTTTAAATTTGCCTTTGAACCAATTGATTAAACTTAAATTGGCAAAACTTCTGTCTGTTTGTTTTTGGAGTATTTGAAATAAGAATGCCCTTCACTCTCATCCTCACCAACTACAATGGGAAGTGAACACCACTCGTGTAGAGATGGGTTGGATCTGTTCCATTCCACACTCTCTAGCTGCCACCACTGTGGCTTGGCAGCACACAGACCAGTATAGCGAAGTAACCAGTTCTGCTACCAGTTCTTTACGGCAGCAATCAAGCCCACAGAGGCAAAGGCATCAGTCGCATAAAAAGAAACCGATTTTAATGTTGCCTTTTTATTTTCTATAAACGCACTAGCAAAAATAAACTACTTACAACCACATACAATCGCAGCTTTCCAGTAGGTGCCAGCAAGCCGTGGAATGGTTAGGTTTTATGCCTTTCTTCATACTTCTCGTCATAAGAGCCTCTCCCTTTGAGGTGGAGCATGCAGGGCTTCTCCCCCAGCATGCCTACAATGGTCACTGTCGTCTCATACTCCACACTATCCCTGTTAAAAAGAAACCAGAGTCTGGCTAGCGAAGAAGAGAAGAGCAGCTCGCTGTCTGCTCTTGTATTATTGAAGAGCCCCTGTAAAAGCACCCGGCCAAGCTCCCTCCTTCTGCTGATACTGCACAAAGGGCAGCACCCACAGGCAGGCTCCCCCTCCCTTCTGTAGGTGCATTTAGATGAACATCTGAAAAGTACATGTGCAAGCTGTGGACAAATGGTATACCATGACCTTCGTCAACCTTATTGGCTGTCCAAAAATGGTTAATATATCCACTGCTTTGCCTATGTGCAGACGACTCTCCCCTTCTGTATGACGTGCTCATGATCGAATAAACTGTTCCACAGATAGCTCCCACTGCTACTATTTATTGCAAAGGTGATCCCAAAGAAGACTAGCCCACGGAAACAATGCAGTTCCTGCCATCACCGCTACGTGGGAAACAGTCTTGGGAATGTACCCTTCATTTGGGGCTTTCATTAATTCTCTGAAAATGATGGCAACTTGTGGATAAGAGGGGACACTGCTTACAAAAAAGTGAGGTTCTTACTCTTCAGAGCCTACCTTGGTGTAAAACGGACCAGCAGTGGCACTGTGGTGGGTAAGTTGCCTTCACGCGCTTCAAGCATGCCATTATTTGGGGAGATGGAAAACACTACAGGGTCTCTGTGCCGTTCATCTTGATCTGTAGCAGAAAATTAAGTAAATATTTAAACAGGCATTTGTCACAAAGTCGCTTTCCTTGCTGAACAGAACGCCTGCTTTACATAGGAGAGAGTTACAATGGCTTGTATTGAACTCATTTGTCATATTCTAAAAGCTCCCCAAATGCAATACATTCCTCTACAGGATAGACAGTAAGTGTTAACAAGAGCTCCTACACAGGCCCTGCGGTACATTCCACTCTTCATTTGTTAAAAGGCAGAATACAAACATTGTGCAGCAGGGGTCTCAAACATGGGGCCCCAGATGCCGTCTGACTACAGCTCCCATTACTCCTGGCCATGATGGGAGTTGTAGTCCCAACAACCTCTCTTGTACAGGAATTGTGAAGAGCAACTTTTTCAAACACGGTGCATAACAGGAGATTCTCCCTCAGAAGTATGGTTTGCATCCACTGCCTATTATGGGTTGCTTCGACCTGCTCCGAGACAGGGCCAATCACAGATCTTTGCCTGCCACTTGGAGGGAGGAGCCATCCCCACAACCTCAGTTTTTCACCCTGTCTCGCTCCAGCAGGTGCCAAAACTATAAGCTCCATACTTGATTCGTGTTATTGAGTGTTTTTTTAATCTCCTGTTGTGTGTTCTCTCTTTTTGACTTCCCTGCTTGGATTAGTGATAGGGGGAACCAGGGAGGCAGACATTGTTTTTTTTAAGTTTTTCGAATGCCTCCGCTGTGGTATTTGGCTTGCTTTGCCCAACATGGTCGAAGCCCTGCACAACGAGAGAGGTTTTTCCCTCTCAGAGGGTTTGCAAGAAAAGCAAAGAGCTCTTCGGTGGCATGTAAGGCCCTGCTCCAGGAGGAGGTGCCAGCCGAAGGGCGGGGGGGGAGGGGAGAAGTGCCTCATCACTCTCTGGGGTCAATTGGCCTGATATGGGGTATCAGGCTGGGGTTCTGGGAGTGCAGCATTTAGCGGGGGCTTCTGCCTGTCAAACACTCGAACCCTTCCAAGGCCAACCAGCAGATGGCCCCAACTGAGAATGAGGAAGACAAGATTCCTCCCAACTTTGCGGCTCCACTCCGCTGTGTTATGGTGGAGGAGTTTAGCAAGCCCCCGTTCCCGCCAATTTGCCTCAGGGGAGCAATGTGGGCAGGCAGCTTGCTGGTCAGCCCCATCTTGGCTCCTGACCCCGTTGCACAGGAACAAGGGCCACCTGTCTTGTCTCCACAGGGGTCTCCTGTCCCTATTTGCCCAGCAGCGCCTTTGCTGCCCATGAGGCCCAATCCCGTTGTTCCTTCTGAAGTGTCTGATTCGAAAAAGGAAGATGGGGAGCTTTCAGGGGACGAGGAGGAGCCTGATTCTTCCCAGCACCCGCCTTACTGACTGTTCGCTCAGTCAGATTTTCCTGTGCTCCTGCACAAAGCCCGCAAGAGCCTTAAGTTGGAGGTGGTGGCATAGGCTGTCTCCGAAAAGCCCGAAGGGGATCTGGCTGTGCTTCCCTCCCTTCAAGCACCTGAGGTCCCAGTGCCTTGCCCACGGTTGTTTCTGGATATTATACAGGCAGAATGGGACAGGCCTAATGAGAGTAAGGGGCCTCCCCCTATGGTTTGATGTTTTTATAATTCAACCAAGCCAGTGATGGACAAGCTCAGAGTGCTCCCTATTGATGCTGAAGTGGCCGCCTTAGTGACGGGAGCAGTCTTACCAAAGGATGGCGATGAGGTACTCAAAAATCTCGACGACAAAAAATATGATGCTGCCTTATGCAGGTCACATGAGGCTACTGGCCTCTCAATGCGTGCTTCTAGGTCCACTTCCATATTTGCCAGGGCGTCAATTCTAAGGGTCAAGGAATTGCTACTGCTTGTTCCTCCCGAATGGCCTGTGTCGCACCAAGGGTGCAATAAGCTGGGCAAGGCCGCAGCCTTTATGGCAGATTCCACACTCAATTCTAGTCAGTTGTTGGCCGGGGCCCTGGCGTCAGGTGTTACGGTTTGCCGTATGCTTTGGCTCGAGAACTGAAAGGTGGACCAAAAGTCCAGGAGCAATTTGGCTAATTCAGCCTTCAAGGGTGGCAAGTTGTTCAGCAAGGTTCTAGAACCCATACTAGTCAAAGCAAAAGATAAGAAGGCCATGCCTTCTAGTAATCAAAAGGAAGAGTGCAAGTCCTTTCCATCCACGTCATCCAATGCCAGGAGCTACAAGGCAGAGTTTTGACCCCACCAGAATAGGCAGGATAGGTTTGCTTGGTCTAAGCTGAAAACTCCCTTTTGGGACACCATGCCTTACAGGCCCCAGCAGGTCGGTCAGTATGCCAAGCCCAGCTACAGGTGAAATCCCAGCCAATGACTGTTCTTTTGGGCAGTCCCCGCCACTTCTCCAGGTTGGGGGCAGGTTGCAGGTGTTTGCACAACACTGGAAAACAACATGCACAGAAACCTGGATTCACCAGACCAGGCCCCAGGGTTACTCCCTTGAGTTTTCTTCCCAGCCCCCAGACTGTTTCCTGCCATCTCCTCGGTCCTACAAGGGGTCCAAGCATGCCCTGACATTGGAAGCCATTCATCATCTAGTTCAGATACAGGCCATTAAACCTGTCCCATCGGGGGGGGGGGGGAGTGTATTCCATCTTATTCCTAGTTCCAAAAAAGAATGGGGAATGGAGGGCCATCTTGGACCTCAGATTCATCAACTGGTTCCTGAGGAAGAAGGGGTTCTGCATGGAGACCCTCTGTTTGAGTCTGATGGCCATCCAGCAGGGGGGACTTCTTGACATTGGTTGACCTCAGAGGCATACCTCCATGTCCCCATTCGTGTCCAGGAGAGGTGCTTCATTGCTTTGCATACAACAGCTTCCACTTCCAGTATCAGGCACTCCTTTCCGGTCTCTCGACTGTGCCACAAGTGTTTACCAAGATCATGGTGGCATTTGTGGCGCACTTGAGGACCAAGGACATTGATCTGATCAGGTCCCCGTCAGTCCAGGGAAGCCTAGGGGATGTCCAAGCCACCCTCTCAGTCCTGGAAACCCATGGCTTCATTGTCAATTACCAAAAGAGTTCCTTCAGACCCCAAAACAGGATCATGCATTTGGGAGTGTTCATCAAACACCATTCAGGGGTTGGTTTCTCTACCTCCTGAATATAAGCTGGTTTCCAAGTGCCGAATTCTAATACAGCACCCGAGGTCCGACATTCTGTCACTAAGCTGCAGGGGATTATGGTGTCGACCACAGGGATAGTTCTGTGGGGTCACTTCCATTCACCACCTCCTCCAATGGTTTATTTTGCCTTGGCAGGACCAGGTCAAGGAAAGGTCAAGGCTCAAGATGAGCTTACTGGAACGCATACGACTGTCCTTGAGTTGGTGGGCATCCCCAGCCATATTGAAAGTTATGTTTCTCCCAGTAAACCAGATCCAAGTCACAACCAACGTCATCCTGGCCACGCCACCCTTGGTGAGGAGAGCTGGTTTTGTGGTAGCAAGCATGACTTGTCCCCATAGCTAAGCAGGATCTGCCCTGGTTGCATATGAATGGGAGACTTGATGTGTGAGCACTAGAAGATATTCCCCTCAGGGGATGAAGCCGCTCTGGGAACAGCAGGTTTCAAGTTCCCTACCTGGCTTCTATAAGATAGGGCTGAGAGAGATTCCTGCCTGCAACCTTGGAGAAGCCACTGCCAGTCTGTGCAGACAATACTGAGCTAGATAGACCAATGGTCTGACTCAGTATATGGCAGTTTCCTATGTTCCTATGTTCTCAGATCTTGTGGAGCTGTCCAGTGAAGCTCCAATGACCCCTTTGTCACCAAGTTTTTGCCATTGCCTCAGTCGTAGACATGCAGGGTGTGACCTCTCTATCGGAGCACCCGCATGTCCAAAGATTTCTGAGAGGGACGGCTACCCTAAAACCACCAATGATACATAGGTTTCCCACACTGAACTTGAACCTGGTGCTTAAGGCCCTCACCAAAGCACCATTTGAACCTTTACGGGCAGTGTCCCTGAGGCTTTTGTCTTTTAAGGTGGTGTTCTTCGTTGTGATAACATCCGCAAGGCAGGTCTCTGATTAAAATAGAAAAAAAGGTTCTATATAGAACCAAAGGTTCTATTTTACAAAGAGCCCAGACACTGATGCTGCCATCTTTCTGCCCTAATTCATCTTTGCCTAAAGAGAAGGAATGGATTGTGTTGGATGTCCACACAGAGCTCTTAAAATTTACTTGAGGTGTACCAAGTCATTCAGGGTTTCCGAGTTGCTCTTCATTTCCTTTAGGGACTGTTCCCTTGGCAAGAGGTTCTCTACATCTACCCTGGCTTGGTGGGTTTGCCAATGCATTCAATTGGCTTATACTACTGCAGGTGTAGAGGCCACCTAATGGTGCAGTGAGGAAATAAACTTGCCTAGCAAGCAAGAGGTTGCTGGTTTGAATCCCCACTGGCATGTTTCCCAGAATATGGGAAACACCTATATTGGGCAGCAGTGATATAGGAAGATGCTGAAAGGCATCATTTCATACTGCACGGGAGATGGCAATGGTAAACCCCTCCTGTATTTTACTAAAGAAAACCACATGGCTCTGTGGTCTCCAGGAGTCAACACTGACTCGATGGCGTAATCACGGCCCATTCGACTAGAAGCGCAGCGATTTCGGCTGCTCTTTCCACAATGGCTCCATCGGTAGACATTTGCCGGGCTGCCATGTGGCCTTCCTTGTCCACCTTTGTGAAGCATTATAGAATACAGAATTGGGCTTCAGCCGATGCCTCGTTTGGTAGGAGGGTCCTACAACAAGTGGTTTCTACTTAGGGACCAGATGCCACAATTCCCACCCAATTTTTTGCAGCACGGGCTCTGGTAGGCCCCATAATAGGCAGCGGATACAACTCTCTTCTGAAGGAGAAGGAATCGTTGACACTTACCTGAAGGGCCATTCTCCTCAGTAGTATGGGTTGTATCCACCCCGCCCAGTTTGTCTGGCTGTTTTTTCTTTGTTCTTTGGGCAGCGTTCTTTTCTGGGGTGGACTGTTCTCCCTGGAGAGTTTCGTGTTAGAACTAAGAAATATTCCTTGGGGGTTTTCTTGCCCTCATGAATGTTATGTTTTCTGTTCAAAGTCTGTTTTGGCTTACCTTTTGGCAACAGAGCATTAAGGATCTGGCTATATACTGAGGTTGAAGGGATGGCTCCTCCCTCCAAGCGGCAGGCAAAGATCTGTGATTGGCCCTGTCTCGGAGCAGGAGGTCGAAGCAACGCATAACAGGCAGCGGATAGAACCCATACTTCTGAGGAGAATGACCCTTCAGGTAAGGGTCAATTCCCTCTCAGTCAAGCAATTTCCCTTACCTAGCAAAGCTGTCCAGTAGCTCTTGGATTTACTCTTATTCATCACAAGGATCCCGTCACTCTTCTCTTGGTTAACAAGGCAGGTTCCAAAATCTATTACTTGGCAAGAGATCTCGAGTACCGGGACAGTCAGGTACGCAACCACAGGCAGCACCTGCCAGGAGATGAAACAGTGCAGGACTCATTAAAAAAATAAACCCTGCATCTGAGGCTACAGGGGGCATCCCTTGAGAAAGATAACCGCCCATGCGATTAATACAAAGCAGGCTGGGCCTGTTGTTGCAGGTGGGGACTATGGGAAGAGGTGGCCCAGCGCAACAGCTTCTATGCAGCTATGATGAGGGGAATGGATGTGAACTCTGGACATCACCTGCCCTTCTGGCTTGTGCAGGCTAAGAGGGGGAGGGCATCTCTTCCATCCCCTGCTAACTGAGCAAAGAGGCACCTTTTAAAAGTGCTGATTCTCTTTATTTAGCAGGGGGACAGCAACTGGCCCTATCCAACCCCAGCACAGCACCCCTCCCATGGCTGTTGTTGGTGGCTTTCTTATGTTTCCTTTTTAGACTGTGAGCCCTTTGGGGACAGGCAGCTAATTAATTAATTAATCAATTAATTAATTAATTTCTGTATGTGAACTGCTTTGGGAACTTTGGTTTAAGCGGTATATAAATACTTGTCGTATTTGTATGGCTAAGATATTGCAAACGGACCATACGCTCTCTCCGCACCCCATTGTTAATCATGGCTACGTGTTATATCAGCACTGATGTTAACCGTGACCCGCATTACATCTGCATCAGGCTGCAAAGCCTCCCTTGGGCAGGGTCTCTAAATGGAGATGATGTGCAAGAAAGCAAAAGGCAGCTGGAAAGCTATTGACATTTATTTCCCATTCTTCCTCCAAAGAGCCCAGGGCAGTGTGCTTGCTTATGTTTATTCCCACAACAAGCCTGTGAGGCAGGTCAGGCTGAGAGAAGTGACTGGCCCAGAGTCACCCAGTGAGATCTGAATTCGGATCTCCCCGTTCCTAGTCCAACTCTAACCACTACACCAGGCTGATCCAGCTGAAGAGATTAACTACCTGCTCTAAGATCCCCCTACATGTGTGGTCTTGGCCACCTCAATCAAATGTGTTCTTAGCCTTGCTCTTAGTTTCCTTTTGCCCACATACCTGGGTTGCTTTGTTACTGTATTCAATGACTAGATCTTGCCTAAACTCCAGCATTTTGTCTCCATTTTCAAGCTGGAGCACTTGAAGTCCAGGCAGCATCTGGTCTTCTGGAAGATGTTGGTAAGTTAGTATCTCCAGGGTTGTGTGGAATGAGATTTTCACCTGCAGGGAAGCCAGGCAAAAAAGTATGAACGACAGAACCATGTTTGCAGAACAACTTGTATATTAAAAAACAGCTAATGTGATACCTTTTACTGGGCCAATTTCTGCTGCGGTGCAAATATGCAAGCTCACGTATTACACAAGGGCTGAAAGGCAATATCAGTCACAGAGAGACAAAACAGTGACTGACTTCTGGTCACAACAGAGAGGCTGGAACTCTTGTAAGGACCAAAACATTACACGTTCTGCTGTAACAAATTAAGTTGACACTGTATAATCATGAGGAATAGAAATTTAGTTCTCTCCTTACCCTAAGAACAGCAGCATTTGGGTGGAGATTAGAATATGTACAGAACCAGATGCAATTCAGAGCTGCTTCCACCATAAAAGACTTGTAGGAAACTACTTGAAAACCCCATGTGACCACTATGGATGTGCTCTCACACATGTATTTCACTATGTACTGTACACAGCTGGTGCCAGGTCTGGCTTGTTAATTTGGACTAGCGTTCCAGTGTTAGATTGCCAGCTTCGAGATGCACTGCGTTTCCCCTTTGTGAAATGACATACAGGTGCACAGACTGATTTGATACATCACAATAAAATTAGTGTTTAATTCAGTGTGCCCCACTCCAGAAAGGGAGAGTCAATTACAGGCATTTCACACAGACATTTTATGTGCTAGATACAAAGATCTAGAATAAAGTCTGAAGGCACACTAAACTAAGTCAAGTTTGGCCCTGTAAATGGCCTGGACAGGAGAGTTCCTGGGAGATTCATGTAACCTGAAGCTACTCTTTGCTCCTTAAAGGAAAAGCAGGATATAAGAGGCAATAATAGGAATCACAGGAGTTAGCTTCAGCCCTCTGAGTGAGGAACAAGAACCTCTGCTTACCCAAGGCAAGCTAACAGTGAAATTCTAGCAGAACAAAGGAAGAATCCTAGGTTCCAGTAAAGCGAGTGTTTGCAAATTTGAAGACAGGATGCAGGTGAAATTTTCAAGATCCTCATCGCAAGCTGAAATTTGATTGCAACGTGCAGTAATGGCTTTATCAGCAATTTTAAAAATAGGCAAAATTTGTCTATTCATGGTTCCTGGGTGGCTGGAAATTACTTCTGATGTCATTTCTGGCCACCATTTTGTGGCTTTCCCCCAATAAAATTTCCCCCCAATAATTTTTGAAAAGTTTCTTTAAAATTTGGAGGGTTGCGGGGGTGTGGGGGCTTTCTGGAGAGCTGGAAGCCTGGAGAGCAGGGTACTATGCTTTATCCCTTTAATTTCTGCTTTTTTGGACCTTTTTAAAACTCAGGGAATCTAACACTCCTACCCGCCCCCATTCCAATTGACTCAAGTTTCGTTATTTGTGGTTTCCATATTTGCCTCTATAGGCGAGAACAGAACCCCGGCGAATAACAAGGGCCACCTGTACTACTGTAATGTCAACATCAGTTGATGGCTTGAAGATTAACCTACCAGCATATTTTCAAGTGCATAGAGAAGAAGGTGGTTTCCTTCCTCATCCCTGTCACTGTGAGAGGTTTTCAGGCTCTTTTTGGGATCTACTCCAGACACAGCGAAGGGCATTGATAAAACAAGCTTGAAGTACAAAGGGGTCTCTGTATCATTGGTGAGTTTCAGGTTGTGGGTCGTGGCGAAATCTATCAAAACCTAAAGGGGAACAAATATCATCTTATTCTTATTTCTTTTTCTCTGTAAACCACTTGGAAAACTGCTTTGTTGAAAAGCTGTATATAAATATTCATAGAAATAGTATGTCACAATAGAACCTTAAATCTCAACTCCTTTGATCATTCCGATATGGGAATGTTTGGGATGCAGAGATTCTCCTCAAATCTTACGTAAGAATAAGTACGTACAACTAACACACACCAGTGCTTCCAGTCAGTGTTCTGTCACTGGAGCATTTGGATTTGGAGGAGCCCTGAGGCAGCATCATGCTGGAAGGCAGCTTCTAATTCTGGACCCCAGAATGGCCAAGGATGCAGCTGCCCTGTACCTGCCAGTGTGCTCTGCCAGCCGCTGTCCTCTCTGCCTAGTGCAGTTGCAAACATATGTTGAGAGGCTCTAGAGTTTGGAGAGAAGTGAGGAAGGAGAGCGTGGGGTACGGGGGCCTCATTAAGGGATCAACTGCGAGGTTCCAGGCCCCAAGCGTCGCAAGGACGTTGGTGCCACCAGGCACTGACTTCAGCTAATGGCAAGGGCAAAGGAGGGTTTTGCACTGTCACTTTAGCCTCTGTAGCTCCAGCCAGATTCCATCAAGCCCAGGTTTCTCAACAAGAGAACCTGAATTGTATTAAGAACAAACAGATAATATTTGTACAACACAATATATCAATTATTATTTATTGAAGACTATTTACTAAAGGGCTATAGGCCACCTCCAGCCTCAAAGGCAGGATGCCTCTCAGTACCAGTTGCAGGGGAGTAACAGTAGGAGGGAGGGCATGCCCTCACCCCCACCTGTTGCCTTCTCAGAGGCATCTGATGGGCCACTGAGTGAAACAGGATGCTGGACTGGCTGGGCTTAGGGCCTGATCCAGCAGGGCTGTTCTTATGAAGACATATTTAGCTGTCTTCCCACACTCCTGGTGGCTTATGCTCTCTAAATTAATTTTCACTGCAAAGCGTGGGAATATTGCATAACCGGGACTGTTCCCTTTCACGGTGGAAAGAAAGGAGGAATGTGTGGCTGGCAAGTTGTGGTCAGGGAAGAGGAGGTGTTCGGGGGGCAGAAGTCCTATCCCCTCGCCCCGTTAGGCAAAGTTGCAGAACAGCCTGCATGCTTCCAAGCTTGTCTCTGCAGGCACAAATACTAGAAGTACAGAGATTCTTGGGCAATGTGAAAAGTTCCCAGATTTTGAAGAGAAGCCTCCAAACCTGATCTGCAGCAACTGCATTGATTACTTGCTTTGGGGCACAACGGAAGGTGCTGCTATCAGCTGATATGACCCTTAATGGCTGAGGCCTATATTCCATAGGGGCAGAATCTCTCCCCATATTTGAGGTAGCCCTCCTTCAGATCCCGTTGACCTGTTATGTGACATCAGGGAGGGCACCTCCAGAATCAGAGGCAACAGAACTCAGAATCATGAAGCCGAAGACAGACCGTAGAGGATGGCCATCTCTACCCCATCCTGCTTCTGAGCCTCCCAGGGCAGGGGTAGGCAACGTGTGGCTCTTCAAATGTTGCTGAACTACAACTCCCATCAGCCCCAGCCACAATTTATTGCAATAGTTGTAGTTCAAGAACATCTGGAGAGGCACATGTTGCCTACCCCTGGTCTAGGGTTAGGGTTTTCATACTGGGTCCCCAGATATTGTTGGACTACAGCTCCCATCATCCTCAACCTCAATGGCCTTTGGCAGGGGATGATGGGATTTGTGGTCCAACAACATCTAGGGACCCTAGTTTGAGAACCCCTGCCCTAAAGACATCTGGCTGTGACTGGCACTGATGGAAAAGGAATGCTAAATTGGACTGCCAGGAAAGCTACATCAATATGATTGTTCAAGACAGCCATTTTAAACCTGCAATAATTATTTGGCTATATGGCCATTTGTGGGGAAGCTACTTTGGGCCTGGAGAGAAAGTGAAACACAGCACACCATGACATGATGTGACAGCAGCCATGCAGGCATCCAGGGCCCATGTGTGGCTGCATTTCTCTCTTCCTTTATCCCTGAACCATTGTGCATGAATGCTTCTTGATGAGAATCTCTAGAACGCTGCTGAAAAGCAGCCATGTGTGGGAAGGCCTGGCTTCCCCCTCTGAACAGCACAAGTTAAAATTGACTCTGGCAATCTTAAAGAGAGAATATCATACTTGGCAGGCCTTGATGGGCTCATCTGGGATAAGGTCACTTGCCACTGCATGAAACACCAATCCGCTCTCATGATCCATTTCAACTGTTAACCTGCAGGAAGAAAATGAAACACTGTCTAAGTCAGGGGTTCTCAAACTTAGGTCTCCAGATGTTGCAGGACAAAAATTCCCATCATCCCCAGCCACAATGGCCAAAGGTCCCTGGGAGCTGTAGTCCAACAATATCTGGGGAGCCAGTTTGAGAACCCCTGACCTAAGCAAAGAAACAGCTCTAATGTGATCAGACGATCAAACATGCAATAGGGTGCTTCAATGAGCGGCAGACAAGTTCACACCGCAATTCATCTGTGGACTAACTGGGTGGCCTTCAACCAGTCCTTACAGTAGACTTGAAATAAAGTCCAAAACATTTTTTAGTAGCCAGAATACCCACATGTACCAGCATTAGCCACCTGAGGCCTAAACATAAAAAGATCTCATAACACTTCCCATGTCTGCTCACCCAGGAGTAAGCCAAGCTCATCACCAGCAACCAAGCAAATATAACATTAGGCAAGTAATCTCTCCCAGAGGATCATTGTGGGAAGAAATATGGATCCTCAAGGTACTTTTGTGCACCAGAAGTGCTATAGTATTTATTAATGGGCCACGGCCCAAGTTTCTTCATAATCTGAACTGTTGGCTGTTTCAAACAGTGTTCCATGAAGACACAGGAACATAGGAGGCTGCCTTATACTTGAGTCAGACTATTTGTCCATCTAGCTCAGTATTGTCTACACAGACTGGCAGCAGCTTCTCCAAGATTGCAGTCAGGAGTCTCCCTCAGCCCTATCTTGGAGATCTCAGGGAAGGAACTTGAAACTTGCTGCTTGCCAGCATGCAGGTGCTCTTCTGAGAATGGCCCCATTCTCTAAGGGGAATATATCACAGTGCTCACATGTAGTCTCCCATTCAAATGCAAACCAGGGCAGACCCTGCTTAGCAAAGGGGACAATTCATGCCTGCTACCACAAGACCTATCCTCCTGCTTCCATAGCAGCAATAGCTGATCCCCATTTGTGCAATCAGTGCTGGGCCAGCAAACAACCTGCTGTGCTGAGCTCCTGCCCGGAAGCTGCAACACACAATCCAAAGCCTCACAAAAGGCAGATCACTTGGTCCATGGAAAGCTTCTGTGCTCACTGTGGGAAGCCAGGTGTGGGCACTGCCAAGCTCACTCACTTGTCTGGACTGCCAGGGCTCAATGATCACCTCTGCACCAATGTGGGCTTCCAGTCTTCAAAATGAGAGTCCCCTGGACATTACGAGTGCCAGCAATGCTCTAGAAAGACCCAGCTACTTTTGGAGGGCATTTGGATAAAACTGTCTCAAAGGGGTTGACAACAAAAGACACCTTCATCTGTTCCTGGATGACCAAATACCATCCCTGCCCCAAGGCACGATGCTCCTTTGGGAGGTGTCCATTCACAGTCAGTGCTGCTCATGCTGTTGGGAGCCTGTTTTCAGCTGGAGCAATTCACATCATCTGTTTGCCATCCCTGTGCAACGAAAGGCCTCCAATGGATGGAAATATTTTACTCACAAGGCTGGTTTGACAAATGCTTGCAGATCGATGCGCAGAGGGGCAACAGCATGGCCGTCCCCACGGGTCACTTTCTCAGGGGTCTTCCGATCAAACTGGTGGAACAAAAACCAACAGCAACTGACTGGCAGATCTTTAGAGCCCACTTGTAGGTTCCCTTCTGTGTGCTCGATGTGGCTGGGCTTTCCTCTCCCTTTGGCAGAGGTGACAGCCTCAGCCACAACTAGCCTCAAATGAGTGATGAAACTTTGCTTCCCAAGCAAGTTTCCTTTGGGAAGAGGAGGACTGGCTCAAGGCTTTGAGGCAGTGGGGTTTTTTTTAGAACTCTCTCTCTCTCTCTCTCATGCACGCACACACACACACACACACACACACACACACACAATTTCAGAGTTGGCTCACATTCCTCATTTGAATCATGGGGTGTCTAAGTCCCTTTTCTGCATATTTCATTATTCACAGCAGCGTTTCCCAACTAAAACAGTATCCTACAAATAATATTTCTGTGGGCTATTTCTGAGTGGGATCATATTCCTCATCTGTGTTCATTTTCATATATTTAGGTGATGGACGATCCACCTTAGACCAGGGTCTGGTCCTGAGGCATCTAATACACAAGTATAAGAACAAGCTGAAGGGTGCACTGTATGCTACCTTTGTTGATTTCAAGGCAGCCTTCGATCACGTCTCTCGTGACAGATTATGGGGGAAATGATCAAATTTGACAATCAACCCAAGCTTACTTCTGCTAATGAAAAATCTTTATAGGGGCTCTCACCTAAGAGTGTGTTGCAATCCACAGGGACACTTAAACCCAATTGGAGCGAAAAGGGGGTCCGGCAGGGCTGTATATTAGCCCCACTACTGTTTAACTTCATATTAATGATCAGATGGATAGACTTTCTAATTTGGAATTTCACCCACCAAAACTGAGCAGTAGACATCTAGCTATCCTTCTCTATGCAGATGATGCTGTGCTTCTGTCACAGTCTCTGGTGGGGATGAAGAAAATGCTGAGAGTTTTGGCCGACTTGTCATGAAAACTTGCTCTCTATCAACTACCAGAAAACTAAGGTCGTAATGTTTGCCAAGAAACCTATTATGCATAAAGGACAAATTAATGGGGTTGATGTAACACAGATATTGCAATACAAGTATTTGGGGGTCATCTTCCAGGCAACAGGTAGCTGGAAAGAGCAAACTAAGGCCATCATAACAAACGCCCTGAGGTCTACTACTGCGACCTTGAGATTCTTCTTTTTGGCAGGGGGCAGATATGTTCCAGCTGCCATTAAGGTCTTTCAGATTAAGGTAATCTCGCAGCTTCTTTATGACTCACAGATTTACATATATCATGACTTTTGTCCACTTGAAAGGATCCAGTCCAAATTTCTCAGGGCTATTTTTTCAAACCCCTGTTGTGTGTCAAATGTCAAGCTGCAATTGGAAGCTGGTTTGTTAAACTTGGGAGTCCTCTGCCTGGATTTATATTTTCAACTTCTGGCTGAAATTGATTTCCCCCCCTTCTGGCTTAGCTCCCTTAATCTTTAAGGATGAACACCCCTCTGATTGGACCCTCTTAATCACTGAAAAATTAAAATTATATAAACTGTCAATAGAATTTCTTCTCCCCCTGGGCCATGATAATGCCAGAGTGATCTGTAAACAGCGTATTATTGATATGGGACACCAGATAGATTTAGGTTGGGCATCAAGATACAGGTGGTTTGGAGCAGTTAAGCCCTTGCAAAAACCAGCCAACTATCTGTATAATCTGACATATCTAACCCACAGAAGAGCCCTGACGCTAGCCCAGGTGGATGGGTTGCCCTCTGTGGTATTAGAGGGTAGATTTAGGAGGGTTCCTTTTTTTGAAGAGATAGGTACATTGGTACTCACCGTGAAGATATCTTCTGGCTGGTGTAGAAGAGGTCACCCAAGCTTGGGATTACATCCCTGCACATGCTCCAAAAGGCAGGAAGTAGTCATACTCAAAGATCTTTAACCCAGTGCATGTGGGCGGATCTCCTCAGTACGTGAAACAGTTCAAGCTACAGAATGAAAACCACAGAACATAACAGAGAAAATACAACAATATACGAACAATAATGCAGAGAAAGACAGAAAAACTGTCCCCCTACAACCAGATCATCAGCTCCAGACTAACACAACCCGGGTGGGCCTTGGGTGACCTCTTCTACACCAGCCAGAAGACACCTTCATGGTGAGTACCAATGTACTTTTCTCAGCTGGTGTAGGAGGTCACCCAAGCTTGGGACATACCACAGCACCAACCTCAGGAGGGAAAATACCCAAGCTGGAGCTACTGACCCAGAAGGACCCTCCGACCAAATGCCACTCTGGCAGCTTCATGTTCATCCAACTTGTAACGCCTTGAAAATGTAAAAGGCGACGACCAAGTAGCTGCCTTGCAAATCTCTTCAAGTGACGCTGGTGAAGATAATGCAGCAGAAGTTGCCGCAGATCTAGTTGAGTGTGCCGTAATCTGACCAGGCACCGGAAGTTTCTGGGCTTCATAAGACGCTGTAATGCATGAACGGACCCATTCAGCGATAATGGCTGTAGAGACCTTGCATCCCATCTTAGAAGCCTTAAAGGCCACAAAAAGAGCATCTGACTTACGAAAAGCCTGCGTCCTGTCAATATATATCTTCAACACCCACCTGACATCCAGACAGTGCGACTCCTTCTCTGCAGGGTGATGAGTATCCGGACAAAAAGAAGGTAAGTAAATGTCTGCCTCATGATGAAACTGAGAGTTTACCTTAGGAATAAACGAAGGATTTGGGATAAGTCTCACAGTCCTTAGAGAAAACACACAAATTATTCTTAACTGACAGAGCCTGCAATTCAGAAATCCTCCTGGCCGATGTTACAGCTACTAAAAAGGCCACCTTCCAGGACAAATCTGCAATGACACAGATCGAAGTGGTTCAAATGGCGGAAACTGCAGACCCTGCAAAACAATATGCAAATCCCATGACGGAAAATGATGGCAGACCGGTGGAGACAACAAAGCTGCCCCCCCCAAGAACTTGTGTAGAAGAGGGTGCTGTGCCTGAAACAAACGTTAATGAGGAAACAACATCTGAACCAAGCACGCCGCCTGGCATTTAAGCGTGTTAGGTTTCAGACCAAGCGCAAGACCGTCCTGAAGAAAATCCAGTAATTCCTTCAACCTGCACTTGTCTGGCTGCAGGGAGTGCTTCGCTGTCCAATGCAGAAAACTACGCCAAGTTGATTGGTAAATCTTGTTGGTTGAACACTTTCTAGATACAAGGATGGTTGCAATCACCCCCACCGATAGATGTTCCTTCCTTAGGAGAGACCTCTCAGCTTCCATGTGGTCAACTGCAACCAACCCAGATTGGGATGATAAATCGGACCTTGACACAGCAGATCTGGACAGTCTGGCAATCTGAGTGGATGACCTACGGCCAAGTTGACGGTCTCAGAAAACCAAGGCCTTCTGGGCCAAAAAGGCACAATCAATATCAAGGATGCACATGACCCCTGCAGCTTCCTGAGGCAATGGGAGAGCAGCGGCACCGGAGGATATGCATACAGCAGACACAGAGGCCATGACACAGATAGAGCATCCATCTCTATGCATCCATCACCCCCAACGTCAGAAAATGTGAGTAAAACCTCCAAAGCTTGGCATTCTGAGGAGATAAGAACAAGTGTATCTGAGGACACCCCAGCCGCTCTGTCAGCCACCGAAATACTTGAGGGTGCAGGCCCCATTCTGCTGGCTGGATCTCCTGCCGACTTAGCCAATCTGCCCGAAACATCGGAAATTCCGCTTACGTGATGGGCCAGAATGGATATTAAGTTGTTCTCCGCCCAATCCAACAACTCCACAGACTGAAGGAAAAGAGATCTTGACCTTGTCCCCGCTTGCCTGTTTATGTGTGCCTTGGTTGAGATGTTGTCTGTACACACTAAGATGTTCCTTCCCTTCACCAAGAGCGTGAAGGCTTTTAGGGCCTGAAAGACAGCCCACAGCTCGAGCCAGTTTATGCTGTGGAGCGACTCCTCTACCGACCAAAGCCCCTGGGCAGACCTGTTCCGACAGTGAGTCCCCCAGCCCGATAGGCTGGCGTCCGTCGTGACCATCACTCTCTCGGGTTCTATGAACAGCTTGCCCTTGCTAGGTTCCCCTGGGCCATCCACCAACGAATCAACTTGCAAAGAGACACCGCGAGAGGAATGTTCTTGTCGTGCTTGACAGTAATCCTGTGCTGGTAAGAGAGGAAAGCCCACTATAACTGGCGTAGATGAAACCTTGCCCAAGGCACCGAGTCCATAGCAGCCACCATGAGACCCAACAACCTTGCTAGATTGAGAAGGCTGTTCCGACAGTGAGTCCCCCAGCCCGATAGGCTGGCGTCCGTCGTGACCATCACTCTCTCGGGTTCTATGAACAGCTTGCCCTTGCTAGGTTCCCCTGGGCCATCCACCAATGAATCAACTTGCAAAGAGACACCGCGAGAGGAATGTTCTTGTGCTTGACAATAATCCTGTGCTGGTAAGAGAGGAAAGCCCACTATAACTGGCGTAGATGAAACCTTGCCCAAGGCACCGAGTCCATAGCAGCCACCATGAAACCCAACAACCTTGCTAGATTGAGAAGGCTGGCCCACGGTCTCGAAGCAATCACATGAGCCAGTGACGATAAGACCTCCATCTGATCCTGTGGCAGAAACAGTTTGCATACTGAGGTGTCCATTACCACGCCCAGATGACGAAAGCTCTGTGTGGGTGTCAGGTGACTCTTGCCCACATTTATCAAAAACCCATGGGCACGTAACACAGACATTGTTCTGGACAAAGCCGACCGAACTGCCCCTTCCAAACTCGCACGGATGAGCAAGTTGTCGAGGTAACAATACAGGTGGACCCCCTCGGTGCATAGTATGGTCACTAGCGGACTTAGAACCTTCGTAAAAACTTGGGGGGTCTGACGAGAGCCCAAAAGGAAGGGCTCTGTACTGATAACACCTCCCCATGTAGCAGAAGCGGAGTAGGTGTCGACTGAGTGGATGAATGGGGATGTGCAAATAGGCATCCTGGAGATCTGTTGAAGCCATGTAGTCCCCCATCTGCAGTGCCTCTGATATGGTACGAAGGGTTTCCATCCTGAACCTCCTCTTTATTACAAAGCGGTTTACTGGGCGTAGATTGAGAACTGCCCTGGCTGATCTGTACTTTCTTGGCACCGTAAAAATCACAGAATAGATGCCCTTGCCTCTCTGAAGAGGTGGGACCTCCTCTATGGCCCCTATAGCCACCAGATGCTGAATGGCCATGGACAACCCCTTGTGCTTTTCCGGTTTCCTGGATCTTGGGTTAAGGAGGAACCTGTTTCCTGAGGGGCTGGACAGCTCCACTTTGTATCCATGTAGGATAACAGAAAGAAACCACCTGTCATTGATGGATTCTTTCCAAACGGACCAAAAGTCCAAAAGGCAGGCCCCCACTGTGCCTGAGTGGGAGTCAGGACTGCTGCTTGGGGCCCTGCTGCTGGTTTCCGAAAGACTGACGGTTCTGCTGATTGAACCCTTGCCTGCCTTGGCCTCTGGATCTGTTCCACAGCGATCGAAAATGCCTAAAAGGCTCCCTCTGATGAAACTGAGGCCTAAATGCCCTGAAGGTTTGCGTTGGTCTACGATTAAAACTCTTGTCCTCCTTCTTAGGGGCTGATGGCAGAGCCCTGCATTATCCTTAGTTTCAATGAGGACCTCTTTCAGGGCCTTATCCCCAAATAGCTTCCCCCCGGCATAGGGAACGGCAGCTAAATTAGCCCTAGACGTATTATCAACTTTCCAATATTTCAGCCATATGTTGCGTCTTGCCAGGACACCTGCACTGACCACACGTGCCGAGAATCGAACACTGTCCAGAGTAGCATCCACTGAAAAGGCAGCTGCCCTCTGCAGATGAAGTAGCTTATGTCGCATCTTAGAGTGATCAGCGGGAGGGTCATTGAGTAACTCGTCAATCCACAAGACTGATGCTCTAGACACCAAGGATGCAGTGGTGTCAGCTCTGATGGCCATTGCTGAAGCCTCGTGGGCCCTGTGCAGTGCAGATTCCGCTTTTCTGTTTCCTGGCTCCTTAAAAGAAGAGTCCCCATCCTTGGGTACCACTACCATACTAAGTAGGGCCCCAAAGGGAGCATCTGTAAGTGGCACCTTCAGCAAGTCCAGAGTCTCTTCCTCAAAGTTGTACAATTTGCTAGCCAATGCCGACGTACGTTTGGGAGTCGCAATAGCCGCCCATTCCTCCTTGATGGTATTAGTAAAGCCCTCAGGCATCACTGATTTAGTCTGTGGTACCTTAGCCTTAGGCAGCGCCAAGGAGCCCTTGGACACAGGAGAGACCTGTTCCTCTGTAACTGGCTTCAGATCAAGCGCAGCAACAGCCTAGTTAATTAGTGGCTGAAAATCCTCCATAAGAGAGAGCCTCTGACTGTGTAAGTTTGCTGCAGAGTCCTCAATAATCTCCCCCTCTTCTGAGCAGGAGGACCCCTTGTCTGGGTCGCCCAGCAATGTCTCCGGCCCACTGCCTCCGAGTCACAATAAATCTGGGGAGTCCTCTCCTGTCTCGCCTGAAGACTTCCCCCTACCCCTGGGCACAGAGTCCTGGCGTATAGCCACCCTGAGCTGCTTAGCGGGCACAGTCTCCTCCTGAGAGTCTGAAGACGACACATGGATCACAGCCTGCCGCTTCCGATGCCTTGCAGGCTTCCGCGCTTTAAGCGCCGTTGCCAGTGAGACTTGAACGGCCTCCTGAATCCAGCCCTTTACAGTGGCAGCATCGGGGGGAACCCCCACATTCCCCATAGGAGTAGGCCCTGAGGGAGGGGCCACATAGGGGGCATCTGCGACCACCTCCTCACCCCCCTGAGCAAGTCCTGATCTCACCTGGAAAAGCTGTTCATGGCCTTCTGGGAGCTCTGATGTCCTGTCCACGGGCTCAGCACCGCCTGCCTCATCATCCCGCACGTCCTCCCCGTCTGATTCCGACGGGCTCTGGGGCGGCCACTCCTGCTGACGTTCCTTTTGGCGCAGCCCCAGCGCTTGCTGAAGCAGTCCTCCTCCTGCACACCCAACTGCTGGAGAAAGGAGCGGTGGGAGGGAGACCAAATCTCGCAGGCTTTCCTTGCCCATGCTGCTGGGCGAAAGCTCTCCCACCAACGGAGCCTCCTTGTTGGGACGCCTCCGCTTCTTGTGCTGCCGCTTGTGTCCCGCTATGACGGATGGCCGGTGGCATGAATTGCGCCCAGTCTCCTCACCGGTATCTGGCGACAGAGAGGACCACTGTGACCTATTGGCGCCAGCGAGGTCCTCTGATACATCCGCCATTTTCCGTACAGGATTTGCGCCCTCCCGAGTTTTTGGCGGGAACAGGTCCACTGATGGGCGGATCTCTCCTTAAAGGCCAGGAGTCCGAAGGTCTTCTTAGCGGACATCGGCCAAAGGGTTGGCAAGAGGTGAGGAGAGGTAACAGAACAGACAGTAGGAAAGACAGATATGATAAAACTAAGAGTAGTAGAATACCAGGTGAAGAAGAGGTTGGAAATAGTCAAAAATAATAGGAATATAAGCAGAAGAGAAGAAGGGGCCTAGTAAACAAGGCCAGAGCCAGCAAGCTGTAATGCGAGCCTTCTGGAGCAAAGGCAGGAAGTGGAACTGAGGAGATCCGCCCACATGCACTGGGTTAAGGATCTTCAAGTATGACTACTTCCTGCCTTTTGGAGCATGTGGGGGGATGTAATCCCAAGCTTGGGTGACCTCCTATACCAGCCGAGAATGTGTCCTTGTAGGTCATGTGCTTTTGTATTGCTCATTTTATCATGATCTGTGTCTTAGACTTATTGCCCCTTTTGTTTTTAGATATCCAAATAATTCTGATGAATTTTATATAAACTTATTTCTTTCTGAAACTTATACTGATGTCTCACATCTGGTGGCCAAATTTTGTACAGCTGCGATTAAGACCCACATACGGTGTGTCGGAGAGGGTTAATTCAGGCTCTTAATTCGTTTTGTTTTTATTTTGCTATCTTATTCCATTTTATATTTTATGTAATAGTTCTTAATTGTATATTTTATGTGTATGTTCATATATATGCATGCACTGTTATTGATGTTCACTTTTTGGGACTCTTGTATCTGGACTTGATCTTTGTGCTGATCTTTGATCGTTATAAACTGAATAGAAATTGAATATTTTGGAGATGTTGCATCAATGCTGGTCTATAACTACAATACATTTGTTGGGTTTTACCTGATATTCATCCAGTTTAGAAGAATTACCGTATTTTACGGACTATAAGACGCTACGGACTATAAGACGCACCTTAATTTTAATCCAGTTTTTCAGAGTTTTAACATAGTAAACTGTTAAAACATATAAGACGCTCCTGAATTTTGGCGGATATTTTTCGAGGAAAAAAGTGAGTCTTATAGTCCATAAAATACGGTAAGTCCCACTGAGTTCAATGGGGCTTAATTCCAGGTAAGTGGGTATTAGATTGCAGTCTTAGGCATGACTAATTTAAGCCCAATTATTTCAATGGGTCTACTTTAAGCAAGATTAACATTCTGTTATGCTTTGATTTCTATTTACATACTTTGTGTATGCATATTTTGCTCTCCCCAGAAAAGGTTCTGTAGACACCCATGTCCAGGAATCCTCCCCAACCCCTTCTGCAGAGGGTTCTAGGACATGCATCTTCAGGTTGTTCGCCTACCATGATGCAGAAATGCAAGGAGACTGGAGTCATGGGCTGCTTCTGACATGATGGGTGCTTCTTAAACGGCACCACCCTGATTATGTATCCTTGTTTGGGCTAACACCTTAGGGAGAGCTCAGTGGATGAGTTTGGCTCATGGTCATGGTCCGCCTGATAGGGACTCCATGATGTATGTCAAAATTGTAAAGCCTTTTGTAACCCACCCCATTTTAAGCAATCACCAGTCTCTTCTGTGTCACAGCTGTCTCGCTCCCCACTTGACATCCACATGTTATAGGCAGCCCCACTGCTATATTTTGGGGGTCAGGAAGGAACATTCTCCCAGGTCAAACTGGAGATGCTGGGCAGAGATGGGAGAAGTTTGCCTTCTCCTTTAGCACGCTGATTGATTCACAAGCTTGCATAGGCTGGAACTACATAGGACTATGTACAGTCTACACCAAAAGAAAGAAAAGGAAAAAATCTGTGTAGTGATAGTCAGGCTTGAGGGAGGATGAGGCTTCAATCAGAGTAATTGCTTGGAAGGTGAGCCTCTTCACAAGCCCAGGAATATCAAATCCCTGTGACCCAATCCAGAGTGAGAGGCCAGGTTTACTGGGACAACAGCCTATAGAGAAGTAAGAGAGGGGTGTGTGTTAGAGTTCAGTTCTTCCCTGGAGGCCTTTGAAGGAGATCTGATCAGCAACTACAGCATGACAAAGGGTGTCTAACAGCCTTGGGCTGGGAATCAACTGAGAGTCCCTTACCTGGAAGTAAGTAGGAAGGAAAGGGACCAGTTTAACTAGATGTGTCAGGGAACTTGTTTTTAAGTGCTTGGATCTGACTGCATGGTTCTTGTTGTTCCTGGGGGTTTTACTTGAAAAGAAGCAGTTGTTGATGCCTCTATAGTTTTCCTGATCTTCCAGTTATTAATAAATCCTTGTTGTTGTCACTCCTTATTGGGTCCTGGCCTAGTCACATGCTCCTGAAGGTCTAAGACCACAAGCCTTTTTGTAGGGAGGGGTTTTCCACTTACTCTCCCTTGGACGAGTAAATTCCCTTGGAAGGGTTAATCTGCTCATATAAAAAAGTAGATGGTGGCACCCGGGACTCCTCACAGCTAGAACAGCAGTTTTGTATCCACACACCCTCTTTTGATCATTACAATCGGTTCCAAGAAAAACAGATTTCTTTACTTGCCCAGAATCACAGAGCACACATGTAGCCTTCCAGAAGGGTAGCTGTGGCACACAGCCCTGCCCATTCACCCTGCAAAGAAGCACCATTCACTTCCTCTCTGCTTCCGGAAACTGTCTAGAATAAACCTGGTGGGAGCAGCGTTGCTCAAGCACAGGGGAGGGGCTGTGTGTGCTAGCTGGGCAGTGGAGTGAGGAAAGGGCCACCAAATATAGAACTTACGAACCATCCCATGACTGGTGGAACAGCAGCCACAAGGAACAGAGAAGTTGTCCCCCAGGTTCTAGTTAGCATCAGCTGGAAAAAGAAAAAATTGAATAAGGAGGGCAGCAGCGTTTATTATCTAATATCTACCTCTGTGTCCAGACTCATGAAGCCCAAGGCGAAACCTTCACATTCAAACTTGTTAATGATCTCAGGCAGCATAAGCGGAGTGAAGGAAATGTGGACGGCAGCAGCGCCACCTGCAGGGATGACCTGGAAGCAAACAAGTTCCGTTTGTTACGTTTTCTTTTTACTCTAGCTGCTTTGTGTTCTTATCCTCATTTTATCATGGAAGTGTGTGTGTGTTACATATGTTGTCTTGCACAAGTTGTCTTGTGATGGGGCCAAGTGTACCTCTCTTGGGAGGCTGTTCCAGGTCTGGGCGCCATCCACAACTGGAAAAGCCCCCAGCCCGAGTGACCATCCACCCTACCTCCAATGGAGGGTGGACTGGAAGGAGGGCTTCCACCACAAAGTGAAATTCTCAGGCAGGCTCATGTAGGGAGGCAATTCTTGAGATATTCTGGCCCCAGCCTGGTTAGGGTTGCAAAGGCCCAAATCTGCACCTTGAACTGAGCTGAGAAGCACATTGGTAACCAGAAAAGCTGGTAGAGGATTGGTGTAATACAGGGATTCTGAACCTTGGGTCCGGTGTTCCCTCTAACAGAGATTCCCACATGTTGTTGACTACAACTCCCAGAATCCCCAGACAAAGGCCACTGCAGCTGGGAATGTGGGGAATTGCAGTCAACAACATCTGGGAATCCCTGTTACAGGGAAGACTGCTTGGGTCCCAAGTGTTGTTGGACTACTACAACTCCCATCATTCCCTGCCACAATGACCAAAGGCCACTGTGGCAGGAGATTATAGGAGCTGTAGTCCAACAACATTCGGGGACCCAAGTTTGAGAACCCCTAGGAGAGTCTGATCAGATCAAGCAGCTCCAGTCAGCAGACTGGCAGTTGCACACGGAACCAACTGAAGCTGCCAGACAGCTCTTCCAATGCAGCCGCCCAGCTCCCCTCCCCCCGAGTATATCTGGTGTCCTCCTTGGGCAAGAGTGGTAGCCCACAGCAGAAAAACCCAGACTTACAATTTGTTTGGGAGTTATGCAGAAGGGGTAGTCTGAGGGCACCCCCTCATGTGGACGAATGACCACAGAGATTATTTTCCTTGGGGTGGGTGGTCGGAAGGAATCGCTGTCACTTGTTTCGTCGCTTTCCAAAATTGGGTCCAGGCTCTACGGTCATGAAATACGCGAGAGGTTAAGAATTCAGAGCAAAGAAACTATGCAGAGCAATACTTTACTCAGCATAATTTTTTATAAAGGGGGGGGATATTTTAAACACACACACACACAAAATGCTTGGCAGGGAGGTACATCCTATATAATAAAAGGCTACGTGAGTGGCCGTGGCTTTGGAACGTTGGGGATCTGCGTCCCTGCCTCCCTGGGCTGTTCTGGGCCTGCGCTTCGCGCAGGCCCAGAAGAGCCCAAGGGACACAGGACCTCAGACACCAGTGTCCCACTGCCACGGGCGGCCATTAGCCGGTGTGTGGCGGCGGGGGAAAGTGAGCTGCGGCACGGGGAAAAGTGAAAAGCTGCGGGGGAAAGTGAGCTGCGGCATGAGCTGCGGCACGGCGAGAGGAGGCCGAGACAACCAGAAGCGGCCGCCCTGAAAAAGGCGAGGGCAATGGCGGCGGGGGAAGACCGAGACGGGGGACAGGGAAGCTGGGCGAGGTGGCGGCGAAGCCGCCAACGAGGCCCCCGCCCGCTCACAGCCGCTGCCACCGCCTGCTCACCCGCCCTCCCAGCTGCCCAAAATCACCTTCCCCGCTCCCCCCAAAAAAAGATTAAGGGCCAAAATGGCCCATGAGAAGGTCGCCGCCCCCGCCTATCGCCCTCCCATCTGTCGAAGACCATCTTACCCGCTCCAGCCCGAGGGAAAAGAGAGGAGCTCACGAGCAGAGCTCCTCTCTGTGCTAAGTCACTGCTCAAACTGCCGCTATGGACGCAAAGGACGCCTATTGCGTCCATTGCGACAGTATGGGCAGCAGCTTAACACAGAGAATAGCTCTGTTTCCGAGTTCCTCTCTTCTCCTTCGGGCTGGAGCGGGTAAGGTGGGCTCCGGCAGCTGGGTGCGCAGGAGGGCGATAGGCGGGGGCGGCCACCTTCTCATGGGCCATTTTGGCCATTATTCATCCACCCCCCCCCCAAAAAAAAGTAAAAGCAAAATAAGGAAGAACAAAAACAGAGACAACAACAAAACAAAAAACAAAAAGAGAGAGGGGACAAGGGGGGGGGAAGAGACAGAAAGAGAGAGAGAGAGACAAAAAGACGGGATAGAAAGCTAGCGCCCGTTATCATAACGGGCTTAAAAATACTAGTTCTGTATAATTTCCCTTGTTGAGAATAGGGTCACGCTCTGGCAAGTTTTGGATCACTTTTAAGCACCCACAAATCTCCCTCTATTTTTAAAAAAAGATATTATATTATTTCATTTTTTTCAGTGAGCAATGAAAAATTGAATGCAGTTCTGTCATTAATATTTTCAGACCTGCCTCAAAAGGCTCAGAGAGGCTAACAATGGTTTAGGGAGAGATATCCAGTTTCCAACATCTATATATTTAATTCTCCGGGGTGTGCCTTGGAATGTGCGTCCCAGCGGCCAGCTGATTGGCTGGGCGGTGGAGGTGCCTGATTGGCTGAAGTGCACCCAGGAGGATTGGTTGCCGTGGTGGCAGCAGGCTGGCCACGGAGGCCAGAGGCGGCGGCAGGCCCAGCCTGGCCGCGGAGGCAGGGCCCAGGAGGGGGGAAAGAAAGTGGGGGGGGCAGAAGTGGCGGTGGGGAGGAGACGCGGCTGGGCCCGCACGGGCTGGCCATGGTTAGGAAGCGGAGACTGAGGCAGAAGGTGTGGGGGAGGAGGTAACCGCCAGCCCCAAAGAGTGCAGAGATGCTCTGTGCAGGGTCGGCTAGTTCTATCATATTTGACATGACCCCAGATAGAATTCTGGAGGGAGCTGTGCAGAAGAGGAGGCAAGGTTAGAGGGCTCTGCCATTCAGAAGGATTGCTTCCCGGTGGCTGGGTCACTGTGACGATGTAGCTTCAAGGGCCTAGAAGCAATTTCAAAGGAACGCACAGTAACACAATAGTGATTATTCCTTCTGCTGAACTGAGAATGAAACAGGAAGTAGACAGGAAGGAGGGGAAAATCTCAAGAGAACAGCACATTACAATCACCAGGGGCAGAGCAAAAGGCTCTGTCCCTCATTCCCCCCCCACAGGCTCAACAACTGGGTTTTCTTCCCAAGATTGAGCCCAGCCAGTCAGGAATCATGTAGCAAGCATGGCAACATCACATCACCAATCAGATTTGGCTATGTGGCAACATCACTGAGGGCAAGCAAAGCCAGCTGAGAATTAAGGGAATGTGATGAAGAAAGTATTGACCTCACTTGGAATAGTTATCACGGAAGTAAGGGAACACATCCCTGTTGTGGAGGCTACGATATGACTGCAAAAGCCCATATATTGCAACTGAAGTAAATTAGAATTGAGAGGTACATTTATGTTAAATTGCTCATGCTTGTGCTGTTGCATAGCTACCATCAGCATGGATCATACAAGGGACCTTCCTGCTGGAGAACACCTCAAAGGCCACAGTGAATGGTTTACTTACTTGGTTGTCCTTGTGAGATGTTAGTGAGGCGGAACATGAGGTTTGAGATGTTTTATCCTCAGGCGTTTCAATGTCCCAGATTTTAATCTCATTGCCATCTAAGTCTTTAATTGGAAAAGGAGGACCATAGAACACCAAGAGATCTACCAGTTTGTCATCATCTTTATCCTGGTTATAACTTTCCCAGTCCATACGGATGTCTGAATCCAAAAGGAAAACAAAACCAGCTCAGGGATGCCAGAAATTTATAACCAAGTGTGAGGTCATACATGCATGTTTTTTATTTTGTTTAATTTTAATTTTATTTTATTTTATTTTATGGATTTCTATACCAACCCAAACCAAAGTCTCGGGGCAGTTCACAATAATAAAACAATATAAATAAATAAAACATTAAAATCAATTAAAACTTTAAAAGCTGCCTAAAATCAGAACAATTTACAATATTTAAAATTACAAAAGCTAAAAGGCCTGGTTAAAAAAATGAGTCTTCAAAGATCTTCTAAAAACCGCTAGAGATGTTTAGCACTTAGTGACTGTAACACAAAGCGATGACTGTGAGGCAACAATCACAGGCTCAACACCACATGCCCAAAGCACCCACATTCCCTCAAACACAGTACTTCTCACTGAAGGCTGTGTGGATTCACAAAATTTTCAGTCTTGCTGCATAGAGGTTTGGATTGGATGCAGAATTCAGCATACTAAGAATATAACTTTGCTTTGGGACTTAAAAAAAAAGAAAGCAAGTTTCTAGTTCTTGAAGCTATGAAGATAGTATCAAAGGTGTGTAGGCAATACTTGGAAAGATCTTAGAAGCCACAGGGAAAGGAAGCACAGCATGTTCTCAGTATACCATTAGCCCACACCTTTAACTGCTGTTACTACTAGTAGTACTAGTAGTAGGGAACCTACCACTACTATGAATATTTATACGGCTTTTCAACAAAAGTTCCCAAAGTGTTTTATGTAGAGAAACAAATAAAGATGAATCCCTGTCCCCAAAGGGCTAACAATCTAAAAAGAAACATAAGACAGACACCAGCAACAGCCACTAGAGGGATGCTGTGCTGGGGCTGGATAGTGCCAGTTGCTCTCCCCCTGCTCAATAAAGAGAACCGCCACTTTTAAAAGGTGCCTCTTTGCTCAGTTAGCAGGGGAACTGATAACTCACTGGGTAAATTCCAAAGTGCTAGAATCCTCCCTTGTGGATCCTCTATCGCCCTACAAGCAAGCAGCTCTGTCAAAAGACCAGAAGCCTCTTCCTGGAACGGCTACTATGCCTCTTTCTTCCCTTCCTGACATAGTACAACCATCAGCCTTACTTACCAAAGGGGGTGGGGTTGTTGAGCCGGATATAGCGTGAAACTGTGTCTCCTCCAGAAATGTGGGCCCCAAACCTGGGAAGGAAAAACTGCTCATTTGGGTGTGCATGCATGAATTCAGTGCTAATGGTTGCTTTCTTGTTAAAAAGTGGAGAAAAGGGTGAAATGGGGCTCGTCAACAGAACAAAGTTGAGGAAGCAAAACAATAACTAAGGACACGGCTACTCTGCAGGCCTGGATGAGCCATCGTTCCCTCGCCACAGGAACCCTGAGGACCACAGTTGCATGATGAAAGGGGCCAGGGATCTCCAAAGGACAATTTGTACATTCTGCATATCCTACTGAAAGGAGCTCAACTTTTCATGACTGAACTTTTCATGACTGAAATGGCAACATATCACTCCACGGGGGAGGAGAGAAGAACATAAGAAGATCAGACCAAAAGTCCATTGTCCAGTATCCTGCTTCCCACAGTGGCCAGCCTCTAGGAAGCCTAGAAGGGAGGCAACCATGCTTTCTCACTGTTCTGTGGCATGTTGCCTGTGAACATGGAGTTTCAGTTTAGTTATCACAGCCAACAGCCATCAATCATCATGAAAAGAACATCAACACATCCTGTGGCAGTGAATTCCAAAGATTAATGGGATTGGGGAGCTAAGGCAGAAGCACAGGCATGTCTATGGTGTTGGAAGGAAGTAGGATGAAGAACCCTGGGTAAATAGTGTCTCTTCTACCAGGAATGATGTAGTGCTGTCATATTCTGCCACCTTGGACACACCCACCTTGGCTCACACCTACCTGCAGCACAGCCAGATATGGAGCAAGCAATGGCACCAGCCAATAGGGCATTCGTTCATATGGAACCTGCAGAGTAGCCCCAAGGCAGATATTGCCTGAACTTAATTCAGAGTTCCCAACAGCCTTACCAGGAGCCGCTGGGTTGTACCTGATGATCGGGATTGGCATCGGATGGTTGGGTCCCGTCAGCTGAAGGAAGATCGGGCAGCCTTTCACAGACATGTGCATGGGAATCAACACGGGGTCTGATTCTCCAACCTATAACAACATTATCTTTCATAAACAATGATCCTGACTGCTAAAATGGCCTTAGAGACAAATTGATTTTGCAGATGAGTGCTTTATTGCAAATGACCAATCAGCTTCAAACCCACACAGAGGCACAGACGGCCAGGACTTCTGTGTAGATGGGGAGGAGGAGTTTGTCATGCCACAGAACTGCAGGAATGTGATAAGCTCTCCCCCAAACCCACCTTTTCTGTGAAGCCTCTGGCATAGCCCATGAGCCCTACTGTAACAAAATCCAGATATCTGTAATGGGAATAAGCGTGTCTTCGTCCCCTCCTTATCTCTGCCTCCATTTCCGTCTTCTTCCTCCATTGTCTACTCTGCATTGATTTTAGATGGTAAGTTCTGCATGACAGGAACCTGCCCTCTTGCTCTGTGTAAAGTGCCTCGCACACTGACGGTGCTGCATTAACAACAATCTTAGGTTTTGCACTGGCCAACCCTGCCTCTCCTGTGCAGGTCTTAAAGGTACAGGAGCCCTGGCCTCGGTGGCCCTTGGACACCAGATGCAATTGCAGCATTCGGAATGCCTGCCGGAGGGCTGTCAAGGGCAGCGGGTCTTCTCTGACCGCAGCATCCACTCTGTGATTGAGTGAGATGGGCTCCCTCCTTGTCAGTGCTGTGGAGCCAGCTGAAGACTCACATTTTGCATCTAGAATTCACTGTTTTGTAAAGGAAGCTCCTGGGATCCCCTTGGCTTTTGTTTTCTGGTGGCTGTACTTATTCTGTTTCTCTGCTTTCCCTGTGTTGGAAATTCTCTGTGGTGAGAGAATCCCTTTCTCATTATAGCAGAGTGCACAAAGGCACAACACAGCGGATTTAGTTAGGCATGCGTGTATGCTAAGAGTAAAGTAACTTGGAGCCAATTCATAGTTTCAAATCAATATAAAAGGCATTTATTAAGGAACTCCATTCTAGATAGGAAAGTGAGGAGTTAGGATCTCTAATCTATCTATCTAGCTGGATGCAGATGGATTCTGCATCTTCTCTGCACATGTGGTGCAGGGAGAGAGGTTTGCCATGTTGCAAGGTAGGCGGGCAGGTAGGGAAGAGAGAGAGGGAAAGGAAGTTGATCCCTAAGAGTAGCAATCTACATTTCAAAGGGATAGTATCAGAGCATTGGAGAAGGGATGACCCTTTAGCCCTCTGACTCACTAGTCTGTCCTCCACTGTCTGAGACAAAGAGACAGCTCAAAGTCCTTTAACTTCCAAAACCCGGCACTTTTGTTTTAATGAACTATTGTCAGTCATTTCTGAGGAAAAAGCAGAATATACTCCTTCTAAATTAATCAGCTAACTAACCCTGCTTTACTCCATTCTAAACCGCCTTGGGGTTATCTTTTTAACGAAAGGCGGTATATAAATGCAAAAATAAATAAATAAAATAAAAAAACTCTTCAATTCAGGTCACAAAGGACTGTGCAAAGTCTCCTCCCAAGTTCAGGCCAAGCCCTAATAAATCATAGGGAATCTTGTCCTTTTGGTGAGTCATCCAGACATCAAGATACAAGTTTAGTGTGCGCAAACCCTGAAGAGAGAGAGACCTCCCCATACCAAGGCCAAGGTTCCAATCATTGGACCACCTTGGCTAGATTAGTACGTAGGAATATAGGAAGCTGACTTTATACCAAATCACACTATCTGTCCATCTAGCTCTGCATGGTCTGCACGGACTGGAAGCAGATCTCCAAGGTTTCAGGCAGGAATCTTTCCTAGCCCTACCTAGAGATGGCAGGGAGTGTCCCTGTAGCCTTCTGCATGCAAGAAGATACTGCCCCGTTCCCTAAAGGGAACAGCTTACAGCAGGCAGTGCTCACACTCCATAACCCATCCAAATGCAAAGCAGGGCAGATTCAGCTTAGTAAAAGGGACCATTCATGCTCACTACCACAAGACCAGCTCTCCTCTCCTCCAACGTGTCACCTACCTTGCAGTCAAGAATGTCGTGGTATTCACCCCACATGTTGTTATAGGCTGTTATTTCAACAACAAGCTCCTGGAAGGCTTTCAGGATTCCTGAAGAGGGATGCACATGGAAAGCCGCTCCCTTCCCTTGAGAAAGCATGGTTGCTCGGAAGGCTGAAAGAGCAGAGCAGAAACAGCAATGCTCTCATTCAGCTCCACCTCATATTCATATTCACTTCATATCCATGCATCAGAGATCTTCTTGCTAGACTGCATTCAGTTGTGTTTTGCATTTTCATCCACGAATTGTTGTTGTTGTTGTTATCAACATTTTATATCCTGCTCTTCCTCCAAGGAGCCCAGAGCGGTGTACTACATACTTTAGTTTCTCATCACAACAACAACAACAAGTAGGTTAGGCTGAGAGAGAAGTGACTGGCCCAGAGTCACCCAGCAAGTATCATGGCTAAATGGGGAGTTGAACTTGGGTCTCCCTGAGTTCTGCACTCAAGTCTAGCACTCTAACCACTACACCACGCTGGCTCTGAAATCCCACCCCACACACACAAGCTTCCTGATTATGAAAATAAGAAGGGGAGGGAAGCTAGACTTGGCCTACCTGATTGTTTTCTCTTCACAATCTGTCTCGTTATCCGTCTAGCTTTTTCCGCCACTGTGTTGAGGGAGCTTGGGAAGGAAAGGCCTCAGTAAGAATTCGGAAAGCTGCACAGATTAAGCACACACTTAAGATTTCCTGTTTCTAGACGTTTGTAGATTTGAGTGACAAGCTAGAAGTCATTTTAAGAGTGTGTTGATACCCAGGGGCTGGGACTCTCCAAAACATATGCAAGTTTTGCCACTCAGGGCAAATAAGAACTTGGGGCAGAATTTTCAGAAGGGAAAAGGTATATGCGGGCGGGGCAGAGTTCACCTGCCCCCACTCACACCAAGACTTTGGAAAGGACTGGAGGAGACTGGAGGATTCCCACAGCTGCTTCTTGTCCAAAGAAAAGAAAGTAGGAAGGTCCCAGTCATGGCATTCCAACCTGCTCATAGTGTGAGGTTTAGTTTGACCCCAAGACAGATTTATGAGTTATTTTCAGTTTCATTGTTTATTTAAAATATTTATACCCCGCCCCTCCAAAACAATACTGCTTGGGGCGGCTCACAACATTAATAAAATAGATACAATGCAAAATAAAAGACTAATAAAGTTAAACAAATTAAAAGAGCAGGCTAAAACCACATTTAAAATTACAATTTTATTTTAAAAGTTTCAAATTAAAAGTGATTAATAAAAAACTATAAACTGAGAACTATAAAAACTAAAGAACCTACCAGATATAAGCAGCAGATAAAACATTAAAAAGCCCCTTTTAAAAGATGTGTTTTAAATTGTTTTTTAAACACACTTTTTCTCCCCATTTCCATTTTCATTCACCTGACCAGACTTAGGGAAGTCACAATCATTCAGACTTGTCATCTTTACAGTGGTTATAATACCAGCTTTCCTTACACAATAATCTTGAGGATAAGTCTGGCTTTTATCATCATCATCATCATTTATAAAGTGCCTGAAATAAGTGAGTGCTGCAACACTAAAATAAAACAAAGCATTGGATCTGGATAGTGATGACTTGACAGCCATAAAAAATGGGTTCTGCGCCTGCGCAGGACAACTTCGGGTAGTATTGATTAGCTCCTCGTGATGCCTTTTAACTGCCTCAGCATGAGCCGTGCAGTACCTATACTGGCAGTTAGGCGTCTGTTGTTCAGTTTCTTTCTGACCGTCTATGCGTTAGGACCTCGGAAACTTTGTTGCTCCTCGGAAGATATTTGTTGTTAAACTCAGTATATCGACCTAAAAATAATCCAACCATTCTTAAAACTCAGTGTATCGACCTAAACACAATCCAGCCATTCTTTACTAACCACATGAATGGACATAGTTCGCTTTAAAGGATACATTCATTCACGGACTGATACGAAGCGGCAAGAGATGAACAGGAAACTCAGTCTTTCTAGTTCTGTCCCATTCAGACTTTTCCAGCTCTGTCCCATGTTATCGGGAGCCCGTGGCACTGATCTGTGGCACTGATCAGTATTCATACTTAACCTAATAAATTGGTAACCGAGATCCCTGACGGCCACTGACTCCTTTACTCATGAGTGCACCTCTGAGGGAAAAGACCACCTTTAAATGGTGTGTTCGCTGCAGAGCTAAGCTCCCGTCAACTGACGGCCATCAGCTTTGTCTCCTCTACCTGGGGGAAGAGCACTCCACGACTACTTGCTCGATATGTAAAACATTTTCAAAACAGACCCTGAAGAACAGAGTAGCACGACTAAAGGTTTCTTTAATGGAGGATGCACTTCGCCCGTCTACCTCCTCTTCCCTGCCGAGGGCTGCTCGTACGCAGTCTAAACCCTCGGGCATGGCTCATAGTGCTCCGGGGACCTCCCTGATAGCCCCGCCCCAGTTCTTTCAGGCCAAGTTATGTAAAGGTACAACGACAAAAGGTTATGTCAGAAAGAAAGGTCAATGTATAACCAACATGAAATAGAACACGAAAAGTACATATAGCCACCACTCAACCTGAAGTGAGTGAAAAAGAGTCCAATAGTTCAAGTCAGTCTATAAAAGCAAGTAAGAATTTATCATCCTCAGACTGTTGATGGCAGGTATGGATGGTAGAAAATATGGTCCCCAGAGAGTAGACAGGGGCATCAAGCAGGGTGGGCCGAGATGTCCTGACTCCAGCATCCAGAAGCCTTCACAATATGTGAACCAATGCTCCGTTCTGTGATGCTGGGGTCAAGAACATCTCCATGGGACATACTCTGTGGGACATACCACAGCTCGTAAATCACCTGGGAAGGGAGCACCCCTGTCTAGTCCTGGGAAAGCACCTTTTGCAGCACTCTCCTACCGAATGCCTCTTGTGTTGAAGCATAAGTGTCCATCTTGCAATGCTTCATGAATGTCAAAGGATTTTTCCACATGGTGGCCATACAGAGCTCATGAAGTGGAACAGTCGTTGAAAAAGCTGCCAACATAGCCACCGCTCATGTGGAGTGTGCCAGTATACACGTAGGAGGACGCAACTGCTGAGTCTTGTAGGCTAGTGCAGTGCAGGCTTGAATCCACCTGGCAATGGTTGAAGACAATACTGCCTTTCCCATGGAGCCAGGTAAAAATGATACAAACAATGCATCTGTACTTCTGAAGGACGCAGACCATTTTATATACTTTTTGAGAGAGTGACGAACTTTCAACTTATGCCATTGTTTTTTCCTTGGATGCCCTGGGTGTGAACAGAACTAGGGAAGAAATATATCCCGAGACTGATGAAATAGTAACGCTACTTTGGTGCAAATGAATGAATCCGGAATAAGGTGTACCGACTCCTGTTGGAATATGCAGTATGCCCTGTGAACAGACAATGCTTGGAGTTCTGATACCCTTATCGCTGAAGTAATTGCTTTTAAAAATACCAACTTGAAGGATAAGACCCTTATGGAATGGACTGCAACGGCTTGAAGGGATGTGACTGTAGAGCCTTTAACACCGTGTGAGTGCAGTGAGACTCACCGGTGAGACTCACCGTGTGATTCTTGTAAGTCCCAAGAAGGGAAGCGGTGCACTGTATCATCGTCATTTTTATTATTATTATTATTATTATTAATAATAATACTTTGATTTCTATACCATCCTTCCAAAAATGGCTCAGGGAGGTTTACACAGAGAAATAATAAATAAATAAGATGGATCTCTGTCCCCAAAGGGCTCACATTCTAAAAAGAAACACAAGATAGACACCAGCAACAGTCACTGGAAGTACTGTGCTGGGGGTGTATAGGGCCAGTTACTCTCCCCCTACTAAATAAAGAGAATCACCACAGTAAAAGGTGCCTCTTTGCCCAGTTAGCAGGGATAACTGCTATAACTGTAGGTGGTGATATCAATGTTGCCCCTCATAAGAACCTTTTTAGATGGGGGTGTGAGTATATGGACCTAGATGATAATCCAGAGATAAGTTCTACTAGTGAGGCTGCTTGTCTTTGGAACAGAGTGAAACAGACTAATTCCAGATCAGCAAAGAAGTAAGACAAGGCTTGTAGTGGATTTAAGCCTAGCCTTTGTCTCAGTGCAAGCCCACATGAGGGGAAGAAAAATGCTGCATCATTCCTTCCATGTTTGATCCTTTAAAACTTAACTATTCCTTTGGTACTCGCTGCCACCATGCTTACTTTTAAAACAGAGTTTAATCCCTCCCTGGTGTGGGCAAAATTCCAGCAAACTCTCCTTCTCATTTACCAATAGAAAATTACAAAAGCACCCCTCAACATGCAGCCTACACGTGAAGAAAACACTTGACAGTGAGTTGCTGAGCAATTAACATTGAGGCATGTTGGCACCAAAGTAAAACCCCTTTTCCTGAGTTAAAAATCCTCCCAGAAGAAGGATCCTCTCAAAGAACAAAAAGAGAAAACGTTATTCAAAATACTACAGACTGCTTCAGACTGAGGCTTTCTCAGCTTTTAGTTACAGGTAACAGAAACATTCAGTAGTTGCAAGAATACTTCCAAGGAACACCCCAGCTGATATTTGGAGTGGCACACTTTAAAAATCATGGTTACTCAGTTGCAAGGATAATTCAAAAAGCACCTTTAAAGGTTACAGAGACTTTTGCAGTGCCCTGGATGGATAAGTGGGCACAGGTTCAGCATTCTTACGTTACAGATAAAACACAATGGAGAGATCTCACAAGGAGATCCACAAGGAGAGATCTCACTGGCTTTTCCTTTTGTCCTTCATCCCAGCTCTGACCCCAATTGCCCCCTTCGGCTGCTGCTGGGGTGACTTGTGCTGGCAATGGCTGCTGAGGCGCCTTTCCCTTTTGGGCGCCATTTTTCGCCACTTGCACCTTCACAGGTGTTCTGCCAGCTGCTGCTAGAGCCTTCGAGTTTCCCTAGTCCTGTAGCTTTGCACCCATGGGCGGAGGTTTTGAGAGGGGAAACGCTGCTGCCTGTCTTAGCCTCTCCATGTTGAGTGATGAGGCTCCCAAAGTCTCCCCATGTCCTCTCTCTGAGGCATGCTGGACTGCTCTGCTGCAACTTTCACAGCCCGAGGGTGGGAAAGTTGTGGTGGCCTTGTCGACATTCGGTCCGGGCGGCATTTTAGCAGCTGATACTGACACTTGTAGTGAAGGCGATCTGGGGGCTCAGAGAGCCGATGGGAAGCTGCTTTCCCCTTCGGCACCAGTATCACCTTACAAGCTCCTGCGTGCTACATGGAGGGAGGGATAAGAAACAGTAGAGAGGCGAGAGAAAAGATAGGGAAATCTGAGGGAGGGTTCTTGTTAATGAACAATAAAAAATAGAGAGAGGTACAGTAGAAACATGGACAACAATAAGGAAGGACAAAAAAGAAAAGGTGGGTTGAAGGTGCAGAAAATATGTCAATACTCAGAAAGATATAGGAGAAGATTTTGGAGCTGCCTGGAGCTATGCAGGACAGAAAGAACTGGGGCGGGGCTATCCCCCTGAGGCTCGAGTAAGCATGTATTTTTCATTAGCTAATCAAAATTGCCCTGCCTTGGAGAACGTGAGGGGAATAACCCATAGAGATGTCCTTGACCCCAACATCAGAGAAGCAGGGCTTGCCTACAGGCTTATTGCTATTAAGAAAAATGGGTCCCTCCCTGATCAGGGCTATCTGGAAGAAAACGAGACTTACACATTAGGTTCTTCTTCATTAGGAGGAGGTGGACTGCTCCTGAAATAGTCAACCTCTATTGTGAAAAAAGCAGATAATGCTGAACGGTTGGTGATGATGAGCTGACGTTTCACCACACTTTTCAATGCCACCTCAGAGCCAAAGTCTAGCTTTAGCTCTGGAGAATCCTCCTGATTCTGTTCCTCATCACTGCAGAGAAACAAACAATGGCAGATGCTAAAAGGTCTTCCTACTTCAGCAGCGAACAATTTCAGACAGACACAATGGTTTTCCATAACACTAGAAAACTAAGCAGGACTCTTTGCTGTATTTTAGCCCAGGGGTTTCAACTTCTACCTCAAAGTTTCGAGTCAAGTACCCCATATAAGCAGCCAAGAATTGTGATCACTTCCCCCAGAAGTAAATTTTGCCCATGTTGGTAGGAGATAAAATGCAAACTAGATGAATCTGCCCTGGAATCAGGCAAAAACAAAACAAACTCGCCAACCCAATAACTGTACACTGTGGCCACTATTCCCTCTAAGGCATTCGCACGTGCACACGCTCACAAGTTTTTGGATGTCTGCTCAATTCATTTTCGATCCTGCTCAGGTTGAATCAGGAAGGTCGCATTCTGAATGCATGTGTGCACTCACTGCTTTAACAAAACGCATTCCGCACAGAGATGAAAAAAAAATTAGAGGGACCACTGACTGTGGCTCCCTTCTTCCTCCATCCTCTGGAGCCACATGGCCAGGGCTTCACTGCATACCCCTATCCTGACCCCACCTCTACCTCCTCCTCTCCACATGACTGGCTGGTTATGCACACCGAGGGAGGAATGGGCTGAGCATGACTGACAGGCTCGTCAGCAGTGAGGGAAAAGCATAGCCAGCCAGTTATGTGGAGAGGAGGAGGGAGGGATGCTGCCTGATACTACCCTCTCCTTCAGGGGAGGGGGCCAATGGTGTAGCATGCAAGTCCGTCACAAAGGTGAGAAGGTTCTATGTACCCTGTGTACCCACTACAAGGCTGCAAAGCAGGAACATAGGAAGCTGCCTTATACCACATCAGACCATTGGTCCATCCAGCTCCAATGACTGGCAGTGGCTTCCCCAAGGTTAAAGGCAGGAGTCTCTCCCAGCCCTATCTGGGGATGCCAGGGAGGGAACTTGGATCTTCTCTGCAAGCATGCAGATTCTCTTCTCAGAGCAGCCCCATCCCCTAAGGGGAATATCTTACAGAACTCACTTGTAGTCTCCCATTGAAATGCAAACCAGGGCAGACCTTGCTTAGCAAAAGGGACAATATATGCTCGCTACCACAAGATCAGCTCTCCTCTTCCCCCAGGTTGAAAACTCCTGTTTTAGTCAATGCAATATGATCCCAAACAGTGCTCTGTTTCCTAAGGTGGCTGAACACACACAACCTGCATGGCTTTAGCGTGATCAGTGAGGCCATGACTATGTCTGCCATGAGAATGTCTTAGATGCTTACAAACAAATCACATGGGGTTTGATCCCCAGCCAATAGTTTAAATTGGGGCGGGGGGGGGGCGGGGCAAACAAGGCCAAGACACTGAGGGCAAAAGGGAAGGACAATGACTCTGAGAGCAGCAGCACCAAGACAGCAACCGGAGAAAGGAGGCATTTTTCAGCACTCATGAAAACAGAGCACAAAACCAAATAAAAAGTTTTGTCTCAGCCCAAGTTTGCACAAGCTCTGGTAATGATTAACTATTTACTTACTTTACCTGTCAGAGGGTATGTAGTATGTCACCTCCAGCCCCTTTACTTCCCCAGAAATAGCCAGAAAGAGAGGGTCTAGCATATCTTCAATGCTACAGCATAGCGTAAGCTCACTCAGCTTGTCCTAAGAGAAAAAGAATTAGCTTTCCTTGAAGAATACAGAAGGGAAAATGGCACCCATCAGCAGAACATAGCTGGCTGGCCATTCTTTTAGAAACTTAATTCCTGCCTCGTAGCAGAGACTCATGGGGTGGTGTAGGATTACCTGATCATAGGAACACAGGAGGCTGCTTTACGTATACCAAGCCAGACTCTTGGTCCCTCCAGCTCAGTATTGTCTACACCAGGGATTCTCAAACCTGGGTCCTCAGGTGCTATTGGACTTCAACTCCCATAATCCCCAGCCTCAGTGGCCTTTGCTTGAGGATTATGGGAGTTGAAGTCCAATAACACCTGAGGACCCAAGTTTGAGAATCACTGGTCTACACAGACTGGCAGCAGCTCTCCAAGGTTGCTGGCAGGATTCTCTCTCTGCCCTACTTGGAAACACCCGGGATTGAACCTGGGACCTTCTCCATGCAAAGCAGATGTTCTAACATTGACCTATGGCCCCATCCGTGCAAGGTGTGTGTGTGTGTGTGTGTGTGTGTGTAGGCAGAGTGAAAAGAGCAGGCAAGCTACTGGGGGCAGACTGAAGGAAGGACCTGCGAGAGAACCTGGAATGGAGCAGCCGAGGCAGAGAACTGTAGCACCTTAGGACACAGGGTTTGTCCTCTCGGATGTAATCTGTTGCTAACGTCTTAGAATGGTCTGTTATTGCCTATCCCTATCCAATGGTCAACCTGCACATTTGTGTCAATAAAGCAAATGCTACAAAGACACCACCAGTTTGCAGTGACTCTCCTTCCAAAGGAAGCCGGATTCCAGCTTCTCCCTGCTCAGGGAAGTGGTGCAACTGGAGGCAGTGTCACAATATCATAATTCATCAAGAAGACGCAGCCCACAGTGTCATGTTAGGGTCAACGGAGGGGAGGCAGACAAAATCACCTCAAATTATATACAAACTGGAATAAGATGAGATGCATGGAGGAAGTGATGAAGGGTAGTTTTCTAGAAAAACACACCCATACAACATCAAACCTGGAATTTGGAAGTACTTTTTCCACAAAACTGACAACACAGAAATCACAATGTTCTTCTGTACTGAGCAATGAGTATTTAACAAAACAAACAAACCCTGACCTTAGTATTGGTGGTTAGTTCCACAAAGAAGTCCTTCTCTTCGTTTGGACCCAAACTGCCATTTTCTGGAGAGATACTAAACACACAGGAAGAAGCCTGCCGTCCAAAGAGCTGTCAGACAAATAAGGAGCGCCAGCTGCCGATTAATGGTAATAAGTGAACTTGTTTAACTGAAACATTTGCCTGCTGACCAGAAACTCTGTAACGCAAGGCAGGCATTCTCTGGCTCTTGCATGTGTTACCAGGTCTCTCCTTTACCTCTCTGTCCAATCTTATGCCTCACAAGTGGCCAACCTGAGGCTCTCCAGCTGCTGTTGGACTACAACTCCCATCATTCCCAGCCACAATGTACTGCTCAAGTTACTATTATTGTTAAAGAATACAACAATGTTATGGGGAACATTGCCTGCCCCAATTCCTTTCTTTTTGGCAGAAGACGACAAAGGACCTCTCAGCCCCCTGCATGGTGGCCCATAGAGGTTCAGTGTCTTGGACAAATGTCTTTTTTACCCTGGAAATACCTTGGCGCCAACACCTCATAGTTACCACCACTGATTCTGTCCTCCTTTCTTCAGTTATTTCCCTGGTGGGTATTTCTTCCCAGCAGTTGATTATGCAATACAAAGCTATCACCCATGACAGTGAGTGAGCAAAGAACCACATGGCACAAGGTGTGTTGCACGGGGGATCACTTCCAGGTCAAGAGCTGAAAATGGCAGGCAGCTCCCAGGCCAAGGCTAAAGCCTGTTTTGGGGACCTCCCTGAGCTGCCTTACAAAACCACTGACCTTCCCCCATGTGAAGCGTGTTGGCAGGAGGGTCTGGTTAAAAAGCGTGACGGTGGCTGTTGAGGGAATTCCAAGCGAGAGATCAAATTCTAAGTGGCTTGAGAGGAGGCACACGTGGGGAGTCTGAACTTCCACGAAAACAGGAATGTGGCTGGAAACAGAAAGAGACGTGCACTGAGAGAAAGAGCCAGATGCCTGCCACCCTCTCCTGCTCCTAAGCCCTCTGTGAGATTTTGCCTCTGCCCACTTCTCCCAGGCTCCTCCTTCCTTCAGCCCTACATCTCCATTGCTTCCTCAGAGTCTTGCTTTTCAGCCAGCTGCTAGCTCCCAATACTTCTGCCTCCCTCCTTCCCTCCCTCCCCACCTACCAACAGCCTCTGCTTCCTTGAGCCCCATTCCCCCAAAGCCCCCTTTCCTCAGCTCTCTCCTCCCCCTTCTCTCTTTCTCCTCAGCCTCCTCCACCTACCCTTCCCTCAGGTTCACTGCTGACTCTGCTCTCCTTTACAGCCACCTTATCCCTGGACTTCTTGCCCTGGGCTTTCTGACCGCCCCACAGGACTATTTGCCATTGCTTTTGTCCTTTAAAGCCTGAAACACCGTAGGCCCTGATTATCTCAGGGAAAGTCTCCTCCATATGAGCAGGAAAGCCTGCTGCAGACTGCTTCTAATGGAGAGGCCAGGCTGGCCTCTACAAGGAGCACGGCCTTCTCTGTGGCAGCCCAATCCTAGAGCTCTCTTCCAAAAGAGATTCATTTAGCCTCCTCCCTGCTGTCTTTTGGGAGTGGCTGGAGACGTTCCTTTTTCTGAAGGCCTTTATTATTATTATTATTATTGTTATTGTTATTGTTATTGTTATTAGGGCTGCTTGCTTCTGCTTTGTTTTATTTCTTTGACAAAGTTGCTGCTGTTTTTATTTGGATTGCTTTATCATTCATTCTGTTTGTTTTACTGCTTTTTCTGTTCATATTGTTTTAAATCTGCACGCTATAAAATGGTTATAAAAACCAGTATTAACATATTTCAAATAAATACAAATTAAATAGCTTTCTAGTTGTCAGCCTGTGCATATAGATCCTTCTACTACTACTGCCAGTACCAAGGCTAGCGTGAACACACTCTGTCCAAGTAACAGATAACTTACCACAGTCTTCAACCCTTCATCCCTATGTTATCTGATCAGTCTCAAGAGTCCACAAAGCACACAAGCAAGCAACCAATATAAAAGCATCATTGCTATACAGGTTTCTGTTCCGTTTCATTTCCTCACCTTCCATCTCCATTTTCCACTTCCATCTCTAACACTGTCTGTATACGTTGACAGACATTTGACCAAAATGAAACTGACACACTGCATTTTTCAAGAGGACCCAATTCTCCATTAGATGGTTGAATTGTGAATGGAGAAGTCTGCAGAGAGAAGACTGAAAGTCAATGTAGTTCAATGAACAAGAGTCCACATTCAGCTGCTTGGAACATAGGAAGCTGCCGTCTACCAAGTCAGACCTTTGGTCAATCTAGCTCAGTATTGTCTACTAGGGATGTGCACAAAAACGGCTTGGCCTGTTGGGTTCAAATTCAAACCAGCTTCGAACCAAGGTGGGTAGATTTGGTTTTGTTCGTACTCCCCCTCCCAGTTCGGTTCAAATTTGAACCGGTTCTAAAAGATTCTACATAGGGTATAATGGGGACTCAAACCTGCCCATTATTCCCTGTGCAGAGCACCTAGGGGCACAAAACTGGGGTGGGTGGTAGCCTACCACCCACCAAACCCCAAAGCAATCAGACACTCCTGTGATTTTTAATGATATTTTGAAGATTTTTCCAATTCTTGCATTCCTCCCATAGGGAATAATGGGGATTTGAGGCAGCCCCATCCCCCCCCCTTTGCAGGTGGGGTTTATGGGTCTCCCCACCTATAATATTTTAGTTTCTGGACTCTTAACAGTCCGTCTCTATCAGAGTAGATTCTCCGGTGTGTGTGTGTGTGTGTGTGTGTGTGTGTGTGTGTGTGTGTGTATGAAAAGTTCATAAGGATTCATAGAGAGAACTCATACAGCAATCAAGAATCCAATTTCTGTTTGGCCTTGCTGCTGTATGAGTTCTCTCAATGAATCCCTATGACCTTTTCATACATATATATACAAACCAGAGAATCTACTCTGATAGAGATAGACTGTTAAGAGTCCAAAAACTAAAATATTCCTGGGGAGAAACCCATAGCCCACACCGACTTGGGGCTGCCTGGGGGGAGTTGGGGCACAACCTACCGTACCCCCAAACCCACTTTGGGTTGCCCAGGCACCCTCCCAAAGGAGAGAATGGACCAGCTGGGCTGCCTCAAATCCCCATTGTCCCCTATGGGAGAAATGCAAAAAGTGGAAAAATCTTTTTTTTAAAAAAATCACCTAAAATCATAGGAGTGCCCAATTGTTTTGGGGTTCAGATGGCAGTTGTCATCCAAGAGTGCCTACACCCCCCCAGTTTTGTGCCCCTAGCAGGCCACAGCACCAACATGCAGTGACACTACTAAAAAGATACCAAGCTGAAAACCCCCAAACCCCTGCAGAGACACAGACCTGCTGCTGTGCCCCCACAACTGCAAAACCAAGGGAACCAAACCAAACACCACAGACAACAGCCACAAACAAACAAGACCTAGCAACAAGACGGCGCAAGGCAGTAAAACCAACCCGGCACGCAAACTACAAAGAGGGGCAAGGCAAATAACACAGCATCACATTGAAAGAGAACTTAAAGTAACGCATGCACCTTGTTTTTCTGCTCTTCTCTTCGTGCATGCGTTTTGCCTGTGAGGGAAAGTGCCTCAGAGTGGCAGGTCCACCACATCTTTGCCGGAGGCCACACAAGGCCCCAGGCACATGGTGGCACCAGACCACACAGTCATCATCGGCGTGCATGTGTGGTTGCTTGGTGTGTGCGTGTGTGTGCTACCTAGACTCTGAAGAGGGGAAAGAGAGGGGGACTCTGAAAAAATTAAAGGGAAAGGAAAGTCCGGCTCAGAAGCTGGTCAGTGGAGGCCACACACGACGTGCTGTGGCAGCAGACCGCTTACTCATCATGGCGGGTGCATGCGTGTCTGGTGTGTGTCCATGCGTGCGTGTCAGAACTAAACTGGAGAGGGAAAAGAGCGAGGGGGGGCTAAATAAACCCACTTAACAAATACATATATACACAAGTATATACAAATCCATCTATTCGGCAGCTATACAGTATTATTTACACACACACACTATCTACTTAAACCAAAGCTTCCAAAAACACTATCTACACAAAGGAAAGAAACCTCTACTACTACTGACACCCACCCAAGTCCAACAGAAACCTCCACGCATGCACACACTCACACACGCATGCACACAACATATTTACAAATATACAGTTTTACAGTCTCTGGCCTTACTTCTGCCACCACACACACACTCAACTATATACAACACAACACATTCAAAAATGTACTTGCTTACAAAGCTACATTTTTACAAATCGACATTTTCACAGATGCACATTTTACAGTCCCCGGCCTACCACTGCTTTCCCGCTGCCCACAAGTCACCTGTGTACACATTCAAAAATTTACATGCTTACACATCTACATTGTTACAAATATACTCAGTGCCACACTGGCACAACCACCTAGTGTCTGTGTGTGCGCCCACAGCCCCCGAGCGCTGTGGTCAGGTGGAAGCAGGGGCTACACTTCAGCATTGGGTTACGCCAGTGGGGGGGTGTATCCAGTTGCCAAGTCACAGCATTAGTGGGCACACTGCAACATGGCACAGCTGAAGGAGGAGGTGGGGTAGGGATGAGCGGAAGCTGTTGGGCAGGCGACTGGCACCATGGTTCAACCATGGGCCAATCACTCGCCCAGTGCAACGTCCAGCTCGGGATAGCCCAGCAGGGGGAAGTTGACCTTGAGGAAGACCAACTGCTCGACCAAGCCAGGGTCCAACCAGGACCGAGCAGGTGTTACATCGCCAGCACATGAAAACACCGGCTCGCTCTGGACACTGGTGGGCGGGCAGGAGAGGAAGCACATAGCAACCACCACCAGGTCTGGCCAGACTTGGCAGTGGGTTGCCCAGAATTGCGTGTGGTCCATCTCAGGGTCTTCCTCCACAGGCTCCTCCAAGTACTGGGTAATGCATTGCACTGCACTGGTGGGCTTGGTCTTGGTGGGCTGAGCCTCCCACAAACCAGGCAAGGCACCAAGGCACATCCGCTTAAACTACTGGGCTGATTTAGCGGGAGGGACTGCCTGTTGTGTTGGCACCTCTGCCTGGGATGCCGCACCGCCAGACTGGGAAGAAAAAGGGGTGGGAGCTGGAGGGCCACTCACACTGCTGCTGGGTGTAGGTTGCGCACGTTCGGGGGCGCTCCATCACCACCCTCCTGGTCTCTGCCAATCCTAATGACCTCCTCTTCCCTAACTATCAACCAGGAAGTCCCTCCACCTGGGCAAGTCATCCGCACAAACGACATTACCCTTGATGGTCGGGTCACAGAGACAAGCCAGGACGTACTCCTCCCTGTCACCCAACTCATCGACCAGCCTGCCGACAACCCTGCCCTCAGCATTCCAGCCAGAGCACGCCTCTCTGGTGTGGTCAGCGAAGTCTGGCGTTCGCCCATCAGCTTCTCCAGGAGGAGAGCTGTGGGCAGGGCCTGGCTCAGAGGAGTGGTGTCACCACACAAGCTCTTGATGGCAAACAGGAAGGGCTCGAGTGCCAACACCATCTCGGACATAAGCTTCCACTCCACATTGGATAGGTCGCACACGCCCAAGGCCTTGTTCCTTGCCAGGCTGTTGAGGGCCACCTCCTGCTCCAGCAGACACTGGAACAAGAGGAAGATGGAGTTCCACCAGGTATCTCTATCCATAAGGATGAGATGGTGAGGAAGTCCATGGACATGCTACCACTCGTGAAACAGGTGTCTGGATTTCTCACTCCTGTGGAAGTGGGCTGCAATCTTGCGGGACTTCTCCACAAGCGCAGCCATGGCAGCAACAGCACCTACCATGGGGTGGCCCTGTGGACACCTTCGCCTCCTTGAGGACAAGGGTGTCCCTGACAGCCAGGTGGAGCATGTGTGCCATGCAGCGGATGTTCACACACTCCAACACTGACTCTACCACTGCCATTACATTGGAGCCAGTGTCTGTCACAATGAAGCCCTGGATGAGGTGTGGCAACCCGCCTATCCACTCCTCATTTTGGCAGCCAACTACAGCTGCCACCTCTTCCAAGGTCTCCATGTGTAAGACGGCCCACCTCTGCCGAAATGTGGTGTGGGACGCACTGGAGCCAGAGGCAGCACCGGAGGTCCCCTCTCTCTCCGGACCCCACCAGTCAGGGCCAGGAAAGCAGCGTGCATTCCACTCACACTGTCCCACAAATCAGTGGTGAAATGCACGGTAGTGCTAGCCAGTGCTGCATGCAGCATGGCTGACACAGGCTCCCTGTACTGCCTGTACAGAGAGGGGATCATATTCTGGCTGAATGTGGTCCTTGAGGGGATGGTATAGTCAGGCTCTAGCGCCTGGAGTAGCCGGGCCAGCGGAAGCCAGTGTTCTTGACCAACTGAAACGGTTGGTTATCAGTGGCCATCATCTCCCAGCAGGTGAGGAGATGTGGGTTCACGTGACTGGGGCACTTCTTACCCGACAACTGCATCCAGTGCTTGACTGGCAACGTGCCCTTCATGGAAGCCTTCGCAAGGCCTGTGTCAGCGCTAGTTGCAGGCACACTAGCTGCACTAGCACTGCCAGCAGAGTCAAGGAGATCCGGGTGACACTGCCGCATGTAGGTCGTGCCCAGATGCTTAGCATCCTTGCCCCAACTGATCTGTGCCCTGCAGTGGACACAGTGAGCAGCAGTTGGGGCATCTTGAAGGATCTCAAATGTCCACCAAACATCACTGCTCTGGGTAGCCTCTGACATCCTGGACGCCGTCTTGCGCCTTTTGGGTGACAGCGGACCCAGGGGGGCTGCTGGTGCTTGCCCACCGCCGTCACCCACCCCCCTTCCACCCTGTGCGGAAAAAGAAGGGTCCAATTTCATTGGAGGAGGGGGCAACCCCTCCACCTCAACAGCAGTTCCTTCCCTCTCAAAGCCAAACTGGGAGGACCCAGAACCGGACTCTCCACGACCTGGGCATCATCGGGGGCCCCCCACGAAGTGGCAAGAGGAGCGTTGGAGGGGCCACAAGAGGGAGGGAAAATCTGGCTGCACTGCAAGCTGTCAAGCCCCTGCCCTCCACCCCTGCCATGGAAGAAGCTTGCCTGGCAGGAGAGCCCCCCGCACCGCCAGGCTCTGCACAGGGCGCCAGCACCAGCAGAGTAACTGATGGACCCGCCATTGGTCCAGGACCTGGCTCAGCAGTAGCAGGCTCCTATCTCCAGATAGGAGAGCCTTCACACCACCGCCTCACCTGGGCCAAATAATTTGCTGATGGGGACCTGTGGAATCCCATGCTATTGTCCTCTCTGCCTCGCCCCTATTGGCCTCCCTCACCAGCTTGGGGACCCCTCCCACCTCTGCCTGCCACCTTGCTGCAAGCTTTGCTCACCACACAGTGCTCAGACATTCCCAAAGGCTTAAAAAAAATAAAAATAGAAAATAATGTAAAAAAAATTGAGGGGTTTTTTTTTTTAAAAACCTATTTGGGGTGGGGGAACCTACCCACAACAATACAGTACAATAAAATACACAATGGGGGGCAACTAAGGGGGAACCTGTAAAAACAAGAAACAACCTGTGAAAACAAGCAACAACCTGTAACGAAAAAACATGGAATATAAACCTCCCCATACCCAAACAAGAAAGGAGGCCCTATTTAAGGAAAACTAAAGGGGACAACAAAAAAAGCACTTACCACCACGTTGTCCTAGAGATCTTCTGCCCTGCACACTGGTCAGGAGAAAAAAGATGGATTCCAGACCAGTGGCAGGCTGGCACAGTGGGTGGGCATGAACAGCCGGGGCAGTGGGAGGGCAGAATGAACAGCTTTCCAGCTGATCACCCACCCAAACAAACAAATTAAACTAAACACTAAATAAATGAATATATAAGCTGGTGGGGGGAAAAGGGCTGTGGGGATGGGGAAGAGGTGAGGAGGAAAGAAAGAGGAGGAAAGAGGAGGAAGGGGGGAGGTGCTACTGTACTCTGGAGCAGGCAGTGTGCTAAGCACAGCAAGAAAAGGGTTAAAGAAAAGCACCTGCTCCAGAGAAAACAAGGAACCCCCCACAAGAAAGAATTAAAACAACAACAACATCTGACAGAAGCAGCAGCTGAGCTGAGGACTCAGATCTCTACTCAAAGTTTATTTTAAAAGCATCAGCCACCACAAAAGCAAGAAAGATGGGGTGACAGTGGGTACTGGGGGTTAGAGAAATGGGCCAGAGAGAGGCCTCAGGCCAAAGGGCCTGGGGCCCCCCGGTCCAGAGCAGGAGAGGGAAGAGAGAGACACTAACTCACTCACTGTGGGTGGCGGGGGGGGGGGGGGAGAGACCAGCAGCAGAACAAGGCAGAAGGCAACACGCACACAGCAGGTCTGCAAGGCCGACTCTCACCAGCAAAGCAGCCAGAAGCTCTCAGCTCAAGCCAAGGAAGACTGTAGCAAGAGTGATTTTGCTAGGTGGCTTTCCTTTAAATAGGATTTGAAACTCCCTCCTTTTGGAGGCTCCACCTTTGGCAGTAGGGTGCCAGTTCTCAAAGACTGGCACCACTGTAGATCCAACCAGAGAGCCAGATTCATCTGGACAATCAGGGAAGCATGAGCTCAGCAAATGAAATCAAGAAACACAAGTCACACAAAATGGAGGATAGGACCTAAAATGGAGTCTAGAACCTTCGAACCGGTTTGAACCGAACCTGGTTCGATTAGTTTGAACTCGGACTGGCATTGCCAATGCAATGCCCTGTTTGGTCCGAGTTCGAACTGAACCGCATCAAGTTTGAACCTTTTTCCACATCCCTATTGTCTACACTGACTAGCAGTGGCTTCTCCAAGGTTTCAGGCAGGAGTCTTTCCCACCCTACCTGGAGATACTGCCAGTAATTGAACCTGGGACCTTGTGCATGCAAGCAGATGCAATCCCACTGAACTAGAGCCCCATCCCCCTAATGCTCAGCTACAGATTATCTGGATGTCTTTGGTCAAGGAACTGTGGGTGGAGTCTTTGGGTTGTGACTTGGCCCCCCTATCAAACAGATGATTGGATCTGAGAAAGTAAGTAAGATGACGAGGCTGGCAGAGCAACTTACCTCTTCATTCCTTTCAGCTAAGCAAGCAGGACTTTCCTGCATTTTCCATTTTCCTGTCAGCTGGCTTAGGTTTGCAATCTCAAAAGTGCAAAGCACTTTTCTCCCCAGTTTAATCAGGCCCAAATCAAGTGATGGTGTGTCAATAGAAAGAACAGGCCCCTGGAAGGAAACATGCAGCCAGTGATCACCCAAAGTACTCAGTGGAAAACATCCAATAGATTAGAAGATGGTGCATGCTGACATTTAGTCAACACCATACTTGGAGGTCTCTTCCAAGGTGCAGCCAGGTAAAACAAAATACAACAAGAATTAGGAGAGGGGCTATATCTTTACTGTAGAGCACATGCTGGTGGTTCTAGGCTCAGCCCCCAGCATCCCAGTTAAAAGAATCTCAACCTCCAGGGCTGGGAAAAACCACTGCGAGGAAGTGGACTCTGGAACATTCCCACAAAGAAGCAGTCTAAATCAGTTTCAGAAATACCTCCAACCAACCAGATTTATTTATTTGAAGATTTCTACCCTGCATTCTACCCTCAAAAGGGCCCCCAAGGTGGCTTACAAACTCAATTAACACACAATGATAGAAAAACAGAAGCTGTGAAAACTATTGCAATTAAAACCAACAAAAACCTGAAACCTAAAATATGTTATGGCCCTGGGCCTCCAAATGCATGCCTTATGGCCTCCCATGCAAAAGGGCATGAAGATATTGCTGCTCCCTTGGCATGCCATAGGTCTCCAAGCATGCCCAGAGTGGAATGAAGAATACATTCTGGATGCTGCAATCCACTCTGGAGTTTTGGCAGGGTGGGGTGGGTTCATTCTTCATTCTGCCAACCTGTATTCCGAACTAAACTGAATGGCTGCTTCAGGTGATATTTGGATGACTGACCCACATGATTAAATAGGGGAACACACCGAGAGTGCGCATATCCTGGAGTCTTTCCTGGATGTCCTCCTGCTCCTCCTCCTGGTGCATTCCTTTATGATGTGGCGAGACGGTCTGCCTTAACTGCTGCTCTAGCTAGTACTTGGGCTGTACTTAGAGCTGCAGTTCAAACGAACCATCCCTCTACACAATAAAGGAACATGTTGGGAGGACGGCAGGATATATGGGAAGATGTCAAAATATGCATGCTCTCAGATCATCCCCCTTTTCAATCACATGGGCTGGTTTGGGGTGGAGGAATAGCATCCGAACGCAGCTCAGTGGTGCTGTTTGTCCTGTGTACAAATGGTCTCGTCAAGTATGAGACATCTTCAAAGGTATACAGATCCCCACCTTAAAATCAGCTTCCACATGCAGTACCACGGGCTCTGCCGAGTGAACAATCGTACACAACATGTCATGAGTGGAATGTCCAGGTTTCCCTCCAGTAATAATGAACTCAAAGGTATGGTGTTCATTCGCCCCTAGGGAAGAAAAATAAGTTACTACTATTAGGGGGAAGGAGAGGAAGATGCTTTTCTTTAAAAGCCTATTTGACTTTTCCATGCCCAATAACATCATCCCAAACATATGCTGACATCGTCAGATCTACCTTTTTTGGTATAATGTCAGCCAGGAATTAATTCAAGGTGTACATGTCAGATGCAAAAGAAGGAAACCTTACTTATCTTTCCTGTAGGAGGCACTACTTCAATAATGTCACAATTGCTGATTCTCTCCCAAACAAACTTGACTGATGATTTGCTGTTGTTATACATCTGAAAATTCAGGGGAGAAAGGAACAATCCATGCGATTATATATAACAAATCCCCATTTGCTGTGGACTGATGCAATTAAGGACAAGAGTTTGAAGTCGATCATAAAACCATAGACTAGGGAGGAACTTCAAATTGCACGATCATTTTAAATAACTTATATTGCTTTTTTCAGTGTATATGTTATCCCTTTTATCTACTGTGGTTCAGTGGATGAGAACTCTGGGACCTTCTGCAAGCAATGCAGGTGCCCTACCACTGAGTCTCTGCTTTGCATGCAGAAGGTCCCAGTTCAATCCCTGGCAGCATCTCCAGGTAGGGTTGGCAAAGACTCCTGCCCGAAACCTTGGAGAGCTGCTGCCTCTTCAGTATAGACAATATTGAGCTGTCACTCCCCTGCAACTAGTACTCAGAGGCATCCTGCCTTTCAGGCTGGAGGTGACCTATAGCCCTCCAACTAGTAGCCATTGATAGACCTCTCCTCCGTGAAGTTATCCAAAGCCCTCTTAAAGCCATCCAAGTTGGTGGCTGTCACCACACCTTGTGGCAGAGAATTCCACAAGTTGATTACGTGTTGTGTGAAAAAGTTTTTCGGTTTGTTGGTCCTAAATTTCCTGGCAATCAATTTCATAGGATGAGCCCTGGTTGTAGTGTTATGCAAGAGGGAGAAGAATGTCTATTGACTTACACCATGCAAGATTCATAGACTCGGTATAAGGCAGCTTCCTACACACTGGGTAGAGCAAGATGTTCAGTACATATCAGGCTGATTTTATACCAACTGCACTGGATGCCCATTCACTTCTGAGTTCAATTGAACGTGCTAGTTTTGAGAAGCTACACACTTTGGGGCCAGGCTGCTCTCATCCAAAGCTGCCCGAGCCCTTTGATCAGAGCTGAGGCCCAACTCAATCGTCCACCTCTAACTAGGATGTGTTGGGTAAGCAGCAGATACAAGGCACTCCATCTCTGGATCCCTGTTTGCCTGTCTGAAGTTGGTTGCTGAAACGATTCTTCATTTTGCAAGGCTTTGTAGTTCTGCTGTTCTTTTTAATTAAGTATGTGGTTTTTATGCTACTTGGTGTTTTGTTTTAACTGGCTGATGTGATGTGCAGTCCTAAAGGCCATGGTGGGATTTGTGGGCTGCAGACCCAGAAGCAGCAACACCTCTGTAGAGAACTGGCAGCGGCACCAGCAGCATCACCGCAGTTAGCCCCGTTGCTGCGAATGGGAAAACCTGCAGTGACGCTGCTAGTGCCACTGCCGGTTCTCTAGCAGTGGCATCAGGATAAGTCCTACCATCACTGTTAGGATTGCACATCATGTCAGCCATTAATTACATTCCTTCATTTATTCAATTTATATACCACCCTTCCAAAAATGGCTCAGGGCAGTTTACATCAAAATAAAAACAAAACTATTAAAATCAAAACTATTAAAATAGCATTAAACTGTTAAAACATTTAAACAGTTAAAAACCCTGGAGACCCAGGCCAAACAATTACAGCATTTTAAAAACAATTTACAACAAATTAAAAACCCTGGAAGGCCGGGCCAAACAGATAGGTTTTAAGGGCGATCCTGAAGGCCAGCAATGAATCCAGATTACGGATTTCTGCTGGGAGTGCATTCCACAACCCCAGGGCAGCTACAGAGAAGGCCTGCCTCTGAGTCGCCACCAGACAAACCGGCGGTAACAGGAGACAGACCTTCTCAGATGACCTTAACATGCAGTGGGGATCATGCAGAAGAAGGCACTCTTTAAGATAACTTGGACATAAGCCATTTAGGGCTTTAAAGGTAATAACCAGCACTTTGTATTTTGCCCGGAAACATATCGACAGCCAGTGCAACTGTTTCAAAACAGTAACTGTTTCAAAACTGTTTCAAACATAATTTGTATTATGTTTCCTTGTCAAAGTGTACACAGGGCATCTAGACACAAAATATAAGAAAAAGGGCAGGACAGAGTCTGTTATGAAGTGATCTCCCTGAGTATGAGGACTAGAAACTGGGTTTTCAGGACATATAAGAAATAGATTCCATACTTGTGGTGCAGGAAACCCACAAATCTACAGAAGATATATGGCAGAGGCAGAAGCAAACACACCTGAAATGTTCTCCTAATGTTTATACCAATGTAATTTTCTCCAGGGATGAAAATGGCATATGGTTCTAAAATGAGCTGAAATGGTTCTGTTTGTCCTTTGAGGTCTATTTCCAGGGCAATCACATCCTCTGCTTGGCTTTCGTCACTATCATATTGCGTCAATTTTTTAAAACTACAAGAAGAACAAGATTAGAATTACATTATGGAGCTGACACTCCAATATGGGTCTTGTATTTAGACCCTTCCAGTTTCCCATTGACCTGCAGGGACACCCCCCCCTCCCAATACAGTATACCCTATCACAGGGGTTCTCAGCTCTTTTAAAGTTTTGTGCCAACCCCATAGACTGTGGCATTGCAGGGAAGTTTTGTGCTAACCCCATGCTGATTTCTATGAGTCTAAATAGCAGACGATTAATATTTTGAAGAATCTAAATAGCAAGAACAGTAAAAACAGCACAACTTTGCACAGTGTCTATGGACAACCCTATCCCAATTCCTTCTGCACTAGTAGGTACCTCTTTTGTTTGGTGGTGGTACCTTCCTCCCACCCCCACCTATCCCAGACACACAAATACCCATGGCTTGTCTATGGTGCTAAATGTGCTGTGGGAGATCCTACCACCTGGACACAGCCTAACTCTCTAGAATCAACATAGCAACAAATACACCAACAACAAAGGCATAACTTGGATGCATTTTTATACACAAATCACATAGTTCTCCACTTACCTAGGCAGTTCTGGGATGTCCTCTAGCACAATCTGAAGCACACTATGATACTCCTTCAGCTGTAAAAAGAAAAAGAAATACAAGGACAAACTACATTTTTAATGTAATATGCAATGTGTCCATAGTCCTGGTTAGGATTTTTCCCCTCCCAAGCTCCTTTTCTCCCGAGTAAAACGCTATGGAAAAAGCTGATGAAAGCCCTATTCACATAACATGTTCAGCACTCATATAAATGTACAGTGTGCACAAGTTCAGATCTGTATACAGCTGCAGTTACTCACATGCATGTGAGGGGCCTGTACCCAGGTTCACTTTAAAAATGAATACAGGTAGTCATTCACAGCCACCTAATGGCTCAGCGGGGAGGTAACTTGCCTAGGGAGCAAGAGTCTGCCGGTTCAAATACCCGCTGGTATGTTTCCCAGACTATGGGAATCACTTATATTGGGCAGCAGCGATATAGGAAGATGCTGAAAGGCATCATCTCATAATGTACAGGAGATGGCAATGGTAACCCGCCCCCCCACATTCTACCAAAGAAAACCATATGGCTCTGTGGTTGCCAGGAGTCGATACTGACTCGACAGCACAACTTTACTTTTACTTTACAGTCATTCACATAAAAAACATACAACATAACGTCTGAATAGGGCTAATGCTATACAGATACAAATATGGCTATACAAAGATGGCCTCAGTTTATACCAAGCTTGCCAACTTGTGACCCAACAAGTCAAACTCACCCATTACCCATCTACAATGACCCACTGGTAATTCGATAAACCTCCTGTTTTTGCTGCCTGCCTGGGAACAGCAAAAACAGAGAGGTGCCGGGAAGCTGCCAGGCAGAATTACATGGCTGGAGAGCTGTGTTTGGCTCAATGGGTCACAAATTATGCAAGCCTAGTCCAGTGTTCCCTCTAAGAGAGATTTCCAGAGGTTGTTGACTACAAGCCCCAGAATCCCTGAGCAAAAGCCATTGCGGTGGGGGATTCTGGGAGTTGTAGTTAACAACATTTGGGAATCTCTCTTAGAGGGAACACTGGCCTGGTCTATACCAGTCAACAAAGCACATACGTAACATGAGAGCAAGTCCTATATTTTTTGTAAAGCATCACCATGAGCCCTCTGTGGGAAAGTGAGCAACAAATGTTGCAAACGAGCTCATTCAAATAAACTCTGTTTTGGCTCCAGAAAGCTACACAGCATAGAAAGCACAGAACAAATAACTTCTAAAAAGCAAAAGGCTAGGGGATGCACTCAGTCAAGAACAATTAAGGCTGCACCTCTTTTGGAAGGTAACTGAGAGTGAATGAGTGATCAGCATGGGGATGCAGAACCCCCATAGCAGGAGTGATCGAGAAAGCAGAGTCCTTCTCCATGATGTACTTGATCTTCCCAAGGTCTACTTTTCCTTCCAGTGTTAATGACTGTAGATTAGGCTTCATTATTTGCCAGAAAAAAGGAAGCTCCACATGGCTGGAAGAAAGAGAAAAATAAGGAGCCAAGAGAGACATTGAGCTATGCAATTTCAATTCCGGTGAAATGGAATGTCAGAGGAACATCAGGTCTGGCCCCAAGGTCAGCTCACCAATGAGGCAAGGTGAGGCAACAACCTCAGGCAGTGCCTGTGGGCCTCTTGCCCTGCCCCTCACTGTCTGAGAGCACGGCTTCACCTGCCTACGGCTGCCAGCCACTCTCCGGCACCTCATTACCTCTCCACCCTTCCGCATATTACGGTTCTGTCTTACCTTCTAGGCAAGCCATGCAAGGACAACTAGGGTGGACTCCCTCCCCAGCTGCCACCGATCTGCACTTTAAAACCCTAACATAGTCAGCCTAGAAGGCAAGGTAGAGTCACAAGATGGGGGAAGACTTAGGTAGGGATAGCTCAGCCTCGCCTTCACTGCTGGCTCGCCTGTGCGGGCTGCTTTTCTTCATCTCACAACTCGGCTTTACTATCAAGGCTGGCCGAGTTGGGGTTTTAAAGAAACCCCGTGTGGACTGCCTAGAAGGTAAAGCAGAGCCACAGGATGGGGAAAAGCAATCTGCTGAACTAAAAAAAAAAAGTTCCCCACTCTTTGCATGCAGTACGAGTACCCTACTTACGTAATATTTCTTAGAACCAACGTTTTCTCTGCCATGGAATAAGGATTCAGAGACTCAAAGCGTACAAGATGCTGCGCTGTGACATCTGTAAGCTCCCCGGGGATAGGGCTGCTTTCTCCACCAGTGACAGATAAAAGCTTCAGACCTATAAGCTGCCCAAGCCCTAGAAACAAAAGAACACACATTTCTGTTTACTAAGCAAACACACATGACTGAGTCCAGGGATTTAAATGGGACTACCCAAATGTACCAGGGTAAACACAAGAAGTTGCATTATACCAAATCCGACCACTAGCCCAATTCTAACTGACAGCAGCTATCCTAGGTGGCCAGAAAGGTTCTTCCCAGACCTGCCACCTGAGGACTTTTTAAATGCAATCCCTGCCCAAGTTCCCTGATGGGGCCATACCGAGGTGGACTGTTGCCCAGGAAGGGAATTCAAGCCAGTCTTCTGAGGCCCTCAGAGGCCTTACTCAAATTCAGGACAGCAGAGACATCCTCCCATATTGTTGGCACTCGGGGGGACTGCCCTGCAAAGGACAATCCGCTCATCTAACAGTAATGAATTGCTACAGACCAATTTGCTTTCTTGGACCCAGAGAGTTCATATAAAATGAGAAAGGTGACCTCATACCATGTGTGTGCCACTCTCCGCAAATTGAAGGATGGGCAGGATAAAAACATAACTGAGAAAAAATAATGACTATATTCCAATTAGGGATGTGCGCGGAATGACATTTGTATTCTGTTCCAAGCTCAGAACGGAATGCAAATGCCTGGAACAACTGGCCAAGCTGGTTGTTCCAACAGTTCTGAGTGCAATGGCAATCAGAAAGCCCGGAACGTTCCGACTCGAAACGTTCCAACTCGGAACGAGGTTGTTCCGTTCTGAGCTTGGAACAGGCCTCTCATTTGAAGGGCGTTCTTTTCCGAGTTCAGAACACTCCAAATGGCCATTTGGAGACAGAACGTTACAAGCTCAGAATGTTCTGCACATCCTAATTTCCAAGAAAAAAATGGAGCATTAGCTCTGGGGTGATACTCTGGAAGAACGCAGAATATAGACATAAGAACGGAGGCTGACATACTGTGCAGTGTTCCATGCATGCTGCAGTGTAATGTTTGCGCAGTTGCACAAGAGTCAAAATTGCAAAGAGTTGTGCGACAGCATGACCATCAAAAATAATGGCTGTACTGTTGTGCAACTGTGTTTGTGCATTTTGTGTGCATGTGCAACAGCGCTGTTGGGCAACTGTACAAACGTTATGTTGCAACACATACATAACATAGCGCAGTATTTCAACCAGTGACACTGTTCCTGGGAAACCACAGAACATCTTACGTGAAGCTGCCCTTTAGTTAAGACACAGACAGTTAGTGGTTAGAGTGCTGGACTTGGATTGGAGAGACCCGAGTTCAAATCCCCATTCAGCCATGAAACTCAGTGGGTGACTCTGGGCCAGTCACTTATCTCACGGCCTCACCTACCTCACAGGGTTGTTGTGAGGATAAACATAACCATGTACAATCACAAATAAAACAAACAAACAAAATATATGGTGAGTCTTGCTTGCCTGATGTCCTGAGCAGAGGCCCATGGAGTGCTCTGTGCGTATGCTACTGCCTCTGCCCCTCATTGATTAAAAAGAAACAGACTGATGATCTTTTGCCCAGGGTTACCCAAAATTCTGAAATAAAACTTGTTTTAACTTGAAACTCACAAAGAGGTCCGTAACAAACCTGTCACAGTAATATCGTTGATCTGGCAATTGTCACAAGCAATGGTATACACCACTGACAGGTCTTCAGCAAAAATGGGAGCAAACACTACCTGAAAGGAAGGTTTCTATATCATGAAAACAGCAATATTCTCAGGACTCATCTACATTAAAATATTTATATCAATAAGTATTATGGTTTCGCCCAAAGAATCTAAGGAATCCAAGGCTTATCTACAACACACATTTGCTTGTCATCTCCCCTATTCTTGAAGTTTAAATTTTAAGTTCCTGGGTTTGTTTCAGTTTTTTGTTACTCTATATTGTATACTCTATACAGCAATATTATACTATACATTGAAATTGAGAATTAATAAAATAAAATAAAACTAACAACAACAATAATTAATAAAATAACAACTAGCTGGGCCGGGCACAAAGCATCTGCGCCTCTAGTTTGCCAGCCTGCTGCCCAGCCCGCCACCTTCTTCTTCTTTGCCTGCCCAGAGACGCTGCCTTCTCCCCCCGCCCACCCACCCAGAGCTGCCTCCTTCTCCCCGCCACAGCTGACTTCTCCCTCTTCCCCGCCCGCCCCATCTTCTTCTTTTCCGCCACTCGCCCCTGCCGTTTTCTGGCTGCCCACCTGCTGGCTGGCCATCCAACTGCCAAACATGGCCGCCCACCTGCTGCGACCCCCCGCCCGCCCGCAGTTTTCTTCAGCCAGCCAGTGGGCCGGCCACCACATTCTTCCTCTTGCCTGTCCCCGTCACTATCAGCAGCTGCTCGCAAACTCTCACGAGAGCTGCCACACATGGGATTAGCAACAGGTACATCTAAGAGAAGTATATATATATAAAGATGATGATGATGATGATGATGATGATGATGATGATGATGATGATAACAATAACAATATATGAGTGCAAAGGAGCGTGCTGCTTACAGATCTGCTTCCTCTTTTGAAATAATGGCAGTATCCTGGCAAGTGTGCATTAGAGCTCTCATGGCTGGCAGATGACAGCTGTCACATTTTAAGCATGGTGCAAGTGATCTGAAGGCATCTTTGCTTCCAAACTACAGATATATATTTTTTGTCCCGGGACAACGTTCTGCAGGTTTTCAGCAGTTCAGGTTAAACAAGGGAGAAAATGACTGCCAGGGGAGCCTAATGCCTGTGACATTACCAACACGCCTCTCCTCCCCTAACCCCCAGATCAATTCTACAACGGATTTTATAATATTTGTGATTGTTCTGTAAAGTGAAGAATGAACACATCTTTGTATAAATGCATAGCGGCCTCCTTATTCTTAAAAAGCCTGCTTTAGACACTAGGGGAGAACCAAGCCTCAGGGATGATCAGGATGCAAAATGCTGGTCTATAGAATATATACTATGGTGAGGACAAATGTAATATAATACTAGGATTCACAGCCTGTTCTTCAGCCAGGCTGTGAGCCAAGGATCCTCTCAGCTCAACATAGGAACATAGGAAGCTGCCATATACCGAGTCAGACCATTGGTCTATCTAGCTCAGTATTGTCTGCACAGACTGGCAGAGGCTTCTCCAAGGTTGCAGGCAGGAATCTCTCTCAGCCCTATCTTGGAGAAGCCAGGGAGGGAACTTGAAACCTTATCCTCTTCCCAGAGTGGCTCCATCCCCTGAGGGGAATATCTTACAGAGCTTACACTTCTAGTCTCCCTTTCATATGCAACCAGGGTGGACCCTGCTTAGCTAAGGGAACAAGTCATGCTTGCTACTACAAGACCAGCTCCATAACTGGGAAAGATGGACATGCATATCAGAAGAACACACCAGCTGGCAGTCTTGATCTCACCCCACCACAGCTCATCTGCTACCTCCTCCAGCTAGAGAAATACCCCACAGCAGGGTATCCGAGCTGGAAGGAGGTTGTTCTCTCTCCTTCCTTAACTGGACACCCTGAGCAAAGGGAGATCTCCCATTCTCTCCTGTCCCACCAGGAAGCAGAACGAAGGGGGAGAAGGTGTCAATGCGGTTCTGATCCTCTGACCACGCAGGGCTCCAAAGGAAGAGGAGAAAGCCACACAACATGTTGTAGGTCACCTTATTAACTTGCCGTTACTTGAGGAAGGGGAGATGGCAGCAGCGGCACCAGGCATGACAACTGGCAAGCGCAAGATTGGTGGATGAGCCAGGGTTCAATTGCTGGTATGTACATCTGTCTTTTATTATTTCTATTTATTTATTTTGCATATTCCTATACTGCCCAACATACACATCTCCGGATGGTTTATGTAATATGTACCACAATTTAACACACAACCAAATAAAAGTTATAACTTTAAAATAATTTACAACCATGTAAAAGATTAACAGTATAAACTCTCCCCCCATTATTAAAGGCCTGATTAAAGAGGTTCATCTCAAGTGTTTCTTAAAAGCAACCAGAGATGAGGAGGCTCTAATTCTATTAGGGAGCATGTTCCAAAGTCCTGGGGCAGCCCTAAAGGCGGCTCGATTTTGGGTTGCTACCAAACGAGCTGGTGGCAAATGAATTGGTGGCATATTTCAAATGAAAAGACAGTGCTGAATCCTGCCTTATACTTTCTAAAATGGTGTTCCTATTTTGCATGCATGCTTGAAGCATGACCAAGAGAACCAACAACTGACCTCAATTGATGCTGACTGGCCCGGAGCGAGCTCAAAAACAGCGGGTCGGATCCCAAATGGCTCTTGCTCCACAAAACCAAAAGTGGCAACAGCCTTCACATAAGAAAAGAGAACAAATCGCTGTAAGACTGCAGATTCTGACATTCAAAATCGATGGGACTGAGGGAGGAAAGGGGGAGACTTCCTCACTTACCCGAAAGTGAAGTGGTGGCCACATTTTCTTTGGCATGATGCAAAACTTCCCAACACTGGACCCTTCATTTTTGCATGGAAATTCTGTAAATTTTATTCCACCTACAAGGCAGGCTCCACAATCTAAAACGCGAGGCACTGAAATAGAAAACATGTAAAAGCAACAGGGGAAAACTGTGTGCCTGCCACTAATTGTGTGCCTGCCTGCGCACCACAAAAGAGTGTCCCCACAACAGACCATTTCCTTACCCCCACAAAATTGATCATGCAAGGGTCAAAGGGTGGTTTTCATGGATCTCTCCTTCCCCAAGTAGTACCCTGTGCACTCAAAAATATGTCCCTGAGGGTTACGAAAATCACACACACCCCTTGTGCAATCAGCTTTGTGGACCTAAGGAAGTGGTCTGCTAAGGGGATGCTTCTTCATGGCATGCAGGTGCCATGAAGTTAATGGGGATGTCAGCCAGTGTATTTTTAAAAGCAGCTTAAAGTTGCAACACTGACCTACAAGAGCCCTGTGCTCACCACAGGCCGACATATCAGGAAGCAGCAGAAAAGGGAAAGGCACACAGTGTTCCTCCTAAGTCAAGAATGGTGAGAGGTGGAATGTCCTGGTGCTGACTCTGCTCCTGATCATGGTGTCACATGCTTTAGGGCTTGAGCTACAGGCCTTGACTACACATGTTGCAGAATCAGGTGGGAATGAAGAGGTAGATCCTGAGGAACCAGAACAAAATGGACCCCTTCAGGCTGCAGCTGGGGATCACATTTTCTGTAATGCTTCCTCCATTAGCAAATTTGCCACACAGGTATATCTGGGCATACAACTGGCAATGGTATTAGGAACACAGGAAGCTGTCTTATACCGAGTCAGAGTGTTGGTCTATCTTGCTCAATATTGTCTCCACTGACTAGCAGCTTCTCCAAGGTTTCAGGAGCAGTCTTTCCCAACCCTACCTGGAGATGCTGGGGACTGACCCTGGGACTGTCTGCATGCAAAGCTGATGCTCTACCAATGAGTTATGGCCCCACGCCTATTAAGGTCCTTTCTTTAGATTAAATATTTGAACAATGTATTATTAAATCTATGAAAATGGAGCATTGGTCACTTACCGTGAAGGCTTCTTCTGGTTGCTGCAGTCAAGGCATCTCATTGGGTTATCCTCATCACGTGCTCCTGGGCAGGACTATGTAAATTCTAATAAAAAAGCCTTTCGAGCCCAACGGGGATAACCCCACCCCAGTTCTTATAGGCCGAGCTAATAAAGAGAAGGTACATATAACCATATATAACAGAATAACTGAATACAACACAGGGAACAGAGACAGCCCATTTGACTAAAAATAGTTTGTAGGGACAAGGTGCTTCATTCCAACCTATCCCCACAATAAGTTCCCTTGGAGTAGAGCAAGAAAAAAAATATATATATACATACATGGAATTGGGTAGGCTGAGATGCCTTGACTGCAGAAACCAGAAGAAGCCTTCATGGTAAGTGACCAATGCTCCGTTCTCGGTTGCTGCAATCAAGGCATCTCATTGGGACATACCCAAGCAGTACGTCTCTGGGAGGGATCCCACAAGTTGCTCTACTCCTGGGGAAGTACTCCTTGGAGAACCCGCCTCCCAAAGGCTGCCTGAGTGGAGGCATATAACTCCAGTTTATAATGTTTTATAAAGGTGGAGGGGTTCTTCCAAACTGCCACCTTACATATTTCCTGGACGAGGGCATTGGCAGTGAAGGCAGCTGAAGTAGCAGTCGATCTGGTGGAATGAGCCAATATGTGCTCAGGTGGGTGCACTTTCTGTGTCTTATACGTCAGAGAGATGCAAGCTCTGATCCACCTTGCAATTGTCCTTGAAGATACTGCTTCTCCCATAGATGCTGGTAAATATGATACGAAGAGCGAATCCGTCTTACGAAAATCAGCGGATCGTGCAATGTATTGCTTTAGGCAGCGTCGTACATCCAGTTTATGCCACAACTTTTCTTGAGGGTGCGTCGGATGTGGGCAGAATGATGGTAGGTATACATCCTGTGCCATATGGAAATCGGAGAGCACTTTTGGTTGGCTGAACGGGTCCGGTATCAGATGAACAGCATCCTGTGATATTATACAGTAAGATTTATGAACTGACAGTGACCTTAATTCCGAAACACGCCTTGCGATGTCACGGCCACCAGGAAAGCCAACTTCATGGACAATAACCTCAGAGGAATTGAACTGATAGATTCAAACGGTGTGTGTTGCAGTGCTTTCAGTACAAGGTTCAAATTCCAAGTAAGGAATCGGTGGGTAACTGGAGGGGATAATAAGGTTGCCCCCCCTTAAGAATCACTTTAGCAAAGGATGAGATATTGAAATCTTTGACGATTCCCCGGTCAGAGAGGCCGCCTGTCGTCTCAACGTGTTCGGTCTTAGACCCTTGTCAAGGCTGTCCTGTAAAAATTGCAGAAGATGGTTTAGGGTGGCTTGACCCTTGGAGATATGATGTTGGCACGACCATCGGAGAAATGTCCTCCATGTGTATTGGTACACCTGATTTGTAGAAGAATGACGAGAGGCCAGGATGGTAGCGGCCACCTTCTCCATCACCCCCTGTCTGTTCAGCAGCCGCCGCTCAGTCTCCATGCGGCTAGCTGAAACCAGGCTGGGTTCGGGTGTTGTACAGGACCCTGAAGTAGAAGGTCTGGGATGACTGGTAGATGCCACGGCTTGCCCATGCTTAGAGAGACCAGTTTGACAAACCACAGCCTTCTTGGCCAGTAAGGAGCCACTAGAATGATCTCTGCTTTTTGTTCCTTTATTCATCTTAACACGTGCATTAACAAAGGTATTGGAGGAAAAGCATACAGCACACCTCTTGGCCACTGGCAGGACAGTGCATCCGTCCCTACCGCCATCCGGCAATGGAACCTGGTGATGTACTTGGATAGCTTCACATTGAGAGGTGTCGCAAACAGGTCCACGATAGGACGTTCCCACCTGTGTGCCAGTTGTTCGAACACTTGGAGGTTCAACGCCTATTCTCCTGGAAGGAGATCCTCTCTGCTGAGCCAATCCGTGATTGAATTCAGGTCTCCTTTCACATGGTGGGCTGCGATTGACTTCAGGTGACATTCTGCCCAAGACATCAGGACTGACTCCTGATACAGGGACCTGGATCTCGTGCCCCCTTGACTGTTGACATGCGTTTTTGCCGTGGTATTGTCCGTCTTTATTAAGACATCCCGGCCTGTCACTTGAGGGAGGAGGTTCAGCAAAGCTAGTCTGATGACTCTCAGTTCCAGCCAGTTTACTGAATGTGCCTGTTCTTCCGGGCTCCACTTCCCTTGAACAGAGAATTGAAGACAGTGAGCTCCCCAACCTCTGTTGCTGGCGTCCGCTGTTATGATAGTCCCTGGGAATTCTAAGAAACTCTTCCCTCGGGACAGATTTTGGGAGGAGCTCCACCAACAAAGTGACATCCTGACTTTGGAGGGCATATGAACCATTATGTTCCGTTTTCTCGATATGAATGACTGGAACGACAGAAGGAACCACTGCAGTTCTTTGAGGTGGAACCTCGCCCAAGGTACTGCCTCCAACGTGGAGACAATTAGCCCCAAAAGTCTTGCCAGGGATAGTATGGGGGTCTCCCATGCATGGAAGGCCAATTGCGTTTCCGAGACCAGGGTTCAAATCCTGTCCATTGGTAGAAAAAGCCGATCTTGCAATGTATCTATAAGCACCCTTAGATGCAGAATCCTGTGAGAGGGCGTCAGGTGGCTTTTCTTTCTGTTTATTAGGAAACTGTGCTGTTCCAGAGTGGCCAGTGTCACCGCTAGGTCGGATGTTGCTGCTTCTGGTGAGCTTGATTTCACGAGAAGATCGTCCAGGTAAGCAAAAACGTGGACCCCTCATAGTCGCAGGTGAGCCATGACTGGTGCCAGGACCTTGGTGAAGACCCTGGGGCTGAGGACAGGCCGAATGGTAGCGCCTTGTACTGAAAATCAATCCCCGCATACTTGAAGCATAGAAAACGTCTGCTTTTTGGATGGATAGGGATGTGGAGGTATGCCTCTTTTAAGTTGATAGAAGAGAGCAGGTCTCTGTGTTGAAGAGATTTCGTGATTGACCAGAGAGATTCCATCCGGAACTTCTGAGTCTTCACGTGCTTGTTTAGATGTTTCAAGTCTAGCACTGCTCTCTTTGACCCGTCTTTTTTGGGGACGGTGAACAAAATAGATAAACTCTCCTCCGTTCTTAACCGGACGGCACCTTTTCCACTGCCCCTATTTCCAGAAGATGTTGAATAGCTGATTTTACGTCTGCATGTTTGGAAAAATAGCGAGACCGGGGTGCAGGAAGGAACCAGGAGCGAGGAAGGGAGTTCATTTCTATTCTGTAGCCTGACTCGATCAGCCTCAGGACCCAAGTGTCTGTTACCGTCTGTTTCCAGATGGGAAAAAACCGTGAAAGGCGTCCCCCCAGAGTGGGGTCCCCCATGTCAGTATTGTTGTTTTCCCTGCTGCTTGCCCTGGTTGAAGGCTTGCCAGTTAGTGGAGCTCCTGGAAGGAAATTGGTGAGACCATACAGCTCTTTGAGCTCTGAAATCTCTGTCCCGCCCCCTAAATGAGGGGCAAAAGGAACGAAAAGGCTGGAAGAGTCTCTTAAACGGAGGTTTGTCACCTTTTTTAGGGGCAGTTGGCATACTTTTCTCCTTTCTTTCTACTCCACCAGCACACCCTTAAGGGCGGAGTCCCCAAAAAGCTTGGAGCTGTCATAAGGAACAGCTGATAAGTTTGACTTTGAAGTGATGTCTACTTGCCACCCTTTCAGCCACAGGTGGCGTCTGCCCACTACTGCAGCCGCAGAAGCCCTGGATGAAAAACAGATTGAATCTAATGTAGTGTCCGCTACGAACATTTGAGCCCTCTGTTGTTTCACCAACTGTTGTCTGAGCTGAGCAGGGTCAGTTGGAGTTTTGTCAATCAAGTCGTTAAGCCATAATAGATTGGCTCTTGCTGCCATAGATGCTGCAGCAGAAGACTGTGTGGCCAATGAAGAGTTGTCGTGAACGAGCCTAAAAGCAAACTCTGCCTTCTTTTCTGACAGGTCCTTTAAAGACACTTCCCTGTCTCGTGGGATCAAGGATTCAGTGACCAGTTGTACGAATGGAGCATTGGTGGTGGTGGTCTTTAGCAGATCAGAAGTCTTTTGTTGAAAAGAGTAGAAACGAGTAGTCGCAGGTATAGGTTTTTTGTTAACAGCTGGCGTTGCCCATTCTATTTTTATTGCCTCTGTAAAGCAATCTGGCATGGGCAGCAATATATCACGAGGTTTAGCCTTCAGGAACACTAAATCTCCTTTAGGGTTCTGACTTGGTTCTGTGGATATTTTGGATTGAAGTCCAATAATAGTGAGGACTTTTGTCATGAGTGGGTTAAAATCCTCTGGTGTGAAGAGTCGCTGAGACACTTGAGAGTGTTCAAACTCCTCCGCCCCGGACCACTCTCTCTCCTCCTTGTCAGGACACGGAATCTGATCCGGATCCTGTCCGCCTCCCTCTAGACCCACCGGAACCTCGGTGATGTCATCAACTGGGTTTAAGACTTTACTATTTTGTCTGGGTCTTACCTCCTTAGAGGTAGGGTCCCCTGACTCCTCCCCTGAGAGCTCTGAAGAATGAATTGAAATAGCTTTTTTATGTGCTTTTTCTTTGATTTCTTTGATCCGCCATTACATGGGCTTCGGTAATCGCCCTTAACTCGGCTTGTGAGGGGGGAGGGTTTGCAACAGAGCGAATCACTCCCGCCTTAATTCTTGCCGATAGCAAGTCGAATGCTGCTTTTTCCTTTTGCTGCTCTTCAAAGAGCTCTGCCACCGAGCTGCGCATAAGGCGCTTCGGCAGGCTACCAATGCGCTCCCCCTCCGTAACTGCCAAGTTCTCGCTGCTCACAGGCGGAAACAAACTGGGGGCCTCTCGCTCTGCCCGCTCGGACGGTTGGCTGGCCGCCGAGGAAAGAACAGGAAGGATCGGGGAGCCGTTAATTGCCTTTAGGCAGAGAAGCGGGGGAGGAGAACCAGACGCCCTTGTGTTCCTCGGGAACCGCAATTTGGCCCGTCCTGCTGGCACAAATAAGTTTAAAACTCTCCCTGGTTGCTCCATACACTGAAGGACCAGGAAAGGGAACAGGAGGGAAGGGTCGGGTACAACAGAGGAAAACAGAATGTAAGGAAGTTATAGTAATAATTTTTTTTTAAAAAAAATCAAAAAACAATAGGAAAGTTGACCGGAATGGAAGGAAAGGACAGTAAGGGACACAGAAATACGAGATTTGAACAATCTTACGAAGAGACGAGACAACAGCCTGCCAGAAGCAACGCAGCAACTATAAGAACTGGGACGGGGTTATCCCCGTCGGGCTCTAAAGGCTTTTCTATTAGAATTTACATAGTCCTGCCCAGGAGCATGTAACGAGGATAACCCAATGAGATGCCTTGATTGCAGCAACCGAGAAGCAGATGCTCGATCACTGAGTTATGGCCCCATCCCTATTTAAGGTCCTTTTTAAAGATTTAGGTTTAATATTTATATCCTGCTTTCACTTTTCAAAGGATAAAGCTTAGTGCAGCTAAGAAAAAATGTTTGAAAAGCTCAAGAGTGCAAAACATTAACAAAATTGACTACTGACAACCATGCAGCTTGTCAACAGTTCTACTTACATGTCAGGATGGGAGGTGGCCTTTGGCCTTTCAAAGGGACCAGGAGTGGAAATGCCGACTGAGTCTCTACCAGGATGTAATCCTCATAGTCTGCTAAGTGTTCAGGAATAAACTGGACTGTGTAGTGGCAACTCATGCCTGGAGCAACAAGTCCTCCTTCGCCTGGAAATATTCCTAGAAAAGTCGCACAGATTTATTATTAAAAGATGCTCCATGCAGACAGAAAGGCTGCAGCAGATTTTGCCCTGGGAACTGTAAGGCAATATTTCTGCAGGGTAATTGGGGGAAGTATCCAGCAATCCCTCTTGAAAGATTAGATTGGATCTGTTTCATTTTGTGACTCCTAAGGATGTGAACAAGCTGCTTAGAGTATGGCCAACCACCTGTTCTTTGGATCCTTGCCCAACATGGCTGATTTTATCTTTCAGGGAGGTTATTGACTGTTGCCTAGTTGATATCATTAATACCTTTCTGAGGGAGGTCAGGATGCCACCTTGTTTGAAGGAGGCAATGGTTAGACCTCTTCTTAAGAAGCCTGCTCCGATCCCCTGGTGATGGATAATTATAGACCAGTCTCCAATCTCCCATGGTTGAGTAAGATGGTTGAGAGGGTGGTGGCTGACCAGCTCCAAGTGGTCTTGGAGCAAACTGATTATCTAAACCCATTTCAAATTGGCTTTAGGATGGGCTATGGTGTTGAGAAGGCCTTGATTGGCCAGATAGATGACCTTCGCCAGAGAAATGACAAAAGGAGTGTGACTCTGCTGGTTCTTTTGGTTCTCTCAGTGGCTTTCAATACCATCGACCATGGTATCCTTCTGGATCACCTGAGGGGGATCGGAGACACTGTTTTACAGTGGTTCTGTTCCTAGATCTCAGGTAGATTTCAGATGGTGGTGCTTGGTGACAGTTGCTCTTCCAAATGGGAGCTGTTATATGGAGTCCCTCAGGACTCCATTCCGTCACCAATGCTTTTTAACATCTACATGGTGCTTTCCAGATTACCTGCTAAAACTGTGGTAAAATGCTTTGGCTTGGCAGGATTGAATTGAAAACGATCCCCAGAATCGACAACAAAAAATACAGCTACTTTTTTGCAATGGACATACGACATTATAGCACTAAACGGCAGCAATAAAATCTGAATCAAGGCATCCGAAATGTGAACGGCACCCTGCTGACAGCGTAGGGACTGTGGTGTCACAACACAGGAAGTACGGAAGCACACTTAGCAGATACGTTGTAGGGGTTAATCTGGAAAGGGCCCATGAAACCACTGGATGAGGTCATCTGGGGATCTGGTGCTAGGTGCTATCAATATGTGGATGACAAATCTATTTCTCCTTGTTATCAATATCAGGAAAAACATTAGCCCCTTCAAGGCCTGCCTACAGGCAGTAATGGGCTGAATGAGCCCATAAACTGAAGCTGAATCCAAGCAAGATGGAGGTGCTATTGTTGGGAGTCACAATCTGCAAGATGGGATAGAACTTCCTGTTCCGAACAAGGTTACACTTCCCCAGAAAGAACAGGTTTGCAGCTTGAGTGCTCTTGGACCCAGGTCTCACCCTGGTGCTTCAGGCTGAGGCCAGGAGCGTTTTTTTTTTAACCAGATGCACTTGATTCAAAAACTCCACCCATTCCTTGAGGAGAATGACCTGAAAACATGGTTACACTAGCTAGTAACCTCCAGGTTGAACTACTGCAATGCACTCTATGTAGGTTACCTTTGAACGTAGTTCAGGAACTTCAGTTAGTCAAAAATGTGGCAGCCAGATTGGTTTCTGGGGTATCCTAGAGTGACCACTTGATGCCTGTTTTTAAACAGTTGCACTGGCTGCCGATATGTTTCCAGGCCTTTTAAGCCCTGAATGGCTTAGGTCCGGGTTACCTGAGAGAGTGCCTTTCTCTACAAGATCCCCTTTGGGTGCCACCAGTTCATCTGGTGGTGACCTGGGATCAAGCCTTCTCAGCTATCACCCCTAGGTTGTAGAACGCACTCCCGTTGGATATAAGAGGATTATCTTCCTTTGAGGCCTTCAGGAGAGCCTTAAAGGCCAATCTTTTTAGTCTGGCTTTTAATGATACCTAGTTTTAATTTTAATGAGTTTTATTCGGGTTTATATGTTTTGTTTTTATTTTAATTATTTTATTGTGTTTTTTTATTTTAATGTAAACCATCCTGAGCCACTTTAGGAAGGGCAGTATATAAACTGAATGAATAAATAAATAACTGCTTGTTTGTTTATACAGGGCCACCAGTGTGCACCGCGCACATGTTCAAAAGTGACTGCCCCAAGGAGTGTCCAATCTAATATTCAACACAAAGGAGACAACAGAGGGAGGGGAGGAAAGGAGATGGTGGCAGGGTCAACAGGAGAAGAACATGCATTTGTTTCACTTACATGTTCTTAGGCATGGTTAAGTCACATAATCTGTAGGAATCTCAAATTTGCACAATTTCAGTTAAGACAGTAGGAGGTTCATCTTAGCTGAACTAAGATGAATGGATCAATACTTCTAATATATGTCAACATATAGCAATCAGTCAGATCCTGGCCATGAGCAAGAACTGTCCACTGAAGCCTAGATCTCCCAGTGGTGATAAACCACTTGGGACTGCAGATGGGGGCTTGCATGACTGAATATGTCTCCACATAGTAAACAGGTACGTCAGGGAGGAAGCTAAGATAGATAATTCCTCCCTGTAATGTAGAGGTGTTTGTGGTTTGTTTGTTTTTAAATAACTATGGAATGTTTTCTATGGTGAATTATCATCCTGTCATGTGAGCCCTCACCAGAACTCTGAAATGGTACAGCCCAGACACAAAGTCTACCATGAACTAGGTTGGCATTTTACAAAAGGTTCTCTAGGAGAAGAGGAGATGCAACCAGACACCACTCAATGCACATTGCTCAAAGGGCAGTCGCTGATGCCTCAGAAGGGAACCACACAGAGCAGGGGTTTGTCAGACTTGAGTCCCCAAATGTTGTTGGACTACACTGAGTCAAACCATTGGTTCATCTTGTCCAGTATTGTCCACTCTGATTGGCAGCAGCTCTCCAGTCTCAGGCAAAGATGTTTCCCATCACTGGGTCCCTGATCCTTTTAACTGGAAATATTGAGGACTGCAGCATGCAAAGCATGTGCTTTTCGACCGAGTGATGGGCCTTTCCCTGTCCAAATGACAGCCAAATTATGTTAATGAAGGAATGAAAATACAGCAGTCAACAGTGGCCCTCCAGTCTTGGCTCGTGTTATGCTTGCAAGGCTCAGGACAAGCAGCTTTCTCTTGCTTCAAAGGCAAGTACTTACCCATCTGGAGGCATTTCAAAAACCCACTTTGGGTGGATTTTGATGTACAAATAATTTTACATCACTGACCTAAGCAAGAACTTACCCAACCCAATGCTGAAGGCTGATGTAGCAGGAGGAATTATTCTGACACACTGAGATGTTGAAGTCATGTTCTGTAACTCTACCGTCATCTACCGAGAAAGAGAGAGAGACGTCATAAAACAAAATACACAGACAACATCTATAAGAGAGTTTAGGCCTTTGAAAACAACAAATGTATTATCCTACATGATCTGCTTCTAAAAGTGGGGGGTGGGGGAGAGTGAGCATTATTCAGCAAACAATGAATAATTGTTTTTTCATAACATTTTATTAAATATTTTATAGATCTGCCAAAGCAGGAACTATTGCTGAGGCTGAAATCTTCAAGAGTGAACAAAAGAGACTTCCAAACTTCCTGAGGCAAAGGAATGTCAAAAAGAAAAATGGGAAAGATGCGAGTCGGAGGGCTCTTCTTTTATAGCAGTAGAAGGCAGGACCTACAAAGCTTCTGTGCAATTTACAAGTGCAATCTTACTGTACAGATGCTCCTGCAGGCTTCCAAACACCTTCCTACCATGATTTTACCCTCTGTACACTTGTTGAGCAGGGACTTCATGCAATTTTGCTGCACCACCTGCTAGCAAAATTGCATGAAGAAGAACCTGTCCAAGAAGAACTCACCCTCTACTTTTGTGGAAACTGGGAAAGGGACAGGTTCTTCTCAGAATGCAAGAGTTGGCCAGCAGGTGGAGCTGTGAAAACTGCACAAGGTACCTGCTCATGTGAGCTGGGAAGGAGCATAGAAACCTGCAGCAACATCCGTGTGGCAGGATCACACTTAGAATTTGTGGGAAAGCTTTGCAGATCCCACATTTTATTGCCACCTGGAGAAGCCCAGAGGGACTTACTTTTCTTCACAACAGAAATCCTCTGCAAGGCAAGAAGCTCTTACCTCATAAACTTGGCCAACTTCATAATAAGAAAACAAAACAGCCGGTGGGTTCGCTAGAAAGATAGGAACGGACTGGGAATTGCTGAAATGAAATGAAGAAAGAATTATAAAAATGCAAAGCACTTACAGCAGCGGAAGGCAACCTCTGGCATTCCAGCTGTTGATGAACTGAACACAATAAACCACAGTTGTAGTTCAACAACTTACAGCATCAGCCATTAATATGCTGAGGAAACTTCTGTGAGAGACACAGGACTGCATGGCTCTTGATGGGTGGCTACCACACCAAGGATGTTATGAACGCCTCAAATGAAAGAGGTTGTTAAGGTAAGTCCTGCTGGATCAGATCAAAGGTCCATCAAAGCCAGCATCCTACTTCCCACAGTAGCCAGCAGATAGTCAGCTGTGGCTGGGAAACCCACAAGAAGGAAATGGAAGTGATAGAAGCCCTCCTCCCCCACTGTTGCCTGCCCTGCAACTGGCATTCAAAGGTACAATGGTAAAGAGGTTCCATACAGCCATTATGACTAACAGCCACTGACAGACATTCTCTATGAATGTATCTAATTCCTCTTAAGACCCATCTAAGCAAGCCTAAGCCTATGGTGGATATAAATTATGTATTGCATGAAGCAGTACTTTTGCCTACCTTTAATCTACTGCCAATCAATGGGCATTATGAGGATAATACTGGCTTACCTGATGGGAACATTATAAGAAGTGAGGCTGTGAGTGTGATCATTTGAACGCTCAAAAGAGGTATACAAATGCAAAAGGATCTCAAGAATTGCTGCCACCAATATGAACCTACCTGACCCCTGAGATCTTCTAGAGTACTGCTGCAGAAGTACAGCAGGTGAGCGCAAGGGACAGGGCTTTTCTGCTGTGACACCGAGATGTTGGAATGCCCTGCCACAGGAAGTGCAGCTGGCTCTATTACTGCTCCCTCCTGGCAGACAGCCAAGGCTTACCTTTTCCAGAGGACATTTTAAAGCATGGCTTTCAAACATGGCTAGATGCAATTCTGCATTTCGTCATGATTTTAACCTGACACAGTGGCAGCTCAAGGATTCTGTACTCCTGAGGCAGGGCATGAAATGTGGTCCCCACCCCCTTGCATGCAACTTCCTCTTCCCCTCTCTCTTTTAGAGAGGGGCCAGGAGAGCATCTTGCTGCCTTGCTGGTGCCCCAATAATCTGCTGCCTGCAGTGACTGCCTCACCTTGCCTCATGGAAGGGCCACCCCTGCCCTAATAATGAGGCTATTCTCACAAGCAGCCACGCCTGGGCTTGGTTGCCCATGAGAACCACTGGGATCCATATGGATCCCAGTGTTGCTGGGAACCCAGCATCCAAGTCCAGCTCTTAGCTGAGGTTAAGGGCATGGCTGCTGGGATCCTGTGCTAATGTGGGCTACTTGCAGTGCACATTGACAGAGACGAGTGCCTAGAGTGTCCCCTGGGGGTATCCCCCAGTGCTTGGCACACTGTGGCATACTTGGAGGCCCAGATAACAAGTCCCGGCCTCAGAGAAATTGGCCCTGCTCCGCACTGCACGGAGTAGCATGGATTATGTGTGAGCACACACTGAACTCCCACCAAGCAAAGTAAGATCGTCTTGGGGGGTGGGGGGAGACAAGGCTTGCAAAGCCTTCCCCCTGCCCACCTGCCTGGTAGGTCATGGAATGACCCCGCTGAATGCTGTTCTAATCTTTGTATGTTTTATTTGCCATCCTGAATATTTTCACAGAAGAGTGGGAAAACAATACTGAAATTAATATCTACTTTTATATTCTGTCTTAGAAATAATTGTGCGGGTACCTTTCCACCACGATCTTTTTCCTTCCTGCTACCAATCGCTCTACCTTCTTTTGAGGCAAAAGGAGGGACCTGCTTCCACGTTGTGTGTTAGGTGGGAAAAAACGAGGGTTTTTCAGGAAGTTGTGGCGCTCCTCAAGTTTCTGGAGGTACGCACGGTCTTTTACTCTCTCAGCTTTGGTCATGTCATTCATCCAAGCTGGTTTTCGTGGAGGCTTAGATTTCTTCTAACAGATATGGAGTTATGAGAAACCCACTTGCAGTTACAGATTTATGAGAAACTCATTTACAATCATTGAGTCTAATCAAGCTGGTTTTTAAATTCTCAGAACACTTGCAATCATGACAAATATTTGGAATCTTTCTTTTCAGAGGAGAATTGTGGCATCCGTTTGTTAGAAAACTGGGTATTTCCACTTTTGCCTTAGAAAGAATACCCTATAAAACTGATTTCTAGCACTCATAAATGTGAAGAAAAACATGAAATAGGGATATTGTTTCTGGTAAACGCTGCAAGCCTATGCACGCTTACTTGGGAGGAAGCCCCACAGAATCCAGCAGGATTTACACCTCTGAGTAAATATGCACAGGATCAGGCTTCACAGCTCTTAAACTAGCATGGGTTGGGTGGGGGTGAGGTTCTAATGTCTAATGATTTTTTAAAATCTCTAGTTGTGCCCTGTTTACAGAGCTCCTTCCAAGAAGATTTGGTGCCTCCTTTATTGTATTTAGGCTTCAGGCAAAGACTGTTCTGTTTATCCAGGCTAATGTTTACTGTTGTTCTCCTGTGTGGATTATTAGGATCTGTTGTTCTTAGACTGCTTCTTTCATCACTAGCTGACATCTTAACTAAATCGTTCAAAGGAAGTCCCATTGAAATTAATAGGACAACTTAATCATGACTAACTTCTCTTATTAGTAACAATTAGACTTCTGTCGAGTAATTCAGTCAAGAAGTCCATCACTGTTTTTATTCTTTGAGATGGTTTGATTCATTAGCCATTTTGGACATATCCGGAATGGACAGGAAAAATGAATTATAAATTTCTAAAATAAATACACAGATCAGTCTGCAATTTTATGGCATGTTGATGGTGGTGCTTTCCTGCTGTTCTATGCCTTTATTTTTTACTAGGTTTTCCCCCCTGTGCTTTTAATGATTTGTTGTTAACCATTCTGAATGCCAAACGTGGGAGAAAGAATACAAATTTTCACACACACACACACACACACACACACACACACACACACACACAAACACACACACACACAGATACAGCTTCCCAGTGTCCTACATTCCACTATACACTTATCAGGGACTAGAGTCTTTAATATGCAGCTTTTTAAAACACACAGACACCTGATTCATTTATACAAATTATTCATACAATCGATAGCATGCGAATTATGTTTCCCCCTATAATATATTCCAGTCACAGAACATGTTCTAGTTACAGAATCGCAGTTTTTCAGTGCAGAGTTCCAGACCCCACACTCACTGGCTATATACCTTTCCTATAATGGGTGTGGATCTGTTGAGCCTAATTAATATGTTAGCAGCAGATGTGACAGAAACTCTTCTGATCTCTGCAGTTCAGAACACCAAGGTATTTGCCCAGTTTCCCATTCGCCCAGTAGTGACCTTTTGGGCCCAGACCATAAATTTATAGCAAGCGAAAAGGAAGAAGTATCACTTTCTTTCTCTTGGTAGGCCAAGAGAAAGTGGGAGGAGGACCTGTTCACTACACAGCAATGATGTTCTGCAGGATAGGCAGAGAGGCACAGTGGCTGGAGCTAGGAAGAATTTAAAAGTAGCAAGACAATGAAACACAGACAGATACCTTATAGAATGGTTTCCTAGTCTGATTTGGAATCCCGGGAGCTGAAGACTCCAGTGTTAAAGAAGATAAAGATACTTCTGGTAGATTTTCTAGTATTTTCGTAATGTGCACACTTTCTTTAAATTTAGGAGCAGATATGTTTTCAGCAACATGCTGTTTAAAACTAAGTATCTCCTGTAAGTAGCCAGGTTCTGACACGTCTGCAATTAAAAGGAGGGGAAATGGTAGCACTGAAAAGGCAGCAGTGGTTATTCTAGGATTTGATAAATACTGTTTCTAAATCTCATTGATCTTGTCACTCAATCTCTTTTAACTCAATAAGGAATGGTTCAGACATGTAAAATCTTCAGCATGCGATAGGCCCTATCTGTCCCTGGAACACATTTGTATGGAAACTGAAATGAGTGGCCAAAGCTGTCCACTGATACTGATGTAGCTTTCCAATTTCTACACACACAGCAATATATCTGAAGATGCATGATGCAGTGATCTTACTGAAGCTAAGTAGTCTGATCAGCTTCTCGATGGAAGACTGTCTGGGAAACCAATCTATGCCACCTTGAGTCTCATGGATAATGGAAAGATGGGATATAAATGGAAATAATATTAATATTTTAGCCACTGCAGTCACGGGAATTGCTTCCAGATTTCCTGTGGTCACTTCTTATGTTCTTCATATGAACATGAAGTCTAACTTGGCTAATATGCCACTTTGTGAACTTCTTCAGAAATCTTAGCCAACACTAATGAAGCATGTGTGCTGCATTCCATATTAAACTAGCAGGGTGGGGGAGGTTATTTTTGCCCATCTCCACTCTGTGCCACCTGAAAATATGCCCCTAAGGTCTGCACAACCCTCAGGGACATATTTTCAGGTAGCACAGAGCACTTCAGAGGGAAGGGGAGGTCAACAAAAATCACTCCCCCCGCCCATACTGCTTTAGTCTGGAATGCAGCACACGTCTCTCCTTTGCTGCACACATGTTTTATTGCCCATAACATTTATGTTTGTTACTTCTGAGTGCTCCTTTTAATAAGAAAAACAAGGTATGCTTGACTAACAAGCAGAAGGCTGCCAGTTCGAATCCCCGCTGGTATGTTTCCCAGACTATAGGAAACATCTATATTGGGCAGCAGCGATATAGGAAGATGCTGAAAGGCATCATCTCATACTTCATGGGAGGAGGCAATGGTAAACCCCTCTTGTATTCTACCAAAGAAAACCACAAGGCTCTGTGGTTGCCAGGAGTCAAAGTTGACTTGATGGCACACTTTACCTTTACACTAGCAAGATGATTTACTCCCCTCCTTCCACAGCAAAGCCTCATCATTTTGAGGGCCATGTACTGAAAAGAACAAAGTTATCTACATGCTGTACTTTCCTCCTCTTCAGCACTGAAGCATACATTTGCCCTATTTCTATAGGTTTATATTTTTAATCTCCGGTGCACTTCCAGCAAAGTTACATCACTTTATGTTACAGAAGGGCAGATTACTGCTCACTGGGTGGTCTTGGCCAAGTAATTACTGTATTTGCCCAAATACAAGATGATTTCAAATTTAAGACAACCTTATAAAAAACAGAGGTTAAATACAGGTTACACCTGTATTAACCCAAGAGGAAGAGGACTCAATTGAAGATAACCCCCACCCCCCCAATTTCTAAGAGCAAAGGACTTGGAAAATATCTAGTCTTGAATCCAGGAAAACACAGAATGCTCTTATCTATGTGACAGTCTTAAACTGGTATAAGTCTAAAATTACTGGTATATGTCATTCCCCCTTCTCAAGGAAAACAGAAAACTGTAGTTCTATGAAAGGATTTTTGGGAATTGTCATCAACCTCACCAAACTTCCCAGGATTCTTTGGGCAACAGGTCAAACTATCATAAAACTAATACAGGTTCATATGCCATTTCTGACCTATTTCACAGGGCCATCAAGAGGTCAGGATGGAGCCGCCTCTGTGCTCTTGGAGGAAGAAGCATAATTAATTACCATAATGTCCTATACATTCCTTTCATTTTAACTTTTTGATTCCTGAGGCATATTAGTATCTCTTTAAAATTTACCTTTAGGTGCTCGGGTAATGACATCTGCATCGGTGATATAATCTTCTGGACAGATTAAGTTATGCTTTTTAAGAAGTTCGTCATCCACACACCATCTGAAGGAAGACTTCACTGCAACATTCACATTTAAAGACAAATAGTGTTTAAAGAGAAGTGTGCATTGTTGCTCATTTCTACACACAGCAGCAAAAGGCAGTGACTAAACTGACATCCAGACAAGCAGTGTTCCCTGTAACAGGGATTCCCAAATCCCTTCAACTACAGCTCCCAGAATCCTCAGCCAAAGGCCACTGCAGCTAGGACTGCTGGGAGTTGTAGTCAACAATATCTGGGAAGAATCTCTGCTACAGGGAACACTGCAGACAAGCACAGCACTGGTACAGCAGCTGGCTGGCATCCAGAATAACGCTGGCTCGTACTACAGGGGATGGGTGATTTCTACTGATCTCCCTGGCCCACTGTACCAGTGCTGTGCTTGTCTGGATGTCGGCCAGTATTTTTGAAGGAGACTTAGGGCCGATAGATGAAACAACAGAAATCCATGACAGGGTACGCAAGTTTTCCCAAAGAGATAAAAAGTAGTTGTGAGAAGGAGACAATTTTAATTGGGGAAAGCAACATGGATGGAGTTAATTCCTCCTCCCGCAGTACTAGAGTCTTGATCCGAACTGTTGCGGGGGGGGGGGGGGGGGCTTTTTTTCCTTTTGGTACAGATGATTCTAACATGGATCTGCATTGTCTTGTCTTAGGCCCTAAGGCTGATGATTTGACCCAAAGGGAAATGATCACCTTAACCATGGTTTAGATGTGGGGGGGACAACCTTGGCTCTCCAGATGTTGTTGAGCTACAACTCCCAACATCCACAGCCACAACAAATTCTGTCTGAGAATGATGGGAGTTGTAGTTCAGCAATATCTGGAGAGCCAAGGTTGTCTACCTCTGGTTTAGATGGTAATGAATGAGCCTGTCCTGCCACAGGTTCACATACCCCCCCCCTTCCTTCTTTACACATTCAAGGCACTGAAGCCAGACACTGAGACCACCTGGAAATCCCACCCACTCTATACTACTACTACTCTTCACTCTCCCAACTCCCCACTTCTAAGATTTCACCCAGCATCATCCACATACTGAAGCTCACCTTTGCAGCCATAAGGGCTAGAAACTTGCTTTTAAAAACACCAGAGGATGAAAACTGATATTCTCAGAATGTTGAATTCTGCATCCAGTACCACATGTAAGGGAACTTGGGTCAAATCATACCGAGCCATACATACCATCCCACTGTAAGAAAGATTATCTTGTGGCAGTCTGGGTGGGGGGATCTAAGGGCTGAGTGGGAGATATTGGTTTTGGGACCAGCAATAAATTAGTGGGTTCCAAGACTCACTGAAGAAGCATGAGGGCATGCACTGGGAATCACAGCAGTAGTCAGCAAGTTGTCATCGCTGTGAAAATAGGATGATGGAAGACCTCCATTAAAGCCTGATCAGTCACCGGGATGACGGTGTTGAACGGGGAGAAGACGGGCAAAGCTGATGGAATTGCAGGGGAGAGTTCTAGTCCCACACAGCACAATCTCTGGCAAATTTGTAATGAGCCACTTAAACTGCACTCAAGTATGCATCCAGACATTCCAGGTTTCACATTCTGAAAAAGACATGCATGGGTCATAAGAATGACCCAAGTCATTTTCAAAATGTGTAATTTTGAGTAACTGATTTATTTGCAAGAGGATTCTCTCTTCAGAGAATCCAACAGGATACAATCCAGAGCTTACTGAAATCAGTTAGCTCTCTCCCTCTTCGGTCTACATTCTCTAGCACAAAATGGGTGATGTCAGTTTTTGCTTTCCTCACCTGGTGGCAATGCAATTTGACGGTATTCCTCTGGAACTTCTGCTTTATATAAGTTCAAGACCCTTTCCTCTTCTGCTGTGGCACGTGCCCTTGCCTGAATGATGTGTCTTTCTAGCATCTCTGCTTCTTTCAGCCGGTTGTTATATTCTGAGTGGACCTAATATACCAATTGGTGAAAAGAAATCAGTCAATGCATTTTTATTACTGTATTTGCCTGAAGCCAAGATTGGTTTCCCCCCAAAGTTTTTGATATTATAAACTGAGGGTAATCTTAAATTCAGTCTTCATCCTTTGGGGTAAATATAGGTATAACCTATATTTTTTTAAGGGGGTCATCTTAAATTCAGAATCATTTTCTATTTGGGTAAATACAGTACCTTCAGTCACTTATTGGCTGGATGGAGGCAACAGGCAGATAAACCTGTTTTGTCATTCATTTTGTAGAATTCTAAAATGCTTGCACAAGTATGCATCTAAGGAAGTCAAATCAAAATCAACCGTGTAGAAAAAAGGAGGACTGGGGTGAGGGGAGGGCGGTTGCACGGTATATCACAGAGGCTTATTAAATGATGCGAGAGTGGAAAGAGTGAGCAGAGAGACACTGTTCTCTCAGAACACTAATACTCAGGTACTTTCCCATTACAATAATCAGCAGCATACATGCAAACCAAACAAAAGGAGCTCCTCATAGGGTCTGTCACTAAGTCCACCACTGTCAGGATTCTAATGTTTTAGGCCAGCTCCTAGATCCAAATAAAATTTGTCAAAGCCTGGTGTAATGACATTTGCCCACTATTTTTCCTTCTTTCTCCTTCTGTTGTTTCCCTGTTGTGTATTTTTGATTGCAAGCTCCTTGAGAGCAGGGGCCTGCTTGTACATAGCAACTCTGTAGTGCCATGGTCCACAATGGAATTTTGCATGAACCACAATTAGATTTTTTGCTAGGTCAAGTCACAGCACTCAGTTAGCTCATCAGTTCTTCTTTATATGGTACTGAATTTAGCGTTTACCTTTTGCAACTCTTCCACAAACTTCTCGTGATGGGCATTATTTCCCCCGCGGGACTTGATCATATTTTCTACTGTATCTGCTCCTATAACCTCTGCAGTATACAAATTCTTAAAGACTTTTGTCAACAAATGAGAAATGTCCTATAAAGAAAGAAATTTTAGGGACAAGATGAGAATATACCAAGAGGATTCAAGCATGAGAGGGGTGGTACATATATATAAATGCAACTAAATAAAAGCTGAAATCACTAAAAGCCATCTCATCAAAGCATCAACAAAAGTGAACTTGAGTCAGGAGAACTAACATTAAACCTGAACCATATCGCAATGTGTATCGTAATTATCCATCTCTTGGAACAACTAGATTATAGCAATTTAGTTATAAACTGAGATTCAGTTAAAAGCATATACTTCCAGTGTAATGGAAGTAAAACATTGCTGGGCAGAATGAAGAATTTCTCCAAGCAGGAAAAAGGGCAGGCTGGGACCCATGCATTCAAGTTCTTCTGTATATTCACTTGCTTCTCTGATTTTCCATTCTGGCTACAGCCGCTCATGCTGCACTCAGAGCTGAAAGGGTACCTAAGTTTTAGGAATGGCTTTCTGCGGGGCACAGTATGTTTGAGCATTTTGGAATCTCGAAGGTTTAAGGGGATGCTAGCCTCTTTGAATCCTATCCAAAGCACCTGCACAGAACAGTGGTTAGTTTGTGATACCACAAGGTTTGGGTTTGTCATTCACTGACCCAAAAGCACCGGAAGTCCTTAACTCCAGGTTTTTGATGGCTGGCTGTGAAAGACAGAAGCAGTAGTGCAAGAAAACAATTCTTTACAGACTATTTTCTTCTTTGCTGGCTCGCAAAGGGCTCTTGTGAGACCTGTCAAGGGCACAGCAACCCTGCCAGAAAATCTTGAGAACCTCACCTATGGGTCTGGGACATAGGAAGCAGCCATCTACCAAGTCAGACCCTTGGTCCATCTAGCTCAGTATTGTCTGCACAGACTAGAAGTGGCTTCTGCAAGGTTGCAGACAGGAGTCTCTCTCAGCCCTATCTTGGAGATGCTGCCAGGGAGGGAACTTGGAGCCTTCTGCATGCAAGCATGTAGGTGCTCTTCCTATAGCGTCCCCATCCCCTAAGGGGAATATCTTACAGTGCTCACATGTAATTTCCCATTCAAATATTAACCAGGGCAGGCCCCTGATTAGCAAAGGTGACAATCCATGCTTCCTATGACAAGACCAGCTCTCCTCCCACATCTTGAGCACCCTCCAACATTTCAAATACAAAAATATGGACACGCTCTTGCTCTCATCTCTGGCTCCCTAAAACACATCTACCTGTGCTCCCTTGCTGAACGGCCTCCTAGACACCTGTGTGATCCATCAAATCCCTTCTCAAAACACACCTTATAATGGTCTTAGACCCCACATCCCACTGTACCCAAACCTAAGTACATATATCTGAATTTTTTTTTAAATCATATTCTTCCCCTGCTTATCATTTAGCAGGCAAGATGCCATGAAATACCAGTTGCAGGGGAGCAGCAGCAGGAGAGAGGGTATGCCTCAGCTCTTGCCTGTGGGCTTCTCAGGTGGGCTACTATGTGAAACAGAATGCTGGACTAGATAGGCCTTCGGCCTGATCCAGCCAGGCTGTTCTTATGTTTATCCTTGCCTCCCATTTTTCGTCTTGACCTCTGTTGTCTCCCTTTTGTCGAAGCTCCCAGGGTAGGGACCTGCCCTTTTACTCACTGTAAATCAACACACACATCGATAGCGCTATATAAATAACAATAAACTTGGAGCATCCCTATTCTCACATCAATAATCACTGTCTTAGCACACCACCCCCTCCACTATTGTACACTGCTGAAGGCAGTCTGTGTGCTCCAAACTGTATTCATTTAGTGCATTTACTCTGCAGCAGCCTGTCCTGCACTGCCTTCCCAAACACGGAGTGCTGGAAGGCAGACCAAACAGTTTATTTCCTGATTTGTTTCCTGACCCCGCTGACCCCTCCCCCTTTCCTGGCAACTTAAAAATGTTTAATAGGCTGCTTCATTCCCTGTGGATCCAGCTGTCCTTATTCCAAAACAGTTGCAATTCAAAAGACATTTGGCAACATTAATATCTGAATAGACAGTTATGGGGGGCAGGATTGGGGAATGGTCAGGAAGCAGTAACAATGTTTTTGGGTGTTCATCCCCACCCAGCCCCCGCGGCATATGCTCATAGAGTCAAGATGCATAAGAGGTGCCCCACAGCCAAATTGCAGAAGTCCAATGGGTGGCCTGGGAAAGGCACTCTACACATGCTCAGAGAACCAGGGAAGAGATTGTTGGGACTAGAACTGGGGAGGGAGGGTGTAGCTCAGGGTAAAGCATTTGCTTTGCATGCAGAAAGTCCCAAGTCCAGTCTCTGGTAGCATCTCCAGGTCGGGCTGGGAAAGACCCCTGCCTGCAACCTTGGAGAGCTGCTGCCAGCCAGGGTAGACAATCCTGAGCGAGGTGGGCCAAGGCTCTGACTCAAAAAAAACCCTACGAGGGTTCAAATCCCGCTCAGTCCCGCTTGGGGCTCATCACCTCTCTCCATCTAGCCTACCTCGCAGGGTTGTTGTGATAAGGGGCCAGGCAGGGCCACCAGCCTGAGCTCTGGAGAGCAAGGCTGGGGTTAAAATATAATTCTCCTGCGGCCAGTCGTATAGAATAGACAGAGGTGGCAGAGGCTGGAGAGCATGATGGAAACAAGGGCAGAGCCGCTGGGGGCGGGCCCGAGCTGCAGCGGGCAGGGCGGGCTATGGGGAGGGGGGGAGGGGGGACAGTTCGGCGGCCTTTCCTTCACCTGCGCTAGCTCCGAGGTGGGCCTGTGCCTGTACATGGAGGGCTCGGGGCTCTGACGGGCCATGATGCCCACGGCTTTCCCCTCGCTCGGCAGCATCTCTGCGGCGGCGGCCTCAAGCTCCCCGTTGCTAAGGGCCGCCGCCGCCGCTGACTCCGGAGCCTTAGCAACGGCCACTTCCGGCCGACTCCTCCTCCCTCCTCCTGGTGGGCGGGACGTCATCAGGCACTGCTTCACCCGCAGCTTGCGGCGCAGCCCTGTGACCGGCTGCTAAGTGAGCTGAGCTGAGCTTGCTGCTGCCCCTGCTTTTCGTTTTATGGTTGTGTGTGGATGCTTTCAAGCAGCTAGACGTTCTCAGACGTGGGCCCCCAGATGTTTAACTACAACTCCCATCGTCCCCCGCCACAATGGCCTTTGGTGGCTAAGGATGATGGGAGTTGTAGTCCAACCACTTCTGGTGCACAAGTTTGAGGATGTAGTTGGACTAGAACATAGGAAGCACAGGAAGATAGGAAGCTGCCATATACTGAGTCAGACCATTGGTGTATCTAGCTTAGCAGCTTCTCCAAGATTGCAAGCAGGAATTTCTCTCAGCCCTATCTTGGATATGCTGCCAGGGAAGGAACTTGGAGCCTAGATGCTCTTCCCAGAGCGGCTCCATCCTCTGAGGGGAATATCTTACAGTCCTCACATTTCTAGTCTCCCATTCATATGCAACCAGGGTGGATCCTGCTTAGCTATGGGGACAAGTCATGCTTGCTACTACAAGACCAGCTCTCCTCTCCTTTGGCAGCTAGGGATGATGGGAGCTGTAGTCCAACCACTTCTGGTGCAGAGGTTTGAGGATGTAGTTGGACTACAACTCCCATCATCCTCGCCACAATGGCCTCTGGCGGCTATGGGGTGATGGGAGCTGTAGTCCAACAACCACTTCTGGGTATAGAAATTCAAGGACCCCTGGCTGAGCTCAGCCCAACCCCAGCGCGTCTGAGATTTAGCAGGGGTTCCTATCTGTGGCTCCCCAGAAGGCCATTGTAGTGGGGGTGATGGGAGTTGTAGTCCAACAACATCTGAGGAACCAAGGTTGGGAATGGGAACCCCTGAATTATAGCACGAGTGGATAGCCAGGCCTGCTGCTTACAAGGTGGGAGCGGGATAAAAATAGGGTTGCCTGTCCAGGATTGGTCCAGCATCTCCAGGGGATATATTTATTTATTCAGTCAGAGTTTGGCATCAGTTAGAGTTGGCAACTCTGGATAAAAGTTGCCCTTAGCTTTCAGTGCATCGAGAGAGAGAATACATATTCACACACCTGTATGGAACAGAGCTGTGACTCCAGCCCCTGAAGTTACTCCTTCTAACCAAGTTAGGGGCTGCTCCGAAGATAATAATCTCTTAGGTGCCTGAGTCCCACTCCAGGCATGCCTGGAAAAGAGCAAACACTTGCACTAGGACTAGCTGAGAAATATTATAAAGACTTTCTCAGCTAGAGAGTGTCATCTGCGATCCCAGGTGATTCCCCCCCCCCGCATAAACACAATTCTTTTATATTATCATTTTATTTATTAAAAGAAGTTAGTATCCTGCTGCTCTGTCAAAAATGTGACATTCAAGGCAGGTGGTAAAAGGTATAGCACACGAATATGAATATGACAAATATTTATATACTGATTTTCAACAAAAGTTCCCAAAGCAGTTTAGATAGATAGATAGATAGATAGATAGATAGATAGATAGATAGATAGGCTCCCTGTCCCCAAAGGGCTCACAATCTAGATAAGACAGACACCAGCAGCAGCCACTGGAGGGATGCTGTGCTGGGGATGGGTAGGGCCAGTTGCTCTCCCCCTGCTCAATAAAGAGAATAACCACTTTAAAAAGGTGCCTCTTCACTCAGCAGGGGTATGAAACAATAATATAAAATAACCATGCCAAACCACACAATGAGAAATTAAATACACAGCCACATACACACACTCGCAAGTCATTCGTTGGTTGCAGAAGAGATGGAACACACACCCATAAATGTGGAGCAGAGCTCTTACTTCACCATAATTCAGTGGGGTGAGGGTGAGGGTGGGGGTGGGGGAAAGGTGGAAGGGTCCCCCTGACATGAGGTGTTATTCTTGAGCCGTAAAAGATGGGGTGATGGACAGTGTTCCCTCTAACAGGGATTCCCAGATGTTGTTGACTACAGCTCTCAGAATCCCCCAAGCAAAAGGGAGTTGTAGTCAACAACATCTGGAGATCCCTGTTAGAGGGAACACTAGTGATGGATCTAATCTCTATTAGGTACAGATTGTTCTATGTTACCTAATCCAAAAGAGCACCGTTTCCATATTTTCAAATGAATATGGAACTAAGTTCCTTAACCAAGTTTCTTATTCCAGCATCTAGAGCAGGGATGGGGAACCTTGGCACTCCAGCTGTTTTTGAACTACAACTCCCACCATCCCCAGCCACAATTGGCTGGGGATGGTAGGAGTTCAAAAACAGCTGGAGTGCCAAGGTTCCCCATCCCTAATCTAGAGCAAGGAAAGGCACCCTTTGGCCCTCCAAATGCTGCTGCCTCCAACTCCCCATCCACCACCCCCATTCACAGTTTATTTTGGCTGGGGATGCCAGCAGTTGTAGACAACAACAGCTTGAGTACCAAAGGTTAGTGATCCCTGATAGAGACTTCCTCTGAAACCTCAGATACATTGTTCCCTCTAACAGGGATTCCCAGATGTTATTGACTACAACTCCCAGAACCCTCAGCTGCAGTGGCTTTTGCTTAGGAATTCTGGGACTTGTAGTCAACAACATCTGGGAATCCCTGTTAAAGGGCTCAGGTATACCTTTTAGATTTCTCATCCAGCATGATTATTTTTTACTAAATTCCTTATTTTATGTAAGCTGGAAGTAAAATTTAGTTACAATTATCACTTGTGTTGTGACTCCATCTTCAGAGCCAGCTCTGTTGTCCCTTGGCCAACTTCCGCTAGATTCCCTTGCATGTGGGAGCTGAATTAAGGTTGCAGAGGGTTTTTTTTAAAGGTTGCAGAGTTGTTCTCTCTCATTCACTTGCATTTCCTAGAACCAGAAGGGGTGTGGGAGGAAATGAATCATCCTCAGAGCTGAGTGTTGTTGACTACACTGAAAAAACATGAAGGGTTAGGGGTCACCTCCATGAATTGCTTCTGAGCTTACAAATAATCCACCTCTCCTTCTCTACTGTTTTCTTCAGACAGGAAAGCAGGGTGGATGAAGAGACTAGTAGAGCAGCAATAGCTCCCAGGCCCAAAAGTGGCCTTTTAGCCCTGCAGCCCACTTTCTCTTGTCTGACCTGGATCTACTCCCCATCAGTTAAATTGGATGACCTGTTCAGACATGATGCTGTACCTGCGTTCAGGTGCCTGCATGCATGTACATGTTTTTGTGTGAATGACTGCATTCATTTTAAAAGGAAACCTGGGTACAGGCCCCCTGAAATGCAGGGCACAGTTAAACTGCTCTACATGAATTGAACAAAAAGTGTAAATAACTATACATGTGTACAGATCTGCACATATATACACCGTACTCAGCTTTTATGTGCATTGAGAATAAGAGGGCTCCTGAGTTCAAGTATGATGAGAGAGGGAGACTCACATCTCTCTCTCTCTCCCTCCCTCCCTCCCTCCCTCCCTGCCCTAATTTTAGACATCTCTAGTATAACTCCCTTTTCCCCTACATAGCCCCAAATATTTAGGAAAAAGCAAAACCAGATATCTAAAAGGGGACATGATAGAGTTTGATAACATTATACCCAGTCTGGAGAAGGTGGAGAGACAGACGTTTCTTCCTCTCCCGTATTAGAATTTGAGGGTCAGGCAGCAGATGACTGGGGTGCCAGTGGGGCAGTGGGCTGCCCTGCACCATCACCACGGGAGCAGCTCTTTGGGACTGATTTGATCCAACCCTTCCAAACTCTGCAAGGAACGCCTGTCCTCATCACACTCCTTGCAAAGCGTGCAAGATGCACAAGGAGGGAAGAGGAGGCTGCTGGCAAGCTTGCCTCCTCCCTGCTCCCTAGGCACTTTCGCCGCTTGCAAGGATTGGTTTCGAAAGGGGGTTGTCCCCACCAAGGGCCTGGGGTCAGATGTGAACTAACCAGCCAGTGCCTTGGCTAGTGCAGGGGTTCTCAAATTTGGGTCTCCAGATGCTGCTGGACTACAATCCCCATCACCCCCAGCCCCAATGGGGGTGATGGGAGTTGTAGTCCATCAACATCTGGGGACCCAAGTTTGAAAACCCTTGGGCTTGTGGCTTCTAACCAAAATAATGACTGTTGAGCCAGGCATGTAGCAATAGGGGGTGCTGGGGAGCTGGCATATGGGCCGCTGTGGCCTGGGAGGACCATGCCCTGCCCTGCCTTCCTTCCCACCCCTCAAAAACATGGCCCTCACCACCTGCTCATGCGCTGCCTGGCTGCCCATCCTGCCTCCAGTTGCCAGCCATAATGTGAAAGAATGACGTCCCTGCACTGACAGCTGCTCTTGCTGGGATGGGCCCACGCACAGGTGTGGTGATGTCATTAGACCACATCATGGCTGGCAAAGGAAGGCAGGATGGAGGCCATGAGTAGCAGGTGAGCAGGGGCCACAAAGGTAAGCAGCAGACGGGGCCTCCTCAGACCTTGCTGCAGCGGGGCCACATTCAAGGTCGCTGCCTGGTCATAGTCTAATTTACCTTTGGAATGCAACTGGTATTTACTGGTGAATGCACTGAATTCCCTCCCCATCCCCAAACACTCACACGGTATCTCTGAAGGCCCTGGCAACTGACTGAGTGGAAGAATCCAGGGGGAGACCAACGGCCGTCTTTGTCCTCTCAAAGGAATGTGACATTTCTGGATGTCCCAGGTAATTCCAAGCCAGAAGATGTTCCCTGTTCAGTGAAGTTCATACACGCCCATAAAAAGCAACTTTCTCAACACGGCTGTAAAGAAAATGAATAACTGTGGCAATGATCATCTCTTCCCTGCATCAAGAGATCAGGATTGTGCACTGCGGGAGGCGGGGAGAGGGAGAGAGGCAAAGGGCTGTTTTAGTCAATGAGACAACAAAGGAAAGGAAAGGAAAGGAAAGGAAAGGAAAGGAAAGGCTGTAGCAAGGCTGGTAGTGCTTTTGTGCAAAAATGTCTTTCAACCTTGAGTGCAATCAGTTTCATTATTCCATAAGGGATGTAACACTTAGCCTGTGCCTTTCCTCTGTGATAAGGATAATAAATCAGTTGATTGATAAATGAAACGAGAAATCTGAAAATGTCTCATTTCTGATCAATGAAAATGAGAAATCTGAATTATAAATGAAATGAGAATTAATTAATTAAAGCAGCTGACTATAGCTTCCATCATCCCTAGCCCCAAAGGCCATTGTTGCTGGGGATGATGGGAGTTGTAGTCCAACAACATCTGGGGAGCCAAGATTGGGAACAAACCCCAGGGTTAACCCATCACCCCACACTGTTTTTCAGATGAAAACTACCCTCCCCCAGCTGCTCTCAGCCTTAGTAGGGGAAGAAATACTATGCAACTATGTTTTTGCCCCCTACAGGGGCATTTGGTTTGGAGGACAATATTTATTGGGGAAATGGCACAGGGAAATGGTTAAAAGCACAAAACAAAACTCCCCCTCTGGTCTAGACTAGATTGCCCCCCAGTTGCTATTTGAATTTTTTTTTAAGAGACAAATGTGCATTCCTGAATCTCCATCCATCATCATCATCATCATCATCATCATCATCATCATCATCATCATCTCTAAAATCTAAAGAGTGCTGCATTCTCCTCTTTTGCCAAGCCTGGGTTGACTGCCTGCCCCCTCAGATCCCCATTCCCTTTCACCGAGCCTCTAAATTACAGAGTCTCAGAAGAACCACGGCTCTTCTTGTGTCATATTTATACTCTCAAGCCACTGAAGTTTGAGGTCTCTAATTAGAGTCCATCTATGGGTTTCATTTCTATTTCTGCCCCAGTTTGCCATCTTTCTGTTTTCTAGCAGGACCCTTCAGTGTGTAGCAGCTGCAGAACAGAAATTGAAGAGATGGTGGCTCACACTCAGAAAAGAATGACACTGCTAGCACAATAAAACAAATACGAATACGGCGAATATATATATATATATATATATATATATATATATATATACACATACATACACACATACACACACACACACACACACACACACACACATACACACCGCATTTCAACCAAAGTTCCCAAAGTGGTTTACATAGATATAAATAAATAAATAAAATGGCTCCCTGTCCCCAAAGGGCTCACAATCTAAAAAAGCAGGGGCGTAGCCACCATTGGGCAACCGGCTTCAAAGAACCCGGGGCGCCACCCCTCAAGGGCTGCACCTTGCAGCCCTGACACGCCCCTCGCATCTGACATCAGACACAGGCAGGGAGTTATTATTATTTATTATTATTTATTTATTAGATTTATATACTGCCCTTCCAAAATGGCTCAGGGCGGTTCACAACATGATAAAAACAATTAAAACAAATTAACAATTAAAATCAAACTATTAAAACACAATAAAACCAATAAAACAGCTAAAAGCCCTGAAAATCAGAGCAACAGTTTAAAACAGTTTAAAACAATTAATCATTTAAAACCCTGGAAGGCCAGGCCAAATAGGTAGGTTTTAAGGGCTTTCCTGAAGGACGGCAATGATCTCGAGTTACGAATTTCTGCCGGGAGTGCATTCCACAGCCCAGGAGCAGCTACAGAGAAGGCCTGCCTGTGAGTTGCCACCAGACGAACTGGTGGCAACTGGAGACGGACCTCCTCAGATGACCTTAACGTGCAGAGAGGATCATGTAAAAGCTCCCGAATAGGGCCCGAATAGGGTTAGCTCCCAGATAGGGTTAGCTCCCGAATAGGGCCACGCAGGGCGTCAAATGGCCAGTGCTGCCTTAAAGGCAGGGAGAGCCACTCCTGACAGCACTGCAAATGCAGCACTGCCCTAGATCTAACTCCCGAATGGGGCTGCCCAGCCCCGTTTGGTAGCTAGACCCCATCCCCATGTCTGACGTCAGACACGGGGGCGTGGCTAACCACCCGTGTCTGACATCAGATGTAGGGGACGGGGCGAGGGGGGCTCCATGGCAGCCAGACACAGGCCACCACCGGCCTCCCTCCTCTAGTATAAAAAAGAAACATAAGGTAGACACCAGCAACAGCCACTGGAGGGATGCTGTGCTGGGGATGGAGAGGGCCAGTTAAAGATGTGCACTCACAGGAAAATCACATCTGCTGCATGGATGCTCAAAGCTGCACAATCCCTTGTGCTCTCATTCCACTTGCACAAGTGTTCCACTTGCACAACAATGATTGTGGAACATGATGCAGACTGAGGGGAAGATTTCCAAGCAGGAAAGATGCCACAGGGTACACACCATCTTGCATGGGTGTATGGATTTACCTGAATTCAGAATGACCCCCCCACCAGCTCTTTCCTGTTAAATATAGAGGGGTCGTCTTGAATTCAGAAAGTCCCCTTTCTTTGGGGTAAATATAGGTAAAACTTATATTTAACCTCTATCCTTTCAGGCATTGTCTTAAATTCAGATTCGCCGCAAGCTCCCAGCATAGCTTATGGGAGTTGTAGTTCAACAACAGCTGGTGAGCCAAGGTTGCCTACCCCCCACTCCCCACACTAGTGCAACATCACCGCACTGGTGCAACATGTATGCACATGTACAGCATGAGTCGGAATATGAGCGACTATTTTTCCCAGCATGAGCATGCAGTGATGGAGGATGTTATACATTTCAAATTCCTGTCCGTCCTGCCACCATTATAGCACGTTTTCACATGTAGACACCATCAATGCGTCTGTTTCTTGTGACATAACAATCCACTCCCTCAATACTCAGATTTTGGATTTTTCAGTATTTAATGGGGAATTGGCAGATTCAGTTTCCAGTTAAGACAAAGAGCCTGCAAAAGAAGTAAAATTGACCAGCAGAGTTTGGTATGATGAGAATATAGGAGACTATATTCTCTGATAATTTAGCAGAGATTGGTATGATGACAATCATTATTTGATCGCTTATACACAATATATTCCAGTATAAATTCTAACCATTTACCACACCAGCTAGAAAGGAGAGAATTGGCCCATTTGTAGCTCGTCTACAGGGATCAACAAGCAAAAACTGAAACCTCAGATTTAAGTCTGAGCAAGCCAAATAGCTCCATCACGTGTGACAGTATCTTCTGCTACAACTTCCCACTAAACTTCAAACTGGCGGAGAGTTCAGTTAATAAGGGCTGTGGAGAAAATTGTGGATTGTCCAAAAATGGTGGTGGTGCTCCCAACAAAGAGAGTTTGCACTCAACAAAATTAAATGCAACTATGCAAGAAGATTGCCACGTTCCTAAAAAATTAGGACATACTTTATGCTGTCTGCATCTCTGTGCACACAGAGAGAGGCAAGCGTGTGTGTTAGGGAGAAGAGAGGAAGGGAGGGAGGCAGGCAGGAACTCCCTGAGAGTAGCAATCTACATATCAAAGGGATAGTGTCAGAGAGAGGAGGAATGAGCAATGTCTTGACCCCTCTAGCCCTCTGACTCACTAGTCTGCCCCCCTCTGTCACTGAGGCATGAGACAGTGCAAAGTCCTTTACTTCCAACACTTTTCACCAAAAAAAGGAAAGAAAAAGGAGCAGACATGCTTGCAAAGGATGTTCAGAAAAACCTATTTTGAAAGGCATGAAACAAGATAACTAATAATGGTTACATCTGTAGGGCTGGAGAGAATAGATAGAATCAGTGGTTCATTTATCTCTGCTCTGTCTATGCCTGCCCAGCCTTCTTTAGCTGACCACAGGGGCGTAACTACTATTAGGCAAGGGGAGGCAGCTGCCCGGGGGCCCCTACGCCTTGAGGCCCCTACGCCCCAGAGGCAAGTCACATGACTATATATTGTGGAGTGTGTGTGTGTGTGTATCAGGGAGGGGCCCATTTTAAAATTTTGTCTCTGGGCCAACTCCAGCCTTGTTACGCCCCTGGCTGACCATCGAGGGCCTGCTTTGACTGTTGCCCTTTGTGGCACTTCTGTGCATGGAATTTTTCCACTGCCCTGCGTCCTTTAAATATCTTTGAAAACATTAGCTGCCCAGCAAGTTGCAAAGACTCTCAGGATAGCAACAAAATGACAGGCTTGCGATGAACAGCTGGGCGGAGGCCAGGATTTTCAGCTGCCAGCAGGACGTCAGAAAGAGGAGGGCCCTCTTGCTGCAAAGCAGAGTTGCACATTTCGGCTCTGGCGCCTTGTCAAACCCCTTCTGGGCTCGGCAGCTCCAGCTGCAAAGGGAGAGAGAGAAGCCACGAGCGAGGTATCGGCACAAGCACTTTCCCAGGCTGCAGAAGAGGAAAGACAAAGGGCCTTCCCAAGCTGGACTAGCAGATTTATCCGGAGGGGTTACTGGCGTACAGAACTGCAGGGGGAAATAAATCCGAGTCACGTTGCAACATCTGGGCAGACATCTGCTCCAACTTCGAAGTGCTTTACGGTTGCTTTTCCTGTGCGCTTCTCAACAATGGAAGACAGTGGCAACTCCTTGGCCTGCAATGGTAAGTCCAGGTTTACGAATCTGTCTGTCTGTGCAGTGTAATTCTCCTTATAATGCACCCTAAATATATGCACGCGCGTGTGTACGGTTTCATGCAAAGTTTTGGATTCTGAGCAGCCACTGGGTTGAGGATTTCAGTTAGCACAGATCCCAAAGCTGGACTCTAGATGTTGTTGGACTACAGCTCCCATCATTCCCTGCTACAGTAGTCTGGGAGCTATAGCCTAACCACATCTGGGAACCCAAAATTGAGAATCCACGCTGAAAGGCATCATCTCATACTGTGTAGGAGATGGCAGTGGTAAACCCCTCCTGTTTTCTACCAAAGACAACCATGGGGCTCTGTGTTGACCAGGAGCATAACTTTAGTTTTACCTTTAATTTAAGTGATGCATCACCCACACAAGGTCAGTGGCTGTCTTTATTCCTCAGCCTTTTTCTTACAGAGTAGCATTGCTAAACCAATGAAATGTTTTATTTTCTGTACTGCTTCATTTTGTCCTTACACTTTGGGGAAGTGCTTCAAAGATAGTAGAACAGATTTTCCAATTGCACCTAATTTTATGCCATGTGGAAGAGGAATATTATGACAAGGAGTGTCTAATATTTGCTCTTATAAGCTGCTGTACTTATTTATATATTCTTATTTATTTATTTATTTAACATATTTGTATACTGCCCAAAACACAAGTCTCTGGATGGTTTACAACAAAACAATAAAAATAACAGGTAAAAAGGTTAAAACATTACAACCATTTTAAATTTAAAACAATGTTAAAACTATTAGAAATCATCAAACTTTTAAAACAGTATCTAATTTCCCTGGTACTAGAAAGTCTGGCTTTATTTGGGATCTGAACCACCATACTTTTGCAAATGTTGAGTTTTTCAAACTGGAGAGTACTAGAAAGTATTAGAAATTTTGTCTGTGATGACAAAATCATGCATCTTTAGGAAACCTGAATGTGAGAAAATGGTTGTAGAAAAATGAATATTTTTGAAGGGCATATTTAAAACATATTTTTATTTTTTAATTTTTTTTTTAAAGAAAGATATAACTGGGCATATCACCACATCACCAAGGAAAATGGCTCATGTGTTTGTCTTGGTAACTGCCATAAGGACCCTTGTTCAATTTAGGTAAAATATTGCTGGTATTTATTATTTATAGTGCCATCAGGATGACAAGTCTCTGCCCTGAGGGGTTTACAATCTAAAGTTACACAAAGGTGATGCTTAATATTTATGTAGTGCTTTTCTGAAGTGCTCTGAGAGCTTTCCACGTATAGTCTTAGTAATCCTCATGACAGTTTTGTCCTTGTATTGTTGATCAGTGAGGTGAGGCTGAGAAACTGTGGCTTCCCTAAGACACCTAGTGCAGGGGTTCTCATCACTGGGTCTGTGGATGTTATCAGACTACAATTTCCATCATCCCCTGTCACAAAGGGCATGTGGGGATCCAAAGTTGAGAACCCATGACCTAGTGAATTTGAAATGGGGGCATCCCATCACCGTTTGGTAAATATGACACTAGTTGTCAGTAAGTTTGTTAAGGTGTACTAGAAACACGCAAAGGTGTGATAAAAGAATATACCTACAGAAATCACAAACATTTGAACATGAATGGGGCATGTGACAGGGAGAAGACTTCACCACCATGCTTGGGGGGGAACAAAAAGCCAAAATGAAATGTAATAGCCAGCTAGCTCTCACTCAAAAAGTAAACAGACTGCAGCCATCTCAATGGACAGAAGATAAAAGATACGCTAAGTCAATATAAATAAAATATAATTTAAAAAACCACAACCCAATAGTGATGCCCTTCATTGGAACAAACTAGATTGCTGAAGAAGTGGGCAGGGTTCCGAGTTCCACAGAACTCTTTGGCTGAATCCCTATACACACTTATAAGGGAGGAAGCCACACTGAACCCTCTTCTGAGCAACATGCCTAGGATCACACTGGGGCCATTCACATGACCTAGTGTGGAGCAAACTCTCACACGATCCGTGCTGCTCCATACGGCGTGGAGCCGGGTGGATCATTCTGAGGCTGGGACTCGTGATCCAAGCCTCTGGGTATCCCACAGTGCTCTGTGTGCTGTGGGATACCATGTGAAAATGTGGTCCGTGCTCCCACCAAGCATAGGGTGATCATTGGGGGTGGGGGGGATGCAAGGTTTGCACAACAACCACCCCCTGCCCTCCCGCCTGTCCGGGCTCTCTGTCAGTGCAAGCTGCATGTTGCCCATGCTGACACACGATCCTGGGAGCTGGATTAAGGGCATGTTTGGTGCAGCAGGTAAATGACTTGACAAGCAAGCCAGAGGTTGCCCTGTTCGAATGCCCGCTGGTATGTTTCCCAGACTATGGTGAACACCTATATCGGGCAGCAGCGCTATAGGAAGATGCTGAAAGGCATCATCTCATACTGCGCGGGAGATGGCAATGGTCAACCCCTCCTTTATTCTACCAAAGACAACCACAGGGCTCTGTGGTCTCCAGGAGTCAACACCAGCTTGATGGCACACTTTACTTTTGTGCCCTGAATCTCAGCTAAGAGACGGGCTTCGGTCCTGGGTTTGGCACCATGGTATCACTGGGATCCATGTGACTCCCGGCAGTTCTCATCACAGACAGCCAGGGTTGGCTCCTTAATTCTAGGCTTCACTGCTTAATTCTAGGCTTGGCTGATTGTGAGAACAGCCTCAATATATTTTAAGAGCGCCTGCTGGAAGTGACATGGCAGACACATCTTTATCCTTGGTGTACAAACAATTTTATTTTGTTCTGCTCTCATCCCTGGTGAAACAGATCTTGCAGGTTTCACAACGATGCCCAAACCTACAAGACCGCTTTTACCAGGAACAAAAGCAAGCATGGGCTACAATGTCTTTCTGCTATTACTTTCCATACTCAGATGGATGGTAAGGCTGGAGTGGGCCCTGGGACAAAAACTGAAGATGGGGTCCAAGGCCCCCTGCCAAAGATACGCCTGATGCCTCCCACCCACCCCTGATCTTTGCTGTAACTGTAAGGACATGGTGAAAAACAAAATATCCTCAGCACGCCCTTTGTCTCGCTTCCACAAATAATATCACATACTCACCATGCACGCAGACACTTTAATGCCATGCACACACATACTCGCATACATGCATTTTTTAAAAAAATAAATACATATACAACAACATTTATATACTGCTTTCCAACAAAGGTTCCCAAAGTGGTTTAAATGGATAAATCAATAAATAAAATGGATCCCTGTCCCCAAAGGGCTCACAATCTAAAAAGAAACATAAGATAGACACCAGCAACAGTCACTGGAGGTACTGTGCTGGGAGTGGATAGGGCCAGTTACTCTCCCCCTGCTCAATAAAGAGAATCACCATATTAAAAAGGTGGTAAATATACCTCATTTTCAAGCTGAGATAAAATCTTCAGCTACCAGCATGCCAGTGAGTCAGAGAGGCAGAAGGGGGACGGCGAAGAATTAGGAACATACAAACATAGGATCTGCCATATACTGAGTCTGACCCTTGGTCCATCTAGCTCAGTATTGTCTTCACAGACTGGCAGCAGCTTCTCTGAGGTTGCAGGTAGGAATCTCTCTCAGCCCTGTCTTGGCAACGTACTGTATGCTTTGGTAGTTTGTTGGTTCAATAAAAAAATCTTGTCCTATAAAAAAAAATCTTGTCCTATCTTGGAGATGCTACCAGGGAGGGAACTTGAAACCTTCTGCTCTTCCCAGAACAGCTCCATCCCCTGAGGGGAATATCTTACAGTGCTCACACTTCTAGTCTCCCTTTCGTATGCAACCAGGGTGGACCCTGTTTAGCTAAGGGGACAAGTCATGCTTGATGCCACAAGACCAGCTCTCCTCCCAATTAGCTCTTGCCCAGCTGATGGGCTCCCTCCCTCAGGAGCCCAGAGACGTTTGTCCTCTTGTCTAGTTATAGCTGTGCCTCTGCTCAGAATGACCACTGTCTGTCTGCAGCTTAGTTTCAATAAGAATTCTTCTTGTGTGCACAAAACTGCAATTTTGTGCACACTGACCTGGAAGTGGGTTTCACTGAACATACTAGGATTTACTTCCAAGTAACATAGCTTGGATCCATCTACATGATGAGACCTTGCTCCTAAAACCAAGCTGCTTCTTTGATGCAGTTAAGCAGAATCCACTCAACATGCCCCTTACTATTGCCTCTAGTCCTTCTAGCATACACTTTCCCTGCTGTGTCTGACTGCCTTGTCTGAAACAGAAAAGTCTCCTGAATATTGGTGTAACCCAATATTGGTGTGTGACCTTCTGACTCAACACTTTCCTCTCGCACTTAAAGGGTCTCCTGAAGTAATTTGTTTTCATGCACTGCTTATCCAGAATAGGACACACTTTCCTGTAGTGGAGCGGGTGTGGGCTTCGGAGGAAAATCTGCTTGAACAGGCTTGACTGGAAATGATGAATCAACAGAAGGAATTTTTTTTAAGGGGAAAAAAAAAAAGCTTGAGCTAGAAATTCAGCAAAACTGATCAGCAGATAACTGGCCTGGTCAATGATCTTGGACAGCCAGAGGGGGAAGGGAAGTGTCTAGTGAAACATTTACCCAGGGGTTCTCAACCTTGGGTCCCGAAATGTTGTGGGACTACAACTCCCATCATTCCTGGTGTGGCTGGGATGATGGAAGGCCCAATGTCATCTGGCCAACTGATAGGGCAGTCCTCCTTATGACCATGAAATGGGCAGTTTCGGGGGCTGCACACACACTGCTGTTTCCTGATCGTAAAGTTGGAGGCAGAGAGCTTGATCATCTGTCATGGCCCAACTGGGCCGGACGATTTATCGGCCTACCCTCATTCAGAAGCTGGGGACGGATTCTGGGTAAGGAATGCTTTTCCGACACAGCTGAGGCTTGGCAGACAACCAAGCAAGTTCCCTGCTTCCATCACGGTTTTATCTAACACACAATCAGACAATGGAAGTGTGAGCAGCACCCGAAACTAGACAGGACTCAGCTCCTACCCAGTTTATGTGCCTCTCCCTGCCTCTGATAGGATGTTCCAGAGAGGGCAGGAGGGTGAGTGGTGCCCCTTCGATAAGTAGCTTCTCTACCCCATTGCTGGACCTCTGAAATGACTTGGACAGGCACTTTTCACATACTTAGGCTCTGTTCTGCAACATAACCCCCCACAAAATGCACTTTCATTGTTCTGTCCATCCCTCCCCAAAATATTTTTTTCTGCTGCTATCTCTACTGCCTCTATTGGTCTATATTCCAAACCACAAACTTCAACGATCTCCGATTGATGACGACTCAAATGACCACACACACCCGCTATTCCCTCCCTTCAACATATATCATTCAACTCTGCAGAGAGATCCTCCACTTATCAGGAAATCATTGCCGAACAATTAGCTCATATTGATGCCGCATCAGCTGACTATTTTTGATTAACAGCCAGCAATCAGCTTCATAAAGGAATGGTTGGAACAGGCTATTTATAGATGATGGGGGGGGGGGGGGAATGATCCAAACTGGATGGCTGCATCCATTACATGCGTGAGTGCACATTATTTATTCTTTTTATTTATTTATTTATTAACATTTTATATCCCTCTCTTCCTCCAAGGAGCCCAGAGATGTGTACTACATATTTAGGTTTCTCCTCACAACAACCCTGTGAAGTAGGTTAGGCTGAGAGAGAAGTGACTGACCCCAGAGACACCCAGCAGGTATCATGGCTGAATGGGGATTTGAACTCGGGTCTCCCTGGTCCTAGTCCAGAACTCTAACCACTACACCACACTGGCTCATATATTTATACTCCAGCTTTTCCATTTCAAAAAGTAACAGTCAGGGCAGTTTACATAAACAATAAAATCAGTTAACCATTATCTGAGTTGTTATTGTCCAACCCATTAGCATCATTCATATGGAGAGAGGTTTTTGGAGGAATTCAGATGGTTCCTTTACTAGCTGCAACTTTGCTGCTTTAAAAGTGAATGCTTTAGTCCACTGGGAATAGCAGCCAGTCAGCTTTTAGTCGAGGCTGGAACTGCCATTTGGTATTCAACCCTCTTTCTAAAACTAAAACAAACTGGAAAAATATCGGACAATGTTTGAAGCTACCTTGAAAATGCCACTTCAGAAACATTTAAGCTGGCAGGGGCCAAAACCCTAAAGAAAAAACAAAGTCTCATGTTGTCCATGTTTTCTGTATAAACAAATCCATATTTATGCTTAGAATATACACCCCTTTTGAACATTCAGAGCACTTCAAATTCATTAGGCTTGCTCAAACAACCATGGGGGGGGGGCGTGTAGAAGGGGAGGGTTGCCCCTGTCTCATGACTTGCAAATCACCAGTACCGGCAACGAGTGCTGGCGGGGGGGGGGGAGCGGTGAGAGGGGTAAGTGCACCCTCCCCCACCCTTAAGGCGGCACCCCCGGCCTCGAACTTCGAAACCCATCCCCCGGTGTTCGAACCTGTTCAGAGGCCTGTAAAAGGGCCTCCGAACAGGTTTGTGCACATCCCTATTGTCTACACCAGGCAAGCTCAACTTTGCCCCCCCCAGCTGTTTTTGGACTACAACTCCCATAATCCCTAGCCAGAGTGACCAATAGACAGGGATTGTGGGAGTTGTAGGCCAACATCTGCAGGAGGGCCGAAGTTGAGCAGGGCTGGTCTACACAGACTGGCAGCGGCTTCTCCAGGGTTGCAGGCAGGAGTCTCTCTCAGCCCTGTCTTGGAGATGCTGCCAGGGAGGGAACTTGGAACCTTCTGCCTGCAAGCAGGCAGGTGCTCTTCCCAAAGCGGCCCCATCCCCTGAGGGAAATATCTCACAGTGCTCACACATGTAGTGATATATATTACTTAGCAAATTCATGCTTGCTACCACAAGACCGGCTCTCCTCCCTTAACTCAGACTCCACCTGTCTCTGCCTGTCTCGCCAAATGCTGATCATATGCAGAAGTTCTCGCTTTCAGCAGCATCAGTAACGTAGCCTCCTCCCTGAGTCATCCTCCCGGAGTTGCCTGTCTGAGGCCTCCTCCTTCTGGCCTAGTCTGCCATGTGCGAAGTTCTCCAGGAAAACGATTCTTCTGCGTCATCTCCCAGGATTGCTGGTTATTATCCTATTAACCAATTGCCCATCATTATGGCAGGCTGTATGTGGCCTTCTGTTGCAGCTGGTCCCTGTGGCACTGCAAAAGGTCGCACAATAGGGAAGACCGAAGAGAGTCTTAATTTAAACTTTCCCAGTATTTTAATTACTGTATTCATAAAGAGCTAACTGGTCCCTGTGAAAAATCCAAATATCGTCCATTTCAGCCTTCAGCAGCACCCCTGCAAGGCACACACCCCCTCTCCCCACAAAGCATGGCACCCTGCTTGTGGCAAACTTGGGTGGCATCCCCCCCCCCAAGTATGGTGGGACCGCTGTATGGACCTCCAAAGTGTGGCAAGTTGTTCATATCTTCTGTCTTTTATTGTGTGTTTTTCATTTCTGTAACGCTCCATGAATTCACTTGATGCCAGATGGCAGGATAATGCACCTTGGCTGATATCCAGACTCTAAAGGACTACTTAATTTCAATAGGACTTCTCCTTGTAAATTCACTCAGGATGCCAGCCCTTTTATTTATTTATTTCTTCATTTATATCCTGCTCTTCCTCCGAGGAGCCCAGAGTACATGGTTATGTTTACCCTCACAACAACCCTGTGAGGCAGGCTAGGCTGAGAGAGAAGTGACTGGCCCAGAGTCAGGCAGTGAGTTTCATGGCTGAAGGGGGATTTGAACCTGGGTCTCCCTGGTCCTAGTCCAACATTCTAACCACTACACCATGCTGGCATTAGAGAGAGAGAGAGAGAGAGAGAGAGAGAGATGCTGGCACCCTGTTTCATTGGAGGGGTTGCACCCCCCTGAAACTGGTCCTGATAAAGAGTACTGCCCTTTTCTGTTGATACAAGGCAATTATGGTGTGAAAAAAGTCTGGTGTAGTGGTTAGAGTGTTGGACTACAACCAGGGAGACCTGAGTTCAAGTCCTGTTCAGCAGTGAAACTCACTGGGTGACTCTGCGCCTGACACTTCTCTCTTAGCCTAATCTGCCTCACAGGGTAGTTGTGAGGAGAAACATAAACCACATACAACCATGTTTCTTTTTAAAAAACAAACAAAAGTTTATTATTATTACAGAGGGGGGGAAAGGAAATCCATCTCTTGAAATCAAAACATACAAAGTTTGTATACCAGAAATCAATTACCAGAATAAAGTAAATAGAAAAAAAGAATCACACATACACACACACACACACACACACACACACACACACACACAGAGGTAACTTCCACTGACTGGACTAAATCGTAACAATCAAGGAACCAAAAATCACAAATCAAAACCAGATCTCGGAAATAAGCAATGACCTTGTTGAATATTATATTTTATAAAAGGTTCCCAATTCAATAAAAAGGATTCTGAAGAAGAATTATTCACATAAACCAAAACTTTAGAAACATAAGGATAATCCCATAATTTAATAAACCAATCAGCTAAGGAGGGAATTATGGAGGGACGCCAATTAGCAGCATAAAGAATCCTAGCTGCCATGATCATATATAAAGACAATTCAGTATACTTCGCAGGAATATGAGGTTTTGTCATACTTAAAAGAAAAGTTTCTGGTAAAAAAGGAAATTTGATACATAAAATTTGCTCCATTCTACAATGTATTTGCTTCCAAAATGATTGATCAGTATTGCATGTCCACCACATATGAAAATATGTCCCTATTTGATGGTTACATTTCCAAAATCCTTTTGGAAAACTTCTATCGGTTTTATGTATAGTCATGGGGGTTATATACCACCGAAAAAAGCATTTTATACCAGTTCTCCTTCAAATTATTACTAAGGGTAAATTTTATATTTTTCTTCCATTGATATTCCCAGTCACTAATATCAATTGTTTTGTTTATATTCTGCATCCATCTAATCATACACATCTTTATTTGTTCTGTTTCAGTATCATATTTCAATAACAGCTTGTAAACCATACCAAGCAAATGATGAGGGTTTAACCATGTTACATTTATATCCAGCTCCTCAGAGGAAGAGTGGGATGTAAATGCAACAAATAAAGTAAATAATAAAAATATTTTGCTGTTGTAAATCTTCACAGCATTTAACACCATTCCATCTCTCGCCATTGTTTGCTATGAAATAAAATGTCCCCCTTTGTAACCTGCTTCTCCTTCAGGGACAGCAGCCTAAGCTCATTTGACCTAGATTCATGGCCTTGCCTTTCTTATCTTCTGGTTTCTGTTTTGCTTTCCTTCGTTTTTTTACCCTTTTCTGAGAATGTGTTCTTCTCTTTTTTGCTCTGTCCCACCATGAATCCATTTTCCACTTCTTTCCTTGTAGGGCTGCAGATTTAAATCCATTAATTGGAGTTTTGAATTATTATTTACACACTGCCATTGATGTGCCAATGCCGCACACTTAACAGAATGACACAGGCAAAAACAGGAAGGTTCCTGCCCCAAGGGACATACAATCTAAAACAAACAATGGGGAATCCAGCAGAGGGAGGGAGGGAGAGACCAGGATGGTAAATGTGGACAAATGCTATTACACATAGCTGCAAATGAGGATTAAAGGGATAAGTCAAAGGCCACACAGAGAAAGTGGGTTTGAGGAGGGATTTGAAGGAAGAGAGAGAGGTGGCATCACTTCCACGTTTGGGGTGGAAGATTCATGCAGAAGGAGCAGCAAATGAGACAGGGAGCAGGAGACCTGTGGTCAACTGAGGGTGGCAGAGCTAAATATGAAAATGAATATGATGAATATTTATATACTGTACTGCTTTTCAACAAAAGTTCCCAAAGTGGTTTAGGTAAAGTCGTGCCGTTGAGTCAGTGTCGACCACTGGTGACCACTGGCGCCCACAGAGCCCTGTGGTTTTCTTTGGCAGAATACAGGAGGGGTTTACCATTGCCTCCTCCCGCGCAGTATGAGATGATGCCTTTCAGCACCTTCTTATATCGCTGCTGCCCAATATAGGTGTTTCCCTTAGTCTGGGAAACATACCAGCGGGGATTCAAACCGGCAACCTCTGGCTTGCTAGTCAAGTCATTTCCCTGCGTTAGGTGGTGTCCAAAGTGGTTTACATAGATATAAATAAATAAGTAAAATGGCTTCCTATCCCCAAAGGGCTCACAGTCTAAAAAAAAAAAAGAAGAAGAAGTAAGCTAGATACCAGCCACAGCCACTGGAGGGATGCTGTTGGGTATGGATAGGGCCAGTTGCTCTCCCCCTGCTCAATAAAGAGAATCTCCCCTTTAAATAGGTGCCTCTTTGCTCAGTTATCAGGGGATTGCAAAGAAGCAAAGGAGAGGAGAGCTGGTCTTGTGGTAGCACGCATGACTTGTTCCCTTAGCTAAGCAGGGTCCACCCTGGTTGCATATGAAAGGGAGACTAGAAGTGTGAGCACTGTAAGATATTCCCCTCAGGGGATGAAGCCACTCTGAGAAGAGCAGAAGGTTTCAAGTTCCCTCCCTGGCTTCTTCAAGATAGGGCTGAAAGAGATTCCTGCCTGCAACCTTGGAGAAGCCGCTGCCAGTCTGTGAAGACAATACTGAGCTAGATAGACCAACGGTCTGACTCAGTATATGGCAGCTTCCTATGTTCCTATGTTCCTATGTCACAGACAGGGATGTAATCAGGGTTGGCCAGTCCACTAGGTAGACATAGGCAGTCACCCAGGGCACCATTTACTGGGGGGACGGGATGCTGCCCCCCACCCATCTGAGTAAATTAATCACGTTTTGGTGTGCATGGGCATTGGGCAGGCTCCAAGCTCTTCAACCACTGTACCCCCAACCCCCCCAATGGGCGAGGCATTTGCTGGTCATCTGCGCAGGCTGGTCGTTCAGTCGGGCGCATGAGCAGCCTGCGTGGCTCAAGTTAAAACCCGAGTTCTGCACTCTTTGGCTGGTGGGAGGCACCGAAGTCAGACTTTGCCTAAGGCTCCAACAACCCTCGGGCTGGCCCTGGATGGAGTGAGAATGAGAAACGTGTGTAAGCAGATACAGTAGGGCCAGGCAACAGAGCTGTGGAGAACTTAGAATATAAGGACAAGGAGTTTGTGAAAGGTACTGATAGGGATGCAAAGCCAGCAGAGGGATCTAGCATAAGGTGGCAGGAAGGAGAAAACCAAGATATGGTGTGTGCTGAGCTACTTGGAGGATGCATGGTGATAACAATGTGATAAATCGGTAGCTACAGGGCTGGTTTGGAAGATCTCATCCACTGAGCCCACCCACCATGTAATGAGGGGCGTGAATGCACCTATCTTGCCCCTCCCCAGTGTGCTGTTCTGCTCTGCATAATCATGTGGCAGGATGGAACATCTGAACTGACCCTCACATACGATTTAAATACCACTTTAAAGGAGTATTTAAAATGCACAACGAGTCGTGGTTTGGATGTTCCACCCTCCACGTGATTATGCAGTGGTGGGATTGTGTGGCAGGCGGTCAGGACATGTGCTGACAGATGGTGGTGATGTGCCTAAATACACTTTTCTGGGTCCTTTTATTAAGAATAACCAGACACAGGAGAAACTTTTCCAAGGCTTTTATTTAGCACCGCTGCAGTCAGAGCTGGTGCCAACTGGTTCATACCTTGTTGGGACCCTGAATTACAATTTCAATAGGTCTTTATACCTTAGGATAGTGCTTACACAGCTCGAATAAACATCTGTCACACAACAATGAGAAAACAGGATATGCCTTATCAACATGAACCACAGACTTCTGTTTCCTAACTTAAGACATCACTTTATCTTTAAAATGGCTCTAACTTCCACTAAAGTAAACACATTAGCTAAGCACTTACACCATTTTCACCTTTTGTGGATTCAAATACACCAGTGGGGCTGGCAAAGGGTAACATCCAGTGTGCCCTCTAATTTTTTGTCCATCTTTACACAGAATAAGTTTTGTTCTGGGTGGCAGTATCAAGGCAGTGTGTGCACATGTGCATTCAGAATGGGGCCTTCCTAATTCAATCTGAGCGGAATCTAAAGAACTTCTGTGCACGCGCGCATGTGCACGCCTTAGAGGGAACATTGGTATCATCTGAACCAACCCATAGTGCTTCAGAATGCTCAGGGTGTTCCAGATATTTATCTACATATTGATTATTTGTGTCTATTTATAAAATAAATAAATATTTAGTTTAGGGCAGAGCTAAGTAGACACAATCCCTCTTCAGACATCATGTTGTATGTTCAGGTGTCTGTACACATGTACATGTTTCCGTGTGAATGACTGAACCTGCGTACATTTTAAAAATTAACCTGGGCACAGGCCCCCTGAAATGCAGGATGTAGAAAAGAAGTATACTGCTGTACATGTGTTCAAACTAGCATGTGTACAACTGTAAATGCATACAGATTTGTACATCCCTACACAAAAACCCTATTTACATGTTATGTTCCATGCATGTACAATCTGTATACCATGTATGCATGCATTTATTTTAGTAGTCAGATTTGGCTATTTGCCCTCAATATGGCAAGGAAATAGCCGTGCAAGAAATAACTGCTTTGGAGAGTGTGTGGATTTTTGACCGGAAAATGGCACGAGGGGAATGAATTAACCTCCCCTTCCCACCATGCTGTCTTCCCAATCAAGACAGATGTTCCCAACAGACAATTTTAAGGAAAGAAGACTCTCTTGGTGGTTTGGAGCACACCTCTGTAGCACATCCATGTCTGGTTTGACCATAGACAGTGTTCTTCTCTCTCTCTCTCTCTCTCTCTCTCTCTCTCTCTCTCTCTCTCAGCGTTTCTGAGGTGGTGTTTCCTGTTTGCTTTTGTTTTTATCGATGGTTTATTTGCATTTTAAACAAATTTGTTGTGAGCAGCCCCTTAAGTTGAAAGTATTATTTAAGTATTTTAAATAAGGGAGACAAAACTAGACAAACCCTCATAATCTGTGTCATAATAATCTGTGTGGGAAAGGTGCAGATATAACTGAGGTAGATCTTGCTTGCTGATCCTTACTGCTTCCACAAGGTGGAACTTGTTGTTTATGATATAAGTCCAGTGGAAGACAATGGTATTCCACATAGATCACATCACCAACTTGGGATATGGTTTTCTACAGAATTATCTCTGATTACTCCCCACAGTATGGTGGACGGAACTAAGTAGACATAAATCCTCTTCAGACATTACATCGTACATTCTGGCGTCCATACACACTTGTACATGTTTCTGTGTGAAAGACTGTAGCTAGATTTCCCCCCAAAATGAACCAAGATTCAGGCCTCCTGAAATGCAGGATATAGAAATAAGTGCGCTGCCGTACATGTGTTCAACATAATGTAAGAATAACTGCACATGTGTACAGCTGTGTAAATGCATACGTAACAGTCCTTTTTGTGTATTCTGCTCAGCGCACATACAATCTGTACACAGTGTGCACATGTACCGATCTAAATGCATGTGCAGCTATGCACACATTATGTTGAATGCATGTACAGCAGTACCTATCTGTGCCTACATTTGAGACAGAGTGTTCTCAGGGTGACTTTAAAAAGGAACACATGTACAGTCATTCACACAAAAACATCTGCATGTGTACAGACACCTGAATACACATACAACATAATAAGGCTATTCACATGAGCAGCCTAACCCAGGCTAGGGCAACCCAGCCTGGTTTAGGCTGTTCGCGTGCAGCGTCGGGATCGCTCCCAATCCTGGTGCTGCCGTGCTGCCGTGCTGCCTAACCCTACTTTTCATCCCGGCCTTCAGCCAGGGTTAAGGGCACAAGCACTGCCATAACCGCAGCGCTGTCGTCATGCACATGCTCGGGCTGCATGCAGCTGAGCATACACAGAGTTGGGTGCCTAGATTGCCCGACTCCTGGGGAATTCCTCCATTGCACCACACTCGTCGCGTGGTGCATTGTGGGATATCCGGAGGCCAGTCCCGGCCTCTGGAGATCTACACTGCTCCAAGCAGTGCAGATTGTGTGCAAGTGTGATCTGCGCATCCCACCAGTGAGGAAGGATAATCAGCGGAGGGGGGTGGGAGGTAAATTCGGCCTAGCCTTCCCCCTGCCTATCTGCCTGGTGGTCGTGTACACAGCCTTAATGTCTGAATAAGATTTTGTACTACAGTACATTGAACATAATGTATGACTAGGGCTACAACCACTAGTGAGGATAGAAAAAAATTGCCCAAGGAACTTGATTCAGGTATATTAAATTACCAACACATGTCAGTAGTTGTAGTAGGCTTTTAAAAACCATTTTAAATGTCACAGCTTCACTCCCAAGAATCCATTCCCAAGATTCTTTGGTTTCCCCCAAAGAATCCTGGGAGTTGTTGTTTGGTGCGCTGAGGATGCTGAGACTTTCTCCATTGATCTTTAGCCTCTCTCAAAAAACTGCAGTTCCCAGAGTTCCCTTGGGGGAAGGAGTAACGGCTAAACTGGTTCTAGTCTGTAATGCAGAAAAGCACTCACTCGAGTTGTGTTGTAACAGGAGAAGGAGGAGTCAGCAACACATCTGGCTCTAAGATTATCTTGGGGAACTTAAACGGACGGGAGAGTGCCTCAGTGTATCTGCATACTTAATGTAATTAACATATTTTGCATTAATTGTAAGAATGGAGTACGCAGGGAGTGCATGACAGATAGGTGCATTGCACAACTTCTGAGATGCTATTTGTACAGTAAGTAGCTTTACAAGTATGACCGGCTGTGTTCCTTAGTAGTTTGGAATGTTTAAAATCTCATGACAGCCTGTCTGAATCATGAAATTGACTTTATGGGACTTGGCAGCATCACAAGATTGGGGCAGAATCCATCCTCTCCAGGAGGGCTCAGCAATATGTCCAGCCATTATATGGAATGAGCGGTCCATCAAATATAGGACCCCCCTCAAATATAGGATGTAGATTTATTTATTTATTTATCACATTTTTATACCGCCCAAAACACAAGTTCTTGGGGCGGTTTACAAGACAATAAAAACCAATAAAAAGATTAACACATTAAAATCTAAAATGTTAAAACTATTAAAACACAGTTAAAACAATGTCTAATTAAGAGCCTGGGTGAACAAATGCATCTTGACTGCCTTTTTAAAAGTTGTAAGAGATGGGGAGGCTCTGATTTCAGCAGGAAGTGTGTTCCAAAGCCTCAGGGCAGCAGCGGAGAAGGCCCATCCCTGAGTAGCCACCAGAGAGCTGGTGGCAACTGCTGACAAACCTCTCCAGATGATCTCAATGGGTGGTGTGGTTCACAGTAAAGAAGGTGTTATCTTCTGCTTAATAAACATAAGGTGTGAATAACTGAATGTGGATACAGATAAACAACCAACAGATCAACACAGATGGTACATGTGAACAACATAATGTTTGAATTCTCCTTTAGTTAAGCCTTATTCAGACATTATGTTGTACGTACATACGGGTGTCTGTACATGTGCACATACTTTTGTGTGAATGACTGTACACATGTTCATTTTAAAAGTGAACTTGGATACAGGTCCCCTCAAATGCAGGATACACTTAGGAAGTGTATCACATTTTAGACAGGTGTATATCAATTTGGGATCTGGTACATGTGCCCTTTGTGATGTGAAGGTGGCGAAAACGTTGCTCACTCCATGGCAAAAAGGACTGCACCTCAGGGGTTCTCAACCTTGGATCCCCAAATGTGATTGGACTACAACTCCCATTATCCCCAGCCACAATGGCACAGGTTGGGAACCCTTGGGGTGCCCACACCTATACTCAGCAGATAATAGGCTGGAGATCTGTGCTCAAAGGTGCACATGTTTGTTTGTTTTTAAAAAGGAGAATGGGATGATTGCATCAGAAGCAAGACCTTTCTTCATTCTGTTAATGAAGTTGTTCATTTAGTCACTGAAAGGGCAGATCCACTGACTTAGAAGTTATGCACCTGAGCAAAGTTCCCAAATGAGATGATTTAGCCTGAGTATGCCCCCAAGGTACCCAGGCGACATTTTATTCAGTCATTGCATAAGTGTGCATGTGCTACATCATATGATCAACATGTAACATGGACTGTCACCAGAAAGAACTCTGAGACATCGAAGCGCCTTATGTCATTCCTCCACATTCCAGTCCAGACCGAATCATAATTGGCAGTGCACTAAACATTCTCCAGTTGCCTAGAGGTAGGACTACCTTCCACCAATTCCCCACACATCACCCAGTAAACTCTGGCTCAGTTGCCTAATTTTCCAGAGAAATCATTTGTTACTAATAAAGCACCTAAGATTTCTAGGGGCTGTATAAGCATTAAGAACATAGGCCCAGTGCCTATACTTTGTATAAGACTGAGTCAGTAGCGAGGCTCTATGGTTGCTATGCAATAAATCAGGGGTTCCTAACCTTTTTAAAAACACGTGTACCCCTTCAGTCACAAACCTTCAGCTCAGGTACCAGAGAGAGAGAGAGAGAGAGGGAGAGAGGGAGAGAACACACACATTTAGATACTACAGTACACTTATAAGACAGGCCCCTTCAGGCTTCAGTCACTGGCTTATATCCAGACTAAGTTACTCATGAGTACCCCCATTGAAATAAACTGTTTGAAGTTACTCCCATGTGAAATAAATTTGTCCCATTGATTTCAATAAAACTGCTTATAAGCTGTGCAGCTGTAGTGTGGGGAGGCAGGAGTGCTCTGAGTACCCGCTGGTTGCCTTTCACTAGGGATAGGAACCTTAGAATGTAATGCAACCATTCTGTGACATCAGAGAAGCTCAGCCAATGACATGTGATAACCAGAGGTCTGGGGCGTAGCAAGGTTGGAGTGGGCCCAGAGACAAGATTTTAAAATGCCCGCCCTCACTGAAGCTCAGCTCATGAAATAAAGAAATCTTAAATGAGGCTGAATAATGGTAACAAAAAGCAGAGCTATCTATCTATCTATCTATCTATCTATCTATCTATCTATCTATCTATCTATCTATCTATGTGCCACAATAGAACATCATCCTAAATTATTTTTTAAAAGGTTTTGTAAATTGTGGACGATGCAAGTCATTTAATGGTACTAGAGAAAGACATGCTGTTCTGGTAGCTCCAGGTCTTAACACTCACATCAATTTTGGAGGATGAATACAACTGAAGGAAGCCCGGGCGGGTGTGCAGCTGGGGGAGTCAGTCATGTGACTTGCCTCTGCCCCCCCCCAGGCAGTGGGCCCCCAGACAACTGTCTCCCCTTGCCCTATTATATTTACGCCCCTGCCAGAGGTTTCCAACCAAGACCCACTTTCCAGCTCAAAATTAGATCTACTTTCCTGCCCCAAATTAGAAATCCGTCATCACACACAGGCAAAAGAGGACGGAGTGTAGGGGAAGGTGTTTAAAACAAATAATGAGCTCTCTTCCCGTGCCATGTGACACGCAAGGCAATTAAGTTTTCATCACTGGGGAACTTTGTTCCTCCTCCTCTCCCATCCAGCGATTGGAGGAGCACGAGTGCAGTGCAGTTTCTCTTCCAGAATCTCTACTGCATCCACCAGTTCCTGCTGCTGGGGCAAGAGAACCGTGATTGCCAAACGTCACACAGCCGTACCTTTGAAGCCGAGCCTCCTCCTTCCTCTTCCTCCCTCTTGCCTTGCCGGTTCTCTGACAGCCTTTGACTCCACTGTTTGGCAACAAAGACTGTGTGGAATTCTGGGGTGGCCATGCAGCCGGCAGAGAATGCCTGATGCCCGTCCCTGTTTTGCTGCCTTTCCCGAAGGGCCATGCAGTGTCTCAGAAGGCAGCCCAAGCTCAGCAAATCCCAGGAAGACCTGTTGCTGGAAGAGAGCCGGAGAGTAGCCGCTCTGAATGGGAAGCGACTGGGTAAGGGCTGATGCCAGCCACTTTCCTCCATGGGTCTGTTCTGATGGGCAACTCTTTCCTTGGGCAGTGACAGATCTTTTGATCCCCCCACCCCCCCCCACTCACCTTCAAGCAAACCAAACGGTCTCTTGAGGTCTCTGGTATTTCCTCCCTCCTCCCCCCCCCACTGCTACTGAGTACCTGTGCCAGTTTAGCTGGCTTTTGGCAGAAGTGGTAGATGTTTGGGGCAAAATGATCAGCGCTTAAATGGCTTTCCCCCTTTGGAGTTGTCTTTTTTTTTTTTAAGTTACAAAGGCCAGGACATGTAAGAGGGCATTTGAAAGAAACACTGTGATTTGTTTCCTGCAGTCTATAGGATTCTATTTATTGCAATTTCTTGACTATTGTTGGAATCACCAGGAAACCAAACGTAATGCTGTTAAGTACTAGATTGCGAAAAGACTCTTGTTTCCTTGAGTTCACTGGGTGCAGGGTGCTCTTGTGAGAGATTGTTGCTTCCCAGAATTGTAAAGTGTGCCGTCAAGTCGATTTCGACTCCTGGTGCTCACAGAGCCCTGTGGTTTTCTTTGGTAGAATACAGTAGGAGTTTATCATTGCCTCTTCCTGTCCAGTATGAGATGATGCCTTTCAGCATCTTCCTATATTGCTACTGCCCAATATAGCTGTTTCCTATAGTCTGGGAAACATACCAGCGGGGATTCGAACCGGCAACCTCTGGCTTGCTAAAGTAAAGTGTGCTGTCGAGTTGGTGTCAATTCCTGGCACCCACAGAGCCCTGTGGTTTTCTTTAGTAGAATACAGGAGGGGTTTACCATTGCTTCACCCACACAATATGAGATGATGCCTTTCAGCATCTTCCTATATCACTGCTGCCTGATATAGTACCAGTGGCGATTCGAAGCGGTAACCTTCTGCTTGTTAGTCAAGCATTTCCCCACTGTGCCACTTAAGGTGTAATCCTACCTATATCTAGACTTTTGATGACCTACTCGGTGGTGGTACAGATGGTGACGAACAAGAGAGTCTGCCTTGTATTTCTTTTTAGATTGTGAGCCCTTTGAGGGACAGGGAACCACCACCTTCAGTGACAACCTCCTCCTCCAACCCCTCCTCCTGCTCCTCTGTAAACTGCTTTGATACTGTTTCCCATTGAAAAGTGATATAGAAATAATAGTAGTATAAGATTTCTCAGCCTCCATTGAATCTGCTCATTGTCGTCTGGTGGAGCTTTTCTGAGCAGTGAGAAATCTCCTGCATCTCAAGATAATTGGTTAGGAATTGTGGTAGCCCACTGTCGCCTGTTTGCTCAGCGTTTGGTAGATAAAATATTTTTGCATCCGCTGCAACTGCAGGTTAAATATAGTCCAGGGGCAGGATGTTGATGTGGCTCCTCTTATCACAGCTGGTTGTGTTTTTGTGCAGAGACTGACGAGATGGTTAGAGAAATCTGGCCTGCCACACCCCCACGTGCCCTCAGCCCTCCCTCTTGGTAGCTTCTAAACCCGAGTAGCCACCTGCTTTCATAAAATAGTCTGGGCTCCTTGTTTAAGCGTGGGAGAGGTCCCTGCCACTTTGAAGGACGCAATGGTGAGGCCCAGACTGAAAACTGCTGCTTGTCTCTATGGACACCATAGATTTAATTGCAAATTTAAAACTTCACATGAGATAAGACCTGAGTTAGAAAGAGCACGAACTCCTCACTTTGCTAGTAGTTTTTGCTTGAGAATGGACACACTGATGCCTGGTCACATCCTGGATTTCTCCATGATTTTTATGGGCTGTTTCTGGGAAATGCTAACAGGATTTTCTTGCCCCAGACCACTATATGTAGATTGCATCCCTACCCACCCCCGCCCCAGTTCATTGGCAACTTGCAGTGGGCTGCTGCCCCTCCACAGCACTTTCCACCCCCCAGCCCAGATTTCCTGCTGCCCATCCCCTCCTCCTTCCTGGCACAACATCCTCTTCTTTCACTCCAGCCTCCTGGGCTCTTTCCAGATTAATCCTTACCACAATGTCACTACAGATCCGCAAAGTGTGCCTCCGTACTTCCTGTGTTGTGACACCGCAGTCCCTGCACTGACAGCAAGGTGCGGTTCACATTTCCTATGCCTTCTTTCGGATTTTATTGCCATGTTACAGTCCTATAACGCCGCATGTGCTGTGCAAATAAATAGCTGTATTTGCCCACCGTGGAGTTTTCACAAGACCGCTCCCCCTGCTGGTGGCTTTGTGCAACAGCCTTTATTTACGGTTTCAATGCGCTCTGCCCAATGCCGAAGCACTTCACCACTGCTGAGCGGGTAATCTAGAAAGCACCCAGATCTGCTGGAACAGAAGTACGTTCAGACCAGTAGAATGTCTTCATGGAGATGCTCTAGGCCAGCACTCTACTGGCCTCCTTGAAGTGGTGATGGCGAGTAAGTGGGGTGGGTGTGGGTGGGCAGGCAGGTTGGGTTGTACCTCCTTGGCCAGGCTCGCTGCTGCCTCTGAGTCTGGTACAGGCTGTACTGTTCTTGCCCTCTGTCCAGGGCCCTGGGCTGATCTCACTTCCATGCCAGGGGACATTGAGAAATGAATCACATTTATATTCTGAATGTGAACTAGGAAATGGCCCATCCAGACAAACACAGTTGATGCTTCTCACTGGTCGTTCTGTCACTATAGGAAGGCTGCTCCTAAAGAAGTCTTCTGCGGATGTTACTGATTGTTCCAGGTTTTGAGCAGTTGCAAACATTTTCATTTTCAGGCAAGGCTCTTGAGTGTGCGGTAGCCGCTCAGCTTGAGACATTCCCAGCCAGAGTGGATTATCTAGATCAGTGATTCTCAAACTTGGGTCCTCAGGTGTTATTGGACTTCAACTCCCATAATCCCCAACCAAAGGCCGCTGAGGCTGGGGATTATGGGAGTTGAAGTCCAATAACACCTGAGGACCCAAGTTTGAGAATCACTGATCTAGATCCATTGCAGTCTGGCGTTGGGCCCGCTTTTGAGACTGAAACTGTCCCTGTTTGATTCTGTTGGACCTCTTGGCAACTTTGGGTACTGTTGACTATGGTGTCCTTCTGGATCCTCTGGTGAGATGGGAGTGGCAGACATCACACTGCATTGTTTCCTCTGCCAACCAGTGTGTTGATTCCAGAAAGTGAGTCTGGAGGATTCTTCCCTCAATACCGTGGCATTGATGTATTTATGGTATGCCACAGGGATCCTTCAGCATCTTCCTGAAACTGCTGGGAAAGGTCATCTGGAGGATGGCTGTGCTGTTGACAACCGTGGGGCTCCTCTCTTTTTCTTCTAATCCAGGAGCTCTTCCAAATGGCAATTGAACGCAGCTTCACTACACTCAGCCTGTGGGGGGTAGTTCATATGAGGGAACCATTTATAGCAGCATCAGGACAGCAGCAGAAAGTGCCGTTCATACCGCCAATGGCATTATTCAGCTTTCCCCCCCTGACTGTTGTTGGACTACAGTTCCCATCATTCCCAGCCGCAGTACATGGTGGCTGGGGATGATGGGAGTTGTAGTTCAACAACAACTGGAGAGCCAAGATTGCCTACCCCTGATTTAAACCATGGTGATCTCTACAATCTTGGAGGAGTGAGAGGGAAGCAGTGTTTCCAGTGCCCCTTGTAGAGGAGAGCTGGTCTTGTGGTAGCAAGCATGACTTGTCCCCTTAGCTAAGTAGGGTCTGCCCTTGTTGCATATGAATGGGAGACTTGATGTGTGAGCACTGGAAGATCTTCCCCTCAGGAGATGGAGCCACTCTGGAAGAGTGTCTAGGTTTCAAGTTCCCTCCCTGGCAGCATCTCCAAGACAGGGCTGAGAGAGATTCCTGCCTGCAACCTTGAAGAAGCTGCTGCCAGTCTGTGTAGACAATCCTGAACTAGATGGACTGATGGTCTGACTCAGTATATGGCAGCTTCCTGTGTTGCTGTGTGTTCCTATGTGGTTTTGAGTTCAACACTGGTTGAAACATTGAATCTAGAGCAGGAACAACAATCCTTTGGTGGAAAAGAGAGAAAGAGGAGGAAGGGTTCTTTGATGCAGGGTTTCATCAAAGGCTAAAGGAGGGCACAATTACAAAAAGAAAGTCAATACAAATTTAAAAAATGATAAAAGGGACTGAAATATTGTAATATTGATAAACTGCCTTCTGGTTTTTTACAAGTGGGCTTTACTCTTTAGCACACAGAGTAAGGTTTGGAGACCATGGCTGACATACAGAGCAAGGATCCGTCAGTGCAGCCTAACAGAACTTTCCAGCTAACTGCTCCTGGAGGTTTTTCACGCATGGCTCTATGCCTCGGGGTATCTGAAGAGCGGAATCTGCTTCCCATCAGATTCAAGGCATTTTAATTTGAGGGATTAGATGGACCATTTGCATAGCCATCTGCACCTCCATCAACACCTTCGGAGAAAGCAGAAGCCCGGATTTTTTTTCAAAAGTTGCTGGAAATAGAGGATTTTTTTACTCTGACATAACTCCACAGCCTAGCCCTGTCTGTCCTGGTCCCTGATAGCCCTCAGGGAGGTTCGGTTAAATCCAGCCAATATGTGGACTGGCACACTCCAGTCAGGGGTGTATTGGGGGGGGGGAAGCCCTGTCTGTAAAACCTCCAGTGCAGTGAGGAAGTGGCAGTTTTTGATGCCCTCCCCTTCCCCAGAAAGCCCTCTGTGCAATTTAAAAATATGTCCCTGAGGGCAGTGCAGCCCTTGTGGACATATTTTTGGGTCACCTCCTTGCTCTGTACGCCACTCAGTGACCGGTAAGCTGGGTCTTACTCCATCAAACAAAAGACTGGAAGGTCCAGACAGAACAATGATTGCTTGTTCTAAATTAGAGAGAGTAGGAAAACAAATATAACAAGGGAATTTCCATTGGGACTAGAACCTGCTGAAGGCAGCAAGATGAGGAATGCTTTAAAACCTTATATTTGTCTGTGAAGCTGCTTGTGTGGTATAGCAAAATGCTAGGAAATTATATACATTGTTTTGAGCTAGGTAAAGGCTAAATATTTTGGGGACAGATAAGGGCCAGAGAGTATGGGGTGGTTCAGAAATGAGAAGCTAATAGGGCTGCGTCCATGTGCGTCCTGCTGCCGCATGGGGATTTCTTAGCGGTGCAGTGCTGCACCAGGAAATGCAGTGGAGCAGGGAGAAGCAAGTAAGGACCAGCTGTACTTGTGCTTAAAGGTACTGCTTCTTGCCCCACTGAAACAATTCATGCACATTTATTTTTATTTTATTTATTTATTTAGTGCATTTTTATACCGCCCTAATCCAAGGTCTCAGGGCGGTTCACAACAAATTCACATCCCTAGAAGAGATGTTGACATGAAGAAGTGACCAGTTGTATAATAGACATATGGACTGGGTTGGGGACCAGGACCTTGGCCAGTTGGGGTAAGTCACCCCAAAGTCAACTCATGGGTGTCCAGCACTGTTCCCTGTAACAGAGGTTTGCAGATGTTAACTACAACTCCCAGCATCCCTAGCTGCAATGGCCTTTAGCTGGGGATTCTGGGAGTTGTAGTCAACAACATCTGTGAATCCCTGTTGCAGGGAACACTGGTCCCAAGGGCAGTTTATATACTATAAAAGGAGGACTCCTAGGTATCCTGGAGAGACTCTCTATTCCACGTGCCAATCATCTACACTGCATGTAGAAAGAATTTCATCAATCCAGACTTGTATCTGGTGTCTGGCCAACACGGTGGTCAGGGTGCGAATTCTGGGTGCGAACGTGTGTATGCTCGACTGTTGCACCCTTTGGACCGGACCTCCGGTCCAAAGTCTGATCCTCCACCATGGAGGGTGGGGGGCAAAATATCCCACTGGGGACCTGAGTAGTACCTTTAGGTCCAGGCTCCAAAATTACCTAAGTGCATCTCTGATACCGGAGGCATTGAAATATTATAATGTGGTGAATCCAGGATAGGAGAAGTTGGGGTGTTAGGTTGCATTGCCTAGTTTTGGGTCTTTGTGACAAGGCTTTCATAAGCTGCCTTGGTTTGGGTTCCTGTTAAGCACATACAATTGTCTTTATTCGGCTCATGAGTTGTGGTTTGGCATGTCTTACTCTCCAGTAAAAGACCCCGTATGACCGGAGCCAATGGCTGACATGGTGCACAGTCCTAATGGGGATGGGTGGTTATTGCGGTGCGGCTGCAGTGAACGTGGAAGCCGCGGCATCACAGGGGAGGCTGCTGGTTTTGCTCCCGGCATTTTTGCAGTTCCTCCCACTGTGGTGAATGGGAGAAACTGCAGCAACACTGTAGCACAACCACCTTCCTCCCCAGCAGTGTTGCTGCTTCTGTGTCCACAGAAGCACCTCTGCAATACTCTCCCATCCCTGTTAGGCCTCCCTCCCTTCATGTCAACCTCCCTCCCCCACCCCCTCTATATATGTATAACTTTTTAGCTTTATTTTATCTATTCCCAAGTACTTGACAGAGGTGTTTAACCGGCAGAAATACGTATGAGTGCACTGCAGAAGTGGTAAGGTGGTGCAGACAGTTCCCCAATCCCTGACTCTAACCGTAACAGCGCAAAGTGCGAAGAGGAAGAAAAGTGCACCCCGGTGCAGAAGTGAAAGGGCACGGAGGGGGCGTACCTCCGGAAACCACCCTTCCCATATGTCACCAGCTATGCAGGTGATCACTCCTCTGCAAGTGGTGCTATGGTCCGTCTACACCTTTTCCTCCTTACACAAAATTCTCATCCTGCATGATCAAGTTAGGGGAAATGTAACTATGAAAAGATACTGGTGATTCACAGTGTGGGGGGCAGATCATGCAGGCAGGTGCAGGATGTGTAAAACCTCATCTGGATCACCTGCAAGATCAGTGCACATGTTGGAGGAAGCCACCCTTTGGAGCAGGGGTGTAGCAAGGGTGGTGGGGCTGGAACATGAAGGGAAAAGGAATTGCCTAGCCCACAGTTTCTTAACCTTGGGCCCCCAGAGATGTTGTTGGACTACAACTCCCAGAATCCTCAAGCAAAAGCCATTGCAGCTAAGGATTCTGGGAGTTGTAGTCCAACAACATCTGAGGCTCCATGGTTAAGAAACCCTGGCCTAGCCCATGAAGAAAGCACTTTGCTGGCTGGAAAGGGCACACAATCGTGCCTAGCACCAGCCATGCCCTCTGCATGGGCAAGCTGACATGGGAAGAAGGAACGTGAATGTGGGATAATGTGCCTGGACTCTGCGGTGGGGGGGGGGAGCAAAGTGGGGAAGGGATAATGGAGTGCGGGGCTGAGGGGGTGCCTTGGCAGCCCCTGGACCCAAGCGGCCCAGGGACATTTCCCCCCATGCCCCATAATGTCTACACGCCATTTAGGATGGTCCACTGTGTTGCCAGATCCATTTATTCATTTATCTATCATGTTTTTATACTGCCTGATACATACACCTCTAGGCAGCATACAAAATTTAAATGAGACTTTATAAAAAGGGTAAAGCCAGTTAAAATTCTACAACACACAATAAAAACAATCTCATAACATAAAATCAGTTTATTAAAATTAAAATTAAGTATGTGACAATTCTCACACATGTGTGCCAATCAAGCACCTCTGTTTGGGAAGCCAAACCTGATGACTTTTTGGCACCAGGTGAGACCTCTGAGTTCTCCCGGGCCTCCCAGCTGTGTAAGCTGGTTTTATCTTGATGGTTGTTTTTTTTAAAAAAATTAAATTTATTTTTACATTTATATCCCACTCTTCCTCCAAGGAGCCCAGAGCGATGTACATAGTTAAGTTTCTCCTCACAACAACCCTGTGAAGTAGGTTAGGCTGAGAGAGAGGTGACTGGCCCAGAGTCACCCAGCAAGTATCATGGCTGAATGGGGATTTGAACTCGGGTCTCCCCAGTCCTAGTCCAGCACTCTAACCACTACACCACGCTGCCTCCAATTTGAATGATGCTACTAGTTACCATTACTGGGCTTGAGTCTGCATTGAAAGGACCCCAGCTTGGGAACCCACCCCTGGTGAAGGAGAAGGAGACAAAAGGCAGAGTGATGATAGGAGAAGCCAGTGGAGAGCAGAGGAAGTGAGATGGGTGTCAGGTGGGGGGAACGAGAAATAGATGCATAGCCAGTCTTACGGTAAAGTGTGCCATCAAGTCAATTCCGACTCCTGGCGCCCACAGAGCCCTGTGGTTGTCTTTGGTAGAATACAGGAGGGGTTGACCATTGCCTCCTCCTGCGCAGTATGAGCACCTTCCTATTTCGCTGCTGCCCAATATAGTACCAGCGGGGATTCGAACCATCAATCTTCTGCTTGTTAGTCAAGCATTTCTCTGCTGCGCCACATGCACAGAAAAGGCGCATTATACAGTCCTCTTGCATTAGAGCTTCAGAAATGTAGCTTTGGCATTGCGTGTTTGAATACAGGTGGCCTTCATGATTCGTGGGGGTTCCATTCTCACCTATAGGCATGGATATGGAAACCACAAATAATTAAACCTTTATGGGAACTGGGGGATTCTGAACAGAAAAGACCCTTAAAATGCCTAAAAGGTGGAAAGTGGGGAGAAATAAAAGTAGAAATGTACAGTACCTTGCTCTCCAAGGCTGCCGGGCTCCAGAAATACCCGCCACCACCCCCAATGCCCAAATCAGCCAAAATTTCTGCAAAAAAAGTGTTGTTTTAAAAAGAAAGAGTGTCAAAATGGCTCTATGCTCTAAAATGGCAGCTGGAAGGGACACTGGAAGTCATTTTCGGCCACTCTGCTGCTGTAAATAGGTGAATTTTAGACTGTTTTTGTGGAAATACCGCAGAAAAAGAAACCTTGGAAAAAGAAACCGGGTCTCTACAGCCCGTTTGCAGATTTGCGAAACCATGGTTGCCAGAACCATGGATGCCGAGGGCCACCAGTACACTCCAGCATTTCTCCCATTTAAAACTCCCTGCGCATAGAAAAGGACTGATCAAGGAAAGGCTAAGCTAGGTCCTTTCTTCTGGACATGCCACCTTGTCCCAAATGGATCACGCATCCCAGAACTAATTTCAAACTGACACTCACATTCTAGCTGGTGTTTGGAGTGCTTGGAGCACTTTTATGGGAAGGATGTGGGTGGAGCAAGAGAGGGAACAGAAGCGGGGTCAGCCTGTATGTAAAACTGAACAGAAACTGAAGGCCTGGTTCACGCGTTTCCTTTTGAGCTGGAAGAGTCAGCATCCAGTGGCTGTGCCGCTTTGTCTGGAGAACTATTGTGTGGGCAAAACACGAAGGTTACAGCAGAGCAAGAGGCTTTAAAAAGGCACCATGCAGGCCTGTCATCTTTTGAACTGGCCCCGGTAGCTTCCCCTCAAATTGCAGTGTGAGCTCCTGTAATTAGCAGAAATCCAAAAGCCGCCATTCTAGTGATACCTGTATTAGGACAGCATCTTAAGCATCGTCTTGTTTGGGTTGGTGGAGAGGAATGAAGGTTTGAAAGTAAATCTGAACTATGAGCTCAGTGGCAGAGCATCTGCATTACATGCAGAAAGTCCCAGGTAGGTTCAGTACTTCGGCAGCATCTCCAGGAGCTTTTTCAGATAGTGACTTCACCACGACTTTACATTGGGAGGGTGGGCGTGTTCCCATTTTGGCCAGATTTATCCCGAAGTCCGTGTAATATTTCAGAGAGTACTTAACACACAATTCGGAGTTTCCCCTATGTATCGGAACCTAGCCCAATTTATGTCCAGGGTTTAAAAATCCTCTTTTTGGAGTATGCCCGCTAGGCCCCAAATGCGCAGTAAAGCCTCACGGTAAACCCATGGTAAAGCTGTCTGATCAGCCTCCAGGAGGTTTTTCACACATGGCTCTATGCCTTGGGGTATCTGAAGAGTGAATCTGCTTCGCATTGGGTTCGAGGCATTTTAATTCGAGGGATTAGATGGACCATTCGCATCGCCATCAGCACCTCCTTCACGTAGCCATCAGCACCTCCATCAGCACTTTCGGAGAAAGCAGAACCCCCAGAGTAGTTTTCAAAAGCTGCTAGAAATAGGTGGATTTTTTATTTTATTTTATTTTATTTTACGGTCTAAGCCAGAATTCGCAGCCTCCCTTTGGAGAAAAACAAAGCCGTGTCTGTCCTGGTCCCTGATAGCCCACAGGGAGGTCGGGTTAAATCCAGTGATTATGTGGACTGGCACACTCCGATCAGGAGTGGATTCGGGGAGAAAGCCCTGTCGGTAAAATCTCCAGGTAGGGTTGGGAAAAGTCTCCTGCCTGAAATCTTAGAGAAGCCTCTGGCTGCCAGTCAGTGAAGAAGATACTGAATGACATGGACCAATGGTCTAACTTGGTATAATCAATATCAAACAAATCAGATCCAAAATATACAATTCAACAAATCTTTATGACCAGGCTCAAACTACCATACTTTGGAGACATTATGTGAAGACCCAGCTCCCTTGAGAAATCCATAATGCTGGGAAACGTTGAAGGAAAGAGAAGAAGAGGACAACCAGCAGCAAGGTGGATGGACTCGATTACGACAGCAATGAATGCACCACTGAGAAACCTTAAAGGCCAAGCTGAAGACAGATCATCCTGGAGAGACTCAATCTATGTGGTCGCTAAGAGTCAACACCGACTTGACGGCATTTAATCAATCAATCAAAGAGACAAAATACAATTTAAACGACTGTGAGCGAACTAAATCCACAAATGTATCCTGTCATGAGCATAAAGTATATACATCCCCAGCAACAATACAGTCTTCTTCTCGGGTCCATTACTTCAGTCCACAGCGATGACCCGGTGACCTTCGTTTCGATATGACGTCTTTTTCAAGTGGACGGACATTGGATTGATCGTTCTATTGTTCTTGTAGAGGAACTTGTTACAGATTCTAGAAGAACAGGCGGCTTCCTGGGTTTCTATTGCAGCTTTAATCCTGTCCCCAGCAGCAGTGCAAGACACATTAGCTCCGAGCTATTGATATTACATCACAAGTGGCTTCCCACCCTTATGACTGCATTACCATTACAGCCCTTCACGTGCCAATGTAAGTATGCCCCTCCATGTGGCATGCTTACACTGAGAAAGCCTGGGTTAAATTATATTAGGATGGCCTCATCACCCAGGCGGATTAGTACTGCAGAAGGCAGCTAGTCCGGGTCTGAATCCCTGTCAGGTGCATTCCCAGGAATCATCCCTTTGTGAGTCACAATGATGCAAAGACCAGGAGCATTTTCTTGACAGTGTTAAGCTCCCTCCACGAACAGTGAGGGAACTGAGTCATGGCTGCCTATGGCACTGAATTCTGCTGAATCCGATTCGAAATAGCGTCAATTTCTTGCACTCAGTTTTCTGGAATGGATTTAGTACTGTCAGTAATGGAGGTGCCGTGAGGAATAATCACAGAAGCCTGGGGAAGAAGAGAAAACGAGGCTTATAGTCTAAATAGTACCCTGTATACAGAACAAGTGAATGAAGCGATACTGACTAGACCAGCCAATGTGAACCAGTTTTTGAGAGACACGGGATGCTTCTTCAAGTGCTCGGTGTTCCGATGATGATTTTTTAGAGCAATGGTTTTATGATCTGGCATGAGAATATAGTGAAGAAACATTTCATAGCTGGAATAATCTTTTTTGTGGATGTAGGATTCTGGTTTTTGTAACAGTGTTCTGAACAAACATTTTAAAAAGGCTGATGTCAAACACCAGGGCTGACATTCATCAGATAAAACCAAGTGTTCTTTAAAACAAAATAAGGTTTAAACTGGTTCCTCCAAGGCTGCACTAAGGGGGAGACCCCAGGAGGGGTGGCTAGCTGCAGCTGCTCAGGGCCTGTTGGATCTGGGGAGGGGGGCAGGTTTGTCCGGGCTGGGGGTCTCAGCTGGGGCACACTCACCTTCCTCCTCCTCTGGGTCTCCACTGGGTGGGTCCTGACAGTGACCCTTGAGACTTGAGCCATTCTTCAGCAGCTGTGCTGGTGGCCGCGATCTTCCTTTACCCATAATGCATTGTCCCCTCCATTCTGTCCACTGACACAATAGTAGGGGTGGAGGCATTGCATTATGGGTAAAAGAATATGGAGACCGCCAATGTGGCTGCCCTCCTGACACAGAGGGGCCTGCAAAAGTGCATGCCTGAGGGCCCCCACAAACCTGGTTTTGGAGTTTTAGGTTTAGATTCTCTTTTGGGTACACTCAAGGTGTTTTTAGCCTGCTCTTAAATTGTAAGTAGCACTGTAACATTGCTCAGCATGTCAGCCTGTATTCCTTCCAATGCCTTTGTTATCACAGCTAAATGTTGGTGGTATCAGAGATTATACGTATTCAATAGTCCCATTCACACATTATGTTCAACATCGTAGGAGTGTACAGCATGCACAGGTACAGATCTGTACAGCCATTCACATGTTATGTTGAACCCAGGTCCAGAAGTACACTTCCTATCTGTACCATGCATTTGAAGGGCCTGTATCCAGGCTCACTTTTAAGATGAACGCAGGTACAGTTATTCACACAAACAAACACATGTACGAGTATACAGGTATCTGTACACTCATACAGCATAATGTCTGAATCGGGCGAATAGGCTGAAAGCAGTACTGTATGCACTAATTACCTTCTCAATGCATCCTAGGCTTGCAAGACGACGATGACCTCAGGTTCCTCCTGAGGGGGAGCCATCTGCTGAAAGTCAAGTCCAATTCTTGGCGAAGAGAGAGGTTCTACAAGCTCCAGGAAGACTGCAAGACCATATGGCAGGAATCCAAGAAAATGCTGAGGTCGCCTGAGGCACAGCTCTGTAAGTCTCTGGCCATTTTTCATGCCGCTTGACCAGCCTACAATAGGGGTGACAAAAGATTCCAAGCACAATGGTTGGAAGCAAGCAGGAACAGCATCCAGGGGGAAAAACACGATGGAGGTCCAGAAAAAACACATTTCCTCCACATTGATCACTGAGGCTGGGGTTCCGTGATGGGAATGCTGTGAAAGTATGCCATCCGCTTTCAGCATTGCCTAAGCCTAATGACAAAAGAGGGTCAGCCTGATAATGCTTCCTGTCGGGCTTTGGCAAGTGTCAGGCTCCAGGTAGCCGAGTTCTGGGAGCCTGGGGCTATTGGCTCTCTGCCCAGCTTATCTAGAAGCATGTGATTGGTCCAAAAGAGTTAGAGGGTGAGTTCCAACGCAGTGGTTGGAGGGCCAGAAGCAGGTGTGTTGTCCAAACCGTGCCAAACAAGGGGTCAAGGTGCAAGACAGAGGACAAGCTCTTAGACAGACCCAGGAGACGAGGACCCCTGCTAACTGAGCAAAGAGGCCCCTGTTAAATGGTGGCTCTCTTTACTAAGCAGGGGGAGAGCAACCGGCCCTAACCAACCCCAGCACAGCACCCCTCCAGTGGTTGTTACTGGGCGCTTTCCAGGTTCACCGCTCAGCAGAAGCAAAATGCTTCCATTCAGGCAAATCGCTTTCGAAACATAAACAGCAGGCGGAGCAGTCTGACAAAAATGAACAACCCCTGCAAAACAGCAACTTTTAAACGCGGGATACACGACGTCCTAGCTCTATTTTGAAGCAATTAAATTCGAAACAAGGCATGGGAAATATGAATGGCACCCTACTGTCAGCGTAGGAACTGTGGTGTCCAGGGGCACACCAGGGTAACTTGGGCGCCCGGACCACCCAGCCGTGAGCCCCCCCCCACATGAGGCCCCCTGAAACTTCCTTTGGGGGTCCACCCCACAAAAGTTCCTTTTTAAAAAAACTGTTACCGCAGCCTGTGACATCACGGGCTTGCGACAATCTCTAAACTGCGCAGGTGCGCCTTGCAGTTGCTTCAAGACGCTGACCCAAACGGATGGGCTCAGCGTCCTTCCTGTTCACACCCCACCACTGCTGGGGCAGGGGGATAAAGACGGCTCCGTTCCCCCCTGCAGCTACCCCTCACCCGTGGTAAGAGTTTTTAAACAAAAAAAGAACGAAGCTTTGGTGGGCCGTGCGCAGGGTGGCTCAACGGCCGGAGGCCCCCGGCCCCAGCCATTTGGAGGCTCCCCCGGACCTTGGAGGGCTGGACTGGGTCCCCAAGGTCCGGGGGTTAGTGCACCTCTGGTGGTGTCAAAACACAGAAAGTGTGGAAGCAGACTTCTGGGATATGACGTGACCCCATTGCAGGGTGTTCTCTGGAAAGCGCTACCTTATGATCCTTGCAAATTGTGAGCCCTTTGGGGATAGGGAGCCATTTGTGTATCCCCCTTCCCCAGAAGGACTGGCTTGAGTGAAGGGTGGTGGTAGTAGGGTGGCCAGCTGGGGAGAACATGCTTGGCCTGGCTTGCTCTTGTGCCTTTATCCGCAGCTTGGAATGCAGAAGTCAGCTGGGGAAGCATTGTGTGGCAGGCAGCTAAATCTTAGCCCTTTCTTGCGATTGCCTCAGGCGGCGGATTATTGGGGTGCCAGCAGGGTGGCAAGATGCCCCAGCCCTGCCATGAGGGCAGCTCTTTGGGAACGCCCTGACCCTGGCAAGCTTTTCAAGGGCTGACTCTCCCAAGGGCGGAGCCACCACTGAGCGAACGGGTTCACAAGAGCCTGGGCTGCTGCCCCTCCGGCACCACGCCTCAGCCACGCCCCCTGCATCTGATGATCAAGAGGTGGGGCTTGCTTACAAACAGGGCCACGTGGCCCCCATTTGCAAGCAAAATCCACTTCCCACTCACAACTGATGCGGTGTTTGCAGAGACAACAACCCCTTGGGGAGAGATCCGGGGCGTGGTTAAGGAGTGAGTCGGCCCAGGAGGTGGGGCTTCCTACTGCACTCCCACGGGCGCTGTACCTGGTGCAGTGTCCACAGTTTGCATAACGTGTAAACAGAGCTATCAGCACCTTTAAGTGCCGCAGAGCAGACTGCAAACGGCAGGTCCATGCAAAAGCCACTTGAAGAGCTGGGAAGCCTGGGTGTTAGAAATGCTCCAAACGAGTTGCAAAATCTGTTTCATGCACATCCCTAGTGTAAAGTGCCTATTCAGACTGAGATCTTCATGGTTTATGAGCACAGCGCATGTATACATATATATTTGCAGCATTTGGCCTCAGCTACCTTTCCAGGTTACTCCCAGCTCTCGCCCTCTTTAGTGTCCAGCCTTGAATGAAAAGCAAAGTCCACGGGCTGATAATATCTTATTGCAAAACAAATATGGGTGTGACTTTGAGGAAAAGTACCTACTGAGGGAAACAAAAAGCTGGCAGTGACATTAAAAACTTACTGCAGCCCTACCTCAACTGGATTTCCAAGTATATTGTGGAACTGTATGTGTCAACAATTGTTTCTATTTGATTTAATTTCAAAACCACAGCCAATGTTAGGTAGATTGTAGGCAACCTAGGTTTCCTGAGATGTGCATTTCTCGCAGTTTTATCCAGCAGCATAATGTAAATGTGCATTTCTTGAAGTCTAAACATCTTGTGCTTTATGATAAACATATAATAATTTTTCAGGGCATTTTTCTTTTAGTGGTTTGTTTGTTTGTTTGTTTGTTTGTTTGATTTCTATACTACCCTTCCAATGATGGCTCAGGGCGGTTTACATAGAGAAATAACAAATAAATAAGATGGATTCCTGTCCCCAAAGAGCTCACAATCTAAAAAGAAACATAAGATAGACACCAGCAATAGCCACTGGAGGGATGCTGTGCTGGGGGTGGATAGGGCCAGTTAATCTCCCCCTGCTCAATAAAGAGAAACACCACATTAAAAGGTGCCTCTTTGCCAAGTTAGCAGGGGTTGAGATGATAAGGAGAATTACTCAAAGTAGTCCCAGTGGCTGACATACCAAGGGTACATTGCACCAATGCAAGTTGCACAGCGGTGCAAATGCAAAATTTGTGGAAATGAGGTTGCATCAGAGTAAGCCCTTTGGAAACAATGGGTCTACTCGCATGTAACATCATTTGCACAGCTTTTGCATTTGCACAATTTATGCAGTTACACAACTTTTGTGCACACAACATTAATGCTTTGGCATACTGTTGTGCGGTATGTCAGTCACAGAAGTTAGGAGAAGTTAGGCATTGCCTAACTCCATATTTACAGGGACCTCTACTTTAAAAAGTTCTAAAATTCCAAGAAAAATAATAATTACCTTACAAGCCAGTGAAGAAGCTGTGGTCATTGGCTGGAAGAGAATAACTTTCTCAGCAGCAAGAAAGGAAAATAATACTGATTAAGAGAGAGCACAGAGATAGTTTACAGAAGAATATGGCAAACAGTGCCCACAGAAGAAAGAACAATATTCATTCAACCTTATCTAAAATAAGGTCGAACATTTCAACCTTAAAACAGATTGAAAAACAGAGGAAAACAGAAGTTAAACAGGAGAGTCAGCTTGAGAGTTAGCACCTGAAAGTGTAGGAAACAGAGAAAGAATCATAAGAATTTTATTTTATTTATTTATTTTCCAAATTTTTATACCGCCCCAATCTTCTGTCTCTGGGCAGTTTGCAACAACATAAAACAGATTAAAAATAAAAACCTTAAAACCATTTGAAACCACAGTCCAGTTAAAAAGCTTGGGTGAAAAGGTAAGTCTTTAGAAACTTATAAAAGTTGGCACACACATGGCCACCGCACATAGGCTGCTGGGAGCAGCACCGTAGCCACACGCGGCCTTTTGGAAAGTGAGCACTGTGCCAAGAAAAGCAAGGCAGCAGAGGAGAAGGTATGGTCCTGATTATCTAGTTTTTAAAGGAACCAATCCCCACCCTGCTGAACTGGTTCAGATGTGGGCACCCGAGCCGGTTCGGCACTTCCCCAAGGAGGCACCGAACCGGTTCGGGCACATCCCTATTTATAAGTAACTGAACAAGAAGCAACTTTAACTGGGAAACAAGACTTTGATATTTATTACTTATTCAACATAGGCTAAGAAAACAATAAACAGGCTAACAGTGAATGCTTTGTAAAGGTAAAGTGTGCTGTCGAGTCAGCCGACCACAGAGCCCTGTGGTTGTCTTGGGTAGAATACAGGCAACAACAACAAAATTCTAGAGAAGTCTCTTCAGGGCCAGCGATCCTTTGCGCTTTTTGCATACGCAGCGTTTTCCCCCTGTGTCTAAGGCAGAAATCACTTATGGGCTCTAAGTAGCCTTGTGTTCAGCATCTTTGGTGGTACCCACCACAGAGGCCACAAAGCCTGGTGCTACGTTTGTCAGAGCATAGCCTCAGGTGCCACGTTTTCTCTCAGGGCTACACCTCTTCTTAGGGTGGCAAATTAGACAAAGGGTCGAATGGGGATGTTTGGCTCAGATTAACAGGCATTGGCCCACTAAACCCCCTCCAACTCTATAATGCTACTTGGAATATATAACTGTTGGGCACCCTTTGTAGCCTGTGTTCGCAGCGGCTTAGGCTCCAGCCTCAGAGCTCGGGCCCTTGAGCTCGCCTCCTCACAGACCCCTGTTTGCACCACAGGCCGCCTATTACGATGCTCTTGCCCCTTTAGGCTCTTGGATCCTGGAGCTCCCACTCTCTGGGCAGCTCTCACCAGACTGGCTCCTCATAATCAGCCAGCCACTCTTTAGATACAGTTGGGATCTCGCTGATAGTCTTGCGAGTTTTCCCAGTCTCACCGGATCCCTCATGAGATCTCCAGGCCTCATGAGATCTCGGTGTGGGATCTTGCGAGCCTGCTCCCGCGTCTCACAAGATTTCACCATTCGAGACCAATGTTTTGTCAGGCTCAGGCAGGGACCAGGAGGAGCCAGCTTGGCTTGGCTGGTGGTCTGTCATGGCATCCGGGGGTAACGGAGTAGCCTCTGGATGCCAAGGAAGGGGTCCACCATTGCTGCCCACCGCCCCTAGTGGGCAGGCCATGCTAGAAAACATCACTGATAAGATTAGATTAATGAAGGCTGAGAAGATTATCACAGTTCTACCGTATTTGCTTAGATTATATTTATCATATTAATAATACTAGATTTGATTCCCGATTCTCTTGTGATATATGGAAAATATGATTGTTGAATGTATTACTATGTGATATTATGTGACATTGTTACTATGTGATATTGTTGTTTTTTTTAAAAAACCCAAAACATTTCAGCCCCTCCTGGGTCTCCTTCAGTGGCACACAACAATATCGCTCATTCCTTGTAAACAATCCAAATTTTGGCAAAGGTTCCCTCTTATGACAAAATCATATAGAAACGTAGCAGTCTACCACTTCTTGCTTGTCCCAATACACAAACTGAGCATTAGATGGTATTCCAATAGCAGCGTGCTCCTGCACGTTCCTTGGGCATCTTCCAAGATGGTGCTTGAGCTTGAGTAGGTTCCATTTTCTTTAAAAGGAGCCCCACACTGGGAACAGTAATCTCTGCATGGTGCCAGCGGGGTTATGAGGAGCACAGATTACAGGAGAACCCCATTGTCTGCATGGGTTCCGTTCTCCACTATGACCACGGATACGGACCCGCGGATAACGGACCATTAAGTCAATGGGAATGGGGCAGGGGAGGTATTAGGTTTCTGGAGGTTGCAAAAAACAAACAAAAAACTGGTGAAAGGGGGTGAAAATAATGGAAATAAAGTACCCTACCATGCTTTGTGGGTCTGCAGCTGTCCTGCAATGCTTCTCAGAAGTCCAAAACTTGCCATTTTCCCGTGAGTTTTCACAGATTTTTAAAAAACAACACAAAATGGCTCCTTTCCTTACAAGGGCGGCCGGAAACAACCTTGGAGGTCACTTCTGGCCACTCGAAACCACGGATATGCAGAATTAACCCGCATTTGACCTCCCCCGCAACGTATGCCAAGGTTGGGTGCCAGTTACCCACGAATGGCAAGGTTTGCCTGTATATCAGTTTTCTCATCAGAAACGGCCAGTCTGCCCTGGACAGGCTTGGGCTGCGACTGCAGCGCTCTTCATGGCAAGGCCCAGGAGGAGCCGGTGGCAGCCCCCATCAACCCTAAATGTGACTCACTAACCGCTTGTTTATTAGGCCTGAGCAAAGCTTAAACCGGATGCTCCACACAGCCCCTCCAGCACCATGCAGAGACGACCGTTCCCAGTGCAGGGCTCCATTCATTATCTATGTAGACATACATATACACACACACACACACACACGCCTAATATGTAGCTCTCTAGACCTTAACCCTAACCTTAACCGACTTAAAATAATCTTCTATTTCTAGCGGCTTTTGAAAAAAACCTCGATGTTTCTGCTAAGCTCCGATGCTTGTCTTTGATGTGCGTAGGGGAGCAGCTATGTGAATGCTCCACCTAATTGTTCCACCTAATCCCCTGGGTTAAACTGTCTCGGATCTGCTGCGAATTAGATTAGCTCCTTGGACATCCCACAGCATAAAGCCCTGTCTGTAAAACCTCCAGGAAGCTTTTCACATGGGCCTTTTGAAGCCCTTTAATTTGTATCTCCTCTGGAATGGAGGGGGTGTGTTCACACATATTGACCCCGAAGTCCCTGCGAGATATCGGGGAGCAGTTCACACACAATTTGGGTTTTTTTTCACTGAGCGTCAGAGTATAGCCTGATTGATATCTGGGGTTAAAAAAAGAATCCACTATTTGCAGTTGTTCTGGGGACAACTTTGAGTTCATAGGAAACCTCCCCCCCCCTAAAAAAAAACTCTCAGTAAAACCTGGTGTGTGTAAAAGTCCCGGGTGACTATTAAAAGCAACTGGAGTTGTAAATGACTTGATATTGTGAAAAATATTGGGGGGGGGCGCGCTACTGGGGGAAAAGAGCCTCCAGGAACAGCTTCAGCTGGAGTCAGAAACCCTGCAGTGAGGCGACGCTAAATTGTCAGTCCTCAGGAATACCTCCTGGGGTGCCTCTGTGGAGACTGCTTATCTTCACTGGCAGCCTGTCACCATTGTGGCAAGACGTTTCCCTCTGTGTGGGAACATAAAATTAAAAAGCTCTTTTCCAGCTTGCCTCTTGATCCCCCCCCCACCCGCCCCGCCATGGAAAAGACAGAGAGACATTAATCTGGGTGCTAGATAAGAAGTTGGAGATCAGACTACTAGGACGCCATCTAAGTGACAGCGCTAACAGATGTCTGGGTGAAAAGCAAGTGCTGCTCATACTGGGGAAGTCAATGTTATTGCCTCTTAAAACAAAACCAGCAGGCATTTCGGTCTTTTGAGTGCCTCTTTCTCTCGGCACCACCATTCATGAGGGATGCAACACCGTCTAGCAGTTAATAAGAAGCTCTTTGCAAACTGGGACAGCGGAGCTGGAAAAGTATTTACAGTTTCCTCGGCACCAAAAACAAATTTCTTTCAGGAAACAGGTTTCACAGGGCTGTCCATTAATCTATCCAACACAGAAGCCTAAAGCGGCAGCCGTCTGGTTGCTATGCGGGAACTGCACTGTTCAAATGTCCCTTCCTTTCAGAGTCTAGTCTCCTTGTGCCTCTCATTTATTTATTTATTTATTTATTTGGTTAGTTAGTTAGTATATTTGTGCATCGCTCCAAACTTGCATCTCTGGGTGGTTTACAACAAGCATAAAACAAATTATGCTCTTTGCCCCTGCTAACTTGGCAAAGAGGCACCTTTTAACGTGGTGATCTATATATTGAATCCTCCTGGGTGTGCCTTTAGAACGTGCGTCCCAGCGCCCAGCTGATTGGCTGGGCGCCGACACAAGACGGTCACATCGCTCAATCTCTTGCGCTCCTGGTCTGCTTGTGTAAGCCTTGCACTTGCACAACAAGGTGGATTATTATTCGCCGGCAGCATGTATTGAGGAAGAGGTTTCACACAACAGGGAGGCCCACCACAGATTCCGCAAGCACACACCCTGTTGCAACAGCACAACACTGGCCTGGAATGCAAGGTCCCAACTAGCTAGTCCCGGATCCCTGTGCTAGTGTGACATGTTCACACTAGCGCCACATGGGTCTGGGTGTCAGCTTTGCAACTATTGTGGTATGGATGGAATGTTGCAATTTCACATGTGACTGCAAGTGGAAAAGCAGGGACTGGTTGGTGTTGCAAGGAGAGACAGGATGCTGGCGTAGACAAGCCTTGGCGTGATCGTATTTTCTTGGGGATAAGGTCTGAAAGTGCCCAGAATCGGCGGTGTGTTTCATTAGTGATTTGTAGCCCTTCAAATGGAACAGCACACAAATCGACCGACTCGGCGGAAAGGCACAGATTCATTGTGGCTGCTTGTGGAGAAGCCATCCTTTGTGGGTCTTTTCATCACACTTCACACATGTTAGGACTCAGACCCATTGTAGGTCTGTGGTTTAGATAGCGTCTTATCTGCTTTCTGCAGCATGCTATACAATACAAACCATGCTGAGATTGTGTGTGTGTGGCTTGCTGGATTCTGTTCAATTTGCACAAAGATAACTTTGTGCAAATGTGGTGGCAAGCCATGAAGTCAGCTACGTGTCCCTCATTTGTATTTCTTTGTGGTAAAGAACAGTCTGCAGCCTATTGGAAGTGTGTTAGGGTGTGCTCATATTGGCTGACATACTGCACAAGAGTATGTCAGCGCAGTAATTCAATTAATTAATTAATTAATCAATCAATTTTTACATTTAGATCTCACTCTTTCTCCCAGGAGCTCAGAGAGGTGCACATGATTATTTTTATCCTCACAACAACCCTGGGAGGTAGGTTAGGCTGAGAGATACGTGACTGGTCCAGAGTCACCCTGAGGCAGAAACTCAGGTTTGTGCTGGTCAAGAAATGGTTAATAGGGTATATAAGCTGCCTTGTTGTTAATTGCAAGTTGTTAAGGTCATAAATTAACTGGTCTGGATGGGATGCCAGCGAGAGGCCTCTCTCTCTGATATCTCCAGCTAGCCAAGCGTGTAAACTAACATTTTCAAGGGCACGTCTGGAGGAAGAGTAGATAGTTTGCTTATCTATATGTAGAAGGAGAAAGGCTTAATTGTAATAGAGGAATGTTGCCAATTGTAATATGAGCATGATTATAATAATTGTAATATGACGGATAAATGATGCTAACTGATGAAGATTGTATCCACTGAATGTAATTAAGATGAGTATAAGAACTGAAACTGGAATGTAATCTTTATCTCAGGTTGGGAGCGATTCCACTGAGATCAAATTGCCAGGCAATAAATCTGTTTTCTCTCAATTCGCTGGTGTCAGTTCTCGCACTCTGAACCCGGGCTAGGGAATTCTTCTACAACCCAGTGAGTTTCATGGCTGAATGGGGATTTGAACTTGGGTCTTCCTCGTCCCAGTCCAACACTCGCAAGTAATGCAAATGCAAACATTGCACAAATGTGGCACAAGAGTAAGCCTACTGAAAATGATGGACATACTCTTGTAAAACATCATTCGTGCAATGTTTGCACAGTTTGTGTACACATGTAACTGAGCTGACATACTCTTGCACAGTTTAGAACTTGGTGTCATATGAAGCTGCCTTATACTGAGTCAGACCATTGATCCATCTAGCTCAATATTGTCTACACTGACTGGCAGCAACTCTCCAAGGTTTCAGGCAGGAGTCTCTCCCAGCCCTACCTGGAAATGCCAGGGATTGAACTTGGGACCCTCAGCATTCAAAGCAGATGCTTTACCACTGAGCTATGGCCCCATCCCCTAAGGGGAATATCTTACAGCAGACAGTGCTCACATGTAGTTACCCATCAAAATGCAAACCAACATGAACCCTGCTTAGCAAAAGGACCATTCATGCTCGCTACCGCAAGGCTGGCTCTCCATCCCAGCTGGTCATCCAGTTCCATTAACTGGCAATAGATTCAGGACAGGCAAAAGAAATGACCTTTTTTGTGCCATGTGCAATTAAACCTTGGAACTCACTGCCACAAGATACGGTGATGGTCACCAGTGCTGTAGGCTTTCAGATGGGATTAGATCAATTAATAGCCGCTAGCAAAGGCTATGAGTCATGATGGCTAAATGGGACCTCCATGTTTAGTGGCAGTGACTCGGAATACCAGTTGTGGGTGGGAGAACAGTGGGGCAGGATTTTTGCCTTCATGCTCTGCTCATAGGTTTCCTGAAAGCATATGGTTGGCCACTGTGAGAAACAGGATGCTGGAGGATTAGATGCAGCTTGATCCAGCAGGGCTCTTTATGCCTCACGTGAAAAGTAGCTTCAGGGAGATATGCCCATAGTGCAGGGGTCCTCAAATCTGGGTTGCCATATGTTGTTGGAATACAACTCCCTTTGTCCCCATCATCCCTGGAGATAGCGGGTAAATTTGAGAAACCCTGCTGTAGTGATTAGCAGAATAATCCTGCAGTGGACCTGCCTTGGCTTTAAAATATGGGTCATTCTCCACTTCCTTGTGGAAATATACAGGGGTGTGAGTGTTTTTAAAAAGCTATGGCCCAGCATTTCATTTTGAGCTGACTGGCTTTACTGTTGAGACAAGAGACAACGTTTTTTGCACCTGGACTGGTTGCAAATTTCCTCCAGAGTCCAGGGCATTTTGGAAATGAACCGGCTCAATTGCTTTTGCTTTGGCATGGCTTTTACAAGTGGATGTGGAGCAATCTCTGAGCTGCATGCTTAATGAACGAAACATGGGGCACAGAAGTGCCTCTTCAAACTGTTGCCAGCCGAAAATGCTTCCCACTCACTGGGCTGCATCCCATTTGATGCATCCCATTTGTCTTCTGCAAGGCTCTGCTGCTTAAATTTAAGATTTAAGACATGACAGTGTCGTGGGCAGAGAATTTGGAAGACCAAAGCTTAAATCTGGCTGTAGGATATTACAGCCTGTTGCACTTCTCTTTCCCTGGGCAGCTTTCTTTCTTTCTTAACTGAAAGGCAGATAGTCCCCATGTACAAGAGGCTTAGAACCCCTATTGCTTGATGTTATTAGTGTCTTGCAAAGAATGAGATTTGAGGGTTTTACACCCCCAAAAGGAGTGAGCAACGTAACCCCTCCTCCATTCCTAAAGCACCTTTGTGTGGTCCATATATTTGTGTTAAATTCCAAAGAATCCATACTGTTATTTGTTTCTGAAGTTAAGCTACTAAGCCCTCATGCTTTTAGAAAAACAAAGATAATTACGAATGGAATTAGGGAAGCAAGTTTACAAAAGGGGAGGGGTACTTTTAAGAGAGCATTTGTCATACTTACTTCTTACCTCTCCTAATAACCAGAGAGAATATATCACAGGTGGTCTGAAACAAGTGGGTAGAACTGCCTCCATGCCCCTCTCATGGCATTTTTGAGATTTAGCCTTCCTTTTCACCGTTCTTCTGATGTCTAACATAATAAGTTTTTAATTTATTTTAAGAATCTACTTTTACATAATTTGACGACATTGTTTTATTGTGTGGTCCACTTTTTGCTGTCAGAAGAGGGCAGCATGAGAACCTTAATGATAATTATGTATAATCATAACAACCATAATAATATTATTTATTTATTTGTTGCATTTTTATACCGCCTTTCTGCCTTGACAAAGGCACCCAAAGCGGTTTACAATATTAAAGGACAGAGAAATTACATAAGAGTAAAAGCCTTTTCGTCTCAGGCTGTTGGTCTTTTCAGGAGCTGGGGACAAGAGCTTGCTGGCCTGGGCACCTCCTTTTTGCTTTCCTCTTAGGGTACACTGGTCTTAATAATAGACATGATCTATTATTATTTGTCATATTCCTATATAAATATTTGTCTTATTTGTCATACATCCAGCCAAAAAGAAGCACCTTTATGTCCCATTGATTTCACTGGGAGAGTTAAGTAAACATATTGTTGCTACATGATGTGCAGTAGTTTGATCAGTTGCTTCTTATGATTTCTGGGCCTAGAAATTAAAACTTTGTTGGAGGCTGGATCAAGTTATTCTGCATATTTTGCATATGCAGAAAAGGCTGGGTCAGGGGCAGCCCTTCCATGAGGCAAGGCGAGGTAGTGGTCTCAGGTGGCAGATTATTGGTACGTCAGAGGGGTGGCAAATTGCCTCCTGCTGCTGCCTTTGAAACAGTTCCTTGGGACTGATCTTGCAAACTTTGCATGGAGCACCTCTCCTCACACTCTTTGCAAAGCTTGCAAGAAGCTCAAGAGGAAGCTGTTGGCTGCCTTTTCTGCTCCCCCCGACCCAGCTCTTTCAAAGCAGAGGCTGGTTTTGAAAGGGAGCCGCCCCAAACCTGGGTCATGGGGCAAGGCAATTTCTTTGCCTCCCCTTGAGCCCCGCAATACTTGGGCCACCCCTGGGTTGGGTGCTCTGAAAAGGGGGCATTCTTGTTCCCTCATGACCTTTCCCTTCTTGATTTTCTGTTTTGAAACAAAGATAGGTCAAGCCGTTTTTGCGGGAAGATGTGGGAAAAGAGAGGAGAGAAAGGCAGGGGAGGAGGTGTTTAGTAAAATTCACTGCAAAGTGCAGATAAGCCCAAACAGTACCCTGATAGCAAGTTGTCCCTCTTTGTTTCCAGTCTCCATAGAGGATATCCAGGACGTGAGGGCAGGCCACAAGACGGAAGGGATGGAAAAATACGCCAAGGATGTGCCCGAATACCGCTGCTTTTCTATCATCTTCAAAGACCAGAGGAAAAACCTGGACCTCATAGCGACCTCTGAGGTAGATGCCAACCACTGGGTTGCAGGCCTGAGGAAGATCATCGTTAAGACCAACTCTATGAGCCAACGGCTGAAATTACAACAGTATCCTTTTCATTACAGAAGAGACACTGGGCCAGGGCTTAATATGCAAGCACGTACAGATCTTTGTGCCTCAGACTTTATGTTCAGTGCATGCACAGGAGTTCACTTTCAGCCTGTGCCTTGAATTTGAGAGAGTCTGTACCCAGCTCAGAGCCAGGAGGAGGGGTGGGCCAGCCATGCAGCAGCAGGCAGAGGGCGCAGAAAATGACAATTTTAACTATTAAGTGTTATTCTTTATAAACATTTTAAATATCAGAAAATCCCTCTCTCTGTGGCATATATTTGGTGATGCTTCGAGCTGCAGGTGTTAAAATGAAGGGCCCAAACCTTTCAGTGGGCAGTGTGATTTATTATTAATTATTATTATTATTATTATTATTACATTTTATATCCCGCTCTTCCTCCAAGGAGCCCAGAGCGGTGTACTACATACTTAAGTTTCTCCTCACAACAACCCTGTGAAGTAGGTTAGGCTGAGAGAGAAGTGACTGGCCCAGAGTCACCCAGCTAATATCATGGCTGAATGGGGATTTGAACTCGGGTCTCCCCGGTCCTAGTCCAGCACTCTAACCGCTACACCACGCTGGCTCTCATGGATATTTGGCAGTTTGTGTTGTGGGGGGAGAGAGGGGTTACCCAAACCATTACCAAAGACAGGTGCACACAGCTAGAGTGTGAAACAAGGTAGACACCAGCAACAGCCACTGGAGGGATGCTGTGCTGGGGATGGATAGGTTGCTCTCCCCCTGCTCAATAAAGAGAATCACCACTTTTGCCTTTTTGCTCAGTTACTAGGGGATAACTGAGCAGGGGCTAAGTAATCAGGATGGCCTTGTGCCAAGAGCTCACCTGCCCTGATCTCACTGGAAGATGTCCTGATGTGTGGTTGGGGCATCCCTTAATTGCGTGAGGGAGTGTTCATATGAATAATCCCCTGACATGCACACCAAAACCCTGTTTAAACAGGATCTTGGAGCATGCGTTGAGGGGTAATTCAACTGAACACCCCCTTACACGATTAAGGGACACCCCGATGGTGCCTCAGGATGTCTTCCAGCGGCATCAGGGCAGGCCACTCTCGGTGTGACCCCCATCCTGCTTGTGTGTTGTGCCCTTCCTCATCCAAACTGGCCATAAACACACTTGTACGCGTGTACAATATGGTGTCTGAGTAGGGCTTTTGATCTTGACTTATGTCCACATGGGTGATTCCACTGGCTGAGGTCATAGAGTAAGTTCGCTTTTGTTGACTTTGCCACACAACCATTCTTGTGTGCAAGTTAGTCTACCGTTTATATCCATCCATCCAACTAACTTTATTTTGTCTCTGACCTGCAAAAAAAGAATCATTATTATATATACACTATATAAATCCATTCTAAACTGTACCTATTAAACAATTATTAACTTAGACACTAATTCTATTAGGTAGCCTACATTTATAGCATAGATACTTCCATGTTGCCACTTTAGAATTATGCATTATGTCCAAAATAAACAGAGGGCAGGTTCAGTTGAACAGGCTTTGAGGCTGAGACTAAGGTGAATAGGAGCCACCTGTTTCACCCTAAGCTCCGCCCCCACCCCACACACTCCCCTCCAAGAATCTGTTCCAAACTTAAGAAGCAAGGGTGGGAATGAAATTCCTTTCTAGTCTAAGTTCCTTAGAATTGATTAAACAGCTGGATCCACTCCTGCTTGCGGAAGGCGGATAAGAACAAAGACAACAAGATGAGCTTTAAAGAGCTCAAGAATTTCCTGAAAGAAGTCAACATCCAAGTCGACGACAACTACGCCTGGCAGATCTTTACGGTAAGGAGGATTCTCTTTACTCAGGTCCTAGTTGTTGTTGTTGCTGTTATGATTGATTGATTCGGTTTCTATACCACCCTTCCAAAAATGGCTCAGGGCGGTTTACACAGAGAAATAACAAACAAATAAGATGGCTCCCTGTCCCCAAAGGGCTCACAATCTAAAAAGAAACATAAGATAGACATCACAACAGTCACTGGAAGTACTGTGCTGGGGGTGACTAGGGCCATTTACTCTCCCCCTGCTATATAAAGAGAATCACCATGTTAAAAGGTGCCTCTATGCCCAGTTAGCAGGGGTTGTTTGCAGTATGCAGCAAAGGTGTTGAATGGCTCCTCCGGAATAGAATTCTCTATACAAAGCGGGCTAGTTAATTGGACCAGTGAAGAACTGAGCCCAGAGTATGAACTGAATAAATGATGTTGTTGTTGTTCACACCAGGGGTTCCCAAACCTTGGGTCCCCAGATATTTTTGGACAGTTCCCATCATCCAGTGCTATAATGGCCTTCAACCCCTGTGGCGGGGGTGATGGGAATTGTAGTTCAGTAAGATCTGGAGTAAAATGGGTTGGGAACCTTGGCAACCTTGGCATTCCAGCTGTTGTTGAACTACAACTCTCATCCTCCCCAGTGACAATGAATTGTGGCTTGGGATGATGCGACTTGTAGTTTAACAACAGCTGGAGTGCCGGCGTTGCCTTCCCCTGTTCTAGGCAGCACTTAACTGCAAGGTACTGGGACTGGAGCCCCCCTGGAAGATATAGCCTCTAACTTGGAAGCCCTTCCTCTACTGCAGGGCTGCACAACTTTGGCTGTCCTGCAGATGTTGGACTACACCTCCCACAATCCCTAACTTTGGCCACTGTAGCTGGGGATGATGGGAGTTCTATTCCCAAACCAGCTGGAAGATTGACGTTGTGCAGCCATAGGAACATCAAAACATAGGAAGATGCCATATACCGAGACAGACCCTTGGTCCATCTAGCTCAGTGTTATCTACCCAGACTAGCAGCGGCTTCTCCAAGGTTGCAGGCAGGAGTCTCTCTCAGCCCTATCTTGGAGATTCTGTCAGGGAGGGAACTTGGAACCTTCTGCACATGCAAGCATGCAGGGGCTCTTCCCAGAGAGGCCCCATCCCCTGAGGGGAATATCTTACAGTGTTCACACATGCAGTCTAACATTCAAATGCAAACCAGGTCGGACTCTGGTTAGCAAAGTGGACAATTCATCCTCACTATCACAAGACGCAGCCTGCTTTAGCAGATGACTGCTGATTCCAGTAAGATACTAAGGAAGTAAGTGGCAAGCAGGTCCCATGCAAGCAGTAGACACAGTCGGGGTAAATGAGCTCCCTCTCCCCTTCACCATCAACCCAAGCATTGGGGCCACCTTTTTAAGGTTCTGGTGGAGACTAGGTACCTGTATTTCTGCTTCCCTCTTTTTACCCTTACAGCCCTAAGCAGTCTGGGTTCTTAGACCTTAAGGATCACCTTCTCCCATATGTGTCACATCATGCAATCCATTTGATACAGAAGTCCTGATCCGTGTCCCTCCATGGCCTGAGAGTCAGTAGATGGTCGCACATGATCTATGGCTTTCCCAGCTGCCATGTTTCTCAGCTTTGCACTGCTCTCTCTCTGCGGATGTATGCTTGGCTTAGTCCAGAAGAGGTTTTACTGCATGTCTGAAACCCCAGCTCTTTAGACAAGCTTTTGGTCTGGTTGTGGCATGATGTTCTATGGTATTGTGCATGGTTTGTTAAATTATGTGTAACTGTGGCATTTATTTTAGGGGAACGACTAGTCGTGCTTTTTTAAAAAAAAGCTCTATTTATTTTTGTTATGATTTATGTTGTGTGCTGTTTCGTTGATCAGAATTGATAGAAAGGTGGGCTATCAATTTTTTTCATAAATAAGCAAAAATGGAGCGGGGCGGGGGAGTGGGCAAGTCTCTGCCTGCAGTTGCTTACGGTCTATATCTGACCATAGAGAAGGAATCAGAGAGAGGGAAGGACAGCCATAGCTCAGTCTTAGAGCACCTGCTTTGCATTTAGAAGGTTTCCTCCCTGGTGGCATCGGCAGGTAGGTTTGGAAGAGACTCCTGCCTAAAACCTTGGAGAGCTGCTGCCAGTCAGTGTAGACAACACGGAGCTAGACTGACCAATGATCTGACTCAGTATAAGGCAGCTTCCTATGTTCATTTATATACTTGTAATTTTTAATTTTTTGCAGAAATGTACAAAGGAAAATTATAAAAAACAGATAAAACTCTGCTCAGGACCAAATAAATATAACACCTCAGGATCATTACTTCACTTATCCCATTTACTACTACGACGACGAATATTTATATATCACTTTTCAACAGAAGTTCCCAAAGCGGTTTGCATAGGGAAATAAAAATAAATAAATAAAATGGATCCCCGTCCCCAAAGGGCTCACAATCTCACAGTCTAAAAAAGAAACATATGATAGACACCAGCAACAGCCCCTGGAGGGATGCTGTGCTGGGGATGGATAGGGCCAGTTTCTCTCCCCCTGCTCATTAAAGAGAATCACCACTTCAAAAAGGTGTGATTTTAAAATATAATTGTTGTAAATTAAATTATAAAATAAAAATCATTTGCAGCCTTTCAGGTCTTGTATAAGCAACTTTTTCAACATCAATAAATTGTTTAAAAGGTAACCAGTGTTCTAAAAAGAAACATATAATTTGGAAGAGCAAAGGCTTTTAGCTTGGAAAAGAGCTTGTCCTGTACTAGGAACTCCCGAATTTTATCTAACTAACATTTAATTTGATTTTTGGAGGGTTCTTATTTTTCTGTTCTTTAGCAATGCAAAGTTGCTATGCTTCTAAAGAAAACACACCATGCTGCCAGCATAGCATAGTGGTTAGAGTGCTGGACTAGGACCGGGAAGACCTGAGTTCGAATCCCCATTCAACCATGAAACTCACTGGGTGACTCTGGGCCAGTGAGGATAAACATAACCATGTACACCGCTCTTAGCTCTTTGGAGGAAAAGTGGGATATAAATGTAAAAATAAATAAATAAATAAAATGTATGTATTTATTTATTTATTGTTGAATTTATATACTGCCTTTCATTAAAAACAATTTCAAGGTGGTTGACAAAAGTTAAAACAAAAACATACACTAAAATGACAATAAGAATATTAAGCTAAAAATCTAAAAACAAACCAAATTTAAAATCTATAAAATACAAGCATAAAAACTATACATGTACATTTTATTACATGTAAAAGTAATAAAAACAATCATGTAAAAGCCTGGATTAAAAAGCCAAGATTTAATGTGCTTTCTGAAAACGGTGATGGAGTCTGAGGAGCGAATGGCCACTGGGAGAGCATCCCAAATAAACCAAAGTAGGGATGGGAGGCCCTGAAGGCACTTCTCCCCCAGGACGCTGTTTAGCCAAAGCCGTTGCTGCTTACAGCTCTATAAAAAGGATGGCACAATTGCAACATTAAAGCCGGGGGTGGGGGGAGGATGGGAAATGGTATCAGAGGCTTGTTTGGCAGAAGCTGCAGGCTGGGTGCCCAGGGTGGGCTGCCTATAAGGAAAGAAGGTTATTTCCCCCTCTTCTCTCTGCATTCACAGAAATGCGACACATCCCAGACAGAGACCTTGGAAGATGACGAGATTGAGGAATTCTATAAGATCCTGACCAAGAGGGAAGAAATTGACCTGATCTTCTCAGAGCACTGCAATGCTGACAATATCATGTCGCTGGACGCTCTGGCTAGATTCCTCAAAGAAGTACAACGTGAGGAGGATGCTGGACCAGAAATGGCACTCTCTCTGATTGAGAGATATGAACCCAATGAAACTGGTAGGTTTGTAACCCCGAGATGGATGGACAAGTTGGAACACAAGAACAGCCTTCTGGATCAAGCCCAGGACCCATCTAGTCCAGCATCCTGTTTCACATAGATCCCACCAGATCTCGCTGCTTTATACAGGAACCTGCTTTATACCGAGTCAGACCATTGGTCCATCTAGCTTAGTATTGTCCACACAGACTGGCAGCAGCTTCTCCAAGGTTGCAGGCAGGAGTCTCTCTCAGCCCTATCTTGGAGATGCTGCCAGGGAGGGAACTTGGAACCTTCTGCATGCAAGCACTCAGGTGCTCTTCCCAGAGTGTCCCCATCCCCTAAGAGGAATGTCTTATAGTGCTCACTCATGTAGTCTCCATTTCAAATGCAAACTAGGGCAGACCCTACTGAGCAAAGGGGACAATTCATGCTTGCTACCACAAGACCAGCTCTCCTCCACAGATGGATGCACCATATTTTTCTACCACTAGGGATACTCTCGAAACAGTCCACATAAAATAAGTTAAAACTGCAATTAAATGTCAAAATTAAAGCTAAAAATTAACATCTAAAAGTTAGCAACAACAAAAACAGCAATCAGACCCAAACACAAAGCCTCAGCTTCCAAAGGCTCAGTGGAACAAGTTGTGCCCTATGGGGCTACCACAGGAAAAGCCCTGCTTGTTGTTGACATGTAGGATCTGAAAGTAATGATGTCCAGCATAAACCTTTGTGGGCTGATTGCAGGACAGGGGGAGGGGGAGACATTTGCTAAAATTAAGACTTTACACTTTTCAGGGAGTAATTTCCATTGAACAGAATGGGACTTGCATCTGCGTAAATATGCATAGGCTCTTGCCCATTGGAACAGGCATTGCTGTATTGCTTAGAGCAGGAATGAAGCAGTATATTTAGTGCCTTGTGGAACTTCTGTTTTAATTTAGCTTCCATTGCAGGAAAGCAGTGCTTCAGAAGCACTACAGAGCACCATTGGAAGCACCCAGAAAATGAGAGCTGTGATATAAAATCACTCGCTGGGTGGGCCAGTCACTTATCTCTCAGACGAACCTACCTCTCAGGGTTGTTGTGAAGATAAACAAACCATGTACACCCCTCTGGGCTCCTTGGAGGAAGAGTGGGATATAAATGTAATAAATAAATAAGCAAAACAAACAAACTGTTTAGATCAGAGGTTCTCAACCTGAGGTCCCCAGATGTTGTTAAATGACAACTCCAAAGGCCGTTGTGGCTGGGGATGATGGGGGTTGTAGTCCAACAACATCTCGGAACCCAAAGTTGAGAATCCCTGGCTCAGACACTCCTGTTTCTGGTGGTGGCATGAAATACAGGTGGACCTCGGTATTCACGGGGGTTCTGTTCTCTGCAATGACCATGGATAGCAAAACCACGAATACTGAGTCATTAGGGCAATGAGATTGCGAGGGTTAGGTTCCTGGAAGCCTGGAAAATTGCAGAAAAAACAGGCAAAACAAGCGGCCCAAAACACAAAGCAATGTGCCCTACCGTACTCCAGGTGTCTAGCAATTTTCAGAATTTCCCCATTATTCCACTGTTCTTTGCAGAAAAAGGTTTAAAAAACAAAAGTTGCGTGCTTATTTGAGGCTTTAAATGTCATTTTGGTAAAGAAAGAATGACAGGTCAAGTTTCCACGCATCATAGTGATGATGAATGCCTGAAAGTATCCTGAGGAAATTTGTGATCTCTGTGCTTTATTCTTACAAATATATCCATGTCTGTTCTTGCTCCCGAGGTGGGAGGCCAAGGAAGGACTTCCGGGCTACATGCCCACTTGAAATCCCCCAGTGTGCAGCAGACCTGAAAGGGGTTGCGTGCCAACACCCATCTCTGCCCACATTGCTCATCATCAGTGAAGGCGAGGTCGTATGTGGTGCCACACAGCCCAACCAGTTATGTCAGGAACAAGCAGGAATTGCATCAGTAGCCATGAGAACTTAAGAATAGCCTCTCCAAAGATCCACCCAGATTCCAACAGGGATCAACTAGTGATCAACAGAAGGAGGACTGTAGCTTAGTGGTAGCTCAGTGTTGCATGCAGGAGGTCCCACGTCTAACCTCTCACTGTTTAGCTGTAGCATTACCCTTCCTCTTCCACAACAGAGTATCTGACTTGTATGATGTCCACATGCTGCCGCCAGAGCGGATTATTGACCTTCACTTTTCCTCCCATGCTGGAAAGGAAAATATCATACCTCTGCTAAACACTACCTTTTCAATCGAAAGGTTCTCAAAGCTGAATGTAACTAAAGAAGGAATACACATCAAATCATTAACCTACAATAATGCTGCAGGGGGCAAGAAAAATCCAAGAGCCAGCATTAAAAAAATAATAAGAACAAAACAACCCCCATCATAAAAAGAAAGAAAATTTTAAAAAGAATTTTTAATTTATTTTTTTTAAAAAATAAAAATAAAATCACATTTTTTTAAAAAGGTGGTCTTAGCTGCCTGCTTAAAGTGGGGGACTCTTCCAGATTTGCCACACAGTACAGGGAAGCTGGTTCCAAACTGGAGGGGGCCTAGAGGCAACCACCAAAAAGACTCACCTGGCAGCAACTATCAGCCTACCAAATGGCAGGACTGCCAAAAGGTTCCGATTTCCAGGTCTTGTCCTCTTTGCTAAGCAGGGTCTGCCTTGGTTTTCATTTGGATGGGTGACTATGTGCACACTGTAAGATATCCCCCTTAGGGGATGGGGCTGTAGATCAACGTTGAGCATCTACTTTGCATTTGTTCATTTGTTTATATTTATATACAGCCCTTTGTCCTTAGACCCCCGGGTGGTTAACAATAAGATAAAAACCATAAAATGGTCCCTTCTGACACCATGCAAAAGGTCCCAGATCCACTGCCTACCCTACCATTTCCATGTAGGCAGGGAGAGGCGTCTTCCTGTAACCTTGGAGAACGGCTGCCAGTCAGGGTAGACAATACGGAGCTGGAGGGATACTGTCAGGATGAGGCTCTTTCCTGTCTCTTATCACAAGATGATAAGATGATAAGATATGGTAAGATGGTCTCTTATCTGTCTCTTATCAGTGACATGTAAAGCCTTGATATCTGTATAGAGGAACTGCTATTCCTAGCACAAAGGTTATTATTTCCAGCTTTCAAGCAGCTTTGGTACAAAAATGACTCCTCTCATGTCAAGCAGTAAGGCCAGATTGCATTTATCAGTGACTTTTGTGTAAATTGGGGTAACAATGTTGAGTGTGATGGACCAATGGTCTGACGGAATATAAGGCAGCTTCCTGTGTTCCAGATCCTACTGAACAGGAAGACCGGTCTAAAGAGGACAGGTCTATCCATGGCCACTAGTCTGGTGGCTATAGGCCACCTCCAGCCTCAGAGGCAAGATGCCTCTAAATGTCATAGACCATAGGATACTGCCATATACCGAGTCAGACCCTTGGTCCATCTAGCTCAGTATTGTCTACACAGACTGGCAGCGGCTTCTCCAAGGTTGCAGGCAGGAGTCTCTAAGCCCTATCCTGGAGATGCTTCCAGGGAGGGAACTTGGAACCTTCTGCTGTTCCCAGAGCGGCTCCATCCCCTGAGGGGGAATATATATAGAGAGGAGAGCTGGTCTTTTGGTAGCAAGCATGACTTGTCCCTTTAGCTAAGCAGGGTCCACCCTGGTTACATTTGAAAGGGAGACTAGACGTGTGAGCACTGTCAGATATTCCCCTTAGAGGATGGAGCAGCTCTGGGTAGTGCAGAAGGTTCGAAGTTCCCTCCCTGGCAGCATCTCCAAGATAGGGCTGGAAGAGATTCCGGCCTGCAACCTTGGAAAAGCTGCTGCCAGTCTGTGAAGACAATACAGAGCTAGATAGACCAAGGGTCTGACTCCGTATGTGACTCCCATCTGCACCGCACAAACAGGCGTTGCTCTACTTCCCTCTCTTTTCCGCTTGTTTTTTTCAGTCCGAAGACAAAGGGCCATGACCAAAGATGGCTTCCTGATGTATTTGCTGTCTGCTGACGGGAACATCTTCAATAAACGCCACAGCGGGATATACCAGGACATGACGCAGCCCCTCAGTCACTACTACGTGTCGTCTTCACACAACACCTACCTCATGGAGGACCAACTGACAGGGCCCAGCAGCACAGAGGCCTACATCAGGTACAGTGAGACGCCTCCGTTTTTGGAATAGACGTGCCCCTGGGCCGGGGGGAAATATGGCCTCCCTATGTTTCTCCTCTCTCTGCCCGTTTGTTGGAGAAACAAAAGGAAACACCGGGTTCATATTTGGGCCAGGTGTGCCCCAGTGGGGCCAGGAGGGGGAGAAGGAGCAGCCTGCCCCAGTGAGGTGGGAATGGAGGTGGCAGCCGGGAGACCCGTGAGGCGACAGTGCTTGCTGCTTCCTGCGCATGAGCGGCTCTTCCATGAGGCAAGGTGAGGCGGTCACCTCAGGCACGAGTGCAAGGAGGGAGGCAGGGGCTGGCAAGGACCAGCTCTCTGCCACCACAGCCACCACCCCACAGACCTCCCTGCTGCCACTACCCTTCCTCACCCCACCGGGGCACGCCGCTCTTTTCTTCCTCCTCAGCCCTCCGAGTATATCTTTTCACCCAGGCTTTTAACCGATACTGTTTTGACTGTTTTTAAAGTTGTTTTAGAATATTGTTTTAAAATTTTTCAATTGTTGTGTTTTAAATTTCTTATTTTTGTTTTTAACTAATATTTTAATGTTGTTTTTATCTTCTTGTAAACCGCCCAGAGACGTAAGTTTTGGGCAGTATAAAATATGTTAAAACAAACAAACAAACAAACAAACAAATACACTAATTATATACTGAGTAACCTACTGATATAATTAGTAATATATACTAATTATTTTAAATGATGAAATGATTAATTCAAGCTATAGGGCCACAATGTGCTATGTCCGTATTGTCTGACACGTTGCTGTAAAGCTCCAGTCGGGTGGATGGGGGAGCAAAAGGGGGAGTGGGAAGTATTTGGGGGGCAGCCCCCACTGCCCCTTGGAGTCACCCCAGTTCCCAACAGCCATTGGCCTTTCCTTTCCAGAGCCCTGACCAAAGGCTGCCGCTGTGTGGAACTGGATTGCTGGGATGGACCTAATTCGGAGCCAGTCATTTACCACGGCTACACGCTCACCTCCAAGATCCTCTTTTCCGATGCCATCAAAGCCATCAAGAACTACGCCTTCAAAGTAAGCTTACCCTTCGCCTCCCCGCACGGCCGAGAGATTGGCCTGCAGTTTTCATTGTCAATGTTTAAAATGAAATCATTGAAGCACGGAGTTGGAGGGGGCGCTGAAGGCCCCCTGCTTGACCTTTTCCAACAAGTGTGCCCTTTCTGTCTCAAACCTTCAGCTGAGGTCCCATTGTGTGTGTGTGTGTGTGTGTGTGTGTGTGAACAGACACACAAATATAAATGTTATAGTTGAGACAGACTACTCCAGTCACCGGCTTACAGCCAGACCAAGTTATTCATGAGTAACAGGTAAAGTGTACCGTCAAGTTGATTTCAACTCCTGGCACCCACAGAGCCCTGTAGTTTTCTTTTGGTAGGGGTTTACCATTGCCTCCTCCCACACAGTTTGAGATGATGCCTTTCAGCATCTTCCTATATCCCGATATAATACCAGCAGGGATTCGAACCAGCAACCTTCTGCTTGTTAGTCAAGCATTTCCCCGCTGTGCCACTGAAATAAACTTTTTGAAGTTACCCCCATTTGAAGTTACTCCCATTTTAACCTCCCTGAGCCATTTTGGAAGGGTGGTATATAAATTAAATAAGTAAATAAAGTATATTTGTCCCATTAATTTCAATAAGACTTCTTATGAGTAACACAGCTGCCGCATGGGGGGGCAGGAGGGCTCTGAGTACCTCCTGGATACCCTTCAGGTACTCCTAGGGGTACTGGTCCCTCCTGTGCAGTGTCCCCTCTAAGGTGTGTGTATGTGCGTGCACACACAAGTTTTTGGATGTCCACTCAGTTCATTTTGGATCCGTCTCAGGTTGAATCAGTAAAGCCCCACTCTGAATGCATTTGTGCACACACTGCCTTGATTCTTCCATCCAGAACAAAACTCATTCCACACACAGATCAAAAAAATTAGAGAGAGCACTGCTCCTATGGGAAGCCCTTGAATTAAAACATAACCACATGCCTAAAATCAAGCAATGAGTTGGGCTTCCCAAGGGACTCTGGCTGGCATGATGAGGAAAATCACTCAGCGCAGTCCCGTTGAAATTAAAAGGACAAGTTAGGCAATGCCAAAGAGTAATAATTTTCCTCATCGGGTCTGTTGCTATTTCACCGCAGCAGCAGCAGCACCACCACCACCACCACCACCACAACTACAGAGAAAACCTTGCTTGGGCACAATCTGCTCTTTGCAAAAAGATGGTTGCCAGTACAAGACCTTCCCTGAAAGGTTTACGTTTCAGGGAAGTTCATTTGGGAGAAGACATTCCTGCAGATCCGTGTACATGTGCATGTAACATTGCTGCTGTTCTCCTTACAGACCTCTCCTTATCCGATCATCATTTCCCTGGAGAATCACTGCAGTCTCGAGCAGCAGAAGATGATAGCTCACCACATGAAAAACATTTTTGGAAACATGTTGCTGATGGCTCCCATTGATTCAAATATGTCAGACTTCCCTTCTCCAGAGGTCAGTTGCTCAAAGGTCCTGAGATTTGTGCTCTTGCTTTCTAGTGGCTCCCACCTTGGGGTTTTGTGACATGGTGATTCCTAAATCTTTTACTAAAGGGCTTGCAGGCCCTACACTGAATTAAGCGTTGAACATAACTAATCAGCGGACTCTCCCCTCCCCTCCACCTCTTAGTAAAAACATTCTGCAGAGCAGAGTTAAGTCAAGCAATAACGGCTTCCTCACTTGGCTGCACTCAGGGGCGTATCTAGGGTAGGGCAGGCAGGGCACGTGCCCCGGGCACCACTTGAAGGGGGCGCCATTTTGTAAAATTAATTTTTTAAAAATGGCTGCCGAAAACAAAATGGCCACCGTGCATGCTCAAATGGCCTCTGTGAGGCCCTAGGTCATGCCAGGCCTTGCAGAGGCCATTTGAACATGCACGGTGGCCATTTTGTTTTCAGCGGCCATTTTTTAAAAAAAGATTATTTTTAAAAATGGCCACCGCACATGCTCAAATAGTCCCTGCGAAGCCCTAGAGGCCAGTGGGTGAGGGGAATCTTTGCAGACGCTCCCCCCACAGCCTTTAAGAAGCCTCCCAAAGGGGCTACAGGTAAACATTTTTTAAAAAATTAATATAATATAAGACACTGTACACATATTCAGATTGGCACTATGTACAGAGAATCAGGGCTTGTGAATACTGAGCTGAAGCTTATGAGCTAGGATTGTATTCATTTGATCTTACTTTGCTTCTTGTGATAAGTGAGTTAAACGTGATATGGCCATTAATGGTGAGTTTGTCTTTGAATCAGTGTGAAATCCTTAGTATTAAGGCCCACAGGGAGTTTCTTGCTCTCTTTCTCTCATTTTAACTGTCTTTCTGAAAGACTAGAATATATTCCAAACAATGACACAGTTTACTCTGCATATCCTTTAATTAATTTCAGAGTATCTGGGAAAAGTCAAATTCTCCATTTATTTTTAAAACTTATGTAATGGTGATGCTACAATGCATAGTAGAGAATTAGACAGGCACTTCTGTTTAGTTTTCCAAGTACACCTCCACATAGTATTTGGGTATTTCATGAGCCCCAGCATACTGAAATTTTAGTTTTCCAGCCTTTTTTGGTCTGGCTAAGTCCACTGCTAAATAGTTTTTGAAATATTAAAAGATTAACGAGCTTGACTTGTATTTTTCAGCTGATATTATGGTAAAGTTATCTGAAAGATGGGTGTCAGATGTTTGGACAGGGGGTGCAATTTCAGTGCTTGCCCTAGGCTCTATTTCCCCTAGATACGCCTCTGGCTGCACTATAGTGCTTTTCAGTTAACTATTCTGCACTTTGATAGAACAGCACAGGGCTGTTGCCCCAAGCAGCACACAAACTGTGTTATAGCTGTGATGATAACCTATTGGCTAACTCCTGTGACATCACCAACACCTCTGGTACCAGAGCCCTTGCACCTGACCCCAATCACCCTTTCCCACCCACCCCAATCACCTTTCCCCCCCCCCACGGCATCCCGAAACCAGACCAGTTGGTGTCCACCCTTCGAAACCTTTCCTTCTTTCTCCTGTGTAGCAATTAAAGGGGAAGATTCTTGTGAAAGGAAAGAAACTGAGCCCAGAATCTGAAGATGTCTCAGATGAGGATGAAGCCGCTGAAATTGAAGATGAATCTGTGAAGAGAGAGGTGGAAAAGAAGAGGATGGTGAGTCTCATATGCCGTTCACTGGAACATGCTTTTAAAAACAAAAATTTCCTGCCCTGATGCTGGGACTGTGAAAGATGATTGGCTTGACAGATGGTGGCTTGAAGCCCTGAGTCTTGCTTTTTCCCTCTTAGAGTGACAAGCTGAAGCTGGCCAAAGAGCTGTCTGATACTGTTGTCTACTGCAAAAGTGTCCACTTCGAGAGTTTTGATGTTGCAGCTCCTCAGCCCTTCAATGAAATGTGCTCTTTCAGTGAAGGCAAAGCTTTGAAGCTGGCTCAGGAATCTGGTATGTATGTCTGCCTGGCCAGTTCTGATATTCTGTAGAGGGAGATGTGCATGTAATATAACCTAAGAAGAGCCCCACTGAGTAAGGGGGAAAAGAAACTGGGTCAGAAAAGGTCTTGCCCACCATTCCTTTTCAGCCACAAACCTCTTGGACGTGTATGAGCAGGGCATGAAGGTGATGCCCTTCCCATATTGTTTCTCTCCAGCACTTGAAATTCAGAGGTATACTGCCTCTGAAACTGGAGGCTCCATTTAGCTAGCATGTTCAATAACTGTTGATAGGCGGATTTGTCTAATCCCCTTTTAAAAGCAATCTGGGCCAGTGGCCAACACCATATCATGTGGCAGCAAGTTGTACTGTATAAGTTAAGGATGTATTGGTTGAAGAAGTACTACATTGAAGGGCTGTTACAAGTTTTCATGTTACTTCCTAGCACAATCTTATCCTCTGTACCCGTAGAACAACGACCTTGTGCAATTTTTACAGCGCCACCTGCTGGCTAGCGATTGCATTCTGCCCCTTTTCATTTCTACTTTGGTGGTGACTGTGGGAAAGGGTCGATTCTTTGCAGAATGTAAGAACTGGCCAGCAGGTCACACTGCAAAAACTGCACAAGCTCCCTGCTCAGCCTGTGTACAGAAGGTAAGATTGCTGTAGGAAGTAGTGCAGAAGGCTGCAGCAGTATGTGGGGAAGGAAGATCGAGCTTGGAAGTTGCACAAAAGCTTTGAATATCTAGGTTTGCCTAACCCTCTTTTAAGGTTATCTAGGCCAGTGGCCATCATCATATCATGTGGCAGTGTGTTCCATAAGTTAATGATGCATTGGGTGAAAAAGTACTTTATTTGGCTGTCTTGAACTGTTTCTTTGCTTTTGTCTCAGGAACCAACTTCATTCATCACAACACCAAGCATCTAAGCAGGATCTATCCAGCAGGATGGAGGACGGATTCATCCAACTATAACCCAGTTGACATGTGGAATGTTGGTTGCCAGATAGGTAAATGCAGTGGGGAGAGCAGGAAGTTTGCTTCTTATTAAGATCCGTGGGCACGTTCCAGCCAAAGTGAAGCATTTAACAATTCCCTAGACATCCGTGGGAGAGATGGGGGCCCAAGTACAACGCTCCTGCTGAAAGCCATGAAACTTGCTCAAAATTGGAGACTGTTTATCGGCAGAATAAGGCACACGCTTCCTCTGATAAGTAACATTTGCTCAACATGTTGCCAATTCCAAAGGAGTCCTGTAATAATTGGAAAGACCATTGATCTGCATTAGCATTTTAAGATGGGAAAACTAAAAATAAAAATAAGAGAATTGTAGCATGAACAAACATAATTTGAATACATGGGTCATACGTCTGTAGCCTAAATTTAATAATAAGAGAACAGTTGGTCCTAAAAAAAATTATTTTAAAAGCCCTGCTGCTTGCAGATGCCTGAAACACCTTGGATAGCAAGGGCACTAGGAATTGGGCCTCCTCATTAGCACACAAGGAGACACATGTGGGAGACTGGTTATGAATCTGTGTTGGCAACTTATGAAATAATATATTTTCTCCCTTCCCAGTTGCCTTGAATTTTCAGTACAAGGGTGCAGAAATGGACGTCCACCAGGGTCGATTTCAAGAAAATGGCTTTTGTGGGTATGTCCTAAAGCCAGAATTTCTTCGGGATGAGCAGTCCACATTCAATCCCAAGGCAGTCGCCAAAGGGCCATGGTGGACTCAGAAGAAGCTCCAGGTTAAGGTAGGAGCTGAAGCAGAACTCTGCCAAGGGGTCCTGCTCCAAAGAGGTTTATGGAACAAAAAAAGAGGTGCTTCCATTTGGAATCATGCAACCTCAAAACATTTCCCCATGAACGCCTCTTTTGGCCCCTAGTGGTCCGCCTGAAGATTATTTATTTCCATGTCATCCAGGCCATGCAGGCCTCTCAAGCGGTGTCTTTTTCTTCTGCAGGTCATCTCCGGCCAGCAGCTGCCCAAGGTGAACCAAAGGAAGAACTCTATCGTGGACCCGAGGGTGATCGTGGAAATCCATGGAGTCCCGCGGGACAATGACAAGAAACAAACAAAAGTCATTGATAACAATGGTAAGAGGAGGAGGGGCTGCCTGCTACAAGGAGAGGAGAGCTGGTCTTGTGGCAGCAAGCGTGAATTGCCCCCTTTGCTAAGCAGGGCTGCCCTGCTTTGCATTTGAATGGGAGTCTACATGTGTGAGTGCGGAAAGATATTCCCCATAGAGGATGGGGCTGCTCTGGGAAGAGCACCTGGGTGCTTGCATGTAGAAGGTTCCAAGTTCCCTCCCTGGCAGCATCTCTAAGATAGGGCTGAGAGAGATTCCTGCCTGCAACCTTGGAGAAGCCGCTGCCAGTCTGTGAAGACAGTACTGAGCTAGATGGACCAAGGGTTTGACTTGATATAAGGCAGCTTCCTATGTCAGGCTCCCTAGGGAGAGCCCACACTCGGCAGCCAGCCAGTAACTTAGGAAACACTTGGAGGTGTCCCTTTCTAAGAAGAGATTGGCACTGGGCCTCTGGCCTCCATGGGCTCACGTGCCCCTTCCTCCGCCCTTTCCCCACTTTCTGCAGAACGGTTTGTTTTTCAACAAGTTTCAACTTAGCATGCTCAAAATGGCCTTTGGGTTTGTTATGCATTTGCAGCCAAGGCTTTGATGCAGATTGAGGTGCTAGCCATTGTTCTTGGACAGGAGTGGGCAACCTTGGCTCTCCAGCTCTTGCTGAACTACAACTCCCATCATCCCCAGCCACAATTCATTTGCCTGCCCCTGTTCAGTAATGACGACACTTTGCATTCATATTGCGCATTTGAAGTGTTCAAAGCACATCTTTTATCTGGTAATCTTTACAACAGGGAAATTGAAAAAAATCGGGATAAATGTTGTTATTCAACAATTGTAGCTATTAACCAATTCCCAATATAAATATCTAATTGTGTATGTATTAAAGTCCAAATAAATAGTAATTCACATACTTTCCATCCACATAGATACTGAATTCCCCAACCCGCCCCCTCCATAAAAGCTGTTTGCTGCATATAAAAAATCAACAAAGAACCCAACAGTCTTGATATTCAGAAAACTATACAAGCTTGTAACCACCAAAAGTTCTAAATGGTATCCTCAATATTAGAAAGTCCCCAAATAAGTCTTACAGCCATGTGAGGTAGATTAATGTGATTCCCACACTATAGGTTGGGATCTGAGGCTCAGAGACTGTGGCTTGTTTAAGGCCCAGGTGTGGTTGGGCTACAACTCCCACCAACCCCAGCGACAACCCCCAGCCAACATTTGGGAATCCAGGATGGGGAACCCCTGGTTTTTGATAACCTAGTGAGTTGCCTAAACAAATCCTCTTTAATTCACACCCTTGCGGCAATCCTGGTCAAAAATAAGCCCTGTCAAGTCTGATAGGATTGCAGCCTTGGCCATATAGCTAGCATTTACCAAGGAAGAGAGATCTTATTGTGCATCTTCTGTCTGACTACATTACTGTATAGCCTGTGGCCACCTGCAGGACTCCTAAGAGTCCTAGAAAGATTGTGATCCATGTTTTAGGAATCTCTGCTACTGGACTTCCCCAATCTGGCATAGGAGAATGTAGAACCAGAACCCAGCATTTTGGTTTTCAGGGTGAGGACAGAAGTAGAACCAATGGGTTGAAATGATATTGAAGCAGATTTAGGCTGGACATTAGGAGGAATTTGCTAACCGTAAAAGCGGTGTGGCAGCAGAAGAGTCTTGCTCACAAAGTGGCAGGCTCACCTTAGCTGGAGTTTTTCAGATATTCTGGAGGGGATTCTGTAGCAGTTTCATTCACTGAGCAGGGGGGTTGAGTGATAAGACCCCCACCCCACCCAGGTCCTCCTAACTCTAATGATTCTGGTGACAGGAATGGTAAGATTTTAGCCAACTGCACCTTCTGATTTAAGCTCTATCCCTGCCTGGACCAACAGCAAGAAAAAGAATCCCTGGAAGATCTGATACCTACCTGTAGAAGCTTTTTCTTCTTACCTTAGTGGGTTAATGAAAAACTTCAGTAGCTGTTTTGTTCATTTGGTCCCCATGGAGAAAGCTGAAACCGTTCTCCTTCAGCCTGGCACCTCACAAAAGAGTCTTTCATGGCTGTTGGAAGGGGAAAGTTCTTCCATTCAAAACTAGCAAAAGCTGGCAGAAATCTTGGTTGTGAGTTATCCTGGGAACAGATCTTATGCTTTGAGTCCAATTCAAAACCAGCTGAAGTATGGAGCCCTGAACACAGCACAGGGCCTTCTCCTCAGACTACCATTTCATAATGGTAAATGGTGCATAAATGCCTCTAAAGACCCATTTATTCTCCCAAGCTCTTTAACTAGACTTGTGGTTTTAAATGGTGCTAAGGTTTTAATTTGGTTTATGTTGCTGTATACGGCCCAGAGACGGAAGTTTGGGAGGTGTACAAATATAATTAATTAATTAATAATGCATGGGCAGGAGATGGGATTATCCCCCTACAGCAGAGTCTCTTTGCATGTGGAAAACCCGCACACCTGGGAGAAGGGTGCTTTCCAGATTAGAACCTGCAAGAGGGTCTCATCAGATCTCAGAAGTGTGCTTTCACACTTCCTGTATTGTGACACCGCAGTCCCTACGCAGACAGCAGGGTGCTGTTCATATTGCCAATGCCTTGTCTCAAATTTACTTGCTGCGATATAGAGCTAGGACGTTGTATTTCCCATGTAAGGAAGTTGCTGTTTTTTCGGATTGTTAGTTGCTGCGAGACTGCTCCCCCTGCTGTTTACATTTTCAGTGCAACTTGCCTGAACGGAGGCATTTTGCTGCTGTTGAGCAGCTAGGCTGGAAAGCCCCAAGGTGAATTAGCAAAACTCCTCTTCTGCTGTAGCACTGGCAGCTCCTCTAAAAGGCTAACTCTATAAACGGGAAATGATGCTGAAAAGATATCTGCACTGTCTGCAGAGTTAAAGGACAGTGATTCCCTTTCCCTTGGGAATTGTAGTTCTTCAAGGGAGGCTAGTTAGGAGTTCCTAAGAGAATGCCCGAGCACCTTCCCCTAATTACCGTTCCCAGGATTTTGTGGGGGAAACAACCGCCATTGAAGCAGATTTAAATCCAATGTGAATTAGTAGATATCTTACATTCTAGCAAGGGATGTCAACTCACATGGAGCTTTTGTGATACCATCACAGACTGGGACTGTGCCTCCTACTCCAAGAGTCTCTGTGTGACTTTAAGGTGCCAGAAGTGCCAATCTGGAGCACCTTTCACCCCCCAAAAAGCTTCTGCCTGGAAACATCCTAATTTTAAAAACAGCCAGAACATAACTGACTACCAAGGAACCTATAAGTGCTCCATCTGTTAACCCTTAGCTCCTTATTCACTTAAACCAGGGGTTCTGAACATTGCATGAGCAAAGACTTTGGGGGGAAAAACCTTGGATCTCCAGATATTGTTGGAATACAACTCTCATCCTCCCTAGCCACAATGGTCAAACTCTGTTATGGCTAGATATGATGGGAGTTGTAGTCCAACATCATCTGGGACCCAAAGTGGAGAGCCCCTGGTTTAAACACATTCAAATATATTACACTTCAGGAATCCCATCTCACATGAGAACAGTCCTGCTGGATCAGGCCGAAGGCCTATCTAGTCCAGCATGCTGTTTCCCACAGTGGCCCACCAGATGTCTATGGGAAGCCCACAGGCAAGAGCTTAGGGCATGCCCTCTCTCCTGCCATTGCTCCCCTGCAACTGGTGTTTAGAGACATCTTGCCTCTGAGGCTGGAGGTGGCCAATAGCCACCAGACTAGTAGCCATTGATAGACCTGCCCTCCACGAATTTGTCCAAGCTCCTTTTAATGGCATCCAAGCTAGTGTCCATCACCATATCCTATGGCAAAGAATTCCATAGATTAATTATGCACTGTGTGAAAAAGTACCTCCACTTGTTGGTCCTACATTTCCCGACCTTTAGTTTCATGGGCTTACCACTGCTTCTAGTGTTGTGAGAGAGGGAGAACAATTTCTCTTTGTCCACGCTCTCTATGCCATGTATAATTTTATAGACCTCTATCATGTTTCTTCATAGTCGCCTCTTTTCCAAACTAAAAAGCCCGGGTGTTGTAGCCTTGCCTCATAAGGAATGTGCTTCAGGCCCCTGACCATCTTGGTTGCCCTCTTCTGCGCCTTTTCCAGTTCTACACTGTCCTTCTTAAGATGTGGTGACCAGAACTGTACGCAGTACTCCAAATGTGGCCATACCATAGATTTGTATAAGGGCAATAAAATATTAGCATTTTTATTTCCAATCCCCTTCCTAATGATCCCTAGCATGGAATTTGCCTTTTTCCACAGCTGCCACACACTGAGTCAACACTTTCATCGAGCTGTCTACCACGACCCCAGGATCTCTCTCCTGGGTGCTTTCCAGACTAGACCCTACAACGGGGTCAGGACATATCTTGGAAGTGTGCTTCCACACTTCCTGCATTGTGACACCGCAGTCCCTACGCGGACAGCAGGGTGCTGTTCACACTTCCAATGCCTTATTGCGAATTTAATCACTGCGATATAGAGCAAGGACATCGTCTATCCGGCGTGGAAAAGTTGCTGTTTTTTCGGGTTGTTAGTTCTGCAAGACTGCTTCCCCTGCTGTTTACATTCTGAATGAGACTTGCCTGAATGGAGGCATTTTGCTGCTGATGAGCAGTTAGTCTGGAAAGCACCCTGGTCACTGACAGCTCACACCCCGTCAGTGTATATGTGAAGTTGGGGCTTGCTTCCCCAATATGCATCACTTCAAAATCACTCATTGCAGATCTAGCAGACTGTCTTAAGCTTCTGAGAAGGGCCCATGGCTGACAAACAAAAATTAAAAAGACCTCCAGAAGCTCTGATTTAGTAAGTCTGTTATGAGCACTGTGGTTTTAAAGAAAAAAGCCTCTGATTATTCTGGGGCTCTTTGCTTTGCATTAACTTGTGTTTACCCTTGTGATTCAACAGCAGGTCTATTTTATTGGAAGGATGTGTACATTCATTTAATTTGTGCACTTGTGTGCGTGTGTTTTTGTGTTTCCTCACAAAACCCTTTGCTCCCTTTCTCCCCCAGGTTTTAACCCAAGGTGGAGTGAAGCATTTGAATTCAGCATAGATGTCCCTACCCTTGCCCTGGTTCGTTTCATGGTGGAAGATTTTGACACATCCACGAAGAACGATTTCATCGGGCAGTATACAGCCCCCTTCACGAGCCTAAAACAAGGTAAGGCTTTCTGCAGAAAGCAACTTTTGCTTTGACAATTGGAGTCATCAGGACTTTGTGAGGGTGGCTTCTCCAATCACACCATTCAAGAACCCCTTAAACAAGGCACATCCTGGAAACACAACACATCCAGGTTTCTCCCTTATTTTCTGAGCCTAAATGTGAGGCTTGCTTCACCCTCACACCCCAAAGAACATCCACTATTAAAATGGGTACAAGTCAGGATGGCCTACCTTCAGGGGAGGTTGTCTGTTGTGTGTCTGCAGGAGCCACTGTTCTGAGTGACCACCTCTTTGGTAAGGCGCAAGTCCAAAACACTGACTCATGCAGAGATGGAAGAGGCGGCCCATTTGAAGGGTTGGTCATTCTGCTTTGCTCAGAATCGGGAACAATTGAATGCTTTGATCACTTCCCGTGTTGAAAAAGGGAGAATTATCTACCTCTCGGGGAGGCTGAATAGAAGGCGCCAAAGCCAGGACTCTGAATCATTCAGAGATGTGACAGGCAGCTTCTTTCTTATAAATATTAATTTACACAGAGTTTCCTACCAGGTACAGGAAAGACACCCAACCCTCAGATGCGGATTGTGCTGAATATGATAATTATTACTGTGAAATATACCACTTTTCTTTTCTTTTTTAAAGTTCTCAAATTGGTTTATGTAGAAAACAGATAAGATGGTTCCCTGTCCCCAAAGGGCTCACCGTCTAGAAAAGACATAAGAGAGACACCAGCAACAGCCACTGGAAAATGCTGTGCTAGGGTTGGATAGGGCCAGTTGCTCTCCCCCTGTTAAATGCAAGAGAATCACCACTTTAATAAGGTGCCTCTTTGCTTTGTTAGCAGAGGATAAAAGGCACCAAAACCACCTGGCAGGCCCAATGCAGTGACATTTCCTCTCTCCATGTAAATCTGGTTCAAGGAGTCATGCACCAGACAGGGATGTGCATAGAACCGGTTCGGAGGCCCTTTATGGGCCTCCAAACCGGTTTGAAAGGTGGCTGGTGTGACAGTGCAGCGGTTGTATCCGGGCATCAGGGGCAACAGGGTGGCAGGGAGGTTCTCTGCCGCCCCGATTAGCTTCGGAATAAAGAGCGCCAGCAGGGGAATTGCAGAGGGAGGGGTAAATGCACCCTCCCCTGCTCTTAAAGCAGTACCCCTGGCGCCATCGAACCTCCCCCGCCTGGTTCCGTGCACATCCCTAGCACCAGCCAGCCGAGGGGATCAAGCTGCTAGTAGCTGGTTTCATGTTGTCAGTGTTAAAACATTCCAAAGAAGCTGCACGTAGCAACTTGAAATTTCATCCTTTGCTTTCTCTGTCTTTTGGTTAACCTCAAGGCTATCGTCACATTCATCTCTTGTCGAAGAATGGAGACCAGTTCCCATCCGCCACCCTCTTTGTGCACATCCACATTCTGGACAAGAACTAGCCGCAGAAGCTGCTCTGACTGCTCAGGGGGTCGATCTCCCCATTCAGAACCGACTTGGGCCACCCGGCTGGGAGGACACACTCCAAACGCTCCACTGGACTCCTGCCTGCGTGGAATCCCTGCGGCCTGGCTGTGACCTCGGCTGCCAAAGCAGCTGCCATTCATGCCGCGGTGCAGGCTGACTTTGTGCACTGAGGCTGAACATCTCATGGGAACCTGCTGTTAACACTGCTTTAAAAGGGCCACCTTCAGTGCATGTGATTCATGTCAGTTTGAAAAACTTGCCAGTCCCCTGAGCTTAGCTGCTGTTTCTTGCGGGGGGTGAGAAAGGAGGTCACTACCTTTCGCACAGTGAGAAGCATTTAAGAAGATAGGGCTATACAAGTGGCAATAAGGCCAGGGCATACATATCATCACCTGCTCTCCTATAGTGTTTCTGGAGCTTTTAGCTGGTCCATAGCTGGCTTCAGGCATCCTCTGGGCCAGATTTCAGATTTGGGCCCATCCTACAGCTCTCTATCCTTCCCTCTGCTTCCCAGGGCTCTACTTTAGGTGATGGTTTCTGCTTAGTTGGTGCTGCTTGTCAAGGCACACCATGACTTCCTCCTCTCAACTTTCAGGTTTGGGGTTTTAACAAGTTGCTAGCCCTTATGTTTACAAAGATGAGCTTGAAAATACTTGGGAGACATCTCAGAAGCCAGCGAAGTTGCTGAACAATAGGAGTATGCATTTTAGCCACTTTGTAGACTCTGCACTAAAATGCAGCAGTAATGGAAAATTCTGCAAGAAGAAAAACTGCATTCTGAGATCTGCATAAATCAAATCACATTTGCATCAAATTATTTCGCACAAACTTTTAATTCTGCTTCTCCCATTCAGGAGGTGGGAACTAGAGCCTTCTCTTCTCCCAACCATGAGAAATCCTATTTTATTTATTTAATTTTATTCTTAAATTTTATATCCCGCTCTTCCTCCAAGGAGCCCAGAGCAGTGTACTGTGTACTTAAGTTTCTCCTCACAACAACCCTGTGAAGTAGGTTAGGCTGAGACAGACGTGACTGGCCCAGAGTCACCCTCGGGTCTCCCCGGTCCTAGTCCAGCACTCTAACCACTACACCACGCTGGCTCTGAGACTTCAGCCACCTGGTTTCTGAGACTTCAACGACGGTTGCTCTCATATTTTAAAGCCTATTGGAGAAACTGAAGGCTAGCTACTTCTATATTACACACATCCCTTGAACTCGAGACTTTCAAGAAGCTGTTTCCTTAGGCCAATACTACATTATGTGTTCTTTACTTTACCAATGTGGAATAGTAGCATACAGAGATCCCTGATTTTATCACAGCTAAGCGTGTGATTGATTTTAATCACATAAACTCTATCCTCACATTTCTCAGGAGTAATGCCAGAATCTGCAATCAGCATCTTGAATTTTGAGGTTGAATGCAGGACATCATGTTCTGAATAGCTGGATACTTCTTCTTCTTCTTTTTTTTAAATGAACTGTAATATATGTGATCTTGTACAAAATAATTTTTAGATGAAGAGAAGATGCAGGGCAATTGTACAGTGTTTGTCCTCTTAGAAGCCCTGAAACTGCATTGTAACTGGGTTAAAAATATAGACATATACAGAGGTTGTAGGCCATTTGTCAGAGACAACTGATGTCAGTGGAAATTCATAATAACAAATTCAGATGTTAACAACAGATGCCTATTCGCCAAGATCATAAGGTTACTGTTAAATCTCAGTATGTGAAATAATGCAATTCTATGTTCCTTGCATTTGGTTCCTAATCATTGGTGTTTGGGAGAATGCTGAGCTGTATTTGAGGGTTTCCTTGAAGTGATGGGAGCAAGAGGCTTCCGGAGGACTGGGGAAACCACACCTTCGGAAGCTTTGGTATTGCATAGTTTGATGTTATATTTAGGACTCCCACCATTGGGTCTCTTTACATTACATGTGAAATACACACTACGATGTCCACAGGCTCAGTCTAGCCAACTTAAGCACTTTTAAGTCCAATGGGGGAGATCTACACACGTACCTAGCTCTTCCAGTGAAAATGATGAGACAAATGTGCTTAAATTTGGTCTTTGCTTCATGCCTTGTTTTCCTTTCCCATACTTCTTATAGAGCAAATTATAAAAACACTATTTTACAGAAGACTTTCCCCCTAAGACTCTGTTATGAATTCACCCTCTGAAACTGACTTTAGATTAAAAGGATGGAAACAGGGTTCCCCACACCCACCATTGAGTGGAACCCACTTAAATGAGTTATGGTAGCTGAGGAAGTGTTTACATAAAATCTGTTTTCATGAGCATCACCCAAGTCTTGGATCCACCTCAGGTCTGTTTACATCATTCATCCCGAGGCTGTAGCGAGGAGACTGATTTGGAAATAAACAAGGGTCTTCAACTTACTTCAGGATGCATGGATTTGTAAATAGCAGCAGTGGACTTCACCCTGTTGGCCAGGTTGTAGTTCCACATGAAATAGATGGGCTTGGGAATGACCCGAAAGAGCAACGTGGTGTGGGTGACCTACCTTGAGTTCCTTGTCAAGACAAGAGTTGTTCTCAGGGTAATTCGATTCCCAGTTGGGTTAATATGCTGTGATCCAGGGGCTCATATGCCAGCCAAGGTATCATTTGACTTCCTGTCTTGGCCCTCCTTAACACACAAAATGGCTACCTCCAGTTCTGTGGCTTTGAGAGTTGAGACCCGTTTTATCACAAAATGGCAGCCTTCTTTGATCAGAGAATGGATTTCTGCTCATAGTAGGCCTGGGCAGGGACAACCCAAGCTTTGTAGCACCTGAGATGGGGCACAAAATGTTGCCTTGCCCCACATGCCTGGTGAGGGCCAGACCTCTTTGAACAGGATGGATAGGGCAGTATAGAAATGTAATAAATAAATAAGAACCCTTGAAAGTACATGCGGGGGCAGGGAGGAGGAAAGGTGGCCAGCAGACTCCTCTTCTCGTGTTTCTTGCAAGCAAGTGAGGAGAGCTAAAGGTCAGGTGGGTCACCAAGAGCTGTTCTAATGGCCTCTTGCTGGTGCCCCAATAAATCTGCCATCTGGGGTGATGCCTTACCTTGCCTTATGAAAGAGTCACCCCTGGGGCTGGGGCAACCAAAGTGCCTTGTGGGGGTGTGTGTGACAGCTGGTCATCAAGTGACCCCCTGGGACATACAAAACAATGAGGTTATTCACACAATTAAAACTGTGTTCTACCTGGGTTTGGAAGCTGTATGTGCTCCCGATTTTCAGTTGTGTGGAAGTAAGGTGGGAGAAAAACCTGGGTAGCTTTTCCTCCTACCATGTGCCCACCACACGGTTGCCTCTACCCAGGTTTTCCTCCTCCCTTGCTTCCACACAACCGGAAATTGGGAGCACACACAGCTCCCAAACCCAGGTAGAACACAGTTTTCGATTGACCTCAGTATTGCCTTAGCCCAGTAACCAAACCTGATCCTGTGCTTTGGACGTTATGCTGTGCCTTAAAAGTGGTTTGAAAAATCTTCCATGGGCAACTTTCACAAAAGATGCTCTGAATGTGTTAACTGAGAATCTGTATCTGAAACTGTTCTCTTTTATGTAAAATATCATGTTTTCTCAAAGCAACCCAGTGGATGTCAGGAATCCTCCGCCTTACTCTCAACCCTTCCTACCTGTGGATTTGCAAAGATATGCAATAAACATCATAATATTCCCTTAAAAATGTTGATGCCATGTTGTGGAAGCTGTTTTGTCTTCAGGTAGCATCTCTTAGGATCAGGACCTTATAAACATTACAGCCTTATTCTTTCTGTGTAGATGACAATCACAAGGTGATAAGCTAAAAAAAAAAAAGCAATACTTCTGTGAAATGATGAGTATTTTATACCACACCTTTTTTAAAAAAACAAACAAAGCTAATGTGTTAGAGAAATGATGATAGTATGATATAAATAATATATTTTCACTGTCATGATTAAAATGGAAAGATACAGAATAACTTATTTTTATGTCGTGTCTTTACTCTTTGTCCTGTCTTCATGCCAATTCACACCACCAGATTCAATGTGGACTAGATTAGAGTTCCCAAGATCAGGGACTCAGATGTTGTTGGATAACAACTCCTGCCATCCCCATTCACAGCATTTGGGAACCCCCTAGTTAGATCTGTGGCACAGGATAAAATGGACTTAAAATTCTCTCAGCTTGTGCAGAACTTTGGATTGAGACATACTTCATGCCTGCAGCTTTCCTGAAAGAGGACTCAACAGTGGTGTTGTGAGCGCTTTCCAGATTACACCTACAACCGGGGTAAAATGCTTCAGCTTGGCAGGATCGTGTTGAAAACGATCCCCAGAATCTCGGGAAAATACAGCTACTTTTCTGCAATGCACATGCAACGTTAAAGCACTATACCACAAAGATAAAATCTGAAGGCGGCATCGGACACGTGAATGGCACCTTGCTGACAGTGCAGGGACTGCAATGTTGAAACACAGGCAGTACAGAAGCACACTTAGTGGACATGTATTGACACTGTTGTAGTGTGTAATCTGGAAAGCACCCTGGTAAAGGTGAATTGCCACATAACCGGATTTTCCATCTGGAATGTTAACCCCCCACTTGATCCGAGCACAGCGTTTTTAGCTAAATAGAATCCGCCCCGCCCTTGGACTGTTTTCCCCCCAGTTCAAAATTAGGAGAAACTATTTAAAAACAATATCTGTTAATGCCATCTGGAAGCAACGTTACATGAGAAAGGTAACAACAGAACTCTATCCTGGTGTCAATATTGACAACTCCTCATGTAACTCAAGATCCTGGGGTTAAGACAGTCTGGTGGGATGTGAAAACTGGATGGGCTTAACTCAGCTGCTCAGCAATTTTTGGTTGACCACCTTTGGTACAATCACACCTCATACAGGAGCAAAAGGATACTTTGCTACCTGCCTTCTCTTTTGGCATTTACAACATATGAACCAATGAATGTCCTTGTGGATCATTCCGTCACCAAAATTAGCTGGTTGGATGTGTGAGGAGGACGCCCACCAGCAGGGCAATATGAAGATAGCCTTCCCTTGCTGCCACTTCTCAGCATTTAGCATTAGAGGTACATGGAGTACCTTATGTCTCTATACATGGAGTAATGCATTTGGACAAAGATTCTCAAACTTGGTCCCCCGATGTTGTTGGAGTACAACTACCATCAACCCTGGGCCGTTATGATGGGAGTTTTAGTCCAACAAAAATCTGGGGACTCAAGTTGGAGAACCCTGTGCAGCTGGTCTTATGGTAGCAAGCACAACCTGTCCCCTTTGCTAAGTAGGGTCCACCCTGGTTGCATATGAATGGGAGACTACATGTGTGAGCACTGTAAGATATTCCCCTTAGGGGATGGGCCCGCTCTGAGAAGAGCACCAGCATGTTTGCATGCAGAAGGTTCCAAGTTTCCTCCTGGCATCTCCAAAATAGGGCTGAGAGAGACTCCTGATTACAACTGTGGAGAAGCTGCTGCCGGTCTGTGTAGACAATACAGAGCTAGATGGACCAATGGTCTGACTTGGTATATGGCAGCTTCCTGTGTTCCTATGACACATAGACATATACCCTCCATAAATAGCTCTAATCTTTAAATAAAAAAGTCTACAAGATTCTGGCTTCCTGTGCTGAACTTCCAGTTCTCTGGGATCATAGAGATGCTTCCTATGGTTTTTCTAAAGCAGGTTGCAGTTAGGGAGGGAACTAAGTACAGGCATAAAAGTTATTGCTTCACAAGCTTACTACTGCAGCTTGTTAGGGAAAAATGTAAAACATCCTTTTAGTCAATGTGTTGGATGAGCAGGTATGGATGAGTTCGCAAGCAGGTGTTAAATAAGGCACAGAAGGGGTGTGTGTGTGTGTGTAAGTGTTCAGGTGCAACCACAAGTGAACTTGCACTAAGCTTACTTTGATTTATATCCTGTAATAAAGTGTAAAAATATAAGCACAATGCAAACAGAGGGAAGCACTTTCAAGTCCCAATGATTTCAATTAGAGCAGGGGGGTGTCCCCAGAAGGTGTTGGACTACAGCTCCCATCACCCAAGTCACAATGGCTGAAGACCATTGTTTCAGGGGTGATGGGAGTTGTAGTCCAGTAGCTTCTGGGGGCAGCAGGGTGGGAACCCCTGAGTTAGTGCTTAACTTTGGCTGAATTATCCTTCATTACCTTACGTTTAATTCACAACCTGCCTGGCAGGTAGCAAGAGCCTTAGGCAAGTGTGGTTGGATATTCTCCTACACTGCATAGTTGGCCATAGTGATGGTTCACACAATTCCCTGTTTCATGAAAGATCCAACACAACTGATATTATATAATACATTTAATTCAGTTTTCTACACAATTTGGTCCGACTCTCCTCCTCTATCTCTGAAAGAAGCAAGTGTCTTTTAAAGAAAGGACGCTGATCTTGTGCGGGAGGAAACATGGCAACTCTCTTCCTGAGTGACTCGACCCCACAGGTCCGCTGTTGGCAATAAAGAGGAATGTTGCAAAAAGGGAGGAGGGGGACCACAGCTCAGTGGCAAAGCACCTGCCTGCCTGCCTGGCACGCAGAAGGTCCCCAGTTCAGCCCCTGGTATCTCTAGCTGAAAGGGTTGAAGGAATGGGCAAGGACTCTTCCTTGGATCTTGGAGAGCTGCAACTGCCAGGCAGAGCACACAGGACAGGACAGGGGTGGAGAAAACAGTGGTCTGACTCAGTATAAGCTGTTTGGAACACCGTAGCAGGTTTGCTGGATGAGACCAAAAGGCCCAGCATCCTGGTTCCAAGAGTGGCTAGCCCAGGGATTCTCAACCTTGGTCCCCCAGATGTGGTTGGACTTGAGCCACTGCGGCTGAGAGTGGTAGACCAGCATCTGGGGACCCATGTGTGAGAACAGCTGGCCTAGACAGCTGCTTCTGGGAAGATCCACTGCAGGGCATGAAGACAACAGCGTATGTAACTCCTCTTCCGCAACTGGCATTCAGAGGACAAATACCAGAAGACTAGTTGTTGTTGTTGTTGTTGGTGTGTGGGTGTGGGTGTGGGTGTGTGTAGTGGGCTGCTTTGGGCTTCCCAGAAGCTACCAGGAGGATTTCATGTGATGGGGTTTCTGTAAGCCTTTCCTCATTTGCTGGGCTCCAAGACTTTTCTATCCAAAACTCCCTTCATCATTGGGTTGCTCTTAGATCCAGCTATACTGGCAAATGCATTATCCAGAGGTCACCTGCATTTTATCTCCTCTTAAGTTGTGTTGTCCAGAGATCATCTGCATTTTCTGTTTTTCCCTGTCACTGGCAAACCTGGGCTTGAGGGAAAGCACAGGCAACATCTCCTCAGAAATGAAAGAGCAAGATGTTTTCTACCTTGCATGAAACTTAAGTGCAATATGTTTTTTGGCTATAAGTTTCCTCTTTCTTTCCAATCCTGGCATCCACAAGAGCGACTTTAGTGGATCAAATCAGATTCCATCTAGCCTAGCATTCTGTTTCCAACAGTGGCTGGTGGGATGTTCTGGGTACTTAACAAGCAGGGGGAATGAAATGGATAGCAATTCTGTGTGTTCTGCCCCCAGCTTTAGTGTTCAGAGACATACCTCCTCTCAGCATATTTTAGGAAAGAGGTTTGGGGCAGTCCCTTCCATGCAGCTGTGGAAATGTGATGTGCTTCTCCCGCCTGCAGGATTAAGCAAGGGGGTTCCTTATATCTCTTCCAAGCCATTAGAGATTTCAGCATTTGCCCTGGCACTTGAACTGGGGATCCTGTCATGCCCCTTTGACACTGCTTCATTTTGGATCTTCAGGGCGCTTTCCAGCTTAGCTGCTCAACAGCAGCAAAATGCCTCCATTCAGGCAAGTGGCATTCAAAACGTGAACAGCAGGGGGAGCAGTCTCGTGGAAACCAACAACTGGAAAAAACAGTAACTTATTTATGCTGGATACACAATGTCATAGCACTATACCACAGTGATTAAATTCAAAACAAGGCATCGGAAATGTGAATGGCACCCTGCTGTCAGCGTAGGGACTGCAGTGTCACAACACAGGAAGTGTGGAAGCACACTTCCGAGATCCGCTGTGACTATTGCAAGGTGTAATCTGGAAGGCACCCTGGTGGGACAGTTAAATTTCCAAACACATCAACCATGAGGCATGCCATACAACTCCCTTGTGCAGATAATTGGTACCAAACTGGCAAGAAATATATTTTCAGCTAGAGGGGTTTTAGGGTGGGGTGGGGGGAAGGGAAGGAAGATCAAGAGCTTGGCGAATTGACAGTATTGATTTCAGGAGTGCTTAAAAAGATTATTTAGTCCTTTTAGTTGAAGATTCAAGTGCCTTTTATCAGCACTACTTCCTCCCGTAAGCATTGGGGTACCCCAAAACTAGTTCCAAGCAGCTGACAAGCAGGCAGGATACTCTTTTGCTCAAAACAGTCCATACTGTTTCTTCTCATTTTGCTGCTTCCACTTGGGCATCTGGTAGAATTCATCTTTGGTTTTCCCAAAAATGTCACAAAAATCGGCATCAGACAAGTAGTACTGTAGAGAGATGGAGAGAAGAGGGACAGTGTGAACAAAGTCACTCTCACTGAAGCAGATTTGTTTAAAAAACTCATTATGTTCATAGCTGTAAATCCAGCCGATATATGAATGCACACCCTCCATTCTAGAGGAGCGGCGAGCTAAAAGCCCTGTGTGACCTGGGTCCACCTTCTTCCAAAGCATGGGCTCTACCACAGAGCTTGGGCACTGCCAGCTTCTGCCCCAAACAAGCCACTCTGTGCTTTTCAGAGCTTGATGCTTGGTAGGTACGTATGACCTGAACATGGTGAAGGCACTTCCAGAGCAGTCCCACTATGCATGACTATGTATGTATGTCTTTGTAGCAGAAATACTGTGCTGTTTGCCCACAATGTGCATGCAACTATTGCCCAACATGGTGAGCAGAGAAGAAAGTGGGGGGTGGTGGTATTCTGCTGCACAGAGGGGGATCAAAAAATCAGCATTTTTAAATGCAGAACACTGAGGGCATCCACAGGAAACTGTGCAGGAAACCGTAGGGAAAACCTGAGTGTATACACGCCCTGCAGTCACTTTGGATAAAATTAAGTGTGGGGACCCACTGGTCCAACCACAACAAACCCTCTAGTTTAGAAAGGCTCTGTGTCTTCCTTCTTTTGAACTGCCTTTGGCTCCCTTAACACACCAGTGCCTGTCTCTCACCATACACATACGGACAGTGCCACCCAGTGGGCAAAGAAAGCAGATCATTAGATCGATCCTCCAAGCACAGGGGTTCCCAGATGTTGCTGGATGACAACCACTATCATCCCCAGCCACAACAGCCTTTGGCCTTGTGGCTGGGGATTATGGGATTTTTAGTTCAACGTCATCTAGGGACCCGCATTTTACCACACTCCTGTGGTAAGCAAACCAAGCTGGGATATCAAACTATCAAAATATTTTTCCTTTGGTTATTTGCCTTTTAAATTAAATCCAATTTAAATACATTTGCATATTATCCACAGAGGTTTGATGTAGGCGCCACACAGATATTTTGGGGAGTGTGAAAACATAAGAAAAAACATCTCAAGATTTCCCCCCCATAATGCTTGTTCCCAGGCTTTAGTTGACCAAACAGAGATCAATTAAACAGACTACAGCTTGTGCCCTAAAGGCAAAGTTTAGAGGTTAAAGTGAATGAAAAGCTAAAGAATTCCCACGAATTCAGTTTCTCTACATGTTTATCACAGGAAGGAAAGCAGTAGACAAAGCTGTTCACCTCTTTTTTGGCAGGGTCCACACCTTCTGGCAGATCATCCACCGTCTTGTTGATCAGCACCTCTCGAGGATATGCACCGTTTCCATTGGCCTCTAGCGAAGGGGTGTTGTGGTTGTTGTTGATGTTGGTACTGATGTTGTCAGACTGTGTCTGGTGTGGCTCTGAACTCCCTCCGGTCCCAGGACTAACTGGATTGGGGGTATTGCTGGCATTTCTGTTGGCATTACTGCTGGGATTTCTATTATTCAAATTGGCATTTTTTAGATCCTGCAAAAAGATAGGAAAGCCTATGAATTCAGTTTTCCCCCTTATACAGGTGGACATCAGGCACAGACTACAGGGAGTCTCAGAGATGTGATGGACTGGGGGAAACTGGGGTGGGGGACTCAACACAGGTTTTTTCATAGATTTTTTTCCGGGGGGGAATGTTTTTTCTATTCCACTCCACCCACCCCCGCCGTCAACCAAGGCTTTCCCATCTCTCTAGTCTCGGTCAATTGGGTGTTCCATGTCATGTCATGCATGCGCCACATTTTTATACCACCCCACTCAACAATCTCTAGATGTTCCGCAATCTTAAAATGGGCAACGAAAAAACAACAACAACTAAACAAGACAATTAAATAAAACTACCAAAGGCCTGGTTTAAAAGTTGTGTTTTTAAGGTCTCCTTTAAGGCCAACAATGAGGTCAGGCATCAAAGAAGGGAGTGTGTTCCAGAGACCAGGAGTGGCTACAGAGAAGGCCCGAGCCACTGCCAAACCAGGTAAGGTCAACAGCAATCAGATCTCCCAGATAATCTCGGGTAACGTCTTGGTTTTGGACTACAACTCCCATCATCCCCAGCCTTCAGCCAATGTGGTTGGGGTGATGAGAGCTGCCATCCAAAAAGAACAAATTAGCCAGGACGGAGAGTTTTGGGCTAATGCAGCATCCTTCTGCAAGTGATTTGTTGCTCTGGATGTTGGCCAGTCTATTTTTAGTGGTTAGGTTTTATGGGTATGCCCAAAATACAATACGTGAAGCAACACACAGAGGGAACAAGATAATGGGAGATCACAAATCAGCTGTATTTATTACATGTACTTCCCACCCTTCCTCCAAGAAGCTCAGAGCAGTGAAGGGGGCTGCCCCTCACATTCTGTCCTCACAACAATCCTGTGAGGTAGGTTAGACTGAAAGACCATGCCTGGTTCAATGTCAACCAGTGAGTTTCATGGCTGAGTGGGGATTCGAACTCAGGCCTCCCCGGTTTGAATCCGACACTCCAGCCACTATGCCAAGCTGGCTCTCAGAAGATGGTGGTCAACACACTGACATCTTAAAGTAAAAATCTCTCAAGATTTAGAAAGAGCTGGGGGGATTCCAAGGAACAGTGAGGTGATGAAGCCCCAGGGAATGCGAGTGGACTTCTTGGTGTGATGTTATGTGAATGTGCTCACAGGAACATAGGAAGCTGCCTTATACCAAGTTGGTCCATCTTGTTCAGTAATGTCTACTCTGACTGAATCACACTAGTGGTGTGCAAACAGGTTTGACATCAAATCTGTTTGACGTCGAAGTGGTTCGGTTCGACCATTCATGATCGAACCGAACCACCCCTCTGTTCAGTCTGACTTTGGACCGAACTCCACTGGGGGTTTGCGATTATTATTATTATTTTTTAAGCATTTACTCCCTCTGGGGGACTTCCTCTCGGTGGTGGTGGGGCGGTTTCTGGAAGGGTTCCCCATCCCCCTGTCAGCCTCCTTGCCACCCTAACTGGCCCTTTGGCCAGCTCTTTGGCCCCTCCAGCACAGTGGCCATTTTGGAGGCCGCCGTGCCTGTGCAATGGGCCTCTGTGAACTGGCCCAGTCCGGTTCGGGTCCAGTTCAGACTCTAACCGAACCGGGCCAGCCGGTTCCATGCACAGCCCTACCTCTCACACCCGGACCCACTCACCACGCTGATCTCCGATATAGCAGATACGTCTCCTAGGCTGCTCTTCATCTCTTCATAGCATTTGCTGTCCTAAGAGGCAAGAATCATATCCTTGAGAGAAGCAACCATGCTAAAGGTCAGCAGGAGACCTTCTAATCTGCAGTGAATTGCAGTCCTGGAAACCTCAGCTCTCACACAAACACAGTTACCTTAAAGAGACTTGTGGCCACATAGAAAATAAAATATATTTTTTAAAAATTCCCACAATATGCTTCTTGGCCATTCCCCATATGATCTCTTTGACATACAGATTCTCTCTGTCGTGAACGGTCATACATGTTGTATATTAACGAATATAATCACAGCTGACTGGCTGTCATGTGGCAGCAAGGGCTGATACGCTCTGCTGTCCTAGTGGGCTCTCGTTGGCTTAACTGCTCTGATGTCACAGAAGGGCAGGGCAGCCCAGTGCGAAGTAGGACAAGAGAGACTTCCCATGAGAAACACTGACAGGAGGCACTGAACTACGGCTGCTGCTCAAGCACAGAGATGTATGTTGCAGCTACTTACACTCCACTTGTACGGGTCCCAAGCCGTGAACCAGCCGGTGAAGTTCAGGGGCTCATGACCTTGTTTCACCAGGATGATTGGCGTTGCTAAATCTCTTCCGGCAGGATGGGTCTTCAGGTACTCCTTGGCTGAGGAAATAGATTCAGTCTTTTCATAGTTGTTGGCCACCTTGCCTACCCAAAGGAAAATCTACAAGGAAAGAGGAGAGTAGAAAGAAAACAGTGAGCATCTTCTGGAAAATATATACCATATTGTGTCTATGTTCACTGTATGTGAAGTGATAAAACCAGTCTACGGTTAGCCACTGGGTGGGAATATCACCCACGACTGCAATAACACCTTGGGGCGAGAGAAGGGGAGAGGAGAACCATATACTTTAGGGCTATGCATTGGAATTTGTAGGAATCTGCTGGTGGTACAGGGAAGCATCTACTCCCACCATGGCTCTCCTCACACAGTTCTATACATTTTCACCAAGAGGCCTTCTCCAACAGGAACTGGATCCATGCAGGGTCCCATCAGGAAGCCATATGAAGCCCACCAGGAGGCTGGGATGCCTCCTCGTATCAGTGGCAAGCTCCCACAAACTCATCAACATCCAGCATACCAATGCACAACCCTAATATTCAACTCTTTCCTGCCTGGAACGTCTCCACTCAAAATCACACTTTCCCATGCTTTGTTTTTTTTAAAAGGAGGGTTCCTCTTGCTCAGCATTGGCTGTCCCCAAGGAGTGAAGGACAGGGTTGGGCCACGGGTGGCTGTACCCAATTTTGGAGCTGGAGTCTGAGCTCAAATGAGTCTGACGACCCAAGTTCAGCTGCTAGGAGGTCTCCTTCATAGCTGGCAGAACATTTGTTCTGTTTGACCAAGGCAAGGCAGCAGGCCGGGCTGCTGGCAGTTATACAGGCCTGGCCAATCCAGTGTCTTATTTCTTTATTTCTTTATCATATTTTTATACCACCCAAAACATATGTCTCTGGGCAGTTTACAACAAGATAAAAACAACATTAAAACATTAATTAAAAACAAAAACAAGAAATTTAAAACACAACAATTTAAAATTTTTAAAACAATATTCTAAAAACAACATTAAAACAATCAAAACAATATCAGTTAAAAGCCTGGGTGAACAGATGCATCTTTAAAGACTTTTTAAAAATTGTCAGAGATGGGGAGGCTCTTATTTCACTAGGGAGCGCATTCCAAAGCCTTGGGGCAGCAACGGAGAAGGTCCGTCCCTGAGAAGCCACCAGACGAGCCAGTGGCAAATGCAGACGGACCTCTCCTGATGATCTCAATGGACGGTGGGGTTCATAACGAAGAAGACGTTCTCTTAAATACCCAGGGCCCAAGCTGTTTAGGGCTTTATAGGTTATGACCAACACCTTGTATTTTGCCCAGAAACATATAGGCAGCCAGTGTAACTCCTTCAATACGGGAGTAATATGGTCTCTCCTAGATGACCCAGAGACCAGCCTGGCTGCTGCATTCTGAACCAACTGTAGTCTCCAAACTACATACAAGGGCAGCCCCACATAGAGTGCATTGCAGTAATCCAGTCTGGAGGTTACCAGCTGATGTACCAGTGTTTTGAAGTCACTCATCTCAAGAAACTGACACAACTGGCATATCAGCCGAAGCTGATAGAAGGCACCTCTGGCCACTGCCTCAACCTGGGACACCAGGGAGAGACTTGGATCCAGAAGCACCCCCAGACTGCATACCTGTTCCTTCTGGGGAAGTGTGACCCCATCCAGAACAGGCAGATCAAAATCGTCTCCCGAGTTTCGACCCCGCACAATGAGTATCTCCACCTTATCTGGATTCTGTCTCTGGATTCAGTCTCAGATTTCACGTTACCTGCCTGTTACAGGGGCTGATGTTACACATCTCTCTTCCCTTCTATGCCCGGGGAGAGCAGGGGACAGTCGCAAGCAGGGAGCTCACTATGTTACGTTGCAGCCTTTGGCCATGAGGTTCCTCTCTCAAGTCCTAGGCATTTTGTTCTGTGCATTCAAGCAGTGTATGTAAACATCACGATGTGATGTCTGAAGAAGGTGCACAGAAAGGCTGAAGAAAGGGGTGGGAATCCCAAAGGCACCAATACATTTGTAAATATTTTATTCAATATTGCCTGACATGTTTCGAGCCTAAGATGCTCTTCTTCAGAGGCAACTATAAAAACAATGTATGAAATATTATTTAAAAAGTGTTATACACTTTTGTTACACACACACGTGTGCACGCGTATGGAAATATACATGAGTTAAAATGTCCACAATATAAACATAATTATCCTATGTACGTTATCAGATTGTGGTCTCCATTATCCATGGTGACCACAATCTGGGTCCGCCAATTTGGTGGGGGAGTGGTGTGATGTCTGTTGAACCTTGGCTGCTGGGATTCAGGCTCCGCACAGGTGTAGGTAACTTAACAGCAATCTGGCAGGGCTCCTAATGCAGACTGCGCCCACCACCAGAGCTTCCCCTAGGCTAAGGGAACAGGGAGGAGAGTCTAGAGTGGGTTGTTCTTAAGCGATGGTGTACAGTCAGGTCACTGTGCCTGAATACTATGCAATTGGGACAGATTCTGCCCTTGAATTCCAGGATGACTGGGGCTAGATTCCAGACTTCTCCCTTGCAGTTAAGCAACTGGGGAAATTTACTCTCATTCTAGACTCCCACCTTGGCCATCCAATTACTTTTGGGTTACAGTTTTGCAGCATTCACACTGAAAATATTTGTGCTAGGAATATAGGAAGCTGCCCTATATAAAGTCAGATCATTGGTTCAGTATTGTCTACTGTCTACACTGCCTGGCAGCAGCTCTCCAAGGTTTCAGGCTTTTCCAGCCCTATCTGGAGACACTGCCAGGGACTGAACATGGAATCTTCTGCACGCCAAGAAGATGTTCTGTGACTAAGCTACGGCCCCATCTCCTGCCAAAAGAAGCAGTGCACATGATGAATTCCTTCACAGCATATCTCCACTGACCTCTTCCCATGTGTCCAAGAGCATGACGTCATCCTCATCTAAGTCATCTTGGCAGAAGTCCACTATCTCTGTCATGATGAACCGGCCCGTCTGATTGGAGCACTCAAACAAGCGGGGCTGGTATTGGGCAACCTCTTCTTGGAACCTGGATCATGCCAGTAGAGAAAAAAAACTGTGAGAAGCACATTCTTTCATAGAGTTCCTATACAGATTCTGGCCACTAGGAGCCAGACTTCTAAAAGACAAGAGGAAACTAGAAAGGAAGTAAGCTCTTTGGCCTTCTGATTGGCTGTGGTCGTAGAGTCGCCTTACGAAATGTGGTAGATGTGTACTTTTGAGTTTATAACGTTAAAAAATCCAGCTGTTCCATAAGTATGCAGAAAACACACACACAAAAAGCTAAAGCTGGTTTTCCTAGTTGTGTCATTAATTATAACAAATATTTGAAAACAACTTTCATATACATGAGCACTGATCTCCGCAGAGATGAGTCTCTGACAGGTGTTCCCAGCTTGGGGCTGATGCTGTTGGAGTGTAACTCCCATAATCTTCAGCCTTTGGCCACTGATGCTGGAGGGGTGATGGGTGTTGTAGTCCATCTGGAGACCCAAGGTTGAGAACCCCCGGCTGGTGCATTTTTACCCAATATGGCTCACCTCTTATCACTGGCATATGGGGCTTTGCCTCCCAGTGCCACCCAGAATTCGGCTGGTTCCTGACCCTCCAAAATGGTCTGCTTGTCCCGTTTGGAGATTATATCAGCCACATTCTTTGCCATCTCTCGTTCATCTCCACTGCATCCCTAGACATGCCATAAAAAACCAAGACAAATCAAGAGTCAGAAAGAGAGAAGAGACAGAAGGCTAGATACCCCATTCTTGTATTCCCCATAAGGAGTTGCCTGAAATCACTGGACAACACCCCAGAGCTCTTTTTCTCAAGAGGCAATTGTCCTCATCTACATGACAGAAGGAGGCACTCTGTGTGGAGCCTGCTGCGTTTGAACTGACCTCAGGAAAAACCTTCAAAGCCTTTCAAGCAAGCTAAGGGTTATTTCAACTGAATCCTAATTCTGGATCCCACCATGGGTAGCTTGCATCAAAGAATTCCAGTTCACTGTAACTCAGTGGTGGAAGGATGCACAGAGCAGATTTCAAGTTTGCAGAATCGACTTTATTTTTTTCTAGAATCCTGAAATCCAGCAAAATAATGGCAGAAAGAGACAGACGCAATATGGCAGCAAAGGGCAGAGCCAATTGTGTAATGCACTTCACAAACCATTCACTGGGATCACTTGCATATGCAAGAACAAATCTGCATGAATTACACAGATCTAGAATTCTAATAGAAAACTAGAACTGGCCAGCAGAGATGCATAACTGCCTGGTCAATGGCATCCAGTTAGAACTCATTGACTTTTATTAGAGAATGTTTAACATATGGTTTACAAAAGCAACAGTGGATAGAATTTCCCGATAAAACACGGCCACGTACTAACAAATGTGTGGTTGCAATGATAGAAAGAATATAGCATTGTACACAAGTTCCACAGAGGCTGAGAGAGAAGCAGTTAGCACAAGGCCAGCCACAGCCTTGTTAAATCTACCATATTTACTTGAATCCAAGATGAGGTTTCTTTCCTGTTAAATATGGGAGTGGGGTTGCCTCCTATTCAGATGAATATGGTAGTCCCTATTAAACTATTAGGAAGCAGGAACCCCCAATCTAATGTAAGTCACACAGACATCTACCAGGAGATCCTAATCTACTTTCTACCCCTCCACAATGTACAGCGCTGTCTACCTTCCCACACCACAGGTAGCAGACTTGGTTGGTCTTCAGAAGGAAGACATCGTTGGAGTTAAGGGAGGAGGCCCGGGCCGGAACCTCAATGGTTTTGGTGTTGAATTCATCTGTGCCCCTCACTTGGAACAGCCGGATGGCTGGCTCGGGCTCACTTGCCTGGGCACGGCTTGTGCCTCCCTAGGAAAACAAAGAGGTTAATGGCATGATGGTGAAAGACAAGACCCCATTGGTTCTGGACTCAACTGAATCTCTCCTGGTTAGGCGGAATATCAGCATTAAAAATGGTAAAGATAAAGGTAAAGTGTGCCGTCAAGTTGGTTTCGACTCCTGGTGACCACAGAGCCCTGTGGTTGCACTGCCCAAATTTATTTTTCTTTTTCAAACATTACCAATTTGGATTCATCCCAAATACTTTAAAAAGTGGGAGGGAACACTTGAAGCTTTTTGCAATTCTTATAAGAAAGCAAGAGTAAACAAAAGTTCACTATACAAACATCCAAATAAAGGTGGATTCGGGGTCCCCAAACCTAAGCTTTATTTTGATGCCTTCCAACTGAAGCAACTCATTCATATCATTTGAAATGATCAGGTGCTCCCATGGGTTTCTATTGAGCTTTTCTCAGAAGCTCAAACAATTTGAGCTCTCCCCTTTAAACAGGTCACTAAAGCTAAATTATCCGGTTTAAGTAACCCCTTCTTGGCCACCACATTGAGAATCTGGTGTCCCAGGGCTAAAAAATTGGCACCACCCACTTCACCACTCTTCCCTATTTTAGATCACCCTATTTTGCAGACCCAAGCAAATATCGACAATATGAGAAGTGGAAGTCAAAAGGGATTTACAGACTGAGGGACATTATTGAAAAAGGAAATCCAATATCAGAAGCTAAACTTGATATTATGCTGACTGGCAAACAAGCTACTTGGATGCAGAAAATTCAAATCTGGTCCTTTGCATCCAAGTTGCTACAGAAAGGAGAGGTTACTAGATCTTTGACAATCTATGAAACATTGTGTGTCTCACCAACTAACATAACAAGGGGGATAGCCTTGCTTATATACAATGCCCTCATCTCTGAATCCTGTGGTTCCTCGGGAGGGCTAAAGCAACATGGGAAACTGATTTAGGAACCTCTCTTGAAGTTAATGAATGGGAAGCAATTTGGCTGAAACAACCACTTAGAACCACATCTTCCCAGATAAGGGAGGCAACATTAAAAGTTATACATAGATGGCATCTCACTCTGATCAAGATGTACTATATCACCAAATCACTTCCCCATTTTGCTGACGGGGTTGTAAAAAAAAAAATCTCCTTCATTTATGGTGGGGTTGCCCATATGCAAAAGGCAATTGGCAGCAAATTTTTCATATAATCTCTGAAATAGTCCAACTCGATCTTCAGCCTGATCCAGGGTTAGCACTTTTATCAATTTACAAAAGTACACACAAAGATATACGTCATAAAGATCTAATAACTCTGCTGCTAGCAGCAGACGAGACAGAGGTAGCTAAACACTGGAAATCCTCAAAGGGTCTATGCACTGAGAATTGGTTCAATAGGGTCTGGAAGATCGCATTATCCGAAAAGCTAACCCATCCAATCAGATTAGCTAGAGGAGTAACAAAACAAGACAAGTTTTGGGAGATATGGTTTCCATTTGTTGAGTATGTCAATAAGGGATGGTCAGTTTGTAACCTTCCATCCACTCAAATAAAATTCTGGAATGATGTTCTTTCTTGAATTTTGTTTTCAATTGTCTCCTTTCAGGTTGTACCTGCATGCTCAGCAAACGAAAATCTCTTCTTAACAGTGGACTTGCATATAACCTCAAATGGTCTTATTTTCTGGCTTATATTTGAGTTTTTATTGTTTGTTCTTTTCCATTGCTGCACATTTTTACACATGTGCTGTATTTGTTGAAAATAAAATAATTTTTTTTAAAAAGTGTGTGTGTGTGTGTGTGTGTGTGTGTGTGTGTGTGTGTGTGTGACCCCGTTGGTTCTGAAATTGAACAGGAAGGGTAGGTTTACACTGGTCATTTATTGGGCTGGTTCAGACATCCCATGGAACCACAGTTAAATCTTGGATCTGTACAATGACCTCAAGCCTCAGGAGTGCACAGTCTGCCACTTCTTTTCCCACCCAAGCATCTAAATAATTTATTTCCAGCTGCAGTTAAACACAAACCAAGATTAGTTGTCACGTTTGATCTTGGTTTATTTTAACCAGCTTCTCTGAAATAAGCTGCAATCTGAACCCAAAGTTTGAAATGGGTTAATGATCTGTTATTTCAAGGATGTTGGTTGGAATAAACCAGTGATCTTCACTATTTTTCAAGCAGGTAAAAGGTAAAGTGTGCCGTCGAGTTGGTGTAGACTCCTGGTGCCCACAGAGCCCCAAGGTTGTCTTTGGCAGAATACAGGAGGGGTTGGCCATTGCCTCCTCCCGTGCAGTACAAGACTATGCCTTTCAGCATCTTCCTATATCTCTGCTGCCTGATATAGGTGTTTCCCATAGTCTGGGAAACATACCAGTGGGGATTCGAACCAGCAACCTCTGGCTTGCTAGTCAAGTCATTTCCCCGCTGCACAAGCAGGAGCCACTGGCAAAAGTCTTTCCAGGTGAGAGCGATTTTGCACTGTGCTGACCTCCACACAGTTCTGCACCTTTTTCAGGGCTGGAAAGGTCTTTTAAGAGAGGCAGAGCCCTCTCGTCAGAGCTCTGTGGGGAAAGTGCTGGGAAGAGCTACACTTCCCAGCACTGTCCATGCCTTTCAAGATGGTGCCGGGGCTCAAGATGGCTCCATTTCTGTACAAGTGCTGGGCAAAATCCAACACTGCATGGTAGGAACGGTTGCTTCCACATGGCGCTGGGAGTCTGTGCAGAGTATTCCATTTTGGTGAAAGCTTCGCACAGGCCCTATAAATGCGGCCCATGTCAGTCGGCCGCATTTAGGGTTGATGAAGGCCACCACTGGCCCAAACAGGAGGAAGAAGGGGGAGAAAAATGACACAGCACCAGAAAACCTGGTAGAAAAAAGGAGGGAAAGAATACTGAAGGAAGGTACTGAACGAGTTGATATTACTGTAGCTTTATTCTGTATAGCTTGACACGTTTTGAGCGTTGCTCTTCCACACAAGCAAATATGCTGTATCTTTGTTCTCTTGTTGGGAAGGATATCCTGCATAAGCAGGAATCTCTGAGGAATAGCAGCGCTCAAAATGCATCAGGCTATACAGAATAAAGATAATATCAACTCATTCAGCACCTTTGGGTTTCTTTCCCTCCTTTTTTCTTCCTGGCCACCACTGGCACCCAAACCTCAGGGGCATCTGGTGGGCTACTATGTGAAAAAGGATGCCGGACTAGGTAGGCCTTGGGCCTGATCCAACAGGGCTGCTCTTATGTTCTTAACCATACTATGAAGAACTGTGGAACAAACCAAGATTAATAAGTCTGGATGTCATGATCAATTGCAGTTTGTTTTTAACCTCGGTTGGAAGTAGAATTCCCTCACGACTCATGTGGGCAGGAGATCAGGCGTATATGTGCTTCCGAGGCTCAGAAATGTTGTACAGAACCAAGATTTAGTCAGGGTTTCCTGTGATGTCTGAGCTGGCCCATAACTGGATCCAGTAATGGTAGCAGTACATCGCATTTGCAGAATGTCCAAAGGGAGAGCCCACCTCATAAATGATCAAGTTCCCCTTAAAAAGGGCGAGGAAATGCCGGGGCTCCTTCCCCATCACCACTCGGACCTGCACGGGCTCATCCTTGTATTTCTGGTCCAGCTGGACGGCGTTAAAAGCACAAGCCGTAATTTCATCCGCGGACGCATGGCGGCCCTAGAAGGAAACAGATGAGACCTCACATGCTACATTTCAAGAGACGAAGAAGAGTCACGAACAACAGTTAAGCAGTCCAGAGGAGGGTGGCATTATGGGAGAGAGAAAGGGAAACAGGGTTCTTGAAATGCCTGAAGAGAACCCTAAAAGGGGATGTTCATTTACAATATGGATATACTGTTTTTCAACATCATTCTCAAAGTGGTTTACATAGGAAGAGGGAATGGGAAAATAAGTCCTGGGCGCTTTCCAGATTACATGCTACAACAGTGTCAGTATGTGTCCATTAAGTGTGCTCCCATACTTCCTGTGTTTCGACAGTCCCTGCACAGTCAGGCAAGCTGCCGTTCACATTTCCAATGCTGCCTTTTGGGTTTTATCCTTGCGTTTTAGTCCTACAATGTTGCATGTGCATTGCACAAAAGAAAAAAGAAAAAAAAAGGCAGCTGTATTTTCCCGTTGCAGGAGGGTTGGGCAACCTGGTTACATTTTCAAAATGACCCTGACAAGCCAAAACATTTTACTACTGTACAGCGTGTAATCTGGAAAGTGCCCTGGTCCCGAAGGGGTTCACAACCTAGAACAAAACACAAAGTATACCAGCGACAGCCACTGGAGTTGGGATCGAACTGGGACAGTTGCTCTCCTCCTGTTAAATATGCAACAGCCACCACTTGAAAAGTTGCCTCTTTGTTTAATTAGCAGGAGTGAGTCTCAAGCGGCATGCCTGAAGATAACTCTCTGTTCCCTCTGATAATTCAGAGCCTGAAGATAATTCTCTGTCCCCAAAGGGGTCTCATGATCTAGGACGAAGAGATAGCAGCAACAACCACTCTGAGGGATGCTCTGCTAGGGTCAGAAAGCTCACCCCCTGGGCACTTTCCAGATTAGACCCTGCAACGGGGTCACATTGTATCTCGGAAGTGTGCTTCCACACTTCCTGCGTTGTGACACCGCAGTCCCTACGTGGACAGCAGGGTGCCATTCACATTTTCAATGCTATGTTCTGAATTTAATCGTTGCGATATAGAACTAGGACATTGTATATCTGGAATTAAAAAGTTGCTGTTTTTTCAGGTTGTTAGTTTCCACGAGACTGCTCCCCCTGCTGTTTATGTTTCAAATGCGACTAGCCTGAATGGAGGCATTTTGCTACTGTTGAGCAGCTAATCTGGAAAGCGCCCTGCTGAACATGAGAGGGCGAACACTTAAAAAGCTGCTCTTGGCATATGGATTTACAGGCTCTAAATACAGGAGGCGTGCAGGAATCAGAAGAATTCCATCTCTGCTGTGGGCAAATCATGAAGAAAACTGGCTCAAGCTTCAGCCAGGTGGTTTGGCCTGGCCTGAAGATTAGAATGAGCTTTCTCATTCTGAAGTTGAAGATCAGAGTCTAGAAATTGTAAAGACTGTATCATCACTGGAACTGGAGCAGCAAAACATCTGGTTGGGTTCATTTGGGTAGACTTAATCCAGAGGTTCTCAAACCTGGGGCCCCAGATGTTGTTGGACTACAACTCCCCATGTGAGCACTGTTAGATATTCCCCTTAGGGGATGGGGCTGCTCTGGGAAAAGCACCTGCATGCTTGCATGCAGAAGGTTCCAAGATAGGGCATCTCCAAGACAGGGCTGAGAGAGACTCCAGCCAGCAACCATGGAGAAGCCACTACTAGTCTGTGCAGACAGTACTGAGCTAGATGGACCAATGGCCTGACTCGGTATAAGGCCACTTCCTATGTTCCCATCCCCAGCCACAATGGCTAGCCAACACCACCTGGGGACGCAACATCTAGTCCAGCAACATCTGGGGGCACAAGTTTGAGAACCTCTGAAGTCCATGAGGCAGGAGGTGTTGCTGATCTTAGGGCCCCACATCCAAGAACGGTCATCATGGATATGGGAGATAAGCAAACAAAGGGCACGCGAACCTTATCTATGTTTACTCAGAAGTAATAGCCACTGAATTTATTGGGGCTTACTCTCAAATAATTGTTAGCAGAATTGGAACAGCAGTGATTTTCTTAATTTTTAAATCCACTGGATGCAGAGTTAGGATGTAAGGTCAGGGAAGCTAAAAGAAAGAGTAAAACCAGGCAGTTCCTGCTCTAAGTGGCCAGAGAGCCTTAACTCTGTGAGGGCACTAGAGTACATGCAACCCCTAAGTTCCTAGTGCTCTCCAGTTTAAGCTGTAGCTTGCACTAAGCAGCACTAAGGAAACAGGATCCTAAAATTAACACAAACATTCTGTTGAGCCTGAACTATTCACCAGATGGTGCCACCAAAGAGTGAAATCCCATCAGTTGCTTTTGGCTACTACCACTACCAATATATTATATATTATTTTATATCTGTCTGTCTATTGCTGTTACTTACAAACCACATGTAGATAATGTAATGAGGTCTGCCCGATTTCATATAAGTATACAGAACAAGGTAACAGTCTCCACCATAGAACTGCCCATAGGTCCTGGGGTTCACTGGGGCCATCTCCAGATCCTCAATCCTCCACACCTGCAGAGAAAAAAGCAAAATGAGAAATGTGTGTGCGGTACACGTGCTTGTGTGCACAAAGTATGTAAGATGCTGGAGAGACTAAATGATGCAATAATCATTTTCTGAAATGAAGTGCTGCCCTTTTACTGGTTCCCAGTCCCAACACTTCACATGATTTATATTGGCTGAACTTTCGTAGGTGGGTGTTCAGATGGTCTCTCCTATCAGCCCTCTTATATTTTGCCATGTACGTTTGGCCCATCAAAATGGCAGTGCCCATGAGATGCCATAATTATATGCAGGAAGAAGATACTATGTGGTACCCCACCCACCCAATGGCAGAAATGCACGTGCAGCAGAATGCAAGATGGAAGCCTCCAGGTGACTGTGGCTTGGCTCTCTTCCTGGGTAAGGGCGTGAAGATGGTCAGGAAGTGAGGGGGAAGACACCAGAGGTGAAAGAGTTAATTTCGTCACTGGTTCTTGGACTAATCAACTTCACTGGCTGCTTTCCAAAAGTCACTCGTTCAGGTACTTGTAGGGCTTCCTTACCCCACTACCCTCAAAACCGGCTTTATTCCAGATATTTTTCAGGAATTAAGATCTGTGGCCTGACGGAACACAGGAAGCTGCCTTATACCAAGTCAGCCCCTTGGTCCGTGAAGCTCACTATTGTCTGATTAGCAGCAGCTCTTCGGGATTTCAGGAGAGGGTATTTTTCCAGCCCTGCCTGGAGAAGATGCCGGTGATTTGAACCTGGAACCTTCTGCACGCAAGGCAGGTGCTCTGCCACTGAGCTAAGATCCAGCAGCATCCTGGGCTACATCCCCATGCCATGGTCCCTAAGAATAGTGGCTCTCTGATAATGGGACAGGCTTTCCTAGGGAGTGCCAGAGACCCGGAGGGGGAGAGCAGCAGACATTCAGGGAAGGAGAGGATTCCACAGCAGGCAGCCGCTCTCAGAGGCTGAGGTCTAGCACGGCAGGCCTCTAGACTGAAGTGATAACCAAGGAAGCTGCAAAGAAGTGGGGGGCTTATGGGGAGCAATTCCCCAGTCCTGCCTCCTTGGCGATCTAGATGATTTTAGAGTTCTGATCTAGTTCTCTTCCAATATCATTGTGGAATTAGCGCCTCAGTCCATAGGTTCCCCTTACACATAATCGGATGGGCAAGGATTCTATGTGCCAATGAAGATGGCCGCTTGAGCGCCAGGGGTTAAAGTTCGGAAGGTGGTTTCTTAGTTCAAGAGCTTGCTATAAAGTCAGCACACCCCTTGATCACCTGTACCTTACTCATTTACCCTACACCTACCCAAATGGCCTTGTGTGAACCTTGCACCTGGGGAACACAACAACTCCACTGATCAGCAGCCCAAGTTCGATTCGGACATTATGTTGTACATGCACATGAGTGGTTGTACACATGTACAGGTTTGTGTGTGAATGACTGGACCTGGGTTCATTTAAAACATGAATCTGGACACAGATGCCTCAAATGCATGGTACAGATAGAAAGTGTCCTGCGGTGTGTGCATTGACCAGGCTGTGGGGTAACTATGTGTATACAGTTCAGTACATGTGTACACTGTACAAAGATTGTACATGCATTGAACATAACATGAGAACAGGGCTGCTGAATTACAGCTATCAGGCTGCCAGGGTCAGATTCAAACCTGTAGGGGACACTGTTGCCTTGTTCTTGGAGTATGTCCCTTCCTTGTAGACCCAAATAGGTCAAGTTTATGATAATAGGTTTTTCTGTGGTTTTGAATTTGACTGCAGATTCTTCCAGCAGGATGCTTGTTTGGGCTGGGTCGTGATTTCATTTGCCTGCTTTCCCAGAAACACATGCTGGGAATTTGGGAACGGCTGGATTTACAAACCTAGATCAACACAGGGCTTAATGCACAGCCCGACATCATTATTTCATTGGTCCAGCCAGTGAAGGTACTATTCCGGAAGGTACCTGCATTCTTTTGCCCATCCTAGAAGGATTAACAGCATCTTCGGGGTGGATGGGATTTAGATCAGGAAACTGGCACATAGAGTGAAGTTAGGTACACCCTCTCCCTTAACACCACTGCTTTGTTAAAATTTTGAGCTTCCAGATATAAATACGGTTCTCCAGCACCATGTGCAGTTTGGTCTCTAGAGTCTGAAAGGGCAGCAAACTTCAGAAGTGACCCAATGCATGCTTAGTCTCACTGCTGGACCACTGTAAACCCACCTGACTCCACTCTGGATTGACTCCCAGCCACCAGCCAATCCTGTGACCTGCCAGGCTCCACCCAGTTCCTTCCTGACACCACCCCTCGATTCCATCTGTAGCTCCACCCAGGAACCAGCCTTTTGGGAACTGGAATTTTCCAGAGAAGGAAAAACCTACTGCGGCCGGTGCTCTTTAGCATACATCCACTCACTTACATTTATGGCTTTGCAGCAGCTCTGAGTGAGCTGTAGGCACACATTCTGAAGCGGTACAAAATTGCCATTTCCAAAATGGCAGATGATGTGGAAAAACCACCAATGCTACAGAAAGCACTTACCTCAACATTCCCAGAGGCATCATCGGCCATTCGCTGCTCAGCAGCTAACTCCGGTTGGGCATGTAACTGGGCAATGTCGAATTTGGCTTGGTCCACCTTGGCTGTATAACAGAACCCAAGCAGACATCTCAGACAAACTGTCCATATCTCTGCATGTGCTACAAGCAATCTATATAATGCGGTCTACCAATTTGCTTCTAGTTTCAATTCAAGTTGTTGGCCTCGACCTTTAATGGCCCGGGGACAGATTCTCAAGGACTGTCCCCCACCCATACAAGTCTGCCTAACAACTCCGCTCAATTTGGAGGTCCTCTTTTGGGTCCTCACGCAGTCGGATATATCGCAGGTGGGCATTAGAGATGGGGCCTTTTCAATTGTGGTGTCCAAGATCTGGGATGGCCTCCCAAAAAGAGGGACACCTGGACCAGTCCCTGCCTCCTGTTAAATGGGCAATAGTAGCAATCTTGTTCCAGCTGGTTTTTTCAGAGCTTTGTTGCTGTTAGTAAACAGGGTTTACTTCTACTGCTGCCACTGCTATTATTTTAGCCTGTTGACTTTGCCAGATGTTTTTGTCTGTTTTAGTTTCTGTTCCAAGATTTGGTTGGATTTTTTCCTAAAATTAATTAATTTGTTAATGCTGCATTGTTATTGTAGTATTACTGTAGACCACCTTAAATACTCCTGCAGGAAGATGGGATTAAAAAAAAATCTGCCACTGCCAACCACATGAGCTGTGCCAGTGTGGTGTAGTGGTTAGAGTGCTGGACTAGGACCAGGGAGACCCAAGTTCAAATCCCCATTCAGCCATGATACTAGCTGGGTGACTCTGGGCCAGTCACTTCTCTCTCAGCCTAACCTACTTCACAGGGTTGTTGTGAGGAGAAACTCAAGTATGCAGTACACCGCTCTGGGCTCCTTGGAGGAAGAGCGAGATATAAATGTAAAAAATTAACAACCCCCCCCAAAGTTGTGGAAACTACAGAGGGAATTTAGATTGCTGAATAGCAAGGGGGGTCGTTTCAGATTTCGCTAGCAGGAAAAAAACCCACACTGATGTCCAAATTACTGTTCTTGGATTTTTTTAGAGATATCTTACATTAAATTGCAAGACAGGACTAGGAGCATTTGTTGCAACTATTTTTGATGCTTTGCAATGAGGTTATCAGCATGGGACCCCTCCATTTTTAAGTGAAAAGGATGCATGCCTTTGTCATGCATCCATAAGAGGAGTTTTGCTGGATTAAAGAAAGAGGTTCATCTAGTCCAAGTGGTCCCAGATATTGTTGAACTACAGCACCCATCATCATCAGCCATAATGGTCAAAGGTTGGGCCACAACATCTGGAAACCCAAGGTTGGGCATCCCTGATCAAGTCCAGCATCCTGTTTTATAGGCACTCGTGGAGGAAAATAACTTGTGGTCAGAAACACTTCAGTAAGTGGGTTTTCTAGGAGTCAGGAAGGTAAAGCCAGCCTTCATACCCTAACCCCCTGCTAACTCAGCAAAGAGGCACCTTTTAATGTGGTGATTCTCTTTATTTAGCTGGGGGAGAGTAACTGGCCTTATCCACCCCCAGCACAGGACCTCCAGTGCCTGTTGCTGGTGTCCACCTTATGTTTCTGTTTAGATTGTGAGCCCTTTTGAGACAGGGAGCCATCTTACTTAATACCGCCCTGAGCCATTTTTGGAAAGGGTGGTATAGAAACTAACTAACTAACTAACTAACTATTCATGCCACTGAGGACCAATTTACACTTAGCACTGTTATAGGAGATACTCTTGTGTGGTTTCTTTCTACATTATTCTGGTGGCATTTGTAATCCAGGAACCATATATTTCCTAATCCAGGTGCCACGTGGTTCCTTTGCATGCAGCCATCCTATGAGTTTGGGATATTGTTCACTTCCGAAGCAGCCAGGTGTTCACCCTCCTCTTCTGGCTCCTTCATGCCTGCACTGCCTCATGGACATATTAAGCAGCTGAACACATTAAAACAGACTCAGCAGCTGATGAGGACAACATGCTTCTACTTGGTCAAGCCACTGATCTATCTCATCCAGTTCTGTCTCTTCTGACTGGCAGCAGATCTCAACATGGGGTCTCAGGGGCAGAGGGGTCCTTATGAGCCCCTGCTACCTTATCCTTTAACTTAGGACTGGACCTGAGACTTTTTGCATATGCTGTCCCACTGAACTATGCCTGTTCCTAGGGCCATGGCAGCCTAGGAAGAAGCTATAGGGAAGCAGCTCGAATCCATCCTGTAAGCGTGAACTAGCTTGGAGACACAATCAAGCCGAGGAAACAGCTTTGGGTGTTTCTGCCTCACCAGTTTTGCCAATGCTGTAGGCTTTGCCAAGTCCTTGAGTCTCATATTTTCCTGTCCACTTCTGGAAGAGTTGTTTAAACATGGCCGACTCTGCTCCATCATTCACAACTTCCACATTGGTGGTGGGAGGATACCCTTTGGCTTGGATGAAACCCTAGAAGGATTCCAAATATATATTAGCAATTCTGGCAAATGGTGAAGGGGAAGGGATTTCTTAATTGCAGCATGGGTACTGTGAACAGCATGCATCATTGTCTACAGCAGCACATGGGCAAAATAGCCTTTCCCCTTATTGGCTCCGTCAATGGGAGCTGCAAACCTGTAGATGGATGCATTCCTCCACTGCCATGGAAAGTGAAATTTCTAAGGATGCTGAAGGCCAAACCACATGTTATATTAAGCATATCATACTGATTCAAAGAGTTGGAAAAGAGCTAGATTCATTAAGGGTTTGCCGGTACTTAAAATACAATTCATTACTGATAGATTTACATGGCAAACCAAGAGAATCTTGGAAAGACAGGTGAATGTGGCTTGCACAGCACCAATGGCACTTAAACAATTGCTAGTTAACTCTAGATTGTATGATAGGAGATGTGATGTACAAGACTGTGAAATTTGTGAACAAGGGGAAGGAAAACTGTGGAAAGAAAGGTATAATATATAAAATTGTATGCTTAGGTTGCACTTCATTCTATATTGGGGAATCCGGAAGGTCACTGAAAGATAGATATAAAGAACGTCTAGCAGATATGAGACATTGTGTAAAGAGAACGAAACCCTGGTCGTTGCATATGAGGATTAAGCATGAAGGCCAAATGGTGCCCACTAAAATATCTATTTTAGGGATTGAAAGGAACCTACAAAGATGGAAAATCAAGGAAGCAATATTTATAGAGCAACTGAGACCTGACATTAATGCTCGTGAGGCTCTGGCCGATGCCATGAAGTTTATTAGTCTCTGAGAAAAATCAGCTGTTTCCCCCTTCTCGCTCTCCCCCCCCCCCCCCACTCGCTCATTATCTCTCCACCAGTCAGGGAACTGTGCGTTATCACGTCTAAGGGATTTAACAGCTGGGGAACCAAGATTTTCATCTGTGCTCATTTGTTTTACTTAACTGAGGATGGTGTGTCACACTGAAATGTCTTATGTTTTTATGTTTACCAACTTTTAGTTTTTTCTTTGTTTGCACAATATAAGGTCTTTTTGTTGAGAATTTGGAGTGCGTATGTCCATTGCATCGCTGACATATCGACTTATCAAGCATATCATTAAAAATATGGGCAATAGGAATTGGAACCATGGAGTGCAAGAGGCGAACTTTAACCTTGTGTCCCCACTATGGTCCTGATCTGGTCTGGCACCCCCATCACAGCTGTTATTTGCACTGGGAGGAAAGCCCCTGTGTTTGATAGTGCATGGGCAATAATTATTAATAATAATTATCCTCAATAATCTCAGAAGGGGAAGGGACAGGGCACGAGGGCTGAGCAGGATTTCCAATGGTTTTAGGGCACAGTTTCATTGCCTTGTAAACCGCGCCCACCCCCCCAACAGCAGAAGGAAAATAAATTAATTGCGCAATGTGAACACATGAAACGGCCTTACACAGACCCAGATAAGAACAACCCTGCTGGATCAGGGGGATCATGAGGATGTCATGAGGATCCCTCCTCATGAAGAAAAATATCATTTTTCTTGGGGTAGTATAATTGTTATGACACTTACATTGCCACAACAATCCTGTGAGGTGGGCTAAGTTGAGACGTAATGACTGGCCCAAGGTCATGCAGTGCTCATGCTCACTCACTTCCTGGGTGAGCAGGGATTTGAATCCAGGTTTTCCTGATCAAGTCTGACCACATCCACTATACTGCACTGCTACGTCCCTGCTAATTGTGGCTGCATGATTTGTGCCTGTGTGTACCACCCCATCCCATCTCATCCCATGTCCTAAACGGATTAGATTATCACCTATGCATACTTTTTACATGCATTTTACAGGTGCCAATGTACTCTAAAATCACGCAAGCCCAGCCCAGCCATAACAGGAATGTTGAGGCAGGCAGGCAGGCAGGCAGGCAGGCAGGCAGGCAGAGAAGCTCAGTAGGGCAATGAAAATTAGCCTTTGTGCAAGCCTATTTTGAATGGGGAGAGTTTGCTTCAGAATCTCCCCTCTGCCTCCCAACATGGTCACAGGTTCAAAAGCGCAACTCACCACTGCTCGGCTGAAGGCTGCTTTCTTTTCTTCTTTGCTAGAGTCTTTTCCTCGCCAGACATAAATTTTAAAACCTCCTTGGTCCAGAATGTGACAGTCCTGCCATAAAGAAAATGGGGGACAAGAAATTCAACTGGATTTGAATCCGTGACTCTGTAGATGTCAATGAACGTATCTGCTAAACCGATCTGTCCTTTACTAGGCACACACAAACAAACACACACAGGGAGAGTAATAGCCTCCATCCTGCACAAGCTATTTATTATCTTACCTCGCGCTGAAGGAGGTCTTGTGTAAGGGGCCGTGTAGCAATTTCTTGCACCACTAAATCCTTGCCGTTTTCGTAGACACTATAGGAAAGAAAATTGACCGTGTAAACACATTACTTATTTACTATATTTATATATCACCTTACATGTGTATCCCTAGGTGGTGTACACCAGGGTTTCTGAAGCTTGGGCCCCCAGATGTTGTTGGATGACAACTCCCATCATCCCCAGACATGGCCATTATGGCTGAGGATGATGGGAGTTGTAGTCCAACAACATCTGGGGGCCCAAGGTTAAGAAACCCTGGTGTACACAATTTAAAATACAAGTATAAAACATGGTAAAATGATTTTTTAAAAATTATGAAATAAAACAAGCAGTTTAAAATGAACTAATTAACTGAACTTTGTACTTAACTAACTTTGTAATGAACTAAATTTTGTACACCGCCTAGAGATGTACATATCAGGGTGTATAGAAATATGATGAATGTATGAATGAATGAATGAACACCTTGTTCGGCTTTTAGCAGATGTTGTTGGACTACAAACCCCAACCCCCGAAATAATGGCTTTCAGCCATCATGGCCCAGGCCTCTTGAGGCTCTCAGCCCTTGAAATGAAGTCCAAGGGGGAGACATCTTGAGGCGCGCAGCCACTGTGGAGGAAGCCGTGGATATTGCAAGGGACGAAGACTGGCTACATAAATCGAAGGCTGCAGCTGATATGTTGACATTTTGATCCCTGATGGAACATGGATGGTCCTAAAGAACCCAGAGTGGCATCATAGAATGTGTCGTCAGCTCAGGCCTCTCAGCAGGGAGTGTTCGAAGGGTGGGGGGCGGAGGGAGGAAGAGGAAGAGGAAGAGGAGGAGTGTCTCTAGCAGCCTAGAACCAGAGGGATGATTCCTGACCTGCCCTCTCCTCCAGTATCTTCAAGCCCAGGCCTGTTAGCATCTCTTTTTTTTAGCATTTAAATTTTGATTGATTTATTGGTTTTATAATTTCGGAGGTGCAAGAAGGGGGCTGAATACTTACTGGTAAAGGCGGACATTGGCTTTCTGAAGCTCGTCCGCTTTCTCATCTGGCACAGCCTCTTTGAGCTCTCCACGCCTCTCACCCAGGGCTGCTTTCATGATCTGCATGAGGTCAGGGCAATCTTTCTCACTGTCGATGATGCCGATCTGAGCACGCCCACCTCTCTCGCCGTCCCGGATGCTCCGTGCCAAGACCATTCCCTGGGGATGAAGAGATGGAGGGAAGCATGAAAGCACCTCACCCAGTGCCACACCTCTGGTCCACCTAGTAGCTCTCCAAGGACTCAGTGCCTGCACCTGCAATCCTTTTCGGTGGGTAAGTAGGGAATTTATCTGACAGAAGACCACCATAAGGGCCTTGCTGGCTCCAACCACATGTACATCTACCCCAGCATCCTGCTTCCTAGGATGTCAACCAGGTGCTTCCAGAACCCCACAAGCAGGGCTTGAAGGCCTCCACCCTCCTGTTCTGTTGCTTCCAGCAACTGGTATTCAGTGGTATACTGCCACTGAACATGGAGGTTCCATATAGCCACCACAGCATGTAGCTGTGGATAGACCTCTCCTCCTCCATGGTCTAGTCCTTTCAAAGCCATCCAAGATGGTGACCATTATCACACAAATGTGTGCATGTGTACAGAGTCGTATGTACATACTACATATTGTCTGAACAGGGCTTAGGTCTACCAGTACAAGCACACGGATAGCCCCAGCTTCACCTCCAACCATAGCTTACCATTTTCATGCTCCAAAACTGTAACAGAAAAACCCCATTCAGACATTATGTTGCACCTGAGTGCAATTCAAAGTGCTGGTTCTCACCTTTAAAACCCTTCAGGGCTTAGCGCCTGTTCACCTTCAGGACCACCTCTCCTGTCCAGACCTGTGAGATCTTCTCTCTGGTTGCCCTTCTTTCAGTCCCTGGTCTCAGAGAGGTGGAATTCTCCCACCCCACCCCGGATTTGGTCTACCTCCTCTCTTTCCGCCTTAAAAAGCTTATTGAAGACATTTCTTTTCTGCCAGGCATTTGCTCTTTAAATTTATATCTATCTATCTATCTATCTATCTATCTATCTATCTATCTATCTATCTATCTATCTCGGATGCTGTTCTTGTTTTGTACACCGCCCTGAGTCTGTTGATTGGGTGGTATATTAACTCTTATAATAAATAAATAATGTCTGTGCACTTGTACACATTTGTGTGAATGACTGTACATGTGTTCATTTAAAAAAGTGAACCTGGGTACAGGCTCCATTACATGCAGAATGCAAATAGAGGGGGTACAGTTCTATGTGTGCACCAAGCACGTAAATCACATAAAATACGCAAATCTGTACATGCATACACTTCACAGATTGCACGTGGGTTGAACGCGATGTGTGAAAAGGGCTCAATGCCATTTGGGGTTCTCTATACTGACCCTAGATTTCTCTGCAACGTTGCATGAGGGCCCATTCCACTGGATCAACACTTTGCCAAGATCTAACAGGAAGACATCACCTTTATTGAACTTGTCCCACGAAAGATCCACCTGTTAGAGAGTGAAGAAGCAGGAGGTGCTTAACAGAAAGCCACAAAAGAGCATACAAGGTGCAAGAAAACAGGGTGGGTGGACTGCGCAAACAGAACCTGTCCTGGCTGCAATAACTGTGAAGTTACAGGCTAATCATAGGAACATAGGAAACTGCCATATACTGAGTCTGACCACATTGGTCCATCTAGCTCAGTATTGTCTTCACAGACTGGCAGTGGCTTCTCCAAGGTTGCAGGCAGGAGTCTCTCTCAAACCTATCTTGGAGATGCTGCCAGGGAGGGAACTTGGAACCTTCTGCTCTTCCCAGAGCAGCTCCATCCCCTGAGGGGAATACCTTGCAGTGTTCACACATCAAGTCTCCCATTCCAGCTCACCTGGGCTTATAAAGCCTTGACCTCAGAGCTACCCATCAGACTGAGCAACTCATCACTGCAAGTAGCAGAAGAAGATTCCTGGTGCGAGGCAGGGCTTGGCTGGCTGCCTTCTCTGGTACCCTATCCGCAGCCTGGCCCAAACCACATCTCTGCTCAGGCCTCTTGAACCTTGATCTGCTTTCTCCCCACTCAACAGTGCTCTGACCCTAACTCTGGCACCTGTGCAGTAGATATTCAAACACATTGGCCTCAGTTTACAGAAGAAGGTCAACTCATGGTAGGGGAGGATGTGGAACACAGCAATGAGGAAAAGGTTTCCAGAAGGTACAAAGCCGAATGGAGGAGGGCTGATCTTAGGCTAAGGTAAAGGTGAAGTGTGCCATCGCGTCGAATTCGACTTCTGGTGTCCACAGAGCCCTGTGGTTTTCTTTGGTAGAATACAGGAGGGGTTTACCATTGCCTTCTCCCGCACAGTATGAGATGATGCCTTCCAGCACCTTCCTATATCGCTGCTGCCTGAATAGGTGTTTCCCATAGTCTGGGAAGCATAACAGTGGGGATTCGAACCGGGAACCCCTGGCTTGCTAGAAAAGTTGTTTCCCCGCTGCACTATTAGGTGGCTGTAACAAGCATGAATTCTCCCATTTGCTAAGCAGGGTCTACCCTGGTTTGCATTTGAATGGGGGACTACATGTGTGAGCACTGTAAGATATTCCCCTTAGGGGATGGGGACACTATAGGAAGAGCACCTACATGCTTGCATGCAGAAGGCTCCAAGTTCCCTCCCTGGCAGCATCTCCAAGATAGGGCTGAGAGAGACTCCTGCCTGCAACCTTGGAGAACCCACTGCCGATTTGTGTAGACAATATTGAGCTAGATGGACCAACGGTCTGACTCGGTATAAGGCAGCTTCCTATGCCAATTGTTCTAGAGACGACCTTGCCTGCCTCTATATTTTGGGAGAGGGGCATAGCAAGACAACGGGAGGCCAGGTTTTGTCTCTTGTGCTGGGATGAGGAGAGAGGAAGGCAATGGGAGTAGATCTCCTGTCTCAGTCTGAGCATAGCTAGCAGTCAGTGGTGTTTGAAAGCTACTGTCCCTGCGACATTTAACTCCAAGCGGTCAAAAAGGGTCCGGTTTTGCTGTGCTTACCTCTGTAGCAGTCACGTGCTTCTTCCCCTTGACATGAAGGAGGCGTTTGATATTGTACATGTTGGTCTCCACGTGTTTGAACCCAGAAGCCACTCCTCCCTTCTTGTAGCTGTTTGAAATCAATATTAATTAATAACGGGGTGGGGAGAACAGAGAACAACCACATTTATGACAGAGGTTTCCCCGACATCACACGAGATTTGCAGCACATTAACAAAGGTTCCTGACTCTCAATTGTTCAAAATTAGCAAATAGAATTGTCAGGGTAAGAGTATGCTAAGGCTGACCTTGCACCAAGTGCTCTAATTAATTGATTGACTGAGTCATTCATTCATTCATTCATTCATTGATTCATTCATTCATTCAATGTTTATACCACCTTTCATAAGACATCCCAAGGCGGTTTACAAAAGTTAAAATACAATAAAACTCCTTAAAAATAACATTTAAAACCTTAAAATCAGTTAAACGGTAAAAAGCACAAAACACCAAACACACCACCACCACAACTCACTAAAAAGACAAACAGAAGCAGGAAAGCTGAGAGACCCAGCAGCTCCTAAGGGGTAAGAGCCTGAACAAATCAAAAGGTCTTTAGTTGCTTTAAAAAGCAGCCACAGATGTCAAAGAGAGGACACTCACTGGGAGAGCATTCCAGCGCCTGGGGGCGACACAGAGAAGACCCTGTCCTGTGTGCATGGCAATTTAGCCTCTCTCAACAGCGGAACACAGAGCAAGGTCCCCTCTGACAACCTTGTGGTCACCACCCTTGGAAGCAGGTGGTCCTACAGATCCTTCCCTGAGCCTCTCCTGCAAAGTGGGAATATTTGTTGGTTGCTTTTGATCAAGTCTTTGTCCAGCTCTTCCAGCAAATTTAGAGTCTTGTTATACAATCCCTGATCTGCAGTAATCAGACCTGTACTGGGATACAGCTCATACCAGTGTACGGTGGACAGAATATAGTCGGCCATTGGCTCTACTCTCAGAGCGGCTATTTTGCATCTGGAACTCTTCTAATTAGTTCTAATAAAAACAAAAGTAGATCCCTCAAGGCTGCCCCACGTGGACTGAAGAATGCGGCTCTAGAGGAGGTGTGGGCAGTGTTGCTCCCCAGTTCCAGATGGTGCATTCAGGGGCGTAACTACCATTAGGCAAGGGGAGGCAGTCGTCTTGGGGCCGCACTGCCTCAAGGGCCCCCCCAGAGGCACATCACATGACTCCCCACCCGCCCATGTTGCACCCCCTGTGAATTATGTTGAGTCTCTTGGAGATCGGCAGGAGCAGAGAGTAAAAAAAACTAGATTCCATGTGAACTAGATATTCACCGCATTCATAATGGGAATGTAAATGTGAGTGCACTATATATTGTGAAGTGTGTTTGTGTGTGTGTATCAGCGAGGGGCCCATTTTAAAATCTTGTCTCTGGGCCCCCTCCAACCTTGCTACACCCCTGGGTGCATTGTAACCTGTTAGATTGATTTTAGTTTTTTAAAAGAGGTGTCTGTAGTCCTCATTAGGAACATAGGAAGCTGCCTTATACTAAGTTGGACCACTGGTCCCTCTAGCTCAGGATTTTCTACACTGACTGGCAGCGGCTTCTCCAAGGCTGCAGGCAGGAGTCTCTCTCACCCCTATCTTGGAAATGCTGCCAGGGAGGGAACTTGGAACCTTCTGCAGGCAAGCAGGCATGAAAGTGCTCCTCCTGGAGCAGCCCCATCCCCAAAGGGACTATCTTACAGTCCTCACACGTAATCTCCAAATGCAAACCAGGGCAGACCCTGCTTAGCCAAGGGAACAATTCATGCCTGCTACTACAAGACTGGCTCTCCTCCATGGTTATACTTTTGAACATGCAACAGCCATAGTGCAAAAGGATGGAAAACGTAGCATCAGAAAGGAGAAGGCCCGTTGTCAACAAGACACTATCCATTTCTCCTCTAGAAGCCCTCTTGAAATGGACTGCTCTCTCCCTCTCTCTTTAGCAATCATGCATTTTCTCATCACTCACATGATGCCTTTCTTGAAATAACTTTTAAAGGCGGCTGACTCATGTCCTTGCACCTCTCTGTGTTGGACCGGGCTCCCGCCGAGCAAGTCGTCCAGCTGTGTCACATAGAAAGCGGCCGCCCCTTGCTCATCCTGAGAGGAATCGTGCCCAATCCAGTAGTGTAGATCAGTGGAAAATCCATTCGGTGTCTTCATGTTCTAAGACAAAAGGAGCAATGGATTCAGGAGGGCTGTAGGCTGTAGGGGTGTCATTATAACTGAACCGGGCGGGGGGGGACCAGATGTTCCTGAGTAAGTGGGGCCCGCAGGCTAGGTAACAGCTTGCTCCTCACTCCCCCTCACCTCTCCAAAGAAGACAGGGGGGTGAGGGGGCAGGGGCCTAGCTTCATTTTCCGTCCCAGGGTCCGCTCCAACCTTGCTACACCCCTGCAGCAGGGATGCCTAGTCTGTGGGTCGCTAGACAGGAAATTAGAACTATAAGTGCCACTTCAAACAAAAATGGAGAAACAAAGATTTTTATAAATGCCAAGAAAAGCTGGGCATTTGCTCGGAACAGGAGACATTCTATTATATGTATCCTCTTTTGCTGGGTCCAAGGTTATCGGCCCAGTGAGGCACATTGAGGGCAGACCTCCAACCCAGGAACAATACCTTTGGCCAGCTCTCTTTAAGGTTCCAAGTGGGGCCAAATGTTCATGAAAGACACTCCTTCCTTCCCATGGCAACAACCCGGTCAATGTCAACTTTCACTCAGCTGGAATGGATGGTTTGCCAACTCCAGTACTGCTGGAGTATACAGTCCGTCAATTACCTCCCTCCTGTGGGAGTCCCGGGGCAATTGCCTCCGTTCTTTCCCATACCCTCAACAAAAGAGGGGGTTGACTTTTGCGGGAGAGTCCGTAGACAAGTCTGGCATTCTTCCTCAGGGTCCAAATTAAGCAAGGGGGTGGCTCACAAGGCTAGTCCAGGCCATGCTATATGGGAGGTTTTACAGTTGCATAATCTAGAGTTTTTAAATGTTAGTGCTTGTACAGTTTGTACTGCTTTTATAGTGCTATAGCTTTTTTAGTTTTTAGATAGCCATATAGATTTTTATAGCCTTGTAGTCTTCTATGGTTTTTAGCTTCCACAGGTTTTTTTTTAACAATTTGATAGTCCTTAGCAAGTCCCTGGAACTCCAAGCCATTGGGTTCCTGGAACCTCAGGATTTGAGATGCCTCCTTATGCCTTTTTACACCTACTATACTTACACACCTTTGTGCCTTTCACACCCTTTTTTGCCTACTTTCCAGTAGGCTTATGAGATCACCCGGCATTCTGTGTGTGTATCCATCCATGTGTGTCCCCCCTATCAACTTTGCAACACCTGGACTATTATGAACCAAATCAGGTACAGTTGTAAAGACACATAGGGACACCTCAATGGCGTAGTTTGTGATGATGTCATCCACCCGATTCAAGATGGCAGACGTGTAAACCTTTGAGGTGCAAGTGGGTTAACTTGTGAACCACTTAACCGATTTGAACCAAATTTGCTTCAGCTGTAGGGACACATAAAGTAAAGTAAACTGTGCTGTCAAGTCAATTTAGACTCCTAGCACACACAGAACCCTGTGGTTTTCCTTGGTAGAATACAGGAGGGGTTTACCATTGCCTCCTCCCGTGCAGTATGAGATGATGCCTCTCAGCATCTTCCTATATCGCTGCTGCCCGATATAGTACCAGCGTGGATTCAAACCGGCAACCTTCTGTTTGTTAGTCAAGCATTTCCCTGCTGCGCCACTTAGGGTGGTTGTAGGGACTCATATGAACACATAGGAATGCCCTAATGGCATGGTGTGTGATGATGTCATCCACTCCAATTCAAAATGGCAGCCACATGAACATCTGAGGCACAAGCGGTCTAATTTGTGGACTGTCTAACCCATTTGAACCAAATTGGGTACAGTTGAGGTGAGTGACACACAGGGACACCTCAGTGGCATAGTTTGCGATGATGTCATCCACACCAATTCAAGATGGTGGACGCATAAACCTTTGAAGAGCAAGTGGGCTAACTTGTGAACCGCTTAACTGATTTGAACCAAATTTGCTACAGCTGTAGGGACGCATAGGGATACCTCAATGGCACAGATTGTGACGATGTTATCCAATTCAAGATGGCAGACACGTAACCCTTTTTGGCGCAAGTGCACTAACTTGTGGACAGTCTAACCAATTTGAACTAAATTTCCCCCTATACCATTTTATTCTCACAACAGCCCTGTGAGGTAGGTTAGGCCGAGATACAGTGACTGGACCAAGGACAGCCAGTCAGCTTTCATGGTTGAGGGCGATTTGAATGCATTTTCTTATTCCTAGTCCAGCACTCTAACCACTGACTGGGACATTACATACACAAATCTAGAGGAATAAACTTTTTAAAATTCTGTGATCCAAATGTTAGAATTAAGACCAAACTTTGGTAGAGGCATCACCAAACAAATTGCTTCATGACAGACATCTTCAAATATCTTAAGGACTGAGGCACAGAAGGAGCAGAACTGTTCTCTGTTACTCAGGAGAACAGGATAAGGACCAATGGGTTGAAACTGCAAGGGGATAGATTTAGGATAGAAGAAAGAAGTTCCTAACTGAAAAGATTAGGAAGAAGTTCCTAAATGAAAGAGCTGTTTGACAGCGCAACAGTCTGCCTCATGCAGTGGCAGGCTCTCTTCTTCTGGACATTCTCAAGCAGAGGCTGGGAAACCATCTGTCGGAGATGCTGCAGCAGTTTCCTGCATCAAGCAGGGGGAAGACCTTTAAGGACCCCCCAACTCTAATGATTCTATGATTCAAGCTTCTGGATCTGGCCTACAGTTGCTCACAGGGGCATAATGATAGGGGGGGCAGGCAGGGCACGTGCCCTGGGCGCCACTCTGGTGGGACACGTGGGGAGGGCACCAAAAAGTGCCACGACCCCCCGATCCCCAGCTGGATCGCACGGCGGTGGCGGGCGGCAGCGGATCGTCATCGTGTGCCCCGAGTGAGCGCGGCGGCGGGCGGCGGAGGATCACTGAGTGCAGCAGAGCGACCCCGAGGCCTGCCGTCTGGCCCGGCGTTGCTTCCCAACTGCAGGCCTCGGCGTTGCTCTGCTGCACTCGGCGATCTGCCACCGCCTGCCACTGCCGCGCGATCCGCCGCCGCCCACCACCGCCGCGCTCACTCGGGGCACACGATGATGATCCGCCACCACCCACCACCGCCTCGCGATCCGCTGCACGATCCACCGCCACCTGCCACCGCCGCGTTCACTCAGGGCACACGATGACGATCCGCCACCGCCTGCCACCGCCTGGTGATCCACCGCCCGCCACCGCTGCACGATCCGCCGCCGCCCGCCGCCGCCGCGCTCACTCCGGCCACCAGGGCGCAGGTATGGGGGGGGCGGGCGCAATTTCAGGGGCAGAGCTTGCCCTGGGCGCCGTTTCCCCCAGCTACGCCTCTGGTTGCTCAGCCTTGAAGATCTCTGGTTTATCCTGCTGCGTGTGCATGCAATGCACACTACCATATCGGAGAGGCATGCAACCCAGATGCTGGGTTTCATCATCAGAGAGACAGATGTGATTTGTGACGGGAAGCCCCTGCCCCTGTATGTAGGAAGATCCCCCTGGGACCCGCCCTCTGTGCATCCCTCAGCACCCAGAAGGCCGTTTTAAAGAACACTCCATCAGAAAAACAACGCATGCCCCAACATGAACAGAGCCTGTTTTTCTAGCACCTTCCAGCAATCTCGCAAAGTAAACATTCACCAAATGGTTCGGCAGCAAGGTTACCATAGCGATTAGCATGGGAAAAGAGCAATTTCATGCCCTGAGGGTGAGGCTAAGCTCCTTTCAGCTTTGAGCAAAAGGAAACTGAAGGAGTGAAGTCCCGTTTTCCAGCCATAGAAAAATAAGTGAAACTGTGCGCACATTGCTACGTTTCCAGGGGGGAACTAATCAGGCAGAACATCAGAGACCCAAGTAGGCCAAGGTGTTAAAGACACACCAGCCCTTCAACTTGGCTTCTTTGCAAGTAAAGAGCAGCCACCCAGCTGTAAGGGGTTGTAAACTGTAAGAGTTGTGTGAAGGACTTAAATTCTATTTCATGCCAATTACCTTGTATGCTACTGCAGAGGTTCTCAACTTGGGTTCCCAGATGATGCTGGACTACAACTCCCATCATCTCCAGCCACAATGGTCAACGGATGATGGGAGTTGTAGACCAACATCATCTGGGAACCCAAGCCTGAGAACCCTTCAGTAGTGTAAGCTATGAGGTGTACAAATTAAAACCAAGGGTTATATTTTACTTTCCTATAATATCTTATAGTATTTCCTCAATATTATATTTCCTATAATTTTGAGAGAGAGGATGCCTCTCAACACCAGTTGCAGGGGAGCCCCAGCAGGAGAGAGGGCATGCACATACCTCTTGCCTGTGGGCTCCCCAGAGGCATCTGGTGAGCCACTGTGTGAAAGAGGATGCTGGACTAGATGGGCCTTGGCCTTGATCCAACAGGGCTGTTCTTATGTTCTTATCTTTTTATTGCAACTTTATTCAACTACCCTTGCTAAGTCAGATCCAAAGTCCATCTAGTTTAGCTTGGCCTCCCAAAAGCGGCAAGGCAGATGACTGCGAAAGCTCACAAGCATAGAGAGCCCATGTTTGGCTGTTGCATCTGGACATCACAGGTGTATGGCTTCCGAATCTGAATGTTTTCCTCTCATCAATAATGACAAATTGCCATTGATAGGCCTGGTTCACCACAAATTCATCTAAACTCTTTACAGGGTTATCTTCATTAGTGGCCATCACAATGATGGAGGTTTCCCAGAGAGCAGGCATTAAGAGGAATGAAGCACTGTGAGTTACAGATATTTCAAATTTGCCCACCAAACTGAAGCAATGAATTGGGCTAAGCTCCAATTCACAGTGAAAAACCCTAATCATGTTTGGGGTGCATCCTGATAGATTGCAGGGACTGGACTTAATACTGAACGATACGTGAACACACACTTGCCCTTCCACGATTAAGCAAAGTAAAATTGCCCTCTGGAAACGGCCCAGTTAGTTGTTGATGGACCCTATCTTAGTACAAATGTTTCTCATTTGTTTGCAAAACTTTTATTGTTACCCCCTCTAACCCTTTGGAATATCATCAAAACCAGTGAGAAATCAAGAGACAAAATTCATTCGTGAGATGCATTTTGCCTTCTCCAGCACCACCCAGAAGTGGTAGGACCTTTCCCAGGGCGCTGAAGTCAGAGCTACTTACGTGTAAGACAATGTAACAGTCCCCTTCAAAAAAACTCCCATAGGCCTTCTCAGGAATGGGTACCATTTTCATTTTCTGAATAGAGAAGCACAAAAATCCAGTCAAGAAGATATGCAGAGGCAGAATCATAGAACAAAAACATATACAGGATGGTATATATACCGTGTATAAGAGTCTATTCACACACACAACTTACATAAATGAAACACACAAATTGCTAAAGAAATTCTCTGTGTTCTAGACCCCAAAAAAGTGTAGCTGAAGGCAGAATCATAGACTTCAGTGCAGGAGATAAAGGCCTCCAAACCCTGCTAACTGGGCAAAGGGGCACATTTTAAAGTAGTGGCTCCCTTATAGTCAGCAAGGGGAGAACGGCTGCCCCTATTCAGCCCAGTCTAGCATCCCTCCAGTGGTTAATGCTGGTGTCTCCCTCGTGTGTGTGTTTTAGATTGTGAGCTAGTGGCACAGGAAGATCAGAAGAGGCCCGCCTGTGATGCATAACTGAAAACTGACACACACACACACACCCATCACCACTGCACTATTTGGTGACTTGCTCACTTTTTTGATACCCCCACTGCAAAATCCCTCTGCAAACACTCCACTCACCATTCATGTGACATTTCCCATGCAGCACGTTGCCACTTTCCCCGCTCCTGTTGCCGCTGCCACCCACCGGCCATTTCCTAGCTGGCTCACGTGGTGGTGAGTGACTGGATGGTCTTTTCCCTCTCTCAGTCTCTCGAAAGAGGAAAAGGCCTTTCCGCTGCTTACTGCCGAGTGACCCGGCTAAAAAATAGCGGCCACAGCAGGAGGAGGGGCAACAGGTGAGAGGCGCTCAGTGGCCCCACTGGTCTAGGGTGGTCTGTGTTCTCAGAACATGTCTGCCCAAGATACACCCTTGCTGTGATCCCATCCTGCACTCTCCCTTTAGGCATAAGCACGCTCTCGCTTTCTCTGTGCGCAAAACTGAGCCATTTTTGGAAGGGCAGTATATAAATCGAACAAACAAGCAAGCAAAGCAGCAAGCGCACAAGCAAGCGCACAAGCAAGCAAGCTGTTTCTTCACTCACTCATTCAGCCCGTGCCCTTAGCTGGGAGGAGTGCTACCTTTCCCACACTCTGACTGCTTTCCCCTTCAAAATCCTCAGGAGTGGTCTCCAGCTATCATCTGCTAACAATTAATAACGTAGAGACAGTGACTGCCAAAGGTGATTGAGGCTGGAGATGGTGGGAGTTGCAGTCCAACAAGGTCTGGGGAACCAAGGTCCGGAACCCCTGGCCCATCAAAAGGTTAGTCAACCAGAACCAAAACACCGCACTGTATTCAATATTATCTATGCAAGGACAAACCTCTAGACCAGGGTTTCTTAACCTTGGGCCCCCAGATGTTGTTGGACTACAATTCCCAGAATCCTCAGCTGCAATGGCTTTTGCTTGAGGATTATGGGAGTTGTAGTCCAACAACATCTGGGGGCCCAAGGTTAAGAAACCCTGCTCTAGACCTTGGCGTCAACTTCCCACCCCAACCCCCCATGGAAATCTAAAAGGGCACCCCTGCTGTTTCTATGCATGGTGGTGGCGCACACATATTTGGAAGCTCCTGTGCATATTTCTTGGCTTAACTCATAAACCAGGCAAAGTTTTCCACTTCACCTCTAGCAAGACTTGCAAAACTTGACAAACTTGTTGAGTGAAAGCAGGAACTAAAGACAAGCTGATTTTCATAGAGCATAGCCTTGGGCCACCAAGAGGGTGGAGACATGTGCTATCCGTGCTTGTAGATTAGGGGCTGGTCATTTATCAAGTACAAATCCTTTTTCTCTTTTGCTGATTCTGGATCCATCTGGCAAGACTCAAGTTTTGCAGGTCATAGCTGGCCACAGAAAATAAGACGAAGATCCGTTAAAAACCAGGGCTCATCCAGTCACAAAGGATTCCTAGTTCAGGATTAAAAATGCCGCTTTTTATTTATTAAAATGCCACTCACATGTTTATTCACTGTGCAACTGACAGAAATTCAAAGGGTGAGGCTTCCTCCAAAACTTTACCATTCTCAATTGCCTCCAGGCAAGTAATTGGAGAAGCTTTCGTAAGTTGGGAGAGAGTACGGTCCTCAATATCCCACAAGTGACTAACCTGGTTCTTGAGGGCTAGTAACCTTTGTGGGTTTATTTGTAAGGCTAGACAAAAATCATTCCCATTTCAGGGACAGAGAGCTGAGGCTCAACTTCAACAAAATTACCCTGGGCCAGGTGTGTAGAAGTCGTTACAAAACGGTCGCCCTTTGCACCAAGGTGCAATTAAACTAAGTTAGGTGGCTTGGGATTGATGAATTTGATAATCTGGCCATCTCAGAATGATGATCCTGAGAGGGGCTTTGGAACTAGAGCCAATTCACAAAGGTACATGCATGTACGGGAGTTCCATCAGAAGCCAGCACATGATACTACCCTGCCTGTGGCCAACTCATCATGTCCCACTAACTGCAGCATATAAAAATATGAATCCGCCTTTATACCAAATTCAGGCATTTATACATCTAGTCCAGTGTTTTCTACAACGACTGGGAAGGAAACCTGAAATATTTTTAATTGAAGATGCCAGAAACAGAACCTAAGTGTATAAGGCTATGCCAACTATTACATAAGAACAGAAGAACAGCCCTTCTGGATCAGGCCCAAGGCCTATCTAGTCCAGTATCTTGTTTCACTCAGCGGCCCACCAGATGCCTCTGGGGAGCCAAAGGGAAGAAGTGATGGCTTGCCCTCTCTCCTGCTGTTGCCCCCCTGCAACTGATATTGAGAGGCATCATGCCTCTGAGGCTGGAGGTGGCCCACAGCCACCAGACTAGTAGCTATTGATAGACCTGTCCTCCATGAATTTGTCTACGCCCCTTTTAAAGCCATCCAAGCTGGTGGCCACCACCACATCCCATAGCAAAGAATTCCATAAATTAATTATATGCTGTGTGAAAAACTACTTCCTCTTGTTGGTCCTAAATTTCCCTACCTTCAGTTTCATGGGATGATTCCTGGTTCTAGTGTTATAAGAGAGGGAGAAATGTTTCTCTCTGTCCACTCTCTCCATTCTATGCATAATTTTATAGATCTCTATCATGTTGCCCATCAGTTGCCTCTTTTCCAAAGTAAAGAGCCCTGTAGCCTTGCCTCATAAGGAAGGAGCTCCAGTCCCCTGACCATCTTGGTTGCCCTCTTCTGCACCTTTTCCAGTTTTACAATGTCTTTCTTAAGATATGGTGACTAGACCTGAACACAGTATTCCAAATGTGGCTGCACCATAGATTTGTATAAGGGCATTATAATATTAGCATTTTTATTTTCAATCCCCTTCCTAATGATCCCTAGCATAGAACTGGCCTTTTTCACAGCTGCTGCACAATGAGCTGTCCACCTTGACCCCAAGATCTCTCACCAACAGCTCAGATCCCATCAGTGTATATGTGAAGTTGGGAGGGGGGGTTGCCTCAATATGCATCACTTTACACTTGCTTACATTGAACCACCTTTGCCATTTTGTCACCCACTCCCCCAGTTTGGACAGATCTTTTTGGAGTTTCCATTTTTATTCACCCATTTTGTTTTGGGATACAAATTTAGTGCTTCCAGAGGGATGGTAAATTTTCCCCACCAAGCCCTAGTCTAATTCTGCAAAGATTCACCTTTCTTTGCACCTCTTTTCTGCCATTCAATCTGCTGCTCTTTTGGTGTTAATTTGCTACAGGGTTGTCTTTTTCCTAGGAATTGTCCCATCGGTTATCCCAGGCAATCAGGGATCACATCATGATGTGACAACAACATCATGATAATCCATAACCAGAGTCAGCTAGATACTGACTTCACTGAATGCAAATGAGACAGCATTGCCCTCAAATATGAGCGAACACTTTCATTCATTTTCATAAACACACCCGAACAATTGCTATAAGGAAGAGTGTTTTCTCCCACTGCTGAAAGTGTACACAAAAAGTAAGTGTCCTTTCATCTTAATCCTGCATTGGTCCTTGTGCTCTGCCATAGACCTCACTCACCATGAGGGATCATGTTTCTCTCTCACACATAAATGCTCAAAACCCAACATGTGACACCATGTGTCAAAATGCTCTATTCTGTGCATGGCAGCTGTGTGCAATCAAATGGCCATTGGCAAGGAGAGGACGTGTAGGATTTTCTCTAGCACATACTCCAAAGCTGTGTGAATCGGTCCTTTGGTGGCCAATGGAACAGGATATACTGGAAGACAATTCTGCAGGTACTTCCAGTTTCTGCATGTGCTGATGGCCTTTGAAGTGAGGTATGAAATGCCCACCCTAGAAAACTATGAATGTACACTTGGGCGGAGCTAAAGGCAGACAGACCAGCATATGCACATTTTTTCTTTCTCAAAAGACTAGATAAGGCCTTCTCCACCCTCAACGCAGGTATGGCCACTGAGCTGCATGCCAAAGTCAATATCTCCTCATGCTGCAACGCTCTATGGGGTGCTGTGTTAAGGAACAAGAAAAAGCACTGATCTTAGAAATGTTTGAATATTACATTTCTATACCATCAATTAAAAAAAAACAACACAATTCATGGTGGTTTGCTATAAGCTCAATAATAACAGAACAATTAACCAATTAAACAATTAAAATAAACAAAACCTCAGCGAACAGCCTGGTTGCACAGGTGTGTTTTCAAAGCCTTCCTAAAAGCAGCTAGAGATGATCCACCCCGCACTCCAGCAGGGAGAGCATTCCCAAGCCCAAGGGCGACTATAGGGAAGATTCAACCTCGAGTCACCGCCAGATGAGCTGGTGGCAACTGCAGGCAGACCTTCCTAGATCTTGATAAATGGTAGGGCTCATCCCAAAGAAGGTGTTCTCTGAAATATTCCAGGCCTAAGCCATTTAGGGCTTTATAGGTAATTGCCAGCACTTTGTATTTCACCCAGAAACCTACTGGCAGACAATGCAATGTTTTTAAAAACATGAGTGATATGGTCTCATCCAGTTATCCTGGAGACCAACCTGGCTGCTGAATTTTGCACCAGTCTGGCATTTATGGACGATGTACAAAATCCATCGTCTCCATGTAAACGATGTCCTACGTGGAGCAACTAATGTTCAGCCTAAAAGGGGTCAAGTTTCTGGTGCATTCCAAGCAAGTGCTTGCAAAAGGCTCAAAGGTGCTGCCACCTGCCCCACTCTTCCCCCAAAACTAAGTATTGACCTTTGGGGCAGGCAAGAGTGGCAGAAGTGGGCATTCTCAGGCCCACTGGGGCATAATTTCCTTCCAGGGACTGAACTCTCCATCCCAGACTCCCTAAAGCTATTCGCCTCATTTCTGCTGAGGAGAGGAGACAAATCCAGGGTTCATAATGCTCACCTGTTTTCAAGTGAGCATTACCAGTGCCCACAATATGTTTCCAGCCACGGGACTGGTGAGCATCTCCACGTGCTAACCTGTGTAAACCAGACCCTGAAGAGGCCATTGAGTATACTGTACCTCTATGGTCCATATCTGGAGGCCTGGCTTTCTGTCAATAGCCGGAAGACCCACATCAGCTTCAGCGTCCGTCATTCTTTCTGGTTAAATCGAAAAAAGGGAGAAACAAATTATATTTAAAAGTACAACACTGATATAATATCTGAAATCAATACTTTTGATCTATTTTGAATCCTCCGTTTTGCTGCAGGCTCTGCTATGATGAAGAACACTGCTTTATACAGAGTCAGAACATCGGCCCATCTAGCCTAGTATTGTCTATGGTCAATCCAGTATTGGGTAGCAGTGAATTGCGCACAGTACCAGCAAGCAATTGCACAAACTTGGGACATACAATCACACTTGTCTTTTCAAAAGAGCCACAGTATTCTTGGTTTGTTTATGATATTTATATTCTGCTGGAGGCGTGTATCCCTAGACAGTGTACACAATTTCAAACAAATACAAAACAGAGTAAAAACAATTAAAACAATTTCATAGAACAAAAGTCAAAACAATTTCATAGGACAAACGCAACTGAACAGTTCAAAATTAATTTCAATTAAAAGCCTGAGAAAACAGGTATGTCTTGAGTCTTTCTAAAAGCAGTAAGAGATGGAGATGCTCTAATTTTGACAGGGAGTATATTCCAAAGCCCTGGTAATAATGGTGCGAGCCAGCGTGGTGTAGTGGTTAGACTGCTGGACTAGGACCGGGGAGACCCAAGTTCAAATGCGAAGCACATGCCCAGAACAGAGCCAGGGGGACACGACCGCCAGCACCCGGCGCCCATGTTGGGCGGTCAGAAGCAGCCGCCCCGAAGAAGCCGGGTAAGTGGCGGCGGGGGACACTGGCTGAGGTGCGGCGGAGCCATGGCCGAGGCCTGGCTGCGCCGCCGCTTACCCAGCTTCTTCGGGGCAGCCGCTTCTGGCCGCCCAACATGGCCGCCGGACGAGGCGGCGGGGAAAACAGGATGCGGCGGTGGGCCCGGGCAGCGGTGGGCCCGGCCGGAGCCGCGGGCGGTGGTGGGTGGCGGGAGGGTGAGTGGCGGCGGGGGTCCGGAGCGCACAGCTCCACTAGCGCCCGTTATCCAATGGGCTTAAAAATACTAGTATTCCATACTATTCACTCTGTTACCAGAGAGGTATCTCTTACATTTAACAAAGAACGGTCCCTATTCCACCCAGCATAGCATCCTTCTCAATGGCCGTTTCTGGTGTCTCCCTGGAGGCTTTAAAGGCAGGGCTTTTATTTCAAATCCACTCCAAATTGGAGTGTGCCAGTCCACATATTAGCTGGATTTACCTCAAAGTCCCTGTTGGCTATCAGGGACCAGTACAGGGAAAGGTAAAATGTGCCATCGAGTCGATTTCGACTCCTGGCGCCCACAGAGCCCTGTGGTTTTCTATGGTAGAATACAGGAGGGGTTTACCATTGCCTCCTCCCACGCAGTATGAGATGATGCCTTTCAGCATGACATGACTCTATCTCCCACTAAATTGAGGCTGCACATTCTGGCTTAGCCTGGAGTATGTCCAGCTTTAAAAATCCTGTATTTCTAGCAGCTTTTGGGGAAAAACCCTGATGTTTTTCTTTGATGTACAGATGGGCCATTGCCGATAATTCAAATTATTGGCACTATCATGTTTTGTTTTTAAAAATGCTGGGTGGACTTCCGTAACACCAAGTGTCAGCAAAGGAGAGTTTGACAGCTCAGTGTGGTGTGTTCTTTGAGTGATTTGCAGTTGCGCTGGGGCGGGTGTGTGTGTGTGTGTGTGTGTCTGTGGGGTATATTGAGGCAATAGAGTCCAGACTGGACTTTTGTAATGAGCTCTACGTGGGGCTGCCTTTGTACGTAGTCCAGAAACTTCAGTTGGTTCAGAATGCAGCAGCCAGGCTGGTCTCCGGGTCATCTTGGAGAGACCACATTATTCCCTTGCTGAGAGAGCTACACTGGCTGCCAATAGGTTTCCGGGCAGAATACAAAGTGCTAGTTATAACTTATAAAGCCCTAAACGGCTTAGGCCCTGGGTATTTAAGAGAATGCCTTCTTTGTTATGTGCCCCACCGCCCACTGAGGTCACTTGAGGAGGTCCGTCTCCAGTTACCGCCAGCTCGTCTTGTGGCCACACGGAGACGGGCCTTCTCGATTGCTGCCCCGAGATTGTGGAATGAGCTCCCTGCTGAGATGCGATCCTCCCCATCCCTGACTATTTTTTAAAGACCCATCTCTTCACCCAAGACCCATCTGAAGACCCATCTCTTCACCCAAGCTTTTTCAGCTTTTTAAATTTGCAGCAGTTAATCCAACAGCAAACTCCCATTGTAAGCATGGCTATAATATGCCCATGATCAGTTCCAGGAAAGAGTTCCTGAGAAGGTACAGAGCAAACTCCAGATTTAAAAGGCAGGCTCATTGACTGCCTCTCTGTTAACACAGCTCTTTGATTCGCTGTCACCTGTTCTGTATTTGATTATGATCAAGTAAGCTATTCTACTAGGCACTCAGCAAACAAACAAACAAAGGACCTCCCTTGACAGCATTTTATTTTCTGCCTGCATTCCTCGCTTATTAGAATTCTCCATGGCCCAGAGCCAGTTCTGCCCTTTGTGCTGCTTCCTGGTCTTTTGTTCAAGTGTCTGAAACAGAATATCAGGTCTCTGGTGTTGAAAGAAAGGAGTGTGGACAGAAGGTCAAGTATTTATTGGCATGGACTACCACAAGGAGCCGCTGAGAGGGTGCGGTACTTGGATCACTATGGGGTGTTTCCATGCTCTCCATTTTCTCAAAAAATGATATAAATCGGTTCATTCAGTTATTAGATGATCCTGACGACATCCCTATCAAGCTGTTGAATTCCAGTGTTTCCCCTCTTATTTTCCCACCTTTCAAAAGAACTTGATTTCTGGCAATTTCCCCAATTCTCAACACAATGGCAGGACCAGTCTTTCATGTGTGGCCTGGGAGAGCATTATGGACAGGCTTGCGGGGAGGAGTAATCCCCAAGGCAGCAACTGGTGATGTGGCCGCTGGAGCTGAACCTTCTTGCCTAGCTCGCCCTGCATTTCTTAGTTGCGCTGCCACCATACAGGAAACCCATGGGACACTTTTTAAATTTACAATTCCACAGAGCTGAAGCAGCAGCCTAGATCCAGAGCTTCTGCTACCCCTTTCTTCTCAGATCAGCGATGATTTCCGATGATTTCAAAGTTGTATTGATTGCGTGCACATCTTCCATGATGTGTTCTGCAACACAATCTCTTGCCCCATTATTTTTCAGCAGCTGGCACTTGCCTTTTCTTGAAGTTTGCATTTTGTTTTGTGCTAAGGTACAAGCATACAAATTTTTAAAAAAGAGAGCAAATGTTCAAACTTTTTCGCTTGGGATTGCCTTTGCCATGGGGATGGACATTATGTAACTGTGATGTGGACTATAGCAGGGGTCCCTGAATGTTGGACTACAATTCCCATCATCCCCAGCTTCAATGGCCTTCAGCATGCTGTCGGGCAGGAGCAGCATTAGGCTGCTCGGGAGCTACTGATAGCTCCTGGGCTTAGGAACATAGGAAACATAGGAAACTGCCATATACTGAGTCAGACCATTGGTCTATCTAGCTCAGAATTGTCTTCACAGACTGGCAGTGGCTTCTCCAAGGTTGCAGGCAGGAATCTCTCTCAGCCCTGTCTTGGAGAAGCCAGGGAGGGAACTTGAAACCTTCTGTTCTACCCAGAGCGGCTTCATCCCCTGAGGGGAATATCTTCCAGTGCTCACACATCAAGTCTCCCATTCATATGCAACCAGGGCAGACCCTGCTTAGCTATGGGGACAAGTCAGGCTTGCTACCACAAGACCAGCTCTCCTCTCCGCTTATCTGAAGTAGGTCTCTCCAGGCATTTGGACTTGTTTCTCCTGTTTTCCCTCCCAGCCAATACTGCAGATTTGCCTGGCTGAGTGGGGGCATGACCATACCGTTTTACATTTCTCTTTCTTTGGGTGCTCAGGGCTGCTTTTACTTTCTCTCTCACTAATTTTGCTCCAGTTTCTTCCCCCACAAAGCAGCCTCTCTGGTGCCCTTGCTGCAGCAAAATTCTCCGGGAATTCAGTACTTTTGATGTTGTTTGTTTATTTTTTGCATTTTTATACCGCCCAATCTAAATTAATAGCCCTGTGTGGCTTATAACTAATAAAACACAAATTTATAATCTGTCAAAACAATTAGAACAGTTAAAAGTTAAAATTGTTATGCGTTACGGAGACCTGGTCGGGAGAAGCTAGTGGTCAAGTCTGGTCCCAGCTTCCCCCAGCAGGATACTCTGTGGTGGAGCAGGTGAGAGGATGTGTAGGAGAACATTAAGAAAGTGATTCTTCCCCACCCCACCCCCCCGCCATTGTCTGAAGTGGTACAGCCCATTCTACCTCCCAGGGATTCTACAACCTTGAATGTGGACCACCTCCCTGAATGACCACCAGGCCATACTTTGGGGCAGTCAAAAAGGGCAGGGGTGCTGCAGAAAGAAGGTGCTTCCAGAACAAACAGGTGCAAAGTGCAAAAATGTTAAGTGCTGGGGTGAGGACGATTCTTGTGTGGGTGCCAGGTCTTCCTTCCTGGTAGACCAGGCATTCGTGGAAACTAACCGTAGTGTGAGATACACCACGGTCAGCGTCCTGTCACATTACTTCCCTGTGAAGCTCCTCTCCTTGCTAGCACACCTTTCCCACCCTTTGTTCACCTCTGTTTCTGTCCAAAAGATATCTAAGAGAAAGTTGCTTCATAAAGTCACACCTGTAGTTTTAAGACACAAGTAAATGCAGGTTCGTGGAAGTTGGTTTAAGTCCATAACGCTAAACTGCTTAGAGATACCAGAACCTAATGCAAGTGCACTGAAGTAGTTTTGCCTAAGGATTGTTGTTTCAGATCTGGATGACACCTTCAGAAATATCACATGGTCTTGTGGTAGAGAGCTGGCTTTGTGGTAGCTAGCATGATTTGTCCCCTTAGCTAAGCAGGGTCTGCCCTGGTTGCATATGAAAGGGAGACTAGAAGTGTGAGCACTGTAAGATATTCCCCTCAGGGGATGGAGCTGCTCTGGGAAGAGCAGAAGATTTCAAGTTCCCTCCCTGGCAGCATCTCCAAGATAGGGCTGAGAGAGATTCCTGCCTGCAACCTTGGAGAAGCCGCTGCCAGTCTGTGAAGACAATACTGAGCTAGATGGACCAATGGTCTGACTCAGTATATGGCAGCTTCCTAGGTTCCTCTTTGGGGCTGCAGAAAGCAGGCAGGGAATTGTAATCAGATGGCTCCTTGTCTGGAGAAAGCCATCATCCCAGGGAGAAGGGTTGTTGCCCAGTTAAGGCTCCCTGCTGAAGTTTTTGCACACCTGGCTTTTAGTTCGCATCTCCTCCAGAATGGAGGTGTGCATTCACATATCGGCCAAATTTACCCCGAAGTCCCTGCAAGCTATCTGGGGGAGCACTTCACACACAATTCAGGTTTTTCAGTGCGCATTAGAGTATAGTCTGATTTATAGCCAGCATTAAAAAAATCCACTTTTTGTGTCTGTTTTTTGGGGGCAACTTCAGACTTGCAGTAAAGTCTCGCAGTAAACCCTGCGGTAATGCCTATTGTCTGGGAAAGCTCCATGAAAAGCTAGTCGTTTTCTATACAGAGAGAGCTGTGGATATATAGGCAGTGAGACACATACACCCCCGGCCTCGGTTTTGAAGTAGAACAGGCTGAGGAAGGCTGAACCACGTAATATTTCTGAACATGTAGGCATGTGAAAAGAGGGAACCACGGTAAATACCAGGACAATAAGGAGCCACATTATTTGAACATCAGAGTGCCTTCCATCCAATAAGAGCCACCTTCATCAAACACCAGAAGATTTTATAGCAGGCATTCATAATACTGGGACCCCTGACATTGGACTACAACTCCCACCATCCCCAGCAACAATAGCCTTTGGTGATAGGAACATAGGAAGCTGCCATATACTGAGTCAGACCATTGGTCTATCTAGCTCAGTATTGTCTTCACAGCCTGGCAGCGGCTTCTCCAAGGCTGCAGGCAGGGATCCCTCTCAGCCCTATCTTGGAGAAGCTGCCAGGAAGGGAACTTGGAACCTTCTGCTCTTCCCAGAGCGGCTCCATCCCCTGAGGGGAATATCTTCCAGTGCTCACACTTCTAGTCTCCTTTCATATGCAACCAAGGTGGACCCTGCTTAGCTAAGGGGACAAGTCATACTTGCTACTACAAGACCAGCTCTCTCTTATTGGAGTTGTAGTCCAACAATGTCTGGGGACTGAATGCAATGTCTGCATTCAGACTCAAACCAAATGTTGTAAAGCTACCACTACCCAACACAAAAGTAGATAGGAGGTCTTGGTGATCATAGTCAGGAGCAAAACTGGTGTGTGGTTCTATGCAAATCCCTCGTATTTAATTCTGATAGCTTTCCAAATTTCTATTTAATCCTCCTATGTAACATGATCAGGAATAATTTTCAGGCAGCTAGAATATTTTGTGGGTTGAGGCAAGAGCTCCAGGACAGAACTAACTATTAAACAAAATTTAGATTCAGCATAAACATTTAGACGTATAAAAAGAAAACAGAAAGTAGCATGAATCCAAGCCCCATATAGATTAGAATCTGTTTAAATCAGAATTCAGGAAATATGTTTTTTTCTCTAAACATTGTCAAGTAAGGAGAAAGAAAGAAGTTAAATGAAACTGGAAATGTGTCATATTAAGAAATCTTCCCTATCAGCATTCTATCTTACTCCCTTCCACTGTAGAAAGATGTAGGCTTTTGATGGCTTGGTCAGAGACCTGAAGGGTGGGGTACGTTAAAGAGGGGCAACTATCAGACAACAAAAAACTAAAACAGGCCCTCAAACTCCCAATTCCTGGCTCTGCAGGCAGTTATTCTTGTTAAATGATATCTCTGGCTTCTAATTAGATTCACAACTTACAGGGAAAGGATCATATTTGTACTCCACATCAAGGACTCTGGCACATTTATAATTATTGGTTCTGGTCTAACTAGCCAAAGGTGGAAATTTCTAACAGCTGGGCTGCTTCAGAACATGTCTGCATCCATGTCTCCATACACTTCTTGCTTGCTTGTTACCAATTTATCCTTCTCTGAAGACTTTCAAGAGAGAGTGTTCATCTGAATGGGACCTGCAGCTCAGTGGGAGAGCAAACCATTTGCACCCAGTAGGTCCCAGATCCAGTTCTTCACACTGCAGGTGCAGATATAGAAAAAGTGTGCAGGCCTGTGATGGGGCTGGAGCTCAGTGGCAGAGTGCCTGCTTTGCATGCAGAAGGTCCCAGGTTCAATTCCTGGCGGCAGCTCTAGGTAGGGCTGCTGGAAACTCCTGCCTGAAACCTTGGAGAGCTGCTGCCAGGCAGTGCAGACAACATAATTATCCCTCGCCAACTGCAAAACCCTGCAGTTGGCAAATTTGCAATTGGCGAGGCATTAAGGTCTATGGGAAATAGGGGGTTATGGAAAACAGGGGTTATGGGGAACCGTGACAGCAAAAACAGTGAAAAATAAAGGGAAAAATGCTTTAAAATCAGGAAAAATCACCCAAAATCCCCAAATATCACCAAGAGTCACCAAAAGGAATGAGCAGATTGAACCTCTGGAAAAAAATTTAAGCCCCCCCCCCCCCGCAAAGGCACTCGAATGCCCTTTAAATCAGCAAGGGTTACCAAGAGGAATGAGTAGATTGAACCTGTGGAAACCGCCCCCATCACTAACGCCCCCCCCCAAGAAACACTAAAATACCTCGCCAACCGTGGCTACTTGAGTTGCATTTGGCAAGACCAGTCACAATATTTCAGTGGCATATACTTAAGACTGCGGTTGGTGAGAGGATGCCTGCACCAAGCTAGCTGGACCAAGGGTCTGACTCAGTAGAAGGCAGCTTCCTTCGTCTTAGGAGTCCTAATGCATCCTAGAAATGCCCTGCCTGGATTCTGAACACACGAAGCTGACTTATTCCAAGTCTGACCACTGGTCCACCTAGCCCAGTCTTGCATCCTCTAACTGCCAGCAGCTCTTCGCCACTGGAGATGGAGATCTTTCCAAACTCTGCCTCCCGTGACTCCTTAACTAGAGATGCCCCAGCTTGAACCTATGACGTCCATGCAATGCATATGCTCGGCCGCTAAACGACAGCATGCAGCCCCTTACTTTGAGGTTTCCATTGTCTTTTAACCAGGTAGGCCTGATCCCAAGGAAAATCCTTGCTTATGATGCTGGCACTACCCTCAGCTGCCCTCTCACTTGACATACGTCTGCTCCCCTGCTTTTCAGCCTGATCCGATATTTGTTTACAAGGAAAGGAGAGCTGGTTTTGTGGTAGCAAGCATGACTTGTCCCTTTAGCTAAGCAGGGTCTGCCCTGGTTGCATTTGAATGGGAGACTAGAAGTGTGAGGACTGTGAGATATTCCCCTCAAGGGATGGAGCCACTCTGGGAAGAGCAGAAGGGTTCCAAGTTCCCTCCCTGGCAGCATCTCCAAACTGGGGCTGAGAGAGACTCTTTCCTGCAACTTTGAGATGTGACTGCCAGTCTGTGAAGACAATACTGAGCTAGATAGACCAATGGTCTGACTCAGTATATGGCAGCTTCCTATGTTCCTATGGAAGTTAAGTCCCACTAAACTAAATGCACTTTGCTTTGGAGTTTGTTACAGAGGATGGATCTGAAGACAGCCAAAAGATATGCCCCAGGAGCTCTCAAACCTGGGTCCCCAGCTGCTAGACTACAACTCCCATCATCCTCAACCACAATGGCCCAAGGGGATGGTGGGAGTTGAAGTACAACAGCACTTGGGACCCAAGATTGGGAACCCTTGGCATAAGCCAAACATTGGCCAGTATTAAAAAAACCGGGCTGGATTAAGAGGCAATAAACCAAAGCACTAAAACAATCAGACAGAAGCCGTGGCCCAGTTCAGACGTACAGTTTTACTGCAGTTAAAGCTAACAGTGCTGGGTTCAGCAGTACAGGTGAAACTCGGAAAATTAGAATATCATGCAAAAGTTCATTAATTTCAGTAATGCAAATTAAAAGGTGAAACTGATATATGAGATAGACGCATTACATGCAAAGCGAGATAAGTCAAGCCTTAATTTGTTATAATTGTGATGATCATGGCATACAGCTCATGAGAACCCCAAATCCACAATCCCAGAATATTAGAATATCACATGAAACCAATAAAACAAGGATTGTCAATAGAACAATATCGGACCTCTGAAAAGTATAAGCATGCATATGTATTCAGTACTTGGTTTGGGCCCCTTTTGCAGCAATTACTGCCTCAATGCGGCGTGGCATGGATGCTATCAGCCTGTGGCACTGCTGAGGTGTTATGGAAGACCAGGATGATTCAATAGCGGCCTTCAGCTCTTCTGCATTGTTTGGTCTCATGTCTCTCATCCTTCTCTTGGCAATGCCCCATAGATTCTCTATGGGGTTCAGGTCAGGCGAGTTTGCTGGCCAATCAAGCACAGTAATCCCATGGTCATTGAACCAGGTTTTGGTACTTTTGGCAGTGTGGGCAGGTGCCAAGTCCTGCTGGAAAATGAAGTCAGCATCCCCATACAGCTCGTCTGCAGAAGGAAGCATGAAGTGCTCCAAAATCTCCTGATAGATGGCTGCGTTGACCCTGGACTTAATGAAGCACAATGGACCAACACCAGCAGATGACATGGCTCCCCAAATCAACACAGACTGTGGAAACGTCACACTGGACTTCAAGCATCTTGCATTGTGTGCCTCTCCATTCTTCCTCCAGACTCTGGGTCCTTGGTTTCCAAATGAGATGCAAAAGTTGCTCTCATCAGAAAAGAGGACTTTGGACCACTGAGCAACAGACCAGTTCTTTTTTTCTTGAGCCCAGGTAAGACGCTTCTGACGTTGTTTGTTGTTCAGGAGCGGCTTGACAAGAGGAATACGACATTTGAAGCCCATGTCCAGGATCCGTCTGTGTGTGGTGGCTCTTGATGCACTAACTCCAGCCTCAGTCCACTCCTTGTGAAAGTCCCCAACACTTTTGAATGGCCTTTTCCTGACAACCCTCTCCAGGCTGCGGTCATCCCTGCTGCTTGTGCACCTTTTTCTTCCACACTTTTCCCTTCCACATAACTTTCTATAATGTGCTTTGATACAGCACTTTGGGAACATCCAACTTCTTTTGCAATTACCTTTTGAGGCTTTCCCTCCTTATGGAGGAGGGTGTCAATGATGGTTTTCTGCACAACTGTCAAGTCAGCAGTCTTTCCCATGATTGTGATTCCTAATGAACCAGACTGAGAGACCATTGAAAGGCTCAGGAACCCTTTGCAGGTGTTATGGATTGATTAGCTGATTGGAGTGGGACACCTGGAGCCTAGACTGTTGAACCTTTTCACAATATTCTAATTTTCTGGGATTGTGGATTTGGGGTTCTCATGAGCTGTACGCCATGATCATCACAATTATAACAAATTAAGGCTTGACTTATCTCGCTTTGCATGTAATGCGTCTATCTCATATATCAGTTTCACCTTTTAATTTGCATTACTGAAATTAATGAACTTTTGCACGATATTCTAATTTTTCGAGTTTCACCTGTATGCGGGAAACCCCAGTTAAGCCTAAGACGTTAACTCCAGTCTGCCCCGACTAACTCCAATTGGAACCTGACATTTCCCCCATGGTTCGCCATCAACATCTGCGATTACGCCGCCGAAGCCTTACACCCGAATCCTGACCCATCCCTAACCGCAGTTAAGCGCCCATTTCCTAACTCCAGTCATAGAGACGGCAGCGCACACCCACCCGAGGACGCTGCTGCTTCATGCTTTCGGCACTGCTTGCTGGCAGCCGCTCAGAAAAGGGGCCCCGCCCCTCCCGTCAGCGAAGCAGCTAGGGCAGGCCTGCTCAACTTAGGCCCCCCAGCTGTTTTTGGACTACAACTCCCATAATTCTCAGCCACAGCAGCCAATAGCCAGGGATGATGGGAATTGTAGGCCAACATCTGCAGGAGGGCCGAAGTTGAGCAGGCCTGAGCTAGGGAGATGCCAAGCTACAGGGCAACATGCCCCATCCGGGACTGGCCCGCCTGTCAAGCTGCTTGCCCGCTCGGGACTGGCAGTCATGGGTGTCCACAAGCACCCCAAGTGGAAGCACAAGCAGAGCACCCCATCATAGCGTGGTGTGGGGGGGGGAGCCCCAAGGTGGGCCCAAGCAGGGAAGCTGTAGCTGCCAGGTTTTATTCTTCACACAGAGAGGGTGGGGAAGGGGGGGGCAGCCCCTTCCCCGTGTGTGTGTGTGTGTGTGTATGTTTGCTCCCTAAGTCTTACTCATGAGCAGAACTGTCTGTCGGGCACTAACGCAAAGAGTACGAGGGTGTACTGTGTCTGTACTAAAAGGCAACATTGGCCCATTACCCCACAGAACGTTCTCTCACGAGAGGGGCAGGCTAGGGGGAGAGAGGGAGGATGCACCATGCAGGAAAGCTGCGGGGACGGGCACTCTGGCAAGCTCCTGGTCTCAGTGACTGGGTCCTGAGTCACCTGAGTGACTGGGTCCTGGGTCACTCCTGGTCTCGGTGACTGTCGCCCAGCCGCTGTCAAACCCTGCCCTCTGCCAGCCCACCTGCCAAGGTGGGGATGGGCCAGCAGCATCTGGCCCCAGTGGCCAGTGCAGCCATCCCGGGGGGGGGGCTTGAACATGGGGCTTTCTACTCCTGGGAATCACCTCAACTCCATATCTACATACGCCACAACGCTGGCCCTGGTCCAGGAGTTTCAAATGGCTGGAAGGGTCCACTCTGTAGCCCACGGCCTGCACCATCCTTGCAAATGGTTTGTGTGAGGGTGCTATTGTTGGGGTCTGAAAGGCAGACCCCCAGAAGGTATCCCAGAGCAGCCAAGTTATACTTTACACCGTGAGGGTGGGGAAGAGGGGGACCAGCCCCTTCCCCTTTTTTGGGGGGGGGCAATGCCCACAGAGGCTAGTTCATGAGCAGGACAGGTAATTGAGGAGAGCCTTGGGTCAGCTGAGATCCTCTACCCGACCCCGGGCTCAGTGTCCAAGCATGAGAGTGACAAGCCCAAGGGACTCCCCCAGACAGTTCATGAGAGGGACCATCAGAGTGGAGACGAGAGAAGTGAATGGGCCTGGCAAATCTGCCATGACGCTCATCTGCATGCAGCACACAGGCCGACCAGACCCGGGAACTTTGAGGTTGGAGTGGATGTGCTGTCCAGTCAGCCCACCCCACAGGTGTGCGCTTGGCCAGTCTATGGGGCATGGGGTGTGGGGATGTCCTCCGAGGTGCGAACACTGGGGGAGAGGGGATTTCCCCCCACCTTCTATTTTTCAACAAGTACATGCCTGTGGGGTGGGCTTGGATTCCCTGGTGGTGGTGAAGTGGCCAGTTCGTCTCGTCCCCTATAGACTGGCCCTCTCATGAGAGTGAGAGCGCACCGGGCAGCAAGCTGCTTGCGGCAACTTCATGATGGCCCTGGGTGGATTGCTTGGCCAGGCTCTCTCCTTGCAACATCTTCCCAGGTCATGGTGGGGTGGGGCAGCCCCCACCCCCAGCTTCCTTGCCCGTGCTCCATCTGCAGATCCCATTCTGGCAAAGGTGGGCTCTCTCCTCCCATCCCGCAAAGAAAGCGGGATTCCATTCCCCCCCCCCGGGCCCCCAAACCCCCCCCCCCCGGATAGGGGTTTGCATGGTGATTTCGTGTTGCATGGCCACTTGCGGGGGCAGCAGTGCCGTGACTGGCAGAAGAGGCACTGGCATGGCAGGGCATTTAAAGGGCTTTCAATGTGCGCTTCCCCTGCCAAGGGCAGGCGGGGCGCTCCAAAAATGCCTGAACACGCTTGGCACGCCCCGCTGGAGAGAGTGTCCAATCAGGGCCCACAGTCTGGCGGGGAGGTTGAGCAGTGGGGAGGGGGCTCCTCACTCCCTCTGCTAACCGCAGTCAGTTGTACATTTGCGGCGCGATTTGGAGTTAGGATTTTTAACTCCAGTTAGTGATAAATACAGTCACTCTAATGTGAACTGGCCCAGTGTGGTGTAAAAGCACTTGCCAAAGAGGTTTTTAGCCTTTCCACCTAAATGCCATTTTAAAAAGGTGCCTCTTGAATCTGCTTGCAGAGTGGATTGCAGTGAAGAAGTTCCACCAATCTCTACACACCCTCTTCTTAGTACCTTTTACCACATGGGGGCAGCTGGAGAAAGGCTCAGAAGATGATCTTAAAAGCTAGGCTGGTTCACATGGGATAAGGTAGCCATTTAGGTATCCCAATCCAGAGTCCTTTTGGGATTTATAAGGTTCAAGCCTTAGGCTACCAGTTTGCCAAAAGTGACTTTGTTTCTCCAGATTTTTCCTTTTTCCTCAGGTGAACAGACAACAAAAATTAATCTCAGGCCATTCTGGGGTCACAGCTGAGCTCCACTGTAGCACCAGATGCCCCACCTCCCCGTTTTCTTTTTAAGAGTTGGTCCTTGGCAGTCTTTCAACATCACCAGGCCTGCCGACTCAGAAAACTCGGGGTTTAAGATGCATTCAAGCTGGCAATCCTACCCTGAAATGTGTTTGGAAACACAACGGTAACTAGTGCAGATTTTTTTTAAACCAAAACGCAAAAGAAATGTGTTCAAACCTGTGCACCCCTGCTAACAATCTCTGAGCAGTATTTGAAGCTAGCTGCAGCTTCTAATCCATCTTCAAAAGCAACCCAACAAGGAGCCCATTACAGTAGCCCAGCTTACATGCTTCTCAAGCACAGAGTAGAAGAAGTGGCAGATTAATAGGCACTTGCCTATAGCGGCAAATTTTGAGGAGGGGCAAATTTGCCTGCGTGTTAATCCTCTACTTGCACTTGTGGGGGGAAACTGGGGGGGAAGTGAAATCTGCTTTTAAAATCTTTTAAAACTGCTGTTGCGCAGTGGTGGTGTGGCAGGGACGGGGCGAGAGCTCCTAGTGGGATTGCTTGCCTTCCAAATAATGACAGGTCGGGCCTTTTTTGGCCCATTTGGGCCTGTGGGAGGAGCTTTCACCACTGTCTCCATGGCTGCCACCATCCCACTGCATGCGTGAAAATGGCCCAACCTATCGTGATTTGGGAGGCAGGCGGGCCCACTAGGAGCTCTCGCCAGCACCGTACAGCGGTGGCTTTAAAAGGTATTAAAAGCCGATTTAAACACCACTGCCCCCCCCCCAAACCCTTTACTTGTAAAATGGAACCCTTGCTGGGGTGGCAAATCTTTGGTCGCCCACGGGCAGCAAAAAGCTTAATCGGCCCCAGGTTGCTTGCTTGCCCTTGGTCCAGCTGTGACCTTGTAAATGGTGGCTTTATACATAAACAAAAAGGAAGCCTGAAGAGCAGGAAAGCAAGCACTAACTCAACCTATCTGGTGGCTGCTCCCCACTCCAGATCCTCCTCCCTTGGCATGCGGTGACCCCTGCTCTGGAATGGAAGAGCTATTTTCAGACTCCTCTCTTTCATCTTTGCAACCCAAAGCACACAAAACGGCCTCAAATCCAAAACCATAACACAGGAACACAGCAGCAGCAGCATGCCAAAATAGTGTCCGACTTCTACAACAGCATTTTCAGCACAATACGTACTTGTCCACAGTCTCTCTAAAAGTGCTTTAAAAAGCAATTGTCTAAATGTTGTGCTCTCAGCTCTTGCCTGTGGGCTTCTCAGAAGCATCTGGTGGTCCACTGTGTGAAACAGGGTGCTGGACTAGATGGACCTTGGGCCTGACCCACCAAGGCTGTTCTTATGTTGGCTTTTCCTTTTAGTAGAGAGTATGTTGCTTTTTCCATGACGGCTGCTGCATTCCAAAGCCTAATCAACCACATTTTACAACAGCAGCTATCACATCCTCCCATAATTCAGCCACACCTGTTTGCTGCTACCATCATAAGCTGAATTAAATCAAAGCCCTTGCATTTCACCAGGTCTGGGATACAGTTCCAGATCTCCAGCAACTGCTCAACAAGGATACCTTTGCTCTTAACCAATGCTGATTCAAGACATTTTGCTTCCTTCCTTCAATGGTCTCCCCTTTCCAAAGGCCATTGTGGCTGGGGATGATGGGGGCTGGAGTCCAACCCAAGGTGAGAACCCCATGTCTACTCTAAAGTTTCTCACACTTTTGAGATCACGCCCCAACCAATTCAACCTCCTGCCCATGCCAACTAAGCTGTAAAGTAAAGTAAAGTAAAAGTAAAGTTGTGCCCTCGAGTCAGTTTCGACTCCTGGTGACCACAGAGTCATGTGGCTTTCTTTTGGTAGACTACAGGAGGGGTTTACCATTGCCATCTCCTGCGCAGTGTGAGATGATGCCTTTCAGCATCTTCCTATATTGCTGCTGCCCAATATAAGGGTTTCCCATAGTCTGGGAAACATACCAGCAGGGATTCAAACCGGCAACCTCCTGCTCCCTAGGCAAGTTACTTCCCTGCTGTGCCATTAAGTGGCTTACCTATGTCTTAGCAAAGAGTATATACAGGCATCCTGGGAGACAGGGTGAACCCAGAGGGGATGCAACTGAGAAATGCAACATCATCTTCTTCTTCAAGAACAGCCACAGGGGGCAACGGCCATTTGGATTGGGGCCAGCGCAGAGGAGGTGGGGACTAAACGTTTTACCTTGCGCTGCAGCCCCAATCCCAATCTCCTCCCTGCAGCTGCTATTCAGCTTGGAAGAGAAAAACATATGGGCAAAATTTGCCTATAAGTGTCCCCACCTGTGACTAATGGTTAGAGTGCTGGACTAGGACCAGGGAGACCCGAGTTCAAATCTCCATTCAGCCATGATCCTAGCTGGGTGACTCTGGGCCTGTCACTTCTCTCCCAGCCTTACCTACTTCACAGGGTTGTTGTGAGGAGAAACTCAAGTATGTAGTACACCGCTCTGGGCTCCTTGGAGGATAAAAATGTAAATAAATAAAATAAATAATAAATAATAGCAGCTTCAAGGGGCAATATAAATTGGGGAATCAGCGTGGGGGCCTAGAAACCCCAAGCTGTGACTGGGGTGGCCAGCCTGACGCTCTCCAGGTGTTGTTGGACTACAACTCCCATAATCAACAGCCACAGTTGCAGCTGGGGATGATGGGAGCTATAGTTCAACAAGAGCCAGATACTCTTGGGATGGCCACTCCTGCTGTAGCCCCTGCAATACACCGCTGCTTTTTGAGAACTAAAACACGAAACTCACATGTTGCATCCGGTTTGCTCATGTGCACACACCCTGCTAGAAGTGTAAGGATCTGTGACTTGGGGTGCTAATCCAACACTGGCACTGTATGGAGACAACTGACTCCTCCTAAAACCACATACAGGGAAGTGTCAATAATTTCATTGTCTAACTGTTGGTTTTGTGTGGCTATACTCTTCTGTTTTTAATTGCTAGTGGTTTTCCTGTATTTTCGTGTCATAACTGTAGCTTTGTGAAATAATCTACAGCAAATTCACAGGAGTGCTTTTAAAATAAACAAATAAAAATAAAACAAAGGAGGATCCTCTCCCGGGGGGGGGGGCATTCAACCCATCTGTCTCTTGTGTGGCAATCGAAGACAGCATCTTCCCTGGCTCAGGATCATTTCTGCCCCACTCCAATGCTTGGGTTATGGTGGGGGGAAGGTAGGATGCCCCTTCATGAATCCCCACAAGTCCCATCGCATACCTCCCACACCCTGACCTTCTAAAAACAATGGCAGATCTCCAGACTAGTGCTGCGCTTGCACAATCACGTTGCACAACCACAAAGATGTTGCGCTCGCAAAAGGGTTCTCACACTTGAGTCTCCAGATGTGACTGAATCTCAACTACGGTTGCCTGGTCCAGAGGGTTAAACTAGTTGAAATCCATCACCAAAATAAAGTGGAAATAGTTAGTGCTACTCGCCAAACAAGTCTTCAAAAGGTCCCTGCTTGGCATTAAAATTTGCATAAAATTTGCATTACCTCCCCTGCCCCCTCCACACCGCTCAGCTCACTCCCTCCTGCTGCCAGGGCCCAGGGCTGGCTGCTGCAGCACCACTCCTCCTCAGTACAGAGAGGGCGAGCTTGAGTGCCGATGAGCCAGCAAGGTCGCCTGGCTTGAAGACTGCGTGCATCACACCACACCGTGTGCGCACCACGAGTGACTCCACTCCTCCACTCTCCAGCCCCGTGCTGGACCCAAGTCTGAGGACCCCTGTGCTGTATCTAGTCCTGCCACACCAGGAGCTTGCAATCCACCCTAGTGTCGCTCTGGTACAAATATCCTTGTGCAGTCCTGAGTAGCTGCGCCTTTCCCCAGCTGGAATCTCAGCACTTGGCAGGGTTTTCTCTCCGTTCCCTGCAGGGTGGCAGGGAACAAAGACAAAACCCCGCCAGGGACTGTGATCCCGGCTGGGAAATGAGCTCTGAAGGGCTGCATCAGGTGCTTCCGGAGCTTGGCCATGCCCCCTTTGCGTGCAATGGGTCGCAATTGGGCTAGCAGACATTGGGGCACCCAAGTTGCCCATGGAGTTAGAGCCTCTCTGGATGCTTACATCCATAAGGAGTGTGCAGCCATCGGAGGAAAAGTGTCCACCGGGTTATGCAGCAAGTGCGTGGCATACTGCAATTTCCGACAATTTCCTACTGCAATTTCCTATCCCCCCGCCCCCCAGTTATTTGATGTTAGAAATCTTAAATTCAGAGTCCTCTTCTTTTTGGGTAAATAAAGACCTGTATTTAACCTCTGACCAGCTTAAGAGGCACAGCAGGGAAATATTAAACCAGGGTTTCTTAACCTTGGACCCCCAGATGTTGTTGGACTACAATTCCCATCATCCCCAGACATGGCCTTTGTGGCTGAGGATCTTGGGAGTTGTAGTCCATCAACAACTGAGGGCCCAAGGTTAAGAAACCCTGGGCTAGAAGAACAAGCAGAAGGTTGCCGGTTCGAATCCCTGCTGGTACTATATCGGGCAACAGTGATACAGGAAGATGCTGAGAGGCATCATCTCATACTGCATGGGAGGAGGCAAAGGTAAACCCTTCTTGTATTCTACCAAAAGAAAACCACAGGGCTCTGTGAGTGCCAGGAGTCGAAATAGATTTGACAGCACACTTTAACTTTTACCTTGATTTAACCTCTATTTTTTAACGAGCTTGTCTTAAATTCAGTGTCATCATGCATTTGGGTAAATACGGTATATATGTGGGTAAATACGGCACTTGGGTAAATATGGTTGCAGTGAAGGCCTTAGTCTAGGGAAGAGAGCTGGTCATGTGGTAGCAAGCTTGACCTGTCCCCTTAGCTAAGCAGGGTCCACCCTGGTTGCATATGAAAGGAAGACTAGAAGTGTGAGCACTGGAAGATATTCCCCTGTGCAAGTGCAGCCATAGACTGGCACCTCTTCTGGCAGCCCAGGTTTCAGGCAGGAGTCTTCCCCAGCCCATCCCCGGAGATGCTGCTGGGAATTAACCTGAGACCTTCTGCATGCAAAGCAAACACTCTACCACCGAGCTACGGCACATCCCCTCAGCCAGGGGTTCCCAAACTGTGGCACTCCAGATGCTGATGAACTACAACTCCCATCATCCCCAGCTACAATTTATTGTGGCAGGAGATGATGGGAGTTGTAGTTCTGCAACATCGGGTGTGTCATCCGTTGGGAACTTCTGCCCTAAGCCTCAGGGGAATATCTTACAGCAGACAGTGCCCACGGGTGTTCACTCATCTAAACGCAAAGCAGGACAGACCCTGCTTAGCAAAGGGGACAATTCCTGCTTGCTACTGCAAGACCAGCTCTCCTTTCCTCACTTAATTACTTGGCACCTTTAAAAGATAAAGGGCCCTTGCTGGATCGATATGGGGGAATTAAAAATCCATGAGACAAACAGAAAGCTTGGGGCCTTTGCTTCAACACTGAATCATTAAAACCGTCTACCACCCCATGCACAATCATTAACAGATTATATTAAACTACTGCAGTGACTGTGAAAGTATTTGCATTAATAAGTAACCCAATTCACTCAAGATTTACTTTCCCCTACAAACATATGAATTAGCCTTATCAGGCCCATGATAATCCAGGAGAGTCTACTCTAGGGGCCTGCAGCATCTGGAGGCTTTCCAGATTACACCCTAAAACCGGTCTCGGAAGTGCGCTTCCACACTTCCTGTGTTGTGACACTGCAGTCTCTCCACTGAGAGCGGGGTGCTATTCACATTTCCGAGGCCTTGTTTTGAATTTAACCACTGCGATATAGTGCTATGGCGCCGTGTATCTGGTGTAAAGAAGTTGCTGCTTTTTCGGGATGTTCGTTTCTGCGAGACTGCTCCCCCTGCTGTTTATGTTTCGAATGCGATTTGCCTGAACGGAAGCATTTTGCTGCTGTTGAGCAGCTAACCTGGAAAGTGCCCTGTAGGGCTTAAATGACATATTTCATAGTCAAGCTGACCAACATTTCCCCTTGCATTTGCCTGATAACTGAATAAACCAGTGACACAACAGCAGCACTGAGCTAGGGTAGGGCTTCCCAACCTTGGTCCCCAGATGTTGTTGGACTACAACTCCCACAAACCCTTTGGCCGATGTGGCTGGGAATGATGGGAGCTGTAGTCCCTCATCACCTGGGAAGACAAAAGAGTGGAAACCCCTGGGTTAGTGTCTCCTTGCCCACTCAGCTTCATGAGACGCCATATGCATGGCAAAGGTAATGCTAATGCAGTGCCATATGATGTTACTGGGGAGATGCATGCTCCACATGGCATTTAGTTAGGGGATCAGGTCTCCTACCCAAGAAGAGCTGGTCTTGGGGTAAGGTAGAGGTAAAGTGTGCAGCCGAGTCGAATTCGACTCCTGGTGACCACAGAGCCCTGTGGTTATCTTTGGTAGAATACAGAGCGGTTTACCATTGCCTACTCCCGCCGCAGTATGAGATGATGCCTTTCAGCATCTTCTTATATTGCTGCTGCCCGATATAGTACCAGTGGGGATTCGAACCGGCAACCTCTGGCTTGCTAGTCAAGTCATTTCCCCACAGCGCCATTAGGTGGCTATAGCAAGCATTAATTGTCCCCTTTGCTAAGCAGGGTCCACCCTGGTTTGCATTTGAATAGGGGACTACATGTGTGAACACTGTAAGAGATTCCCTTTAGGGGATGGAGCCGCTCTGGGAAGAACACCTGCTTTCTTGCATGCAGAAGGTTCCAAGTTCCCTCCCTGGCAGTATCTCCAGATAGGGCTGAGAGACACTCCTGCCTGCAGTCTTGGAGAAGCCGCTGCCAGTCTGTGCAGACAATACTGAGCCAGATGGACCAATATTCTGACTCAGTAGAAAGCCGCTCCCTATATCCCTAATATCTTAACTAGAGATGCCATGGATTAAACTTGGGACCTTCTGCATGCAAAGTGTGTATTTTATCGGTGAGCTATGGGCCTCTCCCTCATTTTTTTTTTTTTTAAAGGTGCGGGCTCCTGGCCCCCTGGCTTGGGGAAGAACAGGATTTGAACCTATAGCCACAGGGGCACAAATTGTGATCAAACTATTGTGACCAAACCACGGCAGGTCTGGCTTCTTCCAGACCAACGGGTGTCCAATGAGCTTCTTCCAGACCAACGGTTGTCTTCAAGAGTTGCCACCCTTTATTCCAACAGGCGCTCCTGTGCTCAGAGTAACGGGATTTCAGCAGACTTGCAATGCACAAAATTATCTTCCTTGCTAACTCTGGCAGGTTTCTCTCTATCCACTGCAGGCTGCCCTAATCCTTTACAGGGACCTCTCTCTGCCTGTTCTGCCTCCCTTTCCAGGATCTGTCTGGAAGCAAAAGAGAGTCAGCTTCAAAACCTACAGACTTCACACCCTGCTGGGTAGCGTTAGCAACTGTTGCCATCAAGTCCTTAGCACATAATGTCAGGGGAACTGCGGTCAGCCAGCGCTGAGAGGGAGGGTGGGGAAGGGGAGGAGGAGGAGAACAGCCCAGACTGAGCAAGGGAAGAAAACCCACCTGGCTTTCGTCTGCTCCCAGCAGGAATGGGCTGAAATATTACTGAGAATTTCTGCTCTCTGGGATTGATCAGAGCAAATCTAGCTGCCTTCTTCTGTTGGAAATAAATGGAATTAACTTGCACGCAGACATCCGTGCTTTCTTTCTTCATGCTGGATCTTGGTACCTTTTACTGAGTGCTTGCAATAGTAGCATGGGAACTTTTGGACAAGTTCCAGCTATGGCACTCCTATGGTGTCTAAAGGCCCATCACCATGTGGGTCCTTCCTACCCACCCAGGCCAGTTGGGATCAAGTGCGACCAGCTCATGCAATCAGCCCTGTCCATACAGTGATGGACCTTTAAGTGCCACAGAAGTGCTGTGGGATGAACAGAGGTGCCAAAGTGCATCAATTTATTAATTAATTAAATTTTTCTTATATACCGCCTCCTCCAAAGACTCTAGGCGGTGGATCTAATCACTTAGATTCACTGTATGATTAGAATCATCTAAAGATGGTTAGGATCTAATCATCTAATCACTTTTGTAGCTTTTCTGGAGGTGCAATTGCCATTGCTTTCATTTAGAATGAGTTAAAGCTTAACCAGTGCAAATGTATAACCCCTAGTAACTGGGCAAAGAGGCACCATTTAAATATCTAATGGCAGGAGAGCAACTATCCCTATCTAACCCCAACACAGCCTCTTTCCAATGGCTGATGTCAAGCTTCTTCTTTTTTTCAGAGTGCAAGTCCTTTTAGGACTAAGATCCACCTAACTCTTTTTTCTATGTACAGCAACCTGCTTTGAAAACATTTTTGTTGGGAAATGGTGTATAAATATTAATAATATTTAATATTATTATAGATTAATAATATTTAATAATAATATTCTTAATCATATTTAATATGGATATTTTGAGAAGGTTGAGCTTGTGTCTTATTTGTTAAAATGTATTTTCATTCTTATTTTGGTATACCAAGAATGCATACCAAGAAGGAAGAAAGGTACCACCAAGTTCAGGAGGATGCCAGCGTGACTAACAAGTAGAGTCAGGGAAGCTATAAAAGTGAAGAAGACTTTCTTCAGAAAATGGAAGTCCTGCCCAAATGAAGAGAACAGCAAGGACTCTGGCAAAAGGAATGCAAGGAGACAATAAGAGATGCAAAGAGAGTTTGAGGAGCATATCGCTAGAAGTGTCAACGGGAATAACAAAAACTTCTTTAAATATATCAGAAGTAGAAAACCTGCCAGGGAGGTGGTTGGCCCCTCAGATGATGGGTGTGTGAAAGGGATTATTAAGGAGGATAAGAAGATTGCAGAGAAGCTGAATGAGTTCTTTGCATCTGTCTTCACACCGGAGGATACTGACCATATACCCTCTTCGGAACTTAGCTTCTCAGGTTTAGCGGCTGAAGAACTGGTCAAATTTGAGATGACAAGGGAACTGTCTTGAAAAACTAAAAATTAACAAATCGCCAGGGCCAGATGGCATCTAACCAAGAGTTTGGAGGAAACTCAAATGTGAAATTGCCGATCTCCTAGCAAAAATATGTAACATGTCCCTACAATCAGTCTGTACCAGAGTACTGGAAAGTAGCCAATGTGACTGATTTTCAAAAAGTGATCCAGGGGGGATCTGGGAAATTACAGGCCGGTGAGCTTAACATCGGTGCCGGGTAAATTGATGGAAAGCATACTTAAGGACAACATTGTTAAACATATAGAAGAAAAGGCCTTGCTGAACCAGAATCAGCATGGCTTCTTCAAGGCAAAGTCTTGCCTCACTAATCTTTTGGAGTTCTTTGAGAGTATCAACAGGCAGGTGGAGAAAGGTGATCTGGTTGATACAGTATACTTGGACTTCCAAAAAGCTTTTATTTATTTAAAATATTTCTATACCACCCAAAACATGCATCTCTGGGCGGTTTACAATTAAAATAATTTAAAACATTAAATCAATTAACATTTAAAACCCAATATTAACATTATTTAAAACTATAAATCTAATTAAAAGCCTGGGTGAATAAATGTGTCTTCAGTGCCTTTTTAATGGGGAGATGGGAGGCTCTTATCTCAACAGGGAGTGCATTCCAAAGTCCAGGGGCTGCAACAGAGAATGCCCGTTCCCGAGTAGCTACCAGATGAGTTGGCGGCAGCTGCAGGTGAACCTCTCCAGATTATCATAGCAGACAGTGGGGCTCATGGCGAAGAAGACGTTCTCTTAAATACCCAGGGCCTAAGCTGTTTAGGGCTTTAGAGGTAATGACCAGCACCTTGTATTTTGCCCAGAAATGTATCGGCAGCCAGTGTAGTTCTTTCAACACAGGAGTAATATGGTCTCTCCTAGATGACCCAGAGACCAACCTGGCTGCCGCATTCTGAACCAACTGCCGTTTCCGGACTACGTACAAAGGCAGCCCCACATAGAGCGCATTGCAGTAATCCAGCCTAGAGGTTACCAGCAGATGTACCACTGTTTTGAGGTAGTTCATCTCAAGAAATGGATGCAGCTGGCACATCAGCCAGAACTGATAAGAAGTACGTCTCACCACCGCCTCAACATGGGACACCAGGGAGAGGGTTCAGATCCAGAAGCACCCCCAGACTGTGTACCTTTTCCTTCCAGGGGAGTGTGACCCCATCCAGAACCGTCAGATCAAAATCGTCTCCTGAGTTTTGACCCCACACAATAAGTACCTCCATCTTATCTAGATTCAGCCTCAGTTTGTTATCCCTCATCCAGCCCATTACTGCCTGGCGAAATAGATTTTACAACCCATTACTGCATGGAGAAATAGATTTGGGTGTCATCAGCATATTGATAACACCCTGCACCAAATGCCCTGATGATCTCTCCCAGCAGTTTCATGTAGGTGTTAAACAACAATATGGAGACACTACGGAGCCCTGAGGGACACCACATGAAAGTTCAGATTTTAAAGAGCAGTCTCCAAGAGATATCATCTGGAATCTGCCCATGAGGTAGGCGAGGAACCACCGCAAACCAGCACCTCCCACCCCCAATCCCCTCAGATGTTCCAGAAGGATACTATAGTCAATAGTATCAAAAGCCATTGAGAGATCCAAAAGGACCAACAAAGTCACACTCCCTCTGTCAATTCCCAATTGGAGATCATCCATCAGGCCGACCAAGCCAGTCTCCACTGGTTTGAAATGGGTCTAGATAGTCAGTTTCCTCCAAGTCCGCCTGGAGCTGGGAGGCCACCACCTTCTCAATCACCTTGCCCAATCATGGAAGGTTGGAGACAGGCCTGCAATTGTTTAATTCTGAGGGATCCAAGGCAGGCTTCTTCAGAAGTGGTCTAATGATTGCCCCCTTAAGAAAAGGAGGCATCCTGCCCTCCCTCAGAGAAGTATTTATAATCTCTACAAGGCCTTCTAAAGCAAGCCCCCTGCCAAACAGTATACGCCATGTCGGGCAAGAATCAAGAGGGCAGGTAGTAGGTCGCACCATTCCAAGTAACTTTATTAAATGTATGGAATTAAAAGAGTATATAGTTAATAAAACAACAATAATAAATGGCTCACAAAATTAGATCTGCAAGGATTCCTTATTAATTACCCGCTGACAAATATTAATTGACGCAGCACAATATCTAGCAACTCAAGTGGTAATTACAGGTTCAGAATCAGAGAGCAGCAAAGAAGAACAATAAAACTGACTCTGTCGTCCAGGGTATTTACTTAATAATGGAAAAATAAGAGATGCCTGAATATCCCTGTAGAACAAACAAAATAAGAGAACCTGTTCAATGGGTTCAACCTGCTCTAATCCACAAGGGCAAAACCTCTCTGAAAACGGAATCCCTCTATAATGTCCTTCAAGCACTGCCAAAGGTAGAATATGGCAGCGGGCTAAAGTAAATGCTCTTCTATACTTAGGGATCTCCAGCTGAGCAAAATAAGGCATTGGAGAAACCAAGTATCTACGCTCCTCTGTAATATAGAATTTTGAGACCTTGCTAAGATCAGTTTGCCGCTCAGAATCTAAAATTCGCTGTTTAATGAGCAGTTTTGCCTGATCGTAACCCATATTACAAAAGATTACAAGAGAGAAGCCCAATGTAGCTACTTTACCCTCAATGGACTGATTCCATCTAGATTGATGAGCATCTTGTAAGATTAAAGGGGCTAACCCAATTGAACAATGATCTAATTTAAGCCAATACCATAAGATAATCATCTAACATTAATGATCTAGAAGTTGGGGTGGGCTGCCAGGCAGCCAAATTTGCAGATGACACTAAACTATTTAGGGTGGTGAATTCCAACACAGATTGTGAGGAGCTGCAAAAAGATCTCTCCAGACTGGGGGACAAAATGGCAAATGCGGTTCAGTGTGAGCAAGTGTAAAGTGATGCACATTGGGGCAAACCCCCCACCCCCGCAACTTCACATATACACTGATGGGATCTGAGCTTTTGGTGACTGACCAGGAGAGAGATCTTGGGGTTGTGGTGGACAGCTCATTTAAAGTTTCGTCTCAGTGAGTGGCAGCTGTGAAAAAGGCTAATTCCATGCTAGGAATCGTTAGGAAGAAGACTGCAAAATAAAAATGCTAATATGATAATGCCCTTATACAAATCTATGGTGTGGCCACATCTGGAGTACTTCTTTGGTCACCGTATCTTAAGGAGGACATTGTAGAACTGGAAAAGGTGCAGAAGAAGGCAACCAAGCTGCAGAAAAGGGCAAGCAAGATGACCAAGGGCCTGGAGCACTTTCCTTATGTATCTGGGGCTAAGGCATCTGGGGATCTTTACCTTAGAAAAAATCAAGGTGTATAAAATTATGCATGGAATGGAGAGATAAATTTTTCTCCCTCTCTCACAGCACTAGAACCAGGGGTCACCCCATGAAAATGACAGTTGCGAAATTTAGGACTGACAAGAGGACAAGAGGAAGTACTTTTTCACACAGAGAATAATTAATACATGGAATTCCTTACCCTGGGATGTGGTGATCCAGCTTGGATGGCTTTAAAAAGGGATCCAGCTTGGATGGCTTTAAAAAGGGACTTAGACAAATTCATGGAGGGCAGGTCTATCCATGGCTACTAGTATGGTGGCTATTGGCCACCTCCACCCTCAGAGGCAAGATGCCTCTCAATACGAGTTGCAGGGGAGCAACAGCAGGAGAGAGGCATGCCCTCACCTCTTGCCTGTGGGCTTCTCAGAGGTACCTGGTGGACCACTGTGTGAAACAGAGTGCTGGGCTAGATGCACCTTAGGCCCAATCCAGCAAAGATGTTCTTATTTTATTTTAATATATACTAGCTGGGCCAGGCACAGAACATCTGCACCTCTAGTTCTCCCACTCTTGCCCACGCAACCGCCACCGCTTTCTTTCTCCACCAACCTGCTGCTGTTTTCTTTCCCCACCCACCCACCTGCCACCACCACCATTGACGTTGTTTTCTCCCCCCCCCCCGCTGTTCCCCCCCGCCTCGCCTCTGCCAGCTGGGGCATTATTTTCCTCTTCCCCCTGCTGGCTTCCAAACTCTCACGAGAGCTGCCACACATGGGATTAGCGACGGGTACGTCTTAGAGAAATATATGCATAGATTCCTTGTATAACATTAATGCCCAAATAACTACTTATTTGCCGTATACATGTTGTCATTGCAAAATTCCTTAACACAACATGGTCTTGTTTTGTTTTGTTTTGAAACAGAGGTGCCTTGGCACAGGTCCCTATGAGAACTCTGCCATTTGTCTTAGAAGGGAAGCATGCTTCTTAATTCAGTGTTCTAGGGTAAACTGCAAGGCAGAACTGTTATCCCAATACTGCAGGGGTTTTCAGAATGGCCCCACCCCAAGCCACTGTAGATAGGGATGATAGGAGTTGTAGTCCAACAACATCTGGGGACCCAAGATTGAGAACCCTTGCCATACTGCAAATGGGAAGGCCCAGACTGAACCTGAATGACGTTCCTAGTGCCAGCTACTGAGCTCATGGCTTACGAGCCCTGGTTAGTCTGGGGAGGCGTGGGTACAAGTCCTGGTTGTTTAAGGTAAACACACAAATGGAGTGTGTGCTTCCCCCCTCTTCCTAAGGGAAATCAGCTGGTAGAGGGGCCATTTGGAGCAAAGCTGTAGCAGGAGGGAAAGGCTGCTTAACTGCTTTCCTGCCTGCCACATTCCTACTCTCAACCTGCGTTTTCCTGTTCCATTGCATCTGCCAAGAACTGCTTCCTTGCTATTGCCCCTCTGCTCCAAACCACCCTCTCTCGAAGCTGCATTTCCTTAGAAGAAGGGGCTGCTGGGACTGTGTCACATGGATTTACAGGTAACAAGTTTTTTGGCCCTGGGGCGGCCCTTTCATGAGGCATGGTGAGGCAGACACCTCAGGCAGCAGATTATGGGGGGCGGGGACCAGCAGGATGCTCCCACTGTTGCCATTGGGACATGCCATCTTCTGAACCGATCTGACCTCTGTAAGCTTTGGAAGGAGCACCTCTCCTCACACTCATTGCAAAACTTGCAAGAAGTGTGAGGAGAGAAGAAAAGGCTACTGGTAAACTTCCCTCCTACAAATCCTCCTTTCAAAGCTTGCAAATACTGGTTTTGAAAGAAAACCGACCCCCACCAGGAATGGGGGGCAAAGCAGCATTGGACACCTTGTCTCTGCAAGGCTTTACTGCGAATTTGAAGTTGTTTCCCTAAAATAACACAAAAAGTGGTGGGGTTTTTTTATCCCGGACATAAGTCAGGCTACACTCTAATGCACAACGGAAAGCCTGAATTGTGTGTGAAGTGCTCCCTGATAGCTCTCAGAGACTCCGGGGTAAATTTGGTGGATCTGTGAATGTACACCTCCATTCCAGAGGAGATGCGGACTCCTCAAGACCAGAGGAGAGCTGGTCTTATGGTAGCAAGCATGATTTGTGCCCTTAGCTAAGCAGGGTCCACCCTGGTTGCATATGAATGGGAGACTTGGTGTGTGAGCACTGCAAGATATTCCCCTCAGAGGATGGAGCCGCTCTGGGAAGAGCATCTAGGTTCCAAGTTCGCTCCCTGGAGGCATCTCCAAGATAGGGCTGAGAGAGAGTCCTGCCTGCAACCTTGGAGAAGCCGTTGCCAGTCTGTGAAGACAATACTGAGCTAGATGGACCTATGGTCTGACTCGGTATGTGGCAGCTTTCTATGCTCCTTCCTATGTAAAGCTCTGTGTGAAAAACTTCCTTGGGCTGCCCCTGTTTGGCCCTCGGGGGTAACTGTGAACCAGTCAACCTCTCAGCATAAGCCACCTCACAGAGGAGTTGTGAGAACAAAGCAGCACCTTCCCCATCAGTGGCCTCCTTGGCAGAAGGGCAAGACACATTCCCCATGGTGACTGTTGTCAGGAGGCAAACCATTGCTTACAGAAGCCGGGGCATCTGTTTTCTCCTCAACAGTCTTCAGTTGGCTCCTCACCAGCACAACACGGCAGAAAATTGACCCAATTGTGAGATGAACTTTCTCTCTACTGTGAGGTAACAGCTTCCATGCAGAGCTATCGAAAATGCAGTACCACGGGAGATTATCTGAACACTGTGTTGACCAGTGCAGGCCTTCCTCCATCCGCCTGCCATCCAGAGTTTGAGAGGGCAGCTCCAGTCATGGCCTTCCGTACCGTGAATGTGCTTCACAGAGCAACTCATCTGGATCCATCCTGGACACCACTGAGACATTTCTGTGTGTGCCCAAGTCTTACAGCATGAGTAGCACTATTTATAGGTACAGCTGCCTTTTACTGAGTCAGACCACTGCTCCATCTTGTTTAGTATTGTCTACACCAGGGATTCTCAGTTGTTGGGTCCCCAGATGTTATTGGACTTCAACTCCCATAATCCCCAGCCCCAGTGACATTTGGTTGGGGATTATGGGAGTTGAAGTTCAAGAACATCTGGGGACCCAACGTTGAGAATCCCTGCTCTATACTGACTCCCACCAGCTCTACTCATGTGGTGCTGGGAAGTTTGCCCCTCTCTCTGCTCAAACGAGGAAAGAGGCGAACTTCCCAGCGCCTCACAAGCTGGACACAAAATGAGAGGCGCACGTGTGAGACACACACACTTCTCATTTAATATCCAGCTCACACGGCACTGGGGAGTTCAGTCGCCGCTCTTGTCACTGGAACGAGGAGGCAGGTGATCAAACTCTTTCATGCTGCTAAATACTCAGCGGGGCAGGAGGGGAGTGAGGAGTGGGAGCAAAGGAGGAGTGCGGCTGAGGAGCAGTGCCACTCACCCCCCAGCCCCGCGTCCTCCTGGAGACGGCCCTGCGCAGCAATTACAGTCGTGCGACATATATTTTGTCAGTGCCATCTTTGTACAGGCGCAGGGTATACCTATATCCAGGCAATCCATCGCCAAGTGTACACCATGCCGACACAAAGATGGTGCTGGCGCTATGTAGATATTGCTGCCATTGTGTTGAGGATTTTTTTTTAGAGGTGGAGAACCAGCATGAGCTGCAGTCAGCGACGGCTTGCCAAAGAGTGTCTGCTAGTCAATGAGATGGGCCCACACATTTTGTCCATCATCGGTACCTTCTCAGGGGATGAATGCTCAGTGATTTTGGGGAAGGTCTCTACCCCTGACGCCCTGAGATGGAAAACAGAGGACAGCATTGTTGCACTTGTCACTTTCTGTGCGTTGTCACCTCTTTATCCCAACCCCCAAACGTTTAGAGTAATGGCAGTCATTTTTGCACAGATGTCAGGGTAATAATGCCAGTTTGTAATAATGAACAAACTGTTGTCCTCTCTCCATGGAGTAATCTTTGCAGGACATTCCTGCCAATTTCCATTTCAATTCCTCTGACAACATTGATAAAATTTGTGTGTGTGTGTTTTAAAGCTTTTAAAGCAGGCATCCCCAAACTGCAGCCCTCCAGATGTTGCTGAACTACAACTCCCAGCATCCCTAGACACAATTTTTTGTGGCTGGGTATGCTGGAAGTTGTCGTTCAGCAACATCTGGAGGGCCGCAGTTTGGGGATGCCTGTTTTAAAGCATCATTGCAGATTTGGTCACTGCAGAGCCAATGGTCAGGACAAGAAAACAACAACTCACTGAAAACTGGAAGTACAGCAATGCTATCACCTATTTTCCATCTCTGTAGACTTTGTCAAAAATCATGATGGGCATTCGTCCCCCTCAGATGGTACCCACCACCACAGCTGGCACGATGTGGTCCATCAGTAGACTTTGACTGATGTCCTGCCCATCTCTGTCCTAATGACTGCTGGAAAAGCCAAGTGTAATATTACCCTGTGTCAATATTACCTTTTACAAAGGAAAGCCTGTGTACTAGCATGGAAAGACACACCCAACTTCCTCTTTTCTACAGCCAGCCTACCTCGTCCTTCGCTAGAGCTAGAGGTGCACATTCTGGAGCCTGGACCTTCAGGTCTTTGGAGGCCTCTCACTGCAAGTTACACATCTATTTTTAAACACATAGGTTCTTGAGGGCATAAACCACACCACCCAGGACAGACTCAAGAGGATTGGGGGTCTCCAGGGGGTGTGGAGGCCTTGGACTTCAGCCCCAAAGTCCAGGGGTAAGAGCATCTCTGGCTAGAGCTGCCCTAAGAAGGTACCTGACTGCCAACTACACCAAGAACCAATTTCCCCCAGAGCTTGTTTTTGCATCTCAGATTATAAGGATGCTGCCGGGGAGACAACTCAGGTGCAAAAAGCAAGCAACTTGTTTTTCTAAACTCAGCCCTTTCTCTCCTTTTTTCAAGAGATGGAGGCAAGCTGTGACAGCTGGCCAGTCCATTACCTGGGCTACAGGTATCCTGTGTTGATCAAGCAAATCCAAATATATCTGAGATAAGCAATCCTACAGAACATCTAACTTTAACTGCAACCCAGCCCCTGTGCCACAAATCAGATGAGTCACTGGTGCTTAACAAAACACAGATAATTATTCGGTGTGTGAAAGTCAGAGCAATTATCCTGTGCTAGCCAGTTGGAAGGCAAACCTAGCTATTGTCTTAGAACCGTGTCCATATATAATGTAGGTTTGGCAAGGATTCTTTTCCCTCCAAGAAGTCTGCAGAATAAGGCTCCCAACAACAGCGTGAAATGTCATACTTGCAAAAATGTTCATGAAACTAGTCCGGCTGACACCCTTTCCCCCCTCGATATAGACTCTGTATGCCTACATTAATTACACAACAAGGAGAAATCCAACTGGTGCAGCCCCGACATGCTGGGAATGGCTGCAAATGCAGACCGCACCCTTGAATGTCGGCCTGACATGCCATGCTTAAAGGCACAGGAGCTCTGCCATGAGAAAAGTTGGCAACCCTACACTCAACCAGAAAAACAGTTCCAAATATTTACATGGCAACCATTAGGATGCAGTTGCCCAGAGCATTCCCAAATGGGGCTTTTAGCTCACTTCTCCACCAGAATGGAGGGTGTGCATTCGCACATCGGTCACATTCGCACTGAAGACGGTACAGGGGAGAACTTCACACATGATTTGGGTTTTTCATTGTGCATTGGAGCAGAGCCTGATTTATGTCCAGGGTAAACAAAATCCACTTTTTGCATTGGTGTTTTTTTGTTTTGTTTTGGCAAATTCGAATTCACAGTAAAGCCTCACAGCAAACCCCACAGTAAAGCCTGCTGTCTGGGAAAGTTCCAGGAACAACTTGCACCGTATAAATCAGCACATTCTAAGAAAGCTGCAGTTTTTCCTGTGTTATGTCCTCAGTCAGTTTCTTTAAACAAGCTCCTTTGTTCAAAAGATGTAATAGATGATAAATGTGCTGTACCCTGCCCACAATCCAGGCCTCCACAGAAAAAAAAGGAAAGAAAATCGACAGTGAAGGCAGAAGTTTGCTCTCTGCCAAGGCAACGGAGAGAATTTCAGAAGCTCGGCTTACCTTCTTGTAAAGTCCAAACTATCTTGGGGGTTCTTCTTTTCCTTTCTTCTTCCCAAACCTCCTTCCAACCTGACTGTGAACAGCGTCTGCTGCTGTGCTACCTCTAGAAGAAGGAGGCCTGTCCAAAAGGAAGGTAACTTAATAGTGTACTTGCTTGCAGTGGAACCACCCCCTGAACGGTCACACCCACGAGCTTCAGTGGAATCACTGGAGGTTACAGGAAACAGCTCTCCCCAGCTGGTAGGGATGTACACTGAGGAAGCAAAACAAAAGTCAGTGATACTCCTGTTGCAGAACATGTAGCTGGACTCCTTCACACATTACAGCCCGTTAGAGGCACACCTACATACCTGCATGATAGCCCGGTGCAGAATTTATGCCCAACATTTGTATAACTGTCCAGTGTGCACAGATACAGACTTGTGCAGGGGTAGTTTGCTACACATTATGTTGAATATGGGTGCAGCAGTGCACTCCCTATCTGGACCATGCATTTGAGGGGACCTGTACCCACTTTAAAATGCTGCAGGTACAGCAATTCCCACACAAAAAACCATGTACAGACTTCTAACACAATGTGGACATGAATTGTGTTGTGTGTACTGTATACATAAACTTGAACAAATGCAAATGTCTGAAGAGGGCATATGAATGCAACAAACAGGCATACTATACGAGTTCTGATTGACTGCAGCTTTGATATACATTCAGTGTCAAACCCAGGTTTGGGTCCTATCCCAGGTTCAAAACCTGGTTTCACGGGCGTCACTATAATAGGGCAAGGGGAGACAGTTGTCTGGGGGCCCACTGCCTTGGGGGCCCCCCAGAGACAAGTCACATGACTGACTCCCCCAGCTGCACACCCGCCCGGGCTTCCTTCAGTTGTATTCATCCTCCGAAATGGATGTGAGTGTGAAGACCTGGAGCTACCAGAACAGCATGTCTTTCTCTAGGACCATTCAATGACTTGCATCATCCACAATTTGCAAAACCTTTAGGATGATGTTTAGTGAGGGGGCCCCATCTTGTCTCTGGGCCCACTACAACCTTGCTATGCCCCTGTCTGGTTTATCTTTGAATTAGAGGAAGCCAGGATTGCTCCATTGGGCTGAAGTGAGTGATCCTGGCTTGTTCTTAACCAGAATTGAAGGGTGAATTTGTTCCTGCTCTTGCACATGAGGAGAAGGGGTGGTGGGAGTTGGCCCATTCCCATGGCTAGCTGACACTGCGTGGAATCAGGTTTTAAATTTAAAATATGAAGCCAGCTGTCCATGCAAATTGGGGGATAAATGAAATATGAGCGAATGGCACCAAAATGGCATGTTCACAGGGCATGTTATTACTTCACCTTCTAGCATTAAATTTCTAGGTTGTCAAAGAGATGAAGAAACTTTAACTTTGCCAATCCGGTGAAGACAGACAAGAAGTTTATTGTGCCTTCACAAGACCAAGGCATGAATGATGTTTGGTAATTTGGTAGCTCTTGAGTGTGGGACAGGCAGTCAGGGATTATGGGAGACAGAGGACCCCAAGTTCTCATTTGATTATTATAAATATGTACATAGGGACATAGGAAACTGACTTGCAACAAGCAGGGCTGGTGCCAGACTATTTTGCGCCCTAGGCAAGGCTAAGTACTTGCACGCACGCACACACACACACACCAATTTTTTTTCAACTTCAATTTTCAAAAACAAATATTTTGTAGAAAAAAATGAAAAGCACAAAACTTGAAACTGCTAAATTTATTTAAATTGCAAGAATAGGTAATACATCATTTTTTGATTATCTTTCTCCAGTACTGGAAGTGTGAGAAAGATCCTTAGAGCAACAGAAACATTAGGCACATTATCCAGGCGTTTTTGTTGTAGTATGAAGAGAAGTATTCCTTGTGGCGGGATAGACTTTGGAAGTCTTCGAGCTATTGCTATAAGTTCATAACACAGATCTTCAGCATCAATATCTTTGTTTGCATTATACATCAATATTTTTTCCAAATTCCTGCAAGCCTTAAGTACATCTTCAGTACTTTTTTTCATTATAATTTATAAATTAAGTTTAGCAGTATTGTTAGTGTTGAAAACAATGAACTGGTTCCCCCCCTCCCCTATTTCTACTCATTATTCTGGTTTCTCACACTCTTAACATATTGACACACTACACTCTGCACCCCTCTGAGGTCTGCACCCTAGGCGGCTGCCTAATAGGCCTCATGGTAGCACCAACCCTGGCAACAAGTCAGACAGTAGTACTGTCTACACTGACAGGCTCGGTGAAAAAGATTGAGCTTTTTGCTGCCCATTGGCAGAAAGGGTTTTGCCGCCCCTTTACCTTCAACTAAAAAGGGTTGCCTTTTTTAAATAAGGTAAAGTGGGGGGACTTTCCCCTCTCCCACTCCACCCTTCCTGCAGCCACTGCTGCCCACAGAGAGGGGTGGCAAAATTTGAGGAAGGGCAAAATTTGCTGCTCCTCAAATTTTGCCGCCGTAGGCAAATGCCTACGCTGCCTCTCCATTAATCCACCACTGGACAGGCTCCAAGGTTTCAGTCAGGGGTCTTTCCCAGCCCTACCTGGAAATGCTGCCAAGGCTTGAACCTGGGACCTTCTGCATCAGGTTAGGAAGGGGTAGCAGTGCCCCCCCCAATTCCCCACTCCCCCATCCCCCAGACCAGAATTTTACAGCAACGTGTTACAGTCAATTATGGTCCTATAGCTTGAACTAATTGTTTCTGTTTAAAGTCACCCACTCCTCTACCCTAGAACAAACTGCACAAGTCAATGCAGCCAGGTAGGGAGGAAACTTGTTAATTACCTTAACTACATTCGTTACCTCACCTCTATAAGTTTTTAATGTGCAGCAGAATCCTCACTCCTCAAATCGCAGTCTGTGCTCCTGCTTTGCTTTCCCAGACAAGTTCTTCCTCTAGAGTTGTTCCTCTTCTGTATGCAAAGGAGATGCTCTCCCACTGAACTGCGGCCTCATCCATTGATTTCAAAAATCATCAACTACCATACAAAGCTCTCCATGCTCCCTCTCATCGGCTGGACAAGTTCTGCTCTAGAGGACATCAAATGAGAGCCCCCATTGTGTAGCGGTTGAAGTGCTGGATTAGAACGAGGGCGACAACAAGAGTTCAAATGCCCATTCAGCCATGAAACTCAAGGAATGACTCTGGGCCAGGCCCTTTTCTATGAGCCTAACCTACCTTACAGGGCTGTAGTGAGGATAAACATAACCATGTACCCCACTCTGGGCTCCTTGAAGGAAGGGAGAGATACAAATGGAAGAATAAATAAAATAATGTCATTGGCTAGGGCAGGGGCCTCTTCTGGCATGGTGGAGATCTGCACTCCAGATCTATGGGAGGAGAGCCGGTCTTGTGGTAGCAATCATGAATTGTCCCCTGTGCTAAGCAGAGTCTGCCCTGGTTTGCATTTGAATGGGAGACTACATGTGAACACTATAAGATAGTCCCCTTAGGGGATGGGGCCGTCATGGGAAGAGCACCTGCCTGCTTGCGTGTAGAAGGTTCCAAGTTCCCTCCCTGGCGGCATCTCCAAGATAGGGCTGAGAGAGACTCCTGCCTGCTACCTTGGAGAAGCTGTTGCCAGTCTGTGTAGACAATACTGAGCTAGATGGACCAATGGCCTGACTCAGTATAAGGCAACTTCCCGTGTTGCACAGTGTTCCCAAGGAGGCTCATTATACCCCATCTCTTTTCTCTTTTTGCTATCCAGACCTTTTTGTTTTCAATGGTTGCAGCTTTCCCCCATTGTGTCCTTGAAGCTACATTGGTGTTCTGTGGGGTTTCTTTTTTTGCTTTTTAAATATTGCTGTTGTGACTTCTAATTTTTTTAAAATGCTGTATTATCACTTGGGGCTATTTTTAGGAAAAGGCACTGAGAAATGGTGCCAATGTAAACAAACAAATGTAAACGTTCATTGGAACAGAAGGAAGACCTTATTCCTGGCCTGAAGAAATGAGAGTGTACATGACTAATCTTCAGCAGTCATTCAAGCTATTCGCTCCACACAGAGAGGCCATGCTTCGTGCTCTGGAGGTGTGGAGCCATATCTTTGGGCTCTGTTATTTACTCAACAGTTTCGTTTGCACACTTGGAACGCAACCTGTATTTCATCAAGCAGAGAGAGCAACCGGAGGATCAAGCCAGAAAACGTGATGCACTCAGTGTTCCTATTTATTCTATCTTCACAACAACCCTGTGAGGTAGATTAATTATGAGTGGCCTGGGGTCACTTAGTGAGCTTTATGGCCGATTGTGCATTTGAAGCCAGGTCTTTCCTGACCTAGTGTGACAGCTACGCCATATTAGATAGCTGCCAAATATCTGGCTGGCTCTTTTCACATCAACCAATGAACATAAGCCTCACCTCTACGGCTCCTAGACAGGGAGTACCCTCCCCTTCAATTCCTGACCCCCTCCGGTGGTTTCTCTTCATTCATGATGACCCACTTTCTCCCAAATCCTCTTTTCCCCTGCCTCTTCCCTAATCCCTTCAGTCTACTATATCCTTCTCTGGTGTCACAGAAACTCAGCCAATGGTAGTCTGCCTCTGTGGGGTATCCCTTCTGTGACATTAGGGCAGCTCAACCAATCACTGCCAGATGCTTCATAGTTGCCTCCAAAGCAATGCCCCTGCAGATCTCTGACACATGACAATATCGTCCGCATGAGCACATTTGCTTTCTCAGGGCAAAACAACTCCCACCCACCCTGCCCTTTTCTTTTGGCAGTTGAACATAATCTGAAAACCAAATACCAGTCTGAGGGAGAACTCTGTTTCCCCATCAGCTCCCCCACTTAGTTTTGCAGGCTCTGCAAAACAGACCTCTTGTTTTCCTATTGTGAGTTCCAAGCCGTGGCTAATGTGCACACAGACTACCAGGAAATGCCCTCTTGCCTTGGGAAAGGCTGGGAAATAACAGCCTTGTCATGGCACAGGGGCCCACTCTGCGGTTTGCGTTTCATGCCTTCCTGCAGGGAGGGGCTTTCTCTCTCTCACACACACACACTCAATCTCTCTCTCTCTCTCTCTCTCACACACACACACACACACACCAACCACCCAGCAAATCCCTTTTTAGAGATCTCTGGCTTTCTGCTCCTGACATACTGTAATTTAGCTTTCAGAGAAAAGTTTAAGGTTGTAATTTAGGGATTGGGGCTTTATACTTGTGCAGGCACACAGGCAGACAGCTCTCCCCAACCTTTAGGGTGGCCACATTCTGGCTTTCCCAATCCGGGGACCTAATTTGCATATTATGTAAATTGGCTTGAAATTTTTTTGGCAGAATAGTGACTGCACGTTTTGCTCCATAACTCTGCTTCTACAAGGGCTAGAGCTCAGCTTTTTGGAGGATCTTATGGAGAGAGCTTATGGAGGATCTTCTCCATTTGTGCCTTACAACGACCCCATGAAACAGGAGAGAGAGAGATTAGAGTTCCAGATGATGTTGGACTACAACTCCCATCATAGCAGGGGGTGATGGGAGTTGTAGTCCAACACTGGTTAGGAACTCCTGCCCTAGAGGGGGATGCCAGGCATAGCAGTGGGACGGGCCTGTCAGCCAATTTGCAGCTCAAGGACTGAGCCTAGCCTACCCAGGTGGGCCCTCTAAGAAGCACCATCCTCTGACGGGAGGAGACCTGGGCGTGCTTTCCAGATGCACGCAGTTCAGCAGTAGTTTACTTTGGTCTGTGAGGATTGTCTTGAAACAGAAAACAAAGGGTATTGCGCAAAGCCACCAGTGTTTGTGTGTCTCTGTGTGTGTGCAGTCTTTTCTAGCTTCTAGGATCTCCTACAATGGGAAAACACAGTTGCTTTTTCTTTCTTTTTTAACAATGTTGTTGCACTGTAAACACAAAGATAAAACCCAAGAGGCAGCACTGGAAATATGAACGGCGCCTTGCTGACAATGCAGGGGCGGTGATGTCGAAACACAGGCAGTACGGAAGCACACTTAGCGGACACGGCCTGACACTGTTGTAGGGTGTAATCTGGAAAGCGCCCTGGCCTTGTGGTAGCGAGCATGAATTGTCCTCTTTACTAAGCAGGGTCCACCCTGGTTGCATTTAAATGTGAGCAATGTAAGTTATGATGGGGCCGCTCTGGTAGGGTTGCCATATTCTGGCTTTCCCAATCCGGGGGCCTAATTTGCATATGATGTAAATTGGCTTGAAAATCATAATAGCGACTGCACGTTTTGCTGCATAACTCCGCTTCTACAAGGGCTAGAACTTAGCTTTTTTTTTTTTTTTTAAATGAAAGCTGAAATCCTGGCAAATCTGGGCGGGCTAAGCAATCTGAGTGAGATGCTTAAAATTTGGGTGAAACCCGGAATTTTGGGGGGGCATGGCCACTCTACGCTCTGGGAAGAGCACCTGCATGTTTGCAGCAGAAGGTTAAAGTTCCTTCCCTGGCATCTCCAAGATAGAGCTGATCTGTCTGCAACCTTGGAGAAGCCGCTGCCAGTCTGTGTAAACAATACTGAGCTAAATGGACCAGTGGTCTGACTTGGTATATGGCAGCTTCCTGTGTTCTTAGGCCAGGCCCCTTCAGCCCATGCTTGAACCTAGGAATAGGGAGACCGGGGTTCTCCCTCTCCCTAGGAATAGGGAGTCGGCACATTGGTTGCCTCCACATGATGTCAGGGTCACTGTGCAGAGGATTTAGCTTTGGCCAAAGCTTCACACAGGCTTCAAATGTGTAGTCAGCGAGGTGCACTTAGAGCTGATGGGGACTGCCACCGGCCCACAGGCTTACAATGAAGCACACTGGTCTACATTGACTAGCAGCAGCTTCTCCAAGGTTTCAGACAGAAATTTCTCCCAGCCCTACCTGGAGATGCCAAGGATTGAACCTGGGGCCTTCTCATCAACTGAGTTATGGCCCAGTCCCCAGATGGGAACATTTTACTGCACTCGCACATAGTCCCCCATCCAAATGGAAACCAAGGTGAATCCTGCTTAGCAAAATGAGACAATTCAGTCTTGCTGCTGCAAGACCAGCTCTCCGCCCCATGCTTACTAGATGACCCTGGGGCAGTCACTCTCTCTCCACCTAAACTACCTCACAGGGTTGTTTTGAGGATAAAGAGTGTGGGGAGAAATCATGGCATGATATCCTAAGATCCTTTCAGCAATGGCAGGATGAACATATAAACACAATAAAGACTGACGGCCAAGGCCAAAACCGCCATCACACCTTGTCTGAGGGGAGAGGGAGTTGCTTTTTCAGCACAACCCTCCTTCAGCGACAGTTCTGAGATCTGCAGCTTTTTCAGCACTCCATTGTGTAAAGAAGACCAACCAGGGTAATGTTAGAACCAGTTCAAGTACCCCTGCCATCTGAATAAGTTTCGAGATGGAATTGTCCTCAGCTGACAAGTTGACCACATGGTCACCATTTCCCCTGCTTCGGAATACATGTAGTGTATGTAGTGACTGCATTTGGGGTGCATTTCATGTGTGCCTGCAAGCTGTAAGGGAGTTGGGGGTACCAGTCAGCTGCCAGGAAACAGGACATCCTGAATCCTGGTGAAGGATGCATCCAGCATTCTGGGCTGCTCAGTGCTCTACTGCTTTGGGGATGGGCAGGGACACAGCCCCAGTACTCCCCACCCCGCTCTCAGCCGACTCGCCAAGTCCTTTGCTTTCTGTGGAAATCACATGCTGCTCTGGCTATTCCAACAGCTGGTTGACTCACTTCCTTGAACTGAGTATTAGACCACATTTGATGTTAGCATTCTGCCGCTCCTCTGTTACAAGGTGTATCCTCAAGCTCCATCCTTTGCGGCCGACAATCTAGACTGCTCTTCTGGCCAAACAGCCACATGGTGAGGTTCATTCTCTGTAGGATGAGAAGCCATCCCTCGACCTCCTGTAACAAATTCCCCACAATCATCGCTGCATCTAAGTGAGGGGTGTGGCTATGGAGGGTGCCGTGGAGAGCACCTGCAGTTCTGAATGTGTGGCGACAACATTGCTTTCCCCACAGCCAAACTCAACTCTCTAGCCCAGGGGCTATCACTCTGTCAGGACCCTTCTTTGACTCACACTCGGAACCATGAGATCTACGCGTAACGTTTGCTGTTGCATTGTTTAACTTTTCTCTTTGTGGCTGTATCATGTCCCCTCTTTGTTTCCCTCTTCAAAACATGGCCTCTTGTAGCTTACCTTGGTCACAATGCAGCAATACTCTAGTCCAGGGGCTACCAAATGTTGTTGGGCCACAGCTCCCAGCCAGTTTATGAGTGTTATAGTCCTGTCCAACATGAGTTGGGGACCTCAGCCCTTTGCCCCATGCCGAATTACCCTTCTCCCCACAACCATTGTGGGAGTCAACTCCTACTGTTTGGCAAGGTTGCACAGCATTCCTGCATGCAGACTCCAAGGGTGGTCCAGCTAGAATTACTTCTTTACTCCCCCTTTTAGGGGATGGCTTACTAAAAGCTGGCATTCCACACCATTAATCGTTTGGGGTCAGCTAAGGGTAACTGAACAGAAAAGAGGGGGCATTCTGGCTTCCATGCAGAGCTCATTTTCACGAAAATCATTCGCATGTGAGCTCACAGGGCTTCTGCTACAGATCCGGTTGCAAAACTGTTTCCTAGCTACTGTGTTTGCCGTTGGGGGTGGATACATAGGCAAAGCTTTAAGGAAGAGAGTGATTGTTCTCCGGAACATAGCAGCCAAGAGGCACTGAGGGAGAGATTAGGAGTGGAGAGGAAATAGGTTGAAAATTAATGGGCTTTCTTTTACGTTAGGGCAAACTTTGTGATTTTGTTACCAAGAAGCCCTGTTCTCACACCGTATCCAAAGCCAGATTCCCAGTTCCATGCAACTGTATGTGTGTACAACATGCACCCACCCCATGCATGCAGACCCAAATGTATGTGGACTGGGGTGAACCCGCTACAGATATCCTGCTCCTCCCTGCATGTGTATCCACTCACGCCAAATGAGAACGGGGCTCATAGCTACTTCTGAATCTTAGGAAACCTAGACTTACCTGGGGAGGTAGGAATCCTGGGTGTAACACACATCCAGGAATAAAATGGTGTGGTGGTTTCAGTCTACTGCTGCCAAAAGCTGGGCAATATGAAACACTGGACACCTTATAACAAGGACAACTTCAAAAGCATGAGATGACCTCCGAGATCCTTTCCAGCTCGGAGATACTAGAATTCCTTTGGCCCTCCGGAGCATCGAAAGTTGAATTCAGCAGCCCTTCCTTGGAGGAAGGCTTCAAGCAAAGGGGGTCTGAGGTTTCTAGACTTTCTGCTGAGGCAGACCCTTGGTTATAATTACAATTATAATTTGCATTGACTGGCGGGGGCTTGCCAGAGGTCTTTCCCAGCACTTCTTGGAGGAGCCAGGGACTGCTCTCAGGATCACCACCTGCATGCAAAGGATGTGCTCAACCACGGGCTACACCCCTCGCCAGAGCAGAAGCTATAGGCTGATTGGGTCAATATCTGAGAAATAAGCATTATACAAGTGAAAGATCCCCACCTAGCCTGCCACGACACTTAAGATTCAAGACATCTAGATTTGTTCTCTGCTGGGTCTTTACAGGATGGCTAGTAGTCAACACATGCAAATAGCTTGGAAGAAGGATATACAAAAAATGTCATGAAATGGGGTTTTTTTAAAAATGCATCTTTAAATGGCAGGTTAAGCTGCTTCTCCTACTGCATGCCTCCACTGGAATGGCCAATTTTGCTTTCAACCTTGCTTACCTTTTAGCTAAGATAATGGATGCTGAAAAGGGGTACTGAAGCTATTCCACGGCTCTTCACACATGCCTGATCAAAGAGAAGCAGGCCCAAGAGAAATATTTGTGTGGGTCTGTGTAGTCAGCAATACCCATTTTTACTTCTTGCCATCTTCATGCAGTTACATCTTGATTGCCCCTTTATGGTTTACACAGCACTTCAAGTCAACCTGACTCACTTGTGCCCCACCAAACCAAACACAGCCCAGCAGAGGCTTGCAAGTCCCTCTTCTTGCATACAGGCTGACAAGACAAATCAAAACCCCAGAGGTGGTTTATCAAGGCTCTGGTGCACCACCTTACAAGGATGGCGGGCTGGGCTGCATTTGGCTTGATGGGTCACCTGTGCTACAAGCACAGTTTCTATAACCCTTATTCTCATTTGGATGGGAAAGAATTGAAGCCGTGTGTGCACATATCCAATCCAAAATATCAGGCAGGGACTTGAACCCAGCTCTTTCAGGTATCCGTTTACTGCAGTCGATCAGCTCTTGAATCAGATGCTTCATCCAGTGACACTGGGTGGAGTCTTTCTGTTTTTTCACAATCTGTTTTTCCCACCAATGTGCCCTGCAGGTCTGCTTGGATAGTTTCCAGCCATCAAGTCTCCTTAATGCAGGAATTCTTGACATTGGGTTCCCAGATGCCGCTGGATCACAACTCCCGCCATCCCCAGCCCCAAGGCTGGGGATGACGGGCGTTGTAGTCCAACATGCAAATGAGGTGGAGAACAAACCTGATTGGTTCAGCTGCCTGAAGCATCCCACCAAACGTATATGGGGACCTGCCAGATACTTCGCCCTCCTCATTTTTGAAGCCCCAGGTAGAACGTGATATGGATTCTGAACCAATTTGAAATCTCCTACAGGTCTGCCAGTAGACCTGGTTGAGATTGGTGATCCACAAGTTCTGCAGGCCTGACAAGTAGACAGTGGCTCTGCTTTTGCACCCTTGACCAGCATTTGACCAAGGCATGATGATAGATCAACAATTTCCATTGGGAGAATTCTTCAGTGAGCTCCCCAGACGCCTTCCCCACCACCACTCCACTCTCCTCTCCACTGCTTTTGTTCTTAGTCAAGGTAAATATTAACTCTCATTTTCAGAGACCGAACCAGTTTAACAAGCAACATCAAGTTTGCCAGCTGTCTCTGGAGTGGGCGTTCCCAAATACAGGTATTGAAGCACCCAGCAAAGGCTCTGGGAGAAAACAGGCATAAGGCCATCCAACGCCAAACACTTTCCCTCCATCTTGAATAAATACACTGAAGTTCAACATTGAATGGGGAAGTGGAGTGGGGGGGGGGAAGAGAGCATAATATGAGAACTGTTTGTGAAAGCTCCAGTATGATACGAACCAGGGCTGTGTCTACCCTGTGCTTTAAAGAAAGTAAATGAGAATGCAATTTCCACACTCAGCAATCCAAATTCGGAGCCAAGAAGATAAAAGTTGTCTACTTTGCATGCATGCATTCTTTTGACATTTTTACTTTTAATAGATTCGTCCAAATACTTTGGTTGTAGCAAGGGACAAAGGGCCCCACCCTCAGCCCTTGAAAAAACTCTTCAGCCACCTCCGGCTTCTGAGAAATCACCAGGCATAAGCCACACATTTTAAAACATAAAGGCTAGAAACTTGCTGTTTTTGAAGTTTGAATTCTGCACCCAATACCATTTCCCCCCAGCACTCCTATGGAACTGCAGAACGCACGCACACATGCACCAAAAATAACCAGAGATGAAACAAAACAACATTTTAGCCCTTAAAGCAGCCAGCAAAAGCCACCCAACATGTAAAAAGTTACCCAGATTCTGATGGGACTCCAGGGAAAGGGCTGGAGTCAGCTTCAGGGCAGTTCTCTGTAGCTGATGCTCTCAGTGGACACAGTGATGGGAGGTGTTCAGAAGCTGCTCTGGTGCAACTGGAGATATCAAGGACGAGACACAGGAGAATTTCTTCTTATGTATGTTGGTGACAAGCCTTTGCAGCATGTCAGTCAGTGAAAGCTTGCCAAATGTCACAGCAAAGGTCAAGCACAATATAATTCACTTTTCTTCAGTGTTTTGTGCGAGCAATGTAAGCCTTTTCCTAGGCTAGACCACTTTAGGGTGTGCGCCAAACATCTGAATTAAAATTCCTTGCATGCTGAAAGCTAGCAGGCAAACGAACGGAGTCCAGCCAAGTCTTTGCTCTGGCTTCCTCAAAGCACCTGGCTCACCACTGTTAATCTGCTCCTCTGAAAGGGAGAGGAGCAAGAGGGTTTGCCCACCAGACCAGGGCCAAACTCCACCGATGCTATGCAGACTGACAGGGCAGCAGCAACAGAAGCATTGCTTGACAGCTTGCAGTTGAAGAAAATTGGTTCGGGGCTCACACAAAACATCCCCATGGCGACGAAAACGGTGTTCTCCCTATATACTTAGGAAGCACTGCAACATTGTACCAGGCTGAAGGTGTGTGAAGCAGCAGTGTTGCTGAAGCGAAGGTCTGGGTGTGGTCAGTGCCTCGATGGGAGACCACCTAGGAATTTCCTGTACACCCCCTTCCATTCCAACATGGAAGGTTAAATGGAATAAACAGGGATGTTTTTTAAGTCACCCACCTGCCCTCTGTTCTGGGTTCCTTTGCAACTCCCCCTCCCTCTTGTCTTTATGAGCGCAGGGGTAGTGGCAGTTCACGAAACAAGCTTTTGCCAGGCCAGCAGAGTTGAGCTTTTGCAACTCAGTTCTCCAGCTCAACCCCTCCACCTAGTGGACTGAGAAAAAAATGGCATGAATACCCGTTCACCTGTGCTCACCTCCACACCAACCCTGTATCCTACCAGAGCTTTCCCCGAACTTTTAGACAAAATCAACTTATATTTAGAGGACAGCAATAGCCTAGACTGCTACTTAACATCCAGGATTCATTTCTGTTCTGGTAGGATACACCAGTGGCTTCAAAATATGGAGGATCCTTGTAAATATGATGCAATTCTTGAAACAGGAATCTTAAGTGTTGCCTTTTAAATAAAAGAAGTGTGAACTGAGTGTGTAATAAGATGGTTTTGGTTGAAATAATAGATTGTCCCTTAAATACAAAAAAGATCATGTTTACTATCTTTGGAGTGCTTTTCACTCCCCCACCACCACTGTGAGTGGTTGTATTTTTAACACCTCCCCCTCTCCTCTGCAACCCTGGTACTCAAGGGATCCTCAGGAGCAGTTGGGGGGCATGGGGCAGCTGAGGAAAGGGGAGGGATAACTGCCCCCTCCCTTGAGCGAACGAACTACTTCTGGTTGCAGAAGGATGGGTTGGGATCCACCCCATTATTCACATAGGCTGAGATCTAGCGATGCCATTGGGATCCAGAGGTGCCATACCACCAGTGCAAAGACTCTTCTGCTCAAAAGGAGGGCTGCTCCTGTCTAGTAGGTGAAAAAAGTGACCTCAGATCCAGAAAAGTCTTCAATTTGTGTAAGGTCCTGCACAAAACTTTGTAGAAGCTCTTTTCAAGGCCCACTAGAGCTTAGGCACTGCAGGCCGATCTTTCTGATTCAGCACGTTTCTCATATTGTAACACAACCACACTACATTGAGAATCTGCACTGTAAGAAACTGCTTACCAGTGCTTGTACATGTTACTGCATTAAGTCGCTTTTCTCCTTCCATTCGTGGTTCTTTGGATCCAGGCCGTAGCATTCACAAGACCCATTTTCTTATGCAAGCCAACTGTTGCAAAAGGGTTATTTTTCTTTCCCTTCCCCTCCTTGAAACCAGTGAACAATGGTAATAAGCAGAAGGCAGAATCCTCAAGAAAACCCCACTTGCAGCCCACAGGAATGATGCAGGGTACAATCAATGCGACCTGGTCCCACCATTTTAACTGGAAAACAGTTTGCAACTAAAACAGCCTCCCACCCGCCGAAGTATTACATGCACAAGTGTCTAAATTATTTTTTAAAAGCCTTTTATTTGTGACAGTAAAGAAACCATTCCATTCCTGACTGACAGCACTCCACTCCTGCTTCCCCCAGAACACTCACATGGCATTCGCATCTTGTTTCTCAAGTACTGCGGAATTGTTCAACGCATGAAAAAATGTAAACATTTCCTTTATTATATTAACAAGCAATTCACCCATTGCTTATTCCATATTTCAAATTTGCCAGCAATCCAATTTTGCACTCTCTCTTTTTATTTATAATATAAAGTGGGAGGAAAAATAGCTCTTTTTTGCATTATCTAGAAGATTTCAAGTAATTCTTTAACCAAGGCATTCTCAAACATGGGCCCCCAGATGTTGCTGGACTACAACTCCCATCACCCCCCACCAGAAGCCATCATGGAAATTGTAGTCTAGCAACATCTAAGGGTCCAGGTTTGAGAACGCCTGTCCCAACCCTAACTGCCTTTCCAAAGGAATATCAGCACCTGTGAAATCAGAGGCAAAAGCACTGGTTTTACAATAGGGCTGTGCGGTTCTGTGTTTTATTGGTTTCTTCAAAAAACCTATAGAGCATTTTTTGTGTTGGAAAATAGAGACTACAGATTTTTACATCAACATTTCCAGACTGCAACTCCTAATACAAGTCAGGGTCTCTGAGAGGTTATTGTTCTCAAACCATCCTAATCCATAAATAATGTAGTGACAGAGGCTGCGCAAAGTCTAAATGGAAACTCTGAAGTGGCAAGCTTCAGTAACGTAAAATCTTTGATGGTTAAAAAAAAAAATTTACAATGGAACGGTGAAACATGAGGAAACAGTTACTCTTTCAAGTTATCCAAAAGAGCCACAGCAGTTACATCTTCGTTGAAGTCTTTCTTTCTGATACCTACACATTATTTTGACAAAAATATTCTGGGCACAGCCCTAGTCCACCCATTTCAGCTGGGTTACATGTGTGGGATTTTTCTTGTATTCAAGGCATTCTGCTTCACAGTTAAAAACAGATTACTTAGACAGGCAGGTTGCACTGGGCGCAGTCCAGTCTCCAGCGGCACAGGCTATGGCACAGAAGACTCCTGTACATAAGAACAGCCCTGCTGGATCAGGCCCAAGGAGGCCCATCTAGTCCAGCATCCTGTTTCCCACAATGGCCCACCAGATGCCACTGGGAAGCCCACAGGCAGGAGTGGAGGGCATGCCTCAGTACAGCTCTGCTTTCCCTGCTCCCTCTACCTACAGGTGCATGCAGGCAGCACAAGGATTTATCCAGCCCTCTTTTTCTGCTCAGGCCAGCTGTCTGCAGCCCAGAGCACACATAACCGTTTTTGCAGCACAAGGGAAAGCTGCCTGGGATGCGTGGTTCCTCCCATTCTCCCTCCCACTACCTATGTGTGTACAGCTGGAGGAGAGGGGCACAAACAGGGCCCTACTGAGCCTACAGGCATCCTCCATGTGTGGGTCCTACGCCCACGGACCAGTTTGTTTCCATTTTAACCACCCTGCCCCCGAGAAACCCAACATACAACTGACAACAGAACTTCAGGTCAGGCAATGTTTAAGCGACCACAGTTTAAAGAAGCATACATAAGTAAACTGCCATGTGGTTTTAAGAAATATTGAAGTTCACTGTTGAGGCCTTAGGAAATAGAACTACATAATCTGTTAAAACACAAGGTGGAACAAACGAACAAGATCTCATCGGACAGAATAAAGTGGACTCTGGCATTCTAGTGCTTGCAATATGGTGGTTGCATAACTTCGGGTCAAAATTGGATCATTATGCAAAATACCTTGAGGGCCAATAGTTGTCCCTCTTCTGAGGAAGATGGCCTGCCAGTCCTTGTTCTGATGGGGGACCAACAGCCTTTGGCTAAGCCCAACACACAGTGTGACATGGTGCGATATCACAGGAAGCAAATACATCGATGGGCTGTAGTCTGCAGCAAAGCCCTGCTTCAGAGCTGTATATTAGGGAAGGCAAAAGCATCCTGGCTTATGCCACCATTTAAGCAGCAGCCAATGGCACATGAAAGTGTACCTTAGTTGTATTCCTCCTGTTCCCCAGTTGGCTCTTAGACAAACCAGGGATCCACAAACCCAGGCTTAGCTTACTAGCCATGCCATTACTTTTGGCACCCTTCAGATCCTTTCCTGACACACAGGCAGAGGACTTAGAAGAGATGCAGGTCTTATGTCATTTGCACTGGAGACGGAGATGGTAAGAAACCGTGAGAGTCCCTTCCTACTGCTCAGAAGGGATTCCTGCTGTTTCTTAGCTTCTCAGAAGTGGCCCTGGAAATGAGACCTCTGGGGAGATCTGTGTGGTGCTGGGTGTCCAGCTTGCCAGAGGGCTGGGTGCATTCACCACTGGCGAGCTGGCAAGTGGATTTGTAGATCCCTGTCTTGAACACATACCAGTTTCCATAACATACACAAATACCAAGCAACAGATCTAAGTTATTACCAGCCAAGCATTCCTGCCACTAAGGTCCAGCTCCCATTAACCACTTACACATCTGATGCAATGAACATTGACCTATGAAAGAATGCACCACAATCAATTTGTTAGTCTTTAAGGTAACATAAGATGATTCCAACAAAACAAATATTTTTCAAGAACTTAGCAGATTTCAAAATCCCAGAGTTATTTAGCAAAGTAGTTCATTAAACTTTTTGGAAAACGAACCAACCCAGAAGTTCAGTTGTCTATTGGATGTGGCTTTCAAAATGTTACAAGACACTTAATATTAACATTCATTCACAGACATTTAAGGCAACTGGTTAGAGATAAAATTGCTGATTTTATAAAAAGTGAACATCAAATGAGAATGGTTTGCATTATGTACAACAGATCGCTTAAAACTGTCAGAAGGTCACGTCGCACTAGAAAGGGCAAAATGACGGCAAGCCATAGCTGGAAGATGGTGAAGTTCAATGCAAGTGAGACCCACCTGCCTTCTCGCTCTTTAACTCCAACCATTCCCATCATACTTGCCCTCACTACAACCTGAATACTCTCCCTGCAGACTGTATTCTGAGGCTCAGAAGGCCCGAAGTACAGTTGAAAAATACTGCTCCGAGAACATGCTTTGGCAGTACATCTGTTTCATTATTCTGAATTCAAATACAGAACCAAAGAACACTTTGATTGAAGCTAAACTTAATGGACTAACCAGAATCCATACGTTCACAAAACTGAAAAAAAAAAAAGTTGGTTCTTTAGGTTGCCTGACTCTTGGCAAACAGAACACACCACACTCGGGTAATGTCCTCTGGTAGACAAATGAGGCAATGACCATGTGCAGGATGGGCAAGACTGCACTGCTTCTAAGGCGCCTTCTCTGCAAAAGCTCTGCAAATATGGCGCAAAATTGAACGATGGGTGACAAGTCTGTGTTCTACTGTGCCTGTGATAACCTATTCCATGCCTGGGGAGGCTGGCCTGCCTTTCTTATGAGAAAATGGGTAAAGCTGCTTATTATATGATTTTAGCCGAGGACTATGAGTTCATCTCGACATCTTGTGGCTCCTACTAGCTGTGCCTGGGTGAAGGCAAGTAGTGACTACAAGCCATTTTGGCATTTGACCGTTTGCTGGATAAAGCACCAAAATAATTTTGGACAATTCCTGTCCATTATGGCTGATTTGGGCAACTACAGATTTTGGTTGGTGCAGAGAAAAAGTGACCTGAGGTGGGTGGGAGTGGGAAAAACATGATTAAGGAGGGATTGTGCTGTTGTGGGTGCCCCGTTTTAGCTTCAAATTCAAGAAGGAAATGAATGATGGAGAGAGAATTTGTGATGTGTCCAATACATGCCTTTAAGACAAGGCTAACATTCTTTATCTCAAGCAAATGGTGAGGTAAAAGGGAGGGATTATAAAATGCATGAAAGCCCAAGAAATTGAGAACAATTGTATCATCTTAACACCGGCTCTAATTTTAACACTTGGGCAGTTCCAATAATTTTTACAAAGGGAACTTCAATTCTAATCATCTCGGCTCTTCAGGCTGAATCCCAAGTCTGATCTGATAGATGCTAACAGGTTTTCAGCAACAGGAGGAAGCCTGGAATTACCATTCCAGATATTTTAAGGGAGATCGTAAAAGTAGGGAAAAGAAACCTACAATGAAGCACTGAGAATGGGGAGCACAACTCTAATTTTTAAAAATTAAATTTGCAGGTCACATTTGACTGAGCTACTCTAGATGTGCAATTTATTTATCTTAGGAGGGCTCCACAAGACTAGCACTTCATTTATTGCCCATGTTTTGCAGCTTACAATGGAGGCTTCAGTAGCACAGGCACAGTGGCAAAGAACAGTATAACAGCTGGGGATCAGCTCCATTTGGTGAACCTTCAGTAGCAGCAGGTAAGAACCACAAATACACACAGGGCCCCACAAAGGTCAGGAACTGTCTCCTGCACATGCCCCATGGACTGGAATGAGCGCTGGATTTGTGTGTTCTCTCGCATGTCATTCATTGGGGTTTGGGCCTGCACTCCTGAACAACTCTATATGCATCTTGCTTACCTAGCAACGTGTCTTTATGTCAGGAAGGAATTCAAGATTAATAAATAGACCCATTGCCCTCCACTTGGCATCTCGTCACCATCAGAAACACTTGGTAGTTGTGCGTTAGAGACAGTAAAGGAACCTCCTGAATGTGCTGAAGAACTGCTTGCCACTGAGTGGCCATCAATCTGTTTCTCCATATTCAGCCAAAACCTGCAGATATATTCTAAACAGGACCCAAACGAGTGAGACAGTTGTGTCACCAACCTATAGGTAACCCCAATCGTTTCCTCCTCATGTAAATCATGAGCTTTTCAGGCATGACAAAAACGTAGCTAATACAACTCAAGTGTTATCATGGAGACAGAAATCTATCACCTGTTTCAACTTTTTCCTTTGTTTCCATATATTACAGTGCTCTATAAAAGATCTCCAATTTTTCTTCTTCTTAAAGCATTTAAACAATACAAGACTAAAAGATGTCTGGAAATACGCCTTATACAAAAATGATTTTTTAAAAAAATCTTAAAATAACATTCAAAAAGGCACTTCATTATGGAAGAAAGAAAGTTCAGAGACAGGTCAACTGCTCTATAAGCAGGGTGGAGAGGGGCAAAACACGGCGGGGCAGGCAGGGAAGGGGGCAAGTTGACTCGCTGAAGTAACATCAAGCTTCTGATTTTTTTAATTTTTTTTGGCATGTTCTTAAGAAAAAAGCTGATCCTGTAAAATATGTCCTTTTATGAAATTCATTAAAACAGTCCCATTCAAAATAGCTTCTTTTTAAATTTCTTTTTTTAAAAAGTAGTCTCATCACCTGACGGCATCAGTATTCCCATGATTTAGGAGCATCCATTCATGATTGTCCTTCATGTACAGCATTAAGAGGAAGATCAAGAGGAGTACAGCTCAGACCAGAGCGGCCTCTTTTGCAAGGCTGCGTAAGACTCTGAAGACGGCACACGATCCACAGCGGCTGCAGCAGGGAAGCAGCGACTGGGGCCTGAAGGGCTACCTGTTGCAGAGTTTATGAAGCATCGTGTAAACCTCTTCCTCTGTGCTTAGTCCTTCAAAGAAAGGAATAAGGTCCAACAACTCTGTGTCCGTCATGTCATCAAACCAGGACTGCACAGGCACCTAGAAACGAAAAGACAAAGGAACTTGCTATGAAGGAGAATGTCTTTTCTCATTCAACACACTCACTCAAGCTGCCCCATTTTCTGGCATCTGCTGACCCATTTTTGTCTCTGGCTTGCCTTTCGGAGGCAAAGAACTCCTGTTCTTCAGGGTTTAAGCTTCGAGTCTGTACAAGTGACACCTCTGAGTGAGGAGTGGCCGTTCTCTCGTCTGGAGTGCCTCTGCATCAAAACACCAGGCAGTGCACTGCCTGTCATTTTGTACAATGCAGCCGCTGAAATGTATTTTGAACAGGGAGAGTATATTGTCAGCCAGCCATGTTTTTCTAATACATCTTTCGCCAACCGACTACTTTGGCTGACAAATATTGATTGACTGATTGATTGTTAAACTTATGCCCTGCCTTTCATTAAGAAAATATCAAGGTGAAATAGTGGAGGATGTGCTATTGCAGAATAAATTAGTACAGCTGACTCTTCTACATTAAGGTGGGCAGTGCAGGCAGTGATCTCTGGCATGAGAATAGGGGCAGTGAAAGTGTGTCCATCTGTACCATGGTGGAGGGTGTGGATCTCATGGCAAGCATCCTGCCTGCACTTGCACCTGAGGGAGCAGGAAAAGGTTAATGTGAAGAGAGGTAGCAATACATGGCTGCTAGTTCTCTTCAACATGTACAGCCAAGTACAAGGCTGTGAGAAGCTTCATTTCTCCCCCCACTCATGAGCTTCCACTTGCAGCTCCAAGAACTAACCATTTGGTATGAATCCATATTGTGTCTGTGGAGCATTTGGTACCTTATGTAAGGTCGACAGGATGTTCTAGCACTGGAACAATTTCTGCACAACTCTGAAAATCCCAGCTTTCCTTAAGGCAACATGGTTTCTAAATCTGACAAGGGAAGAATGTTTGGAAGACTAAACACCTATCATACCACTAAGAATTCCATGCATACACTTCCAGTTCTTACACAAGCAGGAGTGCAAAAAGCCAGGCACCATGGAAGACTGGGCTTGGTGACTGGCAACCAGGCTGCTGAAAAAGGCAAGGAGCACGCTTCCCCTCTTCCCAGAGATGTGGCTGTGTGCAAGACCCAGGGGCTGCCACAGCTCGGGGCAGAGCATCTGCTTTGCATGCAGAAGGTCCCAGGTGCAACCCTGGCAGCATCTCCAGGGAGGCTAGGAAACGCCGATCTGAAACCCTGGAGAGCCACTGCCATAGGACAACATGCCTGCTCTCAAACTGCAGATTCAGTTCAGCAAGCATGACATGTCCACCACTACCAGCTTGGTTTAAACATTATTTATGGACACAAAACCCTGAAGTTAGTGGCAACACACTTGGCCCCAAACACATGTCCACTGTGGAATGCCTCCTCCCAGCACCACAGTACAGACCCAATTCACCCCCTGACACTGCATTAAAAAAATAAAAAATCTTAAAGGAAACTTTGTGAGATCCACCCACGGTCTTCTGCCTCTGGTCTGGTTTGGGCCTTATCAGTGCTGATCAAATATGCCTGTATTGAAAATCCAGGACAAAATCCATTCCTCTGGTCACCATCCTGGCTTCTTGAAGACAAGTTTAGAAGAAAATTGCATGAACATTTTGCGGAGACATTCTAAGGAGCTGACCTATCCTTGCCTCTTAACAAGTAAGCATTTTCTGCCGCTTACTCTTCAGTCTTGATGTAAATAGCTACATCTTGCAGAAGTATGTACAAACTGTGTATTTTAGAAGGCAGACAAATGCCTGAATACACACATCCAGAGAATTACTCAATTTATTGCATTTACAACTACTTACTGCATTTTCAGGATGGAAGATGTAAGACGCAGGGGAGTTATCCACTATTATAACTTTGCTCAACTCTCGCCCCAGTCGGCTTAGATCCTTCACGTAATTTCCTCTGTGGAAAACGCAGGATTCTCTGAAGAGTCGTGCCCTGAACACACCCCAGCGATCCAACAAGTCCGCCACTGGGTCTGCATACTTGGATGAAAGATGTTTAAAAGGATTAAGACACTGCATCCTGTATACTGTCCTGTGAAATTTAAATACACCTTGTCGATGTAGATATTAATGGACCAAAAACTGAATTACAGACTATAATAAGTGTTAAGTCCTTGCACAAGCCATAAGAGGAGAGCTGGTCTTGTGGTAGCATGCATTAATTGTCCCTTTTTCTAAAGAGGATCTGCCTTGGTTTGCATTTGAATGGGAGACTCCATGTGTGTGCACTGTAAAATATTCCCCTTAGGGGATGGGGCCACCCTGGGAAAAGCATCTGCATGCTTGCATCCAGCAAGTTCCTTCCCTGGAATCTCCAGATACGGCTGAGAGAGACTCCTGCCTGCAGCCTTGGAGAAGCCATTCCAGTCTGTGAAGACCAGGGGTTCTCAACATTGGGTCCCCAGATGTTATTGGACTTCAACTCCCATAATCCTCTGCCCCAGTGGCTTGTGGTTGGGAATTATGGGAGCTGAGGTCCAATACCATCCGGGGACCCAATGCTGAGAACCCCTGGTGTAGACAATACGGAGCCAGATGGACCGACTTGGTATATGGCAACTTCCTATGTTCCTATAATATACAGAAGCTTTTACAGTTTTGACAAGAACAAGAGAGACTCCTGCTTCTTCCCCCATGAAAGGCTCTGGTGCATGAAGCCAAGTGTGAAGGACAAACCCCTTCCTGTACAGTTCTACAGGTATTACACAGACCTCCAGCAATGTGATCCTCTTCAGCAGAGGATTGGGATGTATGACTGCAGAAAGCACCAAGAAGAAAAAGGCACACAAAGGAGTAAAATAATCACACACCTCAACTTGTGTTACAAGCTGAACAATAATTCAGGGTACTTGTTTTGCCTCAGCCTGACCAGCTAAACAAATGGGGGGGGGGGGGAACGCTGTTACTGGGTGTGTGTGTTTGAATGCAAGATGCCTCAGCACAGTTCAAGCGGTAGGCAAGTATCTGAAATTTGCTTTTGAAAGATCTCTCCGTCTGGCCCATTTAAGCATATCTAAGTACCATGTTGGATTACCAAGGAGGCTCAAGATGAAAGCGTAAGTTTCCAACTCCATTTTTAATGGCATGATGTTTTAACTTCATTGTTACAGTTTCATAGAGGAGCACAGAAGAAAACAGTTACAGACTGTCAACGCAAGTGGATTTTTCCGAAGACCCAGAAACAGAAATGAAAGAGTGCCTGTCTAGTAACATCTTCCACAAGTATTTCTTGAAGGGATGTGGGGGTAGGGGGACAATGCCGAAAGCACATTCTGTAGGTCCAGCTCCCAGCATCTCCCAGTCCAGCAGAAAGACTCTGCTCTGGAGATCCTCCATCAGTCCAAGCAGACCATAGTGGGCGAGATGGACCAGTAATCTGACTCCATATCAGACAGTTCCTTCTCTCTTATTGCACAAGCACAACCACAGAGAGAAATAATGTATATCAGAACCATTACTTAATGTTTGTTGAATTAACTCCAGGATTGGCTAGGATCCAGTGAGCTACTTAGGCTCATACAAGGGCTTGCAGTAGAGCTGTGGAATTTTATGACAGTCGTATCTCAAAGTTTAACAGAGGGGGAAAAAGAAGACAAAAAACCCACCAAGGGTTCAAAAACAGTTTGTCCTGGGGCATTGTGAGGGAGTTTCTACATGAGCTCCACACAATGCCACATGGCAAATTGCTTTAGAAAACAAGGCACATTTTTTAAAAAGTTTGAGATAGGGCATGAGAGGGGTCAACATTCCAAACCCTTATGTGAGCCTAAGTAGCAATAAGGAGTTCTGAGGCAGTGGAGAGCTGGTCTTGTGGTAGTGAGCATGGACTGCCTCCTTTGCTAAGCAGAGTATCAATTTGCTTGCATTTGGATAGGTGACTACACATGAGCACTGTCCTCTGTAAGATACTCCCCTTAGGGGATGGAACCACAGCTCAATAGCAGAGCACCTGCTTTGTATGAAAAGTGGTCTCAGGTTCATTTCCTGGCATCTTCCAGCTAGGGAAGGGATGAAACCTCGGAGAGCTGCTGTCTGTAGTGTCAGTAAGTCTAGTACTGGGCTAGATGGACCAACTGCCTGTTTCTGCATAAGGTAGGTTCCCATGTACCATCACTAGGGGAGAGAGAGAATGCTTAAGGTGATGGATGAAGATAAGGTGAATGAAGTAAGGTGTCCAGAGCCTGTTCCCAGAGTTCTCTATTCAAGGGTTGCATTGAGGACAGGTTTTTGGGTGGCAATGCTAGGTCCATTTCTACTCTAAACAGAATACTAAATTTGCACCACTGCACCCACACACCTATGGTGTGGTCTGCAAAGAAGCAGGTAGTCTGATATTTCTATTGCTAGGGGCCTTCCAAACAGCTATTTAACATGTATTTTAAATATTTATATCACACTTGATTGGCCCAACACTTGGCTCTCCAAGAGAGTTTCATCACAGTAAACTCAAAGTAACATTAAACACTCAACACCACAGTTAAAGCCCTTCCTAAAGGAGAACATATCAAATAGATTTTAAAATCTAAGTGTTCGTAGGCAAAAGCCTACTCCAGCCATTCTGGAGTCAGACAAATTGAGAAACTGGTGGCAAAACAACCGTATACGAGTTACATGTCATGATCCATTTTTTAGTCCAAAGCAATCCTATCTCTTTGCCTAGGGGTTCTCAAACCTTGGGTCCCCAGATGTCATTGGACGACAACCCCATCAGGCCCAGCCACAATGTTAAAATGCCTGAAGGCTGATACGAGTTGTAAGTCCACCATCATCTGAAGACCCATAGTTGGGAGCCCTTGCCTCAGCTCACAGAATACAAGTACAATAAATATTTATATACCACTTTTCAACAAAAGTTCCCAAAGCAGTTTACAAACCAACCAACCAACCAACCAACTGGTTCCATGTCCCCAAAGGGCTCACAATCTAAAAAAGAAGCATAAGGCAGAAACCAGCAACAGTCACTGGAGGGGTGCTGTGCTGGGGGTGGTTAGGGCCAGTTGCTCTCCCCCTGCTCAATAAAGAGAATCACCACTTTGAAAAGGTGCCTCTTTGCTCAGTTAGCAGGGGATAACTGAGTGCTGCTTTGCCATCTGGGAAGCCAGCCTTTGTCTCCTGATGCACAGAAGCCCCACCTCCATACTGGAAGAAGATGTGGAAGGCAGTCCACACACACACTGTGGTGACATCACTCCCCAGCACTCATTGCAATGCCTATTAAACCAGTTCTGTTTTCTCCCCTGAAAACACTGAAGGTGATGCAGCTTCTCTCCCTGACCCATGTAAATTATTTCCAGGGGATGAATGTTTGTGTCTAGAAATGAAAAGCAGGCATCACAATCCTGGCCATGTGTGACTGAATGCAGGACTATTTCACGGCAACTTTAACTGCAATCTCTGAGGGTAACTGATGTCAAGAAAAGTGGTTATTATCCAAGCTTGCCCCTGTGTCAGCTAGCACCCTGCTGAACTTATCCAACAGAATTTGCTTGCTTTAACCAGGAACAGGCACAATCACTTTGCATAAAGCAGCACGTGGTGCATCCAATTCCAGTTGTGAACAAGACAGTCTCCTCCAATGACTAGGGAGGCACACAGTCTACGGCCTACTTGCAGAGAACTACAAGCTGCTTACCTGTAACTTTGGTTCTTCTAGTGGTTATTTGTCTTATACCAATGGGCTTTGCGCCTGTGCAGAGACCTCGTCGGCACCTACCAAGTTCAATTTCCTGCTTTCGGCGGGAACCCTGCCCCCCAACCACTATATGTAACTACGTCATTCCTCATCCCCCTCAGTCATGGAATCCACCTTCAGCAGACCCCAGCAGGGAGAACAGGAGGGCATGTAAAAGGACAGATGACCACTACAAGAACGAACGTTACAGGTAAGCAACCTGTAGATCTTCGATGTGGTCTCTGCCCTTTTACACCAATGGGCGCATAACAAGCTGCCACCCATGGAGGTGGGAATCTATACACTGACAATCCAGAGACACATTTAAACAGAAAGAACTCTTTATTTGGATAGACAACCAATTCAGCCAAAAATAGACTGCAAAACAGTTCTGCCAAACACAGCATCCCTGCAGGACCTGGCATCAAGAGCACAGTGTTGCATGAAAGAGTGAGGCAATGTTCACGTAGCGGCCTGACAGATAAAGTCAAACGGCACCGAAAAGGTCAAAGGCAACCGATTTCGCCATAGTTCTAGTCAAGTGAACCCTGACAGTTTCAGACAATTGCTTTCCAGACAACTTGTAACAGAGTTCAATGGTGGAGATTATCCAGCGGGATGACGATTGTGCTGAAACCTACAGACCCTTTCCTGGACCTTCATATGAGAAGAACCATGGAGAAGTCTTCCTCCAGGTTGCTGATCTTTGGACAGAGAAGGCCAGGGCCCACCGAACATTTAGGTGATGCAACCTATGTTCTGCATCAGAAGACGGGCTCTGGAAAAACACAGTTTTTAAAGTTCAATGGTTGAGACCCTTCTGGCCGAAGTAATGGCCACAAAAAAGGCCACCTTCCAGGTAAGCAGGCATGGCTCGGGGGAACATATGTTTTCGATCTCCTTCGAGACTCCAAGCAGATCCTGCTATATCCTCCTGCAAGAGTGTGCAGAAATGTGAGGTGGTGGTTCTGCAAACGCCATCTCATTTTAGGTGCTCCCTTTTGTTTGCCTCTCCCCTTGGCTGTGGTGATGACGGATGCATCAGAAAGGGGTTGGGCACATTGAACGGTCATCGACTCAATGGACATTGGACAGCAAAGGAGGCCAGAAATCATATAAACTACCTGGAATTGCTGGCAGTCCTTTATGTCCCAAGGGGATTTCTCCCTATGATCCAGAAAAGTCACATGACAGTCCAGATGGAAAACACCATGTGGTAGCACAAACATTGTTTCTGCCATATTTCCCAAGAGTCGCTGCACAGACTTGACCGTCTGTGGCCCGCCTGCCACAAAGGCAGTAGCTAGCCTTACAATAGTCCGTATTCGGTCCTGTGGAAGGAAAACCTTTTCCAGGCAAGTGTCGAAAAGAAGTCCCAAGAATTGGATCCTTTTGACTGGCAGGAGCTGTGACATCTTGAAGTTGATCTGCAGACCTAATGCCTCCAGAGTAGCCATAGTTATGTGAAGCAAGTCCAACATGGCCCTCCAGGAACTCAGCACGATTAGCCAGTTGTCCAGATATGGCATTATTTGAATTCCCTGTTCTTACAGGAAGGCCACTACTGGAGTGAGACACGTCCTGGGGGCCATTGTTAGTCCGAAGGGTAGGGCCTTGAACTGGTAGGTGCATCCACCTATCATAAATCTTAGGAAGCATCTGTGTTGCAGTCTGATCGAGATGTGGTAATACATATCTCATATCTAAAGAGACCATCCACATGTCCTTGCCCAGCAAGGTCATAATGGTTGGTACCAAGAGCACACAGACTCTTTTGTAAAACAGATATTTGTTTAAGTCCCTGAGGTTGATGTCCTGCTCCACAGTGTCTTTTTTGAGGAGGGAAGATATTTCCTCCTCTAGAGCAGGGTTTGACGGTGTAGTCACTATTCTGGATGAAGGAAGCATTTGGGAAAACTCCAAAGTGTAACTTATGTGTACAATTGGCCCATTGTCACTTCATCCTAGGCCACTGCAAATGGGGCCAGACGTGTTCGAAAGCTCCACCTGTCATTGTTTTTTCTGAAAGGTGGATGGTCCCTGTTTCTGGTAGTTGGGCTTATTTCCCCAAAACCCAGGCTTATAGCGTGGCTGGAACTTGTTAGTGTGAAAGGAATGCTCCAAAGTGTGGTGTGGTGTAGTTCTAGGTTGCGGGTATGGGGTCCATCTTGACTGTTTCTGTGGCCTATTCATATTAGAGGGGTAGGACATGGACATTGCAGTGCTCCTTAACTTTTGTACTTTGGTAAAGTCTCATCAGTTTGCTCAGCAAACAGGCCTTCACATGGGAGGTCAACAATTCTTGCTCTAGCTTCGTAAGCCAGAGGATTGCAACCATGCATGTCTCCAAACAGCCACCAATGTAGCCATCATTTTTGCTGCACACTCTACCAAGTGCAGTGCAGAGTAAAGTTCTTGCTTAGCCACCTGAAACACCTCTCACAGAAAAAAATTAGCTGGGTCATGTTTATCCTGTGGCAAGAGATCCTAAAAAGGTGCCACCTTCTCCCACAAAAAATGATTATACCAGGCATTATAGGCCTGGTAATTTGCGATCTGGAGATGTAATGTAGAAGCTGAATAAAGTCTCCTCCCAAAGAAGTCCAGCTTTTGACCCTCCTTGTTGCCAGGGTTGGTCTGACTATGTCATAGGAACATAAGAAGCTACCATATACTGAGTCAGACCATTGGTCTATCTAGCTCAGTATTGTCTGCACAGACTGGGAGCGGCTTCTCCAAGGTTGCAGGTAGGAATCTCTCTCAGCCCTATCTTGGAGATGCCACCAGAGAGGGAACTTGGAACCTTCTGCTCTTCCCAGAGCAGTTCCATCCCCTGAGGGGAATATCTTACAGTGCTCACATGTGGTCTCCCATTCATATGCAACCAGGGTAGATCCTGCTTAGCTAAGGAGACAAGTCATGCTTGCTACCACAAGACCAGCTCTCCTCTCCTAAAAATGTCCTTTTGATTTACTAAGCGAAGCCTTTACAACAATAGAGTTCAGCTTTGGATGATTCTTTAAGAAAGCCGTGGTGTCCTCTTGTATTTGCACCTTATAGAAGTTCTCTAGATGCCTGTTAGGTTGCAATAACATAGATGGTTTCTTCCAGTGGCTGCACATAACCAAGAGGGCCAGATTAAGGGGTAAGGAGGCAGGAGATCTAGCTTCTGCGTCCATCAACCCAAATAATGGGTCCAAGTCCCCTTTTTGTTGTACATCCAGGCTGATTCCTAAAGCAGACCCGATGCATACTACACAGGTGGAATACTGTTTCAAATCTTCCGAAGGAGATATGGTCTTGGAATCAGCATCATTGTCCAAAGGGGAGGAAGCTGAAGATGTTAAGGTCACAATCCAGAGAGTTAGGATCTTTTCCACCACTGTCAGTATCAAGAGGATCCACAATCCACCAGGTTCCGTTCCCTCGCCACCAGCAGTGGGGCAGGCTCCTTAGGTATGGACGACAGCACAGGTACCACCTCCTCTGCACACTCCAATGGCTGAGTACGATCACAATGGCGGACCTGCGAGTCTTGTGATGGTGAACGGGGGCGAGGTATGCCTTAAGCATGGGAAGGGCTAGCACACTTATAACTCTGCCAATCTCTACGCCTTCTGTCATAAGAGCTCTCCCGGTGGCGTGGTTCATAGTGATGATGCCCCATCAGAGCAACAAATATGCCGTGCCTGTTTGGAAGTCAGGTCTTCATTCTGCCAATCCCGACGAAAGGGGGAGTCACGTTCAGCTGAATACAAACAATATTTAGGGGAGTCACAGCAATATTTAGGGCAGCACAAGTGGTACCAAAGCCCCACTCTGTCGCGGGAGAATCGGAGGTGCAGAATCTGATCTCGCCAACATTGCTGAAGCCGCCATTTTCAAGGATTGCTTCAGAGCTAAAACCTCCAAGGACCGGAGGGCTAGTTCCTTCAGGCCTGCGCAGAAGCGAGAAGCCCTATTTTTGTGAGCCCATGTAGTCAGTTTTTGGCAGAGTGGGCAGGTCTTGACTATGTGGGATTCTCCCAGACAAAAGCAGAAACTCAGTATGAGTGTTGGGAGAGGAGATCTTTGATCCCAAAGTCACAAGGTTTTAAAAACTAATTGTGCCAGGCATAGAAAGTTCGGGTCGGCCAGCTCCGTCCCATCCGGGAGTGGAGCACAATCTGATGAAGGGGTGGAATGGGGGCGGGGGGAGACTGAGGTAAATAAAACTGGAAAGCAAAATTCACAACTGCTCGAGAGAAATCAAACTAAATAAGTGGGGGGTAAGTAAACCAGCAGGAGAACAGATAGAAATTCCATTTTTTAAAACTATCTGTAGAGCTAGCAAGTCCATGTGTCCTGAAGGCGGACAATGAAGACTGAGGGGATGAGGAGTGGCGTAGTTACATAGAGTGGTGGTGGTGGTGGCTCCTGCCAAAAGCAGGAGCTTGGTAGGTGCAACCCCCACTCCACCAATTTGTCCCATGTTATAAAGATATCAAAAAACGGTGACTCCATTCTCTGATAAAGACGGACAGATGGCAATCAAGGTGTGTTGTTGCTGCTATCTGCTGGTTGCACTTCTAAAGCCACCACTATCACACACACATCACTGGAAACACCACAGGACTCACAGGGCTAGGTCTACAGTGGAGCTTGCTATCCGCTAGTACTAGGTCTACAACAGGCACAAAAGACTGATTCCCAACCCCAATATAAGGGTATCATTATCAAGCTTCATGAGCACTGCTTATAAATGCCATTGTGTTAAGATGCTGAGCACTCCTAACTGCTTGAAGTCTCAACTATTAGTCAGCTGCACTGCTGCTGCATTCGAATAAATTCATTTTATCTGTGCCCAGCTTGAAGATACTACTTTATGTAATATGCTATTTATTCCCCTCCTTCCCCCCCCTGCCCGCCAATAACCATGGTAACCAAAAAGCCGTTCATATTGGCATCATGAGCAATACATGGAGGCTATATTATGAGACAAGCCCATATGTGATATTGTTACCATGGAAACAACTTACCCACACACTAGCAGAGAAAAGTACATGCTGCCAGATAAAGAAGCAGAAGAAGGGAGAGGGGAGAGATTAAGATAATTGTTTTAATATCCTTATTTGATATTAGTGCAAAGAAAGCCCAAGTGAAAAAGCTCCTTGAAAGATAACTCAGGCATCACACACATTCGCACGCAGTCACCTACTTAAATCCAGGTCACACCTGATCCATTCAGAGCTGCTCTGGGGCCAGTTTCATAAAGCAGTTGCGTTTTTCGCTCAACGGCTCTTCTGAAGCGCTGGGCAGTTGCTGCATAGTTCTGAGGAACAACTTCCTCAAGAGCCAAGAATGTCTCCATCTTTATCAAGTGGGAACAGTTTCCCCCCCTAACACCATAGAACCAGCTGCTCTGGAGATGTGCCAGCTCTGGCTGATTTTATGGCACCTGAAAGGAGCTGAAAATACTTAGAGATGTGGTGACTTACCTTTGCTAGACTGGCTGTGAAAAGCACACATTCAAAGAGCTCTCCCATTCTCTGGAGGAACTCATCCACGTGTGGTCGTTTCAGTACATACACCTGGAAAAAAGGGAAGATGGGAAAGGACACTGGGTGAATCTCAGCAACTAGTGACAAATACGGTGGCATAGCTATAACTTGCGCCCCTAAATCAACTGAGAGAAGGTATGTCAAAAGATCATGATCATGCTACACCTTCCAGATAGTCTCAAGTACAAACTATGCACCATGAGGAGTGGGGGTAGGTGAAGGTAAGCCTAAAATATTTACAGGGCAGATAACAAGAGCAGAAGAATGGACAGTAACATGCATCACAAGACAGATACTGTGCATTTGGTCTCTCACTTTTAAAGCAGTGGGCCAATTTTTAACTTGAACTTCTATAAAACAAAGCCAAGTCCAATTGAAAAATAATTTTAAGGGATGCCTTTTTACAAATTCTCCAATGGTTCAGGTAATTTGGGGAAACAACATCAGCCAACCCACTATGAAATTACAGCCTTCAAGATGTCTTTCTCCTAACAAGGCATGTTTGCAAAATGAAAAGAAAAGAAAAACTTCAACTGCTCTGGAGAGGATTTTGAAATCTCTCTCCCCCGACCACCACCCCCGGGAAGTTCTTCCTGAACCTCTGCAAGGATGGACTAAGAAGACTATTCCATATGATGTGTTTTAGATCACCGCACAGAAAGCCCTCCTGTTTAACAATGCACTTTATTTCCCCTTTCTTTGCTGCTTTACTTTGGCATCTAATAAACCCTCTCTGCCTCCTTAGTTGCTAGATGTTGCATCTCAGTGCTACATTATGATTTACTTGTCAAACATCTCTGTGCTGCAGAGACTTTGTAGTCAGGTCTACAAGCCTGCTAACTGAGCAAAGGGAGCTTTTCAAATGGTGATTCTCTTATGTTTAGCAGGGGGAGTAGTCCTAACCAGCTGGAGCACAGCATCCTTCCAGTGGTTGCTGCTGGTGTCTACCTTATATTTCCTTCTAGACTGTGAGCCCTTTGGGACAGGGAACCATCTTATTTTAATTTATAATGTAAACCAATTTTGTTGAAAAGCAGAATATCTATATTAGTAGCAGCAGCAGCTACATTTGCCATGTGGATTGTCATCGCCATGTTGATTTCCCATCGCCCAGGCATATAATAATTACATTTCACCAGGAACTTCATCTAGGGTCTCTCCTAATGACCACCACTGACATGGATCAAGGGCAGGCCAACATTAGCCCCATCTCATAGGGCGAGTTCTAAGACACAATATGTTGAGTGGGGGAGAGAAGGTAAAGGTGGCTTCCATACTAGCTGTTTAGTCTGGAGTAGACATCCTCTATTCACTGAAGTTTTACAGAGGATTCAGAAGACACTGTCACCCAATTGCATTCCTATGTTGCCTTCTCACCTGATTTGTGGGGATGCAGTGTCAGCTGTTCAGTGTGGACTAGCAAAGTGCTATTGAGCCTTTTTAGAGCTATGGTCTCTAATTAGCAGCTTTGCCCTTTTAAAAAAAATAGCTAAATTAGTTGCTCCTTGTTCAGCTTGCCTGGCTGCAGCAGTCTTGAATTGCCCTTAGTAAGTCAGTTCCTGTTGCCTGCTGGGCGGGTGGGGTGGGGAGCGGGGGAGAGGGGAAAACTTTCATTACTCATTTCTTCTTCCCGTCCAGAACCATGGCTCTTTTCTCTCTCTCTCTTTTTTTTAAAATTGAGCACAATTAACTGCTATTTTTAAAAAAATAAAGCTAACAGAACTGTACACAAAAGCTACTAAAAAGGATCTAAGCCTTAAGGTGATTGCAAAAAGGAAAACAAGCATTTATTAACTTGTAGAATTTGCTCCAATTAAACAATTTGGAATGTTTAGAACATTATATGAACATCTGCTTGGAACAGTGTTGCAACCATGAAAGGAAGAGGAAAGAAAAACAATATTACAATATCTACACCAGCATACAGTTCCATTCTGTGGGATCCTTGAAATTCTTGGAAATACAGGGAAATGCAGCCAAGCCACCCTCAGCGCCCATTCCCCTAATGTCTCTGGCTGTGAGCTGTCTTGCTATGAGAGGCGGGAGGAGAGATTTATTTATTTATTCGATTTCTATACCGCCCTTCCAAAAATGGCTCAAGGAGGTTTAAACAGAGAAATAATAAATAAATAAGATGGATCCCTGTCCCCAAAGGGCTCGCAATCTAAAAAATGCAGATCTTTGTCTTCCAGGCGACTCGTTCATGGTGTTGTGGCTACCTCCCAGTGCAAGTAATCAAGGATAGGCCATTTAGAACTCACACAGCCTATCCTGGATTACTTGAACCAGGTTACAGCCTCTTCCAGAGGAACAGCTCCAGGAATATTGCCCTTTTGGGAAAGAATGTTGAAAGTCACCACACACTAAAGGCATGCACATAACATTCAGATGAAATGTTAATCACTTCTCTTGTCCCCTCCCCTCACAACCTTTCGAAAGAGAAGGTGAAAGTGAGGCACTAGTGTTATTTTGCATAACTCAACAGGCTCTTAGAACAGTCCTATTACAGTTCAACACAAAGCCGCATATTCTTGGATTATGTTCACAGTAACATTTGTTACATGACCTAAACTATGACACACACCATGAACTTAAAACAAAAACACACACATCCTCGATCCAGAGGAAAAGAGGACTGCCTATTCTAGAAAATGGCAACTTTTAAAGCAGTGATGAAATGGAGCAACTGAAATTGTTTATCCTGTGCAAAGCAATTTAGTGGTGTGCACACACACATACCCACTCCCCAAAACAAAACCTTATTAAAAATGTTCAATAGCAGAGATTCACAGGGTCCAGTAAGTTTCAGGGGTTTGCTAGATATCATCAATATGATATTCAATATGAATATCATCAATATGTTTGGATGCTAATGTAGAAGAATCCCCTGGCAGGAAGGGATCACACTGAAGGCAGAAGGCAGGGCCGGGTGGACTGGCTGTGGAATAGGAAAAGAAAGTTGTTGAATAACTGCAGAAGATGGTTTGGGCATTCAGTCTGCCCAATGCTCCAAGCAACCTCTTTCTGCACATCCACTGAAGAAAAGCCAAACTCTCCTCTGCAGTGAGCAAGACAAAATTGTGATTATCAAGAACCACCTTGCACATTTTGGGGAACAAACAAAATAGTGTGACCTGTTTTTAAAAAGAGGGCTTCTGCTGCACACGGGCCTTTGAAAATTTTGATCCTGTAAGTATGACAGGGTTGCCTTAAGTGGGGGAAATGCTTGACTAACAAGCAGAAGGTTGCAGGTTCAAATCCTCGCTAGTATTTTTCCCAGACTATGGGAAACACCTATATTGGGCAGCGGCGATATAGGAAGATGCTGAAAGGCATCATCTCATACTGCGTGGGAGGAGGCAACGGTAAACCCCTCATGTATTCTACTAAAGACAACCACAGGGCTCTGTGGGCACAAGGAGTTGAAATCAAAATGACAGCACACTTTACCTTTAAGTATGACAGCACTTGTTTCTGAAAAACATTACCTTCATATGGGGACTGGCTTGGCAGGGAATAGAGAAATGAAAGCTAGTTTAGCATTTGCAGATGGTAAGAAATTAATGGCCCATTGACACTATAGACATTTATTGGTTTTAATGGTGATGGTTCCCACCAACGAATGCTGGGAACTGTAGTTTGGTGAAGGCTCTATGAATTTTCTATTAGTGATCCCTAGCACCCGTCGCAGAACTACCGTTCTGAGCATCTCATGGGAGGAGGGTATGACTCCTCATCCAGCTTAAGCCTGTAGTGTAGTATGGATATTTAATTTTAAAGCACTTTATGCCACCCATCCACAAAATACACTCAAGGTATTCTAATAAATAAATACCCTAGCTTCTAATAAATGGAAAGTGTATCAATATAAACCCATTAATCAAATACAACAAAGAGAACCAGCAATAAAATCAACCAGTCATGGTCTGTCCAAGTCACTGGGCAAAGAGGTACCTTTCAAAGTGGGAATTCTCATCTTTAGCAGATGGAGAGCAACAGCCTCTCTCAAACTCTAGGTCCTTCCAGGGGCTGTGGGCAGAGCCTGCCTTGTTTTCCTTTTCAGATTGTGGCAACAAAGAACCATCTTATTCTTTAATGTAAACTGCTTTGAGAAGCTTTGGATTGAAAAGTGGTATATTTAAAAAGTTATTTATCAGCAGTTCAGAAAACAGTCTACAATTGGTTCCTTGAAACTATTCTGGTAAAACTGGCTTGACCCAGTTCAGGATGCTTGTAAAGGGGAATCTGGTAAGCAAAGGGGAATCTCTAGCAAATAAAGGGGGTTCAAAGGGGTGGGGGGGATAGGGAGGAGGTCACCTTACATGTGACGGCAGCTCCTCTAGGCCCAGCTGGCACAACCCGCCCCCATCAGCGCAGGCCACCACCGGCCCACACTGATGGGGGGAGCACTGGTGGGACCCAGAGGAGCCATTGCACATCCACACATAAGGTGCCCTCCCGCCTGCTCCCCTGCCACTCTTTTGAACTTCCGTTTAGTTGCTAGGAATCCCCCTTTGCTTAGCGGATTCCCCTTTACAAGCATCCCAAACTGGTTGAACAGGGCCCGGTTCGAATTCCGACTGGCCCCGCTCTCTGGGGAGCTGGTTCAAGCTCGGAGAGAGCAGGAGAGAAGGCATGCCCTCAGCTCCTACCTGTGGGCTTTCCAGAGGCACCTGGTGGGCCACTGTGTGAAGCAGCATGCTGGACTAGATGGGCCTTGGGCCTGATCCAGCAGGGCTCTTCTTATGAACCGGTTGGACTGGTCTGGTTCAAACTGAACCGATGCTGCACACCCTTACTCCAAATGTGGGGGCATAGCGAGTAGAGCCCCAGACCTCAACAAATGAGCAGGTTCATATAGGAGGTGATGGGTCTTCAGAATATTGCTCAAGTCCTCCACTGAACACACATATAAACCAACCACTGGTGCTCATCTAGGTCAATTCAATTCCATATTATACCAAAGTCAAATATCCTACGACTTACAACAAATAACTGACTGAGAAAGGAAGGCAACAGGGACTAAGTTCACAAGACTTTGACATCAAAATCTTACATCTACAATGTGATGTAATGGTTTTCAGGGAAAACTTGTAAAGCTATTTTTACCTCCATGAGTCTGACAAGTAAAATACACCGGTCAAGCATGCAATGAACAGATACATTCCGAAGGCAGGACATAAATGAGCACTGCTCCAACTGCAATGCAAGGAAGAAACTGCCAGACTAAAACCCAGCTCAATTTTAGGAGGTTGCATGATGACAGAAATTACATCTTTGAGGCAGTACTCCAGTTCTGTTAAACCAAGCTGTATCCGCCTCCCTCTGGGCTCAACACCACCATTTGTTTAGAAGTTACTGCTCAAAAACATTTTATAAAGAAACAGAGGAGGCAGGTACACTGACAAATACTATGCATTTGATTTTACTAAAAAAAATGGGGGGGGTTATGACAGGCTGCTCTGTGGAATCACTATCTCAGAAGAAACAGCTTTTGAATTTTTCAAAATAGTTTGAAGTGGGCAATGCAAGGCAAATTTCAGGTCAATATATTAAAAGCCATTCAGACAAGCAAGGCAAGTCACATGTTCTTGATGCTACAATTCCATGGAACACGTTTAGTGACAAATCAGTAGCTGTACTCACCTGATGTATCGTCCCATCAATCTCAACTGGAACAATGAAGTCGGCATTGCTAATTGGCTAGAGAAAATGAAAATGAGATCAGCTTGACAAGTCGATAACAAGAAGTCTCTCCCCTCCACACAAAGGAAAACACTGAGAGTGACAGCACAGTTCCCAATGCTATCTGCAGAAGTCTGCAACTACTGGCACAGGAAACAACTTCAGAACAATTTCCAAAGAACTGGAAAATTATGTGATCCACATACTGATCCCTTCCCAATACACACAGCCAGATGTACCATGCAGACACATAGGAACATAGGAAACTGCCATATACTGAGTCAGACCATTGCTCTATCTAGCTCAGTCTTGTCTTCACAGACTGGCAGCGGCTTCTCCAAGTTTGCAGGCAGGATTCTCTCTCAGCCCTATCTTGGAGAAGCCAGGGAGGGAACTTGAAATCTTCTGCACATGTGTGCCCTCAGCTTTACAATAAGGAAATAGTGGCTTTCAAGATCCATTCATTCATCATGCGTTTGTTTACACTGGCCGGGAAAGAAAGGCTCCTGCCTGCCTCCCACACAAGTGGATCTTCTAGGTGGAGAAGGTTGCAGCTCTTCCTATCAAGCAGACAAACTCGCTTTTGAAGAAGGGCTTCTCCTTCTCCACTGCTGCGTGGGGAGGCAGTAAGGAGGCTTCCCCTTCCTCTTATCTGGATGTAACTGAGAAGAGTTGCAAGCAAAACTTGAAGAGAATCGTCTGTATGGAAGAGCAGCAGCTGCAGTATGAAGCCTTTCTCCAGAAACCGATCCAGTCGCAAAGAGGAAGGCTCCGGCTTGCTGCCTGACGCAAGTGGATCTGCTTGTGGTTAATGTTCCCTGGGACATCTTGCCTAGACATCCGGAGGAACATTGCAGAGGAAAGGGAGTAGTTAATTAGCTAAGAGTAGCCCTAACATGCAACACTACTAGGAAGAGGCAAAGACTGCTACAACTATGCTCTCTGCCAAGCTATATAGGAAGCTGCCTTATACCAAGTCACACAGTCAGTCTAATCTAGCTCAGAATTGTCGACACTGACTGACAGCAGCTCTCCAAGGTTCTACGTATGAGTCTTACCCAGCCCTACCTAGAGATGACGCCAGGGACTGAACCTGGGACCTTCTGCATACAGAGCGGATGCTCTGCCACTGAGCTACAGCCCCATCCCCATTAGTTTTCTGCTTGCAGGGAGGGTAAACACCACACAGCGAAAACACAGGATCATGTTCAAAACTGTAATTCTCCCTCCTGACGCCTGAAGTAATACTATCTACAGCAGGGTTTCTTAACCTTGGGCCCCAAGATGTTATTGGACTACAACTCCCATCATCCTCAGCCACAAAGGCCAGGTCTGGGGATGATGTGAGTTGTAGTCCAACCTCATCTGGGGGCCCAAGGTTAAGAAACCCTGATCTACACATTTCTACTACCTGAGGACTCCCACCCCTCATTCTGACACATGGGTAAGGCCAGGCCTGAGAGGACTGTTTGCTTACAAGTCAAACAGAAATTGCTTTTGAAACATTCAAGTTTTCCTGAGAAGCATCATAACTCAGAACCACACATTCAGCTTATTCGTTTGGTTTTTTTGTTATAGTGAATAAGAACTTAGAACATCTTATTCAGATGCTCTAGACCAGGGGTTTTCAGCCTTAAAAAATGTATTCTCATCTCAAACCTTACCTACGGTACGTACTAGCTAACTAAGTACACAACAAAATGCAGAACAAAACAATTAAAATCAAGAAACATTTAAACCCGATTAGATCTCCCTCCCCGTCCTTCCCTCTCCCCGCAACACATTTTATATTGAATGAAATAATTATGATCTTTTACTTGTAAGCCAAGTAAATATTGTCAAAGTTGATGGGAAATAAGATGCAAGACAAGACCCCTGCTAACTTGGCAAAGAGGCGCATTTTAACATGGTGATTCTCTTTATTTAGCAAGGGGAGAGTAACTGGCCCTATCCACCCACAGCACAGTATATCCAGTGACTGTTGCTGGTGTCTCTCTTATGTTTCTTTTTAGATTGTGAGCCCTTTGGGGACAGGGATCCATCTTATTTATTATTTCTCTGTGTAAACCACCCTTGTAAGGGTGGTATAGAAATTGAATTATTAATAATAATAATACCACCACCACCACCACCACCAAGTCCATCAAACAGTAGAGGAGGAGAAAAGAGGCCTTGAAGAATATATAAAGGACAGTGAAGAAGATGCACTTAAAATGGTCAATGATGCAAAACTATTCAACACCAATGAAACAAAGCAGGCCTACAAGAAAGAACAAGTCAAGAAGTGAGCAGAAAAATGGAAAAATAAGCCAATGCATGGTCAATATTTGCACAATATAAGTGGAAAATCAGACATCACCAAGACCTGGCAATGGCTTAAGAATGGCAACTTGAAGAAAGAAACAGAGGATTTCATACTGGCTGCACAAGAACAGGCACTAAGAACAAATGCAATAAGAGCAAAAGTAGAAAAATCCACAACAAACAGCAAGTGCCGCCTTTGTAAAGAAGCAGATGAAACAGTGGACCACCTAATCAGCTGTTGTAAAAAGATCGCACAGACTGACTACAAACAAAGGCATGACAAAGTAGCAGGGATGATACACTGGAACATCTGCAAAAAAATACAAGCTACCTGTAGCCAAATATTGGTGGGACCATAAAATTGAAAAAGTTGAAGAAAATGAAGATGTAAAAATATTATGGGACTTCTGACTACAAACAAACATCTGCCACACAATACACCAGATATAACTGTAGTCGAGAAGAAAGAAAAACAAGTCAAAATAATCAACATAGCAATACCAGGGGATAGCAGAATAGAAGAAAAAGAAATAGAAAAAAATCACAAAATACAAAGATCTACAGATTGAAATTGAAAGGCTGTGGCAGAAAAAGACCAAAATAATCCCAGTGGTAATTGGCGCCCTGGGTGCAGTTCCAGAAGACCTTGAAGAGCACCACAACACCATAGGGGCCACAGAAATCACCATCAGCCAGTTACAAAAAGCAGCTTTACTGGGAACAGCCTATATTCTGCGACGATATCTATAACAATTGACAATAAAATTCTGTCATCCCAGGTCCTTGGGAAGGACTCGATGTCTGGATAAAACAAACCAGTCAATAACACCTGTCTGACTGTGTAAACAAGAAATAATAATAGAATCCCAACTCTATGCTGTAGCTTCCTTCCTTCTCCCATATTCTGGAGACCGATCCAAGCTACCTGTAGTCAAAAATTGGTGGGACCATAAAATTGAAAAAGTTGTAGAAAATGAAGATGCAAAAATATTATGGGACTTCCGACTACAAACAAACATCTGCCACAAAATACACCAGCTATAACTGTAGTCGAGAAGAAAGAAAAACAAGTCAAAATAATCAACATAGCAATACCAGGGGATAGCAGAATAGAAGAAAAAGAAATAGAAAAAAAAATCACAAAATACAAAGATCTACAGATTGAAATTGAAAGGTTGTGGCAGAAGAAGACCAAAATAATCCCAGTGGTAATTGGTGCCCTAGGTGCAATTCCAAAACAACTTGAAGAGCACCTCAACACCATAGGGGCCACAGAAATCACCATCGGCCAGTTACAAAAAGCAACTTTACTGGGAACAGCCTATATTTTGTGACGATATCTATAATAACCAACAGTATTGATGATAAAATTCAGCCATCCCAGGTCCTTGGGAAGGACTCGATGTCTGGATGAAACAAACCAGTCAATAACACCTGTCTGTCTGTGTAAACAAGAAATAATAATAGAATCCCAACTCTATGCTGTAGCTTCCTTCCTTCTCCCATATTCTGGAGACCGATGGGCAGGGCTCCACAAGGGCGTACCCTTGTCCTGGCCCTGCCCTTCCCTCTTCCTCCTCATGACTGGCAGGGTGCTCAGACTCAGCCCAGCCCTGCATCAGCCTGACTGGTTCAGCAGTGAGGGAAATGCTGGCTAATGCTCAGTGAGGGAGTGATGTTGCCTGACACTCCTCCCCTCCTAGAGAGACCTGTTGTCTCAGCTAGTGTCAGAGGAATCCTCCGATCAGGAGCAAAGAGTGCAGCATGACAGGGAGTTGGAAGAGTTCCACATACCCCCTACAAGGCTTTAAAGTATCCCTCGGGGTTTGTGTGTCCCAGATGAAAAAAGTATCTGCTCTAGACATAAGAAGTACGCTAGACCATTCACACCAATGCACTGGGGAAGAGCAGGCTATAGGAAAGTCCAATACTATTATTTATACAGCACCAGCCATGTGCATGGCTCTTGACAAAGGAGGAGGAGGAGACAGGTCCCTACCCTAAATGACTTCTAATTGAGATACAGGTGTAAGGTAGGCAGAGGAAGAAGTATGAGGTACTTGACAAGGGGAATCTCATCTTTAATTTTAAAAGATATTTCTCAATCTTTACAGGGTAGAAAAAGATTCTAAATATAACAAAGGTTAGACAAGATTTCCAAGTGTTTTATTCCTCCATTCTCTGTGCTGCTAGGATTGCCAATAAACCACTCCAGCTGTATTAGTTGCTCATACAAACGTTTCTGTGGCCTATAAACTCCTATTTCTCAAAAGAAACAGTGCAGCAAGTGCTCTTATCCATAAGTGACATCACTAGTAGGCACCCGTCCTACACTGCAGTATCAAGTGATGTGAATTTCTATCAATATGGCTGAAATATTCATGCTCTTTCAGACCATCTTCATAGCTAATATTTATTTTATTCCAAAGCAAAGTTCAAGAGACTTTGTGATGCTATGAATAATCTATTTTTATTAAAAAACCATCAACAAAAGTAAGGGCAATTAACTCTGAAAGAGTCCACAACATCTCACTATTCAAATATTTGTATGGAATGGACACTGTGAGGGTATTTAAAAGGTTAAACTTGCATTCTGGTGCTACAGTGTGTACCACAATGTAAAATCTTTCACTTTTCTGTAATCACATTGACTATGAAATACAGTTAAGAAGAAGGCATTTGTACACAAAGGCCTTAAAAGAGATGGACTGTACACCTTTCATGCAAGTTTGAAGCCAAGGGTTGTGTGTCTATAACTGAAAGGAAGTATGCCAAGACCAGTTGTTATGAACATAGGAAGCTGCCATATTCTGAGTCAGACCATTGATCTTTCTAGCTCAGTATTGTCTTCACAGACTGGCAGCAGCTTCTCCAAGGTTGCAGGCAGGAATCTCTCTCAGCCCTATCCTGGAGAGTGGTTTGGCAATTAGTCCGTAAACTCTGAGCAGACTTATACCTACATTTCATGCAGAATAATAAACTTGTTTACTTGCAATGCAGCTCTATAAAATGAACATGCTGAGCATTTAATCGGAGAAAATATTTTTAAACTGTTTATTTGAGCTGAAGAGTTTATTTAAACTCTTTTACGAACAAAATGCAAAGAGTTGGATGAAGAGAAGGAAAAAACAAAACAGTCATACAGTTAAAAGCTGAGTACCTAGTTATTGAACCAGTTACTTATTTTGGTAAAATCAATGAATTTTAGGTTTGGGTTGAGTTTTTGTTCACTGAAAACCCCTCTCTGTTTTTTTAATTCAGGCTTGGTGCAACTCCCTGGCAAAGATGAATAGTGTAAGCTTGATCCACTGAAAGTCCTTATGCTGCAATGGATTGTATTCAAGCTGATTCCACACTCAGTGTTGTCCTTGGCAACTGCTGAAACACTGGCTGAAGTGACAGGTTTGAAGGATGCCACAAATAATGGACTTCCTCTGCAGAAACAAGCTTCTTTTTCTTATCAAAAGTGCAAAAAGAGGTCCAGAGATATGGTCACCAGGTTGTCAGTGGTGACCAGAGATTTTATTCTGGTATTCAGCAGGGAAAGCTTCCAGTGCACTCCAGCCATGGAAATGAAGCTACCAGCAACACCAGGAAGTTTTCCACATGGGGCTTTTAAAGCCCTTTAACTCACATCTCTTCCAGAATGGAGGGGATACATTCACATATCAACCAGATTTATCCCCATGTCCCTGCGAGTTATCGGGGAGCAGTTCACACACAATTCAGGATTTTCTACTGCATGTTAAAGAGTATAGACCAATTTATATCCAAGGTTAAAAAACCTTCAATTTGAGTCGGTTTTTGGGACAACTTCGAGTTTGCAGTAAAGCCTGCTGTGTGTAAAAGTCCCAGCTGGCACAAATTGCCCCTTTTAAAATGTCACCTGAATGTGTCTTGTGCTAGGCCTATGCATCCGTCTCAGGGGCTGGAGGAAAAGAGTTCCACAGGCACACATACCTTTGCCCATCTCTCCTCCCTTGTACAACCTCACCAGGCACCAGATACAAATGGGATACATATTTTGCCCCTATTCAGCAGGAAGGGGAAAGCCTTACTGGGGTCTGGAAACAAATGGTTGGCTCATCAAGCCAAGTCAGAAGTTGTAGAGGCTTGGCACACAATACTCATTTATTTGGTACAAGCTTTCCTAGACAGTAGCCAAGTTCATCGGATGCTTGAAATTGTTGGGGTTTGTGATTATTTAACAAAGCACCAAGGAAGCTACCACTACAGTTACAGAGTACAGAGTTTAGTTGTTGCAGCTATTTAAGGAATATGCAGGGAGATCACTGTAGAGTCTAAACTAAATTGATTTATTGATGAAGTACAAAGAAAAACCACAGGGTTCTGTGGTCGCCAGGAGTTGACATCGACTCGACAGCACACTTTACCTTTACATTTGAGATAGGAAAGACCTATCCTGTCTATCAGTTGCCGATAGGTAGGGAGAGAGAGATGTTTCCATCTTCTCTCTAGGAGAAAAGGAAGAGGACTGACTCACTACAGGAAGTACCTGAGGAGTCAAAGCAGGGGTTAGGGAATAGAGGAAAGCAGGGACAGGTAAAGGAGACCCTCACTAGCTACCTCTACTCCCAATACCCCTGGTGGTCATTAGGATAGTTGATGCAAAAGGCTGATGCCCTGGAACTCCATCTCCAACAAAAATGAGTTGAGCTAAGGTGGTCATATGTATGTATATGATAGTGCCAGGTTTTGGACAGGATAGTGCAGTTCACTTTAGTCCTAATGTTAATACAAAATACATGTACAAATTACAAAGTAAATGTACCAGAGTACTTAAAATGAACCAGTGCCTATTAAAAAAACCCCAAGTTGTTCTAGTAAGAACTAAACCTACTTTCCTTTCACTGTCTCTACAACTGGACTATATTTGATTCAAACTGAGGTCCACAAGTTAAATCTCTTGCACCTCAAATGTTCATGTGTCCGCCATCTTGGATCAAAGTGGATGACATCTTTACAAACTCCACCATTGAGGTGACCCTGTGTGTCACTCACTACAACTGTACCAAATTTGGTTCAAATCGGTTAGACAGTTCACAAATTAGCCCGCTTGAGCCTCAGATGTTCAGACGGCCGCCAGCTTGAACTGAAGTGGATGATATCATCACACACCATGCCATTTGGGCATCCCTATGTGTCCCTACAGCTGTAGCAAATGTGGTTCAAATCGGTTAGGCGGTTCACAAGTTAACCCACTTGCACCTCAAAAGTTCACGCGTCCGCCATCTTGGATTGGGATGGATGACATCACAAACTACACCGTTGAGGTGTCCATAGAACTGTACTCGATTTGGTTCATATTGGTCTAGGCATTGCAAAGTTGATAGGGGAGGACACAAGGACGGGGACACACAAAGAAAGCTGGGTGATCTCATAACCCTACTGGAAAGTAGGCTAAAAAAAGACTTTTGTTAACACACAGATGTAGCCCTTACTCAGATCCTCAGAAATAGGCAGATTTATTAATAACTCCTATTATATAGCTTCTCACTCCAACTGCCCTCTGAAGTTATTCAATTTAAATACAGAGACTCCGTTCAGATGTAACAGGAAACGTATATGCTCCTTCCTCCCTCATGCATAAGGAGAAGAGGAAAAGCTTTTACTTTCATGTTGAAGTGAATCACAGTTCTGCACTATACACAAACTCAGGGAACTATGGCTTACTTTAAAACTAGTCAGGGAAGACAAATCAGGATTAAACCATAGTTTTAGATCCTGGTTTGCTCCCTAAATGTGGTTTGGAATAAACAGTTCCGAGCTTGTATGTAGGACAGAACTGTGCTTTACTTGAACCTGGAAGCAAGAGCTTTCCCTTCCCTTCTCTCACAAGTAGAGGAAAATCAGAGTGGTTCACACCTGCATGTAGTCATTACTTGACTACTGAACTCTTGATGACTTGCAGTTGCATTTGTAAACAGGCTCCACTGAAAAGTATGGTGTTCTGAGACAATACAGAAGTTCTCTCTGTGATGGTTATTCACACATGTAGAAATACTATTTAGTACTGTGGCCTCTAATCAATGAACATTGAACTGAAGGTGCCCCCACTTCCCAACAAGTCCGTCCACTGTGGGATTCTAATGCTTACTTTTTCAAAGGCATCTTTCAGGAAATTTAGTAGGATTGTATGTGTTCAGACAATTATGGCTGATATAGGCATTCTAAGGCATATCAGCCAGTCACAAAGACTGCAGAATATATATATATACACACACATGTACATACATACCTTAAACGAACTGTGCACTAGTGTTTCATCTAGATCAATGACCACACATTTCTTCCCATAATCTGATATTGTCATTTCTGGGAGGAGGTATTTAGCTGGTGGCTAAACAGAAAACATAGGAACACCATGAGATGTTAGAGTCTTAGCCCTACTTAGTACTTAAATTACTTAGATGAAAAGGTTTAGGTGTTCAGTTCAACCAGAAGTCGACTTTTGTGCAGTTCATACATGGCTTGCTATAAAATCCACAGAAACCAGTATTCCCTCTTGCTATGAAATATCCTAGAGGTGAATAGCACAGGAATACAAAGAGAACCTCAAGAGGAACAAGAACTTCTTCAGGCATAGACCTTGGCAGTACAGAGTCCTCCACTATCTTCCCAAGCATGTATCCCATAGCTGATGATGGTATAGGCAAACCTCGCTAATCACAGACCCGGCATCCATGGTCAGGTAACTGCCACCTGAACCCGATATATGTGTGAAAAATTGGGAACTAAAGGATTAAGACTTGCGTATCCGCGGGTGGGTGGAAGTGACCTCCAAGGTCATTTCCGCCTGCCATTTTAAGCATGGGAACCATTTTCTGGACTGTTTTTGTAAAAACAAAAACGAACCACAATTTTTCATGAAAACAAACAAAAATTACAGCATTGGGGGGTATTGCTGGACAGCTGGATACACACAGCACAGTAGGGTACTCCCCTGCCCAATTTCCCCCACTTTCTGCTTGCCATTTTAAGTAAGGGAGCCATTTCCTGCTCTTAAAAAAAAAAAAGCAAAAAAATGTGATTTTTCAGCGGGGGGGGGCAAAAACTGCAGTGTTTGGGGAGCACTGCTGGACAGCTGGGAATACAGAGCACGGTAGGGCACCCTCCCCCATTTCCCCCACTTTCTGCCCTTTTTTGCTCATTTTTCTCTGGTTAGGGGACCTATCCCCCACCCCAGTCCCATAGCCCTAATACCCTGTTAGCCATGGTTTTGCTATCCCCCCCGCCCATGGATAACTGTGTTCTCCTGTATTGGACTAATAAGAGAAAAGTTTGATAAAGAAAACCTATCAGATCAGAATGATTTGGAAACCCTAATGTGGAGTTCCATGGCACATGTCCCCTAAATATTTAAGCAGTTACTTTATTCTGAAGAGCGTGTGAGTGGGGAAAAGGGCATCCAAACTCAAACTGGAGCCAGAAGATAACAAGCAGGGGGTTGTAATCTCTCTGAGGATCCATCAGCTGCACCCGCTTCGGTACCACAGAGTCAACACACAGACACGTGCACACATGCACGCTACTGCAGAGGCCAGACTGGGAGCTAGGGAGCTTGTTTTATGAAGTCCTTTGGCTTATGTGCAAAAGGTTGCCCTACTTTGGTGAAGGGGGGGAGGAGATAATAATGGACAGGTAACATTAAAAAAAGGTGATATGCAACATGATCTTACTTGCCCTCTCTTAGCGGGCCTTATTTCTGCAAAAGGAGTGCCTTACGTTTTTCTGGAAGCTCTGCCCCGCTGGCCCGCCCCCCCCCCGCGTGAAAAATTTCAAGCTGAAGACTGAACCCTACAAAAGTGCTGCCCATCACTAGTACTAGTACACATTTATATCATGCACCATGTTCTTACATGACTCAAATCACATATGGACTGAAATGGACACTTGCTCCCCAATGACTTTTAATACAAACTGCGTGTCAGTCTTAACGTCTTTATTCATATGCACGAGGAAAGCAGCTGTATTAGTAGAAGCTGAAGGCCTCTGGTTGCTTCCTGAATGTATTTATGACATAGGAGCTACACTGTGACGCACCTTACAAGATACTCCCATGTCTACAAACAGCACAGGGGAATGGCTTATACAGATTATTGCCTTCCAGACAGACAAATATCCATCTCTCAGAGGCCATTTTTAAACATGGGAAGAATGCGCAAACTCAATTCTGTGCTGTAAATGGGTAATGTGGGAAACCAATGTTGGCACCTGCTCATGGTAACTGTGTGCCCAGTGAGCCATCTTCCGTTATCTAGCAGTTTAAATCAGAATTAGTGTTCTGCACTTTAGAAGCTTGCCAGCTCAGGTCAGGAGAAACAGAAATGGGAGGCATCTCTAGGAGGCTACCAGCCTTGGTACCTATACACTTCCATCAGGATCCGAGGGAGCTCCAGGGGAGGGTGCAGTTTCCCTCTTTCTCCCCACTTGCAGGCTTCCCAAGTGCACCTGATCAGCTGCTGTGCGAGGCAAGATGCTGGACTGGATGGACCTTGGCCTATTCTGATCTACTCTGATTGTGACCCCAGCTAACTGGGCAAAGAGTGATCCCACCTTTTTAACGTGGTGATTCTCTTTATTGAGCAGGGGGAGAGTAACTGGCCCTAACCACCCCCAGCACAGCACCCCTCCAGTGACTGTTGCTGGTTTCTGCCTTATGTTTCTTTTCAGATTGTGAGCCCTTCGGGGACAGGGAGCCATCTTATTTATTATTTCTTTATGTAAACCACTTTGGAAACTTTTGTTGAAAAGCGGTATATAAACACTTGTTGTTGTTTCCTCATGTAAAGTAAAGTGTACTGTCAAGTCAATTTCGACTCCTGGTGCCCACAGCCCACAACCACAGCCCACTGTGGTTGTCTTCTGGTAGAATACAGGAGGGGTTTACCATTGCCTCCTCCTGCGCAATATGAGATGATGCCTTTCAGTATCTTCCTATATCGCTGCTGCCCGATATAGTACCAGCGGGGATTCGAACCAGCAACCTTCTGCTTGTTAGTCAAGCATTTCCCCGCTGCGCCATTAGGTGGCCATTTCCCCATGAGGGCAACTGAATTCTTAAACTAGAAATAAACTCCAATAATCCTAAACAGTTGGCTAAAAGTTAGCGGACCACTTCAAGAGTTACACTTTTGAACATATGAAATTGCCTTGTACTGAATCAGACCCTTTTGCATCTCTCTCAGGACGGTCTCCTCTGACTGTTGGGGGCACTCCAGGGTTTGGGGCAGGGCTTCAGTGAGCTGGGGCTAGCGGCAGCTCCTCTTCAACTGAAGCACTGCTGGCAAACTTGGGTTTCCTGCACTGTGCAATGTGTGAAATGGCTCTAAGGGAGGGATTCAGCACGGGACTATAAAACAGAGGAAAGGGAGGATGAGCGAGAACAGAAAATAAATAGGGTGTAATGAACTGAAAAGCAGATAACATGCAAGAGTTTCAAGCTGAAAACAGGCGAGGGATAGTTACACAAATGCCTGATTCATGGTAGAATCGTACTTTTGAAAACCCAGTGCATGTAATATCTATCTACATTGCAAGGCCTCCACTGCCTGGTAGCCGTCAAGTGTTTGTAGGTGTACTTTGGAGATGAACTGCCTTTTGTCCTGGCAGACACTGCAATGTAACACACCACAGTAAGTCTGCCAGCTGAACAAGGCCTCTTGCTATGCAAAATACAGTATTCTGCTTCAATCATTTATCTTTAACATGTAGTTTTTGTGTCTCTGCATGTATAGTCAGAGGCTAGAGAAACTGTATGTGAAGATTTAGTAGTTGTGTTGCAACCACAGGGTCACTGCGAGGAGATTTCTACCATGCAACTGATGAAAAATGTAGAGTAGTTGGGACAGGTAATAGTTGCTTCCATATATTGCAAGGACAGTGCAGGCAATCAGCTCTCAAACTGGTTGCATGCACCCCTTGGCAGCATTACAAGGAACTACTATGTGGCTCCCAGAAGCAGGTCAAAGGAACGCCCAAAAGAAAGAAAATTGGGGCAGTGGGGAGGGGGGGAGATGTAGGATGGAAAAATTCATCTCAGACCAGATGAGACTGAGAAACTCCTGGCCACTTATCATTCTAGAAAAATATATGTCTGATACCGGTATGTGAAATAAGACTAAAATAGCAAGACAGAAAAGCTGGATTTTCTTTGGCTGCAACAGAATGCAAATCCTACTCTGTACACTAGGCACAGGCAGACAGACTTTTCTCCTTTCTAGAACCCCGAGGTCCAATAACAGGAACCAGATGCAGAATAGTGTCTTCATTTAAACAGTAGGCTCAGGGTAGCGGACAAAATTAAAACACAGGGTACTGGAGCATATGCTCAGCTCACATATTTGTTTTTAGTAGCAGAACTGAGCTCACGGTCCTTTATCACAAAAAATCTACTCCTGGTTTCTTTTGAAGTTTTCTATTTTTTAGAAGGCCAATTTTGAAAAAGCTATTTAGTTGATGCTGTTCAACAATTGGGAGTCAAAATCTTGCTGATCCATTGTAAATCACCCAGAGGTCTACCACAGACACCGAAACATCTGGCCCACTCTTGCTATAAGGATGTGTGAAACGTTTCGGGTACAGAATGATCTGTACCCGAAACTGCCTGTTTCGGGTGATTCGTTGCTGAAACGAATCACCCTCCGGCCCTCCCAAAATGTTTTGGGGCCGAAACAAATCACCCCCGTTTTGGCACCGAATAATTTGTAATTTTGGCACTCCATTTTGTGATTGAAAAAGTTCTTCTTCCTCCTCCATTTTGAGTTCTGATGTCTACTTGAATTTCCCTCCTTTTGGCCTCCCATTGACTTCAATGCAAAAAGCTCTGATCTGACGTCTTCTTGAATTTCAGGTCCCACTCTTTTGGCCCTGGGACCAGTTTTTTTGATCCGAATTGATTCAGATTTGGATTAGGATTAATTCGGATCTGAATCAAATCTGGGGTAATTCAGATGGGTCAGATTCAGACCCAAAAACGATTTGGGGGTGTTTCGATTAGGATCTGAATCCAAACACCAAAAATCCGAATTGCGCGCACCCCTATAAGGGTGCTAAAGACATGGTACCTATTATTTTGTTCTCACATAAATCAGTTAATGTTCGTTTTGCTGCAACACTTTTAGAAAGAGAAAATAACTTTACATATTTCCTTTGGTCCTTATAAATATAGTATATTTGCATGTGCCAACTACACAACTGCAATTCCACACCCTCCTTAGAAAACTTGTTAGTAAAAAGGAATAGCCCAACAGTACAAAACATAAAACACATCCATTAGACTCTATGTAAGATCAACCAACCAAAAATAAGAAAATTCAAAAATTGTGAAAATCAAAGAAAAATACATACACTTGGTATGGGAATGACCTGCATCTGGTCACCCTGGGGGGAAAAGGAAAAAAAAGTTACTGTAAGAATATGGTCTTTCAAAAGAATAGAACAGAAAGGGAATTAAGTATCTGATTTATGGTAGTACTGAAACTATTCCAACAGAAACACAAAAAGGTGTTCAAGAAACTAGGCAAACAAAAAGAGGACTCTGCACTACAGCAACTAAGGTCAGTTAGCACAATAAAAGGATTTACATGATTTTAAAAGAATTGCAAGCTGGTAGATCCCTTGCTGGTAATTCCTATATTCACAGTGGGTATTGTCTGAAAGCAGCTTAATTTGTGTGTGGGGGGGTGGGACTGGTAAATGTATGTGATGCAAAGATCCTTAGCAATTGCAGTATAGAAAACTTTTTAAGAACAAAATGAGCTGACACAAATTAGCATCCAAAGCAATTGGTGGTCTTATATGCAACTTAGTCATATTTCCAATTGATAGAAATAGCCTGACTCACAAAAGTTCTGCGTCTCATCTGAACCAGCCCACTAAGCAACCACCACTTTTCTTAAGAACTTATAAATATAAGGCATTTCACACCACTGAAACACAAAACCACAAAGACACAAAATACCTACTGTACAGCCTTAACACAGTACTCAGCATGGGACACTCAAAATGCAGCTTTGCCACCTCCACTGGGTTTAAGGTGCTAAGCAAGAGTCCTTCTGATTGAACAGAACCAGTGCTTGATGGATATAAAATGGTGTCATTGTACTGTTGGATATGGGGACACTGGAGAACACGAGTCTTATCTATGGACCTTACAATGACAGATGGGTTTGTGTGTGTGTGTTTGAGCATTCCTGTGATAGCCTGTGACTTGGAAACACATCCCTCAGGTTCTGCTGTGTGCAGGGTTGGCCATGATTATTCAGGAATAAAGAAAAGACACTTCTCTTTCCATTGTCTTAAGGCTGAGCTTTGGTGAGCAGCGAGCGACTTCTTCGCTTTGCCATACAGTCTATTTTACTGCAATCTAAAACTCCCAAGTATGTTTAAGCAGTTACTATAACACCATTCAACTTTTCTCAGTACACTTCCAGTGGCATTGGTTTCAATGTTTTTAGGTACACAGACAGCTGGCTTATACAGAGCCAGACCACTGGTCCATTGAGCTCAGTATTGTCTAGACTGACTGGCAGCAGCTCTCCAGAGTTTGAGGCAGGGGTTTTTCCCACCCCTACCGGAAGGTATCAGGGATTGAACCTGTGAACTTCTGCCTGTGAAGTGGATACTCTTCCTCCAAACTGTGGTCCTCTTCTGAGGAGCTGAAGCTACTGCTATGAAGTCAGTATTTTATTTTGCCCACTTCAACCTTCTAGCCCTGCAATTTGTTTCACAGCTTTGATATTGCTATTTTTAAGGTTGTCCCGAAGACGCATAGCAACACATTGTTGTTATTTTACTCCCATTCCTGAATTATCAATATCTTGGAGCATAGTAATACCCCTGTGCGATGACCTAGGATCGTTACAATGAACCAACAAGGCCGTCTGCATCAATTCACCTCTTCATCTAACAAAGATAGGAATTAAGCAAGCAGAATGGCAAATTGTACCTTTCTGCTCCCTACCCGAGAGGGTTAATGGACAGGGGGAAAATCTGCAAGCTCCACTGCCATAAACTTGAGCTGTGAGGAAGTGATATAGCTACAACTGAACAAGGACAAATGTCTCCAGGCCCCCAAGAGAGATGGGGCTGACCAGCTGAGTGACAGTTTGCTCTTTGCCACCTGCCTCTCCAAAGAAGATGGGAGTGGGGAGGAGCCCATCTTCTCTTTTAGTTCCAGGGCCCAATCCAGCTTTGCTATGCCTGTGACAAGTTCTATTTAAGATATTGTCATCAGCCAGCAGATTGCCCCCACTTTATCATCTGCACTTGGGTCTACCACTCTCTGGGAAGGGCTAACCCCCACCCCTGGTTTTGCTTCTTTCCATACGTAACTAACAGAAGCCTGCAGGACTACTACCCTTCTGTCCTTCAGCCAACACAGCCAGGCTTCAGGCTTCTGTCTGCATCACAGTCAGACAGTGAAGGTGGGCATCATGGTCCAAAAGGGTACACAACCTAGTTCTGCATGTAGATTTCCTCATTAGAAGCTGCTGCCTTATAACCCTGAAACTGCTTGTTAAACTCAAAGCCTAAGCTAGGCTTGGGATTTGGCATGGGAGTAGTTGAGGTGTGTGTAGGGTTTGGGGCCCGGGGAAGAGAATCAGATGCATAGACAAATGTTTGTAGCCCAGCTTGGTAGATAGGCAATTGTTTGGATGCCTGTGGGAAGTAAAAGCAAGCATGGGCCCACTACTGAGACAAGAGTACAGATATCACCACGACCATGCTCAGCTAGCTAGAGAGAAGTCATCTATAACTTGACATCCTGTCATTGAGCTAGCTGTGAGTATGGGTGGTGGTTGGCAGCAGAAACCCACAAATACAAGGAGACCTCCCTGAAGTATCTCATAACATTCACACTCCCTTGTCTTCCAATTTTAAGGAAAGTCAGAGAGGAAGCTGCACTGCATGTGGGGAACCTCATCTTCTGATTTACTGCCTCAGCACGGCTCTGTGTTTCCAAGACGCAGCAGTGAGGTGCGGTCCTCCATGGCTTCCTCCATGACTTCCAGCTTGAAGGTTCCAACTGCTATGCAACAACTGTTGTCTATTGATCAATTACCAGCTCATCTCATGTAAGAGTTAAGAAATGCCACTTTGGATCTCTAACTACCTTTGTGCCACTCAAAAACTACCTTTGTGCCACCCCTTCAGCCAATATTTCAAGGAGGAACATTTAAGAAGTGGTCTACAACTCCTTTCATTTGAAGAAGGTAATCGTGGGAAGACAATTGATTTCATGGGTGAAGTATGAAGGACCCAATCCCATAATATTAAGGCCCAGTTCAGATGCCACAGTGCCCAGTAACGAAACTGAAGTCTGATAATCAAAAACACCCATGTGGTTGCATGTCCCCTCCCTTCTTCTCTTTCCCAGTTTGCTCTAATCACAGCATGCCACAATGTCTGAATAAGCCAAACTAAATTTAGCCCTAACCAGGAATTGCTTCCAAACGATGGTTCAAAGGGTTTGCAAGCCATGGTTTGGAGGCAATTCTTGGTTAAGGCTGCCTGATGTTATGGCAAACCATGATTAGACCAAATCAGGAAAATGAGAAGAAGGGATCTTTGAATCAATGAAGACACTGGTCTTCATACCACACATGGGTACTACGTCAGTCCAGTTACATTGCATGTGTGCAACTTGTGCACAAGAATGAGATCACTGAAAAGAATGGGCTTATTCTTGTGTAAATCACTTGCACAACTTAGGCACACATTACTGGACCAATGCACCCTTGTGTAGCATGCCAGCCACTATCTATAAATTATGTTTGCCATCCAGTAGGTAGAGAGATTATATTCTTCAACAACTTCAGTACCCTGTGCATAAACTGCAATTCTATTTTGAAGACAAAAGAGAACTGTTTGATCTAGTGGCTTGAATGTTTAGTGTTATTCCCTCCAAGAAACTATACTGATATACTCATAATTATGTATCAGCATTTTTAACACAGAGAGGGAGCACAGGCAGAACCAAGCACAATTTGTAAATTTTAGATCTGTTCACACAGCTCCAAAACCAAGTCAACCAGAACAAAAAAATAAATCAAGAGCAAAAGGATACAAACCTTCTGAAGTCCGCCATTCTCTTCCACCAGTGGAGGAAGGACATTGGTGCTGTTGGGAGATGGTGGCTCAACATTGTAGTCACGAAAGCAGCAGAATAAAGTGCTGAAGATGCTTCGACTCCTCTGCTTTTTCAAACTGAGATTACATTGGGACGCTGTAAGGGAAAACATTTAAAACTAAGCGTAAATATTTGCTGAACTTTGAGAGAGCAGTTATTCCACATAAAAATCAATATTGCTTTAAAACATCAGCACTGAAAACAAAGGCATTCCATTTGACAATTCACTCTATTTCTACGGAGCAAAGGATTTCTCTATACATAAAGCTTTTCTACTTGTGAAGTAGTGTACTGCTTTTAAATCAACTAGGAGGAGTTATGTTGCTGTTGCGTCTTCCCATGGAGGCTTCTGGTATTCACATTAAAGTACATGGTAATAACTACATGCAATGTACAGTAGTGCATTCCAGAGGGCCATACATAACTGGATTTCCTGAAGTTCATTCCTTTTGCTGCATAGATTCTTAGAGCCACTTCACATATTATGTACACAGAGGGTGACGTAGCCTAGGGGTTTCTTAAAATGATGGTAACAAAATCCAGGAATCACCAGCTCAGGGCGTCAACCAATATACAAGAACAGCTTGCACTCCTTTATAGCTAGCTCAGTAGAACTTTGCTTAGCTGACTCCCATGCCATATCACAAACTGCTTCCTACACTCAGATGAGCTTGCCACGTAGCACTGCTGTTTGAGGAAAACAAGTTTAAAACCTTCACAGGCTTGCAGAACCAATTTGCTGATTCTTTTGATCTTGGCTGTAATCCCAGTTGCTTACCCAGATCACACCATGGTCACATCTGGGATGTGAAATGAGCTCTTGGTTGTAGGCTTTTTGATGACCTTCAGAATGCATGTGTTGGTAATTAAAGTTTGTTTCTTTTAAACAGGACATGCAGAGGCACAAGTAACTCTTGCATTTTTAATGGCTACCAAAAAGGTGGTGTCCAAAGGAGGCCTCAGTAGCACATTCCCTTTCTCTTAAAAATTTCAACTACTTCTTTATACACACCGTTTCAAACAAGCTATTGCAGTGTGGCTGGATTCTCATTCCAGGAATAGTAACATACCGAATCGAGAATCACACAGGTCAGTGAATGACATGGTTACTTTCCAAACCAACACTGTTGAACTTTAGGGCAGTGTGGTGCTGATAGGGGAAGTAATTGAATGATCCATCTAGCCCACATGGTTCCTCAGGTTAGTGCTGTGGACACAGGAATATATCACATGGAAGTAGCAGAAGTTTGTCTGAACAACCTTTATACTGGTTTTAAAAGGAGCAGAGTGTGTGTGTGTGTGTGTGTGTGTGTGTGTGTGTGTGTAAGGCAAATTTCCTTCAATCATTTGTAAAGCAGCATACAGAATTTAAAATATAAAAAGGCATTAAAAGTCATATAGCCTGAAAACAATACAAAGATCAGAGCACATTATTTTATTTTTAAAAACTACTACTGCATTGTTAAATCGCATTTGTACTCCACTTTTCTTTTAGTGAGCTCAGGGTGCCCTGCCAGGATGCAAGTTACCCCACTTCATTTTCACGACAAATCTGTGAGGTCGGTTAAGCTGAGATACTCTGACGTCCAAAGTCAAACCATAAGATTCATGAATAAGGGTCTGATCCCTTATCTTTCTGGTCACAGTGGCTGTAAAAGGCCTCCATAAACTTAAAACATTTTAACCTGCTTATAGAAAGCAGATGAGCTAACCAGAAGGGCCTGTGGGGAGACACTTCTACTGGATAGGTGCCACTATGGAAGAGGCCCTGCCCTGCACCCACAGATAAAATGGTTTAAATCTTTTCTAGTATCTCCATGCATGTTGATCTATTGCACTAATCCGAGTTATCAATCTGAAGTGAAAAGTTATGGGCAAAAGTGATTCCAGATTCATTACTTTGGAATAAGAGATGCAATCTTATGTGTCACTTTCAAGTACACCAAACCATCTATCATTAAAATAACCCATGAAAATTGAATAAATACGGAAATAAATATCAGTGCTACTAAAGTAACTGATTGACCTATAGATATGAATATGCACACTGTCAAGTTGCCAGCTCACTAAGTGATTATGATCAGTTTTTCCATGAAGCAAATTACAGCTGTTTTCACAGTTTGCCTGGAAACTGTTTATTCTTCCCTTTTCTATATTAGAATAAAAGTGTGAGATGAAGTACTGGCCAGCTTGTGCTAAAACCATTAAAATAATGAGTCAGACAGGTCCTTGCATCAGGGAGGTGTGCTTTGAGGAATATTTACCGGAGTATTTTTCTGAACCTTCTGCCTTCAGCTTGTCTGAGTTGCAGAACCCTGTATCTAAACAGCATGTCCCAGAATCTTCTAGGGTACTATATGCAGCACCCTTGATTTCACATGGAGCATTGACCAAGCTTGGTACTATTCTGTGCAAATGTGTGTGCACAGTGGAACACACTCTCCTGCACACTATGATCAGCAGCAGGGCACAAGTTGTCTTTCAAGGAAGCTGATCTGCCATTCCAATATGTTTAGGTATGTATTTCCAAGAAAACTGCTTGGTTTACAAGATACAATATTATTTCTGCAATGGGGTGGAGCAAAGAAGGGGACCCAAGCACTACACTAGAGATGTGCAGAATGTTCTGCACTTGGAGTGATCCACCTCGAAATGAGCCGTTCCAAGTGTTCTGAGCTTGGAACAGAACCACTTTCAAATTAAGGGCTTGTTCCAAACTCGGGTCAGAATGGCCCGTTTTGACTCTCAGTGTTCTGGGTGCCATTTTGGATTCCAAAATGGTGCTCTTCTGGCCTCTGCACACGTGTGGCACCAATCTGCATGGTCAGCACCACCACACAAATGGCTGCCATAGTGCACAGAGGTCAGAAGAACGCTCTTTTGGAATCCAAAATGGTGCTCAGAATGGGGTCATTCCTTCAGAACAACTGGCTCAACTGGTAGTTCTGACAGAATGTTCCGAGGATTTAGCTTTCCATTCTTGGAACAGAATGCTAAGTCAGTTTCATGAACATCCCTACACCACACTATGACATATGGCCACTGCATGAACAAGACATGTTCTAATGTCTCATAGGAACATAAGCACAAATCTGAATGAGCAACCAAACAGTTATACTTTTGCTTCACTGAATCTACAAAATTAGCCCAGATATTCTCAACCTGTACTTTAAACTCAGGTCTGAGTGAATTGGCCCCAGGGTGTCAAATTTGACTAGAGATTACATTACAGAAAACTCTTGAGTGTTGATTTTCTGGAAGCTGGTTTTAGGATCTTGCTACTGCCTAGCACCCCTCAATTCAAGCATCTCAAATCATTAAGCACCTTCAACAGAGGAATGTTACAGCTAAAACAGAACTGTTGCACTGTGTTTCAGCACTGCTGTTTCTGTGCAAGGAGATGAGTAATTGACAGACAACACTGAACAGCACATGGACACTGCTAATGATGCCATTCTATATACAGCTGACTACAGAGAGCTCGTTCATTATTTTTTCCCCTTCTTCTACAAAAATGTCCTTAATACCTTCAATTTAATAAAAAGTACTAACCACAAATAGTTAAACACATCAAGGTTCCCACAAAGACAATTTGGCTTGTGCAGTTTGCACTGAAGAATCAGGTGTGGCCTCAAATGAACCTTGCTAGGTTTTATTTCAGCAGGAGAGCGGTTTTCATTGTGAGGAAGTTGGGCTTTTGAGTTACGCTTGTAAAACTAGGAGGGTTGTTGTCTACTTTCATCCAGACAGGATGTGAACAAATCAGTTCAGGCATCTGAATTTTGGGGCTGAAATAAAAGCAGTTTTTGAACAAAAGAAGTACCATTGTGAGTAACGGAAAGAGGATATTTTACTAAAATTCACACTAGGTCTTCAGTCTGAACAAAAATATTGTACATAGTGGCGAACATCCTTACAAAGTGGGCCCACTGAGGGACTGAGAGCCCTCATCCAACTCCCCCAGTCCCCCTGCATGCATACTGCTGTACCAGGTCCTTGGAGTTCAGAGCACTCCACAAGTGCTCTGTAAGATCAGAAATATGTCACTGAGGGCCAGCAACCTGTTTCCAATCTTACCGAGTGCTTCTGGAGCATGGCGGGGGGGGGGCACTCTGAACTCTTAAGGGCTCTGGTGCAACAGTATGCATTCAGGGGGACTGGGGAGTTGGATGAGCGCTGCCAGAACATCCCTGCAGTCCCTCATGGCACTCTTGCTTCATTAGGAACATAGGAAGCTGACTTATACCAAGTCAGATCACTGGTCCATTTAGCTCTGTGTTGTCTACACTGACTGGCCATGGTTCTTCAAGGTTTGAGCAGGAGCCTTTCCCAGCCCTACCTGGAGATGCTGGCAGGAACTGAACTGGGGACCTCCTGCATGCTAGGCAGATGCTCTACCACTGAGCTATAACAGTCCCATCCCAGGATGGCAGCCAGTGTTTGGACTCTAAATAAATGAGAGCAAGCAAGATTCCCGTGGATGGCTGGCTATGAAGGGTTTGTCCTTTCAGGGATTCACCTTCCCTAGAGTAGCAGATCACTGACAGGTAGGTGGACTAGGCCCAAGAATGATGGATCTTCTAGCCCGTACTATTAGTCACTAGTGCTGAAGAGCTTCATGTAGTCTTTCCCAGGACAAGTAAAGTGATACATGAGAATATACGCACATCCAACAAACAGCAGCACCCATGTTTTCCGCTGTTTCTTCTCCCTTCTGGAACTGGCATCCTTATAGGCAACAAGATTGTCATGTGTCAAGCATTTCACACTGTTCAGCTGTACTCAGCTCTAATTAAAGTGAAGAGACAGGCTGCTCACCCAGCATTATTTGCTCTTCAACAAGAACTAAGCACACTGGAGTTTTTGTGTGAGGGTGGCGGGGTGGGGGTGGGGGGGGGAGGAGATATTTAGGGATGATGTTTTAAGAAACGAGAAAGCAGTAGCGACAGTCCTGAATCAGTGCTCGGATGTGTTAGGCTGGATGAGGGTTTTCAGTGAACTGAAATTAAATCTAGACAGACAGTTTCTCCGGGTTAAGGGATCTACTGACTGAGGAGTGAGATATCAAGCCTCTTCTGGATGGGTTAACACTGCCCTTGAAATAGCAGGTCCGCAGCCTGGGAATGCTCCTGGACTCAGCTTTGCTCCTGGATGCCCAGCTGGGCAGAGGCTCCTTTGCCCAGCTTCGGCTGGTGTGCCAACTGCACTCATTCCTGGGGTAGGTGGACCTGGCTATGCTGATCCCTGCCCTTTTCACCTCTCATCTAGACCACTGCTGTGCACTCTATAGGAGGCTGCCCTCTGAAGACCCTTCAGAAATTACAGCTGGTATAGAATGTGAATGCAACAGTCCTGATGGGCGCCAGGCACTCTGATCACATTGCTACTGAATTAGCTGCACTGGTTACCAGGGTGGGGTTTTGATTCAGTCCAAGTGCTGACTACCACCATTAAAGCCCAGCTTAGGGCCAAGGATTTTTAAATGGTCTGCTTCCTATCCCAATGGTCATTGCCCTAGACAGACTTATGACCATGTCATACTTCTGTTCAGCCATACAGATTTTGAAAGATGCGAATATATACACTATAGGCATTATCTCTGACCTGTGCAACCCAGGATGTACGTGTTGACTGGATCTGGATATGACCTTCTGTTCTGTTTTTACCCACTCTGTGAATGTTACTTCTCCCAGAGACAGGTTTTTGATAGAAGTGGGTAGTCCTTTTCTGAGCCCTGTACTTCCTGAGAGTGGATATTTATTTATTCTAACAATGTATATTGATTGATTGATTGATTATACCACCTGACTCTGGAGGCTCCAGACAGTTCACAAAAACAAAAACAATTAAAAGATTGAAAAATCTAATATGTTCAAAAATTACAGCAATTTAAAAACAGCAATTAAATATCCCCCTGCCAAAAAAAAAAAAAATTCAAGGTGGCTTGTAATATTTTTTTTAGAACCATAGTACAAATATACAAACACTCTAATGCAGCAATAAAACCACAAGCACACCAAACTGCAGAAAAACAAATTCTAACAAGCAGAAACCATCTATAAAGTATGAGGGAAGGCCTGTTGGAAAAGGAAAGCTTTAAATTTCCACCTATAACTGGATAGGAAGTGGAGCAGTCTGAGTTTGGGGAAAGAGGTTCCAGAGGGCCAGGACCAAAGGAAGCCTTACTCACAGTGTGTCACACCTGCCAAGCTACAGATGGTGACCAGACACATTAGAGTCTCTCTCTCTCTCTCTCTGAAGGATCTTATGGGCTGGTCAGACAAACCTTTGAGAAATGCCAAACATCTTAGGGGGTTAAATAGGAGTAAGGTTTTCATGGCACACCAGCATCTAGGCCATATTGAACCATACACCAGCTATTTCAAGCAAGCAACTAAGATTCCATGCAATTTACACATAAAGCAGGTTCCAACTGTTATGGTCTTGAAGACTGCAAGCCTGACTTAATACACACAGACAGACACACCCAAAGCCTGGGAAGCTACAGTTTAAAGTCTTGCACTGTCCAACAGCAACCACACATCCTGCATTCAACAATTTGCCTTGAGGCCAATCAAATTCAAGGTTGATTTCTCCAATGATGTTCAAGCAAATATTTTTAGTTACTATCCAATCTTCTATAAGTCATATTTTTTGGTTCAAATCCAAGTTACTTTTGTGTAGTACTAAATCATCATCATGTTGAGGCCACAGTTTAGTAGCCATTATGGAGCCAGAGAGGATGATAAACCATAGCTGTGCAAAAGGTGATGCAGCAGGAGAGAAAAGCAAGCCCTACCTTGCACAGTGGCCCATTGTTTAAATGCAGTCAACAAGACAAATGCTCCACTGGGATTTGCAATTCTGGGCCAGCCACGCTACTCTTGTTTGGTCTGTATTAGTACACAGATTTCTTGATCTTTGTGCTGGCCAAGTTCAGTGCTACTCATATTTTATAGCAGTGCAAAGTCAGACATCAGCTTCACTTATGGGTAAGCTTTTGCATTACATTTCTTGAGAGTGTCTGTGAACTAGCCTTGCAATTTGCTGCATGCCTCAAGCATATGGGATGAGTCTTTTCTTACACACATGACCTGCAGTTACTACTCCAGCCACACGGAAAGCATGGCGCATGGTGTCCGATTCCTGCCCGCCTATCCCTAAGGCCACAAGCTTCGGATTCCTGGTACATGACAGCAGCAGTTAAGAGTCCCCAGCAGGACTGCGGGAGGAAGAGGGGGGGAGCTAATGTCATGTTTCTTACTGCTGTGGTCTCACTCAAACCTAAGAAAAAATTTAAGTGCACAGGAGTTAATATTTTTCTAGAAGGAATCTACCAACCAGCATGAAGGGAGGAAAAGCTTAGTCTATGAAAATTATATACACACACACACAATTCCGAGAAAGCAAAGTATTTCAAGAATTCACAGTATTTGGACTCCAAGCCGATGGTTCCAAATGATTATGTGAAGTACTAATTAAGCAACAGATGGGAGCCTTGCTGCTTTGCAGATAAGATTTTGCTACCATTCCACAAGATGTGCCCTGCACTGACTCAGACCTCCTCCTGGAGACACGCTCCAGTCTAAATAGCAATATGACTTTTAAAGCCAATATAGCCTCATGCAGAAGCAATATTCTTCCCAAATACACAATATTTTAAACATAATCTGCTAGTGTAGAGAGGCTCTCCCAGTACCCACGGAAGACAGACCCCGGATTCTAGTATGTGGGTTAAAATAAAACCACACACAAACACACACACGAAAGAATATTTCAATAGTAATCCATGTTAAGGGAGAAGAAGCACATAGCCAAGTATGTTCCGCATAGATGAGCAAGGGCAGGCCACTGCACGTCCCAATGACAAACTGGCTTGTCCAACTACCTCTAAATTCCTATCCTCTAAACGTAATCTTAAAATGACAGAACATGCAGAGGACATCATAAAAGCAACAATGACAAGTTGGATATAAAAACAAAAGCCAGTGCATAATGTCAGCAGTAGCCTCACAGTGGTAAGGAATGCATACACACCAACGGACAACATGGAAAATTGCAGAAGTAAATAACCTGTGTAGTACACTGGAGACATTCAATGTATAATCAGAGCAATCATTACAACAGGCCTATAAAGTCAGCCAATATTGCCCTCATATTGCAGACGGCAGAGAGCGCAGTAGTTTGCTGACTGAGCCAAACTACTGAGCTCATGTGAGATTAGACATGAACTAGAGGCTTGTCTCACAGTTCACTCGCTGAGTCACTAGGCTACAACAGTGTATGGAACCCGGAGTCAGTCCTCCGTGCTACACCTACAAAATAGACACACACACCCCGGAATTTAGCTAAAACAGCCCTCTTCATCCAGTAGAAACTACAGATGGAGGGGCACTTCCAGGACCAAGAAAAATGCTAGTTTGGGGCTGTCAGCAAGGTGCAACTGGCTGCAGCCCTTTCCAGGGATTTACTTCAGAATATCCTGGCCATTTGATTCCATACACACAATGCTCTAGGAGGCATAAAGGCAGGCACAGGAACTCCCTTGGAGAACTGAAAATACAATCCAGATCTTTGAGATTCCAGAACAGGCTGAGTTTCCAGCACTTTGAGAGAAGATGGTGATGGTGATGATAGAAGTTTCATCTAAGGAGAAGGAACATAGGAAGCTGCCATATACCGAGTCAGGCCATTGGTCTATCTAGTTCGGTATTGTCTTCACAGACTGGCAGTGGCTCCTACAAGGTTGCAGGCAGGAATCTCTCTCAGCCCTATCTTGGAGATGCTGCCAGGGAGGGAACTTGAAACCTTCCGCTCTTCCCAGAACGGCTCCATCCCCTGAGGGGAATATCTTCCAGTGCTCACACTTCTAGTCTCCCATTCATATGCAACCAAGGCAGACCCTGCTTAGCTAAGGGGACATGTCATGCTTGCTGCCACAAGACCAGCTCTCCTCTCCAAGGAAAAAGAAACTGGATCCCCTCACAGCCAAAAGGAGCAAGAGAATTCGAGTTTACCTGGAAACTCAGGCCTCTTAACTGTGGTGATTCAGTAGTAAGCAGAAAACACTCACCACTTGCCTAGACACATTCGAGCTGCATTCCAGAAACACATCTACCTGTAGGGGTGTGCACAAACCGGTTCAAGGCAAAATGGGTCAGTTTGATTGTGAAACGACCTGGAGGCGGTTTGGTCCGCAATCAAACTGAACTTACTGCACCCTCACCCTTCCTTCCTTCCGAAATTGGAAGGCCTGACCAAATGAGGAGAACAGAAAGGAACACAAACTCTGGCAAAAGAAATGCAATGTGACAATAAAGGAGGCAAAAAGAGAGTGTGAGGAACATTTAGCTAAAAGAATTTGTGTCTGTCTTCACAGCAGAGGATACCGAACATGAACCCTAACCCTGAACCAGGCTTTTCAGGGATGGAGGCTAAAGAACTGAGTCAGAAGTGACAAGAGATGATGTTCTAAACTGGAAAAACTGAAAACTAGCAAATCGCCAGGGCCGGATGGCATCCATCCAAGTGTTCTCAAAGAACTCAAATGTGAAATTGCCAACCTCCGTGCTAAAATATATAACTTATCCCTGCAATCGAGCTCTGTACCGGAGAACTGGAAAGTAGCCAATGTAACACCGATTTTCAAAAAAGAATCAAGGGGTGATCCAGGAAATTACAGGCCGGTTAGCTTAACATCCGTTCCAGACAAATTGATGGAAAGCATCCTCAAGGATAAAATTGTAAAGCACATAGAAGAACAGGCCCTACTGGGAGAGAACCAGCATGGCTTCCGCAAAGGTAAATCTTGCCTCACAAAACTTTTGGAGTTCTTTGAAAGTGTCAACAAGTGTGTGGATCAAGGTGATCCAGTTGACATATTATGCCTGGACTTCCAAAAAGCTTTAGACAAAGTTCATCATCAAAGACTCCCGGGAAAACTTAGCAGTCAGGGGATAAGGGGACAAGTACATGTGTGGATTGCTAACTGGTTGAAAGACAGGAAACAGATGGTAGGGATAAATGGAGAGTTTTCAAAATGGAGGGAAGTAAGAAGTGGGGTCCCCCAGGGATCTGTACTGGGACCGGTGCTTTTTAATTTATTCATAAATGATCTAGAAGCAGGGGTAAGCAGCGATGTGGCCAAATTTGCAGGTGATACCAAACTCTTCTGGGTAGTGAAATCCAAAATGGATTGTGAGGAGCTCCAAAAGGATCTCTCCAAACTGGGTGAGTGAGAGATGAAATAGCAAATGCGGTTCAGTGTTGGCAAGTGTAAAGTGATGCACATTGGGAAGAAAACCCCCAAATTCATATATACGCTGATGGGACCTGAGCTGTTGGTGACTGACCAGGAGAGGGATCTTGGGGTCATGGTGGACAGCTCGTTGAAAGTGTCAGCTCAATGTGCAGCAGCTGTGAAAAAGGCCAATTCCATGCTAGGGATAATTAGGAAGGGGGTTGAAAATGAAACTGCTAATATTATAATGCCCTTATACAAAACTATGGTGCGACCACACCTGGAGTACTGCGTACAATTCTGGTCACCACATCTAAAAAAGGACATTGTTGAACTGGAAAAGGTGCAGAAGAGGGCAACCAAGATGATCGGGGCCTAGAGCACCTTTCTTATGAGGCAAGGCTACAACACCTGGGGCTATTTAGTTTAAGACAACTGCGGGGAGACATGATAGAGGTCTATAAAATCATGCATGGTGTGGAGAAAGTGGATAGAGAGACATTCATCTCCCTCTCACATAACACTAGAACCAGGGGTCACTCCATGTAATTGATTGCCAGTAGGTCTAGGACCAACAAACGGAAGCATTTTTTCACACAATGCATAATCAATTTGTGGAATTCCTTGCCACAAGATCTGGTGACAGCCAACAACCTGGATGGCTTTAAGAGGAGTATGGATATCTTTACGGAGGAGGGGTCTATCAATGGCTACTAGTCGGAGGGCTACAGGCCACCTCCAGCTTCAAAGGCAGGATGCCTCTGAGTACCAGTTGCAGGGGAGTAACAGCAGGAGAGAGGGCATGCCCTCAACTCCTGCCTGTGGCTTCCAGTGGCATCTGGTGGGCCACTGTGTGAAACAGGATGCTGGACTAGATGGGCCTCCTTGGGCCTGATACAGCAAGACTGTTCTTACGTTCTTACTGGTCCTTAAGGCTTCTAAAGGCCCTTACCAGTCTGAGGGTAGCCTCACCAGATTCCCCTTTGCAAGCATAGCCTCCTAGAACCATCAAATTGGTTGAACCAAACCAGGTCACAGACTGGCGGTTTGATTCAAATTCAGCTTGAATTTGAACCGAACTGCCCTAAATAGTTCCATGCACACCCCTATCTACTTGTGCATTTTTTATGATCCACTTCACAGCAAGTTTAATTGTTGATTTATTTCCTATAAACTGATGCCCATCTAAGCTGCAATTTATAATGGGAGTGTCATATGCTGAAGGGTTACTTCAGTTTAATAAGTATATTCCTCTCCACAGCACACTGCTGTTCGGGGCAGCTTACAATAAAAGAGTAAAAACATAATGTGCACAACGAAATTAGGCGCATAGCTATAATTAAACAAGCGAGCACAAATGTCCCTGGGCCCCTGAAGGAGGGGGCCCCACCAGCTGGGTAAGAAGCTGCTCTTCACTGTTGATGTAATATGAATCTGTAAGATGGCCGTAGTATATGTTTAAAGAGTGTTTGTGCCAGGGAAATGCATGCACACAAGAGAGTGTGCGTGAGAGTGTGGGGTGGAGTCAGCATGTGTGAGGCATGTGTGATATTTTCATTGAAGAGATAGGGTGTGCTGACAATGTTTTCTTCTTCACCATGTGCATGTACAAGAACCATGTGTTCTCGTACCATGTACAAGTGTAACACCTTGTAGCAGGTTAAACAAGGGAGACTACAAGCACAAAGACTTTAACAGTGCAACAATTATTAGCCAGACCATCCCCCCCGCGTCTGACGTCAGACACGGGGGGCAGGGTCAGCGGGGCTGCCACCATGGCCGCACACAGGCCACCGGCGGTCAGGCTCCGCCACTGGCCATGGCTCTCTGGCACCTTGGATTTCTCAGGCCCTGCTTTAGGCATCTTCCCTCCTCAGAGAGGCTCCTGCTCTTATCAGCTTTGTACAGGAGCAAGCGGTCATCAAAAGATTTTGTTGCCACTAACAGCAGCATTTGTGGAACCCTGTCGTCATGGTTTTATTCTGCTGGATATAGATCCGATTTTGACCATATGGTGGTGGGGTTTTGTGCCACATGGAGTCATCCTTAGAACTCAGGTTTGTTGCTCCCCAGCAGGTTCCCAGCCTTTTAAAGAAAAGTCCTTCCTTCTAGTAAAGGGAGTTTTCCATCAATCTAGACATTACTAATTACAGAAAGTATGCATTACCCTTGTATTGCTTACTCACCCACAAGCCCTTTCCTAACACCCTTTAGAACTTCCCCAATAACACTTCCATTATGCTACAAGAGCAGCTGTTCACAGGGATGCTGCTGTAAATTAACTCCAAAATCACTGCTCAGCAAATAACTCAGGGGTTCATTGCTGTGCAGTGACCTCATAGCTAGCACACTTCCCAGGCAGCACGAATAGCTGCTGAGCAGTAGCCAGGGTAATGAGGTGCGAATGGTGCAGTTTGCAGAGCAGCTCAGCCAGTATTTCTAGAGCTCTGGCCCAAGAGTTCAATTAGAAACAAATAAGGGGCAATTCTGGAAACTGCTTCTCCCTGTTGCGAAGGAATACTGGGTTCCTGCCTGTAAATCCTTCTTAGAAAAAGAGATGTGGCTTCTGCATCCCGACCCCATATTTCCACAGGATGGTTGCAACACATCACACCAGAATCAGCCTGCAGGAAACCACTAAGTGGTGACGCCTCTGTGCTCCAACTCCTTGAGGATGGATTCCTCATGTTAGGCGGTCAAAGTTTCTACATTTGTTCTTGCATTTTGCCACACTCAATTTAACCAACAATCCCACCAACTCCAGATAGATAGATAGATAGATAGATAGATATAACCAGTGCCTTCCTTTTCAAAACAAAATGCCCAAGGTTGCTCACATGAACATTTTATAAAATGAAACAGAGGAGAGGAGGCTGGTAACAAAATCACTGGGAAGAGCAGGAAACAGGAAAAGTAGACACAGCACAGCAATCCATCATATGGACCAAGAGTCTGTAGGAATAAGTCAGTCTAAGCAGGAGGTGAATACCATGCAGGACCAGGGTAGAGGAATCTCTCAGCTCCACAGCCTGCGCACAGCAACAGAGAAGGCCCTTCATGATGTCCCTGTCAGCTGCAGCTGTGATAGCGACAAGACACACAGAAAGTCTCTGGCAGCAGATCTCAGTGGATGGGCAGCTTCACGTGCAAGGATGTGATATTAAGAAGATAAATAGCACTTACATTTATATACCGCTCTATAGCTGGAAGCTCTCTAAGCGGTTTACAATGATTTAGCATATTGCCCCCCAACATTCTGGGTACTCATTTTACCGACCTCGGAAGGATGGAAGGCTGAGTCAACCTTGAGCCCCTTAGTGATGGTGGGGGGGATATCATAGCAGTTCTCAAATATCTGAAGGGCTGTCACATAGGAGTGGATTTGTCCTCTGTTGCTCCTGAGTGCAGGACTAGACCCAACAGGCTGAAATTATATTACAAGCAAGCAGGTTCCGTAGAGACATTAGGAAGAATTTCCTAGTTTTCCAACTCTAAGAGATGTTTGACAGTGCAACAGTCTGCCACCCACAATGATGAGCTCCCCTTCACTAGAGGTTTTCAGTCAGAGGCTGGACAGTCAGCAGTTTGTTTATTTAAAGTATTTATACCCCATCTTCTAGTCCACTACTGCTCGGAGCGGCTCACAGCATCAACAACATAAATACAATGTGAAACAAAACCTTAATAAAGTTAAACGAGTTAAAAGAACAAACTAAAACCATATTTAAAATTATAATTTTTTAAAGGTTCAAATTAAAATTGAATAAATAGCTAAAAACTGAGAACTATAAAAGCTAAAGAACCTACTAGATATAAGCAGCAGACAGAACATTAAAAAGCTTCTTGGTAGCTTGTGGTAGCAAGCATGACTTGTCCCCTTAGCTAAGCAGGGTCCACCCTGGTTGCATATGAAAGGGAGACTAGAAGTGTGAGCACTGTAAGGTATTCCCCTCAGGGGATGGAGCCACTCTGAGAAGAGCATCTAGGTTCACCGTTTCCCTCCCTGGCATCTCCAAGATAGGACAGAGAGATTCCTGCTTGCAACCTTGGAAAAGCCACTGCCAGTTTGTGTAGACAATACTGAGCTAGATGGACCAATGGTCTGACTCAGATAATGGCAGCTTCCTATGTTCATAACAACTGGTCTTGTCATACTTCCCTTCAGTTATGGACACACAACTCTTGGCTTCAAACTTGCATGAAAGGTCTACAGTCCCTCTCTATGGCAGCTTCCTCTGCTCCTATGTTCTTTTAAAAGTTTTTAATTGTGTGTTTTGTTTTGTTTTTACCGCTGAGGGAGGGAGCATGGCAAAGCTCTTGGGAAGGGTGTTCCAAAGCCGAGGTGCCACTCGAAAAGCCCTGTCTCTAGTCCCCACCAAGGGGATCTCTTTTAGTGGTGGGGCCATGAGCAAGGCCCAAGATGCCGAATGGGGCCCCTAGCAGATTCATATGGGCAAATGAGGTCAGACAGGTACCCTGGCCCCAAGCCAGGAGCTTTAAAGGTCAAGACCAGCATCTTGAATCTAACCCAGAACAGACTGGTAACCAATGAAGCTGCCACAGGATGGGTGACACACTCATGAAGTGACCTGCGCCCAAGAGCATTCTTGCAGCAGCGTACTGGACCAGACAAAGCTTCCAGAGAGTCCTACATGGGGCAGCCCCATGTAGAGTGCATTGTAGTAGTCCAATCTGGACATTCCCAAAGCATGAGTGACTGAGGTCAGGTCCGACTTCTCCAAGTTAGGGTCGCAGCTGGCATACCAGCTGTAGCTGGTAAAAGGCACCTCTGCACACCGCTGCCACCTGCACCTCCAAGGAAAGTGTCAGGTCCAGAAACACCCCCAAGCTGTGGACTTTGTCTTTCAGAGGGAGTGTGGCCCCTCAACCCAGAGAGAGCACTTGTCTTTTATCTGGATTAAGTTTCAGCTTGTTTGCCACCATCCAATCTAGAACAGCCTCCAAACCCTGGTTCATAGCATCCACTGCCTCCCTGGTGTCTGCTGACTTCAAAAGGTAGGTAAATCTGGGTGTCATTCACACCCAGCGATGACCTCTACCAGGTTAAACAAAATAGATTCCTGTGGCACCCCATAGGTCAAGGGGTGGAGCAGGTATCCCCCATCACCACCTTCTAAGTATGACCCTCCAGGTAGGAGTGGAGCCACTGTATAATAATCGTGCCCCCAAATCCCAACCTGGAGAAACGACGCAGAATGACACCATGGCTGATGTTATCAAAAACCACTGAGAGGTCCAGGAGAATCAGTTTCACACTCCCTCTATCTCCCAGCATAGGCCATCCAACCAGGGTGACCAGAGCAGTTTCCATCCTGCATCCAAGCCAGAAGCCAGACAAGAAAGGGTCTAAGTAATCAGATTCCAGTTTCCTGCACCAAGGGGGTGGGGTAGGGTGGAAGACTAAGAGACCTCCAAGGTTCCTTTTATTGGAGTTAATTGCACAGTTTCTGTTAGGGGTGTGTATGGAACAGGTTTCCACAGTTCGGTCCAGATTTGCACTGGGCTGTGGTCCATGAACTGGTTTGGTCAAGCCGACTGGGTGGTTCGAGGGAACAATGCTTGTAAAGGAGAATCTGGTGAGGATTCCCCTTTATGATCAAAGGGGAAGCCTTCACAAAAGGCTCCTAAAGGGCATCTTTCTGAAGTTGGCGCTTCTCCTGAGCTAAGGTCAAGCTCAGTGTGCACCATCTAGATTAAGACACTTTAATTTAAAATTATTTCACACTTTCAACTCTACAATTCCATGTATTCTGATCCCAAGCCATGCAAGGCTTTAAAGGCAATGACCAGCACTTTGAATTGAGTCTGGAAAAGGAGCAGAAGCCAGAGAAGCTGCTGTAAGAGAGGAGCCACATGCCCCAAAAGAAAGAAAAACCTGCTGCAGTCAGCATTTTAGCAGCTGTGCACTATCTGGAGTTTGAACGTTTTTCAAAGGCAGCCCAAAGTACAGTGCATTGTAGTTATAAAATGAAATTAAAAAATAAATAAATCTGGTACTGAACAGTTGACCAACAGAGGTACTTCCACACACTGTTTTCATGAAGGAGGCTATGGTTAAGCAATTGATAATACTTAACGGGCTCCTCCTACCCTCTGATTTTACCATGTACATTTCATCTCTGAATAATCAGTTTACAAATTAATACTTTACCACTAACTAAAATAGCATTCCTCCAGCTTTCCAACTTTAAAATGAGACATTTATAGATGTTCATTAATGTTTCTTGCATCAAACTGAAATTCATTCCACTTTTTCATGGTCTCTCAAAATATCCTCTGGGGCAGTAACATAAAACCAAGATGGAGAATATAAACAAGAGGAATCCTTTAAAAACAAACAAGTTGGAGCTTCAAGGGAGTTGCAAAATTCATTAGCTGCATGAATATTGCACGTTTGTGGAACACAGTACAAGTAGCATGCAAGTCTTTGTCTGAAGGTCGGATGAGAGATTACAGTGAAAAAAAGAATGTCCTTGTTATCTCTTTTTACACACCTATATATGCAAAACTCAAGCATATGCAGGTGCTTTTTATCAGTTTCAGCTGATATGCCAGCTGCGTCCGTTTCTTGAGATAAATGATCTCAGAACAGTGATATATCTTACTGGTCACCTCCAGACTTGACTACTGCAATGCACTCTATGTGGGGCTGCCTTTGTACATAGTCTGGAAACAGCAGTTTGCCCAGAATGCGGCAGCCAGGTTGATCTCTGGGTCCTCTCGGAGAGACCATATCACTCCTATCTTAAAAGATCTACACTGGCTGCTGGTAAGTTTCCGGGCAAAGTACAAGGTTTTTGTTATAACCTATAAAGCCCTAAACAACTTGGGCCCTGGGTATTTAAGAGAACGTCTTCTCTGCTATGAACCACACCGCCCATTGAGATAATCTGGAGAGATTTGTCTGCAGTTGCCACCAGCTCGTCTGGTGGCTACTCGGGGATGGGCCTTCTCCATTGCTGCCCTGAAGCTTTGGAACACACTTCCTGCTGAAATAAGAGCCACCCCAACTCTTACAACTTTTTAAAAGGCCGTCAAATCGCATTTGTTCACCCAGGCTTTTAATTAGATATTATTTTAATTGTGTTTTAATAGTTTTAATGTTTTAAATTTTAATTTTTGAAATGTTTTAATCTTTTCATTGGTTGTTTTTATTGTTTTGTTGTAAACCGCCCAGAGAACTTGTGTTTTGGACAGAATAAAAATTGTGTTAAATAAGTAAATAAATATGGGGAGAGAGGGTACACTTCACTCTGGCCTGGAGGTCTAGAGAACTCCAGTCTGGGCTGTAAGCCTATTACTCAAGGAAAAAATGAGGTAGATTGTAGATTATGCTTATGAGTGTTTTTGCAAACTTATTGCCCTCAATTTGCATGGAGTGTACAGCTCTTGTAAGACATGCTAGAGGCAAATAACAGTGAGCTTATCTAGATCCTGCTGTAGCACACACTTGACAGGAAATGCTGTAGTTCTTTAGAGAGTGTGTCAAGAAGGGTGGCACACTATCTCACAAACTACAAGTTCTAGAGTTCCTTGGTTTGTTGGCACTTCCTATGCAAGAGGAGCCAACAGAGTGTAGCATCTTAGAAGGGATACTGAAATCCCAGGAACAGTAGGAGCCAGTGCCTCTGATAGGATTTACAATACATGCAAGTCAATTGGTTAGGTCTCTAATCTCTACGGAACATAGAAGAACCGACACTACATCCCAGGCAAAAGGAACAAAGTCTAAAGGGCACCTATCACTTGTGCATAATAGCCATACATATCATGTCTGGCTATAAATATAAGGAAGGCAGTCAGAAATGTAAGGAGCTTAGACAAAGGGACCTAAAGCACCACCAATAAATCCCTTCTTTTCTTTTATTCAAAACAGATAAGGCCTTTGAGAATGGGGCTCATGTTACAAATGCTAACTGAGGCACCTTTTTAGTGGTCATTGAACCGGGGGAGAGCAACTGGCCCTATCCATCCCCAGCACAGCATCCCTTCAGTGGCTGTTGCTGGTGTCTGTCTTATATTTCTTTTTTAGATTGTGAGCTCTTTGGGGACAGGGGGTCACTTTATATCTATGTAAACTGCTTCGGGAACTTTGGTTGAAAAGCGGTATATAAATATTCATTGTATTGGTATTCGTATTTCTACCAAGCTCAGGAACTGTGTAAATATATAGAATAGTTATAAAAACTATCTGGCTTTTTTAACCCCCTTGCCTTGATCCAGCTGCATATAAGTAGGCTTCCATCCACTTACCCCTTGCTGAATCTACAACTAAAGACAAAGATGCACATTCAAATGTAGTTGCTCTCTATTCATGCCACATTACTTTCAATAGAACGCACGTTTTAAGTACCACCATCAACCTTCTGGCACAACTAGTCACATACAAATATCTTTTTATGCATTGCTATAGCTGAGCCCAAGAACACTGAATCTAGTTAACATTATGGTTTTTACATGGAGTATTAATTGAGCAGGCAATGGAGAACCAGTTTCCCCCCTAGTCATTCAATACTTTACTCCAGTAACATCACTTTCAAACCACTTTAGCACTGAGCAAGACATAGTTCTAATCTAAGCAACCATCAGTCTCCCTTTTTAATCAGAATTAAAGCACGACAGTCTTTTCAGCTTTATACCCATATATGTACGCCATAGGAAAGTGCAATGAACATGAATTCATTGTTGCAGGGCATTAACACTGACTCAGAAAGCCTAATACGATGATATCTGTCACCCAGATCATTTTTTTCTGTTTCCCCTTTTCTGTCAAATAGTTCACGAATTATGTAATATATTCCCAAGGCTAACTGGAAGCAACTGAGAGCACCTAAATTCAACATGTGCTTCCTGTTTCCCATTCAATACTTTTTTTTTAAAAAAAAGTAATACATTCCACATATTGTTCGCACTATAGCCCTGGACAAGATTTTAATTAAAAGAGTTTTTACTTGATCCAGAATGTATTTCAGTTTGAGGAGGGTGTATGTACATGGTCTCAACTATGGCCAGTGCAAAAATTATTAAGACACGCCTTGTAAAAGCGATAATGGAGTTGCTGACTCCAAGAATCGATCATGCAGTAGCACTTTTGAAATGTGCATGCACATCGGGTGCATGTACAAGCTTCAAGGGCAAGAAAGTTTTGGATCTTGGACAAATGTTTACCCTGCACAACTCCCCCTTTGGCTGCCATGGAGACCAGAACCATGACAGAACACTGCCTTTTAAGAACCACTTCCCAAGAGTAAGCTTACACGGTCCAAACCAGGAAAGAATCAGTGTGTTGCTTTGGATAAGGGTCCATCGTTGTCATCGTCAACATCCTTCTGGAATCAACATACTTCTAAGCAAGCTACAGGAGGAATTGCTTGATGTTTTAGGTGCACCTGTCCTTGCCAACCTGCATCCTGTAGTGAGCATGAGCACAGATCAGTGAAAACAAAATAAAACTGTTATACAAGCATATGAAGCCAACCTATACTAAAGCCAGACTATTGGTCCACCTAGTTCAGTAGTGTCTATACCGAATGGCATTAACAGCTCTCGTGGGTCTCAGGAAGAGGTCTTTCCCAGCAATACTCAGAGATGCCAAAGACTGATCCCTTCCTCAACAGCAAAATGCATTAGCCATTGCAAGAATCTTTTTGCATTAGGGATGTTCACCTGCATTTCCAAAGTGTGGGACTCCACAGAGGTAAACTCCAGAGGAAAACTGTTAAATATGGTCCCCTCAGAAGATATACACTGTAACGTATTCCACTTTGGCCTATTAGCACTTACGACTTAAGTTGCTTTTCTGAGCAAAGCCGACAACTACATCCGAGACAGCAAAATCTGCTTAGCCTCTCATCTTCCACACTGGACCAAATGAGCCTATACTAACATGGGACACTGAATCCGAATGCTGGGCATAGTAATACACATGACAACCAGTCCTCCCTCTTCTGGATTGTTCTATATTCTGGACACAGTGCATCTCCCCTTACTTACTAGAATACATGTCATTCCGGGTGCCTCTTCATAGCAAGCAAACTTCCACGAAGAATGGCACCAAATGAAGTTGGAGTACATTTGCTAGCTTATTTCTCAAAATGGCAATGCTGTTTTGTTTTTTGTTCAACATAACAGGCGGAATTCTTTTCCTCAGCAGAAAAGGATGTTTGGATTCTGTGGCTGCATCTGCTGTTGAACTCTGTGCAGCTCGTCTCTTTTTACTAGAAGAAAGGTTTGTTTGTTGGCCCCTCTCTCAGGGCGGGAAAGGAATGTAATGCATGCACAGACTCTGCAGTATTTCCTGTTACACTCCTGCTCCAAACCAATGTACTGGGGGAAAATCCAGGCAGGACAACCAAATCCTTGATCCAAAAATGAAGGAATGGTGCTCAACTTTTTTTAAACACAGTGAATTAGTAGTAAACACATTAGTATTTTACCCCATTGAATTAGTAGTAAATTATCTACATTAGTAGAAAAATTATCTACACCAATTAGTAGTAAATACAGAAGGGATTGCCTACTTTTTTCAAGACTACAAAAATTCACATACACACGGAGCATCACAAATGAACCTCAGAATGCCTTGTCAGTATACATAATGCTAATGAGTTGAAATTCAATGAGTTGAAAGTAGCAGCTGTAAACATAGAAATCCCTTTTCTTTTTGAACAACAGTTTTGCCAACTGGTGCTGTTGAACACAATGCAACAACACACTACAATCTCCCTCATTTGTCTGGAACAACAAATGTGTTTAGGGTCACCAACTTGGCATATTCTGCATCAGTGAGGCAAGATGAAACTGAAACTGAGGAACTGGTTATTGAATCTGCCTTCAAGCCAGTGCACTGCACAAGAGCTCTTGCCAATCAATCAATCAAATTAAAAAGGCCCAAGTTTCCTTTCAAGTTTATTTTTCTATAAAATTTTCCTCATTTCCCTCACAAAGCTGTGCTCAAATCTCCTGGGAGCAAAGGAAACTTCCCTATCTGCCAGAGTGACACCATGTTATAAATTACATTACATCAATACAGAGGCCAATGCGTTCTAGATGGTATATCATTCCAATGAAATTTACTGTTCTCTAATGAGATTTTGTTTATCAGGAAATAGAGACAACTTCATCCACAGCGCTGGTATATTACAAACACATGAACTAATCCACACAAATTAAAAGTGGGTAGCAACCCTAAGTACATCAAGTGCACTACTATTTGCACAGCATATTCCCTACATCAGAGTTCTTCAAACTTGCTACCCTCAAGGATTCCCCCCACAACCCAGTTGTAGGGAAGTCTAGAGCACACACTCCGCTCACACAGGCCTTTTGGGAGTTGCCATCTCATGTGAACTGTTAAGTGTGCCCTGGAACTTACCCTAGAACTCACTCATCACTCTCCCTTCAGCTGCAAATTTCAGTGAATATCACCAATGGTGGGAAAAAGCAAAACACAAAAAAACCACCACCCTTTCAGGGACGATTGCTCACAATTGCTAGTCTGCTCATTACTGCAGCAGATTCCTCTACCAAGCAAACAACTGGACTCAACACACCTAAAGCCCCTTCCAACTTAAAAATAATATTATTCTATGAACCTCACTACTTTTGCTTGGGAGGATTCCTAAGAACAAAGTCTGAAATCTACTGTGTCACATGAACAAGAATATTCTATTTTAGAGAATGTGTTACAAGAATAAATAAAAGTACTGTATAAATTTTAAAAAACATTCAAGGCAGTCTGCAATATCACACACACCAAAAAGGTGTCAACCACATTTAGTTTTCAAGAAGCAAGAGCTCCAGTGCCCATAGTTGACATCCAGCTAATCAATCGGGCACTGTAACTATGCAAAATTCTTGGCGGCCATAACAAGATCAGTTGCACCAACAAGCTGACGCTGCTTTCATCCAGAGGCACAGTCCCCAGATCACTTGAATGGCTTCCATTCACCTCATTCAAACTGACTGTAAAACCTAAAATTATAAAAGTCCCCTTCTACACTGCAGAGTTGGAGATGATCAGCCTCAGCACGCAACTACAAAGTTTTTAACACAGCGAAGATCCTCTAAGAACTATATAAGGAACTGGTGACTGAGTTTCGCATGAGAGATGGAACACAACACTGAAAAGGAAAAGAGGTTTGCATATCTGAAATCACTTTTTGCATTCTATGAAGCAGGCACGTTTCAGTAATATTCTCCAATCTGAAACAGATGACTTAGGAAAGCTTTTATTTTCTGCTTTCATCTGCCTAGGCAATAAAAAAGATGGAGAAGAAAATCAATGAAGGATTTCAAGAAGAACAGGTTTCTTACCTGTAACTGATATTATTCAAACAAGCATATGTGCGATCATATCTATGGGATCGGAGCCTGCACAGAACCTTGTCTGGAATTTTCTAGTGTTCAACCTCAATAATTCCACACCAGCTGCCATGTCCCCTTTCTTTCCCCTACCAACCACACTGCCAGCCCTGCTGGAGGGAAGAAGGAAAGTGGCTGCAGGGGGAAGGGGCATCCAGCCCGTCTTTCCCCTACCAGCGGCCACATCCCCTTTCATTCCCCCATCAGCCCCACTGCCAGTCCTACAGCGTGCTGAAGCTGTGGCCTCGTTGATGGCAGCACTTCTTGGCTGTGCCACTCTTTAGCAATGGCAGCAATGACTTGGGGGCTGGACAGTGGGGCTTCACAGGCCAGATCTGTGGGAGGTCTGACACCCCTGGTCTAGGCAATTAGAAAATGGAGAACACGTCCGCAACTGCTGACGAAGGAAAAGGCTATAGCCATGCCGCAGCATTATGTCCTATGCCATATGGAATGCTGAAATAACCTTGAACATAAAGGACACATCCAGCCATACAACAACTTTGTCACAATGAAATGCCAAGCAAGGTGGGTTGGCCTGGAGGACTCAGATGTATTCTTTGCTGAGACACAAAAGGCAGCAATTGTGAGTGCGAGCAATGGCGGTAAGAAATTTACCTTTGCAGTTTTTGTACTTGTAGCACCAGAAGCCTGAAGTCATAGGCAGAGGAGTAGGAATGTGTATGAAACAGATTTTGCATTTTGTTTCGAGCTCAAAACAAAGTGCAGACGGCTGAAACATTTTGTTGAAACAGCAGTCAACTCAATTGTTTCAGTGGAACAAACCTCAAAGCATTTCAAGTGTTTCAGCCCTAGGGAACAATGGGGGGGACGGACTCAATTGTTCTCTATGGGTAGCTCCTAGGGACACTAAAGTGGGTTGGGTGGGAGGGCATGATGGGGGCTACCTAACACCCAACTCACAAAATAAATGGGCAAGGTGATTTTAAACAAAATTTTAACTTTCCCCCAAAAGCCCTATAGGATCACAAGCCAATCAGAAGCCAGTGCCAGAAAAATCAATCAGCAAGAAAAAAATAGTCCTAAAATGGTGTTCGAAAAGTCAAAATGTTTTGAATCGAAATGGGGTTCTTTTGTCCGGGCTCAAAACAGGCCCTTTATTTAAAAGGATGTTTTGTTTTGAGCCCGAGACTCAAAACGACCCATTTCAAGTCAAAACATTTTGATGTTGAAACGTTGTGCACATCCCTACAGAGGGGACAGCAGTGTAAAGGCTGCAGGAAAGGAGGAGGAGGAGGAACATCCGCTCCCAGGCAGAGCCTAGGGTGAGAGACTGGGTGCCTGCCTGTCTGCTTCTGCCCCCGCTGCTTACTATCTGTCCCCCTGGACAGGCTGCTGGACTGTGGTGAGGCTTTGCAGGACTGGGGCCTACAGGGGTGGACTTGGCAGTTTCCTGGACTCCATCTGCCGGAGCTCACTGCTCGGGGCAATTTAGGGTGCTGCCAGTGGCGGCGGGCCCGCCATCAAAGGGGCAACCCCAAAAGGGGTTGCCCCTTTGGGGGAGCCACATTGGGGGACAGCGAGGGCCAGGGCCAGGCCTCCTGGCCCAGGTATTTGTTTGTGGGGAGGCATTTAATAGTGGGGCTTCTGCTTTAATTAGTTTCTGCTTTAATTAGTTTAATTTAATTTAATTAGTCCTGGGTGAGATTGTTTTAGAATGTGTCTGGGCTTACCTGGAGATGGGGAGACAGGAGGCGTGTCCACTGACTGTGGGGCGGCAATTCCGGTGGTAGTGGGGAACTGAAGAAGTAACACTGGCAGGTCAGCGGGCCATTACAGGGGACGTGGAAGTCTAATAGCTATTTCCCCTTCTGGCTGTCCTGCCAGCTCTTTGACCTTGGGGAGCAGTGCCGACCACCTTTGGAACCTCACCTTGCTCCTCTGCAATGCCAGGTCGGTCCAGAATAAATCAGAAACCATCCATGATTTGATTCTGGATGAAGGCGCTGAGCTGGTATGTATTACAGAGACCTGGCTGGGAGAGGCTGGTAGCCCGGTCTGCTCCCAGCTTCTCCCTCCAGGGTACTCTGTTGAGGAGCAGGTGAGGGACCGTGGGTGTGGATATGGAGTGGCTGTGGCCTATAAGAACATTATCTCCCTTACCCAGGATCCCTGTTGAGGTGTCGGACCATATCGAATGTGTGCACTTAAGTTGGGGAACCAGGGATAGACTGGGGCTTCTGTTGGTGTACTGATCATCCCGCTGCTCAACGGAGTCTCTAACTGAGTTGACAAACTTGGTCTCGGGCTTGGTGTTGGAGTCCCCCAGGCTTGTGATGCTGGGGGTCTTCAATGTTCATTTCAGGACCAAATTGTCCGGGAAGGCTCAGGAGTTCATAGCGGCCATGATGATATAGGCCTATCCCAAGCGGTCTCAGGACCGAAACAAATTGCAGGTTAAGCACTTGATTTGGTCTTTCACTCTGATCAGGCTGGTGTTCTGTGGGTGGGGACTCCTGTGATTTCCCCATTGTCATGGATGGACCACCATCGGGTTAAGGTTGGACGTACAGTCACTTCCCACCTTCGCAGTGGTGAGGGACCTATTAGGATGGTCTGCCCAAGAAGGTTATTGGATCCAACAAGATTTCAAGAAGACTTGGAGGGATTTAGTGTTGGCTCTGCTGGTGATCCTGTCGATGCCCTGGTGGAAAACTGAAATAGCAAACTCACTGGGGCAGTAGATGTGATCGCTCCTAAGCGTCCTCTCCAACCAGCTTCAAAACTGCCCCCTTGGTATACAGAAGAACTACGGGGGCTTAAGTGGCAAGGTAGACGACTGGAGTGCAAATGGAGACAGACTCGACTCGAATCCAACAGATTACAACATAGAGTGCATTTGAAGATCTATGCTCAGGTGATACGTGCGGCAAAGAAGCTATTCTTTTCTGCCCATATTGCATCCGCAAGTTCACATCCAGCAGAGCTATTTAGGGTTGTGAGAGGGCTAGTATGTGCCCCTCCTCCCTTGAATAGGAATCTGGAACCATCAGTGACATGATTAATAAATTCTTTTTGGAAAAAATGTCTTTTTGGAAAAAAAATGTCTTGTTGGCTTAGATTGTGTCTCCACAATTACTTCAATATCTGATGTGGAGGTGTCCAGTGACTCCTCTTTTGTGGTTAAGTTGGATCAGTTCCAGTTTGTGACTCCTGAGGATGTGGACAAGCTGATTGGAACCAAAAAAACTGGAAGACAGGCCAGTGTCCACATACACACCCACCAAAAATTAAAACCAGAATGGCTAGACATGGGGTAGCTGAAATATTTTCTGAATAGGGAAAGAAACTCAATTAATCAATATCAGATGGCAACGAATTGCATAAATAAGGTGCAAAGGGGCCAAATAATTAATTGTAGTGGAAACAACAGAGTTAAGTATCAGCCTCATTAGGAGAAGATGGAGAAAGGACAGTTGGAGGAGAACTGAGAGGAAAAGTGGGATCAAGTGCAGGCAAACCCCTAAAAAACAAGCATACAAAAAAAAGTCCAGTCAAATAAGTTGATTAGATAATGGAAATGTAAAATCAAACATGCAAAAGTTATCACTAAATCTGGAACATGACCGGAATGATTTGTAGTGAAAAGTTCAAGAAAAATGAAATCAGCATCATCTGAGTATTCAATTTGAAGAGCTCTCTGTGGGTGTTGTTCTCTGAAGCAAGATAGGAAAGGAACTGGGGCTCTGGGACTCCACATACTGCTAACCAAAGGTTCTGCTGTGATGACCTCCTGTCTGTTCCTGAGGCATGATGGGTACACAACCCTATGTTAATGGATGGGCTCCAATTAATGGCAGAAAAACATACTCCATCCCATTCCATCATTAATGAGAAGAGGGGGGAAACCTACCAATGGCACACATTGACAGGAAAGAAAAATCAGATGGTCAAAAGCAAAACAAAAAGCAAGAAAGCACAAGCAGTAGCCTTATCAATTGTCAAAGCACAACAATAGACAAGCAAGGAACAGAAATCAAAATAGCAGGGCATCTGATCTTGAAAATGATGGGACCTATAATGCAAAGAGAGCACTAGCTGACCCAAGGAGCAAAGAAATTATTTCAAGAGACCACAACGTGTTAAACCCATTGCTGCTTTTATCCTACTGGCAACTCAGTTGCAGGCTGTGACAGCTGCAAAGTTCCTTAACTGTTGTAAGCAAACTATCCAGCCCTGTCAGTGACACAAGAAGTTTCTGCTATCACATTTATAAAATTCTCTCCAAACCACAAGTGCTTGAAGCTTCTTTTAAACAGACACACAAAACAAAAACTTATTTGAGGCTAGGATTATCAGGCTTCTAGAAGTCCTTGCCTGCAAAATATCCCCCACAGGAGCCACAGAAGAGCCATTTCTGGCTTAAAAATCACACATGAAACTCAAATTGCCCCAATTTTGTATGTCCCACCACTTGCCCATTTCCAGCAGAAGTTTTACAGGAATGGACAACCATCCATTTTGTTCCCTGAATAAAAGGTTCAGTGGAACAAGTGTTAATACAGTCAGTGGACAGTGAAATACTTTGCATGGTTGCTTACAATGATGCAAGTGGCAACTTATAGCTCTTAAGCACCTGATGATCTTATTCCCAATATTTCACACAGTGGGGCGGGGGAGGGGGCGGCTTACATGTTTTTCTTTTGCAGTGATTGTCAGAGGGTTGAATAGTCTTCAAGTTTAGGAAGACAAGCTGAAATAGGGCAGAGGCAAAAGGTTGACTAATAGCGCTGAATCCAGTTAAAATCCAAGTATTTCAGCTCCATGGGCAAAATCCTACCTCTCAACCATGCTAGGTGTTTGGAACAGTAGACCTTTGTTGCCTTCCATGGCAGTATCAGCTGGCCACAGACTGATTGGCCTTTAGGCTATAATTCATCTTGGGAGGTTTTTATCCAACCAACTGGAAGTTTAAACTTCAGACTTTCACCATCCTGACAGTGGCCTGGCCACCTCTGGCTTAGAACTCATAAGAACAACCCTGCTGGATCAGGCCCAAGGCCTATAAAGTCCAGCATCCTGTTTCGCACGGTGGCCCACCAGATGCCTCTGAGAATCCCACAGGTAAGAGAAGAGGGCATGCCCTCTCTCTTGCTTCCCTGAAACAAGTATTCAGAACCAGCTCCTTTACTCCTTTTATCTGCCATATCGGTTTCAGTTTGCCAACTTTGGTTCTTCAACTCTTGCCTAACCTTATTTGCATTCCCTACTCTAAATGAGGACTACTACCTTCTTGTTAGTTACCTTAGGTGAAAAGGGCAGAAAAAGGTTTTAGAATTAGACACAATTCGTTCTAGCTACCAGACCACAGTAATTGCTCAGAATGCTTAAGTAATGGATCTTCTAGTTCAGACCCAAAAGGCAAACCTGAACCTGGTTGCCCTGTTTCTGACAATCTCCAGAGAAACCTTCAAAGAGTAACTCATCAGGAGACATCATGGCAGAACCTTAGTGTTTAGGCTAAAAGATGTACAGTTACACACACACTTGTCTACGTTGATTAAGGACATAGCTCTGCAGGAGGAAGCTTACATATGCAATAATATATTATATGAACTGGATTTCTAGAGCAGAAGCAGGTGGGCATCAGTTCATTATACAAATTATCCTAACCAAAGTAATAAAGTGTTCCCATTGCTATGTTTTAACACAAAATTGTAATCAGTTTAAAATAGTGGTCAGAACAGAGACACAATTCAGTGAAAATGATGTAATGTGGAATGCAATTGTAATAAGAATTTGAGGACATACTTTAAAAACCAAGTAATCTGAAGTGACCTTTTAAAATTTAAGTCAGCTGTGCTAGACTGTGCTGTTTTCCTCCATCTAGGTTTTGGTAGACTGTTACAGACAAGCCTTCTGAAAGCCATGACATTTATTCCTAAACCAACTCGCCACCTGCGATCCTGGAGGCAGCTTGATTCCCAATTTAGCCCTAATGAACTCTTCTGAAGTCTTTACAAGACCAGCTAATGGTTCAAGTAATGGAGAACACTGCAATGATTAGGCTTGTTTGCTCCCAGCATGCCAGGAACCTTCCTGATTGAGCACCACATAATGAAGCTATGCTTATATAATTAACTACTTTTTATGAATTAATGGAAAGCAACATCAATGGCCAATTGCATAAATGCAAAAAAAGAGAAAAATATCTGTGCTTATAGTTTACACAAGATGCCTTTTCAACTATGATCTGAAATAAAAGCTGAGAACATGCTGGTTCCCAAGGACATGAATCCACCCCCCGGCCCTGATCTAAGAACACAACATATTTGGAAACATACTTGAGGCTGTTCTGCCCCATCCCCAATAGCAACCCACCAGCCTCTAGGGATCTAGGCAATGCAAGTCTAGTTTCACAGCTCTCAAGAACAGTGAATGGAGGCCATTTCAATATGAGGCACTCATCTTCATGTAACAGCAACCCAAGGCAAGGAATTATTACTACAGTCTTTATCTTGCTGCTCTTAAAACCCAGCAAGGTAGGCATTTAGTAATCCCCTTCGGCAAATAAGAAGTGCTAATTGAGACAATGGTCTGGCCACGCCACACCACACAGCTTTGCCTGAGCTATTACTTGAATTCTAACACTTGTCATGGTCTAGATAAATTGGAGCTTCTTAAGAACAAGTCAATATTTGCATGGTCAGCTAAATCGGATTAACTAGCGGTATATCAGAGATTCCAATGCAAAAAAGAAAAGAAAAAAAAGCAGAGGCTGAGACAAGGTCAGTGTGTTAACACCTCAATGAAGGGTCAAAAACAGTGGCCCCTCTAATTTCTTATTTATGTGCGGAATGAGTTTTGTTCTGGGCGGCAGCATCAAGGCAGTGTGCGCGCACCTGCATTCAGGATGGGGCCTTCCTGATTCAACCTGAGCGGGATCTAAAATGAACTGAGCGGATATTCAAAAACGTGTGAGCACACGCACGTGTCTTAGAGGGAACAGCGGTCAAAATCAGAAACAGACAGTACATCTCATGGTGAAAGCGAAGTCTTGGTGCCTGCTACCAATCAGTCAAAAATAAGGAGTCTCTATTTTATCACGGTATGGCAGTGCTCTGCTACTGCATGACATGCAACCTAAGCAAGGAGAAATACAAACTATGTGTGTGAAACTCACTGAATGAGAATAATCAGAAATCTTATTTCATATAATATGCAAGACCAAAAAGGTGTGTGCTCCATCAGGCATTATTTCTCAAAGAAACTCAAGAGAGTTCTAGTGACATTCTTGTATCATATTTCATTATCTTCATGGAGGGCATCTTAGGAGCAGCAGAATTAAGGAGCAAATCTTTTCCTGGAATATACCACTGTAGGATGCAGGTGAAGGATTAACTGTTTGAATGCTCACACATCCCTAGAGTGCAGAAAGTTAGCATGGCAGGGAGATAGGTTCAGCCCACCCTTCTTCCCGACTTGCTAATGTTATATGTGCAGGGGAGTGGTTTTTCATTGAAGCACAGATCCTGAACACACCCAAAACATGGGACTGAACACGAACACATGCTCCACCCCTTGAAGTGTTACAGCCTAGAAAAAGATTGATTATGCTGCATAAAGCAAGCTAGAAACCTCCTGAGTTTCACAGAGAGATCCCAGCTGTCAAAGATGACCAGCTCAAGGCTGGTCTGCTGCTCAAGCAGTAATAGTTACTCAAGCAGTAACCGATTCTTCTCTGAGCCAGTTATATTTATTGCCATTTTCATTTAACATTGCATTCATTTCTGAAATGACAAACTTGCATCTGTACCTTCAAAATATAATGAGAAGCAGATTTGTATTTGTATTCACATACAATACACTGAAATCTTGATTGCTTGTTCAATGTGGGGCTAATGTTAGGATTATGTATGTTTTACTGCAACAATTGCAAAACACCACTATACCAGATTTCACTGAAACATATTTCAAGGTAACAGATACAAAAATATAACAGTTACCATGAGATGCAGATTCATCTCATTTGTGAAATACACAAATTAGTGTGTGAAATGCACATGGGAGCTAAAATTCCAACTTCACATATATGTTGGTGGAGTCTGAGCTGTCAGCAATTGACCAGGAAAAGGATCTTGGGGTTGTGGTGAACAGTTCACTGAAAGTGTCAATCCACTGTGCAGCAGTGGTAATGAAAGCCAATTCCATGCAAGGTATCATTTGGTAAGGGATTGAAAATAGAACTGCCAATGTAGTAATAGCAATAGCAATAGCACTTACATTTATATACCGCTCTATAGCCGGAGCTCTCTAAGCGGTTTACAATGATTTTTAGCATATTGCCCCCAACATTCTGGGTACTCATTTTACCAACCTCGGAAGGATGGAAGGCTGAGTCAACCTTGAACCCCTGGTCAGGATCGAACTTGTAACCTTCTGGTTACAGGGTGACAGTTTTTTACCACTGCGCCACCAGGGGCTCTTTTAAATATCTAATGCCCTTATAAATATCTATGGAACAATCACACCTGGAATACTGTGTACAGTTCTGATTGCCACATCTTGAGGAAATTATAGAGCTGGAAAAGGTGCAGAAAAGGACAATCAAAATTATCAGGGGGGTGGAGTGAATCACAAGCGAGTCACTCCAGCCCCCTGAAAAATTTGATTGCCCTTTCCTGCACCTTCCCAGCTCTACAATATCTGTTTTAAGATGTCTGGACCTTTTTAGTTTAGAAAGGCGGTGGCTAAGGGGGGGGGCATAATAGAGGTGTATAAAGTTATGCACAGTGTAGATCAAGTGGGCAGAAAGTTTCTCTCTCTCTCTCACAATATTAAAACCCAGGGTCATCCACTGAAGCTAAATGCTGGGAGATTATGGACAGACAAAAGGAAGTACTTCTTTACTCAACGTGTAGTTAAGCTATGGAATTCCCTGCTGCTTGATATGGAAATGGCCAATCAAGATGATCTGAAAAGGGGATTAAAGAAAAATTCATGGAGGACAGCATTATCAATGGCTACTAGCCTAGATTGTTGTATATTTACATCAAGATCAGAGGGGGAATGCCCACGAACACCATGCCTTAGTGAACAGCAATGGTAGGGGGTGTTGCCCTCTTCCCCTCACTTGGGGTCTTCCCAGATGCACCTAGTAGGCCACTGCGTGAAGCAGGATGCTGGACAAGATCAGCTTCTGGCCTGCTGCAACAGGGCTGTTTTTATGTTCATATGAGATATCCCTAGGAAGATCACAAGCAAGGCAGAACTGACAACCATTCCACATTGCTTGTCCACAATAGCTGGGAGTGGGAGAAACACATCTCTGAAAACAGCCATTCCATTTAAGTTTTACTGCTTTCCATATCTGAAAGGGAAAATCAGGAGAGTCACTTCATTCCAGAAAGCATGGAGTTTATTAGGGATGTGCCGAATCGCAGGGCACATCCTTTTAAAACCAAGGGCTTACATAGCCCCATTAGAGTGGAGGAGAGCAGGTCCATATCTGCACCTCCTCTTCCCCTCACCACCATTCCAGTACTCCCCACAGCTATGCCCATGCGCTGGTGGGGCATCTTCCAGCTGCCCATACATGACACCTAGCATGGCTAGGCCTATGCATGTGCCCCGCCAGCGCATGGGCATAGCTAGGGGAAAGCACTGGGATGAGGGCAACGAGAGTGAGCAGAGGAGCAGGAGGATGGACCTGCTCTCCTCTGCTTTAAAGGGGCTGTGTAAGCCCTCGGTTTTAAAAGGATGTGCCCTGCCATTTGGCACATCCCTAGAATTTATTTTAAGCCACAATAATAGAAGCCCAGTTAGAATGGGTACCAAAAAGGAAGAAAGCTACTACCAAGTCCAGAAGGATGCCAGCATGGCTAACAAATAATCAAGGAAGCTATAATAAGGGAGAAGACTTATTTCAGAAATGGGAAGGCCTGCCCAAATGAAGAGAACAGAAGGGAACACAAACTCTGGCAGAAGAAATACAAGGAGACAATAAGGGATGCAGACAGAGAGTTTGAGGAACTACTAAAAGCATCAAGCGGAACAACAAAAACTCCTTTAAATACATCAGAAATAGGAAACCTGCCAGGGAGGTGGTGGGATTGTTGGATGATGAGGGAGTGAAAGGGATTAGTAAGGAGGATATGGAGATTGCAGAGCAGCTAAACGAGTTCTTTGCATCTGTCCTTAGGATACTGAGTGCGTACCTGTGCCTGAACCGAACTTCTCAGAGACAAAGGCTAAAGAACTGAGTCAGATAGTGATGACGAGAGATGACATTCTGACTGGAAAAATAAAAAATTAACAAATAACCAGGGCCAGATGGCATCCACCCGAGAGTCTTTAAATAACTCAAATGTGAAATTGCAAACCTCCTTGCAAATATAACTTATCCAGGATCAGTACATGGCTTCTATAAAGGTAAATCTTGCCTCACAAACCTTTGGAATTCATGTGTCAAAAAGTGTGTGAATAAAGGTGATCCAGTTGACATAATATAATAGGACTTTCAAAATGTTTTTGACAAAGTTCTTCATCCAAGATTCTTGAGAAAACTTAGCAGTCATGGGATAAGAGGAAAGGTTCACATGTGGATTGGTAACTGATTGAAGGACAGGGAAAAATGGGTAGGCATAAATGGACAGTTCTCTAAATGGAGGGAAATAAGAAGTGGGGTCCCCCAGGGATCTGTACTGGGACCAGTGCTTTTAAATTTATTCATAAATTATCTAGAAGTTGGGGTAAGCAGCAAAGTGGCCAAATTTGCAGATGACACCAAACTATTTAGGGTAGTGAAATCCAAAAGAGATTGCAAGGAGCTCCAGAAGGATCTCTCCAAACTGGGGGAGTGGATAACAAAATGGCAAATATGGTTCAATGTAAGCAAGTGTAAAGTGATGCATACTGGGGCAAAACACTCCAACTTTACATATACACTGATGGGGTCTGAGCTGTCAGTGACTGACCAGGAGAGGAAGCTGCCTTGGTCCAGAGACCATTGGTCCATCTAGCTCAGTATTGTCTACATAGACTGGCAGCGGCTTCACCAAGGTTGCAGGCAGGAGTCTCTCTCAGTCCTATCTTGGTGACGCCAGGGAGCCTTGGAACCGTCTGCATGCAAGCAGGCAGAAACTCTTCCCAGAGCAGCCTCATCCCGAGGGGAATATCTTGCAATGCTCACACATGTAGTCTCCCACTCAAATGCAAACCAGGGCAGACCCTACTTAGCAAAGGGGACCATTCATGCTTGCTAGCAGAAGACCAGCTCTGTCGATTCAGTGTGCAGCAGCTGTGAAAAAGGACAATTCCATACTTTGAATCATTAGGAAGGGGACTGAAAATAAACCTTAAAATAATGCTCTTATTAAAAAAAACTATAGTGTAGCCATATTTGGAGTCCTGTGTACAGTTCTGGTCACCATACCTCAAAAAGGTCATTACAGAACTGGAGAAGGTGCAGAAAAGGGCAACCAAGATGATCAGGGGCATGGAGCACCTTCCTTAGGAGGCAAGGCTGCAACACCTGGGGCTTTTTAGTTCAGAAAAAAGACTACTGAAGGGAGATAAGATAGGGGTCTATAAAATTATGCATGGCATGGAGGAAGTTGAGAGGGAGAAAATTTTCTCCCTCTCATGTAACACTAGAACCAGGAGTCACCCCATGAAACAGATTGCCAAGAAATTTATGACCAACAAAAGGAAGTACTTTTTCACACAACACATAATTAACCTATGGAATGCTCTGCTACAAGATGTGGTAACAGCCATCGCCTTGGACGGCTTTAAGAAGGGTTTAGATTCATGGAGGACAGGTCTATCAATGGCTACTCGTCTGAGGGCTATAGGCCACTTCCAGCCTAAGAGGCAAGATGCCTCTAAATATCAGTTGCAGGGGAGCAACAGCAGAAGGAAGCACATGCCCCCAGCCCTTGCCTGTGGGCTTCCCATAAGCATCTGGTGGACCACTGTGTGGAACAGGATGCTGGATTAGATAGGCCTTGGGCCTGATCCAGCAGGGCTTTTCTTATATTATCTTGCTTCTTTCTGAAACACACATCCTATTATTGCATTATAAGCTGCGGTGGCACAGCGGGGAAGCAGCTTGCCTAGGGGCTGTTAGTTGGAATCCCCACCTGTGTGCTTCCCAGAATGTGCCTAGTAAATATATATTTGTAGTCACGTATAAGCCACCTAATGGCTCAGCGGGGAAATGCTTGACTATCAAGCAAGAAGTTGCCAGTTCAAATCCCCACACGTACACCTATATCGGGCAGCAGCAATATAGGAAGATGCTGAAAGGCATGATCTCATACTGCACAGGACATGGCAATGGCAAACCCCTCCTGTATTCTACCAAAGACAACCACAGGGCTCTGTGGTCGCCAAGATTCTAAACCAACTCGACAGCACACTTTACCTTTAGTCACAAATAATACACCTATATCGGGCAGCAGTGACAATGGTAAAAGGCATCATCTCACATTGCGCGGGAGGAGGCAATGGTAAACCACTCCTGTATTCTACCAAAGACAACCACAGGGCTCTGTGGGCACCAGGAGTCAACACCAACTCGACAGCACAATCTTTCCTTTCCTTTATTATTGCATTAGACTGAAATGGCTTAAAAGATAATGTCCTGCAGAACACTCAATTGGATTTTGAAACTGAGCTCCACTTGAAATATTGCTAACAAAGTGTTTTGGCCACAATGTGAATAAAAATTTCTTGGAACATATGAATAATGAAGCCGATTATATATCTAGTTTATTTCAGGCCTGGATCGCATTTGCCTGCCTGTTGCCTAGTCAGTTAGGTTTCTCAGAAGACTTTGGTGATTTTTTTTTTTAAAGAGTTCATTCAATGTATTAGAACATATATGTAAATGCTTGTGTCTCAGTGAAGAGGATGGTGATGCACAGCTTTACTTGGCAGAATCACACAAATACTTCCCCATATACCTGACGAGGCCTTAATCATGCAAATATAATTATGGTATACTTGAGTTTTACAATCTGCTTTGCACAGAGGACTCCAGAAACTTCAGCAGACTAAAAATCAACATCATCAAAGATGTAAGGGGAGGTGCAGACTGCACTAAAGCACCATGCAGACAAGATGCAGTCCAGTTATTATTATAAGGCCTTCTCCACAGAATACTGATGCCAACATTTTGTCTTCAATTTCAGTTTTAGGGGCGACTCTAGAGTAGAAGCTAAAGAAATGTTTGGCTTGTCTTTTGCAAGCAGGTGATGGTAAAGCAAAGCCATAGCTTTACCCTGCTCAGAGGAGGCTGACTGAAGTGAGGGCGAGACTCTTCACCCCCACCTCCAAGGCAACTCATTTCCCTTACCTGCCCAAAAAGTAGCAAACCTTCCTTCTTCCTCCCTTGGGGTACCAGAGGAACAGCAGCCATTCTGAGATGTGCATCAGTTGATGTTATGAAAGGTTCCAGGACAGGAAGTGGTAGAGGGGAGGACAAAGCTAAAATGCGAGAGATATTCTGAGGCCACACGAGATAAAGCTGCCATTTCAGCCACTAAACAGATCTGGCTCCTTGTGGCATTTCACCTTAAATTCTGCCAAGAACAGAAAAACTTCTAATGCATCTTGGAAAGTCACAATACTACTTCTAACTATGTCATATGGCAGGGGTTCTCAAAATTTGGGTCCTCAGACGTTGATGGACTTCACCTCCCATAATCCCCAGACTTTCACCATTATGGCTGGCGATTATGCAAGTTGAAAACCAACAACATCTGGGCACCCAAATTTGAGAACCCCTGTCATATGGGAAAAGAACAAGTGAATGTGTTATGGCCTGCAATGTACAGGAGCTAGCTTACTGAGTAACCAATAGGATTGCTTTTAAGTGCTTCCATTGGTTGCCCAGAAATCTAGATTTAAGCAGAGCTACAAGGCAGAAGCATACTTTTCTCTTCTGACCTTGTGTGTTGGCAAGAAAAATGACAAAATACAGGGGTGGAAAAGACCAAAATAGCAGAGGTAAAAACTGCATCGGCTCAATGGCAGTGGTGATCTGGACCTGAAAGCAGTGAAGTAAGGTGTACTAGAGTGTTTGGACACAAGAAAGCAGACTAACATCAGATTGTTAACATCACATGAGAAAGTATTATGAATGGCAAACTATTTGTAGAAGAGAAAGTGCAGGCATAAGGTTTAATGGGGATTTCTTTAAATCATATGTTTCTAGTCTATTTCAATGATTAAGTCCAACAATTCAGAAAAACAATTTGGCTTTAGCAAGAAGAGCTCTAATCTTTAAGCCAGTATTCAAAATATATCACGTTCCTCAATCAGCATTTGTTTTATACATATCTATCTATCTATCTATCTATCTAATTCGCTAAGGCGTACCCGTGGATAATCCCATGCATGGCAGCTCTCGCGAAATTTCCTGGCAGGGCAGAACAGAGCAGAGCACAGCAGGCAGAGCCTTTCTCCAAGCCAACCTACCAAGAAGGAAGGTAGGTTGAGGAGGCGGTGCTGCCGCCGCCGCCACGAGCTGGTGGGAGAGCGCACGTCAGCTCCAACTGCCTGCCTCCTCACAAAGAGGACAGCCAAGCAGGCGGCAGCATGGGCAGCAAAACTGGGGCTGAAGGGATGGGGCGGGGGTGAGAACGGACGAAATGAAGACAGGGCAGGGAGCCGGATCGGTTGTGGCGGGGGTCAGGGAGAACTAGGGGCACAGATGCTCTGCGCCGGGTTAGCTAGTTTAATATAAACACCTCCATAAAAGCAGAGTTTTCAGTCCAGATATGTGAGAGTGCTACCTACATTCATATTCTCCCTCTCTCCCCCTCCTCCTCAGTTTCTAAGAAGTAAAACCAGATTGCTTTGGTAAGATAAACTGCCAAACATGCTTAATAATTGGCCTCAGTCAAACAGCAGCTTCAGGCAGACAGCAAATGCCTAAAATGTCAGCCTGCTCCCAAGGCAGGAAGTCCACCCAGCAGTAGCTAGCTAATGCCAGAGTAAACTAAATCTTCTGTTTGTCCAGTTACCCTTTTTCCTTTTGGCAGCCTTTGCTGTTCATACATGTTCCGTTTCCCTTTCACAGGAAGTCGGGGCCTCAAATTTAATCCTGCATACTGAAGCACGGCTTGGTTAGAACTTCCAGCATTCATTTAGTTATTTATTTTAAAGAAAAATATTCAATACCAGATCGTGGAAAAAAATCTGTGAACACCTACAAAATTAATCATTGATGGCTGTGGGAAGAACAAAGGCCAATTCAGTAGTTATCACAATTTTCTACTAACAACCTACATGGCTCAAATAAAGCAGGACACAAAACCAAAAGCAATTATTGCACTGTTTTCCTGAAACACCCCCAATGGAAAAGATAATTTAGACATGTCAATTTCAAACATCTTCGGAATGGCACAGGAGGAACAATATCCAGTTAGTAACTGAAACCTTGTCAATTAAGGATTTGCCTACACTGTCTATTGCTACTGCTACATCATAACAGAGGGAACTAAAGAGGACTGCTCCTCATTGAGGATGAACCATATGGCATGAGAGTACTCTATATGGTCTGCAAAAGAAAGCTGTGGTACATCAAAAGCTCACACAAAATCTGGGAAATTACAGTGGTGATGCTAACAGCCTATAAAGGCTTGCTTTAAAAGGTAGCCTAAAGTTAGATCACTGGTTGCCAACTATTTAAAGCAATATGGTTTAATCTATAGTATGAATCTGTTGAACAGATGTTGGTAATTCCAATACTTGTATTGGTCACTATTTGTAAGCTGTCTGCAATACAAAAAAAGGTAAGCAAATAAGTATTGAAAATAAAATGCATACATACATTCCTCATTACCAATCAGTGCTGTTCATTCAGTACTTTAAAAGCTCGACCACTTAAGTTCCAGGGCAGTATCGACTTCTTCAGTACTCAGTGCCAACATTGTTCTGGCCATCATGCAGGTATGCAATACAATCGTGAACTCTGATGGCCTTCCACTTGGTTACCATGCTGTGTCACTAGCTCTTTCCTGTAATGCCTTGTGACTTGACAGGCAGCTGCAAGGGCACTGCCAAACCATACCAGAGAACAATGCTATAAGGATGCACTCTAGTCAGTTGGTGTCTTCTCACACACAGGTAGGACCAGCCTTGCTCACAGATAAGAGTTTATTATAATCCTCTCTGGTTTGGTGAATGTGTTTTGTCCCCCTGTACTAGGTTACCTGGGATTTTCTGCTGTCCTAGAGGAGTTGAATGTTCTCAAAATTGTCTAGGTATGAGGATGCTGAAGTTCTTTTCATTTTTATATACCCAAGATGTAACTAAACCAGTCAAAATAAAGATACATGGATGCGCAGAACTAATTACCACAAGTGACTGGCTTGATTTCAGGTCCCTGTCGAAAGACTAACCCCAAACCCCGTGATAACTTCTGTTTCTCAGAGCTGTCTTCTAGATCTTTAGTTTTACATGTAACAGGGGGAAATCAATCATTTTATCTGTTACAGCCTCTTTCTGTACTGGGTTGTTCCCATGACTTTTATTTTGGGATCAGAAAATGTTTCATACTAAGTTGATACCATCACATTTCACTATCATGTGTGTTTAAAGTTTTATTCAACAGCTATTTCTATTAAGTCTGTAATGATACGACCAACATTATCTTGAGGCCGAATTCCATTACCGCTAGCAATTCAATTTCTCTCTCTAGAACCCAATGCTGTAGAACACTTACACGATTTAAAACAAAATTTAAACCCAGCTTGCCTAGAGCACACCACTAACTGGATACTAACACAAATACAGGCTTCCTGAAACGCTGTCCAGATTACATTAGATACTGTGAGCATTAGAGCCTCTTCTTGACACAAACCGACCAGAACGGCAGTTTTATTCAAAACATTTACATGCCATTTACAGCATTTATACACGAGTGTAAGAGCTACTCAAAAGTGGAATAATCCGTCATGAGTGCACTGGTGGGCTTTGCTTTGCTGGAGGTTTCCAAATAGAGTCTGGACAGCCAAGTTCTATTATTTTATCTAACATATCAGATATTCAAAATGGCTAATATTTTGGATTATTATACAAAAAACAAAACCAGTTGAAAGACATCTTAGTCCAAAATAAATACAGCAACTTCAAGCTTTCGAATCTTATTTTCAAGGCACATCTTAATAAAGTACTGTAGTGAGTTATCCATAACATACTAAAAGCACGATTGTGAATACAGCTTGTATTTTAAGAATTGCTTTTAAAAGTTTCAAGACAGATCCCAATGAACTGGAATAATTTTTAATGATTAATACTTTTTTACATTCAAAAGGCAGGCAACAGCTGTTGCACAGTCTCCAGAGGGTCCAAGTTCCCACCCGATTTGTAATAGGAGCTAACAGCCTTAGTCCTACTAATTCTAGCAGTTGGTTTACTGCTTATAAAATAGTCATTTTAGATGCTGACCTACAAGTCAAGCCCATTTTTAAGAGTTATAAAGTGAAGAGAATAGACTGAATGCCCTTGACTGACTAATAAAATAGAGTCTACACACAGCAAAGTGCTTTTATGAACAGATATTCAATCTTAATTAATATCCATACTAAATACAGTGGATGGGGATTCTAGGTCTCCACAGGACTGGAGGAGAATATCGACAGGAGGGTGCCGAATCAGGCAGCTAGGCAAATTAGCCAGAACAACAAAAGCCCTCACAGCTGGACTAAGCATTAGAACAAAGCAGCAAGACAGGCAGAAGGGAACAGAAGCAAGAAGAGAAATGGTAAGCAGAAGGATGTGAGCCAAGGACAGAATCAGAAACAGAGGTGATGCAAAGAGGTGGATGTCCAGAGCCAAGGACTTGTATCTCAGCAATACAGCAACTAGACCTGAGCAGCATGGGAAGCAATAGCCAAGGAAGCGTCCTGAAGCAAGAAGCTATGAGTATAGCCAGTTATTTACAAAGAAAATGTGCTAAGACATCTCCTGGTAGCCCTTTTTAGATCAGGAAGGCGTTCTTTAGCTAGGGCAGGTGGGGTAAGGAGCAGTGCTCCCTCTAAAGAGTGCACATGCTCATATGTTTTTTGATGCCCACTCAGTTAATTTTAGATCCCACTCAGGTTGGATCAGGAAGATCCCACTCTGAATCCATGTGCACACACTGCCTTGATACTGCAGCTCAGAACAAAACTCATTCTGCATACAGATGAAAAAAAATTAGAGAGAACACTGGTAAGGAGAACAACCACCTGGCTAAGCTTAAGAGGGTCCTGGTTCAATTCCAGAGTCCCTTTGACAACATGTTAATATCTCCCAGGATATGAAAAAGTGCAGTATTTAAGAATTATTAAGATGTTAACACACACAGCCTGACATGGGGATTGCATCCTCATCCCTATGCCCTAAACAATTTCTTTTCCGTTTATGCATATTGAAGCTATTCTGAGTAGGAAACATTTACACCATCCTCCCATGTTACTAGGCTCTTCCCACGCACCACTGAACTGGAAGATTGCCATCTCTCTCTGCTCTTTTATAACTGAACATTTTCATTCCCCAAAAAGATAAAACAGGCAAATATTAGTTTGATAAGCTGCTTGCCCTGACACACACCTCACAGGAGTCACAATAGTAGGAATTACAAGTTGGGCCTTCTACATTTGAAGCCAATCCCATCTTGCTCAGTGATTAAACTTTTTATTTAAAGCAGGGTTCTGTATATGCAGAGATCCATCATATATTCTAGTAACATAACAGAAACAGCATTGGTTCCACCACAGTTTGAACTGCAACCTAACAATAGATTAGTTCCAATTTTCCCCCCAGCATGGCAAAGCTGAATGCCTACCTGCTACTTTGAGCTGTTCTGAAAGTTGCCTACTACAATAAACCACCTACTAAACTGAGTTTAGCACTACTATTTTGACTATGGGCATGAGTGATAAAATGTGCACATTGTAATATTTTCCCTTGCATACTTTGCCTACAATCAAATTTACTCAAGACAGGTCTGTCTGTACTAGTGTTGTAGGGTTGTTGTTTTTTTAGCACAAGTGGCGACTTATATTGAAGCATCTGTAGCCCACATTTGATCTGCCTTGTTTGTAAACATCACATGATCAACATCAGCATTACTCATAGCACCTTTATATGCTCACTGGTGGAGTCAGTTCAGTGATAGTATCCATGCAGAAAATTCAAGATTGAATCCCAACACCATCAGTTAAAGGATCACAGGCAGCAAGGCCAGGAAAGACTCTGGCAAGCTACTGACAGTTAAGATGGAAGATATTGGGAAAGAGACCATTAGCCTGGCTCAACAGCTCCTTTTTATCAATTGAAAACTGTACCTGTTTCAGATGTGAAAGATTTCCCACCTCAGCTTCATGCATATATTATTTATGTATTTAAAATATTTATATCCCACCCCTCCAGTACACTACTGTTCGGGGCAGCTCATAACAATAAAATAGATACAGTATACAATAAAAATAATAAATTAAACAAATTGAGTAAAATTAAAAGTTAAAAAATTGTCTAGAAGTATGCGTTAAGCCCATGTTAACTTTCAACTCCCTTCCCTCTGCCTGCCCACCCATACTCCCCTCATTCCCAGTTCAAAACAGTTTCCTTATTTATACTATGCATGATATGACAACCGGACAAGTTAGCAACATTAGCCTCAACACCCTCTTAAACAGGAAATGTAAAACACATACAAGTTCATCCCACGCCCCACCCCACACAGCAAGAGCCATCAGAAAGCACTTACATTTGTAAGACATGAAAGGGCAGAAGATCTATGAAGATGCCAGATCATGTGCCCACATTCTTAGAGATATCCCAAGTGTCTTAGAAAACCCAGTATGTGCAGATATAAATACTAACACTGGAACAGTGGGCAAAATGAAAACATGCTACAATCAATATCTTGTTTATACTTGGCATGCTAACGTGCTGAATATATGATCCACTGAAATCAGTTGGACTTCATAGTACATTTTGTTTAGGATTGATGCACCTAGTATGCCTTTAAGACAACAGCAACGACATTTTCAAACACGGATATGTAACTCTAGATAATGTATCTTCCCAGCAAAGTGCTGACAAAGCTAATACCCTTTTGGACCAAGTTTTACTTCCCTGCTGCAGTGTCCTTCATTTTTATTGCTGCAATACGAATTAATCTGCAAGCAGCCAGCTCCATGCATTTTTTTCTTAGCTAAGCTGCATCCCAACAGCCCTACACACAAGGCTTACCTTAGCCAGGAACCACTGAAAAAGGTTTCCAGTGCTACACACAAGTCACGTCTTTTAAAAGTTTGCTACTATTACATATTTTTTCAGATGGCAACACATTTTACTTTTAACCTTTGGTACAAGACATATTATCTATATGTTCTAAGTTGGTTGCAAACAACTGCAGTGGGGAGCTCTTGCAATAGTTGCCAGTGTTGTGACAGTGACTTATGTTTACGGTGCCCTCATCCAACCCAAGTCAAACGTTTCTTTTCAAAGGCAATGTGGCTAGCCAAGTGCAGCTCACATCTGCCACATTTAAGCCCAACACTTAACATTTATGGAATATAATCATATACATAAACGTCTGTTTAATGCATTATCCACGTTAACCTGCAAACCAGCAATGCATACTAACACCATTGTTTCCCCGCAGAGAGAGAGAGGTCATGAGAAACGCAGTGTTAATGGAACAGTAATGATTCTGTCAATGAACAATCTCCCCGCGGATTCAGACTAAGAAACAGAATAATGGATAAAAGATGCAAAATAAAGGACACCAGGTCACTTTCTGGTCAGAGATCCAGAGCAATATTTAGAAGATGCATAGAAGAAACATGGAAAATAGGCATGTGAGCAGGAAGCCTTACAATTCCCCAGATGTGAACCAAATGTGAGCAAGGGTACTACTAAAAATGGGGCGGGGGAGATAGCCATTTGGAATGTCGATACAAGGAAAAGGTAAGTTTTTTTTAAAAAAAAAATTATGTTGAACCTGTAATTATAAGAGCAGACTTGTACCCTTTCCCCAAACATTTAGAATGCAACAGTTATTCAACAGAGATCATGGCCACCTGCTTCAGCTTCCAATCCAGAACATATCCTCAAAGCAACCCTACTATTATTAGTACTACTATACACCATTTTAACAGAAGTTTCCAAAGCAGAGAAAAATACCCACTACATGTTATGTATGATGTACACTGTGCACATGTTACATATTGTTATGTACATAACAAGTGTACATAATGTTATAGACACTTGCTGTGCAACATGAGAATCAGGTGGTCATGGATACAAGAGAAATGCAATGACTTTATTTTATTTATTTTACATATTTTTCTACCACCCAAAACTTACGTCTCTGGGCGGTCTACAAGATAAAAACATTAAAACATTAATTAAAAACAAAACCAAGAAATTTAAAACACAACAATTTAAAATTTATTAAAACAATATTCTAAAACATTAAAAACAATCAAAACAGTATCAGTTAAAAACCTGGGTGAACAGATGCGTCTTTAAAGACTTTTTAAAAATTGTCAGAGATGGGGAGGCTCTTATTTCACTAGGGAGCACATTGCAAAGCCTCGGGGCAGCAACGGAGAAGGCCCATCCCCGAGGAGCCCAAGACAAGCCGGTGGCAAATGCAGACGGACCTCTCCTGATGATCTCAATGGACGGTGGGGTTCATAACGAGGAAGACGTTCTCTTAAATACCCAGGGCCCAAGATGTTTAGGGCTTTATAGGTTATAACCAACACCTTGTATTTTGCCCAGAAACATCTCGGCAGCCAGCGTAACTCCTTCAATATAGGAGTAATATGGTCTCTCCGAGATGACCCAGAGACCAACTTGGCTGCCGCATTCTGAACCAACTGTAGTTTCCAGATTACATACAAGGGCAGCCCCACATAGAGCACATTACAGTAATCCAGTCTGGAGGTTACCAGCAGATGTACCACTGTTTTGAGGTCATCTATATCAAGAAATGGATGCAGCTGGCATATCAGCCGAAACTGATAGAAGGCACCTCTGGCCACTGCCTCAACCTGGGACATCAGAGAGAGACCATCCAGAAGCACCCCCAGACAGCGTACCTGTTCCTTCTGGGGAAGTGTGACCCCATACAGAACAGGCAGATCAAAATCGTCTCCAGAGTTTTGACCCCACACAATGAGTACCTCCGTCATATCTGAATTCAGTCTCAGTTTGTTATCCCTCATCCAGCCCATTACCTACTCCAGACAGGCATTTAGGGAGGTTATGCCCTCTCCTGATGATGCTGACATAGAGAAATAGATTTGGGTGTCATCAGCATACTGAGAACACCCAGCACCAAATCTCCTGATGATCTCTCCCACCGGTTTATGTAGATATTATACAACATCGGAGACAATACGGAGCCCTGAGGAATACCATACAAAAGTTCAGATTTTGAAGAAAGAGAGTCTCCAAGGGACACCTTCTGGAACCTGCCCAAGAGGTAGGAGCGGAACCACTGCAAAGCAGTGCCTCTCACTCCCAACCCCCTCAGACGCTCCAGAAGGATACTATAAGGACTTGTGAATATTCCCAGATAATCGGAACAAGAGTGTGTGCCTGAAGTTGCTTAGGAGTCCAATGCCGTAGAGACGTGGTTGTCCAATTTACAGGAACATTTCTATCTAGCACCTCCATCCAAGTTGAACCCTTAGTGTGGTCAATGTGTCATGAAAGCAATCATGAACTAAACACAAAAGAAAAAGAAAATTCACAGCAGCAGTTTAATAAAACCAAACAGCAGCAAGATGGTCAGTGAGCAGCTCTAGAAAAAGTGTGAACACTGGTTTTAGCTGCCTCCTAAATGCACTGTGTGAAGGGGATATCCAAGGCTCCCTCAGCAACACATTCTAAAGTCTGGGTGCTGTTATGGAAAACATCCAACTGTGAGTCCCCATCCTTCATAGCTCACTGGGTGGAAGGAGACCCAACAGAACCTCCCCTAATATACATAGCATGCTGGTAAGTTTGTGTGGGAGGACACAGTTCTGATTATAATCAGAACAATTGGGTTAACTGTACTGTTCTGAGCCAATGTGGAAGTGGAGAAAAAACAACAACAATAACTTTGGTGTAGGTCTGAGGGATAGTTGGAAGAGCCAGGAAGAATGAGATTGTGGAAGTAGCAGCAAGGAAGATCAAGCAGCCCTGGCTCCGGAAGTAACAGATCAGCTGACCCTACTGACAGTTTCCCCATTGGAAGCAAGAGCAGCAATTCATGGAAACAGAAAGATCCAGTGCCAGCTGTAAGAGACTGAAGTGAATAAAAAAGGAACAGCTGTTGTTCAGACTCAGGTCTGTTCAAGGCCAGAAGTGACATCTGCAAGGATTCCACAGTAAAGTGATTGGTCGTCAAGTTGTAATAAGAGATACAATGTATCTACAACTTGTTAGCATAGGCCAGAATGCTGTACTGTTAATTTCTTAAATTTCTTAAAATTGTGCTCTAGTTAATTTCTTAAAATTGTGCTCTAGTTTCTCCATCACTTAAGGTTCGTGTTCCCTTTAAGGTGTGTGCACGTTCACGCGCTCACAAGTTTTTTGATGTCCGCACAGTTAATTTTAGATCCCGCTCAGGTTGAATCAAGGCCCCATTTCAAATGCACATGCGCACACACTGCCTTGATACTGCCGCCCAGAACAAAACTCACCCCACAAACAGATGAAAAAAATTAGAGAACACTGCTTAGGGTCTTCGGATGTGGTTGCACCAATTATTTCCATGCTTCATATCCTTACCCAAGACCTCTGAACCTTTGTTGTGCAGAATGAGTGTCAACTTTCCCACATCAATTTGCACAGCTGTCCCAACTCTTTTACTCCCACCTGTTAAGATGAAGCTTTAGAAACCCCAATCTTGCCCGTCTTAGAAAAGTCTTTAGCCTTTCACTATCATGAGATCACATTTGTCTACACTGTAGCCAGGCAGTCCAGAATATAGTATGCCTGCTCGAGTGTGTGCATGCCATGTATAAATCTGGAGCTACCAATGTCTTCAAACGCAGGTCTGCCCAGTCATGGATAGAGCAAGGAGGAAAGGAGAAGTTAAACTCCAGAGGCACATGGGCGAGAGAAGCTGAACACTCCCTGCTAGATATGTTTTTCTCAGATGGAGGAAAAAAAGACTTCAGGTTCAGGGGTAAGGACAATAATCAAGAAAAGGGTTCAGCATCCCCTGCCTTTGCACCCCTTTTTGCACTCCCCCCTTGCCTCTGCTGTATATGCGAGTGGGAAGATCGGCACTGAAGATTCAGATCTGCCACCAGCTGGGGTCAAAAGATGTTTGCACAGTTCAACAGCTAACCAAAAATTTTATTTGTCAGGTCGTTTGTCAAGCTACATTGGTATATTACTAGTCAGGATTTTTTCTCCCACTCATCAAGCATCATTTTTCATCAACGAGTAGACAAGTTGATTTCCTGAGCCCTGGTCCTCATCATAAGTATGCTTGATCCTCAGCCTCCAGATGAGAGTCAAACCACATAGTCTAACCACTATGCCAGCAAGCATGGCATAATGGTTAGAGTGTCAGACTAGGACCAGGAAGACCCAAGTTCAAATCCCCACTCAGCCATGAAGCTCACTGGATGACTCTGGGCCAGTTACGTATCTCTCAGCCTAACCTAGCTCACAGGGCTGTTAAGGATAAATATAACTATGTACACTGCTCTGGGCTCCTTGGAGGAAGAGCAGGATATAAATGTAAAAATAAATAAATAAGATTTGCAGATAGCAAGGGCAGACATACTAGTAGGAAGGCAGCAACCTATTTTGAACTACCTGGCCTGGTCAAGTTTACATTACATGCAAAACGAAGTGTTAAGAACAGCATTTACAAAATGGGGAGACAAAACAGGAAGTGGCAACATTCCTAAGGCTGCCTGGATAATTTTAACTCTGCCTCCTCAGTCAGGTGACAGCTTTTCTTTTTGCATTTTAACATAGCATTTCCAAAACCACCAATACTCAAGCCAGTGTTTCAGGGTCCTAAAATAGCTGAATTGGACCAGTGGTGAGAAACTGCTTCTCTGTGCAAGAACATTTAAAGGTCTACAGAAGGGCTTCAAATTTTAACAAATGACTATCAACCAGAACACAAGCTTACCTGACATTACAAAATACATTTAAGCTGGCTATAGTAGTATGTTGGACCTTAAGCACAGAAATGGAGAGGCGAGCTGGTCTTATGGTAGCAAGCATGACTTGTCCTCTTAGCTAAGCAGGGTCCATCCACCCTGGTTGCATTTGAATGGGAGACTAGAAGTGTGAGCACTGGAAGATCTTCCCCTCAGTGGATGGAGCCACTCTGGGAAGAGCAGAAGGTTCCAAGTTCCCTCCCTAGCAGCATTTCCAACACAGGGCTGAGAGAGATTCCTGCTTGCAACCTTGGAGAAGCCGCTGCCAGTCTGTGTGGACAATACTGAGCTAGATGGACCTATGGTCTGACTCAGTATATGGCAGCTTTCTATGTTCCTAACCTTTGCTTAGGATTTAAGTATCTTTACTCACCAAAATTGGGGAAAAATCTAGCCCAAGCTTAAGCCATTTACAGTCACAACCACCACTATCCTCTCATGTGAAATAAACTCAAGAAGAACCTCCTATTACACTCAGTTTGCCACTTTCAGGGCCACTCCAACACGACTAATATTTCTACACTGACAACATTTCCATGTAGAATAAGCATACAAGCCACAAGAGAATCTATATACAGCTTGCATGTTTTTTCCTTCCATGGAAGAACTGCCCTTGTGATGATCACAGCACTGCCTGCTGTCCTTGCATTAACTCCAATCGAACCCAAAGTTCTATCTCAAATCGGACAGCTCCAGCTCCATCAGGGATTCCTTGCCACTGAATTGAAAAATGAACACTCCTATTATTGAGAGGCTAGTACACACACAATTCATTTGCTCAAATCAAGAAAACTTATTTGTATATTTTAAAAGCCTCCGTGGCTGGGCCCGCTGCCGCCGCCTGGCCCACCGCAGCCGGGCCCACCGCCTTGCCTCCGCAGCCGCCCAGCCAGGCAATTCTCCTGGGTGCGCCAGGACCAATCAGGCGCCCCCGCAGCCCAGCCAATCAGCTGGGCTGCCGGGACGCATTTTTCCTGGGAACACCCAGGAGAAATATATATATATAGACAGTACGCTGTATGATTTACTTATCTAAATGCAGTATCATCTGTTTGTATATATAACTGATCAATGATCATAATCAAGTATCTCATTCATTCATTCATTCATATTAACAGCTTTATTTTCAATCCCCTTCCTAATGATTCCTAGCGTGGAATTGGCCTTTTTCACAGCTGCCGCACACTGTGTCGACACTTTCAACGAGCTGTCCACCATGATCCCAAGATCTCTCTCTTGGTCAGTGACCGACAGCTCAGACCCCATCAGAGTATATGTGAAGTTGGGTTTTGGGTTTTTTTTGCCCCAATATGCATCACTTTACACTTGCTTACATTGAACTGTATCTACCATTTTGTTGCCCACTCCCCCAGTTAGGAAATATCCTTTTGGAAATATCCTTTTGGAGCTCCTTGCAATCTGTTGTAGATTTCACTACACTAAATAGTTTGTCATCTGCAAATCTGCTACTTTGCTGCTTACCCCAACATACAGATAAAATGAATAAATTAAAAAGCATTGGTCCCAGTACATATCCCTGGCGGGTCTGTGATTAGAGTTGACTCACCCTCAATTTTAGCTAAAAACCTAAATCAATATACATCATCCCAGTCCTACTACACTAAAACCAGAGATACGATGCACCTATTGAGGATAATTAAGATTTTTTAAATGGCTATTTCAACAGTTAGCCTTCAAATAAAAAAATTATCCTAGAAGAGTTACATTTGCACAACACCTAAGCTTAACACAGTAGGTAAAAACAATGCAGCAGTTTGGTCACAGGGCTTCCCAGTTGAGACCTTTTCAACAATCCTCCAAATGCACACCCCTTCCCCAGCATTGCTAAAGATAATGAAATTAAACTGCTACATTCAATGGCAAATTACGGCAAGTTTTCCTAATTGTAAATTAGTCTGAGAAAGCAATTTTAGTTTGATATCTACTTTAATGCAATCACAGAATTTTGAATGAGATGCAGGATCTTTGGAAAAACTGACAAACATCAAAACAAAACACAGCCAATTCTGAATTAGCAGTCTGCATGAGTCAAAGTCAATTAACTATTTGATGCCTATGAGATTTCTAACACTGTTCATCAATGGATAACTTAATTACAAACAAAACAGAAGCTTGCATTTTTAGTTTTGCACTATTACTCCAAACTAGAAAACAGACAGCAGGAATACAAATCTTTCAGCTCCGCTCAGCTGCACAACACATTGACCTTTGTCCCAAATATTAACGTGCCCCAGTCAGCACAGAATCTTAATTCTCATTCATGCAGTTTTCTTGAAGAGCAGCACTTTAGGACTGCCAAATGCTGAAACCACCAGATCTCTCATGGTACATACACTTCTAACAGCAAGGCCAACCAGATCTACATAGCTGCTGTGAGCAGTTACCCTAGGGCTGCACAACTCAAATGCCCTAGTGGGCCGGAACCATCAACAACTTGGTGTGCAGGGGCCGAGGTCAATTTTTAGCACATTACATTCAAATTAAAAATATTATTAGTTACTTGTGGATCTATTCCCCCTGTCAATTGACCCATAGTTTTAAACAAGGATAGTGGCAAGAAAATGGTTCCCAGAGCACAATCTGTAGTAATACAGCAGAGAAAACAAAATAGAAAATTTTTAAGGTTTGCACCATACCACCTGTGTTCCCCCTAACAGGGATTCCCAGATGTTGTTGACTACAACTCCCACAATCCCCAAGCAAAAGCCATTGCAGCCGGGGATTCTGGAAGTTGTAGTCAACATCGGAGAATCCCTGTTAGAGGGAACACTGCATACACCTAAGGGCCAGTCTATTAGTTACTTAGTTGGAGTGAGGAGATTCCTCAACTTTTCATGCCACATTGCAAAATCACCAGCCACATCACTCCTAATGATATGAACTTTCCACACATAATGGCAGATACAGGATGGATATCTTCTATATCAGGATTTTCCACATGACAAGAGGTGCTAAACACTACCATGAGATCCAGAAAGTTGCTGCAGACAACTTCCAGTAACAACTTGAAGGCTCCTTTGGTATTTTGGTATCAAACAAAAACAAACTTTACTCAGTGATAAATGTGCAGCACATCTCTCCCCCCGCCCCACACACACACCTCTACACCTCTGTTTTTAAACATTCAACAAGATATATACATTTTTAATGAACCACTAAGAACATATAATTTGGAAACTAACTTGGGAAAGCAGGCTTTCAAAAATATATGAAGAAAACTGGAAGCTCCATTCTCAGAAGAAAAGATGCAAAAAGACCAGGGGTATCAACCATATCGATGGAAAGAATACAGAGCTTACATAATAGCTGGATTAGCTGTTTCAATGGTATCAGTTCACAAGCCAATTCAACTTTAACAAGCTAAGGGCTTGTCAGCACAACAGGCTGTATTTTATTCTACTTCTACCCACTTATTTACTTTTGTATTCTCCAGAGGGGCCCCCCAGCTATGGGGGGGGCCTTCCCCTTCCTCTCCTGAACAGTTCAAGATAGAAGGGGAAAGCCTCAACAGCTCAGATCAGGCCCATGGGGCAAAATTTGAGAGTGAGGAAGCAATGTGGTTTCCACCTTCTTTCCCCAACAGTTTGGCAAGAGGAGAACTCATAGCGTTCCTGCTTGTCAGATTCCTGGGAATGAAGCAAACTCTTTTTGCCTTCCATCCCTTTTCTCAGACATCCTTCTGGGGTATGAAAAGTGTTGAATTTGCAAAGCTGAGCTACACAGTATCAACACAGACAGACGTTACTATTTATTGAGTTACAATTCTATAACACGACCGAGTAATTTTGACTATTTAAGCACAATTAAAGCCCTTACACAACTTGTAAACATTAATCTGAAGTGAGAGTAGCCTAGAAGGAATGCACTTTTGGCTAATTTTGTAAGAGACAGACTCTTAAAATAACTGCTTTTATTGAATATAAACGATATTATGCATCTTGCCTCCACAAGAACTATTCAAATGAGCAATAAACACATCTCCATGTAATCGTTTATTTAAAGCCCTTATAACTGAAAACTGGAGGGTGGGGGTGGGGAGAATGTGCCTCCAATGAGAAGGCTTGCTAACTGGGCAAAGAAGCCCTTTTCATAGTGGCGATTCTCTTATATTTAGCAGGGGGAGAGCAACTGGCCTCCTTCAACATCAGTACAGCATCCCTCCAGTGGTGTCTACCTTGTGTCTATTTTTAGATTGTGAGCCCTTTTTCTTTTTCTATGTAAACTGCTTTGAGAACTTTTTTTTTGTTGAAAAGTAAGATATAAAAAAGACATTTAATATTTGTGTGACTTCAGCTGCAATTTTATCAAAAAACTCAACAGTGAACAATTTCTTATACCTCAGTACTTATTTGGAAGTCAGTTTTAGGACATTAAAATATATGTGCTTAGGGCACCACTTTAATTACCACTCAGAATGTCACGACGAGCTTATTTGCATTTTCTTTATTTACAAATGAAAGTTTCTCTCACTTCAACAGTCCCCAATGCCCCATCCTCAGCTGATGCAGCAAAGGATTTCCCTTCTGGCTAGTCCTCAACATATACAGCTGTGTGAACACAAGTTACAACTAGAGGTGTACACAAATCAAAATCTGTTATTGGATTCAGGGTAGAATCGAATCTCAGGCTCCCCCCAGCTGCCTTGACAAATCACACCAATTCAACCTAAATTGATTTGGACACCATTTCGAGGCCCCTTTTGGGATCAGCAGGTAGACTAACTCTCTGAGATTGGCCAAGGTACCAAGTCCAGAGCAGAGGGTTGGTCCACCTGCCAAAGCAAAATGGGCCTCAAAATGGCACCCAAATCGATTTGGGCCAAATCAGAGGTGATTATATTCCACCAAATCTGGCCCCCCTTTTTAGGGTGATTCGATTTGGGGCAGAATCATCAAATCACCGATTCGACCCAAATACATTTGTGGTTGAATCAATTTGCACATCCCTAGTGACATTCAGAAGGCATGAAGGTATAGTCATGAAGGTATAGTCAATTTCTATATGATTTATGCATCAATACTTAAATCTGCCTTGGGATTGTTTTAATGAAAGGTGGTATACAAACTTAACAATAAATTTAAAAAATCACTAGACAGCACTTGTGCTTTAGATAGTAGATGTATGCTTCCATATAATTATTCATGTTAAAAAAACTGTCAAACAGATCTAATTTGACAACAGATTCTGAGAAAGTAATTCTTTATTTTATTATGCCAGTTAACATCACTGTTGACAACTGACTCTCACTTTTATATAAAACTGAATCTCACTTACCTATATAGGTAAGGTAAAGTTGTGCCATCGAGTCGGTGTCGACTCCTGGCGACCACAGGGCCATGTGGTTGTCTTTGGTAGAATACAGGAGGGGTTTGCCATTGCCATCTCCCATGCAGTACGAGATGATGCCTTTCAGTATCTTCCTATATTGCTTCTGCCCGATATAGGTGTTTCCCATAGTCTGGGAAACATACCAGCAGGGATTCAAACCAACAACCTCTTGCTTGCTAGCAAGCTACTTCCCCACTGCACCAAGAAAGTAGCAGAGTCAAATAAGCTTTTTTAAATTTCTCAAACAGAATCACAATTGTTTGAATTATGACTTCTTGACGTCTACTGAATAGAGACCTTGTAATAGTAAAAGTGACATTTGTATGAAGTTTTTAAATTTTCAATGACATTAAATTATTGCTTTTAAAACTTAATTTCATATTACTTTAGTAAAAAATATTTTCCATTTAAAAAATAGCCCAGAAATTTACTTCCTATTAAATCTACACTATAGTAGACAGTACACTATAGTTAGCAGTAAACCCCCACTAACTTGGCAAAGAGGCACCTTTTAATGTGGTGATTCTCTTTATTTAGCAGGGGGAGAGTAATTGGCCCTATCCACCCCCAGCACAGGATCTCCAGTGACTGTTGCTGGTGTCTATCTTGTATTTCTTTCAAATTGTGAGCCCTTTGGGGACAGGGATCCTGTGTAAACCACCCTTAGCCATTTTTGGAAGGGCAGTATAGAAATCAAATTAGTAATAATAATAATAATAGTTTTCTGAAGTCATTTTTATAGCATAAGAGAACAGAGGTGTCTTTAATTAATGGCAGAATTGACTTATTTAACTGATCAAACAAGCTAATAAGCAGGACCATCATTTACTGGTAACCGTGCCATTTTTCAGCAGCAGGTTATACCTGCATGACGACACCAGTGTTAGGAGGTCAAGACAAATTACAGATCTTATCTTCAAGCAGGCTAGGATACCTCTGGCACTTTGAGGGAGCACAAACAATGTTATGTTGATGATATTTTGATCGTTATAGAGACTGTATAGGGAACTGAATAGAATGGGGAGTGTAAAATTGACCAAGGAACAGCCAAATTGTCAGGGATGGTTACCGTTCCTTGATACAGTAGTATGGTTGAGAGAGGATGGTATTCAGACTGCATGATATAGGAATCCAGCAAAGAAAGAGTTAATACTGCACAGCAAGTCAGAACATCAGCAGGTGGTTAAAGAACAGTTGGTGACAAATGTTACACAGAGAGCTACAGGGGGGGATTTCATCAGGAGAGCAGGTAGAGGCTTCAAGGGAAAAAAGCTGAAGAATTTGTTAGAATAAATGGTTATAAACACCCAATGGATCAATTTAGGAAGAATAAATTTGAGGAAGGGTTACCTGTACATAAAGATCCTTATGTGACCGGTAGATTTATGTGGCAAACACAAAAGATCCTGAGAAAACATGGCTTGAAAGCTAATGTGATTTGTACAGCACCTATGACTTTAGACATCATCTAGTTCAGAAGCTATGACAGTATGTGTGAAATGCAGGATTGTATGATATGTGAGAAGGATGAGGGCTGGTACCAGATTAAGGGAATAGTGTACAAGAGTTTATGTATGGAAAGTGAGGAATTTTATATTGGGGAAACAGGGAGACCCCTGTTAAAAGGGTATAAACAACATTTAGCAGACATGCAATATAATAAAGATCGATTGAAACCCTGGACAAAAACACATGAAAGAAAAACATGAAGAAAGAGTTGCACAAACAAAGGTGTTTATTTTGGCTATAAAAAGGAAATACTGTGAAACGCAAGATTAAAGAGGCTATGTACACTGAACAATTCCATCCATCCATGCCTTGGTTTTATTGCTGTAAACCCCCTAGAGCAGGGCTGCTCAACTTCGGCCCTCCTGCAGATGTTGGCCTACAACTCCCATAATTCCTGGCTATTGTCCAGTGACTGGGGATTATGGGAGTTGTAGTCCAAAAACAGCTGGGGGGCCTAAGTTGAGCAGGCCTGCCCTAGAGTCTTTGGTAGTGGTTCGTATACAAATATGTTAAATAAATATATATATAAATAAAGTTGAGGAGGAAATGAGAGAGGCATTTATTGGCCATTAAAGGGTGAATAAAGGGTTAAATTTGGAGAGCCCTCATTTCCCACTCCTTCCTTTTCTCTTGTCCTTGGATTGGCTACTTCAGCTGTAGTTACTGTATTTAATCTTAAGTGTTTCCAGCTGCTTGAAATAGAGCACTGATAATGGTGTTCGGACAGCGAAACCCATTTGCTCGATTTTGGAAGATCTGTTTATTTTATTCTATTTTACACATTAAAAAGGTCTAAAAAACTTGTTTGAACAAACAATGTTATTTACCAATGTGCTTTTGAGCTGGAATGCAGGGAATTCAGGTTCAAATTCCTGTTCAAGCCATCCACTTTCTCAGCCTAACACACCTCAGAGTTGCTGTGAAGCTGAAATCCTAAGCTTCATAGGAGGAAAAAAGAGTATGATAGAAATGACAGAGATTTAGGAAGCAGCACTACAGGCAGGTTAAAAGTTGCTCATGCTCTCCAAGAGCTGTGCTTGCAGACAAGTTGTCAAAGTGCACAGTCAATGCTTGTATGTGAATAAAAAATGTTCATTGTAAAGTTCAGAGGTCCACACATGTTGGCTTGGCCTACTAGCCAGCCACCAGCTGCCTCATCACACTATCCTTTGACATGTGCAAAGGGCTTGGGAGAGAGGCAGGATCTTATTTCCACTGTGCTTGCAAGAATCTCTACTGCTCTCCCGTTTTTTTACTTTCTCCAAAAGGCATCACAAATTCACTCCAGGTCTGTGCACTGCTAGCATCCTGCTCATCAGGATGTCTGGTGCGCTCGCATGCACAGTTTAGTTTAACTACCAGAGCTTCATTAGTATTCTGCAACGACATGACACAGGAACATGAAAAGCGTCTTGCTGGATCAGACCAAGAATCCAGTCCTACATTCGGTATTTAACTGTGGCCAGCTAGAAGCCTTCATGCCCTGCTCAGAAGCTTCCAGGAAGCAGTAGCCTTCTTGTTTGTGACCAGCATCAAGAGCTTTCATGGAGAAAGTCTATTACATTTAAGAGTTTTCTCTTGGAGAGTTGATTTCTGGCTCGGAGGCAGACGTATATGAAGAGGACTCCTATCTTTTTGACCTTGACAACAAGGATGGAGAGGTGTTTTGCACAGATGCCCATTTCTATGATATTAGCAGCTTCATCAACCACCTGTGAGCCAAACCTCATCCCCATGAGCATCTTCATGACCCACCAGGATCTGCGCTTCCCCAGAATCACCTTCTTCAGCAGCAGGCACATCCAAGTGAGAGAAGAGGCTGGGTTTGACTATGACAAGAGGTTCTGGGACATCAGGGGCAAGTACTTCAGCTGCCAGTGCAACTCCTCCAAGTGTAGGTACTCCAGCACTGCCCTTGCTCAGCAGCAGGCAAGCACATCTGCACCCCAGGAGAACAGACTCCCTGATACCAGCTCCGCAGCAGCAGTGGCAGCCACCCCCTTTTGAGAGCCACCTCCTTTTCTCTCTCAGCACCCTCTGAGCCCACCAACGATTGTTTTCAAGAAAGGGTGCCCCGTGGGAAAGAAAACCCCGAGAGTTTGCAGAAGCCTAGCCTCTGAAGCCGCCTAGACTGTTACTTGAGGAACTAACGGAAGCTTCAAGCAGCCGGCTGCTCCAACCCTATGTGCCAGCAAGCAGCAGGCTTGGCATTGCTTCTCCAGGGGCGGGGGGTGCTCCCAAAGCGTTCAACTTGTTTATAAGACTGGTGGGTAAAAACACCAATTGTAAGAAGTACTAGGAAAACACTTCCATAGTGCCCTTGTAATTTCAATCTCTTAGTTAAGAGCTCAAGAGCAGGCTACAGAATCACAAGCTCCCCCCCGCCCCAACATTCCCACCCGTCAAATGAGCAAATTTTTCTGTTCAGCCCTAGCCATGGTTAATATGAATCAGAGTTTGCTAACCAGGCTGAAACCATGGTGGTAGTCTTGTTTCAGGCTTGTGCCTGACCTAGAACCACAGTATAGACCAATGGCAAAAGGGAGGGAAAATGAACCTGCAATCCTATGGCCTTCTCCCTCTTAATGATAGTTAAGTTGTGAAGCATTATGTCTGTGCTACCTCCTAATGCAGTTGGGCTTCATTCATATCACACAATTCACTTGTGAAGGGATAAGAAGATCTTTTATTTGTAATTCAGAGAGCAGCATCCCAGTACAGAACTGGTCAAAAACATTTATTTAGAAGATTGTGTATTCTGTTTTTCCATCAGTGATAATCAAATGCTCAGATTTCTCTCTCATATCTCACTGCTCTCTTCTGCTCTTATTATTTATGAGTTAAGCATGGGGTTTATACTCCAAAATGACAGTAGTCTATATTATTAAGATAAAGGCCAATCTAATGTAATAAGAGATGTAAACCACCCTGAACCATATCTGGAAGGGCAGTATATACATCAAATCAAAGTAAATAAATAAATAAATAAATATATTTAGTAGCTGGGGCTCCTATGTATTAGGAGAGCCCATACAGTTACCACAGGCAAAACCTAAACAGTTCAGCACACTGAATAATTTGAAAGGTTCTTCATTGTGGAGGGGAAAGTAGAGAACTGAATCCACACATGTATTCTAACTAAGCTTTGCTGGACTACAGAGTACCTTAAATCTGCATGAAAACAACAGTTTGGTTTCCCTTTTTAAATTAACAACACAAATTATATTTGAAGGGCAAACACACACACACACACACACACCCAATAATTAAAACAAGAACTAGGAGGACATCAGATCCAAATTCTGCTCCAAGACAGGATTCCCCAGCCATCACCAGCTAGCCTATTGCCCATTAACTCATTCAGTCCCAAACTAACCAAACAGAAAGCAGACAAGGTGCATTACAGCAGAGCAGAGTTCCACCTCAAGCAACATTCTTCCTACAGAAAGAAGGGGAAAAAACGATCAAGTACCTTCTGCAGCCACTAGGAAGCTAAAAAAAAAATTAGTAAAGTCTGTATTCCTTTTTTAGGGGACTACATTTGTACCATGGACACGGAGAATACAGAAACCAGATTTGTTTCATATGCTACATTTTGAAGAATGACAACATTAATCTTAGTTCAGGTCTGCTGAAGGAAGTTTAAGAGCAATTGGCCTGTGCTGGATTCTGAACCAGAAGAACCTTCAAGACAGACTTTGCCTACTGTGAATTATGATCTTTACACCCAAACTGGTATGCTTACAGTCAGCTTAGCCTGACCATTTTCAGATGCCGGATAGCTATAGTTTCTCAACCATGGATCCAAACACCACACCTCAAGGTCTCTCTGGATTGTTTTATCCCAATTTTGAAGGGATGTTTATACCAGCCTCTTCCAGAACTACAAATTCCACAATGCCCAAATGTCAACACTTCAAAAACATCCTAATAAGTTCAATAAATGTCAACAAGGCTACATGAGTTTCACTCAGCACCAAAAGGAATGGAAATAAATGTAGATCGACACAAATGCACTTCACTTCTGTAGCTGTAGCTATATCTTAATTTGCCATTTGATTTAAGCTTAGCAAGACATTAACTGAAAAGGGTTCAGGGTGTTGCATCAATCCAGCAGCTTCAGCCTACAACCAACCAGGCACAGAGCTGAAACGGAAGAGCAGCACAACAAGATTTACCCACATTTGTAGTCAACCATTACAACAGTATCATGCATTCATACAGAAGAGCTTCTCACCTTTATCCTGAGAGCAAGACAGGATTTCTTCCTCTTTGGGGTTAGTCACCTGGGTGATAATGGACGGGTTGTCCATGGAAACTGAGTGTGTTTTCACCTGGCTACTTCCCTCCCAGAGGCAGGTTTGGTGTGCGTTTATGGGTTTCTTTTTATTTGTTTTCCTTTAGGAAATCAATAGGCGGATTTATACGTGAAGGGGGAAAAAATCACTCTTCCAGGAACGAAGCCAAGCCAAAAAAAAAGGGGGGGGGGAGAGAAAATGGTAATAGAAGGCAGCACCATACAGGTCCCTTCTGTAGTGCCTCGTCCTCTTTCCTTCTTCAAAGAGCAGAGGGAGTTTTTTTAAAAAAAAAAATTTTTTTTAAGGAAAAACCCAAATCCAAAGACTATCCTCACCAGGAGCAAAAAAAACAACAACCACCCGTACCACTCCAAATCACTACGCCAGCCACGAAAATACTCTCCTTAGGACAGTCCCCCCCCCCCGCTTTAAAAAAACAGATGGGGGGGTTGCCCACTAACCTAACCCCACAAAAACCCCAATTCGTCCTGCAGCTGCCAACTCCGGATTGCCCTGCGCTGATCCCTCCTCCGAAAGGGGGGGAAAAAGAACCCCCCCAACAAAACCACTTTCTTTCTATTACCTCTCCCCCCCAACATCTACTCCAGCACACCCTAGAGAGGAGGAGAAGGAGGAGGAGGGCCACCCCCTAGAATGCCGCTGGCGGATCATTCCCCCCGCGCCGCCCGGCCAAGGGCTCGCCTCGCTCCACTTCTCAGAGGCGCCCTCCTGACAGGCAGCGGCCCCCTATAAGTTACCTGTCAGCTCAGCTGCCCCCCACGTGCCCCCCTTCGGCCCCCCCGAACAGAACTGCCAGTTCCCTACGAGGAGGAGGAGGAGGCGCCGCCGCCGCCCAGGGCACTCGCCGCCTCCTCGGCTACTGCTGCCCCCCCGGCCGGCCCCAGCCGCCCCCCCGCGCGCATCCCTCCCCGCGCTGCCCCACCACCACCGGCGCCCGGGGGGGGGAATTATATCATTCCGCTGCTCGGCCCTCCGCCTAGGCTCTGAGCTGGGGGGGGGCAGAGTCCGGGGAGGGGGGCAGCGGTGTCTGTCCGGGCTCCGTGCTGCAGCGCCGCCGCCACCACCGCCTCCTCTCAGCCCGCCCGGCCGCTCTGGCGGCTCCTGCCCCGGCTCGGAGGCTCCCGCCTGTCAGCGCCGGTCGCGGGCGCGGCGCCGCCTCGTCCCCCTCGGCGGCGCTCCAGCGCCTGCTTCGCCTCAGCCCCCCGCGCGCGCCGCCGCCGCCGCCTCCTCCTGAAGCAACAACATGGAGGCGGGCAGTGAAAGGCGAGCCCAGGCCCGGCCGAGCCGTAAACAAGGAGGCGTGGCCACAACGCCCCCGCCTCTCCGCCCGCCCGCCATCGAGCCCCGGGCAGGCCCCAGGGGGCGGGGACGAGGGGAAGGGGAGGGGCGAGGCGGGGGTGGGGCCAGTGCGGGGGCGAGTAGGGCGCGGCCTCGGGTGATCGGGTCTGGTCGGCGGCCTTCGGAAGGGCTCGGAGCCTGCCTGCCGCTGCTCTTCTGCCCGAGGGGCTCCGCGTGGGCGCCTGGCGCCGTCGTCTTGCGCGGCTGCATCTGCAGAAGGGGGTCCCGGCTTTCATCAGCGCGCCGCCCTGGGTGGCCAATCTGCAAAGGTGGCTCGGGGGGGGGGGGTGCGGGCTTGCCACAGCCCACCACTGCACCTCTCCCCCCATTACTGTTTCAGGAATCTAATACGTGGGGTGCACCGCTTGCCATGTCCGCTCATAAATGCACTTTGCCGCTTCTGCGCCCCCTTCAATTTTTTTCCCCCTGGGGCCGCCGCCACTGCCAACCTGAGGTTTGCCCGCTGATGGTGGACTACAATTCCCATCGTTCCCCTTGCCACTGGGGCTCAAGGGGAGTGGTAGAGCAATTTGTAGTTGTAGAACAATCTGTTATGGGACGGCTAACAAATAAAGTTTATTGCTTAGTCTCTATCTATCTATAGATAGAGCCAGCGTGGTGTAGTGTAGGCTTGAGCCCGAAACGGCTCAGCCACGTTGCGGCGGCGGCGGCAGGGGTGGCTCCTTAAGTGCGGGGGAGGGTGCACTTCCGCCGCTTCCCCCCTCCCAAGCACTTTTTTTACCAAACCCATGGGGCAGCATTGTACCTCCCTGCCGCCCGTTCTCCCGTTCGTCGCCATAAGTCGCTGGAAGTACTGGCTGTGCATGCACCCATTGCATGCATGCGTGTGGCCATCTGCCGTGCACACGCGCAGCCAGTACTTCCGACGACTTATGGCAACAAAAGGGAGAAGGGGTGGCAGGGAGGTACGCTGCCACCCCATGGGTTTCGGTAAAAGCAGAGCGCCGGTGGGGAAGAAGTTGTGGGAGGGGTAAATGCACCCTGCCCTGCCCTTAAAGGGCCGAAAGCTGAAAGTGCTTTGGTTACCGAAGTGTTTTGGAGGCCTCTATAATGGCCTCCAAAACATTTTGGACTCAAGCCTAGTGTAGTGGTTAGAATGCTGGACTAGGACCAGGGAGACCCGAGTTCAAATCCCCATTCAGTCATGAGACTTGCTGGGTGACTCTGGGCCAGTCACTTCTCTCTCAGCCTAACCTACTTCACAGGATTGTGAAGATGTATGTAGTACACCACTCTGGGCTCCTTGGAGGAAGAGCGGGATATAAATTATTAATTATTATTATTATTATTAATAATAATCTATATCTTTAATTCTCCTGGGTGTGCCAGGGAAAAATGCATCCCGGCAGCCCAGCTGATTGGCTGGGCTGCGGGGCGCCTGATTGGCTGGCGCACCCAGGAGAACAGCGGTGGCGGTGGCCATGGCCGGGGAGCCAGGTGGGACCAACCGCGGAGGCGAGGCAGCGGGCCTGGCCGGGCCCAGCTGTGGAGGCGAGGCGGCGGGCCTGGCCGCGCTGCAGGCCAGGCGGCTGCGGCGGGCCAGGTGGCGGCGGGCCCCAACCCAGCCGCAGATGGTGGGCCCCAACCCAGCCAGGCGGGGGCGGCCCGGCCTGCCCGACAGCACGGTAGTGGTGGTGCGGTGGGGCAGGGGCGGCCCGACCCAGCCGTGGCGGCGGAACTCGGCACTCGGCCCAGCCGCGGCGGCGGGACTCAGCACTCGGCCCGGCTGCGGCGGCGGCACTCAGCCGCGGCACTCGGCGGCGGGCCAGGCGGCGGTGGGCCCCAGCCTGCCCGACAGCGCGGTAGTGGTGGTGCGGCGGGGTGGGGGCGGCCCGACTCAGCTGCGGCGGCGGCACTCGGGTCAGCTAGTAATATATAATTCTCTAAGGCATACCCATGGCTAATCCCCTGTGTGGCAGCTCTCACAAGAATTCACGAGCAAAAGCACCATGGTGATTGGGCAGTGGAGATTCCATATGCAAATAAGGGAGGGGCCTGTGATGATTAAGGTCAGTTGGAATGCAAGTGTTACTGGTCGGAGAAAGATGATCTTGATTGCAGAGAAGAGGAATCTATCTATCTATCTAAGGATAGTGGGCAGGGGTCTGTGAAGAGAGGGGTCATGAGGGAGGAAAGAGCCCCTTCAGAAGGAGGAGGCCACCGTTGTGTGAATTAGATGAAGAAACAAGATGAACTAAATCTGTTTACTCAGGGACGGAGAGAGAGAAGAGAGGGGAAGAAAGAGAAGGGAGGGGGAAAGACAGAGGGAAAGAGCGAGTGCAGGAGAGAGAAAAAGAAGGAAGGGGAAGAGAGAAAGTAGGAAGGAGGAGGAATGGGCCTGGGCCTGTCAGCGGCCTTAGGGGAACAAGCAGTCATGGCAGTGCCTACTGGCAGCAATGAAGGGCCCAGTCAACCACTGCTACTGTTTGGGGCTACCGAGGCCATTGGCAGAGGCAGGCAGACAGGCAAGGGATGGGTCCGGGCCTGTCAGTGGCCTGAGGGGAATGAGTGGCCATGGCAGCAAGGAAGGGCCCAGTCAGCTGCTGCTCCTCCTGCTGCTCCTATGGGAGGAGCAGGAGCGGGGCTCGGGTGAGGGTAGGGAGGTCTCTGGGGATCGGAGGCTGCAGCTTGGCCAAGAGGGGTGAGGGGGATGGAAGCAACCGGATGGAGGAGGAGGAGCAGGAGTGCGGCTCAGGTGAGGGTGGAGAGATCTCTGAGGGGAGGGGGGCTGTGGCAGGCGGTGAGGGGAGCAATGAAGTACTGGCGCGCAGATTGTCTGCGCGGGTTAAGCTAGTTAGTATTATTAGTCCAGCAACAGGTGGAGATGGTGGGAGTTGTAATTCGACAAAAGCTGGAGGGCCTCAGGTTGGCCACCATTTTACTAGACCCTGCAGAAGTTGCAGTAGATGAAAAGAACATAGAAACAGCCCTGCTGGATCAGGCCCAAGGCCTACCTAGTCCAGCAACCTGTTTCCCACAGTGGCCCACCAGATGCCCCTGAGAAGCCCACAGGCAAGAGCTGAGGGCATGCCCTCTCTCCTGCTGTTGCTCTCCTGCAACTGGTCTTCAGAGGCATCTTGCCTCTGAGGCTGGAGGTGGCCTTTAACCACCAAATTAGTAGCCATTGATAGACCTGTCCTCCATGAATGTGTCTTAATCCCCTTTTAAAGCCATCTTGGCCATCCCTACAACCTGTGGCAGAGAATTCCATAGATTAATTCTTCTATGTGATCCCCACCGCACATTAAGGTCATCTGAGGAGGTCCGTCTCCAGTTACCGCTGGTTCGTCTGGTGGCAACTCACAGGTGGGCCTTCTCTATAGCTGTCCTGGGGCTGTGGAAGGCACTCCTGGCAGAAATCTGTAACCTGAATTCATTGCTGGCCTTCAGGAGAGCCCTTAAAACCTATCTGTTTGTCCTGGCCTTCCAGAGTTTTTAATATTGTTGTAAATTGTTTTTAACAGCTGTAAATGTTTAGCCTGGTTCTCCAGGGTTTTTAACAGTTTAAATGTTTTAATTGTTAATTAGTTTTATGCTGGTTTTATAGTTCTGTATTTAATTGTTAATTGATTTTAATTGTTTTGTTTTGATGTAAACCACCCTGAACCATTTTTGGAAGGGCGGTATATAAATTCAGTCAAAGCAATCAATAAATAAATATCTGCTGTGTGAAAAAGGACTTCCTTTTGTCGGTCCTACATTTCCCGATGTTAAGTGTCATGGGATGGCCCTTGGTTCTAGTGTTGTGAGAGAGGGATAAAAATTTCTCTCTGTCCATTCTCTTCATACCATGCATAATTTTATATACCTCTATCATGTCTCCCCTTAGCTGCCTCTTGTGCAAAGTAAAGAGCCCCAGATGCTGTAGTCTTGCCTCATAAGGAAGGTGTTCCAAGCCCCTGATAATCTTGGTTGCCTTCTTCTGAACTTTTTCAAGTTCTACAATATCCGTCTTAAGATATGGTGACCAGAATTGTACGCAATACTCCAAATGTGGTTGCACCATAGATTTGTATAAAGGCATTATAATATTAGCATTTTTATTTTCAATCCCCTTCGTAATTATCCCTAGCATGGAATTTGCCTTTCTCACCACTGCCGCGTATTGAGTCGACACTTTCAACGAACTGTCCACCACAGCCCCAAGATCTCTCTTCTGGTCAGTCACCGACAGCTCAGCTCCCATCAGCATATATGTGAAGTTGGGGTTTTTCGTCCCAATGTACATCACTTTACACTTGCCAACACTGAACTACATTTGCCATTTTGTCGCCCACTCACCCAGTTTGGAGAGATCCTTCTGGAGCTTCTCACAATCTGTTTTGGATTTCACTACCCTAAATAGTTTAATGTCATCTGCAACTTAAAAGTGATGATAATTAATGAGAGGGTCTTCTTCCGCCCTTTGGGTTTGCGAACTCTTTGGGGACAGGAAGTCACCTTGTTTTCTTTGTAAACTTGTTTGGTTTCTATGTAAACCTCTTTGTTACAAAGCAGTATATAAGTAGCAAAACAACAACAACAAAATAATTTGAATATTTCCTCCCCCGTATTGCTTTATTTCCACTCCACTATGAAGTATAGCTTTCAACCAATGAAATTAATTAAATAATTATCTGCTGTTAATCATTTAGTAGGCAATTAATTGATTAAATACATTTGAGAGAAACCACATTAGTCCTTTGCTGGTGGAGCTTCACTGGCTGCCAATTGGTTTCCGGGCAAAATACAAAGTGCTAGTTTGTATTTTGCATAAAGCCCTAAATGGCTTAGGCCCTGGGTATTTAAGAGAGCGTCTTCTTCATCACTATGAGCCCCACCGCCCATTATGGTAATCTGAGGAGGTCTGTCTCCAGTTACCACCAACTCGTCTGGTGGCTACACAGAGATGGGCCTTCTCGGTTACTGCCCCAAGATTGTGGAATGCGCTCCCTGTTGAGATACAATCCTCCCCATCTCTGGCAATTTTTAAAAAACATCTGAAAACCCATCTTTTCACCCATGCTTTCCCAGCTTTTTAAAATTGTCTGCTTTAATTTTATGGTTGCTTTTAAATTGTTGAATTGTTTTAGCTTTTTACATGTGTTTTAATTGTTTTATGTTAACCGCCCAGAGACGAAAAGTTGGGCATTATAGAAGTCTGATAAATAAATAAATAAATAAATAAATAAAATTAAATATTACTTGAAGCCAAATATTTATTGATCGATTTATATGGTTTCCATTTCTATAGAGTTAGAAGATAGGCTCCTGTTCTGTCTTGCAGGAATTGCAATCTAATATCATTCTGAGGAAGGAAGGAAGGAAGGAAACTTCCAATTTGAGTGTTTTGTTTTGTTTTTAAATAACCTAAACAAATCCCACCACTCATTGTTAGAAGGAAATGCCATTTTTCTTTTTCTTTACTTTGACCATCTTGATGATCAGTCATTTATCTCTTCTGGGAATTGTGATGACTTTTATACTTGTACACTAATTGCAGATTTTAATACTATAACTACTGAAAATACAGCCAAGTTCCTAGCTGTTGCCGTTAGAACAAGGTCAGGAATATTCAGAGTGACTGTGCTAAGGAAAATACTTCTTCTTTTACAATGTGTTAATTTTGCAAATATGTCTAATTTTATGTGATTGTATGTATGTTTTACAATTAGATTAAGACTGTGCTTTTGTTAGTTTAATTCATGTCTGATGTTTTAACCAAGGGCTTTTTGTTGTGTTCTGTTATTTATGATCTGTGGACTGAAATACAATGATTTGATTTGATATTTATTCATTCCCCACTTTTCAGCCATAATTCTCTCCCAAAGAGGCTTACAATTAAAACTTCATCAGAGGATGCAACTTACATAAGTAACTATGCTAATAAATGTATCTGCGTGTAGCTCAAGACCATTGCACAGGATAATTGTGTATACGCTGCCGCTTTCTCTGTCCCAGCCTCACGCTGGCTTTTCTTGCATTTTGAATTGCTCTTCCCATATTCCACTTGGCCGGTTCAGTCCTTCTGCCCATTTTAAACTAAAGCCAATGGCTGCATCTTGAATGGTTGGGGAGCCACAATCAGTATTCCTGTGACTTAGAGTTGCCATGCCCCCAGAAATTCCGGGTTTCACCTGGATTTTAAACATCTCACCCCAGATTCACCCAGATTTCAGCTTTCATTTTTAAAAAGAAAGAAAGAAAAGCTAAGCTCTAGCTCTTGTAGAAGCGGAATTATGGAGCAAAACGTGCAGTCACTATTCTGCTCAAGAATTCTTTTCAAGCCAGTTTACATAATATGCAAATTAGGCACCCAGATTTGGAAAGCCGGAATATGGCAACCCTATTGTGACCGGAAAGATGTAGAGTTCTGTTATTTTTCTACGGGCTGAAAAAAGCCTTCATCAAATCCTGCAGCATCACTGACAGAACACTGAGAGGCTGGTGCTGCTGTCAGTTGCTAGAGATGACAATTGAGGTGTCTTTGATGTTTGCTAGTCCACTGCGCTCCCCCCCCCAAAAAAATTCTTTCCACCTACTGGCGGCTGCTTGCTGCTAGGCACTGTGACATCCTTGCCTGAAAACAAGACCAAAGTGCTCATATTTCACCCCTGATATGTTGTTGGACTACAACTCTCATCATCCCCAGCCACAATGGCTGGGGATGATGGTCATTGTAGTCCAACAACATGTCTGGGAGCCCAATTTTGAAAAACCCCTGATAAGGGTTCTTCTCCCAGAAGTGCACCACAACATAAACCCAAGCAGTCCTGGTGCCCTTCCTCAGGAAGGATCCACTGGTTGTTACAGCACCAGAAACATAAAAATCTTGCTGCATAATTTGAAATCTTTAAAATGACTGCAAATTCATTTGTAAAACCAGCCACTATCTGATGGGCTAGAGGTCTAGGATAGAGTTGGAAGTTTCTTGCTATTGGCTCTGATCTTCCAAAGGAGATGCTGTAGGCATCACAGATCCCACCTGTGGGGAGAGGCTGAAGATTACATCAGCCTATCCCCCAGCCTCTGGGAAGTGTTTCTGGTATGGCGGGTGGGTGGGTGGGAGGCAAGTTGCTATGTGGAAGAGACACACAGAGAGAAAAGGTGGTGAGACTGTGAATGCAGCCGCCAGGCAGAAGGATGTTTGCTGCAGCTCTGGGAACGTGATTAAATCCATTGCTGGCTTTTAGGAATGATTTCTATCTCCAGTTACATCCAATGTTCCACTTGTAGATTTCAGTAAATAGACCAAATATTATGAAGACATCCTAAGCTCCCAGCGATCTCTCCTTCCAAGGGAAACCAGAACCTAAGGCAGGCTCCTGGAAAACCCCTGGAACTTCCTACCGCTCGGGCTGCCATATGGGGGAAAGGACAGATCATCTGTACCTTTAAGAGATGCATAGAAGAGGAAATTTCAGCTAGTGCCTGCTGTAAGGGAAAGAGAAGCTGCACCAGGAGGATTCACACACACGGCTTTTGGTTCGAATCTCCTTCGGGATGGAGAGTGTGAGTCCACATATCAGCTGCCTTTACTTGGAAGTCCCTTTCGGCTATCAGGGACCAGTACAGACACGACTCTGTTTCCTCCCAAATCGAGACTGTGCATTCTGGCTTAGTCCAATTTATGTCCAGCTTAAAACAATCCTCTATTTCCAGCGGCTTTTTTGGGGGGGAAAACCTGTTATGGCCCGCCACTTTCCCTTGATGTGTGGAGTGGAGTTTTTCAAAATTCGGCATTTTTCAAAACTCAGTGAAAGGGAGTTTGACAGCTGTTGGGTATGGTGTGCTCTTAGTATTTGCAACTGCAAGCGCTGGGGTGGGTGGGTTAGCAGATTGGTGAAATTATATGGAGGGAGTCCAGGATAGGCTTGAGCCTGAAACGGCTCAGCCACGTTTCGGCAGCAGTGGGGGTGACTCCTTAAGGGCAGGGGAGGGTGCACTTACCCCTCCCCCCACTTCCCCCCAATGGCGCTCCGTTTGTATTGAAATCTATGGGGCAGCAGTGTACCTCCCTGCCACCCCTTCCCCCTTTCATCGCCAAATGTCTCCGGAAGTACCAGCTGTGCATGCGCCTTAAAGGACGCCCTCCCCCACTGGCGCCGAAATGGCCCTGGAGCCAAAACGTTTCCGAGGCCTCTATATTGGTCTCGGAAACGTTTTGGGCTCAAGCCTAGTCCAGGGGAGTGGGAGGGAGAAATTCCTGAGTAAAATGCAAGCACAAACTGGAAAATGTGGAACTTAACATAGGCTTTAGATATGCAGCATGGAGACGACAGCCTCCTTTTTCTGAGGGCCCCCCCCCCTCTTTTTGAGCTGATTCGCCTGCATTTTTCTTCATGACAGAGAATGTAATGCTTTCTCCTTTAAACTTCCCTGCCTCTGGGCTGTGGGGGGGGGGGGGGGGCGGGGGGACATGAGGTGACGAAGACATTCACTCACAAAGGCAAGTTCATTCTAAAAATCGACAAAGATTTGGGTAGATCTGGCAGGCTCGGGTTAAGCATTCTACTGTTTGATCCCTTGGCAGCCTGTCATGCTGTTCTTCCACAAGGCTGTCAAAATAACAAAACAAAACAAAAGGTCTCTCACCTCCTCCTCTGCGAGGATTGGTTGGAGAAAAAACCCAGAGCCAGCTGGAAAAAGATCTGCCAGGGATTGCGGAGAGGAGCCGACACTATGTGAACTGTTCGTTTAACGCTCCGAATTAAGCATCTTGTGAATCGGCTGTGAAGCCGATTCGCTCTTCAGATACCCCGAGGCATAAAGCCATGTGTGAATAACCTCTAGTTGAACTACTCTCTTCTGTGCATCTCTCAAAGGTACAGGAGTCCTGTGCTCTTCTCCATATGGTAGCTAGGCCTCAAGGAAATAGGGCAACCAGAGCAGTGTAGCAACAGTATGTCCTACTGCTGCAACACAGGTGTGTCAAGACGGATTCAGAAAATGAATATGGTCAAGTCCCATCCCTCGTGTCATATCTAGTTTTAAAAAGTATAGATTCAACCAGCGGAGCAGACAGAGGGAAAGTTTGAGGAGAAAAGTCCTCACAGATTATTTTGGGGAGAGGAAAGACACTTTTACGGGGAGAAAAATATGTTTGAGGGCAGAGAAGCACTTTGTGGGACTCCTCAGATGCTTTGGGGCAGATCTGCACCCCTGGATTCACCACTGCTTGTCAGTTGCCATTATAGGGCAGAACTGACAAGGGAAGTAATAGTTGAGACTGGGGAGGAAATAATTAAAATTCTTTCCATGGCTCCAAAGTATGTGCTTTTTTTCTCTCCAAAAGATTTTTTTTTTAAAGATATGATCTAAAGACACCTGGGATTTGAGGAAGGAAGTGACTTGATTCTTTTCCAGGCAGCTTACATGTCCATCCAGCAGTACCTCTTGGCAGCCTTCCTCAGAATCTCTCTCTTTCAAGCGCACTTATGATAAAACCAGTAGATTTCTCTTTCCTCCCTCTACTGTAAGTTGGCATAAGCATTTGCAAGGATTCAGGTTTGTTTTCCTCTGCACAGGGACCTTTAGCAATCGGGAGACTGCACAATGTAGTGGTTAGAGTGCTGGACTAGAACTGGAGAGACCCAGGTTCAAATCAGCCATGAAGCCTGGGTGATCTTGGGCCAGCCACCATATCTAAGCCTAACCTACTACTGCTGCTACCCCTAGTACCAGTACTACTACCATGACGACGATGAATATTTATATACCGCTTTCCAGCAAAAGTTCTCAAAGCAGTTTACACAGACTGAGGAGGAGGAGGACCTCTGTCCCCAAAGGGCTCACATTCTAAAAGAAACATAAGGTAAACACCAGCACCAATCCCTGGAGGGATGCTGAGCTAGGGCTGGATAGGAACCGTAGTTCTCCCTCTATATAACCCTATATACATATAAGAGACTCACCACTTTAAAATGTGCCTCTTTGCTCAGTTAGCAGGAGTACCTACCTTAGAGGGTTGTTGTGAGGCTAAAGGGGTGAGCATGGCCTGCCACTCTAATAAGCACCTTGTTTCTCAGAGCTATCAGCTGCAGTGGCACAGCGGGGGAAGCAGTTTGCCTAGAGTGCAAGAGGCTTAGTTCAAATCCCTGCCAGACTGTGCCTAGTAAATACATTTGTAGTCACCTCTATCGGGCAGCAGCAAGATAGGAAGATTCTGAAAGACATCATCTCATACTGCACGGGAGGAGGCATTGGTAAACCCCTTCTGTATTCTACCAAAGACAACCACATGGAATGTGATCGCTAGGAGTTGACATCGACTCAAAGGCACAGCCTTCCCTTCCCTTCCCTTCTCAGAGCTGCTCCATCTGCAGCTTGCCTTTCCAGACCCTCCCCAGCCTGTTGGAACTTCCGGTCTGGAAACTGGCTTTGCGATCTGCCCTGGATTGCTCTGCCTTTCAGTTCCACGGGACACATTTGTACCTGCTGTGGAGCCCCAGTTTCCTTGAACCTTTCTCTTCCAGTAGGAGAGCAGCTCATTGAAAAGGCGAAGCAGACTCAGAGGAGTGAGTGGGAGGTGGCACATGCCTGCCTACTGGCAAAATGGCAGGGTCACCCACAAGGGTTGGTAGTTAGTGTTGTCCAGCTACCCCCAGTTTTCGAAACCATCCCCTCCCCAACCACATAATCCATCTCCTCAAGCGCAGAGGGCTTTTAAAGGAGAAGCTAGTTCCTAAAAAAATGGCAGGGCAATTGCAAATCAGGTCTAAGTGAATCCTTAGACTTGTCTCTTGGTGTAAATCTGTTGGCACGGCTGCCCCAAAAGGATTTACGATCCTTTCGGCTCTACTTGTGTGAGTCAAAATAAAATTATGTAGCTAAGAGAAGCAGCTTAGCTGCATGAACGAAAGCGAAGAATGACTCTCAAGATAAAGTTTTATAAACAAAAGAACATCTCTTGAAACTAAACTAGGTACCCCCCTCTACAATAACTGAAATAAAGGAGCAAAGAAGAACAGAACAAGGACAGGCTGAAACAGGGAAGACTGCGTAAACAAGGATACTGTCTTCAAAAAGACAAAGTTGCTGACAGTGCTGACTTAGAAATCGCGTCAGCTTGATATAGGGCTCAAGATAACCGGCAGCCAATCAGGCTTTCCTGACTCAGCACTTCTATTGCCTCTCTGGTGAGATCTTGCGCCTGCGTGTCTCCCACTGAGCCTTTCTCTTGAGACGTCTTCTTAACACAGGTGAAATTCCAGCTTCCTCCTGATCAGTCTCCTCAGCCCTCATCTCTGCCAGCTGTTCCAACTCAGCTCCACAGTCTGTTCTCCCAGCCAAATCCTGCTGCTGTGCCTCTGAGCCTGTACTCCCCATCGAGTCCTCCCATTCCTCCTCTGACTCTTCTGACTCAGAGGTCTGAGCCATGGCATGGTGGGAAGGAGGTCGTATTTGGGAATAAGGAGAACCCAACCAGGGGCCTAGCTATAACTGAGTGGTGTGTGTGTGGGGGGGGGGATGTTGCTGAGCCCCTGAGGGTGGGGGGCAATGGCTGGGCAGCAGTGAATTCTTCCCTTTCCCCCTCCCTCCTCCCTGGCTCATTGACATGCTGCTGGCTCCTGATTGGAGGACTCATCTCAGTTTCAAACTGAGGTATATTTGTCAAAATGGGTTTCTGGAGTGTGTGAAGTGTGTGAGCGTGAGTGGAAGTGTCTTCACCTTTTGTTTTTGTTTATTTATTTTGCATTCATAGACCACTTTTCAGGTGAACTTCCCAAAGTGGTTTAGAAAAAAACTTGAATAACGAACAATATCTCAAGCCACGCCTTTGCAGCGTTACTTGGGCCTGAGTCTCATTTCTTTCTTCTCTCCTCCTCTCAGAGCAAGATGGCTCCTGGTCACTCTGGGGTGGCAGTTGGGGGAGGGAGGGAGGGAGGGGCCACTTCCGCTGGAATAGAAAGGAGCTGGATGGTGGCAGCTCCTCTCTCTCTTTCTCTTTCTCCCTCTCTCATATCTCTATACAGATATTATCTTTATAGGAGCAGAGCCTAGCGAGACGAGAGTGGGCTCGTGTCTGCCCCCTACCCAATGTGCGCCAGCCACACACCCTGCACATGATGTCACACACAGAGGGTGTAGCCAGCACCCAGAAGTGGCCCTGCAGCCCTTTGGAGCTCCTTTCCCCAGCTGGCTAGGAAGCGCTGGCTGCATGTTTTCTTCGTTCTTCTTTCCCTGGGTGAGGGAGAGAATGAAGAAAACATGCCCAGCCAACAACGAAGTGGGCTGGGGATGAGGCTGGCTGGCTGGAGCTCGGGTGAGGGGCAAGGGGTGAACCCAGGAGCCAGGCGGCTCTCGTGTCCTTTGATCCCATCTGCCTAATTCTAGCGCTATCCCCATGTAGAAATGACAGAAAGGGTATGCTGGTGGGCCACTGTGCGAAACAGGATGCTGGACTAGATGGGCCTGATCCAGCAGGGCTGTTCTTATGTTCTTATGCTGAGACTGTTTCATTTTTTCACCCTGTCCTTGCAGTTCTTCTGCAGCAAAGATAAAGGTAAACTTGTGCCGTCAAGTCGGTGTCGACTCCTGGCGCCCACAGAGCCCTGTGGTTGCCTTTGGTAGACTACAGGAGGGGTTTGCCATTGCCATCTCCAGCACAGTATGAGATGATGCCTTTCAGCATCTTCCTATATTGCTGCTGCCCGATATAGGTGTTTCCAGTGGGGATTTGAACTGGCAGCCTCTGGCTTGCTAATCAAGTCATTTCCCTGCTGCGCCATTAGGTGGCTGCAGCAAAGATACAGGGGTGGAAAGCACATCTTTAGAAGGGGGCCGTAGGGGAGGTGAGGGGGGTGGGACCTAGCCTCATTTTTTGTCCATCTCCAAGGTCTGGGGAGCCGAGGCATAATTAAGCCTTAGTACACATAACTGAAATGTAGACATTCTCCTCTTGTGTCATGGCCCTGAGCTTAAATGACCACGAGGAATCGTAGCCTGTGCCGTCTGTAATTTACAATGTAGTAGCAGGAGAAGGGATGTCTCCGGTCATACACTTCCTCCAGGCAGGCACAAGGTTTTGTCCAGCATCTGTAAAGAAGCACAAGAGAACAAATCACTACCAAGGACCTAGACCAACCCATATTCCCCGCAACCAAGGTCGCTCACCAGATCCCAAAGGTCCCGAGTCCAAGGGCCCAAGGGGCCACAGAGGGAGGTATTGAGGCTGTTGATGAGTGGTCTCCAGCAGTCTGTCCCAAGTGAAGCCGCAGAATTTGTAGCAGCTTGCCAGCTCTGCCCAGTCAGCCACCCTCAAGCAGTCTCATGCACGCTGCAAGCGACTGCTGCGTCTCAACTCCCTGAATTGGTCACACTGCTTCTCATGCCTGCATGCCCTGGGAGACAACCCTGGCAGCGATAGTTCCTCCTGGGATTTGTTACTCTGCTCTTCCTCCTGCACCAAGCCCTCCTCCTGTCCCATCACGAGTGACTCCTCCCTCCGATCACAGAGCTGGCCCTCGGGATCCTCAGATCAATTCACTGCCTCCCACTTCTTTTCCGAGTCCTCAAACGAAGGCCTGACACAAGATACATAAAATGACTTAATTGGAGCTGGGATTTCATTGGATCTACTTGCTTCCCTGGAGCTCTCTGAGGTCCTGCCGACCAACCTTGCCTTGCATGGCACAAAATGACATGATACGACACAACATGATACAATACGATATAACACAACACAACACAACACAGCATGAACCATGTCTTTCCCATCTCTATCTCTCTTATCTTCCTCTGTTGTCTCACCTGTTCTGAAATTTAGACTGGATGCTCCTAGACAGGGACCTTCCATCTTCTTAATTTATAAAATGGTGATGATGCCCTGGAAAGAATAATTATGACACCACTTGAAAGTTTTTCACTCCCGGCTTTCAGTTTGCATCTCCTCTGGAATGGAGGTGTGCAGGGGCGGAGCCACCATTGGGCCAACGGGTTCAAAGAACCCGGGCTGCTAACCAATCAGGGGCCGCGAGAGCGGCCCTGACATGCTCCCTGAGTCTGATGTCAGATGTGGGGAGGCTAGTTTAGCTCCCGAGCGGGGGCGCGTGACCCCTTCGGGAGCTAAACAAAGGCTGGTGCTGTGTTCTCAGCGCCAGCCAGGGGCGGCTCTTGCCTGCAAAGGCTGGTTGCGCGCTGAGAAGGCAGCACCAGCCTAAGTGGCTCCTGAAGCGGCCACGCAGTCCCTTCAGGAGTTCATTTAACTGCCAAAGGGGCTGCGCGGCCCCTTCGGCAGTTAAAGGGCAACTCTCTCCGGCCCAACGGAGCCTCAAGTTCAGCCAGAACTTCAGCCGTTCAGCTAGACCACGCCCCTGCATCTGACGTCAGACGCAGGGGCGTGGCTTGCATCAGATGCGGGGGCGGGGTCAGTGGGGCTGTGGCAGAGGCTGCCCACAGGCCGCCGGTGTTCCCACTCCGCCGGTGGAGGTGTGCATTAACATATCAGCCAGATTTACCCCAAATTCCTGGCGAGCTATCGGGGAGCACATCACACACAATTCGAGGTTTTCATCACGTGTTAGAGTGTAGCCTGATTTTTATCCGGGGTAAAAAAAAAAATCCACTTTTTGCATTGGTGTTTTTGAGCAACTTCAAACTCACTGTAGAGCCTCTCAGTTAACCCCCGGTAAAGCCTGTGAGAAGGAATGAACGAACCAAGCAAGTGGTTCGAAGAGTTTAGCGCTGGCTGATTTAAATTGTAAATTGCCCAAATATCTTTGGGTAATTCAAATGGTGCGAATGTTGGGAAGAGTGAAACCCTTTCCTATTGTGCAGGGCTGTAACATGCTGTGGGCCTTTAGGTGAGGCCAAAATTAAAATAAATGCACATAATACAATAAATAAGTCAGTACTTGACATCACTCGACCCATGCCTGCATTCCTCTTGATCTGAATTCAGCGCGCAGAGGAACTCGGAGATGGGCAGCCAAGAATTTGAATGCTATTTAGCATTTAGATTAGCTATTAAGTGATGACGATCCATGAGATGTGTTCAGGCTTGATAGCAGCCTGAACTGGCATAATGCAGACCAGTTCCTTTCTCCTCTCTTGGAAGGTTTTATTTTTATTTCTGCTGACATATGGTTTATTTGCATGAGCCCTTGACTCACAGCAACATCTCCAAATCACCCTGGACATCCAGACGACACTGTGGACATACGGAAATGCCCTCTAGTGATGCAGTCCTGCACAACTTTGTCTCTCCAGTTGTTGTTGGACTACAACTCCCATCATCCCTGAAGTTGCATCCAGCCCTGATCTAAGCGAATCTACTCCGCTCTGATCAGCACCAGCATTCCAGACTGTGCCTTGAAGCCTGCCAACTCCTGGCCACTCCTTGGGGGCATAACAAATGCAGCCCTCACTCTGCTCCTGCCCATCCACCAATCACCAGTGGAGAAGGATTCCGCCCCCTCCTGCCTGTACCAAATTTGGCTGAGATGGCCGCGGGAACTGTGCTTGTGGCAGTTTGGGTGGAATCTGGGGAGAGGTGAGGAGGAAGCACCACCCCCGGGTCGATCCACCTTCCTTTCTATTTCAGGCACCTGCTGGGAGGAAGAGAAGAGATGGGAGAGCAGGCAGCTGCCAGACAGAACCTGCTGCAATCTGGCTCTGAGCAAGCTAAGCCTGGTAAAGAGTTGTGGGAAGCACCGGTTACTTTGCAGACAAGTTCCTGGGAAGGGACTGAGAGGCTGGCTGAAGGGAGCCTTCCCCTCCCTAAACAGACTCAGTGAGGGGGCTCGGGAACCCACCCACCCACCCATCCCGGTCTTAGTTCTCTGATCCTCTTGTGGCTTGCTCTCCATTCCCCCTTTGTGGTACCTTTTGGGGGGAAGAGGATGTTGATAGAGCTGACCCCCCCCTTGTTATTAAAAGGGGGCTCTGGGTCCAGCAGTGGCACCAAATGCCACCCCCTTGCAGACCTTTCCTCCCCCTCTTTTTCCTAAAGGGCGGGGCAGGAGAGCATCTTGCGGTCTTGCTGGCACCCCAGGAATCTGCTGCCTGAGGTGACCATCTCGCCTTGCCTCATTTAAGGGCCGCCTCTGTCTGGGTTCTTGCAAAGTCCCCATTTAGGACTACAATGTCTTTCCCCAGAAGCTCTGTTGGAAGGAGGCTGTGCCGTAACATAGTGTCACTCCAGGGGCATTCTGGGGCAGGGCAGAATTGTGGCCACCAGTAATAACCGCCCATCAAGAAGAGATCGACCACTGCCTCTGCTGCCAAAGGCATGGCATGAAAAAGTCCTTTAAAAGCCAGCTGCTGGTGATGACACGCAGGGGCAAGCATTGTTCCCTGTAACAGGGATCCCCAGATGTTGTTGACTACATCTCCCAGCATCCCCAGCTGCAATGGTCTTTCTCTGTTGATTATGGGAGTTGTAGTCAACCACACCTGGGAGTCCCTGTTACAGGGAACACTGGGACAAGCCACCCACAAATCTTTGGCCGAAATTCTCATGTCTCCCAAAAATGCGAATGTGCTAAGCCCAAAGTATTGTGGCACCTGAGGTAGGGGTGTGCAGAACCAGTTCTATTCAAACTGGTTCAAATAGAGCCAGCCTGGTTCAACCGGTTCACATTCGAACTGAACCAGACCTCCCAAAAGGGGTTCCAGAGTTCAAGCCGAAGCAGCCCCGGTTCTAATGAACCGGTCTGGAACTGGTTCAACAGATGGAGGGGGCATGCTTGGAAAGGGGAATCTGGTGAGGATTCCCCTGACAAGCAAAGGGGGGGATCCTGGTTAACTTAAAAAAAAACCTCTAATCGAGGCGGCGAGAAAGCACTTGTATGTGGCGTGGTGCGGCACAGCAGTGGTGGACCGGGCAATGCTGGAGTGCTGGGCCCAGTCCAGACAATTTGGAGGAGCCATGCTGCTGCACCATGTACAGGTGCCCTCTTGCTGCCCCATTAGGGTCTAATCAAAGGTAGGCAGCGTCCCCCCACCTTGCGTGTAAAGGGGAATCCTCACCAGATCCCACTTTACAAGCATGCCCAGCTGAACTGCCGAACCGGTTCTGAACTGATCCCGCCCGATTCGACTTGAACCAGCTTGCGGTCTGGCAGTCTGGTTCGAGTCTGGCTCAAACCTGGACCGAACCACTGGAATTGGTTCATGCACACCCCATAATTGAGACAAGGTGCCAAATGCTACCTTGCCCCATGCCCCTGTGGGGGCCAGCCCCTTTCAGAGCTGATCCTTGCAAGCTTTGAAAGTGGCACAGGGGGGATAGGAAAGAGGGGAAGTTGTCAGCAGCCTCCTCTTCCCTCCTTGTGTTTCTTGCAAGCTGTGCAAGGCGTGGGAGGAGAGGCGCGCCTTGTAAAACTGGCAAAGGTCAGATCGGTCCCGAAGAGCTGCTCCGATAACAGTGGCGAGGGGCATCTTGCCATCCTTCTGGTGCTTCGATAATCTGCCACTTGAGGCGACCACCACACCTTGCCTCATGAAAGGACCGGCCATGTCCCATCTTTACTGCCTCAAAGGGACAGTCAAAGCCGTCTTAGGTGGAGATACCAGAGAGTGAGACAGAGACCATTCTGTACACAGGCAAGCAATCTAAAAAGAAACATGAGATAACCAGCAACATCCACTGAAGGGATGCTGTGCTGGGGTTGGATAGGGCCAGCTGCTCTTCCCCTGCTAAAAACAAGAGACGCCACTTTAAAAGGTGCCTCTTTGCTCAGTTAGCGGGACCATATACAGTAACTGTGATCTGTATGCCAATTGTGCTGTATGAGTAGACTAAATACATATTAATAATACTAAGCCGGATAATCAAATCCACACCAATTTTATGCAAGTTTTTTTTCCCCATATCCTGCCATGTTGCAATTTATGAAGAGAAAAATATATTGTCCTCTAAAAAAACAAAATCTCTAAAAGACCATAAGCTTTATTATTGATGCAAGTTGCTGTAATCTTTCCAGTAAGTGGCTTGATAGATTAGGAAGACTGGCTGTGCCGCGGCTATTAACTCATCAGCTTCAGAGGCTGTTTATGGCTTTGTTCACATCAAAGTGGCAGGGATTACCCCCTCATTTCCCTCTTGCGGCCAATTTATCCTCTCCCAGCTTGTGCCATTACGGCGGCAGATTTCCGTAACAAAATATTGTTCAATGCAAGACTACAGTTATGGCGTCCTTTTTTCACTTGTAACGTGACATTCACTGATGTGGACTGCCGGAGAGGCAATTGTCGTTTCACTGTGTAATTTGAAAAATCCTTTTATGACAACGAAGAAGAGATTATGGGAGTGGGGGAAAAAAAATCTAAAACGCGCACGTCGGCTGGGTGGCCTCGCTCCAGTGACTCAAAAGGGCAACCATTTGCATTGAAATGTTATACAGGCAAGGAGAAAGGAGAGCAATTGTGAACCAGGCCGTGTGTTTGATTGCTTTTCACTGTGCTGAGTGATGCAGAGCCAGCTGTCCTTTCTCTCCGATGGCACTGTCCGTTGGTGTCTTAATTCTCTCCGAATGAAGGCTGATTCATAAAACTACTCTGCCCACCGTTGGCCACTTTATTTCCTGGTGGGAGGAAGAGGAGCAGAAGAACCCGGCCAGGGATCATGCTTTCTGATGTCATCAGGCAAGGCACATTGCAATGAGCACGCATTCCCGTTATCCTTGCTCACCAGAAGAGTCCCTACTTTGGAGCGGGGAGGCTGCCCCTAATAATTCACTGCTCTTAGTCGGTCCATGGGGGTTACCTTGGCGCAATTTTGCTAGTGTGAGTGTCCACAGTGGTCTCTTCAAGGTTTGGTCCTCTCCATGGGCCTTTAGAGGGCTAGGATTGGCAGGAAGAGCGATGCATCTCCTCTCTACTGAACATGTGTGCAGATGCACGTGCATGAACACAAAGGCTCCACGTAGTGCACAGGCTGCCGCTTAACAGGCATTATCTCCAAGGTGGCCAACCTGAGGGTCTCCAGCTACTGTTGGACTGCAACTCCCATCATCCCCAAAGGTAATTTATTGCCGCAGGGGATGATGGGAGTTGCAGTCCAGCAACAGCTGGGGAGCCTCAGGTTGGCCCCCCTTGCTATATCTGGAAAGGTTTATTTCAAATTATTGGTAACAGACTGTAGAGCAATTAATGATGTTCCCCCACCCCACTCACTGGTGTTTAACTTAAAGGACAAACTCCTCCTGGCTTATAAACAGTACAGGATAAGCTGTCACAATGTGAATGAATGCAGCCCACAGCAGGTGGAGTTGGGACCACCATGTCTCCAAAGTGACATTCAAAAGAGAATTTCAGGGTTTCCCCAAGAAGGAATTGAATTCCAGAGGGGATGGGACCACAGCTCAGTGGGAGAGCACCTGCTTTCCACGCCGAAGGTCCCAGGTTCCATCTCTGCCAGCATCTCCAGGTAGGGCTAGGAAAGAGACTTGCCTGAAACCTTGGAGACGAGCCACTGCCGGTCAGTGCAGAGCAGGGGTTCCCAACCTGTGGTATTCCAGATGGTGTTGAACTACAACTCCCATCACCCCCAGCCACAAGAAATTGTAGCTGGGGCTGATGGGAGCTGTAATTCATTGACATCTGGAGTATCACAGGTTGGGAACCCCTGGTGTGTAGAGCAGGGATTCTCAACGTTGGGTCCCCAGATGTTATTGGACTTCAACTCCCATAATCCCCAGCCCCAGTGGCCTTTGGTTGGGGATAATGGGAGTTGAAGTCCAAGTGGGGACCCAACGTTGAGAATCCCTGGTGTAGACAATACTGGGCTAGAGGGACCAAGGGTCTGACGCTATAAGGCAGCTTCCTATGTAATTTCAAGTTTCCTCCCAAGGACAAACACCAACAAATTTCCTTAGCTGGTTCTCCGCATGCCGAGGGGGAGCGGGAGGGCTTGGGCTGTGCTCTTTGGTATGAGAATAGGAGTGTTGTTCATTTTTGGATTGTTTTAATGAAAGGCGGTATATAAATTGAACAATAAATAAATTTAACAATAAAAATTTGTCATCTGTGAAATGCTGGCATGCCAGAGAATGTGGTCAGCTATGATATATGGGCAGCCAGATATGTGGAGCGCTGGAGGAGCTCAGATGGAAACACAGACAGACTTTGTGGCAGACTTTGCAGAACACCCAGGGAAGCAGACAGACAGACTGGGGATTCAGAGGCATGGAAGCCAGGCAGTACAGCTACCTGGAAAGCACCAAGACAGCCATGCAGAGTATGGCCAGAATATGACTATTGCCCAAGCCTCGCCACCCCAGAGCTGGGAGTAGGAGCATTTACAGCCAAACTAAGCTGGAAGGGCTGTAGCTCAGTGGTAGAGTATCTGCTTTGCATATGAACATAGGAAACTGCCATATACTGAGATAGACCATTGGTCTATCTAGCTCAATATTGTCTTCACAGACTGGTAGCAGCTTCTCCAAGGTTGCAGGCAGGAGTCTCTCTCAGCCCTATCTTGGAGATGCTGCCAGGGAGGGAACTTGGAACCTTCTGCTCTTCCCAGAGCAGCTCCATCCCCTGAGGGGAAGATCTTCCAGTGCTCACACTTCTAGTTTCCTATTCAAATGCAACCAGGGCGGACCCTGCTTAGCTAAGGGGTCAAGTCATGCTTGCTGCCACAAAACCAGCTCTCCTCCTTACCCATGCCCCCGAAGAGACTGGAAGGCATGCAGAAGGTTTCAGGCTAGGTGGCCAGATTTGGCTTTTGAAAAGCCAAATTCTGGCTTACGGCCCATTTGACCCATGTGTATACCCCTTAGGTTCTGGCAACTCTGGTCTCAGGTTCAATCCCTGCTCTCTCCAGGTCTGGCTGGGAAAGACCCATCCAAAGTCCTGGAGAGATGCTGCCAATTAGAGGAGATAATATTGAGCTCAATGGACCAGTGGTCTGACTCAGTATAAGGCAGCTTGCTAGGTAACTTGGGTCCCTAAGGGCTTCCAAGGAGGCTGGAGGGCTGATGCATTTCAGCTTCCTCTCGGCTGCTCTCTCAGAACACAGGTCAGGATACTGCTGGTTCGAATGCAGCTGTGCTCCCGATACAGGCGGTTTCTGCTTTGGCTTTGCTGAGCCTGCAGGAAGTGGCTTGGGTGTGGGGGACCATCTTTGGAGATCAGGGAATCATCTGCAAAGGTCTTTTCATATGGAATGCTGGCCCTCAGGAGGCTCACCTAGTTCTATTCTTGATTGCCTTCCTGAAAACAACAACAGTAGCAGCCTTTCTACTGGGGAGACATTTGGAAGGGCTTGGCCATGAATTTGCAAAATTAGAGCTGCCTTGTGCTGAGTCAGAACATTGATCCTTCTAGTCTGCAGGGGTCTTGCCAGATAACAATAATATGTGTAGGACATTCAAAACTTTTGCACAAGTTGCAAATGCGATCTTGCTTCCTAAACACATGCTGCAGCTGCAAGCTTCTGTGCTACTTCCAAGCACGATCTTACCCTCTGTGCAGAAATGCCAAGCAGGGACCTCACATGATTTTCACAGCGCCACCTGCTGGCCGTCTCTTGCATTCCGAGAAAAACTTTCCCTTTATTTATTTATTTATTTATTTATTTATTTATTAGTTCCGTTTTTATACTGCCTTTCATAAGACACCCCAAGACAGTTTACAAAGGTTAAGATACAATAACACTCCATAAAAATCACATTTAAAACCTTAAGCAGTAAAAACCATAAAACACCAAAAAAGAACCATAAAAAAGACAAATAGAAGCAGGATTGCTGAGCGAGCCAGCAGCCCCTCAGGGGTAAAAACCTGGATAAAATAAAAAGGTCTTTAGTTGTTCTTTTAAAAGCAGCCACAGATGTCATCGAGCAGAAATTCACTGGGAGAGCATTGCAGAGCCTGGGGGGCAACGACAGAGAAGGCCCTGTTCCGCAAGCACGGCAGTTTAGCCTCTCTCAGCATCAGCACACACAGCAAAGGCCCCTCTGACAATCTTGTTGGGTGGACAGAAAACCTTGGGAGCAGGTGGTCCTTCAGGTCTCCAGGACCCCTACCATTAAGGGTCTTAAAAGTAATAACCAGCACCTGGAATTGTATCCAGAAACAAACTGGCAGCCAGTGCAGCTCTCTCAAAATAGGTGTCATATGCTCCAAGCGAGCAGTTCCGGAGAGGACCCTGGCAGCTGCATTCTGCACCCACTGAAGTTTCCAAATATGCATCAAGGGCAGCCCCACATAAAGCACTTTGCAGTAATCCAGCAGCTGCGACGGGACTAAGGCATGCGTAACCGTGGCTGAATCTGCCTTCTTGAGAAAGGAAGCTGGCGCACTAGCTAAAGCAGCGCAGAGGCACCCCTGACTACCACCTCCACCTGAGCATCTAAAAGCAGAGCTGGGTCCAACAACACCCCCAAGCTCCGCAGTTGCTCTTTCAAGGGGAATACACCCCATCCAGAGCCGGTTGAATCACCCTGTCCTGATTGGCTTTCCTACTGACCAACAGCAGCTCTGTCTTGTCTGGATTACACCTCAGTTCTCTAGCCCACATCCAGCCCATCTCCATTGCTAGCCATCGGTTCAGGGCATCCACTGCTTCCCTAGGATCTGATGTCAGAGAGAGGTAGGGCTGAGTGTCATCTGCACGTTGATGGCACTTCAGTCCAAACCTTCTGATGACCTCTCCTAGCGGTTTCGTGTAGATGTTAAACAGCATGGGGGACAATCCTGAGCCTTCTGGGACCCCATAAGCCAGAGGCCAAGGAGTCGAGCAGAAATTTCCCAGCGCCACCTTCTGGTCCCGAAACCTCCCCCCAAGAAAGGATCAAAATCACTCACTCAAATGCACCACCCCCAGTTCCTATACCTGAGAGGCAGTCCAGAAGGATACCATGGTCAATGGTATCGAACACTGCTAAGAGGTCCAGCAGAACTCCCTCTGTCTAGTTCTCGGTGTAGGTCATCCACCAGGTCAACCAAGACAGTTTTAGCCCCAAACCCAGGGCAAAAGCCTGATTGAAAAGGGTCTAGACCTGGGATTCTCAACGTTGGGTCCCCAGATGTTTTTGGACTTCAACTCCCATAATCCCCAACCCAAGGCCACTGGGGCTGCGGGTTATGGGAGTTGAAGTCCAATAACATCTGGGGACCCAACGTTGAGAATCCCTGGTCTAGATAATCCATATATCACCCAAGACCCTTTGCAACTGCACATACACCACACGCTCTATCACCTTGCTTAGAAAGGGATGATTTCAAACAGGCTGATAGTTACCAAGGTTGGTGGAATCAAGGGAGGGCTTTCGAAACAGTGGTCTTACCACCGCCTGCTTGAGGTTTGATGGCATCTTACTCTCCCTTAATGAGGCATTAATCATTGTCTCCTTTCGTGGCAGATGTTACTAGCCATGAAGGGGAAGGGTCCAGAGCTCATGCTGTTGCCTGCACACTGCCTAGGATCTTGTCCACATGTGTGGAGGCCAGGTGCCGGCTACGCAAATGGCCTCTGCCAGCTGAGTGGCAGCTGATCCTCCACCACAGCAGGGACTGGGTGGTGCGGCACTGCTCTGAACTGGTTTCACATGCAGCGGGAGGAGAAGTGAGCACCTACTAATTTATCGTGAAAGGTGCCTCCCGCCGCCCCCTCCCCCTGCGGTGGCCACACGTGTGGCTTGTGCTCTGTCACTCAGTGGTGGGGCTTGGACCAGAAGTGGACCCCTGATCTCTGCCCTGTGCGCCAGTGGAGCTGCTGCTAGAAAAGGGCCCTTCAGGTAGCTCCTGCTGTGATATCCAAACCACACCCAGAATCCTCCTTGTGCATGAATTAGGTGATCTCCGGGGTGGTGTGCCATGCCACTGCTTGCGATACAGCTGTAAGCTCTGCTATACTCCCTTAGCGTAGGCATCGATCTCATTGCTGAAGAAAGCAAATGGCACTTTGAGTGGCTGCCCAAGTTACTGTGGCGCCTGAGGCGTGGTGCCAAATGCTGCCTTGCCCCGTGTCCTGTAGGGGGCCAGCCCCCTTACAAACCCGAGCAAACCCTGCAAGTGGTGCAAGTGAGGAGGAGGGAGGGGGGGTGGCCAGCAGCCTCCTCCTCTCCCCTTGTGTTTCTTGCAAGCTCTGCAGGGAGTCTGAGGAGAAGTGCTCCTTGCAGAAGTTTGCAAGGGTCAAATTGGTCTGGAAGAGCTGCTCTGATGGCAACAGCAAAGGGCAACTTGCCACTCTGCGGCTGACGTCCCTGTAACCTGCCACCGAGGCGACCAGCTCCTCTTGCCTCATAAAAGGACCGCCCCTGGAAACAGTGTATCCAGAGAAAACAGGAGGGCTGTATCTCGTCATAAGGGCTGCATAAATAAATATTACCTCTTTGTCAAAAACTCTCTGCCTGTGGAAAGCTAGAGTGGCAGGGAAATGGGTCCCACCCTAGCATTCTCTTTGGTTTTGTAGGGTTCGTGAGATTCCCTCCACCTACCTTCTGAAGTGGCACATCTCATAGGAACATAGGAAGCTGCCACATACTGAGTCAGACCATTGGTCTATCTAGCTCAGTATTGTCTTCACAGACTGGCAGCGGCTTCTCCAAGGTTGCAGGCAGGAATCTCTCTCAGCCCTATCTTGGAGAAGCCAGGGAGGGAACTCGGAACCTTCTGCTCTTCCCAGAGTAGCTCCATCCCCTGAGGGGAATATTTTCCAGTGCTCACACATCAAGTCTCCCATTCATATGCAACCAGGGCAGACCCTGCTTAGCTATGGGGACAAGTCATGCTTGCTACCACAAGACCAGCACTCCTCTCCAGAAGGGATGTGCTCCGTGTTCCCTCCCACTGGACATGTGGGCCAGCTCTTGGAGAACATCTTGCCCTGCTTGTAGTATTTGCCAAAGGGCAGGAGAGCGATTTGCATTCTTTTGAAACAGACTCCTGGTTTGACAATCGCAAGAATAAGCACTGAATGAATCCTGGGAATGAAAAACAACTGGCCGCTATCCAGGCTTATAAGCACACACATAACCATTGTGGCATAAATCATGCTGTGGACCTGTTGCTAGAGTATAGGCAAATCACAGAGTGACTGGCAAATCACATGGAGGCATTGTTCCCTTGCAAGGGAGAAATGAAATCCGTACCTGTTTACTCCCCCCCACCCCCCGCAAACCACATCCTTGCAGGGAGTGAATGCACACAGCAGTCATGAAGCCGGGATTCTTGCTGGAGTTTCCAGTGGTATTTCCCTAACCAGTGAGGAAGAAGGGGCAGTTCTTCATAGCGTGCAAACATTCCTCACCCCCGAACATCCAAGGTCAGGGGTTCCCAATCTGTAGTCCTCCAGATGTTGCCAAACTATAACTCCCATCACCCCCAGCTGCAATTTATTGTGGCTGGAGGTAATGGGAGTTGTAGTTTGGCAACATCTGGGGGTTCCGACCACAGGTTGGGAATCCCTGTCCTAGAGCAAGGATTGTCAGTGTTGGGTCCCCAGATGTTATTGGACTTCAACTTCCTTAATCCCCAGCCAAAGGCCACTGGGGCTAAGGGTTACGGGAGTTGAAGTCCAATAACATCTGGAGACCCAGTGTTGAGAATCCCTGTCCTAGAGTCAATCAGGAATGAGGGGCAGGTCTTGGCAGCCACTTAGGGGCTCACCATCCCCACTGCCAGTCAGATGGCCATTGGTTTCATACTAGGCATGGTCAGATGCCGTCCAACCATTTGGAGCGAGAATTAAGCAGCAGGGCTGGACAGAGAGTTGGGAGGGCAGAGGTTCCCAACCTTAGGTCCCCAGAGGTTATTGGACTACAACTCCCACGACCCCCAGCCACACTGGCAGAAATCAACATGGCTCAGGATGATGGAAGTTGTAATCCAACAACCTCTGGGGACCCAAGGTTGGAAACCCCTGTTGTTTCGGGATGGCAGCTGATAGAACAGCATTCTGCCTCCCAGTGATAAACTTGCTTCAATTTCTGCTTGCAGAGTAACCATTTCCAACCAATAATCCTCCCAGCTAATAATACTTGGTATCTGTAGCATGTTTTGAGGGTGCACTGGCTTTTTACACATATTATCTTATTGTTATCTTTACAACAACACCATAAGGTAAGTACGTATTATTATCCCCATATTGCAAGTGAGAGGGAGTGGTTTGCCTACAACCAGCAAGCAAGTTCATTGCAGAGGTGAGATTCAAACCAGTGAAGTCCTGATTGACAGCTCACACTCTTAGCCACTATGCTCTACCAGCTCTCCAAGTAACCAGGTGCAACTCTAGAAAAACTGTCTTGGGGTGTACAGAGCTGATAAAACCCATTATTAGGGAAGCAAGGATTTTGCTACACATGTTCAATGCATGTTTTATAGAATGGAGGTTAAAAGTGTTGCTAATAATACATTTATTTTGAGGGGTGTAGCTAGGGAAGAGGTGGCCTGTGTTCACCTCTCTCTCCAGCGGCCCCTCGGATTGAGGGAGATAATGAAGGAAATAGGGAGGTGGAACTGGGCGGCCCTCAGGACCTGGGCGGCTCGGGTTCTTTGAATCAATCCGGTCAATCATAGCTACACCCCTGTTTACTTCCTTGATCAAGCTGGTTGCACCTCTTGTTCTGAGATGGAACCAGCAAATCTGTCTACAACTCTGTGTATCTGGAGGTTTTGTGGGGGCATTCGGGGCCAACTCAAGCCTGTAGGGGGAGATCTGCAAAAAGATCCCTGCATTGCACTGCCCTGCCTGGGGATGATTTTGCTGAGTCCTGCTTGAAGTGTGGGGCAGCCTGGCCTGGATATAAGGCCAGAACAACAATGATTTCTGCTTGCTGATGGATGGGAGAAGAGAGAGTTATAATCCAACAACATCTGGGGACCCAAGCATGGGGATTTTGGCACTAGACACTTAGACAGCTAGCAAAGGAAGGGAGGGAGGGGGGAAGGAACGAAGGAAGGGCAAAGTCTAGGGTGCTGCCAGACAGAAATTTTATTCCAGCCATGCTCACTCACCTGCCAAATCACAAGAAAACAGTTCATATTGGAGCTGAACTTCATGTTTTGCAGCTCTCGTTCTACGAATTCAGGGGGAGGGAATTAAAAGAGAAAGAATTTAGGAAGGAGACAAGGGTATTTTGATGTATACAGGGCTAGCCTTAGGATAAAAAGTGCTCTGGGCAGGGAGTGCCTTCAGCGTCCTCCCACATGGTTTGCTCAACAAACCGCTTGGTGGCCCCTTCGGGTGGGCACCCTGGGCATCTGCCTGGCTCGCCCACCCCGAAGGACAGACCTGGATGCATGCCTTCTTCTCCTGGAACCATCAAGTTTGCCAGTGGTCTTGTGCATGCAGCTTAGCAGCTGGGCTCACAGTTTTATTTTGTGGCCTCCAGGACGCCATGCCATTCAAGGTGTTTCCCACTGGGGGAAATAATGACCATTATTAATAATAATGGCTGCAGGTATTACAGCATGTCCCCAGCACATTACTGCAGAGCGTCTGCCTACCGGCAGGGATGTATATCCACCACATTCACCATGCCATGGCAACATGTTAAGAGCTTCACAGAATCAGCCAATAGCCGTTAACATATTCCTCTGCTGTTTGTACACCAGCAAGGAGAGACCCGTTCAAAGCAAATATGATTCCCACCAAACCACATGGCACACAACAATAAAACCACACCATGGACAGATTGTTCTTTGGAGGTCGGCAGTAGGTTTGTGCCCAAAACGTTTCGGAGGCCATTATGAAGGCCTCTGAAATGTTTCAGCACTGGGGGCAGTTTTGGCACCGAAACGCCGACGGGGGTAGCACTTTAAGGGCGGGGGAGGGTGTACTCACCCCTCCCGCCGCATTTCCCCTGCTGGCACGCTGTTGTTCGTAAGCCCCTCGGGGCGGCAGCGTTTCTCCCTGCTGCCCTGTTTCCCCCGTCGGCCGGAAGTGGCCAGAAGTTGTGAGCACGCTTGAGCCCGTTGTGCGCGCACATGCGCCCTTTTGCCATGTACGCACGCACACATGATGGGTGCATGTGCGCTCGCAACTTCCAGCCACTTCCGGCCGACGGGGGAAACGGGGCGGCAGGGAGGAATGCTGCCGCCCCGAGGGGCTTACAAACAATAGCGCGCCGGCGGGGGAAATGCGGTGGGAGGGGTGAGTACACCCTCCCCCGCCCTTAAAGTGCTACCCCTGTTGGCACCGAAGATTTTCGTGCACATACCTAGTCAGCAGTGAGGGTGCCATCTGAGAAGGAGAGGAGAGGTGAAGTGTGAGGAGAAACGCTGTCCTTCTGAGTCTGGGGATTCCCTGAGTGAGGGTGCTTTCCATGTTAGGCTGAGGGGCAGCCAGCCAGCCAGATCAGAAGTCCTGGGCTGGTTGCAAACATTGATTTCAAAGGGATTGACTTTCTGGGTGTGGCCAGGGGGTGAAGTCAGAGCAAATCAAGGGGTGTAACTGAAGGAGCCTTGGGGAATCTGGGAGGTCAAGGCTGGTACCAGAAGAGAATTTAGCAGGCTGATTATGACACACCACTACAACCCTTGTCAGATCTTGGCTTTTAGTGGTGTTCCAAACTGCAGGATATAGTTTTACAGGTCAGGCCATTCAATACTAGCTAGGAAGCAACTCCAGGAGCCTCAATACTGATAGGATCAAGACTAGAGTTATGGGGTGACTTTAAGAGTAGTGTGTTAGTAAGGTAGAGTCTAAGCGACACCATGAGTTCTGTGACACTGGAAAGTTAATGCACAACGGGTCACTTGCTTGCTGGGTGTCATGCCCTCGCTCTCAGATAGCGAGGAGGAAGGGGAAGCTGGTAGCCCTTCAGCCAATGCAGGGGTACCTGAGGGGCAGAGCCCGGCTGTCAGTCCCCAAGCGACGGCTGAGGCAGGTCCGGCTGATGTTTCAGAGCAGGCACAGCAGTCTGAGGCAGCAGAGACAACGACGGACAAACCGGAAGATGAGCTGTGCAGGCAACCCCCACTGGCTCCACAGCAGAGGCTCATCACAAGACGGAGAGCACAGCTGGAAACTATCAGGAGAAGTAAACGCCTCTTGCAGAGGGCTGATAAGCCTTGAATCCCTGCCAGCTGAGAGTTATCAGCTTGGACTATAAAGCACGTCTACAGCTTTCAGTTAACCGCTGGAAGACGACGCTTGTCATCCCTTGTGTCGACAGCTTTCAGCACGAGACAGAGAGAAATATTTCCGAGCTGTGTTTCACTGCTGCAGCCCAGTTTGTATTGTGAACTATCTCCCTGGACTTCCCTTCCAGGTGGCCAGTTTGCTGACAGTGGGAGCAGAACAAAGGGGTCCATCTAGGAGTGGTGGGGACAGATGGAGAGAGGACACAAGGAAACAACTGGAGAAGGCCATTAAGCAAGGGGCCTTTTCAGAGGGCAATAAACCTCTGGAATGTTCAGAGCTTTTGCACATGTTCAAAGGTTTTGCACAAGTTCCAAGCACACTCTTACTCCCTGTATACACTTTGCTGAAAACTTTTGTGCTGCAAACTTTTGTGCTACTTGCTAGCATGATCTTACACTCTGTACACATACCAAGCAGGGACCCTGCACACTATTCACATTGCCACCTGCTGGCCAGCTCTTGCATTCCAAGAAGAACCCACCCTTTTCCATAGTCGCCACAAAAGTAGTAATGAAAAGAGGTGAGTTCTTCTAGTAAAGTAAGAGCTGGCCAGCAGATGGTGCTGTGAAAATTGCATGATGTTCCTGCTTGGTGGCTGTAAAGAGGATAAGGTTGCACTAGGAAGCACTGTGGAAGCTTGTTGCACAATGTGCATAGGGAATAAAATTGCACTTGGAACTTGCACAAAAAGCCTTACAAGTCCTGCAGTTTATTGCCATCTGGAAAACCCAAAGAGAAATACAGTCAGGGAGCAGGAAGTTGAGTTGCAGGCTTGAGGTAATACTGCAAGGAGCAGAAAGAGCTAGGCACTGAAGGCCAAAATTAGCTTCTGACCTAGCCTGACCTGGTAGTATTTATAGCCAGCGGTCAGGGAGGAGAGCAGTGTCTTCTTTACCTATAGTGCACTGGGGTAGTGCTAAAGATTCTAGTGTGCAGATCAGAAAGTTCCTGGCTTGAGTCTCTTTGCAATTCCCAGCACAGAATTTCTTTTGTCCCTCTGGCTGAACAGGTTTTGCAAGTTTTTGACACAGTTAAAAAATGTGCAAATCCTGTTTACCAGAGGCAAGAGCACAATAGGTATACATACCATAGGCAGCAATCTGCCTTCCATACTCTGATTTATTTTTTTTTAATTGGCTTTCTCCAGCCATAGCAAGTTTGATCAGAAGTCTCCACTGCCCATGTCTCCTCCCTCCACTCTCCCACAAAAAACTGCACGGCACTCCATGTATTCCACATTGAGATCCCTCACATTGAGTGATGTCGAGACATCAGTGATGGAATGTGACCTTCACATTTTCGGTGACATGACATCTTCCAAATGCTTTGGTCTCTGGATTCTCTTGGGCATCTTTGGTGAAAATGCAGTGCAGCAGGACAGGCTCTCCTCACCCATGTTCTTATTTGTACTCCTGATTTGCAGACAGGGCTGAGCTAAGGGGTAGGAGAGCTGGGTGGTTGCCCAGGGCGCCTACCCTGATGGGGACACCGAGCTGAGCTGGGTGGCTCTCTGCTTGCTGAGTGTACTGACTGCAGCGAGCTAGGTTGTGTCTTGAAGCTTGCTGTTGAATGGCAACTCCCATCATGCCCAGCCACAATAAATGGTGGGGGGTGGGTGATGGGAGTTGTAGTGCAACAGCAGCTGGAGAGTCAAGGTGACCTATTCCTGTTCTACAGTTCGATTGGGTACTAAGCGTAAAAAATGGATGATGATGCTCTGATTTGAATCCCAGGGCAAGCACTGACAAAGCATTTGGAAAATTACACTCTAAGCCTCCACTCACGCGGCAGGAGAGCTGGTCTTGTGGTAGCAAGCATGACTTGTCCCCTTAGCTAAGCAGGGTCCATCCTGGTTGCATTTGAATGGGAGATTTGATGTGCGAGCGCGGCAAGATATTCCTCTTAGGGGATGGAGCCACTCTTGGAGGAGCATCTAGGTCCCAAGTTCCCTCCCTGGCAGCATCTCCAAGATAGGGCTGAGAGAGATTCCTGCCTGCAACCTTGGAGAAGCCGCTGCCAGTCTGTGAAGACAATACTGAGCTTGATAGACCAATGGTCTGACTCAGTATAAGGCAGCTTCCTATGTTCCTATGTTCCTTCCTCACAACCTGGCCTTTCTCCGGAAGACCCAAGTCTGCTCCCTGGCCAGTCCTCTCCAACCCTGACAGCCACTTGCTTAAATCAGGTAGAACAGCCTGTGCTGCCCTGCAACGCCCCTCCCTTCTCCCTTGCCCTTCCTGCTTCCTTCCCCATCCCCTGGTATGCTTATCCGGCCCATTCCTCCCAGCCCTGGCCGGGCCTCCCTTCCTCTGACAGCTGCGTTTCCGGGCAGTGCTTTCCTGAGCTTGCCTTCCTCTTTGGCCCCCAGGCTGCCACTGCCTCCTGCTCCCCCCTCCTCCTGCTCCCCCCTCCCCCGCCTCCTTCTCCACCCTCCTCCCCTCCTCCTCCTCCCTCCCCCCCTCCTCCTGCTCCCCACTTCTGCTGTTTCCTTCCCTGGACTTCATCCCCACTATGGACCCTGCATGCCTCGGCCTCTCCAGTTGACTCATTCTGCCCCAGGGTGGGAGTGGCATCCCGACTTTCCACTATTTACCATGGGTGGCAGGGGGTACAGAAGGCCTTCCTTGTTATCCTCAGGCTAGCCCCACTTACAGATACAGGCACTCCCTGAGTTACAAACATCTGACTTGCCAACAAAGCTCCATAACACATGACATTAAGGAAGTCCCCTACTGACAAGCGCCAACTCGAACGTGGAAGCAAGTTGTTGCTCTTGGGAGCGACGTGCATCCTGAGTTATGAACATCTGAACTGACAAACCAACTTTTGGAAGGCAACCTGTGTGTAAGTTGGGGACTTCCCGTACTGGTTCTTGAAAGAAACTCCCAGCAGAACCATCCTAACATTTTGTGGATTGTCTGTATGGGTACTGAAGATCCAGAAGCCCCCTGCCTCGGTGATCTTCACCATTTTTCAAGTGGGGGGGTCACTTTGTCAAACCACCTTTAATGGGAGAACCAATTCCTCTCATGTTGGCCTCTGTGCTGCGCTACAGTTTCCCCAGTGCAGGAGTTGGCCTTTAAGAGAAATGGAGCCCTGTCAAGCCCCAACACCATCTGGCAAGGTGTGTGTGGAGTGCTGGGAAATGTAGTCCTTTCTAGTTTCCCCGCATAGAGCTCTATAGGGAAAGTGCTGGGAAGAACTATACTTCCCAGTGCTCCGTGCATGCTTTCCAAGGTGGCATTGGGGCTCAAGAGTGCTCCATTTCCTGTAAAAGAACCTCATCAGTGCTGGTCCAAACACTGTACTGTGCACTGGGAACAGTTGTGTGGATTATTCAGCTTTGGCCAAAGCTTTGCACAGACCTAGTAAACCGAGTAAACCATCTACACTTATGGTTGATGGGACCTGCCACTGGCTCCCAGGCCTTGCCATGAAGAACACTGCCCAATGTTGTCCATCTATGTGCCAGCTGCATGGGAGGAACTGCTATTTAGGGGCACTGTGGGCACCGGCCCCCTCCCTGAAGACCCCATCACCTGCCACTCAGAGGGCAAGGCGGCATGAGTGGCGGCGAATCTGGGGGTGGCAACAGAGCCATGGGGAGAGCAGAGACCGGTTGTGGCAGCACACTTTGATGATGTCAGGGCACCGATGACACCGAGGTCAAGCAGCATGCTGCCTAAGCCAGCCCAAGATGCAGGGTTTGGGCCTCAGAACATGGAATGGGTCGAGAGGAGGACAGAACAGGAGGCATGGGGTAGGGTAAGGGAAGAACAAGAGGGGAAGAAGAATGCTAGCCTTTATGGCACACTATTTAAGGCAGGGTTGATGGGAAGGGGCATAGCATGGGAAGGAAAGGGTGGGAGTTTACCCTCTATAAATTGGTGGGGGCCAGTGATGAGGTCGGCAGTGTGGGGAGAGCTTGGGATCTCCGGTGAGAGGCCAGGCAATGAGTGGGGCTGTGCAGGCCCCACATGGGTGAAGTAACGGAGGCCATCCACAAGGCCCAAGGGTTTCCCAACAAGATCTTCAGACTGGCAAGGTGCGGGTCAGACAAGCACTTTCATTGTTTCAAGATCTCCTCTGCAACTGTGGAACTGGTGTGCATCTTGGTCCCGTCATTCCATCTCCACTGCAGTCCTTCTCTCTTGCCCACCACCAGGAAACTGGGAGCTCTTCTCCCTTCTCAGGAAGAAGAGGAGAAGATTCTGTAAGCCTTTCTGTTGCGTCCATGTCCGCTGGCGCACAGAGACAAGGACATATCTGTACTGCAGGCTCGTGCTGATTTATTTCATGCATTTACATCTCAGCGTTAAAATAAAAGATCACAGTGCTTACGGAAATCGAGAAGCAATAACAAGATACGAAAGCACCGCATCAAACATCCAAATGAAAATAGCCGTTATATTGGTTTTAGAGGAGTTTCAGTGCCATGGCTTTCTCCAACAAAGCTTGGGAGTCGTACTTTGGCAAAGAGGCTGATAAAGATCTGTGAGAGATCCCTGTTATTACTGTTGTGATTCACATTCGTATCGCACCCTCCTTCCATTGAGCTCAAGGTGGTATGCATGCATGGGGATCAACCCATTATATGCTCAGAACAGCCCTGTGAAGAAGGATTAATCTGAGAGTGAGGGACAGGTCCAGGGTTGCCCTCTGAGCTTTGTGGCTGAAGGAGCAGATCTGAACTCTGATTTCACTGGCTGGAGTCCAACACCTTTGAATCACTCTACCACTCTTGAGCCTACCTCCAGTGGGTCTTTCCAGATGGCAATAAACCATGGGGTGTCGTTCAGTGCTTTTGTGTACATTCCAAACACAGTCGGACTGCCTGTGCACACATTGCTGCAAGCTTCCGCACTGCTTCCTTGGGTGATTTTACCCTCATGCTGAGCAGGGACCATGTGTGATTTCTGCAGAAACACCTGCTGGCCAGGATGTACAGCTGGTAAGATCATGCTAGGAAATAGAGTGGAAGATTTCAGCAGCATGTGTACGGGGAGTAAGGCTGCACTTGGAATTTGCACGGAAGCTTTGAACATCCTGCAATTTGTTGCCATCTGGAGAGACCCACCGAAAGAGAACGCCCAGGTTATCCTGCAATGGGAGAATGTCTGTTAAATCTATTTAAGTCCTTAGTGTCAATATTCCCAAAGACTGCTCATGGGAAGTGAGGCAGATGAAAGGGGACTAACCAATCACAAGGAGTAGTGGAGCAAGATAAAGGACCCGTTGGCCCAAGAAGGCCTGTGGTTTCCCTTCAGCTCAGAAGCAGGCCTATAGGCCAGGGCTTCTCAACTCTGGATTCCCAGGTGCTGTTGGACTACAATTTCAATCAGGTCTAGCAACAATGGCCAAGGGGCTCTCAACCTTGGGACCCAGATGTTGTGAACGTAAGCACAACCCTGCTGGATCAGGCCCAAGGCCTACCTACTCCAGCATCCTGTTTCACAAAGTGGCCCACCAGATGCCTCTGAGAAGCCCACAGGCAGGAGCTGAGGGCATGCCCTCTCTCCTGCTGTTGCTCCCCTGCAAGTGGTATGGAGAGGCATCATGCCTCTGAGGCTGGAGGTGGCCTGTAGCCTCCAGACCTATGGTGGATTAACATAGTAGCAAATGTAGCATTTGCTACGGGCCTCACATTTTCGAGGGCCCCGCACGTCCGGCTACCAATAAATATCCCTTTCCTGCTAAATGTGCCTTTTAAGAGAAGGCTCAGCACAGCATCTGTCCAGTGGCTGTTGCTGGTGCCTACCACATTCTTCTTTTTAGAGTGTGAGCCCTTTGGAGACAGAGAACCATCTATCCACTCTTTATTTTTCTATATAAACCACTTTGAGAATTTTGATTGAAAAACGGTATATAAATGTTCACTGTTGTAGTAAGTGTGAGTTTGTGGCTGGGTCTCCCATACTCCAAAATAGAGCAAATGAAAAAATTGAATTACTTTACTATGCAAGTAAATAATTTATGTTTTAATAATTTATGTGCATTGTAAAAAAAATTTTTGGGCCCCTTTATTACATATGCTACAGGCCCCGCACTAGCTTAATCCGGCCCTACCAGACTAGTAGTCACTGATAGACCTTGTGGGACTACAGTTACAACTCCCATCTTCTCTAGCCACAACGGGCAAGGGGCTTTCAACCTTGGGTCCCAGATGTTGTGGGACTACAACTCCCATCATCCCTAGCCACTGCTGTAGCTGTCTCCACCCGTTGCCAATAACTGTAACAGACCTCCATGCAGAGCAGTGGCCAGATATCTCCCTCCACATCCCATGCTGACAATCCAGAGAGAATCAAACTGATGAATCCATCCTCGGATGGGCAGAAGCCTGAGACGCCTCATTCGATTTGAACGCTTTTCTGGCACCCCCGGCTGCCATTCTTGTATTGTGAGGCTCCCTTCTTCGTGAAAACTTAATTGGCTGCCATGAAAAAACTTTCGCAGGGACATTGCCTTAATTAAAAATAGCTGCTCTTAGGAAATAGATGCTGGCTCTGTTTATGGATGCAGAAGGCAGCACGCAGCATAGGGAGCGAATAACGAGCATTAAAGGAGGAGGATGGGGGATGAAGATGCTTAAAGAAGGGCAATGGAGACGTGGAGCAAATGGCCCACCCACCTCTACAGGCAATGAGTCTCTCCACTTCCTATCGACTTGGCCATATCAATTGCCCTTTCTAGCTAAAACTGGCTTCAGGTTGCAGGGGACCCTGGGCAAATTGTCCTACATGCCCCCCCCCCTCTAATTTGGCTAGGCCCTGAGAGGGTGGCTCCCCCCTCCGCCCACACCAAAGGCTATGGACACAGAGAAATCAGAGGAATCATCAAATAGGGCCCTGACACCAGTCATAGGAATATAGGCAGCTGCCATATATACTGAGTCAGACCCTTGGTCCATCTAGCTCAGTATTGCCTACACAGACCGGCAGTGGGTGGCTTCTCCAGGGTTGCAGGCAGGAGTCTCTCTCAGCCCTATCTTGGAGATGCTGCCAGGGAGGGAACTTGGAACCTTCTGCATGCAAGCAGGCAGGTACTCTTCTCAGAGCAGCCCCATCCCCTAAGGGGAATATCTTACAGTGCTCACTTGTAGTCTCTCATTCAAATCCAACCAGGGAGGACCCTGCTTAGCAAAGGGGACAAGGCATGCTTGCTAGGGAGCATCTAGATGCCTCTGTCACAACTCTCGGCCTCTATCACAGCTCTGCCCAACTTGAGAGCTCAGCCGTTCATCCAACTCCACTGAGAATGCACCACAAGTGTGCATATTAATTCGTCCTGGAGCTGCATGCCCAGATGACTTTAGTACAAGTGGTAACATTACCCCGCCCCTGCAGTCAGCCAGTTCCCTTCTGATCCGGCTCCCTTTGCACCTGGTGAGGCTCCACCTCCTACAACAGTGCTGCACAACTCAAAACTGCATAGGGCCACGTCCATTGCACATGGCAGGGGTTCTCAAACCTAGACGGCCAGAAGTTGTTGGGCTATAATGCTGTGACGGGATGACAGGGACCAAGTCTGAGAACCTCTGTGGTTCAGACTTCCTGGAGCAGCTTCACCATCAGTAACGACTTGGAGATCACCATGTTCCAGGGATCCACAGTGCTCTGCAGTGATTGGGAAGCCAGACAGAATCCCCACACGGTCATGGGAGGAGCCCACATGCCCAGTGTCAACATTCTAAGTTCCGGGAGACAGGGGCAGGTTAAGAGGCGGTCCTTTCATGAGGCAAGGGGAGGCGGTCACCTCATGCGGCAGGTTTTTGGGATGCCAGCAGGATGGCAAGATGCTCCCTGCCACGGCCATCAGAGTTTTTCCACCGGGGCCAGTCTGACCCCTGCAAGCTTGCTAAGGAACAACTCTCTTCACACACCTTCCAAAGCTCTCAGGAAGCAAGAGGAGAGAGGAGGAGGCTGCCAGCAGCAACCTTCTCTCCTCCTCACCCCCGAGGCACATCTTTCAGAGTTTGCGAGGCTCAGTGTTGAAAGGGGGTTGGCCCCCACCAGGGTCCTGGGGCAAGGCAGCATTTCCTGACATGCCTCCGGCCCCACAATACCTTTGGCTGTCCCTGCAGGTTATGATGAACTAACTGCACCCAGAAGCACACGAGATCAGCAGTAGCACCACCTCCACCTCCACCTCCTTCCCCAAGAAGAGTTTTCCTTTGAGAGTCGCCCAACAGCGGAGCTGGCTGCGAAACTTCAAAAGGCCGCCTTATCTCAGGCACACTCAGAGGCAATAAAAAATGCAAGGAGAAGGTGGTGCCAATTAATCTGCACCTTTAATCTATGCTGGAATTCACAGGGATGCCAGTGGGGCAAGGCAGGCAAGTGCCAACAGCCTGCCCTAATTTTGAAGGTAAATTAAGGGCATGTTCTCACACAGAGCCTGTGTGCAGCCCTGAGCCCTGGCTGGCCAGCTGTCGGTAGCAGCAGGGTGCTGGATGAGGTGGTCCTTTGGGCTGGCCCAGCAGGGCTCTTCTGACCTGATGGCCCTACTGAGCCCAAAGGTCTCCGTAGGTACAGTATTCTTCTGGCTCTTTTTATTGCCTCCGAGTGGGTTGGAGGAGATCAGGCAGACTTTTGAAGCTCCCCCAATGTGTGAGGTTTGACTAAAGGCATCCTTGATGAGCTGGAACTCCTTGGAGGATGGGCAAGATGGCAAGGATTCATAATTATTAAAGAGTAAGAATTACCCATCCTCAAAGGCACCCATCCCTGCCGCCCCACACTTACTGTGTGAGTCACTATTCCGGGCAAACCTGGAAGGAAGTCAATTAACCCCTGCTAACTTGGCAAAGAGGCACCTTTTAACGTGATGATTCTCTTTATTTAGCAGGGGGAGAGTAACTGGCCCTATCCACCCAGTGACTGTTGCTGGGGTCTATCTTATGTTTCTTTTAAATTGTGAGCCCTTTGGAGACAGAGATCCATCTTATTTATTTGTTATTTCTCTGTGTGAATCACCCTGAGCCATTTTTGGAAGGTGGTATAGAAATCTAACAAATCATCGTCGTCATCATCATCTGAGCAGAGCTGCAAGAAGCAGACTCCTCTGGAGGGAGGTAATTCTGCCAAGTGCCTGCTTTGGGGTTGATAGAATGAGCCACTCACACTTGACACAGAAGACCTATTCGGGCATTAAGGCTGTTTGTTCATTGTCATTAAGGACCAATTCTGCTGGGGAAGCAGGAACCTCCCCCCCCCACCAATCATCACCTCTTTGGGGTGCTGCCACTTGCACACCCACATGACTGGAGTGGTGGAAGTTGCCTGATGTGGGGTGTCTTCCCACATCCCACAATGCACTGCGCAGGCAGCAGAGAGGAAGCCTCCGCCAGTGCAGCAAGGCTCTTCTCCCTGGCCACTCTGCAGTCAGGGCTCTATGGTTGCCACTCCCAGCAGCTGTTTTCAGAGCCCTGGTGTTGCACACAATCAAAACCTGTGGTAGGATGGGCTCCTTTTCCATCCTTTTTGCCTGGATAGCAGATCTGGGCTACTCGGAGCTGCAGCGTCTGGGTCAGGATTCCTCCAAGATGGCACGGGCTGCTTGGGTAAGTGGGATTTTACCCAAGCAGCCTGTGTCGTGTGAACAACCTTATTATGTTGTGCCTGCATTCAGATGTCCGCACACACACACATATGTGTTTGTGTGAATGAGTGTATCTGTGTTCATTTTAAGAGTGAATCTGGCTACAGGGCCCCTGAAATGCGGGATAGAGATAGAGATAGGGAATGTTCAACATAACAAGGCAGTCCACACCATTATGATCAGGGTAGGACAGGTATCCTCCCTTCGTTCAGGAGCAGTGCAGTCTCCTGCTTTGTGATCGTGTGCGAGGGGGAAAGCAAAGTCAGAGAGGGAGGAAGAGCCCTTCTGGGAGAGAGGATTTAGGTCATACGGCACAGTCCCACCCAGTTTTTGTACCCAGCACTTGACTGAGATAGGAGGGATCAGTGTTCAACCCAGCTCCTTTCTCCCAGATGATCACTTCCTCCCCCTCTGACCTTGCTGTTTCCCTCACACACAATCACAAAAGGGGAGAGGACACATCTCCCACACTAGGATCAGTCCATCCATCCATCTATCTTTATGTTGGTGAATGACCACTAACAGAACAAGGACATGACACTTCTCCTACCCTGATCGTAATGGTGTGGACTGCCTTGTTATGTTGAACATTCCCTGTCTGTATCCTGCCTCTCAGGGGGCCTGTAACCCTGTGTGAACTGCCTTAACGTGTGACTAACTGTATCTGCATGCAGATCTGCCTCTGTTGTACACATATTGTAGGGCATACCGTGTGAATGGGGCTCAAGACCCAAACAGAACGCGACCCTCCCACCAGTGGAAGCTGATTGGAAGGACACAAGGCTAAAGCAGGAAATCGCACAGGGATACATCTGCCAGTCTCAGAGGAGACGTCTCCTATTTAATGTCATTGATTTGTCATGGTGCACTAGCCGTCCTAACCTGGTACATTCCTCACGTTTGGGAATGGCTGTCTTGGACAGTTTCACCCACCCTAAACTCTTCGGACAGGGTGGATTATAAATCTAAATGGATTGGTTTAATTAATTAAGCCAATCCATCATGACAGTCAGGGACAGGGAATCAGGTGGTGTTGGGGAAGCCCTTCATTTGCATTCTACACCGTTCTTGTCTGACTGCAGCGAGCTTCACAAGGACCTTCCTGGATGTATTTTTGCCTTGAGATTACAGGATGATAATTAACAGGAAGAAAGTTGATTGAAAAACCAGCCTTGGATTGTAACGGATGCAGCCGCACTGAGAGCCCATAAACCTTTCTTTAATTTGCTAAGGAGGAAATGTGAGCGGATCATTTAAAGTTCCCGCTTGAATCACTAAAAACTGGATTAGGAGGGCTTGGTGAGATCATGGCTCACGTGACAGATTCGCAAAGGTGACCCCTTTCCTGCAGCTTCTCAGGCAGCACCGAATTGCACAGGGTCTTATAAAAAAAGAAATCTCTTTTTCATCTTCTTCTGGGGCTGCTGAAGTGCTTCGGCTTGACCTCTTTGGAAAGGAACTGTCTTTTCTTTATTAATCTCATCCATGTTTCAACCTAGAACAATTCAGATCTTTTGATAACTAGCCAGTTTGTTTTTAGACCATAAGAACATAAGAACATAAGAACAGCCCTGCTGGATTAGGCCAAAGGAGGCCCATCTAGTCCAGCATCCCGTTTCGCACAGTGGCCCACCAGATGCTGCTGGAAGCCACAGGCAGGAGATGAGGGTGTGCCCTCTCTCCTGCTGTTACTCCCCTGCAACTGGTAAGATCCTTCCACACTCGCCCCTTTTGTGTGATGTTGCAGTTTCTGGCTTACTATGCTTTGGTTAGGCTAACACCCTAGAGTGGTCGGTGGATGTGTCTTCTTGAGAGCTGTTTAAGGACAGTTCTGTTGGATCACACTAAAAGTTCTATCAGATCCTGCATCCTGTTTCCCATTGTGGCCAACCATATGACTCTAGGAAGTCAACAAGCTAAATAGGAAAACACTAGCCCTCTCTTGGAGTTGCCCCCCCCCAGCAACTGATATTTGGGTCTATACTGCTCCTGAACTTGGAGGTTCTGTTTAGTCATCACGACTAGTAGCGATGGAGAGACTTATCCTGCATGAACTTGTCTAATCTCCCTTTAAAGCTATCTGAGCTAGTGACTGTCGCTCTGCCTTGTTGGTTCTTCTGGTACCTGGAGATCTCTATTGAGTCTTTTGAAGGAGGCAGCCATTAGAGAAAGAGACCACCAGATAAGGGGAGGGACTGGTGTATTTGTGCATGTGCAGGGATGGCTCTGGGTTTAAAGGGCCTCTGGGCAAGGTGGCCTCTGCTGGACCGACCTCCCTTCCCCTTAGCTTGGGCAGGTAGCAGATGTGGGCAATAGGGATGTGCACACTGGTTCGGGGGCTTGTGGTTCGATGGTTCAATTTGGGGGTTCGGAGTCAAACTGAATCCCCCGCCTCCTGGTTCCGTCCAGACCGGAACTGAGCCCCCGCACCAGTTCATGAATTTTTAAAAATTTTAATTTTTTTTTAGTACCCGTAGCCCCTTCAGGGGGCTTCCTAAAGGCTGTGGCGGCGGTGGGGTGTGTGTGTGTTCCCACAAAGATTCCCCCATTGCTGGTATCATTTATCACTGCCGCAGCCTGTAAAACCTTCCTTTGGGGCCCATTCAGGTCTCTGTAAATCGGCGCAGTGGCCGTTTTGCCTGCCACCGCGCGTGCTGAAATGGTCTCTGTGAGGCCTGGCATAGCCCAGGGCCTCACAGAGGTCATCTGAGCATGCACGACAGCCATTTTTTTAAAAAAAAAATTAAAATGCAAGGCCATGTGAGGCTCTCTCCCTTCATGCGTACCACTTGGACAAGAGAAGAGGTGGGAGAGGGGAGGAGGGAGAGCTGTGCTGTACAATGCAACACCCCCTATAATCAAGATAAGGGGAGGGGCCCCGGCCAGAGGCTAGCACTACAGGCTGGGCTTAATCCTCCCAGAGGCAGGGCAGGTGCCATTGGTGGGGCTCTGAGCCTTCGGCAGCTGCCCAATAGTGAAGTGCAAACAGGTTCAAACAGGTTCAATGTCGAATGTGTTCGACGTCAAATCAGTTCGGTTTGACCATTCGGGGTTGAACTGAACCGCTCCCTGTTCGGTCCAACCCCAGACCTCCCCCTCCCCCACCTGGGAGATTCACGAGTTTTTGTTTTAATTTCACTTACCCCTTCTGGGGGAGTTGTTCGAGGTGATGGCGGGGGAGTGTGCATGGAGGTTCCCCCTCCCCCCACTGGCCTCCCTTAAGCCATAATTCAGCTGCTCTTCAGCTGCTCTTTGGCCTCCCCCCCCTCGGTGTGGTGGCCATTTTGGAGGGAATGACCCTGGCCATGCAGAGGCCCATTGCGCAGGTGCGGTGGCCTCCAGAATGATCACTGAGCTGAGGGGGGAAGGCCAATGAGTGGCCCAAGAGCGTCCAAATTATGGCTTAAGGGAAGCTTGTGGTGGGGAGGGGTTGTTGCACTGCCTCGAACAACTCCCCTGGAGGGGATAAGTGGGAAAAACCACTTTAAAAAAAACAGTGGACCCCCCCCGACTGAACAGAACCGGGGGGGGGGGAGGTTCGAGGGGGTGCCGGACTGAATCTGTCCAGGACTCGAACCGGACCGGACCAGCCAGTTCTGTGCATACCCTACTGCCCAAGAATGCCTCCCTGTGACACAGCCGCGTGTGTACAATTGCAAGTGTGCATGTGAAGAAGCCACAGTTTGGCAAAAAGACAGGGACAGAGTAAGAGAGCTGTAAGTTGACACTGGGAGTGCCGAATCTCTCTGATGTGGGGCTATGGCTCTGCTGCTTGCATGCCCGCATATTCTCAACTGGTATATTGATCAATAAAGCAAGCTACATGGCTGCCTGAGGGCTCTCTCCTTAGGAGGATGCCCAGCCCTGGTAGCACTGCTCCTGGGAACTTCTCACCACCTGAGGAAGTGGGGAGAAGCAGGCAAGAAGCCGCCGCCTTCCTGTTCTAACCAAGCCAGCCACCCACAGCTGCTGTCGGCTCAGTCTAGGGAATGTTTCCAGCCAGAGTTGTGTTTTTCTGACTTGTCTTGCTTTAGATCATTTTTTCCATTCCTTCCCAGAGTCACCAGTCCCATGATTAACTGTTATATATAGGGAGTCTCGCTGCTTTTCTGGGGCTGTGTTGGGGCAAACTTGAGAGTTCCTCTCTCCTGGCCTTGGGATTCTGCTTTGCTTTTAGCTTACATGACCTCAAGCTGATGAGTGGCTACTCTTGCCCCGAGATAGAGATGTGCACAAAATGAATTTTTTTATTCATTTCAAAAAATTCATTTTGAAATTGAATCAGATTAGAATTCAGTCTGAAATTTCGATTTGAATTTGACTCAAATTTGAACCAACTTGACCCTGTCTTGACACCTTTTAAAACCAATCAGGGGGCCTGAATAGTTTAAAAAAGATGTCAAAACGGCTCTTGAATTGAATTCAAATATAATTTTGAATATTTGTTTCAAATTTCCCTTTTAAGCGGTGATTCAATTCAAATGTGAATCGCTGGAATCACCCAGATTCACTTAGAATTAATTCAAATTGAATCGATTTGCACATCCCTACCCCTAGATCACTGCCCTCTGTCACTCTTTCCCCTGCCAAAAATGACAGGCCAATGGACACCCATTGCAGTGGATTTGCAATCAGTTCAGGGGAGTCACCGGGGCTGCTTAATCCTTTCCTTTCCTGGTGTTCATCCACTCAAAATCACCCCTCCCCAAATCTGCTTTCAATAGAGCCTCACATATAGTTTGGCTCCATACATGTGCAAGGCATAAGCACTAAACCGACCACAATAAAAGCCTGGCCCAGTACAATGAACTAAGTGCTCAAAACCAGGACAAATATATATATAATAAATGAAGAATGATATTTATTCAAATCATAATATAAAAAATTCAAGACCATTAGAAAGGCTGCTTTGAAGACTTGAAGGAAAGCAACAGTGGAGAGAACCTAGAAATCATGTTGCTGTTTTGAAACATATTATAAAAAGCAAGAAGAGAACCAAGAGAAGAAGTGAGAAGGGAACCAAGAAGAGAACCAAGAGAGAAGCGAGAAGGGAACTGGGTGGATGGTGGGATGCTGGATGCAAATCTAAAGCAGTCTGCAGACTCCTATCCAGACAATTGATTGGGCCACTGAGAAAGAGGAGAGGAGAGCTGGTCTTCTGGTAGCAAGCATGACTTGTCCCCTTAGCTGAGCAGGGTCCACCCTGGTTGCATATGAATGGGAGACTTGGTGTGTGAGCACTGTAAGAGATTCCCCTTAGGGGATGGAGTCGCTCTGGGAAGAGCACCAGCATGGTTGTATGCAGAAGGTTCCAAGTTCCCTCCCTGGCAGCATTTCCAAGATAGGGCTAAGAGAGATTTCTGCCTGCAGCCTTGGAGAAGCTGCTGCCAGTCTGTGTTGTAGACAATACTGAGCTAGATGGACCAAGGGTCTGACTCAGTATATGGCAGCTTCCTATGTTCTTAAGATCAGGAGAGGTCAAAGCACTTCTGGCTCATAGTTTGATCACTGGCAAACAGCTTCCCTGAGCTTTGGCTCTGCTATCTTCACTTCTCTTGGTTGCAAATATTTCCTATATTATATACTTGATATTTTATATTCTGTGTTCTTAAACCTTTTTGCTATTGTGAATCTAGGGAAATTGTATCCTAATTGTCTTGAATTGTACATATTATTATTAGTATTTGAAGCAATATCATTGCTCATTTATTATTATTTTTATTTATTCGATTTCTATACATTATATATCTCTTGTCTTGGTTTAGAGCACTCTGTACAGGGATGTAAACACTGCCATTGAGTTGCCTGTTGGGCTGCCCTGTTGTGGCTGAAAGATCATTGAGAAGGGCTGTGGTGGTCTACAGGTCTATCATGCCTAGCGCTCAGAGTGCTGTAATGGGTGGAGGGCTGGTCTTGGAGTAGCAAGCACGAATTGTCCCCTTTGCTAAGCAGGATCCACCCTGCTTTGCATCTGAATGGGAGACCACATGTGTGAGCACTGCAAGATATTCCCCTTAGGGGGTGGGAAGAGCATCTGCATGCTTGCATGCAGAAGGATCCAAGTTCCCTCCCTGGCAGCATCTCCAGATAGGACTGAGAGAGACTCCTGCCTGCAGTCTTGGAGAAGTTGCTGCCAGTCTGTGCAGACAATACTGAGCTAGATAGACCAATGGTCTGACTCAGTATATGGCAGCTTCCTATGTTTTGATGTTCTTATGTACCTGTCTTCTGTGCCCATTGCTGCCCCACACAATGGTCTGGCTCACTCTCCCTATGCTCTATCTGGCGACAAGAGATGCAGCATCTCTTCTGGACCAGCACTGTGTTCCAGATCCAGTGACAGTCCTAGAAGAGACAAGGTGAGGCCAGGCAGGGCAAGGCTGCAGAGGATGTTCTGTGCCAGGGAAGAGCAATCAGCTAAATTCCTTCATTACTTGTATTGTGTTCAGGACAATCTCAGACATGCTGGTGCTGAACTAGGAATTATTTATTAATACTAACTGTCTGGAAAATCCAGGTCATACCTAAAACTGGAGAGAGCTAACAAACACATATTTGGGACCTAGCATCTTCCATCTGCTTGAGTCGATGAAGCAGCAACTGGGGACTACTTGAAAACAGTGCATAGAATACTGAATCGCTCTGCTGCAAAACTGCTGCAAAACTGCTTAAATGTAGGGCTTTCCCAGATGGCAAAAAAGTGCGGGATTTTGAAAACTCCCACACAATCACCAAACACCATCTTAGTCACAGTCCACACTCATGTAGACTCCTGAGTCCCTTTCTAGCATTATCTTACTCTCTTGCCACACACCAAGCAGGGGCCTCATGCAATTTTTGCAGCGCCACCTGCTGGCCATATATTGCATTCCAAGAAGAACTAGTCAGTTTCCCCTGTCGTTGCAAATGACAGAGCTGTCCAACAGGTGGTGCTACAAAAGTCATGAGAGGTCCCTGCTCAGTGGCCGGAGATTAAGACTGCAGTAGGAAGGAGCACAGAAGCCTATGTGAGCATGTTGACTGTGAGTGAGATGGAACTTAGAGTTTGTGAGGAAGTTTTCAAAATCCTGCAATATATTGCTGTCTGGGAAAACCCTGAATAGTTTTGGCACGAAGCATTCTGCCAGAAACCACTGCTGAAAAATGCAGTAAAATACAACCCATACCCTAACACCTTAACACCCTAACTTTCCCAGAAGTTCTGTAAGCGGCTGATTTGACTGGAAACAACTCAACATGAACAACAATTCAGCACAGTAGTTGTTTGGTTACAAGGAGTCAGCTTTTCATCACTGAAGGGCACAGGCTGTTTTGGGGTGCAACAAAGGATTGGTAACACCCCTCCCTGCACAATGAACACTTCTCTGGTCTGGCCAGTTTGTTGACCTTAGTGAAATGCTGCAGATGATTTATAATTCCAGTAAATCTTGTTTGGTTTGGATTTCAGCTTTATTATTACTCCCCACCCCCCCACCCCCGCAATACAATATATAATCACTGTGCCCATAAATCATTTGCATTTCTGTACAATTAAATAATGCAAGACAGCTTCCAGATGACTTAAAACATCAATGATCTAAGCTCTGTAGAGAGGTCAGTGAGAGAGGTACGGAATATGTGCAAGGCATGCTAATGATGCCTGGAATGAAATTGAATTATTTACTTACACAGAGAGTGTTCCATGTTGCAATGCAGAAGGCTCTTGAGCTCAATACTGCTCACCGCTTCCCAAGTTTTGAAGTAGGCATTTTTCAGCTGTGTTTCATGGTTGGGGAATATGATTTCTCCATTCGTTGGGGGGCTCCCAGCAGGGCTGGTGTAACTTAAACAGCCAAGTAAAGAAGAAATAGGTAAAGCATTGACTATACCTGCTAGGAGTTCAGGAACGAACTGTATAATGCACTTCAGAGCACTTTGGATCTGTCCAATCAACTCTAGTGAGCTCTGAATGATGTCACAGCTGATGTGTCCACAGCTCTAAGGATGACTGGCAGGCAAGGCTTTAACATCTGATGGAAAAAGGGGGAACCTCAATGAGCCAAAACAAGATCTTCTTTAAAATGTCGAGTGAATATTCCATCATCCTATGCTTGCACTGCAACATTTTGATTGGGGAGGGGAGTTGCCATATCTTAGTGCAGGGGTTCTTAAACATGGGTCTTCAGATAGTGCTGGACCACAACTCCCATGACCCCCAGTGAAAATGGCTGGAGATTCCCTGGCAGCTCTTGGGGACCAGTTTGACCGTTGCAATCTTTGCAAGGCACACCTCTCCTCATGCTCCTTACAAAGCTTGAAAGAAGCATGAGGAGAAGCAAGGAGGCTGCTGGCAACCTTCCCTCCTCCCTGACTCTGCAGAGGAGAGCTGGTCTTGTGCTAGCAAGCATGAATTGCCCCATTGGTAAGGAGGATCTGTTCTAGTTTGCAGTTGAATGGGAGATGACATGTGAGCACTATAAGATCCCACAGGGGATGGGACCACTCTGGGAAGAGCACCTGCCTGCTTGCATGCAGAAAGTTCCAAGTTCCCTCCCTGGCAGCACCTCCAAGATAGGGCTGAGAGAGACTCCTGCCTGCAACCCTGGAGAAGCCGCTGCCAGTCTGTGTAGACAACACTGAGCTAGATGGACCAAGGGTCTGACTCAGTATATGGCAGCTTCCTGTGCTTCTCCTTCCCAAGGGCCATAGGAATGCATGGAGTTTCCAAAAGGCTATTGGCCATTTGGAAATTCAGTGCATTCCATGTTCATTTGGAAGGAACCAGGGCTTTTCATGGGCATCCCCTGTCATTCATTTTAGTACATTCCCTAAAGCATCTGCTTTGCATGCAGAAAGTTCCAAGTTCCCTCCCTGGCAGCATCTCCAAGACAGGGCTGAGAGAGACTCCTGCCTGCAACCTGGGAGAAGCCGCTGCCAGTCTGTGTAGACAATCACAGCGAGATGGACCAGAGACCTGACTTGGTAGAAGGCAGCTTCCTATGCAGAGGCGTATCTAGGGAAAATAGCGCCTAGGGCAAGCATTGAAATTGCGCCCCCTGTCCAAACATCTGACACCCATCTTTCAGATAACTTTGGGGGGCTTCCTAAAGGCTGGGGGGTCTGCAAAGTTTTCCCCTCCCCCCTGCTGGCCTCTCGGGCCTCACAGGGACCATTTAAGCATGTGCTGAAAACAAAATGGCCACCACAAATGCTCAAATGGCCTCTGTGAGGCCTAGTATGGCCTAGGGTTTCACAGAGGCCATTTGAGCATGTGCGGTGGCCATTTTGTTTTTGGCAGCCTTTTAAAAAAGAAAATAATTTTAAGAAATGGCGCCCCCCTTCAAGTGGCGCCCGGGGCACTTGCCCTGCCTGCCCCACAATAGATACCCCCCTGTTCCTATGTTCACTTTAAAAGCTTGCAAAGGTTGGCTCCCTACCCCATAGCAGGGTGGGGCAAGGTTTCATTTCACACCTGGCCTCGGGTGCTGCTGTACCTTGGACCACCTTGGATGGTCCCTTGGCTGCTTCAAGAGGGTGGCCCTTCACGAGACACAGCTGCTGCCCCTTGAGGTTTCAACCGAATCCTGTGTGCCTTTCAGCCCCTTTCCACCGTTTGGAATCTCCTTCCTGCTTCCATGGAAAATGGCTCTTGGCTGGAAGCCTTCGATAAATAAAAGATTGTGTCATCTGTGTACAACTCTGTGTTGGGATTTCTTTTTCTCCCCCACACAAGCCATATCTCAAGTTTACACAGCTGTTGCTCGTGTTATTATTAAAACAGTGGCAAGCAGCGTCCCCCAGGAGACGGCCAGCAAGAGGCCCTGCTCCGAGGTTCGCAAGGCAGCCTATTAAGCAGTTGTCATTAATAAAATATCTTGTTATGCAGTTTTTAATTATTTCATCACGGCGGCTTAGCAAAGATCATTACCCCTTGCAATGTGTGTGCACATGGTGGGCACCCCAGCAGATGGTTCTTGTAATCAGCCATTCGGAGTTATCATCTATGGGATAACTTGATCGTTAGCAGTTTGTTCAAACAACATCTCTTTAATTGTTACATGTTCATACGCAAGCACACCCTTTGTCTTGTTTGATCTTTGAATGTTCGTTCAGATGGAAGCAATTTTGGGGCGGGCCAAAAGACATGTGAGATTCCCAATGTCAGTTCACAGGACCATAGGAAGAAGTTGCCATATACTGAGTCAGACCCTTGGTCCAGCTAGCTCAGTATTGTCCACACTGACTGGCAGCAGCTTCTCCAAGGTTCCAGGCAAGAGTGTCCCCAGCTCTGCCTGGAGATGCTGCCAGGGACTAAATCTGGGGCTTACTGCATGCCGAGCAGATACCCTACCACCAAGCTCTGGCTTCCCTTAGGAGATGGGGCTCAGTGGTAGAGCATTTGCTTGCATGCAGAAGGTCCCTGGTTTACTTTCTGGCAGCGTCTCCGAGTAGATCTGGGAAGGACTCCTGCTTGAAAATTTGGAGAGCTGCTGCCAGTCAGTGTAGACAATACTGAGCTAGATGGAGCAAGGGTCTGACTCAGTATATGGCAGCTTCTTCCTATGTCCCTACAGCTTGCCTGCTGGAACAGACCCTCCCTGCTCTGCCCTCCCCTTCTCTCCCCACCCCACCTGGGATCTGGGGGGGGCCGGAGGAGGCAGGCTTAAAGGCACAGGAGCCCAGCCAGGAAAAACCTGGCTGCCCCACATGCTACTTCTGTATTCTCGGCTGCACTTTGCACTAAATAACAACAGGAATAAATGCTGAGGCCAGACTAGTACACCCCGCGCAGAGCTCTGCCCCTCATTTTTACTCCCCTTCAGCCATGCTGGATCTTAAAGGCTCCTCACTTTTGATTTGAATATATTCTTTCCAAGGAGGGACCAGGAGCGACACTTCAGCGTGCCCATTAACGGTGCTTTCATGGAGCCATTACCTTTGCCATCCATCATGCAGCTCCTGGGAAGAGCCCATTAGAGGGTTCACCTTGCGGGAGATTTATGCCTGCCACCGCAACGCCCCCCCCCCCGCGCTCGGCCAGGAAGCCCGGCCCTGCCCTCCATTCCCCCTTTATGTCCAGGGCCTCCCATCCATTCTCATCACGCAGTTACTCTGCGGGAACCATGGGCTGCAATCTGGGAGTTAGCCGGGTTAATTCCCCCCCGCCCCCATCCCCATCTTCTTTATGGCCTTTTCTCTATTATTCATTTTAGAGAGAATTGGATTTATGTTTTTCCTTCCAGCCACGGCATAACTTTGAAACCAAAAGACCGTATCATCATAGATTTCATCAGGTACTTTTCAGAGGGACGAACTTTGGCCTGGGGGGAAACGCACTCAGCCGGCCGCTGCTGGGAAGCTGACTGGAAGATGGCAATCTTTGGGGGGAGCTTGTGTGGTACCTGCCTTGCGACCAGAGCCCCCCCCCCAGCACCCTGAAACTTGCCACTGAATAGGGAGGTAGCCATGGGAGCATCGGAAACTGCCTTATGGCAAGTTAGACCCTTGGTCCGTCTCGCTCAGTATTGTCTACATGAGGGTTCCCAACCTGAGGTTCTCCAGATCTTGCTGAACTACAACTCCCATCACCCCTGGACACAATTTATGGTGGCTGGGGATGATGGGAGTTGTAGTCCAGTAACGTCTGGAGCACCACAGGTTGGGAACCACCGGTCTACACTGACGGGCAGGGGCTCGCCGAGGTTTCAGGCAGGAATCTTTCTCAGCCCTGCCTGGAAGTGCTGCCAGGGACTGAACCTGGGACCTCCTGCATGCCAAGCAGATGCTCTACCCCTGAGCTCTGGCCGTGTCCCCAGTACTGAGCTGGATGGACCCCTGGTGGTGTTGTAGCGAGGGCACTGGCAGCCTCCACCACCCCAGCCACGCCCCTTGTGTCTGACATCAGATGCAGGGGGCGTGACCGCATCAGCAGACAGGGCCGCACACCCCATTTGGAAGTAAAATTCAGCGGGCGGGATGGCTTCTCCCTGCTTTCAAAGGCAAGGGAGAGGCATTCCCGGCCAGGGTGGGAGCCACACGGCTCTGTTTCTGAGAGGTTTCAGGCAGCGCTGGGCTCCCAGCCTGGCCAGGAATGCCTCTCCCTGCCTTGGCAAGCCGGGAGAAACCATCCCAGCCGGGCTGCAAATGTGGCACTGGCCGAATTTTCTTTCAAACAGGGTGTGTGGCCCCATCTGCTAATGCGGCCATGCCCTCTGAGCTTGACATCAGACACAGGGGCATGGCTGGGGCTCCGGGCGTGGCCCCTGGGGCAAGGCAGCCCAGGTTATTTGAACCTGTTTGCCCAACGGATGCTACGCTCCTGAGCTGCCTTTTACTGAGTCAGACCCTTGGTCTACCCAGCTCAGTATTGTCTACACAGACTGGCAGCAGCTTCTCCAAGGCTGCAGGCAGGAATCTTTCTCGGCTGTACCTGGAGATGCTGCCCAGGAGGGAACTTGGAACCTTCTGCAGGCAAGCAGGCAGCTGCTTTTCCAAGGGTGGCTCCATCCCCTAAGGGGAATCTCTTGCAGTGCTCACATGGTCTGACTCAGTAACATTTTTTAAAAAACATTTTATATCCTGCTCTTCCTCCAAGGAGCCCAGAGCAGTGTACTACATACTTGAGTTTCTCTTTCACAACAACCCTGTGAAGTAGGTTAGGCTGAGAGAGAAGTGACTGGCCCAGAGTCACCCAGCAAGTGTCATGGCTGAATGGGGATTTGAACTCGAGTCTCCCCGGTCCTAGTCCAGCACTCTAGCCACTACACCATGCTGGTTCCTTACATAAGAAGCTGCCTTTTACTGAGTCAGACCACTGGTTCATCCAGCTCAGTATGCTCTACTCTGACTGGCAACAGCCCTCCAAGATTTCAGGCAGGTGTCTTTCCCAGCCCTACCTGGAGAGACCAAAGATTGAACCCGGGACCTTCCGTAGGCAAGCAGATGCTCTACCACTGAGCGATGGCTCCATTCCCAAGAGAGAGAGAAAACAGGAAATGTCTCATCAATTTGCATGCCATCCTTGTGCAGGCAGAGTGGTGTTAACCTTCTCTGTCTCATTACAACTTTGGCGTGTGTGCTGTTGAAGTGAGACCAATTTCTCTCAAGGTTCCCCCCTGGTTCTTTCTCCTGTCCCCCTTCCTGGGCTTGCTGTGTAGCACACCTGGAGTGCTTCTCCCTACAGGTGAGAGAGGAGGGAGCTGCAGGGGCAGATTTAAAGCTCAGGGGAGAATCTCCAGGTTGGAAGCTGGCAACCCTAGCTGGGGAGGGTGATCCAGACACCCGTTGCAAAGGTACTTTATGAAACTATCGCATCAGGTGGCAAGAAGCAGCCCTCTAGTCCAGTCCTGTCAAGTCTGACTCTGGGGGAAGGACCAGCACCGCTTGCAGAAAATCACAGGTTCAGTCCCTGGCATTGCTAGAGAGGGCTGGCAAGGGCCCACCTGAGACCCTGGGCTGTTGTTGCCAGTCACTGTCGATAGCGCTGAGTTCGAGGGACCAATGAACTGACTCAGGGCCTTGGGTGGGGGCGGGATCACGAGGGGAACAGAAGCTCAGGCCCACATACGGAGCCCCCCATCCAAGATATGCTTCAGCATTTGGAATGACCAGACTGACCCTTTTCATTCAAGGCAGCAAAACAGATCAGTTCAAATGTGACCCCAGGATCAAGTTATTTTGGTGTCTAAGGTTATAGTATGTTGACAGGTGTCAGTGGTTAACATCATGTGCCACGCCACTCATGTTGTTGTTGTTGTTGTTGTTGTTGTTGTTATTATTATTATTATTACATTTATATCCCGCTCTTCCTCCAAGGAGCCCAGAGGGGTGTACTGCATACTTGAGTTTCTCCTCACAACAACCCTGTGAAGTAGGTCAGGCTGAGAGAGAAGTGACTGGCCCAGAGTCACCCAGCTAGTATCATGGCTGAATGGGGATTTGAACTTGGGTCTCCCCGGTCCTAGTCCAGCACTCTGACCACTACACCATGGATGCACAAGCATTGCTGCACTATTATCCCGCTGCTCCTGTGATTGGCCGTGAGTGTCACTCAGTCAAAGCCTCCCACTGCGTTTAATAGCTTCATGTTTACATCCAGGCCCTGCAATGGCCACCCACTCTTGGGAGCTGACGTGCAGAAGGCGGCAGTTCAAACAGAGCTCGGAGTCCAGGAGGGGGAATCTTGAAGGTCATTCTCTGTCTGAGTATCTCCTGGGCCCCTTGAAGTGCCTGGTCCAAGCTTCAGAGAAAGGGGAGGGCCTAGCTGCCCCGGGGTCCTCCTCCTGGACAGTCCCCTCTTGGGGCTGGCTCCTCCCCTCTCTCTTTCCGCCTCTCGTCACGGGCTGAGCCATTGTAAGGCAGCTTCACAAGCCGAGCACACCAGCCCCACCCTTCCTGTATCTGCCTCCCTATGCTTGATTTGTCCCTTCAGTCTGGCCCTTTCCCCTCCGCCCCCTTTCTCTCCTCCTCCCGAGCCCACCCCATCTCTCATGCAGCCCCCAACTCTGTCAGCTGCGCCTCCCAGATGATGTCATCAGCGGACACTGTACGACCCATCGGGCCGTCCACCCAAATCCAGCCACCCGCACTGCCCCTGCCTGGCCCCTGGTTGGTGCTGGCTCCACCTGGCCTCCTGCCCGGCCTCCCCCTGCTCTCTCCATCTGTTCCGTCAGCCTGGGATGCAGAAGGGTCGGCCGGACAGCTATGAATTGCGCAGAGACGATTGCTAGGTGAAAGCATCTCTCTGGCTTTGCTAACCACTCAGTGGCTCAGAGAGAGCCTCTATCTCGCTCTCTTCTGTAAGACTGGGAAAAGATCGCCTTCTGCAGGGAAATTCTCTCCTGTGCCATTTTGCCACAGTTCCCTTCCAGAATGCTTGTTCTCCTCGGCCGTAGCTTGCTCCCCCAGAAACAGACTCCTTCCTGTTTCAGATCTGAAACTGACGCCAAGGATAACTTGCACTGAACAGACTTGGCCACCATTTGGAGGCCGGTTTCCATGTGAATTATGACAGCCATTTGCTTCACAGAGGGGTACGTTCATCAGACTAGCCCAGCCTGAGCGCTGAATGAGTTAAACCTGAGCTGGGCCAGGTGACTTCAAACTTTCCTCTCTTTGAAGAGAGTCGCCATGGCCAACCAGCCAGTCTTTCACCTCGTGACCCAGATCACTGGGCCTCATTCCACATGCTCCACACCTCTCCAAACCAGGCAAGGGCTATTTATAGCAGTTTGAGTCATCTGCGCCGGAGCTGACATAACCCTTCAGCATCAGGTGCCATGTAGGCATTCTTGGACGGCCATCGGAGACCTCCCTCCACGCTCCAGCGCTGAGATGCAAAGTCCGCACAGCTTCTCTGGCTCCTCGACAATCATCGCCATCTGCTAGGGAGACAGGGAGGGAGCCTGCTCACAAATGGCATCCTGGTTCAAAAGAGTAAGAGAGGGATTGCCCTGAAGCTACTGTAGACCAGGAAGGGAGAGGGGTGTGCGTGTAAGTGTAAGAGAATGCCACCCAGAACATTCTCCACCAGCAATCCGCTTCACCACTATCTAAGGGAGGGGCAAGCAATCTTGGTTCTTCCGCTGTTGTGGAACTACAACTTCCATCATCCCCAGGCACAATTTGTGGTGGCTGGGGATGATGGGAGTTGTAGTTCAACAACAGCTGGAGAGCCAAGGTTGCCTACCTCTGATCTAGGGGCATTAAAAGGGGTCAGAAGTTGAGGAAAACTATATGGGAGGGAGGCAAACCTAGGGTCCCCCCTCCACCCCGTGGAGAGGATTCTCAAATGTTTTCGCACACTGTGGAATCACAGTGCAGAATACACAGCTATGTTCATCACTAGACTGTATTTCCAGGTGGGTAACAAACTTGCATGTGTGAATGAGTCATCGCTGATTAATCATGACTGAAGGAACGTCCTATCCAGGGTTGTCCAAGAGCCCTGGCGGGGTGCAGGACCCCTTTCCAGTTAATTTTAAGGGGGGGGTAAAAGAGCTGGGCCCGAGGGGGTTGCCCTGCTTGCCCTGCCCTAAGGACAGCCCTGATCCTGTCACTGTGTAACTCAAAGCACATGCCTTGCTTCTCGGGGACTCCATCCACACCATCAGCTAAAGCCAAGGGCACAGAAATCAAACGGCTGAATTCCATCGCTCAGTACACTGGGGTCTCCCAGGAAGCTGATTGGCCTTAAGTTCAGGACAGTCAAAATAAATCGCTTTTTCGCATCCCTAAGCTGCATCCAGGTCCAGAGTCTGTCTGTTCGTCAGGATTCACCACGCAGCTCTGATTCCTGCCGCCGCTGCTGCTACTACTACTACTATGTTTACAACCACCAATATTTATATATTGTTTTGCAACAGAAGTTCTCAAAAATAATTTACATAGAAAAACAAAAAATAAGATGGTTCCCTGTCCCAAAGGGGCTCACCTTCTAAAAAAGGAGACACCAGCACCAGCCACTGGAGGGATGTGGGGTTAGGGCCCGCTGATCCAGCTTCTCAGAAGAAGATGAGGAAGGGTACTTCTCAGCTAAGACCTCCAGCCCTTATGAAAGCCCTGGAGATTCAACAGATCCTGAGCAGCCAGAACCCGTCCCCCCTCCTGCAGACACCCATCTGGGGGGTTCCTGGAGACCCCTCCCCCACCCACACCCAGTCTCCGGCAAGGAGGCTCCGTCCTGTCCCTGGAACCACCTCCATCACCCTTGGGACTCAAGCAGTAGGAGTCACACCATGCCAGGCTAAACACCAACCCTGGAGGCAAAGTCATCCTCTGGCTGCTGAGGCCTCCCTCCCAGTGGGTCTACTCGGGAGGAGCGGGAGGCCAGCTCAGGCACACATGGCCATTGTGGCTGGAGACGATGGGATTTGTGGTCCAGCAACATCTGGGGACCCACGCCTGAGAAACCCTGAACTAGTTCAGTCTTTCTCCTGAAGGCCTCAAAATGAGATTCCGAAAAGGAGGGAGGCCCCAGAGGGAGGCCCAGGCACTTGGAACCCCGTGCTACCAGGATCCCAAGTCAGTGAGCTCTCCACTCACTGCTCACGTGGGCTTTAATGAGAGCAGGGAGCAGGCCCCTTGGAGTCAAAAACAGAATCATTACCGCTTCCACAATGAATGAGGCCTGAGCCCGTGAAAGTGGTTGGGTGACCTTGGACCAGTCACTCTCCCCCTTTCCCAGCCTAACCCACCTGGCAGGGTTGTCGTGAAGATGAATGGGGGCAATCCATGCACAACGTCTTGAGTTTCTAGAAGAGGAAGGGTGAGACAAAAACTGCAATGAATAATCACGTGCAAGAAGAACAAAGTCCCTCTGGGTTCCTGGGACTCATTTCAAGGTTCTTTGGAATCCTGGACTCTGTTTTTCTCTTGCAGACAGAATGTGTCTTTCTGAAACCTCTCAGCGACTTGGAAACCAACGCCGCCTCACGCCTAGTGAAAGAAAGGAAGAAAAGCCGCTCTCTTTATAATGAGCCTTCTGTTGGAAACCTTCTCCTCTCCTTTGCCTGAAGTATAATATTCTGTTCTGTCAAAAAATAAAAGCAAGCGAGATCCACGGGCGGAAGGAAGGCGGGGGAATCCGGCGAAAGAGCAACTTTAAAAAACAATCACCTGCTGTTCCTCTTATAAGAAGCTATTTAGGTTCATGGCTGCTGCCCACAGGGGCCACCATCTTGGCGTTTTCTTTTCCCAAACAAGGAATCGTGACTCATCTTGGGTGGAGCGAATGGCTGCCGGTGCTCTCTCTGGTAAGCCCCAAAGAAAGCAGCCAGGCCCAGAGAAGCATTTTGGGTAACCATGATTGGCCCCTCTGACTCCCAAGAGGGAGATCAGGAGCCATCAGTGATAACATGAATGGTTTTTTCCAGTATCCAAGTGGGGAATACTGCTCTTAATGATGAGATGGACCGTTGGATAATGGATCATGAGATGGAGAAGGAGATGGACTGTTCCCAGCAGGAAGGATGGGGGTGAGAGGTATCAATTGCCATGTTCCCTGAGCCAACTGACTTCCCTCTGGAGTTGGGGCCCTTTTTAGCCATGAGTTCAAAGAACTTGCCTTGAAAGAGCCAGTGTGGTGTAGTGGTTGGAGTGTTGGACTAGGACCGGAGAGACCCGAGTTCAAATCCCCATTCAGCCATGAGACTTGCTGGGTGACTCTGGGCCAGTCGCTTCTCTCTCAGCCTAACCTACTTCACAGGGTTGTTGTGAGGAGAAAAAGTATGTAGTACACCGCTCTGGGCTCTTTGGAGGAAGAGCGGGATATAAACAATGTAAAATAAATAAATAAAATTTTTAAAATGCTCCAGAACCCCGGGAGAGCAGAGGGGCCCCTCCTCTACCCCTTTCAGCTTTCCCACGAGGCAAGTATTGTCTCAGTTCCCCCGGCTGGGGAAACCTGCTGAAGTCTTGTCCGAGTTTGGAAGCAGAGCGAGGTTTTCATGGGGTTCCTGAACTTTTGAACAGTCAGGTTCTGAAATCCTGTTAGTGGCTAGAGAAATCATTCCCACCAGGCCTTAGAAAGCAGATGCCTGTGGGGGTGGAGGAGGAGGCCTGTTCCTGAAGTGAGGGATGCCGGAGATCAAGTGTTCCTGGCAGCCACGGCCTCTGTCTGGAATTCCTTCCCACGCCCAGATGTGCATGGCTGGACTGTGATCCCACAGGAATGGGGGCAGGGGGCACTCTGCACACACTCAAATGCACTGTTATTAATGCAAGGGATCTCTACCATGGGTGCCCAGATGTTGTTTGGCTACAACTCTCATCATCCACAGGCACAGTGGTGAGGGGTGGGGCTGTACTCCTTGGTACCTTACATGCCGTGGTCCCAGGTTCAATCCCTAGCATCTCCAAATAGGTCTGGGGAAGATTCTTGCCTGCAGGGCTGTCCTTAGGACATGGCAAGCTGGGCAACTGCCCCGGGCCCCATTAGAATTAACTGGAAGGGGCCCCCGCACTGGCTGCTTTGCCCCAGGCTCTGCACCCCATGAGGGTTCTCTAAGGACGGCCCTGCTTATCTGGAACTTTGGGGACCCTAGTTCAGAGTCTTTCAAACTTGGGTCACCAGATGTTGTTGGACTACACCTCCCATCATCCTCAGCCAAAGACCATTGTGGCTGAAGATGATGGGAGCTGTAGTCCAACAACATCTGGGGACCCAAGTTTGAAAACCCCTGTTTTGTTTCAGGTGTGTCTGGCTGCTGCTCCTCATCCTGTACCTCACAATCTACCATCTCCTTGCCCAGCCTACCTGCCCAGCCTACCAGGTTCCTTGCTGCCCTTGTGTTTGCATCCTCACTCCGACATCTCTACAGAGAAACCTCTTTGCTCAGGCCCTCTCCTGGATTGGCCCTTTTGGGGATCTGCCTCAGGGCACCAACGCCAGTCCTGGTCCTGCAAAGACTCTTTCCTCTCCCTGTGTGCCTTGCTGCCCACAACCTGACATGGAATGGGGCCACTGATGATTCTTTGGTTCAATAAGCTGTTAAAAAGAGGCCATTCAACTGGTCGTCCTCTTCTTGTCTTTCCTTCAACTTTTCCCAGCATTATGGACTTCTCAAGGGAGCTGGGTTTTCGCATAATGTGTCCGCATAATGTGTCGCATAATTATGAGAGTTTGAGCCTGGTCATTTGTGCCTCGAGTGAAAATTCTGGATTGATCTGTTCTATGATCCATTTGTTTGTTTTCCTGGCTGTCCATGGTATCCTCAAAAGACTTCTCCTGCACCAAAGTTCAAAAGCGTCAATACTTTTTCTATCTTGCTTCTTCAAAGTCCAGCTTTCGCATCCATAGAGTGTCATGGGGAAAACCATGGTCCGAACGATTCTAATCTTTGAATGTATAGACATGTCAAGGCATCTAAATATCCTTTCCAAGGCCTTCATTGCAACCCTACCAAGTGCTAGTCTGCGGCGTATTTCTTGATTGTTGTATCCTTGATGGCCGATCCTAAAAGGTAGAAGCTATCTATCACTTCAATGTCTTCATTATAAATTCTGAGGCTGGTTGCTGTACCCGTTGTCATTAGTTTAGTCTTCTTTACATTTAGTCGTAGTCCCATTTTTTCACTGTGCTCCTTGACTTTCATTATTAGAGCTGGCAGATATCTTCTCAGATAGATAGACAGATAGACAGATAGATAGATAGATAGATAGATAGATAGATAGATAGATAGATAGATAGATGTTATATATATACACACACATTCAGTTCCAAGAACGCAAAGGCAACAACTCATTCCAAGAATGAAGCAAGTCATTATTTATCTGCCCTTGGATGTCATTCTGATAACATATGGGGGTGATTTGGAAGGCAAACATATGAACTGATGAAAAATGACAGAGGGAATGTTTCAGATTTGTGGTGCAAGAGTTGAGAATACTGCGGTAACCCCCTGTCCAAACAGCATAATTCTTTTAATTCCAGATTCCAAACTTCATCCAGGCGGAACCCTACAGAGCAGACTGAGAGCTTGGCACATCACAGCATTGTTGATGTGAAATGGGCATGGACCTAAGCAGGGCTTTGGTTGGGTTGGAAGAGTTATCCACAGAACCTGCTCCTGCTTCCAAAGAATGAGTGGGATAGATCTACAATATGGTTGCTTCTGTACAACCTTTTAGTCTTCTCTTCAACCTTTTAGTCTGATATTGCCACCTGTCTGGTCCCATCCCATGGATAAGAGCCCACACAGCATCTGGGAGGAGGCAAGACAAGGTGTCAGAGTGGCTGGGCCATCGGCAGCAGTACCTGCAAGTGAGAGTCTCAGAGGCCAGGACTCAGAGCCAGGAACATGGATGGCCAAATTGAGAAGGCACGCCTGGAAAGTTGAGGCAGAAGCTAGGATCCTAGTACAGGCCAGGGGTCAACCCAAGAATGTCCATCAGGAATCAGAAGGCAAGGACCAGGAGTGAGTAGGGGGGCCAGAACCAAGAATCCATCAGGTCAGAGAGTCGAACCAGAAGCCAACAGTCAAAGTCACACCAAGGGTCAAGCCAGCAGTCAAGAGTCAAAGGGGACCCAAAAGTGAAGGCCAGGAGTCACAACTGAAGTTGGGAGCTAGAGTAAAGAGATGCACACCAGATCAGGAAACCTTGATAAAGAGGCAGTGAGTACTCTTGACAGGCAGGAAGAGTATGAGGATCCAATGGCAGGCTTCCATGGGTGGGCTCAGCAAAGAGTCTGCAGGCTGGAAGGGGCTGTCAAGTATTAGGTTTCCACTGGAGTCAGTAGCAGGCATAGAGTCTAATAGCAGGTGTTCTGACGCAAGGCAAGGCACGTTGCAGCACCACAGACAGATCCATGGGACAAGTTGTTCCAGCAGCAGTCAAAGAGATTGCACTCTCAAATACCTCTAAGCCAGAGCTACACAATTTTGGCCCTCCAGCTGTTTTTGGGCTATGACTCTCATAATCTCCAGCCACAGTGGCCAATAGTCAGGGATGATGGGAGCTGTAGTCTAACATCTGCAGGAAGGCTGAAGCTGTCCAGCCCTGCTCTAAGCTCAGACTACCCAGCCCCCACCCCAGGCTCCATCTTCCTGCCTGAAGAGCAGAAGCCTTAAAGAGGCAGCCTTCTGGCCCAGAACCTAGCACCCCCTCCTCCTTTCTGTCTGATCCTGCCTAGCCTGTTGCCAACACAGATGTGCAGATACCAGGGAGTGCAAGGGACAGGCTCTTCAGGGGGCTTGGGTCTGAGGGTACTGTTTCGGGGAACTCAGGCTCTGAAGGTGCCATTTGGGGGGGCTCAGATTCTGGCGCTCTGTCCAGAATCTCCTGCAACACATGAGGGTATCTTAGCAGGCAAGCTGATGTGAGAAACTCATTTGAAGCTAGGAAATTTGTTATGAATTAATGGACAAAATCCATGATTAAATTGTAGAATTTGGTGTCACAATCTGTGACACCGGCCATATGCTTAGAAGACTTTCAATGGGGATTTTCCAAGTTCATGGAAATACGACTTCCTGGGCCTGAAGAGGGCTTTCTGTCTCTATGCCTTTTTTGGTGAGCTTTCTCTAGGCCAAGGGTCTCAGATTTCGGCCCCCAGATGTTGTTGGACTACAACTCCCATCATCCTCAGCCACAACAGCCTTTGGCCACTGTGGCTTTGGATGATGGGAGTTGTAGTCCAACAACATCTGGCGGGAGGCAAACTTTGAGAATCCTGATCTAGGCATCTGGCTCTTGTTGGAAATAGACTGCTGGACTTGATGGACGTTCTGACCCAGAAGGCCTTTTCTAGCATACTTACAAACACTTGCTTAGAACAACCCATTGGTTTCCTTTTGGGGTTCTGAAGCAGCCACTCTCTGTCTCCGCAGTAGTGTGCAAAGCTTTATTGCTGTGTGAGCATGCCCTGGCTTTCCTTAAGGGCCCAAGGACTCGGTGCTCCGAATGGTATGCAGATAACGCAGGGAGAGAGGTCTTTGCAGGGAAGGGAGTTTTCATTCAAAAGCCAGGTGTTCATCCAGTGCAGCTGCAGCAGATCCAGAAGGGAACAAGTCTGTTTAGGGAGGCTGTGAATGCCAGGACGTGTGCCAGGATTGTATGGAGGTGTGGCAGCTTTGATAGGTTATCTGAATGAAGGGGGAGCATGCTTGATTGGAACCACAGTTTGCTCCATGGGATTATACAAAGAGGTTAGTGGCTGCCAATTCCCTCTACAACTCCCTGCACTGTTGCTTTGTTGCCTGCTCTGCACTAGCTAATTTTGGCTTCAGAAAAAGTCCTGGAAAATACAGCCACTAACTCACAACCTATTCCTTGTCACATGCCATGCCCTATTTGTATCCCACTCCCAGATTTTATTAATTTAAAAGCTAGTGCTTCATTGCACAGTGCTAACTCCCCAGTGATGGGGTCATGTCACACATGATGCAGAAGCCACCCGCAGGCAGCCTTTCGAAAGCTCCAGGCACCTCTGTCTCCTCCCCTTCTCCTGCCCAGCCAGCCCCACTTGGGCTCCTGGCGTGCTTCCAAGATGCCCCATGGCCAATAAAGAGCCTGCAAGTGGCACCCTGTGTGAGTGCTGCAGCTGGGCTTGGTCATTCTGCTCCTTGCTGTGGGTGCCACAGAGAGAGAGAGAGCACCAACTCCCTGACATAATGACTTATTAAGATGGTATCATAGGTTACTTGGTGGTCCAAAGAGCAGCCTAGACATCTAAATCAATATGGAATAAAAACAGGTATTTTAGATGCACTGGTTAAAGAACTTCAGACCATAAGAAGAGCCTTGTTGGATCGGGCCCCAGGTCCATCTAGTCCATTTCCCACAGTGGTCCACCAGATGTCTTGGGAGGCCCACAGGCAAGGGATGAAGGCACATCCTACTGTTGCTCCCCTACACCTGGCATTCAGAGGCATCCTGCTTCTGAGCCTGGAGGCGGCCTAGAGACAACAGGACAAGTATCCATTGATAGACCTGTCCTCCATGAATTGGTCTAATCCCCTTTTAAAGCCATCCAAGCTGGTGGCCATCACCACATCCTGTGGCAGAGCGTTCCATATGTAACATATAAACTGACCGTTGGTTTCGTCCCAACCAATGTCATGCAATGTCTCTGTCAGGCCTCAGCAAGGGCCCGATTCCAGGCAGTTGAGTTGAGGGACTCAAGCCTGATTTCAGTCCTGGAGGTACAAAAGCAGCTGCATGGAACTGGGTATTAATGCAGCAACTGAGGAGCCAGAGGTAGGTTCAAGATGAGGCAGGGGGCAAAACACCAAGGCAGCACTGAGGGAAAGGACTTGGACAATGGTGTCCCACCAGAGACAGGATGCTCAGACTGAGTAGCAAGCTCAGTGATTCCAGGGTCATTTGGACACTGACTCCAAAGAAACCCCATCAGAGAGCTCACCCCTGCCTGGGCACCTGATCCTCCCTCCCAATGGCCTTACTTGGGAGGAAGGGGAGACTAGCTCTGCTGCCTCCTTCTCAGGAGTAGGGCTGAACTGAGGAACCAGGAAGTCCACACCAGCCTTCTGCTGATCCAATAGCTCTACCAGATAGCTCACAATCCCAGCTACTTTAACTGCCTTGCCTGACCCAGGGCTTTATAGGGCCTGACGCCCAGGGATTGCCCCAGAGGGTCAGGTGACAGAATGCTCAGGCAGGCTGGTATTGCAACCTAGATGGCGCCTGTAGCAGATTAGAGCCTTTGTCTCAGAGCAAGCTCATGTGAGGGGAAGAAAACTGCTGAATCGTCCCCTCTATGCTTTCTGTTCAAGCCTTTCCCTTAAACTTTCCTGTACTTCTGGTAGTTTCAAAAATGGCTGCCACCACCACCCCTCTTTATCTCAGAGTTTGTCCCTCCCTGGACTTGGGGCAGAAATCCCAGGGAAACTCTCCTTCTTTTGCTATGGGAAAAATACTCAAAAATCTTCCACGTGCAAGCCTACACATGGTGAGAAAACTGGTAGATTGCTGACCCAGCCTGAGATGTGTGTGCACAAGAAGAGACCTCCTTGCAGCCCCCCCACCTTTCCTGAATCAAAAATCCACTCAGAGAGGCTGGTAAAATGTAAAGAACAAAAAAAGTGGGGGGAGCTTTATTCAAATACTACAGATGGCTTCAGTCTGAGGCTCTCTCAGCTTTTAGTTAAAGGTAAAGATACTCAGTGGGTACAAGAATACTTCAAAAAGCACCCCAGTTGCAAGGAACAGGGATGTAGGGAAATACAAAAGCACCTTTAAAAGCTTACAGAGTCTTTTGCAATGCCCTGGCTGGATGGGGGGAAGGCTAGTGTTTCTTAGTATAGTTATGTTACAGGTAAACCATCCTAGAACAGTTTCAGGGATATACAAACCACATGGAAGAAAACAAGTCTAACACCATGTCTGACTAAACAAACTTTTCCCTAGACTACTTCCCGAAGCCAAGATCCCTGGCTTCCTTTTCTTCTTGAACTCACCAAACCATGGTAGAGGATTCAAGTTTCCTTCCCTCCTGGTTTCCCTGGACTTGAAGAGAGATTTTACCGCAGCTAGACCTCATGGCCACATCTCCTCTCTGCTCCCCTAGCCTGCTCCTTCTCACAAAGAAACCCTTCTTCCTCTCCAATGGTCCTCTAGGTCCCACCCACCTGGTGTGCTGGTTGGCTGATCCCTGGAGTTCACCAGCCTGTCAGTCAGGTCAGGGTTCACTTCTGGTTAACTCTTTAGGGAGGATGCCTTACTGGTCACTACAACACCCTTGAACCACAGCCTAACAGGCTTGCATTGGAATTAGGATTCTGGTAGTATTTGAAACAAGACACTGGAGCCAGATCGGGCAAAGACCCAGTTTGAAATATCCCTCCTCACCACCGTCCTACCATCTCAGCCACTGGGCTTGCCTCTCTTCAGGGGCATCATTTCAGGATGCAGTAAGGGAAGCGACAAAGTTAACATAAGAGCATAAGAACAGCCCTGCTGGATCAGGTCCAACGCCTATCTAATCCAGCATCCAGTTTCACACAGTGGCCCACCAAGTGCCTCTGAGAAGCCCACAGGCAAGAGGTGAGGGCATGCCCTCTTTCCTACTGCAACTGATATTTAGAGGCATCTTGCCTATAGCCCCCCGACTAGTAGCCATTGATAGTCCTCTCCTCTGTGAATTTATCCAAACCTCTCTTAAAACCATCCAGGTTGTTGGCTGTCACCAAATCTTGTGGCAGAGAATTCCACAAGTTGATTATGCATTGTGTGAAAAAGTACTTCGTTTTGTCAGTCCAAAATTTCTTGGCAATCAGTTTCATTGGATGACCCCTGGTTCTAGTTTATGCGAGAGGGAGAAAAAAATTCTCTCTATCAACTTTCTCCACACCATGCCTGATTTTTATTTATCTCCCCATGGTCATCTTTTTTTTCTAAACTAAAAAGCCTCTTGCCTCGTAAGGAAGGTGCTCTAGGCCCCCCTTCATCTTGGTTGCCCTCTTCTGCTCCTTCTCCAGTTCAACAATGTCCTCCTTCTTACGGTATGGTGTCCAGAACTGTACGCAGTACTCCAAGTGTGGCCATACCATAGATTTGTATAAGGGCATTATAATATTAGCAGTTTTATTTTCCATCCCCTTCCTAATGAAGTGACCGCGCGGCTGTCTTCCAGCGCTTCTGTAAACACGCCGTCTTTTAAAAGGCTGACGCACAGCAATGGTGTCAAGTTCTCGTTTGCTCAGCCCAGCCCCCTACAGCTCCTTCAGCGATGCAAGCGTGGCTAATGAATGGACTCATTTCTCCACCGGCTGCTTCCCTCTCCCAGAGGCTCCCCTTATTTATTACCAGTCACTTGCTGGCTAATTGCACTGGAAATGGAAAGGCCCTTTCACTCCCAGCATAACACTCTGCGACCCCGAAGGGGCTGGTGCAGCGCCCTGCTCAGATGTAAATCACGGCCATCCATTGACATTAGCAAGTGGCCAGTCCTCAGTGGACACCTGCTAAGGCCACAAATCAGGCAAAAAGTGGACGGGTTTTTAGCAGCCTTCATTAAAGCGGAGTGTGGCCTCTGGAGAGGAGGGAGCAAACGAACCCTGGTTAATGTTGCACAAAAAGCCCAAGGTCAAGAGTACGGTAATTACTGGGAAAGCCCTACCAGAAGGGGAAGCATCCCACCACAGCTGTTGACAGCAATACTGGGAACAGCAGGCGGATTGATGTCCAGAAAAGCCGCTGGCAAATCAATCCCTTGCTTTGGCAAATGCCCCATACACCATTAATAAGGCACAATTCCCTGTATGGATGCTCAGCTATATTGGAAAGCAAAACCGTGGCAGAGCGGCTGTAAAGTTGGAACGAAGAGCACGAGCTATGAGCCAAGAAGCCCCCGGTTCAGATCTCATGTCTCTGCCACCTATGCATCAGGTGGCCTTGGGCAAGTCACAGGTGACCTGCATGCTCAGCATTAGCGGAGCAGCTCGTTGGGAGACCCCGCCGTTTCCAGGTCCAGAACCCCTTCAAGGAGTTGCCGTGCACTCTGGCACGTCATCAGGACACGGATGGACTGGGATGGGCTGAGAGAAAGGCAGCAAAGATCTGGAGAGCACGTTTCTCAAGGAGCCGGGTATGCTAAGCTTGGAGAAGGGAGGACTAAGGGGAGATATGAGAGCCAGCTTCAAATATCTGAAGGGCGGTCACAACGAGCAAGGAGTGGACTAGTTCTCTGTTGTTCCTGAGGGAGGAGAGCTGGTCTTGGGGTAAGGGAAAGTTGTGCTGTCGAGTCAGTGTCGACTTCTGGTGCCCACAGAGCCCTGTGGTTGTCTTTTGGTAAAATACAGGAGGGGTTGACCATTGCCTCCTCCCGTGCAGTATGAGATGATGTCTTTCAGCATCTTCCTATATCATTGCTGTCTGATATAGGTGTTTCCAGCGGGGATTTGAACCGGCAACCTCTGGCTTGGTAGTAGCCAAGTCATTTCCCCGCTGCACCATTAGGTGGCTGGTCTTGGGGTAGCGGGCATGAATTGTCCCCTCTGCTAAGCAGGGCCCACCCTGGTTTGCATTTGCATGGGAGACTACATGTGTGAGCACTGTCAGATATTCCCCTTAGGGGATAGGGCCACTCTGGGAAGAGCATGCTTGCTTGCTTGTATGCAGAAGGGTCCAAGTTCCCTCCCTGGCAGCATCTCCAAGATAGGGCTGGGAGAGACTCCTGCCTGCAACCTGGGAGAAGCTGCTGCCAGTCTGTGTAGACAATACTGAGCCAGATGGGCCGATAATCTCCCTATATAACAATGGCTTGAAAGGCAGCAGGTTCAGCCTTGACAGCAAGAAGAATTTCCTAAACATAAGAGCTGCTTGAGAGAGGATCGGTTGGCTTCGTGCAGGGGTGGGCTCCCCTTCTCTGAAGAAGGCTGGGCAGGCATCTGGCAGGAACACTGGAGCTTGGACTGGAAGACCTTCCTTCCAGCTCTAAAATTCTAGCCTTCTATGGCCTGAAGCCCACATGCCTGTCATGCTTCTGAGCAGGTTTGTCGGCATCTGAGACAAAGATTTATGGGGTGGAGGATGCAGCACAAGTTGCACGTAGATTCTCCAGAGGGCTCAAGTGTCTCTCTTAGGTGGCCTGCATTCCTGAGGCTAGGGCGTGGGTCTGACAGTGGGCCTTATGTGAGCTTCCTGATGCTGATGCTGCCTCCTTGTGGTCTGTGTCCAAGTAACTGTAAGGAGGTGGGAACTGTAAGGAGCTGGGAACAGGATAAAGGCAGGCTGAAGTCTTCTCCTTGCCCTACGGACCTGATATGGCACCCTTGGCGCACCCAGAAGGGTGAGGGGGCACAGGTCGCTACTACAACACAGCTGAGGAAATGCAGTAATATGCTGCCACCCTCCCCTTCCGTAGGAAGCCCTCTGTGCCACCCGGAAATATGTCCCTGAGGGCTGCACAGCCCTTGAGGACATATTTTTGGATGGCACAGAGGGCTCCCTGTGGAAGAGGGGGCTCAAAAATGGCCACCTGTTGCACCAGTGCAGTAATTGGGAAGTTCAGTTAGGCTGCTCTCTCGCTGTGCTGGTGCATCCTTGCGCTGGACATCAGCTGCTAACGGTGACATGTGAAAACATTTTAACACTGCCCAGCACCAACTGGAAACTCTCACCGGCCTGATCCCGATATCTCCTTTAAAGAGCCCCGTGTGAGATGAGAGCCTGCTTTGATGCTTGGGCTTATTTTTAGATGTGTAAAATGTGCCAGTCACATTCTCTGGGCGCATACGCACAGTTTGACAACAGAATACAAAGCATGCTGACCATCCCCAGGGCCGTGTCTAGCATTTCCCAGGGTTTGGTGTGCGTCCCTTCCAGCCCTATGGAGGAGCCCTGGAGAAAGAGTGTGGATCTGGAGGTGGACCTTCTCACCATTCTCTTGTCCCCAAAGGAGCAGCATGAAGTCTGCAGCTACAGTTCGCTTGTGCCAAGGACAATGACTCTGGTTGTTTAGAGCGTGGAGGAGAAGACAACTCCAATCACAAATGTGCAAAGGTCGTATCCTAGAAGAGTTTGGTGCAGGTCCAGATTTTATGGGCAAGGATCATCAGCCGAGTGACCTCAGTTCCCGGGGGCAGAGGGCCAGAGCTCAGTGGTACGGCACACTGGGGAAGGACCATAGCTCCGTGGTAGAGCCCCCTGCTTTGCATTCAGAAGGTCCCAGGTTCAACCGCCAGCAGCATCTCTGGACAGGGCTGCAAAAGACCCTTACCTGAAACCTTGGAGAGCTGCTGCCAGTCAGTGTAGACCATACTGAGCCTGCCGGACCAATGGTTGGACTCAGCATACAGCAGCTTCCTATGTTCCAACTATTGCTCTGCTGCTTAGCTGGTGGCCCCCATTTTCTGGTCCTTGTCCCTTGTAAAACAGCATCCCTGTTTTGCCTTTGGTGGATGTGAGGGATGTCTCTTCCAAAATGTGTGTGTGTGTGTGTTTGCGCATGTATAAGCTTTCTCCAGGTTTCTCCTGGTTCCAGCCCCTCCCCAGCTTCTAGAACAGGGGTGGGCAAACCTGGCCCCCCTGCTGTTGCTGAACTTCAGCTCCCATGTTGGGGCCAGATTTGCGCCCCGCCTTGCACGAGAAGGTGATGCATCACAAGTGCGTCTAGATGCCACTTCCAGAGACTGGCTTGTGACTTCAGTGCATGTGCAGACAAGTGTGCACCCATGAGCACAAGATGCTTTCAATTTGCTGTGAGCACTGTAAGAGATCCCCCTCAGGGGATGGAGCCGCTAGGGATGTGCACGGACCGGTTCGGAGGCCATTCTAAAGGCCTCCGGACCGGTCCGGACACGGGGTGGTTTGGTTCGGGAAGATGGGGTGGGGGGTTCCAATAAGGACCGGGGGGGGGCTTTACTTACCCCTCCCAACAACTGCACCGTATTTCCTAGAGCAATCGGGCGGCAGGATACCTCCCTGCCGCCCGCTTCAATCCCCGCTTGGCTGTGGCTCCTCCCAAAGTATTCAGAATCCGGCGGCAGGATACCTTCCTGCTGCCCCCTTCAAAACCCCACTCGGCTGGTGGCCGCCCCCTTCAAGACCCCTGCCGCCCCCAAGACCCCTGCCGCCCCCTTCTCCCCAGTGCCCCATTGCAAAGGGGCGGCAGGAGAACTCCCTGCCGCCCCTTTGCCTGCTCGGCTGTAAATAGGGAAATGGTGTGTGGGTTAGGGAACATAGGAACATAGGAAGCTGCCATATTCTGAGTCAGACCATTGGTCTATCTAGCTCAGTACTGTCTTCACAGACTGGCAGCGGCTTCTCCAAGGTTGCAGGCAGGAATCTCTCTCAACCCTATCTTGGAAATGCTGCCAGGGAGGGAACTTGAAACCTTCTGCTCTTCCCAGAGCGGCTTCATCCCCTGAGGGGAATATCTTGCAGTGCTCACACATCAAGTCTCCCATTCATATGCAACCAGGGTGGACCCTGCTTAGCTAATGGGACAAGTCCTGCTTGCTACCACAAGACCAGCCCAGGGAAGATTGCAAGCAGCCTCCTCTTTTCGCTTCATGCTCCTTGCAGAGCTTGGTTAAGGCACAGCTTGGTCCCAAAGAGCGGCTTGGATGGTGTCTGGGGGGGGGGCATCTTGTCACTCTGCTGGCACCCCAATAATCTGCCTGAGGCAACCGCCTCACCTCACCTCATGAGAGAGAGACAAGAGCCTGATTCACACATTATGTTCAATACTTGAAAAATGAGTGTACAGTAAGGTCACACAGGTACAGATCTGTACACAGGCATAGTAATTTGCATGTTATACTGAATGCAGGTACAACAACACACTTCCTACATGCACCATGCATTGCAAGGGCCTGGGCCCAGGTTCAGTTTTAAAATGAACGCAGGTACAGTCATTCACACAAACATACGGATATGAGTGTACAGTGTTCAGCATAATGACTGAGTTCAGCATCATGTCTGGACAGAGCTAAGATCGTTCCGCAATGTGTAACAGTGGATGGATATGTGTGTGTAGAATCTCAGGCAATGATCCTTAGGGGATCCACATTAGTCCGATTCAGACATCATGCTGTACGTGTGTACAGATTTCTGTGCACTCGTACACGTGTTTGTGTGAATGACTGTACCTGTGTTCCTTTAAAAAGTGAACCTGGATACAGGCTCTTCAAATGCAAGTGTACTTCTGTACCTGCATTCGGCATAACATGTGAATGACTGTACCTGTGTACACTGTACACTCGTTGGATGAGTGTTGACCATAATGTGTGAATGGACCTGTTATCATCCCTAGGGGGCATTGCAAGTATGTCAGGGTGTCCCCATTTTTCTAGGGGAAAACTTGGAGGCTATGGTTGTGGGCTGCTGCAAGCCTCGGGGGGAATGCTGTTTCCTGCTCCTGGATTAGCAGGAGAAAGCGGAGGAGGAGGAGGAGGAGGGAGGAAGAGGGAGGGCTGGTTGCTGTTCCTGATGCCAAGTTGCAGTTCAGACAGAAGGTCTATCAAGTGTCAGCCTTGTCCACAGCTGAATAATTTGTGCTGCCTGCAGTTTCCCAGCTCACGCTGGCAGACAAGAGCCGCCTCTGTTTTCTAATTCATCGGCCTTGCAAGTATTTATTTAGTGAAGGTCTTATGCAAATTGTACATGCCATACTTTTCAAGTCTTTTGAGGAAGCCATTCTTTCATCTGGGCCACCATGAAACATTTGTTTGCTCTTCCTCGTCCTCTCATAGAGTGGGTGAACACCAAAAGCAGCGAACAAGTGGGCTTTTAAAATGCAAATCTGACACCCCGGAAAATGGATACAAAGCTAATTTCAGGTTCAATGTTCTCTCTCTCTCTCTCTCTCTCTCTCTCTCTCTCCCCCCACCCCCACCTCTGAGCCTTCAAATTAAAAATAGGTTTCCCCTCCCTTGGAAACAAACACAACTTTAAGGCATGGTTAGGAAACAAATAATGACTGATCTATTGGGGTTGCTAGGAAATGTCTCCTTCCTGTACATAATGCAGCGGCTCATATAATATGAGCAGGGATTCGAGAAGTCCTAGTTTCCAATCCTACATGGCTTTGAACTCGCAGGCTGGTTCTCTCACAGTCTGAGTTTCCTCCATTTGTAACAGGGAGGGAAATAACGCTGGCCTACCTTACAAGGGTGGTGGAAAGATTACATCAAGCTGGCTTAGATGATATATTGGCCACAGAGCTCTGCATCACCACGGGAAGTTCCCTCTAGTCTGTCCTCTCGGCTGTATTGTTCAGTTGTTGTTTTTTAAAAGGCAACAAGGGAGGAGCATGAGAAGGGTTTTTAACAGGGGTTCTCAAACTTGGGTTCCCCAGACATTGTTGGACTGCAACTCCCATCATCCCCAGCTGCACTGACCAAAGGGGAGGATGGGAGTTGGAGTCCAATGATCTCTGGGAACCCAAGTTTGAGAACCCCTGGTTTATAAGATTACGTACAGCTGGAGAACATGAACAGAGAGAAATTTCTCCCCCCTTCCCCCCTCGCTCATCAGACTAGAACTTGGGTCATCTGATGAAACTGACTAGCAGCTGATTTCAGGACAGAAAAAAGATAGCATTTCTTCACCCAGTGCAGAATTTGCTTATGGAATTCACTGCCACAACTTCACAAGAGGCCGCGATGGTCATGAGCTTAGGAACACGGGGACACAGGAAGCTGCCTTATACCGAGCCAGACCCTTGGCTTCTCCAGCTCAGTATTGTCTACACAGCCTGGCAGTGGTTCTCAAAGGTTTCAGACAAGAATCTCCCCTAACCCTTCCTGAAGATGCCACCAGGGAGGAACCTGAGACCTTCTACATGCAGATGCTCTTCCACTCAGATATGTCCCCCCGCATTCCTTAAGGGGAATATCTGCTGACACATAGTAGTCTCCCATCCAAATACAAACCAAGGGAGACCCTGCTTAGCAAAGGGGACAAGTCATGCTCTCTGGCCAAAGACCAGCTCTCTGTCTCTCAGGGTGCATCTCTTCTTTCCCTGGCCACCACCAGCTTGAGCTAAGAAAGCCACTGCAACTACCACCACTGCTTGGCTCACTGGCATAGTGCCACCACTACCTATTAAGCAAGTCCTGAGAATGCTGAGCCTACGGATGGTGTGTGTTTGTTTGTGTGTGTACGCGTGATATTGTCCTTTCTTTGCTCAGGCAGCCAAGTGTCTTGAACCACCCTATGGCTCCATCATGCTGCCTCCACATTCAAAGGCAGGATGCCTCTGGATGCCCGTCGTTACACAGGACGTTGCCTTCTGCTGAGCCAGACCTTTGGACCATCTAGTCTACTCTGACTGGCAGCAGCTCCCCAGGGTTTCAGGCAGCCAGCTTTGCCTGGAGATGCTGCCAGGGACTGAACCTGGGACCTCCTGCACACCCAGCAGGTGTTCTCCCTCGTAACTCCCTCCCTGGCAGCATCTCCAAGAGAGGGCTGAGAGAGATTCCTGCCTGCAACCTTGGAGAAGCCGCTGCCAGTCTGTGAAGACAATACTGAGCTAGACAGACCAATAGTCTGACTCAGTACAGTATATGGCAGCTTCCTATGTTCTTATGTTCTTAACTACTACAGCCCCAGCCCCAGTTGCTTCTTGGGGAGCCATTGTGTGAGTGGCCCATTTGCCTACACGTCCTCTATCCCTCTCCTTGGCCAGCTCCCACTGAAAAGATTCTCCTGACACAAGACCTTTTCACACTAGCAAGCGTTTCATGGCCAGACAAACAACCAGCAAGAGATGAGCCAATGCACGTGAAAAAAGGTCACCGTCCAGCAACAGAGCCCCTGCTCTGCATGCAGACAGCCCTCAATCCAGCCCTTGGCACCTTCCGTTAAACGGACCAGGTAGCAGAGGATGGCGAAGGCCTTGGCTGCAGATTCGCTGCCAGCAAGGGTCAGACACGGTGCCGTAGTGCCTGAAGGGCTAACGGCCTTTCAAAACCAGCCTTTGCAAGGGAGGGCAGAGAGGAGGGAACATGGCCAGTAGCAACTCCCTCTCCCCTCCCTGTGCTTCTTTCCAGCTCTGCATGGAGTGTGAAGAGAGGCACAATGTTTGCAAGGGTCAGAGTAGTCCCAAAGAGTTGCTCTGAAGGCAGCAGATTTGGGTGTGTGTGTGTCTCTGGGTGTGTGTGCCAGCAGGACAAGTTTACTACCCTGCTGTCGCCCCAATAATCTGCCGCCTGAGGCGAATGCCTACTTTGCCTCATAAAAGGGCCGCCCCTGCCTGCCAGAGCAGATTAAGTTGAACTAGATCAGGACTGCTCAACATCGCCCGCCCCCATTGTTTTTGGACTACAACTCCCATAATCCCCAGCCACACTGGCCAGAAGCCAGGGATTATGGGAGTTGTAGGCCAGCATCTGCAGAACGGCCAACGCTGAGCAGCCCTGGACTAGATGAACCAAGGGTCTGACTCAGTACATGGCAACTTCATCTATGTTCTTTTAAACAGAAATAAATAGATTTCAAAGGTTACCTGGCTTCAGCCTTGAGGGAGAGGCTGGCTTAAAAACGGAACCAAGAACACTCAGCGTTTGTACTTCAAGGAGGACCTTGTCCCCTTTTCTACAAAGCTCTTTCTATTACTGGTGCCCTGAGCACTGCCTAGCAACATAGATATTTGTGCCCAACATAATAGTAAACACAGCAGATGGAGCCCGATAGAGCCCATGCCAGGATCGCTGGAGAGAGCATTCAGTTTACCACCCTGCTTTCTGCCTTGGAATAGCTTCAGCGTTGTAGTAAGGGCCTCAGATATCTTTCCTGGCAAGGGCGTCAGTTTCGCCATTGCTTCAAGAGGTCAACTTAGTCGGGATGAATCATTATTTCTTGGACAACGGACAAGCTGTGATCAAGCTACAGGGTCGGGTGGGGAGAGGGGGAGGCAAGCACTTCGATTCGGTCTTATTCTCAAAAACAAGGGTGGCCAGGAATCAGGTCAGCCTAGGAGTCCCACCAGTTGATCTGCATTCTGCACGCATTTTTCGGATCCCAAATGTCACATCTGTTGATTGCACCAATTTAGCCTGCAGGTTGTTGGGGTTTTGTGATTATGTAGCAAAGCACCAAGAAAGCGATCACTCCAGTCGCAGAGTTGAGTTGCTGCAGCTATCTAAGTAATATGCACGGAGATCGTGGTAGAGTCAAAGTTACTTAACTAGGGTTTTTTTGGTGAAATACATTTGGGATAGGAAAGAACTATCCTACCTATCAGCTACATAATGAATAGGTAGTGGGTGGTGGGTGGGGAGAAAGATGTTTCCATCTTCTCTCTAGGAGGAAAGGAAGAGGACTGACTCACTGCAGGTACCTGAGGAGTCAAAGCAGGGGTTAGGGAATAGAGGAAAGCAGGGACAGGGAAAGGAGGCCCTCACTAGCGACCTCTACTCCCAATACCCCTGGTGGTCATCAGGATAGTTGGTGCAAAAGGTCTATGCACTGAAACTCCATCTTCTCCAGCACATACAACCAAATCCTATGGTCTACGGCAGATGATGGGGGCATACAGGTAGCTCAGTAGTAGAGCATCTGCTTTGCGTGCAGAAGGTCCTGAGTTCAATCCCTGGCAGCACCTACAGGTAGGGCTGGGAGAGACTCCTGCCTGCCTGCCTGTGTCGACAATACTAAGCTAGATGGACTAATGGTCTGATTCGGTAGAAGGCAGCTTCATCGATGTTCCTCCTTCCAAAGGGCCATAGGAAGTCCATGTTCATTTGGAAGGAACCAGGGCTTTTCAGGGGCATTCCCTGCCACTCCTTTCAGTACATCTCCCAGGGTATCTGCTTTGCATGCAGAAGGTTCCAAGATGAGCTCCCTGGCAGCATCTCCAAGAGAGGGCTGAGAGAGACTCCAGCCTGCCACCTTGGAGAAGTCGCTGCCAGTCTGGGTAAACGGTTCTGAGCTAGATGGACCAAGGGTCTGACTCGGTATAAGGCGGCAGCTTCCTATGCTCCAAAGCCCAAGTGAGGCCATGCATTCCTATGCAGGTCTCATGTCTCCCGGAACCTGAAGGTGAAATCTCTGGGCTCCTCTGACTCAGGAACAGCTAGTAGGGATGTGCACAAACCTGTTCAGAGGCCCTTTTAAAAGCCTCCGAACAGGTTCGAACACCGGGCAGTTCAAAAGTTTTGAAGGTGGCGGGGGGATAGCCAGAAGTAGCCTGTGCATGTGCGCATGTCGGCGTATGTGCGTGCATGCGCATGGGCTACTTCCAGTCACTTCCAGTCCGAGGAGAGGACGGGGCAGCAGAGAGGTACACTGCTGCCCTACCGGACAGGTTTTTAAGCGAGTGCTGGTGGGGCGCTGGGGGGTGGGGTAAGTGCACCCTCCTCTGCCCTTAGACTTACCCCCACCACCACCTTTGAACAGGCCCCTGCTGGTTCTGTGTACATCCCTAACAGCTAGGAATGACCCTCTCCTGACATCCCTGTGTCAGTCAGGGGCAGGAAGGCACTGTTGACTGGATTCTTTGGCAGAGGGGTGGGCAACCTTGACTCTCCAGCTGTTGTGGAACTACAACTCCCATCATCCACAGTCATAATACATCGTGGGGGTGATGGAAGTTGTAGTTCAACATCAGCTGGAGATCCAAGGTTGCCTAGCCTTGCTTTAGCATGTGTGTGGGCAAATTGGTGGCCAACAAAACAGAGAGCAGCAAAACACTATTTAGTGAAAGGTTCCAGATTCCGCCTTCATCAGTGACACGGAGTGGCTTGATTTCAAAAGGGGCCTTGGCAACCAAGGTGACGGGACAAAGTGCCATTGCTTCTGGGCTGTTCCCACCAACCAGGGCACAGCTCATCAGCTTCTTATTGTGTGGGCAAAGACAGTAAACAACTTTCCCCTCCTTGTTTTTATGCGTTTATTTTTGGAGAGACATAATCAAGCACAGGCGTTGAGGATAAATGTCTGGAGCGTGCAGTTTTCCCCCTTTCCTCCTCCTCCTCCCCTTCTTTTTAAAAATGATTTCAAAAAGCACAATGCCCCACTCTCTATAGTAATGATTCCCCCCACCTTTAAGTACCAAACAACCAATCAAGTCAAATGGTTCTATTTCTTTTGCAATGCATTATTTATTGAACTCCCCCCCCGCCTTTGCTCAATACATGGTTCTTAAAAGATTTTGCCTAAGGATCCTTCAGAGGCATAATACCACCATTAATTACATATCCAGGCAAGACAAATGGTGTAAACTGCATAGCCTGATCCAAAAGGTTTTGCTGCATCACTTTTAAAAAGTTTTGCAATAGATACATGAGTTTCTTCCCTCCCCGCTTTTCCTTGGAAAGTTGTGGTTCTTACATTGCTGTCCAGGGACCATCCATGGTCCCTGATGCACCTTTAGATGCCACTTGAGACCATGATGAATATTATATAGAAAAATGAGGAAAAGACAAATCTTAGGATTTCTAATTACATGCTAAAGAGCCAAGCCACTTTTCAGTCTCCATTTTGAAGCTTAAACTGGCAGATGGTTTGCCTCTTCAGCCTTGCAAGTGGCGAGCTCAAAGAGGATGAGGAATGAAATTATATGGAGCAAGTCCCGTTTCTAGGTAGGAAGCATTTAGGCAAGCAACAAAGAAACCTCTTGCTGGAATTCTCTAGAGGAGTTGCTCTCTTCCTGAATTATGTTGCAGTGAAAGAAAAGGTGCTATCATGATGAATAGAACCAAGTGGACAGTATCTAGATCTCAGCTGGAAAATATAAAATATAATGCTAATGCAATTAAAAACATATTTATTGCAACATTTTCTGTTATTGTGTTAATTTGTGCTGTTCACTGCCTTGCTGCTTTCAGAGAAAGATGGGATAGAAATGTTTGAAACAAACAACAAACCATGTTCTAAATGCTCATGTGTCTTCTCAGCCTTTGCACCCATTGGTCAAAATTGTAGCGGATGGGCCCAGATTTATTTCTCACTGAGTAATGCTCTGAGCTTGGGATAGTTGTCTGGCTAGAAATTCTTTTGTGACTAAATCATTGGTTGATGAGCCCGGAACCAACCAGAGTGGTTCTAAAGTGGTTTTTTAAGGCATCTGAACTATCCTGAATGAATCCTGGAGAAGGGGGCCTTGGGAAACTTGTGATGGTCACGCACTTCCCTCCTCCTGGCAGAGACCCATAGGTAGGTGTAGGGCTACCTCATTGCTTCCCCACCGCCCCACTCCCCAGGAGGTGTGGGAGTGAATGGGAAAAACAAACCAGCAATGGCTAGGTGAGAGATTCAAGGAAGGATGTGAAGGAGCCTGGAAGGGAACAGCCAAGGCAGAGACCTGTAGCATCTCAGGAGGCAGAGTTTGCCTTCTCTACCTGTGTATTTGTGTAACCCCCTCCCCCAAATATCACAAAGACACCATATCAGTCTGCAGAGACTCTCCTTGCAAAGGAAACCAGAATCCAAGGTGTGCTGCAAACCTTTGGATGAGATTTGGGAGTGGGGGCCTAGTGACGCAATGGGGCAATATTTTCCCTTATGTCCCCAGAGGTAAAAGGACCTAGAGGCTTGGGAAAGGAGCTTGGAATATTCCCGTCGCCTCCACTCTCTCTTGCACTAACAGCCAGTTTGACTCAATGTAAAAGAGCTCCTTAGAGCAGGAGTTCTCAAATGTGGGTCTCCAGACTTGCTGGACTACAACCCCCATCATCCCTTGCCAGGGGATGATGGGAGTTGTAGTCCAACATGTGGGGACCCTAGTTTGAGACCCTTTGCCCAAGATTCTATTTAAATGTTGCTCTTCTTCTGATCTGGTCCCCACACTCAACCCTCCGCATGCATCTGTGTACCACGAAGCTTTGGCCAATGCAGCTGCAGCAAGGTTGCTAATTGCATTGTCCCAATCTGCAGCACCAATGCAACACCAGTCCCTGGTCCGAGGCCCGTTGCATGTGATGCTCTGTGTAGCTTGCCTCGCACGGCTGTTAATTCTTTTATTTATATTAAAATACACACATTGTTGGAAGAAGGCAAAGATGTAAAAATGCAAGAATAGCTAAAAATAGGTCAGGTTGAAGGCGGCCTATCCAGCTGTAAATTATCTGGAGCCCAATAAAACCTCAGCGGATGAGACACTTGGAATGTGAGGAGGCATGAAAACATAATGATATTAAATTAGAGCTTGCCTTCGGAAGGGAAGAGGGCCGTGAATTACGCCGGTGTGAGTGCTCCTCTGGAATCGATAGCGATTCTCATTGCCAGTGGAGAAAAGCTCGTAAATTTTGTTTTATTTTGGTGGTTGGAGTCATGCGTGTCATGGAGAGTTTAAGGAAGCATGCTCCTTCCCTGCCTGAGACTGAGAAGAGAGAAAAATCACGTTGCTTTCCTCCTCCTTTGCTTGACGTCCTCAATGAAGCAGGGCTGAAAAGGGAACCACCATCTCTTCTGCTCAGCAGAAAAGGCAGTGCTGTCATACAGGAGGGGCTAGTAGGATTGTGGGTCTCCTGAGACACATACCACCCGCCCACCCCCCACCCTGCCCCAGGCCTGGGCTCTGAGCTGGGAGAAGCCTGGGGTGTTGAGAGGACTGTGCCACTTCAGGTGGGGGGAGCCATTTTTAAAAAATGCTTTCCCATGTGAAACCTCCCTGCAAATAGAATTTTAAAAACTAACGTGTTGGGGGCAGTGAGTCTTATTCAGGCAGCTCTTCACTGTCCCCTTCTGATTACAGAGGGTTGTGGTGTTTTTTTAATGTAGAGTAGCATTCAAGAATGTCTCCCCACCCCTGCAATGGTACTGCCCATTCTACCCAGGGGCACTCTTAGCCCTGGACTTCTGGGACGAAGTCCGGGACCTCCACAGCCCCTGCCCCCCCCCCAAATCCTCATTAGTCAGTTGCTGTGCCGCGGGCCCCATGTTGCACTGGGCGGCCGAGCATGACTGTGATCTGTTCCGGGTGCCGAGCATGACCTCCGATTTAGAGGCAGAGGGAGGCGTGGGGAAAGAAATCTGTGAGATCGGAATATGTTAAATCGCGTGTTGAAATGCTTCTGCTAATGCATATTTGCATAAACTAGGGATGTGCATGGAACTGGCGGGGGCGGGGGTGGCTCAAAGGTGTGTGGGATACCTTTAAGGGTGGGGGAGGGTGCTTTTACCGCTCCTGCCACGTTTCCCCCGCTGACGCTACACTTTAAAAATGGCAGTGTACCTCCCTGCTGCCTCCGTTGCCCCATCGGACCAGAAGTGACAGGAAGTACCTGGTATGCGCATGCACGCGCACATCGCACACATACCCAATGCGTACACGAGCACACGTGTGACATGCACGTGTGCCCGACGTGCACACATGCGTTGGGTACTTACTGTCACTTCTGGTCCAACGGGGCAACGGGGGTGGCAGGGAGGTACGCTGCCGCCCTGCCGGACCCTTTTAAAGTGTAGCTCCAGTGGGGGAAACATGGCGGGAGGGGTGAGAGCACCCTCCCCCACCCTTAAAGGTATCCCTCCACCTTTGAAGCGGCCAAACCGCTGGTTGTTCGGACCTGTTTGTTCGTGTACATCCCTAGCATAAACATCCCTGGTGTATATTCTTACGGTCTTGTGAGTGCAGTTGCTGTTTGTGTCCTCAAGAAGCCACGTGTTGAAAATACTGCTTAACTTGCAGTGGGGGTGGTGGCTCCAAAGGTCTTTATGTCCAGGCTCCAAAATTATCTAGGTATACTTCGGATTCTACCACCTCGGGAATCTTCCACCTCAGTCATTCTGCTGCATGTGCAGACTAGGGTGGGAAACTCAGGGGGCAGAGTCTGAGAGGTAGGGATGAGATTTCACCATGCAGGGACCGTCTACTTTCAGGCCTACCTGGATGAACTTCAATGTCAGAGCTTGCATTTTCAAAATAAAATGTGAGATTTGCAAAGGCTGAATTCTAGACACAGGTTTCTGCACTTGGCATGGCATGATCCCAGAATACACAGAGATATGGCTATAGGTTGCTCTGTTTTTTTAAATATTATTATTATTTTACATTTATATTCCGCTCTTCCTCCAAGGAGCCCAGAGCGGTGTACTATATACTTGAGTTTCTCCTCACAACAACCCTGTGAAGTAGGTTAGGCTGAGAGAGGAGTGACTGGCCCAGAGTCACCCAGCTAGTTCCATGGCTGAATGGTGATTTGAACTCGGGTCTCCCCGGTCCTAGTCCAGCACTCTAACCACTACACCATGCTAGCTGCATACAGCATGGCTCCATGCTGGCTCTACAAACTATTACTACTATTATTACTTTATATACTGCTCCTCAACCAAAGTTCTCAAAGCAGTTTACATAGAAAAATAAATGATACATAAATAAGATGGTCTCCTGTCTCCAAAGGGCTCACAATCTAAGAAGAAACATAAAGAAGACACCAGCAGCAGCCACTGGACAGATGCTGTGCTGGGGTTAGATAGGAACAGTTGCTCTCCCCCTGCTAAATATAAGAGGATCTCCACTTTAAAAGGTGTCTCTCTGTTCAGCTGGCAGGATCTCAAATGAGCAAGGCTCCCTCAGCCAAAGCAACATGACAGCTGTGCCTTATCAGGGTGGGATAGAAGCATTTGCAAAGTAGTGGCAAAGGTCAGGTCCTCGTATGAGGGAGTGAGGAGCAACCATTTTGTTGCTCTGGTTTTGATTACCCTTCTGGTGGACTAATGTGCATAAATATAAGACAGGCCCTGCTGGATGAGGCCATCGCTCAATGGTGGAGCATCTGCTTTGCATGCAGAAGGCCCCAGGTTTGATCTCTGGCATCTCCTGGTAGGGTTTGGAAAGACTCTTGCATGAAACCTTGGAGAGCTGCTGCCAGTCAGTGTAGAAAATCATGAGCTAGAAGGACAAATGGTCTGACTCGTTATAAGACAGCTTCCTGTGTTCCTATCAGACCAAAGGTCTAGTATCTTGTTTCCCACAAGCAGCTACTTCTGTGAAGCCCACAAGCCAGGTGTGAAGGCATCTCTGTCCCCTCTCCCGGTTTTGCTTCCCAAAAGTTGGTATTCAGTGGTATACAACATTGGAACATGCAGGCTCTGTTTAGTCATCGTGACACATCGATAGCATAGACACACACATAGCGCCAAACCTGAGGTTCAGAGGAGCAGCCAGAGCCTGCAGAACGCGTGTGTGCCCTACTTGGAAAAAGACTGTCTTGGAAAAGATACTCCAAAATTGGATGTGCTGTACAAATCCTCTACTTTTGGCATATTCTGCCCTACTTGTGATATGGAACCTGGCATCTGAAACTAGGATTTGTGGCGAGGGAAAGATGTTGGATTCCATATCACAAGTAGGGTAGAATATACCAAGATTGGTGGGTTCGTACAGCACACACAATCTCTGCATATCCTTCCCAAAATCAGAACTAGGGCACATACATGTTCCTAGGGTTCCAGCAGTGCACTGATCCTCAACTTTGGTGCTACATGTGAACCCATAGACTACTTCTCCACAGATCTGTCTAATCACCCTTTAAAACCATCTAAACCACTATACTGTGGCAATGGACCCCATACACTAGTAACACATGGAATGCTTTTTTCTGTGTCCTGAACGTGCTCTGGAGATATCCAGATCTACTTAAGAAAGTCAACACTGTCTCCATTTTGTTATCATTCCACTTGTAATGTCTCCCCTGGGCTTACCTCCCCTTTGGGAGGGATTAAGGAGATAGTGGGAATCTGCTGATTAAAGGGATAACCGTCTTGCTCAGAAGAAACCACCACGGGGCTCAATTTGCTTGATCATTGCTGGCCAGTTAGCAGGATGATTTGAAAATGCTATTGATCATCAGTTTTTGCTTCCATAAACAGCTTGGGTTTAAATTCTGGATTAATGAAAAAAGAAAGAAACACCATATTGTGTCAAAGCTGGCTTTGAACATAGCACCTGCTAATGTTGCAATGATAAGCAGAAACAGGTACGTGTATAATAAGAAGGGTGAGAAGCTGTCGGCAAGGTTGTTCTTTAAAGCCCTGTCTTTCAGTCATGTCTGTGCATGTGGCATGTGGGATCATCAAACAATTGGGCCAAGGAATGGCTGGAGAACATCTGCTTTGTGCTTGGGACTAGAAGGTCATAGACTGCAGGCTTGACCAGAGAATGGATGTTTGTGATTGTACAGAACTTGCAATTTGTTAATTTATTTCTGCAAAGTTAGAATTTAGGTCATTAGAATCCTCAGTGGGGACAGTTTTGAGAGCATGTTTTATCTATGAAGGAGATTCGTACTGACATAATGGCCAAATTCAGGCGTAACAGGAAACCGGAGGTCCTTTCACCTCCGGTTTCCTTACCTGCACATCCAAATCCAGGAAACTGGAGATTGTGGTGCAAAGGGACCTGTGGCTTCCCTCCCTGAACTCCAATCTGAACCTTCAGTTCAGAGTGGAGTTTTGCTGCTGCAACCTCTATTTCTGGGGCACCAGCGTTATATCCGGACCCCGGCACTGCACTTTCGGCCGCATGAAACTGGAGTTGAGGGAGGAAGCTCCTCCCTCACTCCGGCCCGATTGGTTGTGTGAGCTGTCCTTCTGTCAAGAAGGAAGCCCACACAGCCAGATCCCCTGCCTCTCTGTAGTCTTGCTGACTGCAGAGAGGCAGCTCTGCTGAATGTCCGAATGCAGATGGATGAGATGAGCAGGAGGGAGGGGAGCATGGAACTGTGGTTCCACATCCCATCTGAAGGCGGCCAATGTTTACATTATATGTCTAACATAACATAACATAACATAACATAACATAACATAACATAACATAACATAACATAACTTAATTAAAGTCTGGATGGATTGATTAATCTTGTAATGATGCCACTGAATAATATTTTTTGAGATCAAAACATGTTCCGCAAGAATAAATTCCATGTATCAACAATAAACAAACCCAGACTTATGTTTGTTTAAGCGAAACATAAACAGTATATGATGTTGTATAAATTATTTAAAAACTAAGAATATATAGAGAGAGATAGAGAGCGAGAGCGAGCGCTTTGTATTATATTTGTTAGTATTCATCCTGACTTTGTTTTTTTTATACCTCCAACCATTGTAGGAAGGAGGATGCTGAAATACGCTGGAGCTGCCTTAGCCTGATATAGAAGGTTCTTTGTATCTCCCCAGGTATTTGAAAGTGAAAATAGTTTCCCTGCATTAAGGCATGAGTATGGCGACTCGTTCTGGTCCCTAGAGAGAGTCACTGATGGTGTCCAGCCTCCCATATGTGGTGTTTCTGGAGAATCCATTCCTTGATCCAGGCCAGGTTCTATATTAGTTACAGTTTTCGTTGACTCCTAGACTGGAGGTGGGGCAGGCATACCGTACAATAAGCTGCAGGAGAAGAGAAAGCAGCCTTCACCTGCCTTTCTGTAATCAAGACCTCTTTCATTAAGCCATTAACATTCTTAATTATACTCCATGGCCTGGTCCTTCTGTGCCACAACTCTTTCCTCTGGATTCGACACCCTGGTAACTCAGAGCAGGGGCCAAATTAGTCTTTGGTCCCAAAATGTTGTCAGTCTACAACTCCCATTGTCCCCAACCACAGTGGCCAAAGGCTGCTGCTGCTGCTGGGAATTGTAGCCCAACAACAACTTGGCACAGGGCTCCAGCCTGACTTCTGAACCTCCGGTTCCATGTAGACCCTCTGATAGCACCAATGACTTTCCACAAATTCTGTCTGGCAAGGAGGCTGGGATGTTGTCGGATGGTGATCTCTTTATAGTCCTGTTCAGACATTACACTGTGCATGTGCAAGGGTGTCAGTACGCATGTGCATGTTTCGGGGTGAATGACTGTACATATGTTCACTTTAAAAGTGAAGCCTCTTCAGTGCAGGCTACAAGAAGAAAGTGTGCTGCTATTCCTATGTTCAGCATTACTTGTAACTGAATCAATCCTGTACTTAAAATACTGCACACAGATTGTACGTGTGTTGGACATAATGTGAATAGGTCTCTTGCCTTGATTACTATATAACCCTTAATGTCTTTCCACTAGAGAAGAGGCTATTTCCATCATGTGGCATTAGGGGTCCCTCTCTGCCACCAACTCAAGGATCAGATTGCTGGCAAATATATATATTCCAACGTAATAGATCAAGATGGAAAACCCTTTGATCGAGGTGACTCAATAGGCCTCACATCACTAAGTGCAAATATGTACTCTGTTGAATTGAGTTACTCCTTGTTAGTCCATTACAAGGAAAGCTTTTTAGTAGTTACCTTCAAGGATACTTCAGAAAAGAATCTCAGCAGCAACTTGGGCTAGGCCTGGAGGAAGATACTGTAGAAGTGGCTGTAGAAATAAACATTTTTGCTATGCTTACTCTGGTGTCTACTGGAATTGATTAATGTTCTGCTTTGATGCTGCGAGTGCCTAGGATTGTGTATTGCATTGGTGGAGCAGGACCAGAAGATCAGCCTGCCCATCTGTATAAATGTACAAATATGAAGAAAACAACATTAAAAACCCCCACCAATTATTTTAGTCCATGAGCCAGGCCCACAAATTTTGGCCCTTGGTACCATCTTAGGGGACGGATGCTCATAGTGATTTGTGGCAACATTTAACCTGTTTGAGATGGAAAATAGATGATAGCACTGAAGCACTTACAGCTTTCTGCATATGTGATCATCCCTTCTTTATCCCTCCCCCCAAACAGTTAGGGTAAAATTGCAGTCATTTTATGCACAGAGCAAAGGGTTAGGGTCAGGGCTAGGCCAACAATTAACACATTGTTATGCTCTCACCATGGGGTAATCTTTGGAGGGCATTCCTGCCAATTTCTATTTCCATTCCTCTGACAACACCGGTAAACTTTGCTAGTTGTTTCTATTTTTTTAAATCTTTTAAAATCTTTTAGAACACCGTTGCAAATTTGGCCACTGCAGGCCTGATAGACTAAAAGCCTAAGAACACACTGAAGGCTGAAAGTCTGGCAATGTTATCACTTGTTTCCCACCTCTAAGGGTGAAGACCTTGTTGGAAACCACCACAAGCATTCGTCCACCCAGATAATACTAACTCCTCCAGCTGGCTCACGGTCAGACTGTTTCTCTGTGATGCCTCACAGCAGCAATCATCTTAGAAACGCCTTTTCCTTTGAGTTGAAAGCAGAAACGCCTCTTCTCAGAAGCTGTCTGCCACATGGAGTTTTTATACGTGCTTGCATTTGAAACAACAAATGGCATGGGCAGCCCTCCCATGGGTCAGGGTGAAGCAGTTGCATCAGGTGCGAGGAGGGGCACAGAGGGGTGGCAAATGCTGGGTCTCCCCGACACAGACACCACCCTGCCAGGGCACACTGTACATTCCCCATTTCTCACTGCTGATGGGATGCATAACGCCTCCACCCCTTCCCACTAGGGACCCCTCTCTGCCACCGCTGCCTGGCTTGGTGTCCCCCCAACCCACACCGCCGCCTTTACAGCATGGCCTGGTTGTGCTGAATACCCACCCATTAGATGGAGGAGGCATCGTATTGTTCATTGCCTCATGCCACAAATGCCTTTGACGGCCCCTGATTGATTTAAAAAACCTGCTGCCTAATTCAATCAGGTGCACACTTTCCATCTTTCAAAACAGTCTAGTGATGTAAACGGTTGATCAATTCAACAATGCAGCCTTTATGCTTTCATATTTGACTGCCAGGAGGACTTGGTATGAAGCTGGCAGCATTGAGCAGGCTTGCCTGAGAGGCCAGGAACATTTCCAGACGTGGCTTTTAGCTCACGATTTAGGTTTTTCATTGTGTGTTAGAGTGTAGCCCGATATCAGTCCGGGGTAGAAAAATCCACTGTTTGTGTCAGCTTTTTTTGGCAAATAGGAACTCGCAGTAAAGCCTTGCAATAAAGCCGTGGTCAAGCCTGCTGTCTATGCTCCAGGAGTTCTCTCGTTCTGCATGCAGCAATGAAATCCACAAATGTTTCAGGAAGCACATGACCCTGGAAGCAGTGTCCTCTGTGAAGCTTCCAGCAGGACCTTTTTAAATCACAAAAATGAGTTTTCTCCTCCCCCTAGACCAGCTGTTTTTCTAGCTCCCACTTAAGCTCTCCTTCTTGGTTTGTTCTTGGGGCTGGTTTCTGGACTTGGCAGAGTTCCTCGCAAAGGTTGCAATCAAGAGGGAAAATGTTATTTATTCAAGATTCAGCACTAACCAGCAGCACCAGAATCCCCCTTTGAACATGATGTGCCTAAATGCACCTTCTTGGGTTCTTGTCAGAGCTCTTTGATGAAGAGTAACCAGACACAGGAGAAACTTTTCCAAGGCTTTAATATTAGCACTGCTGCAGACAGAGCGGTACCAACTGGTTCACACCTTAGCTGGGACCCTGAATAACAATTTCAATATGTTTTTATACCTTTGCTTAGTGCTTACACAGCTCGAATAAACATCTGCCACGCAACAATGAGAAAACAGGATATGCCTTATCAGCATGAGCCACAGACTTCTGTTTCCTAACTAAGACATCACTTTATCTTTACAAGGCTCTAAGCTTCTGCTAAAGTAAACCCATTAGGTAAGCACGTACACAATTTTCACCTTTTGTGGATTCAAATACATCAAACACATCTGACTTTGTAAGCAAAACCAGGCCAGATCTGTGTGGAGTTGTGAGGAAGTGGTGGAAACACCAAACTGCTCTCCAAAGTCTCTGGAGGAGATCAAGGTGGGCTCAGGTCTGGGCTTAGATCCTGTGCCACTTGCCTACCTCCCTCTGTTTACTGTAACAGGCTGGCAGGAAGTCATCTCTTGACAAAGAGAGGCATAGAGAATTCTCTTCTGTGGCAGAAGAGATGCTCTAATTCCCAGCTCAGCATTTCTCAAACAGCATGCTGCAGGGCACTAGCCCGTATGCCGTGCTGATTTGCTCTGAGCCAGGCCCCAAGCAGACTTGCCCCATAATGCACAAGGAAGGGCACCATTATGTCCTTCCTGGTACATAAAATAAACAAAGGATGCGGCAGCTTTGCCATTGCAAAAGAGAGAGGAAACACTACCGTGTTTTCCTGAATAGAAGACAATGCCAAGTTTAAGACTGTTGGTAGTGAAGGACTCTGCGCTGTCTCATGTCTCAATGGCAGAGGGGGACAGATTAGTGAGTCAGAGGGCTAGAGGGGTAAAGACATGGGTCATCCCTTCTCTCTACTGCTCTGACACTATCCCTTTGATATGTAGATTGCTACTCTCAGGGACTTCCTTCCTTCCTGCCACTTCCTCTTGCTCTTTCTTCTCCCTTGCAACACCCACACTCCTCTCTCCCTGCACCATGTGTGCAGAGATGCAGAAAACATCCCTCTGCATCCAACTAGCTAGATAGATTAGAGATCCTGTCTCTCCACTTTCCTATCTAGAATGGAGTTCACCAATAAATACTCCTTATATTGATTCGGAACTATGAACTGGCTCCAAGTTTCTTTTACTCTCAGCAGACACGCATGCCTAGGTAGACTCCACTGTGTTGTGCCTCTGTGCACTCTGCTGTAATAGAAGGGTATCTCTTACCAGAGAGAATTCCCAATAAAGACAACCCCCTTAAAAACATGGGTGAAATATAGGTTATTCCTATATTTCCCAAATATATTCCCAAAAGGAAAGGAAAGTAAAAAGTGTGCCGTCTATTCAGTGTCGACTCCTGGGCGTTATCCACCCTGGCCACTGCAACGTTGCTGAAGCGTTTCGGTTGAGTGCTCATCCAGATTGCCCATCAGGGTCGCCACGTTATAACATGGGTGCCGTCCACACTCCCCACGCCTGGATTCGAATCATAACGATGTGATTCTGCCTTACAACGCTATTAATGCATTGTCTGAAACTAGCTGTATTTTTCCGTGGTAGGGAGGCTTGATACGGACTTCCGATGTTGCAGCATTTGCAGCATTTGGCAGTAAGGACTGCTTTTTTTCTATACTGTTTAGAAGTTGGTTTTTCTTGCTTCTTCCTGCCTCATCAAATGCTTTGCACTTATGACAGGGGAGGCAGAGCCGGCGGGCACTGCACACAGCAGGGAGGGAGGTAGTCTCCCTTCTCTTCCACCCCCACTGCAGGGTGAAGTGCTGCTTATGGTTACGGAGCCCTGTGGTTGTCTTTAGTAGAATACAGGAGGGGGTTACCATTGCCATCTCCTGCGCAGTATGAGAGGAAGAGGACCCTGAATTTAAGATGACCCACCCACCACCACCAAATTCTAACATCAGAGAACTTGGAAAAAACCTAGTCTAATATTCAGGTAAATACAGTAAGTATATGTCTTTTTGGGGGGGCGGGGGGGGGGAGTGTGACCCTTTTTTAAAAAATGCAAGTGTGCCTCAGTTTTAAAAAGGTTGGCAAATATTGCACATTCAGACAAAAGACATCAAGGAGCATTTGCTGGGTTTTGCACACAGATTTAGAACGGTGCAAACCAAGTCTAAATCTTTGCCCAGGCAGCCTCCTCAGATATATTGCTGACACTTTGATTGGGCATCTCCTCCGAGGAGCTCAGAGTTGCGTTAATAGAAAAGGAAAGATGTATTGATACCTAAACCAAATCACAGGATGAGTGAAGCAGGCCACGCGACTGATAGGGGCAGGGCAGGCAGAGGCAGTGCACTGAATGAGGGACCCGCAGGCTGTGTTCTAGGAGTGGCTAAGCTCAAGCAGCAAGCAAGCAAGAAAGAAGAGGAGCAGCAATGAGCTCACACAGAGCTAAGCAGGGGCGTTCAAGAACAGAATCTCTTCATCTGACTTCTGCCTCTTAGCAACCAACAAGCACCACTTGAAGCAAGAGTGGTACTTCAGCCTCACAACAACCCTGCGAGGCAGGTTAGGTTGAGAGGTGGTGATTGCCCAAGTGAGCTTCTTCATAACTGAGCTAGGATATGAACCTCCATTCTCAATGTCAGAGCCCAAGGCTTGAGTGAGGCATGCTGCTAACTATATTTTAAAGAGGCCTGCCTGACCCTGAGAATGCCTCTTTTTTAAAAAATCCAGATCAGCTGCAGGGGACCCAGTTCAGAGCTGCAAAGAGTCACCATGGGGGCAGCAGATTGGGGGTGATTTTTAGCAGGAAAACAGTGCTGGGGAAAGGCTTCCAAGGCTTCTCAATCTCAGTCCCCCCCAAGTTATTGGACTACAACTCCCATCATCCCCATCACAATGGACAAGGTCGCTGTGGCCAGGGATGATGGGAGTTGTAGTCCAACAACATCTGCGGGCCCAAGTTTGGGAACCCTCGGGTTGGGGTGACAAGAGTTTTAGTCCAATAGCATCAAACTAGTTTGAGAACCCCGGGATTAACCCCTCCCACCCCATGCACTGTGGTCCTGATCGGAACTGAGGCCCCTGTGGCTGTTTTAAGTGAAAGGAAAGGGCCTTCCAGGATTAAGCACTCCTCTCTGAAAGGCAATTAGCTGCTGCATGCCTGGTTTGACCCCCAAGATGCTGCGCCTCACCTTGAAGTCTGGAAACGGCTTTTATTTGAACAAAATCTTGGAATCCGGGTGGAAACATCTTGGACTACAAGCAGAATCCTCTGATTCATCGTGCAGTCGCGGTGCTGGCTTAAGCGACTGTTTCTGCCCACACAGCCTCAGTTCCCACCACTCAGTTACTGGGGAGCTGCTCTGTATGGGCCGGCTTTTGGGGGATTTCTTGCATTATTCTCTGGCGCATCTGAAATGTGAGTTGCATTCCGCGGATAAAGAACTGTCACAGCAATGAGTCAGATGGGACATTTTCGGCCTCTCTTTTCTCCCGCCGCCCCCACACGATCCTCCCGCAGAGGCCCCAAATTGGGAACCGCGTTCTGTTTGGCATCTTGCAAACGAGAGGCGCCTCAGCCATTCACTGAGTGCTAAATACTGGCAGAGCTCAAAGGAAGCCTCCGCCTTAGATGAAGGAGCACAGCCAGCGCGTATGCAGGCTTGCTGGTGCCAATCTCAAAATGCGGGAGACTGGCAGAGATGGGCCAAGATCTCACAGAGACTGTTGAGTCACTTTGGCTAGAGTGGAGCTTAGGAACCCGTGTCCCCATTCAAATCAAATAATCCTCACACATTGATGCAAGGAACGCATTGGTTTTATTTGTTCCCTACTTTTCCTTCCAAAACGTTTCAAGCAACTCAAACCTAAGCCCTGAATACGAGACCGAACGGGGGAGCCTATACCTGTTTAGTTGTGTGTGAACAGAAGAACTAGGATTCCCAAGCAGTCTCCTATCCAGGCCATGCACAGCTCAGACTGACTTAACTTCAGCCACAGAACTGCACCAGGGGCCTTCAGATCGTTCTCTGTGCCAGAAACAGAACATAGGAAGCTGCCATATACCGAGTCAGACCATTGGTCTCTCTAGCTCAGTATTGTCTGCACAGACTGGCAGCGGCTTCTCCAAGGTTGCAGGCAGGAATCTCTCTCTCAGCCCTATTTTGGAGATGCCGCCAGGGCGGGGACTTGGAACCTTCTGCTCTTCCCAGAGTGGCTCCATCTAGGGATGTGCACGGAACCGGCTGGCCCGGTTCGGTTCAAGGCTGGACCGGCCTCGAACCCAACCAGGCCAGATCAGCCCAGCACCCCCTCGACCCCACCCAGTTAGCTCCGGGGGTGTGTGTGTGTGTAAGCTTGAAGTGTAAATAAATAAATAAATACACAAATACATACATACATACATACATACATACATACATCTTTTTAACCTTTACTCTCCTCGGGGGAGTTCCTGTAGGCAGCGGAGAGGTCCACGGTGGTTCCCCCTCTCCCGCTGGCCTTCCTCATGCTGCCGTTCAGCCATTCAGGTGCTCTTCGGCTGGTTTTCTACCTTCATCTGGCAGCCCGGTGGCCATCATGGAGGCCGCATGCCTGTGTACATGGCTACTGCATGGACCCTCCATGGACGCCCCCCCCCGCTGACTCCAGGAACTCCCCCGAGGGGAGTAAAGGCTTTTTTGGTGGGTGTGGTTTTTTTACAATTTCAAGCTCATGAACCCACCGAACTTTGGAGGGGGGGTGTTCAGTCCAGGGTCAGACCGAACAGGGGTTGGTTCGGTTCGACGCCGAACGGCTGGACTGAACGTTCAACATTGAACCTGTTTGCACACCCCTAGCTCCACCCCCTGAGGGGAATATCTTGCAGTGCTCACACTTCTAGTCTCCCTTTCATATGCAACCAGGGCAGACCCTGCTTAGCTAAGAGGACAAGTCATGCTTGCTGCCACAAGACCAGCTCTCCTCCCCAGATAAAGCACATTTCAGTTCAGCAGCCCAAACAACCGGAAGTTCAGAAAGTGCCCTTTCCCACAATCCTGAGAAAGGGCTCCAAGGCAAGGGGTGAGGGAAGGATGCCTTTAAAAGCTTACCTCTCCCCTTGCCAGATGATCCATTCCTCTTTGCTGGGTGTGCGGATTGCACACCCAGATGATTCTCCACCGCTGCTGGCCCCAGGGAGGTTTGGGGGCCGAAAGGTCCTTGGAACCGGTGCATTATGGGGATACCCCAGTGCCAGCAGAGAGCTCACATTCTCCCAGCTGTGGCTGCAAGCAGCTGGGGCTGACAGACGACTGGAATAAACAAGGTTAAAAAAGTGTGCTTGCTCCCTTAACCTCGTTTTGAAGGCGGGCTCCAGAGGCGGGTTTGCCACCGTGCCGCCACCAGGAACTGTGGGGCTCCCGGCAGTTGTACAGTTTTGCCTGCGCGTGAGAATAGCCCCAAAGAATCCCAGGAAAAGAAAGGTACCTTTCCCCTCTTGAGGCTCTGTGGGCAGGTGGACTCTGGCGGGCCCATGGCCCCCTTTCAGCTCCATGGATGAGCAGATGAAGACTGCAGCTGGCTGAGAAGATGCCTCTCTGCTCTGTGTGGATGGCAAGGACTGGATGTTGTCACGGTCAGGCTGAGGCAGGGGCAGTCCTCTCATGAGGTGAGGCGAGATGGTTCCCTCAAGCAGCTGATTGCGGGGGCACCAGCAGCGGGACCAGATGCCCTCCGCTGCCACCATCAGAGCCGCTGTCTGGGACGACCTGATCCTTGCAAAGCTTGCAAGAAGCACAAGGCGAGAAGAGGAGGTTGCTGGCAACCTTCCCTTCGCCCCGCCCCACCATTTTCACAGAGTACAGGGGTTGATTCTGAAAGGGGGCTGGCCCCACCAGGGGCATGAATTTGGCACCTCACCTGTCGCTGCAATCCCTCCGTCCACACCTGGATTGAGGCCATGGCTGGCCTTACCATACCCAGTGCAACTCAAGGCAATTTGTAGAGTTGTAAATTATGAGTGTGTTTTTTTTTTTTAAAGCATAGGACCCCAGTCCTTGTAGGGACCGGACCCTGGAAAAAAGTGGCCCTCTGAAGCTTCGTAGCGGGTGAGGGGAACAACAATGCCAGGCTGACATGCCCTTCAAGAAGGTATTTTATTTGAGAGTATTCTTGTTCCCTAAAATGGGCCCACTATAAAATGGATTCCTCAACTATAAACTTCCACTGCTTCCAGAGTCCCCCATCTTGCATATAGGCAGACATCTCTCCATAAAGCCTTGGAAACTGGGGAAAATAACTGCAGAAACAACCAATGCCCTTCCTTTGGTTGTCGCTGCTTTAAAACAGGCATTTCACTTAATTCAGTCAGGACTGAGCAATTTCCTTAAAACCTCTCTGAAGATAACACTATTCAAAACCTGCTTAACGTGGGGGGGGGGGCAGAAAGAACAAATACTTGTCCCGACGGGCAACAGTGACAGGCTTTGCTTCTTTGAAAAATACGATAGTTCTGCACAGCCTCAGCCTTCAGTGGCGGGTTATGGCAGTGAGAGTCCTCACCTGAGCATCCCAGAGCCAGAGGGCCGAGAAGAGGCATATTCAAGATTCTCTGTGGGAGCTGAGCCATGGACAGCCATTGATGAAAACCAAGGTCAAGCCAATGGTTTGTAAAGACTAATATTGCTCAGGTCACAGCCTGAACTGGTGACCCTTACAGCCCTTCCTGTCGAGGAGAGCAAATGGCTAGCTTGAGTGGCTACATCACTCCAGGACCTTGGAGCCCTTTACTGCCCAGGTTCAAGGGCTCCTAGTCTTGGCCAAAGTGCTCTCTTGGGGACCCAATGACATCTGGGGACCCACCCAAGTTGGAGAATTTGCCCTTGAGAACCCCTGCCCTAGGGAGATGCTCAGTGTCTCCTAACCAGGGTCCCTCAGATGTTGCTGAACTATAACTCCCAGCATACCTACAGTAGCCATAACATATTGTGGTTGGGGAGGCTGGGAGTTGTAGTTCAGCAACATCTGGAGGAACCCTGGTTGGGAACCTATAGTCTTGGTCACTCACTTACAGAGAAGTTCTGTGCTTGGAAAAACCATCTGAGAAAAAAAAAATTCTCCAAAATTTCTCTTTGGGATGAACCGTGAAATTTAGGGATAATTTGAGTTCCTTTTTGGGAGGGACCCTGAAAACCCTGAAATGCAGAGAATATTTTCACTTTGGATGCTGCAGCTGATAAAAGCAATGCAGGTTGCCTGGAGGGGAAAGTGTATTGAATGGTGAGGCCAGCACAGAGGGAAGAGAGGTGGTGTCTGGGCCACTGAGGCAGGGGGAGGGGCTTGTGAGCAGGGTGGGACATCAGCAGTGGCTCAAGGCAAAGGAGTAGGGCCAGGGAACGTAGGAAGCTGCCATATACTGAGTCAGACCCTTGGTCCATCTAGCTCAGTATTGTCTTCTCAGACTGACAGCGGCTTCTCCAAGGTTGCAGGCAGGAATCTCTCTCAGCCCTATCTCGGAGATGCTGCCAGGGAGGGAACTTGGAACCTAGATGCTCTTCTAAGAGTGGCTCCATCCCCTGAAGGGGAATCTCTTACAGTGCTCACACATCAAGTCTACCTTTCATATGCAACCAGGGTGGACTCTTCTTAGCAAAGGGGACAAATCATGCTTGCTACCACAAGACCAGCTCTCCTCTGGTCAGGGAGGCAGGAGCAGTAGATTACCTTCACTTCTAGCGGCAAAAGGCCACAAGCTGCTTCTGACTGGCTGGAGGCCAGGATGGAATTAATAAGAAGGAAAATGCTAGACTCCAGGCCAGAGGACCGTGCCTTTCCATCTCTGGTTTCCAAGCAGGGGAGGCAGAGCTGGGGAGGGGGTGGGGGTGGGGTGAGGGGTCTGAGCCTGAAGATATTGAAGACCTCATTCCACTCTGGCCCTTTTCAGAGTCAGTTGCTCACTGGTTGCTCTCCAGGGTGCTGCAACCCCAGCTGCCCTGCTGCACCTGATTTCAGTTCCTGATATCAGTTCCTGTTATGGCTCAGACTTCTGACTAAGAAGAGTCAGAGCAGGAATGGGAGGATTCGCCTGCTAGTGAGGGCTCAGAGGCACAGCAACAGGATTTGGCAAGGAGACCATACTGTGGAGCTGAGGATTCGCAACAGCTGCCAGACATGATTTCTGATGGGGAGGAGCCTGGGATTTCACCTGTCTTGAGAAGGCGTCTCAAGAGGCAAGCTCAGTGGCAGTCACACAGCTGCAGGAGATCACAAGAGAGGAAGCCAAAGTGTTGACTCAGGGAAGCCTGATTGGCTGCTGGTTCTCTCACTTGCTCAGATGCTGTCTGCAACTTTCGCTGGCGGCAGACAGTGTGCTATTTAAATTCCAGACTTTTCCGAGTTGCAGTTTGCCTTGTTTATGCTTTCCTGCTTTGTTCTGTTAATTCCTTGCTTCTGTCGTCCTTCGCTATTTTCATTCCTTGCTCTTTGTTTTCTTTCACTTATTACTCAGTTATTGTTAGAGGGGGGTACCTAGTTCAGTTCAGGGGACTTAATTCATTTACTGTTTTTCTTTGTGAGCCTTTTATTTTTCATTCATGCAGTTCCACTGCTGCTTTCTGTTAACTCACCGGGGAGTGCTGAAGGGGGTTGTAAATCCTGTTGGGTTAGCCGAGCTTACAGATTTATGACAGTTCCTGCTTTCAGGACAGAAAATCAGCTGTTGATCGGAGTCAAATGTTGAGAGCCAGGGTGGTGTAGTGGTTAGAGTGCTGGACTGAACGGGGAGACCCAAGTTCAAATCCCCATTCAACCATGCAACTCACTGAGGACTCTGGGCCACTTATCTCCCAGCCTAACCTAACTCACAGGGTTGTTGTGAAGATAACAATAACAAAAATGACACCCCTCTGGGCTTCTTGGAGGAAGAGTGGAATACATATGTAAAAACAAACAAACAAACAAAATGTTCAGCCTGGGTGGGTGGAATCATGGCAGTGCCTGGGGACAGTGTCTAGCAGTGTCTAGGGCAGTGATCTTCACTAGTTTTCAAGTGGGGGCCACTGGCCAAAAAGAGTTCAATATGAGAGCCATTTTCCACCTGACCTCCACATAGTCATGCGCTTTCCACAGCATGGTGGTTGACCTTTAAGGGAAATGGAGCCCTGTTGAGCCCCAGCACCATCTTGGAAGGTGTGCATGGAGTTCTGGGAAGTGTAGTCCTTCCCAGCACTTTCCCTATAGAGCTCCATGGGGAAAGCCCTGGGAAGGACTACATTTCCCAGAGCTCTGTGAGCACCTTCAAAGATGGCACTAGGGCTCAACAGGGCTTTGTTTCTCTTAAAGAAGCCTCACCTGCACTGGGCAAAGATCAGCACTGGGTAAGGTCACCTCTGCATGACACCAGGGAGACTGTGTGGGGTATTTAGCTTTGGATGAAGCTTTGCACAGGTTGAAGAAAGAAGTAGTCAGGGAGCTGCACTTGTTGGGAGTTGCCCCTGGAAAACACTGGCCTAGGGTCCGGGAGATGCTCCAATCTGTAGCCCTAGTGTCTCACCATATGGGGTGCTAACCATTCTCCATTCTAGGCTCGGCAGCTTTGGCAAAGCACAATTTTGTCACCAATTATTTATGATTTGATTATAAGTGATTATTTGAGAATTGCCCCCCCCCCTTTTTTTTTTTGCTGAGGATTTGTTAATCAACGAACACATAAGTGAATAAATGAAAATTTCCTCTCAATGTTCAGAGCAGGTCTGTGGTTCTTCCCTGTCAAAACCATGACCCAGTTATGCCAAAGCAGAACATGTAATCCTATAGGCTGTAAAACATTTCACTTTTTAAAGCAGAAGGTTACACACACACGCACACACACACAGCCCCTCACTAGCTCAGGATGTCTCTTTCCATTCTCTTTACGAATCGGCCATAAAAATTTTATAGCAGGGATGAGATGGCTCCTTAATTAAAATGTTTTTTTGAAAAAAATCACTGTGAATTATAGGCAAAGCAAAGGCAGCTTTAGCAACGAAGCTCTGCTCCTCAAACAATTGTAGTTATGTTTGCCTTTGGAAAGAAAAATTAAAGAATCATTTCAAGTTTTATGACTGGGGTAATGAAGTACATTAAAAAAAACACAATGTTGAGCCGTGAAACATGGACATCTCTGTAACACATGCAATTCCCCATCTCCTAGCTAAGCCATAAACTGACAATTTGGTAATATAACACATATATCCAAACAAAATACTTGGGATTTGTGTGGGGATTAGGTCTGAACTGTGTACTCTTGTGTGCAGTACCAAGTCACACAAGGCAAAGTGGTGTAGTGATTAGAGTGTGAGATTAGGTTGGGGGGAGACCTTGGTGTAAATCCCCACTCAGCCAAGAAGCGCGCTGGGTGACCCTGGGGCAATCATCATCTCTCAGCCTAATGTTCCTCACAGGGTTGCTGTGAGGATAAAATGGGGAAGGGGAAAAGAAAAGAAAAGAAAAGTCTGCTGTCCTGAGCAGGGGCGTATCTAGGGTGGGGTAGGCAGGGCACGTGCCCTGGGCACCACTTGAAGGGCGCCATTTTTTAAAACTATTTTTTAAAATGGCCATCAAAAACAAAATGGCCACTGCACATGCTCAAATGGCCTCTGTGAGGCCCTAGAGGCCAGCATGGGGAGGGGGAGCCTTTGCAGTCCCCACGGCCTTTAGGAAGCCCCCCAAAGGGGATACAGGTTAAAAAAATTAAATTTAATATAAGTCACTGTACACACATACACATATGTACAGAGCCAGCGTGGTGTAGTGGTTAGAGTGGTGGACCGGGGAGACCCGAGTTCAAATCCCCATTTAAATCCCCATTCAGCCATGATACTAGCTGGGTGATTCTGGGCCAGTCACTTCTCTCTCAGCCTAACCAACTTCACAGAGTTGTTGTGAGGATGGTGAGTGTACTTAAGACGAGAGGACTTAAGATGGCGAGAGGACTTAAGATGAAAGGACTTAAGACATATAACTGTTTCTTTTTCTGTAACTATCTGTAACCATTTTCTTAAGGATTCTTTGGTGTATAAATGTGCTGCTTCTGTATCAAGTCTTTGTCCTGCTTTGAGCGCGAGCCAAGTAGCACCTTTGCTACTTAAGGGCAAATAAAATCTTGATCTTAAGTCCTCTCGTCTGGGCTGATTATTGGGCTCCATCCGCCCAGGAACAAACCTCCCCTATTGGGGTCAAGGGTACTTGCTACTTCAAGGAGAAACCTAAGTATGTAGTACACCGCTCTGGGCTCCTTGGAGTAAGAGTGGGATATAAAATGCAAAATAATAATAATAATAATAATAATAATAATAATAATAATATTCAGATTGGCACTATGTACAGAGAATCAGGGCTTGTGAATACTGAGCTGAAGCTTATGAGCTAGGATTGTATTCATTTGCTCTTACTTTGCTTCTTGTGATAAGTGAGTTAAATGTGATGTCTTGCTAATATGGCTATTAATGGTGAGTTTGTCTTTGAATCAGTGTGAAATCCTTAGTATTAAGGCCCACCGGGAGTTTCTTGCTCTCTTGCTCTCATTTTAACTGTCTTTCTGAAATACTAGAATATATCCCAAGCAGTGACAGAGTTTACTCTGCATATCCTTTAATAATTTTCAGAGTATCTGGGAAAAGTCAAATTCTCCATTTATTTTTAAAACTTATGTAACAGTGATGCTACAATGCATAGTAGAGAATTAGACAGGCACTTCCGTTTAGTTTTCCAAGTACACCTCCACATAGTATTTGGGTATTTCATGAGCCCCCGCATACTGAAATTTGTAGTTTTCCAGCATTTTTTGGTCTGGCTAAGTCCACTGCTAAATAGTTTTTGAAATATTAAAAGATTAATGAGCTTGACTTGTATTTTTCAGCTGATATTATGGTAAAGTTATCTGGAAGATGGGTGTCAGATGTTTGGGCAGGGGGCGCAATTTCAGTGTTACCCTAGGCACTATTTCCCTAGATACGCCTCTGGTCCTGAGCAACTTGGAGGGCTAAAAATATAATGAGACTATTCTCACGACCCGCAGAAACCAGGCCAAGGGAGTCCAGCTGCAACAACAGGAGTTGCGCGGCTCTCGGCAGCAAGCCCGCGTAATTGCCCCTTCCCCAATGAGGTTGGCGGAGTGCACGCTCCGCTAACCCAATTTACCTTATCGTGTGTCTCCGCAGCGCAGCTCCGCGCCACAGCAACTCACGAGGAGATCCCTGATGAGAAGGCAACAAGCGGCTCGGCATCGGGGGGCTTCCCAGAATGCCCTGTACACTCACATGGTGCATTCTGGGACTTCTGGGGGCCAGGAGGCCCCTGATCCCTGCTGCCCCAACTGGCTCCATGACAGAGCCGGTAATCATGTGGGAGGCCGATCCGACTGCCCAAGTCTAGCCACCTGGTCATCTGCAGGGAGAGTGGGTCAAGCCCACTCAATCCACACAACTCCTTACGGCTCTCCACACTGCTCGTGTGGAGAGTCTCAATGAATATTTTTGTACTTTTAAAAATGGGTTTAAATTTGTACTGTATATTTGTATACCTCCCCAAACTCATGTCCCTGGTCAGTTTATAAAACTGTTTAGTGTTTCTGTTCCGCCTTAGGAATAGTGGTAAAATGGACTGTGTGATTGCTTTACAAGGGATCCTGACATGGTTTGCTCTCTCGTTAAGGACAGACACTATAGCCCTTTTCACACTGGATGCGTTCACACTGTTGGAAGTGAAGGACTCTGCACTGTCTCATGTCTCAGTGACAGAGGGGGACAGATTAGTGAGTCAGAGGGGTCAAGACATTGGTCATCCCTTCTCTACTGCACTGATACTATCCCTTTGAAATATAGATTGCTACTCTTAGGGACTTCCTTCCTTCCTTCCTTCCTTCCTTCCTTCCTTCCTTCCTTCCTTCCTTCCTTCCTTCCTTCCTGCCACTTCCTCTTCTGTTTCTTCTTCCTTGCAACACCCACGTTTCTCTCTCCCTGCACCATTTGTGCAGAGATGCAGAAACCATTCCTCTGAATCCAGCTAGCTAGCTAGATTAGAGATCCTATCTCTCCACTTTCCTATCTAGAATGGAGTTCTCCAATAAAGACTCCTTATATTGATTTGAAACTATGAACTGGCTCCAAGTTTCTTTTACTCTCAGCATACACGCATGCCTAGGCAGACTCTGCTGTGTTGTGCCTCAGTGCACTCTGCTGTAATAGAAGGGTATCTCTTACCAGAGAGAATCCCCAACACACATCACGCAGAACCGCAAGTCCAATGGACTTGCAAGTCCATGCCTTCCTTCCCCTGCTCTCCCATCTGAATTCAGATATACTGGGGAGCATCCTCTCTGCAGTGAGACTGCAGAGAGGCAGTGGAGCTGGCTGTGCAGGCTTCCTTCTTGAATGAAGGAAAGCCTGCATATCTAATCAGGGAGGGAGGGAGAAGCTTCCTCCCTCAACTACAGTGCAGCTGAATGCAGCCTCCAGTGCTGCATTCAGATGGAACAGAGGCTCCCTGGACCCTTGGCTTGGAGCAACGAAACTCATTACAAATGGAAGGTTCAAAATTGGAGTTTCCTGAGCGTGACCTTGGGTTGCACGCATTCGGACATAACGGTAAGGAAACTGTGGCTCTCTGCAACTCCAGTCCCCCGTTACGTGTGAATGAGGCCACAGCTGAAGATGCCTAGATGAAGGAACTGAATTCAGTAGCACTTTGCTCTTCTCTTTGGAGGAATAACATAATACACCCTTCCTCATCCCCAACACACAACATAACATTATTTGTATAGTTGCCCTCTAACAATTGTTCTCTGAACAGCTCAGAAAATAAAAACAATAAAACAACCATATAATAAAATGTGCAATTAAAAACACACTAAAAACGAAACCAACAATAAAATATAACTAAAAAACAAAACAGAAACCTCTTTTAAAAGTCTGGGTGTACGAGAAGGTCTTCACCTGGTGTCTAAAAGAAGACAGGGATGCTGCCAGGCAAGTCTCACTGGGGAGCCTATTCCAAAAATGGGGTGCCACCACCGAAAAGGCCCTCTCCCTAGTAGCCACCTGCCTCACCTCGTTTGGCTGGTGCACTCGGAGCAGAGTTTCTGAAAAGGGTCTTATGAACAGGGGAAGGAAGGACATAAGGGGCCAGTTGCTTTTTCCGGTAACCTGGTCCCAAGCCGCTTAGGGCTTTAAAGGCTAAAGCCAGCACTATAAATTGGGCCCAGAAATGGACTGAGAGCTGGTGCAGATGACAAAACACCAGCATGATGCGATCAAAATGCCCAGTCCCAATTAATAATCTTATGGCGCTGTTTTGGACAAACCACATTTTCCGCACCATTTTTCAAAGGCAGCCTTATGTACAGTGCACTGCAGTAACTTAAACATGAGACTACCAGAGCATGAGTAACTGTGGCCAAGCTATCTTTATCCAGGTGAGGTCACAGCTGGCATATCAGAGGAAGCTGATAAAAGGTGCTCTCCAAGCCACAGTGGACACATGAACCTCTAGTGACAATGCATGGATCAAAGAGCGTCTCCCGACTGCAAACCTGGTGCATTAGGGGGAGTGTGCCTCCAATTGTATAATTAAATGGTTTTGTTTAATTTTATTTATTTATTTATTTGACACATTTCTATACCGCCCTATATAAAATCTCAGGGCAGTTTAAAATTTAAACAAACTGCAATTAAAACCTTTAAAAACCATATAAAATAGGGATGTGCACGGAACCGTGGTCCGGTGGTCCAGCACTGCTGTGGGGGCTCTTTAAGGGCGGGGGAGGGTGTACTTACCACCACCTCCGCCGAGTTTCCCCCACCGGCGCCTTCGTTTAGTAAAGCTTTTGGGGTGGCAGGATACCTCCCTGCTGCCCCTTCCCCCAGTCATCAGCAAAAGGCTTCACAAAGCCTTTTGCGTGCGCGTATGTCGCGTGCGCAGATCACATCTCTGCTATGCGCGCGCACACGTGACACGGAGATGTGACGTGCGCACGTGACGTGCGCACACGCAAAAGGCTTTGTGAAGCCTTTTGCCAACGACTGGGGGAAGGGGCGGCAGGGAGGTATCCTGCCGCCCCAAAAGCTTTACTAAACGAAGGCTCTGGCAGGGGAAATGCGGCCGGGGGGGGGGCTTAAGTACACCCTCCCCCACCCTTAAAGAGCCCCCCACAGCAGTGCCGGACCACCCTCAAGTCCGGACTGGTTCGGAGGCCTTCAAAATGGCCTCCGGACCGGTCCGGGCTCATCCCTAATATAAAACAGATTTAAATTACCATAAATAAAACTTTAAAACATCATAAAGTAAAGCCTGATGAAGCAGATGTGTTTTCAAAAGTAGTTTATAAACAACTAGAGATGAGGGAGATTCCAGTTTCATTTGGGAGTGTATTCTGGAGTCTTGGGGCAACTCTAGAGAAGGACGGGTTTTGAGTCACCACCAAGCAACTGGTGGCAACCATAAATGGACTTCCTCCGATGGTCTTAATAGTCGGCAGGGTTCATGAGAAAGAAGGCGCCCTCTTAAATAATTACAAATATATATTCAGTCTTAGTATTGTGCATCTATACAGTTTTTACATCTACATGATGATTATGTATTGAAAAGATGTTTTATTCATTCTTAGTACCGTATGTTGGATCTCTCTGTTGTTAGTTGCAATCATGTAGACAGAGACCTATCCTGTGTCCACACACACTAACCTGCAGTACAGTTCCTTTGGCTTGGTTTTAAATTTATTTATTTACGGTACAAGACCAAACATAATGTACATACAACAAGCAGCAATAGTACAATTATCAGAAGAAGAAGAAGAAGAAGAAGAAGAAGAAGAAGAAGAAGAAGAAGAAGAAGAAGAAGAAGAAGAAATAACACATTTAAAATATCAATTAAAATTAGTTAAAACATTTCTTATTTTTATAGCAGCTGCACAAAATCTGGCCATGGCCAAGGTAATTCCCTTGTGCCGACCTGACAGGAAGAGCTCAACACAGAACTCATCCTGATGTCCCAGAAATTTGCACAAATAACGTTCAAGCCAGGAGGTACGGATGGTTTTGTAAAAGGTACAATGTAAAAGCACATGTGCAGTTGTCTCAACCACTTCTGCACCACAGGGACATAGTCGATCTTTATAAGGGACGCTTTGGCTCGAATGTACACCAGCAAGTACACCATGCACAATGTAGATCTCGTGGTCTCAGCTAAAGTTGCAGGGGAGTCACAGCAGGAGAGAGGGCATGCCCTCAACTACTACCTGTGGCTTCCAGCGGCATCTGGTGGGCCACTGTGCGAAACAGGATGCTGGACTAGATGGGCCTTGGGCCTGATCCAGCAGGGCTGTTCTTATGTTCTTATGTAAGCCATGGTATGTGGGTAATAAAGAAACCATGGGCTGCTTTATAATTGCAATCCCAGTTACATTTCCCATCTATTATTGTTCCATTTTGGTCTGAAATCCATTTGATTGTTCATATGATTCTACAACCATCACTGTCTATTAAAGATGTCTCTGTTCTTTCAGGCTACACTCCCACTGTATGGAATTTAGTTTTGCATCAAGAACTATGGGTTCTTTGAGCATGAGGAGTTGCCAACAGAACTGTTATATAGCATTGGAAGGACAAATCTATTCCTGGTTTGCAACTGTGAATAACTGTGTTTCCCTGTCAACATTTGAGCTGACTTTCCCCCCACAAAATGGTAGAGAATTAAAATTTTCGTCAATCTGGCCCATTTTTAATAAACGACTTCTCTTGTGAAGAAATATATCCTTAGAAGGGTGTGTGTGTGTGTGTGTGTGTGTGTAAAATTCTGAATACTAAATTAGTGATTAAGGTTTCTCTCTCTGCTATTTTTGATTATATTATTATTTTAGGTTGTAATGCTTAAAAAAAAAGAAAAGAAAAATAATTACGTTTTCCATGCACACGAGGAAGTCTCTATGAATGATCTCTGCACCTGGACCCCCAGTGCAATGCATAAAGGTTCTTCTGTGGTTACTACCCATTTGCAAATGGAATTACCCATTCTCAAATGCTTCTTGTATCCAGTTTTAGATCAACAAAAGTTCAGAAATGGCAACCAGTGTGTACAGGTATAATTGGTGGTGCCAGGGACGTATGCTGTTGTCAGCCAGCTCTCAACCCTTCACCAATCATGAACCGATGCCAGCTCAATTGGGTGGGATGCCACCATAGTTCCAGCATGGATGAATCTCACAGTTCATTCGACCATCTGTTGTTTGTTCACAACACACTCGAATTTTAAAGGGCACTGAGATGAGATGACTGATTCATCCAGGATGGAGGAACCGCCAAGAGGCTCTGCAGAGCTGATAATTGCCGGATGCTGGTGTGGAGGGCAAGGTAATAGGGAACAAGGGAGGGAGAATTTGGGCCATGCTGATCTGGTGAAGACTGACCTGTTGGATCCGAGCCAGCTCTGGACACAACTAAGGATCCCTGGACTGGAGGGGAATTTGTTAGGTCTTCAGCAGTGGCGTCCTTAGGAGTGGCTATTCGGCCAGAAGCCCAGTGTTTCAAATCAAAAGTTCTCAATGAATATAAGAGAAACAAGCCTTTTAAACCACGCACAAGAGACATTTGTCGGCAAGTCATTTGCAGAATAGCTTGCTTGTCAACTGTGCATCTTAAAGGTGCTAACTGTTTTCTTTGTCAAAACTTTACCACCTCCTTAACCCTACAATTGCCTTGAGCCATGAACAGGCAGGACTTGCAAAGTTTATTGTGCTTCTAAAGCTGGCTGGTTCTGTGTGAGAGGTAATAATCTTTGGTTTCTTATAAAAACAGATTTTTTTTTCATAATTTGCTCTTGCCATATCTTTAAAAGGAGCTTTGACGCCATGCTCATCACTGCTGAGTGAGGTGGGTTAGGTCAAGTTAATCAGATAAAGTCTTCTCCGGCCCGGACACACAGTAAGAGGGGAGGCATGAACAATATCAAGCATGAACAATATCAAGGCATGAACAATATCAAGCATGAGATAGCCTCTGAGCACATGCAAAGATTTCTTAACAGAAGAAGCAACAAACACACCCTCATGTCTGCTCCGGGCCCTGTATCAAGCCCACCCCCCACCCCACCCCGACATAACGTGATTAGGTCTAGACCTTGAAATGACCAAGGTGTCCTTCTGGTTTTCAGGTTTAACTCCCTTGGCTTGTAATGTGCCACAGAGGACAGTAGGGGCAGCCAATCTGCGACCTAGCCCAGGGGTTCCTGACCTTGTGTCTCCTGATGATGGGTCCTCAAGGAGTTGTAATCAGTCTACAGCTCCCACCATTGAAATTTATGGGACTTCAGTGAGTCACAACTAACTTGTCTCATTGATTTCAGCAGCAGTGCTTAGTCATGACAAACTTGCCTTGAAAGTTTGTTTTCACAGTTCAAAAGGATTGTGGCAGAATCCACAAAAGCTCCTCCACTGATGTTTTGCAGTATTTAAACGTATTTAAATTTAATTGATCAGTTAATGGCAAGACAGTTAATCAATTAGAAAGATCTTTAATTGGCTGACAACCTTAATTAAAAGCACGCGCATTCCATAAGGGTGGCCAGCTAAGCAGGTTTGAAGGACTCCTCGCTGAAGGGAACAAGGCCAATTAACCTCAATGGCTCCAATTCCTCAGTGAGCCTCATACTAAAGGGCTAGAGCTCCAGAGGGAGCAGAGCTTCCTTGCTTAATCATGCCAGATTTTGCCTAACCATTACACCATTGTCCAAATGCTTAATGGATGTTTTGGACTCTTTGAGGAAAAGGCTGAATTGCTTTCCCGAGTTCCTCTGTTCAAAAGTCTGAGCAGCGGCCAAATGCGTGTCTACCTCACTGGGGACAAATATGGTGTTTATTTGCTTATCTTTTCAAAGGCATGGGAATTGTGATGTCTTTCTGTCCATCAATCCATCTAACCTGACTCTGTTGTAACCTCCTGATGCTTCCAATTCACCCTTTCCCTTACCTCCTCTTAGCTTCCTCTTTTCTCACCCCACATGATGGTTTGTCATGTCTCAGACACATTTTCCTGTTTACTAGTTTTCCTGCTCAAATAAGCTTCCATTGACACAAGTCACTTGGCAACAAAACTAGGCTGGAGCAAAGAAAGACAGAAAGACAGACAGAAAGAAAGAGCTGTGAGAGACTGTAAGGTAGGCAAGGAGCTGTTTGACCCTTTCTTCCTTTCTGCTCATTCCCCCAGCTGTTTTTCTCCCCCATCCATAAGGGACAAAAGAAGACACCCCTGGATCTTTTCTCCCATGGATGGAAAAGCATCGGAGGAAGAAGGGATTTTGAGCAGGGAAAATGGCCCAAAGGGAAAGGGGTAAGCAGCACCTAGGACCCAGTGCTTGCCCAGTTTTTCATTAAAAGCAAGATCAGGTCCACACATCTTTATAATGTCACACCTGGCTGTTAATCCATTAAAATCAGCATTACGATCACCACTTGGAGCACAAGGAATCAATGCCTGACAGTACGTAGCAAAACCAAATTGTTTAAACACAGTGGATTCTACTGTGTATTTGGCCTGGCCTAGTAAAGATAAATATTTGTGAGGGAGTGGGGTGGAAATTTTGCTCAGTTTTTGGGTATTAGGTTTCTGTAAATTTTATTCTTAACTACTAAGGACTATATTAGGAAATGCTTTTTCTAATAATTCCACTGCAGACAAAATGTGCATGATAGTTCCAGAGAAAAAGAAATAAACAATGTTAAGTTGACATGTGTCTTTTTCGGTTGGACAGCGAACAGCCACCAGATCAGGGGTTCTAATATGTTGTTATAATGAAACTTCCCAAAGGAATAAATTCAAATGTTCAGGCTTCATGGGATATAACAAAGGGACTTTCCAGGTGACAAAAATCTCCTACACATTTTATTATTTGTGTTAAATTAGCACGTCAGACTCCAGTGCCATGGGTTCACTATCTTCTCTTTATTTTATTTTTTTTAAATTTTGGATTATTTTTAATATTGTTTTATCTATTTTGCTAATTTTGTGAGCTGTCCCAAGCAATAGTGCATTGGAAGGTTGGGGTATACATGCTTTAAATAAATAAATGGTCAGTTCTGGAAGTGGGGCAAAGCCTGCCTGAGACAGCAAGAAATGTAGGGGATGGAGTTTAGCTCGCTCAAACCCTCCTCCTGCCAGACATTCTACCTTTGGGCTCAGCCCAAGCTTCACTTCCATAGAGTCCATTTTGTCCCTGGCCCCAACTGCGCTAAACAATGTGCTGCAACCCCCACTTTCCTGTTCCCCTCCCTGGTTGGTCACCTCCAAATGCCGGCCTCATTCCTCCTGTCCTAGCCCTGCCTCCTGGATGCACTGCCCACATTGCTCCCCAGATTCCCCATTGGCCTGGTCCTCTGCCTCTCAGCCTCCGCCCACAGTAGAAGAGGTTCCAATAATCCACCACTTGAGGTGACTGCCTCACCTTGCCTCATGGAAGGGCCGCCCCTCTCTACTAGAGTCAAACATTTCCGCCTTCACCCCAGCGCTATAGCAGCTACTGCCCTTCCCCAGCTGATGGTAAGCAGATATTTTATGGCAGGAAGGAAAAGGAGGAGGCTGCAGGAAAGGGATGAAGCTGAGGTAAGGGTGATTTGGTATCGCTGACCCTCTCTCTAGGCCAGGAGTATTGCTCTGTTGCCCACTTCCTAAGAGGTTGGCTCCCTCTCTCCGCCAGAGGAGGCAGAAATGGCTGTCAGGATGTTTTGACAAGAGCAGAAGGGAATCGCTCACTGTTGGTGTGGCAACCGCTTCAGTTTGGCCAAGTAGTTCAGCAGAATTGTTCTCAATGAACAGCTAGTCACAAGAGACTGTCAGATGCAGTGCTGAGAGGAAGGCTTTGCGGTACCATTTAGGGAGGTCAGGGCCCTCCCCACACGTTTTGTACCCTGTGTGCTTATTCCTCAGGAGATCCTGTGTCTCTAGCCAACTCACTGATTCTACCTACTGAATTACAAACAATTAAGAATATAAGAACATAAGAACAGCCCTGTTGGATCAGGCCCAAGGCCCATCTAGTCCAGCATCCTGTTTCGCACAGTGGCCCACCAGATGCCACTGGAAGCCTATAGGCAGGAGCTGAGGGCATGCCCTCTCTCCTGCTGTTACTCCCCTACAACTGGTACTCAGAGGCATCCGGCCTTTGAGGCTGTGGGTGGCCTTTAGCCCTCTGACTAGTAGCCGATGATAGATCTCTCCTCCATGAAGTTATCCAAACCCCTCTTAAAGCCATCCAGGTTGATGGCTGTCACCACATCTTGTGGCAGAGAATTCCATAAGTTGATTATGCATTGTGTGGAAAAGTACCTCCATTTGCTGGTCCTACATTTCCTGGCAATCAATTTCATGGGATGACCCCTGGTTCTCATGTTATGCGAGAGGGAGAAGAATTTATCTCTATCCACTTTCTCCACACCATGCATGATTTTATGGACCTCTATCATGTCTCCCCACAGTCGTCTTTTTTCTAAACTAAATAGCCCCAGGTGTTGTAGTCTTGCCTCATAAGAAAGATGCTCTAGGCCCTTGATCATCTTGGTTGCCCTCTTCTGCATCTTTTCCAGTTCTACAATGTCCTTTTTTAGATGTGGTGACCAGAATTGTACGCAGTACTCCAGGTGTGGTCGCACCATAGTTTTGTATAAGGGCATTATAATATTAGCAGTTTTATTTTCAACCCCCTTCCTAATTATCCCTAGCATGGAATTGGCCTTTTTCACAGCTGCCGCACACTGTCTCGACACTTTCAATGAGCTGTCCACCATGACCCCAAGATCCCTCTCTTGGTCAGTCACCGACAGCTCAGATCCCATCAGCATGTCCATGAAGTGGAAGTGAAGTGTACTCAGTGGAACTAGCTAGTGCAACATGTGCGCAATGATAATAAGTCGCTGTTTATAATAAGTCGCTGCTTTAAAAAAAGGAATCTTGAATATATATGAGTAGGGCTTAAAGGATAGGCTTGTTCACACCACCATTCAGGGGGTGGGTAAGAGTCCAGGTGGGCTCCTACCCCATCAGCCGCACGTGAGCAGCACCTCGCTGGAGTCTGCAAGCCCAGGAAACAGGCCATCCTGGCAGCTGCAGCGTCACTTGTTGAGCTCGGCAGCTTCAAGCCCCACCCCTCCATGGAAAGACTTCCAAGGACACGGATGCCTTCCCAGCATGCACTGCCCGCAGACTGGGAATGGGAAAGCTTCATGATGTCAGTATCTGCCCTTCCATTGGCCATGAAGGAGCAGGAGGGGGATGCAGGCCTGACAAAGCTCATAGAGTGTGCTTTGAAGGCTAGAACATCCATTGACAGCCGCCGCAGTAGCCACAGCTCTTTATGGCTTCCATGTGGGGAGGGTGTGCTGGATGCTGGCGGCTGGTTAGAAGAGGTCCAAGCATTTTCACAATAAAACGATCAGGGTAGGAAGGCTCTCCTCTGCTCCACCCTTGGTTAAAAGCCGGATACAAAAGCTGGGTCACCTGCCCGGAGCAAGCTGGGCTGAAGGGAAATGCCTGAGTTCTGACAATCATGCAAATGATCGTCAAGGAGAGGAGAGCTGGTCTTGTGGCAGCAAGCATGACTTGTCCCCTTAGCTAAGCAGGGTCCACCCTGGTTGCATATGAATGGGAGACTAGAAGTGTCAGCACTGTAAGAGATTCCCCTCAGGGGATGGAGCCGCTCTGGGAAGAGCATCTAGGTCTCAAGTTCCCTCCCTGGCAGCATCTCCAAGACAGGGCTGAGAGAGATTCCTGCCTGCAACCTTGGAGAAGCTGCTGCCAGTCTGTGAAGACAATACTGAGCTAGAGAGACCAACGGTCTGACTCAGTATATGGCAGCTCCCTACGTTCCTACATTCCTAAATGTGCATAGCCCATCTCTTATCCTGATGGTAATGGCCATGTGAACCAGCCTGAGAGCTGTGAATCCTGCCCCCGAATAAGAAATTTGCAATTCTCCCTCCACAGCAGTAGCATCCCTCCCTTCCGGGGGGGGGGGGGGTTGACACGTAACAGCAGCAGTTGCATCACAGCTATTGCATGGAGGCATGTTTGCCTGATATTCATTCTTTTTAATTAGTTCTGTCTGAAACCAAATCCCCAAATCCCTCACTCAAAACAGTTGTGGTGGCTTCTGTTTTTCAAACAGAGCCACAGTCTGTATGATTTCTAACTGCCCCACTTTGCTATTTATTTACTTTGACAATTATGAAATGACGGCCCTAGTGATTCGCTGGCACCACGGTCCTCAATGGTCCACCCAGCCTTCCAGACAATAATATTTAGCTGGTTTTGACCAGTTTATTGCTACAACATATTCAGGCGGCTAGGTTGGAAATTCTTCTGCTGCAGCCGTTTGTAGCGTGGCTTGTTCCTGCAGAGACCAAAATAAAATTGATTTTTTAAAAAAGTTGTTCTGGAGTGGTGCTTGAGCCAGGCAGCCTGACGCAGTCGACCCTGCTGATCTCTTATAATTTCTTTTCCAGAGAATTCATTTTGAGAAGTGCTTCATGAATCATCTGGCATTGTCCAAAGTACGTGGGCTTCCTCTTTATCAACTCTTTTTAAGCCCAGGGTCATACTGAATTTCCTGTGTTGTTTAGGGCTCCCCCCACCCCCCGGTTTAAGGGATTTGCCACAAACTGAGGTGTCACAAAATGGTTAATATCTAAACTGGAAGCAGGTTCTGGCAGAGCCTGAGCCCCTCATAGAATCGTATAGTTGGAAGGGACCTCAGAGATCCTCTAGGCCAGCCCACTTCTCAGTGCAGGAATCTGCAACAGCATCCCTGACAGATGGCCACCCAGCCTCTGGCTGGAAACTTCTAAAGAAGGAGAGCCCGCCATTTCATGAGGCAGACTGTTCCACCGTTAAACAGTTCTTACAGTTAGGAAATCCCTCCTAATGTCTAGCTTGAATCTGCTTCCTTGTGATTTCAACATTCTGTGCCACAGGACATCAGTGAGGGACCGACCAGGGCTGCTGTGCAACTTGAAAGGCAGCCTGGGCAGTGTAGTGCAAGGGGGCAGCTGCAGAATGACTCAAAATCACTTCCAGGCGGGCAGTCACGGAGGGCTATTTCTATGGGAAACAATGGAAGTGATGCTTCAAAAACGTTTGTGAGTCATTCCGCAGCAACTCGGTTGTGCTACACCAGGCTGCACAACTTCGACCCTCCAGCTGTTGTTGGACTACAACTCCCATCATCCCCTGCCACAATGGCCAATAGTCAGGGATGATGGGAGCTGCAGTCCAACACTTGCAGGAGGGCCAAAATTGTGCAGCCCTGCGCTACACCATTGGGGCTGCCATTCAAGATGTTGGGCTGTTCATTGGGGCTGCCATTCAAAGAGCCCTGGCAGGTCCCTTGCCTTGACGGGGGGCTGTGCAGAATGTAGCCCAGTGCTGTGTGCTATGTGTGAGTCTCTGGAGGAGATCTTCCTCCGTTTTATAATACCTGCTAGGATGCAAAATAGGCCAAGGAGTCCTCCAACTTGGATCCTCCGATATTGTTGGACTACAACCTCCATCACCCCCTGCCACAATACCTGAAGACCATTGTGGCTGGGGATGATGGGAGCTGTAGTCCAACCATATCTGGGGACGCAAGCTTGAGAACCCCTAGGATAGGCCTTTCGCCTGACTGCCCAGGAATCCCTGGACGAGGAAGGCACACAAGCCCGGACCTCCTGATGTATTAGAAAAACCATTAAGCATTTTATCCCCCAAAGCTTATAATTTTACGATGAGCGAACAAAAAACCAGAAATGTATTCCGTGTGTTTAAAGGTGGCCTGTTGTTTAACAAGACTGATCGGTATGTTTAAAATACATCATGCCACCCAGGGCATGTGGAGAAAGGGCAGGTTAGAAGCTGAATAAATAAATATAAGAGTAGGAATCACTCCAGAGCCAGTGCTGTGCTGACAGAGGGTCTATTCTAGGAAGGCAGAGAGGGCCGGGGGAATCGCGGGAGCGGTTGCTGGGCAACCACCCACGTGCCCGGCTTCCACAATAAAATGGCAGTGAAAGAGGAGATGTGGCTGTTTGCTAGGCAACCACCCACGTGGGCCTGCCATTCGGCCTCACTTCCTGGAACGAGCCTCGTTCTGCTGCGGCAGCAGTGGGCCAGATCCCCCAAGGCCGCTTTCCCCAGGGTGCCCAGAAGAGCCCGGCTCACACAAGCAGTGGAATTAAGTGGTCGGATCCTGAGGACTGTGGCTCTGGAGGCTGATGGTGGGGGAAGCCATTTTTAACTTCGCCCCCCACATAAGAACATGTGAAGAGCCCTGCTGGATCAGGCCCAAGGAGGCCCATCTAGTCCAGCATCCTGTTTCACACAGTGGCCCACCACATGCTGCTGGAAGCCACAGGCAGGAGTTGAAGGGATGCCCTCTCTCCTGCTGTTACTCCCCTGCAACTGGTACTCAGAGGCATCCTGCCTGATGAGTTGCTATGCCCCCCAGAATTTCGGGTTTCACCTGGATTTGAAGCATCTCACCCGGATTGCTTAGTCCACCCAGATTTGCCCGGATTTCAGCTTTCTTTTTCTTTTTTTCTTTAAAAGCTAATCTCTAGCCCTTGTAGAAGCAGAGTTCTGGAGCAAAACGTGCAGTCACTATTCTGCTCAAAAATTATTTTCAAGCCAATTCACATAATATGCAAATTAGGCACCCATATTTGAAAAGCCAGTATATGGCAACAACCCACATTACCACCACATTAAAAACTGCCTGCAAGTAAAGTAAAGACAAAAACTCTTAATGTATTAGGGAGAAATGTTACAACACAGACTTCTTCCTGCTGGGCTAGTTTTCTACATATAGGGAGCTTTTCACACAGGGAACTGTTCAGCTGTCAAACATGGCATCACCTACCTGCAATGGTATTGTCTATTATTCAAACATCTCAAAGTCCCATCACCTCCTCATTCCCACTTTCTTTTGCCACATGTGTAGAGCAGGACTTGGATCGGGACTGTGGTAATATTGGGAGGAGGGATTTAGACCTGGCCCCATGCTGTTTCCAGTGCTCTAGATCTATTTTTAAAAAATAGATGTGTTTTAAAATAGATCTACTTTAGAAACTATTTTTTAAAGTTAGAAGGCACAGGTCTGCTTTGCACATGCAGCAGAATGTGTATTAAGAACTACCTGCAAGATAAACACAATTAAAATTAAAATTAAAATTAAAATTAAAATTAAATTAGAGAGAGAGAGCTCACTCCCTGCTAGGCTAGCTTTCTCCTTGCAGGAAGCTTTTGTTTTGTTGTTACACACTGAGGCTGTTATACACAGCCTAACCCGGACTAGGGACGCCTAGCCTGGGTTAGGCTGCATGTGACAACTAACATGATCGAGCCTGATCCAAGTGGGGCAGCACCACTTAGCCCTGCTCTTTGCCCCGGTCCTCCCTTACCCTAAACCCCGGCTACTTGCTCATGCGCAAGCTTCCACATGGGTTGCTTCCAGGGCGCAGACAGAGGCACGCAGACAGAGATGGGTGCCTAGAGCACCCGTTTCTTGTGGGAATCCCCCAATGCAGTGTGTGTGCTGTGCGTTGCATTGTGGGATTTATGGAGGCCGGAACAACAAATTCTGGCCCTGTATTCCTATCCAACTACCAGGTTATCCTCCAACCTTGCTTCCACGCAATCACTTCCACCCAGGTTTTCCTCCAAACTTGCTTCCACACAACCGAGAACTGGGAGCACACACAGCTCCCAAACCTGGGTAGAACACAGGTTTTGATTGTGTGAATGACCTCACTGCCTGATCTGACCATTGGTCCATCTCATTCAGTGCTGTCGACACTGACTGGCAGTGGCTCTCCAAGGTTTCGAGCAGGAGTCTTTCCCAGCCTTACCTGGAGATGCTGCCAGGGATTGAACCAGGGACATTCTGCAGGCAAAGCAGATGCTCCATCACTGAACTATGGCTCCACCACCCAAAATCCCCATGATTGCTTTCATCTGGAGATTGATGCGGATTCCTGGAGACTCCAGCCCAATCCTGGAGGGGTGGGAATCTTAGAACTCACCTTGGGGCCGTTCAGTTGTCTGTACGGGCTCTGTTTATAATGTGGCCAAATGCTAAGGATGGGGCCATCGCTCAGTGATAGAGCATCTGCTTTACGTGCAGGAAGTCCCAGGTTCAATTCCTGGCATCTCCAGGTAGGGTTGGGAATAACTCCTGTCTGAAACTTGGAAAGCTGCTGCCAGACAGAGTAGGCAAGACTACTGCGCTGGATGGACCAACCCTCTGAGGCTGTTCTCACGACCAGCCTAACACTGCCTGGGCTGCCCCAAGTAGGGTTAGGCTGGTCGTGAGAAGCAGCAGGAGATCCTTGCGGATCCCACCGCTCCCCGCCTCGCTAACTCCCTTAACAAATCCGGCTTTCAGCCGCGGTTAAGGGTGCTCTTACACCCTAACCCCGGCTACTGGGTATTGTGTGATTCCTCAGGCTGCATGCAGCCCGACGAGTCACAGAGGCAGGAGCATAGAGCGCCCATCTGATGGGAGAATCCCCAATGCAACGTGCATGCCACAAGTTGCATTGAGGGATGCCTGGAGGCCAGAGCAAGAAGTTCCGGCCCTGGATCCCTCCGCCGAGCGCCGTGCTTCGTGGAGCTGCACAAAGCAGGGCTGTCTGTGTGGGCTTGTGGGAGGGAAAGAAAAGTTTGGTCGTCTGGGCAGGTTGGTTAAATGCAGCCTTCCCCTGGTGCCCTCCCAGCCAGGGGTGTAATTGAGTGGATGGGTTCAAAGAACCCAGGCCCCCCAGCTCCTGAGGGCCCCCCAGCTCCACCCCTCCTATTTTCTTCATTATCTTCCTCACACCGAGCCGCCAGGGAGAGGGGCAAACACAGGCCCCCTTTCCCCTAGCTACGTCCCGATCATTGACCCTCTGACTCCGTACAAGGCAACTTCCTATGTAAAGTAAAGTGTGCCGTCAAGTCGGTGTCGACTCCTGGCGGCCACAGAGCCCTGTGGTTGTCTTTGGTAGAATACAGGAAGGGTTTACCATTGCTATCTCCCACGCAGGATGAGATGATGATGCCTTTCAGCATCTTCCTGTATCGCTGCTGCCCGATAAAGGTGTTTCCAGTGGGGATTTGAACTGGCAACCTCTTGCTGGGTAGTCAAGCCTTTCCCCGCTGAGCCGAAAGGAAATTAGCCACACATCCAGCGCAGGTGTGTGGCTGAATCAGTGGCGAAATCCTAACCCTCAGCAAGCCCAGAGCGAGGGGTAAGTCAGGAGTTTCAAGCTCAGAGAAGTTCCGTGTCAATGTCCCCCAAAGTGACCTCAGTTAAACTCCTTCAGTGTTGATCAGTATGCAAGCAAGATGGCTCTGAATGAAAGCCCTGAAGCAGCATCCATGCATGGTGGAGTTCATTTCCCTGTTAAGTATTTTTCCCCTGCTGTTTGATCGCCAGGCTGGTTTAACTGACTGTCAGGCACAGTAGACATTCCACACCCTTTGTTTTATTAGTGCTGATTTTTTAGTAGGGAGGGCAACTGCAGCAATGCACCATTCCTGCATGTTTTTCACTGTTGCCAAGAATTTTTAAATTACGTAAATGCAACCGTACATCTCTGCTGCATGACAATGAAAAATATCAAGCAAAGACAGCCTAGGTAGCCAGAATTTTGGTTGTCTTCAAGAATCAGAGGATGAGGCTTTTCCCTTTGTCTTGCTTTTCAGTTGCTGGTGATGATTCAATTGTAGTGGAATTACGAACAATTGGAACATGTGATGCCTGTTTCTTTTTCAATAAGCAGCAATGGGGCCCCCAATTTGAATTGGGTCCCTGGCACAGAGGAAGTGTGTGAGGTGGGGGTCTAACCTAAAGACAGGTCATAGACAGTGTTTACTTTGTTGCTGTTCTTGTTAATGATCATGTGTAGAGTTTTTTTCAGGGGTGGCCTTGGCTAACACAAATTGTCTGGAGGCCCTTTGTTGTTGTTGGCCTTCAAATCCCATGGCCTTTGGCCATTGTGACTAGGGATGATGGGAGTTGTAGTCTAGCAGCACCTGGGGACACAAGCTTATGGCCCTGTCCTAGGCCATAAGAAAATAAAAAAGCCCTGCCAGGTCAGATCAAAGATCCATCAAATTCAGCTTGCTGTTCTCCGGAGTGGCCAATTTTATTTATTTATTAGCTTGCCTGCTTGCTTACTTACTTATTTACATTTATATCCCACTCTTCCTCCAAGGAGCCCAGAGTGGTGGACATGGTCATGTATATCCTCACAACAATCCTCTGAGCTAGCTTTAACTTCACATAACTAAAGGTTGGCAATGCAAAAACAAGGTACCTGAACATCTTCAACCATACAAGCACGTAGTGAGTGAGCTGTCTATTCTCAATGAGCTGGTGTTGAGGACTGATAGTTCGGTGCTGCCAACCTCCTTACAAGCAAAAGTGATCCAAAACGTGCTCTGGATATAATGTGGCCTTTTGATAACCAACCCACAAAACAAAGATTTGTTATCGTGATGGTGGATTACTATTCCAAGTGGCCAAAACTTTCATTTGCTGACAACATTACTACAAACAAGGTGATCCAGTTCATGGCTGCAGTTTTTGCAAGGGAAGGTTTTCCTAAAGAACTGGTGACTGACAATGGGACACAGCTTACCTCATTTGAAATGGAGCGATATTTTCACAACCATGAGATAAAATACAAGACTTTTTCCTTGTACCATCCTTGAGGGAATGGCTTAGTGGAAAGAATGAACAGACTAGTGGAAGCATAAGAACATAAGAACAACTCTGCTAGATCAGGCCCAAGGCCCAAGGCCCATCTAGTCCAGCATCTTGTTTCACGTAGTGGGCCACCAGATGCCTTTAAAAAGGGGAGATACAGGGAGCCTAGAGCAGCCTGGCTCACACATGCAGCAGAACTAGGCAGTCAGTTCCTGAGGACTGTGGCTTTGGAGGTTGATGGTGGGGGAAGCCATTGTTAAATTTGCCCCCACATTAAAAACTGCCTGCAAGTAAAGCAAAAACAAAAACGCTAACGTATTAGGGAGAAAAATTACAACTAAGACTTCTTCCTGCTGTGCTAGTTTTCTATATTTAGGGAGCTTTTCATACAGGGAACTGTTCAACTGTCAAACATGGCATCACCTACCTGAAATGTCCATTCGAACATCTCAAAGCCCTGTCACCTCCTCATTCCCACTTTCTTTTGCCTCTGGTGAGCCCACAGGCTAGAAGTATGTGCATGCCCTCTCTCCTGCTGTGGCTTCTCTACAATTGGTATTGAGAGGCATTGTGCCTCTGAGGCTGGAGGTGGCCCACATCCACTAGTCCCCCTCAAGTCCAGTTCCTGGGGACGGGTCACTCTCAGCTGATGTATTGTTCAAACCCACTCACTGTCAGTTCCTGTGACTTCTGCCCAACATTTGCCTCAGCCCAACCTGAAATGGGTAGAATGGGTGGAGAATGTTGGGCAAATGGTACACAGATGGCTCAGAAACATGAACTAGAGGTTCCCAGGAATTGGAGTTGCAGTGGATTGTGCAAATGCACCCACTGAAAAAGCTCTGTCTATATATATAATTCTCTAAGGTGTACCCGTGGCTAATCCCGTTCATGAGCAGAAGCACCTGATTGGGCAGTGGAGATTCCATATGCAGATAGGTGGGGGAGCCTGTGAGAGCAGAAGCACCATGGGGATTGGGCAGTGGGGATTACATATGCAGATAAGGAGGAGGAACCTGTGGCACCATGTTGATTGGCCAGTGGGGATTCCATATGCAGATAGGGAGGAGGAGCCTGTGATAGTTAAGGTCAGTTGGAAGGCAACTGTTACTGGTTGGAAGATGTTCTTGATTGTAAAGGTAAAGGTAAAGAGTGCCGTCAAGTTGATTTCAACTCCTGGAGCCCACAGAGCCTGTGGTTTCCTTTTGGTAGAATTCAGAAGCGGTTTACTATTGTCTCCTCCTGCACAGTATGAGATGATGCCTTTCAGCATCTTCCTATATTGCTGCAATAGGAATCTACATATATATAAAATGATAGTGGGCAGTGGTCTGTGAAGAGACAGGTAGTGAGGGAGAAAAAAGCCCCTTCAGGAGAAGGAGGCTGTCATTGTGTGAATTCAATGAGGAAACAAGATGAACAAGATCTGTTAACTCAGGAAGGGAGAGAGAGAGGGGAAAGAAAGAAAGGAAGGAAGGAAGGAAGGAAGGAAGGAAGGAGGGGAAGAAAGACAGAAGAGAAGAGTGCGTGAAGGAGACAGAAAGAGAGAAAAAGAAGGGAGGGGAAGAGAAAAAGAAGGAAGGGTGAGGGATGGGCCCGAGCCTGTCAGCAGCCTGAGGGGAATGAGCGGCTATGGAGGCGGCAGCAAGGAAGGACTCAGTCAACCACGCTGCTGTTTGGGCCATTGGCGGAGGGAGGCAGGCAGGCAGGTGACGAGCCCGGGCCTGTCAGAGGCCAGAAGGAAACGAGCAGCCATGGTGGTGGCGGCAGCGAGGAAGGGTTCGGTCAACTGCTGCTACTGCCGGCAGGAGCGAGGCTCGGGTGAGGGTAGGGAGGTCTCTGGGGATCGGAGGCTGCAGCTTGGCCAAGAGGGGTGAGGGGGATGGAAGCAACCGGATGGAGGAGGAGGAGCAGGAGTGCAGCTCAGGTGAGGGTGGAGAGATCTCTGAGGGGAGTGGGGTTGTGGCAGGGGGTGAGGGGAGCAATCAACCCATGCTCTGCGTGGGTTAAACTAGTATTTATTTAAAAACATAGAGAGGGGGCTATAGTGTGGACTGCACTTTCTGCAGTGGCAGTGAAGGGGTGGGACTGAACAGGTGGGTCACAGACTATGGGGATCAGAAATGCACCAGAACACAGACATCTCTTCCTTGTGTTTCTGCCTGTGTGGAGAAGCCTTAGTGGCCTCCAAGCAATTTGCTTCTTTCAAATGCCTGATCTTCAATTTTCCTTCCATCCCTTTTTACAGAACTCACTGATTATACTGTTCAGCCTGAAATGCAAACACCTACTACCATCAAGCTGACGCGCTCCTGCCTCCGAAAGGTCAGGCACATTTCCCTCATCACAGCCTGGTTTCTTTTCTCAGATTTGTAGTAACATCCATTTATGTTGTTCTTTCCTTCCTGGAAAAAAGTATGGAATTTTTATGGTAGCACAAAAGACCTGGGAATTTTATGAAAACGTCCTGCAGCCAAACACAGCTGAATACACATTCCTAGAGGCCATTGGATGCTTATTTTGTTTTGTTTTAAAAGTTTGAGTTATTTCAAGATTTTCTTTTATGATAGCACATACTGAAAATCCGCCATTGGTTTTATTTCCTTCTGGCTGAAAAATGGTAACCTTGCTGTTGCTATGCTGCATTCTGTGGCCTCTCAGAAACTTTAGCGAGAATGGGGAACCATCTGCCTTTCCACAGCACCGAGACAAGGGCTGCAGCGAGGCCGGTGTATCAACAAACACATTTGATTGTGGCAGAATGTTCCAGAACATCACCTTCTCTGCAGCTTCCACTGTTTACTCAGTGTGCCCTCAGGGCACAACCAAATGGCTGGAACCTCAGTGTTCAAGCAGACTCATTTCCCACTTCCAGCTACTGTAGTTCAGGAAGAAGGCTGGCTGGACTCCTCTCCCTGATGTTCTAGTTTTCTACATACAGGGTTTTTGTTTTGGTTTTAATGGGAAGGGGTATTTGAACATCCAGCTTCTCACCTGCTGCTCACAGTTCCACAAATCTCACACTGTTTCACATTCTTGAATCTTCATCTCTTCCCCTATGGCTCCACACAGCACATAACCTCTCAGTTGATTTCTGCAGCCCTCCTAATATTCACTGCGTGCTGCCTGTTTTTCCTTGGTCCTTGCCTCCCTCTTAGTGTCACAAGCCAATCTCTCCCCATGACCCACCAGATGGTGTTCTCCAACCAGGCCAAAGAACATGAGAAGCAAAGTGGTGTGGGTCTGTGTGCCTGCATACATGCAGTCCAGCATCTGCCTTGAGAAAAGGGGCTCCAATCACAAGGGTCCAGTAGCTCTGACTCACACACAAAAATGCTCTGCTCTCAGTGGTGCATGAGCCTCAAACTTTCTCTCGTGCTCTAGATGGGAATCCACATACTAAGGCAGTTCACACAATCTTTCATAGGGTAGGACAAGCGTGCTATCCAAATTCTGGAGCTGTGGGCACTCCTGTTTTCTGATCAGTAACAAATGAGGAGGGGAAGTGATCGTCTGCAAGGCTCCCATTGGGTAGGAGGGGCTCTGTCTGACTAGCAGCTGTACCCAGCTTTTAATGAGGTAGGAGAAAAGGCCCCACTATCCAGCATAAGCCTCACAGACTCTCACTCCCCCCCCCACCTTGTTTTTTAAAAGCACATGATCACAAAACAGAAGCATGCACAGCTCTCAAACGTGAGTAGGGCATAGGAATATAGGCAGCTGCCATATACTGAGTCAGACCATTGATCCATCTAGCCCAGGATTGTCTACACAGACTGGCAGCCGCTTCCCCAAGGTTGCAGGCAGGAGTCTCTCTCAGCCCTATCTGGGGAAGTCAGGGAGGGAACTGGGGAACCTTCTAAATGCAAGCATGCAGGTGCTCTTCTCAGAGCAGATCCATCCCCAAAGGGGAATATCTTACAGGGCTCACACATGTGGTCTCCCATTCAAATGCAAACCAGAGTGGACCCTGCTTAGCAAAGGGGACAATTTTCATGTTTGCTTGTCCTACCCTATTAAAGATCACGTGAATAAGCCTACTGAACAGTCATGAGAACAGGTCCCAAGTCTCAAGCTAAAGGTTAACACAAAATCTGACCTACAATGTACCACATGAGGCACATCCAGCTAGCATTTCCTAATTTTCTAGCAAGTGCTGAGGCAAAGATGTAGATAAAAGAAGAAATTTAAGAATGGAGTGGTGATTTGCTTTGGTGGGAGGGAGACAGGAGGCCGAGGCAGACCAACATGTTTATCTACGCGCTGTGCAGCAATCAAGGTACTTGAGCCAGGAGTGCTGAAAATAGATCTGCTCCTGAAGAATTTGATCAAAGAACAGATCAACAGAGGAGGGGAAGGGAAGGAACAGTTCTCAGTCCTGCTAATAAAGTACAGGGACTTCCATGCCAAGTTCCGGTATTACCCAGCTGAAATGGAAGCGACTGGACAATTTTGGTGGTGGGCTTAGGCTGGAGTTTGGGTAGTGATGCTGCAAATTTGTTCTGGTGGGTTTTCACCCGAGGCCCTCCTCTGTCTTTCCCTGCAATTTCTGTGCTGCTTTATTAATTTATTTTAGTTTTTTGTTTGTTTTGTGATTCTTTTTTTGTTGTGTTTGATGTTTTCTAATATTGTGTTGTGAGCCGGCCAGATAATTTGTTATGGGGTGGCTAACAAATAAAGTTGTTGTTGTTGTTGTTATTAATTATCGGGCCCTTTCCAAGGGTCTAGCATAACTAAAGAAAAATTAAAGATAGCATCATAGTATTCATGCTGCCCCAAGTAGTGTGGCCTTCTATAGCTGATGAGCTGTAATTTTATTGATGCCCAAGGTGTCAAGATGGTGTTCAAGTTCTTTTGGTACTGCACCAAGGGCACCAACAACTATTGGCACCACTACTGTTTTCTTTTAACAGAGCCACTCAATTTTAATCTGAGGGTCCGTGTATTTAGTTGTTTTCTCCAGTTGTTTTTCACCAACTCGTCTATCCTCTGGGATTGCAATATCAATTATCAGAACCCAATTCTTCTCGATGACTGTCAGATTTGGCATATTATGCGCTAAATGCCTATCAGTTTGTATTCAAAAATCCCAAAGGATTTTTGCCTCCTCATTTTCTGTGACCTTCTCAATTGGATGATTCCACCAATTCTTGCTTGCTGGCAATTTGTAATTCTTACAAAGGTTCCAGTGGATCATCACAGCAACTTTATTGTGTCTTTCCTTATAATCAGTCTGCGTGATTTGCTTACAACAACATACAAGGTGCTCAACCGTCTCATCCGCTTCCTTGCATAACTGACACTGTCTTTCTGGGTTTTATCAATTTTTGCTTTTATAACATTTGTTTGTAATGATTGTTCCTGGGCTGCAACAATGAGACTTTTCGTTTCTTTCTTCAGTGTCCCCTTCTTTTGACTGTATGTCATTAAATAACTGACCATGCAATGGTTTGTTGTGCCATTTTTCTCATCGATTCCTCATCTGCTGTTTTTTGTATTCATCCTTTGATTCCTTTTTTCCCAACAAGCCTGTCTTACTCACTTCCTGTAACATTTCTTTTTGGCTTTCATTGATGTATTGGGCCAGTGCTCGTTTTTCTTCTTCAACAGACTGTCTGACTTGCCACATTCCCCGTCCACCTTTTTTTCTTGGCAGGTACAGCCTACCAACATCACTTCTTGGGTGCAGGGTATGATTGATGGTCATTATTTTCCTGGTTTTCCGATCCAGTGCATCCAATTCTGCTTGTGTCCAATCAACAATACCTGCTGTATATCGGATTACAGGAATTGCCCATGTGTTGATTGCTTTGATAGTGTTGCCACCATTAAGTTTGGACTTCAGTGTCTTTCTTACTTGCCTGATATATTCCTTACTAACTTTGGTCTTCACTTCAGCATGCTTGATCTTGTCACTTTGGAGAATGCCCAAATACTTAAAACTTTCTTCAGGTGACAGACTCTTTATTTTGTTTCTGTTTGGCATCTCAATTCCTTCACTAGTTGTCATTTTCCCTCAATTTATTGCCAATATAGCACATTTGTCCAGTCCAAACTCCATTTCGATATCACGGCTATAAATTCTAACTGTATTGAGTAATGACTCAATTTTGGATGGTGACTTTCTGTAAAGCTTTAGATCGTCTATAAAAAAAAGGTGGGAAAACCTAACTGATGTTTTTAAAGTTTGGTAGCCATGGTTTGTTTTGTTCAAGATAATGGATAGGGGAATTAGGGAGATTACAAAAAGTAAAGGCGACAATGTATCTTCTTGAAATATTCCTCTCTGGATGTTAACTTCTCCCACTTCTTCTCCATTTACTAGCAAATGAGGCTTCCCTGTGTTCATTGCATTTTTAAACAAAAAATTTAATGTTATAATTCATTCCAGTCATATCCAGGCATTTTAAAATCCAGTTATGTGGTAATGAGTCAAACGTTTTCTTATAGTCAATCCAAGCTACATTTAGATTTGTCTTCCTTCGTTTACAATTTTCCAAAACCATTTTGTCAATAAGAGGCTGATCTTTTGTGCTTCTTGTTTCCGATGGTTTCCCTTCTGTTCCATTGGTAACAAACTGTTCCTTTCTAGGTGGTCTTGCATGGCATCTGCTGCAATTGCTGTCATGAGCTTGATCATTGTTGGAAAGCAAGTTATTGGCCTATGGTTACTTGGTACTGCACCTTTTTCATAGTCTTTCAGAAGAAGACAAGTCTTGCCAGTTGTCATCCATTCATCAAGTTCTCCACCTTCCAGTAGATCATTCAATTGCTTAGCTAATCCTTTATGTAAGGTGGTCAGATGTTTGCGCCAGAAGCCATGTACTTCATCCGTTCCCGGTGCTGTCCAATTCTTAATCTTTTTTTCTCGGTTTTCAACCAGTTGGGGTGTTATTATCAAGTCATCCATTTTGATTCCATCCAATTTCCCCTCAACTTTTTTTAACCCATTCTGCATTCTTGTTGCAATCAACAGGATTGTCCCAATTTTTCTCCATTAACACTCTGATAAAACTGACGTTGATTTGACTAGAAAAGTAAATTTTGTTGGTATTGCAGTACACAAGCATATCAGCTGATCTTCTTTGCTATTGCTGTAATTTGCTGTTTCACAGTTTCAAGGGCTTCTTTGATCTTCCTGGTAGCCAAGTGCCCCTCAAAATTGTGAAACAGCAAATTATTATAAATTAATAATTTAACAGCAATAATAATAATAATAATAATAATAATAATAATTATTATTATTATTATTTGCCACCTGTGGCAGATGACAAAGGGGCTCTAAAACATACATAGCAAAGGGACAGCAATTAACAAAGCAAAGATAATACAATGCATAAAATACTGTAAAAACAGTATTGAATAATGAAAATGCAATAAAAGCACAAAATAAATTCTGAAAACTAGATAACTAAAATAGGCCCCAAAGGCCAAGCTAACACCATAGGCTTGCTGAAAGAGGCAAGTCTTAACATATCAATGACAAGCAGCCAATGAAGGTTTGAAACGCCTGTTGGGTTTCCAGGGGGAGGGCATTCCATAACCAAGGCACCACCACTGAGAAGGTCCTGTGCTAGATTACCATCAGTCAAGGCTCTGATGATGGTGGGGCCCATAACAAAAGCTCTCCTGTGGATCTTATAGGGCTATGCCAAAGATGTCCCAGAAACAGTGGTTGTGGAGGAGGGGCAGATAGTCTGGGAGACAATTCAAGACATAAGGAGTAGCAAGGGAGAAAGGGCAGATCATTTTTGAAAGCAGGAGACCTTTGGACAGCTGAGGATGGTGGAGGCCAAGAGCTGGAAGTATTGGGATCTATCTATCTATCTATCTATCTATCTATCTATCTATCTATCTATCTATCTGAAATGTGGTATATAAAATATTCTGTTGAAAAGCAGTATAGAAATATAATTATGTACCCGTAACAAATTTTTGCAGTATACTCCTGGTGTGCATGTGTTACCTGAGCCTGTGCCTGAGCATGGTGAGATTTTCAGGCACCTTTCCCCCTGAGAAGCAGAAGGGGTTGTGACTGTTTTTAGAGAGCATTCTTCAAGCTGAGAAATTTCCTGCTCATTGTGTTCAAGCCCTCCTTCCTCCCCTTCTCCTCACCACTGAGCTCATTAGTTCCATGCACCTGGCTGTCTGTTAACTGCCCTTTGTGCTTGTGAACATTCTGCCCCATTGACTTACACTGGGGCAGTTTTCAAGGGGTGTTTCTTCAGAGTTTTGTGAAACTGACATATTTGCGTATTACCCTGACTCTGCCCGTTCCTTCCTCTAACCCACAGGTGTTCCAGTTATGCATCCTTTTATGATCCTTTTATCATAAGGATCATAATATGTCCACCTCTTCTGGAAATAGATATAAGGGTCTAAATAAATCATAAAGTGTTTATATTCTACTGGTCCACAACTCCTCAGTGAAGCTTGCAACATCAGTTTCGTATTTGCTAGCTCCCTTACTTCATGTGTCCATGTAGCTTACAGCTATGAGAGTGAATTAGGGTGGTAGTGGTAGAGGATATTATCCAGTCTTCTCCAATATAGCTCGGGAACTGTAATATGAAAAATGGGAACATGTTATAAATAATGGAACTTTGCAGCACGGCAGCTATTTTTAGACTGGGATCATTAGACTGTTCCACTCTCTTGCTTAGAGATCAAACCGAACAGATCTCCCAGTGTGCTCGCTGCATAAATACTCGCAGTTCCCCAAAGCATCTTTTCCCTCACCTGCCAAATCGGCACACACCTAAAGGTTTGCAAGATCTCTTCAGTGAGCTTGTGGGAGTTTGTTCCCCAGCACAGGACAGCTTGCAGATATGAGACATCAAACAACAACAAAACGCTACCAAAAATCACCCAAGGGATATTGTTGGGTCAAAATATAAAGGCAGCAGTTAAAAACGAACACTGAGGAAACCAGGACTAAAACAAAATAAAAGATACTGAGGTTGTTCACATGACCGGGTGGGTGGGGCAGTGGGAGGGCAGTGGGGAGGCTTGTTACACTCACCTGCCCCCCAGATGATTGATTCCATTTTGCTGGGAGCGCAGACCATGCTCCCAGATGGCCCGCGCAGAATGCCTGAAGTGCAGAGCTCAGGAGGCTCTGGAGATCCCACAATGCACCATGTGACAGACATGATGCATTGGGGGATTCCCCCAGGAGACGGCCACTCTAGGCACCCGTCTCTGTGTCCCCTGGGGCATAGCTCCAGAGAACACATGACCCCGTAGCCCGGGTTAAGGGAGCACTTGCTCCATTAACCTTGGCTAATAGCCAGGCTACAAAATGAGGTGGTGCTGCCCCACCAGGATTGGACCTGATCCCGGGGGTTCCCATGCACAGCCTAACCCAGGCTGGGCTTTCCTAGCCCGGGTTAGGCTGCATGTGAGAACAGCCTCGCTCTGTAGCAGGTGAAGCAAATGCTAAACAAAAAGAGAAGTGTCCTGACAGCAGAACGCCAGCAGAATAGGGGACAACCAAACTTCTTGAGGCAGGTAGTTCCACATCCTGAGCATCGTTGGAGAAATGGCCTTTCCCATTTTTCTGACCAGCAAACCTCAGACAGTAAGGGAACGTGTACAAGGGACTACTAGATTATCCCAGAAGGCAGGCAGATTCATATGGGGGGCAAGGAGATGATTCTTTAGGTATTGTGGTTTTACACGATTAAAGGACTTTAAATATAATTATCATCAGAATTAAAATTGTACCCATAAGCAGACTAGTAACCAGTGAAGTTGACAGATGTCTCACAGCAGCATTTTGCACTAAAAGAGTATCCTGAGCAATCTTTAAGGGCAGCCCCAAATAAAGCCATCCCAACAATCCAGTCTAGAAGTAAAGAAGGTATGTGTGATCCTAGCCAGATCGACACTTTTCAGGTGTAGGTGCAATTGGTGCACCAAAGGGGGCGGGGAGCTCTGGTGGCCACAGTTGCCACCCAGAAATTTAGGCGCAAAGTTGGGTTCTCCCAAACTATAAACCTGGTCTTTTAAAGGAAGCATAACCCTATCTAAGACAGGCTGAGACCCTATGAGTGGGCTGGTCAACCTCCTAACCAAAAATGCTTCTGTCTTGTCTGGATCCAGTTTTTCACCCACATTCAAACCATCTCTGGTCTAATGAGACTGTGAGGTCATTCACACAAACAGGCAGGGGAGGGGAAAGTGACCCTGTTTTTCCTCTTACCTTGCTTCCACACAACCAAAAATTGGTGGCACACAGAGCTCCCAAACCCAGGGAGAACACTGTTTTTGATTGTGTGGATGACCTCTGTAGCTCAGTAGCAGAGCATCAAAGGTCCCACGTTCAGTCCCTGGCAGGATCTTAAGGAAGGGCTGGGAAATACTCCTGCCTGAAACCTCGGAGAGACAATGCTAGTCAGAGTAGACGATACTGAGCTAGATGGACCAATAGTATAATGCAGCTTCTTATGTTCCCTAGGTACAGTGGTATGTACACGTTTCTGTAGGAATGACTGCATATGTATTAATTTAGAAGAGAACTTGGGTACAGGCCCCTCAAATGTAGGGCACAGTAAGGAAGTGTAATATAGTACGTGCATGAACATAATGGGGTGACATCCACAAATGTGTTGTGTGCTTGTGCAAGGCTAACTAATTGTGCTAAGGCTGGAGCAGACTAGTGTTGCAGCAGCACAAACATGTGTGTGCTCACACAGCAAGGTGCACAGGCTGTGGCATGCCTCACATGTTTTGCGGGGATCTTTTCTGCAATAGCAAAAGAGTGCAGTCCCCCAAATCCTCCCGACTTTGCACAACTCTGCCCTCTTCTTGCACTAGCGCAACTTTGCCAGGATGTCAGCCCATGTGTACAGATCTGTAGCTGTATACATATACTGGACGCTGATTCAGATTCCAATTACGTTTATTATGGTCCAAGACCAGAAAACAACGGAACACAGATTGTACATGAGCTGAACACAACAGGCTCATCCACACGATGATTATTAGGGTAGACTGTTTGTCTTGCCCTAGTCTGGGGAGCTGTGAGAGCTCTCATTTTGTGATTGGGTGCGAAGGAAAAAGCAAGGTAGGATGGGGAGGAAGTGATCATCTGGGAGAGAGGATCTGGGCTGGCGGGCCTCGTCCAACTCAGCTCTGATGTCCAGCACTTTACTACCATGGTAGGAGGAAACACACCCGCTGACCTGGCTCCTCTCTTCCTAACAATCACCTCCAATCTTGCTTTCCCCCTCATACATGATCACTAAATGGGAGCGCTCACAACTCCCAAACTAGAGTAGGATGCTTGTCCTACCCTAACAATAATCCTGTGGACAAGCCTCATGTGCGAACCAGGCTAGCTAGCACATCCCACATGAAGTTTATTGTCATTTTGCAATGGAGCAGTGGTTGTCTGTATTTCATGTGTGTGGTGTCATTTGGGTTGTGTGACACAGCACACTCCCAGCCTTCAAGCCATTGTCTGTAGAACAGAGTGCCCCCCCCCACGACCCCCGTTGAATAAAGGAGCTGGCTTGTCAGACCTATGCACAGTTGACACTTCATTGCCCTGGGGAACATGCTGTTCAGGGAAGTCATCTGAGGATTGCCCAGAATCCTCCTCTGCTTTTCACAGAGTAAGAAGTCTTTCTGTGTGTGACAGACAAAGGTACTCTGTGGAGAGCTAAGGGCAGACCTGACATTCATACCAAGGGACACTTTAGGAATAGTGGTTCATCTGCTTTAAAGAGGCCGTTTTCATTTTATTCTTCTCTCGGGCTAGCTTCGTATAGGACAAGTGTGACGTGGCTGCTGCCGGAAAGCTGTGCTTGTGCAATGAAGCCACGGCACAGCACCAGTGATGTGTCTAGCTGGCAGTCAGGTATCTCATGCAGTTTCTGGGGCACGTCTCTAGCCCAGGGGTCCCGATGCTGTCGGGTCCCCACAATGCCAAAGGCCATTGTGGCTAGGGATGATGGGAGTTGTAGTCCACCAACATCTGGGGAACCAAAGTTGGGAACCCAGGCTCTTACCCAGGAGCTCCCAAAGGGTGGGACTCCAGAGGTTGCTGATCTACAACTCCCATCATCCCCAGCCACCATAGAGTGTAGCTGAGGATGATGGGAGTTGTAATTCAGCAGCATCTGGAGTAATGCCAGTTGGGAGCCACTGCTCTAATCCATGGTTGCCCCTTCACTGGGGTGGTTCACATGATCCTTGTAGTCACCACTTACAAATGCTACATTTGCAATGTGGGACTTCGACCACCAAAGTCGATGTTCTGCGGACACTCTGTTGCACTCATCACATCAGACAATCTGTGAAACACCTCAGTGAAGCTCAGTGCAAACAGGCCAGGAATGAAGAGGCCCAAACAATGCTGGATTTACTTTCCGGCCTCTAGTTCTCATTCCCCTCTGAGATGATTTAGGTACAAAACATTCCCTGCTAGTAGCCAAGTCTGTTGGGTTAATTTTTCCACCTTTGACATGCACCGGAATTGCATCTGGGCTGGATCAGCGGGAAGGGCAGAAACAGTTTGCAGGGGTGGAGTAGGCATTTGTGAGAGTACACTGAGTTCTGCCGTCACTTGTCTGGAGAAGAGAAGTGTTCTGCTACCGCAGTCGGCTGTGCGGTTTGGTTGTAGTTGAGGAGGAGGAGGGCAGGCTGAGTGTTAAAACTAGCTCACACATCTGGGGGCCTTATCCAGGGCTTATTTTACTGTAAGCACATCTGCCAACTGCCTCAATTCAGCCAGCCAGCCAGCGAGGACATCTTGTTTGTGTTTTTCTGCAAGAGCACTCCCAGTAGGCTATGTCAGAGGTGAGGAATGCGGGCCACCCTCGGTCATGAGATCAGACTCATATTTTTAGGCTGCTCACATTACCATCTTCTCTGAACAACAACACACACTTTGCATGAGAATTGGGAGGGGGGGCATATTCCAAAGAATAAATCCATGCAAGCCACAGATACAATGATGCTTCACATTTATAGGACACACTTCCAATCCTCAAAGGCCTCAGGTACCTTACTCCAGGAATCCTTGCAGTAAAGGCGGAACCAAATGTTACGCAGGAGGTCTGCGAACAATCTCCCAACCTTTTTTAAAAAAGCAAATCAAAAAGCAGCCTCAGATGCTGGGATCAGAAGGGGAAGGGGGCTGCTGAATCCTTTCCCTCCCTACTGTTAGCCTGCTCAAAATCGCATGCTCCCTGAGTTGCTTTTCTGTCTGAAATGGGAAAAGATGGGGAGAAAAGGAGGAGGGAAATCATGAGTGGACAAACTGTGGAAAGGGAAAGGGTTTATCAGCCACTCTCCCACATTCTTGCTCTTCTGTTCTGGATCACAGCTTCCAAGGCTGCTGTATTAAAAAAAAAAAGGAAAGAAAAACCTAAACTGTTGGGGAACTGGTTATGTATCTCCAGTGTAACATCCTGTTTGAACCCTAAGATATTGTATTTACCTGAATCCAAGGCTAGGTTTTTCCCAAGTTCTTTGATGTTAAAAAATGGGGTTTCCCCCTTAAATGTAGGGTGCTCTTCCTTTTGGGTAAATAGTCTAACCTATATTCAACCCATATTTTAAAAAGGGGTCATCTGAAATCCAGGTTCATCTTCTGTTTAGGTAAATATGGTGCATTGGAATTATTATTCCAAGATTGTCGATGGGTGACTGAAGTTAGGAGAACAGAGGCTTGCCTTTTAAGTGTCTAAATGAGGTAAGATTTGAACTGGAGACTTCCTTAAGACAAATTAATGGCTGAGCTGAATTGAGAATTAGGGACTCAGTATGCTGTTGTTTTAGGGGACAGTAAATTAACTGTGTGCTGTCCTCTGAAGCAGAAGCGGCCCGTACTTGCAAGCTGGAGGGGCGGAAAATGTGCTCCAGCTGATTGGGTCGCTTGGCAGCTGCTGTCTTGCTACTTTCTGCCTCTGCCTCTGCCCCTGCCCCGGCTGTAATTGAGTCGTGCAGGCTGGTCATTCGTCTGTTAGGGGAGGGAAATCCCCAGTCCGGTGAATGACCAGGGTTGGGGATTCCCACCCCCCACTGGACAAACAACCAGCCTGCATGGCTCAGTCACGGCCAAGTGGGACCAGTAGGCATCAAGAGAGCAACTGCCAGTACTCAAGCTGACAGGGCACATTTTCCACCCGTCCAGCTTGTGGCTGTATTTACCCAAATAGAAGGCAATTCTGAATGTAAGACGACACCTTTGAAAAATTGACATTAAATACAGGTTATACCTGTATAACCTGTTATACCTGTATTTACCCAAAAGGAAGGGAACTCTGAATTTAAGACGAACCCCCAATTTCTGACATCAAAGAACTTGGAAAAAACCTGGCCTTGAATTCAGGTAAATACGATAGTATGGGCTGCTACTGCCCTAAAGCAGAACTCAGCCTCCAGATTCACCACCCTGCCCCCACACACCCACACTCTTCCCTTGGCCTAGGAGAAGCCCTGCTGCAGGCCCGTCTTAGGAGGCCTTAACCATTACGCTATTCTAGCTCTCCAAAGTTTAGTTGATTATCATATCTGTATCTCACCGTATATGGCGCAGCGGGGAAATGCTTGACTAACAAGCAGAAGGTTGCCGGTTCGAATCCCCACTGGTACCATATTGGGCAGCAGCGATCTAGGAAGACGCTGAAAGGCATCATCTCATACTGCGCAGGAGGAGGCAATGGTAAACCCCTCCTATATTCTACCAAAGAAATTGACTCAACGGCACACTTTACCTTTACCTCACCTTTTCTCCAAGGAGCTCAGGAAGCATATCTGGGGTTCCCATTGTACCTCCTGCACAATTGTCCTTCATTTAGTCCCCAAAATAGAGACTTCACTTACGTCCAGCCAGTGAACATCATGGCAAAGTGACAATTTCAACCCAGACAAATGGCAACATTTTATTAACTACTTGACAAAAATATGTTTGTATAACATGCTTACTGACTAGATATGCTGGTTTGTATGGTTTGGGAGTGGCTATTACCAGTTCTGTATAACTGTAGAAACGAAACAATAAAGAAAACCATTTGGTCCCCCCAAGGATCATAGCCTACCGTTGATACAGTAATCTAAATTTCTGTGCACTGGGCTACACAATTAGGGGAAACCATGATATTTAATAGGTTTTCACTCGACATCTTGTGCCTTATAAAAATCCAATTAATGTTTCTTCTTCTGATAGGGAGGCCTATAATAAGCAAACGGTGTAGTCAAAACCTGGTTCATTCTGGGAAGGATAATTATTCAAGAAAACGTGAACTTTTGAAGTACTCTTCCCTAAGTGGTACTGAACATTGCATATAGAAATTTTTCACGACCGAGGGAAGAATACATAATTCACTCTTATTCATTCAATTTATAATGCACATCAGCTGGAGCACCCAGAACAGCTTACAATAAAAGGACTCAAATACAATCAGCAAAGCAATTGAACACACTTCATTTTAGCTTAAACAATGTCAGGATATCATATTATAGCACCGCTAATCATAACAGCCAGCTCCAGAAAGCCATCCTCTCATCAGGCAAAAGTCTTCCTGAAAAGAACAGTCTTTGCCATTTTCCTCAAATCTGCAAGTAATCTGGCTAGGCAAGCCTCACTGGGCAAGGAATCCCCAAAATGACAGGGGGCCATCTTTGAGAAGGCTCTACACCTGGTAGTCAGGGCTTGCTCAAACTATTATGTTGCCTAGGTGAAGACTTTGCATGCAGAAGGGAGAAACTGCCCTGGTTTCGTGGTAGCAAGCATGAATTGCCTCCTTGGCTAAGCAGGGCCCACCCTGGTTTGCATTTGGATGGGAGACTATGAGGTCATTCACAAAATCAAAAACTGTGTTCTACCCGGGTTTGGGAGCTGTGTGTACTCCCAATTTTTGATTGTGTGGAAGCAAGGTTAGAGGAAAACCTGGGTAGAAGTGATTGTGTGGAATCAAGGTAGGAGAAAAAGCTACCCAGGTTTTCCTCTAACCTTGCTTCCACACAATCACTTCTACCCAGGTTTTCCTCTAACCTTGCTTCCATACAATCAAAAATTGGGAGTACACACGTTCCCAAACCCGAGTAGAACACAGTTTTTGATTGTGTGAATGACCTATGTGTGAGGACTGTAAGAGATTCCCCTTAGGGGATGGGACCACTCTGGGAAGAGCATCTGTGTGCTTGCATGCAGAAGGTTCCCAGTTCCCTCCCTCCAATATAGGGCTGAGAGAGACTCCTGCCTGCAACCTTGGAGAAGCCGCTGCCAGTCTGGGTAGACAATACTGAGCTAGATGGATCAATGGTCTGACTTGGTACCAGGCAGCTTCCTGCGTTCCTATGCCCAATGGCAGCTCCTTTCCCATTCAGCTGGGTTATCTGCAGTTGCCAGGCCTAGAACCCATAGTCAGTGGCGGTCCAGGGATTTTCAGGTCTCTGACCTGGTCTTTGCTGAGCTGCAGCACCCATACAATGGCAAGAGAGGGTACTGCAGTTCATCAGCCCAGCAAGACCAGGTGAGTGGAGAGGAGCTTGGCTGGCTCTGTATAATGTTGCTTCAGGCTTGGCTGCTCAGTCTGAGCAACTCATTGCTGGAGTGGCCCTGCCCGTCTCTGTCGCTGTGCTGCACTTTGACTTCTGCCTGAACATACCTGCCTCTCTCTCCACCTGGAGCTCTCTGTCTGCCAGCTCCAGAAACTGACCTGCGCTCCACTGACAATCTCTGAACTTGACCGAGGCTAGACAGTCAGTTGCCATGAACTTGGTTCTGGAATGCCCCCATCTTGGCCATCCTGAGATACCAAGTAAGCACTTGCTCAATGAAAGGATCATTTCTCCGGCTAATTTTTAAGGCTCTATTTAACTTCTAAGCATGCCAGCAACTTACATTCTCGGAGGTTTGGCTTGTGAGGTTCGTAGTTCAAAGCAGGGATTAGAGGCGTGATTGAAGATTGTGAACGCTGACTGATACTTCCTTAGGCGATCAATCTGTGCTTTCACAACCTACGGAAGCTGTTTACATAAAACTCCATTTCCCCTCCTATCCATAAGGATGGGAATCTAAACTTAACAAAGGAGCAGAGCTGCTTCCTCTGGATTGGCTGAGAGCTCACTTAGAGCCTTTCTAAATGAGAGGGTGTTACAAAGACAGTCTGTTTGGGGGCTCCCAGCAGCACCCTTGTACATGATTTGAGACAGCAGGCTTGTAGATCCCATTTTCGACTCTCTGAACTCATGGGATTGTGGGCTCACCATTGGCTTATATGAGATAACTCACGAGGGTGTGTCACTTAGCAGGCAGCATGGGGAAGGTAACTCCAGGTCAAGCCGAACCTGTGACTGAAAGAGGACTATTCCTTATTCTCTCCTCTAGGATTCCAGAACAGATGAGGAAGCCGAAGCAGACAAGAGTTAGTTAAGAGCTATTCTTCTAACAGGAATGGCCAAATAACTCCCTTCTATGTTGACACACTGGATTAGCCTTTGAGCTTATCACCTTCACAGGAAGGAGTAGATAAGGTATAAGGCTCATCTCTTGGACAGAAGTGTTAATGGTTGGCTTGAGGCTTGGGAGGAGCACTCATTAAAAAAATTTAAATCACACCCAGGTCTTCCTGACCCATGAAGATAAGCTTTAACCCACCCAATCACTCTGTCCCATACAAATTTCCCAAACCTCTCACTCCATTGTGCTTCAGAGCACACCCACCAAAGACTGAACAGAGGACCCTCACTCTCTAAAACCAGGTCTCACTGATCGTGAGACTTTCTGCACTTTCTGTCCCAAAGAACCCCCAAAGTTACTTATAGAATTTTTGTTTTTGTTTTTTTAAAAAAGACAAAACATAAAAACTGCTTAAAATGTACAAACTGCAGCATCAATAGAAAAGAGGGGGAAATGCACATTAAAAGTACAATTGTATTTAGTAGTAGCAATGTCAAGTCAGCCTGAAGGCCTTCCTAAGCAAAAAGGTTTTCATTGCTCACCAAAAGCCTCTTTCAGGAAGACAGTCCATAATTGTGAAAGGGTGTCTGAAAGGGCCTGGCCTCATAAGCAAGGGAGTCAAATTGAATCTAAAAACCCAAAATCAGTTCAGAGGGACTTTTTCAACTGAACCGAAACTGAACTCAAATCTGAATACTTGATTGTTTTTCATTGCAACCAAAACTGCATCCTACATGCAAAAAGTTCAAAATAAGTGGTTCAATAACTGGGTGCTCCGTTTGCAATTGTATGTATGATGTCATGTTTTATTTTCCTGACTTGTATCCTATTTTATGCGTTTCGTTGGTATTTAAAACCCTTTAAAAATAAATAGTTATTAGAAAGAATAAATATCTTCTCAAGTTAAATAGCTACCATTCGATTTTATAGAATTACATTCCAAGCTAAATACAAATATGCATAAGAATATGACAAATATTTATATATATTGTTTTTCAACAAAGGTTCCCAGAGTGGTTTGCATAGATGAAAATAAATAAAAGGGCTCCCTGTCCCCAAAGGGCTCACGATCTAAAAAGGAACCATAAGATGGAGACCAGCAACAGCCACTGGAGGGATGCTGTGCTGGGGGTGGATAGGGCCAGTTACTCTCCCCCTGCTCAATAAAGAGAATCACCATGTTAAAAAGCTGCCTTTTTGATTGGTTAGCAGGGGACAAAAGAGGCTGCTTATTTTGCAAGAAATGTATCTCACTTCAAAACCAGCTCAAAGTGTCGGAACAGGTTGATTGATTGATTGATAAGTGCCATCAAGTCGGTGTGGACAATTAGCAACCACATAGATAGATTTTCTCCAGGATGATCTGTCTTCAACTTGGCCTTTAAGGTCTCTCAGTGGTGCATTCATTGCTGTCATAATCCACCTTGCTGCTGGTCATCCTCTTCTTCTCTTGCCTTCCACTTTCCCCAGCATTATGGACTTCTCAAGGGAGCTGGATCTTTGCATAATGTGTCCGAAGTATGATAGTTTGAGCCTGGTCATCTGTGTCTGGAGTGACAATTCCAGATTGATTTGTTCCATGATCCATTGGCTTGTTTTTCTGGCTGCCCATGGTATCCTCAAAAGTCTTCTCCAGAACCAACATTCAAAAGCATCACTGCTGTTCAGTAACCTGAACAGTTTACTGAACCGTTTTGTATAGTTCATCTTTGAACTGGAACTGAAGTGGAGAGTTAAAAAGTTCTGAGGTTGTTCTCACGTGCAGCCCAGCTTGGGCTAGTGACACCTAACCTGGGTTAGGTTGCATGTGAGAACTGCATGAAAGGGAATAAGCACTCTCTTACCTCGGCTAACAGCTCGTGTGCAAGCACAGGCCACAGAGACAGGTGCATTGCATTGTGGGATTCATGGAGGCCAGGACAACGGGTCCCAGCCTCTGTTTACCAGCATTTCCAGGAGCAGTGTAAACAGCCCCACTGCTGAAGCTGAACTGGAACACAACCAAATTGTGTAACTCTTCAACTCCCAGCTCACATGCCTGCCCGCCTCACTTCTGAAGATGGTGGAACACAGAACAAGGCATCAGATGCTGGCGAGTACATGAGGAGGTTATATGGGATGAGGTGGTCCTTCACCTCTCCTGGTCACAGCTTGTTTTGTATGTAATGCACAACCAGGGACCACCAGGGAAGAGTGCCCAGCCACTGAGACCAGAAATACCATACCAGCCCGAGGGGGCTCTTTCATGAGGCAGAGTGAGGCGGTCAGTTCAGACATGGGTGCAGAGAGGGGCACAGAGGCTGCAAGCACTTCCCTCCTGCCACCGCAGGCACACCTGCCAACATACGGAGGGCATCATGTTGCCTTTCACTTTAGGCAGCAAAACGTCTTGGGTTGTCCTGATTCCAAAACATTCATCAGCAGTGATTTAAGATGCAGGAACCAATGCCAGAACCGCTTGGGTTTCTGCTCCGAAGACTTCAGTACCTAGCCTGATATTATAAGAGTGATGCAGCTGGATCAGATGAACAGACAATTCACTGAGTCGTATGGCCATCAATTCCCTGACAGTTTAATTCGCTGAGTAGTATGACAAGTAGAAGGACATGGTGTGCAGACCTGGTTTTGTGACCCAAAGGGGCCTTCAGGTTTTGCATCCAGGTCCGCAAGTCCGGCTCCCCCTCTATAATGGACTGCCACGGCTCTTGAAGAGTGTTTAAAAAGAATTTAATCTCATCAGGGGCGTAGCTAGGGGAGAGGGGGCCGTGTTCATCCCTCTCTCTGCCCCCCCCCCAGTGAGGGAGATAGTAAAGGAAATAGGGAAGGATGGAGCTGGAGGGCCCTCAGGAGCTGGGGGCCCGTGTTCTTTGAACCCTTTTGCTTAATTATAGCTACACCCCTGAATCTCATATTCTTCAGACGTTACGGAAAAAGAGATGATGGAGGGGGCAAAGGCCTTTGCTTGTGCAGGTCACCTTAAATAAAATTCTTGGGTTCCTCAGCAATAAGTCTCGCTTCATTCGTGTGGCTAGTCCTGCCTGACTATCTAAAATGTAAATTTGCATTATGCTCGTGTTCCCCTTGAATTAAATCTCATTTGCTTTGACTTGGTTCCCCCACCACCTTGCAGGAGAAAGACAGCTTGCTGCAGATACCGCGTCCCCCGAGATGCCTCACCCAATCTTCCCATATACTTTTCTCTTCCTCAATTTCCTCCGCAGGCTCCAAAACCTTATTTCATTATTTACTGCTGTCTCTGTAGCCTAGGAGATAAATGAATGCCAATGTGATTTATGAACTTGGTATTCGGGACGTTTTTGTTTAGGTGGTTGAAGTTTGGTGTAAATAAACACCAATAGGAAATATAAAGAAGTATTCCAGTATTAGTTAGTTAGTTTATCATATTTCTATACGACCTGATATATACATCTCTAGGGACCTGCAAAATTTAAAATATTTAAAAATCACAAATTAAAATACATGACAATAAAAACAATACAATAAAATAGTTATTAAAACAAGTTTTTAAAATTATTAAAGATTAATTCTAATTAAAAGCCTGTGAAAACAGGAGAGTCTTGATGTTCTTCCTGAAAACAACCTCTGCGGACACACACACACACACATTCCATGCCACCTTGGAGAACACCCCCAGAGGGGGTAGGTTTTTAAATATATATATATATATATATATATATATATATATATATATATATATATATATATATAAAGTTTGCGAATCCCCTTAATGGGCCAGGGGTGTGTGTGGTTACGATCCGGGGTCAGACCAAACGGGGTGGTTCGGTTCGATCCTGAACCATCAAACCAGATTGGTTCGACGTTGAACCTGTTTGCACATCCCTAAACATGATTGATATGCAGTGTGGCTCATAGAACCCTATGTCAATGATTTCTACGATTTTTCAAGCGGGGGCCACTTTGGCCAAAACCCTCCAATCTGAGTGTCATGTCCCACTGTGCTGACCTTCACACAGTACTGCACTTTTCTCAGTGTGCTGAGAGGGCTATTTAAGAGAGACGGAGCCCTCGCTTACGAGCTCTAGGAGGAAAGCGCAGAGAAGAACTACATCCACTCTGTGCATGCCTTCCAGACGGTGCAGGGACTCAGGAGGGCTCCAATGCCCTTCAAGTAACCCCCCCCCCCGGCACTGGGCAAAGCACAGCACTGTGCAGTGGGAATGGTAATCTCTGTTTCTTGCCAGGGAGACTGTGCAGAGTATCCAGCTTTGGCCAAAGTTTCACACAGGCCCAATAAACAATTAGTCAGAGAGCTGCACTTAGGGCTGATGGGGGCCATCACTGCCCCCCGGGCCTTACAGCAGAGAACACGGCTTTCCTGTATGTTTACTCAGAAGTAAGCCCTGCCATGTACAATGGGCCTTTCTCACAGGTAAGTGTACATAGGCCTGCTTCCTTACAAGGCAGCTGTATGTCCGCATGTGGACTGTGTCCAGTGGAGTTTACTCCGAAGCAAGTGGGCAAAGGAGGGCACACCTAGGAAAGTGAATTGGGCACCCAAAGCCAAATGCGCGCTGAGATGTAATCCTCATAGCCCTGATATGGTTTCCATCACAGCAGTCACTTTTGCGCCGAACCCATAATAGCAGTCAAGAATAAAGTTGCATTTTGCCATGTGGAAGGAGTCTATTTTTAACAGGGAGACTGTCATATTGAAAAGCTTGTCATGCAAATCAGCCTGAGAATACAGCTAGATTAAAAGGAACAGAACTCTTGGCACGTACAGGGATACAGATTAAAGCCTGTGCACAAATTCACCATTTTCTCCCTTTCTTTCCATTCCCCTTGGAATTGTTAGGGTTGTTCCCCCCGCCCTTTGAAAGGCTTTCCATATTGTCAGGGCTCCCTTGAGCTAGAAAAATTTCAGCCTCACCTGAAAGGAAGACGAGCCTGAGCTTATGGTTCACCCTGCACCTGGGAGAATATAACTCTCTCTCAAAGAGAGAGAGCGAGAGAGCAGAAAAAGGATTAATTGACAGGCACCGGAGGAGAAGATGCTATGTTAAGGTATTTAGTTAGAAAGCTCACCAAGTTAGAAAAAGTGATTCAAGGGGTAAAACTGGCACACACATTTAATAAAGATTCACCCTTCCCCTCAAAGAACAGCCCCCAACACAACTCCATACAGAAGGGCGGTCAAACTTGGGCTCCCAGGTGTTGTTGAACTGCAACTCCCATCATCCCCAGCAGTTGTATGGGGATGATGACAGTTGTAGTCTAACAACATATGTGGGCCCAAGGTTGGCAGCCCCTGCTGGACTTGAGGGAATGGGAGGGAGGGTGTCTCTTTTTTAATTTGCAGTAAGGGTGTTCGTGTCAGGCCAGAACCATGGGATGCTCTACCCAAATTGAGAGCTAGATGGTGGATCCTACAGTTCACTGTCCTTGAGGTCATGACCCAGGCTGGAGACTCAAATGCTACAAATAGCAAGAGCAGAAAGCCAGGCTCCCAATATTTATAGCAGGTCCTATCCAATCCAGAGGCTTTATACTGCCTGCCAATCACCACAAATGATATTGTGCCATGCTGTTCTCTTCTGTGCCTGAAGAGGGAGCTGGGGCTTAAGCATGGTTGCTCTCTAGGCTGGGCCCCAGCCTCTAGCCATGAGGTTCATGGTTCAAGCCTCACAACCACTGACAAGTATTTATTGGGGTTGCTCTGTCTACAGCTTCTAGGTTCTCTCCAGTCGCAGCTTCAAAAGCAAAAACCTCTCTCCCAATGTGTATAGTTTTCTGGTGGCACCCTCAGTGGAATGTCATTACAACCACTCCTAATCCAAAATGAAGTCTATTAAGGGGGTGGGGGTGGAGAGCGGGGTGGCAACTACTTCTCTTTAGTTTGCCAGGATCAGCATAGGCAAGCCAACCTCATTCTCCATGCCTTGGAACAGGAAGGGGAGAAGTGAGAAAGAAACAAGCAGTTCAGGTATGAAGGAATCCACTTACATTCCATGAGGCCACCATCTGGTATCTGGGTGCATGAGGTCATCACAAACCATGCCGTTCAGGTGTCCCTATGGGGCACAACATCTGTACCAAATTTGGTGCAGGTATTGATAAGTTGTTGGGGGGTGGCATCGACAGACAGACACCAGGACAGCAAGGCGATCACAGAAGGGTACTTTCTGTGTGGGAAGTAGTTTCATGCACATCCCTACTGACAACTTTTTAAAAGTCTCTAAAGACTTATTTTTTCACCCAGGATTTTAAATTGGACTGTGGCTTTAAATTGTTTTAAGGTTCTCATTTTTAAATTGTTTTATGTTGTTGTAAACCACCCAGAGATGGAAGTTTGAGGTAGTCTGCAAATCTGAAAAATAAACAAATACATAAATGAGTCTCCCCTTTTTTCAAATATTATGATGCCACCAAAAGCAGCAATACGTATAACTTTATTGTAACAGGAGAGGGTTAATTTGTGGAGGGAGGGCTTATCCCTGCACTGTTACTCAAAGTTCAAACCATAGGCTTTCCCTGCATTAGTGCCATACATTTCATCTTTCCTGAGAACCCATGGGTTCAGAGGCTATAATTTATAATGGGTATCATTTTATTTTTAGAAAATTGACTCCAGCATATATTACAGCCGACAGTCAAACCTGTGCCATTTCAAAGGTTCCAGAGCTGAGAGCCATTAACGCTGGAATTTTAAAAAGTTTTAAATTAGTTTTAATATGCTCTGCAAGGCATCCATAAAAAAAATAAAAATCCAAAGTGTTTGAATTTCTTGCATTAGGGAGTTTGGAGAATTTAAATTCATGGCAATGGGTGAGGACTTGGAGGCCTGCCAGCATGTCTATTAGACAGAGTTCCCACATCATCAAAAATACTACGGGGGCGTGAAGGGGACTCGTGTAGCAAGCAGACTGTTCCTTGGGACTCAACCTTATCAGAAGAAATGCCACCAAGCTCCAGAATTTATGGATTCTGGAGGTCCAGAAAGGAAAGGACACATTTTGGATTGGATTGTAAACCTCCCAGGTCCAGCAAGGGAGGCTGGAGGAACAAGCACTAATGGCTCAGTGTTGCCTCTGCTCCTGGCAACCTGAAGGCGATGCAGAGGGCTCTAGGGAAAGGGTTGGTCTCCAGGACTATTCTTAGGGTGTGGGAGTTTTGGCTCTGATGAATCCGGAGTAGGGGGAGTACTGTCATCATCAGGGTTGGGAATTTGGCCAGGGTGGACTCCCCCTTTTGGCAACAGGTGGGAGGGTGACTAACAGGCTGGATTCATGCCATGGGTGGGACTTCCGGACCGACTTGGAAAACTCTACTTGGGTAGCATGGCTTCTTTTTTAAAAAATGAAGGAACAAGGCTAGACTCTGTACTCATTCCAGAAAAGGAGCAAGACTGGATCAAGACTAGGCCTCCTGTATGCCCTGGTGACCAGCAATGCTGTCTCCACCTAGCAAATGGGGTTTATGTGCTTCAAATCCAATTATTGCTGTAATGCACAAATAGAGTTCTTCTGTCTGCCTCCTCTCCACAACACTTCATACCCAAGGTGAAGGGGATGACTGAGAACCCACAACTGATACTGTGAAGACCACAGGCTTAATGGAAGACTTGATGCTCCTTGGGCCTGCATGCAATGGGTGGGAAAGCTGAGAAGGATGGGAAACACAAGGATATAAGCTTGAGCAAGAGCACTCAGGCACATAGGAGTTTTGACGGCTTCCATAATACCTACAGCCTGTTGGTCAGCTCATCTGCAGAAAGCATATGGCATGACCAAAACTTCCCCGGAGTGATTAACTAAAGTGCACCAGCTATGCTTTTGGCGGGGGGAAAGTGGGGAAATTAGCTCAGAATGGGGGAGCAGTTCTGCCACAGAATCAGTTTCGCAGTCCTGATGTATTGGAAAGGATGAGGAAACGTAAGTACAGTTTCAAGGCTTTATTAAGGGTAAAAAGGGGGTTACAGAAGGCAAAAAGAGAGTTTGGTTAGGCAATTCAATAATTTGGCTAAGGTTCTAAATAAGAGACTTGGTTAGAGGCTCACAATAATTTAGCTAAAGTTCTAAATTAGAGCATGCTTAGAGGCTTGCAATGCCAAGGGCCTGGAAAGTGGGGAAGGAAACAAAAAGGGAGGCAAGCAAGAGAGCTTAGGGAGAGGCGAGAAGTTAGTGGGGCTATTCTTATGATCACAAAAATCAGGCTAGGAAAATCCTAGCCCGATTTCTGAGATTGTTAGAACCTCCGGGCTCGCAGCCGAGCCCAGTGGTTCCAGAGCGGCTAACCTGCTCCTGTAGCCCACCTCTTAGCCCAGGTTTGCGGAGTGAGCACTCCGCAAACCCGGGCTAACTGCTCGTGAGCAGCCACAGCGGTGCAGCTACTTGCGAGTAGACCCCTGGCCAGGAGGCTTAAAAACAGCCTCCCAGCTCAGGGGTCTCCCCAGTATGCCCTGCACGCTCACGCAGGGCATACTGGGGCTTGCGGGGCCCGCATGGCCCCCACTCCCCCCACCCCCCGCTGGCTCCGTCTCAGAGCCGGCCATTGTGTGGGCGTCCGATCTGGCCGCCCAGGGCTCCCTTCCCGCTCACTGGACGAAACCAGGTCTCACTAGCTCAGTATTGTCTTCACAGACTGGCAGCAGCTTCTCCAAGGTTGCAGGCAGGAATCTCTCTTTCAGCACTATCTTGGTCCACAGCTTGCAGACAAGCGCTATCACAGGAAGAAAGATGACAGACTCATTGTGTCTGCTGAGAGAACTTTTTTACTCTATACAGAATGAAAGTTGGAAAGGTCACCTCCTCTTATTGGATCAAGTTAAGGCCTTTGACAAAGTGAACCACAATTATCTGTGGACATTGTTGAAAGCTAAAGGTATACCACCCCTATTTGTGACTTGGATACAGCTGCTCTATACGAATGCAAAGGTGACACCACAGATTAATGGATGGCGGGGCGACCCGATCACTTTGCATTCGGGTGTCCGCCAAGGATGCCCACTGAGCCCATTACTTTATGTTTTTGCCCTGGATCCGATCCTGATCAGGATTCAGAAAGAACCCCATCTGCAAGGACTCTCGGTCTCTATCCCTCCGCACTGCGAGATCTTCCCAGGAGGGAGGAGGAGGGAGAGTGATGGGATAGCCGAACCACCTGTCCACTCAGAACCGCATTCTGAGTTTAGGGTAAAATTTGTAGCTCATGCTGATGATGTTACATTACTGTTATCGAATGAAAATGAAATCTCTGTAATACTAGACCTCTTCTGGGAATATGGCAAGATCTCGGGCTCAGAATTAAATGCTGACAAAAGTGTATTTGTTAAAATGGACCCCGGACACCAGCAACTCTCGTGCCTACCCTTCTCTGAATGTAAAAGCGAAGGGGCCCCAGAGTCCAAACTGAAGTGGGTAGATATAGTAAGTATTTTGGGGACTGAATATGGGATTAAGGAAAAAGTCTGGGGGGAAAATTGGACAGATTGGGAAGAAAAAGTAATGCTTAAAATCACCATGTGGAAAAAATGGAGCCTTGCCATGTACCAGAAAGTGGTTTACATCCGGACTTACCTGATACCCCCCAGTGCATAACCTGGCGGTAGTCTATCCTCCCGCACTCGATCTCCTTTGCAGAGTTGAAAGCTAGATCTTCCGTCTAGTATGGCACACAGCGTCCTTCCCTTTGGCCCATGCGGTAGCATTTAAGGAGGTTGAGCGGGGAGGCCTAGCCCTACCTGCCCTGCAACCCTATTTTGTAACTGAATTCATGTCCTACAATTTTGGAAACTGGATTTTCGTGAATGCCCATAATATGTCCAACCTCCTGCAAAAAACCTGGGTCTCGCTTTTCGCTCTGCGTTGGCTCAAGTCAGCATGGGGCATAGCATGGTGGGGGAAAGGATCTTTCAATGGGAATATCACACAAGTATTAAAAAGAGAACACCCAGACTACTTGAGAGATTTGTTATTCACACTTAAAAAATGGAAGGTTGAACCGGATCTATTTAAAGGATCCTCCTCAGTTAAGCAGCTAAGGAAAACAATTTATGCAGAGATTCTAGAAGTGGGTTTCTTAAAACCTGATTTAGAACGTAAACGCGACAAACACCGCACTTCACAGTACTTGTTGCAACCCGATCACCCTATTGCTTTCTTTAAGGAGAAAAAAGTCCCTTTCCAGTTATGGGAAACAAGGTGGCGCTTATACCATCAAGTACTACCACTTAATGCGGCTAAGCCATGGCTCCCAGAGGACCAGCGAGAGTGCCCTAAAATCACTTGCAAACAGAAAGCTAGTGAGCTAGGAAAAACATTCAGGGAAACCCACTCACATTTCTTTAAAAAGTATGTGGTAGCCAAAAGAGTGTGGCAGGGAGTAAGCAAGCTGTTAGAGTGGCCTGATTTTTGGGAAAACAGACTTGGGAAGAACTAACCTCGGGTTTGAGCGATAGAACCTCCTTTCGAGGTCCCAGAAAGAAATCTTCAAGGAAACGGGACGGAACGGGTGCCCTCATACTAGGGAATTGGAACGTCCCCCTCCTCGTAATCAGGTTAGTAAACCTGTATGTCATTTATGCAATGCTCCTGCATAGGAATAGGGAGGGAAGACGCAACCAAGAGGTTCACGCAGATGAGACAGTAAATCTCTTCTGGAAAAGTTTGTATGGTTATGTGCAAAAAGACAAGAGTATCTCTTCTAAACAGCAATGGGACAAATTGTGGAAATGGACGTCGGACGTAAACCCCCCCCCCCAATTACCTGATGTGCCTTGAAATCCCCCACCCCCCCAGTTACAGTACTACCTGCATATACTTCATAACCATGTGGGTTTCCAAATCCTTGTGTGTAAATCTTTGTCGATATATCATGTACAAACAACCACTTTGTATATCATTGTGCTTTGGCAACGTACTGTATGCTTTGGTAGTTTGTTGGTTCAATAAAAAAATCTTGTCCTATTAAAAAATAAATAAATCTTGTCCTATCTTGGAGATGCTGCCAGGGAGGGAACTTGAAACCTTCTGCTCTTCCCAGAGCAGCTTTATCCCCTGAGGGGAATCTCTTGCAGTGCTCTAACACATCAAGTCCTGCTCCCAGAGCAGGAGTGGGGAGAGATGTCTGGCGAGTCCCAGGTAGCAGCAGGGCAGCCGTGGCCCAGCCCTCTCAGTTTTGCTCCCAAGGGTGGCGCTAGTGCTTTGTCGCTGTGTGTGTTGCCCAAGCCCTTTTCTCTGGGTGCTTTCAGCAAGGAGAACTGTGTGAGAGCTCTGTCTACAGCCACCTCCTCCCTCCTTCCCTCCCCTGTCCCGGTCAGGGTGGCCTTTGAAAGGCGGCCTGGGCTGAGCTGGGACATCCATGTGTCATGCTTCATCATCCCTCCTGCTCAGCCGGAGAAACATCTTGTTGAGACAGCCGAGGTGCAGTGCCACCATGAGTGATGTGGCTGCCATCACAGAGCTCAGAAGTCTAGAATCATAGAATATGAGCGCCAGAAGGGATGGCTACCCAGCCTCTGCTTGGAAACCTCCCGTGAAGGAGAGCCCAGTGCTGCCCGAGGCAGGCTGTTCTATTGTCAAACAGCTCTTTTAGTTAGAAACGTCTTCCTAATGTCTCGCCGAAATCTGCTTCTGTTTCCACCCACTGATTCTACTCCAGTCCCCCGGGAGCAACAGGCAACGACTCTGCTGCCAAGTCTCCATGGCCTTGGGGTAATTCCCAACTCGGATGCATCAGTTACACCGGCTTCATCACTTTGTTATTTTAAATGCCAGGTAAAGACCATTTTGTTCACCCAGGCCTTTTAAATCTGGGTTTTCAGATTTCATCTGATTTTTAACTAATTTTAAAATGAGTTTTTAAGCCGCTTTGTATTGTGTTTTGTATTTTAGGTTCACCTCTTTTTTTGTCTGTTATGATTTAATGTGTTATGTGTTTTTATTGTATGTTTTAATCCTCTGTTGTGAGCCACCCAGAGAACAATTTGTTATGGGGCAGCTAACAAATAAAGTCGTTTGTTTATTATTAATTATATTATTTTTATTTCTGGTTTGCACAGTCGAACAGGTGTTATCGGTTGGTTGGTTTTATCCAGACATCAAGTCCTTCCCAAGGACCTGGGATGCCAGAATTTTATTGTCAGTTGTTATAGATATCGTCGCAGAATATAGGCTGTTCCCAGTAAAGTTGTTCTTTGTAGTTGGCTGATGGTGATTTCTTTGGTCCCTATGGTGTTGAGGTGCTCTTCAAGGTCTTTTGGAATTGCACTTAGGGTGCCAGTTACTACTGGGATTACTATCATCATCATCATCATCATCATCATCATCATCATCATCATCATTTCTAAGCATTCCAGCTGTGTTGTGCACCTGCTTTGCATGCAGAAGGTCCCACACAGCTTCCATCGCAGGCCTCTCCAAGGGTTTGGGGGGCAAATACCCTGGTCTCGGACTTTAGGGCTGCTGCCAGTCAGTGTAGACAACACTGAGATTGATGGATGTCGGGATGCCATGTTACTTGGTTGCTTGGGTGGCCCTGCGGAGTCTGGAGAAGGGTGTGGCCCCCCTCCTGTGGGGCTTCTGCTCCCTTCAGGGGGCAGTAGGGATGAGAAGGGTCCAGGGTGGCTGGATCCCAGTGGGCAAGTCAGGGAGAGCTGCAGGGGACAACTCCAGGGAGGCAGCTAGGTTGGGCATGGCAGGAAACAGGAAGCCAGGTCAAGAAGGGGGCGGGGCTGGTAGTCGGCTTGAAGCCCTGTCCACTCTGCATGGGGACATTTAAAGACAAGGCAGCTGGTGACGAGGGACTGCTTCTGAGTATGGGAGCTGGGAGTTCCCCAGGAGAGGGAACTGGCTGAATGCAGCAAGCCGGAAGGAGGACTCAGCTGACAAACTAACGTTTTCCCCTGGCTGTTTCTGAGGCTGACCTTTTTTTTGGTGCTGACCCAGTCATTCTGGAGTCCAAGAAGGGCTAGGAACCCACCCCGACCCCTGGGAGTCTGACAATGGGCCAATGGCCTACTGCAGTCTAAGGCAACTTCCTATGTTCTTATGTGACTTGTCCGCTCTAGTAAGACCGTGTGGCATTTCCTCCACTCTCCAAAAAGGGGGTTGCTTTGCCATTGTGAATGGCAGCAAAGGGGACAGAAGAAACCCTCCAAGGAATGGACAGTTCGTTACGACTGGAAAAGAACTTCTGAGTCTTGCAACTGCTGCTGCTGTTGCTGCTGCTCCTCCTGTGAGGTGCCCCAGCATGGAAACTTTGGCGCATGTTGTGGAGTCTGCGATGGGGGCGGGAGGGGCACACAGCGCAGCCAGATGGAATGTTAAAAACCAAAGAGGCCTCATTACAGGGGGAGTGGATGGTGTGTGTATGTGTGGGGAAAACAGAAGGAAATTGCATGCCAAGGAACGGAAGAGGCCCGCCACCTAGCGGGAGCTGCAGGCTGCTACATGTCAACAGTTACATAAGCTCCTCGGCTAGGAACTTTTTAAAAATGCAAATCAAGCAAGGCTTGAAACACAAAGGAATTTTCCGACACTGTGGAGAACATCAAGTTCTTTTTTTGGCCAGTTATTTAGTGGTTACGAAGCAGCAAGATATGAACAAGTGCTCCAAAGCAGGAAAAGCTGCAGTCCCCGAAGCTTTGACTTTCAGAGCAGTCCAGCGCGGCAGAGTGGTTTGAAATGAGGGCTGCAAAAATGTCTGGACTGTGGTACGTTGTTGAGATTCTGTTTTTGGCTCCGGGCCCAGCATCAAAAGGAGCAAGGGATCCCACCGTCTTTCATTTCAATCACACCTTGTGGCTGAGCATGAACTTACTCAGCCCATTAGATTTAGCGACCCTGTCTAGTTTAAGGATTAGCATCTAAAGGCCCTAAGGTCATATCCACCCTCAAGGACAACTGGTTGGCCTCCATCTTGTCAACCGAGGTCACGATCCAGACCTTGAGCAGTGACTCAGACACCAAGCTCGAAGTGGAGGTGTCAGAGATCTCTGGTGGCCACTGTCCCCTGCTAACTGAGCTAAGAGGCACCTTTTTAAAGTGGAGATTCTCTTTATTTAGCAGGAGGAGAGCAACTGGCCCTATCTATCTCCAGCACAGCATCCCTCCAGTGACTGTTGCTGGTGTCTATCTTTGGGGAAAGCGGTGTAGCTGGTATCTATCTTTGGTGTCTATCTTTGGGGAAAGCAGCATATAAATGTTCGTCGCATTAGTATTCATGGACCTGCAGTGTGGTCCCCAAAGTCCAATTCTGGACCCTGCATTTTAATAAGGACATTGATCAACTAGAATGGGTTCAGAGGAGGGCAACCAAGATGGCGAGGGGTCTGGGAACCAAGTCCTATGAAGAACTGTTGAACGAGCTGGCTGTGTTTTACCTGGAGAAGACTAAGGGGAGCTATGAGAGCCGCCTTCCCATCTCCAAAGGGCTGTCACACAGAAGAAGGAGCAGACCTGTTCTCTGTTACTCCTGGGGACAGGACTAGATCCAGTGGGTCAAAATGACAAGCAAGCAGATTTGAGCTTGACATTAGGAAGACGTTCCTAAGAGCAGCTTGACAGTGGAATAATCTGCTTCTGCAGGTTTGGACTCTTCTTTGCTGGACATTTTCAAACGGAGGCTGGATGGCCATCTCTCAGGGATGCTGCAGTGGTTTCCTGCACTGAGTAGGGGGCTGGACTCAAAGACCTCCAAGGTCCTTTCCAACCCTAAAGTTCTGTGATTCTTCCGAGGAGCCCCGGCACAGACCAGACCCCGAAACAGATCATGTGCCAGAACCCTCCTGGGAAGGAATGAGGCACAAACCACTTCAGTGTTGTAAATAGTATGTGTTAGAATGCTGGCTGAGTGGACTCTGTGTTGCTGGCAGGGTCAAACGTTCATGCCTGGATGGTTTGAAAAATTGTGGGGGCAAAAATATGTATATATATAGAGAGAGAGAGAGTTTAGGAGAGTCCTGGAGTAAGCCAGCATACAGTTTGGAAAAGAGGGAGAAGGAGAGTCTCTCTGAAGACCCAGTTGGAGAACCAGGGCTGAGGAGTTGCTAGCACAGGCTGAGAGATTCAGTGCTCAGACTCTCTGTAGGGACTAGGGCACTTTCCAGACTAGACCCTACAACGGGGTCAGGTTGTATCTTAGAAGTGTGCTTCCACAATTCCTGTGTTGTGACACTGCAGTCTCTATGTGGACAGCGGGGTGCTGTTCACATTTCCAATGCTTTGTTCCGAATTTAATTGCTGCGATATAGAGCTAGGACGTCGCATATCCGGTGTGAAAAAGTTGCTGTTTTTTCGGGTTGTTAGTTTCCGCGAGACTGCTCCCCCTGCTGTTTACGTTTTGAATGCCACTTGCCCGAAGAGAAGTGTCTTGCTGCTGATGAGCAGCTAGTCTGGAAAGCGCCCAGTGGAGGTAGCTTAGTTGATGTGTTTTCCCATCCATTTCTTTTCTCCTGTATGCTCCTTTGGTACTCGTTTTGTGTTCTACGTTTTGCTCTGTAAAGAAACTAATACATTAATTTTTAATTGAACAATTTCCCCCCAGAATAAACTTTCTTATTATATAAAGATTAGAAGCTTGTTTAATTGTCTCCACCCCAAGTCTATAAGACTTTCTACTCTACTGAGTTTTCGGTTTCTGTCCCCACCCCCACCCAAGGTATAAGGGCTGTTGTAGCAGACTTAGCCATGCAAAAAGTCTCCTTGGTGGCAGCGGTAAACATATAGGCGGGATAGTCAGTGATTCCCCCACACCTCCAAAGAACTGCTGTACTCTGCCCCCAAAGCCTTACAGTTTCCCACCACCTCTCACCAGATACCAGCAAACTAGTGGAAACAATTGATTGGCAGAGTGGCTCTCGTTAACACAGGGTGGGATGGGAGAAATGGGCGCAATTGAGCTGCTGGATACCAGAGATAGCTGCCTCTCATTTGGTTCCCTCACAGCTGCTGCTGGCGGATCTGGATGTCACGACAGCAAGTCCGGTCCACTTGCTTCCAGCGCGAGCTGCACGGACAACACACCTTCTGTGTTATCTGATCACAGCAATGTTGGATTGCTGAGCAGCACTTCCCTCCGCCGCTTGATATTTGTAATCAAGATTTAAAGTTAGGTGGCGGATGTCAGGCGGCCGAGGGAAGCACTGCTTGGCAAACCTGGTGGGTTCGGATGACACAGAAGGCGGAGAACTAGCAGCTGGCGCCAGGAGTGCACACTCGTTGGAAATCAGTGGCTAGTAGAATGTCGCCATGTCATCGGAACCCACCCTAGGATACATGGTAGGGCCATTCACACGATCAGCATGAGGGTAGGGGAAGCCTCCTACCCTAATTTGGGAGCCAGGCACACTCCCAATTTTTGATTGTGTGTGAGATAAAAATAAGGTCGGTGGCTGGCGAGGAGCTTGATTGTCAGTCGTGTCCCAGCTGGGTAGGACAATAGTCTTATTTAACTCATTCAGAAGGTGAGGATGGAAACTGGATAGGGGTCACTCATCCTACCCAGCTGGGGCTTGACTGGCCATCAGGTTCCCTGCCTCCAACACTGCTTTATCTATCACACGGTCAAAAATCAGGAGCGCACCCATCTCCCCAATTCGGGAACCACATTATTCGATTGTGTGAAGTGATTGTGTGAACCCTAGTTTCTTTTAGATCCATTTTGACCCCTGCTAAGTGGGCAGAGGCACCTTTAAAAGTAGTAGCTCTCATCTGATTTAGCAGGGCAATACCACATGTCCCTATTTCACCCAGCAAAGCCAGTGGCTATGTTTCATTTTACATTATGGATCAGTGAGACCCGGTTTGGGGCAGTGAGTGGGAAGAGCGGGCTAAGCCCGCTCTCCCTGCTCACGAGCAGGCAGGGAGCCCTGGGCAGCCGGATCAGCCGCCCACACGATGACCGGCTCCGTGACGGAGCTGGCGGGGGTGGGGGGAGCGGGGGCCACGTGGCCCCCACAAGCCCCAGTATGCCCTGCATGAGCGCGCAGGGCATACTGGGGAGACCCCCGGCCGGGGGTCTACTCGTGAGTAGGCACGGCGTGAAGGCGCGGCTACTCACAATCCTAAAAAGCAGGTTTGCTGGAGCGCTTGCTCCGCAAACCTGCTTTTTAGCAGGGGTTCTTGAGTGGGTTACCCGCTCAAGAACCACCGGGCTCGGCTGCGAGCCCGGTGGTTCTTACAGTCAACAAAAATCGGGCTAGCCTCTGCTAGCCCGATTTTTGTTGATTGTGAGAATCGCCCCCTTATTTCCCTTTGGGACAGGAAACAATCTTCATATTCCCTTTGCTATGTAAACTGCATTGAGAAGAGTTGCTGTTGAAAAGTGCTATATTCAAAACAGTAATGATTTATATATATTTATACTAACCCCGCCCCCAAATGAATGTAAATGAAACAGAATCAAAATGATAATGAGACCAGTTCTTCTGAAAACGAATGCACATGCCTAGCTCCTTCTGTTCTATGACTTTTCACTCTGATCATAACATCAATTTATTTGCTATGCCTCATCATCCCCATTTTGCTTAACATGCAGCCCAATGAAAGCTTGCTCACCACTTTGTGATATTTTAGTTGATCCTAATAAAAGTATTTCCCTAAATCAGTATTTGGATTTTATTTTGGTTTTTTGTAATGGTCCCACACACCTGCCTAAGATTTTCTGATGCTATTTTAGGTTTACAGTTTACAATGAGAATGATTCATGGCTTTAGCAGTGAGGTGCCATCAAGTCTTTTTGCTGTGACTGATATGACAGCTGGAGTTTGCACCACCATATGACAAGCATTAACAACCAGGGATGCGAACGAGGCTGTGCCAGTGTCATTTGCATCACGTAGATGCGTTTTCTGTAATGCCACCCCTCTCTCCTGAACGGCTCCGCATCGGCATGTGTCAGGTGGCCTTATGTTCGGAGTTAGGATGAGCAGATGGAGACCACAGTGCTTTGTTGCAATGCGTCCCATCTCCTTCTTGCTTTTCATGCAAGAGCCAAAAGCATAACCTGGGTGACTAAGGTGTGAGGAACTCTCATCTCAGTCACAGAGAAACTCACCTGCACAGACTCTAGTTATGTTAGAGTTTGCATGCAGATTTCCACAATGGCCACATGCTGTCCTCCTGGATTTTGTACCTTGCATGCTGATTCCACCTCAGTTTGGCACCTCACATTTTACAACTCCTATATGATGCAATGTAGGAAGATGCTGAAAACATACTGAGCAGGAGGAGGCAATGGTCAACCCCTCCTGTATTCTACCAAAGACAACCACAGGGCTCTGTGGTCGCCAGGAGTCGACACCGACTTGACAGCACACTTTACTGGGGATGTGCAAACTGATTTGGGTACAAATCAATTTGTACCCAAATCTAGCTGATTTAGATGATTTGGAGACAAAACAAATCACTCCTGTGGTCCATTGGCTAGATTCGGGTCCAAATTGAATTACGTCTGATTCAATTCGGATCAATTCAAGATTCGGATCCCTCCTATTAATTCCCCCAGATTCCCAGCTTTCATTTTTTTTAAAAAAAAGCTAAGCTCTAGCCCTTGTAGAGGTGGAGTTATGGAGCAAAATGTGTGGTCACTATTTTTCAAGTGTTTGGATTCTTTTGGATTATTTTTCAAGTGTTTGTATAATAACTTTCCCTCAATGAATCCCTATGAGGATTCATTACATACCTTCATTTCTTCTATTCATTTTGACTGTCTTTTCGACAGTGCCAACTGTCAACTGCCATGTGCCTACTACACCCCACTCCCACCCACAAGGCAGTGGGGTACTACTCAGTTCATGTTCTAGGATTTTTTCCAAGTGTTTAGGCTCTTTGGTGTCTAATAACCTTTCTTCATAATGAATCCCTATGAGGATTCATTACACACCAAAGAGTCTAAACACCTCAAAAATTCCTAAAATATAAACTGTACCCAGTGGCTTGTGGGGTAGTTGGAACATGGGATGCAACTAATTCCCCACCCCTACCTGCAAAGCAGTGGGGTCAAAATGAACAGAAGAAATGAAGGTGTGTAATGAAGACACCAAAGAAACTAAACACTTCAAAAATACCTTAAAAATAAACTGAGTACCCCAGTGTTTGTGTGTGTTTGTGTGTGTGTGTTTGTGTGTTTGTGTAGTTGACACATGGAAGTTGACAGTTGGCACTGTCCAATGATAGTCAAAATGAACAGAAGAAATGAAGGTGTATAATGAATCCTCATAGGGATTCATTATGAGGAAAAGTTATTAGACACCAAAGAATCTAAACATTTCAATATTCCTAAAAATTAAAATGAGTACCCCACTGCCTTGCCGGTGGGGCGGGCGGGGTTGTAGTTGGCACATGGCAGTTGACAGTTGGCACTGTCCAGTGACAGTCCAAATGAACAGAAGAAATGAAGGTGTGCAATGAATCCCCATAGGGATTATGAGGAAAAGTTATTATAGACCAACGAATCCATACTCTTGAATAATAATGACTGCACATTTAATTAAAGCTGGGGATCCATGTTAGGGTTAGGATATGGCAACTTTGAGTTCCCATTGTTTCCTATGGAGGAAATGTTCAAAATCAGTGAAAACTTAAAAAAATCATTAAAAGTCAACCAAATGTCCCACTGCCTTGAAATTTGGGTGGTAGGTGGCACCCATGGGGATCTACCCATCACCCAAATTAGGTGCCCCTAGGACCTTGTTGTCCAAATCAGTCCAAATCCAAATAGAATCAAAGCAAATACAAATCGAATCTGGGGAGATTTGGGGGGTAGATTTGGACACAATACAAATCAGGGGTGATTTGTTTGGGGCACAAATCAAATTTAAAAAATTGATTTGTGCACATCCCTACACTTTACCTTTTAAATGATGCTTGCCCCCAATTTTGTACTGCTCAGCTTAATGCATTCCCAGTGTTTGTATATCCCAGATCGGGTCACTGTTGCTTGGCAAAAGCCACACAAACAAGATCTTCTGAACTGAATGTTTCTCAAGCTGCTACTATTGCTTTCATGTTTATTAATCTGTTCAGGGATCTCAAATCAGAAACTCTAATAAGTAGGCTGCAGTGCCTTGTTCTCTGATCTACTGTACCAGTTTTGCGCAAAGGGAATTACTGGTGCTTTGGACCCTAAGAAGGGACATGACAAACGTTTCAAAGTTATGGAGACGGTGGTGGGGTGTTCATCCTGCCTAATATCATAACTTTGAGTCACTCAATGAAAATGATTGGCATAGATTCAGAACAAAACAAAGGTTCTTCTTCACACAATGAACAATTCATTTATGGAATTTGGTTCCACAAGATGTGATAATGGATACTAACTCAGATGCCTTTAAAGGGGGATTATTTACATTCATGGAGAAGGAGAGGGTGGAAATGGAAATAGCCATGACGTCTATCTGGAGCTTCCATGTTCAGTCCACACTTTCCCCCTACAGATGCAATAGCCTGGGATGACTATTGCATTCAGATATCAAAGGCTATTGCCTTCAGCTCCCTGCTAAATGAGCAAAGAGGCACTTTTAAAAGTGCCGATTGCCTTATATGTGGCAGGGGAAGAGCAATTTCCCCCATCCAGCCCTAGCATGGCATCGCTCTGGTGACTGTGGCTGGTGCCTACCTAATGAAGCATTTGTATTTATTATTTTTTCTATGTAAACTATTTTGATAAATATTGGTAAATAAATATTGGTGGTAGTAGTAGTAAATGCTGCTTGTGGGCTTCCTGGAGGTATCTGGGTGGTGACTGAAGGAAACAGGATGCTGAATTTGATGGGCCTTTGGCCTGATCCAGTAGGTCTCTTCTTCTGTAACTGTCCTGATTCACTTGTCCTATAAATCCCTAGAATTTGCTCTGCCTCTTTAGCCTGGGGCATTTTGTTTCCACCGGTAAGGTTTGATGCAAGGGTTACTTTACAATTGCAAATTGCCTCCTTTCCAGATTACGTGCTAGGCCTGAAATAGTCATTCGTTTTACCTTTTGGAATCCTAGGTTCATCCTAAATGTATCCTTAAAGTTATTGGGGGGCATGAGGGGCCCTTTCAAAGCATATTAGTGTGTCATGGTGTGTACTATAAAACAACCCACCCGCATGAATAACAACCAACTGCAAATCAGGCTTATAAACTGGGTACGTGGGACTGGGTGAAACATGCTGTCATCCAGTAGAGGAAAACAAGCAGGTTTATTAACTTGTGTGGTAATAAACAGAATTGGACAATGCATCACCTAGTAAATGATTTTAAGGACGCCGCCCTTTGAGAAATGCAAATGTTGGGCCCTGGCACCAAATTGTGTGGGCAGTAGTTTGCCACATGACCCACTGCAAGCAATTTCTTCTCACTGCCACTCCCTCTGCTCCGCTATCAATGATTCACAATGGGAATGATTTGGTAAAGGTCAGGGGTTCCCAATCTTGGGTTCCCAGATATTGTTGGACTACAATTCCCATCATCCCCAGCCGCAACAGAAGGGCCATTGTGGCTGGGGATGATGGGAGTTGTAGTCCAACACCTGGGGACCCAAAGTTGGGGATCCCTCTTGTAGGGCATAGGGACTATGGGGTTTTGCAAAAGGCCTCCTGGAAAATGTGAGGTTTGAGAAAGAATTTGATGGATTTGAAGAAGGCACCACAGAGGTATTCTGGCATAAGGAGCAGCAAAGGAGAAATGATGGCATCACCTGAGGGTGCAGGAGACCTTCATGTGGCTGAGGGTAGTGAAGCTGGACATGCAGAGGTCACGGGGATATAAGCGTGGAGACTGCAGAGATAAGGGAAGGGAAGGCCACCAGGGTTTTGAAGATCAAGGCAGATATAGATAAAGCACAGGCAGACTAGATTTGCTGCAGCTCCCTATTAACCAAGATAAGCAAACCAAGGTTTGTTGCTGCATAGTGTACAAATGGCCCTAACAGCTTGATCCTATGCATGTTTCCTTAGACCCACAAGTCCAGTGGATGGGGCTCATTCCCAAACAAGTATGCATCCTATACAGGGTCCTATGCATTGCCACTGCCCACACACAGGACAAAAAGAAGCCTCCAGTCGGAGGTGAGAGATTTCCATCGTGTAGACATAGTAGTGGCCGGTGAGGGAGGGGGATCGGCTCTGTGGAAGCCAGGTGAGTGGCGGAGGCACGCTGCTGCTGCTGCTTCTCCGAGCAGAGCAGCATTCAGGTGCGGTGAGAGTGAAGGTAAGCACCTCTTCTTTTACTCTTAAAGGTGCCTCTCGCTGCCCCTCCACCAGTGCAGTAGAACAAAGTGGGAATGAGGTGGCAGAGTTTTCGAGGAGTCAGACTTGATGGTATTATTATTGCTCACACAGCACCATCCATGTACATAATGCTTTACAAAGAGGAAAGGCCCCTGCCCCAAGGAGCTTACAATCAAGATATAGACACAAGAGAAACAACAGAGGAAGGGGGGGGGAATGGAGCCGGGGTAAGCAGGGAAAGCACATGCAAGTGCTTCAGTTGACGTGGATTTGAGCTTAGTTTTGGTAGGGCAGAAGACCCCAAACTTGGGTCCCCAGAAGTGGTTGGACTAGAAACAGGGTTGGTTTGATTGATTTAAATCCTGATTTAAATCACTTCACAGGAGAACTCCATTTTAATGGTTTAAAACACAATTTAAATTGCTATGAAGATTCTATTTAATCATCATTTTCTGTAAATGTACATTCTTGTTGTCGAATATAACCTCAATACATTAATGTATTAACCTTAACACATGAATGCATTTATATTTAGAAGTACAAGTAAGTTTCATTTTTAGAAGGTAGGTACACATTATAATAGGTCCACATTTATTTATTTATTTAAAAGATTTATACCCCGCCCCTCCAATGCACTACTGCTTGGGGCAGCTCACAACAATAAGATAGAGACAGTTACAATAAAAGTATTAAAATTAAAAAATTTTAAAAGTTAACCACAATTATTAAATTCAAATTAAAACTGAAAATTATAAAAAGCTAAAGAACCTATCAGATATAACAAAATAATAATGAAGCATTAAAAAGCCTCCCTAAAAAGGTGTGTTTTAAGATTTTTTTTAAAAAAAAAACACTGAGGGGAGGGAGCATGGCGAAGCTCTTCAGGGAGGGCATTCCAAAGCCGAGGGGGCACAACTGAAAAGGCCCTGTCTCTAGTCCCCACCAACTGGATCTCTGTTAGTGGCAGGTTCATGAACAGGGCCTGTGATGATGAGTGGAGGGCCCTGGCAGATTCGTAGGGGCGAATGCAATCCGACAGGTACCCTGGCCCCAAGCCGTGTAGGGCTTTAAAGGTCAATACCAGTACCTTGAATCTAGCCCGGAAACAGACCGGTAGCCAATGAAGCTGACACAGGATGGGTGTAATACTCGTGAAGTAACTTGTACCCACAAGCATCCTTGCAGCAGCATTCTAAACCAGCTGAAGCTTCCGAACAGTCTTCAAGGACAGCCCCACGTAGAGTGCATTGCAGTAGTCCAATCTGGATGTTACCAATGCATGAGTGATTGAGGTCAGGTCCGACTTCTCCAAGTAGGGTCGCAGCTGGCGTACCAGCCGTAGTTGGTTAAAGGCACTTCTGCACACCGCCGCCACCTGTGCCTCCAAGGACAGTGTTGGGTTCAGAAGCACCCCCAAGCTGCGGACTTTGTCTTTCAGAGGGAGCGTGACCCCTTCCAGGACCAGATTTACCTCACTACTCAGAAGATCAGTTCTACCAACCCAGAGCACTTCCATCTTATCTGGATTGAGTTTCAGCTTGTTTGCCCCCATCCAGTCCAGAAAAGCCTCCAAGCCCCTGTTCAGAGCATCCACGGCCTCCCCTGGTGTCTGCTGACTTAAAAGATAGGTAGAGCTGGATGTCATCAGCATATTGATGGCACTGCAGCCCACACCTACGGATAACATCTCCCAGGGGCTTCATGTAAATGTTAAACACTTCTCATAATGCTGCTTCGTTTGGGCAACAGGCTTTGCATTTCATGGTTGCACTGTTTGCATTTCGCACGCATATTTTTCTTACTCACAGGAACAGAAACATCATCAAAATATTCCCAAATGGGGTCTCTTTTACAGCCTGCTGCCATGATAGGTGTTTCCCTTCTACAATGGAGGATATACTGAAAACTGTCTCAGGACTGCATGAATACGCACTCTTCACTTTTGGTTTCACTTTCTATTCCCTTCCCCATTCCCAGCATTTATATCCAGACTCCCTACTCCTTGTTCAGATCTTCTCCATCCCCACAAATCCTCTATTGACCTTCTTTGTCTTTTTACTTTGGCGGCGGGTGGGGTGGGGTGAGCAAGGGCTTGACTGTGTGTGTTGCATGTACACCATCTGCAGAATGGGACTGATCAGAGTTTATCTCTCATCCTCAAATACTGCTGTTAACATGTTCATAGAATATAATTAGGATTAATATTCATGATGGTATATTTGGCCTAGTTTCTTTATATTTTAAAATCAATTTAAATTTTTAAAAATCTGATTTAAATTTTAAAAATCTGATTTTTAAAAATTCCTTTTTAAAAGCATCCATTTTTTATTTAGCTACCCTGACTCTAACGCCCATCATCCCCACCCACAATGGCCTTTGGCCACAATGGGAGTTGTGTAACCCAGTAGCATTTGGGGACCCAGGGTTGGGGGTCCCTGCAATAGGGAACAGGGGGGAAAGCTTTGCACCAAAGAAAGGTGCAAAGAAAAGATGGGTTACCACTGCTCCACTTTAGACTGCAGGTGACGTGCCAATTTCTAAAGCTCTCCATGGGAAAGGTTCCCTGAAAGCAGAAATCCAGCACACCAGGAAGAGGACTGGGGGAGCATTCAAAAATTGTTTCCCTCACCTGCACTCTAAAGTGGTACAGTCCAGCCAGGGCTCTACCACCTCATCCACACTCTGAGGTGGTACAGTCCAACTAGGGCTCCACAACATCATCTGCACTCTGAGGTGGTACAGGCCAGCCAGGACTCTACCACCGCACCTGCACTCCGAGGTGGTTACAGTCCAGACTGCTTGCATGTGTGGACCAAGCCCAGTCCTCCCCTACATCTCTGAAAATAAAAACCCGCAGCAGCAGGACGTCACCACGACCAGGGCTCTCCGGCAGCCCCGCGTTTAAGCGGCCGCAAGAACAAGAGGAGGCCCCGGTCTCTGGCCTGCTTCTGCTTCCTTTTCCGCCCGCGACCTGCTTCATGCTCGGGCCTGGAGCGCCCCTCCGCGGCCGCTCGGGCTGGAGTGAAGGGCCGTTGCCCGGCAACCGCCGCGGCCTAATCCGGCCCAAGAGGAAGGCGAGGCCTGCGTGGCCTAGCGCCGCCGTCCCGCCTCCCCTTCCTCCGCCCTGTCGAATCTGCGGCTGGGGAGGAGAGAGAGGAGGCCGGCTCGGCCGCTCCCCGCCCAGCCGCGGTGGCGGCGAAGGAGAAGAAGGCGCTCGTCACCACACCAACCTCTTCCGCGGGGCGGAGCCAAGCCGAGAGGAGGCCGCCCGGCCGGGGATTTCATCATGCTGGGGGCTGGCCTTCTGCAGCCGCCGCTGCTGCTCCATGCCGTGGCCCCTTAGCGTCCTCCGCGCTGCCTCGCTCGGCCGCCTCAGCAGCAGCAGCAGCAGCCGCCCTCGCGCCCTCCTCCTCCTGGCCCTCCTGCCTCCGAGCTCCGCCGCCGCCGCACTTCACACGCCCCGGGCCGCCAGACCCGCCGCCCCTCGCCGCCGCCCAGCCCCCGCTCCCCCGCCAAACCCCGGCATCGGTGCCAGCATGGATGGGCCCGCCGCAGAGGCGCTGCTGGCTCCGCTCAGGCAGGCGGTGCGGCAGCAGGTGAGGCCGCCGGGCAAGGGTCGGGGATGCCGGGGGGCGAGCCTCGGGGTGGGGTGGGGTCGGGGCCTGCTGCTGTTCCCCCCCTGGAATCTGCGGGGGTCGCCCCAGATTGCGTTTCCTCCTCCCTAAGAAGAATCTGTTTAAGGGAGGGGGAAACATTTCCTTAGATCCAGAATGCCAAACAAAGACCCCTACTCGGAGACCCAAAGAGAAGGGAGGTTCGTTTTTTATTTTCAAACTGAGTGTCCTGAAATCAAGGCTGCCACATCAATCCTAAGCAGAACTGACTGCCAGCGAGCCCCACTGAGATCAATGGGATTCCCCTGTGTGTTTGGGATGGCAGCTTAAAGATGCCCCAAGGGGGTGGGTGGAGGTGGGGGATCTCCCCCTTCCCCCTGTTAGGGAGCAAGAGGTCTATAATGGAGAAAGCCCACACTGCCCTGCCTTTCTATGGAGTCACCCTGGACCTCTTTCTGGGGTCAATGTGGGTCTTTTCTCCCTTCTTGCTTCTTGAGGCTGTGATCCCAAACACATGGGAAATCCCATTGGATTCAGTGGGCTTAACGTGTTTAGGATTGCTGTGAGAGCCTTTGATCAAAGGATGCTCATTTGCGGCGGGGGGAGGAAAAGAAGTCTCTTTGGATGTCACTTTTTTTTTGGATTGCTGGGTGATCTTTGCTTTGAATTCTGGATCTCTGCATTGTGGGAAGCTTTTGGGGTGGGGGGCAGCCCCATAATTTCTTAGTCTGTGTGTACTGCTGCTTGTATAATATTTGAATAAGATCTGGATGTGTGTGAGTCTGGGGCTGTCTAAAATGTCCTCATTATAGCTTAGAACATGCATCACTCTTCTGCCATTCATATGGTGTCTATAGATATATTGGTATATTCATATGATAGCCATGTATACAGAAACTATATCTTTAGATGTGTTGTCTTATCTTCCTATTCCCCTTGTTTTTAGACCGACTTCTGGCTGGTTGCCCCCTCCATAGAGAGATGTGTATTGGATCTCCTTTTCCTCCTTCAGTGTGAAATGACAATCTCTACAGAACTAAGTCCACAGTGGAGTAGCATGGCTCTCCTCCTCACATCTCTTAGCCTTCTACAGAAGTTGATTCACTTGGGATGATCTATTCCCAGTGGAACTTTTAATTGCTGCCTGGAGGGAGACTGGGGCAAAATATCCCAGCAAAGAACTGGGATTTCGGCTAATCCCGCTCACTGACCGGCAACTGCTATGTCCTTTCTGCTCCTATATAGCTGGGCACCAATGAGGGATAGAATCTCTCCAGGCTGTGTGCTCATGGAAGTGATATGCCTCTTTAATAGCCCACAGCCTGTCACTTCTTTCCAATGTAACTTTTTTTTTGACAAAGGGGGAAGTTCCTGTTATACAGATGACTTTGCCGCCTCCCCCTTCTTACAGTAGGATTGGATCTGTTTGGCTGTGTCCCATTTGCCAGTTGAGAACGCGACTCTCCAACTACAAATAGAGATCTATTTGTTTACTAGTTATTTAACTAGATGGTTCTGTCTGCGCAAGTCCCTCATGGTGCTTCTACTTTCACGTGGTATTCTTGTTCAGCTGGGTATGTCAAGAGGACATACTTACATAGCAGGATGGGTAGCATCTTAATTAGGCCTCAGCTGAGATTTTCTTGTGAATCATCATACAGCATCCTAAATTACTTGGGTGTAGGCATCATCTTATACTGCGCGGGAGATGGCAATGGTAACCCCCTCCTGTAATCTACCAAAGACAACCACAGGGCTCAGTGGTCGCCAGGAGTCGACACCGACTCGATGGCACACTTTACCTTTAGAGAGCTCTTAGTGAATAAAACTCTAGCAGCATAGTTATCTCTTTTTTGTTCTTAAAAAATTAAATAAGCCCCCAATAGTTTATATCGGGGAAGACAACCTTTGGCACTCCAGCTGTTGTTGAATTACAACTCCCATCATTCCCAGCCACAATAAATTGCCCACCTCTGGTTTAGATGTATACACACAGTGTGTCTTTATGTAGAAATGCTCTTACTTTCCCATTTGTGTCACACTACATGTTGGGCTTGGTGCAAGAAAGGTGTTTGACAGGTGCCAGCTGTGCTGTATAATGTGAAATAACCAAAGGAGAGGCAGAGATTTGGGGGATACAGTGGAGATTTGTATGGGCTGCTGGCTTTTGCTACAAATGAACTCTCATTGTGTCATGAGGGGAGCTAAGAACTTAAGTTGTGTCTCTGAGGAGATCTTGACCGAGAGAGATCAGTCAGGCTGGGCGGGTTAATGTTTTCCTCCTGCAGCAGTGCCTGATGCAATAAGCTGCTGCGAGAGGGGTGGATCCCTGCCCTGTCATAAGGGACAAAGCTGCAGTGAAATCTGCCACATCAGTGGTGCTCTGTTTCACTTTCTGTGGGCTGGGCAAGTTCCTTCAATTGAATTGTGTCCTGTCGGCTTTTTAAAAAATTGCCCCTCTCCCCATATGCCGAGGACTGCTCTCTCTTTCTCTTTCTTGCATGTGCTGCTTGCTGCTGGCATTTTGTGGTGTGCTTTCCCCCCTTTTGTACTTAGTGGCAGCATGGTAATGCTTTCCTTTTGCAGTTGACAGCAGCCCGTTTTCTAGGATTGCCTCCCTTGTGTTTTTTCTCTTGACAACCCCTTCCCTCTTCCTTCATTCCCTATACTGGAAAAAAAAAATTCAAAAAAAACCCAGGCACAAAACTCTCCTGTTCCCTCCCCTCTGCCACGTTTGCCTGCTGCTGCAATGACTCGGAGTAAAACTTTTATGTTTAGAATGGAGCTGCTTAGTAGGATGTCTGCAGCAGAAAGCACTGGCAGATCTCCTCTCTTTTCACTGATAGGTTTGTGATCTTGGTTTTTCTCCTCTTTAATCTTGTCCAGACAGGGACTCCTTTCACATCTTAGACTCCACTCCCCACCCACTTTCCTAAAGAGTTTAAGCAGGACCTGGGGTTCTTGCTCTTCCTGTGGAGCAAACAGATAAAAATGAACCAGAGATAATGTTTAAAATTGGGTGAGTTCAAGCCTTTTAATAAGAGAGAGATCAGTAGTAGCCAGCCCCACCCCCCCATAAAAAATACACCTGAGATTTGTATTGTGCATTCCACCTGGGAAATTGTGATCAGTGCCACTTCTTGATCACACAATGTGCTCCCTTTGGTGCATGTGCTAAAAACCTCATGTATACAGTTTGTGACAATCTATGCATTGTTTTAAGGAATTGCGGTAGGAGTGGCAAGATTGTTTTACCAGAGAGCCTAGTCTGAGCCCTGTAGTTTGAGCAATGGAAGGACATCTCCCTTGTTTCTGGAAGAAGAACCCAGCTTCTAAGATATTCTATATCTGTCCCAGTATACAATATTAAAAAGTCCATCAGTCTTGCAGGGATGTTTCCTTACTCTTCTCTTTGGTGGAACTTTGATCTCGGAGATTGGTCAACCTCATGGTTCCGTTGACCCATGTTCTGGCTATTCCTAGAATGTGAGAGAGGAATAATATAATGAAACAATTAAGATATGGTTTGCATTTATTCAGGAAAGCTTCCCTCCCCCACTAAAAAGCAACTGTATTTGCCTGTTGGTTTAAAAATAATTGTGGGTCATATATTGCTTTTCATTCAAATCCACAGCTCTTTTGTGAGTCTTGAAGTGGCAGAGAAATGTTGTAGTCCTTTGGTAATTTGTTTTCCATAACTTTATGTGATATATTCAGAATAGACAGCATCTGAATGGTATGCAATGCTTCTTCTAGGGAGAACTTGTTCGGAAGCTGAAGGAAGAGAAGGCTCCTCAAGTGGATGTAGACAAGGCAGTAGCTGAGCTCAAGGCTCGGAAGAGAATCCTAGAAACAAAAGTGAGTTCTCTCATAACTTTTGGTTTTCTTCCTCCTGTCCCAAAGTAATTGTCTTGCTCAGTAACTGTGACTTTCCACCTGTAGTAGGAATGTGCGAGCTGGCTTGAATCGGGCATAGTTCGGCCCGAGGTTGAGCCAGCCCCTCCAGGGCTGGTTCAGGCCCAGTTTGGGGATAACAGATGCATTAAAAATAGTTTGGGGTTGTTTTTTTTAAAAAAGAGGTAGACTACTGCCGTTGGGGGCCTTGGGGGATGCTGCTTTGGCTGTTGGGGGGGGTCTCTGGTGGTTTCCCCTCCCCCTGCTGACCTTTCCCTGGTCTCCCACGGGCTGTTTCAGGGTCGTTTTGGCCCTCTGTGAATTTATGGCGGATGCTACGCACTCACAGAGGGATGAAACAGACCGAAATGGCCTGTAGGAGACTGCGGGGAGGCCAGTGGGGGGAGGTGGAACTGCCAGAGATCCTTCCCCCCCGCGTCCGTAGCAGCACCTCCCCAGGTCCCCAAAGCCCTTGGCGGCTTTGGGGATTTTAAAAAAACCCCTAATTCTAATGTGTCTGGTACTCCCAAATAGGGCCTGAACTGGTTCAAATTTAAACTGAACTACACCCCAAGTTCACAGGTGCCAAAACTGAACATGCCTGGTCCGGTTCGGACTTGAACCGAACCAGGCAAACCGATTTTGTTCACATCTCTAACCTGTAGGGTATGGTCTTTTATCCTTGGTGAGGACTCTCTTGGTAGGGTTTCAGATATACAAGGTAGGGAGTTATCTCACTCCAAGCTTCCTCCCACAGGACTCGCTTCTCCATGACCTGGCCTCTCCCCAGAGGTCCCAGGTCTTCTCACCAGCCAGTCCTCTTCATTGATCTCTGCCCATTTCAATAAGGTCAAGCAGCCCTTTAAAGTCCCATTATTTATATTCTCCTTTCCGCTTCCTCTTTTAAGAAGTAAAATGTTATCAACATTTTATAATGCAACCATAAAAATGAGGAGGGCGGGGTGGGGAACGCAGCAGATCACACAGCAGGTGTAACAAGGGTTGTTTAGTAGGCCTGGAAAAACAAAGGTCTTTCCCTGACACCAAATAGTGATCTAAGTGGGGGCCAGGAGAGTGTTCCATAAACAGGGTGAAGATGAGCATACCTGGAGGAGGACCTCCGGTGACCACCATCCCTTTGTATATTCATGTAGGAAAGAGTGATTCATCAGGAATTTGGATCCCAAGCCATATCAAGCTTGAAAAGTTGGTTTTGGATAGCTCTCCTATGCTCCCCCTCCCCCACCACTGAAGTCCATGTGGAGAATGGGCTAGTGCACATGTTTAGACTTGACCAATGAATGCACCATGTTTCATGCATGGACAAGGAAAAATTCCTGGTCTGTATATTGATTACCTAGTTTGGAAGAAAAATCCCAGATGCCACTGCTAATTGAGCAAAGAGACATCTTTTTGAGGTGGTGACTTCTTGTATTTAATAGGGGGGAGAGCAACTGTCCCTAATCAGCCCCGGCACAGCATTCCTCCAGTGGCAGTTGTTGGAACCATCTTTATTTATTTTTATATGTGGACCACTTTAAGAATTATTGTTGGAAAGTGGTGTGTGTGTATAACTGGTTTCCCTTTTGGCTCTGTACAGTACTGGCTCATAGAAAAGGTGAAAAATACATTCCTCTACCACCAGCCCACCCTGGTGTTCTCTGTTGAGTTGATGAGTAGAGACTGTCACTTCTAGGGGTTGACCAAGTGCCTAGTTTTTGGGGAGGAAACCCGTAAACCTTTTAATTTCGGTGGCATCACGGTTTTCAGGGAAGGGAGAGGTCATGTGTTGCATGCAGAAGGTCGCAGGTTCAGTCCCTGACTGCATCTCCATGTAGGATTGGGAAAGACCCTTGTGTGAAATCTTGGAGAGTCTCATCCGGTCAGTGGAGTGAAGACGCTAGTGAACTACATGAACCAATAGTTGCCTGTAGGGCTGCTATATAAATTCTTGTGGAAGAGCCCAACCACTTGCTTGCTTTTTAAAATGCTAAATAAATGTTGGTTAATAATAGTACTTGCACTAGATTTCTGCCTGCATTTAGGGGACATGAAAGGAAATGGAAAGCTTTTTTGCTGTCTTTTGTGGCTGATGTGGCCAAGGGTTCTTTACTGTGAGAGGAGTATATTTCTAGCTGCACCTATATCAAAGGAAAACTGTGTGAAGGGTGTGTTGGTTACACAATATCTATAGGCTGCATCCTGAGCTATCTGTCTTTATAAGCCATGACTGTGAATTTCTATTCTGCAGTATTTCCCTCCTTTGTTCCTTTGTCCTGTCTGTTTGGGAGTCATGACCCTGAGGCAGCTGAGTGCTAGGTGTTCTGTGACCAAGTTTCAAAATTGCCTTTACAGGTGTTTGGAACTTCAAACTCCAGCAGAAGACATCCAGCACTTTATGCAGGGCAATGAGAATAGGGCTGTAGCTCAGTGGTGGCGTGTCTGCTTTGCATGCAGACAGTCCCAGGTTGAATACCTGGCAGCATCTGCAGGCATGGCTGGGAAAGAGTCCAGCTTGAAAATTTGGAGAGCTGCTGCCAGTCAGTGTAGACTATGCTGAGCTAGATGGTCTGACTAAGACAGTTTCCTATGGTTAATCCAAAAAGAACACTGAAATCAGGAAGGACCTATTTATTCTCATCGTAATTTGTTTTACAGGAACTGGCTTTGCAACCTAAGGATGACATTGTGGACAGACCTAAAATGGAAGATACCCTGAAACGAAGGTTTTTCTATGACCAGGCTTTTTCTATTTATGGAGGTACACAACTAATAATCCAATTACTGTTGCAAGCCTGTCTTAGAACATGGTTTTCCATTTCATCGTTGTTCCCTTCTATTTGTTCTAGCCTTAAGCCATAACCACAGGGAAGGTCTAATGATATAATGGCCAGTACAGTTAATGTGATCACAGATTGTATAGGAAAACGAAGACTGCTTCATGTGGTACAGTTTCTGATGGGGGGAAAATAATTACAAGTCACATATAATATAATACATACATTCCTTCCTTTGTGGAAATTAATCTGCAAATCTGAAACAGCAACTATGAAATAGTCTAGGGTTTCTAGTTTTCTCCATAAATTGATGGGCTCCACTCCTTCCTCTACTGTAGCAGCTTCCTGATGCTGGGAGGATCCTGTACCTCCACTTTGTATCTGGCTGTTTTCTCCCTGCACGTGTGCTTGCGTCCCTCTTTTTCTAATAGTAAGAACTTGGAAAATACTTTCCCAGGGTTGAAAACAGCTGCTAGCTTCTGGACTTGAGTGTTGTCTGCTGTTCCTCCTCATCCAGAATCTGGGAAGTGATTGGAAGAAGTGAAAGAAACTCAGAGGAACACATACCAGTGTCTATGGAGTTCTAATCAAATGATACTGGAGTTCTCATTTAACTCAAAGGAGTTCTAATCAAGGGGGCTGTAAATATGCGGTATGTGTTTTCACAACATCTCTTTCCTGCAGGTGTGAGTGGCCTGTATGATTTCGGTCCTGTTGGTTGTGCTTTGAAGAACAACATAATCCATGCCTGGAGGCAGCATTTCATCCAAGAAGAGCAGATCCTTGAGATAGACTGCACCATGCTCACACCAGAGCCTGTTCTGAAGTAAGCACAATCCTGTCTTGTGTCTGTACATATGCATGCATATGTGTGTAGTTAGCAAAAGCAAGTAAACTTATTGAGCATTGGTGACCTCATTCTGATTGTTAAGATATTTTTTTACCTTGTCCTATCTTGGAATGCATAAAGCAAATTCTCTCTCTCTCTCTCTCTCTCTCTCTCTCTCTCGCACACGCACACGCACACACACACACACACACACACACACACACACACACACATTAATCTTACACACTGCCAAATTTAGAACCTTTAGGGCTTAGCTTAATAAAGAACCATAAAGCTGAACTTCTCAAACTAGACAATACCAAAGTCTTTATCTTGATTCTCTCCCACTGCCATCCTTATTGCCCAGAAAGCATACCTCTTCCTCTCCAAAAAGCAAGGGATGATACAGACTCCTTTTCCTCACCTCACATGGCCAAACTTAACCTAGTGCTAAATCATTGTAAACCGCTTAGAGAGCTCCGGCTATAGAGTGGTATATAAATGTAAGTGCTATTGCTATTGCTATTGCTAGTGTTTCAGAAGCAGTTCAGAACATGAGTTCTGATCTGGAAGTCCCCAGCTAAAATTCCAGCTTGCCATGAACTCACCCCGTAGCCTTAAGCAAGCCATTATTTCTTGATCTCGACGGTACGGAGAGAATAATGCTGGCCTGTCTTACTGAATCCCTGTAAGGATTGCAATTGTTTGGGGCCAATTTGGGAGCCCAAGTTGGGATTTGATCACTTCTATTAGTGTGCTCTCTCTGTTTGAGCAAGTTTGAAAAATCTGGGTTTTCTTTAAATACTCAAAGCCCTTCTCATACATTGAGTGTTTAGAGAAAACACTGACTCATGTTCTCAACATAACATGGGCATTTCAGCCTCTCAGCAATGGGAAGGTGGTGATTCTGCACTTTCTAAAGGCTATAATTTACCTGGCCAGGTTTATTTCAGGGAAGATTTAGGATTCCCTTGTATAAGCACATGCTGTTCTAGCAGGGTGGCTTGACTGTAAGTCTGGGTAACTTTTAAATCATCATGTAAATCACCGTGTCAAAAAGGCCAGTTGTAAATCCAGTGTTCCATTTGTATTTCACATATTTTCTAACGACTCATACTAAGGTTTGTCTAGCTGCTGTACTATAGGGTCTGTTTTATGTTTGTAGTCTTTCTCACAACGGACAGTAGCTATCACAATTCGGGGAAATTGGTAAATTTATCAGAATTATAGCTTCTGGTAAACTGAGAATAAATACATGAAGCTGCACACTAAACAATGTTGTCTTCCCTTCTTTCTTGCTTCCTGCTTTTTGTTTCACTTCTTTATATGTTTAATTTCTCCTAATATGTATATTAACTTCCAAAACGCAGATTTAGAAAACTATTCACAGGGAGGCATACTTCTCCTTTGAGAATGGAAATTTCAACCATTTCCCCATAGCTGTTTTGATTTGATTCAGTGGCTACGTGTTGATGTTGATTTTTCCACTGTGAGTTGCTGAGGGAATGTCTTACATTGGCAACTTTTGGGGTGATAATGCTGTTTGCTGTTCTAGGACTTCTGGCCACGTAGACAAATTTGCAGACTTCATGGTGAAGGATATGAAGAACGGGGAGTGTTTTCGAGCTGATCACCTCTTAAAAGGTAGACACACTGTTGCCAGACTAGGACTGACTGGAATGCTTATCTAGGCCCAGCAAAAGAGGATCTAGCAATCTCCTAGAAGTGTATAAGCCCACCTTCCAAAAGCCATGTTATTGCCAAGAATGTTATTACAGCTGTTAATAGATAGATATAGACTGACCAGCAAAATACAAAATGCCTTCCATATAAGGCCAATAAACCAAATATATGCAGAGGAAACAAAAACACTTGTAAAAAATAGGTATGGATAAAACCATGGCTTAAGGTAAAATAGTCCACAAAAAAACCCTTCAGAACATTAATAAGAAACATGAACAGACATAAAACATAGTTCAGAGTAAACTTAAGTTCATAAAAAACATAGATAAGGATAAAAGCAAAGCTCACAGTAAAACATCCAAGTAACTCTCAAAACGTTCTTAAGAAACATAACCAGACATGAAAACATAAAACATGGCTCAAGGTAAACACAATTCAGCAGTCTTTACGTGAAGGCTAATAGTAGCAGAAACATGTTTTGCTACCCTTTCAGTTATTAACTGATCATGATCTGATAAAAGCAGAGAGATAAACTCCTTGGATCTGCCAGGAATTTTGGCAGTAACGGGAGAAATAAAGTTTGCACGTTTGTCATGATGGTAAGGGCAATATAAGAGGGCATGGTTACTGATTCCACAGCACCTGTCTCACAAGGGCAGAGTCTTTCCCCATAAGGAACTTTTCAGTACCTCCCCTTTAAAAGAGCTGAAGGCCAGTGTAAATGCTCTTTGATAGAGTTACGTTGTGCCAGTACCATCTCGGGAGGAATGCTCTGATTTTAGCAACGTCTACATCCCAGAGACTAGTGACCGCATTGTTGCGCTTAACAGCATCTTATATATTATTGCCCCTTCTTTATCCCCACCCCCAAATGATTAGGTAAAATTGTAGTCATTTTTACATAGGGTAACAGTGAACAGATTGTTAGACTCTCTCCATGGAGTAATCTTGGGAGGGCATTCCTGCCAATGTTCATTTCCTCTGACAACATTGATAAAATTTTATGGTAGGTAGTTATTTTCTTTAAACCTTTTAAAAGCATTTAAAACACGATTGCAAATTTGGCTGCTGCAGGTATGATGGTCAGGACAATAACAGCATGATAACACACTGAAAGCTGAAAGTACTGCAGTACTATTGTCTATTTTCCATCTTTAGAGGTGTAGACCTTGCCCAAAATCACAATGAACATTCATCCTCCCAGATGGGATTGCCCACCCCAGCTGGCTGTATACTACCCTTGTGAACAGAGAACAGAAGCTCTTGGGGCTACTTAGAAGTATCTGGGGAGGAGGAACTGTGTGTGTTGTGCTTAAGAACATAAGAACAGCCTTGCTGGATCAGGCCCAAGGCCAATCTAGTCCAGCATCCTGTTTCACACAGTGGCCCACCAGATGCTGCTGGAAGCCTACAGGCAGTTGTTGAGGGCATGCCCTCTCTCCTTCTGTTACTCCCCTGCAACTGGTACTCAGAGGCATTGTGCCTTTCAGGCTGGAGGTGACTTTTAGCCCTCCAACTAGTAGCTGTAGATAGACCTCTCCTCCATGAAGTTATCCAGACCCCTCTTAAAGCCACCCAGCCTTGTTGGCTGTCACCATATCTTGTGGCTGAGAATTCCACAAATTGATTATGCGTTGTTTGGAAAAGTACTTCCGTTTGTTGGTCCTAGATTTCCTGGCAATTAATTTCATGGGATGACCCCTGGTTCTAGTGTTATGGGAGAGGGAGAAGAATTTCTCTCTATCCACTTTCTCCACCCCATCCATGATTTTATAGACCTCTATCATGTCTCCCACAGTCGTCTTTTTTCTAAACTAAATAGCCCCAGGTATTGTAGCCTTGCCTCATAAGAAAGATGCTCTAGGCCCCTGATCATCTTGGTTTCCCGCTTCTGCACCTTTTCCAGTTCTACAATGTCCCTTTTTAGATGTGGTGACCAGAATTGTATGCAGTCCTCAAGGTGTGGCTGCACCATAATTTTGTATAAGGGCATGATAATATTAGCCGTTTTATTTTCAATCCCCTTCCTAATGATCCCTAGCATGGAATTCGCCTTTTTCACAGCTGCCGCACATTGGGTCGACACTTTCAATCAGCTGTCCACCATGACCCCAAGATTCCTCTCCTGGTCAGTCACCGACCACTCAGATCCCATCAGCGTATATGTGAAGTTGCGGTTTTTTGTCCCAATGTGCATCACTTTACACTTGCCAACATTGAACCGCATTTGCCATTTTGTTGCCCATTCATCCAATTTGGAGAGATCCTTTTGGAGCTCCTCACAATCCATTTTGGATTTCACTACCCGAAAGAATTTGGTATCATCTGCAAATTTGGCCACCCCTCCTTCTAGATCATTTATGAATAAATTAAAAAGCACTGGTCCCAGTACAGATTCCTAGGTTGATGTTACTGACATCATGCACCAGGTCCTGAGTGCCACTCAGGATTAGGTCCAAGGTTGCCTTCTCTCTGGTTGGTTCCAAGACCAACTGTTCTAGGGCACAGGAAAGGCTTGCCTTGTTTTAGGCTTTGGCTGCCTTTAAAAATTGCCTCTCCTGCTGTGCTTGATGGGAATCTAGAACAAGTTAAAACGTTCTGCGATTCCATCTTCAGGAGCTGGAGGCAAAGGGGCGTTCTTCAGTGCAGAAGGACCAATTGATGTGAGTTACTCCTCCCACTGGCTCTACAGGCAGGGTATGAAAAAAGGTTCATGCCTCTGACGGGCATTTGCAGGGAGACACCAATGAAACATGCTTGTTACCTTTCTTGCAGAGAGATAGGGAAACTGCCTTAACTTTGAATTGCTCAGTGCATATGCAGCATTTAACCATTGTTTGTGATCCCAGTTCAAACCATGGGTCCGCATCTTAATCATGGCTAGGGAAAGTTAATCACAGTTGAGTGTTAAGCTTGCTTAGGGACCTAGGTATCTGAAACTGCTCTCTCCCCTTCATTATACTGATCAAGTGCATCTGACACTGCTTCCCTGTCAGTGTTCCCTCTAACAGGGATTCCCAGATGTTGTTGACTACAACTCCCTGAATCCCCAGCTACAGTGGCTTTTGCTTGGAGATTTTGGGAGTTGTAGTCAACATCTGGGAATCCCTGCTAGAGGGAACACTGTTCCCCATAATCCCTGCAGTTCATCCACAGCAGATAGCTGTATGCTGCTTATAAAAGCTGTTTGATTTGCTTCTTTTGATCAAAGCAAAGGTAGCCTGTGGGTTTTGAACCCCAGGTTGGGGATTGTCCTGGACAGCTCCTTCCTTCTTAAGCAGCTTCAGCCTTCCAGTCCATTGATGAAAAGGCATTTTTTTCCATTTTGATCCTCTCAGTACATCCTAAAATAATGGTATTTAGAAGGAAGAACTAAAATGGCATTAATATTTAGACATATGCAATTAAGCATATGCAATAAATAGCATCCTGTCTTAGCAGAGACTTAGTTGATTTCTTAAAGATTTTGTAAACCTGAGCTCTACTATAAATCTGTGTACCTTCATTCAATCTAACTAAACTGTGCCAATTTACTGTATTTACCTGAATCTAAGACTAGGGTTTTTTCAAGTTTTTTGATATTAGAAATTGAGAGGTCATCTTAAATTCAGTCCTGTTTCTTTTGAGTAAATGCAGGTATAACTTGTATTTAGCCTCCTACTTTTTAAGGGGGTGGTCTTAAATTCAGAGTCATTTTTGATTTAGGTGAAATACAGTACATATTCTGAGGATCGTCTCTTGTTCAGTGTGTGAGGAGAGAAGCACCGTCAACTCCTGTCTGCTAGTTAATTGGTTTCCCAAACTCCCTTTATATCAACTTGCCACATTGACACTCTTGCTGAGGAGCTCCTAAGTTTGGCTGAGGATTCTTGAGGATATTTTAGCATGCACTGATCAGACCTATTGGGCTTCACTGTTGCCCCACTTAATTTGAGCGTATGAGCCAAAGCATACCCAACTCTCCCTTGTGGATGTGCATGGTGGGAGATGGTCAGTGGCTATGGGCAAAGCGTCTTCCAGGGAAGCTTGTCTGCCATGACTGGTCTCCTTATTGAAGAATCCTGGGATGTGGGCTTCCTCTCTTGGTGGGGTTGATGATTGGCCTTGAAAGCTTCTTTCATTGTGTCTCTTGCAGCACATTTACAGAAGTTGATGTCGGACAAGAAATGTACAGCTGAGAAAAAGACTGAAATGGAGAATGTGCTAACACAGGTCAGTATGGGGTTTGGCACAAACTTTTTAGATCTTGCCTAACATTTCCAGAGATGAAATAAGGTTTAATTAGCCCTTCAGGTTCATGTAGTATATATCCAAAATGAGCTGATTAGTCCTATTGGAATCACTGTAATGGAGTACTTGTTTGCTTTAGATGACAGGGAGTGGGTTGGAAAGAATCCCTTTGTTCAGCAAATCTGTTCCAATTGCAGAACGGTAGACCTGGGCAGTGCTGTCTGCCTTGGTTTCCTTCTGGACACAATTCATAGTACTATAGTTTTAACCTATAGAATTCTTGCATGGCCTGGAGTTCACATAATTAAGAAGCTGCCGCTTTACCTGTGGTCTCTATTTAAATAAAATGAGCCAAGAACACCACATCAGTTTTGCTTTTTGTGCATCAGTCTTCTGCAGTGTGAGGGGCTTGCCCATGCTTAGGGAATTTGCTTTCCACCATAGGCTTAGCAAAGTCCAGACATCATTCATAATGCTAGAAGACCCTCCTAGCTTATTAATGACATCGGAATCATTCTGATGAAAATCAGAAAGAGTGAATTGGATCAAAACGCTGTAGATTGTCATGGGGATCAGGAAGAGTCGAGTGTTTGGATTTTAAGTGACTAAGAAGTTTTAGTATGAATCTTTGGGTGCTGTTTTGTTATGGCCTATGGCTAATACAAGAACACTTTATTATTCCTCCTCCTACTAATAGTTATCTACTCCTGTTCCAGAGCTGCCTTATTCTGTTACCAGGAAGTCTCATGGGATGTCATATTAGAAAATCCCTTGTTGCTTTCCTCAGTAAAATGCTTGGATAACCATCAAATGGTTCCTGCACTTGTAGGATCTTGCAGTGTCCTCCTTTGGCGCTTTTGTCCTATTAAAGAAGAGGTGGACTGAACAGAATTCATCCCTGCAGTAACTTTCTTTGTTAATGGTGCTGTCTTTCATGTTTGCTCTTAGCTGGACAACTATGGCCAGGAAGAGCTTGCAGATTTGTTTGTCAATTACAACGTGAAGTCCCCCATTACAGGAAATGATCTGTCCCCTCCGGTGTCGTTCAACCTGATGTTCAAGACCTCTATTGGGCCAGGAGGAAACATGCCAGGGTGGGTATATGAAGTAGTAAGGTTGAGTCTCTCTCCCTCTCTCTCATTTTCTGTATTTGGTGCTCTCTCTTTGGCTCATGCTGCAACTGAATGTCTTCCCACATGGTCTGCTTCTATGCAGCCAGCCTCCTTGCCTTCTAGAGGGGGTGCTGGGAATTTTTTATTAAAGGGAAGGAATTGCTCATCTCAGCAGTGATAAAAAAGTAGCAGGGCTGGAGAATCAGAGAGGTATGCTGTTGTGGATCTGTTAAGCCCAGAAATAAATAAACCTAGCAGCCTTATTTCTCAGAGATAGTAACAAGTTTTCTCATATATGATTGGGAATTCTGGGATGAGAAGTTCTGGCAGTTGCTAGAACTAAACAACAAGACCAGCTTCCACATGGAAAGTGATCTCCCTGCAAAAGTTACCTGTGGTGGAAAAAGGAATTAGAATCTGTTTCTGCTAGAAACTGTTTTCAAGGTGCTAGGACTGTGCAAACTACAAGGGCTAAACCCAGCTCATGTGTATGTGTTGATTTATGGAGCTGCAAAAAATCTGCTCCAGATACTTGTGCCGGTCTGGATTCCTCGCATTCCTATGGATAGATCAGCCTTACTAGCATGACTTAAAGGAAAGCTTAGAAAATGGTGGCCATAGTGATTTATAAAAGGTGATGATACTTCTGACTGCTGGCCACTAGTATCAGGGTAGAGCTGGAAGTGAAATCGCAAGGATTTCGGTGCATTTCTTCCTACTGAACCAAGTGAAGGATTTGGGCAACACTGTCCAATTGCAAGGTCATCAGTTTGGAGGGTATGGAAAGAGCCTGCCAGGATCTTGGCGCCTCACCCCAGCCAAGCAAAGCCAGCAGGTGGAGCAGGAGCAACCGGGGGCGGGGGGGGGAGATGCTGGCTGCTTAGCTAGGTAGCCTAGCTGTGATATTGCCATCCAGTTTGCTTGATGAATTGCTGCAGAGATTCAGCAATGACCCCTTGTCTGCCCGCTGCCGAGTAGTTTTTCTGCTTCCTGGCAATTCTTTTATTATTGTGTGTATGTGTTTTGTTTTGTTTTTAAAGTTATCTGAGGCCAGAAACTGCGCAGGGCATCTTCCTGAACTTTAAACGGCTTTTGGAATTTAACCAAGGCAAACTGCCTTTTGCTGCTGCTCAGATTGGGAATTCCTTCAGAAATGAGATCTCTCCTCGCTCAGGCCTCATCAGAGTCAGGTACTATCTCTTCTGACAGTTTGCAAAAGGGAGCCTTCATCTTGTTGCATCCAAGGGAATGAAAAGCCAGAAGAATTATCATGGTCTTCTAGGAAGCCTTCCTAAAATACTCTCTGCATTCACCTATGCCTTCCTCATGATCTACACGTGCGCACACCCCTCAGTCTCTGGGGAGAAGGGTCATCTTAATTTGCAAGAGTCCCTATTATATAGTCTTGGGGTAATTGGCAACTGCTTTAAATGTGACATGTACTCAGTTTATGTAAATATATGTAACTCAACATTTACTTTGCTTCCAGTTAACTGCATCCCCAGAGGTAGGAGAATTGCATAACTAGGGAGAAAGCCCCTCCAGGATATCACTTCTTTTCATGCCTTCCTCTTTTTTTCTTTGATGTTTCAAGAAGGTGTTTTTAGTTGAGTATATATATAGTGGAGAATATGAAATGGAGGTGGTGACAGTATCTATTTGCATATGGGGAAAGATTGTAAAGATGAATTATTCCACAGGGAGGGTGACTAAATCAAGAAAATTTGAATCACAAACAAGGAGAATGACTTTAAATAATTGATTTGAACCAAGTTTTACATCGGTATCATCATTCCCTCTAATGCTGAACTTCATGATCCTGTGCTTAGAAGCCAAATTGGGCCACTTAAAATTAGGTGGTCCACAGAAATAGTATATTAATTTTTCTTTAAAACTGTCAAACAGCTCTATGTAGTTCTGTAGGCTTCCCGGACTTATAGAATACAGAAACTGGAAGGGAAAGGGGATGAGGGGATTAATGTGCTTGAACACCTGTAGGTTTATTTTTTTGTGTTTATAATCTTTAAAAAGAAACTTGAAGAAAATTAAATTGAATTTTGAAAAGAGAACCCTCTGTTTTTATGCACCTGGTTATCATCTTAACTTTTGAACAGATTTCTAGTGGCCTCCCTTATTTGCAGTTTGGGTGATTTGAAAGTAGAGGTGTTGATGGGAGGAAGCAATTTGTGGTGGCCGGTGCTAGCAGCTTGAGTATGTGAATTTGGCCCATCCATCTCCCAGGGTCCAATCTGCATTCAGGAGGCTGTGGTGATGAGAGCATTGAAGTGGCTTGGCTTGTATACCTGGGACTGTGCCGTGCAAAGTTCGTGGCTTCTTTCCCTCTGGGAGAGACATTCTAGAGGCAAGTGGAATAGTTGCTAATTCCAGTATCTGTACTTTTTAAAGAGAATTCACGATGGCAGAAATTGAGCACTTTGTGGATCCCAGTGAGAAGCATCATCCCAAGTTCCAGAACGTAGCAGACCTCCACATCCTCCTATATTCCTCCAAAGCTCAGACTAGTGGGCAGTCGGCTCGCGTCATGCGTCTGGGGGACGCCGTTGAACAGGTAGTGACACGCTATGCCTTATGGGACAAATTGGGGGTGACTCCCATTGCTTTGCTAGTTATTCAGCTAAGTGGAGACATAGATAAGGTCAGAGTTTGGATGCTAAAGAACATCACAGAACAGAGACTAAATCTGTACTGGCTCCACTGACTTAAATCAGTTTAAGTATTTAACTGTGATGACCACCTCCCCAAGGAATCCTGGGAATTGTAATCCATGTGATGCAGCTAGGGATTCCTTACTGAATTTTCAGCACCTTCTCAGGATTTTTTGGGAGAAGATATGCTAGATCAACTTGCCTTGAGAGATGGTGTTGTAATTTGTAGCATTCTTCACCAGGCTGATGCCGTCTTATGCTTCTGATACCACAGCTGAGATTTGGAAGTGGTTCCCGTTGCCCAGGAGCAAGCCAGCAGCCTGAACAAGCTCTGTGCTTCAGGTTTAATCTGTGAGCGCTCACTGCCCTCTGAATGTGATGTGGAAATCTTTCTTATAAACTGTCCTAATGTCCTTCTCTTGAGGTTTCATGGAAAGGCTGTTTTGCACCAGAGTGCACGAATCAGTTGTGCAGTCCGGTGGGAGTGCGTCTTCTTGGGGAAGCAGTCTGTGCCCTTCATGGTGTCTTCTCTTTCTCTTCTAGGGTGTAATCAATAACTCGATGCTGGGTTACTTCATTGCCCGCATCTACCTCTACCTCACAAAAGTTGGCATCGCTCCAAACAAGCTGCGTTTCCGACAACATATGGAGAATGAAATGGCTCACTACGCCTGTGACTGCTGGGATGCAGAGTCCAAAACATCTTATGTGAGTGGTTTCCTGGGGGTGGGGGCTTGTGTACTAATGGGGAAAGTGTGTCCTCATCACCAAGAGCTTTCTGGGATGTCTAAGTAGGTCTTCTGACTGCAAGGTCTTGGGGCAGCCCTTCTCTATTTAGTCTAGCCTCTTTTAACCATCCGGGGTCCCTTCCGAAACGAACACTGGAAGTTGTTCTTCCTACTTGTTGTCATCCAGTGGTCCAGGTGGTGGGGTGCTCTCCCTGCATCCAACCACTAGGGCTTTTGTGTTTTGTTTAAAAGCAGCTGACCATAACAAGAGCAACTAATGGCTCAGGAAACATTGACAATTAAGTTCCAGCTCTTCTTTTCTGTGTATTAAGGTACTTCAAGGTCTGGCTCTATTCTTTTATGCGTAGGAGTTCTAAATAAGTATGCTGTAGAGTAAGTGAAGCAAACCCACTGACTGCAAGTTGGAATCGCTTATGTTTGTTAACAGTCTGTGTAAACTGTTAAATACAGCTAAAATATACACATTAGCTGTGGTCCTCTGGTGCAGTATATACTTAGGTAACCTTCAGTATTGAACATGTTGCCTAGCAAGGCCTTAGGCACTACAGATTCTCCCTCTTGCCCCACAAACAAACCCAGTTATGGAATTGGCATCACTGTAATGGCTCAGATATTTCTGCTGTGTCAGCATGTGCTTTCTTGCAGTCTTGGCCTTTAGCTTGTGAAGTACTGAATTGCAGATGTGCTTCTTTACAAGTCTCTGGAGCAAGTCTGGTTTGCACAAAGGTGCATGCCTTGTGTGTCTGGCATGCATCATCTAACGTAACTCTTTCCATTTTAGTGCCAGGCTTCTTTGTGCTCAGTTTTAGGGTGGTAAGGAATGTTTGTGGTTGAAAACAATGGAGGGAGAGGGTCTGGCTAGTTGGAAACGGGAACTCTTGATGTTGGCATTCCGGATTGTGCAAGATGGTAAGGACCATTTGGGGAGCATGAAGAGAATTCAGGCCAACTAATCTATTCAGAGTTTGAGTGAACAAAGGTTAAAGTCTTCACTTTTGGCTCTTGCAGGGATGGATTGAAATTGTTGGCTGTGCTGACCGCTCCTGTTACGACCTCTCCTGCCATGCCAGAGCAACCAAAGTTCCTCTTGTCGCTGAAAAGCCTCTGAAGGAACCAATATCCTTTTGTGAAAGAATTGTCAGTGATTTGGCCTTGGAGAATAACTGCATCCGCTTAATGATTTTTCTTTTGAGCGGCTTTTGAGGGTTTCTCAGACTCTGGTCCCCAAACGTTGTTGGGCTACAACACCCATTATCCAGGCCATTGTGACCGCTGGGTGAGGTCACCAGGAGATTTGGTGCAGAGTGTTATCAGTATGCTGATGACTAGGCTTGTGCCCAAAACGTTGCGGCGGCCATTGAAAAGGCCGCCGAAACGTTTCAGGTGTCGGGGCAGATTCGGTGATTCGGCGCCGGCGGGGGTAGGGCTTTAAGGGCGGGGGAGAGTGTACTCACCCCCCCTGCCGTGTTTCCCCCGCCGGCGCTCTCCGAATTTGAAGCCCCTCAGGGCAGCAGCGTTCCTCCTTGCCGCCCCGTTTGCCCCCGTGGCCGGAAGTTCCGAGCGCGCGCGTAAATAAATAAATAAATAAATAATAAGCAACAACGAGGGACCTGAGTTTGAGAAACTCTGAACTATTGGGTCTGAAGGCTATCTAGAAGCCATGAACTTCAGCTGATGCCAGTATAAACTTTAAGTGAAATACCAGATGTCATGTTGACAGTATGCCCAAGATAGATGATATTGCACCTTTTGGTGTTCCAGTGACCTAGCCCAGATGGTAATCCAGTAATTTAGGCCAGGGTGGTACTCTGCCCAGGAATTTCTTAGAGTGCACTGGATATCTTTCAAGGGCAGAAGAGAAGAGACTGCTGAGAGGTCAATTTCAGGCTCACTTGATGACCTAGAAATGAGAAGTGGGAGTTAGGTAGGAGTGATGGGCCAGCTCACACATACCCACTATGGAATATTTTCAGGGGTGTGTGCTGTGAAATGAAACATGTGGCAAGCCTGCAGGATAAATAAGATGCCAGGAATTGCCCTTCATAACAGCAGGAGAGAACATGGTGAAGAGGCTTTGTAATTTTTTTTGCATCCAGTCAGATTTCTCAAAGTAATAAAATAATCTGAGACTCCCATAAGTGTTTTCTGAAATGTAGAATCAAGCTGGCTTGTGCTGCAACATTATACACCAGCTGCTGGTGGGGATATCTTACATCATTGTTTCTTGCCCTGACCTTTCTAATTCTGTTGACTTGGGTTGATGCCATATGATCAAAAAGAGGTTTTGCTAAGAACTAATCTGCCTACTTCTCTCTCACTATAATCTTAATTGAAAATTAACACTCTCAAAAGCTAGCCCAGTTGCACCTCAAACATTCACATCTGCCATCTTGAATTGGAGTGGAAGACATAATCACAAACTATGCCATTGAAATTCATTCATTCATTCGATTTCTATACATATATAAAATGGCTCAGGGCAGTTTACACAGAGAAATAATAAATAAATAAGATGGCTCCCTATCCCCAAAGGGCTCACAATATAAAAAGAAACATCAGACAGACAGCAGCAACAGTCACTGGAAGTACTGTGCTGGGGGTGGATAGGGCCAGTTTCTCTCCCCCTGCTATATAAAGAGAATCACCACGTTGGAAGATGCCTCTTTGCCAAGTTAGCAGGAACTGTACAAATTGGGTCCAACTCTGTTCAAGCATTGTGAAGTTGATAAGGGGGGGCACTCTCTTGTGCCATTTGTGTAAACGTGGGAGAGCTGCACTCCCTCAAGTGTGGTTGTGCTATGTCTGAAATGGTGGTCTGTGGTGCTTTCTGTGTGTTTCAGGATAGATGTTGCCCATTCTGCAAGGAGGCTGGCCAGCCCACATGCTTTGAGTAAATGGCGTAACACCTTCGTTTGAGGGCCTGTGGCATTCTGTATAGTATTTTACTCCATGATCATATGCTAAGTTCTGCCCAGAATGCCACAGACCCTAATAGAAGGATAGTAAACAGCCATGGGGTTGCAGAGGGGAACCTGCAAAGTGTGACATAGCCGTGCAAGAATCCTCCGCTCCAGTTTGGGTTCCTTAATGCCACCTGTACAGAACAGCAAATGTTGTTCAGTTTGAAGCAAATAAGGGAGCTGTTGGCAAAGCTTACAAGAAGGATGCCAAGTTGGTGCTGGAATACCTTTCCATCTGTGATGAGTGTTACATCAACGAGATGGAGAAACTATTGAATGAAAAAGGGTGAGTCTCGTCTGAACCTGGCGGAGGTAACTTTGACACGTCATTTGCTTATGCTGCAGTGTTCAGGTGGGTGCACAAATAATTTGTAGCTGCTCTCTCCAGCCAGATTGTCTCATCCAGATGGTGTCTCAGACTGGGGGGCTCACTTTCTGATCTCAGCATGGCTGGGTTCTGCTGGTAATATGACTTGCATGCTGTCATTAGTGCCCCAGCTCTTTTTTAATGCAGAAATATATCTCAGTTTCAGAGATATATGTAGAGGGGGGAAATATCTCTTCCTCCTGGTCCCAAGGAGCAGTGGTACATATCATTTGCCAGTACTCCAAGAACTTTGGCAGGGGCCTGCCTAGGTGACAGACATATAATCACAGCTTTCATTTGACACACATTCATTTGTGTGGCAGATTTTGTGGTAAACTGCCTAGATGCAGAAGTTTGAGGTGGTGCACAAATATTGTTGACGAATGAATAAATAAACATGTCTCTAGCTCTAGCAAAAGCAACCCAAGAAGGTTTGAACAGCTTCTCTTTAACAATAAAGAAGTAAAAAAGGGACTGAATAAGTTTACAGTCAGTAAAGCTACCAGTTACTCTTCAGTTCTGCATGTTGCAGGGAAAAGAAAGGTCTCACGTGAATATCTGAAAATCCTGATTTGTAGCTGGTGCCTAGAAAGTCCCTCCTTCCCTGTTTTCCCATCTGCATTATCTCTTTTGATCCATTAAAAGCAGCCCTTCCCTCTCAGGGCCTTCTTAAAGTAAACAAAATGTGCCAAATTCCTCCCAAAGTAAGCTCCCAAAATACAGTATCTTGCTCTGTTCAAGGAGAATGATATTTTATGTATTTATCTCATATAACATCATTGCAAAGAGACTTAGCTGTGGATCGGAGCCTCCTGAATTTGGATCTCACCTCTGCCCTGAATTCACTGGAGGGCCTCTGGCAAGCTTTCTCCTTCAGCCCTCCAACCGAGATATGGGGATAATAATACTTATTTATGTTTTTTATAGAGTGGTTGTACAGATGATATTAACACAATACCTGCAAAATGCTTTGCACATACAGAAATCTCAGTTCATGTGCTGAGCAGTATTATTAATTAATTTATTTTTAAACATATAGAAGTGCCAAGTGCAATTTTGCAAACCACAGTATTCTGCAGTTCTGGAACAGCCTGATCTGGGCTTAGGGATGTAGATTTCAACCATCAGACCACTGGAGGTGGCTTCCTAGAGCCTTTCTTTCAGAAGCTTGCAGAGGGAAGCCTTCCCCCCCACTGCTTGCCTGAAAGCCCTGTCAGGACAGTGTTGGGCTCCTTGCTGTGACTGGGTTGCTGGCCTTTGGCTTCTATTTTTGGGCATTGGCTCTGCTTTTGAGTGCCGGCCTTGCTGAGTCTGCTTTTTAAAACTAAAACAAAAACCCACTCGTGTAAATAAGAAGTCACCAATAGAAATCACCTTCTACTGAGTTGGACCCTTGGTCCATCTTGCTCAGTATTTTCTACACAGGCTGGCAGTGGCTTCTCCAAGGCTGCAAGCAGGGATCTTTCTCAGCCCTAAATTGGAGATGCTGCCAGGGAGGGAGCTTGGAACCTAGATGCTCTTCCCAGAGTGGCTCCATCCCCTGAGGGGAATATCTTACAGTGCTCACACATGTAGTCTCCCATTCAAATGCAAACCCAAATGGAACCTGCTTAGCAAAGGGGGCAGTTCATGCTTGCTACCACATGACCCGCTCTCCTCTCTGTACCTCTGCTGTCAGGCTCTGCTCCACCATAATTCACCAGTTCCTTCCTTCCTATAATCCCTCAATGGATTCTCCTTCCAAAAACAAGAATGGTAATTTCTGAAGTCCTCCTCCTTCTTCTTTGCAGGGAATTTACTATTGAAACTGAAGGGAAAACTTTTCAATTAACAAAGGACATGGTCAGTGTGAAGCGGTTCCAGAAAACCTTACATGGTAGGTCTCTCCACCTCATTGCCTCTTAAGCAGTAAAGTACACAATTGGAAGAAGTCTCCCAAAGCTGATGGGAGCCTTCCCATTGACTGTAGCACAGTTAATTATGGCCCAGCTTATGTCTTTCCTTGGTAACATGATAGCCACTGAAACTTCTTCCTTGTGGCCAGGGCTGAACATTCCCATAGTAATCCTGGATTGCATGATTACTCCCCCTGGCAGTGCCTCACCTTCACTAGGCTTACTAGCATGGGAATCGCCTCTTCTCTGTGGTCAGGCCTCCTGTGTAATGTTGCAGTGGTAATATTTATTATATATTATAGATTAATATTATATATATTATACTTATATCAACATTTAATATAAGTAAGTGTCGGTGGCATGGTTTGACCATTCAGTCCGGTCAGATCATGCCATTGCCACTTGCTTATGTTAGCACTAGAGGCTTGAATCTGCAGAATTTCTCTGCTGCTGGATGATCTCTCACGTGGGTTATTCTTCCCACGTGCTCCAGAGGGCAGGACTAGGCAAATTAAGAAATGCTTTAAGGGCCTGGGAAAGAGAACCCCACCAGTTCTTCTAGTCCTGCATCCTGCTCCACAGACAGCCTTCTTTTTTCAGCCAAGCTTTCTCTTTCTATATTACTTTACTGCTATATTCTTACTCTTATTCTCCTTCCTCTTTGTTTTCAAAGAGAGGAGATGCTGGGAACAAACATAAAAACCCGTCTATTTCTTCTTTTTTCTGTCTCTCGGCCCCCTATGGCCAAGATGCCAGGCAAGATCCAGAATGTTTGGCTTCCCAAAGGGAAAAACTTTCCTTCTCATTTCCTCCTCTGAGGAGATTCCCTCCAACAAGTGAAGATCCGTTCCATGGCCACAAGCATGCCAACAACCAAGAGGTCCTCACTGGTGTTCTCTGAGGGAGGGAGGAAGCAGCTTTGATCCTATGGAAGGCCATTGGGCCCACCTACTCCTTGACCTGGGCTCAGGCATAACAGGGTCTCACTGAACGCCGCCAGACCTCAGTATGCCTCGACCTCTCAGTGCTCCAGTGGAGTGGCAAAGCCCCGACCCACATACCACGTGGCCTCCTAGATGGCTATGCCGAGTGGACTTGCCTTCCCTGGCAGCACCTTGACCACAGCCATTGCCCCCCACAGACTTGTCACTTGAAACTCCCAGCCCCAGGTCGGACCGACAAGAGGCCCTCTGGTGGGAGCGCTCTACCCCTGCTGCAGTCACTGGCTGGCAAAGACCCAGTGGTGCTGCAAAAACCCCACAAAGAGGACCAGGGAAAGCCCAGCGACTGCAGGAACAGGGCTCCCTCCAGCCACTCCCACCAGCGCAACCTAATGAAGACCAGGACAACCAAACACCAGAGCTGGTGAGACCTGGGCCTTCTTGCCCACTCCCTCCTACCCTCCCCGACCAACCCATCCTGCTGACAGCCTCCATACCTACTTCCCTCTCAGGAGTTCCACCAGCCTGGCAGGTGTGGTTATAGGGGATAGTTGATAAGTTGCTCCAGCAGCATGAACACTTAAAAACCTCTAGGAAACAGGCGAGGGACAAGGACTCCCCCTCCTCCCTCGCCCTCTAGCTCTCCTAAAAAGAATAAGGAAAAAAACCTAAGCATAGGAAGACTTGTAAAAATAAAAAGGCAAAAGAAAGCCAGATAGCTTCAAGGCACCCAGTCCAACTCCTCTGCCATTTTGGAGTATGACTCTCGAGATCCCCATCCCAGGGGGCCTGATCTGGACCCGCCTAACCGAGGACCCATCCTTGATCTTGAAAATCCTGATATGGTCCCAGAGAACCCAGGCACCCCATCTCAGGAACAGAGAACCCCGATTTAGAAGTGGACTCTTAAGAAGGAAAGAGAATGATCTGATGACCAAAACTCTGAATCTTTCTCCAAATCCTTCAGACTTTTCCTACCAGATGACTTTACACACGTATTTACTAAGGTCATCCTTACACTTGGGCTCCAGCAGCAGACAGCTGCCCAAGACTACCTTCTACCATCCCAAGAAACCCTGTGTTTTTTAATGCCCAGACAACATGACCTCCTGTTTCCATTCACTGGTTGTTTTGTGGACACAGTTAAACTGGAATGGAAAACACCTGCAACTAATAGAAAGCCTACTCCTCATGTTAACTTCTACAGTCTTACTCAGGAGGCTTCAGACATGTTTCAGGTTTCCCCCACCAATGCTCCTGTGGTGGCCCTGCTCTCTGTGCCATCCTCCCTTGAGATGGGGATAGCTCCCTCAGAGACCCCAATGAAAAGCGAATGAAGTTGGCACTAAAGAAGGGATACGAGGCGGCTTCTTTATCAGTACACAGCCATTGTAGCACAGGCATCGCTACTTTTGGTAGATGAGCTCCTCCATCAAACCTTAATCACCAAAAGCAAACACTCCTGAAGATACAAAAGGCACAGGCTTTCATAGCTGATACCACATTGGATTCAATCAATTTCTCTTCCTGCTCCACAACTGCCATGGAGGTAGCAAGGAGAAACCTATGGCTTAAACATTAGCAAGTAGACTCAGCCTTACGCACAAACTTGACAGCAGTGTCACATACTTCAGACAAACTCTTTGGCGATGAAGCCCTCAAAGAAATATTAATCAAAACTAAAAACAAATGGAAGGCATTTTCCTCGGCCCCTCACAGAGACGACAGCCGACAGTCACGAAGGCCCTTCCAGCCTTTTGTTCCACCTTCAGATCCCGGGATAGGGACCCCAGAACACAATGTCTCTTCTGGAACAGATAGCACAATAACAATCGGCCACCTACTCACCCACACCAAACCTTTGTCACTTAATCCAAGCCCAGACAGCTATCCTGACTCACTGCCTCCCTGTGTGGAGGTCACCTCTCAGACCTTTTCCACACATGGGAAGCTAACATATTGGACCAATGAGTGCTCATCACCATCTTGTACAGTTACAAAATAGAGCTCATCTCCCTACCCCCTGACCGTTTTCTTCCAACCCCTCAAGTCACACTCGCCTACCAAACATGCTGGTCTTCTCCAAGCAATTTGGCATCTAGAATCCATCACTATGACAGAACTAGTACCACTTCACCAAAGGGGCAGGGATGTTTACTCTATTTTGTTCACCGTGCCCAAAAAGGATGGCTCCCTCAAGGCCGTACTGGACTTAAAAGTTCTTAAATAAGCATGTCAAATGCAGAAAGTTCCAGATGGAGATCCTGCGATCCATTGCAGAATCCCTACATCACATAACTTCATGACCTCATAGACCTGACAGAGGCATACCTACACGTACTGATTCACCTGATGATCAACACATGTGCTGATTGCTCAGCAGGAAAGAGATCCATCTGGCCACATGGAGGATCAACTCTTATGCATTCAAACTCTTGATATAGGCCTTGGGACACCCTCAGGTGGACATATTCTCCTCACGAGCCAACACCAAGCTAAACATGTTCTTCACTTGATTTCCCTCTGAGGGAGCAGAGGTGGTGGATACCATTTCTTCTCTATGGCCTTCAGTCCTCCTATATGTCTTCCCTCCCATACAAGTCCTCAGCCGTCTACTGCGTAGAATTTGTCGTCTCAAAGCTCAGGTACTCCCAGTGCCACCACACTGGCCTCGACCACGTTTCGCAGAAATACCGCATCTTGCCAGCGAGAGTTTCTGTTTCCTTCTGGTGACCCCGGACCTTCTTCACCAAGGCTCCATCCTCCACTACGACCTAGCGTGGTTCAAGCCTGTCTCCTGGCGACTAAACAGAACCTCCTGGAGAACCATGGCTACACACACAAAGTGCTGGACACTATTCTTGCATCCAGCAGAGACTCTATGGACCCCATTTACCAGTCCACCTTTTGAGTTTTCCTCTGATGGTGCTGGAGAGGGCTGTGGTCTCCCCGAGCTCCTGCGCTTCTTAAGACAGTCTTGATAAAGGACTCAAGGCTAACATGCTCAAGCATCAAGCAGACTCGCTAACAAATCTCTTATCCACATCTAACACTCGAGGTCTACATTCTCATTCTCATCCTCACCTCTAACATTTCCTCAGGGGCACCTCAATATTTTCACTACTGTGACCCTACACAGGTTTCCATTCTGGGATTTACATAGTTCTATGCGTGCTGTTGCATAAGCCACCATTTGAACCCTTCAGATGAATCTTGCTCTGCTTACTCTTTCAAACTAACCTTTCTAGTGGCTATCGCATCGGCCAGATGGGTTTCAGAATTTCATGCATTGTCTGCCAATCCCAACTTCTGCATGTTTTTACATGACTTAGTGTGTCTGATCCCAGACGCTTCTTTTCTGCCTAAAGTGGCCTCCGTATTTCACCACTTTCAGGATATAGTTTTCCCATTTTTTTGTCCTAGGCTGGTCCATGCTCTAGAAAAAAGCTGGCATAAACTCAACATACGACGCTGTCTGAAGGTTGGCCTTTCCCCCACAGCTTCATTCTGCTCCATGGGTGCCTTATTTGTGGTGTTTCTCCCTTCCTCTGTGGGTTAGAAGATTTCCATCACTACCATCACCAGATGGATTAAGGCCTGTATTGCACTAGCCAATGAGGTACAGAACCTACGACTGCCCCTTAACACCACAGTACACTCTGCGAGATCAGCAGCGTTCTCTACTAATGCATCACTTCCAGACATCTGTAAGGCAGCCACCTGTGCATCACCTTCCACATTCACCGGACTCTACAGTTTCTTCTGCCCCAGTAGATGCTGATGCTCCCACCTGGGGTTCTTGGCTGTGGCATGTACTATGAGAGATGTCCTCATCCAGCAGCAGAGAAAGGAGCATTGGTTACTGACCCTGAAAGCTGCTTCTTGCTGCTAGATTTGAAGACATCTCGACCCACCTATCAGGGTATTCGCTTCTACTGCTATCCCCCCCCCCTCCACACACACACTTCTCTCTGTACCTTGAACTTGTCTACTACAAACTGGGTGGGGTTCTCCTTCCCAGGCTCTTAAAGCGTTTCTTCATTTGCATAGTCCTGCCCTCTGGAGCACGTGGGAAGGATAACCCATGTGAGATTTCCTCAAATCCAGCAGCAAGAAGAAGCCTTCATGGTGACAGACTAATGCTCCTTTTCAGCGCACCCTATATTTGTACCAGAGACTCTGTTACCTTTTTGTACCACTGATTGTGTCCTGTAAACTCCCAACATATTTGGACATCACTCTATTGGGACATGACCCTAATCAATGTATTTGGATATCACCCTAATTTGAGATCTCCTTTTATTTCCTAGTGGAAGAAATTGTTCCCAATGTGATTGAGCCTTCGTTCGGTATTGGAAGAATCATGTATACGGTATTTGAGCACACGTTTCGCATTCGGGACGGAGATGAGCAACGAACGGTAAGCTTTCCTGCCACTTCGGTAGCATAGATTAAGAGTTGGTGTATGTACCCTGGTCCCTAGGGAAGGTTTGGTTGATTTGAATGTTGTAGACTTGGTTCAGATCCCTTCTCAGCTCGCTTTCTTTCCACTATCTTTCCCCACCTGTAACGTGGGAATAATAATAGTGATCTGCCGCATGGGTTAGTATCCAAAAAACCACCCAAACCTGGAATAAAGGTTTAGTCGTTTACACACTAATTGTTTTGTGTGTGTAACAATTGTTTGTTATGTAAATGAATTGCACGTTTCTTGGATGCAGGGAAACCCCAGGACTACCTAACTCAACAGTGACTTGTCTACACAGAGCTTTCATAGTGTATAGAGCAGATTTGAGACCTCCTGTGTATTAATTCCCATGCAGATGAAATAAAGTCTTTCCCTTTCCCTTGTAAATGGTGGTCATCTTTGCACATGGGCTGGATCTCTCTGTTCCATTAGTCTAAGCATCTATGATGTTGTTGCTTTTGTCTTTTCCTCAGTACTTCAGCTTTCCTGCTGTGGTGGCGCCATTCAAATGCTCTGTCCTTCCCTTGAGCCAGAACCAGGAATTCATGCCATTCGTGAAGGAACTATGTGAGTAGCTCTAATGCTTGCAGATTTCTGTGTAACCAAGACCGGGGAAGGGCTGTAGCCCAGAGACAGAGCACATGCTGTGGATCCATAAAGTGCAGCCCCAGTATCGCCTGTTGCAAGGATAAAGTCACGGATGAGAGAAAAGACCCTGTGCCTGAGACCCTGGAGAGCTACTCCCAGCCACAGTAGACCGTTCTGGGTTGGATGAACGGTCAGACTTGGTAGAAGGCAGCTTCACATGACTGACTGCTTTGATGAGTTGTGGAGAAAAGGGCCTAAACACAGGGGTTCTGAAACCTAGTGGGCCCCTGATGTGATTGAACTACAGCTTGTGTCGTTCCAGGCCTTCAGCCATTGTGACTGGGGATGATGGGAGCTGTAGTCCAGTCACATCTGGGGACCCAGGTTTGCGAACCCCTGGTTAACACGTTCGTCCCAGTACTGTTTGTCTGCAAAGATGCTGTAGCTCTTTTGACAGAGGAAATCTCATGAGCAGGAGTTGCCAGGGATCTAGAATCCTCGTGGTGGATCTTCCGTGTGACCACAGAGCACTTCATGGTGATGCCTTCCTTTTATGCTGGAGCGCTCCATGGCAGAAACTTTTTTTTACCTGGGAGCCAATTCATGTTTAAGATGCCCTTGTATTTTCTATGTTGGTTTTTAAAAGTATATGCAACGTAGCATAAAATAAAAGCAACAATTGTCAAAATAACTTAATCAAAGTTGGTTAAAGTGGTGGTGAAGAGACAACTAAAACTTATCATCCATCATCACCAAAGCATATTTCTATGCCATTTCATCAAAAAACATTTACAAAGTGATTCTCATAGCAAAAGGAATGAGAAAGTGGCTCCCTGTCTCGCAGTCTAAAAAGATATTTTTTACATGAGAGACACCAGCAAACAGCCACCGGGAGAGATGCTGTTCTGGGTTGAATAAGAACATTTGCTTTCCCACTGTAAAGTATAAGAGTTCAGGTTATACTTTCAGTATAGTATGTTCAGGCCTCATTGCCCAGTTTAGCAGAGGTATTGGCATCTAGGGATGTGCAACTTGATTCAACCTCAGAATGAATCAGCCCAGTCACCACTGGCCAAATCCAAGCTCTAATAGAATCTCCCAAGATTCAGTTGGAATCAGTTTGAGTTTCCCTTATTCATTTCCTCCGATTCTCAGCTTTCATTAAAACAAACAAACAAAAAAAGCTAAGCTCTATCTAGCACTTCTAGCCCTAAACTCTAGAACTGGAGTCATGGAGCAAAATGTGCGGTCACAATTTTTGAAGTGTTGAGGTTCTTTGGTGTGTAATGAATCCTCATAGGGATTCATTGTGAGGAAAAGTTATTTGTTTTGTTTAAAATAAATATTTATACCACACCCCTCCAGTGCACTACTGCTCGGGGCGGCTCACAACAATAAGATAGACACAAGATACAATAAAAGTAATAAAATTAACTAAATTAAACAAAGAAGTTGTCAGATTAAAAACCGCAATCATTATTACACATCAAAGAGTCTAAACACTTCAAAAATAGTGCCCACACATTTTGCTCCATAACTCTTCTTCTACAAGGGCTAGAGATTAGCATTTTAAAAAAATGAAAGCTGAGGATCTGGGATAGGGTTATGGTTAGGGCTGCTTCAAATTCCCCATTATTCCCTATGGTGGAAACATACAAAACCATTAAGAGAGCCAGCGTGGCGTAGTGATTAGAGTGCTGGACTAGGACCGGGGAGACCCGAGTTCAAATCCCCATTCAGGCATGAGACTTGCTGGGTGACTCTGGGCCAGCCACTTCTCTCCCAGCCTACCCTACTTCACAGGGTTGTTGTGAGGAGAAACTCAAGTATGTAGTACACAGCTCTGGGCTCCTTGGAGGAAGAGCGTGATATAAAAAATGTAAAAACAAAACAAAAATCTAAAAAATGCATATAAAATCAAGCAAGTGCTCCACTGCCTTGAAATCTGGTTGGTAGGTGGGGCCCACGGTGCCAATATAACCCCAGTTTGGTACCCCCAGACCTTTAAAAGTGGGTCAAATCTATTGGAATAGAAATCAAATCAAATCCAACTCGAATCAAATCTGATCAGATTTGAGTTTAAATTGAATCTGGCTGATTTGATTTGACTTCAGATCAAATTGCAATAATTGATTCGTGCACATCCCTATTGGCATTGTTTCTTTTGGCATTGGGCAAAGCCTCATGACACTGGAGGATGAGCTGTAGGCTTGTATGTTGCATAATTCATCATTTGTGAGCCACCCCAAACAGCAGTGTACTGGAGGGACGGGATATAAATATTTTAAATAAAATAAAAATCATTCAGCACAAGCTGAACTCTCCCACGTTGCAGTTTTGCTTGTCTGTTTAAAAATAAAAATAATCCATTCGATTCCTGGGATTTGGGGTGGGCTACACAAATGTTCAGCATTCACTAAAGCAAGTTTGTGCTGGGCCTGTATAAGCTAATGCTTCTAGTCCTAGGTTTTTGCAGTCAGAGTGAACTCTGTATACCTCTGCTCCCTCCCTGCCTTTCTTTATACCAGCTGAAGCCCTCACCAGAAATGGAGTCTGTCACAAGGTGGACGACTCGTCTGGATCCATTGGCAGGCGTTACGCCAGAACTGATGAGATTGGTGTGGCTTTTGGGATCACGATTGACTTCGACACAGTCAACAGGACACCTCATACGGCCACCTTACGTGACCGTGACTCAATGCGCCAGATACGAGCTGAGGTAGGGGGCACTCTGGGGGACGGGGGGTGGCTCAAGGCAAACAACTTGATGTTGGGGACTTGGAGAAGCTGTTGTCACATTCTCAGACTATGGTGGGGGTGTGTGTGTAGATGAACAGGGTAACACAGGCAAGGGGCACAAAATCATGCCACAGTGAGTGGAGGAGGGAATTGGAGGTAAGATGAGGAGGTAAGACTACCTCCCCTCAAGTAACCAGGGTTAGATGTTGTTCAGGCGGGAGGAGGTGAACCTACAACTGTTCTTGTTAAGAATAAATATGCCTGAGGGTTCGGAAGACATCTGTATTCCTGACCAGTCTTGGGGGAAGAGCAAAGGATCACTGCTCATTCCCCTGATCTGGAGATTGCAGAAGCAGTGAAAAAAAGGAAGTAGTAGCCAAATAGTGAGGCTGATAGAAAGTTATGCCCAGAGATGTAACTAGGGGTGGAGATGGCTGGAATGAAGATGGATGAACCTCCCCTGTGCTCCACTGTGTGTTTATCTTGTCCTGTGTGCCTTTGAAGAAAGATGGAATCCAGAAGGGCAAGCCTCACTGCAGGGAACATTAAACTTCACCTGTACTATGAAATGGTCTAGTCCAGAGATTCTCAACCTGTGTGTCCCCAGATATTACTGGACTTCAACTCCCATAATCCCCAGCCCCAGTGGCCTTTGGTTGGGAATTATGGGAGTTGAAGTCCAGTTACATCTGGGGACCCACACATTGAGAATCCCTGGTCTAGTCACAAGAGGACTGAATTCTTCTGAGCACATAGATGGATTCTGATATGTGGAGCCCCAGCCAACAAGCTCTGCTCTGAGTGCCCTTTCTGTTCTTGCTTCCAGATCTCTGAGCTTCCTAACATAGTCCGGGACCTTGCCAATGGTAACATAACCTGGACTGTCGTAGAGGCAAAGTATCCACTCTTTGAGGGACAAGAGACTGGCAAAAAGGAGACAATAGAGGAATAAAGCTGACAGCCGGAGAGGAATCCTCCTCAAGAAGTCCACTTTTTACTGTTCATATTAATATGAAAATTATCATGTATTATTCAAAACCACATTGTTCACGCACCCAGGGACTGTTTGGTTATTTTCCCCCCTTCTCAGTTGCTGCCTAATTTTGACCCCCATCTCCAATAACCACAATTAAAGTGAATAAAAATGCCACTGAATTGGCCTTCTTTCACTGTTTTGTCTAGTTTTGAGCTTCTTTTCTGAAAGATCCTTAGGACCTCTACTGTATCAGATAGTCAATCTGATTATTTCAATTTGTACTGTTGTCTGTCGTTTAAACAACCAGGGGTGACAATGTGGCCTTTTTGTCTATTCATCTCTTAACACAGACCTGTGAAAATGGATCCAATTAATTCTCAGTTTACAAATGGAAAACAGAAATAGAGTGACCTGCTCACCTTGGCTTCATTGTTGAGTGATGTGTTAAGCTGGGATGCAAACCCAGGATTCCTTAGTCTGTGATGTTCACAGGACTGCAAATGCACCCATTCTTTCCCAAACTTTACAACACTTTTGAATGAATGTCATGGATTTTACTCAATTTTTGAATTTTTTTGTTCCCATAGCATTCCTTCCTTTACTGTTCTGGGTAGTATTACACAAACACAACAACCCCTCTACTGTAGTTCTCTTCCACTATTTCTGCCCAGAAGGACCAAACTGCTACTTTATATATCACATCTGCGAGATAGGTACATGTCTGGTGTTTGTCCCTTTGTTCAAAACTAAAGCAGGCATTCATTCAGGGCATAAAGACAGCTTAACATCTGCTTCCCGGAGATGGCTGCTGCCCAGTGGTGAGAGCCTATGTTGCTGTTGTGACCCTCTGTGGCCCCTAACATGGGCTGTGGCTGCTGCCCTGTGGGTCAGTCTGTGTGGGATCAGAGCCAGGGGGAGTGAGTCAGCAGTTCCTGAGGACCATCTGCCCAGTCTCGCCATCTTTCTGGGCTTATAAAAGGGCTACTGCCCTGTGGTGGTGAGGTCACCACCGAAGGGGGTTGCCCCTTTGGGGGATGGCGAGGGGCGGGTGGTATTATTTTGGCTTCTGTTGGCTTGAGGTCTTGGGTGTTCCTGATGTGTCTTGGTTTGTTGGGATGGGGAGACGGGCATGTCCACTGACTAGGGTAGCTATTGTGGTGGTGGTGGGGAATAGAAGAAGTAAAGTTGGCAAGTCGGCGTGTTGTTACAGGGGAAGGGAAGTCAGAAATCTATTAGCTGTTTCCCCATTCTGGCTGTCCTGCCCGCTCTTTGACCTTGGGGAGCCGTGCCAACCTCCCACAGACACTCACCTTGCTCCTCTGTAACGCCAGGTCTGTCCAGAATAAGTCGGAAACCATCCAGGATTTCCTTCTGGATGAAGGGGCAGACCTGGTATGTATTAGAGACTTGGTTATGGGGAGGCTGGTGATCCAGTCTAGTCCCAGCTTCTCCCTCCAGGGCACTCTGTTGAGCAGGTGTAGGGATGTGGTCTGGGAGATGGAGCGGCTGTGGTCTATAAGAATATCCTCTTCTTGACCAGGATCCCTGTTGAAGTGTCTGGCCATATTGAATGTGTGTGTCTAAGTTTTAGACAGGTTTTTGGGGACCAGAGATAGACTGGGACTAGTGTTGGTGTACTGATCGCCCACTGCCCATTGGAGTCCCTAACTGAGCTGATGGACTTGGTCTTGGGTTTGGTGTTGGAGTCCCCCAGGCTTGTGGTGCTGGGGGACTTCAGTGTCCACTTTGGGACCAATCTGTCCAGGGCGATTCAGGAATTCATAGCGGCCATGACAACTATGGGCCTTTCCCAAGGGGTCTTGAGACTGACACATGTTGCTGGTCACATGCTTGATCTGGTCTTTCACTCTGATCAGGGTGGTCTGTGGGTGGGGACTCCAGTTATTTCCCCATTGTTATGGATGGACCACCATATGGTTAAGGTTGGACTCAGTCACACCCCACCTTTGCAAGGGTGAGGGGCCCATTAGAATGGTCCACCCAAGAAAGTTATTGGATCCAGTAGGATTCCAAGAAGCCTTGGAGGAATTTAGTGTTGGCTGTGCTGGTGATCCTGTTGATTGATGTCCTGGTGTAGAATTGGAACAGCAAACTCACCAGGGCAGTAGACATGATCGCTACTAAGCGTCCTCTCCAAAATTGGCCCCTTGGTATACAGAACTACAGGGGCTGAAGCAGTGAGGTAGATGACTGGAGTGCAAGTGGAGGAAGACCCGACTCATATCCGACAGATTAAAACACAGAGCAGATTTGAAGCCTTGGGGGCAGCAGTGGAGAAGGCCTGTCCCTGAGTAGCCACCAGATGAGTCAGTGGCAACTGCAGACGAACCTCTCCAGAAGATCTCAACGGGCGGAGTGGTTCATAGCAAAGAAGACGTTCTCTTAAATGCCCAGGGCCCAGAGGTTTATCTGCAGTTGCCACCAGCTCATTGCGTGGCTGCTTGGGGACGGGCCTTCTCCATTGCTGCCCTGAGGCTTTGGAACACGCTTCCTGCTGTGAAATAAGAGCCTCACCATCTCTTACCAGTTAAAGAACGGCAGTCAAGACACATGTGTTCACCCAGGCTTTTAATTAGTTATTATTTTAACTATTTGATTTTTAATAGTTTTAACCTTTTAAATTTTAAATTGTTGTAATGGTTTAACCTTTTTGCTTGTTGTTTTTATTGTTTTGTTGTAAACTGCCCAGAGACTCAAATCAAATCTTTATTGTTATGGTCATTCGACCAGCAAAACACAAAAGCTTTACATAAAAACAAACTTGGTCAAATAAAGTAAAAAACTGTTAAAACATAAAACAGAACCATAACACCTGAGTTCATCCATTACATAAAACTGAAGGCTCCATGCATTATAATCGCCCAGAGACTTGCATTTTGGGTAGTATACAAATATGTTAGTGTAGTTAAATAAAGACTCCAATTGCTTGGATGTTGAGAGCATAGTGTTAGATTTTGAAAATACACGCTTTGAAGTAAAAACCACAAGAAAGCATTTTGCTTGGAACTAAATTTGAGCTTATGATGATGCAGTCCTGTTCTCTGCCTTCATAAGTTGTAAGAACTCAATTTGACTCTCTGTTTCGATCTAGAGATGAAATTTGCATCTTAGAAATAATTCTTTTGGGAATTGACCATGTACTTTGCCATTTTTCCAGAAGAGGGTGCTACAAGTCTGAGAAGATGAAAATAAAAGGGAGATTGATTGAAAGAAGAGGAGAAAAAGGTTATTTGCCTACCCAGGGGGCAATATTGCTTCACAAGATCCAGTTCCATCTCTCCTTGGCAGAACAACAAAAATAGTCCCACAAGCAGTATGTCTACCCTAAATCTACTATTTGCAACAGAACCAAACAAAAAAGCCTTTTTGCTGCATCACACTGATGTTTGAATCTTCTGTTGGTCTCTAGTATAACATAAATGTAAACTTCTACGAAGTTTGATGTTCTCTGACTAGGACTTCATCAGATTCTCATAAATTTGAGGTCAGATGACTGAAAATTTAAAGTTTAAATCCTCTGTGGATTGGTTTCGTGTGTGTGTGTGTGTGTGTACACACATACACCCCTCATAACTAATGCTCAGTTATAGTTATAGTTCACCAGCAACACTGTTTAACAGAAACTCTCTTGCATAGTTCACCAGCACCTCTCTGTTCTGTCTGATTTCTCCATAGTTCACCTGCTGGAACCTGATTCCCTCCCCACCCCCTGCAATGAGCAGGAGTTTTCAGACCCGTTTCAGCGGTCCAGTGAGAAATCACTGGATGTCTGTAATGTGGATCATGGTGACGCTGCAGAGATGAGCTTTGATCCCAAGCAGCTTCAAGGCCGAGAGGAAGGCTGGGGCACGCCACATTCCTCAAGGGGCATAGCAGCCTGATGAGCAAAAATATGGAACTCTCTCTTTGGGGTGTGCAAACTAAAGAGCAAATAACTTCTTTTTTTAAAGCCACAGTTTAAAGCAGGGTGTAGAGAGCTCTGACGGGCACCCATGCTTCTGAAACCCCCTTTCATACAAGCATCCCTCAACCTCTGGAAAAGCCACTGGATTTCCCAAAAGGGGCTCTCAATCTTGAATCCCCAGATATTGCTTGGCTAGGACTCTCCTTATCCCCAGCCACAATGGCCAAAGGGAGTTGCTGCTGTCCCGCTCCCATGGATGATGGGTGCTGGGGAGCCGAGATTGGGAGCCCCTGCCCTAGAATGATACCTGATTCAGCATAAGGAACTGTAGCTGGGAGTGATCAGTAATGCCCCATGCACTCATGGATGGGCTTGAAAGCACATGTGAAGTGCTTTATCTCTCCATCCAGCTGTGATCAGCAAGTATTACTAGGGAGAGAGCACAGAGAGCTATTACAAGAACGCCTTTTATTGCAACAGCAGGTGCAGTGCCAAAACCAGGGGAAGGAAACTTTAAATGCTTAGCAGATGTACTTTGGAAACTCGGGTTTGCCTGTAATCCCTTTTGATTCATATCTTCACTGCAACCTGCTACTTTTCCTGAGGCGGGGAAAAGGACACATTCATATTCATAAGAGGTTCAGGATATATGCGGCTCACAGCTCTCAGCACTGCCCTGATTGCTTCCATATTCATGAGCTGGATGATCAGGTAACATGCTGGTATCTGCGCTAGCCTGCAGATGGTTTCTCCTCTAGGGATGTGTGTGATTGCGTTCTTCAGGCATTACACCCCTCAAGAAAGCAAGAAAGAGTGAAATGAGATCCTTCACGGCCCAGGGACTGCACATGGATGGAAAAGTGGCCCATCGTCAGTGTCTGTAGACTGTAGGCTACAGGCTGTAGACTGATCCACAAGGACACCTGTGGACAAGCCTATTAAGCGATTATCACTTCTGCCAGAGCAAACCACCTTCCAACAGCACCAGGACCTGTTGCACACTACCTCATTCCTCACGTACAAACTGGCTGCTCCTGGTAGAAGAAGGGAACAGGGAAAGTCAGCGTCCTTGATCTGCTAGCTGCTAGAAACCAAGTGCTTTCAGAGAGTGAGACATAGGAACTTATGTAAGTAATCCTGGAGGTATCGCCATATAATCAATTGTAGAAAATCTGGAACCGGCCCCCAAAGTGTACTCAGCTGGGTGATCATCATTTGTAGCACCATTCAGCAGTTGTAAGTTTAATTCATCAAAAGTTTGGGATAGACACAAACCTGCAAAATTCCCTAGTCTGTCCTTAAATTGACGGGCAACATAGGGACATAGGAAGCAGTCTTATACTGAGTCAGACCATTGGTCCATCTAGTTCAATATTGTTTATACAGACTGGCAGTGGCTTCTCCAAGGTTGCAGGCAGGAGTCTCTCTCAGCCCTATCTGGAGATGCTGCCAGGGAGGGTACTTGGGATCTTCTACAAAAAAGCAAGCATGCAGGTGATCTTCCCAGAGCAGACGCATCCCCTAAAGGGAATACCTTATGGTGCTCATACACACAGTCTTCTATTCAAATGCAAACCAGGGTGGACCCTGCTTAGCAAAGGGGACAGTTCATGCTTGCTACCACAAGATCAGCTCTCCTCAGATATTGAGGGCTGTGGTGATGCTAAGAGGGGTGGAAGTGAACTCTCTGTGGGTGGCTGTAGTAGCTTCTGGAAGCACACAGACACTTGGGAGTCCCCAGATGATGCTAAAGGCATTTGGAGGCTTCTAAACACATGGAGGATCATTCATATGAATCTGCCTTATACTGAATCTGATCCATCACCCTTGTAGCTTAGTATTGTCTACCATGACTGACAGCAACTTTCTAAGATTTCAACTTTCTAGACCCCCTACTAACTGAGCAAAGAGGCACCTGAGCAACTGGCCCTATCCATCCCCAGCACAGCGTCCCTCCAGTGGCTGTTTCTGGTGTCTATCTTATATTTGTTTGTTTGTTTTGTTTAAATTGTGAGTCCTTTGGGGACAGGGAGACAATCTATCTATCTAGCTAGCTAGCTAGCTATCTATCTAGCTAGCTAGCTAGCTAGCTAGCTAGCTAAGCCACTTTGGGAACTTTGGTTGAAAAGCGGGATTGATTGATTGATTGCATTTTTCTAATATTGCACCTTTCTAATATTAAAACAAGGAAATTACCGAAGTTTAATAAAATGTTGTCTCAGGTTGTTGGCCTTTTCAGGAGCTGAGGACAAGAGCTCGCTTGCCTGGATGCCTCCTTTCTTTAGATCTTGATGCTAGCGCTTCAGACAGGGGCTCACATAACTGAACTTTCCTCCATACCAGACATTCTCTCTACAAAGAAAGCTGCAAGTCCTTGTGCAGTGAGCAAAGGGTTAACAGAGTCTGGGCTTGGTTGCTAGGATAGATGACATCAGGGTCAGACCACAAACCAAACCCTGTGATTGGCTACAGTTTCATACACATGGGAATCCTTAAAATTAAGAGTTGACTTTTTCCTCTCTTTTTTGGAGGAGGGGTTTCTTTTCTTTTATATAAATATGTGTCATATCCGTAAGGGTCTTTCCTAGCCCTACCTTAAGGGGAATATCTTAAAGCAGTCAAAGCTACATTTGGTCACCCATCCAAATGCAAACCAAGGCAGACCTGTTTAGCAAAGGGGATAATTCATGCTCACTACGGCAAGACTCGCTCTCTACCCCATGCCTCCCCCAGTCCTTGTGGCTGTGGGGTATAGGACAATAATTTAGTCCATTAATCACACCAATTAATATATGAAAGATTGCCGCTCTGCCTAAATCAGAAAGTTTATCACACCCCTTGGGCATACCCTTGGGAACTTGGGGACAGAGGAAGGTGGGTCTTCTTCAGTGAAATCTAAGTAGGTTCCAGACTGGCAAACAAGAAGTATAGAATTGTTCTCCCCTCTTTTTGCCTTCCAAATGCACAATATTAGTTATTCAGAACAGATTAGAATGTTCCCAATGTTTAATCTAATTTTAATCCTGCCTAATGTTCATACTCGGCATCTGCCCAGAAGACACAATGTTTCTGAACATTTTAGTCCTTTTGCATTATCTACAGAATATGATTGATGTTACATAAAGACAACCTTTATTTTCAGACACGACGCTGGGTTTCCATAAGCAAAGGAGAGAAAATAGGGCAGTCAGTTGATCATCAAGTGCTCTCAACTAGATGGGATTAGCACCACTGATCTTCTGGCATTAGAGAGCCAGGTTCTTCACCCTCTGGATGTGATACATATTTATTTATTTGATATCTTACTGCTTATGTCATTCAGAACAACCTGTTGTGCAGTTGATTCACTTTGCAAATTGACTGGGGAATTGGCAAATGAGATTCTCTTGGCTTAGGTTTATTGAACAAGTCATCCGTTGGCTGGGTTTGGATGCTAATTAGCTCTCCGTGGGGGCTTTGATGAGACTGCCTTTTAACCAGTCATGCAATTCTAAGTATTTGTAAGTTTCACGAACTTTGCAAAGGGGAACAAGTTGGAGAGTTGAACTAAAGTTTCATGGAAATCTATCTGGGTGTAGAAAGGGAAGGGTTTCACCAGCAGCGGTCTGTATGAATGGGGCTGGGGCGGTAAACAAGCCACAGATGTGTCTCGTTCCTGCTTTCTTATCCCGAACCTGGCTGCCTTGCTCTCCTGCAGCCATGTTAGACACAGGCATGTGGGATGCTCATTCACCCAATTGCTCAGTCCAGGCAAATGAGCATCTCACACACCTGGGATAAACATGCAGGCAGAGAAGTGAGTTGGAGCAAGGCAACCAGAGCAGGGAGAACAGAGTGGGAACAAACTGCATCTCTGCAGCTCATTTACTCACCCCCCCCCGTCCTGCCCATACAGACCACTACTGTGGTTTCACAACTCACCCTGTTTGTGTTTTTCACCTACTATTCACAGCTGAGGCAGTCTCAGCCAAACAGGGGCCATGCAGGCAGGATGATGACTTCACATTGTCACACGGCCAATCAGAGTTGGCTGCACAGTGTCATAAAGCCACATCAGAGTAAGGGCGGGAAACAGGGCTTCCTGACAATATCTCATATCCTTCATGCTAGCAGACTGACTTGAGTGTGAAACCAGGATAAAAACCTTGCCTAGAAACTGAACCCCTCTTTTCAAGTATTAACAGTTCGCTTAGTGTTAATTAAGCAATGACTAACAATGGACAGAGAATACATTCTTGAACCACGGTCAGGGCACAGATTTAACTATGTGATGATGTCACAAAGCCAAACCGGAATAAGAGTTCTTCCTTCCCTCACACTGAGTGGGTAAGCACTTTTCTTCTGTTCCTGAGCAGACAGAGACCCTGAAAAACTGCTGAAATGAATGGGTGAATTTCATAGGTGTGATTTTTTTTTTAAAAAAGACATGCACCCCAGTTTCAGTTCAGCTTTTGTTCACCCCCAGCTTTTGCAGAGGATCTTGGAACATGTTCTCAGGCACCAAACTGTTTCAGGTGAGATGCATAAATATTGGGCCCTCCTGCCACATTGTTTGAACCCAATGGGCACTTTCCAATGGTTGTGGCACTACAGGGGAAGGCCACAGAAACATAGGAAGCTGCCTTCTACTGAGTCAGACCCTTGGTCCATCTAGCTCTACACAGTCTACACAGACTGGCAGCAGCTTCTTCAAGGTTGCAGGCAGGAGTCTCACCCAGCACTACCTGCTGTGAGAGTGTAATTTGAAATGGCTTCACTCAACATTTATCCCAGAGCTTTACCTGCTGTGTGTAAAAGCCCCAGGGACTGAACCTGGGATCTTCTGCATACAAAGCAGATGCTTTACCACTGAGCTACAACCCCATCCCCAAAATTTTGTCTGGATGTAGACAGCAGGAGAGGTAGGAGAGGAGAGCTGGTTTTGTGGTATCAAGCATGACTTGTCCCCTTAGCTAAGCAGGGTCTGTGCTGGTTGCATATGAATGGGAGACTAGAAGTGTGAGCACTGGAAGTTATTCCCCTCAGGGGATGGAGCTACTCTGGGAAGAGCAGAAGGTTTCAAGTTCCCTCCCTGGCAGCATCTCCAAGATAGGGCTGAGAGAGACTCCTGCCTGCAACCTTGGAGAAGCCGCTGCCAGTCTGTGAAGACAATACTGTGCTAGATGGACCAAGGGTCTGACTCAGTATATGGCAGTTTCTTATGTTCCCAGGGAAGCTCTCTTTTAGGGACATTGTCTCCCATTATTGATCTTCTTGAGAGGAATTCCTTAAAAACTTCCAAGGAGCTCTCCCATTCTGAAAACCACATTTTCAAGAGTATTTCCAAGAATAATTCTGTCTGCCTGCCTGCCTGCCTTCCTTCCTTCCTTCCTTCCTTCCCTGCCTGTTTTAAGAAATTGGTCTCATTGTCAAGATTACCCAACTGTCATGGCTGTCAGCAAAAGAATGTGGGAAACTATAGTTCTGTGAAGCAACTAGGAAATCCTAAGGTTCTTCAGCACCCTCACACAACTACAACTCCCATACTTCTTTGGAGATGCTCACTTAACCAGTTGAAATATATAGCATAAACCCTATTCAGTGCTTATGTTGTACCTTCAGGCAGATGTAAACGAACCTGTAAATCATATGTGTTTGTATGTGAATGGCTGTACCTGCATTCATTTTAAAAGCGAACCTGAGTACAGGCCTCTCAAATGTATGGTGCAGATCAGAAGTGGACTGTCGTACCTGTGTTGAACATGACATGTGACTAGGGCTATAGAGAGGCTCATGGTTATCTTTATGCAGCTTTAAACCATTTCATTCTTGCTAGGATAAAGTTCCAGAATTCCTAAACCAAAAAGCTGAATATTGGAAAATTATTCCGCTAGTTTCGGTCCTTTCCACCTAAAGAAAAAGTCTGCTTTGCTGATGGAGTCTTAGGAACAAACATTTCTGGGACATGAAAAGTGGGTACAGAGACAGAATTAATGAGGCAGGCTTTTGTACGAACTAATGAAGACTTCATGGGACTCAGCTAATATTTAACATTACACAGACTTCCTCAGTTCACATTCCAGAAGTGTAGAGTCCTCATATTAAGCAAAACTTCTTTGGGTATTCTGCCTTAGAAGTAGAGCTTGGCGTCCCAAATGCATATTAGGATTATAATATCAATCTATCCTTCTCTTTTATGAAGGAGTGGTATATGCTATCCCATGTCATCTTGATTTCGCCTTAGAAGTATAGCTGAAAGGCATCATCTCACACTGCACGGGAGGAGGCCATGGCAAACCCCTCCAGGATTCTATCAAAGACAACCACAGGCCTCTGTGGGCGCCAGGAGTCAACACCGACTGGACGGCACACTTTACTTTACCTTCAGCCATGTATTTGGGCTACTGCAGAGGAACTGGAGAGGGATCTACTGCTGCTAACTGAGCAAAGAGGTAGCTTTTAAAGTGGCGGTTCTCTTCTATTTAACAGGGGAGAGCAACTTTTCCAAACCTCCCCCAGCACAGCATTCTGTCTAGTTGCTGGTATCTCTCTTATGCTTCTTTTTAGATTGTGAGCCCTTTGGGGAGATGAATCCATCATCACTTTTTCTTATTGCTTTTTCGATGTAAACTGCTTTGAGGACTTTTATGGAAAAGCAGTATATAAACATTCATAGTAATTGATTGATTGATTAAGTGCCATGAAGTTGCTGTCGACTCTCAGCGACCACATAGATCGATTCTCTCCAGGATGATCTGACTTCAGTCTGGCCTTTAAGGTCTCTCAGTGGTCCATTCATTGCTGTTGTAATTGAGTCCATCCACCTTGCTGCTGGCCGTCCTCTTCTTCTCTTTCCTTCAGCTTTTCCCAGCATTATTCATAGTAATAGTAACAGTAATAATAAAAAATGATCTCCTCCCTCCCTTTCCTCAGTCGTATTTCATCATCCTATCAGAGCTGCCTTTTGTATCAGTGTGAATAACACACAGTTGGCCAATCTGAGGCTGTTGTTGGACTACAACTCCCATTGGACATTAAGGCTGAGGGTGAAGGGAGTTGTAGTCTAGCAACAACCACTGATCCTCAGATTGTCAGAGCTGTGAGCCAGCAATGACCTGGTCTAAATTTCATTTCCACCACAAAACAGATGATGTCTGCTGGTCTTGTGGTAACAAGCATGGGTTGTCCCCTTTGCTAAGCAGGGCCTGCTCTGGTCTGCATTTGAATGGGAGACTACATGTGTGAGCACTGTAAAATATTCCCCTGAAGGGATGGAGCCATAGTTCAGTGGAAGAACACCAGCCTGCCTGCTTACTTGCATGCAGAAGGGTCCCAGTTCCCTCCCTGGCATCTCCAAGATAGGGCTGAGAGAGATTCCTGCCTGCAACCTTGGAGAAGCTGCTGCCAGTCAGTGTAGACAATACTGAGCTGGATGGGCCAATAGACTCAGTATAAGACAGCTTCCTCTGTTCATATTGAGGCTCTTGTTGGTCATGGTGATGACACAGCTGTGGAATGCCGTCACAGGGTGAGACGGGGGAGATTCATATGGCTCCCACACAGCTTACCTTTACAATAGGCCAGTGGAAACTTGGTTATTTCAGAAGACCTTTGAGGAAACATTTGCTGACCGACCTATTCAGTTGGCTGACTGCTTTACTGCTGCTGTTGCTACTGTGTTCTGTCCCTGTCCTCTCCCCTTCAGCCTAGTTTTGGCTTTTATGATGTTGTGGAGATCTTTAAAACATTTGTATGATAAGTTCTATCTCATGATGTTTTAATCACTGCTAGTCAACTTGGGGATCTTCTGAACCGAAAGGAAAGGTTAAAAAAAAAGGTTGAAATCAATAGACAAGGTGGTCTCATATCTGCAATATAGGGATAATACTATTTGATTAATTGATTGATTGGTTGGTTGATTGATTGTTACATTTGTATACTGCCTTTCATTGTTTTAATGTTTTAATCCCAAGGCGGTTCTGTTGCCCAATCATACATTGATTTACTTTATTTTGTTTAATTTAAGTACACATTTATATCCTGCCTTTCCTGAAACAATTCAGACTACGGATGCATATGTAGCTGGTATAAGTCACATATTCCTGCTTATTGGGCAAAGAGGCACCTTTTTGAAAGGGGGCTGTCTTACATTGAGCAGGGGGAGAGCCACATCCCAGCACTGTATAGCATCCCTCCCAGGGACTGTTGCTGGCATCTGCTAAGGGAGCAAAGAGGCACCTTTCCCAGTGGTAATTCAGTGGGTGGTGGGGAGCAACTGGCCCTATCCAACCCATGCAAAACATCCCTGCAGTACCTGTTGCTGCTGTAGATCTTCTGTTTCTTTTTAAATTTGTGAGCCCTTGGGGACAGGAAACCATCTTACTTATTTGTATGTAAACTGCTTTGGGAACTTTTGTTGAAAAGCATTATGAAAATATTATATTATTATGGGTGTCGTTGCTATTTATTACGCTATTTACACACAATCTACCAGATGTTATTGACTGGATTTGGTACTTTAATTATCGGGCCCTTTCCAAAGGTCTAGGATAACTAAAGAAAAATTAAAGATAGCGTCATAGTATTCGTGCTGTCCTGAGTAGTGCGGCCTTCTGTAGCTGATGAGTTGTAATTTTATTGATCCGCAAGGTATTAAGATGGTGTTCAAGTTCTTTTGGTACTGCACCAAGGGCACCAACAGCTATTGGCACCACTACTGTTTTCTTTTAACAGAGCCTCTCAATTTTAATCTGAAGGTCCTTGTATTTAGTTATTTTCTCCAATTGTTTTTCGTCAACTCGTCTGTCCCCTGGGATTGCAACATCAATTATCAGAACTCGATTCTTCTCGATGACTGTCAGGTCTGGCGTATTATGCGCTAAATGCCTATCAGTTTGTATTCTAAAATCCCAAAGGATTTTTGTCTCCTCATTTTCTGTGACCTTCTCAGTCAGATGATTCCACCAATTCTTGCTTGCTGGCAATTTGTAATTTTTGCAAAAGTTCCAGTGGATCATCACAGCAACTTTATTGTGTCTTTCCTTATAATCAGTCTGCGTGATTTTCTTACAACATACAAGGTGCTCAACCATCTCATCTGCTTCTTTGAATAACGGACACTTACTGTCTTTTTATCAATTTTTGCTTTTATAACATTTGTTCAAGGTGATTGTTCCTGGACTGCAAAAATGAGACCTTCCATGTCTTTCTTCAATGTCCCCCTCTTTAACCACTGCCATGTTGTGCTATTGTTGACTTTCGATTGAATGTCATTAAAGAACTGACTGTGCAATGGTTTGTGGTGCCATTTTTCTCGTGATTTATTTTATTGTGCCATTTTTTCTCATGATTTATTATTATTATGCTATTTACACACAGTCTACCAGATGTTAGTGACTGGATGTGATACTTTAATTATCAGGCCCTTTCCAAGGTTCTAGGATAACTAAAGAAAAATTAAAGATAATGTCGTAGTATTCGTGCTGTCCTGAGTAGTGTGGCCTTCTGTAGCTGAAGTGTTGTAATTTATTGATGCCCAAGGTGTCAAGATGGTGTTCAAGTTCTTGATGGTGTTCAAGTTCTAATTATTATTATTTCTTCATCATCATCATCATCATCAGCAGCAGCAGCAGCAGCAGCAACAGCATCTCCCTTGAGTGCCACTTTTTTTCTTTAGACTGCAAGCCCATTTGGAAAAGGGAGTTATCTTTTCATGCTTTTTGCTGTGTAAACAGCAAAAAACACAAAACTTCTTTGTTGAACTTTGTTGAAAAGCGGTATATAAATATTCTACGTAGATAATAAGGATGCCTGAAAAAGTGTGAATCACTTTGAAATGTCTTAGATAAACACTGTATTATTATTATTCCGTTTGAGAATTCCTGCCCACAGAGTTCACTCAAGCAGTATTATGCTCCCAATTTGCACAGCTCTTAAAATTTACCAACTGCTTCACAGCGAATGAAAATAAACAAGAAGTGTTAGAGGTTGTTGATTTTTACCCACAATAGGTAAAACAGCAGAGCACTAAGGAATGAGCACACATTCCAGTTCCAGAGTAGGTAGCAGAGGATGGTTTGGATATTGCAGCTGTTTAGAGAAAAAACACATGGAGATCCTTGTATGACTAAACACTAAATATGTATTGGTTAAATACACTTAGATAGGAAAGACCTATCTCTAATCTAAAGGACTACATAGTGGATAGGTAAGGAGAGAGAGAGATGTTTCCATCTGCTCTCTAGGAGGAAAGGAAGGATTGTGACTCAGCCCAGGAAGTGCTGCAGAGTCAGTTCAGGGGTCATAGAGTAGGGACAGATAGGGAGACCCTGACTCACTGTCTCTACTCCCAATGCCCCTAGTGGTCATTAGGACAGTTGGTGCAAAAGGTCGATGCACTGGAAGTTCATCTCCAACAAGAAGTCAGCTCTCAAAAGCTGATGAATTGAATGGGAGAGACCAAAGAGGGGAAGCAAGATGAGAATGTGGAACAGCCAGTCAGGATTACAAAAGGGGAGAAGTGGTTTTGTTGTTTTTCACAAAATAAAATCAGTTTTCTTGGGGAGGAAAAAGCAGCTGAAAAAGGGGGGCCTTGAGGCAGTGGTTAGAGCCAGGGTTCTCAAGCTTGGGTGCCCAGATGTGGTTGGATTGCAACTCATCTGGCCAATCCGTTGCCAGATGTGGTGATGGGCACTAGTCCTGATGGCTTTACGAGGGCAAAATCATGGAGGGCAAGACCATAGGAAACAAAGGAAGCTGCTTTATACAGAGTCAGGCAATTGGTCCATCTAGTTCAGTATTGTCTACTGCTATTGGTCTACTACTATTGGTCCATCTAGTTCAGTATTTGACGAGCAGCAACCCTCCCTGGTGCTTTCCAGATTAGCCACTCAACAGGGGCAAAATGCTTCCATTCAGGCAAAGCACATTCAAAACATAAATAGCAAAGTGCCCAGCAGGGGGAGCAGTCTCACGAAAACTAAAAACCTGAAGAAACGACAACCTTTTTTACGCTGGACAGACAACGTTTTATCAATAAATCGCAGTGATTCGATCCAAAACAAGGCATCGGAAATGTGAACAGCACCCTGCGTAGGGACTCCGGTGTCACAACACAGGGAGTGTGGAAGCACACTTCTGAGATCTGCCGTGATCCTGTTGCAAGGTCTAATCTGGAAAGTGCCCAGGGTTTAAGACCGGCGGAGGGTTGTTGTGGTTTTCCCTCTCAGCCCTACCTGGAGACACCAGGGATTGAACCTGGGGCCTTCCGCATGCCAAGAAGATGCTCTGCCACTGAGCTACAGCACCCTCCCCATTTCTTGTCTCCAGGCTCAGAGCCACTCTGCCTCTGGAGAGCAGTTGCTAGGAAGCTACAGCCAGCAGAAGCATAGGGAGGCTGGCGGCAGCCCATGTACGTCCACCTCTGTGGCCCCCTGGCCCTGCCCCCCGCATCTGATGTCAGATACAGGGGGCCAGCCCCCCGCATTTGACATCAAACACGGACACGTGGTCTCCTGGCAGGGAGAGCTGTTCTAGCCATGCTGCCAACGCAGCAGGGCCGATTGATCTCCCTCCCAAGGGCCGATCGATCTCTTGCCCCGTTTGGGAGGGAGATCAATCGGCCCCGCTGCATTGGCATTGAGACCAGGAGTGGCTCTCCCTGCCTTTAAGGTCCTTTAAGGCAGAGAGAGTCACTCCAGCCGCGCTGCCGATGAAGTGCAGGCCAGTTTCGGTTCCAAAAGGGGTCGCAGGGCCTCATTTGGGAAAGAGACCGCTCCCTCATGTCTGACGTCAGGGGCTCGTGGCCCCTGATTGGTGGCGGCCCGGGTTCTTTGAACCCATTCACCCAATGGTGGCTCTGCCCCTGACAGCCGGAGAGGGCAACTTGCTTCTGTGTTGCATTTCTGTGCTCCCCAGACGCAACTGATTGGTCACAATGGGTGAGTGTGTGTGAGCTGGACCTTTGGCCTGATCCAGCAGAGCCCTTTGTAACGCTGAGCATGGCTGCTGCAGAAGCCTAGGCAGGAAGCATTTCCATGAGACTTTAAAGAAACATCTCTAAAGAAGCAGCCCTGGTCCCTGCAGCAATCCCCCAGTCCCCTGCTGGGAAGGCTGCAGGGAGGGGACAAAAACAGTCTGCATAGCTAGCTTCTCTAGGACTCAACTCTGGGCAAATTCTTGGGGATAAACTGGGCCCTGCCGCTGCCCTGGGATATGTGGATTTGTTGTGCCAGTACTGCAGCCTGAAGTTGCCTTTTCCAGTTTGCATGATCTTTTCAAAAGATAGTCTTCCTTTCCTTTTCTCCATCCCAAGGTCCCCCTTTCAGGAAGGTGCCCTCTCCAGCCATGGGTTTTCTACACCCAACTGGGACAAATCAGCCCTCAAAGGAGCCCTTATGCCTTAAAAAGAGGCCTATGGATACCATGAGCTTGGGCAAAAGATGGACTCATTGGCATGCCAAGGGGTGACGTGGAAAGAAGTTGTTGTTTTCCTAAAAATCCAGTTCAGAGATGATTAGAATGCATGGCGCATGTTGTGAATAAGCAGTGCCCTGACCCCTCTATTGATATCTGCCTGGAACCTCTTCCCCGAATACTTACAGCCCTATTCAGACATTCTGTTCCACCCCCAAAAGAGAGTACAATGTACACAGATACTGTTCGGTACCCATTCTATAAAACACAGGTAGCGCAGTCCACTTCCTACCTGTATCATCATCATCACCATTTATTTATTTATTTATTTATTTATCAGATTATTTACTAGACCATGTATTTGAGCGGTCTGTACCCAGATTTACTTTTAAAAATGAATACAGGTGCAGTCATTCACACAATCACATGCAGGAGTGTTCAAACATCAGAATGCATGTACAACATAATGGGCCCCTTTCTCACTGTAAGGGACCTGGGCGAGAGGGCGCATGGGGAGGAAGGCTGTCTCTCAGTTGCTGGGTGCACAAGACGCTCTGCACAGAGTTGCTAGGGCGTCATCCCAGCCCCCAGAAATCCCACAATGTGCCGTGCAAGTGCACAGTGCATTGTGGGTATCCCCCAGGGATTTGCAGTCACCCCTCAGTGTCTCCGTGCCAGCCGAAAGCATCCAGCACTGACACATGGAGGCTCTCCACATAAACAAGTGTGGCAAGTCTGCAGGGCTTGTGCAGATAGAGGGGGCTTGACCCACTCTTCCCCCCATGAGCATTCCGCCCTTGCCTGGGTGGCGAGATTGGCTGCCCACACGATTACCGGCACATGATTACCGGCGCCGGTAGGGACGGTGGGGATCAGGGACCGTTTGACCCCTGAAGTCCCAGCATTCCCTATGTGAGTGTGCGGGGCATTCTGTGGGGAGAGACCCCTGATGCCGGGAGGCTTGCCAGTTGGGGGTCTACTTGCGAGTTGCTAACTGGGCTGGGCTCCCGTAGCCCATCCCCCCCCGCGTGAGAATAGCCTCCAACAAGCTCGCTTCCTTAATCTTGTTTAACAGCTGGGCTTCATAGCCAGGTCTGCCACCAAGGTGTTGCTGGGAGCCGCACGCCCCCCCCAGCTGTTCTCACGGGCAGCCAAGGCCAGGCTTAGCTGCCTTAGTCCTGACTTGACTGCTTGTGAGAACAGCCTCGATGTCTGAATAGGGCTGAGGTGAGGCATAGCTGCCCTCTCTCCCCTACCCTCCTTAAAATCCACCTCCACGTGGGCATCTGTTCCCACTGTTCTCCTCCCTCTCTGACCCTCCCTCTCCCTGCTCTGACTCCCAGTTCATTTCTGGGTCCAGTTCAAGCTTCTGGTTTGAACTTTTCAAGCCCTAAATGGCCTGGCTTCAAAATAACTGAAGGGTTGTCTGTGGCCAGCAGAATCTGCCCACCACCGGAGATCAGCTGGAGGAGGGCACGCACCAAATACTGATACCAGCTGAGGCCTCTTTGTGGTGGGACAGGGCCTTCTTGGTAATTGCCTCTGATTGCTCTAATAAAGGACAGGGTAGATTCCTTGGGGAACAGGCCCATCAATGTAGCTATTAGCAAGGGCAGCTAAAAATGGAGCCTCCATGTTAAAAGGTAGTATACCTCTGGTCATCAGATGCTGGAGCTATTAGCATCGTCCCTGCTGCCTCTGAACTCCCCAGAGGCATTTGAGTTCTGCTGTAGATGGAACTTTTGTCTGATACAGCCAGCCAGTTCCTTATATTCTCACAGCTCTTTACTTGATATGAAAATTGTACTTCTGTGGGCAGCATTGTTGTTTCATCTGCTGCAGGATGGATTATGAACGACTCGCCAGTTCAAAGAAGCTTTTCATCTCCCCTAAGATGGGGCAGCGGAGACCTTTCATCAGCCGGAGGGACAACCTCAAAGGACTGGGAAATGGTGCCCAAATCTGACGGATTGAATGACGTGGAAGGGGCACTTGGTCCCTCGCTCTTCACTGCTGTTGGATAACAGTAACCCTTTCCGGTCCCCACATCCTGCCATCTCTGACCTTCGTTCCCAGTTTGCTTTGTATATCCAAACAGGGAGTTATTTGCCCATGGCTTCAGGCTTCGGGGTAAATGTTGAGCAAAGCCACTTCGAAGTACACTCGCGGCATTGAGGGAAGCAGCCCCTCCCCTCTGCTCTCGGGTTAGGGTTCTAGCAAACGGGGGTGGGGAGCTATTAAAGAGCTATATCTGCATTTCTAAAGACAGTATCCCTCTTAACATGCTAATGATTCTACATCAGTGCCTCTCCCTATTTGCTATTTTCAGAAAAAGTAGCTTAAAACCAGCATTTTTAAAACCCGGAAATTACTCAAGATAAGCTAGAAGAATCTGCAAGACAAAGCCCGATTTGTGTGTGGAGTGGGTCCAAAGATCTTGAAAGGACTTCGGGGTAAGTTTGGCTGGTGTGTGAACACACACACACTCTTCTGAAGAAGATTTGAGGTAGAAGCCCTGTCTGTAAAGCCTCCAGGCTTTGCAAACCAGCATACTCTGAGCCCAGAAACCCACATTTGTCAAGCTAGGTAAAGTAAAGTTGTGCCGTCAAGAAGTCGGTGTCGACTGCTGGTGCCCACAGAGCCCCGTGGTTGTCTTTGGTAGAATACAGGAGGGGTTGACCATTGTCTCCTCCTGCGCAGTATGAGATGATGCCTTTCAGCGTCTTCCTGTATTGCTGCTGCCCAATATAGGTGTTTCCCAGAGTCTGGGAAACATACCAGCGGGGATTCAAACCGGCAACCTCTGGCTTGCTAGTCAAGTCATCTCCCCTTTGTGCCATTAGGTGGCTGCTTTTAGACAAAACACAACTCAGGAGGGGCAAGTGTATGGCAGAAGTTGATAAAATGCATTTACTTACTACAAAGGCTCTCAAACATGGGTCCCCAGATGTTGTTGGACAACAACTCCTATCATCCCTGCCATGCTGTGGCTGGAGGCGATGGCAATTGTAGTCTAACAATTTCTGGGTTCCCAACTTTGAGAACCCCTGACTTACTCGCAACTTTTATATGCCTGCCTTCAGTTAAGAAGTCATCAAAGCACTTTGCAATGCAGATTTGAAACTGAGATCAAAACGGTGGAGAATGGGTCAATCAGTAGCTATAATAATGGCGGCTGAAGGGAACCTCCATGTACAAGGAGAAGGATCCCTCTGATTACCAGAAGTTGGGGGGAAGGATTTTGCCTTACAATGCTGCGCTTGTAAGCACAGAGGGAGCTCTCTCAGTGTGCTATCGATCCCCGGAGTGGGCTCAGGCTAGATGATAGAGCTACTTTAGGCATGTTCGAGGGCTGGTGGGATTTTTAAAAACAACTTTTTAATTTCAATACGCTTCAAAGTTAGTGCAGGAAGTCATTACTGTTTCTTAAAAAACCACACAAAAAACCAGAACGTATATCCTGAGCAACAGTTTCTCCCTACGTCTCCAACCGCATCCCCTGCCCTCCCCCGCCCCGTTCTCTGTCTTTTCCATTTTCCCTTGAATATAATTGCCTACAAAATCAAATCCACTTGCTCATTATTCCACAATGGCTTGCTCATTATTCCTTTTGCTTCTTGGTGGCATTCAAGAAGGAAGTGGGGCGGGGGGGGGCTACCATTAAGAAATCTGACGTGTGCCTCGCTGAGACGGAATTTCAATTGTCAGGTGGTTTCTTTTCTGACTGTGAATGCAGCGCCCCATCTCTTCAACAGCGGTAGCTGAGATCTGCTCCTTCTCCCAGACGCCATCCTCAGCAGACACCCACACGCTACCTGGCAAACTGCTCTTGCTTCACTGTCATAAACAGCTGGCCCATCCATCTAGACCAGGGGTTCCCAACCTGTGGCACTCCAGATGTTGTTGTTGTTATTACATTTATATCCCACTCTTCCTCCAAGGAGCCCAGAGCGGTGTACTGCATACTTGAGTTTCTCTTTCACAACAACCCTGTGAAGTAGGTTAGGCTGAGAGAGAAGTGACTGGCCCAGAGTCACCCAGCTAGTTTCATGGCTGAATGGGGATTTGAACTCGGATCTCCCTGGTCCTAGTCCACCACTCTAACCACTACACCACACTGGCTCTCAGAACTAAATGTTCTGAGTGCAACTAAGTGTTGCCGAACTAAAACTCCTAAATTGTGGCTCGGGCTGATGGGAGTTGTAGTTCAGCAACATCTGGAGTTCCACAGGTTGGGAACCCATGATATAAGTGACCTAGGCATTCACCTAGAGTGCCAAATTTAAAGGGGCGCCAGGATTGCTGTGCCAAAGTGAATAACCTTAGACCTCTTGCTGCTGATGTGACCTCAGCAAAGCCCTTGAAGCCCTTGCTCTCTGACGTGCACATGCATGATTGCTCCTTGCTATCACGCCAATGCACCATCATTAAAAATCTAATAATAGAACAAAAATTATAAACCGCCCCAAAGAGAAGTGTGCTGGAGAGGGGAAGGATAGACCTATTTTAAATCAACACAAGGACTCAAATGAACCAAGGTGAGAGAGGGAGCCTCGATGGTGTAAAGGTAAAGTGTGCTGTCGGTTTCGACTCCTGGCAACCACAGAGCCCTGTGGTACAAGGAGGAGGGGTTTACCATTACCATACAGGAGGGGTTTTCCATTGCTTCCTCCCATGCAGTGTGCGGTGATACCTTTCCACATCTTCCTGTTTTGCTCTTTCCCATAGTCTGGGAAACATACCAGCCGGGACACGAACTGGCAACCTCTGGCTTGCTAGTCAAGTCATTTCCCCGCTGTGCCATCTTTACGGATAGAATATCAGGATGGCATGAAGTGATGGGTGACTTCCCCCCTGCTGGCAGAGTTCGCTTTTAATGAGGTGGAGTCATGAATGATAACTGTGCCTAAATGTTACCTTAAACTTCTGAAAAATAAGAAAATGTGTCAGGGGTGAGAGAGGAAGTCAGAAGCTGGAATGCATGTACAGTATCCCATGTAAACTTATTCCTGATTGCTAGGCAACTTTCCTCCTCACTCCAGGAGCTTTGCTACCTGCCCAGGTAAAACACCCTTTGCTTTCTAGGCATGGTGGCCAGAACCTCAGGGGTATACTCGTGAGTCAAATGGGCCGTAACCCAAAATTTGGCTTTAAAAAAGCCAAATCTGGCAACAGAGTTTCTAGGTGATAGGAATCTCCTGCTTTGGCTATTCCAATCAGAGGTGCACCTAGGTAATTTTGGAGCCTGGACTTAATTTTGGAGGCCCCCGCCCTCTGCAAATTAAGCATCATCATGCTCGGCCGGGTGACCACACCACCCAGGACAGACTAAAGAGCATTTGGGGGGCCCCAGGAGCTCTGGAGGCCCTGGACTTCCAGGGGTAAGAGCGCCTCTGAGCTCAACACCCACAGAGCCATGTCAGATCAGCTCAGAAGCTAGGAAATAGAAAATATGCTTTCCAAAAGCTGGAAATTGTCCATAGGGGCATTGCCACAATTGGGCATGCATCATGTGCTAAGTACACAAGCCCTGGGGCCCTAAAGGGCAGCTCTTGCTATCTCCCCTGCCCCCTATAGTTCCCACACCGCAGTGGGAAACCAACCAACCAACCAACCAACCCCAATGAGCAGCTGAAGGAAGAAGACTTTGGCCACTCATCATTCAGCTCATCGCTGAAGCTGCTCAAAGAGGAATCACTGACCTTCCCAGAGATCTTGGCTTCAGTGACTGCCTGAGGAGGCCCGAGACCACCTCTGGACTCCTTTTTACTGAAGAAAGTAGCCTCATTGGAACTCTCATCGGCTTTGCCCCAGGAGGCCTTGAATTATTTCTGGCAAAATTCCCTTAACTACACAAGCACTGAAGGCAGAGATGCTTCTGAAATCCTCCTCATTTTACTTTTTCCTCAGACTTTTAAGTTCTCCTCAGAATCCCCTGGCCTTTTTGCTGGTGTAGAACCATTCTGAAATTCTCCACTGTTCCTTCCCCACCCCACAGATTTCTAAATGTTATACAGAGAGCTCAGCTGGTCATGTTCCATTTGCTGCCACATTCAACGGCACACTCTTGCCCTATTCAGACATTATGTTGTATGAGTGTACAGATGTCTGTACACTTGTACTTGTGTGAATGTCTGTACCTGTGCCAGTTTTAAAAGTGAGCCTAGGTACAGGTGCCTCAAACACATGGTACGGATAAGAAGTGCACTGCTGTATCTGTGTTTAGTGTAATGTGTGAATAACTAGGGCTACATATAGCTGCAGATTTCAGTTCATAACTGTATACTCATTCACACATTATGTTCAACACTTGTACAACAAGTATAAAGTGTACACAGGTACAGTGATTCACATGTTATGTTGAACGCAGGTACGGAAGTATACTTCCTGTCTGTACCATGCATTTGAAGGGCCTGCAGCCAGGTGTACTTTTAACATGAACCCAGGTACAGTTATTCACACAAAGACACGTACGAGTGCACAGATATCTGTACACTCACACAACATAATGTCTGAATGGGGCTTGCATGTGCTCCAGATCTGGTGTTAGTTTGAGAAATTCTCCTAGGAAAACTGAAATTCAGGAGAGCCGGAGAGGAGCAATACAAAACTGGGATGAGGGGCCATTCTCTCCAGCTTTGCAGAAGAGGATGCTGCTCCATTTTAAGGGCTCTTGGGATGGAAGGTTCTCTGGAAAGGAAGAGAGAGAATTAGGGGGTTTTGCAGGTTGGAGAGAGCATTCATTGCAAGTGCAATCCCTCAAGTGCTCTCCAGGTCTCTCTCTCTCTCTCTCTGGAGTGGATTGCCTGTGTAGACAAAATGCCGCGAGGAGGGAAATACAAGCCACTTCCCTGGAGAACAAAGACCGAAAGGCCACCCCAGTGCCTGCAAGGGCTGAAAACTGATTTTCAATGGGTGATAATCATGACGAGAGCAGCTTTGTAAACCAACTACCAATTATATTTCCATTAAAGTCAATGGTAAGATTAAATGGTGACAGCAGCAAACCCTCCACCCCCAGATCCCTGTAAGCAATTTGTTCCCTGCCTCCGGAGTCGTGGTAGATTTGCTCTGGGCTTTTCATCTCTGCGGCAAAGTGCATCACCCTCTACATTGATCCAGCACATTGGTTCTGTGTGCCATTTCACATATTTGGTTTGCACTGCAGCATGGAGTTTGTAGTGCTTAAGAATGGGGAAGCACTGAGTCATTACAGGGGAACCCAGGAAGCTGCCTCCTACTGAGTCAGACCATTGGTCCATCTAGCTCAGTATTGTCTACACAAGCTGGCAGCAGCTTCTCCAAGATTGCTTCTTTCTCAGCCCTGTCTTGGAGATGCCAGGGAAGAACCTGGACCCTTGCTCTTCCCAGAGTGGCCCCATTCCCTAAGGGGTATATGTGCCCATTTTACATAGTTTGTTTGCACTGCAGCATGGATTTTGTGGTGCTTTGGGCTAGGAAAGCACTGAGGCATTACATGCCCATACTTGCCAAGCATGTGCACTTGATCCACTTTGCAGTGGATGGTGGGATTTGTAGTGCTTAAGGAGGAGGAAACGTGGAAATGTGTCATTCAAATACTGCATTTCAGCACGAGATCTACAGTCTTTACAATGAACTGATGAATACTTAAATGGGGAAGGAATGTTACTGAATTCTTCTTTTGTTGAAATTGGTTCTGGGCCCCTCTCACTCCCTGGCATATAAAATTTCATAGGATTCAGAGATGTCTATGGATTCTAGGTATTTGTATGTATGGAAAATGCGTATTTAAAGCCATACTTCGCAATGTATTCTCACACTAGCTTTCTGGGTAGGAAATGGCCAAATCTCGTTTGGACCTCGGGAACGTGGGAAAGTGTGCATTGTCTTTCTCTACAAGGCAACCCTCTGTCTAGTTGAAGCAAGTGGATCTGTTTCCTGGCCCCAGCCCTGAGCAGTATCATGGAACCTGGCCCTGAGGAAGGGGGAGCAGTGGGGCCGGAGGAGGGGCCAGCCCCAGGCTCAGTCCCAGCCCCAACCCCTGTTACCAGGCGGAAGCCTGAGGCTACCAGCTGGGAGACCCTGGAAGTGGAGACCCCAGAACCAGTAGAGAGTGGAGACCCCAGAACCCAGAACCACTGAGCCTGAGACACCCACCCCCCAGTGCAACAGCCTTTCTACACCACATACCTTATGCTCCCCTGTGCCTGCCCAATAGCACCAGAATGGGCAGGAGGGATGTGATGGAGTGGAGGAAAAGTGCATGACTCCAGACCAGAGGACCACCCCTTTACATCTCTGCTTTCTTGGCAGGGAGGTAGAGCCTGGGAGGGGTAGTCTGAACCTGGAGGTATTTAAGACCTGCTTCCACGCTGGCCAGTTTCAGAGCAAGCGGCTCAGTGGGAGCTCTCCAGGGTGCTGCAGAGCCTTGCATCACAGATTCCTGATTTGGGGAACAGGACATCCAACATCATGTTTGCTCTGTCTTCTGTAAGGAGGGGCCCCTATGATCAGGGCTGCACAATGATGGCCCACCATCTGTTTTCAGACTACAACTCCCATCATCCCCAGCCAAAGTAGCCAATGGTCAGGGATAATGGGAATTGTAGTCCAACAACAGCTGGAAGGATGAAGTATTGCAGCCCTGTATGGTGTGAGGCTGACATCCTGGAGGACTCTAGACTGTGAGAATGCCCTGATATTTTCTTAAAGTAAGTGGCTAGCCAGGCATGAACTCAAGTTAAGGGGGTGCTCTGACATACACCCTAGTCAAGTACTTTGTTCTACAGAGGAAGTGTGAGAATTCCTACTGGGATGAGACTCTTTCTGCCTTACTTAGAGTCAATCATTTATGGAGAATAAAGTTGATAGTTTTTTTTTTTAACTTTCAAAGTAAAGTGCTAATGCTTGAAAAAAAAAAGATAAAGAAAGGAAAAGTTAAAAAGTCAGTTACTATTCAACTGATATTCAAATATTCAGTTCAAATAATTAAAGCCAAGCAAACAGAATAATTGCATGTAACAAAAAAGGAGGGGGAAAATAATGATTATGGCACCCACTCAGTGAAATATTGAATGGGAAATTAGAGCAATTATGTATTAGAATCAGTTTTTGAAAACATTCTGTGCAAGGCTAATTATGGGAATTCTTTTGCTGGCCCCGATGACTTTTCATTTGAAATTGCTCCATGCATTGTTTCAGAAATAAATTGGATCAATTTAAAAGGTCCCCTCCCTCTCTGCAAAACAATGTTTTGGATGAACCAAAATGCTGATTTGATGAGAAACCCTGAGAGTGAACAATGGTCATGGAATAATTTCTCATTTTAAAGGAAACAAAACACACAACGAATGCTTCATTGATGGGAGAGAAGACAGCAGTGATATAATATATTACTAGATTGCTGGCTGCTAAAGGAGCATATTCATGAGCATACTAAGCTCTGCAAGCTCCCATTAAGGGTGGGGGCATCTGGGGGTGTTGGCAGGGACCACAAGATATGCCCCAAAACATTAATTTTGGCCTCCTCTTCGAATCCAATGCCATCTCCGAAGCAGCAGCTTTGCAACCACAGAATGCCCAAACAACACTTCTGGAAGGAGGTTCTTCTCTTCTTGCCCATCAACAGAGCACAGCCAATAACACTGGAAGTTGCTGGAGTGGGGTGGGGGTGGGTGGGGAGCAGAGTGAGAAAGAATTGGGAGAAGGGGGTGAGGGAGGGTGGGAGGGAAGGAGCAAGGAAAACTGTTCTGACAAGCAGTGGTGGCACCCGGGGGGGGGGGGAATTGAGGGTGGGCACAGAAGGGGTGAAGTACACTTTTGAGTGGATGGGCTATGCCCCACATATTAGATTTCTCAAACAGAAATGTGTGTGTGCAGGGCGGGGGGAGAGATGGAGGGCAACTATTTTTGCTCAGGGGGTGTTTGCCCCCCTGGCTCCCTATTCTGGAGCTGCTCCTGCTGACAACAACTACAACAATGACGATGATGAAGAAGAAGATTTATATACCACTTTTCAACAAAAGTCCCCAAAGTGGTTTCCAACGATACATAGAAATAAAATGGCTCCCTGTCCCCAAAGGGCTCCCAATCTAAAAAACATAAGATGGACACCAGCAGCATCCACTGGAGGAATGCTGTGCTGGGGCCGGATAGGGCCAGTTGCTCCCCCCCCTGCTCAGTAAAGAGAATCGCCACTTTTAAAATGTGCCTCTCTGCCCAGTTAGTAGGGGGAAGACCCTCCCCACCTGACATCCCTCTTCCCTGCATCCTATCAATGCCTTTTCTGCCCCTTTCTTCCCAATACGAGGTACACGTGATTTCAGATCTAAGAAGCGGCACCTTTCTAAAAAACCCTGACGACTCACATCCAAGTGAGAATGGATGCCAAACACCCTGATCTCCAGGCTGAAAGCTAAACCTTGCAAAATCTTTGGAAGCTCTGTGTGTATACGTGTGTGTGTGTGTGTGTGTGTGTGTTGTTTTTTTACCCAGCTTTTCCCACACTCCCCTGAGTAATGAGGCAATACTGTACCTAACACTTCAGATATAAAAACAGGGGCTCTTATATCCTTGCACCACCCTCATTTTCTCAACAAAGATCACTGCCCAAGCCTCCCCCTGATCACAAACCCATTATTACACAATACTAGAAGCTTTGCTTCACCTGCTCTGTGCTGCATTTATTACTCCACCATTGCTTTTCCTGCACAGTTTAAAAGCAGAGAGAGCTTGCTCTTGCTCTTAAAGATCTCACAATATCTTCTCGGCAATTCAGAAAAAAAACACACCTTTGCAACACCCTCTTCACACATCACACATGCATACAGGTGTCTCTGTAAAGTACCTGCTTTTGTGTGACTGTCTGTACATATATTGGTTTAAAAGTGAACCCAGGGACCCTTCACAACATGTAAGGTAGAGATCTTGTTTACTGCTGAACGTGCATTGAACACACTGTAGGAATGATTGTACAGCTCAAGAGACCCATCGTCTGACTAGGTATAAGGCAGCTTCTTTTTATGTTAGCTACGTTCAAGTAGGGGGTTGACACCCTCAGGGGAGCAGGGTGGGGTGCCCACACACACTGCCCCATGGAGCACGGGGAAAATGAACTCTGCAGGCAATGCAGAATGGGTGAGACAGAGAGGGTCATCTGAGAAGAGCTGGTCTTGTGGTAGCAAGCATGACTTGTCCCCTTAGCTAAGCAGGATCCACCCTGGTTGCAGATGAATGGGAGACTAGAAGTGTGAGCACTGGAAGAGATTCCTCTTGCAGGGCTGCTCAGCTTTGGCCCTCCTGCAGATGTTGGCCTACAACTCCCCTAATCCCTGACTGTTGGCCACTGTGGTTGGGGGTTATGGGAGCTGTAGTCCAAAAACAGCTGGGGGAGCCTAAGTTGAGCAGGCCTGCCTCAAGGGATGGAGCCGCTCTGGGAAGAGCAGAAGGTTCCAAGTTCCCTCCCTGGTGGGATCTCCAAGATAGGGCTGAGAGAGAATCCTGCCTGCAACCTTGGAGACGCTGCTGCCAGTCTGTGTAGACAATCCTGGGCTAGATAGACTAATGATCTGAATCGGTATATGGCAGCTTCCTATGTTCCTATGATGCTTTTCGCCTGGGGCACCATAGGGTCCATAATGGCAGCTGCCATGCTGTGCAGCATCCCCCAGGCATTTGGGGGGCACCATGGGAACTGCTGCCTTCCCCTAACTGCATGCAGTTTCCAAAATTTCCAGTGGTCATATGATTGTACAACTGCATTTGTGCCATTCCCCACATTTGCACATGTGCATGCTTGCACAAGTTGTGTGCATGCTGTGTTAGGCACACACAGCAGTTCCTGCAGTGCCCAAAACGTCCGAGGTGGTGGTGGTGGTGGTTTCACAGTATGTGAGCCTGTATCCACATTTCCACCGTTTACTCTGACCACAGGAACAGGAATTTCTTGCTGCAGAATGCACAGCCTCGCCTTCCGCACGGGTGTGTGTGGGCAGCAAAACGCCCACTTGAAGGCACAAACCTAGGCATGCTTACTTGGAGATCAGTGCCATTGAGCTCAGCGGATCTTACACCCTAGTAAAGGAGGAGAGCTGGCCTTGAGGAGGTGCCCAACTGGCTTGTGCACATCCTTACACCTGGATGCTTGCAAGCAGAAGGTTCCCAGTTCCCTCCCTGGCAGCATCTCCAAGAGAGGGCTAGGAGAGACTCCTGCCTGCAACCTGGGAGAAGTCTGTGTAGGCAATACAATGCTAGATGGACCAAGGGTCTGACTCAGTAGAAGGCGGCTTCCCATGTTTTGGACTAATATTAATACATTTTTTTTCTTTTGTGACAAAAAGCAGACATGAACTGCTGAACTCAGTGTCAGATGAACTGACTCACTGAAGCAAGGAGCTGCAGTGTGATTGCAGTTGAAGGCCGATCGCCCTAATTATAATAGGGAAATGAGTTCTCATAACGAGAGATTACATTTCCCGACTTCCAAAACTTGATTAAAGTAGAATATGGAAACAGGGGACAGGTAGGGGTTGCTTCGTCTTCCCAGTTTAGTTCATTTAATCAGCTGTAGCTTAATTCTAAAAGAGGTGATGACGAACCAGAGAGATACTTTGTGGTGACTACGTTCTGCACTTTAATCTTCTATTGAATATCCTGAGGTTCTGTAAAGCGAGGGTTGTCTTGGGAGTAGACCAGGTGTCCCCAACCTTGGGTCTCCAGATTTTGTTGGACTACAACTCCCATAATTCCCTGCCATGTGGCAGGAGATAATGGGAGTTATAGTCCCATTATAGTATATGGGAACCCAAGGTTGGGAACCTCTGGAGTAGGAGAATGAAATGGCCAGGGCTCAGGGAGTGGGTGGAGCAAACCTAAAGCCAAAGAGGCATATGGTTTTAGTCAGAGGGTAAATCTTTTAGCAAAGAGCAGAAGATGGAGCCAGCTGTAAGCTCAGAGTGGTGAGCAGAGCTGGTCTTGTGGTAGCAAGCATGCATGGTCCCCTTTGCTAAGCAGGGTCTGCCCCAGTTTGCGTTTGGATGGGTGACTTCATGGGAGCACTGTCTGCTGTACCAATACGAATACGATGGATATTTATATACTGCTTTTCAACAAGAGTTCCCAAAGCAGTTTACACACCCATTTATTTACACTTATAAATAAATAAGATGGTCTCTTGTCCCCAAAGGGCTCACAATCTAAAAAAGAAACATAAGATAGACACCAGCAACAGCCACTGGAGGGATGCTATGCTGAGGATGGATAGGGCCAGTTGCTCTCCCTCTGCTCAATAAAGAGAATCACCACTTTAAAAAGGTGCCTCTTTGCTCAGTTAGCAGTTATCTTGCTGTACAATATTTCCGTCTGGGGAGGGTGCCATAGCTCAATAGCAGAGCACCTGCTTGCCTTCAGAAGGTCCCAGGTTCAATCGCTGGCAGCATCTCCAGGCAGGGCTGGCAAAGACTCCTGCCTGAAACCTTGGAGAGATGCTGCCAGTCAGTGTAGACAATACTGAGCTGGATGTGCCAATGGTCTGGTCTGATATAAGGCAGCTTCCTAAGTTCCCATGACCTCTGCTGGATTGGGCCAGAGGTCCATGTCCTTCAAGTCAGATGTCCTGTTTCCCACATTGGACAGCCAGATGACTCTGGAGACCCCACAAGAGGAGAGCTGGCCTTGTGGTAGCAAGCATGACTTGTCCCCTTTGCTAAGCAGGGCCCACCCTGGTTTGTATTTGAATGGGAGACTTGATGTGTGAGCACTGTGAGATAGTCTTCTTAGGGGATGGAGCCACTCTGGGAAGAGAAGAAGGTTCCAAGTTCCCTCCCTGGCAGCATCTCCAAGATAGGACTGAGAGAGACTCCTGCCTTCAACCTTGGAGAAACTGCTACCGGTCTGTGTAGGCAATAGTGAGCTAGATGGACCAAGGGTCTGACTCAATATATGGCAGCTTCCTATGTCCCTAAAAAGGCATGGAAGCCACAGTCTCCTCCTACAGATTCTCTTGCTGGCTTTCAAAAGGGTCCAGCAGGTACCCATGTTGAACATAATGTGTGAAGAGCTTGTATGTGTATTCAGATCTTACATAGATTGCAGACGCACAAAGATCACGTGACTAAGACTCTAAAGCAGGGATTCTCAGTGTTGGGTCCCCAGATGTTATTGGCCTTAACTCCCATAATCCCCAACCAAAGGCCACTGTGCCTGGGGATTATGGGAGTTGAAGTCCAATATCATCTGGGGACCCAATGTTGAAAATCTCTGCTCTAGAGTTCTAGCATAACAGAAGAAGGAAGGGGGGAAAAATCACTTCATCTACACTTTATAAACCTCTATCATGTCCCCCCCAATTATCTTTTCCCTAGACAAACAAAACACCATCTAGCCCCTCTCTGCACCCATCCCCTCAGCATAGCCGTGCACACATGAAGGGATTTCCACCCTGGGAACTCCCCCCCCCGCCTCCCTCTTCCTTGTGTGCAGAGCTGGGCACACCCAGAGCTATGAGGGTATTAGCAGAATCCAGTCATCAGAACCACTTGCGGCCATGCCTAGGACTGGCAATGTGACTGAATGCTGGTGAACGTTTCTGGAATGTAGTTAGTAAGAGCTGCCATGAGTATAATCATCCGTTATTACCTAATTCGGAGTGGGAGACTAATTCCCTAGCAATATTCAGCAAGGTTCTCCAGGGCCCCTTTCTGAGCCTTTATAATGGCTTTCTTGTTATTGATTTACGGCTTCTCATTTGGGGTGCAGAAGTAGAGTCAAAAGCCTCATTACCAAACAGTTAAGCTTCCAAAGAAGGTGCCGTTTCTAGAAGCATCTTCCAATACAATTTAGAAGGGCAACACCTCGTAATTTGCAAACTCTTCGGGTTTATTAATTTAACTGCCCCACCCCCATCGAGTGAAGAGCTTTAAACTGTTATTATAAGTGAGGGTCTGTCGGTCAGCAGCACCCCTCTGGCCGTTCCTGCCTGATGTGCTCATGATAGGAACAGAGGAAGCTGCCATATACTGAGTCAGACCCTTGGTCCATCTAGCTCAGTATTGTCTACACAGACTGGCAGCAGCTTCTCCAAGGTTGCAAGCAGGAATCTTTCCCAGCCCTATCTTGGAGATGCCAGAGAGGGAATTTGGAACTCATATACTCTTCGCAGGGCGGCTCCATCCCCTAAGGGATCTTACAGTGCTCACATGTAGTCTCCCATTCAAATGCAACCAGGGTGGACCCTGCTTAGCTAAGGGGATAATTCATGCTTGCTACCACAAGATTTAGCTCTCCTCTTGTGGGAGAGAGTGTTTAGACAGATGTGTTGGCAAAACCTAGGTTCTAGTCCATGGGTTCTCAACCTTGGGTCTCCAGATGTTGTTGGACTTCAACAACCAAAATCCCCTACCAAAGACCATTGGGGCTGAGGATGATGGGAGCTGAAGTCCAATAACATCTGGGGACCCAAGGTTGAGAACCCATGGACTAGTCTACATGGATTTAGAGGTTATTGGTACATGGATTGCAGTTCCCCATTGTGTCGCTAGGTGGTGTGTTGCTAACGCTGAAATTCCACTCTTTGATGCCCGCAGGAGAAGCTTGGAAGAGTCTCTGGTCGAAAAGGAATGTGGAGCTTCTGTTAGCTCAGGTTTGAGGTCAAACCGGACCGGCCTTGGCCGGTCTGAGTTTGAACCTAACTGGGCCCAGTTCAAACTGAACCGGTTTGGGGGAATCTACTGGTCAAGGGGAATCTGGTGAGGTTGGCAGCTGCATGAGTGGGGGGCAGTGTGGTTGGTTGGGGGCTCCCCCCAACCCCTGCTGGCCTCCCCCAGAGTAGCTCAGGTGGGCTTTCTTTGGCCCAGTTTGGGCCTCTGTGCATGTGTGGGGGGCCATTTTACTGCCATTTGCATTATCATACAATTTGTGTGGTCAGATAAATGGCCTCTGTGCATGTGTGGAGGTAACTAAAATGACCCCTGCACATGTGCAGAGGACTGAACCAGGCCGCCGCTGTCCTAGACTACTCTAGGGGAGGCTGGCAGGGTATGGGGCAGCTGCCACCGCCTCCACCACCACTGCAACAAAGGGGACTGGTAAGTACCTAATGACTCCCCTCCCACCACCTCTAGACTTAGGGGAGCCCCCCTGCCCCTTTACTGGTACAGGGGAATCTTCACTGAATTCCCTTTTACCAGTAGACCCCTGAACTGGTCCGAACGGATTCGGTGGTCGAACCGGACCAGGTCTGGTTGGAACCAAAACTGAGCCATATCGGCTGGGCCGGTTTTATGCAGATCTCTTCGCTCCATCATACTGATAGGTCTTTTGCTCCACACTGGGAGATTGTACAGCATGGAACCCATTCAAATCAATGGGACTTGTGCAAAAGCATGAGAATGCTCTCTGTGCACCTCCCATTCATTTTGATGTGGCTTGTGCCCACTGAATAGCATCCAGCATGCCTGGCAGAGTAGCCTGTTCCAGATCCCTAAGAGGACAGACCTCCCCACCTTCATTATTCTGTAGAGTATCTGTGACACTGGTGTCGCTGAGTGCAGCTTCCACTTTTGATCAGTCTCCTGCTCTGTGAGTTCATTTTATCATCTTAAAATATACAAATGTGTGTTTATAGCCTGGTTTTTCTCGCAGAGATCTTTCCCCTCTGGAGAATCAGCTTCCAGCAGAGATGAAATCTAGACTGGCAGGCAGGAGACAGAGCAGAGGCCTCTTTATTCATTTTGTTCCTGACAGTTTCCAAATATGAATTGTTGATGTGACAAGGGAGCAGGAGAAGCACCCCAAAGCTTAAATATTTGTGGATAATGGATTTCATATTGCACCTGCTATCAGGCTTAAAAGGGTTTCGATTGGAGCCAAAAACTATTACTTGAATCGTCCAGTGTGCAGCAGGAGAAAATAGTGCGAAAGTGTCCTTGAATTGAAGCTCTTGGTCTAATGCTCAGGTGATGTGCATAAAATTATCTCTCCAATGCTGTTGGCAAACTTGGAGTCAGAACAGAGAGGAATTATTGCTGCCTCCCCATGCTCTAGCAGTCAGGAGTTCAAAGTCCTCCATACTCCTTTTGCATTCCTATGCGCTAGGGGTGTGCAGAACCATTTCGATTCGAACCTGGATCAAATAGATCTGGCCCGGTTTGACTGGTTCAGTCTCGGAATGAACTGGAACCCCCCCCCCAAGGGGTGCTGGTCCGAGTTCAAGCCAAACCCTTGTCCTAATGAACTGTGGAACCAGTTCAGTGGTTTGAGGGGGCATGTCTGCAAAGGGGAATCTAGTGAAGAGTCCGCTTTACAAGGAAGGGAGGGAGCCCAGCCTACCTTAAAAAAAATCCTAATGGGGTGGGTGAGAGGGCACCTGTAATCTGAGGGTGGCAGTAGTGGTGCAGCTCCTCCTTTCTAGCCCTGTACCAGCGCTCCAGCATGGCCCAAGTTCTGGCCTCCGCACATGCATGGAGGCCATTTGCATGACGACACTTGGACTGAAATGGGCGGGGAGATCGGTTTGACTTGAACCGGCTTGCAGGCCAGTGGGCCAGTTCACGTTCAGCTCGAACTCGAACCAAACCAAACCAAAAAAATCGGTTTGTGAACACCACCAGAATCGGTTTGTGAACAGCGACACAAGTTTGGGGTGGTATAGAAATATGTTAAATAAATAAATAAAATTAATACCCCTACTATCCATGCACTGTTAAGCATTGGATCTGGACTGTGACTTCCTGAGTGTCATAGAAAACACTTTTGAGAGAGATTTCTAGTCCTCATAGTTTCAGAGTTTGAAAGTCCTGGAGGTGCGGCAGCCCTGATGTTGTGATGCTGGGCCCCAGGCAGCCGAGATGGCGAAGAGTGGAGGCATGAATCCTGGAACCAAGGTCTGAGGGAAATCCATCAGGGAGAGGAGCAAAAGCTACCATATTTACCCAAATCGAAGAAGACTGAATTTGAGATGAGCCCCTTTAAAAAGGAGAGGTTAAATACAGGTTATACCTGCATTTACTTGAAAGGAAAAGGACTCTGAATTTAAGACAACCTGTTGATTTCTCATACTTAAAAACTTGGAAAATGCCTAATCTTGGATTCAGGTAAATACAGTTAAGTATGGCTAGCACAGCCACTTCTTGTTTGTCCCCTAGACAAAACCCAAGCCTGACCCAGAAGCATTCATAGCTCTGCCAGATAGTAAAAGCATAAGGAGAGACTTACTGGATCAGGCCCAAGGCCCATCTAGTCCAGCATCCTGCTTCCCACAGTGGCCCACCAGGTGCACAAGAGATGAAGGCATGCCTCCTCACCTGCTGCTGTTGTTCCCTTGCACCTGGCTGGTATCCTGCCTCTGAACCTGAAGGCAGCCTATAGTCTACTCCTCCATTAATCTGCCTAAGCCCCTTTTAAAGCCATCCAAGCTGGTGGCCATCAACCACATCCCATGGGAGAGAACCCTATAGATTAATTATGCACCCTATGAAAAAGAACTTCCTATGGTCTGTCCTAAATTCCTGGCATAGCATCACCATGGAGCCTGAAACATACATCACAGCCCCGGGAATCTCTTGACTTTTGGCCTTCGGGAGAAGAGAGCAAGGGTTCCCAATTTTGGTTCCTCTGATATTGTTGGACTACAATTCCCATCATCCCCACCCTTTGGCCATTGTAGCTGAGGATGATGAGAGGATGTTGTAGTCCAAGAACAGCTGGGTGCTCTAAGAGGGGAGTCCCTGCAGTAGAGCACAGATCCAGAGATTCCCAGCACCTCCAGACACTCAGAAAGCTGTGCCCTCCACTGTGGATATCCACCCAAAGAAGCCCTATGCAGATAACTGTTGAGCCTGCTGGAGTCATGGGAGAGGCACATGGAAAGCTTGTGCACAGTGGGGACCAAGCTATGCTGAGCCCTCTCTGTGCACGGGCCAGTGGAAAGGCAATAAACAGGATGCCCTGATGTGGCTTGAAAGCCAGCTTCTGTATGTGATGGTGGGAGTGCTTGGCTGGGGCATCGGGGCCACCATGTGCAGGCTTTTCCCCAGGCAACATGTGCACCAATGGTCACAGAGATATGCTCCAAATATTTACATAGAACTTGTGTGTGGTAAAGCCATCCACCCAAGATGGAATCACAGCTTGTAGCCATGCAGGAAGGGACCCAGCCCTGCAAGATCTTTATGGCTGGGGATGATGGGAGTTGGAGTTCGACAACCGATGGAGAGCCAAGGTGGCCTACCCCTGCTCTGGGGAACAGATGTGCATAGAGTAAGTGCAGGATGTCCTCTCCCGCATCATTCCTGCAGCTGAGTCCCATGCTTCGTTGGCTCGTTTCTTCTTCTTTTTTCCGGGCTGTCAGCTTTTGTCAGCAACCACTTCCCCTTGGGCTTCCCTGGAAAGAAGAACGAATCCCAGGAGTCCGGTCTGCAGCAATGGCATTACTTATTACAGTTGGATTTGCCCTATCAAGCATGCCACCCATCCTGCAATGACGGAACCCTCCAGAGCAAGGCAAATGGTAGTCATGGGTCATTATCCTTGGCAGGCTTCTTGTCAAGAAACTCTGTGGTGCATGCCAGGATATGTACATACACTCTATCAGGCACACGTCAGCTCTTCATGTTCACATGAGTCTTATCTTCCAAAGCACCTTTCCCCATTAACTCTTTGGGGAACTTCCTCCGGCACAGCAAAACTCTGGAAGAGGCATGAGAGCTGGTTTCCCCAAGTTGCGTTTGGGATCTACTCACATGGCCTCACCATGGCATATCACCTTCCAAGTCCTTAACTTTCCTCCTTTCATGTTATTGTTCATTACCAGCAGTGTGTTCCATTAACTCTTCCCCATGGTCCACAGTCCTGTTCCAAATCACCTCCGAGGCTCTATGAGCCATGCAGGGGAAATCTCATGATGGGTGCAAGTTTTCCCCTTCATGGTTAATAGGAGTTTCAGGGGACAATTTATGTAGGACAGCAGTTCTCGACCTATGGTCCCCAGATGTTGTTGGATCCCAACTCCCATCATTCCCTACCTTTAGCCTTTGTGACTGGAGATGATGGGAATTGTAGTCCAACGACATCTGGGGACCCCCGGTTGGGAACCCTTGCTGCAGAAAGTTCTCCATTTGGGTCCTGCCACCAGAGTTCCCAATCTGAGACCTCTGATGTCCTCAAGGGTGAGAGAAGAGGGCCACAAGAAGAGACCCGGACTGCAGAGTCTTTCCCCTTCCTCATTCAGTGCCATGACTCTGACAGCTGTATTTCCGTTCTCTCTACAGCCCTCGGCTCAACATGTATGCATTGCCTCCCTGCACTTTATTGTTCTCTTTGGATGCCCCCCCCCTCCGCCGCCACTGGCAAGCAGCCATGAACGATGAGGACTTGCTGTCAATAATATACAGTAATTCTGTATATAATTGGCAGTAATATACAGTAATCAAGGACCTTCAATGTAATGTATTCTCCATATACCACTACGGAAGAAATTGCCCAGAGAGGAGGAGCAGAATGGTGCCAAGGAGAGGCAGGTTGCTTACTCTGTGCCATATACAAACCGAAGTATTTGGATCCAAGAAGGGCAACAATCTACAAAGAATCCAATAATCACAATCTATATATATAGTAATTACTACTACTGCTGCTGCTGCTGCTGTGAAAAGCCACCAAAATTCCACAAATATATATAGTGGCACTTTTAATATGAAACATGTAAAAATCTACTGCTTGAAACCCTAAAATATATAGTGCTAATCACTAAAATTTATACAAATCTATGGTGCGGCCACATTTGGAGTACTGCATACAGTTCTGGTCACCATACCTTAAGCAGGATATTGTAGACCTCGAAAAGGTGCAGAAGAGGGCAACCAGGATGATCTAAGGCCTGGAGCACCTTCCGTATGAGGCAAGGCCACAGCATCAGGGGCTTTTTAGTTTGGAAAAGAGACGACTACAGAGAGACATGATGGAGGTGTATAAAATTATGCATGGAGTAGAGAAAGTGGACAGAGATAAGTGTTTCTCCCTCTCTCACAACACTCGAACCAGGGGTCATCCCATGAAACTGAAGGTCGGGAAATTTAGGACCAACAAGAGGAAACACTTCTTGTGCATGGCACATAATTAATCCATGGAATTCTTTGCTACAGGATGTGGTGATGGTCACTAGCTTGGATGACTTTTAAAGGGGCTTGGGCAAAGTGATGGAGGACAGGTCTAACAAAAAAAAAAAAATAATAATTTCAGTGGGACTGCTTTGAGTAATTTTCCTCATAATGTCAGCCAGTATGCCTCAATACCAGTTGTCTACCTTGATGCACAGAAGCTCGCCAAGGTTTCAGGCAGGAGTCTCTCCCAGCCCTATCTGGAGATGACTGAGCAAGTTCACTTAGAAGTGGCCATACTTCAGATGCCAGTGCTGCTCCACATGATAAGGGTATTCCGTGAGCATGCCCACCTGTCTTCTGCCCCGGCATGATGCAGTACCACTCTTGCAGGGGAGTAACAGCAGGAGGGAGGACATGCCCTCAACTCCTGCCTGTGGCTTCCAGCAGCATCTGGTGGGCTACTGTGCAAAACAGGATGCTGGACTAGATAGGCCTTGGCCCTGATCCAGCAGGGCTGTTCTTATGTTCTTTCCGTGCATGGGGATTAGGGATGTGTACAGAACCAGTTTTGCCGAATCCAATTTTATGCTGGGTCCGGTCTGGTTTGGCCATCAATCTGGGCCAAGCCAGCTTGCAGGTCACCTTGGGGGATATTCTTGTAAAGGGGAATCCATGCTGCTGCCTGTTTGCAAACCCCCTGGGTGTTGCAGTGGAACAGGGCAGTTATGCTCTGATGTCAAACTGCATGCTTACAGATGCATGGCACAGTCTTTTAGACTGTGAGCCCTTTGGGGGCAGGGAATCCCCTTATTTATCATACATAGGCAACAGCAGGTGTCGCACTGTGCAACTGTGTTTGCACAATTTATCGCTGGTGCAGAATGGCCCTATTCCAGCGTGCTGCTAGTGGGGCTTATACACACATGCTCCGGCTGCTCACATTTGGCTGCATGGCATGTTAGTGTGCATTGGCAGCACAGGTCTGGGGTGATGATATGGCAAAACACACACCCATGGGATTATGGAACCCCCATGGGATGGGGGAAAGGATGGACACACGCTTGGAGTGCCAAGTAGCCTTTTGGATGAACAGCCCCTACTGTGGAGCCACAGTATGTGAGTTTCAAATATATGCAGACTAGAGAGTTAGGTGGTTAAGTATTCACCTTTTAAAGGTAAAGTGTGCCGTCAAGGCGATTTCAACTCCTGGCACCCACAGAGCCCTGTGCTTTTTCTTTGGTAGAATACAGGAAGGATTTACCATTGCCTCCTCCCTCACAGTATTATTTATTTATTTGTTTATTTATTTATTTATTTATACATACATACATACATACATACATCTATATCCTGCTCTTCCTCCAAGGAGCCCAGAGCGGTGTACTACATACTTGAGTTTCTCCTCACAACAACCCTGTGAAGTAGGTTAGGCTGAGAGAGAAGTGACTGTCCCAGAGTCCCCCAGCTAGTTTCATGGCTGAATGGGGATTTGAACTCGGGTCTCCCCGGTCCTAGTCCGGCACTCTAACCACTACACCACGCTGGCTCAAGATGATGCCGTTCAGCATCTTCCTATATCGCAGCTGCCCAATAGAGGCCTTTTAGTAGCCATCTATTATTGCTGTGTAGTCTCCCCACAAGCCTATGTAGAGCATTTAGTCTATAGAATAACTCAGAAGCAAGGGGCTTCCATTCTCTTAGCCCATTCAAAGTAAGCAGCTCTGCTCTTTTTCTAAGTCCAGTTTCCCCGGTCTTACCAACAGGATGATGACTGAAGCTTTGTTTGAAGAGTTTTCTTCACGGAGCCACAGACTTTCTCAACTTGTGGAGTATCTGCCAGTATTCATTACCTTCAATAAGGCATTTGCCATGACTCTGATCTCTATACGAGTCACCCCTCTCAGCAAATTCCTCCCTCCAGGACTCGGAGTAATTTCATGCTTGGAAGTAAAATAAAGCCTTTGAAAACTAGTTGGTAATTGAGACTTCGCTTGAGTTGGATTCGGGTTGCAGGATCAGCCCTAGGGTTTTGGAATCCTAGGCAAAGCATAACTTTGGTGCCCCCCAGCTGAAAAGGGCAGAGTCCTGGCTTTAACATGAGCCATGCAGGGTGCTCCTTTCTAGGTCAAATGACCAACTCCAGCAGATGACCAGTGAATGACTACCTGGTACTGGTTTGAGGATAGAGTGGGAGGGAGTTCCCAGTCTATTATGGGGGCAAAACTCCAACCTTTCAGAGATGAAAAGATGCTGCTTTTGATTTGGAAATCCAGCCTGAGACCATCTCTTTTTGGAAATAAATCCCCAAACCATCTCTTTTTTGGAAACGAGGCAGGCAATTCAGATGGCCTTCATTTCCATGAAGCATCCATTTTCAAAAAGAGATGGTCTCAGGCTGGATTTCCAAATGAACACTAGCATCTTTTCATATCTGAAGGGTTAGTTTTGCCCCCATAATATCAATTATTGGGGGCAAGCATAAGCTGGCCTCCTTCTCTTGAATACAGAATGCAGCTTATGAGACTAGCTGTTTATTGGGGGCTGAGGTGCAATGAGCAAAGAAGAGCAAAGTTTGGGGATGCAGAATGTGCCCGCCCTTTGGGGAGCAAGGTGCAGGATTACATCTTACATTCTCACACCACTGTGCAGTACTTCAGAGGTACAATGCAAGAGGGAGAGAAAGAATAATTGGCAGTGCTATATTCTGGCTATGTTTATGCACACGCGCCCCCCTCCAAAACTGGCGCCCTAGGCGATCTCCTAGGTCAGCCTAGTGCATGAACCGGTCCTGACTGACTGACTTCTCAGGAAGGTCATCACACACACACACACACACACACACACACACACACACACACACACACACACGATACAGGGATGTACTGGGACATCTGCCATGAAAGACATCTCCACAGGTGCACTCTCAGCATGACCCCTTTCTAATAGCATGGATCCATAAGGAATCTGTCATTCAAACCAGGTCACTTTGTACAGGCATGCCCTGGCTCTTATGAAATACTGTGAAATGTAATCCTTGTCACTGATGTGTTCACAAGCTCTGGTCCATCTTCTGAAATACTCTGCCTTTGCTGGCAGGTTCAAACCACATGATTGATCTCTGCATCCCTGTCCACACCTCTAGCGTGAAATGTAGGCAACAATTTGATTGCATCTGTGCAGTGCTTGGCACCTGAGGCCCACAGGTACTTTGCTGACATTATTAGTTAATTAGTCTGCCAGCTGTGCTGGTTATGTGCCTTCATTATCATCTCCTAGCGATGGATTAGAATAAACCAACCCTGCTGATTTTTATTAGGCCGATCAGCCAACGATGAGATTCTGTTTGCAAAATATCAGAGTAGCATCATGCAGTATTAGGTGATGGTCCAAACCTGTGCAACTGCACAGGCTGAAGGCACATTGGAGATGTTCGATGCACATTTGAGTTCCACAATTAGCAATGTGCATCTACTCCACAGCTGTCTTTATGGTGGATGAGTTGTTGGTATTTTATTTATTATTTATTTATTCGATTTTTATACCATCCTTCCGAAATGGCTCAGGGCTGTTTACAATTAAAACCACCCTGATTTGTGTATGATTTGTGGCAGTCAGGGGTCATTAAGCAGTGCTTGCAAGGCCTACAAACTTTAAGACACAGCCAAGGCAGCAATCAAGGCCTCAATTGTGCAGGTGTGGCGCCCTCCAAAATGGCCACCATGCAGGAGGGGGAAGGTCCAAATGGGCCGAAGAGCCAGCCGAACAGGCCAGTTTGGGAAGCAAGAAGGCCAGCAGGGAGAGAGAGACCCCCGTGGACCCCACCGCCACCTAGAGCAAGTCTCCCGGAGGGGGTCTGGGGTCGAACTGAACAGGGGGTGGTTTGAACCAAACAGGTTTGATGTCGAACCTATTTGCACATCACTAGATTCTGCTTCTAATTTTTGTCTTGTCAGTACCTAGAAGTACCGACAAAGTCAGTATCTGTGCATTTCAAGTGTGCCAATCCCCCATCCCCCAGTTTTCCTCACATCTGAACAGATGTCATGGAGAAGATTATAAGGTCATTCACACAACCAAAAACACAGGGGGGTGGGGGTGGGCTGGCGGGGGGAGGCAGGAGCCTGCCTGTCTCCCCACATATGATCGGAATTGCTCTTGGGCTCTGCAGTGCCACAGGCCCACATGACTAGCGCACACCCTCCTCCCCCGAGTGAACACACGGCCAGGTGGTGAGGGAGGAGGGTGCATGCACACCCTCCTCCCTCACTTTTAACCCGGGTTTCGAGCTTGGCCTACTCGGCTGAGGAGCACCAGAATTTGGACTGATCCCGGTACTTCTCACCACCAGTTCTACCTGGGTATGGCTGTGCTAGCCTGGGTACAGCTGATCATGAGAAGGACCTCTATGCCTCTTCCACGTTTGCTGATTCTGGAAGCTGCCTCATACCCCCCTAGAGCTCCTTTATGGCTTCAGAGCTGGTTGTAGGAGACTGGGGAGGCTGTGGCAGCTGACTCCCCCTGATCTCCCCATCTGGCTCAAGGCCAGCCTCCTTGCTGCTCTGATGGCTTCTGGGCTCACACCTCTCTGGTCGCTTCTGCCATCAGCCCAGCTCACCCCATTGGGTTTAAAGCACTTCTTCTTTATGCATCGTGTAGTTAAATTATTGAATTTGCTGCCACCGGATGTAGTGATGGCCACCAATCTAGAAAGCTCTAAAAAAGAACACTACAAATGACATGAGCCCCATCGCCCATTGAGATCATCTGGAGAGATCCGTCTGCAGTTGCCACGAGCTCTTTCGGTGGCAACTCAGAGACGGATCTTCTCTGTTGCCACCCTGAGACTGTGGAATGCACTCCCTGCTGAAATAAGAGCCTCCCCATCTCTGACAGCTTTTAAAAGGTCTCTAAAGACACCTTTATTCACCGAAACTTCTTAACTAGAATTGTGGTTTTAAATTATTTTAATGTTTGTTTTAATTTGTTTTATGTTGTTGTAAACTGCCCAGAGACATAAGTTGGGGTGGTGTACAATTTTTTAAAAAATTAATAAAATAAATAGGGATTAGACAGATTCATGGATGGTAGGGCTATCAATGGCTACTAGCTTTGATGTCTGTATATTTCCATGAGGATCAGAGGGAGCGTGCCCTGAAAGAGCTAATGGAAGGGGGCCAATGCCCTCTTTCCCCCATTTGTGGGCTTCCTAGATTCACCTGCCAGGCCACTGTATGAAGCAGGATGCTGGACTAAATTGCCTTCTTCTCCCTCAATCCTGCCGCCTATTAAGATCATCTGAGGAGGTCTGGTTCCTGAAAACATACCTGTTTAGCCAGGCTTTTAGTCTATAGCTTTAGAGTTCTTATTTGTATTTTTACATTGTTTTAATTGTTTTCATGATTTTTAGATTGTGAACCACCCAGTGACCTTTTCACATGGGGTGGTATAGAAATGTAAGAAATAATAATAATAATAATAATATATTATTATTATTATTATTATTATTATTATTATTATTATTATTATTATTACAATTATAACAAGAATTACCACCAACTGAAGCAGTTGCTCAGGCGCAGATGGAGGAGGTGTTGGAAATAGAGGATACCACCATTGCTGAACTGTTTCAGAATCAAAACCAGGCAACCTCCCCTTTGCCTTCACCTCAAAAACCCAAATGCCGTTTAACAGAAAAGCAACAAGAACTAAAGCAAAAAATAACTGAGCACATGAACCAAACAACCACCAGGGTTCGACTTCCCGCTCTAAAAACAGTTGCCAAAAAACAACTTGCTCAGGCATTAAAAGATGTCAATGCTGCACTTGCAGAAATAACAACCAATAATTTGCAAGAAACAAACCAACTAATGTACAGTGCAGCAACAATAACAACACAAGATCTCAGATATAAGATCAGTAGACCTGTAAAAAAAGAAAGCAGTACATCACCTAAATGGAAGATCTGATAGAAAATAAAATCTCCAGGCTTAGATCAGATGCTAGTAAATTGAAAGATATGAAAGACAAGAAGCTGAAGAATGAAAACACCAAACAGTATCTGATCCAAAAATACCACCTAGATTCAAGGAAAATTAGAGAAGTCCTGGAAATAATAAAGCAGCAAATAACAGCAGTGTCAAAGAAGATTAGCAGATATGAAGCCAGAACTACACAACACAGGCAGAATCTCCAATTCCGGTCGAATCAGAGACGTTTCTACCAAAGCATAGAAGGAGAAACTGCAAGAAACGTAGAAACACCAAATAAAGAAGAAACAGTGCAATTCTGGCGGAAATTATGGGACAATCCAATAGATTATAATAAAAAAGCAGGCTGGATGAAAGAGGTCGAAAAATGTAACCAACAAATGCAAGATCTAATAATAACACCAGAATTAATAAGTGAAAGAGCAAAGAAAATTAAAAATTGGACTGCACCAGGCGACGATGAACTGCATGGCTTCTGGCTTAAACACCTAACAAGCCTTCATAAACAACTATCAAAACAGTTCAATCACATTATGAAAGGCGGTGATATTGAACAATGGCTAACAACTGGGAAAACTCATCTCATTATGAAAGACCCAGCAAAAGGTGCAGTTCCAAGTAATTATAAACCGATAACCTGCCTGCCAACCATGTTCAAATTATTAACTGGAATAATAGCAGATGAAGTGATGCAACACTTATTAACTAACAAACAGCTTCCAGTTGAACAGAAAGGAAATTGCCCGAACACCAGAGGCACCAAAGACCAGCTGCTGATTGACAAAATGATTTTAGAAAACTGCAAGAGAAGAAAAACAAATCTAAGTGTTGCATGGATTGACTACAAGAAAGTCTTCAATTCATTGCCTCACACATGGATACTAAAATGTTTAGAAACAACTGGTGTCAGCAAAAACATTCAGATATTTATTTAAAAAGCAATGAGCATGTGGAGTACACAGTTAACAATCAATGGTGAGACACTTGGACAGGTTAGCATTAGAAGAGGCATTTTCCAAGTGGGACTCACTATCCCCTCTGTTGTTTGTAATCGCCATGACCCCACTTTCACAAATACTAAACTAAACAGGCCTCAGATACCAAACATCTAAAACATCCAGTCAAATCAACCATCTGCTGTACATGGACGATCTGAAGGTGTATGGAAAGTCCCAGTCAGAAATCGAATCACTGCTAAACACTGTCCGTATATTCAGTAGCGATATAGCAATGGAGTTTGGACTAGACAAGTGTGCTGCATTAATAATGAACACAGGGAAAATAACAAAAACAGAAGGAATAGAACTGCCCAATGGAAGCAACATCAAGAACCTGGAAGAGAAAGAACCTTACAAATACTTGGGCATTCTCCAGGCTGATAACATCGCACACACTGAAGTTAAAAGAAAAATAGGAAGTGAATACATCAGGAGAGTCAGAAAAATCCTCAAGTCCAAACTCAATGGCGGGAACATCATACAAGCCATAAACACCTGGGCTATACCTGTTATTAGATACACTGCATGAATAATAGACTGGACCCAGGCAGAGCTAGAGACGCTAGATCGTAAGACCAGGAAAATCATGACCATCAATCATGCTCTGCACCCCCGCAGTGATGTAGATAGGCTATACCTCCCTCGCAGCTCAGGTAGAAGAGGAATGCTGCAAGTCCATCAAACAGTAGAGGAGGAGAAAAGAGGCCTTGAAGAATATATAAGGGACAGTGAAGAAGATGCACTTAAAATGGTCAAGAACGAGAAACTATTCAACACCAATGAAACAAAACAGGCCTACAAGAAAGAACAAGTCAAGAAGCGAGCAGAAAAATGGAGAAATAAGCCCCTGCATGGTCAATATTTACACAATATAAGTGGAAAATCAGACATCACCAAGACCTGGCAATGGCTTAAGAATGGCAACTTGAAGAAAGAAACAGAGGGTTTAATACTGGCTGCACAAGAACAGGCACTAAGAACAAATGCAATAAGAGCAAAAGTAGAAAAATCCACAACAAACAGCAAGTGCCGGCTTTGTAAAGAAGCAGATGAAACAGTGGACCACCTGATCAGCTGTTGTAAGAAGATCGCACAGACTGACTACAAATAAAGGCATGACAAGGTAGCAGGGATGATACACTGGAACATTTGCAAAAAATACAAGCTACCTGTAGCCAAGAATTGGTGGGACCATCAAATTGAAAAAGTTGAAGAAAATGAAGATGTAAAAATATTATGGGACTTCCGACTACAAACAGACAAACATCTGCCACACAATACACCAGATATAACTGTAGTCGAGAAGAAAGAAAAACAAGTCAAAATAATCGACATAGCAATACCAGGGGATAGCAGAATAGAAGAAAAAGAAATAGAAAAAATCACCAAATACAAAGATCTACAAATGGAAATTGAAAGGCTGTGGCAGAAGAAGACCAAAATAATCCCAGTGGTAATTGGCGCCCAGGGTACAGTTCCAAAAGACCTTGAAGAGCACCTCAACACCATAGGGGCCACAGAAATTACCATCAGCCAATTACAAAAAGCAGCTTTACTGGGAACAGCCTGTATTCTGCGACAATATCTATAACCATTGACAATAAAATTCTGGCATCCCAGGTCCTTGGGAAGAACTCGATGTCTGGATAAAACAAACCAGTCAATAACACCTGTCTGACTGTGTAAACAAGAAACAACAACAACAACAACAATAGTTATTAACTGTTTCTCGGTAGTTTTGCTGTCACTATGCCCACTTTTTAACAGAGTTTAATCCCCCCCTGGTGTGGGCAAAATTCCAGGGAACCTCCCTTCTTTTACCAATGGAAAACAAAAAAACAAATACCCCTCCACATGCAGCTTCCACATGGTGGGAGAACTTGGTAGGTTGCTGAACAATTAACATCGAGGCATGTTTGCACCAGAGTAAAAACCCCTTTTCCTGAGTTAAAAATCCACTCAGAGGCAGGTGGAATCCAAAGAACAAAAAGAGGAAAAAAAACTTTATTCAAAATACTACAGACTGCTTCAATCTGAGGCTTTCTCGGCTTTTAGTTACAGGTAACAGAAACACTCAACACTTGCAAGAATACTTTTAAAGAGCACCCCAGCTGGTATTTGGAGTGGCACACTTTGTGGCACCCAGTTGCAAAGATAATTCAAAAAAGCACCCCTAGTTGCAAGGAACCTTTAAAAGAACCTTTACAGGATACAGAGACTTCTACAAAGCCCTGGTTGGATAAAAATGGCTCAAGCTCAGTTCCTCTTTGTTACATTACAGATAAAACTCAACAAACCAGTTGTAAGGATTTGTAAAAGCACAAAATCAAAAGAAATCTAACGCAGGCTACCTAACACACAGTTCCCTGGCTAAACCTTTCCCCGAAGCCAAAGCCCTTGGCTTCCTTTTCCCTTGAACTCACCCCAAACTCCAGGAGATCATTCAAGTTTCCTGCAATCCTGTCTCTCAAGGATCTGCAGATGCCCTTCATTGAGAGAAGTCTCCAGGCTGGCTGTTGGCCATGAGGCAGCCAGACTTCATGGCTGGTGCTCCCGAAGCCTGTTCCCCATCGTCTCTCATCGCCCTCCTGGCTCCATCTGAGAACAAAGACCCCCTTCACTTCCTGCTGCCAGACCCTCCAAGTCCCGGTCAACATGTACTGAGTGGCTGATCCCTAGAGGTCATTGCCTGACTGACAGGACAGGGTTCCCTTCTGGTTCACTCTTTAGGGTAAGGGAGGACCGATTGCTACAGAGGCTGTGGTGAAATGACTTCTTGCAGACATTTTCAGCTTGAGCCTCCCTTTTCTCATTTCCCCCCATTCCTTGCAAAACTACTCCTTGCCCATTAATTTACATTGCCCTCACTTGCTTTCATTTTCATTTGCTTTCCCTATTCAGCCAGGGCGTTATCACATAGCCATATTTAATGAGCTATATTGCAATGTCATCCCATTTACTGTCTGTGATCCTTGCTTGGGTGGAATCCCCCATATGACTAATCATTTTTCCTTCGTAATAGTAATTACATTACATATCCAAGTCTGCTTTGCTACACAGTGCCATGATGTTATCCCATTTGCTACGTAATCTCTGATTGGCTGGGAACACCCACATGACTAATCTAGGAAGCAAAAAGAAGAAGCATCCAGTGGGAAAGTGATGCTGAATCTGCAGCATCCTAGCATGTTGAAGCACCTAGCACCTAAACAGGACTGAAAAAGCCTGAATGGAAAGCACATCAAACTTTGTGTTAGAGACAAAAAAAATCCACCTAAGGAGCTATTTTTTATCTGAAAATCAAAGCTGGAGGCTATTTAGAGCAGCCCTGATTTCTGATAAATTCTGATTAGCCACTGCAAAATCAAACACTAAATGATAATTGCATTTCTAATCTTGGAGAAACTCACAATAGCTCTTCCAGACTCTTTGCTTTCTGATGAAATGCTAGAGCCTTGACTTCTCATAATTTCCTCTCCTCCTTTATTTGGGAGGTAAAATCATTAACACACATGACAGTGCTTCTCTCCATAATTCAAGGTGGGCTGATCTGGGGTAAGTGTATAATTAAGCTGTCATTGCTGTGGGTGGACAAGTGCCACCACACATTGACTGGATAACTTCAGAATGCATGAGTAAGAATCCCAAAACACAATCCTCCATAAATCCTGGTGGGGGCAGAAGTGACTATGATTTCATTACCAAGGAGATGTGCTCAACACCATTTGTCAGAAGGCAGCTTTTATGGTTTCTATTGGAGAGCGGAGGTGTCTTTCCAGTCTTCAGTTTTGTTACCTAGGTTGAGTGAAAAGTCAAGGGCTGCAATCATTGCCGCAGCCTCAGCAAAGACTGCATTTCCCAGGAGCACCCACATCTTTTCCAGGACTCAAGGGGAAGATTTTTTAAAAGTTATATATTAAGTCATAAGTTCAAAGTACTAGTTGATAGATTTTCTCCTTAAAGTCATATTACTTTCCCCTGGAATCCCAGGAATAGTGTAGGTGCTCCTGGGAGCTGTAGTCTTTTCTGAGGCTACAGTTTCAGAAAATACTGTATTTCCCAGGAGTTCTTGTGTAAAAAGTCTGAGGTTCAATTCCTGGCATTTCCAGGTAAGGCTGAGGAAGAAAGACACTTGACTGAAACTCCAGAGAGTTGCTGCCAGGCAGTAGACAATATTGAGCTTGATGACCTAATGTTCTGACTCAGTAGAAGAAAGCTTCCAAATGTACTACTGTGGCCTCAAAACAAAACTGACCCTGTTAACAGTGGAATCTAGAATCACTTGGATAAATGGGGAAGTATAAAAGACTATACAGCTAGGCCATGAAAAGAGAAGTTCCCTTTCACTGATCTTAGTAATCATGCATTTCTTAAGCATTTGTCTTGCTTAAACTATTAGTAAAATACTCTTAGAAATCAGAGGGGTGGGGGAAAGAAATTGGGCCTTTTCAGACAACAATAAACTGTGAGGTGTTCAAAACTTCAGTGCAAGTCCCAAGTGCCATCTTACTTGCCATAAACTGGCTATTGCAAGCTCCTGTGCTGCTTCCTAGTGTGATCTTCCCCTCTGTACACATGCCGAGTAGGGACCTTGTGTGCTTTTCACAGCGCCACCTACTGGTCAACTCTTGCATTCTGAGAAGAACCCACCCTTTCCTTAGTAATAATAAAAAGGGTGGGTTCTTTTCAGAATGCGAGAGGAGCTGGCAAGCAGGTGGAACTGCGAAAATAACATGAGATCCCTGCTCAGCATGTGTACAGAGGGTAAGATCTTGCTAGGAATTCTTACGACAGCTTGCAGCAGCCTGTGTATAGAGAGTAAGATGGCACTTGAAGCTTGTGCAGGAGCTTTGAACATCCCAGAATTCATCGCCATCTGGAAAGGCCTCTAGACTCTTTAGGTCTCAATTTTCCAGCTTTTCTGGTTGTCATTTTCCATCTTTTCAAATACTCTTTTAATCAAATTTCCAGGTGCAAGAGCCACAGAATCACCTTGTCTTCCAGTCTAACACACCAACATTTGATTTCATCCATCCAATGCAGTCCCCAAAATGCTGCACACAGCGGAGTCAGTGGGTTCATCTTTTGTACCATCCTTCCTGGGGGCCTGCAGGGCACAGAATGGAACCAGTTTGGATTGCTAGCAGCTGTGAAGCTTATTAACATATTATCAATCTCTTTGGAGTAAGAAAAAAAATGCTTCCCAGCCTTTAAGGTCACTTTAGAAGAGTTAGTAGGCAGTTATGCTAATTGAGGCATTTTCTTTGGCACAATGCTAATTAACAGGTGGAGAAACTTGAGTTGTAAACATATGTAGAAAGCAACAAGATGGTCAATTTTTTAAAGAAGACAACAACATATTTTGTAGCAGCCCTGCATCAATCAAAGCTGCAGCTTCACACTCATGACAAACGGTGCTAAAACCCCTGCCTCAACTTATGGATCTCATAAATTTGCTTTTTATTAACCTTAGTGTCATCATATTGGATATCACTGTGGTATCTGTAAGCCCATGTTCACAGCAGGACTACAAAAGTTAATGTTTAATCAGGGATTCCCAACCAGTGGGACTCCAGATATTGTGGAACTGCAAGTCACATCACCCACAGTGACAATTTATGGTGGCTGTGGATGATGGGAGTTGTAGTTCAGCAACATCTGGAAGGCCACTGGTTGGGAATCCCTGGCTTAGGTGATAGATGGCTAAACGGGTCAAAGCTTTTTAAGTGGACTGCGGTTTTAAATTGTTTTAAGGTTCTTATTTTTAATCTGTTTTATGTTGCCGTAAACCACCCAGACATGGAAGCTTGGGGCAGTCTACAAATCTGAAAAACAAAGAAACTAACACGTGGGCCATAGCTCAGGAGTGCAGCCCCCTGCTTTGTATGGAGAAGCTCCCTGCTTTGATTCTTGGTGTCTCCAGTTAAAGGATCTTGGAGCTGGGAAAAAGACTCTCTAGTCTCTAGGAAGCTGCTGCCAGTTAGAGTGGACCTGGGGGTCTCAGCATCAAACAGGAAGTGACAAAGAGATCCAGGCCGAAGAAGCTCTGGAAGCAAGTGGCGAAGGAAGGCTGGACTGTGGACGGGATTGCGAAACAGGATGGAGATGTCTGCAGACAACAAGCCGCATTGTCTGGCAGCATAACAATTGGTGGCCAGAAGAACTATCATCAGTATCAGCAATGGCCGAGGCATTTGTTTATTTCAGAGATTTATAGTCCACTTTTAAGTTTAACAAAAGCCCAAAGCGGTATGCAACAAACAAAAGAACGCCACATGTTCTTTTATTTGCAGCCCATGTAAATAACAGAATCATCGAACCTTAGGGCTGGAAGGAATCTCGGGGGGGGGGGGGGCTCCTAGTCCCACTCCCCGCTCAGTGCAGGAACTTGCGACAACATCCCTGACAGATGGCTGTCCTCACTCAGCTGGGGAGACCTCCCACTCCTGCACAAGGCAGACTGTTTCACTGTTGAACTTAGGGTTGCCATTTTCAAGCTTCTCAAATCCGGGTGGCCTAATTTGAGTAATATGCAAATTATGCGGCAACTAATTTGCATTGTATTTATTTATTTATTTGACAGATTGGTATACTTTCCCCTCCTTCTCTGCCCTCCCATGTGATCGGATCCAGAGTAAAATCCAGGCAATCTGGATTTAGCAGCCGGGTGGAGGAGCCAAAATCCTGGGCCTACCCTAAATTCCGGGGGACATGGCAACCCTAGTTGAACTCCTCTTCCAGCAAGGAGCTTCTTGCTAATGTCTGGCCGAAATCTGTTCCCTTTCCATCAGTCCTGCCCTCAGGAACCACAGAGAGCAAGTCCGTTCCTCCTTCGATGTGACAGCCCTTTAGATATTTGAAGAGGGCAATCATACCTTCCCTTCGTCTCTCTTCTGCAGCAGTTTCCAAACCCCTTACCATCTGAACATGTTTCCGTTAAATCCTGAGTCATGGTTTAGTCTAGGGGCTCTTAACCTTGGATCCCCAGAAGCTGTTGGACTACAACTCCCATCATCCCCTGCCACAATGGCTAGGGAAAGCTGCTCAGTTTTTGGACGGCACATTGATTTGAACAAAGGTGGTAAACTGTCACAATATCGCACTGAGATGCACTCTGATGATGCATCATCTATTTGCAACTTGCTTCTTTGTCTACTTGTTTTCATGGCAGTTGTTCAGTGCTAGGTTTTATCTGTTTGCAGTGATAAGTCCTGTAATAACCTGATGGGTTTGATGATAAATTTTCAATTGACTGAGTAGAAATGGGGGCCACCACCAAAAAGGCCTTTCCCTTGGTTGTGTGGGGTGTGCCAGGAAAATATAGCGGATGGTCAATACAACATACAGGGGAAATGTAAGGGGGAAACTGACATTTTTGACAGCAAGGGGAGACACAAGGCTCCCACCTCCTTAGACAGTTGTAGGCAGCATTTGAAAATGGGGCTGTCCACATATTTTGGAAAAAACTGATGAATCTGTCCCTTCTTCTTTCAGGCCATGATGGAGTCCCATCTCCTTCCACATCAAGGAGGGCAGTACTGAAATCTGCCTCCCCCCATGTTTCCCAGACTATGGGAAACATCTATATTGGGCAGCAGCGATACAGGAAGATGCTGAAAAGCATCACCTTACGTTGTGCGGGAGATGGTAATGGTCAACTCCTCCCGTATTCTGTCAAAGACAACCACAGGGCTCTGTGGTCGCCAGGAGTTGACACCGACTCGATGGCACAACTTTACCTTTACCTTTATCTACCAATGTGCTGATATTTTTGGCTTTTCAACGGGGTGTGAGTGTGTTCCAAGCGGGGAGAAAAACCTCAGGGGAACCTGAAAAAACATGAAAAGAATTTCTTTGCAACTCACCCTTGGGAAGCAGAGGACTTACCTGAAATGCAGAGCAAAGGTGGCAATAATTTTCTTGAATAATGCATTAAGCACTGGCTATCTTTCCCTTTAAGCCACATCTCCTTGGCTTCAGAATGTTTGCAATAAAAAAATTGGCAGCCTTTTAAGCCATGATCTTACAAATGCCATGTATGCCCAGCTCTGTGCTAACGGACTTAGCATAATGCTTGCTCCATAAGCGCTTTAATACCTTCTCGCAATCTCGCCCAAATTCCCCAAGATGTTTCCCGTATTCAGCCGGCCGTTCAGCTCGCCTGTTCTGAAATATCTCCTCTGGAATCTGGCTGTCAAAAAGCTACAGCATCTGTTCTCCGTAGTTATTATGACTTGTTGACAGAAGATTTGTTCTGTTTGTTTAATTCTGAAAAATATCGCTTAGCCTCTGGTTGACTTTTAAATGAATGCAAAAGCACACCCATAGACAAAAAGGGGGCTTCAATGGAGTTACTGGGCACAAAGGGAAAGTTTGTATTTTTGCAGGATTATAAAACAGGAAATGCTTCCTCTAATTTGTTCATCGTGAGGATTTCTAAAGTCCTTTTACACGGGAGTGCTTTAAAACATGGCTTGGGCCCAGGGCATTTAAGAGAGTGCTTTTTTTTGTCATGAACCCTTTCCCCTATTAAAATCTTCTGGAGATTTCTGGTTATGGTTGCCACCGGTTTGTTTGGTGGTGACTTGGGACTGGGCCTTCTCTGTGGCTGCCCCGGGGCTTTGGAATACATTCCCGGTTGAAATAAAAGCATCTCTTTCTCTGTTTGCTTTTAGGAAGACCCTCAAGACACACCTTTCTCAGGCTTTTAACTGAAATTAATTTTAAATTGTTAAATTTGTTTTTATCTTATGAGATTGTTTTTACTGTATTTTGTGAAATTTTAACTGTTTAAACTCTGTTTTATATTGTGTTTTAAATTTTGTACACTGCCTAGAGGAAAAAATACAATAGTATAAAAATATAATAGACAGATAGACAGATAGATAGATAGATAGATAGATAGATAGATAGATAGATAGATAGATAGATAGATAGAATGCTGTAAAGCAGGTTTCCTCAAACTTGGATCCCCAGATGTTTTTGGATGACAGCTCCCATCATTCCCAGCCACAATGCATGATGGGAGTTGTAGTCTAACATCTGGGGGTCAAGTTTGAGAACCTCTGCTGTAAAGAGCTGAACCTTGCAGAATTCTATGAGTGTCAACAAACAGGCAGATCAGATGGTCTGGTGCACATGATATATTTGGACTTGCAAAATCCTTCAATAAAAGTTGAAAATTAAAATTATCCACGGTTCCTGAGTAACTTGGCAGTCATGGGATAAGATGACAGGTTATGTGGATTGGTAATGGGGCAGAGAAGCAGAGCTTGGGAGTTAATTGAGAATTCTCGCAATGTAGTGAGCCGGTCTGTTCTGCACTAGCAGCTAGTCCTAATAAGCCAGGGGGATGCCAAAGAAGCCAGAGGTGCTTCCTAGCAGCTGCTTGGGTTGCAGGCTGGCCATTCACCAGGTAGAGTGGCACAAACTGCCGAGAGAGCTAAATGGACCAATGGTCTGACTCTGTATAAGGCAGCTTCCTGTGTCCCTATGAGTCTTTCAAAAGCAAATGCAGCTGAGAGATCCATCATGCAGCCTTTTCTCTCCCAGCCCCCAGCCCAGGATGATGTGGGCCTGATGCCAGTCTCCAGAGGAGGGCAGAGCACTTTGAAACTGTGGCTTCCTCACCTCCACATTCAAATGCCGTGTACTTCCAAGGATCAGGCATCAAGCAGGTGGCCACATTCATGCCTTCCTTGTGTCCTTCCTGGAGGCATTTGACTAAATCAGATGGAACTGGGGTCTGATTCAGCCATGTGTTGTGATGCAATGTTGCAGGGTGGGCCATGGGGAGTCACTGAAGCCTGAGCAGGCTTCAAAGCAGGGCTGCCCAATCTTGGCCCTCCAGCTGACGACTGGCCACTGCGGCTGGGGCTGATGGGAGCTGTAGTCCAACAGCAGCTGAAGGACTGTGGTAGGAGCACAGGAAGCTGCCTTCTACTAAGTCAGACCATTTGATCATCTAGCTCAGGATTGTCTACCCAGACTGGCAGCAGCTTCTCCAAGACTGCAGGCTGGAGTTCCTCTCAGCCCTCTCTGGGGATGCCAGGGATGGAATTTGAACTTTCCGCATGCAAGCATGCAGACGCTCTTCCCAGAGTGGCCCCATCCTCTGAGGGGAGTATCTTACAGTGCTCACACATGTAGCCTCCCATTCAAATGCAAACCAGGTCAGGCCCTGCTTAGCAAAGGGGACAATGCATGCTTGCTACAACAAGACCAGCCCTCCTCCCAAGTTGTGCAGCCCATCTTCAAAATATTACTGGAGACCTTTAGACATGTGATTGGAGCTAGTATGCTAATCAGCCCTCGTGACTCAGGACCATAGCGGAGTGGGAGGAGGAGTTTAATTTATCTGAACTGCCCATCCTGTGACTATTGGTTTTAGTGAGTTAAAAGAAGAAGCTCCCATTGAGCCAGACTGGGCCTTCTGGAGGCTGCTATTTGTGATTAAAAAATAATAATTGAACATAGAAGCACTATGTTGCCTGCCACTCACAATGGCCCAATTCAGATGTAATGCAGAAGGGCGCATCCAATGGATCCACGGCTCCACACCCTCAACCCCATGCCACTCTTCTGTCAGCTTTTGGATGACCGGGAGAGTGGCCTCTCTACAGTCAGCAAGAGACAGCAGAGAGGCGGGAGAGCTGGATATGCGGGCATCCTTCTTGACAGAAGGACAGCCCGCACAGCCAATCAGGGAGGGAGAGAGGGAGGAGCTTCTTCCCTCAACTCTAGTTCCATGGGGCCAAAACTGTGGTGCCAGTGTTTGGATGTAACGCTGGCACTGAAGAACCAGAGTTAAGGGCGGTGAAACTCCACTCTGACTGAAACTCCACTCTGACAGCTCTCTCTGTCATCAGAGTGGAGTTCCGCGAGGGAAACCACAGGTCACCTTTAGCCCTGAACTCTGAATTTGGATGTGTGGCTTTGGGAACTGGAAGTGAAGGGACTTCCGGGTTCCTATTTCGTCTGAATTTGGCCAGAGTGTACTTTGACCCTGAGTCGGTTTCTCAACACGCCTGTTCTAAACCTGCCATCCAACTGGATTGCATTGGTTCTTTCCAGAAGATCATAAAAATGCATTGCATTTCTGAACAGGCAAATATTCAGTGCATTAAAACAGAGCTGGCCAAGCAGAGGCTCTCCAGCAGTTGGACTACAGCTCCCATCATCCCCAGCTGCAATGATGGGGAGACAATAACAATTGCTGGAGAGCCTCAGGTTGGCCACCCCTGCATCAAAGCGAAGGTGATGAGTTGCCATTGAGTTCTCCACATCTCAAGTCTCTAGGCTGACAATGAGGGGTCCAAACTGATGGAGCTGGATTTGGACCAAGGGCGTCCAGTGGCAGGGGGCACCATCTCATCTGGAAGAAAGAAAAATGCACTCTTTTTCTCTATGCAAGAAACCCAAATGCTGCAAGCACAATACACAAACAGGAGCAATTTCTACCGATTTGCATGTTTCCCCCTCCCTTTCAGGATTTTCAGATTTTTGCAGCTGCCACAGAGAAATGGCCACAAAGGAGAGGAACGGCAAAAGGGAGGAGGAAGGCAAAGTGATGGGGTGGGCAGCAAGGATGTGGGGCTGGGATGACAGCGACTGACAGGTCTCGGCCAAACTTCATCCAAGGGGGAAGTAATGGAAAAAATGATCTATATTTGAGAATTACAAAGGAAAGTAGCTTTTACTCTGGAAAAGCCAGGTAAAGGGGGGAGCCATTTAATGGCACTTGAAAGCATGCTCTGTATTAACTTGGCAGTGTGGGTAGTCCTTTGGAAAAGCAACCAGTTTGAGAGGGCTTTTATCCCCCTGAGTACTGCAAGCCCTAATGAGCATGTAGTTGATATAAACTACTTAAGGGCCTGCCATTATAATGAATGTGTGGAGGGAGAGCAAAGCAAGGTCTTTGTGGGCGCATGCATGCACACAAGCACACCCAACAGTTAGAGCAGAGGTTCCCAACCTTGGGTCCCCAGATGCTGTTGGACTACAACTCCCATCATCCCCCCACCAAAATGGTGGGGGGTGATGGGAGTTGTAGTCTGACACACCTAAGTCAGATTCAGTTTGCAACTCCTTTCATGTTTACGAGGGAGGCAGGTATACAACAATGGGGCTGGTGGCTGAATCAGGTCCATATCAAACTGGCCCAGATTGGGTCTGATTTGGCCTGAACTGGAAACCAAGTGGCCCAAACCAAACCAAGTGGCCCAAAATTAGATTTAGACCTAATTTGGTCTCCAGAGCTTTGCACGCCTCGAGTTTGGTCACGCTGAAGTGGGATAGAGACACAAACTTGCTGCTTGTAGAATTGAAGGGAAAGAGTTGTGGTATGCAAGGACAAGGCTGTGGAGTCGAATCGGGAATATTAATGGTTTCCTGAAATAGATATTATGTCCAGAGAGGCAAGTGCAGACTGCTTTTCCATGCTCTTGCTGCTGGCTGTCTTTTTAGCTCCACCTCTACTCCAGGACTGGAAAACAAGTAACTAAACCCCATTCAAAAGCTGGCCTGGATCAAGGAATGGATTGACCAAAACCACCACACTGCTCAGGACAGAAATGTGGAAACACACTCTTCATATATGTGTACTGGCTTTATTGGGAGAGCTGGTCCTATGGTAGCGAGCATGAATTGTCCCCTTTGCTAAACAGGGTCTGCCTTTGTTTGCATTTGGATAGGTGTCTACATGTAAGTGCTGTCTGCTAGGAGATATTCTCCTTAGGGGATGGGGCCATCACTCAGTGTTAGAGTATCTGCTTATATGCTGAAGGTCCCAGGTTAAATCCCTTGCAGCACTTCCAGGTAGGGCTGAGAAAGAGTCTTGCCTCAAACCTTGGAGAGCCACAGCCAGTCAGAGTAGACAAGATGGACCATTGGTCTGACTTGGTGTAAGGCAGCTTCCGATGTTCCTATGATTTCACACAATCTGTTGCTTAAAATAGTGTGATAGGAGGACACTGGTATTCACATCTGGTTACCAGTTTCAGTTATCTCTGCCTTTGGGGTGTTGGCTTAGCACGATCCTTTAATACACTTTCTTGTTTGCAGAGATAGTACAAGAGTTTACAAAAAATGGGTGTACTACTGTGTAGCATTATCCACACGGTGGAACATAATGTTCACACAGTTGTGCAAGCGCAGAAATGCCACAGAGTTGTGTGACTGTGAGGCCATTACATATACATTTGCATTTGTGCAAAAAATGGTATTTTCACTATCTTTGCACTTATGAAATGGCTCTTGTAGAACTGCGTGAACCCTACGTCCCACTGTGTGTGTATCATTGCACAGTATATCCTCTGTTAACTGCAAATAGGGTTACCCAGTTCTTGGGATGGAGAGTCTGGTGTGCATACCTAGGCTTCATGTTCGGATACGGTGCCAGACAAAGCATATCTCCAAATAACCAGAAATGAAGGAGCAGAAGCAAAGAGAAACAAAATATGATCATGTCCAAGATCCTAGTGCCAGGGGAAGAGAAATTGCACTCTAGGAATAAAAGCAGCCCCACCCACTGAATGAAAATCAGGAGGACCAGAAGACTGATGGTGATGAAAGATGGCAGGAGAAGGGGCAGCGGCCGTGGCCAGAGATAAATGGAGGCAGGCAGAAGAAACAACGAGAGCCTGTTAGGTGGCATCAGCAGTAAAAGGAGGCTAAGGGCATTTGACATTTGAAGTGGGGATGCGGGGAGAATGCCAAGGGATGTGGCCACGTGGAGATCATGATCCAGATGAAGTAAAAGTGGCTCTGAGGAAGGGTGAGTCAGTATTTGGTATGAGGGAATAATATGATGTTGAACTCTGCATTTGATTCTTTGCCACAAATCCTGATAATTGATGGGAAACTCATTTTCTAGATGGTGTGTGTAAATGGAGAATGAAGTGCACAAATGTTTGCCGACACCCCAGACACTATGCAGGTCCCCAGTTGCTTGAATTTTTGAAACTGTATTTTTGAATTGTATCTGGGTCAGGTACTGTAAATCAGGTAAATCCTCAATGACCTACTTACCCAGATAAAATTCAAAAATGCATGAAACATTCCCTGTGCTTGATTGTTTTATAGATTAGGTGGTATGTAGGTTGCGTCATGTCCTACCACCCAGCCCACTTTGGTATCCCTAGGACCTACCCATGGGGAGCAATGGGATGAATCGAGTTCCCCATTGTTCCCTATGGGCTAAACAAGCAGAGTGCACACGTTTGGCAACTCTGCCTTGAAGAACAAAACTGCAAAGCAGAAGCACACACAGAACATCACATTTCGCTGAACACACTGTAGGAGAGTGCACGGGCCAAAAATTGCGGTTCGGTTTGAATTTGAACTGAATTCAAGCTGAAGCATGTGCTGCCAACCAGCCGGTGTGGTCTGTTTGACCAAACCAGTTCAGCAGCTAATACTTGTAAAGGGGAATCCAGTGATCCTTGTAAAGAGAAACCCTGGTGCAGCCCGTAGCTAAAGCATACTCACTCCTCCCTCCTTTACCAAGCCACCTGCTCAGTCAGATAAGCCTCTGCCTCAGAACGAACACAGGAAGCTGCCATATACTGAATGAGAACATTGGTCCATCTAGCTCAGTATTTCACAGACTGGCAGCGGCTTCTCCAAGGTTGCAGGCAGGAATCTCTCTCAACCCTATCTTGGAAATGCTGCCAGGGAGGGAACTGGGAACCTTCTGCTCTTCCCAAAGTGGTGGCTCCATCTCCTGAGGGGAATCTCTTCCAGTGCTCACACTTCTAGTCTCCCATTCATATGCAACCAGGGTGGACCCTGCGTAGCTAAGGGGACAAGTCATGCTTGCTACCACAAGACCAGCTCTCCTCACTGTGTGGGAGCCAGGCAGCCAGGCAGGCAGGCCGGCCCACACCAGCACCACCACTCTGCCCTCAATGCTGCTGCTGTCTCTCTCTGATGGTCCTCTCCACTAAAAGCAATAGCTCTCTCTGCCTCCAAGTAACCCTTTATATACATTTTGAAATCCCCTCCTTTGGTCTCCCTGCTCCCTCCCCCCAGCCAATGGGGGCATAGTTGCCCATACCAACACTTGATGTGAAATACGACAAGCCAACCAAGAAGCAAGGAGATGAGATCTCAAGCCAATTGGAAGCCAGGAAACCAACCAGCAACTGAAAAACAAGGAGACAAAATGGTGCCCACTAAGTGAATCATTAATGGCAATTCGATTCACGGATGAATCAGTCTTTTATTTAAGAGGTGATTCGATTTGTGTAGAAATCCGCAAATCACCCTCGATTTGCTGTGAATTGATTCACTAGCGAATTGAATTGCACACCCCTAGTTGCATCCAAAGATGGTTTTTCATGACTCAGTCCCACTGAAATTCATGGGACTTCAGTTAGCCACGACTAACTTGCTCCATTGATTTAAATGTGTGTAGCCATGAGTAACTTTCTTTAGGTACATATTGTGAACATATGGTTACACGTGTACCCCACTTACCCAAACAATGAGAATTCCAGGAGTATAGCACTTCTTAGATTCCAACTCCTTCTGAAGGAGAGATCTCTGGAGGCTTCTGTACATCAGATTGAAGGCAAAGGTAAAGTGTGCTGTCAAGTCAGTTTCAATTCCTAGCATCCACAGAAACCTGTGGTTGCCTTTGGTAGCATACGGAAGGGGTTGACCATTGCCTCCTCCCACGCAGTGTGAGATGATGCCTTTCAGCACCTTCCTATATCGCTGCTGCCTGATATAGGTGTTTCCCATAGTCTGGGAAACATACCAGCAGGGATTCAAACCGGCAACCTTCTGCTTGTTAGTCAAGCATATACCCGCTGTGCTGACTACCAGAGATAAAACCCTGCGCCATAAGGGACTTCTCATCTTCTCCATCTTAGTCTGTTTCTCTCTGTCTTACACAGAAGCTGCTTGAAATGATGATAGATTGCACAGTAGGTAAGACGGTGACTACTAAAACACCTTTTTCACAGGTACAGCTGCTAAGCCCGGCCTCCTTCATCCTGCACATATGCATTTGATTTTTCTTACCCAAATGCAAGACTTGGCATTTGGCTCTGTTGAACTTCATCTTTTTGGTTTTGGCCCAGTATCTGAGCCTATCCCTATTGGATTGAATATCAGTTCTGTCCTTAAAGGCATTTGTTATCCCCAGCTAGCTTCATGTTATGTGAATCTGAATCCCCCCTTTACTCCCTCTGCCAAGTCATCTGTAAGTACACGGAAGGAGCAGAGGAACTGCTTGTCAAATTCAGAATTGATCAAATGGAGAAGAGAAGGCTATGGGGAGATATGCTCGCTGTCTTCTCTGAAGGTGAACCTTCTCTGAAGCTGTATTCTTCTCGCAAGGAAGAAGGAGCAGACTTCTTTGAACAGACTTCTTTGAAACCCCTTGGTCTAGTATGTAAGGACCAAAGCATATGCGTTCCACCAAGAACTGGCCTGGATGCCGTCTGTTTTTAGCATCTTGGCGTTTCTTCCTTGAGCAGTTCCCCAGCTTTGATAATCCGCCAAGCATCCCCAGAATCATTGCACACGACTCCTACTCAGTGTGTAATGCCAGGATTGCAACGTCTCTTTATAGCTCTCCTGGGGGACTCTCTGAGATCTTGCTTTTCATGATGCAGCTGGCAACAATTTTGTGACTTACATAAATGTGCCTTATTCAATCTGTCCCCCAGCAGGTGGGGGTGGATTAAAGGCGTCAAGACGTTTTTCATGATGAATGACAGCTATTGCGCTGTATTGGAATTCTTGTTATAAACTGCTCAAAATAAACACAAATGCAGCCCTTTCCTGGATGATGAGGGCTGCCTGCTGGCATCTTGGAAGAGACTCCACCCCACTTTCTTGCTTGGAAGACCCTTCAACATCTCTTTTGTCCCAACCCCTTAGGCCGGTGTGGGGGTGGTGGTTCTCAAACCTGGGTCCCCAGAAGTTTTGGGGTACAATTCCCACCCACCCCCTCAAGGCCAAATGCCTGATGGTACTTTGAAGCAGTGTACAAAGTGGGTACATGCGAACCTCTGCTAACTGGGCAAAGAGGCACCTTTCAAAGTAGTGATTCTCTTTTTATTTAGCAGGGGGAGAGCAACTGACCCTATCCAGCCCCAGCATAGCAGCCCTCCAGTGGCTGTTGCTGGTATCTGCCTTATGTTTCTTTTTAGATTGTGAGCCCTTTCGGGGGGCAGGGGACCATCTTATTCTTGCCTTTCTTTCTGTGTAAACGACTTTGAAACTTTTAAATTAAAAGCCAGTATAGAAATAATTATGTCTGTATGTATGCACGCAGGCACTGACTGCAGGTGGGTGCTCAAGGCTCCACCCCCCGCCCAATTGTTCTCCTTAGCCTTGTCCTGCATGGAATGGGGAAGAGAGGGCAGCCTTTGTGGAACAAAGGAAAACAGGAAGCTGCCGTATACTGAGTCAGACCATTGGTCTATCTAACTCAGTATTGTCTTCACAGACTGGCAGTGGCTTCTCCCAGGCTGCAGGCAGGAATCTCTCTCAGCCCTATCTTGGAGGTCCTGCCAGGGAGGGAACTTGGAACCGAGATGCTCTTCCCAGAACGGCTCCATCCCCCAAGGGGAATATCTTACAGTGCTCACATGCAGTGGAACATGTGCTCACATGGCTGGGGCTGATGGGAGTTGTAGTCCAACAATTTCTGGGGGCCCAGGTTTGAGAACCTTCTCCTAAAGGGATCCACCCTACCTCCCTTCAACCTTATCACTAGCTTTTCGCAACTACTATTACACATGGCCAATGCAACAGCAAGGCAATGGACCATGCTCTGATTGACTCCCATTCTGAACATCAGAGCTAAGGTCCACCCAACCCAGCATCCTGCTTCTGACAGTATCTCCCAGATGCCTCCAGGAAGCAGGATCGTCAGGTAGTAGCCCTCTCCCATTGTGGTCTCCCCACAACTTTTATGCTGAACTTGAAGATTGCACGCAGTCATCATGGCTAACAGGCACTGACATAGACACTCTCCTTCATGAGTTTGTCTAATCCCCTGGTCAGGCCACCTAGGGGAATGTCCAGGGGAATGTCCATGAGCACACGGAAGCATATTCTATCAAATAACTTTGAGCTGCATGACATCCTTTGTTCTCTCTGTCCTGAAAGTACTGCTCCACCAGTTCCACTGCATGACCCCAAGTGCTAGCATGTATTGAAGAGGGAGGAAACATCTCTCCATCCATCTCTTGATGGCATCTTGATTGGCACAAGATCCTTTGTAAAGTTTCTGCCCCGGGGCCAGCAGAGGGGTCTTAGCTCAGTGGCAGAGCCAAAGATGCCAGGTTCAATCCAGTCATTTCCTGTTAGGGCTGGGAAAACTTCTGCCTGGTTCACTAGACCAGTGTTTCTCAACCACCGGTCCGTGGACCGGTGTTGGTCCGTAAGGAGTTGAGTGCCGGTCCATGCTGGTTCATGAGGAATTAATCCCCCCACCAAACAATTTCAAGCCAATGGGGGCCACCGCTGCTGGGAGCTCTCCGGAGCTCATTTCTAGGCGGGCAGCCCTCAATGCTGGGATAATGTTCATTTCAAGGAAGCTAAATGAGTGTTATCCCACCAGCGAGAGCTGCCTGCCTAGAAATGAGTTCTGGAGAGCAACCAGTGGTGGTGCCCCCACCCGGGTTGAAGTTGTTTGGGGGGATGCCTGGGGGTGAGGGCGAGGGTGGGGTGACCCCTTTACTAACTGCTGGTCCTGGAAACCTCACACAAAGGATGGACCGGTCTATGACTCCAAAAACATTGAGAAACATTGCACTAGAAAGCTGCTGCTAGTCAGAGTAGGCAGTATTGAGCTAGATGGACCAATGGTCTGACTTAGTATATGGTGTTGAGGATGGAGACGAGTCATAGCTCAGTGGAAGAGCATCTGCTTTGCATGCCAAAGGTTCTGGCACGCCAAAGGTCCTGACAGCATCTCCAGGTAGGGCCAGGAAAGGCTCCTCTCTGAAACTGTAGAGAGCTGCTGCCAGTCAGAGTAGGCAATAGTGGGCTGGATGGACCAATGGTCGGGCTCAGTAGGTCAGCTTCCAATATTCCTCTGAAATGTTCAGTTATAGGAACACAAGAACATAGGACTCTGCCTCTGTTAGACCGAGTCAGACCATTGGTCCAGCTAGCTCAGTATCATCTACAGCAGGGTTTCTCAACGTGTGGGTCCCCGGATGTTATTGAATTTCAGCTCCCATAATCCCCAGGCCCAGTGGCCTTTAGCTGGGAATTATGGGAGTTGAAGTCCAATTATATCTGGGGACCCAATGTTGAGAATCCCTGATCTACAGTGACTGACCGTGGCTCTCCAAGGTTTCAGGGAGGAGTCTTCCCCAACCCTACCTGGACCTGGGACATTCTGCATGCAAGCAGATGCTCTACCACTGAGTTATGGGCCCATCTGCTAAGGGGAATATCTTACACTGCTCACACACATCCAAATGCAAACCAAGGCAGACCCTGCTTAGCAAAGGGGGCAATGCATACTTGCTGCCACAAGACCAGCTCTCTTCCCTAACAGCTTGAATGCCTCAGTCTCAGTATTTGAATCTGGGAGAGAAATGGAGCCCTCCAGGCAGGGCAGACCTGTGAGGCAGAATGGAAGCCTTTCAGGCCAACCAACGGAGAGGCCGGTCCTGTTGCCATCCATCCTGAGTAGAGGCAGAACCTTGCAGTTCCTTCCTGTGCATTTTCTGGATTCCTAGGCAAACGGATTGCTGGAGCAGTTGTTGTTTTCTCTGGATAGGCACGCGATGAAGCCGCTCTTAGCGCATCAAAAGCAGACAGCTGGAGTGGGAGGGAGTTGTGTGATGGGGGTCAGGAGTGAGGAGAGGCGAGATCTGCAAATTTGGTGGCAGAGCTGTCGAATGAACCTCTGCTGTGCAGCCCAACTAAGCCATGAAAGGGCAGCTTTAATCCATCAAACTTTTGGCACTTAATTTGAAAAGAAAAACTGACCACTTTGCTGGGAATGCCCCCCCCCTTTTTAACATTTTTAAATTTCCAAGTAGTTATGAAACGGGAACCTGGCAAAACAACAACATTTCAAACATAAGACACTCTCTAGCACTTCTGTACAGTAATGACATAACCTGGGTCTTGGCTTTAATAGAGTCTGCTGGAAAGGGGGGATTTCTGTCCCTGAAACTGAGCAGTGCATTAACAGCAGAAGGGAAGCATCTGGTGGGCCACTCTGTGAAACAGGATGCTGGACTAGATGGGCTTCCTTGGGCCTGATCCAGCAGGGCTGTTCTTATGATCCAGCAGGGCATGTTCTTATGAAGCCCTGCTGGATCAGGCCAAAGGCCTATCTAGTCCAGCATCCTGTTTCAGGGTGGCCAACCAGGTGCACCTGGGAAGCTGGTAAGGGGAGAAAAGAGGGCTACTGCCCCCTCCGGTTGGTATTAGGAACATAGGAAGCTGCCTTCTACCGAGTCAGACCATTGGTCCATCTAGCTCAGTATTGTCTTCACAGACTGGCTTGCAGGCAGGAATCTCGCTCAGCCCTATCTTGGCAATGCCAGGGAGGGAACTTAGAGCCTTCTGCTCTTCCCAGAGCAGCTCCATCCCCTGAGGGGAATATCTTACACTTCTAGTCTCCCATACATATGCAACCAGGGCAGACCCTGCTTAGCTAAGGGGACAAGTCATGCTTGCTACCACAAGACCAGCTCTCCTCTCCTTAGCACTTGCCGTTCAGGGGCATTCTCCCTCTTATCCATTCTAACAAGGGGTCCTTAGACATTGTTGGGACTAAGACTCCCATCACCCACTGCAGCCATGGCCTGAAGGGGGTGCCGTGAATTGTAGTCCAACATCTGGGGACCCACGTTTGAGAACCCCTTCATTATACTGGGGATACCATTTAAGGTGGGTGAAAGTGGAGTCTTCCTTTCCCTGTTTTAGATCGCATCTGGCTATTCCTCGGGTGGAGCTGTATTTCTTGCTAACTCATGAGTTGTGTGCACTGAATGGTTCTCGGGAGAAAATGGCAGTTTTTGAATGACAAGGTTCCTTGGAAATCTATCAGGCTTTCTTCAGTCAGAAGATCTATCATAGTAGACACGATCCTCGGAACGGAAGCTTATCAACTGCTATAGACCTTCCCCTGCAACTCAGAGCCAGACTTGCAGTAGCGAGCATGAATTGTCCCCTTTGCTAAGCAGGGTGTGCCCCGGTTTGCATTTGGATGCGTGACTCCATGTGAGTCTGCTCTAAGATATCCCCCTTAGGAGACGGGGCCATTGCTCAGTGGCAGAGCATCTGTTTTACATGCAGAAAGTACCAGGTTTGATCCCTGACAGCATCTCCAGGTGGGGCTGGGAGGGACTCCTGCCTGAAACCTTGGAGAGCCACTGCCAGTCAGTGTAGGCAATTCTGAGCAGCTGGACTGATGATCTGACTCAGTATAAGGCAGCTTCCTATGGTCCAAACAAGAGAACTCTGAGGGCCATGTGTAGCAGAACATGTGAAACAAATACACACCCTAGAACACATGGGCAGTCCAAAGTATCGTGGTACCTGAGGTGAGGCGTCAGATGCTACTGTGCCCCACACCCATGGGTTGGGCTGCATTCTTTCGTAACCGACCATGGCAAGCTTTTGAAGTTGTGTGTGTGTGTGGGGGGGGGGGTGGAGGTGGGGGGTGTTGAGAAGGGAAGTTAGTTCTGCAAGGAACATCCTGGCAAAGCTCCTGGCAAAGCTTGCAACGGCCAGATCAGTCCTGAAGAGCTGCTCTGATAACAGTGGCGAGGGGCATTTTGCCACCCTGCTGGAACCCAAATAATCTACCACCTGAGGGAACTGCCTCGCATTGCCTCATGAAAAGGCCACCCCTGCCAGAACACTTCCCAGAATCATCTGAAATTGCAGAAGGAGCTGTGGCAGATATACCAAAGGTCTCCAGCAGATGAAGCGATGTGGAAAAGGCTCAGTTGGGGTAGAGAGTTTGAAAAGAAGTCACAGCAATTAACAATTGAACTATGTAGGTAGGCATGTCAAAGGCCCCTGTCCTTTTGTTTTAATGGAGGGGGGGTGTCTGTTGTGACCGTCTTATGTTGATAATATGCCATACTTATGCTGAGGTATCAAAAAAGGGAATATCAAGGCTCTTTAAAAACACTGGCTGACATGCAACACATGTGGTAGAATACAATGTTTGTGAAGTCGTTGTGCTTTCACAACAGCACTATTGTGCAAACACCTTTCACCATGTGTGTAACATTATGCAGTTTGTCAGCCACTATGCACTACCCTACTGAAATGTCTATTGCGTAATCCCAATGGTGCTACTAGTCTTTTCCATTCCAAGGTTAGGTATTTTTGTTTTTGACATGGTCTTCCTTATCTTTTTTTCAGAACTGATTTTTGGCATTTCCCCCTTTTAAACACAATTGCTGCTGAAGCTAATCAGGGTTACTGTATCTTTAGTCTGAAGCTTATTCCTTCTAGCTTCTGCTTCAAATTGCCTCCTCTAAGTATGTGGGGGCATTACTGATGAACTGGCTGTTAAATTAGCCAACTTCCTGTTCCCCTTGCAGAGAGGAGGGCATAATTACTGGTTTCTCCTTTAATTTGTGCTTTTCTCTCTTTTACAGCTATTTCATGTTAACGGAAAGGAAATATTTTAAAAAGTTAGATAAAAGCAGTCAACTCATTGGAGAACAAGTGACTAATTGTGGGGCAATTAAGGGGCAATTAACAAATAATGTCCAGCTGTGCTGAAGAAGCAAACAGAGATGTGGCAGGTGCAGATGACCCATGGAAAGTACGTAGGAAAGAAGTGGCAGTTGCCAACAAGCATGCACTCCTGCTGCTTACTGGGATTTCCCGTTTCCATGTTGTGTGAAGTCGGAAAGGTCCGGTGGAGAATGTTGGGGCCTCTCTGGGAATAACTGACTGGATACGGATTCTTTATGTATTTATATGTTGCTTGGTTGGGGGGGGGGGGTTAGAGAGTTAATGCATGGCACCTGTTGCAAAGGACTTAGATTGACAAGAGGAGTTCTGTAGATGTGTGCTGTAGCGTAAGTTGGAAGTTAACCATTGAGGAAGAAACTGGGAAAAAGAGACTCAGACCGAAGGATCAAAAACTGTGACTGATTGTGCTTTGACCCGTGTATTTCTCGGAAAGGATTGCTTTGTTCGTTTTTTCCTTTGTAAAACAAAGCCTCTTTATTTGAAAAATATTTAGGCTTGCTTTATTGGAGTAACACCCCATACCTATAGCATTTCCTGCTATAACTATTGCCATTGAAAAATAGCCCTACTGAAGATAAATGGTGGCAGCGGATAATGGAACTGGTGCACCCTCCATCAACCCAACATCCGTAACCAGCATTGGAAGTTGGCTTGAGAACGCTGGGAGATGGAGGGCTTCTGACATTCTCCACCTGGCATTCACATGAATTCCAGCTTCGCCCAACCCAGAAATGGGTGGAAGTGCTGGGCTGAAGTGTTCATTCACTGGGGAATGACTGCTTCTTTCCTGCTTACTCTCCTCAAATTATCCGGACCCACTCATAGAAGCTACAAAGAGGATGCTGCCCATTCAAGTTGCAGGGGACATTTGCCGGTCTGGACTTACTTCTCAGTAACACTGTAAAAGGATTTTGTTCACGGCGATGGACATTGCCGGATAACATAGCAGTGTGTTGAGTATTGAGTGGAGTGACCATTTCATTTTGCTTCCTGATGGTTGTAGAAAAGCAAGCCCTCTGCAGTGCTAAAGGGTCCTAATTTATTTATTTATTTATCAAATTTGTACACTGCCCCAAACTTTCATCTCTGGGCAGTGGTGAGAACTCCCTTTGCCCATTCAAGTATAATCTGAAATAGCACAGTGCCAATGGAGTCAAGCCCCAGTTCTGCTTCCTCTCTGCCAAAACAACAACAAATGCCTCCAAATCAAAAGAAACCAAAACAGAAGAAATCTTTATTATGGAAAATATGTACAGTATTTCTCCATGCCACCTAAAAAAGCCCAGCAGAAAGTATGCACCATTGCACAATACACATTAGACACCTTCTGTGCAGTGCAGTCCTCGTAGTGGCACCCCATCATTAGCACTGAATCATTTTGCAAAGTTTCCCTTCTTAGAAAATCTTATTTTTGAGGCTCCGGCAAAAAAATGTCAAGAAAACCCCTCCATTGTCCTCTTTTCAGGTGAAAGCAAAGACAGTTCCAGATGCAAGTGAGAGGTATCCTTTCAAAGCTCATTGGAGACGCAGAGATGAAAATGGAACATTTGGAGAGAGCTCCACAAGGACTACAGAGATGGCCCTTTGCCAGCAGGACCAGAATGTGATGGGGAAGGCAAATTCTTGTCCAAAAGGCTGTTTTCCACCAGTGGGAACAATGGAGAAGGTATGTATGCCATTTCCGTGTCTCACATCCACTTTGTCTTGTACACCAGAGTAGGCTTGTAAATTGCAACTTGCCTACTCGCCTGTGGTGAGCAAGATTCACCTTCGGGCGACCAGAAGAGGAAACTTCTACAAACTGGGAGTGGAGTCTTTCCCCCCTTTTTCTTTCAGGATGTCATTGTTCCACAAATGAATTAAACAGGGATGTAAAGGGAGGACAGTCACGTCTAAATTAAATGGTGTCGGACTGAAACAAACTGGAATTTGCTCTGTGCACAGCCCAAGGTAGAGATACCTTTATTTAACAAACCTCAGTAAATGGGAGGATGGTATCTGATCAAAACAAAGCTGTACAGAGAAAAAAGAATCACACTATTGATGCGGGATCAGAGGTAGCCCTGTTCTGATTAGTGAACACACATAGTGGGGTGCAGGGACATTGACACAACTGGGCATGCATGTCCAATGAACATGCACTGGAGGGCCCTAGAGGGCCACCCTGCTGCCTCCCCCAACCCCTATATTACTCACTCCCACTGCTGCTTGCTTACCCCAACTCCATGCCACAGCAGGAAACAAACAAAAGCTTGGTGAGCAGGTGGGGGAGGAAGTGGTGAGCAAAGCGGCATGGGGGAGAAAAAGAACCCTGTGAGTGGGGTGTGTGTGTGTGGAAGAAGCGGTGAGTGAAGGGGGGAGAAGCAGCAAGCAATTGGGGTGAACCAATGTGGCTGGGGGAAGATGCGATGAGAAAAGCGGCATCGGGGGGATGGAGAGGAACCCTGGCATGGGGGGGGGAGAAGAAGGGGGTGGGGGCAAAGCAGTAAGTGAATGCAGCAGTGGGGAGTAAAGTGGTGGTGGGAGAAGCAGCAAGCAAAGGGGAGGCAAAGTCCCCTGAAGTGTGCATCTGGGTCATCTTCAACCAAGCTACGCCACTGGTGGAGTGACCTGTGTGCATTTAGTGCAGGGCTGCTCAACTTCAGCCCTCCTGCAGATGTTGGCCTACAACTCCCATAATCCTTGGCTATTGGCCACTGTGGCTGGGGATTGTGGGAGTTGTAGTTCAAAAATAGCTGGGGGTGTGTGCTAAGTTGGGCAGGCCTGATTTAGTGGAATGTCTACCTGGTGGCCGCATTCACTCATAACGTGAAACTAGAGGTTGCCGAACCCACGGTTAATTTTTCTAACCATTAATCACACATTGCAGACATTCCTCCAAATGCCATCTGGCAATCTCCGGTTTCAGGTTAGGGGAGCCCTTCCTTCTTCCTGGTCTGTCAAGGAAGCATCCCAGGAAGCTCCACAGTGCTTGGGTCACCAGATTGTGGGCAAGGAATCAGAGCACCAGCATGGTGGCAGCTATTTGCCATGATCTGCAAGGGGGCCTGCTGAGTCTGATTGTGCCTTTTCGGAATGGTCCACCTGCCCTTGGCAGGGAAAGGGCATTTAAATGCCATGCTGTGCAAGCCCTTCTACTGACAGCGATTGGACTGCTGCCCTCATAAGAGCCCCACAACAAGACAGTCTCACACAAGCAGAATTTCTGGTGGGGGGAGGCGGATACTGAGGGGCACTATTTTTCTGTCACACATACAGTTGTGTGTACCTAATGCTACACAGATATTCCACTGAACATACAGAGTTTGCAGGTTGGGCCCACAACTATGATCCTGCTTCGCTCTGCGTGCAAGTTCTCTCCCCCTGCTGTATTCCATTTAGTAACCTTTTGTGTTTTGTTGTTTGGAAGTTTGTCCCAGTGGGGATCCTGTAGAGCGTGTGGGGGGGGTGGAGTCAGAAAGGAATAGGGAGGGAAAGAGAAGGAGAAAATTAAACCCACATAAGATTGTTTTGCAGTTATAAAACACACCCTGAATATGTTGTGCAAACATGGCACTCTGTAGTACCAAGGGATACATCTGGGGTGTTGGAAAACCCTTATTCAACTGGGGTGGAGGGAGGGACAAGCTCTAGCAAACGATGAAACCATCGGAAATTGTGTCCAGGGTAGTTTTCTGTAATAATTAAACAGGAGTGAAGAGGCCATTTTTTCCTACTTCTTTTTCAGAAAGGTAGTTAAAATACTGGGAATGCGGGAAGATGTCTAGCCAATGGACCGTCCTTTGCTGATGCTCATCCTTCTGGATTCATTGCACCTTTTCCGACCATGACATTTTGGACCACTTGCCTCAGAAAGCAGCATTGAAACAGAAAGGAGGCCACAAAGACATAAGAGCTGTCTCATTGTGAGAATTAAAAACGGGGGGAAGGAGAGAGGGAGGGGAGAACGGAACTCCGCAGGCAGCTGGTGAAAGGGTGGGCCTGGTCACACGGCCGCAGACTGTTTTATACTGTGAAAGCTAATCCTTGTCGGAGAAGTGGGAATGGACATCGCCCGGGCAACCCGTACCCGCAGGGAGTGGTGGTCCTGCCAACGGTGCCATCTTTTCCTGGCGGCGGAACGTACCTGGTTAGAGAAAGAGATGCTGTGTTCAGATGATATATTGCTTTATTACATTGATTGGTTATAGGGCTGAGCTGAAATCGCCCACCCCCATTCCACTGCCCCTTTGGTGGGAGGTGAAGTGGAGGGCATTCTGGGCTACCTCGGTGTGCAGAATCTTTCCAAGGGGCATTCTGGGTAAATAAAGTGAGGGCCACCGAGAGAGGCACCACAACTGCCACTTAAAACCGGCCGTGGTGGTCACAAAAAGGGCCGAGAAGAAGGTCGGTCAATTTTGCCCCCTTCACCACACCTCCCAAATTTCCCCCTCCCAATTTTGGCTGAACATTCCTGAGAATTTAATTTCTATGGCAAGTGAAATCAAGGCTTTTTACCCTGGCTTTTATACGAGTGTTGTTTTCTTGTTGTTGCTGTGGTGGCTGCTCCTCTGTGTTGTATTCCATGGTTTTATTGTGTATGTTTTTTAAACTTTGTATTTTAGATTTGTATTTTTATATTCCAGTTTTATATTTATATTGTTTTAACTGTTTAATAATTCTGTATTGTTTTTAAAGCTATTGTAAATTGCCTTGAGATTATTTTAACGAAAGACAGTATATAAACTTAACTATAAATAAATAAATTTATATCCTCCCTTTCAGCCAAACTCAGGTGACAAAGTAGTTCATAGAGTACATGAAGTCATGTAGTTTCAGTTTAAATGAAAGTAGTGCGTCAAATTGTATAAGCCACCTAATGGCGCAGTGGGGAAATGACTTGCCTAGGGAGCAAGAGGTTGCTGGTATGTTTCCCAGACTATTGGAAAAAACCTATATTGGGCAACAGCGATATAGGAAGATGCTGAAAGGCATCATCTCATACTGTGCAGGAGATGGCCATGGTAAATCTGTAGTTGCTAGGAGTCAACACCGACTCATGGGCACAACTTTACCTTTACTTTAATGTGCAGAATCATAGAATCTGAGAGTTGGAAGGGACTCTCCCCATCCTCAGGGCAAAAAGGTGCCCTAGCGTTCCTGAGGGGTGGTGGGCCAGCTTCTATTTGAAAACTTCTAGCCAAGGAGAGCTTGCCAGTGTGTGAGGCAGACTGCACTAGCATCAGAAAATCCTTCCCAATACAGTGATCTTCATTATTTTTCAAGCGGGGGCCACTCTGGTAAAAACCTCCAGTGGGGGAGCCATTTCCCACTGTGTGGACCTCCGCACAATATTGTGCTTTCCTGAGTGCAGCTGCTGGGCGTGTCCTTTAAGAAAGATAGAGCCCGCACTGAAGAGCTCGATATGGAAAGGGCTGGGAAGGGGAAGGGCAATGCCTCCCAGCACTCCGCGGATGGCTTCCAAGGTGGTGCAGGGGCTCAAGAGGGCGCCATTTCTCTTAAAGGAGCCCCGCCCCCCTCCGGGCACTGGGCAAAGCACAGCGCTGTGCAGTGGGAATGGTCATCTCTGCTTGGTGCTGGGGGGCTGTGAAGCGTCTTCAGAGTCAGCTGAAGTTTCACGCAGGCCCCCAAAACAACCAGACAGGGAGCTGAACCAAGGGTTGGTGCAGGTCAACTGGCTCCCTGGTTTACAATAAAGAACCATAGCCCTAATACCTAGCCCAGGGGTGGCCAGTCGGAGACTCTCCAGATTTTGTTGGACTACAGCTCCTATCACCACAATTTATTGCAGCTGGGGATGATGGGAGTTGTAGTCTGACAGCAGCTGGAGAGCCTCAGGTGGGACATTCCTGATTTTTGTTTTGTTTGTTTGTTTGTTACATTTATATCCCGCTCTTCCTCTGAGGAGCTCAGAGTACATGCTTATTTTTACCCTCACAACAACCCTGTGAGGTAGGTTAGGCTGAGAGATACATGACTGGCCCAGAGTCATCCAGGGAGTTTCATGGTTGAATGGGGATTCGGACTCGGGTCTTCCCGGTCCTAGTCCAACACTCTAACCACTAAGCATAGGAAGATACTAATACGAGGCACAGACATTAATAGGATATGCATACAAGACTGGCCCAAGTATGTTCCTCTAAATGGGACCCCGCTGGTTACAAGCGTTATGAGTCCTACATATTTTTCAGCTAGTACTTATTTCTAGTATAGCTAATAACAATTACTAATATGACCACCAATAAGCCACCGGCTTTCCTTTATCCTCTCCAGTGCTCACTTCTGACGGGCTGGGGCTTCACAACTGTGCTGCTCCTTGCAGCCAGAACTGCCTGAAGTCAGGATGAATGCACAGCCCTGGACACACACACACCCCGCCAATGTGGTGGGTTTGGAGGGCGGTGGGGAATCTTCCAGACTCCGACATCTTCCTGTATGAGTGGGGTGACTTTTTGCCCCATCTTTTAGCTCTATGTTATCCTGTCCTTCCTTCCAGTTGGACTCCTGCAGTGTCCGCTGTGCGTCCTACTGCCGTGCGTCTGCATGACCGAGCACTCCGGCAGCACTGCGAGGGCGGGGTAGCTTCCCACATCCCACAATGCACTGCACGAGGAGTGTGGTGCATTGGGAGATTTCCCCGTTGGTGGCTACTCTTGCTGCCTGGAGCTATGGATGCTTGGGCTGCAGGCAGCCTGAACACTCACACAACCGGGGAGTAGGGTGGAAGAGTGCACTCATACCCTTCCAACTCACTATTTGCCCAGGTACAAAACCCAGGCTAGCCCAGTGCAGAGTGCAGGGATCAGGACCAATCCTAGCCCTCCACATGACCAGCCCTACCCGGGTTGGGCTGTGCAAGCCCAGCTTAGCTGGTCGTGTGAATGGCCTTATTTTCTCTGCACTGGCATCTCCCTTCCTTGAAGGCATCTAGCGGAAGACCTTTTCACTAGCAAGTCCTCGTCCACTCCCTTGCCCCTGCACAATAAATATTCAGTGCCTCCCACAGGCGCGTTCTTAACTGGATGCATCCTCTTGGAATGAACGCTGAATAGCCCCTTTCAGCAGCAATACAGGCAGGTGAATTGTTCCTTATTTAAATGGTGATTCATAATGGGCTATTAAGCCATGCAGGCTTCTTGGCAGTCACATTCACAATGAAGCCACACACAATGTGATGAAAGGAGACTGGTGATCCTAAGACAATCTCACCCTTGCAGGGTATGCTGTTGGGAGAAAGATGTTTTTTTATAGGTGGCAATTCTGCACATGAACTTTATGACTAATGCACCACTCATTTTTCTTCTACTGTTGAATGAACTGCTGATTGGAAATTCGAGGCTGTCAGCGCTGGCAGGGCAGGGCTACAAATGCAGACACCACCTTGCTGATGGTTTGTTGCTCTTTCCCGTCTAGGATGGTGGGCCTCAAAAACTTTCTGACTGACATCCTAATGGTGCATTTGTGCAATGAACAAAGTTATGTGCAAACAAGCAGATCGTGTGCCTGTGCAAAGTCAGGGGGATTATCAAAATTGCACTACTGTGCAAAAGGCCCCTTTAAAACATTTTGACTGATTGATTAAGTGCCATCTGGTCGGTGTCGACTTTTAGCGACCACATAGATTGATTCTCTCCAGGATGGTCTGTCTTCAGCTTGGCCTTTAAGGTCTAGGAACACAGGAACATAGGAAACTGCCATATACTGAGTCAGACCATTGGTCTATCTAGCTCAGTATTGTCTACACAGACTGGCAGCAGCTTCTCCAAGGTTGCAGGCAGGAATCTCTCTCAGCCCTATCTTGGAGATGCTGCCAGGCAGGGAACTTGGAACCTAAATGCTCTTCCCAGAGTGGCTTCATCCCCTAAGAAGGGGAATCTCTTAAAGTGCTCACGCATCAAGGCTCCCATTCATATGCAACCAGGGCAGACCCTGCTTAGCTATGGGGACAAGTCATGCTTGCTACCACAAGACCAGCTCTCAGTGGTGCATTCATTGCTGCCATAATCAAGTCCATACAAGAAGGCTATGGCAACACCAGCTACCTGGATCACCCTAGGCAGCTCAGCTCCTCTGGAGTACCCTCACTTCATCCAGGGAGCCCTCTGTTCCTGGATGCTGCAGTCAAGGGTAGCCTGCCTTTTCCACCCGACATTTTTCTGAAGTGGAATGGATCGTGGATTTGTTTTACCCTGGCAGGCGATTGTCTGGGCAATTACCGCTGGGTAGAAGGCTTCTGCCCAGCACGTCACCATTTTGGGCAGCAAGCTGAGAGGAAGGAGTGGCTGCTGGTGTGGGGAACCCTGGGATGCAGCAGGACTCCCTCCTCCCGACCCCAGCTTTGGCCCTGCTGCTCCGCCGCTTGTGTGGGTGTGTGGAACGGCGGAGGCAATGACTGCCGCTCATCTGCGGGGAAGACAGGCAAGCTCCTACCTCCCCCCAACGGCCCTCCTGAGTGGTGGCTCGAGGTCGTGAGAATGACCTCAAGGTGTTCCACAGGTTGTGAGCCTGTTGTGCAAGTGTAGACAGGCTTCTGCTAGCGCAACACCCGTTTGGAATGCAAGCTCTGAACTTAGTACACCTTGTTAGTGCAATAGACATGCACTAGGACAAGGTCCTTGCATTAGAATACCACTAATCAGGATGCCTGCCATTATCTCCAGACAGAGATAGTTCCAAAATTCCCTTAATCTGAATTCCTCCCTAGCCAGATTTCTGAATTACCTGGTCTTGTTTTTGAAGAAGAACCAATGCATTCCTCTTCTCCATCATCCTGTGTTGTTGTTTTTTTTTAAAAAATTCTGAGTTGTACAGAAAACTGCACATATTCACTTTGCCCCATTTTTTAGTTCCTTCAGTTGTATCATGTATCCCCCCTCCTTCAACATGATCAGTGTCCGTGTGTGGATTTTTTTTTTAAAAAGGCTGAGATACTGCGCAGTGCTCCGCCTGCCTAGCAAGAGAATGTTTGCACAGTTGTGCCAGAGCGCTTTTGCACAACCACGCAATTGCTCTGTTGCTAGGAAGACGACGCATTGCGCAATATGTTAGCCACAGCAAAAAAATCCTTTTTCATGTGATTATATCACATCCATCAATCCATCAATCAATTGGGTGCAGTGTTGTACTGATGTCCATGTGCCTGGAGGTCACCCCACAAAAAGGCAAATTTGATGTGGTTGCACAGGTGGACATATCAATATTTTTTGCATGGTGTGTTCCCAGTGTGCAGAAGCACACATCCAGGAGCCCATGCACGCATGAGTTAAACTGCATTAAAGCATCTTGATGCACTAGAGGATTTCCCCCAGTCCTTTGAGTCACTGAGGGATCTTTTTTCTCCAGAAAGAAAATATTTCACTTATGGAGACCCTATCAACAAATGCCACTGCTATGAATAAAAGGCATCCTGTAAGTAGTAAATCTGAGAAAATGGCAAGACTCCTCTTTCTCCCAGTGTAGGAAAGTGGCAGCCACTCTTAATTCATTCCAGGATGAACAATTCAATCTGTCTGGTAAAGGTCAGAAATAACAATGATTGGCAGCATTGTTTCCCGGTCCATTTAATACAGCATATTCAAATGGCACAGAAAGCTACTGCCCCACTTTCAGGTGCACTGGGAAGAGAGTGGGTTAGCACGAAGCTTCCCTTCTTCCAAACCTCCTCCTTCTTTTTAATGTATGGTTGTTTATCATCCACCCATAGATATCATTCTCCTAAACGTACCCATCGCTATTCCCATGCATGGCAGCTCTCACGAGAATTTGCAAGCAGCTGCCTGGGGGACAGCACCGGGGATGGGGAGAAAATCGCATCAGCGGCCAGCCGGCTTGCGGGGAGGGAAAGCACCCCTAGCGGGTGGGGAGGAAAAGCTCCTGCAGCCCAGCCTGGCTGGCGGGGAAGGAAAGCACCAGCCACGCCAGCCGGCAAGGGAAACCACCACTGCTGCACAGGGAGGGAAAGAAAAGCCAAGTGCCGAACGGACTGGGGCTAAAGGGAGTGGGGGAGAAAGGAGAACAGACTGGGGCTGAAGGGGGGGCGGGATGACAGGGAGAACTAGGGGCGCAGATGGTCTGTCCCAGATCAGTTAGTTATGTTGTTGTTGTTGTTGTCATCCAGTCACAGAAATCTCATTCGATTAATCATATTAGTTTTAGTCCACTGGTTAATCTACCAGTGGAATCTGTGTCTTGATAAAGCCCATAATGCTGAAGTGAGAAGTCTACTTTCTTTGCTTTTCATGGATGCAAGCATGCATGTGCCATCCTGGCATCTGGACACTGTGCTTGCAAAAGGCTGTTGCGCCAGCTAGTTGGGCTAAGTCCGGAGCTTGCCTTCCAGACGGCTGCTGCGCTAGTGCCAACCTGCTCCTGTCCTGGCGCAACAAGATGTGCAAAGTGTGGACTGCCTCGTCGGTTTTGCACAGGAAAGAGCGCAGTTCCAAAAATCCCTGTGATTCAGCGCGGTTACAGGCACTAAAAGCAACTGGCAGGACAACTAATAGCAGTGTTAGTCAGGATGTTGGCCATGAAATATGCCCCTTGGGAAACCTTTCCCCCTTTTGACTTGGCCCTAGTTATTGTAACCTGCCAGGTGCTGTTGTTCTATGCTGACCCTAAAATGAAGCTCTTTATCAGCTCCCTGGCGAACCACCAGACCTGACTGGCAGCTCACAATATGTGCAGTCCTGGTCAGCTCTAGTTGGCAGCATCTCCCAGCTTTAGCTAAAAATGTTTATCTCATTTGAACAAACGAAACTGGCTTCTAATGGGACCTTCTACATGCAAGTTATGGCCACTCCCTTGTACTGTGCCCTTCCCACAGAGTTCAGGACACAATACAGGGCATGACGCCATTCAATCCTCACAACAACCCTGCAAGATAGGTTAGGCGGCAAAAGATAGTGACCCAAGGCCATCTAGTCCAGGAGTTCTCAACTTTGGGTCCATTGTCCCCTCTAACAGGGATTCCCAGATGTTGTTGACTACAACTCCCATAATCCTCAAAGAAAGGCCATTGCAGCTGGGGATAATGGGAGCTGTAGTCAACAACATCTGGGAATCCTTGTTAGAAGGGACACTGCTTGGGTCCCCAAATACTGTTGGACTACAGCTCCCATCATTCCCAGCCACAAAGGCCATTGTGACTGGGGATGATGGGAGCTGTAGTCCAACCACATCTAGGGACCAGTGTCTGAGAACCCCTGAACTAGGGGCTTCATGGCCGAGCAGCGATTTGAACCCAGGTGTCCTCCATGCAAGGCCACCTGGCAGTCTCCTGAACCATATCACTTTGCACCTTTTTTCGAGGGGAAAGTACACCCAAGACAATCATATCGGGAGCAAGGTTTGAGAGGTGGCTTCAAAGCTCATAGATAAGGCCATGTGCAGAAGTAGAATCCGAAATCTAAATCCCACATTCATAGGGAGCATTATCCAAAGGTCAGCTAATCTGCACACATGGCTTCTTCTCTGTCAAAATTCAACTGACTTCAAAGGTCCAGTTTTTAATGCACTGGCTGAACTGAAGGATGGGGAGACAGAGACGAAGTAACCTGTCTGGAGAAGGTGCTATGATGAAGGCCCCTCCCTGACCAATCCACGTCTTGCAAAGCACCATCCCACACCACAGGCATGTATGCACATACACACACAGGGGCGCACCTGGATAATTTTGAAGCCCGGAATTGAAGGGCTTTGGAGGCCCCCACCTCTGTCCCGCTTGAGGGCTTGTGGGGGCAAGTGAAAATTTTGGGGAGTATCTTTTAACTGTCCGCCACTGTCTGCCACTGTGCGGTGGGGATGGAGGCAGCCGCTTGAGGGGAGACCAAGGTGGAGGAGGTGGAGGCGCCAGCAAGAGCTCCTTCCCTGAGCCTGCCTGCCTCCCAAATGACAGATTGGGCCATTTTCGGTCCATTTTGAGCCTGTGCACATGCACGCACATGCACAGAGAGGCCCTAAATGGGCCAAAAACGGCCTGATCTGTCATCTCAGGAAAGGAGCTCTTGCTGTTGCCTCCGCCTCCCCCAGCAGTTCACACACAATTTGGGTTTTTCACTGCATGTTAGAATGTAGCCCGATTTATACCTGGGGTAAAAAAAATCCACTACTTGTGTCCACTTTGGGGGACCACTTCAAGTTCGCAGTAAAGCCTCCAGGTATACTCACAGTAAAGCCTAGTGTGTGTAAAACTCCCTGGAGAGCTGCTTCAGATAAGCCCAGGAGTTACCAGGAGCTTCTGAGCTACCTAACACCCAACCCTGTTCTATAGTACACACAGGGCTTGTTCTCACAGCCATGAACTGGGTCGGAAAAGCATCCGACCCAGTCGCCCAAATGCTGGGCAGGACGATGCCGTGGGAGCTGCCTCCCGCCTCCCACACAATGACGTCCTCCTACCCACACACGATCAAAAAGCAGTGTGTGCACAGCCTGGAGAGCTACTTCAAGCTTCTCCTGCTCAGTTCATGGCAGTCAGAACAAGCAAACTCTTGGCCAAGGTGCCTTTGGCTTATCACTGGAAGCGGAATGGAGATCTGGGGCTTTTTTGTTTGGAAAAGAGGCAACTATGGGGATACATGATAGAGATCTATAAAATTATAAATGGAGTAGAGAGAGTGGACAGGGAGCAATGATCAGAGAGGAGAGCTGGTCTTGTGGTGGCAAGCATGACTTGCCCCCTTAGCTAAGCAGGGTCTGCCCTGGTTGCATCTGAATGGGAGACTTGATGTGTGAGCGCTGTAAGATATTCCCCTCTGTGGATGGAGCCGCTCTGGGAAGAGCATCTAGGTTCCAAGTTTCCTCTCTGGCAGCATCTCCAAGAGAGGGCTGAGAGAGACTCCTGCCTGCAACCTTGGAGAAGCCGCTGCCAGTCTGTGAGGACAATACTGAGCTAGATAGACCAATGGTCTGACTCAGTATATGGCAGCTTCCGATGTTCCTATTCTCTATCTCTCCCAACCCTAGAACCAGGGGTCATCCTATGAAACTGAAGGCTGGGAATTTTAGGACCGACAAAAGGAAGTACTTTTTCACACAGTATATAATTAATCTATGGAATTCTCTCCTTCAGGATGTGGTGATGGCCACTAGCTTGGATGGCTTTAAAAGCGGTTAAGACAAATTCATGGAGGGCAGGTCTATTAGTGGCTACTAGTCTGGTGGCTATAGGTCACCTCTAGCCTCCTCTGAGTACCAGTTGCAAGGGAGTAACAGCAGGAGAGAGGGCATGCCCTCAACTCCTGCCTGTGGCTTCCAGCGGCATCTGGTGGGCCACTGTGTGAAACAGGATGCTGGACTAGATGGGCCTTGGGCCTGATCCAACAGGGCTGTTCTTATGTTCTTATTAAGGTCTCCACCTCCAGTTTTCCCACCTGATGAAGCTTTGGAGCGATCCCAGCTCTGGTGTCTGCACAGAAAGATGCAAGCAAATTGCTCCATCAGCCTATACATTTCCAATAACATTTCAGAGTGCACCTGAGGAATAAAAAGGCCATGCAATTTGTCTATGATGGCACTGACAGAGAAAGTAGAGGCAGAGATTCTGGCAACAGTGTAAAATAGCGCAGAGAGAGGCAGAAATATTGACAAGCACCCTAGAGAGCCCTACAAAAAGCAGAGCACAGATGTCAAGGAGGAGGCAGAGTTTGGAAAGAAAGGATCCTCCAGATAAAACTGCTAAAGCATGAGATCAGATGCACAGCTCTGCTGGAAGCTAAATTTAATGAACGAAAGAAATGGTTGATTACGAAGAGTGGGTGAGGTCCCCTTGCTCGCTTTGGAATTAGCTTGTCTTTTCCAAACATTCTCAGGAAAAAGCTCAGGGGCTGACATACCGCAGAACATTAATGTGTGCGCTGCAATGTAACGTTGGTGCAGTTGTGCAAGGATGTTGCTGGGCTACAAGCAAGAATTGTGCACATACAACTGTGCAATTCTGGCCACTGGAAGTGATAGCTGCGACTATGCTTGTGCAATTCTTGCATGTTGTGTGACAGTGCCCTTGCACAATTGTGCCCATGTTACGCTGCAACACTCAAGTTAATATTGCACAGAATGTCTGCCAGGGTCTTTTACCCTTTTTGAGAAAGAAGGCAAAGGTAGCTCAATCCTCCTCAAAAGTCCCCCCCCCTTTCCTAAAATTACCTCATTAAGGGATGTGTGCTGGGGTAGAGGATTTCAGCTGTGACAGAGGTCTCATCTTTAATGCTTTGGTGCTCTTAGATTTTCCTGCGCATGCTCAGTCTCCATTGCCACTGGGGAAATTGGGAAATGGAGTTTCCAATGCCCCTGCTTAATGGACTGAGCTGAGGGCACTGCAAACTCTGTTTTCCAGCTCCCCAATAGCAAGGGGCACATTTGAGCATCCTAAGAACTCCGGCAACATCCAGGTTTTACAGATGAGGCCTCTGCTGCTGCTGCCACCGCTGCCTTTTATACCAACTATTCCTGCTCCCCCTTCACCAGGATAAGTTTTGAGAAGGTGATGGGTGTGTGTGTGGCTGGCAGCAAGAAGACGGGAGTAATGATGCCAGGACAAGCCATTAGAAGTCAGGCTCAAACATCAGGAGGGTTCGGTTCGTTTTCTCCCCCCCGCTTCTGAACTTCAGTGCCATTATTAATTGCAGCAGTATATACAATTTGCTGCCTCCTAGCTCACTTCTGTTCCTTCAGTGTAACCACTGAAGCCCCCCAATTTGATTATAAAAGTTTAGAGCCATGGTTCTCAAACCTTCTGCTATGGGCGACACAACAACGATGATGAGCTACGGTGGCAAGCTAGCTGTTACATTGCAGTCAGCTGTAATGAAGCCCCGACAGCACCTTCTCCTTTGCAAAGCACCCTTGGGAAGGCATGATTGGCACTGGGAAGGGAAGGGAAGGAAATAGGGAGGGAGCAGAGGGAGTACTTAACCTTTCTCTGCCTCTTTCCCTGTGAAACTTCCCCTGCTCCTTTATTTTCATTTCATTTTAGCTAAATTTTCAAAGTTATTTTACACTAAGGACTAGAAATGTGATTTGTAAGCAAATGTTGACATTCTCAGCAAAGTTTCCCCTAACAGGGATTCCCAGATGTTGTTGGCTACAACTCCCAGAATCCCCAGCTGCAATGGCTTCTGCTTGGGGATTATGGGAGTTGTAGTCAACATTTGGGAATCCCTGTTAGAGGGAGCACTGGTTCTCAGGAATCTGGATTTGGCCCATACCCCAGTTTGCACTTTTTCTGTGCTCCTGTGGACCACTATGCCACTATTCAACGAAATTTCTCAAAGCAGTTTACATAGCAAAGTTATAAGGAAATAGCTCTCTGTCCCAAAAGGGCTTACAATCTAAAAAAACACTCATGGTAGGCACCAGTAACAGCCACCACAGCAGTGGTAGGCAATTGTGGCACTCTGGCTGTTGTTGAACCCCAACTCCCACCACCCCCAGCCACAATTTATTGTGGCTGAGGATGATGGAAGTTGTAGTTCAATAACAGCTGGAGTGCAAAGGTTGCCTGTCCCTGCCCTAGATGGATGCTGTGCAAGGACTGGATGGGGCCAGATGCTTTCCCCCTGCAAAATATAAGAGGGACACCACTTTAAAATATGCCTCCTTGCTCAGTTTGCAGGGATATGCACACTTCTGAGCATATGGCTATATAACTGTTGATACAGGGATTTTCAAACCTGGGGTCCTAGATACAGCACCATTGGACTACAGTTCTCATCTTCCGCAACCATCAGAATTCTTCTCGCCTTTGTCTGTTGTGGCTAGGGATGATGGGAGTTGTAGTCCAAACAATATCCGGTGACCCAAATGTGAGAACCTGGGAGGAGAGTTAGTCTTGTGGTAGCAAAGATGAATTTCCCCTTTGATAAGCAGGGCCCACCTAATGGCACAGTGGGAAAATGACTTGACTAGCAAGCCAAAGGTTGTCGGTTCGAATCCCCACTGGTATGTTCTCCAAACTATGGGAAACACCTATATCAGGCGGCAGCGATATAGGAAAATGCTGAAAGGCATCATTTCATTCTGCGCGGGAGATGACAATGGTTAACCCCTCCTATATTCTACCAAAGATAACCACAGGGCTCTGTGGGCGCCAGGAGTCAATAGCGACTTGATGGCACACTTTAAGCAGGGTCTGCCCTGGTTTGCATTTGAATACAAATACAATGAATTTTTATTTATATACTGCTTTTCAACAAAAATCCCCTAAGTGGGTTACATATAGAAATAAACATACATACATAAAATAAAATAAAATAAAATAAAATAAAATAAAATAAAATAAAATAAAAGGACCCCCTGTCCCCAAAGGGCTCACAATCTAAAAAAAAGAAACATAAGGTAGATGCCAGCAACAGTCACTAGAGGGATGCTGTGCTGGGGACAGATAGGGCCAGTTGCTCTCCCCCTGCTGAATAAAGAGAATCACCACTTTTAAAAGGTCCCTCTTTGCTCAGTTAGCAAGGGATGGAAGACTGTATGAATGGAAGACTACATGTGTGAGTGCTGTAAGATATTCCCCTCAGGGGATGGGGCTGCTCTGGGAAGAGCATGCTTGCCTCCTGCTTGCCTGCAGGAGGTGCCAAGTTCCCTCCTGGCATCTCCAGATAGGGCTAAGAGAGACTCCTGCCTGCAGCCTTGGAGAAGCCGCTGCCAGTTTGGGTAGATAATACTAGATGGACCAATGGCCTAACTTGGCAGAAAGCAATTTCCTATGTTACATAGGAACATAGGAAGCTGCCTTATACTGAATCAGACCATTGGTCTATCTAGCTCAGAATTGTCTTCAGAGACTGGCAGTGGCTTCTCCAAAGTTTCAGGCAGGAATCTCTCTCTGCCCTATCTTGGAGAAGCCAGGGAGGGAACTTGAAACCTTCTGCTCTTCCCAGAGCGGCTTCATCCCGAGGGGAAGATCTTCCAGTGCTCACACATCAAGTCTCCCATTCATATGCAACCAGGGCAGACCCTGCTTAGCTAAGGGGACAAGTCATGCTTGCTACCACAAGACCAGCTCTCCTCTCCTCTATGTTCCTAATCCCTGTGTTCATACAGTCTGCCTCATCCTCACCCTGTGTCTGGAGTGGTTTCTGTAAGTGGGTCACAATATTCAAACCATGCAAGAGAGCCTAGTCGACAGGAGACACCCCATGAGGAGAAATGTGGGAGTGCTTCAAAGCAGGCAAGAGTCGCATCTCCTGATTTGTATGTCTCAAGAGGCACTATCATAATTGCAGGCACGGGGGGGGGGGTGTCACTAAAAACAGCCTCATGAAGGCCTCCCCTTCTCATGGCTTGGCATGAAGAGAGCAGAAAAATGCATCAAGAGAATGGGAAGTGAATGAGTGTTGAAATTATTATAATCAGTGCTGTTAGGCCAGACTAATGGGGCGTTGCATTCAGTGGCGGTCAGGTCAACTCATAAAAGACGCAATGGAAATAGAAAAGATTCTGAAGGGGAGGACGTCGTGATTAGCGGCTCCAAAAAGGTCAGTAAGAGCAGAAATGGCGAGAGGGGGTGAGGGGGGCTGCTTCGCCGAGAGGAAGCGATGAAGGCATAATGAACGGCTTGGAGAAGGAAGACGGGGAACTTCTCCCCAGCGTGCAGGGAACAGAAAAGAGGGGAAATGGAAAACAGAAGAGCTTGTTATGGGCCAAGGGGAGCTTGAAAGCTCTATCAGAGGACATGCTCTTTACAAAATCTAAGTGGTTCCCCCACCCAACATTAAGCAAATGTATATGCCATGCAAAACTGCCCAGGAAGTTTTCCACATGGGGCTTTGAAAGCCATTTAACTTGCATCTCCTCCGGAATGGGGTGTGTGTGTGTGTGTGTGCGCATTCACATATCGCTCAGATTTACCCCGAAGTCCCTGCGAGTTATCAGGGAGCAATTCACACACAATTCGGGTTTTTCACAGCACGTTAGAGTTTAGCCTGATTTATATCCGGAGTTTTAAAAAAATCTACTATGTGTGTCAGATTCTTTGGGACAACTTCAAGTTTGCAGTAAAGTACCCCAGAAAACTCAAGGTAAAGCCTGCTGTGTGTAAAGGTCCCAGTACAAGTTATTGGGACTCTGCCTTGACAGGCAGTGTGGGGTAGTTGATAGAGATTTGGGGACCATGCCCCACCCCAAAGGAAACTTGGGGCCATTTCACACATTACACAGCAACAAGTCAGGTCCCCTGCCACATAGACACCCTGCCGGCAGCTGCAGCCAACTGGGGTGCCATTTTTAGATGTACCCTTACAAATATCTCCAGCATGTGGCTTGTAAAACTGAAAGATTTATGACATTTTGCCAGATTATTTGCAATGCCAACAATTGGCATCACAAGAGTGTGCATCCCTTAGATGACCTAAGACCGTTGGGAGCTAAAGGAAAAACAAAATGCTCGGAGCTGCTCAGGGAACTGTTGGCACACTCAGAGGTACACCTAGGTAATTTGGGGGCCCGGACCTAAAGGCCGTTGGAGTCCGCCCCCCCCTCCCCTGCAAATTAAGCATCATCATGCTCTGTCAGTTGGCCACACCACCCGTGGCAGACTAAAGAGGATTTGGGGGCCCCCAGGGGCTGTGGAGGCCGAAGTCTGGGGTTAAGAGCGCCTCTGGGCACACTCCACTCTCTGTAATGGCCTCCTAGAGAAGGACTACATCTGGAGAGGAGAGCTGGTCTTGTGATAGCAAGCGTGACTTGTCCCCTTAGCTAAGCAGGGTCCACCCTGGTTGCATCTGAATGGGAGACTTGATGTGTGAGCGCTGTAAGATATTCCCCTCAGGGGATGGAGCCGCTCTGGGAAGAGCATCTCGGTTCCAAGTTTCCTCTCTGGCAGCATCTCCAAGAGAGGGCTGAGAGAGATTCCTGCCTGCAACCTTGGAGAAGCTGCTGCCAGTCTCTGAGGACAATACTGAGCTAGATTAACCAATGGTCTGACTCAGTATATGGCAGTTCCCTATGTTCCTATGTTCCTATCTCTTACTCTGCAGAGAAACAAACTAGTTGTGTGAATTACAGATCTCCTGCTGACACAAGCCCTGTCCACATGTTATGTCGAACACTGACACAATTTGTGTACAGCGTACACAGGTACAGATTGGTACGTAGGTACCATTATTCACATGTTCTACTAAACCCAGGTACAGCACTGCACTTCCTATCTCTACCATGCATTTGAAAGGCCTATACCCAGGCTCACTTTTTAAGTGGGCACAAATATGTCATTTACACAAAAGCATGTACAAGATGTTACACAAAGACATTTGTACACTCGTAGAACATAATGTCTGAATAGGACTGCAGAAAGAAGCCGAGTTCAGATACAACATTTAGTATTAGGGGCTTTTTAAGACTCTGAGAGTCTCGTGGCAGAATGTTCAACACACACACACACCCAACACACTTTCCTCTGACTGACATAATGTGAAGCATTGCGCATGTGGTGGAACATAATGTTTGCGTGGTTGTGCCAGAGCACTGTTGCACAAGTGCAAAAAGAGAGCAAACTTGGAGTCATGGGACAGTGAAGCAATTGTATATAATGACCGCACTGTCTCACGTCTCCTTTTGTGCAAAGTTTGTGCTTGCACAACTGAGCAAATGTTCCATTCCACCACATGTGTAACATTCCATATGTTCCATTCCAAACATTCCATATGTTCCATCCCACCACATATGTAGAGGACACCTCTGTTTTTAACTGCTAATTGATTTTAATTGTTTTGTTTTAATGCAAACCTCCGTGAGCCATTTTGGAAGGGTGGTATAGAAATTGGATAGATAGATAGAGAGATAGAGAGATAGAGAGATAGGGAGATAGATAATAAATTGCACATCATGTCAGCCAGTGCCAAAGTAATAACATGTCAGTGCAACTGTCAATGTAAACATGTCAATGTAATAGCCCCAAGGACTGAAATAACTCTTGACCCTGGGGTTATACAGTATTTTAACTGATTTTTTTTTACTGCCTTGAATGAAGAGGGCTTTGCTGATCCTTTCCAGTACTGACATATACTTTGGATGGGGGCCACCAACATGTGTGGGGCCTGGGGCAATTGCCTCCTTGTCTCCCCTTTAAAAAGGCCCTGTTTGGCATTATGAGACGGACACAGCAGGCCTCTAGGTTTTCATGCCTCCCCTCCTGTCTGAATGTCGGCTGCTGACTAGGCACTTATCTGGCACCTCAGTCTCCCACTTGTAAAATGAATGCAATCAAGATTTTCCTTGTAGGGTGCCTGGGAGAGCAGAATGTCACGGTTTGGATGGTAAGTTTTATATTAGGCAGTGCGACTATATTCCACTCTGGTTTAAAAAACACACCCCACTGTTCACTTTTTACTAATTAACTTCAGAGACATCATGCATAACACAACTTACCTCACCATTTAAGAAGCAGTAAAAGACGGACACAAAAAAGCCCTAGAAATAATAGAAGGAAATTGGTATGAGGACAGTCCTTCCTCCACAAAGGACGGCGGAAAATGTAAAGAATAATCTGGAACCTCTGGAAGTTCTAACACTGATGCAAACATCACATCTTTGCCTTTTATACTTCTGAAGCCCATTTGTGCCCCACAGGTTATGCTGACTTCAGCCTTAGTTTTATTGAGATGCATCTCAGAAGGGTAGCGTACACTTCTGCAAACAGTGGGATCCAGAATAACATCTGGTGCAGACCAAATACAGCGCTACAGATGAATTGTTTCTGGGCACAATCGTTTTCATGTAGTGCTAAGCTAAAGTGACCCCCCAATTCTGTGGCCTCATTCCAAGTGGCACAGTTGAGGAGGTCATTCTGGTGATTTGCTTCTGGGGTGAGTCACTGAGTTCAGTGGCTCACTGCTAGTGTCATTCCAAGGGACTTCTGGGTAGAAAAAAGGGAGCTGCTGGCCTCTCTGGGGAGCTGGAAAGGGTGTCCGAGGGTGGGGAGCACCACTGCTTGGCTGCAGTATTTCAAGCTATCTGGTGGGCCACTGTGCGAAACAGGATGCTGGACTAGATGGGCCTTGGGCCTGATCCAGCAGGGCTGTTCTTATGTTCTTAAGCACCGTTGCTGAGTGATTTGCTGGTTCCTGGCCTCCCTTTCTCATAGGAGCTGTAGAGGCAAGCTCCTTGGCCCCTGCTTGGCTGAGGCATCTAGAGCAGGGGTGTCAAATTGTGGCCCTCCAGCTGCCATTGGCCTACAACTCCCATCATCCTCAGTCACAGCGGCCAGTAGCCAGGGATGATGGGAGTTGTATCCCCCTGCTAACTGAGCAAAGAGGCACTTTTAAAAAGTGGTGATTCTCTTATATTTAGCGGGGGGGGGGGAGAGCAACCTTTCCTCTCCAACCCCTTAAGTCTTTGATTGGTGCCGTATGTGACTGATGTTTTATTATTTTCTAGCAACCATTAACCTTTTGTAGGATTTCTTTACTCTACCATTTTTTAGTTGTTTTGCAAGCTGACCATGGTTCGTAAATAAAAATATCTATCCTCTCCAACCCCAGCACAGCATCCCTCCAGTGGCTGTGGCTAGTATCTATTCAATGTTTCTTTTTAGATCATGAGCCCTTTGGGGACAGGGATGCATCTTTATTTATTTATATTTCTCTTTGTAAATCACATTGGGAACTTTTGTTGAGAAGTGGTATATAAATATTCGTAGTAGTCGTAGTCGTAGTAGTAGTAGGTCAACAACAGCTGGAGGGCCACAGTTTGAAACCACTACTTTAGAGCAGCTTGGTTGAGCTGTGGAGGTGCCCCCCACTCCCATGCAAAAAAAGGGAAACATGGGGCTTCCTTAGCACCTGGAGAAAGGGGGATAGGCTACAGCAAGTTTTGGACCAGCAACCAAGGCCAGTCCGACAGTGTGGACTCCACTGTATGGGTACTCGTGCATGCACAGCCAGTCAACAGCCATATATCTGCATGGAGCAGACTCAACCACCTCCTTCCTCCCCCACACCTCCCAGCCGTGGCTGGCAAGAACGTGTTCTCCTGGCACCCTGCAGTGGCGGTGCACTATTATTTCCAGCGAATGGCGGTGTCTGCCACTGCTGTAGCCACAGCTACGTGGAAGCAACCCCTTTTTGGGGATGGGGCCATAGCTCAGTGGTAGAACATCTACTTTGCATGCAGAAGGTCCCAGGTTCAGTCCCTGGCAGCATCTCCAGGTAGGGTTGGGGAAGACTCCTGTCTGAAATCTTGTACAGCTGCTGCCAGTCAGAGCAGGCCAGGGGTTCCCAACCTGTGGTGCTCCAGATGTTGCTGAACTACAAATCCCATCATCCCAAGCGACACGAAATTGTAGCTGAGGACGATGGGAGTTGCAGTTCAGCAACATCTGGAGTGCTGCGGGTTGCGAACCCCTGCTGTAGACAATGATGAGCTAGATGTACCAATGGTCAGACTCAGTGTAAGGCAGATGAAAAACCCGCTGCTACACCTTGCAGAACTCACTGCCAGGAAGCTCCATCTGCAGACAAGCTGGGTAACAGTGGTGTTCTCCATGTGATTGCATTCCCAGGGGCAGCCAGGGTGGAGAAATTGCATGCATGCCTACAACTGGCCCTACATCAACGTGGAAATCAACTTTATTCATGTCTCAGTGTGGGCAGCTTCATGGCAGAAACCTTGAGGGAAATGCGCTCCACCCGTCACAACCTTTCAGTAGTCAGCAAAGCCCTGTCAGCACCAACGCTCGCCCCTCAGCAGTCATGCCCATTGCTGGCTCAGGCAGCTGGCACAACACTGCCCATGAATTTATTTGCCTAAGACAATGATAAGCTGCCTTTTCACTCAGGAAAAAAAAATCCCAAAGCAGCTTACCAAAACTTCGTGGGATACAGAATGCAACAATAAATGCGGGGCTGAGACAAACATTCCTATCTGAGAATTTTCTCCTCAAATTTGGGATTGAAGATGGGAGCGTAAGAGGGTTAGGGTGTCATCACCCCTGTCAACTGTGGAGGATGAGAGAGAGACAAAAGTGGGTAGGGCAAGGTAGTGAAACTCATTGGCGGCAGCAGTGCTGGCTGGTGGCTGCCATATTTTCTAACCCAGAAGTCCCTGGGTTAGAAATGAGCAATGCTAGAAAGAGCAATGCTATGTCATCATGTAGCACAATTCTAGGAGAAGATGGTGGTTACCAGCTGGTGGCCATCATGGGGAGCACTGCTGATATTGGTGAGTTTTGTCCTCTCACTCCTGAAAACCCCTAAAACTAACTAACTAATTAATTAATATCCTGCTCTTTCTCCAAGAAACCCAGAGTAGTGTACATGGTTATCCTTAACCTCACAACAACCCGTTGAGGTAGGTTAGGCTGAGAGAGAAGTGACTGGCCCAGAGCCACTCAGTGACTTTCATGGCTGAGTGGGGATTTGAACTCAGGTCTCCCCGGTCCTATACTCTAACCAGTACACCACGCCAGGCCTAAACATTACCCCAAAACAAGAATTAAGCAGATGTACATAATAAAACATCATAAGAAGGAAATTGTAAGGAGACACAAAAGTTGTTGGCCAACATCTGTGAGGTGACCATGTGCTGGGAAGAAGAGTCCACACTGTGGAGAGTTTATTGATCTCTGCAGCAGTTATCACACAAGCAGAAGGGATAATTTTCACTGATCTCCCCTTCCCCCCAGAAAGTGCCCTGCGCCACCCAAAAATATGTCCCTGATGGTCATGCAACTCTCAGGGACATATTTTTGGGTGGTGCAGGGTGCTTTCAGGGGAAGGAAGGCTCTATGCAAATCATCCCACCCACATGATCAACTTTACAGAGCTACAGTAGCGCTACAGTAGCGGTCCACTGCAGGGACATTTCTTCCTGGTGCATGGGCCCATGGTTCATGAAGATACCTCCCTGCCACTTTAATTAACAACAGTGGCAAGTGAGAAAGGTGAGAAAAATTGGACAATTTTAGCTGGTGCCTAAATGATGATAGTTCAAGGTGAACTTCCTAAGGAAGGGAGGCTTGAAGGCGGGGTGCCATCAGAGAGAAGGCTCTTTTTCCTCTCTGATAAACACTGGCCTCACCTCCGATGGTGGGGAACCAGCAGAAGGGCCTCTGCCATTGCTCTGACCTCTCAGGCAGGCTTGCATGCTGAGCCAAGGTCCAGGAAGTTTTGGGATCCACCATGCCCCTATCCCAGGAAACCACCTCCCATTTCATGCAGCGCTTGACCCTTTCTCACCTGAAAAGACTGCAAGAAAGAATTGAAGTAGATGAAAAATATCTGGGAAATGTCGTCTTCCCCGGGATTGACAAAGAAGAGCATATAGGTAATCCCCAGAAGAGGCAGGAGAACTAAGGTCGCTTTGACTGCCTTCCTGTTAAGAAGAGATCAGAGTTCACTACAAGGCAAGCATTGCTGGAGAACGACTCATCGCTGACAGGCAGAGTAGCTACATATATAGATATACATTTCATTTTTAGATCTTTGGGGAAGATTCTCAAACTGAGCCAGACAATGGCACGCAACTAATCAGTGCTATAATGAAAAGGAAGGTAAACTGAGAGATTAGAGTTCATTTTGACATTTTGTAGCATGATCCTGATCATAACAACTCTATATTTAATGTTGGCGATAATAACCGGTGTCTTTTCCAGTCTGCCAGAGAAGCCGCAGCACAAGAGCCAAGTGACTTTATAACTGCAAGGTAAAGGGATCTTAAAAGTAGTCATTTAGCAGGCAAGGTTGGATTTGCCTAACTCAGGGGTTCCCAGCCTTGGGTCTGCAGCTCCCATAATATCCAGCCACAATGGCCAAAGGCTATAGGATTGGCATGGCATGTCTGCATGCTTCTGTATCTCTCTCCCTGCCCTCAATATAAATGTGTTCATCTCTTATTTTTCAGGGTATATATAGTCTTTTCACATATGTGCCCTCAAGGTGGCTCACACAACATTGATTGGGGTTCCCAGGCTTGGGTCCCCAGATGTTGGACTACAACCGCCATCATCCCCAGCCACTGTGGGCACCCTTGGCCTAACCGATGATGGTTTCAAAAATGTGTGAGTGATGAAAGTCCATAGCACAATTTCAGCCAAACAGACATCAAGGTGGGGGGATTTCCAATAGCTGCTCTCAGATTTCAGGACACTGGAGATGCTGGCTTACCTTACCAGCAAAAATACAAATTTTGTTGCTTCTCTATGAAGTGGCTTCCACACTCCCCTTTCCATGGAATTGCCATCTTTTTGTTCACTCACTTTTTATAGGGAATCCACAGGGCAATGTTGATAAATCATTGCATTCCATGCAGGGGTGTAGCAAGCTGGGCGGCAGCCTAGGGACAGGCTGCCACCGGAGTTCCCCTCTGCTGCCGCCACACCGGCTATGCCCCTCCCCGCATAACCAAGAAGATGCAGGGGGTGTGGCTGCCTTTGGGGAGGAAATGGTGGTGGCTTCCTTGCCCCCTCCAGCCCACGAAGCAAATACTTTGTGGGCCAGAGAGGATGAGGGGACCACACATCCCCCCCCCAGTGTAGGCCACGCCTCCTCCACCTGTGTGATGATGCAGAGGAGAGTAGTGTGGCTTACCTGCAGCAGCACGCCTGCCTGGAAGGGGGGAAGCACCACATATGAAGCACAGTGTGGGGGACAGAAGATAATGGAGTGGGGTGAGTGGGCACCCTGGTGGCCCCCTCACTCTCCATGGTCCAGGGACATTTGTTCCCCCTTTGCTCCATTATTCCTATTTGTCCAATTCCATGGTTCTCTGTGTTGGTTTCCTGTCTTTTTTCAGACCTGATTTGTGGAGATGGTTTTTCCAGTAAAGCACAATTGCAGCACCAGCCTCTGCAGTGTGGCCAGGCACAAGCCTATTGGGGCTTGCATTCGCCCTACTTTACCTTCAATTAAAAGCTTATTGTTTGCAGGCTCAGCCAGTTTTAGTGCTTCCTGTTTGGCTTGGCTGAGTCATTGGTGATGGAATGCTCCTTAACTAGTCATCACCTGCAGGGTGATGGTGGGCTTAAATTTCTCCAGGTAGATCAACCTGTCCTCCAAGCTCATGGGGGTCAGGTCTACCAATGACTACTAGGCTTGATGGCTAAGGGCTACCTCCAGGCTCAGAGGCAGGATGCCTCTGAATAAGAATTGAAGGAGTGGGGGCATGCCTTCTTCTCCTGGTTGGGGGCTTCCTAGAGGCATCTGTAGTGGACTACTGTGGGAAACAGTATGCTGGAGTACATAGGCCTTGGGCCTGATCCAACAAGGCTCTCCTTGTAGGATGTTCTTATATACTGGATTCTTCTCCTCATTTATTTCTCTTCCTTACTGTTCCCATCCACCCTTACTGGGTGCAGGCAGAGGGGGAGCAACTCCTCATGTTTTTTAGGGGGTGGGGAGGTAAAATATTACTGGGGTGCAGAAAAATTGAAGGAATGGGTTATTAGGTTTGGTGGGGGGAGGAGATAAAAAAATGAGGGGCGGGGGGGAGGGGACAGCCTCCCCTGTACCACTCCAACAAAATAGCCTATACATGCCTAGAATTGGGCTGAATTAGCTCCGCACCAGCTTAAAGGCTAACACATTTACTGAGATTAAATATGAATTCTATAAAGTAATTTTTAAAATGAAAGTAAACCAATAATTTAATTCTGCTCCCCGCCATCTTGTATGGAAGAGAAGCTGGCTAATTAAGCAGCAATTTAGTGGCAATTCATCATTAATCCTCCAGCTGTGTCAAACAGGAAAGAATAACACAAGCAGAACCTACATAGAGGAACCTGAATTAACATTGTTTGGGCTCTTTGTTGAAGGGATATACCTGCGAGTAAATTTCATGGAAGGATCTTGGCCACAGCCAAGGGCATTGCTAGATAGTATATTGCTATATTAACTGCTGCATGGTACCTCCATTTTAATTCTGCTTCTATCTAATTAGTAAAAAGCAATGCTTCAGGAATATTAAAGGGCTCCAGTGTAGCAACTCTTGAATCAAAACTGTACCTACTATTTCTGCACAGGGTAGATATTTGGGGCTTCTGTAAGTCCATTGACCTTGAAATTCTGCATTCTACATTAAGTATTCCCAGATCTATGGCAGCAGTGTTTTTGAGAGCCCAGGTTGGTATTCTCTTTGTAAAAAAAGAAAAGTGTCTCTATGAGGCTGTTCACACGAGCAGCCCTATGTGGGCGTGTGCAGCCCTATTGGGGTAGGGCTGCTTGTGTGAGGTGCCCGGATCGTGGCTGATCCCGCCACTGCTTCACTAGGTAGACTAGGTATTTCTCCTAGTCCATTACCCAGTTAGAAGAGTGCAAGCATTCTCTTGAGCAGGAGAGCTGGTCTTGTGGTAGCAAGCATGACTTGTCCCCTTAGCTAAGCAGGGTCTGCCCTGGTTGCATATGAAAGGTAGACTAGAAGCGTGAGCACTGAAAGATATTCCCCTTGGGGGATGGAGCTGCTTTGGGAAGAGCAGAAGGTCCCAAGTTCCCTCCCAGGCAGCATCTCCAAGATAGGGCTGAGAGAGATTCCTGCGTGCAACCTTGGAGAAGCCACTGCCAGTCTGTGAAGACAATACTGATCTAGATAGATCAATGGTCTGACTCAGTATATGGCAGCTTCCTATGTTCCTATGTTTCTACTGGGGATCCTAGTTGTGTATCTGCTCGGGCTTCCTGAAGCCTGAGCAGACACAGAACTGGGCGTCTAGAGCGCCCGACTTGAGGAGGAATCCCCCAAAGCACTGCACTCCTCAAGTGGTGCATTGTGGGATTTCTGGAGGCCAGGCAGCATTTCCCTGGCCTCCAGAACACCGTGCCGTTCACCGCAGCAGCAATCATGTGCATGGCGGTGCAGCACGGGGTTCCAGGAGATTGCGTGCAAGAAGGTAGGTATACCCCTGCCTTCCCCCAGACCTCCCTGGCCACCAGAGATTTCAGTTGTGTGAATGACCTTTATATCTACAATTACTGAATAAAGTTATTATCTATGTCTGATAATAGATTGTTTGTTTAATGCAACAGAATCAAACTGGTTTGTTTGGTCAACCACTGTGCATGCAGAGGATCAGATATACAGTATGATAGGATAGATAGTTTCTCAACCCTTTGAAGCTAAACGCTGGGCAATTCAGGACAGACACAAGGAAGTACTTTTTAGACAACATGTAGTTAAACTATGGAATTTGCTGCTGCCAGATGTGATGGCCACCAACCCAGATGGTTTTAAAAGGGGATTCGACAAATTCACGGAGGGCAGGGCTATCAACGGCTACCGGCTTTGGTAGCTATAAATTTCCATCAGAAGCAGAGGTGACAAGCCCCTGAACACCAAGTATTAGGGAACACCAGGAGAGGAGGCAATTGCCCTCTTTCCCCCCATTTGTGGGCTTCTCAAGTGCATCTGGTTGGTCGCTGCATGACACAGGATGCTGGACTGGATGGGCCTCGGCCTGATCCAGCAGGGCTTTTCTTAGGTTCTTAAGGCTCTTTCTCCTTGCTCAAGGGCTGCTAGGCACAGCAAAACATGAACTGATACTTAGCGAGAAAGGACTCTTTAGACCAATATCAGGGTTGCCCTTTGACACCCCATATTTAAATTTCAACAGAGTTTTGAAAATTAGTTGTCCACCGTTAATAGCTATGGACTGAGAAACCCAAGCATCTTCTTTAGTTTTAAGCCCGGGATTCTCAAACTTGGGCTCCCAGATGTTGCTGGACTACAACTCCCATCATCCCCAGCCACAATAGCCTGTTAATCCTCCATTAATCCTAATGATCTTTAGGTTTTTTTTGTTGTTGGGTTTAAATTGTAAACTGCTCTGAAATTTTATATAGGGCAGTATAAAAATAAAATCAATCAATCAGTCAGTCAGTCAATCAATCAGCTAATGCCCTCTGCAAATCTTCAGAAAAGGTGCTAGCGTGACCTTTATAATTTCGGGCTCTGTATTCATATGTTTGATGAAACTGAAGATCTAATACACTACCTTTAATGGTCCAATTTCTGCAAGTGTTTTATAAAAAGGTTTTTGTCCTCTGCTGTTACATGAGTGTGGTTACTGGTCCACATTGCAAATGACAATTTATTGGCTTGCTTATAACAAGTGAGTACACAGACAACGGCTTCCTTGGCTTTGGCCAGGGGCCCAAACGTGACAGAAATTGAATGAATATTATGCCCTTAATGATCTTGGGGATCCACCCCTTGGATATATTAGGGTTTTCCTGTTTTGGAATTGTTTCATGATTTCTGCTACGGTGTCAATCCTGTTTCCAGTTCTTGCTGTTTGCTATGGCCCAGGGCTACAAGAGATAAAACAGACTGAACCCAACAGGCAGGGAACGCCTGCCAAAAACAGCATCTTCACGGCTGGTACTTGGCACTTTCAGACCTCTGCAGTTTGGAGGGCTTTTGTCACTGACAGCTCTATTGCAAGTGTGTGGGTCCCACACATTTAAACAAAAAAAAAGGCTGCCTTTTAAAAAAATAACGTAAAAGTGTGTGTGTGTGTGTCTTTTTCCTTGCCCTTTTTCCTCACCTTTGCTGCAGCAGCCGCTGCCCACAGAAAGGGGTGACAAAATTTGAGGAGGGGCAAAATTTGCTGCTCCTCAGATTTTGCCGCCACAGGCAAACGCCTCCTCTGCCTCTCCGTTAATCCACCACTGACCATGCTGATGATGAGTTGGCCAAATGTACAGGAGTTCTAGATGCACAGCAGAGGGCACACAGTTAGAAAGTTAGGTTTTGGGGATTTGGGCTGGAATTTGGCTGGGGAATAAACTTAAAGACGTTTTTAATCTTTCAGGAACTTTCTGGGCAAACACAGGGCAAGACAAAAATAGCAAATAGTAAATAATGACTCCAAAATCTACCATTAGGAAATCTAATTAGTTTTACTCCCTGCTGATGCTCTGCAGAAGCTGGAACTTTCTGCTTTGATGGCACACTACATCTCCAGCTTGAGGCAAGCTGATTCTACTTTGGCAGCGGTGTGTCATTACAACCTGGCTCAAAGTGTATGTAAACCTCAGCTTTATGTCTGCTAATGGCCTCTAAGCAAAGTGCTTGACCTCTGAATACTGTATTTGGCTATTCAACGCCCTGCAAGCTATATAAGGAAAGCTAGTTAGTTTGGACTTGTAGGGCTCAACTCACCTGTACTGTATTGTTTCTGAAGTGGTTGAAGCTCTCAGTTTCGTCATTAAAATCCTAACTATGTTAAACAGAAATACAAAATTTATCTGAAAAACAAAAGGGAAAAGAGAAATCAAGATTAGTGCATTTCAGGTGTGGAATATACCACCAAGGGAAAGAAATGAAGTACCATCGAAGTGCAACTTCTCTGTGCAAATAATAAAGGGAGTGAAATTGAATCGATCTCCTTCTTGGAGATCAATTCTTGGAGGAGCCACATTAATGAGAGTTTCAATTTTGGAGCAAAGTGTTCAGCCAAAGTTAAAGGGTGCTCATTCCAAACTTAAAGGAAAAAACATTGTTATTTAAATCAAGGCTGGTCGACGAGTTGCACCCTGAAACAATTTTTTTCAGCTCATGGTTGGCCTACGCAGAATATTTTCATGTTCTAAGGAACAGTAATTCCACTCTTTAATTCTAACATCTATCTGTTGGATCATGCACGTAATAATTAAATGCAGGTATTTGTGTGCAGTCTTGAATCTGAGGACGGGTGCTTCATACCTGTGAAGCTCTTACTGCTTGATGGAAACCCAGTGGAGTATACTGGTGTGGGCTGATAGCTCTTGGGAAAATGATACTTCCCAATCATGGCCACAAGGGCCTTTCTCCCTTTGATGTGCTTGTAGTGCACTGCAGAGGGAAGGAGAAGGTTGGATATCCTTATTTTCCTCTTTCAGCAGCAGGAGTGCCACTGCCGGAGAAAGATTTGGGTGCTTGCAATGCTGAGCTATTCTTCAGAGTTGAGCAGTACTTGCCAATTCTACAAATCCATCTCTGGATCCTCCAAAGAGTTGGAGTGACTGATGTTTACAAAGGGTAGATTTATCAGCAACTGTAAGCAAGGATGGCTAAATACTTGGGCTGTGCATGGTGCTCATTATCGAGATCAGCATCAACTCGATCCTGGTAATGATCAAATTGTATATTTGATTGGGGGGACGAGGCTCTGGATTGCACTGAGCTGATACATCAGCATCAGCTTGATGCATCGGGGTGCAGGTGGGGGGACGACGACTTACCTTTCCTGAAGATTTGGCATTCCCTGAATAAAGTGGCTGCTCAGAAGGCAACCACCCCAGCACCATTTCAAATTTCAACCTTTCCCTCCATCTTCTCACACTAGAATGTACTGGAGCACATATTGTGTCCTTTCCCTGATGCATTACAGCCAAAAAAAAGAAAGAAAGAATGGTCACACCCTATAGCTACAGGGCACCCTATAGTTACAATTCCTGCCCCCCCCAAAAAGCACCAGGAAAAGGACACAAAGGACACAACACCGAGGTAGTCATTCCTGCCCTGGTGCACTCTAGGGTGAGAAGATAGAGGGAAAGGCAATGATTTGAATTGGTACTGCCGTTGCTGCCTTCTAGGCAGCCATTTTCTTTGAGGAATGCTGGATGTGCAGGAAAGGAAAGTCTACTGATCCTCCAATAGGTTTTAAGTAATGCCGATACAATTCAAAGCATCAGATTTATTTTCGATGTTGGGGACATTTTTCAGCAGCGTAGTTTCTGGCGAGAAATGCCCCGATATGGCTTGGTGTTGTAAATCTGTTAGCACCGCTGACCTGACAGGATTTATGATCCCTCCAGCTCCACTTCTGTGAGTCAAGATCGAAATTCTGTAGATAAGAGTAGCAGCTTAGCTGCACGGATGAAAGCGAAGAATGACTCTCAAAGATAAAGTAGTATACGCAAAATAAAGTCCCCTGAAACTAAACAAGGTACCCCCCTCTATGATATCTGAGCAATAATTGAAACATAGGAGCAAGGAAGGAACAGAACAAGCACAGGCTGAAACAAGAAAGGGTGAACCATTATAAGTACGAGGAACACTGTCTGCGGAACGCAACGTTGCTGACAGTACTGTCTCAGGAACAGCATTTGCTTGATATGGGGCTTGAGATAACCGGCAGCCAATCAGACTGTCCTGACTCAGCATTTCTATTCCCTCTCCCGCGAGATCTTACTCCTGCGTTTCTCCCACTGAGCCTTTCTCGAGATGTCTTCTTAACACAGGTGAAATTCCAGCTTCCTCCTGATCAGTCTCCTCAGCCCTCATCTCTGCCGGCTGTTCAGATTCCCCTGTCTGCTGCTGTTCCACCTCAGCTTCAGAGTCTGTTCTCACAGTCAAATCCTCCTGCTGTGCTTCTGAGCCTGCTCTTCCAACCAAGTCCTCCCGCTCCTCCTCTGACTCAGAAGTCTGGGCCATGACACCTGGATGGTGTCAGGACTAATTATCAGCCCTACTAAATAGAATCTCCATGTTCAGAGGCAGACTGAATAACTGGTGCAGGAGACATGTCACAGAGGATGCGGCCACCTTCATACCGTCCTTATGACCTCCCAGAGGCATCTATCTGGGGAAAGGATGATAGACTAGATGCACCTTCATCTGATCTAGGAACACAGTTCTCATTTTATTATTTATTATTTATTTATTACATTTATATCCCACTGTTCCCCCAAGGAGCCCAGAGTGGTGTACAAGGTTATGTTTCTCCTCACAACAACCCTGTGAGGTAGGTTAGGCTGAGAGAGAAGTGGCTGGCCCAGAGTCACCCAGAGGATTTCATGGCTGAACAGGGATTTGAACTCGGGTCTCCCCAGTCTTAGTCCAACACTAGTATCCCCTCAAGTAGAAACAAGGAGAACCCATGGCCTTCCAAGTACTTTTTCTCTTATGCATCTGGTAAACCACTGAGAGACCTTCAAGGCCAAGTTGGAGACAGACCATCCTGAAGAGAATCTATCTATGTGGTCGCTAAGAGTTGACACCAACTTGACAGCACTTAATCAATCAATCAAAACTGAGAATCGGTATAGAACTCTGATTTAGGGTTGGATCGTGTTTACACCATAATAATGTTGACAGAAAGTGGCAATTCTTTTTATTTCACATATTGAACATGCTGCCATTTCTCCCCCTCCTGCAAATGAAGTCCTACCAAGTATCACTGGAGACATAGGGACATAGGAACCTAGGAAGCTGCCATATACTGAGTCAGACCCTTGGTCCATCTAGCTCAGGATTGTCTGCACAGACGGGCAGCGGCTTCTCCAAGGTTGCAGGCAGGAATCTCTCTCTCAGTCCTATCTTGGAGATGCTGCCAGTGAGGGAACTTGGAACCTTCTGCTCTTCCCAGAGCGGCTTCACCCCCTGAGGGGAATCTCTTACAGTGCTCACACTTCTAGTCTCCCATTCTATTTATTTATTTATTTATTTATTTTTAACATTTATATCCCGCTCTTCCTCCAAGGAGCCCAGAGCGGTGTACTACATACTTGCGTTTCTCTTTCACAACAACCCTGTGAAGTAGGTTAGGCTGAGAGAGAAGTGACTGGCCCAGAGTCACCCAGCTAGTATACTGGCTGAATGGGGATTTGAACTCGGGTCTCCCCGGTCCTAGTCCAGCACTCTAACCATTACACCACGCTTGCTCTCATATGCAACCAGGGCAGACCCTGCTTAGCTAAGGGGACAAGTCATGCTTGCTACCACAAGACCAGCTCTCCTCTCCAGAAATACTGGACATACTGAGACAGAAATACAGAGCCAAAGCTGAGTGGCAGAGCATCTGCCCTGCATGCAGAAAGTCCCAGGTTCAATCTCTGGCAGCATCTCCAGGGAGGGCTGGAAAAGATTCCTACCTGAAAGCTTGGAGAGCCACTGTCAGTCAAGTGTAGGCAGTATTGAGATAGATTGATCAATGGTCTGGGAGTATTAGGCAGCTTCCTGTGCTGTGTGCCATCCATGCCAGAGGAGACAGCCGTCTTCGCTGAACTCAAGAGGCTTGGGTTGCTGATACAAAAATGAGGTTAGAATGATAATGAAATCATCCCTGTCCTTGGAGGGGAATAAAACACCAGTTTTTCTTCTTCATTCCTGCAAGGTTTATTTGCTGATTCTCTATAATTGGCTTGAAAAGCTCTTGGAGAAAGAGTGGAGGAAAGGGGAAGAAGTGCATTTAGCCTCCCTGACCTCCAGTGCATACCTGCTCTTCCTCGAGAAGAAGCTCTTCAGAGAGGGCTGTATATTTCCAGAAGCGCAACCGACACATCTTATTACAAGAAGGGGGAATGGAGACCTTTCCAGGCTGTGGGGACCAGGGCCAGGGCTGTTCCATGTGGCTCCAGAAAGTCTTCTGCCTTGCCACTTGGAAGGTCTTCTCCAGCTACAGTGAGGAAGCCTGCTTCTTTCCTTCTTTATCCATCATCACAACACAGACCATCCGCAGTGTCATCTTTAGCCTGATTCAGACATTATGCTGTCAAGAGTGTACAGATGAGTGTACACTTGTTTGGGTGAATGACAGTACCTGGGTTCACTTTGAAAGTGAACCTGGCTACAGGCCCGTCAACATAGGACATTGGTTCACTGTGTCTGAATACAGCACACCAAACGGTAGTGGCAATCCACATGATGGATGAATCCACTAGAAGAAAGATTTTCAAACTGTGCTCCAAGGAAGCTAGGCTTCTTTGTTAGTTCATCACAGAGGGATCCTCAGTATGAAGTTTTGTACACAGTACAAAAGAAGTCTTACTTCTGGGCTGAAGTCCAGGACCTCCCCCCTTCTCCTCCAGACTAAAGGACCTACACACACATACAGAGAAACAAAAGAGGGCCCACAAATCCTCTTTAGTCTGTCCTGGGTGGTGTGGTCACCACACAACACCACCAGCCCGCTCCGAGTGGCCAAGTGTGACTGTGACCTGTGCCAGGCGCCAAGCATGACCTCTGCTTTAGAGATAGAGGGGGGTGGGGGTGGGGACAGAAATTTGTGGGATGGGAATATGTTAAGTTGTGTGTTGAAATGTTTGTGCTAATGCATATTTGCATGAATATACCTGTTTTATAGTCTTACGTTCTTGTGAGTTCAGTTGCTGTTTGTGCCCTCAGGGACCCACGTGATAAAAACACTGCTTGTGTCAGTGTGTGTGTGTGTGTGTGTGTGTGTGTGTGTGTGTGTGTGTAGGGGGATGATGCTTAACTTGCAGCATGGGGCGGGGGGGCAGGCTCCAAAATTACCTAGGTGCACCTCTGTTTGTACAAACTTCTAATGAAAGGCATGTTGAAAGATGATCATCTGTATGAAATAGATTGTAAAAGAGTATACTATACTCTCTGGAGTATAAGGTAGAGTTCTCTCATGTTTAATTCCTTGTTCTTTTGCTCAATATCCTTCCAAATAAATCCCCCACTATTATCAGTGCACAAAGTCTTAGATTTTCTTCCAAACTTGTTACTTACTCTAGCCACATTTTTTTTTTTAGCAACACAGCATTTTTCTCTTTAAGTAGGTAGGGTATAGCGAGAAAAGTCATCTATGAAAGTCAGGAAAGAGAGATTCTTTCCTGGTGTCTTTACTGGATATGGCCCACAAGTATCACTGTGAATCAAATCCAAAACCTCACTGGATCCAGATTGCCTTTCTGTGGTTTGTGAATATGTGCCCCGTATTGTTTTTGCTTTAACACATCAAACGCATTTGACTTCAGATTTACATGGTTTAACTTGTAGGTTTCTTGCCAATTGTTTTGAAATGCATTCCTTGCTTAGATGCCCAAATCAGTATGCCATAAACTTATATGGACTTATATACACTAATTTGTAGTATATTCAGGTGTTAGTTCATATGTAGACTTACTCTTTGTTATGATTATTCACTCACTAACAGAGTCAAAATATTCGGATATGTGCATGTGTAGAATGATTTGGTAGACTTTGGTCAATTGTTCTAGTGTTCTAGATTATTGATTGGTATGACTTCATTACTTTCATTCATAATATAGCATCCTGCATTTGCTTCACATACATGCCTTGTCTCTTTTCCTCCACTCAGATTTGTGGATATATTTGCAGTTACAGTAGTGTCTCCGCTACCTACAGTATTTTCATGGTCCCCGAGCTATTACCTTTGCACGGTGTTTTTCTATCCTATTTCTCCATAAACTCATGATTGGCAGCAGTTTGTTCGATTGCCACCTTGTGACTTTCTGGCTGAGGCAAAACTTGAACTGGGGGCTTTTTGGTTCAGAATTCAGTTTCTCTGCTAGATCAGTTGAACATCAAGTGGTGCAGTTCATAAAACCTGGCAGTAAACAAAGATTAGTAGGGATGTGCAGAACCGGTTCAATCACGAACCAGACCACCGTGAACTGGGCCAGTTTGAGTGGTTCAACTGCGAACCGCTCCGAACTGGTTCAAGCTGGTTCATCGAACCAACCAGTCCCACTTAACAGTTTGATTCAACTGGTTGGGATACCTGCAGTTTGGTATGAATTCAGTTCAGTTTCAGACTGAACCACGCCAACCGGTCCATGAACACCCCTAGAACTTAGCTCTAAACCTCTGGCTTAAATGCCTGCCTTTGGTTGCTTATACTTTAAAAAAACATAAATTTTATGTCCACATTCTGTCTCCCATTCCTCTCTGAGCACTTGATGCCTTCTTAGTAAGCAAAGCTATTATCCCAACTAATCCTTCTTTGTCAGAATGTAAAATGTGGTAAAAATGCCAAATCCTGCAGTTTCATAACTGGAGCTGAATGCAGAGCAATCAACTCTTCAAAGCACTACATCCTGTCAGCTTGACCTTGCTAAATGGATGCTGGGTGAGCCTCTGAAATTCCTCTTTAATTGTCCTCCCAGATTGCCTTGTTACATTATCAAAAGCCCCCCTTTCAAAGGCTAAATGCATCACACACAAAAACACACCACTTAGATTCACAATGAAGCATTGGTGAAATTGCAACATAGCCAGGAACTGGCTGCTATTCAAATAAGTGCTTCCAGAAGGTGAGCTACATTGTAGAAAAAAGAACCAAAAGAGGTCATTCACATAATCAAAAATGGGGCCTTTCACAAGATCGCTGGGGTGGGCAGGTGAGTGGGTGGGGAGGAGGCAGGGTTAAGCCCTCCTATCCTGCAGAAGAGCTGCACTGGTCCCAAACACGCCAAGCCGCTGTGCACACAATCATCATGGCAGCGACCGGCATGGCATTCCAGAGACCGTGGAAGCCTCCCAATGCACCGCATGATGAGCAGGGTGCATTGGGGGTTTCCCCCAGGAGACCACCACTCCAGGCACTTGTCCCTGTGTCAGCATGGGTTGCAAGCATCCCACGCTGACATATGGAGCCTGGATTAATGGTACGCTCGCCCCATTACCCCAGACTAAGAGCCAGGCTTTGGTGCTGGGTTTGGCACTGTGGCACCCGCATGGATCTCGGCAGTTCTCACAGGCAGCCAGACAGATCCCAGTTGCCCCTACTGGCTCCATGACAGAGCCAGTAATCATGTGGGTGGCCAATCTGGTCGCCCAGGGTTAGGCGCAGGATCGTCTGCAGGGAGAGTGGATCAAGCCCGCTCTCTTCACAGAACCTTCCTTGGCTCTCCACACTGCTCATATGGAGAGCTTCAGTATGTTGTACCTGCATTCAAAAGTTGGTGCACAGTAAGACACTTCACATGATCAATAACTGGGTAGGACAAGTGTCCTACCCAGTTTCAGGAGCTGAACTCCTGATTTTTCATTGTCTGTGAGGGTAAGACAAGTTAGGAGGTACTGTCAGAGACCGAGGCTATTCTCACGATGGGGGGAACTGGGCTAAAGAAGCCAAGCCTGTTTTTTCCCAATCGTGAGAACCAGCAGGCTCGCGGGCAAGCCTGGTGGTTCTCTGGTGGCTAGCCCAACAAAGTAGCCCTCCCCTCAGCCCAGGTTAGCAGAGTGAGCGCTCCGCTAACCCGGGTTTTCTGATCGTGTGCCGCCACAGCGTGTCTCAACAGCATGGCGGCACACAAGGAGACCCTGCCAGGAGGCTGCAAGCAACCCCACAGGCTCAGGGGTCTCTCCAGGATGCCCCGCGGACTCGTGCAGGGCATCCTGGAACTTCCGGGGGTCGCGTAGCCCTTGATCCATGCAGCCCCTGTCGGCTGGTAGTTGTGTGGGTGGCCAATATGGCCGCCCAGGGCTGCCGTTTGATTGTCTGCTGGGAGAGCGGGCTAAGTCCACTCAACCCCCAGGACCCCCTCCAGCGCTTCACACCGATCATGTGAAGCACCTCACCGTCTGCTAAATAGCAGCTGCACACAAGGGCTTTTCCTCCTTCCTTATTCAACAGATTGTCCCACTGATTTCAATAAGTCTGCTTATGAGTAACTTAATGTGGATTCATGCCAGTGACTGAGTCACCTGTCTCATAACTGCAACATTTACGTGTGTACACACACACACACACACACACACACACACACACACACACACACACACTATCTATGGAGTAACGTGCCTAGGGAGAAAGAGGTTGCGGGTTCGAATCCCCGCTGGTATGTTCCTCAGACTATGGGAAAGACCTGTATTGGGCAGCAGTGATATAGGAAGATGCTGAAAGGCATCATCTCAGACTGCATGAGAGATGGCAATGGTCAACCCCTCCTGTATTCTACCAAAGAAATCCAAAGGGCTCAGTGGTCGCCAGGAGTCGACACTGACTGGACAGCACAACTTTACCTTTATCTGAGCTGAAGGTTTGTGACAGAAGGTATACGCTTGCTTTAAAAAAGGCTGGCTATAAGCAATGGGTTTGGGAACCAGGAGTTTGGCAACTGTTAAATAGAAAACTTTTATTTTTCTAATTCATTATTTAATTTATATACTGCCTTTCATTAAACCTATCCCAAGTCGGTTTACAAAAGTTAATACAATAAAATTCCATAAAATCACGTTAAAATATGAAAATCAATTACAATAATAAAAAAACAAAAACACCAAAAAGCAACCGCCATAAAAACAAAAATAAGAGTGGCTTGAAAGGAGAGACTGGAAATCCCTAAGGGGTAAAAGCCTGAATGAAAGGGTTTTGTTTTTTTTTAAAGCAGTCACAGACACCAGAGAATGGATACCCACTGGGAGAGCATCCCAGAGCCTCTGTTCCAGAGCCTGGGGGCAACAACAGAGAAGGCCCTGCCTTGCAGTGTTGGCACACAGAACAAAGCCCCCTCTGATGACCTTGTTAGGTGGGCAGAAACCCTTGGGAGCAGGCAGTCCTTCAGATAGTTTCTGTGCTTCTGCTCATTGTAGCCAGGCAAGCCCACTAGCAGGCTGTTAGAATAGTTTCTGCTGCAAAAAGAACTCACTGGAAAAGAGCCTCTCACTTGATCTGCACAGGGCAAAGAAGAACTCGGAAGGGAAAACAGAACTGTGTTTAGGCTAAACACATTTTGCACTAATGAAGTCCTCTTGGGCGATAAACAGCTTGAAACAGAGGATAACAGCTCTTCCCGTTCCCTGCAAATGCCACCAAGTGATTCTGATCTCGAGGTGGCTCTATTTCTTTGCAGTTAGCAGCCACCAGGGAGTTATTCACACATGGCTTCATGCTGCGGGGTAAATGTTGAGCAAAGCCACTTCGAATTACACTCATGGCATTGAGGGAAGCAGCCCCTCCCCTTCTAGCCACTGGGGGGCGGGAAGAGAGAGAGCACTAAAGAGCTACATCTGCATTTCTAAAGAGAGCATCCTTCTTATCATGCTAATGATCTAGGTCAGTGCCTCTCCCTGTTTGCTCTGGTGTTTTCAGAACAAGTATCTTAAAACCAGCATTTTAAAAACCTGGAAATACGTCGAGATAAGCTAGAATCCGCAATACAAAGCCTGGTTTGTGTGTGGAGTGGGTCTAAGGCTCTCGAAGGGACTTTGGGGTATGTTTGGCTGGTGTGTGAATGCACACACACTCTTATGAAGGAGATTCAGGGTAACAGCCCTGTCTGTAAAGCCTCCAGGAGTGTGAGTGGCACCACTTGCTCCCCAAAGGCTGCGTTGTGCTTCTGAAACCCTTGCCACCTCCCCATTAGCTTGCTGGTGTTCTGGAGTTGTTGTCCATCATCAGGAGGCATCAGACATACAAAGGCACCCTCTGTGCACTACACCACTACTCACTCTGGGCCACAACAGCACCCCATAAGTGGCTTTAAGGTTTTTCTCCTTAGGGACGAATGGAGGTTTCAGCAGCCCCATAACTGCACTTGGGGGGTTCTGGGGTGGCCCAGAGCGAGGGTGCCAACCACCCCCATAGGTTTCTAACCCATGGGGTACTGGGTTTTGTTGTTTCTGAAGTGTTCTGAGTGTAGATTCTTTGGTAGCATATACGATTTTCAATGACAAACCATGAATCCATTCTCATTGCTAACCTTAAAGACACATAAACTTCAAAAATCACTTAAAAATCAGCCCTTTGCCGAATTCCTTTCAAATAATTCTGATAGCTTCCTTGCCCCCCTTGGGCACTACCACCAACCATACTCTGCTCTACGCCACCCCTTTGCCCCCGACGTGAAGCTATACATTTGCTGACACCTCCATGCTTCTTTATGGAGAAAAACCTTAAAGCTGCGTAAACTTCAAAAATCACTTAAAAATCAGCCTTTTGCCCAATTCCTTTCAAATAATTCTGATAGCTTCCTTGCCCACCTTGGGAACTACTACCCACCACACTCCCACCTTGGGAACTACTACCCACCACACCACACTACTACCCACCACACTACCCACCACACTCTAGGACACCCCTTTCCCCTGACGTGAAGCTATACATTTGCTGCAATCTTCATTATTCCCTATGAGGAATTCCAAAATAATTTTAAAATTCACCAATAATCAGAGGAGTGTCCGATTGCCTTGGAACTTGGTGGGTGGTAGGCACCCCTGGGTGCCTATCACCCACCCCACTTTTGTTCCCCTAGGTGCTACACAATAGGAGATAATGGGATGGTTTGTGTCCCATTATACCCTATGAGAAAAATAATTTAAAAATATTTCAAATATTCATTAAAAAAATCATAGGGGTGTCCAATTGCCTTGGAGTTTGCATGGTTGTTGGCACCCATGGGTGCTCCACAATAGGGAAAAATGGTCTGGTTCGAGTCCCATTATACCCTATGAGAAAAAAATAAAAATAAATTTCAAAAATTCATTAAAAATCGTATGAGTGTCTGATTGCTTTGGGGTTTGGGTGGCACGTACCCCTGGGTGCCAGCTACCACCCTAACCATTTTTGGATGTCCAAACCAGTCTGAACCAGTTCGAAACAGTTCAAATTCGAACCGAACCAGGGGGAGGTTCGAGCAAAACCAAAACCGAACCACCCCCTCCTGGTTCGAACCTGGTTTGAATTTGAACCGAACCGGGCAAACCGGTTTTGTGCACATCCCTATGTTGGACTAGATGGGCCTCGAGCCTGATCCAGCAGGGCTGTTCTTACGTTCTTAGCATTGTCACTAGTATTGGTTGACTTGCTTATTTGTCTTTCAATGCTAGATAATGATTTGCTTCAGCCCCGTCTCTCTAAGCTCTCAGACAAGCATGAGAGTCAGTTGGGAATACAGCAGTAAACAAGCACAGCTTGTGCAATCAAGAAGCTGTTTTGTAAAACCTTTGAATAGATACCTTTATGGGAAGAAAACAACCAAGAGAACCCCCCTCAAGAGCTGCACCTGGGATAGGCACAGATGTGTTCTGCACACTGGTATTTCAAAGGTACAGTTCTCTTCAATTCTCTTTTCAGGATCAGTATGGTATAGTGGTTAGAGTGCTGGACCAGGAGGAGGGAGACCCAAGTTCAAATCCTCACAGCCATGAAACTCCCTGGGTGACCTTGGGCCAATCAGGTCTCTCGGCCTAACCTACCTCACAGGGTCATTGTGAGGATAAATAGGGAATCATGTACACCAGCCTCAGCTCTCTGGAGGAAAGGTGGAATGAAAATTTAGCGTACATTAAGAGCTACCCATTACTCCATTTTTACATCACCATCAAGGCTAGCAAAAGGCACACACCACTGCCTGCTCAGAGCAATGATTCTCGGAGCACATTTACTTGCAAACATTTTTAAAGTGCCATTAACTAAACACAGAATACAATTCATTGGTAGTGTAGACCCCAAATAACACAAACATATAAAAGAAAAAATTAAAATAAAGAAACTGAGGAAAAAACCCCATTTTGGCAGACATCTATACTAGCTTGTGCAAACTGGTCGCACTAGTGCAAGGCTGTTGTACGAAGTCTGAAGTCGTGGTCCCAGACTAGCGTTGCAGGAGTGCAAATATGTTTCTACTTGTAGATCAAGGTGAAAGCCCATGGCTTGCCTCGTGTTTTGCAGGAAGCCTTTGCACAATAGTGCAAGAGCGGAATTCCAAAAAGCCTGTGACTTTGCACAGCTATGTTATCTTTTTCTGTCTATTTATTTTATTTGTGCACTGCCCTAGACTCCCATCTCTGGGCAGTTTACATAAAGGATTTAAGGACATTAAATCCTTAAAACAATTTAAAACCACAAGTTTAGTTATAAAGCTTGGGTGAATAAACGAATCTTTAGAGACTTTTTAAAAGTTGTCAGAGATGTGGAGGCTCTTATTTCAGCAGGGAGCATATTCTAGAGTCTCGGGGTGGGAACAGAGAAGGCCCATCCCTGAGTAGCCACCAAACGAGCTGGGGTAACTGCAGACGAACCTCTCCAGATGATGATCTCAATGGGCAATGGGGCTCATAGAGAAGAAGAGGTTAGTCCGGATGTCAGCCATTGGTTTTGTAAATGATGATCATGATGAAGAACAGCAGCAAACTGAAATAACCCAGATACAAGGTTGCAATGGAGAAGGCAAAGTTCCTCTGTGCCCCAGGGGTTACATAAGAATGCCATCAGCCTGTCTAGATAGATAGACAGGCTGGTTCCTCACAATGGCCAACCAGATGCCTCCGGGAAGCCCCAAAGGGAGATGCGAAAACAAAGGCCCTCTCCTACAGTTGGTATTCATTGGCACACTGCCTCCAAAGAGGGAGATGCCATATCTGTACTTGCTGTACTGCCATGATGTGGCTCAGGGGTGCTGCTACGTACTGAAAAGAACCGGGGCCCACAGATCCAGGCTCCAGTGCCAGACTCAACCCTTCTGCATTGGTACTGTATTGATTTTGTGGTGGCAAAGTTGCTGCATGATAGATAGATAAATAGATAGATAGAGACTTTTCATAACTCTCCCACTCAGGTTTTTCCTTGCTTTGTGATTTTGCACATGATTTTTTTTGTTTGATTTTTACCTCCCTCTTCTTCTGGCCTCAGCACTGCCATCTCCATAGGTGCGTAACTATAATAGGGCAAGGGGAGACAGTTGTCTGGGGGCCCACTGCCTTGCATCGTCCACAATTTACAAAACCTTTTAAAAAGAAGAAATGTAGGATGATGTTCTGTTGTGGCTATATATATATTTGTTACCACTGTTCAGCCTCATTTAAGATTTCTTGACTTCATGAGCTGAGCTTCAGTGAGGGGGGGGGCATTTTAAAATATTGTCTCTGGGCCCACTCCAATCTTGCTACGCCCCTGCATCTCCACCCCTTCCCTTAGCCTAGCAGCATCCATTGCACAAACTGCAGGGCTGCCAGGCCAACAACTCTACTTCCTCCTTCCTTGGGGTGGCTTGGGCACTGATGCCAAGCCAGCCCCCAGGTTGATGGGGCCGCTGCCCCCAAAGAAAGCCCCCACAATGATTGAGGGCCTGCATTGTAATGGAAAGTGACAGAGACAGACAAAGCACCTTCTCCCAATTTCTCCTTCTGTTTGTAGAGCAGAAGAGGAAATGGCGAGACGGTGCTCTGTCAGTGCCCCCCCCCTTTTCACCACAGTGCCGACTTGAAGGAAGACAGGATACGGGAATAAGCGGGGGCAACAAGAAATACCCTCTGGGCTAGAATTAAACAGCCTGCAAGTTTGGCCACTGCAAGTCACTTATCTTTCAGCCTCACCAACCTCAAAGGGTTGTTGTGAGGATAACCACAACATAGGAAGGAGCATAGGAAGCCGCCTTCTACGAAGTCAGACCCTTGGTCCATCTAGCTCAGGATTGCCCACATAGACTGGCAGCGGCTTCTCTTGCAGGTTGCAGGCAAGAGTTTCTCCCAGCCCTATCTGGAGATGCCAGGGATTGAACCTGGGACGTTCTGCATGCAAGCATGCAGGTACTCTTCGCATACTGTCCCCATCTGTTGGGGGTTGTAATTTTTACCCCCAGATGAATTAGCAGAGGACTAAAGAAGCTACCCACTCCAGTTACAGAGTAGAATGCAGAGTTTAGTTGTTGCAGCTACTTAGAGAAGACACGTGGAGATGCTTGTAGAACTAAATACTAAGTATTTATTGATGACGCACACTTTGGATAGGAAAGACCTAATATGAATAGGGAGGGAGGGAGAGAGATGTCTCCACCTGCTCTCTAAGAGGAAAGGGAGGGAATCTGACTCAGCACAAGAAATACCTGAAGAGTCAGGTCGGGTAGAACAGTTAGGGAGACCTTTACTCACGATCTCTACTCCCAGTACCCCTAGTGGTCATTAGGATAGTTGGTGCAAAAAGTCGAGGCACTGGAACTCCAACACCACCCCCTAAGGGGAATATCTTACAGTGCTCACAGATGGAGTCTCCAATTCAACTGCAAGCCAGGACAGACCATGCTTAGCAAAGAGAACTATCCATACTTGCTACCACAACACCAGTTCTCCTCCCATAACCATGTACACCACTCTAGACTCCTTGGAGAAATAACACAGTATATAAATGTAAAAATAAAACAAACAAAGGATCTGTGCTTGGACAATGGAGATCTGGGGCACCCAGAAAAACATTTAGAGCATATGCCCCAGGGGCCCAGGAAATAACCAGTTTTATGGTCTGCCTATAGGAACAAATCAGGCAGCCGGAAGAATAAGGAATTTCAACAAGGGATCAAAAAGAAGCTAATCATCCACAATTTCAAGACTGACGAAGGTGTACGGCGAGGTGGGGAAGAGGGCAACCATGTTGCAAGCTTGGGCAGGATACAGAGAAATTATCCTTGGGCACAACAGCACAGAGAGAGAACCTTTTGTTAGGAGAAGGTTGGAGCCTCTTCTTGCTCACAGCTCACTCCAGTATTTTCCTTCCTTGCAGTCTGCATGGCTAAGGACACTCACAGGGGCGAGGGGGGATGGGCCACCTTGTCATTCTGAATGGATTGTTTTGGGCTCTCTTTTTCATCTCTTCTCTCAGCATGATGTTTGCGGCGGCTTAATAACCAACACGTGGATTAAATTTTCTCATTCCAGGTGAGGAATGATCAGCGATAGCATCCACACTCCCAGGCAGTGGTGGTAGCTGCAGCAGCGGCAGCCTTTTAATGTCAGAAGAAATGAAAAAGCAGGAAGCACAGCAGGAATGACCCTTCCTGCAGTCACTGCATGTTGCCACCAGCTAGCCTGAAAGGCACCTTGCTGCTTTTTGCGAGAGCAAACACACAGAGAGGGCATCCTGCTCTCAGCCGCTCCCTCCTTGAGATGGACACCCAGAAGCCTCAAGCAGGAGAGGGGCCTGTGGAGGCATCTAGTCGGAACTTTTGCTCAGTGCTGGAATCCAGAGTGGGAGCATCCCCAGGAGATGACTGTCCAGCCCCTCTGCCTGAAGAACAGTCACTTCATTTTCTCCTACAATTTGTAATTGCTGGGTTTAATTTACACCTGAGACTTCTTCTCAACACCATGGCTCACAATTACGCACCACGCACGTGTATCTGTTGTCATGAGAAATTAATTTGCTTCTAGGCTTGGTGTGGCTTGGGCATTCATGGTAGGGTGTAGTGGTTAGAGCACTGGACTAGGACCGAGAGACCCGAGGGCAAATCCCTGTTCAGCCATGAAACTCACTGGGTGACTCCAGGCCAGCCACTTCTCTTTCAGCCTAACCTACCTCACAGGGCTGTTGTGGGGATAATGAATGGCTAATATAGTTGGAGGGCCACCTCCAGCCTCAAAGGCAGGATGCCTCTCAGTACCAGTTGCAGGGGAGATGGCCAGAGGCGTATCTAGGGAAAATAGCGTCTAGGACAAGCACTGAAATTGCGCCCCCTGTCCAAACATCTGACACCCATCTTTCAGATAACCTCACCATAATATCAGCTGAAAAATCCAAATCAAACTCGTTAATCTTTTAGTATTTCAAAAACTATTTAGCAGTGGATGTAGCCAGACCAAAAAATGCTGGAGAACTACAAATTTCAGTATGCTGGGACTCATGAAATGCCCAAATACTATGTGGAGGTGTACTTGGAAAACTAAACAGAAGTGCCTGTCTAATTCTCTACTATGTATTGTAGCATCACCATTACATAAGTTTTAAAAATCAATGGAGAATTTGACTTTTCCCAGATACTCTGAAAATAATTAAAGGATATGCAGAGTAAACTGTGTCACTGCTCGGAATATATTCTAGTATTTCAGAAAGACAGTTAAAATGAGAGAAAGAGAGCAAGAAACTTCCAGTGGGCCTTAATACTAAGGATTTCACAATGATTCAAAGACAAACTCACCATCAATAGCCATATTATTAAGACATCACATTTAACTCACTTATCACAAGAAGCAAAGTAAGAACAAATGAATACAATCCTAGCTCATAAACGTCAGCTCAGTATTCACAAGCCCTGATTCTCTGTACATAGTGCCAATCTGAATATGTGTACAGTGTCTTATATTAATGTAAAAAAAAATTTTTTTTACCTGTAGCCCCTTCAGGGGGCTTCCTAAAGGCCGTGGGGGGGTCTGCAAAGGTTCCTCCTCCCCCTGCTGGCCTCTAGGGCCTCACAGAGGCCATCTGAGCATGCGTGGTGGCCATTTTGTTTTCGGCAGCCTTTAATTTTTTTTTTAATTTTTCAAAATGGCGCCCCTTTCAAGTGGCACCCAGGGCACATGCCCTGCCTGCCCCACCCTAAAGATGGCATGCCCTCAACTCCTGCCTGTAGTCTCCCAGTGGCATCTGGTGAGCCACTGTGTGAAACAGGATGCTGGACTAGATGGGTCTTGGGCCGGATCCAGCAGGGCTGTTCTTATGTTCTTATAAACATAACCATGTACACTGTTCTGGGCTCCTTCGAGGAAGAGCAGGATATCAATGTAGAAATCGATAAAATAGTGTTCCCTGTAACAGCGATTCCCAGGTGCTGCTGACTACAACTTCCATCATCCTCAGACAAAGGCCATTGCAGCCAGGGAGGACGGGAGTTGTAGTCAACACCATCTGGGATTCCCTGCCTCAGGGAACACTGTTGCCAACCCTTCAGATTTGTGCAGCCCCCATGGACATATTTTTCACGTGCCACTGAGAGCTTCAGAGGGAAAGGGAGACTGGCAAACATCACACCCCCGTGCATCAAACCCCCGCGCCTGTGCTGCCTTCATCTGGAAGGCAGCATGCTTCATCCCCCTTGCTGCATGTGAACTCCGTTAGTCAGGATGCCGACCAAAGGAAGCATTCTGAGAGCAGTCATAGAGGTGTGAGCAGGTCCACCTTTGTAACTTGCTATTCAGGCATACCTTGTTACTTGTGGGAGTTCCATTCCTCACCTACTACCCTGTGTAACGAAACTGCGAATAACAAGACATTATGCCTATGGAAAATGGGGGGTTAGGTTCCAAAATTGACAAAATGGGTTTAAACAAATTACAAAACCCCCAGCAAAAATGACTGAAATTATTTACTGTTCTGTGCTCCATGGAGTCGACACGTGTATAGGAATGCCACCCCCCCGCAATCCATGAAATGCCTCCCCAAACCATGACAAGCTGTGGAAAAAATCCTTTAAAAAAAGAGAAATAAGCCACAAAATGGCTCCTCCTTACAAAATGGCGGCCACAAGTGACTTCTGCTATCACTTCTGGCCTTCTAGGAACCTCGGGCACATGAGTTTTAACCCTTTCATATCCACAGATAATGAAAATGGGTGTCAATTAGACACCCACGAATATGCGAAACCATGGTTACAGAGTCCACATATAATGAGGCTTGCCTGCACAGCCATACATAGCATCAAGTTGAATGCTGGATTGGATTGCTGCTGGCTAGGGGTGTGCACAAAACCAGCTGGCCCAGTTCGGTCTGAGGCAGAACTGGCCTCGAACCAGACTGGGCCAGTTCAGTTTTACACCCCTCGAACCCCCCACCGCACCCCCAACCCAGTCTGGTTTAGCTCAGGGGGGTTCACAAACATTTTTAAAATATTTTATTTTATTTTATTTTCTGTACTTACCCACTCTGGGGGGCTTCTCCAAGGCCATGGGTGGGGCTCCACAGATGTTCCCCTCCCCCCGCCGGACTTCCTTATGTATAAAAGCACCTGGTTTGGTCAATCTTTGGCCCTTTCCAGGCCTTCCCCCTATTGCGGTGGCCATTTTGGAGGCTGTCACATACGTGCAATGGGCCCCTGCGTGGCCTAGGTCACCCAGCCATGCAGGGTCCTTTGCGCATGCATGGCAGTCTCCAAAATGGCCACTGTGAGGGGCAAGGCCCGGAACAGGCAGAAGATTGCGGGAACCGGGCACTTTTATGCATAAGGAAGGCCAGCAGGGAGTAGGGGAACATCCATTGTCCCTCCCTTCCCCCGCTGTGGTCTCGGAGAAGCTCCAACAAATAAAATTTAATTGTGTGTGTGTGTGTGTGTGTGTGTGTGTGTATATCAATCAGGGGTTTCACAAATCTATATATTATATATATTTGTGAAACACCCCACCCCAATGGCCAGGGTGGGGGGGTTGGGGTGGGGTTGGGTTCGGCTTGACATCAAGCCATCGAACCTAACCAGTTCGACTTCGAATAGGTTTGGAATCGAACCTGTTCACACATCCCTACTGCTAGCCCAGATTTGCCCAACCATCATGTATCAGCCATACCAGCCACTTTAAAAAACAAACAAACAGCAGCATGGATGAATGTATGTGTACTAACACTTATATAATGTATACATATATACATTTGTATTGATATATTCTCATTATTTTTTTAAAAAAGGTCACAAACATTTAAAATAAATTACAAAACTGTCCCAGTGGGTTGGTGTGTGTATTTATTATTATTAATCATCATCATCCCAATATTATGCAAGGTACAGGTAGGTGCTTTCGATGTCACAGACACTATTCAATAGGCAGCTTTTTCCCAGTTAAAAATGGATCTTTTCTTTCTCTTTAAAGGTTAACAATGCACATAAGCACATTGAGAGGAAAAATAAATCTTTTTGTGATTGCATTATTTTTGTAAGATTCCTTTTTGTTAGCTGTAAGGGAGGGGGGAACCCCATAAACTGAAAACTGCAGCAAATGACGCATGCAATGCAGTCTGAAAAAGTCCAGAAATCACAGGCAGAACAGAAGGACAGAGTGTTGATGCATCTGTGCTCTATCACAAACAAAATCAGCTGACTTAGAACCCCCCAAAGTAAGGAGAAATCCAGATGGGGATAATTGGATGAGCTTCTCAGAGCCATGGATTTTCTTACCAGTAGAACAAGAATCACTGGTCCTTGATAGATGTAGTCTATATACTTTCCTGGTTCCTTTCCAAACCAGCATCTGTAAACAGAAATTCATTTGTGAGCTCACTCAAATCCCACACATTCCGTAAACTGTAACAAGGCAGGGCTGCACCTTTAGGAACTGAACACAATTAAGCTTCTAAATTGCTGTGAGTGCTGTTTTGTTTTTCAGCTTATTTATGCACACGAACGGAAATTAATGGCCCTGGTTTTCTTCCATCAAACATGTTTTTGTTTGGAAACTGTAGGAAGCAGAGTTATTATTGCTGTATATTTTAAAATTATCATTATATGGTTTCAATGACACAAAGTGCAATACAAATTATTGTTACTCTCATCCTCACAACAGCAGCAAAAGGTAGGGTGAAGGTAGGGTTATGTATCTGATAAAGCTGAGCAAAAATGCCTCGCCCTCAAATTCACCAGCCCATTCAAGGGCTGCAGTCATGGCGTGTAGTTTCATCAACTGAAGTGCCTCAGTTTTCACTCCACTTATAGCTGGTAGCATTCCCATTTTTCTGAAGTTCTTTATGTTCCTTGCTCCCCAGACAGGAAAACATTGCTTCCTTCCTTGGCTCTCCCTCTGATGGCATCATTCTGGTGTCCTCTGGGTAGGAAATATGTGAGTGCAGGAGGTGTGGTGGTGATGGTGGTGTTTAGCCCTTTGCCCTATGCAAAGGATCTATCTGAATACCCCCCTGAAGTTGCTATTAGTCACGAGTGGGGAAATGGAGCGGGAAGAAAAATACCATGTGTCTTCCTCCCTGTAGCTAACAGCAGCTTTGGGAGGAGGAGCAAGTTACACCGGGAAATGGGTGTGGAGGAGAAAGGTTGAAATTTGTCATGACCCAAATCATAACCTAATCCAAATCATGGGCCGTATTCACATGTAAGGTGGAACCGCAGGTACAATGGACTTGCGGTCCCATGCCTCCCACTCTCCTGTCTGCATTCGGATGTTCAAGAGAGTGTCCTCTCTGCAGTCAGCAAGACTGCAGAGAGGTGGGGATCTGGCTATGAGGGTTTCCTTCTTGACAGAAGGACAGCCCGCACAGCCAATCAGGGAGGGAGAGAATGAGGAGCTTCCTCCCTCAACATGTCAGAGCATTAAAAAAAATAAAAATAAAAATAAAAATATTGTATATGAATATTTTAATATAATAGTAATACAATGAATAAAACTATTTATTTACTACATTTATAAACCGCCCCATCCAGAGGTTTTGGGCGGAGCACAACTAGTTTTAAAAAACATAAAAACAAACATCATTTAAAACAAACTACTTAAAACAATATAAAAACAATTTTAACACAATTAAAAACCAATTAAAATACTTTAAAGCAATTTAAAAACCTTGGAAGGCCAGGCCAAACAAGTAAGTTTTCAGGGCTCTCTTAAAGGCCAACAGCGAGACTAAACTGCAGATATCTGCCGTGAGTGCATTCCATAGGCCAGGAGCAGCTAAAGAGAAAGTCTGGTTCCGAGTTGCCACCAGACGTACTGGTGGTAACTGGACCTCTAGTAATAATTAATAACTAGCAATAAAACTGACATATGCTGAATCCAAACACAGTGTAACTATTATATTAAAATATTCATATATAAGATTTGGATTCTTTTTTTGATGCTCTGACATATTGCTGAATCCAAACAGGATTTTGTTTTCTTTTGCTTCCTCCACAACTCCAGTTTGGCTGAATGAAGCCTCCAGTGCTGCATTCAGATGAAAAGCAGGCTTCCTCGACCCTCGGTTTGGAGCAGCTAAACCTCTCTCCAAACCGAGAGTTCGTGTTGGAGTCTTGTCAGCATGACCTCAGGTCGTGCTGCTGACAGGACTGGAGTTGGAGTTGGCTGGGTTCAGTTCGGATGTGATGGGAAAGAATCTGCGGGTCCCTCTAACTCCAGTCCCCCGTTACATCATGTGAATGCAGCCATGCTCTCCCCAGCAGCTGCTTCCTGGGAATGGAAAAAGACACAAAGGACTCTAGCCGCAAATCTCCCATGTCATACATCTAGTTTTGGACCTCATTGCCCGTACATTTTCACTGTTCACATTGCTACTTTTCCCTTGAAAGAGCATTTGGTCTGACAGTTGCGCCCACCCAGGCCATAAATAACTCTGGTGTATGCAGAAGAACCAGACATATTAGATTGTCATTGTACTCACTGTTCATTTTCATAGTAGTGTTTGCAGATGGCCCAGGCAATAATGATGGGGCAAGGGATACCTGCACGTGAAAAAGAGACACGCTAAATCAAATATTATGTCTCCAGCCGGGAGATGTTGGGTTGGAGCCTCAAGTGAACAGAGGCTCCCAGGTCATTATGGTGGCAAGTCAGACAGATGGGTTCACTTAGATCAGGCCTGCTCAACTTTGGCCCTCCTGCAGATGTTGGCCTACAATTCCCATAATTCCTGGCTATTGGCTGCTGTGGCTGAGAATTATGGGAGTTGTAGTCCAAAAACAGCTGGGGGGCCTAAGCTGAGCAGGCCTGACTTAGATGGATTGATAGCTGCACTATCCTGCAGGTCCATGGTCAGAAATATCTTGGGTAGGGGAGTTAATGGGGCTGGGAGTCATTGCAGGACAGCCAGGGCACAACAGATGTAGCTGAATATGTTTATCATTATTTAATTCTGTTACTTCTTAAGGGAACGTTGGGTAGAATCCTGCCTACACACTTTCCATTATATCTCCACAAGGAACAATAATAGAGGCTTTCATTTGGAAAAAGGCAAGTTGAAATATTCAAGGAGCATGCCCGGAATATCTTTTGCGGGGCAGGTCCCCCAAAGACACACCCTCTCCTGATGACAACAGCCCTGCCACACACCCCGGGCATCCCCCATTGGTCCTGAATGACTCATCAATGCTTAGAAGCACATTCTTTAGCCCAGGGGTTCTCATATGTGGGTCCTCAGATGTTGTTGCCTACAACTCCCATCAGCTCCTGCCACAATGGTCAATGGCTGAAAAATCATTGGTGCTGATGGGATCTTTTATGCCTTGTCAAAGAGCAGCCTCAGGGGGTTTGAGTCAAGACCTCCCTACCCTACATCATACTCCCAATCTGTGGGGGCTCATGATCCAGCTGCTGGTTTTAAAAAGAAAAGTTAAGCAGTCAGCACCAATGATCACAAGCACCAATGATCCCAAGCAGTTGGGTCCCCAAAGGCCCCTACATGGCTTGAGACTGGGATATCAATGGGACCACCGTTGCCCAGTATCTGCAGATCTTCATCTCAGGCCCTGCTCTTGGCACAGTCACTGACACAGATCTGGTCGGTGGGGACCTGGGACAGGGTCTTATCAGTAGTGGCCCACATCTTTGGAATGCCCTCCCAGACAAACTTTACCAATCTCCCTCCCAGATTAATGTAAAAAAGAGCCCGAAAACACTCCTATTCCAAGAGGCATTTAAAATTTCCATTTTATCCCATTTTTAAGCAACTTTAGCTGTAATTATTGCTTTGAAAGGTTTTTTTTGCAGGTTGTTATAACTTTGTTTTTTGTTTTTTTTAAATTGTTGCTTTTATTGTAAGCAGCCCTGATCAGCAATGTGCTGGACAGGCAGAGTAAAACTATTAATAAAATAAAATAAAATAAAATAAAATAAAATAAAATAAAGGAAGGTTTGGGTTACAAGCTCACTGTTCCAAATCTGTCTTCTTCAGTTCTAGCACTGCTTCTGCTTAGTTCCACCAGATCTCACAAGATCTTACCAGACCTGGACACTGCACATAAATGCAGAGAAAGAAGTCTGGCATAGACTTATTCAAGCATGATCTACAATTTAGCCTCAGATTTCCCCCCAGTGGTAATGGGATTGCAATGTCAGACTCCATTGAACCTCCAGGATCTAATAAAGTGTCTCTATGTCCTGCCTGGCCACGCTTGGGCCCTGGAGGGACTTACACCATCCTATGAAGAGGAAGACCCATTTCCTCAGCTTGTCTGTCGAATAAGTCATCACGATGGCCGTATGCAGATAGCAGCCTTCCACAAACATCCAGAAGAAATTGGTCACCACAAAATAGTTGAAGATGGTGGTCATGCACCGGCACCAGATCTGGCAAAGAAACCAAAGGGTATGCACAGGTGAGCCTATGGGGGAGGTGGCTGGGTGGTTGTTTTTAAACCTGTTTGAACCATATGCTCTTATTGGGCATTGAAACAAGACTGAAAGTTGCATGTCCTCCTACAATACATGTATTTAATAAATTGGGTTGATTTTATTATTATTAATTTTATTATTATTTCTTGTTTACACAGTCAGACAGGTGTTATTGACTGGTTTGTTTTTATCCAGACATTGAGTCCTTCCCAAGGACCTCGGCTGATGGTGATTTCTGTGGCCCCTATGGTGTTGAGGTGCTCTTCAAGTTGTTTTGGAATTGCTTATTATTATTATTATTATTTCTTGTTTACACAGTCAGACAGGTGTTATTGACTGGTTTGTTTTATCCAGACATCGAGTCCTTCCCAAGGAGCTGGGATGGCTGAATTTATTATTATTATTATTATTATTACTATTATTATTATTATTTACATTTATAAACTGCCCCATCCAGAGGCTCTAGGCAGTGTACAACAACTTTTTAAAAAAGACATAAAAACACAAAGTGCTAAAAATAATATAAAAACAATTCAAAAACAATTAAAACCATTTAAAACCAATTAAAATACTTTTAAAAACCAAAAACACTTTAATTACATTTTCATCTTACCTATTCTTACCACACTTCCTTTATCCTCCCAACAACCTTGTAAAGAAATAGGTTATGCTGGGGGGGGGGGAGAGAGACATGAGTGGTCACTCAGGGCCTCTTGTGGCTGAGCATGGATTTGAACCCAGGTCTTCACGAGCCGACATACTAGCTACATATTCTAGGCATGGTCAGACTAGTCTTGTGGAGTCTACTTTGGTTAGAGTAGGTATTTTGCCACTTGGCTACAGCCAGGTGCAAAATAGTGGATGGGGCGGAGCCAGATAAAAAAGGCAGTCCAGGAGGTGGAGCCAATTTCCAGCCACCTCTCATGCGCCATACACTGGGATGGTCTGCATCGGCAAGTGCAAAATGGCATCTGAACTACTGCAGAAGCGAGATTCTAATTGGGAACCACACCCTTGCTGATCTATCGCAAATCACCCCAAGCACGATCAGTAGGTCTCAGTCTCCCTTCTGCCCATTCCTGTATGACACTGGCTCTTTTATGGAAAATGTCTACTCCTGTAGAGAGCAGATGTCCCAAAGAAAAATGTTGAGAAATAAAAGTACTATGCAAGTGGAGAGGTGAGACTCTTGATCTTTTCTAAGCTTTCCTTTGCAAACATGAAGTCTAAAAACTTGTAGTATTAGAAATGGAAAAATGAAATCCCCAGGTAGCAAAATGCCAAGCACTGTTCAAAAGGGGATGGAATCAAAGAAGTATGAAGCGAGATCCGAACAAAGAGGGAAATAAATGGCAAATTCAACCACATGACAGTTGTCTGCTTAAGAAAAGCTTCAGTCAGTCACCAAAATCGTATGGAATTGAAACTCCAATGGAATTGGCATTCATCAGGCATCTACACCCTCTCAAGTGCATCTTTTTCAGCCATGAGAAACTTGCTTTCCTCCCATTTTAAATGGAAGATGAAATTTCCAGGAAGCTGAATTCTACATGCAATATCATGTTTTGTGCTTCATCTGCTCATCTGTGGAATTGCAGTGCATAACTGCACAGAGACGTAAGTTTTGGGCGGTATAAAAATATGTTAAATAAATAAAATAAAATAAAATAAAATAAAATAAAATAAATAAAATAACCAGCCTTGAACATACCCACATATGAAACTCAGCCTCAAAAACAGTCTCCTCATGCATGAACAACCCGTACACTATGGTCACCTGGAGAGCTCCTGTTGCATGCCCCATCCCTCTGTGAAGCACGGAGGACACCGAGACCCCTGAGTAGGTCTCTTCAGTAGCAGCGCTCAGAGTGTGGCATTCACACTCCTCTGGGAGGGCCAATACTGTTTCTCTCACTGGTATGTCTAGGCAACAAGTCAAAATGACCTGGTTCAGGTGTGCTTTTTGTTGAGGAGTGTGAGGAGAAACATTAAAATCCTCACACAACGGAGGATGCTCTGGTGGGTTCATAAATAAATACGAGCTTAACCTACACAGACCATCTGCACGTGAGTACTTTTGTAGTCACCTCCCACCCACCCCACAGTAATTTACCTGCTACAGCAGAGAGTGGTTTTGCACCTCAGCAAAGACTATCAGAGGGCTTATCTCTCAGGTGTGAGGCCGCACTTCACCCACTGACCCCAGTGGGGAAGGGGTGGTGCTATTTCTGCAGCTGCCGTGAGGCTAAGCCAACATCTGCCTTCCTTGCACCTACTCAGCCTCCTTCCCCACTGCCCCCTTTTGGGGCCGGTTGGTCACGATGGGCAGCAGCAACAGGCCCAGGAAGGAGACATCCCTCGCGCCCCATGGGCCTCAGAGGGCCCTTGCAAATGCCGGCAAGCAGTGGCGGAGAGAGGTTAGCAAAGGAGCCTTTTGCTTGCGCGTCTTCACACCCAGACCAGCCCTCACGGGGGCTTCTCGTGCTGTGGGGACTGGCACTGGGCTGGCTGGGTGCCTCCTCCTCCTCTTCCTCCAGCCCCTCAGAGCACCACCACGTCCGCCACTCCAAAATGGCGGCCACCGGGAGTGAATTTGCCTGAGAACATGCACACTTGCAAGGGAGAGCGTGCGTGCTCCCGCAGTGCCCTGATTGGTTTAGCACTGCAAGGGCAAGGTAAGGGCAGGGTTTGCCACCTATGACCTAAGGCTTATATATATTAAGAAACTAATACATCACAGGCTGAGAGAGACATTGAACAACATACCCAAACAGGCACTAGCCTTCAACAACAGAACAGTTCTAACTGACCAAGAGAGACCGATTAACATAATTCCACATGCCTCTAGTGACCAGAAGACAGAGGTGCACTTAGCCATGGACCATGGGGATTTGGTCTGAAGCCCCATGCTTGATGGGCAAGTCAAATCTTTTTAAAAACTTTTGTAAAGTGCCGCTGTGGGACAGGCACTGCCAGGGGGTGTGTGGGCACTTGAGGGAGGGAGGTGGCAGCAAGAGCTTTTTCACTGAGTCCACCTGCCTCCCAAATGACAGATCGAGTCATTTTTGGCCCATTTGGGGCCTCTGAGCATGCCCATTTGGGGGGCATTCTGGGAAAAATGGGACCCATAAGTCGATCTGAGATGCTCCAGTGAGGGCAACCCCCACCAGTCCTGCAACCATGCCCCCCGTCTCCAAAATGGTGGAATAGAGGAGGGGTTCAGCCCATCCCAGGCCTACGGATTATTTGGATATTAGACATTCTACTGCACTAAAGTTTTTGTATCAATACTGTTGCTGCTTATGGGTGACTGTTTATTTTTATGATGGATTGCTTTATATTTTGGTTCTGTATATGACTTGTAAGATGCTTATTATTAATATTCTTAATAATGTATTATAATTTATTATTATTTAATAATTTATTTATTTACGTATTTGATTTATATACCGCTCTTCCAAAAATGGCTCAGGGCGGTTTACACCAAAATGAAAACAATTAAAATCAATTAACAATTAAAATCAGAACTAGATTAGTTAAACAGTTAAAATCATTTAAACATTAACATCATTAACATTAAAATAATTTAAAACCAGCATTAAAAATTGAAAACTATAAATCTAATTAAAAGCCTGGGTGAATAAATGTGTCTTCTGTGCCTTTTTAAAAGTTGCCAGAGATGGGGAGGCTATTATTTCAACGGGGAGTGCATTCCAAAGTCTAGGGGCTGCAACGGAGAAGGCCCGTTCCTGAGTAGCCACCAGACGGGTTAGCAGCAACTGCAGAGGAACCTCTCCAGATGATCTTAGCAGGCAGTGGGGTTCATGGTGAAGAAGACGTTCTCTTAAATACCCCGGACCTAAGCTGTTTACCGCTTTATAGGTAATAACCAGCACATCGTATTTTGCCCAGAAACATATCAGCAGCCAGTGTAGTTCTTTCAACACAGGAGTAATATGGCCCCTCCTAGATAACCCAGAGACCAACCTGGCCGCTGCATTCTGGACCAACTGCAGTTTCAGGACTGCATACAAAGGCAGCCCCACCTAGAGCGCATTGCAGTAATCCCGCCGAGAGGTTACTAGCATATGTACCACTGTTTTGAGGTGGTTCATCTCAAGAAACAGATGCAGCTGGTGTATCAGCCAAAGCTGATAAAAAGCACCTCTGGCCACCGCCTCATCCTGGGACACCAGGGAGAGGTTCAGATCCAGAAGCACCCCAGACTGCGTACCTGTTCCTTCCGGGGGAGTGTGACCCCATCCAGAACCGGCAGATCAAAATCGTCTCCTGAGTTCCAAACCCCGTACAATAAGTACCTCCATCTTATCTGGATTCAGCCTGGATTTATCTGGATTTAAGGTGGAAGAGGTGGGATGGAAATTATTCTATCCACAAATAATTAAATAACTAAATAAACCAATTTGAACAATTAATTAAACATCTAAAAATCAGCAGCAAATGAAGAAAAAACGGGGGAAATGAGTGAATTCCCTCTCGACTCAAAAGCAATTGCCATGCTCATGAAGCATGAGATTAGACATCCCATTCTTTAAAGAGGTATAATCACATCTGTTTTTGGAGAACCATAAAATTATACAGGCAGTTGATTAAATGGAACTCAAAGCACTGCCTCATCAGCTTCTTTGTGGAATATGATCAATTCAATTCAACTCCTTTATTACGACCACAGAGCAGCACAGAATCTGATCTCCTTTGCACAAAATACCAATGATTCCCATATAGCAATGATTAGAAAGTGAACAAAAGGCACAATGCATGTTTTATTCCTCCATTTTAATTAAAGGCCAAAATTTAAGTGTTGTGATAAAGATTTTTAAAAATACTTTCATTTTTTAAACAACAACAACACCCCACACATTTCTGTACATTTTGAATCCCTAGGCAAAGATTTCCATTTTAAATGGGTGATACCCTTTATGTTAAGCAAGGAGCAAGTGTCCCTCTTCAGCACAGCCTTCTTTCAACCATCTGTATGTATGTATCTATGGATCTATTTTCTCTGTGTAAATCATTTTCAGAACTCCTCTTGAAAAGTGGTGTATAAATGTTTGTAGTAGCAGATAGGGATGTGCACGGAACCGGTTCGGAGGCCCTTTATAGGCCTCCGAAGCGGTTCGAAAGGCGGCCGGTTCCGCCGGTTCGATGGCAGGGTGGTGCTACTTTAAGAGCGGGTGAGGGTGCACTAACCCCTCCTTCCACTCTTCCCCCACTGGTGCTCCTTTTCCCCCAAAGTTAATCGGGGTGGCAGTGTACCTCCCTGCCGCCCTGTTGCCCCTGTTGACCCGATACAACCGGAAGTATCCGATGTGCCTGCATGCACCAGCATTGGTGTGCACATGTCATGCATGCACAGTGGGCGCATGCGTGCAACAGCGCGGCGTGCATGTGCCTGTGCCAGCGTGCGCAGGCATGGCGGATACTTCTGGTTGTATCTGGGCAATGGGGCGGCAGGGAGGTACGCTGCCACCCTGATTAACTTTGGAAAAAAGGAGCGCCAGTGGGGTAGGAGTGGAGGGAGGGGTAAGCGCACCCTCCCCCACTCTTAAAGCAGCAGCACCCATCATCAAACCACCCCAGCCTGTTCTGTGCACATCCCTAGTAGCAGAAGAGACTCTAGTTTGAGAACTCCTATAGCAACAGATAAAGTGTATATCCCAGTGTCATCAAAACTGTGTCTATCCCTGCTGAGCAAAGAAACACCTTTAATTTGTGGACTATATTGCCGCGAAAGGTGATTGCCACAAAAGGTCTCTAGGTTAGGTGCCTTTAAAAAGGGATTAAAGAAATTCATAGAAAAGGGGAGGCCCATTGACAGCTATTAGCCCTAATAGCTGAACAGAGCCTGTGAGAAGCCGAAAGCTAACTTGATGGACCTTTGCTATGATCCAGCAAGGTTCATTTTATTTTTACATAGCGAGAGTCTCAGCCACACGTGTGCCTTCCCTCCATCCCTGCTCTTTGCCAGCTGGAGAAAATAATGAGTGAACTGTGTGACACTGGGCTTAATTGAATGAGGAAACTTCTGGCTCCAACTCAAATTAAGGAATGCCCTAATTCAAACCACTTCTGTACACGAAGTTCACACACTACCTGCTAATTGAGTAAAGAGGCGCCTTTTCTTTCCTATTCAGCAGGGGGAGAGCAACTGGCCCTATCCAGCCCAAACACAGCTTCCCTCTAGTGGCAGTTGCTGGTGTCTGCTTTGTGTTCCTTTTTACCAGGCCACAAATAGGCCACATTTGCATGTATCACAAAACCGTGGGTCCAATGAACCTGCAGTTCCACACCCCCCAATCTCCCATCCAAATTTGTTCAGGAGAGCAGTCTCCTTGCAGTCAAAGAGACTGCAGAGAGGCAGTGGAGCTGGCTATGCGGCCTTCTTTCTTTACCAAGGACAGCCAGCACAGCCAATCACACCAGCTCCAGCTCCAGGGGAAGCAGCCTGGAGTTCCAAATTTGGATGTACCGCAGGCTGCCTGGAACCTTGGGTTGCGGCGATGAAACTCACTACAACCCAAAGGTTCAGACTGGGGTTCCAATTCTGAACCCTCGGTTTTGTCACCACGGCGGACTTCAGTTCCCCGCATTCAGATGCAACGTCTGCGTAACCGCAGGCCTCTTCAGCTGCAGTTCCACATTACGTGTGAATGCGGCCAACATGAGAGCTCTTTGCCGACAGAGCTCTACTATCTAGTATTCCTTTCTGAATGTAAACTGCTCTGAGAACCTTTCTGTTGAAAAGTAGTATATTAATAACAGCTACAATAATAATATTTTTAGAGCATAAACAAGAGTATTCCAAGCGGAGGCACCCCAGCTTTTGATGGACTACAAATCCCATCATCCATGGACACAGTACATTACCTCTGGGTATGATGGGAGTTGTAGTCCAACAACAGCTGGAGAATCTCAGGTTGGCCATTTCTGGTCTAAGAATGACCTTCGGTGGGTCAAATGAATAATTCTTTTAAAAAGAGGAGTGCTTTAGTCCTCTTCAGATGGCACTTTCTGGGAAGAAATGTCAACGTGGTAGAGGTCTTGGGTTCTTCACTGTTTCAACAAAAAGCAGTTTATACTGCTTTTTATTTTTACAGAAAAAAATTAAATTAAATTTAAACGATGGTTTCCTGTCCTCAAAGGGCTTACAGTCTAAAAAGAAACAAAATGTACACACCAGCACCACTGGAAGGATGCTGTGTTGGGGCTAGATAGGGCCAGTTGCTCTATTCTCTGTATAGAAGAGAATCACCACTCTAAAAGGTGCCTTTTTGCTTAGTTTGCTTAGCCTATGTAAAAAGAAACACAAAGTAGAAACCAGCAACAGCCACTGGCGGGATGCTGTCTTGGGGTGGGATAAAATGCCTCTCTAAACTTTGTGGCAGAATAAGTCACAGACATGTGGTTGGTGATGATGCAAACATCCAAGAACCTTCTAGAACTTTCTCTACTGTGGCTCCAAGGTTCTGGAACTCCTCATTTTTTGATGGCGTTTCACTGGGTTCAAAAAAGCCATATTATTTCATCAGGCTTTTGGCTTGCACAATTAACTGTTTTGCTCCTTGATATGTTAGGAACATAGGAAGCTGCCATATACTGAGTCAGACCATGGTCCATCTAGCTCAGTATTGTCTATAGGGACTGGCAGCAGCTTCTCCAAGGTTGCAGGCAGGAATCTCCCTCAGCCCTATCTTGGAGATGCTGCCAGGGAGGGAACTTGGAACCTTCTTCTATTCCCAGAGTGGCTCCATCCCCTAAGGGGAATATCTGACAGTGCTCACACATCAAGTCTCCCATTCGTATGCAACCAAGGTGAACCCTGGTTAGCTAAGGGGACAAGTCATGCTTGCTACCACAAGACCAGCTCTCCTTTCCTATTTGCTATGCTTTGCCACTTGATGATGTTATGCAAATTAGATGTCTTAACGCTATTGTGCTGCTTATTGGATATTAATTGTTTTCACTGAGAGGGCTCTTAGATGCCTTGAAGGTTCTTTTCCGGAACAGAAAGTGCAGAATAGAAATGTATAAATAAATGATCTGCTTCATGGTCTGTGCAGATTACAGAAAGTGGTTGACATCCGGACCGAACACTTCATTAGTGCAATGAGCAAAGTTACGCTAACCCAAGAAAACTGTATTGTTTGCAAAGCTATGAGGATTTTCGAGATGGCACTCTTGCACAGAAGTTCTCTTTAAAACTTATATGGCATGCTACAGGTTGTGCACCTGTTGCAGCAATATAAACAGGCTTGCACTGTGCAACATTAGTCTTCAATGCAAGCTTCAGACTTAGTGCAACTAGCTAGTACAACAGTCCTGCACTGGTGCAATGCCCTTGCACAAGTTCAGCACTGGTCAAGATGTCAGCCACCATGTTTCTGTAAGTTGGACATCCATGGAACCTTCACACCCCTTCAAACAACCTGGGTTTCCATGGGTATCATGATGCAGGAGGGACACGGGTTTTCTGAATCGTGTGTGTGTGTGTGTGTGTGTGAGAGAGAGAGAGAGAGAGAGAGAGAGAGAGAGGATGTTCTGTGTTGAGAAAACACAGGAGAGGTGAAACAAGGCAGGCTGAGGTGAAAACCATATTTCTGAGGCATTGACAAGATGCAGCTATAATTCAGTCTGGCAGAATTCTGTTGTTTAGGACTGGGCTGTGTCCAGGAAGCAGCCATTATTTATGGGAATGGCACCCTTTTCCAAAGAAAAAGAAAAAAGGAGGAAGATTAATGGGTTGGATTTTATCTCTCAAGATACCATCAGTTGAAAAGCACTATAAATTTCTGTAAAGTTCATGCAGGATAAGAAGAGAGAGAAGTGAGAAATTCAGGGAGAGAGAAGTGAACGTGAGGACAGAGAAAAACATTTCAGATTTTTTGGGGGGAGGGATACTCTATAGAACGTTATAGATTACATACAGAATCATCTGTGTAACCAGGGACAGTTCTTTCATGGGGCAAGGCAGAATTCCCTCTATAATGATCAAATACAATAATGATCAAATGATCAAATATAATGATCAAAGCCCCTGCTAACTGGGCAAAGAGGCACCTTTTACCATGGTGATTCTCTTTATTTAGCAGGGGGAGAGTAACTGGCCCTCTCCACCTCCAGCACAGGACCTCCAGTGACTGTTGCTGGTGTCTGTCTTGTGTTTCTTTTTAGATTGTGAGGCCTTTGGGGACAGGGAGCCCTTTGGGGACAGGGAGCTCTGTTTCTATTTCTCTGTTTAAACCGCCCTGAGCCATTTTTGGAAGGGTGGTATAGAAATTGAATTATTATTATTATTATTATTATTATTATTATTATTATTATTATTATTATTATTATTATTAATACTCAAGAACACACAAATCCATATTGCTCCAGGGAATCTCGTGCTAAAGAGAGAGCCAGCAGGCTGTAAAGGTCAGAGGCTGACATCCTGACTAATGATGTTGGCACACTGTATGAAAAATGCCCATGCTGCACAAGACTTCCTGAGTTGCACAGTATCGGTCCTTTCATTATGGGGGTGGGGTGCAAATTTAACTTCTCTTCTCTTCCCCCCGAAGTCCACCATGGCATGTGAAAATATGTCCCTGAGGATCATGTGCGCATCAGGAACATTTCCTTGTGGCACAGGGAACTTCCAGGGGAAGGGGAGATTGGAAATATCCTACCACCATGTGATCACTGCTGCTGAGGTCATCAAAGCCTCTCAGTATCATGCCAGCACTGTTAGGATGTTGGCCAAAGTGTTCAGCTTGGGAAAACCTGGCCTCCGGAAGATGGACTAATGCCATTTAGATATAGCCAGCTTACAGAACTGGCTGTGTTTGTGCCATGTGCTGGATAAGTACCTCATTGCTTTCATGGATGTTGTGGTCAATCAACTGGAGCAGAAACCACATCATGTTCCGCAGGATGAATGTCGTGATCAGATTCCAGTGGATAATATTCCGAAGGCATCGGATGCTCCTAAGGAGGCAAGTGTAGGTGAGTCATCAGCAAGACTACAAATTTCACTCTTCAGCAAAGCAAGACTCTCCTTAAAGACATGATGCACCAACTAGGCCATAAGCCAGACCCACAAATTTTGGCCATGGGTACCATCTCAGGGGATGAATGTTCACCATGATTTTTGGCAATGTCTACCATGCTAAAGTTGGAAAATAGGTGATAGCATCACTGCACTTATAGCTTTCTCTGTGTTATCCCTACTTTATTCCTACCCCTAAACGATTAGAGTAACTTTGTACTAATTTTTGCACAGGGGAAACTGTTAAGAGTACGGTTGGGGTAACAATGAACAAATTGTTGTATTCTCTCCAAGGAGTAATCTGTGGAGAACATTTCTGCTGGTTTTCATTTCCATTCTTCTGACAACACTGACACCATTTTATAGTCGTTTTTGTGTTTCCAAGGCTTTAAAAGCCATGTGGCTGCTGCAGGCCCGGTGGTAAGGACAAAAAAAGCATGATAACACACGGAAATCTGAAAGCACTGCAGTGCTGTCCCCTATTTTCCATCTCTTGGGGTATAGACCTTGTCAAAAATCACAATGAGCATTTGTATGCCAAGATGGTACTCATATACTACTTTCTTTTATAGCTGCTTCCCTCATAAACAGGAAGTAGTCTTGACTTGGTTTAACTAAGACTTTATTCAGAAACAACTCCATTTTTCTCCTTCTCCTTTCACTCCCTTTCCTTTTTCTGTCTCCACCCCTGCCCTGTCTACAGGATCCCCATTGGGACAAACTTCTAAAATCATACAACATAAAAGATGACTAGATAGAATACAACATACTTCTATGTCATCCAAAGATGGAGGCTCCTGCTGAATTTCAGGCATATGTGTTTGTACATATATGGGCCAAATTGCTCCCTGGCTTACATGTACCAGAGCACAACGCAGGCAGTACCAGAGCCATCTGTGCCACTGTGGGGCTCTAATACATAGGGCGATGCTGCGGCACAAGAGGGCAGTCGTGGTACTGCTGACTCTTTACGATCTCACATCGCCTGCTACTTCCATTGGGAATAATGGAAGTCATGTGTGATGTGCAATAGCACAAGAGTCAGCACCACCACCACTGCCCTCTTGGATAGCAGCATCACTGCATATGTTCCAGCCTGCAGCGGCGGCGTTAAGTCTGGCACCACCTGTGTTATGCTGTGGGATGTGCAAACCATTGTGCTATGCATGTTGCTGCTTCCTGGAGGCTCATTCTATTTTTAGTTCATTTTTATTAATCTTATATTGCTTTTAAATTGTTAATTAATTTAATTAATTAATGATTTGGGGTTTTAATTGTTGTGTTTTGATTTGTAAACCACCCACAGATTTTTAATTAATTCAAGATGGAAGAGTCGTGTGCAATTAGATTCAGAAAAAATACAATTAATTAATTATGATTAATTAATTAATCATTACAATTAAATATGATTAATTAATTTATACAATTAATTAATATGATCACTTAATTAATACAGTTAATTAATTAATTAATTAATTAATATGATTGATTAATTAATTAATCGCATTTATATACTGCCCCATTAAAAAAAAATCTGTGGGTGGATTACAAATCAAAACTCAACAACAATTAAAACCTCAAAACATATAAAACAAATTAAAATAACCACCAATAAATTTTGGAAATGTTAATTAATGAATGAATTAATGAATTAATTGCATATAGTTTTATAATTTTACTAATTTGGTGAGCCACCCCAAGCAGTATGGCACTGGAGGGGCAGGGCAGAAATATTTTAAATAAATAAATAAACATTCCCCCCATGTGAGGCCAACCCAGATTGGGACTATGGGGAGAGAGGGTTTTTAGCCCTTTGCAGCCAGTATTGTTCCGATCCAGTTGCTAAAACAGCAGCCATAGCGGGTGATTGGGACCAAAGCAAGGGCAAACTGTGAAATCCCCTCTCCCCACGGATGCGGTCCCAATGTGGAATCGCCCACATGGCTGCTACTTTGGCAAAACCCAGGTATTCAAGGGCCAATTATGTGTTTAATGTAACACACAGTCTTGGCCTTATATCTGGTAATGTAAGCCACATTCCCCAAGTGTCTTCTAATTAGCACTTATTTTTTTCTGAATCTAATTGCACACTTGACTCTTCCATCTTGAAAGATGTACTCTGAGAGTATGACACGCCTAGTGTAAGGCCCAACCAAGTGTGTGGGCCCGACTGGACGACCGTCCACACTGGGCGAAGGGAAACTCAGCACAGCAGCTCGCACAGAGATGCAACAGGCAATCTCCTCCGTGGTGTCTCTGCATTAGGTCTCTGAATAGGGAGTGATTGAATGCTTGATTGAATCAGGACTGATTGGATTTCCTACCGTTCCACACTGTGGAGGCTGATTGAGAGGAAGTTAAGTTACAGCAATCTCCTCTGGGGGGGGGGGCATACTTTGGGCCTCATGGGAGCCCTTCATTATTTAATATCTCATGGCAGGGGCACACCATTTGGGGACTACTGCTCTATAGGCAAAAGGCTGAGATCCACGAGCAATTTTACTCTGAAATCATGATCTTCACTCTGTGGGACCCCAGCAAAACTGCTCCAGAGTTAACAGATTGTGCAATCTGTTTCCATCCTTATTTGCAGTTGCTCAACATCTCACATAGAGCACTACAAGTCTCTTAATGAGGCAGTGAACAGCTCCAAGAGACTCGCAGTATCACAGGCTGAATATATAGGCTCCTTTTGATGCTCGCAGATCATATGAGCATGCACACACACACACACACGCACGCACCCCACTTTCCCCTCCCAAAAATGCTGCTGTCAAAAAACTGTTTTTAAAAGTAAGATTGGCATGACCTTGGGGCCATTCTGCAGTTTCATCCTAATTATGTTTTGCAAAATGCTCCTCCAGGAGAGAAAGTGGGTTATTTTTAATCTCCTTGTCACTTCAGAAGCACTGGGGTTTTTATAAATCCAAAACACGGTTAACAGAGGGAAGCCACAGCAAAGGTAAAATGGATGCACTCAAGGCCTTTGGTGGGGAAAAAAAAAGATATATGCTGTTGCCCAGTCAAAGCCAAGAGAACGGCAGTGCAAGCCACGGTACATGACATGATAGCTGACAGGTAGAAGAATGAACAAGTCACACACTGTGATGATATAATAAGACATTCATTGTTTCTGGTTGAGGGTTAGGGTTAGGGTAACAGAAGAACGTACAAACAGCCCTGCTGGATCAGGCCCAAGGCCTATCTAGTCCAGCATCCTGTTTCACACAGTGGCCCACCAGATGTGTCTGAGAAGCCCACATGCAAGAGGTGAGGGGCATGCCCTGCTGTTGCTCACCTGCAACTGGTATTTAGAGGCATCTTGCCTGAGGTTGGAGGTGGCCTATAGTCTTCAGTCTAGTAGCCACTGATAGACATGTCTTCTATGAATTTATCTAAACCCTTCTTGAAGCCATCCAGGGTGTTGGCTGTCACCACATCTTGTGGCAGAGAATTCCATAGCTTAATTATGTATTGTGTGAAAAGGTACTTCCTTTTATCGTTCCTAAATTTCTTGGCAATCAGTTTCATGGGATGACCCCTGGTTTTAGTGTTGTGAGAAAGGGAGAAAAAATCCTCTCTGGCCACTCTCCCTACTCCATGCATAGTTTTATACACCTCTATCATGTCTCTCCGTAGTTGCCTCTTTCCCAAACTAATAAGCCCCAGGTGTTGTAGCCTTGCCTCATAAGAAAGGTGCTCTAGGCCCCTGATAATCTTGGTTGTCCTTTTCTGCACTGTTTCCAATTCTACAGTGTCCTTTTTAGAATACAGTGACCAGAACTGTATGCAGTACTCCAAATGTGTCCGCACCATGGATTAGTTTAAGGGCATTATAATGCTAGCATTTCTATTTTCAACCCCCTTCCTAATGATCCCCAGAATGGAATTTACCTTTTTCACAGCAGCCACACATTTAGTCAACACTTCCAATGAGCTGTCCACCACGACCCCACAACCCCTCTCCTGGTCAGTCATCAACAGCTCAGATCCCATCAGTGTATATGTGAAATTGGGGTTTTTTGCCCCAATATGCATCACTTGAAACTTGCTTACATTGAACCGCATTAGCCATTTTGTTGCTCACTCTTCCAGTTTGTGTGACCTTGGGAAACTGGGAGCAATCTGAGTGAGTGTGAGGTACCACCAGGTCTCACGCAGTTGGGAGACTAGGACTGGGGAGACCCGAGTTCAAATCCCCATTCAACCATTAAACTCACTGGGTGACTCTGGGACAGTCATTTATCTCTCAGCATAACCTACTTCACAAGGTCTTTGAGCGGATAGAAAAACCATGTACTCTGGGCTTCCCGGAGGAAGAGCAGAATATAAATGTAACAAGTTGTTCTGGTAAGATCTAATCTGCCTACTTTCCTTTCACTATAATCTTAATCGCTAATTACCATCCTCACAAATTAGCCTGTTTGTGCCTCAAATGTCCACATGTCCGCCATCATGAACTGGGTTGGATGACATCATTATCAACTACACAGTTGACGAGTCCCTCTGTATCACTCACTACAACTGTTCCAAATTTGGTTTAAATCAGTTAGGCAGTCCACAAGTTAGCCCACTTGTGCCCCAAACATTTATGTGCCCGCCATCTTGAATCAGGGTGGACGACATAATCACAAACTACACCCTTGAGCCGTCACTATGTGTCACTTACTACAACTTTGCCAAATTTGGTTCAAATTGGTTTGACAGTCCACAGGTTAGCCCACTTGCATCCCAAATGTTCATGCATCTGCCATCTTGAATTGGGATGGATGATATCATCACAAACTATGCCATTGAGGTGTCCTTATGTGTCCCTACAGCTGTAGCAATTTTGGTTCAAATCGGTTAGGTGGTTCACAAGTTAGCTCACTTGCACCTCAAACGTTCATGCATCCACATGTATCAGGATGGATGACATAATCACAGCTATGCTGTGGAGGTATCCCTATGTGTCCCTACAACTGTACTCAATTTGGTTCATATTGGTCCAGGTATTGCTAAGTTGATGGGGGTGGGTGGGACACATGGACGGACACACACAAAGAATCACGGGTGATCTCATAAGCTTACTTTCCCTAAGGAAAGAAGGCAAAAAGTAAATAATAAATAAATAAAAGTGTCCAGATTGGCTGGCAGAAGAGAAGAGAAGAGAAGAGAAGAGAAGAGAAGAGAAGAGAAGAGAAGAGAAGAGAAGAGAAGAGAACGGCGGGGGGAGGGAGGGAGAGAGGGAAAGAAGATTCTTCATAGCCCCCCAACTATTCTCACCCTGGGCCCTATAGAAGCTAGAAACAACCCTGGTATGGAGTTTGTGAGAGAGCCCGTCCTTAATTAATTAAGTCAGGACTTTAATTAATGTGGGACCTTGAAAAATTATGAACATAGGAAGCTGCCATATACTGAGTCAGACCATAGGTCCATCTAGCTCAGTATTGTCTACACAGACTGGCAGCAGCTTCTCCAAGGTTGCAGGCAGGAATCTCTCTCAGCCCTATCTTGGAGAAGCCAGGGAGGGAACTTGAAACCTTCTGCTCTTCCCAGAGTGGCTTCATCCCCTGAGGGGAATATCCTGTAGTGCTCACACATCAAGTCTCCCATTTATATGCAACCAGGGCAGACCCTGCTTAGCTATGGGGACAAGTCATACTTGCTACCACAAGACCAGCTCTCCTCTCTGGAATCTATGGAATCAACTATCATCTGAAAAAGCCTCATTTGAAGTTGAAAAAAAGTTGGGTGGCTCCTTTTGGCCATGGCCTCTGGAATGTGTCTGTGTGGGCCACATCCAGGAATCATGGATGGTGGAGGAAATTTTACTTAATGCATTTCTCTCATTCTCAGTTAGGGCCGAGCCAGGGATGGGTTGTGAAAGATCCAAAGTCAGCTCGGGGGTGCTCATTTCCACCGCTCTTCATGCAACATCAAGAGCTCTCCCACCACTCAAGCACCATGCTATGACAGTGTTAATCCAATTCAGTCGCTGCTCCTTGCTGATAATTAATACTTATCTCCCTCCACAACAGTGAAACACCATCTTAGAAACATCTGGGCTGAACTGGAAACCTACACTGCCGATTTCAGTCTTTCTTACCCTGACGCGCTGGTGGTCATGAGTGAAGACTTTAATGCTATGTTGGGTCCCGGTGATTACACCCTGTACATGAAACATCAATGCCCCCCCCCTCCCAACCTTGAGACTGATGGACTCCTTCCCAATTCAATTTCAAAGAAAACTTTGCAGGATTCTGCTTGGCACAAACAGCTACTAAACTTAACCTTTTCATCCTAAATGGCGCTGTCAATGGTGATCAGCCAGGATAATTTACCTATCTCTCAGGCTCAAGAATGAGCACTATCGATCACATAATCATCTACAGCGATCTGCTTCCTTTTGTTGAGAGCCTAGAGGTTGTTCCTAAATTTGACAGTGATTACTTTCCAATCTTCCTTCAATTAAAGTCTCTCACCCACTTAACTCACACTGAGGACTGCTATCAGCCCCCAGTATCCTTGGCAGGGAGAGCCCTTTGCCATGCAAAATGGACCCCCCAACATAATCAAGTTGGGCTGCTTGCCTCGGAGTTCTTTCAGCATCAACAGCTGGCCCTGATAACAGCAGAACCCCCTGGCACACCTCTGGAGATTTACAGCACTCTAGTTTGTGAGCTTCAACGGCACCTAAAATGCAAAAATAGTGCACCCCTGCGACAGCGTCATCACCACTCCAAACCTTGGTTTGATAAGGACTGTGTTAACGCTAAAAAAGCTCTCACCACCTCCTATCAGGTCTATAAATCCGGCAGTGGACCAATGGCAGTGAAGGACCTCCTTCAGGAGAAGAAGAGGTACAAACAGCTGGTGGCACATAAGAAAAAAGAAGCCATGAAAGACAACTGGACATGACTTATCCAGGCAGTCCAAACCAATGACTCAGCCACATTCTGGCACATCACCAAGTGCATCCATAGCAACGGCTTGACCAATCTAGATTGCCATATCCCCCTAGGGATTTGGGAAAAACAATTCTATGAACTCTATGAGGATTCAATCAGGGAAGGCGGACATGTTGGGCAAGCTTAAGAAGACATGACTGCGTGGAAACCAGTGACAAAATCTGAGATCAAGAGCCTTGTTGCCTAACTGAGAACCAGGAAGACCCCAGGGGAGGACCTGATTCCACCTGAGGTCATTAAAAACAACCTGGATTGGTGGGGCCCCATTTTGGCCTCACTATTTACCTTTATTGATAGACATGGCTGTATCCCCAAGGATTGGGGGACATCAATTATTGTTCCCATTTCAAAAAGGGTAAGAATGACCCTGCCATAAACAGACTCATTAGCCCGCTCAACACAATTAGCAAACTTTATGCAAGACATCTGCACTGGAAATTACGGGACTGTCTGGAGCAGGAAAATCTACTGGCGGAGGAACAAGCTGGCTTCAGGGAAGGCTGATCCACAATCGACCAGTACCTAGTACTCCAGCACCTTATTGAAAAATACTCTTCCTGCAACACAGTCTCCCTTTATGTAGCCTTTATTGACCTTAAAGCAACTTTGGACTTTCACCTGTGAGTCAAATTATGGGAGAAGCTGGAAGTCTCCTCGATTGACTGGTGACTGTTATACCTAACACGTATGCGTCACACTGGTGCATATCGCTCAAGGTAAGGTGCAACCCCCAGGGACATCTCACAAGTGCTATGCCATCGAAACACAGAAGGGTATAAAGCAAGGCTGCATACTGGCTCCACTATTATTTAACTTTTACATTAACATCATAGTGGGACAACTCAACAACCTAGGTTCCCACCCCCCTAAACTTGCAGGAGCCTATATTTCCACTCTACTATATGCAGATGATGCAGCAATACTCACAAGGACTCCCAAAGGCCTTAAATGTTCATTGAGGGCCTTAGCATAGTAGTGCAAGGAAGATCTGCTGGCCTTTGCTAAAAGGCCCCAAATCCGCACTTGGTCTATAGAAGGGCACAAGATTGAACAGGTTCCTTGTTTTAAATACCTAGGGTCCTTCACACCACTGGCACTAGAAAGACACATGGGGACTATACTGCATTAGTACCTCTGCTATCCTTAAGTTTCTCTAGACAAGAGGCAGCCATTATATACCCTCAGGCCACAGTGCTTAAACTGTATGAAGCCGCTAGCACAGCTTCCCTATGGTGCCCAGCTGGGCCCCTTTCCCAACTTTGCCCCATTGGAGCATGTGCAATCAAAGTTCTTAAGAGCAGACCTTCAAGTTCCAAGATGTGTCTCTAATGCCACCTTCGACTGGAGACAGGCTTGATGAAAGTGGAGGCAAGGGTCTGGATGACCATAATTAACTATTGGCTTAGAGTATTTCTTTGCCCCTTAGGCCTTGCCCCCCTAACCCTGAGTGATGACTTTCAATCCAGCTGGAAACAGTCACTTATGACTACAATACTGTCCCTGGAGCTATCCCCACCCCACTTAGTTAACATGGGCTACGATCTGGCCAAGCCTCTTATCAAACAGTGTATTACAGACATAGAGCGGCAATCTGATATAGGCAAGGCCCCGGACTCCCTCATCAATGAAGGAATCAGGTATACTACCTCGCCTGTGGCATACCTAAAGCAACTAGAAGTCCCAAAGCACAAGAGGGCCTTCAAACTGGTGCATTGCCATGTTCATCTCTTAGCTGTGCTCACACTGGTGCATTGCCATGTTCTTCCCTCAGCCGTGTGGAGAGAAAGATCCTGCTCTGGGAACGTCAATGCTCCTGCAACTCAGGGCAAGTAGAAACAACAGGGCACATCCTCCTCCAGTGTTTGTACTACTGGGACATTTGTGCTACCTTCATTCTACCATTATTACATAACTATTCCGATCATACAGATCAATTTCACACCTCTTTACTGCTATCTGATAGCAACCCGGCCACCACAGTGTTGCCGGGTTCTGCACGGTAGCAATTAAAATCCGGTGGATGATGACGTCTTGATTGCGCCCAGCGTCCAACTTTATGGTCTAACTCGAGCACATCTTTGCCTGCTGCCTCAAAGCGCTTCATGGCAGCCCAGCATTTCTACAGTTCTATAATCCCACAGCTCCTTGGCTTTTTATCTTGCCCTAAATTGATAAAACTCTTGTCTATTGATAAAACTCTGTCTATAGTTGCCCTTGTATGATTTTATATGTCCTTTTATGCCTCCATGTTTTTCATATAACTTTTTAATGCATTCTTGCTTCTCCATTTTATGCCTTTTAAAAAATATATGTTTTTATGATGCCTTTTATAAATATTTGTACCCATTTTTTAACCATTCTTAACTACTGCTAACTGCCATTTTTAGGATCTGGCCATTAAGGGTTGTTTAGTTTGTGGTCTTGCTTTGTTTTAGACACCCATAGTTTTATTTTAAATTTTACTTCTGTTTCTGATCTTTATAGTCTTTTATAATAGGCTTTCAGTATAGTGTGCACTCCTAGGCTTTTAATATCTCCTTTTACTTTTAATATGTAATATGTAATCAGCCTTATACTTTATGCTGGTCTATGCCACCTAATGGTGCAGTGGGGAAATGCTTGATTAACAAGTAGAAGGTTGCCGGTTCGAATCCCCGCTGGTATGTTTCCCAGGCTATGGGAAACACCTATATTGGGCAGCAGCGATCTAGGAAGATGCTGAAAGGCATCATCTTATACTGCACGGGAGGAGGCAATGGTAAACCCCATTTGTATTCTACCAAAGACAACCACGGGGCTTTCTGGGCTCCAAGAGTTGAAATCAACTTGACGGCACACTTTACCTTTATGGCCGTAATACAAATTGAATTGAATTGAATTGTCAGTGGTGAATTTCCCCCCATAATTGTATCATTGTAGCACATTATGGGTGGGGGTGGGGGGAATAGTTGCTGCAAGAAAAACATGACAAGGCCCATTGGCAAGCCCCCTGTATTGAAAATGAACGGATAACAAGAATGGCCACCATTCCTTACAAAACAAATGTCACCCTAATGAACCAACCATGAAACATGTGATGTTTTCAACAATGAATACAAATGAAGTGATTCAATGGGAAAAAAATTCTTGCACTTCTTTATCAAGCATGTGCTTAACTCTCTCTCCCAAGTAAAAGTGCTTAATTTCATTTCCTTCCCTACTTCAGTGTGACTGCCGTGAAGGAAGCATGTTGCTTCTATGCTTCTAAATTTCTATGGAGGGCATCATGGGTTTCTTCCCAAATGAATCTCTCTCTGGCAATGACAGAGATCATTAAAATTAGCAGCTGCAATAACCATGCGAGGGCCTTGGTCTATTCAACAGAATCTCTGTGTGGAATTAACTGGGATTGGTGACCTTTTGAAGGCGCTTGGAGGCCCATCTTCTAATTTCGTGTTGTATTTCATTAATAATGATGTCCAATTAAGGCAGCTGCTTCAGAATTGTCTGCCATTAAGAATTTGGCAGGCGGACTCTCTCCCTCCCACACTTCCCCATTCAATAAAATGCTTCAGAGCAGTCCACTGATAGAAGTGGCGTCATCATTCAGAATGATATAGCCCAAAGAAAAATCCATTGCTTCTGCTTCCCCAGAGCACAGGGCACCAAATAGGGTGACCAATGGAAAAACTAATTCCTTTCATTCATGTAGAGAATGTTTTGCTGATACTTTTCTGGTCCATGTGATTAAAAGGACGGATGTGCCATAAGAGTGCCAGTTGTGACGTCTTTTGTGCACCTCCCAGCGGTCTACCCGCATGTCCTTTTAGCTGAACAAACAACCACGCATGTGATAAAGGGACATGCCAAAATGGCATTGGGACATCCACAAAATATGTCACAATGGAAACGCTCACAGCATATACTCCTTTTAAATTGTATGGACCAGGAAAGTATCTTCCAAACCGACCCCTAGAGATGCTTTCTAAATGTTCCTCATCCAAAGCTCTTCTTGTATTTTGGAGTTCTGAACTATCTGGTCTTATTTCTGAAGATACTGGGGCATTAGGAATGTCCCACTGTTCCATTTTTGCTCAAAGAGATGCCACCAGTTACTGAATGAATCCTTTTTGCCTGAGTTACTTATTCAATGGGGTTGCCTTTCACTCTTATTGGGGTTTAGCTTAGGATCTAATAATGTTTTGCATAAGAATTGTGCTAACATATATTCTAAGGGGTTTACAAACTTTTTTGCAGCACTGTATTATGCCCATATGTTCGAGCTATGAGCTGTTGAGAACATGCTGACATTTTGGCTGATTTTGTGCTTTTGCGGTCGGACTGAAACCAATGAAAAAATAACCCGCTTGTAGCCTGGACAGTTTTCTACGTGCCAGAGAACATCAATGTTTCCCAAATGAACATGTTTCTAATCAGCTGATATTTCATTCCATCTGCCACACACAGTTGCAATAAGCATCTGGACATCTGGGAAGGAAAGGGGCTCCTCACAATGGGCAGCTGGAAGATGGCAAGACTCCTACACGTGGTCTTTGGACAAAAGGGGAAGAAGCACATTCAAGGAGATCAGAAGGGCCCGGCTGGATCAGCCTGAAGGTCATCTACTCCAGCATCTCATTCCCCATGGGCGGGGGCTACTGCTGGGAAGCCACTAGTTAACTGTGGGAGGAGAAAATATTGAGCTGGTATCGAGAATGGAATGCAACATGTGCGAGCAAAAAGGAAATCTGAAAACATCCCAGAATCCAATTCTGTAGACAAACACTGATTTTGGGTGAAATTTCATAGCCGCTCTTATTAGAAATCCCTAGTGCGGGGCGTAGCTAGGGGAGAGAGGGCCCGTGATCACCCCTCTCCCTGGCGGCCCCTCAGAGTGAGGGAGATAATGAAGAAAATAGGGAGGCCCTCTGGAGCTTGGGGGCCCGGGTTCATTGAACCCATCTGCTCAATTATAGCTATGCCCTTGCCCTAGTGGTTAATAGTAGTAGTTCAGGTTTGGAAAAATACCACATAGCTAGTTCTCTGGGCTCCTGGAATGGTTGTGTTGCCACTGAGGAAATTTTTTAGACAGCGCCCTGCAAGTCTGATGCCTAAAAATGTGATTATAGGAGTGCCTAGCACCATGTCAGATCATTGATCCATCCATGTCAGTGGCTCTCCAGCTTTCCCTGGAGATGCCACCAGGGATTGAACTTGGGACTTTCTGCATGCAAAACAGATGCTCTACCACTGAGCATTGGTGTGCGTGTGGGTGTGGGTGGGGAGCTACAGCTCCTACCCAAAACTGAAACCAAGGAGCATGAAGTATTATTTAAATTGTTGTCCAACTTGGGAGCCCTAGAAGTCAGTACCCAGAATGTTGGGGGCAATATGCTAAATCATTGTAAACCGCTTAGAGAGCTTCGGCTATAGAGCAGTATACAAATGTAAGTGCTATTGCTATTGCTATTCCCTGAGTGCAACTCCATACTCTCTCTCTCTCGCGCTCTCTCTCTCTCTCTCTCTCTCTCTCTCTCTCATACTTTTATACCGCATAATATGTATATCTCTAGGTGGTGTACAAAATTTAAAATATTTAAAAGTCACAAATTAAAATACATGACAAGAAAAACAATAGAATAAAAATTATTAAAACAAGTTTTTAAAATTATTAAAATTAATTCTAATTAAAAGCCTGAGAGATCAGGAGGGTCTTGAGGGTCTTCCTGAAAACAAACAGAGGAGGAGATGCTCTTATTTCAGCAGGAAGCTGATTCCAAAGCCCTGGGGCAGCCACAGAGAAAGCCGCTTTGTGGCCCTTGAGACATCCATGGCAAATGCCCCCACCACTGCCACATGAAATGGAGAGCCACACTGAGCTACCAGGATGGTTGGTCAGAGGGGGCAATGCAGGACCCTCAAGCCAGCAAGCAGAAGGCTCTGGCAGAAATTGTCTAGCAGGGGAGCGAGGTGATCAGGAGGAACCAACTGCCTCCCCTCCTCCCTCATACTTCAGTGATTCCCAAACCTGAAATATCTGAAATGCCCCTTTTTGCAGCCCATGAAAGGGGCTGTGAAACTGAAGAGGGCATTTTGGGTTAGCCCTCCTTACACGTCATATTGAGGGATCACTGCCTCACCATGATACACATTGTTAGTAGCTCTGCTTTACCTGCTGTATGCTATATTCCTTTACTCTGCAACAGCCTCCACTCCTTTAAAATCCAAAGGGAAGCTTGTTCTTTAAATTAAGCATTTGGGGGGGGGGAGGGGAGGGAAGCTTATCTATAATATGCTATCAAGAATTCAAAAAATATTTCTATAATTGCAGTGTGATAAATGTCAGGCTATGAATTGAATGGTAAACATCTGCATTCATTTGTAGAAGGAATGGGAATGGATACTGACATCCCTCATTCATACCTGTTTCCATTTGCTCTAAAGCAACTGTGTTCCAGAGCAAATGCTAACAAATGGGCATCTATTTCTAGAACCCCGCTGGCTGGCTGCCAATCATTTTTGGAGGGTATGTTTTTAAAAAAATAAAAGGAAGGGCATCCTACTCTTACCAGCAGCTCCATTGTGCAGCCAACTCTTTGTGGTGGTCATCTAAAATTACCCATATGCCCCAAGTACTGTTGCAAGACAGTGTGGGCAAAAAAATTGTCCACCATCATGAAAAAATATGGAATAAATTGGAACACTAATTTGCCATCGACATCTACCAGAAAATAGGGACAGCTCCTGATAAATACCGGCAGTATTTATCACCTGCAACAGCTCTTTCCCACTGCTTCTTTCTGCCACCTGCTTCTGCGCTCTTGAGAACTCTTTGTTGTTCTCCCTGGCCTTGAGTTGCTGAGTCCACAGCACTGACACATACATTTGAATGTAGAACATCCCATCAATTATGAAATGTCTTTTTTTTATCTCCCACCAAAGTGGATTGCCTGGAAAATTCAGCTCTAATGTCAGCCAGAGATTTCATAATGAATAAGCACCTCCCCCGATGTTATTAGCATCCATCGTTCAAGCAAACCCAGAAAATGCCTGTGTGTTGCCACCTGCCTTAGAATTCCATTGAAAAATATGGTTGTAATGCAAAGGGAATTAACATTACGGCCACATGCCAGAGATCTCTGTGCTCCTCTTGAAGCAGCCGGCAGGAGCCTATATCCCAAGCATGAATTTTTACCATCAAGGACAGCCTGGCCCTTTGTGAACATATGAAGGTGCCCTATCCTGGATCACACAATTGGTCCAACTGACTCACTGTTGGTCCATCTGATTCATTATTGGTCTATAAAACTCCCTGACTACTGATGCTGTTGGACTATAGCATCTGGGCACCCAAGGCCAAAGTCCATTGTGGCCAGTGAGGATGGAATTTGTAATCCAACAACATCCGGGGATCCTTTCCTAGCGAGCTCAATCAACCAATGCTTCAGACACCAATTTATACCAGCGGGCCGACTAAACACCCCTGCATACCAGTTTATATCTGCAAGTTTAATTCCCCAGTTTGCCTGAGGACCCCTATATTTTGATTCAATAAGGCCCAACCAGTGTCCCAGTGGACCAGTATGCCACTTGACTGACAACTGAAAGGGGTTCACCCAGTGGATATGTGAGGAGACACAAGGAATCATACTGGAGATGTCTTTTAGAATTTTACTTAAGGAGATAGAATTCGAGAGGCAAAACAGATCTCAGGTCCCGTCAAGCAAAGCTGATATACCTAACTCTAATACAAGCAGGTTATTTAGCTCAGAGAGGTTGTGGGGTGGTGAGACAAAAAAAAAAATGGGGGGGGGGAGAAAAAGAAAAAGAAAAAGAAAGGGAGGAGGGGAGGGGAGAAGGTAAAGTTTGTGACCAAAGGTGCAGGGAAACCAATTGACTGGCCAGATCAAGGTTTCTCCCAATGATTACAGATGCTGTAGCTTGAAGAAAAGATGAGATGCACGAAGCTGGGGTGTGAGGATGCTGCAGTGTTGGAGAGGGTAAAGATGCATCTCCTGGATGTGCCCTCTGGGGATCTAATTCGAAGTCCTCGGGTTTTATACCCTCTAACGTGTCAGCGCGATCACCCCTCACATTCCTCAAGCAGGGCCGGCTCTGGGGGATCTGGCGCCCCGATGCAACATTCTGTTGAGCGCCCCCTCCCCTTATAGTAAAAAATAAAAATTCAAAATAATTACAATTAGTGTGTATTCAAAATTTAATACACAAAGATTTTACTTAATTATGTGCATAACATTGTATATAATATAATTATGTACATAATATGTATATAATATAATTATAATTATATTACTCCTATACTTAAATAGCTATTTGGCTACCAATACACTTCTGGGCAAAATACAAGGTGCTGGTTATAACCTATAAAGCCCTACACAGCTTAGGCCCTGGGTATTTAAGATAATGGAGCAGTCTTGGCTTGAGTGAGTGAGTGAGAATGGAGCAGTCTTGGCTTGAATGAGAGTCTTGGCGAGAAACAGAGAGAGTCAGTTCCCCATTGTTCTGGAGGTCCCCGTCCACATCCTGCCAGAGGCAGCTTCCCCCGCCCCCGACAGTGCTTTCTCTCCCCACCGGGCTCCCTCCCTCCCTGCCATTTTCGCCCACCCTTGCCAGGCTCCCTTAAGAGGCCGGCAGCCGCTTCCTTCTCCTCCTCCCTCTTCCATCATCACTGCGTCTGGGGCCATTTTTTTCTCGCCGCCTCCCGCCAATTCAAGCCGCCGCACGGCTGAGGGGATGGCTGCGGGGGTGCGTGTGTGTCCTTCTACACCCCCCCGGTGGCAGAAGATATCAGAGCAATGTCGTGGCCTGCTGCTTGGCCCAGCATTGCTTCCCAACTGCAAGGCGTGCCTGCGCAGTTAAGAGACTTAACTGCACAGGTGCGCCTCGCAGTTGGGAAACAACGCCCCGACTCATTGGCTCAATGCCCTCCTGCAGACTGCGCCCCGATGCAGTGCATCATCTGCTTACTGGTAAGAGCCGGCCCTGCCTCAAGGATACAATTATGACAACTCAACACTCTTCTTTCCAAGTTCAGGTCCTGGAAGTTCTTCCCCTTTGCCCTCTCATCTGTCATAATTAGTCCACTGTCTTCTGCACCCTGAAATGTTCAAGCAACAGGTTCCCCAGTTCTCCTTAGCTTGGACCTTTGGCCTTGGTGGTTAGACACTAATTATTCAACAATCAGCACTTTCCCTGTCTGGTTCTTTGTCTATCAAGCCTTTACCAGCTTCCCCAGAGTGACGGATTCAGGAGGGGAAAGGTGGCACCTGGGCTATTTTGCTATACAAGAGATACATGGCAGATACCCAAAGCAGAATACAGCAATTAATTTGTCAGGAATCCATAGGTTGCAGACCAAAGTTCATTAGTTAGGGGTTTTTTTTAGGCTATAGTTCTTATTTCTAGGAGTAGCTAATAGTGGTGTGGTGAGGCAGTAGAGAAGCAGCTTGCTCAGGGAGCAAGAGGCTGTTAGTTTGAATCCCCATTGGTGTGCTTTCCAGACTAGTAAATGTATATCTGTAGTCACCTATATCAGGCAGCAGCGATATAGGAAGGTGCTGGTGGCGAATGCTCACTTCAATGGCATCATCTCACACTGCATGGGAGAAGGCAATGGTAAACCACTCCTGTATTCTACCAAGAAAGCCACATAGCTCTGTGGTCATCAGGAGTTGACACCAACTTGACAGCACAATCTTAAATAGGAGGCCTTGGGCTCCACTAATCTACTATTCACCCCACGGTTACACTGCAGTAAGGTAATTCATACACCTGTCAGCGAGTTGAGCATCCTGCACCTTTGGTGTCTCTTCCTCTCTCACAGCTGCTGACACAGACAATCCTGTATTCACACTTACTATGAACGCATAGAGGGCGACCACAGTAGAACTGATTTTGCAAGAACTGAAACAGCAAGCAAAAACTGGGGCGCCATACAGAAGAGCAGCAAAAACATCCATGAGGGCTGGGGGTGCATAACAGATCTGAGGCTGAAAAACCCTGCCCTGCTCTGACAGCTAGCAGCTCAGTGCCTCAGCCAGAAACAAGTCTTTCCCAGGCAAGAGCCTTTTAAATGGGAGAGGCCAGGGATTTATTTATTTATTTAGCATATTTCTATACTGCCCAAAATGCAAGTTCTCTGGATTGAACCTGGGCCCTCTGGCAAGCAAAGCAGGAGCTCACCACTGAGCTATTGCCTCCTCCCAAATCAGATTCACTATCTCATGCCAGCTTAACCTCAACCACTTCCCCTACGACAGTCCCTATGTGGCTGGGCCCATACTTGTCTGCCACCTGGGCTGACAGCCAGCTCCCAGGGTTCTCTCTACCCAATAGTCTCTTGGGCAGTCCCATGCTGTGACCTGACATATACTTCTTCTAGAGATGGAAAAGATTGGTGATTAGGCCTTTCAGAGGAACCTGTCCACGAGAAAGGCTCTAGTCACCAAGGAACCCAGCGTGGTGTAGTGGTTAGAGTGCTGCACTAGGATCAGGGAGACCCGAGTTCAAAGCCCCGTTCAGCCATGATGCTTGCTGGGTGACTCTGGGCCAGTCACTTCTTTCTCAGCCTAATCTACTTCACAGGGTTGTTGTGAGGAGAAACTGAAGTATGTAGTACACCGCTCTGGGCTCCTTGGAGGAAGAGAGGGATATAAATGTAATAATAATAATAATAATAATAATAATAATAATATTCAGCCATCCCAGGTCCTTGGGAAGGACTCAATGTCTGGATAAAACAAACCAGTCAATAACACCTGTCTGACTGTGTAAACAAGAAATTATACATCCTCTAACATTTGGCAGCTAAAAATAGGGACATATTTTAGAATAGGCTTGCTCAACCTTGGACCTCCAGCTCTTTTTGGACTACAACTCCCAGAATTGCCAGCCACAGTGGCCAATAGCCAGGGATTATGGGGTTGTAGGCCAACATCTGCAGGAAGGCTGAAGTTGAGTAGCCCTGTTTTAGAAGCACCATATGGATGGATGGAGGAGAAGGAGGAGAGGGAGAGGAAGAATGTGCATGCATGTGCATGCATGTGCAGGATGCATCAGTCAGGATGCATCCACCTGCCCAGGGATTTTACTTTTTCAGACCATGGAGATGAATGACAATGCTAACAGCTCCAACTGGCTGACACACTGCACAATGTTACAACATTCATGAGTGTGCTCTTGCAAAAGCACAAAAATTGCACAAATGGAGTTGCATGACAGTGTGGCCATTGGAAATAATGGCCGTAGTATCATGCAAGTGCTTCTGCGTTTGTGCAAGCGTGCAATTGTACAAACATTGTGTTGCAATGCATAATGTTGTGGAGTATGTCAGCCACTAACAATATTTTTTAAAAGCTTCCCCATAAGGTGCAAAAATGGGGACAAAATAGGGACAGTGCTTTCCCCAGGGATGTGGAGCAATTGTCCGAGAATAGTCTCCAATCTTTCTGCTTGGGAGGAACCCTGAAATCTCTCTTCTAATTTACTTTATTCTTGGAAAAACCCTGAGATTCTCAGTCAAAAGTTGCATTGGAGAAATTTAAGTTCCAGCCCTACTGAGGATGAGAAAACAGGGAGTGGCCATGGGAAATTGAGGCAGTTGAATTGTATGCACGATGTTTCTGAGGAACCTGTAAAGCCCCTGGAATATAGTGGCTGGCAGCATGGTACGCAAGGCTCCATCAACATGGGAATGTTCATACAGCTAGAACATAAGAACAGCCCTGCTGGATTAGACCCAAGGCCCATCCAACCCAGCATCCTGTTTCATACAGTGGCCCACCCGATGCCTCTGGGAAGCCCACAGGCAGTAGTTGAAGGCATGCACGCTTTCCTGCTGTTGCTCCCCTGCAGCTGGTACTCAGAGGTCTCCTGCCTCTGAACCTATAGCCTATAGGTAGCCTATAGGTAGCCTATAGCCATCAGGACTAATAGCCATAAATAGACCTGCCCTCCACATCTATCTAAACCCTGCTTAACGTTATTCAAGCTGGTGGCCCAGGCACATCCCAAGGCAGATAATTCCATATATGAACACGTGCTCTTGTGCAAGACTGCAGAAGTGTGAGAACACAGTTGCAATGGCTCTCTATTGCACAACTCTGTTTGTGAAGTTGAGTGGACTTGCACAAATCTGCTCCCGCACAACTGCACCAATGCTCCATTCCTAAGCTTATAGAGCCTTGGGCAGTATGTCAGTCGGGCTGAAAAGCACTGCACTAAACATTTACATCAAGGCAGACGTCGATATCTGCCAGCAATTTAGCATCGCTGTTATTTCAACCGATGTAATTAAATTCTGCTAGATGGAACTTCATGACCCAACACCGTATTTGTTTTTAGTACAGGAAATCACTGTCATGGTGTATGGCAGTAGATTTCCGTGTCCATTATCACAGGAGGCGGGAGTACAGAATCCAAATTAAACATTTAAACAAAATCAACAGGGTTCAACTACCAACTCTGTTACTCCACTGGTGAAAGTAATTCAACCATAGTTATTACAATGAGGGGAAGCTGGCATTGTGTAAGCTGTGGTTATATGGCTGCCAATAACATCTGCCAATATTTTGAAATTCAGACAAAAGTAAATTTAAGTCCTCTCTTCTTCACCCACCCACAAACCAGAATAGGCCCTAAATAAATCCAAGAAAAATCAGATAATAGATTGTTCTGGACTCCATAGTTGCCTGAGGGAGAGAACGCTGGAGGTTTTTGATGGGTTTTTTACCACTGTGTAGTCATAACTGTACAGGTTGAAGCAGGTGGAGAGCAAGCATGGCCAAAGACAGAAGCGGGGAGAAAAATGATGCAGCCCCAACAAGCCAAAACAAAAGAAAGGTGGGGAAATTCCCAAATGTGCTGATAATAAATAGCTTATTCAATATTGTCTGATGCATTTCGAGCATGAGATACTCTTTTTCAGAGGCAACTATGAAAAATGTATAAACCATTGTAAAAAAAAATAGTATATACAAATATATTTTATATTTAAATATATATTTAGCATAGGAATGAAAATATCTATGAGTTAAAACTTCTGCAATATAAAAGATCATTATCCTATATGTTAAAATTTAATAATTAATAATTTATCCTTTGCGCATTTCTCCCACTTTCTTTGGCAAACAAGCAGACTCTGTTAGCATGAGCAGCCCAAAATGTTTTGCTGCTGGAGGTGGCCAAGATGATGCCCACCTGCTACCATCGGTGAAGAGCACGTCCCAGCAGAGCAAGGAAGGGTGGTGGTCCTGGTTGACAGGGTGGCACCTGTGGTGGCAGGAGCCTGGCACTCGCTGCCCCCACCTCACCCTGCCTCATGGAAGCCTCCTCCAGCCTATTAATCCTTTGCTCTAGCATCCTCCCATGGCCTAGGAGCTACTGCTGCCTGCTAGAAACCTCTCAGCAGCCTATTCCAGTAAATTTCAAACTCAGATATTGGCTGGCATGATATGCAATGCTAATGGTGATGGGAAGGTTTTGCAAAGGAGCCATTCAGGAGAATGCCAGTTGCGCAATTACCATGGTTCCTCCATTGTGATGAAGTGGAAGGGGGGAATGGTCATGCTAGTTGCACAACTGGCATCCTCCCCAGCGGCACCACTGCTGTGTGAGATCTGGCCTTGTGGTAGGGGTGTGGTAGGGGATGCGTGGTCTTTACTCCCGCTTGAAGAACGTGGCCGATGACTGTCCCCCTGCAGATGTTCTGACGCCTTGCCCACAGTCTGGCGGTACCGATGCTGCAGAGCTTTCTAGGATCCTCGGATGGAGCCTTGGTGGACCAGGAAAAGGGAGGGGGTCCCCTGCCCTGAAAATGGAGGCTGCCAGGCTGCAGTTGGACGAATTGGAGAGGAGAGGTGGTCTTGTGGCAGCAAGCATGACTTGTCCCCTTAGCTAAGCAGGGTCCACCCTGGTTGCATATGAATGGGAGACTTGATGTGCAAGCATTGTAAGATATCCTTACAGTGTAAGACATCCCTTAGGGGATGGAGCTGCTCTAGGAAGAGCAGAAGGTGTTAAGTTCCCTCCCTGGCAGCATCTCCAAGATGGGGCTGAGAGAGATTCCTGCCTGCAACCTTGGAGAAGCCACTGCCAGTCTGTGAAGATGATACTGAGCTAGATAGACCTGATTCAGTATATGGCAGCCTCCTATATTCCTGTGTTCCTATGAGTATCTGTGATCCAATTCACGGTTAGAAAAATTAACTACGGGTTTGGCAACCTCCGGTTTCATGTTAGGTGGGAATGCCGCCTTATTATAAAGCAACTTTGTTCTTCATCTCCTACCGAGATAATTATATGTTCAAATAAAGTTCCGGAAAGAAGAATGCAATTGTGGGGGTGCTTGTTAGACTGCAGCCTGTGCTGCTGGCATGGCAAGAGCAAGATCAGCTGAAAGAAAAGTCGGAAGCCGTCCACCTGGGGGGAACAAGGTCCTAACCTTGGCGCTGTCCTGGTGTGTACGCTGGAGTCCAATTCTGTATCCGTTGTTCCACGGTGGTTGATTGAGTAAATGCCCCGTACCCTGCCCGAGGTGTCACAATGCACAGAGGTTTGTTGCTAACCACTTCTCTGCAGGAGCGACTTGCCTGGAGTCGGCACGGCATTTCATTTTCTCTTTTCAGCAGCTGGTGCAGCCGCTGTTATTGTTTTCTCATTAGCCCCGTGGATCAGCAGACAAAGGGCCTCATTTGGCAGGAGCGGAAGAAGGATGAGGGTGTTACTTCTGGGAAAATGGCAGCAGTGAAGGAGGGGGAGGAGGAAAAGGAGGGACAGGGCAGGGAGCAATGGTGACCCAAACCTCACCGGGGCACCCAAGCTGGGAAGCAATCTGCTGCCTCCTCCTGCCATGTGCAAGGTGCTGGCAAGTTTCCCCCACTCCCCTCACAAATATCTCTTTATACCCACAACACGCAAAGCACACCATCTGGGTGGGTTCCACCCCACCGCTCACAGCCAATGGCTTCCTCCCACCTCTTCCCCATCCCCACCAGCATGCCATGCCGTCCCCCCCCATACACACAGCCCTCCTCTCCCCTGCCCAGCCGGTCATGATCATTCTCTCTTTCTCTGTCCTTCCACCCTCTGTGGAAGGATACCCACTGTGCCCTCTCTCCCTTCTGGAGGCTGCCACAATTAATTCTTCTCCCTCTCTCATAATGTTTGAACTGAGGGTCATCCAAAGTCTGCATGAGCAAAAGCTTTAAGACAGACAAAAGCACACACTTCTTCACACACAGCATGGAAATTGCTTCTTCGCACACTTATGGAATTTGCTCCCAAACCAACCAACAAGAGCAGGGGACAAATTTATTAATCTGGTTAATAAATCTCAATGGGGTTTCTCAATTCGCTCTTCAGTGGGAGAAATGACTTAAAAATACATAAGAAACTGTGTGTATGATTATAAGATGGGAAATAAGTGTACTGTTGTGGCAATTAAAAAAATATTGGCTGCTTGTGGTACAGCCTCACGCTGCTGGACCACGTTCCGTTTGCTAGCCATTATAATAGCCTCCCTAAATCTTCCTTGCCCACTCAGCTATTAGCCCTCCTCTTAGAAATACGATTGTTGTTACTATTATGACAAACATTCCTGCAAGCTAATCTTACAAGATCCTCAGATAACTCTGTACAGGATTATGGATGAAGAGAAAGAGGTATTAATTTAAGAGTATTAACTCAAGGTAGCTACATGGAGACATTAACAAAGCTTTATCCATTTTCACTCCGGAAGTCTAAAGTAAGTGATTTATATGGAAGAAAATGAGTGAAGCAAGCGCCACTGCATTAAAAAGTAGATAAATGATGTATCTAGAAGGAATTAGCTAAATTGCTACTTCCTTGTTTACTTTGGCATTTCGGAACATTTGTCTTTGAAGAGAGGAGATACAATTACAATGAACTATTATTTCTTCTTGCATTAGCTATGAAGCAGCCCAAGTGACTACTCCAGGAATAAGGAGTGCATTCAGAGAGGCGCTGGGATGCGGCCTTCCACTTCACTCGGCCATACAACTTTCTTCTGTTTGAGATTGGTGGCAGCCTCATCAAAACTGTCTGTGCATCTCTTAAAATTCCTCAGGCATTTTTGGATCTTGACAATATATCATTGTGTCAGGGTATCCCCGGGCGGGGGCCAGAGAGCTCAGGGTGAGCAGGGGTTGACTCTGGGCAGGGCTCTCCCCTCACGATGGTCTCCAGTTTTGCCCGGCCATGTGGGGGAACATGGCCCCGGGGCAACTGCCTGCGTCTGCTCTGATTGGCCCCGGCCGGGAGCAAGTGAAACGACGACATGGGTTGGCGAACTCTCGTGAGACTTGGGGATTTCCTCACAGGATTTTGCTCCAAGATCTCGTCTGGTGCCAAGATCTCACGAGAGTTGCCTGAATGTCGGGAACTATATAAAGGAGGGCTGGCCAATAATGAGGGGCTAGTCCAGAAGGAGGGCTTCTACTGGCAAGAGCCTGTAATTTCTCCTAAACTTCAGGGAGCAGGACAAGGGAAGGCTTGTGAAGAGAAGAAGCAAAGCAGGAGTCCTTTGCTCCCATTGGCTATAAGACTCTGAGGCCAGCTTAACCTCCTGTCCCACAGGCGGGGGGGGCAATCCTCCCCCCTCACCCCATGGAGGGCTTGACACACTGGTAAAAACTCAGGAGTGACATATGCAAATCCCACCTGAGTAATTTTGTTCGTCCCGTCGGCATACATGGGGGAGTCCAGAACAGTGAAAAGCCGAACTCATGGTCTCCAAACTGTGCAACCCTTTCTGAAGTTAAGCCTGAAGGTCTGCTTCCTTCCTGGTCCAATACTATTCAGCTGGGAGTCAGTTTAAGGCAGGGATTCTCGAATGTTGTTGCTGGACTACAACTCCCATCATCGCCAGACACGGGCCTGCCAGGAGCAGCTACCTCTTAGCTTCCAGGGCCACGACAAAGCGCTGCTTTTGATTTTTGGAGTCCTGAATGCCTTGAGTCTTTCATAGCAGAGGAAGCCCTCCCCATAGCCCAAGACAGGGGTCCCCAACCATTTAAAAAACAAGTGTAACCCTTCCATGGCAAACCTACAGCTTCGGTATCCCATAAAGACATTAAGGTCGTGCACGCGATCAAAACTGCTGGCGGTGGAGGGAGGGCTGGTGGGGAGGCAGGCTCCTGCCTGCTTGTCACACACAATCGATATTATTTCACAGGCTCTGCAGCTCACGAGCCAGGCCACAGCAGGCAGCAGAGCAGGGAGTTGGAGTCGGAGGAAACCCTCAATGCACCGTGCCAGGAGTGGGATGCATTGGGGAATCCTTCCTCCGCTCGGTGCTCTTGCTGCCCAACACTATGTGTGCATGGGCTGAACCTGGGGTTTAGGGCATGCTCGCACCCTTAAAACCAGGTTAAAGCCTGGGGTAAATGCCCAGGCATGGGGCTGAGGCAGCACCAGGATTGGGCCCGATCCCTGTGCTTCACATGAGCAGCCAAGCCCGATCTTGGGCCTGGCTGCTCGCATGAACAGCCTCAGAGTGTGTGTGTGTGTGTGTGTGTGTGTGTGTGTGTGTGTGTGTGCGTGCGTGTGCGCACGCATGCACACACATATTTAAATGTTACACTTATGGAACAGACTACTGCAGCCACTGACTTCCATTCAGACCAAGTTACCCATGAGTACATCTGCTGAAATTAATAGGACAAGTAAACTTGTCTCATTAATTCCAATAAGACGGCTTGTGAGTAATTAAACCTGGATGTAAGCCAGTGGCTGGAGCAGCCTGTCTCAAACATTTAAATTTGTGTGTATGTACACACACACACACACACACACACACACACACACACACCACCTAATGGCTCAGCGGGGAAGTAACTTGCCTAGGGAGCAAGAGGTTGCCAGTTCAAATCCCCGCTGGTATGTTTCACAGACTATGGGAAACACCTCTATCGGGCAGCAACGATATAGGAAGGTGCTGTAAGGCATCCTCTCACACTGCACAGGAGGAGGCAATGGTAAGCCCCTCCTGTATCCTACCAAAGAAAACCACAGGGCTCTGTGGGCACCAGGAGTCGACACCGACTCGACGGCACACTTTACCTTTACACACACACACACACACACACACACACACACACACACACACACACGTACACGTAAGTGTTACAGTTAGAGAGACAGGCTAGATCAGTCAATCAGGCTCAGAGGACAAGGGTATTCATTCTCCTGTCTCCTCTTCCTCTGCAGACACATCGTTGAGGATGCATCACCTTCAAGCCAGTGATCATCATGTGGGGAACGAATACGTAGTCTGTTTGCAGTGTGGGGAGACAGGAGGACTTAGAGCAGGCCTGCACAACATGCGGCCCGGGGGCCGCATGCAGCCCGCGAGGCCTTTTTTCCTGGCTCCCGGGGCTATTTCCTCTTCCTCCCCCTGCTGCTTAAAAAACACACCCCCCCCCAAAAAAAATTCCAGCCGTTGCATGGCCGAGGAGATGGCTGCAGGGGTGTGGGTGTTCTTCCTTACCCTCCCCCACGGCAGCAGTGGTGCACAGCGGCAGAAACCAGAGCGACACTCAGGTCTGCTATTTGGCCTGGTGTTGCTTCCCAACTGTGAGGCGCGCCTGCGCAGTTAAGTCTCTTAAGTATCTCTCTCTCTCTCTCTCTCTCTCTCACCCACCAAGACTGCTCCATTCTCTCTCCCTCTCTCTCTCTCTCTCCCACCGCCTGTTCTATTCTTTCTCTCTCCCACCAAGACTGCTCCATTCTCTCTCTCTCCCACCAAGACTGCTCCATTCTCTCTCTCCCTCTCTCCAAGACTGCTCCATTCTCTCTCTCTCTCCCTCTCCCACCCACCAAGACTGCTCCATTCTCTCTCTCCCTCTCTCCAAGACTGCTCCATTCTCTCTCTCTCTCTCTCCCACCCACCATGACTGCTCCATTCTCTCTCTCTCCCACCAAGACTGCTCCATTCTCTCTCTCCCTCTCTCCAAGACTGCTCCATTCTCTCTCTCTCTCTCCCACCAAGACTGCTCCATTCTCTCTCTCTCTCCCACCGACTGTTCCATTCTCTCTCTCCCTCTCTCCAAGACTGCTCCATTCTCTCTCTCTCTCTCCCTCCCACCAAGACTGCTCCATTCTCTCTCTCTCTCTCCCCCACCCACCAAGACTGCTCCATTCTCTCTCTCTCCCACCAAGACTGCTCCATTCTCTCTCTCCCTCCCACCAAGACTGCTCCATTCTCTCTCTCTCTCTCTCTCTCTCTCTCTCTCTCTCTCTCTCTCTCTCCCACCCACCAAGACTGCTCCATTCTCTCTCTCTCCCACCAAGACTGCTCCATTCTCTCTCTCCCTCCCACCAAGACTGCTCCATTCTCTCTCTCTCTCTCTCTCTCTCTCTCTCTCTCTCTCTCTCTCTCTCTCTCTCTCTCTCTCTCTCTCTCTCCCACCCACCAAGACTGCTCCATTCTCTCTCTCTCCCACCAAGACTGCTCCATTCTCTCTCTCCCTCCCACCAAGACTGCTCCATTCTCTCTCTCTCTCTCTCTCTCCCTCTCCCACCCACCAAGACTGCTCCATTCTCTCTCTCCCTCTCTCCAAGACTGCTCCATTCTCTCTCTCTCTCTCTCCCACCCACCATGACTGCTCCATTCTCTCTCTCTCCCACCAAGACTGCTCCATTCTCTCTCTCCCTCTCTCCAAGACTGCTCCATTCTCTCTCTCTCTCTCCCACCAAGACTGCTCCATTCTCTCTCTCTCTCCCACCGACTGTTCCATTCTCTCTCTCCCTCTCTCCAAGACTGCTCCATTCTCTCTCTCTCTCTCCCTCCCACCAAGACTGCTCCATTCTCTCTCTCTCTCTCCCCCACCCACCAAGACTGCTCCATTCTCTCTCTCTCCCACCAAGACTGCTCCATTCTCTCTCTCCCTCCCACCAAGACTGCTCCATTCTCTCTCTCTCTCTCTCTCTCTCTCTCTCTCCCACCCACCAAGACTGCTCCATTCTCTCTCTCTCCCACCAAGACTGCTCCATTCTCTCTCTCCCTCCCACCAAGACTGCTCCATTCTCTCTCTCTCTCTCTCCCCCCCACCAAGACTGCTCCATTCTCTCTCTCTCTCTCCCACCGACTGTTCCATTCTCTCTCTCCCTCTCTCCAAGACTGCTCCATTCTCTCTCTCTCTCTCTCTCTCTCCCTCCCACCAAGACTGCTCCATTCTCTCTCTCTCTCTCTCTCTCTCTCTCTCTCTCTCTCTCTCTCTCTCTCTCTCCCCCAAGACTGCTCCATTCTCTCTTTCTCTCAGGCCAAGCCTCCTGCTGCATTCTTCCCATCTTTCTTTCCCCTTCTCCCTTCTTTTCCAAAATTATGAGAAGAGCTTCTCATTTTCCCCCCTTAAAAGTGTTCCATGTTTTGTGTGATGATTTGGCAGAGGTAGAAAGGAAGAACAATGCATTTTATTATGTACTTTGTACAGATTGTATAATATTTATATTATTAGAATGAATTTTAATTCAACTTATTTCATATTAATTTAAATCAATCTTGGCCTGCCAGAACATCAAAAGTTAAATATTGATTAAATTCATTTTTAATTCATTTTTAATTCATTTCACTTTAATTCAGTTGATTGGTTGACTGATTGATATTAAGTGTTACTCTAATAATCAGCACCCTAGGAATTGACCTCAGCCCCCATGAACCAAGTCACGGTTGGTTTCGGCCCGCCAGGTCATTTGAGTTGTGCAGGCCTGGCTTAGGGTATCCCTAGGAGCCCTTCAGGTATCATCAGGGCTACTGGTACCTCCTCTGGGAGTCCCTGGCCGAATATCTTCAAATGAACTCTGCTTACAGCCCCATCATTGGCACGACTAAGCTTTTTTGAGCAGTACGCCACAGAAGTGGCACCAGATCTCTGCAATTCCTTCCCCGGGGAATTCAGAGAGGCCCTCTCTTCATCAACCTTCTCTTGCCTAAGAACAGCCATTTTAACAGAGGCATTTGGAGGCTTAAGGGAACTTGCTGATTTTTTAAAGTTTTTAGAGCTTTTAACTTAATGCTTGGCTTATTTTTAGGTTTTAATATTTTAGTGTGGTTTTGGGAACTGAATTCTGCTCTTTTTGCCCTGTTTATTGATTTTATTTATGTTTATCAAATCTGTACACTGCCCAAACTTTCATCTCAGGGCGGTTAACAACAGCATAAATCGATAGCATGACAACAAAGTTTGGCCTCTCCAGATAGGGCTGAGAGAGACTCCTGTCTGTAACCTTGGAGAAGTTGGTTACAGGAGAAGCCGCTGCCAGTCTGGGTAGACAATACTGAGCTAGATGGACCATTGGTCTGACTCAGTATAAGCAGCTTCCTCTGTTCCTATCTGCCTGCAAGAGAAGAGTGTCTTGAGGGGATTTCCACAACAGCACGCCATACAACTGGGGAAATGAACCTAATGAAAAGCAGCTAACTTACCTCAAGCACAGGAAGAGCAAGAATGCTACAATAAGAGCCCCCATGGATATGCAGTGCCCCAGGTAGTTGATGATTATCGCCACTTTGTAATGCAGAACAGGCCCCGTCTGGAGGTTAGAAAAACAAAAAGGAAGAGGACACAATCAACTCAGCTGCGATCTATGCAATAAGCCAGAGGTTCCCAACTTGGTTCCCCAGATGCTGCTGGACTACAACTCCCATCATCCCCATCACTGTGGCTGGGGATGATGGGGGTTGTAGTCCAGCAACATCTGGGGACTCATGGATGGGAACCCCAGGTATAAGGCTTGAAATGTGATGGATTCATTTATATCCTGCTTTCTTTCAATGGGTCTGAAAGTGGCAAACCTAGGATTCATAGCTGGTTTTTGGTCTTTCATCCAGTAGCGGCTCATCCTAACAAGCCGTGTGTGTGTGTGTGTGTGTGTGTGTGTGTGTGTGTGCCAAATGAGGTGCAGCTGCCTCTGGTTCATGGCAGCCCCAGTTCCTCCTCTCTCTCCCATCCCACCCTTCCCCGGTGTAAACGGGAGCTATGCTGACTGCAGGCTGGCCATTCATCAGGTCATGCTGTGCGAGCTGGTTAATGATTGGCCAATTCATGCAAATCTACCTGATGAATGGCCAGCCTGCTGTCAGCGCGGCTCCAGGGCAGGATGGAATGGGGGAGAGAAGAGCAGCCATGGACCAGAAGCAGCTGTAGATCCTTGGGTGCCCGCTCTGACCCATTAGGACGAGCTCCTGCTTTCCTCCAGGCACTGACTAAGTCCCAAGTTGGACGCTTTCCAGATCAGCCCCTACAACGTATCTGCGAAGTGTGCTTCCGCACTTCCTGTGTTGTGACACTGCAGTCCCTAAGCTATCAGCAGGGCACCGCTCGCATTCTAGATGCCTCGTTTCAGATTTTATCGCTGCGATTTAATACTATAGTGTTGTATGTCCGTTGCAAAAAAAGTAGCTGTATTTCCTGTTGTTGATTCTGGGGATCGTTTTCAATTCGACCCTGCCAAGCCGAAGCATTTCACCACAGTTCTAGCGGGTAATCTGGAGAGAGCCCTGCTCAGCTTCACCAAGGTGGCTGAATCAGCTGCCTTCAGGCCATTTCGTGGGCATTGGTTTTATTTGTTTGTTTGTTTGTTTATTTAGCACATTTGTATACCGCCCCAAATTTACGTCTCTGGCCAGTTTGCCACAAACTCAATAATGAAAAGAGCAGTAAGATATTAAAAGAGTTTTAAACAATTCCCATTGACATCTATTGAAAAGCTTAGGCGAACAGCTGTGTTTAGGCATCTTTATAAAAACTGTCAGAGATGGGGAAGCTCTTTCTTCAACAGGGAGCCCGTTCCAAAGGCTCGGGATGGCAACAGGGAAGGCCTCCTGCCCCTGAACAGCCACCAGACGAGCTGGTGGCAACTGCAGACAGGCCTCCCCTGATTAGGTAATGGAGATGGCATTCTTCTAAATTATGTTTTTGTTAGCTGTTCTGGAACAAATTATATATTTTAAATACAATTTAATAATAACAAACACAATTGAATAAAGTACTTCTTTGGATTCTAGCAATTGTTTTGCTGAGCTTATTTGCCTAAGCTTTTATCGGTCTCCTCTGGGTGCAGGACGTAAAGAAAAGCCAGAGTGGATTCTTCACCCATGATGGTAGCCTGGTTTCCTCCTGGCTTCATAATCTGCAGGGCAGACATGATTGCTATAATCAAACACTGCTTTAAGTGGGCTGCCTAAATTAAAAAAAAAATGTTTTGTGAAATGCTGCATATGTACTTATTCATTTATACTTTCATCTTTCCCCTTTTTAAAAAAATGGACACTTTAAAAAAAAAATAAAAAAGGGACAATGCAGCTTTTGGATTAGGTGTGGATGAAGGTGTCTTAATGATGTCACAGGTGCTGTCCAATCAGAGCTACTCATAGTCACTCTAAACTTGCAGCACCAGATTGTTCAGGGTTTGGCGATAAGGAGGACAAGCTATGTTTAGAGGATGCTTCTGAACCATCCCTGCTGCTCTATAAATGTTGTCTGTCTTTCCCCTCAGACTTCAAATTTTAATCAGGTAAATTTGAAGGAAACCCTCCGCCCTTCTTTTATTTTACTTGTGCAAATAGAACTGACGCAGGTAGTCAGCTGAGTTGATATGCACTGTCTGCAGAGATTAGCAATTGAACAATAACAAACAGCAATAAAAGGTCATTTGAAGCTGAGTAAATCTGAGTTTTAATCAAAACTAGAACTACCCCAAAAGATTTGGTCATAAACCCAGCCCTGCTCTTCCTGTTGGATATCTGAGCTATAAGGTATTTGGGGAATATTCCTTGACTTTAATATTTATTAAGCCCTTTGGTAAACCTACAAGGAGCCTGCCAAATGAAACCATTAATGCCTTACAAACACCAAGGGCTTCTGGGAGCATTTCTACTCTTGCCTGTTTCAGAAGTACCTGACTAAAGACTGCTCTCAGCACTCCCGTGACACTGGGGCTTCAAAATAAACTGAGCACAGCAAAAATCCCAAAGGTGGTGAAAGAGCAATTTAGATAGCAGTCTCCCATATGTGTTTTGGCATCGCTAAAAGCAGCAGAAAAGCCACTGGGGGCGGTGGGGATGGAAATTTATGCTAGGGAGCCAGCAGTAGCTGACAGGGAGGCCAGCAGCGGCCCCAGTTAGGCCAACCACCACCAGCCCCCCTAGCCACACCCCCTGCGCCAGACATCAGCATCTGATGTCAGATGCAGGGGGCGTGGTTTTGCTCGAAGGCGGGGCCACGCCTTGCATCTGATGCTGGACGCAGGGGGTGTGGCTGGGGCGCGAGGCGCGGCCCCTGAGCATGGCGGCCCAGGTTCTTTGAACCCATTAGTGCTATGGTGGCTCCATCCCTGGAGGCCAGGTTTGTGACAAAGGAAGCAGGTTTAGACGGTCCATTAAGCTTCTACCCTTCCATCTGTCTGACTGATCGGTGGGTGTGTCAACACACATAGATGACATGTGTCATCACACGTCAGAGGAGAGCTGGCCTTGTGGTAGCAAACATGAATTGCCTCCTTTGCTAAGCAGGGTCTATCCTGGTTTGCATTTGAATGGGGGACTATATGTGAGCACTGTAAGAGATTCCCCTTAGGGGAATGGGGCCACTCTGGGAAGAGCACCTGCCTGCTTGCATGCAGAAGGTTCCACGTTCCCTCCCTGGCAGCATCTCCAAGTCAGGGCTGAGAGAGATAGGGCTTCTGCAATGTTGGAGAAGCTGCTGCCAGTCTATGCAGACAATACTGAGCTAGATAGACATATAGTCTGACTCTGTATATGGCAGCTCCCTATGTTCCTATGTCTGCTATTATCCTACAGGTAAGGCGGCCAACTCTGATGACAGCTATTCCTGGAGATCCCCCGACCCACAATATTTTTCATAATACCAAGCCATGAAAATCTCCAGGATGGCTTTCAGCAGTCCCTTGGAGATTGATTTCAATCAGGAGGTTTTTAAAGGTGAATTCAGAACTGCACAATGATATGTGAGAGAAAACCTGTGCCTCTTTCTTCTCTGTGCACACACACACTTTGTTGCCTGGAGCCACTTTCCATGATATTTAGAAGAAGGCTACACAGCAGGCGGGTGTAGATGACCTGCTGAAAGTGGCTAGGCCAGGAAGTGAAACATAGGAAACATAGGAAACTGCCATATACTGAGTCAGACCATTGGTCTATCTAGCTCAGTATTGTCTTCACAGACTGGCAGCAGATTCTCCAAGGTTGCAGGCAGGAATCTCTCTCAGCCCTATCTTGGAGATGCTGCCAGGGAGGGAACTTGGAACCTTCTGCTCTTCCCAGAGCGGCTTCATCCCCTGAGGGGAATATCTTGCAATGCTCACACATCAAGTCTCCCATTCAGATGCAACCAGGGCAGACCCTGCTTAGCTATGAGGACAAGTCATGCTTGCTACCACAAGACCAGCTCTCCTCTCCACGGTGCCAGGGAGTGCACACACTCCATCCGGTGTGATATGTGAATCCACCCACCTCCGATTTGCAGATGGAGTGACGAACTTTGACTTTGTCAAAGCAACTTCAGCCCCTGGTTACAGAGCTGAGGCTGAAGTCAAGGGAAATGATGGTAACTCCCATCCACCAACCAGTTGGTTCCCATGTCACACTGGATGGGAGAGCTGGCTCCTTAGGAACCTCTGGTTCCTGGCTTCACAACTTCTGTTGTTAACATCTGAACCCACCCAATGTGGGTGGAAATCTCACAACAGAATTTGATAGCACTATTGCAGAAAAACATCACAGGTGGGGACACCTGCAGTGGAGTCTGCAGAAGGTCCCAGGTTCAATCCCTGGCAGGATCTCAAGGCAGGGCTGGGAAAGACTCCTTCCTGAAACCTGAACAGCCACTGCCAGTCAGTGCAGACAATCCTGAGCTAGATGGATAAGGGTCTGACTCAGTAGAAGGCAACTTTCTACATGTTCTGCCCTTGACCGGCCATCTCACCTTACCTCATGGTAAGGCCTTCTCTAACAGGAGCAGGGAGGGGTGTGCAGCAGATCTGAGGGATGGGGCTATAACTAAGTAGTAGAGCATCTGCTTGCATGCAGAAGGTTCTGTCAGTCAGTGTGGACAACATTGAGGCTGGATAAAGCCCAGGAGCATGTCTTCACCTGGTGTCCAAAACACAACAGCTGGCAGCAGCTGAACAACCAGGTTACCATCCCTGCTTTCCCTCTCTACAGGCAGCAGCACCAGAGCAAGGCCTCTGCTACTGAGTTTTCTTTCTTGAGTTTAGATAGTGCTTTTTCATCCCTGGCTCTCAGAGCAGTAAGCAAACCATAAAGTAAAATGAACACACTAAAAACATAATTACAGTCATAAATAAATGCATGCAGCAGAACAAAAAGGAACACACACACACAAACACTCACACACCACAGATCAGTATCAGCTGGGTTAATATGTGGGAAGGCAAATAAAATGATCCTTATGTTTGAGCAGTCTTTCAGACACCCTGGGTCCCAGTCTTTACAGGATTCTGTTGGCCAAAACAAGCACTTGGAGTCAAACTGGAAATGAAAGTTCTAACTTGGCTAACTAACTAACCTGCTAACTTGGTAAAGAGGCACCTTTTAACGTGGTGATTTTCTAAATTTAGCGGGGGAGAGTAAATGGCCCTATCCACCCCCAGCACAGTACCTCCAATGACTGTTGCTGGTGTCTATCTGATGTTTCTTTTTAGATTGTGAGCCCTTTGGGGACAGGGATCCATCTTATTTTTTTAAAAAAATATTTCTCTGTGTAAACTGCCCTGAACCAAATTTGGAAGGGTGGTATAGAAATCGAATGAATGAATGATGAAATGGAAGCCAATGAAGGTGCACATGGACCTCCATTGTTAACTACAGAATGACTTAAATATTTTAGATCCATGGAGAAGCTGCCCAAAGCTGGACTTTGGGGGCTGGTTTAGATGTCATGCAGAAGTTCAGTGAACGCTGGGCTCCATGTGATGTCTATGAGCCTTGGGAGCAGGCATTCTCCCCACCACCACCACCACTCCCATCCCTGCATGGGCACCCACTTCCAATCTAGGTTAAAATAAACCAAGATTTGTTGTGACATCTGAAGTGACCAATACTGGTTTATTCTAGCTTCCTTACTTCCAGTAAAGTGAGATCTGTACCCAGGGTTTGAAGTAAGCTTCAGATTCTGGGTTATTTGAAGTAAGTAGGCTAAAATAAACTAAAATCAGTTTAATTTGGCTGCCACAACTGATCCTGGTTTATTTTAACCTAGATGGGAAGTGGATGCTTACGAGGGAATGAGCACTCCACAGGCCCTGATACGGCTTTAACTGAGGATCTGTGGGGCCATAGCTCAATGGTGGAGCCCCTGCTTTGGTCCCAGCTTCAACCCCCAGCATCTCCAAGTAGGGCTGAGAGAGACACCTGCCTGAAAGTCTGAAGAAGCCGCTGCTAGTCAGTGTAGACCGTACTGAGCTAAGTGGACCAATAGTCTACCTTGCTATAAGACAGCTTCTTATGTTCCTGTATGATGTCTGAACTGAGCCGATGTCTCTTTCATGCAATTCTTTTAATAATAAATTCTTTGAACCAAGTGGGTTAATTAAGTCATCCGCCATTTTCTCTTCACAACAACCCTGCGAGGTGGGCTAGACTGAAAAAGTGTGACTGGACTAAGATCACCTTGTCAGCTGTGTGATGGAGTGGGGATCTGGACCTAGTCTCTCCAGTCCTCGTCGGACACTTGAATCACTTCAACAACGGACTGGCTGAGATCTTGCAATGAATCCTCCATATGACTTTTGATTTGGAATATCTGTCAGGAATATCTAATTTGGCTGCTCCAGTTTAGCAAAGTTTCTTCATCTTCTTCATTATGCAGTTTCACTTGCCCGTGAATAAGGCAGAAGATCTCCAGAGTGGAATTTGCATATAACCTTTCAGTGCACAGGTTAGTCTTGAAAAGGTTGGGAACAAGGAGCCTGAGACTTTGAGATGAGGGCAAGGAACCCAAGGATCTCTCCTCTAGATCAGGGATTCTCAACTTTGGGTCCCCAGATGTTATTGGACTTTCAGCTCCCATAATCCCCAGCCCCAGTGGCCTTTGCTTGGGAATTATGGGAGTTGAAGTCCACTAACATCTGGGGACCCAATGTTGAGAATCCCTGCTCTAGGTAGTCAAAAGCTGGCAACTCTGCACAGAAAAACACACAGAGAAAGAGAGCAAGGAAGACAGACAGACCTCATGGATGAGAATAGGCTCGCACTGCGAGTAGTTGACTTTGAAGGCCCAGGTCCCGTTCCCCATGCACTCTCGGTAAGCATTTCCTGGAGAGAACCAGAAACAAAATCGGTCATTAAAAGAGTGGAGAGAAACCCCGCAAAATGAAAAACAAATTAGTTATGGTGGAATGACACTTTTTTCACCGTTGAGAAAGACTGAATCCCCTGTAGGAAGGTCTGTAGTTCAGTGAAAGTGCATCCGCTTTGCACACAGAAGGTCCCAGGTAGGGCTGAGAAAGACACTTGTCTGAAACTACTGAGGGCTGCTGCCAGTCAGAGTAGACAGCCCTGAGCTAGAAGGACCAATGGTCTGACTCAGTGCAAGGCACCTTCCTCTGACTCCTGTGGGAGTGGCCTGTAGCACAATGGAAGAGCATCTGCTTTGCATGCAGAAAGTCCCGGGTTCAGTCCCCAGTATTTCCAGGTAGGACTGGAAGAGACACCTCTCAGAAACTCTGGGGAACTGCTGGCAGTCAGAGTAGACCATCATGAGTTAGTAGGACCAATCCTTCTACAAGAGCAGATTCGCTCTTCAAGACATTTTAATTTGAGGGATTAGATGGACCATTCGCATAGCCATCAGCACCTCCATCAACACCTTCAGAGAAAGCAGAAGCCCCAGAATTTTCCCCCCCAAAGCTGCTGGAATTAGAGGATTTTTTTTTACCCTAGACACAATTTGGGCTAAGCCAGAATTCATAGCTTCCATTGGGGAGAATCAGAGTCTAGTCTGTCTTGGTCCCTGATAGCAGAAGGAAGGTCAGATTAAATCTAGCGAATATGTGGACTGGCACACTCCAATCAGGATTGGATTGGGGGAGGAGGGGGAAAGCCTGCAGGTAAAAAGTAAAGTGTGCCGTGGAGTTGGTGTGGACTCTGTGAACCCTGTGGTTGTCTTTGGTAGATTACAGGAGGGGTTTACCATTGCCATCTCCTACACAGTATGAGATGATGCCTTTCAGTATCTTCCTATACCGCTGCTGCCCGATAGGTGTTTCCCATAGTCTGGGAAACATACCAGTGGGGATTCGAACTGGCAACCTCTGGCTTGCTAGTCAAGTCATTTCCCTGCTGCACCATTAGGTGGCTTAGGGCTGGGAAAGAGCCCTGTCCGAAGCCCTGGAGAGCCACTGCCAGTCCGACCAGGGGTGGTTGGCCTTTTTTTAGTTTTTAATTAATTTATTTACATTTCTATCTCAGTCCCCTGATAACTGAGCAAAGAGGCACCTTTTAAAAGTGGTGATACTCCTTATTTAGCACGGGGAGAGCAACTGGCCCTATCCATCCCCAGCACAACATCTCTCCATTGGCTGTTGCTGGTGTCTGTCTTGTGTTTCTTTTTTAGAATGTGAGCCCTTTGGGGACAGGGAGCCATCTTATTTATTTGTTTGTCTATGTAAACCACTTTGGAAACTTTTGTTGAAAAGTGGCATATAAATATCCACCGTATTTGTACCTTGCTCTTCCTCCAAGAAGCCCAGAGCCCATATTTCTCCTCGCAACAACCCTGTAAAGTAGATTATGTTGAGAGATAAGTGGCTGGCCCAGAGTCACCTAGTGAGTTTCATGGCTGAATGGGGATTTGAACTCAGGTCGCCCCAGTCCTAGTCCAGCACTCTAACCACTACACCACACTGGCCCTTCGGCTGTTTTTGGACTACAACTCCCATCATTCCGAGCCACTAAATAAATGTGCAGCTGGAAGTGATGGGAACTGTAATCCAGCAAGCGCTGGAGAGCCTCAGGTTTGCTGCCCCAGTTGAGATAATACTGAGCTAGGTGGAGCAAGGGGCTGGCGCAGGATAAGGCCGCTTCCAAGATTCACTTCACTAGAGAAGCCACCTAACGGTGCAGAGGGGAGATGACTTGATTATCAAGCCAGAGGTTGCCAGTTTGAATCCCTGCTGGTATGTTTCCCAGACTATGTTTCCCAGACTATGGGAAACACCTATATCAGACAGCAGCGATACAGGAAGATGCTGGAAGGAGGCAATGGTCAACCTCTCCAGTATTCTACCAAAGACAACCACAGGGCTCTGTGGTCACCATGAGTTGACACCGACTCGAGGGCACACTTTACCTTAGTGTTGGCAGAGCAAGTGAAAAGAAGAAGAAAACAACTCTGCTTTCAATCATCTCCCTGCCTTTTTGACCAAACAAGCCATACTGAACAATTGTGGTCATTTGCCTAATGAGGGTTAGGGAAAGAAAAACCACAGGCAAATTATTCTTTTCTTCCTCCTGCCGATATATTGAATTTCCCCCCTGACGGATTTCTCTGAAAGCCGAATAATAGGATCAAGAACATTTCAGCTTTCTCCGAAATGAATTGTCAATTTCTCCCGCTGACCTCCTTCTGCTGGGAACATCAGATCACCAACAGGAATAAGAAGTTAGGCTCAGATGCTGGGATAACTCTAGAGAAGAGAAACACCGCTGAAGTTCATGAACCGGCAAAGCTATGGAAAGGAAACTGCTTGTTGTGGAGGCCCAGCTTTCTGGAGCTAAGTATAGATGTAGAGGGAAACCACAGTTTCCTGCTCCTTGAACACGGCTTCTCCAAAGCCCATACGCTCACTTCTTCCCCCTTCCCTTTTCAACTCACCCTGGTTAACATCTTGGTTTATTTAAACTATGGTTAGGAACATAGGAAGCTGCCATATACTGAGTCAGGCCATTGGTCTATCTAGCTCAGTACTGTCTACACAGACTGGCAGCAGCTTCTCCAAGATTGCAGGCAGGAATCTCTCTCAGCCCAGTCTCGGAGATGCTGCCGGGGAGGGAACATGGAACCTTCTGCTCTTCCCAGAGTGGCTCCATCCCCTAAGGAGGATATCTCACAGTGTTCACACTTCTAGTCTCCCATTCAAATGCAACCAGGGCAGACCCTGCTTAGCTAAGGGGACAAGTCATGCTTGCTACCACAAGACCAGCTCTCCTCTCTATATTCTGCGGCTTGAGCAAAACAGGGAGCTGTGGTTTAACCCTAGCTTCGAAACAATAATTTCCAACCAGGGTTGGATGTTGGCAACTTGGCATCCCATCCTGGGTTGGAAGCCAGTTAAGCCATAGTTCCCAGCTTCACACAAGCAATGGAGCCATGGCTTAAATAAACCAGGGTGCTGACGTCACATCTCCATGACAGAACTGAGGAGTTAAGGGGAGGAGAAAGAGTGGAGAAAGTTTTGGGTGCTTTCCCATTGTGTCTGAACCGCCCCTGTAGTCTCATTGCTGGGAGAATTTCAGTTTATGAGAAGAGTAGTGGATTTCCACCCAGCTTGATCAGTAGCCTCAAAAGATAGTGGTGACCAGAGAAAAAGGATGACAAAAAGCTGCAAGAACATAAGACCAGCCCTGCTGGATCATGCCCGAGATCTATCTAGTCCAGCATCCTGTTTCTCACCAGATGCCTCTGGGAAGCCCGCAGGCAAGAGGTGTGGCCATGCCCTCTCTCCTGCTGTTACTCCCCTGCAACTGGTATTTAGAGGCATCTTGCCTCTGAGGCTGGAGGTGGTCTATAGCCCTCCGACTAGTGGCCACTGATAGACCTGTCCTCCATGAATGTATCTAAACCCTTCTTAAAGCCATTCAGGCTGTTGGCTGTCACTACAACTTGTGGCAGAGAATTCCATAGGTTAATTATGCATTGTGTGGGGAAAGTACTTCCTTTTGTCGGTCCTAAATTTCTTGGCAATCAGTTTCGTGGGATGACCCCTGGTTCTAGTGTTATGGAAGAGGGAAAAAATGTCTCACAGAGAATATTGGCAGATGCTGCTTATCTCAGCCTCCCACGGCAAGCTGCACTGGGTGAAATCTTCCCTTCTGTTCAAGAGGGGCCCTGTTCTCTCCTCTACATGTCAGGCTGCCAGGTCACAACCCTGATGTTATGGCACTATCTTTAAATCGGCTACTTAAATGGGAGATGAGACAGCCAGTTCCCATGCCTCACCTCCAGGTCCATTTGTCCTGCAGGAAAAATGGGAAGGACATGCTACAGCTCTTTTGCCTTCCGTTTAAGCAGTAGGCTTAAAGGAGAATCTCTAGGTCGAGGCCTGGCAACCTGAATTACATGGTTGCCCTATCTCCATGGATTTCAGGCTGTGTTCTGGAGAAGGCTGGGGGTCCTCAGATCCAATTGTGGTAAGAGCAGACATGCTTCTTTAAAAAACCAAGTCTCACCCCTTGCCCATCCATGTCAGTCTTCTCTTGTAATATGAAGCTGCTGAGGAGCATTGCGAATATTTTAGGGCAGGGGTTTTCAACCCTGGGTCCCTCCCACCATCCCCAGCCAAAGTGGGCACCTAAGGTTGGGTCATTTGTTTTAGGGCACTCCCTCACATTATATGGTGTCATGGTGAGTTCCAACAGGCACAGTTATGCTCCAGTCTGAGTGCACAACTTGAGACGCATCCCAGAATCCTTTGCAAAGCACAAGATTTCTGCAGCTGATTAGCAGATATCGAAAGTGTCTGGGAAATGTTTGAAAAATGACTGCTCCATCCAAAGACCATCACATCAAGAAAGAACACTCATTCATTCATTTATTTGGAAACCAAGCCTATCCATTCCCTCCTAGTCCTCAGAATAGGGATGCTTCTTTTTCTGTGGCTACTGGGCTAGGAAAGAGGCAGGAGGCAGCTCCAGGTTGCAGCTTGGTAACCCTCTTTTGATTTCATGATGCCTTGCTCCCACTTGGATTTGTCTTCATGACAATCTCACACAGCCAATGGGAGCTGGCTACATAATGATGTCATGAAGCCAAATCAGAATGAGAGCAATGCTTCCTTGCTTCCATTGGCTGAAGCTGAAGGAGAAAATATCTTCATCATTGCCAGGAGCCTAAAGAGGCAGTGAAGGAAGTGCCAATTAGGTGCGTGGGGATGATTTTGGGAAACGTTTTGCTTTAGAGCAAGGGGTTTCCAACCTTAGGTCTCCAGATGTTGTTGGACTACAACTCCCATCATCCCCAGCCACAATGATGGGAGCTGTAGTAGTCCAACAACTTTTGGGAACCTCTGTTTTAGAGCATTCAGTTTTCAGCATTCTAGTTTTCCCCAAGGTGCCCCAAAACTGCATGGAGGAAAACATTATCTCAAAAATGGTTATTGGAAATCTGTACTCTTGGCAAGAAGACACAAAGCAATATCATTTTGTTTGCTGTTAAAAAGGAATACTGGTCTTGTAAGCTCCACCCAGGGCAGAAAACAATCAGTAGATAAATCAGATATTACTTCTGTTCTATCTTACCTTGTCAAAGTCTCGGTCACTGCCAAGACTGATCACAAGGGACCAGCCGAACGGCGGCCTGGGTCTGGCCCCGCTTGGCGGCCCCCTCATGACATACGCGCACGGGGGTGTGGCTCGGGCTCCGGAGGAGCTCAGAGCAAACTCCCTTCTCCCTCCTGGGCTGCCGAGAGCCCAGGCGAACTCTCTGTCTGTTATTTCAGGCAGTGCCGGCTGCCCGACAGGACGTTTCCCCCTTTCTCTCCCTCTCTCTCTGGAGGAAGAGAAAGGGGGGGGGGAATCCTATTGGGCAGTTGGCGCTGCCTGAAATAACCGACAAAGAGTTCGCCTGGGCTCTCGGCAGCCCAGACATGGGAGGGGCGAGTTCGCTCTAGGCTCCTCTGGAGCCTGAGCCACGGGGTTTCAGTGGCCCTTTTCATTGGCGGCCCGGGTTCTTTGAACCTATTGGCACAGTAGTGGCTACACCCCTGCAAGAGACATATCACACTATCAGAGGTGGACCTAGGTAATTTTGGAGCCTGGCCTGTGGAGGGCCCTCCTCCCCTGCAAATTAAGCATCATCATACTTCACTGGGCGACCACACCACCCAGGATAGACTAAAGAGGATTTGGGGGGCCCCAGGGGCTGTGGAGGCCCTGGACTTCAGCCCCGAAGTCCAGGGGTAAGAGCGCCTCAGCACACGATCTTTGCAATGAAAACCTTCTAGTTCTCAACATATCATAGCAGCTGTGAAGAGACAAGGCACTCCCTTGCAGCCCCCATCTTCCATTTCAGTATCTATTCAACACCTCTAAAATCAAACGGTCCTTGGAAAAGTTAAACACTGCAGTTCAAGAAAATTGCCATGGTTGAGGCAAAATCCACTCGACACCATGCCCAGCACTGTGAAAAGAGCAGGCATTTCCAGGTGCTTTGGGATGTAATGAGCGTTGGGAGTGTTTAGAATTCTCTCTCACACACACTTCTATGTATGCTCCCCCTGTTTATCACTCCAGAGATGGCAAGCATTTTCTAATCACCAGCTCTGCTCTCAAGATATTGCAAGGTGGATTATCGTAGATAAAGCAGTTTTTCTGAAATTTCATTTCTTCAGCTGAATGCAGTCAAATATCATTCCCTTAAAATTGCTTGCTCGGATATTAGATTTGTTTGCCTACAGTTGTAGGAGATAGTTGTGACAGAAATTCATACTTCATCGTATTCTGGCATTAGAAATAGATGGGGAACTCTCAACATAGAACGCATGGGGACCAAAGGCACCTATCTATACACACACATACATGCATGCAATTATGATAATTACAAGGTTTAAAAAAATTGAATCAAGTCAATTGCAGCAATTATTTAAAACATACAAGTGACAGATTCATTTTTTTAATCTTGGGAATTAAATTTTATAAACCGACAATCCAGCCTCTCAAATTATTTTGCAAGAAGCAAGAATGGCGAAGAATCTATTTTCTAGCTGATGAATATATTCATGCGAAAAGTATCTAGAATCTCATTTTTATGGTGATTAGCTTAAATTCAGAGGAGGAGAAGCTTCTTCGGCTGCAGATTAATAACAGATTTGTATCCCCAGAGAGTAGGAGGTGGTTTGAAGAAGAGATGGCTGCTTGTGTTGTATCCCACCTTTTGTCTCAAAAACCTGTCAGACCTGTTCAACCAGAGATGACAGTGGGGCAAAAGAAAGATGTGTGTATATCAAGTGAAGAGCTGTTCAGCTATTTTAAAAAAACAACAAACCCTGGCTGACAACTAGACTAATGTTGTGCGGGGGCTGCTCTGAGCTTTTACATGCTTGTATGCAGAAGGTTCCAAGTTTGATCCCTGGCAGCATCTCCAAGAGAGGGCTGGGAAAGACTCCTGACTGGAACCTTGGAGAAGCCGCTGCCAGTCTGGGTAGACAATACTGGACCAAGGGTCTGACTCAGTATACAGCAGCTTCCTAGGTTCCTTTGTGCTATGGGGGAGGCGTGATTCTGGTCAATCTCCCCTTCCCTCTGAAGCCCACTGTGCCTCACAAAAATACATCCCTGAGGATTGTGCAGTCCTGAGGGGTATATTTTGGGGCATCACAGTGGCCTTCAGAGGGAAGGGGAAATCGAACAAAGCCACCCCTCCTCCACAGCATCAGTGCAGCATTAGTTTGAATGTCAGCTACCATCTCTCTCTCTCTCTCTCTCTCTCCCCCCTTCAACCAGCATTTCGCTGGAATGAAATGCCATAGGAACATAGGAAGCTGCCATATATCGAGTCAGACCCTAGGTCCAACTAGCTCAGTATTGTCTACAACACAGACTGGCAGCAGCTTCTCCAAAGCTGCAGGCAGAAATCTCTCTTAGCCCTATCTTGGAAATGCTGCCAGGGAGGGAACTTGGAACCTTCTGCACGCAATACTTGGAAAGGCATTTGCTAATGACTGACTGCATTAAAATTCACAGACATATACTGCCACCAGGAGAACTTGAATATAGTCAACCAACAGCAAATTTTCATGTAACTAAGATCTCTCTCTCTCTCTCTCTCTCTCTCTCTCTCTCTCTCTCTCTCTCTCTCTCTCACACACACACACACACACACACACATTTGGAAATGGGATCATAGCTTAATGACAGAGTATCTGCCTTGCATGCAAGAAGTTCTGCTCTCTGTCTAGTTCTCAGAGGCAGGGTGTAGCTATAATTGAACGGATGGGTTCAAAGAACCTGCCCCCCCAGGTCCTGAGGGCCCCCCAGCACCACCCCTCCCCTATTCTCTTCATTATCAACCTCACTCTGAGGGGCCGCTGGGGAGAGGGGTGGAATATGGGCCCCTTCCCCCCTAGCTACACCCCTGCTCAGAGGCCAACAATTCAAACTCACCCAAGCACATGCACCCAGCAAATGCCCACCCACATCTTCCGCTGACCTAACAAAATTCCCCCAAACATGCAAAGCATAGAACACAAGAACACAGAAAGCTGCCTTCTACCAAGTCAGACCATTGATCTCAGTATTGTTTACCCTGACTGGCAGCAGCTTCCCAAAGGCTGCAGGTAGGAGTCTCTCTTAGTCCTATTTTGGAGATGCCAGGGAGAACCTTCTGCATGCAGGCAATGCAGATGCCCTTCCCAGAGCGGCCCCATCCCCTCAGGGGAATCTCTTACTGACACATGTAGTCTCCCCTTCAAATGCAAACCAAGGTGGACCATGCTTAGCAAAGGGGACAGTTCATGCTTGCTACCACAAGACCAGCTCTTGTGGTCTGAGGAGCATGTTGTACCTCAAACAGAACAACTCTGGGGAATCGTCTGTACCCTTCTGGAAACTGACAGTGCATGCATTCCACATTCTGGCAATAATTTCAAAGAGCAAGACAACTTGTATATTTCTGTAATGTACGTTGCACCTTGGCTGCTTAAAATGAAGCTCATTGTGGTGCTGCGGAGGGAGAAGGGTGACTTGCTCCTTGTTTTCTGACAAGGGTGAGATTGTTGGTCACTAAATAAAATGAAAAATGTCACACACACACACACCCGCGGCCATGCATGGCACGGAGGCTCCGCACACGTTGCTATAAATACCGTTGTGATGGATTCTTGTCTGGTATTGCTGATAACGTTTACCGCAGAGACAAACACAGTCCATTCAAATGGCTCTTTGCCAACGCAAGGCAGGGCTTCTCAACCCAGGGTCCCCAGATGTTGCAGCCCAACAACATCTGGGGACTCAAGATTGAGAACCCCTGCCTTAAGGGTATGCGGCTGGTCGACCTCTAGATCCAGCGCTGAGAAAAATCACTGGGGGAAACATCCATTTGCAGACCCCAAACCCCCCTATTAACCTGTCCAACTCAAACTCTCCCACATTGTGACGAGGGATGATAGTAGTTGTAGTCCAACAACAGCTGAGAGCCTCAGGTTGGCCACTCCTGCTTTGGAGGATTTGGGGGCCAGATTCCTTAACTCTGTCCCAGCTGATTTGGCATCCCAGTCTTGGGCACTGGAGGAATCCAGATGGAGCCTGTGTTAGCTCATATGAGATGGCATGTATCCAGGACAGCAAGGGCTGAGCATCTAGATATGAAGAGTGAATCTTCCCGCTCGGGATTGTGAGGTCAGGTGCTGAGGGCTGGAAGGTCCCACTTGACTGGGGCAAAGGCAGAAGGCCTGGCTCCGACCATTTAGTCCTGCTTCCACCCACCCACTCCGAGCACTTTGGCTCAACTTTCAGTTGTACCCAGTGGGCAGTGAGTGGCATGGCAGGATAGAATAGGGGTGTGCACAAAACTGGCTGGCCTGGTTCGGTTTGAGTCTGAACTGGCCCCAAACTGGAATGGACCAGTTTCGTTCTGCCCCCCATCAACCCCCCCCCTTGTGGTTCAGTTTAGGGGTTGGGGTGGGTTGTGAACATTTTTTTTTAAAAAAAATTAGTACCCCTATTCATCCCCAGCACAGTACCTCCAGTGACTGTTGCGGGTGTCTATCTTGTGTTTCTTTTTAGATTGTGAGCCCTTTGAGGACAGGGATGCATCTTATCTTATCTTATCCTATCTTTCTATTTATTTATTTATTTATTATTTCTCTGTGTAAACTGCCCTGAGCCATTTTTGGAAGGGCAGTATAGAAATCAAATAAATAACAACAACAACAACAACTGTCAATATTGGATCCTTCATGGTGTGTTAGCCTTCCCCAATCCCAGGCTGTGCGGGAGATATCAATGGGATGCTGCTCCTTCTCTGAAGGTGCTGGTGTGTGTGTGTGTGTGGGGGGGTCTCCTCTCTTTTGCTTAGAGACTGGGCACATGCAAGTCCTGATTCATTTATAGCAGGTGGCCAATCCAGAGACTTTATATTGCTTGCCTAGTTCTTCCTGAACCTGAAGTCAGATTATGCACAATCCCAAGTACCTCACCAGACAAAGTTGCAGTCTCAGAACAGGAGTTTCTGGTTTGAGTTCTGGAGCCCCCAACACCATTGGCCAGCCTAGGAAGCTGCCATATACTAAGTCCGACCATTGGTCCATCCAGCTCTGTCTTTACTGTCTACACCTACTGGCAGCACCTCCTCAAGGTTTTAAGCAGCCCTACCGGGAGATGCTGCCAGGGATGCTCAGCCACAATGGAAGGCCATTGTGGCTGAGGATGATGGGAGTTACATAGGAACATAGGAAGCTGCCATATTCCAAGTCAGACCCTTGGCCCATCTAGCTCAGTATTGTCTACATGGACTGGTAGTGGCTTCTCCAGGGCTGCCGGCAGGAGTCTTTCTCAGCCCTATCTGGAGATGCCAGAGAGGAGACATGGGACCTTTTGCATGCAAGCAGGCAGGTGATCTTCCCAAAGCAGCCCCTTCCCCTAAGGGAAATATCTTGCACTGCTCACACATGAAGTCTCCCATTCAAATGCAATCAGGGTGGATCCTGCTTAGCTAAGGGGACAATTCATGCTTGCTGCCACAAGGCCAGCTCTCCTCCTAATACAGTCCAATAACATCTGGAGACCCAAGTTTGATAACCCCTGGCTTAAAGGGTGCTGACGTTTGATTTTTCCACCAAACATCCAAGGCTTCATTCTCTGCATAATCCAAGCACATTATGTTGGAGAATACACTTTGCTAAAGAGCTAATTCTCACAGTTATTGCAGAAGGTATTATGAAGAAAACATCGGGCTTGCCTTACGTCATGCGTCACATATTTGGAAAGTGGCAACATGAAGTTGGGCTATTCTTGGAAAACCATTCTTCCAGCTAGTTCAAGAATTATAGGTTTTTTCCACTGCATCCTCCAGTTAATATATAAACAGTTTGGTTAGTGGATAAAAGAAGGAATGGTAATTTTTTGTTCACTGTCATGCCTCAGCCTGAAAGTTGCCTTCCCCAGTGCCTCAGTACAGAGGAGTGAGGGTTTCTATTCTTCCATGTCCCGCTCCTCCAAGCATCTTCTCACCCATAACTGTGCTCCTGTCATGGGTCATTCCAGCCATGGCTTTCTTCCCCTTGGTGCTCTCCCTCGACATCCTAAATAGCCCTATGCACACTGAGGAATTGCACGAGGGCTCTTGGCCTCCCGCAAGACTGCCTTGGGATCTCATGAGAACCCCTCTTGGTTGGGGGTCTCGCCCCACCCACCCCGGCAGGCCCCTTGCCAGTCCACAGGCCACCAGTCACAGGCTAGTTCCCCTGTCCTTCCCCTGGCATGAGTGCACAACATGCCAGGGCATTTAAAATGGTTATAAACTGTTTTAAATTGTTTTAAATGTTTGCCCTGGTTTTCCAGGATGTTTAACTGAATGTTTTAATTGTAAATCACCCTGAGCCATTTTGGAAGGGTGGTATAAAAATCAAATAAATAAATGAATAAATAAATAATGTTGTTATAGTTTTGATTTTAATTGTTAACTGGTTCTAATTGTTTTTACTCTGTTGTAAATTGCCCTGAGCCATTTTTGGAAGGGCGGCATATAAAATAAATAAATAAATAAATAAATAAATAAATAAATAAATAAAAATGAAATAATAAAATAATAATAAATAACAATAAATAAATAAATAAATAAATAAATAAATAAATAAATAAATAAATAAGATATTCATCCACCAAAGCAGTGGACAGCTTTATCTCTGGCATGCTGCCACCCAGAGCACAGACACTGACAAAGATCTTTGCAAAGTCAAAATCTGGCTTCCCAACAGGGTATTGTTTGGTACTGTTCAACAGAATTTCCATAATCCCCAGACAAAGGCTATTGCAGCAGGAGATGATGGTAGTTGTAGTCAGCAACACCGGGGGATCCCTGCTATGGGTAACACTGCTTATGGGGGAACCCTACAGAGAGGTTGCCTTTGACTTGACAAATGCCCCCAAAGAATGGATGGGATTTCCTAATGGATTGCAGTCCAAAGATTTTTGTGTTTGTCAGTTACAGTTTAAGATGCCAATTTCATGTTGAGGAACTGGGTATTAGGAGCATCAGATTTCTGTATAATTAAGTGCTAAATCGGGGGAGGGGGGGTTACAACAGCTCCAAAGCCAAGCGACTGAAAAAATCTCTTGCAGTCACAAGGATATTAAACAGCATTCAAGAAAAGAAACCTGCTTTGAAGACTAACCAGTATTTATGCAACACACCCTTGGATTAACATTTCTACCCACAATATTCATGCCCAAATTTCTTACTAAATATCAAAGCAGTTTTGTTTTTTTACAAATCCACTCCTTTGGAAATAGTAAATTGCTCTACACATGTAGATCAGACGTAGAGACATTTAGTCATATACAATACAACTCTGATGATGATCAGATGCATCTAACTGAGGAATGAAGAAGAACAAAGTGATCAGATACTAGAAAACACACACAAACTCATGCTTTGCAATGCAGAAAGTCCCCAGTTCACTCCCTGGCAGCATCTCCAGGTAAGGCTGGGAGAGACTCCTCCTGAAACCTTGGAGAAGCTGCTGCCGGACAATGTAGACAATACTGAACTAGATGGACCAATGGTCTGACTTGGTATAAGGCAACTGTCCCTACACATACAAGTCCCTGGTAATATGCTGTCCCTGCTTTGTTTTTGGAGGAGATTACTGAGATGTCTTTTAAACAAATGGTTAGTGCAAGCTGTGAGGATTATGTTTCAGGTTTTCATGAACCTCCAGACCCTAGGAGGTAATTTTCTGAAGAGGGAGCAGGTGCCTTTTGACTCTACTGAACACGAACACGCACTTAAATGCAAGTGGTGCAGAAGGCATTTGTTCCATCACAGCCACAGAATAGGCTTGATAATGTGCTCTAACCTGTATTTGCTCGCTCACCCTGAGCTTTCCTCCACTTGTGTTCCAGTGATCTCCCAGCTTAGTAGCAAAATACTAAAGTAGTTCTAAAAGGCTTATTGTTACATCCAAACTAAATGAGCCATGAGCAGCACTACTTAAATTAATTGGACAAGTTAACCAGGACTAACTTGTCCCATAAATTGCAATGGGGCCGCCCATGAATAACTTGGTGTGTCAGCCATTTTTATTATGTATACGACCTTTGCAAAAGGTGACCATTCCACATATTAATGGAATTGTGATTCTTATTATTGGCCGATATGTCCCGCAGCATAACTTGGGTGGTGCAGAGTGACATGTCTGCACTACTGCAGGGCTCTAAACTACCTGGTGATGCTTCTGCAAGAATGCAGTACTGGTACTGCGGACTCATGCACAGTGGCACTCCATGGGCTCCTTCCACTGGCAATCATGGAAGCAGCTGCATCCATCACCAGTCTACCTCCAGGAGCCACTCAAGATGGTGAAGATGACTTTTGAAGAGGAACAGCCAACAGAGACCAGTGGGGAGGTATGATGCCATCTGTTCCACACTCTGGGTACTCCTGGCAGGGACCAAGCAAGCAGTACAAACTCCCACCCTAACCCTCCCTGCCCCCAGCACAGCTATGGAGTGGAATCTTTTTTTAATCCACTAAAAAGCAAGACAAGAGAATATGATGTTCAGAAGATGGGCAGTGCTGTCATAAATGGTGTGTGTGTGTGTGTGTGTGTGTGTGTGTGTGTGTGTGTGTGTGAGAGAGAGAGAGAGAGAGAGAGAGAGAGAGAGGGCACTGTGGAAAAGGGAAGAGACTGATGTCTTCTGAAAAATACTATACATATCTAATTATTCCCTATGCAGCACAGGATGTCAGCACATTTGGTGATAGTATGAGAAAAAGAAATAAAATCAGCCCTTTGTGAGCTGCAGTTTATGATGCACATTTTATTCTGCTACAGGAGCAAATTCTGGGAACTAACGCCTCTCTTACAGTCCAAGGTGTCTATAAGTCAAACCTTATTATGGCAATAACACTAGCCCAGTAGTTCCCAACCATGGGTACATGAATCCCAGGGGGCATTATTTATTTATTTAATTTAATTTATTTTACATTTATATCCCGCTCTTCCTCCAAGGAGCCCAGAGCGGTGTACTACATACTTAAGTTTCTCCTCACAGCAACCCTGTGAAGTAGGTTAGGCTGAGAGAGAAGTGACTGGCCCAGAGTCACCCAGCTAGTCTCATGGCTGAATGGGGATTCGAACTCGGGTCTCCCCGGTCCTAGTCCAGCACTCTAACCACTACGCCATGCTGGCTTTCTAATTTATTAATTAGTAATAAATAAATAAATAAATTTCTGATTCACTTTATTTGTTAGCCACCTCATAACAAATTGTTCTCTGGGTAGCTCACAATAACACAACGGTAAAAAAAACCCACCCAATAAAAACACATAAAACAAGACAATGTAAAATTGAAACTACAAAATACAATACAAAACATTTTAAAAACCATTTCAAGCCTTAAGGCTTGTAAGGAGTACTTAGAGTCTTCCTACACCATTGACTAGCGATTACGATACAGCTCCATTGCCCCCTGATCAGAAGACTTGGCTATTATATTGCAGTCATTGGCTCACAGCCACATTAATTTACTCATGAGAAGTGCTATTGAAATTAATGGGAGTACTCATGAGTAACTTAGTCTGGATGTAAGCCAGTGACTGAAACAGTCTGCCTCATAACTGTAATGTTTACATTTGTGTGCATTTGTGTGTGTACTATGTGCTACAAGCAATAAGCATATAAGGGGTGCGTCAATCCAAAAGCAATAAGCTTGTGTGTGTGTGCGGGGGGGGGGACCACACAAGGAAAAAAAATTCCAAGCAGCACCCAGTTAAACCAGTGGGGCTGCTGGTACAATTTTAATTTAATTTTATTTTTTAAATCAGCACAGCACCCCAGTTATTAAAACCACTGGGGATGGGGCTGCCTACAAGCAAGGATAAGAAAATAAAATTCCAAGCAGCATCCAGTTAAAGCTACCGTGTTTCCCCGAAAATAAGACAGTGTCTTATATTAATTTTAGCCCCCAAAAATGCACTAGGGCAATTAGCGGTACATCAGAAATTACTGCTAGGTCTTACTTTCGGGGTAGGTCTTACTTTTGGGGAAACAGGGTACTAGTGCTGTTGGTACAATTTTTAAAAATTAAAAGAAAAAATAAAGCAGCTGTTGGCACCACAAATTAAAAAGATTAAAAGAAAAACAGAGACACAGAGAAGCCCAGCAGACACTCTCTGTCTCCACTCCCTGGGGCCAGGATTCTTCTGTTTTCTTTCCTGAGGCACAAAAGGAGTGGCTCTTTCTGTTCCCAAGCAGCCCCTTAAATACATTTTGAAACTACCTCCTTTGGCCTCCCCACTCCCTGCTCCCTCCTCCCAGCCAATGGGGGCACAGCTGCCCATGCCAACACTCGATTTGAAAGACAAGCCAACCAAGAAGCAAGTTGATCTCAAGCCAATCGGAAGCCAGTGCCAGAAAACCAATCTGGGGGGAGGGATGGAGACAAACTGGCACCCGTGACACAAATAGCTCGAACTGATTCACCATGAATTTGATTTGACCATGAATCAGGCCTCCATTTTAGGGGTGATTTGATTTGAGGTCAAATCTGCAAATCACTCCCGATTCGTGCATAAATCAAATTTCACATCTCTAGTGTGCATTAAATTTCTATAGAGTATCTGAGCTGAAAGTTTTAGACAGAAGAGGTACACTTGTTTAAAAAGGTTGAAAGTCTCTGTCCTAGCCTATATGCCATGACTCTGTGAGCTGTAAGCTATAGAACAGTGCCCCAGGGTTTGGGTTAGGGTTTCATGCTGTGTGAAATCTCATAATGTCCTTGCTCCTTCCACTGGCTAGCAGATGCAGTATAAATTATGCAAAAAATGCAAATGTCTCAACATGCATAATTTTACTCTTCTTAGGAGACAGTTTTCCATAGCACAGAATGCTGATGGAAGAGGCGGGAAGGGCAGAGATCAAGATGTAATTGTGACCTCAGTATGCAAGGTTCTGGCTGCTGATGTGTACTGAATTTCTAATTAAGAATTTGGCATGTGGCTGACACGACACTGATCATCTTTAACAGAGAATAGGATCTTCTAGCAGCATGAGAAAGAGAGAAGAATCTTACTCTGTCATGGGAGATGGATTTGCAACACTTAATCAATGAAATTGTTGGAGGATACCTGCAGAGCCAGCTTAGGATAAATAGCCCCCTGGGCAAGGTGTGCCTTCGGTGTCCATATCATGTTAATGGATGGAAGTTTACCCAAACAACTGGTAGAACTTCAAAGAAAAAGCTAACGCTCAACAAACAGTGAACCACCAAATGCAGCTCGGTGCCCCCTTCAGATAGGTGCCCTGGATGACCACCTAAGGCCAGCCCTGAATACCTGCTAGGAAGTTAGAACACACACATGCATTAAGGTTTGCATGGATGCAATTATCAGGATTGTTAATACTGATCCAACAGGTGAGCATTGAATCGTGCCAGGTATACTGGGCATGGGATGGATTGCATCAAGCCGATATATTGTATCAACTTGATGCATTAGAGAGGCAGGTGGGAGGACTTGCCTGTCCTGAAGGAACAGTTTGGTTCGATGTTATACAGAGAAACTGGCTGCCTTCTGGGCAATGGTGCCATTTCAAAACCCTGCCTTTCCTTCTCTTGTCTGACCCCACAATGCAGTGGGAAGGGAAGCCGTGCCACACAATGTTGCATCTTTTCCTTAGTGCATTACTGGAGGGGGGGCAGGGCGGATGCTTGTGCTATATATCTATTTATTTTCATGTTTATATACTACCCCACCCCAAAATGGCTCAAGGTAATAAACCATTTAAAATAGGAACATAAACCTCACTTAAACACCATCAAAACCACTTAAATATTATTAAATGTCAGGCTGAAAAGTTGGCCTGTAATGCCTTGCATTCAGGTTGGGTGGCAGAAGCCCTCCCTGGAGAGGTTTCCTTGGTCTTCCTCTTCTGCATGGCCTCAGCTGGCGATGGAGGACGGAATGGAGCAGGGAGCTTTCTCTCACTGGATGCCCTGTCTCCACGGTTCTCGCTAGCCCTCCCCTCTGTGCTGCCCTAGAAGTCGCTCAGGACTCCAGCACCCACCACCGCCTCCTTGGCTGTCTCATAATCGGCCTTCCAATGAAATGCCTCCCTACAAGCTCAGCAGGTCTCGTGAGAGTTTGGAGACCCCAGTTCTCACGAGATCCCAGTCTGCTCCCTCCCTTCTGGTCCCTCTTCTGACTTGCCGGGCGCTTGCTCAGCTTGGTGTCAAGGCCCCTGTCCCCCCCCCCCCGCCCCAGGCTCTGCCCTGATTCCCAGGGAGCTTCTGCCTCTTGTGGCTGTGAACAAGCCCATCTGGAACTCACCATGGCTGCTGTAGGAGCCCGGCATGGGTCTTCATGGCTCTCTTGAAGGCCTCCTAAGGGAATAAACCTCTTACATCCACAGGGAGCATGTTCTGCCACCTAGGGGCAACACCTGAGAAGGCCCGATCGCAAGGTGCTACCAGATGAAGTGGTGGCACCCAAAGACGGAGCTGTCCTGATGATATTAATGAGTGGAGGGGATCTAGTAGAGAAAGGCGTGCTCTCTCAGGTAACAAGGGAAGGCCATTCCCCCCTATAATGCACTGGGGAAAGGACATAGCATTGCGGTGTTCCTTCCCCACTGCATTGTGGGCCAAAACAAGGGAAGCAAAGGTGGCATTACAAAATCCCATCACTGCAGCTGCCCAGAAGTCAGCCATTTCTCCTTACAAGATTGGAGGACGCCAGTTTTTCAGGACATATAACCTTGCCAGCCTCCAATAAAATTCAATACGATACAATACAAAACGTATCAGAAATTTTTCAACTGGTGAAAAATTCTTCGATAGGGCTTGCATTGCCTTGGATCTGATTATTGAATTGATTTGATGCATAGCCTTAGCATGAATCACCACAAAACACCACAACGTGCTTTCTATGGCCAGTTTAAATGTCTGATTCTCTCTCTCTCTCTCTCTCTCTCTCTCTCTCTCTCTCTCTCTCTCTTTTGGAACGGTAGCAGGACATTAAATATTTTAGATGTGGCTGTGCAGCCCTATGGCCACATTCACACGTAACAATGGACTCATGGTTCTGCTCCCCCACGCCAACTCTGCTCTCCTGTCTGCATTCAGATGAAATGGAGAGTGGGTTCTCTGCAGTCAGGGAGACTGCAGAGGAGAGGGAGAACTGGCTGTGAGGGCTTCCTTCTTGCTTGAAGAACAGCCCACACAGCCAGTCACGGCCGGAGAGAGGGAGGACCTTCCTCCGTCAACATTGGTTACAGCGAATGCAGCCCCCAGTGCTGCATTCAGATGTCACGCTCAAGTACTCCAACCCCAGTTATGAGCAGAGAAACTCACTACAAAACAAGGGTTCAAATTGGAGTTTGCCAAGCACAATCCCGGGTCACTTTACAGATGGGACCAGAGTTGCACGCATTGGGACATAACGGTTTGTCTCTGGCCCTGCAAATCGGGTTCCACATGACATTCTAATGCGGCCAGTAACTGTTTTCAAAAGGCAGGCCTGGAACCTGACTACCGAGGTGATTCATATATCGATATGCACTCAGGTTTGACACGTTTCTCCGAAGACTTCAAGAGCCTTCCTTCTCCCATGAGTCTGAGACAGTTTGATAGTCCGTGCTAGAACAAGGCACATAAAAATGGACTGAGGTAAACATCTCCTGACATGCCACAGACACATCAGGGGTCCCTGTTTGAAATTAGGAGATGATTACATGCTTGCAGGAAAGTGACTGGTTTGGCAAACGAGCAATATTTAAGGAGAGATGACATGTTGCCAGACCGCAGGTGATATAACGTTCAAGTCGAGTGCTAGTAATTTTTGTAAAAAACTGTAGCTGATAATGGAAAAGCACAGAACAGACATGACTCAGAGCAGTCATTTACAGTCAAGCCTCTTTCCTGGACAAGTGTAATTGATCAGCATACTTTTGATATCCTCCGTAACCAAGCTATTAACAATCAACACACATGGGCTCTCCTTGAGGATTAATGACCACCTGGGTGTAGTTGATGAGCAAAGACTCCGCCAATGGGCCCATTAGCAGGCAAGGCAGTCATCAATTCCTACCAAGTGACCTTAGCTGAGGTAATGGTTGCCATAAGAAATGGAAAATGGACTTAGACACATAGGGTCTCCTCCCCCTACTTGATAGGAATGACAGGAATGTAGGCTTGGCACCAAGGGATACATCTATTTAGAGACAATTTCTACTTTATCAGTCACTCTCGCTTCCTAAATCAACCTCCTTCTGTATAACTAAATAGGTTTTCTCATACACACACGAATGAGGCTATCTGTGGGGCATCAGCAGCTCTGCTGCTTGCTAGCTGTCCAGTGTCAATGTCCACAACCCAGAGGAGGACAGTGAGGGAGGGATAACTGCAGTGGCCCCACCATTTACCAGCAGCTGGGCATGGAGGTGCCCATGTGGCCCAGAAAGGGAAGCAGAGGGAAGGATGGCTACTTTGGTTGCAGAGATAAGTGGAGAGGAGGTGAGGCTAAGGCAGGCAGATTAGGAGCTCTCGTGAGGGAATGAGTTTACAATGGGTGGGGCCCGGCCCTCTCATGAAAACCCCCTTGTGAAACCTCCAGGGCAGGGCTGCAGAAATCCACTAGTCTACTAGTCTGTGACGAGTGAAAAATGATGCCTGACGAGTGAAAAAAGTCCTGATGAGCAATGTACCAATATAGCTTGACGAGTAAAATGTTTTGACTGGTTGATAAACTAAGCCAACATTTCTTCACCCCTGCTCCAGGGATTGTGGCCAGATATTTGGGGGCCAAGGGTGAGGTGGGGGAAGAAGTGGAGGACAGGAGAGTCCAAGGATGAGCTAAACTCCTTAGGAGTCAGCAACAGTTCCAATAGAGAGGTGTGTGTGTGTGTGTGTGTGTGTGTGTGTGTGTGTGTGCGTGCGCACAAACAACCACAACTGAGGCCCATAGCCAAGGATGGTGCCACTGTTCCCCACCACTGAGGGATCCCGCTATCGCCAATAAGCTTCCTTTATGATGAATGCCTGGAAGTTGATCAGCCTCAAACATATCGGGCCAGTTTTGTGGATAGGAACATAAGAAGCTGCCTTCGACTGAGTCATACTATTGCGACCCTTACTCAGTATTGTCTGCACTGACTGGCAGCAGCGCTTTAAGATCTCAGGCTGGAGTCTTTCCCAGCCCTACCTGGAGATGCTGCCAGGGAGTGAACTGGGGACCTTCTGCATCCAAAGCAGATGCTCTACCACTGAGCTCTGGTCCCATCCCCCAAAATATGTGTCAGTGAATGAGAGGCTGCATGATATATGGGCTGTCCAATATCGCAGTGGCCATTTATCTAATTTAAAATATTTGTATCCCACATAATAAGCAATGGTTCTTGAGACAGCTTTCAATATAAAAAATACAGAAAAAGAACAATCAGTTCAAATAAATCTGTGAATAGTAGCAAATCCTATTCAGTCGCTGGCTCCAGCAAAAACAGCAGCCATTTCCAATGAGAGCTGAGTGAAGTGTGCCATTTTTAACTGGCACCTAAAACTCACAAGACGCCAAATGGACAGACATGGCACAAGAGCCCCTAAGAGAAGGTGCCACACAGAGAAGGCATAAAGTCTGTTTTGATCTCTCCATTTCAAACTGCAGCATGCTATTCAAAGCCATGCCAGTTCAGTCCTCTATGCTTGTACAAGATGCATTCTGTACACTTTGATCTCCAACACAGTGTCATGACCCAGGTTTGGGAATCTTGTTGCACGGGTAGCATGTCTCCATACTCTCAAGAGGAGGAACATTTAAAGAACAGACTCTTTTAGCCAGGAGAACTTGCTGCAGAGGGAAAGCTGGCATTATACTAGCAAGAAGAATGACCATTTCTGCCACACTGTGATAGCAGCTGGCCATGAAGGCAGAAAAATACATTTGATGCCTCAAATTTGATGACCACCTTCTTTGACATGAACCTTGCCGCCTAATAAGACCATCTGGGTAGTTCCAGTTACGGTTGCCACCGGCACATCTGGAAGTAACTCAGGGCCGGGCCTTCTCTGTGGCTGCCCCAGGGCTTTGGAATGCACACCATGTCAAAATAAAAGCTTCACCATCTCTGATTTCTTTTTAAAAGACTCTTAAGAAATACCCGTTTTCTCAGGCTTTTAATTAAAGTTAATTTTAAACCGGTTTTTTAAAATTCTGTGAAATTATTTTAATTGTTTCACTCTGTGAATTGCTTTTAATTGTTTTTATGAGATTCTTGATATCCTTTGATTTGTTGCAGGGTAAAAATGTATTTTAAAAAAAGGAAAGAAAGAAAGAAGGTACTGAAGTAACCAGGTTGAAATCATAAGGTCTCTCCATTATTTTCTCTCATGGTATTCCCTGTGGTGTTATTCCCAAAATATAACAGAGGTTAGGGAAATTTGTTTAAACATTTTTTTCTTGTAAACATTCATATATGTCATAATTGTCGTGTTGTTGTTTTGAATATGTAATAAGTTCCTGCTAATTGAAGAAATGCTTTTATATTCCCTGTTATTTAACTGCTTTTACTACTAATCTTGTAAGAGGGAAATCATTAAACTAAAAGCTCAATTTCTCTTATGTCACAGGTAAAACTTGAAACATGATTTGATGGTATTGTATAAGACCGTGGTTAAGGAAACCTCAGCTGGGCTTCAAAATGATGAGAGAGCTTCCAGCCAGTTATTTTACTGTAATTTTACTCCTTGTTATTGTCTACTTTTTACTTTTATATTTTGTACACTAGGTTTCGGACACCAGTCATGAATACACGATAAATTGTCATCTTATTGGCATGTCAGGGCTGAGAATTTCAATATGGCTCTGCGCTATTAAGAAAAATTCACATTCAAATTTCATGGTTTTGGGGTGGTCGGCATCTTCTTTCCTCATGAGCAACTCCTTTATATATCATTTTATATATCATATTCAAAAATTGTTCTTCCATTCTTTTATATGTTTGTCTTCTATACATATATCCTCTCACATACCAGATTTCAGTTTTACTCTGTCTTTTTTGGTTTTCAATCGGATCTTCACAGCTGAAAGCAGAAAAGTTTTTTCCCCTGCATTTTCTGTATTTTTATTACATTATTATAGATTTTCTTGCTGTGTTTTTGTAGGGAGGAGAACCAAACACGAAATTATAATAAAAAAGCGTGAAGATTTTGCTGCATGATTTGGCGCTGAGCTCAACACTTTGGCGGGCTGTTGCTCTGTTTCAAGGGACCCCTCTAAGTACTTTGTTGGAGATTCATTAATCATATTTTTATACTATTATAAAAACAATATTATTTATTGTTTTTATATTATTATTTTGGAGTTGAGAACTCATGCTCTTTCTGTTTAGGTACGAAACTAATATACGTTTTTAATGCATATAATATATTAATAATATTAATTATTAATATTAATGTTAATTATTAATAAGTTCAATGATACCTTTGAGTCAGCAGGTATGGGAGGGGACCCCTGTTATGGAAATGCTCCGTGCCTGAGCATTAATCTTAATCTTCATGTATATAGTTTCCCCCTTCTTTTCTGCTGTTACTTTTTGCCGGTTTTGGCTCTCCCCTCTATATCTTGGTTCATTGTTAGGCTTGTAATTTTATTGTTTGTAAGACTGAGTCTTATGTTAACCTTTCTTATTTTATAATTATATACATACATATATATAATTATATATAACTATTATTATCTTGGTATCTTGCATGTAGAGGAGGCTCTTATGCTGGACTTGTTCTTGTATGTAATCATGTATACTCTCAGAGATGTAACCTCTTCTGTTTTTACTTATATTACTAATAAAAGCAACATAAAATCTTTTTAAAAAATAATTGTTTTTATTCTGTGAAAGTATTTTAATTGTTTGTTTTTGTTTTTATATTGCCATTTGGATTGTGTACACTGCATAGAGATGTATATATCAGGTGGTATATACAGTGAGGGAAATAAGTATTTGATCCCCTGCTGATTTTGTCCGTTTGCCCTCTGACACAGAAATGACCAGGCTATAATTGGAATGGTAGGTTTATTGTAGCTGTGAGAGACAGAATAACGACAAACAAACCCTCAAAAGCCCAGTGCCCAAAAGTCAGCGATGGATTTGCATTGTAGTGAGGGAAATAAGTATTCGATCCCTTCACAAAAGATGTCTTAGTACTTGGTGGCAAAACCCTTGTTGGCAATCACAGAGGTCAGACGTTTCTTGTAGCTGGCCACCAGGTTTGCACACAACCCAGGAGGGATGTTGTCCCACTCCTCTTTGCAGATCTTCTCCAAGTCAGAAAGGTTTCGAGGCTGATGTTTGGCAACCCAAACCTTCAGCTCCCTCCACAGATTTTCTATGGGATTAAGGTCTGGAGACTGGCTGGGCCACTCTAGGACCTTCATGTGCTTCTTCCTGAGCCACTCCTTTGTTGCCTTGGCTGTGTGTTTTGGGTCATTGTCATGCTGGAATACCCATCCACGACCCATTCTCAATGCCCTGGCTGAGGGAAGGAGGTGCTCACCCAAGATCTGACGGTACATGGTCCCGTCCATCGTCCCTTCGATGCGGTGAAGGTGTCCTGTCCCCTTAGCAGAAAAACACCCCCAAAGCATAATGTGTCCACCTCCATGTTTGATGGTGGGGATGGTGTTCTTGGGCTCATAGGCAGCATTCCTCCTCCTCCACACACGGCGAGTTGAGTTGATGCCAAAGAGCTTGATTTTGGTCTCATCTGTCCACAACACTTTCGCCCAGTTCTCCTCTGGATCATTCAGATGTGCATTGGCAAACTGCAGACAGGCCTGTACATGTGCTGCCTTGATCAGGGGGACCTTGCGGGCACTGCAAGATTTCAGTCCTTCACGGCGTAGTGTGTTACCAATTGTTTTCTTGGTGACTATGGTTCCAGCTGCCCTGAGATCATTGACAAGTTTCCCCCGTGTAGTTCTGGGCTGCTTTGTCACCATTCTCATGATCATTGCAACTCCACGAGGTGAGATCTTTCATGGAGCCCCAGACCGAGGGAGATTGACAGTTATTTTGTATTTCTTCCATTTGCGAGTTCTCGTGCCAACTGTAGTCACCTTCTCACCAAGCTGCTTGGCGATAGTCTTGTAGCCCAGTTCAGCCTTGTGCAGGTCTACAACCTTGTCCCTGACATCCTTCGACAGCTCTTTGGTCTTGGGCATGGTGGTGAGTTTGGAAGCTGAGTGATTGCTTGCTTCTATGGACAGGTGTCTTTTATACAGGTACTGTAACAAGCTGGGATTAGGAGCACTCCCTTACAGAGGGTGTTCCTCATCTCAGCTCGTTACCTGCATATAGTGAAAAGACACCTGGGAGCCTGAAATCTTGCGGTTGATAGGGGATCGAATACTTATTTCCCTCACTACAATGCGAATCCATCGCTGACTTTTGGGCACTGGGCTTTTGAGGGTTTGTTTGTTGTTATTCTGTCTCTCACAGCTACAATAAACCTACCATTCCAATTATAGCCTGGTCATTTCTGTGTCAGAGGGCAAACGGACAAAATCAGCAGGGGATCAAATACTTATTTCCCTCACTGTAAATATGATAGATAGATAGATAGATAAGATATTGCTAAGGAAAATGTGCATATATAGTGTTTGTAATGTTCGCTAACACCCCTTTAAAATTATGAAATATTGTAGCCACAAAAATTATGAACAATCACCTTCATGCTTCTATCTCAGAAGTGTTCCTATACAAGAAATTGAACTTATCCCCTCTAGAAGTAACCATTCCTGCTCTGCTAAACTGGATATTTTACTTTTGTTTGCCAGTTTTCTGTAGTGCTGCCAAATAAAGAAAATAAGATGCTTATCTCATAAAATTACATGCAGTGATCATTATACCTAAAGAAGTTAATCTGAAATGTCTGTGCATTGCCTCTCCAATCACTTTATATGCAGTGAACATGGAGCACAAACATGTATTACCACTGGTATAAAAGGAGAGGGGTGGGTGATAAAAGGAGAGGGGTGGGTGATATTTTGCTCTAACGATTATATCCCAATAGTTCTTTGATTGCTGCACAGTCTCTAATAGCAGACTGGAGGAAAATCTGAAAACAAGATTTATTTATTGTGTCTGAATCCATTTCAGTCAACAAATTGAGATTTATTTCAGGCAGTCAAACCATGATCTGAACCCAAGGTTTGAAGATGGCAATAATTTGAAGGCAAAAAGAAATTATTCTAGAAACAACCACTATACTCAAAGACATCAAGGAGAGAAGTATTCTTATTTTTCTTTAATAGTGGGCAACAAGGGGCATCCGGTTGGCATTGGTTCAGACAACGGTCTCACATGATGTCTGAACTCACAAGCCCAGTTTAACTTTGGTTTGTTTCAGTAGCTCCACCCTCACAGGACTCTCGCATAACGGGGCTTCACATATCATGCTGAACCTGGAATTTGGCAGATTTGCTAGAGCCCCAGGAATGTCCACGTGCCCTCCTTCCAGTGTTGGGATGGACATGCCAAGATGGGGCATGTCATGTGAACCTACTAATCTCGGCATGTTCTACCTGACATCTGACCCTCACTTCAGATCTTCGTTACAGATGTCAGATTCTGAACCACAAGTAGGGTGTGCTCATGTTCTCAGGGCTTTAGCAGCTCTGCTTAACTTCAAGTTCAATGTGATGTGTGAAGCTGCCCATAGAAAGAGGCAAGCCTAGGTCATGGGAGGTAAAGGCCAGACCCCAAAAACTCACAGTCTGGTGAAACAAACCAAGATCTAGTGATCATCTGTGGTGAAATCCAGGTTTCCATGGTTCCACATGATGAAGCTGGTTTTGCACGCTCGTGTGAACCACTGGGAACGGGCCCAATCCCGCTGACTACATGGCGGCAAATCTCCCAAAGCAGCCTCCTGCTAAAATGATGTTAAGGGAGAGAGTGCTCCCTTGACCTCATTTTTTTGATCGTGTGTCTGCCACGGCTGCTTGTAGCTGGGGCGGAGGGGGGATCCCAGTAATACACCGCGCACTCACAGGTGCTCGTCTGTTCTGTTCCCAGAACACCTTCCGTTCTTGGAGCTGGTGCTCATCTGGGCAGGCAATCTGTCTGCCCGGGGAAGGGTCAGCGATCGTCTGTGCGGAGGATAAGTAAAACTTGCTCCCCACGGAGCTCTTCTCACTAATCGTGAGAAGAGCTCCGTTGTCTGAACCCATTCACTTAAATAAAACAGGTCCATAGGGATATTTTTTCTAAACTTTTTTCAAGAACCAATGCCAGCCTGATGACCCTGGTTGCCCATCACTAGCAAAACATAAAAACACTTCTTTTCTTGACTTCTTTGGGTTTAATGGTTGTTTCCATAGTAATGAATTCTCCCTGCCTTGCGATGATTACTGCATTTTCACAATTACAAAAGGTGCCTTGACAAGCAAGCAAAACAAAAATGAGGGGAAAATGCTGGTGATCTCCTTTGGCTAATGACGCCAAGGGATAATTCCTCTAATGAGAGCTACGATATTACGAGCAAAGATCATTTACTGCAGGACACCTGAGGTACTATTTTACTCTTTTCTTCTTTGACTGCAATTTAAATGGTAAATTTTTGATTAGCTTTTACTGAATTGTAGGTCGTGTTGATTCAGGCTGGAAACAGAACTCAAGATTTCTATAAATACATGAAAAAATCACCTGAAGGCATTTTGTGCAAGGTTCTGCTACAGCAACAGTACAAATAAGGTTGCAAACTACATCCATCCACAAAGGGTGAAATTCAAATTCCACTGGAACTTTTGTCATGAGTGGAGCTTGAAATGTCCCACAGTGCTTTTAAATTCAAAGAAGGAATAGGAGTCCAGTTTGCACACTTTAGAATCCTGAACTAGTGTCTACATTCTCTAAAATTTAGAGATTTAGACCAATTTTAGACTTCTTAAACTGCCAGGGGGTCTGAATCAAGGAATCCCATCTTTACGGAACTGTGCTTGGAGGAAATCATGATGATTAAACCAGCTTGAAATCTGTTTGAATTTTTGGCGTAGACCAGTTCACAAATTCCCAAGCCTCTGGGAGCTATGCCCCAGCCCTTCTCATGTTCAGACCCAGCTCATAGTGAGCTTGTCCCTCCATCATTCCTGCCTACCACGGCTGCTGCTGCCCCTTTCCCTTGGCCATTCAAGCTGACCTTGCAGCAACAGAGAGGAAATGCACCAGGGAACTTCAGTAGTCCTGGAAAATAGTGCTCAGCATCCTCAGCCACTGGGGATTCTGGGAGAGCCCAGTCACAGTTCCCATGGTCCCTGATGGTCCCTATTAAGAATGTCAAGGAACATGAAAACTGCATCCTCCATAGTCCATGACAGTCCTGGATAATCAAGAGCCCAACCCCTCTGCCTATGCCACCAAGCACATTTGTGTAGGAATGGGAAAGGAAAGGGGTTGTGGGGAGGAAATACAGTGGTGAGTTCCCACAGGCCTAAATTGAATCAAACTGATGGAAATCTGGGCCCAAATTAACCCATTTAATCTGAGCTCATTCCAAATCGAACCCTGGAGTACTTCTCATCACCAGGCTCCTCTCCTCCTTTTAGCTATTTTGCCAAAGGCATATATATTGTTTATTTATTTAGCTTCCCAAGACCTTGCTGCCGGTACCCATTGCTGAACCAAGTCAAGTGTACATAGGGACGTAGGGAGCTGCCTTATACTGAGTCAGACCACTGGTCTATCTAGCTCAGCATTTGTCTATACTGACTGGCAGCAGCTCTCCAAGATTTCAGGCAGGAGTCTTTTCTAACCCTACCTGGAGAAGCAAGGGATTGAACCTAGGACCGTCTACATGCAAAGCACTGAACTACGGCCCCCTCTCATGCTGATGTGGCAAGATGCAAGAATAGCATCTTATGCATGGATAGTTATTCATGTGTTATAGGAGTATAGTATTCTCATTTCAGGATTCTTCTGTTCTTCATAAGACCATAAATTTGAAGAATTTTGGAATTCCTCCCCACTCATCATTTCACTGAACATGATCCTCCTAGGAAGAAAAATCCTGCTAAGTACTCCTAATTTTTGACAAGTAGTGCAAACAGAACACACGCCTCAATGCTCCTTGGCCCTTGTTGCCATTCAGCAATCTCTCATGCCTTCTGGACTCCCTAACTCTTAGTGTCTCCAATTCATGGGGCCCCTTTCCAGTACCTAGTCTGCCCCACAATGTTACTCCCATCTCCAAAACCAGTTTCACGTTTCTCTCTGGCTGGCAACTTTGCCTTGTTTCCCAGGATCTGGACTGCAAATGTATATACACCATTCAACGAGCAACTGGAATGTTTGGGAATATTCCATGCCACCACACCAGCTCTGCCTACAAGCAGGGCATGACAATAATAGTCCACTTCTGCTGTGGATCCCCAGCAACTGGAATTCAAGCACACTGCCTCTAAACACGGAGCCACCATTTAGCCACCATGACTCACAAGCTTTGAGAGGGTGAGTTCACACATAGCACAGAACCTACTTGCAATCTTAGTTACCGAGTTGTCAGTCATTGTGCAAACCCACCCTATGGCAGGAATTGCATGTTCCTTGGGGCAGAAAACCTAGATATGTAACCAAGAATTCAATTCGGCTTGCCAAACCAGGTGCTGCTTACCCTGAGGTGCATGCTACCTCTGAACTCACGCCCTTTGTGAATCTCCAGTTTGTTCCAGGTAAGCCCGCACCCTTTGCCATTAGGACCAATGGCACAAGGAAGGCTTGACAGTCAAAGGGTCATACAAGGCTGGCTGGGATAGCATCCAGGCCCTCACTGGGAGGTGCAGACACGGGGCGTTCCTCTGGTTCAATTCGGGTACTTGAAACAAACCAAGATATGAGACCGTCTGCAGAGCAAACTTTAGGTTCCTTCCCTCCAGATCTTGGGCTGGGGGAACAGCAGCTTTCAAACTATGTGTGAACCTGCCCATAGACTTGTTCTCTATGCATGTGTTTAAACCCCCTCTAAGCCCATCTGAGATTCTGGCCATCACAACATTTTATGGTAACAAATCTCATAATATAATAGATTGTGTGAAGAAGGACTTTCATTTGTCTGCCCCAAATTTAATGCCAATCCAATTTCACTTCATGACCCCACATTCTAGTGTTATGAGAAAGGGAGACAACTTGGCCCTAGACCGTAAAGGGCTTTGAAGGCTAAAGGCAGCCCTTTGAATTTGGCCTGGGCTGAAAGCAAAGAGGCAGCCAATGCAGCTAGGTGTCATTTCGGCTGGCCCTCTCCAACAGTCTAGAAGCCGTATTCTCCACCAATTGCAGCTTCTGGGCTGTCTTCAGAGCTAGCACCATGCAGAGATCATCGCAGTTGTCTAGCCCAGATATGGCAGTCAGCAAGGCCAAGTCTGCTGTATCTAGATGGGGCTGTAATTGGCATGTCACCCAAAGTCAAAAATGGTGGCTGCTGTGGCCTGGAGATCTGTTGCTTCTGGCTATATCCACCATTGGTATGCTCCAGCTCCTTCCAGCTGCCCTCCTTCCTTCAGCAAGCTCGTTTCTGCTGCCCTCCCTCCTCCCAGCTGACTGTAGGGACCTCTTGCCTCTCTGCTGAGTTGCCCGTTTCCAGCCTTCCTCCACTTGGAGGAAGCAGAGAGGCGGGACTTGGGGGGCCTGTGCAGTCAGTTGGGAGGGAGGGCAGATGGAAGGAGCTCAGCTCCTCCCATCCCAGTAAAAGTGGAACTCTCCGCTCCTCACCCCGCTCCCTGCAGCCTCCGCCATCAGTGCTGTGCTCCATCCCAACCTCCCTCCCTGGGTAAAAGGTAAAGGATTTGTTAAGGATAACTCTCTTCTCCTTGTCCCTCACCCTCCCCATAGCTACAGCTGCTGCCATGCAGTGGCAGTTTAAAAAGAACACAACCCCAAAGGAGGTGACTTTCTCCTTGTCCCCACCTCCAACCTCTCTGCAGCTGCCGCCATGCCCAGGGGAAAGGGGGGAAGTTTCCCCTCAACCCTCCTTCCTGTAGCCTACTGCCGCAGCTGCACAGTGGCTTTTTTGTTGTTGTTGTTGCCAAATTCCTTTTTGCCTACAGGCAGCAAAAAGACTATTCCGTCCCTGACAACAGCATGAACTACAGAACCCAGATCCGGAGAATCCATCACTGTTACGCAATGTTACAAGTATAGTCATCCCTCCACCAATTGTGGTTTTCCCAATTGCGGATTTGAGAATCTGCGTCAGGGAAATTGAGACTACCCTCGCCAACTGCGACCCAAATATCTGTCATTTGGTGAGTTCTTTTTAAAAAATTGGTGGGGTTTTTTGCAGGGGATATTCCGGGATCAGGGGATCATTTCCCTGGGTCAGGGAGCAATTTTCGAGGGTTTGGGGGTCATTTCCAGGGGTCAGGGGACATTTCCAGAAGGTTTTCTGGGAATGGAACCTTCGCAGTTGGGGAGGGACAACTGTACTAACAAATTCCCTGCATGTACAAAGGAATCCTCAGCAGCTGTGCAGCTGCCTGCTGACTGTCATGCCACAAAAGAACTTCACTTAGCTGGCCTTGTGCACATTCCCTTCTTTGAACCGACCACCATTAAAAAGGGGAGCAAAGAGAAGGGGGGCTTTGAAAAGGTGCCTGCGGATTGTCTGTAGATCCTGCTGTGTCGCACACCCTACTGGGGCTGCAGTGAGAATGCTCCCATTCTCCCCTAGTCCCTTTGGAGGGTCTGCTTTAGTGAGAGGATGCACAGCAGGGACGGAGCTGTAATTGTGAGCACGGGTTCAAAGAACCTATGTGCAGCTGCTCCTGGAGGCACAACTCTCCCCCGCGCTGTGCCCCTCTCCACCGCGCATGCGGCAGCCTCCCTGACATAGGAGCCTGGGGTAGGCTGCCTTGCCCCCACCACTCAGCTGGGCAGCCTACCCTGGGCTCCTTTGTCAGAGAGGCCACCACCATGAGCGAGCAAGCAGGGGGGGGGGCTGCCTCCATCACTGGGCTGGGGGGATGGCTCGAATACAGACCTCCTATGCAGTGTTCACTCTAACAAGGATTCCCAGATGTTGTTGACTACAACTCCCATAATCCCCAAACAAAAGCCGTCACAGCTGGGGATTCTGGGTATGGTAGTCAACAACATCTGGGAATCCCAAGACTGCTCCTATGCCCTTCCTAGCACTGGCACCACTACACCGAGTTTTACAGACACATTTTTTAGACACAGAGAAAAATGGAATACAAGAGGGGAAGGACAAACCCCACTCAGACGGTGTTCACTCTACACAGGGCGGCAAAACTTCGCTCTGACTGAAGGTAAAGAGTGGAGTTTGGCAAAGGAAACGGCAGGTCCCTTTTGGCCCTTAACTCTGGTTTGCCAAGTTCAGATGTGCAGCTTCAGAAACCGGAGGTGAAGGGACCTCTGGTTTCCCAGTATATCCGTACTCAGCCCTTAGGTTTCTTTTTAGATTTCTTTTTAGATTGTGAGCCCATTGGGGACTGGGAACCATCTTATGTATTTACTTTATTTTCCTTTGTAAACCACTTTGATAACTTCTTTTGAAAAGTGGTGTATAAATAGTAGTATTAATAGCAGTAGTGAGCAGCTGGGATCCAAGGCATTTAAGAGAGCACCTTCTTCTTCATGAACTCTGCCACCTATTAAGATAATCATGGGAGGTCCGGTTGCACTTGCCACCAGCTTGTCTGATGCAGACACAAAACTGGGTCCTCTTCTCTAGGATTGCCCCAGGATTTTGAATATGCTCCCAAACAAAATTAGGGCTTCACCATCTCTGAATGTTTTAAGAAAAAACTGAAAACATATCTATTTAATCAGGCTTTTAGTTCTTATTTTTAAAGTTTATTTTATCTATCTGTTTGAATTGATTTAATGTTTGGATTGTTGTCTGTGTTTTGAAATTGTAAACCGCCTAGAGAATTACACATGGGGTGGTATAAAAATGCACTAAATTCATAAATACATGCAGACATAAAAAAAAATAAAATGTGCTCTGCATCAGTGGCATAAGAATCTCTGAAGGGTACCACGTGTAAAAACCAAGAAGCAAAAAACTTTGATGGAGAATTTTGTTGGGGGGGGGACCCACCCCCCTGCCCACATGTCTGCCACTACAACAGTGCCTGCCACCCCCACCCCTGCTGCTGGCCTCTACTCACCCTGACCATTCACCAAAATGTCTGCATTGGCTGGCTGGCTTTCCATTCCCAGCTGATGTGGTATCAATAAGTCCCATCTGCTCAGGCACTGACATCATTCTATTGCATAGGCCCCCAATGGAAAGTCAGCTGGCCTACACAGGCAGTTGGGTAGAGGGACCAGCAGTCAGTGGGGGCTGCATGGGGCCTTGCAGCAGCCCCACCAATAGCAGAAACCACCCAGTGCCCCAGGTTCTGCCCCTGCTCTGCTCTGTTCTTTTTGAGAGAGCTGGTCTTGTGGTAGCAGGCATGCCTTGTCCCCTTAGCTAAGCAGGGTCTGCCCTGGTTGCATATGAATGGGAGACTAAAAGTGTGAGCACTGGAAGAGATTCCCCTCAGGGGATGGAGCCACTCTGGGAAGAGCATCTAGGTCTCAAGTTCCCTCCCTGGCAGCATATCCAAGATAGGGCTGAGAGAGACTCCTGCCTGCAGCCTTGGAGAAGCCGCTGCCAGTCTGTGAAGACAATACTGTGCTAGATGGACCGATGGTCTGATTAGCTATATGGCAGCTTCCTATGTACCTAAGCTGCTTCTAGGGACTGAACCTAGGGTCTGCCCTGGTTTGCATTTGAATGGGAGACTACATGTGTGAGCATTATAAGACATTCCTCTTAGGGGATGCGGCTGCTCTGGGAAGAGCACCTGCATGCTTGCATGAAGAAGCTTCCAAGTTCCCTGCCTGGCAGCATCTCCAAGAGAGGGCTGAGAGAGACTCCTGCCTGCAACCTTGGAGAAGCCGCTGCCAGTCTGTGAAGACAATACTGAGCGAGATGGACCAAGGGCCTGACTCAGTATATGGCAGCTGCCTATGTTCCTATGACCTGCTTTCCCGTTTATGGCGTGCTTGGAGTCAGAATTGTATGCCATGCCCCTTAGGTTGCTCAGCCATGCCCCCGACATGTACACCACACCTCCAAGATGCCTGGCTATGCTCCCCACACATTGCACACCACAACTCCCAAGTTTCCTGAGCCAGACCCCTATACATTGTATATAGCATCCTGTTATACACACCCAGAGGCATTTGGGGCCGACATCCAGGGCCTCCACACTCCCTGGGCCCCCCCAAATCCTCTTTAGTCTGTCCTGGGTGGTATGGTCTCTGTGCCACCATTCAGCCAAGTGCGATTGTGACCTGAGCTGGGTGCTTTAGAGTCAGGGGCGGGGGATGGGGAAAGAAATATGTGGAATGGGAAGATGTTAAGTTGTGTGTTGAATTATGCATATTCGCATGAATCTCTCTGTTTTATATTCTTACACTCTTGTGAGTTCAGTTGCTATTTGATTACCCTCAAAAACCCACGAGATAAAAATGCTGTGTGTGTCACAGTGCGTACATGTGTGCGCAGAGGGATGATGCTTAATTTGCAGTGGGGGGGGGTCCAAAGTCTTTTAGGTCCAGGCTCCAAAATTACTTAGGTGCACCTCTGGCCACACCCCCTACACATTCAGAAGCACGTCCTTATTTTCCTTGGTTGAATGCTGAAGGATGCAGCCTTCAAAAGCAGCACCTCCCAGCTGCAGTTTTTTAAGTAAGGAGGAGCCAAAAGTTCTCACTGAAAACCTTCAACTCAAATTTGGAGAGATGCTGAACTTGTGTAGACCCAGTCTCCGTTTCCAGTGCTTGCACCTCTCTTTTAGCACATGGGGGCTTCTTATAAGCTAAAATCACCTCATAGGGATTGCAAGGAATTTGTGGAATAATTTCCCTATAGAAGGACTTTAACACACTCTTAGATGTTGGTGCAATCAGATTCCAATGGTGGCCCCCATTTGTGTGTTTCATATGTATTCTGTGTAGTAATAGAATCTGAATTATCTTGTTGAAGATCAAAGACAAAACACTCGTTGTGCTGGATAAAATCTCCCTTGCCTGTTACCACAAACAGAAAAGAAGTATTTTGGTAATCTAAAGGGAGCCGTTTTAGCTGGAATGCTGCCTTAATTTCTCACACAAGAGAAGACAAAAAATTCACCGTAAGATGCAAGAAATTTTAAACATAATTTCCCCCTTATTCTCCAGAGGGTTTTTTTTGTTGTTGTTTGTATGTTAAATATGACTAAATCATACATTCCTAACAAGTATACGGAGCTGTCTTTGTACATGGATTACTGCAGCTAGGATCTTATATGCTGCTAATTGGAGGCTGCAAATAATTCCGACTCTAGACAAGTGGCTATTAAAGCTATGAGAATATGCCTCTATGGCTAAGGTTACTGCTTATTTACGGAATACTTCAGATGAAACATTTGTTTCAATTTGAGAACCTTTCATAATTTACAATTTAGCACAGGGTCAACACCCAAAGCCAAGATTTGGTTTTTCTTTCTATAATAGGTGGCTAATTAAAAGTATTATTTCTGGGTTTTTTTTACAATACTTGGCAAGGGTGGGGGGTTGTGTTTTTTTGGGGGGGGAGGGTTGATAACAGAAGGTTATTGAATTCCCAATTGATGTATGTAATTATGAGATGTTCAAGAGATGTTAGCTGTGAAGTTACTTTTATCTTTCTTCTTTTTTATGTTCCTTTCCTATCTCTGCTCTCTTGGAAAAATAATAAAAAGATTTTTTTTAAGACATGCTTGCTTCTGTGTGGCAGTCATTATTAATGTATTAATTGCTCTGGGGCTTCAGTAGTGCTGCAGGAACTCTTGCTATGAATTAGCTCCAACAAATAGCACATTTCACAATTTCAGGGCTGAGATGCTCAAAAACACTCCATTTGGAGGGTTCCCTTTTGGGGAATCCCTCATTGTTGGAGGAAACACCATCCCGAAAGGGAACGGTCACCAGAAATGCATGGCACCACATGGGCACATAGGAAGCTTTTGCATACCAAGTCAGTCCATTGGCCCATCTAGGTCAGTATTGTCTATACTGACTGGCAGCGGCTCCCTTGATTTCCAGAGAAGGGTCTTTCCTAGCCCTACCTGGAGAAGTTGAGGATTAAACCTGGGACCTTCTGCTTGCAAAGCTGTTGTTCTGCCACTGAATTATGGCCCTGCCTCCCTTAAACCACACATCACACCAGTGCAGCATCTGCATTGGGGCTCCTTGTTGCCTTCCAGAAACCATTCAAGGTTTGCAGGATCTAGAACCACTCAAGGTTGCAGGATCTAGAAAGACATCAAAGCCTGAACAGTCTCTACAATGGATTGGAGATGATGATCCTGGACTGGATAGACAACTGATTTTACCAAGTACAAAGAGTGTTGGTGCCCATGTTTTTAGGGAGGAGTTCATAACACCATGCTTGAGCATAGGTCTGCTACTCCCCTGATACCATTCCAAACCAAACTCTACTGAAGTGTGTGGTATTTTTGATTAATCCATGCTTTGATCCAGGCCAGCTTTTTAACTGAGCTTTCGTTACCTGTATTCCAGTCCTGGAGTAGAGGCAGGGCTAACAAACAGCCTACAGCAGGAAAGCAGTCTGAAAAGCAGTCTGCACTTACCTCTCTGTAATAGCATCTATTTCATTAAACTATTCATATTCCTGATTCCACTCCACTGCCTTGTCCTTGTATACCACAACTGTTTCCCTTAGATTCTACAAAGTGAAGGCCCAGTGCAGAATGCCGGACATCTAGACCAGTGGCGGAGGGAGGCTGGTGGCGGCCCGTGATCAGCTGCTGCCACACCCCCTGATGTCAGATGCAGGGGGCCAGCTAGCCACGCCCCCACATCTGACGTCAGGTGCGAGGCGTGGTCTCCCTCCCAAATGGGGCCACGTAGCCCCATTTGGGAGGGAATCAGCCCCACTGCGTTGGCAGCAAGGCCAGGAGCGGCTCTCCCTGCAGTTAAAAGTTCCCAAACAGGGCCACGGGGCCCTGTTTGGGAGTGAAAAAGGTCCCCCGCATCTGACGTCAGACACGGGGGGCATGTCAGTCCAGGTTCTTCAAACCCATTTGCCCAATGGTGGCTCTGCTCCTGATCTAGACTAACAATTTGCTTACGCAAACCAGCTGTGTTAGCTAGTTGTGCTGAGTCTGCAGCTTGTGTTCCAGACTAGTGTTACACTGGTGCACACATGCGCAACAATATTGTAACCTGTGGCAGACCTCATATGTTTTGCAGGACACGTTTGCACAATAGTGCAATTTCCAGCATCCGCATGACTCTGTGCAGATACATCACCTTGCGCCAGCACAACTTTGTCCCTTGTGCAAGCACTTTATTTATTTATTTCTTCATTCATTCATTCATTCATTCATTTATTATTCACTTCATTAGTCAGGCACAAGGGAGGCACTCTTTTCACTTACACAAATTGCTGAAAAACACTTGAGATGAATATACCCATTTTTCTATGCTTTATCAACTATGAAAAAGCATTTGATAGAGTCAAGCACGGCAAACGAATAGAGATGTTATATAGTACAGCAGGGGCGTAACGATAGGGGGAGCAGGCAGGGCACGTGCCCTGGGCACCACTTTGTTGGGTCACATGGGGGCACCAAAAAGTGCCACGCCCCCATCCCCCCTGGATCGCGCGGCAGTGACCGAGTGAGCGCGGCGGTGGCGGGCGGGGCGGCAGCGGATCGCTGGGTGCGCAGAACGACGCAGCGCCTGCGCAGTTGGGAAGCGACGCCGGGCCAGACAGCAGGCCTCAGCGTCGCTCTGCGCACTCGGCAATCCGCCGCCGCCCCGCCCGCCACCGCCGCGCTCACTCCCGCCACCGCCCGCCACCGCCACGCTCACTCCCGCCGCCACCCACCACCACCGCGCGATCTGCCGCCCACCACCACCGCGCTCACTCGGTCACTCCCACGCCACCACTGTGCACCACAAGCCATGGGGCACACTATCCGCCGCCGCCCGCCACTGCCGCGTGATCCACCACCGCCCGCCACCGCCGCAGAGTCCGGCCAGGGTGCAGGTATGTGGGGGGGGGGCGGAGGCACAATTTCAGGGGCAGAGCTTGCCCTGGGCGCTGTTTCCCCCCGTTACGCCTCTGTAGTACAGGCCTCGATTAAGAGATATTAACATGATTAAAGATGCATACTGGAACTAAAACAAAAACAAAAACAAAAATTAGAGAAGAAGAAACGGACTGGATAGACATTAAAAGAGGAGTCAGACAAGGATGCATCCTCTCTCCCATACTCTTTAATCTCTATTCGGAGAAAATAATACAAGATGCCTTAGTCAAAAGGAATGCGTGGATTAAAATAAATGGTGTCAATGTTAACAACCTAAGACATGCTGATGACAGTCATTTTAGCTACTTCCCAGGAAGACCTACAAAACCTAGTCATAGAAATAACAAAAAAGGTGAAGAAATTGGGCTTACAATAAATGCAAAAAAGACTAAAACAATGTGCATAAGTAAAATGAGAATTTCCCTCAAAATTCAATGCAATAACAAAAATCTAGACCAGCAGAAAATTACTGATATATAGGGAAAACATTTATCATGATCACAACCAAACAAAAGAAACCCGAAGCCGCATAGGACAAGCAAGAACAAAATTTATCCAAATGAAGATCTTCCTCTGTGAGAGTAAACTAGATTTGCAACTAAGAATCAGAATGATGAAATGCTACATCTGGTCTCATCTCCTGAATGGATATAAAACCTGCACCATCAAGAAAGGAGCACATAAGAATCTGGAAGACTTGGAGATGTGGTGTCTCAGAAGAATACTCAAAATTAAATAGACCAACAGAACAGCAAATGAAGACGTATTTCGAAAAGCAAAAGCACATAAATAATGCAGATAATCAAAAGACGCAAACAGGTGTATTATGTGCATAACCTCAGAGAAGTAAATTATCAAATACCACAACGACACTAGAAGGAAAGCTAGCAGGAAAAAGATCAAGAGGAAGGAGGAAGGATGGGTGGGCTGAAAGAATGGCTAGAAATGGACACAGAAGATATCCACAATTCGAGGAACCACAAACTATAGTTTTTGCTGGCCACCAACCCCCCAATCAGAGAAGGCACATGAAAAGAGAGAGAGAGTCTGGATGTCAGCCATTGTATCATCCCATTTCCCAACCACAACACTAGCCATGATGGCCAACCCAAAGTGTCAAAAATTCATAGGAGTATCTACTGATGCCGGAAAACATGGGAACTATATTTTCCATCCTTCCTCATGTCAACTACACACAAGTCCAATTCAGCCATTATGTTGAACCCTCGTCCAATGACTGTACAGTGTACACAGGTACAGTTATTCACATGTTATGTTCAATGCAGGGACAGCAGTATACTTCTGATTTGTACCATACATTTGAGCCCAGCAGGGAAGGAGCTACCTTTGAGCGAACGGGTTCAAAGAACCCGGGCTGCCGAACTTCAGGGGCGGCGTCACATCCCCTGCATCTGATGTCAGACACGGGGTGTAGTTTAGCTCGCAAACCGGGCCGCGGGGCCCTGTTTGCAAGAAAAATTGACCAGTGCCGCTTTCTCAGCGCAGCCGGAGTAGCTCTCCCTGCCTTTTAAGGCAGAGAGAGCCGCTCTGGCTGTGCTTAGAATGCAGTGTTGGCCAATCTAGCTTGCAAACAGGGCAGTGCAGCCCCATTTCAAAGGCTGGCGGAGCCACTCCGGCCACACTGCAAATGTGCTGCTGGCTGATTTTTCTTGCAAACGGGTCCGTGTGGCACTGTTTACGAGCTAAACTATACCCCCGTGTCTGATGATAGATGCAGGGGGCATGGCTAACCTTCGTTCCCTGTGTCTGACATCAGACACTTACGTCTGACACAGGGGTGGGGCTAGGGGGGCCAGAGTAGTGGGCTGAACCTGGGCCACCACTGGCCTCCCTCCGTGCCTGGCGCCCAGTTTCACTGTGAACGACTACAGCTACAGTCATTCACAGAAACACAGGTGTGACTGTACAGATCCCTGTATACTCATACAACATAGTGAGGCTATTCACACGATGGGGCGAAATCGGGCTAGCGGAGGCTAGCCCGATTTCGCCCCATCGTGTGAACCACCGGGCTTGACTGCGAGCCCGGTGGTTCCTAGGCAGGTAACCCGCCTAACTACCCCTGGCCTAAAACCAGGTTTGCGGAGCAAGTGCTCCGCAAACCTGGTTTTAAAGATCATGAGCAGCCATGGTGCGGCTCCGTGCCACGGTTACTCATGAGTAGACCCCCGGAGGGGAGGCGAAAAGCCACCTCCCGGCTCCGGGGGTCTCCCCAGTATGCCCTGCGTGCTCATGCAGGGCATACTGGAGCTTCTGGGGGGCGCACAGCCCCCAAGCTCCCCAGCCCCCACAGGCTCCATCACGGAGACAGTAATCGTGTGGGCGGCCAATTCGGCCGCCCAGTGCTCCCGCTCTGCTTATGTGCGGGGAGAGCGGGCTTAGGCCGCTCTCCCTGCTCACCCTCCCAAACCAGGATTCACTGATGGTGAGACCCGGCTCAGTGTCTGAATGGGACAAAGGTGGCAGGAGAGCACCTTTGTTAACCCCCCCCCCGCCATTTTCTTAGCAAGAGTTGGGTTTAGGAAAGGGGTAGTAGCAGCAATGCGGAGGCTTGTGGCAGCAGCTAATGGCAGGAAGGCGATCGGACCCTGCTGTGCTCCTGACAACATGCCCTGGGGCATGACACAGCAGCCTGCTTTCTAATGAGGCAGAGCTCAACATGAGTTAATTAGATCATCGAGAGAGTGTTCACCAAATTAATTCATTTTAACCCAGCCCCTTCCAAATTCGGCCCAGGGGAATTCACCTATCATGAAGTATAAGGCAGCTTTCTATATTCATATGCATATTCACTTAACTTTTCCAGGCAGGCACTAATGAAGCCAAGACTCATGAAAGATCAATTTTGCCTACTCTGTAAATGACACCTAGTGGCACAGTGGGAAACTGCGGGTGTCTTAATCACATCACCGGCACACAATGCATTCCATGTGGGTTGTTTTCGTGATAGACAAGGCACCTCCTGAGGTTTTCAGGAGCATGCTGCCAACCCAAGTCAAATCAAGGACAGTCTGATGCACCTTGCACCGAAAGAGCGACTCTCTGCAATGGCCCACACAAACATGCAGGCCGTACTCATCAGGCGAGGAATAGAGGTTTAGGGAACCAGCTGGAAGGAAACAGAAAGCCATGACAACTTAGTGACGCTGGTGTGAAATCTTCTCAAAGTGGAGTTTGAGTCTGCTGCTGATTATGCAAACTACTAATCACATTGTGTGAAAAGCTCAAGATACAAGGACACTCTAGGCATGATGTGGGTGGGGGGATCAGTTTGATTGGAGAACCAGTGGTAGAACTTTGCTAATCGATTATGAATCAATTTGAAGGAGAAAATCTAGAGAAGCCATTTGTACAAGTGTTGCTAAGCATCCTATAGGGAACCGTGCAATTAAGACAGGTGTTTTTGTGTGCAGACTGAACATTTTCAAAGGAGATGACATGCTGGGGGATGAAGAAAATGGGTCCAGTTGGGCTTCCTCCCTGTTGAAAGCCCTGAAGCTTGCTTTTGATTGCTCACACCCCATTTCAGAACTGCAAAGTCATCCGAACATCTTCTCTAAGGCATTTCAGAAAGGATATGATGAATATTTATATACCACTTTTCAAAAGAAGTTCCCAAAGCGGTTTACATAGATATAAATAAATAAAATGGCTCCCTGCCCCCAAAGGGCTCACAAACTAAAAATGAAATATAAGAGAGACACCATCAACAGCCACTGGAGGGATGCTGTGATGGGGCTGGACAGGACCAGTTGCTCTCCCCCGCTCCATAAAGAGAACCACCGCTTTGAAAAGGTGTCTCTTTGCTCAGTTAGCAGGAGATAAGGACCCACGTCTGAATCCTCTTGCAAGGTGCTACGAAAATCACAAGTTTGCACATGAGAGTTGGTAAGTGACCAAAAAACCCTCCAAAACCAGGCTTGGCCAGGGTTGGTTATGGTTTTATTTTCTTTTGCTCTCAGACCAGTTGTCTAGGATAAAGCTGTTCCCTACTTCTGCTGTATTTTGACTTTGCTGTATCTCTTAGGACAGGTGTTCTGTTGTCCCCAGATGTTGAACTACAACTCCCATCATCCCCAGTCACAGTGGCCTGCAGCTTCTAGAGTGAAGCTGTATCTCTTAGGACAGGTGCCGTATCTCTTAGGAGAGGTGCCGTATCGAACTGGGCTGGCTCAAATGTGGTTCGGATTCGAGCTGAACTGGCAAACCCAGTTTTGTGCACATCCCTACTTTGTACCGGGTGAAAGGATACCGGCCCTGTATCTCTTAGGACAGGTGTTCTGAATCTTGTGTCCCCAGATGTTGAACTACAACTCTCATCATCCCCAGTCACAGTGGCCTTCAGCTTCTTGTTGAACTACAACTTCCATCATCCTGGACACAGTAGCCAACAGTGAGGGATGATGGGAGTTGTAGTACAACAACAACTGGAGGGCCAAGTTTGCCCAGCCCTGTTCTAGAGACCCTGAGGAAGAACTCTGAAGTATAACTTCACTTTCAATAAGTGAACCCTGAAGTAACTTCCACTTTCAATAAGATATATCAAAGTGCGAGGGGAGGAGGATGAAGATGACAGATAATTTCTAGGGAAAGTATGAGAAAATAGGGGCTGCCCCAGGCAAATTGGGACAGTGCATAATGTGACCAAATTCTGCTCAAAATTAGGGTCTTGTCATTAATTTTGGGGGAGTTCAGGAGATGCCATGGCAGATTGTCAAACCGACTTACAACTGTCGTCATTAGGATTATTCTTATTATTGGACCATCAATGCACCATAGTGCTTTATATGGAATAAAAGAACATGCCCTGTCCAATTCTCAGTCTCTACTGAATAGAAATCTTAAACATCGTTTGAGAAATTTCAGGATAATCATACCACAATGGATTCTATTGTTGATGCTGGGATGGCTTTCACAATGGGTAATAATGACTCTGGAATGGTGATGAGGCAAATGGAATGAACATTTCCTGGGCAGGAGACGTAGATCTTGTGCAAAGCAGTCAGAACCGGCGGTGCAAAGACATCCATACAGAAAGCAGTAATGATATTAGGGAAGAGAAAAGAATACAAATTTGATCACTTTGGACATTGGGTTCTAGTACGTGCAAGCCCGAACACAGGACTGGGTGTTCTAAATAATCCATTGACTCCAGATAAGAAATAACTTCAGAGAGTTACTGTCTACTGCAGAACTGTGGCCATTTAAACTGGAAAATCCCCCTTTTTGTTGCCCCCTGATGCCATAAAACTGTTAAATTTTATCAAAGAAAAAGAAGAGGAAAATGAAGCAGGCCTCTTATGCCTAGACATTGTGGGGCTGTTCTCACAAGCAGCCAAGACAGGGCTAAGACAGCCAAGTCAGGCTTGGCTGCATGTGAGAACCGCCAGGAGCCATTTCCTTGCCTCGGCAGCAGATCTGGCTATGAAGCCCAGATGTTAAGCAGGCTTAAGGGACTGAGCGCTCCCTTAACCCTGTTTAACTGACTGGGTGTCAGGTGGTGAGACACTGAGGAGTGCCTGCCCATCACCAGGGGGATACCCACACCACCCGGGACAGTCTGAAGAGGCTGTGGAGGTCGTGGACTTTGGCCCCAAAGTCTAGGAGTAAGAGCGCCTTTGAATGCACCAAGCAACTGGGACCTGGTCGTCTGTGGGGGAAGTAAGCTTCTGTAGACTTCCTCCCTGCATGCCCTCCCGGGTTTCTGATCGTGAGAAAGGGCCCTATATCAAATTATGAGGGTTGAAAATTGTTTTAATTCAATATTTTAATTCAATATCAAACAAATACAATCTCCAGAATTAACCCCTGCTAGGGTTGTCAACCCCGCAGAGTCAGTCTAGAGCCTCCAGGAATTGGCATTCATCTCCAGGTGGCTTTTGAAAGCAATTCTGGAGATTGTATTGGTTTGATGTTGGGAATAATATTGGGGGGGGAGGGGTGGTTTCCACAAATAGCTTATGTCAGAGTTGGCAACCCAACTCTCTGCCTCCCCTTCAACTGGGAGCACCGTATTACTCGCTTCCATTTCTAACCTGCCTCACATCTTCTGTTATTGTTATTGGGACTTGTAACATTTCTCTGTCTTGTGCCAAAAAGTTAGGAAGTTCGAGAGCAACTTGAAAAGTTCACATTTGCTAAGCATCATGTTAGCAGATCATTTGAGGGGCCATCTCAGGTATGCAAACATTTACGGTGGTTTAGAAATTCCTCTGCTAATGTCTCTTGATAGGCATACACATCCAGTAGACATGCTTAGAGTGGTATCTGCTGCTGCTTTTGTTTTGTCCTAAGGACGGCATTACATGACACAGTAAAAGCCAACATGCTGGTTTCCAGAGTTCAACAGTGAGCTCGGCTTTCAGCGGGGGGCAACATGCCGACATTGGTTGTGTCATACGAACTTGCCAATGTAAGCATGTTCCACCCAACCTTTTGTTCTAGAACCAACATCCGTAACCAAGAATTGAAGTCGGTTACAGATGTCAGGTCCAGAACCAAATGTTGGGTGTAGGGGCGTAGCAAGCTGGCCAGGGCACAAAGCGTAGCCAGGGAGCCTCCATCATGCACGCTTCCCCAGCACCCCAAGTCACATCCCCTGCGTCTGACGTCAGACGCAAGGGGGCAGGCAACATAACCCACCCAAGCCTTCCCCTCCCAGTTTCTGTGGCCAGCAGCAGTGACAGCTCACCTGTGCGGAGCGGAGCTGGGCGTAGGGCCACCCGGGGTTGCCATCCTCCTCCGTTGGGTCACTGGCGGCAGATCAGGGCTGGGCAGCCCTCCTCTGGCGGTTCCTGATGGCTGCAGCGGCCTCTCTCCGCCTCTCTTCCCTGCTCGGCTTGGTCATCCACCCCTTCCCTCTCAGCACCTCGTGCCTGGCACTCTCTCTTTTGGGCAGAAATAAGGCGGAAGCAGAAGGCGGAAGCAGCTACTTGACAGGCAGAAGGAAGCACCACAGCAGGCTGCTTAGCTTGCAGCTTGCCCAGGCAAACAGGAGAAGAGAGCAAGTCATGAGGGGAAAGGGTGGACTGGCCTTGGGGTGGCCCTCAGACCCTCCCCCCCTTGTCCATTGGACATTACAACTAACTTGGGTGGAACATGCTTAAATTGGCAAGTTCGTATGAGCTTTTGTTGTGTGAAGCCACCATAAGTTAGCTAATAAGTGGCCTAGTTTGTTTCCCTTTACAACTACTTCCTGTTTGGTAAGAGCTAGCATTTTCTTAATGCAGTTTGTAAGGTCTAACTGCTTTTTAATGTCTCAGTATTACAACAAGCAGCGTCGCAAACAAGTTTTCCTATAGAGGCCATCCAACAGTTTAATCTGTTTCATTAATTGATCTGTTTCCTTGTTTCTTTTCTTATTAATACATACTTTTTGATTAACAAAAATCCCCTTAGGTTACAGTTTTAGATTCATCTTAGATTACAACCCAGTTCATATCAAGAGTGAATTTCTCTGCTGCTGCACATTGTATTTTGTATTGATTTTATGCTTGTGTTTTAAATTTTTTAATCAGATTTTTTTTATATTTTTAGCTTAATATTTTAATTGTGTCATTTTTACAATCTTGTTTTTAAATTCTGCTGTAAACCGCCTTGGGATTGTTTTATTGAAAGGCGGTATATAAATTTAACAATAAAATAAATAAATAAATAAATATTCTGCAAGGGTCTGCAGTACAGAGCTCACCTTCTCTCCATTATAGAACAACCACAGAAGGAAGGTTTAATTGTAAAACGCCCTGAGTCATTTTGGAAGGGTGGTATAAAAATCAAATAAATAAATAAATAATAAACCGTGGACCAGGCCACCTGCTAGCATATTATCATCAAGAGGCCATTCAATCAAAGTGGGAGGTTGATCACTATAAACTAGTAGTCTAATTTTGATTCCTCTAACTTGATTTAGGAGCAAAGGCAACACAAAAAAATATACAGGAGGATCTAATATTAACCTTGGAGAACAATATTTAACCCCTTTTCCTATAGATTGCAATGGCATACAGTACATGATGAAAGATGCATTGCAAGCCTTGGTGTATTAGAAGCCGAAAATATTTTAAAGCCGCTTGGGAACAGCAGAGGAGATGAGTAGGGCTTCAAAGAGACTCAAAGTATGAAGATCTACATGTAGCAATTTCCAAATACCATAGAGCATTTACTTTGGCTCGCCTTGATGTTCTGCCTTCATCTGTCTTCGATGGAAAGTAACAAAAGATTCCCTATTCGGAACACTTTTGCCCATGCAGTGCAAAGACGATAGAGTACGTAGGGAGGGCCTCCAAAGGACGTTTTATCATATTGTAATTTTTATAGAGATTTACAGTCTAACTTAAATTGCCTTTTTTCTAACCCCTCCCCCTTTATTTCAATTAGACCACCACAGTGCATATAAGATAATCAAGGAGAGTAACTCTATATGTGAGTATAACTGACTGGACCATCAGTCTAATGTAACATGTAGAGCCTATTCCCATGCTCTCTGAAAAGAAGGCTAAGGGAGCCTAGCAGACTAATCACTTTCCAGTGATTGTTGGAACCACTGGGCTTGCAGGTGAGCCTGGTGGTTCCAAGGCGGCTAGCCCACCTCAATCCCCCTCCCCTTAAACGAAGTTAGCAGAGCAAGTGCTCCGTTAACCTTGGTTTTTTGGCTTGTGTGCCACCGCAGCACGAGGTGACACACGAGTAGGCTACAAGCAGCGTCCCAGTCTTGGGGGTCCCCAAGTGTGGGGCATCCCGGGACTACTGGGGGCCACGTGGCCCCCGATCCCCGCAGCCCCCACTGGCTCCGAGACAGAACCGGTAGTCGTGTCGGTGGCCAATCCAGCCGCCCAGGGCTGCAGGCCTGATCGCCTGTGAGGAGAGCCCCATAAAGCACTTCACACTCATCGTGTGACATGCCTCATCATGTAGCTAAGTTTTGTTTAGCCACTATTAGTGTTTGAAAACAAATAATGACAGATATTGCTGGATCGATATATTATTATTTGTTTCTGTATCTATGCACTGGTCAATGATTGTAATGAAGTCTGTCTATCTATAGACATGATGAAAGTAGAAAATACAAAACATTGTAACATATGTCCTCCACCTAGATGGTTCTTACCACCAAATCTATCCAAAAGCGAGTTTAACACACCATCAAAATCACCTCCCCAAAGATAGTCAGGTTCTGCTATGTCTCTTACTATCTGAGCAACGTCTCCCCCCACCAAAAAAAAGTCTTCTGATTTTGACCAGGTGCACAGATGCATTCTAGAGATATCACCTTCTCCAAAATTATAGGACTTTTCCAAAAGTCCTATAATTTTTTCTTTAACCCCCCCCCCAACTTGGCAAAGAGACACCTTTTAACACAGTGATTCTCTTTATTTAGCAGGGGGAGAGTAACTGGCGCTATTCACCCCCAGCACAGGACCTCCAGTGACTGTTGCTGGTGTCTATCTTACGTTTCTTTTAGATTGTGAGCCCTTTGGGGACAGGGATCCATCTTATTTATTTGTTATTTCTCTCTGTAAACCGCCCTGAGCCATTTTTGGAAGGGCAGTATAGAAATCAAATAAATAATAATAATCATGATTATTATTCAGTCTTCCACAATGGTTTGTAAATAATCCTTGAATAATACAGCTATATTGTTGTTTTTCTGGACTGAATAGCATACACACTCATTTCCTTTTTTAAATGTGAGTTTCCTAAGTGCCAATAATATTTATGTTAGAAATCCCACATTTTTCTACTTTTCTGAGGTAAAATCCTATCTATATATTTATTTCTCCTAGGCATACCCGTTGCTAATTCCATGTGTGGCAGCTCTCATGAAAGTTCACAAACTGGTGCCGATTAGTGTTGGGGACAGGGAGAAAATCAGGCTGCTGGCTGGCGGGAGCAGGCGGTGGGCTGGCCCAACCAGCGAGAATTGGCTGTTGGGCAGGTGAAAGGTGGCGGGCTTGGCTTTCCGGCCTGCCAGCCAGAAACCATGGGAGGGTGGGTGGGTGAAGAAGAAGGTTGCTCCTGCCAGCAGTGGGCGGGAACAGGTGGCAGCAGGCCGGCCCAGCCACCGGGAATTGGTGGGCAGGCAGGAGGAGGTAGGCCCATCAGCCAGAAACCGTGGGGTGGGGGGGTAGGGGGGTGAAGTGCGGGGGGAGCGGGCTGGCAAAGGAGCGGATGTTCTGTGCCCAGCCCAGCTAGTTTTAATTATTTTTCTTTTCCACACATAGCCCTGTCCATAGCCCTAAGAGAACCCAGGATTCTAGTTAGCATGAATAGCGGTCCAACTGTTGAAGAAACAAGAGTTTTCTGTAGGCTCCCATAAAATCAGGTATCCAGATTTAACAATCGGTGATTGCTGGGTTCCCTAAATGCATCCGCGTTGTGGTGGGGACTATAATGATTTCATTTTGCTCTACAGAGATGCCAGAGATGAATGTAGTAGGAATGATGGCCACAAGTCACTCCAATTGGTCATAAGAACACCCCCTCACGGAATTGGAACCTTAGAGCAGAGGTAGGAAACCTTGGCTTTCCAGCTGTTGCTGAACTACAATGCCTATCACTCCAAATTGTAGTTTATTGGGGCTAGGGATGGTGGGAGTTGTAATTCAGCCATATCTGGAGAGCCAAGGTTGTGTACCCCTGCCCTAGAGGCTGCACTAGAACCCCCTTGCATCAAAAGGCCTCCAATCCAGGAGGAATGCTTTTATGACCTCGCTTGGTGGATCAGATAGCTTATATCCAGTGATGTGGATGCGAGGCTGGCTACGTCTCTGTCTTGCACACCCTGACACTGAGACCTCCCTTTGTTTCTGGAGAGGGTGCAGAACCTGCTGGAATGAGGTGGGTCCAGATCTCACTCTCGAAATCCTTCCACCCTGTACAAAGTAGGGATGTGCACAAAACTGGTTTTGCCAATTCGGCTCAAATCTGAACCAGTTTCGAGCTGGCCCAGTCCAGTTTTTTATACCTTCAAGCTGGACCTAGTTCGGGCCCAGTTCAGGCCTCTGTGCAGGCGTGGAGGTCATTCAAATGGCTCTGACCATTTGTGTGATCATGCAATCTGTGAGGTCACACAATTGGCTTCTGCACATGTGTGGAGGCCATTTTAGTGACTTCTACGCCTGCCCAGAGGCCCAAACCAGGTCCAAACCAGCTTTGCCTACCCTTGGGGGAGGCCAACGGGGGTGGGGAGAGTCGCTGCCATCCTCCCCCCACAGCTGCCTCTGGCGGCACTTGTAAATACTTTCTTTTGCCCCTCCCACCTGCTCTATCTTTAGGAAAGGCCCCCCTGCCCCCATTTACTGGTAAAGGGAAATCCTCACCGGATTCCCCTTTACCCGTAGAGTTCCGAGCTGGTTCGGTTCAAACCGGGCCTGATTTGGTTCGAACGCAGACCGGCTGAGACCCGAGCCGGCTCGCACACACCTAGTCCAAAGCTGTGATTCCACTACAGATTCCAATGAGGCATATCTCCACCTCATCCGTATTTGGAACAGAACAAGGATGCTCATCCTTGGGTCCCCAGTTGATTTTCCCCATTCAAGCTGACCCACTCTGTCATTCTCAGTGGCTAGTGTCACTGGGGATGGTGGGAGCTGTAGTCCAAGAGCATCTGGGGACCCAGGTTTGAGAACCCTCTGAAATAGAGAGTTTTGAAATGTCTGAGTAAGAAAACTAGAATTCAGGAAAAGGCTCTTTCTTTTAAAAAAATGGGAGAAATCATCAGGAAATTGGAGCATGCAGGACTAAGCCGTTACTAGAAGGCCCTGTGGAGCTGCGCCAGAGTGAAAAGATGTAGAACGCAATCTGAACAGCCTGCAGGCCAGCTACTTGTAAAAAAGACAGCTCCCCTAATTAGCAGAATGTGCTCTGTAACCAGTTCATTCGAAAATAGCTCCAGGAACAAAGTTTTTCCTATAAATGTGCTTGCTTTTCCACCACCTCATTACAACCTGCACCATCAAGGAAAAAAAAAATATGTTCAAACATTCTTCATCAAAGAGAAATGGAAGATTGATTCTGCTCATATTTGCATTAATGTGTTCCTGAAACAACACACACCTCTGGTCCCCGTTTGATGCTGGGTGCTCCAGTTTCTGCTTTTCAGACAGATTTCATTTCAGTTTTTCTCGTTATCCCCACATATAAAATTTATTCACTTCTGATTACAGTGAAACGTTAGGTGGAGAATGTATCAGCCAGTAGCAGGTTCCTCAGCATTTTAGTGGCTAAATTCTCAGAGTGAGGATGGGCAGAATATATTAAAGCTGGTAGGCAGCTTTTCGGTGCCTCCACCGCTTTGGGAATCAATATTCATTTTTCTCACTGGGAAAACCATGGGGGATGGGCGGTTCAGCAGACAGAGTGGGTTCAGCTTGAATGGGGAAAAGCAAGCTGTAGAGGGTGCCTCTTGGCTAGCATCTGTGACCTCACCAACCCATCTCACCCATCTCTTAAATCCCCAAGCAGTTTTGCAACTGCTCTAGCTTGCTATGGCTTGATGCTGCTGGAGCACCAGGATGGTAAATCAGGTTGTAGGGAATTTGGGGGGGTGTAGGAGGGCATGGGAGGCAGGCCAAATTCAGATGGGGATCAGATCAGTAATCAGTGGAGCTATAGCCTGACTTATGGAAAATAGCCAGAGGTGCTCTTACCCCCGGACTTCGGGGGCAAAGTCCAGGGCCTCCATAGCTCCTGGGGACCCCCAAATCCTCTTTAGTATGTCCCAGGTGATGTGGTCGCCTGGCTGAGCATGATGATACTTAATTTGTGGGGGGAGGGGCCAAAGGCCTTTAGGTCCAGGCTCCAACATTACCTAGGTGCACCTCTGGAAATAGCTCCACTTCTTTCTGATCCCAATCTGAATCAAGCCAAATCTGGCTTATCCATCAATAGGGGTGAGCTAGATGCCCACAAACAAGGTAGGAACAAAACAGCCTTCTGGGATTTGTCCCCAGCATCTGTTATACTGTCTTTGAACATGAAGGTTCCATTCAACGACCATGGCTAATAGCTTATACTCTGCAAAATTGTCCCATCCCCTTTTGAAGCACCAAAGCCAGGAGCCATCACTTCGTCTTGTGGAAGGGAATTCTACCAGCTAATTATGTGTCATTCAGCAATCCCTGGTCTCCAGGCCTCTGTCTTGAGAACTGAATGACCCCGGAAAACATAGAAGTTTCATGTGTATGCAAGCACACATGCACAGATGCATGAATGCACATTCAAAATAATAAATAAAATCATTAATGTATGGGGTTTTCAAACTAAGGTGCCCAGACATTATTGGACCACAACACCCATCATTCCCTGCCATGACCATTGTGGCTGGGAATCATGGGAGTTGTAGTCCAACACATGGGGACCCAAAATGGAGAACCCCTGCATTAAGATCTTGGCAGCACCTCTGTAGAAAACACACATGTGGAAAAGCACCATTCCTTTTTTCTTGTGAGTTATACTTTCCTCTGACCTCTTTCCTTCCAATGATTTTAGCTGCCTAACCTACCTTTAAAACTAGTACAGCAATTCCAGAAAGGAGGCTGACACTGAAACGCTGCTGTGAGGAAAAACAATTTGCTTTTTTCTATCTGTCTAGCACAGCTGCAGCAAGGGATAGATGTACGAAAGAAAGAAACAAATTTCTAAGTCACAAATCCATAAATGAATATAATCACTAGGAGATTTTAGAAAGTTTTCCTTGGATATTTATTTTATTTATTTCTAATGTCTGAGCCCTGCTTTCAACACCAGTGATCAAAGCAGCTTACAAAACAACACAAGAATAAAAAGAATATAAAGTTTTTTTAAAAAACCCAGACCTTCACTCAAAAATACAGCAGAGCTAAAGTCCAGGATAAAACAGTGAACCAACACCAGAGATCAACACTTTTAAAAAGCCCTCTGGAATAAAAAGCTTTCAGCAATCCTCTGAAGATGAAAACAGAGGGAGCCTATTGGATCTCTGTCGCTACAGTGTTACAATACACAGAAAAATTAAAACAATTTCAGAGCATAAAACAATTACACAACTTAAAATTAGTTTTAATTAAAAGCCTGAGAAAACAGGTGTCTCTTAAGGACCTCTCTATCTCATAATATATGCATCACATATCTGAAATCTCCAGTTAAAAGAACCAGGCAGCAGGAGATGGGAAAGAGCCTTCTCCGCCCGAGATCCAAGGTAACTGCTTCCAGACAGAGTAGACAACACCGGACTAGATGGACTAATGGTCTTACTCAGGGTTAGCCAACTTCCTGTGTTCCTATGTGAGTGGACCAAGCTCAGGCAAGGATACTGCAGCCTAGATAGTGCCCTTGAGTCACTGAGCTTGAGGAAGCTTGAGGCTGTTGGTTTGTATCTTGGTTTGCATACAAAAGGGCCCATCTCAAGGTAGTTTCTATTAAGACCAGGAAAATTTCTCAGGGGCTTTCTGCATAACCCACCATCCACCTCTGGACAGGTCACTACAAAGTTCTGGTATAGGGGCTGTAGCTCAGTGGTTCTGCTTGGCGTGCAGAAAGTTCCAGGTTCCCTCCCAGAAAGGGCTGAGAGAGACTCCTGCCTGAAACTTGGAGAGACGCTGCCGTGCCCGTCAGTGTAGACAATATTGAGTTAGATGGACCAAGGGTCTGACTCGGTAGAAGGTAGCTTCTTGTGCTCCTGGACTGTAGACACCCTGGTGGGGTCTGCACGTTGGGTAGGCAGGACCTAACCCAATGCTACATGAGTTATATTGCAGAAACATGGTGGAACAGTAAGAACCAGTGGGACACTGTTATCCCTGGATATAAACTCTATAGAAAGGATAGGGAGGGGAGGATGGGGGTGGAGTAGGGTATGTTAAAGAAGGGATGGAATCTAACAAGCTAGAACATGGAGGAGAAAGACTGGTCCTCCACAGAAACTCTGTGGGTGACAATGCAACGCCTGCAAGGAAATGTGTTACTAGGGATGTGCTATCACCCTTCTGACCAAAATGCTGACAGTGACTGAGAGTTGCAGAAGGAAATTGGGGAGGCATCAAAGAGAGACAAAGCTGTAATAATGGGTGACTTCAGTTACCCACACAAAATGGGTAAATTCACATTTACAAAGAGGCCAAATTTCTAGATATGCTGAATGACTGTGCCCTAGAACGGTTGGTCATGGAACCAACCAGAGAGAAGGAGACCTGGGACTTAATCCAGAATGATGCACAGGACCTGGTGTTAGATGTCAGTGTAATGGACCCTTGAGGGAACAGTGACCATAGTGTGATCAAATTCAGCATATATGTGAGGAGAGAATAAAGTCTAACAGAGATACTTTGAACTTCAGAAGAGGAAACTTATCTAAAACGAGGAGTTTGGTGAAAAGAAAACTGAAAGGCAAAATCAGGAGCATCACTTCACTCCAGAATGCATGGAGTTTACTCAAAACCACAATAATAGAAGCCCAGTTAGAATGTATACCACAAAGGAGGAAAGGTACCACCTAGTCCAGAAGGATGCCAGTGTGGCTAACAAGGGGAAGAAAATTTCCTTCAGAAAATGAAAGACCTGCCCAAATAAAGAGAACAGAAAGGAACACAAACTCTGACAAAAGAAATGCAAGGAGACAGTAAGGGAGGTGAAAAGAGAGTTTGAAGACCATTTAGCTAAAAGCATCAAAGGGAATAACAAAAACCTATCTACATACAGCAGGGAACCTGCCATAGAGGTGGTTGGTTTGATAGATGATGAGGGAGTGAAAGGGATTATTAAGGAGGATATGGAGATTGCAGAGAAGCTGAAGGAGTTCCTTGCATCTGGCTTCATGGTGGCGAATACTGAACTGGGCTTCTCAGGGACAGAGGCTAAGGAACTGAGTCAGATAGAGGTGACGAGAGAGGATGTTCTAAATGGTCTTGAAAAACTAAAAACTAACAAATCGGCAGGGCCAGATGGCATCCACCCAAGAGTCCTTAAAAAACGCAAATGTGAAATGGCCAGCCTCCTTGCAAAAATATATAACTTATTCCGACAATCAGGCTCTGTACCAGAGGACTACGCCTTCCCGGCAGACAATCCTGGGAGAGTTGCTGGGGGCATGAATCATGAATCATGCACCCAGACAGTCCACAGCTGCCACAGAGGCGAGGGAGTCCACAAAGGAGTGGGGGCTGAGATGCATCATCCCAGCCCCCAGTGCCAGCCAGGAGCCCAGCAGTGTCTCAGCACTGGCTGCAAGCAGCCGGTGCTGGCACACAAGCAGTTAGACAAGTTTAAGGGTGCAAGTGCGTCCTCTAGCTCGGCTAACTGGTGGGCTTCTTTGGTGGGTGTGCCACCAAGGCACTGCTGGGATCCATGCAGAGCCTGGGCTTGGCTGCTTGGTAGAACAGCCTCATTGGCTACTAGTCGGAGGGCTATAGGCCACCACCAGCCTCAGAGGCAGGATGCCTCTCAATACCAGTTGCAGGAGAGTAACAGGAGGAGAGAGGGCATGCCCTCAGCTCTTGCCTATGGGCTTCCCAAATGCATCTGGTGGGTCACTGTGTGAAACAGGACGCTGGACTAGATAAGCCTTGGGCCTGATCCAGCAGAGCTGTTCTTATATACTCCCCAACCCGCTTTGCTTTGGGATTTGCCATTTGCCTCAGTCATCTGCAAGGTCAAGTTTCTGTTTACTTTTCAGTTGACTGTATTTATTTTAGCATTTTACATTATGTACACAATCTGCTTCGAGTGCAACAGATTGGAGCTGGCATCGGAAAGCCTCTCAGTAATTTAATAAACTCTCTAAGCAAACCATCTCAGGGAAAACAGTTATCAAAAGGAAGGGGAAGCAGGCGGGTCAATGACGTGGAAATCTGCTCCACTTGTCCAGCGGATGGAATCTTTGGACTGACCCGTCTGCTTCCGTATCAAAGCCTCAATGACGAGAAAGAGTTTTATTTATTTATTTTATTTTTACATTTCTATACCGCCTTTCGTTAAAAGAAAACCCCAAGGAGTTCTGGATATATCCCCAGCTCTGTCGGTGCTTCTGTCATATTCTTGGAGACAGAAAGTAAAAACATGCAGACAGACAGCAAGCAATTCATTCTTTCGTCTGGTTTAAATCCAGACCACCCAGCGTGGCACATCTCTGGTCCCACACCCAGAAAGAAGAGGTGAGACACAGAAAGTGGACTAACTTTGGACCACAAGTTTATTGACTAATTAAAAGGATCTGCAAGGGACAAATCAACCAACTCGGCTTTTTACAGGAACATAGCAAACTGCCTTTTACCCAGCCAGACCATTGGTCCATCTAGATCAATACTGTCTGCACCAGGGGTAGGCAACCTGGCCTCTCCAGTTGTCGTTGAACAAAAACTCCCATCACCCCAAAGCCACAATAAATTGCATTTATTTAACCCCAGTTAACTGAGCAAGAGAGACCTTTTAAAGTGGTGATTGTCTTATATTTAGCAGGGGGAGAGCAACTGGCACTATCCAACCCCAGCACACCATCCCTCCAGTGGCTGTTGCCTTATGTCTCTTTTTAGATTGTAAGCCAGGGGGCCACCTTATTGATGCATTATTTATTTCTCTATGTAAACTGCTTTGGGAACTTTGGAGGAAGTGTGGTATATAAATATCTGTAGTAGTAGTAAATTGTGGCTGGAGATGATGGGAGATGTTGTTCAGTCACATCTGGAGACGCAAAGTTGCCTACCCCTTGTCTATACTGGCTGGCAGCAACTCTTCACAGTTTCTGGCAAGAGCCTTCCTACTGATGCCAGGGGTCAAACCTGGGCCTTCTGCAATGGCTCCATCCACAGACACAAGCTGTAGCGTGGGTCCTCCTCCTGGGTTGACACGACATCACCAGTGCACCTTCCTCCCCTTTTCAGTTCCAAGCTTTCCTGGACTGGACTGGAGGAGAGCTGGTCTTGTGGTAGCAAGCATGACTTGTCCCCTTTGCTAAGCAGGGTCTGCCCTGGTTGCATTTGAATGGGAGACTTGATGTGTGAGCACTGGAAGAGATTCCCCTTAAGGAATGGAGCTGCTCTGGGAAGAGCAGAAGGTTCCAAGCTCCCTCCCTGGCAGTATCTCCAAGATAGGACTGGGAGAGACTCCTGCCTGCAACGTTGGAGAAGCCGCTGCCAATCTTTGAAGACAATACTGAGCTAGATGGAGTAATAGTTTGACTCGGTAGAAGGCAGCTTCCTGTGTTCCTATGACTGCTCCCACCTCCTTTTTGCCACACAGCTATTAGTGGCAGGGAGGTCTCACTCCCCATCAAGGCCCAAGGCTCTGAGTTAGCAAGGCAGGAAATCCTCCAGAAGGGGCTCTGCTCCTCAGCCCCCCAAGCCCATAAGCCCCCAAACCCATAAGCCCCAAGAAAATGATTCATGGAAATCCCCTTTCCGACATACTGGTGCTGCTGGATACTCACCAACAGTTTCCACCTGGTGATCCTTCTGCACCCACACTAACCTTGTGTTGTGACAAAAGAACCAGGGCTTGTTCACCTGACCAAATGGGGAAGAGCTGGAGGGAAGGCAAGATCCTACCTTCCTGCTTCCAGATTAGCAGAGCCTGTTCATGGTTCTGCCACTCATGCGCCCACACGAATGGTGCAAGTGACCTCCATAGCTGAGCTTGGGAGGGGGAGCACCTCCAGTATCCCACAATGCACCATGCAAGCGGCAGAGAGGCAGCCCTCAGTACAGCTACAGTGCTCCTCTCCTTGGCTTTGCAAACCTCAGAACTTTATGGTAAACATGGCCACTGCCCATTTGGGAGCTGTTTAAGAGTTTTGAAGGCACAGACAACCGAGGGAGAAGTACGGCAGGCTCTGTTTTCCTCCTACCTTGCTTTGAGCCTGGATAGCCGATCTGGGCTACCCAGGCTTGGAGCTGCTGGATTGGGAGGACTCCCCATGCCCCAGACAACTAGAGGGATTCCCGAGTTAACTCTCTCCTGCCCACGAATCTCTGGTCGTGATGGAGCTCAGCCCTCTACTCTGTCCAAAGGTACAACTGCTTCCTAATGAGACTTTCTGCAATCTATGCTGCAGAGAAGGCAAAACAACAACAACTGCAAAACGCCTACCACAGGTTGATCTGAGTGAAAAGGAAACATCCTTATTCAGCCCAGCTAATTCTGCACTGAGCTTAGAATGGGTTGCTGATGTGAAGACAAAGAGAGTCACTGGTAGTGGGGGGACGGGCTTGGTGATCCAAGTCCAGCCTGCCTCTGGGTACCTCCCTCACCCTGAGGTTGCATGCAGTTTCAATCGCCTGCACTACTAGCACCCTGCCTCCGTATTGGGGATGGATGCGACTCTGCACCCTGCATATGGAGCTGTGGGTAGAAGGAACATTATTTAGAGGAGAGGCAGGCAACCATTGGAGGGCTACAGACCACCTCCAGCCTCAGAGGCAGGATGCCTCTGAATACCAGTTGCAGGGGAGTAGCAGCAGGAGAGAGGGCATGCCCTTAACTCCTGCCTGGAGGCTTCCAGCGGCATCTGGTGGGCCACTGTGTGAAACAGGATGCTGGACTAGATGGGCCATCCTGGGTGTGATCCAGCAGGGCTGCTCTTACGTCCTTATGTTCCAACCTTGGCTCTCCAGCTGTTGTAGAACCACCACTCCCATCACCCCAACCAAAATTTATTGTGGCTGAGGATGGTGGGAGTTGTTGTTCAACACCAGTTGGAGAGCCAAGATTGCCTACCCCTGATTTAGAGCAAGCTGTTGTATTTACCTGTATAGAAGATGACTCTGGATTCAAGATGACCCCCTTAAAAAATGCAGGTGAAATACAGGTATTTACTCAAATGAGAGAGTACTCTGAATTTAAGACAATCCCCCAACTTTTAACAGGGGAGAATTTGAAAACAAATGAACATATCTTCGAGTAAATATTTACCTTAAAGTAAATACGCATTGATCTTCCCAGACCAGTCTGGCCAAGGAACAGAAAAGATTTGCACTACTTATCAACAGATTTTCTGTAGGCCAGGAGTGGTCAAACTTGGGTCCCAAGATGCTGGGACTACAACTTCCATCACCCTCAGCCACAAGGGCCAAAGGACCCAAGAACCGCTGCTCCCAGGCTGTTCTTCAGGCTGTTCCTGAAAGCAAGTGAAAACATCTTTTGTGTCCACAAGCTTCACTGAACATTGAGCCCCCTCCCCTTCTTTCCAGCCCCACTTTCTCATACCATCTTTTCCTCTCTGTCTTTCCCTCTAAGGTCGAAAGGCCTGGAGAGCAGGGAGGAAGGAGGGAGGGAGGGCGGCAGAGGGGAGGGGAAGGCTAGTCAAATTCACCTTCCCCCCAGATAATGCCTGCAAAGTTGCTGGGAGCGCAGACTGTGCTCCTAGACAATCCATGCTGCAGGTCTGCAGCACGAAGCTCTGAAGGCTGGGACAACATGTCCTGGCCTCTGGAGATCCCACAATGCACTGCATGACTCACACAATGCATTGGAGTATTCCCCCGGGAGACAGGTGCTTGAGGTGCTCTAGGTGCCCATCTCTGTGTCCGCTGGACACATAGCCCCTCCGATGGTTTCCCCTGGCTCCCTTCCTTTTGCCCCCTCCTCAGCCCCAAGAAACAGCAGACTGTGTGAAGCTCTTCTTGGACTGCAGCCACATAGGATCTTGCTGCTCGCATCTGCTTCTGTAACTGCTGTTCTGCTTTAATGCATGGGAATGAAATCTAGTTGCACATATTGGAAGTGTTGGAGGGCACATATTTGTCACAAAGAGCTGCTAAACATGCTTCTCATTGCCCTTTGTTTTTCAAACCAAGAGCATAGCAGAAGACCCTAAAAACCCCTTCCGTTTTCTTTTCATTTCAGATCTTTATAGCAGAATTAATTGCCAACAGAGAGGTGGAGTTAGGGATTATGCTTAAAGCAGGTTGTGCTAACAACATGTACAACTTTCATTCACCTGAGAAGATATGTTTGATTTCCCTTCTCTCCTGAATTAGCAACATCCTTACATTGCACAATCAGTACACAAGGGAGGCCCTTATGCAATTTTTTTTAAAAAATGCAAATCTATATTTCATCTCTGTGCATTAAAGCAGGGCAGTGGTTAGATTTTTGTACTTATTTGTTTCTAGGATTTATTTATTTTTAACCCTTAATATAATGAGCACCTTCTCCTATGTGTGATACTTTGTGCATTCTGTTCAACATTAGAGGTACAGATCTGGGTGCCTCTGAAAAATGAAGTTCAGTGGATGTCCACTAAGAGCAGATCCTTTTCAGTAGCGGCACCAGCTTTGTGGAATGCTTACTTTAGAGAGCCCTGTCACACTCCAGCATTCTACAACTTCAGTTGCCAGGTCAAAACCTGGCTATTTTAGAAAGCCTCTAGACTAAGCTGATCTGTAGTAAGCTGCCTCTTGAAGAGTCAAACCCAGGAGGCCTCACGATGAAAAGGCCATGTGAGTGACAGGAACTGTTTCAGTTTTGCAATGGATGCCTGTGTATGATTGGGGTTGTTGGCTTGTTTGATCTCCTCCGCGATCTAGGATATTCTATCTGAATATCCTAAACCCAGAAAGACTAGAAACTAGAGACAGTCATTCAGGTAAGATATGCTAATCTTTTGTCACCAATATAAGTTTTTTTAACCAGGATTTTTCAGTGCATTATTAGTAATACATAGTTCTGGGATCAGAGAAGTCTGCTGCAGAACTCACACATCCAGTAGATTTTGCCTTGCTAGATTTGGGTCGGCTTTTAATTTTGCTGGCTGTCTAGATCTTAACTGCTGTGATTTTCTGCTGTTTTTCACAGTTTACAATATTCTCCACTGTTTTATTGCAGTACCTAGAGTCACTGTTTCATTTTTTATTTTTTGATCAGTTGTCCTTAATGTGGTTATTTATTCTGAGTTGCTTTCAATAAGAAAAAGCCAGAGACACATTTTCAAACTAAAACCAGCGAATCACTATCCCACTTTTCAACAGAGGCAAATTCCCATGCGGAGAACAACAACAAAATAAACATACTACAAATACAGCAATTAACAATACAGGAGGAACACCAAAAGTTAAGAAAAAAAACCACAGAGAAAATACTATAAACACTGCAGATTAAACAGCAGGTGGAATCTGAAAGAATAAAATCAGAAAAAGCCTGATGTTGTTGGACTTCAGATTCCATAATCCATAATAAGGCCCTGCTGCCCATTAAGATCCTAAGGGGAGGTCCGGTTACAGTTGCCACTGGCTTGGTTGGTGACTACTCAAAATCGGGCCTTTTCTAGGGTTGCCCCGGGACTTTGGAATGTGCTTCTTAACAAAATTAGAGCCTCCCCTTCTCTGGATGTTTTTAAGAATAATCTGATAACATACCTGTTTAATCGGGCTTTTAATTCATAGTTTTAAAGCAAGTTTTAGAGGGTTTTATCTATATTTTAAATTGCTTCAATTGGGTTAAATGTTTTAATTGTTGTGTTTTTAGATTGTGAACTGCCCGGAGATTTGCACATGGGGTGGTATAGAAATGCACTAAATAAGTAAAAATAATAATCCCTAGCCATAACGGGCTATGGCTTTATGGGAGTTGTAGTCCAGCAATGTCTGGACACCCAAGTTTGAGAACCCCTGGCCTAGACAAATAAAAAGGTATTAAGCTGGCATCTAAAACTGAACAGAAAAGGCACCAGGCAGCAGGCCTCTGGCGGGGAGCCTTAACCCAAAAGATCCTCCCGCCGATCACCAGCCTCTGATGGCCGAGGCACCTGGAGGGATATCTTAGGCAAAGCTCTGAACACTCGCAGAGGCTTTTTATGTCAGCAGACGTGAACAGCACGGCCCTACTCAGATGCTGCAGCTGCGGCAGCAAAAGCTCCTTTGCAGACGGGTTCTGGGGGGAAATCTACTACAGCACCAATTCAGCAAGAAAGGATAACAGAGCCGCTGCTGCCATCTCACCTCCAAGCCTAGCAACAGCCATTCATGCTTTTATCATCTCAAGGCCAGGTACCTGGAAGATGTTCGTCGCAGGGCCATCCTTGCAAACCACTCCACGCCTCGACTGGCACAGAATGTGGCGAGCTGCTTCCTGGCGGGGGTGGGGAGGGCTGCTTCCACAGCTGCGACCGCATAGCACTGGTGGGATGTTAAAAGCCTGGCCTGTTTGGCTGCAGGGTGGCTGGGATTCGAGTCCAGGAGCACAGGGGAGAGTCCGGAGGCAAACGCCTGCCAGGGCTGGGACCCTTGGGAGTGTGGTCCTAGGAGCTGGAGCAGAGGAAGGGCGGCCTTTGTCCCACCTTCGAGCAGGGTGAAGCCTCTGCTTCATTACAGGGAAGCCGGTGAGACCAGATCGGACTCCGACCGTGGCTCTTGTTTCTGCACAGAGAAAGCTTTAGACCGGTTGAGGCACATGGAATGACTAAGGCTGCTGAGTTGGATGCCTCCAAGCACGTGAGATTTCGGAGGCGGGTCCTAGTGATGTCATGAAGCAGGGTCGGATGACGTCATACGACAATTGGGGTGTGCAAACAGGTTCGATGAACGTGTTCAACTTCGAACAAGTTCGATTCAACTGTTCGGGGTCTAACCAAACCACCCCCTATTCGGTCCGACCCTGGACTGAACTCCCCTTCTGGGGGTTTCACAAGGGTTTTTTTAAACTTTTTTTTTTACACTTACCCCCTCCAGGGGAGTTGTCCAAGGTGGTGGTGTGGGGGTCCACGAAGGTTTCCCCTCCCCCCGCCAGTCTCCCTTATTCTGGCCTCCCTTATTCCAGTTTTTGGCCTCCCCACTCTGCGCAGTAGCCATTTTGGAGGCTGCCATGCCTGCAGAATAGGCCTCTGCATGACCAGTTAAAACACAGCTCCTCCATCACAGAAAACACAACTGTTTCTCAGGGGAGATAATTAGATCTTCTGATAATGGGATCAACTCCTCCCCCAAATGTATGTGTCTGGGAATCTGGTCCACCTTTCCTTCAATTATGGACTGGAGAGGAGCAAAGAAATCATCCACATTTTCTCAGTGCTAACAAACCACATAAACCACAAGTTAGTAAAATGTGAAGCACCCAACATTATACTGTAGAAAGGATTTAATAAAGAGATTTAAGAAAGCCAAATTTTCATGAATTTCAATTTTTGTGTCAAAATTTTGAGGATGGAGCTAACCCATAGGGTACAACTCAGAAAAGCTCATAAAAACAGCTCTGCTGGATCAGGCTCAAGGCCCATCTAGTCCAGCATCATGTTCCCCACAGTTGCCCATGAGATGCCTCTGAGAAGCCCACAGGCAAGAGGTGAAGGCATGCCTCTCTCCTGCTCTTGCTCCCCTGCAACTGGTCTTCAGAAGCATCGTGCCCTTGAGGCTGGAGGTGGCCTATAGCCATCAGAACAGTAGTCACTGATAGACCTGTTCTCCATGAATTTGTCTAAGCCCTCTTTAAAGCCACCCAACTAGTGGCCACTGCCAAATCCTTCGGCTCCTGAGCCTTGAGAACAAGAGAGCTCTGCAATCCCAGAGCTCATCTGACTAAGCTCAGTAAAAAAACCCTGTCGAAATGAGCCAAAGCAGGGCTTCCCAAGGAGGCTCCCCAGACGGACTACAACTCCCATCATCCATTGTGGTCGCCAAGATGTCCATGGTTGACATGTCACCCAATGCACTCTCAGCGTGTCCTTTTATTGCATGAGGGCCAGTTCATCAGGACCGCTGTTCACCTGAATAATTTAAACAGGTATTGGGAGTGTGTGGTAAGGGGCAATTCAGGCGAACAGCCCCCCACATGATAAAGGGCCATGCCAGGAGCCCATCAGGTTGTCCTCTACTACTGATTTCACGGCAGGCTCACTCTCGACATGATCCTGTCTTCATTGTATGTGCCAGCAGACTTATCATTCAACCAGCTTATTGTGGTCCTTACATTTACTGTATAAGATGGGCCAACTGTTCTCACCCCCATATTATTCATTCATATCCCACCTCAATCAAGAGTCCTCACTCGCTTTAAAAGTCTCAGAGAAGCTAGAGGCGAGTGAGGACTCTTGATTGAGCTAGCCTGATTGAGCAAATCAATTCAATACACTGCAGAAATGGTGCAAGCCTACGCCTCTTTACTAAAAAATGAGACCTAATGGCTGATGTGCCCACACCTGAGAACTGCCCACACCACTGTGGGCAACTGAAACAATGTTGGAGGTGTTGTGCAAGAGAAAACTTGGGGGTGAGGGGTAGGAGATCCAAAAGAGTCCTCTTGTACTAATACAGAAAAGAGCACAATTGCACTTCCGCGGACTGCGACATTACAGCCCTGATTTCCAATGGTGAAAGCATTGCAGAAGCACAACTGTGCATTGTCCCGTATTAGCACAACAGTACTCTGGAGCAACATCTCTGAGGTTGTTCCAGTCTCCCACAGTGCTACTGTGGTATCAGCCACTGTGTTTAGTGGGGCTTACTCCTAGGTAAGCATGCACAGGACTGCAACCTTACACAGCAAAAACTAAGACCAGCATACATGACTGTGCCCCATCCAAGTTGCAGATAAATGCAAGCTGAGGCGGAGAGAGTATGGGTTGCTTCTGCCATTAAGTCACCAGGTGAGATTGAGTCACCCAAGGCAAGATCTGAGCAAGGTGCTTCCTGGCATACGGCTCACACAATCAGCCACTACACAACACTAGCTCTGGAAACCATTGAGAATAAAATGACGGCAAGATGCACAAATGAACAAACACAAATGCAGAAACACAGTCTTTCCTGTTTGTAGGCCACATGAATATCCCCACTGGGCACAGAAACCCTTCCCCAAACTAGGCAAGCATTTCAGGACATTTGGTTCTACTCTACACACATCCTCCTGCTTAGCCGTATGAGATCAGGTTGCATAATTCCAGATTACTGACCTTGGGTTAGTTACCCCTTAGCACCTTTCAACCACCTTTTTTGTTCTCACAGTCAGGTCCATAAAGGGGTAGTTTCTTCCCCCTTTCGGGGCATGCTGAGGGACAAATTGGGGTTTTAAAATCTACAATGCAGGCTGGCATTGCTGCAGATGAACCATTACCAAGGTGTGATCTAGCGCCAGTGGCATCAAGCAACCAGGTCATCTTTTGGAGGTGGGCAGATTTACTGAGAATATCCAGGATCATGTCTACTCCTAATATTTTTCAGGTTTCTGGTGTCCATTACTGCTCCCTGCAAGCTGCACACAGCATCTGTGTTGGCCTCTTGGGGAAACCCGAGATTCAATCTGGGTAGAATCCATCACATGACACACAGCATCATACTTTCACAGGAACAGAGGCAGCGGCCTCCTACCGAGTCAGAGTTTTGGCCCATCTAGCTCAGGATTGTCTACACAGACTGGAAGCAGCTTCTCCAGGGCTGCAGGCAGGAGTCTCTCTTAGCCCTGTCTTGGAGATGCTGCCAGGGAGGGAACTTTGAACCTTCTGCAGGCAAGCGTGCAGGTGCTCTTCCCAGAGTGGCCCCATCCCCTCAGGGGAATCTCTTACAGTGCTCACACATGTAGTCCCCCATTCAAATGCAAACCAGGGTGGACCCTGCTTAGCAAAGGGGGCAATCCATGCTTGCTACCACAAGACCAGCTCTCCTCTCCTTCATTTCCTGCACTTTCCATTGTGCTGAGGACTGAAATTGAGACGGATTCATCCCTGGTTCTATCTGGGGATGGGTCTGTTGCTTAGCGGAAGAGCATCTGCTCAGCATGCAGAAGGTCCCAGGTTCAATCCCCAGTATCTCCAGGTAAGGATGGAACAATTCCTGTCTGAAGCCCTAGAGAGATGCTGCCAGTCAGTGTAGACAGTACTGACCTAGATGGACCAATGGTCTGACTCAGCTTCCTATGTTCTCAGGTTCCAGTTGTCAGCTATGGAGCAAAATGCCTGGCAGCGAGAAGTAATAACCAAGAGCAGAGTCAACCGCTCCTCTGAGCATGGACAGGCTGCCTCTCGCTCATCCCTGAGCAAACACAAGCCGCTTCCAGAATTAGACAAAAGGATTTTCAAGTCAGCGGACACAGCATGGAGGCACACTTGAGCATTAATAACACCGCCCCCGTCCTCACTGCAGAAATTAATCATTAGTTCTGTGCCAAGACCCAGAGTCAAGAACATGGCCCCTGGAGGACCTTGTGGGCCAAGGATCAGGCTCAATTAAGCAATGGAAGTTAATTACAAACTACACTCACACTCCCAGGATGGCATTCTAATCAGCTTAATGATGAATATGAGCAGGGGCCGTTCCACAATATTTTTTCCCCCTATTTCTCCATAGTCGTCCATTTTTGCCTATTTCCCACTGGGGAAATTATTCCATTATGAAACGGAATGTCCAAAATCTGGTGAACTGGCAAGTGAACGCTGACAACCCCAGGAGAGAGAGAGAGAGAGAGAGAGAGAGAGAGAGAGAGAGATATTTCCCCACTTTGGGGGCATACACCACTTACTGGATACAAGCACATGGAGCGGATAGGACCACAGCCCAGGGGTGGAGCAACAGCTTTGCATGCAGAAGAACCCTGGTTCAATCTCTGGCAGCATCTCTAGGTAAGGCTGGGAAAGGTTCCTGCCTGAAACTTTGGAGAACTGCTGCCAGTCAGTGTAGACAATCCTGAGCTAAATGAGCCAATGGTCTGACTCAGCGGACAGCAGCTTCCTCCCATGTTCCTAGGTGATGGTCAACCTTCAGTCTCTGAGCATTTGCCAAATTTGTCTCCTATTGTCAACATTAACATGCGAGTGTTGGCAGTCACCAAATGTTAGATCTTCACTTTCATCCATAAATAGAAAACACATGGTACCCACTGACAAACTTTGAAAGCTGATATTTGGGTTATATGTACCTCCAAACAGCCTGACTTTGAGAAATAAATTAAATTTGGACAAATTTAGTGGTCAGAATTCAAGACCCAAACTTCACTTTGTAGGAGAGGGTCATACTCCAGCATGGGGCAAACAGAGTTTCCTGTGGGGTGGTATATTTGGTTCCATTGCTCCTTTGCACACATGAATCAGCCTTGGATTAGGGAGGGGAGGATTTCCAGTAGCATACAGGACCCTTGTATCTATACTTGCAGAAGCATAGATACAAAGGCTCTATCTATACATACATACATACATAAATACATACATACATACATACATACATACATACATGGAATTCTACATGCAAAATATACAATGACAGTTTGCTGGCATATGTTACATTTTTGCTGTGTGCTCAGAAACACCCAGCTTCCCTTCTGCCTGAAAGAAATATATCGGATAACTCCGTGAACTTGTAAGCAAATCAAACGGTCATCATAGAAAGGACTTTTGTATACGTCTTTTGGAATGCAATTTCTCAGTTCCCAGGAAAGCAGTTTAGAGAGAAACTGCCTCTGTATATGTCTCTGTTGGGACTCTTTTCTTGGCACAAAACTAGGATTTAAGGCACGAAGAGAAGAAAAGAGAAGAGAAGAGAAGAGAAGAGAAATTCATTTGCACTTACTTGTGGTGTTGTATTTGACCCCATTGACGTACTCCGGGCAAGGTCTTTCTACCAGTTCCCCAGCACTGGTCCGTGGCCAGCAAGTCCCAATCTGATCAGTAGTGGCATTGCAGAAGGGACCTTCAAAAAAAGAAGAAAGGAAGTGAGTGGATATACAGGCTCCGCAGGGTGGGGGGAAATGAACGGTGACCCTAGGAACATGCAGCACAAGCTTCTCCCTCCCTACCATCAAGTCCATCCTGAAACACATCCCAGAAGCTGCAGTTAGCATCCAGTTCCTCGATAAAGTAGTGAAGAATGATCGTCTCATTCATTGTCCTGAGGCTTTTCCCTCCTTGGCCAGATTCCTTTCTGATTTTCTTTGCCCTGTGCCAGTTAAACTGGAGCAGTCTCTATCGGCGCATGTGGATTCATCTCTTTCTCTCTCTCTCTCTCTCTCTCTCTGCCTCCGTGCACTGTCTTGGGCGGTGGGCGGGCTGAGGAGAGTGAAATCCTCCAAGTGCTCCTGCTCTAAACAGCAGCTGGGGAGCCAATAACATCACAGCCAGTTCCTAAGCAAGGGGCTCTCTGCCCTTGCGTGTGCCTGCCCCCCCGCTGGCACTTGGCTACTCTCTAATCTGGCTTCAGCAATGGGGAGAAAGCGAGAAAGTGCCTGTGTGTGAGTGTCATTCTGTCATCTGCTGCGACTGGTTTGTTGATCGCTTCTGCAATACACGTTGAATTGCAAAATCAGATCGGAGAGCCGGATCCAAAGCAGAGTCATAAGATGAAATTAGCCTTCTTGGGGCCTTCAGAACTGAACTGACTCCACTCTTCCCGGGTGCCTGGTCTTTTAAGAGGAGAGGTGCCTGAGTTTATCAGCTGTCCCTGAAAGCTGTATTCATGTCCAGTGCAGGAGGTTAGCTTCCATGGGAGGCATCTCAGTGGCAAGGGAGAGGAGAGCTGGTCTTGTGGGAGCAGGCATGACTTGTCCCCTTAGCTAAGCAGGGTCCGCCCTGGTTGCATATGAAGGGGAGACTAGAAGTGTGAGCACTGGAAGATCTTCCCCTTAGGGCAGGGGATGATGGGAGTTGTAGTTCAAAAACAGCTGGAGGGCCAAGGTTCCCCACCCCTGCCTTAGGGGATGGAGCTGCTCTGGGAAGAGCAGAAGGTTCCAAGTTCTCTCCCTGACAGCATCTCCAAGATAGGGCTGAGAGAGAGATTCCTGCCTGCAACCTTGGAGAAGCCACTGCCAGTCTGGGTAGATAATACTGGGCGAGATGGACCTATGGTCTGACTATGGCAGCTTCCTATGTTCCTATCTAAGGGGAAAGGAATTCTGCACATGCACTGAGGTACTCTTCTTTACAGGCAGACTGCAAAATACAGAAGGGAAAAACTGTTCCAGCATATGAAGACTAGAAGAGCATTCAGGCCCTCTTTAGGCAATCCAATTTAGCGCAATAAATATGCAGCTATGAACCATTGCGCTGCAAACACAAAGTTGTCACTTTGTTGTGGGGCAACTGCATTTTCCTGGTGCTGGCTACACTGCCTTTTCTCCAGAAAATGTTAATCATCCTTAAATCCCCGTGAAATCAAAAGGGACCATTGCTACTGCAGACCAACTCAGGGCAAAAGCCAACTCCATGCCAACGCAGGGACACCAATGTAAGGCAAAAGTGGGGACAGAGACCATGCTTAGAGGAGAATCAGCAAATGGGTGTGGGGGGGGTACTTAACCTCTCCCTGCAAATGCTTTCCCCGGCCATTTTCAATCTTCCCATTTCCCAGGTGAGCATCAAAACCAATGAGACGGAAATGACCCCAGGAGGATGAAGTGAGGGTGTGGTGGGGTAGAGAGACATTTGCAGGAAGAATAAGGTGTTGTGGGCAGCAGGTGTGGGAATAGTTAAGCACCTTCTGCCTGCCAATTCTCCCTATAAGTGCTTCTTCCACCCCTATTCACATCATGTTGGTAAATGTGGATTTGGGGGGGGGGGACCCTTTGGCCAAGATAGCATGTAGTTCTTCCCTTAAATCCCATGAAGTCTCAATGAGACAAAAGCACAAATAACTTTGTTTGGATCAGGGCCACTATGGGGTATGATATTGTTTTTATAACAAGTGGAGACCTGCAATATCTGTGGGCATGTTTTCTATGTGCAATATCTTCTCTGTGCCCATTCCCCCATTCATGCTCACAGACATCTGCCTCCTGCATCAAAGTACCACCCTCTTGTAACTAAAGTCCGATTTGGGTGATTCAGCTATGGAAGGCCCCATCTCACATGTATATGAGCATTAAAATATATACACATTAAAAATTAAAAAGATGAGAATTAAGGTGCTTACAATTCTCGTGCACGCTGTAAAAAAGTGGAAATTGCAAATTAAGGTTGTTACCTTAATTTCTACCGCATGTAAGAAATAAAGATTCTGCATAGTCTCTCATATGAACTTGGCTTTACAAATCATACTCCATGAAACCACACTTTGCCTCCATAGGTTGACATTGGGCTGGGCACTGCAGCCTGGCAGAAGCTTAACAGGTGCAGTTTCTATAATTACTTGCAAGTGATGCATCTGATGAATTTCTGCCTGATGCATCCCTCCCAAGCAACCCTCCCTTTTTAATATCACCTTCCCCCCTTTTTAAAAGCTTCCCCCATTATCCCTCCAGTTTTACGGGGATCCTTCAATTACTTCCTCCACTTATTAACAATAGGACTTACTCTGGAGTACTGCTAGGCAGCTGTTGCTTACAAAATAATTCAGCAAACCATTACTCTCTGCTCTGATCCAGTTAGCCACACAGCTAAGCTTGCTATGGTGGCTCAGTTGGTCTGCATAGCTCAGCTTCATTCACTCATCAGTACTACGGCAGGTGGCAGCCATAATTACTGAGAGGAAAATCTGTTTTTGGAAGAGTCAACCAAGTCACTTTTCATTGATATGTGACAGGATATCCAGAGATAATAAGGACTTGGAAGGCAAATGACTTGAGAAATACTGAATGGGCTTTTATCAAATAATTAAAAAAAGAAAATATTCTACTATGCAACTGAATTTCTAGATACACTGAAAGGGGAAGCAAGCCAAGCCAAGCCATACAGAGGCTGTCAACAAGTAAAACCAGCATCTTGGAGGGTCAATTTTCAAATTGCTGTATCTTGTTTATTTTTCAACAGATATACATGATGTTTAGGCAGGTGGTCCTGTTCATCACCTAGTTTCTCCATTCCAATTTTCATGTGGATTGGATAGATACTTTCAGTGTTATGAATAGCTTATAGTGGTAGAATGGGGTTTCATATTGCACCTGTGTGGAATGCTTGGCTTGCTGTGTAGTGTAATAAACGCCAGAGTGGAACATTCTCAACAGAGAACTTTCACCTCCAATTGGGTGGGGCTCAGGGGAGCAAAAAGTGTGTGTGTGGGGGGGGAACTAACTTTTTTTTTGCTAGGGTACTTCCCCCTTTTAGTTCCATGGCAACAGCAGAAGGCGTGCTTCTTGTGGCCATCAGCCACAGTTTTCATCCCAGAGATGAAAATGGCCCTGGGGAAAATACGACATCATTACTTAGTGTCATTATGAGGATATTTAGGGGTAATGGGATGGCAGCCACTGGAAGAACCACTGTTCACTAGCAACCCCCCCTTTCCCATATTTCACCATGCCACTCAAAATGCACCAGAGTGGCACCCTATTTTCTAGGGTTTCATTCCGATCTACCTGGGTGTTTTCCGGATTATGAGCGTTGCACCAGTAGAAGCATTGCAAGGTCCGACAGAATGGTGGAACGGTTTCAAGCTGCGAGTAAAGAGTTGTTCAATGCTTTGTGGTAGGCTGGTGGCCGTTCATATTGCTGTCCACTGCAATGTGGTTTCCAGGCGAGCGTGTGTGTGTATCCATATTCTCCTTGAACAGTGTTATCTCCCCCTCCTCCTGCCCCATTTTTTGTCCAATGGGGTCGTGGAGGGGGCGGGGGGATGATGTGATGTCTTTTAAAAAAATTATTGTCTCCCTTGTGCAAAGCCGTCAGGAGGGGGAAGCGCCATTAAAAAACAAAAATTTAATTGCAGTATTGCACCCTTGCGCAAGCGCTACAGCAAAACACAAAACCGAAGAAACCTAAACCAATAGCAGGGAAAGTGCCACTCCAAAACAAGAATTTAATTGCAGCATTTTACCCTTGCACAAGCCATCCAGCAAAACAAACAAACAAACAAAATAGTGCAGAGGGCCCCTAGATAAACATCAAGGGAGTTGAGGATCGGGGGAATCTGAACAAGAAGGTCACGATGGAGGAGTCAAAGTTTGTTCCCCTTGCTTTGCCCCCGAAAACTGGTAGCAAAGCAAGCCAGGGCAGAGCCTCTTGGCTCCTAAGGCTCCGCCCACCTGTTGCTCCTCCTTCACACAGTGTAAATAAAATTAAATTAAATTAAATTAAAAAGGAATAAAAGAAATAAAAGATAAAATAAAAAGAGACAAATAAAATCAAAGCAGGAAGGGACCATATGGACAGATCAGCCCCCTCCCCATGAATCATCCACACCACACCGCTGGGAACATTGTTGTAACCCTCCTACAATGGAAAAATACTGCTACTTTCCTGCAACACGGATGCAACATTGCAGTGCTGCAGTGCAGCAATAAAACCCAAAATAGGGCATCAGAAATATGGACGGCACCACACGGCAAGTGATGTGGGATCACAGGCAGTACGGAGGCACAGTTTGTGGACACGTTGCAAAACTGTTGTAGCATGTAATGCGGAAAGCGCCCTGGAGAGGCCAAGGATCTTCTGCAGGAAAAGCAGATGCTGCACTACAGACACTGGAACACAGGAAGCTATGGTCCAGCTAGGATTGCCTACACTGACTGGCGGCATCTCTCCCGGGTTTCAGGCAGGAGGGTTTCTCAGCCCTACCTAGAGATGCTGCCAGGGACTGAACCTAGGACCTTTAGCACACAAAACAGATACTCTCTTGCTGAGCTGTGACCTCCTTCCCATGGAGGAGAACTGGTCTTGTGGTAGCAAGCATGAATTGTCCCCTTTGCTAAGTTTGCCACGGCAACTCACGGTTGCAAAAACCGGGTTTGCGCAGTGCTCGCTCCGCAAACCCGGTTTAAGCACTGGGCTACTTAAGCGGGTGACCCGCTTAAGAACCACCGGGCTTGCAGCCGAGCCCGGTGGTTTTCACGGTGGGAGAAAACTGGGCTAGCGTATTTTCTCCCATCATGTGACTAGCCTCTCGATCTGTTTCTGTCTCCAAATGAATGCACTCAATTATTCTCATCATCCTTTACATTCCTTTGGAATTTCCAAAATTTACTATCCCTCAGTTCCTTATTGAAATCTTCCAATTCCTTATCCAATGCATAAAACTGTCTCCACCAGCTCTCTCTCTCTCTCTCTCTCTCTCTCTCTCTCTCTCTCTCTCTGTAGGATCAAATCAAGAAACCAGGAGAGGAAATGGTGAAGAATGTTCTTTCATTTCTCCAGGCAGGAGCGCGAAGACATTATGGGGTATTCTAGGCCCAATTGAGTGCCCCAAGGCTCCTGCAGTCGAAATGCAAGCCTCATTAGCCATTGTCATCAGTGAGTGCCTCAGCACCATTTGGTTGTGGGGCTGACACCCACCGGAGAGTTTATAGTGCATTCGCTGGTTGCTAGGCAACGGTGTCCTGCCCTCCCAATTACTAAGCAGAAAGTGCGAGGCTCGTACTTCTTATCCTACACAATTCCCTGAATGTTACCCACCGCGCATGTATACATACTGTACAACCTCGTTTAGCAGAACGGCCTGACTAATGAATGCGTTTGGGGGAAATTGGCAGCCCGATTCATGGCGAGGTGTAGTGTCGCCTCTCAGTCACGTTAATTTGGCGGGGGGCGCATTTGGACATGTTTGCAAACTGAGGGAACTGAGGCCTGCCACACAATGAAGCGGCAGTATCCTGAGGTAGCAGAATTGGCCGTGTCATTTCAAACTACAAGAGGGAAGGTGCCGTTTCTGAATGTACTGAGAGCCACACGCTTAAAAAAAAAAAAAAATTAGACAAAATCATGATCTGTTAGGGACTTCCTATATGGAACTTCCATACCCAGAGGCAGTATACCTTGGGGTTTCAGCTGCTGGTGACAAAGAACAGGGGACATAAGAATATAAGAACAGCCCTGCTGGATCGGGCCCAAGGCCCATCTAGTCCAGCATCCTCTTTCACACAGTGGCCCACCAGATCCCTCTAGGGAGCCTGCAGGCAAGAGGTATGGGCATTCCCTCTCTCCTGCTGTTGCTCCCCTGCAACTGGTACTCAGAGGCATCCTGCCTCTGAGGCTGGAGGTGGCCTTTAGCCCTCCAACTAGTAGCTGATGACAGAGGTCTCCTCCATGAAGTCATACAAACCATGTAGACTTCATGAGATCACATGATGTGACAGTGGGCACTGGCTAAAATGGATTGCAAAAGGGACTAGACAGTGGAGGATAGGTCTAGCAAAGCTATTGCCCGTAATAGCGAAGAATAGCACCTCCATATTCAGGAGGAGTCTACCTTTGCTACAGAATATTCACTCCAAACAACCAGGGTTAGCTATTCCCATCGTGCCTCTTTGTGAGTTTTTCAGGGGCGGATCAGATTGCTTGCTGTTGTAAACCGAAGGCTTGAATAGATTAACTTTGAGTCTGACCCAAGCAGGCAAGGCTTCTCAAACTTGGGTCCCCAGATGTCATTGGACTGCAACTTCCATCATCCCCTCAGCCTTCGACCACTGTGGCAGTGGGTGATGGGAGTTATAGTCGAACATTATCTGGGGATCCAAGTTTGAGAACCCCTTGCAGTAAGGCTCCTCTTCGTTGTCACAATCTTATGTGGCTCTCACACTTGACAAATGTCGGCTTCTCTTTTTTCAGCTGATGGGCAGCCACCTGCAATGCAAACACTGTCTTTAATATTAAGAACTGAACTGTGACAGTGACAGGGAAGTGTTCTTAGGGGTTTTTTTAAAGCATGTCAATATGCAGATTTGTGGTGATGAATCTGTAAGCCGCAACCCATTTCAGAAAATATTTACTGCCAGCGAAACAAGGGATTCTAATAGACCAGACAAAAAATGTTTCTCAACAACATTGAAGCTATATTTTTTCCGGGGTGTTGACACATCTTGCCTTTCTTCAGTCCTATAAAACTGTGCAAGTGAATCCTATTATAGGAGGAAAATGATGGAGCATTACTGGGAAGTGATAAGGAAGCATTGCCAAAACAATATCTGGGCACAGCATTGTCAGTTTTTGACGATTACCCATTAAAAGGTGCTAAGAATGAATGCACGAAACACAGTTAAATTAAACCTTGCATTATCTCAACCTCCTTTCCCCATTAAGTGCTCTGCATTTTAACTAGCACTGCAGGTAGACGGGTGTTTGGCCTTTTCTGCAGCAAAGACATCAAGGAGGGGAGAGACTCAACCCCCAAATGCTTGGGGTGCTGCAGAATGATTCTCAGACAACAACTGGGAGGTTCAGAATCTGGGTTGGGACTTCAGCTGTACTCTTAAGCCTCAGAGCCCACTTCAGGTGCTAAAGGGAATAACATCATTCCCTCCCTGTTCAAAGCTGCAGGATTGGCCAGGACTAGTAGAAAGGTGAGGATCTTGGGCTTCTGCCTTGCCTGGGAAATATTATATAGCAGGATCTCTTGCCTCCTGCACTTCCCTTTCAAACTCCCACTGAGATCACTGAATTCAGAGATCTTGAGTATACCCTCAAAGTCTGCATAGGGGATTTAAGGGGACATCTTCTTCTTCATGAACCCCGCCACTGGTCTGGTGGTAGCAAGCAAGACTTGTCCCCTTAGCTAAGCAGGGTCTGCCCTGGTTGCATATGAAAGGGAGACTAGAAGTGTGAGCACTGGAAGCGATTCCCCTCAGGGGATGGAGCCTCTCTGGGAAGAGCAGAAGGTTCCGAGTTCCCTCCCTGGCAGCATGTCCAAGATAGGGCTGAGAGAGATTCCTGCCTGCAACCTTGGAGAAGCTGCTGCCAGTCTGTGAAGATGGATAGATGGACCAATGGTCTGACTCAGTATATGGCAGCTTCCTATGTTCACCAGGGGAGGTCCAGTTGCAGTTGCCACCAGTTCGGTTGATGGCGACTCAAAACGGGGCCTTTTCTAGGGCTGCCCAGGACTCTGGAACACGCTTCCTAACACAATTAAAGCTTCCCCTCTTCTGGATGTTTTTCAGAAACATCAGAAAACACTGGCTGGAAAGGAGAGGGGCATGCCTCGTGCTCCCAGCTGGCAAGTGTTTTGTTTGCCAGCTGGGTGTGGGTGCGGGGCAAGGGGGCCCCTGGCTGAGGGTGAAGGGGTGCCTTAGGGTCCCCCTCACTCCACAGTCCCCACGCCCTGGTTCCAAATACTGCCAAGCTCTGGTTATCAGTTGCCACTTTTCATTTTGCTTCCTGAAGTGATTCTGCCACCACTGAAAATGCCCGGGGTGCCCTTCATCCTTCACCCTCCACCTTCCACCCTGAGCTTCCACATCCATAGACTCATAGGAACATAGGAAACTGCCATATACTGAGTCAGACCCTTGGTCCATCTAGCTCAGTATTGTCTACACAGACTGGCAGCGGCTTCTGGAGAAGCCAGGGAGGGAACCTGGAACCTTCTGCTCTTCCCAGAGTGGCTCCATCCCCTAAGGGGGATTATCTCACAGTGCTCACCCTTCTAGCCTCCCATTCATCGGCAACCAGGGGCTGAGCAAGATGGACCAATGGTCTGACTCAGTTGGGCACCTTCCTATCTCTCCTTAGTCTTATCTTCTCCAAGCTTAAGATACCCAGCTTTTTCAACTGTTCCTCTCAGGATGGATTCCAGATCCTTCACCATCTTTGCTCACCTCTTCTGAACCCATTCCAGTCTATCAACAATCTTCTTAAAATGTGGTGATGAAGGAGAATATTTATATACCTCTCTTCAACCAAAGTTCCCAAAGCGGTTTACAAAGAAAAATGAATAATATATAAACAAGATGGCCCCCTGTCCCCAAAGGGCTCACAATCTTAAAAAGAAACATAAGGCAGATACCAGCAACAGCCACTGGAGGGGTGCTATGCTAGGGCTGGAGAGGGCCAGTTGATCTCCCCATGCTTAATGTAAGAGAATCACCACTTTAAAAAGTGTCTCTTTGCTGAGTTAGCAGGGGTCCCCAAGACTAGTGATGCCCAAAACTAGATGCATTCCTCCAGGCCTGGGCCTGACTGAGCAGGTTGTGTCCTGGTTCTTCTTGGTTCCTCCAAGTGTGACCCAGCTGTACCCTTGATTGGCCAGATTCCTACAAGCTCTGATGCGGACCCACCAGATTTTGCCCTGATTCGCTCCCGATGGATACGCTGTGGCCTTAGATCTCAACGCGCAAGATCAGGAGTTCCCGTGCTTGGGTCCTCAGATGTTGTTGGACTATAGCTCCCACCACACCAGCTACAGTGGCCCAAATGGCTGGGGATGATGGGAGTTGTAATCCAACAACATCTAGGAATTCAGGGTTGGAACTCCTGATCTAGACACATCCTGTCTTCAGGGGCGCACCTAGGTGATCTTCGCCCCTGGTCCAGCCCTTCTGTGAGACCCTCCCACCTTGAGGCCCCCCCTGCCATGAGGCCCCTGAAACCTTTTGGAGGCCTCCAGTGGCAAACCTAGTTTTTTAAAAAAATCAAAGCTGCCGCGTGTCCGAGGGAGTGGCTGTCGGGGGGGGTAGTGTGCCAAGCAGTCAACCTCCTCCCCCCCCCGGCGGCAGCAGGGGGAGCAACCGCTGGGCACATCCTCTCGGCCCAGCAGCTGTAGTGAACTGCAAGGCGTCCCTGTGTCCCTGATGTCACAGGCTTGCAACCATCTTCCTCTGAAGTTAGCAGGTGTGCCTCACGGATTACGACAGCCGCTGGGACGAGAGGACATGCCCAGTGCTTGCTCCCCCCACCACCGCCAATGCCACCACTTGAGGGGGGGGGGAGGAGGTCAACTGCTCGGCTAACACACACACACTCCAGCAGCCATCCCTCGGCCAGGTAGCAGCTTTGATTAAAAAAAACCCAACAATGTAGGTTCGCTGCAGCGGGCAGGCACGGGATGGTTGTAGGAGCCCCCCCCCCCGGATATTTGGAGCCCCCGCCACGGACCTTGGAGGCCATGGACCAGGTCCCCAAGATCCGGGGGTTAGAGCGTCTCTGCCTGCCTTACCTACAGGGGCAGCGTAACTGAGAGCCCAAGTTGACAATCCCACCATAGAGTTATGTAGGCTCAAAGAAAGCAACACATTATTATAGACTTAGCAATTTTGCATGCTATAATTAAGCATTGGAAAATCAATGTCAGCAGATAAGAGTCAGATCGATTTCCCTGCCATTAACTGCCTGTTACAATAATAGCTCTCCCCTGATTTACTAGACAACGCAGGAACCTACTGGATTGGCGGGGGGGATAAAAAACCATGCACGGAAGCATATTGCGGCAAATGCATTTATTCGTATGGGTCTTTCCATCCATACCAAGGATAAAAAGATAACAAGCATGTGGACACCATCCAGTAAGAACTACTAATGTGCAAATCCTTCTGAAATGAATTGGAAACTGCTTGCAGCAGAATTATTATTATTATTATTATTATTATTATTAATCATCCACCATCATCATTCTATTATCATTATCATTCTGTTATCATTTCATTTCATTTGTACACCCCACCAAACTTCCATCTCTGGGAAGTTTACAGCAACATAAAACTAATTAAGGCAGAAATTAAACAATTTAAAACCACAAGTCTAGTTTAAAAGCTTGAGTGAATAAATGTATCTTTAGAGACTTTCTAAAGGTTGTAAGAGATGGGGAGGCTCTTATTTCAGCAGGGAGCACATTCCAGAGTCTTGGGGTGGGAACAGATACGGCCTGACCCTGTGTAGCCGCCAGAGGAGCTGGTGGCAACTGCAGACAAACCTCTCTGGATTATCTCAATGGGTGATGGGACTCATGGAGAAAAATATGTTCACTTAAATGTCCAGGGCCTCAGCTGTTTAGGGCTTTATAGGTTATAACCAGCACCTTGTATTTTGCCCAGAAACGTATCGGCAGCCAGTGTAGTTCTTTCAACACAGAAGTAATATGGTCTCTCCTAGATGATCCAGAGACTAACCTGGCTGCCACATTCTGAACCAACTGCAGTTTCTGGACTATGTACAAAGGCAGCCCCATATAGATCACATTGCAGTTGTCACATCTGGAGGTTACCAACATATTTACCACTGTTCTGAGGTCATATATCTCAAAAAACAGATGCAGCCAAACCTGATAGAAAACACCTCTGACCACTTCCTCAACCTGAGACACCAGGGAGAAGTTTGGACCCAGAAACACTCCCAAACTGAGTACCTGTTCCTTCTGGGGAAGTGTGACCCCATCCAGAAACCAATCAGCAGATCAAAATCATCTCCTGGGTTCTGACCCCACACAGTCAGTACCTCCGTCATACTTGGATTCTGTCTCAGTTTGTTATCCCTCATCCATCCAGGCTGTGATGAAGAAATAAATTTGGATGTCATCAGCATTCTGATAACACCCTACACCAAATCTCCTGATGATCTGTCCCGGCGATTTCATGCAGATGTTAAAAAGCATTGGAGACAGTATGGAGCCCTGGGGGACACCATACAAAAGTTCACGCTTTGAAGAGCAACAGTCTTCAAGTGACACCATCTGGAATCTGTCCGAGAGGTAGAAGCGGAACCACTGCAAAGCAGTGCCCCCCCCGCCCCCACGCCTCTCAGATGTGCCAGAAGAATACTGTGGTTGATAGTCTCAAAAGCCGCCAAGAGATCCAAAAGGACCAACAGAGAGACACTCCCTCTGTCAATTCGCCATTGGAGATCATCCATCAGGCCAACCGAGGCAATCTCCACTCCATAGCCCACCTAAAAACCAGTTTGGGTCTAGATAATGTTTCCACCAAGACTGCCTGGAGCTGGGAGGCCACCACCTTCTCATTTACCTTGCCCAGTCATGGGAGGTTGCAGAAAGGCCCATTTTCATTTAAAATATTTATATTCCACCTTTCCAGGGCAATACTGCTCAAAGTAACCCCTGCTAACTTGGCAAAGAGGCACCTTTTAATGTGGTGATTCTCTTTAATTTATCAGGGGGAGAGTAACTGGCCCTATCCACCCCCAGCACAGTACTTCCAGTGACTGTTGCTGGTGTCTATCTTCTGTTTCTTTTTAGTTTGTGAGCCCTTTGGGGACAGGGATCCATCTTATTTATTTATTATTTCTCTGTGTAAACCACCCTGAGCCGTTTTTGGAAGGGCGGTCTAGAAATGAAACAAACAAACAAAACAAAACAAAACAAAATTAATAATGTGGCTCCAAAAATAGTAAAGCAATCCACATGATAAAACAATATAGCCTTAATAAAAGTAAATAACTAAAATGTTCTAGCACTCTGCCTATTCAAAACAGCCAGATCCACATTGTTTCCGGTGCTCAGTGCTGCAAAAGGGAATTCCTCCAGGTTAGGAATGTTTCAAATGGACCTGCGCAGCCCTTGGGGCATATTTCTGAAGTCAAAAAGTGTTTTTGGAAGAAGGGAGCAGTAAAAAATGCCACTCTCCCCCATCTGGCCAAGCTCCATTGCAGAGTTATCCATGGGTGCAGCTTCTGTTACAGTCTTCTAATACCGCTCAAAATGTCAGCCACTAAAATCAGTGCAGGTATTTATACAGCATAATTGAACCAATCACTTCCAGTCATGGGTTTGGAAAACAGGCCTTATGAGGAAAGGCTGATGGAACAGGGCATGTTTAACCTAGAGAAGAGAAGACTGAAAGGGTACGTGACTGCACTCCTCAATACCTGAAGAGTGTTACGTAGAAGAGGGAAAAGACGAAATCAAACAGGCTTAAATTATAGGAGGGTAGATTTTAGATAAACATTAGGAGTTGCATGGGGCTTGGGGTGGCAGAGAACAGGTAAGCACCTTTCCCTTAAAGTTTCCTTAAAGTGACTGACCAGGAGAGGAATCTTGGGGTTCTGGTGGACAGCTCATTGAAAGTGTCGACTCAGTCTGCGGCAGCTGAGAAAAAGGCCAATTCCATGCTAGGGATCATTAGGGAGGGGATTGAAAATAAAATGACTATTATTATAAGGCCCCTATACAAAACTATGGTGCGGCCACACCTGGAGTACTGCGTACAATTCTGGTCACCACATCTAAAGAAGGACATTGTAGAACTGGAAAAGGTGCAGAGGAGGGCAACCAAGAGGATCAGGGGCCTAGAGCACCTTTCTTATGAGGCAAGGCTACAACACCTGGGGCTTTTTAGTTTAGAAAAAAGACGACTGCGGGGGTACATGATAGAGGTCTATAAAATCATGCATGGTGTGGAGAAAGTGGAGAGAGAGACATTCTTCTCCCTCTCACATAACACTAGAGCCAGGGGTCATCCCATGAAACTGATTGCCAGGAAATTTAGGACCAAGAAAAGGAAGTACTTTTTCACACAACGCATAATCAACCTATGGAATTCTCTGCCACAAGATGTGGTGACAGGCAAAAACCTGGATGGCTTTAAAAGGGCGTAGAGAAATTCATGGAGGATTTCTGCGTTTCTGCTTGGGCTCTCTGTGTCCCTCCAAATTGCAACTGCTCCCAGAGGGAGCAGTGGCAAAGGAGGGAGAGAGAGCCCAGGCAGAAAAGCAGAAAAAACCCTGATTTAGAACACTCCTCCCAGAACTTGAAGGAGACAAGGGGGCTAATCTCACAATCGGCAAAAATTGGGCTAGGAGAGCCTAGCCCGATTTTTGCCGATCATGAGAACCACCGGGCTTGGCTGTGAGCCCAGTGGTTCTCGATCGGGTAAACCGCTCAAGTACTCCTCCCCTTAGCCCGGATTTGCGGAGCGAGCGCTCCGCAAACCCGGGCTATCTGATCGTGAGTAGCCGTGATGTGGCTCTACTCCGTGGCTACTCACAAGCAGACCCCCCAGGAGAGGAGGTGAAAAGATCCCTCCTGGCTACGGGGATCTCCCCAGTATGCCCTGCGTGCTTGCACAGGGCATACTGGGGCTTCCGGGGGCCGCATGGCCCCCGAGCTCCCCAGCCCCCGTTGGCTCTGTCACGGAGCCGGCAGTTGTGTGGGCGGCTGACCTGGCCGCCCAGGGCTCCCTCCCCGCTTGTGTGTGGGGAGAGCAGGTGCCAAACTGGGTCTCACTGATAGTGAGACCCGGTCCAAGGAGTAGTGGGATCAATCATTGAAAAGACGCTCAAGTCCAGAGAGCAGCAAGCAACAGCCTTCCCTCAGTTGCTCTCGATTGCTGGAGTAGAATCCACCGCTTTGGAGCCGCTCTTGCCTCTTCCCCTCCTCCTGTGGTTGCTGCATTGCATTCCCTTCCTCTTCCCCTCTTGCCCTGTTTCTCTCCTTCCTTTCCGATCTGTGTGTGTGTGTTCTAAATTGCAACTGAGCAGTTGCAAAGGAGAGACAGAGAGCCCAAGCAGAAATGCAGGGGGGAAAACGAATTTAGAACACTCCTCCCAGGGGTCCGATCCACCACTTTGGAGCAGTTCTTCCCCTCCTCCTATTGTTGCTGTGTCCCCCCTTCCCTCCTTTCCCTGTTTCTCTCCCTCGTTTCTCTCTCCGCGTGTGTGTTCTAAATCGAGATTTTCCCTGCACTTCTGCTTGGGCTGTGTCCCTCCTTTGCAACTGCTCCCTTAGGGAGCAGTAGCAAAGGAGGGACAGACGGGGAAGGAAAAACTAGACACTTCTCGCTGTCGATGTTTCCTTCTGCTTATTGCTGTTGGCAACTGGCTGGATCAAGATGGCTTTCTTCCTGGAGAGAGGGAGACATTTCTACAACAAACCCAACCCCAGATAATCGGATGGGCACCATTTCGGACGTCACCATTAACTTGAAGCCATTCAAGCCGGTGTGTTTCATTCACAGGTTGAACTTGTGTCACAGCCCCAGCATTTCTGTGGCTCCTTCTTGATTTTCACTCACATTGCCACAAGCTGAGCCAAATATATAAGAGCTGGCCCTGGCCTCTGCTTGCTGCCTGCTGCTATAGATTAAATGTTTGCTTACAGTGCCGGTCTGCAGAGAGAGTTCCCTCTCTCTTTGGTGCTGCCTGTGTTTCCGTGCTGCCAGTGTGCATGGGGCTTCACTGAGTAAAGTACAGTTGCACCATCAAGTCATGTAAAATATTTTGCAAACTACCTGAAGACATTTTTATTAGGGGTATTAAAATGCAATTTAAAAAAATCACATCTGTCCCAAGGAGCTTACAATCTACATTTAGTAAGGAGGAGGAGTTAGAGACAAGATTACTACAGGATGAATGTGAGCTCACGAATTATATGTGGTTGGGATGGTGAATTTGTTGGAGATGAACTTCCAGTGCATCGACCTTTTGCACCAACTGTCCTAATGAGCACTAGGGGCATTGGGAGTAGAGACAGTGAGTCAGGGTCTCCCTATCTGTCCCTACTCTATGACCCCTGAACTGACTCTGCAGCACTTCCTGGGCTGAGTCACAATCCTTCCTTTCCTCCTAGAGAGCAGATGGAAACATATCTCTCTCTCTCTCTCTCTCTCTCTCTCCTTACCTAGCCACTATGTAGTCTTTAGATTAGATATAGGTCTTTCCTGTCTAAGTGTATTTAACCAATAAATGTTTAGTGTTTAGTCACACAAGGATCTCCATGTGTTTTCTCTAAATAGCTGCAATATCCAAACCATCCTCTGCTACCTACTCTGGAACTGGAGTGTGTGCTCATTCCTTAGTGCTCTGCTGTTTTACCTATTGTGGGTAAAAAATCAGCAACCTCTAACAGTTTTTCCATTGGGAGATGAGGACCAAGAGTCTCAGGGGCTTCATGGAAGAAGTGGACTTTTGAGCTTGAGTTTGAAGGCTGAGAAGGCTGACATCAAGAGCAACTTGTAGGCATAAGCGGGCAGCAAGAAAGAACGGACAGAAGTGTTTAAGAGAGTTGGAGGAGACTGCTTACACTTCTCTTTCTCTGTGGGTTGGGGGCAATACTGGAGATGGGGCCAGTGTTATATCAGCGCTTATCAAGATATGTGCTTGTAAATATGAAAACGGATCCTTAGTTTCTGTTCCTGACAATCTCTTGCAAAGTTTATCAATCTTGTGCCTGTTTGACCCAAAATACAGCAGTGACAATTCAGGCATTAGCAGATTTGCCTTGCTTTGGTTATAATTCGAAGCATTCGTTACTTTCAACCCAGCATCTTGCAAAGCCCAATTCTGTGCATGTTTACTCCATAAATATGGAATGTACTCACTACCTCCTTTCTCCTTGTAACTGTAGTTGGGATATGTGCAATTATTACAGTTCTTGCTTGATACTGTTGTATTCGTGGGTTCTGCTGTTGTTTACTCCTTGCAACTGTAGTTGGGATAGTTGACAGAGGCATCGGGCCAGGAGAAGGAGGGGGAGGCAGCGAGGGGCCCATTTTAAAATCTTGTCTCCGGGCCCACTCCAACCTTGGTACAGCCCTGGTCAGGGATGATGGAAGCTGTAATCCAACAGCAGCTGGAGGGCCAAAGCTGTGCAGCCCTGGGTTGGCCAAGTTTCATGTGATGTCCCTGAACATTGGGAATATTCACTACACACACACACACACCATCCTTGCATGAACATCTACTTTCTATCTAGATTAAAATAAACTGAGATTGGTTGCAGGGGCATAACCTGCAGGGGCATAGTAGGGCAAGGGGAGACAGTTGTCTGGGGGCCCACTGCCTGGGGGGGGGGCCCAGAGGGAAGTCACATGACTGACCCCCCTGCCGCGCACCCGCCCAGACGTGCATCGTCCACAATTAAAAATAATTTAGGATGATGTTCTATTGTGGCACATAGGTTATGTTTATATATATAGGCTGAATAGAGGTTTAAAAAAGCATAGTAAAAGTTACTTTTACTATGCTTTTTGTTACCACTCTTCAGCCTCATTTTAAGATTTCTTTACTTCATGAGCCAAGCTTCAATGAGTGGGGCGGGGGGGGAGCATTTTAAAATATTGTCTCTGGGCCCACACCAACACACACACACACACACACACACACACACCATCCCTGCATGAACATCTACTTTCATAGATAAAAATAAGCTGAGATTGGTTGTGTCATCCAAAGTCGCCAATTTCAGCGGATTCTAACCTACTTCCTTCAAATAACTCAAGATCTGCAACTCACTTCAAACCCTGAGTACAGATGAGCATGAATCGTCCCTTTTGCTAAGCAGGGTCTCCCTTGGTTTGTATTTGGATGGGTGACTAAATTGGAGCGTTGTGAGATATTCCGCTTTTGTGGATGGGGCCGTACGAAGCTCAGTGGCAGATCTGCTTCACATGCAGAAGCTTCCAGGTTCCCTCCCTGGCAACATTTCCAGGAAGGACTGGGAGAAACTCCTGCCTGAGACCTTGGAGAGCCACTGCCGGTCAGTGTAGACAGTACTGAGCTAGGTGGACCAAAGGTCTGACTCAGTATAAGGCCGCTTCCTATGTTCCTAAGGTTGACGGCTTCCCACCTCAATCAAAATGGACTGAGACAAACCTTGAAAAACAAACAAATCACATGTTTATTGAACGGCTGAGTGTTGAAAAAACATTTGTTTAAAAGAAAAAAGGTTGTCTCGGCCCATATAATGGATGACATTAGACAAACTGTTTTAAATTGTTTTAAATTGCTGCCCTGATTTTCCAGGGGTTTTTAGCTGTTTGAATTGTTTAATTGGTTTTATTCTGTTTTTCTAGTTTTGATTTAAACTGTTAACTTGTTTTAATTGTTTTCACCGTGTTGTAAACTGCCCTGAGCCATCTTGGAAGGGTGGTATATAAATAAAATAAAATAAAATAAAATAAAATAAAATAAAATAACAACATATAATGACTCCACTCCACATGGCAGAATTTAAATGTTTGAGCAATGGTGATGAAGAAGTTCTCTCCACTTGTTCTTGTGCATGTGTGTGGCGGGGGAGAAACCCTCTAATCGGAATATTCATTTAGAGCTCTGTCTTTTGGTCCCTGGATGGCAATGAAAAATAATTATATTTGCCGGTGGGTCTTAATTTCTGATGAATGAAGTTGCTCTCTGCTGCTGCTTATTGGTTTGTTTCAGTTATTGTTCTTATAGGATGCCATTGTCAATTGTTAATTCCTGCAACCCACCTGGAAGATCTGCTATGGTGAAAAGGTGAGCAAAAATATACAAAAGATATCGAGTTCAGTGGCGGCTGGTGATGGGTGGGTGTGAGGTGATGGGGGGAGCTATGAGGCCTGTGGGACAAAACTTTAAATAAAAGCAAACTGACCCACCTCGAGCACCCAGCATCCTATGGGCACCAACAGCACCCAGTTCACCATATGGGAATCCTGCTCCACTGGCCTCTGTGCATGTGCAGAAGCCATGTGAGGGCTCAGCATGGCAAAACCTGCACCTGTGACTGTGTGGAAGCCAGTGGAGCACTGGGTGTGGGTCAACTTCTCCGTGGGATGCTGGATCGGGCGCCACTATTCCCATAGGATGTAGCGGCGGGTAAGTTTGTTTTCATTTAAAGTTATATTCTGCTACCCTCATCTCCTCCCCGCAGCGGGCCTCACTGGCCACCACTGAACTGGTAAAATAAAATAAAAAAGAAACCAGATTAAAGCTCCACCTTTACAGGGTACATCAGCTGACTAATTAAAAGGCAATCTGAGCAATTAAAGGTTGGCGTCCTTTGCAGTGTTGGTTGACGGCATACAACACAATGCACCACTTTAGCATCCATAGCTGGCAGCATATCCAAAGCAATAAACAGAGCAGCCTCTGCAAGAAGGAAGCTACCATTAACACCGCTGGGAACCTTTGCTGAATCAAACTTACTTGTGAGTAAATATGGTAGAAATGGCTTGGCAATGAAGCTGGGCACTGATGGATAAAATGATGTTATGCTAAGTGTGGCGATCAAACAACATTTTAATTTGCTTGTGGTTGATGGTGAAAAGCATGCTCAGGGCTAAAGGGCCGTTTTATTTATGTTTATTTTTCTGTGTAAACCGCTTTGAAAACTTCAGTTGAAAAACACGGTATATAAATATGCGTAATAGTAGTGGTGGTGGTGGTGGTGGTAGGAATGTGGAAGCAAAAAGTGACACCTAAGCTCCACTAATGTCCACTTAGAGCCAGCATGGTGTAGTGGTTAGAGTGCTGGGCTAGGACCAGGGAGACCCGAGTTCAAATCCCCATTCAGCCATGTAACTAGCTGGGTGACTCTGGGCCAGTCACTTCTCTCTCAGCCTAACCTACTTCACAGGGTTGTTGTGAAAGAGAAACTCAACTATGTAGTACACCGCTATGGGCTCCTTGGAGGAAGAGCGGAATATAAATGTAGAAATAATAAATAAATAAATAAATAAATAAATAATGTCAGAATGGACACTGAAAGAGAAGACTTTTTATTCTTTGGATATGCTGCCAGCTATGAAGGCTAAACTGTTGCGTTGTGTTGTATAGAGATGCTGTCAACCAACATTGCCACGGGCTCTGACAAATGCCTGGATAAAAAGGGCAGTCTTCCATTTCCTCCAACAGTCCAGCAGTGAGGGAACCATGTGGATGTCAACTGTGAGTGAGACCAAGGCTAGTTAGCTGTTACTCCGGGAAGGGATCTTACTGACTTCCTAGGAGGGGATATGTATATGAGGGCAGGCAAAGGATCCTGGGGTTTGCTTCACTGTGGCAAGGCATGCTCTTGGATTCACAGACCCAGGCCAAGCAGTCTAGGATGCCTCAACACATTCTTGCCCTCATACTGGCTTGCCCGCTGGGGATTAGCCCTTTCATGAGCAGGCCATTCCATCGGAGAAAAACAGAGGCACCATGTGCTTCAGCTCTCCACTGGACTGCACTCTCATGAGGTAGGCCTTCCAACTATGGGGGTCCCCGCTGACGTGGAGCTCCTGGTATCTCTGGTGATTCATAGAACTCATCCTCCGCCCCTTCCCCTCTCCTCTCCACCCTTCCAGACTTCCAAGGAGTCCGGTCTACTTCATGTGTCCGAGCAGTTTCAGGTGGGCAGAGTTAGGAAAGACTCTACTAAGCAGGTCGGGCTGCGGCTGGCGTGGCAGCTTATGTGAATTGGGCCCTGCAGGGCATCCCAGGGCAGGACACCTGTGGATTAAAGTGATCCTTGGCTAGCCAGATGACCATGCAGAGCAAAAAAAAAAAAAAAGCATGGATATGTATTATGGGGAGACCAGGCTGTCGGAGGGAAAGCTTGCGTTCCTGGTTCGCGGTAGTTGGATCTGGGAAGGTGTTGCTGGGGGACCCTTCCCTGGGGCTTGCATGGAACTAGCAAGCAGGATGGGCGGCAACGGCCCTCCAACATGCATGTGTTTCCATGGCCAGGCACTCTCAGAAGAGAGCAGTCATTGGGAGAAGGGCATAAGCATCAATTGCACATTCTGTGGTTGCACAGAAATTTCAAGCCTGATCCCTTTGCCTTGTTGGATGCCTCTACTCGTGAGGTATGGCTGAGACTGCATGCTTTCACTCCAGGGGAAGAGGGGGGGGGGCCCTTCCACTACAGACTGGTACAAAAAGTCTGAGATATCTTCAAACTGGGGGGCCTAGGCTGAACATCTAGATATATATGCATATACATATACATATATCTATATCTGGATGGATGGATGGATGGATACCCCTCTATACAGTTGGAGAGAGCAGTACTGTCCACGGGAACTTTAACGGGAGACTACGTGTGTGAGCACTGTAAGATATTCCCCTTAAGGGATGGAGCCGCTCCGGGAAGAGCATCTAGGTTCCAAGTTCTCTCCCTAGCAGCATCTCCAAGATAGGGCTGAGAAAGACTCCTGCCTGCAACCTTGGAGAAGCCGCTGCCAGTCTGTGAAGACAATACTGAGCTAGATGGACCAAGGGTCTGATTCAGTATATGGAAGCTTCCCATGTTTCTGTGTTCCTAAAAATACAGACAATGTTCAGGCATGCAAGGCAACCAATGTCCTGTTGCCCAACCAGACAAGACATGCAACACCTTTAAAAGGATACAGTACCTGGCTGAGGTGTTTGTTGAATGGAAGAGTTCCATTGTGCCACACTACACCAGGTGCTTTGTGAGTGGAAGAGCTCCTTGTATGTTTGCCCCTTCTCCTTCCCCAAATGGAAGCTGTTAAAACATTTTCTATTGCCATTCTAAGTAAAGATCCTGCATGCCGGGCAATGCATCAAGGTGTGCGTTGCAGGCTGCTCACGAAATCCAGTCCTCAATCCTCCTTGGTGCCTATTGCGCAAGAAACCACCCACCCTCTGAGCAAGACGGGCTTTACCTGTTAAACCCCTTTGAACCCTGGTCTTTCAAATTTCAGCACAGGGGAGGTGCCACGGAAAACCGGACTTGCTGGCCTCCCACCACCTCCTAGCACACAAGTCCCACTGCTGATGAATAGGTGCAATGGACAGAGACACCCGATTTGTGAGGCAACGTGTTGTCTCTTTAGCTGACCAGACCACGGGAAGGTTGCCACAGCCAGGGTTTCTGCAGGTGAATTCGTGATGTAGCATTGATGGGAACCCTGCTGTGCATGGGGCTGGCACATTGCTATTTCTGATAAGCACCATGGTATCACTCCCTCAGTGGCCTGGCATATTCATTCATTCATCCATTCGATTTCTATACCGCCCTTCCAAAAATGGCTCAGGGCAGTTTACACAGAGAAATAACAACAAAAAGATAAATGAAATGGATCCCTGTCCCCAAAGGGCTCACAACCCAAAAAGAAACATCAGATAGACACCAGCAACTGTCACCGGAGGTCCTGTGTTGGGGGTGGATAGGGCCAGTTACTCTCCCCCTGCTAAATTTTTGCTCTTCGCCAAATTAGCAGGGCAAATTTGTCCTTTGTGGGAAAATAACCTATTTGTTCAACTTATTGTGTCACCAGAGCTTCATGTGTTTGTGCACAAATCACTGCAGTCCTGAAGTGCTGGAAACCTCTCCTGCTGCCCCATCTTGTCATCCCATCCTTTTATTGTGGATGGACAAGGGGAGCCCATAAGCCGCAAGGGGAAGCAGGCTTTCTCCAACGTGGTTCTTCCCTTTTAAATGAATGAACTCTAGGGACATGGCATCCCTGCTGCCAAGCACTGGCAGGAGGAGTATGGAGAAGGCAGAGCACCAGCTCTGAGAGGTGGCCAGTGAGAAGCACAGCCAGCTTAGAACGGATCCATTTCTGGGCTGCTCTGGTTGCCCTCTCTATGGTTTCAGGAGGAACTAGAGCACAAAATCCAGGTTACAGTGGTGGCAGAATTTGGATGAAGCAATGGCCCTTTGGAACCTGAGGTTTCAGCAGCAGAACTCACTACAAATCAAAGGTTCAAATTCAGGTTTGGGAGCAAAAAGGGAGCCTCGGTTGGGCGATGAAACTGTAGTTTCATGCATTTGGACGACCACAAACTCAAACCTCTGGCAGGTTTACCTCCGGTTTCAAGTTATGTCCGAACGCGGCAGCAGAGTCAGCACCTTGGCCAGCACTAAGCAGGGAAACAGGAGCTAGGCACTATAACACAGAGGGAAGGTTGCTCCAGGTGTTATAGCTACTGTCCAGGAGAATGAATTGGCCCCACCTCTTCCCTAAAAGAAGGCTCTGTTTTTAAAAGTGGTGGTGTCTAATTTCTAAAGTGATGCTGGAGCCTTAGACTAGCAACTTCCTTGCGGAACTTCTCTGAGTTGGAGAATGAAGGCAGAGAAGTGTCCTTGGGTCATGGTGCTAGCCTGCGTTTACCTTGTTCTCCAGGTAGTGGGGCTCCCATTGGCAAGAGATCACCTGGGTTCTGGATCACAGGTTCTTCCCATCCTGTCTCATGTCCTGAAATTTCCACCTCATCCTCCAACTGGGGAGGGGGTCCAGGATCCAAGTTCATCACAAGGGGGCTGATGTTACAGGGGCAGTGGGAGCAGCATCACTGCCATGGCAATCTGCAGCCATTTCATCACCTGCTAAAAAACTGCTGAAAGAGGGTACATTTTGTCTCAGCTCTGTGTGCATGCATGTCCCTGCTAAATCACTTGTATCTCAAGCCAAACAATCAGATCTTCTTACTTGTCTCCCATCACAGAAAATTTTTAAAAAAATAAATCTGATTTTAATCCTCAATGCACTCTTATGACCTTCCTTATTTCCCTTACTTGAAATAATCCACTTCTCCACAAAAAACTAAGGAACTAGCTGGCTAACATTTCTTCCCAGAAGAAAAAATAGCACACTTGGGAGAGGTGGAGTGGTTTTTTTTTTCTTTCTTATTGTTTTTTTGGCAGTTGAGTTACTCTTTAACGGACTTGGAAGTGTTTCCATTTGAAGGATCAACCTTTTCCCCTCTGGCCCATATCTACAGAAAATTAGATTTTTCATTTGGCCACTGAAGGGCTCCCAGCATTCTCCATTAATGCAAAAGAAGCTATTGCAGATTAATGACAAGGAGTGTGTGTTGGGATGGGAAACCTAACAACTGGAAAGGAGCAGAGAGACACTTCTAAAAGTGTATATTCTGCAGCTCTCATAAAGGTACATCCAGATAAGTCCTTTTTTCCCCAGTTTGTCCTTCCACAGCAGGAGGAAACAATAACAATGGCTTTTCAGACACCTGCAGTGGTAGAAAAAGGATTCTGGGGTGAGTTTACTACAAGTGCTCAAGCCAGGTGCATAGCTAGAGGAAGGCGGGCTTCTGTTTGTCCCTCTTCCTGGTGGTTCCTTGCACACGCAAGCCACGCCTGCTGAATGTGATGTCCCACACAGGGGGCATGGTTAGTACCCAGAATGACCCACGCAACCCTCCAGAGCTCATTTCCCAGCTGCCTTCATTGCCGTCTGCATGTTTTCTTCATTCTGACTCTCCGAGCGAGGGAGAGAACGTAGAAAACACGCAGCCAGCAACACAGCCAGCTGAGAATGAGGCCGGCCAGAGCTTCTGGGCAGGGCTTTTAAAGTTCCTCTTCTTCTGTCTAGCAGGGGGAGAGCAACTGGCCCTATCCAGCCCCAGCACAGCATCCTCCTGGTGTCTACCTTATTCTTGGTGTCTTACATTACCTGTTGCAGGTGTCTACCTGCTGTTTCTTTTGAGATTGTGAGCCCTTTGGGGAAAGGGAATCGTCCTTCCTAGTTATTATTTATTATTTCTATGTAAACTGCTTCAAGGACTTTGGTGAAAAGTGGTATATAAATATTTGCTGTAGGAGCTCGTAGTAGGAGTGTGGGTCCCTCCAGCAGCTGGTGGTCACCATTTCCTCCCTGGAATGCCTCTTGGAATTATGATACGTTGCCCTTGTTCCTAGGAGCATTCTGGGGGGAAATGTGGCTACCAGTGGGACTGCTGCCTCAGAACTGGTGGTGTACATGATCAAAGGGGAGCCTGCAGAAAGGCAAGCCAAATGTACTAGCCTTCACCTCCCAGCCTATCCCCTCCAAAATGCTCAAGCCAAATGTTCTCGCCTGAGAACTTTCAGCTCCACTTCAACCATCTTTTTCCTAGCAAGATGGCCCGTGTCTTCAACAGGCAGAAATTCAGGGAGTAGAGCATCTTCCTATTGCATCTGTGTCCTAAGAAAAGACATAGGAACACAGAAAGCAACCTTATACTGTGTCAGACCATTGGTCCATCTAGCTCAGTCTACACACAGACTGGCAGAGACTTCTCCAAAGTTGCAGGCAGGAGTCTCTCTCAGCTGTATCTTGAAGATGCTGCCAGGGAGGGAACTTGGAACCTCCTGCATTCATTAGGTCCAGGAGAGCGCCTTCTTCTGCATGATCCTCACCGCACATTAAGGTCATCTGAGGAGGTCCGTCTCCAGCTACCACTGGTGCATCTGGGCCCTTTCCAGATTACACCATGTTCAGCACTAAAATGCTTTGGTTTGGCAGGATCGTTTTGAAAACATAATAGCTTGTGCAATTCTCCTACAACGGGAAAATATAGCTATTAATTTGTGACGCGCATGCAGCATTGTAGGACTAAAACAGAAGGATAAAATCCAAAAGAAGGCATCAGAAGTGGGAATGGCACCTTGCTGACAGCGCAGAGACCGCAATGCCAAAACACAGGCAGTATGAAAGCACACTTAGTGGACAGTAGTGACACTGTTGTAAGCGTGTAATCTGGAAAGTGCCCTGATGGCAACTCAGAGGCGGGCCTTCTCTGGAGACGCTCCTGGGCTGTAGAATGCACTCCCTGCAGAAATCTGTAATTTGATTTCTTTATTGACCTTCAGGAGAGCCTTCAAAACCTGTCTGTTTGGCCTGGCCTTCCAGGGTTTTTGAATTGCTGTAAATGGTTTTAATGTTGTAACCTGGTTTTTGAACTGTTTTGAATGTTTTAATTGTGATTGTTTTATGGGGATTTATAATTCTGTTTTTAACTGTTAATTGATTTTAATTGTTTTGTTTTAATGTAAACTGACCTGAGCCATTTTGGAAGGGCGGTATAGAAGAAGAGAGAGAGAGAGAGAGAGAGAGAGAGAGAGAGAGAGAGCAGGTGCTCTTCCCAGAGTGGCCCCATCCCCCAAGGGGAATATCTTACAGTGCTCACACATGTAGCCTCCCACTCAAATACAAACCAGGGCAGACCCTGCTTAGCAAAGGGGACAATTCATGCTTGCTAACACAAGACCAGCTCTCCTCCTCTTCTCCAGCCTGAGGAAAAGACTGGAACCCAAAAAGACATGCTCCAAAATGTGTGGCCAATGCTTCCTGAGGTCTCAGAACTGAAAGGAAGCTAAACAGAGATCAGGGTTGGGGGACTTCAGGGCCCTTACAAATGGAGAGGTGAGAAGCATGGAATCGGCTCAGCAGAAGAGCTAGCGCAGGAGGTCGGCAGCCCCTTGATGGGGCTTCCTCTCAAGTAATTATGCCCAGGACAGTCTGTGGCCTTGATATAAAAAGGAAAGAAACAAGCCCCCCAAAAATGGGGAATTTCCCTTTCCTTGGCCCGCAGTTATGGCAGCCATTGCTCACAGTCTTCTCCATGGTGGCTGAGTTTGTTTGTTTGTTTGTTTGACATATTTTATACTGCCCAAAACTTACGTCTCTGGGCGGTTTAGAACAAGATAAAAACATTAAAACTGGGTTCACTTCCTGATGTTCTCCGATTCAGGGATGTTGGGTGTTTTAGCCATTGTTGTATGTTTGAACATATTTCTAATTAAATGCCTTTGCAGCAAAGGCAGAACCTTCTCTCCCACCGCAAGCCTGCAAGAGTGTGAGGGAGCAGGGGCATGGGGACCGCTGAGCAAGGGAGGACGACTGTCCTGTGGCCACCAGGGTCTTGGGGGGGGCACCAAGGCACTCCCTTGCCCTCAGCCAGAGCTACCCAGTTGGCAAATGTAGTGCTTGCTGGCTGGGAGTATGAGGCCGTGCCCCTTTCCTACCGAGCTGGTGTTTCACTGAAACAGCGGCTGGGCTGGGGGGCGGGGGGAAAGCCCAGACAGCCAGCATTTCAATGAAACGCTGACTAGGGAGGGATGGGAGTGGGTCCAAACAGACCCCCTCCCAGGCAGTGGCCACGCCCGCTGCATCTCACGTCAGACACAGAGGGTGTGGCCAGTACCGGTGTGGGGGCTACTGAGCCCCCACAGAGTCAGTGGTTCGTTGGATCGCTGACTAGGAGCTCCTTTACCTGCCTCCCGAGGAGGCAGTCCCAGTCACGGGGGTGGGTGGGAGCCACCGCCGCCACCAGGACTACGTCCTCCAGCCGCCCAAGTGCTCCCTACGTCCCTGCTAGGGAGGAGGATCCCCACAGCCCAGGGTCCTCAAAACTGGGTGCCCAATGTCATTGGACTACAACTCTCATCATGCCCAGCCACAATGCCCAAAAGCTCTGGGAATAAGGCAGGGGTTCTCCAATGTGGGCCTCCCCTATGGACTACAACTCCCATCATCCCCAGCCACAATGGCCAACAGCTATGGGACAGTGACATCTGGGGACCCAAGTTGGAGCTCCTGCCTTATTCCCAGAGCTTTTGGCCATTGTGGCTGGGGATGGTAGGAGTTGTAGTCCATTGGGGGGCCGAAGCTGGAGAACCCCTGCCTTATTCCCAGAGCTTCTGGGCATTGTGTCTGGGGATGATGGCAGTTGTAGTCCAATGCCATTGGGGGACCCAGGTTTGAGGACCCCTGGGCTGAAGGGACCCTCCTTCATCTTCCTAGTGCCGCAGAAGGTTTGCAGTGGGACGTCTGTGTGTGTGTGTGATAGAGAGAGAGAGAGAGAGAGAGAGAGAGAGTGAGTTTTGTCTTTGCTGCAAAGCCATTGGATTAGGATTAGTTTCAAACATTCGGCAATAGCTAAAACGCCCAACATTCCAGAATCAGGGAAAATCAGGAACTCGGCCACCCATGGCAAAGACTGTGCCGTAACTGGGGGCCAGGGAAAGGGAAATTCCCCGTTTGTTTTTTGGTTGGGTTCTTTGCTTTTTAATTGAAGGCATAATTACTTGCAAGCAAGTCCCATTATGCGGCTGCCTGCCTGCTGTGCTAGCTCTTCCGCTGAGCCTCCCCCATGCGCCTCTCTCAGTTGGGAAGGGTAATGATCTAGTTACTCCAGGCTGTGTACCACCACCACTGCCAAGGAGCCCGTCAGGACTGGTGATATGAGTGGGGTGGGGGCAGAAGGTGTTGCTAATTAAATTTGCTCCTTGTGTTATCTGCAGAACCTCCTCGATTGAATTCAGGCACATATGTTTGCAACTTAATTGGTTTATTTACAGCAGGGATTCTCCAACTTGAGTCCCTAGATGTTGGACCCAATCTGGAGAACCCCTGATTTACAGGGTTTGATACAGCGATCTAATAGGGTTCCTGACACAGGCCTGCAGCAGGGCTTCTGTTAGTCTAAGGGATGGAAGGGGGTGGCTAAGACCCCTTAAGGGAATAAATAGTACAGTTAATGCAGTGTGATCAAATACATGTGCAGTCCTGAGAGCCAAGTTCCAGGAACAGAAAGCAGTGGGGATGATTATTTCAATGCTTCAAAGTGATCTCCTCCTGCCTTCCAGTTACTGCCCAGCAGAAATCTGAAGCTGCCTGCAGGACGTCTCTCTCTTCCATCACCACTTTAATAGAATGTGCTCCTGGTCTGACTTTCCCTCTCTCAGTAGGCATGGAGAATCAGAGAGCACTGGCAAAAGCACGAATTGTCCATTTAGCCCTGCACACAAGGTGGATCGGCATTTGTATTGAAAAGCACCCCTTTATCTTGCCAGTTTTCTTTGCTTCAGCTTTAGTTACAGATAGTCCCAAAGAATGGAACCAAGACTGATACCACTAAAAGATATCTATGGGTTCCAGAAGATTTGGGGGTTCTGGCAAGGGAGAAGACACAGCAGGAGCCAGGCTGACTTGCCAACATCTGCCATAGTTTCTGTCTGGTTTGGGGGACCTGCCCAGAAGGCTCCAGCTGCTGGTAGAACCTTTCGGACCTGGCCAGCACATTTTGTGGGCGCAGATTTCATCTGCAGCATTCTTCTTCTGAGATTAGCTCATTGCTAGACACAGAAAAAGAAAAACAAATCACACCTTTGATTCTGGAACTAATTCATTGCCGAGTTCCATACACATAAGTGAGGAAGTGAAGGGGCATTTGTCTTCTTCGCTCATAATCCTGGACCTCAGGGTCACACGACTAAGATGATTGGGGATCACTGCAGGACTGGAAGGGAGGACTTATGCACACAAGGCATAATTTAATGGATGGATTTTGCTGCCAAAGGATGGGCTAATGTCCTTTAGTTTATATGGCTTTTTAAAAGGATGAAGCAAATTAATAGAAGATATTTCTATTAAGAGCTATCAGCCAGAAGCACTAAATCCTCCCTGGAACCTCAGTCACCCAGAGGTCTCCAGCAATGACTGCACCCCTTTTCCGATTTCTACTTCTTAGATCTAGAAATTCCTCCCAACAGGTACATGATGTTTCTTCTCTCTCTCTCCCCCTCCCGCCGGATCCTCCTCAAAACTCACCTTTTTCATGAAGCCCCCTCTGACGAACAAGTTACCAACATTGAGGGAGGCTAAACTGTTGTGCATATGGGGCAGGGCCTTCTCTGTCGTTGCCCCCAGGCTCTGGAATGCTCTCCCAGAAAAGGTCTGCTGCTCTCTGATGTCTAAAAAACAGCCAAAGGCCTTTCCATTTGTTCAGGCTTTTAACCCTTAGGGACTGCCAGGTTTCTTAGCTCCTCTGCTATTCTATCTTTTTTTTATGGTAATTAGGTTTTTAAAAAATGTTTTATGGTTTTTAGTATTTTAGCTGATGTTAGTGTTTTTAATGTGATTTTTATGGAGTTTTATTGTATTTTAATTTTTGTAAACTGTCTTGGGATGTCTTATTAAAGGCAGTTTAGAAATTGATAACTAACTAACTAACTAACTAAATAAATAAATAAATAAATAAGAAAGACCTCTTGGTCTGCATCCCTAAAAATGCAAATAATTGTAAACATGTAATTTTACAATGTTCATATAATTCAACAAAATGCACATTTCACTCCCTAGTTGCCATTTTCTCCACCCCACTCTCTTTAGACTGGAAGCTCCTAAGGGCAGGGGCTTTTTTTTAATATATTCTGCATGCACAGTGTAGTGGTTAGAATGTTGGACTAGGACCAGGAAGACCTGAGTTTGAATTCAGCCATGCAATTCACTGGGTGACTCTGGGCCAGTCATGTATCTCTCAGCCTAACCTACCTCACAGGGTTGTTGTGAGGATAAACATAAGCATGTACACCGCTCTCAGCTCCTCATGTAGTGCACCACTCCGAAGTTTGTGGAATATAGGCCTGGAATATAGGCCTGTGTCTGATTTCATTTTTATATTAAGAGATGAAATCACACCTGAACTCTGGGTGAAATGCCTGCTCGGCCTCTGGGTGAGACATTCCAGCATTGCATTGTGAAACTGGATACTTAAGATAACACAAAGGCTGGGCTTGAGCTAATCAATATGCTAAAATGTAACTTATTATCAGATAATGTCTGTGGAAGAAATCTATGCTAATCATTGTCAATGATTGGCTCTGCCATGCCCCAAGGGGGATTACGCAGTTGCTGTCTATAGAAATTCCATCCTGGGAGAACACCTGTAGATTTAGTCTTTCCACTAACACTTGCTTCCCCCCCACCCTTCCTGAGTGCACAGATTTCAGAAGATGAGATTCAGAATTCTCTGAACTGGCCAATATCCTGAGTAATTAAAAGACATTGTCCTGAAAGTAACAGCTTTGTCACCCCTTCTGGGGAACCCAGGAAAAGATGAGATTTGTATAGATCAAAGAGAAAATCACTATAAGAATGAGGCTTTTGAGACAGAGAGTTAGCATTTCTGTGCCTACAACAAGATCTGCTCACACGCTTTCCCAGAGTTTGCCACCCAGCCGCGGGGCTAAGCAGGAACTCTGCCCGTGCTCAGAGGCTATGACTCTCACTGAGCAGTGAGAAGTCAAGGCTCCCCAGCCACGGAGCTCTCAGCTATGATCTGAAGCAATTGCACAACTCCTGTCTCCGCCAGTGCCTCACTGCTTCAGCTGAAGTGATTCGTCTCTCTCCAGCCTCTGATCCTGGTAATATGCTGCTTGGAATCCCCTCACCCCTTCCTCTTTCCCTGCTCCCTTCTCCTCCCCCCTTTCCCCCACTAATCACCCCAAAACCATGCCAGCCAGCCTCTCTCAAACCAACCCCCCCTCTTTTCTGCCTGTATCTGAAATGTAGTAGAATCTAGGAAGATTTAATTGCATGCACACATGTCAGTTAGGCACACTGGGTGGAATATATTGGTACTGGTTAGGACATTCTGTTTAATTACTGTTGCTAAAATTGATAGCGGGTTCTGCTTTTTGCCTTGCTAGATTAAGTCTTTTATACTCAATAAAGCCCATTGAACTCTTTCAGGAGTGGTTTGATCTCCTTTCTTCCTTCTTTGCAATCCAGATCACACATGGTCACTAATATAAAAGAACTTGAAGCCAGACCTAATTTTGTATGCTAGCTAATGAGCATATTTGGTATACCAATCAGGCCTGGTCTGTAACACTCAGAGGAACAGCGGGATATAAATGCAAAATAAATACATGTAATACAGATAATGATGACGCTGATGCTGATGGACGGAGGAAGTAGATTTATGAACACCAGATACTGGGGAGATCAACCAGGGAGGGCTGTGGCCTTCATAACCTGCTTGTGAGCATCCAGAAGATTCTGGCTGGCCTCTTTTGGAAACAGAATACTGGGCTAGAGGGACTTGGGTCTGATGCAGCAAGGCTGTTTGTATGCTCTTATGGATTAGAAGCCCCATTTCCCCAATGAGCATGCCTTGAGAGGGTAAGGAAAGACCTCTCTCTGTACTACCCTGAGAGGGAGAGTCCCTCTCAGAGCACAGCCACAGGCAGCCAGTGAGTGGGAGCCAGGACCAGAGAAGAAGCTGTCCGCCAAGAAGAGCCTTTTCGCTTCTTGAACAGGAAGCCTTGGGAGATCTTCCTGTTTGGGAGAGCCAATGGCCAGTCTGGGTGGATGGAGTCACTCCATCACCTGGGAACCCTTCACTGCCACAAGAAATGCTCCAACCAGTAGTCCTTGTGGCTCCCCATATAGGCAGCCATGAAGAAAGTTAATGCAGGGCTCCCAAACCTACCCCAGAAGCTCCTCATTGTCTAGTTATGGGATGTCAGTGCAAGCTTGCCCATGGGATGGGGCCATAACTCAGAGGTAGAGCATCCGCTTTGTGGGCAGAAGGTCCCAGGTTCAACCCCTAGAAGCATCTTACGAACATAGGCAGCTGCCATATACTGAGTCAGACCATTGTTGGGCCATCTAGCTCAGTATTGTCTACACAGACTGGCAGTGGCATCTCTAAGGTTGCAGGCAGGAATCTCTCTCCGCCCTGTCTTGGGGATGCTGCCTGGGAGGGAACTTGGAACCCAGATGCTCTTCCCAGAGCGGCTCCATCCCCTAAGGGGAATCTCTTCCAGTACTCACACTTCTAGTCTCCCATTCACATGCAACCAGGGCGGACCCTGCTTAGCTAAGGGGACAAGTCATGCTTGCTTCCACAAGACCAGCTCTCCACTCCTATTTTCAGGTAGGGCTGAGACAGGCCCCTGTTTGAAACCTTGGAGAGCCACTGCCAGTCAGTGTAGACAATACTGATTTGGATGGACAATGTTCAGACTCAGTACAAGGCAGCTTCCTGTGTTCCAGTAGGATGATTAAACATTGCTAATGCGTAAGTAATCTGGGTTAAGTTACTTTGAGCACACACCCAAAGACCAAATGGCTCCATCCCCCCTAAGACAAGCAGAAAAATCAATAGGATACTCTTGTTGATGCCTTAATTTTTTTTTAACCGCGTATCATGTTACATAAAGCAGATACATTTTCACACAGTTCAGAGATATTTTCACACATTCTGAAAAACCCCAAAGCCATTTAGAACTTGACGAATGAATCAAAAAAGGACAGCGGAGGAACCCTTAGAGCAAACTTTTCTTTTCTCTCCTTTCAGCATATTTAATCAGTTTAGCAACTGAACAGAAGTGTCATCCTTTTAGGGGGATTTTTTTCCCCCCAAACACCTTTGGTGGGTCTAACACACCATTTCCTTAAGTGTTGCTGACAGCTTCTTGATAGTGCTGTAAATGTCTGGGCAAATGGGAATCAGTGGTTACGCAAGAATGCAAGCAACAGCATCAGGGTAATAATCGGGCTAATAACCATGTGGAAGTTCAGTGTAAAAAGTGCCCTGGAGCCAAGTAGGAAGCTAGGCAGTGGGATGGTGCTGGTGTCGCAGGATGAGGAAAGGGCCACTGGTGACACCACATCTGTGCCATTCATTTTATTCTATTTCTGTCTTACCTTTTAAACACCATGGAACATGGTGGTATGCATCAGATTTGCTGGTGGTTTCTTATAAGAACATAAGAACAGCCCTGCTGGATCAGGCCCAAGGCCCATCTAGTTCAGCTTCCTGTTTCCCACCAGATGGCCTCTGGGATGCCCACAGGTAAGAGGTGAGGGCATGCCCTCTCTCCTGCTGTTGCCCCCCTGCAACTGGTATTCGGAGGCATCTTGCCTCTGAGGCTGGAGGGGGCCTACAGCCTCATAAGGAAGGTGCTCCAGACCCCTGAGCATCTTGGATGCCCTCTTCTGCACCTTTTCCAGTTTTACAATGTGGCTTTTGAGATACGGTGAACAGAACTGTACGCAGTACTCCAAACTGGATGCATGGACCCTGTAAACGTTTTCAAGGCCTTTGGTTGGCTGCAGGAAGGGTGCCTGTTTCTGCCAACAGGTTTTTGCAATCTCCATGAACTCAGTGTTCATGGGGAGGGAAGTAGAGGAGCGTATATCAGCGACAATAAGGCCAAGGAGTAGGTGGAGCTCCACTTTATTTAAGGGATCAACAAAAATGGACTCCAAGGGAGGTCACCATCCTGGAGATGTAGTCCGCATATAGTTTATATTCCTCTGAAGGGGAGCTTGGTTTGGGGCCTACAAGGAGGCCAGTTAGTGACGATTCTAGGGATGCAAGTTTTGAAGGGGTGGACTGGGCTTCCTCCTCCTCATACTCAGAGTCCTGCTCACTGGTTTTACCATCACTCTGGTCAGGTTGAGTGTGGTCTGCTGGCATTGCAAGGGGGTTGTCCAGCTGTGGCTGCCACGGTTCCAGTATCTTTGGACAGACAGCTGGGACTGTGGGCCTGGTGCCTTTTGGACTGATGGGTGGTGTACGGGAGATCGCTGAGATGGTGATGTAGGGTCTGGTTGCATGGCCGACAGTTGCTGCTGTGGGGGCAGGACATCTCTTGGAAGGTCCTTTGATGCAAGCCTGGAGGCTTGAGATGTCCATGTTGGGTGCCTGAGTGGTGAGCAGGATCGCGATGGCCAGATGTTCTGGTCACCCCACTAGTCCAGCTGGGGTTGCTGGGGTTGGGTGCTGGGCTGGGAGGCCTATGCCAGCCAGGCCGTGTCCACTAAGTCATCAGGTTAGTAGGCCAGTCGGTATGAGCTGATGTCTTGGTAGGTCCTATAGTCCAAGCGTGTGTCGCAATTATCATAGTACTTGTCTCTATAGTAGTCATGTGTGGGGTCTTGATGATAGCTGCTCCCAACATCAGTATCAGGGTGATACATCATGGAATGGGATCGACCAAAAGTCTTCAGCCTTGGATTCAGATATAGCTCTTTGAGTGAGGAGTGGTGGTCATCTAGGTCCAAGTGGACCTCGTCTTGGTTGTGATCTTCTAGAGGAAGTGCCTCTGGTTCGGAGCCACTGTCTGGTTCGGAGCCTGCCTCTTCTGTGTCCGAAAGAGGGTAGTATGGCTCCCCAGGTTCAGTGTGGACCCATTCGGGATCAAAGGCAGATTGTCAGCATGCTTCTGCATCGGAGTGGTCCGGGTCACGACCCTGGTGAGTTGGGTGGCAAGGATTAGTGCTCTGGAGGCAGAGGGTCTCACTGAGGCAAGTCCTAGGTTTTGTTAAGAGCTTTGTGAAGAGCCCGCATGGCCAGAGGTACTTGTGATGGCTTTTTCGTCTTCTTTTGTTGAGGTGGAGTCATGTGATCCCCCATGGGCAGCTTCCTCTTTTTGCAAGTTTCAATAGGATCTTGCCCATTGTGTGTATGGGGTTGGGTGAGGTTTCTGAACCCGAGGGGCGTGGCCACTTCCTTTTCTTTTTCTTTTAAGTTGCGCCCGAAGTGGTCAGGGCCGAGGCATCTGGGGCCCTTTTCTCTTTTTTTGACCTGAGGCCGGAGGCAATGGTACCAAGGCGCTCAGTGTCGAGACAGAGGTTAGTAGAGCCATAGGCTCAAGAAAGGGGTGCTGGGATGGGCCTGGTATCTGGGTGTCCACAGCAACAGCGGTTATGGTAACCGGCAAAATGGTCTGCATAGTGGGTGAACCTGAGGCTGTGATTTGAGGGTGCCCCTGAGTTTCCTCTGCCACACACTGCATTGTGACGGGAGCAGCCGCCACTCGTGAAGATCGTAATGCCTGTCCCCACAGCCAAGAGTGCAGCCCAGAGGCCCTGTTTCTATAGGCCTGTTTGGTACATGTTGAGCAGTGCGGGCAGGTGTCGACTACGGGGGCCTCACTGAGGCAAAACAGGCAGCGGCTGTGTCTGTCCCAGGAAGGAAACCTGGCTGCGCAGTGTGAGCACTTCCCAAATGCAACTTTGATAGCCATACGCCAAGAGTGGCAATTCCCCGAAGGGTCTGATGGTCCAGGTTGGGGGAGAGAAAAATGCAAAATGTGAAAGGGGGCAGCGGGTAGTACTGACTTAAAAAAAATAGCAAAGAGAGATTGGAAAGAGAGAGAGGAAATAATAAAAGAGCCTTTTTCTTTTTGAAGCTCAGAGCATTTCATGACAATGTCGATCTGTCAGTGGATGAAAAAAGACTGGAGGAGGGAAAGCCAGCGCATGTGCACATCATGAGGAGGGGCAGAGCTATTGCCAAACACACCCTGAGTGAGAGATAGACACTTGGAGAGTCTCTGATGTGGCCTCTGCGTAGGCGCAAAGCCCGTTCGTGTAAAGCACAGAGACCACGTTGAAGCACAACGTATTTTTGCAACATGAAATCAAAAAGCCGCAGGCATAAATGGAAGTAAGGCGAGGGGAAGGAAACCCAGACTCATTTTTGCCGGCCTAGAACTGGAGAAAACTTCCAGGACGCAACAGCGTTGCTCAAGGCCACCAGCACTACAGTTCACAGATCAGAATCTGGCCCTCTCTTACTTGGAGATGGCAGAGGGCACAACAAGAAGCAGGAGCGTAGGAGTTGGAAGGAAACAAATCGATTCAGTACAAAGAGGCGTAAGGAGGCAGCTCTGGAATGAAGCACCAAAGCTCCAGCAGCCATTCTGCAAAATTGCAACTGTTCTAATTGCAGAGGGACCAGGCTGAATTTCAAAAGACACACACGTAAAATATACAGCTTGCTTTGCGGGATGGATTAAAATCATAGAGCACATGAGGGCAAAACGTCCTTACAGTTTTAAGGCCACAGCGTCCTTGTGGAAGGACAAATGGGGAGCCTGCTAGCATGAGAACGTTCTGTTAAGAAAGCAAGTGAAGTAACTAGCCCTCAGCCTTATGGAGGAGAGTATGAACAGGAGTGCTCTATACCAGGGATGCACAAAGTTGCGTCCCCAGAAGTTATTGGAATTCAGCTCCCATAATCCCCAACCAAAGGCCACTAGGGTTGGGGATTATGGGAGTTGAAGTCCAGGAACATCTGGGGACCCAACGTTGAGAATTCCTGCTCTGTACAACTCATGCCTCTCTTTTAAAGGTTGCAAGGAAGCCTAATCACTGCTCTGTCCTCTTTTGATGCAGGGTGGATGAGCATGTCCCCAGCTTTGGGTCCCCATGGATGATACCTCCCATCATCATCCCCAGCCACAATGGAAAAGCTGGGCTAGGACCATAGCTGAGTAATAGAGCATCTGCTCAGAAAGCACAAGGCCCCAGGTTCAATCCCCAGCATCTCCAAATCGGTCGGGCTGAGAAACGTTTCTGTCTGAACCCTGGAGAGCCACTGCCAGTCAGAGCAGGCAGTACTGAGTGGGACGGAGCAATGGTCTGACTCAGTAGACGGCAGCCTCCTATGTTCTTCCTATGAGATGTGGCCCAACAATATCTGCGGACGCAAGGTTGGGAACACCTGACCGTGTATATGTGTGTGTGTGTGAGAGAGAGAAAGAAATAGTCAAGCACCTCAAGCGCCTCTACAAATGAGAAAAAAGTCTGCAGTTCTGATGCGGAGGCAGAAGGCTGCTGGCAATGAAACTGCCTACCTGAAGGCTACTTGTCAATCAAACTGCAGCACTGGCTAATGTCTGCAAGCCCTTTACAAATCAATACTCCCCAGCACCCCCCCCCCCACATACTTTTTTCTGGAATAAACAAACCATCACAGAAATTGGCAACAAACTAGAAGTATTTGTTGCTATTTAAATATGGGGAGTTTTATACTAGCTGAATCAGAAACCAAACTTTCATTTGGGCTGTGTGTGTTTCTGCTACTGTAAATGAAAAACTGCCACAAGCAGCGATCTCTCACTCTGTTTGTGACAAAGCAGCTGGGCAAAACCTAGACAATTATCTGCGAGAAGGTAGTGAAAAGAGTGTCCTAAATTCCGTGCCATGTCTCCCCAAATGCTATATTCAGTATTCCATGTAATCAGAAGGATGCACAAAAACTAAGTTTTATGCATAGTCTTTCATCACAGTGTACAATTTACTTTTGTCCTCTCCCTATTCCTGCATCCCAGAGTGTGAAATATTATGTTTGGAAATGAGTATCTTTCCCCCTTCAAATTGCTGATGTCTATATTAGTAGACCCCTGCTAACCAGGCAAAGAGACACCTTTTTAACATACCGTGTTTCCCTGAAAATAAGACAGTGTCTTATAGCACTTACATTTATATACCGCTTTATAGCCGGAGCTCTCTAAGTGGTTTACAATGATTTAGCATATTGCCCCCAACATTTTGGGTACTCATTTTACCGACCTCGGAAGGATGGAAGCCTGAGTCAACCTTGAGCCCCTGGTCAGGATCGCACTTGTAACCTTCTGGTTACAGGGCAGCAGTTTTACCACTGCGCCACCAGGGGCTCCTAAAATATTAATTTTAGCCCCCCAAAATGCACTAGGGCAATTAGCGGTACATCAGAAATTACTGCTAGGTCTTACTTTCGGGGTAGGTCTTACTTTCGGGGAAACAGGGTAGTAATTCTCTTTGTTTAGCAGGGGGAGAGTAACTGGCCCTATCCACCCCCAAGCACAGTAGCCCTCCAGTGACTGCTGCTGGTGTCTATCTTATGGTTCTGTTTAGATTGTGAGCCCTTTGGGGACAGGGAGCTATCTTATTTATTTATTTTATTTGTTATTTCTCTGTGTAAACCACTTTGGAATCTTTTCTTGAAAAGCGGTATATAAATAGTTGTTATTGTTGTTGTTGTTGTTGTATATTTGCACTGATGGAAGAACAGTGCAGGAAGCTGCCACATACTGAGTCAGACCATGGGCCCACATTTTCTGCACTGACTGGCGGCCGTTCTCCAAAGTTTCAGGCAGGGGTCTTTCCCAGCCCTACCTGGAGATGCTGCCAGGAACTGAACCTGGGACGTCCTGCATGCAAAGAAGATGCTCTGCCACCAAGCTATGGCCTCATCTCTAATCAGATGGGAGCTTGTGTGCAATTGCATCAAAATTCTTTTTGTGCAGTGTTTTACTGATGGATATGCACTCCTGCAGGGTGATAAAACACTGCACAAAAACAACCTTGATACAAATGTAAAGGTAAAGTGTGCCGTCAAGTCTTTTTCAACTCCTGGCGCCCACAGAGCCCTGTGGTTGTCTGTGGTTGTCTTTGGGTCATAGGCATAACTATAGGGGGGCAGGGGGGCACGTGCCCCGGGCGCCACTTGGCAGGGGGTGCCAAAAAGTGCCCCCGCCAATTTGCCGGAATTTTTTTTTATTTTTTAATTTTAATTTTTTTATTTTTTGCAGAGCAGTCTCCCTCCCCCGGTCCCGGCGCGCCCCCCCCATTGGCATTGCTCATCCAGCACTGGGCACCGCGGCGTCTTCGTAGTCCAAGTCTCTGACTCTCACTCCCTGGTGCGCCCCGCCGCCCCACCACCAGTCGTGCATGCGTCGAGAGGAGGACACGCACCAGAGCAAACTTCCTGAATAACTCCCTCTTCTGAACAACTTCCTGAAAGCCCGAACCAGTTCCCCTTTTTGCTCATTCAAGTCCTTCCTCCCCTATAATCTAACCACGTTTTAACTGAAAAGGTTCAGGGAGGGGGAGATGGGGGGATGTGGAACCTTGGGTTCCACATCCCCCCATCTCTCCCTTCCTGGACTTTTTCACTATGTAATGCAAGCTAATTTAATTATATGTCATCATCAAAATGGATTAGCTGTTTCAGCCCATCAGGAAAGTCTAAACCTCCACCGATTTAATTAACCAGACTGAAAATCAGATGAACAGAGAATGTTTTAATGAAAGGTGGTATATAAATTTAACAATAAGTAAAACTATCATTAGGAGCAATTAGCGATTACTTAAACATTGGTGCTGCCAAGTAATTTGTAAATAAAACTTGAAGCCCTTTGAAAATAAGCTGGAATTAATTGTAGGTTGGGCAGGGGGTGAAAGTATATGCTTCTAAACATTTATTGTTAAATTTATATAACACCTTTCATTAAAAACAACCCCAAAGTGGTTTGGTTTTAGTCATGGATTTTAATTTTAATTGCTCTTTTTGTCAATGTGATGAAGATTAGTTAAATCTGAGTGGTCTTAGGCAACCAATGTTGCATCTGAAATGCCATTTCATTTTTTATTGTCATAAATACTCTCCAACCAATCTAAATAGCAAAGGTGTATATTATCGCTTTATTCAATTGCAGGGAATCTCAAAAAAGCAGGATTTGCAACTAAGGCAGTGCATATCTTCTATAAATTGGCCCTTTTATAGTTTTTCTAACTTTGAAATCGTAACATAAAACAAAGCATAAATGCATAAATGCTTCCCCCTCCATTTGAAACCTTTTCTGGTGTAAATAGCGTGCGGTTTTGGAAAAGGGGAGTCTTTCTTTAACAGCGGGAGAATAAGGAGTCTTTAGCACTATCACCCTAGTCCCAATTTCAGTGCTTGCCCCGGGCGCCGTTTTCCCTAGTTATGCCTCTGGCAGGGGTTGACCATCGCCTCCTCCTGCTCAGTATGAGATGATGCCTTTCAGCATCTTCCTATATTGCCGCTGCCCAATATAGGTGTTTCCCATCTGGGGAACATACCAGCAGGGATTCGAACCAGCAACCTTCTGCTTGTTAGTCATGCATTTCCCCGCTGCGCCACTTAAGGTGAGGATACAAATGTACATGCCATCATATCAAGATTGTGTTTTTGCAGTGTTTTTTCCAATCTGTATGTGTGTATCAGTAATCCAGGCGGGGTGGTAGTGGGGAGACTCCTCCAATGAACTAAAGAAATCGGAAAGTTTAGCAAACGGAGCGTGCAAAAGTCTTTGCAAAGTTCAGTAATAAACAGAACAATGGAAAATCCCTAACTTCTGATGGCTGACCTGGTGTCTCTCACCAGAATTTAGTGACATCGGGCCTAGATTATTGCAATACTCTGTATATGGGGCTGCCCTTGAAAAGTATTTAGGAACAACAGATGGTGCAGAATGAGGCAACCTGATTAATTTCTGGAGCTGCCCACAGTACTTATGTTACACCTGTTCTGAAGACACTGTACTGGCCACCAATCGATGCACAATTCAAAGTGTCGGTAATTACTTTCAAAGCCCTAAATGGCTTGAGCCCCAGTCCTTTACAGATCACCTGCTGCCCGCTGAATCTATTCACCTGATAGGTTGGCTAGGAGGATACTGCTGCTTGTGCTGACACCGGCTGGAGCTAATTTGTCGGATACACAGGACAGGGCCTTCTTGGTAGTTGCCCCCAAGCTGTGGAACTCAGTCTCAGGTTAGTGAGGGAGCTACAGGGCTCCCTCACTCCCAGTCTTTTGGAGGAGACTAAAGACTTTTTTGCTCAGGCCTTTGGTTAATTAGTAGCTCCCCTCCGTTTCCCTGATGGTTGTGGCTGTTTATTGATTTTTAGTGTATTTTTTAATAAAATTGTACTAAGTGTGGCATACAAATGCAATGAACAAACAAAACATAAACAATAACAACAAATAGTTATATACCGTTTTCAACAAACCTTTCCCCTAAAGCAGTTTACATAGAGAAATAACAAATAAATAAATAAGATGGATCCCTGTCCCCAAAGGGCTCACAATCTAAAAAGACGCATAAGATAGACACCAGCAACAGTCACTGTGCTGGGGGTGGATAGGGCAATTTAAATCACTTTTTATATAATTATAAAATCAAGGGAGAAATTTGGATGAGGAGAATTTCAGGAGTATCCTCTCAACAAATCTTTTATCTATTTCCAAAAGAGCTGGAAATGTTGTGAGCCTTATGAATACATAACCAGAGCAGCTGAGAGCATGTGAAAGGTACCAGCAGACTCGAGGTAACCCATAGATATGTCAATTTGACAAAAAACATGAAGAAAAAAGAACTGGAGGGGGGTAAAACTGCCCCCACATGTAACTTAGGTCAGGCTGGTCCCAAAGAACTACTGTCCACTCGTAGTGCTAATTCACAGAAGAGCTTTTGACTGGGCTGCCAGCAGGCCTCATGGAGAGAGAGGCAGGAAGCAGAGAAGGGACCAGATAACAAGTCTGGAACTAGGCAGTGAAGCATGCAGAAAGGTAATTAGGCAGGAGCAAAGTTAGCAAGGGAGATTTCTAAGAGCTGGGCTAGACTCCCAAAAGGAGCTGTTGATCCAGCAGTAGCTAATCTGGAATTGAGAGCATTTATAGTCTGAAGATGGCCATGGCCTTTCCTGCATTGCCTAGGAAGGCCCTACTCCTGAGGAGATCTCAGTGTTGATTTACCCCTCCTCTTGAGGAGACCTACCAAGCAGAAGGCCCCAAATAGTCAGACATGTGCTCTTCCTTCCACAAGAGCTGGTCTTGTGGTAGCAAGCATGAATTGTCCCCTTAGCTAAGCAGGGTCCACCCTGGTTGCATATGAATGGGAGACCTGATGTGTGAGCACTGCAAGATATTCCCCTCAGGAGATAGAGCTGGTCTGGGAAGAGCATCTAGGTTCCAAGTTCCCTCCCTGGCAGCATCTCCAAGAGAGGGCTGAGAGAGATTCCTGCCTGCAACCTTGGAGAAGCTGCTGCCAGTCTGTGTAGACAATACTGAGCTAGATGGACCAATGGTCTGTCTCAGTATATGGCAGCTTCCTGTTCCTATATTCCTCTGCGGAAAATCAGTTCGGGTACAACACCATCTTCTCCCCTGGGGACTTGGGGTGAAGCTGGTGCAGGAGGTGCTTGGTCTGGTGTGTCCTCAGACACACATGCCAGAGCCTCCATGGGAGCAGCAGTTTCTGGCACCAGTGGCTAGGAGTCTGGAAGCAGACGTGGTCCCCTTTGCCGAGGCTGGCTCTCTCTCATCTTTTGAGTCACCTATCTCTGGGCTGATGTCTGGGCCAATACTGACAGTGACGCCAATGGCAGCAATGGGGTCATTTTGCTGCCCTGCCATTATCCCAATGATCTGCCACCTGAGGCAGTCGCTTTGCCTTGCCTCATGAAAGGGCTGCCCCTGCTACTGTGTGCAAAACAACCTTCAAATAACTGGAATAGGATGTTCTGACTGATAGCCTATGATGCAACGGGAGACAGTAAAAAGGCCCATGCCCAGTCACAATATTTTGGAAGCCAATCCTATTGCCTCATTTTGTACATCAGAAGCCTAAGCTTCCAGGAAATTGTGGGACATTTTTCGTTAAAGGCGTAAGGACCTGTTGTATGAACAATGGGGGGTGGGGGGGAATCGATTGACTGAATCTCATTACCCACACACAGTATAAATGTACTTGAAAATCACTGTTGTCATTCTATTTCAGAAAACACAAATGCCAGTTAATATCTCTGCAGCTAGCAGGCAGTAACATTCCTCTATTGCAGCAAAGGGCAGATAAATTTTTGGGGTGTGCACAGAACCGGCTTGTCCGGTTCAATTCGAATCCAGACCGGACCCGGACCGGGCCAGTTCAGTCCAGCACCCCCTCGAACACACACACGGTTTGGTTTGGCAGGGGTTGTGAACATTTTTTTAAAAAAATATTATTTTAAACTTATCCCCTATGGGGGAGTTGTTGGAGGTGGCAGCGGGGGGGTGGTGTCCACAGAGGTTCCCCCTGCCCCCACCAGCCTCCATTGAGGCCCATACTGGCCGGCCAGTTCTTTGGCCCATTTGGGCCTTCCCCCTCCAACACGCTGGCCATTTTGGAGGCCACCACACCTGTGCAATTGGCCTCTGCGTGCCCTGGGTCAGTTTGTGGGGATGGTTCAGTTTGATCCCGAACGGTCGAAACTGAACCTGTTTGCTCATCCCTAATAGATTCTCCTGAACCTGTGCAGATCCAGAAAGTGAGGTCCAATGAAAAGAAGCAGCTCCGGAGTCCCTCTTCACACACTCTTTGCAGTTTAATGTACGCACTTGTTGTAGTGATAAACCACATGGGGAATGGGGATAAACCGAGCAGGGGCGCTTTCCAGATCAGACCCTACAGCAAGGTCACGGCGTATCTCAGAAGTGTGCGTTCACACTCTCTGTGTTGTGACACCGCAGTCCCTATGCTCACAGCAGGGTGCCGTTCACATTTCCAATGCCTTGTTTTGGATTTAATCACTGCGATTTATTGCTATAACGTTGTATGTCCGGCGTAAAAAGGTTGCTGTTTCTTCGGGTTGTTAGTTTTCACGAGACTGCTCCCCCTGCTGGGCACTTTGCTATTTACGTTTTGGATGTGATTTGCCTGAACGGAAGCATTTTGCCGCTGTTGAGTGGCTAATCTGGGAAGCGCCAGGGAGAAATAAACCTGACGGGGATACAGAAGAGAACTCACCAGCAGGAATCAGACAGATGGGTTTGGGGCAATACCAAAGGACAGGCAGGGAAACAGGATCTGGACCACCTAAATGGCATGACACTGCAGAGCACGGGACGAAGGGCCTCTAAGGAAGCAGGGAGTGGGATGAGGATGGACGGCTGCGTGTTCTCCATAGGAAGCTACCATTTGTTCATCTGACTCAGTAATGACTATGTTGACTGGCAGAACTCTCCACAGTTTTATAAGAGTATCAGAACAGCCCTGCTGGATCAGGCCCGAGAAGCCCTATCTAGCCCAGCATCCCGTTTCACACAGTGGCCCACCAGATGCCTCTGAGAAGCCCACAAGCCACTGCTGAGGGCATGCCCTCTCTCCTCATGCGACTCCCCTGCAACTGGTATCATGTTATCAGAGTCCTGCCCACACCTACCTGGAGATGCCAAGGACTGAACCTGGAACCTTCTGCATAGAAGGCAGCAGATGTCTCTACTCTACACCAGGGATTCTCAGCGTTGGGTCCCCAGATGTTATTAGACTTCAGTTCCCATAATCCCCAGCCCCAGGGGCGCTTGGTTGGGGATTATGGGATCTGAAGGCCAATAACATCTGGGGACCCAGCGCTGAGAATCCGTGCTCTATATACCACTAAGCTATAGCCCTGCTTCCTTGCAGGGGCTGGCATTCTCATGGAAAGGGAGGTTGACCTCCGACCAGATGACAAGGCCTGAAGCTGGCTCTTTGGGGCCAGAGAAGGAAACACCAAGAAGCAGACAGTGGCAGCTTCCATGGCAAGAGCGAGCCCACAGCCGAAGAGGCACTGGCTGACACTGAACCCTCTCCTCGCTAAGCTGAGGCACAAGGCGAGGAAAGGGCTCTTGAGGTGGCCATGGCAAGGCTTTCTTGCACCTTCATCACTTAGGCAGACCAGCCAGGCAAAGCAGAGTCCCATTTGCTGGAAGTTGCAATGGTGGTGGGATTATTCTGAGCCAGAAAGTGAAGGGTTAACCTCATCTCTAGAGGTGAAGGAATGTGGGGGGCAGTGTTCCCTCTAACATGGATTCCCAGATGTTGTGACTACAACTTCCATAATCCCCAGCCAAAGGCCATTGCAGCTAGGGATGCTGGGAGTTGTAGTCAACAACATCTGGGAATTCCTGATAGAGGGAACAGGGGTGGGGCAGTTTCCATATGCAAACGGATTCCCTGCATACCTGCTTTTGTGCTAGCTAGCTACAGAGACACAGACCAGGGCCCAGTGGTGGGACTTTAAATATTCTCTCTCCATCCAAACAGACATAGAACTCCAGAAGCTCTCTGTTATTTCTAAGTAAAGTTTCTTAGACTTATTAACCGTGGTTATGAGTGGTCTCTTCAGCACCCAGTGCTGCTGACACCATTGGGGAGGACGTGATGGGCGGCAAAACAAAAGTTCTCTCTGTGGTGTCACATCTGTGATGCCCATTTACCCACACAAGACAGAACTGGGTGCCGCATTCATCGAGTGGCAACTGTGCACATGTCAACCCAGCCCACACTTTGGTAACTTCTTTTCAAATCTTCTTCTCTTCTCATCGTTATCTACCCATCAGTCATTTGCCATCCATCATCATTCATTTTATAAATAGCAGAGCACAGGAATTTTTTTATTTTTTTTTAAGTGGGGGGCGGGGAATCCCATCTGTTAAGAAGCAAACTGTGTGCCAACATCTAATGCCAACACACTTGGAAAGTTACCACTTCTTGGATAAGGAAGTGAGACTGGTTTGTTGCAAATTGTTGTGAAATTTTATCGCAACGCGGAAGATCTCATTTAAGAGGACTATAACAAAGGGAGAGAAAAAAGAAGACAGCTTATTTGCAGAAGGAAGCTGGAAGTGTGTTCAAAGAAATGTATAAATAAACTGAGACTTATGGGGGAGAGCTGGTCTTGTGGTAGCAAGCATGAATTGTCCCCTTTGCTAAGTAGGATCTGCCCTGGTTTGTACTTGAATGGGAGACTACATGAGTGAGCACTGCAAAATATTTCCCCTGAGGGGATGAGACTGCTCTGGGAAGAGCATCTGCATGATTGCATACAGAAGGTCCCAGATTTCCTCCCTGGCAGCATCTCCAAGATAGGGCTGGGAGAGATTCCTGCCTGCAACCTTGGAGACGCCACTGCCAGTCTGTGCAGACAATACTGAGCTAGATGGGCCAATGGTGTGACTCAGTATATGGCAGCTTCCTATGTTCCTATGAGATGCAATAAAAAGAAAGCCGTTGCTAAAAAGCATAATCAGTTTGTGGAATGAATGGAATGCAAGTCCAAAACTCAGCACAGGAACTGCATCGAGATCAGGGACTCAAAATGGGTCAGCATTAATTGCGTTCCAACTGTGCACTAGAATATCACGACTGTATATACATGCAGTTCCAGCCCACAGTGATTACTTTGCAATTGCCAGCCATGTACTGGCTTAGCACAGGGTGTGTTAGTAAATGGATCATCACAATCTCTGTTTTTAAAATACAAAATAGCAGATGCTGGGTTGATTATTTTCAGAACGAAAAACCAAGGACACACAGAGCCCGGGGGGGGGGGGCGGGGAACGGCCCCTTTACTGCATTAAAGCAGCAAATCAACCAGACAATTCGGCATCAACTGGACATTCAATGTGTGTGACTACCTGCAGGGATGCCTGGGGACAGGGACAGCTCCAGGTGGGTGAGAAGGAGCTGTGCACACTCATTCCTACCCACATGATGGGACTGGAAGAAGAGGCATATCACTGAATCCCGCTGTATAAATACAAAGAGGCTACAGCCGACATTCTGTTGCACTAGCTGGCTGCACAAAGTCTGGAGCGGTCTTCCCTCTAACAAGGATTCCCAGATGTTGTTGACTACAACTCCCATAATCCCCAGCCAAAGGCCATTGCAGCTGGGAATGCTGGGAGTTGTAGTCAACAACATCTGGGAATCCTTGTTAGAGGGAACACTGGTCTGGAGCTCAAGGTTCAGACTAGCGTTGTGCTAGCACGCACGTGTTTGTACTTAGGAACACAGGAACATAGTAAGCTGCTTTATACTGAGTCAGATTATTGTTCCATCTAGCTAAGTATTGTCTACACAGACTGGCAGCGGCTTCTCCAAGGAAGAAGAAGGCAGGAGTCTCTCTCAGCCCTATTGTGAAGATGCCAGGGAGGGAACTAGAAACCTTCTGCATGCAAGCATGCAGGTGATCTACCCAGAGCAGCTCCATCCCCTGAGGGGAATATCTTACAGTGCTCACTTGCAGTCTCCCATTCAAATGCAAACCTGGGTGGACCCTGCTTAGCAAAGGGTCTGCTTGCTACCGCAAGACCAGCTCTCTTCTGCACAGAGGGGGAAAGGTGTGCAACTTGTGGCATGCTTCAAAGGTTTTGCATGGAACTTTTGCACAAGAGCACAACTGCAAAAATCCTCATGATTTACCTAGATCTGAACGACCAGAGAAGTACAACTATGCTGCCTTAGTCAGACGAAACCCTAACTGATGGAGTGATCTCTAAAAAGCAGATCCACACAAAACCCAAAAGCAGGTACCAGCAGAACACGAGAGGAAAGCCCTACTGCATCAAACCAAGGGTCCATTTAACCCAGCATCCTGTTTCCAACAGAGGATAGCCAGATGCTTCTGTGAAGCCCACAGGCAGAGACTGAAAGCAAAGAACATAGGAAGCTGCCTTATTCTGAGTCAGACTCTTGGTCCATCTAGCTCAGTATTGTCTACTCTGACCGGCAGTGGCTCTCCAAGTGTGTGTGTGCAGGTGTGTGTCTTTCCTAACCCTACCTGAAGATGCTGACCTATGGCCCCATCCCGTAAGGGGAATATCTCACAGTGCTAACATGTAGTCGCCCATCCAAATGAAAACCAGGGTGAAAACTTTGCTGAGCAAACGGGACAGTCCATGCTCTCTGCTGTTGCTCCCCAGCAATTCAGAGATATACTGCCTCTGAATGGGGAGGCTCCATTTAGCTATTAAGGCAAAAAGCCATTGGCAGACCTCTCCTCCTCGATGGATTTGTTGAATCCCCTTCGGAAGGCGTCTAAGCCACTGGGGCATCACTACACCTGGTGGCAGTACACACCATAACATAAATTACCCGCTGCGTAAAGGTTATATGATTACCGGTGGTGTTGCGATGGGACGACAGAGTTTCACAGTAGATCTCCCACACGGTGGACAAAGGCAGGCTCATCGAGGAGTCACAGCGCAGAACCAGCTGGGGGGGAGGAAAGAGAGAAACAGCCAGAATTAGGAGGAACCCTGCAAAGCAAGCCCACGAGGAGCAAAGTGGCGGAGGGTTCCAATGAATATCCTGGTGGCAGTCGGTCCAAGCGCTACGGGCACCCACCCCACCACCCCCAGCTGAGAAATGCTGAGTGGTGGCTTTGACTTGAGCCATGGGAGAGAGTCTGGGACGACAGAGAGAGCAGAGCAATAACAACAACTTCATTTGTTAGCCACCCCGTAATAGAAACAACAATCCAATAAGAGCATACAATCAAAACAAAATATTGCAATCAAATACAAAATGCAAAAGAGTATAAAGACACTTTTTAAAACTTGTTTTAAAAAATGGTTTTTAAAGGCCTGGGTGAACACCAAGGTCTTCACTTGGTGAAGCAAAGACAGCATAGCCTCCGTCCGGTGGTTGCTGCGGGTGTCTACCTTATGTTTCTTTTTTAGACTGTCTCTTTTTTAGACTGTGACCCCTGCTAACTTGGCAAAGAGGCGCCTTTTACTGTGGTGATTCTCTTTATTTAGCAAGGGGAAAGTAACTGGCCCTCTCCACCCCCAGCACAGCATCCCTAAGTGGCTGTTGCTGGGGTCTCTCTTATGGTTCTTTTTAGAATGTGAGCCCTTTGGGGACAGGGAGCCATCTTTTTTTTTTGTTTTTGTTATTTCTTTGTGTAAACCGCCCTGAGCCATTTTTGGAAGGGCGATATAGAAATCAAATAAATAACAAATAAAATGAATAAATAAAATAAAATAAAAATATTGGGGGCAGGGAGCCATTTCATTTATTTATTAATATCTGCTTTGGGAACTTTGGTTGAAAAGTGGTCTATAAATATCCATCGTCTTTGTCTGGCTGTCAGGGCCATCTCATTGCCAGCTGGGATCATAGGAACAATGGAAACTGCCATATACTGAGTCAGACCATTGGTCTATCTAGCTCAGTATTGCTAGTATTTCCCAATGATCTCTATGGAGAAATTATCCAAGGGGGCCCAACATAGGAAACTGCCATATACTGAGTCAGACCATTGGTCTATCTATCTCAGTATTGTCTTCACAGACTGGCAGCGGCTTCTCCAAGGTTGCAGGCAGGAATCTCTCTCAGCCCTATCTTGGAGATGCTGCCATGGAGGGAACTTGGAACCTTCTGCTCTTCCCAGAGCAGCTTCATCCCCTGAGGGGAATATCTTGCAGTGCTCACACATCAAGTCTCCCATTCAGATGCAACCAGGGCAGACCCTGCTTAGCTATGGGAACAAGTCATGCTTGCTACCACAAGACCAGTTCTCCTCTCCTAATAAAGCGTCCCTGGTTGGGCAGATCCAGACTCTGCGAATTCCCAGAAGCCCGTGCCATTAAACAGAAACTTCTGGACATGCTAGTTCCAAAACATGGCGTCTGAAACACACCATGGGGGGCTGCCATCCCACAGAATGTGCTGCAGAAGTCCAACACTGTACCTACATTTTATCCCAGGGCCATTTAAGAAAGACATGAGTTTAGATGTCTCCCCCCTACTCCTAGGGAACTCCGGCCCCGTTCCCGGAGAACAGCCCTCATAATTATCAGCTGCCTCGGGTTTAAATAACCTCGTGCAGGGCTGACAGGGCTCAAACCCTCCCCTGGGCTCCAACCCCTTCCAAGTCTCACTTCCTGCTTCCTGTCTTCCCTTGCCTCACGATACAATCGGTGTTTGCACTCTCACAGCTCCTTTCTGCCAGGCCAACACCTTGCCTTCCCAAATGTTATAAGTTTGGAGACAAAATAATAAAACAACTGCATATAAAGTGTTCATGTTTGTGAACTGCCTAGAGCCATCTGGGTGAGGCGGTATAAAAATCAAAGGAAGGAAGGAAGGGAAGGGAAGGGACGGAAGGAAGGATCACCAAAACCAATATTATTGCCATCTTCTTTCCGGCAGGGTACATAGGAAGCTGCCATATGCTGAGTTAGACCATAGGTCCATCTTGCTCAGTATTGTCCACACAGACTGGTAGCGGCTTCTCCAAGGTTGCAGGCAGGAATCTCTCTCAGCTCTATCTTGGAGAAGCCAGGGAGGGAACTTGGAACCCTGATGCTCTTCCCAAAGCAGTTCCATTCCCAGAGGGGAATCTCTCACAGTGCTCGCACATCAAGTCTCCCATTCATATGCAACCAGGGCGGACCCTGCTTAGCTAAGGGGACAAGTCATGCTTGCTACCACAAGACCAGCTCTCCTCTCCTACACAAGGGTAGGGCTGGGAAAAGCCCATCTGAAATCCTGGAGGGCTTCTGTTGGTCAGTGTAAACCAGGGGTTCTCACCCTTGAGTCCCCAGATGTTTTTGGACTACAAGTCCACATCCATCATGGCTGACGGCTGGGGATTATGCGAGCCGTTGTCTTGCAGTGACAAGGCTGCAAGCCCTTCCTGTATCTTGAGCTAGATGGACCGATGATCTGACTCAGGCGATGGCAGCTGCCTCTGCAATCCCTGCTTGGTGCCCTCCAAATCATGGCATCCTGTTCAGCTGTGCCATTGGCACACCCCTAGAGGCAGCCCTGTCCCTGCTCTGCTGTTAGAGAGTTGACAGTTTGTTCCTTTATATCCGAACCTAGTTAACAATGTGTGATTTATGAACATGCCCTAAGAAGATCAGAGGCGGCGGCTAGGGCAGTGCGAGGTTTGAAATGGCTGCATGGACGGTGGAATCTCTCTGCGGATTACAGTGGAGTGTGTCCTCATTCCATGGCCCGTATTAATGACCTTAGAGGCATGACGCCTCCTCCGAAGCACTCTGGTTCCCAGTAGCCCCAACCCTGTCGGCCTGCCTTTAAAGACGGCTGCAAACCAGCAACGGCACACTGGGCTACTCTGTCAATGAAGCTACAGAAGAGAGGATGGCGGCATTAAATTAATTAAATTAAATAATATGCAAATCAAGCCACTGGATTTGGGAAGCTTGCATATGGCAACCCTAGCCACAAGATACCCTTCCCCTCCCCTCCGGGCAACACTTCACATTGTGGCCAGCAGTACCTCCTGATCATAATGCTGTGTTTCTGAAGAGTGGTTGCACTAGCTCAGGGACGGGCAAGCTTGGCTCTCCAGCTGTGGTTGAACGACAACAATTTATTTATTGTGGCTGGGGATGCTGGGAGTTGTCGTTCAACCACAGCTGGAGAGCCAAGGCTGCCCGTCCGCCCCTGAGGCCGTGCAAGGCTGTCGCGGTAAGCCTGGTGCTTGTTTTCCAAACCGGGGCTGTGCTAACGCAAACATTTTGTGCTTGCACAACAAGGTAACACAACTCAGGACAGGGCCTTCTCTGTTGCTGCCCCCAGACTTTGGAATGCTCTCCCAGTGGCCATTCGCTCCTCAGACGCCATCACAGTTTTTAGAAAGCTTCTTAAATCTTGGCTTTTTATCCAGGCTTTTACATGACTGTTTCTATTGCTGCTGGTATGTGTTTTTCTGCATGTATTTCTAGTTTTTAAATTAGATTTTATTTATATTTTTTTAGCTTAATGTTTTTACAGTCCTTTTATTGTATGTTTTTAACTTTTGTAAACCACCTTGGGGTTGTTTTTAATGAAAGGCGGTATATAAATTCAACAATAAAAAATAAATAAAACTTCTGGTGTGCCTCATAGGTTTCACAGCACATGCTTACACAGTACTGCAAGAGCGCAATTCTGGCAATCCCCACAATTTAGCATAGAAATGCAATACCCTTGCTCTAGCACAAGACAGCTCAGCTTCAGCCCTCCTGCAGATGTTGGCCTTGGGCAGTATAAAAATATAATAGATAGATAGATAGATAGATAGATAGATAGATAGATAGATAGATAGATAGATAGATAGATAGCCATAGTGGCTGGGGATTATTTATTTATTTATTTTTAACTTTTCAATCCCGCTCTTCCTCCGAGGAGCCTGAAGTGGTGTACATGGTTATGTCTATCCTCACAACAAGCCTGTGAGGCAGGCTAGGCTGAGAGAGAAGTGACTGGCCCAGAATCACCCAGTGAGTTTCATGGCTGAAGGTGGATTTGAACCTGGATCTTCCTGGTCCCAGTCCAGCACTCTAACCGCTACATCACGCTGGCTGGGAGCTGTGGTCCAGAAACAGCTGGAGCGCTGAAACGGAGCAGCCTTGCTCTAGTGCAAGTGGATTCATTGGTCAAGTGCAGCGTCAGTCAGGACGTCAGCCGATGCTAAGCATGTCATTAGGGCATCATTTTTTGCTCTCCTGCGCCAGTTTTAGGATACCACTGAAGTCTGCAGCTTCACTCAGTGTCTGCAGTGCTGGTCTTGTAGTAGCAAGCATGAATTGTCCCCTTTGGGTCTGCTCTGGTTTGCATTTGAATGGGAGACTACATGTGAGAACTGTAAAATATTCATATTAATTCAGAAGGTTGCCGGTTCGAATCCCCGCTGGTACTATATCGGGCAGCAGCGATATAGGAAGATACTGAAAGGCATCATCTCATATTGCATGGGAGGAGGCAATGGGAAACCCCTCCTGTATTCTACCAAAGACAACCGCAGGGCTCTGTGGGTGCCAGGAGTCAAAAATCAACTGGACAATTTTGACTCCCTGTTCCCAAAGGGCTCACTATCTAAAAGGAAATATAAGATGGGGAATGGGAAGAACATCTACATGCTTGCATACAGAAGGTTCCAAGTTCCCTCTCTGGCATCTCCAGACAGGGCCAAGAGAGAGACTCCTGCCTGTAACCTTAGAGAAGCCACTGCCAGTCTGGGTAGACAATACTGAGCTAGATGGACCAATGGTCTGACTCAGTATAAGGCAGCTTCCTATGTTCCTATCTGTTCCTTAAAAACAGCAAGCCACCAAGCGCCCCCTTCAGGTAGGCGCCCTGGAAGACCACCTAAACTCTCCCATCCCTAGGCCAGACCTGCCTCTGTGAGTATAAATTTCTTTTGAAAATAATGGCAATGGAATGTCCTTCAGCATGGAGTGTTCTGTCCCTGCAAGACAGGCTCACAGGTACCATGTGGTACCTGGCCACATCCGTAACATCCCTTGCCACATGTCCTTTTACACAAAAGACAGTGCCTGGTGCCTGGTGCCTCTGTCTTGGCAGTTTACTGCTGGGCTGGCTGCTGGAAGCTCTCTTGCGACGGCATTTGCCCAGCTGCCATCTGGGTTTGATTTAGGAAGGTCCAGAAATCATTATATTGCTGCTTCCCACTGGATAACTGAAAGAGACAGTTGTTCTGGTGTTGAATGAGAACGACTTCTAAGGCCAGTAAATGGAAGCGCCAGAGCACTGCTGAAGCCAACCAAGCCAGGGCCCAATTGGAGTCCAGACAGCAACTCTATGTAAGCCACTCTGAGCTTGCTAAAGGAAACATGGAATAATAGGTACTAGCTGGCTCGGGTGCAGAGCATCTGCACCTCTAGTTCTCCCCCCTCCTTCCCCCTCCCTCTTGACTCACCCCCTCCCCACCGACCGCCACTGTTTTCTTTCCCCTGCCACCAGTTTTCTCCCCCCCCGCCACTGCCACCTTCTTCCCCACCCCCGTCGCCATTTTCTTTCCCCCCTCCATCTGCACACCTGTCCACTGCTGCTTTCCTCTCTCCCTCCCAGTGCCTCGCTCGCAAACTCTCGCAAGAGCTGCCAAGCATGAGATTAGCGACGGGTATGTCTTAGATGTCACCTTAAGTGGAGCAGCGGGGAAATGCTTGACTAATAAGCAGAAGGTTGCCGGTTCAAATCCCCACTGCTACTATATCAGGCAGCAGCGATATAGGAAGATGCTGAAAGGCATCATCTCATACTGCGCGGGGGAAGCAATGGGAAACCCCTCCTGTATTCTACCAAAGAGAACCACAGGGCTCTGTGGGCGCCAGGAGTTGAAATCAACTGAACGGCACACTTTACCTTTACGTCTTTAATGATAGATAGATAGATAGATAGATAGACCGATAGATAGATCCTATAAACATTCCGTCCTCCTTGGGAGAAAGTGCTTTCCCAAAAGCAGTGACCTCCATCCTTTTTTTATTCTATGAAGCTATGGAAGTGAGCCATGGGTCTTCGGTCAGACACCTAGCTCAGACACACTTTGCATGTCAAAGGGCCAGGTATAGATGCCTCCACACACAGTGTAGGTACAGCACGCAAGTTATGCTGTGCACCTGCACACATGTGGTTTGTCCTTTAGAAACAGCAGGGACTGGGGTTGTAAGGACCCCATTTTTGTTTGCTGCCTAAGAACAACAACAAAAAATATTTATATACCGCCTTTCAACAAATGTTTCCAAAGCGGTTTACGTAGAGAAACAACAAACAAAGATGGCTCCCTGTCCCCAAAGGGCTCACAGTCTAAAAAGAAACATAAGATAGACACCAGCAACAGCCACTGTAGGTCCTGTGCTGGGGGTGGAGAGGGCCAGTTACTCTCCCCCTGCAAAACAAAGAGAATCACCACGGTAAAAAGGTGCCTCTTTCCCCAGTTAGCAGGTGTTGAATAACAGGGGTTGAATAGCAGGGGTTGAACAGGTGCTGAATAATACACCAGTGCACCCAGTTCTAGTGGCATGAGGCTCGTGCGTGTTTTGCACTCAAGTATCTCTATGATTAGATGAAAAAAAACTATATCCCTGTGTTGTATCATACATTATTGAAGTTCCTTTCCATGGGTCCTTCCAGATGACAGTAAAATGGGTGATGTGAAGAGGTTGTGCACAAGTTCAAAGGGAGAGTTTACTCACCCTCCACACCCTCCCACAAGCTTCTGTTCTCTTTCCGAGTAGGATCTCACATGCTGGTCAGATGCCCAACAGGGACCTCACCCAATTTCCACAGTGTCCCCTGCCAGCCAGCTCTTGTGTTCCATGAATAACCCACCCCATTTCATTATAACTTTTCTGGTGAATGGGGAAAGGGTGGCTTATTCTCAGAAAGCAAAAGGAATCCAGCAGGTGGCGCAGTGGAAATCATGCAAGGTCCCTGCTGGGCATCTGACCAGTGTACAAGATCAAATTGGGGAAGAAGACAGAAGCCTTTGGGAGTGTGTGGAGGCTGAGTAAGCTCTCTTTTAAAATGTATGCACAAGCGCTTCACATTACACATTTTACTGCTGTCTGGAAGGACCCCATGTCAAAAGCAGTTTGGCACTTGACATGGGTGGCAGTCAGCTGCTGTTTCATAGAAAAATGCATCTAAAGCCTTTTTGAATTAATGGAACTTGTTCAACAGTTATTGACTCTCCCTGAATTTCCGGACTCAAATCACACCCCTGAAACTGCTATCATTATCATTGTCAGCATCAGCATCATCATCTTCACCATCAATTGTGCCTGTACGTTTTCTCTTCTATGGCCAATAGTAGAGAGGATTTGGGATCCGTACTGTGGATGCAAAGATGGAAAGGGTCAGACCCCATCCTCTACAGCCCCGACCCAAATCAGGAGTCCCTTCTGCCACAAATGCTTTTTGAAATAGAAGACATTGCAGGTTCAAGCTACTGGACTCCCACATCATAAGCTGGGCCTGGAGAGCATTGAGATACAGTACATCAACTTCCACAATAACCTCCAGGGACTTTTACACACAGCAGGCTGTACCCTGAATTTATTGGGAGGCTTTACTGCGAACTTGATGTTCTCCCCAAAAATGACAAAAATAGTGGAATTTTTTTAGCCTCGGATATAAATTGGGTTACACTCTAACATGCAATGAAAAACCCAAAATGTGTGAGAACTGCTACCCGATAACTCAGAGAGACTTGGGGTAAATCTGGCCGATATGTGGATGCACCCACTCCATTCCGGAGGAGATGCAAGTTAAAGGGCTTTAAAAGCCCTGTGTGAAAAACTTCCAGGGCAAAGCAAACTGCAGCCCAACTTCTTAAGGCCCTGGATGTCGCTTCCCAGTAGAAAAGTTAAAGCTAGCAAAGGAGAAAAAATAAAAAATAATAAAAATAAATCACTTCTTTAATCTCTGTCTTGATTGCTTAGTATTTGCTTTCCCTCTAAATCCATCCAAGAAGGCTTTTAGTAATTCAGTCAGGATTACTCTGAACTTCAGCGAGGTTTAATTAGTTTTATTTACATTGAAAATAAGGTATGTCAAGGAGGAACACGCTACAGAATCTCTTGTTATTTATCATCAAGAAACACAGAAGAGTTCCAAAGTGAATGTACCGGTTTAAGTACACTTAACCTTCTCTACAGCAGATTCGACGAGTGAATTTATGTAATCCATCTTTACAGGGAAATGTCACCAAATAAGACACTCCCAGGGGCTAGTGGGGAGAAGTTTTGGTGTGCTAAGAACAAGTAACTATGAATAATGTGTCTCTTCATAATGTTCTCTCCCTGTGAACCAGCTCACATAATTTCACTCAAAGAGCCAGCAGGCAATATTCCTCCTAAACAAACGGTATTGAAATCCAATCCTGCCTGGAATGCTATAGCTACAGATGATTTAATAGACTATTAAAACACATAAGGGAAGCCTTTATGTTCCCTAAAGTTGAGTATTTACATATTTCTTCATCCAATTCGGCATCAATGCCACCGTGTCAATTGTAACCCGATTCGGTTTATCACAGATTGGAATATTGCAGAATCTGAGGTTCCCTCAGCCTGCGAGATGGAAGGGAAACAGAGGCTGGTGCTGTAAATGACCACACAGAATATCTCATTTTTTTAAATAGCCAAGTTGAGCCAGAGGCACATCCCCTGGTTGGGCCTCCCAAAGAGGACCTGGATGCTCTCCCAGCTTTCCTTCCACCTCCACACAGCCATTGATCCCAATGGCCAAGGAGGCGAACTCATCTGGGACGAACCAAAGGTTCAAACATAATGTGCACCTGAGGTGGAACTGTACCTACTTTGTCAAGCCAGTGGTGGCTAGTTGCAGGTGCCACTGGGGGTGGGGGCAGCAGGAGGTAAATTAAGTGTAAATTAGTAGGTACTTACTTCCTGTACTGCCACAGCTGAAAGCGTTTAGGAACATAGGAACATAGGAAGCTGCCATATACTGAGTCAGACCCTTGGTCCATCTAGCTCAGTATTGTCTTCACAGACTGGCAGTGGCTTCTCCAAGGTTGCAGGCAGGACTCTCTCTCAGCCCTGTCTTGGAGATGCTGCCAGGGAGGGAACGTGGAACCTCCTCCTCTTCCCAGAGCAGCTCCATCCCCTGCAGGGGGAATTTCTTCCAGTGCTCACACTTCTAGTCTCCCATTCATATGCAACCAGCACAGACCCTGCTTAGCTAAGGGGACAAGTGATGCTTGCTACCACAAGACCAGCTCTCCTCTCCTAGGCATGCCTCCCAGCACCTGCTACAGAGGAAGATCGGCTCCACCACTCAGCTGGCCTTCGCACATGCGTAGAGGCCATTTGCTGGCCATGCAAATGGCCTCCGACACCTGAATGGTGGAGCCAGTCCTCCACCACAGCAGGTGCTGGGCGGCGTGCCACTGCTGAGAAGTGCTTTCAGGGGAGGCAGTAGGGGAGGGAAGCACCTACTAATTTACACTTAAAGTTGCCTCCAGCAGCCCCACCCCAGAGGCGCCCACACCAGCCGCAATTGTGTCGAGCCAACTTCAAACCTTGGTTGAAGAAGCCATCTTGTGGCCCCATTTGAACCTGAGGTTCCCACACTGGCATGAGTTCAGACAATCACAGACAAGTCTAAGATTGTTGTGTATGTAGGTTACTGACATTGTATGTATGTAGGTTTCACATTAAGTGTAAACCCACCCACAGAATCATGATCATTCTGGTCAGGTCAGTCATGCCACGGAGTCACCAGAGAGCTTTGGTTGGCCCAGAGCCTGACAACTTACTTGACCAGTTAATTCAACATATTTTCTTTCCCATCACGAACAGTGACTGGGGGGGGAGCTTAAACCTTTGTGAGGATTATTTCCGCCACAAGCTGACCGTCCTTGGTTTTTAAAAATTAACATTGCTGTTCTGAAATCCACTGAGATGTGCAAGAGCAGTTCCTACTGAATAATTTAAAGTGTTGTGGGGGTTTGGTTGTGTTTTTTTTTGAGACGGGCTAAATGAAGGAACCCATTAAAAATAGACCATTTCCATCCTAGGTTTTATAGCACTTCTGAAATATAATATTAAATATTCATGCAGGCCTTGGGAGGTGTCCAGGGTATCCTTGAGTGGGAAGTGCTAAACGGATTTGCTGGACAGCTCCAGGACCTTAGAGATGCGGGTTAGGTTATGCTTTGCAAGGGCAGCAACAAGTATATTGTTTGCCCCCAACATTAGCTACGTGCAAAGTCAGGGGGCTGGTTGCTGGGCCATGACCCACTCGGGTGTGGGCCAGAGGCTGGCAACTTAGCCGGGTCGGTGGGGTTCACTTGAGCGTCAGGTTCCAGAGGGACAACAGCCAGCTATAATCCAGGAACCATCATCCCTACGTAGAAATGGGCTTCCGTACCTGTAAAAGGTAAAGCGTGCCGTCGAGTCGGTGTCAGCTCCTGGCGACCACAGAGCCCCGAGGTTCTCTTTGGTGGAATACAGGAGGGTTTACCACTGCCATCTCCCGCACAGTATGAGATGATGCCTTTCAGCATCTTCCTGTATCGCTGCTGCCCGATATAGGAGATTCCCATAATTCTGGGAAACATACCAGTGGGGATTCAAACCGACAACCTCTGGCTTGCTAGTCAAGTCATTTCCCCGCGGCGCCATTAGGCAGCAGGTTTTTTTTTCCCTCGTGCAAGGAAAACCAAGCTGCAACCCAAGAATCCCTGCCATATGTGGAAGCCCGTCAAACACAAAGTGCTCGTTCACGCCACCACTGGCGGCGGCACTGGCTTGTCCTAATAAGCCGGGGGGGGGATGGGCTGCAGCTGCCCCCGGCTCCTGGCAGCAACTCTCTCTCCCCTCTCACCCCACCCCAGGGTTAATGAGAGTCATGTTGCCTGCAGACTGGCCATTCGTCAGGTACAGCTGCATGGGCTAAGACCTCTCTTAGCCTAACTTACCTCACAGGGTTGTCGTGGGGATCAGCAGAACCATGTACATCGCCCATGGCTCCTGGGAGGGAGAGGGGCATAGAGAAGTAAAAATAACTAAATAAATAAAATGCTGTCCTCGATATTTGGTAACTAATAGTGGGAATATTATCCGTCGACACTCTAGCCCAAGACAGACTTCACTCGGTTTATGGCTTCCATTTCCCCTTTTTGGTTTTCTCCTCACCTGTACTATACTACAGTAGGGCCAGGCAACCTGAGGCTCTCCTGCTGCGGCAGGACTACAAATCCCATCATCACTGCCCAAAATTTACTGAAGCTGGGGATGATGGGGATTGTAGTCCAACAGTTACCATTCAGGCTGGCCAAGACTGACCTTGATGAGACAGAATGTTCAAAGAGTGTGACAGGCGTCTGGCAACTGGTGATGGGTTTTTTCCTCATGTGAACCAGTTTAAGCAGTCTGACTTGGGTTACCTTCTGTCTGTCAGGGATGCAGGAGCAGCTTCCTGCTGCCCTGAGCAGGGAGGTCAGACTTTGAGTCTACTTCCATTTAAATAAGGCAAAGAGAGGGACATGCACAAAATAGGTCCATATTGAAATACTCAAACATAAGCAGTTGTAGCTCTCCCCCCCCCCGGCAACTCTCATTTCAAAGGAAGCAATTTTCCTGGACACAAATTAATCTGCTTGAAGATACGACACAGCAATACATTAATCAATAGGAGACCAAAGCCGGCGCTGACTCCAATGTGACTGGAATCCACGCTGAAATCCAATCTCTTCCCTTTCTCCCAGCAAAATACCACAGATGACAAAAGGTCACCTGGTTCTTGCTCTACCAGGACTATCCAGGCAGGAACACACATATTCTGTAATAAATTTGTGTCTAGGAGTTTCTCCCACAAAATGGACCAAGTGAAATAATGTGGGAGTACCCTAAGGTTTGGGGGAGCTAAGCAACCTATATTTTAGAGGTCTGCCCAGATTTTTATTTTCTTGGCCAGTTAGCAAGATCAGGGAATGTACAGCAAGGGGTGGGGTCTAGCAGAAAAGGTTCCCCCTCCCCATTTGTTTATAAACATAAATTGCCATAGAGTACCAAAAATAATAATGCACACAAGCATTATATGGGCGGTGGTGGCAACATGGGACCTCCTGGGCGCTTTCCAGACTAGCTGCTCAAGAGCAGAAAAATGCCTCCATTCAGGAAAGACACATTTGAAATGTAAACAGCAGGGGAGCAGTCTTGCAGGAACCAACAACCCGAAAAAACAGCAACTTTCTTACGCTGGATATATGACGTCCTAGCTCTACATTGCAGCGATTAAATTCGCAACAAGGCATTGGAAATGTGAACGGCACCCTGCCATCTGCGTAGGGACTGCGGTGTCACAACGCAGGAAGTGTGGAAGCACGCTTCCGAGATACGGCATGACCCCGTTGCAGGGTCTAATCTGGAAAGCGTCCTGGATCAGATTTAAGATCAATCTGTTCCAGCCTGCAGCTTCCCACAATGCCTCCAGGAAGCCACAACAGGACACCAGGGCAGCCTTCACCCACAGTTGCAAGTGGCATTCAAAGGCACAGTGCTGCTGAACAAGGAAGTTCCATTCTTAGCTTTCATGGTGAATACATCTAATCCTCTTGCAAAAACTTCTTAGCCAGAGGCACAGAAATCCGTAAAGGATGCACTGTGTGAAGAAGTCCTTGAATCATTTTGTCTGCCCTGAATCCCTTGCCAGTTTCTCCAAGACCACAAATTCTGGTGAGTGAGAAAAACTCCCCTCTGTCTACTTTCTCCACACAGCGGAAGCATCACACCAAAAGAATTCCCCACTGTCACCCACCTCCCATTGAAGAGTTTGAGCACCATGGTAGAAACTGCTTGCAGCCCAGTCCTGCTTACTCAGAGTAAGCCCCATTAAGTTCAAGCAAACGTACTCCGTGATCTACTTGGATTGTCTAATCCTGACAGAAGTCTTTCTCGTCATCCATGACAACTCCTGCTACAAATATTTATACACCACTTTTCAACAAAAGTGCTCAAAGTGGTCAAGATAGATAAAATGGTTCCCTGTCCCAAAGGGGTTCACAGTCTAAAAGGAAATACCAGGTAGACACCAGAAACAACCCCTGAAGAGAAACTGGGCTGGGCTGAATAGGGACAGTTGCTCACCCCTGCGAAATATAAGAGAATCAGCTCTTTTTAAAGGGCCCATTTGCTCTGTTAGCAAGGGTTTCAACAGGCCCGTAGGGAGCCCACCGGCCGCCGTGGTCCTGATGCTGGCAGCTCCCTTCTTCATTGATTTCTGCATGTACATTAGCGCGCACATGCGCCCAAGCCATGCCCCCTGCTTCCACATCAGATGCAGGGAGTGTGGTCTGTGCAGAGACAGGACTATTTATCCTCCTTGCAAAGTTTCCCCTCCTCAGTTAGGGGTTCCTTGGATTGCTGACCGGGAGCTCCTTTCTCTGCCTCCCAGTCAGCGATTCAAGGAGCTGCTGGCTGGCGTGGGGAAACTCAGCAATGGGACTGAGTGGCCCCATCCGGGCACTGGCCATACCCCCTGCATCTCTTGCTAAGAGCGAGGTAGCGGGGTGGAATGAATTGCTGGCTGGGAAGGAGAGGGGTGTGTGCCTCGGGGTGCTCCCAGCTGGCGAACTCTCCAGCTGGGTGCAGGAGGGTTGGGAGCAGGGGGTGCCTTGGTGGCTCTTCCAGACCCTGGAGGCCAAGGGATGCTTGTCACCCCCTGATCCATGGTCCCCATGCCCCTGGATTACAGGACCCCTTTTATTACGTGGCCCTTTTAACACAAGATGCCAAGGACTCAACGTGGGACGACCTCCATGCAAAGCAAGCAGTCTGTCTTTGGCTTGTGCCTCCCCCCTCGAACACAAGATTCTCTCAATCTCCATGAAGGTTCATACGGCAGCCTCATCAAACCAGAGTTTCGAGGATTGATTGTTTGCCAGGGGAGGCTACAATACTTGACATTGTATACAACCAATACTAACCTACCCATAACATGGGACCATAATATGGTTTTTCATCTGACAAATGTGATTGATTTATTTTTTGTAAAACACTAAATAATAGGTGGCCAACAATGTGGCAGGAGGTGATGGGAGTTGTAGTCAAACAAAAGCTGGAAAGCCTCAGGTCAGCTGACACTGCATTCAATAATTACAAAGCAGATCCCAGCAAAGTCCAAAAGTTAGAACTGTATATATTTTTTGTATATTTATATACAATTCAATGTACATATTGAACTCTTTTTTGGGGGTATAGGGTTTATTATTATTATTATTATTATTATTTTAAAAATAAGTTTTTAATGTAGGGGAACCTACGCATTTAATTCATTTCCTGGCACACTGCAGGGCAAAATAATCAAGGAGTGATCTTCCTAAAATATTCCTTCACTTGAATGCCTCTAAATTGCTACCCTGCAGCTACAAAATAAATGCACGGCTGGAACATGAGAACCAGCAGCATGGCCAAGCGTTTACCAGCATGATCCCACTAGAAGGCACTTATTTCTCCATCCATCCACATCAGAAAGCAAATCTGGCTGACGTTGGGTCCAAGGTGGGTTTTAAATGCTCACCACAACCTGATCAGGTGCCCAGGAGGATCAGAAGCTATATGGAACTGCTTGCAATATGTATTCATATCACACTAACGGCTTGGCTAGATGCATCCAATAGAAATGCATCCAATAGAAGCATCCATGAACAAACAGACAGGTGAGGGGATTCTTGATTCCACTCTTCATCCGTAATCCTAACTACGGAAATGTGGGACTCCATTTCCTCATCAGCCCTCTTCACACGTTATCCTCGGAGGACGGTGTACTGAATACACCGTCCAAAGCGGGAACAGAAGCCCCACCCCCTGGCCTGTCAACCACGCCCCCTCTTTCCCGCTGTGGTGCAGCTCACGCTTCCAGCCTTCCGTCTGAAGTAGTGAAGGCTGTAGGCATGGTGGCGGGCACTCCCATGGTCATAGAATCGGGCGCTCAGGCCTGCTGGCCACGGAAGTGTCCGCCATCACACTTACAGCCTTCACCACTTCAGGCAAAGGCGGTCAGCATGAGAGGGGGAGTAAGGGGTGGGGTCGATGTGCAAGAGGGGCAGGACTCCCATTCCTACATTGTACACAAGCACACTGTCCTTATATGTGAAGAGGGCTATAGTCATCTCTTATTACCACTGCCTTTCGCACGGCTCTCCCTCCTTCCTCCTCACTGCTGAACTTCAGATTGTAAGCTACCTGGGGCAGGGGTCTGCTTATGCGCCATCTCTGTTGGCAGTTCCTGTTTTGATCCCCTGACCCTAGTAAACCACTACTCCTCTTCAGAGGTGCTCTTACCCCTGGACTCTGGGGCCAAGGTCCAGGGCCTCCACACCCCCTGCCCCCCCCAATCATCTCTAGTCTGTCCTGGGTGGTGTGGTTTGTGCCCTCAAGAATCGATCTGTTTAAAAATGCTTAATGCAGTGGGGCAGGGCCTCCAAAGGCCTTTAGGTCCAGGCTCCAAAATTACCAAGGTGCAGCTCTGCTCCTCTTGTGTGGGGGATGCCACAATAACATTTTATTCATGTGATTTGCTCACATCGCCCCCCCCCCTTTCAGGGTCCAGCTTCCACTCCCAGGATTGCTCAGAGTTGCATCCCTGAGTGGGGTGAGTGGATGCATCCTGCCTTTAGTGCATATGTTTGCAAATGCAGGCACATGGGCACTCAGCACCAAGCAATAATGTGCACCCGGCTGCTTCACCCACCTACCCCTACAGTTACTGGGGTCTTTTATGAGTCACCTGTGGGAAGACAATTCTTTTTCTACTGTGTCTTCAACCTAAAGGACACCACCGTTATGGAGTACACTGAAGCAGCACACAGTAAGGAATGAAAAACCTTCAGGGAATGTGTAGTACCAGGCATGTGCCTGGGGAAGGTAGGAGTCAAAAATCCTTTGTATCGGAGCTGAGGCATTGCAAGCGTGTCTCTACTTTTGTTTTTGAAATGTTGGCGTGTATAGGATCTGTATATGTTAAATGTTTTGGGGGCGGGCTTCAATTGCCCTGCAGATTGATGCCACATTACACATCAAAAATGAACAACCAATGTCCACCTCTCCAAAGACAAAAATATTAGGGCTGTTCCCCTTTGCTTCCGAATGCATACAACGAGAACTGATGCGACACAAGCTTTATCGGATCGTTTTTCATTGGATACGATTTGGTGAAAAATTTCTCCAATAAAGGTACAATTTATTACAAGACAATAGCATAATGTATTGTATTGAACTGTATGGTGGCGGTGCGGGGGGGGGGGGCTTACTTGAAACCTAAAGCCTGGCTCCCTTCTATATGGATTCCAGCTGCCTTCAGGACAGCCGTAGCAGAGGTGCTTTAAAACACTGCCCTTTCCCTCTGGAATTGCCCCACAAAGCCCAGGTAAGACAGCAATGCATGCAGTTGCATCTTTTCCCTGGTGCATTATGAGGAGGGGGAAATGGCCATTCCCTATAACTACAAGGAGCATCCACTTTACCTCTAGGTAATGCACCAGGGAAAAGGCACCATGTTGTGACAGTGCTTCCTTGCCTGGGGCACTGGGGGGCAATTCAAGAGGGGAAAGGGTGGCCTTCTAAAGTGCCTTCACTGCAGCTGCCCAGAAGACAGCCAATTCCCACATGGAAGAAAGAAGGGAGCCCACGTCTTGGTTAGGGTAAGCTCCTCATCCCCACTGATGCATCAAACCAATCCGATTGGCTTAATTTGATGTATTCCCCCAACTGCATCATCCACAATGCAATCATTACTGGTATCAAACTGGAACCATTTCCTGTACTGATAATGTCCTCCACACAACGCATTAAAATATATATCGGGACACCTTGATCCTCTGAATCCTCCCCTAGCACCACCACTCCCCAACCTATACTGTAGCTTTGGAGACTGAAACCTAACGCACAAGATGCTCAGGTTCAGGGATCCCCTGGGCTCGTTCACACACACATGGCCCAAACACACAAAGAGGGACAGGGATGGGCCACCCTGATGTCACTGAAGGACACCCCAACATGCTGCCAGGGTGACTTTCAATCGTGTAGAGGGGGCTGTTTATCCAAACAGCCCCAACACATGATTGAAGGATGTCATGACCATGATTTGAAACATCCTTCAGTGATATCAGGGTGGGCACCCTCTCGAAGCAGTGTGTGTGTGTGTGTGTGTGTGTGTGTGTGTGTGTGTGTGTGTGAGAGAGAGAGAGAGAGAGAGAGAGAGAGAGAGAGAGAACTGGCCCACAGAATATTTACCATGGAGAAGACAGATCACCCAGCTAGTGGATAGAGAGAAATTCTTCTCCCTCTCACATACTGTAACACTAGAACCAGGGGTCATTCCAAGAAACTGATTGCCACGAAATCTAGGACCAACAAATGGAAGTACTTTTTCACACAACGCTTAATCCCCTTGTGGAATTGTCTGCCACGAGATGTGGTGGCAACCAACAACTTGGATGGCTTTCAGAGGGGTTTGGATAACTTCATGGAGGAGAGGTCTATCAATGGCTTCTAGTTGGAGGGCTAAAGGCCACCTCCAGCCTTGGAGGATGGATGCCTCTGAGTACCAGTTGCAGCAGAGTGACAACAGGAGAGAGGGCATGCCCCCAACTCCTGCCTGTAGGCTTCCAGTGGCATCTGGTGGGTCACTGTGCACAACAGGATGCTGGACTAGATGGGCCTCCTTGGGCCTGATCCAGCAGGGCTGTTCTTGTGTTCTTATGTTCTAGGATGCAGTCTGATGTTTGGTTCATTGTAATCACACGTCCACTACATCCGCCCTGCCCTCCGAGGCAAAACATCAAGTCTTGTTGGAATTAGGAATAACCTGAGTTTTTTTAAAAAAATAATCTCTCTTTATAAAGGATCGATCTGGACCTTACCACTCCCCCGCCACACACACCCCCATTAGCTCTACTGCAGACAAAAGCTCTTCAGGGGAGGATAAAGAGTGGGGCGACTGAAATGATGAAGTGCTGTTACTTTCCATGTGCAAACAGGAACATTTGAAATATAAACCTTTCAGCAGCAGAAACTTTTGCCAGTTCCAAGTGCTTGGAATAGCCTTTGGGGGATAAGAGTATGAGAGACAAGGTCATTGTGGCCACGGATGAGGGGGGCTGTGTAGATCAAGGACATCTGAGGACTCAAGCTTGAGAACCCCTGGATTGAAGCTCATCTACATATTAAGGTGTGGAAAGGCATCTAGAGGCAAGCCACGGCAATGGGTAGGGATACCTCTAGGACTTCTCATTGCTCAGGGAAGCAGGGAGCTGGGAACAATATAAAATGGAAGAGGGAAGGGATTGAAAGGTCTATTTGTGGCTATCAGTCAGATGGCCATAGGCCACCTCCAGCCTCAGAGGCATGATGTCTCTCGATACCAGTTCCAGGGGAGCAACAGCAGGAGAGAGGGCCTGCACATATCTCTTGCCTGCGGGCTTCTCAGAGGCATCTGGTGGGCCACTGTATGTGAAGCAGGATGCTGGACTAGATGGGCCTCCTTGGGCCTGATCCAGCAGGGCTGTTCATATGTTCTTAAAGCACAGCAAGGGCAGGTGATTAGGGGTGACTGAACCATCTCCCACGCTTGTACTTTTTGCCATGAAACAACTATGGGGATTTTTCACCCAGAGAGGTTTACTTCTGGTTGTGGAGTCACACTGGACAAGGAAGCAGCTGGGGTGTAACAGTTAAAGATAGGAGGGGGGAGGATTCAGCTGCCTCCTCTTACCCACTCATATTGCACTTAAATTGCACCCACTACTCTTCATAAGGATTCAGGAGAGGATTCCATTTTAGCGCTCCAGTCTGCCACCATCTAGAGTTGCCACCCTCCCAGATTGTTAACTTAAAAGTAGCGTAAAGTTGTGCCGTTGAGTCGGTGTCCACTCCTGGCGACCACAGAGCCCCGTGGTTGTCTTGGGTGGAATCCCGGAGGGGTTGGCCATGGCCTTCTCTCGTGCAGTGTGAGATGATGCCTTTTAGCATCTTCCTATATCGTTGCTGCCCGATATAGTAGCAACGGGGATTTGAACAAGCAACCTTCTGCTTGTGATTCAAGTATTTCCCTGCTGCGCCATTAGGATTCAGGAGCAGATTCCATTTTAGCACTCCAGTCTGTCGGTGTCAACTCCTGGCGACCACAGAGCCCAGTGGTTGTCTTGGGTAGAATACAGGAGGGGTTGACCATTGCCTTCTCCCGCTCAGTGTGTGGAGATGGCGATGCCTTTCAGCATCTTTCCTATATTGCTGCTGCCCAATATACGTGTTTCCTATAGTCTGAGAAGCATGCCAGCAGGGATTTGAACCAACAACCTCTTGCTCCCTAGGCAAGTTACTTCTGAGCCATTAGGTGGCGTAAATGTAAATTGTGCTGTCAAGTCAATTTCAACTCCTGGCGCCCCCAGAGCCCTGTGGTTGTCTTTGGTAGAATCCAGGAGGGGTTGACCAGTGCCTCCTCCCACGCAGTGTGAGATGATGCCTCTCAGCATCTTCCTATATCGCTGCTGCCCGAGATAGTACCAGCGGGGATTCGAACCAGCAACCTTCTGCTTGTTAGTCAAGCATTTCCCAGCTGCGCCATTAGGAGATTTCAGTGGCTTAATACTGAGAAGAAGGCTGGGAAATAAAATCTCCCAGAAAAGCTTCATTCCAAACTGGCAACTCTCCCCTCCATCACATCTCACGTGGCCCTCAGATTTTCCTGGAAGCATCAAAGCCTAAGGTTATCTGCTGACTTCTTGCCCATACACTATTTCATCCTTTGTGATGATAAATTGAATCCTTAAAGAAAAAGTGGAAGGGCAAGCAAGGAGGGGGAGGGGGGAGATCTGGTCTTGGGGTAGCAAGCATGAACTGTTCCCTTCGCTAAGCAGGGTCTGCTCTGGTTTGCATTTGAATGGGAGACTGCATGTGAGCACTGTAAGATATGCCTCTTAGAGGATGGGAAGAGCACCTTGCCTGCTTGTGTGCAGAAGGTTCCAAGTTCCTTCCCTGGCAGCATCTCCAAGATAGGGCTGGGAGAGATTCCTGTCTGCAGCCTTGGAGGAGCTGCTGCCAGCCTGTGTGGACAATACTGAGCTAGATAAACCAATGGTCTGACTCAGTATATGGCAGCTTCCTATGTTCCTATGAGAGAGGCAGGAGGAGATTAAAGAACTATTTAAAGTGGAGTCCAGCAGGGTCCAAGAAGGAACACTCCCAAGATTTACCTGATAATTTGCCCCATATCTGGAGCTCAAACTACAAAATCACAGCAGGCTCCCAGGGTCTGAGAGGTTTGCAGGTGTGTATGTGTGTGTGTTTATGACCAAAAGCTTTGTCTGTGCCCAGATGGTTCCAAATGGACCTTGCCAGTAACCTTGCTTTAAATGCAAGCTGGGCTGATCCGTCTCTTGCGTTGAGTCGGCAAAAAAGCGTTTGTACTCCAGAGAGGCTTATTACAGTAATTGTGTTGTGGGCAGGGAGGATCTTTCTAAAACGCCACTCATGGTGTGCGATGGTGGTGGGGAGAGGGGAAAAAACACCTCAGCAAATGTTTAATAGGATTTACGGAATAAGCCCATCAGTCTGCAAATGCTATTTGGCAACCTCAGCTGTGAGAAAGAACGGATCCCAGCCACAGCGAGAGCACAACCTTCAGCAAAAAAGCACGACAATGTTTTTAGGAATGTTGTGTTTTTGGTATGCAAAACACAAATGCATCATGAGAGGAGGCCAAAGAAAGTGAGATTCAGGGTGGACACACAGGAAGCTGTCTGATACTGGATCACAACACTGATCCATCTGACTCAGCATTGTTTAGGCCAGGGCTGTACAACTTTGGCCCTTCAGCTGTTGGACAGGGGGAACCAGGGCTCAAACCCCCATTCAGCCAGGAATCTCATAAGGACATAAGAACAGCCCTGCTGGATCAGGCTCAAGGCCCATCTAGTCCAGCATTCCGTTTCACACAGCGGCCCACTGGATGCCTCTGGGAAGCCCACGGGCATGAGCAGAAGGCATGCTCTCTCTCCTGCTGTTGCTCCCTTGCAACTGGTATTTAGAGGCATCTTGCCTCTGAGGCTGGAGGTGGCCCACAGCCACCACACTAGTATCTCATGTCACGACCTTAGACCAGTCACTCTCTCTAAGCCTATCCTACCTCACAGGGTTGTTGTAAGAATCAAATGGGTTGGGGGCAATCCTGGTATGCTTCACTGTACTAAAAATTTAATAGATATTAAAAAGTGGGAAGGATGAATGAGGGAAAGTTTTGTACCTTTAAATGTGATTTTTTTTTTAAAAAAGTGAGTCTGAGTTTCTGGAGTTGGCTCAGCCGGTGGGAATCAGCTTTGGAGGGATGCAAAGATATGTTGCTTCTTCACAGTTAGCATTATCTGCTAGCTCCCCACTACTCAGCCTGTATAAACCAAAGCCTTTTACAAACACACCACACACATTTCCAGTACTCACAAGGAGACTGATCCTGCAAAGTGGCACCTGCAGCATTTTACCACTAGGGGGAGAGAGCAAAAGCATATACCTTTTGTTCTATAGATTCCTATATGGCAGGAGGAGTTTTCAACCTTGGGTCCCCGGATACTTTTGGACTACAACTCCCAGCATCCCCAGCCACAACAGCCAAAGGGGATGATGACCTCATCTGGGGACCCAAAGCTGAGAACCTTTTCTCTATAGGGACATCTTTTAAGGGGGCAAAGTATCACCTTGGAATTAGTAAGCAACACCACCCTCCTCTCAGTTTGATTTGGAGCTGGGCTCAGCTAAAATGAGCTATTAAAAAATAAATAAATCAGAATAGTCGTTTTGTTTTTTCCTGAGCCCAATAGCAGAATTTTGGAAAGCTTAGTGCACTCCTGATTCAATCATCAGGAGTATGGCAAGGCTTGGACATCTTGCCCACAAGTTCCCCCACAAGCCACCCTCCCCAAAGCCCCTAAGTACTGCAGTTGCCCTGAAACTTAATGGGGGAAGCAGTGGTAACTGGACAATGTCCATTTCTCCCTTGTGCTTGCACCGTCTTACATGCCAGGGATTTTGGGAAATCTAATTTTCCAGGGCACCTGAGTACTCCATAGAAACATGTTTAGTAGAGTCTCTAAAGATCTGAACATGAGACACTGTTGAGTGTTCTCATGGCAGTTTCTCAAGGAGGCCCGGGACATATAGTTTCCCAAGGCACCTTATGAGTACCCACTGAGTACTTGGGCAAACCCCTGGGAAACTATATGTCGTAGGCTTCCTTGCTGACTTCATATGCTTTCTGAGCTGGAGAAGAGCTTCTCAGGGAAATGGCATTCAACTTGCCGATCACTAGGGACTAGAGACATTTGTATTATGAACCAAATAAATAGAAGCTTAGGAGGCCTCTCTTATTAGGATTAGCCCTTAGAAAAAAACCATCACAGGACGGTAATGATGTACGCTACGCCGGTGTGGTGTAACGGTTAACGTGTTGGACTAGGCCTGGGGAGACATGAGTTCAAATCCCTATTCAGTCATGAAACTCACTAGGTGACTCTGGGCCAGTCACTTCTCTCTCAGCCTAACCTTCCTCACAGGGTTGTTGTGAGGATAAACATAACTGGGCTCCTTGGAGAACGAGTGGGATATACATGTAAAAAAATAAAAACAAAAACAAAAATCAGGACCATGTGGCCATTCAATAGGTAACTGCAGCAAGGCTTTCCAATGAGTGTGCCTGAACACTCAATGTACGATATCATGTGCCCCATGCATGTTACATTGTGAGGTATATACGAAAATAGATCATTTTTATATGTCTAAAAGACATAATGGGTGAAGTAGATGCTCCGTCTCAGGTGCAAAACATTTGCAAAGACTAAGGAAATCCTATTCCCCAAATATTTTTTGCTCTCCTTTCTACTCCCTTACCCAGAGAAGAGGCAGAAGAGATTCACCTCAAACTGTCAAATCATTGCAACAGATTAAGGCTTCAGCAGAAATTAAAAGACAGCCTGCTCTGTTTTCAGACTGGCAGAAACGTACACTTGGTTGTAAGTAACTTATTTACTGACACCTCCCACATTTTCTAAAGTAAAGTAAAGTTCTGCCCTCAAGTCAGTGTCGACTCCTGGAGCCCACAGAGCCCTGTGGTTGTCTTTCGTGGCATACAGGAGGGGTTGACCATTGCCTCCTCCTGCACAGTATGAGCATCTTCCTATTTCGCTGCTGCCCAATATAGGCGTTTCCCATAGTCTGGGAAACATATCAGCGGGGATTCGAACCGGCAACCTCTTGCTCCCTAGGCAAGTTATTTCCCCGCTGTGTCATAAAGTACCACTGCAAAAGGATGTCCTGCCCGCCCCACAGTGATGTTTTTGTCCAGTATTTGAACTATGATAGGCACTGGGGCACTCTTCTAAAAAGTTTGAAACTTAAGCCCTCGTGCTGGTTCCCAGGTAGAAGGGGAGGTGCAAACTTCAGAGCCCAGAAAGGATAGCTTCCGGTACCGGTTTTGTCCCCACAGAGAGCATAAGACTTAAGAAGGGTAAAGCAGTGCTTCCCGTTAAGTGTGTCACAGAATACTACATTGGCCAAGGGGCTGTACTGGCATGGTCAGAGTCAGCTCCAAAGATAGGGAGCTTAAGTTTTTCGAACTGTCTTGCCCTATAATGCACAAGGAATTTAAGCTCTCAATTTCTGGAGCTTTCTTGCTCCCTTAGGACTCTCTGTGCCCAACAGCAATGTATGCTAAAATCAATAAATATTTAAACAGCCTTAACACCAACACCACCAAAAAACACACAAGTGTGTTTCTGTTGGAGGTTCGTGGGTCCCCCTCCCCCAACTTTTTAATATAGATTTGCCTCAGGATTAAAAACGATGGAAACTGAGGACGAGGAAGAAGGAGATAAGAAAATGATTTGCAGCTTCTTTCCACATATATTCTAGCGATGAGGCTTTTAAATTACAGTTTTAATCACTTGGATGATGGATTGTTTCATTGCAACCGCTTTTAGCATTGTTTATTACTGATACTGTAAAACTGCAGTATATTTCATTTGTGGTTATCTATCTATCGATCTAATTTGTGGACAACCCCAAACGTCAAGTCTCTGGGCAGTTTACAACAATGAAAAGCTGAAAGCAATTTAAAACAGTCCAGTTAAAAAGCTTGGGTGAATAAATGTGTCTCTGGATACTTCCTACAAGTTCTCAGAAATGGGGAGGCTCTTACTTCAGCAGGGAGCACATTCCAGAGTCTCGGGGTGGGAACAGAGAAGGCCCGTCCCTGAGTAGCCACCAGACGAGCTGGTGGCAACTGCAGATGAACCTCTCTGGATGATGATCTCAATGGACAGTGGGGCTCACGGTGAAGAAGATGTGCTCTTAACACCTAGCAAAATTTGTTGCTAGATACTGTGGATGGTTTTGCAGGAAAGGCAGGATGTACAGTCTGACGATAAGTAAACTCTGTTCTCAGAAGTATGGGACAGGGGCTGTGCATGCTTTCCCAAATACATTATGGCCATGTTATTCTGGAGCCAAGGATGATCGTAAGAAATTGCCTTTCCACATCTTCAGTCTATGGTTCACCTAATGTCTCTCCCTTCATCTCAAACAGTAGTTTATCACAAGAGTTCTCCACATGGAATCCCAAGATGTGTTGGATTACAACTCCCCTCATTCCCAGCCACTATGGCAAAGGATGGTGGGAGCTATAGCTCCACATCTCAGGGCCTCGAGGGCTTCTGATAACACTTGGCCTGATCAGAAGCCTCTGAGGAGCTCACAAGCAAGGCATGAGAGTGACAGCCCTCCTCTGTTGCTTGCCCCCAATATCTGGTTTCTCAGAGGCTTCTGGATGTGGACGTTCCATGTAGCTATCTAGGCTACTAGTGTCTGATAAATCTCTCCCCCATGAATTTGTTTAATCTATTCTTAAATCTAAAGCAGGTGTGTATGTGTGCGTGATAGATTGGGTAAAGGATACCTAGGTGGCATCCTATGACACTTACAGTATGTGGGAGTAACCCCGCTGAATACAGTAGGACCTAATTTGGAATAACTATGCATACATTTGGGCTGTTAGCCTTTCCTGTGGGGGACATCCTAATGGTAGTCTCACACATTCCAAGTAAGGAAGGAAGGAAGGAAGGAATGTTTATAGTGCATTGTGATGTGCAGAATCTAATCCTCCCAAGAACCACGTCAGCAAGCTCATTAATAACCCCCATTTTACAGAAGCAAAACTAAGGCTGAGGATAAATGAACTTGCCTAAGGCCACCCCCCAAAAACCTAGGCTGCGCAAGGATTAAGACCTATGTCTTCCTGATGTTGTCCATCTCTAAGGTCCAGAATTTGGCACCAGTGTTGCAACGTCATTACTCCTGATATCTGATCAAAATATGCAGCTATTCCAAAAATCTATCATGCATCCCACAATCTGTTTAACCAGCCCTGCTTGCATGAACACACAGGATGTAGTCTCTCGCCCAACTGCATGCATTCTCAAGTCATCTGAACTCCATGCACCAAACTATCTGTAAACCTGAAATGTTTGCAAGTGTGTCAAACCATATTTATTCCCATAAGTAACACAGATGTATAAGAATTAAACTATATGCATTTTCTACACCCCACTCGCCTGTGATGGGGATGGGGCTCGTAGCTCAGTGGCAGAGCATCTGCTTGCCTGCAGAAGGTCCCAGGTTCGATCCCTGGCCATTCCATCTCCAGGTAGGGCTGGGGGGAACTCCTGCCTGAAACCTGGGAGAAGCCGCTGCCTGTCAGTGTAGACAGTACTGAGCTAGATGGACCAAGGGTCTGACTCAGTAGAAGGCAGCTTCCTACGTTTGTTAACAAACCAGCTTCCGTCTCAGGCAGGAAAGGCATAGAGGCTGTCCTCATGAGCAGCCAAGACCGGGGCTGCCCGTGAAAACCGCAGACTGCATCTTAAATGAGGCGGCGGGAGCAAGCACTCCCTTCACCCTGTTTACCTGACCGCGTGAAAGCTGGCTGCTTTCAGCCTGCACTGCAGCATTGACGGGCACATGCCCATCACTGGAGGAATCCCCACAATGCATTGCACACTGGCGCAGTGCATTGTGGGATTCCCAGGGGCCAGGACAATGCATCCTGGCAGAAGCGGAGTGTCTGAGTGTGCAGTCTGCAGGGCCAGCAATGTCCCGGTGATAGTCTGTGGGCAGAGGTGCTCTGACCCCTGGACTTTGGGGCCTCCACACCCCCTGGGGGCCCCCAAGTCCATGTCCTGGGTGGTGTGGTGGCTGTGCCGCTGGACCACGCTGCAGCGGGCAGCCGAGTGCAACTGAGACTTGCGCTGGGTGCTCTAGAGATGGGGGGGGGAGTGGGGAAAGAAATATGTGGGGTGGGAATGTGTTAAGTTGCATGTTGAAACGTTTCTGCTAATGCATATCTGCATAGATCCCCTGCTAACTGGGCAAAGAGGCACCTTTTTAACGTGGTGATTCTCTTTACTGAGCAGGGGGAGAGTAACTGGCCCTCTCCACCCCCAGCATAGCATCCCTCCAGTGACTGTTGCTGGTGTCTGTCTTGTGTTTCTTTTTAGATTGTGAGCCCTTTGGGGACAGAGAGCCATCTTATTTATTTGTTATTTCTCTGTGTAAACTGCCCTGAGCCATTTTTGGAAGGGTGGTATAGAAACCGAATGAATGAATGAATGAATGAATGAATGAATAAAATATACCTATTTTATATTCTTACATTCTTGTGAGTTCGGTTGCTGTTTCTGCCATCAAGAACCCACGTGTTAAAATACTGTGTGTGTCACTGTGCGTGTGTGTGTGTGTGTGTGTGTGTGTGTGTGTAGGGGGATGATGCTTAACTAGCGGGGGTTGTGCCCTCCAAAGGCCTTTAGGTCCAGACTGCAAAATTACCTAGGTGTACCTCTGTCTGTGGGCAAGGTAAGGTTATGCAGCCTTCCTCCCTGCCTGCCCTCCCAAATGGTCATGTGAATGGGCCTGTAGTCTGAAGGCACACATATTACAGCAACTTTGCTGAAGCTATGCAGATCCAGGTCTGGTCTGTGCCTGAATGTGAGACCATGTACATGGGAACATAGGAAGCTGCCTTCTACTGAGTCAGACCATGGGTCCATCTAACCTAATATGGTTTACTCTGACTGGCAGTGACTCTCCAAGGCTTCAAGCATCAATTTTCCCCAGCCCTACCTGGAGATGTCAGGAATTGAACTTTGGACCTTCTCTGTGTTGAGCAAATGCTCTGTCATAAGAATATAAGGTCAGCCCTGCTGGATCAGGCCCAAGGCCTATCTGGTCCAGCATCCTGCTTCACAAAGTGGCCCACCAGATGCCTCTGAGAAGCCCACAGGCAAGAGCTGAGAACATGCCCTCTCTCTTGCTGTTGCTCCCCCGCAACTGGTATTGAGAGGCATCCTGCCTCTGAGACTGGAGATGGTCTATAGCCACCAGACTAGTAGCCAATGATAGACCTCTCCTACATGAATTTGTCTAAGCTCCTTTTAAAGCCACCCAAGCTAGTGGCCATCACCACATCATGTGGCAGAGAAAAGTACTTCCTTTTGTCGGTCCTAAATTTCCTGGCCATCAATTTCATGGGATGACCCCTTGTTCTAGTGTTATGGGAGAGGGAGAAGAACTTCTCTCTATCCACTTTCTCCACACCATGCATGATTTTATAGACCTCTATCATGTTTCCCCACAGTCGTCTTTTTTCTAAACTAAAAAGCCCCAGGTGTTGTAGCCTTGCCTCTTAAGGAAGGTGCTCCATGCCCTTGATCATCTTGGTTGCCCTCTTCTGCACCTTCTCCAGTTCTGTAGTGTCCTATCTGAGGTATGGTGACCAGAACTGTACACACTGCTCCAAATGTAGCTGCACCATAGTTTTGTATAAGGGCATTATAATATCAACATTTTTTTTATTTTCAGTCCCCTTCCTAATGATTCCTAGCATACAATTTGCCTATTTCACAGCTGCCGCACATTGAGTTGACACTTTCAGCAAGCTGTCCACCATGACCCCAAAATCTCTTTCCCGATTAGTCCCCACAAGTTCAGAGCTCAACCATATAGATCAAATAAATCAATAAATAATAAATAATAAATAAATAAACCCTGTGACATTTGCCATTTTTGTGCCAAAATGTGCATCCATTTCACTTGGTTACATTGAACCTCACTTGCCATCTTGGTGCTCATTCACCCTGTTTGCAAATATCTTTTTGCCTCTGAAGAATTTCTGCAATTGTCTTATACTCCTATCAGAGAACAGCAAGATTCAGAGAGAGAAAACTAAAAGGATATTGTTTTTGCGAGGGTTAGGGTTTTGGGATCATATTAGGGTTAGGGTTTGGGGATCATATCACTTTTCCAAAGAGGAGTGGGAACAATAAAAAGGTGGCTGGGGGCTTGATTTGGGTCAGGGCTCCAGAGGGCTTCATCTCGTAGCCGGCTTTCATCACCAGACGCCCCCTCCTCCTCTCCCCACGTGCAAAGCTCTCGCTCGAAAAGGGAGTGCCTCTAGGCATGTGCAGGGCGCCCTTTCCTTCCTCGCGGAATGCTGCGCAAGAGCTAGCCCCCGTGGGTGACTGGCAGACCAACTCTGGCGGGGGAAGGAGAAGGCTGCGAGTTCGAGCTTCTCGTAAAGTAAGCGGTGGCGGCAGCAGGGGTGTGTGTCTGCGTGCGCGCAAAGCGGGGCGCATCAAGCGTGCCACCAACTGAGTTCACTCCATCCACCCGAGGGAGAAGCGCGGCCCCCTCCCCACCTGCAGAGGGAGAGCAGCTTGGTCCCTCCCCAGGGGAGCCCCCCGCCCGAACTCTCCTCCCCGCGGAAATCCCGCAGCTTCTCCCCACTCCACGCCTCGCCAAGAGCTCTCTTCCCACTTACTGGCAGCAAGAGGAAGGCGGCGGGGAGCGCTCGGGGGCTGCGCCGCTGCACCGCCGCCGGCTGCCTCCCCATCGGGCTAGCTCGGCGGCCGCGGAGAGGCGCCCGGCTGGGTCCCGTCCGTCGGTCCGTCCGTCCTTCGCCTGCCTGCCTGCCTTCCGCCTCACCCGCAGCGCCTGGTCCGATCCTGCCTGGAGCGCATCGGGAGCGCCGAGCGAGCGCGGCTCCTCCTGCTGCTGCCGCCGTGGCCGGTCCCGGCAGCAAAGTTCCCTCCTGCTCCTGCGGCAGAAGCGCCTCCCCGCCCGCGCGCCGCTGCCGCCGCCGCCGCCTCCTGCTGCTGCGCCGGGCCGGCCTGCCCTGCTCCTTCCCCGCAGCGGCGCGCCGGGAGGCCAGTGGGACTCGCGGCGGGGGTGGCGGGCAGGGCAGGGCAGGGCGTCCGTTCCTCGCTAGCTCGGGTTTTCCGCGGGGTGGGCGGAGCTGAGAGCTTGGCTCCGCAGAAAGGGCGGCTCCGGGGGGCGGGGCGAGCGTGTGTTCTCTATATACCGCCTCTTCGGTTGACAAGTGGCATATAAATCCTTCTGGCTGGCTGTGGCACTCGGGGTCCTTGTGCCTCTTCCAGAGCATCAGTTGGCTCGCCTCACCCTACCCATCCGCAGTCCCAAAGCAGACTTCAGCAAGAGGGCAGGTACCTTCTGGATCACCTGGAAGAGCTGCGCTCAGCCACCCCTGCTTAACTAAAAATGCCATCTAGTCGTTCCCTTCCCAGTGACGAACCGGGAGGAAAAATCTTGTGCGGCATGAAGCGGGGGGCGGCCGCGTTTTCTTCCTTTTGCGGGGTCTGTGGTGCCACTCAAAAATGTTCCCCTACCACCCCAGGGACAGCAGCCAGCGAGCTCCCACATAGCCACACTCAGCCTGGCAGCCATGCCCTGGAGCCATGCCCATGCCAACAGCCACATCCCCACAGTCACACACACACACACACACACCCTTAAATAGATGCAATAAGGCGGAGGATCGTTTCTGCCTCCCATTCTGTGTCTAGCACCTGGATGACAGGCAGAAATTAAGTTCCCCCAACATTTGGAGAACTTCACAATCAATCAATCAATCAATCAAACAGGTACTGCTTCCAGAGAGCCAGCATGGTGTAGTGGTTAGAGTGCTGGACTAGGACCGGGGAGACGAGACCCGAGTTCAAATCTCCATTCAGCTGGGTGACTCTGGGCCAGTCACTTCTCTCTCCGCCTAACCTACGTCACAGCGTTGTTGTGAGGAGAAACTCAAGTATGTAGTACACCGCTCTGGGCTCCTTGGAGGAAGAGCGGGATATAAATATAAATAAATTAAATAAATAAAAATAAATCCGTATGCTAAGTAAAGTTGCACCTGTTTAATGTCTGCCTGTCATGTGACTGTTAAAAATCTTGGACGCTCTGGCCCTTACAAGGAAGCCCTTTCTCTTAAGAGGTACAAGGTTGGAAAGTGGTAAAAGCACTGAAGCCTAGCAGTTCTGGGATAAAATTGTCAAATAAAAATAAGCATAACATAACAATATTGGAGAGAACAGACATTTTAACAGTGACAGAGTCCTGACATATGAACAACACAGATTTCCCACTGAACAACTTTCCCCTCACAGCAGCTACACATCCTTTCTGTCACTTCTTTCCTTAGGGACACACACAAATATTTCTTTTCCATTTCTCTTTTTGCTGTACTCTTGCACAAATGTACTATATACCACTTGTACCTTCTGGATTTCTCAGAACCAGTGTTGTTTTGGGTCATAGGGATATAGGGAGAACACAGGATACTGCCATAAGCTGAGTCAGTCCATAGGTCCATCTAGCTCACTATTGTCTACACAGACTGGCAGCAGCTTCTCCAAGGTTGCAGCCTGCAAGCAGGAATCTCTCTCAATCCTATCTTGGAGATGCCAGAAAGGGAACTTGGAACCTTCTGCTCTTCTCAGAGTTGGCTTCATCTCCTGAGGGGGAATATCTTACAGTGCTCACATGTGGTCTCCCATTCAAATGCAACCAGGGCAGACCCTGCTTAGCTAAGGTGACAAGTCATGCTTGCTACCACAAGACCAGCTCTCCTCTCCTCAAATTATCACCGCACAGCCAACATGGCTGCTGCCTGTTTTGGGGGATGTAGTCAAACGGGAACTTCAAGCCTTAATTTCAGCTGCCTATGAGCAGCTTTCAGGGTTCGGGAAGAAGGTGACTTGTAACCACTTTCTGGTGAGAACTGAGCTTGGCGGGGGTGGGGGGTGTTAGGAGACATCCCTATTTACACCAAACATGCCAGTAAGTAGGATGCAGAGTTATAAACTAAACTAAAAAACTGGCCAAAATACAATAAAATCCAGGAATTCATATTTTTTTTAAAGCAAGGATGGAGAGGACATAATATCCCACCTCTGAATATCCTCGTCACCAACTTCCCAGCCTGATTCCCCTTATTCCCCCACAGTCATTTTGCTTTTGCGGTCTTTCCCCTTCTTGGACATGAAGCCTCCTCCTATGCATGTCTACTTAGAATTATGTCCTATGGAGTCCAATTGGATTTACTCTCATGTAAGTATGGAATATGTATGGATTCTGTCAGGTAATTGTATTAACCCCCCCAGATCAGCAATTCTATGGACCCCAGGAGCCCCTCTGACCTGTAGGGCTAGGGGTCCTTGTTGCAAGGAGAGACTAGTCTGTAGCCAACAGAGAAAAGCTCCAAAGAGATGAATGGAAACCAATGCAATGACATGCTTCATTTGTTAGTCCACTGAAACGGACAAGGTCGGGAGGAAATCTTGTAAATTTCAGCAGCACCAATTGACTTCATTGGTCCGCCATCTAGACTCTGGTGAAAACTGGCAGTGCTGGAGAGATACTTCGCAAAATGGATTATGTCTGCATGGATTATGTCAGATAATTGTAGGGCACTTTCTGAGCATGAGCAAAGTGCATTCCCCAGCAGTGACTAGTCTCAGCCATTTCCTCACACATGGGTGGGGTTGCAGACAATTGCTTCCAAGTAAAGGTGGTTTTGGCTTCCAGGTAGGACCTGGGAGTTCGGTTTTAAGAAATCAATCATTGCAGCCTTTATACATGGAACAATAATTCTGCACAGCCTCTGCCCTACAGCCGGCTACGAAGATTGGAAAGAGAACTCTCCATTCCTGGGGAAACTGTAAGGTGAAGGGAGAAGCGGGGATGATGATGGGAACAAAGGAGAGATGGGGAACAAATTATAAAAGAAAAACGAGGGACAAAGCCCGAGAAGAGGTTTTGAAGGTAGCAGGAGGAGGAGGAGGAGGAGGAGGGAATATGAAAAACTGAGCCAAGAGCAAAGGAGACTTGAGATGAAAGGGGAATGCTCCAGAAGAGAAAGTCACAGAGCAGGAGACAGAAGGGAAAGGAGGAGGAAAGAGAAAAGCCGAGCCAAGGTTGGGCTTGGAAAAGCTTGTTTCCCTGCATCCACAGTCCAGTGTGAGTGCGCCATTCTTCCCTTCCCTTCTTCTCGCAAGTCTGCTGGTGATTGCGCCCCCCCCGCCCCATTCCCTCCCCGATCCAGCCTGTGCTGCTGCTGCTGCCAAACACCAAGCCAGGTGAACTTGTGCTCCCCTTTCCCCCTTCCTAGTCGTCCTCTTCATGGCGATGGATGTGCAAAAAGCTGCCTTTTTGTGGCTAGTTCCCCCCAACCCGCCCCCCCCCCGATCTCTCCTGCCCTTCTAGTTCAAAACACAGAGGGCCAGGAAGGAAGGGACTTATGCACTTCCGTTTGCTGCAGGCTGCCTTTTGGAAGATGCAGAGAGGGGGTGGGGGAGGGATGAGGTTCCCAACTTGAGGGCGGGGGGCTGGAGAGGCAGCAGCCCTTCTGCTTTGTGCCAGAAATGCCAGATAGTCAGTCTGAGCCCATCATTATATTAATGTGTAATGAGTTAATCAGTCTCTCCCCCCACCACTGGCCCCAAGCCCAGGGGAGCTGATCTTGTGGTAGGTAGCAAGCATGACTTGTCCCCTTAGCTAAGCAGGGTCCACCCTGGTTGCCTATGAATGGGAGACTTGAATGTGCGAGCACTGTAAGAGATTCCCCTCAGGGGATGGAGCCGTTCTGGGAAGAGCAGAAGGTTTCAAGTTCCCTCCCTGGCTTCTCCAAGATAGGGCTGAGAGAGATTCCTGCCTGCAACCTTGGAGAAGCCGCTGCCAGTCTGTGTAGACAATACCGAGCTTGATAGACCAATGGTCTGACTCAGTATATGGCAGCTGCCTATGTTCTGATGTTCTCAACCCCAGATGTTGGACTAAAAGACTCCCATCATCCCCAAAAGCCATTGTGGCTGGAGAAGATGGGAGTTGTGGTCCAGCAACATCTGGGGACCCTAAGTTGAGAAACCTGCCCTAACTATTGGGAACTTCTTCCAATCCAAGAGCATGTCCAAGGCAACTCCTCCCGGAGAAGCACTTGGAGGTGACAGAGCTGAGTGAAAGACCAAAAGGCCTATGACCTTTTGCTGTTTGAAACCAAGTGCCAAATGGCATCCCCTTGCTCTCCACCCCCACCCCTTTCTCCTTCCAGTGGGGCAGGGACACAGTCCCAGTACTTTTTCTCCTCCAGGGTCTCAGCAGGGTTGCAAAGCCATTGGCTTTCTACATGGAAATAATGTGCTTCTCTTGCTATTCCAACCGTTCATTGCCATTCTTCCTGTTTTAGGGACATAGGAGGCTGCCTTATACGGAGTCAGGCCCATGGTCCATTAAGCTGAGTATTGTCTACACTGAAATGGCAGCGGCTGTCCATGGTTTCAGGTGGGGATCTTGCCCAGCCCTCCTGGGAGATGTTTCCAGGGATTGAAAATGGGACCATCAGCATGCAAGTCCTACAGTGGACTAGTGCCAAGACATCCTAAAAATGAATGGCAGGGAGTGCCCACTGAAATGCAATGGTTTCTTCCAAATGACCATGGAATGCACTGGATTTTGGAAAGATCAGAGCAATTCAGTGGGAGTTCCCCGACATTCATTCCAGTACATTCCCTAGAGTCCATATGATCCGTGACTTCTTGTAACAGAACCCCGCAAATTATTGCATCTATCTAAATGAGGGCTGTGGTGGCCATTGGGATGGGCGTGGCTGTCATGGTGGCTATGGGGGTTGTCATGGAGAGTGCCTGCACTTCTGAATGTGCAAATACATCACTGCCGCTGCCGCCGCCTCCTCCTCTCTCATCAAAATCATACCCCCAATTCCTCCCTTCTTTCAAATCTCTCCCCATTTCTTCCTTTTCTATTAGGAGGAGGAGAAAAGCAGTGTGGTGCCATTTCCCCTTCCTTCTTCTGCAGGCCATCCATCCATGGAGTGCTGAGTGGGCTGTCAAGCTGGCTCTGAGGACTGGCCCACTTCACCCTCCTTCATGGTAGGGCTGGCCCTGAGCATGTGCTTTGCATGCAGAAGAGTTCAAATTCAGTCAAACATACACAAAGGACGTAGGGAGCTGCCATATATGGAGTCAGAGCATTGGTGCATCTTGGTCAAGCTCTACACTGACTAGCAGCAGCTCTCCGCGGTTTTCAGGCAGGTATCTTTCCCAGCCCTTCCTAGAGATGCTGCCAGGGATTGAGCCCGGGACCCTCAGCATGCAAGGCAGGTGCTGTGCCACTGAGGTGAAGGAAAGGGCTGTTTCCCGAGACTCTCCAGAGCTACTATTGGCTAAACAAAAACTGGACCAGATGGACCAACGGTCTGACTCTCTATAAGGCATCTTCAGAAGCTGTATTCCTTTCACTTAATCTAAAACTATTCCTTTGGGGGAACAAATACAAAGGGTGTGCCTCCAATTTTTGTGCAGGAAAAAAAGGCGTGCCTCTGCTATTTGTGTCTCTTAGCAGACACTAAAGCCCTATTCACACATTATGCGCTACAATCTGTACACAGTGTATGCATGTATAGATCCCTCAATGCACATGTCCCATGCATGTACAACAGTTTACTCCCTAGTAGTTTCCTGCACTTGATGGACCTGTGCGCAAGTTCACTTTTAAAACAAATGCACGCCCAATCATTCACACAAAAAACATCTATACAGGCTCCTGAATGCACATACCGTGTAATGTCTGAATGGGGTTTAAGATGAACTCACACTTGCATTTTCCTGCTTTGTTGGTACTCACCCTCTAGCTAGTGTGAGAGAAGATATCCCCCCACCGCGCATGCACACACATACACACACACACACACACACACACACGTCATTCCCACAACTGGATGCTTGGGAGTTGTGTGTGCTCCCATTTTTTGGTTGTGTGGTAGCAAACAGCTAGATAGGAGGAGGGAGAAGTGGTTGTGTGGAATCGAGGAAGAGGAACAGCTGGGGAGGACAGCTTTTCTTCCTGCCCTGGTCAAATGTTGGGTATGGAAGCTGGGTAGGATAGCACTGTCCTTCTCAGCTTTTCCTTCTACCCGGATTCCACACAATCAATCCTCTCTCCTCCTACCGAGTTGATTGCTTTCACAAAACCAAAAACTGGGAGCGCACACAGCTCCCAAACCTGGGTAGGACACTTGTCCTACTCAGTTTCTGGTTGTGTAAATGACCTCACAGCTTGCCTATCACTGCTAGTGGTCTAGAGTGTCCTTGTCACTAGGCTTGGCCATCACAAGCGGCGGCGGAGGGGGGGAATTGGTGGCATTCTTCTGACAGTGTGCAATCAATGTCACCAGTCTGGGGTAGGGATGTGAAGACAGTTCAGTTTGATAGATCGGGGTCAAATTGAACCACTGCCTGTTCAGTCCGACCCTGGACCGACCTACCAACCCCAGCCATTTGCGGGGGTGGGGGTGGGTTCATGAGTATTTTTTTAAAAATGGATTTACCCCCAGAATGGGGCTTCTCTGAGACCATGGGGTGTGTTTGTGTGTGTGTGTGTGTGTGTGTGTGTCTGAGGAGGTTCCTCCTCCCCCCACTGGCCTTCCTTGTGCCCAAAATCGCCTGGTTTGGCTTTGGCCCTTTCCGGGCCTTTCCCCCTCATGGTGGCCATTTTGGAGGCCGCCGCACATGCACAATGGGCCTCTGCATGGCCTGGGTCATGACCCGGTGATACTGGGGCCCACTGACCCAGGCACGCAGGGGCTCACTCTAACTGAACCAGGCCGGCTGGTTTTGTGCACACCCCTAGCCCGGAGTTTGTTTGTGTCCAGCAAGGGCCCCAGAGACAGTGGATGACATGAGAGATTTTGCGAGGGATCTCTCCAGCTTTGTCACTTTGCAACAAAGTCCAATGAAGTCAATTTGGCGTGCTGAAATTTAAAAGATTTCCTCCTGACCTTGTCAGTTTCAGGGAAACTAACTAATGAAGCATCTCATTGCATTTGTCTTCATCCATCTCTTCTTAGCTTTGCTCTGTTGGCTACTGTCCCTAGCAGCATTTAGATGGCAAACTCCTTGCAACAAGGACCAACACTTAACTTTTTAAAAATGGAAACTGGAGTTGCCAACTCTTCAGCTGCCCCCTGTGCTCCTCCTCTTAGGGAGGAGATCTGGTCTTGTGGCAAGGCAAAGGCAAATTGTGCCGTCAAGTCAATTTCGGCTGCTGAGGCCCACAGAGCCCTGTGGTTTTCTTTGGTAGAATACAGGAGGGGTTTACCATTGCCTCCTCCCGCTCAATATGAGATAATACCTTTCAGCATCTTCCTATATCGCTGCTGCCCAATATAGATGTTTCCCATAGCAAGCATGAATTGCCCCCTTTGTTAAGCAGGGTCTGCCCTGGTTTGCATTTGAATGGGAGACTACATGTGTGAGCAATAGAAGATATTCCCCTTAGGGGATGGGGCTGCTCTGGGAAGAGCACCTGCATGCGTGCAAGCAGAAGGTGCCAAGTTGCCTCCCTGGCAGCATCTGAAAGATAAGGCTGAGAGAGACTCCTGCCTGCAACCTCAGAGAAGCCACTGCCAGTCTGCTAACTGGGCAAAGAGGCACCTTTTAAACATGGTGATTCTCTTTATTTAGCAGGGGGAGAGTAACTGGCCCTCTCCACCCCCAGCACAGCATCCCTCCAGTGACTGTTGCTGGTGTCTATCTTATGTTTCTTTTTAGTTTGTGAGCCCTTTGGGGATAGGGATCCATCTTATTTATTTGTGTATTATTTCTCTATGTAAACTTTTGTTGAAAAACAGTATATAAATATTTGTTGTGTAGACAGAACTGAGCTAGATGGACCAAGGGCCTGACTCAATGTAAGACACCTTCCTATGTTCCTATCTTCAATGCCAGGAAAAGCTGCACCTGCTGATTTCTGCGTGTCAAGCTGCTATAGAGGTGGGAGGCCAGGCCAGGCTGTATTTCTCTTTGTTATAGCCAGTTGACAAGCCTAAGCATATGTATAAATCAAGGTCTGGCAACAGCTTCCCAAGAAGAGGCAGTCAGGTGAGCAGGATGAACCAGTCCTCTCCTCTGTTTTCTAGATTTCTGATTAACAATCATCCTTTCCCCCATTACACCTGAACAGGTTTACTTTTAGAGTGAAATAATGAACCACCCCCAAAGGAGCCCACCCCTTGTATTTCTGAGCCACTCTTCTGGATGTGACTCATGACTGGAAGACGCCGATGCAAAAATATCTGCTGGGCTGCAGTCGCCCATATGAATCCGCCGAAGCCCTCCCTTCTGCATCACAAGCCTTTCTCACACCCACCCTGCCACCCACTGATATTCTAAATAGAGATGGGGCCTTTTCAGTTGTGGCCCCTTGATTTTTGAAACGCCCTCCTGGACGCTTTCCAGATTCGACCTTGCAACGGGGTCACGTCATATCTCGGAGGCGTGCTTCCACACTTCCTGTGTTGTGACCCCGCAGTACCTATGTGGACAGCAGAGTGCCGTTCACATTTCCAATGCCTTGTTGCGAATTTAATCATTGCTATATAGAGCTAGGACGTTGTATATCCGGCGTGAAAAAGGTGTTGTTTTTTTCGGGTTGTAAGTTTTGGCGAGACTGCTCCCCCTGCAGGTTTTACCTTTTGAATGCAATTTGCCAGAATGAGGCATTTGGCCGCTTTTGAGCGGCTAATCTGGAAAGCGCCCTGTAGAGCTTCGCCAGGCTCCATTGGAGGACCCTGGGTCCCATTTTTAAGCCTGCTTTTAGCCAAGTCTAATACTGTTCTGCTGTGTGTTTACTCTTGTTTTTATGTTCTTTTATTGTGATCTGTTATTGTTGTGAGCTTCCCCCAACAGCATTGTGCTGGGGTGGTGGACGGGGTGGTGGGTGTTATATAAATATTTTAAACGAGGATAAGTAGTAGGCCTGTGCATCCCCAAAAATATCATATTGGATTTGACACTATCTGACCTAATATAGAAATTACTGGAATTGGAATTATAGAATTAGCAATTAACCCTTTCATTGCCCCCTCCCCAATCCAAGTTGTCCCGCAAGATGCTATTTGCTCCATTGCAGAAATATTATTGGTCCCTAAGTGAATTGTTTTATAGTCTGTTAAGGCCAGGGTGCTCAGTCTTGGGCCCCCAGATGTCAATGGACTACAACTTCTATCATCCCCAGCCACAATGGCCTTTGACATGTCATTGCATTTCTCCCATGAATGGCCTTTTGAGATGGCCAAGGGAGGAGAGCTGGTCTTGTGGTAGCAAGCATGACTTGTCCCCTTAGCTAAGCAGGGTCTGCCCTGGTTGCATATGAATGGGATACTTGATGTGTGAGCACTGCAAGATATTCCCCTCAGGGGATAAAGCCGCTCTGGGAAGAGCAGAAGGTTCCATTCCCTCCCTGGCAGCATCTCCAAGATAGGGCTGAGAGAGATTCCTGCCTGCAACCTTGGAGAAGCCGCTGCCAGTCTGTGAAGACAGTACTGAGCTAGATGGACCAATGGTCTGACTCAGTATATGGCAGCTTCTTGTGTTCCTATGTTTATGAGTATCTGAGGGACATATTGCTTGAAAAACTCAGGACCAAACCAAACCACATGATGTGGGATGTCTTTTGTTGGAACTCCCAGGGATCAGCCACAAGGGGTTGGGATTTGTATCAGAAGGGCCTATCCTTCTCCATCCACACTGTGGCCCTGGAACAAATCCTTCCTTAACTGGCGCAGCAGGGAAATACTTGACTAACAAGCAGAAGGTTGCTGGTTCAGATCCTTGCTGGTACTACATTGGGCAGCAGCGACAAAGGCAGATGCTGAAAGGCATCATCTCATACTGCACGGGAGGAGGCAATGGTCAACCCCTCCTGTATTCTACCAAAGACAACCACAGGGCTCTGTGGGCGCCAGGAGTTGACACTGACTTGACGGCACACTTTACCTTACCTTAAGCGGTTATTAGAGGAGAAGCAGAAAGCCTACAGGCACAATTTGTTTTTCTCACCTCATACGTGTTTTCCTTCATGGCTAAAAAACACACAAAAAACTTCAGGGTGTGCGATTAAGTTGGGGAATCATCCTGGGGGCCAAAGAGCTGAACCTTCCTCTCCAATGTCCTGCTTCTGATCCAAATTGCGGGCGCTTTTTGGTTCAGAAAAACATGGATCGAGGCGAGGGGGGAGTTTCAATCACAAAATTCCTGCTTCGTGGTTCAGCTCGGCCCTCGATCACTTTTGAGATTGTCATCCCAGCCTCCACCCAACTGGCATAGGATTATTTTAGGATAGTGGGTTCTCCCCTCTGTCATCCCTCCCTGATGCCCCCTAGAACTCCAGTGGGACATATTTTCACAGAACAACTGTTCCACCCCTCCCTGCTCTCACTCTGTTTACCCAGCTGTTATTTAAATGATTCAGCCTGTCAGCCCCTTTCCCTGAGAAGAATCCATGTTTAAAGGGATCCTGTCAGTATTTAAATCCTCCGCTTATTTTCTTTAAAAAGAAATTTGTTCCAAGCCTGCTATAATTAGGAATGTCTCATACTACTTCTTTTTAAAAATGTTTTTCTTTTTAGAAAACACACAATGGGAATAATATTTTGTTTTGATTCCAGGATTTGAAGGTCTGTGCTAGCATGTGAGAAAGTCACCTCAATATTATTTAATAATAAGATTAATGTAATATGCTGAATTAGTATAAAATATTGATATAATACTTTTCAGCCAAAAAAAAAGTTCTCAAAGCAGTTTATGTAGCAAAATGAATAAGGAAATGATTTCCTGTCACATAACAGCTCAAAGTCTAAACGCGTACACACACACAAAGTAGTCGTTCACACAATCAAGAACTGTGTTCTGCCCAGGTTTGGGAGCTGTGTGAGCTCCCAATTTTCAGTTGTGTGGAAGCAAGGTAGGAGGAAAACCTGGGTAGAAGTGATTGTGTGGAAGCAAGAGAGGAGGAAAAGCTACGCTACCCATGTTTCCCTCCCACCTTGCTTCCACACAACTCAAAATTGGGAGCACACACAGCTCCCAAACCCAGGTAGAACACCGTTTTGAATGTGTGAATGACCTCACTGGATACACCAGCCACAGCCTGGTTGATCAGTGCTATGCTGACCTGAATAGGAGCAGTTCTTCTCGCCCCTGTTGAATATCAGGGAGCCTTTACATTAAAAATGCCCCTTTGCCCAGTATAGGGACATACTTACCAAGGTGAAATGCCACACTATGTTAAATATGGGGGCTAAGCTAGATGATATGCAAAAGTTGAATCAATGGTCTACAGTTAGTTAGGGACATAGGAAGCTGCCGTATACTGAGACAGACCCTTGGTCCATCTCACTCAGTATTGTCTGCACAGACTGGCAGCAGCTTCTCCAAGGCTGCAGCCAGGAGTCTCTCTCAGCCCTTATCTTGGAGAAGCCAGGGAGGGAACTTGGAACCTAGATGCTCTTCCCAGAGAGGCTCTATCCCCTGAGGGGAATATCTTGCAGCGCTCACACATGTAGTCTTCCATTCAGATGCAACCAGGGCAGACCCTGCTTAGCAAAGGGGACAATCCAGGTTTGCTACCACAAGACAGGAAGTGAGAAGCAGCTTTGGAGGCTACAGGCAGGAACAGAACAGAGGTGGGGGGAGGTGCTGCACATCCCTTTCCTATCTTGCCATCATGGACATCTGCAGAACCTTTTCCAGGGAGCGGGGTGGGGGTGGGGGTGCAAAGCCAGCAATCCAATATCCCCCTTCCTGGAAGAATGCCCCATTGGATTCAATGGGAACCGGCTCAATAAAGAGAGGTGGGGAACTGACCCCCTTTGGCTTTGCCTATGGATGCCCATCAGTGTACCCTCTAACAAGGATTCCCAGATGTTGCTCACTACAACTCACAGCATCTCCAGCTGCAATGGCCTTTGGCTGGGGATTATGGGAGTTGTAGTCAACAAGATTTGGGAATCCCTGTTAGAGGGAACACTGGTGTCCATGCTTGCCATCTTCCCAGTCAAAACATCCCCTTCTCTTTCCAAGGTGCTGTTCCATCAGGAGCTCACGTCCCTTCCTGCCGACAGATGAGCAGCTGCCGTCCTCCTCTCCGCCGCACTGCACGGCCCCATGAGCGTTAGTGCGGTGAAGGGAGATGTGGGAGTGGGAGGATTTCCCCTCTCCCACATCCCACTCCGCCCCCCCCTCCTAGCTTACTGCCGGAAGTGGTGGCGGGCCTGGGAGGGGAGGGGAGTCGTTTAACCTGGCAGCATTGCCCAGACGATTGCCAGCCAAGTTAGTTTAACCTTGGCTAAACGCCGGGTTTGTAAGTGCAGTTTGGCATGGGTGCAGCACAAGAGTGACCTCACTCCCGGCTAGAGTTGCCATGGTCCCCAGAATTCTGAGTTTCACCTGGATTTCAAGCATCTCACCTGGATTGCTTAGCCCACCCAGATTCGCCCGGATTCCAGCTTTCATTAAAAAAAAAAAAAAAAGCTAAGCTCCAGCCCTTGTAGAAGCAGAGTTATGGAGCAAAACATGCAGTTACTATTCTGCTCAACCGCTGGACTTGGATTGAGAGAGGTAGCACAGGAGACTCACTGGGGGGATTTCACTTTCACAAGTACAGTAATCCTCTGAGGAATGTTGCCTTTGTTTTTTTTAATCGACAGGGGATCTATTTCTGGCAGTTGAGAGGATAGCTTGCTTTTGATGTAAATCACTACTTGCCTACAAGGCTGTGTATTGTACTTTTTAAGGACTTTCTTGGCTTTACATTCAATGCAATACCTACTTAGAAGTAAGCACCATTAGTTTCCATCAGATCTTCTCTCAAATAAGTGTGTACGGAATTGCAGCCTTAATTAAAAAGCTGTGCATTTGTTGTTGTTGTTCTGTTGCTGCTGTTAATATGTGAAGGAAAATGGTCAGGCAAAGATATCTTCCCCAACTATTGTTGGGAGATATCCAGAGCAAATCCAAGTCAACTGGAAAGGGGAGCTGCTAATTTGAATATGCAAAATTATTTTCGAGCCAATTTACATAACATGCAAATTAGGCACCTGGATGGGAAGCCAGAATATGGCAACCTTACAGTCCCAGCCCTTTACATGCCCAGCGTAACCCAGATAGGGCTGTCGTAACCTGGGTTAGGCTGTGCATGTAGATACCCTTATACTTTATTTATTTATTTTATTTATTTAACATATTTTTATAGAGCCCCAAACTCACGTCTCTTGGTGGTTTACAACAAGAAAAACAAAGAAAGTTAAAACATTAGTTAATATAAATGACAAAAAAACCCCCTTAAAACAGTAGTTAACACAAAATAAATGACATAGTAAAAGTTAAAACATTACAATTTAAATTTTTTAAACCAAATTTTAAAATGATGCTAAAACTGTTAAAACGATATTTAATCAAAAGCCTGGGTGAATAGGTGCATCTTTAAAGACTTTTTAAAACTTGTCAGAGATGGGGAGGCTCTTCTGATTTCAGCAGGGAGCACGTTCCAAAGCTCTGGGGCAGCAGCGGAGAAGGCCCGTCCCCGAGTAGCCACCAAACAAGCCGGTGGCAACTGCAGACAGACCTCTCCCGATTATCTCAATGGGTAGTGGGGTTCATAACGAAGAAGACATTCTCTTAAATACCCAGGGCCCAAGCCATTTAGGGCTTTATAGGTTACAGACAGCACCTTGTATTTTCCCTGGAAACTTATCGGCAGCTAGTGTAGATCTTCAATACAGGAGTAATATGGTCTCTCCGAGATGACCCAGAGACCAACCTGGATGCAGCATTCTGAACCAGCTGTAGTTTCCAGACTGCACACAAGGGCAGCCCCACATAGAGCATGTTACAGTAATCCGGTCTGGAGGTCACCAGCATATGTACCACTGTTCTGAAGTTGTTTATCTCAAGAAGCAGACGCAGCTGCCGTATCTGTCTAAGCTGATAGAAGGCACTTCTGGCCATCGCCTCAACCCGGGAGACAACCAGAAACATCAGGGCTGAAGCATGGAATGTGAGGAAGAAGAGGACATCTCCCCTAGGCCTGGATGTCTACTGAGGCCCAGCCTGGGTACAAGCCCATTAATTATCACAAGGAAAAATCTGAAGCAAAATCGTGGAACTGGAGAATGTGTATGCAAATGTATTTCCTAGCATCTTTATGGGGTGTCCAGACCGGATGAGATGTGCTGCAGATTATCAGAACTTGCCGTGTTAAAGCAGAGCAGAATGGAGAGCCACTGGTTGAGTCCCTCCTCCAAAATGGACAGACTCTAAACAGGAAACGCTGGCTGACACCAAGACTAGTGCTTGTTCTAGACTAGAGCAACACAGTTGTGCACACGCACACACAAGGAGGTTGTGTGGCTGTGTGACATGGCAAGGATGCTCCTCGTTGGGCAGTCCCTGGCCTTCTTGTTGTGCCGGAGCAACAACGATAGCAGAACAGGAGGAGGTGGGTGTTACACAACAGGAGGCTCGCCACAGGTTGCACACTCTATGGCGCCACTGACCCCCTTGCGCTGGTGCAGCACTAGCCTGGAATGCGAACTCCTAAATTAGTGAAGCTGACTTTCCAAGCATGCTTGTGCTAATGCAACATGTTTGTATTAGTGCATTTTTAGTCTGGATGTCAGCTGCCAAGTGGAATGGGAGAAGCAAAGAGAAGTGTGCCTCCCTCTGTGAAATGCTCTCTCAAGAACTACAATTCCCAGAGTACTTTAGTTCCTCCCAGCACTCCCGATGCACAGGTAGGAACACAGAATATAGGAAGCTGCCTTCTACCGAGTCAGACCCTTGCTCAGTATGGTCGACACTGACTGGCAGCGGCTCTCCAAAGTTATAGGCAGGCAAGCAGGAGTCTCTGCCGGTCCTACCTGGCAGGGAGTGAACCTGGGACCTTCTGCAGGCAATGCAGATGCTCTGCCACTGAGCTACGACCCCATCCCCTAAGGGGAATCCCTTAGAGCGCTCACCTGTAGTCTCCCATCCAAATGCAAACCCAGGCAGGCCCTGCTTAGCAAAGAGGACAATTCATGCTCCCTACAGGAGACCAGCTCTCTTCCAGGTAAGACAAACTTTCAGGGTGGGACTGCAGAAGGGAGGAGCCAGAACCATAATCATCAGTGATCTTGAGATTAGGGTTGCCAACTCTGACTGAAGCTATTCCTGGATTCTTCAACACCCCCCCCCCCGCAGTATCAAGCCATTAAAGCCTCCAGGGTTACTTTCAAGAGTCACCTGGAGATTCATGGCTCACAATCCTAGAGAGATCCTTCTGGGACCATGGGAGCTGTGCTCCTGACAGCTTTGCAAGGCTCCAGAACAGAAGGGAATAAGTGAGGCCTCCAGAGCATACAGAAGAGCAGGCAGGGGATCAGCCAAGCCTGGTCTCAAAGGCATTTGCCACTCATGTATAATTAATAGAGCAACCGGCCAAAGTGTCATGTCTAGCTATAAATACAAATCGAATAGATGCTACATGCAAGCCAGAAACGCGAGAAGCTGAAACAGAAGGAAGGCAAAGAAGGGGAAGGGGGCCACTCAACCGTCCATGCACAGTCAGTCACACAAAACACGTACATGTGTGCAGACACGTGCATGCCCATGCCACACAGTGTGCAAATAACCACCCTGTGGCCATTCTACTATCGTTCCCCACCCTAGCTTTTTCTGCACCAAGGGGGGCTGCCAACCTACTGACGGGGTGAATGAATGGCAAAGAAAAGGAAAACCTTAACTTTGCTTGTATGTGACACAAGCGGACCACAAGGGACAGATATTGGGCATCTCGAGGTGTGATGAATGCTCCAACCAGGAGCATCCAGATATGCCCATTAATAATAGGCTCATTTACATGACTATTAATTGAGTAGGACAAGCATCCTGCTGAGCTGCAAGAGCTGTGTTCCTGATTTTGAGCAAAAACCTAGGAAGGTGGTGGGGAGCATTGATGAGTTGGGGGAGGAGGAGGAGGAGGAGGAGGCAGCCTCGAGCATCATCCCAAGGGTGGGCAGCCCTGCAGCTGGGTTGGACAGTTTTTCATCTGATCAGTGTTTCATGACAGTTTTTCATCTCCATCTATCCATCCCACACAGTTCTCCCCTTTCAAACATTTCCAATAGGGCATGGGGACATTCCATTGCACATGGCAATGGAATCATGCCATAAAGACAACATAAGAACTGGCACGGGAGCAGCCTCCCCTCAACACCACCCCTGCCACCACCGGGAACAATTTCAGAAGGCATTTGGTACATTTGAAACAGAATGCTGGACAGGGATGGGCCCTTGCGTTGATCTAGTTATCTGGAGAAACCATCCAAGGAAATTCTCTGGCAGAGCGTGCTTATGAGGCATACCATTTAGGAGCAAACCCTCCAGAGACAGTATAGCTCTGAACCCCAGTTTCTAGGAAACTAGCTGCTGAGAACCAGCATGGTGTAGTGGCTGGAGTGCCGGACTAGGACCGGGGAGACCCGAGTTCAAACCCCAGTCAGCCATGATACTTGCTGGGAGACTCTGGGCCAGTCACTCCACTCTCAGCCTAACCTACTTCACAGGGTTGTTGTGAGGAGAAACTCAAGTATGTGGTACACCACTTTGGGCTCCTTGGAGGAAGAGCAGGATATAAATGTAATAATAATAATAATAATAATAATAATAATAGGAGGAGGAGGACTGTTGCCTTTATGCCCTCCCTGCAAGCCACTCAGAGGCATCTGGTTGCCCTCTGTTGTTGAACGGAACTCTGGAGGAAATGGACCTTTGCCTTGATCCAGCAAGGGAGTTCCTACATTCTGCTCCAAATTGGGTCCAGCCTGAGCTCCACTGGTGCCCCAGGCAAGCCACCACCATCACCCATGCACCATTTGCCAATTTCCTCTTCTCGCTCCTCACACTCCAGTCGCCTGCCCCCCCACTCTCCTCCCAGTTCCCTTTTCTGAGTGGTGGCAGCCACTGCCGCTCCTGCTGCTGCTCCTCCCCATCTCATCTGCCCCCCCTCCCTTCTTTTTGAAAATGCAGGAGGCGGAACATGGAATGGGAGGAAGTGTGCGGAGGGCCCCTTTGGCTCCGTTCCCCACCCTCTGCCTTGCAGGCTGCTCGGGGCAAGGGGAAGAGTGGTGCGGGCAGATGCTCACTCACAAATGAGATGGTGTGAGGCAGGCAGAGGCGGCAGGTGTAGTGGTTAGAGGCAGAGCCAGCGTGGTGTAGTGGTTAGAGTGCTGGACTAGGACCGGGGAGACCTGAGTTCAAATCCCCATTCAGCCATGATCCTAGCTGGGTGACTCTGGGCCAGTCACTTCTCTCTCAGCCTAACCTACTTCACAGGGATGTTGTGAAAGAGAAACTTAAGTATGTAGTACACCGCTCTGGGCTCCTTGGAGGAGGAGCGGGATATAAATGTTACAACAACAGCAACAACAACCAGCTGCCTGAGGCAATTGCCTCACCATGCCTCATTCATGGGCCGCCCATGCTCCAAAGTGACTGCCTAAAACCAAGATCAGAACTCTCAGCCCAGTCGGTTTAGTTGAGGTTAAATAAGGCGACAGTCTGGATATACAAAGGAGCAGTGAGTGGGCTCTGAGTGGGCCTATCTGCTCTCAAATGGAAAAGCCACCTGATGACATTTGAAACCTGGAGCCTAATAATTTCAGCTTGTAGAGAAAGCAAGCTCAAGGGCTTATATTATCGTAGAGAAAGCAAGCTCAAGGGCTTCTATTAATAATGGATGCAACCATTTCCTGAAATAACGGTGAGCTCGTGTGTGTGTGTAAATTCTCCCCATAGAAACCACATTGACAATGCTTGCATGAGTGCAGAGGAGCTTTTGTTCACATCGACGAGCTCACATCCGCACAATTAACACGGCCCCACTTTGTGAAAGGGAGAGGGGGAAATGAGAGCGATGAGTGTCCGGGAAGATGAATATCCACAGCTGGACACGGCTGAGACCCTGGGTACTCATGACACTTGAGTCCCTATCACTTGTTAGCCAGCACAGCATAGGGGCAGATCTGCATGGGCCTTTTAATCATGGGTGCCTTGGCCCTTGGGACAAATTGCAGCTTTGTGGAGGGAGCGTTGTGGGAATATGCAATGATGAAAACAGCACAGGGCAAGAGAAGGTTAAACTAGAGCTGAGAGCTTTCTTTTGAAAACATTTGGTGTGAACATTGTGGAACACAGGAAGTTGTCTTATACTGAGACAGATCATTGAGTCCATCTAGCTCAGGCTTTATACTAACTAGCAATGGCTTCTCCACAGCTTCAGACAGGAATCTGAAGAGCAGAAGGTTCCAAGTTCCCTTCCTGGCAGCATCTCCAAGACAGGGCTGAGAGAGATTTCTGCCTGTAACCTTGGAGAAGCCGCCGCCAGTCTGGGAAGACAATACTGAGCTAGATAGACCAAGGGTCTGACTCAGTATATGGCAGCTTTCTATGTTCCTATGAGTCTTTCCCATCCCTAGCTGGAGAGGCTGCCAGGCAATGAACCTGGGACCTTCTGTGGGCATGCAGACGCTCTACCCCTGAGCGACAGCCCCACCCAGCCAAGGAAGATGCCTTACACTGAGGCAGACCATTTGTCCTTCTAGCTCAGTATTGTCCACAGTGGCTCTCCAGGGTTACAGGCAGGGGTCTCTCTCAGGCCTATCTGCTGATGCTAGGGAGGGAACCTGGAAGCTTCTGCATGCAAAGTTGATGCTCTACGCCCCATCCCCAAAGAGCTGGTTGGGAGATGGCAATTAGAAACAAAAGAAGTTGTCCTAATCCAAAGCAGGGTCCTCCTGGCTGCTGTAAATTCTTTTAAAAGAGTGAGAGAACTTCCTCACGTATTATCTCCTGTGTCGTATCTGTCTTGGCCCCGAGAGCCTGAGAGGTAATGACCAGCCTTTGGAAGGCCCTCCCCAGAGAACCTTGCTTAGCACCTTAAGGAGAGAGCTGGTCTTGTGGTAGCAAACATGACTTGTCCCCATAGCTAAGCAGGGTCTGCCCTGGTTGCATATAAATGGGAGACTTGATGTGTGAGCACTGCAAGATATTCCCCTCAGGGGATGAAGCCGCTCTGGGAAGAGCAGAAGGTTTCAAGTTCCCTCCCTGGCTTCTCCAAGATAGGACTGAGAGAGATTCCTGCCTGCAACCTTGGAGAAGCCACTGCCAGTCTGTGAAGACAATACTGAGCTAGATAGACCAAGGGTCTGACTCAGTATATGGCAGTTTCCTATGTTCCTATGTACCCCGTTTTATGTCATTTCAGCACCAGGCAAAAACCTGTTTGATTTTCCCTGATCTCCACTGATGTTGGTTTTATGCAGCAAATGTCATTTCATTCTTGTGATATTTTCTTTGGTGTTTTATGGTGGTACAGTTTTATTGGCTGTTGTTGTTGTTATGGTTAGTTGCCCTGGAAATATTTGTCCTTGAAGGGTGGGATATATACCAATAAAATTAAAAAACAAAGCAAAAACACAGCTAGAGGTCCTCAGTTCAAATCTTACCAATGCAATGGACTTACTAGTTGCATAAGAAGCTGCTTTCTGCGGAGTCAGACTCTTGGTCCACATAGTTCAGTGCTGTCTACACAGACCAACAGGAGTCTTTTTCAGCCCTACCTGGGGAAGCCAGGTAGGACTGAATCCGGGACCTTCTGGGCCCTATGCCCAGGTGGTCTTAGCCTCTTTTCTCACAGTCTCAGCCATGCTGGCCCAAAATGCATTATGATCTGCCTAACCAAGTTTTATAAGTGTTCTCAAGTGCTCCAAAAATGTTAAGGGCTCATTATTATTTGCACTTGATTACAAAGAAGCGATCATGTGAACCTTGGTTGGAATCGTAAGGATAAGAACATAAGAACAGCCCAGTTGGATCAGGCCCAAGGCCTATCTAGTCCAGCATCCAGTCTCACACAGTGGCCCACCAGGTGCCTCTGAGAAGCCCACAGGCAAGAGCTGAGGGCATGCCCTCTCTCCTGCTGTTGCTCCCCTGCAACTGGCATTGAGAGGCATCTTGCCTCTGAGGCTGGAGGTGGCCTATATCCACCAAACTAGTAGCCATTGATAGACCTGTCCTCCATGAATTTGTCTAAGCCCCTTCTCAAGCCATCTAAGCTGGAGGCCATCACCACATCCCATGGCAGAGAATTCCATAGACTAATTATGCACTGTGTGAAAAAGTACTTCCTTTTGTCTGCCCGAAATTTCCCGGCCCTCTGTTTCATGACCCCTGGTTGTAGTACTGTGAGAGAGGGAGAAAAAATTGTCTCTGGCCACTCTCTCTACTCCATGCATAATTTCATAAACCTCCATCATGTCTCCCCTTAGTCGCCCTAGACTGTAGGAAGGATAGACTTCAGGAATAATTTCCTAACTGGAGGAGCTGTTTGCCGGGAGAACAGTTTGCCTCATACAATGGCAGGTGCTCTTTCACTGGAGGTTTTCAGACAGATGCTGGGCAGCCATTTGACAGGGATATTCCAGCAGCTTCCTGCACTGAGCAGGAACTAGAAGACCACCAAAGGTCTCTTCCAGCTCTAACATTCTATGATTCTATGAACTGGCTTCATTTCAAAGCAATGCATTTGAGGTGCTATGATGAACGCTCTGCCTGTGGTTCATCAAGGATAATTCATTCACACGCTCACCTCCAACTTGACACCACAGCTATCACGTGAACACCACAGCTATCATGTGGGGACGAGTCCCGAGACTCCCATCAAAAGGAGTCTGCTTTAAGGAAAGTTGAAATTGTGGCAAGGCGGGAAACCCTGCCTGTTGAACTCCTGCTTGGGTGAGCTGCTATAAAGCGGAGCAGCACTGCCTCCCTTCCAAGAAAAAGCAGGCAATTGCAATCTGGATACCTACTTTATGGGTGGGAAGCAGAGACAACAATTTGCCCCTGGAGTTCATGGCTGAAGGTAGTTTGAAGGAACAGGCTGACCACTGGATTCCCACTGCAATGGGAGTTTGGCAGCAGTGAAGACAGCCAAGAGATGTGGAGATGGACTCTAGCAAAGGGAGGCTTTTCAAAAAAAACTGGATGAATTAACAGGGTGCGGTGTGGGGTTGGGGACCTATGAATGGCTACAGACTAGAATAGGAATTCCCATGTTCAGAGTCAGAATGGGGGAAGATAGAGGGGAGGGGGCGCTATTCAAGCCATGCTCACGAGCTTTTCAGAGACTTCTGGCTGTCCACCGCTGGAAACTGGGCAGTGGGCTAGAGGGCCCCCTGGTTTGCTCCAGCAGCAGGGCTGTTCTTATGTGTTATGCTGCCACACGCTACTGTAATTAGTTACTGAATGCCCTTTTCAATCCTCACCTCTTGATAGGGACTGCTGTGCCGACCCTAATGCCAGCTTAATTAGATTGAAAAGGGAGCTTTGGAACAGCTCAGGAGCAGTGAATAGAGGCACGGTTTCTTTGGAACCATCGAAGGACGGAAAGAATGTTATTAATAAGGCTGTCGCTCCGCTTCCAAGCCTCAGAATTAGATGCATGAAAAGGGAGGCCTGAAGAAAGCTGAAGGAATCACACAGATGATGTTTGTTGACAAATGGGTCAAAAGTAAAGCTGCACAAACAACACACATCACACACACACACACACACACACACACACACACACACACACGGAAAAGGCTCTTCTCAGAAGTTATCCAGCAGTATATTCATGCAGAGCTTCCCCACTCACCCTCCCCAGGACTGGATGCATGTCCTCCAAGCTGGAGCTAAAACTAATTTGGCTAAATTAAATTTCCCTAGCAAATTTTTTAAAAAATGTATACTCCCCAAATGTACAGATTTTTCCCAGCATCCCTGAAGCCTGGATACTATTAGATTTAGGAAAATTAGCAAAAGCAAAGAAAGAGCAAAACACAAAAAGAGAATATGCCAAAGGATGCAGTTGGTATTATTTTAGCTTTATTACCTTCAACGTATCAGTGAGATTTAAGATGCAGCTGGTCAGAGGACTCTTTCACACACTCTACAGCAGCAAACCTGGGTTTGGCATCAAGTGTATCCTTGGTAGAGAGATGTAGCCAATCCTGACTCCTAGATGGCTACATCTGTATGATCCATGTTTGAAATCCTGTTTGTCCCATTCACACATTTCTAGGTGTACACAGAGACACAGCTCTAAGAAACAGACACCTAAACAAGTCATGGATGGAAAGATCCTAAGGATGGTACTTGATTGCAGGGTCAATCGAGTCAACATTCAACCCAGTCAAGATCTGGATCCAGATGGGATGAGGGTCACAGCTTAGAACCCAGGTGGGTCCGTGATGGCTCACCCCAAAGCCTGGCTGGCCTCAAATCACCAGATTCAAAACAGGGCCTGTTGAGAGAACTGTCGGGAGAGGGGAACTGATGGAGGTAAGTGGAGCAAAGGCAGGTCAGGAGGAAGGAAGGAAGGAAGGAAGGAAGGAAGGAAGGAAGGAAGGAAGGAAGGAAGGAAGGATCAAGCCAGACCAGTCAAGTGTGCAATCCAAGGAGCACCATGCAAGATGTTGCAGAGGTGAAGGCTAAGGCTGCAAAATAACTCTTCAGCCATCTTATTTGTTATTTCTCTTTGTAAACCGCCCTGAGCCATTTTTGGAAGGGCGGTATAGAAATTGAATTATTATTATTATTATTATTATTATTATTATTATTATTATTATTATTCAGCCCTTTCAATGTCTTGAAATAAAGTCACCACTGAGACTATTGGACCTCTCTTGCAGACAGTGGTTGACATCCAGGCTAACAAAGCACTGGTGCTATGGGAAAGGGGCAATTTTTGCCCATTTCCCCTTCTTGTTGAAGCTTGCTGGGACCACCTGACCCTCGGGAACATATTTCAGGAATCGGCTTCAGAGAGCAGGAGAGATCCGCGAAATTCAGCCCTTCACTGTAGCACCAGCACACCATAAATGCTGCATGCACCGGACTTGGTTAGTCCGGATGTCAGCCAGTATTGGCAGATGTCTAAGGATGTAGGTCCTTCATACAAGACCTTTTGCATTAGGCATACACACCACAAGCACAAATCCCGACTGAATGCCCCTATTCAGGATAGTCCCTCTTTTGTGTTACCAGAGCCTGACAAATATCTGGCCTGATTTTCTCCATTTTACTCCACTGGCTCTCTAGGCATTAAATATCTGAGTGGGGAGCCAATGCATTTTAATTCTTATGTGAATGCACATACACCCTACCAAGATAGAGTTGGAACTGAAATTTCTCCCAAGTGGAATCTGGAATAGAAGTTCATGGTTTTTCCAAGCAGAAAGTGAAATTCAGAGAGAATCTCTGAAGGAAAATTAGTGTTTTCTCAGACAGTTTCTTCACATCCTGGTGCCACTGCACAACTCCTCTTCCTTACCCCCCAAAGAGAGAGCAAATGTATGTACATCCAGATGCAGTGTAAGATTAAACAGATGAGGTTCTCAAACTTGGGTTTCCTTACACCAGTAGAAGAAGATTCTGAGGCTGTTCTCACGTGCAGCCTAACTAGGGCTAGGGATGCATAGCCTGGGTTAGACTGTGCGTGCAAACTGTCAGGATCGGGCCCAGTCCCAGTGGGCCAATGCCTCTGGGTCTTGTGGTGACAAGCATGACTTGTCCCCTTAGCTTAGCAGGGTCCATCCTGGTTGCATTTGAATGGGGGACTAGAAGTGTGAGCACTGTAAGATCTTCCCCTCAGGGGATGGAGCCGCTCTGGGAAGAGCTGAAGGTTCCAAGTTCCCTCCCTGGCAGCATCTCCAGATAGGGCTGAGAGAGATTCCTGCCTGCAACCTTGGAAAAGCCGCTGCCAGTCTGTGAAGACAATACAGAGCTAGATAGATCAATGGTCTGACTCAGTATATGGCAGCTTCCTTTGTTCCTATGTATGTTCCTAAGGTTTGGGAGGACTCCCCCCTGCCCACTTGCCTGGAAGGTCATGGGAATGGCCCCTTCTGAATTTAAGACAAGCCCCTTAAAAATAGAGGTTAAATTTAGGTTATACCTGCATTTACGCAAAATGAAGAGGATTATAAATTTAAGACAACCCCCTTTGATGATTCAACCTCCTTTGATGATGAGCCGCCTTTGGATTTTCTTAATGAAAGGCGGGGTATAAATTTAACAATCAATCGATCAATCAATCAATCAATCAATCAATGAACTTGGAAAAAACCTGGTCTTGGATTCAGAAAAATATGGTATTTTTGGAATGCAACCCTCATCATGACCAGACACAAGGACCTTTGACCAAAGGCCATTGTGTCCATGGGTGATAGGAATTGTAGTCCAACAACATCTGGGGACCCAAGTTTGAGAACTCCTGGTCTAAGGCTTCAATTAAAAACAACAACAAATAAACCACTAAGCTCAGTTTAATGTACAGCAGGCAAAAAAGAGCCTTCAGCAGCGGTTTGTGTCTGCATGGTTGTCCAGGGCAGCATTCACGCAGGCATGATCCAATCTGGGATAACAGGATGTGGTGAAGGCCACCAGCCCGGAGGGCTTTAAGAAGGGCTTAGACAAATTCGTGGAGGACAAGTCTATCACTGTCTACTAGTCTGGTGGCTATAGGCCACCTCCCGCCGAAGAGGCACCAAGCCTCTGAGTACCAGTTGCAGGAGAGTAACATCAGGAGAGAGGATATGCCCTCACTTCTTGCATGTGGGCTTCCCAGAGGCATCTGGTGGGCCACTGTGTGAAGCAGGATATTGGACTAGATTAGGCCTTGGGCCTGATCTAGCAGGGCTGCTCTTATGATATTCAAAGCTAGGGTTGTGCAAATAGGTTCGAAGTTTGAGAAGTTCGATGTCGAACCTGTTCGGTTCGAAGGTTTGGGGTGGAACCGAACCATCCCATTTGGTCTGACTCTGGAATCGAACACTTCCCAACTGTTCGCGGGTTTGCGGACCCCCCCCTTTTTTTAAGAAAAAAAAATTTTTTTTAACCTTATCCTCCTTGGGGAAGTTCCTGGCGGTGGCAGGTGGGGGAGGGGGGGTCTGCGGAGGTTTACCCTCCTCCCACCAGCCTTCCTTATTCCTCCCTCCGGCCAGTTCGGCCACTCTTCGGCCGGTTTTCTGCCTTCTCCTTGTGGCATGGTGGCCATTTTGGAGGCCGTGTGCCTGTGCAATTGGCCTCCGAAATGGGAAGCCGAATACTGGCTGAAGAGTGGCCAAAGGCATATGGAAGGCCGGCGGGGGTGGGGGGAACCTCCGCATATCCACCCACCCCCCGCCACCTCCAGGAACTCCCCCGAGGGGATAAGGTTGGGTTCCAGGGGGTGCCAGACTGAACTGGCCCGGTCAGGTTCAAGTCCGGTTTGGACCCGAACCAAACCAAGCCAGCCGGTTCCATGCACAACTCTATTCAAAGCACCCTAAAAAACCCTATTTTCACCCATGGAATGCTGCTTCTGAAAAAAAGTGATTGTGTGACCTGCGTCAAAATAGTTATGATGAACTATTAAAAGGACTGTTTGCTTAACTTAAAAATTGATATCCCATCTTTCAGGCCACCGGCTTGACAAGGCGGCTTATAAATATAATTAAAAGTCCCTAAAAAAACTAATATAGCACAGAGAGAAATGCAATTTATACACCTGACAGTAATAATTAAAACAAAAAAAGTTAACTGCAGCAGTACCCACTGCACTACCAAAAAAAAAAAAAAAAAAAAAAAGGCAGTTCAAAACATTGTGAAGAGAAATGTAAAGCCACTAGCAAATATTCTTAAAATACACCCCCTAGCCCGCAATTAATTAGAGATATAAAGGGTTCAGGCTCAGAATCTCCTACCTCTAATGTTTGGCCACTCCAAATGTGAGTGAGTGTGTGACTGTGTGTGTATTCAAACCATGGCTGTAGCCATGGCTGCAAAATTAGGGGGTTTATTGAGTCCTACATGTGCTCCAGTTATCATAGAAATCTCTTTGTGCCCTTCAAGGTCCCAGATTGCAGGCAAGCCTGAAATTCAAATCTACAGAAGAAGACTAAAATTAAAATCTACAAGTGAGGGGAAAACATTGGGTGTTTTTTTAATTTAAAGAATAGCTCTGCGATTTGCATTTCTCTCTCTTTCTCTTTAACATGACAAGATGTGTTTTAGTTATTGTATCTCCTGTCATTCCTGGATGTATTTTAAGCCCATTGTGCATTGTCTACTTTTAAATAGAATCTCTTTGGCCTAAGAACAACACACATTGGGAAGAGATGGGAGGTGCTTTGCCTTCTGTTAGCAGCTGACTGCACACGCTGAGAATTTGCATGGTCCACACACTGGTGAGAGAGAAGTGTGGGGCGGGGCGGGGGATAAGGATCAGATGTCATCTGGCCAAGCCTGAGGGCTGCTGTCCAGCACCTGCTGAGAGACAGACAACCATGCCTAAAATGTTGAAAGGAGGACCTGCTGCCACGTAATCCTTCCCACTAATTAAGATCTGCCAGAGTGGCTCCGTTCTGCATCCTACAACCACTTGAAGCACAGCCGGTGAGTAAGGAGAGCAGGGCCTTCTCGGTTGTAGCCCTCAGACCTTCCAACATTCCAATAGGGACGTTGTAACCACAGAGGAAGGGGAGAGAAGTGGAAGCAAGGGAGAGATGGGTAAGAATATGCTGTTATTTCATGTTCATGTACTTAAGCATAGTTACTGTATAGTATAAGGCAAGTCTGCACAATCTTGGCCCTCCCGCTGTGGTTGGACTACAATGCCCATAATTCCTGATTATTGGCCTCTGTGGCTGGGGATGATGGGAGGTGTAGTCCAACAACAGCTGGAGGGCCCAAGTTGTGCAGCCCTTGTGTAAGGACAGCCTGGACAGACGGGAAGAGAGCTGGTCTTGCGGTAGCAAGCATGACTAGTCCCCTTAAGCTAAGCAGGATCTGCCCTGGTTGCATACAAAAGGGAGACTAGAAGTGTGAGCACTGTAAGATATTCCCCTTAGGGGATGGAGCCACTCTGGGAAGAGCATCTAGGTTCCCAAGTTCTCTCCCTGGCAGCATCTCCAAGATAGGGCTGAGAGAGATGCCTGCCTGCAACCTTGGAGAAGCCGCTGCCAGTCTGTGTAGACAATACTGAGTGAGATGGACCTATGGTCTGACTCAGTATATGGCAGCTTCCTCTGTTCCTCTGTTCACTCCTCAGAGGAAGGGGCGTGATGGGGCTGTCCTCCTACCTGGCCTGTGTCGGGGCAGTTCTGACTGCTCCTGCAACACAGATCTTTCCAGAAATGCTGGCTCAACAATGAACTTGTGTGGCATTGTGAATGTCTAGATGTAAGTTCACATGAGATGCAACTTGGACAGAAGCGTGCAAATGCACAGCAGAATTAAACAAATTCCAAGGAGTATGTTTGTTTGTTTGAGTCTATAAAGCTTGCTTAAGCCATACAGCCTTCACTGCCCTTCTGGAATGGGTGTTCTCTAAGAAAGCTGTTCTGTATTTTGAGTGCCACCACAGAGAAGACCCCGTCCCCTGGGGAACTGACTGCAGCACTGATAAGCGGCATGCCCTCAGAAGAGAATCACAAAGAGGATCTCCGAGAGCAATGAAGCCCACAAGCAGGTTCATCTGGGAAGAGACTGCCCGGGGAGTCTCTGGTCCCAGGCCATTTATGGCTTTGAAAGTCAAAACCAACACCTTGCAGCGAGCCCCCAAACAAATTGGGAACTACTCAAGCTGGCACAAGGTTGGCCTGATAGACACGAGTGGCTCATGGGTGAGGTGCGGTGAGGCGAGGCGATGGCCTCAGGAGTCACCTGCGCTCTGTGGCAGTGAGTGCAGGCATCCTGTTTTCTGCTGCCCTCAGGTGTCGCCTCACTTGCCTTGCCACTCCCTGCAACCCCTGGTTTGTCCCCACCCCCAACTCCTGTCTTAAACAGGTTGCCCGTTGGCATCTTCCGTTGCCCGTTGGCCACCTGGATGCCTGCCTTCCTCTCTTGCTCCAAGTGGCCTCCAGTCGCACCTGGCAGGCAGAAATCATGTGGCCCAGCTGGGTGGCCAGCAGGTCGTCCTGAGCTGCCGGGGCCAGAGCGGGCAAGGAGGAGGAGGGGGCGGCAGAGGCGCACGCCAGGGCCAGGGGCAGCAGCAGCACCACGAAGGAGGAGGAGGAGGAGCGGCGGTGGCAGCTGAGCAGCCTGGGAGAGCGGGGAGGAGGAAAGAGGTGCCGGGGCACGAGAAGGGGGAGGCAGCTGAGCTGGTCCAGAGAGGAAGCTCCCCAGAAAGGCGAGGATGGCATGAAACAGAGCGAGATGGGAAGAGAGGGAGGGAGGGAGGAGGGAGGGAGGGGTGAAGGAAAGAGGTGCCGGGGCTCAAGGAAAGGTGTGGGGGGGAGACCATTTGGCTGGTTCCTGTCCTAATGCAACATTTTCCTCACCGTCTACCAGCTGCAGGGGAGCCACAGCAGGAGAGAGGGCACGCACATACCTCTTGCCTGTGGTTTCCAGCGGCATCGGTGGGCCACTGTGTGAAACAGGCTGCTGGACTAGACAGGCTTCCTTGAGCCTGATCCAGCAGGGCTCTTCTTATGTTCTTATGGCTAGTGACCTGCCTGACAACTGGGAGGTGCTGATAGCTGGCCACACCCTGATGCTGGCCAATCCCTCATGCCAGCTTGCTGGTGCCAGGGGGCCTAGTCAGTGTCAAAGGCATGGCTGGTGGCATCTTGGCATCACTTCAGGTGGTACCAGCCCTCAAACAAACACTGCTGATATGATCTATTTTCCATGCCCCAGACCTAATTCTAGCTGTTGTGTTTTGGACCAACTAAAGTTTCTGGACTGTCTTCAAGGGCAGCCCCATGTCAGGCATAAATGTGGCTCTGAACGTAGAACATCAACAGCCTTGTCTGCGTATTGCATCTGTTGAAGCCGAAGATAACTGGAGTCGACAGTCGCCATGTGTCTCTTTGAAGTCCAAGTCCTCCTGGCATTTCTACAATGCTGCTAACAAAGAATTCTTGGAAAGCTGCTCCGGTTCTCCAGAAGAGCAATTTAATTGACAAATGTGTAGTCAACAAAGCAACCTCGCCTGTGACGGCAGAGTCTAGGTAAAGATACCGGAGGAAAACAGCTTGGCTGTCCTGGGACTGAGGCAGAGCCCAACGGGGAGGGCGGGCGGGCCCTGGAGGGATTAGGGAGCCCATTAAAAATAGAAACCAAATCAGTGTACGGTATGGAAAGACAAAGAAGGTTACTGGACACTTGGAAGCAGCAATTCAGGAGGGGGCTAGGGAGGAACAAATTAAAGCAGGCTCCCTGGAAATAGAAATGAACGCGTTGGCCGCATTTCCATCCCATTCGCATTGCTATGAATAAGTCAGTCGTCTGCTTCTGACTGCAAATTGGCTGTGGGTAGACTCTCATCCCGAAAACCCCTTCCCCTCTCAGAGCTTACTTAAGGAGGTGCAGATTGAGGGTGCTCTCTGCTCAGACGTTCTCCCGGTAGTGTTCCTGAGCAATTCCTGTTGGTTTCAACGGGCATGGATTGGGACCACAGCTGCAGCTGGGAGCACAAGCCGAAGAAGTTGTCAAAACACCTTTCCCAGTTTTACTGCCCCTTTGGAAGATGGAAAGAATGGGCATCTGGGGGGTTTGGGGAGGTGGGCGAGGCGTGAAATTGGGGGTCGAATGAAATTCACTGGTGACAGCTGTGCTCCTCTTGGTGCTCCTCTTGGACAGCTGTGCTCCTCAATGGTATCCACCATTGCCCCCTAGAGGTGGAGCCACTGGCTCAAAAGAACCTGGGCTGTCACCAATTAGGGGCCACAAACACAGCCCCAGACACACCCACCACATCTGACGTCAGATGCGGGGGCATTATTTCAGTCCCAAATGATTTGTGCATTGACTTTAATGTGTGGATAGGGCTTAGGTGTATAGTTTTCTGATGCAGAGGCCTAAGGTAATGTAGCACCCAAGACAAAGTGCAAAATGCTTGCTTTCCCCGTGTCCCTGGTTGGGGGCAGCCCTCTTGCAAACTAACCTTTGCAGGCATTGAAAGTATATGGGGACAGGGGAAGTGTCCATCCTCAGCACAGCATCCCTCCAGTGGCTGTTGCTGGTATCAATCTTACGTTGCTTTAAAAAATTGTGGGCCCTTTGGGGAATAGAAGAATTGGCATTGGCAGAGCAGCTGGCCATTACAGGGGAAGGGAAACTTGTAATTTAGCAATTATTTCCACTTCCGGCTGTCCTGTCAGCTCTCAGGCCTTGGGGAGCAGTTCCAGCTACCCACAGAACCTGGCCATGCTCCTCTGCAATGGCAGGTCAGTTCAGAATAAGACCAAAATCATCCATGACTTTATCATGGATGAGGGAGCCAACCTGGCTTGTATAACTGAGACATGGATGGGAGAGGCTAGTGGTCCAGTTTGGTCCCAGGTTCTTCCACCAGGCTACTCTGTTGTGGAGCAGGCCAGGAGAAGTGGGCCGGCGGGGTGTGTGTGGAGTGGCTCTGGTCCATAAGAATACCATCTCCCTTACCAGGGCCTCTGTGAGACAGTTGACTTATACTGAGTGTGTATTTTTGAGGCTAGGAACTAGGGATAGATTAGGGATTTTGTTGGTGTACCGTCCACCCCGCTGCCCAACCGACTCCCTAACTGAGCTGATGGAGTTGGTCTCGGAGTTGGTGTTGGAGTCACCCAGACTTTTAGTGCTGGGGGACTTCAGTATTCACTTTGAGGCTGATTTGTCTGATGTGGCTCAGGAGTTCATAGTGGCCATGACAACTATGGACCTATCCTAATTAGTTTCAGGACCAACTCATGTTGCCAGTCACACACTTGATTTGGTCTTTTGTTCCAATCAGGGGGGTGTTCTGTGGGTGGGGGATCTTGTGGTTTCCCCATTGTCATGGACAGACCAACACCTGGTTAAGTTTGGTTTCACGGCCAATATCCAGCCCTGCAGGGGTGGTGGACCTATTAAGATAGTCTGCCCGAGAAGGCTGCTGGATCCAGTAGGATTCCAAAAAGGCTTGGAGGATTTCAGCATTGGTGCTGCCAGTGATTCTGTCGATGCCCTCAAGGGAACCTAATATAGGGAACTCACCAGGGCAGTAGACATGATTGCTCCTAAGCATCCCTTCTGACCTGCTTTAACAGTGGCCCCTTGGTATACAGCGGGGTTGTGGGGTCTGAAGCAGCAAGATAGACAACTGGAATGCAAGTGGAGTAGAACTTGACTCAAATTTGACAGGACACAGCATAGAGCCCATTTGAAGGTTTATGCAGAAGCAGAGCATGCAGCAAAAAAACAATTCTGGTCTACTTGCATTGCTTCTGCATGTTCGTGTTCAGCAGAGTTGTCCCAGGTTGTGAGGAGTTTGATTCAGGTTTCGTCCAGTTTGAACCAGTCCCCAGAGACGATGTTCTGCTGTAATGCTTTCAGTGGGTCCTTTGCGGACAAAATCTCTTGTATTTGGGCCAACTTGGACTCCACAGTTTTTGCAGAATCTATTAAGGTGGTGTCCAGTAATCCATCTTGCAGTATTAGATTGGATCAATTTCAATCTGTGATGCCTGATGATGTGGACAAGCTGCTTGGAGCGGAGTGGCCTACCACTTGTTGGAGATGGCCTAGTTAATATAATTAACTCATCACTGAGGGAGGGTAGGCTGCCTCCTTGTTTGAAGGAAGCAATGATTAGACCACTTCTTAAGAAGCCTTCCCTAGCTCCCTCAGCAATTGATAGTTTCCATTGGTTGGGCAAGGTGATTGAGAGAGTGGTGGTTAACCAGCTCCAGACAGTTTTGGAGGAAACCAATTATCTAGACCCATTTCAAACTGACTTTAGAGCAGGCTATGGGGTTGAGATAGCCTTGGTCAGCTTGATGGATGACCTTTACCAGCGAATTGACAGAGGAAGTGTGACTCTGTTGGTTCTTTTGGATCTCATGGTCAATACCATCAGCCATGGTATCCTTCTGGATTGCCTGAGTAAGTTGGGGATAGCAGTCGCTGCTTTGCAATGGTTTTGCTCCCATCTCTCAGGCAGATTCCAGATGGTGGAGTTTGTTGATGGCTGTTCTTTGAAAAATAAGCTATTATATGGAGTCCTTCAGGGCTCGATTCTGTCACCAATGCTTTTTACCATCTACATGAAACCTACATTGGGTGAGATCATCAGGAGATTTGGTGCAGGGTGCTATCAGTATGCTGATGACACCCAAATCTATTCTCCATGTCAGCTTCATCAGGCAATGGCATAACTTCCCTAAATGCCTGCCTATGGGCAGTAATGGGCTGGATGAGGGATAACAAATTGAAACTGAATCCAAGCAAGATGGAGGTGCTCATTGTGGGGGATCCGAATTTGACGGAGGAGTTAGATCTTCCTGTGCTGGATGGGGTTGCGTTCCCCCAGAAGGAACAGGTTCGCAGCTTGGGAATGCTCTTGGATCCAGGCCTCTCCTTGGTATCCTGGGTGGAGGCTATGGCCAGGAGCACTTTCTATCAAATTAGGCTGATCCGACAGCGGCACTCATTCCTTGAAGAGAACAATCTCAAAACAGTGGTGCATCAGCTGGTAACTTCCAGGCTTGACTATTGCAATGCGCTCTACATGAGGCTGCCTTTGTACATAGTTAGGAAACTTCAGTTAGTGCCAGACTGGTCTCTGGGGCAACCAGGAGAGACCATATGCCTGTTCTCACACTGCTGCATTGGCTGCCAATGAGTTTCCGGGCAAAGAGGCTGGTAATCACCTAAAAGGCTTAGGTCCGGGTTACCTTACAGAGTGCCTTCTTCTGTATGATCCCCATCGCACGCTGAGGTCATCCAGAGAGGTCCATCTCCAGTTACCACTGGCTTGTCTGGTGGCGACTCGGAATCGGTCCTTCTCTGTAGCTGCTCCTGGCCTGTGGAATGCACTCCCGGCAAATATCTATTGTTGGCTTTCAAGAGAGCCCTAAAGACTTACTTGTTTGGCCTGGCCTTCCAAGGTTTTTACATTTGTTTGCAAGCATTTTTAATTGGTTTTCAATCACACTGAATTGTTTTAAATTTGTTTTTATATTGTTTTAAACTGTTTGTGTTAAATGGTGTTTGTTTGTTTAATGTATTTGTATACTGCCCAAAACGCAAGTCTCTTTTACTTGATGTACACCGCTTTGGATGGGGCGGTATAGAAATGCAGTACATACATACATACATACATACATACATACATACATACATACATTCATATATAACTTGCCAAAGAGGCACCTTTTAACGTGGTGATTCTCTTTATTGAGCAGGGAGAGAGTAACTGGCCCTCTCCACCCCCAGCACAGTGCCTCCAGTGGCTGTTGCTGGTGTATATCTTATGTTTCGTTTTAGATTGTGAGCCCTTTGGGGACAGGGATCCATCTTACTTATTATTTTTCTGTGTAAACTGCCCTGAGCCATTTTTTGAAGGGTGGTATAGAAATCAATCAATCAATCAATCAATCAATCAATCAAATAAATAAATAAATAAATAAAGTGCTAGTTTTAACCTTTAAAGCCCTAAACAGCTTGTGGCCAGGTTACCTGAGAAAGCACCTTGCTCCATCTGTCCCGATTCGGAACTTAAGATCTTCTTCGGAGAGAGTCCTCTGAGTGCCCCTGCCAAATGAGACGAGGAGGGTGGCTACGAGGGAGAGGGCCATTTCAGTGGCCACATCCCATTTATGGAACAGCCACCGGTGAGGTTCAACTGGCACCACTACTGTGTTGTTTTGTTTTTTAAGACACCGAGTAAAGACCCTTCTGTTCCATTAGGCCTTTTAAATTTAACTAGCTGGGCCGGGTGCAGAGCATCCTCTAGATGCCTGCCCCGCCGCCGCCTACCCCCCCCCCCATCCACCCACCATTGCCATTGTTTTCTCTCCCACAACCACCCCCACCTGGTTTCTTCAATCCCCTGCCCACCCGCCGGCTGTCATCATTGCCTTCTTCCCCAGCCACCATCACTGCTGTTTTGCCCGCCCACCTGCTACCTGCCCACCCATTCCCCCACCCGCCTGAGCAGCCATTTTGTGTTCTTGCTTGTCTTGCCAGCAGTCAGCTGCTCACCACAGTTTTCTTCAGTTGCCACTGCCATTTTCCCTTCTCCCCCCCGTCCTGTGGCTAGCTTATCCGGCAGCCCTCCGAACTCTCAGGAGAGCTGCCACGCATGGGATTAGCCATGGTTATGCCTTCGAGAATGACAAAAGAGCCCCTGGTGGCGCAGTGGTAAAAACTGCCGCCCTGTAACCAGAAGGTTACGAGTTCGATCCTGACCAGGGGCTCAAGGTTGACTCAGCCTTCCATCCTTCCGAGGTCGATAAAATGAGTACCCAGAATGTTGGGGGCAATATGCTAAATCATTGTAAACCGCTTAGAGAGCTCTGGCTATAGAGCGGTATATAAATGTAAGTGCTATTGCTATTGCTAAGTGCTATATATAGATATTAAAATTTGATTTTTAAAACTGATTTTTAAAAAGTTTTAAAATTGTCTTGTACTGTTTTGTGTGTGTGTGTTGTGATTTCGTGTGTTTTATGTGTTCAATGTTTTAATGCTGTGTGGTGAGCCACCCAGAGAACAATTTGTTACGGAGCAGCTAACAAATAAAGTTTTTATTATGGTTACTATTATTATTATATTATACTACCTTTTGCAAAACTATCCCAAGACCATTTATACAAAAGGTAATACAACAAAATTCCATAAGATCACATTCAAATCCAATTAAAACCCTACAAACCCCCAAAGCCACAGCTTTTGTAAACCCATTCTGGATCAGATCCCACAGCGGCTGTTTGTCTCAGGAGAAAAGCATCCATTATTGCCAAAGGGAAGCTTTCGTTCAGGGGCAAAAGAGCAGCGACGGAGACCCCATCCGCCTTCCCAATAAAACATCATCACTGAGGGAAACTTTTGGATTGAGAAGCTTTTGAAGAACAAAATGTTGAAAATTTGCTACTGAACATCATTGCCTTAAAACGTTGATCAACAAGAGCTAACATTTAGGGTTGTTGTTTTTTTAAATGTGCCCCTCTTGATCACGTTTTTTAATTTTTCAAATTAAAGATTCATATTTTGAAAATTGTGTCCTATTTCTAATTTGAGCAAGGTTCACCCCACCCTCTGCCCAGCTCCAGTTGGCATACATGCCCAAACTCAATTCTGGAGCAAAATCTGGTGGCCGACCTGCAATGTTTAGTTCATCAATCAGTTAGATGAATTGTTGGACTACAACTCCTTTGGCAGTTGTGGCTGGGGATAGTGGGAACCTAGGAACATAGGAAGCTGCCATATACTGAGTCAGACCCTTGGTCTATCTAGCTCGGTATTGTCTTCACAGACTGGCAGTGACTCCTCCAAGGTTGCAGGCAGGAGTCTCTCTCAGCCCTATCTTGGAGATGCTGCCAGGGACGGAGCCTGGAACCTTCTGCTCTTCCCAGAGCAGCTCCATCCCCTGAGGGGAATATCTTCCAGTGTTCAGACATCAAGTCTCCCATTCAGATGCAACCAGGGCAGACCCTGCTTAGCTAAGGGGACAAGTCATACTTGCTACCACAAGGCCAGCTCTCCTCTCCGGGGGGGGGCGGAGGGAGAAGTATAGCAAAGGCTGTTTATGTAGTGCAGAGGGGGAAACAAGAAGCACAGAGGAATGAATAGGGTAGGCCATGCCTGCCATACAGGAGAGCTGGTCTTGTGGTAGAAAGCATCACTTGTCCCCTTTGCTAAGCTGGGCTCAACCTGGTTGCATTTGAATGGGCGACTAGATGTGAGAGCACTATAAGATAGGAAACATAGGAAGCTGCCATATACTGAGTCAGACCCTTGGTCCATCTAGCTCAGTATTGTCTTCACAGAGTGGCAGCGGCTTCTCCAAGGTTGCAGGCAGGAATCTCTCTCAGCCCTATCTTGGAGATGCTGCCAGGGAGGGAACTTGGAACCTAGATGCTCTTCCCAGGGAGAGTGGCTCCATTCCCTGAGGGGAATATCTTCCAGTGCTCACACTTCTAGTCTCCCATTCCTATGCAACCAGGGTGGACCCTGCTTAGCTAAGGGGATGAGTCATACTTGCTACCACAAGACCAGCTCTCCCCTGGAGGAGTTGCCCAAAAACGTCTGGGGACCCAAGTTTGAAAACCCAGGTTTTAATTGATTAAGTAAGTGCCCACTAGATAAAATCTACACAATCAGTCAGTGAAGATCTTTCTAATCTTATGGCCCTAGCAATTGCAGAAAAATCCAGAGACAAGTGAAATAAACAGAGGAAGGACACCTGGCTGTATGTCCTTTTTGAAAAGCTCCCAAATCATACTGCTGACGAGGGGCCAAATTCCACTCTCAATTACATAACAGTAATAAATCCATAATATATCCATTTACACCCCTGGCACTATTTCTGGCTCAGGTGAAGTGACTGACGGTTCTCGGCGCTCTGCCTGGCTCAATCATATAATTCCCGTCTGCATATTTTCTCACTCCTTTCCCTCCCTGCTACTGTTCATTAATAAGTGATCATGTTTCTGGTACGATTTTGCTCCAAATTCAGGCATCATCAGATATAACAAGGAGATCTACCAGCAAATGTCTCTCTCCCCCCCAGGCTCGGACCCAGCCCCAACAGAGCCCAAGCAGGATTGGTGCCCCACCTCCCCCACCCTCATGGTGGGGAGGAGAGCTGGTCTTCTGGTAGTGAGCATGAGCTATCCCCTATGCTAAGCAGGGTGCACCTTGGTTTGCTTTTGGATGGGTGAGTGCACGTGAGCCCTGTAAGACAACCCCTTATGGATGGAGCTGCAGCTCAGTGGCAGAGCATCTGCTTTGCATGTAGAAGGTCCCAGGTTCAATCCCTGGCAGCATCTCCAGCTAGAGCTGAGAGAGACTCCTGCCTGAAACCTTGGAGAGCTGCTGCCAGTCAGTGTGGGCAATTCTGTTTTGTTTCGGATACAAAAGGTTTTGTGCACAAAACAGGCCATTTCGGCTGTTTTGTAGCCAAAACAAAACACCCAATGCTCAAAACAGAAAATTTTGTAGCCAAAACAAAACGTCCCTGTTTCGGATACAAAACGTTTTGTTGTTTCGGCTGTTTTGGAACTCCATTTTGCAATCGCAGAGTCTTTCTCCATCATTCTCCATTTTGAGTTTTGACATCTGTTTGAATTTCCAGCCCTTCCAGCCCACAGACTGGCCAGCGAAAGCATGGGCTGATCTGCTGGCAATTGTCTCCTTATTCCTCTCAGCAAATTTAAGGGTAAATTTTACCCTCATTGGCCAGTGGGGCAGTGTGCATTTCATTGTTGTTGTTTCACACTGTTGTGTATAGATCAATTGTATTTTGGGCAGGGGGGATGTGGATGTGCATGACCTTTGGAAATCTGCCTGATTTTTTCCAAAGCTCTGCTGTTGTTGATGTGTGATGTTGATGTTATTTGGGGTGGATTCGGGGCAGAAATAGGGCTTTGGGGGCAGAAGAGTGGTTCAGGTAGTAGTGCCCCAATGGGTGCCTGCTGCCACCCAGATTCCAAAGGAATTGGGAAAAGGGCTGATTTTTAAAGAATTTCTGAAGTTGACATGTCTTTGGGGCAGATTTGGGGCAGAAAGGGGGCCTGGGGGCAAAACAGTGGGTTGGGTGGCAGTGCCCCAAGGGGTGCCTGCCACAACCCAGATTCCAAAGGAATGGGTCAAAGGGCTGATTTCTTAGGAATTGTTGAGGTTTACACTTCTTTAAGGTCCCCCCCCCCAGGGAATAATGGAGGTTTCAGAAGACCCATAACTCCACCTGGGGGGCACTGGGGTGGCCGGGAGCGAGTAGTGGTGTAGTGCACACAGGGTGCCAACCACCCCCATGGGTTGCTAACCCATGGGGTGCTGGGTTCTGTTGTTTCTGACGTGTTCTCAGTGTAGATTCTCTGGTAGCATATGAGATTTTCAACGACAAACCATGAATCCATTTTCATATGCTACCAGAGAATCTGAATCTACACTCAAACATCTCAGAAACAACAGAACCCAGTACCCCATGGGTTAGCAACCCATGGGGGTGGCTGGCACCCTATGTGCTCTACACCACCACTCGCTCTGGGCCACCCTGTTGCCCCCCAAGTGCAGTTATGGGGCAGGAAATGGAGGTCCATCGTTCCCTATGGGGAAGAACTTTACAGACGCGCAAACTCCATTACATCTTTAAAAATCAGCCCTCTGCCCAATTCCTTTGAAATAATTCTAGCAGCTTCCTTGCCCCCACTGGGCACTACCACCCACCCTACTCTGCTCTGGGCCACCCCCCCCCCACCACCACCACATGAAGCTATACTTTTGCTGAAACCTCCATTCTTCCCTATGGGAAAAATCCTACACTTCAAAAATTCACCAAAAATCAGCCCTTTGCCAAATTCCTCTGAAAATTTGGGTGGTAGTTTCCACCCATTAGGCACTACCACCCCCACCCACTAGTTTCCCCCTGTGGCCATTTTTTAAAATCCAAAATGTTTCGGATTCAGATTTTGCAATTTCGAACAAAGAACAAAACTAGGGTGTTTCGGATTGGCTGATTTAGAACAAAGAACAAAATGGGGGTGTTTTGGATTCGGGCCAAAAACAAAACGCACAACCCTAACCAATGCTCTGCTTTGGTATGAAGCAGCTGCCAAAGTTCCTAATTTTCCTCCCCCTGCCCACGTGGACCCTTTTCCTCTTCCTCCTTGAGACCATTCTCCACAGCATGGATGGCATGCCACTGAGTCATTTCCATCCCCCACCCCCAGATCCTTCGCCTCCTCCCTCTCTGCTCTCCTTATCCCCACTGGAAGAGAGACCCCGTCCCTGCCTCCTCAGTGTCTCCTGTCTCCTCAGTGCTTGGTCCCCCTCCTCCTTCCTTTGTGGACTCCGTCCGTGCTGCCAATGCAGTGCAGGCTGATTTCGGCTTCAAACGGGACCACACAGCCCCGTTTGGGACCAAAATAATGCCCCCGTGTCTGACGTCAGATGCAGGCTGTGTGTCTGGGACCACACTTGCGGCCCCTGATTGGTGGTGGCCCGGGTTCTTTGAACCCGTTCGCCCAATGGTGGCTCCGCCCCTGGAGGGAACTTGGAACCTTCTGTGTGCAAGCAGGCAGGTGCTCTTCTCAGAGTGGCCCCACCCCATAAAGAGAGTCTCTTACGGGGCTCACACACATCTCCCATTCAAATACAAACAAGGGTGGACCCTGCTAAGCAAAGGGGACAATTCATGCTTTGAATTGTGCCCTTTGTTCCCACCACAAGACCAGCTCGCCTTATATATGAACAATAAATACAAGTTTAATTTGGAGCACAATCATTTATATGTGTGGCTTCATCTCACCCTTATCATAGCAGCCAGCACTCCTGTAGAGAGCAAATATATTTCCCACATGCAAGAGGTTGCAAGGAGATGGGGGCGCTCCAAATATTTTACTGATTCTGAGACTGGAGAAGAGTGGGTTTTTCGGGGCAGTCAGGAAAAGGCCATAGTGTTCAGGCAGAGATAACCTCCTGGCTTGTCCTGCCCCCCCCCCACACACCTTCAATTACAGTGTGTCCATTCCTGAGAGGATGTCTGACCCATTCCCGTACAGGTCATTAGCAGGCTCTAAGAACTCTTCCTGATAAAACACAGTCTGCTTGCAAACCTTTTAGAGTACTTGAGTTTAATCTGCAAGAAAGATCAAGCAGCCTCAAGTGGTGCAGCTTTCCTGGGCTGTATTAGTTCAGGCTGCAGGTGGAAGATGTTGGAGTGGAATGTCACCAACTCTAAGAAATGCACTGCCTACACAACCTACTAAGAGGCTTTACAGGCAGGGCTGTTACCCCGAATCCCCTTAAGAAGAGAGAACGTGCATTCACACACCAGCCAAACTTACCCTAAAGTCCCTTCAAGACCCTTGCAAGCACTCCACACACAAATTGGGCTTTTTCTTCCAAATTCTAGGTTATCTTGATGTATTTCCAGGTTTTTAAAATGCTGGTTTTAAGCTACTTTTTCTGAAAAGGTCGGATCAAATAGGGAGAGGCACTGATGTCGAATCATTTGCATGATAAGAGGAATACTCCCTTTAGAAATGCAGATATAGCTCTTTAGAAATCTCCCCCCACCCCTGCCATTGGCTACAAGGAAAACACAGAGGCATGCCATGTGAACTTGCACCAAAACAAAACCCAAGAGCAGAGGGGAGGGGCTGCGTCCCTCAATGCTGCGAGTGTAATTCAAAGGGGCTTCGCTCCACATTTACCCTGCAGCATGAAGCCATGTGCGAATAACCCCCAAGTCAGGGAGACAGGTTTAGTCAGCCAGGTGGCTGCCCAGGGTCTACCTGAAGATTGCCCGCGAGGGAGAGCCCACCACCACCCTGGGTTAATTGGCTCCATCGTCAAACTGCTCTTACCATCAAGAAGTATCTTCTAATGTTCAACCAAAATCTACCTTCCCATCACTGAAGGCCATTAGCTCTAGATGTGCCTTCTGTGGTAGTGGAGAATGTCCTTGCCCTTTCTCTATGACTGCCTGTCCAACATTTGAAAAAAGCTATCTTGTCCCCCCGCCCTCAGCCTTCTGAGGGGCAAAACCTCATCTTCTCCCTCTCCTTCTCCTCAGGAGAGGAGAACTGGTCTTGTGGTAGCAGGCATGACTTGTCCCCTTAGCTAAGCAGGGTCTGCCCTGGTTGAATATGAATGGGAAACTAGAAGTGTGAGCACTGGAAGAGATTCCCCTCAGGGGATGGAACCGCTCTGGGAAGAGCAGAAGGTTCCAAGTTCCCTCCCTGGCAGCATCTCCAAGACAGGCTGAGAGAGATTCCTGCTTGCAACCTTGGAGAAGCCACTGCCAGTCTGTAGACAATATTGAGCTAGATGGATCAATGGTCTGACTCTGTATATGGCAGCTTGCTATGTTCCTATGTTCTCCTGGCTAAACGTATCCAGTTCCTTCCCTCTTCCCTCACAGGGCTTGTTTTCCAGATCCCTGACCATCATACATATGGTTGCCGCAGGATTCTTTTCACATTGTTTTTGTACAGACGGGCACATGTGCTCCTGCACGTTGATAAACCATCACACAGAGATTAACCTTGATACACCCATAGAAGGTCACTTTTGAGCTGCATTGTGTCCATTTGCACGTGTAGCTTGTTCATAGAAGGTGGGAGGAAGACAAACTCAAAATAGAGGAGCTGGAAGCTATTGCCAAGGACAGATACACAGCCTTCAAAGACTGAAAATCAGGGAGGCTTCCTGATGCATTGATTCCTCTTCAGAAGCAAGACCAGGTATTTCAGAACTTCATCATGGGATGTGTGTGTATGTGTGTGTGTGTGGCGGGGGTGGAGACTAGAAGTGTTGGACAAGCAAGATCTTGGAAGGACCCCTTGGCAGGCTGGGCTCACCTTGGTGGGTCACCAGCGTTGGAGATGGTGTTCCAGTGCATCAACCTTTTGCACCAGCTATCCTAATGAGGGGCACTGAGAGATAGTGAGTGAGGTTCTCCCTAACTGTTCTACCTGTCTCTACTCTATGACTCCTGACATTACTCTTCACTTATTTCCTGTTGAGCCCTCACAATCCTTCCTTTCCTCTTAAGAGAGTAACTGGAAACATCTCTCTCCCTCCTTACCTATTCATTATGTAGTCCTTTAAGATTAGGATTAGGTCTCTCTTATCCAAAGTGTACTTAACCAATAAATACTTAGTATTGAGTTCTACAAGAATCTCCATGTGTTTTCTCTAAATAGCTGCAACAACTAATCTCTGTGCTAACTACTCTGTAACTGGAGTGTGTGCTCTTCCCTAGTGCCCTGCTGTTTACCTGCTGGGGGTAAAATTTACAACCCCCAACAACCAATTGGACAGGTCTGATGTAATAAGGCTGTTCACCCGGGGTAGGGCTGCTTGTGTGAAGCTCTGAGATTGGGGAAAATCCTGGCACTGCCCTGCCGGGTAGCCCAGGTTTTGGTCCCAGGCGATTAACCAGGTAAAAGAGTATGTGTGCACCCTTCTACCTGGGCTCCTGGTCATAAATCTGCTCGGACTGCCTGCGGCCTGAGCAGACCCAGAGCCGGGAGCTTGCGGGGAAACCCTCCAATGCACCACAGCCTTGCATGGGGCATCGAAAGGATTCCTGGATGCCAGGTTGCATTTCTCCAGCCTCCACATGACTGTGCGGCTCCCAGCTGTGCCAGCTGTGTGGGTGCACACACTGCGTGGCCACAAACAGCTGCAGGATCATCTGGGACGGGGGGAGGTAAGAATGCTCCTACCTTCCCTCCAGCCCTCCCGGACTCTGGCATTATGGTCGTGTGAACGACCTTAATAGCTAGCATTTATTCAATGTAACTCTTCACCTGGTGATGCTTTTGTTCTGATTCCATCTCTAGAATGAGAACAGGAAACAGGATCACAAATATCTCTAGGACATCTGGTACTTAGCAACAGCTGCAGCCATGACCTTTTGTATTTCCTTGCTTTCAGATCTCGTTTCTTTTATTCCACATCCCCATTTGTGCTATAGTTCTAGAAGCTTCATACATGCGCGCGCACACACATTGTGCTGAGCAGTATAGATGCACCCAAGGCCTGGCATTCTATCTAGCGCCAGACACCAACATTTGTACCACACATACACTCACATATGCAAGTATGCAGTTAAATTATAATAACAGATTCTACTGATGCAATTGGCGTCAGCCAAAAGAATCCATAGTCATTCTGATAGCCTCAGTAGCGTGTGCAGAAGACCTAGAGACTCCTCTGAAACTGACCCACAAGACAGTTTCAAGAAAGAATATCATATATACCTGAATAGAAGAGGAATGTGAATGACTCCCTTAACAAATACAGATCAAAGGCAGGTTATACCAGGCCTGCTCAGCTTAGGCCCCCCAGCTGTTTTTGGACTACAACTCCCATAATTCTCAGCCACAGCAGCCAATAGCCAGGAATTATGGGAATTGTAGGCCAACATCTGCAGGAGGGCTGAAGTTGAGCAGGTATGGGTTATACTTTTTTTGACCCAAACGGAAGAAGGCTCAGAATTTAAGACAGCTCCCACAACTGTTGACATCAAAGAACTTGGAAGAAACCCAGCCGTGGATACAGGTAAATACGGCAATCTCTTCAGGAGTTCTTATGGATTTTCAGAGTTTTTAGACTGCTTTTCTGTTGAAAAAGATACAGAGGCAGGTCTCACAATCCGTGAGACCCGCTTTTGTAACAACTGCGGGGAGAGCGGGCTAAGCCCACTCTCCCCGCAGATGAGCGGCCAGGGAGCCCTGGGTGGCCAGATTGGCCGCCCACACAGTTGCCAGCTCTGTGATGGAGCTGGCGGGGGTGGGGGGAGCGGGGGCCATGCGGCCCCTGCAAGCCCCAGTATGCCCTGCGCGAGCACGCAGGGCATACTGGGGAGACCCCCTGAGCCGGGAGGCGGCTTTTCACCTCCTGGCCGGGGGTCTACTCATGAATAGGCATGGCGCAAAGGTGCGCCGCGGCTACTCATGATCCTAAAAAGGAGGTTTGCTGGAGCGCTCGCTCCGCAAACCTGCTTTTTAGCAGGGGTTTTCAAGCGGGTTACCTGCTCAAGAACCACCGGGCTCAGCTGTGAGCCTGGTGGTTCTTCTGGTCAACAAAAATCGGGCTAGCCTCTGCTAGCCCGATTTTTGTTGATCATGAGAATCACCCCACAGAGTGGAAGAAAAGAGCAAAATAACAGAAATAAAGAAAAACGAAAGCAGCAGCAAATTTAGACAGTAATAAAACAGCACTAGAAAAAGATATCCCTAAAAAACCTGGGGAAATAAAAAAGTCTTTGCCTGACACCTAAAAGAGAACACAGATGCCCAGTGAGTCTCCCTGCGCAGGCCATTCCACAGGTGGGGTGCTACCACTGAGAAGACCCTCTCTCCAGTCTCCTCTCCTCTCACCTGCTTCATCTCCAAAGGTTAGGGACACCTAGAAGAGGGCCTCCGAAGATTTCATCAGTGCATGGGAAGGACATATGGGAACAGGAGTTCCTGGAGGTACTGTCAGAGCTGCCAGGGCTAGTCACTCCCTCTGGTGGTGACTTGCTCACTGCAGCAGCTTTTGAGCTTAAAAACCCTGTGCTTCCAAAGCACCCTCACCCTGTGAGGCCTATTATTGGCTCCCCTGCAGATAGGAAAGTGCAGATAGGAAAGTGTCAGATCTGAAGCTATCCTTGCCCCAGTATCCTTGTTTTAGTGTGGTTGTCTCAGTATCTCTCCTTTCTGATTGGTCTGACTCTTCGCTTAGCCTGGACTCTGGATTACTTGCTTGATCCTCTGGCTCCTCAAAACTTACTTACCTTTGGCTTGACTTGGCCTTTTGATCTATCTATCTATCTATCTATCTATCTATCTATCTATCTATCTATCTATCTATCTATCTTGTTCAACTTATTTATATACCTCCCAAAACTTGTGTGTCTGGGCAGTTTACAATAAAACAATACAAATTTAAAATTTAACACAAAGTTAAACAAAGTTTTCAAAAACCTCTGTAAGTCTAATTAAAAACCTGGGTGAACAAATGTGTCTTAACTGCCTTTTCAAAAGTTGTCAGGGATAAGGAGGTTCTTATAACAGCAGGGACCACATCCCAAAGCCTGTTAGAACCTCTGGCTCCTAATTGTCTGCATGGATTGATCCTGGGTATATCTCTGGCTCTCCTGGTTCTGGCTTTGGACTTGCTCCTCCTAGTGACTGGTATAAATGCCCAACTTCCTGATAGGTACCCAGGTCCTAAGCAGTGTTCCCTCTAACAGGGATGCCCAGATGTTGTTGACTACAACTCCCATAATCCCCAAGCTAAAGCCATTGCAGCTGGAGGTTCTGGGAGTTGTAGTCAACAACATCTTGAAATCCCTGTTAAAGGGAACACTAGTCCTAAGATGTATTCTGAATTGTCCTTGCAAGTGAACGTCTTCTTCACCATGAGCCCACCGCCTGTTAAGATCATCTGGAGAGGTTCATCTGTGGTTGCCGCCAACTCGTTTGGCAGCTACTTGGGAATGGGCCTTCTCCATTGCTGCCCCTGGACTTTGGAATGCACTCCCTGTTGAAATAAGAGCCTCCCCATCTCTGCCAACTTTTAAAAAGGCACTGAGGACACATTTATTCACCCAGGCTTTAAATTAGATTCATAGTGTTAATATTTTTAATGCTGGGTTTTAACTGATTTTAATGTCAATGAATTTAATGTTTAAATGATTTTAAATGTTTGATTGATTGTAATTTTTAAATGATTCTAATTGTAAACTGCCCAGAGATGCAAGTTTTGGGTGAGATAGATAGATAGATAGATAGATAGATAGATAGATAGATAGATAGATAGATAGGATCAGAAGCCACTGCTGGTATTTAAGTGCCCGAGGAATAAGTTCTCAGCAAGTGCTCCCTTGCTGGGAACAGTTAGCAGCTTAGCAGCTGTATTCTAAACTAACTGTGGTTTCTGAAGTGTCTTCAAAAGGAATCTGAATCTATCCACCAACCCACCAAGGCTCTTAGCTCTTTTAAAAGGTTGGAGAAAGGAAAAAGCACAATTTGAAGCTGTTCAGTGGCATAGCTTGAAGCTTGAACACCACTCCTTTAAATTCTGTGCATTTTGTGCAGGGCTCTGGCACTCTTCAGGTTCTATTTGCAAACCTAAGAGCTTACTTACCTGGAGCAACTCCTGCTTTCCCTAGAAGCTCTCTGAGGTCCTGAAGCATCTGACTGGCCAGCTGCACAGAAATGCCTTCTGTTATCTGAAACCTGCTTCCTATTCCTCCAGACTGGTACACCCTGAGGCCTGTTGCTAGTTGCATTCCGTGCTAGGACAGTAATCCTCAGACTTTGATCAGCATTCTATGGGCTCTCAGACTTCCCCTACACTAGAATTGCCATCAAAGCACATTGATTCAGGCCCTTGAGTCAAATTTCTGGGGCTTGTAATGCTCACCTTAAGGAAGATGTTGTGAGCATCATGAACTCCAAAGTCTTCCTCAACTCAGTCTGCAGTTTGAATCAGAGAAGGATCCTCTAACCCATGCCCTAGGACCTCCTTCCTCACCCCTTTCCCCTTAAGCACACTTACTGGCTGGGTTGGTAGCTGCTCCAGCTATAGGAAGAGGAAAAGAGAGAAGTCTCTTCCTGCCATCCCTTTCTGTTGCCTGGTGCAGAGCATAGCAGTGAAAAAACCCCAAGTCTCTGACCCCTCATCTTATGTGATCTGGCAACTATTAAGAGCTGCCGGCAAGATGCAATTTCAGCTTGCTGTATCAGCTTAAGTTTTACCCCTGGTAATGAAGCCAATGCAAGTGGGTTGAGCTGCCCCCCAACCTTTGCTGCCCCTAATCTTTTCCCAGTCCTTTGACTACTTTCCTTGGCAATTTCTGCATTCTGCTTCATGAATGGCTCTCTCGGGTTCCTCCATGGGTAATCTGCTTCAGGTCAATGACCTGCTTTGCTACCTCTCCAACCTCTTCTGATGTAGCCTGGCTTTGATGATGTTAAACGCTTTCCCATTCCCCCCATCCATATATAGCCAGTACAGCAAGAGTGATCTAGCTGTACAGCTGATGCAAGCTACAAAATGTGGGTCACGGATGGAAGTCTAGGGCAGGGGGATAGAATATGTTACTTCAGTTTCTCAATTAAAGGCAGGAGAATGTCTTTAAAAAATGACAGACATATCAACCCTAAACATGTTTACTCAGAAATAAATCTCACTGACTGCAATGGAATGTATATCCTGGTACGTTGCTGAAGTTTGCAGCCATTGGTAATATAAGGCATGGCTTCTGGTTTGTTTCAGGGCCAGATGAGGGGTTGGCATGGCTGGTCTCCTGTCGAGGCCTATACAGGGCAGTGGTCCACACAGAGCTTCTTGTCACTAGCATTGCCTCTTTGCTCACCACCCACTGCTCCAGAGCAGATGAGCAAGGAAGCAGCAGCACTGGCAAGAGGAGAGCTGGTCTTGTGGCAGCAAGCATGACTGGTCCCCTTAGCTAAGCAGGGTCTGCCCTGGTTGCATATGAATGGGAGACTTGATGTGTGAGCACTGGAAGAGATTCCCCTCAGGGGATGGATCCGCTCTGGGAAGAGCAGAAGGTTCTAAGTTCCCTCCCTGGCAGCCTCTCCAAGATAGGGCTGAGAGAAGATTCCTGCCTGCAACCTTGGAGAACCTGCTCCTACAACCTTGGAGAAGTCTACACAGACTGGCAGCAGCTTCTCCAAGGTTGCAGGCAGGAATCTCTCTCAGCCCTATCTTGGAGTTGCCTGGGAGGGTGCTTGGGACTTAGGGAAGACCTTATTTCCATCCCCTAAGGGAAATATCTTACAGTGCTCACACTACTAGTCTCCCATTCAAAGGCAACCAGGGCAGACCATGCTTAGCTAAGTGGGCAAGTCATGCTTGCTACCACAAGATCAGCTGACTGCAGAGAGAGAAAGAGGAAGCTCTCCTGAATGTCTGAATTCAGACAGAAGAGCAGGGGGAGGGGGGACGGAACCATGGGTCCACGTTACATGTGAATGCAGCCTACGTATACAGAATATCCTGTACAGCATCTGAAGATAAAAAGAGGAAATCATCGAGGATGTCTAGTGAATTGGCTCCCTTTTGGAAGCAAGACCAGGGAATTTGGAACTCCGGAATCCCCGGGCAAATTGGATGAGTCTACAGCTCAAGGGTAAAGTATCTGCTTTGCGTGCAGAAGGTCCAAGGCTCAATCTCTGGCAGCAACTCCAGGTAGAGCAAAGACATTCTCCTGCCTAAAACTTTGGAGACCACTGCCAGTTAGTGTAGACAATACTGAGCTAGATGGTCCAATGGTCTGACTCGGTATAAGGCAACTTCTTGTGTTCCTATCCCTGTGATGAATAGACTCCATCCTACAATGGAATGGCTCATCAAAATAAACTTATGTTTTGTGTTCATAACTGCAATAAGTTTTCCCGTCTCTGCAAGATCTTTCAGTGGCCATTTCTTTTGCAGCCACTGCAATGTGACGGAACCTTTGGGCATGCCTACTATCTGGCCGATGCAGTCTTTGTTGCAAAAATTAAATTTCTAATTTTGTATATCCCTGAGCTGAAGACAGTCTTTAGAATGGCTCAGGGGAATAAGCAGTGGACTGTATCATATGCCCATAATCCATCATACATCACACTATGGCCAATACTTTTTGGACTTTAAAGAAAAATCTTGGACTTCTCCTTTAGGAATCAAATTCACTATAACACAAAGCAGTAGAGAGACTGGCCGGGTGGTGGTGGTGGTGGTGGGAGAAGGTATCGGAGTCACCAGAACTGGATTTCAGAGCAAGTGATTGCTTGGGTCCCTTCTCATCTGGCCATTTGGCAAGGGGCCAGCCAGATTGCACTTCTTAGCTATATTCTTGCCCACAGCTTATTACTCTTAAAATTAAGCACTTCTACAAAATTAAAAGAAACAGGTCTGGCTTTATTTGCTTATCTATGCCATGGTGTGCTGATCTGTGTATACCATTTTGCTGTCTTCTGTGCTAGAGATAAACCATGCATACAGATTACTTATCAAAGTCATGCTACAAATTTCTTACCAATGCAATTAAACAAATTAAACAAAGGGGCACCAAAGACCATCTGGCCATTTGGCAAGGGGTCAGCCGGATTTCACTTCTTAGCTGTATTCTTGCCTAAAGCTTATTCACAATTTTTTATTAACTCTGTTATCTCCCACTTTAATTCACATTCATTCAGCAGCTCGGCTGAGCTCACGGTGCTCTCTTTGTTACAGGACAAATTGTACTGAACAATGATAATATTTATGTAATATGCCTGCTATAATCTCAGAGCTGGCTTTCTTTTGATCCCCATCCTCTGTCCCTCCCCTTCCACGCCTCCCCATTTATTGTTTTCATATGTATTATTGAAGCAAAAACTCCATACCTCCTAGCCATTCCTCATGGAAGATGGTTCATACTGAATCCCCTGTCCAATGGCTATGGGGCGTTTATGCCCCACTGCTTGGAGGCAAACATCTGGATAATTCATGCAAACATATCCAAGGCTGACTAGCCATAAATGCTTTGGAAAGCAGGGACGTTTGTTCTCTATTTATTAGTTCAAAAGCGAGGGGGATATCTTTGAAAGAAACATGAAGGAGGCTTATGGAATTATAAACAGGCTGGAGAGAGAGAGAGAGAGAGAGAGAGAGAGAGAGAGAGAGAGAGAGAATTTGTTTTCACCTTCTAAACATACTTCCAGGATCACCCATTAAAATCAAAAGGCAGATATGTTCAGAAAGGCACAAGAAAGCTCTTCGGACTTTGTAGAACTATGAAACTTTCTACCCCAAAATGTAGTGATGATCACTTGCTTAAAAACAAACAAACACAAGTTGTTCTAGTAAGAACGAATCAGCCTACTTCCTCGAAGACTTGCTGGGTGACTCTGGGCCAGTCACTTCTCTCTCAGCCTAACCTACTTCACAGGGTTGTTGTGAAAGAGAAACTCAAGTATGTAGTACACCGCTCTGGGCTCCTTGGAGGAAGAGCGGGATATAAATCTAAAATAATACTTTCCTTTCTCTGTCTCCACAACTGGACTAAATTTGGTTCAAATTGAGGTCCACAAGTTAGATCTCTTGCACCTCATGCATCCACCATCTTGGATTGGGGTGGATGACATCATCACAAACTACACCATTGAGGTGTAGCTACAGCTACAGCAAATTTGGTTCAAATTGGTTAAGCGGTTCACAAATTAGCCCACTTGCACCTCAAATGTTTACGTATCCACCATCTTGAATCAGCATGGATGACATGATCACAAGCTATGCCACTGAGGTGTCCCTGTGTGTCACTCATAGCAAATGTACTCAATTTGGTTCAAATTGGTTAGACAGTTCACAAATTAGGTCACCTGTGCCTCAGATGTTCATGTGGCCACATCTTGAATTGGAGTGGATGACATCATCACAAACCACACCGTTAGGATATCCCTGTGTCCTTACAGCTGTAGCAAATTTGGTTCAAATTGGTTAAGCGGTTCACAAGTTAGCCTACTTGTGCCTCAAAAGTTTACACATATGCCATTTTGAATAAGGTTGGTGACATTATCGCAGGCTATGCCATTGAGGTGTCCCTGTGTGTCACTCACTGCAAATGTACTCAATTTGGTTCAAATTAGTTAAGACAGTCCACAAATTAGGTCACTTGTGCCTCAGATGTTCATGTGGCCATCATCTTGAATTGGAGTGGATGACATTATCACACACCACGCCATTTGGGCATCCCTATGTGTCCCTACAGCTGTAGCAAATTTGGTTCAAATTGGTTAAGCGGTTCACAAGTTAGCCCACTTGTGCCTCAAAAGTTTACACGTACGCCATATTGGATCGGGGTGGATGACATCATTTAAAAGAAACTACGCCATGGAGGTGTCCCCATTGTCCCTACAACTGTACCTGATTTGGTTCATATTGGTCCAGGTGTTGCAAAGTTGCTAGGGGGGACACATGGACACACACAGAGCCGGGTGATCTCATAAGCCTACTGGGAAGTAGGCTAAAGGTGGGGGGGGCGGGAGAGAGGATAAATGTTCATGGAAGATGAAGTTGTCAATAGCTAAGACTAGCCCAGATTGCTTAACCAAATTTCTTTGCGGAGAAGTATTAACTATTCCAGGCAAACATCTGCCCACCAAGGAGGGTCTTTGAGTCTTTTCCCTTTAGTTCACAGCAGTGAAGGGGCATTGACACCACTTGTGCCCCCCTTAAAATGGTGCGACCATCTTCACCCTCCATTTTGAAAGTGAGCACCAATCTTGCTCAGATCTAATCATCCCATTGTCAAGAATCCAACTCCTCCCTCTCCCATTTGATGGGTCCATTTTTCATGGAAGTGTCTGTCACTTACAGCACTGATTTATTGTGCAAGTAAGAGGAAGGCTGAATCAAATCTTTGCAGGCTTTAGGAAGCGATTAAATACTGACTCGGTTAAGGCTGTGCTGCAAATGAAAGTTAATTTCAATTGTAGGTGCCAAGAGCTTTGTGAGTTAATTTGAAGAAAAGCATTTTAAGATGATTAATGCCATTTAAAATCTTGAATTGAATTTGGTGACTGCATTGTTACATGCTTAAAAGAAAAAGACCTCAGTGTGTGAATAAAAGGGAGGTTTCGATTGGTATACAACACTCCTACTCTTCAGTGGGAACTCTTATTCAGACCCATGCTAATTGAACAAAGAGGCCCCATTTTAACATGGCAATTCTCTTTATTTAGCAGGGGGGGAGCACCTGGCCCTATCCACCCCCAGCACAGCACCCCTCCAGTGACTGTGGCTGGTATCTATCTTCTGTTTCTTCTCAGACTGTGTGAGCCTTTTGGGGATAGGGAGCCATCTTATTTATTTATTATTTCTCTATGTAAACCGCTTTGGAAACTTTTGTTGAAAAACGGTATATAAAGGTGGTTGTTCTATTTCAGCCCAGTTAAGAGGGTAAAAACCCTCAACGGCTTGGGTCTAGGCTGAGCCCCTCCTTTGCCATGAACCCTGCCACCTGTTACAATCTTCTGGAGAGGTCCAATTATGGTTGCCACTGGCTTGTTTGGTGGCAACCCAGAACCAGGTTTTCTCTGTGGCTGCCATGGTGCTTTGGAATATGCTCCCTGCTGAAATAAGAGCATCTCCTTTTCTGTTTGTTTTCAGGAAGACCCTTTCTCACAAACTTTTAATTAGAATTAATTTTAATAATTTGTTTTAATAACTGTTTTATACTTTTTATTGCATTTTGTGTATTTTATTTTATTTTATTATTTATTATTAAAACTCTTATACTGCCCTTCCAAAAGGCTCAGGGCGGTTTACATTAAAACACCATTAAAATCAGTTAATAATTAAAACAAAAATTATAAAGCATAAAAACAATAATTAACAATTAAAAACATCATAAAACAACAATTAAATAATCAGAAGAATTTAAAAACAAGTTTTAAAAAGCTGAGAAAGCCTGGTTGAAGAGATGTGTTTTCAGGTGTTTTTTGAAAATTGCCAGAGATGGGGAGGATCGTATCTCAGCAGGGAGCGCATTCCACAATCTCAGGGCAGTGACCGAGAAGGCCCGTCTCTGTGTAGCCACCAAACGAGTTGGCGGCAACTGGAGACGGACCTCCTCAGATGACCTCAATGGGCGGTGGGGCTCATAGCGAAGAAGATGCTCTTAATCTGTGTTTTTAAATTTTTTGCACACCGCCTAGAGATGTATATATCAGGCAGTATAAAAATATGATTGATTGACTGATAGATAAAATAATATAAAATAGGGGTGCTCTGAGAAGAGCATCTGAGGTTCCAAGTTCCCTCCCTGGCAGCATCTCCAAGGTAGGGCTGAGGGAGACTCCTGCCTGCAACCTTGGAGAAGCTGCTGCCAGTCTGTGTAGGCAATACTGAGCTAGATGGTCTGACTTCCGAAGTTCCTATTGTGGCACCTGAGGTGGTGCCAAATACTGCCTGGACCCACAACCCTGACATGGGCCAAATCCCTTTCAAAATCAACCTTGGCATGCTTTGAAAGGGATGTGAAGGGCACAGAGAGGAGGGAAGGGTGCCAGCAGCACCCTCCTCTCCTCTCCTCTGGCTTCTAGCAAGCCATGCAAGAAGTGTGCGGTGAGGCGCTCTTTGCAAAGCTTGCCAGGGTTGGAGTAGTCCTGAAGGGCTGCTCCAATGGCAGCAGCAGGGGGCGTCCTGTTGCCTTGCTTGTGCCCCAAATAATCTGCTGCCTGAATCCACTGCCTCACTTTGCCTCATGAAAGGGCCGCCACTGCTTTTGGTGGCGTCCCTCTGCCAGTGTAATGAGTTCTCTGGCTCATAATTGGAGATTCAAACCAAATGAATTAGCCAATGTGTGACTGAACGCTCCTCCCTACAATCTGAGTGCTCTGCAAACCCGGGCTATCTGCTCGGGCGAGTGCTCCGCAAACCCAGGCTATCTGCTCGTGAGTCACCGCGCCACGGCTACTCGCGAGTAGACCCCCGGCTTGGAGGCTTAAAAGCAGCCTCCCAGCTCGGGGGTCTCCCCAGTATGACCTGTGCACTTGCGCAGGGCATGCTGGGGCTTCTGGGGGCCATGTGGCCCCTGAGCTCCCCATCACCCGCTGGCTCCGTCTTGGAGCCGTCCATCATGTGGGCGGCTGATCTGGCCACCCAGGGCTCCCTCCCCGCTCGTGAGCAGGGAGAGTGGGCTTAGCCCGCTCTTCCCACTCACTTCCCAAACTGGGTCTCACGGATCGTGAGACCCAGTCCTCTGTCTCCTGAGTGCCTTCACCAGCACCGGGTTGGGACCCTCTGAGTTCTTGCCTCTGCCTGACCCTTGCAGTCTCCTTGCAGCCTCTTCCCTTTGACTCTCCTTGACTTGGGCCTTCCGCCCTCTGACATAACACCTTGGCCTCTGTTCCAGTAGATTTCCAGCCTGTTCTGCCTGGCCTTGATCTCGACCTGCAGTGCCTGGGAAGCCCTCCTAAAGCAGCACCTGACAGGTGGAGCACATGCTTGGCATGCAGAAGGATCCAGATTTCATCTCTGGCCGAGAAGAGGTCCTCAGGTAGCAAGGTAGGAAAGCCCTCTACCCAAGACCCCGGAGTACCTGTGCTGCCCAGAGCAGACAATCCTGGGCTTGATGGACCAGTGATCTGACTTGGTATAAGGTCCTCTGCAAGCAAATTGGGAGGCTCTACACACGATTGGTGTGTAGAGTCGGGAGGGGTTTGGTGGGGAGAGCGGGTCCAACCATGAGCAGTAGTCGAGCCCTGGGCGGCTGGATCGACCGCTCACACAATGACCAGCTCTATCGTGGAGCCAGTAGGGGCATTGGGGATTGGGGGTCTCCTGGACCCCAGAAGTCCCAGGATGCCCCGCACAAGTGTGTGGGGCATTCTGGGGAGACCCCCGATGCTGGAAGGCTTGTTTTAGCTTTCCAGTCGGGGGTGGTGGTCTCCTTGTGAGGATCCACGGCATTGAGCCACACCGCCTCACAATCACAGAAATGGGGTTAGCGGAGCACTCACTCTGCTAACTTCGTCTTAGGGGAGGGGTTCTTAGGTGGGCTAGCCGCTGCTGAACCACTCCCCCCCCCGGCTATTTGCCTTGGTGCCAGTAGCAGCTTCCCTCCTGGAGCAAAGAGCCATTTTGGGGGGAAGTGGTTCCAATTAGAACAATCATGTAGGAGCAAAGGGTTACATCCAGGGGTGGCTAATCTGAGGCTCTCCTGCTGCTGTTTGACTACAACTCCCATTATCCCCAGCTGCAATGAACTGGGGCAGGGGGAGATGGGAGTTGTAGTTTAGCAACAGCTGGAGGGCCAAGTTTACCCACCCCGATCTTGGCTCTCCATTTGCAATCCTCAACCTGGGTAGCACCTATGTGAAAACACACAAGGCTTCACTGCCACAAACTCTACCTGCTGGGCTGTTCAGGCTGTAATATTCTCGAGGGGAATCCTCTCAAGTGGGCTGCCACCCACTCCTGGGCCATCCAAGCCCCACTTAATGCAGGCATGGAGAGCAAGCCATGATTAAGACTTGTGTCTCTTGTTCCAGCCAGTCTCTCAAGAGGAGCCCTCTCCCACGGGGAGTTCTCTTCTATTCATGAGCATGAACAATTTATTTTTCATATCCATTAATGAGCCATTCCGATAGACTTAACTGCTCTGCAATCATTTCCCATCCCATCTCGTAGAGGCACACTGTGCTGATTCCAACCCATAAGTAGGAGCAGTGGAAACTCCTGGCTTTTCTCTCATTTAAAAGGAGAGAAGTGAAGAATAAGGGCAGATGGAATCTGAGCACTTAAAGGGGGTGTGATGTGGAATCCTCCACGGGCAGCAAACCGCTTTATTGGCTGGTGAAATGGAAACCTAGGGCTGTGCAGATCAGGGCGGCTGCAATTATGGATCGCCCTGGTGCTTTTGGGGAGTGCCGAACTTGCTTTGTACTTATATCAGGCCTGCTTAACTTCGGCCCTCCTGCAGATGTTGGCCTACAATTCCCATAATTCCTGGCTATTGGCTGCTGTGGCTGAGAATTATGGGAGTTGTAGTCCAAAAATAGCTGGGGGGCCTAAGTTGAGCAGGCCTGACTTATATGAAGCCATTGGAAATGGGGCTGGAATATGTGATCACAGTCCCCCCCCCCTTGGCAATTAAGTTTCTCCTGCAGGCAGAGAAGAAGCGTTCAGCAATTAAATGGTCAAAAGCAGGAATCATGGTGACCTTCATGCTCCATTGTCAACTTCAGAAACACTGCCAGGTAAGCAAAGACCACCTCTTTGTTTGCCCAGTATTGCATAATTTTTTATATAACTGCCTATATATATTTCCAAAGAACTGTAACCCGAGAGCTGACCAGTCAGTTAAATTAACACCCAGCCACTTTAAGGAGGTACACCCCGCCAGCATCGTTTTGTTCTTGGATCCTCCTCAGCTGTTCTCCCCCAACTCATTACTCTGCCCCTAGTTACCTTAAGTGGTGCAGAGGGAAATGCTTGACTCACAAGCAGAAGGTTGCCAGTTAGAATCCTCACTGATATGTTTCCCAGACTATGGGAAACACCTATATTGGGCAGCAGCGATATAGGAAGATGCTGAAAGGCATCATCTCATACTGCGTAGGAGGCGGCAATGGTAAACCCCTCCTGTACTCTACCAAAGAAAACCACAGGGCTCTGTTGGGCACCAGGAGTTGAAATCGAATTGACGGCACATTTTACTTTAGTCCCTTCAGACATCTGACACCTGCACCCACCAGTCCCTCAGGATCCTGCCTCCAGTCACTGCTTATAAGCTACCTTTATAAGTCAGTATTGTCAATATGAAAGATTCCAAGACTTGCGTCCCCAAACGTTGTTGATCAGTAGTCCCAGTTGATGGGACTACAACTCCCATCAGCTACAATGTAAATGATCTCAAAATTGTAGTACATATGCTGGCGACCTCCAGGCTTGACTACTGTAATGCACTTTACGTGGGGCTGCCTTTGTACATGCAGGCGGGGATGGTTATCTGCAGTTTCAATATTTGCAGACACACGTATCCACGGTTCAAAAACAATGTATCAACCTTGCTATTTGCAGTCAGATGTCCCACGGATCCGTGGTTCTAGGTGCAAGCATCCCATAGCCATAGATGGCTGTGCTCTTCCTGCATGTGCTCTGTGGGTAGTGAGAGTAAGAGGATTTTGGAGGAGTGTTTTGGTGGCATGGTGTGTGTTGGGAATTCTCTCTGGTAAGAGAAACCCTTTTTCATTATAGCAGAGTGCACAGAGGCACAACACAGTGGAATTTGGTTAGGCAAGCGTGTATGCTGAGAGTAAAATAACTTGGAGCCAGTTCATAGTTTCAAATCAATATAAGGAGTATTTATTAGAGAACTCCATTTTAGATAGGAAAGTTAGATGCAGATGGATTCTGCATCTCTGCACACATGGTGCAGGGAGAGAGGAGCTCGCATGTTGCAAGGGAGAAGGGAAGAGAAGGGAAGAGGAAGTGGCAGGAAGGAAGGAAGTCCCTGAGATTAGCAATCTACATATCAAAGGGATAGTGTCAGAGTAGCAGAGAGGGATGACCAATGTCTTGTCCCTCTAGCCCTCTGACTCACTAGTCTGTCCTCCTATGTCATTGAGACAAGAGACAGCATATAGTCCTTCACTTCCAACAGTGTTTGTGTGTGTGGGGGGCATAGTTCTTCAGCTTTTGTCAGCATGGTGAAGGCTTTGAGGTCAATCACACCACCAAAAACTGTGTTCTACCCGGGTTTGGGAGATGTGTGTGCTCCCAATTTTCAGTTGTGTGGAAGCAAGGTAGGAGGAAAAGCTACCCAGGTTTTCCTCCTACCTTGCTTCCACACAACCAGAAATTGGGACCACAAACAGATCACAAACCCAGGTAGTACACAGTTTTTGGTTGTGTGAATGACCTCTTAGTGTCCTCATGAAGCCTTAGGGAGCCTTTTGGAGCCATTCCTTTTTGGCTTTTGCTGCCTTTGTGTTCTTGTAGAGGCTTTCCAGGTCTGTGTGAGCCTTTCTGCTGTTGCTCCTTGTGAACATCTTGGACGAACCTCCTTGCAGCACCACTGTAGACCCCCAGTAAGATGCGAATATACTAATTTCAATCAATATACATGAACTTATTTTTTAATTTTAATTTTTTTAAAGAAAGAAAACAACTTATTGTACTGTGATTTCAATCTTGTTAGTTAATTAGTGAACCCTTACCATATACAGTACACTGCAGTTAAACAGCAATTTTTGTAATGTATGGTATCCATTAAAGTCTACTTCTAAGTACGTGCTGCACTGTGCCCACAAAAAATGATTAAGTACGGTGCTGTATACTTTGAACATTTATTTAACACTACAAAATGCATTTAAAATTGATCTTTAGCATCCATTGAAAGTCTACTTAGACTGTACATACAATACAGTAGTACTGAACATTTAGAATAATTTAAATATCAATTGGAAATTGTTTCAAAATTACTGTTCTGTGCTGCATCCATTTAGAATTACTCTTAAGTGTTTTATCCATAGAAAATTGATTTTAAGCATCCATTCTAAATTGATCTGAATTATTGTGCATGTCCCCCCCAAGTCCAGCTATGCTGCCTCATCATGGCTGGGGGTGTGTTTTCCTGGAAGGGGTATACTCCCAGTAGGGTCACCCAAAGGGCGAAGGTCATCCCAGCTGCCCAGCTAAAGCAAGCAGGCACCTATCTTGGGCAGCAGCAATATAGGAAGGTGCTGGAGGCAGAAGAACTTCTCAATGACAATGACAAAGGCATCATTTCATACTGCACGGGAGAAGGCAATGGTAAACTGTATTCCTGTATTTTACCGAGAAAACCACATGGATAGACAAAATAGAATGATGTAGTTGCGGATGATGGGCCCCTCAGGTCGGATGGTACTCAACATTCTACTGAGGAAGAGCTGAGGATCTCTCAGAGTAACAATGGTGTTTATGACGTGGTTAGACTAAAGCCTTTTGGATGTCTAGCAGCTGATGTTGCCATGTGGGAAAAGAAAATGTGAAGCTGCAAAGACAGAATTACAATGGGAGCGTGGAACGTAAGAAGCATGAATATGGGAAAGCTCGACACAGTGCAAGATGAAATGAATTGACTACAGATTGACATCTTGGGCATCAGTGAATTAAAATGGACTGGACTGGGACACTTTCAGTCAGGAAATCATACCGTTTACTACTCAGGACACGAGAAACAAAGAAGGAACGGTGTTGCTTTCATAGTCAGGAAGGATACAGCAATGACAGTACTTGGGTACAATACGGTCAGTGACCGATTAATATCAATTAGATTTCATGGGCAACCCTTTATACATGACAGTTCTTCAAGTCTATGCCTCAAAGACTGATGCAGAAGAAGAGGAAGCTGATGAGTTTTATGCTCAAGTGCAGTCTGAAATTGACAGAACATGCAAGCAAGAAGTGATGCTGGTGGTTGGAGACTGGAATGCCAAAGTTGGAAAAAGTAAGGAGGAAAACACAGTCAGCCTATCTGGCCTAGGAAACAGAAACAAAGCAGGAGAACAACTTGTTAGTTTCTGCCAATTCAATGATCTCTTCACTGCTAACACATTCTTCAAACAACCAAAGCGGCACCTATACACATGGACATCACCAAATGAATACATAGAAATCAAACTGATCACATTATTGGTGTAAGGAGGTGGAAGAGCTCAGTTATAACAGCAAAGACAGGGCCGGCGGCCAACTGTGGAACAGATCACGAACTGCTCAAGTGCAAGTTCCAAGTCAAGCTAAAGTGGAAAAACAAAGCTATTCAGCTCTGAACCTCATTGATAGGGAACTAGAGGAATTGTGGAATGAAATCAAAGAAGTTCTTAAGGACAATGTGAAAAGAGACTGCCAAAGACCAAGTAACAGAAGAAAGCAAAATGGATGTCAGAACAGACAGTGGAAATTGCCAAGAAGAAGAGAGAAGCCAAAGTCAAGAAAGACAAAGGCCTCAGGAAGGAACTTAATAGGGAATTTCAGAGAGCTGTTAGAAGAGACAAGGAGCAGTACTACAATGACATCTGTAAAGACTTTGAGGATGGAAATAGACACGGAAAAACAAGGCAAGTTTTCCAAAAGATCTCTGAACTCAGAGGGAGGTTCCAACCTTGAATTGTTAAAGGATGCCAAAGGACAGATAGTAACTGATTCAGAGAAGATCATGCAGAGATGGAAGGAGTATACTGAAAATCTGTACAGCAGGGACATGAACATCCAAGATACTCTAGAACAGTGTTTCTCAACCACCGGTCCCTGGACCGCTGCCGGACCCCGAAGGGTTGAGTGCCGGTCCCTGACTGGGAGTCAACCCCCCCCCCCCCGAAATCAAGGCACTCACTTCCTCAATTTTGCACATGGCACGGAAGAGGAAGAGTATCACGGAGGCATGGGACCCTTCTTGTGCCTTGCCTCCACGTGCTGCTGAGATCTTCCTATAGCTATCTTATTCCATATCTTTACAGCTTCAAACTGTATGCGATGCGGGGGCATGGAGGAAAAAGTATGGCAGTGGGCGCCACTTGAAGGGCTGCTGGTTCTTGCATGCTCATTGTTTGCAGCCAAAGGTTGGTTGATTGAAACCCAGCTGCCTGTTGTGGTCGAGGCGCCTTGAGAGGGAACACTGTTTCCCTCTTGCATCAGTGGGGCTTGCTTGTATGTTGTTTTCATTGGCCCCATGTAGCTTTTGAATTTTTCCAATGGCCCAGCATCCCCTCTCCATTGAGTAATCACAAGCACCTCCACTCCAGACATACTGGAGACAAATTTGTTCACCCAGGCTTTTAGATTCAGGGGTTCTCAACCTTGGGTACCCAGACATTGGTGGACTTCTACTCCCATAATCCCGAGCCATAATGGCCAAATGCCATTGTTGTTGGGGGTTATGGGAGTTTAACTGAGGGACCCAAGGTTAAGAACCCCTAATATTCAATGTTTGCAAAAGATTCCAAATTTAATTATTTTAATGCTTATATTATTTTCATTCTAAACTGCCCAGAGATGCAAGTTTTGGGCAGTATAGAAGTCTGATAGATAGACAGACAGACAGACTTGAAACCCCTTTACTAACTGCTGGTCCGGGAAACTGCGCATGAAGAATGTAGCGGTCCTTGAAACTCTGCACGAAGAATTTAGCGGTCCTTGACTCCAAAAAGTTTGAGAAACACTGCTCTAGAAGATATTCCCTACTTGCTAGAACCTCTAGTATGGGAAGATGAAGTTAGAGCAGCACTCTGGTCATTACCAAGTCAGAAGGCTACAGGAATTGATGGAATAGCTAAATATGGCAGGCAACAGAAGAAGAAACAGTCAAGGCTCTAACCAAACTATGCCAGTAAATTTGGAAACCAAAAACAAAACAAAACAGGCCAACAGATTGGATGAAGTCAGTACATATCCATACCAAAGAAAGGAGTCTTAACAGATTGCACAAAGCATTGCACAATATCCTTATTTTCACACGCTAGCAAAATAATGCTCAGGATCATCCTATGCAGATTGGAGCCCTAAGTGGAAAGGGAAATGCCAGATGTTCAAGCTGGTTTCAGAAAAGGCTGGGGAACAAGAGACATCATTGCTGATGCACGTTGGATCATTGAGAAAGCCAAAGAATACCAGAAAGAAATCATTGTGTGCTTTATTGACTACAGAAAAGCCTGGGCCATGCCAGGCTTCACAGAGGCCATTCATGCATGCGCAGCAGCAGGCAAAATGACCACCACACCTACTTACTGAATCCCTAACGGGCCAGAAACTACCGTAAAGTGGGCCACGGCAGTGATTAGCAAGGCTGGTGGGGGGAGGGGGAACCTTTGTGGACACCCCCCATGGCCTTTAGGAAGCCCCCCAAAGGGGCTAGAGGCAAATAAAATTGTATTTTTTAAAAAAAAAATATTCGTGAGCGCCCCCCCTGAACTGAACCGGGGGGTGGGTTTGAAGAGGGGCCGGACCAAACTGGACCAGTCAGGTTCAAGTGCAGTTCGCACTCGAACCGAACCGGGCCAGCCGGCTCCGTGCACACCCCTATTGAGAAGTCCATAATGCGGGGGAAAGTTGAAGGAAAGAGGACGACCAGCAGCAAGGTGGATGGACTAGATTACAATAGCAATGAATGCACCACTAAGAGACCTTAAAGGCCAAGTTGAAGACAGATCATCCTGGAGAGAATCTATCTATGTGGTTGCTAAGAGTCAATACCGACTTGATGACACTTAATCAATCAATCGTGTGTGTGGAGTACTATCAATTACTGTTCTGTCCAGTATTGTACATTTATCAATTTTGTGCGTGAGCATGTTGTCTAGCGCAACTGCGCTGTATATGTACTGTATCCATTTTTTCTTCCTCCATTCAAGATGAACAAGTGTGCAGCAGAGTCCTCTGCCAAGGTGGCAAAAGGTTTACCCTTGAGTGAGAAGATCAAGCTGCTGGTCATGCTGGCTCATGGGGACAGTGCAACATCTGTTGGCTGCCATTATGGCATTGAGTCCACTGTCCGCTCCATAAGGTCTCTCAGGTTCCCCACGAGTAGCGTGGAGATGGTGGACTCTCTATTGGTTCCTTGGCCCCCGTTGCTGCTGTACGCATTTCCGCTGGTTCCTCTGCTGTTGCAGTGTCTTTGCAAGCTTCTTTTAACTCTTCTTCTGGAGGCACTGTTTTGGCTGAGAAGACTGTGGTTTTCAAAAATTATAGTCATGGCAGTGGAGGGTCCTGTCAGTTTACCAGTGAGGGCAGACCTGCTCTCCCAGGGCCTGATTCTGCATCCTAATCTGGCATGGCTTTAGCTGACCACATGGAAGCTGAGAGGCCATTGTTAAGGAAAAATTGGTTGTTTTCAGTGGTCATCGACAGAATCCTGGCTTCTAGAAAGGCTTCCACCAATAGGATCTATCAGGCCACTTGGTGTAGTTTTCTTGGGTGGATTTCCAGGCACTTGATTCAGCTGGCTCAGTGTAAGTTGTGACGCCTGTTGGATTTTCTATAGGACGGCCTATCTATGGGACTTAAAGCTAACACCTTAAAAAGACAGGCAACATGCCTTCAACAAATGCTTCTTCCACAAAAAGGTGGTTCGTTCTCCTGACATTTGTTGCTGCAGAAGTTTCTGAGATGGGTCACTCGGATTTCCCCACTGGTCAGCCTCTGCTACCCAACCTGAGACTTGCACACATTTTTGAGTGATTCTGAACTTGGCTCCTTTTGAGCCTCTGAGATCTACATCTTTAAAGGTGTTGTCTTGGAAAGTGGCGTTTTTGGCGGCCATGATGTCAGCAAGGCGGGTGTCAGAGTTACAAGCACTGTCTGTGAAGGTCAATCTCTGCATGTTCGCTGAAGAATCCATTCACCTGATTCCAGACCCATCTTTCCGATCATTAGATCCAGCTGGGCTTGTTTGCACCTAAGGTGGAGTGCTCTGGTATTTCCCACGCTGGCTGACCTCCTGCCCAGGCAGAGAAAGAAACGTTGGCACTCACTGTGAAAGTTTCTTCTTGTCAGTGTACCAGAGGTCACCAGGGTGCATCTGGGGATTTTGCTGGATCTGAGATCTGGGAAGGGGTTTCCCCTGTCATGTCTTATGTGTTCTCTTCCATATCTGCACTCCTTTGTATATATGTTCTGCATTTGGGCCAGTGTAATAGACATCTCAGTTGTTCTATTTACATGTTTTACTGGTTGCATTTTTCCATACTGAGCTAGAGCTGTTCTATGAACTGAGAAGGACCGCCCACCAGAGGGCTATATTAAGGTTCTTCAGATTTTTTAGTTGTGACTTCTGGAGCAAGGATTTATTTAACGAAAAGGTTACAAATGAATGTGAAAAAGCCTGCAGCTTAATTTCAGATGTAGCTCGTGGCTGAAGAGAGAGACCAAAACAAAACAGCCATCTCTGGAGAAACAAAATGGAAACTAACACTCAGAGAACAAAGAGGGGAGGAGTCCAGCACTTTTATCCATGACCCTAACCTCACACCCCACCCCCAGTGGTCACTATGAGACATTGCAGCTGAGAGCTGATGCTGCCAGGGTCCTAGCTCCAACAAGTTTGACATGAAAGTGGACTTTTAAAAAATCAATTGGCTCTGCTGCTTCCTGTTGTATTTTGCAGGTTTTAATTTGAACCGCAGATCACAAGAGTTTTGGCCTGGGAATCTTACAGCCCATATATTTATTTTTATTTATTTTATTTATTTATTCGATTTTTATACCACCCTTCTGAAATGGCTCAGGGCGGTTTACAATTAAAAACAGAAATCATTAAAAACAATTAAAACAGAAATACAAATATAAACACCAATTTAAAAACATATTAAAAACAATTAAACTATCAGAATAATTAAAACCCTGAAAACCAGGTTAATATTAAAACAATTAAAATTAGTTAATATAGCAGAGGATCCCAACCTTGTTGTTGGAATATGACTTCTGTCACCTGAAGCCATAGTGGCCTATGGCTGGGGAAGATGAGATTTTGGAGTACAACATCCAGGGATCCAAGGTTGGGAACCCCTAGTCTGCAGTAGGCAAACTACAGAAAAACCAGGGGACCGAAGACAGACTCCATGACAACAAGCACCTGTGGGGAAAATAAATAGTATACCCGCATAATCTTCTTGGAGAGCGAGCCAAGTATCAATAAGGAAAAGACGTTGAGGTTTTTGAGGATAACCATGGCCTTGCCTTTGGAAAGCAGATTTTGATGCAGAATTCCTCTTGGAATATTCACACATCCTTAGGCACAGATTCAGGGAGCATTGATGGACATGGGGCCATAGTTCAGTGTCAGAGGACACACACTGCACACAGAAAGACCCCAGGTATAAATCTCTAGGAACGTCATCTAAAAGGATCTTGAATGACAGAGCTTGGGAGAGAACCTTAGCTGAAGCCTTGGAGAGATTAGTGCTCCTAATATTTATTTTATTTTTTAATGTTTTTCATTTTATACACTGTAGCATAGTACCAAAGAGCCTTTAATTACTATATTTGCTTTAGAAAAATAACCTTACTTCCCCCACATTTTTGCAAGTTAAAAAATTCTCTCTGCTAATATCTGTATTTGACAGATACACTGACAGTGGGAAACTAAAACTGCAAAAGTTGTGCTCCACAGTAAACACTCCCCGAGAAACAAAAGGTTTCTAGCTTGGGAGTGCTCTAGGACCCGGATCTCACCCTGGTGCCTCAGGCTGAGGCTGTAGCCAGGAGCACTTTTTACCAACTGCGATTGATTGGACAACTCCACCCATTCCTTGAAGAGAATGACCTGAAAACATTTTCACCAGCTGGTAACCTGCACGTTGGACTATTGAAATGTGCTTCTCTCTCTCTCTCTCTCTCTCTGATGTATATACCACCCTTCCAAAAATGGTTTACATCAAAATAAAAACAAAACAATTAAAATCAAAACTAAATCAATTAAATAGTTAAAACCATTCAAACATTAAAATCATTTAACAATAAAATCATGTAAAATCAACATTAAAAATTTAAAGCCATGGCTCTAATTAAAAGCCTGGGTGAATAAATGCATCTTCAGTGCCTTTTTAAAAGTTGCCAGAGATGGGGAGGCTCTCATGTCAACAGGGAGCACATTCCAAAGTCCAGGGGAAGCAACGGAGAAGGCCCGTTCCCAAGTAGCAACCAGACAACTTGGCAGCACCCGCAGACGAACCTCTCCAGATGATCTTAAAAGGCGGTGAGGCTCATGGTGAAGAAGACATTCTCTTAAATACTCAAGGCCTAAGCTGTTTAGGGCTTTATAGGTAATAACCAGCACCTTGTATTTTGCCTGAAACATATCGGCAGCCAGTGTAGTTCTTTCAAAACAGGAGTAATATGGTCTGTCCTAGATGACCCAGAGACCAACCTGGCTGCTGCATTCTGGTCCAACTGCAGTTTCCGGACTATGTACAAAGGCAGCCCCACATAGAGCGCATTGCAGTAATTCAGCCTAGAGGTTACCAGCATACGTACCACCGTTTTGAGGTCGTTCATCTCAAGAAACTACTGTGTATGTAGTTTGGAAATTTCGCTTAGTTCAAAATGCAGCAGCCGGATTGGTCTCTGGGATATCCTGGAGAGATCACATTATGCTTGTTCTTAAACAGTTGCACTGACTTCCGATATGTTTCTGGGCAAAGTACAAAGTGCTGGTTATTATCTTTAAATCTCTGAATGGCTTAGGCCTGGGTTACCTGAGAGAGCACCTTTCTCTACAAGATCCTCACCACCCACTAAGATCACCAGGTGTCGTCCCTATTCAGATGCAACTGGTTCATCTGGTGGCGACCTGGGATCATGCCTTCTCAGTTGCCTCCCCTGGGTTGTGGAATGTGCTCACCGTGGATATGAGGATTATCTTCTTTGAAGACCTTCAGGAGAGCTTTAATGACCCATTTTTTTAGCCTGTCTTTTAATGATCTCTAGAGGTCATGCACACACACAATCAAAAACCTCATTCTACACAGGTTTGGGAGCTGTGTGCTCCCAGTTTTCGGTTGTGTGGAAGCAAGGTAGGAGGAAAACCTGGGTGTCTTTTCCTCCTACCTTGCTTCCACACAACTGGAAATTGGGAGCACACACAGCTCCCAAACCCAGGTAGAACACAGTTTTTGATTGTGTGAATAACTTCCTAGTGTTGATATTAATCTGGTTTAAATGTTATTTGGTGTGTGTGTGTGTGATTTTAATGTAAACCACCCTGGGGCACTTTGGGAAAGTTGGTATATCAATTAAGTAAATAATGCAAATGTAGGTTAAAGTTCACTCTCCTGGGTTTCCTAATGGATTATCACACTCATTCAAAGGGAATCTGGTCCTTCTTGCTGCTAGGGCTTATTGGCAAGAAGTTTGCATGCCGAATGCCTTCAGTGTCATGAATGCTAAGCTAAAGCTAATGAATTATGATAACCTGAGAGTGCACGGGGAGCCGATGGTGGAAATAAGAATTAGCACACACTGTAGCATAACACGAAAGAGCCTCTAATTACCATTTTTGCTATATAAAGATAACCTCACTTTTCCCTACTTTTGCAAGTACAAAAATTATCTCAGCTAATATCTGTCTTTCTGACAGATACACTGGGCGCAGGAAACTAAAACTGTGAAAGATGTGCTCTAAAATAAACAGCAGAAGTCAGTGTATAAAAACATGCAGGGGGAACAAAAACCTGTGAAGCCTGATCCTTATGCTAAACTCGCTTTCGATAATCACTGCTTTCATTTTCTGTTGTCTCTCTCTGAACACCCTGCTAGGTCAGTCCAAGAGGCCACCTAGTCAAGCATCCTGTTTTCAGCAGTGGCCAATCGGATGCTTTCAGGAAGGCAAACACCCCCCTCCCAGCCAGCCACTTTTGCAGGTGAGACCCCCTTGGGACTTCTCTTCTTGCCTCTCTTGAGCCGAGGGCACAGTTGCCACCCTAAATTTTGTGGGAAGTCAGTTCTTTTAGGCATATCCCTGACACGGCCTTTGTACTCTCCTGCAGTCAGCCTGGCTTCTGTGTCTGCCAGGGAATTGTGGGGCTCCTCCATGGCCTCAAGTCACATCAGTGGGGCAGGTGAGTGAAAGAGTTGTAGGAGACCCGACAGCTGTGTGGTCCCCAACAATTGCCCTGTGTGACCCCCTTCATTCCAGGGTTAATACTGATGGCAACCTAGAAAGTACTCACAAGTAATTTCCTTAAGCAGCAAACCAGATCTGAAGGCATTTGCATCCATAGGTGTTCATTGCCATTTATTCTGATTCTCATTTTCCATTTTAAAAGGCAATAATAGAATCCCAAGAATATGCCAGGTTCACAAAGTCACTGTTGGGCACAAATTGCAATTTCCCCATCTTTGCATTTCCTCTCTCTCTCTCTCTCTCTCCCCGCAGCCGGAGGTTCGTTCTCTTCGCCACCGCAAGATATTTATGGCCAACTGCCTGAGCTCATGCAGAGAAGCGCTAAGTCTCTTTAAGTAACTGTGCACACACCGTGGATTTAGGTAATAAATAAAGCACTAAATGGGAGTTCACTTGCCATTTCTCGACACCGGCAGATATATGGCTGGGTGGAAACATTTCTTCCCCCACCATTGCCGAAGTGCTGGCAACCCAGAATGAACTTCAAAAAGCAGAGCATGAAAGTGGGTAATTGTTTTTGGAAGACTGGGGTAAGGACTTGATCGCCCGTGAGCTCAGACTCTAATAAGTAGTTCGCAGCTTCCCCCTGTGAGTGTAGAGTAGTTTGAAAAATTATGAGATGCTTACCAAGTTAATCTGAGGCCGAACTGCCATTATAGAGGTCTCTATTCCCGATCCGGGACAAACTGCTATTCTTGGATTTGACTGCATGCTAATTTTGTAATCCTTTTGAACTCATTGGGAAGGTGGAGTTAAGTATGGCCTTGTCTTATAAAGCAGAAGGCTTTCAACAAAATACCCCCCCCCCAAAAGTATCTAAATGCCTGTTTCCAAAATAAAGACATGATGGGTGGGAAAGAGATGATGGGAATTGTAGTCCAACAACACTTGGAGGGCTGAAGTTGTGCAGATTATTTTTTTGGGGGGGGGAGCTATGGAGAAGGCTACTGATTTTCCAGGATCACCACTAAGTATTATCAGGCAATTAAATATTATGCTAACTCGGCAAAGAAGCATCTTTTAAAGTGGTGGCATTCTTATATTTAGAAGCGGGGAGAGAGCGAGAAACTGTCTCTAATCAGCCCCAACACAGCATCTTTCCCATGGCTGTTGATGCCTCCTTTGGGGAACAGTAAAGTGTGCCATCGAGTCGATTTCGACTACTGGCGACCACAGAGCCCTGTGGTTTATCTTTGGTAGAATACAGGAGGGGTTTACCACTGCCATCTCCCACACAGTATGAGATGATGCCTTTCAGCATCTTCCTATATCGCTGCTGCCCGATATAGGAGTTTCCCATAGTCTGGGGAACATACCAGCGGGGATTCGAACCGGCAACCTCTGGCTTGCTATTCAAGTCATTTCCCCATTGTGCCATTAGATGGCAGAGAACCGTCTTTTTCTTATTTTCTACATAAACAGCTTTGAGAGCTTTTTGTTGTTGAAAAGCAATATATAAATCATCATCATCATCATTAATCTGGACAGCATCATGTCAGGTTGATGTGCCTCAGATAAGTGTCAATTTATTGGCTGTTAAGAAGCTGAGAAAGGGTTGGTTCAGATGACTTTCCCAGTCCATTTAATTGAAAGCAGGGGCGAGGAAGCTGAGAATGTGCCCGCCATGCCGTCGTTAGCAGACATCCCTATACCCTCCAAGTGCTTCCCTTTCCTCTCCTTAGTCTTCTTAGCTCTGCCCTCTTCATTCCATTCAGCCACCCCTCTTGAACCCTCAGCACCAGCCTGACTGCCATATCACTTGCCTCTGAACCAGGGCCTCCTTCCAGAACCTCCCCATCTTTCCCTGTTTTTATGTGACTCTTGAAAATGCACCTTTTTTATCAAGCTTTTAGCATATATTGTGTCAGTTTTATTGATGGTTATTTTAATTTTTGTAATATGATTTAAGGTTGTAATTGTTTTCATTTGTAAGCCACCCAGGTATTTTATATGGGGTGGTATCTAACTGTGATAAACAAGTCAATTTGATTCTGCTGACATTCATCTGGTTGGCAAATGAGCGTTGTTACCTACAAGAGACCTAGATAGCAATCTCAGCTCGCAGCTGCTGCTATATGGCTGATTCAGGTGATTGTTTTGTTTTACATTGCCTCAAAATGAACTTCAAACTGCCTGATTTCAAACTCAATTTCACCCGTGCAGTCATAATGGCAGCAGCTCTAACAATTCCGTTTCTGTGAAACCAAAGACAAAGCAGTCTTGTAGGCATTTTCTCACCTAGCAAGAGTCAGATGTGCCAAAGGCATGAAGGCACACAGACAGAAGAAGTTGTGACAAGAGAGAGTGGAGATGTCTCCAGGCAATTGCTGGTGCAAAGATATCTCACTTTAATTCAATCAGGAGCTATATATGAGAGAATCCATGACAATAACTTTTGGGGGTTAGGGTTAGGGTTTAGGGAGGGGAGGGGATAGGTTTCTCTCTCTCCTCAGTTTGGGAGAGGAATGGATAGATCTGGCTTGCCTTCCTTTGCAGTTTAATCTTAAGTATATCAGACCACGGTCTTTGGACTTGGCTGTGACTCTTGTCTCTGCTCACTAATACCTCTTTGACCCCACCCCTTCCCCAACCTGAGCCCCTGCAGCTGTTCTCTTCAGTGCCAAATGTACATTTACTTTGGCTTTCTTGATATCTCAGACAAATGCCTTCGTCTGATCCAATTGCTTCTCAGCATTTCTTGTCTATTGTGGTTTCTCAATGTGAAGTGTCTTTTGGGATTGCTGATCTTCTCGGCAATGTCATCTTTCCACTTTAATTAAGGTGGGGGAGTCATTTTGCATCAGTATATATTTTCCTTTCTCCAAAAAAACAAACAAAATGAAGCCATCCTCTTATCCAAATGGTATAATATAGCTATTAAAACTAAAAAAATGGCATACTGAAATAATAACCACCATAAAAATATCCATGCATACTTAAGCCTGGCTTTTAGCCGGCTCAGTAATGTTTTCATTTCACACCAAATATTGATCACCTCACCTTTCTCAACAGAGCAAGGACAGAGTAATTTGGGTTTTACCCAATTTACCCTCAATAACAAACTTGTAATTTAAGATATAGTAAGCTCTTTCATGAAAGTCATGATGCTTTAATTTCACTTGTTTTAGTTATTTCGGCAAAATATTCATTGGGCTGTAGCTCAGTGGTAGAGCATCTGCTCTGCACACAGAAAGTTCCAAGTTCAATCTCTGGCATCTCCAGTACAGCTGGGAAAAGCCCCACATGAAACCTGGAGAATTGCTGCCAATCAGAGTAGACTAATTCTGAGCTAGCTGGACCAATGGTCTGACTTGGTATAAGGCAGCTTCCTATGTACCAATGTTAGGATGGAAGAGGAGGAGGAGGAGGGAGTGAATGGAAGCAGGGAGGGAGGAACTCTGTTTTTGCTTTCTGTTTGTTTACCTCGCTTGCCGGAACATCAAGACAACTGTAAGATTTGTTGGCAACACAGACTCGGTTGTGCCATTTGTTGGTGTCTCTTGTTCAGGTCTGTGGGATCTCCCCCTCTCCCGACTGATTGCAAGACCTTTTTCAGCTGGGGCTGTTGGCTGGAGGGGAAGGACTATTGCAGGCATTATTGCTGTGTCACAAGCACAGCCAACAGCAAGCCGCCCTTTGGTGGCAGCCTTTAGGAATGGAGCTGAGGAATGGGGTAGAATGTACTGCCATACATCCTCTTGCATGTAGTTTTGGCTTGATATAGGTATGTGTTTTGGTTTATCTGGAGATGGGGAGGTGGGAGTTTGGTCCCCTTGGGGTAGCTATTCCAGTGGTGGTGGGGAAAAGAAGGAGATGTGGTATTGGCATGGCAGCAGGCCATTACAGGGGAGGGGAGATCAGACCAGAGGTCATCCATGACTTGATTGTGGATGATGGAACTGTTACCAGCTGGGCTTATTCTGCCCGCTCCCAGAAGCCTCCCTGGTTGCAACTGCATATCCTGGCTTGGAGATTGCACCTTTGCTATGCTCAGGAGCTGTTCCGCAAAGTGAGCTCCCAGTCCATGTTATACATGTGGACAAGTTGCTTAGTTGGCAGTGGACTGGTTGCCCCCAGATTTGGCTACCAGCAACACAAATTGGAAAGGGGATTAGATTCACACTTCCTCTTTCTATGAGGGGACACCAGCTAAGCAGACTCCAGAACAAGCTATTGTGAGTTACCTGGCATCCGAGGTCATTTTGGACTTAGGATGAACTCTAAAACTCCCCTCATCCTCTCGCAAGAGAGGTAACACCTGTTGCAAATGAAGCAATTAGGCCAGGAAGGGCAAGCAGATAAAGACCAGCGCAGCAGCAGACTCCCTCACGATAGGGGTGAGTCAGTGACATAACTTTGAAATGGTGTACATCAAAACTTTTGATAGAACTATTGGGAAGCCCTTCCCAGCACAGGAAATTATTGGATGCACCTGCAAACTCCAATTGTCCTCATAATCAGCCTTGAATACAATAGGCGATTCACACACCTTCGGGCACAATGCAGCCCAATACACCTGTACGGGCTACCCTATTCAGCAAAGCATGACAAAAGAAAAAGAAAAGTGCCCTCAAGGCACATTTTGGGATATAGGTATCCCTAACTCCATGACCCAGTGAGCAGCTTTGTGCTTTAGACTTGGGACTTCAGCAAGACCATCTTCGTGCTTCCTCATGTAAGCCTATGGGACACTGGGTTTTGTTGTTTTCAATGTCTGAGGTGTTCTGAGAATAGATTATCTGCTACCAGTGCCCCATGGGCTTGTCGTTTTAGAGGTGGTTTGTACTCTATGTGCAGTACACCACAACCCGCTCCGGGCCACCCTGGTGCCCCCACTGTGGAGTTATTAGGGATGTGCAAACTGGACTGAATTCAAACTGGTTTGAATTCAAACCGGTTCGGTTTGATGGTTCAAATTCAAACCGAACCAAGCATCAGAGCTGCAGGTTCAAATTCAAACCAAACTGAGGGTGGTTCGTTTTGAACTGGTTTGAACTGGTTTGAACCTCCAAAAGTGGGTGGGGTGGTAGCTTGCACCCATGGGTACCTACCACCCAAACTTCAAAGCAATCAGACACTCATATGATTTTTTAAAATGAATTTTTGAAATTTATTTTTATTTTTACTCATAGGGTATAATGGGATTTGAACCAACCCATTATTCCTTATTGTGGAGCACCCATGGGTGCCAACAACCACCCAAACCCTGAAGCAATAGAACACTCCTACGGTTTTTTTAATGAATATTTGAAATATTTTTAATTATTTTTCTCATAGGGTATAATGGGACCCGAACCAGCCCATTATCCCCTATTGTGGAGCACCTAGGGGCACAAAAGTGGGGTGGGTGGAAGGCACCCAGGAGTGCCCACCACCCACAAAACCCCAAGGCAATTGGACACTCCTCCGATTATTGGTGAATTAAAAAAAATATTTTTGAATTCCTCATAGGGAATAAATAGGATTGCAGAAAATGTATAGCTTCATGTCGGGGGGAAAGGGGGGTCCTAGAGTGGAGTGTGGTGGGTGGTAGTTCCCAAGTGAGGCAAGGAAGCTATCAGAATTATTTGAAAGGAATTGAGCAACGGGCTGATTTTTAAGTGATTTTTGAAGTTTACACGTCTTTAAGGTTTTTCTCCATAAAGAAGCATGGAGGTGTTAGCAGCCAATAACTGCACTTGGGGGGTGCTGGCGTGGCCCAGAGAGAGTGGTGGTGTAGTGCACAGAGGGTGCCAACCACCCGCATAGGTTGCTAACCCATGGGGTACTGGGTTCTGTTGTTTCTGAGGTGTTCTGAGTGTAGATTCTCTGCCAGCATATGAGATTTTCAGTGACAAACCATGAATCCACTCTCATTTGCTACCAAAGAATCTACACTCAAAACACCTCAGAAACAACAAAACCCAGTACCCCATGGGTTAGCACCAATTTCCACCAATTTATTTGAAATCTGGGTGGTAGCAGGCACCCACTGGGGCACTACCACCTGACCCACTCTTCTGCCCCCGAAACCCCTTTTCTGCCCCAAATGTGCCACAAAGACATGCCAACTTCAATTTTTTTTAAAAAAACAACACCAAACCCCACTTTGCCCAATTTCTTTGAAATCTGTGTGGTAGCTTGCACCCATTGGGCGCTACCACCCACCCCACCTTAGCCCCCGGAACTCCTTTTTTGCCCTGAATCGATTTGGAAAATTCAGGTACAAATTAAATGTGAGATGATTCAGGGGGCAGATTCGGACCCAAAACAAATTGGGGGTGATTCAATTTGGCTACAAATCGAATAAAAAAAATCAATTCATGCATGTCGCTACTTATGATATCATTATTATATGTATGTTTTAATGATTTGTACCATTTTGTAAACTGGCATTTGAAGTTTGTCTTTATGAGTGCTTAGCAAATTCGTATGTAAAAAGGAACTTTAAATACTTATAAATCCTTGAGTTTGGCATTCAAATTTGTCTTTGTTGCACTCACTAGTCTCAATCAGATAGAGACTTGAACTCCCCCCCTCCCCAGTTTCTTGAGTAAGAGGAGGGGTTACACATGCACCTTTTTTTTTAAAGCCTCTGCTCTGACCTCCTCCCTTGGTCATCTTTTCCCCTAAACTAAAAAGGCCCAAATGCTTTTGTTTTTCCTCATAGGGAAAAGATACTCCAGCTCCCCGGAAGCTTGTTTTTGTCGCCCCCTTCTGCATTTTCCCCAGTTCTAAAATGTCCTTTTTTGAGAAGGTGGCCAGAACTATACATGGTGTGGCCATGGCGGCTTTTGATACTATTGACCATAGTATCCTTCTGGAACGTCTGAGGGTGTTGGGGGTGGGAGGCAGTGTTTTATAATGGTTCCGCTCCTACCTCTCGGACAGATTCCAGATGGTGTCAATTGGAGACTGTTGCTCTTCAAAATCTGAGCTTAAGTATGGTGTCCCTCAAGGTTCCATACTTTCTCCAATGCTTTTTAACATATACATGAAACCGCTGGGAGAGATCATCAGGGGATTTGGAGCTGGATGTTACCAGTACGCTGATGACACCCAGATCTACTTCTCTGCGTCAACTTCTTCAGGAGATGGCATATCCTCCCTAAATGCCTGCCTGGAAGCAGTAATGGGCTGGATGAGGGAGAATAAACTGAAGCTGAATCCAGATAAGACGGAGGTACTTATTTTATTGTGCAGGGTTAGAACTCCAGAGATGATTTCAATCTACCTGTTCTGGATGGGGTCACACTTCCCCCAAAGGAACAGGTTCGCAGTCTGGGAGTACTCCTGGATCCACACCTCTCCTTGGTTTCTCAGGTTGAGGCAGTGGCCAGGGGTGCTTTCTATCAGCTTTGGCTGATATGCCAGCTGCGCCCATTTCTCGAGATCAGTGACCTCAAAACAGTGGTACATTTGTTGGTAACCTCCAGACTTGACTTCTTTAATGTGCTCTACATGGGGCTGCCTTTGTACATAGTCTGGAAACTTCAGCTGGTTCAGAATGCGGCAGCCAGGTTGGTCTCTGGGTCATCTCGGAGAGACCACATTACTCCTTTACTGATGGAGCTACACTGGCTGCCAATAGGTTTCCGGGCAGAATACCAAGTGCTAGTTATAACTTAAAGCCCTAAACGACTTAGGTCCTGGGTATTTAAGAGAGTGTCTTCTTCAATACGAACCCCACTGTCCATTGAGGTCATCTAAGGAGTTCCGTCTCTAGTTACTGCCAACTCATTTGGTGGTCACACAGAGATGGGCCTTCTTGGTTGCTGACCCAAGATTGTGGAATGAGCTCCGTGCTGAGTTACGATCCTCCCCATCCCTGGCTATTTTAAAAAAAACATTTGAACCCCCCCCCTTTTTTTTTGCCCAAGCTCTCTCAGGTTTTCTCAGGAGATCATCTCAATACTGTTTGTTTAATTTTATGGTTTTTAAGTTATTGTATTATGTTAACTTTTATATGTGTTGACTATATGTTGAACTCTTTAAACTTTTATATGTGTTTTAATTGTTGTTAGCTGCCCAGAGACGTAAGTTTGGGCGGGGTATAAATCTGATAAATAAATTTAAAAAATGTGTACGAGGGCATTAGTATACTGGCAGAGCACTTCAACATGGGAGAGTCCACTTGCAGTCTGTACAAGCCAGCCCCATGAATGTTCTACCCATGAATGTTCTGAACAAGAGCCTCGAGACAGAGCTCCTTGGCAGGGGAAGAGGGCCCTTCTGCAGACAGAGATCGCTCAGCATTGTCATTTGCAAAAGCAGGTGGGGAGCAGAAGCAGTCACTCTGTATGCTGGCTGCCAAAAGTTGAGGTGGCACTTCCATGCTTGTTGCCATTTTGGGATCACTGCTGACAGTCAAGGATGAGCAGCTGGGATCCTGTCTGAGGAACGTGCCCTTCGGAAGGCTGCATCTGCCCTGCTAGAAGTTGAAATGTAGTCACAGATTCAGAAGTACAGGTGCTCTCCATGAACCCCGCAAGCCACCCCCACCCTGACAGCCGTACCCCATGGCCACACCCTTCACTTAGAGAGATACAATAGTTTTCAGGGGTTCATTTAGAAGACGTCAAGGATCTTGTAGACCAGAGCTGCTCAACTTTGGCCCTGCTGAAGATATTGGCCTACAACTCCCATTATCCCTGGCTATTGGCCACTGTGGCTGTGGATTATGGGAGTTGTAGTCCAAAAACAGCTGGAGGACTGTGGTTGAGCAGACCTATAAGGCAGTTTCCAGCTCCAGTGTTGCTGCAGAATACCTGGGGGCCAATAAAACAGTCCCTGTGGGCCAAATCCACCCCCATTGCCTTATGTTGTGCAGGCAAGCTTCCGCAAACTGTAGCCCTCCAGATGCTGCTGAACACAATATATTGTGGTTAGGGATGCTGGAATTTTAGTTCAGCAACATCTGGAGGGCTGCAGGTTGGGGAAGCCTGCCCTAGGGGATGTACTAGAATGAATGCCTACTGACAGTCCCAGGTTCAATCCCTGGCAGCATCTCCAGGAATGGCTGGGGAAGATTTTTGCCTGAAACCACGGCGAGCCGCTGCCAGACAGAGTAAACAGTACCAAGCTAGATGGACCAAGGGTCTGACTCAGTAAATGGCAGACTGCTGAGACCCTGGAGGAGAAAAAAGTAGTGGGACTGAGTCCTTGCCCATCCCTGCAGCACTACGCCACTGTGTTCAGAAGACAAGGGACCTCCCAAAAGAAGAAGACACAAACGCTATGTTTCAAGACAGAACAGAGTTGCGCTATTACTGCCATGCTCATGGGGCGGTCCTTTCATGAGGCAAAGGGATGCAGCTGTCTCCGGTGGCAGATTACTGGGGCACCACCTGGGAGGCAAGATTCTCTCCACTGCACATCAGAGCAGCTCTTTGGGACCAACTGGACTCTCTCAAGCTTTGCGAAGAGCATGGAGGGAGAGAAATAAGGTTGTCCACCTCCTTTCCTTGCACATAAGCTTCCAAGAAATAAGAAAAGAGGCTGGAGGTAACCTTTGCACTGTGCCACTTAAAAACACATACATATAAAACTTGCAAGGGTCAGTTCTGAAAGTGTGTGTGTGTCCTGCCTGGGTCCTGGGACAAGGCAGCATTTGGCATCAGGAGAGGAGAGTTGGTCTTGTAGCAAACATGACTTGTTCCCTTGCATATGCATGGGAGACTAGAAGTGTGAGCACTGCAAGATATTCCCCTCAGGGGATGGAGCCACTCTAGGAAGGTTCCAAGTTCCCTCCCTGACAGCATCTCCAAGATAAGAGCTGAGAGAGACTCCTGCCTGCAATCGTGGAGAAGCCGCTGCCAGTCTGTGTAGACAATACTGAGCCAGATGGACCTATGGTCTGACTCAGTATACGGCAGCTTCCAATGTACCTGCCTTGCCACATGTGCTGCAATATTCTGGTCCACCACTGCATACATACAACCACAAAGAGAATATCCGCAAAATGTTGCAAGGAAGAGAAAAGCTCCTCTAACAGTGGCTGCATAATAATATGGCTGACAATACACATCAGCTACTGGAGAGAAAGGAGCTTGGCAGTAGAGCATCTGCTTTGCATGCAGAAGGTCTCAGGTTCAATTCCTGGCATCTCCAGGCTGGACTGAGGGAAATTCCTGTCTGAAACCCCAGACAGCTGCTCCCAGTTCCAGTGAGGGAGGATACAGAGCTAGATGGAGCAATTGGCTGACTCGTGAGGAGGCAGCTTCCTATGAACAAGAGCTGGGCTGTTACATCTATTTGGATGGGGAGAGGCTGCACGATGCAATTGCTTGAAAGGTAATGCTTTTTGGACTATGGGAAAACTAAGTTTTCCCTTTGGGGGAGGAGAGCTGGTCTTGTGGTAGCAAGCATGACTTGTCCCCTTAGCTAATCAGGGTCGGCTCTGGTTGCATATGAAAGGGAGACTAGAAGTGTGATCACTATAAGACATTCCGCTCAGGGGATGGAGCCGCTCTCGGAAGAGCAGAAGGTTCCCAGTTCCCTCCCTGGCTTCTCCAAGATAGGGCTGAGAGAGATTCCTGCCTGCAACCTTGGAGAAGCCGCTGCCAGTCTGTATAGACAATCCTGAGCAAGATGGACCAACGGTCTGACTCAGTATATGGCAGCTTCCTATGTCCCTAAGTGTAGAAATGGTAAAAGGAGACCAACAGATATTAGCGTTACACATTTATTTAAATATGTATAAGATGGCTTTAAATGTGTATAATAGATTTATTACTACTTTTACCATCTTCCTGCCAACACATGGAGTTCTAAGGCAGCTGTTAAGAATTAAAAGAGAATAAAACAACAATCATAAGTGCGGGGCAGGGTGGGGGGATCTCAATAGAACATAGTACATCAGAGAATGACAGAAGCCAGCATAAACTCCCCCACCCCCCCAAAAATCCCCACCACCCACCAGGGTCTTCACACACCTAGCCATGACTCAGGAGCTCACCATCCACATGTCTGAATGCAGCAGGGCAGAAAGCAGAAGGCCTAAGAAGGCGGGGGGGGGGATGCTGATACCACACTTAAATAGGTGGCAATGGCAGAATGTAAACTCAGGGGGCAACCTGTCCCCCCCCACCTTTCACTCCCTCCCCAAATTCAAGCTGAAAATGCTCCACTGAGAACTTTGGCTTTGTTCTAAAATCTACCCCAAGGATCTTTTCAAAAGGGGAGAGACTGGAGAGAGCTGTGAATTTGTCACTGCCTCACCCCTCATTTAATTGCCATTTCGTTGGGGCCTCAATAGAAATATCAGCATCGACTTGACTGGATGAGAGATAAATATTCATGGCAACTTAGCTTTCCCTAAATTACAGCTGCCTGCAGTTTCTCTGCCTGGAGCAACTCTTAGGGGAGAGACAGTTTATGAACTGCCAGACATCCTCACTAATTACTGGTCAAGAACTTGCAATTTCAGATTTCTGATACTGAAAAGTCAAGGAGATCCTCGGGTGATTAGCACTGCTGATTTGCAACCTCTAGATGTCCTGAGTTTGAAAGGAACAGAGATCACTCAATGTCAATCCAGTGGAATCTATCTCTTTAACTTTTATGCCATTTTCCTGCTTTCTTAAGGGAGCACATACAATTAAAAAAAAGATAACATATATACCAAAGTCTAAGATGATGTCTCCACCCAGTTCTTTCCTATTAAATATGGGGGGGGGGAATCTTATATTCAGATTCCTCTTTCTTTTGAGTAAATATAGGTATAACCTGTATTTCTAGCCTCTGTCTTTTAAAGCATCACCTTACATCCAGAGTCACCTTCTATTCAGGTAAATAGCCCATTCAGATAATCAAGGACCCACGTAACCCTTTGGGGCAGAAAAGCATTTTCTCAGGGCTGCAGCTCCACAGAGCATCTGCTTTGAATGCAGAAGGTCCCAGGTGCCTTCCCTGGCAGCATCTCCAGGTAGGACAAGGAAAGACCCTACCTGAGACCTCAGAGAGTTGCTGCCAGTCAGTGAGGACAACATGGAGCCTGAAGAACCAAAAGTCTGACTCGGCAGAACAGAGCTTCCTCTGTCCTTTCCTTTTTATTTCCACAAGCCTGGCGTGTGTGAATGAACTACATTCATGCAGTCACAGCCAGCCATCAGGCACTGACACCAGCAGATGGACATGCATGTGTGAACCAGCCTTTTAGAAACGGAGCCACTGCAAACACATCAAAAAATGATACCTCCCTTCTTGGCCCTCGGTGTGGCTTAGCTCGCATTGTTTGCCTTTACAGCTTGTGCGTTTGACTTTACCTTTCGTAGGTGCACTAAAGAGCTATGCGAAATCCAGGTTAACACAGTTCTCTGCCCCTTTGTGCTACTCTTCTCATTTCCTTCCTGCCCATAATAATAAACACACTCCCCGTTTTTCTAATTTACAGAAGCTTTAACAAGCAGGTGCCTCATTTGGCAATAAAGGCACTGTGACCGGGAGCTGAACCAGAGGCCTTGAGAGTTTTTGAGTGCAAAACCCATAAGGACTAATCCACTGAGCTGGGCATTGTAATTGGCTTGTAGCTTAGCATCTGCTTGTTGAAAGTAAGGCCCTTTGTGCAGTTTTTTTTGTGGGGGGGGGCATATTAGTATTATTATTTATCTTTATTATTGTATTTTGAGGAGTTATTGTCTGCTTCTATGGTTATTTAATAAAAGTTGTTATTAATACAAATTTGTAATTATATTAATCTGGGTTCTTTTGGAATCTGTTTTGTATGCCATGAGAAACCAAACACAGCACGGGTCAGAGAGACCCAGGCTCTGGTCTCTTGTGATGCAGATACATCTCAACCGCCTTGGGAGCAGTTTTATGGAAGGCAGTATAGAAATTGAACAATCAGTCAATCAATCAACCATCAAAAAAGCAGCCACCTCTGAAGTGGTACAGATCCAAGCCTGTTTTAGAAGTGAAGGGAGAAGGGTCTGTTAGCACAATTCACAAGTGGAAGAAAGAATCTTCTGCATAATTACTACAGAGGAAGACTGTATACAGTGGAAACACTGTGGTGTTTTTGGTTAATCCATTCCTTGATCCAGGCCAGCTTTTGAATGGGGCTTTATGTACTTTTATTCCAAAGACAAACACAGGGCTCTGTGGTTGCCAGAAGTGGACTCTTGACTGGATGGCACACTTTACCTTTACCTGAAGTAGAGGTGGGGCAAACCGACAGCCAGAGCACTGAAAGCAGTCTGCACTTGCCTCTCTGTACATAATATCTATTTCAATAAACAATTAATATTCCCAATTCAATTCCACTGTCTTGTCCTTGCATACAACAACTCTTTCCTCTGGATTCTACAAACGTGTCTGGCAAAGGTCGCAAGATTGACCGGATACTCTACTTCCAATTCAATATGGCACTGCAGCCGCATGGTGATATCCATCCACATTTCTCCCACAAGCTGACAGGATGACATTTCAGAGACAAATTATTGGAGACAAAGTCCTTGGATTTAACTTTCTCAACCAGTTACACAGTGGACATTTTTAATGAGATCTCACATTACTTTTTATGATTATGGACATATTCCATGAATTTGGAGGAATCGTATCCAATTGAGTCAGGTCATTCAAAAAATGTATGGTATATAGTTTTATTATTACATTAAACATTTGTATCGTATCATTGGATCCTTAAAAAAAAAAAAAAAGGATTGTGGTAGATGGCTGAATCCAAATAGGGTTTTTGAGTTTTTTGTGAGCCAGCCTGAATCCATCTGCGACTCATTCTACCCCCTCCTTCTAGGGGGAAGAGCCTGGAACCTGGACCATATCACCAAGTGTTGCAAGAGAGACCGCCAGACATATACCAACATATTCCTAACTTTACTGTCCATCTGTGTGGATGCTGATTTTAATTCACATTGAGTCAGCTCAGACATTTCCCCCCAAATTGGCCCTCAGAGGGATGCACTGAGAGTATGTCCATCCTGACATCTTTCCCAGATGTCACAGCATCCTTCTAGCACATTCGTTTAACCCGGAGAAGTTAATCCAAATGGTTGCCCTACATGTGACCCAAATACGAGATTAAGCTACATTGCAGGTAGAGCAGCAGTGTGGAGGGACCTCCTTGACCCTGTCATATGAAACATGCAAAGAGGATGTCAGGACATCTGGGGGAAATGTCAGGATAGCCGTGCTCTCCGTGAAGCTTCCTTTTTAATTGTGTGAGCCGGTTCAAGGCTGAAAAGTATTAGGGCTGTGCCGTGGTGGTCTGTCTGACAAGCATGTTGGTCCCGATACACCCTCTGCTGGACATTAATGGGATGAGTTCAGAGATAACAGCAAGGCACCCTGACAGTTGGGATCTCTGAATGGATTCCTCTGGAGATCCGACTTTCCTGCCAGACCCAGGTTAAATAGCTCACGCAGTGCCTCTCAGCTGAAAACTGATGCAGTGGCAGTACAGGATTAAGTCTCAAGATGAATAATAATCAGTTTGACTAGCTTTAGTATGTTACGCTTAAGAGGTATATGAAATTAGACCTAATGCTCTCAGAAGTGATTATTCTACATTTGAGTTATCATATAAGGTTATAAAAACAAATGAAGGATTATCAAAGCTGTAGAAATTGCTGGCAAGGACTCATATAAAAGTGATCATCTTAAAATTAGGTGGTCCCAAATGTTGCAGTGCACTAAAGCAGAGAGAGGCAGAAGGGCAGGTAGCATTCAGAGCCTACAAACTCCCTGCTAATTCATCCTGCTAACTGAGCAGAGAGGCACTTGTAAAACAGCGGATCTCTTATATTACGCAGAGGGAGAGAAAATGTCCCTATCCATTCACAGCATAGTATCCTTCCAGTGGGAATCATCTTTATTTTTCTATGTAAAGCGCTTTGAGAACTTTTGTTGAAAAGCGATATGTAAGTAGCAGTAGAAGAGCTGAGGCTGCAAAAGTAATACATACAGATGAGAGCATTTTTAAACAAAATAATTTATCAATGGTATTTAACTCCCAATATGTTAAATAAAATATATTCTCGAACAAAAGTAAAATGTTGGAAATGTGGAGTGGTTCAAGCAGACTTTTTGCATATGTGGTGGAAGTGTAAAGAAATTCAGAATTATTGGAAAACGTAACAGAGAATATTAACAGAATAACCGGAATTAGATTGTTGGATCCTAGGATGATATTGTTGGAAAGTATGCCTACAATACCAAGGACACATAGAACATTAATGTCTAGTTTATTGATAGTAGATTATTGATTTATAGTTGATAGTTGAATATTGCAAAGATGATAATGACAAAGAACTTGAGGAATCCTGATAAACTGACATTCATTCATTCATTCAATTTCTATACCACCCTTCTAAAAATGGCTCAGGGCGATTTACACAGAGAAATAATGAATAAATAAGATAGACCCCTGTCCTCAAAGAGCTTACAATCTAAAATGAAACATAAGATAGATACCAGCCACTGGAGGGGTGCTGTGCTGGGGGTGAATAGGGTCAGTTACTCTCCCCCTGCTAAATAAAGAGAATCACCATGTTAAAAAGCTGCCTCTTTGCCAAGTTAGCAGGGTCTAACTTAAAGTCTAACTTTGCCAAGTTAGACAAGTAAAGAATAGGTTAAGAAAGTTTGGTTTATAGGTGGCAAGCAAATAATACTTTGGTTTAGTGTACACTGGAAATCATTGGTTCAATAATGCAAGCAGAATTACAACACTGATGTAGATCTCCATAAAAGTTTGACCACACCGTAAGTGAAATCATGTATTTATGGTATTTGACACTCAGTTTTAAAGATTTATTTAAAACTGGAATAATTTTGTATGTATTTGGTATGTATAAACATTTTCATTTAAATAAAGTACAGATAGACACAATCAGGTATATATTAATACCTATATGCAGAAATTTCTTGAGTTAATCAATGAATATCCATGTAGATAGGATTGGCAAACAGATGCAATCTTTTCAAATATGATGGGCTATAAATCTCAGCTATTTGTCCTTCAAAACCTGGGGTGTGCAAGTTTTCCTGAATTATTGTGGCCACCTCTGAAGCTCATTATAGCCAAAGATTAATAAGACAACCCAGTGATGGGGGGACACCCCCTCCCCCTGGAAATGATGGATTTCTAATCTGGCCCAACGATTTTGGAGGCAGGGGTGTAACTATAATAGGGCAAGGGGAGACAGTTGTCTGGGGGCCCACTGCCTTGCCCCCCCCGAGGCAAGTCACATGACTGACTCTCCCTGCCACGCACCCGCCCGGGCTTCCTTCAGTTGTACTCATCCTCCGAAATTGATGTGAGTGTTAAGACCTGGAGCTACCAGAACAACATGTCTTTCTCTGGTACCATTAAATGACTTGCATCATCCACAATTAACAAAACCTTTTAAAAATAATTTAGGATGCTGTTCTATTGTGGCACATAGGGATCTATCTATCTATCTATCTATCTATCACTTTACTATGCTTTTTGGGACTACTATTCAGCCTCATTTAAGATTTCTTTACTTCATGAGCTGAGCTTCGGGGGGGGGGGGCGCGCATTTTAAAATCTTGCCTCTGGGTCCACTACAACCTTGCTACACCCGTTTGGAGGACCATGTTGGACCTCCCCAAATTTTTCTATCGGATCCAAGATCTTTGAGGCTGCACAGGCCTAAAAAACATCAACTGAACCAACAGTCTGAAAGCGAATTTCGGCCACCAAAAGAAAAAGAAAAAACAGAGCAGGAAGCCTGTTCACCAAGTCCTACAGCATACCACACTAGCTGCCTCCCAATCCTGGTTTATAATTACACTCTGCTATAAATACTCTGCTCAGTTCAAGTGGCACTTGCATCTGCCCCTGCCTTTGTAAGCTTCTGAGTCCTTGACGGGGGGGGGATCAACTTCCAATTGTGTGATACCAGGCGGACTCCTGAGTGTAAAGATGCAGCATAACTGAAAAGGTTATTCATATGCAACTTTGCTCCTTAGAGCAGAACAAGGGGGAGACAAAAACAGGCTGCTCACAGCCCTCTCCATGTTTCGATTTTCTCAACTGTCAGAGAGGTACATTTCAGGTTAATTCTTCTGAATGCTTTGCTTATCTACAATTGCAATCATGGTGTAAAAACGCCTTCGGTTTGCTTTAGTGTCAAAAATAAATCTAACACAATACTTCTCTAACCTAAAGCAATCGCTTCCAAACTTGGATGATAGCACACCCTTTCCAAAACCTCACACAATTGCAAGTATTCACAATGAGAGGCACAGGGGGAGGGGGAGGGAGAGAAAGAGAAAAAACTTTTCCTGAAAATTTTAGTTTCATTTTATGTTATATTTTACATGGAACAGAGAGAGGATTGCCCTACAAGGTAGCCCAGCAACATCTTCAAGGGCCTCCAAGAGTGCAGAAAACACAGTTTGAAAACACTGATCTATAGTATTGACAACTACACCAGTTTAGAACAATAATTAATTGGCTGTGGGCAGGTTGAAAAACTGAAGCAGTTCCATGACTGGAGAACAAGTTTCGGGCAACTGGAAGATAAAGCCTACATAACTGGATTTGTTCACATTCATCTTTATTTCTCATCTCTCTTTGGGTCAACTACACATAACATGCTGTTGCTTGGAACGTTGCTACAAGGTCCCCACCCGCAAATGAAATTAGCCATAGGAGACTGCATTCTTGAGTGAAAGACGAGCAGGTAGAGAGGAAATGTTTTGCTCTTTCCCAAGTAGGGCATTTCCCTCTTATTATTTTGAGTATTTCCAGTGAAAACAAACACAAGAGAGAATTGTAAAGAGACAAACACTATTATTCCTGAAGAGTGGGGGCGGGCTGGGCGGGCTGGGGAAGCTGACAGCTACAGGCACACATGCATGGGTTTGTCTTATGCATTTAATGCCTTTCTATGCCATTTTCAGTCAGACATTCCTCTAAGCATTTCACTGAATTAAAAAGTATACAGATAAACAACTCAAATGGCAATTCAATGAAAAGGCAGCAGGAAAATGAGAGTTAAACACAGGAACATTGGAAGCTGCCATATACCAAGTCAGACCATTGGTCTATCTAGCTCAGTATTGTCTTCACAGACTGGCAGCGGCTTCTCCAAGGTTGCCGGCAGGAATCTCTCTCAGCCCTACTTTGGAGATGCTGCCAGGGAGGGAACTTGGAACCTAGATGCTCTTCCCAGAGCAGCTCCATCACCTAAGGGGAATCTCTTCCAGTGCTCACATTTCTAGTCCCCCATTCCGATACAACCAGGGCAGACCCTGCTTAGCTAAGGGGACAAGTCATGCTTGCTACCACAAGACCAGCTCTCCTCTCCAGAGCCAGCAATGAAGTAGTCCCCAGAAAGAGAAACCCAAAGAACTAGGATGGTCTGAACTAACAACCTGCAGCTCAGAAGGGAAGGAGGCAGCCAGACCTCCTGACTATTCCATTTGCCTACCAACCTACATATGTTCTTAAACATGGAAAATATTTGTAAGCCACGTGGGTGGGGATGTTTGTTACACACACTGCACAGGCGCTTCCTGGGATGGCCAGCAGGGCGGAAGTGGCCAGGAGGCCTACAGTGCTCAGTGGCAGGCCAAGTTCCCGCCGGCCCTACAGAAGTCTGTGTGCCCTGAGCTGACTCAGAGGCAGGCGACTGCACAGGCAGCAGCCTCCCTCACGGCCCAGGCAGGCACGCCTCGGCCCTCAGGGAAGCTGGAAGCAGCCACGGAGGCACGGAGGCAGGCGGTAGTGGCCTGCACTTGCTCCTTGGTGCCTCCCACATCACACAGGAGATAAATTAGGCTGGGGTGTGTCTGTGGGTCTCAAGCACTCAGCTGCCCAGTGGCAGTGCCACACAGGCTAGCACTGAAGGTGCGGCCACCACAGAGACCCCCAGGGAGATGTTTTGGAGCCCCCCACCACCACCCCACAGAGAACCGGACTTTGGCCCCGAGGTCCGGTCCAAAGAGCGCCACTGTTGTCACCTATCCAAGCACTGGGGAGCCTTGGATCTGCTTTTCATCAGCAAGGCGGCTATATCTTACACCCCCAGACCACACCCTTTGGGGTTAAAAAGCACCATTCTTGTACCAGCTAGCATAAACTAACCAAGCAATTGACCTGAAAACAATCAATTGGACTTCTAAGGGGCGTTCTGAGCATCTCAGCTTTCATTTAAAAGCCCATTCATGTTTCTTGCTCTTAGGGCTCAGGAAATGGGCTTGGAAGGTTGGCGGTGTGCTCAGGGCAATCTCAAAAGTTCAAGATGGGGCTGAGCAAGCTGTTCCAGTGTGGGGAAGCCAGCTCCTGCAGACTATAGCTTCTTCCTTTTCACGGACTACTGGCAACAGAACTCATGTGTTGATATGAGCAAATTATGCAAATAAAGTGTGCATAATTTATTTTCAGGTGCAGAATTTAGCTTCTTCTAGTGCAAAATCTGACTTTGTTCTCCTTTCTTTTGCTTCTAAAGCAGTAAAAGTTGCAACAATGAAACCTAAGCTTAATTTGGAAAATGCCTGACAGTTGCTAAGGTTGGGTTTTGTTTTCTGTTTTTCATGTAAAAAGCTTGCACCCAAACTGTCATTAACTATTACACTTTTATAAGCGGGGGGAGGGGGGGATACAGGGCAATAACACTAGTAATGTTAAATGGACCAAGCCTGACAGCTGTTATTTCAGCTTTGATGACTGCAGCAAGCTGTTAGCGTTGCTTCTACCAATGACAATTATGGTGGAACCTATGCTCCCCCTTGCTAACAGACAGGTGGCATCAAATGCTGATTTCTTATACACTGAAAGCGATTGAAAAAAACTTCCCCAGGCATTAATGACAATCACCTGTCTTGGGTTTCATTTTCACATTGACTTTAGTAAATAACTCATTCTGTTCACAGTCAAAGATTTATAGAGGATTGGCTCGTGCTCTTCACTCTTCCCAGAGGTAGGATGCTTCAAGGGCAACCTTTTAAAAGATCAGCAGGTGCAGGCCACGAGCAAGGAATCAAGGTTGGTGGATGCACATGTGTGTTTTTCAAAGCTTTTCATCTCCACAAAGAGCTTCATAGAGATGTCACAGGGCTGGTTCAGATGAAGACCAGCCGCAACACATAACCAGGGCAGGGGCATGACCACTAAGTGCACTGGCATGGTGGGCCAGCGTGCTCGTGGCTGCTCCCGCTTCATATGCTGGCCTCCCATGGGGCCTTGACGTATGAAGAGGGCTATTAAGGCACATATTTTGCAGAGATTACCAGAGATTTGGGAGAAAGGAGCTCAAAGGTAACATCCAACTCAAACAGGACCTACACTTCGCCCTGCCAGCCAAGGAAGCTGCCATTTACTGAGTCAGGCCATTGGTCTATCTAGTTCAGTATCATCTGCACAGACTGGCAGCGGCTTCTCCAAGGTTTCAGGCAGGAATCTCTCTCAGCCCTATCTTGGAGATGCTAGGGAGGGAACTTGGAACCTTCTGGATGCAAGCATGCTGATGCTCTCTCCACCAGAGCAGCCCCATTCCCTAAGAGGAATAACTTAAAGTGCTCACACATATAGTCTCTCATTCAAATGCATACCAGGGTAGACCCTGCTTAACAAAGGGGTCAAATTCATGCTTGCCACCACAAGACCAGCTCTCCTACCAAAGAGTCCTAGCTGGGACAGGAGAGGTGGTAACAGAGTGCAAAGTGTCCTTTGTAAAGAGAAGCCCACAAGGCCTCCGCCTGTAACAGTCAATCCTTTCTGCCAATGGTTACTTTCTTTGCTGCGGAAACTTTGAGGAAAGGGGGAGGCATTGCTGTAGGGCAGGGATTGCTAACCCTGGGCCCCCAGATGTTGTTTGACTACAACTCCCATCACGCCAGCCACAATGGCCACCGGCTGCAGAACATTCAAAACCACTTGGGGTTTCCCACTAGGGATGTACCCAAACTGATCTGGAGGCCATTTTAGAGGCCTCTGAACTGGTTCTGACGTGGCTCGGTCTGGAGGTTTGGAGCCAGGGGGAGGGGTATTGCTTTAAGGGTAGAGGGGTTGTACTTACCCCTCCCGCTGCTTTTCTCCCTCTGGCGCTCTGTTTTTCAACAAGGTTTTGGGGGCGGCAGCATTCCTCCCTGCCTCCCCTGCCCCGTTGTTAGCAGGAAATGGCGGAAGTAGCTGCCGCACATGTGCCCGCTGCAGCGCATGTTGCACGCTGAGTGTGCACATCACGTGAGCAACGTGTGCACGCAACGTGCGACGTGTGCGTGTGGTGGCATCAGGCGCATGTGCGGCAGCTACTTCCGCCACTTCCTGCTGACGACAGGGCAGGGGCGGCAGGGAGGAATGCTGCCGCCCCCAAAACTTTGTTGAAAAATGGAGCGCCGGAGGGGGGAAAGCAGCAGGAGGAGTAAGTACAATTCCCCCCTGCCCTTAAAGCGAGACCCCCCTTGGTGCCGAACCGCATCCCTATTTCCCACCACCAAAGGAATGCTCAAAGCACCCTGGTGGTTTTTCAGGAAGTTTTTCACACAGGGCTTTTAAAGCCCTTTAGATTAGGGGTGTGCAATTCGGGAATTCGGTGATTCGGTTCGGGACCCGAACCGAATCACCCCTGTTCTGTTTTGTGCCTGAATATGGGCCACCCGAATCACCCTTGATTCGGTTCGGATTTAATCCGAATCGATTCGGGGGGTAAAAAAGGGGCCCAGGGGCAAAATTTTGGGGTGGGGTGGTAGTGCCCAATGGGTGGAGTCTACCACCCCAATTTCAGGGGAATTGGGCAAAGGGCTGATTTTTTGGGAATATTTGAAGTTTTGGTGTCTTTGGGGCAGTTTGGGGGCAGAAAGTGGATCTGCCCCAAAAGAGTGGGGTGGGGTGGTAGTGCCTAATGGGTGGAGGCTACCACCCCAATTTCAGGGGGATTGGGCAGAGGCCTGATTTTTTGGGAATATTTGAAGTTTTGGTGTCTTTGGGGCAGATTGGGGGCAGAAAGTGGATCTGCCCCAAAGGAGTGGGGTGGGCTGGTAGATAGTGCCTAATGGGTGGAGGCTACCACCCGTCCCCAATTTCAGAGTGATTGGGCAGAGGGGTGAATTTTGGTGAATTCTGAGGTTTGTCTTCATAAGGTGAAGTGTGCTAAATTGATTACTTCCTCATATTCATAGTAATTGAGAGTGTGAAAAAGTGAAAGTGGGGTCATGAGAGTTGTCTAACTGAAAAAAATCTCATTTGCTATGATAGAATGAGAATTCACACCTCAGAAGTTTTTTCAGAAGAATTGGGGTGGTAGCCTCCACCCATTAGGCACTACCACCCCACCCCACTATTCTGCCCCAGTCCCCACTTTCTGCCCCAATGACATGAAAACTTCAGAAATTCCCCCAAAATCAGCCCTTTGCCCAATCCCCCTGAAATTGGGGTGGTAGCCTGCACCCATTAGGCACTACCACCCCACCCCACTCTTTTTGCCCAGATCCCATGCTATGCCCCCGAACTGCCCCAAAGTCACTAAAACTTCAAAAAATCCCCCCAAATCAACTATGAACCGAATCACCCGAATTTTTCATGCCTGAAATTCAGGTGATTCGGCTCAGGCCCAAAAAATATCGGGGGACATCAGGGGTGATTCGGTTCAGCCCCGAATCACCCGAAATTACTCGTTTCGGGTACAGATTGTTCTGTGCCCGAAATTTTTTGCATATCCCTACTTTAGCTCACAACTTCTCCAGAATGGAGGGAACATTCACATATTGGGCAGATTTACCCTGAAGTCCCTGTGAGCTACCCGGGAGCATTTCACGCATAATTCAGGGTTTTCACTGTGTGTTAAGAGTGCAGCCTGATTTATATCTGGGGTAAAAAAAAAATCCACTTTTTGCATCGGGCTTTTGGGATAACTTTGAGCTGACAGTAAAGCCTCCCAGAAAATGTGTGGTAAAGCCAGCTGTGTGGAGAACTCCCAGGTAAATTGGGGTGTGGTAAAGTGTGCCGTTGAGTTGGTGTCGACTCTTGGCGACCACATGTGGTAGGGGCCAGGAAATGCTCAGCCTCACCACCCTCTGCTACTGTTTCTGTGAACCTGCCAAAGATCCCGCTCTACAGATGTGAAATTTTGGTCCTTTTATCGCTACAGAAAAGTCTGTGTCCCTATACGCTGGTGCCGCTTGTCCATGACACTTGTCTGGCAAGGCTAAGATGGTGTTTTGGCGATCTAAATTCCAGGCCCAAATAGATGCAGCCAGAATGCTTTGTTTAGAACCACCTGCATCCAGCAATACCTCCGAAATGCAAATGTTCATGGCTTTGTTTTTGTACGCTTGGCATTGTCAAGCCAAAAATTAAGGTTATCCCCCCATCTACTTTAAACTGTCATACTGTCAGTGTGAACAAGAGATAACAAGAGCCAGTTCATTACATGGAAAAAGGAGATTTACTCTGAGGTCCGTGCAAAAGAGAACACACTTTATCATGAGCTCAGATTAACTCCCAGCTAGGCATCTATCAGAGGTAGGCTCGCAAGAGATGGAAATTAAACAGCTGGTTGTAATAATCACCTATTCACAATAGCATGCCTATTGCCCAAGGCATTAAAATTTAACAGTCAGCTCCATTTATAACAAGTTCTTCCTCCAAAAAAACCCCAGCGCCTGAAATCCCAGCTCCCCAAGGATTACATTTTATTGTTCCTCCGCAGAGCTCCAATCCATTTAAAGAGAAGTCGGATGTGCCAGTAGGTAGTAACTCATGCATTTCCCCAGACCCAGCAGGGTTTTAAAACTATTTTCAAAAGGCATGAGGATAATGGAGCTATCAGGTCTGTGAAAAAGGAGGAGCAATGCCTGAGCCAGTGTGGTGTAGTGGCTAGAGTGCTGGACTAGGGCTGGGAAGACCCGAGTTCAAATCCCCATTCAGCCATGAGACTTGCTGGGTGACTCTGGGCCAGTCAATTCTCTCTCAACCTAACCTACTTCACAGGGCTGTTGTGAGGAGAAACTTAAGTATGGAGCATTTCCGTCTGGGCAGCTTAGGGAGCTCCCTTCTTAAACCCAGGTCCAGAGAGTGGTTCGACCATGATTGCCGAGTGGCTAGAAAGGACCTGGCTGCAGCTTTTAGAGCTGTTCAGCAGGATCCTAGGATGACATCAAAGGCCAACCTGCTGGCTGAGAAGAGGAAGTATAAAGGCCTTCTAAAGGAAAAGAAAGCACTGGCCCTAAGATCTCTGTGGAAGGACCTCTTTGAGGCAGCTAAAGGTGCCAATGACCCTAAGTTTTGGCGCTTAGTGAATGCACAGTGGCGCACCCACTCTCTTAATGCCTGCTGTGCAGTACCGATGAATGATTGGGTGACTCATTTTAGTGATCTTTATAATCTCGGGGAGTTCCCTTCAGCTTCTGGGAAATTGGACTTTAGCTATGTTCCAGCATGGTCACCAGTTACAGTACTGGAAGCAGAAAAATTAATAGGTGAAATGAAAACTGGTAAGGCCCCAGGATTTGATGGTATTAACCCTGAGGCTATCCAATCGGATATTGAATGGTGGGCCCCTGTGCTGGCCAGGCTCTTCACCTATATAGACTCCACTGGACAAATCCCGAAAGAGTGGAGTACCCCTGTTATAGTGCCAATTTACAAGAAAGGCGAAAGAAATCTCCCCTCAAGTTATCGGCCGATTTCAATGTTAAGTGTAGTCAGCAAGCTGTACGCCAGGCACCTTTTAGCCAAACTTCATGCCTGGATGGAGGACGAGAGTGTTTTGGGGGATGAGCAGGCCGGGTTTAGAACTGGATGATCTACCATTGATCAGGTCTTTATCCTCCGTCATTTGATTGGGAAATATGGAGATAAGCCTGGGTCGGCTTTATACGTGGCTTTCATTGATTTCAAATCGGCGTTTGACTCTATATCTAGAGGACTGCTTTGGGAGAAGCTAGCTCAAATGAACATCGACAAGCGGCTTCTTTTTTTAATGCAACAGCTTTATGCTGGCTCGAACATCAGGGTTAGATGTCATCCTAAAGGCGAACTCTCACAACCTATACCAGCCTATAAAGGAGTGAGGCAGGGATGTATCCATGCCCCCTTGCTTTTCAATTTCTATCTCAATGATTTGGCCCCTTGCTTAACTGACCCTAGCCTACATTCACCATCTGCAGCAGGTGTGTGTATTCCTCTACTTCTTTATGCAGACGATGCTGCTATTTTAGCTAGGACCGCGGTGGGCCTGAGGCGAGCATTGAAAAGATTAGCCCTCTACTGAGGGCTAATTATCTTTTGATCAATCACTCAAAATCCAAAGTCATGATTTTTTCAAGAAGGCACAGGCTCTTAAGATGGTCGATTGAGGATCAACAGTTAGAACAGGTCTATACATATAGATATTTAGGTGTGACCCTGCAAGCAAGGGGTTCATGGAAGGTGCATACAGATCAAGTTACTCTTACTGCACGGAGAAGTTCTCTGGCTATCCGGAGATTTTTCTATTCTAAAGGAGGTGAGACCATTTCGGCCGCCTTGAAATTATTTGCGGCCAAAGTTAGGAGCCAGCTATTATATGGGGCACTACTTGGTCCTTTTCCTTCATACAAATCTATGGATGCAGTTCAAAATGACTTCCTTAGGGCTCTACTTAGAGTACCTAGATGTGTCCCCAATGCATTATTAAGGTTTGAGTTGGGTATTCTGAAGATCGAGGTCTGCACCTGGTTGTCTATTTTGACCTATTGGCTTAAAGTCAGATTTTCACCCCAAGGATGGATTTCCCTTATCCTGGCTGATGTATTCCAGCCCACCTGGGACCAGGCTATCCAGTTCAAAATTGTGTCCTTGGGTCTGTCTATGGACTACCTGGTCCTGTTAAGTCATAACCGGGCCAGGCAGATCCTGAAACAAAGACTCTTGGACTTCAAAATCCAACAAGAACTTTCCCGAATCCCTGATTGCACTAAAAGGAGGCTGGGTTTGAGCAGTTCTAGTTGGGGCCCTGCTGCTTATTTGAATGCCCTGAGCTTGACATGCTATCAGAGGGTCTTTTTTAGAGCAAGACTTGATATGTTACCTTCAGCAGTGCTCTCAGGGAGGTTTCTGGGGATTCCTAGAGAGGATAGATTATGCCCATGTGGTATGGGGGAAGTTGAATCCATCCAACATGTTTTGTTGCGCTGTCCATTATATAGAAATTTAAGATGTTCCTTACTTACTCCTCTTCTGACACCCTTCCCAGGTTGCTCTGGAGATTTTTATGTTTCCTATCTTCTTGTGGATATAACTTTAGATGTCACCTTTAAGGTGGCTAAATTATGTTCTATTGCAGTACTGTTGCGGCAGTGAGCTTTTCCTTGATTAATTTTAAAATTTTATTGATCATTTGTTTGTGGATATTCATCTATATATTTAAATATTTTACTTCCTTATTGTATTTCTCTATGCTATGAGATGTTGTTATGTTATGTTATGCTGACCTTGGGTCGCAAATAAAGAACTTTGACTTTGTAGTACACTGCTCTGGGCTCCTTGGAGGAATAGCAGGATAGAAAATGTAAATAAATAAATAAATAAATGATGTTACAGCATAGTTTAGGGTTGCACTACTCTGATCCTCTTTCTCCAAAACCTCAGATCCCTTGAAGCATCACTGATGGTACAAGGAGTTCTTCCAGTCCAGTTCTGTACAGCAGGGCCCCCCCAAATCTGGGTCTCCAGGTGCTCTTGGACTACAACTCCCATCTTCCCCAACAACTTTGGCCATTGTGGCTGGGGATTATGGAATCTGAAGTCCAAAAATATATTTGGACCCAAATTTGAGAGACCCTACATTGCTGAGATGAGTGTGACTTCCTCCCATGCATATTTGCACAGGATTGCAGCCATTCGGGAGAAGAAAAAAAGACTAGTGACTAGATTTTAGTGGTGGACAGACAGCCTGATTAACATAGTGAGCTCACCATTTAATATTTCAGGTGCACAATGGGGAAGGGGCAATGTTTATCAATTCCCACTTCCTTCTGCTCCTCCTGAAACTATCCCCCAGAGAGTTGCAGGACCTTCAGGGACACATTTTTTGGGAGGTAGAGGGCTGCAGAGGGAAGGTGGAGATTGACATGAATAACCCCTTTGCATGTGCAAATGGGAGTCACCCCTGGCCCTGCACTGGGCGTGGCCAGTTTGCCCCACCCCTTTATGGGGCCTTAGTGCAGAATAGAGGGCCATTGGTGGGTTTGAAGGGGAGGCATGGCCTTACCAGCCATTGCTGTCTTGCTCCCCTGCCAGGATTTTTCAGCTGGTAAAAGGTCCTAGCATAGTTGTCAAAGCTCCTACCAGAGCCAGAGAGGGAAGGGGGAGTTCACTGGGGTGAATCCTACGGTACTGTTACTGAAGGAAAATAGGAAGAATACAGAAAAGAGGCTAGGCAAGCAGGTTAAAAGTCCCTAACCTGTCAGATTACAAGTCTGATGGGAGGAGAAGGGGAGAGGAATGAAGAGCTGGGGAATAGGGAGATGTTCAGGAGAAATGTGCAATTCAAAACATGAATCATCCTGGTGCTGTACCAATGGTGCTGTAGATTGTAGAGGTGAAGGCAAGGGATGAGCAGAGTAGCCTGGGAGTGAAGTAAAGCAACACATGTGTTGGAGAGAAGCCACCAAGACATGCTGCCTAAATCTACTCCTCTGGCTTCCCGGCCCCAGATCCAGAACGGTGATATCTTCAGTTCTCCTTTGAGGCTTCTTTGGAGCAATCAGGCCATCAGGTCAGTCTAAACTGAGTGGGACAGGTCAGCTCAGATGCACTCGTATGCCCAAATTCAGGATTCCAACGCAAGTGTTTTCATTCCTCTGCCACACTAGCTCCAGTGTGTCTTGGGCCCAGGTTCCTTCTCACCCACACTATGTAGTTGGTTCCTGGATATCTCTGGTGAATGCTGTCAATTAGAGTCTTCTGGCCTTGATGGATTCCACCATGAACGTCGAAACGATTTTGTTAATCTTCTGGCCTCTCAGCCCATTTTAGCCATTATTGTAGAAGAGGGGTGAGGAAGGGGGCTGGGGTGGGAATTTTGGGGAAACTAAGCCATATAACTTCTCTAACATATAACTAAAGCATGCCATCACTTTGCAAATCGCAAGAATTTATATAAATTGTTTTATAAGGGAAGAGAGTTCTGTTGGGCAGGGCGCAGATTATTTGCCTCGAGATGATTGCTGCTGCTATTTAAGAACAAGCCAAGCCAGGGGCGCGAGCCGAAGAGCAAGAACATGTCCTTGTGCTCTCAGCCGAGTGGGGAACAGCTGATGGAGTGGAGCAACCATAGGGATGAAGAGGCACAGCAAGTACTTGGTGGACTGCAGAGTAGAAGCATGCCTGCTTGGAGTTTTTAGCAGCTGTGTAGAACCTACCAGATTAGCTAGAGTATTGCCTCAGTTTTAATAGGAGGGAGTTTATGTATTGTCATCATTAAGGTGTTGCTCTTCTCAATGTGTGTCTGGGGGAGGGTGTTACTTTGGAGGAGGTCCTTTCAATTGAGGTGGTCCTTGGCAGAGGATGATACGGCAGTGGGAAGAGGACATGCCAGGTGAGGGAAAGTTCTGTTGGCTGTATCAAAGCCATCACGCCCTCCGGTCCTTCTCCCATCCAAAGAGACCCCAGTAACTCTCCCAGCAGCCCAGCTTGGCTGAAGCTGGTGCTATTAAATGCCAAGTCCATAAATGCAAAGACAACCATCATCCAGTTATCTGGAAGGTGTGCTGTGCATGTGTTCATCCATGACGGAGCCGGCAGTCATGTGGGCAGCTGATCCCTCCGCCCAGGGCTGCCTTCTGATGCACCACCATCATGTCTGCTCAATGTTGTCCATTGATGAAGGTGTCTAGGGAGGGACTAGGTCATTGGGTGGCGGGGGTGGTGAATGCCTCTCTAAAATAGGGGGTGGTGCCCCCTTGGCTGAATGAAGCACATTCAGCCAACTCATTAGGCCTAATGAAGAAGTCATTAGGCCTTTCCTGCAAAAGCCGTCATTGGACCCAGATGACTTAAATAACTTCTGAACAGTTTCAAACCTCCCCTTCTTGGGCAAAGTGTTGGAGAATTCAGTCCCATGGAAATATGTGAGAACCAGCTGCATTGGGGGAACTGGGTTGGAGTTCGTTAGTATCCTTGCAGGTCATGCTGCAGCAATTTCCTTTGAGTCCAAGGCTAGGGCTTTCAATCTTTTTAGACTGGGGCCACCAGGACAGCAGCCAGCTTGGGTTTTTCTGATGTTGATGTTCAGTGCTTCAGTTCCGGGAGTAGTTTTTTCCTCCTTTTCTTTGCCTGCGACACAGCTCTGTTTCATGTCTTGGTTTGTCCCCCCCCCCCCCGCCCCTTTCCCCCCTTTGGCATTGTATTTATATGTTGTTGATTTCTCGACAGCTATGTGTGAGCAGCAGCTCCTGTCTGTATTTTGATTTTGCGGCCATTCAATTGCATTCTGGGCACACAGATGGGCCAGCACCTGGGACTCGGTGGCCATGCTTCTGTTTGTTGGTTGGGTAGGAGGCAGGTATTATGGGGTTTTTTTGTGGGGGTTTTTGGCAGTTAGTGGCAGTGATTCATTTGGAGGGGAATGACGAACCTTTCCTTAATTCGGCAAGCCACAACTGATTTTGCTGTCATCAGGCTCTCGATACCCAGTGTGATCATTTCATGGTCTGATTCGCTGTAGTGCAGAATGTGGAGGGGGCTGCTAATCCAATTGGGTTGGAGTATGCCATGTGCAACGTCAACAGGGATTTGGGCAGGGATGTACTGGCTTTTGGAGGTGCCTTTCTTCCAGCATTTTCTTCCTGAATTGTTCTGGCCTGATGGAGGCGACTTTTCTGTAATATTTATTTCCTTAATCTGCAGAAAAAGCTTGTTGAATTTTTGGATGGGTGGGTTCAGGGTAAGGCCAAGCTGGGCTGACCTCCCCCTGTGGCCGGAGTAGTGCAGGCTGGGTCTAGGATTAGACTGGGATATCTTGGTGAGCACCTTTGGGTTGGATGAAAGGAAACAAGCAGGTGATTGGTCCCTAGAGGCTTTGTAGCTTGGTTAGTGCTCCTTCCTGTTCCGGGGGCTTCACAGTCCTTAAAAGGCTGATCAGCTTGAGTGGGTGAAGCTCTTGATAGAGTCCTGACCCATGTTGGATTAGCCCAAAGCGGCTGCAATCAGCTTGCCTGATTATGGCCTCTGAGTTGGAGTGTCCCATTTAGGCTTGGGGCAGGATATTTGTATCGGATACCCGCCTAAGAAAGGCTGGCACAGCTTTGGGTGGAGTTGATTACTCCTGTACTCTTTGTTCAATAAAGTTGTGGCCCATTTTGACCCAGCCTTCGTGTCTGTGTTACCTTTGTGCCCTGGCTCAGGGTGTTGGTGCAAATGTTGTTTGCTGCATGTACAGTTAGTCCGGATGTCTGCTACTAATTATTTTATATTTTGTCTTTCTAGAGGAAATATACATTTCTACAGAGCATCAAAGGTGGCCAACAATACTTAAAAAACAAACAAACCCAATCATCCACCTGTGCAAAGAGACTGCTTCAAATGCAGTCCAAAGCTAAGGCACTTTGAAATCATTCCTATAAGGACGTGACTGCCAGGGGACACATGCATAGTACATCTTCCAGTGAACTGTTGCACTCTGCAGAGGATTCAGGGACACTCTGAAGGCCAGAGTACAGCTTGTGTAAGGCCAACAGCCTGCCAAATGGCAAGTCATCTGATGTTCTACTGCAGTACGCAAGGGGAGATAAGGAACGGGCAAGCCATCTTTTGCATAGCTTGTCTGCCATCACTGTTTCCCACATCAACTTGGTTTAGCATAGAGAAAGAGCACCATGGGAAACCCTAACCATACTCATTCTCTGCATACCTCCAGCTTTGAATTTCCATGGGCTCAAGGTGGCCAGATCACATTCACCACACACCCAATCCCATTACTATAACACTTCCTGTTCCACTGAGAATAAGTGGCACCCTGAAACCCCTTGATCTCTCCAAGTATGACAGACATGGAGGCAACCAGGCAAAAAGGGAGCCTCAGCTTCCTATTGGATAAGCAAGGGACAGCCATCCCCATGTGGCTTGCATATGATTGGAGGGCACCCTCCCACCTCCTCAGCACAGGGAGCTTGAAAAGGTAACCTTGGAAGCATGCAGTGGTTGCCTTGTTTCCATCTAGAGCTAGACCAGAGGCTTGGAATGGATTAGACAAGAGTTAGCAAAAATGTCTTGTTTCGCTTTTCATGGAGAGGAGAGCTGGTCTTGTGGCGACTTGACCCCTTAGCTAAGCAGGGTCCGCCCTGGTTGCATATGAATGCGAGACATGATGTGTGAGCACTGGAAGAGATTCCACTCAGGGGATGGAGCCGCTCTGGGAAAAGCAGAAGGTTCCAAGTTCCCTCCCTGGCAGCATCTCCAAGAAAGGGCTGAGAGAGACTCCTGCCTGCAACCTTGGAGAAGCCACTGCCAGTCTGTGAAGACAATACTGAGCAAGATAGACCAATGGTCTGACTCAGTATATGGCAGCTTCCTATGTTCCTATGCCTGGGCTATTTCCTCTATGAACTCCTGTTCCTTGTTCCTCCCACTTTAATAAACAACTCCTTATAAAGGAAATACTGATCTGAGTGTATGTACGTTTCGAATGCTCGGGGAAGGGGGGTTCTCTCTCCTACATGCCTGTCCACTGGTTGTCTTACCTGTTTTGCAGACAGGAACAGAGAAGGGAATAGTGGTAGGGTTTACCATCTTGCTTTCTGGTGACAATGGAAGCTAGGAAGGCCAGGGAGCCCTCCCCGCCAGCATCCCAAGGGGCACAGTCCCTCCTTGCTGTGCCCGATGTTGGAGTCATGGAGGTGGTGGACAGGATTCCAGAAGGGACACAGAGAGCTTCTGGGGGACAGAAATGCTAAAAAGCCAAGAGCTACTCCCCAAACCTCCTTCACACAGAGCATGCAAACCCCAGCATTAAAATGTATACGGCACATACTGCAAAGCTGTTTTTACATCTCGGCAGAACACAATGTTCATTGCTGGGTGCGCACATTAAAAACTCATTTCTAGGTTGCTCAATCAGAAATAACTTTTGTAGAGCAGCCAGCACTCGTTGGGATGTTTGGAAAATGAGCCTCTTCAGAATGAAGCCAGATCTTTTTGGTGCTAGAGGGAAATAAAAATAATTGCTGGAGAAAGAAAAAGAATTCCAGTGTGGCCCGGCATAGCCCTTTCCTGGATGCAGGGGGGAATCCGTTTTGGCCCCGGGGAGCCATTCTAGAATTCTGAGAAGTCAGGAAATACTGATGAGAGAGTTGGGGATTTTTCAGAGGCAAAGGGGACTACGGAAGCAGGCATTATCCCAAAGCAATGGGAAAAGAGAGCATGGTCTTTTGCTCTCACTGCGTCAACCTAGCAGCAGTATTGGCACCAGGACTGAGACAGAGACCTATTGTCATATCCCAGCCCAAGGCAGATGCTCCTTCCAGCCTTTAACCCCAGCATGTATAGCAGGATCAGCAGTTCCATTTTTAAATTTCCCAGATACCTCGGTCTTTTGATAAACACACATCAGGGTGCAGGGCATCTGGGAACATAGGAAGCTGAGTCAGACTATAGGTCCATCTAGCTCAGTATTGTCTACACAGATTGGTAGTGGCTTTGCCAAGGTTGCAGGCAGGAAACTCTCTCAGCCCTATTTTGGAGAAGCCAGGGAGGGAACTGGGAACCTTCTGCTCTTCCCAGAGCGGCTCCATCCCCTGAGGGGAATATCTTACAGTGCTCACTCTTCTAGTCTCCCATTCACATGCAATCAGGGTGGACCCTGCTTAGCTAAGGGGACGAGTCATGCTTGCTACCACAAGACCAGCTCTCCTTTCCACTTGCAGGGAGGCCTTAGCATACCTGCGGTGAGGGCTTCTCCCACAGCTGAGCAAGTGTGGAGGGGAGTGGGAAGAGGCTCTCTGCATGACCCTTGGGGACATATTCCTGCAAGCGGAAAAAGATTTTGCAGCAGGAGGAGAGAAACACTTTCTGCTCTCCCTCCCTTCTGTGTGCACTCAGGCTCCCTGCAAGTGTGCTTCTCCCTTCTTCCACCCACCTACTGCTGTGCAGCACATGAGCCACTCTGGAAAATGATGGATAGGAACAATATCTGCTGCCCAATAAGCTCCAGTGCCCAACTGAGGGAGGCAGGGCAGTTACCAAGCCTTGATTGAGTTCAACGTCCCAATGAAAGACGGCTCCCTCAGAGCAATCCTCAGCCTCAGATTTGCAAACAGGCTCGTGAAAAGCTGAAAATTCAGGATGGAAACCTTAAGCGACACAGCAGAACCTCTACACCACCTCGATTACATGGCCTCCATAGAGCTACCTACACACTTTCTTTTACACTTCTATCCCGCTCTTCCGCCAAAGAGCTCAGAGTACATGGTTATTTTTATCCTCGCAACAACCTTGTGAGGTAGGTTAGGCTGAGAGATACATGACTGGCCCAGAGTCACCCAGTGAGTTTTATGGTTGAGTGGGGATTCAAACTCAGATCTTCCCGGTCCTAGTCCAGCACTGTAACCACTATGCTATGTTGGTTCATGACACATTCACTTCAAGTATGTGGGCAAGCACTTCCAGTACAAAGCACTATTGTTCAGGCTTTTATTGGTTCCCAGAATATTTACAAAGATATATGGCCCCTCATGATGCAGGAGGCTGAGGGGCATTCAGGTGTTTGCATAACTAGGCAATCTCCTCATCCCGCCTCCAACTCTACCATTAGCACAAGCAGACGTGGCAGCAGCCTTACAGGCCCACGATGTCCGGTGTGCTCCCAAGTGTTGCCAGCTTCAGGGTAGGAAGGATGGCAGCATCATTAGGCACCACATGAAGAGACACAACAGTCAAATGAGTAACTCTGTCCTCTCCTCCCATCCTCATCTGCAATCTCCTCTCTCTGGCTTCCCCCAGAGACCCAGTGTTGCCAGAGGGTGGGAAAAGGCAGCAATTGTGTGGCTCTTTCAGTTGTGAGAGTTGCATCGCTAAACAGAGGTGGGCAGGGCATTGCCATGGGTCCTCTGGTTGCCCTGGGCCCCTGTGCAAATTGTCAGCTGGACAATTTGACTTCTTAGGCTAGGATCTCGATGTTGAGGAGGACAAGGAAGAGGTGTTTATCCCTATTCCAAAGATCCTTTCAATGTCGTCCACGAAATGCACATCTCCCTGTGTAACACAGGGAGACTTGCGGTCAACATTGAAGGGGTCTTTGGCATCTGGGGATACTCACAGTGCTCCAATGCACTGCTCCCATGGCTGCTCTTGCTCGGGGGACTGGAGTTCACCGGCATCGTTAGATTGCACACACCACTACAGATGCCCAGAGAGTGCTCTACTGTCAAGGAGTACCGTTGCCTCATGTCACCAAGTTTGCCTTATGATTATGATGAGTACCAGCAATGGACAGCTCAGAAGTCTGCTTCCATGGGGCACATGAGGTTTGAGAGAAGTGTTCCATTACCTCAGTTTACAACGCAGAGGCCAGATCCTCCAGCTCTGGGGGTGCAGGCTGGATTTACAACTTTCAGAATTCCAGCTACTGTGACTGCGCCTTCCTCGACTCTAACCACAACTAGAGATTTGAAGCAACCCCCTCTTATTACAGTTGCTGTACCAGTAACTGCCCAAGAGGTCCAGACTCCTCCTATTGACACTGAACAGGCACAGGATTCTGGTGCTCCAAACCTTACTTGGCCCATAGGACAAGGAGTGAGTGATCATTTCAGGTGCGGAGTATGCATCCTCCTCTGAATGTGAAGCAGAATCTGTTATCACAGAACATCCCTCAGATCCATCTCCGGATGAAGCAGTCCCTACCAGGCCATCCACTTCAACTACAGAAGAGTTCAAAAGTACTGTGCTTAGGTGGCTGAAATGGCTGAGGCCTTAGAGCGACAAATTAAGAGGCAAACTACTGAGATCAAAGATCCAGTGTGGGATTTTATGGAGGTTTCACAGTCTGCAAAGCTGTGCAATCAGCTTGGGAGATGCTTTACACTTCTAACCCAACGTCTAAAAGGCTGGAAGGATTCTACCAAGTACAGGAGGATGATTCTCCTTTCCTACTAAAACATCCTCTACCAAATTCTTTCATTATCAATTGTGCAACAAGCACTAAGTCTGCTTGCTGACATTCTCTGCCCCAGTAGCCAAAGGAGGGTGTAAGACTGACAATTTGGGGTCTACTCAACTGCCTGTCTTTCAACTGAAATTGCAAATTTAGATAGCCTGTATGGCAAAATTTCATCATTCAGTTTGAGATAATCTATATAAAGATGTTAAGAGGACTTTCTACAAAAGTTGAAGGATACCTTTGCAAAGTCTGCTGACATCACTAGAAAAAAACCTCAGTACAGTGAAACACTTGGCTGAGACGGAATCTTGGTCACTAGCCACCTCTGTGCTCTTAAGGCGTTACATGTAGCTTCGGCCAGCAAATCTTCAATCATAGAGAAAAGATGGAGGGCCTTTCCTTTGATGTGAAGGGATTCCTCAGTGAGGAAACAGATAATAGTTTGGAGAAATTAAAGAAGTCCACATACATGGCTAAAACGTTCAAGACTTCTGCCTCTCAGTCCTACGCAGGTTATAAAAACAGACAGTATGGATGCCAATGCAATCATATAAACAGAGTGAAAGGAAAGATTGCAGGAAATGGTATTGTCCATTCTGGCGTAAGACTTATGGTGTAAGAAATAAGCAAGAAGGCACCCGTGGAAAGCAACAGGAGCAGAAAAAGCAACATCTTTGATGATTGCCACATTGCACCTTTTCCAAAGACAACTTCCACTTTCACTACTGTAAAATTAGGACATTATGCACCTGCACGGCACAACATATCAGATGCCTGGCTGCTGTGCATTGTCACATCAGGTTACATGATAGAGTTCAAGTCAATGCAAGTCAAGTATACGCCTGCAACTACTACTCTGAGGAAGTGAAGGTTCTACTGGAAAAGGGGGCAATTGCCCCTGTATGGTGAATTTCTCAAAGAAAAGGTTTCTACTCTCATCACTTTCAAATTCCCAAGAGGCATGGCGGGATATGTCACATCATGGATTTACGATGGTTGATCAAGTATGTCCTCTCCAGGAAGAGAGATACTTTATTTATGGCCTTTGGCCAAAACAAAATGACACAAACAATAAACATTATTTCAGCATTCAACATTAACTCAACCATTAACTTTAGCATCAATCAATGAACTATGAATTCTAATTGCAATGTAACAAAATTTTGCTATAACATGAGAGATGCAAAGTGCATTATCTTTGAGTAAAAACTTCACTGGCAAATCATCCAATTGACTTTGAAACCTAGAAAGAAGTGGCAAAATCAAATGATATCTAATGTTACTATAGAATCTACAGTGTAATAAAATATGAGCGATTTATTCAGATTTGCCAGAACCACAAGGTTCGCCAGAACCACAGGCCGAGCCTCCAGGAGTAGATGTTGAAATCTCCCCATTAATATAGCTGAAGGAAAGGGGTTAAAACATGCTCTTGAAAAAGCCCAGTGGAACTTTCTGACAGTTATGGCGGACAAATATGAAGCCAGAAAGAAACGCACCCTGGCCTTAAACTGATTGTAAAATGCTGGCAAACAAGCCAACTTGTTCTGGAGCTCCAATGGGGATCAGCCAAGATTGCGACGAGCACCTATCTTCCTTTTTTCGTGCTCTTGGAACGGTCGTCTCAAGGAAGTTTTGGAAGTAACGCTGCAAGGTATCCTGCTGCTCCTTTACAAGGAGAAATGGCTTGCAATGTTGGCTTTAACAGATTCCTACTTCCACATTGGCATACAGAGCACGTACAGTGTACCAACACTGTGCTTCCATTCGGATTGTCCACTCTGCCAAGGGTCTTCACGAAGTGTACTGGTTACGGTCTGTTGCATATTTATGGCCTTGCACTGGAACGTCACCAGGACATTGGTGTGCTCTGCTCAACCATGATGAACTCCTTAGTCTCTCCATCTCCTGCACTGCAACGGGATGTCCTAGGGTTATTTTTCTTCATAGCAGTCCAGTGGACAAGACCATTTTATCCTGCTCTTGATCCTATTCTGTTCAGCACTGCAAGCGTGGCTGGGCAGGCAGGATTTCTGGCTCCACCGGAGAAGTGCTTCTGCGTCACTGGAGCCTCCCTGGCATCGGAGGAGGTCTCGGAAGAGGAGGAGCAGATCACGGCCAGCTTCATGAGGCTTCTCCGCAGGGTCATCGTGGAGGAGCTGGGTAAGATTCCCTGGCCCGCCGTTCCCGTCCTCCCCCCAGCCCACCATGTGGCGGTGGCCATTTTCCCCACAGCCCCTTTACAGCCTGTGGCAGTTATCTTGGGCCATAATACCAGGCCCGATGCAGGGGGCCGCATACCCCAAGTCCCCCGCGGTCCACCCACAACTCTGGACCGGGAGCCCCCCGTCCTCTCTACCTGCCGCCCCTTGTGGCCTCCGGACTCCCCTTCTTCATTGCAGCCACTGGGTGAGGACTCTGACCCTTTGGAGTCAGATAGGGAGGAGGGGGAGCTCTCTGGGGGCAAGGAAGAAGCCTCTGACCCCCAGCACCCTCCATATCGCCTGTTCTCAGGCAAGGATTTCTGAGTCTTGCTGCACAAGGCACTCAAGACCCTTAAACTAGACAAGGTGGTCCAGCCTCCAGAGGTGTCTATAGGGGATTTTTCTGAAGGGGACTCTGCAGTATTACCTCCCTTCAGGTCCCAAGAAATCTCTATGCCATGCCCACAGCTATTCTGGAGGCTTACCCAGGATGAGTGGGAAAAGCCCACAGAGAGCAAGGGACTCATCATTAAGCACTTCTACACCTCAAGCAAGGGGGTCATGGATAAGCTTAAAGTCTCCCCAGTCGACACCGAGGTGGCTGCCCTGGTCTCCGGAGCTGCCTTCCCCAGGGATGGGGAGGATGTCCTGAGAAATGTAGATGACAAGATGTGTGATGTTGCCCTGAGCAGGTCACACGAGGCCACAGCCCTTTCCATACGCGTCTCTATGGCAAGCTCTGTGTTTGCTAGGGCAGCAATATTGTGGGTCAAGGAACTGCTCCCCTTGGTCCCTGCCAAGCTTTCGGCCCTGCAGCAGGGTCTCAACAAGCTGGGAAAGGCCTCTGCCTTCATGGCAGACTCCTCACTGGATGCGGCCCAGCTGTCCGCCAGGGCCTTGGACTCAGATGTCACAGTCCACCGCCTTCTATGGCTAAAGAACTGGAAGGTCAATCAGAAGACCAGAAGCAATCCGGCCAACTCCACCATTAAATGAGGCAAACTATTTGGGGAGGTGCTGGAACCTGTCCTGGTAGAGACAAGAGACAAAAAGAAGGCAATGCCCCCCTCCACACTGAGGCAGGACCATTAGCCCTTTCCCTCCACATCCTCCTCCCAAAAGCTTTAAGTCCAGTTTTTGCCCATGCCAGAGCAGACAGAACAGGCCTTCATGGCCCAGGGTGCAGCATTCCTTTTGCAACAATGCATCTTACAGACAACAACAGTCGGGCCAAAACCCCAAGCCTGGCCCCAAGCTCAGCCCAGCACAATGACTGTTCTCCCTCTGCAGTGGGTGGTCGGCTCCAGGCCTTCGCCCAAACCTGGTCCACCACATGCCCAGATGCATGGATCCTGCAGACAGTCTCTCAGGGTTACTCCCTGGAGCTAGCCTCCCAGCCCCTGGGCCGTTTCCTTCCATCACCCAGGTCCCACAAGCCAGGAAAGCGCTCCCTGATGCTGCAGGGCATTCAGCACCTGCTCGACATCCAGGCCATCGAGCCAGTCCCCCGGGGGAACAGGGATGGAGTGTTTATTCAATTCTGTTCCTGGTCCCCAAAAAGAATGGCGAATGGAGGACCATCTTGGACCTCAAATCCATCAACCATTCCCTTTGCAGGAGGACCTTTCTCATAGACACTCTGCGCTCCATACTCAGGGCCATCCAAGGGGGCAACTTCCTGGCCTCAGTGGACCTCAAGAAAGCTTACCTGCATGTCCCCATTCATTCCCAGGCCAGACGATTCCTCCACTTCGCCTACCAGCAGATCCGCTTCCAGCACTGGGCGCGCCACTTTGGTCTCTTGACTGCGCCATGCATGTTCACCAAAATCATGGTGGCACTCGTGGCACACTTGAGGATGAAGGGGGTACGTATTTACCCTCTTTCAATGATCTTTTGATCTGGTCCCCCTCCCTGCAGAGGTGACAGGAGAACGGCCAGACCACCCTCACCATCCTGGAAGCGCACGGCTTCCTAGTGAACCCCAAAAGAGCTCGCTCCAGCTGAGGACAGAGATTGTCCACCTGGGGGTGATCATAGACACCTCGAGGGGCTCCGTGACCCTTAGCGGTGAGACAGGCTAGCGTCAAACTGCCGGGCACTGATGTCGCACCCCAAACCTGACCTAATGTCCCTCAGTCAGCTCCAGGGCCTGATGGTCTCCACCACAGACATAGTTCCCTGGGGCTGTTTCCATTCCTGCCCTCTGCAATGGGCCCTTCTGCCATACCGCGAACAAATCCTCCAAAAAGCAAGGACCAAAACCAACCTCTCCCCCAGGGTGCGAGGGTCCCTAGCCTGGTGGATGTCCCCAGCAGGGATGTCTGGTGTTTATTCCTGGTGGATGTTCCCAGCCATCCACAGAGGCCTCAGGTTTCTCTCAGTAAGCCATGTCCAGGTGACCACGGATGCCAGCCTGGTGGAGCAGGGGGTCTGTTCCAGCCCAGAGCAGCCACACTCCATCAACTGGCTGGAACTGAGGGCGATTCGCTACCCCCTCCTGGAGTTCCTCTCCTCAGTTCGCAACAAGCATGTACTGGTGAGGACTGACAGTGCCACCGCCAAAGCGCACATCAACAGACAGGGCGGGACCAAGTCCCACTCCCTGATGCAAGAGGCGTCAGCCCTCCTCTCCTGGGTGGAGAGGCACCTTCTTTCCCTGGTAGCTGATCATGTCAGTGGAGCCTCAAACACCGTTGCAGATTGGCTAAGCCCAGTTGGACCCGGCAGAATGGTCCCTCGACCCCCTGGTTTTCCAGTGGATCATGGAAAGGTTCAGCCACCCAGCAATAGACCTGTTTGCCACCCCGGTGAACGCCAAGTCGCCCCAGTTCCTCTCCAGGTACAGGACCCCGGGAGCTGAGGGGACAGATGCCCTCATGTGCCCCTGGCCTCCCAGGCTGGGGTACGTCCCCTCTGTTTGCCATCATTCCCCAGACGATTCAGAGGGTCCACCAGCTGCATGCAGAGGTGATCCTAGTGGCGCCACATTGGCCCCGCCATCCCTGGTTCTCGGACCTAGTGGAGCTATACAGAGAGCACACACACCCCTTCTCTGGGGTGCCACAGCACTCTCCTCAGCCAGGGACCAGTGTTCCACTCTGAGACGGAGTGGCTTCAACCTCTTTGCCTAGAGGTTGAGCAGGAATCCCTAGGAGCCCAAGGGTACTCCACTGCTGTTCAGGCCACCATCTTGGCTTCAAGACGTCCCTCCACGGTTAGGGTGTACCAATCTACCTGGAGGACATTCTCCCGGTGGTGCAGAGCTGAGGGGTTGTCTCCCCTTTCGGCCTCAGTAGGGCAGGGGCTGGAGTTCCTCCAGAGCAGGCTGGACAGGGGTCTCCGGCCCAACCATGTGTTGATAAGTCTTTACCATTTCCTCGGTGCTACAGGTGCAAGGGGCCCCCTCTTTGGCTGCACACCCTCACGTCCAAAGGTTCCTCAAGGGCACAGCCATCCTGAAGCCCCTGAGGGTGCATAGGTTCCCCACCTGAGATTTGAACCTGGTGTTACGGGTTCTTACCAAGCCCCCCTTTGAGCCCTTACAGTCCATTTCCCTGCAGATACTTTTGCTCAAAGTTCTGTTCCTGGTCGCCATCACCTCTGCTAGGAGGGGTTCAGACTTGGGGACCTTGTCCATTCACAAAGAACTGTGCTTGGTCTACCCCAATTACGTCCTCCTACACACAGACCCCACCTACATGCCTAAGGTCAATTCTTTCTTTCACAGAGCTCAGGAACTCATACTCCCATCTTTTTGCCCTAACCCCTCCTCTCCTAGGGAAAAGGAGTGGCCTACCCTGGATGTGCGCCGGGTGGTAAAAATATACCTGAGGCGCACCAAACTCTTCAGGGTCACGAAATCACTCTTTGTTTCTTTCAGAGACTGCTCGGTAGGCAAGAAGGTTTCTACGACTAACCTTTCTCGCTGGATCCGAATGTGCATTGAGTTAGCCTACGCGGTGGCGGCAGTCCTGCCCCCCAGAGGGAATCACAGCTCGTTCAACCAGGAGTGCTGTCTCCTCAGCTGCCCTTTCCACGCTTTTACTCCTAGTCGACATATGTCAGGCAGCCACCTGGGCCTCACTCTCTAGGTTTCCGAGGCACTACACGATACACAACTGGACCTCCGCCAACACATTTTTTGGCCGGCGCATCCTGCAGCACGTGGTCTTCTTGTGAGGCCCAGACTCTCAGGCACCCACCCACACTTTATAGCAGCTATGGTAGGTCCCATGCTTCCGGATACAACCCTCTTCTGAGTGAAAATGATCCCTTGTCACTTACTGGAAAGGTCATTTTCCTCAGAAGTATGGGCTGTATCCGCCCCACCTGGTTGATCGTCTGGCCTCACTATGCTTTCTGCATGCGCGCGGGGAGGAATATTATCTGCGACATAGGATAGGCTGTCCGATCTGCCAAAAGGACTGCTGTTTTTGGGGACCTTAACTCACATTTGTTGGAGCTTGCTTGCTTTCAGAGCTGGCTACAGAATGGAAGCCAAAGGGGATTGCCCCTCCCTCCTAAGAGCCAAAAGCCTCTGATTGGCCCTGTCTAGAGCAGGAGGTCGGTGACAACCCATGCTTCCAGATACAACCCATACTTCTGAGGAAAATGACCTTTCAGGTAAGTGCCAACGGATCGTTCTATTCAGTACCGTTCCCAGGATTGGGAGGTATTTTGCCTTTCTTTAATTTTGTGAACACTGCTCACATTACAAACTTGCTGTTTTGTACTGTTGAGTCCTTGGCGTTTTCTCAATTGGTTGATGTGATCAAGCATGAGGCTCCAAATGGGTCAAATATAACACATTTGTTGGGTGGGTGAGCCATAAAATGGTTTCAGGCAGAATTCTTAAGTTCTTGGTGTTTGGAGAAAATGTTCCAGCATTGTGTTTGTCATTGTATTGTTGAGAAACTACAAAGGCCCTGTTTGTTTTGGCCTACTTTGGTTGATGGTGATTATTTCAATTTCCTTTCTTGAAGCTGAGAATGCAATGAAAGGGTATCTGAGAGACTGTGCTGTTGCAGAGTGGGTTTGTAGTTTTGAGATGGAGTTTAGTAATTCACTTCATTTCCATAAATATTGCAGTTGCCCACCAGGTTGTAATTGTTCTTATACTCCACTTGAAGCTTCTGAAATAGAAAATATGCTGATGCACGTGGGCCTTCCTAGAGTTAACCATTTTGGTGTAAAAGGGTAGCAAGGACTTTTTGGGAACAACTACATCAGGAAAACTTGGTTCACACGTGATGTGACATGATAGTCAAGAGTGGTTGTGTTTAGACTAAAGCACAAGTAGTTTATTTGGCTATTTGGGAAGGTTGGTTAGATGAACATGAGTTGTCTTGGTCAAAAGGTGTATATGGGCAGGCTATGGAAAATTTGAAAAATATTATCTGGGTTAAAATGCATGATGATGTTTGTGCACCTATGAGATATCCTTCCAATTGGTGGTTTAGACATTCTAGAGATTATGGTGACTGGAATTAGATTTCAGCATTTATCATAGCCAGAAAATGGATTTAAAAATAGCAGGGCACCCGGTTGTAGAAATTTGGCATGAAGGTGTTAATTATTTTAGTTATTCACTTTATTTTATTTGGTGAGGCATTTAGTCTAATAGACTGCAGTGAAGTAGTTGTAGCTGGACAAGTGTTGTAGGAAGGTTGGATGGTGGTTAATAATTACAATAATTTTGTGTTTGGTGTAGGGATGATGAGTTAACCCTATCAGGTTTTGGTTTTACAAGCTTCCAAAATCTAAGTTTTGTGTTTTTGAAATAAAAAAGAAATTCCCAAGATACAGCTCCAGGGCAGGTTTCAGGAGGAACTGAAAAGATGTGTTCCAGAGAACTCTGAAAAACAAACTACATTGCATGTTTCCTCCTCTTTCTCTGATAAGCAGTGTGCTGGGCAAGATTCTCCAAAATAATGTAGCCGGCATATTGCTGGCCCCCGATGGCTGTGCCAAGCATGGTTTCCAATTCTACTGCGTCTGTCAGCCAGGAGGTACTAGCAACTGCCACAACTGTCTCAGGACGGGGTCCGAATCCTGCATCCAGATCTACACATGCTAAAACTGACAGTGTGGAGGTTGAGGACTGTGAGGGTCTTTCTTTGGGACGATGAACAAAATAAAGACTTGGTAACACTGGATTACATTATTTGATTCCCAGACAAGCCTCCTGCTCCCTTGTGCCTCAGTGTGGAGAGGAGGGGTTCTAGCCATCCAGATTGTTCTCAGGATGTGAGCAAAGGTCCTCCATTTTCCCCAACACTGTCACATGCTTCGCTCAGATAACCCCATCCATTCCCCTGCAGCTTCTGCACCTGCGTCCCGGGAGGCTGACCCATTTCCCATGCCATCCTCTGGGCTTCCCACTCTCCGTCTCTTTTTCCCTGCTGGCCAATTTGGGTCAGATGTAGGGTTGCCATGTCCCCAAGAATTTAGGGTAGCCCCCAAATTTTGGCTCCTCCACCCGGCTGCTAAATTCCACCCGGATTTACATGGATTTCAAATGCGTTGCCCAGATTTTACACTGGATCCGATTACATGGGAGGGCAGAGGAGGAGGGGAAAGTATACAAACCTGTCAAATAAATAAATACAATGCAAATTAGTTGCCACATAATTTGCATAATATGCAAATTAGGCCACCCAGATTTGGGATGCTTGAATGTGGCAACCCTAGACTCAGGTGGCACGGCAGAGCTGCAAAAGCCATGCCTCCTTGTGTTTCCAGTTGCTTTGCTGCCATGGCCAGATGGCGAGACGCCAGTGAGTGAATTGTGCTCCTTGTCATAAGCCAGAAGAGAGAGTGTTTGTGCTGGTGACATGGAGCTCCAAAAAATCGCATGCACTGCCCCCTGCAAATAAACGCTAACACTGTTACAACGCAAGATTCCTCTGAACATCACGGCACAGACTGGCCGCACACTGACCCAATAACTTCCTTGGTCAAAAATATGCCAATGGTTACATTTAAGATTTTGTGACGTGTCCGCAGTCAAGGGCAATGAACAAAAAACATTCATTTTTACATTTAAATCTCAGTCTTGCTCCAAGGAACCCTGAACCACGTACATGGTTATGTTCATCCTCATAACAACCCTGAGAAGTAGGTTAGGCTGAGGTACTAGGCTGAGGTACATGACTGGCCCAGAGACACCCAGTGAGTTTCAGGGCTGAATGGGGAGTTGAACTTGGGTCTCCCCGGTCTTAGTCTATTATCACACAAAGATAGGAAATGAGAGATAGGAAATCAGTGAGACTTGGTTTGGGAAGGTAAGCAGAGAGCCGAGCAGGGCGGGAGCTGAGCAGGCCCCGCAGCCAAGCAGGACAGGAGCCCTGGGTGGCCACATGGGCCGCCCACACAACTGCCGGCTCCGTGATGGAGCCAGTGCGGGCTGGGGAGTTCGGGGGCCACATGGCCTTCGGAAACTCCAGTATGCCCTGCGCGAGTGCGCAGGGCATACTGGGGAGACCTCTGAGCCAGGAGACTGCTTTTCAGTCTACTCGTGAGTAGCCTACTCGTAGCCTACTTCAGTCTACTCATGAGTAGCCGTGGCGCAGAGCTGCGCCATGGCTACTCACGATCCCCAAAAATGGGTTTGCAGAGTGCTCGCTCCACAAACCCAGTTTAAGGGGCGGGCTACTTGAGCGGGTTACCCGTTCAAGAACCACTGGGCTCGCAGCCATGCCCGGTGGTTCTCACAATTGTAGAAAATCGGGCTAGCGGATGTTAGCCCGATTTTCTACAATCGTGTGAATCTCCTCAATGTCTTTTCATCTGTGCGCAGAATGAGTTTCGTTCTATGTGGCAGTATCAAGGCAGCGTGTACCTACATTCAGGGTGGGGCCTTCCTAGTTCAACCTGAGCGGGAACTAAAATTAACAGAGCAGACTTCAAAAAAACTTGTGTGTGCCCAAGCACATGCGCACACCTTAGAGGGATCACTGGCTGTGCTTTTCAAAATCCTTTTGTGCTGATTGATGCCCCACCCCCAACATTGTTGTGAGCATATTTGGGGAGCTGGCTCCAGTTTTTGAGCCAGAAAGCAGGAGAAAATAAGAAGGGATGACAGGTATGGATTCAATTAATCACTCACAGGCTCATTAAAACAGGCTACTGGCACAGCAAGAAAAGATTGTTTATTTTGCTGCTAAGGGTGGCAGCGCAACAGTGCTCCATTACACAGCCTGCATTTTGATATATGTGACTTTACATATTTACGAGCCACAATGGTTAAGGCACAAAAAGGGCCTGCTATATCCTGCCAGCGTGACCTTTGGAGATTTACAACCAAAGGGAGCTGAGCTGCCTCCAACTGCATTTATCATTCAGCGAAAACTAGCTAGCTATAATCCATATGGAGCTTGGCATCTTCAGCATATTTTTTTATTAAACTTCCTATAAACATGACTTATTAGAGATGTTGCGGAGTTCTTCTCTGGCTCAGATTTTAATCCGAGCTGCGCAATTCAGTTCACACACCCATTTTGCTGCTCTGGTGGTGGGATGGGGCTGTAGGTCAACCATACAGCATCTGTTTTGCATGTCGAAGGACCCAGCCTCATTCCCGGGCATCTCCAGGTTGGATTGGGGAAGACCCTTGCCTAAAAGCTTGGATTGCTGCTGCCAGTCAGTGCAGTCAATACCAAGCTAGAATGACCAAAGGTCTGACTTGGTATAAGGCAGTTTCCTATGTCTGATTGGAGAGAAGAAGTCCTCTTTCCCTTCCTCCCCTCTTTCTGCTGTTACAGCAGTAAGACACGTCACAGGAGTCACAGAAAATGCCATTCTCTACATTTCCAACATCGATCAGTACCAGCTCCAATGCTAGGGATGGGTGAGAGGGACCTCCCTCCTGTCTTACTTCCTGACATGGCTAAAGCTGCATCAATGGAAGATTAAGAGGGTATTGTAAGGGGATTGGGCCCCAAGTGTTCTGACAATCAATGGGGTCCCCAAGCAATATACCCACTGTGTGTGTGAGAGAGGAGTGGGGAGAAGAATAGTTCAACCCTATTCAAGCCAATCTAAGAACAATAGGAGAGGGAAGCTTTGTCCATCACTAATTTTTTTGTATGTTAATAGGGATGCCATGCCGGATATTAATTGCTTTGTACTTACAAATACTTGACTCATTTATAAGGGAAATAGAGCTCTCTGCTTGCTCTTTCTTTAAAATGTCTCCAACAGACCTTCTCCCTTCCAAAACTGTGTGGCCCTTTCTATTCAATTAAACCTCACTCTGCCCTTTGGGAATGAGAAAGAGAGAGGAAGCATTTAAAGAGGGAAATGGTCAGCTGTTCCATGCTAAAAGCAGTCCAAATCTCTGGCGGTCCTTTTAGCCTGAAGACCTGATAATTGATTTTCTTCCACCACGATCCACACAGCTTATCTTATAGCTGAAATTCCACACATAGATTAAATTGCCATCACCATTAGAAGTAAATAAAAAGGAAGGTAATTAGTCTGGTGTCTTTATTAAATGCAATGCTGGCTTTTGACTGCTGTGGCGAGAGCAATGCAAGAAGCAGCTGAAACTACACATTGAGAGGGAAAGGGAGGGATCACTCATGGGAGCTTTATGAGAAATGGTGCGATTCAACAAGGAAGTAAGGCATTTGGTGTTGTTTTGCTATATACCAAAATGAGAATTTTAATAAGCACAATGGGGCGGGGGGGGGGGGGAAGGAACCAAACAAACTCCTGGAATTCCAGTTAAGGTAGTATAAGATATTTCCTCTAATAAAAAGATTCCAGGGGTCAGTGCAACAGAAAATAAAACAGCAGCCCAAATCTTGGTGGTCTGCTATTGGCAGGAAAAGTGGGAGCCTGGATTCAGTCACCCATACCCCCTTCTCCTATGCCAAATGGCAATCCAGCTTTTAACAAGATGGTTTTCCATGCATGTTGCATTGAGACAGACCACCAGTGCACATAGAACATAGCAATGTCCAGGCCACAACATATGTTTATATGTGCGGTAACATTTAAAAAAAATTGGATATGGCTAAAAAGTACAATTCACTGGGAATAGCGATCCTAGGATTCTCACAATGTATACAGGAGAACCTCGTTATTTGCGGAACCAGTATCTGCAGTTCCGCATGTCCATGGGGTGTCTTATTGACACCTGTTTCCAGTATCCATGGATACTAATGCATTAAACCCCATGTACCTGTGGTTCCTAGAGAGCTGTAAGCGATTGCAGAGGTCACTTCAGGCTGCCATTTTATCTCTAGGAAGCAAGGAAGAGACAGGAGGAGCCATTTTGTGGGTCATCTCTGGAAAACAATGGACTTTCCCCCTTGATTTTTCATGGTTTTGGGGGGCAATCCTGAGAACATGGAGGACCAGTGTACCATGTCAGAGTAAGTTCTGGCCATTTGGGGGGCCGTTTGGGGGCTTTAAAAGTTTTTCTCCTCCACCCTGAAACCTAGCCCCCCTTTCCCCATAGACCTAATACCTCATTACTTGCAGTCCAGTTACTCACAGTAGTAGGCAAGAAACAGGACCCTTGCAAGTAATTAGGTTCTCCTGTATGTAAGTGGAAAAGCAGTCCGACAGGTTTCAAAGGAGGAAGCTTCTCAAAAAAGAGGATTAATTAAATGAAGGGCTTCAGCTTTTCATCAATTGGTTATCCTAATGAAATTTAAAAAGCTGGAGATGCTGTTGAATTTCTACAAGCACTGCCTCATTGAAGAACTTTGGCAACTCAAGAACAGGCGAGCTGTTCAAGTCCCTAAATTATTCTTTGTCCAAGTTGGAGAAGAACTGCCAGTGTCATACCCACCCCCTCTCCAAAACATACATCCACCTCTTAATTTGGCAGTCCAGCAGCATCATGCGTGGCAGGGAGAGGGAAGAAGGGTGGTTTCTTCCTTTCTGCCTCCCCTCTTTCTCTGTTACCTAGATGCATTGCAGAACAGCACCCCAGGAAAAAAGGCACAACTCCTTCACTACCCACAAAACTGAGTGCATGTACAACACTTCTTTGGCTGATGGGCCGCGAGAGAGCTCCCTCTTTGGAGACGAGATCACAAGTTAGAATTAAGACTAATTCTAATAATAATCTGTGAGAAAGCTATGAAAACACGGACAGGCTTCATGACATCCTACTTGGGTGAATCAGAGTTTTCAGTCGCTGTGACTATAAAGAGCAAATACCCAACCCAAAATAATTGTGGAGCCTGACATTAGATTGGCTGGCTCAAACCTAAAACACAATTTTGAAAAACTAAACAAGAGTAAGCAAGCTCATCCTTCTCACAGTAGCCTGAATTGGGAGAGGTGGTATTATTTGTGGGTCATAGTATCAAAAGATTTGAGAATCCCTGACATACAAGATTTTTCAAGAGTGGAAGAATGCCTCATTGTATCTGAATGTGAGAAACCGCCTTGAATTATTTATACTACATATAAATATGATGGCATACAAATATGAATAAAAATGAACAAAGAATACTATAGTCAAATCTCTGAGGGTAGAAAATCTTCCTTATGAAGCCAGGGTGCTTGACTTTGGCCTGTGTACCTGGCTTGTGTGTGTGTGTGTGTGTGTGTGTGACTGCAACCAAACTTTATTACTGTCGGTGTTTATAATTGAACTGTCTAGAAACTATGGAGCACATTTCATTTTAATAAACATTTCCTTATTTCCCATTTATTCTGGTTATCACCTTCTCTTTATTATTGCCCTATATGTTTTCTTTTAATATAGTAATTTGACTAGTAAATATTTATTTGTCTTATTTTTGAATTATATTAATAGTTCTTGAATTATTCAGAGACCAGGGAAATGATAAACATGCAGGGCCTAGGATATATATTTCTCTCCCCTGCCACCACACAAGAAAGAAAGAACTTGGAGCCCCCTTCATAAGGGGTTATTCCCCTAAGGGGGGCTGCTAAGTAAGAAGGCCACTTATGATCAATGACCTTTCTAAATGTGTGATTAAGCTCCTCAGACAGAACAAATGTGAAACTTTTGTTTCCTTGTTTTTAGCATGGTTTTACCTCCTATTCCTCTTGGCAGCTACCACGTCGAAAAATGTTATTGTTTCAGCAGTGCTTACCAAAACGGGAAAATCTTTTCCCTCCATGAAGCTTTCTGTTTTAGAGGATTGGTACAAAGTGGCTGCAATCATTTGTGATGGGTGCCATATTTAGCATCAGCTCTTTACAGTTTGTCAAAAATATCTTTTTATGAGGTGCTAGGGGTGAAATTGAGGAATGACAACGTCTTTGTGTGAGTTTTATTGCAAGTACAGAGCATGACCAGACCAAAATATATTAAAATAGCAGCTGCAAAGATTGGATTTAGAGCTCTGTTTAGCTTTCTCACGCGGTGTAGTTCTTAGTTTGGCAATGCTGTGCTTGCATGACACTCACCCTTTTACAGCTATTGAGTTATCCCCCAGGCTTATGTCATTTAAAATGGGAGGATGTTTAAAAAACTGCAATCACTTCTTAATTATTCTTTGGAAAAGAACACTTTTTGAAAAAGAACACTGTGCAAACATACATTAACGATATAAAGGTGCTGTACAATCAGGGTTGGCTTTAGGTTTTTGTGGGCTTTGGGTGATGTTTGCTCTCAACTCTAAATTTGGAATTCGTAGGATTCAACTTCAAATGTTTTTCATTTTATTGAATGATGACTATATATGGTAAATATGAATCTGAGAAAGATCTGCTTCTTTGGGGCATGATGTGGTTTGGGAATTACTGATTTGATTGTTGAGTAGTGAAAATCTGTTGCAAGCAATGACAATTAAAATCTGCTAGTTATCTTGAGGATTTCTTCTAAAAAAAACAACAACCAAGAAAAATGTTATTTAAACCTTCCTCCCAACCTGATTGATTGATTAAGTGCTGCCAAGTTGGTGTCAACTCTTAGCAACCACATAGATAGATTCTCTCCAGGATAATCTGTCTTCAACTTGGCCTTTAAGGTCTCTCAGTGGTCCATTCATTGCTGTCGTAATCTAGTCCATCCACTTTGCTGCTGGTCATCCTCTTCTTTCCTTTCCTTCAGCTTTCCCCAGCATTATGAACTTCTCAAGGGAGCTGGATCTTCGCATGTGTTCGAACTATGATAGTTTGAGCCTGGTCATTTGTGCCTCAAGTGAGAATTCGGGATTGATTTGTTCTATGATCCATTTGTCTGTTTTCCTGGCTGTCCATGGTATCCTCAAGAGTCTTCTCCAGCACCAAAGTTCAAAAGCGTCAATGCTTTTTCTATCTTGCTTCTTTAAAGTCCAGCTTTCACATCCATAGAGTGTCACAGGAAAAACCATTGTCTGAACAATTCTAATCTTTGTAGCTGTAGACACATCATGGCATCTATATATTCTTTCCAGGCCTTCATTGCAACCCTACCAAGTGCTAGATTGCGGCGTATTTCTTGACTGCTGGATCAGAAGCTATCCACCACTTCAATGTCTTCATTGTCAATTCTGAAGCTAGTTGCTGTACCCATTGTCATTATTTTAGTCTTCCTTCCTTTAAATGAGATTGTTTTTGCACTCCGATATTTTAAGTGTCCAGTTCATGGACATGTGGCAGTGGTATACGTTGGGCAGGTCCACTGCAGGAAGTGTGGAGTTTCCTACTCTTTGGAGCAATGAAGTAGCAGAACCAACCAAAGAAGGAGGAGTGGTACCGTGACATGCATATGAAAAATATGGTAACCCAATACTGCTGGAGAGAAGAAGGTAATGGATTGAGATTTTGTTTCTATTGAGGCAGATTTCTCAGCTTGAGGTTTAATTCAAAAAACAATTCATTTATGACTCATGTTACAGGTTTAGACAATGTTATGAGGAGGATAAGATACATTTAAGCTTAAGGAACATAAAGGAGACTACTGATAACAGGTTGTATTATACTCAATGAGGCACTTCACATGATCGGTGTGAAGTGCTGTTTGGGGCAGTGCAGGGAGCTGTCCCTGGGCGGCTGGATTGGCTGCCCACACAACTGCTGGCTCTGTCATGGAGAGGGCAGGGGTAGTGTGGATCAGGGGCCAGTTGGCCCCCGGCAGTTCCAGGATGTTCCGTGCAAGTGCGTGGGGCATTCTGGAGAGCCCCCCAGGGCCAGCAGGCTTGTTTCAGCCTCCTGGTGGGAGATTCCTCGTGTGTTGCTGTGCTGCAGAGCCGCGCCACCACACAACTAACAAAATGGGGTTAGCGGCGCGCTTGCTCCATTAACCTAATTTAAGGGGAGGAGTAGTTTTTATGGTTTCCTGCCGGGAGCTGTGCAGCTCTTGTGGCAGCAGACGACCAGTGGAAATCAAGCGAGGCTCCCTTAGCCCGATTTCCCCTGGTTGTGAGAATAGTTTCACTAGGTCCTTTCTCATGGTTGGTGAAAAGGCCTTGAGGGTGCACAGAGAGGAAGGCTTGAAAAGCTTACCTCCCCTGCAGACGATTGGTGCTCTGGGTTTGGGCATGCAGATCGTGCCCAGATGTTCAGTTGCCACCTCTGGCAGCGCGGAGGGTCAGGGGCTGGCCCCAGAAATCCCATAATGCACTGCATGAGTGCACAGTGCATTATGGGGATTCCCCCAGTGACAGGCAGCCAACCATCAGTGTCACAGCCAACGCTGGCACACGATTTTAAAAAATTGGGCTAAGGGAGCACTCACTCCATTGACCTCGTTAAGAGGAGGCCTGCCAAGGAGCCACTGGGATTGGGCACGATCCTTACAAGCAGCCAAGACTGGGCTTGGCTTCCTTAGCCCAGTTTTGGCTGCATGTGAGAACTGCCTCGATATGTATAAAGCTGTATATAGATCATGATTGTTCATAACAAAACTGATTTAGACTTGAGTTTGTCACAAAGTAAGAAGAAAACCCTACACATTATTAATGAAAAGAAATTAGACTGGGATTCAAGAAGACTACGAAAAAGAACATTAGCGCTCTCTGTCTTCCATTCATCAGTATATGCAGCTGTTTTGGCTTGATTTCAGCTTTTCGGTTATTTAGTTGTGTTGGGCTTCATGGTCATGTATCCAGCGATCAGTGTCATTCAACTATTTCAATTAGACTGATTACTTGTGGATGTTTACTATGATCTGTTCTGAGCAGGGGTGTAGCAAGGTTGGCGTGGGCCCAGAGACAAGATTTTAAAATGCTCCCCCCCACTGCTTTCCTCTCACAATAAACACGATAAACATGACAATCCTACCATTTGTCCACCAGTTGTGCCACAAAAAAAGAATAAAAGATTTGAAGAATTTCCTAAAAAAGAGCAGGCAACCTGTGTTGTTTGAACTGCAGCATACTACTTCAGAATATCTCCACTATAATTGCAGACTGTCTACAAATTAAGCTACAGGAGCCGACATTTGCCACAGGCTCAGGAAATATTACATTGGTTTCTAAGGTACATGAGACAAATAGGTATTTTGTATAACATTTATTCTGGGGTTTATGCCTGCCTTTTCCCAGCAATATTTTCAAATGCAAGATGCATCCATTCCCCAACACCTTTACAACTCAATTCAATGAGTTGACTGGCACCAACTTGCTAGTCAGATCTGGTGCTCTCCCCAAACCAGCCCCAACCCCAAAGGGGAATACTTTACAGGGCACACATGTAGTCCACCATTCAAACAGCAAGGACTCCGCTTCGCAAAGGGGGAGATTAGCAGGGGAGGACTGACAGACATGGAAGAAGTGAAGCATCCCTCCTCTGCAATAGCTCATTCCTCCTTTCAAGTGCCCCACCCTGGATTACCTTAGAACAGGCTCCCCCAAACTGCGGCCCTCCAGATGTTGCTGAACTACAACTTCCAGCATACCCAGCCACATAAAATTGTCTCTAGGGATACTGGTAGTTGTAGTTCAGCAACATCTGGAGGACCACAGTTTGGGGAAGCCTGCCTTAGAAGATGTAGATCAGTGTTTCTCAACCACCGATCCGGGGACTGGTGCCGGTCCACGAGGCATTGGGTACCGGTCCGTGAGGCATCACTAATAACAATCAAGCCCACAAAAAAAAACAACAACAAAAACAATTTTGGGCCGGTGGGGGCCACCAGGAGCTCATTTCCAGGCAGCCGTCACTGCTGGATAATATTCATTTCACTTCCTTGAAATGAACATCATCCTGCGGTGAGGTCTGCCTGGAAATGACTGAGCTCCAGAGAGCTGCCTGAAATCGTATTCTTTTATTTGGGGGGGGGTGCCTGGGGGTGGGGTGAAGGGGTGACCCCCTTACTAACTGCTGGTCCAGGAAATGGCGCACATGGATAATGTAGCGGTCCATGACTCCAAAAACGTTGAGAAACACTGATGTAGATAGGCAGCGGACAGAAGTTTGCCTAGAAAAACTTGCAGTTCTGCTTGTGTTCCTTGTGGAGCACATGATGGCCTTGCCTTAACCTCCGATTGATTCAGTGTCTTAAGAAAAGCAGCAACAGCAGCTCCCAATTTCACATTCACAGCAGCATTTTGGAACAACTCGATAAACACCTTGCAAAGCAGCAGCCAGCAGGAATGCAACCGAACTAAGCTGAGGGGAGACTCCTGCCCGAAAACGCTGCTTGTTTTTGCAGGCAGCATTTGTAGCAGGATGTCCTAAGTGGACGGAAATGGGGAGTGTGGGACAAAGCACCTGACCGAGGGAGCCCCCCTCCCAGGCTTAAGCCACCCCTACTCAACTTTAGGACTGGGGGGGGGGAGAAGATCCTTCTCGGCTCTTAGTCATCCCAGAGGAAACCAAATGGCCTCCCTCGGTGCATTAAGAAAAGCAGCAACAGCAGCTCCCAATTTCACATTCACAGCACGGCAGGCGGAGTCCCAGGGAAGAAGGCGGCGTTACAAGGGATGGCCAAAAAGGGAACGGCTAGAAGCTTTAAAAAGGGAGGGAGCGTGGGACAGAGTGTGGGCTGATGTGTGCGTGTGCACGGAATGGCCCCGGCAGTTCCGAGGCGGCAAATGGATTGAGGGTGTGTTCCCAAAGGGGGAGGGGCTTCTGTCTCCTTAAACACCAGCGGAAGAAGAAGCAGGGCATGACTGGTGGGTCTTTCCTAGTCCAGGGCATGCTGTGGCAGGAAGAGCTGCAACTGCAGAGTGTCTGCCTTTTTGACTGCTCTTTAAAGCAAACAGAAGTGCTCTCCCTTTTAGAATAAATTTATTTCAAGAACGTAGGCAGAACAACCATGTGCGTGTTTACTCAGAAGCAAGTCCTATTGAGTTTAATGGGGTAAACTCCCAAGTAAACGTGTATCGGCTTGCAGCCTTAGTGTATGTAGAAATAGAAGGGTCCTACACATCGTATATTTGAAGAGGTTGGATAGCTAAATAGTCCCAAGGAAACCAAAGGCTGCACCACCACAGGTCTTCCTCACATCCTCCCCAGACAGCTGGACTCAGGAGGCGTTTTCAGAGCAAGCCAAGCAAGCACCCAACGCCAAGCCACTCCAAGGCAAAGGAAAGGTGGCGGCGGCCACTGACGGTGCCAGAGAAGGAGCCACTAGTTGATTTCCCACAGCCGAGCAAGACTCCGAAGTGCAACAAGTCTTGGTGCAGCCCAGTCCAGTCCGGAGGCTGCCGCTGCTTCTCCACAGTTCCCCAAGAGTTGGGCCAGTCCTGCCAGAGAAAGCAGCGCAGAAGGTGGGGGTCCTGGCCACGTTGCCCCCGCCGCTTCTCAGGAGCCGCCAGCCACAGAGCACACAACACGTGGCAAAAGCAGTTTGGTCCTTCAGGCCAGCAAAAAGCCACAAGCCCCCGCCGCACGCCTTTCCTCCCTCCCTTGCTAGGGCAACAATAAACAATATGGGATGAGGAACACCGAACGTGGGTTTTTTTTGTTGTTTTACTGTCTGTGAAAGGAGAGGAAGTTTACATTCCCTCCAAATTCCCATCCCTTTGCACAAACCCAATAAATATAAAAGTCTTTGATGAAAATAATAGCTTCACCCCACCCCCGTTCCTGCTACCGGCCATATGCAGCAGCAGGATCATCAGCTAACCAAAGGAGGACTCCATGTCTTGTCTCAGTCTCCCTAGACTCCTCACAAACAAAAGGCTTCACAAACACAAGGCCACAAGGCACAGTGGCTGCGATAAACTGGGCAACGGGCAGACGGCTGCAGCTGACGGTCTGCGATCTCTTGCTTGCTCCTGCCGTGTTCCAGGCAGCAGCTGATCAGGATCATGCCCGTGGACTCTCTTCCACGTGCTGTGCTGCCAGCCAATGAGAGCCTCTGGGGAAGCAGGAGGAGCCTACAAGTAACGGCAAAGGGGGGAGATGGGAAAATGAGGGAAGGACTGTGGAAGGAAACGAACGGAAGGATCAATTATTTTGAATTCAATGAAGGAACCCCGGGCGAGCGCTGGGTGGGGAGTCATGTGACTCGAGGCCCCGAGACAACTGTCTCCCGTTGCCTAATTATAGTTAAGCCCTGCTTCTGAGATCTCCATATTCAAAAGTTGTTCATGGCTGTGTATTGTATGATAGCAATCATCTCTGATATATCATGTATTTAAGTATCTCTTTGTAAGATTGTGAGATGTACAAGCAATGAGATATTACTATGCTGTTTCCATATATTTCTCTCTCTCCACAGCAGTATTAGGTCACCACATTTTTCAACGGCAATGCAGTAGCACCCAAACTTGTAACTGTGGGAAGCAAGGTCATACCTCTGGGTCTAGAGATTGTGTGGTAAGAAAGCGGATTTGGGAGGTGCGGTACTTTTGGGTGAGACCAGGGATGTCTTTTATGCAGTGGCTGTTAGGAAACATAAGGAACAGTGTGGGGACGGAAAGGTGATGGGCGAGAGACTTGATTTCCTCCCCGCTGCCTGTCTGGTTACATCTAGGGGAGAGGGTGTGTCCCCTGCCTATTTGTTGATGGTTCAGAAGGATAAATTTGTTTCCTTTATAGTCGAAGTTATCAACTGGGTAGACTGAGAAGAAATCTGAGACGTTAACCACCTAGAGTCTTTAGAGGAGGCAGTATATAGGAAATTTTAAATAAATCAATAAAGTGTCCGGCCGTGAGCATCCCAGGCTCCTCTTAAGGGGGTCAGCCTCAGAGACAGGGGAGGGGGTTGACGGCACCCTAATCCTCCTCCTCCGCAGTAAAGGGGCTTTACCCCCAAAGTCCTGGGGCTGGCTCCTCACTGGGAGACCACAGGCCTCCTCAGCACATACCTGCCCCTCATCACGGGACAGGACCTTTTAATGCTGCTTCACATGCTGGGCCCCCCAGACCACCCTTCCTACTTCCATTTCTCCCCACCTTTATGTGCCCCGTCACATCATTCCCTTCCCTCCCTGCCTTCCATCTCTCGCCTGCCTCTCTGAGTGGGACCCGCCTCTCCCTGTCGGCTCCTCTCATCGGCGTTGTTGGCAAGCACCACTTAGCCTGTCAGGCTGCCTGCTCGAGTCCAGATGCCACCGTCACTGCTCTTCCCAGGCTTGGGGCTGATGCCAGCTCCAACTTGCCCATTCCCCCAACCCCTCGGCATACCTGTCTTCTTCTCTTGGTGTGGGGTAAGTTGGGGCCATGATGGGCAGAGTGGCCAGAAAGTTAGCAATAATGTTTGCTATTCCAAACACATCCAATGTATCAGGGCAGTTCTGGATTCCTCCTTCCTCCTAAATATGGTGAACCTCACTCTCCAACTCTGCCTTTACCAGCAATGTCTCCTTGACCTCCTGTTTGCCATTACAATGCCCTTTGCTCACAATCACAAAAGGCCATTAGTATACTTTCTGGACACTGTCTTCCCAGCCCTTCCTCTCCAGTCCAAGACTTTCTGCATCTCGGCAGCAGATTGACATTCCTTCCAGGATCTCTGGAGAATATACTTTCAAAATCCAGGAGGGAAGCATATGGGACATTGCTAGGAGTGTGGAACTCTGGCTGTGAAATACATGGAGAGCCACTCTGAGCTAAAATAAGATATCTCAGAAGGGGGTTGGCATTCCTTGCCAAACTCAACTCTCTTGGCTAGATCTAGTGATAAATTGCTTCAAGGAAAGTCATAACACTCTCGTAAAGGGGCTTTGCTTGCAAGCTCCCTGTTGTGCAGAAAATGTGACACTGATTGGCATTTTGAAAAAAAGAAATAGAGCTTAGAGCTTACCTCTAGGGAACTCAAATTCTAGCAAAACTATGTGAACAACGAATTAAGGGAGGAAGAGTTTCTAATGGCTTCTGTCACAGCTCTTATCAGGGCCAGAGAGGGAGGGGGGAGTTAACTGGGGTGAATCCTTGACTGTAAGAGATTCAGAGTAGGCTGCCATCATCCACTTTATTTTAATGTGGGACAAATCACTCTCTCCATATGGGATTTGCATAGGAAGCTGCCTTACACCAATTCAGACCATTGGTCCATGGACTTCTGGACCCAACCCTTTCTCTGATACCTCAGGTAGAGGTGGTGGCCCGAAGTGCTTTTTGTCAGCTTTGACTGGTTCACTAACTGAGCCCTTTCTTGGAAGTGAGGGATTTTAAGACAGTGGTGCACATACTGGTAACCTCCAAATTTGACTACTGCAATGTACTCTACATGCGGCAGGCCCATCCCCTAAGGGGAAATATCTTGCAGTGCTCACTCATGTAGTCTCCCATTCAAATGCAAAGCAGGCAGACCCTGTCTAGCAAAGGGGACAATTCATGCTTGCTACCACAAGACCAGTTCTCCTCCCAAAGTATGTTGAGGTATTGCAGTTAATTAGATGTCTATATATCTAGTCAGCTGATTAAAGCTGCCATCTCACAGGGGGTTCCCATACTAGGGTCCCCAGTTGTTGAACTACAATTTCAGCTGCAATGCTCCAACACTATCTTGGGGGGTTAAAGTGGCAAATCCCTCCATAGAAAGGCTAAGCATTCCTAGGCCTCCAGAGTTGTGTGACGAAGGCAGACCCACAACGAAGAGTAACACACTTCATCTACAGGTGTTTTATCACATTAAAAGTATGTGTGTGGGGGGGGGGAGTATTCAACAAGAACAATTAGAGAAAGGCCAGTCTGGTCTGGTCTGGTCTGGTCAAGAACCAGGCTGGCCTTCAGGAAACGGGGCCAGTCTGAATCAAACCTGGTTTAACATTTTGAGTAGCTGTACTGGTCTCGGGCACCGTTTTGGAGGGCTGTATTCTGTTTTCCCTTTTCCGGTTTTTCTTCTTCTGCCCTTGCCTTCCAGTTGGCTTGCGATCTCCTTCTTCTTGGTTGGCTTGTTCTCAGGGCAACTCTGCACTCATTGGCTGGGGATGATGAGGGAGTGAGTGAGGTGAGTTTCAATCTGTACTTAAAGCCCAGACAGACCCTGCCGTGCCTTCCTTCATTCTGCCTCTGGAAGGAAGAGGAAGGAGCTGCTGTGCTGTGTTTAAGCATAAGGAGCTGCTGCTGAATCACTGGCTGAATCACTCACTGGCCTGCTGATGGGGAGGAAGTGGGGCAGGATAGACAGAACCTTGCTTAATGTCTCTCCTTTTTTCTTTTGCACTCCCAACGGCCTTTTGTTCCCCAGCACTCCAGGGACTTTCGCTGGTTGCTGATGTTTTCCTCCTGCTGCTGGTAATAGTCCCCAGCCTTTTCTGATTTTGGGGTTGGGTGGCCCAGCTGCTGGCTCTAATCTATTGAGTTACCGAGTTCTCAATCTCATTGCTTGGAGCTCTTGATCAGACTCCAGCTGAAGACACCAAAAGAAGATGGTGGATTGGTGAGCCTCGTCAAACCCCATAGGTTAGATTACAGTTCATTCTTTAAAATAGGGCCTAGTTTAGGGGAAGAAATTTACGTATGCCTGAGTACATCCTATCTCACTGGTGGCAACTGATCCAGATAAAAAATTATTAAAAATCACCTGATTGCCTGTTTTGCAGGTTGGGTGGTAGGTAGCACTCATTATGACCTACTACCCAGCCACTTTGGTGTCCCTAGGAACTACCCATGGGGAACAATGGGGTGGTTGAAGTCCATTATTCCCTATGGGTGGACCAATTTGAATTGGCCAGCCAGTCAGTTTGATCAAACCGGTTCATGAACATGCAGTGCAGTTTCAATTCAGACCAAACGATGGAAAATGATCTGCACACACCCCTAGCACTAAGACCTCCAGGCAAAAACTGATGGCTACCACGATGGCTGTAAATAATCAAAACTCCTTCCTGGTTTTGCCCATCTCTTCTGATTCCATTTCTGCCCCCACTTGCTTTTTCTTCCTCCTTCTAAAACCAGTAGAATTAGAGAGACGTACATCCACCTTTTCTTCTGTGTTGCCACTCTGCCCTGCCTAGCAAGACTCCAATGCTTTTAACAGTCACCTGGGAGGCAGATTCGTAGCCTGTTGGCTGTCCCCACTGCTGTTAAAGGCAATGGATCGTGGACAGGAAAAAGGGCTGACAACCTCATTTGCATTTCTTAGTAGAAATTTTATATCCTCTAGGGTGGCACTCCTATTTGCTTAACCCATCTACATTAAGTGCAGAGAACCTTGGGTCCTCCAGTAGCTCCATCTTTGGACAACTTTGTGAAGCATCAGGTAGAAATTAATATATAAAAATCTTAAAGCTGGCCAGTAACACTTGCTCGTAAATTTAAGAAAGGCAGAGAATTTACAGCACAATCCTAAGCATATTTACTCAGAAATAAATCCCAGTAAGCTCAATGAGACTTATTTCTATTTAGATATACATAGAATTGCCACTTTAGAGCATCACCATTGGCTTTTGCAGATAAACAAGACCAATGTACTTTTACATGTTCCACTGAATAAATAACCACCAATTAGGAACATTCAGATTTGCTTAAATTGACATTTTATAATGCAGTTCTTTAACAAACCCACTCCTCCCTACATCTTTAACATACATAATATTCAGACATTTCAGGCGACAGATGACACCGGGAGGCTGTGCCCAAAGAGACCCTCCTACTCCAGGTGGAAATGCTCCCAGTGGGGAGGAGGACAAAGAGAGAAAAAGGAAGCAACATCAGCCAAGATACCCTCCCACATTGCTGCTCGCATACAAAGTATTACTGGCACTTCCAAGTTTTTTTGGGGAAAAAATGGTTTCTGTAGTCAGCTCTACAAAGATTTGGCATGTGTTATATAGAATGCATTGGACATAATGAATTCCGTAAGCTTACAGTAGGCGTATTGCAAGTAGCACCTCACCGCTGATGATTCCTGCAAAATCCCAACAGGGAGGCTGTAAATATGCTCCTCCATTCCTTCGACAAGCATTCAGCGATCACAAAAAATACACTAACTGCAGTTTAGTTAACTTTCTATCTCCACACAAGATTATAGGCGATAGCAATAACATTAATATTTTAAAAGATTCAGGAAGAGTTACTGTCAGTTTAGAGGGCAGTTGAGCAGGCTGGCAAATACCGTCATAATGACATTTCACAAAAAATGTTTTTAAGAAAAGTGAGGAAAAGTGTAGGTTCTATAGTACTAAGATTTCTTCCATTGTCTAAGGAAGGCACCTCAACTGAAAAAGACCCTATTGCTGCAATCAAGCCACCCCACACCAGCCACTCTTCGCTACCATCCCCTCTACCCGGTGCTCCCCCCCCCACTGCTGCCATTTTCTTCCTGGCTGGTTGGCTGCCCTCTTCCCCCACCGGCTGTCGCCATTTTGTTTCCTGTCCGGCCGCCGCCATTTTCTTCCCTCCTTCCCATCCCCCTTTGCTATCCAGCAGCTGCTTGAATTCTTGCAAGAGCTGCCACGCATTGGATTAGCGATGGGTATGCCTAAGATAAATATACATAAAGATACACTATGGCTCATAGGGCAGCACCCACTCAATTTTATTACCCTCAAACACCACCTTGTTCCCCATCCTCCCTCACCCATTCTCCCCAAACACAAACTACTATTCTACTTTCTTCCCCCTACCATCAAACCTGAGTGCACACAGTTCCATTTAGGGATGTGTGAACTGGTTCGAATTCGAACCAGGGTGAGAAAAACCTTAAGTCGCATAAACTTCAAAAATCACTTAAAAATCAGCCTTTTGCCCAATTCCTTTCAAATAATTCTGATAGCTTCCTTGCCCACCTTGGGAACTACCACCCACCACACTCCGCTCTAGGACACCCCTTTCTCCCTGACGTGAAGTTATACATTTGCTGCAATCCTCATTATTCTCTATGAGGAATTCCAAAATAATTTTAAAATTCACCAATAATCAGAGCAGTGTCCGATTGCCTTGGAACTTTGGGGATAGTAGGCACCCCTGGTTGTCTACCACCCACCCCACTTTTGTGCCCCTAGGTGCTCCACAATAGGGGATATGGGCTGGTTCTGGTCCCATTATACCCTATGAGAAAAATAATTAAAATATTTCAAATATTCATAAAAATCATAGGGGTGTCCGATTGCTTCGGGGTTTGCATGGTTGTTGGCACCCATGGGTGCTCCACAATAAGGTATAATGGCCTGTTTCAAGAACCATTATACCCTATGAGAAAAAAATAAAAATAATTTTCAAAAATTCATAAAAAATCGTACAAGTGTCCGATTGCTTTGGGGTTTGGGTGCCAGGTAAAATCCTACCAATTTTTGGATGTCCCAGTTCAGACTCAAACCGAACCAAGGGGAGGTTTGAGCAAAACCAAAACCGAACCCCCCCTCCTGGTTCGAACCTGGTTCGAATTTGAACTGAACCGGGCAAATCGGTTTTGTGCACATCCCTAGTTCCATTTTTCTCTGCAAGTGGGTTTCACTTCCACAGGGTCCTTGTTGGACTCCAAAAGCATTACAGGCAGAACGGTGAGTTCCACTGCTCAGAATGGTGCAATTAGCATGAAGAGTCACTCCCCCAGGTGGGAGAATTGGTTCCCCACCACCATTCTAAAATCGTGGGGTTTCCCGTGCTTGTGACACTCAGCCCAATCAATCCCAGAGGCACAGACACAGGAGGAATCCCCATCACCCCATCAGCTAGGGTCAGTCATTTTAGGACATGTGGCCAAGAGAGCAGTGAGTGATCATTCAAGGAGGTTGAGCCTATGTGACTTGATGCTTCCTTGAGCTGTAGAGAACAGAAAGGTAGGGCCACCCAGAGGATTCTGATTGTCTCCTTCTTCACCACCTGATTCTTTTTGCAGCCACCCCTTTGAAAATTTCTCTTTCTCTCCCCTGCCACCCCAAATACACAAGGTGTGAAGGGGTCTTCTTGCCCTCATAGCTGGCCTAGTGGGACGGCTCCTGGATTGGCCAATTTTCCTCAACCAGGCTTTCCTGTGCCTCCACAGCGTCTCTCGCACCCCTGGCAGTAAAGGAGTGCTAAGGGGGACAAGATTAATGAATGCTGAAGAGTTCGATTTCTGCTACCGTGCATTTAATGTGTGAACTGAGGTATGAGGAAGACTGGCTTGTCCCTCTCACACTGCCAGGACAATGGCTTGTCCCTCTTCTTCTGTTCTCAGTGTGCACTGGGATTTTTCTCTTTGACAAAAACAGTCTTGTTCTCTCCCCCATTGCTACAATTGTCAGGCATGCTGATGCTAACTGCAAATTGTAGCCACGCAGAAGGAAATGCAAAAGGATGCACTCAGGAGGATATGCCTGCTCAGTGAACTGAGTTGATTTCTACCGTTACATTTATGTTGCCTGTCCGCTTAGACTCTACACACATTTATGGGCCAAACCACAAATACTGGCACCAAAAGTTTTAACTTGGGTACATCTTGCAAATTAAAAACAAGAAATAAAATTGGCAGATGTGAGAATAATAGAGCTTTTTAAAAGTAGTCTTGGTAAATACAGCTTTGGTAAAATAACTAGCTAAATAGAGATGAATAATATCTGAAGTTCATAGATGCACCAGTTCTCTTGTTCCAAACAACTTAATTTGTGAAATGTACCAAATGGATTGCCAAACTCTGGTAAATGTGTTAATTAAGATCCTTTTCTTGTATTTTGGATCAAGATGTGTTTTTTTAAAAGACGACTGCCAGAGCACAAAGTTAAGTCTCAGCATGTGGCCAGTCGTTATGTGCATCGGAGAAGGAACATCAGATGGAGAATGGAGTTAAATGGTCGAATAAAACACAGAAGTTGAACTGAAAACCTTTTGTGCAGACTGTGCCTTCGACAAAGGAAGAAACTGATGGCATGTAAAGATGACTACAATTATGCAGAACTGGAAGGATGTCTTGAAGAGCACCCTAATTGTTCATTCCCAGAAATTGCCTATAAAGAAAAGTTCATACAATATTAACATCAGATGAAACCATTGGAGATAACACACAACCAACAGGAAACATTCCTGGCCCACATATAACTGATGGATCTGGATCGAGATCCGTCGAGATCCATAAGAATGGGTTCTGTGCCTGCACAGAGACCACGCGGTAGCCATGCCTCAGCTTGTTTTGAGGCATCCAAGCCCCGCCCCCACGCTGTCCACGTGCTGTTTAAGGGCTGGCTGGATGCCATCTTCCTCAGTTCTTTTCCGACTGCCTCAGTGTGTTGACTTCAGTCTGCCGCCTCCTGTCGGGTACTTCTTCCTCGAGAGTTCATCTGCTGGGGGGGAAAAACTGCGTTATTTCTGTGTATGACCTCAGACTGTCTGACGATCTCTGGTACGTTTTTCACCTACCCCTTTTCTGGCTGCCTCGTATTCCCTGGCTTTTCTCTGACCCGGCCCGGCCCTGACCACTCGCTCGCGCGCCCCGTCATGTCTGATGAAAAGAAGTCCTTTAAAAGGTGTGAGGGCTGTAAAGCCAAGCTCCCCTCTAAGGACCTGCATGAACTTTGCCTGCTATGCTTGGGAGAGCAGCATAATATCTCCACTTGCCGCATTTGCTTATCATTCTCCAAGCAAACCCGTAAAAATAGAGCGCTCCGCCTGAGGGCAGCGATCTACGATGAGGTCCTGAGCCCCTCGACACCGGGCAAACTGCACTCGTTGACTATGGCATCTAAATTGCCAGCAGCAAAGTCTGTGGTGTCTCCCTCGGCGTCGCCCTCTCAGCGGTCGAGATCGTCGAAGGCTTCAAAATCGGCCCCAGGCTCGGTGCCAACTGCTTCGACCTCGACGCCGTCTTCGACATCAGCACGCGCAACTAAGCATCTCTCCAGACACTTGACGTCGAAACACCATACGGCGAAGCGCCGTGAACCATCCTCTCGGACCTCTCCATCTCCGAAGCGTCAGAGGACGGTCGACCTCACAAACACTCTGTCCCCTCCTGCAACGTCACAAGTGTTTTTCCCTCTGGCCTGCTCTCCGGCATCGGAACAGCTACCTAACACCTCAACAAGGACTCTCTCTTTGGGACCGATCCCGCACCGACGCCAGTAGCTTCTTCGGCTCCTGCCTCTCCGCACACCAGATACCCTATGCCATCGACATCGAGTCTCCATACTCCTCGAGTCTCGATGTCGACCGCAGTATCTCCTAGCTGCCTGATACGCTCCACAGAAGTAGATGTTGAGACAACTCCTGCTGCTGCTGCTTCGGCGTTGGATCCTTCTGCTGAACAGACTTTGCTGTCGATGTTGGACTCTGCTGCCACCACTCCTACGACGTAGACCTTTACGGGCTTTCCGGCGTCGACAGTTGACCCGAATGCAACGGTGCTCCCTCCGGAAACCACGCTTTCTGCCAACCTTCTCCAGGACTGTTCAACTTGGCACACCTGTGGCTTCGTCCACCAGCCCCCTACTGCCGCTCCTGCTGCCGATGGTGTGGATGCTGGTTCCCCGGCGGCTCCTTACGCGGATGAGCAAACGAGACCATGGAGACCATTTCATCCACTGGCAATTACCGCTTTGGCCCCACGCTTACCATCGTTCGTGGCTAAGGCTTCCCAGACACCGTGAGTGCACTACGTCCAACAAGGCACCCAAACTAAGGCCCCTCAGATACGCTCTGTGGGTACTCAAACACACCCCGCCTGTTCTCCTCGCAATGTGACCACGGAGACGCAGACGGCTCCACTCGCCTCGCCATCCCGTTCCGAGTGAGCACTATGGCTCTTCTGACTTCGAGTCAGATGCGGAGGACAATGACTCTTTGGTGGACCCACCCACAGATGTTCTGCCCGCAACGTATGTATCTCCTAACGAGGAGATGAAGTCATACCATAAGCATGTCCGTGCCATGGCGGAAGCTCTAGGTCCGGACATTCGCTCGACTCTCTCTGCTATTGACGACCCTGTGTATAATTTTATGACACAGTCGCAACTGGTGCAACCAGTGGCACTCCCCATGCTCCCAGTAATTACGAGAGCTGCCAAATGTGTGTGGGAGGTGCTCCACACCTCGACCCCTACAAGCAAGAGACTGGAGAGTTTGTATCGGGTACAGGATAAGGACAACACCTATCTTTTAAAGCACCCTGCGCCAAACTCCATGGTAGTGGATTGCGCTGCCTCCTCCAAAACGGGACGGCGTTACTCCACTCCCCCTGAAAAAGAAGGCGGAAAGTTGGACTTGTTGGGAAGAAAGATTTATTCCACCTCTTGTCTTTCCATTAAGGTGGCTAATTATGCCGCCTGTACCGCTAAGTACTCGCACAGTATTTGGGAGTCGCTACACAATGACCTGCTCTCCTTGCCTTTTGAGGATTTCAAAAAGAAATTCCACCAAACTCTGGAAAAATCAGCAGACTTGACAACAGCAATTGAGTATTGCGAAGCATTTAGCCGAGTCCAAGTCTCACTCTCTGACAGCAGCAGTGATGCTATGCCGGCATGCCTGGTTACGTTCCACCAGCCTTCAAACAGATATGAAAGAAAAAATTGAAGGCCTAGCGTTTGATGGCACCGGCCTCTTTAGCGAGGCCATGGACACAACTATGGAGCAACTCAAGAAATCAAAGTTTACAGCAAAGACCTTCACGGCTCCATCCTCCTCTTCATCTTACAACTACAGGTCTCGCTCTCTTCCGGGAAGGCAACATCCTCTATGCCATCCACTGGACCAGCGAGGCTTCAGAAGGTCATATTCATCCTATGGGTAACGCACGCACCCAGGGAAGAATAAATACTCCCAATACCAAAAATGTAAACAACCGGACGCCCAGAAGCATCTTTGAAAATCAGGACTGCCCACGGATACCTCTCCACTCCCCATCCCCGCCAGCAGGGGCTTCACCACCTACGCCATGCAACAACAGCAAGCTGGTGAGCCATGCCCCTGCATGGTACAATATAACATCAGACCGGTGGGTCTTGAAAATAATACCTTCAGGCTATGCGATAGAGTTCAAGACCCCTCCCCGTTACACAGGGATGAAGATTACCCCTCCCTCGGAATCCCTTCTGACGGAGGTGCAGGAGTTGCTACATAAGGGTGCAATCACCCGAGTCCTGTGGGCATGCAGGCGGGAGGGTTTTTACTCCCGCTACTTCCGAATTTCGAAGAAAGACGGCGGCCTCCGCCCCATAATGGACCTCCGCCACCTAAACAAAATGGTGAAAGTAAGGAAATTTCGTATGATGGGGTTGCAAGAGATTCTCCCTCTCCTCCAGGGCGAGCGATGGCTTGCAACTCAGGATCTGAAAGATGCCTACTTTCACATCAACATCAGAGGTCATCACAGGAAGTTTCTCCGCTTCTGTGTGGGAGATCAAGTGTACCAGTACACGGTGTTACCGTTCGGACTGTGCACCGCCCCCCATGTCTTTACCAAGTGTATGGCTGTTGTGATTGCCCATCTCAGGACCCGGGGGGTGGCCGTTTACCCATACTTGGACGACTGGCTGCTGTCCTCAGGCAACAAAAGAGAGTTACTTTCTCAGATCCAGTATGTACTATCACTTCTCCAGGACCTTGGGTTCGAGGTGAATTGGAGGAAGTCCCACCTAGAACCATCCCAAAGGTTCACGTTCATCGGGGTGGTCCTGGACACTGTTGCCCAAAGAGCGTATTTACCACAGGATCGTTTCCTTGCCATCCAATCTCTAATCTCTCTATTCCAGAGTCAACCCAAGAAACCTGCCCATCTCATACAACGTCTCCTGGGCCTCATGGCTTCGTGTACAACTGTAGTCCCGTTCACTCGATTGAAACTGCGAAAGCTCCAACTCTGGTTCCTGTCCGTCTTTCGCCCCCATCTGGACGGCCCGGGGAAAGCCGTACAGTTGCCTCCACAAGTACTCAGATTGTTGACCTGGTGGGCCTCCCCGAAACACCTCTTAAGTGGCGTGCCATTCAAGACACCAGTCCCCACTGTTTGGCTGATGACCGATGCGTCCCTCATTGGCTGGGGAGCACACTGCAACAATCATCAGGCGCAAGGTCACTGGACCTGATGTATTAGGGTAGCCTTGACCCAATAGGGGAGGTTCGTTCCTGGGTGGATGGAGCCCAATAATAATCATCCCAGACGAGAGGACTTATAACCAAAGCTTTATTCTGCTCTTAAGTAGCAGAGGTACTGCTGACTCGTGCTCTAAGCAGGACAAAAGCCCATCACAGAAAGCAATACATATATACTCTAAAAGGTCCTTCAGAAAGACATGTTGTTCAGCTTCATAGCAAACCCGTCATCATGACTAGCCATGGTTAGGGAATGGGTTACAAAATATGTGCCTTATCTGCACTTGAGGGTTGCTCTGACATTTGCTAGGGAAGAATTTACCAGCAGGGTTGAAAACCACTGACAGGGCATTTCTGCAGAGCAAAGCCTTGAAACTAGTTAGAAAGAATGACGTAGCTTTAGTTAGGCTGTGCATTACTACATCTAAGTTACCATATATCAGTCCCCCCCATTCTGTTGTTCGAATCTGAACCTTCAGATCAGTTTCCCCCTCTCCTCTAGGGAACCAATACCCCACATACATATCATACTCTGAGATCATACAAGACATCATTATACAAAATCATCCTCTGGGTAGCTGTCCCCATGCTGATATATCAATTCATCAAATCCCATCCTACCCAGGGTACCATCCTGACCCTGGAAAACCACAGTTTGTCCATCCATATACATCATGGCTAGCATCTCACATTTAAGTACTTTTGGTTTCTCTGGAACAACATGTTTAACCAACCAAACAAAGGGAGGGACACAATTAACAAAACAACAATAGGCAAAAAGGATAATGCCCAAAGTTAAGAGATTCAGGACTAGGGAGCATACCCATCTCAGGTCAGGCAACCAGCTGGTAAGCCAACCCCAAGGATCCCAATCTGTTTGGATCCCTATGTTATGGAACACCTGCAGGGCATTTTTGAGTTCCTGGGCCTTTTGGTTTATTTGCTGGTTCTTATCTACATAATAACTACACTTATCCACAATCAGAGCACAGGCTCCCCCTTGTTGGGCAGCAAAGATATCAAGAGCTTTTCGGTTTTGTAACACCATCTTAGATAAAGACTGGACCTCTCCTTGCAGGTCCAGCAACATGCACAAAATAACATTAAATGTTGACCAACGCTCTTTCTAATTCAATGACCCCCAGACCAGGTAAAATTGCCCTCCAGGCCTTGTGAAACCCTCAGTCCCAACTCCATATCAACTTCCTAGAGCTTTTGGCATCGTTTCAGGCTCTACAGGCCTTTCTGCCCCTGCTCCAGGGCCGAGTAGTACAGCTACAACTCGACAATACAACGGCTCTGGCATATATAAACCGCCAAGGGGGTACAGTGTCTCGAAGCTTGTGTGCCCTAAGTGTGCAACTGTGGCACTGGTGTATCAGACACCAGGTCACCCCCCAAGCGATTCACATCAAGGGTCTACACAACGTCTTAGCGGATGACCTCAGTCGGGTGTTCCTCCAAGAACGCCACCACGAATGGTCTCTGAAAGCGGACTGCACATCAGCCCTCTTTCACCGTTGGCTGCAACCACCATAGATCTATTCGCGACCGCTCAGAACACAAAATGTGTGCGCTTCTGCTCCAGAGCAGGACACGATCCCCTGTCCTTGGGAGATGCCTTTCAACTGGATTGGACGTGAGAAAGGCCTTACATGTTCCCTCCGCATCCAATACTCAAATGGGTGGTTGCCCAGTTGCTGGCCACCCCCACGTCAGGGATACTGGTGACACCTTGGTGGCCCCGCCAACCATGGTTTCCTCAAGTACTCAAACTGTCAAACGGTCAATTCTCTCATCTCCCTCAAGTTCCAGACCTCTTGTCTCAAGACGACGGACAGGTCCTCAATCCAGACATGCAGATTCTCCATTTCACCGCCTGGCTAATCAAACCTTAGATCACATCCTCCTTAACCAACATAAACCCTCCACCAGATGTGACTATGCTAGTAAGTGGTGCAGATTTAAGATTTATGCAAAAGCATGAGGCTTCCTACCCATGCGTGCTTCGATTCGTGATGTTCTGCTATATCTGACTTCCCTGAAGTCACAGGTCCTGTCTAACGTCTCCTTGAAGGTCCACCTAGCAGTGCTTTCGTCAAAGCATCTGGGTTGCGAAGGTAGGAAGGTAACAGGGGAGTAGGGTTATTCCATCTACCTTGCTGGGACCGAAGCCGGCCGCCAAAGGGGGCCTGCCTTTGGGGCCAGGCCTTCGGGGGTGGGACTGAGGGCTGGGGGGTTGGGTTGGGCCAGGCCTCTTGCAGACATGTGTTTGGGCTCTCTTGGGGGGGATGGTGTTGGGGGTGTGCCTAGCGGTTCAGGGGCAGCTATTACTGTAGTGGTGGGGAATAGAAGAATTGGCGCTGGCAGAGCAGCTGGCCGTGACAGGGGAAGGGAAGTCAGTAATTTAATAACTGTTTCCACTTCCAACTGTTCTGTCAACTCTTCGGTCTTGGGGAGCAGCTCCAATGACCCACAGAATCTGGCCTTGCTCCTTTGCAATGCCAGGTCAGTTCAGAATAAGACTGAAATTGTCCACGATCTGATCGTGGATGAGGGAGCTGACCTGGCATGTATAACAGAGACCTGGTTGGGGGAGGCGAGTGGTCCCGTGTGGGCTCAGCTTCTCCCACCAGGTTACTCTGTTGTGGAACAGGCCAGGGGAAGTGGGCGGGGGGGTGGAGTGGCTGTGGTCCATAAGAATACCATTTCTAGTACCAGGGCCCCTGTGAGACAGCTGACTTATATTGAGTGCATATTTTTGAGGCTGGGAACTAGGGATAGATTGGGGATTCTGTTGGTGTACCATCCACACCGCTGCCCAACTGACTCCCTAACTGAGCTGACGGAGCTGGTCACGGAGTTGGTGTTGGAGTCTCCTACACTTTTGGTGCTGGGGGACTTCAATATCCACTTTGGGGCTGGCTTGTCTGGTGCGGCTCAGGAGTTCATAGCGGCCATGACAACTATGGGCCTATCTCAACTAATTTCTGAACCGACTCACGTTACCAGCCATGCGCTCGATTTGGTCTTTTGTTCGGATCAGGGGGGTGTTCCGTGGGTGGGGAATCCAGTGGTTTCCCCATTGTCATGGACGGACCACTACCTGGTTAAGGTTGGTCTCACAGCCGCAATCCACCCCTGCAGGGGTGGTGGACCTATTAGGATGGTCCGTCCGAAAAGGCTGCTGGACCCAGTGGGATTTCAAAAGGCCTTGGAGGATTTTGACGTTGGTGCGGCCGGTGATTCTGTTGATGCCCTGGTGGGAACCTCAAACAGGGAAATCAACAGGGCAGTAGACACGATTGCTCCTAAGCGTCCCTTCCGACCTGCTGCAAAAAGGGCCCCTTGGTATACTGAGGAGCTGCGGGGGCTGAAGCGGTTGGGTAGGCGACTAGAGCACAAGTGGAGGAGAACTCGGTTCAAATCTGACAGGATTCAGCATGTGACCCATTTGAAGGCTTATGCGGTGGCAGTACGCGCGACGAAAAAGAGATTCTGGTCTGCACGCATTGCAGCTGCAGGTTCATGCTCGGCGGAGCTATCCCAGGTTGTGAGGAGTTTGGTTTCTCCTCCTTCTACTTCCAATCAGTCCCCGGGGTTGCTCTGCTGTGATGCCTTTAATGGGTTCTTTGCGAATAAGATCTCCTGTATTCGGGCTGACTTGGACTCCACTATTTCTGCAAGGTCTATGGAGAAGGTGTCCAGCAATCCTTCTTGCAGTATTAGATTGGATCAGTTTCAATCTGTGACTCCTGAGGATGTGGACAAGCTGCTTGGGGCGGTGTGGCCTACCACCTGTTCTCTGGATCCTTGCCCGACTTGGCTGCTTCTATCTAGCAGGGAGATTGTTGGAGATGGCCTAATTAATATCATAAATGCATCGCTGAGGGAGGGTAGGGTGCCCCCCTGCCTGAAGGAGGCAATGATTAGACCACTCTTAAAGAAGCCTTCCCTGGACCCTTTAGCGATGGACAGCTACAGGCCAATCTCCAATCTCCCTTGGTTGGGCAAGGTGATTGAGAGGGTGGTGGCCGACCAGCTCCAGGCAGTCTTGGAGGAAACTGATTATCTAGACACATTTCAAACTGGCTTTAGAACGGGCTATGGAGTTGAGACAGCCTTGGTCGGCCTGATGGATGACCTTTACCGGGGAATCGACAGAGGGAGTGTGACTCTGCTGGTATCCTTCTGGATCACCTGGGGGAGTTGGGGATAGGGGGCACTGCTTTGCAGTGGTTCCGTTCCTATCTCTCGGGCAGATTCCAGATGGTGGAACTTGGTGACAGTTGCTCCTCAAAACGGGAGCTGTTATATGGAGTCCCTCAGGGCTCCATTCTGTCACCAATGCTTTTTAACATCTACATGAAACCGCTGGGTGAGGTCATCAGGAGGTTTGGTGCTGGGTGTTCAGTATGCTGATGACACCCAAATCTACTTCTCCTTTTCATCCCCAGGAAATGGCACTCATTCTCTAAATGCCTGCCTACAGACAGTAATGGGCTGGATGAGGGATAACAAATTGAAGCTGAATCCAAGCAAGACGGAGGTGCTCATTGTAGGGGCTCAGAATCTGAGGGGTGAGTTAGATCTTCCTGTGCTGGATGGGGTTACACTCCCCCAGAAGGAGCAGGTGCATAGCTTGGGCGTACTCCTGGACCCAGGCCTCACCCTGGTATCTCAGGTGGAGGCCATGGCCAGGAGTGCTTTCTATCAGCTTCGGCTGATTCGACAGCTGCGCCCATTCCTTGGAGAGGATGACCTCAAAACAGTGGTGCATCAGCTGGTAACCTCCCGGCTTGACTATTGCAACGCGCTCTACGTGGGGCAGCCTTTGTACGTAGTCTAGAAACTTCAGTTAGTTCAGAATGCGGCAGCCAGGTTGGTCTCTGGGGCAACCCAGAGAGACCATATGATGCCTGTTTTAAAACAGTTACACTGGCTGCCGATATGTTTCCGGGCAAAATACAAAGTGCTGGTCATTACCTTTAAAGCCCTGAACGGCTTGGGTCCAAGATATCTTAGAGAGCGCCTTCTTTTACATGATCCCCACCGCACGTTAAGATCATCTGGGGGGGTCCGTCTCCAGTTGTCACCGGTTCGTTTGGTGACGACTCAGAGGCGGGCCTTCTCTGTAGCTGCTCCTGGACTGTGGAATGCACTCCCAGTGGAAATTCGTAATCTTGATTCTTTGCTGTCCTTCAAGAGACCCCTTAAAACCTATCTGTTTGGCCTGGCCTTTCAGGGTTTTTAATCAGTTTAATTGTTTTAATACCTGGTTTTCAGGGTTTTAATTGTTTTGATAGTTTAATTGTTTTTTAAGTTGTTTTAAATTGGTATTTATATTTGTATCTCTGTTTTAATTGTTTTTAATGTTTTCTGTTTTAATTATAAACCGCCCTGAGCCATTTCGGAAGGGCGGTATATAAATCAAATAAATAAATAAACAAACTGTAAGTGTTTTTATAACAGAAAAGTCCGTGATAGTTCTATTGGGACTAATGTGAGGTAGAAACCATTGTTAGATCATATACTAACATTTAAAATGTATTACCAAGACTCTCTGGCATTATGAGGATCAATATTTATGAAAATACATTTTGTTGATCAATATTTACTTGAATTTCTTTTTTTAGTTTTATGTTTAATATGCATTGTGGTGTTCTGTATTTTTCCATCATGTTTTTTTACAGGGGTTGGAGTTGTGTGCAATATTTTTTATAATGCAATGCAAGTACGTGGAAGAGGGTTGAAGGAATTTTTATGTGACAGAGAGAGGTTTCAATAGTGGGATCTCAGCAAGTGGCTGGGAGGAACTTCTGTATGGAACCACCTTGGGATTGTTTTTAATGAAAGGCGGTATATAAGTTTAACAATAAATAAATAAAATAAAATAAATATGCTGTGGAAAGGAGAGGACAATTAACTGGTTATGTCATGAGAGGGGAGTTCAGTTTTGGGCTTACTTTCGAGGAGAGACATCAGTAGCAGACAGTGTCCTGCTCTTTGAGAGAAAACAGTTGGTTTTGAGTTAAGCTCTGGTTAGAAAGAGAGAAACAAGATTAGCTAACTCAGGAGGAGTTGAACCGCAGCTAATCTCCTTGTTAAGTTGTAAACAAAAGTCAGTTGAGAATGGAAGACCTGTGAGCTCACATTTGTAAGCCGCATTCAGACATAACGGCTAATGGGTGGTTAATGTGGCCGAGGTTTCAATTTGTAACTCCAAATCACACTGCAGTTGTTTGCCAAACCACAGCCTGCCAAATTCCAGTTACAGGAGAGGGGCGCCCCTCCTTGCTTCTAGGCCTCCGAGACCAATCCTAGCCAGCTCCACGGCTAGACTGTGGGCAAAATGTCACCACGTCAGTGGGGCAGCCATGATTGGCCATGATCTCAAAGGGGACATGCTGAGTGCAATCGTGCATTTTCAGAGCACTTCCCGCCCTTGGCAGAGAAAGGGCATTTAAAGCCCTCTAAATGTCTTGCAATGCCTGCGCTTGTTCTGCCAGCGATGGCACTGCCCAAAGTAGCCCCATACCCTGAAAGCACCTCACAAGCACAAATTCTCTAGTGGTTAGGGGGCCTGGGGTGTGTGGAATTCTACTTTCATCACAGGAAAGAAGGAGAATATCCACATTTGCCATTTTATTTTTTATTTTTTAAATATTTGTTTTATTTATTTCAAATATTTCTATACCACCCAAAATTTGCATCACTGGGTGGTTTACAATTAAAATCATTTAAAACATTTAAAATACAACAATAATAAAAATATTAATCTAACTAAAAGCCTGGGAGAATAAATGTGTCTTCAATGCCTGGGGAGGCTCTTATTTTAACAGGGAGCCCTTTCCAAAGTCAAGAGGCAGCAACAGAGAAGGCCCGTTCCCGAGTAGCCGGCAGAAGAGTTGGCAGCAACCACAGATGAACCTCTCCAGATGATCTTAACAGGCAGTGGGGCTCATGGTGAAGAAAATGTTCTCTTAAATACTCAGGGCCAAAGCTGTTTAGGGCTTTATAGGTAATAACCAGCGCCTTGTATTTTGCTCAGAAACGTATCGGCAGCCAGTGTAGTTCTTTCAACACAGAAATAATATGGTCTCTCCTAGATGACCCAGAGACCAACCTGGCTGTCACATTCTGGACCAACTGCAGTTTCCATACTACATACAAAGGCAGCCCCACATAGAGTGCATTGCAGTAATCCAGCCTCGAGGTTACGAGCAGATGTACCATCATTTTGAAGTTGTTCATCTCAAGAAATTGATGCAGCTGGAATATCATCTGAAGCTGATAAAAAGCACCTCTGGCCACTGCCTCAGCCTGGGACACCAGGGAGAGGTTTGGATACAGAAAGACCCCCAGACTGTGTACCTGTTCCTTCCAGGGGAGTGTTAACCCATCTAGAACTGGCAGATCAAAATCATCTCCTGAGTTCCAACCCCGCACAGTAACTACCTCCGTCTTATGTGGATTCAGCCTCAGTTTAATATTCCTCATCCAGCCCATTACTGCCTCCAGGCAGGCATTTAGGGAGGTGATGTCTTCTCCCGATTATGTTGAAATGGAGAAATAGATTTGAGTGTCATCAGCATACTGATAACACCCTACACCAAATCTCCTGATAATCTCTCCCAGTGGTTTCATGCAGGCGCGTAACCAGGGTAGGGCATGCAGGGCACATGCCCTAGGCGCCAGATGAAGGGGGCGCAAATGTGCCTGCCATGCCCACCCCTACAAAAAAAATCTAAAAAAAATTTCCCCAAAAAATTTGTGCTGCCCACCCACGGGGTGGGGGCCTGCTGGCTGCTCTCACCACTGCCACCACGCCCGCCCAAACGCAACCCCCCCACTCGCAGAGGTACGACTCACGAGTCGCGAGATCTCTGGGCGGGCGGGTGGCGCACAGCAGGGGCGGGCGCTCTCCCATTAACTGGTGCAGAGACCAGTGTGCAGCGACCACGTGGTTTTCAGGGAGAGAGACACAGAGACTAGCATGCGCTTCAGTACTTCCTCCTCTCGTGCTGCTGCCTAACTTCGTTGAGTTCATTCTTTCGAGTTCCTCCCGTGGTGTTTGCCCATTTTATTTGAGTCATTCAATCATCTTGCAGCACACTCCCGACCCGTCCTTCAAACATAGTAAGTCAAAACTACTGCTGGTCTGTCTCAATTCTCAAATAAATGATTATCTCCACCCCAAGTTTTGCCTGCTTGCCCCCTAGATAATCTGGGGTGGCTGGCTCCTAGTCGTGGGGTTGCTTGCTAGTCCTGGATGGGGGCATTCAGGAAGGAAGGCAGAGCTGGCATGGGGGCGGCTGGGGGGCGCATTGTGAACAACAAGCCAATCAAAGCAATTCAGTTTGGGGAAATGGGGCATGCGGGGAGAGGGTAGCATTTCAAGAGAGAAGGAGGCACAGTCAATCAGGCGTGTCGGCCAATGTAAAAAAAATGTTGGAGGAAAGGGGGGGCAGTGAGCAGGGTGGAGGACACTAGCATGCGGCCTGAGATGACCAGCAGGAAAGCGATGATTTCGGCGGTGTGCTGGCCATGGTGGGAGGGAAGACGTGGTGCGAGTGTGAGCCTTGCAAAGGAGTGAGGCAGGGCAGGAGCGCGCCATCCATCCCTCCTGGCAGCAGCCCGGCAACTGGAGCTCCACCGGCAGCTGAGCGAGCATAGGGAACCGGGGCAGCGCCTACCCACTCAGCTCAGCTCTGCTCAGCATCTTACAGCAAGGAGGAGGGAGGCGTCAGTGGCTCCAGCCCAGCCCAGCCCGGTGAGCGCTTGCTGCGGCTGCCTGCCCGGGTGGCCGCCGAATTAATACTGCAGGCTGTGGAGGCAGCGAGCTCTGCTCAACAGCTCCATCTGGTCTGGTGTCCTTTTTCTTTTGAGAGGTTTGTAGCAAAGTCAGTAGTAGGCTTGCCAACTGATTGCAGGAGGGCTGGGCCGGGGAGAACATAAACACCCGCTCGGTTTTATTTTATGTGTTGTATTGCTCTCGGGCCAAGCGGAAGAGCCAGCTAGTTTCCCTTCAGATTGTTATTTTTTTTATGGAGCACCTTTAGAACAGGGTGCTTTTTGCCTGAACCATCCAAAAAGTGCTGAGCTCCTCCCGCAAATATTACCCAAACTGCTGGGCTCCTGCTCTAGGTCCTGCTGTCCCAGCCGCCTCCCAAGGCAGCTGTCCTCAGCCCCGCAATCGACTGCCCAGGCGAGGGGGAGGGGGCGCGCACGCATGCAGGCGGGCAGCGTCTCTCTGCCGAGGCAACCAGCCAGCCGGTCTGTCCTCAAGGGAGTTCGTGGAGAAGCCAGGGAAGGGGAGGGGGGAAAGCTGAAAGCTGGATTGTTTAGGTGTTGCTTGCAGCTGAGACCATTTTCTGAATTGTGCTGCTCGGGAAGATTGGTTTGGTCTCGTGAAGTCTGTTTATATGCCTGTCACTTGCCCAAGTGTTCCTTTTGTTTTGGCTGGCTGGGAGTTGGCGGGAAAGCTGTTGTGCACATGTGGATTATTGTTTTGTTTTCATGAAGACTGCAAAGTTTGGGGAGTACGCTTCACGAGAGGCGGACGGGGAGATCGAGAACAGGAAGGAAAAAGAAGAGCCATTTTCCAGCCTCAGTAAGGTTGTGAGTTGCACGAAGTGGGGCGCAGCTCAGGAGTACTAAACAAACAAACACCGGAGGAGTAGCAGCTTCAGAAGCATGATGGAGATGCTGGCGGTGCTTCCTTTTGGCAGCCCAGCCTTAGTTGCAGAAACCAGCCATGCCTTGGAGGATGGGAACGCTTACAAGCAAAGTTTTCCCCTCTGTTGCTCATAGTTTTCCCCTCTGTTGCTCATAGCAACTTCAGCATGTTGTAGGGAAGGGATTTAAATGAGGTACTATACACACACTGGGGGTGGGATTTTATGGTGCATCCAGATGACATCCTGTGAGGGATCCTATGTACAATTTGCCCTACTCAATAAAAAGCCTGTTTCTTTTCAGACCACTCTTTTTCAGGAACAATGCTCAGAGAATTAGGAAACACTTAAAACCACATTAAACATTGTAGTTTGGGAAAACTCAGAATTTGGGAGAAAATATTACAGAAGTTTGATAAACTTGTTATGCTCTGAATTAGAAATGTACAATAACAGTTTTTGGTGGTTGCTTTTTCAAAGAGCACTGAGGTTGTACAACAAATAAGAAACTGGCAATATTCCACCCCAAGTATGGACAGAAAATTGCATCTATTGACATATCTTGAAACTGGACCCCTGCTAACTGAGCACTTGTCCTACACTTCCTACAAAAGCGTTTGAGCGTATTCCATTCCCCTACCCCACTTGCAACAATTGTGTAAGTTAGAAAAAGTTGACAGCAACTTGTCCAGAGTCACTTGGGAGTTTCATGGCTCCAAAGGAGTTCAGTCCAGGCCTCCCCAGCCTCAAGTCAAGACATTTTAGCCACTTTGTCATACTAGCAATATGTCATACTAGCAACTATGCTAGCTCTCTATTAGTTCTGTGGACATGTAACATTTTTAATATAATGGTTCTGTGGTATTTTGAATCCCTTTCCCAACACAGATTTTTGTCCTTTTCACTGCTGCAGCACACTTAACTGACGTTTTCAGTAAGCAATAACTCCAAGTCCTCTCACTCCCCTCAATATGGGATCTGGATAATGCACAGGTGCATTGCTCTTTGCTCAAAAGGGCAAAGGTGCAAATAATTAGTGTAATTAAAGTCAACAGACACAATTTGACTTCTCTAATACTACTCAATGAACTTTGTGACTGAGGCAGCATTTGAATTTGGTGCCTTTTGTATGTAAACATATTATTTGATCGATGATCCATTGCAGAATTGTCAATTATACAATTTTGACCCCTTTTTTGAAGTACTAGGTCTGGCTCATCTGATACCGGTGTTTTATTTTGCCAGTCCCTGTAGCTCTCTTGTTGGTAAGAACTTGAGTACTAGCAGTCAATTTGTTTTCAGCTTCTTTAAACATTTTCTTCTTATCAGGGCAGTTTTAAAATTTCATGCCTATGGGGTAGTACTATCCATGTCTTTCCTTTTGCATATCCATTATAATGTATTGTCCACTTACTGGTTTTAGTAAAGTTGCACTTCATTACTCAATTCTGAGCAAATAGTCAACCTTCCAATGTTGCATTACCAGTCATTTATTGTAGCAGTGGCATGGCAAACATTGTGGATTGCATATGCTTACTGGAGGCCAGACTGAATTTTTCTGCTAGTAATATATTGTGGGGAATATATTGGGAATATTCTTGGAAAATGCAATATCTCCTCAATAGATGCACAATCTGATCCCCTCAATAGATGCTACTACAGAAGAGCATCAGCCCAACTTTTTAAAGTGTGATCATCTTGATTGCAGTCAAGATTCAGGAGTCTCTCATCTTGACTTAACAATTTAATGGATTTTGTGTTTGCAATCAAGATGATCACACTTTAAAAAATGGGGTTCCGGCTCTTCTGTAGTAACAATTTCCAGACGGGCCATGCTGCCTGATGCAGTAAGAACACAAGAAGTCTTGTGACACTTTAAAGATTCTGTCACTTGTATAGAACAGGCTTTCATGGACTAGATGAAGTGAGCTCAAGTCCACAAAAAAGGTTAGGCTACAATTGCCATGTTAGTCTCCAAGGTGCTGCAAGACCTCCTTGTTTCTTCTGAAGTAGTTACTTAGCCATGTGAAATTAAGCAATTTACTTCTCATATATACATGATACCTCTACAGTAATAGCTTTATTTTTAAAAAGTAGATTGGTATCATCAATCAGATAAGGAAACTATGGCAGAGGGCAGCTTCTGGCTTTACACAGCAGTAAGCACAGTGGGGAGCAGGGTCCAATCTAGATTTTCTGGCAAACATACTTGAATGATTGTATATATCCCATGTAATGTGAAGCAGTGCTGGACTAGGACTGGGGAGACCTGAGTTCAAATCCCCATTCAGCGATAATACTTGCTGGGTGGCTCTGGGCCAGTCACTTCTCTCTCAGCCTAACCTACGTCACAGTGTTGTTGTGAGGAGAAACTTAAGTATGTAGTAGTATTATGGTAGAGTTATTTAAAAGATGGGTGTCAGATGTTTGGACGGGGTGTGGGGCAGGGCATACAGGCTTTACGGGACTTTTTGGAAAAAAATCTGAGATGGGGTTTTATAAGACCCTCTATCTCCCCTGCATCCGCTCCTGTTTTATTTGTCAAGAAAAAATGCGGTGAGTTGAGACTGTAATGATTATCGAGCCCTAAACAAGCTCACAATCCGTAATCGGCACCCGTTACTGTTGATCTCAGAATTATTAGAGTAGTTGGAAGGGGTGACCATTTTCACTGAATTAGATCTTAGAGGGGCCTATAACCTGATTCCAGTCAAAGAAGGAGATGAATGGAAAAGTGCATTCTCTACCTGGTTCAGCCATTATGAACATACAGTCATGCCTTTTGGCCTGTGTAATGCCCCGACAGTCTTTCAATACTTCATGAATGACGTGTTCAGAGTCTATTGGGATCACCTAATGGTCATATATTTAGACGATATCTTGATTTTCTCTCCAACTCCGATGGCCCATGAGAAATAACGTCAGCGTGGTCCTGCAGAGTCTGCGCAAAAACTGCCTGTACGCCAAATTAGAGAAATGTGCGTTTGACCTTCATGTGGTAGACTTTTGAGGGTATCGGATCTCCGCTTCAGGCTTGGAGATAGACCCCAGCAAGATTGAAGCAGTGGTCTCGTGGCAACCTCCATGAAACAAGAAGGAGGTACAGAGATTTTGGGGTTTCACAAATTACTCACGCCATTTTATTCCACATTTCGTGAACCAGACTATACCCCTAACCAACTCGCTTCGCACGAAAGGCTCGTTTCAATGGACTGCGGAAGCTCAACAGGCCTCTGAGACCCTAAAGAACGCCTTCGTAACTAAACCACGATTGCAGCATCCTGTTACTCTAAGACTATTCCTCTTAGAAACCGATGCATCAGACACCGCCATTGGAGCGGGCCTATTACAGATTTGTTCGACCCACAAGAAGGAGCTCCTGTGCAGGTTCTTCTTGCGAAAGCTTACCAATTCTGAATGCAATTATACTATTTGGGAGAAAGAACTGCTAGAAATCAAAGCTGCCATGGAACATTGGAGGCATTTGTTAGAGGGGGCTCGCTTCCCCATAGAGGTTAGGACGGATCACCGAAATCTAGAGCATCTTCAGACCACTCGAAAATTGAACCAATGTCAGATTCGCTGGTCACAGTTCTTTTCTCGTTTCAATTTTCATGTACGACACATCCCCGCATCCAGGAACAGGCTGGCTGATGCTTTATCTCATAAGCCTGAATTCATGAGAGAAGAGTGTCCAACAATACAATCTATCATATTGCCCACCCATGCTTTGCTGGCATCAGCACCATCCATACTGTTCTTGGATCTGTTGCAAGAAGCCCAAGAATAAGATCCGGTAGTACCATCCCGTTTGGGCATGGTAAACAAGATGGAGTAAATCCCTTGTCGGTGTTGAGGACGAGGTACTGGTTCTATTGCAGAGATGGCTACTAGGTGCTCGATGGCTTGTAGAAGGGCTGCATGTTTTGTGGGGGACCTGGAGCGAGGTGTTGGCAAAAACTTGTCCCTGGGTGGTGAAATTAGTTCTATTTCACAGCCATGAAGTACAGTATCTAGCACCCATTGATCTGACACAGAGCTCTCCCAAATGTGAAAGAATTGAGATAGGCGACCTCCGACACTCTGGGCATCATGAGGTCTGACGGGGTTTAGCTCATTGTCCAAATTGTTGTTTGGGGGCACCCAATCTTGTTGAGAAGTTAGGAGTGCCCTAGGTGCTGGTTTTGTTTGGTTTTTCCAATCTCTCCTGGAGTTTCAAAAATAGGGACGAAAGGAGTGGGTAGGTCTGCGAAAGGGGCGCTTCTAGTCTTTCTTAGTGGCTGAGTGAAGCACCTTCTTTTTATGTTTTGTCTCAGTGAGGATATCTTTGAGAGCCTCATTCCCAAAGAGCTTGGTAGCCATGAAAGTAACAGATGGTTACTGCTATCTACAACAATGGTTGCTGCTATCTTAGGGAACAGCTGCAGAGGCCTTGTAGTCAATTCAACTTTCTGTTTATAAGCTGTGGAGTTTTTTTGGAGAGCAAGCAGAGCTTTGAGGCTTTAATTTGCTTGGAAGAACATTAGTGGGTGCTAACATGCATTTAGCCTGCATATGTGAGTATTCGTGTAGTCATCTTTGATATTGACCAGGTATTGGTTTTATGCATAGAATTATTGTTTAATTTTACATCTTTGATTGTAATTATTATTAATACAGTTATGGAGTCTGATGGAAAATGCTCTTGAGGAAGCGTTCAGCAAAATGGCTATCAATCCCGGGGTGGCTGTAGTGCTTTCCCAAGTTTCTTCTAGTTTTCAGCCAGCAGACATAACAGAATGTGTCACTTTCCCTTCTCTGGTCCTGAGGTTTTGAGCAGAACTTTATGTATGTACAAACACCATTCCCAGCTAGCAGACACAACAGAGTGTGTTGTCTTTCCTTTTCTGGTCCTGAGGTTTCTGAGCAGAACTTTATGTATGTACAAACACCGGCGAGATATTTATAGATCATTGAACTGTTGGCATCCCTCTGAACTATCCTGGACTTGATCCCTATAAGAAGAGCTGCAGTTGGGAACTTTGAGCCACGTTGGAGCTACATATTACTGCCAAGTTTGGCTGTGGCAGTTATCTCCTTGCCTCAAAAAGACCTTGGGTTCTTTAATGGAGTTTACAATTAAACGTCTTTATATGTGTATTGTTTATACATGTTGGTTACAGATGTCTGGCTGGTTGATTTTTCTGTATAGTATGTTTCCAGTCAGGTTGACTGCATGTGTACTGGTTTTTGTTTACACAGTGGTTGTTTTGATTAAACTTCACAATATGTTAAGTATGTAGTTCTATGTTACATTTATTGCTTATTTAGAGTGGTCAGTATTTTGTTCACGCTGTTGGAACAAAGGCATAATGCTTGTTAACCAGGGTAGATGTCTTTTTCTGGAGAGCAGGAGGAGAATCTGGCGGGAGGCAAGGTTCCCCAGGTCTGCCCAGAAGGGGATCAGGAGAGTTACAGTCTGAATCCTCCGAAGAATGGGTAGGAAGGGGGAGCTTTTTCCTTTGGTCCCTACGTTTTTTGGACATCTTGTGAGAATGCCTATGCTTCTGACCTTTCCTTCTTTTCTTAGGTGGAGGAGAGGGAGAAGCTGAGGTCTGAGACTCTGATGAAGATGACGAAGGAGATTTGGGATGGCTCTTTCGCTTATGGTCCCGCTTATTCAAGCACTTGTATTCAAACGCATCTGCAATCATGGATGAAACGCACTGACGCCAGTCTGTAGGTAATACCGCCACCGGGGGTGGAATGGGCCCCCCAAGAGGAAAGGGCTGGGGGGCATGAACACTCCCAGAGGAGAAGGGGCTGGGCCCCTCTTCCCCAGCCTTTCTGTGAGAAAGAACTTGCAGCTCCAGAATCCCTCCTTGTGGCAACCCCTCAAACCCAGACAGGGGCACCCCCGCCCAAATATTTGTTCCCTTGCTCATGCTGGCTATCCCTGCCATGAGGGGGGCCTTTGCCAGGACCACACATGCCCACATGGTTATGCAGGCTGGCAGGGTTTGACTGCAGCCGCCAAGAGCGGGAGGGCCCTCGCCCAAGTACCCATCCCCGCGGCTTTCCTGCATAGAGCACTTTCGCTCCCCTTAGTCCACCACTCTCATGAGAAAGCAGTCTGCGAGACAGATAATAGGCCAAGTCTCCAGCATGGAAAGGGTCATTCCTGCACCACGAGAATGCCACCTCGTACATTTGAAATCAGTGAATAGGGAGCAAATATCCTAACCCAGGGAAAGGGCTGGGCCCCCTTCCCCAACCTATACTTGGGTTAAAATAGAATTTTGATGATCCAGGTTCCCTGCTTGGGTCTGCCTTTTATACTGTAACCCGGTAAATGTCCCCCCGCAAAATGTTCCCTCCTGGCGCTGTAATAGGGTACCCTCCTTTTGTTGTCACTTTGAGTGGTTCTTTCCCTTCTTTTAAATAAAACGGTATTAGAATTTTTTCCCTTCAAAATACAATGGCAGGTAGGTATCATATCATGGAATTCCAAGGTGCGTTGGAACTGTCATAACCCAATCGCGCATAACCCTAGCGGCCACAAGAGTACAATGTCCACCCCAGCTACAAGATCCAAAGTTGTGGTCCATCTTAATAATGGAAAGGGAATTCTTCAGAAGAAGGTAAGGATAATTCTTCCTTAAAAGAAAAGACAATCAGGTCCTGGTGATTTATTCAACTTTAAATTTTTAATTTGAGAAATCATCTCATCTATAGTAACTGGGCTATTAAGAAAAGCTCGTTGTTCCTCAGAAATTTTTGGAAGCTGTAACTGCTGGAAAAATTCTTTTCTACGGTACATCGTAGAGGCACCAAGGGAACAGAGTTTTTAAAATAAGAATTCAAATTATTGGACTGTCTTGTCATTTGAGCTTGTTAGTTTCCCCATTTCCATTGACTTAACTGGTGGTATTAATTTCTTCTTACATTCTTTAGCTATACAATTAGCCAACAGTTTATCCGCATGGTTACCCTTCTAAAAAAAACTTTTATTAAATTTAATAGCTTTATATGCCTCTAGGGATTCGAGGGTACTTAACAGACTGAAGCAGATCCAGTTCTTCCTTGATTTTCTTATCTGAGGATTGCTTGTGTCGCTTCTCTAGTTCTTTTCTCTTAACAATTAAGTTGTTACGTAATTCTCCTTTCTCCCTTTTCAAACTACGTATAGGAGATTTTAAGAATTATTCACCTTATGTAGGCTTTAAAAGCATCCCACACTACACCAGGGGCATAGCAAGCCCTGAAGGGGCCCGTGTTCAAGAATGGAAGATGGGCCCCTCCCCGCTTTTTTTTTGGTGGCTGCATATAAAGAGAGAGAGGAAAAAGAAGCTTTAGCCTCCTCCTGCTATAGTGGCAAGAAGCAGCAAGCATCTGTCTGACAGTATCCAGGCACTAGCAAAGAACTAATGCTCTGACTCAATGTATGACAACTTCTTATGTGAACTATGGTGAAAGGTGGAATGGCACAGATCCATTACCGAGAATATGGAGGAGAATAGATGGGGGAGGAGTGTCAAAGATCATATCAACAAAACCCGCACCGAAGATTCATGCCGTGCAAAATATCCATGCAGTGTTCAGTGCAAAAGTACCTTAACCCCAGGACAAGGCAGACACCAGCCAGGTAGAACCAGGAGCAACAGCAATGGAGAAAGAATTCTGGGAAACACTCTGACGAAACCCACCACTACCATGCAATACCCATGCAATGTTCAGTGCAAAAATACCCTCACAACAATTCAGCAGTTAGGCGGAAGTCCACATGGTAGCAAGTAAAAAGCAAACCACTTTTTCTTGAGAGGGTACTGGGCAGTTTAGATTCTAAAGTCAGACTATTTGTCCATCTAGTGGTCCACATTTATCTACAGTGCCAAAGTTGCCCCTCCCATCCATGACCAAAACTTAAGCAAGGAATACAAGCATAATGGTAAATATACAGAGCAAGAAGTTCCAGATGGCTCATCCAAGTAAGCAAATCCACTTTCTAGGGCAGGGATGTAACCATGGGGGGGGGGCAGGCAGGGCATGTGCCCTGGGTGCCACTTGGCAGGGGGCGCCAAAAAGTGCCATGAAACCCCCCCCCAGCCAATCCCCTCCCTTACAAAAAAAATTATTTTTTATTCAAAAGTTCTTTAATGGCAGCGCAGCAGCAGTCAAAGGGGCACGTGGTGCCCCCTCCCCCATGAGCGGTCCCGGCGGGGGGCCCCCCCCATTGCTTGGCTCCGGCTGGCTGGGTGCCATGGGTGCCTAGTTTGCTGCAATGCTGCTTGGCGCTTGCCTTCGTCGCTTGGCTTCGTTCGTTCTAACCTTGTGGAGTGGAATCTATCATATGATCAGGCCCTCTAGTGGCTTGCCAGGGTCTCTCTCCCACTCGCACACACGCAACTTTGTGCACATGCGTGAATCCTCCCAGCTCGCCTTCTGCACGTGGCATCGGCGACGAGGCAGGGTGGGACTGGGAGAGCGTTGCTGCTGCTGGCTGGGCACAGGCACAGGAGGACAACAACATTAAGAAGGATTTGAACAAGAAAAGGTGTGTGTGCCTTAAATTAATCTTTATTTGGTGCGGTTGACTTGGCTGGGGCGGCGGTTGTTCTCCTTGCTGGGGCTCGAAGATGGTCTTGACGCGGCGGCAGGGACGGTGCAGCCCCTGCCATCATCGGTTGAGCAGCACCAGGCAGGCAGCAGTTCCTGGGTCTCCATCCTTTCCCTCAGGCGGAGGGGCAAACACTTCTCTGGCCTGAGGCGTGGGAGCCCCGAGGGAGCTCAGAGGCTGTGTGGGTTCCCCCCACCCCTTCCTCCACGCAGCTTCCCCGTCGCCTTCCTTCTTTATTCCATTTTGAATTAACTGTTGAATGAGGGCTGCGCTCCTTCCTAAGCCCTGTGTGTGTGTGTGTTCCGCGCGCCACCCCCCCCCCCCGCTTCCCCCGCGTTGCTTCAAGTCTGATGTTTGAAAAAGAATTGCTTAGTTGGTTTTAAGTGCTTATAAAGAATTCCAGGAGACTGGTATCAGTGTTCAAAGGCAGCATGCAGCATGAGTGCAACACACATGCACAGTTCTTGGACCTTCCCAGCTTTTGGTGAGCTAAAGTCTCTTTCTCCCTTTTTAAAAGGACTGTATACTTCAGTGGTCCCTCTGATATGCAGCAACTGGAAGGGCGTCCACAGTTCCTAACTTGTAAAACAAGGACTGTAGGGGTTCAAATGAGCTTAGAAGCTTGTTTCTTTGCCCTTCATTTGGGAAGCCCTTCAACTAGAGCAGGGGTTCCCAACCTGTGGCACTCCAGATGTTGCTGAACTACAACTCCCATCATCCCCAGCTACAGTTTTTGTGGCTGGGATGATGGGAGTTGTAGTTCAGCAATGTCTGGAGTACCACAGGTTGGGAACCCCTGAACTATGGTAAAGTTATCTGAAAGATGGGTGTCAGATTGGATGGGGGGGGCGCAATTTCAGTGCTTGCCCTAGGCGCTATTTTGCCTAGATACGCCTCTGTTCTAGGGGCAGGTTTAGTATGCAGTTATAAGTAATTTTTAATCCACACACCCCAGTTAGGATTTTATCTGTTAGGAACTACTATCACCACAAATCAGATTGCTACCAGCTACTAGCCTAGAGCAGGTGGTATATGATGAACTTGGCTGTCTGCATTCAGAGCACAGGGCGGGGCAGGATTGTAGGGCCATTTGGGGGAGAAACAGGACTCACATTAAGGCATCACAATGTTGATACTGCTAAAATGTACCATTAGCATTTTTGATGAGTGTCATTCTTATTTATTATTTTTACATTTTATATCCCTCTCTTCCTCCAAGGAGCAAAGAGTGGTGTTTCTCCTCACAACAACCCTGTGAAGTAGGTTAGGCTGAGAGAGAAGTGACTGGCCCAGAGTCACCCAGCTAGTTACATGGCTGAACGGGGATTTGAACTCGGGTCTCCCCGGTCCTAGTCCAGCACTCTAACCACTACACCACGCTGGCTCTTCTTGTTGCCTCACGTGCAAGTCACCCGCCTGCAATTATATCCACACTTTGCCCTACTTCCCACAAAAACCTGAAGAGGTGACAAGCTGTGTCTGAGCTACAGTGGCAGCCCAGAAGTGTGTTGCTGCCTGCAGCAGAGCACAAAATAGCACCCCTTCCTCTCCCCACATTTTGTCCTCTTAAAATCTTATCTCCACACTCCCTTTCCCCAGATCTCTCCCCCACTTTTCCCTTTTCTAGTAGGAAGGTAAGTAGAAAACCACCTCCTTGTCTTTTCATTTGCCTCTGGGGAGGGTGCTGGGTGAGCAGCTATGTATGTGGCCATTGACCTAAAGCAGCCTGCTTCACTCTGCTTTATGGTGGGGCCAGCCCCGCTGGACTGCAGCATTTCAGAACGAGGTGGATGCTCATATGATTGGATGCTCTTCTATTCTGCACAAACAAATCCTTGCATAAAGAGGTCTGGGAGAAAGGTTCTGGCTTTGCCTTTTGCAGGGACTAAGGTCAGGGACATGGTGAGTGAGTCTCACTTTTACAGCCCCCACACCACCCCTGCAAAGACTGTGGCCCCACCAGTTCCTTGCCTTCTCTCTCAAGTGGTCCTGCTGCAGACTCGCTCCTCTGCTTGCTTGTGCTGGCGGGCCGCCGCCGCCGCTCCTTCTTCATGTGGATTGGAAAGAGAAAGGCTCCTTTTGGGGGAGGGACCAGAAGGGAAGGCGCCCCTGCAGCCAAACATTTCTTCCTGCCTCTCTAGGAAACTGGAGGACTCATTTCAGGAAGTGGTGGAGCAGGCAGTCAAGTTGCTGGATATCCGACCCGCAGTTACTGTAATCTCTCCTGCTGGAACTGCGGGTAGTCATCATCAGAGATGAGATTAGATGGGATGGGGTGAGGGAGGGGGTGGGGGCGGCGGCCCTGCAGCGGAGGTGGAGAGCAGCGCAGGGGATGCCTAAAGACAAGTGCCTGCCTGCCTTTGAAATGTGTGTGTAGGGGGAGGGGAGAGAGGCAGCAGCGGCGGCTCCTTGGGAGCAGTGGCCCGTGTTCTTTGAACGCTTTTGCACTATAGTAGTTTCGCCCCTGCACTACACATTTCTCACTCTCAATTCTATTAAATTCAAAACATTCCCTGATGTGTTATCTTTAATTTTACTACTGCTTCATTTTTAGGATCACTGAAGTGAATTTCCACCGATTATATTTTGGAGTAGGCAATGAAGCTAACAGAAGCATGATCAGAAATTAGCCTCGGGCCAGTTTCCATTGCAGTTGTTGTCCTGACCGTTGGATCAGGAGAGCTAGGCCCTTCTCATAGACTCTTCCATGAGGTTGGCCTGATTGGAAGAGTGGTCAGTATTGGGGACTGTCCCAAGCCCATCTTGGCCAGGTGGCCTGGGGAAACCCCTATGGATGTAGATGTGGGTGGCAATGGCCATCCTTATCGGGATACCCCCCAAAGTGATGGCAAGCCAAGGAGCAGGGGCTACAACTTTACTGGCTGGAGCAGCCATTCCCCAGGGATGCCAAAGAGCAATGGGTTCTTCGACGTGGTCTCTGTGCTTTACACGAAATAGCAATAGCAATAGCACTTACATTTATATACTGCTCTATAGCCGGAGCTCTCTAAGCGGTTTACAATGATTTTAGCATATTGCCCCCAACATTCTGGGTACTCATTTTACCGACCTCGGAAGGATGGAAGGCTGAGTCAACCTTGAGCCCCTGGTCAGGATCGAACTTGCAACCTTCTGGTTACAGGGCGGCAGTTTTACCACTGCGCCACCAGGGGCTCATCACAGAGACCTCACCTGCGCAGAGACCTCACCGGAGCTTTGCAAGCTAGAATCTCAGTCTTTCTGGCAGTAGCCCTGCCCTCCAGTACATATATGTGGCTATAGGGACTTCCTCCTTCAGTCTTTCTTTGTCTGCGTACTGACTGACTTCATGAGATCGCTCTTGCTGAATCTCAAATCTAACTATCCTTTTCCTCTTCTACCTCAGTTTCCCCCGTTTTGGTTTGTTTGCCTGCTCCTGCACGTTTTTATTTCGTCTCCAGTACCTACCCTCCCACCCTGCCTTTGGGCCCGGCCTTTTCTTTCCCCCGTCTCTGGCCTCACTGTGTGGGTTCTTACGGTGGCCTTGCTGCACTAGGTGCTCAGTGTTGCTGTGCTGTGCCTAGTTATTGTAAACCACCCAGAGACGAAAGTTTGGGGTGGTATACAAATTTGATAAATAAATAAACAAATCTGTTCCACCATGTTCCAGCATGGTGTGTCCATTGTGACCACAGCCCCGGGCAGTCAGGCTCCTCCTCCTTCTCCGCACATTTCTCTCACACTGGGCTGTCAACTCTTAAGCGGATGCCATCACTGCCCAACCAATCCAGTCTTCAATCACACTTGTTGCCCAAGCAGGGACTGGAGTAACAGTCAGAAGGGCCACCAGGGAGGGAACTCGGCCCCAACTGGGCTGCACCCATAGCAGCCCAGCCAAGTTGCTTCTCCCCAGTCATTCTATATGCCAACATTTTTAGAGGTGGCCCCACGCAAGACGGGCTGTTGCCTTTGCAGCAAGGATAAAAAGGGGCTCTTCTAGAGATTTTCCCAAGGCACGTTTCTAGCTTACTGGCATTTAAATCTGTGGGTTTTGTGGTATTCGCTTGGCTTCCTATGCACTGCTTTTTCTAGGCATAGAGTTTAAATTTTCTACTTCAGTTCTGCTAAAGCTAACTTTTTACAGCAACCTTGTGGGAATTTTGAGATACAAGTTGCTACATTGTAAATACATTCTTCTTGTCAGAAATGAAAATTTGACAGCATTGACTCTTAGCACCACAGTAACCTATTTTGGCCACTAGAGGCATAAAGAGTCATGTTAATAGGTCTCTAAAGGCAGTTAGAAATGCTCAGTTGTTGAAGGCTAGTGCTCATTTGTGTATGCTGCCCAACTCTCGCTCTCAGTAAGTGATGTTTTTAGTTTCTTAATAAATCTTCATTTGTTCTTTGAACTCAGCCTACTGTCTCCAGATAATCTCTTGGGCTAGCCATTTTTACCACCAGAGCACACTCTGCTGTGTGAGGATTTTAATGTTTCTCCTCACACCTCTCAACAGTTCCCAACTATAGTTTTAACTCCTAAATAAATAAATAAATAGAATTCTAATCTCAAATTCTTGGGCTGGTATGGTTCCGAAATATATTTTCAAAGGCTTGAATTGAAGTGAGTTTGTGCTCTGGGGCCTGGCTCTTCCGCCTATTGAAAATGAATGTGCAAGGAAGCTGGACATTTAAATGTTCATAGAGACCTTTGCAGAACTACAAGCACAGGAGAAGCCACTGCATCAAAGTTCGGGTAGTGTGGCATCATAACGCAGGTGACATGCTCAAAGTTCTTTTTGATTAATATTTCTGTTTTTCACCATGTCAGACACGTTCTGCGTCAAACACATGATGAGTAGGGGAAGGAGAGAGAGGACAATCCTCAGATTTTGTCACAGGGCCACTCCAATCTCATTATGCTCCTGAGTGAAGGTTTGATGCAACCAGGGTTGGGCTTTTTAAAAAAAGTTAATACTGTTAATTGCAGTATTATCCCACCTTTACTGACTGTATTTCTGGACAGAATTCAAAGTGCTAATTATTAAGGGATACCCAAAAGACTGACTCCACCATGCTCCTCTTTCCATCAAGGTGAGCCAAGAGGTCATCTGACCAGATCATGCCTACTTTATAGGCTTAAAAGAAAAATTAGCATGTCCATGCATGCATGTGGTCATTCGTCTGCAGTAGCACGTGATTAGATTCTAGGTTCAGACAACGATTTCACTAGGTTTTAACTAAGAAGCCATTAAACAACTGAACTCTAGTTGAGAAGGCAACAGCTCAGCTGGAAAAGGCCCAAGGCCTTTTCCAAGACCCAAGGTTCAGCACCCTGTTTTCCACAGTGACCCACAGACAGACAAAGGTTTTAGATATTTGTGTGTGTGTAATGGTATAGATTTAACAGCTTTAAGTAGACACACACTGCGAATAATTTTCAAAACCTTAAGGATTCAATGCTTGCACACTTGAAAGTGGAAAGGAGTTATGTCATCACAAAAGTTGAAGACTTTCCAGATGGCCTATTTGCAACAAAGATGGGATTTTCAAAACAAAACGCAGAGAGTCTTAGTTCTATAGTTCATGCTAACCAAGGAGGCAGTTGTAAAGTCACTGGCATGTTCATGAATGGTAGTTGAGGGGAAAATCACACCCAGCCCCACAAGCCTGTAGGCCCCACACTTGCCTCCCTGCCCTGCAGCTGGTGCCGACTCTGAGATGCCTTCTCTGCATTTCAAGAGATGGCAGCATGGGGCTGGCCAGGATTAGGAGGCTTGCCTGCCATTTAAAGGCTACCCACAGGCTGTCAGCTACAGCTCCCCACACCCAACTACCAGCTGTTCGACAGTCCATCTAACCCAGGAATGGAACAGAATTCATTTTCTAAAAATGAAAGAGAGGGGAGCAGTGGAGACCGAGGGGAGCGCATCACACCAGCGGAGGTAATTACCAGCGGAGGTAACAGGAGGCAGCCAGGTTACAGCTGAGCCCACACCGCGGAGATAATTTCAGCCCTGTCCCCAATATGGTCCTTGTAAGGATATGGATCACTCCTATATGGTGATGGCAAATTATTATGTGTAGAAGAACTCCAGAGTGTTGCTTTGAATCTGCATACAGAAACTTGTTATTTCATGCAAGATGAAAGTCTGAAAGCGGATGCCTTATTACAAAAATTGCAACATAACAGACTTTTACAATCACATGCAAACTTGGTTACAGTTTCCACGGCTTGTAGTACGTATGTGATGATCGACTGATGAAAGTGGTTTTGCCAGAACCACATCTGCCTAACGGTGCTTTACTTGCAGAAACTTTGTTGTCCAGCCTTGGATGTATCTTTTGTTGATCATGGTCAATTTGTGAGTGGGTGCTTCCACCCAGATGACATAGTGTTCCCCTTCACAAGGAGGGGCATTGTCATAAAATGTACATTGATTTTTCCTCAATTGGACCAGGGTTGGGGAACCATTTTGAAGCTAAAATAACAATGCAAACCATTAGTGTATTAGCTACCCATTATTTCAATCAATCAACCTTTATTATGGTCATAACCAGCATAAAATTACAAGTTAAAAGAAAGTGATACTAAGAGGGCTAATAAAAGGTACAAATTATAAGTTACATGTTATAGATAAAGGTGATTGCAAGTACAATGCAAAATATCGTGAATTACCCATTATTTGAACCAAGTAAAAAATAAATAAATTCCAGTTTACACACTGAAAAGTTAGGTTTGCAGTCGATTGATTTGTGGTTTGGAGGACACTGTAGAATGGACAGAACTACTGATTGCTTTTCCAATGACACTATATAAAGTATAATTACTGAATTCTTGTGACATGTTACTCAAAAGAAATATATAGAATTGTTTGAAGGTGCAGGTGAGTTTTCATAATTTGGATGAATTATGGGAGCTGAAGTGGCAAGGTAGACGATTAGAGTACTCGTGTAGGAAGACTTGGCATGAGTCTAATTGGGCACAGCACAGAGCACATTTCAAGACCAATGCTCTGGCAGTGCAGGCAGCAAAGCAGCAGTTCTTTTCTGCCTGCATTGCTTCCGCAAATTCATGTCCAGCCGAGTTGTCTAGGGTTGTGAGGGGTCTAGTATATATCCTCTCCCCCTTGAATTTAAACTTGGAACCATCGGTCACTCGCTGTGACATTTTTAATGAATGGGGGGGGGATCTCTCATATTCAGGCCGAACTGGATTCCACAGTTTCTGCAGGATCTATTGTGGAGGTGTCCAGCAACTCAGCAACTCCTCTTACGGGATGAGATTGGATCATTTTCAGTTTGTGACTGCAGAGAAAGTGGACAAACTGCTTGGGACTCTACGTCCTACAACCTGTTCTCTTGAACCTTGCCCAACTTGGCTTATCTCATCTGATAATCATATTATTAGAGTGGGTCTGGTAAATATTATAAATGCTTCTCTGAAGGAGGGCAGGATGCCTCATCTTTAGGAGGCTATTATTAGACCACTTTGGAAGAAAGCTACACTGAATCCCTGAGAGTTAGCTAATTACAGATCTGTTTCTAATCTTCCATGGTTGGGCAAGGTGGTTGAGTGGGCGGTGGTCTTTCAACTCCAGGCAGCTTTGGATAATGCAGAATATCTAGGCCCATTTCAAACTGGCTTTCGCGTGGGCTATGTGGTAGAGACTGACTTGGTCGGCCTGATGGATGATCTCCAACTGGCTATCGACAGGGGGAGTGTGACTCAGAGCACTTCTAATGAAAAATATTAGAGAAATTTTTCTCTTCATTTTTGATAAGAAGATTATACTTTGATCCTTTACCACACAGACTTTCATACGAAGGAAAGAGAGAAGTGAGATGGGGAAAGAAAGAGGGAAAGGCTTGGCTTGAGAAAGAGAGACAGAGGGATAGAAAAAGGAAAAGGGGATGGGGCAGGCTTGAAGGGAGAGAAAGAAAGAGAAAAAGCAAGAAAAGAAAGGTGGAAAAAGAATAGGTAGGTTTGGCTCGAGGGAGGGACAGAAAGTTTGAAACCAAACTGATGGAAAGAACCACCCCAACACGCAGCACCTCGTTCTGCTTGTTGCTTGCCTCCTCATGCTGAAAAGTTCATATATTTAAAAATTCCAATGCATGGCTGGGGATGGCTGACGGGAGTGGGGTGAGCCAGTAGTCCTTTTACCTCCCCAACCCCCGCATGCTGCAAACCTTTGTGTTTTTAAAAGATATATATTTCCATTCCAGCCACTGCGTCGAGGGGATGGCGGGCGGGGGATGAGCCAGTAGTCCTCCTCCTAACCCTCCCCAACTTGGCCCGACGGCGGCAGCAGATCCTGATACCAGAGCGACGCTGAGGCCTGCCGTCTGGCCCGGCGTCACTTCCCTACTGCAAGGCATGCTTGCAATGCGCAGCAACTGCTCCCCATGAGAGGGAGGGAGGAGGGCACGAGGTACCAGAACCCCATTCTCTTTCGCCCTCCTCACCTTCCTCCGCTGCTTAGCCCTCCTCAGTGACCGTGCTTGTGCCTTTTATGGTGGATGCCTTGTCTTCCTCACAGGAGAGACAAGGCACGGTTGGGGGCAGGTGAGGCTTTGGTGCACCGGACCTCCCCAGCGAGAAGGACTAAGCGGCGGAGGGAGGCAAGGAGGAAGGAGGGCGCAGGGCACCAAAGCCCCGTTCTCTTTGATGGGTGGTTCTCAGGAGGAGCACTTCCACGGAGGCAGTACTCGGGCGCTTCCCCTCCCAGCAGCTGCTCTGTCTCTGACTGAGTCTGTGCTGCCGCCGAACAGCTGATCGGCAGCTTCCACGTGGTCCTGGGGCCTCCGGCAGAAAAGAGACGTGCCGGCAAACATGGGTGCGAAGGCCGTGTCGCGGGTAGGTAGCAAGGATTGAAGCAGGATAGCACTTCATTAAGTAACTGGCCTGCTTGTGCCTCGCCTCCCTGCCCCCCAGGCACCTGGTCAGAGGTGAAGGTTCACCTGCGCTGTGCTCCCTTTTCCTGCAAAGCCCGAGTTTGGAGCTGCAGCACGGAACTGCTTCCCTGGTGCTGCGCACACAATGGACTGCTGCCGTCTCCCCAGCTAGGAAAATAAGCCATCCAACAATACAATGCCCCACACCCCCACCACCTCAGAAGCACCCCCTTCCCTCTAACATCAGGTCCCCACCACTTTTTACATTTTCCTTCACCATAAACGGCACAAGCACAGGCACCGAGGAGGGCTAAGTGGCCGAGGGAGGCAAGGAGGGAGGAGGGCAGAGGGCACCAGAGCCCCGTTCTCTTTGATGGGTGGTTCTCAGGGGGAGCAGTTGTGTTATGTCCAAGCAGTTAAGCATTGCGAGAGTTTAAATGTTGCTTGTTGCATAAAGTTAAATCATGAACCAGTCATTGCAGAGCCCGCCGTTTTGTACTGGTTGGGGGGCTGGCTCTGCAGAGTATAAATATAGAGCTGGCTGCGACCAGCGTTATTGTGTTGTGTAGTTCTGAAGCAGAAAGAGCTGAAATAAAATCACTAAAGATGCTCCCGTCAGTTGCTGGTCTGACTTATTGCATCTGTGAACACAACAAGTTGCGTGGAGGCAGTGCTCGGGTGCTTCCCCTCCTGGCAGCTGCTCTTTCTCTGAGTGCAGCCACCAAACAGCTGATCGGCGGCATCCAGGAGGTCCTGGGGCCTCTGGGCAGAAAAAGAGACAAACCGGCATGGGGGCAAAGGCGGTGTCGCTGGCGGTAGCAAGGCACAATTGAAGCTCAATAGCCCCCCCCCTCATTAAGTAACTGGCCTGCTTGTCCCCCCCCCCCAACCTGAGCTCCCTTCCTGCAAAGCCTGAACTTGCAGCGCGGAACCACTTCCCTGGTGCTGTGGAAACAATAAGCATGCAAGAAACAAAAACTAGTGGCGTTTGGGCAGGAAAAGGAGCTCTATGCCGCCACATACAGTTGAAGCAGAATGCCCCTCCCCCCGCATTAATAAATATGCTCTTTAAGCGAAAGACTCTCATATCGGTCTGTTTGTCTAAGGCGGTGAGGGGCGAGGAAGCAATCCTGTATCGAAAAGGGCACCTTCTCCTCCTAACCACACCGTTCTGGAGCTTTCCCAGGAGGAAGCAGTAGCCTTGAGTCCACGCAATGGATAGGATGGTCAATCCCAGGAGCACGTGGAGATAAGGCAGACTCAGCGGAAGGGAGGCTCCTGCACCTGGGAGGCTCCCGCACCTTCATGATACTCTCCTCCTCTTCCTCTTACTTGTGCCATGAGCAAAACCGAAGGTTTTTTGGAAGTAAGCGCCTGATTGTAGTTGTTGGGGGAGGAGGGCTTGACTCCCAGTCACGGACCGGCAGCGGTCCGGGGACCGGCGGTTGAGAAACTGTGCTCTAAATAATGTGACTGAATTTAAGGTCATTAGTAACTATGTTTTATTTGGTGAAGGACCTGTAGCCATCACTTACAAAGGGGATGATCTTTGCAAAAGGCAGTGTAATTTAAGAATTTTGCAGTAAGATTTCAGCCACCTATTTCAGGTGGCTGAAATGGATCACTGCTGCTCATTGTGTCTAAAGGCAATGGTAGGACCAGGGGCTGGATTTTAAGGTCTTGAGGTACACAAAGGGAACCTTGTGCCATCTTTACCCAGAAAATTGAACAAAACTGTAGGTCACAGGTTCAGAGATTACACACACTTTTGTGAGTACCAAATTTGTTTGCGAGAGTGGGAGGAAAATGTATCTGAAAGGGGGTCTGCACTGGTGGTTGGTACAAATGCTGGGTTGTTTTGGATGGCGAAGGGTTTAGATAAATTCAGTGGCTACTGGTCTGAAAGCTATAGGCCACCTCCAACCTCAGAAGAAGGATGTCTCTGAATACCAGTTGCAGGGGAGTAACAGCAGGAGAGAGGGCATGCCCTCAACTCCTGCCTGTGGGTTTCCCAGAGGCATCTGGTGGGGCACTATGTGAGACAGGATGCTGGACTAGATGGACCTTCAGCCTGATCCAGCAGGGCTGTTCTTAAGAGATAAAGACATGCCCCTTTTCCTGCCATTGCTAATTTGTGACTAGCATTCAGAGGCATCCTGCCTCTGAGACTTTGGGTAGCCTATAGCCATCAAGATTAGCACACATTGAAAGACTGGTTAAAATCATAAAGAATTCTATGGAGTTTACCTCTGAAGAGCTGTGCTTGAACCTCTATCATTTCAAATAAACCCACTGAGCTGATCTGCAGCGTTGTTGGCCTCTGATCTCTTTGGCTACTGCAGGGATAATCCTGGGGTGTTTTTAGTTCAAGCTTATTTTAACAAACTTCATAAAATTGGCTCTTTATATCATAGCAACATTATAATCCAACACAGGTCCTGCCAAAAAAAAAGGTCTCTCTGCTCAATAGAACTCCACCAAAATGCATGAACATCTGGCAGGAAGACAAAAGGGAAAATGGGATGCTATTATGAACTGGGATAATGGAAATGAGAACACATAATTGCCTTCTATAGAATTCCATTGTCACAGGGGAAAAAGAGAACTCTAAATATAAAGAGGTGGAGATGAACACTGTAGAGGCTCACAAAGAGATATGACAGCACAGCCTTTAGCCTCAGGAACGCAATTCCGCTTATTAGAGTAAACCACTAACTACATGTGCATAAACATCATAATTAAGGGTAGAACATTAGCTGGATCAATGTAAAATGATTAGACAACTTCACAGCGAAGTGAGCTGATCTTAGGAACTAGATGCGGAAGACTACCAAACAGTAATATCATAGGTTACCTTTTGCTTGTAGCCCTTCGTAGAATGTTAGACCACAGTTTTCTGTGGGCTGTGAGAAAATATGCTTGTTCTGATTCAGGTTTGATTGCCAAATCATCCTAAAAATATATTGGGTGCACCAGGAGAGCACCCACATGAATCCCAGCCCCATACTTTCTAAGCCTATAGGTACTTGGTGCACAGTCCTTCCAACAAGCTTAGAATTTCCAAGGAATTACCACTAGGATGCCGTCCTGTACAATATGCACCATCATTGTCACCCCATCAGAGTAAGATTTTCCTATTGCAATGCATTCTGGGTATACACATATTAAGGAGTTGTAGCTCCTTCCATTCACCAATTCTGCATACTTTCCATGCAATTAGGTCGATGGAAGAGTAGAACGAACCATTTTAAAAGACAGTCCCATGAAGGAGGAGTAGCACCAGCAAGGGATAATCAACGCCAACACAGGAAGCTGCCATATACTGAGTCAGACCACTGGTCTATCTAGCTCAGTATTGTCTTCACAGACTGGCAGCAGCTTCTCCAAGGTTGCAGGCAGGAATCTCTCTCAGTCCTATCTTGGAGATGCTGCCAGGAAGAGAACTTGGAACCTAGACGCTCTCCCCAGAGCAGCTCCATCCCCTTAGGGGAATATCTTATAGTGCTCACACTTCTAGTCTCCCTTTCATATGCAACCAGGGTGGACCCTGCTTAGCTAAGGTGACAAGTCATGCTTGATACCAGAAGACCAGCTCTCCTCTCCATCTCTTGCTCTTCTGGAACCCTCCAACTCCAGGCAATGCAGAATGGAACCTCCCCTTTAAACACCACCAGAGTGCCTATCTGTATAACATTACATCTGCTTTTAAACAATAGGAAGCTTCACAGAGGAGGAATGAGGCCTAGACCTCTTAGTTTGTAAATAAGCCCTTGTAAATTATATTGTATTATGAAATGAATTAATATCCCTAATTTTTATTGTAATAGGATCATATGTGTACTTGCCTTGCAAAGAGTGCTGGCAGGGTCAGTCAGTCATCACTTTATTGTTAAAACCATAGGTTATAACGAAGAGGAACTAGTAAGTTTCTCAACTAGCAAGTTTCCCCCTCAATTTCATAGATAGCAATAGCAATAGCAATAGCAATAGCACTTACATTTATATACTGCTCTATAGCCGGAGCTCTCTAAGCGGTTTACAATGATTTTAGCATATTGCCCCCCAACATTCTGGGTACTCATTTTACCGACCTCGGAAGGATGGAAGGCCAAGTCAACCTTGATAAAAAGGCAAAGATGACAATCTGGTGGGTAACAGATGAACATTTGGTTTTGGAAGGAAGAGAGATTTTGAAAAATGGAGGGAATTTTTATCTGTAATGATTGGATGGGTTGAAAAATGGTTGGGCCAGAAAAAGTATATATTGAGGGAGTTAGAGAGGATTTGGAGAGGCTAGTCAAGACTGAGCAGTCAAAAGTGAGCAGTCAGCAAGAGGAGGTCTGGAGAAGAATCTGTCTTCAGTGGAGTCGGTCCATCTGCAGGAGAGAAGGTTTCAGCAAAGTCCCTCTGAAGACTCAAGTTGGAGAATCAGAGCTGAACTCACACAAGAGCCAGGCTAGATCGAGCCCCAGACTCGTGCTATGACTAGGACAAGAGACTGCCCAGCAAGCCAGATGCTGAGGGGAGAGAAAATAGGGGACTCTGTGTAGGTACCAGTGTAGAACAAGTGAGTGGGTGCATTTTTCCAGCCTTTTATTTTCCCTGGTGTGCTCTTTTGGTAACTATTTTGAGTTTGCGCATTTTTGAAGTTCCGGTGTCATGGAGCTACGGCTGCTTCTCTACTACTGATCATGAAGAAAATAAAGATAACCAGAGTTAGTCAGGGGACCAAGGTGAAGGGGCGTGGGCAGCAGATTAAGCTTTGGAGAGAGATATACTCCTTTCTCCACAGCAGTCTGCATCTTCTGGGCTTTGTAATAAGCTATAACGCTCTCCTGATTAGACAGCAAATTTAATCAGTTGAATAAGGTTAGGCCGAATACCATACTTTCCCTTTCTTTGTTTTTTTGCTTTTGTGTTTATTTTGAACTCTTTTAAATTATAAGATTCTCAAGGACAGTCCCCCCATCTTCTACTTCAACTTAAAAAGATGGCAGTGACTGTAAGTGGAGTCCTTTCATTTTTCCCTTTTCATTAACAGGACAGACAGATAAAAAAGAGATATTGTGGAAACAAGAGGGGGGAAGAAAAACAGAAAACTTTGAGAAGTAATAGAAATCATCTGAGAAGTGTTCTTTAGAAAGGAGAGGAGGAACTGAGGGGTCCCTCTCCCTGGATGGCTGGTGTGGAAAATTTCTGAAAATTCTGGGAACATGCCAAAATGGAGAGACGGAGACTATACGTTTCAATTGTGTGGAGTGTCTTTGTTTCTCTATTTTATTATTGGTCCTTGAATGAATTGGAAGAAAATTAACAGCTAATAGTTAAAAACTGAAAGGGAAAAGGCTAGAATTGGAGAGAAAGAAGAAGGGGGAGCTGTTTTTTTTCCTTTTTCTTCTTACCCTTTTTGCCTGAAAATCAGTTTGGAGTGGAAGTTTATAGAAAAAGCTTGGAGATATGCCAACTGAGAAGTGCGTTGGAGACCTTCCTGTCTTGGAAAAGGATCTGGTGGAGCTGGGAATCGGTTGACTGCTTCTAACCACAGGGGGGAGCTCCAGGATTATATCTAGAATATTCATATTAGGATTACATGTAATGGGACAAATAAGTTAATAGGAACATATATCCCTCTTTAAGAAAGTGATTGGACTGACTATTTGACTACTTGGATAATAAACACTAAGGATTCTAAACTATCAAGGCCCTTGCATGGATTATAAAGTTTTAATTAACTAAGCAAATGACTAAGTGTTGGGCCAATTAACTATATAATGAAATAGTTGAAGAAGAGGCAGAAGAAGACTTTAAGAAGATTTGAAAATACCTTGTGGATTGTCAGACAACTCTCCAGTTTTATTGGAAGTGTAATTTGTGCTTCCTCTCAAAAGTTGGTTTTGATTGATTAATTGGTCTGTTTTTAGCTTATATGGTTAATTATATCGGTTGAAGTCAGTGAAAAGGAATATAGCCTGTCCCCCCTCTCTCAACCATTAATTAGAGGGTGTATGGGATACAAGTAAAGAAATAATATAGCCATGGGAAATACAAAATAGCTCTTTTTCAGTTGCACAAAATATATTTTTTTTAACCCTGTTATCATTTGGCTGTTTATATTGCTTGTGATTTTATTATTGGTTTTATTAGTTAATAACGTAGGGGGAGGATATAAACATGTATTTGGTGTGAGAATGAATAAGGGAAGCAAGTAAAAGATACAGCATAGAAGATGGCAATAAAGAACAATTCTTACTCAACGGTATAAAATTAGTTTTGTGGGGCTTGTAATTGGCCTTTGTTAGTTATCAATAGCATTTTGCTATTGGCTGCAGTAATTAATATTGTTGGATGAAAAAAAATATGTATGACTTTTTTGGGAGAATGAGTAAGAAATCACAGGTTCGAAAAGGGAAGGCAGACTCGAGTGGGAAGTGGAGATGAAGTAGATGGCTCGAGCAAACTGCTAATGACAGAATTACAAAAGTTAAATAAAAATGTTCAGCAAATGGAACAAAATCTGACAGAGAAGATGGATTCACTTAAAACAGATATGAATAGCTGATATTTGGAAGTGACGAAAAGAATGGATAAATATGACCAAGAAATTAACAATCAAAACAGGATTGTTTTATTTATGAAACAAAATTATGAAATATTTATTATTTCTCTTTGTAAACTGCCCTGAGACCTTTTTGGAAGGGCGGTATAGAAATCAAATAAATAAATGTTACTCTGATCAGAATATACAATCTGATGAGACTGGAAATTTTGAGGGGGAAAGTGGAATTTTTGGATTTTAAAACTCGGAGAACGAACTTGAAATTCCGTGGAGTGGTGAAAAATATTGGTCGAGAACTTGAGAGAAGAAATGGCGAAATTATTGGCTGAATTTATTGGAGAGGATGAAGGAGAGATTCCGGGAATTGCAGAGATTTACAGAATTAATTTGGCATATGCCCGGGCCAAGCAAATACCTTGAGACATATTCATTAGGTTTACTGATATGCAAATCAAAGAAGAGCTCTTACAGGCTCAGAGACAGAGTCCGCTGAGGACTGACATACAGATTCTACTGAATGTTTCACCAGAGATTTTAGCCAAGCGTCATGGAATGAAATTTTTAATGATCATCTTGCAGGAGAAGAAGTTTAAATACAGTTGAAGACGCGAGGGCAATGGAGGAGTCTAAAGGTGGCAAAAGAAACAGCGGAGGGAGAGAAAGATGAAGAGGTCAAGTTACCGATGTAGAAGTGGCACCACTAACATATGCGGATCATAATCCGATAATTGTGAAGTTGAAAAAAAGGAATTCCTTACCAAGAAGATTGAGATTAAATAACAGTTTAATACTATAAAACGAAATTAAACAGAAGTGCTAATCTGAATTAGAAACTTTTTTCAAGCTAATATGATGGAAGATGTTTTGTTATTTTCAGTTTGAGATGTGAGTAAAGATTATGAGAGGACTCTTGATCTCATTGGCTTCAAACAGAAACAAAGCTGTGCAGATGCAGAAAGAAACATTAATAAATGAATTGCAGCAACTGGAATTGAGACATAAACAAAACCCTAAAGAGATCTTACAAAATATGAAAGAATTGCCGAAACAAGTAGATTTAATGGGTGCCAAAGAGACTTACCAAAAAATGAACTTTACTAAATAGAAATATTTTGAGAAAGGTAATAAAGCAGACAAATTACTGGCATATCAACTGAGAAAACAGCAAGAGAAGAGACTATTCAATATGGAATGGCAAGGAACTTGTTTCGACAACAGAACAATTTGTGGAGTACTACTCTTGGTTATGTAAAACTAAATCCCCAAATAAGGACAAGATTAAGCAATATTTAGATAATTCGCAAATTAAAGAGTTTACAGAGCAACAAAGAGAGATGTTAAATAAACCAATCATAGAGGAGGAAACTAGAGAGGCAATACAAAGACTAAATTTGAATAAGTTGCCAGGTCCGGATGGGTTTTCGGCCTTGTACTACAAGTCCTTTCAAGATATACTGGTTAAACCATTAACCCAGACAATGAATGAAATACAATGTTGTCACAGTATACCTGCCTACCACATGGCAAGAAGCTTATATTACACTGATCTTTAAAGAAGGACAGGACCCAACATGTCCAGAATCTTATAGGCCTATCTTACTAAAGTCTCTTTCCAACAGGCTAGAATTGCTTGAAAAGAGTGGGGGCCCTGCGGGCCCAGTTCCTCCCACAGAGCCTTTGGATCCAGGAATGCCTCCAGTGCCAGTTGATTCGGTTCCAGTGCTGCCTTCGCCTGCGGCTCCTCTGCCTACATTGCCAGTAGATCAGCCTCCTTTGGACCTAACCGCCCCGATGGCGCCGGTTGAGCCTGCAGCACCAACACCTCCCGGCGGCACCGGCCACTGGCCTTCCGTTCCCTGGCCGATGCCTGCCACGGGCGGCTGGGGAACAGCCCCGTTTTGGTCCCCTTACACACAACCATGAGGGTTGGGTCTTCCAATGGGCTTTCCAGGGGTCACAGCAGGTCTTCAAGGAGCAGCTGAGCAGGTCTGGCTGGGCAATAGGCCTGCTCCTGCTCCCTTAGCAGGGCCAGCGGGTGCGATGCCACCGGCGCCCACTAGTTTGGGTGGTCAGGTGGGTTTTTACCCTATGGGAATCTTACCCTCTCTACAACATGCTCCCTATGGTGGCATGGGGCTGCCTTTGGGCGACCATTTACTCCTGGCTACCCGGGAAAAGATTTTAAAAGGCGAATATGTTGACATATTCAGTCTCCTATTTCAGGAGCCAGAAGTCAAGCATAAGGAGGGCGAATCGTGTAAGGAACACGAGGCAACTAAGCGCAAACCAGTTAAGAAGACATGGAATAATTGGTTGTCAGGCTTCACTATTTATATGGGAGTAATAGTGCAGGTGCAGCCGGCTAGGGGTCCAGCACTCTTAAAGTATATGGACATCATTCACAGGGCGGTTTCTGACTTTGTGGGCTCCTCCTGGATCTGCTACGACGAAAGTTTCTGCATGCGGGCTGCCTTGGATCCCACCTTACCGTGGGATACTCCCCTGCAGGAGCTTTGGCTGGTGATTATGTCACCGGCTCGCCCCGTGGAAGGGGATCGGTCAGATAGTGGACATTTACTCTCCAGGCCGCATGGGATCTCACCAGTCTCAGCGGCAGGCCAGCAGTGGGTTCAACCCCACATGGTCTGCTGGGAATATAACAACGGTGGTCGGTGTTCGAGGGCGTCGTGCCGATTCAAGCACACATGCGGGCATTGCGGTGCCAAGCACCCGAGCTCCGCATGGCCCACAGCCAAGGTCGGGAGTCCCGGCTCAAAGTTTAGGCCTGGTAGCAACAAGAAAGGAGGTCCCCCTCCACCCCCTGTGGGTAAAGGGTCCCAGCCCCATCAGGCTTGATGTGCTTGGGCACCTACTGAGGCCCTACCCCGATAGAATTGGGTGTTCCTTTGGCCAAAGAAAGACAGAAGGGCCAGTCATGAGTCTTTCCTTCTTAGGGATTGAGTTGGACATGGTGGTGGGTTGCTCAAGGCTGCCACAAGCAAAGCTGGGGGTCCTCTTGGACCTCGTTAGGGCTTTGGGGCATGCCCGTAAGGCTACATTAAGGGAGCCTCAGGTAGTAGCAGGGCACCTTAACTTTGCATGCAGAGTGGTGGCCTTGGGGCGGGCCTTTTTGCGGCGTCTCTGCGATCTGATGGCCGGGCTACGGGCCCCTCATCACAGGGTTAGGATTACAGAGGGAGTTAGGGCCGATATGGCGGTATGGGAGTCCTTTTTGTTGGACTTCAATGGGGTTTCTTTTTGGAGGAGCAAGCAGCTCCTTGAGGCCAACTTGCAGGTCCACTCAGATGTTGCTGGGGGGATGGGCTTCGGGGTCTATTTTAGGGGCCGCTGGTGCGCTGCCCATTGGCCGGTAGAATGGGCACAGCGGAGGGTGACCAGGGACTTGACATTCCTGGAATTGACTGGAATTGTTCCCTATAGTAGTAGCAGTGCATCTCTGGGCTCACGAGTTTTCTAACTCATCAGTCCGGTTTTGGTGCAATAACCAGGCTGTGGCTCAAGTCATTAATATCCAGACGTCCCACTCCTGAAGGATTATGGGGCTCGTTAGGGTCTTCATGCTGCAGTGCCTGCGGGCCAATATTTTGTTTCAGTCTCGCCACGTGCCGGGGATTCGGAACGATATTGCTGATGCCCTGTCTCGTTTTCAGTTGAACAGGTTCAGGGAGTTAGCACCCAAATCAGCACTGCACCCAGAGCCTATGCCTGCCTTTCTGTGGCATCTTGGCAGGTAGAAGCCCAGCTTGCCATAGCGGCTTCACTGGCTCCCAGGACCAGGGCGAGTTATACGTCCAAGATTGAGGCTTTTCCCCTTTTTTTGGAGGGCGGAAGGCCTGGCGGAGGTTTGGCTGGTACCGGTTAGTCACTTGCAGCAGTTCCTGGTGCTCCTCCATAGGGCGGGGCGTGCTGCGAGTACCTCAGGTGGTTATTTGTCCTCTTTGGCATTTGAGGCCCAAGCTAGGGGGGTCGAAGATTACTCTGGTGACCCCTGGGTTAGGCGTATGTTGGAGGGTTGGTCTAGAGAGAGTCCGGCTGGTGTTGACACTAGACGCCCATTTACCTTGGATTTGATAGCTGTCCTGCTTGGGCAGTTGCCAGGCTGTTGCAGGGCCCCCTGGGAAGTACCGCTTTTTCAGGCAGCAGTACTGGTTGCCTTTTTTGGCACCTTCCAGCCTGGTGAGTTATTGCCAAAAACCAAGGGTTCCCCCAGGGACAGTTGCCTGCGGTTTTCAGACTTGTCCTTTTTGGACGGAGAGGCATGTTTGCTTCTACGCCGTTCTAAAACTGACCAAAAGAGTAAGGGTCAGGTTGTCTGCCTGGCGGCTGCTAGCAATTCTTCACTTTGTCCGGTGACTGCCTTACGGCAGTACCTGGATTTAGGACCCTTCCCTGGGGGCTGTTTGTTTGTGCATGAGGATCGGGGGCCCCTTACCCAATATCAATTTCTGGCCGTTATTCGGAAGGCCTTGATTGCAGCCAAGGTCCCAGTGGAGGGACTTACCTTGCATTCATTTCAGATCGGGGCTGCCACCACTGCTACTCGCATGGGATTGCGGGAGGACATTGTCCAGAGGATAGGGCGATGGAAATCCACAGTAGTCAGGCGGTACGTGCGCTGAATGGGGGTGTGTATTGGTACTGATACACTGTTTTTCTTGGCAGGTGCTGGGGGAGTAGCGGCTCCCGTTCGGGTCCTGGTATGTGGCCATTCTTTGGTCTTTTGGGCCTTCAAGCGGACCAGCACCTCCCACTGGGGCACCCAGTTGGGATTTGGAAGGAGGGCCTCGGTTTACTGGTTGGGCATGCGGGGTATGCTCTGGAGCCAGCTGCTCCCTGCTATCCGAGACCATTTAGCTAGGTTTCCCGAGCCTGATATTATTGTTCTCCATTTGGGTGAAAACAATCTAGGCAGGGGGACTGGCCTCTCTATTGTTCAGCAAGCCTCTTCCGATCTAGCGATCTTGCAGGGTTGGATACCTGGGGTTCGCATACTGTGGGTTAACTGGCTGCAACACAGGGTATGGCAGGGGGTTCAGAACGTGCTGGGCATCGAGAAAGCTCGGCGTAAAGCTTCTGCTGCCATAGGGAAACTGGTGAGGGCAGCTGGGGGCGCGGTTCTGCTATAGCCCGGTCTGTCCGCCTGTTCTCCTGAATTGTTTCGCCCTGATGGAGTTCACCTTTTCGGGGTGGGATGTGACCTTTACCTGGGCAACATTCGGAAGGGGCTTGTTGACTTTGTGGAGAGGTTTGGGGCAGGGAGGTCAAGCTAGGCTAACTTCCCTGGGTGGCAGTAACAGTGCGGGCGGGGTGTTAATTTGAGGGATAAAACATCAGTGAGCACCCTTGGATATTTAAGAGGTGGATTGGTCAATATTTGTGGTCTGTGTGGCATGGGGAGAACCGATTGCCATGAAACCGACTTCAGGACTTCACCAACCTTTGGGCTGAGCAGTCCAGGGGGGTGGGTGGGTGGGTGGGTGGGTGGAGACCTTGAAGTGTCCAGATCCCCTCTTACGAAAGGGGGGGTTGGCTTTGAAGGAATCGGGCCGGGTATACCTGCCAGTTTCCTGAGCCAGGGTGTGTCGCCCAGTAGGGCGCTGGGTAGGACCTCAGAGTCCTAACCCGGTCCTAGTAGGCCCGCATTGTTCTCGAAGGGTGATTAATCACCTGGTTTTCCAGTCCGCCATCTCTTGTTGATTCATTTAATAAAGTTGTGGCCCTTTCACCCATATTAAGTCTACGTGTCTTCTTGGGCTGGAGTCTGGGGACAAGCTCTACAACAAGTCACAAAGAGGCTTACTCCAGCTAGAGACATATTCATGGGCCTAGCAAAACTCAGCCCCTCGGTGGTTTTGAATCAGGCCATAAGGCCCATGTTTGCGGAGTTGCCCTTTGTGCAGCAGCGGGCAGGGGACAACATCAATGTAATCGAGGAACAATACAGAAAATTGCCTTATGGCGGAAGGGGGGCTGGCGGCGACGGATCGTGATGCTCGCCAGAAGGAGTGGCTGCAGCAGGACAAGGTGAGAGAAGGGCGGCTCCTACAAGCTTTTGTTGTTTTGGTTCCAGGCCAGCCACCATGGAGGAACTCCCTTTCTCTCCCTGTCCCCCCGTTGAGTCCAATCCAGCGTCTCAGAGTCAGTGTGGAAGCACAAGAAAAATGAGAGAAAGGAGTACGGTCACCACCGTGGGCTAGTTGCAGTCCTGGAAGGGGGGCTGGTGGCGATGTATCGCGGCGCTCACCAGAAGCAGTGGCTGGCTACAGCTGGACAAGGTAAGAGAAGGGCCATCCCTTGCCTGCCAAACTCGGCAAACCACCCCCAAAATAAGCCTCAAAGCAGCCAAGAGCAAAAAAAAAAAAGGGGGGGGAGGCCAAAACGCCCCCGTTCTGACATTTTTTGGTGTTTGGCTTATTTTTGGATTTTCAATCTGGCAACCCCCAATTTGGGGGGGGTGGGGGGTCCTTGTTTTCTGGAGCAGGTGCTTTTCTTTGTTAGCCCTTTTCTTGCTGTCAGTTGTTCTTATGGGATCACATTGCTCCCTTTTTGGACCACCTGCCAGAAGAACAGCAAGGCCCTGCTAAGGTCTTCCTGCATGAAGCTACACAGGTCTCCAAACAAGAACGTCATGCGATTCGTCATTCCACAGAAGGAGCTGTTAAAGTAATGGCAACCTCTGTCGCCCTCTGTCGACACACCCAGCTAAGCTCTTCAGGCCTCACTCCCGATGCCAGATCCAGGGTAGAAGATCTGCCCTTTGATGGCTCCTCACTATTTGGTGAAAAAACAGACGACATACTTCAAAAGGTGCAAAAACTCTGCAACACGGCATGCTCTATGGGGTTTCAACAGACCTCATCCCGCCTGACCACATTCAACTGGAACGTGGTCCCTGCCCTGTACCGCTGGTGCTGGGAGCTCGTGTCAGCCGGGCTGTGTGAAGCCCCGGCTTCACGACTGACCTCTGGACTGGTGTCAGTGGGATGCATGCTGCTTTCCTGGCCCTCACTGCCCACTGGTGGGGCCTGGAGAGAGAGGGGACGTCCGTAGGTGCTGCCTCTGGGTCCAGCGCGTCTCCCGCTGCACTATGGCACAGGTGGGCCGTTCTGTGTGTGGAGACGATGGTCCACCAGATAGAGGAGTGGGCCGCCAGATAGAGGGGTGGATTGGCAGGTGTCCACACCTCTCCTGCAGCTTCAATGGGGCCAACGTTACCGCCACTGTTGAGACAGTCCTGGGCTGTGTTGTCACGCCCTTGATCTCAGACAGTAGGGGTGTGTCCGAACCGGTCTGGAGGCCATTCTAAAGGCCTCCGAACTGCCGGACTGGTTTGGACCTGGCTGGTTCGGGTCCGGGTGGGGGGGTCTTCCTTTAAGGGCGGGAGGCCTTGCTTACCCCTCCCGCCTCTTTGCCCCCGCCAGAGGCCGTATTGTACCTCGTAAACGGGGCGCTGGAAACCAGCCGCCCCCGCTGCCCCCCCCCCGCGAGTAGATTAGGCGGGATTAGGCCGGGTAGACCGGGCCTCCGGCGGAAGTTCCTTTAGACGTCGTATCGCGCACATGCGTGCCCCAGGCCCCAGTTGGGCCACAGACTTTGCCGAGAGAGGAGCTCTGTTCGCGAGCTCCTCTTTTTTTGGAAACAATGCGGTGAGAACTTGGGGGGGGCGGGAGGGAGGGACGGCGGCAGTACTTTACTAATTTTTGGCCCTAATCCACTCGCTGGGGGGGGGTGCGGCTGGTTTCCAGCGCCCCATTTACGAGGTACAATACGGCCTCTGGCGGGGGCAAAGAGGCGGGAGGGGTAAGCAAGCCCTCCCGCCCTAAAAGAAAGGCCCCCCTTCGGTGCTGGTCCGGACTGCTCCGGACCATGCACATCCCTATCAGACAGCGAGGAGGAAGGGGAAGCTGTCAGCATTCCAGCCGATGCTGGGGTGTCTGAGGGGGAGAGCCCGGCTATCAGTTTCCAAGGAACGGCTGAGGCAGATGATTTAGAGCAGGCACAGCAACCCTAGACAGCAGAAACCGTGACGGACCAATCAGAAGAGGAGCTATGCAAGCAACCTCCACTGATTTCACAACAGAGGAGAATTACAAGACGAAGAACACAGCTAGAGACTATTAGGAGGAGTAAATGCCTCTTGCAGAGAGCTGATAAGCCTTGAATTCCTGCCAGCTGGGAGCTTTCGGCTTGTGCTATAAATTGCGTCACCAGCTTTCTATTCACTGCTGGAAAGCAACGTTTGTCAATTTCCGTGTCGATAGCTTGCAGCCAAGCCCGATAAGAAGAACTGTGTCCGAGCCGTATCTTGTTTCTGCAACTCAGTTGGAGACCGTGAACTTCCCTGCCAGGTGGCCAGATACTGACATGAGTGAACATACGGTGTATGGCACACACGCTCCATCTGGCTGTCAGGGATGCCCTTGGCCTTAGGGAGCTGAAGGCGTCCAAGCCAGACCCCCCACACGTGCTGCTGCTGCCACAGCCACACTTGTTGAGAAGGTTTGCAAGTTGGCTGGCCACTTCTACCGCAGTGAGAAGTCCAGGCGCCTGCTTCACGAGAAGTAGGCTGACCTCGGGCTTCCGTGCCATCTCATCCCAACGGATGTAGAGATGCGGTGGAACTCCACCTTCCTCCTTTTCCAGTGCCTGCTGGAGCAGGAGAGAGCCTCTCAAATGCAGAGTGGAAGCAGATGTCCGAGGCGGTGTTGGAACTTGAGCCCAGCTTGCCACGAAGGGTTTGTGTGGCGACACCACTCCCTTAAGCCAGGTGCTGCCCACAGCTCTCGGTCTGGAGAAGCTGAAGGGTGAACTCCAGACTTCTCCAACCACGCCAGAGGGTCATGATCTGGCTGGAAGTTTGAAGTCTGGGGTGGCCAAGCAGCTTGTTGGTGAGTTGGGTAGTAGGGAGGAGTATGTCCTTACTTGTCTTTGTGACCCAGCCATCGAGGGCAATGTCGTGAGTGCCGGTGACTTGCCCAGGTGGAGGGACCTCCTGGTCCAGAAAGTTAGGGAGGAGAAGGTTGCTAGGATCAGGAGGGTGGCAGTGGTGCGGGTACGCCTCCCCTCCGAGCGACCTGCATCCAGCGGCAGTGCGGTGGCGTCAGCTACCCCTTCCCCTTCCCAGTCCAGCAGCGCCAACGCAGCAGGCACTTGCTCTCGCCACGAAATCCACCCAGTGGTTTCAGTGGGTGTGCCTTGCCGCCTTGCCTGGTGTGCAGGAGGCTCGATCTGCCAGGCCCTCCAGTGCTGAGCAATGCGTTGCACAGTACTTGAAGAAGCCGGTGGAGGAAGACAACTTGATGGACCGTGCACAGGTCTGGGTGACCCGCCGCCAAGTCTGGCCGGACCTGGCAGTGGTTGCTGTGTGCCTCCTCTCCTGCCCCCCAACCAGTGTCCAAAGTGAGCAGGTGTTTTCATGTGCCGGGACGTGGTGACACCCTCTCGGTCCCGGTTGGACGCTGGTTTGGTGGAGCACTTGGTCTTCCTTAAGGTCCACCTCCCTTTGCTGGGCTACCCCGAGCAGCAGGTTGAGCTGGGTGAGTGATTACTGTGGTTGCTCCATGGTTGGTCACCTGCCTGGCTCATCCTCTGCTCATCCCTCCCCTCCCCCCTTCCACCTCTGAACTAATGTGACAGATGCTGAGCCGTGTCAGCCAAGTCTGACTTGGGTGCCCACTACTAGTGCTGCAACTGGCCAAACGTTTATACACACACACACTGCCCACGCAAGAAAATCCAGTGCTGACCAAAAGCCCTTATTTCCACCTGTCAGAATTTGGGGGCCTGGCGTGGGCACGGCACACACATCTAAAAGTAACACAGCCCCATAATAATACCACCAGACTAGCACCGGCGGCAGTGGGTACACGTTCTGTAAATATGTAAATAATCATTTTTTAAAATGTTATGTTAATCAACCCTACAAACATACTGAGAATCATACTTGAAAACGAATGATGACTCAAAAAAGTATTGATTTTTAAAAATATGTTACCAAAGAAATCATGTATGGAGTTGATTTTCATTTAAAATGTTTAATATCTTTTTAATGCTTGCTGAATGAATTCTCATGTTGTTGATTATGGTTACTGTTGATGTTGACTGATGGAAAAAACCCAAATCATAATAATAGAACTTTACTGGTCAACACAACGTATTGATTGACTGTCTGGGTTCTTTGGGGGGAGGGGGGGAATTGGGTCTGTGTCTGTGCTGCTTTTACTTGTCTTGAGAGAAAGGTGTGTGCGTGTGTGTGTGAGTGAGTGGAGGCTGTTTCTGTTGTGTCTGTGGATGGATGTTAGTACTGTCTATATGTATGTATGGATGCTTGCTGTAGTATGGTGTCTGTCTGCATTTTTCCCCTCCCCCCCCAACTCTCCCTTCCTCCCCTCATCCCTGCCTCCATCACCCTTCCATCCTCCCTTCCACACCCACCTGCCCCTGGTCTGGCAAGCTGATGAGAACTGGTCTCCCACCAAAGCACACACATCACGTGTGTGCATATACGTGGCATACAACCTACTCGGAGCCAGACCTCCTCCCACTTCAATCCCCTCTGGAACATCCCCCTCCCCTCCCCCTCTCCTAGCTAGCTAGCAGCACACACATGCACACACACAACACCTGGCCAAACAAACACAAACACGCATGCACTCACACTGGTGCCACCGTCTGCCTTGGGCCTCTGTGTCCTAGAGCAAAGATGTGGTGGACCAGAGCCATTTCTTTCCCCAAGCAAGGCAAAAGGCATGCACTGCACACACGAAGAGATGAAGACATTGGACAAGAGAACTACTGAACCAGCAGGTGAGTGTTGCAATGCTCAATGCTCTGCTCTTTCATCACACTCAGCTCTCAGCTGCACTATGTAGACACTAGTAGTTCTTCCTGTAGTTAACTTTAACTTTCTATCTGTGTTAGAATTGCCTACCTGTAATTATGCCGTCCCGTTTTTCTTGCAGTTGCGTGTCGTCACATGGGTTGGCTACTAATGCCGTGCGCCGTCTAGTTAGGTCTTGTTGGGTTGTGTGGGCAGCAGCTGCTGGCTGTGTGCTATGCTGTGGTGTGAGGTTGGTGTAGCACTAGTAGTAGTAGTAGCTTTAGTCTGTGCTTGGCTTGGTTTGGATTGGTCCCCTGGCCTGCCTGGACCCCTTCTTGGCTCTTTCAGCTGTAGTGTGTGCAACTGTGCATCCATGATGAAGGAGGAGAGCCGCAGAGCAGGTCAGCTTCTGTCTGTGGTGGCCTCAGTGAGCAGGCACTGGGGCGGTGGTTTTTTGGGGCATCCATCCTCCAGGAGCAGCAGAGCAGGTCTGCTTCTTCTCTGTGTGTGCTGTGCTGGCAGGCAGTGGCTTTTTAGATCATTGTCATTGTCAACACTAGTTGTTGGTTTGTGTCATCTTAGTTGCTTGGGTAGGTAAGGTGGACTGACCTGGGTGGGGTTAGGGCACCCAGATGGGGCAAAAAAGCTGGGGTGGCAATTGATGGGTGCTCCTAGTATTTTGGGGGAATTTTTGAAGAAAAAGAAAAAATTACCATAGGATATAATGAAGATTTGGGGCAGCCCCAAACCCTGCCTCTGTGGGGTGGCAGCACCCCAAAGTGGGTCTGGGGCCATGGCAGGGTGGGACAAGGACAATGGAGTCCACCCGGCCTTTTATTGAGCCCGCACTGTCAAGGGGTGTGTGTTTTAACCCTTCCAGTTCATTATGCCACTTGTTTTGTTCAAATAAAGTTGTGGTCCAGTTACCCAACAACTGTCTCTGTGTCTTCTTGGGGCTGGGGACAATAACCTCACTAACATCTGCTTGTTATGGCTGTTCCTTACAGAGCCAACTGAGGGGATCTGTGGATGTTTCTCTTCCCCCCATGATGAAGAAGCATCACACTGGATCCGTCTCTTAGAGCCTCCTGCTGGGTGTCCCAGCAAGAGGCTTCATCAGTCTATGTTCAGCAGCATCACCACCTCTCTCCTACGTATGCCTTCAAACAGAAAGCTTAATCCCTCTTCCCTTACTAGGGATGTGCAGACCAGTTCGAGTTTGAACCAGCTCAGTTCAAAGATTCAAACTCGGACCAGACAAGGCTCTGGTTTTGCCCTTCTGGTCCAATTTCAAACTGAATCCGAACCGGTTCAAATGTGATATGGACTCCTAGGGGTCTGTTTCTGCTGTGTGCTATTGATCCTTTGATTGGCCAGAATGAGTCTTGCACTCTGGTAGGCTGTTGACTGTGCTACTGTTTGAGAGCTGGCACCCTGTTGGCCAGGGGTGGGGGGTGGGAGGGAGTGCAAAGGTTGGGGCTCCCAAAGGAAGGAGTTTCAAACTTATTGAAGCCAAGCCTCCGGCCTGGAAAATTCTCTTTGGCTGCAGTTGTTGGATCATCTGGAGCGTGTGCTCGTGAGCTTGAGCTACTGGTGTGTAGTCTCTCTTCCTGTCTTTTCTCTCTTCCTACTTTCCCTCCATTCCCTTCTCCCACAACTGCAGCCAACACCTGCCATCCTTTTAAAATTATTTTCAAAGTATTTTGATTTTATTTGTCGCTACTTGGGGGTGGGTGAGTCACAAGTAGTGGCTCATTCTGCCCCTCACCCTTGACCACCCTGGCTGCCTGTGCCGCCCTGTCTGTGTGCCAGCCCAGTGGTTGGTCGCTAGTTTCCATCTCTGACCAGCAGTGTGCATCAGGAGGACTGGAAGAAGAGGGGTGAGTGTGTGCATGTGGGGCTTTACTTACCCCTCCCGTGCTTTCCACCTTTGGTGCTGTAATTATTGTAAAAAACCCGGCAGCAGGATCCCTCGCCGCCCACTTCAATCAAAGACAATGGCTCCTCCGTGTTAAAAAAAATTGGGCGGCAGGAAACTTCCCTGCCGCCCCCTTGAAGATCCTGCTGCTGCCGCCCCCTTGAAGCCCCCTGCCACCCCCTTAAATCTCACCCCGGACCCGACCGCTCGCTCTCTAGAAACGGGTGGGCGGCAGGGGGATGTCCTCCCGCCCCCTTCCCTGCCGTCTGCAAAAGTCTTTAGGAAGGCTATATTGTGAGTGCCGGTGATTTGTCTGGGTGGAGGGACCTTCTGGTCCAGAAAGTTAGGGAGGAGAAGGTCATTAGGACCAGGAGAGTGGGGGTGGTGGTGCAACTCCCCCTGAGCGACCCACATCCAGCAGCAATGTGGTGGTGTCAGCTACCCTTTTCCCATCCTCTTCCTAGTCCAGCAGTGTGGCATCCCAGGCAGTGGCCCCAACACAGCAGGCCCTCCAGTGCTGAGCAATGCGTTGCCCAGTACTTGGAGAAGCCGGTGGAGGAAGACACCTTGATGGACCGCACAGTTCTGGGTGACCCGCCGCCAAGTCTGGCCGGACCTGGTGGTGGTTGCTGTGTGCCTCCTTCTCCTGCCTGCCAACCAGTGTCCAGAGTGAGCGGGTGTTTTCAAGTGCCAAGAACGTTTTAACACCCACTCGGTCCCAGCTGGACACTGGTCTGGTAGAGCACTTGGTCTTCCTGAAGGTCAACCTCCCCTTGCTGGGCTACCCCGAGATGGAGGTTGAACTGGGTGAGCGATTACTGTGGTTGCCCCATGCTTGGTCACCTGCCTGGCTCATCCTCTGCTCATCTCTCCCCTCCCCACTTCCATCTCTAGCTGAGCTGATGTGACAGATGACTGAGCCGTGCCAGCCAAGTTGCAGCATGCCCACTACTAGTGCTGCGACTGGCCAAACGATGATACACTCCGCCTGCGCCCACTTAAGAAACCCGATGCTGACCACAAGCCCCTATCTCTTCCCACCTGTCAGCATTCGGGGGCCTGGCATGGGCACGGCACACACAACTAAAAGTAACACAGCCCCATAATAATATCAGCCACACTAGCACCAGCGGCGGGTACAAGTTCTGTAAATATGTAAATAATCATTTTTTAAAATGTTAATCAACCCTCTAAACATATCAAAAATCATACCTGAAAATGATAACTCACAGAAGTATTGATTTTGAAAAATATGTAAACCAAGAAATCATGTGGAGTTGATTGCATTAAATGTTTAATAACTTTTTAAAGCTGAATGAATTTTCATGGTGATTATAGTTTTACTGTTGATGTTGACTGATGAAAAAAAAAAAAACCAATTACAAGAGTAGAACTTGTCAACACAACCTATTGATTGACTGTCTTAAATGGGTTCCTTGGGGGGGAGGGGAGGAAATTGGGTCTGTGTGCCACGGGGGCTCTCTCCAGGGGAGGAACAATCCTGTCCTTGCAAGAGCCCATGCCTCTGGCTCTCCCCGCCCGCCTGCTGCTTGAGCTCTTATGTTCATTGCAGGCTGCAGTGAACAGGACTCACTTGGAGGGAGACAATTCTTGGCAGAAGAGCCCAAGGATGGAGAAAAGTGGAAGTAGATGAGTAGGATGCAGGGAAGGGAAGAGAAGAGAAGCCAGCCAGGCAAGCAAGGACCAGAGGCGATGGGGAAAGGCAGTCGGGGAGAGCAGCAGCTGCAGTGAGCAGCTCTTAAAGATAGCTGCGTGGGGGGCTTGGAGAGGGTGCACGTGCCTTTTTAGAGAATGGTGCTCCTGAGTCCTGCTCTGCTGCTGGCGGAGCAGAGCATACAGCACGGCTGCAGCAGTGCAATTGCAGCCCCACTGAGGCCCCTGCCTGCCCCCCCCACTACTGTGGTGGTGGCTGCCTAGCAGATGGCCGCCGCCAGCACTACTTGGAGGCCCCCCCCCGGGCGGAGGAGGACTAGGCCAGATCCCCATGCCCGGTCCTAAGAGCGCCTCTGACTATGAGCCAAACCAGTAAACCATTTCCTTATGCGGTGTCGCTTGACCCTAAAACCCTGCTGCTTTGCTCTGCAGTTTACATGCTAGCACTGGCTCTTTATTCCAACAGCCCTGTCTAGGGTCCTGGGGTGTGACACTGAAGGCACCCTCTTGGTTAAGGGGGTGGGTATGTAAGCCCAAAGCAGGATCAAAGGCCTGCAACAAAGCCCTGGCCCATGGAAGGCTGAATTCCCCCAATCCAGAACCCTAACAGGATCCAAGGTAGCCATGGCCTGTCCCTGGAGATAGCAGCACACCTGGGTGGAGAAGTGAGGTGGGATAGACCCAGATACATTTGTAGGATGCAAGCTTGGGCTTACCTGCTGCCTGCTGCCATAGTAGAGTGCATCCAGCAGGAGTTTGGGATATGCTGGCTGTTTCAAGGAAAAAATGACTGCAGCACTCAATGGCATTCAGCGCTTGCCAAAGGGGGAGAACAGGCACGGCCAAGGATAGACGGGGAACAGATGTCCCCAAAAATGAGATGTGAAAACCCCTCCGCATCCTCCAAGGTGCCACTACAAGCTAGCTCTAGGCCAATAAACATATGACTGCGCTCTGTGTCTAGGTCATTAGCTTTTAATGGCCAATTCCTACCCTTCTGAAGCAGAGCCTACCACCCAAGGCAGCAAAGCAGTGAACACCAACCTTCACGCTCTACAACTACTTCCACACAAGGGTGCCTGTAAGTCCCCTAACTGGAATTCCAAAACAAAAAACAAGCCTTGCATCATCAGGGCTGGGGATCAGTCAAATGACTGCTCTATTCCTTTGAAATTTTCCTGGAAGCTATTGGGGCCCTTACTCTTGGCTTGAGTTGAGGAGGTGTTTGGTTATCCCCAATCAGCTGTTCAAGAAGCTCTGGAGTAGACTTGCCATCTATTTGATCTTTGAGTACACTTAAACTGTTTCACGCATTGGACACAGGGTTTGCAGGAGAGAGGGGTATTTATTGGAGATTTGCCTGCAAGTCTTTGAGGTTTTCTGGGGATGGGGGAGTCCCCCGCATATTTCTGTGGGGACAGGGAAGGATAATTTGGAGGGTAAGAGGAACTAGGACTCTGTGCATTCCTAGGTGAGGAGAAAAACAAAGCATGACTGTCCATGTATTGGTTCCTTTGCAGTTTTTACTGCACAGTGATGGCTCTTTGTCCCCTGTCATGTCCATCCATGCCTGAGCAAGCTTTCCAGGGACAAACCCCCACTATTGCCAAGACAAGCTTCAGGGGTTTAAAACCACCTATGGCAAGCTGAGTTAATTCCAAACAGCCCTTTTCTTGTGATGTCTTTACACGGAGTCATAGGGCACTTACCAGCATAGGCCCTTCTCAGTAATGGCCCCTCATCCCATCTTTAAATAACCCCTGGCAGCCTCGACAGATCTCTCGAAATCTCAGCCCGAAATGGGATTTTCTTCTGAAATCTCACGAGAGCCTCCACAGACTACACAAACTCTCAGCCCCATAGCCACACTCAGAGACTCTTCTATACCGGATTAATTTATTAACAGAAGTAGCAAATGCTACGGACCCCCCACTAGGGGTGTGCATGGAACCGCGGAGCTGCGGTCCGGCACTGGGGTGGAGGGTTCCAAAAGAGTACCGGGGGGGGGGGGGGGCTTTACATACCCCCTCAAGAATGGCGCCGTATTTCATTGAGTAAGCGGGCGGCATACCTCCATGCCGCCCACTTCATTCCCCCTCCTCTCGGCGCAGCTAATCCTCCTCCTTTTGAATATTCAATCGGGCGGCAGGGTATCTCCCAGTCCCTGCTGCCCGGCTCTTCAATTCCCCCGGCTTGGCTGGCGGCCACCCCCCGCAGCCCCAAGACCCCTGCCACCCCTTCCCTTCCCAAACTCAAGCGGTCGGCAGGAGAACTCCCCTGCCGACCGTTAAAGTAACGTTAACTTTAGCAAGCGGGCGGCGGGAAAACTCCCTGCCGCCCGCTCGCTTTGCCGGCTTGGCTTGAAATGGCTTCTAGGAAGCTTTTTGTGCGCGCGCGTGGGGGACAACAGAGAGTTCTCCTGCCGTCCTCTTGTAATGGGGGGCTATTTGACAAGAAGGGGGCGGCGGGGAGGGGGGAACCCCTTGGGGGTGGTGGGGAGGGGGGAACCCCTTGGGGGCGGCGGGGAGGGGGGAACCCCTTGATAGCTGCAGGGGGCGGCGGCCAGCCGAGGGGGGCTTGCTTAGCTTTTAGAGGGCGGCAGGGACTGGGAGCGATCCTGCCGCCCGATTATGTCTACAAAGGAGCCTGCTCAGCGGAGATTGAAGCGGGCGGCACCCTGCCGCCTGATTACTACATAAAATACGTGACTTTGCTGGAAGGGGTGAGTAAAGCCCCCCCTTTTTTAATTGGAACTCCCCACCCCAGTGCTGGACTGGTTCCGTGCACACCCCTAGTCCGGACTGGTCTGGAGGCCTTTAGAATGGCCTCCAAACCGGTCTGTGCACATCCCTACCCCGCACTTTGGAGGGCCCCACACAGCTTAGGCGCCTGCCTCTCTCCCTTGCAGAGCAGCCTGGAATCTCTGCAGCCAGGCACTGTGAGCTGCTGCTGCTGGCTCCGCAAGCTAATAATTAGCAGAGGGGGGCAGGGACGCCACTTCCCCAGGCATTGAAACAGCTACTTTGCAGAAGCAATCAATGAGCTTATGCAGGCTGAAGTGCTCCTTTCCCTTTCAGATTTCCCATTCCCTAGTTCTCCCTGCTCTCTGCCTGTCTTGTGTGGACACTGCTGCTCTGCTGAGCACACAGTCTTATTTCAAAGAGTAGGCATCATTTTTCAAACATTCATTCATATTTTTAAAAGTAAGCAAAAATGGAGGGGGATGTATATGGGGATGTTTTGTGACAGGGGGAGGTATCTGACATTTATGTTTTAATATTTATGTGTGTGTGTGTGTGTGTGTGTGTGTGTGTTTTAATTTGGGGTCCCTTCTTAATATATGCTACAGGCCCCGCACTAGTTTAATCCGGCCCTGGGACTCTTCCCTGCTGGGGTCGTTGTAACCTACGATCGCCCCCATTAAGCCCATCATTGGTCAACAGTCAGGGCAGCAGGCAGGCTCTCCTTGTATTTGGGATAAGTTCCCCTGCTTTTTCTCACCCTGTAATCACCATTCCCCAACACTCTGCTTCAGGTTATGATACATTTGTATTCCAGACCTGCCAAATTAAATCCCATTTATTATACAATTCAAAAACTAGACTGGAGATGCTCTGCAAATACTCTTTGCATCCCGTTTGGACTAACCAACTATTCAGCCCTTTTAGGAAAACAGATCTTATTCAGAAAGCAACTACACGTGCCTCATAATATATACCCTCCACACAAAAACTGCCATAAACCTGTCTCCCTCAAGTATGGTTTTAAAAGTCAAAAGCTTCTTCTCAATGGCGTGAAAGGCTTTGCTCACCATTGAAAGGGAGGTAGTAGAACAGCCCTGGAAATGGTCAAATGGTTCACCCTTCAGCAATTTGTTTCCCCTTGCAGACAATGGCTTCTGTGCCTACCTGAATGATAAAGCAATCCGCTCAATATATTGCACCACCAACCAACACTTGGTATGCAGAAACCCTGTACATGCTCTTTGAGAGCACTTCTAGAAGACCTATTTGCTGTTCCCTTTTCTGCTATGTAAAAAAGGAGAGGAAAATGTTCTTTTTTTACATTCATGAATATAGCAGTTTTTACAACTAGGCTTTTATAAACTGCCAAGACTTCAAAAGACTTCGTAGCATGGGTGAAAATGCCCCATAAAGTCTTTATCATGCCCAATACTTTTTGGAGATCTCTTTATCAAGGGCTCTGAGAGAACACTTTTACATACAAGGACTATACAGAGCCTGCATGCTAGGTTTACAGGCATAATACATTATAAAAATGACAGAAAATTATTGATAAAGATCTTGAAACCTCCATGGAATGACACACATCTAATAAAAGCTGCAAATATAGAACTGAAGTTTTTAATTCTTAGCATTGCACACCTGTACTTCCGGGGGTGGGGGGGAACCCTGCAAGCAAACAACACATGCAATGAACATATTTCCCTTTCATGTTCTCAAAACAAACTTGGACTGAAGATTTGTGGTGTCTGAAAATGAAAGCGGAGGCATTCGGGGACAGGATAGAGGGATAGAAGGTTTCCTCTTTCACATGCAACTGTTGAACTGGGGAAAGGGGGATTTGCAGTGCAGCTCAGGAACATAGCCATATTTAAACCATCTATATGGTGGCAATAGTTAACATTGGATAATATAAATGAAAGCATGTCAAAACAGCACATTATTCAAACTAGCCAATTATTAATGTGACATTGATAATATAGCAATAGCAATAGCACTTACATTTATATACTGTTCTATAAGCCGGAGCTCTCTAAGCGGTTTACAATGATTTTAGCATATTGCCCCCAACATTCTGGGTACTCATTTTACCGACCTCGGAAGGATGGAAGGCCGAGTCAACCTTGAGCCCCTGGTCAGGATCGAACTTGTAACCTTCTGGTTACAGGGCGGCAGTTTTACCACTGCGCCACCAGGGACTCTTTATAAACAATGTATAACTCATGGAATGTTGTTGTGTTGGACACAATTTGAAAGCCCACCTTACTTTATTAATATAACTCAGCTCTTCCTTTTACTGGGCAGGTTTTGTCCTGAACTGTTTAGCTTCTGTTATAAACCAATGCATGCACTGCACTTAAGTTTTTTGTTTGTTTCCCTGCCCCTCCCCACTTCTTGTGCACTTTCTTTCTGGTAGATTAAATAAATCAATTGTGAGATAGATATATAAGCTTAACCGATGCAGAGCATCTGTGCACTAGTAGTCCCCTCTCTTTGCAGACCCCTGCTCACCATCCTTCATATATAAGTCCCTCTCTACAATCAAGAACATCTTCTGACCAGCAACAGTTGCATTACAACTGACCTCAACCATCACAGGCTGCTCCTCCCTATCTGCATATGGAATCCCCACTGGCCAATCCCCACGGTGCTTCTGCTCACAAACTCTTGTGAGAGCTGCCACGCATGAAACTAGTCACGGATATGTCTTAGATAATTATATAGATAGATACTGTATAGCAAGAAGCAGTATTCAGCAGTTGAGGCATTTATGTATAGTTGCAGTTATGTACTGCTAAAAAAGCAGGCCATAGGAATGCATGGAATTTCCAAATGGTTTTTGTAACAGTGTGATTTTTAATAATGCACTACGAGTACCCAGTGCATTTTCTCTCTCTTAGTAGAATTTTTTCAATATAAATATAGAAGCTCTAGGCGTAACTACAAGGTTTGTGTGTGTATTCCTTACCCCACATGGAATAATTTATTTTATATATGTGTTATATTCAAAACATTTCCCAATACACTTAAAGTGGCTTAGCTTAAAATGGCTCATAGATATAAATATAGTTTTAAAACTCTTGATACACAGGCGTAACTGGAGAGGCAGGCAGGGCACGTGCCCTGGACGCCACTTGGGGTGTGTGTGCAAAAGTGCTATGTGGACCCCCCACCCCAAATTTTTAGTTTTAGCTTTGGGGGTGCGTGGTGCCGGCGCGCCACAACCAAGTCAGCTCCGGGCCCCACACTACGTGCCGGCTGCCCGGCAGACCTCCTCCTCTTGGCACTCCCCGTCCCCACCGACCCCACTCGCACATGCGCAAGATTATCTCTGTAATCTCGTCAAGTCGCACATGCTGCATTGTGTTTTTGCTGCTCCGGGAGAAGTGGCTGCCTGGCTGCTGCGCAGGGAGGATGAGAAGCGGAGGACTACGTCAAGGATCGAGCTGAGGAGCCAGGAGGAGGGGGAGCCTTGCTGCTTTTGCCGCCAGCCGGGCAGCAACATCTCAACAATAAAATGTCCCAGTGCACTCATCCAAGGTGTGTGTCTGTTTATTTTTATTTCAATTTCTTTTCTTTAAATTAAATTTATGGGGGGGGGCTGGCTTGCTTGGAGCTGGCTTCTTGGCTGAGGGCGGCAGGGGGTGTCTTGGGGGTGGTCGGGGCGGCGGTGGCCAGGGGGTGGCCATTGTGTGCAGCGGCACTCGTGCTCTGCCCTGGTCTGGGGGGAGAGAGGTTGGGTTCTTCTTCTGCCGGCTAGGCTGGGACACCCAGGGGACCTGAGCTGAGTGACTATTGAGCCTGAGGGAGGGGCAGATTTCCGGACTGGGTATACATTTGTCTGAAGCCAGCCAGAGCTGCTGTTTGATTTCTTTATATCCTATCTGTTTTCTTTGCTAGCCATCCCTTCCCCCATTCTGCTTTACCACTAATTTTTGCATTAAACTGTCAGTGATTCCCTTTTAAACCTCAATTAAACCTCCTCAAAAGCTTACACAAATTGTGAACCTGTAATAATAATTTAATAAATTTCTGGCTAAAGGCAAAACTATGAATAATCTTTTTAAAAACTTGGAGAGGGGGAGGGCATGTGATTTCTTGATAAGCCCTATACTCGAGATCCAAAGGTGTGTGTATGTGCATAAAAGAACAGTCACAGGTTTGTCCTAACTAGAATTAAATTATTCTCTCTAATTTCCAAGTCAAATATAAATTTCTTTGTTGAATTTCAGATTTCGATGGAATAAGCTATTTTCTTCTGTTCCTCCCATAATTATTCTCATGAGTTACCCAGTAATGAATAACTATTTAATGCATCAACGTTATTTTCCAGCTGACTAACAACTTCAAGGCCATTTTTAAAAAAGAACCTTACTGTTTAAGTTTTAAACAGTTTTAAAATGATCCTTTCTCAGGCGCTCACACTTCTTTTGTATTACCTGCATCCTAATTAGTGGCGCAAGGAACACTTTTGCGGGTGATAGCTTCTGAATGTTTCTTTTTAATTGCAAAAGAACTTGTCTGCATCCTTAGTGAAAGTGGGGGGAAATCATCCTCTTTGCCTGTATCATACAGTTCAGCATGATGTATAAAGTCACCTCATATTCTAATGATAACAAGGTCTTAAAATAACCAGATCAATACCATGCACTTTTCTCCCTTCTTTTTTCTTATGGGTGCATAGAGTTGAGGTTTTTAAAAATTTTTAGTATGAAATGTTTCTCCCCCGACATTGTCCATTACTTTGTCTCCTGTGCCAACTGCATTTGTGGGAGACTGAAAGGGGATTAACTTGTGAACTCCTAAAAATCAGAACTTAAATGAGTGGGAGGAGGGCAGGGGTGTGGCGAGGAAGGATTCCGCACAGAGATTGAATAAATTAGAGGGACAACTGATGGGTGTGTGCAATCTAAATTGAGAGTGAGCACATGCTCTTTCTGTGGGGTGGAAGCTAGTGCAGGACCCACACCTTATTAGCTGGGGGTGAGTAAATTTGTAGGAGCCTTCCCTTTTAAAAGGAGCCTTCCTTTTAAAACGAAACATGTTTGATCCTTGAATTTCTCTTGGATTGCCAAGACGCCTTTAAAACTTTAAAAGAAGTTTTTACGCTTTTCCAGATTAGGCCATTTCCAAGGCAGAGTTTATTTAAGAACATATGAGCATAAGGAAGAAGGATTGGAATGGAGTTGATTTATTACCCAAACCCGTAGGAACTTGCGTACAGTGCTATATTCTCTCTACCATTGCAACCACACATTCATTAGTACACAGCCGTGTTTTATCGGGAAATTCAATTCACTGTTGCTTTTGTAAACCTTACGCTAAACATTCTCTAATAAAAGTCATTCTTTCTGTCTGTCGACACAGCTCCACTTCCTTGCTAGCTAAGTAATAAAGCAGAATCCTTGATGCTTGAACTCTTGAGGGCTGAGGCTTCCTGCACTGCTGCTTCTTACTTCTGCCCCTTTCCTCCAAAACTGTGTCCCCATCATTGTGTGATATAGCAGTGGAATCAATCAGTAAAAGGGAAACCTCCCCAATTGGGTGTAAAGTAAACAGCCAATTGGGTGTAAAATAAGGTTAGACTGAGTCTTGTCTGCTTTTGTCCTGGGCTAGTCTAACTTTCTTTCTGGGCTGTAAACCCAAATGACTGAGACAACCTGAAACAATTTTATTTTATTTATTTTTATTTATTGTTAAATTTGTATCCTGCCTTTCATTAAGAAAATCCCAAGGCGGCTCAAAATAAAATTTAAAAACAAGATTTATAAATTTGACACATTAAAATATTAAGCTAAAAATATAGAAAAAGAAATCTTTTAATTTAAAACCTTTAAAAATATATGTTTTCTTTTGGGTTTAATCACTTATTGCCTCCTGAAGCAACTGGCATCATTCTAAATTATTTTCTTTAAGCAGACTGCATCAAGTTCCAATGAGATTTTGAATCTTGATTTAAAAATAAATAAAATCGGATGATGATGATGCTGTTGTACGCTGCCCAGAGCCTTTGGATAGGGCAATATAAAATGTACTGTGTACGTTTCTCTGTGTACATTTGTTATTTCTCTGTGTAAACCGCCCTGAGCCATTTTTGGAAGGGCGGTATAGAAATTGAATGAATCCCCCTCCCCTTGGCCTCGTGCAGAGGGGAGGGAGTTTGTCCCAGCCCTGCTCTGCATGAGGCCCAAGAAGCGAGCCTATTGGCTCTCTGTGTACAGGGGCGGGGTTTCAGCCGCGGTCGGCCGATCCCCGCCCCAGCCTCCTCAGTCTGGGCCAAGCATTCCCCTCCCTCCCTTCTCTGGTGCAGAGCGGGTCTAGTGACTGGTTGCCCTTGGGGGCCGAGTAGGAATTTTTTGCTCCTAACGCATTGGCCACTGTTGGGTTTTTTTCCACCTACTCCGTTCTGTATCTTGGGTGTGTAGATAGGTTTAGGATGGCCACAATGGCAGTAACAGTGCGGGCGGGGTGTTAATTTGAGGAATAAAACATCGGTGAGCACCCTTGGATATTTAAGAGGTGGATTGGTCAATTGCTCCTTTGTGGTCTGTGCGGCACGGGGAGAATCGATTGCCATGAAACGAACTTCAGGACTTCACCAACCTTTAGGCTGAGCGGTCCGGGGTGGGTGGGTGAAGACCTTGAAATATCCAGATCCCTTCTTACAAAAGGGGGGGTTGGCTTTGAAGGAATCGGGCCGGGTATGCCTGCCAGTTTCCCGAGCCAGGGTGTGTCGCCCAGTAGGGCGCTGGGTAGGACCTCAGAGTCCTAACCCAGTCCTAGTAGGCCCGCACTGTTCTCGAAGGGTGATTAATCACCTGGTTTTCCAGTCCACCATGTCTTGTTGACTCATTTAATAAAGTTGTGGCCCTTTCACCCATATTAAGTCTACGTGTCTTCTTGGGCTGGGGTCTGGGGACAACGAATGAATGATAATAAATCATGGAGACTGTGGTTAAAGTTATATTAAAATGCTATCTGCAACTTTGGATGATTGTGCAACAGTAATTCATATTATGAATTGCCCCTTTCAAAGGGACTTGCAGCCCACTCCTGTTCACCTTTACTCAGAAATATGCCCCACTGTTTTCAATAAGGCTTACTCCCAGCTTGACCCATGGGTTTTAACCACCTTACTATGAAGGTTTGCATTCTTAGTCACAGGTCTACAGTGGGTATAGGAAAGAATCACCCCCTTTGATAGACCTTAAATTCTGGTTCCCTCACATCCTGAAATGAAAACACAAAGAAAATTCCCTTCACCAGCTGTACAATGCAACCTATAACATCCAACTGAAAAACATCACAATTACAGTCCAGAAAACATGTCAGAAATAAAAAACAAGAATTACTGAGATTGAAAAAGGATCCCCCCCCCCCAAACAACACCATTAAACCCAGTCAGGGAGAGAAACCACCATTTCCTTAGCAGACCATGATTACTGGCTCCCACCTGTGATCAATTGTAATAAATGTGATTAGTGGAGCATAAAACAACTGCTCCTGGAGCAGTCTCTTGCTTGGCAGTGCAACTGACAGCAAACAACTGACTATGGGTGGCAAGCCTCTTTCAAGAGATCTCAGGGACATTGTTGTGGACAGACATAAGGCAGGAGATGGATACAAAAAAAAATCTCTAAGGCTTTATCAATCCCAAGGAGCACAGTAAAGTCTATAATAAGGAAGTGGCAAGCATTTGGCACTACTAGGACCCTCCCTGGATCCAGTCGTCCCTCCAAACTGGATGGAAGAGCAAGGAGGAAACTGGTAAGAGAGGCTACCAAGAGGCCAATGGCCACTGTGAAGGAGTTAAAGGACTTCATGGCAAAGAGTGGTTGTTCTGTGCATGTGACAACAATTTCATGAGCGCTCCACAGATGTGGCTTGCTCGGGAGGGTCGCAAGGAGAAAGCCACTTCTCAAGAAAGGCCACATTAAAGCTCGTTTGAGCTTTGCCAGAAGGCACCTTGAAGATTCTGATGCCAAATGGAAAAAGGTCTTATGGTCAGATGAGACCAAGATTGAACTATTTGGCCTCAACACCAAACAGTACACCTGGCGTAAATCCAACGCAGCTCACCATCCACAACACACCATACCTACAGTGAAGCATGGAGGTGGCAGCATCCTGTTGTGGGGGTGTTTCTCTGCCTCAGGGACTGGGGCTCTCGTTAGGGTAGAAGGAAAAATGGATGGGGCAAAATACCGTCAGATTCTGGAAGAAAACCTGCTACCCTCTGCCAGACAGTTGAGGATGGGCAGAAGATTCACCTTTCAACATGACAACAATCCAAAGCACACAGCAAAATTGACCACACAGTGGCTGAAGGAGAAAAAAGTGAACGTCCTCATGTGGCCCAGTCAGAGCCCAGACCTAAATCCCATAGAAAATCTGTGGAGAGATTTGAAGATAGCAGTCCACCAACACCTACCATCCAATGTGACCAAACTTGAACATTTCTGTATGGAGGAGTGGGCAAATATTGCTCCGTCTAGATGTGCAAGGTTGATAGAAGTACCCCAACAGACTCAAGGCTGTTATTAAAGCAAAAGGTGGTTCAACAAAATATTGACACTGGGGGAGGGGGTGATCCTTTTTCAATCTCAGTAATTCTTATTTTTTATTTCTGAAACTTTTTCTGGACTGTAATTGTGATGTTTTTCAGTTGGATGTTATAGGTTGCATTTGATAAGTACAGCTGGTGAAGGGAATTTTCTTTGTGTTTTTATTTCAGGATGTGAGGGAACCAGAATTTAAGGTCTATCAAAGGGGGTGATTCTTTCCTACACCCACTGTATATTTTATTGGGCTTTGCCACACAATGCTTTATCCAAAGATGGCTGGAAGTCTATGCACATTTGTGTCAGTAAATCAGAGTGGGCAAACACAGGAGACATACTTGCAAGTAAACATGGTTAAGATTTCACTGGTTAAGGCTGCACTGCATGTGTCATTCCACTGATTTCCATTGGACTCAGTTTTGTCATTTTGTTGGGTTAGATCCATAATGTAAATATTAACTGGAACAGCATTACAGAACAATGGCTCCAACAATGAGCAAAGAGACATGTTTTAAAGCAGTGATTCTCTTTATATTTAGCAGGGGAAGAGCAAATGGCCCTATCCGGCCCCAGCACAGCATCCCTTCAGTGGCTGTTGCTGGTATCTGCCTTAAGTTTCTTTTAGACTGTGAGCCCTTTGGGGACAGGGGACCATTCTAGTTATGTATTCTTCTTTGTACATCACTCTAATTACTATTTTCTCTCAAAAATCATTAATAGCATCTCTGCTGACTGGAAGAATTGCAGCTACACACCACCGCTTAGTAACAAGCCTTCCAGGGGAGGACTTCTAATGTAAGTAATTCAAACATTTCTAAGTCAAATGCAATTTAATGTTATGCAATGGTGTTTTGGGTTTTTTTGCACTTTATTTTTATTAGTTTTCTACATTACAATGTGACTTCCCGTTCATCTTTCAACACAGTTATACTGCAACATCCATAATTGCTCTCATGTAAATATTTCCTTCGTATTTATATATCTGGTTATTATGTCCTAATCCTTGTTTTCATCACCATAGTAATCTATTAGTTTCATTACTATGACAAATTCCCCAACTGTTATTTTTACATTTCAACCCCCGTTAATAAATCCAAATTCATATTGTTTTTCATATACCGCAAAAAGGGTTTCCAATCTTCTACAAAATTTTCTATATGACTATCTCTTACTAATACAGTAAGTTTTGCCATGTCTGCATATTCATATGCCTTCATCAGCCCATTCTTTTGCTGATGAGACTCCACCCCGCTTTAAACCTAACTGGCTCTGTGTGTTTGTTCTCTGCTGCTGGTGTGCCCCCCCCAGTGAGTGAGTGAGTGTGTGTTTTTCTCTCTCCCCAGGCCTTTGGACTGAGGCCTCTCTCTGGGCCATTTCCTTAATAGCGTCCCCACTTTCCACCCCTCGGTCTACTGCTGATCCTGCTGACCTGGATCTGGACCTTTTCCTGTGACGCGAGTATGAAAAACATTTCAAATTATGCTTTGCCTTTTTTGGCCTTAGCTTTCCTTGGGCTTTTTCTTATAACACTATATGTCTCTAAAGGCGTTGTGTCCCTTCTCTTCTTCCACAGCAAAGACACCGGATGGGGAGTGGGGGGGGGGCACGCTGGAGAAGAAGAGACACATCTTGAAACTGCTGCCATCTGTGTGAACAAGTAATACACCTTGCTGTGCCTCTGAGAGTGCGTGTGTGGGTCTAGGGTGTCTGGGCTGATGCAGGAATGTCTCTGGCTTCTCATGGTGTGCGCTCATCTCCTTCCTTCCACAGCCAACCAAGAGACACACAGGCGTGCGTGCTGCCTGGGGGAGAAGACAGAATCAGAAACACCATCTCAACCTGCTGCTGCAACATCAAGGGGAGAAGAATACACATCTTGCTTGCTTGCTGCCGCCATCTGTGTGAACAGGTGATACACCTTGCTGTGCCTCTGAGAGTGGGCGTGTGTTGGGGGGTCTGCTGTCTGGGCTGATGCAGGAATGTCTCTGGTTTCTCATGGTGTGCGCTCATCTCCGTCCTTCCACAGCCAACCAAGAGACACACAACTCATCTTGCTGCTGCCATGTCAAAGGGGAAGAAGAGCTCCCCCTCTCCCTCTTGTCTCTCGTTGCTCTCACTCCAGTCAGTGTCAGAGTCGGGATGAAGGAAGCACGAGAGACGCGAGAGAAAGGAGTACTACCACCACGGCGGGCAAGTTGGACTTGCAGCCAGATGCGGAAGGGGGGCTGGCGGCGACGGATCGTGATGCTCGCCAGAAGGAGCGGCTGCAGCAGGACAAGGTGAGAGAAGGGCGGCTCCTACAAGCTTTTGTTGTTTTGGTGCCAGGCCAGCCACCATGGAGGAACTCCCTTTCTCCCCCCCCCCCGTTGAGTCCAATCCAGTGTCTCAGAGTTGGAGTGGAAGCACAAGAAAAATGAGAGAAAGGAGTACGGTCACCACCGTGGGCTAGTTGCAGTCCTGGAAGGGGGGCTGGTGGCGATGTATCGCGGCGCTCACCAGAAGCAGTGGCTGGCTACAGCTGGACAAGGTAAGAGAAGGGCCATCCCTTGCCTGCCAAACTTGGCAAACCACCTCCAAAATAAGCCTCAAAGCAGCCAAGAGCAAAAAAAAAGAGGCCAAAACGCCCCCATTCTGGCATTTTTTTGGTGTTTGGCTTATTTTTGGATTTTCAATCAGGCAACCCCAAATTTTTTTGGGGGGTGTCCTTGTTTTCTGAAGCAGGTGCTTTTCTTTGTTAGCCCTTTTCTTGCTGTGCTTAGCACACTGCCTGCTCCAGAGGCCAGCAGCACATCTTCCCCTTTTCCTACAGCTATTTTTCCCACATCAGCCTTTATATTATTTTAATCAGTGATTTTAATTTGTTTTTTGGGGTGGGTGAAATAGCTGGAAAGCTTTTCATTCTGCCTTCCCCCGCCCGGGCTGTGCATGACCGCCTGCACTGTGCAAGCCTGCCACTGGTCTGGAATTCCTTCCCTTCTTTTTTCTCCTGACCAGTGTGGGGGCAGAAGATCTTCAGGACAACGAGGGGATAATTGCTTTCTTTTTGTGGGCCCCTTTGTCCCCTTAAGTTCTCTTTAAATAGGGCCTTCTTTGGTTTCGGTGTGGGGAAGTATATTTTCTGTGTCTTTTCTTTACAGCTTGTTTCTTGTTTCTGTCGATTGTTTCTTGTTTTCACAGGTTCCACCTCAGTTGCCCCCATTGTGTTTTTATTGTTGTGGCTGGAGTGGGTGGGTAGGTTTTCTTTAAAAAGCATTTTGGTTTTTTTTTTAAGTCCCCCCATAAGGTTCCCCCCAGCCACCACATAGGGGTTTCTTTAAAAAACAACACCACCCATATTCATGTTTTTTTTAAAAGCTCCCAGGGTCTTTGGGGATGTCTAAGATCCATGTAGTTAGCAGAGCTCACAGCAGGGTGGCAGGCACAGGTGGAAGGGGTCCCCATCCCCAAGCTCATGTGGGAGGCAGGGGCAGAGAAGACACCAACATGGGGTCCAACAGGTCATCAGGCCACCCAGAGACTTAAGTCTGAGCGGGGTAGAAATGTAATAAATAAATAAATAAATAATCAGTGAATTATTTGGCCCAGATAAGGTGATGGTGTGAAGGCTCTCCTATCCAGAGGACCCTCCTGCCACTGAGCCAGATCCTGGACCAGTGACGGGTCCATCTGGTGGTACGCCGCTGCTGTTGCTGCCCCATGCGGAGCCTGGCAGTGTGGCGGGCTCTCCTGCCAAGAAGCTGCTTCCATGGTGGTGCATGGCGTGGGCTTCATGGCTAGAAGAGCAGGCAGATTTCCCCTCCCTCTTGCAGCCCTTTAAAACACTCCTCTTCCCACTCAGGGTCCCTGTGATGATGCCCAAGTCGTGGCAGAGTCCAATTCTGGGTCCTCCCAGCCTGGCTCCAAGGGGAAGGGTCTGCTCCTGAGGGGGAGGGCGTGGCCCCTCCTCCAGTGAAGCTGGGCTCCTCTTCTTCCCTGCAGGGTGCAAGAGGGTGGGCGACACACGTGACAGTGTCATCCGGATCTCCTTGACCCCACTTGCACCACTAGTGCGCCTCGTGTGCCCGCAACTAATTCTGACAAGGGCAGTGTGGCAACCAACATAAAAAAGGGCACACTCCCAGTGAAGTGGTGGATGCCGTCATTGGGCAGGAAGCGCCCCAGTCACGTGGACCCACATCTCCTCACCCACCTCATAGGGGAGATGATGGCCACTGATGACCAGCCATTTTAGGTGGTTGAGAACTCCAGCTTCCGCCTGATAACTCCAGCTGCTAGCAACCGACTACACTGTCCCCTCAAAGACCACATTCGAACGGAATGTGGTACCCTCCCTGTATTTGAGATGCAGGGAGCTCATGTCAGCCATGCTGTGTGCAGCACAGGTTGGCACCAGCATGCATTTTACCACTGATCTCTGGAACAGTGTGAGTGGAATGCACGCTACTTTCCTGGCCCTAACTGCCCACTGGTGGCGTCCGGAAAGAGAGGGGATCTCCGGTGCTGCTTCTGGCTCCAGCATGTCCCACTCTGCATTTCAGCACAGGTGGGCCATTTTGCACGTGGAGACCTTGGATGTCAAGCACACCAAGGAGGAGGTTGGCAGCCATACTCGGCTGCCAGTCTGAGGAGTGGTTGGGTGGGTTGCCACACCTCAGAAGGTTCAATGTGACAGACAATGGCTCCAATGTTATGGCAGCAGCAGAGTCTGTGTTGGGGTGTGTGAACATCCTCTGCATGGCACACATGCTCAACCTGTCAGGGACGCCATTGGCCTCAAGGAGGCAAAGGCATCCAGGGAACATGGCCGCCCCATGGTATGTGCTGTTGCTGCCGCGGCTGCGCTTGTGGAGAAATCCCACAAGATTGCAGCCCACTTCCACTGGAATCAGAAGTCCAGGTGCCTGCTTTGCAAGTGGCAGTGTGTCCATGGGCTTCCACAACATCATGGATATAGATACCTCATGGATATAGATACCCGGTGGAACTCCACCTTCCTCTTGTTCCAGTGCCTGCTGGAGCAGGAGGTGGCCCTTGACGACCTGGCAAGGAATCAGTCCTTGGGCGTGTGTGACCTATAGAATGTGGAGTGAAAGCTCATGTCCAAGATGGTGTCGGAACTCGAGCCCTTACTGTTTGCCACGAAGCACTTGTGTAACACCACCACTCCTCTGAGCTAGCCCATGCCTGCGGCTCTCCTCCTGGAGAAGCTTATGAGTGAACTCCGGACTTTGCTGACCACACCAGAGGAGCATTCTCTGGTTGGAAGGCTGAGGGCCAGGGTTGGGTGACAGGGAGGAATACGTCCTGGCTTGTCTCTGTGACCTAACCATCAAAAGCAATGTTGTTTGCACGGATAAATTGCCCAGGTGGAGGAACCTCGAGGTCGACAGAGCTAGGGAAGAGGATGTCATTAGGACCAGCACAGACCAGGAGGGTGGTGGTGGTGGTGGTGCACCCCCCGGGCATGCATGACCCACACCCGGCAGCAGTGCAGATGACCCTTCAGCTCTCAACCCTTCTTCTTCCCAGTCCAGTGGAGCGGCATCCCAAACAGTGCCAATGCAACAGGCAGTTCTTCCTGCTAAATCAGCCCAGAGGTTTAAGTGGCGTGCCTTGGCGCCTGGACCAGTTTGCAGGAGGCTCGGCCTACCAGGCCCACCAGTGCAGCGCAATGCATTGTTCAGTATCTGGAGAGGCCTGTGGAGGAAGACCCTTAGATGGACTGCGTACAGTTTGGGGCAACCCACCGCCAAGTCTGGCTGGACCTGGTGGTGGTTGCTGTGTGCTTCCTCTCCTGCCCGCCAACCAGCGACCAGCGCAAGCAGGTATTTTTACATCCTGGTGACGTGGTAACACCCACTTGGTCCCGGTTAGACCATGGGTTGGTCGAGCAGCTGGTTTCCCTCAAGGTTAACCTCCCAAACCGCTGCTGGGCTACCCCAAGCTGGACATTGGGCTGGGAGAGTGATTGGCCCATGGTGCCGGTCACCTGCCCGGCAGCAGCTTCTGCTCATCCCGCCCGCCCCTCCCCCTTCTTTCTTCAGTCGTGCCATCTCGCAGCATGCCCACTAGTGATGTGACTTGCCTATTGGATACACACCCCTGCTGGCGTAACCTGATGCTGAACTAAATCTACCTGACCACAGCACAGTGTGTTATGTTTTTGCCTCTTTCTTTGCAGTTTCTGTGCTGGGTTGGTTTTACTGCCTTGCACCATCTTATTAGGTCTTGCTGGTTTGTGGATGTTGTGTAAATCTGTGGTGTTTTTGGTTTGGTTCCTTTGCACTTGAGCGAGCACAGCAGTAGGTCTGTTTCTGTGGTGGTTTTTTGGTTTCCAGTTGGTTGTCCTTTTTAGTTGTGTCACTGTGTGTTGGTATGGTGGCCTGCTAGGGGCACAAAACGGGTGGGTGGTAGGAACCCAGGGGTGCCTGAAAAAGGATCCCATGTTCTCAATTAAAGGTTTGGCAGTGATCACTTGACAGCTTCCTGTGGTGCAATTTAAAAACAACAACTCCAGAGCACCATCTTGAGACAGCAAGCCAAGAGTGACGAGTTGAATACACCCAACTTACGTCTGTAAGTTAGATCAGCTGTACGATCAGCTAGACTTCTGGGGACAGTCCTTTTTAAAGTGCCACCCCCTCCACATCTGAAACATCGAGGGGGAGATGTATCCTGCAACTGGCCATTTGAACAGTTAATGGCAGGGGGCGGGGTTTGAATGAACAGATGGAACACATGAGGCTATCAGAAGAAGTTTCTTTTATCTTCTTGGTTCAATGGACCAGAGTCTTGAAGTGCAACATGAATGGCATCCAAAGGTCCACTTTGTGCCCTCCTTGTAAGACGACATATAGGTAGCAACAGAGCATTCCTACACTCAGTGGGGCCAGAGGTGCTCCCCCTTTGTGCCTCAGGGGGGGGGGCTCCAAACACTTCCTCAATCCATGATCATGGTGGCAGTCCCCACCACGCCTGCCGGGTAGTGCCAGTGCCAGCGGCCATGTGGTGGCCTCAGTCAGTGTGGACTCGGAGTATGGGGCTAGAAGGGTTGCACCACTGGGGCCAACGCCGACTGTGCAGCGTGTGTGCTGAGATGCCTGGCTGTGCACGCACCTCCCAGCCCCTCTCTGCCTGCCTGCCTGCCTGCCTTGTGCAGGTGAGCGTAAGCCAACCACATGACACAGTGCTGCTGCCCTGCACACGCTACTACAAAGAGGGGTGAGAGAGAGTGGCAATGCTGCCAGTGAGCTAGGCAACCGACGAATGAGAGAAGAGAAGAGCAGAGCTGGGAGGAGAAGGAGCCATCAGGGGCACAGGCACTCTGCTCTCTAGCAGCACAGCAGCGGCTGCTGGGCACTGGGCAGCAGCCACAGCCACTCGAGTGTGTGTGAGCAACAACACAGCAGCCCAACCAGAGTCATTAAACCGGTAACTGTCTTTAGTTTTCTAAGACACGGTTACTACTGTCCCAGTCCTTTCTATTATGCTGTGCGGCTGCCTGTGCGTTGGGGTCTTGGGTGGGAGGGGAGAAGGCTGCTTTGATAGCCTGTAGGTTGGGGTCTTGAGTGGGGGGAGGGCTAGTTCGGCAAGGGGGAAAGCAATTTGATTGTGATCCATTTCCCCCCTGGTCCCTGATTCTGTGTCCAATGTGATGCTGCACAACTCTTTATTTTATATATATTGATCTCTTTCTTGCGTTTCTCCTGGAAAGCCCAGAGTACATAGTTATTTTTATCATCACAACAATCCTACGAGGTAGGCTGTGCTGAGAGAAAAGCGATTGGCTCAGAGTCACCCAGTGAGTTTCATGGCTAAAGGGGATTTGAACTTGGGTCTTCCCTTCCTGGTCCTAGTCCAACACAAGGTATATGTAGAGGACAACAATTTCAGGAGCCTTTGTATTATGGGCTGGATTTCGTTATTTTTGCAATGCCAGTGCTATTGTACTTTTGCATATACAGTGGTCCCTCGACTTACGAACTACTCGACATAAGTATTTTTCGAGTTACAAACGGCAGTTTTAGATCCGGTTTTAGATGCGGTTTTTTCGACTTACAAATTTTTAGATGGGGTTTCCTCGACTTACGAATTTTACATGCGGTTTCCTTGACTTGCCTGCCTGTTTACTGCCTGTTTATTCTTGAAAAGAAATGTTCCTGTGCAGTTTGCAAGCCTTACTGGGGGTCTGGGTCTTTTTTCTAGGCTCCGGAACGCATTAATCCGTTCCCAATGCATTCCTATGGGAAACCGCTTTTCGACTTACGAACTTTTCTACTTACAAATGTGCATTCGGAACGGATTAATTTCGTAAGTAGAGGGACCACTGTATATAAAAATGTGCACATTTTCCCCTACTCCTCCTATGGTCTATTATTGTTGGGTACTTTATGGCTTCTTTATTTTCGGGAGGGGGCCTTTCCCCCACCCATTGGTCTCCCACCCAAGAGACTGATTGAGAGCACACAAGGAAGCATTATGAGAGCCTTAGTTTTGTCCCCTGTCCTTCCTTATACCCCGTTGCATTGTATTTTATTTTGTTCCTTCAAATTCCATGGCTTCCCTAACATTGCGTCAGCGTAAACAGCCTGCAAACTGCGTTTCCCTGTGTGGCGGGCGCTAATGCTATCTGACACTCAGATTACATCCAACTGCACCCTCTGTGCACATGCAACACTGGATCACCAGTTTGGGCAGCAGAACTGGTTCAGCCACGGCATCCGTGAAGTGTCCCAGAGCATGTGGTTGCAGCGCCAGAGCCCAGCCTTGAAATTTATGAAGCAAGAATCCATAGAAGTGCTCTTGAGCATGTGCAGAGGGCAACTGCAGACAATACTCCCTGCATATCCAGAGACTAGAGGGAAGGAGTAGGGTATGGGCGGTGTTGTGCAGAACCGAGTTCTCCTGTTATGCTGGGGGTTGGGGTCTTGGAGTGGCTGGGGGAGTCAGGTGTGTGAGAGAGTGTGATGGGTCTCAAAGAGGGATCTGTTGCTTGCTTCAGCTGTTTTCTGGGTGTGTTTGTGTGGGGAGTGGCAGCAGCTTGTACTCCTCCCCTGCTTCTGGCTAAGCTCCTGTGTGCTCTAGCTGGAAAGCATTTAAGGTTCCGAATTCTACTTCCAGTATAGAAGACATCTTGCAAAAAGGTCTAGTTGTGTGTGTTCATGCTGCCCCCTCTTGGATTACTAGCATGAACCATTTTACGGAGATTGTAGGAGACGTATTGCTATATATTGCTAGGAATAGAGATTTTGCTACACGAGGGGAATGTTGATCAAGGCTTGTTGTGCGATTTTTAGAATCATTTCACCGAACAACATTCAGCATCATGGAAAGTAGGCCCAAGACAACAAACTTGATTATGCTTCCCACTTTTTGTAGGAAGTTGGTGGTATTTGGGTCACCCCGTTTCTCCAGTGGTTTATCTACTAGGCCAAATTTCAGAAAATTTGGATTTGGCCTGGCCCAAATTTGACAACACAGTTCAGTTCAGCCTTCTGTAGTCTTCTGAGTCACTGGAGAGATGCTGTGCTGGGGGTGGGTAGGGCCAGTTACTCTCCCCCTGCAAAATAAAAGAGCATCACCACATTAAAAGGTGCCTCTTTGCCAAATTAGCAGGGGTTAACGTCATTATCAAAAATTCCTTTGCCCTGCGCAACCCTAAGGCTTCAACATGCATACCACTGTGCAGCAGAAATGTGCTATGAGGGTTGGCTGGCAAACCTAATGAGGCTCCAAAAAAATATTCTTTCCCACTCGGATAGTCTTCGAGGTTGCCCAAAGGACTCCAGTTGAGGGGGGGTGCACCCCTTTTCTGGAACCCTCTCATGTGATACTTCCACTATGTTGTGCTCAGCCTGGTCTCTGTGAGCAGTCCTCTGTCAGCCTGGCCTGGGCCGCCCTCTGCTGGACAGTGGGACTCACGTCCAGACTAAAAGAAGCCTGGTGGTGAGGTCAGAGCTGACCAGGGCATGGGAAGCCCTTCTATGGCCATGTCGCCTAGATGGATTGTCTTTTGGGGGTGTGGCACTTAGCTAGAATTTCCAAGGATTTTGATTTTTGATTTAACATGGTATGCCCTTATTAAAGACTTAATATAGAAAGTTTAATCAAGCAGTAATCGGATTGTATTTTGAGAAGGCTATGGCTAGAACTCTCTGATCAGGCCAATCTGAAACTAAAACTGATGAACTCTATGGAGCTAAACTCAAAAGCCAGTGGACTAGACAGCACATAATTCTATTACTATGGATTACAACAATGAACATCTTGAGAACTTTCTGCCAAGCCAGTCATAATTTATTATGACTTATTTATTATGACTTATTTTGATGGGGATTGGTGTGTATACATATATATATTCATATTTATAAACCACCCTTTGTCCTAAGACCTTGCCCTCACCATGGCAATGTCTGTCCAAGATAATTATCTATCCCTTTTTGGAATTCCACCCCACCAACCCAAATACACTTCTTTGATTTTGACCTGCTGGTGCTGCGCCATTTTTCTCCTCTGCTCCTTTCTTTTCTTTTTCGCTGATCTTGATAGACCCATTTTGGTCAGAGTCCTGTAGCAGAGGCAGCAAAGAGAAGCAGCATACTTGAAAAGAACCCTGAATGTGCTGCCATAAAGGGAGAAGGCCTTGAAGAATAATCAGAGTGCTGGACTAGGACCGGGGAGACCAGAGTTCAAATCCCCATTCAGCCATGAAACTAGCTGGGGGACTCTGGGCCAGTCACTTCTCTCTCAGCCTAACCTACTTCACAGGGTTGTTGTGAAAGAGAAACTCAAGTATGCAGTACACCACTCTTGAGTTCCTTGGAGGAAGAGCAGAATATAAATGTAAAAATAATAATGTAGTGCACGGGCACACACGAATACACAGTTTCCAACAGGGGTGCAGACAGGAAAGCTTAAGGAATAACTCCCAATTTAAATTGGGGGGGATAGATTCTGGGGCAATTCAGATGGGATGTGGATATGCTGCAGTGTTGGAGAGGGAGGAGGTGCATCTTCTGGACCTGCCTTCTGAAAGTTGGGCCTGGGGTTTTCTGGTATTATACTCTTCCCGGTCCTTGACAGCTCTCGGGGGTCTGCCATTCACATCTATCAAAACAAATAGTCATGATAACTCCAATGCCGCCATCTGGCGCCACCAGATGTTCTTTAGATGCTCTCCTCTCATCTTGGCAGCACACACAGGCTTACCCTTCTGCATCCCCAGACATTCAAAATAAGTTTACACTTTCTTCTTAATTCAGTTTCTTCAGCCTTGTTCTGGTTAGACAGTAGTTGTTCCAACACATCACTCTTCCTTTCTGGTACTTCGGTCGGTCACAAAGTCTTTAGCAGTCTTTTAAAATAGTAATTTTAGGAAAGTGGGGAAAGGGGCAAGATTACGATTTTGCGAAATTGCCACACAGAATGCAGATGCCAGGTGTCTTGAATAGAATACCGTAATACATATACCGTATGTGCAGAGTTGCAGAATTAAAAGCTTATTTATTCCTTAGCTTCTGGGTGAGGCTAACACACAAGGGTCGCTAAAAAGGTATTTGGGATTCAGCTAACCTAAATAACTCTCATTGCCGTTTGACCCAGGCAAGGTCATTTATCAACCTGCAGAACCTTCAGCGGCTGCCGTCCTTGATGTGGTTTTCTTTTCTGTGGTTGCTGCCGATACAGTAGTTGGCTATTTTTAGAAAAGAGCTGCAAGAGCGGTTAGCCAAGAAAATATAAAAGAAGCCCCTTAGAAGCAGGGGCACAGCTAACAGACAGAATAGCCATGCAAACTGGGGTTTTTATCAGGATCCTCTCCACACAAAAGAGGTGCACCCTCTCCTGCTGATAGAAGCAGCGAGGAAGTTGGTGAAAGTATTGCTTTAAGGGGATATAGGGGGACCTAGAAGGCCAAGAGATTGGGAGACATGGAGAGTGATGGGATAAATCTCTAACGTGGGTTAGTTACATAGGAGGAATCAATCTCCTTATATGATCTATATAATTCTCGAAGACGGTCTGGTCTGGGATGTGTGGGAATGTGTGGCAACATCTTGTGAGAGTTCTGAGAGCGCTGTGGCCAGCCCCTCTGGCCTGAGGTGGCTGGCTGGCAGGCAAAGGCCACCGGAAGGTGGCGGTGGCCCAATGGCCTGGCCCTGGCCCACCGGGGTAAAGAGGAGGCGGTAGGCCCTAACCTGGCCACCAGGAGGAAGGGGGAGGAAGTGTGGGAAGGGAGAAGCGGGTGTGCAGGGGAGCGGCCGAAGAGGCGGTGGCAGCTGGCCCTAACCTGGCCACCGGGAGGAAGGGGAAGGAAGTGTGGGAAGGGCAAAGAGGGAGCGGGGGGGAGCGGCTGGTCAGATAGCTGGCCAGCCAGAAAGCTGAGCATGCTGGCGTGGGCCCGTCGGTGGGCCCAACTAGCGCACAGATGCTGTGCGGGGTCAGCTAGTTATTATTATCATTATTACATTTATATACCACTCAACTAACAATGGCTCTGGGCGGTGAGGGGTCCCAGGTATGACGAGTATTCACAACCTCATGAAGTATGATCCTCCACCAGGCAGCACTGCAGTAGGCACCTGCGCATTGGTGGTGTCTTTGGAGACCTGTAATGAGCAGGAGGAACTACTGAGTAAATGAAGATCCATACAGAGTAACAGTGTTGGATACAGACATATGTCACTGAGGAAGACATATGGTCAAAACACGCCTGACATTTTAAATATTCGTTTAGAGATTCACATGTGAATTTATTTGGCACTCCACTTGAAAGGGATACTCTTTATGATAAATGGTGGAGCAACTACTTGATATTTGACTTTAAGAGTTCCAGATTCTATTTCACACTCCAATTGGAAGAGATATTTATTTTATCTGAGAACTGTATTTGACCATATTGTGGGGATGTGACTGGGCATTTTATGAAGACTTTCTCTTTTTACCTTATTTGGGAAGGACATATTTATATGGGTCTCTAACAATGTTGTTTTAGTATCATTAAATATTCACATTATATAGTTGACATATTCAGCTGTGTTGGGCATTTTAATTTTTTTAGGTTCTTTGTTTTATTTTATTTTAATGGATATAATAACCCTATAGCACCTTGTGTTTTGCTCTTTGGAGGTAGACCACTATCTCTTGAGTGCGGGCCATAGGCTTTTACCGCTCGGCTCAGGTAATGGAAGCTGAACGGGTCCAAGTTCCAGGCTCAAGGATATCTATCCAGTTCCATCGGTTACAGTGACTCAAATTTTCCCCATTCCAGAATCCTTTACATCCTCCATTTACATAGACCCAGAAACCATGACTAGTTTGCATAGCCCTGCTAAGGCTTCAATCAACGTTTATCAATCGGGGTATGTAAACCGGCTAGGGTTCGAGCTGGTTCGAATGTGGGAACCAGTGGGAGGGTCAGGGAGATGTCCGACACTCACCATGTCCAGAGCAAGACTCGCATCAGAGTGTCTGGCAGCGGAGAGAGGAAGGGGTGCCCCAGTTAGGAGTAGCAGGGGGGGACCTTCTTTACCCCCAGTGACGTGTCACGCAGGCTATCCTAAGCGGAGGAGTCTGCTGACCCTACTGCACTACCAGAGGTGACGGTGCCACCTGATGGCACTGCGGGAGGGACTGCAGGGGGACCGAGTCCATGGCCTCACAGCCCTAATCTCCCCAGATCTCCTTTCCTGGCGGCGGCCGCCGCCTTCATATTCAAAATGTGTAGGATAGGGAGAACATCTCAACCAATCAAGGCTTTGCTTTCCTGCCTCAGGAGCTGCCGTCTGATTAATCGGCTGCCCATTCGCTACCCAGCATTTGTTACCTCATGTGCTCCCCCCACTGTCCCTCTCTACTTTCAACAGTACCGAGTTTAAAAATCAAACGAAAAGAGAGGCTGCATGTGAGTAAAACGGAAGTGGGGAGGGAGAAACACACACAGACTCATTTTATACTTCTTTTACAGTATTACATTCTTGTGAGTTCAGTTGCTGTTGGTACCCTCAAGAACCCACGTGTTAAAAATACTGGGTGTCATGGTATGTGTGTGTATAGGGGGATTGTGCTTAACAGTGGGGAGGGGGGCAGCTCAAAAGGCCTTTAAGGCTTAATCTGCAGCGGGGGGGGAGGGTTGGAGGGGGTCTCCAACAGCCTTTAGATCCAGGCTCCAAAATTGCCTAGTTGCACCACTAGGGGGAAACACTCCACTCCGCAGGGAAGCCAATCTTTCCTTAGCAGGAGAGGGCTCCACAATGCTAGCTCAGCCAGATTGACCCTCTCTCTCTCACCACCCCCCCCCCAGTCAGACTCTAAGGACAGGCCTACTGAGGAGGAGGAGTCTCCTTAGCCTGCCCCTTAAGTGAAAAGCTTCTTACGACAGCAATCCTAAGTACAACCCCAAATGGGAACAAACAATTCTGTGGGCCAAAATGGCTGCAGATGGATCGGAGGAAGCTTACTGCAAATTGTGCCACTGCAACATCTTGCCAAGAATGAGCAACCTACCTCTCCAAATCATGAAAAATCGGAGAAACACAAGCCGAGAGTTCCATCACAACTCAATGTAATAAAGACTCCCAGGCAAGATAATGGTAAAGTTAAGGCAGCAGAACGGCTAACTGCTGTAAACGTGACTTGCCATCGTGCAATGCGTTCAGCTGACCACGAGTGACAGCATGGTAGCACGGGGAAGGGGAGCACACTGGAGCACATAAAGCTATGAAGAACAAAATGCTCATGCTTGATCCGAAATGTCATTTTGCCTGCACTGAAAAATGAGCTCATTGCTGACTTTAAGGACAAGAATTATGCCATCCTTATAGATGAATCAACTGACATTGCAACACAAAAACACTTGTGCATTCTAGTTTGATTCTTCAGTGATAGGAAGAAGGCAATTCTGACTGGATTTATAGGTTTGCTTCCGCTTCAAGAGGCCACAAGAGCAAATATTTTCAACTGGATTGATGAGGAAATAAAAAGATGTGGCCAGCGTCTTGCAAATCACATTGGTTTTGTAACAGATGGTGGATCAAACATGGTTGAGTGCAACAACTCTGTGTGGTCAAGACTAAAAGAAGTTTCTTCTTCCCGTGTGCAACTCAAACGTATCTGTCATTCACTGGCACTGTGCATTCAACATGCAGCATCCAAGCTGCCATCCAATATTGGATTTTTGCTGTCAGAAATCCCCAGTTTGTTCTACCACAGTGATTCAAGGTGAGAGGCATACAAACACAGTTGTTCAGAGTGATGAACACAGCCACAGAATTTAACCAACCCTAACTGCCCCCTCCCCTTTGAAAAACCTTCACTTACTCGGTGGCTTGTGCATGGAAAGGTCATGTTCAACATTCTGATGAACTAGGAAGAGCTGAAGGCTTATTTCACTACCACTGAACTAGCCCAATCAACGTTAGACACAAAATTCAAAGCAAGACTCCTGAAGGAAATGCTGTGGGACTACAAAAATTACTCATTCTTTGAGTTTGCAACATGTGTTGTGCAGGAATCTGAAAGACTGAACAGCCTCTTTCAGCAAACCAAAGCTGACCCTCATGAACTGTACGAACAACTATTCCTATACCAGAAGAGTCTTCAGAACAGACTTTATGATGCCAGAGGACAGGAAAAAATTATTCACCAAGTTGATTTTGGTGTCAAATTCTCAACAGCATGTAACAGGTTCCTGCAGCAGATGAACAACAGTGCTGAAGCTCGTCTGGAAATAGACAATGTCAAAAATGTCTGCCCATGCTGAAAGAAGTTCTCAGTCAAGTCACACGTAGACTACTGTTGGCCAGAGATACATTTGGACGTCTAACAAAACTGAGCCCTGTGATAGTTTTGAATCAAGCTTCAAGGCCTATGGTTTTTGGAGTTGCCCTTTGTACAGCTGCATGCAGGAAACAACGTCAGCACAACTGAAGAACAGTACAGACAATTGCCTTTTGTCAACTGGAAAGAAGAAGCTCAGTTTAAGAAAGATGGACCCCTACATACACTGAACAGTTTTGGCTTGGTATACTTCAGCATCCAGCATCTAAAGAGCTCACCATCTTTGCCCTTACTTGCCTGATAACCCCGTCAGCAATGCTGTAGTTGAAAGGATATTTTCCCTTGTATCCTCCATTAATACAAAGGCAAGAAATAGGATGCAGCTGAATCTCCCTCATCAGGCTCGGACTGGCCTACCGGGCACTAAGGCATTTGCCCGGTACGCCCTGCTGCCATTGGAGTGTGAGTGCCCTCAGCCTGATTCCCCTCCCGGCCGCTGGCACCTGCCTCTCTCTTGCAGGCAGCTCGTGCTTTTCATTGTAGCATCCGACACCTGAATCCCCTCACCCTTTCCCCTCTCCTTCTTTTCTTTCTGCTCTTTGTGAGGGTTATCACATGTTCCTCAAGCTGATTGTTTTTCTGTTTACTAGCTATTAGCAATTCTAAATAGCTCACTTGGGGAGTCAGCAAAGTTTGCATTTTGATGATAGCTCAGTAGTTCAGGGCAGGCACAACAGAGTGATTAGTACTAAAGGCAAACTAGTCATTAGCATGCGAAAGAGCAAGCCAGCAGTCCTAGATAGGTGCTTGAGGAAGACCTTCACTCCTGGGCTTTGTCCACTTCTGTAAATGACCTCTTGCTGGCACCTAGTTTCTGCTTCCCCAGACAGCCTCACCTTTCCTCTTTGCTTGCCTTGTTCTTGAGGGATTGCTGCCTGCTCTGCTCACGCAAAAGGAAGGAGTTTTCGCCTCTGAAGAGAAAGGACTGAGAAGAGAGCCCCCCGCCATAAGGAACAGGCTGTGCACGGGGAGGGAACTGTTCTTTCAGCTGAACTGAGAAGGTATCTAACCACCCACTCCCCCTTTAATGTTGCCAGTTCGAATCACTGCTGTTATGTTTCCCAGACTATGCGAAACACCTATACCGGGCAGCAGCGATATAGGAAGATACTGAAAGCAATCATCTTATACTGCGCAGGAGATGGCAATGGCAAACCCCTCCTGTATTCCACCAAAGGCAACCACAGAGCTCTGTGGTCACCAGGAGTTGACACTGACTCAACGGCACAATTTACAAGCAAGAATTAAGGCTCTGAAACCCAAGGCCATTTATATACACTGTGCTGCCCACAACTTAAACCTAGTTCTTCAGAATGCTTTGTTGCATGTTCCAGAAGTGAAAAACATCTTTGGAGTTCTAGAACAGATCTACATCTTTTTTGCACACAATATTCACCGATGGCAAATGCTGACCCGCTTGACTCCTCAGTCAAAACGCACATTACAGAAACTAGAGACACTTGATATAGCTTCCTCTCAATTGGAACACTGCTTTCAAGGCCTTCATGATGTGGTTTTGACTTTTACTGCACTTCACCCATCAATACTAATACCAGCAAGTGATGACGACTAGTGTGCAGCTGCAGAAGTTCTGCTTGAAAAAAATGATACTGACTTCTCACCCTCTTTTACAGAGCAGCTGGTAAGATTCAGAAATCTTGTGAAAGAAGAAATGGGGAAAATGACAAATATAAAAGAAGTAGCTGAACTGCTGTTGATTAACTATTCTGAGCAGTTTCCGTGTAGTCTGCAATGCATACCTGCTCTTTCTGACCATTCTAGAGACAGTGGCTTATGTGGAGAGATCTTTCTCCAAACCGAAACTTATAAAAAACTATCGAGCTGATGGCAGAGCCAGACTCATGGACAGAGAGAGCCGATGCCAGACCCAGACCCACAGACAACTGCCACCACAGAGCAACCAAGAAAAATCCTGCTGTGAGGGGAGGAGATGACAGAGAGACAGACGCCTACAGAGAGACGGGGGAGTAGCCACCATCCAGCTCCTTTGTTCCAGTTGAAGGAGCCCCTCCCTCCCCCAACTGCCACCACAGAGTCATCGTCGTCCGTCAAGAGCAGAGCAGCAGCATGTGACAAAGGGGGCCTGTGGGGCAGAACTGGAAAACTTAAGGCTGGCTGGTGGGGGGGGGGGGCGGACAAAGGGGAGGAGGCTGGACTGGAAGAGGAGCAAAGTTTGCACGGGTGAAGCACATGCGCAAGTGGGGGGGAGCGGAAGGAAAGGGAAAATTAGAAGGCCCGCGGTGGCTGTCATGTGATGATGTGTGTGAGATGACACGACGACTACGTGATGACGTCAGGGGGAGGACACAGCCTGAGTGATGCACGCACACTTGCTCTGGCTTCTTGGCTTTTTCCATCAGCTAGTGGGGGGAAAGCCAGAAATAAGCCAGCTAGCCAAGCAATTTTTAGTAAGCCAAGCGACTTTTAAAAAAACCAGTCTGGCAACTCTTGCTCTGAGGGGATGAGAGAAGTTTTTTGTAAACCGCTTTGAGTGGTTGGCCTGAAAAGTGGCGCGTGTGTGTGTGTCACAAGAGAGACTCGGCAACTTAGTAAAATCTGGTGTCCATTGAAAATGAGTGTGCAAAGAAGCTGGATATTCAAGGGACCATAAACACCTTTGCAGATTCTAAGGCATGGAAGAGGCCATTCAAGTAAAACACTGATGGTGAGGCAAGGCATCATAGTTGTGGTACAATAGGTGCAATTTTTACAGTGTCTGAGAGGAAAGGAAGGTGGGAAAGGGTGTTGTCCCCACACGCCAGCCCCAAGGAGCACTCAGACACAATAAGCTTGGGTAAAGGGAGCCAGATTTTATTGATATAGTACACTTAGCGAACTGAGAGCAGCAGCTCCAGAGAACTTGCGTTTGGGGCGGTATAGAAATATGCTAAGTAATAAATAAACCCTACCTCTTAAACAGCGTGGGCCTAACCAGGCTGGTTTGGGACACTGCTATCCGAAAGCCCCCTAAAATGGGCAACACATCCTGGCTCAGGATAGAAGCGGGACTGCGCCCACTTCACATCCTTGCCAACCCATCCGGGTCAAGGAAACTCGGGGTTTCCACCACCCCAGGCCGCGCAGCCTTTGAGGCGTGGGAACCCCTAAAGCCAGGGGCACAGCCAGGGCACGTGCCCTGGGTGCCACTTGAGGGGGCGCAAAATGCCACTGATTGCCCCGTCCCCACCAAATTCTAGTGATGAGCTGCTGAGTGGGTGGGCACCCCGTGGCAAGCACCGCCACAGTGTTTCCGCTGGGGCACCAGCGTGATGGAGAGTCTTCCATGTGATGTGATGCTGCTGTGATTGACCAATGTCACTACTATCATGTGCACTGCACACTCAAGGCTGCTGGCGAGGGATAGTTGAGCCTTGCTTGCCTTAAATTTCTCCCAGCAACATTATCACTTCTAACAAGCCTAAAGTGTGCAGCATCCAAGGTAGTCTTTGGTTCCCTCTTCTTGAGTCTTTTAAAATTTCCTTTCACCACCACGGTACGTGCTCCATACTGTGGAAGGGAGGGGGAGGGCGCAAACCGCTGCTTTTAAAAACGGACCCCTCGCTTGATGGCGGGGTTTGACAAAAGACGTGAATTGGTGGTGTTCTGGATTGCATTTGACTTGCAGCCATTGCATGTGTATTAGTTTTTTTTATTTAATGTTTTAATTTACCCAGGAGATGGGGGAGGGTTGAGGAAACAGTTGGGGAGTGAGCTGGGTTCTTGGGGCTCAAGGGGGGTGTCCCGGGGGGTGGCTCTCTCTCTCTCCTTCTTTCATTCATCCCTTCTTCCCACAGCTGCAGCCACACAGTACCACCGACCTCACCTGGTCCCTGCCATCGGTTTTTGGTTTCCCCCCCAAAGTATTTTATTTGTCTCTGCTTGGGGTGAGTTGAGTCACACAAATAGTGTTGGCTCCTCATTTCTGCCCCTCCAAACGTCCTTGGCCCACCCCGGCTGCCTGTGCCCCATGGCCGCCCTGTCTGTGACCCAGCCCAGGTGGCTGGTTGGCACGTCTGTGACCAGGAGTGTGCGGCAGGAGAAGGACCGGAAGAAGAGGGGTGAGCACACGCGTAACAACGATCGGGCAAGGGGAGACAGTTACCTAGGGGCCCCACTGCCTGGAGGGGCCCCCCAGAGGCACCTCACATGACTCCCCATTGCCCCCTGCCCAGCCCCAAGGCCCCTCAGCCACTTGCCCTGTTCGCCGTCTCTCCTACTTGTTCTCCTGGCCGGCAATCGAGCAGCAGACAAGCTGCAAAGAGCTCCTTTTCTCCCGCTTCTCAGCTGATCGGTGGGTCGGCGGGGCTTCCACAGAGGCCTCCGTGTAGCCTGAACTCGATTAGGGCCCAAGCCAGCCAGGAAGGAGGAGGCAGCCAGAGTGGCCACCACTGTTCTCTGCAGCAGAAGACCCCTTGCTGCCTGCCCAACCCAGCCCAGCATTTACCAGGTAGAGTGTGAACTCCTTTTTGTGGTTACCTTTCCCACCCCCCAGATATATAGGGATCTGCTTGCCATAGGGCTTTGATATGGGGGGTTGGACTGAGAAGTCTCTGAATATTTATTTTAAAACAGCTTGGAAAATTTGCTGGCTTAAAAAAAAAACTATCTAAAAAGTCCTATAAGTGGCTTGTTTCATGGCAGAAAATTACAAAAACTATTGGAACAAACAGTATTATATTTATTTATTCATTCTTTCATTTATGAATGCACTTATGTTCAAGTTGTTTTGCAACCCAGAAGGGGTTCTCTGTGTGAGAACTGTGAAGCATGTGCTGTGCTTTTATTTTATTTTAGTTTTCTTGTGTGTGAACTGCTCCCCAATAACTTGCAGGGACTTCAGGGTCAATCTGGGCCCCCTGTGAATGCAGCACCTCCATCATTCCAGAAGAGGAGGAGAGGTGTGTTAAAGGGCTTTAAAAGCCTCCTGTGAAAAACCTCCTGGAATCAAACTTGACTGAATTTGTTCAGAATTCTGAGAAAACAAACATAGGCTCACACTGCATGGTTGAAAGTCTCATTTGCTAATCTGCAGCGAGGGGCCCATTTTAGTCATTTGTCTCTCTAGTGTGTTCTAGGCATTAAAAGTAGCACAGATGTTTAGTACGCAATGTATATCACTATATATTGTGATGTGTGCGTGTGCGTATTCAGTGAAATGTATTTTCAGGCAGCATACTTATTTTGAAATATCAGACTTAGATCCTTGGGAGCCTGGGGTGTGCGGAGGCCCTGGACTTTTGAGTGGGGGGGGGCATTTTAAAATCTCGTCTCTGTTACCTGAGCAAATGACCATCGACACGGATAGTGAAAGAGACAAAGGTTTATTTCTCAGCGCTGAGGACAACCCCCGGTGCCTCTTGGCGAAAATCCAGGGAGCGTGCCTCTTACAGACTAACAAGAGTTTATAAAGATTTTTCTCCACCCCTTGGTATCAACATTTAGCCAATCATGGTATAGAAAAGTTCACATACTTTCAGGAAAATTCAGGAAAGTTCCACTCCATATTTGGTAATACATTCGTTTTCGCATAGCAGTCTTATCTACCCTACAATACAATACACACAGCAGAATATGCAGAGCTCAACACAATGTCTAACAGCTACTTCAAACAAGGAGATAAGGTCCTCAAGTATCAAGGATCCGCTCACAGCAAACACAGCAGGCAAAGCTGAGTTACTGAGTTACAAATAACAACTTGCAAATATAATATCCTCTTTTCTGATCATGTCACATCTCTGGGCCCACTCCAACCTTGCTACGCCCCTGGGGGTGAGTGTGCGTTGTGCGCATGTGTGTGCACCTTTTGTTGTCCCCTTTCCCTAGTTGGCGGTTTTAAATAGGGACACCTGTATGGGGAGGGACACTTTCAGATGTACTGTTGTGTTGCTGAAACAATTGCTGTTGTTGCTTTTCTTGCAGGTTGTTTCTTGTTTTAACAGGTTCCCCCCACCCCCACTCATTGTTATGATATATGATGTTTTATGTGTTTTGCTTGCTTGCTTTGGGTGGAGTGGGTGGGTTTTGTTAATGGGTGGGTTTTGTAAAGTGCTACTTTAAAATAGGCAAGGTTGCTTGGTATGGTACAACAGTATTACTTAAAATCCACCACCCCCAACCCAATCCACACACTGTTCACTAAAGAAAGGTTTCATTTGATTTTCAGGTCCCACCCCAAGCTTTGACTGTGTTCCTCCCCGGTAGGTGCTGTGCCCTCCCCCCCATCTTCTATTTTCCCCATACTAAAAAGACTTGCCCCCCACACAACTACTCCACCTAGTAACTGCCCGTGCCACCCACCCACCCAGGGGTCCACCCTTTTTCCAAATTTAAACACCCATCCCCATCCCCAATTGGCTTCTTCACATCTGACCCCAAAAAGTTTGCCTCCCCCCAGGGTGGATAAAAATCAATGATTTTTTTGGTAAATAAATTCCATTAATCCATTCACAATGTCATGCTCTTCCAGAGGTTTTTGTAAGATTATTGGGCAGTTTCTCTGCCTACAAGATATTATCACAGACGCTTGGTTTACTTTTGCAGTTCTCAAAACTGAATTTGACTCAGCAGAGATCACATGCCTCTTCTTCACAGCAAAAATGTTATGACATGAACAGAGTTGAGAAAAAGACCTTAATCCTATTGTTCTACAAACCTATGAATACAGAATCAACCCCTTCAGTGCTAAGTTTCAAGAAGTTCAGTGAAATAGAATTGAAACAATATTTTTCTGATTGTTTGGAGTGGAATAGATCTGCACAAGAAGAAAGTGAAACTAAGTGTGAGGAGGGAGGGGCAAGCAGACAAGCAGTACAAAATGAAAGTGAAACTTTCTGAGCACAGTACTGCATAGCCACAGACAGACCAGTCTTTGGATTTTTGTGTGTGTATGACCTGAGGTTTATCACATTCTTTCCTTGGAGGAAAAAACCTATAATGGCAGCAGGCCATAAAAGAGACCCAGTTTGGCAATATTTTAATGAAGTTCCTTTACCTATCGGTAAGGCAGGCATGCGTGCAAAATGCAAACACTGCAACAAAGAAATGCAAGGCCTGGTGGCCCGAATGAGGCAACATCATGAGAAGTGCTGTGATGAAGATGACCAAAGAAACACATTTGAACAGGCAGGATCTTCAGGTTGGTAAACATTTTTATTGAATCATATAATATTTCTAAAGACTGCCTTGAACTGTCATGTTTGAGCAAAATTATATTTCTTATTATTACTGCATGTTACTGTCATTTGGTACAGTTATGAAGAAAAGCAAATATTCCTTTTGGGGCAGTGCTGTGTACAATAAGCAGAAATTGTATAAACAATAAAATAACAGCATTGACTTTTTTGTTTAGGGGAATTCATGGATTCTGGAAACTATCCACCTTCAAGATCACCATCCTCCTGTTCTACAGTTCCAGAGTTATCCATCCAGGATAGTGCTTCATTAGCATCATCATCAGACACCCACAGCCACATATCACTATCACCTAAAAGAAAGAAAAAATCCTTCCCTCCTGGAACCACCATAGATAAGTTTGTGATAAAAACTAGCAGATTAGAAAAAGAGTTAATTGATGAAAAAATTGCCCAGTTTGCTTATGCAACGAACTCTTCTTTCCGTCTGACTGAGAACCCACATTTCATTAATATGGTTCAGTCACTGAGACCAGGATACAGTCCACCCAGCCGAGCAGATGTTGCAGGGAAACTGCTGGATAAAGTGTATGACAGAGAAATGGAGCAATGTGCAACAGCTCTGGAGGGTAGAATTGTTAACCTAAGTATTGATGGGTGGAGTAATGTCCACAATGATCCTATTGTATGTGCTTGTATAACAACAGAAGAAGGGACAGTCTTCCTTGCACAAACAATTGATACGTCAGGAAATGCACACACAGCAGAATACTTACAAGAAGTGGCAGTAAAAGCTATAATAACATGTGAACAAAAATTCAAATGTCTAGTACGCAGTTTGGTCACAGACAATGCTGCAAATGTATCCAAGATGAGAAGAAATTTAGAAGAGCAGGAAGGGAATACAAAGCTAATAACATATGGTTGCAGTGCTCATTTGCTGCACCTCTTAGCCAAAGACTTAAGTGTTCCAGAAATAAAGGCTAATGTTGTTGAAATTGCTAAATACTTCCGTAACAATCACTTTGCTGCAGCAGCTCTGAAAAGGATGGGTGGAACCAAGCTAACGCTCCCATAAGATGTTAGATGGAACTCTGTGGTGGACTGTTTTGAGCAGTATATCAAGAACTGGCCTATTCTGATGACAATTTGTGAACAAAATCGAGATAAAATAGATGGCACTGTCATGGCCAAAATCCTCAACATTGGGCTTAAGAGAAATGTTGAACATATGCTGAGCATCCTGAAACCCATCTCTGAATCTTTAAACAAAATACAGAAAAATAGCTGTTTTATTGCTGATGCTGTTGAAATTTGGAAGGAACTGAGTGAACACTTAAAAACAGAACCACACATGGACAGAATTAAATCACAAGCATTAAAAAAACGAATGGGACAAGTACTGTCTCCAGCTCATTTTTTGGCAAATATTGTCAATATCCAGTACCAGGGTCAAAACTTAAGTGCTGAGGAAGAGGAGTTAGCTATGACATGGGTATCCAGCAATCATCCATCTGTAATGCCAACTATAATAAACTTCAAAGCTAAGGGGGAACCATTCAAGAAATATATGTTTGCTGAAGATATTTTAAAGAAAGTCACACCAGTGAACTGGTGGAAGTCACTTAAGCACTTGGATTTAGAGACTGTTCAAGTAATGATTTCACTTTTAACAGCAGCAGCTTCTTCTGCAGGCATTGAAAGAATATTCTCTTCCTTTGGACTCATTCATTCTAAATTGAGAAATCGTTTGGGACCCGATAAAGCAGGAAAGCTTGTTTTTCTTTTCCAGATTAAGAACAAAGAAGAAGATGAAGATGATGAGTGAGCTACAGAGGACAGTATTTAAGTTTTTCATGTGTAGGCTGGGCTGACAAGTCTAAGTTTCTTAAAATATATATATTTTGTTTAGCCAAATTAGTTAACAGACATGGATGTTTGTTTAAGCAAATAACATATGCTGTAATGTTATTGTTTCAGTTGAATAAATCTATTTAAATTGTTATTATTAAGGTAATGATTATTTTTCTCCTTCCTAAGTACAACAGAAAAGTTGTCCAAATATGAATGATTGATTAACCTATTAAACTGGGGATAAAAAAACTAATATGAAAAGTTGTTGTTCTAAAAATCTTCATCTACTTGAATATTAAAGTTATACCAGCAAGAATTAGTCTTTATGTAGAAAACTATGATTTAAATCGAGCCTTACTGACTAGTGATTTAAATCGTGATTTAAATCGTGAATTAAATCAGTTTGATTTAAATCAAATCCACCCTGCCTCCCCCTCACATCAATTGGCTTTCCCCCCCACACAGCAAAAAGTCTTCCCTTCCCCCAATTGGCTTTTCCCCATCAAATTTCCCTCCGGCCTCCCAAATTAATTGGCTTTTTTTTGCCCCTTTCTGGCCTTCCTTGTACAGTTTCCCACCTTTAGAAAAACTTTACCATGTCTGACCAACGCGAGTGGTGTGTTGTGGCCAGGCCTCGCACAAGGTTGGCAGGCAGAGGTGAGAGAGGCCGGGTGCGAGCTGTGCCTGCGGCGCAGAGAGGAGGGAGAGGACGTGGGGAGCCTGAGGATACCCACTGCACAATTCTTTGCCCCAGCTGAGGGGTCTGTCCACAGGTTCAATTTCCTCCAGCCTGCTGCCAGCAATCGCAGAGGCACTAGGGCTGTGGCGGGTCCCTTGGCGGCGCCAGGTGCTGCTGGGGCGGCGCCAGTGGTGGTGGAGGAGACTGCTGGTGTGGGAGAGCAGGCAGAGGGCGGTGAGGATCTTACGGCTGGCAGCCATACAGCCAGGTTCTCCCTCCCTCTTGGGGCCCTTCCCCCTAGAGTTTCGCCGCTCAGTGGGACCCCCCCCCATGAAGCCCACCACTCAGAGGAAGGTTCGGCTGAGGTGGTGGGGGAGAGGCCTGCTTCTTCTCTGCCAGTGGAGCCGGGCCCTTCCTCTCACACGGAGGGTGGAAGGGGCAGGTTGGGTGGCAGCAGTGGGCAGGCAGCGGCCCCCCCAGGACTGCAGCCACACAGCGAAAAAAGGCCTAAGAGAGCGCCCAGGGCGAAGGGGGCCAAGGGCAGCATTGAGGTCCCTGACAGTGCCCCATACCATGCCCGCTGTGTCCACTCCAGGGTGCAGGTCAGCCATGGCAAGGATCCAAAGCACCTGGGTACGACACCCATGTGGAGGCACATGGCGCGTCAGCACCCAGGTCTCCTTGGCCAGGCTGGCAGCCCTTGTGCGCCTTGTGCACCTGCCACTAGGGCGCACAAGGGCAGTGTGCCCGCGCCAGCCAAAAGGCAGGCTACACTGCCAGTCCAGCGGTGGACACAGGTGTCGGGCAGCCAGCGTACTGTTCGTGTGGACCATCATCGCCTCATAGCGGAGATGATTTCCACCGATGACCAGCCGTTTCAGGTGGTCGAGAACTCCGGCTTCCGCCGGATACTCCAGTACCTTGTGCCCGACTACATGATCCCCTCAAGGACCACGTTCAGCCAGAACGTGGTCCTCTCCCTGTACCGCAAGTGCAGGGAGCTCGTGCTGGCCGGACTGCGTGCGGCTCTGGCAGGCACCAGCGTGCATTTCTCGACTGACCTCTGGACCAGTGTCAGTGGGATGCACACTGCTTTCCTGGCCCTCACTGCCCACTGGTGGGGAACAGAGAGTGAGGGGACCTCCTTGGGCGATGCTTCTGGGTCCGGCGCGGCTCCTGCTGCACTACGGCACAATGGACACGAGGCACACCATGGAGAAGGTGGCGGCCGTACTCGACCGCCAGATAGAGGAGTGGATTGGCTGGTGTCCACAACTCTCCAGGAGATTCCTTGTCACTGACAATGGATCCAACGTTACCGCCGCTGTTGAGACTGTCATGGGCTGTGTGAACATACTGTGTATGACACACATGCTCCATCTGACCGTCAGGGATGCCCTCAGCCCTGAAGGAGCTGAAGGTGTCCCAGACCCAGGGCCGCCGCCCCCCACCCAAGGTGCTGTTGCTGCCATGGCCATGCTTGTGGAGGCTCGCAAGCTGGCTGCCCACTTCCACCGCAGCGAGAAGTCCAGGAGACTGCTTTGCCAGAAGCCGGATGACCTTGGGCTTCCTCGCCATCTCATCCCTACGGATGTGGAGACGCGGTGGAACTCCACCTTCCACGTGTTCCAGCGCCTGTTGAAGCAGGAGAGAGCCCTTGGCACCCTGGCGAGGGATGGGTCCTTGGCCATCTGTGACTTCTCACATGCAGAGTGGAAGCAGATGTCCGAGGCACTGTTGGCTCTCAAGCCCTTCCAGACTGCACACCACTCCCTTGAGCCAGGCGCTGCCCACAGCTCTGGGTCTGGAGAAGCTGGTGGGCGAACTCCAGGCTTCTCTGACCACACCAGAGGGTCGTGCTCTGGTTGGGAGGCTGAAGTCTGCGGTGGCCAAGTGGCTGGTTGGTGAGTTGGGAAGCAGGGAGGTGTATGTCCTCGCTTGTCTCTGCAACCCAGCCATCAAGCGCAATGTAGTTAGTGCCGGCGACTTGCCCGGGTGGAGGGACCTCCTGGTATAAAAGGTAAGGGAGGAGGAGGCCGCTAGGGCCTCCAGAGACCAGGAAGTTGGTAGTGATGCGGGGGCACCCCCCACCGCCAGACCCGCACCCAGCAGCAGCGTGGGCGGCCAGCCGGCGTCAGCTTCCCCTTCCTCTTCCCAGTCAAGCAGCGTGGCATCCCAGGCAGCGCCAATGCAGCAGCCACTTGGTCCCGCCGTGAAATCCGCCCAGTGGTTCCAGTGGGTGTGCCTTGGCACCTTGCCTGGTGTGCGGGAGGCTCAACCTGCCAGGCTCCCCTCCAGTGCTGAGCAATGCATTGTGCAGTACTTGGAGGAGCCGCCTGTGGAGGAAGACAGCTTGGACTGCACACAGTTCTGGGCGACCCACCTCCAAGTCTGGCCGGACATGGCAGTGGTTGCTGTGCACCTCCTCTCCTGTCCCCCAACCAGTGTCCTGGTTAAGCACCCTCTCGCTCCCGCTTGGACGCTGGTCTGGTGGAGCAGTTGGTCTTTCTCAAGATCAACCTCCCTCTACAGGTGAAACTCGAAAAATTAGAATATCGTGCAAAAGTTCATTAATTTCAGTAATGCAAATTAAAAGGTGAATCTGATATATGAGATAGATGCATTACATGCAAAGCAAGAGAAGTCAAGCCTTAATTTGTTATAATTGTGATGATCATGGCGTACAGCTCATGAGAAGCCCAAATCCACAATCCCAGAAAATTAGAATATTGTGAAAAGGTTCAACAGTCTAGGCTCCAGGTGTCCCACTCCAATCAGCTAATCAATCCATAACACCTGCAAAGGGTTCCTGAGCCTTTAAATGGTCTCTCAGTCTGGTTCATTAGGAATCACAATCATGGGAAAGACTGCTGACTTGACAGGTGTGCAGAAAACCATCACTGACACCCTCCATAAGGAGGGAAAGCCTCAAAAGGTAATTGCAAAAGAAGTTGGATGTTCCCAAAGTGCTGTATCAAAGCACATTAACAGAAAGTTATGTGGAAGGGAAAAGTGTGGAAGAAAAAGGTGCACAAGCAGCAGGGATGACCGCAGCCTGGAGAGGACTGTCAGGAAAAGGCCATTCAAAAGTGTTGGGGACTTTCACAAGGAGTGGACTGAGGCTGGAGTTAGTGCATCAAGAGCCACCACACACAGACGGATCCTGGACATGGGCTTCAAATGTCGTATTCCTCTTGTCAAGCCGCTCCTGAACAACAAACAACGTCAGAAGCGTCTTACCTGGGCTCAAGAAAAAAAGAACTGGTCTGTTGCTCAGTGGTCCAATGTCCTCTTTTCTGATGAGAGCAACTTTTGCATCTCATTTGGAAACCAAGGACCCAGAGTCTGGAGGAAGAATGGAGAGGCACACAATGCAAGATGCTTGAAGTCCAGTGTGAAGTTTCCACAATCTGTGTTGATTTGGGGAGCCATGTCATCTGCTGGTGTTAGTCCACTGTGCTTCATTAAGTCCAGGGTCAACGCAGCCGTCTATCAGGAGATCTTGGAGCACTTCATGCTTCCTTCCGCAGACGAGCTGTATGGGGATGCTGACTTCATTTTCCAGCAGGACTTGGCACCTGCCCACACTGCCAAAAGTACCAAAGCCTGGTTCAGTGACCATGGGATTACTGTGCTTGATTGGCCAGCAAACTCGCCTGACCTGAACCCCATAGAGGATCTATGGGGCATTGCCAAGAGAAGGATGAGAGACATGAGACCAAACAATGCAGAAGAGCTGAAGGCCGCTATTGAAGCATCCTGGTCTTCCATAACACCTCAGCAGTGCCACAGGCTGATAACATCCATGCCACGCCGCATTGAGGCAGTAATTGCTGCAAAAGGGGCCCAAACCAAGTACTGAATACAGATGCATGCTTATACTTTTCAGAGGTCCGATATTGTTCTATTTACAATCCTTGTTTTATTGGTTTCATGTAATATTCTAATTTTCTGGGATTGTGGATTTGGGGTTCTCATGAGCTGTACGCCATGATCATCACAATTATAACAAATTAAGGCTTGACTTCTCTTGCTTTGCATGTAATGTGTCTATCTCATATATCAGTTTCACCTTTTAATTTGCATTTCTGAAATTAATGAACTTTTGCACGATATTCTAATTTTTCGAGTGTCACCTGTACAGCTGCATGCAGGAAACGACATCAGCACAATTGAAGAGCAATACAGAAAATTGACTTTTGTCGAATGGAAAGAAGAAGCTCAATTTAAGAAAGATGGACTCCCAACAGACCCTGAACAGTTTTGGCTTGATGTCTTCCAGCAGCCAGCTTTTAAAGAGCTGGCCAACTTTGCCCTTACTTGCCTGACAACCCCTGTCAGCAATGCTGCAGTTGAGAGAGTATTCTCCCTTGTATCTTCTGTGAAAACAAAGGCAAGAAACAGGATGCAGCTGATTATCTGTGATGCCACTGTAAGAATCAGGGCAGAAATGGTGCTTTCCACCCAGACCCAAGGAGACACCGACACATGATTCTTTGGTGAAATTGGCCACTTTTATTGAGACATTATTCTTTGTGTGCCAACATGGCACTCAGCTGGGATTGGCGCTCCACCCATTACAGTGCGGTTCCTATAAGGCCAGCCACGGAGTCACCGCCTTGGCCTAGGGACAGTGGCGTTAGCACCTTGGCTCCGGGTGGCTCCATCGCTCTAAAGCGGGTGCCACGCTTCCACGCCGACCTAAGGTCAGGTCTCTGGTACTGACGACACCTCTCTGATGCTGCACAGCCATACGGAAGGATGTCGCTTTGCAGAGAAGAAGGGCTGAGCTGCATCCCTGATCTGTCAAGCCTCAAGGGATCCATCTTCCTCCTTGTTAAGCTGTTTTTCCCTCCGCACTGTACCTGCCAAACGTGACCAGGAGGTTATGATGCTAGCTGACTATATATAGACAGATATAGACTGGGACAGGTGAAAAAAGGCCCACCTCACCGGCCATTAGGTGTGGACCCAAAAATTTCCTACCCGGTGGCCCCAAACGGCGACCAGCAATGCCCAGCCAATATTTAAGGGATAGGAGGCGGTGCCTTCAAGAGGCAGAATGAGTGGGAGTGTGCATGTTCTGTCCCTTGCTGCTCCAGCCCCGGCCCTGGAGCACCCCCGGGGAGCCAAAAAGGAAGAGCTCACCCGGTGTCACGTGCTCCTTGGAGGAAGGTGGGCTGGGGCAAACAAGCCGCGCAGCCCAGTCGGGCAGCGAGCGGCTGGATTCAGGCAAATGCTGCAAAGACTTTACTGCCTCTCCTGAAATGCTCAGAAATTTCACAGCGGACAAGATTCAGGGGGCTGCTGCCTCCACACAGTGCCGGCGCGTCCATTAAGGCGAACTAGGCAGTTGCCTAGGGCGCCAAAATGGAGGGGGCGCTGGCCAGCCTGCCGCCCCCCCACCGCCGCTCCTTTTCTTTCACGCGCCACAGCCTGCTGGCGCCCGCCCACTTCTCTTTACCCGCGGCCCACCCTCCGGAGGCCGAGGCAGGCGCTGCTGTGTTGCTCGTGCCTCGCGCGCAGGCGCAGCAGCAGACCGCAGTTTCCCTCCTTGGCGCCTGGCCCGGAGTCGCAAGCGGAGGTGCTGGGCTGCTGGCGGAGCTGCGGGCTGGTCGGACGACGACGAGGTAAGAAGGCGGCGGCGCCAGGCCAGGAGGCGGCGGCGGCCTCATCAAGGCCACCTGGGGCCAGGGGCGGCGGGAAGGCGCGGCAGCAGGGGCCTGGCCGCGGGCTGTGGCGCGGCCCGGGGACTCCGCGGGGACAGGCTTTTGGGCATTCTTAAATATGATTATTTTCCAAGGGAATTATGACTGACAGGAAAAAACCATCTGGAGCTCAGTTCCGCAAACGAAAGGCAGAAAGAGCCAAGGAAGACGCCAAGCAAGAGGTGTTCTTCCGGAAATACCTTTGTAAAACAAGTACAGAACAAAAAGATGACAGTACCATTGGTGAAACTACCACTGAGGAAACTCCTAGTACAAGTGGTATTGGTCTTACTACAAGTGGTATTACTTCTGAGGACAAAGTCTCACAGTCTGGAGATATTCCAGTGGAACACACAGAGGAAACCGAGGATTTTGAGGAAACTGAGAGTACTGCAATTACTACAAAACACGTTGGTATTGTGCCTAGCTTGGATTACAGTGACCCTGCTAACTGGCCTAACTATTGCAGTGAAAATTTGCGACAGCTTATTGTTCAGCATGGCCCACGGCAGATTGTATCATATAAATTTCCAAAAGACTCCCAAAAAAGAAAATTCTCTCCTGTCTATTACAAGAGGAAACTGGCAAATGGTGAAGAAATGTGCCGTCATTGGCTGATATATTCTACCTCAAAAGATGTGGTTTTTTGCTTTTGCTGTAGGCTGTTCAGCAAAAGAGATGGTGGAGCAACAGCTTTACAAGACCCAGGTTCAAAAGACTGGAAGAACATTGGAGCAATTCTGTCAGCACATGAGAGGAGTACTCTCCATCTATACAGTTACCAGGCGTGGAGAGAACTTGAATTGCGCTTACAGAAAGGAAAAACAATTGATAATATCAACCAACAGAAAATAAGGGAAGAAGAGCAATATTGGCGACAAGTCTTGGAATGCTTGATTGCTGCGGTCAGATTTCTTGGCATGCAAAACATGGCATTTCGTGGTACAACTGAAAAGTTGTACAGTGCGAACAATGGAAATTTCTTGAAGCTTGTTGAATTTTTGGCTCTTTTTGACCCTGTCATGACTGAACATGCGCGCAGAGTTAAAGATAAAGAAACTATGGTTCACTACTTAGGAAAAGAGATCCAAAATGAGCTTATAGAGCTTCTAGCAACTTCCATAAAACAGAACATTTTAGCACGTATAAACTCCGCCAAATACTACTCAGTTATTTTGGACTGTACACCTGATGTTAGTCATACTGAACAAATGACTATGATTGTGCGTTTTGTCGATGTCATCATGCCATCAGATACTGAAACATCTGAGCCTGAGGTTACAATAAAAGAACATTTCTTGGGATTTGTTCCTCTAAAGAAGACTACTGGTGCCTTTATGGCAGAAACTCTTCTTTGGCTGCTTGAGCAAATGGGATTACCACTTGAGAATCTGCGTGGTCAAGGTTATGATAATGGGAGTAACATGAGAGGTAAAGAACATGGAGTACAAAAGAGAGTTCTTGATATAAATCCATATGCCTTTTTCGTGCCCTGCAGTGTGCACTCTCTCAATTTGGTTGTCAATGATGTTGCTAAGAGTTGCCGGGAAGCAACAGGCTTCTTCATGTTGGCTCAACAGATCTATAATTATTTCTCTGCAATGCATCAACTCAGCATTGGCAAATACTAACTAGCCATGTACCTACCATTACTGTTAAGCCTTTGAGTCAAACAAGATGGGAGAGTCGGATTGATGCTTTGAAACCACTGAGATATCATCTTGGTAGTATATATGATGCTTTAATGGAGATCTATAATGAACCACACCCACATAAAACAACAAGTGAATCTCTTGTTGTAGCTAAGGGTCTTGCTGAAGGCATTAGTAAGTTCAAGTTTGTGGTATCCCTTGTTGTATGGTACAACATGCTTTTTGAAATAAATCTGAAAAGCAAACTACTACAAAATAAGGAAACTGATTTAAGTTCAGCTACAAGTCAATTACAAGTAACCAAGAATTATCTTGTGGGCTGTAGGTGTGATGATGGTTTTGAACAAGTTTTGATAGATGCTAGAGTGATTGCAAAGGAGTTAGAAATATTACCAAACTTTGAGACAGAACAATTTAGACAAAGGAGAAAGAAAAAACAGTTTGGGTATGAGGCCCTAGATGAGGCTCCACAAGATCCAAAGCAAAAATTCAAAGTGGATTTCTATTATGCTATTTTAGATATGGCCATTCGATCTGTTGAAGAGAGATTCCAACAACTACAACACTATAATTCTGTATTTGGCTTCCTGTATGATATATACAGCATCAACAAAAAATGTACTGAAGATGTACGAAAGGCCTGCAAGACTTTGGAGCAGTCATTGACACACAATGAAAACAAAGATATTGATGCTGAAGATCTGTGCTGTGAACTTCAAGCAGTTGCTCGAAGGCTTCCAGAGTCTATGCCACCACAAAAAGTACTTCTCTTCATACTACAACACAAAATCCAGAATAGTGTGCCTAATGTTTTTGTTTCTCTTAGGATCCTTCTCACACTTCCAGTGTCAGTGGCAAGTGGTGAACGCAGTTTTTCAAAACTCAAACTTATAAAAACACACATACGCTCAACTATGCTCCAAAAGAGACTAGTTGGTTTGGCAACTATATCAATCGAACATGCTGAAGCATCAGCACTTGACCTGAAGGAACTGTTAACACAATTTACAAAGGAAAAGGCACGTAAAATAAGATTTTGATTTGCTTGAAATTGAAACATTAAAGAGACTTAAATTTCAGCATCACATTTAACATTTTTCAAAGTGATTTCTGTGCTAAAACTGTGTTCTGTTTGAGAAAATAAATCAGAAATTGTCTTATGACTTGTTTTCACAATTTAAAAAAAATAAATTAACAATTTCAAATTCTGTGCTTTTCATTCTTCCTGTAATACATATGTGTTTGAAATATGATTGGCCGGGGCGGGGGGGGGGGGGGCGCCAGAAGGTGATCTTGCCTAGGGCGCAAAAAACCCTCACACCGGCCCTGCCTCCATATCCACATCCACCACTCAGGTGACGGGCAGTGAGGAGTCTACTGATGATACTGATGCTGACCAGTATCTGGAGCTTCTCCTGTGATGTGTGAGTATGAAAAACATTTCAAACTATGATTGGCCTTTTTTTGCTTGGCTTTCTTTGGGCTTTTCTTATAGTATTGTCTGGCTTTAAAGGCCTGCACGGAAGGGTGAGAACTGAGAAGGCCTTCATTCATGTGCAAGGCCTTCATGTGCAAGTCTGTGAAAGCTGCTACTTGTGTGCAGAGTGTGTGATACTATTTGCATCGGATTGCTGCAGCCCAAGAATATCTTGTTTCTCATTGTGCCCTTTCTCTTCTTTCTTTCTTCCTTCCTTCCTTCCACAGACAGCAAAGACACAGGGGTGGAGGTGACATGTCGGGGGACCTCATTTTGCTGCATGTATAGACATGTGCCTGTGCCCTGCAGAGATTTGGTTTGGTTTCTCATAGTACTATTATTCCTTAGAATGTTATTCATTAAAAATACTATTATTCCTTAAAATATGCTTGGTGTTTTGGCGTTCTTTGACTTCTGGGATCATTTTTGCTTATTTCCATTTGGCTTTTTTGCTTTTATATTAAATTCCAATCTGGCAACCCACAAGGCTAGGGCCATGCCCATTCACCTGGACTAGCCACTGAAATTTGCTTTCCCTCTCTTCCACAGGTACTGGGAAAATGTCCCCATGGGAAACATCAGTTTGCCTGCCTGCAAATTTTGAGAGTGGAACAAAAAGTCTTTCCAATATTGTTTACTGCTGTTTGGCAATTTATCCTGTTGCTTCTATGTTTATGTAGAAGGTCGTTGCTTCTGTTTATTTTTTAAAATTGGATAGTTTTAAGACTTTCTAATATTGTTAGCTGCTGGTCAGTATCTTATTCTTGTAACAAGTGGTGTTTTCTCCTCTTTTAAATCAGTCAGTGACCCAGAGCCTGGGTTTATAATTTATTATATTACAAGCCGACCCCGTACAGAGCATCTGTGCGCTCTTTGGGGCCAGCTACCTCTCCCCCCCCCAGTCTCCGGTGGGGCTGAGTGCCACGGCGGCTGAGAAGTGAACCTCCATAATACTACCGCCCAAGTGTAGGTGGCAATCACAACCCCCCACCGTCAATTGCCAGTGTAGAAGCAAGAGCAACTGGTATTGTGGTGGAGGAATCGGCATCTGCTCCAGAGAAAATACTGGAGTTGAGAATCTCTTACGGTGAGGAGGAAAATTTGGGACTGACAATCTGCCAACTCCCCTGGGGCTTGGGAGGCAGATCTGAATCCTTCTGCTAATCTTTTGACTGCAATATGCAAGGGGAAGTAGGAACCTTCTAGGGTGCAAATGGGCGATCACTGTCCAAGATCACTTCAAGGTGGAGGTGGAAGATCCCTGCTTTGCTACCCACACCTGAACACTTCAGGGATTGTCTGATGTTTCATTGGAGTTGCACTTCTCTACATTACATTCCAAGAACAGCTGGGAACGTTTGCTGGAAAGTTTATTAAAATGGGATGAAATTATGTGGGCCAGGAGTAGCCTTTGTGTGGCAGTTGCACCCACCTGGAGGTGGCTTGAGACTGGTTAACTGTCAGAACAAACATCACTGAGGCCACATTTCCCACAAGGCTCATTTCCAGTGCATACACACTCATCAATACATGAGCTTGTTCCAGCCATAGGGCTTCACATAACACCAGATATAATAATACGAGCTCTTCATTAATATCTGTTAAGGCTTATGGCTTCTGCCGTGAGTAAATTCTATTACGTGTAAAAAAATGAGCTGAGCCATTAAGTAAAGCTCTTCCCACACTCAGGACATTGAAGTGGTTTCTCTCCTGAGTGGATTCTATTATCAGCAACTAGGTGTTCATTCTTCATGATAAAATGTTATCATAAAGAACGACCAAGAGCATATAAGTCCTTCATGAAGAAGCTTTAGCAAAAACTACTGGAATCTGGACAGTTTTTAAGGAGTTACCAGCAAGGACTAATCATTGAATATGAATCAAAGTATCTTCTCCATCTACTTCAGATGAAGTTGAAGATATTAACATCTTTATGTACATAGAAGGATGGACATTGTTGTTGTTATCCACTACTGAAACACCCCCATTTGCTCTATGTATTTTTACATGCTCTATTTGTATGTTTATTAGTTAGGAATGAGATATCCTTCATGAGCATTATTTATCCTCATGCCTATATTAGAACTGATGGATGGTTTATGGCACACCCACTGAGCTATGAACTATAATTAATTATATGCATATTTAAAAATATGCTATTCTATATATTTAACTGAGTATTTTTCGAGTTTTCATGTTTATACAGATCCAATTTTTGTTTCTCTCCTGTATGGATTATTTGATGTTAAGTGAGGGTTGAACGCTGAGTGAAGCTCCTTCTATACTCCAGGCATCAGGATGGCTTCAACCCCACCATTATCATGCAAATTAGCGGGGCAACAATGGTACTTGGCATTAGGAGCTATGTCTTTGGGCCCTGGTCTACCATTTCCATCTCCTGCTATTATTACATATGCAGTTGGGAATGAAACTAAAATATTTGCAATATACTTTTCTTGCCATTTATCTTTTCTCTGTGCATTGACATACCAAAAATCCGGTTCTTTGTCTGGGTGGTATCTACGCCAATAACTGATTCCACACAGCAGAAAAGTGTCAAAGTTTTACTGCTGCAGCAAAAGGCAATAGGAGCTGCAACGGTCAAATCGATTGCAAAGAATACAGAGCTTCAAGTAGCTATTTATACATTTCTAAGTTCTTTGTTCTACATATCTATGACATGGCAATACATTGAAAGAAGATACTTTAGCAATCACATACTTAGATCAATCTTCAGTTGACTTTGAACAACAAACTATTGACATGTTAATTTCCCATTGGCATTTGGAGGTCTCAGATGCTGATCAACCCTTTTAGTCAGTTTGCTTCACTCTGTTTACTTTTGGCTATGCTTTTGTAACAATTGTTTTACTAAGTCCCTATGGCTAATGCTCTGTTATCTTCAAGGCAGAGGCGTAACGATAGGGGGGCAGGGGGCCATGTGCCCCCGGAGCCATCTTCGTGGGTCACGTGGGGGGTGCCGCCATGACCCCCGCCGATCCCCCCCCCAAAATTTCTAAAATTTCTTTTCTTTAATAAAAATTTCTCCACGAGCGGTGCCCGCACCCCCCCGCATTGCTACTGGCCTGGCTTGGCGGCAGGCACCTAATGCTCACTGTCGAGTGTCGACAACTTATCGGCAGGCCAGATTAAAGAGGCCCTCTAGTGGCTTGCCTGCCAGCCAGGGTGAGGGTCTCAGTCTCTTCGCACTGCACATGCGTGCGTGACGTCCGTCCCAGTTCGGCTCACCTTATGCACGTGGCATGTAGCCGGACGGAGAGCGTTGCTTGGGCTGCAGGGCAGGCGCAGGCAGGAGGGCCACCGAGCTCCCCACAGTTTGCACCAGCAAAGCAGCAGCAGGCCAAAAAAGTCCCGACTCGCAGCTTTTTCTCGCTGGTCCTTCAGGTGCTGATCAAACATTGTGGAGTGGGGGGGGGGGGCGCCGAGGGAAAAGAAGCGGCCAACTAACCCCCGCCTGCTGTGCTGCCTAACGTATGGCCCGCCAAAGACGTGATCGAGGGTGCTTTCCTTGCTCCAAGACCAAAACTTTATTTTCTGGCCCGGGGGCTCTCCTCGTCATTCTTCCCCTATTATGCAGCCTCTTTACGCTGCTAAGCACATTTTACTTTAAATGTAATCGAAGACATTTAATTGTTTTTCCAGATATAACCAGCTTTTTGTCACAATTAGTCTGAGCTCGCCCCCTTCCAGACAGGCAGAGAGTTACCAGACCCTCCTCTCTTCCTCTGCCTTCTCTCTCTCTCCCTCTCTTTCTTTTTTTCTCTTCTTCTCTTCCTCCCCCCCACCCGCAGCCCCCTAGCAAATGATATCCCAGCGGCGAGTGGCAAAACCCAGAGGCAAAAAACGGAAGAGAAATGGCTCGCTCACTCCTCGGTTGCAAATGCGCACAGAGACAGACGCGCGCACACACACGCCCTTTGGCCGAGGCCCCGGGGTTTCAGCGAAGCTACAGATGGATCGGGGCTCTTCTCGCTCGCTAGGGCAAGCGGGTGGATCTATGTGCTTTGAGATGGGCGGGGGGGGGGAGTTGGTTTGGGGGAGTTGGTTTGCTTTTCTGCTCTTTGGATGAAGCAATAACAATAACAAGGCAATGGCTCTGAGAAAGATGGGAACAGGTTTTAGAGGAACCTCAGTGAGTAATGCACAGGCATTATCAGGAAGACAGAAAGTTAAAAAATCAAATATGGTGCTTTGAATAAGAGTCGACCTTCCACTATCTCTCTATACTAAATAGGAACGGGAGGCATTGGGTGGGGAGATTATTAGTGCCCTGCTCATATGATCTTAATGTGGCTGTGGGTTTACAGGGCTGCACAATTTGGGCCCTCCAGCTGCTGTTCAACTACAACTCCCATAATCCCTGACTACTGGCCAAGGCGGCTGGGGATGATGGGAGATGTGGTCCAACAGTAGCTAGAGGGCCCGAGTTGTGCACCCCAGAGTAGGAAAATAGAAAACACCACAGCAAGCCCTGTAATTGTTCCACACAGAGAGTAACTGCCTTACAGGGCTCAAAACAGACAAAATATGGACACAATAACCTCTTTTGTTGTGACTTTAAGAGTATATGCAACTGCCAAGCTGCAGAGAACTCTTAAATCTCATCCACTTAAATCAGTAGGACTCTCTGCTGTGGGCAATATGTGTTTGCCATTTTTTTTCTTTTTTCTTTATGTCACCTTAAGTGGTGCAGTGGGGAAATGCTTGACTAACAAGCAGAAGGTTGCCAGTTGGTATCCCCGCTGCTACCATGGCGAGGGCCCTTGTGTGAGCTCTGCTTCTCAGGCAGCAGCAATATAGGGAGATGCTGAAAGGCATCATCTCATACTGCGCAGGAGGAGGCAAAGGTAAACCCCTCCTGTATTCTACCAAAAGAAAACCACAGGGCTCTGTGGGTGCCAGGAGTTGAAATCGACTTGATGGCACACTTTACCTTTGCATGTTAAAGACAAATGTAATGTCTATTTTCTTACATGCTTAGTTGGTGCTTCCTCCAAGGAACACAGGGTGGTGAATATGGTTCTTTCTCCCTCTCCTCATTTCATTCTCCTAACACTGTGAAGTAGATTAGTCTGAGAAAAGATAACTGATCTAAGATCAGCCAGTGAATCTCATGGCTGAGTGGGGGTTTGATGCTGGGTCTCCCTGGTGTTGGACTGACACTCTAACCACTATACCGCATTGGCTGTATGCCACACTGGGCTACTTGGAGGGAGAGTGGGATATAGACTGTAAAAATAAATAAATTGAAATACAAAAAATAAATACTATTTTCTCTCAAAAAACAATAATAGCACCTCTGTTGAGCTGACTGGAAGAACTGCAGGCACAACCAACCAGCACTTAGTAGCAAGCCTTCTAATGTAAGTGACTATAAATGTTTGCTTTAAGTCAAATGCAATTTGATGTTGAGCAGTGTAATTTATTGTAAATGAATTAATCTGAACACTTCAATCATGTCTTTCTCTAGTACTATTAATTGACTTGCATCATCCACAATTTAACAAACCTTTAAACAGAGATTTTAGGATGATGTTCTGTTTAGTATTTCTTGACTGCATGATCTGAGCAATTTGATGTTGAGCAGTGTAATTTATTGTGAATACTGGATGATGTTCTATTTAATATCGCTTGACTGCATGTGCTGAGCTGCATTGATGGGGGGGAGGAATTTAAAATCTTGTCTCTGGGCCCACTACAAACTTGCTACGCCCAGACTTCAATACAGAAACAGTTGTGGGGGTGTGCTGGCTCTCGAGAATTCCTGTATACTGGAAAGCATTATTGTGTAGCCAGGGGTGTCAAATGCAGACATAAGTGTGCATAGGGCTCCTTGGAGGAAGAGTGGGATGTTGACAGAATGAACAAATTCCCTTAGAGATTCGAACATCATCATGCCACTGAAGAAGGCAAGTGGAGCTGCAGGACGGAAGAGGCTGGAGGCAGAGGAAGCCCGGAGGTCAAGTAGGTCCCTCGAGTCATTCTTTACAAGGCCCGGGACAAGTAGCTCCACGCCACCTCCCACAGTCACCAGCACAAGTGGAGGAGGAAGTCCAGCCAAATGAAGGTGGATCAAGTGCACATCTGCCACAAGTGGAGGAGGAAGTCCAGCCAGATGAGGAGGCTGCCACAGAGAGTGTGGACGTTACAGGAGGGGAAGCCGGTGGTGATGTCGAGTCCACTGATGAGAGTGAGACTGAACCCAAGGAGGAGGAGGAAACTATGTGCATTGAACCAGATGCTGACCAAGAGCCTCTAACTGTTAGGCCAGAAGTGATTGAGCGGCATGACATCGGACTTCTGCAGTTTGACAAGGATAATGGAAGACCGATTATCCCTGACACTCTGAGAACAGAACTGATAAAGCTGGGTGCAAAGTACTTCCAGAACTCTGAGGGGCCTTTCCTACCAACTAAAAACCGTGCGATGAACAAGACTTGGTTCAGGAAGAGATTGGGAAGTGGCCTTGGTGAGGAGGTGACTCGCCCATGGCTGCTCCATTCCCCTTCTAAGAGGTCAGCATTCTGCTTCTGCTGTCTTCTCTTTTCCCAATCAGAGCATCAGTCAACATTGGAGCAGGAAAGTGGTTTCAACCCCTGGAAAAAACATGAAAGGATTCCCATTCATAAGAATGCCAAGAATCATCGGGAGTGCTTTGCACAGTGGATAGTAATGGAAAGAAATATCTGGAAACAGAGGACTCATTGATGCGGAACTTCGCTCACAGATTGAGAAGGAGAAGCAGAGGTGGCGCGAAATCTTGTGAAGAATCCTTACCTGCATCAAATACCTTGCAACTCAGAACCTGGCTTTGTGAGGACATAGGGAGTCACTTCAGCTAGACAAGGATGACACCAATGTAGGAAATTTCCTTGGCTTTGTAAAAGCAATGGCTACTCATGACCAGTCACGAGAGAACACCTGACCCATGTGGAAAGTCATCCTGGATCCACCTCTTATCTCTCACCGGCAGTCCAGAATGAATTCATCCACCTGATGGCATCCACTGTTCGCAAGAGTCTACTGAGAAGCATTCGCAAAGCAAAATACTATGGCCTCATGTTCGACTTGACTCCTGACCTGGCACACCGTGAGCAGATGTCACAAGTAGTTAGATATGTACAAATTGATTATGAGAGGAATACAGTCCATGTGAGAGAGTCCTTCCTTGGTTTTATCCAGGTAAGCCGGAAGGATGCTGAGAGCTTGACTAAAGACATTTTGGAAAAGTTAGAGAAGGACGGAATGGAGCTGCAAGATTGTCGGTCACAGTGCTATGACAATGCTGCTGTGATGGCTGGACACAGAAGTGGTGCTGCCCAACGGATACGTGAGAAAAGCAAGCTGGCAGTGTTTGTGAATTGCGACAATCATTCACTCAACTTGGTGGGTGTACATGCAGCCAAAGAGGATGTGACGATGGAGACATTTTTTGGAACCATTGATTCCATCTACAGTAGTCCCTCGACCTACGAACTACTCGACAACCAACGTTTTCGACTTACGAATGCCAAAAAAGACCTAAAGTAGTTGGCGGTTTAGATTTGGCTTCCTCGACTTACGAATTTTTAGATGCGGTTTCCTCGACTTATGAGTGTTTCCAGACAGAGGCGTAACTAGGGAAAACGGCGCCCGGGGCAAGCACTGAAATTGCGCTCCCCCCGCCCCCTCAACATACTGTGCATACATAACACATGTTTGCCCACCATAAGCAGATTCCTACATCAGATGCCCACATGCAGTATATACTCCTATATTGTGGAGGAGGAGAACTGGTCTTGTGGTAGCAAGCATGACTGGTCCCCTTAGCTAAGCAGGGTCCACCCTGGTTTGCATTTGAATGGGAGACTAGAAGTGTGAGCACTGGAAGAGATTCCCCTCAGGAGATGGAGCCACTCTGGGAAGAGCATCTAGGTCCCAAGTTCCCTCCATGGCAGCATCTCCAAGATAGGGCTGCAAGAGACTCCTGCCTGCAACCTTGGAGAAGCCGCTGCCAGACTGGGTAGACAATACTGAACTAGATACACCAATGGTCTGACTCAGTATATGGCAGCTTCCTATGTTCCTAAATACTACTGCAGCATACACACAAGACACCTGTCCCATCCTGACACTCAGCCAACTTCCATAATCAAGATCCTACACACACACTACAACTGCCTACTCCTAGATTTACAAGGAATACAAGCCACACCTAATGGCACAGCAGAGAAGTAACTTGCCTAGGGAGCAAAAGGTTGCAGGTTCGAATGGAAACACCTATATCGGGCAGCAGTGATATAGGGAGATGCTGAAAGGCAACATTTCATACTATGTGGAAGGAGGCAATGGTAACCACTCCTGTATTCTACCAAAGAAAACCACAGGGTTCTGTGGTTGCCAGGAGTCAAAACCAACTTGATAGCACAAGCCACACCAGGGCTACCAACTTTCCAATAAGCCTCTGTACCCCCTTCTCAGTGTTCCAACAAGCCAGCAACCAAGTCAGGTACAGAAGCATCAAAGTGCATTTGACTGGTATTGCATGGTACAGTTACTGTACACACAGTGTACATACATATTGTTATTTCTATTAGACACGTGTACAATAGTAAACTTTTATCTTCCCCCTGCATTTGAGCAAGCATTCACCTAGGTTCATTTTTAAAATGAATGCATATACAATCATACAACATGTACATATGCACATACACCTGTATACACTTACAATGTAATGTATGAATGTAGATAGGATGTTCAATGCATGTACAATCTGTGTACAGTGTACATGCATGCAGATCTGTACCCATGTACAGTTATTCACAAATTATGTTCAACACACATACAGTAGTACACTTCCTAGCTGTACCCTACATTTGAGGGGACTTGTATCCAGATTCATTTTTAAAATAAACTAATTTAACCTACATATGTACAATGTAATTTCTTAATATGGTTTATGCGTTTCATGGATACATCTACAGGTCATCTTCCTTAGTTTTCAAATATATACATGCTGGCTGCAAGAAGGAACTTTCTAATTATATGCACTAAGTTGATAGAAGTCAATAATCCCCACACTAACATGTACTAGTGAGAACTAGAAAATTTGCTTCACCTTGGCCTGGCAACAATTCAAATTAAAAAGGATGATCAGTCAGCAAGAACTTTCCAAACTCCCACCTTTTAGACTACTTCAAACATCACAGTGATTTTACATGTGAAAAAAGTTTATCTAACTGCATCATCCACCATGTAACTTGTTCTTACACAATCCTATGAGCTGAAATTTTAGATTCCGTGAACCAGATCTATGAACAAGCAGATCTATGAACAAGGGAGAAGAAATCCCTGCTGATTAACCTAAAAACCTTCGTTTCCTACCTTGCAATCCTCCCCAAGAAAATGATCTACCTCTGGCAGGTAGGAGTCACCTGCTTTTTTCAGCAAGTTAACGGGGTGGGGGGGGAGATAAATCCTAAGCAGGTGCTCAGCTTATACAAGCAAATCTGTTTGCAAATCACCACAAAGGCTCAGCAAAAGGGTGGGGGAGGGAGACATGTTGTGAATCTGGGAGGAAGGTTTGGAGCAATGATAAACTGATATAAACAAACACAGCCTGCTCAGCTGTGTCTCCTTCCTAGCACGCTGCTGGTAGGGAAGCAACGCGGTGCGGGTGCCTCCTCACACGAAACAGAGAAGTAGTTCACACCTTGTCGACACAGAGAAGAAGAGAAGTAGTTCACACCTTGTCGCCGGCTTATACAAGCAAATCTGTTTGAATTGCAAATCACCACGAAGGCTCAGCAAAAGGGTGGGGAGGGACTGGGGGAGACACGTTGTGAATCTGGGAGGAAGGTTTGCAGCGAGCAAAGATAAACTGACGATAACAGACACAGCCTGCTCAGCTGTGTCTCCTAGCACGCCGCTGGTAGAGAAGCAACGGACGGTGCGGGTGCCTCCTCACATGACACGACACAGAGAAGTTAGTTCACGCACCTTGTTGCCGAGTGCTGCACGCTTTAATTAAGAATAATGATGATGCAGACAGACGCCCGAGTCGAAAAGTGCCCGTGTGTGTGGGGCTGTGTCTGTCTCCAGACGTGCTGTCAGCAATGTGTTTCCTTTGGGACAGATGGCTGCAGGGGTAGTCCTGGAAGGAACATGCTCAGAGGTGCTGTTTATGTACACCCCCCCCCATTGCTCTGGGCGCCGCCGCGGTGCGGGCGCCTAAAGTTACAGTGACTCCTCTTCTCTCTCGTTCCCCTCATAGCTGGACTCCGAGCAGCTGAGTTGCCGCCGCTAGGAAGCGGGAGCCCCCCGCCACCCCTGAGCAACCCGGGGCTTCCAGTTCCAGAGGATCTCTGTCCCTGCTTCTCCCCCACCCCTAGCCACAAACCCCTCGGCCCTCGCCTTGCTTTCTCCATGTCAGTCCTGCGAATTAAACAAAGGTGCGGTCCACACGCGGCAGCACAGACAGAAGCCACTGAGGAAGGCACGCTGGGGGACCTTCCTGCTAGCAAATTGCGCGGCGCGCGCCCACTCTCTGCTTTGGAGAGAGCAAACTTTGCAAAGTAATAAGATTAAGAAACAAACACACACCTTGTTGTCCTTGGCTAATGCTTGCTTTATTGATTGAACAGGCTGAAGCAGATCGTTCCTCCGACCGCTCCTGTGCTGCACAAAGTGCTGGTCTCTCCCACACCCTGCCTGCCTCGTCGTGGTCGCTGCCGCGCTGCGTGAGGAAGGAAGATGAAGTCCACGAGGCGGCAGACACGCATGCGTGACTGGTGGGGGGGGGCGCCACGGGCGGGGACGGCACGTCAGCGAGCGGAGCGGAGTGATATTGATGTGACTGACTCGAGCCGATTCGCCGAAGGGCAGCAAGCAGGCAGGCACTCGCTGTAACTTTAGGCGCCCGCGGCGCCCAGAGCAATGGGGGGGGGGCGCCGGGACCCAGGGAGGGGGATTGCTAATGCGTCCCACACACTGCCTGCTGCGCAAAAAAAAAAAAAAAAAAAAACCGAACAAAAAAAAATTGTTAACGGAAAGGCAGGGGCTCGAAGGGGGAACTTTTTGGCACCCCCCACGTGGTCAAACAGAGTGGCGCCTGGGGCACGTGCCCCCCCTATCGTTACGCCCATGTTTCCAGACCTCCGTGGGTGCGCTTTTCGACCTACGAAAATTTCGACTTACGAACGTCCGTTCGGAACGGATTAACTACGTAAGTCGAGGGACCACTGTACGTGTTTTTTTCTCGCTCAACACAGCGCTGGCAAAGACTCAGAGACGCCGTGCCTGTGTCTGTTAAGTCACAGTCTGAAACCAGGTGGAGTTCAAGGACGGAAGCAGTGAAGCCAGTCAACAACCACCTGGAGGAGATACTTCAAGTTCTTCAGGACATGACAGATGATGAAGATGAGAACATTGAAAGCAGAAGTGATGCAGAGGTGCTGCATAGCCACTTGTTGACTTATGGTTTTCTGACTCTACTAGGTTTTTGGAATAAGATCCTCGCTCGCATTGACAGTGTTCAAAAGAGGCTGCAGGATCCTAAAATGGACTTCCACTATGCTGCTGTGCATTTGAAAGCCCTCCAGGATCGTTTTGATGGTGAGAGAGAAGTGCTGGTCAGAGAGGCACTCAACGTAGGACATCGTCTCTGTGAAGAATGGGATGTCGACTTTGAAAGACGTCCAAGATGGAAAAAACGAATGCCTGGTGAGAAATCAAGAGACGCTGGCTTAACAGCTAGGGAGGAGATGGAAAGAGTCATGAAGGGAACACTCGACCGTCTTAACAGAGAACTGGGTGAAAGGTTCACTCGCCTGCATGACACTGATGCCAAGTTTGGGTTCCTTCTCGATATCGAGGGACTGTGCTACAGTGCTGACACAGAGAACCTAAAGAAGAAACTGTGAAAATTTCTGCCAAACGTACAGCACTGATGTTGATGTGCAGCTACAGTGAGGGAAATAAGTATTCGATCCCCTATCAACCAGCAAGATTTTCAGGCTCCCAGGTGTCTTTTCACTATATGCAGGTAACGAGCTGAGATGAGGAACACCCTCTGTAAGGGAGTGCTCCTAATCCCAGCTTGTTACAGTACCTGTATAAAAGACACCTGTCCATAGAAGCAAGCAATCACTCAGCTTCCAAACTCACCATCATGCCCAAGACCAAAGAGCTGTCGAAGGATGTCAGGGACAAGGTTGTAGACCTGCACAAGGCAGGACTGGGCTACAAGACTATCGCCAAGCAGCTTGGTGAGAAGGTGACTACAGTTGGCACGATAACTCACAAATGGAAGAAACACAAAATAACTGTCAATCTCCCTCGGTCTGGGGCTCCATGCAAGATCTCACCTCGTGGAGTTGCAATGATCATGAGAACTGTGACAAAGCAGCCCAGAACTACACGGGGGGAACTTGTCAATGATCTCAGGGCAGCTGGAACCATAGTCACCAAGAAAACAATTGGTAACACACTACGCCGTGAAGGACTGAAATCTTGCAGTGCCCGCAAGGTCCCCCTGCTCAAGACAGCACATGTACAGGCCCGTCTGCAGTTTGCCAATGCACATCTGAATGATCCAGAGGAGAACTGGGTGAAAGTGTTGTGGTCAGATGAGACCAAAATCGAGCTCTTTGGCATCAACTCAACTCGCCGTGTGTGGAGGAGGAGGAATGCTGCCTATGAGCCCAAGAACACCATCCCCACCGTCAAACATGGAGGTGGACACATTATGCTTTGGGGGTGTTTTTCTGCTAAGGGGACAGGACACCTTCACTGCATCGAAGGGACGATGGACGGGACCATGTACCGTCAGATCTTGGGTGAGCACCTCCTTCCCTCAGCCAGGGCATTGAGAATGGGTCGTGGATGGGTATTCCAGCATGACAATGACCCAAAACACACAGCCAAGGCAACAAAGGAGTGGCTCAAGAAGAAGCACATGAAGGTCCTGGAGTGGCCCAGCCAGTCTCCAGACCTTAATCCCATAGAAAATCTGTGGAGGGAGCTGAAGGTTCGGGTTGCCAAACATCAGCCTCGAAACCTTTCTGACTTGGGAGAGGATCTGCAAAGAGGTGTGGGACAACATCCCTCCTGGGTTGTGTGCAAACCTGGTGGCCAACTACAAGAAACGTCTGACCTCTGTGATTGCCAACAAGGGTTTTGCCACCCTAAGACATCTTTTGTGAAGGGATCGAATACTTATTTCCCTCACTGTAATTGTAGTTAGTAAGTGGTTGACAAGTGGTTATTTTAGATTTCTTGTACACCTATCTTAAAATTTGAGAGATACTGGAGCTTGGTTGTGGTGGTGGGATGGCTTGCGGCGGGTGTCGGAAAATTTCCCTTATTTTCAAATCCAAAACTTGACAGGTATGGAGGGTAGCCTTCAAGTGACATTTGAATCCACTGATTCAGAGATGGGATTTGAAGTTTTTGCCAAAAACAAAGGTCATAGGAACCTTTCAGAGTCATCCAACAACGGACCCTCTATCTCACCTCTCTGACAGCTCTGAGCCCAGAGGCTGCCCCACTCCTCTGAGGATAAGCAGGTTTGTAAATAAAGTTGTTGATGTTACCTACTCGGTTTTCTACCACTACATACAGAATGAACTCATGGAAACAGAGGAAGCTGCCTCATTTCCATCTAAGTGCATATTATGCATGAAGGTGTGTTAGAATCAGAAAAAGATAGTAATTAAGAAAAGCATCTGCAGTTTTAACCGACCAGCCAACAATGTTCCAAGAAATCATAGAAACACTGCATTGTATTAATAAATGTCTTTCCGCACCATGAGATGCAATGACTCTTGCACAGGAGTCGAGCAATTAATTTTGATCTCTGGAACTTCCCATCTGGGGATTACAATTTTTCAAGGCCTAAAGGGGAAATCTCATGAATCGGAAGCCAAGGTTCTTCCTGTGGGCTTTCCATCCCGAGTCTCCAGCTGCAGCAATGCTGTGCTGTGGGATTGTGTACTTCCACAAAAAACCCATCCACACATTTTATCTTCTGAATCGCGACTCGTGGACTTGGTTTGTCCCCCGCCCCCGTGTACATTCCTTTGTGTCTAAGAAGATTTGCATATTGTTGGAAATTCTTTCCAAACTCAAACCATATGTATGTTTTTTCTCCTGTGTGAGAGCCCTTTTATGGCAAGCAAGGTGTGCATTCTTATGGAAGCTCTTCCTATACACCAAGCATTTAAATGGCTTCTCTCCTGTGTGAATCATTTCATGGTTAATTCAGATTTATCTCCAACTGAATGTTTTTCCACATTCTAGGCCATTAAATGGATTGTCTTCTGCAAAGCAAGACTCATGCTTCAAGTCAGCCTTTTCCCACACTATGCACATTCACGCCATTTCTCCCTGTGTGAGTTTCTGATGTGTCCAAAGAAAGACTTGGAACTATTATGGAAAGTCTTTGCACATATGGGGCACTTTTTTGTTCCCAGTCATACAAGAACCAAGGAATAGAAAGGGAAAGAGGAAATATGCACTTTGTCAAGCATTAGACCCATCTCTCAGTCACCATTTGGTTCCTGTCATGCATATCTGGTCTTGGTAGGCAAAATGGCAGCCTGAGGAAAAGGACAGCCAAATAACGGTCCTATAAATCTCTCACGTTCTATATAATTCAGCCGTGCAAGGCTGTCTCGGGAGCAGAAGAGCTGATTCCTGGAATTTGGGTGCTGCTTTGGGGTTCTTTTGAGCCCCCCCCGGTGATCTCAACTGGGATTTTCTTCGCCAAATACCAACTGCAAAGTATTGGCTGTGAGAGGATTGCTTTTATACCAGCATCTAAGGTCTGCCTGCCATTCTTTTTTCTTTCCTAAATATATTAATCAAGATATAATCTCTTGAACTTTCAATTGTTTTTTCTTTTAAATGATTAACTCAAGCTTTTTTCTTACTACTTTTTTTACTTTTACTCTTGGCTTGGAGTTCCAGGACTGAACGTTAATAGCTTTCTCTCTGTGGTTATCTGTTTTTGGACTGATTTATGGCTATAGAAACACTTTAATTAGATCTTTGCTACTCAAGCGGTCTAAGGTCCACTCTGGAATGGATTTATGAGTTTAACTGTTTGTTTCTGCCAACCTAATTTGTTTTTACAAGGTAATAAGATTGGAGTGCCCGGAGATCCAGGCTTTTTCGATAATGTAAGAGACTGGAGAAAGACTCTTTCCTCCTGCTTGCTGTCTTGTTTCCGATATCCCTGGTTGTAAAAAAAACCAACCCTATGGTGGCCTTTAGAAAAACCAAGAGTCTAAGAAATCTTTTGACTCACTCAGACTTTACAGTAAGACCACCAGTGAGTAGGGCTGCACAAGGTTTCCACCCCTGTGGGAGTTGTGCAGCTTGTTCGTTCAGCCTTCCCACCACTGAATATTGGGACCTGGGTCTGAAGAAACATGTCAGCTTAAAATTCTTTGCTAACTGTAAGACGAAAGGGACTGTTTATGTCATAGTGTGTCCATGTAATCTGTGGTATATTGGGAGCACTATAAGACCTGTTAAGACCCGTGTTCTTGAACACAGATCTAGGCTCAAGCATAGTATATTAGATGCCCCACTAGTGCCACATTTTGTTGAGAAATCTCAACTCACCCGATTTCAATTTTTTTGTGCTGTTTAAATTTACACCAAGGTCCTTCGACAAACAAGATAAGCAGAGGATCCTTCTTCAAACAGAATCATTTTTCATTCATAAGTTCAATACATGTATACCCAATGGGTTAAATGTTAATTGTGACTTCTCCTGTTTCCTTTAAATAATTACAAAGAAAGGGATATTAAAATCAGCACAGCTGGTCCAATATTCCCACTCATTGTATAATTGATTGATAGTTGGGGAGAGTATTTAACTCTAAGTTTAAGCATCATTCATTAAGGAGCATAGCATGTTTGAGCAGGCACGGTGGTAAGATGCTGCTTTTAGTGACAATGCTTTTCCAGATTTAAGGTTGGTGTGTTTGTATTTATTACATGTTTTCACCATGTATTTTGTGTGATTGAGGCTTCATTATCATGATCATTGATGCACAGATTACCATACTTCTGATGAAGATACTTACAAAACAGACCACAACCTAGGAAGTCTGTCAAGATTCCAGTTCTACTTTCAAGAATTCTGTGCCTAGCCTTTCAGGTGAAGGTTTTTGTTCAGAGTGCAGCACTTTGCATTTTTGAGGACTGTCTTTTGCCACAGCAGCACCATATATATCATCGTTTATGACCAGCATTCCAGTGACTGTTGCCAGTTCAACATTCTTTATCGTGTGGGGCTTGCTTAGCCCTTATCACTGTATTCATTTATTGTCATAATATGGGTGCCTGTGGGTATTTGTTATTACATGTTTAATTTGGTCACTACCTGCGTTGTGCCTCTGTTATCATTGCCTTTGTCCTTGTTCATGGGTTTTGTGGATACAATAATTAGAATCTAGGTAATACATTTTTTAGCTGTTTGATAAACCTATTTTTGTTTCCTTTTTTCCCTGTATTACTGTTTCATTGCTGGGATTATTTGGGATTACATTCCCCCCCCCCCATGCATATTGCAGAAAGATTTACAGTTTGGATTAAAAGAAAGACCTATTATTTCGTATCTGTTTGACTGGACTTAAGAGAACTTCAAATATGAAAGATTATAACTACAATTTCTCCTTTTCTAATTTTACTTCCTAAAGAAAAGGGAAATCTCCTAATCTTTGATGCTTAGCTGGAGCTTTCTGACAAACTTTTTTAACCGTGTAAAGTAGTGATGTGCACAGAACCAGCTGGCCTGGTTTGGTTCGAGTCCAGACCGGACTTGAATGTGACCAGACCAATTCAGTCTGACACCCCTTAGAAACTGCCGCCCCCCCCAGTTTGGGGGCAAGGGGTTGTGATTTAAAAAAAATTAATCAAAAATAATTCCTAGCTTTAGCCCCTTTTGGGGGCTTCCACCTTCCCTCCACCAGCCTCAGTCATCACCGTGAAAGGCTTTCCATCCAAGATTATACATACAAATCAAACAGGATTTGATTCAAAAATGATACATTAAAGATAATGTGAGATTCGTGTTAAATGCAATAGATGATTACAATAAAGAAGACTAAAGCTGCAATGATATTTTTGGATGCAGAAAAAGCCTTTGATAATTTGGATTGGACTTTCTTGTTTAGGGTCTTGAAAAGGATGAACTATGGCCCAAATTTACTCTCCTGGATTCAAAGCATTTATCAGCAACAATTGGCAAAGTTAATTGTAAAAGGATCTCTTTCTAGAAATGGTGTTATTAACAAAGGAACTAGGCAAGTGTGTCCTCTTCCCTCGTTGCTTTTTATCTTGGCTTTGGAACCTTTGGCAGTAAAAATCCAGCAAGAATCCATGGAATCACAATGGGGAATCAGGGACATAAAATAAAATTGTATGCAGATGATGTGCTCTTCACTATTACTCAGACTCTCTTGACACAATAATGGAATACATTGATCAATATGGTATAGTTTCTGGTTATAAAACCCAGACTATCACGTGGAACCTAACAGATACAGAGCTGGAATATCTGCAAGATAAAACCAGGTTCTAGATGATGAAACTGATCAAATATCTGGGAATTAACCTAACAAGGAATAATAAGGATTTATTTAAAAACAGTTACTTACAGGTTTGGAAACCAATCTCAGCTGACTTAAACAGATGGAAAAAACTAAATCTTTCTTGGCTGGGAAGCATAGCATCAGTAAAAATGGACACACTACCAAAGATGAATTTCCTTTTTCAAATGATCCCAGTCAGGATAGAAGACAAAACGCTGAATGTATGGCAGAGGCAACTGAACTCTTTTTTGTGTTTATAAAAAACCTAGAATCAAAGTTAAGGTTGTACAAGACTTTAAAGAAAGAGGGTTAGCTGTTCCCAACTTGAAACTCTATTACCATGCAAACTGTTTGACCCGGATTTATGATTGGATTATAAAGCCAAATGGACTCTTTATGGATATGGAGGGGTTGGAACTCTCAGAAGGATTACATAATCTTTTATGGATTAGTATTAAAACAAACAATCCAGAGATACTACACACAATCCGAAATAGTTTACTGAATGTTTGGGATAAATACATATATAAAGAATAACCCCAGCACTACTACCCTTGGCATCAATTTTAATTACCTTTTTTCATGAAGAAATCCAGCAAATATAAGCTTTGGAGAGAGAGAACATATACTTTATAAAATTTGACCACTGATAGGGTAAGCCGGAATCCATTCAATCCCTTACACTGGAATGGCACCAAGAACCTCTGTGGTTTCAGTATTTACAAATCAGCTCAACTGTGCAGAAATAAATTCAAAAACAGGGTGGAAGACTTAGGGAGTTAACGGAATTTGAAGAATTAATAAATAAAAGCTGATAATCGGTTTCTGATGTGTCCAAAGCATTAGACACATCTGTCAAGCATTAGACCCATCTCTCAATCACCATTTGGTTCCTTTCCTGCATATTTGATACATCTCCATTTGCAGCATTCTCCCGTTTGGTTTCTTTGCTGGAAGACCAAAGCTCTTTCCACACTCCAAGCAAGCATTTGCTGCTTTCTCCAGTCTGCATCAAAACTTGATTGACAGCTAAATGGTTTCTCACACACAGGACATGTCTTCCTTTCCCTTCCATGGCGACATTCATGTTAGGACAGAATTTCTTGGAAATCTGTTTGGTTTCTGTCCTTCGTCTGTAGTCCCTTCTCATTTCCCAAAGGTCTCTTTCTCTATGCAAAGCCAGGATAGATATCACTGGAAATGAACCACCATGAAATAACTCAGTACTTTTCAGAGGCTGCTAAGCCTAGGGGGAAACAGCAAGCCCTTATGATGTGGATGGGTCCTCCTTAACCAATCAATCAGACACAAGGTTGGGAATTATTAATTGAGGCTTTATTGCTTCTGCAGATAGCAATAGGTAATCAGTAGGCTAATGCTCTCAAACAGATTACAGTTTGGTTACAGGTGCACCTTACAATTATACAGACAATCTAAAAAGGTGCTGACACCCTAGACACAGTATACGTGGCAATAAAATGGTGATCCAAGTATCTAGTACGAATGCCTGATTCATTGTTCATCAGGTGATAAGTGTAAGACAGAGCAAAAGACATTTTTATTCTGTGATTAAGTTGGCCTATGTGCTTAACATTAGTTTCAAGACCACCAGAATCTGAGATTAGATCAAAGCTTTATTTTACTCTGCAGAGTAAAAGTGCAACCCTATGGAATAGCTTCACAACAGGGCAGTAGCCTAAGAAATGGCTGCCCTGGACTTTTATACAGTAATTGATTGATACATTTCAAGCATGGTCGTCATTCACAAGCTAGCTGGGTACGCAGCCTCTAGTAGACTGTTTTGTTATCAGCATCGTTCCCTCTCCTGATCAGTAGATCAGAACAAAGAAGGCATCAACAATAAATAATATGCTGCAAGTTCACAAGGCTAGCAAGGCAGAGAGAATGGCAACCAAGGCAGACTAGGCAAATTCTTTCAAAAGGACATACAGGCAGTAACACAAAATGGAGAAGACCCTTGCTCTCCTCAGCTACAATCAAAATTGAGTAACTATGACTCCTTACTTATACCACCGGACAGATAGTCCACCACCACATAGGAGCAGCAAGAGATACATATGAGAGAAGGAGAGACCAGCTGAGAGTGAGCAAGAAAGCCGGTAAAATCATTTAGTCTCTTATTGTCTCCTCCAGGACCTGGTGTCTTTGAAATGTTGGGAATTCTGTTGGAATGTGTAATGAATGGGGACGTTCCCTTGCCTAAAGAGTGAATCCTGTCTTGACAGACAGGCGGTGACCTCTAGGGATTAGCCACTCAGCACATGGTGGGCAGGACCTAGAGGGCCTTGCAGGAGGAATGAAGGGGTTTCTTTGTTCTCAGTTGGAGCATATTTACTGACTTGCACTGGAACACCACCAGGACCTGTAACACAGGTGGCCTCTGCTCCCTTTTCTCCTTCAACCACATCAAACTCCACAGCCTCTCCGTCTGTACTGTGAAGATACTTCCTGGGCTTATATTTCTTTATTAGCAGTCTGGTGGACAAACACATCTTCCTTGGTGTTATTCCTGATGAAGCACATAGCCGTCAAACCATTTCACTGTCCCCCAAATCTGTTAAAAAACCCTGTCACTCCCATATACAGTAAGGGTTGCCTTAGTATTCTTCTGGTTTTCTTCCAAACCCTAATCCAGGCTTCCCCAAACTGCGGCCCTCCAGATGTTGCTGAACTACAACTCCCAGCATCCCCAGCCACAATTTATTGTGGCTGGGTATGCTGGGGGTTGTAGTTCAGCAACATCTGGAGGGCCGCAGTTTGGGGAAGCCTGCCCTAATCCCACCATGCTGGCACCATGTCATAGCTCCTGCCAGAGCCAGAGGAGGGAGGAAAGTTCACTAGGGCGAATCCATGACTCACAGTAGGCTGCCACCATCCACTTGTGATAGAATTTATTATCATTGTTTTCAAAATTTAAGTTGTTTTTAAAAGTTTTGATTTTGTTTTCATCTGTGTTTCATTGTGAACTGTCCAGAGATAAGAGTTTTGGGCAGTCTATAAAATGTTAAATGATATAAAATATGCCATCAAATTTCCTGCTGGGAAAATGACCCTGCCTGCAGAGTTTTGCCAATATGCAGCCTGGACAGACCCAGGATCATTTTCATCCCTATAGGGAGCAAGGTGCTGTTTCGAGGAGGTCTGAGGCCAAATACACTCTTCAAGAAACATCATAGGAAAGCCAGTGGGTGAGAGAATGCACAGCAGAAAATGAAAAACTGCTTACGACAAGAGAGCAGATTCCTGCACCGTTCAAGGGAGCAAGTGGGGTGAAGACCAGCAAGGGCATCTTTATGAGCAGAGCAGTCCTTTTGAACGTTTCATGCTCCACCTGCACTGTGAGCATGATGCCCGCCACAGCACTGTTTCCCTGTTGCTCCCCCAACATCTCTCCCTATACAGAGCCAGGATGTGGCCATCACTGAAATGAACCACCATGAATTATTCCCATTACTAGTTGCCAATCCCTCTCCCCTTCCTCAGAGCTCCAGACCAATGAAACCTCTTCCTCTTCCAACCATGTGATGAGGTCAGGTGTTGGAAAATCAAGAGAGGTCACCATCCCATAATTCTCCAACATGGCTTCTGTGTATAGGGCTCTTTGGCCATGATCCAGCATCATCCATTCTTCCCCAGTAACACACTTTAGGACAAGAAACAAGAATGAGAGCGTGTAATTACCTTTTCTGGATATTTTATTCAGAGCAAGTTTGGCAACCAAGCGTTGGCTAGCACTTCTGCAGTGCAATGGACAACTCCATATAGCATGGTAAGCTGGACAAATTTATTCAAAATGTAAACACAATAAGGTGGAATTTCTATGGCCTGAAAGCAGATAAAACATTGTCTTCCGCTGGTGCAGAAACCCTTTCAGCTGTAGTTAGATTTGTCAAGCAGAGTAAACCTGTTTAACATCTTCTGGCCTTGCACAAGCTTAGCAGTCCCACAAAGTTCTGATAGTAGTTTCAGTCTTTCTGAGCTCATTTCTGCACAGGTATTAATGTACATTTGCTTCAATCACCCACTGAACTTGGTAATACAGTACTGCACATTTGCTCCAAAGTACACCCAGTTGGGGACTACTCTTGAGGTTTCCAATCGCTTGTATAACTAAGAATGGATTGTGTTACTCAGTTTTACTTAGGTGCTCAGCGGAAACATCTTCTGAAATAGATGGACACTTGGCTACACCTAGTGCTTATCTGTTAGAACTTTGAAAATATAATTGCTGTTCTTACATTATTTCAGCCAACAAAGTAAACTGTCATGCCAGCAGACCCCAACTGATGGTTGAACTTGTGTTCTGCTTTTCATTAAAATAATCCAAAATGTGTTACAATGGAGACAGCAGTATTAGAAAGCTGATGCACCATCAACTTCATTAGTTTAGCCCTTTTGGTGAAAGATGTGTTGTTTCTTTATCAAATACCCAAAATTGTTTACAGAGCAAGCACAATAATAAAATTGTTCCCTGTCCCCAAAGTGCTTAACAATCTTAAACAAGTCATCAAGGGAGAACCACCAGCAACAGTCACTAGGAAAAAGTGCTCTGTTGGGAGTTGGATAGGGCCAATTGCCCTATGCCTGCTAAATACAAAGACAGCGACCACTTTAGAAGATGCCTCTTAACTCTGCAGGGAACTTACTACAACCCTAAAAATTCAGGCTGAGCATCATGGGAAATTTGATGGGTACCTCTTTCTGCCAGCCTACATATCCAGGCAATTTGATTCCAACTCTAGGAGTTTAAAAGGTACATTTTGAGTTGATTTTTAAAAAACATTGAGGTAGGAAGCATGGCGAAGCTCTTCAGGGAGGGCATTCCAAAGCCAAGGGGCCACAACCAAAAAGGCCTTGTCTCTAGTGCCCACCAACCAGATCTCTGTTAGTGGCGGGGTTATGAGCAGGGCCTAAGATGATGAGCAGAGGGCTCTGGCAGATTCATATGGGCGAATGCAGTCCAATAAATAGTTACCCCGGCCCCAATAGCAATACCAGGGGATAGCAGAATAGAAGAAAAACAAATAGAAAAAATCACAAAATACAAAGATCTACAAATTGAAATTGAAAGGCTGTGGCAGAAGAAGACCAAAATAATCCCAGTGGTAATTGGCGCCCTGGGTGCAGTTCCAAAAGACCTTGAAGAGCACCTCAACCCCATAGGGGCCACAGAAATCACCATCAGCCAATTACAAAAAGCAGCTTTACTGGGAACAGCCTATATTCTGTGACTATATCTATAACCATTGACAATAAAATTCTGGCATCCCAGGTCCTTGGGAAGGACTCGATGTCTGGATAAAACAAACCAGTTAATAACATCTGCCTGACTGTGTAAACAAGACATAATTATTATTATTATTCTCATTCACATCTGTTCTTTGGAAAATATCCCAAGGGGACCCTAAAGTCTTGCTTCTTGAGGTTGGTCTCCAAAGCAGTTATTTAATACACCTTGAAGTGTCAAAACCACACATTTGCACCGTTAGGTGGCTGCTGCTTTGCAGCCTTGCTATCTGCCTTGTTCTTGCACAGCCAGGGGGCGGGCTGAGAAAATTCTCTTCCGATGACACCATCTCCACGGCAACGCACCAACGGCAACGTAACTGACTTCCAACAGTCCGGCAGAGGCTGCAGTCCGAGCTAGGCACCAGGAAGGCAACAGTTAATGGTGGCAGAGACGGAATGGGACGCCAGCCAGCCAGCCAGCCAAACAGGTCTCTCTTAAAATAAGCCACTCTACTCCCCTTCATATGCTCGGGGAGGGGAATAATGGAAGCCTCCTTCGTGGAAGAGGTGGCTGCATCTTTGGTGAGGGAGTTTCTCAGCAAAAAGGTAAAGGAGTCTTATTTGGTTTGCTGGGTGCGTACATGGAGGCTTTAGAGAAGCACTGTGTCTCAAACCATCTATAAATCTGCCCTGTTGCTTTCTTCTACGCCGGAGGCAGAGATCTCTGGGGAAATTCAAGCTTTAGACTTAAAGCACTTTGATCCAGGCTGCAACAAGCTATACAGGGCATCCATGACTACATTTCCCACAATGCAACTTGATTACATAGGAATACGCAAGCTCAGTACCTACTCTCAGTTTAGGAACAGTCATTCTGTGATTTCAAAATGTTTCATCCACCGTTAGTAATGTTTACATATTATAGAAACTAGAACATGATTTCTGGCAAACTTTGTCAAAGTAATAAAAGATACTGAGCTTTTTTAGCAGCAGAACTAAAATGCAGAACTTTGCTAATAAATGCAGATGTTACTCATGCTTATCCCAACTTTAGATTTTTGAACACACCAGACCTTTAAGAAAACCCACACCCCTCATTTGCTTTCTTGCATTGAGATGGACTTCTGAGTTACTCGTTTGCGTGCACAGAGTAAGGCTGTGCACAAATCAAAATGTTGAATTAAATTTGATACATCTGAGGTTTTGTCCACTTTGCCATCTGTATCTTTTGGATGGTGGATTACCAAATAATGGTAAACCACCACCTTCAGTTTTTGCTTTTTCTTGGATACTTTAGAGGCACTTCTGAGAGTATTTTGTCCCATAAAATGAGATGTGCTAGGGTTTCAAAGGAGGATGAGGTGTACTCTCATTTATACTTGGCTTTGCTTTTATGAGGACTATTAGGAGGAGCAGGAGTTGCTAACAAAAGAACTATGAAAGGAAGGAACTATAGACTTGGGATGAACCAATTCTAGCATGCTTTCAGCAGCTGTTAGCCTGAGGCCCTTCAAGCAACGGGCAGCTCTAGATGTCAATCCAGACAACTGGTCTCCATCCACCCTTGGGGTTTTCCATATTTTTACTTTTACAGAGAGGCATCCCGCTCTTCCCTCAAGGATCCCATGGCAGTGTGCATGGTTTGTCCTCACTCTAGGTGACTGGCCCAGAGCCACCCAGTGGGTTTCACGGCTAAAAAGAATTTGAACAGGGTTCTCTCAGGTCTTAGTCCCACAACTTAACCATGACACCACATTCAATACAAACTTTAACACAAAACCTTTTGATAATAGTCCAATAGGATACAAAAAACATTGGTCTGTACTGAATGCAACTCAAGAAATTTGCTTTGGGAATGATACAATATAGGCATTGTAGCAAGGTTGTATCAAATCAGAAGCAATTTTGACGCAGTGCACCACACCAGCAGTGACCAATCCATCCATCCCTGCTTTCTCACTGTTTTTTCAGTTGCTATTGTATTTGGAGTAGAATTGAGAAATTCTGTTTCTCACCTGGCTTTTAGAACAGATTTTGGCATCGAACAGTCCGCCTGTTAAATGTAGGGTCTACTAGCTTGTGCCTAGAAGTTGTAGACCTGCATGAGAATATTCTGTATGAACACTGGACAACAGGAGCATTTTTAAAAGCAGAGTAAAACTTGAACATCTTAATTGCCAATTTTTGATTGGGCTGAAACCAGTACTTTGAGAACTGAGGTCCATGCGAGGGGTGTGTGTGTGTGTGTGAGAGAGAGAGAGAGAGAGAGAGAGAGAGAGAATATGAATGGGTAGAGTATTTGTAATATTGGTACTCGGGATTTCAGTCCCAATACTGAAGCACGCCAAGTTAGTTGGGACCTTTTTGAAGGTCACTATGTGTCTACAGAAGTGGCTGTCCAGGAGGACTAGAGGAAGCTGTTAACCTGCCTAGAGATCCTACTATACAAATCAAACACACAAAAAGGAATATATAGACTTGCTGATTCAGATAGATATGAGAAAGAACAAAAGTAGGGTCTGACCTCAAAGATTATGCAGTGTTTCCTGGAGAATCAAGATATCCTTGTGTTCCGCAGTTGGATAAGATGGAAGGCAAAAGTTTTTGAAGGAAAATTATGAGAATGTTGCCAGTGTCATCATAAAGCTAATGGGGTCCCCTCCTACACTGAAATGGAGAATTTAAGAACTCTGCAGTGTAAATTACTTTTGGGAGAGTACCAGAAAGTAATTCATGGACTTCATCAGGAATGCCAGTATAGAAAGCAAATGTGACCCTGTATTTGGACATGGCACCCACCATGCTCACGCTGTTAATGACTGTAAACACATAAAATGGAACCAAGTTCTGTCTCCTTGGAAACTGTCATTGGCCTTCCATACTTGGATATAAGGGGTTCATTTAGACAGACCTTTCTGGGATATATGGAAGATGTGGCTGTTGAGGTGGCTAGAAAATCTTTTGCAGAGGGAGCTCATGCTTGCTTCTCAGAAAGGAATTTGGGAAATGTTATATTGCTTGAGTTAGATGTATGAAGTGGATATTGGTCACAGATGATGCTTGACTTTAAAATCTGACATGCCAATTGCTTAAGAACAAGGGCTTTTTATTTCCTTTACAACTTTGCAGCTTTTCTTGTTACAATACCTTAATAAGCTCCACTACAAGAGAAGGTAGGGTGGTTTCAATAATGATTCTGAACCTTTAAAAGGACATTTTGCAACTCAATTGGTCACAATTGGACCAGTGTTTTTATGACCTCATTAAGTATGAACAAAAAGTCCTATTGTATCCTGGATAGAAGAGTGTTTAAGATAACTTTACGGGATAAATATTTATGCCATTTTGAACTTTGCTCCAAATGGATGCATTTTTTAGCCTACTTTCCAAACGGCTTATGAGATCCCCCGGCATTCCATATGTGAGTCCCCACACACCCCACCAACTTTGCAATGCCTGGACCAATATGGACCAAATTGGGCACAGTTGTAGGGACATCTCAATGGTATAGTTTATGATGTCATCCACCCTAATTCAAGATGGCGGACAAATGAACATTTTGAGGTACAAGTGGGCTAAACTCATGGCCCATCTAACCGATTTGAACCAAACTTGGTACAGCTATAGTGACACAGGGACACCTCAATGGCATAGTTTGTAATGTCATCCACCCTGATTCAAGATGGTGGTCATGTAAACGTTTGAAGTGCAAGTGGGCTAACCAGTGAACTGCCTAACCGATTTGGACCAAACTTAGTCCAGTTGTAGGGATAATTAAAGGAAAGTAGGCAGATTAGTTCTTCCTAGAACTAACACTGGCATCTCTTTTCTGCACAGGGCTTAAAAAAGACAAGCGTCACAATGGACGAAGAATTTCCCCGCACAGCCCTCAGTATCAACAATAGAAATGAGCTTCGGAGTGTTTTGCATCTACAATCTTTATACAAAGATAACAAGGTAAAGATGTTTCCCTCTTGTATGAGATTTCCAGATCACCATGAAAATGGTGGGTGATATTTGAGCAGGAAGTTTAATAAGTAGTAATTTTAATTAAATTGCATGTGGCCTTGTACTATACTTGGGGAACTTCAACAAATTTCTGCCTGGTGAAAAGATTACAGTCATTAAGGGATATGGATAACCTTTTGCCCAGCAGGAGAAGGAAAATAAGTGGCTGTGGTAATGCAGCTAGTGATTTCAGGAAATTTGAGAGGCATGGAAAGTTGATTTTGGTTCTGCTGTAGCAGGTTGCTGATTTTCAAGCGCCAGCTAGACAGATCTACAAGATTTCACATGCAGGGAGAACTGATGAAAAGGTATTTAGGTATGGTCTAACCACATGGGTCTGTGGTTGCCAAGAGTCGACACTGACTCGACGACAAAATCTTTCCTTTTTTTAACAGGGGAGAAGCAAAGGGGGAGCCTGTATCAAGAGACAAGATCCACAATAAATGCTTCTGTCCTACAATGAATGAATTGAACTGGTGAAATTCAGTTAGTAATAAGACCAATATATACAGAATGAACATTCTTGCAAACATACCATAGTTTATGTAACAAAGAAAATCTAGACTAAGCTTAAACATTTCTTGGCAAGAATGCCAATAAATGCATATAAGGCTTTGTGCAATCCCAAGTTTGGGGTAAGAAGGGCAAGGTTTAGAAGAAGAGGAGTGCCCCTCCCCTTGTTTCAGACCACATGCAGATACCTCAGGAGTATCTATTGCTGAGCACAAAGCACAAGGACCTAATCAATATGCATGCCCAACGACTACCAGGAGCGTATATATATATACACTCCACCAGGGGCGTATATAGGGTTGGGCAGGCAGGGCACATGCCCCAGGCGCCACTTGAAAGGGGGCGCCGCTTTTAAACAAACAAATGGCCACTGAGAACAAAATGGCCACCACACATGATCAAATGGTCCCTGCAAGGTCCTAGAGACCACTGGAGGGAGAGGGAACCTTTGCAGACCCCCCCCCCACGGCCTTTAGGAATCCCACCAAAGGGGCTACAAGTTAAAAAAAATATTAATTTAATATAAGTCACTGTACACATATTCAGATTAGTGCTATGTACAGAGAATCAGGGCTTATGAGCTAGGATTGTATTCATTTGCTCTTACTTTGCTTCTAAGTGAGTTAAATGTGATGTCTTAACAATATGGCTATTAATGGTGAGTTTGTCTTTGAATCAGTGTGAAATCATTAGTATTAAGGCCCAGTGGGAGCTTCTTGTTCTCTTTCTTTCATTTTAACTATCTTTCTGAAATACTAGAATATATTCCAAGCAGTGACACCGTTTACTCTGCATATCCTTTAATTATTTTCAGAGTATCTGGGAAAAGTCCAATTCTCCATTTATTTTTAAAACTTATGTAATAGTGATGCTACAATGCATAGCAGAGAATTAGACAGGCACTTCTGTTTAGTTTTCCAAGTACACCTCCACATAGTATTTGGGTATTTCATGAGCCCCAGCATACTGAATTTTGTAGTTTCCCAGCAATTTTTGGTCTGGCTACGTCTACTGTTAAACGGTTTTTGAAAGAGCAAAAGATTAACAAGCTTGACTTGCATTTTTCAGCTGATATTATGGTAAAGTTATCAGAAAGATGGGTGTCAGATGTTTGGACAGGGGGGTACAATTTCAGTGCTTGCCCTAGGCGCTATTTTCCCTAGATACTCCTCTGTCCACCACCACCCTTTTTGAAGCATGGGAGGAGTGAATTACCCTGTGGTGTTAAGACTTTCAATGGTAACTATTTAGCACACCTGTTTTGTAATTTAATACCAAACATATCCAAGGAGCAATGCTTTTAACCTTCCTAGCACTAGGAGAACTGGCAATTTCCCATTCAGTTGCTCATTTATAAGCTATAAAGAGATATGAGCTATATGCTATATAGAGACCCATACCCCTCCCATGACTCTATACAACTAAACCATGGAAATTCTCTAAGGACTTTAAACAAGATACTGTTGTGCTATGCCAATAAAAAAGTCCACACTAGTGTTTCTTTGATTTTCTCTATTCTTGAACTTTTTATTGCAGGCAAAGGAGAATCCACTGAAAACCATCATCGAAATTATGACTAGTTATTTTCTGGAACATACAAGCAACAGCAAAAGCATCAAGAGCCCCTCAGTTCTACAGAACAAGTTTTCCCAGCCCAGGTGTGCAGAGAATTATCTACTTAAGAATTCTCTCTCTGAAGACAACATCTGTGGGCAATCAGTACCTGCAAGGAACAAAATTGAGACCTACAGGTATACACTCTGCTTGCATTTGTTGGCATCATCATCATGGTACTTATTTATTATAACCCAAAGTTGCAAACAGTAGGCTGGAATGATTGCCCGACCTAATCTATATGCAGGTTTCTTGCAGGTCATACCCCTACAAACACAGATCTACTCTGCTAAGGTTTAGCATGATTTAAAGTAAACATTTGTGTAATATGTGGTTTGGCTCTCACGAAAGACAGTAAATAAGCAGTATGTTTCTGCTGCATGCTTAGCAAGATTGGCTTCTCAGAATCCAGGAGTGAATGCATATTACTTGTACAAATAGTGAAGAGGATTTGCAAACTAACCATCCTTCCTAGATTATACTCCAGTGCTAATAATTACAGAACTGGGCTAGGTGGACCAGACACCCAAAACTAATCCATTATGCTTTAACTCAAGTACCAGCAGTGTTTTTAAATGCTGCAATGTAAGTAGCCCAGGATGGCCAAAGTTGATTTTTTAATCCCTTTATTAATTTCAGCACAGTGCATTTCTGAAGGTAGCAATGTCAGTTGGAAGCTTGTGCTCTTAAATATGCCCACATGGGATTTTCTCAAATGTCTCACACATGGCTAGTAAGTTGTCCAAATACAAAAGACTGATAGACTATTAAGTGTTTCAGAAGTACTTATATAGTACTTTACAGTGTCTTAACTATCATGACTCTTATTCCACCAAGAAAGCAAAGTATTTAAGGCAAGAGATTAGACTTAGCACTGATAAAAATGCCTTTTAAAAAGATAGAGTACAGCTTCAGTGAAGGCAGTGGAACTAGCTTACTGGATAAATCACTTCAAAGATTCCCCAAACCTTTAAGTTTTAACTGACTGAAACATTTAACTTGAAGGAGACTTGATTTCTATAGTAATTTTTTAAAAGTACAACTGTATATTGTACAGTTATAAAATATTGTACTGTATATTTTAAATAGGACATGTGAACAGCCCTGCTGGATCAGGCCCAGGGCCTATCTAGTCCACCACATGCCTCAGAGAAACTCACAGGCAAGGGATCCTGCTGTTGCTCCCAGTTTCCCCTTAAAACTACAGTTAAGGCATTCAATTCAATTCAATTCATTCAATTCAATTCAATTACTAGCTCATCAAATCTGACTTGAAATATTACTTAAAATACAAGCTTACAGCCAGTCTAGCTTAAGTATGCATAGGGAACATTGGGAAAGTTGCATACTATTTGCAGTGCCTTTTGCAAATTATTATGGTTGCCTTAACACCACCAAAAATCCAAATTCTATAGGCTTACAACTTAAACATGGAAATGTAATATTTACATACTACTTTGTTTCAGTATAACTTTTCTGGGCATTTCATCTCATTTTCTTGGGTTTCATTTTCTATCAGGTCCTTAACTCCCCCTTCAAACGTCTCTCCTAATTATAAAGATAGGCTCACAATGCGAGTAAGTAAGACAATCAAACACCTGTTGCATTGCACTGCTTAAGTATTTCTTGTTTCCCTACCAAGAACAGCTTGCATTGCTAACACTATATACCAAAATAATGGTCTAGAAGCCCCAACTAAGCTCAATATGGAAATATGCACGTAAAGAGACTGTCATCCCACAGATACGTCAATGAAAGCTTAAAAATAAATTATAATTCTCTCCTTGTTTTGCCAAAACTCCCATTTGGCACTGAAATGTAGCTTGCTCTGAAATGGTCTCATAATGTCTACCCCCAAGCACTTTGATGCTGCTGAAGCAAAGCCTCTGCTTCCCACGCCGAAAAGAGGAACCCCCCCCATAAGTAAACCCTCTCCCATGCCACGGGCAACCTAAAATGGCAAGCAGCCGCCCTGGTGCCTCTTATAGAAACCTCACGAGCATGCGCATTCTCTTCCCATCCACCGCCTCCTTCTCTATGGTAAGGGAACTGGAGAGGAGGGTAAACTGAGCACGCTCCACGCAAGCGCAGGAGATGCAGTAATTTTGTCTACTGCTCTAAAACATGGAGTTGATTGGAGGAAGGCTAGAGGTAGACTACAATTCCCATCAATCCTAGCAGCAATGAGTGGACATTTAACTGCAACTGGAGAGGCTCCAGTTATATGACTTTGGGGTTTTAGATAGATGCAAAGAATGGATAAATGGGTCACTCTGTATTTACAGATTCTTAAACATTCTTACTGGAAAATATACCCTGTTGACACCAATGGGATTTGCTTCCAAGCAAACCTCATTAATAAATGGGCTACATATTTTCTCTAATTGCTACCTGCAGTGCAAACCAATTTACTTAGGAGTAACCCCACTGACTTCAATAAGGCTTACTCCCAAGTGTGTCTTTGACAGCAGCCTTAAAGCACAGTGGAATTTATTTCTGAATGTGCATGAATAGAATTGAGCTGTTAGTTTTGCAGCGTGCATCCTGCCTTACAAAGCAACCTTCAGTATGTTTACTAAGAAATAAACCTGCTGTGATACAAATTACTCCCTAGTAAGGTAGTTGAGGATTGCAGCTTTAGTAATTTTGCATTTTCTGCAAAAACATGATGTTGTATTTTTTACCCACACCCCCATTCTGCTCATGCCTTCAACAAATTAATTACAGACTGAAGTTCAGCCACTGAAGTTTTCCACCTCTCTGTATCTGTATGCTGAAGAAAACATCATCTCTGCATGTCCTATGCAAATGTTGAGAGGGGAATTGGGGAGAGTAGTGTTTGACGTTATCTAGTGCCTCTTAATTTAAAAAACCTGGTATTATTGATAAGTGTGATGATTGAGAAGCATTGTTGTTTGTTTAAACAGCTGTAAAAAGATTAGGAAAACCAAATTTGGTAGGCTTACAACCTTAGATCTGAAAATGTAGTATTTACATACTACTTTGGGTCAGTATAACCTTTCTGGGCATTTCATCTCGTTTTCTTGGGTTTCGTTTTCTATCAGGTCCTTAACTCCCCCTCCAAACGTCTCTCCTAATTATAAGAATAGGCTCACAACGTAGATAAGGAAGAAAATCAAACACCTGATGCATTGCACTGCTTAAGTATTTCTTGTTTCCCTACCAAGAACAGCTTGCATTGCTAACACTACATTCCAAAATAATGCTTTAGAATCTAAAAGCCCCAACTATGCTTAATATGGAAATATATGCATGTAGAGACTCCTTCCACAGGCACGTGAATGAAAGCTTAAAAATAAATTAGAATTCTCTCCCTGTTTTGCTTAACCACCAATCTGGCACTGAAATTGCAGCTGGCTCTGATTCTGAAATGGTCTCATAATGTCTACCCCCAGCCCTTTATGACGCTGCTGAAGCAAAGCCTCTGTCTGCTTCCCACGCCAAAATAGGAAACTTCCCTCACAAGTAACTTCTCTCCCACGCCACGAGCAACCGAAAATGGTGAACGGCGGCCTCGGAGCCTCTTATTTATAGCAATCTCACGAGCATGCGCATTCTGCTTCCATCCACCGCCTCCTTTGTTTGACGCTCCGTTCTCTCCTCCCGCCCATCGCGTTTGTAGGTAGCCAATGAGAGTCGCTGGAGGTGTGATTCTCTTGCTGGCTTCTCTATGGTAAGGGGAAAATCTAGGCTTTCACGCCCCATAAAAGGTAATGGGTTTTTTTAATCATTGATTTGTCCCTCTTGCTATTATGCGTTTTTTCTACAGCATTCTTTTTATGGTGCACGCTCCTGTACTTATTTACCTGGAAGTGTTTCACTGAGCTCAGTGAAGCTTACTTCTGAGTAAACATACATAGGGTTTGCATGCACACATCCTGCAAGCAAGCACTGAAATGCTGTGCTCAGGACATCAGTGGCAAAAGCGTTAGATTTCTCTACTTTTGCATCCTGTTCTTATGGGGAATCAAATGATGCAATCCTAAACTTATAAGGAATTAAGCCTCATAGAACCTATATTAGTAGGATTCCCCTCTGAATAAACGTGCTTAGGAATGCTCACTCTGTGCATGTATTAATGGATTCTAATACTGATCACGAGGGAACAGCTAGAATCGATCAATTAGTACTAGATACAATCTTGTCTGTGTGGTGATATAGTATGCTACTGTCTGAACCTCCCTACCATCTGCTCCACATTGCAGTCTCTTCATGCCTGATTCTTTCCCATTTCTAGACCATTTTTATACCACATGATTCTAAACCTCTCTGTGGTTTTAAATTAAAATATTTAGCCCAACTTCAATTCCATGAGTCCCAGTGATTCCCTAAATGTCGACATTGTGTTCTATAATTCTTATCCCTCTATCCAGTCTTATGGCCCCATGAAATATTCCCCATCAGATACACTTCACAGTCCCTTTTAACTCCCAATGAATTATTTGATGATAACTTCCACTCCCAGTTCAGTACTCCCAGCCATGGACACATCAGAACCCTGATTCCCAAATCTGATTCTGACAAAAGCGCTTCAAGAGCATTGAGAAACAACTATTCTGGGTTATGTGATTTTGAGAATCAATCTCAATCTCTCTCTCATGCTACTCCTTCATTGCCCCAGGATTATGTGGGTAGAACCTTAAGAACAGAAGAATAGCCCTGTTCGAGCAGACCGAAGGACCTAGTCCAACATCCTGTTTCCCAAAGTGGCCAATAAGGCCATTCCTAGGAAGATGTGGGGCCCCAGGCAAGAAGCAGCAACAACATGGAAATGCAGAGCCCCAGCATCAGTGGGGGCTGGTGCCAGTCGGGGCAGAGGGGGATGCTGGTGGGCACATGCAGTCACAGCGGTGTCTCCCCCTATCTTCTCACCATGCCACAACTGCATTTCTCTCTCTCTCTTTCTTTTTGCCCCAGCATAGCTGTAACTTTCCCCATGAATTTGTCTCATCCCCTTTGAAAGCCATCTATGGTAGTGGACACAGCTGTTTCCGTATATTAATCATGTACTGTGTGAAAAGCCAAGTTCTGGAAGGACTGTTGACTGGAACACTAAATTCTATCCTCCTGTCCTGTCTACCATGCACTATCTAACATCAGGACCACACAAGAGCACTTCTATCACAACCAACAAATTATAGCATTTACACTGCAGTGAAAATAGAAGAGCAGAATAGTAGGTGCCATGGTAACTTGATTTCCAGGAACATCAAGGAATGACCAAGGAAAGCAGATTTCTGCAAACTGTACACATTATGCCATTTGGCATACCCCTAGAATTAATTACTCAAAACTTTTGCTCTGTCTCGGGGAGGAGCAAGGAGGGCACATGTCAACCTTCACGTTTGGACCCTGCTGGCTGGATATTCTTGGCTGTTGAGAGTTTTGGGAACTGGACCCTGAGCGTTGGATAGATCTGGCTGTTGGAAGTTTAGGAAACTGCTGTAAACAATGGCTGACATCCAGACTAATGAAGCAGTTACAAACAAGCAAAGTTGTGCAGCCCCAAGAAAATAACTTAGCTGCACAAAATCCAGGAAATGCACTATTATTTTGTTGCATGATAATGTGAACAGATGGAGCAAATGTTCCAAGCAGGAGGTGAGCCACAAGCTGCACACCTTGTTTCACAAGCCCAAAGATGCTTGTGGTAGCCCAACCCTAGCTGGAGGCACAAGTGCTTTCATAGCCTGGATGCCAGCCACAGAAAACTATCTGAAGTTAGCTGGAATGAAAACCATTCAAGGGGAAGAGATTTTAACTAATTGGGCTCTGAGTTTAAAAGCATCATTTTCTGTTTCTTAAGACCATTCTGATTCTGGTGGGTTCATTATAAGAAGTTTTAAAAAATGCTAGATATGGCCTTTCCTTATAACAGGAATAGAATGGTAGCTCTTGTTTGTTAAGCTATAATTCACCTTTGATTATTATTAGAAATATTTATATTTTCAATAAAGAAGAAGTTCTCCAAGCAGTTCACATAGCAAAATGCAAGAGAGAATGGTTCTTTGCAATGCATCACAAAAAGCACCTCTCTCTCAACTTACTTAATCAATTGATTGGCTGCACAAGGTACATAATTAGGCAGCTAAACATTCTTGATCTGTGTTTGTGTCATTTTAGCTATAAAACTGATGAGGAAATCTTCCATCCAGCCAATTTGTCCAGAAGGCAGCCTTACAATAAAAGTGAGAGGAGCAAGACGGGGGCAACACTGGATAGCAGCTTAGCTGCTGAGGGAGAGAAAAAGCTTGCCAATAACTTTGAGGACCTGAAACCGCCAGAGCAGTCTTTGGAGTCAAGAACCGCCATGAGGGAGAAACTCCGAGCCAGGCCTGGTCTGATCGCCAGAGGAATGATGGCGGGGCCCACTGCCAACTCTCAAGAGGTTATTGACTCTCATCCTGAGCCTTGGTTCTGTTGTTGTAGTTTTATTTGTTTCATAATTATCCCCCCCCCCCCAAAGAAAAAAAGAGGTTCACAAACTTGGGTTCCTCGGAAGCTTATCAGAAGGTTGCTTCTGAGCAGTAGACACATTTCCCTCAAGAGACAGCTTATCCATCTGCACATTGGGTGAAATCTCAGAAAGGTCTTTATATGTGTAAAACTGTATATGCATAGGGTCTGCTCCTGACCATAGTTCCCAGTTGTGAGTATAGAACCTACATGTATGCACCGCAGTTATATGCCTGTAAAACCCATTCTCACATTCTGTCCAATGCTTAGAAGGCAGGGACATGGTCAGCAGGCATGATCCGCCTCCGCTCCACACGTCAGCCAACATGTGGACTCATGCATGAACGGAGGGCTAATGCTTGGAGGCATAAGTCCTATTGCCAGAGAGCTGTCCATGCCGTGGTCATAAAGCCCCAAAGTATACACAGTCAATTTTTCTGTTTCTTGCCTAGAAGTGGGAGAAAATAAATGTGTGTAAACCACTGCCATTTTACATTTTGCTCTCTTAAACACCATTGTCTGTCTCCGGTCCAAGAAGGACTGAACCTTCCCTCAAATCCATGACTCAGGACTTCTCAAACTTGGCTTCCCAGATGTTGTTGGCCTACAATTCCTCTCATCCTCAGCCACAATGGCCTTTGGCTAGGGATAATGGCAACTGTAGGCCAACAACATCTGCGGGTTCAGGTTCGAGAAGCCCTGCCCTAACCAATTGAATCCTGGCTCCCACAATCCAGCCCAAGTCAAAAGTAAAAAAGGACGTAAAACTCTTCTGGCACAAGCATGGAGCTTGGGGGAAGCCTCAGAGTCCTGATGTGCATTCGGTATACAGTATGTTGGTCCTGCCTACCTTTTTAATGTTCAAAAAAATACTGTATTTACTTGGATCCAAGCAGTGTTCCGTCTAAAGTGTGCGTGTGTGCGCATGCTCACACTTTTTTGATGTCCGCTCAGTTAATTTTAGATCCCGCTTAGGTTTAATCAGGAAGGCTCCATTCTGAATATATGGGCACACACACTGTCTTGATACTGCTACTCAGTACAAAATTCATTCCGCACACAGATGGAAAGAATTAGAGAGAACACTGGATCCAAGATTAGTTTTCCCCCAGGTTCTTTGATGTTCAAAATCGGAGTTGTCGTAAATTCAGAGTCCTCTTCCTTTTAAGTAAATACGGTATAAGCTGTATTTAACCTGTATTTTTAATGGAGTAGTCTTAAATTCATTGTCATCTTCTATTTGGGTAAATACGGTATATTAATTTTTGTGATGTATGAATGGTGAAATTTTAAATCTGTGATAGCCTTTAAAAGCTTTCAAGGTCATTGCTTTAGGATGGACATGCGTTGGGACTCTAACCATCTGTATCATCTCTTTGACTACTTATTTTAGGATTCATTAAAAAGAAGGCATCTAAAGCGACCCTCTGGAATCAGCAGCACAGTACAACTCAGAGGGGAAGACAGTGCAAGGAGCTCTTTAAACCTGCCCAGGGATGATTTGCAAGAGAGTAAAGGGACTCACAAGCTACCAGTGAGTGTCCTCTCTTCACACAGTGGCAGTCCCCTAGACAGAAGCAAGGATCATTCACCCAAGATTATGTTTAGTCCACATACAAGCGCAGATGATGAGAAAACAAAACATTCAGCCAAAGGCAGTGAGAGTCTGTTTGCCAAACCAACACCAGAAAGGCACCGAGCTGAAGAAAGGAGACCCATGTCCGGCCACCATGTGGAGGCGAATGAAAAAAACCATCACTTAAACTTCTTTCAGAAACAGACAGGACCTGGAAGCGAGAAGAGAGCGGTATCGCCTAAAAAGACTGAAACTCAGTTTTTGGACTGCAGGTAGGAGCATGACAGAGTCTTTTATTTATACATACATACATCACTATAGGTGCTTTTTAAAATTTAATTATTATTTTTTAGGATAAGTGGGGAAAAGTCCAATGTCTTCATGGTTCAAAGCAAACCTCTACCTTACTTCCTTTGCTAAAGAATGTAGCACACAAAATGCTTTAGCAGTCTTCCAGTGCATTCCTATGCATATTTACTCAAAATAAGTCCCATTATTAAATGGAGCTTAAATAAGAACAGCCCTTCTGGATCAGGCCTAAGGCCCATCTAGTCCAGCATCCTGTTTCATGCAGTGGCCCACCAGATGCCACTGGAAGCCTAGAGACAAGAGTTGAGGGCATGTCCTCTCTCCTGTTGTTGTTCCCCTGCAACTTGGACTCAGAGGCATCCTGCCTTTCAGGCTGGAGGTGGCCTATAGCCCTCCGACTAGTAGCCGTTGATAGACCTCTCCTCCATAAAGTCGTCCAAACCCCTCTTAAAGCCACCCAGGTTGTTGGCTGTCACCACATCTTGTGGCAGAGAATTCCACAAGTTGATTATGTGTTGTGTGAAAAAGTACCTCTGTTTGCTGGTCCTAAATTTCTTGGCAATCAATTTCATGATTACTCTCATGTCAATGTGCATAGGATCGTGGCCATAGACACTAGGGCTGGTGCACACTCAATGCTTATTCATGATTTGATTTCTTGGTCCGCACTTCAACACACCATGCTATTGGACCAGATGAAAGGCCCTATCTAGTCCAGCCTCTAGTTCTCTGCAGTGGCCTACCAGGTAGCCCATAAGAAAAACATGGAGGCAAATGGCCACTCCTACCATTGTTCCCCAGCAACTGGTAATCAAGGTATACTGCCTCTGTACATATAAGTTCCATTTAGATACCATGATCAATCCCACCCTCAGGAGGCTGGCTTAATAGTCAACTTAAGGTCAGGGGTTCTAACTCCACCCATCAGAAACATCAGCAGGAGAGAGGGCAGGAACATACCTCTTGCCTGTGGGCTTCTCAGAGGCATCTGGTGGGCCACTGTGGGAAACAGGCTGCTGGACTAGATGGGCCCTGGGCCTGATCCAGCAGGGCTGTTCTTATGTAAGCTCCATTTAATAATAGGACCTACTTTGAGTAAATATGCATAGGAATGCAAGATTGTTCTTATGTTAAGCAAATATTTATTAATTACATTTCTATACCCCCCAAAACTTGCATCTCTGGGTGGTTTTATAGAGGGTCTCACCATGGTGGTGCTGTTGGTCAGCAACTATTCTGTCTCTCTCTGCCTGGGTACCTCCATTTATCCTTCCTCCTTCCCTATCTGAATTTATTTCTCCTCCCACTGCCACCCCACAACACACAAGGAAGAAGGGGCTTTTGTTGCTGTCTTTTCTGTTTCTTCTTATTTTACCCTTGTTCAGGGCGTAGTCATTTCAACCCTGGCTCTTGAACTTTTGGAAAAGAGTTGATCCAAAATTTCACACAACTTTGAAACAAGGAGAACTTTAATCAGAATTTTAACAAATATTTGATATTTTAATGTTCGAAATTTTAGACTTCAGTTGTAATTTTGAGATTGCATGAGCAAATCCAGGACTGGAGACTGTGAAAAAGGTCAATTAAAACACAACGTTTTTGGATTAGTGGGACCACCTTGGAAGTGGTCCTAAGGAAAAAGCCCTTTCTGTGTTCAGTCCAAACTGGCTTTTCCTTTCCAGGGGCAAGCTCTGGAAAAGAAACATGAACACAGGAAGCTGCCTTATACAGAGTCAGACCATTGGTCTATCTAGCTCAGGACTGTCTAGCCAGACTGGCAGGGGCTTCTTCAAGGCTGCAGGCAGAAATATCTCTCAGTCCTATCTTGGAGATGCCGCCAGGGAGGGAACTTGGAACCTTCTGCATGCAAGCATGCAGGTGCTCTTCCCGGAGCAGCCCCATCCCCTAAGAGGAATGCACATGTAGTCTCACACATGTAGAGGCTGTTCATACACACAGCCAAGAGTGGGTGAGAAAGAACATAAAAGCACAACTGAAGCCGAAGGAGAAAGGTCGAGCTAATATTTAAGTCTGTTATTCTCATTTCAGTTGTGGAGTCTGGCTTTCCTCACAGCTGAGAATCACATCCTGAGCTCAGCTCGCTCCCTTCTTATTTTATCTGCCATTGCCCTCATAAAATAATTTCATTTAAACTCCAGTGTAGAGTGCTGGCAGCGCAGTCATGGCTCTTGAAGGCCAGCAGAGAGAGCTCTTCTAAAAGCAATCATGCTGGGCAGCTGTTTCATTGTGATTAGCTTTGCCCTGCAGAGAAGAGCTGGGTTTCCTGCCAGAATACTCTGACTCAAAGCTGAGTAATGCTGGAACTTGAAACATGCTACCGCTGGCCTCTGAGCAGAGAAGAAGCCTCTTTGAGGTCCGTGTGGCGAGAGCAGTGAGGAGGCCACAACCTCAGGGGGCAAGCATGCCTGAGGGCAGTGAGTGCAGGCACTCCACCCCACCCCTATCACATGTGTCACCCCACCAGTCTGCTCCCCTTCCTCACCGCCACTGCCAGCGTCCCATCCCTTCAGCTTTTCCCCCACTCGAAGGCCCTGCTCCCAGCTTTCACACCAGGCCTGCCTCCCACCTGACTGGCCTCAGGGCTGCCCCACTTCACCCTCGCCGGGCCAACATCGCCTTCCCAAGCCTTCCACAGCTGCCACTTGTGTTGTGGGTTGCAAGCAAGAAGGCGTGGATGGAGCTGAATTAGCAGGGGAGTCCTGGAGGGATGGGGCCTGGGGCAAATCAGCTGGTGCGGTGCCCCCTTCAAATTGGTTTTCATGGCAGCAACAAGAGTGGGGTTCAGGTGGTCACCCTGCCCTAAGGACAGCCCTGAGGATCAGCAGTGGACTCTCTCTCTCTCTCTCCCCCCCCTGCGACAACAAGCTTGTCCACTTTGTCCACTCCTGAAATGGAGGGGCAGGCATCTCGTTGCCCTTTGCCTCAGACCGCGAGCCGGCGTGATGGGAGGATTACGACATCTTAGCCCTATTCAGCCATTATGTTCTGCGAGTGAACACATGTTTGTGTGAATGACTGCACCTGCATTCACTTCAAGCATGAACCTGGGTACCAGTCCCCAGATAGGAAGTGCCCTGCTGTACCTGTGGCCAACATCAGGTGTGAATAACTGTACCTGTGTACACTGTACACTCATATGGTTGTTGAATATAATGGGTGAACAGGATTCTTGCCTACAAGGAAAGGATGAAGCGTTTGGGGCTTTTTAGTTTTGAAAAACAAGATAAGTGAGGGAGAGGTTAATAGTGAAGTATAAAATTAGAGCCCCTGGTGGTGCAGTGGTAAAACTGCCGCCCTGTAACCAGAAGGTTACAAGTTCGATCCTGACCAGGGGCTCAAGGTTGACTCAGCCTTCCATCCTTCCGAGGTCGGTAAAATGAGTACCCAGAACGTTGGGGGCAATATGCTACATCATTGTAAACTGCTTAGAGAGCTCCGGCTATAGAGCGGTATATAAATGTAAGTGCTATTGCTATTGCTAAAATTAATGTTGGTGTGGAGACAATTTTCCCTCCCTCTCTTATGATAGTCAAAATCAAGATCACCTGATGAAATTGGCAATAGATTCAGAGCAGATGAAAGAGAATACTTCTCCCCACACTTTTATAACTAGCTCATGGAATTCACTGCTGCTAGCTTAGGTGGCTTCAAAAAAAGAAGGATAAAGATAGGTCTGTAAGCAGCTATAAAATAGAGAGAGCTGTGGCCGTGTCCTCCTCCTCAGCTGGGGGCAGAGACCTTGGGTTGTGATCCTGCACTAAGTAAGGTTTCTGAAATCCCATTGCTTCCGAAGAGACTGAAACGGCCCAGAGACAGGATTACTGTCTTGGTTGTTTCAGGATGTCTGCACATGGATGCAAGCATCATTCTGGACTTACCCAGTTGGCTCTTCCATTTGTCTCCCATTGGCTCCTCGGACGGGGCTGAACCAGTTGGAAGGATGAAGGTCTTGCATGGCTATCACTCTGGGAGGAGAACAGGCATCTGAAGTGTAGTCTGGACACAACTGAGCCTCCTCCCCTTGAGCAGAAGCTACTATTCTACAGCAGATTTCAAGCTTGTGGGGAGCTTTGCTTTTTACTGAGCCCCACCAGTCAGTGCCATCCCCAAAATAATGGTGGGTGAGGGATATTTAAGGTGCAGGGTACCTCCAAGCGCATTCTCAGCCCAGGTATTTCTTTTCACCATCTGAACTAAACCCCCAGCCCTTTCACACAAAATCCACTTCTGGTTTGCTTTTAAGTCTGCTTTAATTCTGGCAGCTTTATTTAAGGGGCGGAAAGCCATTTTGTAGTGGCTATCAATTCTAAAAACTGGGGATTCTAAATTTGTACCAATCTATCGAAGATCATCCCAAGAGCCACCATGTAGATCTTAATCTACAGTGGCAGAGCATCTGCTTTGCATGCAGAAAGTCTCAGGTTCAGTTCCTGGCAGCATCTCCCACTAGGAGTAGGAAAGGCCCCCAGTCTGAAACCCGGGAGAGCCACTTCCAGTCAAAGTAGACAGCTAGACATTCCAAGGGCCTGACTCGGTGTAAGGCAGCTTCCTATGTAACCTACAGAGAGTGGAGAAAGTAGCCTCAAGAGAACTTGCTGGACCCAAAGAAAGGACGCCCTAAAAACAAAAACAAACCATTGAAAAAGGGAAAATGTGAAAGCAACAAAATATACAGTGCCAAACATGGAAAAACAAACAAACAGACAAAACCCCTGTTCTGATTATACTCGCCCAGCTCTACGTTTCACCTTCCTGTTACACATCCTTGCCCTCTTCTGTCCCTTCCTCCCCAATATCACATGAGAGATTTCAGATTTGATGTTACATTTTTGTCATGGGCCCCACTTGTTAATATACCATTTCCAGTCCTGAAACCCTAGCAGGAGCATGTCCCTAGGGAGACATTTGCTTCCAAAACTAATTTAGCTGACCTGAGCTAATCCCATCTAACCAGGAGGCTTTAGAAACAAAGACAGTACCGTATTAGCCACTGTGATTAATGCCAAGAATTTCTAGGAAAGTTCATTTTTAGAACCCATGAAAAGCCCTTTAAACCTTCAGTCTATGTTTTGCCAACAGGGCCCCCTCTCCTGACTTTTGAATGGAGCCATTTTGGTTTCTCTGCTAATGATGTTTCTCTGCTGCTGGCTGAGGGCATCTCACGTGGGTTATCCCTCCCACGGGCTCCAGAAGGCAGGACTATGTAAATTAAACAGCGCCATTAGAGCCTGGGAAAGGGAAACCCCACCCAGTTCTTCTAGTCCTGCTGCAGAGACAGCCTTTTCTCTTAGCCAAGTCTACTCCCTTTCTTAAAAAAACCAAATTTTCTGCATTTACATTTTACCATATTTCCCACATTTGCACATATATAAGGAGGCTCTACACACGATCGGTATGTAGAGCCTTATCGGGCTCTGCGGGGAGTGCGGGCTTAGCCAACTCTCCCCACAGACGAGCAGGGAACCATCCCTGGGTGGCCGGATTGGCCGCCCACACAATTACTGGCTCCATTATGGAGCCAGTAGGGGCAGCAGGGCATTCTGGGGAGACCCGTGTGCCCGGGAGGCTTGTTGGGGCCTCCCGGTTGGGGGTCTACTCGTGTGGCACAGCGGCACACAATCAGTGAAATGGGGTTAGCACAGCAGGCGCTCCACTAACCTCATTTTAGGGGAGGGGTTCTTAGGTGGGCTAGCCCACAAGCCTGGTGTGTCCCACGATGGAGAGAAACTCGGCTGGGCTTCCTGGTTTCTCTCCATTATGAGAATAGCCTCATCATCTCCTGTTTCTCCTCTTTCCTGTACTTCTGCTTCTATGGACCAAATGCCCCACAGGATTTGGAACATCCTTCTTCCTGAGGCTAAGAAAACTTCAGTCTTTTCCCCAATCTGGGAGACCTCACCACTAAGCGGTAATGACCCACTCCACTACCACATGCATGCTGACAACCAACAGGCCCTCACCATTGCCTCCCTCTGTGTTTTCTTTGACACAGCAAATTCTACCATTTTATCCACAGTTCCCCTCATATGAGTGCCTTTTAAATAGTTCCCGAAATACCCCTGCAAAGCCTCATTATTTTCAAGCTGCATCTTGTATGACATGATGAGCACCTTTCTTACGAGACAATGCTTTCTTTCATATGCTTTCTTAGAGCACCTTTCTTATGAGGCAAGGCTACAACACCCGGGGCTATTTAGTTTAGAAAAAAGAGGACTGCGGGGAGACATGATAGAGGTCTATAAAATCATGCATGGTGTGGAGAAAGTGGAGAGAGAGAAATTCTTCTCCCTCTCACATCACACTAGAATCAGGGGTCATCGCATCAAATTGATTGCCGGAAAATGTAGGACCAGCAAACAGAAGTATTTTTTCACACAACGTAGAATCAACTTGTGGAATTCTCTGCCACAAGATCTGGTGACAGCCAACAACCTGGATGGCTTTGAGAGGAGTTTGGATAACTTCATGGAGGATAGGTCTATCACTGGCTACTAGTCGGAGGGCCACTTCCAGCCTCAAAGCAGGATGCTTCTGAGTACCAGGGGAGTAACAGCAGGAGAGAGAGCATGCCCTCAACTCCTGCCTGTAGGTTTCTAGTGGCTTCTGGTGGGCCACTGTGTGAAACAGGATGCTGGACTAGATGGGCCTTGGGCCTGATCCAGCAGAGCTGTTCTTATGTTCTTATTTTTGTGCAAAGACTCTTCTATAAATGTCCACGGAATCTAAATAGCCTTTATTAGAAAATGAGTCATATTTCAAAGCACCATCATAAAAATTAGAGATTCACGGTCATTTTGTTCCTTAATAGATTATTCCGTGTTTGTGTATGTGCGCACGTGTGTGTAGCGTAGGATCTTTGTGTTAGTACAGTTTCCAGGCCTTTGTCCATCTCAGCCACATATGACTCTCATGGCAGGATTTTTACCACTTCCCTTAGGGGAAAAATAAACCACATTTACAAGTCATTCCTCAGGTTTATTGAAGGTTTTCTTTTAAGCTTAAATTTCCCCCATGCCGTTGCCATTTATAACAAGGTCTGCAAGACATATGCATTCTTTTGTCTAAAATGAATTAGCAGCTTTTAAGGACTACCTAAATCCAGAATTATCAAGATTTCAGTAGTGGATATTGATCCTGGCTCCTGGTGGACTTTTTCCAGACTCCTCCGGGTCTGCCCCCCCCCCCCATTTTTTCTCAGTCTGTCGAAATTTGACTGAAGCTGTTCCTGGAGGCCCACCCCCCCGCCCAAATATCTTTCCCCAAATCAAGCCATTACAATCTTCAGGATTGCTTTCAAGAGTCTCTGAGAGATTGGTGCTGATCCCTGGAGATTCCAGGCCAGACTCTAATGCTAGTCCTGGTGCATCAACCAGGGTCCTGATTCAGATAATTATTTTTTGTTTGATCAATTTTGTTTCGGGGGGGTGGGCAGGAATGCAAAGTTAGGAAACTTGTGAGTATTTATATGGCAAAGAACATTCAATATTTCTTTAAATGTTTATACGCTGAGGCTTGCTTTCCCATCTTTTGTGTGTGTGTTGTGTCTTATGTGGCTCTAGGTCCTAGAATGACTCCCCCAGGAGCGAGAAGACTGAATCCGGGACCCAAACTTCTGACCTTGGTCTCTGAGGGTCAGAGGTACTTTCAAAGCAGCTAAGCAGAGGTTCTCAAACTAGGATCCCCAAATATTGTTGAACTACAACTCACATCCTTCCCATGCCATTGGCTGGACATGATGGGAGTTGTAGTCCAACAACATTTGGGGGCCCAAGTTTGAGAACCCCAAGTTAGAGGAATGCACTCTGTACATGCTGAGAGGTACTTTTGCTGGGCGTTGTTTTACCTCACACATTCTGGAGGTGAGCCCTAGAATTCAAAATGCATTCAGAGGCCCAACTCCAGTGAGCTTCACCTCAGATGAAGCCCTGAAAGGGTCACTCAAAAATAGGCTTGTTCACACATCCATCTGGGGGTGGGTAGAAGGGCAGGACCACTCCTGCCTCATGACTCCCAGACGACTAGAATCTCAGTTTGGGTTCGCGAATCCAGCACCTACACATCCGAGGCTCTGGCGGCAGAGCTGCAAGCCCTGCTGCACTGTGGATGGTCCTCCAAACATGCCACTGCCTCCCCAGCATGCACTGCACCTCCAGAAGCCTGGGAAAACCTCATGAAAGCAGCGGCTGCTCCCTGCTGACTACTCTGGCCCCAGAACTCTATGGTAGCCATGCAGGGGCAGGCACCACAGTGTTCTGAATGAAAAGGCTGTGTGTTCCCACACAAATGGCGGGGGGGGGGGGGGTAGAAGAGGACTTTCTCCCTCCTACTTTGGTTAAGAGCAGGGTAGAGACTCTGTTACCCAGGTTTGAGAAAGGTGGGTTGGAGGGATTCCCATGGCTCCACACGAGCCTGAACAGCTGGCTTTCCTGCCTCCTACCCTGAAATTGATGTTTGTGAGAACAACCCTAATACCTTTGTATGTGTGTCTTGCTCATATTAAAGGTAAAGTTGCACCGTCGAGTTGGAGTCGACTCCTGGCACCCACAGAGCCCTGTGGTTGTTTTTTGGTAGAATACAGGAGGGGTTTGCCATTGCCTCCTCCCACGCAGTATGAGATGATGCCTTTCAGCACCTTCCTATATCGCTGCTGCCCGATAGAGGTGTTTCCCATAGTCTGAGAAACATACCAGCGGGGATTCAAACCGGCAACCTCTTGTTCCCTAGGCATTTTACTTCCCTGTTGTGCCATTAGGTAGCTGAGCTATGGTCCCATCCCCTAAATAATGTAGCTGGGTTAGGGTGTGATAGGGATTCTTACCTCTATATTTGGGCTGCTCAACTTTGGCCCTCCTGCAGATGTTGGCCTACAACTCCCATAATTCCTGGCTATGTGGGCCACTGTGTATTGGAATCATGGAAATTGTAGTCTAAAACAGTTGGAAGCCAAAGTTGAGCAGGCCTGCTCTATACTAACCAGAAAATCATGAGACAGGTGGTCATATACATGCTTTTTTGGTCTGCTGGGTCTTTGCTAGAGATGTGAAGGCCTGGGTGGGGGGGAAGCTGGGGGAACAGGTCCCCCCCCCTCCCCACTTGGAAAAAAATCCCTGCCCCCACCTGCTCAGACATTTCCCAAGCTTTCATATCTCTAGTCTTTCTTGAATCTTTCCTAGCAGCAGAAAGCAATAAGGTGTTCCCCTGCATGTCCTTGAGGAATTGCAACTTCTATTATTTAGGAAATGCAACTGAAATTGAAAATGTTTAGTGAAGTAGCTCCTTCTGCTGGAGCTGAGGCAGATCCCTGTGTTGTGTGTGTGTGTGTGTGTGTGTGTGTGTGTCTGTGATCATGTGGGTTGGCAAGTGGGTGGGTTAAATACTGGGGCTCCTATGGAAACCGTTGCAGGGGAAATGTAGCCTGTGCTGTGTAAGCCATAAACCCACGTGGATCACAACTTCCTTTCCTCCCTCATAGTTTTAAAATGCACTTGAGGAAGGGAAAATGCACTTCTGTTCCAAGATAATCCTTTCCAAACTAGAGTTGAAGTCATGGGTGTGAACCTGGCATAGTGGTTTCTATGGAGGATAACTTCTCCTGTGCTCAGGGTGCGGTCTTCGATTTTTGATGCCAAATTATCTTCCCACTCCAGATGCTTACACTGACATACCTTCTGGCCATAGACTTTTTAACGTTCCTTCCTCCCTTCCCTCCCTCCTGCCCTATGGTTGGGATCTACCCCCAACATGCCTTTGTGTAAATCAAAAGTGTTTCTGTGCTGGTAGGAAAGGGGGAACTATGCAAGCGGCATCCTTCTGGAGGGTGCCCCTTGCACCTCATGGGCTGCTACTCCAGAGGACCTCCCAACTGGGGTAAATGTGGGGGGTTACCACTGAAAGAAGGTGCTGAAAAGGCCCCCCAAGCATGATCAGAAGACTGTCCACAACCCTTTGGATCCTCCCTACATTTTTTGGAGAATTACAGCCTAGGCCATTCATATTTTTGGCCATAAAGCCAGTGTGGTGTAGTGCTAGAGGGTAGGGATCAGTGTTCCCTCTAACAGGGATTCCCAGACATCGTTGACTACAGCTCCCAGAATCCTCAGCTTCAGTGGCATTTGCTTGGGGATTATGTGAGTTGTAGTCAACAACATCTAGGAATCCCTGTTAGAGGGAACACTGGAAGGGATGTGCGAACAGATTCGAATTTGAACCCATCAAACATTGAACATGTCCAGTTCGGTGGTTCGATGTCGAACCACCCCTGAACTGAACCAGGCCCTTTTCAGCCCAATCTCGGACCAAAAACATACACACCCTGGTTTGCATTTGGGCGTTTGCAGAAGTCCATTGGGCATGTGCTCCTGAACCAGGCTATTTGTGAATAAATGGAGGCCGGCAGGAGGAGGGGGAACCTCTGGAGAGACACACACACGTACCACAGCCTCGGAGAAGACCCTGGAGTGAGAGGCGGTGAATTTTATAACTTAATGAAAATATTTGAATTTTTTTTTTAACACGAACCACCCAACTTGAACCGGGGGTTGGGGGGTGTTCAAGGGTGTCCAAAACCAAACATGCCCGGTCCAGTTCCAGTCCAACCCGAACCGGGCAACCCAGTTTTGTGCACACCCCTACTAGAAGGTCAAACTAGCAGAGGTCAGGTTCAAATGCCCTCTCATCGCTGAAGCTCACAGGGTGATTGTAGAGTGCTGTTGTGTGCAAAGGTGGCAGACTGTGGTTTGTACCTGCTTGGTGATCCTAGTTTGTGCACAAACAAAAGTTTGAACAAACCATTGCTGCATTCATATTCAGTGATAAACTATGGCTTGCTCAAAATCCAGAAGCCAGCCATGGAAGGAGGGTGAGAACGAAGAGTGAGCATTCAAGCCGAAGACTCATCACTGTGTACTCGTACAGGGCTGGTTCCCACAATCAATCTAATGATCGCTTGATGGGAATCAGAGATTCCCGCTTCACATGCGCTCCTAGGGAGTGAGTAGTGTGAACCTGAGATTTTTCACTGATCTCAGTTTGGCAACACACCAATCCAACTTGAAGCCAAGATCCACAATCAGCATCTGAAGTCGGGTTGACATGTTGTGAAATGCAGAGCAATGAAAAATTCTGGATTCACATGATACACTCTGTAGAACTGCACATGTCTGGGGAATCTCTGATTCCTGCCAAATCATTGTTAGACTCATTGTGGGAACTGGCCCATAGTGCCAGACCATGATTTGGCATTATGTGTGAATGCAGTCTTGTTTCATAGGAACGTAAGAAGCTGCCTTCTACCGAATCAGACCATTGTTCCATCTAGATCAGTATTTTCTGCACAGAATGGCAGCAGTTTCTCCAAGGTTGCAGGCAAGAGTCTCTCTCAATCCTTTCTTGGGGGTGCTGCCAGGAAGGAGAACCTTCTGCATGCAAACATGCAGGGGCTCTTCCCAGAGCCACCCCATCCCCTAAGGGGAAATATCTTACAGTGCTCACATGTAGTCTCCCATTCATATGTAAACCAGGGCAGACCCTGCATAGCAAAGGGGCTAATTGATGCTTGCTACCACAAGACCAGCTTTCAAAAGCACTTTGGCAGAACATGGCACCAGACCACATGGGAGATAGCTGGCTAGTTTCAATCTGTCGCTGTTTCACTAGGTTCCATTCATAGCATCCAGTGTAAAACTTGCACTCTTCTTTCCCTCCAATATTGGATGGAGGAAATTTACTGGGCTTAAAGTCTTGTCTTTAGAAAAGCCGGCCCAGGTTTAGGGCATTGCTGTGTGACCCACATCAAACCCATTTCCCTAATACTTCTCTAATGCTGCTGGTCCCCCTGCCGTTAAAACTAAGTCCTGTTTAAATACTGTAGATAAAACCTTAAGTTTCACAGCCTGCTTTCCCAAGCTGCCACTGGACATTCCGGCAGCAGCAAAGGTTGTAAATAGTTTTCAAGACAGCGCTTGACATATCCCAACATCCTGAATGTCAGCCTGAGAAAATCCATACATTAATGCTCGGTAAAGAAAAAGTGCTTATCTATACCTCAGCGTAGTGTTCTCTGCACAAAACTCATCCAAAGCAAAAAGTCTGCTCTGTCAAAAGCTGCTCCCATCCATCTTAGCCCTGAGCCAGGTCTGGCTATCATTTGGCCTGCAACGATGTAACTGTCGGTTATGCGGCTTATTAGTGTCCATATACTTATTTCTCTTAGACGTTCTCTACGACGGGCCATGCATGGATGAATGGGGAGGTGTGGCGGAAATCTCGCAAGAGCTGCGGAACTCTCGCGGAGAGGCAGAGGGAGAAGCAAACTGGCCCAGAAGGTTGCAGGGCAGGTGGAGAGTGAGACAGAGGCAGGGGGAGAAGCAAGCGAGAGGTGGCGGGAGACCTGAGGGAGAGCAAACTGGCCCAGAAGGTTGCAGAGCGGATGGCGCAGGGCCGGCGGCGGCAGAGCTGCGTCACGCCCAGCGGGGAAGGAAAGTGCTGCTCTGCTGGCGGGGGGGAAGGAAAGGTGAGAGTAGGCGGGTGAGGAAGCCACACCACGCCTGGCAGGGAAGGAAAGTGCGGGTGGGGAGGGAAAGGGGAGAGGAGGCGGGCAGCGGCAGGGGAAGAAAAGCGTGGCAACAAACTAGCGGCGCAGATGCTATGCGCCGGGTCTGCTAGTTTTATATCTATTTCCAAAAGAGCTGGAAAGGTGACAGTTCTTAGGGGTGCATAACCAGAGCACTTGCGCGAGAGAAAGAGGTACGGACAGACTCAGCGTAACCCACAGATATGACAGTTTCATAAAATTCTGATGGGGGGGATGTACCCTAAAGCTACCCCAGTGTAAATCAGCGGGGTGGAGTGTTTGCAGACTCAGAGGGCATTTTGCAGACAACCAGATGGCTGGAGATAATGGCAAGGAGAGGGGAAAGTAGGCTTTAACAAGGAGAGCGGGGAATCTCGCAGCTTGAAGTATACTCCCTCAAGACAGCCAGAACCCCTTCTGTTTCTGAAGAGGGAAAGTTACCGAAAACCTTCACTATGCTCACACACACAGGCTCGGGTACACATACACACCAGGGATACCCTGCAACATTTTGTTGTGGGTCCAGACTTATTCTTTTCCCCTGGGAGGTAGTGTTTGGATTTTCTGTCTCTCACACCAGAACATCTTGACCCATCTCTGGCTTTCATCAGTGCAAGCTTGACATCCATGAGCCGTCCCAGGGCTGTGGTCCAGAGGCTCATGAAGCAGCAACTTTGCTGAAACTAAGCAGGTCTGGGTGTTTGGTCAGTGCCTGGATGGGTGATTGCTTGGGAACTCTGGCTTGGATCCAATCACCATGAGCAGAGAGATCCAATGACTTAGTGGTGTTCCAGTCATGAGAGTTAGCAGAAGACATCTTGCAGTGTGACACTACAAACTCGTGAGCACACAAGGAGTCACAGCAAAGCAAAATTGTATCATGATCTACTGACCAGCAAAGTATAAAATGCCTTCCATATAAGGCCATTTAACCAAAAGAATAAAGACGTGGAGGGGGCGGACTTTTAAACCCTCAGAAGAAGCAAAGGGGCTGTTTACATGACTGTGTGGTGGTGGTAGGCAGTTCAACCTACCTCCCCACGGACCACCCCTTGCAGTCTGGGCCGCAGGCTTGGCTGCTCGTGAGAAGAGACTCATAAATAAATAAGCATAAAGCATGGCTCAGGGTTGACACAATTTACATGTCTTTTGACAAAGACAAATAGTAACAGAAATGTATTTTGCTGCTCTTGCAGTAATTAACCAGTCTTGATCTGATAGAAGCAAAGAGATCTAAAACTCATCAGATCCACCAGGAACTTTGGCAATAATGAGGGAAGCTACCTAATAGCAAACATGGTGCACAAGGAAGATCCAGGCTAGAATTTCGAACCTGTAGAAGGCACTCTCTTGCTCTCGCTCTTTTGCAAAGCGCAAGTTGTGCAAATGGAAGAATTTCTCTGCATTTAGTTTCTCTTTTCTGAAGCAACACTCTTCTGCTAGGTTTCAAGCAGAAGAGGTGTTCCACAAGTGGAAGGGCACCCTAGGATCCAAGCCCTGTCTCTTCTGCTTTGAATTCCCTAAAGAAGAAAGGTCACTCTGATGTCCAGCATCAGAGCTGGGCATGGTGGTGTGGAGACACCGTTGGAGGGAATCCTCCAATATTTCTCCTTTGGATCCCTGAAAACATTGAGGGAATTTCCACTTTGGATAAAAGTCTCCACCACTTACTCCAGCAAGGAGTCCTCCATTGAGAACCTCCCTCCACTGTAATTCTGCTGGTCTTTGCCCTCTGCACAGTCTGTGCCTGCCTGATCGCCTGCCCTCTCCCTCAGGTCCAGAAGAGGTGTGAAAGTGGGTAGCCATGAGGGCGAGGAAGAGGAGGGCGAGCAACAAGGCGAAGATGGGTCCAGTGAGGGTAGACGATCAGCACTTAGGATGTCTTTTCCAAGGCCCTTCCTAAACCTGGAGTCGGCACTGAAGGGCAGGGCACAAATATAATAAACAAAGAGCATTCATCCTGCAGGATTGTACCACTGCTGGAGAAGAATGCTCGCAGGTCTGAATGCTTCTCTGTGCAAAAAAACGCCCCCATCCTCTATTTAGAAAGGCAGCATGCCAGCGACACATCTAAGCTAGAGCCTTTCTCCCTAATGTGCCAGTTTTCATTTGCAGGGACTCTGTGTGGATGGAAGTGTGCTCAATCATGGGAGCCCCCACTTGCCACCCATCATGTGGTACAATCCAGAAAGAGGTTTAGCACCTCCTCACCAGATTTGTCAGGGAAAGATGGTCACCAGCTATTAGTGATGCTTCTTCTCCACTACAGGTTTCCTGCTTGACAAAAACACAGCAGTGAGGGCATGCAAGTGGCACAGGCTGCTGCAAACAAAATAGCCCGGCCCCCCCGACACACACACTACTTATTACTGGAATCATCTGTGCTGTAGAATTGTTTCCTTTGCTGGTAGAAGGGAAGTCTGGTGTGATGCTGAGGCTCAGGAAGAAAGCCCCTTGGAGCCTGGCTCCAGCTTATCCACCCAATTCCTCTCCCTGTCCTCTCTGGCTTCCAACCACTAGTCATCCGCGTGGCACCTCCGCACACCTTGAGTTTGAAGGAAAGATCTATGGCTCCCTTTCCCCAGCTTGACGTCAAAGCTGCTTTGGAGTTGTGCAGGCAGGAAACCATGCAAGGAAAGAGCGGCCGGCACCTTCCTTGGGGGACTAAACACCTCACTCTTACAGAATGCTGAGGAGTGGCCCTGCCTGTGTGTGCCGGTGATGCACCCCGGTTAGTTAGAAACAGAGGAAGCCATTCATACACCACTGAGTCAAGCCATGCTGGAGGTTTTTTGTGTTTTTTTTAAAAGCCAGATCCTGATCAATTTGGCTCAAAGGACAAATTCAGACCATCGTGTTAAGTTGCCTAACCTTTAGCATGATGCAGTCCAGGAGGAAAGAGGACCTGAAAGAAAGGGATGGTGATGTGATGATTGACGACTCCCTCTCGATTCTTTCCTCAATGCTTTTTGTCCTTTCTGCATTCCACATCATAGGAAGTGAGATATGTTTCCGGGCAACATTTCCTTTGCTCGATATGTTTCTGGGAAAAGTACAAGGTGCTGGTTATTACCTTTAAAGCCCTGAATGGCTTAGTCCAGGTTACCTCTCTCTACAATATCCCCACAGCTCACTAAGATCATCAGGAGGGTTATGGGACACGCTCCCACATTCCCTTCTTTGGAGGGCCTCAAAAGAGCCTTAAAGGCCCATCCTTCTAGCCTGGCTTTTAATGATATCTAGTTTTAATTTTAATCTGGTTTAAATGGTTTTTAAAAAATTGTTTTATTATGTGTGTTTGATTTTAATGTAAACCACCCCAAGGAAGGGCAGTATATAAAATGAATGAATGAATGGCACTGTGTAATTCCTGCAAATGGCAACTTGCATCCCTTTTTGTTACACATCTTTGGAAAGTATGCATAAGCAAGAAGCCAGCAAAGGTCATCGGGAATTATGACAACATTCCCGTGTCCTAGGCATGAGCTCTAAATCAGGGGTGTTCCAAAGAAAAAAATGTCCCTCCAGTGGAAGGGCCGGATCCAGATTAGAGGATCAAGATGTTCTTCTGGGGGTCCCCTTCTGTCTCCTTCTCTTTAGCACTGGCTGTGGCAGCAGCCAGTTCCTGTTTCTCTTCTGCCTCCGCAGCCACCTCCAAAGTCACAGAAGGGAGGGCCCGCTCAGCCGGTGGTTGCCAATTGCTGGATGAGTTCCATCCTCTCCTGGGGTCCAAGGTAGCAGTCAGGCCTCCCTGCACATGTGGGCCCTGGAAGCAGCCAGCCAGAGGATTCCAAGTGCTGATGCCAGCCCTGCCTGGTAGTTGTAACTTACAACTGCAAGCAAAAGCTCACACCCTTTTGACTCCACATTGGTTGGCATAGTAGTCCTGCCTGGGTGATGGAAGTAGGCATCTTTAACTTAGAGCAGTGAGTCTCAAAGGTGGGTCCCTAGAGACTGATGGACTACAACCCCTATCATGGGATTGTGGCTGGGGATGATGGAAGTTGTAGGCCAACAACATTTGAAAACCCAAGGTAGGGAAGGGGAGGCAGGGCACAGGAATAATTCTTGGTGACAGTTTGCTCAGACTGAAGCAGTGGTTATATGAGCCAGTCAGGTACCTATTGACTCCTCAGATCAACTGCTCTGCCTATGCTGATGAACTGCAGTACCCTCTCCGGCCTTTACCTGGGTGGCGCTGCAGTGCAGCAAAGATTAGGCCAATAGCACCTTCTGCTTGAGATCTGTCCCACTTGTATAGGGAGTCAGTTGTCTGGGTGCTCTTGCAAGAGTCCCCTTGCTCCTTAAAGTGTCTTCTATGTACAGTATAACCCCAAGCTAGGGAAATTCTTCTGAAGTTATAAGTTATTTCTCAAGGGAGCATGTCGTGGATAACTCATAAAACGCTCCTACCGAACAATGTAATCTAATTTCTTCTACGACAAGAGGCTGCAATTTGTCAGATTGAAGTGGCCGGTGACGGTTGCTTATTTTCTAATCCCTTTTGTTTGTTTGCCCTATAATATGGGCTGCTGTAAATAGGAAGCAGTCGAGGAAGTGTGTGCTATTGTAAGAAAAGAGGGACTTTCTCTATAAGCTTTGCCACATGTAAACACTGCATCCTCCATGCGTGGAGATCAAAAGGGGAGGCTTGGCAATTGGGAGAAAGCACTGTATGGTTTGCTTATCGTGAGGCCTGTTTTCTCTTCCTGCCTTATTTTCCTACTGTGATAGATTGCTTCCTTTTCTCAGAATGCATTAATCTCCCCTTTTTTCCCATTGGTGAAAACGTGGCCATGTGGCCATTTGTTTGAAGTGGAATTGGAAATAAGATCCTGGAGATGGTTTGAAGGACCTAAAGCATGGGTTCTCAAGCTTGGGGTTTCTGATGTTGTTGGACTCCAACTCCCATCATCCTCAACCAAAATGGCCTAAAGAAAGCAGCTTCCAAACATCCTCCAGCTGTAGAAATCCCATAGTTTGCTTGAAAGGTCATGGCCCTCAATGGCTTAGAGGGGTGGGATATGCCACCTCCTGATAGCATTCTTTTTCTTAGGTACATGGTTGCATATGACATTCTGATTTACCACATTGATCGGAATACATATGAAATGTTTTGAATACTTAACAAGTTGTTCTAGTAATCTTTCACTATCCCTGCAACTGGTCTAAATTTGGTCCAAATTGGTTAAGCAGTTCACACGTTAGCCCACTTGTGCCTCAAACGTTCATGTGTCCACTATCTTGAATTGGAGTGGATGACATAATCAAAAACTATGTTTTTGAGGTGCCCCAACAACTGTACCAAATTTGATCCAATTTGGTTCCGACTTGCACCTCAAACATTCACGCATCTGCCATTTTGAATCAGGGTAGATGACATCATTACAAACTATGCCCTTGAACCGCCCCATGTGTCCCTACACCTGTAGTAAATTTGGTTCAAATCAACGGTTCACAGGTTAGCCCAGTTGTGCCACAAATGTCCATGTGTCTGCCATCTTGAACTGGGGTGAATGACATCATCACAAACAACACCGTTGAGGTGTCCTCACTGTATCAAATTTGGTTCAAATTGGTTAGGCGTCCACAATTAGTCCTCTTGCACCTCAAACATTCACGTGTCCGCCATCTTGGATCAGGGTTGGATGACATCATCACAAACTACATCATTGAGGTGTTCCTGTGTGTCACTTACTACAACTGTACCAAATTTGGTTTAAATCGGTTAGCCGGTCCACACGTTAGCCCACTTGCACCTCAAAAGTTCACGTGTTCGCCATCTTGAATTGGGGTGAATGACATCATCACAAACGATGCCATTGGGGCATCCCTATATGTCCCTACAGCTGTAGCAAATTTGGTTCAAATCAGTTAGGCAGTTCACAAGTTAGTCCACTTGCACCTCAAAAGTGTACGTATCCACCATCTTGAATTGGGGTGGATGACATCATAAAAACTACGCCTTTTGAGGTGTCCCTATGTGTCCCTACAACTGTGCCCGATTTGGTTCATATTGGTCCAGGCACTGCAAAGTTGATAGCAGGGGACACACAAACGGACGGACATGCACACAGAATGCCGGGTGATCTCAGAAGCCTACTGGAAAGTTGTCTAAAAAGCACCACATGGATGAGGGGGCCACCTCGCGACCCCCCGAGCTCCAATAATGCATCACATGAGTGCATGATGCATTATGGGGATCCCCCTCCCCTCTCCGAGTCTGCCAGCCTCGGCTGCAAGCATCTGCGGCTGACACACGATCAAAGAAACGGGGTTAGGAAAGCACTCACTCTCCTCACCCCATTTAGAAGGGTGGCTCTGTAGGTGTCTTTGCCACTGCAGTGCTGCCAGGATCGGGCCTGATCTTGGCAGTTCACATGCACGTGCAAAACGGGGCTGGGCTCCCTTCGCCTGGTTTTACATGCATGTGTGAATAGCCTCACTACCTAATTAAAAGCCCGGGTGAAATCTGTGCCTTGACTGCCTTTTTAAAAGTTGTCAGAGAAAGGGAGGCTCTTCTTTCAACAGGAAGCACATTCGAAAGCCTCAGGGCAGCAGCGGAGAAGGGTTAGACATTAGGCAGAACTTCCTGACAGGAAGAGCTTAATTGTAAGAGCCGTTTGCCAGTGGAACAGTCTGCCTCATGCATGGGTGGACTCTCCTTCACAAGGTTTTCAAACAGAGGCTGGATGGCCATCTGTCAGGAATGCCGCAGCAGTTTCCCACATGGAGCAGGGGACAGGACTAGATGGTCCCTTCCAATGCTATGATTCTATGTCTGATTCCAACACTATGATTCTGTGCCTGATTCTATGTCTTCCAACGCTATGATTCTATACCTGTGCTTTCCTGTTCATCCCCAATATCTCTTCTTGGGGGAAATGTGCCCAAATGATCCTGCAGCTGACCATTAGTTTTATCAGTTTATTTTTAGATATCCTAGGAAAAGGTAACTGTATTCCACCATATGGCATCTTTATTTTCTTCCAGTCCTTTTATTTCCATCTCATGACTGGTCTTTTGCACATTAATGTTGGCGTGTTCCCTCTGCCTTGACTCATTCCTCCTGCAGATGATTCATTTTCCACTCCAGTGTATACATATGCAGTAACTGTGCTATTTCAGCCATGTAAAGCTTTTCTGGGTGAAATCGAGAGGATGGCATTTTATGTTCTTTTGGTATAGAAAAGCTACCAGGGATCCAGGTGCTGAAAACCATGTTCAGACTGGGAAAATCTTAAATGTCATGTGGGGTGTTCTCTGCTTTGCTTAAAAGCCAGGAGAGGAAATGTGAATAGATGGGAAGTGTGTGATAACTCCACAGTTATTAATGGAATAAAAATGTGCCTTTTTTATTTATTTATTTTTTTGCTACTGCAAAAACATGGTATCTCAAATCTGGGATTGTGGTCTTTAGTTCTCTTGTCCCATTTAGGTTAGGAATGGTTAGGTTAGGACTGGTACCCCCCCCCCCCAAGATACTAAGCAGACACAAGAATAGATTTTGACCAGAAAGAGGTGCCGCTGCCGTGGTGTCGCCAGCATAAGGACCAGGGACTCCTCAGACCTGGTCAGGACCATGGTCAGAGCTGTTCAGGTGACCCCAGGGATGGGTATTGCAACAAAAGGAGAAGTTGCTCCAGCAGTGGTTTTCAGTGGGTGGTTCTCAGTGGTTCCTGCGGCAAACTGCTGAGTTTTGTAACCTTCTGCTCAAGCTGGGTGACTTCCCCACCGCCCCACTCCTTCCAAGAAAAAAGCATTGATCTTTAAAGGGGCCATGCCAAATTTTGCAGATACCCACTCTAACAGCACTGGGGATGTGTGTGTGGGGGGGTGTGCTTCCATAATGGCCAGGACATCCTCAGAAGATTCCTCCAAACTGGAGGATGTTGGCAGGACTGTGTCCTTGGGTCTTGGCAGGGGTGCAGATTGGGATTCTTCTGGCTCATCCCTTCTGGGGGTTCCCAGTGGCAGGGGATCATCAGATGCCTGGACTGGTGGTACCTCCCAGTCCAACTGCTCTACCAGACTCTCCACCCCATCCCCTATTGAGCGGGCTCCAAGATCTAGGGTCATTACATGATCCAACAGATGTACACACTCGATTCCTGTATTACATGCTACATTGGGCTGCCCTTGAAGACAGTCTGGAAACTACTCTTGGACCAGAATAGTCAAAGTTTTGGCTGTGGTCAGCAGGACAGACCACATTAGGCCAGTGCTTGGTCGGCTGCATTGGCTACCAGTCCTTTCCTGGGCTCAGATCAAGCTTTGACCAGAGGGGTGTGCGAAAGAGCATGTGCTTTGCATATCTAAGGTGGCTGGTTCAATCCCTGACACCTCCAGTTAAAAATCCATGAACAGAGAGAGGCCACTGCTGCCCGAGACCCTGGAGAGAAGATCTCAGTCAAAGTACTATCTCTGGTAGGGGTGGGCAAATGTGCCCCACCCCAGCTGTGGTTGAACTACAACACCCATCATCCCCAGCTACATTTTGAGGAGCATATAGCTAGAAGTGTTGGGTAGCTAATGTAACTCTGGTTTTCAAAAAGGGATCCGGGGGAGGGGGGGTGATCTGGGAAACTACAGGGAATGAAAAGCTCTTGCGGGGGGGGGGGGGGGATGAAAAACTCTTCCCTGGGCGAAAACAGGGTTGTTCCACTTAAAATGTATTCAGCAACCTTTCAAATACATTACTTCAAAGTTTTGGTAATTTGCTGCTTAATTTCTTTCATTCCAGAAAGACTCCAGCGCCATTGTCCAGCACAGACACTCTAGAATTAGGTACGGCACACCATATTCCTCATTGGTTTTGTGTTCCTGGTTTTCTTTGTCATCTTATTTTAAATGGAAACATTCTTGAAAACATGATCACGAGAGTACCACGGCAGCAAGGGAGTGGCGGCAAGGGTAGCCGGAGGAAGGAGGGAGCAGGCTAGCTAACGAGGTGGCCCTGGGCAGTACTCATGTGGACATTTTTTTAAAAAACACACATTTGGGGTCCTCTGTTACAAATTTTTGGTACTTGTGAGCTCCATGGTGAGCAAAGGGCCACACCACTGAAGTGGCAGAGGAGGAGGAGGAGAAGTTTGCAAGCTGTATAATAGCTGTGAGTACTGAGCCATTTCTGCTGGCACTGACTTGAGAACCTAGTCTTAAAAATTACGTGAACCCCTGGTTATAGCACTTCTGTTGCAAGCCACCTTTGATAAGTTCAGTGTCAAGACGAGGCTTGCCAGTTTTGGCTGTAACAAGTTCTGTGAGCTAGGCTGAGCCAGAGCGAGCGAGCATTGGACAAGTCAGAATGGGGAGCCTGATAGGCTCTGATAAGAACCGGGTACATTGGTGCTGAGCTGAGTGAATTCCACACCTGGAGTGGAATTTCATGCCAGTGAAATTCGCCAGGCTCAGGCCCAAGCATTGAGGGTTCATACGTTTGCTTCAGAAAGAGGTGAGTGTTAAGAGCCCCCAAATTCTAGTCCAGCTTGGGGAGATAGGGCTGAGTTAAACAAACACGTCCCATCAGTTGCCTTGCTAAACTAAACGGGCGCTTGGCACAGGTTTGCTTTGTTTTTAAGTGCATGTCCTTGATATTAAACAAGAATCTGTTTTCCCTCTTTAGTTGATATTGAAGATGAAGCAACTTTTGAGGAGGCTTGCAGGATCCCTGACCCGGTTACTCTTCATGTGCTCCAAGTAACATCAGAGCCCGTTGACTTCTGCCTTGCAAGAGTAAGAAATGTTGATGGGGTTCATGCAATATATTCAGAAGCACTGTTGCCTGACATCTAAGCTGACCAAGCCCACCCCCTTGCCTAAAGCACGGCTTCTATCCTTGAGTAGATCTCAGACTTTGGGTGGAGATTCTTCAAAGCTTCCCGACCTCAGATCCTACAGTGTAGGTAGGGTATGATTGAAATATATGCGCAGAGCCCTTTGTTCAAGCTAACTGTTGGACATCTGGAACTCCCTTCCTACGCAGGAGGTGCAGTGCCCATCTGGCATCACAAGGACTCCCATCCCTGAGCCTTGCTCAGAAGGAGGAGGCCAGAACCAACCTGTGCTTCCCACCAGGGCCCTGCTGATACTTCAGGAATGGGTGGGGCTATAGGGGGGCAGCTGCCAAGCTGATGCCAGACAGTTGCTGATGCAACTCCTCACCTTGATCAGCTCTTAGTTCCTTGCCCAGACAGCTCCCCAACTCCTTGCTCTTTGACCTTCTGGAACAACTCCCCAGCCTCGCTGGTGTTCTAGGCAGCAGCCAGTGGCCAAGTCAGGGCCTTCACCAAGCCAGGGATGCAGATGTGAGAGGAGCACAGAGTTCAGACAGCTCCAAGAGACGCACACAGCAGGAAATGGGGTCGGGGTCTTGGATAGCTCCGAGCAGATATGCTGGTTACAGCAAGAAAAGATTACTGTTGCTCCAGCAGCTGTTCAGAACTGACTGCTGGTTTATATAGCTGCCGCCCAGGTAGAGCAGATAGACCCTACCTCTTTCCTGGGGAAGGCTCTGTAGTTAAAAGCTGCCTTGACAGATTTTCCAAGTGCTGGCTCTGGTGGCATTCAGGGACCTCTACTAGGCTGGTCCTCGAGAGAGGATGAAGGCAAGGCCATTCCTCAGGCTGCCGTGGGGGTGTTGGCTCTGATTCCCTGATGTGAGTGATCCCTGAGGTGAAGATCACCGGGGATCTGGGTTGCAAGTTCTTCCCACCCTCTCTCATTCCCTGGACTATCTGCCTCCTCCTCCAGGGCAGGAGAGTCCTGGATCCAGGGTCATGGACTGCATTCCCTGTAACAAGGATTCCCAGGTGTTGCTGACTACAACTCTAAGCATCCCCAGCTGCGATTATGGGAGTTGTAGTCAACAAGATCTGAGAATTCCTGTTACAGGGAATGCTGGAATCTGAACAAAACTGCCTTGATGACAGGAATGGGACAGTTTCCTAGGGCAGGGATCCCCAAGCTTTTTTTTAAAAAAAACAAGTGTTCGCCACCTAATGGCGCAGTGGGGAAGTAACTTGCCTAGGGAGCAAGAGGTGGCTGGTTCAAATCCCCGCTGGTATGTTTCCCAGACTATGGGAAATACCTGTACCGGGCAGCAGCGATATAGGAAGATGCTGAAACGCACCATCTCAAGTTACACAGGAGGAGGCAATGGTAAACCCCTCCTATATTATGCCAAAGACAACCACAGGGCTCTCTGGGTGCCAGGAGTTGACACCGACTCGACAGCACAACTTCTCCCCTTGTGTTGCAAACCATCAGTTCAGGCCCCCCATAAAGATTCTTAAGAAAGTAACAAATTAACAAAGATAGAGCTTAACCAAATTTAAGTGTTACAGTTATAAGACAGGCTATTCTAGTCACTGGCTTACATCCACGTTAAGTTGTTCATAAGCAGTCTTACTGAAATTAATGGGACAAGTTTACCTATCCCATTAATTTTGCTGGGAGTGCTCAGTGCTAATTTTCTGAACCCTTTTAGTCAGGCTGAGTGGAGGAGTATGCTGAGCATCAGCATGTAGCCAGCCAATCAGGAGGCAGAGGAGGAGGGTCTGCACACTCCTCCCCTTCTGCAGCTGAGGATGTATTGGCTTTGAGTCCATGATCCTCAGACGAGGAACAAATAGCACAGCTGCAGTGTGAGGAGGCAGGAGGGATCTGAGTACCCCTGGGAGCCCTTCAGGTACTCCTAGGGATATTATTACCCCCTGTTGGGTACCCCTGCCCTAAGGGATGTCCCTGCTCCCTTGGGAACTCCTGCTCCAACCTGCAGTTTTACTAGCTTACCACATGGGGCAGTAGTGCACAGATCTGTGGGCTCCCAGTTCTAGCCTTGATAGATCCTGACAATTAAAAATACTATATATTCAGTGAAGTTCTCTTTTCCTTTTGTTTTTATTCAGGCTTAGTTGGGGTTTTTTTTAGTTGATATTTTGTTAAAAGAAACAGTAATTTTAAAAGCATCTATAGGCTGAGCAAATACTCCCATCAGAACGTTCTTCAGCTTCATATTAATTATCTATCCCTTTGCAGCAGTGGGTTCTATGTTTTTTTACAATTAGGCTTGACAACAGCCTTCCTGAAAATAATTTAAGAGAACTTGAGCCCCAGAGGATCTGCAGCCAAAACCTCATAGTGCTGCAGTGATACATAACAATTTACGCCGGAGGAACATTGTAAGGAAAGGAAAGAATGACTCCTCTGTCCAAGAAGCTAACTACGTACTGTATTTATGCACCAGATAATAAAAGGGTGGTTAGACAGGCTCAGTCATTAGAACACCGTTTTTCTTGTTCTGCTATGAATTGTGGCAAAAATAAACCTGTATTGCTTTTATTTTAGAATTGAAAGGGGGGATTGCCCCATTCATAGGAACACAAAGATATAGGAAGCTGCCATATACTGAGTCAGACCACTGCTCTATTTAACTCAGTATTGTCTGCACTGACTGGCAGCAGCTTCTCCAAGGTTCGTTCTATCTATCTATCTATCTATCTATCTATCTATCTATCTATCTATCTATCTATCTATCTAAAAATTGTATACTACCCGAAACTTAGTCTCTGGGCATTTTACAAGGTTGTAGGCAGGAGTATCTCCCAGCCCTATCTTGGAGATGCCAGGGAGGAAACTTGGTACTTTCTGCATGCAAGCACTCAGGTGCTCTTCCCAGAACCGCTCCATTCCAATAAGGGGATTACAGTGCTGACACATGTAGTCTCTCACTCAAGTGCATACCATTCAAAGGGCGGATCCCACTTAGCTTGGGGACATTCATGCTTGCTACCACAGGACCAGCTCTCCTCCTTCCTTTTGTATTTCAAATTTCAGGGATTTTCTGGAAAATCCACATTTACTCTTATTTCCCTGTTCTTTTCCTAAGGACCTAAAAAGCCTTCTGTTTGGCTCCAGCCTCAGCTGCTTCAGTGAGGAATGGAAAGTCCAGAGCTTCACATTTAATGATATCCCTCAACTGAAGTACGGCATCGTACAAAAAAAGGTAACAACAAGAGGCTGGCGATGGGAGCTCTGGGCACCATCCACTAAGAAGTTCTGCAACGGACCCATTCTTACAGTTCCAGTTTAACTCAGAGTAATTTTCAAATTGATTCTGGAATTCAATCATGCCCAGATGGCTATAGCTTTCAGCTCCTTCAGCTCATATGCATTCTCCCACACCCCCATGTTACTGATACATCCATGTGCATTGATGAAACTCTGCAAAAAAAGCAGTCTTGATGTGATTGTATGTATGAGCACATCAAGATTCTTTTTGTGCAGTGTTTTACTGAGGCACATCTGTGCTCCTGCATATTGGTAAAGCACCAAGCAATAAGAACCGTGGTGCAGCTGACCAGAAGCTGACCACGTTTTAGCAGTGTTTTCCCATGCACGCAAGTGCTCAGTGCAATAGTAAAGCACTACACAGAAAGAATCTTGGTCCGATCATGTGTGATCACAGCAAGATCACTTTCCTACAGTGCTTTGCTCATTATTTTTGAGGAAGAGAGCGGCCCCATTTGCACATAATGGGAAACCGGAGTTGAAGGGGCCTGAGATTGGATTTTTAGTACATCTGAATGCGTGCAGCCGCGGTTCGGACACAAAAGTGACCCAAGGTTTCCCTCCCTAAACTCCAATTTGTACCTTGAGTTTGTAGTGGGTTTTGCCGCTCCTACCTGAGGTTTCAGGCTGCCAGCCCTACCTCTAAACACTGAACTGCAGCCCCACTGAGCTCTAACCAGAGTTGAGGGAGGAAGTTGACCTGCAGAGTGGGTCCTGCCAGTTATGTCTGAAGGCAGACAGTAATCACCTGGGAGGTGGGGGCGGGCAGAACCACGGGTCCATTGGACCTACGCTTCCTCATTCCGTGCGAATGCGGCCAGAGAGAGAGAGGAATGAACTGCAGAAACAGAGAACTGTGGTAGACTGTGGATTGTTTTAAAATTAAAGTTGAAACAAAACAAATCAACAGAACCATGGAGAATTCCTTCAGCATCAGTTCCACGTCAGAAACATGCTCTCATAATTTGTAATTCCAAAGTATGGGAGGAGATTCAGTAGAGGAGGATTGCAGACCCATCCCTAAGTGTGTATGTGGGCCAGGCCAGGAGAATGTCAGTCAATCCTGGGGATGACAAGCCAAAGCGCCCTTCATCTGTAGTGAGTTCTGCAGAAATCAAGAGAGACCTTGGCCTGTGGTTGACTTCCTGGCTAAAGCTGTGCTTGCGCAACAAACAAGAAGATCATGTGACTGTAACACCTAGTCTGGAACACAAGCTAGATGAGTGCAACATCTTTGCACAACTATGGCACTAGTCAGGATGTTGACCAATACAAAAAGGATCGTGATGATAGACTTCATTTGAGCTTGCAGTGGCATTTAAGCAGCATATCCCCAGCCATTTGCTTACAGGTAACTTGGCTTTGGAAGAATGGAATTCTTATTTTGATTCTTGATAGCCAAACAAAGCAGCAGTGTCTGTTGTTGCCTGCACACCATGTCCTGGGGTTTTTCAGGGAAACTTCCAGGGTCACAGCCTTTTAATGGGAAACACAGCATTTTCAGTCCTTGGAAACGTGCACACTGTGTGATGGGTGCAGCGGACGAAAGCAGAGAACAAAAACAAGGCTGGGAGGCCAGAGTTTGGCTGGAACTTGAATGAAGGGTTCCTGGCTGGGAGGGATTCTCACCCCCATCAAACAGCAGGCGTTGTTTGTCTTCATTGCCTGCCTCCTTCTGCCCTCCAGGGTGGGCCATGCGGGGTACTGGCAGCCGTTCAAGCCTCCGTCCTGCGACATCTTATCTTTGGAGACAGGAACAGCAACAGCAATACTGGGTAAGTCAACAGTTCCAAGAGCGGGAGCATTTTCCATTTGAAATTGAACAAAAATCCACTCTATTGTTGCAAAGGGGAAAAAGGGACTTCCTGGTCTTGACCCCACTGAAGAAAATAGAAGAGAAAGTACAAATTGATGAGCTCGCTCGCGTTGGCTGAGGGTAATGGAGATTGCTCTGAAACATGCCTTTTGGGGCCCATTTGCGGTTTCTCCTAGCAAAATGCAGGTCGTGATGATGGACGGGGTGTGTGTGGAGCTGAAATGCTGCATCCCACAGACCACCCCTGCATACACACGTGCACATACCTTGAAAGATGTTTGAATATCTGGAGCTGCCTTTTACTGATGCAAACTATTGGTCCCTCTAGGTCATTATTCTCTGTATTCTGTAGTGACTGCCAGCAGCTCTCCCGGTTTGCAGACTAGAGTTTCCCCCAGCCCTACCTAAAGCTGCTGGGGATTGAACTGGAAATTTGTGGCATGGAGCGCTATGGATCTGATCAGAGGTGTGGCAGAGGGGGAGGCAAAGTGTAACCTTTTGCCTGTCTGCCGTTTTTCCAGTTCAAAATGACCCCCTTCAAGTTGCTTTTCCACCCTTGGGGGTAAAGGGAAGGGCACACTTCCCTTTCCTCCTGGGTAGGAAACCATCTCGGGGAGGTTCCGTTTTGAATGGCTGGGGTGAAAAAGGTTAAGCATTCTGTCCGGAGCTTACCCAGCCCCCAGAGGAGCCTGCATCAAACCATACCATGGAGCAGCAGTTCCTGAGCTAAGCCATGCCCACACCAATGTCATCAACTCGTGTCAACATCAGCCATGCTTCCCAGACATTGAGCCAGGCTGGGGGAGAAGCAGCACAGCCGCGAGAGGCTGCCTATGGGCCTGCCCCACCTGCACTCCAACCCGGAATGGTGGAAGCACACCTGCAATGGGTGCCACTGGCAACCAGGGGTAAGGAATGGGGCTGGATTCAAGCCCCACTCAACAATTGGGAGCGAGGCTGCCCATGAAGAAGGGGGTGGGATTTCCTTGCTGACATCCCAACTAATCTTGCACTTGCACAACAAATTTGTGCATTGCAAGAAGGCTGCGTAGCTGCATTAAATCCCAAAGTTGCGCTCTTGTACAAAGGTTCCCTGGAATATGATCAGATGGAGGAAGACGTCGCCCAGCAGAAGGCGCACCGCAGCCCGCACACTCTATTGTGCAAGCACAATGGTGCACAACGCTAGTCTGGCACTCACGCACCTGACATAACGGAGCTAGATAGTGCAACACCCTTGTGATCCATATGTGCGAGCACAGCGTTCGTCTGGATGTCAGTCGCTGATGTCACTGTAACATTTGATTTGTCCATTAGAACAAAAGCCAATCAACTCAAGATTGCAATCTGAAGCAGCACCGTCTTCCTCCTCCTCGCAATTGTCCACCCCGTTTTTAATGTTTGCATCGTTGATGCAATCCTGGGGCACTCCTGAAGGCCAAGTCTGGCATGCAAGAGCAGATGAGAAAGGGCGTGTGTGGTACAAGATCTTAAACTAGCTTCCTCTTATCCGTTTGCCCAAATGTCCAAAGCCCTTCAAAGGAGAAGGAAGAGGGTTCTCCTTCCACTTTGTACCCACGGCAGGAGAAGAACACCAAAGTATTTTCTTTCATGTTTGATGCTTTGATTTGATGTTTAGACTTCTTAATTATTAGATCTTTTTAAGGGCAGCGGTGGGAACATTTATCAGCCTTCTATCTCAGGCTGTAGTTTGCTATTGTCTGAAAGTCATATGCCATCTTTCATCTAAAACATTGCAAGAGATTCAAATTTGGAACAACCCACACTGGAATGGTTTTTTATTTTAATTGTTTATTGTTTTTTCAAGAGTTACATCCCAATCAGCTCTTTTTGTTCCATGTAGCTTCATTTTGCTTTATTCTTCACCACCCTATTGTTTTAATATTTGCTAGCATCTTAATCATCCTTGGTAAGCAACTAGTTTTGCTTTAGGGTGAGGAACGGCAGGCCTAGACTGTGCCCCATCCCTCCCAGTGAGCCTCTGCCGGGTTGCCTCGTCACATATACTTCTCATCTATACTTTTCACTCTGGGGTTGGGAGTTGATGGAAGCCGGGGATATTGTTCAGTGGAATGGATTTGGTCCACAGGCCACCATCCCGAAATTGCTATTTTAGGGTTGCTGGCCAACATCAGTCAAAGCCACCTCCCACCCTTAAATGTAAGCAGGTGGGAAAGGTACCAGATGCAACAGACCATCATTTTCACTCATTTCCATTTATTGTTGATAATTTGCTCCAGCAGCGTTCCTGCAAAATGACCCGCTTGAGATAGCTTTTGCCCCGCCCTAATCACCTCCTTCTGCAGCCTGCAGAACCTGCCGTCGAGGTTCTGCGGAATAATTTCCTGATAGTCTGCCTTAAGTGGCCCTTTCTGAATGTCCTCCCATTACCTTTGCTTTTAACCTTTATCCCTCACTATTTCCACTTCTCCAATATCTCTAGACTGCTCCCAACAACTCCACCCAACTATTGCTTTGCCTGTCTATCTGCCTCTATTCTTCACAGAAATCCTTCAGCCAGATGCAAAAAGAGAGTACCATTCTTTGAACGGGAAGCCTGAAAGAGGAGGATTGCAGACTGGAGCAGAGCCCCTGTGCCTTTCTTTAGGAGTTCTCAAACTTATTATTATTTCTCTGGCGGTATAGAAATCGAATAAACAACAATAATAATAATAACAATAATAACAACCACCACCCATCAAATCAGGTTAGCTAGAGGAGTAACAAAACAAGACACGTTTTTGGAAATATGGTTTCCATTCATTGAGTATATCAATAAGGGATGGTCAGTTTGTAACCCTCCATCCACTCAAATCAAATTTTGGAATGATGTTCTTTCCTGAATTTTGTTTCCAGTTGTCTCCTATTGAGTTGTATCTGCATGTTCAGCAACTGACAATCTCTTCTTAACACTGGACTTGCATATAACCTTAAATAGCTCTTAATTTCTGGCTTATATTTGAGATTTTCTTTCTGTTTTCTATTACTGCACAGTTTTTACACATGTGTTGTATGTGTTGAACACAAAATAAAAAATTGGTTTTAAAAAAATACCTTGGGTCCCCAGACATTGTTGCATGATAATCCTTGGCTCCTTCCGTGGGGATGATGGTAGCTGTAGTCCAACAACAACTGGGGGACTCAAGCTTGAGAGCCCCTGCCTCTAATAGTGGAGTAAAAAAAATGGAAAGCCGGCAAGTGAATCTTGTCATGTGGCCTGGGGCAATTCTACACAGCTCTTAAATGCACAATGAGAGTTGTCCGACCCCCTTTCCAGCTCATACTGCAGCTGTAGGGCTGAGCTGAAATGCCTCCCAGCAGAGCTGCCCCCATCCACCACTGCAAGATGATTTGGCCCTTGGCTCCTTCATACAACAGGGCAGTTCATATGATCATAATTAGGGTAGGAGAAGCCTCCTATCTGCCTTCAGGAGCTGCCCGTGCTCCTGTTCGTGCAAGAGGGAAGACCAAGGTCAGAGGCAGGGAGCTTGATCATCTGTTAAGCAGCAGCTGGGTCGGAGGGCTAGGAACATAGGAAGCTGCCAAATACTGAGTCAGACCATTGGTCCATCTGGCTCAGTATTGTCTGCACGGACTGGCAGCGGCTTCTCCAAGGTTGCAGGCAGGAATCTCTCTCAGCCCCATCTTGGAGATGCTGCCAGGGAGGGAACTTGGCACCTTCTGCATGCAAGCATGAAGATGCTTCCCAGAGTGGCCCCATCCCCTATGGGGAATCTCTTACAGCACTCAGACGTAGTTTCTCATTCAAATGCAAACCAGGGCAGACCCTGCTTAGCAAAGGGGACAATTCATGCTTGCTACCAGAAGACCAGCCCTTCTCCCAAAGGAAGGCTTTTCCTCCGACCTCATTCAGGGGCTGCTGGGTAGGAGGGAGCAGACAAGCACACCCTTGGCTTTAACTGGGAGGCAATCAGCAAACTTGAGTGTGCCCAGCTCCCGAATTAGGGTAGGGGGCTTTCCCTACCCGACATAGGACCATGTGAACTGCCCTAACGTATACCACTGGATGACTAGGTGTTTATGTTCCTTTTCTGTGGCAGGTGCCTCCAGACCTCGGAAGCTCACCGGACGAAATGCCTCCTTTTGGCACTCGCTGATATTTTGTGGCGTGCGGGGAGCAGTGAGAGAGCCGTGGTTGCTTTGTAAGTGGAAAGCACGCCTCACCATTTCCTTGTGCAAGCCAAGCTTGCAGGGAGTGGGGAGGGCATTCTGACCATGGGAGCCACTGGTTTTTCAACTGTGGGATTCCTTGGGAGCTGATCATCTGTTCCCCAATAAGGACAATGCTGGTAGCAGAAAGTACATCCAAACAGCCCCATCTATATCCAGGCGAGGCATCCTGCTGTCCTCAGGGAAGAGAATGCCGAGATTATGTTGTAGAAAGGCTACAGGCATGCCCATTTCCTCGACCAGGTACACACTACCATTTCTTGAAGCAAGCTAATTCTGTCTGAGCTGGTGGGCTAACTTGAGCTATATGCAGCTCGGTTATAGTTTTGCCTCTGGGCACAACTTTAAGCCTGTATTATGGTGTGTGTGGTTATGGCACAGCAGGGAAATGGCTTGACTATCAAGCCAGAGGTTGCTTGTTCAAATCCCCACTGGTATGTTTCCCAGACTATGGGAAACCCCTATATCGGGCAGCAGCAATATAGGAAGATGCTGAAAGGCTTCTACTGTGGCATCATCATCTGCTGTGAAGAGAAAGCAGATCAAGGTTCAAGAGGCCTGAGCAGAGGTTCGGTTTCGGCCAGTCTGTGGATAGGATACCAGAGAAGGCAGCCAGCACGAGATATTCCAATGGGAAACCCCTCCTGTATGCTACCAAAGAAAAACCACAGGGCTCTGTGGTTGCCAGGAGTTGACACCGACTCGATGGCACAACCTTACCTTATCTTTACCCTCTAAGAGAATTTACCTTACTTTCTGAAGGCAAAGAGAATTTACCCTCAGAATTTACCCTCAAGTTACCCAATTTGACCAGCAATATTGCAGGTAGCAAGATGGGTCGCCCTTGTCCTAGCAAGCCCGCATATGGCTTATTTGCCACATTTGCCCAAATACAAGACCACTCTGAATTTAAGACAAGCCCCTTGAAAAATAGGAGTTACATAAAGGTTATACCATTATTTACTCAAAAGGAAGAGGACCCTACATTTAAGATGACCCCCCTGATTTCTAACATGGAAGCACCTCATCTTGGATTAAGGTAAACACTGCATCTCTATCTGATAGATAGACAGAGATATACACCGCCCAGAACCTTTGGATGGGGTGGTATAGAAATGTAATAAGTAAATATGTAAGTAAATAAACAAACAAACATACACACATATTTATTGTTGATTAACAAAACAATCTGCTACATGCCTGCTACAAGACCAGCTCTTGAAATAATGTTGCCTGATTAACCCCCAGCACCGCCACTGAACAACAAAATGTGTCCTTACGCCCCTCTGAGATCTGTGGCATTTACCAGTTTCCTCACCATCCGTTGTTTTTGTCCTTACACTTTTTAGGTCTACGGGAGTGCAGCAGTTCACCCCAGCAGGAAAATACAAAGCAGACGGGATCCTGGAAACGGTACTCTCCTAGGCTTTTGTAGGTGTTTGGGGCCATTCCTCATGTGCGTGTAAACATTACGGCTGGGGCTGACTGTGTTCCATTGTGTGCGTGTGGAATGTCCAGTCTCTGCAACAACTGGAATCCTGAGAATCTCAGCGATCCATCAGACAAGTTTAAAAAAAACCCATGCTTTTAGCCTTTCGTGGCTACAGAAGAGCACCAGAAAATATATGGTCAGTGTCTGGCACATGATGAGAAGCCAGAGCTAGTTTGAAGAAGGCATATCCAAGCCACTTAAAGCAGATGTTTAAACCACTTAAAGCAGAGGTTCCCAGCCCTGGATCCTCGGATGTTGTTGTTGGACTACAACTCTCATCATCCCTAGACACAATGGCCTTTGACCTTTCTCACTAGGGATGATGGGAGTTGTAGTCCAACAACATCTGGGGACTCAAATGAGGGAACCCCTGCTGAAGAGAGCTGGTCTTCTGGCAGCAAGCATGACTTGTCCCCTTTGCTAAGCAGGGTCTGCCCTGGTTTGCATTGGAATGGGACACTATATATGAGCATGGTAAGATATTGCCTTCAGGGGATGGGGCCGCTCTGGGAAGAGCATCTGCTTTCATGCAGAAGGTTCCAGGTTCCCTCCCTGGCATCTCCAGAGAGGACTGGGAGAGACTCCTGCTTGAAACCTTGGAGAATGTAGACAATACCGAGCTTGATGGACCAGTGGTTTGACTTGGTATAAGGCAGCTTCCTATGTTCCTAAAGTCTCCTGGCAGCAGGCTGTATGCATTTTTGGTGTAATGCCATGCTATATCCCCAAACTGCAGTCCTTCTTCTGTAAGCTCAGGCTATCTTCTCTCCAGCAGGGCTACTTAAACTTTTCATTTTAATGCATGCAGCAAAGCCCCCCAGCAAGCTTTTCTTGTGTGTAACATGTAGTTAATCCCTAACTGAGGAGTCTTCTCTCTGATTGAAGAGCACCCCTTCCCCACAACCAGACAAAAATCACAAGAATAGAGACAAAATCAAGTTGCTGCTGGTCTGGAAAGATTATTCTTGCAGAAGGAACATCATTAAAAATACAACACGCTTCAATTAAAGCCTGCCTTGGGAGTTGTAGGATATCATGTTGCATTTCCTCAAAGAGGATCGTTCTCAGAGGGAGCTCCCTCTTCACTGCAGGCGGTGGATGGGCGCTCCCATCCCTCCTGAAATGTGGATGTCAGTGAGCCTCCTTGGCATAGGAACATAGGAAGCTGCCTCCAACCAAGTCAGACAGACATTGGTCCATCTAGCTCAGTTTTGCCTTCACTGACTGGCAGCAGCTCTCCTAGTTTCCAGGCAGGAGTCTCTCCCAGCCCTACCTGGAGATGCTGCCAGGGATTGGATGTGGGCCCTTCTGCGTGCCAAGCAGAGGCTCTGCCACTGAGCTACGGCCTCATTGTCTTGGACCACAGATGGTAGAGGGTAGATTGGGATCTTCTTTTAGATTTCCAGGTGAGTTGCCACTGATCATCAAGGGTTTCTGACTTCCACTGGTTTAACAGTAGCAACAACGAAAAGGATTTCTCTCCCCACCAGCCCGAATAATTGGGGCCCTCCAGTGAAGGAGAAACCAGGAGTGGATCTTTGTGCAAAAGGAAACTGGAAGAAAAAAAACTTTCTAGAGGAACTGGAATTTTAAAAGGCTGAATATGTGAAAGTTAGCATGCAGGAGCAAGAAGACCGGAGTTTAAATTCCCACTCAGCTGTAAAATTCAGTGAGTGACCCTGGGCCGACATCCAGTTGAATGGAGTGCTGGTACAGCTAATGTGAACTGTGGGAGGGGGGTGATTTTCATCCCCCTCCCCTTCCCTATGAAGCTTACCCCAAAGTATGTCCCCGAGGGCTCTGTGACCTCAAGAGGGACACAGTGGGCTTTGGCTCTGCGATAAAAGAAAGTCACCCCTCCCTGTATCATGTGCTGCACGTTCAGTGCACCAGCACTTCCATTAGTCTGGATGTCGGCTACTGTACCTTAGTCTAGTCTACCTCACAGGGTTGTGAGGATACAAGGAGGGGAACATAAGAACAGCCCTGCTGGATCAGACACAAGGCCCATCCAGCCCAGCATCCTGTTTCACACCGTGGCCCACCAGATGCATCTGGGAAGCCTACAGGCAAGAGCTGAGGGCATGCCCTCTTTCCTGCTGTTGCTCCACAGCAACTGGTATCCAGAGGCCTCTTGCCTCTGAGGCTGGAGGTGGTCTAATAGCCACCAAACTAGTAGCCATTGATAGACCCGTCCTCCATGAATGTGTCTAAGCCCCTTTTAAAGCCATCCAAGCTAGTGGCCATCACCACATTCCGAGGCAGAGAATACCATAGATTAATTATGCACTGTGTGAAAAAGTAGTTCCTTTTGTCAGTCCTAAAATTCCCAGCCTTCAGTTTCATGGGATGACCCCTGGTTCGAGTGTGGTGAGAGAGGGAGGGGGAAAAATCTCTGTCCACAATCTCTACTCCATGCATATTTTTGTACATCTCTATCATGTCTCCCCAGTCACCTCTTTTCCCAATGAAAAAGCCCCAGATGTTGTAGCCTTGCCTCATAAGGAAGGTGCTCCAGGCCCCTGATCATCTGGGTTGCCCTCTTCTGCACCTTTTCCAGTTCTACAATGTCCTTCTTAAGATATGGTGACCAGAACTGTACACGGTACTCCAAATGTGACCACACCATAGATTTGTTTAAGGGTATTATAATATTAACATTTTTATTTTCAGCCCCCTTCCTAATGATTCCTAGTATGGAATTTGCCTTTCTCACAGCTGCCATGCACTGAGTCAACACTTTCAACAAGTTGTCCACCTCAGTCCCAAGATCTCTCTCCTGGTCAATCACTGACAGCTCAGACCCCATCAGTCTATATGTGAAGTTGAAGGGCTTCTTGTACCAATATACATTGCTTTATACTTACTTACATTGAACCGCATTTGTTCTTTTGTTGCCCACTCACCCAGTTTGGAGCGATCCTTTTGGAGCTCCTCACAATCTGTTGTGGATTTCACTACCCTAAATAGTTTGGTGTCATTTGCAAAATTTGGCCACTTCGCTGCTTACCCCAACTTCACGATCATTTATGAACAAGTTAACGAGCACTAGTCCCAGTAGAGATCCCTGGGGAACCACACTTCTTACTTCCCTCCATTGTGAAAACTCTCCATTTATTCCTACCCTCTGTTTCCAGTCCTTCAACCACTTACCAATCCACACATGAACCTGTCCCCTTATCCCATGACTGCTAAGTTTACTCAAGAGGCTTTGGTGGGGAACTTTGTCAAAAACTTTTTGGAAGTCCAAGTATACTATGTTAACCAGATCACCTTTATTCACGTGCCTGTTGACACTCTCAAAGAACTCGAAAAGGTTAATGAAGCAAGACCTGCCCTTGCAGAAGCCATTCTGGTTCTCCTTCAGCAAGGATCGTTCTTCTATATGTTTAACAATTTTGTCCTTAAGTATGCTTTCCATCAATTTACCTGGCACAGAAGTTAAGCTAACCGGCCTGTAGTTTCCCGGATCCCCCCATGATCCCTTTTTGAAAATGGGAGTTACATTAGCTACTTTCCAGTCATCTGGTATAGAGCCCATATTTTTGCTAGGAGATCAGCAATTTCACAGTTGAGTTCCTTCAGAACTCTTGGGTGGATGCCATCTGGTCCTGTCAATTTGTCAATTTTTAGTTTTTCAAGACAGATTAGAACATCCTCTCTCACTTCACATTGGCCCAGTTCTTCAGCCTCCAAACCTAGAAAGCTCGGTTCCGTACCAGTCATATGGTCAGTATCCTCTGCTGTGAAGACAGATGCAGATAACTCATCCAAGTTCTCTGCAATCTCCTTATCCTCCTTAATAATCCCTTGGGGATTATGGCAAATATTTATATACCACTTACTTGTTGATTAATTTATATACTGGTTTATTTATAAGAACCTTGCATGCCAGCTGAGCCCCTTGGAGGAAGTCCAAGATAGCTGTTTACTCAATAATAACCATACCTTCAGCAGACAGCATGCTTTGTTTGTCTTAAAACTGGAGGTAGATTATATTCTTCCATTCTGTGTATGTTCAGTCCCCTGAGCCAGTATTTGGCTCAGTTCAAGTATAAATAAAGCATATTTTGCAAATCTGCCCATCCTGGTTTTGGCTACTGCTAGTCAGGCAGATGGGCAAAACAACAGTTGCCCACAACTGTTGGAAAAAAACAGAGTGAATGATGTCTTGGCCGCATATGCTAAAAGTAGCAAAATTGTTACGTGGACCCTGCTTTGATGCTCACTTTTTATTCTCCCTTTTTCTTTCTTTCACAGCTTATGTTGCACATTGTCACAAAATTTGATGACTTGCTGAAGTTTCTGCAACAGAATATTTATCAGGTATGAAACTTGGCCAGGGAATCAGCCTCCTTGTTCTGCGATACTTCCTTGGCACAGCAAAGTGCAAAATGTGTTGGGTTTGGATTTCCCCCTTGCCCTTTCCACCTTCCAGGATGGCTGTGTCTTCAAAACCATATGTATAATTTTTATTTCCACATGCATAAATTATGGGGCTTAGACAAATTCATGGGGGACAGGACCATCAGTGGCTACTACAGGTGGCTATAGGCCACCTACAGCCTCAGAAGCAAGATGCCTCTAAATACCAGTTGCAGAGGAGCAACAGCTGGAGAGAGGGCATGCCTTCACCTCTTGCCTGTGGACTTCTCAGGCAACTGTGGGAAAACAGGGTGCTTGACCACTGTGGGAAACAGGATGCTGGACTAGATAGCCTTGGGCCTGATCCAGCAAGGCTCTGCTTATGTTCATCTCCTCTTGGTGGATCAGGCCTTTGGCCTGATCCATCAAGACTCTTATGTTCCTCTTCTCTTCTTTTTCTCTGTGTGTGTTTGTGCACATATGTGTCTGGTTGTGCAGATATGAGTGTATGTTTACTGGAGTGTATAAAATTGTCTAAACCGATTCTTATCAGCATACATATTTTATTTTGATTGCTCAGTAGGAAGTATTCAAATGGGAAAGGGGGGCAAGGGGGAAAGTTTAAAAATGTGATTCAAGATGTAAGTCTTTGTGATTACATTGTATTGGTTGGTACCTGGTGGAATCAAAAGTTCATACAAAATGAGAATGATAAGCAAATATGTGAATGATGGGTTTGAGCAGTCTGTCCCTCAACTCAATATCCTTTCATGCTCTCTACCCCCCACCCTTCATTACCCCGCCTTCTAGTTTGAAGCTGGTCCTTGTGGCTGCATTCTTCTAACCTTGTCCGTGATATTATCAAGATCCATCGATCAGTGAGTACACTCGCATTTCTTGCTCCAAACCGCCATTGGGTCCTAAGCCCTGGGATATATTTGGAAGATGTACAGCAGGCATAGCATTTCGAAGCATGTTTCAACTTCCATAGAAGGAATTCCTCAGGCCAGTCCTTCTCAGAAACCAGCTGCCCTGAGCCTCCTGGAGGTGCACGTCCGCACTCACGGTTATGCTCCTGGGTGCATACGTGCAATGGACATGATCCTTGCATGCCACACACTCAGGAGGCTCCCGTAAGTGCTTGAACCACCATCGTGCTAACCAAGAGAGACTGCAGTTCATTGGTTGAACACAGTTGGGATGCATCAGTTCCAAGGCCAGCTCTACCCTTAGATCATGGTTGCACAACTTTGGCCCTCCAGCTGTTCTTGGACTGGTCCTCCCATCATCCCCAGCTACAGTGGCCAATAGACAGGGTTGATGGGAGTTGTAGTCCAACAACATCTGGGAAGTTTCACTTGTACAGCCCTGCCTTCAATGTCCAGGAATAAATGCAAGAGGAAAAGCCCAGAGATATTGCTTTCTATATTATTAACATTAATGTTGACATTCCACTTTTCAACAAAAATTCACAAAGCAGCTTGCTTAGAAAAAGAAATACGATGGTTTCTTGTCCCAAAGAGGCTCACAATGAGACATGATGGGTACACCAGCAATGTCCACTGGAGGGACGTTGTGCTGGGGCTGGATAGGGCCAGTTGCTCTCCCTCTGCTAAATGTAAGAGAGTCACCACTTGAAAAGGTGTCTCTTTGCTTAATTAGCAGGGTTGTTTCCACAGCACTTTCAGGCCTTACAAGCAGATGGAAGTGCTTCATACTGAGACGGACCATTAGTCCATCTTGCTGAGTCTTCTCTGTGCTGGCTGGTGGTAACCCCGCAGGCTCTCACAAAGAGGATCTTTGCAGTATCTGATATTGCTTAACTGGAGATAGCAAAGCCTGGATCCGAGACTGCACTCCCGTGGCTACTTTCTGTGCCCCTTGGGCAATGTAGGCACGGCATGGTGAGGATTGCACTGAAAAGGGCATTCAAGCACAACCCCCGGTCCAGTTCTCTGACACTTGTATGATTCGTCCCATTTGAGCCCAACCCCTGTGCTTCCTTAATTACCAGAACAGCATGAGAAGAACCTATGAGGAATGGATTTCCACCCAGGTCCCATCCTCCTTGTGCAAGTACCTCCTCCCAGTAACAAAAATGTGAACATTGATGGTGGTGATGGTTGATTCACATTATATGGTGCTTTTGAGTTACGGTTGCCATATTCTGGCTTTCCGAATCCGGGTGCCTAATTGACATATTATGTAAATTGGCCTGGAAATAATTTTGCATATGCAAATTAGCAGCTGCACTTTCCAGTTGACTTGTATTTTCTCTGGATATCTACCAACAGTAGTTGGGGGAGATATCTTTGCATGACCATTTCCTTGACATATTAACAGCAGCAATAGAACACAAAAAAGCACAGCTTTTTAATGAAAGCTGCAATTCCTTACACACTTATTTGAGAGAAGATCTGATGGAAACCTACCATGCTTGCTTCTAAGAAGGCATGCATTGAACGTAAAGCCAAGGAAGTCCTTAAACATTACAATACACAGCCTGGTAGGCGGGCAGTGATTTACATCAAAAGCAAACTATCCTCTCAACTGCCCGATAGAGATCCCTTGCTGATTAAAAAAAACATAGGCAACATTCCTCAGGGGATTACTGTACTTGTGAGAGTACAGAAAACCTCTTGTGCTACCTCTCTTAATCCAAGTCTAGAGGTTAAGCATAAGACCATAGGAAGCTGCCATATACTGAATCAGACCCTTGGTCCATCTAGCTCAGTATTGTCTGCACAGACTGGCAGCGGCTTCTCCAAGGTTGCAGTCAGCATTCTCTCAGCCCTATCTTGGAGATACCAGGGAGGGTATAGTGACTGCATGTTTTGCTCCATAACTCCACTTCTACAAGGGCTAGAGCTTAGCTAAATGAAAGCTGGAATCCAGGCGAATCTGGGTGGGCTAAGCAATCCAGGTGAGATGCTTAGAATCCGGGTGAAACACACATCAGAGTGTTCAGTGTGCTTCACATACATCAGGATAATTCACACGGCCATTTGCAGGTGGGTAGAAGCCCAGGCGAGCTCTTACCCCATTAGCAGGACACAAACTGCACCTCAGCTTGGGTCTACAAACCCAGCAAATACACAGCCATGGCTGCCGAAGGCACAGGAGGCAAAATCGGCAGCTGCAAGCCCCGCACCTCCATGGAAGACCCCCCCATGTTCGTCTGGTGGCCACCTGGGATTGGGCCTTCTCAGCCATCACCCCTGCGTTGTGGAACGCGTTCCCCGTGGATATAAGACCATTATTTTCCTTGGAGGCCTTCAAGAGAGCCTAAAAGACCTCTCCTTTCAGCCTAGCTTTTAATGATACCTAGTTTGAATTTGAATTTCAATTCGTTTTAATCTGGTTTAAATGTTTTCTGATTTTAATTGTGTGATGATGTGCTTTTGATTTTAATGTAATTAAAATCTGAAGTTGCCCTGAGCCCCTTTAGGAGGGTGTTATATAAATAGAATAAACAAATAATAAGTAAATAAAATATCCCTTCCCAGCGTGCTGTGCATTGCCAGCAGGCTTGAAAAGCTTCATGGCATCAGCGGCTATCTTCCCATTGGCCATGAAGGAGCCGGAGGAGGGCACAGCCCTGCCTGCCAAAGCTACTCCAGCTTCAGGATCCAGGCATATGCTTTGCAGAGGAGCACGTCCATTGATGGCAGCCGCTGCCTGTAGCCACAGCTCTCTATGGTTTCCATGCAGGGGAGGGTGTGCTGAGTGTTGATAGCTGGGTAGAAGAGGCATGGGGGTTCTCACAACGGGAGAATCAGGGTAGAAGAGCTCTCCTCTCCTCCACTCATGGCCCAAAGCTGAGTACGAAAGCCTGGTAGCCCTGCTGGGAGCAACCTAGACTGCAGGGGGGAAAGTGTGGGTTCTGGCGATCATGCAAATCAGGGTAGCCCACCTCCTACCTCAGTGTTAACGGACATGTGAACCAGCCTACTCTCTCAGCCATGTTTACCATGACCCTGCAAGGTAAGTTGGTGTGAGTAACCCTGAGGCGCTTCTCACGAGCAGTGGGAAGCGCCGAGAGGAGGTTTGCGGGGAGAGCGAGCTTAGCCCGCTCTCCCCGCAGACGATCAAGCGGCAGCCCTGGGTGGCCGGATCGGCCACCCTCATGACTGTTGGCCCCGTCACGGAGCCAGCGAGGGCTGCAGGGAGTTTCAGGAGGCCCCGCGTGAGTGTGCAGGGCATCCCGGAGAGACACCCCCCCCCAAGCCCTGGAGACTGCTTACAGCCTCCCAGCAGGGATCTCCTCGTGTGTCGCCATGGCACGGAGCCGCACCGTGGAAGCACGCGATCTGCTAACCTGGGCTAAGGGGAGGGGTATTTACAGTGGTTGGCTGCCAGGAGCCGCGCAGCTCCCTTAGCCCGCTTTGGGGCGATCGTGAGAATAGCCTCCCTGTATTGCGGATGGAGAAGGGAGCAAGCTAGGGCTTGCCTGGGGCATCTATAAATAGACAAGCAGCAGCAAGAGAGGGCTCTTGCCTCCACGCCCCACTTGTGGGCTTCCCAGTGGCATCTGATTGGCCACTGGGAAACAGGATGCTGGACTAGACTGGCCTTGGGCCTGATCCAGCAGGGCTCTTCTTTGAGCCATTTTGTTGCAGCTCCCATGATGCTATCTCAGCTGCAGAAGGAGGCTATTTGTGAGGGCTCGTTTATTAACCTCGCCACCTCCAGAGAACTGCTGAAGCACTGAAACTGGGATCACATTTGAAATGGGCACTTCTCACTTCTTATTCGTAATGATTCCAGCTCAACAAATTAAACCAAACGTGACAAGCAAAAAATCTCTGAGCTGGAGAGCACATCTAGCTGAAGGGGAGTGGTGAGAGGGAGAGAACAAGCCAACTCAACTGCCCTGTTGCTTATCTTCGGTTTAGGTTGAGCAAGCTTAATGAGTTCATCCCTTATCACTCAAGGGAATGAAATGTGGGGTTTTTTAGCCTTCACTGGGCAATGTGTAAAGGAGCAGGCTGTTCTTTCTTAAGGGCATTTTAATTAAAAATGTCAGAATCTTCCCCTTCAGATTAGACAAATGACAGTAGATAGATCCCCTCACTTTCTCTCATGTGAGGAAATATGTACCACTAAGTTTCTGGTACAGGCATTGTGAGGGGTAGCAACTCAGCATAACTGGCATAGTTTGGAATGAGTGCTGACAAGGCCAAGAAAGTGCTTCAGCCATCCTCTGAAGGTGGAGAGGTTCATAAAAGAGCCTTCACAAATAGCCTCCTCTTTAAGTTGAGTTAACATCATGGGAGCGGCAATAAAATGGCTCAGAGAAGAGCCCTCCTGGGTCAGGCCCAAGGCCGGTCTAGTCCACCATCCTATTTCCCACAGTGATCAATCAGATGCCACTGGGAAGCCCACAAGTGAGGCACGGAGGCAATCGCCCTCTCGTCGCTGTTTGTCTCTTTATTGCAAGTTCATGTCCATGGAATTCAGGACAATGCACATGTCTCCCCCCTGTATTATCCTCACAATAACCCAGTAAGGTAGGTAAGCATATTGGCTGACATACTGTGCAACAAAGGTAAGGCAATGTTCAAGTTAAGGTAAAGTAACTGCGTAACTTGCATGCAAGTTATGCAGATGGAAAATCTGTGCAAATGAAATGGCATGAGAGTAAGCCCGTTGGAAATTATGGAATCACTCTTGTGTAAGATCATTGGCACACATTTTGCATTTGTGTAACTTGTCCAGTTTGCGTACAGGCAGTGTTGTTAGGTACTGTTGTGCAGTATTCCATATAACTTGCCTAACAGCCATGGATAGACCTGCCTCCCATCCCTATGAACTTGTTCAGTCCTCTTTTAAAATCACCTGAGCTCATGACGACGACCACCACCACATCTTGTACCAGGGAATTCCATCTGTCAGAGATGGCCTTTGGCCCTTGTGACTGGAGATGATAGGAGTTCTGGTCCAACAATATCTGTGGACCCAAGTTTGAGAAGCCCTGAAATTAATTATGCATTGTCTGAAGAGGAACTGTCTCGACTCTCCTGCCAATCAGTTCCGTGGAATGATCCCAATATTCTGAGAGTGGATAGAAAAATCTCCCTCTATCCACTTTCTCCACAACATAGCATAGGTGTAAAATTGCCCCCCTCCCAGTTCCAAAATTTGAGGTGAAAGTTCACACAAGATAATTTTTGGCTCCACCTCATCTGGGACAGTCAGAGTATATACAGTGCACAGGTCCCTCCTAGGGCTGAGCTAAAATGCCCCCCATCGCCCCCCAAAATCACAACTTGGGAGCCATTTGATAATTTCAAGTGGGGGGTGAACATAGAGGTGAGGTTTTTACTTCAGTTACTGTTGTCTTTGTTCACTCTTTTCATGCTTTGTTCACTCTTTTCAAGAAACATTTTTTGTTTCTTCCCATCCAAAAGTCACCAGAATGAGGACAGGAAGTGTTGCTTCCTTCTTCTGCCCTCACTCTGAATTGACTTCAAGATGAAGGCCTTTAGGGCAAAGCCAGGACTAGGAAACAATGCTTCTATGTGTCAAGGATGAGGAATGAAGAGGTCATTTTTAAAAGTGGCGTTCAGCATGAGAGTGAGTGATGGCAGCACAAAAACTGAGTGGGAGATAACATGGTTTCATGAAACCTTCCCTCCTGAACCACCCCCAGATCTGAGCCAAAAAATTTCCTCAGAGAATTTTCAGCTTGGTTCTAGTCACTCTACACATTCTCCAGCCATCACAGTGAAAGGGATATCACTAGTTGGTTAACGATTGAAAGTGTGTACCGAAGCGGTTAACACAGAGTAGAAGGTTGCGATCATGTGTACGTGACACAGTAGATCCTGCTCCTGACGTCTTGGATTGCCTTTGAATGCATCCCATGTGGGTTAAAGCATGTTTTGAATCAAGAGATACCCATCTCAGCTTGGAGTCCCAAAAACCTCTTGAAGTTTTTTGAACTTTTTCCTTCTGAAGTATGGTGTGTGTGTGTGTGTGTGTGTGTGTGTGTGTGTGTGTGTGTGTGTGTTTGAGAGGATGAAGATAACAATGGCTGTGTTTTTGTGTTTGATAAAATGTAGAGCATCAAATCTTTTTAGAAAAGAATAGAAAACAATGAGTTTGAGAAAGCAGCCCAAACTTTCAGGGACACAGAAGGTCAAAAGAAAGCTGTTGGGCCCATTAGGACCAATCTATTCTCATCCATGGAAAATATGATTCAGCCTAATCTATCTCATTAGCACAATCTTAAAACTCAAGTAGCCGTGCCTCTGTGGCCTGTTTTAATGTCCTGAAAGTATCCCAGCTCCCTCCTGAATGGAGCTATGTTTCCGTTACATCGTTTTCTGTAGTCTAAAGCTCATTACAGTGCTTTTTCAATAACCTGTACAGTACTTCCTTCCTCTACAACCTGAACTCTCATCAAATTGATGGAGCCCTCAATGTTCGGTTTTTCTTGTGTGGGTTGCCAACAGCTTCTTTCAGTTAGCACTTCAGCATTTCTGGTCATTTTGAAACCTGATCTTCACACTGAGAAGTCCTTTTATGCAAGGCATGATCAGCCGTGGTCTTGCTAGAAACATTCAGGAGAATGATCTGGGAATAGGGCTTAGCGGAACTCGCTCCACCCTCTGCCAGCTTTGCCATCCTGTTCAGAGGAGGCAAGTTGTGGGGAGGGGGTGGTGTTTTGGTTCTTTTAGGGGAAGGATCACGGAAACTATGAGTCAAACTTGGACCACAGTAGTGATCATGCTCCTGGTTATGGGCAAGGGCCACTCTGATTGTTTCATGATTATGCCACATGAATGCCGCGGAACCGTATGGGGGGGAAAGTGGCTCCCACAGGCAAACAAGAGTGTAATCACCACAGCCACCTAGACCATGAAACAGGTGGCAGCGAGAAAGGGGTGAGGGAGGCCATTTGACTTTCTCCGCTGAGCTCTGCTTTCAATTTGAAAAGGTTCTAAGGATTTTACATGCACCCCAGGGGCATAGCTAGGGGAAACGGGGCCTGTGTTCTCTCTTCTCCCCAGAGGCCCCTTGGAGTAAGGGAGATAATGAAGAAAATAGGGAGGGGTGGATCTGGGGGGCCTGCCTTCTTTAAACCCATCCCTTCAATTATAGCTACACCCCTGGTGCACCCCAGATGCATATAAGTGGGTAGAATCCAAACCTGGTAAATGGACTACAACACACACCATTGGGGATCACATTTTTGAATACTCCCTTTTGAATTAAAAAACCCACACACGCACCTTGCTAGTAGAAAGCTAGCTCAAGATGGAGAGTGAAGGGATAGAACCTTTCTCCCTGGTGTGCTAGATTTCTGCTTGCGGGGAGTTTAAAAAAACAGTGCATTCCGTGGCCAGATGCTACTTTAGAAGCAAATATTGACATGAAACATTTGGTGCAGCATTTGGTCCAAATTGCCAGACTCAAGCCTGGCACACCCATTTCAGAGAACTGCTGAGGTAGGTGTCTATCTTCAATATGTAGATGAGGAAAAAAGTAACATCCCCAATGGCCTTTAGCCATGAAGGTCCCCGTGAGGGATGCCTGTTGGCCTGCTGCCTTTTCTGCCTGCAAACCAAATCTGTCCGTGGCGGGACAGCGGGATGCGTTTCAAAACAGAACATTCCTTGGGCGATCCATCTGCCTAGGCTGCCCTTTCGTAGAAGCCTCCCTTGTAATTATTTGAGGCCTTTTCCCTCTTTCTCAACCGATGTTCTATTTCTGCAGCCGACTCGTAATTGTGTGTTTTGTTAATGTGAACAGTCTGTTGACATGAAGAAGGGGTGTGAGGTCACCCATGGCAGATTATTGCTCTGCCACATGGATAGGCACTGAGAGAGAGAGAGAGAGAGAGAGAGAGAGAGAGAGAGAGAGAGAGAGAGAGAGAGAGCACGCTTAAATACACACACACAGAGTATTTGTTTAAGGGGCTAACAGCAGGAAAATGTACCCACTTAAAAAGGGAACAAGAATGTCAGCATTCTCCCCAGAAGTAAATTGCTGGCCTCTGTACCTTCTGTTAACAACATGGCATACGGGACCGACCTTTCTGGCTCTGATCTTGCAACCGGCATGGAGAAACTTTAGTCTCCGCCAAGCGCCCGCAGGAATTCCTACTTTGACGTTTTATTGGAAATGTCTGGACAAGCACCACTTGGGCAGATGGGGCTGTTGCATCTGCTTGGCATGCCAAAGGTCCCAGGTCCAACCCCTGGCAGTATTTCTAGGTAGGGCTGGGAAAGACTCCTGCCTGCCTGAAACCCTGGAGATCCACTGCCCCTCAGTGTAGACCAGCGCTGCTCGATTTCAGCCCTCCTGCAGATGTTGGCCTACAATTCCCATAATCCCTGGCTATTACTGCTGTGTCTGGGGATTATGGGAGTTATAGTCCAAAAAGGGTGGAGCGGGGAGGCACAAAGTTGAGCAGCCGTGGTGTAGACGATACTGATACTGCAGAAGATGATATTACAGAAGGTGATATTGCAGAAGATTCCAGGTTCAATCCCTGGCATCTCCAAGTGGGATTGGCAAAAACCAATATCTGAATCCAAAACCCGGAGGACTGCTGCCAATGAGCGTGGAGAATACAGTACTGAACATAGATTATGAGGCCATCGCTCAGTGGGAGAGCATCTGCTTTGCATGCAGAAAGTTCCTCTTTCAGCTCCTGGTACTGCCAGGTAGGGCTGGGGAAGGATCCTGCCTGAAGTCTTGGAGAGCTGCCACCAATCAGTGTAGACAGTCCTGAGCTAGATGGCCCAGTGGTTGGACTCTGTTTAAGGCAGCTTCCGAGGTCCCTAGTAGGGTGAAGAGTGGTGGTGCAGCAGGTGCATCTCCAACAGGTGTGGCCTTTTCAGTGAAGGGGTGGGACATTATTTTTTCTCCAGTGTATCCAATGATTGGAAGAAGGATGAAAGGGCCAAACTGCCTACCCAGTTCAGTCAGTGAAGAAGTCTGTGCTTGACAATGGCTGACATCCAGACTAATGCTGCATTACTGCATTGAAAGGAGATAGGGAACATAGGAAGCTGCCATATACTGTGTTAGACCCTTGGTCCATCTAGTTCAGTGTTGTCTACCCAGACTGGCAGTGGCTTCTCCAGGGTTGCAGGCAGGAACGTCTCTCAGCCCCCTCTTGGAGATGCTGCCAGGGAAGGTGCCTGGAACGTTCTGCATTCAAGCATGCAAGTGAGCAGCCCGACCCCCTAAGGGGAATATCTTCCAGTGCTCACACATGTAGTCTCCCATTCAAATGCAAACCAGGGCAGACCCTACTTAGCAAAGGGGGCAATTCATGCTGGCTGCCACAAGACCAGCTCTCCTCCCTTGAGATCATGTGCCTGAGTGGCTGCTCAAAGTTGCTCAGTCTCTTGTGTTCCCAGTCCGTTCACGCAACCATTGCGCTTGTGCCGTGAGGGCAGAAGAGACTTTGCATCATTCCCTGCAACATATATGGACCGAGGAAGAGGTTTCCCAGCAGCTGGCGCACCACAGGTTATGCAAGCATGCCCTGCTGCTCTGGTGCAACACTAGTCTGAAACGCAAGTTCCTGGCTTTGCAAATGTAGCTGGCATGGCATCCTTGGGCGAATGCAGCATGGTGCTTCCATTATTTATTTATTTATTTATTGTTTATTTAGTATATTTATATACCACCCCATACCCCCCCAAAAAAGTCCCTCGGTGGTTCACAATAGAAAACCATAATTAAACCATTTAAAATACATACAATAAAAACACTAAAACCAAAGCTTTAAAACTATAAACTAAAAAGCCTGACCGAATACTAGGTATGTTTCTAGGTCCTTTTTGAAAACATTCAGAGAAGGGGAAACTAATTTTGTTAGGAGGCGCGTTCCAGAGTCCCGGGGCAACTCCAGAAAAGGCCCAGTCTCGAGTCACCACCAACGGAGCCGGTGGCATCCGTAACCAGACCTCCCGAGATGATCTTAACAGGCGGTGGGGTTGATGAAGAAGAGGGTGCTCTCTTAAATGTGAGCAAGGGGCTCATCCTTTACATCAGGACAGCAGGCATCAGCCTAGTTGTCAGCCACTGTCCAGAGATGCTGTGCACATTCAGTGGTTGTCTGACACATTCAGTCTCAGTGGCTGAATGCACATTCACTGGTTGTCTGTCTGTGCACATTCAGTGGTTGGCAGTGCTGTGAAAAATGAACCCCCTGTCCACATGGAAACTCCATAGAAGCATCAGACCTCTGTTGTCTGAGGAACTGTCCCCACGTGATGGGTGGGCCGATTCCGGGACTGGTTTTCTTTTTTAAAAATCCAGCAGCTGGGGCATCGCCTAGTAACAGGGTGTCTGCTTGGGATGTAGAAAGTCCCAGGTTCTGTATCTCAGCAGAATTAAGAAAGACCTTGGAGTTAGACCCTGGCGAGCTGCCACCAGCTGGGTCAGCCCCCAGATGTTGCTGGACTACAACTCCCATCACCCCCAGAATTTATGACTTAGGACAATGGGAGTTGTAGTCCCACTGAGCCTTCTGGGTGGGCGGCCTGTTTTTGATTGCGCTGTGCCTGAAGAATCGTTCCAGATTACATGCACCGCACATAATGGTAACTACCATGAAAGACGAGGTTGTAGCAGCCCAACGCATGCGAATTGTAAATCTCTGAGCCGCACCCTTGACGGTTAACTTCCTTGCAAGCACAAATGATGTGAAATGCAGATGTTGCTTCTCCTCGAATGCCTGAGGTACAGATCGACATTCCCATACCGCTTGCACCCCAAGATGGAATTAGAACTTCCTCCTATTGTCCACACGGCATGTCCCACAGCCCCTAATTGACGCATGTGGCACTGGTCACTTGCTTCAAGCCAGGCGACGGGATTTCCAAGGTGTGACAGTTCCTTCAGCTCCAACGTGGCCAGTGGCCAAATTGTACTCTCACTGGTGCTCCCGAAATGCGCAGTCTCATTGATTTTTCAGCATTTTGTCTCTGTCCTGATTCAGCACTGGAAACACTTTTAAATGGTCATTCAGACCACTCAAAGTTTTGCTCCTATTGAAACACTTATTGGTATCATTGCATCTTATTGGAAAAAGTTCTCTGAATGCCCTTTTAACAGACCCTGCCAAAACCAATTTCAGTTGTCACAGCTTCCTAGATGTTATGTATAGATTTTCATTTCTGCAAGGCAAGGGACTCGAGACGTTTCTTTGGTTTCATACTTGGAATCCATTTTTTCTAAAAACCAAATAGAAAAATACAGATTATAATATTTGACTTTGGGGGAGGATTTTCTCATCAAATACTACTTAAACCACGCAAATTCCTCCAGAGTCTTGACTTAATCATTGCAAACATATGAAATTGTGTGGTTTTCTTTTACAAACAGAGATAAAATAACGAAAGGGTTTCAAGCAGACCGCAAATTAAAATACCATTATACTGTACTTGATCGCTTACTGTAGGACTTGGCGTACTCACAACAAAATGTGAGGGCCGCTTTATATGATGTCATGGATCAGGGCCAGGATCCACCAAACCACTTAAGGTGCACCCACATGCTTGGACATGTCTAAAAGGAGATTTGGCTTTCCCTTTTTGAACTGCAAACCCTCATCATATAAAAAACCACTCCTGGAAGCCTCGAGGGGGAGGGGGGAAATTCCCAACTTGGGTCCGCAGATATCACTGGACTACAACTCCTATCATCCCCACCCACAATAGCCATTTCCAACCTTGGGTCTTAGAGAGGAGAGCTGGTCTTGTGGTAGCAAGCATGACTTGTCTCCCTAGCTAAGCAGGGTCCACCCTGGTTGCATTTGAATGGTAGACCACGTGAGCACTGTAAGATATTCCTCGTAGGGGATGGAGCTGCTCTGGCAAGAGCAGAAGGTTCCAAGTTCCCTCCCTGGCTTCTCCAGAATAGGGCTGAGAGAGATTCCCGCTTGTAACCTTGGAGAAACTGCTGCCAGTCTGTGTAGACAATACTGAGCTAGATAGACCTGTCTGACTCAGTATACGGTAGCTTCCTATGTCCCCAGATTTTGTTGGACTACAACCCCCATCATCCCCAGACACAATAGCCATTTCCAACCTTGGGTCCTAGAGAGGAGGGCTGGTCTTATGGTAGCAAGCATGACTTGTCCCCCTAGCTAAGCAGGGTCTGCCCTGGTTGCATATGGATGGGAGACTAGAAGTGTGAGCACTGTCAGAGATTCCCCTCAGGGGATGGAGCTGCTCTGGGAAGAGCATCTACAGGTGAAACTCGAAAAACTAGAATATCGTGCAAAAGTTCATTAATTTCAGTAATGCAAATTAAAAGGTGAAACTGATATATGAGATAGACGCATTACATGCAAAGCGAGATAAGTCAAGCCTTAATTTGTTATAATTGTGATGATCATGGCGTACAGCTCATGAGAACCCCAAATCCACAATCCCAGAAAATTAGAATATTGTGAAAAAGTTCAACAGTCTAGGCTCCAGGTGTCCCACTCCAATCAGCTAATCAATCCATAACACCTGCAAAGGGTTCCTGAGCCTTTAAATGGTCTCTCAGTCTGGTTCATTAGGAATCACAATCATGGGAAAGACTGCTGACTTGACAGGTGTGCAGAAAACCATCATTGACACCCTCCATAAGGTGGGAAAGCCTCAAAAGGTAATTGCAAAAGAAGTTGGATGTTCCCAAAGTGCTGTATCAAAGCACATTAATAGAAAGTTATGTGGAAGGGGAAAGTGTGGAAGAAAAAGGTGCACAAGCAGCAGGGATGACCGCAGCCTGGAGAGGATTGTCAGGAAAGGGCCATTCAAAAGTGTTGGGGACTTTCACAAGGAGTGGACTGAGGCTGGAGTTAGTGCATCAAGAGCCACCACACACAGACGGATCCTGGACATGGGCTTCAAATGTCGTATTCCTCTTGTCAAGCCGCTCCTGAACAACAAACAACGTCAGAAGCGTCTTACCTGGGCTCAAGAAAAAAAGAATTGGTCTGTTGCTCAGTGGTCCAAAGTCCTCTTTTCTGATGAGAGCAAGTTTTGCATCTCATTTGGAAACCAAGGACCCAGAGTCTGGAGGAAGAATGGAGAGGCACACAATGCACGGTGCTTGAAGTCCAGTGTGACGTTTCCACAGTCTGTGTTGATTTGGGGAGCCATGTCATCTGCTGGTGTTAGTCCACTGTGCTTCATTAAGTCCAGGGTCAACGCAGCCGTCTATCAGGAGATCTTGGAGCACTTCATGCTTCCTTCCGCAGACGAGCTGTATGGGGATGCTGACTTCATTTTCCAGCAGGACTTGGCACCTGCCCACACTGCCAAAAGTACCAAAACCTGGTTCAGTGACCATGGGATTACTGTGCTTGATTGGCCAGCAAACTCGCCTGACCTGAACCCCATAGAGAATCTATGGGGCATTGCCAAGAGAAGGATGAGAGACATGAGACCAAACAATGCAGAAGAGCTGAAGGCCGCTATTGAAGCATCCTGGTCTTCCATAACACCTCAGCAGTGCCACAGGCTGATAGCATCCATGCCACGCCGCATTGAGGCAGTAATTGCTGCAAAAGGGGCCCAAACCAAGTACTGAATACATATGCATGCTTATACTTTTCAGAGGTCCGATATTTGTTCTATTGACAATCCTTGTTTTATTGGTTTCATGTAATATTCTAATTTTCTGGGATTGTGGATTTGGGGTTCTCATGAGCTGTACGCCATGATCATCACAATTATAACAAATTAAGGCTTGACTTCTCTCGCTTTGCATGTAATGTGTCTATCTCATATATCAGTTTCACCTTTTAATTTGCATTACTGAAATTAATGAACTTTTGCACGATATTCTAATTTTTCGAGTTTCACCTGTAGGTTCCAATTTCCCTCCCTGGCATCTCCAAGAAAGGGCTGAGAGAGACTCCTCCCTGCAACCTTGGAGAAGCCGCTGTCAGTCTGTGAAGACAATACTGAGCTAGATATACCAATGGTCTGACTCAGTATATGGTAGCTTCCTATGTCCACAGGTGTTGTTGGACTACAACTCCCATGGTCTTTGGTCATTGGGGCTGAGGACAATGAAAGTTGCCGTCCAACAACATCTGGGTTCCTGAGGTTGGGAACTCCTGCCTTAGGGCCAAACTATGAATTATACTAAAATTCTGTGACCGGAACACCCGAAATGATTTTCCTTTGTAAAAGCAGCTGCAGGCTCTTCTGATTTGGACTATGGAGGAAGGGGTACAACTCTTTCCCTCATGCTGCAACCTTGATCCCAGCCCGCCCTGCATATGAAGCTGCTATGACCTGCAAAGAGGGAAATCTACAAGAATGCAGTCTTTATGTTTCCCCCACTGCATTTAATAAAAGCTTCAGGAAGGGTGATTTAAGTTTGGGGATTTCCAGCAGGGAAAAGGATTTGTCCCTCATTCCCTGTACCATGGCCCCAACCAGAATTGACCCCTGCCCTGCAGGGTTTCTTTTCTTAAATAGGAAAGAATTGCATTGGGAGTTACAATCACAAACTCCCATGTAAGGTGTACTCTTGCACTTTGTGACTAACGTGGTTTGCCATTTGTCATGGGAGGCTGCTGTTTCAGAGCTCCAAACCCCCATTTGGCACGTTGAAGCCCATACTTAGGCTCCCATTCCCAGCCCCTGTATTTATTTATTTTTATTTTTTAATTTTTAAATTCCAAACTTCTGTCTCTGGGTGGTTTACAGCAACATAAACAATATTGGAATTCCGAAGTCTGAATTCCCTGCCCCACCACCAGGAGGCAGTAGAATGTGGGGCAAGTGCTCTGCGTAGCATCCTGTTGGCGGGGGCCCTTTACATCACTACCCAGCACTGGCACAGAGTTCCTCAGGAGTTTGGGGTGGGGGTGGGCAGGGAGCACAGAACTGCTCCTTGCTGCTGGCAGAACCTGTGAGCTTCTGGGGATTGAGTCTCGCGCAGGAGAGAATGAAAACCTTAATACAATTTAAAACCCCGAGTCTAGTTAAAAAGCTTGGGTGAATAAATGTGTCTTTAGGGGCTTTCTAAAAGTTCTCAGAGATGGGGAGGCTCTTATTTCAGCAGGGAGCACATTCCAGAGTCTCGGGGCAGCAACAGAGAAGGCCTGTTGTGCCTGTGTAGGAACCAGAGGAGCTGGTGGCAACTGCCGATGAACCTCTTCGGAGGATCTCAGTGGGCAATGGAGCTCATAGTGAAGAAGACATTTTATCGCACAGTATTTGAAAGACCATAACTTTATACACTTGCGTCTCCAGGTTCTCCCTAATGGGGAAGGAAACAGATTTTGTGAACAATATTGGGAAAACTTCTCCAAAAGAGGAGCTTGCGAGTCGACTTCTGTAAATCTTATTTTCGTCCCCAGGGTTCGTCGAGATTTTGATGTGATCACAAACCACTTGATTGGTGCACATGGATACTGTACGCAAGTAAGTAAGGGAGAGGTCCCTGTAACATGGCCAAAATGCAGGCATCCACAAATCCACTTCTCAGCAATCCAGTGACAGATCTCAGTGAGCAGGACACCCAGCATGACATAGATCTCCTCCCCAGAGGTCTCATTAGCACAGGCATTTTTGAAAAGGGAAGAAACAGCCGGAATCCTTCCTGAGAAGTAGGAGAGGGCTCTCACTGTTGCTTACCATCTCTGTCTCCATTGCAAATGACAGAAGACCTGCCTCTCTCCGAAGCCCTCTGCCTGTGTGCTAGAAAAGGATCTGAGGGTAGAGAGGGGATTTGGTGGCGACCACAAATAATGGCTGGCTAATGAGCTGAGCCTACATCTGTAGATCCCTGCCAAAAGGTACACAGTGGACAATGTGTTTAGCCAAATGGCCTTGTTTAGCCAAATTGCCCAAAGAGTCAGAGGGGGAGATGCAGAGCTATCACATACTCAAGTCTAAGCAGTGCTGTTTATGTAGAAAGTCAAATTTTCCTTCCCACCTTCACCCGTAAATGAGCCCTGCTAACTGAGCAAAGAGACACCTTTTCAAGTGGCGACTCTCTTCTGTTTTGCAGGGGGGAGAGCAACTGGCCCTATCCAACCCCAGCACAGCATCTCTCCAGTGGCTGTTGCTGGTATCTGCCTTATGTTTCTTTTTAGACTATAAGCCTTTTGGGGACAGGGGGACATCTTCTCTCTCTCTCTCTCTCTCTCTCTCTCTCTCTCTCTCTCTCTGTAAACCTCTCTGAGAACTTTGATTGAAGAGCTGTATATTGGTGGTGGTGGTGGTGTGAGCTGTTTACATAGGGGACACAACCATTGTTTTGTGTAAGAGGAGTCTGCTGCTTGCAACATGGCAGTGATGGATGGAACTCTGCTGAAGCTGGTTTGCAAGGCAATGGACAAAGGTTCTGCAGGAAGAAGATGGAGCAACGCTAACAGGCATTGCTCCATCTGCTCCCAACAGGACCAACTGCATGACACACACTAGTGACGCCCAATCCAGGACCCCCTCAACTTGAGGGAGGAGGTGGTCACTTCAGGGGATGAGATGCGCTAGGGCCAGTCTGGGATTCAGACCCAGGTTGCCCTTTGCCACTGGGACCCTCCACACCTGGACAAGCAGGGAAACACAAGCCAGCCAGCCCTCCGCCCACCACACACAAACCTCAACCTGAGGATACAACCCTGCCTGTCTCTTCCAACTTGGAGGAATTCCTAGAGGACCACATGCTTGCAGTAGAAGGCCTCCAGCATCACCAGAGCCAGTGCCTGAGGAATCAGGCAAAGCCCCTTTCGAGAACAGAGCCTTTCCCTGGAAAGGGGTGGTGTGGGGGGGCATTCACTCTGCCTAGGCAGCAGCTGTAAGCACCAGCAGTCTGCTGCTAGACTCTTCTGGAGCAACATTGTCATACGCTGCACTATCCAGCCCTTTTACTCTGCTTAGCTCTTGCCCACAGAGCTGTCCATGGTCCAGGTGTGCTCCTGGGGTGCCTGGCTCAGCCTGGAACAGGCTATGCAGGTGGACTCTCCTGCCAAGAATAAACTGTTTTGGGCAGCAAATTCTGCCCCCACTTGAATGTCATGTCAGTCATATTGTATCATATTAGCATATGTTGATGCCAGACAAGGGGGTGGTGGTATGGCTACTCCAGTCACATTTGGGCTCCGTTGACACATGGCAGTGTGATCTCACCGATGGCATCTGATCCTCTGGGCCTTCCTTTGGCACAACACATCCTTCCTCCTCCTCCCATTGTGCAGGGGGTGCACCTCTCCCTAAGTGGTTCATCTGAATTTGGGCCACATGGAGGATGCAGTTTGGATGTCTCCCCCCCGCCCCAACACGATTAGGGAAAGGCCCCCTTGCACACCAGGAAAGGATAGGACATCTGTATTCACGATGTGCAAAGTCCTCATTGCATTGGGGTCCAGGGGACAAAATGTCATCTGAAGCAGCCCAAGATAGCTCAGGTTTGGAAGCCATAAGGGACCTAGGAGCAGTTTGAGGATTTGAGGAGGGCATTGGCCATCATTGGTCAAAAGTGGCCCCTCCTCAAGGGCCCAAGGAGAAGGCCCTCGGGCCCTTGAGAACGGCAAGCCTGTTTGCCAAGGGCTCCAGCCCATGCTGAGTGGCCAGTGTGTATTCTAGAGCCCTGTTTCTTCTCTCGAAACCAGGAACTGGTCAACCTGCTGTTGACTGGCAAAGCTGTGTCCAACGTTTTCAATGATGTGATGGAGCTGGACTCCGGGAATGGAAACGTCACCGTTTTAAAAGGCATCGTTGGCCGCAGTGAAGTTGGCTTGCTGTCCCTCTTTGAGCACTACAACGTTTGCCAGGTATGTGCCAGATGCCTCTGCTTAGCAAATGGAGGGTAACTTTTCAACGTTTGCAAGAATGCCTTCTTTGGCTCCTTACTAGCCTTCTCCACCAGCCAGCTGGGGAGGAGAACCCCTTCCAGCTGAGCTGCACAGTGATGGCTGCCTATGGTGGACATGACAAATGGGTGCTTCATGCCTATCTTAGAATGTGGCACTGGTCTTCTAAGTGCTTCTAGGAATGCTGGAGGGTGGAGCTGCCTTCTACGACGTCAGACTCCACCTAGGTCCACCTAGCTTAGTATTTTCTGCTCTGACTGGGAGCGGCTCTTCAGGGTTTCAGACCAGGGTCTTTCCAAGCCATACTCTGAGATGCTGCCAGGGATTGAACCAGAAACTTTCTGCATGCAGAGCAGATGCCTGACTACTGAGCTACAGTCCTTCTTAATAAGACCTGGCTATGTACTGAGATCTAATTCCGAGGCCCCTCCTGCAACTCCTCCCACCACTGGAAGAATGGCTGGCCAATAAATGGTGGACAGCTCATTGAAAGTGTCAACTCAGTGTGCAGCAGCTGTGAAAAAGGCCAGTTCCATGCTAAGGGTCATTAGGAAGGGGATTGAAAATAAAACTTCTAATATTATAATGCCCTTATACAAAATTATGGTGCGGCCACACCTGGAGTACTGCGTATAATTCTGGTCACCACATCTAAAAAAGGACATTGCAGAACTGGAAAAGGTACAGAAGAGGGCGACCAAGATGTCCAAAGGTACAGAAGAGGGCCTGGAGCACCTTTCTTATGAGGCAAGATTACAACACCTGGGGTTATTTAGTTTAGAAAAAAGGCTACTGCGGGGAGACATTATAGAGGTCTCTAAAATCATGCATGGTGTGGAGAAAGTGGATAGAGAGAAATTCTTCTCCCTCTCACATAACACTAGAACCAGGGCCATCCCATGAAATTGATTGCCGGGAAATTTAGGACCAACAAACAGAAGTACTTTTTCACACAACGCATAATCAATTTGTGTAATTCTTTGCCACAAGATGTGGTGACAGCCAAAAACCTGGATGGCTTTAAGAGGGGGTTGGATAACTTCATGGAGGAGAGGTCTATCAACGGCTACTAGTCGGAGGGCTACGGGCCACCTCCAGCCTCAAAGGCAGGATGCCTCTGAGTACCAGTTGCAGGGGAGCAACGGCAGGAGAGAGGGCATGCCCTCACCTCTTGCCTGTAGGCTCCCAGCGGCATCTGGTGGGCCACTGTGTGAAACAGGATGCTGGACTAGCTGGACCTTGGGCCCAATCCAGCAGGGCTGTTCTTATGTTCTTAAATGAAGGATGGGCTTTTCTGTTATGATGCCAAGAATTTTTATTAAGTTATTGTTATTTTCATTAGGTTATTATCTATGCTAGAAGGGGGAAGTGAAAATGTTGGCAATAAATAAGCACCCAGCCATTCAGAAGGGAAGGCAGGCGGGTGGGGGAGAAGGCAGGGTCCAACTCACCTCCCCCCGCCACCACCGACAGTCTAGCACACGTTGCTGGGAGTGTGGCTCGCACTCCCAGATGGTCCGCGCTTCTCCAGCAGTGTAGATCTCCGGAGGCCAGGACAACGCATCCCAGCCTCCTGATATCCCACCATGCACTGCACGATGATACCCCTGTGAGACAGGCGCTCCATGCAGCCCGAGCATACACATGACCCCGGCACCAGTTTTCAGGGTGCGCTCTTAAAGGCGGGATTCAAAAGAAGGGGTGGGCACAGTGCTGGGATCAGCCCTGAACCCAGCTCTTCCCTAGCCTGGGTTAACCCCTACCCTAGGCTGCTTGTGTGAATAGCCTTAGTAACCCACTGACTGCCGAAAAGTCCCCACTGCCATGCCTCCCCCACTTCCCTGCAGCTTCAGCCGCAAAGGAGCACAGCTTCCTGTCTGGCTCCTCCCTTCTTGGATCCCGAGTGACCAAATGGCTTCAGACCAAATCGCCCAGCGTTGTCCTGCTGCTCAACGTGCCGTCCTCTGGAGGGATTCTGGTGTGTTCTTGTGGAGCGGCTGGGGGAATTTGGACTCCTGGTGAGGCATGGCTCTTAATCAGTTGCAGAACCCCAGCAGAGGGCATGTCAGTTTTCCTTGCCTTCCTCAGAAAAAGCCCTGATGCAGAGAGACTGATGTTTTGATTGGAAACATCTGCCCGCCACTGTACGTTGGACTTCTTAAGTCTCCGGGCATACCGCGGTGCAGTAGGGAGGCAGCAAAAGGCACACACCGTTCTAGTGGGTTTGCTTCTCCCAGGACTGAGGCTCAGTTCTGAAGAGGGAGAGACCATCTCTTTACCCACTGCTGTGTAAACATGGAGATGCTCATTCATACCCTTTTGAGCAAGCTGCATTCACATGGCCACGGCCAGGATCAAAACTGAACCCAGACTTTTGGAATTCTCCTCTCCACACCCCCGTCCCAACTCCCTCTGTCCAGCCTGTCAGTAAAAGACATAGATTTGATTTGCATCAAATTACCTTGTGGCTCTGTGAGTGGTAACGGAAACCAAGCATGGAAAATGAAACACTGGTGTGTGCATGTGAGCGGGGTGTCCTGAATGTAATTTCTAGTGAATGCAGACTAATGGGGAATGTCTCTTTGCGTTTCCCAAAGAATGCTCATCTTCCATTTGACACAACACCTGGGCTATTGTGTGTGCCTGGGACTCAATTATCCCCTGCTAACTGAGCAAAGAGGCACCTTTTAAAAGTGGCAATTCTCTTTCTTGAGCAGGGGGAGAGCAACTGGCCCTATCCATCCCTAGCACAGCATCCCGCCAGTGGCTGTTGCTGGTGTCTGTCTTATTTTTCGTTTTTAGACTGTGAGCCCTTTGGGGACAGGGGGCTACCTTTTTATATCAATTGATGTTTATGTAAGCCGCTTTGGAAACTTTTTGTTGAAAAGCGGTATATAAATATTTGTCATATATTCATCGTATTCGTATTCTCTCTACTGGAAGCCTGCAGCCAAGGAATTGGCTAGTCTGTTGCAATCCATACGTGGAATTCAGCCACCCCTCATGAGGCTGCTTCTTGGCTCTGGACTGCTGCATGTGGGTTCTTTGGGCCCAGTGATGCAGTGACCCGCCATTGCTCCCTTTCTATGGTGCTCTTAAATAGTACAGCAGCCCTATCCAGATCCTCATCCTAGAGCTCTCCTAACCCCCCTTGGATGTGGCACTCTGCAAGTAATCATAGAACAGCCCGACAAGTCATCATCTATCTATCTATCTATCTATCTATCTATCTATCTATCTATCTATCTAATTCTCTTAAACATACCCGTCACTAAACCCATGTGTGGCAGCTCTTGCGAGAGCAGCTGCCTAGAGATAGTGGCGGGGACGGGAGACAATGGAGGCGGCGGGCTGGCCTGGCCCAACCGCCAGTCGGCCAGAGGATGGAGATGGCAGGCTGGCCTGGCCTGGCTGCCGGTTGGAGAAGATGGGAGGAAGTGGTGGCCCGGCTGCCGATCGGCTGGAGGAGGCGGTGGTGGGCCAGCCTGGCCCCGCTGCCCGCTGGGAAGAGGAGGCAGGCGGTGGCGGCAGGCTGGCCTGGCCCTGGCCCTGGCCCGACCCCAAGTTGGCCGGAGGCGGTGGCAGGCTGGCCTGGCCCGGCCGCCCGCTGGGAAGAGGAGGCGGTGGGCCGGCTTGGCCCTGGCCCGGCTGCCAGTTGGCCGGAGGATGCCACGGCGGGCCGGCCTGGCCCAGCCACCCACCAGGAGGAGAAGATGGGAGCCACAAAGCATGGGGGGAGAGGAAGCAGGCTGGCCAGTCGGCCTGCCAGAAAGCGCGGAGGGGCAGGGAGAAGCGGGGGGAGGGGGAGCGGCCAGCCAGCCAGAAAGCTGAGCATGCCGGCATGGAGGGGGGGGGGACAGTGGCGGTGGGGGGTGGCGGCTGGAGGTGCAGATGCTCTGCGCCCGGCCCAGCTAGTTCTATATATTTTCAAACGTGGCCTGTCCCCGTGGGAGCGTGGTTTATTAATGCCAGATCCTTCCGCCTCCTTGAAGTAGTCAGAATAGAAATATGTTATGCCCTTCCAAGGCTTGCTTTGTGGCTCTTCTCAGTCGCATCATGTTTTCTGTCTTCCCGGCACTTGGCGTGTTTGTTTGCCCTCTGGAACGTCTCCTCTGTAACTATAACCTTTTGCAACTAAGACCGATGTCTGCTTTGCAGGTGCTTCTCTTACTCATACATTCTGGATTAGAGACAAACAGCTTAGGGCGGAGGGCAGTCCAGCGGGGAAGGGATCCAACCATCTCAGCCTTGGCAGCTGAAAGAAATTGACCCGGGCAGTTCAGGTTTAAAGCTGTTGGGTTTTTTCAACCAAGAAAGTACTAGTGGCCAAAGGCAACAAACACGGTTTTCGGGGCTAGCACCGTCCAGGAAGTCTGACTTAATAAGCGATATTTTTATGGCTCTGAAGCTGGTATATGTTCCCTTGCTCATGGCTCAGGAAGATTAAGAAAGCCTAGAAGCAGACTCATCCGATTTGTTTTCAGCCAAAAACTGTTTCCGTTTGGTGCCAGTTTTTGAAAGTGTCTCTCTAATATTGCTAAACCCTGCCCACTGCTAACTACTGCCGCCAAAGTGTTGAGGCTGGCATTACCTTCCATTTATAAAAGAACCCAGAAAGTAAAAGATAGTGAAAGAACAGATGAAGGTAGGAGAATCAGCCACAGTAGTTCTGCTCCACAAAGCAAAGACTCCAGCCAGGAATGAGAGAAGACGCACATCCAGAAGTACCTCTTGGCACAACACACCATTAACGTGGAGGAGGTGCTGCTGACACAAGCTGACCATTAGCCCCTTGGCTTTCAAAGGGGATCAGACCAATCCATGGAGAATTAGTCTGTCACTGGCTGCGAATCATGATGGCTATCCAGAACCCCCATGTTCAGAGGCAGGAGGCCTCTGGATTCCAGTTGCTGGATGGGGAGGGCAGTTGTCTTCATGCCCTGCTTGTGGGCTTCCTGAAGGCATCTGACTGGCCACTATAGGAAACAGAATGACTGACGGGATGGGCCTTTGATCTGATCCAGCAGGGCTCTCCAGCCATGTAAGTGAGAAAACCCACACTGTGGCCCTGTTCAGACACTTGGGTGGTGGTGACAGTGGCTAGCATCCAGACAGACTAGCCAGTTCCGTGAAGCTAGGAGCTTCTGCAGCCTGTGGTGCATCCCCTGCCATGAAACGTCTTCCGTGTTCCCATGTATGCCGCAGGGAAGGAGGCACAGCTCTCCATACTGCACAAGCCTAATGCCTGCCAGTGCGCAGGAGACTGAGCAGCTCCTAGCATCTGTTCGGCTACATGGCCTTCTTCTCTGTGTGCTTCTTTGTTTGTTGCTCAAGCTCAGTGTCCGTCTAAATGTCAGCCAGTGTTTTGCAAAGTGGCACAACACGCATAACATGTGCCAAAGGGACACCATGTGGAGGCCCACCTGATTTGCACAGTTCTTGCCTCTGAAAAAGGGGTGGAAGAATGCAGGACCAGGGTTCCACATGGAGTGCCCATATAACACACTGAGGCAATTCTTACGATCGGCCAAAAGCGGGCTAAAGAAGCCTAGCCTGTTTGGGGGCGATCGTGTGCTGCAATGGGAGTCGCGCGGCTTCCGGCAGCTAACCGCCCTAAATACCCTTCCCCTCAGACGAGATTAATGGAGTGAGCGCTCCATTAACCTCTTCTTTTTGCTCGTGTGTTGCTGCGGCGCGTGGCAACACATGAGTAGACCCCCGGCCGGGAGGCTGCAAGCAGCCTCCCGGGCTCGGGGGTCTCTTCAGAAAGTTCATCCTGAAACCTCCGGGGGCCACACAGCCCTCAATCCCCGCAGCCTCCACTGGCTCCGTGATGGAGCTGGCAGTCATGTGGGTGGCCAATCTGGCAGCCCAGATTGGTGCCGGCTTGATCGTCTGCAGGGAGAGCGGGCTAAGCCCACCCATCATGAGACTCGCCTCCCATCATGAGACTAAGCCCCCATCATGAGACTCTCCTCCCCCATCATAAGCCTCCCCCCATCATAAGCCCCCATCATGAGACTCACCTCATTGTTTATTTGTTTCTGTACTGCCTCATTTCAATGTCTCATGGCGGTTTCCAAAATAAATGATAAAACCAGAATTAAAACCAAACATTAAAACTTTTAAAATTTTAAAACAACGGTTCAGGAACACAGGAAGCTGCCTTGTACTGAGTCAGACCCTTGGTCCATCTAGCTCAGTATCGTCTGCACAGACTGGCAGCAGCTTCTCCAAGGTCGCAGGCAGGAGGCTCTCCCAGACCTGTCTTGGAGATGCTGCCAGGGAGGGAGCTTGGAACCTGCTGCATGCCAGCCAGCAGATGCTCTTCCACTGAGCTATGACCCCGTCGCCTAAGGGGAATATCTTCCAGTGCTCACACATGTAGCCTCCCGTTCGAATGCACACTGGGGCTGATCTTGCTTAGCAAAGGGGACAGTTCGTGCTTGCTGCCACCAGACCAGCTCTCCTCCTTTAAAACAGCAGCAGCCACAAAACTAAAAACCCACTGACTGCTGATCAAAGGCTTGGTGAAATCAATGTGTGTCCTGAGCGCCCTTTGAAAACCTGCCAAAGATGGGGACGCTCTTGCAACAACAGGGGGTTCATTCCAGAGCCTCAGGGTGGCTACAGAAAAGGCCCAGCCCTGAGTCAACCCCAAGTTCAGTTGAGTCAGCCACAGGCGGACCTCTCCCAAAGGTCTTCATAAACGGTGGGGGCCCTAAAACAAGGCGCTTTCTCAAATGTGGTGGATGAGGGAGGCATGTGGCATTCCTCCACCACATGAAGACAGTGGCCATTCGACTACATGTCTGAACCCACCCCTGTATCTTCACCTTCATGTCTGTTGCAGAATGGCTGTCCATTTATGCCTCCTGCTCTGGTGGCAGCTGGTTCCATAGACCAATGAAAATGACTGGGGTTTTTTCCCCTTGTCCTTCTTCAACATCCTTTTGCAAGTATTATCAGGCTGCTGGGTGCATTGCACAGCCTCCATGCTCCGCCGTGGGTGAGTTACACATGGCTTTGCACACACAGTGGGGATAATCCATATCAGAAGCCTGCTTCTGCATGTGAATGGGGTTCTCTAGCTTGTGACACACAAGTTCTGTTGTCCAGTGATTGTGAGAGAACAGAAGGGAAGGGAAGCACACATCTTGTGATGACAATGGGTATATTTTAAACAGCAACACCCAAACATCCATTTATTCTTTTAAAAAATTATATAGATAACTTGCTTAAATCTTCACCTACTTTGGAACTGGTATCTGTTTTCCTAGCCACATTTTGTCAGTTTTCTCACTTTTCTTCTCCATATTATAGAAGTTTTTTAAAAAACGTGAAACTTATTTTAAAACTTCATTCATTCAGTCATTCATTCGATTTACATACTGCCCTTTCTAAAGTGGCCCAGGGCAGTTTACATGAAAATAAAAAACACATAACAATTAATATAAAAAAACCATTTAAAAGCAGATTAAAATTAAAACTAGATATTATTAAAATCCGGGCTTAAAAACTAACTTTTTTTTAAAAAAAGCAATTTATTTATTTATTTATTTATTTATTTATTTATTTATTTATTTATTTAAGTGGAACAGTTTAAAACATGAGTTTAGTTCTCCCAGAAAAACTGATGGGGCTATAAAGTGCCTAGCATTTTTAACTGGATACATTGATGATGCAGAAGGTGGTTGAGGGGTCCTTCCCACTGACGGTCTCCACAGTGGATGGAAGACTCCAGCTCCCAGAAGTAGAAGAATGTTAGCCTAGCCTTCCTCTGCTGGACCAATTCTTGGGTGGGATTTTTTTCTATTGGATTTCTCTGTGTGGAGGATGTGGCATCAGCCAAAGGGGCTCACCCTTTAGTAAGTTGCTTTGGTGGGCAGTGGGTTTGAAATCCAGGACTTTTGTGTTTGTGTTTTGATGGTACTGCAGTGCAGGTGGCTGTCATTATTCATGGGGGTTCCATTCTAGCCTAAAACCGCAGATAACAAAACCGCAAATAATGACTCCTTCAGTCAATGGGAATTGGGGGGGGAGATTCTGGAGCCTCAGAAAATGAATGAAAAATAACCCAAAAAAGACAAGGGGGAAGCAGAAATAAGGACAGAGCACAGCACTGTACCTTGGCAACCTCAGCAATCACACTCTCCCGATGCTCCAGCAGTGGCCTCCAGCGACTCCAGTAGTTGGGATAGTGAAGATTCCCCACCCCACAGTTGAAGTCCACCACTTAGCAGCACCAACCCCTGGCCTGTTTGGTTGGTAGGTTGGCCAAAGAGAGAGCACAGAATTAAATCTAGTTCAAGTAAAACATACTGTTGGAGCTAGGACCCTGGCAGCATCAACTTTCAGCAGCAATGTCTCATAGTGACCACTTGCGGGGGGGGGGGGGGTCGGGGGTCAGGTTAGGGTCATGGATGCTGGACTTCTCCCCTCTTTGTTCTCCCGGTGTTAGTCTCCAGTTTGTCTCTCCAGAGTTGGCTGTTAATTTTGCTCTCTCTCTTCAGCCATGAGCTACAGCTGAAATTAAGCTGCAGGCTCTTTCACATTTGTTTGTAACTTTTTCTTTAAATAAATCCTTGTAGTTCTTCAATATTAAAGAACTGTCTCAAGACCTCTTGCTTTGCTGCTTTCTCACGGAACTGGTTTTGCTTTGCAGTTTGGGGACTGAACTGCCATTCTTGCCCTACACACACAAAGGGGAGTTTCTTTACTCTACTCTTCCACTCCTGGAGTTTGCAGCACTCCATCTCTCTCCAGTTTCTGGCCTGCAGCAGCAGAAATCAGATTTAAACAGAAGTGGATTTTCCTTCACTCCACCACTGGTGTTTGCTGCACTCCATCTCCAGTCTTCTTCTTGGAGTACAAATCAGGTACTCCAACCAGGTGCTCCACCTACTGCCGGCATTGTCATCATCACCATTCTTTCCCTCCGCGAAGCCATGGAAAGTGAAGGTGTAACTTTATTATGATGACGCTGCAGCAGTGGTGGTGGGTGCAGCTACCTTTTCAAAGCAGCTGGCGATGGTCCTTTGCTTCCCCTTGCTTTGCAGAGCCCGGTAGGTGTCATTCTAGAGTTGCAAAGCAATCTCCAGCTGCCTTTTGAACTTGAGGATCAAGTTCAGGGGGATCAAGTTCAAAGACTCCAAAATTAAAATTACATTTATTAAAGTGATAATCAACAGCTTACCAGGGCTGCACAGTACTGCAAGAGGCTCGTCCAAGAAGCTCCACAGCTGATGAGCAGCTCCCAAGGGCTCCACAGGTTTGCAAAGGCTCCACAGACATAGCTTCAAAAAGCCTCCTAAAGCTCTACAGCATTGACTCCCCAAGGATACCAAAGGCTGCCAAATGCTCTTAACATGTCTTTTTGAACCACCACTTAAAACTCTTAAGAACTCCGACCAAAGCACTCCTCCAAACTCCTCTCACAACCCAAGAGCACATGCAGAAAGAATACAGCCATATAAGGACAAAGTCACGTGCCAAAAACCTTGGATAGGTGAAACGGCCGTACCGCAAATAATGAGGTTGGGTCTATATTTCCTGACCGCGGATACGTGAAACTTTGGATAAGAAGAGCCACCTGCACAGGCTGTTTTAAAGGCTTCAAAGAAAGGGACTGAGGTAGAATAAGGGGAGGGAAGCCAAGTATTTGATATAAAGCATCTTGGGAATCTGATAAATAACGTGCTGGGAATGTGTTTTAGTGAACTGCAGTGAGAAACTGATTTCATTAACTGTGCTGGGAACTTGATTCATGTTGAAAATTTGATTTCATAAACTGTGCTAGGAAGGCATTTATAGAATCCAACTGGACATTGGTTGTCAACAAACTAGAGATCTGATATACTCTTAAGTGCAGTTGGACAGTGGACTTAATGGACTGAGCTGGGAGACGGATTTGATAGGAATCAGATCCAGGGATTTCGATTTACAGCCAAAATTTAATGGGCGGAAGTTAAAAAATATAATTTTATTTTATGGATGAACAAGTCACATGAAGGGAAAAGAATCAATATTTATTTACTATGGACATAGAAAAGATGAAAAACTGAATAAGACAAAGAAGAGGACATGATAACTGACAGCAGAAAAGGCTACAGTATTCCGCCCTGAAGTTAAAGTTGTTTGGGAATAGGAAAACAGAAGGATAGGTTCAAAGAAAGGGATGTGAAAACTGAACAGAGCTGAAGTATTAAAGAGAAGGACAAGTTTTGTCACAGCAAACCCAATGAAAGGACTGCAACGACTTCTAAAAAGCAGTAAGGAAATATGTGTGGATAAACTAGATATAAGGAAAGAAGTAGAATGACACAAAGAGGCAATCAAGTGAATGGAGGGGGGAGACAAAAAGAAGCAGCAGCTTTCAAACTTAAAACAAATAGAAGAATTAGATTTTGACACAAATGCAGTGTCAAGTTAAGAAGAATTCCCTGAAGGGAATAATCATGATAATTTGGTGTTACTTTTAAAAGAGTAAATCTTAAATCTGTGAAGGCTTTGCTGGTGGAATTGAGTAAGCCTTACACCAAATTATCATGATTATTCCCTATCAGTTTTCACATCCCTTTCTTTTAACCTATCCTTGTGTTTTCCTATTCTGTTCCTACTGTTCAGTTCTAGTACAGTTCCTACTGTAAGGGCCACAGTAGCTAGGAAGCAAGATGCCTCTGAATACCGGTTGCAGACGAGCAACAGCAAGCAAGAAGGCATGGGCTCAGCTCTTGCCTGTGGGATCCCCAGAGGCGTCTGATGGGCCACTGTGGGAAACAGGATGCTGGACTAGATGGGCCTTGAGCCTGATCCAGCAGGGCTGTTCGTATGTTCTTCATATTAATTGTTGTTTTTTTATTAAAATCAAGACAAACAAATAATAAAACAAACAACTTTCTGATAAAGTTGTACTGTACCTGAAAGAGGAACAAGGCAAAGCCTAGCATCCTAATGTTGTTCCCACACAGCAAATGTGCAAACATGAAAGCATTCGTGCATTCCAGAATCATGCAGTACTGGGGCTATTTCCCCTTCCCTTCCCTTCCCTTCCCTTTGAAAACCTGAAAAACCTCTGAACACTCTCTGGCACCTGAAAATATGTCCTTGGGCTCCTGCTTTGACTCCTACATTCATATGAGAAGTTCCACATAAATATTAGAGAGGATTCTCTTGCTGTTTTATCATTTATCACCTCTGTACTGTCCAGAGCAACTTACCTATGAAATGCTTCTGGGTCACCTTGTAGTCCACAGTGCTTTCCTCTTACCTAACCAAAAGTATGAATAGCCTGCTTTATTTTGCATTCACACTTTGTGATATTCTAAATACCGAGAGCAGTCCAGAGGTCTGGGTTTGTTCTTGTCACTTCTGAGTGGCGACAGGATGAATGCAATCACTCCGCCCTTAGCAAGAGGAGAAGCAGGTTCCAGTATTAAGAACCTCCATTCTGGAAACGACTGTGTTGCCCAACCGTTGAAGGGAATAAAATTTGCCTCTGTGGAAATATGAAATGGAGTCAAACAACCATAAAGAGCCCCCAGGGAGTTGAAAATTAGTCTGTCTTTGTAGGTGCCCCCTTTCTTGAGGCATGACATTTTTTCAAAATGAAAACTGCTAGTCACACGTATGAGACCATATAAGGGATCGGCAGGAGAAAAAGCAGAGAGATACAAGAGGCTCAGAATATAGTCCATCTGCCATCTTTTCCCGGCAAATCTGTCTGAAACAATGCCTAAAGATGTGGCACTGCTGCTATTTTTAATAGCCTTTTTGCTATGAAACATAAACAACACAGTAAACTCACAAGCTTTTCTGACATTTTTTGGCAGGTCAGCAAACTACTTGCTTTGGAGCAAACTTGCATGCTCTTCCCCCTCTCTTTATTTGCACTTTATTGATGTTTTTAAGATATTGAAAAGAACACAATGTGGTGTTAACATACAAAAGAGGGAAAAAGTGCTGTCGTGAACAAATAACAGTTCATAATTATATTTTTAGATACCCCTCCCATAAAAATAGGCGAGTACTTTTTTAAAAAAGCAAATACAAAGCCCAATACATACCTAATCCAAAATGAGGCTCCCCCCCCCCATTCTTTCCTGTTAAATATGGGGGGATGTCTTAAATTTTTTGGCATCAATACAGGTGTAGCCGATATTTATCCTCTCTCTTTAAAGGCATTATCTTAAATGCAAAATCGCCTTCTATTTGGGTAAATACAGTAGTCAGTTCATACAGAGAGGACTAAGGAACTGGCCAGCACCCCCTCTGACCCCTGTGTGCAGCTGTGGACACTTCCCAGAATCCTCTGCGACCTGCAGGCATTCTCTGGCATTCACAGGGGGAGCGAGTTTCTTTGGAAGACAACATGATATGGAAAAGTTTCCTTGAAGCTGGAAAGTTTGAAAACCTGTTGTTTTAATTGGGTGGTATATATAATTCCTCTCCAAAGAAATAATTCCGTATGTTTCTAATTTCACATCAAAAGACATTCTTAAGAATTTGTTTCTTTAGGGGCAGTGGAAGAGAAGGCAAGCTGCTTGTTTGATTTTTAAAAATATTACCATATGCATGTGTGTTAGAAAGGATATCCTTCTGATAATATCTCCCCCCGATTGAAATCTATCTTTTGCTCTTTTTCTGACAGAATATTTATATTTTTACTTCTCTGTTCACAACTCAAGAATTGTAAAAACAAACAAACCATTGTACGGAACAATGGCTTAAAAATAGTAATTAATAAACTAATAGGGCAGAAAATGGTTTATCTAGGAAAGAACAAATGACTGTCTTACTGTTAGATCACAAGAGGCGTGGACAGGTGCCTTTTTGACAAAGGTTTATGCAAAGCTTTATGTCCTGCTGCAGAAGTAGTGGGTGCAGCCCCCCCCATCCACGAATGTCCCCTCACCCCAGAATTTTCTAACAGAAATAAAGATAAGAGAGATGGAAGGGAAAATGAGAATGGATAGCAAAAGGAAGAGACAGGCAGGGCGAGAGGGAGGGAGGGAAATGAGAAAGACACTGGGGGGATTCATACGACCCGCCACAAGTAAGTAGGAGGGAAGCAATGGCTCCTGGCAAGCTTATGCTCCCACTATTAACCAGTACTTCCACCACATTCCATGTTGTCTCCAGAAATGGCAGGTGAAGAATGCCGGGTTCCCTTCCACCTCCTAACACTTATAACCAGCATATGAAGTTGGGTGCAGAATGTTGGGAGGCAGAGGAGACCTGACATTCTCCACCTGACACTTCCGGATTCAGACGATACAGAAGGGAGTGGAAGTAATGGCAAGAGGTGGGAACACTCATGCTGAGAACCAACACACCACCACCACCACGTGCTTGTGGTGGGTCATCTGAACCCATCCCTTGATGGAGAGGAAGCAAGAAAAATGGAGGTGCCTCACAAAGAATGGGGGAGAGTACGGGAAGGTTCTAATATACTTTTTGTATAAGTTTGGAAGATTGAAAGGATACAGAATTCCTCTTTATTTTCTGTTTCTTTTTCTCTTTTCGTTGTCTCCTCTATTTCTTTTGAAGAAACAACCACCATGGGCCCAACCGGACAAACACTTAGTTTCCACTGCACAGTTTTCTGTTTTGCTCTGCACAAAATGTGTCCAGTTGCACATTAGGATCTGCAGGTTTGGAGGAAGAAAATATTGCTATGTCTACTGGGGGAAAATTAAAAACAAACGTGTGCTTTCTCCCTTTTGCTCAGGTTGGCTGTTATTTGAAGACCCCCAGGTTTCCAGTTTGGCTGGTGTGCAGCGAGAGCCATTTCAGCGTCCTCTTCTGCTTGCAGAAGGATTTACTTGGCGACTGGAAGATGGAGAGGCAGTTTGACCTGTATTACTACGATGGCTTAGCCAGTCAACAAGAGGAGATCCGTCTCACCGTTGGTATGGAGACAAAGACCTTAGAACATAGGAAGCTGCTGAGTCAGACCATAGGTCCATCTCGCTCAGTATTGTCTACCCAGACTGGCAGCGGCTTCTCCAAGGCTGCAGGCAGGAATCTCTCTCAGCCCTATCTTGGAGATGCTGCCAGGGAGGGAACTTGGAACCTAGATGCTCTTTCCAGAGCGGCCCCATCCCCTAAAGGGGAATATCCTGCAGTGCTCACATGTAGTCTCCCATTCATATGCAATGAGGGCCGACCCTGCTTAGCTAAGGGGACAAGCCATGCTTGCTACCACAAGACCAGATCTTCTCCCACCGTATAAGAGGTTTAGTTGCAGAGCGCCTAGCCTCTGGAGTGCTGGAAATGATAGTCATATAATGCATATCAAAGAAAGGCTTAGGAGCAAATTGGTGCCCTATTCAGACATATTGTGTGAATATACAGATGTCTGTTATAGTCATAGGAAGCTGCCATATACCGAATCAGACCATTGATCCATCTAGCTCAGTATTGTCTTCACCGACTGGCAGCGGCTTCTCCAAGGTTGCAGGCCGGAGTCTCTCTCAGCCCTATCTTGGAGATGCTGCCAGGAAGGGAACTTGGAACCTTCTGCATGCAAAGGCTTGCATGTGCGGAAGGTTCCAAGTTCCCTCCCTGGCATCTCCAGATAGAACTGAGAGAGCCTGCAGTGCTGGAGAAGCTGCTGCAGTCTGTGTAGACCATAGTGAGTAGAGGGATCAATGGTCTGATTCAGTATATGGCAGCTTCCTATGAAAAGGCTAGACTAGAGCCCTGCCTTGCCTTAGCCATGTGCAAGGGAAGCCATCCGGCAGATCATCTTCACCTGCCTCCAGGTGCAGTCCATGCTTGAACAGATTCACACTTGATTCTGTAGATTGTATCGGCTGACCAGTGATGGAGGCTCAAAGCTGGTATTGACAGCTTCTCCCCCAGCTCTACTGCTATGCCTTTAACATCAGCCCTGTATACATGAATGAAGCAGAAGCAGATAACTGTTAACTTCACCTGTTTAAGTCTTGCACATCAGGCTGGTATTAGGCACAGGAGCAAGGAAAGTTTATTTTTAAAAATAAAATAAAATAAAAATAAAGCCCTGGCACCCCTCACTCAAACAGCATTCCCCTGCTTGCCTTGGGTACACTCACTGTTACGAAATTTGGGGGGTCCTGCCCCCCATCACTGCTTCTAAACTGCCAAAAGACACTCCCTCCTGTCCTTTTGACTGCCTGCAGTGATGGTAAATTTAGGTTTAACTTTAGATGTCATGGCAACGGTTTCTTTTCTTTTTTTACTTCTCACCCCCAGTCTACAATTATATTACCTTTAAGGCTCAGACTTTCCAGAGACTGCCTTTGTTTTCTGGTGTGCTGTTATGTAGCCGTTGGAACTTTGTGGGACTCTGGCTTTGTGTCTAAGCATGCTGGCTGTTCCAGCTTCCTAATAATCTGAAGTGGAGGACTGCTATTCATAGAGGATGCAAAGGAGCAGCAGTGGGCATGCTGAAATGGAGAACTGTCATTCAGAGGGAAATTAGAGGTTGAATTTCTGGTGCTGAGTTCTGGAATTCTCTGCTGCTCTTTCCTCCTTGGGCCGCAGATCTAAGTACTAGGTCAGGGGTAGGCAAGCTTGGCCTTCCATTGGTTGTTGAGCCACAATAAATTGCAGCTAGGGATGATGGGTGTTGTGATTCAACAAAAGCTGGAAGGCCAAGATGGCCCACCCCTGCACTAGACACTGATCTCCAGATCTAGGTACTGGTTACTTCTTCTAAGCATTCCCATGTCTCCTTAAGAGGAAAGGCTAAAGCACTGGGGGCATTGAGTATAGGGCCGGGGTTTTCAAACTTGGTCCCCAAAGGTTGTTGGATTACAGCTCCCATCATCAGCATCCATTGTGCCTGGGGATCATGGGATTTCTAGTCCAACAACACCTGGGGAACAAACTTTTAGAATCCCTAGTTTAGGGGCAAAATCACCAAGGGGTGGCAGGATGAAATGATGACACGTGAGAAGAAAGAGATGTGTTTTTCTTTTTGCCCTCTTCCATAATTTTAGAACTTGAGGTCATTCAGTATAATGGGTGGGCAACAAATTCAGGACAGAGAGTGAGTGTAAAGAAAGAATAAAATAAACTGTGTTTTATGGCAGGGACAGACAGAATGGTGAGACTGAGGGAGGCCGCTAAAGGCTGGCAGAGCAAGGGCGTCTCTCTAGGGAACAGATGCAACCCATTGCTGCATGGGATGAGCATGACCTGCTACTTGCCTCCAACTAATGCTTAACCTGCATATTTGCCAACACACCAAATTTTGCAAAGACATCATCAGCCTCCAGTGGTGTCTCCTCCAAAGGAGGTCAGGATCCCAGTAGCTCTGAATTTTCCAGCGCAAGTTGTTGTTTTATTCTGGCATTCCCACTTTGTGAGGCTTTTGTGCCAAAAAGGTAGCAAGTCTTTTCAGTACATAATGAATTAAATATAAACAATCTTCTCACCATGGGTTTCCCCCCACCCAGCCCCCAGCCAGGCCCTGAAATTAAAGTGAGCCTGGTGAGTGGGCGGGTGGGGGGAGACGTGGGAGGGAGAAGCTGGTCATGCAGGAGGGGTTCATCACCCTGCCTGCCTCTCATTTCTCTGTGTCTGTCTCAGTCTCCTTCTCCTCTCCTGCCCCTGCTGAGCATAGTGGCTGACAGCCAGACTAAATTATTCATGAGTAATCCCACTGAAATTAGATTTGTTCAATTTTTATACTGCCTTTCATAAAACCTATCCCAAGGCAGTCATGACTAATTTGTCCCAGTAATTTCAGAGGGACTACTTGTGAGTAATTTAGTCTGGCTGTCAGCCACTTTCCTGGAGACAGCCAGGATTTCCCCAGAATCAATCCCAGCAAATGTGATGTGCTTTACCTGTCCTCATGACATTGTGTCTGACGTGTTCCTGCAGATACATCCCAGCCTTACGTCGCAGATAAAGATGATGACCTAATTCCTCCACTTGAACACTGTATCAGGACCAAGTAAGTCAAACCTCTTGTGGGTTTTGATTTTCCTACCTATCACAATCATGTTCTGTACCTTTTCCTTCTTCTGCAAAAGAGTGATGTGCTTTTGAGTGATAAAGTAGAGTCCTTCCCCTGGTACAATGCTAGCAACTATTCAGTCGGCCCGACAGATGCAGAATGATGTGGGAACCCGTCAAGTCCCTGGTCACTCAGGTGTCTGTCTGTCTACCACAGGTGTATCTCATCCTACTCCCAGGGATCTCAGAGTGACAGAGCTGGGGGAAGATTTTTAACCCAGCTGCAGTCATGCACACGATCACCTGCTGAGGTTAAACAAACCACAATTTTGTTTAAACTCAGCTAAATGCTGGGTTAAAAAGTGGGGCTAAAATGTTCTTGAGCAACCAGGAGCCAAGGGCTCCCAGCACTCCAGACAACATAAGCCAAAGAAACACTCTAGTAATAGAAGCTAGTAATGGAAGCAATAGTATATTAGTGTAAACAATGGCATGTAAATCACTATTAATACCAGATAAGTCACATAATGGATACAAAAATGAATGATGAAACCCAAATGCCCATACACTATGTAAGTGATAAAACATATGTACATACAGTTATGGTACCTATGTTCAGTTAGAACTTCCAAGGGAAGGGGTTAGAAAGGTACACTGAAATATAATTACGGAGTTGTTATGATGACTTCGAAAATTTCTTATCAACTATTTCAGTATGTCAATTATTCTGCTTATATTGAGTATCAATCTACATGTCACAAGTTTTTCAAGACCTCTTTAATACACTAGTAAAACCAGTTCTGAAAGGAGCAAATGTTTCTGTGTTACACATCAGGGTGCTTTCCAGATTACACACTGTTCAGCAGTAAAATGCTTCGGCTTGGCAGGACCGTTTTGGAAACGAAAATAGTTTGGGCAACCCTCGTAAGACGGGAAAATACAGATTGTTTTTTTCTGCAACAGACTTGCAACATTGTCGGACTGCAACACAAGGATAAAAACCGAAAGAAGGTATTGGAAATGTGAACTGCACCTTGCCGACAGTGCAGGGACTGCAGTGTTGAAACATAGGCAGTGCAGAAGCACATTTAGCGGACACACAGTGACACTGTTGTAGGGTGTAATCTGGAAATCGCCCAGCTTCATTGCTATACAATGGTGGCTGAAATGTGCTCTTAAAAACAATGCTCAACATCATGACTCAGAAAAACTGATAGTAATTAGCTGTCTTATTCAGTCTGCGTGTCATTGAGGCTTTTCACATGATCAGTGTGAAGAGCTGTAAGGGGGTTTGCGGGGAGAGCGGGCTTAGCCCGCTCTCCCCACAGACAATCTAAAGGCAACCTTGGGCAGCTGGATTGGCCGCCCACACAACTGCCGGCTCCGTCACGGAGCCAGCAAAGGCTGTGGGAATTGGGGGGCGCGTGGCCCCTGGAAGTTCCAGGATGCCCCATGCAAGTGCACGGGGCATCCTGGAGAGTCCACCAAACCCGGGAGGCTGCTTGCAGTCTCCTGGTCAGGGGTCTGCTCGTGTATCACGCCACACCATGGTGGCACACAATCAGGAAACCCAGATCAGCTGAGCGCTTTCTCCGCTAACCTTGGCTAAGGGGAGGGCTACTTTGGTGGGCTAACCGCCCACGAGCCCGCTGGTTCTCACGATGGGGGAAAACCGGGCTGGGCTTCTTTAGCCCAGTTTTCCCCCATCATGAGAATAGCCTCATTGTTTACGTTAATATATGATTGCTTCGGTTACCAGAGTGTGTGTTTGTTGTAGAGCTGAGTTATAGTATTGACTGGTGGATCTGTCCAGTGTTGTCTCATGATGAACAGCCATCATGTCCTGCTGCCCTGACCACTGTGCATCCTTCTTTGTCTGCAACAGGGGGGCCCAGCTTGTCCACCTCAGCTAGTCACGTAGGCCTCCAGGGCCTCCAGCTGCTTTCCCCGAGCTTAGTCCAAGGCTAAACAACTTTGGCCCTCCAGCTGTGTCTGGACTACAACTCCCATCATCCCCAGGCACAGTGGCCAGTAGTCAGGGATTACGGTAGTTTAGTCCAGCCTCTGCAGGAGAGCTGAAGTTGTCCAGCCCTGGCATAGAACAACTTCTTTTGAGCGCTGCTGCTGGTTATCCTTCTCTTACTCCTGTTTAATCAAAGCCTGGGAAACCAACCCAGCCGCCGCCTTTACTTCTGCCATTTCCAGCCTCAGACCGCTGAGGACTGAGGGAAGAGCAACTGTCTCTCCACCCTTCGTGACTTGCATCTCCAAACATCTGTGTAAGCAGCTCAGTTCTGACCTGAAAGATGAAAGGAATGTGCATTTCTTGAGCTTTCGGAAATCCCATGTGACCTGATTGATCCCGTTGCCCCAAGGATCTCAGAGTGAGACTCATCAGAGGCCCGATCCTCTATTGCTTCCTGTCTCCAGCGGAGGAAATAACTTCTGCTAGTCTGCCCGAAGGGGACCACTCTTTGATCTACATGGTCTTAATTCAGCCGCGTATTTGGTTAAGGCCTGCCTTAGCTGACATTCACCATGCTTGGCTATATATCTGTGGAATGTGGAGCTTCTTTTCCTGTGGCACATTCCACTAAAATCTTCCACTGGTATGGCCACAGAGGTGCATACAGGTTAGCATGGGGCTCGGGGGAGCACAGGGGAAACCTGTTTGATTATTGAGGAGCTGACCAGATAATCTAAGGTGGTTTGTTTGTTTGTATGCCTAAAAAAGGGGGCAGTTATGCCATCTTTCTACCTTCAGAAGACATTCAAGGCAGTGCACAGTGTGAAATCATTGTGACAAAACAAATAATTCAAAACTGGAAACAACATGCTGGCCGACATCTGGATTAAGGAACTGCCCATGTAGTTAACACTCAGCATGTGAGCATAGGGACATGTAGGAAGCTGCCTTATACCGAGGCCGACCACTGGTCCATCTAGCTAAGGAAACGGCCTTATAAGGATTCAGAGCATTGGACCATCTCGCTCAGTATTGTCTACACTGACTGGCAATGGCTGCTCCAAGGTTCCAGGCAGGAGTCTTTCCCAGCCCTACCTGGAGATGCTTGCTTGCTTGCTTAAGGGCCTTTATTGTCTCTCAGTGGTGCATTCATTGCTGTCGTGGTAGAGCATCTGCATGCTTGCATGCAGAAAATGCCAGGTGCACCCCCTGACAGCATCTCCAGGTAGGGCTGGGAGAGACTCCTGCCTGGAACCTTGGAGAGACGTTGCCAGTCAGTGCAGACAGTACTAAGCTAGATGGTCCAATGCTCTGACTCCGTATAAAGCTGTTTCCTATGTAAGGTGCACAGCCTGTGGTGCTTGTCCTGCTGGGAAGCCAGCAAACCTTAATCCAAGTTGCAAGGAACTTTGCTTAAGAGTGCCAGTTTGCATATCTCCAACAACCTTCTTGAACTAGCCCGGCATCATTGCACAAGCACAGCCTTAGTCTGTACATCCACCGATATTTCCCCACCTGCCATCTGAAGGGGTATGGCCACTCCACGGCCTCGAGACTGTGTGCCACTTCATTCTGTTGTATGTGGAGAGTAGGACCTCTGGAAATGCAGCAAAAGGGACTTGAACACACATTGGTTGCATGCGGAGCCTTTTCTTTTCAGGGCAGAGAACATGCGTCCTTCAGATGACTCCCATAGTGCTTAGCATGGGTGCCCATCTTCACCCAAAGAATCCTTGGGGTGCAGGGGCACTCCACACCAGATTGCACGGCACTAGTCACAATTCCATCTGTGTCAGCCCTCATGTGCATCTTAGGGGGATCATAGGCCCTGAAGCACCTCAGAACAGCCCCATTCAGACCCGTGTGTCAGGATGTGTCCTGGGGCCCTCACTTGAGCAGACCCTTTTCTGCACTTTCTTTACTGAAATGGAAACACGGATACTTCAGTTCTAGTGGATATGCAGGAAGGCTGTGAAAGCAGCAAAAGAGGTTTTTGGGTTGTTGTTTTTTTGTCTGCCCTCAAATACCATAGAAGAGGAAACATTTTGCAAACAAATCCCTGCAGCATGCATTTTTATGAAAGGAATTTTCTAACTTCCATATATAGTTATATCGTGGATCCATCAACCAAGGACCCGTGTTTTTATCCAACTGATTACTTTCAGTTGGGAGATTATTGTCAAGACTGTGAGTCATCACAAACAAAATTTTAAAAAGTATTGGACATAACATGGTGTCATAAAATAAGCATAACAGTGTCAGCCCCCCTAATAAGTCATAATATTCTGCCATGTTATTGTTTTCATATTTTGATGTGGATTTGCTGTGGCAAATACAAATGGTTAAATTTTCTAGCTACACAGTTTTCTCTGATGATCCTGCATGGACATCTTTGGGAAATGGGCAACATCCTAAGTTAATTACGGCTAGGTTCCGTTGAAATTATTGGCGAACTCTTAGATATCCCTATTTTTGAGAACAGCAGGGTGCAAACTGAAATCATACTGGAATGTGCACCTCAATGGAGGCAGCAGCAGGAAGCCCTTTATCCCATCTCTCTGCCCTCCCAGATGATAGGTCCGGCTGGCTGCAGCCCATTTCGTGCATGCAGAGAGGCCTGAAATGTGCCACAGCCGGCCGGAGCTGTCACCTGGGAGGGCAGAGGGATGGGAAAAGGAGCTTCCTCCACCTCCTCCACGGCCATCTTCGGGAGCCCCCCCCCCCCCATCTCCGAAATGGGCCAGATTTGGGAGGCCAGTGGAATGGAGGAAGGAGTCCCCACCACCTCCGCCGCAATCCTTGCTACCTCTGTGGCCACCGGCCGCTCTTTATTCTCCATTCTGCTCCGCACAACAGCGCTTTTTAAAACGTAATTTAGAAAAAAGACTAAGAACTTTCTTTAGCCAGATTCCCCTTGTTGAGCCAGCCACAAGTGGGGGCCTTGCTCAACTTGCCCTTGGGCTGCCCCACCACCCCAGTTCGGCTCATTTTCGAGCTGGTTCGCACATCCCTACCTTGCACATCATGTGGGCCGCTGGTTTTGCTCTTGTGGTTGTTTTTGCTTTCAAGGGGATGCAGATCCCCATTCTTTAACCTCCATCTGGCTTATGTGGGAATTTGTGTATCCAGTTGCAGAATTCTTTTTTGCAGCCAAAAATACATCAGATGGAATCAGAGAGAAGACTTTTCTGTAGTGGCCCTGATGCTATTGAACTCGCTTCCGGGGGTGGCGGCGGGTGGGGGACGCGGCTTGCCTTCCAAGAGGTGCTCTCACTTCCAAGGGGCAGGCAAGGCCCTTTTTGTTTTGGATGTCTTTTGAGCATTTTGTTTCCTTTGATGTCCTTTGTCCTTTTACTGTCATGCCCACAACTCATACTATCTTTGTTCGGTTTGTTGCCACCACCATTTTTTGTGTTTGTACAGCACCATTTTATTGCCATCATTTTAATGTGGTAAACCACGGTGACCTATTTTTCTGAGCAGTAGTAAAATACCTTGAAATACACACATTAAAAAGTGGGTTCAGGAGAATAGCCTGCATCAGTGAAACGATAACCTCTGTGTCGGAAATCAAACCTGCCAGATCACGGCAGCAGTCCGGAGCTATGGCTTGCAGGCAAATTATGTAATTGCCTCTCAGAGCCTCAGCAGGCCTGGGTCAGTGCCTGAATGAGAAACTGCCTGGGGACCCCCATGTGTGCTGCTTTGAGACCCATCATGGAAGAAAGGCACAGTATAGGCATAACCAAGAAATAATATCCCTGTTGTTTGAATGAGGTGGTCTTCTTTTTCCTGGAGAGAAGTCACCATACAGTACAGAAGCTGCTTCATGCAGAACATCTGTGTTTGCAGCTACCTGGAAAGAAGAGAGATCTGGAGAGGTTTGCAACTTTCCATGACTTTTGCATTGTGCATTGTAAGGACATAATAGAGGAGAGGTAGGCAATCTTGGCTCACCAGCTGTTGCTGAACTACATCTCCCATCATCCCCAGCAATAAATTGCAGCTGGGGGTGATGGGAGTTGTAGTTCAGCAGGAGCTGGAGAGACAAGGTCATAGTGGTTAAGCAGAATGCCTTTGCATCCCCAGGTTGACTCTGGTGTCAAGATGGCCAAGGGCCCCAGTCTCTTGAAAGAGAATGGACTGCCATCACCTTCAGCCTTTTTCAGAGTTCCCAAGTGTATTTCAGTGGAGCTGGTCAATTTGCCTCCCCTTGAGCTCCTTTGAAGTCACAGCCATAAATAAACAAGCATGTCCAAGACATCTTAAGAGAACAATCAGTTGAGGCTGATGCAAGCCGCAGCCGCCTTGGCGAAGGCCACTCACAGGAAGGGGATGATGGTGAGTTCCCATTGTGATGGTAGTTCCTGTGACGTTGAGCAGAGACAGGAGGCGGCCGCCATTCTCCTGACAGTCTTTGCCCCCCTTACCAAATCACAGAATGGAAAGGAATGACTGATCCATCCGCACAACTCCATACAAAGCCTGACGGTCGGATCGGGCCCACCGAGCTTCTTTCCACCTGGCCCTTCTGCCTTTCCCCCGCCTCCCCTTTCAGCTCTTTCTCATGCTTGCAGTGGCTTTTGGAATGGAGTACACATGGTTAGTACCTGGCTGCAAGTCCAGCTGTTTTAAATCACGCTGCCGCCCAACTCATTTCACAGGGGAAAAGCAAGGGCAAAGGAGATGATCATGGGAAAGCATCCACATAAAACCCTGTACTTTGCCTTTAGGTGGAAAGGAGCTGTTGTCAACTGGAATGGCACAGAACCCATCCTGTGACCGCTGTGACCCCACCGGCTCAAAAGAGGCCTCCTCCCACTCTTGGAGGAAGCTGGGCAGGTGGCGTGCCTGCCTTCATCCCATGCAACGAGACTGAGCAAAGAGGCAGGACTTCATGCTCTGGCCAGTGTGTAAACAGAGGCTGCACCTATTTGAAGCGGCTTCCCTTTTCTGTGCACAATGTATGCAAGTGGAGAATCAGCCTTGACGGCCAAAACAAACTGAGAGAAAGAGTAGTAAATCTGTCGACATCGACTCAAGTTCCGTTTCTGAATCCCCTCCACGTCCTGCGATTGTATCTACCAAACAACACCCTGACTGTGTGCCCACCTTTCTCATTTAATGCTAGCTCTTTTGCACTGTCTCCATTCGAAATCAAGGAAACTGAAGTGTACACAAACAAGATGGAAGAAATCCATTTTCCCAAGGGCGGTTCTGCATTAGGTAAAGCTAATATGAGTGTTCCCAGCCTTGGGTCCTCACATGTTATGGGACTACAGCTGCCATCATCTGGGGGCCCAAGGCTGGGAACCCCCAGCCTAAGCTAATAGCTCCCAAAACATTTGGGATCAAGGGTATCACTGCCAACCCTTTTCTTTTTCACATCCTGATGTCTGCTCCTTCTGACCCCTGGCTATTGGGAGACCCAAACTTGTGGTGCAGCTCCTCTCTTCATTCTGCTGGGCAATGCCTTGCCTTATCTAGGCCACAGAATATTGATGATAATGAGAATTATTAAGGTTACCCTTCTAAGCACGGAAAGTAAAGTATTGTTAGATTCATCAGTCCTTTGGGAAAGAGGGCTAAGCCATAGTGGTTTGCACTGGTCTAGACATATCTGCAGGGGGATTAGCATCTTCCCCATGGCTTCTTGCCACAACTACCCACATCATTTATTGGAATCCAGGCCCACCACATTCTGAGTTCCCTCACCTAGTAAGGTCACTATGGATATGAATTCTATTGATATGAATCATTGATAGGAATTGTAGGCGGAGGATCTCACTGCATGCTAGTCTTGACTCAGGCAGTGAATTCTGTGTGGAAAGCAGGGGGGAATTTCCCCCAGGGATGCTGATTCCATGGTGAATGTAATGTCTAGGTGGGAATCTCAGCAGAAGGGAGCATTTCCAGTAATTATATAATATGCATTCTTTTGAAATGTATACAAAATTAAATATACACCCTAGGACAGAGGTGGGCAATTTCCTCCTTTGCTCAGCCAGTCTCCCTGATTACCATGAGAACAATGCCCCATAATATGTTTACAATCTTTTCCTTATGACCCACTTCCACCATGTAGGCGCAGTCAGCCTTGGAAACCTGGTGGGCTACAGCAATGTAGTTTTTAGGTTGTATTCTGTTATTTTGGTAAAGTTGTTTGCTGTGAGGGATGCTTAGGAAACAAGGTCAGGTACATGCTCCCCACCTGTGTATTAAGGTTTCCAAAGTGTAGTGTGTCAGCACAGCATCTTGGCTACTTTTCATCAATATTTTATTTTCTTATTAATCAAAGCAAAAAGCATAATGCTGACAGGTAACATTTCAGTAAGGTAGTGGATGGGTTTGGTAATGCTCCTGGTAGTTTGCAGGGGTGTTGTTTTTTTATTAAAAAAATGTACTTAAAAGTGTCATTTTGTAAATAAAAATAAGCCTTAAAAGGAAGGTTGAACATTAATTTGAAAATGAATTTAATATTGTTCTTTACTGGACTGTCCAAGTTGGATCAGGAAACCTGGTGATTCAGTGAGCTATATAAACCATTTGGAAGCCGTTGGTAGGTCCTTACACAAAATGCTACTCACCCAGTGCTCATGTCAGGCATTTGCAGGGCTCAGTCTGGAAGTCCAATGAATCAAGCATCCAGATTCACTATTCTGGTGCTGGTCAGACTGTAAGCATTGGGGATGGGCCATGGCTTGGTGGTAGAGCATCCACCTACATGCGTGCAGAAGGTCCCAGGTTCAACCCCTGGTATCTCAAGGCAGGACTAGAAAATACCCATCTGAAACTCTGGAGAGCTGCGGCTGGTCCATGTGGACAATACTGAGCTAAATGAACCAAAGACAACAGTGTGCCATTTTGAGCTAGGATGCACAGACCAGAAGCCTCCTGGGACCTGGAGAACCACTCTTGTGCCACTGCTTGCTCTGTAGCTCCAGACTGGCTGCAGCCTCAGTCTGAGCCAGCAGACTGACCCTCTGTGGCCCTAGGATGCCTGCCGCCCCATCTCTGCCTCCCATCCCAGCCTTCTGATTGGTTCCCAAACCTGCCCTGTCCTGCCCTTTGATCCTAAAAGCTGGGACCTGCTTCAGACACTATCCTCCAGCCATCATAGGAACATAGGAAGCTGCCATATACTGAGTTAGACCAGGGATTCTCAACGTTGAGTCCCCAGATGTTATTGGACTTCAACCCCCATAATCCCCAACCAAAGGCCACTGCAACTGGGGTTTATGGGAGTTGAAGTCCAATAACATCTGGGGACCCGACGTTGAGAATCCCTGAGTTAGACCATTGGTCTATCTAGCTCAGTATTGTCTTCACAGACTGGCAGCGGCTTCTCCAAGGTTGCAGGCAGGAATCTCTCTCAGCCCTATCTGGAGATGCCAGGGAAGGAGCTCGGAACCTTCTGCTCTTCCCAGAGCAGCTCCATCCCCTGAGGGGAATATCTTACAGTGCTCACACATCAAGTCTCCCATTCATATGCAAGCAGGGTGGACCCAGCTTAGCTAAGGGGACAAGCCATGCTTGCTACCACAAGACCAGCTCTCTTTTCATCACACAGTGAGGTGCACATCTTCTGTCCCCCTGTGCTGCATAATTACCAGCGGTGGGGGGAACCTCAGAACCACATCTCATCATGAAATTTAAACACTCCGTGTCCTGTGATAGGTGTGCACATATACACACCTCCCCATGTGATTTGGCAGACCAGTTAGGTGGTGTCACCTGAACCGTCCCTGTGTCATTGGCTTTGGCCCCTCTCAATCAGCCATACAAATGAAACCCCGGCTTACAAACAAGAGACAGTAAAAGCCAAGAGTGACACACCAAGCGCCCACTTCTGGTTTACACGTGTACACTCTCATATGCAAACTGGGTCATGGAGGGTGGGGCTGCTTTACCATCACATCTCCACCTCATCCATCCATCCCTATTTATTGCCCTGGGCATTCCACTTGGAGCTGGAAGTGTTGCATAGTTCTGTGGAATCTGGGATGCCTTGCTGCACCTAAGCGCTGTAGATCCAACTCTACCAGCACTAAGACACTTGACAGTGCAAGAGATCTCGGTTCAAGAGATCTGGGGTTCTCAGTTTTGGGTCCCAATATGATGATGTGGTGGGTCCCATCCTTCAGCCGTGGGGACTGCGGAGGATGGGAGCCACGGATCAAGAACATCTCGGGACCCAAGGTTAAGAACGCTCACAATAGATAGGGGCTGTTCACACGACCGCACAGGCAGCTGGGTGGGGGAGGGAGGGTTCAACCTAGCTTCCCCCAGATGAGTGATCTGGGTTCCTTTGGCACGTGAGCCACATGCCAAAGGGTTCAACCGAGGCTGGGTGGTTCAACGGAGGGTGGGTTCATCTCAGGCTGGATTCAACTTGAGGGTGGGACTCATTTCCCCTGCCTCCAGATACCCCGCAACAAGCACAAGAGGGGATTGCTCTGTCAGACGGGTGCCTCAGCCGAGGTTAAGGGACATGCACTGGAGATCCCGGCAGCTGGGTTAAGGGAGTACTTATCCCTTAACCTCAGCTACGAGCTGGACTTGGGACCAGGGTTAGGCTGGGTGGGAGCACCAGGATCTGTGTGGATCTCAGGCTAGGCTGCTTAAAGTTCAGCTTGTGTAGTGCGTGGTGGTGGTGGTGGTGAAGAACCTTGACTGAGCAGAAGAGATGGTGCAGTTCCGAGGTGGTGAGGTGGACTATACATATTACTTCAGTCTGCAGGTGATGGATCACATTTATTTATTTATATTTATATTTATATTTTTGAAAAAATCCTGTAAGTAGAAAGCTATTTTATCAGGGCCAAGCTGATCTAAATCTTTTTTCCTCAGTGGGCATTATGTTTTCTTGCTCACAGGACATTTTTTCTCATGGGAGGAGCATTCAAAAACAGCACCCCTCACCAGCAACCTGAAATGGTGCAGCCTGCTCAGCCACCTCAGGATTCTACCATCTCATTCTGTTTTGTGTGGATCAGGCCTAAGAGCTCCCTGCGACTCATTCATCTGCCACGGTTTTCAGAGCAGAATGAGGTGATGGAATTCTGCAAGGTGGCGGAATCCCCTGCTAACTTGGCAGAGAGGCACCTTTTTAACGTGGTGATTCTCTTCACTGAGCAGGGGGAGAGTAACTGGCCCTATCCACCTCCAACACAGCATCCCTCCAGTGACTGATGCTGGTGTCTATCTTGTGTTTCTTTTTAGATTGTGAGCCCCTTGGGGACAGGGATCCATCTTATTTATTTATTATTTCTCTCTGTAAACCGCCCTGAGCCATTTTTGGAAGGGCGGTATAGAAATCGAATCAATTAATTTAAAATGTAGTGTGCCATTTCCGCTTACAAGTAGGGAAACCTCACTTTTCAGCACTTCCCTATGCTTAAAAATCTCTGCAAGTAGAAAACTAGCACATTGGGCAAAGGGCCGGGCTAGGACCTTATCCGTGAAGCATCAGGGTGTTTTTTATTTTTACTTGCAGAAGGTTTTCCAGTGGGAGAGCATTCAGATGGGAGATACCTTCCGTCTGCAGCCTGGAGTGGAGCAGTCTGCTTTACCCCACAGGATCCTACTGTCTCATTCTGCTGCATAGGTAGACCAGGCCTCAAAAGCCCTGAGTATCTTGTCTACCTTAACCACGTACAGAAGTGTTTGCACATATTGACAAAGCACAGCACAGAAAGAGCAACCTTCCTTGTATGTGCTGTGTTTCATCAGTGATTCCTTTCGCCGGGGGTTCTCACACTTGGCTCCCCAGATGTTGGACTAAAACTCCCACCATCCCCAGCCATAATATTTATTTATGTACATTAATGAATTACATTTCTATACCTCCATCCAAAGGCTCTGGGTGGTGCACAACAAGTACAATCCAAGAACAAACGCCATTTAAAACAAACCAGTTAAAACAATATAAAAAACCAAATTTAAAACAGCTCAGAGCCATTTAAAACCAATTAAAAATGCTTTTAAAAAACCAACCTTGGAAGGCCAGCCAAACAACGAAGTCTTTAGGGCTCTCTTGAAGGCCAACGACGAGTCCAAACCACAGATACCTGCCAGGAGTGCATTCCACTGGCCAGGAGCAGCTAGAAAGAAGGCCTGGCTCCGAGTCGCCACCAGACGTGCCAGTTGCATAAAAGGCCATTGTGATGATGGGAGCTGTAATCCGATAACATCTGGGGAGCCAAGTGTAAGAACCCTTGCCTTATGCACATCCTAACCTGCATCATGGGAGCCTATATGATTCAAAACCACCTTGCATTCTTCTGCTGCTGCACTTGTGCTGGGGATAAAGGTGAAAGTCTGTCTATCTTTCTATCTATCCGTCCAAACTGTACACAGTCCAAGAGCTAAATAAATCATTCATGTCGCTAATTGCTTGCACAGTATGTAGCTCCCCAAGGTTCAAGCAGCCCATTGTTTTCTGAGTTAATATTATGACTCGCTACTTTATATTTGCTCTATTATGCTCATTGCCCAGCGCTAGTGAGAACCACCTAGGCCAACTCTTGGAAAGAGAGCAGCCCCTCCTCCTGATAAATGCAACACCAGCTTCCCGTCTGCTGTGTAAACTGTGGAAGCCGGTCCCAGCAGGCTCCCATGTAAAGGGACTTCCTATATATCCACAGGCTGTATGTATTCACCTTTCATTGGAAGAACCCAGCTGTGAGCTCCAGAATAAGGAAGTTGTTTTCTCTCCAGGGGCTTTGTGCAGGAATTTGAAATATAACATAAAACATGAGTTTTGAGCAGTATATACATGTGGCACATAAATAAAATAATAAAATAAAATAAGTGGGGGTTTAAAGATAATCACGCTTTTGTTCTTAGCATTTTAGGATGGCCATAAGAAGAAGAAGAAAGAAGGAACGGAGTCTAAAATCTTGATTTGAACAGAAGCCCCTCGGATGCTTCTGGAAGGATTCCAGAAGACATTGGTCCCTCCCTTCTTGTTTGTCCGTGGCATCTGTGTTTAGTGCTATACTGCTTCTGGACATGGAGGCTCCACCATAACTAATACTTGCTGACGCACCTATCATTCATGTATTTTGCAATCCTTTTAAAACCCATCTAACTGGCATATTGTGGCAGGGAGCTCTACAAGTGAATTCATTCATCTATTTGATTTCATTCATTTGATTTCTATACCGCCCTTCCAAAAATGGCTCAGGGCGGTTTACACAGAGAAATAACAAACAAATAAGATGGCTCCCTGTCCCCAAAGGGCTAAAAAGAAATATAAGACAGACACCAGCAACAGTCACTGGAGGTACTGCGCTAGGGGTGGATAGGGCCAGTTTCGCCATTACAGTGAATGGTGAAGAAGGACTTCCTTTTGGCTGCCGTGAGCCGACTGCTAATCCATGACATTGGGAATGAGAAGAGGTCATAGAGCACAGGTGTGCAGAAGAGGGAAGTCTAGCAGGTTCAGCTTCTCACCACTTGGCACTACAAGGCCTGCACCTGCTGAAGGTCGCTCTTCCACACAACTACTGAAAGAAGAGAAGTGGTGTCCTCCTTGGTATCATGTCATTCCCCATTATGTATTTGTTCCTCCCAGACAGCACGAGACTGTTGCTGGTATTTTGTGGTTGCTCATTGAAATGACTGTTGCTCATTTCGTGAGCTTTCGTGGTCTTCTGGTGTTTTGATTCTGTTTAAACAAAAGGAGGCCAGAGGGGTGTTTTCATTCCCAGCTGTCACAACAAGCTGGAATGCTGAACTTCTTTGCAAATGTGTGTGTCTTATCTATGAGTAAGCAGGCCCGGTACTCTGTCCAGTAGGACATCTGAACTGGGGATGGGCTGAATGCTCTCTGGCAACAACATTTTCTGTAAAAAAAACAGGGGACTAAAAGTTTTCCAAAAGAACTCTGCCCTCTAAAAAGTTTACTCTTTACTTTTCATTCTGGCTCTGTGTGCAGCCTGAATCCGATGCAGCCTCTTCTTCTTCTTCTTCTTCTTCTTCTTCTTCTTCTTCTTCTTCTTCTTCTTCTTCTTCTTCTTCTTCTTCTTCTTCTTCTTCTTCAAAAAGAACCTTTCTTCTGCCTAGTGATATCCATCACGCACAAGAGGTGAGCAAGGCATCTCAGCTTGCTTCACTTTGGCTCAGAAATACGCCAGATCATCACGCACACCCCTTTATATTTTGCTCTTTGGGACAAAACTTCACATATAAATTGTTAAATTGTTTTAAAGTTTTTGTATATGTTTAAACTGGTTTTATGTTATTGTAAACCGCTCAGAGATGAAAGTTTGGGGTGGTGTACAAATTTGATAAATAAAATAATAATAAACAAGCCGACCCCTGCACAGAGCATCTGTGCACTCTTTGGGGCCGGCTACCTCTCCCCTCACCGCCCCAGTCTCTGGCCAGGCCGAGTGCCACGGCTCAGCCCGCCGCCGCCTCGCCTCCATGGCCGGGCCAGACCCGCCGCCTCTCTCCCCCCCACCCCAGTCTCCGGCGGCATGCCGCCACAGGCGGGCCCACCGCCGGGCTGAGAGCTGACGCCACCATCTGTCGGGCCTGCCAACCCCCACCCCAGTATTGGGCCCGCCACGCTGCCGCCTCCTCGCTCCTTGGCCTGTCCTCCCCGTCGCTGCCAGGCCGGCCCACCAGCAGCCATGGCCACCGCCGCTGTTCTCCTGGGTGCACCTTACCCAATCAGGCGCCCCCGCAGCCCAGCCAATCAGCTGGGCTTCCGGGACGCACATTCGAAAGGCACACCCAGGAGAATTATATATATAGATAAATAAAATATGGAATTCCCTGCCATGGGATGTGATGGTGACCATCAGATTGGATGGCTTTAAAAGGGCTTAGACACTTCACGGAGGACAGGTCTATCAATGGCTACTTGTCTTGATGGCTTTGGCCACCTCCCGCCTCAGAGGCAGCAGGCAGGATGCCTCCGAACCCCAGTTTCAGGGGAGCAGTAGAGCTGACATGCCTTGATCTCCTGCTTTTGGGCTTCTCAGAGGCATCTGGTGGGCCACTGTGAGAAACGGGATGCTGACCTGGATGGGCCTTGGGCCTGATCCAGCAGGGCTGTTCTTATGTTCTTACGTTCTCCCAGGGTAACGAACTACAGTCAATGCAACAGTGACATTAACATTAGCACAACAGAAAACAGTAACACAGCAGCCAAACAGACCAGCACTGCTAAAATCAGCCACTGAAGGCTTCATACAACGAATACGATGAATATTTATATACTGCTTTTCAACCAAAGTTCCCAAAGCAGTTGGCATAGAGAAATAAATAAATAAAATGGCTCCCTGTCCCTGAAGGGCTCACAATCTTAAAAAGAAAAACAAGATAGACACCAGCAACAGCCACCAGAGGGATGCTGTGCTGGGGATGGAGAGGGCCAGTTGCTACCCCCCCAACTCCATGCTAAATGAAGAGAATCTCCACTTTTAAAAGGTGCCTCCTTGCTCAGTTAGCAGGGGAATCTCAGAATGGCAAGAGTTCTTACTTTCCACTTGAAAGCGGTGCGGGAAGAGGTTTGTCAGAGATCTCTGGGGAGGGAGTTCCAAAGATGAAGCTCCACCACCAAGAAAACCTGAGAGACCAATTGCAGAGCTCTGTTGGCACATGTGAGTAAAGGTGGTCCAAATTTGTCTCAGCTTCCCCATCCCCATAAGCCCCCAAACCTTGTCGCATGCACCCACCCACTCCTGATCCCCAAACCCCACCCACCTTTATTTAAATCCCATGACCTGCCTGGTGTTGCTGGTGAGGGCATTTGGGCAGTGGCAAACAGCCATGGGGAGAGAAAAGGAGGGAGGTCTCTCAAATCTGGCTGATGACAACACAAAGGGCTGTTTTTCAGACAAAAACAAATGGCACCCAAGCTGGACCTAAGGGGGTCCGTGAAGGGCCTCACCTGTGGTGGCTGCCTGAGCGGTCAGGAGGGAGGCGTTTTGCTTGAATGTGTGCCGGGGTGCTGCTCCTTCTCCCAGCAGCACCCCTCTCCCTGGAAAGTCAGCAAAAATGGGCCTCTGAAATATCTCCGAAAACATTCCACAGCGGGCAGAAAACGTCTGTGAAATCTATCCCTTTGCCCCAGTCTGAAAAAAATCATACGCTCATATTTATGAAGAATGAAGATTTGTTTTTGCCATCTCCGGCTTTGAGGTATTTTTCATGTTATATACTCCAGCTGAGAAGATTGGACTTCAAACATTTATATTTGCCCGTTGTTCCATCTTTACCATCATTGTATATGTTGGCTCTATGTATCGTTTGCAATTTGTTATATAAAGCGCATATTTACATATATATTCACCTTTCAAGACTGGCTCACGGATTTTGTTTCTAGCTTGGTGTCTATCTTATGTCTCTTTTTTAAGACTGTGAGCCCTTTGGGGACAGGGAGCCATTTTATTTATTTATTTATATCTATGTAAACCGCTTTGGGAACTTTGGTTGAAAAGCGGTATATAAATATTCGTCGCATTCGTATTTGTATGTTGAATCCCCTTAATGAATGTCGCTGTTCGTATCCAACCTTTCCCCCCTTTCTTTTCTTTTTCTTTTTCTTTTCCTTTTTCTTTTTTGCTTTCCTTGGGATTCCTTTGATGTTTCATCCCAGCAGAAGCCTTCAAATTTCCCTTCACTTCTTGCTTTAGGTGACGAATTGTTGCTCACTGAAGGGATGTGTAACATAAGAGGTTTTTTCCAGGGGGAAAATGTATCTCATTCATCCTTTTTATTAGAAACATCATGTTATTAGTCATTTGCTAATCACCTTTGTTTCAGGTGTTATTTCATGAGTTTTTGTTATCTGTGTTCTTTTTTATGAGTGGGAGGCTGGGGAGGTGTGCTTGTAGTGCTTTTCTTTAAAAGCAGTAGCAACACAGATTATTTTTCAGCAGCCTCCCAGTGACCATCATTTCCCACCACCATGATCCAGATGTAAGATTCTGGGGCATTCCAGGAAACAAAATATGGTGTCTTCTTTTTTTAAAAAATGACATCCTCCAATGGTGGCCACCATTTCCCCCCAGAATGCCTTGGAATGATGCAATATCTGGGACATGGTGTGGGGGGCGGAGCAGTGGCCATTTGAAAGACCTCTGCTGCTCCTTTTGATTTTAAAAACAGGTTTGTTTGTTTTAAAAAGGAAAAGACAACCACCACCATGCTTCATTAAAAAAATAAGCCCTCACCTTCAACTAAATGGAGAGTTCTGAATGATCCAAATGAGCTCTATTTAGTTTGTTTTCCCCTCATTTGCTGTAATGAATGTACACCCCTAGCGTGAAACCACCCTGAGAAAATGTGGTTATCAAAACTCTCCAGGAAGCCTCAGTGGTCTAGAGAGGATGTGAAGGATTTGTCACTGCAGTGGGAGGGAACACACTGCTGATAACATTTGATCGCTGAGCTGAGAACAGGACCCAGAGCTCTTGCCAAGGTTGGGACCTTGAGGGCTTCTGAGGTATGTTTGAAAGAGGGAGACACCCTTTTCATAGCAATCCCAGGCATTAAAAAGAGAGAGGGGATACATTTTGGAATGTGTATGTGTGTATGCGAACACACACACACACTGGGCTTCTTTCCACATCATCCTAAACTTGTTAGGCACAGACTTGCCAAACAAGTCTGAAAATATGTCAAGCATTCATTACCATGCCTTTCAGCAAGTGTTTATTAATTCACAAAATGCAAGCAAAAACAAAAAATTGCAGCACAAACACTTCTTGGCCTACCCTGTCCCTGGTACACTGAACAGGCAGTCATGAATTATGTCCAGCAAATATAATCTTCCCTTCAGATCTGTTTATTTTGGTTGAGTCTTGTGAATAACAGCTAGAGGTGTTAACTTTTCAAAATACCCCGTCTGTCAACAGAGCCAGCAGCAGAGCCTGCAAAGGATTGGTGAGTCAAAAGCAGACCTGGCAGGGGTTGATAGAGAGAGAGAGCATTGGGGTTTGGGGTGAATTTGGGGGCAGGTTTGTGTGTTGTGGGGCAGTCTAATGGATGATGGTGTGGGATCGACAACTTTTCCAGGCACAAAATATGTGACTTATTCAACAAAATATCTAATACCAGACCCAAGCAATGGATGATGGTTTGTGTGTGCTGGGTCTATGTTATGCTATCATGTTTCAGGCTAATCTGGGGTCTCCTCTGAATCAGGGATCTGGAGACCTTGGACAGCTCCAATGAAAACGGGGTCAGGACCTTGGATAGCTCCAAGCAAGACAGTGGATATAATAGCATATGAGAGATGTTGCACCAGCAGCTGCACCAGCAGCTGCATGGCCAGTTTGTATGGCTGCTGCCCAGAGTAGATTGGCCCGGCCCTGTTCCTACTGTATGTGAGGCTCTATTGTTTAAAGAGGTTAATTTTCTGAGTGCTGACTTCAGTGCATTGAGGGACCTCTTCTTCAGCTGGCAGCAGGTCCTCAGAGGAGAGCTGGTCTTTAGGTAGCAAACATGACTTGTTCCCTTAGCTAAGCAGGGTCTACCCTGGTTGCATTTGAATGGGAGACCACATGTGAGCCCTGTAAGATATTCCCTCAGGGGATGGAGCCACCCTGCGAAGAGTATATAGGTTCCAAGTTCCCTCTCTGGCATCTCCAAGATAGGGCTTGGAGAGATTTCTGCCTGCAACCTTGGAGAAGCTGCTGCCAGTCTGTGTAGATAATACTGAGCTAGATAGACCAATGATCTGACTCAGTATATGTCAGCTTCCTATGTTCCTTTGAGTCAGAGGATAAAGGCTGGGCCAGCTGCAGTTGACCAAAGAAAAAAGCTGTCAACCCTAATAACACTGTAAATGTCATGTGTAGTTTGGCACAAAATTGGCACCACTTACCCCAAATGACATCTGCATATATTCAGCAACGATTGGCTAAATATTCTTCTCACATCTACATAATGTGTTCCCTGCCAAAATAAGAGCCTCCTCATCTCTTACAGGTTTTTAAAGGGCTGTTAAGATACACGTATTCATCCAGACTTTAATTCAATTTCTAGGATCAATCATTGTTTTAAATTGTTGGGGTTTTTTTTAAACGTTTTTAAATTGTGTTGTTTTACTCTAAACCACCCAGAGGTGTGAGTTTGGGTCAGTATAAACATTTGATGAATGAATGAATAAATAAATAGTCCCCGATTCTTTGGAATAGCTTGATGGAGGAGAAAGAAGCCTTAGCCATTCCACGGACGCGATGGGACCTCTGTTAGCCTAGGACAGTGGCTCCCAACCAGGGGCCTACAGGCATTGCAGACTAGGAGAGAGATCTTGGGGTCATGGTGGACAGCTCGTTGAAAGTGTTGACTCAATGTGCGGCAGCTGTAAAAGTGGCCAATTCTGTGCTTGGAATCACTAGGAAGGGGATTGAAAACAAAACTTCTAATTTCTATAACGCCCTTATTCAACACTATGGTGCGGCCACACCTGCGTACTGCGCACAATTCTGTGTACAATTGTACTGCGTACAATTCTGATTACCACATCTAAAAAAGGACATTGTAGAACTGGAAAAGGTGCAGAAGAAGGGCAACCAGGATGATCGGGGCCTAGAGCACCTTTCTTATGAGGCAAGGCTACAACACCTGGGGCTATTTAGTTTAGAAGAAAGACAACTGCAGGGAGACATGATAGAGATTTATAAAATAAGGGTGTGCACAGAACCAGCTGGCCTGATTCAGTTCGAATCTAAACCAGAAAATAAAACAGAAAATTTGGGACCTGGAGAAACAAAGGAATCTGTGTAGGGTCTCTATTGGAGTTTATAATGATTACTTCTCAAGTTACCCACTTCCGTCAATTTATCTTACGTACTTGTCTGCTCTAACACAAAGGAGAGCATTCTCCCAGGCTCGATTTAATGTCTTACCATCTATAGTTTTGGAGGGAAGGTATAAGGGCGTCCCTTATAAGGATCGACTATGTCCCTGTGGTGCAGAAGTGGTTGAGACAACTGTGCATGTGCTCTTACACTGTACCTTTTACAAAACAATCCATATCTCCTAGCTTGAACCTTATTTGTGCAAATTTGGGGGACATCAGGATGAGTTCTATGTTGAGCTCTTCCTGTCAGGTCGGCACAAGGGAATTACCTTGGCCATGGCCAGATTTTGTGCAGCTGCAATAAAAATAAGAAATATTTTTTTAAAAAATTAATTCATATGTTTTATGCGTTATCCCCCCCCCCACTTTCTTCTTCTTCTGATAATTGTATTATTTCTGCTTGTTGTATGTATGTTATGTTTGGTCTTGTACTGTAGATAGATAGATAGATAGATAGATAGATAGATAGATAGATAGATAGATAGATAGATAGATAGAATGGTCAGTTTGGTCTGGCACGCCTTTGAACCCCACCGGTTCAGTTCGGCAATTGGCCTCTGTGTGGCCCAGGCCACGCAGAGGCCAATCGTGCAGGCAGAGCAGCCTCCAAAAGAGCCGCCACACCAGAGGGGGAAGGCCTGAACGTGCCAAAGAGCCGACTGAAAGGGCCGGTTTGGGCTGCAAGGAAGGCCGGTGGCAAGGGGAACTCCCTCTCCAACAACTGAGTACCAGTTGCAGGGGAGTAACAGCAGGAGAGAGGGCATGCCCTCAACTCCTGCCTGTGGCTTCCAGGGGAATCTGGTGGGCCACTGTGTGAAACAGGATGCTGGACTAGATAGGCCTTGGGCCTGATCTAGCAGGGCTGTTCTTATGTTCTTATGTTCTTAACAACCACTTTGAATGGGGTAAGGTAAAAGGAGAGAAAAAATAAAAAGAAAGAAAAGAAAAGTCCACGAAAGCCCGAACGGTTGTGGGTGTTCAGTCTAGGGTCGGAACGAAGAGGGGATGGTTTGGTTCGACCCCGAACCTTCGAACTGAACAGGTTCGACGTTGAACACATCGAACGCCGTACCTGTTCACACATCCCTACTATAAAATCATCCATGGTGTGGAGAAAGTGGATAGAGAGAAATTTTTCGCCCTTTCACATAACACTAGAACCAGGGGTCATCCCATGAAATCGATTGCCGGGAAATTTAGGTCCAACAAATGGAAGTACTTTTTCATACAACGCATAATCAACTTGTCAAATTCTCTGCCACAGGATATGATGTTGGCTACTAGTGTTGGAAGTTAAAGGACTTTGCGCTGTCTCTTTGCCTCAGACAGTGGAGGACAGACTAGTAAGTCAGAGGGCTAGAGGGTCAAGATATTTGTCATCACTTTTCCACTGCTCTGATGCTATCCCTTTGAAATGTAGATTGTTACTCTTAGGGGATTCAACTTCCTTCCTTCTCTCTCTCTTCCTACCTGCCCACCTACCTTGCAACATGGCAAGCCTCTCTCCCTGCACCATATGTGCAGAGAGGATGCAGAATCCATCTGCATCCAGCTAGATAGATAGATTAGAAATCCTAACTCCTCACTTTCCTATCTAGAATGGAGTTCCTTAATAAATGCCTTTTATATTGATTTGAAACTATGAATTGGCTCCAAGTTACTTTACTCTCAGCACACACGCATGCCTAACTAAACTACCACTGTGTTGTGCCTCTGTGCACTCTGCTACAATGAGAAAGGGATTCTCTCACCACAGAGAATTTCCAACAACTAGTTTGGATACCTTTAAGAGGGGTTTGGATAACTTCATGGAGAAGAGGTCTACCAACGGCTACTCGTCTGATGGCTACAGGCCACCTCTAGCCTCAGAGGCAGGATGCCTCTGGATACCAGTTGCAGGGGAGTAACAGCAGGAGAGAGGGCATGCCCTCAACTCCTGCCTGTAGGGTTCCAGTGGCATCTGGTTTGCCACTGTGTGAAACAGGATGCTTGGGCCTGATTCAGCAGGGCTGTTCTTATGTTCTAACTACAACACCCATCATCCCCAGCTACTATCAATTGTAGCTAGGAGAGATGGGAAATGTATTTCAGTAACATCCAGAGGCCCCCAAGTTGGGAACCACTGGTGTAGGTTACTTCACCTAGACTGTTTTCCTCCTCCTATGCTTCTTTGTAGGCTTTCAAGGTCACGGATTCAACTGAGACGGAACAACAATCCCTGGTGGTTGACATTTGTGTCTGAGCAAGAGCTTGTCAGGACAAAAGCACAATGCACTTCCTTGATTTTATTGCTCTTGTTTGCTTCATGCCATGCCAACAAAACTTGATTTAGGAAACTCTAATCATGAAGCGCTGATGTTTTTAACTGCCCTTCCCAAAAGATTTCCAATGACTTTCAGTGACTGTTCTCTAGGAAGTTATCCCTGGAACAGTGGTAGAAAACATCTCTCTTCCTGAGGGGCCTGGGTAGTTTGCCTTCTTCTTTTCTTTTTTTAAATAAACACAACTGAGGTTTGTTTATAAAGCACTAAATACCATTTTGTCATTTAAACAATCTGTTTCCCTTTTGCCTGGGGTTGTAGGCCTACATTTGTAAATCAGGTTGTCTACCAACAATAAATGCTCCTCATAAATGTTAGCTGTTTTCACCCGAGATTTCTGGAATATTATAACCCAGGATATTAAAAATAAATCAATCACAAGGCCACTTGAGGCTTGGGAAGAGTTTCCTGCAGTCCTTCAGAAAAGCCGAAATAGGCAACTTTTATACGTCATGGGGTGGCCAGGAGAGTTTTACATCCCTTTAAGTCACTCAGTACTTTGAGTTTTCAGTCTTTTTAATTTGCTCACAAGCTGCCAAGAGCTGGCTAGAGACAGTCTAAATTGGCAGTCAAGAGCTGGGAACGATCCTGTCACATAACCAGAGTCTCCACTGAGGCAGGGATCCAGGAGGGACACGGATCTCGAACAGCTCTGAGGAGAAAGGGATCTGGATCTCAGTTAGCTCTGAGTAGGAATCTACAAGGATTGAGTCTAGCAACAGCTGGGGTGGGATTTCCTGCTCCAGTAGCTTCTTGGAGCTGACATTTGGTTTTTATGGAACACACTCCCCGTCTTATTTGGAGGCCTTTAGGAGAGCCTTAAAGACCCATCTTTTTAGCCTGGCTTTTAACAATCTCTAGTTTTAATTGTAATTTTAATCTGCATTTAATTGGTTTTTATTTTAATTATTATGTATTTTTTTTTTATTTTAATGTAAACCGCCCTGAGCCACTTTAGGAAGGGTGAAATATAAATGGAATGAATGACTGAATTCAATGAATGAATGAGGCAGAGTGAATTGGCCTTTCCACTCCTCTGAGGATGGATTTATTTTTTAAAGGGGCCTGCCCAGTATTCTAAGCACTGGCTCCAGTGGTGCTGAGGGGCCTCTACTATGAGTAGTAGGTCCTCAGGTAACTCATCCGAGTCAGAGGATAAACACAGAGCTATGTCCTCAGGTCGTGGTGTGCATGCTGGCTCAGGTTTCCAGGTTCTCCCGGGGGCAGAGAAGTCATGGCAGCATGCGGTTGCCCAGGGTCTGGGTCATAAAGTCCTGGCAAGCCTTCTCATAGCAGGATGTTGCTCACACTAAGGAACCAAGCCTGAACTAATAGCCAGCCAGGCCCTTAATGGGCCTTCCTAAAGTGGTTTACATTAAAATCAGAAACACATCATAAAACAATTTAAATCAAAACATTTGAACCAGATTAAAATAAAAACCATTAAAAACCAGGCTAAAAAGATGGGTCTTTAAGGCTCTTCTGAAGGCCTCCAAGGAAAATAATCCTCTTATATCCTAATAACAAGTTCTTCTGCTAATAGGGGTGTGCACAAAACCGGTTTGCCTGGTTCGGTTCAAGGCCAAATCGTACTCGAACGGAATCAGGCAAGTTTGGTTTTGCCCCACCGAACAGGCCCCCTGCCCCCGGCTTGGCTCAAATTTGAGCCTTTTCGGGGGTACTATAGTTAATTTAATTTTTTAAAAAAACCACTAGTCCCCGCCTCTGGGGTGTGTGTGTGCTGCTGCAGCTGTGGAGGGATCTTCACTGGTTCCTCTCCCACGTCTAAAAAAGGACATTGTAGAACTGGAAAAGGTGCAGAAGAGGGAAACCAAGATGATCGGGGACTAGAGCAACTTTCTTATGAGGCAAGACGCCAACACCTGGGGCTATTTAGTTTAGAAAAAAGACGACTGCGGGGAGACATGATAGAGGTCTATAAAATCATGCATGGTGTGGAGAAAGTGGAGAGAGAGAAATTCTTCTCCCTCTCCCATAACGCTAGAACCAGGGGTCATCCCATGAAACTGATCTAGGACCAGCAAACAGAAGTACTTTTTCACACAACGCATAATCAACTTGTGGAATTCTCTGCCAGAAGATGTGATGACGGCCAACAACCTGGATGGTGTTGAGAGGGTTTTGGATAACATCATGGAGGAGCGGTCTATCGACGGCTACTAGTCGGAGGGCTATAGGCCACCTCCAGCCTCAAAGGCAGGAGGCCTCTGAGTACCAGTTTGCAGGGGAATAATGGCAGGAGAGAGGGCATGCCCTCAACTGCTGCCTATAGGCTTCCAGTGGCATCTGGTGGGCCACTGTGTGAAACAGGATGCTGGACTAGATGGACCTTGGGCCCGATCCAGCAGGGCTGTTCTTATGTTCTTAAATGAAGGACGGGCTTTTCTGTTATGATGCCAATAATTTTTATTAGGTTATTGTTATTTTTATTAGGTTGGGCCTGATCCAGCAGGGCTGTTCTTATGTTCTTATCCACCAACTTGAATCAGAGTACATGACATCATTACAAACTATGCCCTTGAGCTGCCCCTACATGACCCTACCCCTGTAGCAAATTTGGTTAAAATTGGCTAGGCTGTTCACGAGTTAGCCCACTTGCACCTCCAACATCCATGTGTCTGCCATCTTGAATCGAGGTGGATGACATCATCACAAACTGTGCTGTTGAGGTGTTCCTGTGTGTTCCTACAACTGTATCTAATGTGGTTCATATTGGTCCAGGTATTGCGAAGTTGATAGGGGGACACACACATGGAAACACACAGATATGGATACACACACTAGGGGTGTGCACAAAACTGATTTGCCTGGTGCAGTTCAAGTCTAAAACAGACTCAAACAATTCCCACTCCGGTTCAGGTGGTATTAGTACAATTACTGGCCTCTGTGTAGTTGCGGTTGGCATTTTGGAGGCTGACACGCATGCACAATGAACACCTGTGCGACCTGTTCAATGTCAAACCAGTTTGAATTTGAACCGGTTCACATATCCCACCCCCACCCACCCACCCCCACACCAGGTGATCTCATAAGCTTTCTTTCCTTAAGTGAGCTAAGAATGAGGCCTAAAAATGATCCTAAAAATGAGGCCTCCTTATGTTTAGGTTCTCCCTGTTTATTAGTTGTAACTTTTATCACAGCTTTTAATAGGCTAGTTTTAATGGCGATTGCTTGATTTTTATTATAATGGTTATTTTTATAGGTGATAGGTTGCTTTGGGCACCTCTGCTTGGAGGAATAAAGGCCTCCGAAATGTTTTAGCTCTGGGGGCCATTTTGGCACCGGCGGGGGTGGTTCTTTAAGGGCAGGGGAGGGTGCACACACCCCTCCCGCCACATTTCCCTTGCCGACACTCCATTATTTTCATTCCCCTCGGGGTGGCAACGTTCCTCCCTGCCACCTCGTTGCCCTCATCGGCCAGAAGTGGCCAGAAGTACTAATCGTGAGGTGTGCCCGTCGTGGGAAAGTGGAGTGGGAGGGGTGAATGCCCCCTGCCCACCCTTAAAGAACCACCCCTGCCAGCGCTGAAGCACTTTTGGACACATCCCTATTTGATAACACTTTGGGATTATTCACCCCAATCTTCAGACATCTTATAAGTGCAAAGTATCAAACTGCTCGACCCAGCAGCATGTGGAAGAACGACGGCAAAGCAGGACAGGGAAGCACAGCTTGGTCTGGAGCCTTTTCCCGCTGACATTTTTGAACGCTCTCAGTGCCGGGCATAGGAAACAGCCTCTGGTTACATTATGCGGCTTTCAATGGCACGGCTCAAACGTGCCAGAAAGGGCTGCGTTCATCATAAACAAACTTAGGAGGGCTATAACCCTGCCAGTTTGCCCCTCCTCTCTGCCAACCCTCTCTTTTGTGGGATTTCTATTCTGTGTGACGGAGGCCTCAACTTTGTCACTGGGATGCTTTCCTACACAAGAAAAAGAACTGTTCCATGTGTGAAATTAAGACAAACAAAAGGCCCCAACTCTTCATTTCTTTCCAAATAAAATTAACTAGAGATCAGCAAGCTATCTCAAATGCAATGCAAATTTTAGCTTTCTGTAGCGTTCTGGTTCACAGGGTCTGAACACTCCCCTGACACCAAAATAGGAGTATATGACTCTGACACTCAGTGTAGCAACTCTTAACATTTGCTGAGGGCTGGTTGGCCAAACCTACATGCACACAGAACCAGAGGAGAGAAGGTATTGGTTCCTTTTCTGAATTGCCTTTGCTGTTGATGCTTTTATCTCTTTCTGTTTCTCAATCCAGATGCCATTTGGGGTCGAAATGCTCTAAACTAGTTTCATTCTTCAGCTTCAGGAATAGTCCATAAAGACACTATGAGGTTATTCACACGACCAGGCAAGCAGTGTGGGGCAGTGGGCGGGCTGTGGGGGGAAGGCTGGTTGAACTCTCCTCCCCCCAGATGAGTGACTGCATGTTTCTGGGAGTGTGAACCACGCTCCCAGATGATCTGGGCTGTGTGGCTATGGATATCTCACAATGCACTGTGCAACATGTGCGATGCATTGGGAGATTCACCCAGGAGATGAACATTCTGGGTGCCTGTCTCTGTGTGCACTGGGGCTGAACATAGCCTCAGTGAGCACAGAATCCCAGAGCCAGGTTAAGGGCTTGCTTAGCCCCAGCTAAGAGCCGGGTTTGAAAATGGGGATAGGCAGTGCCTTAGCATCCTTCCCGTTCTCAAGCACAGCCTAATCCAGGCTGGGCTTCCCTAGCCTGGATTAGGGTGCGGGTGAGAACAGCTTCAATGAGTCTGTGGTAAATATCAGGAGGAGATTTTAACCAGAAGGTAGAACTCTCAAGGAAGACCTGACATAAAAATCTCATTGGAGGAACAGTAGGGTGCAGTTTGTTTGTTTGTTTGTTTGTCCATTTGAAATATTTACACCCTGCCCCTCCAGCAGACTACCGCTCAGAGCAGCTTGCAACATTGATAAAAAAAGATAAAATATAGAATAAAATTTAAATTTAAAAAGTTAAATGAGCAGAGTGAAACCATATTTAAAAGTTACACATTTTTAAAGTTTCAAATTAAAAGTTACCAATAGAAAGCTAAAAAGCTAAGAAGCCTACCAGATATAAGCAGCAGAAAAAATATTTAAAGTGTCTCTAAAAATATGTCTTCAATTATTTCTTTAAAACACTAAGGGAGGGACGATGGCAAAGCTCGTTCAGTAGAGTGTTCCAAAGCAAAGGGGCCACAACCGAAAAGGCCCTGTCTCTAGTCCCTGCCAGAAACAGTTGTGATACGGAAATAAAAATAAATTAGATAAGCCATAAGAACATAAGGCCTATCTAGTCCAGCATCCTGCTTCACACAGTGGCCCACCAGATGCATCTGGGAAGCCCAGTTGCTCCCCTTCAACTGGTATTCAGAGGCATCTTGCCTCTGAGGTTGGACGTGGCCTATAGCCCTCAGACTAGTAGACATTGATAGACCTCTCCTCCATGAATTTATCTAAGCCCTCCTTAAAGCCATCCAGGCTGGTGGCTGTGGCAGAGAATTCCATGGGTTTTATGGGTTGTGTGAAAAAGTACTTCCTTTTGTCGGTCCTAAATTTCTTAGTAATCAGTTTCATAGGATGACCCTTGGTTCTATTGTTATGTAAGAGAGAGGGGAGTAATGGCACGAGAGAGGGCACGCCCTCAACTCCTGTCTGTGGCTTCCAGCAGCATCTGGTGGGCCACTGTGCGAAACAGGATGCTGGACTAGATGGGCCTTGGGCCTGATCCAGCAGGGCTGTTCTTATGTTCTTATGAGAACATTTTATATCTCCCCCACTCTCTCCACACCATGCAAAACTTTATAAACCTCTATCATGTTGCCTCTTTTTTCTAAACTAAGCTACAAGCCACAGGTGTTGTAGCCTTGCCTCATAAGGAAGGTGCTCCATGCCCCTGATCATCTTTGTTGCCCTCTTCTGCACCTTCCCCAGTTCTGTAATGTCCTTTCTGAGGTATGGTGACCAGAACTTTACACAGTACTCCAAATGTGGCCACACCATAGATTTGTTTAAGGGCATTATAATATTAGCATTTTTATTTTCAACCCCCTTCCTAATGATCCCTAGCATGGAATTTGCTGCCACACACTGAGTTGACACTTTCATTGAAATGTCCACCACGACCCCAAGATCTCTCTTCTGGTCAGTTGCCGACAGCTCAGACCCATCAGAGTATATGTGAAGTTGGGTTTTTTCACCCCAATATGCATCGCTTTACACTTGTGAACACGAAAGATCCGCCATTTTGAGCAGTTCAGGAACTGCTTGGGACCTTCTGCATGCAAAGCAGATGCTCAGTCAGTCAGTCTTTATTTTAGTCGTTGACCAGTAAAGGTAGATGCTCTACTCCTGAGCTACTGCCACATCCTCTAATCCACCTCCCTTCTGAGTTACATCAGCTTTGGAGGTTTTATGGGTGGCATGATTCTAAAGAAACCTTTTCACTTGTGGTGCCCCATTTATGGGACACTCTCCAGAAGAAAACTCACCAGTTGCCTACCTTGATGTATTTTTGATGCCTTCTCATTTTTTTAAGCCAATAAGCTCTCCGCAATTTTCATCTTTCCCAGCCCTACCTGGAGATACCTGGGACAGACCTTTCTTCATGCCAAGCTGGTGCTCAGCCACTGAGACATAACTCTCTCTCCATTCTGCTTCCATGTATTTTAAAGGGAGGCACGGTGATTTAGGCCCACCTTTGTGCCCTCTTCACAATCCATGCCACACCCAAGTATTTTGTTCTCGAGAATCTGGACTTGTGAAATATAGCATGTGGAACCTCTCTGGGTCTTTCAGCATCGACAGATTTAATATCTAAGCTGTCCTTCCAGCTCTTGCACCAGAACAGAGAGAATAATGTACTCACTTCTACAGCCAGTAGTTGGCAAGCAGTGAGAGAACCAGAGCATGAATTGTACCAGCTGTAAAGGGGGGGGGGAGAAGAGGGGTGTTGAAAATGTTTGGAACTGTGAATAAAATGTTAATTACTGCAGGAGGGAGAGAGAAGCCCTTGGCAGAAACTAACCAATCAGCCGATGCGGAGCTCTTTCCTCTTTGGAAAGAATTTGGCCAAGTCCCAGTTTGCAAAAAAGAATTAAAAACAATATTTACCAACAATTACAGCCAATGGCCAAGTGTCTGTGTGTGTGCATGCAAAGAGAGAGGAGGAGAGACTGGGGATTCTGCTGTAATCAAAACAGTCAATGGCCCCATTCCCCAAGTAAATTATGAGGTGTGGTTAGGATTGCCAGCCGACCAGGAAAAAAAAGAAAACTGGTCTGGCTGAGATGTGTTATTTGTTGCCAGAGAAGCAAGGGTCGTGTCTTCTTTTTCACACACCCAGCTGTTTTTCATCTTAGGTGGATGGTGGTGTGCCCAAGCCCTCCAAAAAAACACTAGACTCCACCACTGGAATTACTTGCTCAGTCTCCAAGGCCCACCCAGGTCCCCAAGTTTTTCATGTCAAGACTTGGCAGCTTTGGTGTGAGGGGAAATAACCTGAGGCAGGGAGGGCCTCTGAACATGTGCAGAATTGGAAAAGGTACAGAAAAGGCAACCTAAAGGACAGAGGGATTGGAGAACCTTCCCTGCTTGGAAAGGTGAAGATGTTTGGGGCTTTTTTGTCTAGACAAAAGGCAACTAAGCTTGGGAGGCATTTATAAAATAATGGATAAGGCAGAGAAAGTGAATAGAGAGAAGATTCTCCCTGCCTCATAATACTAGAAATGGGGGGGGGGTAGCTTTTAGAAATATGTATCAAATTGGAACCATTGCAATGCAAGCCATATCAGGACATTTTTCACCAGAAATGATTCCTATGAAAAACATCCTTGGTACTGGAAATAGATCCGATACAATTCCACATTGTATCAACATTACATTGAGCATCAGGTTGAGGGGGCTTACTTTTACTGCAGATACAGCATTCCCCAAAGAAAGCAGCTGCCGAAAAGGCAGCCACAGCGGAAGCCATTCAAATTGCCACCTTTCCCTCCATCTTCTCACACTAGAATGCACTGGGGTAGGAAGGTACATCATGATGTTGTGTCCTTTTCCTGGTGCAGAACTGGAGGAGAGGTCTATCCTCCTGGTGGGTGGGTGGGGAGGTGGGGCATGGCCATGCCCTCCAACTATGCAATCCAGGGATTGATGCAGTTCAGTCCCTCCCCACAATATCAGGTGCACAGTTGGATTATGACTGGGAGTGGGTTGATACCAATCCCACACCAGATGATGAGTGCCGTGCATAACCCTAGTAGCTTGTGTATTGTGGCAGTCCAGTTGTGCACAAAAGGACCTTTGCTGCTCGGGAGTCAGTGTCTAGATTTTTGAACCTCAATCTACTTTTCTGCATTTCCATTTTAATTGAAAAGAATTACAATGTAATTGTAAATAACTCATATTTACATTTTAATTGTTACCAGCTGGAGTCTTGACAGGTAGGAGCAAAACCACCCCTCGCTTTTCATCAGATATCAGATCACTGAAAATGGTTATGATTTCCCCTTATTCGTATAATCCCAGGCTGCCAGTCTGTCAGCTGCTTGGTCAAAAATATCACCTCCTCTCTGTGTTATTGTAACTTTGGAATGTCGAGATTAACAGTGAGAAGAAACACGTTAAAACCATGACATGCAGACATCCCCTCGTTGTTTTCTTTTTCATCTGAAAGCTTTGGGAGTTGAAACAGGCATCTTCGAACCTGACAGCTTTCCAGGAATATGAATAAGATTTCTGAGCAGCCTTTCGCAGCCGTCAACATAATTAGGAGAAAGGGTGCTAGTTTCTTAACCAGACAGCCACCTCCTCTTAAGCCTCTGCAGTTTGTTCTTGAGTCCAAGGCATGATGGGTAATGTTTTAGCAGAAAGTGAATGTGGCCGGCATGTGAAAGCAAGACACATGTGACAGCAGCTTGCATGTGAAAAGGATCCCTCCCCCCTCCCTTCCCCCGCATTCCAGCTTCTCCTGCCTTTGGGCTATATGTGAGCGTTTTCTATAACCCCACTTAAACTCCACCTTTCCTCCATTGGTCTGAACTGAAATTTCTTCAGCATGAAATCTGAAGAGCATTTCAGGTTTCCTCCAAGGAGAAACTTTAGAGAATCTTCTCAGATGGTCCTCCATCCCAGTATCTTCTCGGGCCATTATCTCATCCAATAATTTCCCCTTCAAGTTCCTATCCTGAATCCACGGCCTATAAAGTTACCTTTTTTCAGGTAAGAACATAAGAACAGCCCTGCTGGATCAGGCCCATGGCCCATCTAATCCAGCATCCTGTTTCACACAGTGGCCCACCAGATGCCACTGGGAGCCTACAGGCAGCAGTTGAGGGCATGCCCTCTCTCCTGCTGTTACTCCCCTGCAACTGGTACTCAGAAGCATCCTGGCTCTGAGGCTGGAGGTGGCCTATAGCCCTCCGATTAGTAGACATTGATAGACCTCTCCTCCATGAAGTTATCAAAGCCCCTCTTAAAGCCATCCAGGTTGTTGGCTGTCACCACATCTTGTGACAGAGAATTCCACAAGTTGATTATGTGCTGTGTGAGAAAGTACTTCCGCTTGTTGGTCCTAAATTTTCTGGCAATCAGTTTCATGGGATGACCCCTGGTTCTAGTGTTATATGAGAGGGAGAAAAATTTCTCTCTATCCACTTTCTCCACACCATGCATGAGATATGTAACCCTATCTCTGGACTCCTTGTCCTTTAGTTTCTCAACTGCCTAGGATTTTTCTCAGCTTCCTAGCATTTTTTAGTCTCCCTACCTGCCTACATAATTCCTCCAGTCCCTTCAGGCAACTTGGCTCTCGCTTTCCTCATATAAACTGGTCTGTTTGCAGGCATCCTGTTACTGATAATTTTGTTCCCTCAGCGGGCAATGAGAATGTATGTGAACATTCCATGACATCACAGCCACTGAGCCTATTGCTGCCAACAATTTTCAGCCCATTAAAGTTGTTGTACAGATGGGGTGAGAAATTCAGGAGCAAAAAGGTTGTTTGGCAGTGGCATTTATTTATAAATTTGTTCCTAACTACCGTGGCTACTGCTGCTTACGCTTCCTCTCGGTAGCCAACTGTTTCTTCTCCACTTACATGTCATGTTTGCATCTAAACGGAAGCAATCAAGCCACAGCTGCTAAGCACACAGAAAGTTGTGCTGCCCGCTAGGGAGCAAAGCATTTCTTCAGAGACATACTAGAGGCAGGATATCCAACCATGTCCCAGACCCCATTGGGATAAAATATAATCATAGCTTAAATGAATTTCAATTTGCTCTCCTTCAATAGTACCTCAGCCTAACACTTCACTTCATCTTTAAGGGTAGAGACACATGTACATTTCCTAGTCTAGCTTTGTGACATTCTGCCCCAGGCCTCAGAGTCAAGTGAACTGCAGTCTTCTATTTCACTGTCTAAAAGGACAGATTTGTACTTAATTGGGGGAACACATGAATCAGACAGAGCAAAGGCTGAACCACACAATCATGGTAGGTGGAGGAAGTACCTTGTGTAGGCACTTAACACCATGCATTATAGTCACCCATGGGTCTTCCCTCATTTCTTTCTTTGGCTGGGTTCACACAAACATGGCAATCTTGGTTTACCAGAATTGCTGGGCTTCATGGAACTGATCGTGAGAACCCAGAATTTGGGAGCAATCCTGGTCAAAGGATAGATAACTAGGATTCAATCAGATAACCAGGATTCAATCAGATAACCAGGGTTCTCACAAGCAGCTCCACAGGACTCACGATTAACTTTTTAACTAGGATCCTTGTGATTGATCGGAGAGGAGAGCTGGTCTTGTGGTAGCAAGCATGACTTGTCCCCTTAGCTAAGCAGGGTCCACCCTGGTTGCATATGAAAGGGAGACTAGAAGTGTGAGCACTGTAAGAGATTCCCCTCAGGGCATGGAGCCACTCTGGGAAGAGCAGAAGGTTCCAAGTTCCCTCCCTGGCAGCATCTCCAAGATAGGGCTGAGAGAGATTCCTGCCTGCAACCTTGAAAAGCTGCTTCCAGTCTGTGAAGACAATACTGAGCTAGATAGACCAATGGTCTGATTCAGTATATGGCAGCTGCCTATGTTCCTATTGTGTGAACCCAGCCGTTTGAGTTCCATGTCAATATATAAACACTTTTGTCAGATAGTCAGGAGGCATCATAAGCTGCCATATACTGAGCAAGCTACCCATTGTTCCCTTCCCATTTTAATTAAGCACTTATCCTTCTTATCCTAAGTCCTTCCACAATGCACTCTTTCAGCCCTCTTAGAAAGTTCACCATTATGACAGGTGTGCTCAGTTCCTGGAGAGAAGAAACGTTCCTGTCCCATTGACTATTAGCTCATTTAATGACTCTCCTGAGATACCGGCCTTTCTTTTAACTCTGGCACAGTTTTGGTGGGTGGCTGTATCACAACATCAACATAGAAGGCATGGAAAATGCTAGATGAAAATGGCAGCATTGCTAAGCTTTCCCTCAGCCTTGCAATTCTGTTCATCTTCCCAGTGGGTCTGCCTTCATCTGGTAATACTTAGGTCCACTCAGTATTCATTTCCATGGAGGAATTCTGGCATATCAATGTGGTAATGGAATTTCACGTTAAGATGGCTCCCAACATCCATTGGCAAAGTTCCCAAATCCATTCTGCTCTGTGAACTTCCTTGGAAAGGTTATACATTAACGCTTGGGGAGGATCTGCTTTGTGAAAGGACACACCCAACACTCCTAAAAATGACATTGACTATTTTCATAAGATATTTTGATAGGAGTTTTTGGTGAAAACATTTTTGAAAGTTCATGAACATTATAAATCACTGACTTACATATAGGAATGTATACAGCTGCGGAGCCAAAACTTCTTACCATTTTTCACCTCCTTTGCCAGGGTATCAACGAAGTACCCTCTGTTTGGAGGCAATGTGGGGCACGTGGGGCAAACCAAGCCATGATGTGTCCTTTCTTGGTGCCACTTCTCTTCCTTTTCATCTTTAATCTCACCATTCTTGGCCAGATCTGCCCTTACTCTCATTTAATTATCTTCACTGCAGGGACCCATATGATATTGTCGACTGTGTCATGACACGACATAATGCTATGAATGCTTGTAAACAAAATCACATGGGTTGCTAATGCTACAGCCAATCAGATGAAACAGAAGTATGAGCAAGTGAGACCAAGAACTCTGAGGATAACAGAGAAGAAATGGAAATGATGCTGAGAAGAGGTAGGGCAAAAGAATGCCAGAAATTAGTAAAATGATGTGTACATTTGGTGAGGTTTGTTCATTTAATTTCGTCACCTCTTTGGTTGCATTGAATCTTCTACTTTTGAAGCAAACATCACAATTAGAGCTTTGGGCTCACCCTTTGTGAAGATAACTGCCTTCTACAGAATCAAAGCCTTAGGCTCACTTAGCTTAGTATTGCCTACTTTGACTGAGAACAGCTCTCCACGATTTGGAATATGAAGCCTTTTCCTGGTCCTACTATGAGTCCTTTAAATTGGTGATACCCAGGAAGGATTGAACTGGGGACATTCTGCATGCAGTGCAGATGCTCTACCACTGGGCTATGATACATCAGCTTAACCGCCAATGTGCTTGCTTCAGTCTTTAAGTACATCCTATAGATTTGGGGATCTAAACATTCTCTCTGCAGAGACAATGTTATCACTCACTGGAACAGCTAAAAGACTTTCAATCCTATTTATTCCTCTTTTTATGTTGCTTTAAAATTGATTTGTAGCATGTGATGTTTGCTTAAGCTCAACAAGAGAGAGGAAGAAGGAAGAGGAGGGAGAGGTGTCTATTTTTGCTACCTTTTCCTCCTGCAAAGAGCTCCTTGCCTCCCCTCCTTATTTTTGCAAAGCTTTTGTTGATTTAAAATTAGCTCTTTTGAGACCTTTCTTGGGAAAGCTGAGTTGTAAATTCACTTGGGAGCCAGCTAGCCTCAGGAAAACAGGCCCACGTGTAAATGAGTCACCTAGCCCCTGTTCTGCTGGAGGAACTTGAATGGAATAGGAAGCTCCCAGCATCAGAGATGAAAGGAAATGCTTCCCATCCTTTCTGGGCATGCAGACCATGAGGACTAAGGCAGGCATCCATGAAAGGGGACCACATGTCCAGCTCCAATCATACTGGCATTGTTTGACCCAAGGCAGGAGTCGAAAACAAGGCTGGAAGCCAACAATGAGATCCACAGCATTGTTTATTGTTCATGTCCATCAGAAAACACATGGGTTATTTAAAGAGACAGCTGGCTCAAGGTTCGTGTTGAGTGACCCCCGCTGGCTGCAAAGCTGTTGTGACAAGAATTTCATGAGACCATCTTGGCAGATGTGAGATCCAATCTGGGACTGTCCTGATTTGTAGCCATACGTTGTGTTGGTTTTCCATGATTAAAACTCAAAATGTATTTTTCTTCTTATAAAAGCAGCTGTGGGCCCCCTGCAGTGTTCCCCCTAACAGGGCTTCCCAGATGCTGACTACAATCCCCAGAATCCCCAGCTGAAATGGCTTTTGTTTGGGGATTCTGGGACTTGTAGTCAACAACATCTGGAATCTCTGTTAGAGGGAACACTGCCCCCTGATTTGGATCCAGGCCATGGAGCAGGGGGAGCAATTCCCCAACTTCTGGGGCAAGTTGGATTGGGATTCCTCATGGTGCAGTTGGACTCCTCCCCATGATACAAAGAGGGGAGGGTTTATAGGAAGAAAATTACATTAGGAATGCCAATCATGGAGCAATTTTGCATGTACCCACTGCATGACACCAGCTCATAGAACATAGAAAGCTGCCTTCTACCGAGTAAGACCATTGCTCCATCTAGCTCAGTATTGTCTACACAGACTGGTAGCGCTTCTCCAAGGTTGCAGGCAGGAGTCTCGCCCAGCCCTATCTGAAGATGCCAGGGAGGGAACTTGGAACCTTCTGAATGCAAGCAGGCAGGTGCTCTTCCCAGAGCGGCCCCATCTTACAGTACTCACACATGTGGCCTCCTCCCATTCATATGCAAACCAGGGCAGAACATGCTTAGCAAAGGGGACAATTCATTCATGCTTGATACCACAAGACCAGGGCAATAATCCCACATTTTATATATTCCTGTATGGCCTTAAGTTTTATCTTGTTCTCATATAAAGGTCCTCGAACTAATGGCTACAACAAACTACATTGTGAGACACCTTCAGACAGAAAGGAAGAATTATGATATTCCTGGATAGCAGCCTCTCTGTCAGAAATAGGATGGATGAGGGATATAAAAGCCAGAAACACAGAAAACCGGCTGTCACATAGAAGCCACTTGAAATATTTCCCCATGACAGAGGTTTCCATATGGATGACAAAATGGCAGATGTGGTCCAATGTAAGCAAGTGTAAAGTGATGCACATTGGGGCAAAAAGCCCCAACTTCACATATACACTCATGGGGGACTGAGCTGTCAGTGACTGACCAGGAGAAAGATCTTGGGGTCATGGTGGACAGCGCTGACTCAATGTGCGGCAGCTGTGAAAAAAGCAAATTCCATTCTAAGGATCACTAGGAAGGGAGTTGAAAATAAAAACGCTACTATTATAATGCCCTTATACAAACCTATGTTGTGACCACATTTGGAACACTGCATTCAGTACTGGTCACCATATCTTAAGAAGGACATAACGGTCTGGAGCAGGGGCCTGGAGTACCTTCCTTATGGGACAAGGCTAAAACATCTGGGGCTTTCTAGTTTAGAAAAGAAGCGACTATGGGGAGACAAGATCAAGGTGTATAAAATTATGCATGGAGTAGAGATTGTGGCCAGAGATATTTTTTCTCTCCCTCTCTCACAATGCTAGAACCAGGGGTCACCCCATGAAACTGAAGGCCAGGAAATTTAGGATTGACAAAAGGAAGTTCTTTTTCACGCAACACAAAATTAATCTATGGAATTCTCCATAGATATGCTGATGGGCACTAGCTTAAATGGCTTTAAAAGGGGCTTAGACAAATTCATGGAGGAAAGGTCTATCAATGGCTACTAGTCTGAGGGCTATATGTCACCTCATGATCAGACCTCAGAAGCAAGATGCCTCTAAATACCAGTTGCAGGGGAGCAACAGCAGGAGAGAGGGCATGCCTTCATCTCTTGCCTGTAGTCTTCTTGGAGGCATCTGGTGGGCCACTGTGTGAAACAGGATGCTGGTCTAGATAGGCCTTGGGCCTGATCCAGCTGGGCTGTTCTTATGTTCTTAATCCATTTAAATGAAGTGTGAAGTGGATTCATCATGGAGGAGGGGTGTAAATACACACTCCGACACTACAAGTGATGTTCTTGTTTTTCTATTTTTCAAACCTTTTAGAGGCAACTCAATATATCGACATATCAAAGATGCTTCTCACTAATAGCAATTAATGGATAAGTAGAGTGTCCCTGATGTAGGCATTTCCATTTTCTGATCCACATAAAGCATTTTCAAAGGACTTTTAAAAAATACTTTATTCAAAGGACTATTATCTGTGTTAATCAGAGCACTCAGAGTCACAAGGGGGAAAACACACCCCAGAAATCCAGAACCTGCGAGAGGCCTTCCAAATTGTGGCATCTCGGCAAGCCCAGTGGGTCGAAAAGCTCATGGTGCCATAGACCTCATCAATGATGCCTTGACCTCAACCTGTGAACTAGTGCTTCTGACACCAAAGGATCACATTTTCCCAAAATGCAATATAGTTGCTGGGAAAATGCAACCTCTCTTTCTAATAATGGCTGACATCCTGACGAATGCCTGCACTACAAAGTTATGATAATGCTAGATAACTCCACTGCTGTGCTAAATCATGGGGATTTTTGGAATCGCAGTCTTCCTCTCTTGCACTATTGGACAACGGTTCCCTGCAAAACCAATGAGGTGTGCCACAGATTGTGTACCTTGATGTGCCAGTGCAAACATGTTTGCATGAGTGCAATACCAGTCTGAAATGCAAGCTCCAGACTGCACAGTTAGCTAGCCAACAGCCTGGCACAAGCGCCGATGTTTCCATGTTTCATGGTTGTTATACCACTTTGATATACCACCTTCATCTTCTACCCATGTTATTTTGTACACATTTTAAAAAGTTTTTTTTTTAAAAAAAATCTATGGAAAGGCAAGAGCAAGCGTGCTCTTGCGGGGTGGACAGGGTGGCCCTATCCACCCCCCAGCACAGTACCTCCAGTGACTGTTGCTGGTGTATATCTTATGTTTATTTTACAATTGTGAGCCCTTTGGGGACAGGGATCCATCTTATCTTATTTATTTATTATTTCTCTGTGTAAATCGCCCTGAGCCATTTTTGGAAGAGCGGTATAGAAATCAAATAAATCAAATAATTAATAAATAAAAAGCGCACATCTGTTTAACAAGTCTTGGTACTGATTCAGAGAAATTGGTGCCCCCAACTTAACCTGATGATTCCAATGATAAGGGGAACAGGGAGACTTCCTGTGCCTCTGTCTTGGAGAACTTTCACTCAACCTTCTCACAGTCCCCAAAACATGAAGAAGTAGCAAACATATCAACAACATATTCTGTTAAATAGGAACATGATGTTCTTTGCTGACATATTGTAATAAAGTTCAGCATGTTTGGGTTGTGTTCTTCAGCGAAAGAGCTGAGCTTTCTGAAGAACTTGGAGACAATCATGCATACTGCAACCAGAAATCCATTGGCCGCCTGCTATGTTTTGGATTTGGGATATAGGGTGGAGGGCTGCTGGGGGAGGATCCTGATGTTTCAAAGGGAGGAGTTGCCAAATGGATGTCAGGAGCCAGCCAGATGGTTAGTAAATACCTTAGCATTGTTAGGAGATTCTTGTGCTATCACCATGAATAGATACAGAATGAATTCCATGTTGTATTAGGTGTGGCTGCAAAACTATGGAATGCTTGACAGAAACAGAACTATTTCCAAGAGTTCAGCTACTTAGCACATTGCTTAAGATAAGCTAGAGTGGGTTGCCCTCAGCTTTGCATGGTCTATTCTATTATGGCTAAAATCTCTTTGGGCTTCCAATGGGTTTTCAACTTAAGCATGAGTGCATATTGAGCATCTCAACCATTAAAGCATAACTGATCTGCATGCAAGTGATCCTAAGTGTGTACTCTGGCTTAATACAGTAAGAAATGCCTTCCTAGATCAAACCATGGACTGTCTTGACTTGGTGACCTGGCAGCTTTTTGGAGTCCATCTGCCCTGGGTCAGCTGCCCAGGGCTATTTAGCAGGCTGCCAGTGCCAGCAGACTAGCCACTGAAGGGGTGACACCAAATGGGGTTGCCCCTTTGGGGGAGCCACTTTGGGGGACAGTGAGGGCGAGGGCCAAGCCTTCTTGCCTGGACTTGGACATCTGGACACCTCTGGGTTTTTTTGGCGGGACCAAGGGCTGGGGGGAATTTATACTGCAGAGGGTGGGGTGGAGGTTTGGGCTGGAGACTGGTGGTTTTTATTGTACTGGATTGTGCCAGGGCAGATATGTGTTTGGGCTCCCTTGAGTGAGATGGTGCGGGGTGTGTGCTTCTGGCTGTTCTGGGGCGGCTATTGTTGTAGTTCTGGGGAATAGAATTGCGCTGGTAGAGCAGCTGGTTGTTATAGGGGAAGGGAAACTAGTAACTTAGCAACTGTTTCCACTTCCAGCTGCTCTGTCAACTCTCAGGCCTCGGGGAGCAGCTTCAACGACCCACAGAGTCTGCCCTTGCTCCTCTGTAATGCCAGGTCAGTTCAGAATAAGACCGAAATTGTCCACAATTTGATCATGGACAAGGGAGCTGACCTGGCATGTATTACTGAGACCGGGCTGGGGGAGGCTAGTAGGCCAGTTTGGTCCCAGCTTCTTCCACCAGGCTACTCTGTTGTGGAGCAGGCTAGGGGAAGGGGGCAGGGGTGTGTGTGGAGTGGCTGTGGTCCATAAGAATATCATTTCCCTTACCAGGGCCCCTGTGAGACAGCTGACTTATATTGAGTGTGTAATTTTGAGGCTGGGAACTTGGGATAGAAGATTGGGGATTCTGTTGGTGTACCGTCCACCCCTCTGCCCAGCTGACTCCCTAATGGAGCTGACAGAGCTGGTCTTGGAGTTGGTGTTAGAGTCTCCCAGGCTTTTGGTGCTGGGGGGCTTCAATATTGCTGAGGGAGGGTAGGGTGCCTCCTTGTCTAAAGGAGGCAATGGTTAGACTGCTCCTTCCCTGGACCCCTTAGTGATGGATAGTTACAGGCCAATCTCCAATCTCCCTTAGTTGGGCAAGGTGTTTGAGAGGGTGGTGGCCAACCAGCTCCAGTTTTGGAGGAAATTGATTATCTAGACCCATTTCAAACTGGCTTTAGAGTTGGCTATGGGGTTGAGACAGCCTTGGTCGGCCTGATGGATGACCTTTACCGGGGAACCGACAGAGGGAGTGTGACTCTGCTGGTTATTCTGGATCTCTCGGAGGCATTCGATACCATCTACCATGGTATCATTCTGGATCGCCTGAGGGAGTTGGGGATAGGGGGCACCTTTGCAGTGATTCCATTCTTATCTCTCAAATAGCTTCCAGATGGTGGCACTTGGTGACAGTTGCTCTTCCAAACAGGAGCTACTATATGGAGTCCCTTAGGGCTTCATTCTGTCATCAATGCTTTTTAATATCTAAATGAAACCACTGGGTGATGTCATCAAGAGGGGTGGTGCTGGGTGTTATCAATATGCTGATGACACCCAAATCTTCTTCTCCTTTTCATCTGCATCATCAAGAAATTCATCCCCTAAATGCCTCCCTACGGGCAGTAATGGGCTGGATGAGGGATAACAAATTTAAACTGAATCCAAGTAAAACAGAGGTGCTCATTGTAGGGGCTCAGAATTTGAGGGATGAGTTAGATCTTCCTGTGCTGGATGGGGTTACACTCCCCCGGAAGGAGCAGGTACGCAGCTTGGGAGTACTCCTGGACCCAGGCCTCACCCTGGTATCTCAGGTGAAGGCTATGGCCAGGAGTGCTTTCTATCAGCTTTGGCTGATTCGACAGCTGCGTCCATTCCTTGAAGAGGATGACCTCAAAACAGTGGTGCATCAGGTGGTAAACTCCAGGCTTGACTATTGCAATGCGCTCTACATGGAGCTGCCTTTGTACATAGTTAGGAAACTTCAGTTAGTTCAAAATGCGGCAACCAAATTGGTCTCTGGGGCAGCCCAGAGAGACCACATTACGCCTGTTTTGAAACAGTTGCACTGGCTGCCAAAATGTTTCCGGGCAAAATACAAAGTGCTGGTTATTACCTTTAAAGCCCTGAGAGGCTTAGGTCCAGGTTACCTTAGAGAGCACCTTCTTCTGCACGATCCCCACCACACATTAAGGTCATCTGAGGAGGTCCATCTCCAGTTACCACCGGTACGTCTGGTGGCAATCCAGAGGCTGGCCTTCTCTGTAGCTGCTCTTCTGCTGTGGAATGCACTCCCTGCAGAAATCCTTGAATTCATGACTCGCCTTCAGGAGAGCCCTCAAGATTTATCTGTTTGGCCTGGCCTTCCAGGGTTTTTAAATTGCTGTAATTGTTTTTAACTTGTTGTAACCTGGTTTTCTGGGATTTTAAACTGTTTTGAATTTTTAACTGTTGATTGTTTTATGGTGTTTTATAGTCTGTTTTTAACTGTGAATTGATTTCAATTGTTTTGTTTTTTAATGTAAATTGCCCTGAGTCATTTCTGCAAGGGTGGTATAGAAATTGAATAAATAAATAAATAAATAAATAATTTTAAAAAATCTCATCTACCATACTTTGTAACAATCCCAACATCCCACTGGTGCGAGGTGGTCACTCAGAACTGGTCACCCTGGATATCTGAAGGACCGCCTGCTCCCAAGGGTTTTTGCCCACCCAACAAGGTCATCGGAGAGGGTGCTTTGCTCCACATGCCGACATTGAGAGAGACTAAATTGTCATGCACACAGGACAGGGCCTTCTCTATTGTTGCCCCTGGCCTCTGTAATATAGTGAGGCCATCTGTTTTAAAAAACAACTGAAGACCTTTTTATTTGTTCACGTTTTTATGCCTTAGGGGCTGCCGGGTTTTATTGAACAATAAATAAATAAATAACAATACATTTGCCATGATCTAATTTCTGACCATTCCTGAAACAGACTGTGCCACTGGGAAGTGACTCAATGGCTCCTATCTAAGGTCTTGACACCAGACCATATTGTCCTACTTCACAATATTAAAAAAAAAAGTTTACATTTACTGTAGCTTGGATGGGTGCTTGCAAGAGGGTTCGTAGCTGGGGGCGAAGCGAAATCCAAAGCAAAGCACTTGGCAAAGAACAAACTCAGCACGTTGCAACACAACAGCCTGCTTAGCGATGCACTTTGACGACCCAGCAAAATGTGCCGATCGGATTGCAAAGAACTTGGATTGTAAGGCGGGGCAGCTGACATGATGGACAGGCAGCCCTCCATTGACATAAGGGACCCGCCAGGGCTTGAAAGGCAGCCCGGACAGGACAGCGTGAGAGGCTGCTGCAGAATGACCTAAAGCTGCTTTCCTAGAGTGCTCCTTCCATGGGAGACAGAACGGCTGCCCCAAAATGGTTCTAAGTCATTCTGCAGCAGCCGATTGTGTGATATCAGGGTTCCCAGTCTGGGGTCCTCCAGATGTTGCTGAACTACAACTCCCAACATCCCCAACTACAATTTATGGTGGCTGGGGCTGATGGGAGTTGTAGTTCAGCAACATTTGGGGGCTGGGAACCACTGCTCAAGGCTGCCTTTCATATTGCACACCAGCCCCAGCGGGCAGCGGCTCCCTTATGTTGACAGAGGACTGTCCATCAAACATAGAACATAGGAAGCTGCCATATACTGAGTCAGATCATTGGTCCATCTAGCTCAGTATTGCCTACACTGACTGGCAGCAGCTCCCCAGTGTTTCAGGTAGGAGTTCTTTCTAGTCATACTTAGAGATGCTGCCAGGGATTGAACCTGGGAGCTTCTGTATGCAAAGCAGATGCTCTACCACGGAGCTATGATCTAATAAGTGGAGTTCTTGGATCACTTTAACCCAGTTGGCTTTCACTTGGTGTGTGCAAAGAAGGTGAATTTCAAAGTGAAGCTTTACTTTAATTCCCCCGCACTGCTGAGCCTTTTTCTTCTTCTCATTCTTGGCAAACGAGTAATAGATCCATTATTTAATTGAAGTGGAGAATTGAAAAGGGTTTGAGGATTATGAAGTCCAAAATATGGTGCAGGGGAAAGATATTTTGCATCTGACAGTTAAATTAACAATTTACACAAGATTTAGAGTTGATTTGGTAAAGTGTGCTGTCGAGTTGGTGTCGACTCATCTACACATCTGGGGGCAGGGGGAGTATATGGTACAGCCCTCGTGAAATGAAAGCATTTTATACTGCACATCAGTGATCACAGGCTTGATTGTTCCTGCTTTCAAAAGCAGATAGGGGGGAAAGTCACCCCATATGTTGCTAAAACAAACTATGTTGATAGTGATATAATATCACATTAAGCAGAAGACTAATTGAGAATTCTTCTCTCTACCATGCTGTCTTTCCAAGAGCAGGGAACTTTTGACATAAGGAAATAACATTGATCCAAATGGGACTATGTAAAGTGTGCCATCAGGTCGGTGTCGACTCCTGGTGCCCACAGAGCCCTGTGGTTGTCTGTGGTAGAATACAGGAGGGGTTGACCATTGCCTCTGCCAATGCAGTATGAGATGATGCCTTTCAGCATCTTCCGATATCGCTGCTGCCTGATATAGCAATAGCAATAGCAATAGCACTTACATTTATATACCGCTTTATAGCCGGAGCTCTCTAAGCGGTTTACAATGATTTAGCATATTGCCCCCAACATTCTGGGTACTCATTTTACCGACCTCGGAAGGATGGAAGGCTGAGTCAACCTTGAGCCCCTGGTCAGGATCGAACTTGTAACCTTCTGGTTACAGGGCGGCAGTTTTTTACCACTGCGCCACCAGGGGCTCTTATAGGTGTTTCTATACCATACTATTATTCTAAACTTGTAGATCAGCTTTAAATCTTGGCCAATACTCAAGGCTTACCAAAATAGTGAACCAAATATTATTTACCGAATAACAAAATTCTTGGTCATACCATCAAATGTGAACTCAAAACTGAAAGTGAATGATCAGAAGTTCTACATCAAATACTGTTGTCTAAATTGTTAAAGTAAAAATATCAGGTGTTAAATAGAAAATGGCACAAGCTTTTATCTATCAAAAACTGTCAGAGTTCTAACTATAGTATTCAAATAGTAAATGTCATACATCCCAACTATTAAACGGCCAAATACAAAATGATGAAATAAAATATTAAATATCACTGGATGTCAAATATAGATATTGCATTTTTGCCAAATATTTAACATCAGGATATGTACAGGAAGTCTGCTTAATGGGGACAAATGTTGGTTTAGCTCCTTTCCAGCTACCTGTCCTATTAAATTGGGGCTGATATGACACCTTGTAAGTACCTGTGTGATTTCTGAGCACACTGAGACATCCTGTAAAGATGTTTATATAGGACCATCCCTCCCCCTCCAAAAAAATACCCAACACACCTGTTCACCACTCTATGCATCTCTATAAGATCATTGACATCAAAGAAAAAAGAGGATATAAAGTGTGTGGAATTGTTTTCCCAGTTCAAATATTTATGCTGCTTTGTGGTTGGGGGTGGGTGGGTGGGTGGTCTGGATGACTGAAAGAATGAGGAGCAGGCTGTGGAACTGTTCATCTGGAGGGTTATCAGATGAACTAGGCTGCCAGAGCACTTGTAATCATAGATGTTTGTATTTCAGTATGATGGACAGCCAGGAAAACAAACCAATGGATCTTAGAACAAATCAATCCAGGATTTTCACTCGAGGCACAAATGACCAGGCTCAAACTATCATACTTCTAACACATTATGTGAAAACCCAGTTCCCTTGAGAAGTCCATAATGCTGGGAAAAGTTGAAGGAAAGAGAAGAAGAGGACGACCAGGAGCAAGGTGGATAGACTCGATTACGACAGCAATGAGTGCACCACTGAGAGATCTTAAAGGCCAAGTTGAAAAATCATCCTGGAGAGAATCTATCTAGGTGGTCACTAAGAGTCGACACCGACTTGACAGCACTTAATCAATCAATTGTGCATCTACGGGACAGAAAATCCCTTTGTTAATGCCTTTCACAGGTGATATCTTGATGCTGTGGAACAAGACATCAAAACCAAAGTAGAGCTAATGGTACATAGGAACATAGGAAGCTGCCATATACGGAGTCAGACCATTGATCTATCTAGCTCACTATTGTCTTCACAGACTGGCAGTGGCTTCTTCAAGGTTGCAGGCAGGAATCTCTCTCAGCCCTATCTTGGAGATGCTGCCAGGGATGGAACTTGAAACCTTCTGCTCTTCCCAGAGCGGCTCCATGCCCTGAGGGGAATATCTTGCAGTGCTCACACTTCTAGTCTCTCTTTCATATGCAACCAGGGTGGACCCTGCTTAGCTAAGGGGACAAGTTATGCTTGCTACTACAAGACCAGATCTCCTCTAGATAGCTCTATTTATGTCATGAGCCCAGATCTAGGATCCCTGCAATTCGAGGACAGACAGGGTGCAAAGGCCCAAGGATGATCCAGAACCCAGGTTCCCTTTTGACACTAGGACCCTCCACCCTGGGAAAAACAAGCTAGCATCTCCACCTTGTTCTAAGAACACAACTCTGCTTTCACCCTCTGACTTGGAGGAGTCCCCAAGGAGCTGCCAGTCCTAACAGAGGCCCCTCCAGTGCTAAAGAAACCAGCAAGTCCCCTTTAAGAAAATGAGCTTTCCCTAGGGAAGGGGCAGGGCCAATTCCTTATTCCTGAGCAACAGCCATAAAAACCTGAAGTCTGCCCCAAGAAGCAGACTCTCCAAGGGGAGCTGGTCTTGTGGTAGCAAGCATCAGGGGTGTAGCTAGGGGAGAGGGGGCCTGTGTGCATCCCTCTCTCTGGCGGCCCCCCAGAGTGTGGGAGATAATGATGAATAGGGAGGGGTGGAGCTGGAGGGCCCTCAGGAGCTGGTGGTCCGTGTTCTTTGAACCCTTTCGCTCAATTATAGCTAAGCCCCTGGCAAGCATGAATTGTCCCCTTTGCTAATCAGGGTCCACCCTGGTTTGCTTTGGAATGGGAGACTATAGTACATGTGTGAGACTATATACTGTGTGAGATAGGGGATGGGGCTACTCTGGGAAGAGCATCTGCCTGCTTGCATGCAGAAGGTACCAAATTCCCTCCCAGGCATCTCCAGGATAGCTCTGAGAGAGACTCCTCCCTGCAATCCTGGAGAAGCTGCTGCCAGTCTGCGTAGACAATACTGAGTTGATGGACCAATGGTCTGACTCAGTAGAAGGCAGCTTCCTATGTTCCAGGAAGGCAGGGCAGAATGGACCAAATGAAGAATAATACAACGGAATGGAAGACATTCTCCCAACTTTGCTTCATTCTAATATAATTTTAAAATATATGAAAACCATTGGAATGTGCCCCACCCCACAAATCTTAATTTCTGTAGGCTAAGCATCCAAAGCCTTTCAGCCTTTCCCTCTGTTGCTTCGTCTTCTAAGCCTTGATAATGTGAATTTGTAGCCGTGTTCTTAAGAGCCAGTGGTAACGGAAAAAGAAAATCAGCAGGGAACTCTGAGTGTGCAAGGTTTATTTGCAGGCAATTATGTCATTCTACTTTTAGAAAAGAGTGGGAATTCTGAGTTCATGATGGTTTTTTTTAATGCTTATGAACAGTTGCAGATTCTGCATTTGCCAAGTGGTAATGTAATGCCACGATGGAAATAAAGCAGGAGGGCTCTGTCCAGATTGTGGTCTTCCTGGAAGAATCGGGCGGGCTATTGATGCTCGACCAGACAGACCCCTTATTTTCTTCCAAAAGGATTGGATAAATTCATGGCCATCAACTGCTATTAACTATGATAGTGAAAAATGGAACCTCCAAGTTCAGAGGCAGTGTAGCAGTTGCTGGGAAGCAAAGAGCAGGGGAAGGGTGTTGCTTTCATGTCCTGCATGAAGACATCCTAAAGGCATCTGGGTGACCATTGTGGGAAATTGGATGTTGAACTAAGCAAATCCTTTGTCTGATCCACCAGAGAAAATCTGTGAGACCTTGATGCTGAAAGGAGCAATCTCTTACCCCTCAAATGGCAAAATACACCCATGTAGGTAAACTGAAATGAACATACCATCTTCAGATCATTTGAGGGCAGAATTATATCCGTGTTGACAGATTTCTCCCCAAATGCCACTATGTTCCCTCTGAACATTAATCAGAACCTTGCCTGTTGAACAGAACCCAACGTATACACACTACGCTTCCTCTGGAAATTCTCCAGTCTTCCACTCTTTTGATGAGGATTTAATTTCCTTCCTTAAGCACAAAAGGCAACAGCAGATCTCAGACCTCATGGACTAACTTCTTTGAGGGCTTAAAAAAAAAATCCCGCATAGCTTTCATCTGCATATCACAGGAGAATCTAACAAGAGACAGTCATCACTGAAAAAGCATCAACAAGAGTTAACATCTTTCCCAGGGAAAAGGCTGAGTGGGGATCATTGCATGGAGTCCAGCAAACTCTAAAGCTCCGCAGTGGGTAGAGTAGGACATATACGAGAGGTCAGCAACTTGCAACCTCCAGAACAAATGGCCCAAGGAAGGCATAAGAACATTTTTTAAAATCCCTGCAGGTTCAGGCCAAAGGTCCGTGTAGTCCCGCATCCTGCTTCATGCAGTGGCCAAGCAGTGCGTCTGGGAAGCCCACAAGCAGGGAAAGATGGTAACACCCTCTACTGCTGATGTTCCCTGGGACCTGGTGTTCAGGAGTGTGCCGCCTCTGATAATAAGTGATATGCCAATGTGCAGCTTTTGATTCTCTGGGAGTGTCCTGCCTATCTGAGGAATTACTACTCCTATAAGACAGGTTACAGACAGCCTCGTGTCCCCTTGAACCTCATCATGTGAACTATTCCATGCATTACCCAGAATAAGCACAATCTGCTGTACTTGGAACGACTGCGCCACTTTGCATCCCAGTGGGGAAAGGCTGCTCTCTGCCTGATGAGCTAGTTTCACTACATGCAGAGAGCTTTTCACGAGGAGGAGTATTAAGGAGTATAATCAGCAGTCTGAGGTGGGCCTGTTTACCTGCTGTCCTGCCTATTTCATTGCTGTGTTCTTATATTATTTCTGAGTTCTTTTGCTTGGGTTCTGTGGCCTTGGACTTTTGATGCATAAAGGCAGGATAAAGATTTTTCTATAAATAAAATGAGTAAGGAGCCCTGGGAAATAGAGTTCTCCAGGGCTCCCAGTTCCATTGGTTTAAGGAGTCCTAGAGAATGAGTATTTCCCAGGGCTTCTTGCACCTGGCATATTGCTGCTGCTGCTGCTGTTACGGAATTCCTGGCATCTTGAGAAAGGAAGGTGTGAGAGGGAGACCTCCTTGCTGTCACTGCTGTTCTCTCTTATCTGTTGATCATTGGTGACAATGGGATGAGAGGAATCTGTGTGCATACCATGAGAGAGAGGAGGAGGAGAGCTGGTCTTGTGGTAGCAAGCATGGATTGTCCCCTTTGCTAAGCAGAGTCTGCTCTGGTTTTCATTTGAATGGGAGACTACATGATGTGAGCACTGTAAGACATTGCGAGCTGCTCTGGGAAAGAGCACCTGCCTACTTGCATGCAGAAGGTCTCAAGTTCCCTCCCTGGCAGCATCTCCAATATAGGGCTGAGGGAGATTCCTGCCTGCAACCTTGTAGATGCTGCTGTCAGTCTGTGTAGACCACACTGAGCTAGATGGGCAAATGGTCTGGGCAAATGGGCAAATGGTATAAGGCAGCTTTCTGTGTTCCTATGAGAAACATGGGCTCTTTCATATTCGCTCAAGAAACCTGTTATTAGCCACCAGACACTGGCTGAGCAATGCTACACTTGCACAACAAACAATGTGATAAAATAAAATAAAATAAATAAAATAAAACAAAACAAAATGTTGCATTAGTGCAAGGAGATCAGAATGTCAGCCACTGTCTCTAGCATCTAAAATAATTCCATACTATTATTGTTCAATAGTGATGTGCCCAGACCAGTCCGGAGGCCATTCTACAGGCCTCCGGACTGTTCCAGACATGGGCGATTCAGGTTTGGGTGGATTGGGGTGGGGGGTTCCTTTAGGGGTTTACTTACCCCTCCCGCCAACACAATATTTCAAATTAGAAACAGAACGTTTGGAGTGTTTTGTCGGTTCTTTTTGACAAAACGAATGGAAGAAAATGAACTAAGCATCTACACAAATGGACAAATGTGTTGGTACCCCTTCACGAAAAAAGAAGAACCCACAATTGTGGGTGTTTGCTAGGATTCAAATCATGGCTCATAGAAGGCCACTTTAGAATAGTCCAATGTTTTGTTCTTAGCCATTCTTGGGTGCTTTTTTAAGCCAAAAAGCTCCGGTTTTGTCTCATCTGTCCAAAGAACATTCTCCCAGAAGCATTGTGGCTTGTCAATATACATTTTAGCAAATTCCAGTCTGATTTTTTAATGACAAAACTGGAACTTTTTGGCAAGTCACATCAGCTCTATGTCCACAGATGAAACAATGAAGTTTTCAAAGAAAAGAACACCATACCTAACCTACTGTGAAACATGGAGAAGGCTCGGTTATGTTTTGGGGCTGCTTTGCTGGGTCTGGCATGGGGTGCCTTGAGTCTGTGAAGGGAACAATGAAATCTCAAGACTATCAAGACATTCTGGAGCAAAATGTACTGCCCAGTGTCAGAAAGCTCTGTCTCAGTCACAGGTCATGGATCCTCCAACAGGATAATAACCCAAAACACACAGCTAAAAGCATCCAAGAATGGCTAAGAACAAAACATTGGGCTATGTTTTGGCCTTCTATGAGCCCTGATTTGAATCCTATCAAACATCTATGGAAAGAACTGAAACAAGCAGTCTGGAGAAGGCACCCTTCAAACCTGACACAGCTGGAGCAGTTTGCTCAGGAAGAGTGGGCCAAACTACCTGTTGACAGGTGCAGAAGTCTCATTGAGAGCCACAGGAATCGCTTGTTTGCAGTGATTGCCTCTAAAGGTTGTGCAACAAAATATTAGGTTAAGGGTCCCATCATTTTTGTCTATGCCATTTTCATTTGTGTGATTATTTGAAATATTCTGTTGCATCAAAACTCTAAAGTAAAGTCTGATTTTTGTTAAATGCGGAATAAACAATGATGGGTGCCAATTATGTATGTCAGTTTCAAGTTATTTCAGAGAAAATTGTGGGTTCTTCTTTTTTCGTGAAGGGGTACCAACATATTTGTCCATGTGTGTAGATGCTTAGTTTTTCTCTTCCATTCGTTTTGTCAAAAAGAACCCACAAAACACTCCAAACGTTCTGTTTCTAACAACCTAAAAACAGAAAATTCTGGCAAACGTAAATGTCCACAAACTAGGGATGTGCACAAATTGACCTTTTTGATTCGATTTGTACCTGAATCGAATCACTCTCAATTTGTTTTGGGTCCAAATCTGGCCAGCTAGCACAGGGGTGATTAGTTTTGTCCATAAATCTCCCGAAAGAGGTAGATTTGGGAACAAATCATTTTGATTCGCCCATCCCTACCACAAACTGTATCTCTCCAGCAATCTGAATGCTGAATCCAGCTTGGGTCACTTGCTCAGTGGATCACTCATTCATGCCCAAACGATAGGTTACAATGAATTTTCTCCTATGTATCTCTGGTCAGGTTTAGTTAAAGAAGACATATTGCATAATGTTACACAATGCTCTGCATTTCCCCCGCTCTCACTCCATTGGCTGTTGCTACTTGCGAGATGCAGGGTTTCACAAAATGTGATGACATCACATCACATGGCTCCTAAGAGAACAGCAGGGAGGTTTGAACTGGTGTCAAGCATGCATTCATGACCATGTGTTATTTGGACCTCAGTTTTCCAGAATGTTCTGATTTGGACAAGAGGGGTAGAAAGATCCTAGTTTATAATGGAAGATCAAGATGGATTTATTTATGCATTTTATTTCCTGAAGCAGAGATTATAGGCTGGGAATGCTGTGGTGAAATCCTCCCTTTCCATGCCTGATTATTGATGGAAAGCATATGTGCTCCAAATGCACTGGAGAAGTTGTTCAAGAACATTTTCTCCTAGTGGAAACGTTCTCTCTATTTATCTGCCAGAGATACTCAGATCCAAGGTAATTCGCTGCAGACGTGCTACCAGTGGCTGACAGGCCAGCCTGAAGGTCACCATGATGCCTGCAGCTAACCTGGCTGAACGGACAGAGAATTGTCAAGACTGGACAAATGCCTCCAATTCTTTGAGGTGAGACCTCTCCGAGGCCAGAACATGCAGACTTCTGATCCTTCAAAGCTGCTTTCCCAACCCCACCCCATAACATGCAGCCTGGTACTGCAGTTGGTTTGTGGAAATTTAGGTGGGTCATCCCACAAGGAAAATCAAGGGGGCAGAAGCTGTCCTGGAGAAAGACATAGGCTTTTTCAAGCCGCCCAGAGAATAATTCGTTATGGGGCGGCTAACAAATAAAGTTTTATTAATGATGATGATGACGACGACAATGATGCTGGATACAGCCTATGGGTCTTAAGTTGCCCGCCTGTTGGAAACTAGGTACCCAGCAGCTTTCTGTTGGCACTGTAGTACAGTCAGTCTGGTTGAATGTAAACACAGTCAGATTGGAAGTGATTTGGTGCCTGCAATCAAGGATGGTCCTTTCATGCAGCAAGGCGACCTTTCATGCCCTTTCGTGAGGCAAGGTGTGGCAGTCACCTCAGGTGGCAGATTGTTGGGGTGGCAAAATGCTACCTGCTGTAGCCACTGGAGCAGCTCTTTGGAACCCATATGACCTTTGCAGGTTTGACAAGGAGTGCCTCTCCTCATCTTCCTTGACCAGTTTGCACAAAGCCTGAGGAGAGGAGAGGCGACTTGCTGGCAACCTTCCTCCCTTCTTTCCTCTCCCCCCCTCCACCCACTGTGCACTTTCAGTACCTGTCAGGGTTTTGTTTTTGTTTTTTTGAAAGGGGGCTGCTTCCCACCCCCTGCTTTCTTGTCTGCATTCGGATGTAACGGAGAGGAAGTTCTCTGTAGTAAGTGGGACTGCAGAGAGGTGGGGGAGCTGTCTGTGCAGTCTTCCTTCATGCTTGAAGTACAGCCCGAATAGCCAATCACTCAAGGAGAGGGGGTAGACCTTTCCCCCTCAACTCGTGGGGGTGGGGTGCAGCCTCCAGTACTGCATTTGGATGCAGATGAGGCCCCGTTGACACCTAGTTTTGAGATGCAAAACTCACCACAAACTGAGGGTTCAATTTGGAGTCTCTGGAGCAAAACTTCAGGCCACGGAAGGAATGGGACCAGAGTTGCATGCATTTGGATGTCATGGTAGGGAAACCTCTGGCCCCTGCAACTTCAGCTCTCTGTTATGTGGGAATGCATCCCCTGGCTGATGATGACAAGAGTTCATTCCACTCTGTGTCAAGCTGAGGTTTCTGAAGATGCCTTAGCACCCCCAGTTGGAACAAGCCCGGCCTAGGAGATGGCATGCCAACTTCTGTCATGGACTCTGCAACATACATGTGCGACAATTGTGTTTTCACCTCTTAACTATTACAGATCCCATGATGCAGTGCAACTCAATTAAAAACCTTCAGTCAAATACTTCCGGCGCTTACATGCAGGTGTTGTGGAATGTATCAAGCTTCAGAGGCATTCTGTCATGGGCCCTAATCTTCCGGTCGAAATCTGTTTTTGAGATTTGAGATCCCTGCAGGTTTTCTGAGCCAGTGCTGGGTTAACCATGCCTTCTTCATGCTTCTGCCATCACATCTCAAGATTTACTTGTCATGTTGACATTTGGGCTTGCTCTCTCCCTTTCGCTGCCCAGATGCAGTTGAGCTGAGCTGCATTCAACCAGCTTATCTTATTGGCACATGTTTCCCATTAGGGAGACTCGCCTCTGCTCATTTTTCCTGTCATGACACAAATTCCACAACGAATGCAAGAATATGAGGTGAAACCTGCGGGATCAGGCCAAAGGCCCACCCCTTTCCTGCTGTGGCCAACCAGATGCTTCCAGAAACCCACAAACCGGGCAGAAACAAACCAGCTCTCTTCTCCTCTTGTTCCGAAGCAACTGCTTTTCATAGGTACACTGCCACTGAACATGGAGGTTCCACACAGAACATTCTATGATGTCATCATAGTGTCATGCTGAATAGCAGGAAAAACAGCAGGAGCTGGAAATCTGCCTCTTTGTGCCTAGGTGGCAGGGACGATTTCAGGTTTCAGAAGGCTCTTGGCAAATAGTCCTCCATGGATGCCCTCCCATCTGAGTGGGACTCCCTTAGGTTCAGGCAGGGGCTTACCTTGGTGAAAGGAATGGGAGAGAGGAGGTAGCAACAGAGAAAGCTGCTCCACCAGCACCACCCAATGGCTAGGGGCATAGAGGATGGTGGTGGGCCCTTTTGAGGGTCTTAGGTCCCCAGCAGCTGTCTTATGCTGCTGACCCCTGATGCCAGCCCAGAGGGATAGGTGGGGGGTGCTGATTTTTAAAGCATGCTTTCAAATGGCGTAACCTACCTTGTGCTTTCTGGACTGAGGGCAGGAGGGGTGGGGGGGGAAGCACATGTATGAACAAAGCATAGATCTAATTGGCGGGGACTAGGGGCCAGGAGCAGGGCCTTTTCAGTAGTGACCCCCTGCCTTGGGAATAAACTCCCTGAGCTGTTTTCTCAGTTCCCCTCCCAGATTAGCTTTAAAAAGAACCTGAGGCTTCTTTAAAAAAAAAAAACAGTTTAGATATGATTATAACCGGGTTTCTGGTTTTAAATCCATTTCTGCCTTGCTTGCGATTTTATTTTGCTTTAGTTTTATGTTTGTTGTTTTATTGCTGTTTTTTTTTTAAAGGTTTTATTGTTTTATTGCAAGCCACCCTCAGAAACTGAGGAGGGGCAAGATAGAAATATTTTGATTGATTGATTCGTGGATTGATTATTAAAAATCAGTGGTGTTGAGTAAATGCAAGACGTCATGGTGCTGACCATGGACTTAAAAAATGGTTCTTAATGAATTAATATTTCTGTGTGGGGTGCTTATCTGAAGCCTCTGACGGAGATCAGTCAAGCCCATCAAATCCTCTTAAATGTGTCGCCTTTCAGAATACGGGGAGATTATTTTATTTCAATTTTCCACTGACAATCTTTCCATTATATGTGGAAGGACATTAATTATGGAGTTAGACTGCATTGCTTGGTGTGTTCATAGGACACCATTTTGGCTCAGACAATGTGCACCTCCCAGGATGCATTTCCAGATATTAGAGCCTAGCCTAATCTTACGGCCGTCCCATCGCATGACCCCATTTGCCACACCGTTTGCAAGTGGCAAAATGGCGGAGCAGGGAATGGGAAGGCTGAGGGAGGCAAAGCTGAGCAGATGAAAATCACCAGCATCATCACCCTCTTCCCACCAACCATTGTCTAGCAGAGGCCATTTTCCCCCAATGAAGCCCCAGTATTTGTTTGTTTGTTTGTTTGTTTGTTTATTTATTAAACTAGTGTACAACTAGTTTAAAAAAGACATAAAAACACACACCATTCAAGACACAGTGCTAAAAACAATATAAAAACTATTAAAACCATTTTAAACTAATTAAAATACTTTTTAAAACCTCCATTTAAAAACCTTTGAAGGCCAGGCCAAACAAGTAAGTCTTTACGGCTCTGTTAAAGGCCAACTGTGAGCCTAAACTAAGGATATCTTCTGGGAGTGCATTCCAAAGACCAGGAGCAGCTACAGAAAAGGCCCAGTTCTGAATCGCCAGCAGATGCAGTGGTGGTAACTGGAGACGGACCTCTCCAGATGAACTCAACGTGCAATGGGAATCATACAGAAGAAAGCGCTTTCTTCTGTTAGAGGAATGCTACATTATTACATGAGGACATTTACACATTATGTTCAACACTTGTACAATGAGTGTACAGAGGTACAGATCTGTACACAGGTACAGTCATTCACATGTTATGTTGAACGCAGGTACAGAAGTACACTTCCTATCTGTACCATACATTTGAGTGGCCTGTATCCAGGTTCACTTTTAAAATGAACACAGGCAGAGTCATTCACACATATACAAGTGTACAGACATTTGTACACTTGTACCGCGTAATGTCTGAATTGGGCTATTGTTCTAAGGAGTTTCGAGGGGTGGGAAGGGAGGAACACTGAAGACCCAGTGAGTTTCACCCCCTGCCCAGGTCAAGGGAAGAAGCTCAGTAAAGGAGATGTTGACCCAGCAAAGGCTGTCCCCAAATGGAGGGTTCTATAGTAACCAGGAACCCTGCCCTTGCCTGGATTTCAGGCTGGCCTCAATTCAAAGCAGGCACAATAGCTGGCCTCCCCTCCTCCTGAGTTCACCCATTGGGTGAGATGTCCTGAGCAAGAAGAGAGCACTCTGCAGCTGGAGCTAGGCCCTGGCACTGTGTTGCCTCTGCTTCTGGGTTTTGGGGGCCCAAATGGAAGGGGCTTTGGAGGGTAGTACAGGAGGCCCTTCACGGGTCTGAATAAAGGAGAACCCTGGCTGCTCAAGGTCTGATGGATCTAGGGGGGATTCATCGGGGCAGGGGGGTGCTCTTCCTTTTTCAAGAGGTTCCCCTCCAGATTGGGATCTGGGCAGGTCCTGAAGTTTGACACCCCTGAAAAATGACAGGTTACTTGGCCCTCCCTTTACCTCCCTGAGTCTGAGGTGCAAGTTTGCAGGTGAGAACTTCCATCTCTATCATAGCCACGTTGGTGCAAGCCAGGCTCTGGCAGCTGAGACTTCTCTCCCCTGGAGTCAAGCAGAGAAATTGCTCAGGAAGTGGGAGCTGCTGCTGGCCACAGCTCTTCATGGTTTGCCTACATCTAGGAACACAGGAAGCTGCCATATACTGAGTCAGACTCTTGGGCCATCTAGCTCAGTATTGTCTACTAGACTGGCGGCAGCTCTCCAAGGTTTTTGGCTGGAGTCTTTCCCAACGCCTTCTTCGTTATGAACCCCGCCGCCTATTAAGGTCTCCAGGGGAGGTTTGCCTGAGGATGCCGCTGGCTCATCTGGTGGTGACTCAAAGGTGAGCCTCCTTTGTTGTTGCCCCAGGGCTGTGGGATGCACGTCCTGCTGAGATTAGAGTTGCTCCATCCCTGGAGGCTTTTAGGAAACAATTAAAGATGCATCTCTTCAGCCAAGCCTTTTAGCTGTTTGGTAGTTTTAATGGGTATTTTAATTCGATCCTTTATGTTTTCACTGTTGAAATTTCTTTGTTTTATTGCTGCAAAATGCCTAGAGACTTTGGTAGTGGGTGGTATACCAATATGTCAAATACATACATACATACATACATACCTGGGACCTTCTGCATGCAAAGCAGAGAGGTGAGGACGACTGGTCTTGTGGTAGCAAGCATGACTTGTCCCCTTAGCTAAGCAGGGTCCACCCTGGTTGCATATGAAAGGGAGACTAGAAGTGTAAGCACTGTAAGATATTCCCCTCAGAGGATGGAGCCGCTCTGGGAAGAGCAGAAGGTTTCAAGTTCCCTCCATGGCTTCTCCAAGATAGGGCTGAGAGAGATTCCTGCCTGCAACCTTGGAGAAGCCACTGCCAGTCTGTGTAGACAATACTGAGCAAGATGGACCAATGGTCTTACTCAGTATATGGCAGCGTTCTATGTAAAGCAGATGCTTTACCACTGAGCTATGGCCCCATCCCCTAAGGAGAATATTGTACACCTCTTACATATAGCTGTTCATCCAAATGCAAACCAGGGCAGACTCTGCTTAGCAAAGGACACTTAGAGCACCTTTCTTATGAGGCAAGGCGACAACACCTGGGGCTTTTTAGTTTAGAAAAAAGATCACTGTGGGGAGACATGATAGAGGTCTATAAAATCACACATGGAGTGGGGAAAGTGGATAGAGAGACATTTTTCTCCCTCTCTCATAACACTAGAACCAGAGGTCATCCCATGAAACTGATTGCCAAGAAATTTAGGACCGACAAAAGGAAGTACTCTTGCATATAACACATAATCAACTTGTGGAATTCTCTGCCACAAGATGTAGTGACAACCAACAACCTGGATGACTTTGAGAGGGGTTTGGACAACTTTATGGAGGAGAGGTCTATCAATTGATACTAGTCTGAGGATATCTCCAGCCTCAAGGGCAGGATGCCTCTGAATACCAGTTGCAGGGGAGCACCAGCAGGAGGGAGGGCATGCCCTCAACTCTTGCCTGTGGGCTTCTTAGGGGCATCTGGTGGACCACTGCATGAAACAAGGTGCTGGAATAGATGGGCCTTGGGCCTGACCCTGCAGGGATGTTCTTATGTAAGGGGGGCAATTCATGCTCTTGCTACCACAAGACCAGCTCTCCACCCCACAATCTCTCCTTCTCTTCTTTAGCAGCAACTTGCCCTTGCTCCTCATTCTCTCAACGGATGGCTCTACAAGTCCCCCTTGCTTCCCCTGCCTATCTCCAAGGAGGTTTTCAGAAACTGTCAGAACCTGGCTTACTGTCTACTTGTGATGTGATGAGTGTAGCAGACATCACTATCAAAACCAGATAACAACCATTCAGAGGATCTCCAGAAGATGTCTACATATCCAGTGGTCATCTGGAGGATGTTCGGGCCACAGACATTCAGAGGGGAGACGTTTGAGAGTAAATGTCTTTCAGCTCTTGCTTGCATGGTTTTTGCAAAGCCCATGAAGTCAGTGTGGGGCAATGAAGACCTCCGACACTGCCCATTTGTAGACAAATTGCACAAATATATGAATGCTTTGCTGAACAAGGACAAGGTTGTGAGCAAGCTTTTCTTCCAGTCCCATGCACACACTGTGTCTCCGGAACTTGTGACTAATCTGCATGAGAAGATATGCAAAGCAACCAAGAATTTGAAATGTGTTCTCAGTCGCCAGGATCCAAAGTGCTCTTTTAAGTGTACCCAAGGACTTGGCCACACCTAGTGGGATTTGGAACTGTTTTCTCTTTGAACGGCAAATCTCATCAGATATTACTTTTAAGGACATTTTAGAGATCTGCCAGATGGTGTGGGGAGCTGAGACTTGAGAATTGTAAGCTCAAAGTCCCCTTGGTGTGTGTGTGTGTGTGTGTGTACTAGTTGTGCTGTTCTTTGGATCCCAGACAATGTCTGGTCCAATGGAAGTAGAGAGAGGAATAGTTGTTATGGGAGGAGCCACCTCCTTCTCTTAGCAAGGCTCCTCTGCCTTTCATAACTGTATGACATGGAGAAGTTCCACATATGCCACTTTCTTTCCTTCACTCAGCACTGGATTTAGGCTCAAGTAAGCTACAGTTTAGAGTCTTATGAGAGACCTCTGAATTATTTTTTTTAAATGACTCAAGTTTTATGTAATTGGTTCAAAAATAAAGAATATTTTAAATATGATGTGATATGCAAACAGACATAGTGCAGGTTGCTTTGTGCCTTCAATTTAGTAATGCCAAACTGTATAATTGCTTTTGTGTTTCCTGTGTTTTAATTCTATGGGTACTTTTAAATTTGACATAGTTTAGGGCCTCAGCCTGTCGTCATTCAGCCCTGCCTATCCTATGGGAATCTAGGGGTTAGGTTCTTCACCAAAAAGAAAAGTGGGGGAGGGCAAAAAAGGAGTGGGACAGAAATAAGAGAAGAAAAGCACAGCACCTTATTCTCCAGGTCTCCAGCAATGCCATCCCAAATAGTGAAAAGAGTTGAATTTGGGTGAATATTTGCCAAAAAAATTTTTTTTAAGAGCCACAAAATGGTCCTCTATTTGGAAATTGGTTCCCTGCAGCCAGAAATGATATCAGAAGTAATTTCCAGTTCATTACCAGCCACTCAAAACCACAGATAAGCAAATTTTACCCATTTTTCTACCTGTGGATAAAGAAACTGGGTCTCTAAGACCCAATCGTGGATACAAGAAACCACGATCCACAAGTCTGCAGATATCAAGGGCCTCATGTACTGTACTTCTGTGTGAATTTTGGTTGGAAGCCACTTGGTGAGTTGATCTTAGCTGAAAGGTGGGGTATAAATAAATGTATAATGTTGTATTTCTGTTAACAGCAGAGGAGCCAGAAATAAACCACAATTCAAATTGAGCCGGCTCACACATCCCTGGATGGGAGGTATATTCCAACAACAGCTGCTGGGCCAAAGTTGTATAGCCCTGATCTACACTGACTGGCAGTGGCTCTCCAAGGCTTCAGGCAGGAATCTTTCCCCAGCCCTACCTGGAGATGTCCCTACCCGGGACCTTCTGCGTGCAAAGCAGAGGCTCTACCACTGAGTCACATCCCCTTCTTATAATGGAAGCTGGCGTATACCAAGTCAGACCATCAGTTCATCTAACCCACTATTGTCTACACTGACTTGGTATTGTCTACATTCATACCAAGCCAGACCAGTGGTCCACCTAGCTCAGTATTATCTACATGACACTGTCTACAAAGTACTGGTTTTAGACAGTTTTGTCTACAAATCCTGGCTTGCTATCAGTTCAGGCAGGAGTCCTTCCCGGCCATACCTGGAGATGCCATGGATCAAACCTGGGACATTCTACATCAAAGCAGATGTTCTTCCACTGAACTATGGTGCAGCCCCAAATAATGTCCTCTAGAGATCTCACACTGATCAACGTCAGCACTTGACAAGGGAACCATTTATTTGAGGAGAGGGCTTTCCCTCACTGGAGGTCTTCAAGCACTGGTTGGCAGGCTCAAGCTCTGGATTTCCTGCATCAAGCAGGGGTTTGGACTAGATGGCCAGCAAAGGGCCTTCCAACCCTATGATTCCAAGAGTATTATTTATCAAAAGGGAGTCAGTTACCATCCCAGCCCCATGCTTAATGAATTGGCTCCTCAGCCGGTCCCTTTGCTGGTGTCATCGGGTTCTCATTAGCAGAGACAGTGGAAACAATATTGCACAGCTTGTATTTATAACTCCAGGAATGCATTATTGGCTTCCAATGAATAGGGATTCAAAGAGATAAAGAAGATTAAGGGGAGAGGTAAAAAGAGAAAGGCCGGGACAATGGAGATGGGCAGGTGATAGTTAAGAAAGGCTTCAGGAGCTTATATTAGGCTTGCTCACATGAGTGCGAAGATGTGAGTTGGTTGTCTGCAGATGTGTATCCATGAGAACTCCAAGCACTAGCCCATAATTTCAGGGCTTGCTTCAAAAGCAGCAAGTTGTACAGCTGAGCAGATGATCAAAATCAGTCAAGCAATCATCAGTCAGTCCTTATCCCTCTGGCTGTTTGCATTGACCGACATGACAGATATCCCTCTGTTGATGATAGGGACCTGTTGGGGCTGCTGTGGAACTTCAAAGATAGCCCCAACGGTGTAGCAATTGGGTTGCTGAGAAATGATGTATTAAAACCACTTCTGGGCAGCCGTGCATCTCTCCTTCTTTTGGAAATAACACGAGAGGTGCTATGCTGCTGCTTCCTGGAAGAGGTTCCACAGCAGCCCCAGTGGATCCTTACCATTGACCTGTAGGCTGAATTCAGATGTAATAGGAAACCAGAGGTCCCTTCACCTCCAGTTTCCGTAGCTACACATCTGAATGCTGGAAACCAGAGTTAAGGGTGAAAACCAGAGTTAAGGGTGGTTACCCTCCTTGAACTCCACTCTGAATCGTCAGTCAGAGTGGAGTTTCACCACCTTTGTCTCCAGTTTAGTAGTGCCAGCGTTACATCCAAACAGTGGCACTGCAGTTTCGGCTCTGTAGAATTCAAGGGAAAGAGTTGTGGTATGCAAGGACAAGGCAGTGGAGTGGAATCAGGAATATTCATAGTTTAATGAAATTGATGTTATGTACAGAAAGGCAAGTGCAGACTGCTTTTCAATGCTCTTGCTGCTGGCTGTTTGTTAGCCCCAACAGGACTGGAATTCAAGGACTGGAATACTCCAGGACTGGAATTTAAGTAACTAAAGCCACATTCAAACCTGGCCTGGATCAAGGCATGGATTAACCAAAAATACAACATGCCCCATGGAACTGGAGTTGAGGGAGGAAGCTCCTCCCTCATTCTGGCCTGACTGGCTGTGCCGGCTGTTCTTCTGTTGAGAAGGAAGCCCACACAGCCAGCTCCCCTGCCTCTCTGTAGTCTCGCTGACTGCAGAAAGACCGCTCTCCTAAGCATCCAAATTTGGATGGGAGAGTGGGGGGAGGGGTGCAGAACCTCGGTTTGACGACACACAGGGAAATAGGACTAATTTAAGCTCTAGGACCATTTAGACCAGAGCATAAAATGAATGCAGGAGAGAAATGAATAAATAAATAATAAGCCAGTGGTTGTCTGATTTTCATTATACCAAGAACAAATGAGAAGCATAGTAAACACTGTTGAAGCACACCATACATTAATCTGTTGGACCTGCTATCCCGCGTTCAGTGTGAATTTGGCTGTCCGGTCCACCAGGGTTCTCATGTTCCTCCCTTCTTTACCTTCACAATCCTTGGCCTTATTTGTGGGAAGGCATTGAAACCACATGCCCCCTGCCCAATGGGCTTACAACTGAATTCAACCGACAAAGAATAAAGCATCAACATAAAATAAAAATAAAAATAAATGTTACATCTGAAGGAGAAGAACCTTCCCCAAATTAGACCTGCTGAAACCTATGTTGTTATTAATAAATAAATGATAAGAGGACAAGATCCACAGGGTTGACAAAAGAGAAAGGATTGGAAGGAGAAGTCAAAGGTAACCAAGGGATGAATAGGTGTTTATTTAAATGTCTTTGGTTATGGGAGTGAAAGTGTGTGTGTGTGTGTATGTGTGTGTGTGTGTGTGTGTTTGTTTGTTTTAAAGAGGAAGAGAATTAATTGAAGGAATATTGGTCACCACGGTTCTTGATCTCGGGTCTCCAGATGTTGTTCGACTACAACTCCCATCATCATCAGCCACAATAGTCTTTGGTCAAGGCCTCTGGGGAGGATGATGACGAGGATGTTGAGAGTTGTACTACCTCACCTGGGGACCCAAAGTTGAGAACTGTTGCAGTAAAGTGGTCTGTAAATAAGCAGTGATAAAAGAAGAAGCACAAAAAGACAAAATAAATGGGACACACACACATCTTGGCAAGCAACAGAGAACTAGAAGAACGCAAAGCAGAGGGTTCCACTGTGAAAGGCAGGCATTTGGCAGTGAGTCACAAAATCTTAAACTGCATGCAAAAAAGAAAAGTCGGCCATGAAGAGAAATGAAAAGCAGGGAAACCCAATCACATTTGGACAGGAAACACATGCTGAACACTGGAGAGAATGGGTAGTGCTTTGTGCCATAATAAAAATGAAGTCTGACTGAGCTAAATCCCCCCCCCCCCGGGTGATCCAATGGAGTGGATTTTGCCATTCCATTCACAGGTGGCAAAAATGCAGGAGCCATTTTGATTATTTATTTTCAGGGGGCAACATGGGTCAAAGGGAGGTGCTTACCAACAGCGGTGGGAGAGTTCCTCCTAGCCCTGCTAACTGGTGGGCAACATGTTTCCCAGCCACCGCCGCCGCCGCCCAAGAACAGTGCTTCATGATGCCAGGGGTTTCTGGGTGAAAACAGCAGCGAAAGGACAAGTTGGTGGGCTGAAGGTGACCTCGCTTTTAGCTACATTTTGGGTGAACACTCTGTCCACACACAAATGGGAACCCCTTTCGGCTCAGCTCCAGGACGATTTAGAGCATAAAATGAATGCAGGAGAGAAAATCCTTACGTGAATCCTCCCAGCATGAATTTGCTTGCAAAAGTTCAGTTACAGAGCCTTCAAATTTCAATTCTCAACTGTGGATGTTCTTGCATTAAGGTAAGATGGGGGGCAGGAATCCCAAGAACTGGCAGTACTAAACTTGGACGGGTAATACCTTCTTGACTGAAAATTAACTAACAAGAATAATTAATTAACTATTAGCACCAATAGAAGCTTACCTCCTGGAGCAAATGGCAGCATGGGAAGGGGAATGTTCATGGGGTCACAGCACAGGGGTAACGGTTAACCCCCATGTCCCTGGCACCATGATTTCAATTTGGATTGCAGTACCTTGTAGCGGCTATTTTGTACACTACCACTGCTACTACTAGTTCTATACCACTTTTCAACAAAAGTTTCCAAAGCAGTTAAGAAAGAAAGAAAGAAAGAAAGAAAGAAAGAAAGAAAGAAAGAAAGAAAGAAAGAAAGAAGGTTCCCCTTCTCCAAAGGGCTCACTGTCTAAGAAGAAACACAAGGGCCACATTCTCACGCAACGCAAAACTAGAGTTGAAGAGGGCAGAGGTTGTCCTGCCATTATGTGTGAATGTGTGCAACTCCGGTTCCATGCGGCGACCGACACGAGGTTTTGTCTTTCAGACTCCAATCTGAACCCTTGAGTGGCGGGTTGTAGTGAGTTTTGTTGCCGCAGCCTGCGTTGCATCCAAATTCAGAACCGCAGGGCTGCGTCCCCTTCAACCGGAGATGAGGGAGGAAGCTCCTTCCTCAACTTGGGTCGTGATTGGCTGTGCAGGCTGTCCTTCATGCAAGAAGGAACCTCGCACAGCCAGTTCCCCCTCCTCTCTGTGGTCTTGCTGACTGCAGAGAGAGTGCTCTCCATGACGTCCGAATTCAGACAGGAGAGCAGGGAGTGGGGTGGGAAGCAGAACTGCAGGTCCATTGAATGCAGAGGCGTTCTTACCCCTGGACCTTGGGGCCCTGGTCCATGGCCTCCAAGCTCTGGGGGGCCTCCCAAGACCCCCTCCCGTCGCCACCCTGCACCTGCTCTGCCGCTGCCCCGCAGCTGCACCGAACCGCAGCATTTCTGTAATTTTAGCTGCCATGTGAGGGGGTGGTGGGTGAGCCAAACAGGCCTTCCCCCCCATATGGCAGCGGTGGCAGGCAGAGCGGCCGCCGGGCCTGTCCGTCTGGAACAATGGCCTTTGAAAACTGCGTTGCAAGCCTGTAATGTCACAGGCTTGCAATGATCTATTCGAACTGTGCAGGCACGCCTCACAGTTTTTGAGGGCTGACAGGCCCAGTGGCTGCTGCGCCCACTGCCGCCAAGGTGCGGGGGAGGTCAGCTCAGCTCTCCCCCCCCCGCCACACACACATGGCAGCTAAAATTACCGAAAAGCTGCAGTTTGGTGCGGCTGGGCCTCGTGGCAGCGGGGGGAAAGCTCATGGCAGAAGCTGTCCGGGAGCTTAAATCAGCTAGGTGTGCACCACTGCGTGAATGCAACCGAGGCAGACACCAGCAACAGCCACTGTAAGGATGCGGTACTGTGGTTAGATAGGGCCAATTGCTCTCCCCCTGCTAAATATAAGAGAATCAAGGCTTTGAAAAGTGCCTCTTTGCTCAGTTAGCAGGGGTTGGGTGTGTGTGTGTGCGCATGCGTACACACACACACACACACACACACACAGACACACACACACACACACACACCAGTGTTGATCATACCTACTTCAACTCTGAGCTATTTTATGTTACATGCTTTAATTCTGGACAATTCATTTGTTACCATTTTCAGCTGTTTTTGTAGTAACTGATTGTACATGGAGAATAAACTTCCTTTTCAGTAAAGGATAAGGCCATTGTTCTCAAAGCCTGACCTTTTTACTTTGAATATGGATGGAGCATTTGCACCCAACTTTGAGGCAAGCAAATGCCAGAATTTGCAGGAGGAAATCCAGGCTTTAGACTGTGATTCTGTGTGTGAACCGTCCTGAGACAGATGAGAAAGCGTCTCCAGGTTTCCGCTGGTGCAGCCTGAACAGCCTTGACTTCTTGGAGATTAGTCTTCAAGTCACAGGCTTCAGGAGGAGCCTGCATCCCTTGCCTACTGTATTTGCTCTCAGCGTGGAGAAGAACATGCGGGCTTCGTCGACACTACATGTAAGCGCTCGCAAACCCCTCAAAACATTAAATGCAGTCTGAAATTATGAATAATTCATTCCCTTTTCCATTTTGGATCCAATTCAGCTTTGACGTTGCCCTTCCAAATACAGGCAATCACTACTGTGCTGGGCCTCAGAGCATAGGAAGCTGCTGTCTACTGAGTCAGACTATTGTTGCATCTAGCTCATTCCTGTCTGCTCTGACTGGCAGCAGCTCTCCAGGGCTTCAGGCAGGATTTCCCACCCCAGCCTGGATATCCCAGGATTGAACCTGGGACCTTCTGCATGCAACACAGATGCTCTACTGAGCTACAACTGAGCTACAACCCCATCCCCCAAATGCAGGAAGCTGCCTTATACCACTGGACCCTTGGTTCATCTAGCTCAGTATTTTCTACACTGACTGGCAGCAGCTTTTTCAAGGTTTCAGGCAGGAATTTCTCTCTCAGCTTTATCTTGGAAATGCTGCCAGGGAGGGGACTTGGAACCTAGATGCTCTTCCCAGAGCGGCTCCATCCCCTGAAGGGGAATCTCTTCCAGTGCTCACACTTCTAGTCTCCCATCCATATGCAACCAGGGTGGACCCTGCTTAGCTAAGGGGACAAATCATGTTGGCTACCACAAGACCAGCTCTCCTCTGAACCTGGAACCTTCTGCATACAAAACTGATGCTCTACCACTGAGCTAGGGCCCCATCCTCTTGCTTGCTTGCTTTAAATTTTTTTTTTCTGAGCAATTACAGGTGGGTTGTGAAAAGGTATTCATCTCTGCTTAGCCCGCTCTCCCCGCAGACAATCAAAGCAGCAGCCCAGGCGGCAGGATCGGCTGCCCACACGACTGCCAGCTCTGTCACGAAGTCGGCGGGGGCTGCGGGGATCGGGGGGGGTCTCCTTGTGTGTTGCCATGGCGTGGAGCCATGTCGCAGCAATACAAGATCAGCAAGCCCAGGTTAGCTACTTTGGCCCGCTCATTCTCACGATGACTGGAAAGCAGGCTAAGCTCCCTTAGCCAGTGATCCAGCTTTCCAGTGATTGTGAGAATACCCTCAGTATATGGCAGCTTCCTATGTTCCTATGGTCCTATGTAAGACAGGGCTGAGAGAGACTCCTGCCTGCAACCTTGAAAAAGCTGCTGCCAGTCAGTGTAGAAAATACTGAGCTAGATGAACCAAGGGTCTGACTCAGTCTGTGGCAGCTTCCTCTGTTCCTATGTTGTCATGTGAAGTGGCTGCTATGGCTAGCAACTGATTAACAGAGGTTGTGCACGTGTCCATGAGCTGGGCAAGGAGGGTGGGTGGAGGGAAGGCAAGGACGAGCCTCCCTCCCTCCCTCCCAGATGATCTCTGAATACACCTTGGGCACCCACATGAGCCATACAGCTTGTGCAGCACGGATCTCTGGAGGCATCCCGGATTCCCACAATGCACCACACGATGAGTGCCGTGTGTCGGGGGATTCCCCCGGGTGTCAGGCGCTCTAGGAGCCGCACTCTATGTATGCTTAGGCTGCGTGCTGCCTGAGCAGACTCATGACCTCCACCCCGGGGTTAAGAGTGCACCCGTGCCCCTAAACCCCGGTTAAACCCTGGGGTAAAACATTGGGCTACCGGGGCACAGGCAGTGCCGGGATTGGGCTCGATCTTGGCACTCCACATGAGCTGCCCAATCCAAGCTGGGCTGCCCTAGGCTGGGTTGGACTGCTCATGAGATCAGCCTTACAATGCCCCTCCCATCCTTCCCACCATAATTTCCTGGCACGTCGGCTCATAGGAGCTCAGAATTACATTGCGCTTATTACGTTGTAGAACAGGCTAGAGAAGAGAATTGGTTCCCCAGCTAAACTGGAATGTGGATCCAGCTGCAAGCGGGGACCTTCTGCTAATAATGAACCGTACGGAAAGTGAACAGGATATGCATCTGTTTCAAAAGCAAAGCCAGCGGAACGTGAATGGGCTTTGTGTTCCGAGGGCTCCTTGTGTTGCTTAGTGGATTGGTTGAGTTGAGAAAGTGGTTGTCAGCATTTCAAACACAGTCAAGAGAAATCCTTTGAAGCAACGCTTTGCAAAAAGTGCTCAAGGGACGGATAGGGAGCTGTGGCATTCCAATTGCACAGACCATACTGTGTGCACGGGGTTTTTCTTCTTCAACAATTCTGTGCTTTGGCTCCACCAGGAAATATACTTTGCAAATGAAGTCATGCCTGCCTTCCCCCCACTTTTTAAAAATGGTTCTCTCAATTGTCTGCTGTGTGTGGGCCTGCTTGCTTTATATGCTGAATCTGGTCTCCCTGGTGATAGCAGAGGCAGTTGCCTCCCGAAAAATGTGTGTGTTGTTAAAATACGCAGTGTAAAATGAAGCAACCCATTCTTGGACAGTGGTCTACGGAGAAGACCAGTCTGTTGCAGGTAATGGCTTTTATTGTTATTTATCATAGTTCTATTTTATTCTGTTCTTCCTCCAAAGAACTAAGGATGACAAAAATGCAGTTGAAGGTGGTTGTGACTACACACACACACACACACACACACAACACATGAGTTTAAAGCTGAAAGTTCTCTATGGAGAGCCTCTAGATTTCAAGTTTAGCCTTCGATTGTCTTCAGATTTCCTCCTGCCATTTCAGTTCAGCACTTGCCTTCTTCCCTGAAGTTTCTGCCACACAAGATGGGATCAGCTAGATTTTAAAGAACAAAACCAAATAAAATATGCAGACCTGGAATGTGGCTCTGTATCATGAGTGCAGAAAGAGATGTTTGCACAGCACTTGGTTCCATCAGAAGGACAGGGTTGGCCGAAGGTGGGGCTGCTCCTAAGGCAAAGCAACAAATGCTGCCTTCCAGCCCGCTATGAGCCCTGAAAGTGGCACAACCTCCTCTCCTCTCCTTGTGCTTCTTGTAAAGCTTGCAAGGGTCAGCTCAGCCCAAAAGAGCTGCTCCAATGGCATCTTGCTGCCCTGCTGGGGACCCAGTAATCTGCTGCCTGAGGTGACCACCTCACCTCGCCTCATGCAAGGACTGCCCTTGGCAAGGGACATGGCAGACTTGGGTTCATTCCAGGTCACTTAGCAGGCAATGCTGCCAGTTTGATGTGGGCTTCCTGGGGTGCAGGCAGGGGAGCAGCTGTAACTGGGCAGACACATCTAAAGAACACGATCCACCTACTCTAGAGGAGCTAGCCTCACTAGAGGAGCTGCCTCCTCTGCACCACCCACTCATACAGCAGCAAGTCCAAACACAAACTGGATTCTTGGTGGCTGTATGAGTTCTCTCAATGAATCCCCATGAAGAACTTTTCATACTTACCTACAGAGACAGAGACAGAGATACACACACCCACACCCACACACACACCAGAGAAGCTACTCTGATAGAGACAGACTGTTTAAAGGCCAGAAATTAAATATTCGGGGGGGGACCATAAATCCCACCGGCTTGGGCTTGCCTGGGGGGAGTTGTGGCACAACCTGCTGTACCCCCAAATCCACTTTGGGGTGCCCAGGCACCCTCCAAAGGGGGAATGGGGCTGCCTCAAATCTCCATTATTCCCTATGGGAGAAATGCAAAAACTGGAAAAATCTTCAGAAAATCATTAAAAATCTCAGGAGTGTCCAATTGCTTTGGGGTTTGGTGGGTGGTAGGCACAGGTGGTAGGCACACCGGGGTGCCTACCACCCACCCCAGTTTTGTGCCTCTAGGTGCTCTGCATAGTGAATAATGGGCCAGTTCAATTCCCCATTATACCCTATGTAGAATCTTTTAGAACTGGTTCGAATTGGGTTCGAATCCGAACCAAACCAGGGTGGGGTTTGAGCAAAACCAAAACTGAACCTATCCACCCTGGTTCGAAGCTGGTTCAAATTCAAATCAAACAGGCCAAGCCGGTTTTGTGCACATCCCTAGACTATTCCTCTGTTGAACAGTTCTTACAACTAGGAAATCCCTCTGAAATCTGCTTCCTTGTACTTTCAACCTACTGGTTCTAGTCCTGCACTCTTGAGCAACAGAGATCAAGCTCACTTCTTCTGTGTGACAGCCCTTGTGTCATTAGTCTTCCCTTCTCCAGGCGAAACATAGCCAGCTCCTTCCACTGTTCTTCATTGGACTTGTTTATAGAGCCTCACCATCTCTGTTGCCCTCCTCTGAACTCATTCCAGTTGGCCAGTTTATGCAGGACCCAGAATCGGACATAGTATTCCAAATGAGGTCTGGCCAGTGTAGGATAAACAGAAATGAGTTAGAATGGAATTCCATGTTATCTCCTGTTGATATGTCCTGACACTGCAAGCTTTGGAAAGACTTCAGCTCAAGACTGGAGAGGGCACCTGCCAATCAGAGCAGACTGGGCTAGACAGACTAATAGCTCGACTCAGCTTCATATGCTCAGGGATGCACAGGGTTGGGCATTAGAGCCAGATCAGTGGGCAACAGATCCACCCAGAAATGCATGCATGCCAGACAAACTCAACTGTGCACAAATCTGGACATTTTGAGCATGTTATGCCAGTACTTCATCAGCTGCACTGGCTCCCATTCCATTTCCAGGCCCAATTCAAGGTGCTGGTTTTAACCTTTCAAGCCCTAAATGGCTTGGTTTACCTGAGAGAGTGCCTTGCCTCATATGTCCCAACCTGGACCTTAAGATCTTCTTCGGAGGCTCTCCTCCAGGTGCCCCTGCCAAATAAGGTGAGTCAGGTGGCTACTAGAGAGAGGGGCTTCTTCTTTATTTATCTTTTACATTTGTATCCTGCTCTTCTTCCGAGGTGCTTAGAGCCATGTACATGCTTATTTTTATCCCACAACAACCCTGTGAGGTAGGTTAGGCTGAGAGATACATGACTGGCCCAGAGTCACCCAGTGAGTTTCATGGTTGAATGGGGATTTGAACTTGGGTCTTCCCGGTCCTAGTCCAACACTCTAACCACTATGCTATGCTGGCTATGCATACTACGCTATGCACCCCATTTATGGAATAGACTCCCCAGTGAGGCTCACCTGGCTTCATCATTTTGTTCTTTTAGATGCCAGGTAAAGACATTTTTGTTCTCTCAGGCCTTTTATATTTCAAATTTATATTTCTGAAAATTTTTGATCTGATTGTAACTTCTTTTTTTAAAAAAAAGTTTTTAATATTGTTTTTGTATTGTATTTTGTATTTTCTCTCCCCCCACTTTTTGATTTGCTGTGATTTAATCTGTGCTTTTATCTCATGTTTTAATTTTGTGTCGTAAGCCACCCAGAGAACAATTTGTTATGGGGTGGCTAACAAATAAAGTTTATTAATTTATTATTAATATTTATTAGTCTATCAGTCTAGTGCTTAGTTTCTAAAAGGAGAAATGCCAGTCCCTTCTGGAAAGTTTGCCCTTTGACCCCCAACCCTAACCCGAGCAGACTGTAGTTACTGAGTGTTGGTAGTAAAGCATTCTCCACATTCTGAAAACTTCTTTGTTCCAAGACTGAGAGATCCTCGTTGCAAATAGGTTTCATTAAACCATTTCTCCCAACTCCTTTAATCCCACTTAATCCAACCTAATAATAATCTGCCACTGCCGTTCACCTAAACTAACATCTTTAAAAGGCACAGTTGGAGGGGGTCACACACCTGCCTAGGATCTTGGCAAGGAGGTCTCTCATCCAGACAGTCCAGCAAGAATATCCCCTGAGAAAGATAACTTATCAACCTGCATCAGAATAAATCTTCCATGCTGCGGCTGTTTTTGCTTTAGTGTATTTTGTCACACATCTCAACCAGGAAAGTAACAGTGCAGGCTTCCTAGTGCAGCTGGGGTGTGGGTACCCTCCTCTGACTCTCACCACCATGGGATTAGGTGATTAGTCTGGGGCTGAGGAAGGCACTCCCAGCTGGCAGACCCGATAAGGGCTGTGCCCTGAAGGCAGATAGCAGGGCAGCCTTGCTGAAGCTAAGCAGATCTGGCTCTGGTCAGCACCTGGATGGGAGACCCTCTGGAAACTCCGTCTAGCACTGCCCGGAGGTCCAGCATGGCCGAGAGGTGGGATAGCAGTGTGATTGACAGCAGGGGAGTAGCAAGGTTGGAGTGGGCTCTGGGACCCCCCCAGCCCCCCCAGCCCTCTCCCTGCGGGGCCCCCCCCCAGTCTTTGCTGCAGAAGAAGTATAAGGATATGGTGGAAAAGAAAACAATCTCAGCATCTCCGTCCTCTTGTTCCTATGCATAAATAATAATGCATAAATAAAAATGCGTAAATAATATCACACATTCCCCAACATGCAGGCACGCGCGCACACACAAACACGCACACACACTTACACTTGCACACATACATGTCCCTGGATCAGAAACATTTTAAAAATACGTTTAAAATCACCTACTACAATCACCTCATTTATTCATACAAAATCAACAGTGAAAATCAGAGAGAGAGAGAGAGAGAGAGCAAGAGCGAGAGAGCGAGAGGGAGAGAGCTGCCAATCTGCCAGTGAGCCCCCCTCCCTCAGAGGCCCAAGGACATCTCCCCCACCTAATAATAATAATAATAAAATAATAATAACAACAACAACAACAACCACCATCCCAGGTCCTTGGAAATTCAGCCATCCCAGGTCCTTGGGAAGGACTCGATGTCTGGATAAAACAAACCAGTCAATAACACCTGTCTGACTGTGTAAACAAGACATAATAAATAAATAATTATATCTACACCCCTGGGTAAGACCTGGGGCCAGAGTTTCTGATGCTAGAGAGATTTCCTAGACTGATGGGGTGCTGAGACAGGCAGTTGGTCTGCAGGGTTCTCAAGACAAGCAACTCCTCAGTGTGTTTTCTGTGTTTTATCATAAAGAAAGCCTCATAGATCATAAGACACCCTACCCATTGTTAACAACCCAGTTGCCCCTTTTGGGAAGTCTGAACTGGCAAGGGTGCCAAAATAAATTGTACCTGGGGATGCTGGGAGTTGTGTTTTCAGCAACATCTGGAGGAACCCCAGTCTGGAACCGCTGCTCTAACCACTACACCACCCGAGATCCCAACTCCATTTACTTCACTTCACAGGTCCCTCACGATTCACTGCAAGGAAGAATAAATAGCCCACGAGCCCGTCAATTGGTTCCATTAAGAAGTCCTGTAAGAGCTTTCCTTCTGGTTGATTTGCTGCATCCAAGCACCCTGAGAGAGAGGGAAGGATGCTAGGAATTTCTCAGGCAGGCACTGCTCTGATCACTCTTTTAATAAGGGTTTCTTCAAGATGCTTAAAAAAAACCAACCAAGGGAAAAAAAGAACACAGCAGTGCAGATCAGAGTTTGCTAAGGAAGACGGAGGAGTGGAAGTTGTTGGGGCGGGGGAAGCCAGTGAAGAAGTTAAAAAAAAAAGAAAAGAATTGGCAGGCAACAGAGCCTTGCCTCAGTCTAGCAGTCAGCATCTCTGTCGAATGTTCTTTCCTCCCTTTGTGCAACACCCTTCCCCTCCTACCGACCACCCAAAGTCCTATAAATAATTGGAGCTCTCAGATTCTTGTCCAGTCTCTTCAGTCTTCAGCAAAGAAGCCTGTTGGGAAGGGCAGGTTGTGGGTGAGGTGAGAGAGCGAGAAGAAAGAAAGAAAGAAAGAAAGAAAGAAAGAAAGAAAGAAAGAAAGAAAGAAAGAAAGAAAGAAAGATGGCTAGTGAATTCAAGAAGAAAATATTTTGGAGAGCAGTGGTGGCTGAGTTTTTTGCCATGATCCTCTTCATTTTCATCAGCATCGGCTCAGCCCTGGGCTGCAAATACCCCATAACTAACGGCACAGTCTCAGGGACCCCTCAAGACAACGTGAAAGTCTCGCTGGCTTTTGGGATCGCGATTGCCACCATGGCCCAGAGTGTGGGACACATCAGCGGTGCCCACCTGAACCCGGCGGTGACCTTGGGCCTTCTCCTGAGCTGCCAGATCAGCATCTTCCGGGCCATCATGTACATTCTTGCCCAGTGTTTGGGGGCTGTGGTGGCCACAGCGATTCTTTCGGGCGTCACCTCCTCAGTGCCGGACAATACGCTTGGGCTCAATGCGGTAAGAGGGCAGTCAAGATTTCCTTCTCGGTGTCTGGGTGTGTCTTAAAACCGGTGCTTGAACTGAAGGCCAGTAGCCCTGATGACCGAGGTCTTCTGAAGGTGGCAATGGCTTTCAATAAGCCCACTTGCCCCAATTGCAGTGGGAGTGGCTCGTCAGCACTCTTAGGTGGGGATTAATGGTTTGGCCACCAATTGCAGGGAAATCAAGGTTAAAACCAACTTATATGAAATGAGTTTGGGTGTGTGTGTGTGTGTGTGTGTGTGTGTGTGTGTGTGTGTGTGTTCTGCTTTCTAGCAGTCACTGAATTATATGGTGGTAAAGCGGAGTGCAAAAGTTTCAAGGCTGCCAACCTCTTTCCCTGGTAGGGCCTCTGTGCTTTTAATTATGTGACAAGCAAAAAAGGTTCTGCTAGATGCCACAGAGAGAAAAGTTGCATCTATAGAAATTCTCTCTCTCACAGAACTGTTCCGAATACAGGAGCCCTGAAGCTCCCTCACAACTGGTCATTCTAGATGAAAAAAGCTTCATCTCCTACATTTCTGCTTGTCCACAAACAGCAGTTAAAGCATCAGATCCTTAGCAGAAGTCAGTTGGCAACCCTGCTAAGAAAGTAAACTGTTTTCTTTTCTGCATCGTACATGGAGAAAGACCAGCTTTGGAAAGTGGGTGGAAAAGTATGGAAGAAAAACGAGGGACCCTGGAAGAACATGTAAAGTGTGTTCATGAAAGGGCACCTGTGCCTTTAACAGCTTCATTGGAGGCAGAAATCCAACAGGCAAACATTGCCCATCATTGCATTTCCATACTAGGGAAGAGTTTACCAGTGTGTTTTCTGCCCACACTGCAGTTCTTAAAGGCACAGAAGCCAGCCCCAAAAGGGACAACTCTTATGTTGGGTTTGCCAAGTCTTTGGGGAATTGATTCAGATGGCTTGCAATTAGAACAGATGCATTCTTTGCTTTTACTGGCTATTGGAATTGGTGCCCTAAATCAGGGGTAAGCAAGCTTGGCTCTCCAGCTAAAGAACAAATTTCAGCTGGGGGTGATGGGAGTTGTAGTTCATTAACAGCTGGAGAGCAAGGTTGCCTACCCCTGCCCTAAACTAGGGATGCATTACAGTAGGAAACAATGAGGCCATTCACACAATTGAAAACTGTGTTCTACCCGGGTTTGGGAACTGGGTGTGCTCCCAATTTTTGATTGTGTGGAAGCAAGGTTAGAGGAAAACCTGGGTAGAAGTGACTGTGCGGAAGCAAGGTAGGAGAAAAAGCTACCCAGGTTTTCCTCTAACCTTGCTTCCACACAATCAAAAATTGGGAGTACACACAGCTCCCAAACCCAGGTAGAACACAGTTTTCGATTGTGTGAATGACCTCAATAGCTCTTTGCCTGATTCAGCACACAGCTGTGCTGCCATTATAATCAGCGTGTATCCACTTGTTTTTAATCTAGTTGTCCACTATACCGAGGTATTTAAAGTCTTGTCAATCCTATGAATTCCATTTTTAGGGTTGCCAATCTAGAGTTTGACTGGGCTACTGTACCTTTAAGAGCTCCACAGAAGGGAGAATTTGGACAAATATAGAGCCCTTTCACAGGATCAGTGACAAGGGCTTGGTGGAGGGGAGCGGGCAAGGCTGCTCAGATGTACCTTCCCTGCAGACGATCCTTCATTACTCCCTGGGCAGGCAGATCACCTGTCCAGACGATTGCCGGCAGTGCAGAGGGTCGGGGAACGGGATTGCATCCTCCTGGCCCTTGGAACTCCCATAATGCACTGCGTGAGTGTGCAGTGCATTATGGGTATCCCAGCAGCGATGGCCAAATGCCAGTCACTGCTGCAGTGCTGGCTAAAAGTAGCCAGCACTGAACATGAGCAGGGAAATGGGGATCGATTAAGGGAGCTCTGCCTTACCCTCATTTCAAAGGCTGGCTGCGCAGGTGGGTTTGCCACAGCGGCTTCACATGACCAGGCAAGAGCAGGCTGGGTTGCCTTAGCCTGTTCTTGCCTGAGCGTGTGAACAGCCTCGTGGGGTTTTCCCCCCTAACTCAGTGCAGCAACAGGAGTTGGTGCCTTTAGTTTTCAATTTTCCTCTTGGTATAGCATTTTTGGTCTCCAGCTTGACAACATACCGAGGTCATTCACACAATCAAAAACTGTGTTCTGCCTGGGTTTGGGAGCTGTGTATGCTCCCAATTTTTGGCCGTGTGAAAGCAAGGTAGGAGGGAAACCTGGGTCGAAGTAATTGTGTGGAAGCAACAGGGGCGTAACTATAATAGGGCAAAGGGAGACAGTTGTCTGGGGGCCCACTGCCTTGCCCCCCCCCGAGGCAAGTCACGTGATTGACTCCCCCAGCCACGCGCCCGCCCAGGCTTCCTTCAGTTGTACTCATCCTCCGAAATGGATGTGAGTGTTAAGACCTGGAGCTTCCAGAATAGCATGTCTTTCTCTAGTACCATTAAATGACTTGCATCACCCACAATTTACAAAACGTTTAAAAAAATAATTTAGGATGACCTCACTCAGTACTTGTAATCCCCCTGCAGGTCTAATTGGATGAGGAAATCCACTTTTACACTTGGGTCCCCCCATCATGCTTTTCAGCAAGGGTTGCCACCACAGTGACCTTCAGAAAGGACGAGGTCCTGGGAAAGTCCTGAGTCCACCTAGATCTCATTGCACACAGAGCCCTAGAACCTTAAGATGATAGTTGTGGGCTCTAAATGGATGCACAAAATATGGAGCTGTGAGCACTGGTTTCTCCATTCTCTGCACTGCTGGAAGAAGCTCTGTTTACAAAGAAGGGTTTGTGCACTGAGCTGAGCTGCTGCTGGTGTGAATGGGGAAGCCCTTGCACGTAGGCACACACAGCATGCTCATTGGTACATGAGTGGGGAACTCCAAACTCCCTCTGGTTATGTTTCTCACTTGCTGCTGCATACAAAGGATGGTTGCTATACCGAAGAGTTAGCTCTTCATAGCTGACTGATCTCAGGCAGCAGCTAGAGCTCATTCCCTCCACTGGTCTTGTGGGTAGCAAGCATGAGTTGACCCCTTTGCTAAGCAGGATCTACTCTGGTTTGCATTTGAAAGGGAGACTACAAGTGTCAGCGCTGTAAGATATTCCCCTTGGGGATGGGGCCACTCCCCTAAGAGCATCTGCCTGCTTGCATCCAACTTAGTTCCCTCCCTGGCAGCAACTCCAAGTTAGGGCTACGAGAGACTCCTGCCTGCAACCTTGGAGAAGCTGCTGCCAGTCTGTGCAGACAATACTGAGCTAGATGGACTAATGGTCTGACTCAGTATAAGGCACTTTCCCTATGTTCCTATGGTCACTCCAGATCCTGGTGAGAGAAAATCTATCCTGGTTAGCATTGGAAAGACCCAGTGAGGCTTTTCTCACGATGGGGGGAAATCAGGCTAAGGGAGTCCAGCCTGGTTTCTCCCCATTGTGAGAACCACCAGGCTCGTGGGTGAGCCCGGAGGTTCAATGGTGGCTTGCCCGCCAAAGTAGTCCTCCCCTTAAGCAAAGTTAGCAGAGTGAGTGCTCCGCTAACCTCATTTCCCTGGTTGTGAGATGCTGTGGCACAGCTCCGTGCCACGGTGACTCACGAATAGACCCCGATGGGGAGACTAAAACAAGCCTTCCATCCTCGGGGGTCTCCTGGGACTCGTGTGAGGCAACCTGGGACTTCTGGGGGCTGGGTGGCCCCTGATCCCCACAGCCCCTACCAGCTCTGTGATGGAGCCTGTAGTATTGTGGGTGGACAATCCAGCCAGCCAGGGCAGGCTCTCCACTCATCTGTGGGGAGAGTGGGCCCAGTGAGCTCTCCCCACAGAACCCTCTAAGGCTCTCCACTCTGCTTGTGTGGAGAGCCTCGTTGAACCTCTTTCTCCCTTTAAAGCTCCTGATGGAGCTTTAAATGGAGCTTTAACCATTGGTCCTGATGGGGTTAATGAGGCACTGGGCAGGAGGCTGTTCTCAGCTTCCACTGAGCAGAAGCAGAGAGGGAGGAGCCCCCATTTCTCCCCAAGCTGATTTGTTACTTAAATAAGAAAAGATACAGGGAGCCGGGTCTCATGATCAGTGAGACCCAGTTTGTAAAGGTAAGTGGGGAGAGCGGATTAAGCCCGCTCTCCCCGCAGACGAGCAGGGTGGGAGCCCTGGGCGGCCAGATTGGCTGCCCACACAACTCCTGGCTCCGTGACGGAGCTGGTGGAGGCTGGGAGGATCGGGGGTCGTGTGGCCCCCGGAAGCTCCAGTATGCCCTGTGTGAGTGCGCAGGGCATACTGGGGAGACCCCCAAGCTGGGAGGCTGCCGCGGCCACTCACTCCCAAAAACCGGGTTTGTGAAGCACTCACTTCACAAACCCGGCTTAAGGGGCAGGCTGCTTGAGTGAGTTACCCGCTCAGGATCCACTGGGCGCAGCTGTGAGCCCGGTGGTTCCCACGGTGGGATGAAATTGGGCTAGCGGAGGCTAGCCCGATTTCATTCCATTGTGTGAATAGCCTCACGGTCACCATATGTATTTTTTCCTACATGGACCAAAAAAGCAGTAGGGAGGGGTGCAATCTTGAGCTGAAAAAGGGACGAGAGGAGGAAGGGTGAAACAGTCGCCCCCACCTGCCTTCCTTTTGCTCAGGCTGTTTGGGGTTTGGAGAAAGAAAGTGGGGGAAGAATGTTGGGGGTGAGTGAGGATAGAATTGTGGAACACTTGGATGCATTGTCTGAACCTTTTAGCTCTTTAGAACATTGTCAAGCCTCACTCCAGCTGCTTCTGCTAAAGCAGCTGGCTTTGGTCCAGAGCATCCGCGCAAAACTCCGGCTTCAGGTCTTTTAAACATTGACTTATCCATGGCTACTGCAGAGTCATAAGTATTTGGATAGTGTTGCTGGAAATCCTGACAGAGGGAGCGTGTGTGTGGATTAGAAGGAGGAGGCTGCATTCCTTAGGGGCAGAAGAAACACCTCCCAGGGTTTAAGGTCTACTGAAATAGAGAGAGTCATAGATGAGCAGAGATAAGGAGCCTGGGTTCAGGGTCCATAAGGGCCAGAGAGCTTACTGGACAGTTGACACCCTCAGCAGCAAAGGCGGCCCTTTCATGAGGCAAGGTGAGGCAGCCACTCAGGCAGCAGATTATAGGAGTGCCAGCAGGGTGGCGAAATGCAGCTCTTTGGGACCCATTTGGCACCTGCAAACTTTGCAGGGCACGCCTCTCTTCACACTCCTTGCATATTTATCCCTTGCCAGATACAGGACTCTGTGCAACACTTGCCAAGGCAAATATCTTTTTTCAAAGAGCGTCTCTCATCATGGGAGACTCTTTTTGCTGAAACAGATAAATGTGTTTCCTTTTTTCTCCGAGTTGAGGGTAGGGGTGTGCCCTGCCATTTGGCACACATGTCACTCCTGATTAACTCACTCTTTTTTTCTGACCCAAAAGTTAACTGAAAGTTTTAGGCTGGAAACAGAGGGGCTCTGACAGGGGCGTAGCAAGGTTGGAGTGGGCCCAGAGACAAGATTTTAAAATGGGCCCCCCCTTACTGAAGCTCAGCTCATGATGTAAAGAAATCTTAAATGAGGCTGAATAGTGGTAACAAAAAGCAGAGTAGAATTGATATTTTTATTTATTTCCTACGTGCCACAGTAGAATATCATCCTAAATTATTTTTTTAAGGGTTTTGTCCATTGTGGACGATGCAAGTCATTGAATGGTACTAGAGAAAGACCTGCTGTTCTGGTAGCTCCAGGTCTTAACACTCCCATCAATTTCAGAGGATGACTACAACTGAAGGAAGCCCGGGCGGGTGTGCGGCTGGGGGAGTCAGTCATGTGACTTGCCTCTGGGGGGCCCCCCAAGGCAGGGGGCCCCCAGACAATTGTCTCCCCTTGCCCTATTATAGTTATGCCCCTGGGCTCTGACTTTGAGGGCCCCCATCTGCCAAATCATTCCATAGGTCCTCGGATGCTGTGGCCCTTCAGCGATGCCATACTTTCTCAGCGATGTCCACCTTTGCTATGTAATATATGCAGCCAAATTATGTTAAGCCTGTTCCATGTACTCCAAGTGTTCCGGGTCCATGCTGAATGTCAACACTGAAGCTTCTTTTGTAAAAGGTGTCTCAGGACCTACTTTTTTTTTTTTTTTTAAGTGCATGGATAAATTCCTCCCTCCTAAATTTGTCCTATATTGCATTTATGGTTCTGGATTCATTCACCCTTGGGCAGCCAAGTACTAGGAAAACCCCCTATGGCAGCACTTCTTAAACCTGGGTCCCTAAATGCTGTTGAACTACAACTCCCATCATCCACAGCCATGATGGCCTTCAGCCACTGATCCCAGGTTTTGGGCAGGACTCTCCCCCAACCCTAGGTGGAGATATCTGGGATTGAAGCTGGCACCTTCTGCATACAAGATGCTCCTCCCCTGAGCTATGGACCCATCTCTGACGCTCAAAATGTCTAGGTCAAATTTATTGGAAGATAGTGGGGCTGGGGGTGATGCAGGGGCATAGCAAGGTTGGAGTGGGACCAGAGACAAGATTTCAAAATGCCCCCCCCCTCACTGAAGCTCAGCTCATGAAGTAAAGAAATGTGGATGATGCAAGTCATGTGCTGGTAGCTCCCGGTCTTAACACTCACATCAATTTCGGAGGATGAATACAACTGAAGGAAGCCCAGGTGGGTGTGCGGCTGGGGGAGTCAGTCATGTGACTTGCCTCTGGAGGGCCCCCCAAGGCAGTGGGCCCCCAGATAACTGTCTCCCCTTGCCCTATGATAGTTACACCCCTGGGGTGATGGCATTTGTAGCCCAAGGACATTTGGGGATCCATGGTTGAGAACTCCTGCCCTCTTTTAGCCGGAGAGCCCTTGCTATGTGTGCAGAAAGTGCCTGGTTCAGTCTTCAGCATCTCCAGTTAAAGAGGGTTTCAGGCAGGCAGCAGGAGCGGCGGAAAACCCTTTGCTAGCATCCTGGAGAGCGACTCCCAACACACCCAGCAAAGGGGAGCTGCCCTCTGAGTCAGCGTAAGGCCATTGCATTTGCTCATAAAGAACCAGGCAGAATATATTTATTATATGTTTCCTCTGCTTTTCTATTTGAAAATACAAAAAGTGGTGTACAGTGGTGCTCTTACCCCTGGACTTCGGGGCCCAAGTCCTGGGCCTCCACACCTCCTGGGGCCCCCCCGAATACTCTTCAGTCTTTTCTGGGTGGGGGGGGGGTCGCCGCTGGCCTGGACTGTGCTGGGCAGCCGAGTGTGATTGTGACCTGTGCCGGGTGCTTGAGAGCCGGAGAGGGGAGTGGGGAAAGAATTATGTGACTTGGCAATATGTTAAAGTCCTTGGAGGGGTGGTGGTGGTGCTCCAAAGGCCTTTAGGTGATGATGCTTAACTTGCAGCAGGGGGGCCCCTCCAGCTAGTCGGGGGGGGGGGGGGGGCTCCAGCTAAGGGGGGCCCCTCCAAAGGCCTTTAGGTCCAGGCTCCAAAATTACCTAGGTGCACCTCTGGTGGATACTCTTTTCAGAAAAATAAGACCAAACAATTCCAAGTGAGCCATTTGGCTCCTTGACTCCATCTTCTTGTTAAGTCAGCTGTGGCTCTGGTCAGGTCAATAGTCCCCTCAGCTTATTAGCAATAGCAAGCAATAGCACTTACATTTATATACCGCTCTATAGCTGGAAGCTCTCTAAGTGGTTTACAATGATTTAGCATATTGCCCCCAACATTTCTGGGTACTCATTTTACCAACCTCAGAAGGATGGAAGGCTGAGTCAACCTTGAGCCCCTTGGTCAGGATCAATCTTGCAACCTTCTGGTTACAGAGCGGCAGTTTTACCACTGCGCCACCAGGGGCTCAAGGGATGCAAGGAGCACCGCCATCCCTCTCCAAAACATTGCTTGTCTTATCAAGAACCTTAAGAACATTAGGTAGATGCCTTCTACCGAGTCAGACCCTTGGTCCATCTAGCTCACTACTGTCTACACTGACTGGCAGCGTCTTCTTCAAGGTTGCAGGCAGGAGCCTTTCCCAGCCCTACCTGGAGATGCTGCCAGGGAGTGAGCCTGGGACCTTCTGCATGCAGTGCAGGTGTTCTGCCACTGAGCTACAGCCCCATCTCCACAGGTGGGATTTATGGGCCTCCCATCCATGCACAGGCCACACCAAGTCCTGCTTAGCTTCAACAAGTGGTTTCAAGTTTGAGTCCATTCAGAATTTCTTAGGCATTTCTTCTGAGTTGGAGCTCCACAGATATCCCTCGGAAGGTCTAGGTCATTTGTAGTGGTGGCTCAGATGCAGTTGTAGGGACACAAGCTAAGGAAAGGTGGAGCAGCAGGAGTGTGGGACACAAAGATCACATCATGGCTACCAGGATTTAGGGCAGAAATAGTAATGTTCTGGATGTACGTGTGATAATAGCAAGAAAAGGAGGAAGCCTACTGAAGCAGGCAGGGCGGGCTCAGAATGTCATCTTTCCCAGTCGTGCGGTTTCATTCTCAGGCAGTTTCAAGTGGAATGTTAATGTATGGAAGTCTGTCATTCACACAGTCAAAAACTGTGGTGGTGGTGGTGGTGGTGGTGGTGGTGATTTATTCGATTTCTATACCGCCCTTCCAAAAATGGCTCAGGGCAATTTACACAGAGAAATAATAAATAAATAAGATGGATCCCTGTCCCCAAGGGGCTCACAATCTAAAAGAAACACAAGACAGACACCAGCAACAGTCACTGGAGGTACGGTGCTGGGGGTGGATAGGGTCAGTTACTCTCCCCCTGCTAAATAAAGAGAATCACCACATTAAGAGGTGCCTCTTTGCCAAGTTAGCTGGGGTTTCTCTCAAGGGGAAACAAAACACTGGAGAATTTTCTTAGAGGTTTCTCCACAGCTCAGAAGGCTGGAATCCTACTTACTTGGAAATGAATCAAACGGAAAGCAACAGGACTCCTTTCCAAATAAAGGTGGTTAGCTTCCCACTAGACAGTAGCAGCTTCCCCATTAACTTGAAACAGCTCAGGATCAAGCTTGAAAATGGAGATGTGCTCATTCCCTCCGAAACCACTGCCGTTGTGAAGGAGCCCACGCAGCAGACAAACAGACTACTCCAGCCCAGACACCAATTGGAGTGGCCATCAGCAAGCGGCTGACTGACACCGTGTGGTCTGGTTTCCAAGGGTGTTGGCATGAGGGATCCCCAGACTGGGCTTGTCATTAAACTCCCGTGCTCTGGGTTTCCTCAGAATCAAGACATCTCTGGAAAAGAGAAATGCAAGAGGTTGCAGGACAGGAAATGCTTTCCGGACTTCTTGTTGCTTTTCCTTGCTGCAAAAAAAAAAAAGAGGCAGAAGGAGGAATAAAGGATGCCCTGAAGAAGTCGGTACAAAGTCAAGTCAGGAAGGAAAAAGGAATTAGAAAGAGGCAGAGTGGTGGGGCGAGTGAGTAAGACTCCTTCACAAATTCTGCTAGTCTTTTATCAACACTTTCTTTGCTCTTTTAAACATCTCATTGATATTTTACTTGTGGACAAACCTCCGAATTCCATTCAACTGTCATTTTAGGCCAGGGGTTCCCAACTTTGGCTCCACAGATGTTGTTGGACTACAACTCCCATCATCCGTAGCCCAAGTCATTGTGGCTGATGGGAGTTGCAGTCCAACAACATCTGGGAGCCAAGGCTGGGATTCCCTGGTTTAGGCAACGTCCAGGGATGTCATGTGCTGAAACACCTCTCCGTGACAGGATTCCTTTCTACTGAAATTCACTTGGCTTCCTTAGAAATCCCTAAGATAAGGTGATTCCTTTCCCTGCAGAGAAACCTTGCAATTGTTCTGAATTTTGCTTTAGGTGAAATTTCAGGGGGAATTCACGTGAGAGAGTAAACAATTACTCGTAGCTCCAGTTAAAGCGCTCTCAAATAGTAGATGTTCGGAAATAACTTTTCCTTGGAGCCTAAAGAACTGCCAGTCAGAGTAGATAGGACTGAGTGAGGTGGACTGGTGGTCGGACTCAGTAGGGCAGCGTCATACTGTATAAACATAAACATTGTTGACTCTTGTTTTGTATGAAAGGATTGGGAGCTCAGTTCTGATACCGAAAACATCATCCTTGGTTGAGTAAGTCTTGAAAGGCACCCTGCTCCTTGATTCTATGTCCACTCACTCCTCTTGGGGGCTCTATTTTGCCCCTGGCTCTGGTTAGTGGATCTTGGGGTTCTAGTGAAAAACAAAGTGGATCCCATAAGCCTCAAGTCAGCCCACTAGTGCTCTACCACCCCATTATGGCCCCTTCCTAATAAATAATAACAACAAGAGATGGGGCCTTTTCAGTGGTGGCACCAAAATGGAAGGATTTCCTCTCTAGGAAGCTCTATTGGGTTTCTTCACTTCCTACACTTATACAAGTTTTGAAAAGAAACATAACAACAACAACAACAACAACAACAACAACACAAAATACAAAGATCTACAAATTGAAATTGAAAGGCTGTCGCAGAAAAAGACCAAAATCATCCCAGTGGTCATTGGCGCCCTGGGTGCAGTTCCAAAAGACCTTGAAGAGCACCTCAACACCATAGGGGCCACAGAAATCACCATCAGCCAGTTACAAAAAGCAGCTTTACTGGGAACAGCCTATATTCTGCGACGATATCTATAACAACAGCAACAACACTGACAATAAAATTCAGCCATCCCAGGTCCTTGGGAAGGACTCGATGTCTGGATAAAACAAACCAGTCACTAACACCTGTCTGACTGTGTAAACAAGAAATAATATAAGCAGATGAAACAGTTGAGCACTTTGTATGTTCTTGTAAGAAAATCGCACAGACTGATTATAAGGAAAGACACAATAAAGTTGCTGCAATGATCCTCTGGAACCTTTGCAAGAATTACAAATTGCCAGAAAGCAAGAACTGGTGGCATCGTCCAATTGAGAAGGTAACAGAAAATGAGGAGGCAAAAATCCTTTGGGATTTTTGAATACAAACTGATAGGCATTTAACGCATAATACGCCAAATCTGACAGTCATCGAGAAGAATCGGGTTCTGATAATTAATATTGCAATCCCTGGGGATAGACGAGTTGGTGAAAAACAACTGAAGAAAATAACTAAATACAAGGACCTTCAGATTGAAACTGAGCAGCTCTGGAAAAAGAAAACAGTAGTGGTGCCAATAGTTGTTGGTGCCCTTGGTGCAGTACCAAAAGAACTTGAACACCATCTCGAAACCTTGTGCATCGATAAAATTACAACACATCAGCTACAGAAGGCCACACTACTTGGGACAGCATGAATACTACGACGCTATCTTTAATTTTACTTTAGTTATCCTAGACCCTTGGAAAGGGCCCGATAATTAAAGTACCAAATCCAGTCAATAACATCTGGTAGACTGTGTGTATATAGATAATAATAAAATAAAATAAAATAGCAACTTTATTTATGGGACAAATTTGTTATTTGTCTCATAATTATTGTTCTCCAGGGGGCTAATGAAGTAAAACAATAAAACAACAAATGGAATGAAACATACAATTAAAAGCACATCAAAACAAAACAAAAGGTTCTAATAAAATAAAAATACATTTTGAAAACATTTTAAAACCCCTTGTTAAACGGCCTGCTTCAGTAGACTTTCCACATTTAACAGGGTGCTGCTCCTTCCTGGGATATTTCCTTTCATTTACCATTTCATTTACCACTTGATTTGGTTTTATTTGATTTACCATGCTGCTGCTGTTCACGTTTCTCGTGTGTGTTTTATCCTTCTCAGTTGTGTTCAGGGATAGGCTCTTTTTAAATTTTTCATACTCTCGTAAGCCACTTTGGAGTAGTACTCTAGAGGAAATCAGGGTAGAAATGGATTAAAGAAATAAATAAAATGAGGACGTGTTCAATTAGAGTAGAAGAGGCATGACTGCTGGAAGCAGGTGTGAGGAAGGAATCTTCTTGCCATCTGCATTATTCCTGCTTGGAAGGACAGGCAGTAGCACTCAAAAACCCCTGCTCTCTGGAGGGAGAAAACCACATTTTCAAGTAGCTCTTAGCATTAAGCTTTCAGCTCCATACCTGAGCAATGATTGTCCGGCGGCCTTCCCTCTTCTCATTTCTGTCGTCACATGCCTACATTCCTCTGAGTCGCTCTATATTTAAACTGTTCCTAACTATATTGTTAACCATCCCTGGGGCCTTAAAATTTCCACAGTCGTGCGGGAACGTTAGAATATAAGAATTGCATGCTGGGTCTGGCGAAAAGTAGCCAGCCAGATGTCTCTGGGTAGTTTGCTCTCTGCAGGCTGTGCAGAGAGCAACCCTTCTGGAATGAGTCCCCAGCATCTGGGAATCCACTTGCATCTGAACAGGGAATCTCTATTCTTGGCCCTTCTTTGGTTAGTTCTAAAAATGAGACCACATAAGATATGCCACATCCTCAAATTGTTAGAATTTAACATTATATTGTGCTTGTCTCCCCTTGCCCCAGGAGCATAGTTCAAAACAAACAAAAGTGTAGCTAAAGTATGAGCAATTAATAAATAGAAACAGCATGAAAAAATGGTATAGGTTGTGTTCTCTGGCCAGAACCATCACAGTTAAAGAGTTAATGGAGTGTGTCATGAGAACCCCAGATTTCCAGGCAATCCCAGTTAAATCACTGTGGTAACCAGCATTTAACTGGATTTGCTAACGAATCCTGGTTAGGAATCCTGCTTAAATGCTGGTTATCCACAGTGATTTAGCCGGGAGAGCCTGGTAATGACACAGCTCCTTATATGGAGTCAGACCACTGATCCAGCTAGCTCAATGTGTCTACACTGACTGGCAGCATCTTTCCAAAGTTTCAGGCAGAGGTCTCTCCCAACCCTACCTGGAGATGCTGCCAGGGATTTTGCCCGAGACCTTCAGCATGCAAAGCAGATGCTCTACAACTGAGCTAGGGCCCCATCCCATGGCTGTTAAAGGCAGAGGCGGAGCCACCATAGCGCGAACGGGTTCAAAGAAGCTGGGCCACCATGCTCAGGGGTTGTGCCTCGTGCCCCAGCCACACCCCCTTCGCCTGATAGGCAGGGAGAGCCGCTCTTGGCCACGCTGTGGACGCAGCTCTGGCCAGATTTTGCTCTGTGTGGCCCCATTTGTGAGCAAAACCACACTCCCTGTGTCTGACGTCAGATGCTGATGTCTGACATCAGACACAGGGGGAGTGGCTAGGGGGGCTGCTGGCGGCAGGCTGAACTGGGGCTGCCACTGGCCTCACTATGGGCCTGGTTAAAGGCCTAGGAGCAGATTCAGCAGGGAAATATGGCAACCCAGTGGTGGACCCAGGAGAAGCTCTGGATCCAGCACAAACATCAAGCAGTTGCTTGAGGATAGCAATATTATTAGAATAACAGTGAAGCACTGTGGGATATAAGAGGCATAACCCATGTAATTTCAGCTTGGTCATAGGAACATAGGAACATAGGAAGCTGCCATATACTGAGTCAGACCATTGGTCTATCTAGCTCAGTATTGTCTTCACAGACTGGCAGTGGCTTCTTCAAGGTTGCAGGCAGGAATCTCTCTCAGCTCTATCTTGGAGAAGCCAGGGAGGGAACTTGGAACCTTCTGCTCTTCCCAGAGCGGCTCCATCCCTTGAGGGGAATATCTTCTAGTGCTCCCACATCGTCTCCCATTAATATGCAACCAGGGTGGACCCTGCTTAGCTAAGGGGACAAGTCATGCTTGCTACCGCAAGACCAGCACAGATCCTCATGCAAGAAGCTGCCAGTGGGCCTTCTAGGAAAGTGCAGCAATCCCTTGAGAATGTGTGTGCATCTTAAATAAACTTGCTTAGATTCCCTTGAAAATTCTCCTTCTCAGGTACCTTGAGTGGAACCCTGAAATTCACCAAGCATTTCATTTCTTTTTTTAACTACACTCCAAGCCTTAATCTTCATATGTGGAGGGGAAACAGAAATTGAGCATGTACAGAACGTTGCAAGGTTATTCGCACGAGTAGCTCAGCCCAGATCAGGGCAGCCCAGCCTGGGTTGGGCTGCTCGTGTGGAGCGCCTGGGATTGCTCCTGATCCCAGGCCTCTCTCCCCCGCTAGCCCGACTTTTTGACCTGAGGTTAACCGAGGTTAAACGAAATGGCAGATCATTTAACCTCGGCAGGTGATCGTGTGAACAATCGCCGTTGGGCCAAAAGGCTTCCGCCTGGCCCGCCGCCATTTCTGGCAAGGAGCCAGGAGAAGGAGCGGCCATGCTGAGTGCAGCAGCTGCCCTAATGCGAGCAGCCACGCGGCCCTCCGGCATGCGGGTGGGGGAAGTTTCCCCTCTCCCTCTTGCGAGGGCACGTAGCAAGGCGGAGTCAAAGATGGCGGCCGCTCGCCAGCCGAGGAAGGCAGACGAGCTTCTGCCTTCCCCGCAGCCGTCCCGAGCGGCAGCTGGAGGTCGTGGGCATGACCTCAATGTGTTACAACTGCATCACTCCCGAGAGTCTCCAAAGCATTGAGATGTGTGAAAGGGGCTTAGAAGGCAAACACTGTTACTTCCGGGCAACACTTCCAGATTGAGCGAGATGGACCAATGGTCTGACTTGGATCTGGCAGTTGCCTATGTTCCTAGTGTACATAGGCAACCGAGCCCATCTGTGTGTGCGTGCAGAAAAGGTGGCAGAGGGAATCAGTGGTTATCCCGCAAAGAGACTTTGAGACTTTCTGTGGAAGGCTGATTTAGTGAGCACAGTTATGAATAGATTCTATATCTGCCACAGAACAAGAATGGAGGGGCTTATTGTAAAACTGTAACATACGTGAATGAAGCGGGTTCTCAGTAAAAGCTATATGGGGTGGGGGGGGGAGAGAGAGAGAGAGACTCTTACCTTGACATCTGCTTGGAGTTAGGGGTAGGAGAAGAGGAGGGATCTCCATGGAGATGGGCAGGGCACCAGCTGTTGTTTTTCACCGAGAGAAAAAGAGGAGGAAGTTTACTGAGCTCAGAGTGGTTCTGTAGGAAAGGAAGAGATAGGAGGAGGTTAAACTCAGCAGCAGAGAAAACAATAGCATAGTGGTCTGGAAGTAGATTTCCCCCCAGAACCTGTCACGATATGCCATATGGAAAAATCATCACTCAGGTTGAAGGCTTCACTAAATCTAAAACAAACAGAACTGGCATATGGTTCAAAGGTGGCTCTTGCCTAAGTGGCTGTGATGTTGCAGAATGTCCACAAACACTCAAACTTCTGAGGAGGAAAGGACATCCAGGGCATGTTGCTATTGGCCATGGAGGGAAGAGAAAGAGTGCTGGTAATGGGGGCAAACCTCACCTTAGTCTGAGGGAAGGGTGAGGGCTTTGTGACACAGTGAGGTTTGGGGTGATTTGAGAAGCAGGGGGCTAAGTGCCAAAGACTAAAGAGGGCATGAAGAATAAAGGCACTGAGGAAATGGTTTATCTTCTTTTTGCCTATCAACATACAGCAGGAAGTCTAGTCTTGCAGGATGCCCTGGTGACAATCACCATAATTGGAAGATTTGTATTGCGGGGGGGGGGCATGGGGAGCAGCACATCAAGCTGTTTTCAGTAGGGTGGCCTTGTGGTTTTGATGCAACTCCTGTGCCCTTAACTGATGACCGATGGGCATACATTCGGCAACTGACCATTCTCCTTGTAGAGACAGCACAATGGGAAAGGTTGTACTGGAATGTCTGTATGTCAGACAGCTGTTAAAGGTACAAGAACTCTGTCAGAAAAGGAAGGTGGCAACCCTACATCTTAGCAATGGACACAGGTAGATTATAGAATAGGTTTCCCTGAGAGACTCATCTTGGCCTCAGTTTGCAGCAGGGACATAGCTATACTTGAACAAAGTTGGGTGGGAATTACAAATGTCCCCGGGCCCCTGTGGGAGAGGGGGCCTGTCAGCTGAGTGATGGCCAGGGGCACCATTAGGCATGGACCTGAGGGCCCAGGTCTGTGTGGCCACTCTCCTAGAGGACCCCATGATTTACCCCAAGGGAAAAGAGGGTTCCCTTTATAGTTCTGGAATGGCTTGTCCTTCATTAAAAAGTGCAACATGCATCCCCTTTGCCCAACCCTTTCCATTTCCAGAACGGCTGGGCTTAGAGTTCTGAAACTGGGCAAGCATGTAGTTCAGGAGGGCAGGACTCTATGAATCTATTGAACACAGGAAGCTGCCTTCTACTGAGTCAGGCCATTGGTCCATCTAGCTCAGTACTGTCTCTACAGACTGGCAGCGGCTTCTCCAAGATTTCAGCCAGAAGTCTCTGTCAGCCCTATCTTGGAGATGCTGCCCGGGAGGGAACTTGGAACCGTCTGCATGCAAGCAGGCAGATGCTCTTCCCAGAGCAGCCCCATCCCCTGAGGGGAATATCTTACAGTGGTCACACATGTAGTCTCCCATTCGAATGCAATCCAGGGGGGACCCCGCTTAGCAAAGGGGACATGCATGTTTGATACCATAAGACCAGTTCTCCTCCCTATGTATCTCTGTATCAAGGAAATTGGTCAATCTTGTGATTTTTAATGAATTTTCCCCTAGTGCAGTAAAGCTGCCAGGAAGTGTTATCTCCGACCATAAAGTACTTCATGGGGCTATTCCCACGATCAGGCAAAATCGGGCTAGGGGAACCTAGTCTGATTTCGCCTGCTCATGGGAGCCACTGGGCTTGCAGGCAAGCCCGGTGGCTTCCAGGCGGTTAACCCACCAAACTTCCCCTCCCCTTAAACCAGGGTTGCAGAGCACTCGCTCTGCAAACCCAGTTTTTCTAATCATGAGTTGCCGTGGCACAGCTCTGCACCACAGCAACTCACGAGTAGACCCCCGACTGGGAGGCTTAGAAGCAGCCTCCCAGCTCGGGGGTCTCTCCAGTATGCCCTGCGCACTCTCACAGGGCATACTGGAGCTTCCGGGGGCTACACGGCCCCTGATCCTCCCAGCCCCCGCCGGCTCCATAACGGTGCCGGCAGTCATGTAGGCGACCAATCCTGCTGCCCAGGGCTGCCACCCTGCTCGTCTGTGGGCTGCCACCCTGCTCATGTGCAAACCCCCTAGAGGTTCTTCTCACTAATCGTGAGAAGAGCCTCCATATCTGGTGAAAGTGGAACAAACTGTTACATCCGAATTAAAAAAAAATTATTGAAACAAATTCACTATGCTGAAGTTGGTTTGTGAACCAAAAGGTCTGCACGAGAACTGTGAAACTAGAGGCATGTGTGGTGGTTTTAACACACAGAACCCTTATGAATGCACTTTGTGTCCCATTTGGTTTTGTGTTTGAACTGTGGAGCGTGGGACATGTGTTATGTCCCAGTTAGTTTGTGAATGGTGAAAAAGCTCTGTGAATCCATTGGCACTTGCTTCATGTTTGTTTTGTTTTGGCAAATGTACTCTGCTTTGGCCCAGATGTGTGGGTTTGTGGTGAATGATCAAGAAGATGCATGGATCCTTTGGGTGCAAAGTTTAGTGGTTTGCCATGCTCTGCTGAGCTACTCCTGCAGTCCACAATCTGCTAAAGCCTGTGACCTTTCTTTATTCTAAACTGCAATATGAGACGCACTGCACTTTTTATTAGAGTTTGTTATCTCTTCCCTTCCCACCGTCACCTGCATTTAAAAGAATCCCAAATAAAACAATGGCAGATCACACAACCACTTTACACTGAGTCAGACCACTGGTCCACATAGCTCTTTATTGCCTGTAGAGATGGCTGCGATCCCACCCCTACAGATTGGCTGGGAAATAAGTGGAGCTACAGTATTTCCAACTCCCTCTGCAAATAGCTCTGCTTTTTTAAAAAGCCAATTTAAATTTACATGCACACACACACACACACACACACACAGAGATGCTCTACACACGATCAGTGTGTTGAGCCTAATAGGGTTTGGTGGGGATAGAGGGTCAAGCCCGCTCTCCCCGCACATGAGTGGCTAGCCCCCAGAAATCCTAGGATGCCCCACGTGAATGCATGTGGCATTCTGGAGAGACTCCCAAGGCCAGGGGACTTGCTGCAGCCTCCTGGTCAGGGGTCTACTTGTGAGTCGGTGCAGCATGGCAGTGCAGCGACTCATGATCACCAAAACGGGGTTTGCGGAAAAAATGGGGGGGGCAATTAGGTGGGCTAGCTGCCGGGATCCACACAGGGGAAGGGTTTCTTCCACATGTGTGAATAGCCTTATTGTCACCCTGGTCCCTCAACCCCTTTCCCTAAATTTATTGGGCTGGGGCAGCATGAGAAGAGAGGAGGGAGATCTTGGCCTCCCTCCCTTCTCGTGCACACTGCTAGTGCACCAGAATGAGAAGTCTCAGTGCCTCTTCAGGAATGTCTTCCCAAAGGCTTTTAACATCAGATTTCAATTTGAGCCAGAGAAGAATTTGGGTTTGTGAGGCATGCCTTTTCCTTTGAGGCTGGCATGATAACCACCTAGCCTTATTTTGGGGCCAGGTGCACTGGCATCTAGCCCAAGTTGTCTAGCCCAAGTTGGTAGCAGCTCTTCAGGGTCTCAGCAGCAGAGGTCTTTCCTGGCTCTTTCCCCTCCATGTACCTTTCCCCTTTTAACTGGAGATTGAACTTGGATTGGAGGTTTGACTGAACCTTTTTCTGCACGAAAACCGTAAGCCCTGCCATTGAGCTGTGGCCGCTCCCAAGCCACCAGTGTTCTTCTCTGTTTCTGAGATCCAATGAGGTTCTCAATTTTTGCCTGCCAGTCTCAATGCCAACATGTGGATGTCATTGATATGTCTGTTTGTCTTGGTTTATTGTATGCTTTTATAATTTGGCACTGAGATTTCGGGCAGCAGGAAAGTAAACTTTGAAATGAATTTCAGGGTTCCTCGCAAGGGGAAACATCTGAAAAGGTTCAAGGGAAGCCAAGCAAACAAGTTTCTGCAAGGCCTGCAACATTTCTCAAGGGGCTTCTCTGCATACCCCCAGTTTGCAGAATCCTATTCAGACGTGCTTTAAAAGATGCCGAGGCTCTTCTCACGATTAGTGAGAAGAGCCTGGGGAGGGTTTGCGGGGAGACTGGGCTTAGCCCACTCTCCCCACACACAAGTAGCAGTCTGCTCCAGGCGGCCTGCTCCGTTACGGCCTGCTAATGGAGCCCAGCCCGGTTTTGATCAGTCGTGGGAACCACCGGGCTCACAGGCGAGCCTGGTGGTTCTCTGGTGGCTAGCCCGCCTAACAACCCCTCCCCTTAAATGAAGTTAACGGAGTGCTCCATTAAACTTGTTTTTTGGATCATATATCAGCCACGGCTGCTTGCAGCCACAGCTGGCACTCAGGGTGGGGGGGGAGAGGGGAGGGGTACCTTCTTGGGGTTCAGGGGGCCAGGGCACTGCATGGAGGTGCTCCCCTTCCCCCAAACCCCAAAGCTCCCAATGGATCATGTGAAGCGCCTCCCTGTCTGAGTATCATAGGTAGCATCATGTTTTGTTGCTGTTGTTGAGAACATGGCATGTTATAAATTTAACATTGAAATCATTTCAGCGAGTCACTGCAGGATGTCATTCATTTAAAACAGGCCAAATAGGACTGGGTCCTAGAACCCGCTCTTAAGATGAGGACCCGCACCCTGGAGTGATCTAATGATAAAAGAAACGTGTTTCTGAGCATGTATAGAGTGTATTTCCCTTAGCAGTGGTTGACCTCTCCCAGCCCCCATAAAGCTGGAGTCCAGAGTAAGTACAGTACCTCCAAGGCAATATAACTGGCAGCTCCATTTTCCAAAGGGAAGCCTGACCTTCCAGATTGCAATTAGGCCCTTGAGACTGTTCACGAAAGCACCACACACTTAGCAACATTTGCCAGAAACGATGAGAGGGCCACGGGAAAGGTGTTGACGTCTTTTAAAGTCCTTGCTTGCTATGGTTTGCATAGTGCCAGACTTACCATGGGAGTGACTTTATTAAATAGGGTTTATCCAAAGCTCATAGAGTTCATTGAAAATGCCTTTGGATTTGGATCAGCTGCTAAAAGTAGGGACAACGAAAAATGCAAAGCTTTGGCACTTTCAAATTGCTAAGCAGGGCCAACTTTTTAAATAGAGAAAGGTTACCTGCTGGCTCCTCTGTCAAGGTCTCTCTTCCAATTGGCCAGTTAGACTTTTCTGGATGCTTCAAATGACGTTGTGTGTGTGTGGAGGCGGGGAGATGAAATGAAAGGGGGGAAGGAATAATATGGAAAAGCTACCCCCAAGAGAAAATAAAATGTGCCACCCAGACATGGCTGCATCAGCTCAGGGAGAACTAGCCTTAAGACATCTTCTGAATGTTTGTGCAGAACCTGGGTGATGGGTTCTTTTGTTGGAGATCTATTTCTCAGTAGAACAGTATGAGCCACAGAAGGCTGGTAACAGATAATGGCTTTAATGCAATGCAGAGCAGAGGAAAATAACAGGTTTGGTAACTGCAGTAGCGTTGCTATGTTAGGAACATTGTTTATGTAGCAAGATGAAATCCATCTTTCGGATGGCACACGCAGTTGTGGTCATTTAGGGTACCATGACAAAATGGGCATAAACAACAAGAGTGTTAATTTTGATTGATGGTGCTCTTCCATATACAGCTTTCCCAAATACGTTATTCTTCATTTCTCTGCCTGCCCCACCCTGATGTGTCATTGGTCATGACATTTATTCTCCCAACAGTGGTTAAAGTGGTGACCTATTATTCTTTGCTCTTTAACAAATGTTGTTCACTGGTTAAGAGGCTATTTTAGTAATGCCTCATTCTTGTTTTTTAAATCAAATTCTCCATCGAGGAGAATTTATTTTTTTAAATTGTTACTGTATTTTTTTCTATTTTTTTACTTTTTACAAATTCCAACTGAATTTGAAAATTAAATAATTGAAAAATAAACTGTTAGATTAATATTAACCCATCCAAACTAAATTACAATACTAACAATAAAAGGTAAAGTGCACCCTTGAGTTGGTGTCGACTCCTGGTGATCACAGAGCCCTGTGGTTTTTCTATGGTAGAATACAGGATGTAAACTTTCATATGAAGCTGCTTTAGTATAAGATAGGGATGTGTACAAAATGGATGTTCTGTTCTGTTTCAAGCTTGAAATGAAATGCAAATGGATGAAATGTTTTGTCAAAACAACTGGTCCGACGGAACAAACTCAAAACATTTTGATTGTTTTGGCCATAGGGAACAATGGGGAAAACCGAAATACCCCATTGTTCCCCATGGGTAGCTCCTAGGGACACCAAAGTGGGTTGGGTGGTAGGATATGATGGGTGCTACCTACCACACAACCCACAAAATGGGCAAGCAGGCAATTTTTAACAATTTTTTAATCTTTTCCCAAAACCCATTTGGGGGGAAAGGTTAACATTTTGTTCTAAATCGGCCACTTGCCCATTTCTTTTGTGGGTGCAGTGTTCCCTCTAACATAGATTCCCAGCTGTTATTGCCTACAACTCGCATTATCCCTAGCTGCAATGGCCTTTGGTTGGGGATTATGGGAGTTGTAGGCAACAACAGCTGAGAATCCCTGTTACAGGGAACACTGGTTGGGTGATATGTAGCACCCATGATGGCCTACCACCCAGCCCACTCTGGTGTCCCTAGGACCTACCCATGGGGACCAATGGGGTGTTTTGAGTTTCCCCATTTGTTCCCTATGGCTGGAACAAGCAGTACTCACAGAGTGCACTGCACGCAAGTTTTGCAATGCATTTTGTAACCGTGTGTCCTTGAAAAACACCACAGTAGCACACAGTAAAAAGGAATCTGTCCCTCCGAACGCAGAACACACATTTCAAACACAGTCCAAAAATGGCCAAAAAAAGAATCATTGACCCAGAATCCACTGCCTGCCGCAGTGCCCGCAGTTCAGTAGCATCGTTGGCACAAGTTGTTCTCTCACACACAATTATGACTCCTTGGGGCTATTCTGACGATCACAAAAATTGGGCTAGGAAAGCCTAGCCCGATTTTTGCGGGTCATCAGAACCACCAGGCTCGCAGCCGAGCCTGGTGGTTCTGGAGCGGCTAACCCGCTCTTGTAGCCCGCCCCTTAGCCCGGGTTTGCGGACTGAGTGCTCCGCAAACCCGGGCTATCTGCCCGTGAGTAGCTGTGGCGTGGCTCCGCACCACGGCTACTCATGAGTAGACCCCCGGCCGGAAGGCTTAAAAGCAGCCTCCTGGCTCGGGGGTCTCCCCAGTATGCCCTGAGCGCTCGCGTAGTGCATACTGGGGCTTCTGGGGGCTGCGCGGCCCCTGAGCTCCCCAGCTCTCGCCGGCTGCGGCTCAGGACTGACCATCGTGTGGGTGGCCGATCTGGCCGCCCAGGGGTCCCTCCCCACTCGTGAGCATGGAGAGCGGGCTTAGCCCACTCTTCCCGCTCACTTCCCCAAACCAGGTCTCACAGATCGTGAGACCCGGCTCCTTATGTTACTTCCTAGCATTGTAACAGCTACACAGCAGCACCTTTACTTAGCAGCAAGCATAACCCTAAGCTCAACTAGAGCAAGTTCCGCCACACTTTTTGACTGAGTACACCTTGCAATGTAGATTGCAGAGAAGACCAGAACTTGAGTGAAGCACAAATTAGTCTCAAGGCCAGACATAGAGCTCATCACAGCAATCACCAAGAAATAGTACACACACATACAAAGCTGCCACTGCCCATTTCTCACCACAAGTCCTGCCTTTGTCAATCTGAGATCTAGCAAAACCAGATAGTTATAGCGGCAATAGCACAGCATATTCTACTCAAGTGCTGAGAAAAGAAAACCACAAAAACAACCCCCCCTTCCTCCTCTCCTGGTACAGCCTCTTCAAGAGAGGCATAAGGGCTCTCTCTGCCTCCCAGTCCCTTTGAATACATTTTGAAATTGAAATTCCCTCCTTTTGTGTCCCCCCTCCTCCCCCCCAGCCAATTGGGGCACAGTTGCCCGTAACAACACTTGATTTGTATAATAAAAAGCCAACCAAGAAGCACAAGCCAATCAGAAGCCAGTGCCAGAAAACCAATCAGCAAAGGAAAAACAGGCCTCCAAAATGGTGCTCGGAACCTCAAAACGTTTCAATCAAAACAGGGTTGTTCTGCTCCGAGTGCAGAACAGGCCCTTTATTTAAAGGGTGTTCTGTCTGAAGCTCAAAACACTCGAAACAGCCCATTTCGCATTGAAACGTTCTGCACATCCCTAGTCTAAGATATACCATTGGTCCATCTAGCGGGTCCCTGTCTGGTAGCAGCTCTCAAAGATCTTGCCTAGCTTTTGTTTTAACTGGAAGTGCCAGGGATTGATCTCGGCACCATTTACATGCAATGATGTGCTCTTCCACTGTGCTGTGGCCTCTCATCTTGCACAGATCATGATTTTTTTCAGTCATGGGACTGGATCAGTGCTCAGCGGTAGAGAACCGGCTTTGCATGCAGAAGGTCTCAGGTTTAATCCCTGGCATCTCCGGGTTGCTCCTGCTAACTGGGCAAAGTGGTGCTTTTCTTTCTATTGAGCGGGGGAGAGCGACTGGCCCTCTTCGGCCCCAGCACAGCATCCCTACAGGGGTTGTTGGTGGTTTCTGCTTTGCGTTTCTTTTCCAGATTGTGAGCCCTAGGGGGACAGGGAACCATCTCGTTTTTATTCTTTTTCCATGTAAACTGCTTTGCATACTTTCTGTTGAAAGTGGTATAGGAACATAGGAACATAGGAAACTGCCATATACTGAGTCAGACCCTTGGTCTATCTAGCTCAGTATTGTCTTCACAGACTGGCAGCGGCTTCTCCAAGGTTGCAGGCAGGAGTCTCTCTCAGCCCAATCTTGGTGATGCTGCCAGGGAGGGAACTTGAAACCTAGATGCTCTTCCCGGAGTGGCTCCATCCCTTAAGGGGAATATCTTGCAGTGCTCACACATCAAGTCTCCCATTCAGATGCAACCAGGGCAGACCCTGCTTAGCTATGGGGACAAGTCATGCTTGCTACCACAAGACCAGCTCTCCTACTATATAAATAGTAGTAGTAGTAGGTGGGGCTTGGGAAGACCCCTCCCTGAAACCCTGAAGAGCTGCTGCCAGCCAGTGTAGACAGAACTAAGTAGAGGGACGTGATCGTATGGTAGTGTCATATCTTCTGTGCTCAAAATGTCAAGTTGCATTGATTGAAGCCCATAATTTTTCCCTGATTTCCCCAGTGTACCTGTTGCCTATTACAAGCCTGCGAGGTCAGCTCAAAACAGTCAAACAAATGCTTCCTTTCTCTTATGGAGCTGGGCTGTTTCGTGCATCTTTGGGGGACTTACGGTTGGAGAGGTTTTTTGTTTGTTACACTCCAGACAGGTACACATTCCCGCCCCATCAAGAGAAACCAGGATTAGGATCAGAATTAGTCCAATCCTTATTCTAGTCCAGATCTGTGTTCTGCTGCCTCTTCTGGTGAGCAGGGGCATAGCAAGGTTGGAGTGGGCCCAGAGACAAGATTTTAAAATGGGCTCACCTCACTGAAGCTCATGAAGTAAAGAAATCTTAAATGAGGCTGAATAGTGGTAACAAAAAGAATAGTAAAATTTATTTATATAATACACGGACACACACACATCCTATATGCCACAATGGAACATCATCCTATTTTTTTTTTTTAAGGTTTTGTAAATTGTGGACGATGCAAGTCATTTAATAGTACTAGAGAAAGACATGCGGTTCTGGTAGCTCCAGGTCTTAACACTCACATCAATTTCGCAGGATGAAAACAACTGAAGGAAGCCCGGGCGGGTGTGCGGCTGGAGGAGTCAGTCATGTGACTTGCCTCTGCCCCCCCCCCAAGGCAGTGGGCCCCCAGACAACTGTCTCCCTTTGCCCTATTCTAGTTACGCCCCTGCTGGTGAACACAGAGAAGACTGAAACAGAGACATTCTCCTCCCAAATTCCAGCATGGCTCTGCCTAACCAGAAATCCCACTGGCACCCCTTTGCCGGGGCTGACTACTGATGCTTCTGGGCCAGGTCTGAGTCTTGCCCCAGATTCTGACTTTGTCTGTGTACCTCTCTGTGTGCTCTCCAAGTATATACAGTGCCTTAATCCACTCCCTCCAACTGGAAATGGATAGTAATTCAAGTATCAGAAAGAAAGGAAAGGGGAGCATTCAGGCACACCGTTGCTGTAGGAGCTACACTCAACCTGCTCCCTTTTCCTCATGATCACAGCCACTGAGAATCTGCATACCTCTCCCCTTTATTTGCATACCTCAACGTCTGTGTTTTTTCATTGTGATAGCACCTTGGAACTGGCATGTGTATAGATTATTGAGGCTGACTTGCACCCAGCTTCCCTAGGTTCAATATTATCTCCCATTAAGATCACACCAGCTCCAATTTCCTGACAGCATTATTTTCTTCCATTATTCAGTTACTAATGTAGCTGAGTCTGGTTTCCAGAATGCCATCAAACCGAATGCAACACATTTGTTTCCCCCCAAGTGTATCCTCACTTCCAAAATGATCGCAGCTGTCTCTGTCATATGGAAGACGGATCTTTATTTGCTATATAAACAGTGGCCCTAATGTGGTAACCCTCCTGTAGTTTCTATATTTGTACAACAGCTCACGGGGCAAGCTGTTACTGTAGCATCTGCTCTACATGCAGGGGCGGATTAAGCTTTTTGCCGCCCATAGACAAAAAGGCTTCCCTTTTACCTTCAACAAAAAAGGTTGCCTCTTTTTTTAAAAGGTAAAAGGGGGGACTTTCTCCCCACCCACTCCACCCTTGTTGCAGCGGCTGCTGCCCACAGAGAGAGGTGGCAAAATCTGAGGGGCAAATTTTGCTGTTGTAGGCAAATGCCTGATCTGCCTCTCCGTTAATCCACCACTGTCTACATGGACAATTTACAGAGGCTGGAGATAGAACTTGCCACCCTCCAAAATTCACAAGCACCTCTATACTACTTGCATGTTATGGTTTCCCTTGAGAACTGGGCCTCTTGGGTTCTTCTCCCTAGCTAGGGTCCTTCTCCCTAGGTGCTGTGCAGCTGCTGGAATTATTTAAACCAGGGGTGGGCAAACTTGGCCCTCCAGCTGTTGTTGAACTACAGCTGTTGTTGAATTTATTGTGGCTGGGAATGATGAGAGCTGTAGTTAGCCTACTAATGGCTCCTAGTCGGAGGGCTACCTCCAGCCTCCAAGGCAGGATGCCTCTGAGTACCAGTTGCAGGGGAGTAACAGCAGGAGAGAGGGCATGCCCTCAACTCCTGCCTGTGGGCTTTCCAGCAGCATCTGGTGGGCTACTGTGTGAAACAGGATGCTGGACTAGATGGTCCTTGGGCCCGATCCAGCAGGGCTGTTCTTATGTTCTTGTGTACCCAAGATTCCCTGTTAGCCTTGCTTGTTCAGGGATTAGGTATGGATCTCAGGTTTGTGTTCAGCTGTTTGCCCAATGCTTAGAAAATGAAGCACACACTCAAAGAACAACAGTTTATGAGTTTTATTTAAGTTGAAAGATCTATCTTAAAGAGTTTAAGAACAATTAAAGGGTTTAGTAGAGATCTCACCAGTCTTTGATTAAAGTCCAGGAATACAGCCCTCAGCTGGAAACCCGCTGTGAATCTGATGACCCAGTGTGATGGCATAATGTGAAGGCAACCCCCAAACCCACGGTTCAGACTCTTATAGTCCTTTTCCTCAAAGGGAGGTCTTGATGAAGTCACTGCCCATCGAATTTTCAAAGACGTGGTTTAGAATGCGTTTTCAGATTTGATTACTGTTGCCATGTTTGCAAGAAAATATATTGGGTTCTTGTGTATTGCTGAGAGGAGGATTACCTCAGAGTTTTAATATTAATCTCTTCCAGTAACTCTCACTTGAAAACAATGAACATTTTTTTTTTAATATTTCGAGTTCCCTGTACAATCTAGCTATTCTAGATTGCTAGCACCCAGTGGAAATTCCCCATCACATCTGTTTCCCAAGCATCTGGAACAGCAGCTCGTACTTCCCCTTTTCCCCAGAATGCCTGGAGATGTTCTAACAGGAGCTGGTTTCAGTTCTCCTTTCTTCCTAGCTATAGTACAGGGTTAAAATAACTCGTGCTGGATGCAAACGTTGTGCACTGATTCTGAACAATATCTTAACATGGACTTTGATTAGAAGTATAGAAGCCCCCTATATGACTGGAAATATGCAGGCCCCTTTCTCCTACAATGGGTAGGCCTATAAAGGTAGCCAAAACTTATCAAAGGTGTGCCTGGGAAATGAGCCACATTAGGCAAGGATTGGCCCAACTAGCACTTAGTCTCAACAGGAACTCCTAGGAACATAGGGAGCTACCTTATACTGAGTCAGACCCTTTGGCCATCTAGTTCAGTATTGTCAGCACAGACTGGCAGCGGGTTCTCCAAGGTTGCAGGCAGGTGTCTCTCTCAGCCCCACCTCTCTTTGCAATGCTAGCCAATCCATTGGCCACAATAGATGCTTGCCTTTAGCTGTCTCATTACATGATGGAATTTTTTGGACCTTGCTCCTGGGAAATGCTCCATCCCTTCGCCCCGATCCACATAAAAGGCATAAATATGCAGAGCAGACAGTCTTTAAATATCCCAGCCCTTCCTCAGTGCCATGTTCTAATTTTGTCTCTTCCTAAGAAGATTCCGGCTCAATCATGTTCCTATCTATCTATCTATTTATCATCAACCAATAAATCATATTTCTATATCACCTGGTATATTCATCTCTAGGCAGTGTACAAGGTTAGAAAACACAATAAATGTAAAAACAGTATAAAAACTTTTAAAGAGCACTATCTTGTGAGGAGGCAGGATGTGAATGTAGCAAATAAACAAATATATATTAGTAGGTTGCTCATCTCTCGTAGAAACACTGGAAACTTCTTTATACTGAGTCAAACACCTGATCCATCCAGCTCAGTCTTGTCTACACTGACTAGCAGCGGTTTCTCCAGGGTTTGGTAAATGAGTCTCTTGGATATGCTGCTAGAGATTGAACCCGGGACCTTCTGCATGCAAAGCCGATGCTCTACCACTGGACTATGGCTCCATCTCCTCTCTTGGTATCCCACTTAAGAATGAAGCTATTCCCACGACCAGTAGAAAGCGGGCTAAGGGAACCTAGCCTGCTTTCAACTGATTGTCAGAACCACCAGGCTTGTGGGACAGCCCGGCGGTTCCAAGGCGGCTAGCCCGCCTAATTCCCCCTCCCCTTACATTTTTTTGCTTGTGTGCTGCCATGGTGCACAGTGACACATGAGTAGACCCCCAGCTGGGAGGCTGCAGCCAGCCTCCCGGCCTCAGGGGTCTTTCCAGAATGTCCCATGTACTCATGCGGGTCATTCTGCAACCTCCGGGGGCCGGGCAGCCCCTGATCCCCACAGCCCCCACTGGCTCCATGGCCCCCACCGGCTCCATGGCGGAGCTACCAGTCATGTGGGTGGCTGATCTGGCTGCCCAGGGCTTGGAGGTTGCTCATCTGTGGGGAGAGCGGGCAGAAGCTCTTCTTACTGATCATGAGAAGAGCTTCAATGTGTGAAAGCTCCTGACACCACGCTTATCATAACATATTTTGATCTTTGGGTCTGGTTGGGAACCTCCTCTGGGTTTGCTTTGAATTTTGCTGTAGGTGAGATTTCGGCAGCAACGTTCATTCTGGTGCTATGAGCAGAGCATTCTGTGACAGCATTTCCCATGCTTTTATAGAGTCAATAAATTAAGGTGACTACAAGGGAGAAAATAAAAGTGCTAAACAAATATTTCAAGATTTATTGCTAGCCCTGTTGGTTGACACTGTTTTGGTCACAGTTTTAAAACCCTCCTGATTTATTCTCAAACTTTCTCCCTGGCTCCAAGAAAACATTCACACAAGAAAGAGACAAAGGTAAAGTCTCTGAATGAGACAATTGAGCAAATGGAATGGCTCTCGCTGGCAATGTTGAATGGAAGAGCCATTGAAATGCAGATATTTACAGTCTTCTACCAGGATCCAACTACTCTTTTTAACCACTGTGAGATAATACAGATGGGACTATAATTATTCTTAGTAATTCTGAGCCTGCCACTTTTCAACATTTTTATCAGTGACTTAGATGAAGTGGTGGAGGGAATCCTCATTGTATCTGCAGATGACACAAAAGTGGAATGAATACCAAACTCCTCAGAAGACAGGAATAACATTCAAAAGGGACCTTGATAAAATAGAACACTAGGCTGGAACTAATAAAATGAAATTCAACAGAGACAAACACAAAGATTTACACATGGGCAAGGTATAAGATGGAGGATACATAAGAACATAAGAACAGACCTGCTGGATCAGGCCCAAGGCCCATCTAGTCCAGCATCCTGTTTTGCACAGTGGCCCACCAGGTGCTGCTGGAAGCCACAGGCAGGAGTTGAGGGCATGCCCTCTCTCCTGCTGTTGCTCCCCCGCAACTGGTACTCAGAGGCATCCTGCCTTTGAGGCTGGAGGTAGCCTGTAGCCCTCCGATACCTGGCTAGGACATGTCAAAAAGATCTTGGAATGGTATCAATTAGAAGCTGAACCCGGCAGTTTTCAGCTTGTGATGCAGTTGCAAAAAAACTATGGTTTCCAAGGCACAAGAAGTAATAGTTGCACTTTATTCTGCACTAGTCAGACTTTATATGGAGTGGTGTATCCAATTCTCTATCCCACTCCTCCACTCCTGCCCTGGGTTTTGAAAAATGGGGGAAAGGAGTAGAAGGAGGAAGTGTTTTTAGCCAGAAAATAGAGTGATGGCCGAGAATATTTCCATGGAGACTCTCTAGACCAGTAGTCTACTGGCCCAGTCCACTTCCTTCTGCTCCCTTCCCCCACCTCTGCCTTTATACAGGGACGGAGTTGAGGCAAACGAGGAAGAGCTGCTCCCATGGTGGTGGATGGTGAGGGAGGCAGATAGATGAGAGGGATTTTGCAGCAGTGGATGGTGAGGGAGGCAGGCAGTGGGTATTTTGCAGTTCTGCCAGCACCCAAAAAAGCTGTCTCTCTAGGCCGCCATCTCACCTTGCATCATGGAAGGCCCACCCTGGGCCATCAGTAGCTACTGAATGCTGGCATTTTTGCCTCCTTGCCTTAAGGTAACATATCAGTGGGGAATAATACCAATTTGATTGTGAAGCTGGTCATGCAACCGAGAATTAGGTAGGACAAGTGTCCTACCCAGCTTTGGGAGCTGTGTGTACTCCCAATTTCTGGTTGTGTGGGAGCAAACTACTAGGTAGGAGAAGTGGGGGAGTGATTGTATGGGAGGCAGGAGCTGGGTAGGACAGCACCGTCCTACCCAGCTTTCATACCCAGCATTTAACCAAGGTAGGAGAAAAGGCTGTCCTAGCCAGCTCCTGCCTCCCACACTATCACTTCTCCCTCCTCCTACCTAGTTGTTTGCACCCACACAACCAAAAATTGGGAGCACACACAATTGTCCTACCCAGTTTTCTGTTGGGTGAACAGCCTCCTTATTTTTCATATGAACATAGGAAGCTTCTTTATACTAGGTTGGACGACTGATCCACCTAGCCCAAGAGACTGTGGTGGGTCTCAGACTGATGGTGGGTCTCCAAATCTCATAGACAGAGGTCTTTCTTAGTACTGCTACCTGGAATAGTCCAGAAGCAGAGATGCTAGTGTCTGAAATTCAGGCATTCTACATGCAAAGCATACGCCCTACTACTGTGTGATGAGCTCTTGTGAAAGGTATAATAATATGAGCTCCCTGAGCAGAACCTTTCCAGCATGTGAATCCAAAACCCCTCACACCTTAAACAAGAATCATACCTCCAGACCAATCCTATTGCCATGGTTCTGCATTTATTTATTTATATATTGTTTTATTGTTAAATTTGCATACCACCTTTCATTAAAACAATCTCATGGTGGCTCACACAAAAATTAAAACAAGACTGTAAAAATTACATCATTAAAATATTAAGCTAATATGTAAAAACATAGATCTGACTAAAAAGATTTAAAATACAAGCATAAGATAACCACTACAAAATACAAAGAAGCAGCAGTAGAGACAATAATATAAAAGCTTGGATAAAAATCGAAGATTTCACACACTTTCTAAAACCTGTGATGGAGACTGAGGAGCTAATAGCCACCAGGAGAGCATTCCGGAGTCTGGGGCAGCAACAGAGAAGACCCTGTCCCATGTGCATAACAACTGAGCCTCCCTCATTGTCGGCATCTAGAGCAGAGCTCCCTCAGATGACCTCGTCAAATGGGCAGCAGCCCTTGGGAGAAGACGGTCCCTCAGGTATCCCAGGCCCAAAAACCGTTAAGGGCCTTAAAAGTCAAAACCAACACCTTGAATTGGACCCGGAAACAAACTGGTAGCCAGTGCAGCTCTTTCAAAATGGGTGTGATGTGATCCCAGTGGGCAGCTCCAGATAAAATCCTGTCTGCCACATTTTGCACTAGTTTCTGAATATTCTTCAAGGGCAGCCCCACGTAGAGCACATTACAGTAATCCAGCCGTCACGTGACTAAGCCATTTAGAAGAAAGCTTGGCAACACAGAATGTGAACAGGTGTGGCTGTGTTACAGCAAACCTTTAGGTCTGTCTCAGCCCGCGTGACTGAAATCTTAGTAGAGTTTTCCATGTGTTGTGGGGTGAGGGGAATAAAGTGAGGAACCCACCATTTCCAGCTTATATAAAATGAATTGAATGGCAGAGAGCCATCTGCCTAGCCAAAGGCTGTTTGATAATGCAAAAAAGTACCATTGCATGCCAGAGTACCACCTTGTGTAACAAGCAAACAGAATTATTGTTATTGTTGTTATGTTCATGCAATGGAAACCAATTTCTCTCTCACTTGATATCCATTTTTCTAATGGGAAAAAGTCTAGCCACTAGGAAAGAATGCACACTGGTTTACCTTCTCCACTTTAATTTCCTGTTTCCTGTTTCTGCTTTTTTAAAAAAGGCAGATAACAAATAAGTGTCCTGAATCCAAAATATGCTATTCATTTCCAACATTCCTGCTTGAAGTTCTGGTAATGGGGAGCTAGCCAAATCAACAAGAGCTGGAGTTTATTTATCCAGATCTCAAAGGTTATCATGCAATCATATCTCCTGTTTATAGCCTAGTTGTCAGGGATATGGTGAACCTGGATCTGGACTACACCACTTGAACACTAATGAGAGTGCTCGCCCCCACGGGAGGCAGGAGTGTGGTTTGGTCTCCATGGACTGCTTTGCCAGGATGATCCATCACAAGGGCGCCAGACCCTAGGATCTGGTGACAGTGGCCAGACCCTAGGATCCTGTGCCCTCCCTCATATACATATCCCCTCCTCGGAAATCATCGTGTTCCCTTCCCAGAGTAACAGAAAAATTGTGCCCCTCATATTCCGCCCCTGCCAGAAATTGTGCTTGTGCGAGACTTTTTGTTGTTGTGGGGCTTTTATGAGGGTGGTGGTGCAATCATGGTCAGAAGAAGGGCTTGCATGTCATGACATTTAAAGGGATTTAAATGCCCGTTCCATGCCGTGGGCAGGCGGACTGTTCTGAAAAGGCACAATTGCTCTCGGCACACCCACTTGGAGATCCTGGGAAATGGCTGCCACCTTGGAGTGGTGCCGGTACTTGAGGTGGGCTGCAAAGATAGGGTTGGGTCCTAGTTTGCATGAGCAAAATGAAACTCGCTCAAGGGTTTCTTTCCTATCCACTCCACTGCACAGCAGTCCAGTGTCCTCAAAAAGCCTCTATCGAAAGTCAAGAGATCCCTAGGAAGTAGATATGTTGAGGCAAGGGGGGCTTCTGTGTGGAGGAGGGGGCGGGGAGCTCCTAATGTGCAAACCAGCTCACCTCGAGCCGGGATTGACATCGAGCTGGCCTGATTTGGGCGATCCAAGTTTGAACTGGACAGCCCGAAAGAGGGTGGTGGTGATCCAAACCAGACCAGCCCCCGGTTCAGAGAACCAGCTCACGAACCGGCTCGGCGGCAATAGTTGTGAAGGGGAATCCCTCTAGGTGTCCAAACTGGACCAGGCTGGGTCGGCTCCAATACGGTCTGGATTTGAGCCGATCTTGCAAAACTGGTTCCATACACTTCCCTAGGAGATCTTTTATTATTATTATTATTTATTTATTTATTTATTCAATTTCTAAACCGCCCTTCCAAATATGGCTCAGGGCAGTTTACACAGAGAAATAATAAGAAACAAATAAGATGGAACCCTGTCCCCAAAGGGCTCACGTTCTTTGAGTGAGCTGAATTCTGCCCTTGCACATTACGGTCCAATCCATAGTTTTGCCTCAGAAACATGAAAATGAAGCATTAAAACTGACAAAGGAAGTGTGTGTTCTGTGTGTGTAGGGTTCATTGATTTGGCAGCCTCTATTCTATCTATGCTCATTTCTCTAGCAATTTCTGAGAAATGTCTCAGTGTGACAAGAACATTTAGGGTTTCTGAAGTTGAGAATGAAGGGTAGGTGGTTGGAGCTGACTTTTATCCCCTTAGATACAGGTGACCTTTTATGTTAGAGAACAAGCTTCTGGTTCCAATTAACACGTTCCTTTGCAAACGCTGCCAAGAAGGATATGTCAGTGCAAAGCAAGCCACAACATTGGCCCTTCATTTCTAGTTGGCTGCATTCATGGTTTTTATATTATCACTCAATCTGGGTTTTAATGCAGTGTTGTTGTTATGGCAGCTGACAGGCCTTTTTCTTTTGCCGATGTAAGCAACGATTCATACAAGCAGATACAGCTCTTAGAGGAGTACTAGAGGAAGAGAAAAACACAAGAAGAGTCCTGCAGGATCGGACCAATATTCCTTCAGCATCCTGTTTCCCACAGTGGCCCACCAGATGCCTCATGTGGGGGGAACCAGGCATGTCCACCAGTCTTACAGTTGATCCCCTGCGTTTTTCAGAGGCATTCTCCTTCTGAACCTAGAGGTAGCCTATGGCCATCAAGACTAACAGCAACATTGATAGATCCGTAGTCCATCAATCTGTGTAAGACCCGCATCTAAAGCCATCTAAGCTGGTGGCCATCACCACAACTTGTGTCAGAGAGTTCCACAGTTTAATTATGCACTGTGTGAAGAAGTATTTCCTTTTGTCCATCTGAAATCTCCTCTCAATCAGTTTCATAGGATGGCCCCCAGTTTCATGGGTTCTAGTCTCCTTTAGCAAAGGAGAAAAATGTGTCTGTACCCACTTTCTCCATACCATGCATAACTGGATGCACCTCAGCCATGGGCCCTTTAGCCACCTTTTAAAAAATAAACCAGGGGTTCCCAGCTTTGAGACTTCACATGTTCTTGGACTACAACTCCCACCATTCCCGGTCACAATGGTGGAAGCCCATTGTGGCTTCAGATGATGGAAGTTGTAGTCCAACAGGATCTGGAGACCCACAGTTGGGAATTGCTGTTCTAAACTTCAAACCCCCAAGCAGGAAGTGGGCCCACATCTGTGAGCTATACCCTGATGCCACTTGTTATCCCCCGAGAGGCCACATGTTTGGCATTATCATGAAAGGGGTTCTGCACAGATACAGCTGAATGTGTAGGCACTGGAGCATGAGACCAGGGTACATGTTAGTGTCAGGCAGCCAAAACACATGGGATGAGTGAATGGCCCTCAGATGCTAAAGAGATGCTTGTTGTAGAAGAGCTGTTGTAGCGAGCATGAATTGTTTGCTAAGCAGGGTCTGTCCTGGTTTGCATTTGGATGGGTGAGCTTTGTCTGGAGTGAGATGTTTCCCTTATGGGATGTGGCCGTAACTCAGTGGTAGAACATCTGCTTGCATGCTGAAGGTCCCAGCTTCACTCCCTGGCATCTCCAGGTGGGGCTGGGAGAGACTCCTGCCTGAAACCTTGGAGAAGCTGCTGCCAGTCTGTGAAAACAATACTGAGCTAGATGGACCAATGGTCTGACTCAGAATCAGGCTTCTTCCTATGTTCCTATAACTGCCATTGTAAACAGCAGCTCTGCATCTCTTCCACTTTCTCCTCTCCCCAATAACATCTAGTAAAACCAGGGGATGCGACACCAGCAATTTTCATGGAAGGTTTAGTGGGTAAGGTCATTGCTTGATCTACAGTAGTTCATGTGTATACAGGGCCGGCCCAACCACAGAAGCAAATCAGGCAACTGCAGGAATTCCAGCAGCATCTGACTCCACTATGGAGTGTCTTGGAGAGAGGAGAAAGCTGCTGTGTGGGAATTCTCTGTCTCAAATAGGGGATGGTCAGACGAAGGGTCTCCTTCACTTTGCTAAAATAATTTTCTCCTCTTCTCTGTCCTGTTTCCTCACAGCTCGCAGCCGGAGTCAACTCAGGACAAGGCCTTGGCATTGAAATCATTGGCACGTTGCAGCTGGTGCTCTGTGTCCTTGCCACGACAGACCGGAGGAGGAATGATGTCTCTGGATCAGCACCATTGGCCATTGGCCTTTCTGTAGCCCTGGGACATCTTCTTGCTGTGAGTATAAATTCTCATCTGGGGGAGGGCAGTTTTCCATTTCCAAGACAAAGGTATATTCAGAGGGTATATCTTTAAGAAAGTACCTTTCCCTTCATTAACTCCATCACCTATTAAGATCATCGGAGGAGGTCTGGTTGAGCTTCCCACCACTGGCTCGCTTGGTGGTGACCCCAAACCGGGCCTTCTCTAAGGTTGCCCCAGATGCTCTGCAGCACACTCCCATATGAAATCAGACTCTCCCCATCTCTGGTTGTTTTTGAGCGACATCTGAAAACACACCGATTTGATCAGGCTTTTAGTTTATGATGATTTGGGTTTTATTGACGGTTGTTTTAATTTGTTTTTAGGTTTGATTGTTGGGTTTTAATTGTAAACTGCCCAGAGATATAGGGCAGCATATACAATAAATAAACAAACCAATAAACAAACAAGCAAACAAACAATAAAGTAAGTTGGAATTCTGAACAGCAGGAGCCAATTCTGAGAAGAGACAAGGGAGGTGATTGGCCAGGGTCCTTCCCTAGCAAGCTTCTTGCTCACAAACTGCTGCTTTTTCCTCCTGGTTGGATAAATAATGATGGGAGCTACCTTATATAATGAACCTGGTCAGACTCATAAAACTGGTCTGACTCATAAAATCATGGAATGCAGAGTTGGAAGGGATCTCGGAGTCCTTCTGGACCACCCTGCCTCTCAGTGCAGGAAACTGCTACAGCATTCTCAACAGATGGGCAGCCAGCCTTTGTCTGAAAACCTCTAGAGGCCACCACTGCATGAGGCAGACTGTTCCACTGTCAAACAACTCTTGTACTTGGGAAATTCTTCCTCACCTCTAGCCTGAATCTGCTTCCTTGTAATTTCCACTTGTTGGTTCCAGCCGTGCCCTCAGGAGCAACAGAGATCAAGTCTGCCTTGGGTGAACATGTTCAAGGAACACAAGCCGCCATTTTCCTGGAACTGTCCCTACAGCCTCGCAACCATGTCCCCGCTGCATCAATGTCATATGCAGAGTGTGTGGCAATATCTGGGAGAGAGGCCGCTCAGCTCCACTCCTGATTCTCCTCAGTCACTGCTTTGTTCCAGTGCTGGCTGGGAGCTCCTTTCTCTGCCTCACTGGGAGCAAGGCAAGGAAAGAAGCACCCACTCAGTGAGTGCTTGAAAGGAGTGCTGACAGGGGAGGAGCAGGAGAGGAGCCGGACAGCCCTCTTCCTGGTTATTGACATGCCCCCTGGTTCTGCTGTTGACTCAGGGGGTGTGGTTAGGGCACGTGCACTCTGGTATGCACACATTGGCAATGGGGTAGGGGCCCCTGGTGAAACCCTATGCTCCCAAGTCTGCTTCAACAAATATTTGAAGACTGCTATCTTATCTCCCCTTAAACTCATATTCAGGTATAAGGTGCCTCTTACATTACTACAGTATATATCCATCCAGGAGGCAAATGGCCATCAGTAGCTGATGGACAGCTCAACAAAGTTGTCCCAGAGCCTGATAATGGAGTTGCCAGGGATAGAACCTAGGACCTTATACATGCACTGTCTGGCTTTGGTCAATTGAAGCAGCTTGTTGTTGAGGGTGAAGGCAAGCCCTGGAGATACATTTACCACTTCCTCTTAGTGTCTCAGGTAAGGAAGTAATTGGTGAATAGGAGGGCCTGTCCAGGCTGTTCCTCAAAAAGCTGTTGAATATCTTGGGAAGAGATTTCCTCCCACCTTGGCTACCTGAGATCATTTTACTGGAGACCTCAGGGACAGAAATTGGGAAGCTGCCATATACAGAGTCAGTCACTGGTCCATCTAGCTCAGTATTGTCTACACTGACTGGCAGAGGCTCTCCAAGGTTTCTGGCAGGAGTCTCTCTTGGCCTTACCTGGAGGTGCTTCCAGGGATAGAACGTGAGACCTTCTGCATGCAAAGCAGATGCTCTAGGGCGGGCCTTCTCAACTTTGGCCGTCCTGCAGATGTTGGCCTACAACTCCCATAATCCCTGGCTATTGGCTACTGTGGTTGGGGATTATGGGGGTTGTAGTCCAAAAACAGCTGGGGGGCCTAAGTTGAGCAGGCCTGCTCTAGGGAATGTACTAAAATTAGTGACAGGAAGTGTCAACTGAAAAGCCCTGGTTCCTTCCCAAAAGCAGAGGAATGCATGGAATTTCTGAATGGAATGACAGGGAATGCCAGTTGAAAAGCCCTGCTTCCAAAGGGCCATAGGAATGCATGGGATTTCTGAATGGCCATTGGCCATTTGGAAATTCAATGCACCTTCTTATGGTCCTGTAGAAGCAGGAACATAGGAAGCAAGGGTGTAGCTATAATTGAGTGGAGGGGTTCAAAGAAGCTGGGGGGCCCAGCTCCTGAAGGCCCCCCAGCTCCACCCCTCCCTATTTTCTTCATTATCTCTCTCACTCCAAATGGCCATCAAGGAGAGGGGCAAGCAAAGGCCCCCTCTCCCCTAGCTATGCCCCTGATAGGAAGCCGCCTCATAGCGAGTCAGACATTGGTCCATATAGCTCAGTATTATCTACACTGACTGGCAGCAGCTCTCCAAGGTTTCAGGCAGGAGTCTCTCTCAGCCCTACCTGGGTGAGATTCTCCCAAGTATTGAACCTGGGACCTTCTGCATGCAAAGTAGATGCCCTTCCACTGGGCTACAACCCAGTCTCCCTTGAGCCTCTCTATAAGCAAGCATGAACTAATTAGCTTCTGAGTTTTCTTTTCTTTTTCTTTCTTTTTTGTATGGGAGGGGAGTGTGCCTCATGGGAAAAGGTCATCCAGTCAGATTTATGGTGGCATCTATGCCTCTTCCTAATTGTCATCCTCTCTGCTTCTCGTAGATTGACTACACCGGCTGCGGAATTAACCCTGCCAGATCTTTTGGTTCAGCGCTGATTGCCAATAACTTTACCAGTCACTGGGTAGGTTCAAAACATAACACTGAAGTGGACACATGTTTATTCAAGTGTGTGTGTGTGTGTGTGGTTATCCTGGAAGCTTTTTATGATATGAAGTTCAAACACAGAATTATAGGTTTGGAGGGGGAAAAACCCCCAGAGCTAGAGTATCTGCAATGGAGGGTATGCAGCCCATTGTCTATAACATATATGTGTGAGAAACATTTAGGAGCTCAGTAGCAGCTCCCACCCTTATTTTGGCTGCTGTTATCAAGCACTTCAGAATCATTTTGCTTTCCCTTTCTTTACCTACCCTCTTTTCTTTGGGGTGGGGACAGCTCTTGCCCACAAAGTACTACTGCTTCAGGGAAATGAACAAGAACTATTTGATTACAAAGTGAATTTCTTTGATGAATTGGTTAGAAGAATGGTTTCAAGACAGGTTGATCCATCAAATACATTCCCCCAAATAATCGGGCAGTGAATATTAAAACATTTGTTAAATATTTATGGAAATACATATAAAAACTGCAGAGAGTGAACACCATATTAGAGGAAGTGTTTCCTCCTAAGATGGTGCTTGGCACCTGCAATTTGTATATGTTTGTGAGAAAAGGGGGATTTCCTCTTTTGAGACCAGGCCTACTGCAGTACAGACATGCATCATCTCAAAAAAGAGAAAGAATTCCTTTTTCTTTAACACTATTGTTCTTCTTGTATGTAAATCTATGCACATTTAATGGATTAACTGATGTGTCTGTTGACTAAGATTTATTTTAAGATTTATCGAAGCTCTAGAATTAACATTTCTGTGTGAGTTGCCATATCAAGTGCATCTGTGATGGTCTTTTGCAGGTCTTTTGGGTTGGCCCATTGATTGGAGGAGCCAGTGCTGCCCTCATCTATGACTTCATCCTGGCTCCCAGGACCAGCGATGTCACCGATCGCATGAAAGTCTGGACCAGTGGCCAGGTGGAAGAATATGACCTCGATGCAGATGACTCCAGAGTGGAGATGAAGCCAAAATAAAGGAGAATCAAGATGTAAAGAAAAGAAAAACCGAATTTCTGAAGATTTTTATCAGTATTATAGACTCTTTGTAAAACAACAAGCAGTTCTTCCAAATGTTTTTATAAGTTGTTAGGGGTTTCCTTCTCTCTTTTTCTCTCATTCTTTCCAGCCTTTTAGATTTGTGGCTGCACAGTGAGGAAAAATCAATATGGGGCAAAAATGATTATATTTTTTCGTGGGTGAGTGTAAGGAGATCTGCAGCAATGATTCTGGAAGACCAAATCGATATTTCTCTATCTGAAGAGATTGGCTTTTACCAAAATGTATCAGTATATGACAACAAAGTCCATGTGAACAGCCAACGTGCAGCCAGAAATGAACGTCGAGGAGATTTTTGACTGCAGAGATGTCACCAGAGTGAAATTATTTATTTCAGGGTGAGGCCCAGATTTTAGGTATATGCAAGTGCCGGTTCTGAAAGTAAGGCCTAGAACAGGGATGGCCAACTTCTATTTTCTTGGGGGCCGCACTGTTCTCTAGAAAGTGGTCCTGAGACTGGAAGTGTATTTTGTCACATAAATAGACATCTCCTCATCTTGCAAACTGGTCAAGTGACAATAAGTTGACACCTCCAGCTGTAAGAGCTTCACAGTTGTGGAGTCCATAGCGTTACTTACAAATGTGCATATTTTCATATTGCATTCCACATCCAAAGGAGAGGTATAACATGAAAGAGTGACTGTATGTCTGTTTCTTCCTGGAAATACTGTATTGTTTCCCCCACTTTTTAATGAAAGCATTTTTTAAATGAGACTTTGATTAAAATTTGGCAGAATTACCAAGGGTCAGATAAAATTTGCATGAGACCTGGATCTGACCTCTGGGTTGCCTGTTGGCCACCTCTGCCTTAGAAATAAACATTTGGGGTTTAAACCACCCCCCCACCCCCCAGTAATTCTTTTGCACAAGCCTAATTGAACAAATGAACACTACCCAAGAATTCTGGTGCAACTCTCTTTCGTCTCCACGCAGGAAGATTTTTTTGTGGATTTTGCTGTCAAACATTGTAGACTTAACTGCATGGAACAAACCAAGTTTTATTTTTGTCTGTCAATATACATTCATCATCACAGTGTACCATAACTTCTGTTGCATGTATAGAAAGCTGTCTAATCCAAGAAAGGTGTACATGTTATAGGTTTAAGCACATATAAACTGTATTTGTACATATCAATGGTTTGCCCATTACATAAAGTGCCATGAAGGGAATTATATCATGAAAAGTCAAATCAAAGAGCTGGAAAAAATAAATCAACAATTTCAAGTTCTGTCAGGATTCAAACTTGACCAAAAAAAATAATTATATTTTCCCATTTTATTTTTTCCAGACTGACTATAAAATATTACTTCTTGTAGATGAAATCTAAGGCAAACAGATTACCAGCTTGCCAAAGCGACTGCTTTTAAACCTTGGTGCCACCCTCCCCCCCACCCATGGAAGCCCAACACGCAAAAATATCCCTCATTAGGAATTCTGGGAAAATTTAAATTTTGCAATCGATTTAAAGTTAGGACACTGTGTCTCAAGCCCTGCTCCCAAGTCATTTCAATTCTAAGTAAAACCAAAGTAGTTAACTGTACCAAGGAGCAAGAACATAATGATTCCATGTTTGAGTTCAGGGTTCTCTCTCCAACCTCATTCCTCACAACAATCCTGTGAGGTTAGGTCAGGCTGTGGGCTAGCAACTGACCCAAGGTCACCAAGGAGCATCAGGGAACTGAACCTTGTCCTCTCCTTCCCAATCCGAGACTGTTCTACTCACCACACTGGCTCACTCAGTTCAGCCAATGCTCAAATCTTCACAACGATCAGAAAACCCAATATAGGAAGAACATTCCACACATGTTCTACTCAGGGGTGGACCAAGATACCTTGCTGTCTGACGCAAAGGACAATAGGGTGCCCCCCCACCTAATCTGTGGGAGGGTGCTCAGAATCCTCAGGCCATGCTGGCAAGCAAGCAGGAGAGGCCTGCAAGCACTGTAGACTATGCCACCAAGCCAGTGGTGGCAGGGCATTCCGTTGGTGGCAGGGGGACAGAGGGATGGGCAAGAAGAGCTATGCCCCAGTAGGCCATGGAGGGGGAAATGAACAGCATTCCCCAGCAGGTTGACGAAGGGTGGAGGAACAGCAGAGCGGCTGTGGGGTAGCACCCATGGTGGTGGGGGCCAGTGCTTGGTGCTTCCTGTGCCGTTCTTTGTGTCTGGGCCTCACTGACCACCTCACCCTGCTTCATGGAAGGACTACCCTTGAATCTACTGTGGGGATAGATTTAGAGTAGTCATGTTTTCATCCCAGTATAAGAGTCACAGAGGAGAAAACCCACATGAAGTTTCAGGGGCAGGCCAGTATTCAGAAACTATAGCAATAATTAGCACAAGAGATAAACCATGCCTCTGCTAGCTATTCAGAAATCCGTTTTGAGCCCTCTCATCCCACCATTTGAGGCACAATCTCAGAGGCCCCATTCACACTCGCTTGCATGGGGGCCACTTCCCTGGAGCATTTCCATCGTGCGCCTTGCCTGTGGAAATGAAACAACCACATGGGTCTTTCCACCTCAATTGTTGGTCAGGATGGACAGGAACAATCGGGCAGGAAAGACCTACATGGTGAGAAGATTTTGCTCAATTACTTTCACATCTGGACGAAAACTGCCTTTAATAGGTAGAAACGCATGTCCTTCCCTCCTCCGCACACTGGCCTGATAGCTCTGCTTTTCTTAACCTCTTAAGCATAACTATGCAAAAACAATTCCCTTCCCCTATTTTTCTAGTTAATACTGAGAAATTCAGGGACAACATACACAATATTCTAAATGGGCACAATAATTAAATGTCTGTTCCTAGAAACTTTCTTTTATTATTACAACTGGGGCTTGTTGCTTTGTTTGTGTATTTATAGATCTTTGTAGCAACGAATTAAAATGAGAGTCAACACCCAAAGGTAGAAAACCTGGGAAAGTAAATTTAACATGTACTATAGATACTTTTGTCATACTTATTGTTGCCTGAGTTAACACACATTGCTCTTGTTAGCAGGTGTTTCACTAGACTCTGCCCAATTCACTTCATATTTTACATGAGGAGAAATTCTGTGACAACCAAGGAATAAATGTGCATAATTCCCTCAGAAATGTCACTTGTCTTTGTGAAATTCTTTTAGCTTCCCTCAAGTGTACTAAGGATGATCTGCCAGATTTTCCTCAGATTTCACTTGAGGTGAAATTTGGTGTAGTTCTTTTATAGACAGAACTTCCATATCACCCCTTCTTACATTTAGTAAGATATAGAGCTGGGTTTCATGATCAGTGAGACCTGGTTTAGGGCGGTGAGCGGGGAGGGAGCCCTGGGCGGCCACACGGTTGCCGGCTCCGTGACGGAGCCGGCGGGGGCTGGGGGGAGTGGGCGCGCGCAGGGCATGCTGGCGAGACCCCCAGAGCTGGGAGGCAGCTTTTCGCCTCCCTTCCAGGGGTCTCCTCATGAGTAGCCATGGTGTAGAGCCGCACTGCGGCTACTCATGATCAGAAAGCCCAGATTTGCTGAGCGCTCGCTCTGCAAACCCGGGATTTAAGGAGAGCTACCAAAGCGGGTGACCTGCTTGTAAGCCACTGGGCTCGCCTGCAAGCCCAGTGGTTTACACGATCAACAAAAATCAGGCTAGGATCTCCTACTCCGATTTTTGTTGATCGTGAGAATAGCCCCATAGTGCTTCTTACATTTTCAACTGCTCACTGCGACATCAAGTGATGTGGAAACGCAGAGTGGGAAGAACCTAATAATGTGCAGAAACCTCCCAAGAAATTTTGCTTGTCTTATAGAAATTTGTCTGGCTTACCTCAGATTCTTTCCCTTGGGAGAAGCCTTGAATTTCACCTTGAATTTCACTTATCTGGCATTTCCTAGGACAATGCAGACCCCCCTGTGAAATTTAGCTTGTTTTAGGGAAATTCATTTGGAACATTTTCAGATCTTTCACCTTGAGAGAAAACCTGAAATTGATGTTGAATTTCACTTTTTTGACATTTTGTCACCATTCCTTGAACCTGCCCATACTTTCTGGGTCATTAAAAAAAGACCACATATTTCATTTTACCTGACCCATTGTGGATATGATAGTTCATGCATTCTGATGTCCAGGAAACAAAACAGATCTGGGAGTCAAACAGGGTAGGAACATTTCCAGGTAGTTCAATATGTGGACCAAGAAAAGAAACTAGGAGGGGGGAATCACTAAGTAGAAAACCTTCTCCTTCCTTCTTGAATACATTTGACATAGTATCTTGTGTATTGTGCATGTAAATATTATGACATGAATGGACTTGCAATTGGCTTAAAAATAAAATTCATTGTGCTCACATCTGTGAAGATGCTTTGATGTTTGATTCAGTTAAGTTCAGTTCTGTTTATTAATGGTCGCTGACCCAGAAAAGATGTTTGATTCATAATCTAATGACACCTTGGTGGAAAGACTAATTACGTGTTCTGTGATCCTGATCCAAGTAAAGATTGTTGTGCATGGCTACCATTGAAACCAAAGAACTATAGTGAATTTCTTAAGGTCCATTGATTTCATCCAGACTAATATAACTAAGGTCTGGTCCTCACAGGCAACAAAATGGCAGGAGGTAGGATTCTGAGGTGACAGAGTGTAATGTGCCACTTCAGACTGCAGGTACAGGATCACATTTTTTTAATGTTTCCCCTTGTTTAAAAAATAAACACCTCACTACAAGTAAAACAAAGCTTATAAAGTGACATTTTAAAAATGTATTTTTAAAATATTTTATAGATAGATAGATAGATAGATAGATAGATAGATAGATAGATCGATATCGATATATAGATATAATAGAGATATAAATCTATAGTTTTACCTTAATTCTATGGATTATGTGGGGGGAAAAGATTGTCCAGATTATGTGAAAGTCCATATAACTGAGTTCAAGAGCAGACAGAGGAAGCAATGTGATTTAGATAAGGTTCATGCAGCTTGCAAATAACTCACTGGGGAAAAACCCTGATTCTGTGGACAAACCCCCTGATTTTGTGGATGCTCTCTGTAAAATACAACTTGTATGGCTCTAACAACAACAACAAAAGGTTCAGTGGACACTGTTCATAAAATACAAAATCCATAAGATTGGAGTCTGTAAAACTGAGGTTTCTCTGTATTGTATATCTAGTGCACAGACTGTTGAAAATCACATGGTTTGATTCCATATCAGAGACTCAAGAGATATTAAAGGAAAGTTTTATGATGCCTTTCAAAAGATTATTGTAGTAGTTACATCCTGCAGAAAAGATAGCCGTTGTGAAACAATGCAAGTCAAGATGGTCCTTCAACATTGCTTCCTGTTCATAGCACAAACAACTTGGATCATGTTCAGCAGCAAAATAGGGTTTGCTGTATTAACAGGTTGTGAAGGGAGCAGTTTCCCCTTACCTGGCATCCAGTGCCATGTGTACAGACCAACACGTTTTTCATTTGGCATTTTAAAATATAACATGATCATTGATATTCCTCTCTGTATTTTATTTATATCATGCCAGGGTGTGTTGATTTAAATCAAGGTTTCTGCTACATGGAAATTGGAGTCACATGAGTCAGGGAGTTAAACCATGATTGTACATTTTTTGCCTCTTTTCTATTTTTGAACGGGAGAATCACTGGCAGTCCTTGCTAGATGCTGAGATGCTTTTATCTCCTAGCGTTATCTGTTCTGAACATGGTTGTAAGTTAGAAGGCAAGACACTGAGGTTGTATGCAGATATATGTACAAATAGGACTCCATGCAGAATTTTCTGCTGCGGGGTAAGCTTTGCTTCCCCATACTTTTGCTTCTCAAAAGACCTATGTATCTGCCCCCATATTCAGAGCTGGTTTTCTCTTTCACCTCACTCTTCCCCCATGTTTCAAGTAGGCTATCTGACTTTTGGGGGTGGGGGTGGGATTTGGGAGTGTCTGGCAAGTTTATCCAACTAGATGTTTGTTCAGTGCTTTATTCTTCTGAACTTTAAAAAACATGTTAACCTGAAAAACTATTCTGGGGAGTGGGTGATGTTGTGATACACAAGCACTAGCCAATCAGTGCTGTGCACAGCTGAAAATTAGCAAAAGTGATTTCTCCTGAGCTCAATCCTGCAGAAAATCCTGCAGGGCAAATTATACATCTGATCAAAATGAGGTGAATGCAGTTCTATAAAGCTTGTTGACTCTAATTATTTATGTCTGAATGCACGCAGCTGAAAAATAACATGAATGCCGCCCACTAGGCAGGAAGTTTCCATTGTCTTTCCCACACACCAGAGAAGCAGTGGCTGCCTAGTGAATCTTTTAAAATTAAACTTCATATTCTAACTATAAACTTTGAAAAGGACCTGATTTTTTTGTACATTATCAGCCTTGTGTATCAGACTCAGATAAAACCAGGAAATGCAACGACAAGAAGTATGGAAAGAAAGAAAAAACGGGCAGGAGGAGCCAAAGGGTTTGGTTTTATAAGATGTATGCATGATTTTCAATGTGGGTCTCATAAAAATTGAAGTTGAATTAATAATTAATGTTAAATAGTTACATGCAGAATGAAAAAGTGCCATCTAGCAAGAGATGGATCTCTCCTGTGCATAAAAAGCATTGGAATCTGGGGAGGGAAACCATGGGTCCATTTTTTTTGCCTAAACTGTTGTCGGCATTTGGACGGACACGAATCGAAAATGGAGGCCCCTTTACCTCCGGTTTCGTGCTACATGCGAATGTGGTCCATATCTTATTGGATAATTACCATATAGCTTTGAATCATAGCAAACTTGCACCTGAGAAAGATCTGCTTCTCCTGGACATGATGTCATTTTGGAATCATTGATCTGATTATTGAGTGTTAAAAATCTGTTGAGAACAACAGTTAAAGTATGTTTATATGCAGAATTTCTTCAGAGAAACAAAAATTAAAATTAAACCTTTGCCTCAGCATATTCTGGTGTAAAAGGGAGTTCATTCATCTAATTTCAGTGGCAGGATAGGAAATGCAATGTTCGGGACTTTTGAATCATCGGGAAGTATGATGATTTTGCACACCCGTACTCACAAACAAACTCTTCAAAATATATAATATTTCTATCTATTTATATCTAGTGGACAGGATCTCAACATGACTTCAGCACCATCCCAAGGGCAGTGAGGGGCTCCTTTAAAAGGAGGCAGGCAGGTCCTACTCTCTGCTGCCCTGTGCCGCTCCATTGCAGCCCTGTTCTCTGAAAACCAGCCCTGTGGAAGTGGCAGTCCATGCCGCTGTCTCCTTTAAACCGCCCAACACGGGGACGGGATGCTTCCCCCAGCATCCCTCACGTGGATTTGGCAAACAAATGGCGTTGATGCATGCTTTCGGTTTTCAGAGGACTGCACCATGATGGAGCGGTGCAGGGTGGCGGAGGCTTTCAGGAAGGGCAGGTTGGACCTGCTTGCCTCCTTTTAAAGGAAACCCTTGCCCTGCGCCGAAACCTTTTGGCTACAGGGATCCGAAGCATTTCAGTGACTGGCCAGGGGTCGTGGTGGACATCTTGGGGTCGTGGTGGACACAGCAATAGCAATAGCAATAGCACTTACATTTATACACCGCTCTATAGCCAGAGCTCTCTAAGCGGTTTACAATGATTTAGCATATTGCCCCCCAACATTTCTGGGTACTCATTTTACCGACCTCGGAAGGATGGAAGGCTGAGTCAACCTTGAGCCCCTGGTCAGGATCGAACTTGTAACCTTCTGGTTACAGGGCGGCAGTTTTACCACTGCGCCACCAGGGGCTCTTTTTGCCCCCAACAGCTCGTTGAAAGTGTCGGCTCAATGTGCAGCAGCTGTGAAAATGGCCAATTCCATGCTAGGGATCATTAGGAAGGAGATTGAAAATAAAACTGCTAATATTATCATGCCCTTAGACAAAACTATGGTGCGGCTACACCTGGAGTAGTGCACACAATTCTGGTCACCGCATCTAAAGAAGAACATTGTAGAACCGGAGGAGGTGCAGAAGAGGGCAACCAAGATGATCAGGGGCCTAGAGCACCTTTCTTATGAGGCAATAGCAATAGCAATAGCAATAGCACTTACATTTATATACCGCTCTATAGCTGGAAGCTCTCTAAGCGGTTTACAATGATTTAGCATATTGCCCCCCAACATTCTGGGTACTCATTTTACCGACCTCGGAAGGATGGAAGGCTGAGTCAACCTTGAGCCCTTGGTCAGGATCGAACTTGCAACCTTCTGGTTACAGGGCGGCAGTTTTACCACTGCGCCACCAGGGGCTCATTTACCACTGCGCCACCAGGGGCACCAGGGGCAAGGCTACAACACTTGGGGCTAATTACTTTAGAAAAAAGATGACTGCGGGGAGACATGATAGAGGTCTATAAAATCATGCAAGGTGTGGAGAAAGCTGATGAGAGTCATTCTTCTCCCTCTCCCATAACACTAGAACTAAGGGTCATCCCATGAAATTGATTGCCAGGAAATCTAGGACCAACAAACGGAAGTACTTTTTCACAAAACGCATAATCCACTTGTGGAATTCTCTGCCACAAGATGTGGTGACAGCCAACAACCTGGATGGCTTTGAGAGGGGTTTGGATAACTTCATGGAGGAGAGGTCTATTAATGGGATGATAAGCAGGAGCATCCTGAGGCAAACATGAAGCTCGGCCCTTGCCGCCACCCCCCAGCTTTTTCACAGAGGTACAATAGGAAGAGTGAAGAGCAAACTGTCACCCAGCTGGTGCTCCTCCTCTCTCTCAGGGGCCCAGGAACATTTGTTCCCCCCAACCTTGTTCAATTGTAGCTACACCCCTGCCCCAGGTCCTGGGCCTCCTCTTCCTCACATACTTGGGATAATATAACTCTTCAAGCTTTTTGTGGGACAGGTGGGAAAGGAATGCATTAATACATAAATGTTCATATAACTGCAGTTCCATGCTAAAAGGCTGCACCAGTTGAATCTCTGCCTGACATATTGTTAGTAAAAGAACCAGAATCCTGCACGCAGGAAAGCCAAAGGCCATTTCTGCATTGCTAGATCCACTGCAGCACTGCCCCAGGAGATAGACTATAGGCTGGTTCAGACAACATACGAACCGGAGGTCCGTTCACCTCTGGTTTCGCCACCCAAATGCCTGAACCTGGGGAACTGCAGCTTAGAGGGGAAATGGACACCTGGCTTTCCTCCTCTAACTACAACTGTTACTGTTAGCTTGTAGTAAGTTATGCTGCAGATAACTGCATTTCAGCGGCGTCTCAATTACATCCGATCCAGGGTTTGAAGTTAAGCTTTCCTCAAACCGGAGTTGAGGGAGGAAGCTCCTCCCTTTCTCCGGCTCTTATTGGCTGCATGGTCTGTCCTTCAGGAAAGAAGGAAGCCCGCATAGCCAGCTCCACAGCCTCCCTGCAGTGCAGTCTTGCTGAATGCAGTCAGGTCTGAACTCAGATTGGAGAGTTGTGGGAGCAGGGGCCAAACTATGGCTCCAGTGGACCTGCAGTTCTGTATGTTGTCTGAACCAGCCGAAGGAGGCACTAGGAAGAGAGGTCCGTCATGCTAAGAGCTTAGCTCCACCTGGTGCCCACTGCAGGAAAAGTGGTCCCATTAAGGTCAGCTCTGATTGCAGAGGATTCTGACGTGGACCCAGAAACAGGAAGAGGAGGCTCAAAGGATTTCCAGAGCTGCTTGCTGCTTTACCCCACTCCAATGTTTACCACTGCTTATCTTTTCTTTCTTGTAGTGGTTAATTTATTTTCGCTGGGGGCAGGGTTAGGAAGGGATTTGCAGGGGACAAGTAGCTGCTAAGGAGAGATAAAGTAAACATTATGTATCGCCTTCTGAATACTCACAGGCCTCATTTATACAGGAGATGGGCTGTGCAGAGAGTCCTTATCCATGTACGTTTTTTATGCACACCTGGTTGCCTTTAAAATAAGTTCCTGCTCTGAAATTTCAGTCACATCAGATTTGTTTGCATATTTTTTACTGCAGGGAAGAAGACACACAAATGAGTTGAAGAGACAGAAAGCTGGAGTCCACTGGGCACACCCACTCCATAACATCTGGGAATTAAAAAATGAGATAATTTAAAGATGCATCTGTTCACCCAGGCTTTTAATTAATATTGTTTTAATGGTTTTAATGCTGTTTTAAAATATTTTTAAAATAGTAAATGGTTGTAATGTTTTAAACTTTTTGTTTTTGTTTTAAGTAATGTTTTACTTTCTGTTTTTGTTTTGTTGTAAACCGCCCAGAGACATACGTTTTGGGTGGTATAAAAATCTGTTAAATAAATAAATAAATAAATAATGGAGAATTCCTAATACATCTGCTCCATTCTGGAAACTATACCTCCTCATTGCCACATGCTCCATGTACTGGCCCATTTGGATGCATGCAATGCTAATGTGCCCAAAGCACATCATGTCTAAGGTCCCAAGCCATCGTGCACAAGGACTTTCCCCAAGTCCTCAGAGCCTGGCTAACACACAGCTACTGTCCAGGTGATGAATGTAACATGTACCCAAGCTCCTAAGTACTTTATTCAAAGGCAGCCTTCCAAGGACTGCCAGGGAAAAGAAAATAAGGGCAGCGGGGGACAGGGGGTTGAAAACATTAAGTTGAGACAAGGTGTTATGGCTACCAGGTGGTGGCTGGATTTCCAGCCTTGAGCATCCCAGAAAATTCCCCCCCAGCATCCAGTAATATAAGGTGCTGCTGGCAGTCTCCTCTACTACTCCCTAGGATCAAGCTTATTTCCCCTTTAAAAAAAAAATCACCTCCTCAGACATAAGATAAGAAAGTCAAAGACAGGAAGCATTTGACAGGCGTGACATTACAGGAAGTGAAAGGAATAACAGTTCAAACAGCTTTCCCCATGATACCACTTGCTTTTTGAGATTTCAGTGGTGAACAAGATATCCAAACAGTCATCTCTAAAGTTTAGGTGAAGGATGGCATTGAACAGATGCCTGCGAATTGTCTGCTCATATGGCTGCATCACTTGCCATGTTGGGGTTGGGGTACCGTAGGAGTGTGAGAGTGCTCATAGGAATACATGAAGCTGCCATATACCAAGTTGGACCATTGGTTCATCTAGCTCAGTATTATCTACACAGACTGGAAGTGGCTTAGCAATAGCATAGGGGACAATTCATGCTTGCTACCAAAAGACTAGGTCTCATCCCATTCATATTTGCCTGGGTACCTTTGGAGGGTCTGCTGTAGTGAGAGGATGTACAAAATGAGACCTGGTGCACTGAGGCAGGAGAAAGAGGTGCTTGAATGGAATGCACCACTTTAGAATGCAGGTGTGTGTGGGGCGTGTGTGTATGTGTGTCATTTTTTAACACTTCCCTCTGTTTAAAAGAGAAAGAGATGATAGTGTTGCTTTCACCAGTGAACTCTATCTTCCTCCTCATTTTTTAGCCTGTAAATAAGCAGGCAGGAGGTAGCTTATCTCTCATCAGCAGATTGCATTTCAGCCTCTTCCTGGAACAGTGAAATGTCTTTGCATCCTGCCTTGTAACAACCACAACAACTATCTATAATGATCTGTTTTTAATTAATTAAAAGATTTCTTTCCTGCCTTTAATCAGAACATCTCCAGCACTGCTTATACATCAAACCACAAAAGAAAAAAAAGAGTATAATATCAAACACAATTTATACACACACACACACACACACACACCCCAAATTATATATAACAAAGACAGCTGGAATTAAATATTCCTAAATGCCTGTGGGGGAAAAGAGAAGTTTTTACCAAATGCCCAGTGTCAACAGCTAGGTACCGGGTCTGTGTTTAACCAGGATAGGCCTTCTTTGTGGTGGCACTCCCTTTCTGGAACTCCTGCTGAGCAGGAGTGCCACCACAGAGAAGGCCCTATCCTGGTTAGACACAGACCTTGTCTCCAAAGGTGGGGAAACTCTGAACAGGGCTTCTCCTGAAGACTAATTATGAAGCTGATTTATGTTAATTGCAGAAGCTAAAATAGAGCAAGACTGTAGTTTCCCCTTTGAAATGGTACAGGTCCAATCCAAGCTGAGCTTTAACTTTGGCTGGTGTTGCTTTTGTTATGTCGAACTCTTATCATGACTTGAATGGTGGTTGCTGCCTTCTGCTTTCCCTTCATTGTGATCCTCTGAGGCTTGACACTGGATTGGCGCTCTGCCTCTGCATTTGAGATTCAGCAAGTAGGAAGTATCTTTCTGTACAGTTTACATAACATGGAGATCCGTCAGCAAGAGCACTTTTGTCCCAGCTTGGTTCACTTTAGGTACTGGAGCCAACTTGGGAGGTAATGGAGTTTGGGAGACAGGCCGCATGGCATCAAGGTTGCTGAGGGAGAGTTATAACTCCCGTCACTTTTGTGCCTCTTAAAATCAGAGGTCCCCATTCTACACTATAAATGTGAGAAGGGCAGATGTGATTAAGCAAACATGGCTGCCACTGTCACCCCAGTCTTGTTCTCAGTGTCAAAGTGATCATTTTGTCAAATAACATATTGGAGACCATGCTTACGTAGGAATGAATGTTGTCCAAAATGACTTCCTAAAGATGAAATCCGTTACTAACATGGATTGCTAAAAAGGGTTCCCTTTATAGAAACAACACACAACCCAGACTGCTGTATGTTATCTATCTATCTATCTATCTATCTATCTATCTAATTTCTATACCGCTCAAAGCTTGCATCTTTGGGCAGTTTGCAATTAAAATAATTTAAAACATCAAATCAATTAACAATTAAAATCATTTAAAGCATTAAAAACATTGTCCATGTTTAGTGAGAAGGAATTCTCTAATTAACCTTCCCACCCTCTCGCACTAAATTATAGGCATGGGCATTGCCTCAGAGTTGGGGGAGGAGGGAAGTATAGTCACTCCACTCCTTCGCCTATCAGCGGGAGCCAAGGTCTGAACTCGTCTCCGCAGGTCCACCAGACCAACAAACCCCATCCCTGCTGATCGTCTCATCTTTGGCAGCCCCTGCCTTAAATAAAGATCTACATTTAGGACACTCCTCCTCCCTTCCAGCTTGCTCCTTCTTCCCTGGCCAGGCAAGTAGATTGGCCACCCAATCCCTGGCCTCCAAAGGGGACTTGTTCTCCAACTCCACCCCCTTCACTAGCATTTCTACACATGTCTGCAGCTGTGCAGCTGATATCATCGCTATTCCCTCTCCACCATTCTGCTGCCTCTTGGGCTGCACCCACCCATCCCCTAGCAGCTATTGGCCACCTCTCTGAGCCCTTCCTAACTTCTGAAAGATAATTACTGGGGTTGTCCTGGTGCCTGAAGCCCTCTGCTTCTCTCGGCACACTGCTGTTTGATGGGGTAAACAACCCTGTCTCACGGAGGAGGGTAGGAAATCCTGACAAACATTTAAAACCCAGTATTAAAATTTTTAAAACTATAGATCTAATTAAAAGCCTGGGTGAATACATGTGTATTCCATGCCTTTTAAAAAGTTGCCAGAGATGGGGAGGCTCTTATTTCAACAGGGAGGGCATTCCAAAGTCCAGGGGCAGCAACGAGAAGGCCCGTTCCTGAGTAGCTGCCAGACAGGTTGGCAGCAAGCACAGATGAACCTCTCCAGATGATCTTAACAGGGCTCATGGCGAAGAAAACATTCTCTTAAATACCCTGGGTCTAAACTATTTAGGGCTTTATTGAGATGGCTCAATATCAGTTGCAGGGGAGCAACAGCAGGAGAGAGGGGCTCCTCAGAGGCATCTGGTGGGCCACTGTGTGAAACAGGATGCTGGAGTAGATGAGCCTTGTGCCTGATCCAGTAGGGCTGTTCTTATGTTCTTATTTTGCCCAGAAACGTATCAGCAGCCAATGTAGTTCTTTCAACACATAGATTATTATTATTATTATTTTACATCATCATTATTAGTATTAGTATTAATATTATTATTATTTTACATTTTATATCCCACTCTTCCTCCAAGGAGCCCAGAGCGGTGTACTACATACTTGAGTTTCTCCTCACAACAACCCTGTGAAGTAGGTTAGGCTGAGAGAGAAGTGACTGGCCCAGAGTCACCCAGCAAGTATCATGGCTGAATGGGGATTTGAACTCGGGTCTCCCTGGTCCTACTCCAGCACTCTAACCACTACACCACACTGGCTCTCCTTACTGAGACTGACATCAGTAAGAGTCATTTCACCTTCACATGGGGTTGAATGGTGCAGCCCTGCAGTGTAGCTGACAACTGTGGATCTAAGGAGAGAGGTTGGTAGATTTGGCATGCAGAAGGTTCAACCCCTGCCATCTCCAGGTAGGGCTGGGGAAAACCCTTGCCTGAAATCCCAGAGAGCTGCTGCCAGTCAATACAGACAACGCTGAGCTAGACAGGCTCATGGTCTAATGTAGGACAGCTTTCTATGTTAAGAGTGGATCATATCAAACTACGTCATTGGGAGGGGTCATAACTCAGTTGTAGCGCACATGCTTTCTATGTAGAAGGTCTCAGGTTCAGTCTCCAGGTAGCACAAGGAAAGACCCCTGCTGGAAACCCTGGAGAGCTTGTTGCCAGTCAGTGTTCACAGCATTGGGCTAGATGGACCAATGGTCTGAATCAGTATATGGCAGTTTCCTGTGTTTCTGTTAGGTGCATAGCGGCATTGGCAGGCTTTTAGGGATGTGCAAATTATTTTAGAGATGTGCAAATCCAGCATTGGCAGGCTTTTAGAGATGTGCAATTCAATTCAAATTCAAATTGATTCAACTCAAATCTGGGTGCTTTGAGTGATTCTAATTCGAATTGAATCAGCCCTTGAAAAATTAAAAAAAAATTTAATTTGAATTTGAATTTCAAAATTCAATTCAGATTTGATTTGAGAGTCGTTTGGCACCTTTAAAAAACCACTCAGGGCCCCTGATTGGTTTTTTAAAAGGCCAAAACAGGGTTGAATTGATTCAAATTAAATTCAAATTCAAAATATATTTTCAAATTCTATTTGAATTCGAAGCGAATTTTTGAACTTCAATTCAAATTCAAATCAAATACAAAAATTTGTGAACATCCCTACTGGCTTTTTCTTTGGTCATTCCATGTGCAACTGTGCTTTCTGAGTTTTCAGTTTGCTGCATGCATAACCTATATGTCTAGGCCACATATGAATGGCCCTTGGTGTATGAGTAATCTAAGCCTGGATGGTTCCTACTGGCCTATATGCAGCAAAGTGAAGGGCTTCCAGTTAGGGCTGCCAACTCCCTTTAAGCTCCAGCCTCAATGGGGAAGGAGCCTGATAGCACAGTGCTGGTGACTCATTAGTTAGGAAGGGGTACCCGGCAGTGTGATATGGAGCCTAATACAACCTGCTAGCAATGGCACCTGGTGGGTGAGAGGGCAGAGACTGACAGTGTCAGATGGCTTTGGGTGGGTGCTGATGAGCACATGGGCAGAGCCAACCTGAGAGCCATCTCGCTCTGAGGGGAGGAGAGAAGAGCTAAAGCCTAAAGAGCACAGCGTAGAAAGATCTGGCTCTTACAAGTCTTCTGGTTGTATCTTTCTTTGTTTTGATGAGTACCCTTTCAGTGCTTTTATGTACCCTGATTTATATACCCAGAATGCAGTATATAAATGCCAAAAAATAAAGTATATTAAATTTAAAAATCAAATCCGAAAGCATCATGCCCCCCTGGTCCTGGCCTCTTACCCCAAGATGGATCTTCCTTCTCTGAAGATCCAGAGAGGAGGAATCCTAAGATTGGGCCACTATAAAGATTTGGGGAAGGGTGAGAAAAACATGCTCCTATAATAAGGTCGCCATTCCCAAACGTTGTCTGAGTACACACCTTCATTTTCTTCCATATACATGGATGGCTTGGATTCACCACTATTGGTTAAAAATTAATGGGATACAAGTGGTGATATTACAGAAGGCCACTCTGTCTTTGGCACTCAATGGTTCCGACAGGCTCCACTGATCTTGTCCTTACAGGGGAGAGAATACAGTGTGCACTACACAGATTCCCTTTGCTTACCCCCCAAACTCCCTGAAATATGCAGGCCTTTGCTGCTAGGGATAGTGATAACACTGCTCTATATTTAAAGTCCTAGAGCAAGTGTGCTCAACCTTGGGTCCCCAGATGTTGTTGGAATCCAAATCCCATGATCCCCTGCCACAAGGGCTGGGGATGATGGCAGTCCAATAACATCTGGGGGCCCAAGGTTGAGCACACTTGTCCTAGAGAAATTCAAAGATTCATGTTCAAAATGAGTCAGCCACACAAGGGAAAGACAAAAAGCAGAGTTTGTTTCTGTATAAATGGTGAATGCAATAGGACACAGGAGACAGGAATCAATGCCTCGCCCCTGTCAATAAGGAACGCCTGAGCAATGAATTTACAAGGCAGCAAGGAGGAATTAGATTAAATAGTGGGGAAATAATAGAACTTGATCATAATTCCGTAATAAAAACTGGAGACATTAAGCAACGGAGCAAGCTTGCCAGGGAAGGAAATGAATCGGCCCCGGTGCAGAAATTCATGGCTAGACAGGCATCTGCTCAGGAATAATCAAATCAGCTGCAGCTGCCACCGAAGGAGAGAGAGTGGAACGATTCACGGAGTGTTTTGTCTAACCCAAACAATGCTGCTCGGGAGATGTTGCCCATGGCAAGGCCTGCAGAAACGAGCTCCATGGGAGCTGCAATGTGGTTTGGTAAGGGATCTAACGGTGTGCTGGGGAAAACCCGCTATTAAAACTGCACTTGGAGAAGAGCCACCCCATGTCAGCACTGAGTCGTACTAATGAGTGTAGCAGGAGGAGAAATGGGGCTGTTCCTCATAATGAGGCTATTCTCACATGTGGTGGAAACTGGGTTAAGGGAGCCCAGCCCGGTTTCCGTTACATGTGTGAACCGCCTGGAGCTGTGCGGCTCCTGGAAGCAAGCCCGCTTAATATCCCCCTCCCCTTAAACAAGGTCAGCGGGGTGCGAGCTCTGCTAACCCCCTTTAGTTGGCTGTGTGCTGCTGTGGTGCAGCTCCGCATCATGGCAACTCACGAGTAGCCCCCCTGACTGGGAGGCTACAGCAAGCCTCCCAGCACCGGGGGTCTCCCCAGAATGCCCCATGCACTTGTGTGGGGCAGGCTGGGACTTATGGGGGCCAGGAGGCCCCCCATCCCCACTGTCCCAACCCGCTGGTAATCGTCTGGGTGGCCGATCTGGTTGCCCAGGGCAAGCTGCCTGCTCGTCTGCGGGGAGAGTAGATCAAGCCCGCTCTCCACGCAGGGCCCTCTTAGGCTCTTGTGGAGAGCCTTTGTGTGTTTTAAATGTCTGCTTTTAGACGTTTGGCTGTTTTATCTGATTGTGAGCTGCCCTGAGATCTTTTGTTATAGGCGGTATATACATGAAGTAAAAAATGGGGCAGAAACTAGAAAATATAAAACATGGTTGGTCTGCTGAAGTTGCTGTTCCTCACGGCAGCACCGTCTGTACCTTTTTGCTAAACACCGAAGCGTCTCTCCTAAGTAGCGTTAGCGACAACTAAATACAGTGAAGGCATAACAGGATTTCCTAGCAGTGTTGTTACTCTGGTCTATGACCGCAATAAAGACTGGAATAGAATAGAATAGCAGTGTTGTTGTTTGTCTTTTTCACATGAAAAAGAAATTGAATCCAATGGCCAACCAGAGAATTCCATGTACTCAGAACTGAGTCTCCACCACCGTTCAAAAACCCAGCTAATTGAAACCTAATAAAACAAATGGTCCAACCACAACCTCCTGGTTTCTAGGAAGAGCAATGTCTGTGTCCCTTCAGTTAGGAACACATCCGGCTGAATAAGAGCTTCCTCCCTTTCCCCAGTGCACATTCGCTAGGGTGATATGAAAATTATCTCATTTCCAGGAGAATCCAGCTGTCCTGCAAGGCACACATTTGGATGCAAAAGATTTGCTTTGAGTGTGGGTGGATGCACCCTCCCCCCAGAAACTTCACTGGTCTAATTAAAAATCTTTTTCGCAGCAGTCCGTTCTTTCTTTTATGTGACAGCCTTTCAGATATTTGAAGATGGCTAGCACCTCAGTAACTCATGCATTGGTAACATCCAGATTGGACTACTGTAATGCGCTCTACGTGGGGCTGCCCTTGAAGACTGTTGAGAAGCTTCAGCTGGTTCAGAATGCTGCTGCAAGGATGCTCATGGGTGCAAGTCACTTCACGAGTATTACACATATCCTGCGTCAGCTTCATTGGCTACCCGTCCACTTCCGGGCTAGATTCAAGGTGCTGGTATTGACCTTTAAAGCTCTACAGGGCTTGGGGCCAGGGGTAACTGTTGGACCGCATTCACCCATATGAATCTGCCAGGGCCCTCCACTCATCATCTCAGGCTCTGCTCATGACCCCGCCACTAACAGAGATCTGGTTGGTGGGGACTAGAGACAAGGCCTTTTCGGTTGTGCCCCCTCCGCTTTGGAACGTCCTCCCTGAAGAGCTTTGCCATGCTCCCTCCCCCTCAGTGTTTTTTTTTAAAAAAAAATCTTAAAATGCACATTTCAAAGGAGGCTTTTTAATGCTCCATTATTATTATTTTGTTATATCTGGTAGGTCCTTTAGCTTCTTTAGCTTTTTATAATTTTCAGATTTAATTTGAACCTAATTATTGTTTTTAATCTGACAACTTTCTTCTTATTATTTCTTTTCTTGTTTAATTTAGTTAATTTTATTACTTTTATTGTATCTTGTGTCTATCTTATTGTTGTGAGCCGCCCCGAGCAGTAGTGCACTGGAGGGGTGGGGTATAAATATTTTGAATAATAATAACAACAACAACAACAACAACAACAACCCCCAGTGAGGCACTACCTTGGCATGGTTGTGGGGCTTGCATGCTCTGAGGAAGGTGAGAGCTATGCCAGAGGTCCAACCATACTGGACAGGTCTCACCAGAAGAACCAGACAAAGAGCGCCTCTCCCATCAACAATATGGTGAGACGTAACTTTAATAAATCTATACCGGATCGGCCGTCGCCCGGGTCAACAAGGATCGCGCCAGGTGCTGGAGTCCCTGGACATCTAGTGGCAAGTGGGCAACAGGACTCAGGATCTTCAGTTGAGCAACCAGGGCTGGAGATTGCAAAGTTACTGGAAGAAACGTCGCTTAACTTAAAAAAAATATGAAAAATGCCAACAAGGAAATAATGATCTGCTATTACAAGTCTAGTCCAACTAGAAGAGGTTATTTAAAAAGAATGTACCAAATTTGGAAAGAGAAGCATCCAGATACAGAAATAACAGAACAAAGGCTAGCAGACCAGAGAAGATACATAACAAGAAATAAAGTATTCACAGGATTTGAGCTGGAAGAACTGCAAAGAGCAACACAGGCTCAAGATATGGAAAAAGAATTACCACCAACTGAAGCAGATGCTCAGGCGCAGGTAGAGGAGGTGTTGGAAATCGAGGATGCCACTGTTACTGAACTGTTTCAAAATCAAAACCAGGCAACCTCCCCTTTGCCTTCACCTCAAAAACCCAAATGCCGTTTAACAGAGAAGCAACAAGAACTAAAGCAAAAAATAACTGAGCACATGAACCAAACAACCACCAGGGTTCGACTTCCAGCTCTAAAAACAGTTGCCAAAAAACAACTTGCTCAGGTATTAAAAGATGTCAATGCTGCACTTGCAGAAATAACAACCAATAATTTGCAAGAAACAAACCAACTAATGTACAGTGCAGCAACAATAACAACACAAGAGCTCGGATATAAGATCAATGGACCTGTCAAAAAAGAAAGTAGTACATCACCTAAATGGAAGATTAGATTAGAAAATAAAATCTCCAGGCTTAGATCAGATGCTAGTAAATTGAAAGATATGAAAGACAAGAAGCTGAAGAATGAAAACATCAAACAGTATCTGATCCAAAAATACCACCTAGATTCAAGGAAAATTAGAGAAGTCCTGGAAATAATAAAGCAGCAAATAACAGCAGTGTCAAAGAAGATTAGCAGATATGAAGCCAGAACTACACAACACAGGCAGAATCTCCAATTCCAGTCGAATCAGAGACGTTTCTACCAAAGCATAGAAGGAGAAACTGCAAGAAACATAGAAACACCAAATGAAGAAGAAACAGTGCAATTCTGGGGGAAATTATGGGACAATCCAATAGATTATAATAAAAAAGCAGGCTGGATGAAAGAGGTCAAAAAATGTAACCAACAAATGCAAGATCTAATAATAACACCAGAATTAATAAGTGAAAGAGCAAAGAAAATTAAAAATTGGACTGCTCCAGGCGACGATGAACTGCATGGCTTTTGGCTTAAACACCTAACAAGCCTTCATAAACAACTATCAAAACAGTTCAATCACATTTTGCAAGGAGGTGACATTGAACAATGGCTAACAACTGCGAAAACTCATCTCATCATGAAAGACCCAGCAAAAGGTGTAGTTCCAAGTAATTATAGACCGATAACCTGCCTGCCAACCATGTTGAAATTATTAACTGGAATAATAGCAGATGAAGTGATGCAACACTTATTAACTAACAAAGAGCTTCCAGTTGAACAGAAAGGAAATTGCCTGAACACCAGAGGCACAAAAGACCAGCTGCTGATTGACAAAATGATTTTAGAAAATTGCAAGAGAAGAAAAACCAATCTAAGTGTTGCTTGGATTGACTACAAGAAAGCCTTCGATTCATTGCCTCACACATGGATACTAAAAGGTTTAGAAATAACTGGTGTCAGCAAAAACATTCAGATATTTATAAAAAAAGCAATGAGCATGTGGAGTACACAGTTAACAATCGATGGTGAGACACTTGGACAGGTTAGCATTAGAAGAGGCATTTTCCAAGGGGACTCACTATCCCCTCTGTTGTTTGTAATCACCATGACCCCACTTTCACAAATACTAAACAAAACAGGCCTCGGATACCAAACATCTAAAACATCAAGTAAAATCAACCATCTGCTGTACATGGACAATCTGAAGTTGTATGGAAAGTCCCAGTCAGAAATCGAATCACTGCTAAACACTGTCCGTATATTCAGTAGCGATATAGCAATGGAGTTTGGACTAGACAAGTGTGCTGCATTAATAATGAACGGAGGGAAAATAACAAAAACAGAAGGAATAGAACTGCCCAATGGAAGCAAGATCAAGAACCTGGAAGAGAAAGAACCTTACAAATACTTGGGCATTCTCCAGGCTGATAACATCGCACACACTGAAGTTAAAAGAAAAATTGGAAGTGAATACATCAGGAGAGTTAGAAAAATCCTCAAGTCCAAACTCAATGGCGGGAACACCATACAAGCCATAAACACCTGGGCGATACCTGTTATCAGATACACTGCAGGAATAATAGACTGGACCCAGGCAGAGCTAGAGACGCTAGATCTTAAGATCAGGAAAATCATGACCATCAATCATGCTCTGCACCCCCGCAGTGATGTTGATAGGCTATACCTCCCTCGCAGCTCAGGTGGAAGAGGAATGCGGCAAGTCCATCAAACAGCAGAGGGGGAGAAAAGAGGCCTTGAAGAATATATAAGAGACAGTGAAGAAGATGCACTTCAAATGGTCAATAATGCAAAACTATTAAACACCAATGAAACAGAGCAGGCCTACAAGAAAGAACAAGTCAAGAACCGAGCAGAAAAATTGAAAAATAAGCCACTGCATGGTCAATATTTGCACAATATAAGTGGAAAATCAGACATCACCAAGACCAAGACCACCAATGGCTTAAGAATGGCAACTTGAAGAAAGAAACAGAGGGTTTAATACTGGCTGCACAAGAACAGGTACTAAGAACAAATGCAATAAGAGCAAAAGTCGAAAAATCAACCACAAACAGCAAGTGCCGCCTTTGTAAAGAAGCAGATGAAACCGTGGACCACCTAATCAGCTGTTGTAAAAAGATCGCACAGACTGACCACAAACAAAGGCATGACAAAGTAGCAGGGATGATACACTGGAACATCTGCAAAAAATACAAGCTACCTGTAGCCAAATATTGGTGGGACCATAAAATTGAAAAAGTTGAAGAAAATGAAGATGTAAAAATATTATGGGACTTCCGACTACAAACAGACAAACATCTGCCACACAATACACCAGATATCACTGTAGTGGAGAAGAAAGAAAAACAAGTCAAAATAATCGACATAGCAATACCAGGGGATAGCAGAATAGAAGAAAAAGAAATAGAAAAAAATCACAAAACACAAAGATCTACAGATTGAAATTGAAAGGTTGTGGCAGAATAATCCCAGTGGTAACTGGCGCCCTGGGTGCAGTTCCAGAAGACCTTGAAGAGCACCTCAACACCATAGGGGCCACAGAAATCACCATCAGCCAATTACAAAAAGCAGCTTTACTGGGAACAGCCTATATTCTGCGATGATATCTGTAACAACGTTGGCCATGAGCTTGGTGATGCTGGGTGACACTGAACAGGGCTGCAATCACTTGGTTTAAGCAAGTGCCAGATGGGGAAAGTGGCAGGGCAAGGAGGGAAAGGTAGGAAGAACCTTCCCTGTCTCTTAACGCAACCCCCTGCCCTTTGAACCAGCTCAAACACCGGCTGATGAGACCAGTTCGGCGCTCCAGAAAAGGAGCACCGAACCAGTTCCGTGAACATCTCTAGAGGTGAGGGGGTCTTGGAAGGGGCTTGTACCAAGGTTCACTTATAGGCTGTACACATGAAAAGTCACAGGAACATAGGAGACTGCCTTATACTGAGATAAAGCATTGGTCCCTCTAGCTCAGTATTGTCCACACAGACTGGCAATGGCTTCTCCAAGGTTGCAGGCAAGAGTCTCTCTCTCAGCCATACCTTGGGGATGCTGCCAGGGAAGGAACTTGGAACCTTCTTCATTCAAGCATGCAGGTGCTCTTCCCAGAGCGGCCCCATCCCCTGAGAGGAATATCTTACAGTGCTCACACATCTCTCCCATTCAAATGCAAATCAGGGTGGGCCCTGCTTAGCAAAGGGACCATTCATGCTTACTACCACAAGACCAGCAAGCTCTCGTCCCACAGAAGTTATTCCCAGAATAATTTGTGCATGTGAACAGACAGCAAGAAAGCAAACAAAATCAGCCACAGTACATGATAATATAATTCATTGGATGTATGGAAAACTAGATATCAGGGAAGAGAGATCCAATTTTGCCCTTTCCCTGGTGTGCTAGTTTTCTAAGTGCAGAGTTGTTGCTTTTTAAAATGGAAGTGCATTCTATCATGAGGGTCTCCAGCTATAATCTGAGGTAGAACAGTTGATTTTCTATCTTTTGTGCAACTTTCGTGGTCTAACGCCCCACCCCCACACCCAATAAGTGGACTGACCGGCAGGGGTGGCCGGTCCACTACAGACCTAGGAGGTTGCCTTGAGCACAGTTTTTGAGGGGTGCATAAATGGTGCCATAATACGTCATTGCTGTATTCTTCCTTCCCCTCGTTCATTCCACAGCGAAGAACTGCATAGTGGTGTGAGAATGTAAAATGTAACCCTGCATCCTGCTTCCCAAGGGGCCTGCACATTCTGCACCCCAAAATGCAGTTATCTTTGTGCATTCCACCTCATCCCCCAATAAACAGCTAGTCTCATAAGTGCACCCCCTCATTTGAAGACAAATTGCATTCCTCAGCATTCATTTCTGAAAAAAAAAAGGTCTCCGGCTGGATTTCCAAATCAACTGCAGCATCTTTTCATCTCCAAAGTGTTCAAGTTTTGCCCCATAATAGACTGGGAACTCTCTCCCACTGTATTCCCAAACCACTGTGGACTAGTCATTCACTGATCATCTGCGCAGGCTGGTCATTCTACTTCACAAATAAGCAGTCTGTGTGGCTCAAGTTAAAGCTGGGGCTTTATACGTCTCAGTTGAGGGGAAGCCAAGGTCAACTTTGCTTAGGGCTCCAGAAACCCAAGGGCCAGCCCTGCCTCCAGGGGTGCATCTAACATTGAGTGGGTGGGTGGGTGGGGGATGAAGCAGGAGTGGCAGAGGTGGCAGTGGCAGTGACAGTGGCAGTAGCAGTGGCAGAGGTGAGAGGGGCCAACCAAAGATTTTAGACAGGACCACCACCATCACCACTATGGTTGCCTTCATACTCTTTTCTTTCTTCTGGGTTGGTAACTGGGGGCAGATTTGGTCCACGCACTACCAGTTGCTGCTCCCGATGTTACAGGGGCAGAAGGTGGAACTCCTAGAACATCTTCCAGGGAGTAAGACTCTGGTGTGTGTTGCAACCAGAATACTACTCCTACTGGTAGTACTACTAGGGATATTTATATACTGCTTTCCAACAACATTTCTCAAAGTGGCTTAGACAGAAAAATGGATAATGAATAAATAAGATGGTTCCCTGCCCTGAAAGGACTCATAATCTAACAAGAAATGTAAGTTATACAGCAGCAATAACCACTGGAGGGCTGATGTGCTGGGCTTAGATGTGGGGCAATTGCTCTCCCCCTACTAAATATGAGAATTGCCATGTTGAAAGGCACCTGTCTGCTCGGCTAGCAGGGGGCTGCAGCTCCAGGGACGTGTGCTTTTCACAGGAAAGAGCCGGTAATCAGGACAGGCTTTGGTTTCCAAAATCAACAACTTGGATGAATTAGTGTGTGCCCTGCAAGCTCACGCTCCCTCCATCCACAGAATTGATCGGCAGACTCCCACTTCGTGCAGCCCGTGACGGAGGCTGCAGCCTACAAAAACCTGTGCCCCTGAACGTGCTCTTTCTTTTCTCAGAACGCAAAATGAGCATGGGGATGGCAACAGCTTCTCCTCCGTCACCCTCTGAGGCCAAGGAGGGTGCAAAGCTGCTCCCGTGGCAACCACCCCTCCACCCCCCTTTCAATGAGGAAGAGGGTGGGAGATGATGTTTGCCCACAGCTGAATTCCCCTTCCCATTCAGATTTGCTGGGTGACAGAGTTGCACCTAGGTAATTTTGGAGCCTGGACCTAAAGGCCTTTGGAGGCCCCCCCACCCCACCCCTCACCTCCAGGATTTTAAACACATTTTTTATTGTGATCACACCACCCGGGACAGACTAAAAAGGATTTGGAGGCTCCCAGGGGGTGTGGAGGCCCTGGACGTCGGCCCCAAAGTCCAGGGGTAAGAGCACCTCTGTTTGGAGGGAGATGCCGAGGGTTGGGCAAAAGCCCCATTTTGGACCCTGTGCAAGGTGTTGCCCCAGGCCCCCTGTAACTTGAAATCACCTCTTCCTTCCTCCACAAGAGGATCAGATCAGACTGGAACCATGCACCACTCTAGCTCTGGTCTCTTGAGTCTCGACAAGCCCAGCAAATGAAGCTCTGTTGGTCAAGGGTGCAACACCAGCCTCAATACTGACAGCTGACTTGACACTGTTGGAGATGTGACTCCATAAGCATAGACTCTGCCCTGAATCTCTTTTGAATGGTTGACTGATACCCTTAAGACACTCCCTTCTTCTTTGAGCTCTCTTTTCTTCTGCCTTCAGCCATGAGTTAACTAGCTAGTAGATGGCGCAGACTTTCTATTTAAGTTTGTAGCTTCTTTGAATAAACCTTTACTTGTTTTAGACCTCCAGATCTCCTCCATGAGCTCATCAAACTGGTGTTCTCTGCTAAATAACGGGCTGACTCTCATATTCTCCCCTACAGACACACCAATCAGGACTCACCTATCGGGACCCACCAGGTCCTGGAAAGCCTGGACCACTGAACCAACTCTTCAGTCTAACAGCTGATTGGGAGAAGCTGCTGAACAGGTTCCTCTGTCTCACCTTCCCTATAGCCCATCTTGTCTGTCTGCTCCAGGATTTGACTACCACCCAGGCGGAGGCTACTGCCTCTGGCCCTTTGCACCCTTGTCTCTCTGCTTCACAGCTGGACCTGCATCTGGTCCAGGACCCCATAGCTTCTCCCTGAGCTTGGCTGAGGCCTGACAACCATGCACTCCAACTGCCTGGGTGTGTTGCTGCCTAAAGCCCACTGAATCCCCCTGAAAGTCACAGCTTCTTCAATTGTGAATTGTTAATACAAAATCAAATGGCAAGAATCTAAATCTGAAAACAAGAATTGCAAGCCAGAGTTAGTCCAGACAGTTTGCTCCCGACCTTATCTTCCTACAACCCATTGTTTACATAGAACATGGAATCCATCCATGCTGAAGAAGGGATTTTTAACAGGAAATGTAGCTCATGGACCCTATTAGTATGGAAATTAGCATCCCTGACACTAAAGTGGCCTATTTATAACTTCCAGGGAAGAGGAACATTTTTACATAGAAACAAGTGACCAGATGGAGCCACCATGATTGTGCTGATTTAGCCTCTGGCCGTCAGCTGTATCAAAAACAAATGTAATCAGTGCACCACCAAAATGCAACAATGAATTTGTTCATGAGGGGAGGCTTTACAAATAAATAAGTAAAGGGCTAACCAGGTAATTTGAATCGTCTCCATGGCTGGCATGGATGAAGCTGTCCAGTTCTGCTTCTGCATACAAATAGTCCTTTAAGATTTCTTGCAAGCAATCTTCCATCAGAAGGGAAGCGATAAGTTTTTGAAAGCTGTGTCTCATAGGCCCAGGTCATTCGAAACATGGAACTGTGGGTCTAGTGGACCCGCGGTTCCGTGCCCCCTCTCCCTGCTCTCCCGTAAGCGTTCATATGTTTAGGAGAGCAGTCTCTCTGCAATCAGCGAGTTTGCCGAGAGGCGGGGGATCTGGCTGTGTGTGCTTCCTTCTTTCCTGAAAGACAGCCTGCACAGCCAATAGGAGCTGGGGCAAGGGAGGAGCTTCCTCCCTGAACTCCAGTTTTAGAGAGGTCAAACTTTGTGCCAGCATTCGTATGTAATGCTGGCACAGGCAAACTGGAGGCCGAGCAGATGAAACTTAGAGAGAACCAAAGATGACATAGTATAGTTTGGGGAGGGAAAACATGGGTCCATTTTTTTTAAAAAAATTGGTAACTATAATTCCCTGTTATGTACGTTTTGGTTTGGGAACCAGAGGTGAAGGGACCTCCGGTTTTCCATTACATATGAACCAGGCCATACATTCTTATCTGCAATCCAGTTAAACTAAAATTCTTGTATTTGGGGGAAAATGCATCTGTACATTCACTCCACATGTGTGTCTGTTTCTGTGCATAAATACCATGCAGTGGTGGCTCGACTCCTAGGCACCTGAGGCAGGGTGTCAAATGTTGCCGCCACCCTTGCATGCAAGGGGGAGAGGAAGAACCCCCCTTTCCCCTCTTTCTTGATCTTTTTTTAGAGTAGGAGGTAGGAGAGTATATTGCAGCCTTGCTGGCACCTCAATCCGCTGTTTGAGATGGATCTGTCTTGCCTTGCCTCATGGAAAGGTTGCCTCTGTAAACCCGCAATCATTTGTGGGGGGAGGTAAGTACAGCGCAGCCTCCCCTGCTCTTCACAAGCCCTCCCCACCTCCGGTCGTGTGAATAGCCTTGCTGTGTTGTACAGATGGAAAAAGAGAGTAGGTGCATGGGTGGAAGATGCGTGCAGAGCTGTTTCATGCTATTTTGGGAGAAGAGTTGGTCTTGTGGTAGCAAGCATGAATTGTCCCCTTTGCTAAGCAGGGTCCACCCTGGTTGCATTTGCATGGGAGACTACGTGTGAGTGCTGTAAGATATTTCTTTTAGGGGATGGGGCTGATCTGGGAAGATCATCTATGTTCCAAGTTCTCTCCCTGGCAGCATCTCCAAGACAGGGCTGAGAGAGACTCTTGCCTGCAACCTTGGAGAAGCTGCTGCCAGTCTGTGTAGACAATACTAAGCTAGAAGGACCAATGGTCTGACTTGGTAGAAGGCAACTTCCTATACTGTCATTTCACAGCCCTGAGGGGTGCTGAGCCTTAAGATATAAAGAAAAAAATAATACATATGGAAAAAAGAAATTTAACTTACAAACAGGCTTTAAAAATGAGCATTCTGTTTCTGCCCTTGTCAGCAAACTGTGGCAGTCGCAAGGGTTGTGCCTCAAAATATTTGTTGCTTGGAAACTGTGCGGTGTCTTGCAGTTACAGAAAAATAAAAACCTGCAGCTGCCAAATTGGAGAAGGTCAGCAAAACATAAAGATAGATAAAACATATTTGGATAATGGGAGAGAGAGCCATGACGCAGGCCACGAGCCAAGCTGATGGGCATTAGAAATAGCCCATGAAAAGTATGGTGGAAAGGGGCAACTAGAACGAAGTCCAACCATTAAACAAACTGTATTGGTTTGAACAGGATTCCAAGGAGAAATCAATGATGGTAGTGGTAGCCAGTTCGCAGGAGGCCTTAGACTCCTCCTGGCTAGTGGCTAGCTCGAAAACCAATTGCATTTACTCTGCAGACCTCTGTAACTGGGATCATTTGGTGTGGAAAATAAATTGTGTGTGTGAGTGAGTGTTTGCATCTTGAATGTGTTCTGCTTCTTTTTCTTATGGGCCAAGTGGGAAAACAGACTTGGAGGACCCAACCAGATGCCTCTTGTCTCCTCTGCTGTGGTAATGGCTGTGCCTCAGTAGATCAGAGAGAGGAAAATTTCTAAATGTGTATATCTCTTATTCTCCTTCATATAGTCCAGCCTGATTTTTCTTTTTAGTTCCATGTATTTTTCTAACACATTAGAAATGTACATGGGGACAGATGACTCGATAGACAATCACCCAAATGTGAGTTTAATTGTGTGTATGTGAGTGGGTGGCAGCTCCTGGAAGTACAAAGAAAACTAGGTAGAAGCCAGGATTAGGATAAAAGTGGAAACAGGGTTTGAGGGAGCCAAAAAGGATACTAAATCCCGTGGTAGCAGATTCTGTCAGCATGGGGGAGGGCTTCCCGGGGAAGCTGATTTGGAGGATGGAGACTGGTTGCAGCCAGAAATAACATTTACGTTTGGGATGGTGTCGCTGGGGGGAGGGGCTGGTTGTGGCCAGGGATGTGCCTGGGGTAAAGTTTTGGGTTGTGTCTCCAAGTGGCAGGTGAGTTCTACTGGATGTTGAGGTGTCTGGATTATTATTGGACCACTAGTGGGAGAATAATTTCTGTTTGAGGAAAAATGAATTATTTTTCAGTGTTTTAGTTTAAGGTTGCCCTGTAATTAGTTAGGGGCCACATTCATACGTAACGTGAAACAGGAGGTTGTCGAACCTGCAGTTAACTTTTCTAACCATGAATCACATCGCAGATGTTCATCCAACCGCAGACCAGCAACCTCTGTTTTTAGGGCAGGGGAATCCCTCCCTCTTCCTAGTCAGCTAAGCCCACATCCCAGCAAGCTCCAAAGAACTTACATCACCAAACTGTGGGGAAGGCATCAGAACATCTGCAGAATGACAGCCATTGGCCATGATCTTCAAAGGGTGTGCCGACCCTGATCATGCCCTTTCAGAATGGACTGCCTACCCTTACCAGGGAAAGGGCATTTAAATTCACTTAAATGCCATGCAAGCTCTTCATCTAACAGTGATTGCACTGCTGCCCAAGTAAGAGCCCCAGAAAAAAACAGTCTCGCACAAGCACAATTTCTGGCAGTGAGGGATGCTCAGGTGCACTGTTCTTCTGCTAATCTGGAGAGGGAAGGAAACACAATGACTTCCTAGGAGGTGATATGTATATGAGGGAGGGCAAAGGATCCTGGGGTCTTGCCCACTGTGACTAAGAGTGCTCTTGCAATGGCTTACCCCGGCAAAGCAGTCCATGGAAATCAAATCACACTCCTATCCCTTGCTGTCTGGGGATTAGCCCTCTCATGAGAGGGCCAGTCCACTGGAAAGGACCTTAGGCTCACCAGCTTTCAGTCTTCCATTGGACTGCACGCTCATGAGTTGAGCCATCCAAAGAAAGGGGCCCCCTGCTTGTGTGCCCCCACCCTCAGATTAATGATAGAATTTTTGCACAGGGACTCCCTCCTCTCCAGGGAAGCCTTGATACACCCAAAGAAGAATATGGCACTCCATGTGTCTTAGCATTGCCAGGTGGGCAGACTGGGGAAACGCCAGGACTGGTGACAGATCTTTACTCTCACTCAGATTTCCTGGGTTTGGACCAGCATTGCGGCATATGCAGATCTGCCACCATGGGGAATTGTAGAAGAGTGAAGCCCCAGTTGTATGTAACCCCAGGAGAGTGGGCTTACTGTCCAAGGCAAAAATAAGGATTGATATGTTTAAATGGGCAGACAGGCTGCCAGAGGGCCTGCTTTGACCATTTTTTCATGCCAGTCATCATCAAGACAGGGAGAGCTCTTGCCAGGGTACCCGTCCCCTCGGCTGGCTTGTGTGGAGCAACAAGGCCGGGCGGCATCTGCTTTTGTCACACACTATTAGTGATTCTGCCCAATCCCCTCATCTCCCCAGATGGTTCTTCTCATGAGTCGTGAAGGGGTGTCCCCATGGCCTGCCACTCTCATGAGAGAGTGGTCCGCTTAGGAGCAGCATCTGCCATCATCACACAGGTAGAATCGCTCCTTTCACTGGAGGCAATGCTGATCCTGCTGCCCGGCCCTTCTCATGAGTAAGCCTAGGGACTACGGACATTAACCCAAGGGGAAGGGGATGGGGCCCCCTTCCCCAACATCATTGTACAAAAAATAGACATAAGCCATTCAAGAATTCCTGGGTGGGGCTGCCTTTTAAACCCAACCACAGGTATCGCTGCCCTTCTGTATGTTATTGTCCCAGCAATCAAAAGGGGTTGCCCTGTTTATCTTGCCACCGCGACTGCATGTGCACATACATCTTTATCACTCCACTTTCTGAGAGCAAAGCAGATAGTGCCCATCTTGCCATCCTGACCCCTTTCTCTCCTGATTGCCAGGAGTGGAGAACAAGGGACACAGTGGGGAAAGGGCATGCCCCCCCCCCGTGATTGTCCTGTTGGACAGTTTTACATGTTTGGGATGAGGCAACTGCTTTATTAGATCAGAGACAGGGGCGGGGAAAGTATTCAGAGTGGCGGCTAGCTTGAAGCGCCCCAGGCATGGAGTGGGCACGATCCTGGGTGGGTCTGGGCTGCCCTCTCTATTGTTATAGTTCCAAAAACTGTAAAAATGTGGTTATGGCGGCATCCATGTTTGGATGTAATGCTGCCGCTGCAAAACCTTCAGTTGGGGTGATGAAACTCACTACAAACCGAAAGTTCAAATTGGCATTTGGCAAGGGAAACTGCAGATTGCTTTTGACTGCAGGTCACTTTTGCTGTGAAACCACGGTTTCATGCATTTGGACGTACACAAATTCCAACCTCTGCCACATTTAACTGTGGTTTCGTGATATGTGTGAATGTGGCCAGTGTCTTGAATGGTAATATGTGTCTATGTCTGTCTGTCTGTCTGTCTGTCTGTCTCTCTCTCTCTCTCTCGGCATTTATGTGCCATTTTTCAGGGGGACCTTCCAGAGCAATGTACCCCCCCTCCCCCCGAAGCTTAAATAAGGAACAATACATCAAGCCACATATTTAGATCTTTACATGGTAGCCTCCTTTGGCTCACTTCTTTCTTCTCTCCCCCCATTAGAGCAAGATGGTCTCTGCTCGCTCTGTGGTGGCAGTTGGGGGAGGGAGGAAAAAAATGTATGTCTGTAAGTGTATATCGCTATAGCTACTGTATATCTTAATCTCTGTAGTATACAGATATAGGAATCTGCTAACACAGATGTACAGAAAAGTATGTGTAAATCTACGATCATCCAACGTTGCTGCTACCAAAAGGATCACCAGAAAAGACAGACAAGGAAGTCACGTACCAGTAAAGTGTCCTGCCTGCCAGGGAAATTGAATAACTGGAGAGTGCAAAGTACAAGACCTTGAGAAAGAAATGGCAGACTTAACTGTTTTTAATCTAATTGGGGCTTTAAAAAGTAATCATGAAGAAGAAGAAAAAGCCAAGAAAAAGCAGGCTGCTGGCTGTGGTCAGAAAGGGAGCTTAATTACCCACAAACAAGCAATGCTTAACCACAGAAGTGCAGCCACTTTGCTGTCTGTGAAAACTAAAGAACAGAAGGCAAAACCTGTGCACAGCCTGTTGACTCTCGCTTAAAGGGGAATATAGATAATGTTATGTTCAATGCAGTTTTCCCTCTACATGACTAACTAGGCATGTTCTTTCTATGACTTTTGCCAAACTACTATGGATATTTATATACTGCTCTTCAAACAAAGTTTTCAAAACATTTTACATAGATAAATAAATAATACATAAATAAAATGCTAAAACTTCAGTGCCTGGTCTGTCTGTCTGTCTGTCTCTCCTTTCCCAGTTTTCCTCTCGAACACGTAATTTTCTCTCTCTCTCAGGCAGAGAATGCCACTTCCCTTTTCCTAGAAATTTTCTCCCTAATAGTATTTATTTATTGTTCATTTTATACTGCCTTTCATCATCATCATCATCATCATCATCATCATCATCACCATCACCACCACCACAATTTATTTATTTTAAATAAATAAATTGTGGTGATGATGATGATATTTATTCATTCATCCAATTTCTACACCGCTCTTTCAAAATGGCTCATGGTGGTTTACAAGTAAGAACAAAACAATTAAAATCAATTAACAGTTAAAACAAAAATTATAAAATACCATAAAGACAACAATTAAACAAATCAGAACAATTTTAAAAAACCCTGAAAAATGTATCGTAAGGTGGTTTACAAAAGATAAAATGCAATAAAATTTCATAGAAGTTACATTTAAAACTTTAAAATCAACATTAAAAGCCATAACTGCCCCCCCCAAACCCCCCAACCAATTTAAAAAAATAAACAGAAGCAAGAATGCTGAGAAAACCTGGCAGCTTCTAAGAGGTAAAAGCCTGAGTAAATAAAACAGTCGTGAGTTGTTTTTTAAAAGCAGACACAGATGTCAGAGAGTGAACATTAACTGGGAGATCATTCCAGAGCCTGGGGGCAACAACAGAGAAGGCCCTGTCCTGTGTGAATGACAAATTAGCTTCTCTCAACATCGGTACATGGAGCAAGGTTCTCTCTGACAATCTTGCTGGTCAGGCAGAAACCCTTGGAAGCAGGCAGTCCCTAGGTAGTTAAGCTCTTCTAGCTGAGGGCTTTTACTTTAAAAGGGGGTGGGTGGGGGATATTTTCCTGTTCATTTTCACAGGAGAAATAGATGGGCAATGTCTGAAGAGAATGGAAGAAAAATGAACAGATTGAGGTACTTCAAAGCATATGTATGTATTGTTACTTCTGAATTATTGTTGTAAACTATGATTGCTTGTGATCTCCTGATTAAGTGCTGTCAAGTTGGTGTCAACTCTTAGCAACCACATAGATAGATTCTCTCCAGGATGCTCTGTCTTCAACTTGGCCTTTAAGGTCTCTCAGTGGTGCATTCATTGCTGTCGTAATCAAGTCCATTCACCTTGTTGCTGGCCGTCCTTTTCTTCTCTTTTCTTCCACCTTTCCCAGCATTATGTACTCCTCAAGGGAGCTGGGTTTCTGCATAATGTGTCTGAAGTATGATAGTTTGAGCCTGGTCATTTGTCCTTCGAGTGAAAATTCTAGATTGATTTGTTCTATGGTCCATTAGTTTGTTTCCCTGGCTGTCCATGGTATCCTCAAAAGTCTTCTCCAGCACCAAAGTTCAAAAGCATCAATACTTTTTCTATCTTGTTTCTTCAAAGTCCAACTTTCACATCCAGAGTGTCATGGGGAAAACCATTGTCTGAACGATTCTAATCTTTGTAGGTGTAAACACATCATGGCAACTAAATATCCTTTTCAAGGCCTTCATTGCAGCCCTACCCAAGTGCCAGTCTGTGGCACATTTCTTGACTGCTGGATCCTTTACTGTTGATGGTTGATCCTAAAAGGCAGAAGCTATCCACCACTTCAGTGTCTTCATTATCAATTCTGAGGCTGGTTGCTGTACCTGTTGTCATTAGTTTAGTCTTCTTTACATTCAGTCATGGTCCCATTTTTTCACTGTGCTCCTTGACTTTCATTACTAGAGCTTGCAGATCATCCGCATTCTCAGCTATCAGAGTGGTGTCATCAGCATAGCACAGGTTATTGATGTTTCTTCCTCCAACTTAAAAACCATGCTTATCTTCTTCCAGTCTAGGTTCTCTCAGTATATGTTCAGCATATATGCTGAATAAATAAGGAGAAAGTATACAGCCTTGTCTTACTCCTTTGCCAATCTGGAACCAGTCTGTTTCAGCATGTTCCATCTGGACCATGGTTTCCTGTCCTGTGTACAGTTGTCCCTCGCCAACCACGAGGGTTCTGTTCTGGGAAACCCTCGTGACTGGTGAATTTGTAGTTGGAGAGCCAGTGAAAGCAATGGCAAACAGAAGGTTAGGGGAATTGCGGTTGAGAAAAGATCATGAAACAAGCTAAAAAGCAGAAAAAGCTCTGACCCATCAAAATTGCCCCTGACCCCCGGAAATGACCCCCCCCAAAATCCTTGAAAATCACCCAACCCCCCAAAATTGCCCCCTCCCTGGAAATGAACCCCTGACCCTGGAAATGACCCCCGGACCCCTGGAAATGACCCCTGACCCCCAAAATCCACCCAAATAATTTTCTTTTTTAAAAAAACTCACCAAACTGTGGATACTTGGGTTGCAGTTGGCAAGGGCAGCCATGATTTCCCAGTCGTGGATACTCAAATCCACGATTGGAAAACCACGATTGATGAGGGATGTATAGGTTTCTCATGAGATCACTGAGACGTTCTGGGACTCTCATTTTCCTAAGGATAGTCCACAACTTGACATGGTTGATGGCTTTTCTGCACATATTGGGGCTACTCACGAGCAGCAAAAATCAGGCTAGGAGAGCCTAGCCTGATTTTTGCTGCTCGTGTAAAAGCACGCAGGGCATACTGGAGCTTCCAGGGGCCACGTGGCCCCCGAGTTCCCTAGCCCCGGTCAGCTCCATCGCGGAGCCGGCAATCATGTGGTTAGCCGATCCGGCCACCCAGGGCTCCCGCTCTGATTGTGAGTGGGGAGAGTGGGCTTAGCCCACTCTCCCCACTCTGCTGCAGAAACCGGGTCTCACTGAACATGAGCTCATTGACTTCTTTTTGATATTCGTTGGCTTTCTCTATTATCCAGCGTGCGTCAGCAATAATGTCTCTTGTTCCTCGGCCTTTTCTGAAACTGGCTTGAATGTCCGGCATTTGCCTTTGCCACGTAGGACTCTAATCTGCATTGGATTATCCTGAGCATTATTTTGCTAGCATGTGAAATTAAGGATATTGTGTGATGGTATGCACAATCTGTTAAGTCTCCTTTCTTTGGTATGGATATGCATACTGACTTCTTCCAAGCTGTTGGCCACTGTGTCATTCACCAAATTTGCTGGCATAGTTTGGTTAGAGACATGACTGATTCTTCTTCTGTTGCCTGCCATATTTCTGAAACTATTCCATCAATTCCTGTAGCCTTCCGACTTGGTAATGACTGGAGTGCTGATCTAGCTTCATTTTCCCGTACTGGAGGTTCTCGCAAGTAGGAAAATCTGAAAGACTCGTAAGTTCATTAATTCTTTAAAAATCAGCCCTTTGCCAAATTCCTCTGAAAAAATTGTGGTAGCTTCCTTGTATCAACTGGACACTACCACCAACCACACTCCACTCTGGGTCACCCCTCCCCCCCACCCCGCGTGAAACTATACTTTTCCTGAAACCTCCTTCATACCCTATGGGGAAAATCTGAAAGACGCTCAAACTTCAAAAATTCACCAACAATCAGCAGTTTCCCCAATTCCTTTGAAAGTTTTGTGGCAGCTTCCACTCATTGGGCACTATAATCCCCACCCACTCTTTTGACCATGTGACCCATTTTAAAATCTGAATTAATTCGGATTCAGATTCGGATTAATTCGGATACAATATAAAACTGGGGTGACCATTAGAACATTCCCACGATTAAAACCATTTAAAAATACAAATCAAAACTCTGTTTTAAGTTCTTGTATAAGTTTTAACTTGTTTTATGCTATTGTTAACCACCCAGAGATGAAAGCTTGGGGCGGTGGACAAATTTGATAAATAAATAAATAAATGTGTTTTCCTTTGTGGAATCCTTGTGAAGGCTGCCAGTGCTGATAGCAGAATATCTTCCAGTGGGATTGTTGAAGTTGGAAGTATGGCCCAGATGGCTTTATGGCCTGTAAATTCATCTTGGAATGAAAACGTGGACCTTGGAGGCTATTGGGGATGGGTGGGAAGTGGAAAAAATGTGATGTCATTGGAAATTCTGGCAAACAAATTGTCATTCACCGGGGTCCACCTTGAAAGGTTACAGGGAATGGGTTGATGTAGAACAAGATATTACAAAAGCGAACAAAACTGTGTATAATTTATCTGTGGTCATTCAAAGCACACAGTTACAAATCACCATGATTACTTTTGGTACCCAATTCACTGAAGCAGCACCTGCACAGAAATTACATTTTACTTTAGTGAAAATACATCTCGGACACATTGCCACATTTGTTGTAAGCTGCTTGAAGAGCTGATGATGTCCACTGGGGTGCCACTTGTAGGAGGCTGAAGGTATATGCTGTACACAATAACAATTTGAAGCAGACCACTGTTCATGCTGTGTCACATTTGGGTTTGCCTTTAAATACCATGCCCCCCCCCCCGCCATGAATAGCTGATCTAATTAGAGGTTAACCTAGATAATTTTGGAGCCTGGACCTAAACGCCTTTGGAGGCCCCACCCCTCCCCTGCAAATTAAGCATCATCATGCTTGGTTGGGTGACCACAGCACCCAGGACAGACTAAAAAGGATTTGGGGGTTCCCAGGGGGTATGAAGGCCCTGGACTTCGGCCCAGATGTCCAGGGGTAAGAGTGCCTCTGGATCTAATGAAGCTGAGCTGTGTGTGAGAACAGCTGGGATCAGGCCCAATCCTGGTGGGTCAATGCCACCTAGCCCTGCTTTAAACCCGGCTCAGTTGGAGTTAAGGGCTCAAGTGAGAGCTGGTCTAGAGAGGAGAGCTGATCTTGTGGTAGCAGGCATAACTTGTCCCCTTAGCTAAGCAGGGTCTGTCCAGGTTGCATATGAAAGGGAGACTAGAAGTGTGAGCACTGCAAGAGATTCCCCTCAGGGGATGGAGTCGCTCTGGGAAGAGCACCTAGGCTACAAGTTCCCTCCCTGGCAGCATCTCCAAGACAGGGCTGAGAGAGATTCCTGCCTGCAACCTTGGAGAAGCCGCTGCCAGTCTGTGTAGACAACACTGAGCTAGATGGACCAAAGGTCTGATTAGGTATATGGCAGCTTCCTATGTTCCTAACCTGGGCTCTGGGATCATGAGTTTGCTGGGGCAGACACAGAGATGGATGCCTAGAGCACCCATCTCCTGCGATAATCCCTCAATGCATCACACATGTCGTGCAGTTCATTGTGGGATATCTGGAAGCTAGGATGCATTGTCCCGGCACCTGGAGGTCCATGCTACAGCATGCAGCACGGATCGTCTGGGAGGATGGTTTGCACTCCCAGCAACCCGCCAGCACTTGTCTGGGGGTGGGGGAGTGAATTCCACCAGCCTTCCCCCTTTGCCTGTCCGGTCATGTGAACCATCTATTTAACCTGCAGGATTGAAAATTGCTGTATAGATGGCATATCTGTGTTAACTTGCCTAAACTTTATCAAGAAGTTAATTTTCTCTTCATGGTTCTAAAGCAGAATGCAGCCAGTTACACCAGACTGATCACAAGTGTTTTTGTCCACAAACAGCATGCCTTTCTGTAGTGTTGTCACATATCACACCATAAGAATTTGACAGGAGAAGAGGCAATCCTTGTCTCTGCTCTCCTTGGCTACAAGGTTGTTTTGAGGAACAGCTGTCTCTGGTTTAAGACGTCAGTGACCCTTTGGCAAATCCTGATTGGATGCAGGGATCCTTTAACCTGACTGGCTGTTACCTGAAATATGACTTGAAGATATTAGAATGAATGAATGAATGAATGATTATTTCAATCACTGACCAGAAGCAAAATCATAATATATTAGAATGGATACCTGAATTCTAGAAAAACAAATTTTAGACCATGCAAAGCAATTTCACAATTGAGCACAGCTTTTGGATTGTGTAGCCACTACAGTTAAAATGGAAGGGGGGAAGATTAAAGAGGTTTTTTAAACATTATTCTGGTGGTGACAAAAAGCCACTGGGGTTTTGAATCTCATTCTCCATGTGGTAATTCTGCTTATTGGAGAGTAAAGGCCGATGCAGTTTGCAATGATTGGAATGTGCACCTGGATTAAGAAAATTACACACAAATTAGAAGGCAAAGCTTCACTTCACAGACTATTACAGATGGCACACTCTGGGTGTCATAGGGTTAGTGGGGGAGATGGGGTTGTATTTGTACATGCCTACATATAGTATAATAGAGGGATTTATAAGGGTGCAGCAGGGAAATGCTTGACTAACAAGTAGAAGGTTGGTGGTTCGAATCCCCATTGGTAATATATCAGGCAGCAGCAATATAGGAAGATGGTGAAAGGCATCATCTCATACTGTGCGGGAGGAGGCAATGGTAAACCCCTCCTGTATTCTACCGCAAGAAAACCACAGGGCTGTGTGGGCACCAAGAATCGAAATCGACTTGATGGTACACATCACCTTTATTTTATAATACATATTACTCATAAAAGTATCATATCCTACAGACTCTTATGGTAAAGGTGGAGGAGGTTTCAATACATATATATGTTTCTGAAGTCTATAATCAGGATCTGATGCATTGGCAGTAGCAAGAGTCCATCCAGCCCCATTCAGACCCCCTACTCCAAAGGCATCAAGAACCATAAGATATTAGGGAAATACGGATTATGGAATAAATGGGAATTTAGCTCTAAAGCATGCTTTGAAAACAGGCATTTTGTCTCTGCTGCTTTCCATGGGAGGAGCCACCATTGTGTGAACAGGAAGAACCCGGGACGCTGCACTTCAGGGCTCCGCCTTATGCCCCAGACAGATGCAGGGACGTTATTCCACTTGCAAACGGGGCTGCACAGGCCCATTTACGAGCAAAATCCGGCCAGCACTGCATTTGCAGCATTCCCTGAGTGGCTCGCCCTGCCTTTTAAAGGCAAGGAGCGTCACTCCTGGCCACGCTGTGAATGTGGCACTGGCTGGATTTTGCTCGTAAACAGGGCTGTGCGGCCCCATTTGTGAGTGAAACCAGTGCCATGTTCGCAGCATGGCCAGGAGCAACTCTTCCTTTAAAAGGAGCAACTCTCCCCTGCTACCTGGGCAAAGAGGCACCTCTTACCGATTCTTTTTATTTAGCAGGGGGAGAGCAACTGGCCCTATCCACCCCCAGCACAGGACCTCCAGTGACTGTTGATGGTGTCTATCTTGTGTTTTTAGAATGTGAGCCCTTTGGGGACAGGGATCTATCTTATTTATTTATTATTTCTCTGTGTAAACCTCCCTGAGCCATTTTTGGAAGGGCATTATAGAAATCAAATTAATAATAATAATAATAATAATAATAATAATAATAATAATGTAATTTGTACAAAATACAAAGATCTACAAATTGAAATTGAAAGGCTGTGGCAGAAAAAGACCCAAATAATCCCAGTGGTCATTGGCGCCCTGGGTGCAGTTCCAAAAGACCTTGAAGAGCACCTCAACCCCATAGGGGCCACAGAAATCACCATCAGCCAATTACAAAAAGCAGCTTTACTGGGAACAACCTATATTCTGCGACGATATCTATAATAACCAACAGTATTGATGATAAAATCCAGCCATCCCAGGTCCTTGGGAAGGACTTGATGTCTGGATAAAACAAACCAGTCAATAACACCTGTCTGACTGTGTAAACAAGAAATAATAATAATAATAATAATAATAATAATAATAATAATAATAATGTAATTTGTACAAAATACAAAGATCTACAAATTGAAATTGAAAGGCTGTGGCAGAAAAAGACCCAAATAATCCCAGTGGTCATTGGCGCCCTGGGTGCAGTTCCAAAAGACCTTGAAGAGCACCTCAACCCCATAGGGGCCACAGAAATCACCATCAGCCAATTACAAAAAGCAGCTTTACTGGGAACAACCTATATTCTGCGACGATATCTATAATAACCAACAGTATTGATGATAAAATCCAGCCATCCCAGGTCCTTGGGAAGGACTTGATGTCTGGATAAAACAAACCAGTCAATAACACCTGTCTGACTGTGTAAACAAGAAATAATAATAATAATAATAATAATAATAATAATAATAATAATAATAATAATAAAAAAGGCAGGGAGAGCTGCTCTGGCCACACTGCGAATGTGGTACTGGCCGGACTTAGCTTGCAAACGGGGCCGCGTGGCCACATTAGCGAGCTAAGCCACACACCCTGTGTCTGAGATGCAGGGGGCAGGGCTTAATTATACGCTGTGCATCTGACATCATATGCTTATGTCTGACGCAGGGGGCAGGGCTAGGGGGCTGTGGCGGCAGGCTGAACCCGAGCAGCTGCTGGTCTCCCTCTGCCCCTGCTAATGTTACAGGAATGCTTCAAGATCTCAAAAGGGCCAATGTCTCAGAATACTTATTGCTTAGAAATTGTACATTGTGTTGCTGAGCAGCAGTGATAGAAAACCAAGAAACCCACAGGTGCCAGATTAGAGAGGTTCAGCAAAACATATTCATAGACAAAGCGTATTTGGGGAAGAATTGTAGAAGGAACCACGACGAAAGCATTAGCAATGGCCAATGAAAAGTTCTCTGGAAATGGGAAACTAGAACCGAGTCCAGTTATTAAACAAACTCTATCATTTTCGAACAGGATCCCCATGAGGGGAAGGGCATAAGAAGGGGAAAGCAATGATGGGAGTGGTGGCCAGTTCTCAGGAGGCCTGCGTGCATTCCTGGGAGCTGGCCACCTCTGGCTAGCTCGAAAACCAATTGCATTTACTCTGCGGGCTTCTGTAACTGCGATCTTTTGGTGAGAAAAATTAATTGTGTGTGTGTGTGTTTGCATCTTGAATGGGTTCTACTTCTTTTTCTTTTGGGCCAGGTGGACAAACAGACTTGGAAGACCCAAACAAGTGTCTCTTATGGTAATGGCTGTGCCTCAGTAGATCAGAGAGACTGAGATATTTTAAAACATGTGTACAAGTTATTTTCCTTCAGAGGAAGGGGTCTGATACATTTAAGCTCTTAATGTGAGGGGGTTAATCCCCCAAATAACATAAAAAAACAACTGTATGTGCGTAAGCACTCCAGAGAAACAGAGGGGGAAGTTATGCACTGAATCCGTTAATCTGCTGGTCATTGTACACATACAGTCATACAATAAACTAAGCACATTCAGCAGTATATATAACCTCTCCCACAATCTCTGTACAGCAACGTTTTGTTGTGGGTCCATTCATATTATTTATATTTCACAAAACAAAGCTATCCTTTTGGAATGAATGACTTCCTTCCCACTCCGTCTGTTTTCTGCACATGCCTCATGCAAGTTGCGTTGATTTAAATGAGCGCAGTTAATGCAACTAGGTCTGTTCATCCTTAGTGTTATTATTCATTTCGCATCTCAGAGGGACTAACCAGCCTCCCTCTCTTTGGCAGCAACTGGCAGGTTTCTCAGAATATGTAGCACAGACAAGCAGGTGGAAGACAAGTCAATCACAGCCTGTAGAGTTGCTAATAATCGTTGGGTCCTTTCCCCACCATATAGATTCCCCACCCCTCCAATTCTGTTGGCCATTTGTGAGCCAAAAGTCAAATGCTTCAGAGCAGCAGCAGATAGGAGAGCAGAGAGGAGAAGACGTTTCCGACTGGCACGCTCCCCTTCTCCTGTGTCATGAACTCCAGAAATCAGTGGGGCTACGTTGCCTTCTTCTTGTTGAATCTCACGTCTCTTGTAAGTAAATGGTTCAATTTTTCCCTTCTTCATTATTTTCTCGGAGCGATCCACTTCTTCTTGAAGTAGATTCTTGTGCGATAACCTTAATCTTTGCATTTGGGCTTTGGTTTCACTAAAGATGCTCAGAGAGGGGCAGACGGTAGCCTAGGCAGAGAGGTAAACTGCTGGATTTCTTTTCACCATCAGATTGTGCCGCTGAATTGCAAATGAGAAATACACCAGAGAATGCATCTATTTTATTTCCCAGAAGTATGATAGTACACACTGGCAAACTGGAAAAACTTAAGAGCTCTTGGGGTCTTAAAGATGAGACCATGCACTGGAAAATAGAATGGAATGGTAACTCTATGTGATTTGATGGTGTACTTGAATATTTCATATAGAAAGGTCTATTATATATATGAATATAAATCAGATGGTGAAGAAATAATGAACCTTGCTTGCAAGATTCCTCTAGATTATCTACTGCACCATAACTACTTTCATTTTAACTGAAACACATTTGGAAGAAAGAGATTCCCAAGCAAATTCTCCTAATCCTAACCAAAAGTACTTTGCAAAAATTAAAATATAGATTCTTCTCATTTTAATTTCCTCTCAACTTTGAGAATTATGGATTCTAATCAAGTTAGGAGTTTTTGAAGAAATTTATGAAAATCTTCAATATGGCAAGGTGGCGCTTAAAACGACTGCCTGCCTTACACTTCATTGCCAAGCACTTCATTTGCTAACAATATCCCCCAGAGAATAATTTTAGAAGATTCCATTTTTAAAAAATGGAAATATTTTGGAATTCAAAAGTCCCCCACCCAGCCCCAAAAGGTGAGGGAGCCAAATGCTGAATTTGTGAGACATGTTGAAAACCAAGAATGCCCTTAAGTCTGGTGTGGACTTGTTGCTTTCAACAAATAGGTTGAAATTACAAGGAAGGAGATTGAGCATAGACATTAGGAGGAATTTGCTAACTGTAACAGCAGTTGGACAGTGGAACAGGACACTGGACTCTCCTTTGCTGGAGGTTTTTAAACAGAAGCTGGATGACCATCTGTTAGGGATGATGTAGCCATTTCCTGCATGGAGAAGGGGTTAGACTAGATGACCTCCAAGGTACCTTCTGCTTCTAAAATTCTGTAATCCTATTTAACAGTTTTGATTTTCAATTTCAATCCAGCAATTGGGTAGGAAATACATTTGCCCTATGAAAATGCCTTAGGTTGTGTGACTCTCCATGCTTCCTTCAGCCCTGCGTGGAACTGCAGCCTCCTCTTCTTCAATGGCATTCTTTCCCCTGCCTGAAGCTCCTAATAATAATAATAATAATAATAATAATAATAATAATAATAAAAACAAGAAATAATAATAATTGTTATTGTTATTATTATTATTAAGTGCACAATACATCTGACAGTCATCAAGAAGAATTGGGTTCTGATCATTGATGTTGCAATCCCAGGGGATAGACGAGTCACTGAAAAATAATTGGAGAAAATAACTAAATACAAGGACCTTTAGATTGAAATTGAGCGGCTCTGGAAAAAGAAAACTAGTGGTGCCAATAGTGGTTGGTGCCCTTGGTGCAGTACCAAAAGAACTTGAACACCATCTCGACACCTTGGGCATCGATAAAATTACAACACATCAACTACAGAAGGCCACACTACTTGGGACAGCACAAATACTACGATGATTTCTTTGATTCTTCTTTAGTTATCCTAGACCCATGGGAAGGGCCCAATAATTAAAGTGACAAATCCAGTCAATAACATCTGGAAGACTGTGTGTAAATAGCATCATCATCATAATCATCATCATCATCATCATCATCAATCATCAATCATCATCATCATCATCATCATCATCATCATGAATGTAAGAGCTCTAAAGCAGCATTTAAATATTTGTCATCACCGTAATTGTCACCATCATAGTTGCAGGTCAAGAACTCCGATGCTGATTTTGTTGCTCCTATGTTGGATTTTGTTTGCCTTATTCATTTTCTGTGTGAACCACTTTGAGAACTTCTGTGCTGAAAAGACAGTGGTATATAAAAAAACAGGCATAGCTGTAGTCCTTCGAGAAATTGACAGGGCTAAGTTTCTGGAATGGATATGAAATTGACATGCATCTAACTGTCCAAAATTCATCGATCTTAGTCTTATTCATGCAGCAGAACAATATGGGGAATATGGTGTCAGAGTCAACACAGGAACATAGGAGGCTGCCGCGTACTGAGTCAGACCATTGGTCCATCCAGCTCAGTATCATCTACCCAGACTGGCAGCAGCTTCTCCAAGGTTGCAGACAGGAGTCTCTCTCAGCCCTATTTTGGAGATGCTGCCAGGGAGGGAACTTGGAACCTTCTGCATGCAAGCATGCGGGTGCTCCTCCCAGAGCAGCCCCAAATACCTCAGTGCTCATATTACAATGCTTGCACATGTAGTATCCCATTCAACTGCAAACCAGGGTAGACCCTGCTTAGCTAACCAGGTAGACCCTGCTTCCTGGTTGCTACCACGAGACCTGCTCTCCTCCCTAGACCAGATGCAGAGGAATGAACGGCCTCACTTTAGATGGCAACTGAGGAGGTAGAAACAATGTTTTTGAATGCTCCTCTGTTCAGAAAGCTCTCTAAGCATAAAAGCACTCAGATTCACAGATAATACATCATAGGGAGGGGTGGGGGTTAAATTCACGCCCCCGCCCCCACCGTGCTGTAGTGTCAGCTGCAAACTTGAGTGCTATACTACTGTGAAGCAGAGATTGATGTTTCAGGGCGGGCTGCAATGTGCTCAGGTATCCTCCCAGCCTGAAAAATTTAGTGTAGAATTGGAATGCAACCTCTCTCTGTATGTGAGCTGGAATATACAGCACCATCCAGCCTGAAACAGGATGGATTGGAGTTGGCTATACAGGTCAGTCTCTGCTCAGACCAGGGGAGAGCTGGTCTTGTGGTAGCAAGCATGAATTGTCCCCTTTGCTTTGAGATTCCCCTTAGGGGATGGGGCTGCTCTGGGAAGAGCATCTGCATTCACATGGAGGAACATTAAAAAATGGCATCCTTCCAGCCTGAAGTGGTACAGCCCACTTAACCACATCAGGATTCTACTTTCTCATACTGCTGTGCCTGGATCAGGCCCTAGAGCTCTTTGTCTATACACATAGCAGAATGAGGTGACAGAATTCTGTAAGGTGGCAGAATATAGTGTGTCAATTCAGATTGCAAGCAGGGGAATCACATTATCCAATGCTTCTCTATGTTTTCAAATCCCTGCAAGTAGAAAACTAGTGCTTGAGGCAAAAGGCTGGGCAAGAGCCTTTTTTCCCTGATGGCCTACTTTTTATTTTTATTTTTACTGGCAGGAAGTTTTTCTTACATGAGGGTAGCACTCAAACACTCCGCCATCTCTGGATTCTACGACTTCATTCAGCTTAGCGGATAATGCTGTGCAATGTTATGTGTGCATCACAATGTAATGTTTGCATCGTTGTGCCAGAGTGCTATGGCGCTAAATGCAAGAATGGCTTGAGAAAGAAATGCATAAGAAATGCAGTTGTGAAACTGACACAACGGACAGCCATTCTTTCCAGTGGGCTGTCAATTGCACAGCTCTGTTTGCACAATTCTTGCATCTAGCACAACAGTGCTCCTGTGAAAATGTACGGATATTAAGTTGTGACAAGCATGTAACATAATTGCACAGTATGTCCAGGAGGTCATTCTCACAAGCGAAAACTACGCAGGTTTGAGAGCTGTGTGTGCTCCCAATTTTCGGTTGTGTGGATGCAAACAACTAGGAAGAAGTGATTGTGTGGAAGCAAGGTAGGAGGAGAATAGGGGTGTGTGAGCTGGCTTGGCTCAAGCCGGACTCAACATTGAATTGGTTCAGCTCAACAGGTTCAGGGTCAAACTGGACCGGCCTTGGCTGGTCCAAGGTCTAACTGAACCAAGCCGGTTCAAACCAATCCAGTTCAGAGCTCTACTGGTAAAGGGGAATCTGGGGAGGATTCCCCTTTTCTAGTAAAGGGGCAGGGGGCTTCCCTAAGGGTTGAGTGGGTGGGAGGGGAATCATTTAGTACTTACAAGCCACATTGGTGGTGGCCATGGCTGGGGCAGCTCCCCACCTCCTCCACTGGCATCCCCCAGAGTATCCAGGGCCAGCAGCTGCCTGGCTTGGGCCTTCTCCACCCAGTTCAGGCCTCTGAGCATATGTGGAGGCCATTTTAATGACCTCTGTGCATGCACACAGGCCACTTGTGTGATCTACCAGTAGAGTGTGGAATCGCTTCAAACAGAACCAAAACCGAGCTGGGTGGGGTTGGTTCAAATCCAGTTCAGATTCGAACCGGTTTTGTGCACATCCCTAGAGGAAAAGCTAGCCAGGTTTTTCTGCTACCTTGATTTCACACAATCACGCCTCCCTCCTCCTACATAGTTGTTAATGACCTCAGCCACTGTATAGATCAGTTAAGAACATAAGTACAGCCCTGCTGGATCAGGCCCATGGCCCATCTAGTCCAGCATCCTGTTACTCCTAAGCTGTGTTGGAAAATGAATATTTGGAAATAGCATCATGTTGCTCATCCTGTGGGACTGACATAGCTACATATGCTGTGGTGTAGGCAACTATTTGTTAACGAGGTTGTGCACTTGGGGAAATGGCTATGATGAACATAACCACTGAAAGATGTCCTAATTTTGTGTGTGAGAGAGAGGGGAGGGAGGGAGGGGGGAAGGAGGGAGAGAGAGAGGGAGGGAGGGAGGGAGACTTCTGGAGGGAGACTTCTGGAGGGAGAGGGCGGGTGGGCAAGAAATCTTATTTTATGCAAGCTCTGTAGGTCTTTTTCAGAAACAGAAAATCAATTTGATCAGCAGAAGCAGAGGGTGATGTATTGAATCATACTCCCCCTCCCCATTCATTAGCTACATTAATAAGCCTGTGATTTTTGCCTGCATCCTACGGGGACTTCTATTCTTTTATAATGTTGTTAATCATTTATCTTTGTGTACGAATCAGTCATGAAGTACAAAGAGAGCGGGAGAGAAAACTCCCTGCAGATGAGTTGTCTAAGCTGAAATGAGTGGGATGGTCCTAATAAATATCTTAGCAGTGCCTTTGAATCTCCCCCCCCCCTTTTTTTCTTTTTTACTTGGGTATCGATTAGTGCAGTCAGTCGCACGTTATGACCAGAAAGTGGGATGAGCTGCCATCACTCGGAAGCCATTTTCAGCAGCATCCCATAGGTAGGTGACCATTGCAAGAACATGTGCTTCTCCTCCACCACAGTCATGAAGTCTCCCATCCAGGCACTGACCAGGCAGCAACCCTTTTTTAACAGTAGCATGATAAAATCTAGGGCTGGACCAAAATGCGTTCTTTTTTCAGCCGCATATAAACAAGATGCAAAGAGAGTTGTTTCAGCAATTCTTTTGAGAGTGGGGGTGAAATGTGGGGTGTGTGTGGCCACAAAATGTATAGTGGAACATAGGAAGCTGCCATATACTGAGTCAGACAATCAGTCCATCTAGCTCAGTATTGTCTACACAGACTTGCAGCGGCTTCTCCAAGGTTTCAGGCAGGAATCTCTCTCAGCCCTCTCTTAGAGATACTGCCAGGGAAGGAACTTGAAACTTTCTTCTCTTCCCAGAGTGGCTCCATCCCCTGAGGGGAAGATCTGACAGTGCTCACATGTAGTGTCCCATTCAAATGCAACCAGGGCAGACCCTGCTTAGCTATGGGGACAAGTCATGCTTGCTACCACAAGACCAGCTCTCCTCCCAGTGATTGCAGGCTGAAAAACTGTGTAGCATTTGTTGTGTGTTTTAATGAAAAGTGTGCGCAGTTGTTCAGGAGGGCTCATGTACAAATACATTACATTGCGCAAACACGTTATCATCAGAAATTATGGCAGCCATCATACCACTGCCTTTGCACAACATTTGCTTTTGTGCAAGAGTGCTCTTGTGGAGCTGAACACATCTTTTGTTAAAATGCACAAGGAATGTCGTGCTGCATGTGAGCCACAATCCCCCCCCCCATGGTCCTCTGAGCAATGCTGCAACATGACAGGACATCATTCTGAGACAGGTTCTGTGGAAATAAATGAAGGCCACCACTGCCATTTTGGAACTGCCCTCCAAGCAATGTTCTATCATGATGATGCAGTGTTGCTCAGAAGGAGCTCTGGAGGAAAGAAATGGTGGCTGATGGGAGAAACGCTGCTGTTGCTGATGTCATGAAGGGGGCAGAAGAGTGTCATGACCCTGGAGCCTCCTGGGTGGAGGATGCGGTGGAAGGTCTGGGAGAAGAGAAGGACTGGGAGGCACCACTGACTGGATGAATCAGAGGAGCCCTAACCTGTAACCCTGTCAAGACCTTTGGGCAAAGCCCTGCCAGTGTCCTCAGATTCAGAGGGACCTTCCAAGGTCCAAATGACCATGGTGGAAGCCCCCAGAACCACTGGAGCAAGCACCTGCAAAACCAGGCAAGCAAACCCCAAACAAAGCTAGGAACATACAGAGCTGCCTTCTACCGAGTCAAACCATTGGTCCTTAGTATTAGTATTGTCTAATGTCTACACAGACTGGCAGCAGCTTCTCCAAGGCTGCAGGCAGAAGTCTATGTCAGCCCCATCTGGAGATGCCAGGGAGGGAATCTGGAACCTCCTGCATGCAAACCTTCAGATGCTCATCCCAGAGTGGCCCCATCCCCTAACAAGAATATCTGGCTGTGCTCACACATGTAGTCTCCCATTCTAATGCAAACCAGGGTGTGCCCTGCTTAGCAAAGGAGACAATTCATGCTTGCTACCTCAAGACCAACTCTCCTGCCTGTGCAAGATCCTGCACATCTTGCCTACGCAGCAACCTACAAAACCCAGTCATTCACGGCTGGAGCAACACCCCCTCTGTTACAATGTTTCTGCATTATCCTGATCGGCTCTGACCAGGGTCCTGAACTGTTGTTCTGACATGTGTGATACTGTCCAATGTCCTGGGGAATTCCTGGCGCAGGACACAAAAGGGTCAGGGCAGGTGATTTAGGCGGTGGTGTTTTCATCCCCCCACCTCCGCCAGATGTGAGCCATACATTCTCCTTTGGGTTTTCCCAAGCTGGCAGAATGGATGGGCTGCACCACACCAAACTGCAGGGGCGGAGTGCACTGCTGAATGCTCCACCACATCTAAATCAACTTCCCTCATTGTCTTTTCATGCTGCTTCCAGGGGGCGAGGGAGGAGTCTGCTATTTTATTACATGCAGGGAAGGATTTCCTTTGTGTAATGTGCGGGAGTCAGAGCTTGGTGATGAGACAGTCCCCAATGGTTTTACCTCTTTCGATGACAAGTAAAAACTAACTCAAAGGATTTCCTTTGTGTAATGTGCGGGAGTCAGAGCTTGGTGATGAGACAGTCCCCAGTGGTTTTACCTCTTTCAATGACAAGTAAAAACTAACTCAAAGGACATAAGAACATAAGAACAGCCCTGCTGGATCAGGCCCAAGGCCCATCTAGTCCAGCATCCTGTTTCGCACAGTGGCCCACCAGATGCCGCTGGAAGCCACAGACAGGAGTTGAGGGTGTGCCCTCTCTCCTGCCATTACTCCCCTGCAACTGGTATTCAGAGGCATCCTGCCTTTGAGGCTGGAGGTGGCCCACAGCCCTCCGACTAGTAGCCATTGATAGACCTCTCCTCCATGATGTCATCCAAACCCCTCTTAAAGCCATCCAGGTTGTTGGCTGTCACCACATCCTGTGGTAGAGAGTTCCACAAGTGGATCACGCGTTGTGTGAAAAAGTACTTCCGTTTGTTGGTCCTAGACCTCCTGGCAATCACAGTGGTTTTTGCAGAGGCCCTATCTTCATTTGAGTAAAGGCTAAAGGGTATCCGACACTGTCTCTTCCCACTGGGGCCCTTGAACCCCAGCTCCCCCACTGCCAACATCAGGAACTGGCATCAGGTGGCAGCCAGCCCCACAGCCAAACCCTGAGAACCCCTCTATGTGTTCAGCCTTTGTGTAGTGGTAGCTGAGAGTCTCTCCAGCATCGCTTCCTCCTTCCCCTCTCCTACTCCAAAGTAAGCTCCACACAAACCTATGGGAAGGGCCCAAGTCAGTTAAGAGGGGGGTCACCAAGGATACATGGATGAGACTCCCTTTATATCCTGAAGCCAGCCCAGGTGCACACCAAGAGAAACCCTGGCAGAGCCCTTTCTTTGGATACTGTTGTTCCCTTTAGGGAACATCTCAAGCAAACAGTGGTCACATGTGGACATCCATCCAAATGCAAAGGATGGACCCTGCTTAGCAAAGGGGAACATTCATGTGTCCTACGGCAAGACCAGCTCTCCTCCCCTTCTCTAGGCCTCTTTGTAAACACTGCTGAAAACAGCGGAGGGGATAAGTAGAAGAGGAAACCATTAACATGGCTTAAGGAAATGCAGATCAGCTGTTCAGTGAAGGAGATGGCCGTTTTTCAATACTTGCCTGCGTGCGCGTGCATAGAAATGAAGCTCATAAACTGGAGAGGATTCCAAGGTGTTAAACATATGCATATCTTATTTAGTTGCTGTTTAGGTCTTGATATGGAGAAGAAGCAGGGAGGAAACCAAAGAACGGTGACTTCTGACACGCAGACTTTGCGCAAAGGACAAGCAATTAAAATACGTCAAAGGCAGCATGCTGAAGTTTGGGTTTGCAGTGCCACATGCAAATCTGATGGCATGTGGTCACTGCTCTCAGTCTGGCATAAACTGGTCATCTACAAAAGCAGTATGCCAACAGCTGGCTATTGGGTAATTAATTAATAGGGCTATTGGGTAATTAAATTGTAGGATCTGTGGCCACAAGATGTAGTGATGATCACCACCTCAGATATCTTGAAAAAGGAGGATTGAACGCATCTGTGGAGGAGGATAAATCTATCTATGATGATAAGCCATGATGGCTAAATGAGTCCATACTCAGTATACCTCTGATTACCTGTTCCTGAGTGGGCAATGGCATGGGAGGGCTATTACGTTCATGACCTGCTTGTGGGATTCCCAGAGGGCTCTGGGTTGGGAAACAGGAAGCTGGCCTAGATTGGGTTGGCCAACCTGTGGCTTTCCTGCAGTTAGGGACTACAACTCCCAATATCCCCAGCTGCAATTGCAGCTGGGGTAATGGGAATTGTAGTCCAAAAACAGCTGGAGGGCCACAGGTTGGTCACCACCTAGTTGACATGTGGTGTGTGTCCACAAGGAACTTCTTATAATCTGATCTATCAACTCTAACTCTGCTGTGCCCCGTGCCTCATGTCCTTGTATTGATATGAGTGTGGCAACTCTCCGCTGATCATAAGCCTACAGCTTGCAGACAATTAGCATGCAATGCTGTCAGAGTTGCCACATTTACATTTTGACTGGCATTCCGGCACTATGTCCAGCTCATGCATTCGAAGCATCAGACATTAAAACCTTTCCAGGACTGTGCCACTTCAAGCTGCAGGTTTGAATTTCCCTCCACAAACAAAACAAGCACCTCTCCACCTCCTTTTATGTAGAAAACTAGCTTTTTGTGGGAGATTAGTTCAGCTTTGCCCTCTCCCTGACACACAACCATCAACTTCAGGATAGGAGTCCTTATACCTGGTTTGCATGCTTGGAAAACTCATGAAAATCTTTCCAATCTAGGTTGCTCAAAGCAGGGTAGCCCAGTGTTTGTACCTTGTTCTTAACCAAGGTAGGAGGAGACGGGAACTCTCCTATCTTGCTTTTCTGGTTGTGTGGATCCACTCTGTGAGGTCATTCTCACAATCAAAAACTGTGTTCTATCGGGTTTTGGAGATGTGTGTCCTCCCAAATGTCGGTTGTGAGGAAGCAAGGTAGGAGGAGAAACTGTGTAGCTTTTCTTCCTACTTTGCTTTCACACAAGTGAAAACTGAGAGCACACACAGCTCCCAAACTCGGGGTAGAACAGTTTATGATTGTGTGATTGAGCTCTATGTTTCTATGTGTGAGGAGTTCTTCTATGGATGAGAAAGAGGCAGGGGGCTGAAAAGGCTGCAGGTCAAGGGAACAACAAAGGTCTAATGGAGGAGGGTTGGAAGAGATTCGGGCAAAGAGCTTCAGAAACACGCAATGACGTATTGGCTTGAAATAGCCCATCCAGCTTGTTAGCTGCAAACCTTTAAGTTCTGATATTGTGTGGAAGGGTATTAATATGAATTGGGGAAAGCACTCATTAGCAGAATCGTTGTGTTCTGCCCTCTGCATGACCCAAAGAGAAGCAATAGCAGAGATTTTGAAACCTCCCTGAATATTTATCCCGCTGGTGTGGAAATGAGCCAACTAGAATAATCCTGATCACCTGCTCAGTTGGTCGATTTCACCATGTTTTGATCTTCCTGGGTTTCATGGTCTTGTTTCCTCCCTGAAGAGAACAAATCGATGGGCTGCATGTGCCAGCCTGCCTCGAGCAGGGAAGAGGAGAGGGAGCAAAGAGGAAAGGCTAAGCAGAGAATTAACAGAAGAGAGATGTTGGCTGATGCTGAGGAGCCACCCCACAATGCAGGACTGGTCCTAAGGCTTTTGGTGCCCTAGGCAAAGCTTAACTTTAGTGCCCCCCACCAGTGGAGAATTGCAAAGCCATTAACTTTAACTTGCACTGTGCAGGCTGCTTACTCACTGGGCCAAACGACCAGCCTGCACAGATGACCAGTGAATGACTAGCTTGTCCCTAAGAACATAAGAACAGCCCTGCTGGATCAGGCTCAAGGCCCATCTAGTCCAGCATCCTGTTTCACACAGTGGCCCACCAGATGCCGCCGGAAGCCTCAGACAGGAGTTGAGGGCGTGCCCCTCTCCTGCCATTACTCCCCTGCAACTGGTATTCAGAGGCATCCTGCCTTTGAGGCTGGAGGTGGCCCACAGCCCTCCGACTAGTAGCCATTGATAGACCTCTCCTCCATGAAGTCATCCAAACCCCTCTTAAAGCCATCCAGGTTGTTGGCTGTCACCACATCCTGTGGCAGAGAGTTCCACAAGTGGATCACACGTTGTGTGAAAAAGTACTTCCGTTTGTTGGTCCTAGATCTCCTGGCAAGCAATTTCATGGAGTGACCCCTGGTTCTAGTGTTGTGTGAGAGGGAAAAGAATTCCTCTCTCTCCACTTTCTCCACACCATGCATGATTTTATAGACCTCTATCATGTCTCCCTGCAGTCGTCTTTTTTCTAAACTAAAAAGCCCCAGGTGTTGTACTCTTGCCTCATAAGAAAGGTGCTCTAGGCCCCTGATCATCTTGGTTGCCCTCTTCTGCACCTTTTCCAGTTCAACAATATCCTTTTGAAGATGTGGTGACCAGAATTGTACTCAGTACTCCAGGTGTGGTCACACCATAGTTTTGTATAAGGGCATTATAATGTTAGCCATTTTATTTTCAATCCCCTTTCTAATAATCCCTAGCATGGAATTTGCCTTTTTCACAGCTGCCACACATTGAGTCGACACTTTCATCGAGCTGTCCACCACAACCCCAAGATCCCTCTCCTGGTCCGTCACCGACAGCTCGGATCCCATCAGCGTATACTTGAAGTTGGGTTTTTTTTGTCCCAATGTGCATCACTTTACACTTGCCAACACTGAACCGCATTTGCTATTTCATCTCTCACTCACCCAGTTTGGAGAGATCCTTTTAGAGCTCCTCACAATCCGTTTTGGATTTCACTACCCAGAAGAGTTTGGTATCATCTGCAAATTTGGCCACATTGCTGCTTACCCCTGCTTCTAGATCATTGATGAATAAATTAAAAAGCACCAGTCCCAGTACAGATCCCTGGGGGACCCCACTTCTTACTTCCCTCAGTTGTGAAAACTCTCCATTTATACCTACCCTCTGTTTCCTGTCTTTCAACCAGTTAGCAATCCACACATGTACTTGCCCCCTTATCCCATGACCGCTAAGTTTCCTCAGGAGTCTTTGATGAGGAACTTTGTCAAAAGCTTTTTGGAAGTCCAGGTAGACTATGTCAACTGAATCACCTTGATCCACACACTCGTTGACACTCTCAAAGAAGTCCAAAAGTTTGGTGAGGCAAGATTTACCTTTGCGGAAGCCATGCTGGCTCACTCCCAGCAGGGCCTGTTCTTCTAGGTGTTTACAATTTTATCCTTGAGGATGCTTTCCATCAATTTGCCTGGAACGGATGTTAGGCTAACCGGCCTGTAATTTCCCAGATCGCCCCTGGATCCCTTTTTGAAAATCGGTGTTACATTTGCTACTCTCCAGTCCTCTGGTACAGAGCCCGATTTCAGGGATAAGTTAAATATTTTAGCAAGGAGGTCGGCAATTTCACATTTGAGTTCTTTGAGGACTCTTGGATGGATGCCATCCGGCCCTGGTGATTTGTTAGCTTTCAGTTTTTCCAGACAGTTTAGAACATCATCCCTTGTCACTTCTATCTGAATCAGTTCTCTAGCCTCCATCCCTAAAAAGCCTGGTTCAGGAACAGGTATACGCTCAGTATCCTCTGCCGTGAAGACAGATGCAAAGAACTCATTCAGCTTCTCTGCAACCTCCATATCCTCCTTAATAATCCTTTTCACTCCCTCATTGTCTAATGGTCCAACTGCCTCCCTGGCAGGTTTCCTGCTTCTGATGTACTTAAAGAAGTTTTTGTTATTCCCCTTGATAGTTTTGGCTAAATGTTCCTCAAACTCTCTTTTTGCCTCCCTTATTGTCACCTTGCATTTCTTTTGCCGGAGTTTGTGTTCCTTTCTGTTCTCTTCATTTGGACAGGCCTTCCAATTTCGGAAGGAAGTCTTCTTCCCTTTTATGGCTTCCTTGACGGTACCCTTTAGCCATGCTGGCATCCTCCTGGACTTAGTGGAACCTTTCCTCCTTTTGGGCATACAATCTAACTGGGCTTCTCGTATTGTGGTTTTGAGTAAACTCCATGCACTCTGGAGTGAAGTGGCTCTCCTGATTTCCCCCCTCAGCTTTCTTTTCACCATACTCCTCATTTTGGAGAAGTTTCCTCTTCTGAAATTCAAAATGTTTGTGTTAGACATCCTTGGTGATTTTCTCCCCACATGTATGCTGAATTTGATGGCACTGTGGTCACTGTTCCCTAAAGGGTCGATGACACTGATGTCATGTACCAGGTCCTGGGTTTCACTCAGAATTAGATCCAAGGTCGCCTTCTCTCTGGTCGGTTACATGACCAACTGTTCTAGGGCACAGTCATTTAGCGTATCTAGAAATTTGACCTCTTTGTCCTGACTTGAATGTGAATTTACCCAGTCTATGTGTGGGTAATTGAAATCACCCATAATTACAGCCCTGCCTCTCCTTGACGCCTCCCTGATTTCCTCCTGCAATTCCCAGTCACTGTCGGCATTTTGATCCGGAGGACGATAGCACGTCCCCAGTAGCATGTTCCCTTTCCGGCCTTGTATAGTCACCCATAGGGTTTATGTGGAGGACTCCAGTCCACCTAGGTTTTCTAGCGTGTTAGATTCTATCCCTTCTTTAACATACAGTGCTATTCCTCCTCCAAGGCGCCCCTCCCTGTCCTTTCTATAGAGTTTATACCCAGGGATAGCAGTGTCCCACTGGTTCTCACTGTTCCACCATGTTTCTGTTATGCCCACTGTATCTATTTCTGCGTTAGCAACCAAGCACTCCAGCTCACCCATCTTGGCTTGGAGGCTTCTGGCATTGGCATATAAGCACCTATATGCTGAATCTCTCCCCTGATGTATGCTATTCTTTTGACTCTTTGACCTGCTGGCACAGGCTCCCGTCTGCTCTTTATGCAGTTCTGCTCTGTCCCCTTCTGTTTTATCTGAATTGTTTGCAGCCTCACACTTTAAAGGATGGCTTTTGCCAAACGGAATACTGCCCAGCTCCCATCGGCTGTTCCCCAGGTGTCATTTTAAAAGCTGCTCTGCAACCTTTTTTATTTTAAGCGCCAGCAGTCTGGTTCCATCTTGGTTGAAGTGCAGCCCGTCCCTTTTGTACAGGCCTTGTTTGCCCCAAAATGTGTCCCAGTGCCTAACAAATCTAAACCCCTCCTCACGGCACCAACGTCTCATCCACGCATTGAAACCCCTCAGCTCTGCCTGTCTCACTGTACTTGCGCGTGAAACAGGTAGCATTTCTGAGAATGCTACCTTGGGGGTCCTGGAGTTCAAAATGCTACCTATCAGCCTAAATTTGGCTTCCAGGACCTTCCAACTGCATTTCCCCACATGGTTGGTGCCGACGTGCACCACGACAGCTGTCTCCTCCCCAGCACTGCCTAGGAGCCTGTCTAGACACTGCGTGATGTCCGCAACCTTCGCACCAGGCAGGCAAGTCACCGTGTGGTCAACACGCGGGTCACAAACCCATCTCTCTATCCCCCTAATGATCGAATCACCAACTACAAGGAGGCCCCTACCCCCCAGAGGAGTATCCCCTGTGTGAGAGGATATGGGCTCATCATCCACGGAAGGAGTCCCTTCTAAAGGAGCATTTCCCTCTTCCTCAGACCGATGTCCTCCTTGCCCAAGACCTTTATTCTCCCTGACAGCAGAGGAGCTACTAGCCCTGGAGTGGGATGCCTCTATCACATCCCTGAAGGTCTCGTCCACATGCCTCTCTGTCTCTCTGAGCTTCTCCAGATCCGCCACCTTGGTCTCAAGGGGACGGATTTGTTCCCTGAGAGCCAGGAGCTCCTTGCACCGAGCACACACCCATGACTTCTGCCCATGGGGCAAATAGTCATACATGTGGAACTCTGTGCAATACACTGGGAAGTGCCCCTTCCCCTGCTGACCTTCTATCTTCATACTGTTTTTGTAGGCTCTTTACAGTATTTAGGGAGCTTATTGTCTGTTTATTAGATAGTTTATTAGGATAGGTCTCAGCTGTAATGGTCAACTATTTAACTGTCCAAACAGCCTTTCCCAAGAATATGAGGGAAACGAGGGAGGGATATGTACTTTTGTTCTCTTCTCTATCAGGCTCCTTGTGATCCTTGTGATCGCAGGGGCTTGTTCCAGGCTCACCCGCACACTTCCTGCTAAACTCCTGCTAAACTCCTACGTCCTGTTTGCTATCCCTGTTTGCTGTGCTCTGTTCGCTATGTTCTTGGGCCTTCACCTCATATCCCTAAATTTATTTATTTATTTATTCATTTATTTATGTAGACGAGCTTTCACTTTAGCATGATTAAATGTTCTTCCCACAGTAGTATTTGAAGGCAGGTACAAGGGAGTTCCCCTATCTTTACGACTTTGCCCATATGGTAAAGGGGCTACAGAATCCACCTCGCATGTTATCCTTCATTGTGATTTTTATAGTGAACCCCATTCAAGACTTATATCTCCTATGTTAGATAATTTGCCTGGCTGGTCTGATGAATTTTACTTAAATTATCTTTTAACTAATGTGGATAATGACATTATCTCTGGTATGGCCCGGTTTTGTTCTATCATTTGTAAAATGCGTACTGTTTTATTGTAAATGTTTGCTGGTCTATGACCGAAGAAACCTATCTCTCTGACTAGCCCACACTGATTTGAGAATACAGTGGGAGAGAGTTCCCAGTCTACTGGCGGGCAAAACTCTTAACACTTTGGAGGTGAAAAGATGCTGCTGTTAATCTGGAAATCCCGCCGGAGACACTTGCTTTTTGGAGATGAATGCTGAGGCAGGCAAATTATCTTCAAGAGACGGAGTGCAGCTGAGGAGACTGGCCATTTATTTGAGGGCTGAGGTGCAATGAGCAAAGAAGACTGTGCATTTGGGGGGTTCAGAATGTGCAGGCCCTTGGGGGCGCAGGGGGCAGGATTACATCTTACATTCTCACACCACTGTGCAGTATTTCAGGGCTGCAATACAAAAAGGAGAGAAAGAATAATGCTATATTCTGGCACTGTTTATGCACCCACCCCCACAAGAACTGGTGCCATTGGTGACCACCTATGTATGCCTATTAGACAGGCCAGCCTTGACCGCACTGGACATTTACATGGAATTTACACAACTTTGGCCATATCATTGTAGGGTATTTTTCTCAACTTTTGCCTCATAGTTAGGCTCCCTTGCAAAGTTCCTCTGTTGTGATCAAATGTATATAGTGTAGGCTTCTAATAGTTAACCAGCTTTCAATCGCTTCTGTATCCTGGTGGTGAAAGATAAACATATCCCCAGGAACAGGGGTAGGCAACCTTGGCTCTCCAGCTGATGCTGACCTACAACTCCCATCATCCCCTGCTGCAATAAATTGCAGCTGGAGATGATGGGAGTTGTAGTTCAACTCCCACGGGAGTTAGCTGGACAGTTAAGGAGGGTATAAAGCCAGTGTCACTAGCTTACATACTGTGTAGCCTTTGTCAGTGGAAATGTGGGGTGCATATGCTGGCTCTGTTTGATTCCAAACTCTGTCCTCACTTTTATCGAGCCTACAGAACCTCTGTGGCTTCTAAGAATTGTCTTACGGCTGTAGTAATGCTGGGAATAATTGGAGCGGAGTTGCTACAGTGGTGATGCAGTTCTTAGGAGCCACACAGGTTTTGCAGTCTCAGTAGCAGCAAGGATGTGATGCAGTTAGGAACATAGGAAGCTGCCATATACTGAGTCAGACCATTGGTCTATTTAGCTCGGTATTGTCTTCACAGACTGGCAGCGGCTTCTCCAAGGTTGCAGGCAAGAATCTCTCTCAGCCCTATCTTGGAGATGCTGCCAGGGAGGGAACTTGAAACCTTCTGCTCTTCCCAGAGCGGCTCCATCCCCTGAGAGGAATATCTTACAGTGCTCACACTTCATAGGAGCCACACAGGTGTTGCAATCTCAGTAGCAGCAAGGATGTGATTTGGAATCACATCACAGCACTACTATTTCTTCATCAACCCCTTCACCTGTTAAGATCATCGGGAAAGGTCCTGCTGCAGTTACCTCTGGCTTGTTTGGTGGTGACCCAAAACTGGACCTTTTTTTAGGGTTGTTCCAGGGCTTTGGAACGTGCTCCCAAATGAAATCAGAACCTACCCATCCCTGGAAGTTTTAAGTGACCCTTTTATCAGGCTTTTCATTTATACGGCTTGAAAGTTTATTGATAGTTATTTTAAATTTGTCTTATATGATCTCAAGTTTCAACTGTTGTGTTGTGATTTGAAAACTGTCCAGAGATTTTATATGGGGGGCAGTACATACAAGTGATGAATAAAAATAAATACTACTACTACAACTACTACAGATATTTATATTCTGCTTCTCAACAAAAGGTCTTAAAGGAGTTTACATAGAAGAATTAATAAATAATAAATAAGAGGGTTCCCTGTCCCAAAAGGACTCACAATCTAAGCATAAGGCAGACACCAGCAAGAAACATAGGGACACAGGAAGCTACCACATACTGAGTCAGTCCTTAGCTCCATCTAGCTCAGGATTGTCTACACCAAGAATTCTCAACGTTGGGTCTCCAGATGTTATTGGACTTCAACTCCCATAATCACCAACCAAAGGTACTGGGGCTGGGGATTATGGGAGTTTAAGTCCAATAACATCTGGGGACTCAACGTTGAGAATCCCTGCTGGTCTTCACAGACTGGCAGCGGCTTCTCCAAAGCTGCAGGCAGGAATCTCTCTCAGCCCTATCTTGGAGATGCTGCCAGGGAGGGAACTTGGAACCTAGATGCTCTTCCCAGAGCGGCTCCATCCCCTGAAGGGAATATCTTGCAGTGCTCATACTTCTAGTCTCCCATTCATATGCAACCAGGGCAGACCCTGCTTAGCTATGGGGACAAGTCATGCTTGCTACCACAAGACCAGCTCTCCTCCCTTAGAGGGGTAAGGTTGATACCAGCAACAGCCACTAGAGGGATGCAGTGCTGGGATTGGATAGGGCCAGTTGCTCTCCCCCTGCTAAATAAAGAGAGTCACTACTTTAAAAGGTACCTCTTTGCTCAGTCACCAGGGTTAACTATGGAACCAGTGCAAACATGGAGCCAATGTGCAAATATCTATGCAGCCCTTCCATGGGTGGCACACTGCATGGTATGTAAGCCCCTGGTCAGCCAACTAGGCCACTGGCCACTGCTATGGTAGGGATCTGTGATGATGTGGTTCCCTCTCCCACCAACAGTGAGAGTACACCAAAGAAATGGAATAGTGAAAAGGATCGTGAACTGCCATAGGATGGATAGAGGCGAAGGGAGGGAGTTAATAAGTACAAAATGTAATTGAGTTTTATTTTGGCATTTCCCCCCTCTGGTATGTTATGTAGTGCTGCTGTTATTTTAATTGTATGAACATGAAGTAGATAAAACAGATTGTGACTGCTAACTGAGCAAAGAGGCATTTTTTTTAAAGTGGTGATTCTCTTTATTGAGCAGGAGGAGAGCAACGGGCCCTATCCATCCCCAGCACAACATCCCTCCAGTGGCTGTTGCTGGTGTCTAACTTGTGTTTATTTTTTAGATTGTGAACCCTTTGGGGACAGGAAGCCATTCTATCTATCTATCTATCTATCTATCTATCTATCTATCTATCTATCTACCTATACCACTTTGGGAACATTTGTTGGAAAGTGATATATAAATCTTCTAGGGATGTGCGAAACCAGTCCAACGAACCCCACCCCCCTCCTGGTTCTGTCCAGACCGGAACCAAACCGCCAGACAGGTCCACGAATTGGGTCCACAGATTTTATTTTATTTTTAAATTAATGTTAAATAGCTGCTGTATGCCGCGGGGGGGTGGGGGATCCGCAAGGGTTCCCCCTGCCCCCGCTGGCCTCCCTCACCACTGCCACGGCTGGGCAAATGTAGTATTTCTACATTTTGAAATTTTCAAATGAAAGGAAACCTTTCGGGTTTCCGTAAAGGTGAGCAGCGGCCATTTTGGCTGCCGCTCGCCTTTACGGAGCCCCGAAAGGGCCAAAAATACTACATTTACCCGGCCACAGCGATGATGAGGCTCCGGGGAGGGTTGATAGGGGCCGGACCGAACTGGGCCAGACGGTTCCGTGCACACCCCTAATATCTCCGTCTTCGTATTGTGAGGCGGGGAGTGGGACCCACCAATGCACCCAGCCTTGCCCTTCCTCTCCCTTTCCAGGGTTGTGGACAGACTCATCCAGAATGTGATTCCCTATCGGAGTGGAAGAGGAACGAGAGTGATTGCCTGAGGGAGATCCAGCAGCACCTGAATGAAACGGCAGGTACTCTGTGGGCAGGAGGGCTTGGCCCGGTTGGGGGGGGGGAGGCTGAAGAGGAGTGACTGGTCTGCATGTTTTGCATCTGTATTTGCAACTGTTTCCTTTGGAAAGCTGGAACGTGAGGATATTCCACCACGATGGGGTTTTCTTGGTTTTGCTTGGGTGACATGCTTATGAGCAACTCAGCGGCAATGTGTTCACCTTGGGCACTTCCCAGCTTGGTTACTTCAATCCGCCCCAGAGCTTTGTCCTTGTTTTTGGCTCCACATGTACATGCAGAGTGTGGAGGTGGAGCAGGATCACACCCCTGACCTGGGAGGTGGCCCTGCCCCCCAACCTCTGCATATGGAAACCTAATTCACAACCCTGTTGGCAAGAACCTGGAAAACAGAAACAAGTCCTACAAGCCATGAATTGATGGAGAAATTATGGGAGACTGAAAAGAATCAAATTGAGTATTCATCTTAAGTCAGGGATTTCCACCTTGTTTGTTTTAAACCCATGTTTGTTTTTAGTTTTAAGTATTCCTGCTTTGTCTCAAATATTTCTGTCCTATCACCTTGTTTACTTTAAATCCATGGTCTTTTGATATGGTTATTTCTAGAGTTAAATTTTGTTGTACATCTGCCTCCTTTTTTTTTAGTTCCATGGTTTCTTGATATGGTCCAAATAAGTTTAAATCTGCTTTATTTCTGCCCTCTATTTAGACCTGTGGTGGTTTGAGATGGTTCTTCAGCTTAACGGTTTCATTTACTGTTTTATGTTTGCTTTGTTTTAAAATCTGTAGTGTGTTTGTTTGTTTGTTTGTTTTCACATTTATGATTATAGTTGCTTGATATGGCCATTTGACTAATAAAATTCTGTTCTATCCAAGTCAAGGATTCCCAACTTTGGGTCCTCAGATGTTGTTGGACTACAATGCCCATCATCCTCATTGTACCATTGTGGCTGGGGATGATGTGAGTTGTAGTCCAACATCTGGGAATCCAAGGTTGGGAAACCCTGACAAAGAACATTTCATACTGTGAATAAAGAATGAGTCCCAACAATGAATATTCTACAAAGGATGCTGTCCAATTCTCCAGATGAACGGAGTGGTTAAACCAGTAAAAGATTATTTAACATTTAAATAAGTAGAATAAGAGGTGGTTATCCATTCTACTAAGGATCCTGCTAATTCTTATTCTCTTCATTTTTACATTTTTGAGTCTATTGAAATCTTGCGCTTATCCAGTTCAGGGCTGCACAACGTCAGCTGTTGTTGGGCTATAATTCCCATCATCCCCAGCCACAATGGCCAATATCCAGGGATGATGGGAGTTGTAGTCCAACAACAACTGGAGAGCAGAAGTTGTGCAGCCCTAGTTTCTAGATAATAAGAATGAAAAGAAAGCTAATTATCACTTTTGCTCCAACAGACGGAGACTGGGGCAGGGGGGACAGGTGGGCAGGGCCATCCAAGGTGCTCTCCCCACTCCCGATTAAACCCTTGAGTGTGGTTTGTAAATGGCAACTGGTTGCGAATGAAGGCTACTGGCCGGGGGGAGCTATAAGAAGCAATTCCTTTTCAGGGCCCAAAGAAGACCAGATGGAGATACATACCCAATCAATCAATCAATCAATCAATTCTGTTCTGTTGTAAACCGCCCAGAGATATTCTGTTGTAAACTGCCCAGAGATGTAAGTTTGGGGCAGTATAAAAATGTTTTAAACAAACAAACAAACAAACAAACAAACAAATAAATAAATAAATAAATAAAATAACAAAGAAATTTCCCTGGTTACAAGTTAGCATCCAGGCTTTGTTCAAGCTGTTGCTGAATTGTATGTGCCTTTTCGTTCTCTTTTCTAAGGATGGTGGAAGGAAGCGATATTTCAAAAGTCTTTCTTTCTCCCTTGTCAGGTTGCAAGAGAATATGGGATGATCTCCTGTGTTGGCCAGACACAAACCTGGGGCAGACGCTCACCTTTTCCTGCCCAGGCATCCTCGTCCACTTCATGAAGCAGCCAGGTGACAAGGCCGGAGTAGCGCATCACTATTGGGTGGTGTTCTCCCTTAGGCAGCGTCCACACCCCCATGCATCTCCATTCTGGTCCTTTAGTGAACAGCCCCTCCTCTCCCCTAAAGAGTGAACCAGAAGTGAACCCTGTCCTGACTGACAGGCTGGTGACCTCCAGGGCTCAGCCAATCAGCACACCAGGTGGGTGGGACTTAGGGGACCATGAGGAGGAAGAGAAGGGTTCCTTTTTTAGAAGTGGGTAGGCTGGAGGTGAGAGAGGGACAGGCGGAAGGCTTAGTGAGGAGTAAGGGACTTTTGCTGCCTCATGGTCAAAAGCTAGCGTGGAGAATTCTCTCATGGAAGGACCTCTGCAGATCCTTGAGAGACAGGACTTCAGGAAGCTTGACTCTCATCAGGTGTTTGGTGAGTTTGAAAGGAAAAGGGGATTCAGTCTAGGGAATGTTTGTTAGTCAGATTTTGCATCAGAAACTTATATTTCTTTTGTGTGCATTGTATAACCCTGATCATGTTCCATGGTGGTTTATCTGTAAACTTTTAAAGTTACTATTGTGTTTTCTCACATCCATGTTCTTTGCAACTGGGTAACCATGATTTTTAAAGTCTGCCACCCCGGTATCATCTGGGGTACTTTTTGAAGTATTCTTGTAACCTACTGAGTATTTTTTTTACCTGTAACTAAAGCTGAGAGAGCCTCAGACTGAAGCAGTCTGTAGCATTTGAATAAAGCTTTTATTTTTGTTCTTTGCAATTTTAACAAGCCACTTTGAGTGGATTTTTAACTCAAGAAAGCGGGGCTGGAAAGGATTAGCTCTGGTGCAAGACACGTCAACTCTACCAGTTTACTCACCATGTGTAAGCTTACACGTGGAAGGTTTTTGTACTTTTCCAATAGTAAGAGAAGGAGAGTTTTCCTGGAATTTCACCCAAGACCGGGGCGGGGGTGGGGGTGGGTTTAAACTCTGTTGATAATTGGGTGTGATGGCAGTGTATGAACTACTGGACATAAAGGAAAGTTTTGGGAGAAGTCTTTGTTCTGAAAGTGTGGAGGAGATGATTCAGCATTTTCCTTCCCCTCACATCGGCTTGCTCTGAGACAAAGGCTTGTAATTGCTACAGGTCCTTTATTAGGGATGTGCAAATTGATTAGAATTCAAATCAATTTAACTTGAATCTGATTGATTTGAGTGATTCAATTTCAAAACTAATCAGAAAATTTGTTCGTGCACATCTCTATCCTTTATATTTTGTTTTTTTAGCAGTTTGTCTCTCTGCTTCCAGAATACCGAGTGTTGCATTAGAACCATGTGTGCTGCATCTTGCATCTTCAGCAGAACTGAAGCAACTCTTGGAGGGGGGTGGAATCTCAATCATATCCCTAAATGGCTTGCAAAAATCTAGCTTTTCCCTGAAGATGAGGAGGGTCACTGATAGTGGTAGAACACTTACTTGCATGCAGAAGGTCTCAGGTCCCAGCACCTCTTTTAACTGGAGGTTAAACTCTTTTGAGTGTCATGTAGCCAGCAGGGCAGGGCCTTGAGGGATCATTGGCAGCCAGAGAAGACAATGGAGCCTGAGAAGACGAGGCGGCCCTTTCATGAGGCCAGGTGAGGCAGTCGCCTCAGGGGGCAGATTATTGGGGCACCAGTAGGGTGACAAGATGCCCCCTGCCACTGCTGCCAGCACCATCAGAGCAGCTCTTTGGCGGGGGGGGGGGGGCGGGGCGGGATCTGACCCTTATGAAGAGCACTTCTCCTCACATTCCTTGAAAAGCCTGCGAGAAGCACGAGGAAAGGAGAGCAGGCTGATGGCAACCTCCTCTCCTCCTTGAAACCCCATTCATGTCTAAGGTTTGCAGGGCTGATTTTGAAAGGGGTCTGGCCCCCACCATGGCATGGGTCAGAGCAGCACTTTGGGTGCTGCACCTGGGTCTGACTCAGTATAAGACAACTTCATATGTTTGTCTTTCTCTTTCTGTCAATCTTCATTTCCCTTAACTTTGGCCTTGAGTGGAGAGGGAAGGACGAAGCTGCCGTATTTTGAGTGAGACCCTTGGTCCAACTAGCTGAGTACAGTCTACACTCTCCAGAGTCTCTGACAGGAGTCTTTCCCAGCCTTACTTGGGGATGCTGGCAGGAACTGAACCTTCTGCTTGCAGAGCAGATGCTTTACTCCTGAACCACAGCATCCATATATGTGCTGCTGTATACATGTATGCTTCCCTGTCAAATGTCCTGTTGAATGTATGGACCAGGTGGGGTGGTGGTCAATGAATATGGTCCTGATTTCTCCCCACACTTTTGCTATATATGTGGAAGGGGGATGTGTAGATAGGCCTACTGTCAGTTCATTTAACCATTTTAACCATTTCTGATGTTCTGTTCCGGCCTATGGTGGGGCTTTGCACATTCATCACTCTCATTGGGAGGATTCTTTTTATTTTTTTTTTTGGTCTTTTCTTCTCCACAAACTAATAATCCTCTGCATACGGAGAGCATCCTCCAAATCAACCAGAGCCTCCATATTCTTTTCTGGTGGCCCCATTAGGGATGTGCGCACAGACCGCTTGCGATGGTTTGGTCCAAATTTGGACTGGACCACTGCTTTGTAGACCAGTCCAGTTGAAATGACCAGCTTGGCTGTGTAAACTGATGAACCAACACAAACTGGTTTGCAGCAGACCGGTTCAATTGTGAACCAGTTCTGTACACCCCAAGGCCCCATGTTGCTGCCCTGTTGGTTGGCAGGGGGCCACAAGCTTTGCAAAAGAACAGTGCTAAGGCATTCAGAAATGAGAGGAGCCATTGCATGTTGTTGACTTTTCTTTTTATAGGTTGGGTGAAAAGAAGCTGCACAGCCCAAGGCTGGTCTGACCCATTTCCACCCTATGAGGTAGCCTGCCCATTGGAAGAGGAGGTTGCTCTTGAAGTGAGTGGAGCTGAGCAAATAATGACTACAATGTGCCCTAGAATGTGGGGCACAGGGAGGGAGGAGAAGCAACAATGCATATTCTAGAGCTGCTGTTGGACTACAAATCCCATCACCCCCAACAAGAGCTGGAGGCTCAAAGTTGTGCATCCCTGCTCTAGAGTAGGGGTAGGCAACCTGTGCCTCTTCAGATGTTGCTGAAATACAACTCCCATCATCCCCAGCTGCAATAAATTGGGGTTGGGGGTAATGGGAGTTGTAGTTCAGCAACATCTGGAAAGTGCATAACAGCAGGAGAGAGGACATGCCCCCAGCTCTTGCCTGTGGGCTTCCCAGAGGCATCTGGTGGGCCAGTGTGTGAAACCGAATGCTGGACTAGATAGGCCTTCTCAGGCCTGATCCAGCAGGGCTGTTCTTATGTCCTTAGAGCATAAATTACTATCACAATTGGTTACTGGGTGTTGCAAAGGCTGAGGAATGGTCTGCATCACATGTGCCTTGAGATAGCTCGGAGGCTCAGTTTTGCTGGTTGGCAGGGCCACATCTGGGGTCAGGCAATGAACCTTCTTTGTGGTATCTAGTGGGCTGTGCATCACAGCAGGCTGATAATTGGAACTGATGTGTCACAAACTTTATCAGACAATCTTCTCTTTTCATTGGATATGATCCAATGAAAATTTTGTTCATTAAATTGATGCCATTTGATAAAATGCAACATGGTATCATATTCAGTGGTATTGGGGAGGGAGCTTACCTGCATCAGAACAGCTGGCTCCCCTTCTGTCTTCTAACTGGAAATCTGCTGCCTTCTGAGCAACAGCAGCTCTTTAAGCAATGCCCTCCCTCCCTCCCTCCCTCATGAGCAATCACCCCACAAGATGTCTCAAGAAAGGAAGAAATGTCACAGGAGTGTGTCCTTTTCTTGAGGCAATTCTGAAATAAAATGGCCGTGCCATGTAACTATAGAGCGTGGATGTTTTTCTCCACTAATGTTTATTGGAGTTGAGTTGAGTTTAGAAAAAAGGTGACTATTATTTTCATCCCATGAAAATGATAGCCAAGAAATTTAGGACTGAAAAAAGGAAATACACAGATTTAACCTATGGAATTCTTTGCCATGGCATGTGGTGATGACCATCAGCTTGGATGGCTTCAAAAGAGGCTTAGGCAAGTTCATGGAGGACAGGTCTATCAATGGCTGCTACTCTTGATAGCTATAGGCTGCCTCCAGGCTCAGAAGCAAGATGTCTCTGAGTACCGGTTGCAGGAGAGAAATGAGAGGAGAAAGGGCATGCACTCATCTCTTGCCTGTGGGCTTCCCAGAGGCATCTGATGGGCCACTATGGGAAACAAGATGCTGGACTAGATAGGCCTTGGGCCTGATCCAACAGGGCCCTTTTTATGTTCTTATATTATTAATGTCCCAGGGAATTGATGTACCAATGTTATGGAGCTGTACAGAGCAGACCAGTGAGCTATAAGGGTTGGACAGATAGATCGATAGATCGATAGATATAAACCACCTAGAGACTTCAGTAGTAGGTGATATACAAATATGTTAAATAAATACATTAAATTCAATATGTGGAAAAACTGGACATCCCCATCAGCAGCTGGGCAGGGACTATCTTCTTTAAGTTGCTTCTTCTAAGGCCTAGTTGAATTGCTAGTTCTCTTCTCATTACAGGTGTCCCACTTTTCTACCATCAAAACCATCTACACCGTGGGTTACAGCATTTCTACCACCTCGCTTATCATTGCGATTGGGCTCCTTCTTGCATTCAGGTATGTTAATAGGATCCCAAAAAGAAGAACGTTGGGCAGGGGCGTAGCTGTGGGAGATACATACGGATCGTGTGTAGAACCTCAGAGAGTGTAGGACTGCCCTCTGATTCTCTCCTTGTTCTTCAGTCTCTGCTCTGAGTCTGTCCTTGATAGACTGATTTTCTTGGGACAGCCCCTTCTTCTTTGTTCTCTCTGTTCCTTCTTCTTCCTTCCGCCATGAGGTAGCTGGTACAGGATGCTGGTTGTCTAACTAAGTTTGTAACTTCTTTCTTTAGATACTCCTCTACTTATTTTGGACTTTAAACAATTGCCTCCAGATCTCCTCAGTGAGCTCTGTTCTCATCAGACAGGATTGCTCTGCTAAATAAGGGGTTAATTCAAATTCTCCCCTAGAGTAGTAAAGTTGGACTTGGAGCGGGCCCTGGGATAAAAAGTAAAGATGGGCTTCTGCTCCTGCCACCTTCTTCTTCAGAGTAGTATGAGAGAGAGAGAGTAAAGAGCAAGCTGCCACCCAGCTGGTGGGTCCCAGGGACATCTATCCCCCACTTGTTCTATTGTAGCTACACCCCTGAGCTGGGGGGGGGGGGGCTTAAATGAGCTGTAACTAAATTTGAAATTTTTTTGGACACCAGTTTGAGTTAAGAGAACTTTCAGCATGTTCTATTCAAAAAATGGCATTAGCCCTTAAATGCCTGCCTACAGGCAGTAATGAGTTGGATGGGAGATAATAAACTGAAGCTGAATCCAAGCAAGATGAATCCAAACAAGAGGAAGCTGAATCCAAGCAAGGTGATCATTCTTGGGGGTTGTAATCTGCAAGATGGGATAGAACCTCCTGTGCTGGATGAGGTTACACAACCCTAGAAAGCACAAAGTTGTAGCTTGGGAGTGCTCTTGGACCTGGGTCTCACCCTGGTGCCTCAGGTTGAGGCTTTTTACCAGCTGTGATTGATTTGACAACTCCGCCCATTCCTTGAAGAGAATGACCTAAAAACAGTGGTACACTGGTTGGTAACTTCCAGGTTGGACTACTGCAATATGCTCTGTGTAGGACTGCCTATGTATGTAGTCCAGAAAAACTTCAGTTAGTCCAAAATGCGGTATCCTGGAGAGACTACATTATACCTGTTCTTAAACAGATGCACTGGCTGCTGCTATCCTTCCAGGCAAAGTGCAAAGTGCTGGTTATTACCTCTAAAGCCCTGAATGGCTCAGGTCCAGGTTACCTGAGAGAGCACCTTTCTCTACAAGAGCCCCACCACTCATTAAGATAATCAGGAAGAGTCCTTCTTCAGGTGCCCCCAGTTCATCTGGTTAAGACCTGGAATCAGGCCTTCTCAGTTGTTGCCACTGGGCTGTGGAACACATTCCCCATGGATATAAAAGGATTATCTTCCTTGGAGGTCGTCAGGGGAGCCTGAAAGACCCATCTTTTTAGCCTGGCTTTTAATGATATCTAGTTTTAGTTTTAATTTTAATCTGGTTTAAATGTTATCTTAATTTTGTTAAAAAAAATTTATGTGTTTTTGATTTTAATATAAACCACCCTGAGCCACTTTAGAAAGAAGGATACACACGCACACACACACACACACACACTTTGTAGCATTTATACACTGGCTGATATATTAGTCAGCCACTGCTGTAGTCAAGTGTGCGATGCAAAAATTGTGCAGATGACATTGTGTATGAGGAAGCCCATTGGAAATAATGATCTTGCGACTGTAAGTCATCTGCACATTTTTTGTGTTTGTGAAGTGGTGCAACTTGCATGCATGCAGCATTACTGAGCTGACATACCCTCGTATGTATGTCAGCTGGTGATTTAAAATGCCCCACAACTCTTTCACATGCATGGTTTTGTTGAAACAGGCCAGTCATACTGATTACTTCTGCACCCCTATTATGCATTGCTACCTGCTGGCCATTTTTTGGAAATCCGTAATGATAGTCGCATCTGTTGAGTTCTCCTTAAAAGTAGCTTAATTTTCATCATGCAACCCTTCGGGCGGGGGCGGGGGGGCTCTGCTCTGGGTGCTGACAATGAAGGAGGATCGGCTGTCATGCATGTCAGACAGAACCTTTTCAGTTGTTGCCCCCAGACTCTGGAATGTTCTCCCCGGCCATCCGCTCCTCAGTCTCCATCATAGTTTTTAGAAGGTGTGTGAAATCTTGGCTTTTTACCCAGGCTTTTATATGATAGTTCCTATTGCACCAGATGGCGCTGCCTAATAATGCAGGGAGGAAGTAATCATTGTGAACTGCCCATTTACAAGGAATAATATGTTGCATGAAAGGGACTTGCACAATCTGGAGATCAAGGTCAAGGTCAACGCATTTTCAAAGGCAATGTTCCCTTATCTGGAAATGGCCCTTGTCTTCTGAAACCCAGCTAGTTCATAACTCAGCAGCAGAGCAGCGGTTTTGCATGATGAAGTTCCCAGGTTCAGTCCCTTGCAGGTAGTGCTGGGAGAGACTCCTGCCTGAAACCTTGGAGAGCAGCTGCCTGTCAGTGTAGACCAGGGATTCTCAACGTTGGGTCCCCCGATGTTATTGGACTTCAACTCCCATAATCCCCAGCCCCAGTGGCCTTTGGTTGGGGATTATGGGAGTTGAAGTCCAATAACATCTGGAGACCCAACGCTGAGAATCCCTGGTGTAGACAATACTGGGCTACATGGCTCAAGCAGGGCAACTTCCTTCCTTCTCATGTAACTACACAGCTGGTTAATGATTTTAACAATTACCCTGTTGTGCTTGGGTTTTCTTGGCAACAGCAAGCAACTGAAAGGATATGTGTGTGATCTGGGTCAGGACCATGACATAGGCAGAGAGGGGCATTCATTTTTGCCCTTCACCATGGTCCTGATCTCAATCCACCCTCTTCTGGTTGCTACTTGCCCCAGGAGGGATACTCTCATTGCACCCATGGGAGCTTTTGTTCCAGGACAAAGAGCTGCTGTGAGGGTCCTGATCCAGGTGGGGAGCATGTTAGCTCAATTGCACAATGAATGTAACATATAGGCCTGGCTCACACAATCTTTCAAACCTAAGTTTAATGTGGGTTACCAACATTAGCATGATCATGTGAACCCATGCCAAGATGGTTTATGGACCAAGATTAATCTGAGATTCCCAGCGTAGCATAGGTTCAAACAATTACCCTAATGCTAATAATCCACAATAAACCTACATTCAAATGACTGTGTGGACTGGATCATAGTTTGGGCCTTAGCCACTATGCTACAGTCAGCGCAACATCTTACTGAAGCTCTTTCTCTCATTGTAGAAGACTCCGTTGTCCCAGAAACTATATCCACATCCACCTCTTTCTCTCATTCATCCTGAAAGCAATGGCCATCTTCATCAAGGATGCGGTTCTCTTCCAAACAGAAGACATCGACCACTGCAGTTTCTCCACGGTATGCTGTGCACAGAGCAGTGTGTTAAAGCTCTTGCTAGTGTGATTCAAAGGGCTATGCCAGAAGTTCCCAAACATGGGGCCTCTGTTGTTGTCGAACTACAACTCCCATCATCCCTGAACACCCTTGTGACTGAGAATGATGGGAGTTGTAGTCCAACAACATCTGGAGAGCCATGTTTGGGAACTTCTGAGCTATGCATGTTGTGTTGGCATGCATAGGGTTGTTTTCTTCTTTATTGCTCTTTCAACATTCAAAATTCAGGGAAATTTCAGAAGCAGAAGATTCAGGTGTGGAAATCCCCATAAGAATCTAAAGAAACATAAACATAAGAACAGCCCTGCTGGATCAGGCCCAAGGCCCATCTAGTCCAGCATCCTGTTTCACACAGTGGCCCACCAGATGCCGCTGGAAGCCTACAGGCAGGAGTTGAGGGCATGCCCTCTCTCCTGCTATTACTCCCCTGCAACTGGTACTCAGAGGCATCCTGCCTCTGAGGCTGGAGGTAGACTATAGCCCTCCGACTAGTAGCCATTGATAGACCTCTCTCCATGAAGTTATCCAAACCCCTCTTAAAGCCATCCAGGTTGTTGACTGTCACCACATCTTGTGGCAGAGAATTCCACAAGTTGATTATGCATTGTGTGAAAAAGTACCTCTGTTTGCTGGTCCTAAATTTTCTGGCAATCAGTTTCATGGGATGACCCCTGGTGTAAACACATGGCCACATCAGACCAATGTTCATCTGGTCCAAATTCTGCTCCCCGCAGATGCTTCTGCGGCCAACAAGCAGGCTACAAAGGCCTTCCCCTATTTGTCCCAGCATCTGGATGTCCAAGGTATACTTCCTTTATACATGGAGGTTTGGTTTAGCTAACACAGCTAACAGATTACAACTATTCTCCAAATCCTTTAAAATTCCTTTTTTTAATGCCATGCAAAGCAGTGGTACTCACAGTACTACAAGAGGAGAGGAGAGCTGGTCTTGTGGTAGCAAGCATGACTTTTCCCCATAGCTAAGCAGGGTCTGCCCTGGTTACATATGTATGGGAGACTTGATGTGTGAGCACTGCAAGATATTCCCCTCAGGGGATGAAGCTGCTCTGGGAAGAGCAGAAGGTTTCAAGTTCCCTCCTTGGCAGCATCTCCAAGATAGGGCTGAGAGAGATTCCTGCCTGCAACCTTGGAGAAGCCGCTGCCAGTCTGTGAAGACAATACTGAGCTAGATAGACCAATGGTCTGCCTCAGTATATGGCAGTTTCCTATGTTCCTATGTTCCTATGATTCTGAAGGAACTGCATTGGTGGTGGATTTGTTCCTGGTTACAATTCACCCTTTGAAGGTAAAAAGGTTTGAGGCCCAGGAACCTTAAGGGCCAACTGTCCCCAGTTGAATCTATCCACCTGACGAAATCTGCTGGGATGGTTCTAATCTGCATGCTTACATGGCTGAAACTCATTTCTTGTGTGTGCAGGACAGGGCCATCTTAGTGACTGCCCCTAGGCTATGGAACACACTCCTAGATGAGATTAGTATTGCCCCTTCTTTCCTAGGCTAGAATTCACATGTAGTAGGGAACCAGCGCTTCCCCAATGGCGCAACAGGGAAATGACTTGCCTAGTGAGCAAGAGGTTGCTGGTTCGAATCCCTGCTGATATGTTTCCCAGAATATTTGAAACACCTACTGTATATTGGGCAGTAGGAATGTGCGAACCGGTTCAAATTTGAACCAGTTCGAATTCGAACCAGGATGGTTCAAATTCGAACCGAACCAGCCATCAGGTTCGAGCTGCAGGTTCAAATTCGAACCAAACCAGGGGGTGGTTCGATTCAAACCGGTTCGAACCAGTTGGAACTGGTTAGGACATCAAAAAATTGGTAGGATTGTAGCTGACACCCAGGGGTATTTGCCACCAAAACCCCAAAGCAATTGGACACTCTTATGATTTTTTTATGATTTTTTGAAAATTATTTTTATTTTTTCTCATAGGGTATAATAGGACTCGAACCAGACCATTATTCCTTATTGTGGAGCACCCATGGGTGCCAACAACCATGCAAATCCTGAAGCAATTGGACACCCCTATGATTTTTTAAGAATATTTGAAATATTTTTAATTATTTTTCTCCTAGTGTATAATGGGACCCGAACCAGCCCATATCCCCTATTATGGAGCACCTAGGGGCACAAAGGTGGGGTGGGTGGTAGACAACCAGGGGTGCCTACTATCCCCAAAGTTCCAAGGCAATCGGACACTCCTCTGATTATTGGTGAATTTTAAAATTATTTTTGAATTCCTCATAGAGAATAATGAGGATTGCAGCAAATGTATAGTTTCACGTTGGGGGGAAAGGGGTGTCCTAGAGCGGAGTGTGGTGGGTGGTGGTTCCTAGGGTGGGCAAGGAAGCTATCAGAATTATTTGAAAGGAATTGGGCAAAAGGCTGGTTTTTAAGTGATTTTTGAAGTTTATGCATCTTCAAGGTTTTTCTCCATAAAGAAGCATGGGGGTGTCAGCAAATGTATAGCTTCACGTCAGGGGGAAAGGGGTATCCAAGAGCAGAGTATGGTTGGTGGTAGTGCCCAAGGGGGGCAAGGAAGTTATCAGAATTATTTGAAAGGAATTGGGCAAAGGGCTGATTTTTAAGTGATTTTTTGAAGTTTATGTGTCTTTAAGGTTAGCAGATGAGAGTGGATTCATGGTTTGTCATTGAAAATCTTATATGCTACCAAAGAATCTACACTCAGAACACTTCAGAAACAACAAAACCCAGTACCCCATGGGTTAGCAATCCATGGGGGTGGTTGGCACCCTCTTTGCACTAGACCACCACTCACTCTGGGCCACCCAAGCACCCCACAAGTGGCTTTAAGGTTTTTCTCCATAGGGAAGAATGCAGGTTTCAGCAGAACTGGGAGGAAAACTCATCCTGGATTTGGGTAAATAATGGTATTTTCCACAACAGGCAATGCTATAAGACTCAATACTCTTACTGAAACCAGACTTGCCTGTTTTTTAGACCGAATGCAAGATCTCCGTGGTGTTCCTTCACTATTTCATCATGGCCAACTTCATGTGGCTCTTGGTGGAGGCTCTCTATCTGAATTGCCTGCTGCTATCGTCCTTTCCCCATAGAAGAAGATATTTCTGGTGGCTTGTTCTCCTTGGCTGGGGTAAGTAAAGGAGATATGGGCCCTTCTGGATGATTTTTTTTTTTACAAGGACACTGGTAGGCAACTTGATTCCCCATGTAACATCAGCACCTTCAATTAGAATAAATTTCTACTTCCTATTTCCATTTTCTATTTAATTTAGAATTAAAATAAATTTTAAATTTCCCCATAAATATCTGTGCCCAGCCAGGCAAAATTGGCTTTACCTACCATTCTCATGAGTAGGGCCATAAATGGCATCGTTTGGCACCTCTGGCATTCGGTCTGGGTGTTTTCCAAGTTCGTTTTTTGCTCCCGCCCCCACTTTAGATGTTACTTCAGCTTGTATACGTGTACTTATATTTCCACTGCCACCAATTATATGATGAAGCCTCTGGAACTCTATTGGTTTCCTTACTCTGGTCACATGGCTTTGCAGACGTGAGGAAGGTTTGTTACAGAAATCACTCCATCAGCTGTACTTTAAAACAAAACAAGAAGATTTATTTAAAGATGTTATCTGAGGTTTGTTTGTTTCACTACTGATTAGTAGGGCTGAAATCTTGCTCGGTTACAATGTTGATGATTTGGACTTCTCACAGCGCTTAATTAATTTACACACCATACATAAGGCTTTTCATCTTTGAATCCAGTTCCTTCGCAGAACTGTATTTCATAACCCAGTCTTTATTACGGACCAGTCCTGTATTTTTTAGATTCTTATCCTTTGAGCCTCAGAACAACTCCTCTTTGAGACTGTTCCTACCCAGACCCAAATCCCCACTCTCACTGAACTTTACTTCCAACTGCTAAATGTATCTAACTGGCTCTCATGATTGACACTCCAAAGAGTTTTAAGCCAAACTGCATAAATAGGCCTGCACGATTTCCATCACACCTCCCCCTACTCACCGTGACTAGTAATTTATCAGTGATAGTTTTCCCCCACGCTCGCCGCAGACAGTACATCATCCAACAGTGAGCCACGCCGCTCAGCTTGGCGCCCCCTTCAGGTAGGATGCCCACCGCTAAAGCCTGCCCACCTTTAAAGTTGGCTCTGGGCGAGGCAAAGATTTAGAACTGAATTTTCTCCAAGTCAAAAGTGAATTTTTGAATTCCTCCAAGGAGAAAGTGAAACCCCAAAAGGGAATTGCAGGGTTTCTCCCAAAGAGTAGCATCAGAGAATTTTCTCAGCTGGTTTCTCCACATCGCAAGGCAAAGGGGACTTTCAGTTGATATTCTGCTCCAGGACTCCCAAGGAGTGGTCAGCTACCAGCTGAGCAAAAATGTGTGGTGAGGCGGAACCAAAGGCTGTAGACAGATACTGGCCCTTATGGTGGCAGAAGTGGTAGTGGTGGTGGTGGCAGCCTCTCTGGTGGCATTTATGGCAGCAGCCACCATGAATGGCAGCAGTTGTCCTCAGTAAACCTTCCCTTCCTGGCCAGTTGGAGCTATCTCCAGCTACAGAGTTGCACTGCTTCGGAGATGGGAGGAGTGAAGTTTGGCCAGTCTCCCCTCTGCTATCTACAGCCTTGGTCCCCTTAGGTGAATATCAAGGATTTGCTGTTTCTGGATGCCTTCCCTTATCTCATAAGGAACCCTGTCAGGAGAAAAGATTGTAGCTCAGTGGCACAGCACCAGCACTGCATGCAGAAGACCCCAGGCTAGATCCCTGGCATTTTCAGGCAGGATGGAGAAATACCTGCCTAGGGAGCACAGCCGGTCAGTGTAGGCAATACTGAGCTACGTGGTCCTGGTGATGAGCTACCCACGTGAGCCCTCCGTGCTTTGGGGGCAAACCTAAGACCCTTGCTCCAGTCTCAGATTACCATTCCATACCCACCCTAGGGTCAAAAATGAGGGTCATACCATGGCTTCCCCTCTGTCTTATCTGAAAACCCCTCTCAGTGCCCTCTTGCACACCTGCGAGCAGTACAGAAAAGGGGCCCATGAGACGAATCCAGTTTCCAGGCAGTGATCACCTTTGTTGAAACCAGGAGCTAAGAGGCAAGAGAGAAAAGCAATTGCTTCTAATGCACATATTCACAGAAAGCACCCCCTCCTCTTTCTGTCTGTCCGTGTGTGACTTGTTTGGCCTACTTTCCAGTAGGCTTATGAGATCACCTGGCATTCCGCGCGTGTGTCTGTCCATGTGTCCATGTGTGCCGTCATGAACTTCGCAGTGCCTGGACCAATATGAACCACATTGGGTACAGTTGTAGGGACACCTAGGGACACCTCAATGATGTAGTTTGTGATCCACCCCAATCCAGGATGGTGGACATGTAAACCTTTGAGGTACAAGTGGGCTAAGTTGTGGACTACATGGGGTACAGCTGTAAGGACATATAGGGATACTACAATGGCATAGTTTGTGATGATGTCATCCACCCTGGTTCAAGATGGTGGACGCATAAACATTTGATGCACAAGTGGGCTAACTTGTGGGCCGTCTAACTGATTTGAACCAAATTTACTACAGTTGTAGTGAGTGACACTTAGGGACACCTCAATGGTGCAGTTTGTAATGATGTCATCCACCCTGATCCAAGATGGTAGATGTGTGAACATTTGAGATGCAAGAGGGCTAACCCATTGTCCACCTAACCGATTTGAAACAAATTTGGTACAGTTGTAGGGATAGTGAAAGGAAAGTAGGCAGATTAGTTTTTACTAAAACAACTTGTTGTTGTCGTTTTTTTAAATTCTACAGGTATTCCAACATGTTTTACTCTCCTGTGGATATTAGTTAAGGCACATTTTGAAGACATTTTGTAAGTATTACCTTCTTTTCTGATTCATAGCATCATTTGGGAGGAGCCGGGGCAGGAAACCAGGAGGCAATGCAGGCTTGAACAGACCCTGCAAACCCTGGTGATAGCCACGCAGGGTAACTCATCAAGGGCTTGAGAAACTTCCATTTTCCTGATGCCTGCCTGGGATTGAAAACAGGAGAACTAGCTAGCACTAGCCGGGTCTTAATACAAGCCCTCAATACTAGTGGGCTGTGTTTGGTTTGGGGTGGGGGGACTCCCAAATGGTGGGCAAATCCTATTCATGCTGAGATTAGGGTGGGGGCTGTTTCATAGAATCATTTGCCCTCCATGGATCCCTCCTCCCAGTTCTGGAAACCTTTCAGGGGCAGAAGGTTGCCGGTTCGAATCCCCCCTGGTACTATATCAGGCAGCAGCAATATGGGAAGATGCTGAAAGGCATCATCTCAAACTGTGAGGGAAGAGGCAATGGTAAACCCCTCCTGTATTCTACCAAAGAAAACCACAGGGTTCTGTGGGCGCCCGGAGTTGAAATCGACTTGATGGCACACTTTCCCTTTACTTTATGATCCAAGGGAAGAAATCTTTGCATCTTCTAAAGTCACAACTGTTATTCTACCTACCTACTTACTTACTTACTTACTTACTGTGGCTTCCATCCAATAATAATTGTCATGATTGAACGGGGCCCCAGGCTGATCGAACCCTTACTGGACACACCCTTCTTGTGTGTTTATTAAACAGGTAGTTCTGCCACTGCCACTCCCCTTTCCAGAGGGAAAACTTCCCTGTTTTGCCCTCAAAATAGGGGTGACCACAAAATGTAGCCAAAAAAGTCCCAATACCTCTTAAAGTGTATGCATGTATTAATTTTCTTCTTGCTAGGGGAAGAGAGCTTTAAGTGGAAGGACTAGTTACTGCCACACATAATCTTCTTTTTGAAAAAAAGGTCAATGGGGCAATTAAAAGACCTCATTTTTCAGTCTACTCCTGAAAATAATGATCAGGTATTTAATAACAAGAACTACGATGAGGATTTAAGTATTTCCTTCCTTCCTTCCTTCCTTCCTTCCTTCCTTCCTTCCTTCCTTCCTTCCTTCCTTTCAGTTTTTATGCCGCCTTCCATAAGGCATTCCAACTTGCAGTTTACAAAAGTTAAAATGCAACCAAACTCCATAAGAACAATTTATATAGTGCCTGTAGCTGAGATACCAAACAGTAATGAAGTTCAAAGGAACCAACCCTGCCTTCAAGGCTACAGTGTAACTCCACCCTAAAACTCCCACTCTTTCTCAGAAAAGAAAGTGGTGCAGGAGGAAAGATAAAGAATCTGATGTAGCAATATTAGTCAGAACCATACGAGCTTCCTTGATTCTGTGGAGAAAGTGGGGGGAACAGATTTTTAAATAAATAAAAATATTTTTAAAAACATGCATGGCTATTTACATTAGCTATAATGCGGTCTTTCTAGGTGCTGGGATGTAAACCAAGGCTCTCCCTACTGGTGGCTAATCAAGGGACCCATTATCGTTTCAGTCGGGGTATGTATCGGAGCATCTTTAGGAGGTGGGAGATGATGGTGTTCATGTCAGGGAAGGACAATTGAAGTTCAAAATCTGGTTTGAAACACTGTGATCTCTTTTGGACAAACAAGCTTTATTTCTCCCTGAGATGGTTGAACTTTCCTCTTCAGACTGCAAGAGTAGGCTCACATGACTGACTACTCTCACATTCATTAAAATTACCTGTGCATGGAAAACTAGATGTCAACGAGAAGAGGAGCCTCTTCTCCCGATCTGTGAGAAGGGCTAGAGGGCTGTCTGTGGGGAAGGTGGGTTAAACTTACCTTCCCTGAAGACGACTGCAGCGGCGTTGCTAGGCACACTCCCCATGCGCCCAGGAGATTGCCTGCTCACCAAGGCAGCGGGGAGGGTTGCGGGCTGTGGGCCACCTCCAGCCTTCAAGGCAGGATGCCTCTGAGTACCAGTTGCAGGAGAGTAACAGCAGGAGAGAGGGCATGCCCTCAACTCCTGCCTGTAGGCTTTCAGCGGCGTCTGGTGGGCCACTGTGAGAAACAGGATGCTGGACTAGATGGGCCTTGGGCCTGATCCAGCAGGGCTCTTCTTATGCTCCTATAGGGGCCAGGATGTGCCATCCTGGCCCCCAGAAGTACTATGATGCAGCGTGTGAGTGCGCAGTGCATCATGGGGATCTGCCCTCCCCCCCCACCCGTTGGGATCCCTGCAGTATGGTAGCCGCAGCTGCCTCATGATCCCCAAAATGAAGCTCCCTTAACCTCATTGTACAGGGTGGCTAATTAGGCGGGTTTACCATCGTGGAGCCACTGGGATCAGCCCAATCCCGGCGGCTCACAGATGCATGCAAATCCAGGCTGGGGTCCCTTAGCCTTGTTCTGTACACTCGTGTGAATAGCCTCGAGTTCTACCCTAGCCTTCGTGCAGGGTAATTTTCTGTATGCTGTATATGTCTCAAACGGTGGCCCTCCAGCTCTTGCTGGACCATAACTCCCATCACCCTCAGTAACAATGGCCAGAAGCCAAGGATGATGGGAGTTGTAGGCCTACATCTTTAGAGGGGGGCACAGTTTGGGACTTCTGATATAGAAACCTTCATTAATGAGGAGAGTGAGAGAGTTGTTGATGATCATTTTATGGATTGAAACCCATGAGGGAGAAGAGAACAGTTTCCAGTAGAGGAACCTGGTGATGAACCTCGCTCAGGCCTTATCCTGGGATTTGTATAGGGGAGCCACCTTCACGCATTCTATCCAATGTGCAAAATTAATTTCAGAGCATTATTTTGGTTAAAGCTAAATATACTTTCTCCCTCCCCCTTTCTAAAATATCTGGGACAGATCAACTTCGTGCTTTTTATCAACATCATCAGGATTTTGCTGAAAAAGCTGGACACCAGACAAATCAATTTCAACAACTCATCTCAGTACAGGTAACAGAAGGGGCATCAACTGACATCAATCATGTTGACTAATGGAATACAGTAGTATGAAAACTCGGTTGAGGAGGTTGGGGTTGGAGGTATAGCTAAAACACAGCTATTTTGTTTTAGACTACAGAGAGGCAGGGGAGCTGGCTGTGTGGGCTACCTTCTTGAAAGAAGGACAGCCCACGCAGCCAATCAGGCTGGAAAGAGGGAAGAACTTCCTCCCTCAACTCTGGTTCCATGGGGCCAGAACTGCAGTGCCAGCATTCGGATATAACGGTGGCACTGCAGAACTGGAGTTAAGGGTGATGAAACTCCACCTTGACCAATGGTTCAGCGTGGAGTTTGGGGAGTGAAACTACAGGTACCTTTTCGCCCTTAACTTCAGTTTCCTGAATTTGGACATGCAGCTTAGAAAAACAGAGGTGAAGGGACCTCCGGTTTCCTATTACATCCAAATTTTGGCCACTGAAATTGGCCAAATTTCTCTACGCTGACTGGCAGCATCTCTCCAATATTTCAGGCAGTGGTTTTCCCCAGCCCTATCTGGAGATGCTGCCAGGGATTGAACCTGGGACCTTCTGCAGGTAGATCAGATGTTCCACCACTGAGCTACAGCCTCATCCTTCTCTCATAACAGTTGAACTTGGGGTTGTTGCTTCTTGGTGATTTTATGACTTTTATTATTTTAACTGGTTTTAATGTGATTTTTATGAAGTTTTATTGTATTTTCATTTTTTTAAACCATTGGGATAAGTTCGTTAGAAAAGGCGGTATAGAAATTGAACTATAAACAAACAAACAAACAAACAAACAAACAAACAAACAAACAAACTGTTTGATGTCGACAAACAAAAAAAGGATTTCTTCAAACAATACACAATTTACACAGGGAATTCATTGCCACAAAATGTGCTGGCTCGTCACTAGCTTGGATGGTGATGATGCCACCATCTAGTGGCCATCACTGGCTAAAACCGGGGATGTATGACTGTTTCTTTCCCTCTTCTAATTTTTCACCCCCTCCTAGACGTCTCTCAAAGTCGACTCTGCTTCTCATTCCTCTCTTTGGAACACATTACATCTTCTTCAACTTCCTTCCTGAACATGCCAGCATGGGTGTCCGTCTCTACTTGGAACTCTGTATCGGATCCTTCCAGGTGCCGTATGGAGCAAAGGAGCAAGCTCCATGTTGCAAGGGATGGGAGGCAAACCTTAAGAAAAGTAACCCTCAAGGCTGTTCTCATGGGTAGACTAAACCATGGATCATGACCAATCCTGGTGGGGCAGCACCACCTAGCCCTGCTTTTTAACCCGGCTGTTAGCTGAGGTTAAGGGAAGACGTGCTCCCTTACCCCGGTTTGTGCATTTTCTGGAGCTATGCTTAGCCCCAGTGTACACAGAGATGGGTGCCTAGTGCACCCATCTTTTGGGGGAATCCCCCAGTGCAAAGCATGTGTTGCGCATTGCATTGTGGGATTCACGGAGGCTGGAAAACAAGTTCTGGCCCCAAATCCCTCCGCCACACTCCCACCACTAGTGATGTTAATTGAACTGGCACCTGCTGGTTTGAAGGTGGGGGGATATCTTTAAGGATGGGGTAGGCTGTTCTTACCCCTCCTGCCTCATTTCCCCCACTGGCACTACCTCTTAAAATGGTCCAGCGGGGCAGCAGGGTACCTCCTTGCCTCCTCGGACCGGAAGTGACCAGAAACGCCCAGTGCACGTGTGCACATCATGTGTGCACATGCGCACATTGTGTGTGCAAGCGCACATCACACACATGCACAATGTGCACATGCGCACCAGTCACTTCCGGTCTAAGGAGGCACCAGGGCAGGAAGGAGGTACGCTGCCGCCCTGCTGGACCGTTTTAAGAGGCAGCGCCGCCGGGGGAAATGTGGTGGGAGGGGTAAGCGCACCTTCCCCCATCCTTAAAGATACCCCCCACCTTCGAACCGGCCAAATTGCCAGACGTTTGAATCAGTTCAGAGGCCCCTAAAAGGGCCTCCAAACCAGTTAGTGCACATCCCTACCTACCACCAATTCCTCAATTGTCTGTGGGGAAGGTAAGCATTTTTGAGCCTTCCCTGCCCCCCACCCCATCTACCCTCTCTCAGTGATTGTGAGATTCACCCCCTCATGACTTCCCCCTGCATCTCAGTAAAATGTCATTAAAAAAAAGATGTGACCTAACTGCTCTCCAACCCCCAACCCCTGCAAGCAGCAGCCCATGAAATGAGTGGATTGGGAGTGGGAACATTCTGAGCATGATGCCATCACCTTGCATGTTATCAGTGGCATCCAGATCTGGCTTGGTCCCCAAAAAGGGAACCAGTGCTCTAGTTTACCTAGGTTTAATTCTCATGGGGTAGGTTCGGATGTAATGCAGAACCACAGTTGATTTTAGCCTGATTCAGACATTATGCTGTATGAGTGTACAAATGTTGGTTCACTCGGACATGTGTTTGTGTGAAGGACTGTAGCTAGGTTCATTTTAAAAGTGAACCTGGATACAGGCCCTTCAAACACAGGGTACAGATAGGCAGTGTACCTCTGTGCCTGCGTTCAACATAACCGCCCAGAGACGGAGGGTTGGGTTGGTATACACATTTGAAAAACACATGAATAAAATAAATAAATAATGTGTAAATAACTGTATGGATCTGTACTTGTGCACACTGTACACTCGTGGTACGGGTGTTGAACACAACATGCGAATGGGCCTTTTGCCTATTTGTGGTTCGTTTTATTGCCTGAAGCGGCGACACTTCACTAACTGAAGCTGTTAGCTTCAGGCACTCTAACCACTAGGAGCCAGTACGAGCAGGTGGGAGGGCAGTGAACGAGCAGCAGGTGCCACTTGTTTCTGCTCTCCCCTCCCCACTCTGGCTGCCTCACTCTGCCTCCTCTTGCCCACCGCCACATTAACCCTTGGTGCTCGGTCTGGTTTTGCACCCATTCACCAACTGGGTGAAAATATTATATAATCAGCCTGCACAGCTGGGGCTAACACAGCAGTGGGCAAGAGAAGGTGGAGTCAGCCAGCCAGGGCAGGGATTGGCGAGCAGGAATGAACCACACCTGCAGCTCATTTTCTTCCCCGCCCAGACTGGCTGCTGATGGCTCTAAATAAGATCTGTCCCCAAGGTTTGAAATTGGTTTGTTCTATCCATATCCAGACATTACATCCAAACCCACCTCTCATTTTAACCTTGGCTTGTTTGGCTCCGCCCTCTCAGGGCAGGGAGATGCCAGCCCAGAGCAGCCATGAAATACAGCCTCTCTAGGATGCAAGTGCCTCTCACTGGAGTCAGCTTCGAATTTTCAGTTGCCCTGACTCTGCCTAGAAGCTCTTGAAGAATCCCTCATTCTCTGCCTAGTAACAAACCTGCTGGCAGGATTCACCATTCCTTTCAAACGCAGAGAGTCTTGTCTTAGCCCTGGCAGTTAAAAACCCCTGTCCAACAAGCACATGGAAACAAATACAGATAGGTCGAAGATACCCTCTTGCGATTTTTACTCTGCAGAAAAGCGTCAGAAATGGGGGATTTTGTTTAATTTTGATTTTGATTAATTGGAAAAGACCAGTTAAGGAATTTTAAATGCAAAGTTCATTTAAAAGGTCAAAAACGTTTCCCTTTAACCAATTATGTCACAGCACTCTAAATGACATAGTTACTTCGATTCCTGCAAATGTTTTCAGAGCTGTAAAACACACACACACACACACACACACACACACACACACATGAGTTCATCTATCAGGTACAGTTTTTTCTTGCGTCCAAGGCTGGGGTTTCCCCCCAAGTCCTTTGATGTTCGAAACGGAGGGAGGGATTGTCTTAAATTTGGAGTGCTGTTCCTTTTGGATAAATACAGGAATAACCTGGATTTTACCACTTTTTTCAAGGGGGAGGTCTTAAATTCAGGGTCATCTTCTATTTGGGTAGATACAGTACTCTGCTGAGTTGCATCTTGGACAATAAGTATTAAAAAGATGGTTCAGTGGTGCTGGGGAGGGGGAAAGGCAGTAGTGTTTATAACAGCAAGGCCGAGCTTAAAAGTTGAAATGTGTGATGCAATGGAGTGAGTTGGAAATGGTTAATTGTGCTTAATGAGTGGTTGTAGATGGAGGAGGGGTGGCAGGCACAGAAATGGCTCTTTTTGCAAATATGCCTGCGCTGCTGGAGCACTGCACTATGAGACTTGTAGTCCAGCAGCACCTGGGGACCAAAGGTTCAGTAGTGGCTTGTCCTAATGAGCTGGAGAGGGAGGTGCCAAGTGTTATGCAGTTGTCTTTGGTTCCAGCAGCCCTGTTCTGCCTCTCTCTTGCCCCAGCATTAACAAGAGTCATGCTGCCTGCAGACTGGCCATTCGTCAGGTGGAGCTGCATGCCTCTACCTGATGAATGGCCAACCTGCGGGCAGCACGTAACACTCATTAACGTTGGGTCAGGATGGGAGAGAAAAGAGGAACGGGGCTGCCAGGAACCGGATGTAGCAGTGCCGCATTTGGTATCCACCTGGCTTGCTCAGAGGAGCTGCGACTACTAAGGTTGGAGACCCTTATTCTACAGCAATGGTTGTAATAAATAAATTGGAACTGGGGCTGATGGGAGTTGCAGTTCAGTTGTAGAACCTGGAGGTCTAGAGGTCCCTAGGTTGGGAACCACTCATCTAGAGGACAGAAAAGCCTCCATTTAAAAGCATACTCTCAGCTGCTCTCAGATCTGTGCCAAACGGCCACTATATTTCTTCATATTTCTAATAATTTAGCTTTTTTCATCTCTCTCTCTCTCTCTTATTCAGGGCTTCATTGCAGCTATTCTATATTGTTTCCTAAATCAAGAGGTAAGAGGACTATGCTGTTTTGTCTTTAGTCTGTTTTCTGAGTTGTTTCTATGCATGCAACGGAGAATTCGACCTAGTAATGCAAAATGTAAACACACATCATACAAAGATGTGGAAGCTAAAAATGCATTCTCTCCCCCCCCCCCCCCGCATTTTTCTTCATGAGGATGTGGCCCTCTAGTGGTGAGTGATACAAATGGTTGTTCTGTCCCTCCTGTCTTAACGGGGCAACCCGGATGGTCAACTGTAGGAACTTGGGGGAGAGCCCACGGATAGGCATGCGCACGATTCAAAAACTGCGATTCATTTTGAGTTTGAATCAAAACCTGCTGTTTTGGTTCGAACACAAATCGGATTTGCCCTATAACAGGTCGATTTGATTCAGACTTGATTAGATCCAAATTGAATCTGCATTGATTTGACCTGTACTGTAGGGGGGAGGAGAGTCTCAACTTCAGCCTTAAAAACAAAACAAAACACAGAGGCACTGGGGTGCCCCCAAATTACCATTATGGTGCAAAGCCCGCAGTGGCGACCCGACCTGTCATCCCCCTTTGACAAAGAAGAGGCACGGAAGCACCTTTGAACCACTCCTGGCGGGTGTGGCAAATGCAGAGCTGACAGTGGCAGAGAGGTGGCAAACTGACCCGCCACCCCACCCATGCCCCCCGCGGTTGCCAGCTGATTTTTTGACAAAGAAGATGCATCGAGCCGGCTTTGAACCATACCTGGTGGGAGCGGTAACTACTCCAGAGCCAGCAGCAGCCGGGAGCTGGCAACAACCTGCCATCCCTCCCTGCAGCCAGCCTGGTCAGCTGCTCTGCTAACACTCACACTGGGCCAAGCCTTTAAATGGCCTCTGCAGGAGCACAAGGAGGCCATTTAAAGGGATAGCCTAGTGCTATTTTAGCTAGAACACTGGTGTTTTCCCACAAAAACACCAGTGTGCTAGCAAAAAAGAGGGCCATCCCCTCGATTGGCCTCCCCTCAAATGGCCTCCCCACTCCTTCAGTAGTCACTGTTCCTGCCAGGAGTGATTCAAAGGCACCTCCCCTCCCCTCCCCTCCCCTCCGCTCTCCCCTCCCCTCCCCTCTCCTCTCCTCTCCTCTCCTCTCCTCTCTTCTTCCAAATCGATTCGGATAGTTTTGATCTGAATCTGGCTGATCCAATTCGACTTTGAATCTATTTGATTTGAAGTCGAATACTCGAACCAGCCAGATCCAAGCTGAATCTGTTTGAGTCCGAATTGATTTGCACAACCCTACCCCTGAAGCTCTGTTAACCTTGGGAGGGTTTCAAAGGTGGACAAGGAAGGATTTCTCATGGCTGTGCTGGCCCCAGTAACGCTAGGAGTAATTGAAAGAGAAAACTGAACAAGACCTTCTCTCAGTGGGTCCCAGACTCCCATAGTTAAAAAGTAAGCATTCAGTTTTATTTGCTGGATGTGCACTCCATGCAGCAAAATCAGTCAATCCCCAGCTGCAGAACGTGAGACAGCAATGTGCTGAAGCTGCAAAAAAAATGCTAATGCAATTGTAGGCTGCATTCATAGACTCATAGGCTGGCAGCCAGAGTAATGAAGCATGTGCACCATGAACAACGTTGTGCTAGAGCATGATGACCACAATATCCCAGGGATGCGCAAAGTTGTGCTTTTGTGCTCTTCTGCAAAATGTCCCTGTGAAACGTGTGAGGTGGGGGCTTCATCACAGGGCGGGCACCACCTTGTGGCATACGCACAAACATCTTTGCATTAGCTCAACACTAGTCTGGATTGCAAGCTCCAGCCTTACCACAACTGGCTTGCACAACAGACTTGCACTAATGTGACATGTTTGCACAAGCACTTCATGATTCTAGATGTCAGCCACCGTTTCTGAGTCACGAGAATAGTCCCCAGCTTACTAACTTGGCGGTGAGCAGGGGAAGCTGCCCAATGAGTGTCACTGTCAAAGTTCTCTTCTTCTGCTTGGAGTGTCTCCGGAACCTGAAATGGCACCCTGCCAGTAACAGTGCATCTTTTCACTTTCAAGGTGCGAGCAGAGATTTGCCGGAAATGGCATGGCAACAGTTATGGATTTATGCCCATTTGGAGGAAGAGAGCAAGATGGACCATGCCATCAAGTTCGGGGATGAAAATGACAAATTCAGTGTGTTAGGGGCAGTCAAGAGGGTGAAAGGAAGGCACGAACAGGCAAGCATGGACTTCTGAAATGCTTCTCACCCAGAGTCCTCAGTAAACATAGGGCTGGTTCGTGTTGATCTCTTAAAGACTGCAGCAAATAGATAGGGGGACACTTCTCAACTTGCCCTCTTCTGAGTTTCTCTTTGGATTTTGGAGTCACCTGGACTGGTTTCTGGAATGCAACTTTGTAAGAATTCTTGTGTCTCCATTGCACATGACTGTGCACGTGCAGTTGGTCGCAATGTCCAGTTCCTTCCCCCCTCTGTGTTACTGAAGCCCATGTGCACACCCGATAAATGTCACCAAGAAGCAATGTGGTTGTGCTTGTCAACAAAGCTGAGTCAAGATGGGGATGAGGGAGGGCCTGCAGGTGGGGCCATCACTCCATGGCTGGGCATCTGCTTTGCATAAGGCGGCCCCTGGTTCAATCCCCAGCATCTCCAGACTGGGTTGGGACAGGTAAAGGAAGGTCTCTTACCTGAGACCTTGGAGAGCGGCTGCCAGTCAGTGCAGGCAGGACTGAACAAGATGGACCAAGGGGCTGACTCAGTATAAGGCAGCTTCCTATGTAAGCTATGAATGCAATCCAAATAGAAGCGAGATTTTTGAGAATGGGGCCACAGCTCAGTGGTAGAGCATTTTAGGGGTGTGCATGGAACTGATTCTATTGATTCAGTTCGAATTCTAGAAAGCATTTTAGTTTTCGGTGTGTGTGTGTGTGTATCCTTTTCAACAAAATAAAAAATCATAGGGTGACGTCATGGAAGCTCCATTAAAACACTGTGGGCAGCTGCTGAACAGGGAAGGTGAGAGCGAAATAACTAATTTTACAGCATATGGACGTATCTGAAGCCTTGTACGGAGGTTAGCCCATTGGTCCATCGCATCCTTCAGCCATTGTGGCTGGGAATGATGGCACTTGTAGTCCAACAACATCCGATACTCACTAGGATATCCCTTTATTGGAACAAAGGAAGCTGCCATATACTGAGTCAGACCATTGGTCTATCTAGTTCAGTATTGTCTTCACAGACTGGCAGCGGCTTCTCCAGGGTTGCAGGCAGGAATCTCTCTCAGCCCTATCTTGGAGATGCTGCCAGGGAGGGAACTTGGAACCTTCTGCTCTTCCCAGAGTGGCTCCATCCCCTGAGGGGAATCTCTTCCAGTGCTGCTCACACTTCTAGTCTCCCCTTCATATGCAACCAGGGCAGACCCTGCTTAGCTTAGGGGACAAGTCATGCTTGCCACCACAAGACCAGCTCTCCTCTCTTGCCTGATGTGTAGGGGAGCAACTCCCCAAGCATGCAGGCAGGAGTCTTCCTTTGTTATGCTGGCTCAGGGTCTTTGACCAGAGATGCCAGGAACTGAATCTGGGACCTTTTGCAAGCAAACTGTCTTCCCTCCCTGCTCTACCACTAAGCTAGAGACTCTCCTTTAAACAAGGAATGGAGGTCACTGCTGTGTCATCACACTTGCATGCTATGTAACCAGTTGTCCCTATCCAGAAGGCCCTAGATCCATGCATGGAAAGAACATCCAGCCTTTTGGACTGTGTGGAACATAGGACACAGGAACCTATGAAGCTGCCTTCTACTGAGTCAGACTATTGGTCCATCTAACTCAATACTGTCTACACAGATTGGCAGTAGCTTCTCCAAGGTTACAGGCAGGAGTCTCTCCCAGCGGTACCTGCAGATGCCAGGGAGGGAACCTGGGACCTTCTGCATGCAAAGCAGAGGCTCTAGGGAATGTACTAATAGGAACGACAGGGAATGCCTACTGAAAAGCCCTGGTTCTTTCCAAAGGGCCATAGGAATGTATGGAGTGTCCAAATGGCCAATGACCATTTGGAAATTCCATACATTCCATGGTCATTGGGAAGGAGGCATGTAGGAATTCTAGGAAGCTACTTTATACTGAGTAAGGCCCTTGTTCCATCATGCTCCGTATTGTCTACAAGACTGACAGCAGCTTCTCCAAGGTTGCAGGCAGGAATCTCTCTCTCTGAGTCCTAGCTTGGAGATGCCAGGGCCGGAACTTGGAATCTTCTGCATGCAAGGATGCAGATGCTCTTCCACTGAGCTGTGGCCCCATCCCCTAAGGGGAATATCTTACAGTGCTCACACATTAAACCAAGTGATTGTGTGGACCAGGCCAGTATGTTTGATATTGCTGATTTGCTGCTGGAAATAGTTCTGAGTGACGGTGCTTTAACTCTGGAATTTTTGGTGTGGTAATTTGGCTTTAACTTCCTCCTGGGAGATGCAGCTGTGGTTGTTCTCACTGGTATGTTTGAATGTGGCAGCCGAACCTGTGAAAAAGACCTAGGTGTCTTCGTCCTGCTGCTGCTCTCAAGTATACAACTCTGGCTGCATCCTCCAGCAGTAATGCCAAATGCCACCCCCTGTCCCCAAACAATTCAAAAATGACATTTGCAGGGACATTTCAGAAGCCGAATCCTGCACTTGGCAGCAAATGGGCATGGCAGTTTGGCTGGGAGGAGAGCTGGTTTGTGGCAGCAAGTGTGAATTGTCCCCTTCACTAAGCAGGCTCTGCCCTGATTTGCATTTGGATGGGTGGCTACATTTGAGTGCTTCCTGCTGTAAGGTATTCCCCTTAGGGGATGGGGCTGTAGCTTAGGGGTAGAACATCTGCTTAAATGCAGAAGGTCCTTTTTCAACCCTTGGCACTTCCAGGTAGGGCTGGGAAGGACTCCTGTCAGAAACCTTGGAGAGCCACTGCCAGTCAGTGAAGACCAGGGATTCCCAACTTGTGGTACTCCAGATGTTGTTGAACTATAACTCCCATGATCCCCAGACATAAGAAATGTCTGGTATTATGGTATTATGGGAGTTGTAGTTCAGCAAAATCTGGTATTATGGGAGTTGTAGTTCAGCAAAATCTGATATTATGGTATTAATATCATAGCCTGGTATCATGGGAGTTGTAGTTCAGCAAAATCTGGAGTACCACAAGTTGGGAACCCCTGGTGTAGATAATTTGGAGCTAGATGGACCATTGGGCTGACTCGGTATAAGGCAGCTTCCTAGATTCCTGTGACTTGTGAAGTGCATTCCTCACATCCACAGTAAACCCAGGGTTGCATAGGTCCCCAGTCCTGATCAGTGCTGCCTGCTGATCACCAAACCCCCTACCCCACACCCCACCCCATGAAGTGTAGAACAGGGATTCCCAACTTTGGGTCCCCAGATGTCCTTCAACTCCCATAAACATCAGCCCCAGTGGTCTTTGGTTGGGGATTATGGGAGTTGAAGTCCAATAACATCTGGAGACCCAGCATTGAGAAACCCTGGTGTAGAATAACAAGCTGTAATCTTCATGAAGGAAGTACTCCATGTCATGGACTCCATGTTAAAGTTGTCATAGCAACACTGTCCCTCACAACAGGTCCCTCCAGAGGGCTCCTTACTTTTCTGCAAGAGGGAACGTGATTATTAATCATAATTAGAAGGGTGTCAGGGTTAATAGGTAGGGGGAAGGCTGAGGATTTTCATCTGGTGACAGCGGGTGTGTGTGTATATTTAACGTATATTTAACTGGCGGAAAGCCCTAGATTCAGCACATTAATGCAAATATCTCTGGAGGAAGGCATTTCCCTTAGTTGTCTGTGCCTTATATAATGTGAGCATGAAGTGGAAGTACAGGAATTAATTCGGAGGCCTTGTCATATTGAAACTGCAATGCAGTCGAGTTCTAAACCCAGTCAAAATAAATGTCCCAGTTACAATATGCTTCCTACCCCACCCCCTGCCCTGCTGCCATGAAGTGAGAGGATGGAGAGCCTGACAGCTTCCAAATTGTTAAAAATAATCTGAATTTGGGGGTGGGTCTCCAAGGCTCTTGAAAGTGTCAGCTTGAAAATGCCACACAATCTGATTTGTGTATTTGAATCAGCACAGTGTAGCACCTCAGCAATCAAATTACTGACAATTTCTGCTTCTGTTCTGTGCCACTAAATTTGTTCTGATTTGGGTGGGTCTAAATCTCAATACACTGGATTAGCTGAACTGGAGATCAGCTGGGACGCAAGGCATTGATAATTTCCCAATATAATTGGGTAATCCTATGTTGTGGTTTCCTGGGATAAACCTCTTTAAACACCATGAGACTTACTCCCAACTAAACATATGTGGGAGTGAGCTGTATATAAGGAATTTAATTACAGTTTGTGTGAAAAGAAAATACACTTCCTGACTTCACATAAAGTGTATGTCTGATGTCTTTAAAAAATTCCACATGTGTGTCTTATGCGTACTGCAGTTTGTGAATAAAGACATTTAACAAAAAGTTGAAGCCTGTTTTGTTCTGCTGCTTTCCTTTTAATTATGCAGAATTGGAATAACTGCTTTGGAATAACTTATATCATGGGTTCTTAAACATGGGTCCCCAAATGTTGTTGGACTACAACTCCCATCATCCCCAGCCCCAATGAGGCTATATATCATCATATATAATGACGTATATATCAACATAACTGTCCATGGCTTCTACAACATTTATTTTATTTATTTATTATTTATTTGTCACATTTATATACTGCTCTACATAAACTCTTAGGGTGGTTTACAGCAGGAACCTATAAATCATAAAAACAGATTAAAATTACCATGAATAAAAGTTTACACGTTATTTATTCATTTATTATTTATTTATTACATTTATATTGAGCCCCTGGTGGCGCAGTGGGAGCCCCTGGTGGCGCAGTGGTAAAAGTGCCACCCTGTAACCAGAAGGTTACAAGTTCGATCCTGACCAGGGGCTCAAGGTTGACTCAGCCTTCCATCCTTCCGAGGTCGGTAAAATGAGTACCCAGAATGTTGGGGGCAATATGCTAAAAATCATTGTAAACCGCTTAGAGAGCTCCGGCTATAGAGCGGTATATAAAATGTAAGTGCTATTGTTATATTATTATATTTATTACATTTCCATTCTTTAAAATTCGAAGGTTTTAATTCATGGATTATTTTTAAGTTGTTAAATTGTTTTAAATTTTTGTATATATTTTAACTTGTTTTATACTATTGTTAACCGCCCAGAGATGAAAGTTTGGGGCGGTGTACAAATGAAATAAATAAATAAATAAATAAATAAATAAATTTATAAAACGCCCCGTCCAAAGGCTCTGGGCAGTGTACAACAACATTAGAACGACATAAAGACACACAATTCAAAACACAATGTAAAAACAATATAAAAACAATTCAAAACAATTAAAACCATATAAAACCAATAAAAATTCTTTTAAAAAACAACAACACTTTACAAGCCTTGGAAGGCCAGGCCAAATAAATAAGTTTTTAGGGCTCTCTTAAAGGCCGACAGCGAGCCTAAACTGCGGATATCTGCCAGGAGTGCATTCCATAGACCAGGAGCAGCTACAGAAAAGGCCTGGTTCCGAGTCACCACCAGACGTACCGTTGATCTAGTAAGAACTAATCTGCCTACTTTCTTTTCCCTATCCCTACAACTGGACTAAATTTGGTCCAAATTGGTTTGGCAGTTCACAAGTTAGCCCACTTGTCCATGCATCTACCATCTTGGATTGGGGTGAATGACATCATCACAAACTACACCATTGAGGTGTCCCTATGTATTCCTACAGCTGTACCCAATTTGGTTCATATTGGGCCAGGCATTACAAAGTTGATAAGGGGACACACACAAGCAGATGGACACACAGATGGATGGACACATGGAATTCTGGGTGATTTCATAACCCCTCCACCCTTTGTGGGCTCTGGAATGAGCTCCCTATGGATATTAGAGACTTGGTGAAGCAGTATAACATTTCAATAAATAAATAAATAAATTGTAGCACAAGGCTCTGCTAAATATACTCTCATTTCATTAGTCACTTCAAAAGTAGCACATTTTGTGCCCCCCTAAGAAATCCCTCCCCCTAAAATAGGTGACATTGAAGACATTGAAGTGGTGGATAGCTTCTGCCTTTTAGGACTGACCGTCAACAGTAAAGGATCCAGCAGTCAAGAAATGTGCCACAGACTAGCACTTGGTAGGGTTGCGATGAAGGCCTTGGAAAGAATATTTAGATGCTGTGACGTGTCTACACCTACAAAAATTAGAATCGTTTGGACAATGGTCTTGCCTGTGACACTCTAAAGATGTGAAAGCTGGACTTTGAAGAAACAAGATAGAAAAAGCATTGACGCTTTTGAACTTTGGTGCTGGAGAAGACTTTTGAGGATACCATGGACAGCCACGAAAACAAACCAATGGATCATAGAGCAAATCAATCCAGAATTTTCACTTGAGGCACAAATGACCAGGCTCAAACTATCATACTTTGGACACATTATGCGAAGACCCAGCTCCCTTGATAAGTCCATAATGCTGGGGAAAGTTGAAGGAAAGAGAAGAAGAGGACGACCAGCAGCAAGGTGGATGGACTTGATTACCACAGCAATTAATGCACCACTGAGAGAGCTTCAAGGCCAAGGTGAAGACAGATCATCCTGAAGAGAATCTATCTATGTGGTTGCTAAGAGACAACATCGACTTGATGGCAATCAATCAATCAATCAATCAATCAATCAATCAATCAATCAAAATAGGTGCACAGTGCCAAATATTAGAGTTGCTATGGAGCTTTTCTGCATTCTCCTTTTCCCCTGACCGCAGCTGGTTCTGGTGACATTTTCTCTCTTTTCTTCTTCTCCTTTCTCTTCTTGACCTCATCTGCCCACGCTGCTGTTCAGTCCTTTCGGTTGTGGTGACCTACACGATTTTTGCATACAGGTGTCTCTGTGAAGCTATCACAGCTGGTCTAGGCATCCTGACATCTCTGACCAAATCTCATGAGACTCCACAAACAACAGGATTCAACATGCTGGGCTATATTCTGCACAGTGCAGAATGTGACCTGCTTCAAAGGTAGCCCTGACAATCAGAGGCGCTCTTACCCCTGGACTTCGGGGCCAAAGTCCAGGGCCTCCACAGCCCCTGGGGCCCCCCAAATCCACTTCAGTCTGTCCCAGGTGCTGTGGTCATTCGGCTGAGCATGATGGTGCTTAATTTGCAGGGGAGGGGGGCCTCCAAAGGCCTTTACGTCCAGGTTCCAAAATTACCTTGGTGCACCTCTGCTGACAGTGGAGCAATGGGGCGACTGTGGAATGGCTTCTGGGTGGCAGCAGCGTCGCTCTTAAACAGAGGGATTGAACCTGGGACCGACCTTCTGCACGCAAAGCAGATGCTCCACCACTGAGCAACAACCCACTCCCAGCTACAGCTCTATCCATCCTCTCAAGATTTCCCCCCATTTAGCATACTCAGCCTGTCCCTTATGAGCAAGGAATTGAGTTGTTTTTTCAGGAGAAAACCGGACTTCATCTGATGTTGTTTGTTTCTTGTTTCCCCCCGTCCCCCACCCTCCAGAGCAATCATTTCCCCTGGAGTGGAGAATGGCAGCTGAAGTCACGATCTTCAGATTTGCCAGTTTGCTGCACACATGGGTGGGGTTTTGGGGTTTTTTTTAAAATGTGTCTTTTGTAGGCCTGATGATACCTAATACTTCACTGGTTATTGAGCACTTTGAGGGTGACAGATGTTTTTTGGGGACATGGTGGTGATATAAAGGCTTGTCTTGGGCTGGAATTATTTCAGAGGTTAAAAGGAAGCTAAGCTGTCACTATGCTAAAAATGGAGAATTTATGGGACAGGGGGTTGTATAACTCACTGTTAATTTGGTGTGTGTGTGTGTGTGTGTGTGTGAGAGAGAGAGAGAGAGAGAGAGAGAGAGAGAGAGAGAGAGAGAGAGATCTGAGAATGACAAGAGATAGAAGCCCGATTCAGGCATTATGCTGTACAAGTGTACAGATGTCTGCGCACTTGTACACATGTTTGTGTGAATGACTGACCCTGTGCTCCTTTTAAAAGTGAGCCTGGATACAGGCCCCTCAAAGGCAAGGTACAGCTAGGAAGTGTACTTCTGTACTTGCATTCAACATCACATGTGAATGACTATACCTGTATTCAGATCTATACCTGTGTGCACTGCACACTCATTGTAGAAGTGCTGGACCTAAAGTGTGAATGGGCCTAGAGAGATTTGAAGCAAATCAAGATAACTGAGCAAACGTACTTAAGCATCTTGGGAAGTTAAAATGCTTTTATAAGGTAAGTGAAAATTCTCTAAGGGGGAGGGTTGTGCAAAAACCAAGGTTGTCCTGAGGTCTCAGCTAAAGCTACTTTAGAGGGCCCTGCAGGGGTATAAGAATTTAGAAAGAGGGTGTGATGAAGTGATGCCATTATGTGTATATGTTCATTCAAAAAGACCCTACATCAAACTCAGCAGCAAAATGGAGATTTTCGCAGGCCTTCCCAGGAGGCTAGGAATCACTAAAAAAGGAAAAGGGAAAAAATATGTGGCTGTCCAGGGTAAAACAGGGCAGTTGGCAGGTATGAATTAGACGGCAACGGCCCCCTTAAATTCTGTTCTTTGTTCCCCTGAAGGCCTATTCAGGCATTCTAGAACTATATGCAGCAGTGAGTACACTTTCAGTGCCAATGGAAGGTGCCAGCAAGCCCCAGCCCACCACCGGGTGCTCCATAGCTCCGCCCCCCTCGGCCATGAGAATCAAATGCCTTCACAGAGAGAGATGCTGCACCTGAGGAGAGATCCTTGCTGGGGAGGAGTGTGTCTTTCAAATCATGGCTGCGATCTCTCCCAGGGCAGACATGGCGGTGGTCTCGGCAAATGAAGGCTGTCCTGGTGGTCAGCAGTGGTGAGTAGTGCTGATCATGTTGGCACGGGGCACGCAGGGCTTCTCAGCACATTCCGGTTTACACTGGAACAATGTATAGTGTGCACAGGAACAGAATGTCTGTACAAGCCTTGAGAAGCAGATCCGGCCACCCAGGGCTGCCGTTTGATCACCTGCGGTGAGTACTCCCCGCAGACCCGGAAGACGCTCTTATCACCCATCGCGAGAAGAGCTTCAATAAGTGCAATCAAGGCCATCAAATAACTGCCTCCCTGTAATTCCAGGTGTGGAAGGCCTGATGCTTCACACCTGGAGAATCCAGAATTCTTCAGATTATCTCTCACCTCATTCTAAGATGCCTGTTTTCTGGCCATAAGAGGGATGATTCATTTAGTTCTCCCATACTTGGAACTGAAAGCTGCTGTACTCGATGGAGCTAAATCAGTTTGCAGACAGACCATGCTGTGGGGGCCAGCAGATAACATCTCCTCTTGCAGAAAACACAAAGCAAAAATGATCAAAAGTGTGGACAGTCACCTTTACAATGTGAATGCATTTCCCAGAAGTGTGCTAAATTCGATTTCAGCTCTGGGGTGTGTTTCTGCCAGGAAAACCTAGGCCTGACCTACTGCTGGATGGGAGGCCACTAAGAATACAGGGTTGTCCCCCTGGAATTCCCTGGAGAAGGTGTGGGATACCAATGCCATACATGAATAAATAAGACCCACTGAGCAGTCCTTCCACCAGCGAGATGAAAGATTTAATGAATGTTATTTTGACATGAGATAAAAATTTCTCCCCACTTTTCTTTCCCCTCTGGCAAAATATCTGTAATTGGTCTCAGGTCTAAATTATATGATAATTTGCATCAAATAACCCATCACCTCTCACAACAAATGACTCAGGATCAGGCTTTCGAGGGCTGCTGCTCTAGATAGGATAATAGCTCTTGATTAAAAGCATTATGCTCCCTGGAATAATTGGAGGGTGATTTCTTTTTCAAGTGCCTCATAATAGTACCCTGAGACATGCACAGGGGTTTGGGATGGGTCCTCTATCCAATAAGATAATGGTACTTTTGAAATCAAGTGCGGATGTGGACTGCAGACTGCATCGAGTATCAGTCCTTAGAAATGTCTCCGGCCAACCGATGAGAACTTAACTGGCTATTTGCATTTTGGCTGCCACAAAATGAAACTTTATTCTATCTACCTGGCGGTAGCATCTCTTCAGGTTAAGGGTGTACATAACCCCCATATTGGGGGTGGGAGGGATTGGGACGGATGTGTAGAAACCATTTAGGAAAGTTATCTGAAATTTCTCCTTGGGATGACTTCCACACTTCACACAACCGGACTTGGTATGTAGTGCAAATCTGCCATTTGCTGAGCTGCACCTCCCAACTTCCATCTTGGTTACAGATGCCAGGTGGTGGGAAGTGGGGCTTGGCATCCCAGCATGGGTGGGTGTGTATGACACTCTGAGAATGGAATTGGTGAATTCGCACCAGGAGTTGGGGGGGTGGGATCACAGAAGCCATCTTTGTTGCACGTTGTGTGAAACCATAGGAACATAGGAAACTGCCATATACTGAATCAGACCATTGGTCTATCTAGCTCAGTATTGTCTTCACAAACTGGCAGCGGCTTCTCCAAGGTTGCAGGCAAGAATCTCTCTCAGCCCTATCTTGGAGATGCTGCCAGGGAGGGAACTTGGAACCTTCTGCTCTTCCCAGAGCGGCTCCATCCCCTGAGGGGAAGATCTTGCAGTGCTCACACATCAAGTCTCCCATTCATATGCAACCAGGGCAGACCCTGCTTAGCTATGGGGACAAGTCATGCTTGCTACCACAAGACCAGCTCTCCTCTCCATCCAGACCATCCAGAAAGAATTCTGGCTTTGAGAGCAATGTGATGTTTTTGGTGAATCCATTCCTTGATCCAGGCCAGTTTTTGAATGGGGCTTTAGTTACTTGTAGTAAGTCCAATCCTGGCGTGGAGGTGTGGTTAACAAACAGCCAGCCGCAAGAGCACTGAAAGGCAATCTGCACTTGCCTCTCTATACATAATATCTATTTCATTAAACTATTAACATTCCTGATTAAAGTCCACTGCCTTGTCCTTGCATACCACAACTCTCTCCTCTGGATTCTACAGACAAGAACCCTGAAATATGGAGACAGTTTCAGTATCTCTTTGGTTCCTATAGGATTGCTCAGCTGATTCCATAGAGCAGGAATTAGTGCAATTAATCTGAAATAAAAGCCTCCCCATCTCTGAGTTTTATTAGGATGCTTAAAGCACATTTGTTCACCCAAGCATTTAACTAGATTTTTAATGTGAATTTGTTTTAAATTGTTTAAATGTTTTAATTGCCATTTTTATTATGTTGTACTGATTGTAAATCCCCCAGAGATGTAAGTTTGGGGTGTTATACAAATATGCTGAATGCATGCATGCATGCATGCATGCATGTAGGGGTATGTGGAAATATCTCACACCTGGCCAGAAAATGTCACTAGTCATTAAAACTCAAAATACCCCTGACAGTTCTAAAGAGATGCCAAATGGCAGCTTTATTATTCACATACTCATTTAATAGAAAGGCTCTATTAAAGGCCACTGTGGCAGGGGATGATGGGAGTTGTAGTCCAACAACATGAGAGAAATCTAAAGTTAGGGACCCCTGAACTAGAAAAAAAAATATTTCCCAAGAAATGTGCGACTCTTAGACTTTGAAAGCAGTGTGGTGATGTCACCTCTGAGCCACAAGGTGGCAGTCTGTGGCTGGAAGCAAGGCTGTCGTTTTGTCGGGTTTCGACTGCAGCCATGAAAATGTCTCTCCCAGCACGAAGCGGCTTGTTTATTAACAGCTTGGGCAGCAAGAAGTTTAAAAAGAAAATGTCATGCACAGATCTCATCAGGCGCTCTGCAGATGAACTGAACGGGACTCTGGATGGCAGTGCAATGGAGTGGAGAGCATTGGGCATGCTATCGGGGGAGGATTTCTCCCTCAGGATAGCCTTTGTCTCTGCAGACAAATGCTGCATTTGTGGAGAGTGGGGGGCTAGCATGATGAAGGAGTGTGTCACGGTGGGGGACAGAGCTGGCTGGCTCATTTTGGTTGGCATTGTAACCATGTACAGCATATAGAAGAAGTCTGCACAAGTTTGGTGCTCCTGCACATGCTGGACTACAACTCCCATCATCCCTGACTATTGGCCACTGTAGCTAAGGATGATGAAAGATCTTCCCCGCAGGGGATGGAGCTGCTCTGGGAAGAGCAGAAGGTTTCAAAGTTCCCTCCCTGGCTTCTCCAAGATAGAGCTGGGAGAGATTCCTGCCTGCAGCCTTGGAGAAGCCGCTGCCAGTCTGTGAAGACAATACTGAGCTAGACAGACCAAGGGTCTGACTTGGTATATGGCAGCTTCCTATGCTCCCGTGCTACTATGTTGTTACAAGGAGGGTGTAATCTAAAGTTGGGCAGTGTTTCGGAGAGAAAGCAGAAGCAGAGGAGGGGAGAGAAGGGAACAGGGGGGCATATGAGCAATTATGGTAACACAGGGGTTCTCAATCTTGGTTACCCAGATGTTGGACTACAACTCCCATCACCCACAGCCACAAGCCTTCTAGCTGGTGCCACTCATTTGGAAGCCACCTCTGGGTTTTGTTTCACTGGCTGACATGCAGCACCGCTTTACGAGGGCAGAGCTGTTCCCTGCAGTTGACACCCAGACTAACCCATTGCTTGTGCAATGGGTTGTGCCAGCACAGGGATGTTGTGCTAGCCAGCTTGCATTACCGACTCTTGTGGTGGTGCGAGCACATAAATCCGTCAGCTTGTGCAGCAAGCGGCTTCCATGAGTCTGCCAAGCCCATCGACACTGATAGCAAATGTAGAGCGCCTCCGTGGCTCTTAGGGATTGCATCACCACTGCAGCATGCTTCTCCCATCATTCCCAATGGGAGAAGCATCCCACAGCACAGACACAATCCGTAGGAGCAATGGAGGCTCTCTGCATTAGCTAGCAGTGTCGACCAGCTTTGCAGATTCACAGAACCAGTGCATGCCCCCCGCTCTTAAATGGAAGCCACTATCTTTTGGAATCCAGTCAGGAGAAAGAGCCAGCATCCTTAGCTCTCTGTCCATAAGATGGAAGTCATAATGATCAGCCTTATCGTGCGGTTGTCATGGCAAATGCAATAAAAGCTGTGAAATATTTCACACTTCGGAAATGTTATATCAGTGGTGGTGGTGATTTTTCACCTGCAGGGATTTCTCCCCCCGCTTTCCGACAAAACTCACAATCAGCTGTCATGTATTCCGTATTTATTTTGGGACTGTACCACCGGAGACTGTAGGTGGTACATTTTCAATTCAGACTGATAAAGGGCCATTTCAGAGGGCAAAGATCTGTTGGGGTGTATTGGAAGACAGGGCCATCCTCGACATCCTGTTAAGTGCGTCATTACAGGTGGTTTCTTTTTGCTATGGGCGAAGATCTGGTCTTGTGGTAGCAAGCATGAATTGTCCCCTTTGCTGAGCAGGGTCTACCCCAGTTTGCATTTGAATGGGAGACTACACCATCCTGAGCCATTTTTGGAAGGGCGATATAGAAATCGAATAAATGATGATGATGATGATGATAACAAAAGCAACAACATTGATAATAAAATCCAGCCATCTCAGGTCCTTGGGAAGGACTTGATGTCTGTATAAAACAAACCAGTCAATAACACCTGTCTGACTGTGTAAACAACAACAACAACAACAATGATTATTATTCATTGATTATTATCAATGATTATTATTCAGGAGAGCTGGTCTTGTGGTAGCAAGCATGACTTGTCCCCTTAGCCAAGCAAGGTCTGCCCTGGTTGCATATGAAAGGGAGACTAGAAGTGTGAGCACTGGAAGAGATTCCACTCAGGGGGTGAAGCCGCTCTGGGAAGAGCAGAAGGTTCCAAGTTCCCACGACAGGGCTGAGAGAGACTCCTGCCTGCAGTCTTGGAGAAGCTGCTGCCAGTCTGTGTAGACAGTGCTGAGCTAGATGGACCAAGGGTCAGACTCAGTAAAAGGCAGCTTCCTATGTTGCTATGCTAAATCAAAATCGGAAAATAAACAGAGATAGATAGATAGATAGATAGATAGATAGATAGATAGATAGCAACTGCTATTTATGATCTGACTCAGTAGCATACTGGGGAGGCAACATGCTCAAGTCCCCTCTTCTCACATTGTGTTTCCAAAGGACAACTTCTGCTTTATCAATTGTCCCCAAAAGCAACGTTTTAAGGGACCAGGATGCTTTGTGTACAAAACTTCACCACCTTTTCTTGGCAGGGCTCCTGTGTCTTTAACAGCTAAGTGACTGCTAGCTAGCCATCAATTTGTTGCCATGGAGGCAGGGTCTAGTCAAGGGCTTCACCTACTGAATTTCTGCCTGTGAAGCAGACATTTGAATTCACATCCAGAGCTCCCTGCACTTAGTTAGCATTAAGGGGAATGCAAGGTGTATTCTAACGTGCAACTGGACACATTTTGTGCAGTGCAAAAAAAAAAGTGCAGTGGAAATGAAGGTTTTCTGCAGTCAGGGCTCATGGAGGCTATTCTTAAAAAGTAATAGAGGAGGAAAAGAAAAGAGGGAAAGGAACAGAAAATAAGGAGGAACACTGCCTCCTTTCAGTCGTCATATACCTCATACCACAATTTATTGAGGCTGGGGAGGATGGGAGTTGTAGTCTCCATCTTTGCCTTCCTCATTTTCCTTCCTTCCTTCCTTCCTTCCTTCCTTCCTTCCCCATCTGTCTCTTTCCTTTTCGATTCATTCTCCTTTCCCCTCTGGTCCTTCTTCGTTTCTTTCTGCTAGAAAATTCTGGAGTAAGGGGATGTTTGTGGATGGGGGTGGGCTGTACCTGCTGCTGTTGCAGTCGGGAAGGAAGCTCAGGATAGACGGCATGGCTGGAGCCCAGCTTCCCAGGGACAGGTAGTGGTTTGTGACGTGGAGGTGCCCAGCCCCTCAGGGACACATTCTGCAGCAGCATAGACCTCGGTGGCTTCTGCCACGTGCTTGTCTTTCCCTGAGCACACGGCTCTGTCCCCACTTCTGCTCCTACTCTGTCCTATTGGGCTGTCTGATTTGTTACTCGAAGAATAAATGACCTTTTCGGTTGTGTGTGTGTGGGGGGGAAGGTTGCTCTTGTGAAATGGTGCCCGAGATCCTTTCAGAGGATTTGTAAAGTGCAACCCCTGAAAGGAAATGGGAATGGAGTGGGGAGTGGGAGAATAAACCTTCTCTCTGCATATGACTTGCAAATTAATCAAATTAAATAATGTTCTCTCCGGTGCCATTGAAGAGGCAGCAGGGGTGGGGGAAGGGGGAAAAAAAAGCAAATTTCCAATAGTCTCTCTTTTATTAAAAGCTACTCTTTAGCTCTCCTTCTCCTATCTCCAAAAGCTTTTAAAGCTCAGAAAGGTAAATTAAAATCTAGCCGGCAGTTAAAAGCTACTTCCAGTTTGCTCCTGAAATACCGAGAAGAGCACTCAGGAAATTAGGCCCATTACGAACAGCAAGCCGCCAGGAGAAGAGAGAACTGGGGTGTGTGGGGGGGGGGGCGGGGCGGGGGAGAGCACCAGCCCCTTCACCCCCCAAATGCATCAAGAGACAAAGCATTTTGATGTCAGGGTGGAATGAGACACACCAATAATAAACACAGAACTGGGGAGCCTGGGGTCGGGTCCCCCCTCCTCTTCTGCGTAATATGGCATTCTGGAAATGTATCAGCTCCAGCTGTCCCTCATTACCAGGGAAGGAGCCCATTTTCTGTCCCCATCTCAGCTGCGTCTCTGCCTTTGCCTGGAAAGGGAATGCCTTATTGCAGCACTGTGATTTGCTAGCAGCATTAGCCTCAAGTGCTTACTTCTTCTTCTGGCTGATGCAGGAAGCTGCTTTCTACTGAGTCTGACCAATGTTTAACCAATCTCAGTGCTGTTGACACTGACTGGCAGCAGCTCTCCAGGGTTTCATATCAGTATTCCCAGCCTTACCTGGAGACATCGGGGATTCAACCGAGAGCCTTCTGGAGGTGAAGCAGCTACTTTACCACTGAGCTGTGGCTCCACCCAAACACAGGAAGCTGCCATATACTGAGTCAGACCATTGGCCTATCAAGCTCAGTATTGTCTACACTGACTGGCAGCAGCTTCTCCAAGGTTGCAGGCAGGAGTCTCTCTCTGCCGGCCTGGAGATGCTGCCAGGCAAAGCAGATGCTCTTCCACTGGGCTATATCCCTCCCCAAATAGGTATCTGCCTTACACTGAATCAGATGGTTGGTCCGTCACACTCAGTATTGTCTCTGGTTGGCAGCAGCACTCCATGGTTTCAGGCAGGGCTCTTTCCCAGCCTTTCCTGGAGATGCTGCCACAAATTGCACTTAGGACTTTCTCCATGCAGAGCAAGCGCTCTGCCTCTGAGCAACAGCCCCCAAGTTAAACCTCTGAGTGGGAAGGTGGATGGCTCTAGTCTTCGGTGCACACATGAGTAGGAACACAGAAGGGCCGAGCTATGCTTCACGTTCAGAGTGCACTTTGCTTCTTGTGGGCTTGTGTTGTGTTGCCGTTAAACGTTAGCTGGGAGGGAGATGCCAGCTGGGGATGTGGCAGAAGAAAAGAGCTAAAGCCGCCCTCCACTGTGCCGTCGTCGCAATTTGGATGACTCCCCCCCCCCCGCCACCCCCCGCCATGGCTGTTTTTAATAAGAAAAAGCCGTGAGAAAGACCAAGTCTTAAGATGCTGGAAATTATATGCGAGCTTCTTTATTGATGCAACAATAATGTGCCCAACACGTTTCAGCTCTAAGCTTTCTTCAGGGACACTGATCCAGTCATCTTGTACGAGATCTCTGTGTAACAAGAGGGCTGCTTCTTGACTCCAGTTGCTGAAGAAAGCTTGTCCCTGAAGGAAGCTTACAGCTGAAATGTGTTGGGCACATTATTGTTACATCAATAAAGAAGCTCACATATCATTGCTTTTGCATTGGATCCTTCCTTCCTTCCTTCCTTCCTTCCTTCCTTCCTTCCTTCTTTCTTTCTTTCTTCCTTCCTTCCTTCCTTCTTTCTTTCTTTCTTCCTTCCTTCCTTCCTTCCTTTCTTTCTTTCTTTCGTTTTTTTCCTTCTTTCCTTCCCTCCTTCCTTCCTTTTTCTTTCTCTCCCTCCCTTTCTTTCTCTCTTCTTTCCTTTTCCCCCTTTCTCTTTCTTCTTTTCTTTTTTCTTCCTTCCTTCCTCCCTCACTCCCTCCTTCCCTCCCTAAAAAAGCCGATGAGCTTGCAAGTTATTTCTAGAGCAGGGACAATTATCCCTTGAGAGCTCCTAGCTTGGCCCTAGTCATTACAGAGACAATTATTTACTGGCGAGAGGAACTAGAAAACAGGGACAGCCCTTTCTCATCCGAGCTCTTCTCATCTGAGTTCATTTCAGTGTCACCTTTTGTACCCAGATAACATGGCACCTGGGCCGGCTACGTTCTACCTGATGTTGCCCCTCTTGTGACTCTTGGAGCCTCCCTTACCTTCCTTGGAAGCATCTCCAACCCTTTCTTTCTGATGCTTTTTAGTTGGTTAAAAAGGGCGATGAAAAGGAGACATGATAGAGGTTTATACAAGTTGTTCTCCTTCGCTCACAACACCACCAGGGGTCATCCCATGCACCCAATTGCCGGGAAATTTAGGACCGACAAAAAGAAGTACTTTTTCACACAGCACATAATTAATCGATGGAATTCTCTGCCATTGGATGTGGTGATGGCCACCAGCTTGGATGGCTTTAAGTGGGGCTTAGACAAATTCACGGACAGGTCTATCAATGGCTCCTCGTCTTGATGGCTATAGCTACCTCCAGGCTTAGGAGCAGCATGCCTCCAAATACCATTTACAAGAGAGTGACAGTGAGAAGGGGTATTTGCCTTCAACCCCTGGTTGTGAGCAGAACACAGGAACATAGGAAGCTGCCAGATACTGGGTCAGACCATGGGTCCATCTAGCTTACCATTGTCTACCCTGACAGGCAGCAGCTCTCCAAGGTTTCAAGCAGGAGTCTCTCTCAGCCCTATCTGGAGATGCCAGGGTGTGTGTGTGTACCTGGGACCTTCTGCATGCAAGCAGGCAGATGCTCTTCCACTGAGCTGTGGCCCCATCCCCTAAGGGGAATATCTTACAGCGCTCATGCGTAGGCACACATCCAAATGGAAACCGAGGTGGACCCCACAAAGGGGACCATTTCAGCTTGCTGCTGCAGGGTCCTTAGCAAGGCGCGGGCGAGTCCTCATGGAAACCAGGATGCTGGACTAGATGGGCTTTGGGGCCGATCCAGCAAGGCTCTTCTTACGTACACCTTGAAGGTGTGGGAGATTGTTTTAGAAGGAGCATTTTGTGCTCAGACTTTTCTGTGGGGAGGAAGCAAGCGGGTGTGATTATCCTTCCTCTCCTCTCATCAGCTTTCTGCCGTCACAAGAGGGGACAAAACCCCAGAACAAGACAGAAGTAATTGGCTCTTTTCGAATGATAACTCGAAGCCACCTGAACAATGCTCGAGATGAGGGACTCTTGATTTGCGTGAATGAACCAGCTTGTTATCTAGACAGGTAAGATGGAAAATTTCCCATCTCCTTGCATGTATTAAGGGGGGTATTCAGTGATGGTTTTCCATTGCAGAGAACTGAAGGATGAAAGCTGTTGCAGTTTTCATGAAATTACGAGCAGACTGCTGCCCATCATTGTGCCGTGGAGAGGGAGCAGAAAGCAGGCTGATATGATTGCAGGGACCCCTGGGGGCTGCATCTATAGAACGGAACCTCTTTTCCTGCTGAGCATCTGTTTTGGGGAGCTGGCAGAGGGGGTGAGTGGCAGGCGACTCTCATAGGTAGCGATGGGTGAATTCCCCCATGCTTGAATTGGACTCGCCCAAATGAAACTGCGTGATCCCCTGGACAACTGGGAAACAGTTTAATCAGTACCAAGTACCCCATCATATATTTTGATCCCTACATCCCCGTGAGGCCCTCAGGGCTAGAAACCAAAAGCCCTCAAACAGTACAGACAAAACAAAACAAAACAGCCTTAAAATATCAGCCTCATAACCTACAAAGTCAGACTCCAGAGACCTTACTTAGGAACACGGGAACATAGGAAGCTGCCTTATATATACCGAGTCAGACCATTGGTCCATCTAGTTCAGTATTGCCTACACTGACTGGCAGCGGCTCTCTAAGGTTGCAGGCAGGAGTCTCTCGCAAGCCTACCTGGTGATGCCAGGGAGTGGACCTGAGATCATTTGCATGCAAGCATACAGATGCTCTGCCACTGAACTATGGTCCCATCCCCTGTCTTACAGTTCTCACATGTTGTCTTCCATCCAAATGCAAACCAAGGTGGACCCCTCCTCAGTGGTGAAGCCTCCTCGGCAGCCCCGCTCACCCTGTCCCCTGTGTCTGACATCAGATGCAGGAGCTAGCCATGCCCCCACATCAGATGTCTGATGCGGGGGGCGTGGTCTGGCTCCCGAACAGAGCCGTGCGGCTCCGTTCGGGAATTAGGGCCAGGCCATCACTGCGTTCGCAGCGCAGCCAGGAGCAGCTCTTCCCTGCCTTACTCACGCTGTGCAGTCCCACTCGGGAGCTAAACCAGCACCCCCGCATCTGACGTCAGACACAGGGGTCATGTCTGGGGCCATGCTTGCGGCCCCAGATTGGCGGTGGCCCGGGTTCTTTGAACCCGTTTGCCCAATGGTGGTTCCGCCCCTGCCCCTGCTTAGCAAAAGAGACCATTCATTCTCACTCCCACCAGTCCAGCTCTCCTCCCTTCCTTGTACCAGAATCAGAGGTAACATAGGAAGTGGCCTTCTGGGTTGCTTGGACCATTGGTCCATCTAACTCAGTATTGCCTACACTGACTGACAGCAGTGTCCGTCCTGTGGTTCCAAATGGGATCTTCTTCTCCCAGGCCTACCTGGAGATGGCAGAGATTGAACCTGGGACCTTCTGCATGCAAAGCAGATGCTCTATCACTGAGCTATGGTCCTGCCAGCCTTCCAGGGGTGTGAAGCATGGCGGCATTTGGTATCAAAATATCAAGGTTCCAGAATACCTGGAGTCAGGCCTGGTGCTTGTATGTAAAATAGAAGAGCAAGGAGTCCCTGAGATAGGCCAAAGATGTGTGGGTCTTCAATGGTCAAGATCTGGAGAATATAACCCTGGAGGTGGATATATTCAATATGGGAATATTGTATTTCCGAGCCTCCTGGGCAGGATAGTCATTACCCTTAAATCCTCTTGTTCATGAGGAGCCCATTCTGTGCCTTAGGCCTAGCAACAATGATTGGGGATCAATAGCATTTTCAGATACATGTTTGCTATTTACTCAAGCCTCAACAGGCAACTGTTCTCAGCATGCATTGTTCTGCTTTGTTTTTTAAACCAATCACAGAAATGAACTGTAACAAAAAGGAGGAAAGATCAATACTAAATGTCAGCCTAAATCAAGCGGACTCTGAGGTGGATATTCATTTGTTCAGCTGAAATGAAAGGGACTCCTCTCTCCCCACTTTTCCTATTTCAGCATCCAGAGGGCGGAATTCTTTGACGGACATTTGACATTAATGTGGGAGCTGCTGAAACAATTGGCCTGTGTGGAGCTTTGCGTATGTAGCACACTAAATTAATAATAATATTAATAATAATAATAATAATAATAATAATAATAATAATAATAATAATTCGATTTCTATACCGCCCTTCCAAAAATGGCTCAGGGCGGTTTACAAAGAGAAATAACAAATAAGATGGCAATTAGTCAATATTTCAATACATGATTTACAATATTTCAATACATCAATTTCAATACATGAAATTGCCTAGACTCTCTTGTCTCAGTGGCTGATAGGCTGCACAATGTTTCATCCGCCTTGCAATGGGATGTGCAAACGTAGCTGTGCAATGAACCACCATGGGGAACCATGGCCATCCTTTGCTCAAATGTGTCTGTGCCATTCTTGTGTCTTGTGCAAGGATGCTCTTGTGCTATACTGTGCACACATTCCATTAGAAGGCAGACGGAATCTTGCACAGTATGTCAGCCAGCATCATTGACTAACTTAGTCTGGATCCAGTCCAGGGAATCTCTGAGAACAGTTTCAAGTATCATCATAATCATCATTCTTGTGGTTCAAACTCGGGGCACAGTTGTTTCCTCTCATTTGTTGCCTAGTACCATATACATGGGATGGAATCTTGTTATTAGGCAATATTAGGTATTTTTGGGAAGCACCTGTGGAAATACACCAGGCAAAGGTTTATCAGGGCAAATAATGCCTAGATGCATCTCTTCCCAGCCGAATCTCGAGCTGCAAGACCAAAGTAAATTTTGGGTGCATGGTGTCTAATTTCTAAAGCCAACATAATATACAAAGTTGTGCAAGGTCTTTATAGCTTATATGGTGCAGCAGCCACAACGGGCACCTTAATTTGTAATTTCCGTGCTTTTTTTTAGAACACAGGCCAAAACTGAAAGTATCTTAACTCTCATTGCAGACTGAAGGTTTTTGTATTACTGAATTGTAAGATATAAAGGAGCAAATGATCCATAGCAAATGCTTTTAACATATCCTGATTTTTACCATTTAACCTTGAGCATATCCAAGAATGAGTCTTTGGACTGCTTGCAGGCATGATACTCCTTACTGAAATCTCTCCCCCCCCGCCTCCTGCAATATCATTGCCAATATGTATATTCTATCTATCTATCTATCTATCTATCTATCTATCTATCTATCCACATACATATATGAAATCGTCAAGATTTCATATATTAATATGAAATATATTAACATGAAATTGCCTTGAGGGTGCCTTTGGCCTAGGGGTTCAACAGCCTGCTCATTACGATTGCTCTAAAACCAAGGTAAATGCTAAGCATTACTGGACTCCATTCAACAAAGCCGAACCAGAGGGCTCTCACATTAAATTCCCTTTTTAGGCATTGAGGATGAAAGAGGAGCACTCAGTCAGAAATAGGGAATAGTTGACAAGAAAAGACACTTCGAGGGCCAATTTTCTCCCACTGGGTTTCTGTATCTGCTGTTTCCTCACTTGATGATGCTTTTGCTTTCCCCCATCTTCATCCACAAACAGAAGCAATGGCTTATTGAAAGCTTCCTCAGATAACCACTTCATGTAATAATGTGCCACCTGAAAGCAGAACACACTTAGGGACACACAAAGCTGGACGCTGTCTCACCTGGGCATAATAAAAGCTATTATTTAGAAATTATATTGATTTTTCCTTTGTTCCTTTGAAAATTGTTTGGTTTGGCAACCCAGGAGTATGTAATGGTCAGAATTTGTCCCCTCCCCAAGCACAGAATAGCTGTTTCTCTGTTTTTTAAAAATTGGAGAAAAGAAGAAGAGTCCTGCTGGATCAGTCCCAAGGCCTATCTTGTCCTGCATCCTGTTTCCCACTTTGCCGTAAGGAGAGACTTGCTTGATCAGGCCCAAAGCCTACCTAGTCCAGCATCCTGTTTCCCACAGTGGCCCACCAGATGCCTCTGGGAAGCCCACAAGAAGGAGATGAAGGCATGGCCCTTCTCCTGTCATTGCTCCCCTGCAACCGGTATTCAGAGGCACCCTGTTTCTGAAACTGGAGGTAGCCTATAGCCATCAAGACTACTAACTGTTGACAGATGTGTCCTCCATGAGAGGAGAGTGAAAAGCAAAGGAACTGGATGTGGTGTTTCTGATTAATCCACTCCTTAATCCAGCCTGGCTCTTTTATAAAGGTTTATTTCCAGTTTAGTCCAGTCCTAGAGTGGGGGCGGGGCAGCTGCAGAACAGGACCGCAGGCCATATTTGCCTTACTGTACTAAACACTTTATTAAATTTGTAATACTGTTAATTATACTCCCTGTCTCCTCTTTGTGCGTCACACCCTTCCCTCTCTGGATTTTACACTGCAGAGTCCTGGTGGTTTTCGCTGTCCTTTCCAGGTGCACCTTTGCATCGTAAATGTGCATTAATTAGCCGCTCTTTTCTTCAAAACCCCTGCAAAGCTAGTCCCAACACAGATTTCTTTGGATCCACTCCCCCAAAACTCCTCCTGACTGTCTTCTCATAAGGATCATGCTAATCCTCCAACATTGGTTTGAGTACTCCTTGTTTGACGTACTTCCTGTTCCAGAGAGCAACTTCCTTATAGCAGTAGCACCAAAACAGGAAGTAGAACTAAACAGGAAGCATCATAACATTGTGGGGGGATGGTGAGTGGGTAGGAATCAGAACAGACCGGGCCACAAATTGCCAGGCAGACCAGAGCATCAGCACCTTGGACAGCTCCAAGTTACCGATTTGCTCCAACAAGGACTGATGTCTCAGCTGAGGCCTTCTGTATATTCTAGCTGTAACTACACCTCCCAGGCTCTGCACCCTTGCTAAGGGGTGGAGAACTTTAAAGGGGAAGCCCTCTGGCCTAGAGTATAGCACCCTGCTGCCTTTCCGGTATTTCTCATCAGATATGTTGCCTGCATTGGTAAGTTTGCTATATATAAGGGCCCTGGAGTATAAGGCCCTTAAGGGAGAGAATGATGACACCTCAATAGACTCTTAGAGGCTTTCGTATCTGGGTACCCTGACTTGGGAGTTTCTGCAGTGGGGACTTGTGGCTCAGGGTACTCCTGACTGTGGGACTTGTGCTCAGTGCTGGGGTCCATGTCTTGTGCCAGTTGAAGGAGAAGAGGTTGGCATATTTCTAATCAATATATAGGACGGATCAAAAATCCATTTCAAGATATTCTGTTCAGCCAACATCTGCTCATAGGCTATGCAATTTTAGCCGTGTCAACGGTTCTGCTCTGCTTCAGATATAGCAAGGTCCATAGCCAAGAGAAAAGAGGAACTGAAAATGACTGTCAGGTTATTTTTCAGATACTATGGGAAAGGGGAAGTAAAGCAGCTCCTTCTCTGCTTTTAGGAAGAACCTCAAGACATACTTGTTTTCCCAGGCTTTTCACTAAAAATTTAAAAATATTTAATATTTTTATCTTTTGAGATTGTTTGTACTTGGGATTATTTTACTTGTTTTGTGAAATTTAACTGTTTTATATTGTTTTACATTCACTATGTTTTAACTTTGTACACTGCCTAGAGATGTCTATATCAGGTGGTACAGAAATATGATAATAAGTAAGGAAGGAAGGAAGGAAGGCAGGAAGGAAGGAATGATTAACATTCATCTTTTCAGTCTGAGCTTCATTTTCTGAATGCTAACAGGGGATATTGGTAATTAATAATGCCAACACAATCTGCAGTAGGGTTTCATTCATTCATTCATTCATTCAATTTCTATACCGCCCTTCCAAAAATGGCTCAGGGCTGTTTACACAGAGAAATAATTAATAAATAAGATGGATCCCTGTCCCCAAAGGGCTCACAATCTAAAAAGAAACTTAAGAAGGGCACCCTAAGAAACTAAGGATACCGAAGAAACTAAGAAGTTTCTTCTTAAGAAACTTAAGAAGATGGTTCCTCATTCTCAAAGGGTTCACAGTCTAAAATGAAAGATGACATAAACACCAGTATCAGCCATTGGAGGATCCAGTGCTGGGCCAGTTGCTCTTCCCCTGCTAAATATACAAAGAAGTGCCACTTCAAAAGGTGCCTCTTTGCTCAGCTTCCCTACAACAGTAACACCAAAAGTGTCTCCATTGACCCCTTATTCTCTGCGTCAGTGGCCAGGTTGCTCCTCAGAGTCAGGATCATGGCAATGTTTGAAGCTTGTAAAATAATGCATGCAGTGGAGGAATTGGATAGCAAAGAGTTTGTACTACAATTGGGGGTTACCCAGCAGCACTGGCAGGAGACTCAAGTCAGTTAAAAAGAGGATTCCATAATTAATGTCTGGAATCACTGTCACCACATTTAGTGTGGGAGCATATAATGTTGTGACATATGATGATCTGGAAAATAGGAAGCTGACATATACTGAGTCAGACCATTGGTCTATCTAGCTCAATATTGTCTTCACAGACTGGCTGCGGCTTCTCCAAGGTTGCTGGCAGGAATCTCTCTCAGCCCTATCTTGGAGAAGCTGCTAGGGAGGAAACTTGGAACCTTCTGCTTCTCCCAGAGTGGCTCCATCCCCTGAGGGGAATATCTGACAGTGTTCACACTTCTAGTCTCCCATTCATATGCATTCAGGGCAGACCCTGCTTAGCTAAGGGGACAAGTCATGCTTGCTACCACAAGACCAGCTCTCCTCTCCTAAGAGGATAGGAGTTTAGAAACCTGTTTGGACCAGTTTGGAAACCTGTGGGATTTTTGTGATGAAAGCAAACCGCTTATGTACTTATCTTCAGAATACCTCTAAATACAAGAAGACACATGTTGGCAGTTTGGAATCTGCTCTGTTTTTTATAATCCTTCATTAAAGTAGAATTTTTTTTTTTTAGGTATTTTATAATGTAAAAGCAATATCCATGTATGTTAAACCAACAGACAAGGTAATTGACCACAATTAGGCAGTGATTTAACTCCCTTTATAACATTAAAATGTACTTCAACATTATCAGAGGTTTGCAGGGAAAGTTGTATGTTGTGGAAACCAGCTGAACCCCAGCTGATCATGACATTTCACTAGTTAAGGGTTTGAGGGTATTTTGGCATGCACAAGTTTTAGTATAGTTTTCAAATGGGTTGTGTGTGTGTGTGTGTTTCAGATCCTCAGAGCCACTTAAATATTGTTGAGACTGTTGCTCATTGATTAACCATGGATGGCGTTTCCCACCCTGATGTTCGTGGAGTTAAAGTAGCAAGATATGACAATAACTATTTGCTTTGTATCATCTGTCAGAGAGAGACAAATGAGGCATTGGTGGAGAAGCCAGGAGCTATATCCTATGAAAAAATTACTGATCTTTATCAGAGACTGTGCTCAGTATGGAGACTAAAGTTTTCCTGAGATTAGTAGGTGCCTCGGTGATATCACATGGCAAGATCTTCAAACAAAAGGATGTTCGAGGCAAAGAAAAAATTACCAAGAGACTGTTCATACCCAAATGCTCAAATATGCCAAAGAACAATATGAAAAAAGATAAAATCAAATACTGAGGAAGACCCAATACTGTCAAGCAGTACCTTCATTTGATCTCGATCATCACCTTACAAAAGTGAATTGTGTTTCTTTTGTGAGAATGGACTGGGTTACAAGAACTCTTTGCATTTAGTTGCTACAGAAAATGCTGGTCAGTCACTTAAAGAGTTAGTTGAAAGAAGTGGGAATGAGAAACTGCTTGTCAAGCTTTGTACATCCATTGATCCTCAAGATGCACATGCTGTTGACATGAAATACCACAAACAGTGCTGGTCAACATATGTAACAGATGCCCATCACTCAACACTCAATCCACAAAAACCAAGCAAGGTGAATGAGGTGGCAGCTGAAATGGAATTCCTTCGTCTACTTGAGAATACATTGTTGGATGGAAATATAGTCACCATGGCTCATCTTCAAGAGGCATACACAGGAATCCTTTTGGCAAATCATGTGGACAGCCATCCCAGCTGCAAAATAATAAAACAACTTATACAACAAGATATACCTAGTGTAGAATTCCATAAACCAAAACACATGAATGAATCAGAACGTGTTTCTATCAAAATTTTAAGAGATGCTACAATTCAGTTAGCAGAAGAAAGCAACACTGATGGAAATGATGACATGAAAATAGTCTGTAATTGAGATATTGATTTTCATTCACTCTCTTAGAACAGGTAATTGGGAAATGCATTTAGCCTCACTCGAAATATTCACCAAATGGTTCTTTGCACATGACAAGATCAATTATTCACAGATGTTCCTGCTTTATTTGGCTGAGATGGAATCACTCACGAACACTGACATAGAGATTTATCAAGAGTTCTTGAATGGAAACTGGGCCGTAAATAAAAATTCAAAAGTTCCTTTTTGTGCTATTGGAGCAGATCATGCATTGGAACACATACACCATTCAATGAAAGTAGCAGGTGGACTGATAGCTATAATGCTCAATCTTCAAGCTAGAACAAAGTTTTTCCTTATCTCACCAAAATTAGCAAGGCTTGCTGGAGAAGTGAAGCAGATGGCTGGAATATTACCTGCTACACAAACAAACCATCATGCATTATCGAGATCACTCAACTTCAAGCAAAATCAAAATACCAAAGCACTAACTGCCACTCTTCACAGTTTTACAAATCCATTTACTGAGGACAGTCAGTGATGATCTCTTCAACCTGGCCACAAAGGCAGTCATGCCTGAGAAAGTCAAAGAAGATACCTGTAAGGAAAGTGAAATTGGTAAGAAGCTACTTGAAAGTTTTGTATCTGAGCGTATAAACCAGGGAAGCATCAACCTGTGGGCTCCAATGAGAAAAATGTAAGCTGCAGACTTTTAAGAACACTGGGGCGGGGGGGTGTGGGAATAAAAAGTGATCACTGGAGATAGTACAATTGAGCTGAAAGAAGACAGAAACCTTTTTGCTCGAATTTTATTGGTGACAAAATCCAGATCAGAAATAAATCTTGAAGACTCTATAGGGAAACATGAACTCTCAGTTATACTAAGTTTTGCTGCAGATGGTACAATGCTGAAAAGCCAAAACAAAAGCAGTCTGATGGCTATTCTGGAAAAATGACCAACTCGTGAAGACACATTGCCTGATGATGAGGATGCAGAGCCACTAGCCATGAACAAGGACAAAAGAGAAGCCGTTCATAGTGAGCCTAATCAGTCAGATGGATTTGAGGTGGGACTTGTAGATGGGATGGCAGAACTCCAGTCACATCATCAACTGGACAGCATAAAAAACTGTGGCCAGCTTACTCAACATTTTACGGATTATTTTCTATCAAAAAATAGATCATCTTGGACGTTTAGAATGGAAGGGGATCCCAAAATGCCTTCCTCCTGGGACAGCCCAAGTACCAGGATATACTTGAGGCCTGTGTGCTTGCCCAGGAGAACTGGTCTTGTGGGGGTGGGTGTGACGTCCCCTTAGCTAAGCAAGGTCTGCCCTGGTTGCCTATGAATGGGAGACTTGATGCATGAGCACTGGAAGATATTCCCTTCAGGGGATGGAGCTGCTCTGGGAAGAGCATCTAGGTTCCGGGTTCCCTCCCTGGCAGTGTCTCCAGGATGAGGATGAGGGAGATTCCTGCCTGCCACCTTGGAGAGGCCGCTGCCAGTCTGTGCAGACAGTGCTGAGCTGGATAGACCAATGGTCTGACTCAGTATATGGCAGCTTCCTAAGCGGCTTCTTTCACATGTGAAAACAAAGATGGAACTAGCATACTACTTGTAAAAAAAAAAGATACCTGAAAAAGCCCATACAAATGATAAAAATGTGGGAGCGGCATGGGGATGTGGATGCTGAGCTACACACAGAGATATGAGCCATCTTCAAATTAATCAGGAAGAAGCAGATACAAAGCTTTTGCTTCATGCTGCTGATGCAACAAACATGGGGGCTTCCAGAATCAACATGCACTCAACAGACACTGATGCTTTTGTCCTAGCTCTTTGACGGTACCCAGAATTATGCGCTGACATGAATTTTGTTATGGGAAAAGGAGAGTTGTATTGCACTATTCCTCTGCTGCCCAAATATGAAGCTCTTGAACCCAGCAAGGTTGCTGCTTTGCCTGGCTTACTTGCTATCAGTGGTGCAGGCAATACGGGAGGTTTTGCAGGGAAAGGCAAACTAAGTTTCTGGAAAGCTTTCAAGAATGCCAATGATCATTGGCATTCTTGAAGAGGAGAGGATTGCTGGTCTTGTGGTAGCAAGCATGACTTATCCCCTTAGCTAAGCAGGGTCCACCCTGGTTGCATATGAATGGGAGACTCCATGTGAGCACCGTAAGATATTCCCTTCAGGGGATGGAGCCACTCTGGGAAGAGCATCTAGTTTCCAAGTTCCCTCCCTGGCAGCATCTCCAAGAAAGGGCTGAGAGAGACTCCTGCGTGCAACCTTGGAGAAGCCACTGCTACTGTGAAGATAAAACTGAGCTAGATAGACCAATGGTCTGACTCAGTATATGGCAGCTTCCTATGTTCCCATGTTCCTATCATATTATAAGTGCACTTGCAAGCCTGGGGAAGGATTTACTCCCCAGTGATGGTACATTTGCGGAATTTATATGTCAGGTTTACTTGCCTTGTACGCAGATCTCACAGGTTGATAGGTTCAGGTGGCAGCTGTTCACCAAGAAACAAGCCCAATCTGAGATCATCCCACCTACAAGAGATGTATTATACCACACAATACTATGAGCACACCATCAAGCAATTATTTGGAATAATGATACAATCATGAAGCGTGTAATCCCATCACCTGAAAAATATGGTTGGAAAATGGAAGGGGATGTCTGCATACCAATAATGAGCAATCAACTCCCAGCTCCAAAGGCTGTACTTCAGTTGGTGAGGTGTGGATGCACTACCTCCTGCCAGGGAGGAAGATGCAGCTGCTGTAAAGCAGGGTTGATCTGCTGTGCCTGTGTTCTTGTGCATCTCAAAATACACAGAGCCAGGAGGATGCTTGTGACAACATGATGGAGAATGAAGATCCAGAGGACGAGGAGCTAGAGGAAGATGACGATGAGGATCTCTAGAAAGAAGTAAATTAATACACATAATGTGATGCACCAAAGTGCAAAAAACCCCACCCCTATTCTTTGAGATATTTTGAAGAGAACTGTGTAGGTGGTTTGCTTTCATCACAGAAATACCATGGCATTGTGCATGCCCATGTACTAATTAGCTTAGGTAGCTTTTGAGAGATACGGAACGAGCCTATCAAATGCTACTAGTCTTTAGGGCTATATGGATCCTCCAGCTTCAGGGACAATAAACCACGAAAGACCTGCTACTGGGGGATGAGGCTACAAGGAGGAGGGCTGTTGCCTTCAAGTCCTGCTTGTGGGCTTTCTAGCACCATCAACTGTATTTACCTAAATCCAAGACAAGGTGGTTAGAGTGCTGGACTAGGACCGGGGAGACCCGAGTTCAAATCCCCATTCAGCCATAACACTAGCTGGGTGACTCTGGGCCAGTCACTCCTCTCTCAGCCTAACCTACTTCACAGGGTTGTTGTGAAAGAGAAACTCAGGTATGTAGTACACCGCTCTGGGCTCCTTGGAGGAAGAGCGGGATATAAATGTAATAATAATAATAAAATAATAATAATAATAACCTTTATTTAACCTCTGTGGTTTTTTTTAAGGGGCTCATCTTACATTCAGACTTGTCTTGAATTCAGATAAATTGAATTCACAGTAGCTGGTCACTGTGGGAAACAGATGACAGACTAGATGGGCCCTTTCTGATCCAGTGTGGATCTTCGTATATGTCCTCATCTCACTGCTGCCCTTATCAGTGGCAACTCTGTGTTCTTTATAACACTTCATTACACCCTTAGGCCACCATGAGTTTCGGATTGAAAATGCCATCATCGGCCGTATTCATTCCCTATGCCCTCACAAACATCAGCCTGTTCACACAATAACTTGAATGTGCAACAATTTTTCCGTCTGTAAAAACAAGCCGTGTGTGGGCCAGAAAAGCAATATCCTCGTCTTAATGAGATCTCTTGAGCTCACGACAACTGCCTGAATACCAAATTGCAATTATTCGCTTGGTGCCTGTATGTATGTGGCAAAGATGCGAAGCAGAAATCGGAGGCTTGTGTGTCTGGAAGGGACCAGTAAGTCACCTGGTTCAACCCCCCTGGCAAGGAAGGAGACTCATCACCCAGTGGAGAAACCAGATTGCAATAAAACAATGGAGAGGGCTGCTAGTGGCTCTCTGGAGTGATCTGCAAGTGCTATTACTTGTTTGGATAGATCTGGCTTTTCTGCATGAGCAAGTGACAACATGTGTGCATAGCTGCCATAACTGACATTTCTCCCAAGAAACATCTCATAGGAACATAAGAAAAGCCCTGCTGGAGGCCCATCCCGACTAGCATCCTGCCTCCATGAAGCAGCCAACAAGGTGTATCTGGGAAGTCCACAAGTAGGGAAAGAGGGCAAGAGCCCCACCGCTGGTGTTCCCCAGCAGCTGGTGTTCAAGGGCATGCCCCCTCTGATAGAAACATACAGCTAACAAGGCTAGCAGCCACTGATAGCCCTATCCTCCATGGTTGTGTCTAATCCCCCTTTAAAACCATCTAGATTGGTGTCCATCACCACATCAAATTCCATAGTTTAACTACACATTCTGTAAAGAAGAACTTCCTTTTGTCTATCCTGAATCTCCCGGAATTTCACTTCCATGGATGACTCCAGGTTCTAATATTATGGGAAAGAGAGAGAAATCTCTCTCTCTCTCTCTCTCTCTCTCTCTCTCTCTCTCTCTCTCTCTCTCTCTCCCCCCCTCCCCCCCCCCCGGGATCCATATTATGTCTCTCATATTTTGAAGGAAGCCAAAGTAGATTAGATGTGGCTACTATTATTGTGCCTGACCCCCTTGCCCTCTGAGGTGCTGGCTCTGCTTCCCTGCTGTGCTGGATTTTACACATATAAGCTAGATTTGGATATTTCATTTTCACATAGATGTGTAGGGCTGGAGGAAGAGGGGATGGTATTGAGGGGGCTGAGAGAATAGGCATGAACTTCCTCCTTTCCAGAGTGGCTTGATTCTAGAACCTGATTTTGAATGGTTTCCTGCCCAGAAATGGCTGCTCTTTCAACTCCCCAAATTTTTAATTTGATGTGAGGAGCAATAGCAGAGCAATAAGGAATCTTTGTCTCCAGAGGCAGGAGGCCACTGCACTTCAGTTGCTGAAAGTGGAGAGAACAATGTGGGAGGCTTGTTGCCTTCACACCCAAACCTGTTTCTGGAGATGCAAGCAGAGGCATGAGCTCCAATGGGAGCTGTCGAAAGCACTAAGAGCAGGCAATGACTGAAGGCTTTTGTGGTGGCAGGAGTCGCACCCCCTCCTAAACTCATAGGCCAGCCGTCCTCCTGAAGAAGCATCCAGGCTGGTTTCCTGTCCTCATGGGGAGACCTATCAGGAGGGAGGTCTCAAATGGCCAAGTGTGCTTTCATAGCTGGAGCTCCACCCTGGCCTAGCATCACCTCTGCTCCTGGGGACTCAAAGTCAATGGAGAGGGAAGGAGGAACTCTAGGGAAGAAGGAGCTAGAACTCCACCAGGGGGCACCAGGTACTCAGTCTTGTGATAGCAAGCATGACGTCCTTTTAGCTAAGCAGGGTCCACCCTGGTTACGTATGAATGGGAGACTAGAAGTGTGAGCACTGTAAGACATTCCCCTCAGGGGATAGAGCCACTCTGGGAAGAGCAGAAGGTTTCAAGTTCCCTCCCTGGCTTCTCCAAGATAGGGCTGAGAGAGATTCCTGCCTGCAACCTTGGAGAAGCTGCTGCCAGCCTGTGAAGACAGTACTGAGCAAGATAGACCAATAGTTTGACTCAGTATATGGCAGCTTCCTATGTTCCTATGTTCCCCAGAGTGACTGGCTCTGGCTACACCAGATAGGGTTAGGGATCCAGGCCAGGGTGGATTCCCCTACTTCCTCCAAATAAGTCTTTCCGAACTGCTGTCTGAGTGAATCTATTGGGATGATGTAGGAGATTCCTAGATCAAGCAGTATATTGGTAAGACTGTGCATGTGTGAAATTATCGGAGCCAACCTGATTCTGATATGATGGAAATAAGTGGTTATCAAATCATGCAACCAACATATGTATCAACCATGATGGAATCATTCAATGCTATGGTATTCAGGAGAGCTGGTCTGGGAGGAGAACTGGTCTTGTGGTAGCAAGCATGACTCATTTGCTAAGCAGGTTCCACCCTGGTTACATATGAATGGGAGACTACATGAGTGAGCAAGGTAAGATATTCCCTTTAGGGGATGGAAGAGCATCCATCCATCCCTCTAGGAAGAGCATCTGCATGCAGAAGGTTCCAAGTTCTCTCCCTGTCTGCATCTCCAAGATAGGGCTGAGAGAGATTCCTACCTGCAACCTTGGAGAAGCTGCTGCCAGTTTGTGTAGACAGTACTAAGCTACATGGACTGACTCGGTATATGGCAGCTTCCTATGTTCCTAGATGCATTGGTCCATAGGAAACAATGACCCATAGGAAATAATGAGAACTCACCAAAATGGCTATAATTTTTTTTTATTTTAAGTCAGAATGGGTGTTGAAGTCCTTCCTTAGAGTTGATGGTGGACCCTTCTTCAGGCTTGCCACCACCTCCATTAAATGCAGAAATGTCAAAGTTTTTGACAAGGAGGCAGTGCTGAAGAAACATGAACATGAAGCAGGGTTGTCAATCATATAACGGTCCTCCCCTCGCCAACAGAAGAAAGCACCATGAAAACAGCCCATCCAATCAATGGATGAAGTTTCAGTGCAGTCCAAAATGAAATGGAAAATATTGTATTGGGCATTGCTGATACAGTATTAGCAATTTTGCAATGAAACCTTTATGATGAAAATGTCACTGATAGGAACTTTTTTGGATCGGATCCAATTATTTATGTATTTATTTATGTATTTGTTATTATTTAACACATTTATATACTGCCCCAGACACAAGTCTCTGGGCAGTTTACAACAAAACAATAAAAACAACAGCTAAAAAGATTTTTTTTTTTAAAAAAAATGTTCTGATTTCATGCACAGCCCTAGTTATTGGACTAGATGTCAAACCAAACCCACTCCAATGTGGCAATTCTATGTTTTTTTTTAAAACCGCTATGGTGCTCAATTAAAAGACAAAACACTTGACTCATCCAACCTTTTTCTCTTCAACAGTCCATCTATCTTTTAGCTGGCATCCATTTGCCAGATCAAAACAAAGAGAAACCATGACCCATTGCATTTGGGCAATCATTAAAAAACATCACTGGCATCTGAATTTTATGCCTTCAAAGGTTTGGTGTGCCTGCACAGCTTAAAAGCACTGATTAATTACATAAAATAACACAGCATAGTCTGGGCTCACTAATTTCTGGGGTGCTTTTCTAAGGCAAATGGCTCTGCATCATTTATCAGCAACATGATAGGCTTCAGATGGTTGGTTGGTTTGTCTAAAGTCAGTAACTCCAAAACAACAGCAGCAAAAGAAAAGAAAAATAGAAGCAGTTGTTCTCATTAACATCTGCCTTGTACAGGCACATGAACACCATTTATTATGAACATTATAATAAAATGAAAATGAAGTGAAATAAAACAAATAAAATGAAAACCAAGAAAAGGGAGGTCCCTTTTCCTGGTTTTAAATCTCTTTATATTTTGGAATTTTGAAAGCGCTGGGTACTCTGGGGAGCTCACGTAGAGCAATTCTGTGTGTTTCAACATACTACCCTGAAAATCCCATTTGCTCAGGTGAGCTGGCATGCATGTGCCAGGGAGTTTCATGGTATGACAAGGGCAGAAAGGGCAACCAAGATGATCAGGGGCCTAGAGCACCTTTCTTATGTGGCAAGGTTAAAACACCTGGAGCTTTTTAGTTTAGAAAAAAGACGACTGCGGGGAAACATGATAGAGGTCTATAAAAACATGCATGGTGTGGAGAAAGTGGATAGAGAGAAATTCGTCTCCCTCTCACATCACACTAGAACCAGGGGTCATCCCATGAAATTGATTGCCAGGAAATCTAGGACCAGCAAACAGAAGTATTTTTTCACACAACGCATAATCAACTTGTGGAATTCTCTGCCATGAGATGTGGTGACAGCCAACAACCTGGATGGCTTTAAGAGGGGTTTGGATGACTTCATGGAGGAGAGGTCTATCATCGGCTACTAGATGGAGGGCTAAAGGCCACCTCCAGCCTCAAAGGCAGGATGCCTCTGAGTACCAGTTGCAGGGGAGTAACAGCAGGATCGATGGCATGCCCTCAACTCCTGCCTGTGGCTTCCAGTGGCATCTGGTGGTCTACTGTGTGAAACAGGATCCTGAACTAGACATGTCTTGGGCCTGATCCAGCAGGGCTGTTCTTATGTTCTTATGACTATCATTGTCTGAAGGGCAACATTCCACCCCCAGCCCTACAATTAAAAAAGCCAATGCACCTTTGCTTTGCATGAATTGCTAAAAGGTTTCTGGGAGACTGAGATAGGCAGTGGGGCGGCCACTAGGTGCTGCATGAGGGGAGAACCAATGCTCAGTGGAAGAGCATCTGCTTTGTATGCAAAAGACTCCGTCCCTGACACCTCCAATTAGTGCTGGAAAAGGGCTGGTCTCTTTTCCCAAATCTGGGTAGAACATCCATTTTACCCAGCTTTGATGATATTTGGCTGTCAGCCAACACCTAGGTGGGAGGAGGGGGAAGTGATTGTGTGAGAGGCTGGCAGAGGTAGGGGAGGAGAGCTGGTCTTGTGGTAGCAAGCATGAACTGCCCCTTTTGCTAAGCAGGGTCCACCCTGGTTTGCAGTTGAATGGGAGCCATGAGCACTGTAAGACATTCCCTTTAGGGGATGGGGCCAATCTGGGAAGAGCGCCTGCCTGCTTGCATGCAGAAGGCACCAAGTTCCCTCCCTGGCATCTCCATGATAGGACTTAGAGGAACTCCTGCCTGCAATCTTGGAAAAGCCACTGCCAGTCAATGTAGAAAATACTGAGCTAGATGGAGCAAGGATAGATGGACCAGTCTCAGTAGAAGGCTGCTTCCTATGTTTCACAGGCTCTGATGACATTCCCACCACCCCCATTAATATACTGGGTAAAAGTGCTGGGTAGGATGGCACCGTCAGGCCCTGCACCCCACCACCCCACACTTTCACTTCCTTCTCCTCCTGCCTAGGTTGTTGCTGACAGGCGACCAAAAATCAAGAGTGCGCACAGCTCCCAAAACTGGGTAGGTTGTCCTATGCAGTTTACCACGGTGAGAACAGCCCTTTTGTCTGAAACTCCAGAGAACTGCCTTCCAGTCAGTATAAACTAGGAGTGGGCTTAAGCAGCTCAGGAGCTACCAACAGTGATGGAAGAGAAAGTGGGTGGGTGGGGGGGTAGATGAGAGAAGCATCAACCCCCCCCCCTTTCTAGGTGGCCATCACGAAGCCCCAACAAGCCACCCCTGCCTTTATGTAGGTTTGGTTTTTTTACTACTGCTACTACTGCTATTTATATACTGCTTTTCTGCAGTTGTTCTCAAAGCAGTTTACACAGACAAATAAAGTAAATAAATAAGAGGTTTCCATGTCCCCAACAGGCTCACAATCTTTATGCAGCTGCCATATGAATATGAATCGAACAGATCAGGCTGTTGGAGTTCTTTGAGTCTGGGGACATCAAGTCTCTTGGAATGCACCATAGGAATTCACCTGCGGGTCTTGATATGGAGAACTCATGTCACACACTGTATTACACAAGGGATGGAGGGGAGGGGTGTGCACTGCCTTCTCCATCCCGCAAAGCCTGTTTCCTCCAGGGTGACCATGTGGCCTGGGCCCGAGGTCATCTTGTCAGGCCTTCCTGCTGGCCGCATGGCCCAGCAGGTTGCCTCCTGGTGGTGGAGAAGGCAGGGCCTCAACAGCTGGCAAGATGGCCTCAGCTGAAGGACAGAGGACGCGAGGGTGGAGTCAGGAGAGGGTGATTGGGATTGCCCTGTGTCCGGTGGGGGTGCTGCCGGCCTTACCAGCTCCAACGTTCCCTCGGCAGCCAAGGCCAGGGAGGCCCCATAAGGGGTGGACGGCCAGGTGGAGCAGCCCGGCCAGCAGCCAGCCGAGACACTGTGGGGCCAAGGAGCTGGGCTAGAGGGGCCAGGGGAAGGGCGGGGGCAAGTGAGGGAGGAGGCAGCAGCAGACAGCGGCACAGCTGAGGGGGATACAGGTGAGAGCAGCCTGGCGTGGCAGGGTGGAGGTCCAATTAGTGGGGGCATGGGAGGCATCGGTTGTCAGGAGGGATATCAGGCAGGCTTGGACAGTGATAAGGGGCAGTTGGAGGGCGAGTGGTGGAGGCCTCCGGAGAGAGACTGCCACAGTGACCCAGAGGAGCCTGGAGGAGGAGGAGGGCTCCTAGGGGGGTGAACCAACCCCCCTCCCCTCAAAAACTCTGAGGCCCTGCCTGGGGGAGGTGAGAGAGAGAAATAAATCAAGCGAACAGCCATGGAGAGACCAGGGTCATGACACACATATTGCATATTAAGGTTTGGATGGCCAGGGAGGAGGAGGTCAGGAGCGATGGCGGGGACTTGGCCCTAGAGACTCCCAGTGAGGAGCAATCTGACCCCCATCCCTGAGGGCTGGTGGAGGAATAGGGTGACAATTAACCCCCTCTCCAGCACTTCTGAGGCCACTTGAACAGGAGCAGAAGAAGGGAGGCAGTTGAAGACTGTGGCCCTAGGCAAGAACGTGACACATCTCTATCTATCTATCTATCTATCTATCTATCTATCTATCTATCTATCTATCTATCTATCTATCTATCTAAACATATTACTATACTGCCATAAACTTGCACCTCTGGGCAGTTTACAATTAAAATCATTTAAACATTAAAATCATTAGCATTAAAATCATTTAAAACCCCACTTTAAAATTAAAACTATAAACCTAATTAAAAGCCTGGATGAATAAATATGTCTTGAATGCCTTTTTACAAGTAGCCAGAGATGGGGAGGCTCTTCTTTCAACAGGGAGCATATTCCAAAGGCCAGAGGCACCAATGGAGAAGGCCTGTCCCTGAGTAGCTGTCAGATGAGTTGGTGGCCACTGCCCATGAACCTCTCCAGATGATCTCAACAGGCGATGGGGCTCATGGTGAAGAAGACGTTCTCTTAAATCTTCCCATCATCTTCCTACATGGAAGGCAATGTCATGCTGGAATCCAGATGAAACCCTTATGGAGATTGTCCTGTTCAACAATCTTACATTTGCTTTTGTTTGTCACTTTGCTAAGCAATGAAATTCAGGAAGAGGTGGGGAATGATGTGTGTGTTTGTTCATTTCTGTACCAAAGCTATCAAAAGGCACAAATAAATAAAGCAAGGAAGACTGGGCCATCCAATCAAATGTTAGTTATATTGTTCCACAATTTGCATTTCTCTGATTAACTTTTAATTTCATTTCTTCAACTGTTCGAGCGTTTATTGCATAGATTAGTGGCACGCTAACTGCATTGCTATGAGATACTTTCCTTCATTCTTCATTTTAATTTTGTTGTTTATCCACTGTATTTTCAATTGCGGATCAACTGCTGTGCTCTAGTGGTTCTCCAACCCATTTCAACTGGGTTTGTTTGTGCAGGAGAATGCCCCAATGGGTTGGGCTTGATGTTAATTGGATCATGAGCGCTTGGCGTTGCATAATTCAAATCCCAGAAAACTGGATAAGTCATTTTACCATTTTCATCTGCTGGGCAGCTGTGAATTGATATTCGCAGCTCCTCAAATAAGTCTGTCCACAAAGCCTTGCTCTGTGATATATGTATAGCCCAAGGCACTGGAGCCCTATTCAGAAATTATGCTGTGCCTGCGTTTAGATGTCTATACACTTGTACATGTTTTCATGTGAATGACTACTTGGGTTTATCTGAAAATTGAGACTGGGTACAGGCCCCCTGAAAGGCAAGGTACAGGATAGAGGATAAAAGCCCCCTGAAAGGAAGTGTACCGCCAGACCAGCATTCAACATAACGTGAATAACTCTACCTGTGAAGAGATTTGTACTGTACAAAGATTTTATGCATGTACATAATGGCTGCATTTCCACATAACGGGAAACTGGAGGTGAAGGAGCCTGAGGTTGACTTTCTCATACATCTGAATTTGTGAAACCCTGGTACTGTCATAAAAACAGCCCAAGCTTTCCCTTCCCAAACTCTAGTTTGAACCCTCAGTCTGTAGTGAGTTTTGCTGGTTTCCAGTGAAGTGTGCCCTCTGCTGCTTTAATGGAGGGAGAGATTACAGAGGGGAGGTCTCCTTTCCATGGGCAACTCTTGCACCTGCCCAATCAGGTGATGAAGGAAGCTCTTGTCAACTTGGCTTTTGCTGACCCTGCTGATTGGATGGTAAGGGGCACAGAGTGGTGGTGGTGGAAGAGGGTTCCTTTACCAGATCCTGCATCTGGCAAAGGTAATAGCAATCAAATCACAAAACAAAAAACAAAAAACAAAAACCAAAAAAACCCACCATATTAAAACTGTGAAAAACGCAACTATAAGCAAAGCAACTGAAAAGAGTATAAAGCTCAATATATCCCACTGGCCCTTGGAAAGAAAGAAAAGCCTTCGTGGCTCCTCAAAACTGATCAAGAAGGAACAAGGCAAATGAGTGCCATAGCCTTGGGGTTAGCATTGAAATGTCCCTCTCCTGCGTCCCCACCTGGTGGAGGTGGAAACATAGTCGGATCCTAAATTCATGGGGAGGGTCTCGAGGAGATGACAGTCTATGAGGTCCCAGGTCCCATATCACTGAGGCCAATGAAGACCCAAACCAAGACCTTGAACTGGGATCAGAAACCTACTGGGAGTCAGGGTGACATCTGGATCCCATTTATGAGTTCATTTTCTGCTCCTTTAAGGCAGGAGCCCTCAGCCTTGGGTCCACAGATGTGTTTGGACTATATCTTCCATTGTCCCGAGTCACAATGGCTGAAGGCCATTGTGGCTGGGGATGATGGGAGTTGTAGTTCAGCAGCATCTGGAGATCCAAGGTTAGGAATCCCTGCTCTAAGGAAACCTTCAGCACATGGATCTCCTATATTAGATGGAGACACAAGGATTCCTCTGCTAGGAGGCGTCTGTAGCTCGCCAATTATATGCCATTGTATGCTTCAATTCTTTATTAATTACTTCCTCTTAATCCATAAAAGAATATCACTCCTGTTTTGGGGGATGTGTGTGGAAATCTGGATACCATTAAAAATGCACACAGGTAATCTAATTAATTTTCTTATTACAACTATTCCTCCTCAGCGGCACACATTTGCAAATCTCCCCTGAGCATTTCAAATATGTACATGAAATCTTAATTCCATTTGCTCATATTATGCATAAATAGGATAATCACCTTTTGTTTCCAGAGGAGCTATCAAGGGAGCAGATCTTGAACAAGATGCTTTTTTAAAAAGAAGAAGAAGTGTTACTCCATATATGGCTGATAGTGAAGCATTCTTTTTTTCCACCCCCTCTCATCAAGTTGACATATGAGATAGACAGACTTAGAATAATCGTTTTCACAGTGATTATCCATTCTATCAAAGAGTAATTCATGTCAGGATAATTAACTTCTACGTAGGTAGGAAGTGCTTAATAATGGGCTAGAGATACTCAAGGCTTTGCATGCTTCATTGTGCTGGAGTCGTATAGCATAGGACATGGCTTGCTCATGAGGAATCTGGTGGCCTCTTTGAAATCCCAGGAATGGGTGGCAGATTATCATGGGAGCAGCTGATGGTAGGAGGCAGCTGCTCCTAGTGAGCAGAGGTCAAAGGGGATGGAGTCCTCCACATCCATGATAGTAGGTAGGGCCGACCCTAGACCTAATGGTGCCCCAGAAGTAGAACGTCTTCAGCTCCCCCTTGCATGCATTCAGCGTGTGAATACATTGAGCCCCTTTCATGAGTCTGATGCTTATTTTGCATGCATTTCTCTCCAGCACAGAAGACGATGAATCTACATGCACAAATCTGTAATTCATTAATTGATGTCATGTAAGACATGAAAGTATTATACAAAGTGCTTGTTATAACCTATGAAGCCTTAAACTGCATAGGCCCAGGGATTTGAGAGAACATCTTTTTTCCTTATGAGCCCTGCCCCCATTGAAATAATCTGGGGAGGTCCACCTGCTGTTGCCACTGGCTCGCCTGGCGGCTACTTGGGGACAAGCCTTTTCTGTTGCCACCCCAAGGCTTTGGAATGTACTCCCCGCTGAAATAAGAGCCTCCCCATCTCTGACAGCATTTAAAAAGACTCTTAAAACACCTCTGTTCATCCAGGCTTTTAATCAGAGGTATAGAATGATAATCTTGTTTTTAAGCTGTTTTTCATGCTTTAATTGCTGTTTGAATCTACGTTGTATTTGTTGTAAATCACCCAGAGATGTGAGTTTGGGGCAGTATACAGGTAATTAATGAAGGTTCCACTGGAACTTTTGCAAGAATTACAAATTGCCAGCAAGCAAGAATTGGTGGAATCATCGGATTGAGAAGGTCACAGAAAATGAGGAGGCAAAAATCCTTTGGGATTTTCAAATACAAACTGATAGGCATTTAGCGCACAATATGCCAGATCTTACAGTCATCGAGAAGAATCGGGTTCTGATCATTAATGTTGCAATCTCAGGGGATAGACGAGTCGATGAAAAAGAACTGGAGAAAATAACTAAATACAAGGACCTTCAGATTAAAACTGAGTGGCTCTGGAAAAAGAAAACAGTAGTGGTGCCAATAGTTGTTGGTGCCCTTGGTGCAGTACCAAAAGAACTTGAACACCATCTTGACACCTTGGGCACTGATAAAATTACAGCACATCAGCTACAGAAGGCCACACTACTCGGGACAGCAGGAATACTACGACGCTATCTTTAATTTTTCTTTGGTTACCCTCGACCCTTGGAAAGGGTCTGATAATTAAAGTGCCAAACCCAGTCTATAAAATCTGGTAGACTGTGTGTAAACAGCATAATAATAATAATAATAATAATAATAATAATAATAATAATAATAATAATAATAATAATAAAATCATAACTGAAAGGCTGGTACCCCCCACAAGTCTGGGAGCTCAGGTAATTGCCTGGCCTCAGGCAGGACTATGCGAAATCCGTAATCTGGCCCAGCAGGACCAAGGCTTTTGTTGTGCTGCTGGGCACTGCAGGCTTGCATCTGTCCGGTGCTGACCAAGCCACTCTTCCAGGTGCTACCATCAAGCAATGGCTGTCTGCTAGGCTCATGGGAAGTCAGCCATTTTGCTTTGGGGGCCATACTGGAGCTTCTGAAGAGCCCTGAAGTTGCTTTGGCCTCCTGCAGAGCCACTTCAAGGGGGCGTGCTTCGCGTCAAGCCAAACCCTTTGTGGCATTGAGCGCAGCCTCAGAAAAGACTACAAATCCCAAGAGTAGCAGTGCCATTTCCCAGGACTCCATGGGAGAAGGGGGGAAATGCCTTTGAAAAGTCAGTCTGTGGAACATGGTTGCTTGCTCGCTTGCAGTGGGGATTGAAGAGGTAGTACAGAGGCTTTTCTCCTCACCTCTGCTTGTCTTGATAAGTAGTTTGAGGGCTGTGAATGTGAATGTGACAAATATTTATATACCACTTTTCAACAAAAGTTCCCAAAGCAGTTTACATAGAGAAATAAAAATAAATTAGCTTAACCTATGGAGAGCATCTGCACGCTTGTAGACCTCTCTCTTCGCAGACCCCTGCCCACTATCATTCTATATATAAATTCCTCTCCTCTACAATCAAGAACATCTTCCGACCAGTAACAGTTGCATTCCAACTGACCTTAACCATCACAGGCTCCTCCTCCCTATCTGCATAAGGAGTCCCCATTGCCCAATCACCACGGTGCTTCTGCTTGTGAACTCTTGTGAGACTGCCACGCATGGGATTAGCCATGGGCACACCTTAGATAATTATATATATGTAGATAATTTATTGGGGGTGAGGTGTACCAAAGCAAAACACTGAGGGGCTGCAGGGTTGGGTCCAGTTTCTTTGCTTGGATTTCTGCCCCCACCCCCAGATGTTGCTTCAATTTGAGGTAAAAGGAGTCAAAGTCAGCCAAACCCAAACAGGCCCCTGAAGCTTCACACAGCCCCAGTTAAGGTGTGTGCCTCTCTCCTCCCTTGTTTTCTTAAAAACTCATGATCACAAAACAGGAGCATGCACAGCTCCCAAACTTGGGTAGGAAGCTTGTTCTACCCTATTACAGATCACGTGAAGCAGCCCTTTGTGTTTTAAAAACTTTTTAAAATGTTGAAAACACTATTGCAAATGTGGCCGCTGTAGGCCTGATGGTCAGGACAATGAAAGCATGATAATCCACTAAACACTGAATGTGTTGCAATGCTATCTCTGTTTGCCGTCCCTAGGTACAGACCTTGTCGAAAATCACAATTAGCATTTGTTCCCCCTAGATGGTACTGACCACCCCAGCTGGTTCATGTACCAGGGCTCCACCCTGGTTGCTTGTGAATGGGAGACTACATGTGTGAGCACTGTAAGAGATTCCCTGTCCTGGATGGGGCCACTCTGGGAAGAGCACCTGCCTGCTTGCATGCAGAAGGTTCCAAATTCCCTCCCTGGCACCTCTAGGATAGGGCTGAGAGAGATTCCTTCCTGCAACCTGTAGGAGAAGAATGGCAGTTCAACTCCCATTAGCAGAGTAAAACCAGTTTGGAGAGAATTCAGCCAAGAAAGAGGTCTGCAGACAGTTCTTTCTTTCTTTCTTTTATTTTATTTTTACATTTTTATACTGCCTTTCGTTAAAAGAAAACCCCAAGGCGGTTTACAAAAATTAAAAACATACAGTAAAAGCAGTAAAAACATCAAGCTAAAAACAAGCATAAAAACAAGACAACAGATAAAAACACACAAGAACAGCAGTAAAAGACGATTATGTAAAAGCCTGGGTAAAAAGCCAAGTCTTTAAAAGCTTTCTAAAAACTGTGATGGAGTCCGAGGAACGAATGGCCACCGGGAGAGCATTCCAGAGTCTAGGGGCAGCAACAGAGAAGGCCCTGTCCCGAGTGCACGACAGCCGGGCCTCCCTCATTGTCGGCACCCGGAGCAGGGCCCCCTCAGATGTCCTAGTCAAGCGGGCAGCAACCCTTGGGAGCAGGCGGTCCCTCAAATACCCTTGTTGTTCTTCAAACTTCTTTAAGTTTGAAGAACAACAAGGATTTATTTAGAAGTTACAAAAGGATGTGAAAAAGCCTGCAGCTTAAGGCTGAAAGGGGAGAGAGAGACAAACAGCCATCACTGGAGAGACAAAATGGAGACTAACAGTGGAAGTACAAAGAGGGGAGGAGTCCAGCACCTTTGATACATGACCCTAAAGCTCCCCCCAGTGGTCACTATGAGACATTGCAGCTGAGAGCTGATCCTGCCAGGGTCCTAGCTCCAACACAACCTTGGAGGAGCCGCTTCCAGTCTATGTAGACAATACTCAGCTAGATGCACCAATGGTTTGACTCAGTATATTGCAGCTTTCTATGTACCTACCTGTAGGCTCTTTACAGTCATCTTCAGAGGTTTTCTGGGTTCTGCTGCCCACAACGGTGTGATGGGTGTCTATTAAGGAGAGAGTCTTTTCAGTAGTGACCCCCTCCTTGCTCTATGGGATTCCCTCCCTAGGGAGACAAGTCTGGCAACTTCTTTGTATATATTTAGTCACCAGGCTAAAGCCTTCCTCTTCCATCAAGCTCTTCATTTGTCATTGCTGGTTATCCAGACCGTATCAGCTTAGTGGTTAGAACTGTTTGTTTTTGCTTTTTTGTTTTGTTTTAGATTTTGTTTGTAATATTGTTGAAAACTACTTTTTGGAAATGACTTCAAGGGCATTGGGCAGTTGAGCAATATCAAAATCTGGTGAATAGATCATCCCTACCAACCACACCTCTGATGGTTGTGGAACACAGAGCAGGTACTTCATGATATCACCTGGCAGACACTTCCATGTGGCAGACATCCTTTCAATACTCTGATCCCAAACGACCAACCCAGCAGGTGAATGTGCTACACCAGTGATTTGCAACCTGGGAGGTCTCCAGATGTAGAGAGTTGAAGTTCAGCTACAAAATAAATTGTAGCTCGGGGTGATGGGAGTAGTAGTTCAGCAACATCTGGAGGCCCCCAGGTTGGGAACTACTGTGCTATACCAACATGTGCAGAAGATAGTTCCTAGGAGAACTTTGATGGAACAACATCATTCCAGCTCTTTCAGCATTTTGGGACCTTGTTCTGAGCTCTGTGCATGCAATTATCAGCTTCCTAATGAGTTTGTAAGGAGGCTGTAGGCTGTGATTGCATTACACCAGAGATTGCCCCCAAAGATTTGCTTTTGCATTATAATTTCATTTCCCCACATAATAGCACTTTATGGGTATCAGAATACCACTTATGGCTTTACAAGACACAGACAAGCTTGTAGGGAATCTAATTGCTTTCTCTGCAAACGTCTTCCTATCTTTTTTTACCCCTTCCCGCAAACATTACATATACGTTTACAAAGTACCTTTGGGAGGTAACATGCCTGAGATTCTTAATCACAGGTCTGTCTCAGGTTACATCATATTAATAAAGGTCCTTTGATTTCAAGGGCGTCCTGCGAGGGTTACAGTCAGGAGGGCCATTGGCGAGATAGCAGATGACGAGAAAAGTCTTTTATCAGCTTCTTAAAATTGCGACTTTGCTTTTCCGTGGTTCATTACCACAGGCCACAATTGATGCATTAAGAATCCCCTTGGACGACATGCTCCCTCTTGGTTTAATTTCACAGGAGAGTAGCTCCTAGGCCGTCTTTGGTGCTTAACAAACAGGGCTGGGTTAACCAGTAAGCTAGCTAGTTATGCTGCAGCCCAGGGCCCTGAAGGCTTCTGAACAGGGAGGCTTTCAGCTGTCTCCTTGATTGCAGTGGGGAAAGAAAGGGGGAGGCACCAAAGCCAAGCAAACAGGCTCCCTGGTGGGCACCACGAGTGGACTTGTACATTGAAACAATCAAAACGAGATATTCTTGCTCTGGAGGAAAACATATTTGCAATCGATCAATGGGAGCAAGCTGGGATAGAAAAGAGGGCTGCTGCGACACCGAATGGGAGCCGACAGGGTTGTTTGTCATTTTCAGGTCAAAACCAGTGATTTTGATAGGAGAGAAATAACTCTGAGAAGACTGCTCAAAATCACCCCTCTCTCTCTCTTTTTAGCCTGAGCAGCACTAGAGAGTCAGCATGGTGTCGTGGTTAGAGTGTTGGGCTAGGTCCAGGGAGACCCGAGTTCAAATCCCCGTTCAGCCATGAAACTCACTGGGTGACTCATGTCTCTCCCAACCTAACCTTCCTCACAGGAGGAAGAGCAGGATATACATGCAAATAAATAAACTGTGTTCCCCCAGGCTGCTGATGCTGATACTATGGAACCATCCCTCCCACTCCAGACGCTGCTTCTTCCTCCTTCCCAGTCAGGTTCACAGAGTGCATGGGATGACATCATGATGAACCTTTGTAGCCAGCCGAATAGGATATGTCATGATGTCCCTGAGGGCAGTTTATTCATTTAGAATTGCCCTCATTTGACCTCATTGATAATGAGCATTTTGGCCATGGGATGCTGCTGAACACTCTTGGGAAAAGAAGAGTTATCTGAAGCAGTGTTAAGCAAAAACAGTGGCACACATACTGTGCGACGCAACATTCACGCAATTGCACAAGTGCACTCTTGTGCAAATGCAGAAATTGTGCACGCAGTTGCAAACGGTGTGGCAACTGGAAATAATGTCTGTTCAGCCGCACAACACTGCACAATTTGTGTGAGTAACTGCAAACCTGGCCATGCAATGCAAACAAACATTGCGTGGCAGCACACACAGAACATTGTACTGCATGTTAACCTCTGAGATTCAACCCATTGTGCTGTGGATAAAGAAGAGAAAAGACCTCAGTGATGTAGTAGAAATGATGTCTTTGCCTCAGTGCACTACAAACTTACTTCTGATACTTTTTCAGGGAATTTCTGGGTATCTTCTGTGAAGTTACAGTGTGTGCGCGAGGAAAGGGATCATATTTCATTGGAAACTGATATTTATGATACTGCTGATGTTTTAGCAGAGAAATAGGATTACGTTTCATCACTGTCATGTTTTCAAGATCTGACCATTTTCCAGCCACTGGCACTTGATTAGTTGGACCTATAGACTGCTATTTTGCAGGCATCATCTCAGACTGCACAGGAGGAGGCAATGGTAAGCCCCTCCTCTATCCTACCAAGAAAACCACATGGCTCTGTGGTCTCCAGGAGTCGACACCAACTCAACGGCACAACCTTTCCTTTTTAATTATTATTTTTAAAAATCCATTAGGATTGTGGTACAACCTTGGAAGGACAAGCTTACTCTTGAGAAGCAGTTGTGGATAATGGATGTGTGTTCCATAGCACAGTTTGAACATTTTAAAAAAAGATATAGAGACAGAGACAGAGACAGAGACAGAGACAGAGACAGAGACAGAGACAGAGATAGAGATAGAGATAGAGATATATTTGCAGATTGGGAAAAAGAGGAATTTGTTGCAATTTGGTCTGATTTTAATGAATTATATGGATTTTGAAGGCTCTATGTCTTAAAAGAAGGGTTTTTAAAAACTGGTTTGCTTGCTTGTTCCCTCCATTTCTTTCTCATGATACTGAGCAATATTATATTTTAAATCTGAAGATGAGGCGGGAGGGATTATATATCTTTGTATTTTTCTTTCCTTTTAAATAATTGATTTTATATGAATTTTTGTTGCATTACTTATTATTTGAAACAAAGAAAAGGTTTTTTAAAAGTTCATTATTTTGTTATCTCAAGATTTTAAGTCACTAAGGCAGAGCCAACATTCTCCCACCGTGTTGCCACCCGAGCAATGGGTGGGCAGGAGGGTGGGTGGGGGGGACATTTTGGTGATTTTCTGGGGCTGTGGTGTTTCTCCCAGTGGCTGCCAGCCATTCCCCCACCCCACCGCAAACCCTCTCCAAGGGACACAATGAGGTGAGTCTCACAATCAGTTCTCCCCATAGACAAGCTCTCCCCATAGACAAGCACGCCGGGAGCCCTGGGTGGCTGGATCGGCCACCCACATGACTGCCGGCTCCATCACGGAGTCCGCAGGGGCTGCGGGGATGGGGGGCCATGCAGCCCCCGGAAGTTCTACGATGTCCCGTGCAAGCATGCGGGGCATCCTGGAGAGACCCCCAGGGTCGGGAGGCTTGTTTCAGCCCCCCGGTGGGGGTCTCCTCGTGTGGTGCCACACTGCATCAATACACGATCAAATAGTGGGGTTAGTGGAGTGCTCACTCCACTAACCTCATCTAAGGTGAGGGCTACCTACGCGGGTTACCCACTTTGAGGACACCGGGCTCGCCTGTGAGCCTGGTGGTTCTCACGCTCGCCCCAAAGCGGGCTAGGCTCCCTTAGAATCTCCTCACTATCATTTGGCATCATGAGGTCTGGGGAAAATGGAGGCTACCAGCCTAGAAGGTGTCATGCAGGTACAAAGCAAGAGCCACAGGTACAAAACAGGTGGCGAAAAATGAAGGAATGATGAGCTTTACCAGGCTGGGTCCAGGGAGCCTGGGGTAAAAGATGGCAGGGAGATCAAGCCAAACAGAATGCCAGCAGGGAAAAGCCCAAGGACTGGTTCTCTGAGCAATTTCAGGATTTGGAGAGCTCCAAAGTGTCACGCCCTCGATCTCCGACAGCGAGGAGGAAGGGGAAGCTGTCAACTTTCCAGGCGATGCAGGAGTGTCTGAGGGACAGAGCCCGGCTGTCAGTGTTCATGAAACAGCTGTGGATAATGACTCTGAGCAGGCACAACAACCTGAGGCAGCAGAAATCGTGAAAGACCAATCGGAAGAAGAGCTATGCAGCCAAACCCCGCTGACCCCCTAACGGCGGCGTGTCACGAGACGCAGGGATCAATTGGAGACTATTAGGAAAAGCAGACGCCTCTTGCAGAGGGCTGATAAGCCTTAAATCCCTGCCAGCTGGGAGCTCTCGTGGCTTGCACTATAAATCACGTCGTCAGTCGGCTACTCCCTGCTGAAAAACAACATTCGTCAAACTATATGTCGAAAGCATGCAGCCAAGTCCGGTCAAGACCTTGACACAAAGCCCGATTCAGACATTATGCTGTACGAGTGTACAGATATACTCATACATGTGTTTGTGTGAAAGACGGTAGCTGTGTTCATGTAAAAAATTTGTTTATCTTATGTATTTGTTATTTCTCTGCGTGAACCGTCCTGAGCCATTTCTGGAAGGGCGGTATAGAAATCGAATAAATAAATAAATGAACTTGGATACAGGCCCTTCACATCCATGGTACAGATAGGAAGTGTACTTCTGTATCTGCATTCAACATGACATGTAAATGACTGTAGCTGCGTACAGATCTGTACCTGTGTACATTGTACACTCGTTGTATGAGTGCTGAACATAATGTGTGAATGGGCCTCTGGTGTAGCAGCTATGAGGCTGAGTGCAGAGCATCTACCCAGGTATAGGAGGGGATTGTTTCAGGAGGCATGGTTCTCAGCTGAGCCTTGAAACTCCTGCTCCCAGACTCTTGTCCCTAGCTCCGCCCACTCTCCTGCATGAGTTGCAGAAGGGGCAGTGACCCATTCTGCAGGTGCTGGCTTCAGCAAGGTTGGGGGGCCTCTGCCCTGGTAGACTGGTCATCAGAGGCATCCCCCATGTCTGAGGATGCCAGTAAGGGTGCCTCATTTGTGTGTGGCTGCTCAACTCTTTGCCCCACTAAGGGATTTCTGGACCCAGGGTTATGACAAGTTGGGCCTTCCAAACTCTGCCCTGAAATGTTGAATCAAAAGTTCTTGGTTGAACACTAATTCTTACAATATTACTGATTTGTTAAACAGGTTATATATACTTTGGCTTTTATAGTTACTCGTGAAGAAGAGTCACGACACTTGAGCGTATTGATCCGAATGAATCGGTGCATCTTTCTTCTCAGTGCATCTTTGAGATCCCTTCTCCTTTCATCCTTCTCCTGGTACCCTCTATTTTCTCCTTATCTGGTGCTGCATTTAGATCCCATTCGTGACAGCACCACTCATGGACTGAGAGGAGGGTGTGCTCGAATCAAAAATGAAATGGAAGGATACAATGAAGCAGCTATTTTTAAGTCCAAAGAACTCAGACATACCCAGAAATACTCAGTACTCCAGCACAAAATGGGGAATAATAAGGATATTTACCTTTTCATTACGATTCTAAGGCGACCAAACGTTCCTTGTGGACACTTTAAAAAATGGAAACATCTATACTTTGCTGAAAAGTTCACGAGTCTGTTGTTCCTCCAAGTCTCAGCTCACAATCAGGCAAATTAGAGAGCCTGATGTTGTTACTATAGTAATCAATGCGACAGACATAAAGGAAAATGGGGCAGCCTCGGATAGAAGTCTCTGACAGAAAATCAAGCACAATTTTACATAATTTGGACCACTTAGTTCTTTTGTTCTCTGGGGCTCTAAGATTCAGGCCTCCCATTGTCAATGTGGGTGGTGTTTTCCTCCCCCTGTTTTTATTTTTCAGAAGCAGTGAATAGTCATTGCAGGCAAAGCTAAAATTATATCCCTAGGAACATAGAAAACTGCCTTATGGCAGTGGAAATAGCAGACTGACGGCAGCTGTTTCTGGATGAATTTGGCCAGTGTGAAGCTGGGTTTTGCATGTGGAATGGGGAAGGTTTGGGGCCTCAGCCATGTGCAACTAGTGCATATTGCAGTGGAGGGGGCAGGGAAATATCAAGGATGCTAACTGCTGCCAAGACGGTCCTGTACCAGGCTGACCCAGGATAATTGTTGAGGTGGGGTTCTGGGGAGAAGTCTTTTGAAGAAGAGCTGGCCTTGTGGTAGCAAGTAGGAATGGTCTCCTTGGCCAAGCAGGGCCCACCTTGCTTTGCATTTGGATGGGAGACTACATGTGAATGCTGCAAGATATACCCCCCATTAGGGGATGGGGCCATTGCCGAGTGGGAGAGCATCTGCTTGCATGAAGAAGATCCCAGAGTCAATCCCTGGCAGCATCTCCAGGTAGGACTAGGACAGACTCCTGCCTGAAACCTTGATGAGCTGCTGCCAGTCAGTGTAGACATGACTAAGCAAGATGGACCAAGGGCTTGACTCATGATAAGGCAGCTTTCTATGTTCCGGCGACCTTGGGCAGCTCCCAGGAGATAGTTCTGAGCCGGGCTGTAAAAGAGCTGGGTATAGCAACTGAAGGGGGAGATTGCTCCAAGGGCTGCTTGGATCTGAACGCCAGCTTTTATGGCTGCTGCCCAGATAGAATGCATCCTCCCCCTCTCGCTGGGGAAGGTTCTGCTGTTTCAAGGGGCCTTGCCTATTTTTTCAACGCACTGGAATCATAATAGGGTCAGGACTGAAGTAGAGCCCAAAATGCTGGAAGTAGAAGAGGCTGCTCTATTCAGCAACCATGGCCAAAAGGCAAGGCTCATGGAACTCATAGCAGACCTGGCCAAGGCAGAGGCTTCATGCCACATGCCAATCAGAGGGGCTGGTGGAACTCACCCCTGTTCCCTCATGTGCCTGAATATGGCCCTGAAACCTGTCCAGATACAGTCCCAGATAAGCTCTGTGTCAGAACTCACCCCACCCCAGGAGCCCTTTTGCCTGGGAGTGGGCAGGACAGAGGCATTTCCCGCAGTAGTGCCGTACCCAGCAGTGGCACACAATCCAGTTGGCAGGACAAAGATGATGCAGCAGAGGAAGCACCAGGGATGGAGGCCAGGGAACGCCCCCTCCCTTTGGGGTGGCGTGGGTCAGGGGGGGAGACGGTGCATCAGAAAGGGAGATCGGGAAAGGAGACTACCCACCTGTACATTGGGTCTTAATAAAAGGCATGTTGGGGTGAAGAGACGGAGCCTAGAAGCAGCATGCTGAAGGCTCCCAGCTCCATAAGTAAGTGATGGCCAAGGAGGAGGGAAGAGGCACCTACGAAGCCTGGGTGAGAGGCCAGGCTATGGAGTGAGAGGTCAGTGAGAGGTCAGGCTGTGGAGAAGACATGCTGCAGGGCTTGGGTGAAGGAACCCAGGAGCAACCTGTGACCTGGCTGAAGGGCTGCTCACGAGGAGTGCCACACTCACTTAGGCTAAGTCCAGCCTCAGCCAATAAGGATACACTCCAGCACTTCACAGATGAAAAAAAGCCACCCGTTTCGAACGTCTGTGTCCTCATACCAGGGGTCACGTCCCGATCCGCATCCTTTTCAGGGCAGGCTCTCCACTCTTGCATATACTTGAAGGCACCTCTTCACCTCCTCTACATTCTTCTTGTCTTCCCTGCAGCTGCGTGTCCCGTGCTGATTGAGAAGCCCAGAGAGTTTCTGTTCTTTGGGTTGAAGCAGGGACGGATTAACAGAGAGGTAGGGTAGGCATTTGCCTATGGCGGCAAAATTTGAGGAGGGGCAAATTATGCTGCTCCTCAAATTTTGCCACCCCTCTCTGGGGCATGGCTGCAGTGAGGGTGGGGGGAGGGGAGAGGCCTTCTTCCACGTGGCCTTCCTCCACGTGGCTGCTTAGTAGAAAGGCGAGAGGCCCCTTCTGTCTCTTGGGAGGAGGGAGGGGAGCTGGGAGGAGCTCGCTTTCCCCCATCTTGGTGAAAGGGGGAACTCCCCCCTCCTCACCCCCTGCAGCCACCACCGCGCCCCATCTCACCCTCCCTCCCTGGATAAAAGTAATAAACTACTTTGGTAAATAACACCCCACCCTCCCCTCTTTGCCCCCCATCCTCCCCACAGGTACTGCCACCTCCACACAGCAGTATTTTTTAAAAAATGCAAAAGGGGGACTTCATCCTCGCCCCCTCCCTGCTGCAGCCACCACCGTGCCTGGGCAAAGGGGGAAAGTTTCCCTTCCCCGCTTTCTGCAGCCTATTGCCACCGCTGCACCATGGCTTTTTGCAGGGGGGGAGGTAAAAGGGCAGCAAAAGACCATTGGCCTATGGGCAGCTAAAAGGTTAATCTGCCCCTGGGTTGAAGATATGCTGGGGCCTGGGGGTGGGGAAGTATTGTCCCACATTTGTTATCAGCAGTTCGAAATGCACTTCCGCAGCTTTAGGAGCCACCATTTTATTGTAAATTGCTCATAGACATAGGTTTAGGTGGCATACAAATATGTGGCACAGACAACCCAAACAAAAAGAGAGGTTTTTATCCTACCTCACTTTTAACCTGGGTAGAGGATCTAGGCTACCCAGCTTCAGAACTGTTGAGTCAGGAGGACTCCCAGTGCCCCAGATAATGACAATTTCCTGGGTTAACCTACCCAGGAATCTATGGTTGTGACAACATGCTTAATGACGCATTGACACCGCCATGTCCATGTTTGCCCTGGGACTCCATTTTAAATTCTACCCCCCACCATAAGAACATAAGAACAGCCCTGCTGGATCAGGCTCAAGGCCCATCTAGTCCAGCATCCTGTTTCGCACAGTGGCCCACCAGATGCCGCTGGAAGACACAGGCAGGAGTTGAGGGCGTGCCCTCTCTCCTGCCGTTGCTCCCCTGCAACTGGTACTCAGAGGCACACCCTTGAGGCTGGAGGTGGCCATCTTAGTTTCATTGCAGGAGCATCGTTCCCACCTCTCTCTCTCTCTCTCTCTCTCTCTCTCTCTCTCTCTCTCTCTCTCTCTCTCTCTCTCGTTCTATCTCTTTTTTCCATTGCATTTGTTTTCTTCCAATGAGTATCATCATTCATCTCCACAAAGCATTATAAAAAGCTGCTGAGGCCCTAGAAATATAGTCCCCAGCTGAGCATTAAATGGATGATCGGAAAATAATGAGATTAGGACATGAAACAAACAGCCCTCGGATGCTCCCCCATTGCCTGAGTCAGAATCCTGCCTTCCCCATCAAGTTAATCCGCACAGAAAGAGTTACAAGTCATGGCCTTCTTTTATTGCCTTCTCCCCACTCTGCTGTCCTCTCAAAGAACTAATATTTTACACTAACCGACCCCACACAGAACATCTGTGTGGTATTTGGGGCCAGAGTTTCCCACCCAGGCTGGTCCTCCCCCCCTCCCCACCTGCAGTTTCTGGCCAGCTTTAAAGTTGGCCCATCCCTTCCTGGGTTGTCTCCTCTTCCTGGCGGCCCAGCCGCCTCCTCACCCCACCGCCACCCCACCACCTCGCCACCTCACCACCGCAGCTGGGCCTGAAACCACCGCTGCTGCCTCCCCATCATGTCCAGGCCCGCTCCTGCCCAATCAGGCTCCAATTTCTCCATCCTCGCTCTCATCTTTGCCAGGAACTCTTGCAAGAGTCCTGCGCAAGAGTCCCGCCCCGAAGACATGCATCTGTACGGTGGGCGGCTAAGAGAAATAATTATATTGATTCTTTTTGGCAACAATGACTCACTCATGGCTACCAGGCACCTGAATTTAGGAAGCTGCCATGGTCCTAAGTGGGCCACTGGTCCATCTCACTCAGGGTTAAGTGTTCGTACTAGTGCATATCATTGTGCATTCTGTATGCAGAGATCCATGTTCCCAGCTGCTTTGTGAAGGGCTTCTTTCCCCCAATCCAAGCCTGACTGAAGTGTGTACATAGGAACATAGGAAGCTGCCACATACTGAGTCAGACCCTTGGTCTATCTAGCTCAGTATTGTCTTCACCGACTGGCAGCGGCTTCTCCAAGGCAGGAGTCTCTCTCTCAGCCCTGTCTTGGAGAAACCAGGGAGGGAACTTGAAACCTTCCAGTGCTCACACATCAAGTCTCCCATTCATATGCAACCAGGGCAGACCCTGCTTAGCTCACACCCTTGTGAGTGACTGTATTTTAAGAAAATGAAACCCAAGGACTCCAAAGTAATTCGAGGGACTAGGGTGATAGTGCTAAAGACTCCTTATTCTCCCGCTGTTAAAGAAAGACTCACCTTTTCCAAAACCGTGCGCTATTTACACAAGAAAAGGTTTCAAATGGAGGGGGGAGCATTTATGCATTTATGCTTTGTTTTATGTTACGATTTCAAAGTTAGAAAAACTATAAAAGAGCCATTTTAGAGAAGATATGCACTTCCTTAGTTGCAAATCCTGCTTTTTTGAGATTCCCTGCAATTGAATAAAGCAATAATATACACCTTTGCTATTTAAATTGGTTGGAGAGTATTTATGACAATAAAAAATGAAATGGCATTTCAGATGCAACATTGGTTGCCTAAGACCACTCAGATTTAACTAATCTTCATCACATTGACAAAAAGAGCAATTAAAATTAAAATCCATGACTAAAACCAAACCACTTTGGGGTTGTTTTTAATAAAAGGTGGTATATAAATTTAACAATAAATGTTTAGAAGTATATACTTTCACCCCCTGCCCAACCTACAATTAATTCCAGCTTATTTTCAAAGGGCTTCTAGTTTTATTTACAAATTGCTTGGCAGCACCCATGTTTAAGTAATCGCTAATTGCTCCTAATGATAGTTTTACTTATTGTTAAATTTATATACCACCTTTCATTAAAACATTCTCTGTTCATCTGATTTTCAGTCTGGTTAATTAAATCGGTGGAGGTTTAGACTTTCCTGATGGGCTGAAACAGCTAATCCATTTTGATGATGACATATAATTAAATTAGCTTGCATTACATAGTGAAAAAGTCCAGGAAGGGAGAGATGGGGGGATGTGGAACCCAAGGTTCCACATCCCCCCATCTCCCCCTCCCTGAACCTTTTCAGTTAAAACGTGGTTAGATTATAGGGGAGGAAGGACTTGAATGAGCAAAAAGGGGAACTGGTTCGGGCGTTCAGGAAGTTGTTCAGAAGAGGGAGTTGTTCAGGAAGTTTGCTCTGGTGCGTGTCCTCCTCTCGACGCATGCGCGACTGGTGGCGGGGCGGCGGGGCGTGCCGGGGAGTGAGAGTCAGAGACTTGGACTATGAAGACGCCGCGGCGCCCAGTGCTGGATGAGCAATGCCAATGGGGGGGCGCCGGGACCGGGGGAGGGGGACTGCTCTGCAAATAAATAAATAAATAAATAAATTTTTTAAAAAATTCTGGCAAATCGGCGGGGGCACTTTTTGGCGCCCTCTGCCAAGTGGTGCCCAGGGCACGTGCCCCCCGCCCCCTATAGTTACGCCTATGTGATGGCCACTAGCTTGGATGACTTTAAAAGGGGCTTAGACAAATTCATGGAGGACGTCTATCAATGGCTACTAGTCTGGTGGCTGTGTGTCACCTCCAGCCTCAGAGGCAAGATGCCTCTCAATGCCAGTTGCAGGGGAGCAGGAGAGAGGGCATGCACTTACCTCTTGCCTGCGGGCTTCTCAGAGGCATCTGGTGGGCCACTGTGTGAAACAGGATGCTGGATGGGCCTTGGGCCTGATCCAGCAGGGCTGTTCTTATGTTCTAGTTGTGTCTCACAGCATTTGCTTCACCTTCAAAGCTGGAAAGGACACTTGTCCTACACTTCTGGTTCCTGAAGGACACTTCTGGTTCCCGAAGCTGGGAAGGTCATGGGAACCAGCCTCGTGACTAATGCTTTTATTTATTTATTTCATTTCATTTCATTTCATTTCATTTCATTTCTAGACGGCCCCATCCAAAGGCTCTGGGCGGTGCACAACAAATTTTAAAAGACATAAAACAAACTCCATCTAAAACACACTACTTAATACAATATTAAAACTATTTTAAAACAATTAAACCTATTTAAAACCAATTAAAATACCCCCAAAGAATTAAAAAACTCTGGAAGGCCAGGCCAATCAAATAGGTTTCCAGGGCTCTTTTAAAGGCCAACAGTGAGCCTCAACTGCAGATATCTGCAAGGAGTGCTTTCCATAAGACAGGAGCAGCTACAGAGAAGGCCCAGCTCTGAGTCACCACCAGACATGCTGGTGTAACTGGAAATGGACCTCTCCAGATGACCTCAGCATGCAATGGGGAATCATACAGAAGAAGGCGCACTCTAAGGTGGCCTGGACCCAAGCCATTCAGGGCTTTAATGGCAATAACCAGCACTTTGTATTTTGCCCGGAAACTTATCAGCAGCCAGTACAGCTGTTTTAAAATAGGCATAATATGGTCTCTCTGGGTTACCCCAGAGACCAGTCTGGCTGCTGCATTTTGGACTAACTGAAGTTTCCGAATAATGTACAAAGGCACCTTGTTGGTGCTAGCACAACTCTAGCCCTGAGTTTGCATTCCAGACAAGTGTTGTGTGAGTGCCAACAAGGTGTGCAGCCTGGTAGCACACAGTGAAGAAGGAAGAGCTGCAAGACATTCATTTCAAGGAACTTAGGGACCTTTCTTGAATTCTGCCTTTTTGGGATCACCTCTTCTCCCAAGGCCCACTCCAACCTTGCTACATCTCTCTTAAAAGATAACATAGGAAGCTGCCTTATACTGAGTCAGGCCACTGGTCCATCTAGCTCAGTATTGCCTACACTAAGTGGCAGCGACTCTCCAAGGTTACAGGCAGGAGGCTCTCTCAGCCTTGCCTGGAGATGGTGCCAGGGATTGAACCCGGGATCTTCTGCCTGCCAAGCAGATGCTCTCCCACTCAGCTACAGCCCCAGCCACAGCAGACCAGACGATGCTCACATGTAGTCACCTTTCCAATAGCAAACCAGGACAGACCCTGCTTAACAAAGGGGGCAATAGAATTCACACTTGCTTCTGCAAGACCAATCCTCTTCCCTAATAGAAGGCACCAGGGAAACATGTCTAGGGAATGAGGGTTGCAGTTTGGGAGCCACCACCGAGAAGGCTTTCTCACCTGTGTAGAATCAAAGGGGGAAAGTTGTGGTACAGAAGGACAAGGCAGTGGAGTGGAATCAGAAATATTAATAGTTTATTGAAACAGATATTATGTACAGAGAGGCACGTGCAGACTAGGGGTGTGCACGGAACCAGCTGGTCTGGTTCGGTTCGAGTCCGAACTGGACCTGAACTGGAGTTTGGTCTGGCACTCCCTCAAACCCCACCCTGGTTTGGTTCGTTCCAGGGGGGCTCACGAGTTGTTTTTTAAAATAATAATAATTATTATTATTATTGTCATTGTTATTATTATGGCTTAAGTGAAGATAAATTAAAAAAACAAACTTGCGAACCCCCGGGTGGGGTGGGGGGTTTCGGTTCAGGGTCAGACCGAACAGGGGGTGGTTCAGTTTGACCCCGAACCGTCGAACCAAACCAAATCAATGTCAAACATGTTCAGCGTTGAGCCTGTTTGCACATCACTAGTGCAGACTGCTTTTCGGTGCTCTTGCTGATGACTATTTGTTAGCCCTGCCTCTACTCCAGGACTGGTATACAAGTAACTAAAGCCCCATTCAAAAGCTGGCCTGGATTAATGGATTAAACAAAAACACCACATACTGCTACAGTCCACTTAGCCTCCAAAGACAGGGGAACAAAAAGAAGGGCCTTGGATGAAGGATTCAATTGGTGGGGAGTTACATTTCCAGCCATCAGTGATGTTATTCTCACAAGCAGCGGAAACTGGGCTAGGGAAACCCAGCCCGGTTTTTGCTGCACGTGAGAACCACTGGAAGCCACATCGCTCCTAGCAGGGGCAAGCCCTCTAAAGTATCCCACTGCTTAACCCGGGTTTTGAATGTGAGCACATCTGAAAACTGGGCTAACTGATCGCGTGTCTGCTGCAGCTACTTGCAGCCGTAGCAGCCACACTCATTGGGGGAAGGGGGCTCCCACTTATGATCCGTGGACTCACACAGTACATTCTTGGGGCTCCAGGGGTGGGACACTGCATGGTGGGGTTTCCCTGACCCTGACCCCTGGAGCTGCCGGGCGAGCTGCAGCAGCCCTCAGGACAGCCGCTCACCTGGGCGGGCAATCTGGGTGGGCAATCTGGGAGCAGGAAAACCCGCTCTCCTCGCAGCCCCCCTTTTGGTGCTTCAAACTGCTCATGTGAAGCGCTTCTAGGGGGGTTTCCAGGGAGAGCGGGCTTAGCCTGCTCTCTCGGTTGGCGAGCAGGAAAGCAGCCCTTGGCGGCTGGATTGGCTGCCCACACACGACGGCCAGCTCTGTCACGGAGCTGGCGGGTGCAGAGGGGATTGGGGCCCGTGAATAGGCCCCCAGAGGTTCCAGGATGCCCCGTGCAAGTGCAGGGGGCATCCTGGAGAGACCCTCAGGGTTGAGAGGCTTGTTTCAGCCTCCCGGCGGGGGTCTCCTTATGTGTTGCCATGGCGCAGAGCCATGCCGTAGCAACACATGGTCCAAAAGGCTGGGTTATTGGAGCACTCACTCCGCTAACCTCGGCTAAGGGGAGGGGGATTTGGTGGGTTTACTGCCAGGAGCCGTGCAGCTTCTGTGGCAGCACACGATCCACCAAAAGTGGGCTGGGCTCCCTTAGCCCACTTTTGGTGGATCGTGAGAACCTCTTCAGTGTGTCTTGGGCTATGCAGTTACCATTTTCCAGTTTCTTAGCTAGTGTGAAAATAACGCCATTTGCCTGGGGTATGCTTCAGCCCCATTCATTTGTTAATTAAAGATCAGAGAGTGCTTCACATGCACAGCCTGGGTTAGGCTGCGTGTGTGAATAGGCTCTATATGTGTGAGCACTGTACTGTATGATATTCCCCTCAGGGGATGAGGCCACTCTGGGAAGGGCACCTGCCTACTTGCATGCAGAAGGTTCCACGGTCCTTCCCTGGCAGCATCTCCTGACAGGGCTGAGAGAGACTCCAGCCTGCCACCTTGGAGAAGTCGCTGCCAGTCTGGGTAGACAATCCTGAGCTAGACGGACCAATGGTCTGACTCAGTATAAGGCAGCTTCCTTTGTTCTTAAGGGGTTGGACGAGATAGCTTAAAAGGATCCCTCCAATCCAGTTCTATGCGGCTATGAGATGGAGGATGGGGCAGAAATTGTCCCAGGACAGTGGTGGTAGAAGATGACTCTTTGCCCCAGGGAATCTCCCTCACCAAAGCTACTATTAGCCTCATTGGGGCAAAGGGCATCTGTATCCGTATTGTGCTTCATTTCCCCCACCCTGAGGCAGCTTCAGAGCAGTTGACTTCAGCCAGTAAAATAATGCAGATGACAAGAGTGAAATGCAATGTAAAATTATGCCAAGTCATAATCATTTATTACCGGTGCTGACACCCAACTTGGAGGTATTAAAATAGACACAGCTATAGTATTTGCAACTATCAGGAGAGATTGCAAATGAATTATCTTAGCCATTGTATTAAAGAGAGAGAGAGAGTTATGGAGCATCCATTTTAATCTCCATATTACTGGGATCTGCTTTAAAATTAGGTTTATTTAAATAAATTTATGGTTTCTTTCATGAAATGTTACAAATAATGCCCTGATGAAAAGCCACAACAAATGCATAGGTCTGTTTCTCTGGGGAGTGAACTTCAAGCATGCAGTTCTGTAAAACCATCTATAAAGTAGAATTAGTCTTGAGGAATAGAAAGAGGAAGAAGAATAAGAATAGAGCACTATTGGCATGTATGGTGCTTTACAGTGCATGAGAGGGTAGGTCTCTGCCCTGAGGAGTTTACAGGCTTTCATTTGATACAGGGGAGACAACAGAGGAAAATAAATGCTGAGAGAGGAAGAATATGCAGTTATTTTGCCTCAATGTACTTTTGGTTCAACTTTTCAAATAGATTTGTATTTTTTCTTCTATTCCAATTTAATATTTGGATTCCTTTAACTGCTTAATCATTTTGTATTTTTTAAGGTGCATTGTAAACCGCCTTGAAAGGTAGAATTTACATGTAACAAATAGATAAATAAATATTTGTAGTTGAGTCTAGGCAAGTGTAGGAAGTGATAACCTCAACTGCCTTATAATTTTAATTAGAACTTCAATGTATGTCTTATGAGCAAAATCCTTCCCAGAAAAAACCTGAAGACGGCTACTTCTCAAGGAAATGCAAAAGCCCTATTACTGTCTGTCACTAGGAAGACCTACAACAGGTTGAAATGTGTTTGGCCTGGACAGAGTGCTTTTGTACTCTCTGTTTGGGACATCACAAAACAGCTGGAGCAATGTAGAGCCTTTTCTGCCTAGATAAAACACTTTTATATTTTGTCCCTGGGACATTATAAGGCAGTTGGACTGGCCTTAACTCTTGGAAATTGTTCTTGATGTTGTCCTCTTTTCTGAAAATGGGGATTAGGGACTTTATCATTATGATGCAAAGGTTTTATTTGAGTCTTATATATTTGAGTCTTATATATTTGTGTATACCTGACTGTCTCCATCCATATCATTTTAGACTGTTTATGTTGAGCGTTCATATTTTGCGAGATTGTGTACTATGAACAAATTCGCAGAGTTTAATCTGGATACAATCTGTAATTCAAATATTTTACCATAGGAGAAGTGTGGAAGGCACACAGCTTTGGTTCTGACTGATTGCTTTGAAACATGTTCTGAGAACAGAGGCAAAGCTGTTCCAGGAGTCTCTCTCTCTCTCTCTCTCTCCATCCTTTCACTTTGTTCCCCCATCAGTATATTTTCCAGATGGCAGTTCATCATACATCTGCTGGCAATGCCAAGTGCTCCTTTCACTTCCCATAGCGAACCTTTTCCAAAGGCTTTTCATGTCTCACCGCAGCAAAGGGGAATGAGGACAATTGGGAGAACATGGCGCTGGCTCAAGGCTGAGCATGACCGGACCAGCAAGAGCAGAGCCTCGGCTGCACAACCTGAGCCACCATTTTGGGCAAAGAAGGAGCCGTCCTGTGAGCATCTTCACATCGACTGCAACAAGCAGCTGTCAGGCATGGAGTAAAGAAAATGAGAGAGCCAAGACGGCTCATCAAAGCAGGCTGCCTGGGGCAGGCCATTTATAGCAGCTTAAAGGGGAGCGCCTCTGCAAAGTTTGACTGGGAAATGGAGTCCGAGTAAAAAGTGAGTTAGGAAGGGGTTGGGAAAAGAAGAAAAGTCACGATGGCACTCGAAGAGCTCAAAAGCACGTATGGCAGAGTCCACAAAGTACAGAGCCATGCCAGCTGGCGTATGTATAGAGTAGGGGGTGCTGTGGCGACCGCATTGTCATGCAAATGGCCCATGTGCATATGTGGCAGCTCCCAAAAGGGCTGCTGCATGTGCAGAGGGCTGGAACAGCCCCCAAATGGGCTGAACCGGCCCTGGGAGACTTGGAGGGTGGCAGCTGGGGAAGGGGGAATCTGCCAGAGCCCCCTGCAGCCACTGCAGTACCCGCTGAGCCTTCCACCGGTGATTCACACAAAAATATGTGTAAGGTACCAGACAGACGTTTGCACACTCCTACAACCTTATGTCTGAATAGGGCTTCTGTCGAGTTTCCATGGTTGTCCATTATCACGGGGCAGAAATGTGGAAAACTCTGCTGAAGCAAAGGGTCAGGTTTCACACAATCCCAAGCTTAGGAATCTTTACCACACACCCATAAAGAAGATCATGTTTTTTCCACCCCCATGCTGCAGAGAGGGAGCTGAAATTGCAGGATTAGAATCTTTTCTGAAGCCACTCAATGAGTTCATGGCAGAAGGAAGATTGGAAGCAGGGATACTTTAGATTCCAGATCAGGCTTTTAGCACTGCAACACTAGTCTAGCTCTACCAAAGATAAACCAAAATGATTATAACAGGGGTTCCCAACCTGGGATTCCCAAATATTGTCGGACTACAACTCCCATCATCCCCAGCAACAATGGCTTTGGCCATTGTGACTGGGGATAATGGGACTGTAGTCCAACAAAAGCCCAATTTAGACATTATGCTGTACGAGTGTACAGATGTCTGTACAATGTGTTTGTGTGAATGACTGTACCTGTGTTCCTTTTAAAAGTGAGACTGGATACAGGCCCTTCAAATGCATGCTACAGCTAGGAAGTGTACTTCTGTACCTGCGTTCAGCATAACATGTGAATGACTGTACCTCTGTATAGATCTGTACCTGTGTACATTGTTACACTCATTGTACGTGTGTTGGACATAACATGTGAATTGACCTAATATCTACAAATTCAAGGTTGGGAACTCCTAGATTATAGGAATGGCAAATAAATGCATTATCAGTTTTTTAACAGAGCTAGAGTAATTGGTGATGGGTATTTGAGATTTCCTACAGTGGCACTTCAAGTTGTGTCCCACTTGGATTGGGAATATATTTTTCTTCATATACTGTAATCATTTTTTCTTTGTTGTGTGAAATCCTCTTGATCATTTCTGAAATTCTCCTCCCCCTCCTCCTTTCCTTGGCTTACAGACCTCAGTGAGAGTCTCCAAACTCATCACACATACCACTGGGGGTGAAATTAGGGGTGTGCAATTCGGTATTTTCAGTGTTTCGGTTTGGACCCGAACCGAAACACCCCTGTTCTGTTCTGTGCCTGAATTTTGCTCACCCGAATCACCCCCGATTCAGTTTGGATTTACCTGAATCTGAATCCGAATCGATTCGGGTAAGAAAAATGGGCCCTGAGGCCAAAAGAGTGGGGTGGGGTGGTAGTGCCCAATGGGTGGAGGCTACCACCCAAATTTCAGGGGGATTGGGCAAAGGGCTGATTTTTGGTGATTTTTTGAGGTTTTAGTGTCTTTGGGGCAGATAGGGGGCATAACGTGGGATCTGGGCCAGAAGAGTGGGGTGGGATGGTAGTGCCTAATGGGTGGAGGCTACCACCCCAATTGCAGAGTTATTGGGCAGAGGGCTGATTTTTGGTGAATTTCTGAAGTTTACGCGTTTTTAAGGTTTTCCCCCATTAGGTAGAATGGGGGGGTGTATCGCTTCACGTCAGGGGGAAAGGGGTGGCCTAGAGTGGTGTAGGGTTGGTGGTAGTGCCGGGTAGGGGCAAGGAAGCTACCTGAATTTTTTCAAAGGATTTGGTCAGAGGGCTGATTTTTGGTTAATTGTTGAAGTTCATGTCTTTAAGATTTAGATTCTATGATAGCAAATTAGAGTGGATTCATGGTGTGTCATTGAAAATCTCATTTGCTATCATAGAATCCACACTCAGAATACCTCATAAACAACAGAACCCTGTACGCCATGGGTTAGAAACCCATGGGGGTGGTTGGCACCCTATGTGCACTACACCACCACTCGCTCTGGGCCACCACAGCACCCCCCAAGTGCACTTATGGGGCTGCTGAAAGCTCCATTCTATTATAACTTATGAGGAAAAACCTTAAAGACGCGTAAACTTCAACAATTAACCAAAAATCAGCACCTCTGCCCAAATCCTTTGAAAAAATTCAGGTAGCTTCCTTGCCCCTACCCGGCACTACCACCAACCCCACACCGCTCTAGGCCACCCCTTTCCCCCCGACGTGAAGCGATACACCCTCCATTATACTAAATGGGGAAAAACCTTAAAGACGTGTAAACTTCAGAAATTCACCAAAAATCAGCCCTCTGCCCAATCACTCTGCAATTGGGGTGGTAGCCTCCACCCATTAGGCACTACCACTCCACCCCACTCTTTTGGCCCAGATCCCATGTTATGCCCCCTATCTGCCCCAAATACATTAAAACTTCAGAAATTCACCAAAAATCAGCCCTTTGCCCAATCCCTCTGCAATTGGGATGGTAACCTCCACCCATTAGGCACTACCACCCCACCCCACTCTTTTGGCCCCAGGACCTTTTCAATTAAAGTTAAAGGAAAGCAATTTCTGCATTGAAATCAGTGGAGGCATAAAGGCGGGAAATTCAAAGAGACGTCAAACTGAAAATGGAGGGGGAAGAAGAAGACAAGGCTGGCACTTTTCTAGGGCACAAAAAGGAGACCCGAAACACCCAAAAAATTCGGACCCGAAACAGGGGTGATTCGTTTCGGGTCCGAAAATTATCGGGTCTCATCATGGGTGATTTGGTTCGGCTCCGAATCACCCGAAATTGGTCGTTTTGGGCACAGATCGTTCTGTGCCCGAAACCTTTTGCACATCCCTAGGTGAAATTCAGTGGCAATACAGTGATATGAAATAATCCCCTTGAGAAAATTTGTCTGATCTTACTGCTATCCTTTGGGATTCTACAGGTGCTTTGCCTGAGGAGAGGAACCATCAGTTTTACTGTGAATTTCACAGAAGGTGAGATGTTGTGTTCAACTCTCCTCAAAGTTGCTATATATTTTGCCTGCATAATTTGCTTCAGCCTTTGTTTTTGGAAACAGTTATGGCAACACTGTTCTGTGGAGAACTGGTCCAGTGATGAAGTACTCAATGAATGCAATCCGTGCCAGGAGGCAGAATCCTCTCAGCACTGTTCAGTGATATTTGCCCAGCCATTAGCAATGCACAGTCAGGTGGAAATTACTGCCTATTTCACAATATAGCTCCAAGGGTCCCTGAAGGGCATTGTAGGCTGGCTGTAAGTAGGTGTTGCCTTCTTCCAGAACCTTCTACCAAGACATTTCCTTTTACCTCCATCCCTGTCTTCTCTTCAGAAATAACTGTGACACCGGTAGGCAGGAATTGTTAGTCCACCACAAGCCTGTTTTTACGGAGTGGTTGTTACATTAATCATGGCCAAGAAAAGTCAAACTCAGATGTAACAATGCTCACAAATCCAGACTAAACTCCTCCTGAGTAGTCCTATTGAAATTAAGCAGTCCTGTAGAGAAAGGCTGCAGATGATGGGCTACAATTCCTATTCTCCCTGATGACTAGCCACTGTGGCTGGGGATGATGGGAGTTGTAGTCCATAAAGAGCTGGAGGGCTGAAGTTGTACAGCCCCAATTTACGGTAACTCCTGAGTATCTATTGAGTAACTTAGTCAGTATCAGCCATGGAGGCTCTTCACACAATTAGTGTGAAGCGCCTCGAGGTGGTTTGCAGGGAGAGCAGGCTTAGCCCGTTCTCCCCATAGATGATCACCTACGGAGCCCTGGGCAGCCGGATCGGCCCCCCACATGACTACCAGCTCCGTCACAGAGCCAGTGGGGGCTGCAGAGATCAGGATGTCCCAGGATGCCCCGCACGAGTGTGTGGGGCATTCTGAGGGAACCCCCGAGCCCGGGAGGCTGTTAGTAGCCTCCCGGTTGGCGTCTACTCATGTGTCGCCGCACGCCTCAGCAGCACACAAGCAAAAAAGCAAGGTTAGCGGCACACTCGCTTCGTTAACCTTATTTAAGGGGGGGAGGAATTAGGTGGGCTAGCCACCTTGGAACCACCAGGCTCACCCGCGAGCCCAGTGGTTCCAACGATCACGAGGAAGCAGGCTAGGCTTCCCTTAGCCCGCTTTCTGGTGATCATCAGAAGAGCTTCATTGTCAGAAAACCATGACCAACTATGGGCATCATCCAGATTAACACTGGACCAGGTCTCACGATCAGTGAGACCTGGTTTGTGGTGGTGAGCGGGGAGAGCGGGCTGAGGGAGCCCTGGGCAGCTGGATTGGCCGCCCACGCGATTGCCGGCTCCGTGACGAAGCCGCAGGGGGCTGGGGAGCTTGGGGACCGTGCGGCCCCCGGAAGCCCCAGTATGCCCTGCACGGGTGTGCACTTAGACATGGTACCTGTGGTAGGTTTGATCCTACCTGTGGTATACCAAGCTCTGCTTGGGTCTTCCACAGTCCCATGCTATATTACTTTGATAGGATTGAAGCATTTTTCTGCAGAGGAGTCAATATACTGAGTGGAGTAAAGGGCTTCCCCAGTGCAATCATATCTTGTCCAGCTGACTCCTGTGACCTCCTACTGCCTCATAGCTCAGAGAAGTGACTGACAGTATGGTTGGCTGTTTGTTTGTTTGTTTGTTTGTTTGTTTGTTTGTTTGTTTGTTTGTTTGTTTAATAGACCGCCTGGCTCCAAAGGCTTTAGGCGGTTCACAAAAATAAACACAATGAAAACAAATTAAAACAAACTGTTAAAAACAATTTTAAACATTTGGAAATTACTAAAAGCCCGACTTAAACAATGCATCAAGGGCTCTTTTAAAGGCTTGTAAATGTTAAACCATGGGCGTCTACAGGGATTGCATTCCTTAGCCCAAGAGCAACTACAAAGAAGGCCTGTAACATTGCAACTACAGAGAAGGCCAAGCTCACTCAATGACCTGACTGTGCAGTGCGGCTCATGCAGAAGAAGGCACTCCCCCAGGTAACCCAGTCGTAAGCTGTTTAAGGCTTTAAAGGTAATTACCAGCACTTTGTATTTTGCCTGGAAACCTATCAGCAGAGTATGCAATTGTTTTAAAACAGGCATAATATGCTAACCCCAAGTTATAACCCCTGCTAACTTGGCAAAGAGCCACCTTTTAAGGTGGTGATTCTCTTTATTTAGCAGGGGGAGAGTAACTGGCCCTCTCCACCCCCAGCACAGCATCCCTACAGTGGCTGTTGCTGGTATCTGCCTTATGTTTCTTTTTAGAATGTGTGAGCCCTTTGGGGACAGGTAGCCATCTTGTTTGTTTGTTATTTCTCTGTGTAAACTGCCCTGAGCCATTTTTGGAAGGGCGGTCTAGAAATCAATCAATCAGATAGATAGATAGATAGATAGATAGATAGATAGATAGATAGATAGATAATATGGTCTCTCTGAGAAACCCCCGAGACCAATCTAGCTGCTGTATTTTGGACCAACTGAAGTTTCTGAACTACATACGAAGGCAGCCCCACATAGAACACATTGCAGTAGTCAAGCCTAGAGGTTACCAGAGAGTGCACCACAGTTCTGAGATCATTATATTCAAGGAAGATAATGGCTGAGAGTCCATAGTCAATATAATACCTTATCCATAAATAAAGAAGTTTAACATGTAACCGTACGAATCTGGAACAAGCCGGCGGTATGAATATGGGACACAAAGTCATTAAGCCATTCTCATCAGTACTTTGCCATGCCAAAAAAATCCCCCCCAAACACTCATCAGCCAAGCTGGCAGTGTTCTTTCCCCGAGGGCCAGGCCCATAATTGGTTCGCTCTTTCTTTCGCCTCGTTTTGTGACTCTCGGCTTGCATTATGCTGGCGAGGCAGACGTGGAGGTAGAGGGCTGTCAGCTCAGATGGCTTTCATTTATTCATGACCATATAATTGTGAAACACAGGCCCAGATTGAGAGGCAGGTCACAGGTTTTATTACAGGAAGACAACTTGCTCCTCTGACAGACTGAAGAGCAGGCATCTTCTCCCTAATCCCAGAAGGTATGAATAATTTCACAGCCAGTAAGCTGGGCTTATATTTGAATCGGGGTTTTGTGGTGCAGAGCTGTGATGCCAGCGTGCCTTGGTAAAAATTCCAGTGGCCTGCCATCAGCAGTTGCCTTGGTGACAAAGCTGCACTCTGCACCTGCTTTTCTCCGACAATCCATCAGGAGTGTGGTAGTGTTTGGCACGGAGTCCGCAGCATTTGTGCTAGGCATTTATGATTTCATTTGGGTTCTAAGCAGGGCTGTCGAGTCATTTTGCTGGGTTGCATCAACAGACAGGATTCTGGGGGAGGCGATAGCCCCATTCACAAGTGACATTCAACACCTGTGTGGAAGTGGCTGTGGTTCAGTGCGGGCATGCACAAGGTCCCAGGTTCAATTCCTGGCAGCATATCCAGCCAGGTAGAGTTGGGAAAAGCTCCTGCTTGACATCTTGGAGAGCCACTGCCAGTCAGACAGATAGATCAGGGGTTCCCAGCTGTGGCTCTCCAGATGTTGCTGAACAAAAACTTCCCTCATCCCCAGCTAACCATTTATTGTGGCTGGGGATGATGGGAGTTGTAGTTCAACATCAGCCACATCTGGAGTACCTCAGGCTGGGAAGCCCTGGTGTCGACAATCTTGAGCTAGATGGACCAGTCGTCTGACTCTGTATAAGACAGCCTCCTATCTTCCTATGACAGCCTAGGAGATGGAGCCATAGGCTAGTGATAGAGCACATCTGCTTTGCAAGCAGGAGGTCCCAGGTTCCATCCTTGGCAGCATTTCCAGGTAGGGCTGGGAAAGAACCTTGAAGAGCTGCTGCCTCCAAGTGCATTGTGAGTGTAGACATAGGAAGCTGCCTTCTACTGAGTCAGACCATTGGTCCATCTAGCTCAGAATTGTCTACACAGACTGGCAGCGGCTTCTCCAAGCTTGGAGGCAGGAGTCACTCTTGGCCCTACCTGGAGATGCCAGGGGGGGAACTTGGGAACTTCTGCATGCAAGCATGCTGATACTCTTCCTAGATCAGCCCCTTTCCCTAAGGGGAATATCTTACAGTGCTTGCAGGTAGTCTCCCATTCAAATTTAAATCAGGGCAGGCCCTGTTTAGCAAAGATGAAAACTCATGCCTGCCACCACAAGACCAGGTCTCCCAGACAATACTGAGCTGGACAGATCAAGGGTCTGACTCAGGATCTGGAAGCTTCCTATGTTCCTAATCTGTGTACTGTATACACATGTACAGTTCTGTATGTACGTATTGTTACTTGTACATTTTGTTGAACACATCTTCATTTCTTATCTGTACATGGATTTGAGAGAGCCTGTACCCAGTTTCAGGGGTGCGCGCAGAACCGGTTTGGCTGGTTCAATTCGAATCCAAACCAGATTCGAAACAGCCCGGTCTGGTTTTGGCCAAACCAGGTCCGGTCCAGTTCGGCCATTGAACTGGGCTGAACCAGTTTGGGGATGTACTTGTAAAGGGGAATACGGTGAGGATTTCAGTTTACTAGTACAGGGGGTGGGACGGGGGTCCTTTCCAAGGCAAACGTGGTGATGCAAATTGCTCCCGCGCATGCATGGAGGTCATGAAAATAGCCATAGCTGGCCCAGGCTGTCTTTTTGGAGGCCAGTGCGGGGGGGGGGGAGGTTGGAGGAGCCCCTACCACTGCCTGCTGCTACACACACCCCTGCCTCAGATGTCTCCACTGCCTCCACCACAGCAGATAAGGTATGAAGTACCCTTTCTCTAACCAACCCCTCCACCTGGCCTTGCTATAGGGAATAGCTGGATTCCCCTTTACAAGTATATCCCTGATCCTGCTTGTAAGCAGAACCAGACCAAACCAGTGGCCAAACCAGACGGGACCCAGAACCAGGCCAGGTTGCATCTGTTTGAATTTGGTCTGAATTCAAACCAAACCGGCCAAACTGGTTCCATGCACACCCCTACTTGTAGGCTTCCCAGAGCATTTGCTTGTGGGAAACAGGAAGTTCGTCTAGACTAGAGGCAGTCGACCTGTGCCTCTCCAGCTGTCAGACTACAAACCCCATCACCCCCAGCCACCACTAAGGCTGGAGTTGTTGGGAGCTGTTGTCCAACATCATATGGAGCTACTCAGGCTGGACATTCCTAGCCAGTTCATAAAGGGAATAACAGACTTCAGGTCTCATCCTGGCCTTATGCTCTAGGCATTCGTTGAGCTCATTCACACGACTGGGTGGGCAGAGTGGCGGGCGGGGTGGAGAAGGCTCATTGACCTCACCTTCCCCCCAGATGAGCCGTTGCCTATTGCTGGGAGCACGGACCACGCTCCCAGATGATCTGCACTGCACCATGACATGTCCCAGCCTCCGGATATCCTATAATGCACCGCATGACAATCACAATGCACTGGGTGATTCCCTCAGGAGACAGGCGCTCTAAGCACCCACCTCTGTGTCCGCTGAGGCTGAAGTATCCCCAGCAAACACAAAATCGTGGAGCCCGCGTTAAGTGCTCGCTCACTCAAGCCCTTAACCCCGCCCAAGAGTCAGGTGTTAAAGTGGGGTTAGGTAGCACTGCCCCGCCGGGGTCAGGCCCGATCCTGGAAGTTCTCATGTGCAGCCTAACCCAGGCTGGGTTTCTCCTAGCCTGGGTTAGGGTGCACGTGAGAACAGCCTCCTTAGGCTACGGTCTCTACCTAGAGTTAGTTAAGTTCGGGCCTTACCAGCTGCATGGGATGAAGGCTAGCTGTGCCTTGCTCTGAGGCTGGAGAGGCTTTTCCCAACTGATGTCCCTCACAGGAGGCAAGCCAGACCTACAAGTCTCTCCTGTTCCCTCCTCTTCAGCCAGCGTGGTGTAGTGGTTAGAGTGCTGGACTAGGACTGGGGAGTCCCAAGTCCAAATCCCCATTCAGCCATGAGACTTGCTGGGTGACTCTGGGCCAGTCCCTTCTCTCTCAGCCTGGCCTACTTCACAGGGTTGTTGTGAGGAGCAACTCAAGTATGTAGTACACCGCTCTCGGCTCCTTGGAGGAAGAGAGGGATAGAAAATGTAAAAAATAAAACAAAAATAAATTCTGGACTGAGCTTCCTTTCTTTTATGCCCGGAGGGGGTTGGAGGATGGAATGACTCCCCCGCAATGCCCTTCCTGTTCCCTGCTTCTCTTCCCAGCCTCCACTGTCAGTGACTTACAAGGAGACCAGCTCAGCGGCTCTGCCTTCCGGACAAGCAGTGTATCTCTGAATACCCATTGCCGGGCAGAGGCAACATCAAGGGTTCTTGCCTTCATGGGCTTCCCAGTGCCATCTGGATGGCCACTGTGAGACACAGGATGCCGGATTGGCCAGGCCTTTAATCTGACTGAGCAAAGCTCTTTTTATGTATTTTCCAGAAGTATTTTCCAGTATTTGCTGCTCTTCAATGGGATTGCAGAATCGGGCCCCTGAGATTGCTCTGCTTTGCCTAAGGGTGAGCAAAACACAGCTCCTGAAAAATATCTCTGGACAAGATGAGCTGTGATTGCTTCCTCAGATTGGCAGTCACAACAGCCAAAATTGCTTTCTTTCAGCCTTGCCTTTAACAGCTTGGCAGCTCTGTGATAAATAACAATGATGAAGCCACCTATCATAAGTAATGCCTGTTTTTCCCCCCTTCCCCAACAAACATAAACAGGTGGTGATTGGGTGCTGTTTTGCCTTGTTTTCTTTCTTCTGGCTTCTCGGACGACCGTGTAGAGGGCGGGTGGAGGGACCCTCCAAGAAGGATGACATCTTTCATAACACAGAGGATTAAGTAAATGAATGATTTCAATGGAACGGCGCCCAAATGTTTCAAGTGCTGAGGAAGGAAGGTTTCCGAAATGATATGCAAACAACATGACGGGGAGGTTTCAGCGGAGTAATGTGACACTTCCAAACATGCCTGTTTTGCAGAAACTCATCCGTTGTCTCATTTTAACAAGCATCACTTAATGGTCTTTCTGTAAAACATTTTAATGTCATCATGGGGAGAAGGGAGATGATGGATAGGTATATTGGGAGCTGGTGTCACAAGGAAAAGCTCAGTTTTAATGAACTCCATGTTGCTAGGTAGCATTTATTTTTCTTAGAGAAAAGCAATGGTTTTGTTAAGGCTGCATCGGTATTCCCCACCCCCCTTGAAGGCCCATTTCGAGTGTAAATGGGGAATGCACACCCTGCCAACAGGGGCCAGTGTGGTGTGATGGTTAGAGAAGGGGTGGTCAAACTTGGGCCTCCAGTCGTGGTTGAAATACAACTCCCATCATCCCCAGGGGAAGCTAGGAGTTGTAGTTCAACAACAGCTGGAGAGCAATATTTGACCACCCCTGGGTTAGAGTGCTGGACTAGGACCAGGGAGAGCCGAGTTCAAATCCCTGTCCAGCCATGAAACTTACTGAGGCGCTTCACGTGATTGGTGTGAAGCGCCGGAGCGGGTTCTGCAGACGATCAAACAGCAGCCCTGGGCGGCTGGATCGGCCGACCACACGACCGCCGGCTCTGTCACAGAGCCGGCGGGGGCTGTGAGGATCGGGGGCAATGCACATCCTGGAAGTTCCAGGATGCTCTGCGCGATCAAGCGGAGCATCCTGGAGAGACCCCCGAGCCCGGGAGGCTGCTTTCAGCCTCCCAGTCAGGGGTCTACTCATGTGTTGCCGCACGCCGCAGCAACACACAAGCAAAAAAATCTAAGGGGAGGGGTAATTAGGCAGCCTAGCTGCCTTGGGAGCACTGGGCTCGCCTGCGAGCCCGGTGGTTCTCACGATCCCTCGAAAGCAGACTAAGCTCCCTTAGCCCACTTCCCAGTGATTGTGAGAATAGCTTCACTGCTATTCACTGGCTGACTCTGGCCCAATCACTTGGGGAGCAGAGCTGGTCTTGTGGTAGCACGTATGAATTGTCCCCTTTGCTAAGCTGGGTATGGCTTGGTTTGCATTTTGATGGGTGACTACATGTGAGATCTACATGTAAGATATTCCCCTTAGGGGATGGGGCTGTAGATCAGCGGAAGAGCCTCTGCTTCGTATGCTGTAGGTCCCAGGTTCAATTCTAGGCATCTCTAGGTAGGGCTGAGAGAGACTCCTGCCTGAAGTCTTGGAGAGTCGCTGCCAGTCAGTGTAGACAATACTAAGCTAGATGAACCAAGGGCCTGACTCAGTATATGGCAGCTTCCATCTTATCTCTCAACCTAATCTACCTTACAGGGTTGTTGTGAGGATAAACATAACTACTCTGGGCTCTTTGGTGGATAAGCAGGATTTAAAAGAAGTAAAAAATCAAGCAAACAAACAAGCAAACATTTCTAGGGCTTTGTGACCCACACAATTATGCAGAATTCTGGAGACAACGCAGGAAGCTTCAATCAAGACCTCTCGCGGGGAAACCCAAACCATGGCCCTCACCAAGACCCCAGAACATAGCCCAGCTAACACACAACCACCAGCTTGTGATTTCTATGCATGTGCTCCAGATAAAGTGTTCTGTGAGTTAATGCACTTGTGCATTGCCAGAGACTGCTGTGGCGAAAGAACTTGTAGCAGAAATGCTTAGTGTCACTTTGCAAAGGAATGCTTTTCCTATGGCAATATCCAGTGAGAATCAAGTTTTTCTCCACCTTTAGTTAAAGACTGTCTTCCCTGTAGCCTCTGAACCTGAGAAATATTTGCATTTGGACCCAAGAGGAAGTCAGAGAGAGATGAACCTGACCATCCAGTCAAAGACTACCTGAAACCTAAAAGAAAACACACTAGGTTGGCATTAAAAGTCTCCAGTCCATGTAGGGCATGATGGATAGGAAGGAACCTCTCCACTGAGCTGAAAGCCTTTCCCTTCAATCGTCCTCTGATAGGCAAAGTTGGTTAAATGCTGCTTATTTGGCATACAGCCTTCTCAGTTTCCAACATCAGTTTAGGGCTTGGCCAAGGGTCTGGCACACCCACTAGGAGAATTAGGCAGTTGCCTAGGGCGCCAAGCAGGGAGGGGTGCCAACGGCCCAGGTCAGGTGGAAGCGAGGCAGTGAGCGGGCAGGTGAGCGGGCAGGTGAGCAAGCGAGTGAGTGCTCCCCAGGAGAGTGAGAAGGCAGGCGAGTGAGGAATGGGAACTACACCCTGTCTGACAGATGTCACCCACCTTGCAAGCGAATGGGACATAGGGCTCCTGTGCAAGCAAACAGGACACAGATGCAGGGCACCCATGCAATCGAGTGGGGCATTATTATTATTATTATTATTATTATATATAATAATATAATAATATATTATATTATTTATAATATATTATTATTATAAATAATAATAATAATAATAATAATAATAATAATAATAATAATAATAATAATTCAATTTCTATACCACCCTTCCAAATATAGCTCAAGGCAGTTTACACAGAGAAATGATAACTAAATAACATGGCTTCCTGTCCCCAAAGGACTCACATACTAGAAAGAAACACAAGATAGACACCAGCAACATTCACTGGAGGGGTACTGTGCAGGGGGTGGATAGGGCCAGTTACTCTCCCCCTGCTCAAGAGAATCACCACATTAAAAGGTGCCTCTTTGCCAAGTTAGCAGGCATGGGACTCCCATGCAGGTAAACGGGGTGCTCCACCTGCTCCACCTCAGTTCAGCTCCTCCCATTACAGCTAAGCTCTGCTCCCATCATGGTACAGCAAGCGAGGCTTTGCAGGGCTTAACCTCTTTTGCTTTCTCAAACAGCTTGTTGTTTTAGCTTAATCATGCCTGGGAAAGCTCAGCTCCCCAATCAGTCTTCAGAGAGGCTCTGCTGCCCTGTGTCACTGCTCTTCTAGGGTCCCTCTCTCAATGCCCCTCAACAGAACAGCAACTATATTTTGAAATATTTGGCGGGAAGAGCACTTGAGTTAGGAAAATACAAATCTAGCTTTAGGCAAATCAGACCATCAGAGAATATACATGACTTGTTTTAATCCAGAGTCTTCTCCATTCTATGACACGCACATTGGACAAGGAATGCTGTTGAGGTCTGATAGTTTGCACCAGCGAGCCAAGAGTGAATCTCAGATTATGCCCTTTGACCAGTGATGACACTCAGCAATGCCAGGGGCCATCTGTTGCCAGCTGCCATTATGAGCTTTCCAGGATTCAAGATCATTGGAGAAATTATGCAGAGGCACAGTTCCTTCTCCCTGAGGAGGGCAGTGAATTGCTCAGTAACTTTCCTAGACGGTTTCCCCTTCCTTTCATGGAAAGCAAGGGAGATGCATGCTAAAATGCAAAGAAGATCTATCTATCTATCTATCTATCTATCTATCTATCTATCTATCTATCTATCTATCTATCATATTAATATCCCGCCTGAAATGTGTAACCCTAGGCGGTGCACATAATTTAAAACACAAGCATAAAACAGGATTAACACACTTAAAACCATTTTACCAAACAAAACAAGCAGCTTAAAAATTAATTAATTAACTGAAAGCCTGAGCAAACAGGTGCTTTGAAAGGCTTTTTTAAAAAAGCAGCCAGAGATGGAGATGCTCTTATTTTGACAGGGCATGCATTCCAGAGCCCAGGGGGCAGCTAGCTATTGAGAAGGCCTGTCCCAAGTCACCATCGAATGAGCTTGTGCCAACCCAACCTGACAGTTTTGAGGGGGTCATGCCATCCGCCATGGTTTGCATTTGAATGAGAGACTACATGTGAGCACACGTGAGTCCCTTTAGCGGATGGGGCTACTCTGGGAGGAGCACCTGCATGCTTATATGCAGAAGGTTTCTAGTTCCCTCCCTGGCACATCCAAGATAGGGCTGAGAAAGACTCCTGCCTTCTTCCTCCTTGGAGAACCCGTTGCCAGTCTGTGTAGATAATACTGAGCTAGATAGACCAGTGGTCTGACTCAGTATGTTTGTTTGTTTGATTGATTGATTTCTATACCGCCCTTCCAAAAATGGCTCGGGGTGGTTTACACAGAGAAATAATCAATAAATAAGATGGATCCCTGTCCCCAAAGGGCTCACAATCTAAAAAGAAACATCAGATAGACACCAGCAACAGTCACTGGAGGGATGCTGTGCTGGGGGTGGAGAGGGCCAGTTACTCTCCCCCTGCTAAATAAAGAGAATCACCACATTTAAAAGGTGCTTCTTTGCCAAGTTAGCAGGGGTAGAAAGCAGCTTCCTATGTTCCTGATTTTTCCATCAGGTTGGATTGGATTGGATTGGATTGGATCTGACCGTTTGGAGCATGCACAGTGAACAATATAGCACTTCCATTTCCACATCTTGAATTTTCTTCCACCGTTCTTGAAGTTGCCACCAAATTCAGAGCAGATATGTCGATTCTTTAGTGAAACAACTGAGGAATTTAGGGCGGCGGTGCAGTGCAAAAGGGGCTAGGTCTGTTAATGACAATTCACTACATGGCGCCTCAGAAGCAGTATAGTTCTGATCACCAAATGCTGGGGACAAGTGAGAGCAGGTACCTATCTCCAGTCTGCTCGTCGTATGAGTTCCCCAGGGGCAGCTGATTTGTCAGCACTGGTGACAGAAGGCTGGACTAGATGACCTTTGGTATGCCCCAGCCTCAGCAGATATATTCTTTGGTATGAAAGGAAGGAAGGTGCCTGCTAGCAGGTTAGAAACCACAAGGAAAGTTCAGCTTGAATGCATGGAGCAGATCAACGTTGCTGTTTGTTTTCTAATGGCTGAGATGACTATTGTTTTCAGCCCTAGGATTGCTGGTAATAAGAAAAGGAACTTGATCATAATAAAAACCGGTCTCTGGGCGACCACATAATAATTGTGAAAAGAACAAGCTGTTTCAGGTTTGTAGCCAGAAATAAAGAGGAGTTCATGGAGTGAAAACTTTTTGTTTTCTGTTTTGCAGTATTTACGACCGCTCAGCAATTGAAACAGGTTTTCCTCATAGTGCTCAGCATCCAGGAAACTTCAGCAAAAAAGCCAAATGAGTTTCTAGTCCTTTAAGTAGTCCTTAAAGGCTGCTAAGGGCAAGAACTGGCGTAATCTCAGAACATAGGAACATCGGAAGCTGCCATATACTGAGTCAGACCATAGGTCCATCTAGCTCAGTATTGTCTACACAGACTGCAGCAGCATCTCCAAGGTTGCAGGCAGGTTTTTCTCTCAGCCTTATCTTGGAGAAGCCAAGGAGGGAACTTGGGACCTAGATGCTCTTCCCAGAGCGGCTCCATCCCCTAAGGGGAATTTCTTACAGTGCTCACACATCAAGCCTCCCATTCATATGCAACCAGGGCAGACCCTGCTTAGCTAAGGGGGCAAGTGATGCTTGCTACCACAAGACCAGCTTTCCTCCCTGGTGAGCCTACAGTGCCTAGACACTCAAGTATACCTGCAGACTCACAGACAGGGAGAGGCAGGGAGCCAATGCAGTGCGGGCCGATTTCGGCTCCAAACAGAGCCACGCGGCCCCGTTTGGGACCGAAATAATGCCCCAAGTCTGACATCAGATGTGGGGGGTCGTGTCTGGGGCCATGCTCCCAGCCCCTGATTGGGCGCAGCCCAGGTTCTTTGAACCCGTTTACCTAATGGTGGCTCCGCCCCTGCTACACAACTCAGTCTGTTGCCCTGAGTGACCCTCCAGTGCCTGCCTTGGTGTGGGTTTCTGTTGGTCATGGAGAAGTTGGTTCCCAGCTTTGCAGGTAGGTTCCATGTTATGTGTGAACCTGCCCTGTGTATAGCAGCTTCTTCCTCCTCCTCTTCCTCTCCTCTCCTACTACTTCTCCTCCCTCCTCCTCCTCTCCTCCTCCTCCTCCTCCTCTCTTTCTACTCCTTCCCCCTCCTCTTCCTCCTCCCCTTCCTCTCCTCCTCTTCCTATTCCTCCCCTCTCCTCCTCCTCTTTCTCCTCCCCTCTTCCCCTCCTCCTCCATAATTATTACTTTCCTTTACTTGCAATCTTTTCCATTTTTAAAGATATTGCCTGACACCCTGACTAAGTTTTCTAGAGGAAGTCCTATTGAAATGCAGCAGTCCTTTAGCCGACTCCCTGAGTAATACCATTGAGAAATGAGTCAGGCTGTCAGCCACACACAATTCAAGTTGTGAAAAGCACAGGGTGCAAGTAAAACAAACTGCTGCAATACAAACAGAACAGGAAAGAAGAAGGATGCAACTGAATCCCAATGAACGATGTTGACTCACTGCAAATCTTTAAATCAAGACTGTACTTCTGTGTGCAACCCCCCCCCAAAAAAACCACAAAAACCAAAACCCCAAAAAAACACCCCCAATGAAAGGTAACCAACCTAGGACAACATTTTGTCCTTTCAGGTACTGACTGTCATGGATGTGAGGATTGGAGGCTGTGATTTATTGCCACTCCCTGTCTCAGACCAAAAGAAGAAGAATTCCCTTTTCTTGTGAGATGAAAACAGCTCTACCAAAGGGGAGGAGGTGTGTCTCTTCCTCCCTTCATGTTCTTGCTTTGCTATCATCCCTGAATTGATCATGAACCCGACAGAGGTGTGGGGAGAACAGGTTCCCGCCACACTCAGAGACATAATGTTCAAGAGGCTTTGTTTGCCTTCTTTTATGGATTTCCTTTTGCAGAACAGTCAGTCCTGCTGGAGTGCCTTTGTCACTTATCGACATTGACGCTCGGCGCTTTGGTAATAAAAGTAGTGGTGGCTTTAATCACCTCTAGAGAAACAAAAGCGGAGGGGAGAAAAGATGAGGAGGGAATATGGTTGAGTGGAATTCTCAGCCTCCCTTAATTGGAACTCTCCAGTTAAGGCCCATGAGACATGGAAAGCTGTGGGTGAAAGAAAATATTGCCACATGAAGGGGGTGAGATCATAGGGGCTCCTAGATCGATGGGAACTTTTATCGTTGTGAACCACCCAGGGACACGAGTGTGGGGCGGTATAAAAGTGTAATAAATAAATTATAATTATAATTATTATTATTATTGCACCTCTGGGTGAGATGCAGCACAGAGGATCAAAACGTGAGCGAGACAAGGAGACAGCTATTTGTGGCAGAGTCGGATGGTTTCGCCTGAGAAGTTTTGGCACAAATTCTGAGGAGGTGAGGTGAAAGGAGGGGCTGGCCTCGCCTGCTTCTGGTGGTGGCGCTCCAGCCCCTGGGGCAGGGCTCACTGGGAGAACATCTGCTTTGCATGCAGGAGGTCCCAGGTGTGGTGGCTTTGGCAACCCACCCACGCACCCATTTTCCCTCAAGAAGCCCCAGCATGCTCTCGAATATTTCACCCTTGGAAACAGGGAAATGCCACTGAATAGGGAGAGGGCGTGGCCAAGCAAACTCAGAGGCGTGGTGTGCAATGAGCAGGGGGTGTGGCCAAACAAGGTGGCATACAGTTCTGATCACAAGCATGCCAGAACTGAAAAGCTGTGCGTGCAGAACACTGAGTAACAGAGGACCCTGCTGTCTACTGAGTCGGAGCAGTGGTCCATCTAGCTCTGTTTTGTCTGCTCTGACTGGCAGCAGCTCTCCAGGGCTTCAGGCAGGGTTTTTTCCCATCCCTACCTGGAGATGTTTGGGATTGAACCTAGGGACTTGCTCAGAGTTATCTCCTGGGAGCTGTCCAAGGTCGTAGGAAGGTAGGAAACTGCCTTATGCCAAGTCGTGAAGTGCAAAGAGGTTTGACGTCGAACTGGTTCGTTTCGACTGATCAGGGTCAAACTGAACCACCCCCTGTTTGGTCTGACCCTGGACCGAATCCCCCACCCCTGGCCATTCAGGCAGTTTGTGATTTTTAAAAAACAATTCTTCTTCTTTTTTTAAGAACCTACCCCCTCTGGGGGACTTGCACTAGGTGGCAGGGGTGTGTGTGTCGGCGGGGCTTCCCCTCCCCTGCCGACCTCCTTGCCTCCCAAACTGGCCCATCTGGGCCTTCCTCCTCCAGCATGGTGGCCATTTTGGAGGCCACCACGCCTGCGCAATGGGCCTTTGCACGGCCTGGCATGACTGTTGCACAGGCAAGGTGGCCTCCAAAATGGCCACTGCGCCGGAGAGGGAAGGCCCGAACAGGCTGGTTTTGCGGGGGGAGGGGGAAGCCCCACTGAACCCCCACCACCTAGAGCAAGTTCCCTGGAAGGGATAAGTTCTCGTTCTCTCTCTCTCTCTCTCTCTCTCTCTCTCTCTCTCTCTCTCTCTCATATATATATAATTTGTTTTTAAGAAACATTCATGACCCCCCCCCCCGGACTGTACCAAACCAAACCAAAGCAGGAGTATTTCCCAGCCCTATTTGGAGATGCTGTCAGGGATTGAACCTGGGACCTTCTGCATGATAAGTAGATGCTCTACCACTGAATCAGCATTGGAGAATTTTCTCAGATGATCACTCTCTCTTCCCCATGAGCTGCTATTTGCCCTCAAAGGTACTATTTGCTGCTGGATACCTTGGATTCTGGTATGCTTCTTCACTTATTCAGTATACTCGTGGATCTTGGGGGGCTATACATTTCCTAGGGCTCCACACTAGGGAGCTTTAATCACCAAGAATGGAGCGGGGCTAAAGGCATCAAATAGCCCGATCCAGATCCAGTTCAGAATAGACCCGGATGCTTTGAGGGTCTAGTGGAACATGAATCCGTGGCAGCTATTTGTTAGGTTTTTTTGCTGATCCTCAGACTTCTGCTGCTTGCTGCTCCCCTTCCTTTCATGCAAAATCTCTTTTGACAAGAGACCGTGGCTCGGCTCAGCAAACTGCTTTAGCATGCAGCAGGCATCTGCACTAGACTTGGTAATATACATCCTGCTAGCAGCAACTGCATCGAGTCATGGGGGACCCACATTCAATATAATGTCGGCATTAACTCTGCCATGCTGAATCTGTTTCCCATTCATTTGTGGGGACCAGAAGGAGAGTCAATGCCTCTTGTCCATCTGTATTAAGAACAGCGACCCCAGTATTACTGGTGACAATAAGCTCTTTCCCCTCTAAATCTGGCCTTTTACATGTTGTTAATTCAATTCTCTGCCTTCTTGTGATGTTCAATCTTAGACATTTTCTGTCCCTGTTTCCTTCCTTCCTTCCTTCCATCCCTTCCTTCCTTCCACTGGGCAAAAGCTGCTATTTGGAATTTCATTCATATGCATGAGATGAACAACCAAACAAATAAGCAACAGTTTTTATTTATTGGGGTTTTTTCACTCGGCTAGACTGAACAGCTTCCTGGCAACTTCTCAGAAGACGGGAGAAATCAGAGCAGATAGTGAAGCTAGAGGTGAAACAGATTTTTCCTCCCTGATATTTTTCAATGCACTGCAAACAAATACAAGAAGGCACACAAAGCCATTGCAATTTCCCTTACAAAAGACGACAGTGGCTCTGCCGTTCCGGCTTCCTATGCAATTGCTGGGAGGGAGATGTAGTGGGGAGACAAGGGTGGGTTGCAGTTAGCAGAAGCAGGCCTCCTCATGGCTCAAAATAGACAACTAACCTGACCTGGAGGGTTTTCGCACATGGTTCTTTGCCTTGGGGTATCTGAAGAGCAAATCTGCTTCGCAGCAGATTCGAGGCAATTTAATTTGAGGGATTAGATGGACCATTTGCATAGCCATCAGCACCTCCATCAACACCTTTGGAAAAAGCAAAAGCCCCAGAGTTTTTTTGGAAATAAAGGATTTTTTTACCCTGGACATAACTCGGGCTAAGCCAGAATTTGCAGCCTCCCTTCGGAGAAAAACAGAGCCCTGTCTGGCCTGGTCCCTGATAGCCCGCAGGGATGTTGGGTTAAATCCAGCGAATATGTGGACTGGCACACTCCAATCAGGAGTGGATTTGGGGGGAAAGCCCTGTCTGTAAAACCTCCTGGACATTTTCCTGTGGGTCAGGCAGTAGCACTTGACCAGGTCTGGCTTGTTTATACAAGGAGGTTTCCTTGGCTGGTGTGGTTGGTCTTCCTGTGGTTCCTTCCACTGGCCACAACTCTATTGTAGGCTTGAATTCTGACAGAGTCCCACCATCCACACATGGGTTACAGGATGTACTATGCTTGAGCTACAGATGATATGCAAGCAGTGACTCTCACTGCGAACCCCTGCTAACTGAGCAAAGAGGCACCTTTTAAAGGTGGTGATTCGCTTTATTTAGCAGGTGGGGAACAACTGGCTCTATCCAACCCCCACACAGCATCCCTCCAGTGGCTGTGGCTTTCTTGTGTTTCTTTTTTGGACTGTGAGCCCTTTGGGGACAGGCAGCCATTTAATTGATTGATTGGTTGATTGATTGATGTCTATATGTAAACCGCTTTGGGAACTTTGGTTGAAAAGTGGCATATAAATATTTGTCATATTCGTATTCCTGAAGAATGGCCATATGGAACTCATTGCCACAAGACAGATATTGCAATGGACGCTGCTTTGGAGGGGTACACATATCAGACAGATTTGTACACTGCCCTGTCAGTGGCTAGGTGATGTTGTGTGCTATGTTCAGGTGAATGTAGGGAGTGGGATTTAAATCCAGAAAGCGTGCCTTTGGGTTCCCTCAAAGTTCCTCAGAAGGTTCCTGTAAGGAGGAACCATGCTTACTTCTGGCCCATCACAAAAAGGTGTTGAGGAAAGTGTTGAGTAATAAAATTGTGCACAGTGTAGACAAAGTGGTTAGAGAGAATTTTATTTCTCCCTTTCCAATAACTGTAGAACTTGGAGTCACCCAATGAGACTGAAAGACCCCATATTCAACACAGATGAAAGAAAATCCTTCTTCGTACATGTAATTGACCTGTGGAATTCACTGCCACAAGATGTAATAATGGTCAGCGGTTTGAATTAATTTGAAAGATTACATAACTCCATGCAGGAGTGGTCTGTCAGTGACTATGAACCATTTAAAGGTAAAGATAAAGTGTGCCATCAAGTCGATTTGGTGCCCACAGAGCCCTGTGGTTTTCTTTTGTAGAAGAGGTGTTTCCAGCTCAGGGACATCACGGCCTCTCATGATCAACGTCGTTATCTTTCTCCACTAAATTGTATCTAAGAGACTTGGTTCTCACAGGGTTCTCACTGTTCTTTGCTGACAGTTAAAGAAAACAGGATGTAACCAAATAAGGAGTAATCACCAGATGAACAATGAATCATTCGCATGCGTACTTGATACTTAGTCCACCATTTTATTGCCATGTATACTATGTCTAGGGTCTCAGCATCATTCAGATTGTCTGTATAAATGTAAGATGCACCTATAACCAATTTATATTCAATGCAGAGCGATAGCCCATTGTATACCTTGCTAACTGCAGTAGCAATAAAATGCCTCTAAGGGATTCCCACTGAGTCTGTTTGATTGGCTTAAGGCAGACCCAGGGACGAACCGAATTCACATCAGTTTGGGAAACATACCAACGGGGATTCAGATTTGCAACCTTCTGCTTGTTAGTCAAGCATTTCCCCGCTGCGCTACTTAAGCTGGCTTGGCCTATATAAATCCTCCAGAGGCAGTGGCTGCATTCGCACATAACATGAAATCAGAAGTTGCCGAACCTGAAGTTAATTTTTGTAACCATGAATTAAATCACAGGGGTTCATCCAACCAGAGCCTGGCAACTGTCCACCAAGGCCACATCCCAGCAAGATCTGTAGCTCTAGTGTCACCAGACTGTGGGCAGGGCATCAGAACATCTCCAGGGCAGCAGCCATTGGCTACGATCTGCCAATGGGGAACATACTGAGGGCGATCATGGCTTTTCAGAATGAATGGATGATGGTTCCCCGTCTCTGGCAGGGGAAAGGGCTTTTAAATCCCTTTAAATGGCATGCAATCCCTTCTGATAGCCATTGCTCCACCGCCTTAGTAAGTGCCCCACACCAAAGCAGTCTTGCACAAGCACAATTGCTGGCAATGTGGGAATGCCGAGGGGCCCTATTTTGCTGTAAAGGAGCAAAGGATCCTGGAGTCTGTTCCACTGTGACCAAGGATGCTCTTCTGATGACTGACCCTGGTTACGCAGGGGGACACCGAACCACACTCCTGCCCCCGTGTCAGCTTTTACGTTCACACTGCGGTCCCCTCCTCTCCAGGAAACCTTTTCATGCATCAAAAGGAGAATTTGCCACTCCATCTGTCCAGGCAGTCCGGGGTGGGCAGACTAGAGAAACGCCGGGGCCAGGGATAGATCTTCATTCTCTTTCAAATTTCCCAGGATCAGACACGCATTGTGGTGCATGCAGATCAGCCGCCATGGGGAATCACAGAAGAGGGGAACCCCAATTCTCAGAGATCCCAGGAGAGTAGTGTCACTGTTGGGGGAAAAGAAAAATGGATATGTTCCAATGGGAGGTTGGACTGGCAGAGGGCCGGCTTGGGCTGCTTCTTCATGGCAGTTGCCAAGACAGGGGGAGGTATTGCTGGGTTTCCCATCCCCACAGCATTCCCTCCCCCAGATGGTTCTTCTCAGGAGTTGTGAATGGGTATCCCTGGTGGTGCAGTGGTAAAACTGCCGCCCTGTAACCAGAAGGTTACAAGTTCGATCCTGACCAGGGGCTCAAGGTTGACTCAGCCTTCCATCCTTCCGAGGTCGGTAAAATGAGTACCCAGAATGTTGGGGGCAATATGCTAAAATCATTGTAAACCGCTTAGAGAGCTCCGGCTATAGAGCGGTATATAAATGTAAGTGCTATTGCTATTGCTATTGCTATCCCCGTGGCTTCCACTCTCATGAGAGAGCGGACCGTTCCAGAGCAGCATCTATCATCCTTACAGAGGAGGAATCTCCCCTGTCACTTGAGGCAATGCTGCTTGTGTGGATGGTTCTTCTCATGAGTAAAACCAGAGACTGCATGCTATTCAAGCCATTCAAGAATTCCTGGGTGGGGCTGTCTTGTAAACCCAACCCCGGATATTGCTGCCCTGCCCTAAGTTACAATGCCAGCGATCTAATGGGGTTGCCCTGTTTATGTTGCCACCACGACTGCATGTGCTTGTGCTTCTTGCCATCCCGTGCCCCTCCTCTCCTGATTGCCAGGGGGATGGGAGACAGGGACATGGGTGGGGGGGAGTGGGCATCCTCCCATGTGACTTTTCCATTTGACAGGCTTAGAAGCTTGGGATGGGATGTGGCAGCATCCCTGTTGCTGGGCAACGGCTTGAGTAGCTTGGAGTCAGGGGGCGGGGCAAGTGCCTGGAGAGGCGGCCATCAAGAAGCACCACAGGCAGGAAGTGGGCATGTTTGTGTTTGGGTCTGGGCCGCCTTCTCTGTTATTTCAGTCCTAGAAACAGCACAAAACTGCAGTTCTGGTGGCGTTTGCATTCGGATGTAACGCTGCCACCCCCAAATATCAGGTTGGAGCATGAAATTTAGTACAAACCAAAGTTTCAAACTGGAGTTTGGTGCAGGAAACCACAGGTCACTTTTGCCAAAAATCAGTTTCATGCGTGCGGACGTACAGGAATTCCAACCTCTGCCCTATTGAACGGCGGTTTCACATTACGTGTGACTGGGGCCATTATATCTCAGAATACCAGGGAGAATTGTTTTCTTCATGCCCTCCCGGGGGCTTCCTAACTGGGCCCTGTGGGAAGCAGTCCACTGGACTAGGTGAATCTTTGAGCCTTTTTGGAAGGGTGGTATAAAAATTAAATGGATGGATGGATGGATGAATAATAAATCTTGGTTCTGAAATGGCGATGCTCTTCTTGTATACATATGAGGAAACTTTGAGCTGATTTTATGTTTTAGTTTGTGTCCATGCTATCTGATACCTCCTCTAGCAAAGGGATAAGGCAGGAAGGGCTTGACTTCTCCCCCACCCCCCAGTTTGAGCATCTGCCCCACGCTGTGAGGCAGCACCTATATATACACACACACACACACACACACACACACACACACACACACACACACACACATATATATATATATATCAAAATTTGCATATTTTTTCCTTTTGTCGTTCATGATTAAGGACAATAAGTTATGACCCAGGTTCTGGCAGGAGTTTTCTGGGTTCCAAGAGTATGAGGAGAGCTGGTCTTGTGCTAGCAAGCATGAATTGTCCCCTTTTCTAAGCAGGTTCAACCCTGGTTTGAAATTGAATGGGTCACCTGCCTGCTCCTGCTTCTCCTGTAAGGCTGCAGCCTGCTTCCTCTGTGTAACATCTGTGGGGAGTATATGCAGGACTCGGGCCAGTTTCTGAGTGACTCAGCGGCTCCTGGGGTCACCTGCCAAGCTTTGGGCCTTTATAGGAATGCCCGACCGGTGGGGTTGCAGTCACTTGGGGGGATAATGAGGGTGAGGGCCAGGCTGTTTGGCTCAAGATCCCTCATGGGTGTGTAAAGGTGGATGGCTATTTTAATTTGGCTTCTTTTTGAAATCTTGGGTGAGTTGAGTTTTAATGTGTCTGGGTCTGTCTGGAGATGAGGAGACAGGGGGTGTATCCACTGATTATGGGGCAGTTATTGCAGTGGTGGTGAGGAGAAGAAGAAGTAACATTGTCAGGTCAGCAGGCCCCTGCAGGGCAAGGGAAATCAGAAACTTAATTGCTGTTTCCCCTTTTGGCTGTCCCGCCAGCTCTTTGACCTTGGGAAGCAATGCCAACCACTCACAGAGCCTCGTCTTGCTCCTTTGTAATGCCATATTGGTCTAGAATAAACCTGAAATCATCCATGATCTGGTTCTGGATGAAGGGGCCAATCTGGTATGTATTGACTTGGTTGGGGGAGGCTGGTGGCCCAGTCTGGGCCCCGATTCTCCCTCCAGGGTACTCAGTTGAGGAGCAGGGGAGGAGAGGTGGGCAGGGAGGTGGAGTGGCTGTGGTCTGTATTTCCCTTGCCAGGATCTCTGTCAAACTGTCTGACCATATTGAATGTGTGTACCTAGGTTTGGGGATAGACTGGGACTTCTGTTGGTGTACTGATTGCCCCATTGCCCAATGGAGTCCCTAACTGAGTTGACGGGCTTGGTCTCAGGCTTGGTGGTGGAGTCTCCCAGGCTTGTGGTGCTGGGTGGACTTCTTGTTCACTTCAGGACCAATTTGTCTGGGGTAGCTCAGGAGTTCATAGTGGCCATGACAACTATGGGCCTATTCCCTGTGGTCTCAGGACTGAAACACGTTGCTGGTCACACGCTTGATCTGGTCTTTCACTCTGAAGAGGGTGGTGTTCTGTGGGAGAGGACCCCTGTGATTTCCCCATTGTCATGGATAGGAACATAGGAAGCTGCCATACACTGAGTCCAGCTAGCTCAGTATTGTCTACACATACTGGCAGCGGCTTCTCCAAGGTTGCCTGACATGTGCCCGCATGACATGCACGCACACATGTGCCAAGTATTTCTGGGTATTTCCGGTCAAAGAGGGGAAGGGGCAGCAGGGAGGTATCCTGCCACCCCAAAGGAGCCTTGAATAATGGAGTGCCGGCAGGGGGGAAGTGGAAGAAGGGGCAAGTGCACCCTCCCCCACCCTTAAAGTGCACCCCCCCTGAACTGGTCAAACAGCTGGTTGTTCGGACGCCCTTAAGAGGGCCTCTGAATGGGTTTGTGCACATCCCTACAGTGGAGTGGTGGGAAAGGGGGCCTGGCGAAAGGGCCAGGATTTCCCCCATAAATCTTGATGGGCTTTAAGCCAATGGGCGAATTGAGCATTCCAGGAGGGAGGTGCGGAGGGGAGGGGAGGTAACCCAACCGGAGCTGTTTTGTTTGAGAAGACACAGACTAGTATTTCGGCACAAACACAATAGCAGGATATTAGCCTAAGTTTCCCTTTCATCACCACTTACAGAACGAGAGGAGATGGCTCTGTTGATGCTGGGAAGAGGAGAGGCAAATTGGCTTCCCTGTGTCACACCTGGAGTGTGAAAATGACAAGGGCCTCTGCAAGATAAATAGGAGGCTTCGCAGAGGGGACTGAAGAAATAGGTTTTGGAGTGTACGTCTCCTTGGCAAAGCGGGAGAATTGCAGGCATGAAATTGAAAGCACTTTGAAGTTTGTTTACTCCCATTTTATATCAAACCTGCCAGGATAGCCAAGGAGAACCTGTCGCTTCTCTCTTTGTTCTTAAGTTAATGCTGAAACAATGTATTCTTCTTCCTTTTAAGTGTCATTTTCAACCATCTTTAAATTATGTGAGAAGAAAAGACAGATGCATGTAATCATGAATCGGCCAGGACACTGTAAAATAGACTGTGGGGTGTCTCAAAAATATTTGTTCATGGTGTAATAATGGGTCTCAGATTTAAAGACCCATTTCAAGGAAGAGCATCGGCATGCTTTCATGCAGAAGGTTCCAATTTCCCTCCCTGACACCATCTCCAAGATAGGGCTGAGAGAGATTCCTGCCTGAAACCTTTGAGACCTGCTGCCAGTCTGTGAGGACAACACTGAGCTAGATGACCTATGGTCTGACTCAGTAGTAGGCAGCTTCCTATGTTCCCATGACTTATTTCCCCAAGATTTATGGGTCCATTGACACAAGCCTGATTTCTGCTTCATGAGAGCCGCATCAGGTGATGCCTCTCATGTATGAACAAGCTACCACTGATAGAATACCACAGACAGCATTTTAATCTCACTTCACATCATTTTAGGCTAAGCTCTTGCTAAGATGACAGTGTGGTGTCTGGGCTAGCTGTATCACATCAGACTACAGGTGGGGGTGCACATGACCGAATGCCCCTTCCATTTCCAGAAATTCCTGACAAAAAGTCTTTTCAGGAATGTCTTGGAATGGGTTTCCAAATGCCCTGTCTTTCCCAGGACTGCAGGAGGGGAAAGAGTTAAGAGCTTCTTCTTCCATGCAATCATGGGGAAAGCTCAAGTCTCTTGGGAATCACAGGTTTTCATGCCCACAACCCATGAAAAGACTAGGATTCCCAAGAGACCCTGCACCTTTCCCAGAACTGCAGGGAAGAGAAAAAATAAATCTCCGGGAGTCTATTGGAAAGTGAAGCCACCATAGCCACTGCCTCCTCATTACTGGTACAAAAACGATGTTTAAAAGAGAAGGGGTTATCTCTCTTCAGCCTGGTAAGCAGGGGGCAGAGTTGATCACCCACTTTCGGAAATGAAAGTGGGTTGATGATTTTTTCAATTCTTGGGAAATTGAAAATAAATTAAACAAGGATGTGGTGATGGAGGAGTCGTAGTGGGATGTGGTGATGGCCACCAGCGTTAGGCTTTAAAAGCGGATTAGACAAATTCATGGATTACATGTCTTTCAGTGGCTACTGGTCTTGATGGCTATAGGGCACCTCTAGCCTCAGAAGCAAGATGCCTCTGAATACCAGTTTCAGGGGAGCAACAGCAGGAGAGAGAGGATGCCCTCCACTCCTGCCTATAGGTTCTCTGTGGCATCTGGTGGGGCACTGTGTGAAACAGGATGCTGGACTAGATGGGGCTTGGGCCTGATCCAGCAGGGCTGTTCTTATGATCTTATGGACTGGGTGAGATCCCCAGTTGCAGTGCAGATTGCTATGCCATGCCATGTCATCCGGCACCTGACCATCAACCGGTCTTCAGCCATGTGTTTGCCTCTAACCCCTTGACCATTATCCATCTGATTTGGTATTTGACCACCCTGGTCATCTTCAACCATGTCTTCTGCATCTGCCCCCTGTGCTCCCTATCCACTCATGCCAGAAGCAGAACTCCTGCTGGACCACTCATACATAATCATTCCCATCCAGCAGTGGGTTCTGAGCACATGGAGTTATTCAAAGAATTTTGATTCTGAGAGGAGAGCTGGTCTTGTGGTAGTAAGCATAACTTGTCCCCTTAGCTAAGCAGGGTCCACCCTGGTTGCATATGAATGGGAGACTACATGTGTGAGCACTGTAAGATCTTCCCCTCAGGGGATGGAGCCGCTCTGGGAAGAGCATCTAGGTTCCAAGTTCCCTCCCTGGCAGCATCTCCAAGATAGGACTGAGAGAGATTCCTGCCTGAAACCTTGGACTAGCCGCTGCCAGTCTGTGAAGACAATATTGAACTAGATAGACCAATGGTCTGACTCAGTATATGGCAGCTTCCTATGTTTCTAAGGAGATCCTTTTCCACAGTTCATTTGTATATGACAAACTGCCCTATTTCCATTAATGGGGCAGCCTGCACATGTGTGAGCTCAGTGGGTAGAGATGTGCAAACCAGCTGAAACTGAGCCAGTTTGCACTTGAGCCGACTTGACTCAAAGACTTGCCCTCGAGTCGAACCAGGTTGGGGGGGCTCGGTCTGATGGCGAGTCAAGCCATACCCCACCTCGTGAGCCCGGTCAATGGTATACTTGTACAAGGGAATCCAGCAATGATTCCCCTTTACAAGTAAAGGGCTGCGGTGGCGACGGGGGGCGGGGGGGGATTCTTTCTTTCTTTTTACCTTGAGAAATTGCTGTTGTGAGGCTGGATGGTGATGGCTGACTCCTTTCACCCCCCCGCCTGCCTCCCAAATGACAGCCCCAGCCATCTGTGGGCTGTTTCGGGCCTGTGTGTGTGTGTGTGTGTGTGTGTGTGTGTGTGTGTGTGTGCACATGCAGAGAGGCCTGAAACAGTCCGCAGGTGGCTAGGGCTGTCATTTGGGAGGCAGGCCAGAGGGTGAAAGGAGTCCCCACTGCCACCTCCACCACTATCCCTGCCACTGCAGTCGCCACCATCATACCATGCAGTGGCCATTTTTAAGGTAAAAACAAAGAAAGAATTTCTCCCTGGAATCTGCACTACAGCCCTTCATTTGTAAAGGAGAATCCTTGCCAGATACACCCCTTTTCAGTTATAGCTGTTGAGACTCTTGAGCAGACTTGATGGCAGAACCGGACCGGGCTGGACTTGATTGAGCCTGAGCCTCCCGGGGCTATTCGAATCCAAACTGGATTCAAGCCAAACTGGGCCAGCCACTTCCATGCACATCCATATCAGTGGGTACACCGAAGGAAATTTAGGGCTCCGAATCAGCCATCAGGGTCTCCATGTGCCCCAGGTGTCAATGTACCCCTTCCCAGGCAATTTGGTGGAATTCGTCTTCAGTTGGAGGAGCTGCTCCGGTTTTGCTTGGTGCAGCTTTTGTCCTCACTTTGCCAAGGTGTTGGATCCAGGATTGGAATCTCATTGTTCACTTCATGAATCAAGTTGACTCATTTCCTCAGCCAGAGCCATCATTATCTCCTTTCATTATCCTCATTAACACAAAAAGGGGAGAAAAAGAATGCTCATGAGGCTGACTGAATCAAAGTGCGTTGGGCAAACAGAAGAGCTCAGGCCCATTAGCCAGCAGGCATGTGGGATCTCAAGAGAGCACAGCCTGGGAACATTAGTTCACACAGAGTTTCAAGCTGTCACACAGCACAAGGCTTACGGGAAAGCACCTGGGTGGCTTGAAGAGATGAACAGAAAGGAGAACTTCAGCACGAGCATTTTCTCCCACCCCGGGGCAGCCCAAAATCTTCTGATGCCCAAAGCAAGGCACTGAATGCTACCTGCTAATCTGCTGTCCCTCAAACCCTTACCTGATAATGGAATGGTGACCTGTTGGGCCCAGAGAACATAGGAACATAGGAAGCTGCCATATACACCGAGTCAGACCATTGGTCGATCTCGCTCAGTATTGTCTTCACAGACTGGCAGCGGCTTCTCCAAGGTTGCAGGCAGGCATCTCTCTCAGCCCTATCTTGGAGATGCTGCCAGGGAGAGAACTTGGAGCCTTCTGCTCTTCCCAGAGTGGCTTCATCCCCTGAGGGGAATATCTTCCAGCACTCACACATCAAGTCTCCCATTCATATGCAACCCAGGCAGACCCTGCTTAGCTAAGGGGAGAAGTCATGCTTGCTACCACAAGGTCAGCTCTCCTGTCCTAGCAGGAGGATAATGGGCTTCAGAGCTGAATTTGCAAAGGAGGAGATGCGGCAGAGGAACTAGGGGAGAGGAGAACGAAGGGCTAGCTGGCGCCATCTAGCAAGTGGGCAAACAAGTGAGTGGAGAGGGGCGGGTTTGGGATGCCTCCCCATCTAAGTTGTGGGATGGACAGGCTGGCCTTACCACCTCCTAATTATAACCTCCAAAACATTGGAAAGACTTCACTCAGCCTTTTGGCCACATGATCATAACTTGGGCAGAACATGGAGGAGAACTGGCCTTGTGGTAGCAAGGATGAATTGTCCCCTCTGCTAAGCAGGGTCCACCCTGGTTTGCATTTGAATGGGAGGCTGCATGTGAGCAGAGCGCTGTAAGGCATTCCCCTTACAGTGAGGAGGCGAGAGCTCCCCCTTTTACTGGGGAGGGGGGGCAGCAAGCTCCTTCCAGCTCCCCTCCCTCCTTCCAAGTAACTGCATGAGCCTCTCTGCTGTGTAGTCCATTTCCGGCCTTCCTCCACGTGGAGGATGCAGAGAGGCGAGAGGCCCATGAAGCCACTTGGAAGGAAGGCGGGGAGCTGGGAGGAGCTTGCCACCCTCATCCTGGTAAAAGGGGGAGCTCTTGTCTCCCTGCAGAAGCTACCACCGCTGCACCCCATCCCACCCTCCTTGCATCAAGGGAAATATTTAGGTAAAGGGGATTTTCACCTCCTTGCCCCCCACTCTCCCTGCAAGTCACGCAGAGGCATGTTTTAAAAAAATGTAAAAGGGGGGACTTTCTGCCCTCACTGCAGCCGCGCTCCATCTAAGTGAGTTAACCCTGCTAACTGAGCGAAGAGGCACCTTTTCAAAGTGGTGATTCTCTTCTATTTATCAGGGGGAGAGCAACTGGCCCTCTCCGGCCCCAGCACAGCATCCCTCCAGCGGCTGTTGCTGGTGTCTGTCTTATGTTTCTTTTTTAGACTGTGAGCCCTTTGGGGACAGACCGCCATTAATTAATTAATTTTATTTCTATATGTACACCACTTTGAGAACTTGGGTTGAAAAGTGGTATATAAATATTCGTTGTGAATATTCGCCGTAAAGAGCCGCAGATATTACTTCGTTCCTGTGTGTGTTTGTGTGTGTGTAGAATGAGGCTCCTGCCCTGGATAGGAACTAGTTTTTGCAGAGATCACTTGACGGAGAGGACTAAAGCGCTCACCTCCACCTTTAAGTAGATTGCTAGAACTCCACAGGCTTCCCTCCTGTGGGGTTTTCTGACCCACTCCAACCATGCAAATCCTGATGGCCACATGTCTAGGCTGCTTGCGGATAGGCGAGTTCACATGACTGTCACCTCTATGCAACTCCCATCAGGTCATGAGCCAATCAGTGGCCCTGTGAGCTACTGCAGACAAGGTTGTGCAGCTGAACAGGGAGCTTCTTCCCCCCTCATTCAACAGAGAGTGTTGGGATGACTGGAACCCACCCCCTGCCCCCGCATAGTCTCCCACCCTTTCCGGTAAACAAAAAGATGCTCACAGATTGTGAGCACTGAATGGAGCCCCTCAAATCACAGTCCATTGAGGGACCTCATCATCATTAGATCTTGGGGCTGTGATGTCATATAACATTGCACAGGATCATCAAACTCCGGGGAGAGTCAGTAGGGGGCAGCCAACATCCTCCTGCCTGGCATGTTTCTTGAGGCAATTAGCTTTAATTGCAATCTGCATCTTTGGAGAAGATTCTGTTCATTGTTGCTAAGAATGGACCCACTTTCTGCAATTATCATCCCTGCACCACAGAGTTTTGCCACAGCATGGCTTTGTGAAAATTCTCTTTTCAAGAAAGAGAGTCTGAGAGAGAGAGAGAGATTGAGAGAGAGAGAGAGAGAGAGAGAGAGAGAGAGAGAGAGAGAGAGAGAGTTGGGAGTACAACATGGCAGAGTCATACCGTATCTCAGTGGCAGAGCATCAGCTTTGCATGCAGAAGGTCCCAGATTCAGTCCCTGTGATCTCCAGGTTGGTCTGGAAGAGACCCCTGCCTGAAACTTTGGAGAGCCACTGTCAGTCAGTGCAGAGAATACTGAGCTCGATGGACCAATGGTCAGACTCAGTAGAAGGCAGCAATATAAATAGTGGGGAAATCTCTTGGAGAAATGGCAGTAGTTTTACTGAAACTGACAGGGCTGCTCTGCCTGACCTACTGCCCTCACTAAGCCTCTGATCAACAGAAAGTTCTGTAAGATAATGTTCTGTTAATAACTTCCAATATATTATGTCATTTTTGTCCATGTTTGCTCTTGTTCAGGTTGTATTCAGGTCAGGTAGCCCTATTGACCACTCCAACTACACTGTTGTGACAAGGAGAAGACGTTAGGTGGGTATATCTATTTTTGGAGGTCAGGTTGAACTAGTAGATTGGAGCTTTCCAATTCCATCGTTCATTATCTACATGTGGTGTCCTCTTAATTTCATCTCCCATAAGAATGATCCTGTTTTCCCTTGCACATGATTGCTCTTCTTTCTATCCAGGGCTGCCAAAAGGTAGGGGGAGCATCTGTCAGTCAACCCATCCAATGTCTCTTTTCTCTTTTTCTACAAAAACGATTCCTAATTGCACTGATAGGTTATTTTTGACTAATACAGATTCAATTGCTCACCCACATTACATGGAAAATGCCCCCTTGATGTCACTTTCATCACTTCCTGAGATGTTGTTATTGACAAGACAGCCTGATTCAGAAATGGAAACAATGTTCTGCTTCTAAAATGAGAAGATCCAGGTCTCTGTCATGTCTGCAAGCTCTGTTCTAAGATATTGGGAAATAGTCATAAATGTGATATATATTCTCATCGGATATAAAATGAGGAAGGATCCAGATCATGGCCGCATCTGCGCATAATGCAGAACTGGTGGTCCAATGGACCCATGGTTGCACACCCTACCCCCTCCGCAATCCAGTCTGAATTTAGGCAAAATAGAGAGCAGGGAGCCTGTAGTCACCAGGAATGCAGAGAGAAGAGGGAACTGGCTGTGTGGGCTTCTTTCTTGCATGAAGGACAGCCTGCACAGCCAATGACACACACAGAGAGGGAGGAGCTTCCTCCCTCAACCAGTTTGAGGGAATGCAGCCTGCATTTCCAAATTTGCACGTTACACAGGCTGCACTAAACCTCAGGTTGGGGTGGTGAAACTCACTGCAACCCTAAGGTACTAGCGATGTGCAAAACGGCTTGACGTTGAGCCAGTTTGATGTCGAGCTGGTTCGGTTTGACAGTCCGGGGTGGAACCGAACCACCCCCTGTTCAGTCCGACCCTGGACTGAACACCCCCCGACTGTTCAGGGGGTTGCGGACTTTTAAATATTATGCTACTTACCCCCTCCAGGGGAGTTGTTGGAGGTGGCGGTGGGTATGTGTGTCCGCAGAGGTTCTCCCTCCCGCCACCAGCCTTCCTTGCAGCCCAAACCAGCCATTTGGCCGGCTCTTCAGCCCATTTGGGCCGTCTCCCTCTGGAATGGTGGCCATTTTGGAGGCTGCAGTGCCTGCACAATTGGCCTCTGCATGGCCTGGGTCATGCAGAGGCCTATTGCAGGCATGGCGGCCTCCAAAATGGCCACCACGCCAGAGGGAGAGGCCGGTTTGGGCTGCAAGGAAAGCCAGCGGGGGGAGAGGGAACCTCCGCGGACCCCCTCCTCTGCCTCCAACAACTCCCCCGGAGGGGGTAAGTTTATATATATATATATAGTTTTAAAAAACACAAAACAAAAGGTCTGTGAACCCCGCCCCGGACCAAATCGAACTGGGGGGGTTGTTAGAGGGGGTGCCGGACCGAACCGGGCCAGCCGGTTCTGTGCACATCCCTATAGGGCAGGCCTGCTCAACTTTGGCCCTCCTGCAGATGTTGGTCTACACCTCCCATAATCCCTGGCTATTGGCTACTGTGGCTGGGGATTATGGGAATTGTAGTCCAAAAACAGCTGGGGGGCCTAAGTTGAGCAGCCCTGCTATGGGGTATAAATTGGAGTTTGGAGAATGGAACCTCAGGTTGCTCTCCGTGTGGAAATCAAGTTCCAAGGGGCTGTTCTGCATTCAGATGTAATGGTTTGGCTACCTCTGGTCCCTTCAGCTCTGGTTCCGTGTTATGTGCAAATATGATCCTTGCTCCCTAAAGGAGGGAAAACTAAAGGATGGCATAGGAACATTGGAAGCTTCCTTATTCCAAGTCAAACCTCAGGCCCATCCAGCTCAGTATTGCCTCTCTGACTGGCAGCCGCTTTTCAAAGTTTCAGGCAGGATCTTTCCCAGGAGTGAACCTGGGACCTTCTGCATGCTATGCAGATGCTCTACCACTCAGCTATAGGAATCTATTCCAAACTGACTGTCGGGGTGGGGGCAGCTCAGGTGATGATAGGGAAGTGTTGGAATCTGAGCAGTATTGCTGACCAAGTGGAAGCCATGAGATGGGATTGGAGAGACCAGAGAAACGCTTGGACAGATCAAGAAGTTGTGTTTATATTTTGTGACTTTAAATTGAATAACAGTTGCCTTTCCTCACACCTTGGGACCAAATATATTACCCCTTCATCCTCAGTATTCAGTTCAACAGCATGCACCCAAAATGACCCAGATGGTACAGGGCAGTAGTTTGCATTTCCCAGTACCAGTGTGGCAAGCCGCCAGCTCCTGCCTGCTCCTCACAACCATTCCGTCCCATGCTGATTTCTGATGATCCCCCAGAGTGCCAACCCTTCTCTCCTCCCTTCACCCCCTTGTTCTTCTCTTCCCCACCTTCCTCCCCACCTGTTCTCAACTGTGGGGCTCCCAGCATTCCACACTCCTCAGCAATGGTTGCCTATTACAACCTGGACATTCACCTGCTGCCTGGACATTCTCTCTGACACTGCCCATATCATGTAGTGGGAAGCTGAAAAGCTGGCCGTGAAGGCAAGAGCCTAGCCTGTTGTCTGTCCCTAGCATCTGGTGGACACAGATATACTGCTTCAGGACAGGGAGGCTCCACTTAGGATTCATGGCTCACAGCTGTTTCTCCTGACCCACCAATTGAAGATATTGCCTCTGTTCAGTCATACCCCCACACACATTCAACGAATGTTCAAGGGGGATGTGGGACCACTACGCCCACTTATCACATCCTCTGATGCTAATACGCCTGCTTGCCTTGACCTCACACCCAGGGATGCAGTAGGTGGGAATGTTTGAGGAGTAACTCCTCACGTTAAAATTTTATGGGGGGGGGATATGTTTTGTAAGGAATTCAGTAAAATGAGGGGGCAATTCCTCAAATGATTGGGGGGATGCAATCTGCACCTCTGAGACCCCCCCAAAAAAGCTGTGCATTCAGTGTTAGTATGAAGAGGCGCTGTGCATGACCTCCAGGGAGCAGGAGGTCATCCCACATATTTAAGGCCGTTTTCATACTAAGGCTGAATACCTGACATCCAGGGGCATGTCCAGTGGGAAGTGTGTTTCTCCTCTCTTCGGCTGCCCCTTGTGGGGCTGCCCAATATCTTAAAAGATGTAGGGGGAGTGGCCTCACCTTGGCCCCATCCATTGGCCCTCAGTAAGAAGCAACCAGCTAGGTTGGAGGCCTTCTCATGCAGCCCATTCAATGTCATCCCAGCCAGTCAAGAGGAGAGGGTGACCAGGGATTTCTCTATGGGGCTCTTCGTTATCATTGATGAGCTGCCCAGACCAGCCTTTCCTGGCAGTCTAGCTTCCCTTTCAAACATGCACTGATAAATGAATAGGGCTATGATCAATGTGTGGACTGAAACGTTCATTTATCCTTTCCATTATCTGAATTTTTTCTTAAAACTCAGCATCTTCCTTTCCTCACTTGCTTTAGCCTGCATGAAGAAGACCCCAATTAACTATTTCTTGCAAACTCGGCATCCTCTGCTTCTCTCTCTCACACTTCCTAGGAATCATTAGCTTAATTGGTTTCTGGAGATGTCTGACGCTGAGATCTTCCTGAGTACACCTAGGAGGCTCATTCTCCATGGATCCAAGACTGGGGGTGGGGGAAGGAAAAGACCCTGCTTAAAAAAGGTCACTTGAACCTGAAGAATAACCGAAGTCTCCTTAATAGCAAACAAAATTAGGCATCTCTGAAGATGATTTCTCATTATTCCTCATTTGAATCTCTTCCTGACTCATCTTTCCAGCACTATGAACATGGTATAGTAGTCCACACTGACCTTTTACATCACATCACTGAGAACTTAATTCCTATTATTTTGTGCCTCAGATCCTGGAGCAGAGTGCAGTAAATGTTTAAGTGTTTCCAGAAGCAGAGAAGAAGAGGAAGAGGAAGAAGATCAAAACAGTGCCACTGCATCAAACCAATAGCTTGTGCCATGCAGCTCTACCCAGGGGCGTAGCTAGGGGAGAGGGGGCCTGTGTTCATCCCTCTCTCTGGTGCCCCCCTCCCCAGAGTTAGGGAGATGATGAAGAAAATAGGGAGGGATGGAGCAGGAGGGCCCTCAAGAGCTGGGGGCCCGTGTTCTTTGAACACTTTTGCTCAATTATAGCGATGCCCCTGGCTCTACCTGATGAATGGCCAGCCTGCAGGCAGTATGGGTCTCATGAAGATGGGGATGGGAGAGAGAAGTGCAGCCAGAGCTGCCAGGAATTTAAGGCAGCTGTATCTCTTTGGTGCCTGCCCCTCTGGTTCAATAGGCGAGCCAATACTGCCAAGGTCCATGCAGCCCAGTATCCTGTTTCCAGAAGTGAACAGCCAGTTGCCCTCGAACGCTCACAAGCCAAACATGGATGCAATGACACCTGCTGATTTCCCCCCACAAATACCACCAGAGCTCCCTTGCCTTTGTGCTACATAACAGGCTTGTGCTTATGACCCAAAGCTGGCTTGGAGGAATGTCCAGCCAGGCTCCAAGCCTCCTATCTGCTCCCAAGAAACAGTCGTGTGTTGGGGAAAAATGAGGTAGAAGGAGGAAGTGACCGGGGGCTAGCTGTGAACTGGGTAGGATGGCGCAGGCAGTGCTTTTCCTCCCGACTTGTGGAGGTTCTATGGTTGGAGAACTGGTCTTGTGGTAAAAGATAAAGTGTGCCGTTGAGTCGATTTCGACTCCTGGTGACCACAGAGCCAGGTGGTTGTCTTTGGTAGAATACAGGAGGAGTTTACCATTGCCTCCTCCCGCACAGTGTGAGGTGATGCCTTTCAGCATCTTCCTATATTGCAGCTGCCCAGTATAATACCAGCGGGATTCGAACCGGTTTTGTGGTAGCAAGCATGAATTGTCCCCTTGGCTAAGCTGGGTCAGCTGTGGTTTGCCTTTGAAAGGGAGACTACAAGTGAGCACGGTAAGACATTCCCCTTAGGGGATGGGAAGAGCTACTGTGCAGCAGGTTCCAAGTTCCTTCCCTGGCATCTCCAAGATAGGGCTGAGAGAGACTCCTGCCTGCATTCTTGGAGAAGCTACTGCCAGTCTGTGTAGACAATACTGAGCTAGATGGACCAAAGGTCTGACTCTGTAGAAGGCAGCTTCCTATGTTGCTATGATACAGTGTTGGGCACACAATGTGGGACTGGCTGCCATTGTCCCGCCCAGATCGTGGCTAGCAGATGATTGCTTCTCTTCCTTGTCCTCCTCGATGTTTGCTGGCATGCAGCTGTTTCTCTGGAGCCTGGCTGGATGCTCCCCCTGCCCAGCATTTGGTCATGAGGACCAGCCCGACATGCCATGCTGCCTTTGCTTCATGTGCTGCCGCTGACCCTGATTCATAGAAAAATTCATTTCAGCTCAGCCTGAGACCTCGACAAACAGGCTGACCTGCAGAGTCAGGGAGCACCAGTGCAGCAAGAGGAGTAGCTAACAGCACCTCCCAGAAATATGCCCCTGAGGGCTGTGCAGCCCTTGGGTGGCAAAGAGGGCTTCCTGGAGAAGAAGGGGAGGGCTTCAAAAATGGCTGCTTCCCCAGTGCACTGGTGCAGTTAGCTGGGAAGTGCTGTTAGCTACTCACTTGAATAGTTTCAGTGCCTCTAATTTGAGGTGCCAAAACAATTTCAGTTTCCCTGGCTGAAATGCTTGGCCGGGTGCGAGTGGGCACTTTAAATAGAGGGAGGCAGGTCTTACCTGCCCCTCCGGTGCTTCTCCATCACTGCACCATGGCACTGTCACTTCCAAATGGCCATGGTGTCTCTGCAGATAAGTCACACTGCTGGGGACTTCCTGCATGGGAACAGGATGTTCCCTGTTCCCAGCATCCTGTGGGCATCATCGTCACATGATGGTGTCCGCATGTGCTTGGATGCCATTTACATGACGATGGTGCCCCTGGGATTCTGGGAACAGGGAACTTTAGGTTCCCATGCAGGAAGCCTGTGGCACAGTGTGGCTTATTTGCTGACGCGATGTGGCCATTTGGAAGCAACAGCGCTGTGGTGGGGCAGTGGAGGAGCACTGGGGGGCAGGTAAGACCTCCTTCCCTCCATTTAAAGTGCCTGCACACTGCCACCGTAGATGTGCACAAAGTGCTTTGTGCACATACTTATTATACTAGCTACTCTTCTTGCTGCACAGGTACTTCTCTGCTCTGGCAGTCAGCTACAGCCTTATTTGCAACCCACATTCTGAGCTGGGGGGGAGAGTGCAAGCTAATTTCTGAGGACAAATTTCTCCAATGCTCCAAATGAACACTTTCCTTCTGTTCCTATGTGTCAGGAGCCTGTCTGTCCGATGCTGATGTCACAGGCTCCATCAAGGTCACTGGAAGGTCCTCGGAATCCCCTTGATCTGTAAAGAAAACACAAGAGAACAATTTACTCCCCTGCAAACTCAGTCCGCTCACCAGATCACATGGTTCCAGAGAAAAAGGGTTGCAAGGCGTTCCCAGGGGAGATGTAGCTAGGGTAGTTGTCAGGACTTGGTCAGGTAGCAGGAATAACACAGAAAAAGCCTGGGTCTCTAGAGGCCAACACGAAGCTGGGGTTCCTCTGAGTCTGAGGCTCAGCTGAAGCAGGCTCAAGAAGACATGCTGCTGTCAGCGTTTGGCTGCAGCCTTCAGACTTAATTTATAGCCTGGTTTAATTGCTCTCCTCCTTTGGCCAGCTGGCACAGATTCAGGGTTTATCTCACTTGTTGAGCAGCCTTCTACTTCTCCTGAGCACTTCCACCTGTTGTCGGCGTTTCATCAATCTTCTCTCGCGAGGAGGCAAAGGTGCTTCGCTGTTCTCCTTGGTGTTCTGCTCTTCACTCCCTGTCTCTGCTGCCTCTAACGGCCCCACTTGTCCTGAAGCTTCGACCGGACCTGCCTCAGATATCTTCTGTGGGCTGACAGCTGGGGTCTGCCCTTCAGGTACCCCTGCAGCTACTGGCGGACTGCCAGCTTCCCCTTCCTCTTCTCTATCTGAGGATGGGGGCATGACACTATGTTCTGCTGTCAGCTGCACCTTTTTTAAAAAACAAAAAAACGCAGTCCTTAATTTCTGTAAGAACTGGAGCTTCTCTGAAAGTACTGGCTGCCTTCTACAAGTCATGAATCTGCAATTCCAGGCTTTGCCAAGTCAGTTTGTTAAAAGGAATAGTGCCCACAGTTGCAGGAAATCCTACTGGGCTCCCATCAAGATGTCCTCAAGCTCCCTGTCCTTTTACCCAGCAGGGCTGTTCTATATCCACTGCCTGGTCCTCCAAGCCAATTAACTCTCAAGAAGCGCCATGTAAGGGATGAGACCAAACTATTGCAGCTGCAAGCAAGAAAAGAGCATGAAAGTGGGGTGACATTGCCTTCATTTTAAAAGTACAGGCTCCCTTAAATGCAGATTAGTACAGACAGGAACTGGACTAAAAAACAAACAATTAAAAAAAACAATTAGACAAGAAAAAATTGAAAACTCATCTTTTTAGAGAATCTGTTTCGTTATGTATTCTTTGTTCCAGTTTTTAATCTGTAAATTGGGTTTTAACTGGGTCTTGTTTTTAACTGAAATTAATCATTAATTAAATTCATATATTACCCCAAATTCACATCTCTGGGCAGTTTACAATAACATAAATTAAAACAAAAATGAAAACATTAAAACAATTTAAAACAATGACCAATTATGTGACTCTAATTAAAAGCCTGGATGAATAAATGTGTCTTAGCCCTTTTGAAAGAGATGAGGAGGCTCTTCTTTCTGTAGGGAGTGCATTCCAAAGCCTCGGGGCAGCAATGGAGAAGGCCTACCCCGGGTAGCCACCCGACAAAGTTTTATTAATTGTATATTGTTTTATCTGTTTTATTATTTGGTTGTCTTTGTGAGTCACCAGAGCAGTATCCTACTGTAAGGGAAGGATAATTGGAATATAAATATTTTATATAACTAATAATAAGGTGCATTGAACAGAATGTGTGCACAACTGTACATGTTCTCAGATCTGTCTGTGCATACAGTGCACACAGATTGAATTTGTGTCCAGCCCACAGAAGCTGTTGCCAGTCTATGTAGGCAATACTGAGCAGATGGATCAAAGGTCAATATGATCTGCACCGACTGGCAGCGACTCTCCAAGGATTCAGGCAGAAGTCTTTCCCAATCCTACTGAGAGATTCCAGAGAATGAATTTGGGACTTTCTGCAAGCCAGTGAGATGCTCTCCTACTGAACCTTAGCTCCATCCCCCCAAAAACTGTCTGCATCATAGATAGATAAGAAGCTTCCTTATACTAATTCAGACCATTGTTCCATCTAGCTCAACATTGAGGCTATTCTCACGACCAGGCGGAACCAGGTTAAGGGAGCCTAGCCCGGTTTTTCCTGGCCGCATGCTGCAATGGGAGCCAGATGGCTCCCGGCAGGAAACCTCCCTCAATTCCCCTCCCCTAAAATGAGGCTAGCGGAGGAAGCGCTTTGCTAACCCCGTTCACTGGATCATGTGTCACTGTGCTGCGGCTCTGTGCTGTGGTGACTCACAAGGAGACCCTCAACTGGGAGGCTCCAACAAGCCCCATAACCAGGATGCTCAAACTCGCGTGGGGCATGCTGGGACTTCCAGGGCCCAGGTGGCCCCTGATCTCCCTGCCCCAACTGGTGGCTCCCAACCAGCCACCCAAGGAGGACAGGTGGCCCCTGATGCAGGTGGCCCCCGATCCAGCCATCCAGGGAGGGCTGGATGCTCATGTGTGGGGAGAGCGGTCGAGCCCGCGCTCCCCGCCAAACCCCTTCCTGCTCTCCGCACTGCTCGTGTGGAGAGCTTTATCGTCTGCGCTGACTGGCAGCAGCTCTTTGAGGTTCCAGGCAGACGTTTTTCTCAGCCCCTAACAGGAGATGCTGTCAGGGACTGAAACTGGGGATTTCCTGCAGGCAAAGCAGAGGCTCCTTTCCTGAGCTATCGCCCCATCCTCACAGGGCTATCCTCATTTGATTGAGTGCCAGGGTTTGGATTTAGGGCCTTCTCAGTGTTTTACCACTGAGCTAAGCTCTCCTCCCCAAAAGCAGGTGAAATGACTTGATATCAAGTCAGATCATTCGTCCATCTAGCTGGGCATTATGTGCTTCCAGGGTCCCAGGAGGCGGTCCTTCCCTTCTCCTTTAACTGGAGATGCCAGGGATTGAAGCTGAGACCTTCCCCATGCAAAGCGAGCACTCTGCCCCTGAGCTGCAGCCCTTGCCCTCTTTGACACCTCAAGTTCCCTCTTTCTTCTTGCTGAGCTTCCTCTCCCTTCTGGTTCCTCTTCTGTGTCTCTTGTTCTCCGTGAGCTGCCAATGGGGCTGAATGCAGATGGAAACAGCGACTAATCTCCAGTCAATTACCCAGAGACAGTCTTAACAGCCCTGACTTTTCTCGCCTCGGAAGTGACTGAAAGGCCAAACAGGACATTAACTTCTTTAATAATCCAGCTTTGCCATTTCCTGGCACTCCGGTCAATTCCTGCTCCCCGTCTCTGTTACAGGAATTGTCCTGGTTGAATTGTGGTGTGCGGGGGAGGCATCTGTAAGGGCCCTAACAGCTGGGATGCTGCAAACTCAGAATGGGGGTTTCTGCAAGACTTTTGCATAACCAAGACCCCAATGTGACTGCTGTGAAATGACCTTCTCAGCTCCTCCTGGGGAGACTCTGAAGCAGTTTGCCAGGAGCACCTCGAAGGGTCTGGGACCCCCTATCTACAAATGGGAACATCCCAGAGACCATTATGCCATTCTTGGGTCTGCAGGTGCTCCCACTGGTCCGTGGGGATGGGCAGGAGAATGGGAAGGTGCAATGCAGAACATCCTTTCCTAGATGTATTTAGTGAGTGATTTGAATCATAAAGCATCGATGGAAAGTGTGAGGAATCATGGCCCTTTAAGAGATCCGCCATTCCTTGGTCTGATTTTCCACAACAATGGGCAAACGCCTTTTGCAGTCCAGTCTCAGAAGGGCTTGGTGCAATTTGCTCAGTAAATTGGATTACTTTGGAAATGTTAATTTCAGTGTGTTGCAGGCAAAGAGAGTTTACTTTGATGAACCAAAGGTGGAAAACAATCAAGAACAAGAACAACCCGTCTACAAACCAAGTCAGTTGACACAAAGAGGCAATCTTTTAAAGGAACAAAGGGAAACCTACTTGAGACTGAATTAAAGAACTGTCCAAGGTGATGATGTATTAAAGACTTCACACAAAAAAGCAAAATACTGGGCTGCACAGGCAGTTGTAGGCTAGTGGGGTGAAAGTGGGAGGAGGAATTTCGCTTTCAGTCCCCTTTCCAAGCCCTAAACTTGGGGCCATTTGTCAGCCTGTTTGAATTTTGTCTACTCTGATGTGCATTCCATTAATAACAACAATAGCTCTCTTCAGTCGAAGTTGCCAGATGTTTTCCTGCATCCCTTTTCACTCATGTACACAGTGCATCATGGATTTTGTAGTATTGATACTGGTAAGGGAGAGGCTACCATAGGTGGTTTTCTTGTTGGATAGGGAAAGAGCATCTGATGAGGATGCATATCCAGGTGTACTGGGATGAGAATCCAGACATGAGGCATCCAATGGAATCCATTCCTGATTTGAACTTGAAGGTTAGGATTAGATAGACAAGCAGTTCCTGTTTGTCTCACAGTAAAAATGGAAATGTGCCTTCCCCCACACTCTGTGTGACTCAAGCTGGAATGGAGCCCTGGCCATGCGCACGTATTTCATGCTGTGATACACTGCATGATGGTTTGTGTAGTCTAAATGCAGAAATACTGCTGATTTCCCATGTGCACATTTCAATCTAGGTAGCATGGTTTGACATGAAATGGGGAAAATGTGAGGATGCAGTTGGTTTGTCTATGTAGAAAGTGCTACTTTGAATGGAACGATCCAACTCTACAAAAATTTTAGCTCAGTGAGGGCTGCTCCAGGCATATGTATTCATCTGATGCTATAGCCTCAAGGATGTGTGAATTCACCCTTGTGCAGGCCTATTGAAACAAAAGAACAGCCCTGATGGATCAGGCCCAGGGCCTATCTAGTCCAGTATCCTATTTCATACAGTGGCCCTCCAGATGCCTCTGTGGGAAGCCCACAGGCAAGAGGTGAGGGCATGCCCTCTCTCTTGCTGTTACTCTCCTGCAACTGGTATTCAGAGGCTTCCTGCCTCTGAGGCTGGAGGTGGCCTACAGTCCTCAGACCAGTAGCCATGGATAGACCTGTCCTCCACGGACTTGCCTAAGTGCTGTTTAAAGCCACCCAAGCTCATGGCCATCAGCACATCCCATGAGACTCCATGACCTAATCTATATGCAGCTGTTTTTTGTGTTTTCTCATTCAGGTTGTGCTGCGTCTCCTTCTTCCCCAGTCCTTTCCACCTTCGAAAACAGTTTTAATTTCTGCGGCACCACGATGATCATTTAAATCAGACGAGAGCTTGTGACTAGCAATGATACCTTACAGCAACCTTGTGCAATAATCCCCTTCGCCTGCCCCTGAGAAGCCATCATTCCTGTTGTCACCTGCTGTGATGAATATCTAAGGAATCCAGTTTCCTCTCTCATTTCTTGCCATTCTTACAGCACCGCACTGAGTTATTACAGCGAGAGATGGCTCTTCGTCTCCTGATTCCTTCCACCCAGTGGAATTAAAGCAGTTCTCAAGGCTGGTAGTTAGCAATTTCGAATGAGCTCAACAGACACAGATTATGGTGTTTGGGGGCAGTGGGGGGATAAAACCCACAAAGCAAGATAGCTAAGCATGCAACCTTTGACCCACAAAGCCCTAGCCTGCTGCGTGAGGTCTGTCCCTAAGTGGCAAGAAGTCAAAGTGGAATAGTCTTTGTTCTCAGGCACCATGAAGCACGATGCAAAGAATGTTCAGTTGCTCTTCCTTTTCTCCAAGGAGCTCAGGATGGTGTGTGCATCCCACTTTAATCCTCACTGTGGACCTGTGAGGTAGGAGAGGCTGAGAGAGAATGACTGGCCTAAGATCACCACCAAGTGTGTGTCGTGGCTGGTTGGGGAATTAGTGCAAAACATAGTCCAGCATTCTGATCACTGCACCGTGCTGGCCCTTTATTTCTGAGCTAACCCAGGATTTCAAAAGGAGAGCACAATACTTAGCAAAGTTTCAAAGTCAATTATTTTTGATCAAGGGGTGCTGTGGGTCTCCCCGAAAGCTGTCTTCGGTAGGGGCCACTTGCTCCCTCTTGCCTGGACTCCCAATGGCCTCAGCAGAGGTCAGGAGAGTCCTTAGGATTATCTTGCACTGAAGCCTTCTCTTGGCTATCCCTTGGATTGCCTGGGAGTATACTCAGCTCGCCGCATTCTCTGGCCCCACCTCATCATTGGCTGGGATATTGAATAGGCCCCTGCAGCTGGTACACCTCTCACAGGAGCTTGAATCTCCATCTCATGAGACTTCCAACTCCTGCAATAGGCCCCAGGATTCCCTGCTCTCATCTCTGCTTGTGCTCAACCTTCCCTCTGTGATCGCACTACTGCCAGCAGCAGCAGTATTCATTTTGTTGCCTCCCCCTTCTCCCGGCTGGTGGAGGCCCTCACCCTGGACCAGCTCTGACATCCAGATGTGGGCCTGTCCCAAGCAGGGCTCAAGGGAAGAGCTCACTTGCGCCTATGTCTGCAAGATCAGCCTGGCTCCAACTGCCTGCAGATATCTGGCCACTTACTAGTTCAGTTTTCTCTGTCCATTTTTTGCTCCCTTGAAATGTTGTGATGGTGCAGGAGCTGCCACATGTCATGCGATGCAAAACTCCATGGCAAGTCTTCTTCTTCAGGTGCTATCTACTACCGGAGGTTAGCTATCATGAAGGCTACTTTGACTTTGGACAAGTTGAGCCCCGCTTGGGGCAGTGTGTCTTGGGTTAGGAATGTGCACGGAACCGGCTGGCCCAGTTTGGTCTGGCACCCCCTCGAAGCCCCCTGGTTCAGTTTGGGGGGTTTGCAATCTCTAAATTCTTTAAAAATATATATTTAACCTTTTACTCCGCTCGGGGAAGTTCCTGGAAGCGGCGGCGTGTGTGTGTGTGTGTGTGTGTGTGATTCTGCCGAGGTTCTCCCTCCCCCTGCTGGCCTTCTAAATCACCCCCTCGACTGGTTCAGGCACTCTTCTGCCGGTTTTCAGCCTTCACCTGGTGGCCCGGCGGCCATGTTGGGGGCTGGGCACCTGTGCCAAACTTTCAAACCCCCGAACTGGTTCGCACATCCCTATCTTGGGTAAGCATGGCCCAGCATCCAAGTCCCTTTGCTTGTGAACACTCACGACTGCTCCGAGGATCTGGGCAGGGACAATTCAAGCTAATATATTTCATCCGGAGGAGGATGTTTGCTTAACCAAGCTCTATCACCAGTCTGTGTTTAATAAAGCACAGCCATGTTGTGTTTGCTTGCTACCTAATTTATCAGAGAGACTGTAAGCTGTGGGCTTGGGGGTGTGATGTTTGTGTGCGAGGAAATGATAAGGCCTGGGAGTGATGGGAAGGTGGGCAAAAGTGACAAATGGGCTGGATCTTATCAGCGCAGCTCCCAGCATCACATCTAGCCTGCCCGTCTATCAGAGCTGCATCATAGGCATGACAGTAGTGTACACCAGGGATTCTCAGTGTTGGGTCCCCAGATGTTATTGGACCAACTCCCATAATCGCCAGGCCCAGTGGCCTTTGGCTGGGGATTATGGGAGTTGAAGTCCAATAACATCTGGGGACCCAACTTGAGAATCCCTGGTGTACACCATCATGTGTCATGCAGCTTCCATCTTATATGTTTCATTGACCCCAGTGGCCTGTAGCATCCCAGTTCCCTTGCCTGTTTGTTCCCTTCCTATAAGAAACAAGGGCCCACTCCCTCCTTCTCTCTCTCAATCTTCCTAACGAGGTGAAAAGAGCCTTTTCAGTGGCTGTACCCCATTTATGGAATAGTCTCCCTTGTGAGGTTCACCTTGCTTCGTCACTTTGTTCTTTTAGATGCTAGGTAAAGCCACCCCCCAAGTCCTTTCTCTCTCAGATGTGGGAGACAGTTTGTCTTTTCCCAGGGGGATTAAAGGGGAATGCAGGGATCCTTGGTGCCAGAAGTGGGAAGCCATTTTTCTGGCTATTTATTGATAACCTTGGCCAGGAGATAGGTGAGCAGATTCCCCCTAGGGAGAGTCCACTTGCTGCTCTCAGACTGCCATTGAATAGCAGGGTATGCTTTGATACAATGATCTCTGGGGGGAAAATCCCCTCCCCACCCCACCACAGCCCTTCACAATGTTGTGATCACTAGGTCCGTGTGAGGTTGGCCATCCCCCCTGCAAACCTGGAATGCATTGAACGTGGGCCATTCCTCCCAAGCAAAGGCAGGGGCAACATGCCATTGTTGGGCACTGGCTTTCTGGGCAGGTAACATCTTCCAGAAAGACCATTGCCAATTAATTTGCATGAGATCCTCCCCAGGCTGAAGGAGCAGCTGCATGGCTGTGTCACAGCATAATGCTCACTGTTGCTCTGCATCTTGTGCCACCCGCCCACCCCCGCTGCAAGTAACCAGCCTGGCTCTTGGCCAAAATTATCTGCTGCCATTCTGTGTTTATCCCCACACACCCTGTTGCCATCTGGAAGTGCCTCTGGCCATTCTTGGGTACATATGATTGTACTTCTGCATGACTGTGTGGACTTGAAGTTGCTGCAAGGGTATTGCTGCCAGTGCAGCATGGAAGGGGTTAAAATGTCTTGGCCCTGCTGAAGGTGGCCATCAAGGCCGAAAAGGCATGATCATGCTGGGCATGCCCCCTCGGAGCTTGGGGCCAATGGCAGCTGCCTTAACAACATGCCAACCCCTTGTCTGCAGTCTGGTGACGCAAGCATTATGGAACTTGCTGGGATTCAGCTTCTGCGGACCAGGAAGAAGGATGGGTTTCCCTGTGCAGAAAATGGAGGTTCCCAGACCATGGATTGTCTGTGCTGCAATTCTCAGTTTTGGTAGTTAACTTTGGGTTTGTCAACCCGCGGTTTCACGCTATGTCCGAAGGCAGCCATGGTGTCTAGACTCCCAGTTGACTTGACACTTGCTTCTGGAACTTCCTCTAAGGTGACACTGACATCCAAAGAGGAATTTCAGGATCCTCCCAAGGAGAAACATTAGAGAATTATTGAGTTATTGAATTATTGAATTATTGAGATGGCTTCTCCACATCCCAAGCATGGAGCACCATTATTATTTGAATGGTCCATAAAAAGCAGGAACCGGAGCCTTATTGACTCTTAATTTCTCTGCATTCAGTGACAGCATTTGGGCAAGCAGCATGTCAGTGGCACCCCCCACCTCTTTTCCTTACACACCTTCACTGGTTGCCTGCATGAGGACTCCTCATCAGGGGTGGCACAAGATATTGTGGTGCCTGAGGCAAGGCAGCAAATGCTGACTTGCTCCGCGATCCAGATGGGGACCAGCTCCCTTTCGAAGCCAACCTTTGCGAGCTTTGAATGTTATTTAGGGAGGAGGGAGCAGCAGCTTTGCCAGCAGCTTCTCTTCCTGTGCTACTTTCAAGATGCTCTGCAAAGCTTGCAAGGGCCACATAAATCCTCAAGAGCTGCTCTGATGGCAGCCAGAGCGAGCATCATAGGAACATAGGAAGCTGCCTTATACTGAGTCAGTATTGTCTACACCAGGGGTTCTCATCCTTGGGTCCCCAGATGTTGTTGGACTTCAACTCCCATAATCCCCAACCAAAGGCCACTGGGGCTGGGGATGATGGGAGTTGAAGTCCAATAACATCTGGGGACCCAAGGATGAGAATCCCTGGTCTACACAATACTTTCCTCAGAAACTAGCTTGCACACACACCCAGCACAGGATGTGGGTTGCAAAATAAGGCTGTAGCTGACAGCCTGAGCAGGGAAGTACCAGTGCAGCAAGAAGAGTGGCTAATAAGGATGAGCACAAAGCGCTTTGTGCACATCCACAGTGGCAGTGAGCAGGCACTTTACATGGAGGCAGGCAGGTCTTACTTGCCCCCTGGCACTCCTCTGCTGCCCCATCACAGCACTGTGGCTTCCAAATGGCAGCATCATCTCAGCAGATAAGCCACACTGTGCCACGGGCTACCTGCATGGGAACCTGAAGTTCCCTGTTCCCAGTATCCCAGGGGCGCCATCATAACGGAAATGGCATCCGTGCATGAGCGGACACCATCTTGAGTCAGCAGTGTTTATGTGACGGCGATGCCCGCAAGATGCTGGGAACAGGGAATTTCCTGTTCCCATGCAGGAAGTCCCCAGCACAGTGTTGACTTATCTGCAGAAAAAACATGGCCATTTGAGAACAACAGCGCTGTGATGGAGGAGCGCTGGAGGGGCAGGTAAGACCTGCCTCCCTCTATTTAAAGTGCCCACTCGCCCCCTACCAAAGCATTTCAACTAGGGGAACTGAAATTGTTTTGGCGCCTCAAATTAGAGGCACCGAAACGATTTGAGGGGAGTAGCTAACAACAGCACTTCCCAACTAACTGCACCAGTGCACTGGGGAAGCAGCCATTTTTGAAGCCCTCCCCTTCTTCTCCAGGAAGCCCTCTGTGCCACCCAAGGGCTGCACAGCCCTCAGGGGCATATTTCTGGGAGGGGCTGCTAGCTACTCCTCTTGCTGCACTGGTGCTCCCTGACTCTGCAGGTCAGCTTGTTTGTCGAGGTCTCAGGCTGAGCTGAAATGAATTTTTCTATGAATCAGGGTCAGCGGCAGCACATGAAGCAAAGGCAGCATGGCATGTCGGGCTGGTCCTCATGACCAAATGCTGGGCAGGGGGAGCATCCAGCCAGGCTCCAGAGAAACAGCTGCATGCTGGCAAACATCGAGGGAGAACAAGGAGGAGAAGCGATCGTCTGCTAGCCACGATCTGGGAGGGACAATGGCAGCCAGTCCCACATTGTGTGCCCAACACTGTATCATAGCAACATAGGAAGCTGCCTTCTACAGAGTCAGACCCTTGGTCCATCTAGCTCAGTATTGTCTACACAGACTGGCAGCAGCTTCTCCAAGAATGCAGGCAGGCCCTACCTGGAGATGTCAGAAAGGGAGCTTGGAACTTTCTCCATGCAAGCATGCAGGTGCTCTTCCCAAAGTGGCCCCATCCCCTATGGAATATCTTACAATACTCACACATGTAGTCTGTTTCCCATCAGTCTGTCTCCCATTCAAAAGCAAACCATGGCAGACCCAGCTTAGCAAAGGAGACAGTTCATGCTTGCTACCACAAGACCAGCTCTCCTCCCTCTCCACCTTGCTGGTGCTCCAATAATCTGCCACCTGAGTCTACTGCCTCATGCAAGGACCACCCCTGAGCCTTATATGCAGCTATGCACGGAGGACTCTGTCTATCCTATTTGGATCTCTGCCTTTTCGGGGTTCCTGCCTGCAAAAAGTGAGCCAGCTGCAGGTACAGCTGAACATACAGGGGCCTTTGAGGAATGCACAAAAAATGAGGGGCAGAGGCTGCCACTGCAACATCCCCTACATATGTCCAGCACATGCACAGGTGATAACATCCCAAAATGCCTTAAGAAGAGCCAAGTCCCTTTTCTAAACTCATCTTTCCTGCTTGCATGTCTGTGTTGGATTAACAGAGCAGGAGATGAGTGAGGGAGCTAGTGTCAGGCCGCACTGCCTTTTGAGGCCCGTTAATTATCATGAGCTTTTCTATGGCTGCTTTAAGGCTTTCTGCAGAGAAAACTTCTTGTTATGAGTTTGAATTTTGAGTGGTAGCGAGATAGCGTGATAATTGAGCAGGCAATGAGGCTTGAAAGAATTGCTAATGTGACTGAACTCGTTAGCAGAGAGAGGATTCGTCCAACATTTGTGGGGTGTGGGCCCAAAATATTAATTGGCTGATTTGGCTTGAAATAGTATAGGCACAGGTTTGGACCTTCTTTTTCTAAGGGAAATGAGGAGTGGTGTGTGTGTGTGTGTGTGTGTGTGTGTGTGTGTGTGTGTGTAGTCAGTGTTTATTAAGGCAGTGTAGTCATCGGTCTGACAGATATAGCAGCAGCATCAGGAAAAAAACCCCTACAAGTCCCAGAGCCACCCACACCACTCAGGGACCTAAAATGGAGTTTAGAGTGTGCCCCTACCTGCAAGGCCTTTTAAACAGAAGCCGAGCTGGAAAGCAAAGTGACTGGCTGAGACACTTCATGGAGTGAAGAGGAAACCACACAGCTTGTCTCTTGCCCCCTACTCAGCCCCAGGAAGAGAGGGAGGAGAGGAGAGGAGAGGAGGGCTCTGTGTGTGTGTGTGTGTGTGTGTGTGTCTCCAACAGATGTGTTGGGTCTCCAACTTGCTCTGATCTGACACACATAATACAACAGTTGGGATGGCCCTTCAGATCAGAAGCCAACATTTTGGGCCATGCATAGGTCTGATGATTATCCTGCCTTTCCTCCAAAATCTCTCATATTCGAGCTGAACTAGACTACAGTTACTGCAGAGTCTATTGTGGAGGTGTCCAGGAGCTCCTCTTGTGTGGGTAAATTGGATCAATTTCAGTTCTGACTCCTGAGGATGTGAAGAAGATACATAGGACACTGTGCCTCACCACCTCTTCTCTCGACCCTTGCCCATCATGGCTTTTATGATCTAGCAGCGAGGTTATTGGAGAGGGCCTTGTTAAGATAATTAATGCTTTTCTGAGGAAGGACAGGATGCCTCCTTATCTCAAAGAGGAAATTATTAGACCACTCTTGAAGAGGCCTGCATTGGATCCCTCAGAATTGGGCAATTATTGTACAGGTCTGTCTCCATCTCCCGTGGTTGGGCAAAGCTGTTGAGAGGGTGGTGGCATCTCAGCTCCAGGCTGTCTCAGGGGAAGCAGATTATCTGGACCCATTTAAAACTGGCTTTGGGGCAGGCTATGGGGTTGAGACGACCTTGTCCGGCCTGTTGGGTGATCTCCAATTAGGAATTGACAGGGGGAGTATGACTCTGTTGCTCCTTCTGGATCTCATGGTGGCTTTCGATACCATCAACCATGGTATCCTTCTGGAGTGCCTGAAGGGGTTGGGAATGGGAGGCACAGCTCTGCAGTGGTTCCGCTCCTACCTCTTGGGTAGGTTCCAGATTGTATCACTTGGAGACTGTTGCACTTCAAAACAAAAGTTCCAGTATGGAGTCCTGCAAGGCTCCATACTGTCTCCAATGCTTTTCAACATCTACATGAAACCGCTAGGAGAGATCATCAGGGGAACTGGTGGAGGGTGTTATCAGTATGCTGATGACACCCAAATATATTTCTTGATGTCAACTTCATCCGGAATGGCCTAACTTCCCTAAATGCCTGCCTGGAGGCGGAAATGATGAGGGAGCCAGCGTGGTGTAGTGGTTAGAGTGCTGGACTAGGACCGGGGAGACCCCAGTTCAAATCAACTGGGGGCAACTGGGCTTCTTGGAGGAAGAGCAGGATATAAAATGTTAAAACAAAACAAAACAAATCTGAGGCTGAATCCAAGCAAGTCCGAGGTAATCAATGTGGGAGCTTGAGACTTAGGAAGTGGCAAGATCTGCCTGTTCTGAACAGGGTTGCACTCCCCCAGAAAGAGCAGATACATAGTCTGGGAGTACTTCTGGACTCAAATTTCCCACTGATTTCTGATGGAGAAATTGATTTGGTTGTATCAGCGTATTGATTACACCCTGCACCAAACCCCCTGATGATCTCTCCCTGCGGTTTCATGTAGATGTTAAACAACATTGCAGACAATATGGAGCCCTGAGGGACACCATATGAAAGTACAGATTTTGAAGAACAACAGTCTCCAAGAGACACTATCTGGAATCTGCCCGTGAGGTAGGAGTGGAACCACTGCAAAGCAGTGCCTCCCACTCCCAACCCCCTCAGATGCTTCAGAAGGATACTATGGTCAATACTATCAAAAGCCGCTGAGAGATCCAAAAGGACCAACAGAGTCACACTTCCTCTGTCAATTTCCAATTGGAGATCATCCATCAGGCCGACCAAGGCAGTCTCCATCCCATAACATAATTATGTTAATGTGTTAATGGTTTTATATTGTGAACCGCCCGGGGACTTTTTTGTATGGGGCAGTATATAAATGTACTAACTAACTACTGTAAATAACTATCAATCTGATGCTCAGGGTGGCATTCATGGTTCTTCCTATCCCCAATTTATCCTCACATAAACCTTGTGAGGTAGGTTAGGCTGAGAGGGGTGTGTGAGGACTACAGTTGGCCCTCAGTCTAACCATCCACTGCCACCAAAAAGACTTTGACCAGTGTGACTGCCTAGGCTAACAGTCACTATACGCTCTGTCATTGAAAAACAAGTCCAAAATGTAGTACTGTGGTAAAAGGGGCAGGTAGGCATGAAGTGGCACTTAAATAACTGACAGCGACACCAGAAAATATATTAAAAACAAGAACAGGTTTGCCTGTAATAAAAAGGTTCCAAAAATGCAAAAAAAACCCCACAATACAGGAACCGTAGATGAAAGATGGGCTGTAACACTGTCTCCCTTTTATTCAGTTCTAAAGGGATACCTTGTCCAAAGAGAGAGTTTGTTACCTCAGGTAGCTACAACCTTCTTTTTCGACCAATACCGTAGTATGCCGTGACCTGGCGGTCTCCTGTGCCTTCTCCCCTTGGCAGCAGGGCCTCTGAGTGTTTGAGGGGTGGGTGTTTGAGGGGAGTTTAATGTTCACCTGTTTCCTCCTCCTTGGGTCTATTTGGGGTCATTGTGGCAGCCTCTCTCCAGAGGACTCCTCTACTCTCCCTCTAGCTGCTCCTTATCACCGGCCATCTGGCAGCCCAAACAACCCCTGCCCCCTTGTATCGGGCTTCCACCCTCCCTTTCACCCCTTTTGCTGGCAGTGGCTTCCCATCCCCGTATCTCCTCCTCCTCCCATGTTTGCCCCCACAATTCCCTGCAAGTCACCTCTCTGATGTCCAGAGGCACCTTGCCTGTAGCCTACTCATGTGGCCGATCTCCAGGAACCTCCCATGAGCTCAGCATCTCTGTCTGTTTCCTGGCTTCTGGGGCCATCCTGCTGCTGCTGGGCCTCGTTCTGGACCCCGTCGCCGTGTGTCGGATGGAGCGGTAAGGATGGCGGGGCTGCCTGCCAGACAAATAACCGCTTACAAACTTCCCCTCAAAACTCTTCAGTTGATCACTTTTACCTCAGAGCAGCTGGTCAAAGGTAGCGGCATTTTTAACCCTTACAGAGCTTGGAGTGGACACAGAAGGCAGGTACAAATTGCACAAAGTGGGGAGGGGTCATTCCTTCACAGAGGGAGTGACACAAAGTTACCCACTGAGCTTTATGGCTGAGCAGATTTGAACCAGGCTCTCTTTCATCCAAGTTCTTATCCCCAAGTCGGCAGACCGAGCACACCAGCAGCAAGAAGACCTTGAAACTGAGGCAAAGTCTGCTTTTTACAGGAAGTGTTTTTTTACTCCTCCTGTCAGCAGGGTAGCCAAGAACAGCCCTCATAGGGTGGGGCCAGCCTAGGATCTGGAGACTCAACAGCTGCTGCAGTGCAGGAAGCCACCGCAAGGGGCAATGGTAAGCAGAATCCCTGCCTCAGGGAACTCAAACATTAGTCAATACAGGAGTAAAGGAGAACGTTATTCATGGAACTGCTATTCGCAGTTCCATGTATCTGTGGGTGTCTAATAAACACCCATTTCCAGTATCCGCTATACTAATGGGTTAAACCCCACATATCTGTGGTTCCTAGAGGGCCAGAAGTGACTGCAGAGGTCACTCCCAGCCACCATTTTGTCTTGAGGAGACAGGAGGAGCCATTTTGTGGTTCATTTCCTGGGGGGCAGGACTTTCCCCAGCAATTTTAATGGGTTTGGGGGCATTTCATCCGTTGGGGGTCATGTGGGGGACCCACAGAGGACATCACAGTAGGTTTGGGGCCATTTGGGGGCTGTTTTGGAAACATTTGGGGGCTTTTTCCATTTTTTTCCTCCACCATGGAACCTCCTTTCTTCATAGCCCTAATTTGTTTGTTTGTTTGTTTGTTTATTACATTTATATACTGCTCCATCCAAATGGCTCTGGGCGGTGCACAACAATAAAAATAAAACCCACAAATCAATCCTTTAAAGAAACAAGCATCACAGAACAATTTAATAACAGTATAAAACCTGTTTATTTAAAAACAGCATAAATTTAAAATTAAGAGCATAAAATTAACAGCATGCAATTAAAATTAATTTAGAAACAGCATAAAACCATTAACAACTAAAACATTTAAAACAGTTTAAGAACCCTGGAAGGCGTCATTACTCACGGTTCCATTATGTGCGGAAGTAGGCAAGGAACGGAACCCCTGTGACTAATGAGGTTCTCCTGTAGATGGATTAATTTATTATTATTTATTATTATTTATTTTATTTATGTGATTTGTATACCACCCTTCCAAAATGACTTAATGGTCTGACTTGGTATACGACAGCTTTCTATGTAACCTGTGCTGGTGTAAGAGTGGTGTCAACCTAACTTTGATAACGGAGGTGGAAGAATATATAGCTGAAAGACATCTGCAAATATTATTAAGAATATATAGCTGAAAGACATCTGCAAATATTATTAAGAATATATAGCTGAAAGACATCTGCAAATATTATTCTCAATGTGGTACAATCCATTCCAGACTTAGGATTTGGGGTGGGGGGGCATACAGTAGATACATACGACAGAAGCCAGGACTGCCTTTGTGTTCTTTCTCCCTCAAACAGTTACATCGGCACTGAGGCATTTTCTTCATAATTTTTTAGCTCCTTTATATTTACCCTCTGACCGAAGCGGGTCATTTATCTTCCAGCGCATAGAATGAAATGAATAGGATTTGAATGGCAGCAGGGGAGGTCGGACTCCGGCAACAGAGCCAAATGAGGTTACTGCGCGGTGCAATTAGATTACACCCTCACTCCCCTAGTCAAATGAGGGATGAGGAGATGGAGTGCATTATTCAATTAGGCAGGATGCTCTCGGATGGACTTTGGTGAGGCAGCAAATCTCAGAATGAGGAGATAATTTAGAGGCAGGCAAGAGCCGATGCACGCGGAGATAGGTATGTTGCAAAAGAAGTTGAGGACATGCTTCTGGGCATCATGAGGAAGGGATCTGGTTTAGTCCATGCAATCAGCAAATGAGTTCTTCCTCCCTCATTCAGCAGTTGAGGCCTGCTATTGGCTACTCTGCACAGGAAGAGCACAGTCAGGAAGAGAGGCCTTCCTGTCCAGGTAGAGCTGCTGGGTGGAAGGGAGCCTCCGACTCAGCTGTTGCTTAGCACATGAGCACGGACAGTGTCTCCAACCTTGGGTTTTAACTGGGTTTTAATCAGCCCGCTCCTGAATTAGGGTAGGATGCTTCTCCTGCCCTAATTATGACCATGTGGGCTGCCCTAGAGAGTTCTTCCAGAAGGGTGGTGTGGTGACACCAAGGTGGGCTGCCAAACCCATGTGTTCAGAATTTTTTGAGTTCCCCTCACCAGTGTGCCAGGAGGAAACTGGGTCCACTACAGCTACCCTGGGAGCTGAACATGGTGCTGAAACTCAGAGCAGAATGGCAAGTTAATTGACAGATGGCAGGGACAGTTGAGGGCTGGGTTAAGAATTTTCATGTTTTAATTTAGGTCAGTTATACAAATACGAATGTGATGAATATTTATATATTGCTTTTCAACAGAAGTTACCAAAGCGCTTTGAAGTGATAGAAACAATCAAACCAATCAATAAAATGACTCCCTGTCCCCAAAGGGCTCACCATCTAGAAAATGAAATATAAGATAAGACACCAGCAACAGCCACTGGAGGGCCAGTTGCTCTCTCCCTGCTTAATAAAGAGAATCACCACTTTTAAAAGGTGCCTCTTTGCTCAGCTAGCAGGGCACTTAGCAGTTATGATGTTGTTGGATCTGTTACTTATGTTTATCATTGGTAATTAAAGCAATATATTCCATTATATGATTGTGTTCAGAGTATTGGAAATCTGTAAACCTCAAGATAATACACAACACATATTGAAAACACTTAGCTACTTCTGAAGCCTTGCAGCCAGACAGCTGCACTGAACTTGCTGGTTCCCAGGGTTGTGTCCAGAGTGGAGATGCAAAGCACCGGAGAGAGTGGACTTTTGACTGGACACCCCCCTGATGGGTCATAACTATCTTTCTATGTACTTTGCTCTAGTAATGAAAGTCAAGGAGCACAGTGAAAAAATGGGACTGCAACTAAATGTCAAGAGAACTAAACTAATGACAACCAGCCTCAGAATTGACAATGAAGACACTGAAGTGGTGGATAGCTTCTGCCTTTTAGGATGGACCTTCAACAGTAAAGGATTCAGCAGTCAAGAAATACGCCACAGACTAGCACTTCTTTGTAGGTGTAGACACGTCACAGCATCTAACTATTCTTTCCAAGGCCTTCATTGCTAGGGTTGCAATGAAGGCCTTGGAAAGAATAGTTAGATGCTGTGACGTGTCTACACCTACAAAGATTAGAATCGTTCGGACAATGGTTTTTCCTGTGACACACTATGGATGCAATAGCTGGACTTTGAAGAAGCAAGATAGAAAAAGCATTGATGCTTTTGAACTTTGGTGCTGGAGAAGACTTTTGAGGATACCATAGACAGCCAGGAAAACAAACAAATGGATCATGGAACAAATCAATCCAGAATTTTTACTCGAGGTACAAATGACAGGCTCAAGCTATCATATTTTGGACACATTATGCAAAAACCCAGCTCCCTTGAGAATTCCATAATGCTGGGAAAAGTTGAAGGAAAGAGGAGAAGAAGGTGTCCAGCAGCAAGGTGGATTACGACAGCAGTGAATGCACCACTGAGAGACCTTAAAGGCCAAGTTGAAGACAGATCATCCTGGAGAGAATCTATCTATGTGGTCGCTAAGAGTCGACACCAAATTGATGGCACTTAATCAATCAATCATCAAATGTGCTTTGCCTGGTATAAGCACTCTTGAGGGGAGGGACCGGTGTCTGCCTGGAGTTATTCTGTATAAATACTCGCAAGTGGCACAGTCGCCCTATTCAAATGAAGTTATACGTGTGCCCAGATGTCTGTCCACATGTACGTGTTGTGTGAATGACTATACATGTGTTCATTTTAAAAGTGAGCCTGGTATAGGCCACTTGATATGCAGGATAGAGATGGAACATGTACTGATGTGCGTGCATTCAACATAACGTGTGAATAGCTGTTTATGAGTACAGATCTGTACACACATGCACTGTACACAGATTGCACATGCATTGAATATAACTTGTGAATAGGATGTGTGGTTATATAGCAGATCTCTTCAGAACAGGAGGATTTCTCCATGTTTAAGGCAGGTATGTACAAGTTTCCTCTTCTCCCAACTGCTCCAGATGGAGGCAAGCAATCCTCTGTGGGTAATGACAAAAGAACAGTCTGTCCATTGAAATGAATTCTGTCAAAACTGTCCAAAATCTTGTTCTGCATCATCCTTTTCTGAGCCAGAGACTGACATGGCCTCACTCCCTGTCATGTCTTCAGTTGCCAAGAGTGGGGAAAATGTATATGCTGTTGCTATGGAAACTGGAAGCCTCTCTGGCACTGCTGTGAACATACCTGCTCAAAAAGAAAAGGTTAAGCTGGATTTGAAATATAGGCCAAATTCAGATGGAGCACAAAACTGGAGTTAAACGGGGCAGAGGATGGAACTCCATTACATCTGAATTCATGCCACTGTGTTTTCAAGCCAAAAGCGACCTGTGGTTTTCCTCACCAAACTCCAATTTGAACCTTCAGTTTGCACAAAGGTTCACACTGAGACCTCTGGTTTGGCCGCCAAAGCATTATGTCTGATCTTCGACACTGCCATGACTGTGGTTTCATGCCAGTTTTCAAATCACAATCATAGAGATGGTGGCACAGACCTGCCCGGGAATGCGGCCATTCCATGACTATGGTGCTCCTCAGGTGCGTAACTATAATAGGGCAAAGGGAGACAGTTGTCTGGGGGCCCACTGCCTTGCGCCCCCCCCCCCCGAGGAAAGTCACATGACTGACTTCCCAAGCCACGCACCCACCGGGGCTTCCTTTAGTTGAATTCATCCTCCCAAATTGATGGGAGTGTTAAGACCTGGAGCTACCAGAACAGCATGTCTTTCTCTAGTACCATTAAATGACTTGCATCATCCACAATTTACAAAACCTTTTAAAAAAATAATTTAGGGTTATGTTCTATCGTGGCACATAGGTTAATATATATATATAAAATAAATTTTACTCTGCCTTTTGTTACCACTATTCAGCCTCATTTAAGATTTCTTTACTTCACAAGCTGAGCTTCAGTGGGGGGGGGGCATTTTAAAATCTTGTCTCTGGGCCAACTACAACCTTGCTACGCCCCTGGTGCTCCTTGCTTTAACAGTGTGTAGGTTGAGCTTGATGATCCACATTTAGGATGCAGATCTCAGATGTGGGTTCCAGTGTCTCTGCTTGACTCCCTGCAGGACCTCTGAGTGGCCTCAAAAAGCACTGCTGTGGTTTGGAAGCAGACCCCTTGATGCCAAGGAAGCAGACCCTTTGGCACCACCTTAAACAAGGAGTGTTCTTCTCATCAACAGATGCCTCCACTTCCGGTGATCCAGCAGCAGATGCTTGGTGAGACACATTCTGTTCTGTTAGCAAGAAACTGGTGGGCCTGAAGGAGTTCTTATTAAAATCCATGGAAACACAGGGAGTCAAACTACTGGTCCATCTAGCTCAGTATTGTCTATAAAGACTGGCAGTGGCTTCTCCAAGATTACAGGCAGGAGTCTCGCTCAGCCCTATCTTAGAGATGCCAGGGAGGGAAAATGGAATCTTCTGCATGCAAGCCTGCAGGTGCTCTTCCCAGAGAGGCCCCATCCCCTCAGGGGGGTATCTTACAGTGCTCACATGTAGTCTCCCATTCAAATGCAAAGCAGGGCAGATTCCGCTTTGCAAAGGGGACAACCCATCCTTGCTACCACAAGGCCAACTCCCCTCCCATTTGAATCCAGTTCTGTATTGCTAGACCAGGGCTGCACAACGTTGGCCCTCCCTCTGTTTTTGGACTACAGGTCCCATCATCCTCAGGCTCTGGCCAACAGTTAGGGATGATGGGAGTTGTAGTCCATCATCTGCAGGAGGGCAGAAATTGTTCAGCCTCTGTGCTAGATCTATGAAGCGAATGTAATGAAAACAGTTCTGCTGGCTGGAAGTGGCAAGGCATGAACCAAGCTGGGTGAGGTGACCCAGAAGACCCTGCTGATGCTAGAAGCAGCAGCCCGACGGCAGGGTGAGGAAAAAGGGTGGGGTGGGCGGACAAAAAGGCTGTGATGGTGGAAGCTGGAAAGAAGCCAGTCAGGGAATTAGCTGGGGAAGGGACAGGAGGAAAGGGGCAGAGCCACAGCAGGGATGGGAGGTGGCCAAAGGGTGTGTGGAGAGTAAGGTGGCCTATTTAATGCAGAGCAGGGCATTAGGAGACAGGACAGGCACTGAGGGATTTCTCAATGGAAACTGCTTTGAAACCTTTCTTGAAATGTGGCATATAAACATCCTAGTTGTCGTGGTGGCGGCTGACCTGGCTCCCAGGCATGGACAAAGCTACAGGACCATGGAGGAGAAGGACCTGGGTGGATGAATCCCGTGCATCTGAGGGACCGTAGCAGACTGTAAGCCCCAAGAGAGGGTGGGGCAGCATCCTTCTCCTAGGCGGGGCAGGCTAACCACTGGACAAGTTCAAAAAGATGATATGGACTTCAGTGCAGCTGTGAGAATCTTCCATGCTGAAACCAGTGAAGTTTCACTGGTTTCACTGTGGGTGGAGCAGGGGACCAGCTTGGAGGTATCCATGGCTCCTGGAGCATAAGATGGGCCAACCTGAAGATAAAAGCTCTCTGGCCCAGCACCTCTACTGGTGACCTAACTAGAAAGGGGGGGTGTCAATGCCCCTCTTGCCTCTTCCCCCAGTGACAGCAACTAACTAATCATATCAAGCCATCCATATACCAAGTTTAAAAAAATTATATTATATTGTCAAAACTGTACATTCCGCCACAGCAGGGTCAGTTCCATAATCTCTCCAGAATTCTGTAAAGGAGGACCATTTGCTTTTAAAATAATGACGTTCTATAAAGCAGCTTCATATGTACGTCTCGGGGTTGCACATAACTTGTAATTTCACCCCCATTACCGTGACAGCTCATAGCTTGAGGAACCAGCTTTTAAGAATAGGTACATTAAGGTCCTTTCCGGCTTTATGCACTCTGACAGCCACAATAATCAGCCGTGCTGGATCTTCACCTAATGTTCTGAATATTATCCAACAATAAAATTTCAGGAGCATCAAGTAGTAGGTAACCTGTAACTCTTCATATAGTGGAAAGGAATGTTTCTGATGGGGACCTGGACCTCATGTGGAAGGCTCTGTTCCCCCATCACTGCCACACTAGCTGTTTACATCCAGCCGGGCTAGGAGGGCGGCCACCATGTCTCACAGTGGGGATACAGGAATCTAGAAATTCGGTTTCTGAGATTCTGGTGCGCGGCGGCGGGTGGGAAGAGTTTGCTCTCCCATGTCCCCATCCACTGCCTGTGTTCCCAAATCCTGATTCTGGTGTCCCCTTGTATAGCCCTATCTCCCAAGTCCCAGTTTGGCTACTCCAGCTATCAACTTCTAAGTTGGGATAGTTCAGCTGCTCATCCATATAAGTGTCATAAGAACATAAGAACTGCCCTGCTGGATCAGGCTCAGCATCCTGTTTCACACAGTGGCCCACCAGATGCCTCTGAGAAGCCCATATGCAAAGGATGAGGGCATGCCTTCTCTCCCACTGTTGATTCCTTGTAACTGGTATTTAGAGGTATCTTGCCACTGCAGCTGGAGATGGCCCATAGCCACCAGACTAGTAGCCACTGATAGACCTGTATTTAATGAATCTGTTCAAGCCCCCTTTAAAGTGATCCAAGCTAGTGGCCATCACCACATCCCACGGCAGATAATGCCATAGATTAAATATGCAATGTGTGAAAAAGTAATTCATTTGGTCCATCCTAAATTTCCTGACTATCAGTTTCATGGGATGACCACAGATTCTAGTGTTGTGAGAGAGGGAGAAAATTTTCTCTCTGTCCACTCTCTCTACTCCATGCAAAATTTTATACACCTCTATCATGTCTCCACATAAAACACCTCTTTTCTGAACTATAAAGCCCCAAATGCTCTAGCCTCATAAGGAAGGTGCTCCAGGCCCCTGATCATTTTGGATGCCCTCTTCTGCACCTTTTCCAGTTTTACAATGCCCTTCTTAAGATACGGTGACCAGAACTGTACACAGTACTCCAAATGTGGGTGCACCATTGATTTGTATAAGGGCAGTATCATGTTAGCATTTTAATTTTCAATCCCCTTCCTAATGATCCCTAGAGTGGAATTAGCCTTTTTCACAGCTGCTGCACACTGAGTTGACACTTCCAATGAACTGTCCACTACGCCCCCCAAATCCCTCTCCTGGTCAGTCACAGACAGCTCAGACCCCATCAACATATATGTGAAGTTAGGGTTTTTTGCCTCAATATGCATCACTTTATACTTATATGACTCTTTGTCATATTCGTATCTGTATCACTTTACACTTGGTTACATTGAACTACATTTGCCACTTTGTCGCCCATTCACCCAGTTTGGAGAGATCCTTTTCGAGCTTTTCACAATCTGTTTTGGATTTCACTACCCTTAAATAGTTCAGTGTCATCTGCAAATTTGAGCACTTCGCTGCGTACGAGGGGCACCTGGGCTGGGCCTTGGTGAGCATGCACCCCATTGAAGGTGGTGGCAGCAGCGGCAGTGGCAGCGGCAGCAGCGGCAGCCCTGTGTGCCCAGGCATGCTGTCTGTCCACCAGCCGGCTGGCTGCCATCTGGCACTTGCTCTGGCCTCCTGGCACCGAAGGATAAGGTGCAGGGCAGCTCAGAGCTTGAGGGCTGCAGAGGTGGGTGAGCTCACACCCTGTGCATGAGCACTGCCCCTGGCCTCTAGGCACATGCAGGGGTCTACCCTTCTCGGCCAGTGGATGCGGGGGCACTAAAGTCTTGCTGTGCCTAGGGCGCTAAGAACCCTACGGCTATCCCTGCAGGCCAACGCTGGAAACAGGCCTTACAGATGAGTGCAAGCCAGATTTCAGTGGGAGCTGACGTTTCCCTCTATGGAATGCTGCCCTTTTGGTGAGGCGGAACCACCTGAATTCACATGTTCTGTTTGCATGCCTGTGAGAAACATTTCCAGGGCAGCAACAGCTAGGCCCTAGCAGAAGCAGCAGGGTCAGTGACAGGCAGTCGCTAGTAGGGACCCACACTTCCAAGCTACTTGATGTACCTGAATCCAAGACTAGGTCCCCCACCCCCAAGTTCTTTGGTGTTAGAATTTGGGGACTTGTCCTAAATTCAGGGTCCTCTTCTTTTTGGGTAAAGAACATAAGCTATGTTTAACCTATGTTTTTAAAGGGGGTCATAATAAACTCAGGGTTGTCTTCTATGGTAGCTTTTTGAGCAAATGAACAAGAACAGGAGCAGAGCCCCACAGCATGAGTCCAAGAGGCCATCTAGCCTGCCAGCCTGTTTCCCACACAGTGGCCAGTGAGCAGCTCCTGGGATCTGTCGGAATGCCAACTTTCTTCTTCCCAAGCATTCCGTTCTCCCCGCTCTTAACTGGCAGAGCCCAAAACAAGTTATTCCCCGAGGAGCTAGGCCTAAATCTAGATCTAGAGGGCACATTCTCCGGGTCGGGAGTCACCGGCTGGAGCTTGAAGCTGAAGAAGCTGGACGCTGAGGTCCAAAACGTGACCACAAAACTTAGCAAAGTGCTTTCAAGCATTCAAAGCACTTCACTTGGCTTATCTTCCTGTAATTTATTAAAGCCAACCAGAAAGGTAAATGTATATTATCGTCCCCATATTGCAGCTGAGTGTGAGAGGGGGTAGCTTGCCCGAGACCCCCTTGTCAGTTCACGGCAGAAGTGCATTGGCAGCCCAAGAGAGTTGGAGAATATGAGCAAAGGAGAATATAAGATTTCCCCATTTGCAGGGAGGCCATGCTGCCTTGGTATCGGCTGTGGCAGTGGCATACTATAGCACTTTCAGACGGTGGCAACAGGGATGTTCCTAGCTCAAGTTAGTTGCAGGGAGCAGAAGTGGCGGGGGGGGGAGGGGTGCACCTCAGTGGGGCAAGGAAGGGAAAATGAACAGCATGCCCCAGTGGGGTGAGGAAGGCTGGTGGCAGCAGACAGAAGCGATGCCCATGGAGGGGCATCTGTCCCCTGCTAACTGAGAAAAGAGGCAATTTTTTTAAGTGGTGATTCTCTTTACTGAACAGGGGGAGAGCAACTGGCCCTATCCAGCCCCGGCACAGCATCCCTCCCGTAGCTGTTGGTGTCTAGCTTATGTTGCTTTTTTAAAAAAAAAAGTCTGTAAGCCCTTTGGGGACAGGGAGCCCATTTATTTGTTTGTTTGTTTGTTTGTTTGTTTGTTTGTTTATTTGTATGTAAACTGCTTTGGAAACTTTGATTGAAAAGTGGTATATAAATATTTTTTGCATTGAACTGTATCTGTGGTGGCCAGCACTGTCCTCCTCGTGTCCTTCCCCTCTGCAGGTCCACGCTTGTGGGAGCTCAAATGAAACTCACTGTGTGGTTCTGGGCCAGGCACTTCCCTCTCAGGCTAACCTGCCTCACAGGGTTGTTGTGAGGATAAACATAACCATGTACACCACTCTGGCCTGTTTGGGGGAAGGGTGGGATACACATAACTATATAGATAGATGGATGGATGGATGGATAGATGGACAGACAGACAGACAGACAGACAGATAGATAGATAGATAGATAGATAGATAGATAGATAGATAGATAGATAGATGCCACTTGCCTGATGTGGCATAGCCCATTTTCCTCTTCTGTGTCCAAAGAGGTTTGAGTGCACACAGTCCATGGTACCTCACAATTATTTATACTGCTCTCTAGTGATGCCATATGCGAGGTTTGCAATGCAACAACAAATCAATACAACTTCCATAAGCAAAGCAATAAATAAGTAGCCTCCTGCGTACTGAAAGGCAGAGTCTGTGAGAGGGATTTGCAAAGACTCCATTATCTGCTCAAATAAAAGAATATGGGACTTAGGGCGAAGAAGCCCACTTTGCCATGGCAGCTGCGAAAAGTTGTCAAAGGGATGTTGACACTCATCTAATAGATTGCAACTGGGACGGCTAATAAATTTATGCTTTATTGCTTTTTGTCCTGATGTTGTCATAATCTGATTTTGATTATCTGTATTGTTATGGCATACGGGTGAAACACACAGTTGGGAGTATTTTAAAGTAAGTAAAGTTTTAAGTGAAATTTTTCTGAAATAGAATGGTTCACCAGCTTCCCAAAAGATACCAGGCTGGAGAAGAGTCTGAAAACTCTGAAAGAGAGTACCATCAAGATCTCTGCAGAATGTTATTGATTAGAAAATGTATACCCCGTCTTTCCATTTTCATAATGCTCAAGGTAGCTTATACAGCTTAAAATAAATTCAGCCCTAAAACACCAACAGTCAGTCAATACAAAGGGCAAGAAGCATGCATGGGGAAAATACCCACTAAGGAGAGAATCAAAACAATGGCCAACATGCTATGAAGTATAAGAAAATTGTGCAGCCATGTGAAGTCACAGGAATTTTCAAAATTGCACTACTGCACAAAAGTTACCTTTAAAACATATTGCGGTCATTCACACAATCAAAACTGTATTCTGCCCAGGTTTGAGAACTATGTATGCTCCCAATTCTCAGTTGTGTGGAAGCAAGGTAGGAGAAAAACCTGGGCAGAAATGATTGTGTGGAAGCAAGGTAGGTAGCTTTTCCTCGAATCCCAGTCCCCAATACAGTAAGCAGGCTCGTGACCAAAAGGGAATATCTAAAGCACAGTTGTAGTAGATCTAACCTAAGGATGCTTACGTAGGGGAGAATTTGAATCAACCCCTTATTTAGCGGAGAAACGCAGTTTGATGGGAATAGAGCGGTAAACAGTATCTAATTAAAAGCCTGGGTGAACAAATGCATCTTGACTGCCATTTTAAAAGTTGTAAGAGATGGGGAGGCTTTTATTTCAGCAGGAAGTGTGTTCCAAAGCCTCGGGGCAGCAATGGAGAAGGCCTGTCCCCGAGCAGCCACCAGACGAGCCGGTGGCAACTGCAGACGAACCTCTCCAGATGATCTCAATGGGCGGTGTGGTTCATAGCGAAGAAGACATTCTCTAAATATTAAGGGCCCAAGCTGTTTAGGGCTTTATAGGTTATAACCAAAACCTTGTATGCTACCCGGAAACTTACCAGCAGCCAGAGTAGATGTTTTAAGATAGGAGTGATATGGTCTCTCCGAGATGACCCAGAGACCAGTCTGGCCACCACATTCTGGAAAAACTGCAATTTCCGGACTACATACAAAGGCAGCCCCACATAGAGCACATTGCAGTAGTCAAGTCTGGAGGTGACCAGCAGATGTACTATTGTTCTGAGGTCATTTATCTCAAGAAATGGACACAGCTGGCATATCAGCCAAAGCTGATAAAAGGCACCTCTGGCCATCACCTCAACCTGGGACACCAGGCAGAGTTTTGTGTCCAGAAGCACCCCCAGACTGCGTACATGTTCCTTCTGGGGAAGTGTGACCCCATCCAGAACAGGTAAATCAAAATCATCTCTCGAGTTCCAACCTCGCAAAATAAGTACTTCCGTCTTATCTGAATTCAGTCTCAGCTTGTTACCTCTCATCCAGCCCATCACTGCCTCCAGGCAGGCATTTAAGGAGGTTATGCCTTCTCCTGATGACGTTGACATGGAGAAATAGATTTGGGTGTCATCAGCATACTGATAACACCCTGCACCGAATCTCCTGATGATCTCTCCCAGCGGTTTCATGTAGATGTTAAACAACATCAGAGACAATACGGAGCCCCGAGATACATCATACTGAAGTTCAGTTTTTGAAGAACAACAGTCCCCGAGAGACACCATCTGGAATCGGCCCACAAGATAGGAGTGGAACCACTGCAAAGCAGTGCCTCCCACCGCCAACCCCCTCAGACGCTCCAGAAGGATACTATGGTCGATAGTATAAAAAGCCACCAAGAGGTCCAAAAGGACCAACAGAGTCACACTTCCTCTGTCAATTCCCAATTGCAGATCATCCATCAGGCTGACCAAGGCAGTCTCCACCCCATAGCCCACCCAAAAACCGGCCTGAAATGGGTCTAGATAATCAGTTTCATTCAAGACTGCCTGGAGTTGGGAGGCCACCACCCTCTCAGTTACCTTGCCCAGCCACGGAAGGTTGGAGACAGGCCTATAATTGCTCAACGCTGAGGAATCCAGGGCAGGCTTCTTCAGAAGTGGTCTAATAATTGCCTCCTTAAGACAAGGAGGCATCCTGCCCTCCCTCAGATAAGCATTTATTATCTCTATCAGGCCTTCTACAACAGCTTCCCTGCCAGATAGTATTAGCCATGTCAGGCCAGGGTCAAGAGAACAGGTGGTAGCCCGCATCGCTCCAAGCAGCTTGTCCACATCCTCACGAGTCACAAATAGAAACTGATCCAGCCTAACCACATAAGAGGAGTCGCTGGATACCTCGATTCAGAAACTGCAGTAATTGTGGAGTTTGAATCCAAGTTGGCCTGAATATGAGAGATTTTATCTATAAAGAAATCATTAAACACATCACTGTAGATAATAGATGGTTCTAAATTCTGATTCAAGGGAGGAGGGGCCCTCACTAGCCCTCTCACAACCCTGAACAACTCCACCGGACGTGAACTTGCAGATGCAATACGGGCTGAAAGGAATCGTTTCTTTGCCGCCCGTATTGCCAGAACATAGATCTTCAAATGTGCTCTATGTTGTAATTGATCGAGTTGAGTCTTCCTCCACTTGCGCTCCAGTCGTCTACCATGCTGCTTTAGCCCCTGTAGTTCTTCCGTATACCAAGGGGCCAGTTTTGAAGTGGATCGGAGAGGACGCTTAGGTGCAATCATGTCTACTGCCCTGGTGAGCTTGCTATTCCAGTTCTCCACCAGGGCATCAACAGGATCACTGGAACAGCCAACACTAAATCCCTCTGAGGCTTTTTGGAACCCTATTGGATTCAATAACCTTCCCATTCTAATGGGCCCCTCGCTCCTGCGAAGGTGGGTGTGACTGTGAGTCCAACCTTAACCAGATGGTGGTCTATCCATGACAATGGGGAAATCACCGGAGTCCCCACCCTGATCAGAGTGAAACACACCCTGATCAGAACACCTCCCTGATCAGAGTGAAAGACCAGATCAAGTGTGGGACCTGCAATGTGTGTTGGTCCCGAGACCCTTTGGGATAGGGATGGGATGGCCGCTATGAACTGTTGAGCTGCCCCAGATAAATTGGTCCCATAGTGGACATTGAAGTCCCCCAGCACCACAAGCCTGGGAGAATCCAATGCCAAACCTGAGACCAAGTCTGTCATCTCAGTTAGGGACTCCACTGGGCAGCGGGGCAATTGGTACACCAAGAGAAGTCCCAGTCTATCCCTGGTCTCCAAACTTAGGTACACACATTCAATATGGTCAGACACTTCCGCAGGGATCCTAGTCAGGGAAAGGTTATTCGTATAGACCACAGCCACTCCATCTCCCCGCCCATGTCCCCGCCCCCACACTTCAACAGAATACCCTGGAGGGAGAAGCTGGGACCAGACTGGGCCACCAGCCTCCCCCAACTTAGATAGAAAGCCTGCACCCTGTACTAGCTACTTCATGGTGGAAGGAAGAAGAAGGAGCGGAGAGAACTTTAGAAGGGAGTGAACATAAGAACATAAGAACAGCCCTGCTGGATCAGGCCCAAGGAGGCCCATCTAATCCAGCATCCTATTTCACACAGTGGCCCACCAGATGCCGCTGGGAGCCTACAGGCAAGAGGTGAGGGCATGCCCTCTCTCCTGCTGTTACTCCCCTGCAACTGGTACTCAGAGGCATCCTGCCTTTGAGGCTGGAGGTGGCCTATAGCCCTCCGACTAGTAGCCATTGGAGCATTAGGGCACTCAGGGCACTTGTTAGAGTGCCCTAAGAATATCAGTCTACCAGTCAAAAGAGACTTAGGGTAGAGTGACAGGAGAAAGAGAGAACATGGGGGCAGTCCTATGCCCTCTGCCTCTACTACTAACGTCCCTAGTCATCAATAGGAATTACTAGTGTTTAGAGTCGATGCTTATGGATTCACATCTCCAACATCTGATCACTGTTCCCTCTAACAGAGAATCCCAGATGGTGTTGACTACAGCTCCCAGTTGCAATGGTTATTTGCTTGGGGATTCTGGGAGTTGTAGTCAACAACATCTGGGAATCCCTCTTAGAGTGAACACTGCGGCTGATGCAAACTTATTCTCCTAATGAGATTCAGTGAAACAAAGAGTCTGAACATCAGAAGAGTTCATTTCTAATAACCAGAATGCACAGATGTGTGGTAGCTACCTGTGTGGATCACAATCATATGCCACTGAGCAGTTCCAAATTTCCCTTTAAAAAAAAAGCCCCAGTGGACTGGATGCAGATGGACCACACAGAACTACCCCGCTCCACTACTACATGGTAAGTGACCCTCTGCTCTCCGGCTGGTAGGAGTTATAAATGGCTCCCCCACCCCAGCTCATTAAGCCTTGGCCTGTCTCTCAAAGCCTGCTTTGTCAGACAACGGCAGAAGCCTGATTTTCTGATCCAGGCTCCAGCTGTCAGTTTGCAATGACTTTTGCTAGGAAATCGGCTCCAGCAGCGCTGACTGGTGTGCTGGTAATGAACAAATCACCATGGTGCTCTTGTTTCCTAGACAGCTGCTGACATTCTGACTTGCAAAGTAACCAAGTGAATAACATACAGGCTTTTGTTAAAAGACCAGCCAATCAATAGTCAGTTGGACTGGGACATATAGCCTCATCCAGTTTAAAATGATGTTCGAAAAACATTTGCATGCTATCTCTTGGCCCCAATTCTAATTTTCCTCTATTACCAATGTATATCTTGATTGCATATTGTTGTTGTGGTTAATAGTAATAATAATAGCAGTTATAAGTGGCTGACAGTGCTTGCATAATGAGCAAAGTTGTACTAGCATAAGAAGATCACACAGCTGCAGTAAAAACATGGGGATTTGCAGAATTACGCTATTTCACTCTTTTGCAATAGCATTCTTTCACTCTTGTGCAATAGCACTTTTGCACAAAGTTCCATTTAAAGCATATGATGGTGCTAAAACAGTAGCACCACGGTGGTACTACTGTTGCACAGGTGCAAACATGCTTCACTTGTGCAACACTAATTTGGAACACAAGCTCCAGACTTAGTGCAATTAGCTTGTGAAATAGCCTCGCACTAGTGCAATGTCCTCCCACAAGCACTTTGTTAGCCTTTTTTTTTTGCTGCATTTTTTGCTGCATCTTCTTCAGCTGGTATAGCAATTAAAGATGAAGCTACCAATTAGGAAGTGTTGGAATTTTGTTGTGTAACTAAACATTGTCTCTCTTCTTGCCTATGGCTTGCATACCTCTGCATGTAGGTGTCTATTTTGGGTCCTTGGGGTGGAGTCCAATTCTGTTGATTGGTTGTTTTAACAGTTCATTTGGTTTTGGTCTCCCCCTCTTACAGATGTGACTCTTGCCTCATTAGCTAGTGTTAAGAAATATTAAATAAGCTGTTTCTGTTAAGTGCCTTGCTTAATTCTTTATAAATCAAGGAATCACTCTGTAGCACTAGGATATGAGACCAAATTGTGTGTGCGTGTGTGTGCATACATGCATGTCTATCTATCTATCTATCTATCTATCTATCTATCTATCTATCTATCTTTTGAAGCAACAATCTCGGAGGCAATGATGGGTTTTTGTAGGTGAAAGAGTAGGGATGTGCACGAAATGGATCTTGTGTTTTGTTCCAAGCTCAGAATGGAATGCAAGATCTGCAGAACATTCTGTTGGAACAACTGGTCGAGCCAGTTGTTCCGATGGAATGGCCAGGTTCTACTGGACCATTCTGATCACCATTTGGATCCAAAATGGAGTTCTTTTGGGCTCTGTGCATGCATGGCAGCCATTTGCATTGTCTTGCTGACCATGCAAATGGCTGCCACATGTGCCAGAAGAGTGCCATTTTGACTCCAAAATGGCATTCAGAATGGTCAGAGTGTTCCAAGATCAGAACAAGGTCATTCCATTTGGAGCTTGAAACAAGCCCTTCATTTGAAGGGCATTCTGTTCCATGTTCCTAACACTCGGAATGGCCTGATTCATGGTTGGAACGTTCTGACTGCAAACCATTCTGCACATCCTTACAAGAGGGGTGAACAAGATGGCTACCTTTGAATCTTTAAGGAAACATTCTGATGTTGACCTGCTGAGCAATAAAAACTACAGAAAATGGTCATTCAGGTGCCTAGGGACCAGCGACGGGTTGCACCCATGGCACCCATGGCCTATGCATCTGAGAGACCAAGGCCAAATGTCAATGCAATATCTAACTGTGACTCAGTCTTTCCGATAAGTGAGGAAGCTAACCAGCTACCACAACAGCAAAATGAGGAAGTAATAATAAGCTACAATATAGCAGAGAGATCTAATCAGGAAGGGGAGTTTGAGATGGAACCAGAAGTGAGACACTCAATTAGACATCATACAGGTCCCACCTAAAAGATTATTTTTGGCAGCCAGAGGAGAAAAAAAATACCAGAACCTACAAACTGGCATAAAATTGAATGAATGCCTAATTCAGAAACAGATAAATGGCTGCAAGCAGCAAAGGAAGAGATCTGATCACTCCATGAGAACAAAACGTGCAGAGCTACCTGAAGGTATTAAAGCAATAGGATCAAGTAGACATATTTATTTATTTATTACATTTATATACCACTCCATCCAAACAGCTCTCGGTGGTGCATATAAAGGTTGTTCCCATGTGCAGCCAAGACTGGTCTTGGCTACCCACCAAAGAGGCATGCCCGTTAACCAAAATTACGGGTGCAAGCACATCCTTAACCTGGGCTAAATGTTTATGTGTCAGCACCACACGACACCAACACAGGAGCAGGCTCCCAGCCACCACTGGAGGATCCCCAAAATGCAAATTGAGATAGGCCCATAGTTGCCATGGAGGCCATGAAATCCTGAGCCGCTCCTACAAGGGGGGCTTCAGTGTCAATATTGAAGTCTCCCAAAATAATAAGCTTGGGAGAACCCATTACCACCTCCCACCTCCGAGACCACCACCACCAACTCAGGTAGGGAGACTGAAGTGCAGTGGGGTAGTCAGTGCACCAAGAGAATCCTCAGCCTATCTTAGAGGCCAACTTTCAAGGACAAATACTCAAAATTCTGAGATTGCCTAATTGTGAACCTGAAAAGAGGAAAGGTCTCATGATAGATGACTGCAATGCCCCCTCCCTGACCCTCAAGGTGGGGCTGTTCCAGAAAATCTGGAGGACAGCACTGAGAGAGATTGACCCCACCCAGCTCATCCAACTGGGTCTCCATCACAAATACCAGGTCAACATGCTCATCCACAATCAAATCGTGGATGAGTATTGTTTTAGCATTTACCAACCTGGCAGGCATTCAACAATAGCACCCTAATCCTAGAGGGAGTGTTTCCAGAGCTTCCTGGGGCTACAGGGTTGAGAGAGGAGCTGGAAAAAGGAACAGGCCTCGACTGCCTGAACCGTTTCCCCCTATAAATGGTCTGCCCAACTCCCACTGCCATATTTATCATCGTTGTGCTCAAAAGTTGGTACACTACTGTGAACACCTCCTAATAACCCTGTGATTGAAAAAAGAAGATTCTGTAGAACAGAAGTTCCCACTCTTGGGTCCTCAGATGTGTTGGACTACAATTCCCATCATCCCCAGCATCAATGGCCAAAGAAGACCCATCAAGGGACCCATGGTTAGGAACCCCTGTTCTACAGAACAAGAAAATAGAAAGGCTGTTCTCCTGCACAGGCAAAACCAGTCTAGGGAAGCCCAGCCTCATTTTGCCTGTGTATGAGAACTGCCGGGAGTTGTGCAGCAGCATGGCAGCAAACATGCAAGGAGGCCCTTACTGTTAGCCAGGGTTAATGGCACAAACACACCATTAGCCTGGGCTAACTGATCATGAGTGGGTGCCATGCGGCACCCACACATCCGCAGCCGAAAACCTCCCTACTGCCAGCCTAGAATCAAGTTGAAGGTTATGCAAGATTTAAAGAGGGGGTTTAGCTGTCCATAACTTGAAGCTTTACTACCATGCCAGCTGCTTGACTTGGATTTGTGATTGGATTAAGTTTCCCTTTGGTCGTTTCATGGAAATGGAGGGTTCTGGCCTTCCCGTAAGTTTACATAATTTTTTTATGGCTAACCAGAAAGAGAAAGGATTCAGAGATACAACATACCATTAGAAATAGTCTTTTACATGTTTGGAACAAATATCAAAAAAGGATAAGCCCGAGATTATCCCCTTTGGCATCGATTCTAAATGTCTATTTTCATGAAGAAGAAATGTTTTGCAAATATACATTTTGGAGAGAAAACTCATATGCTTTACAGAGTTTAACTTTGGATAAGTCTAAGGTGGATTCAAATGATTACAAAGGAGTCGGCTCAAAAACCTGCATTGGTTCCAATATCTTCTGTTCAGTCTGATTGTGCAGAAAGAGTTAAAAAGACAAGGGGGAAACTTAGAGAACTAACTGATTTTGAAGATTTAATTAATCAGAAAACTGATCACATGCTGGGTGCAATATATAAGTTGTTACTGAAATATGAGACAGAAACGGAGCAGATCAAAGAATGTATGATAAAATGGATGCAGAATATCAACAAAATGATAGATATCTCCAATTGGGAATATCAATGGAAGAAGAATATCAAATTTACTTTAAGTAATAATTTAAGGGAAATCTGGTATGAGATGTTTTTCAGGTGGTATACGACCCCACTGATCATTAATAAGATTGATAATTGCTTCCCAAAGGAATGCTGGAAATGTAACCAACAAACAGGGACATTTTATCATATGTGGTGGACTTGTAACAAAGCCAAATAGTTTTGGAAGCAAATTCACTCTAAAACGGAGCAAATTTTGGAAATCAAATTCCCATCTTTGCCAGAACTCTTTCTTCTAAATATTATGAAACCTTACATTCCCATTAAGTTTAATGAGTTGTCTTTATACATGATTACAGCAGCTAGGATTTTATATGCTACTAATTGGAGCTCTTCGGTGATTCTATCTTTAAACGATTGGTTTTTAAAATTATGGGACTATGCTTCTATCTCCAAGGTTACTGCTTATATGAACAGTGCCTCAAGAGAGTCATTTATGCTTCTTTGGGAACCTTTTATAAACTTTTACGTTCAACAAGGTCATCAATTGTTCCCGAGATCTGAGTTTGATCTGTAATCTATTTTGTGTATTTATGGTAATTATGCTTGCATTAAGACCAGCAGGTGGAAGTAATCTTCTCTTATTTCTCCTCTTTTAGTACTTCTTTTCATATTTCAGATGTTTTCTTGTTCCTGATCTCCAATCCACTTTAAAGGTCTTACCTTATTCTATGTTTTGAGAGATGTAATCAAGCTTTGTTCTTTTACTATTTTAATAAATAAATAAAACAACTAAAAAAAATCCACCACCTCCCTACTGCCAGCAGAAGCTGGCAATTGTTTGGGTGGGTGATCCGCCCACCCAGCAACAAGGAGAGTATTGTCTGCAGGGGAGGTAAGCTTTCTAGGCTTGCTCCCCTCACCCCTTCAAGCCCTTCTCATGGATTGTGAGAAAGGGCTCAGAGCTTTGCACTGTTGTTTTTAATTGAGCTGCATAAGTGGTTATCTAGGTAAACTGACAAGCACTTGGCATAGGAAGCTCTCTTGTCAGGCCACTGGACAGTCAAGTCAACATTGTATCCTCTGGCTGCCAGTGGCTCTCCACAGTCCTAGGCAGAGGTCTTATCTGCTCTCTGAAATCCTTTCACTGGAGTGGCCAGCGACCGAACCAGGAATCTTCTGCATGCCAAAGATGTGCTCTACCACTGAACAATGGTCCAAAGCTTACTGAAGCAAAATATTTCAAGTGATGCATGATTAATATATGGAGATCACTCCCCTACATTGTGCTGGTGGCCACTAGCCTAGATGGTATTTAAGAGGGAATAGACAAATTTATGAAGTCTATCATTGGCTGCTAGTCATGATGGTTATACCTCCCTTTTGGTTATGCTTCCATGCTGAGAGGCAGTATGCCTGTGAATTGAAGTTGCTTGGAAGGAGCAGTGGGAGAAGGCAATTCTTTCTTTCTCTATCCTGCTCTTCAGAGCCCAGAGTGGTGTATATTTATTCTCACAATAACTCTGAGAGGCAGGTTAAGGTGAGAGATAAGTGACTCTGGCCCAGAGTCATCCAGTGAGTTTTATGGCTGAACAGGGATTTGAATTTGTGTCTCATGGTCCTAGTCCAACACTCTAATAATGACAAATTTTTATTTACCGCTCTTCAACCAAAGTTCTCAAAGTCGTTTTCATTGAGAAATAAATAAGAGGGTCACCTGTTTCCAAAGGGCTCACAATTTTAAAAGAAACCTAAGGTAGACACCAGCAAACAGCCACTGGAGGGATGCTGTGCTGGGGTTGGATAGGGCCAGTTGCTCTCCCCCTACTAAATATAAGAGAATCACCACATTAAAAGGTGTCTCTTTGCTCAGTTAGCAGGGAGCCTTCCACTCCTAACCCTTTCATCATGGCTTGTAGGTTTCTGGAGGCATCTTGTTGACCAATGGGATGTTGGATTTGATGGACTTTTGGCCTTATCCAGCAGGGTGTTGCTTATATTCTGATCCCACTGTCCATCCCCATTGTAGAGCATATCACACAAACTGCCCATTTACCACATTGTCACTATAATTTAACATGGCTACAAGCCCTTCAAGCTCTCGTGTGACAAGATCAGAGAGTGTGGCATCCAGTCCTTAACCTCTCTAGCCCTCTTGTTAAGCACTGGCGACAGCTTCCAAGTGCCCTTTGGAGAACTTTTTCCTCGGGAATCCAGTCATTGAACAGGTAGAGCCAGTGGGCTCATTTCTTTCCATGGTTTCCCTCTTCACAGCTTTTAAGCAATGCCCATCTGTGAGAGTCTACACAAGCAGGGTGGGCACCATCCTTGTGCCAGTTGTGGTCTTGTAGGCTGAATGATTGCAGCATCTCTTGCTTGAGAGATTTCTTTGTTTTCCTTGCTTGCTCTCCAGAGTATTGTTATCATGTCAGTTGGATTTCCAGGACACTCCTCACTCATGAAAGGCTTAAGGATTTCTCCTCTTTGTTCCTGGAGGCGAAAAAGGACTCCGCACATTCTTTTGCTTTTGAATATGTTTTGATTTAGCAGGAGTTCAAAGCAGGGAGATGAAGAGAGTGGGCTGATATCTTAAGTACAGCTGTCACCTGTCCTTCAGTATATCAACATGTGGTAGATCAAGGGTGTGTGTGTGTGTGTGTGTATACACACACACACACACACACACACACACGGACACACACACACGGACACAAATCTGTATAAGTGCCAGTTTCATGAGGGAAATGTATGTGTGGCAATGATCTTTTTATTAAGGTTCTGGAGGGAAAGCTTGAACTTATTATTTTGAATAAGAAGGTAAAAAGCAGGTATCCTAACTCTCCATATTCCTGACTACCACAATCCTTGTTCTCAGGTCAAATGGTAAGTTTTGTATTTATCTTGCTTCCGGGTTTTTGGCTCCTTTCCTTCCAAGATGTCTTTCTCTTCAGCCCTGCTACATTATGCGATCTTTCTTCTCTTTAGTCCACCCGTTCCCCCCAGCCCTTCTGGAGTTCACAATACTTTCTGCTCCTTAGGCATTGTCCAGCATTCTGAACTTCTGTGCAGCAGGTGCAAACTGAACTTGCTCTTCCATTGTTTACCATACCTGTGAACATTCTGTGCATCACAACGGCTCAGCCAATGGCTGACATAGGGGAGAAGTTTGTCTCCAGGTGAAAGACAACTGGCTTCAAAGTCCAAGAATTCTGAATAACAAGGGAAGCCCAATTTGAACTTGGATCTTCCAGGCCAAAGTTCAGTGCTCAAACTGGCTCTTGCGTTCCCTTTCGTGCTTCCTCTGTGTTTCCATAGATGGACATCTCCCCTAAAGCTAATCTCATTGGATGGCCATGGCATGGTAGTTTGCAGTTTTTTTGGGTTTTTTTAAAGTCAGATATTCTCCTCCTGAGCTAGTACAAGTGTGTCATCTGAGCCTAAGCAGCTCTTTAATTCTGCTCTATGCCTCTGCAATTTATGGAACTGAAAGCTACATTTTGACCGAGAAATCCAGGCATGCAATTTTGTGAGAATGTCACAAGCTGCCATTCATATTTTCAGTTTCAGATTTGATTATAGAAAAATATAGTTCTAATCTGCTTTCAGCATAACATGCGCAAGTTATGTTTTGACTGTGGTTTGAAAGGCCTTGTTGCCCACTTTCTATAAATACACTGCAAATGGCTGTGACAAGATGGTTTTCATTTGTACATCAGCTCCAAAGAGTCCAACTCTGCGCATCCTTGATCTTTCTTAAGTGCTGAAATGAAAAGGCTGTGTGTATATTAAGAGAAAAATGAGGTAGTTTGGAGTCAGTGAATTAGATCCAATTTGGCCTATCAAAAAGCATTTTCCCCCTGCCCGCTTCAGTAAACAGCTTGCTGAGATTTACTTCTGCTTTTATCCATTTGTCAAGAGAATATTGAGGTTTCAGATGTCCCTCGTCTGCATTTGCAGGCTATTGAGCTTTTTCAGATTAAATTACTCCTGAGTAGGCCTACTGAAATTAAGTAGCTCTTTAGAGTAACTCCTGAATAGTAATATCAAGTGATTTAGTCTGGATGTTGGCCACTGTAAATATCAGGTGCCATGCCTTTAATTCACCTTGCACTGAATTAAACATTTGTCACCCATGAGACCACAGTATGTTTGCAGACTTATAACAGGACTATTTCATGTATTCGTTCACTTGTTTAAAATATCCAATATTCCACCTTCCAGCTTAAAACAAAAATGTCCAGTGTGGCTAGGAAAATTAGGACTTTGCGTATGGTGGTCATTATTAGGATTAGCACCAACCCAATCCTGGTAATTTTCGAATCATGCACTGGATATTGGGGTGCCTCCGATTGCATCTAGTAGATAAATTGTATTTATTCATTTATTTACCTACTTATTTAACATATTTGTATACCGCCCCAAAACTCATGTATCTGGGCCGTTTACAATAAAATTCAAATTAAAACAATATTAAAAGTTTAAACTAAGTTAAAATATGATATTAAAACTGTTTTTAAAATGCGCATCTAATGAAAAGCCTGGGTGAACAAATCAGCTTGATGCATCAGGGTGGAGTGGGGTGGCAGTGGCTTACCTTTCTTGCAGAGCCGGCTGTTGCGGAGAAGTAGGCAGCCACAGCAGCTGGGTTCACATGACCGGCTTTCCTTCTACTATCCCGTCCTGAGTGCACGGGTATCTGTACACTCATACATTTTTGCGTGTATGACTGTACCTGTGTCCATTTAAAAGTGAACCTGGGTACAGGTTCCTCAAAACTATGGTATAGCTAGGACGTGTACTTCTGTACCTGTGTTCAACATAACGTGTGAATCGCTGTACCTGTGCACAGATCTGTACACTCGTACATTCAACATGCTGTCTGAATAGGGTAAGAGTGTTATCAATGTGCACAGGCAGTTTGTTAATGCAGGGGGCAAAGCATGACAGACCTGAAAGAAGTTAAACCTGTCATCAACTACAGACACACAGCACTCTGCACAAAATTCAGACATTCAAAACAAAACAGAAAACAGCAGACTGGTGGAGAAAATCCTCAGGCATCAGATCCATTTTGGAAATTAGACGAAAGCCCCATTCACACGTTATGTTCAACACTCATATAAAAAGTGGACAGTATACATAGGTACAGATCTGTACACAGGTACAGTTGTTCATATGTTATGTGGAACACAGAGATAGCAGTACACTTCCTATATGTACTATGTATTTTAGGGGTCTGTATTCAGGCTCACTTTACATGAACAGAGGTGCAGTCATTCACAGAAAAACATGTACAGCCCTGCTGGATCAGGCCCAATGCCTATCTAATCCAGCATCCTGTTTCACACAGTGGCCCACCAGATGCAGGTGGGAAGCCCACAGGCAGGAGCTGAGGGCATTCCCTCTCTCCTGCTGTTACTCTCCTGCAACTGGTATTCAGAGGCATCCTGCCTCTGAGGCTGAAAGTGGCCTATAGCTCCTAGACTAGTAGCCGTTGATAGACTTCTCTGCCATGAAGTTATCCAAACCCTTCTTAAAGCCATCCAGGTTGTTGGCTGTCACCACATCTTGTGGCAGAGAATTCCACAGGTTTATTATGTATTGTGTGAAAAAGCACTTCCTTTTCTTGGTCCTAAATTTCTTGGCAATCAATTTCATGGGATGACCCCTGGTTCTAATGTTATGAAAGGCGGAGAAAAATTTCTCTTTATCCACTCTCTCCACACCAGGCGTGATCTTATAGACTTCTATCATGTCTCCCTGTAGGGATGTGTGGACCAGTCCAGCGGTCTGGTGGTTTGGTCTGGGGGCTCGGGGGTTCATGGTCGAACCAACCTCCCCCCCCCCCGGTTCCATCAGACCGGAACCGGACTGCCAGGTCCTGTCTGGCAGGACCGTGAACTTTAAAAAAATTCTTTTAAGTGAATGAAGTACCTGTAGCCCCTTCGGGGGGCTTGCTGAGGCCACGGTGTGTGTGTGTGTGTGTGTGTGTTCCACGTGGGTTCCCTCTCCTCCCGCCGGTCTTCTTCATCACTGCTGTGGCCGGGTAAGTAAATCCTTTTCGGCCCTTTCGGGCTGCCATAAGAGCGAATGGCTGCCATTTTGAACTCCGCTGCGCATGCGCAAATGCCCTCTGTGGGGCTGTGGCCGTTCGCTCTCACGGGGGCCCAAAATGGCTGAAAAGGATTTCCTTACAGGTACTTCATTCACTTAATTAAAAAAAAAAAGTTCCCGGACCTGCCAGAACCCCTGCACGGGGTTCGATGGGGGGCTGGACTGAACTGGCCCGGTTCCGTTTGAGGCCGTTTCAGCCTCGAACCAAACCAGGCCAGATGGTTCCGTGCACACCCCTATATCCCTGCAGTCAACCTTTTTCTAAACTAAAAAGCCCCAGGTGTTGTAGCCTTGCCTCATAAGAAAGGTACTCTAGGCCCCTTATAATCTTGGTTTTTGCAATTTTGCACCATCAAGCAGAAATACTTTCCCCCACAACACATAATCAACATGTGGAATCCTCTGCCACAAGATGTGGTGACAGCCAACAACCTGGATAGCTTTAAGAGGGGTTTGGATAACTTCATTGACGAGAGGTCTATCAATAGCTGCTACTCTGGTGGCTATAGGCCACCTCCAGCCGTGGAGGAAGGATGCCTCTGAATACCAGTTGCAGGGGAGCAACAGCAGGAGAGAGGGCATTCACTCAACTCCTGCCTGTAGGCTTCCAGTGGTATCTGGTGGGCCACTGTGTGATACAGGATGCTGCCTTGGGCCTGATCCAGTAGGGCTGTTCTTATGTTCTTATGACTCCTCCCTCTGTCCCTCTCCAGGCAGAGAGAAACAACAACTAAATGCTACAGAGCCACCAAAGCAAGCCCTGGCAAATGCTAGCCCTGGGGGAAAAACAACACAGACACACACACACTGGGACTTCTCACTTAAAGACAAACCAGCCCCTCAAAATCTCCCCCCCTCCTATTAGTTTGGGTTTTTTTGGTGGGGGGGAGGATTGTAGTTTTGTGTAGAAAAGCTTGCTTACCTCCCCAAATCTGTTTCTGCTCTCATCTGTACACTTTTACAACATCATGTCTGAATAGGTCGAAAGTCATTTGGATCCCAGAAGCCCAGCTAGAAATGTGGCTGGAGAGGATTTCCAAGGCAGCTTTGCTTCAGGTACAGCTCTTTGTGCTGTGGATATGTGGACTAGCCCATGATACCCCCTCGGTACCCTGGAGGGTTGGACCTATCTACCTTCTAGATACAGCAACAGCCAAAACATCTGATCTCTTGTCTAACTGAGAGAGATAAAACCAGTTTCTGTTCAGCAACAGGTTTAGTCTTCCTTTACTTGCAGATGCAGTGGAGTTCTTTATGTATGCAAGCCACAGCCAGTATGGCCCAATGAGGAGTCCCTTGGCCTATCCTGTGAAGGAACAATTGAGTTCTTATCATGACGGAGTGTCAGTTTTCAGAGAACGCCTGATAAAAATCCGACTGGAATTTGTTCCACTTCATGGACCATATAAAGATATCGGCAAATAATGATGTTAGATCCACGTGTCACTTGAAGGTTGCTGGGCTGGAGGGAGAAAAACCGCCTTCCATCCTCAGGAGAAAGGGGTGTGGGAAGAGAGGAAAGTAAAGAAAGCCCTATGAAACATTTCTCTTGGTGATACAGGTCATATCCAGGTGCTGCCAAATTGGTACTTAATAATAAAATATTTCTACTCTTCCCTCAGACATTCAGGTTTTGCTACTAGCACAGCTCCATAGATAGAAATGGGTACTGAGGATTCCCTCGAGAGCTGATTTCATGCATCCTTGGTGGAAGTGCCCTGCCGTGATGTTGCTTTGGAGAAACGTTAATACTTGGGTGTATTAAACAGAAGGATGGACTCTATAACTACTGTGGCAAAGCGTGTTTTACTCACATGTAATTGGCAGGGGGGGGGAGATTCCTCTTGTGTTCTGTAACTTTTTGGAAATGTTGAAATACCATTTCAAAAAAAAATGGACTTGGAGCAGGGACGTCAGTAGGGGGTGGCCCATGGGGCATGAGTCTCAATAAATTGCTCCGAGCCCTGAATCTCAGCAGCCATCTCCCTCCTCCAATACCTCCATGAGTACAGCAGTGGAGACCAGTGTTCCCTCTAACAGGAATTCCCAGGTGTTGTTGACTACAACTCCCATAATCCCCAAGCAAAGGCCATTGCAGCTGAGGATTCTGGGAATTGTAATCAACAACATCTGGGAATCTTGGTTAGAGGGAACACTGGTGGAAACACCTGTACAGAGCATCAGAGGGAGCTCCTGGCCTCACCTAGTTCTCTGCTGCTTCTGCCTTCATAGGTGCTGTATAGGGATGTACAAATAGATTCGTACAAATCGATTTGTACCCGAATCTAGCTGATTCGGGTGATTTGGAGACAAAACAAATCACCCCTGTGGTCCATTGGCTAGGTTTGGGTACAAATCGAATTGTGCCTGATTCGATTTGAATCGATTCGAGTTTCAGATTCCTCCTATTAATTCCCCCAAATTGCCAGCTTTCTTAAAAAAAAAACACCAAAAAACAAAAACAAACAAACCACACGCTAAGCTCTAGACCTTATAGAAGTGGGATTATGGAGCAAAATGTGTGGTCACTATTTTTCAGGTGTTTGGATTCTTTGGTGTATAATAACTTTCACTCAATGAATCCTTATGTGGATTCATTACACACCTTCATTTCTTCTATTCATTTTGACTGTCTTTTGGACAGTGCCAACTGTCAACTGCCATGTGCCAACTACACCCCACTCCCACCCATAAGGCAGTGGGGTATTACTCAGTTAAAGTTAAGTGCCTAATGGTTAGAGGCTACCACCGAAATTGCAGAGGAATTGGGCAAAGGGCTGATTTTTGGTGAATTTTTGAAGATTTAGTGTCTTTGGGGCAGATTTGGGGCATAAAGTGGGATCTGGGGTGGAAGAGTGGGGTGGGGTTGTAGTGCCTAATGGGTGGAGGCTGCCACCCAAATTGCAGGGCGACTGGGCAAAAAACCTCAACAATTTGGTTAATTGTTGAGGTTTACGCGTCTTTAAGGTTTCCCCCCATAAGGTATAATGGAGGTGTATCGCTTCATGTTGGAGGGAAAGGGGTGGCCTAGAGTGGCGTGGGGTTGGTGGTAGTGCCCAAGGGGGGCAAGGAAGCTACCAGAATTTTTTCAAAGGATTTTGGCAGAGGGATGATTTTGGGTGATTTGTTGAAGTTAATGCATCTTTAAGGTTTTTCTCCATAGGGAATAATGTAGGTTTCAGCAGCCCCATAACTGTACTTGGGGGGCGCTGGGGTAGCTCATAGTGAGTGGCAGTGTAGTGAACAGAGGGTGCCAGCCACCCCCATGGGTTTCTAACCCATGGGGTACAGGGTTCTTTTGTTTCTGAGGTGTTCTGAATGTAGATTCTCTGGTATCAAATGAAATTTTCAATACAAACCATGAATCCACTCTCATTCCCTCTGCAATTTGAATGGTAGCTTCCAACCATTAGGCACTACCACCCCACCCCACTCTTCCACTCCAGATCCCACTTTATGCCCCAAATCTGCCCCAAAGACACTAAAACTTCAAAAATTCACCAAAAATCAGCCCTTTGCCCAATTCCTCTGCAATTTGGGTGGTAGCCTCCACCCATTAAGTTGCTACCAGCTCACCCCACTCTTTTGGCCCTGGGACCCATTTTTTGATCCAAATCGATTTGGATTCAGATTTGGATTAATTCGGATCCTTTATGCCCCAAATCTTTATGCCCCAAATCTTATTCGGATCCTTTATGCCCCACTATATGCCCCAAATCTGCCCCAAAGACACCAAAACTTCAAAAATTCACCAAAAATCAGCCCTTTGCCCATTTCCTCTGCAATTTGGATGGTAGTCTCCACCCATTAGTCGCTACCAGCCCACCCCACTCTTCTGGCCCTGGGACCCATTTTTTGATCCAAATCAATTTGGATTCAGATTTGGATTAATTCGGATCCGAATCGAATCCGGGGTGATTCAGATGGGTCAGATTTGGACCTAAAAACAATTCAGGGGTGTTTCGATTCAGATCCAAATCAAAACACCAAAAATCCAAATTGCACACCCCTAGTGCTGTATTATAATATTAGAAACCTTAAACACACACACACACACACACATAATTATTCTTGGTCGGGGTGTGGGGGTGCGTATGGAATTTAATTATCAAAAAGGGGCTGTGGGCCCAGGTCCAGACCTTGGGTATTTTAATTCCCCAGCAACGACGCCCCTGACTTGAAGAAGCAAAATGAAATATGTGTGTCTACTTAATATCTCATCTGGTTTCTGGGGTGCACACATCACTAGTCACAGGTTGTGACTTGCCTTCTTCATTAGTCAAGCTTCTGCTGGTCTCACAATCCTAAACGGCTCTTTTACCATTGCTGCCAAGAGGAAGAAAATGTGTCTGGCTTCAAAATGACCTTCCTGTCTCTTCAAAGGGTGCTTTTGATTTAAGCTTTATTAGCTCGTGCGCTGCATTCATTGTGACTGATCAATCAGTTTTAGTGTTCCAAGAAGGCTGGAAGGATAATTTGCTGGTGGAATATAGAGAGACCCCTTGAGATAGGAAAATCAAGCAAGGGGCTTTATAAACTGACTAAGATTCCCACTTGCACCTCTATTGACATTAGCACTTTTTAAGTGTGAGTGTGTACATGTGTGTATGGCGGGGGATATGTTCTAACTGTACTGTTTTATTGGGATCATCCCCATTTTAATGTCACCTGTCCCAGGCAAACCACTGTCCTTCGCTTTTGTCTTCTGGAGTTGGCTTTTAAACAAGGTGGTTGGGTGCACACACATGTACTAGGCTTAGGGAAAGGTTCAGAAATGTAAATCTTGTTTGAGATTTGCAAAGATCCATTTTGCTGCAGCTGGAATGCGAAAGCTAAACCCTACTCTCAGCTGGTGTGATCTGGCAGTATTCCACCAAGAGTGCCAAGCAGGGCCAAATAAGGAGCCACCTAACAAAAAATTAAATGGCATGCAGGGAGGTTCGGGAGCCCTAGATATAGACAGAGCAGCAATGGGGTTTCTGTTGCCTGATTCATCTAACAGTTTGCATCTCATTCCAATAACACATTTCTCAGCTTCCTCAACAATCACACAAATAAAGAGCCTCCATGAGTATATATTGAGAGGGGAATGAAATAAAACACATCTCAGATGTTACCATAGCAATCAAAGTTCATAATGCCAAAAGAAGACAGCAATAACAATCATAAAAATAACCCTCCTCCCCCCACCCCCCCAAAAAACCATGATGGAAAAACAACACAGTGTCCAGTTGTCTTGGCAACTGGAAGGCTTATATTTGAAGTTCCTTATCCCTCAAAATCGTGATGATCGCTAAAGGCTCAAATTCTGGAATTTTTGTCCAAATAAGTTCTGGTTTGTTGTATTTATCTTGCAGCTGTTGTTGATTAGGTTGGTACTACTAGAGATCTCTCTGCTCCTCCTAAGGTTTTCTGTAATAATGTCCCACACCTCAGAAGACATAAAAGGGCTCCAATGGACCAGGGTCTCCACATTGCTCCCTTGGAGCTCTCCAGGGTCCTGACTGTAGCCCAGCCAGTCCTGGACACCAGATGTCTCTGCAAAATTCAGAGGTGGGAGGTGAAGGCAAACAGCCCCTCTTCTATTGTCGCTTCTGAGCAACAGATATTCATAGCCTTAGTGACTCTGAACTTAAAAGTAATGTAACCAAGATGCTCTTCAGTTTCCATGGATATTCGGGATCATGGGGCAGAAGAGTGGAGACCGGTCCAGAATGGAAAGAGACAGGTTTTGCACATCCTCGATGCCACAGTTCCCAAGCCATCTACCATCCTTAGCCTTCCCTCCACCTTCCCCCAGCCTCTAGCCTGTCTTAGTGACATCAGACACAAACCACCATTCTGGTTCATCTTGGGTTCCCTGTAGACCTAATTGGAATTCAGCAACACGAATAGCTCTGTGTATTTTCAGATAACTTCAAAAGGTTTCTCCTGGATCCATCTGCTCTTCAAAAAGACAAGTGGTTGAAAAGTATATCGAGGGATTTGTGCTTAAGATGTACCAAGTGACTAATAAATAATGTAAAAACCCAATCATATTCACATGCAGAAGCATATGGAAAAGGCTGGAGTACACAGCTTCAAACAGAATTAAAGCAAATATGATCCCCTCTCTCGCTTTTTTTCCTCCTGGAAATGGAGCATTGGTTGCAGTGTTGTTCCATAGGAACTGGAATAGGCTGAAATACAATGATTTAGGATGCAGCTTCACTCTTAGCCCCATCCTCTGAGTTACTGTTCCAAAGTCTGACACATGATCTCACAGAAAATGCTAGTCTTCCCCCCGCCCCCAAGTCCCCTCCTTTTGTTGTCCTGAAGGTTTCAGCTTTGGGATCTTTTGTAGGTTTAAATCCTTTGAATAAGGGAAGGTTCACACATGCATGCTCAGACCTAACAAGTTAACTGTAGCATGAAATCATGGCTTGTTGCATAGAAATTAGCCTTCACAGCTAGCTTTGGAAGTTTCAGCTGGTCCAGAATGCTGCTGCTAGGATGCTCATGGGCACAGTCACTTCATGAGTGTTACACCCAAGTTGCAGCGGCTTCACTGGTTACCGGTCTGCTTCTGGGCTTGGTTCAAGGTGGTGGTCTTGACCTTTAAAGCCCTACATGGCTTGGGACTGGGGTACCTGTCGGACCGCATTTGCCCATATGAAACTGCCACAGCCCTCCGTTCAGCATCTTGGCCCATGCCCATGGCCCTGCCACTAAGGGATATCCAGCTGGCAGGAACTAGAGATAGAGCATTTTCAGCGGTTGCCCCTCAACTTTGGAACACCCTCCCAGAAGACCTTCACCCTCCCTTCGTGCTTTTAAGAAACATCTGAAGATCCAACTTTTAAGAGAGGCTTTTTAATTTCGTATCCTCTGATTTTATCTGGTAGGTTGCTTTGTATTTGGTTTTTAATTGATAACTTTTAATTTTCAATTTTTAAAACTTGTTTTTGTAATTGTCATTTTAGCCTGATCCTTTAACTTTTCAACTTTCTTAATTTGTATTCTATATTGTATGCATTGTATCAATGTTGTAAGCGGCCCCAAATAATAGTACAATGAAGGGGTGGGATATAAATATTTTAATGGTGATGATATTGATGATCAGGATGTTAACAACAGCTATTATTTTTTATTATTTCTTGTTTACACAGTCAGACAGGTGTTATTGACTGGTTTGTTAATCCAGACATCGAGTCCTTCCCAAGGACCTGGGATGGCTGAATTTTATCATCAATACTGCTGGTTATTATAGATATCGTCGCAGAATATAGGCTGTTCCCAGTAAAGTTGCTTTTTGTAATTGGCTGATGGTGATTTCTTTGGCCACTATGGTGTTGAGGTGCTCTTCAAGTTGTTTTGGAACTGTACCTAGGGTGCCAGTTACCACTGGGATTATTTTGGTCTTTTTCTGCCACAGCCTTTCAATTTCAATTTGTAGATCTTTGTATTTCGTGATTTTTTCTATTTCTTTTTCTTCTATTCTGCTATCCCCTGGTATTGCTATGTCAATTATTTTGACTTGTTTTTCTTTCTTCTCGACTACAGTTATATCTGGTGTATTGTGTGGCAGATGTTTGTCTGTTTGTAGTCAGAAGTCCCATAATATTTTTGCATCTTCATTTTCTACCACTTTTTCAATTGTATGGTCCCACTAATTTTTGGCTACAGGTAGATTGTATTTTTTGCAGATGTTCCAGTGTATCATCCCTGCTATTTTGTCATGCCTTTCTTTGTAGTCAGTCTGTGTGATCTTTTTACAACAGCTGATTAGGTGGTCCACGGTTTCATCTGCTTCTTTAGAAAGGCGGCACTTGCTGTTTGTGGTGGATTTTTCGATTTTTGCTCTTATTGCATTTGTTCTTAGTGCCTGTTCTTGTGCAGCCAGTATTAAACCCTCGGTTTCTTTCTTCAAGTTGCCATTCTTAAGCCATTGCCAGGTCTTGGTGATGAGAGGTGTGCAAGGAGACAGTGTTCCTGTTAGCCCCATGCAGAGATTATTAGTAAGATGTTGTATATAGGTACAGTGTGTAAAACTGGGCTGCAAGTCCCTTCCTGGCCCCATCAGCCATTCGCCTCTTGAGATGAATGCCACTTTAACTGTGAGCAATGCCCTGCCATAATAACCTAATGGCTAAATAAATCAAAAACTAAATGCTGAAAAACAGCAAAAACAAACCAGCAAACCAAGCCAACACGAAAGCCAGCATATGAAAACCTAAACAATTTGTAGAAGAGCAGCTTCTGTAGAAAAGCCAGGTCCTCAGCTGACATTGGAAGGTAGGCAGGCAAAGAGAGCCCAGAGCAGGGAGTTCTCGTTCCTGGGGCTGTTGTGGAGAAGCCCCATCACACATAAGCATAGCCAAAATTCTGAAAGTGGGAGGATTGGGTGGAAAGCTGGTCTTGCAGGAGCAAGAATGGAATGAATTGGCCTCTTGGCCAATTCAGGGCTCACCTTGGTTTGCATTTGGATAGGTGACTACATGTGAGTATTGTAAGATAGGATGTTGTCCTTAGTCAGCGGTAGAGCATCTGCTTCCACGCAGACAGCCCCAGGTTCAATCCTTGGCAGTATTTCCAGGCAGGGTTGGGAAAGACTCCTGCCTGAAACCTTGAAGAACTGCTGCCTGTCATTGTAGACGATACTGAGCTGGATGCACCAAAGGTCTGACTCGGTAGGAGGCAGAAGCTTCCTTTGTTCCTATGCAATATGTAGGAGACCATTCTCAGCAGATCTTCATGTGTGTACACGTTAATGTGGGTGGAGAAGGTCCTTGAGGTACCCGGTCCCAAACTGCTTTCGGCTTTAAAGGTCATGACCAGAAATTTGTGCAAACTTTGTTTGCACCTCCAAACAACTGGGAGCCAGTGAAGTTGGAGTAACAAGGGAGTATGTGCTCCTGAAAGCTGGCCCTCATCAGGGCTTTAGTGGCAGCATTCGACATCAGCTGCTGTTTCCAGACTGCCATCCAAAGCAGCCATTTTGCAGTAGACAAGCATGCTCTAAATCAGTGTTTCTCAACCACCGGTCCCTGGACCGCTGCCGGTCCCCGAAGGGTTGAGTGCCGGTCCCTGACTGGGAGTCAAACCCCGCCCCCCACCCCGAAATCAAGGCACTCACTTCCTCAATTTTGCACATGGCACGGAAGAGGAAGAGTATCACGGAGGCATGGGACCCTTCTTGTGCCTTGCCTCCACGTGCTGCTGAGATCTTCCTATAGCTATCTTATTCCCTATCTTTACAGCTTCAAACTGTATGCGATGCGGGGGCATGGAGGAAAAAGTATGGCAGTGGGCGCCACTTGAAGGGCTGCTGGTTCTTGCATGCTCATTGTTTGCAGCCAAAGGTTGGTTGATTGAAACCCAGCTGCCTGTTGTGGTCGAGGCGCCTTGAGAGGGAACACTGTTTCCCTCTTGCATCAGTGGGGCTTGCTTGTATGTTGTTTTCATTGGCGCCATGTAGCTTTTGAATTTTTCCAATGGCCCAGCATCCCCTCTCCATTGAGTAATCACAAGCACCTCCACTCCAGACATACTGGAGACAAATTTGTTCACCCAGGCTTTTAGATTCAGGGGTTCTCAACCTTGGGTACCCAGACGTTGGTGGACTTCTACTCCCATAATCCCGAGTCATAATGGCCAAATGCCATTGTTGTTGGGGGTTATGGGAGTTTAACTGAGGGACCCAAGGTTAAGAACCCCTAATATTCAATGTTTGCAAAAGATTCCAAATTTAATTATTTTAATGCTTATATTATTTTCATTCTAAACTGCCCAGAGATGCAAGTTTTGGGCAGTATAGAAGTCTGATAGATAGACAGACAGACAGACAGACTTGAAACCCCTTTACTAACTGCTGGTCTGGGAAACTGCGCATGAAGAATGTAGCGGTCCTTGAAACTCTGCACGAAGAATTTAGCGGTCCTTGACTCCAAAAAGTTTGAGAAACACTGCTCTAAATCACGCCTGCTCAACTTAGCCCCCCCAGCTGTTTTTGGACTACAACTCCCATAATTCACAGCCACAGTGGCCAATAGACAGGGATTATGGGAGTTGCAGGCCAACATCTGCAAGTGGGCTGAAGTTGAGTAACCCTGCTCTAAATAGATGACTCCTGGACTCTGAACCTGGTCCTACAGGGGAGTGCAACCCTGCCCAGAACAGGCAGGAAAAAATCTTATCCCTGGACCCACTGGTCTCCTAGCCAGAAACAATTCCATGTCATCTGATTCCATTTCAGCTACTTTGTCCACATCCATCCCTTCCCTGAGCACAGACACTAATTTGGGATCTCTTCAACTTCCCGAGGCTGAGTTGGAAAAGAGAGACAGAGTTGCCTGACAACAACATACTGATGGCAAGTGACTTCTATATTCTAGGGCAGTGGTTCCCAACCCGGGGGCCTCCAGATGTTGCTGAACTACAACTCCCATCTTCCCCAGCTACAATAAATTGTGTGGAAGCAAGGTAGGAGGAAAACTGGGCAGATGTGATTGTGTGGAAGCAAGGTAGGAGGAAAAGCTATTAGCTTGCTTCCACACAACCAAAAATTGGGAGCACACACAGCTCCCAAACCTGGGTAGAACACAGTTTTCGATTGTTTGAATGACTGCAATCTCTCAGAGCAGACAGTTCCATCATGTAATTGTTAAATAGCATCATGCAGATGTTGAATGGGGGACAGAGTGAATTCTTGCAGGGTGCTACAAGTCCAAAGACAACAGCTAGCCCAGGTGGGTTTCCATACATTTCTACATCACTCTCTTGGCTTGGCAGTGGCAGTGTGAAGGAGGCTGGGCAGCCCAGCCCCAAGCCAAGCCCTTAGGATTGGTTCCCTTGACATTTCCATCCATACTCTTTCTTTTCCCATTTGATTGTAAAGAATCCCTGAGACCTGCTTGCTCCTCCGGAAGAGAATGTGTGCATTCACACACTGGCCAGACTTACCCCAAAGCCCATTCAAGATCTTGGGAAGCACCCCACACATGCATTGGGCTCTGTCTTCCAAATTCTAGTTTATCCCGATGCATTTCTGGGTTTTCAAAATCCTGGTTTTAAGCACGTTTTTCTGAATACCAGGCAGCAAATGCCAGGGAGAGGCACTGACTAGTGTCTTTACATAAGCATTAACATGATAAGATGAAAGGACTCTTTAGGAGTGCAATAGAACTGCTTTGCCTAGATGTGAAGAGCGGAAAAACAAGTTTTCAGGAAGCATCCTCTTTGAAAGTTTTAGTTACAAACCCTCTGTGTACGCTCACATTGACTTTTTTGAACAATATTAGTCTGTTTGCTTAAGGTTTTCACTGGTTTAAAAAGAGGTTTTACTAACAAACTGATGTACAGCACACCATGCATGTGTTGGGAAAAGGGGAAGAAAGCAGTTAGTGTATACAAATGTTCCCAGTCTAGGACACAAGGTTTTGAAGGAAACAAGGAGCCGGGTCTCATGATTAGTGAGACCCGGTTTGGTGGGGTGAGCGGGGAGAGCGGGCTAAGCTTGATGGGGCTAAGCTTGGCGAGCTAAGTTTGCTGGGGTGAGCAGGGAGGGAGCACTGAGCGGCTGGATCGGCTGCCCACATGATTGTCGGCTCTGTGACAGAGCTGGCGGGGGCTGGGGGGAGCGGGGACTGATCAGCCCCCACAAGCTCAAACTTGGCAAAAACCCCGGAGCCAGGAGGCGGCTTTTCACCTCCTCTCTGGGGGTCTCCTCATGAGTAGATGCGGCGCAGAGCCGTGCTGCAGCTACTCACGATCCGATAGCCTGGGTTTGAGGAGCACTTGCTCCACAAACCCGGGCTAAGGGGTGGGCTACTTGAGCGGGTTAGCCGCTCAAGAACCACCAGGCTTGCAGCCAAGCCGATTTTCTTCAATCGTGTGAATAGCCTCATTGTGTGCCTCCTCATGGAGCTCCCAAACTCTCTCTCTCTCTGTCTCTGTCTCTCTCTCTCTCTCAAACTCTCCTCACGATCAGTGAAAAGAGCTTCTGGCGGGTCTGCGGGAGAGAGCACACAAGCAAAAAAAACTCATTTAAGGGGAGGGGGAATTAGGCGGGCTAGCCATCTTGGAACCACCGGGCTCACCCACGAGCCCAGTGGTTCCAACGATCAGTAGAAAGTGGGCTAGATTCTAGCAGATCCACATACTGCTGCCCCTTGTGGCAAGTCGCTGCACTGCAGAAGCCCATGAGTCCTTAGAGCCTGAGGGAACCATTCATTGGCATTCTTCCTGAGCAGAAAGAATGTAAGAACTTCCTGGTCTGAAACTAGCCTTGCCTCAGTATAAAGGTCTCCTTGTCCTTCCTTCCTTCCTAACATAGGAAACTTCTTTCTACTGAGTCAGACTACTGGTCCATCTAGCTCACTATTGTCTATACGGACTGGCAGCGGCTTCTCCAAGGTTGCTGACAGGAGTCTCTTTCAGTCCTGTCTGGAGATATCAGGGAGGGAACTTTGAACTTTCTGCATGCAAGATACAGATGCTCTTTCCAGAGCAGCCCCATCCCCTAAAGGGAATATCTTACAGGGCTCATATGTCATCTCCCATTCAAATGCAAAGCAGGGTGGACCCTGCTTAGCAAAGGGGACAATTCATGCTTGCTACTACAAGACCAGCCCTTCCTTCCTTCCTTCCTTCTTCCCTCCCTCCCTCCTTTCCTCTGATATGCTTGGCCTCTGGTGTGTTCCTGAGCTTTTGGCTCTGCTTGGCTTGACCTCTGATGTGTCCAGTGACACAAACCAGAGACTAGTTTGTTCCCTGATTCCTGTCCTGACAGTCTACCTGGCTTGACCTCTGGCACACTCTTCCACTTTCAGCTATCCTGAGCCCTGATAGGCTGCCTGGGTCCTCCAGTCCTGGCTTCTACCATCTATTGGCCACTGCCAACATCTCATTCCTGACACTTTGTCACTTGGACCCCTCTGGTGGATTCCTCACCACCATCCAGGAGTCTGACTAAATAAGAAGCTTTCCTAACCACTGTGTTTGTGCTAGGTTTCTTTTTCTATTATTATTTTGGCCTTGCTAGTTACAGCGGAAAGACCTGCATTCTGATGAGTCCCAACTTGGTACAACTCCAGGCAGTCGTTTCGGGATATTATGTTCACGTACCTCTTGCCTCTTTTTATATCTCTTGCTGGGCATCCTGCCAAAACTGCAATTGATAGTGGCAGGTGGATATGGGGGCTGGCATCTTCTCTTTGCTCAAAGGAGATTACAGTTAAATAGGAGATGACACACACAATATTTCTTATGAAATGGGTAACAATAAAAATACTTGTAAAAACCAGTGCACTGGAGGAAAATGGCAAACAATTTATTGTCAGGATTTTTTTGGGAAACGAACATTATTGATTTAAACGTTTCATTTATGCATGAAGCTACTATTGCAAAGCATCATTTCCTCATATTCAAGGAGCCTTTTACAAATGTTGCCACTTGCTTTGTTTTTTGTTTGTTTGTTTGGCTTTCAGATTCTAATCTTGATAGAACACCTGTTTCCCCCCTTAGGATGGTATTGTCAGTGTATTATTGGCCAAACACAGCCATTCCTGTTAACCTCCAAAGCGAGACCTTATCAAAGTTTCCCAGAGATTTCGGTCCGGTTCTGTTCTCATTTGTGCTGTCACTCAGGGTCTCATTCCTGACATTGCTATGTACCTCAGGAACACTCAGCCAGGGATTACGACCTCCCATGTGGAGTTGAGATGACCATCTAACTCCTGCAGCTGTTTCGCTGCAACCTTCTGGGAGAGAGCACATCCCCTTTCCAATAGGGGTCTTAGTTGGTGCCTGGGTAGCCTGCTACAACCCTGGATAGAATCCAGTTCGATGCCTAGGAAAGAAAACTAGGGCAGAAGGCCTTTAATCTTGTTGTGTGCTACAGGGATCCTCTACTTTCTCTGCCATCTCCAATAAGTGATGGCAGTGCTTGGTGGCATCTAGACCCATGAACAAAATGTCATCTAAGACGTGTAGCACAGGGCTGACCCCTACCTTATGTCTCAGCAGCCATTATTATTGGACACGTGTAGCATTTTCTTAGTGTCACTGTGCCTGATGCTATGAAACTGCTCACTTTGGGGGGAACGTTTTTAGCAGCATTATTTATTTATTTATGGAATGTGTATACTGCCTAACATCAAAATTTCTAGACGGTGTATTATAGCCAGTTCCAGGTGGAAGCTCACTGGGGTCCAGGAAACCAGGGTCAGCAATGGAAGGGGAGCAGTTTAGAGCAGGACACTGAGGCTGCATTTGCATATAACACAGAACCAGAATTGCACGAGGCAGAGGTTTCCCTACTTTTATGTCCGAATGTGTGCAACTCTGGAACATAGGAAGCTGCCTTATATTGAGTCAGACCCTTGGTCCATTTAGCTCAGCATTGTCTACACAGACTGGCAGCAGCTTCTCCAAAGTGGCAGGCAGGAGTCTCTCTCAGCCCTATCTAGAAATGCCAGGGAGGGAATTTGGAAGCAGGCAGATGCTCTTCCCAGAACGGCCCCATCCCTTAAGGGGAATATTTTACAGTGCTCACAGATGTCGTCTCCCATTCACCAGAGGACAATTCCTGCTTGCTACCAGCTCTCCTCCTTTATAAAATTGGACTCTCAACTTCCTGAAAGTCTTCTCTGATGGGATTTTCAAGCTTTGGTTCAGAGTCCAGACCAAGATGATTTATGTGTGGAGACCACTGGCTTTTAATATTGAATGTAATATGGAGGAAGGCTAGTAGGCAGCCAGCTCCAGTTCTCCCTTTGGGACACATGGTGGTCTGGAATGGGGATTCTCAGTGTTGGGTCCCCAGAAGTTATTGGACTTCAACTCCCATAATCCCCAGTCCCAGTGGCCTTTGGTTGGGGATTATGGGAGTTGAAGTCCAATAACATCTGGTGACCCAACATTGAGAATCTCTGGTCTAGAACAGGGTTTCTTAACCTTGGGCCCCCAGCTGGTCTTGTGGTAGCAAGCATGACTTGTCCCCTTAAGCTAAGTAGGGTCTGCCCTGGTTGCATATGAAAGGGAGACTAGAAGTGTGAGCACTGGAAGATATTCCCCTCACGGTATGGAGCCACTCTGGGAAGAGCAGAAGGTTCCAAGTTCCCCCCCTGGCTTCTCCAAGATAGGTCTGAGGGAGATTCCTGCCTGCAACCTTGGAGAAGCCGCTGCCAGTCTGTGAAGACAATACTGAGCTAGATAGACCAATGGTCTGACTCAGTATATGGCAGCTTCCTGTGTTCCTGTGACTACAACTCCCAGAATCCCCAGCCACAAAGGCCATGTCTGGGGATTCTGGGAGTTGTAGCCCAACAACATCTGGGGGCCCAAGGTTATGAAACCCTGGTCTAGAAGATTGCCTGGGTTGTGTTGCAGGAGACCTGCACGATTGCCATCTCCCCTCCCTTCCATTGGTAGAATGTTGTCATGTATCCAAATGTGCTTTCTCACTGGAGTCTTATGCTCACAGCTCACTCCTACAAAAAGACAATAATTATTCACAACTCTTAATCGGTCACTTGGAACAGCAATCACAAATCTGTTCACTCAACAGCAGACAATAAATATTTCCCCAATATGCCGTGACCTTACGAGACCATTTTGTGTGGCACATAAAGAAGAGATGGAGTGTAATTATGAAGGCTTTGTTTTGTGGAGGATGATCAGGCGTGATTTAGACACGGCGCATGCCCTTCATCTATAATGGAGCGCATCTATCATTCATGAGAGCCCCACTGCTTTCATTTGCGCTCTTTCGGAATGACAGCTTTGGAAAACAAGATTACAGCTGGCGCCGTATTCGGAGACTGGCTCAGGGCCAGATTCATGGAAGGAGGTGGAAACCCCGAAACAAAACTACACTGAAACTAAATCCATGGCTCAAAATAACAGCAACATAAAGGCAAGAGATGTGAATGTGGCCCAGAAAACTGCTGTAAATTTAATTTTTCCCAGGAAAGGGGAAAAATTCTGTTACATAATTGGTTACATAATGGATATGAAATATTAACCAGGTGCTTAATAAAAAAGAATGGAGAGCAGAGATAAGGGAATATGATTAGAGAAGGGAACCTCTAGCATGGAGTTCTCACAACTGGGCCCCCAGAGATTGTGGACTACAACTCCCATCATCCCCATCCCCAGAACTTTGGCTGGGGATGGTGGAATGATCTACTGTGATGACCAGTTGGCTGTGGATGATGGCTTGGGATGGTTGCTAATTGGAGGATTGGAGGATTACTAATAAAGTTCAACTCTGAAGCTCCACTCTGTTGTACTTGAGTGTCATTCAGCTAAACAATGTAGCTCATACAGCCAGTAATCTCCACATTAGGGATATGCACAAAACCAGTTTGCCTGTTTGGTTTTGCTCCCCAAACAAACACCCGGCTCAAATTCGAGCCATGTCGAGGGTTCTACAGTAATAAATAATTCTCCCCCAAAAGCAATTCACTGCCTCTGGTGTGTGTGTGTGTGCAGCAACAGCTGTGGATAGTGTGTGTGTGTGTGTGTGTGTGTGTGTGTGTGTGTGTGTGTGTGTGTGATATCTCTCTTTTAAAAGGGGGGGGGGCTTGTCCAAGTCTTGGTGTACCTGAAATGGATCCTGGCCAAGTTTTGGAAAGAGCTGGAAATGTTATAATATATGAACAGAGCACCTTCAGGCAAGAGGAAGGTACTGGCAGTCTGGTGGGTAACCTGCAGATATGTTGGTTTCACAAAAATCAGAAGCGGGGGAAACCTAAGATGGTAAGGGAAAAAACCAAAGCTGCCCCACTGCCACTCAATGGGGCAGAATGTTTGTGGACTCAGATGGCACTTAACAGATAACCAAGTGGGTACAGCTTATGGAACTCAGTGGCAAGAAGGGGGAGGCAGGGCTTGAACAAAAAGAGTGGGAAATTTGTCAGCTTGAAGAATACTCCTTCAAGAGCACCATAACTCCTGATTCAGAGGAGGAAAGTTTTCTAAATCTCTTTAGTTTTCTCTCCAGTTATTTCACAGCTTTGTGTTTCTGAGGGGGAAGGGTCTGACATATTTAAACATTACAAACTTAAACGTGTCAAGCTTGGTGTGGGGGGTTGAAGTCCAACAAAATACCATTACAATCTATATGTGTGTTAACTCTCATGAGGAATATAGGGAAAAGTTGCACACAATCTGTTAATCTCCTGATCATTGATGTGCACGCACGCACACGCACACAACTGTGTTCACCCAGGAAACTCACAACATCCACCTTTTTCACAGCAGGCATATATTGCAACATTTTGTTGTGAATCTATACTAGTAAGACATAAAAGGGGCTTTCACAAACACACATTGAAATGCTGCAACACTCTAGAAAACTAAGCCTATCCTGCAAAGTTGTTTTATTAAGCATTTTGAACCACTGGGCTTGAGAAAACTCTTGACACACAGCACTCTTGGTTCCACGTGAAGGAGAATAATGGATCTTAAATTCTTGACAGAGTTGTGTGAGGGCTCAAGGGTGACAAAGAACAGAAAACAATTTTGTGAAGGAAAACAAGCTAAAATAAATAGTTGTGCCCTCACAGCCTCCAGCTTCTGTGCTGGACTACCTGAGCCTGCAGTTGTGAACCTAAATGGGGGGAATTTGTGTCTCTTTGTCTGCAGGAACAATCACCTGTCTCGACTTGGAAGTGTGAATGGAATCCCAGGCCTGTGTGAAATAGAAAATCCGCTACAGCACAGGGGTGAATGGAAGATTTGCTGGGAGAGTTTGGCTGTTGGTGTGTTGTGTGCACTGTGGAATATAGGTAGCTGCCTTCTACTGAGTCAGACTATTGGTCTGTCTAGCTCAGTATTGTCTTCTCAGACTGGCAGCGGCTTGCTGGGGGTTTCAGGCAGGGGTCTTTCCCAGCCCTGCTTGGACTGCTGCCAAGGACAGAACCTCGGACCTCCTACATGCAAAGGAATACTCTACCACTGTGCTACAGCCTCATCTTTGTTGGATGTCTGTATGAGTCACGACTTCAGATTTACCGCCTTCCCATCAAGATGCACATTCAAACAATGCCCACACAGCAACACAACATTGGACTCATTGAAGAATGGATCATTTAGATTCTGTCACATTCAAAATAAGTATTTGGTGTGCAATGGTGAAGTAGGCCTTTGGTTTTGATTCAGGAAATGGGTTGGCCTCATCTATCAGAAGATTGGGATGCAAGTTTTAGAAGTCAGGCAGACACTGAACAGGTGCAGCTTGCTCTGCAGTGGTGAGAAAAGCATCACCTGCTGAAATCCCGTTTATCATCACACTAGGATGCTTTTGATAACATTTTTGTGGATCAGATCTCTCAGATTTGGGGCAACTTGGACTCTACTGTTACTGCAGAGTCAATGGTAGGGGTGTCCAGTAAAGTCTCTTGTTTGATTAGAATGGATCAGTTTCAATTTGTGATTGCTGAGGATGTGGACAAGCTTCTTGGAAGTGTTTGGCCTACCACCTCTTGTCTGGATCCATGCCCAACATGGCTTACATCATCTAGTAGGGAGGCTGTTGGAGATGACCTAGCTGACATCATAAATCTGTAGTACACCGCCCAGAGCCTTTGGATGGGGTGGTTTATAAAACAAACAAACAAACAAACAAACAAACAAACAAACAAACAATGCCTTACTGAGGGAGGGCAGGATGACTCCATGTCTGGAGGAGGCAATTGTGAGACCTTTACTTAAGAAGCCTGCCCTAGATCCCTCAGTGATGGATAATTATAGGCTGGTCTCCAACCTCCTTTGGTTGGGCAAAGAGATTGAGAGGATTGTGGCTGATCCACTCCAAGCAGTTTTGGAGGATACTGATTATCTAGGGCCATTTAAAACTTGCTTTAGAGAGGTGGAGTCAGCCTTGGTCGGTCTGATGGATGATCTTTACGAAGGGATTGACAGGGAGAGTGCTGATTCTTTTGGATCTCTGTGGCTTTCAATTCCATTAACCATGGCATCCTTCTGAATCATCTGAGGGATTTGGGAATGCAGGGACTGCTTTGCACTGTTCCTATCTCTCAGGCAGATTTCAGATGGTGTCACTTGGGGATAGTTGCTTTGTGAAATGAGAGCTATTTCACGGTGTCCCTCAGGGCTCTATCCTATACCCCGATGCTTTTTAACATCTACCTGAAACCAATGGGTGAGATAATCAGGGGAGCTGAAGCAGAGTGTTTTCAATAAGAGGATGACACCCAAATCTATTTCTCCATGACATCATCATCAGGAAATGGCATAGCTCCCCTAAATGCCTGCCTTCAGGCAGTAATGGGATGGATGAGGGCTAATAAACTGAAGCTGAATCCACAGAGGTACTAATGGTGAGGGGGTCATAATTTGAGGGATGCGATAGAACTTCCTGTTCAGGATGGGGTCTCCCCTGCCCCAAAGGAACAGGTACACAGCTTGGGAGTGTTTCTGGACCCAGGCCTCACCCTGGTGTCTCAGGTGAAGGCTATGGCCAGGAGCCCTTTCTATCAACTTTGGTTGATACGACAGCTGCATCTATTCCTTGAACATAATGATCTCAAAACTGTGGTGTACTCACTGGTAACTCCTCGGCTTGACTACTGCAATTGTCTACTGCAATGCATGTGGGGCTGCCTTTGTATGCTGTTTGAAAACTTCAGATAGTTAAAAATACAGCAGCCAGATTGGTCTATGGGGTTTCTTGAAGATACCATATTTTGCTTGTTTTAAAGCAACTGGTTGCCAATACGTTTCCAGGCAAAATACAAAGTGCAGGTAAATAGTTACCTGTAAGAGTGCCTTTTTCAGTATGACCCACCTTGTGAACCACCTAGTGTCATCTGGTGAGATAAAAATCTTAATAAAATAACAACAACAACAACAACAACAATAATAATAGGCATCAAAAAATTACAACACATCAACTACAGAAGGCCACACTACTTGGGACAGCACGAATACTACGACAATATCTTTAATTTTTCTTTAGTTATCCTAGACCCTTGGAAAGGGCCTGATAATCAAAGTACCAAATCCAGTCAATAACATCTGGTAGACTGTGTGTAAATATCATCATCATCATCATGATCATCAGAGGTCTGTCTGCAAGGCTGGCAAGTTTGGGCACTTGCTAGGCCTCCAAGCTATCAAATTTGATATACCATTTCATGTTCATCATCCGATAACATCAGTGACTCAAGACCATTGCATGTCTGTGCTGGAACTTTTCCAACAACTCTTGCCAACAAACATATTTTAGAGAGAGAGAGAGAGAGAGAGAGAGAGAGAGAGAGAGAGAGAGAGAGAGATGAAGGAAAAACAACACTGCAAAATCTCCTTTGCTCTCTGGAGATTCATTTACCTCGGGAGGAAATGCAGTACATATATTTACCAAGCCCTTACAAGAAGGTTGTTGCCCAGTCTGCTACACAAAGGGAGGTCTAATGGGCAGCTATTTGTCTACACAGTCCTCAGATGAATTTGTTCATGCTGTTCAGCAACTGTTCTAAAGGAAAAGAAAACAGGGGTCGGGGTGGGTTTGAAGCCATCCAAAGTGTGAATTCTCCTCTTCGTTCACAGGATTCACATTAAGAACATGTGCCAGATGGAGTCAGGGGCGGAGCCACCATTGAGTGAACGGGTTCAAAGAACCCAGGCCACCGCCCCTCAAGGGCAACACCTCACACCCCAGACACACACCCCACTTCTGACATCAGATGCGGGGTGTGTGGTTTAGCTCCCAAATGGGGCCAGGAGGTCCTATTTGGGAGCTAAATCAGCCTGTGTGGGCAGAGCAGCTTTCCTGGCCTTTAAAAGCTCCCAAACGGGATCTCGAAAGGGGGTTGCACTGTAATGTAAACTGCCCAGAGCCATTTTCGAAGGGCGGTATAGAAATTAAATAAATAAATAAATAAATAAATAAATAAATAAATAAATAAATAAATCCATGCACCCAGGCACAGGGAGCATGCCTAACTGCTCCCTGCATCTGATGCAGGGGAGGGCTGGGGAGGTTGTGGTGGCGGGCCGCTTCTGGCCTCCCTCTGCACCTGGATGGGGTGGTCTGTATCATCTGGGGGAATGAACGTGCATTGTGATTTTTGACAAGCTTTGCACCCCTAGAGATAGAAAAGAGGTGAGAGCATTGTAGTACTTCCCCCTTTTGATGTGTTCTCCTGTTTTATTGTCCTGAGCATCGGGCCTGCAGCAGCCAAATTTGCAGCGGTGTTTTGAAAACTTTTAAAAATAAATACAAAAAAACACAAAACCTACTTAAAATTTTTATTGATGCTGTCAGAAGAATGGAAATGAAAATGGACAGGACTGTTCTCCACATATCACTCCGTGAAGAGAGTACAAGTTGTTCATTGTTACCCAACCCCTACCTTGACCCTGACCCTTTCCTCTGTGCAAAAATGGCCGCACAATTAAATCCTAGATTCCCACGGCCTATGTGCTCCCAATTCTGGTTGTGTGAACCCAGCAATTTTCACCAGTGTTGAGTTGGCACTGCACCCACCCAACATTTACTTAGATCTGAGCTACAGCTGTCAATCCTGGGTAAATGTTCAGTCGGTGTGGCACCAACCTGATATTGCCAAAAATATCTTGGTTCACATGACTAGGAATCAGGGGCACTTGCACCACAGGAATCTAGATTTAACTTTAGCCAGGCATTGTTCTAATTGTGTGAACTGGTCCATAGAATCAGACACAGGGAGCGTGCGCTCCCAAGGCTTGGGGATATACAGAGACAAGATCTAACCATGATTCCTCAACCATGACTCATTGAGGCTATACACATGAGCAGCCCTACCCAGCTTAGGGAAAACCTACCTGGCTAGGGCTGCTCACGTGCAGTGCCGGGATCGAGGCCGATCCTGGTGCTGCCTCCCCCACAAACCTGAGTTTTTTACTCGGGATTTTACCTGGGTTAAAGGGTGAAAGTGCGCCCTTTACCCCAGTTAAGGAGTCGTGTGTGTACACAGAGACAAGCTCTGTGTGTACACAGAGATGGGTGCCTAGAGTGTCCATCTCACCGGGGTATCCCCCAATGCACCACACTTGTCACACAGTGCATTGTGGGATACCCGGAGGCCAGGATGCATCATCTTCGCCTCCGGAGACCCACACTGCTTGGAGCCCTCATCTGGGAGCAGGAGCCATGCTCCCAGCAGCACATTCTCAATCATCTTGGGGGAAAGTGAGTTGGACCCTGCCTTCCCTCCTGCCTGCCCACCATTCCGCCTGGAGGGTCATATAGGTTATACAGATACATCTTAATTTGTACAGCTATTTATGCAACAACTATCTACACAAACTAAAGCTTCCAAAGCACGATCTACACAAAAGAAAGAAACTTCTCCACCACACAGACACACCCAATAAAAACCTCCACGCACGCACACACACACACACACACACCCTGCACAATACCACATATTTACAGCAGCTAGTCCTACATATTCACAGATTTACACTTTTACACATTTACATTTTACACTTTTATTCTATACAGTTACAGATATTACATTTTCTCTTATTTACATTCTCTCATATTTACATTTTTAAAAATTTACATTTTCAAAAATCTACATTTTCAAAAGTTTACACTTCTAAAAATTTACACCTGTACAATCCCCTGCTACCCACCTCCCCCTGAAGTCACCTATGTACACATTCAGAAATTTATATATTTACAAATTTACACACAAACTGAAACATTTACAGATATGTAGCTGGGCTCTGTGCTGATCCCCCCCCCCGATTTCCCCCATCACCAACTGGGATACTACACTGCTAGACTGGGAAGAGGAAGGGGTGGGAGAGGAAGGCCCACCTGCACTGCTGCTGGGTGTGGGTTGTGCACTCTCACGGGGTGCACCATCACCCTCCTCCTGGTCTATAGTCCTCTGATCCTCCTCCTCTCTAACTCTCTGGACCAGGAGTTCCCTCCTCCTGGGCAAGTCACCAGCACAAATGACACTGCCCTTCATAGTCGGCTTACAAAGACAAGCCAGGACACACTCCTCTTTGTGACCCAATCTATCTACCAGCCACTCAACAACTCCAGACCTCAGCCAGCCAGCCAGAGCATGACCCTCAGGCGCGGTGAGAGGTCATAGGAACATAGGAACATAGGAAACTGCCATATACTGAGTCAGACCATTGGTCTATCTAGCTCTGTATTGTCTTCACAGACTGGCAGTGGCTTCTCCAAGGTTGCAGGCAAGAATCTTTCTCAGCCTTATCTTGGAGAAGCCAGGGAGGGAACTTGAAACCTTCTGCTCTTCCCAGAGCGGCTTCATCCCCTGAGGGGAATACCTGAAAGTGCTCACACATCAAGTCTCCCATTCATATGCAACCTGGGCAAACCCTGCTTAGCTATGGGGACGAGTCATGCTTGCTACCACAAGACCAGCTCTCCTCTGAGTCTTGAGTTCACCTGTGAGATTCTCCAGGAGAAGTGCAGCAGGCAGGGCCTGGCTCAGAGGAGTGGCATCGGCACACATACTCTTCGTGGCAAACAGGAAGGGCTCGAGTGCTGACACCATCTTGAACATGAGCTTTCACTCTGAGTTAGAGGGGTCTTACATGCCCAAGCCCTCATTTCTCATTGAGGGCCACCTCCTGCTTCAGTAGGCGCTGGAGCAAGAAGTAGGTGGAGTTCCACCGGGTATCTACATCCATCGGGATGAGATGCTGAGGAAGCTCATGTTCATGCTGCCGCTTGCAGAGCAATCACCTGGACCTCTCATTCCAGTGGAAATGAGCTGAAAACATGTGGGACTTCTCCACAAGTACAGCTGTGGAAGCAGCAGGACCTAGTGGCAGGTGGGCCTGTTCCTCGGCCTCCTTGGCCTCCTTGAGGCCAATGGAATCCAACAAAGCAAAGTGGAGCATGTGTGCCATGCACCGGATATTCACATGCCCCACCACCTGCTCTACAGCAGCTGTAACATTGGAGCCATTGTCTGTCACAATGAAGCCCCAGGAGAGATGTGGCAACCCGGCTATCTACTCCTCAATTTGGCAGCCAAGTACGGCTGCCACCTCCTCCTTTGTGTGCTTAACATCCAGGGTCTCCACATGCAAGATGGTCCATCTGTACCGAAATGCGGTGTGGGGTCTACTGGACCCAGAAGCAGCACGGGAGGTCCCTTCTCTCTCCAGGCCCCATCAGTGAGCAGTGAGGGCCAGGAAAGCAGCATGCATTCCACTCACACTGTTCCACAGGTGAAATGCATACTGGTGCCAGGCAAAATTGCAGGCAGCATACCCGACATGAGTTCCCTGCATCTCCAGTACAGGGAATGAACCATGGACCTGGAGTAGCTGGTGTAAGCCAGCGTTCTCTACCACCTGAAATGGTTGGTCGTCACTGGCCATCATCTCCCTTATGAGACAGGTGAGGAGATGTGGGTCCACCTGACCAGGTCACTTCCCACCCAACGCCTGTGTCCACTGCTTGACTGGCAGCATGCCCTGCTTCAGCAATGAAGCCTGCATACAGCCCTTGTCAGCAGCGCTACTCATAGGCACATTGGGTGCATTAGAGCTCAAGGAGATCCATGTGAAGGCGCTGCATGTGTCGCCACATGGTGGTCATTCCCAGATGCTTGGGATCCTTCCCCACACTAACCTGTGCCCTGAAGTGGACACAGCAAGCAGACATTGTGGCAGTTTTGAGGAAGCTCAAAGTGCCTCCGGCTACCACTTGTGGTGGTCTCCAACATCCTGGATGCCATCTTTGGCCACTTTGGTGATGATGGCTCTACTAGGAATGCTGGTCACCTGCTACCAACCCATCCCCACCCTGTGTGCCAGAAGGGCCCAGCTGAGGCTGAAGGGGCACCTCCTCTACAGCAGCAGATCCTTCCTCAGATTCAGACTCAGGGGCCATTCACACGATTAGCAAAAATCAGGCTAGGAGAGCCTAGCCTGATTTTTGCTATTCATGAGAACCACCGGGCTTGGCTACGAGCCTGGTGGTTCTAGAGCGGGTAACCCACTCGAGAACCCCTGGTCTAAAGCCACCTGGGGCGAGCGCTCCGCAAATATGGTTTTCCGGGTCGTGAATAGCCACAGTGTGGCTTCGTGCCATGCCTACTCATGAGTAGACCCCCAGAGGGGAGGGGAAAAGCCACCTCCTGGCTCTGGGGTCTCCCCAGTATGGCATACTGGGCTTCCGGGGACCGCGTGGTCCCCGCTCCCCCCAGCCCCTGCTGGCTCTGTCACAGAGCCGGCAATCGTGTGGGCAGACGATCTGGCCACCCAGGGCTCCCTCTCTGCTCATGATCGTGAGACGGATCGTGAGACCCGGCTCTCAGTCTCGGAGGACCCAGAACTGGACTCTGCCATGACTTGGGCCCTCCTGAGTGGTGAGATCAGCTGGTGGGGCAGCTATGGTGAGGGACAGTCTGGCTGCACTCCCAGCTGTCAAGCCCTCACCCACCCCCACACCACCAGGCACTGCTGGGGGTGGCAGCTCTGGTGGTGCAGCTGGTCCTATGCCTGGCTCAGCAGTAGCAGCAGGTTCTTCCAGGTAGGAGAGCCTTCACTCCACCACCTCGCTGGGGGCAAAGAATTGGGTGATGGGTACCTGTGGCACCCTTGCCCATCTTCTCTGTCCCCACCCCACACCTCCCTTGCCAGCTGGGCACCCCTCCCTCCTCTGCCTGTCACCCTGCTCCAAGCCTTTCTTGGAACACAAAATCTTCCCAGGGGCATTTTAAAATGTGAAATAATAATTATTGTAAAGCTCCTAAAAAAACCGTAGCCAAAAAACCCCCTAACTTAAATACTTACCCACGCAGGCCACACAACAACAACAACAACAACAACAAAATACACCATGGGGGACAAGTAAGGGGACCTGTAAAACAAGAAACAACCTGCAAAAGAAAAAGCACAGAGAAATCCTTCCCTGCAAACGAGCCCAGGACTGAGGAGGCCCTATTTAGTGAAAACTAAGGACAAAGGAGGCAACAGAAAACAATGGACTTACCTCTCATTGTCCTGAAGTCTTCACCTTGGGCTGCTGCACTGCACAGTCCAGGCCCAGGGGGCTGCAGCCTAGAGCAGCAAACACTGGCTGGCAGCAAGGGGCTAGAGTGCCAACACACACACACACACACACACACACCCTGTGGGGGGGGGGCAGATGGGCATCCCATTCCACCCACCCCACAAAACATATTAAAATAAACACTGATAAAATAAAATAAAAGTGCAAAAGCACAGTTTAAAAAAAGCATCCCCAAAGCTGAAAAAATAATGGGAGAGGGGAAAAGATCCCGAGGGAAACAGACACGGGGCGGCTTCAAAGGGGGGGAAGAAGAAGAAGAAGAAGAAGAAGAAGAAGAAGAAGAAGAAGAAGAAGAAGAAGAAGAAGAAGAAGAAGAAGCTGCTCCAATAACAGCAAAAAATAAAAAAATAATGAAATATAAAATAATAAAATAAAAATAATAAAATAATAAAATAGAATAAAATAAACAGGGCATAGACAACAGCCAGGCAGGCCAGACAGGTCACAACCTATGCCTGACAGCAAACACAGAGGCTGGGGACAGAGAGATCTGTGTCAACCCAGAAAAAAAAGGCAGTCAGGGAAAAATCCTAACAAAAACTGGGCCAGAGGTCTTCAGCCCTGGCTGGCTAAAGCAGCGGAGGAGGGGAAGGCCCTGACTGCAGAAAAATATTTTTAAAGGGACAGCCAGCCAGGGGAAAACCACTATAAAAAGCAAAAGGGGAGAAAGATGGGAAAGGACCCCCCCCCAAAAAAAACACAAGTCAGTAGGGCAGGAAAGATCTGAAAAGAGCAGAGAGACAAACTCTCTAGCCAGCAATGCAGGCAGTTGCTCTCTCTCTCTCCGGTTAGCTCAGCAGAAACAGAGAGATTTTGCAAGGCCAGGGACTTACCTTTCAGTATAAGTTGAATCTCCCTCCTTTGGAGCCCCAATTCGTGTCCCTCCCCCTTGGCCAACAGGGTGCCAGTTCTCCATGACTGGCAACACTGCAAAGTCTATAAAAAGGCCAAACATATCTCACCAATCAGGGAAGCAGGAGCTCGGCCAATCAAATCAAGTGACACACATGTCATAAAATGCTACCGGTGCCTAAAATGGAGGCTAGAACCTCCGAACTGGTTTGAACGGGTTCCAACCAAACTGGGTTCAGTTCTAAATATTGAATGAGGTGTTTGGTTTGAGTTAGAACCGTTCTAACTCGAACCTGTATGCACACCCCTACCAAGCATGTGATGCATTATTGGAGCTGGGCGGGGGGGCAACCCTAGGCAATGCGTCCCAGCACCCCAGCCCTTTGAGCTACTGGCAGCAGCCAGTAGTTGTCTGGGCGGGCAATCAGTCCATTGAAGAGGACACTGTCGATTATCTGTGGAGAGGTAAAGTTCTTTAGGGTCGTGCACGTGAGAGAGGGTTCCTTGATTAGCTTGGAGGTTCACTGATGGCTTGAAGGTTTTTTGGAGTTCTGGCAAAAAGGCACATTTTGGCGGTGGGGAGCATCAGAAGCAGTCGGCCAAGAAAGCTGGGCACATGTGGTCCTGCCTAGAAATGTAGATTGTTTACAGTCCCCTTGATTGGCATCTGGAAAGCTATTAACTTCCACTCTGTTTTTCACAGTCTGTAGAGTGAGGACTCCATGCGGGCTCCCATAATAATGTTCAAGAACACTGCTGTGTTTTTGTGAGCACTCCTCTGTTCCAACATGTGACAAGCAGGGATTGTGTGGGCTTGTTTTCCAGACAGGCGTTTGCGTTTGAATGAGATTCCACTGGAGTAGGATGCAAGGAGGCCGACAGCCTCTATCCTGACAGGTAATTACACTTGAGCTGATCAACCTACTCAGGGAGTCAGAGATTTCTGGACAATTGCTGGTGGGTTTTTTTTTAGAGAAGGAAGACACTATTGGTGGTAGCGATCCTCCTGACTTCCCTCGAGGGTCAGAACACCGGCCCACCCCTACCCCCTGCAATATGGAGACAAGGTAGTAAACATGAATTGTGGTAGTAAGCATGAATTGTCCCCTTTGCTAAGCAGGGTTTGCCTTGGTTTTCATTTGAATGGTGGACATACTATATGTGTGAGCGCTGAAAGATATTCCCCTTGGAGATAGGGCCACTCTGGGAAAAGCATCTTCATGCTTGCATGCAGAAGGTCCCAAGTTTCCTCCCTGGAAGCATCTCCGAGATAGGGCTGCGAGAGACTCCTGCCTGCAACCTTGGAGAAGCTGCTGCCAGCCTGTGTAGACAATACTGAGCCAGATGGACCAGTGATCTAATTCGGTATAAGGCAGCTTCCCGTGTTCCTATGTTTCTAAGGTGCAAATTTCAGGGGAAGAGATGGGATCGGAGAATTCCCTTAACCCAGACTCTGGACACCCTGACTTCACCTGAAAAATCTTCAACAATCCACATCCAGGCCTTTTGTTATAAGCATCATCCAGCATAATGGTGCCTGGAAGTTTGCCACACATTTGGTTGCTGCTGCTGTTCACTTCTCCTTAGGGCACTCTCTGCTAGAGTTTTCCCTGGGTCAAATAGCACATGGATAATCACAGCCCTATTCACAGGTGATGATCAGCACACATACACCCTATGTACAGGGTATGCATGTACAGATCTGTACACAGGAACAATTGTTCACACATATTCAAAGTGGATCTCCCCTCACATTTCCTACCCATGCCCTGCATTTAAGAGTATCTGAATGCAGGCCCAGGCATTCACACAGACAGGGAGGTTGCAGATAGCCCTCACCTGCCATTTACAGCCCTCTCCTGCCTCCCCCCCAACCCTCCCACCCACCTGTCCCTCTATCAACATACAGCACCTACCTGATGCAGCCCAGTGCTGCACTCAGCCCCAACTCTGTGTCAATTTAGGGCCATGTTGACAGGGCTGCCTGTTTTTGCTGATGGGCAAGCAGCCAGCTGGGCAGTGGGGCAGGCGATGGAGAGCGCAAAGGGAGCTGGAGGTAATGTGTGGCCCCCAGTAGCCCAGGGACATTTGTCCCCCATCCAGCACCACTATAGCTTCACACCTGCACACAAACACATGTGCACATGTACAGGCACTGACATGAAGGTACAGCATAAATTCTGAACAAGGCCCATTTCTAACACGAATCTCTGTGAATGCAATATGTCAGTTAACCCTAGTTTGAAATCTGCTGTGTCCATGAAGATAATTATGCAAAGTATGCTTCTTTACACGCGACACGGTGCAAATTAGCTGCAACCCACCTCGTCGTCCCAGCATCCCTCCTTCTCCCATCATGCCATGCTATTTGTACACAAGGATCTGTGCCCCGTCTGTCACAGGCTGGAGGTGAGCCCGACTCTCCTCTGGTTGAAGCACAACAAAGAGAAAGAGGGGGAGAGGGATTCTCTCAAGCAAATATTGACATCTCCCAGGCGATGCTCACAAAGAATGCTTCCGTTAATTGGCTTTGCTGCAAATATTTACAGCTGCGGAAAGATGTTTACGGGCTGCACAACAGTAGCCATGGTTGCCCAGCCTACTGGTTGCCACGGCTCTGCTGAGTAGTGTAAATAGGTTGCTGACGAACTTGGGCACTCGGGGAAGAGCATGAGCCAGTCAATGGAGCCAATTATGTGGATGAGCTTTCCCTTGATTTCTCTTATGATTTTGCTCCTATCTCTCAGATTCCACAAGAGAGTTTGGTATGAGAGTGGATTACAGATCACAGATCACATCTGACAGGAACATCGTATGTGTATGTTTGCAAGATTTTATTTGATTCACTGGTGTCCTTCATCAACCAGGGCTTCAGTCCAATGCAGACTGGTCTGACTCACAGACCTCAATGGGAATTCTTTCTAAGTACATATACCTAGGATCTGCATGTAAGTTTGCATTCTTAAAAACACTTATGTGGAGGTATTTAATTGTCATCTTTGTTGTTCATAAAATATAATACTCCATCCGGCAGTTCAAATTGAGTTCTGAGGGCAAGTCACAATTAAAAGAGATAAAGCAAATAAAAACGTCAATATACTGCAAACAAGGACTAAAAATAGTAACAGATTAAAGAGGAGTCAACAGCAATTTCCACTGAAAGCGGATGAGAGATTAAGAGATCTAGGTACATAATTTAAAAGGTCTTAACATGGTGCCCAAAAGACAAAAGACTAAGCCACATCTTGTGGCAGAGACGTGAGTTTTGGGCAGTATAAAAATATGTCAAATAAATAAATAAATAAAAATAAGCATGACTCTCATAACAACATACAAATATAAGAACGGCCCAGCTGGATCAGGCCCAAGGCCCATTTAGTCCAGCATCCTATTTCACACAGTGGCCCACCAGATGCCTCCAAGAAGCCCACAGGCAGGGGGTGAGGGCATGCCCTTTCTCCTGCTGTTGCTCCCCTGCAACTAGTATTCAGAGGCAACTTGCTTCTGAGGCTAGAGGTGGCCTATATCCACCAAACCAGTAGCCGTTGATGGAAATGTCCTCCATAACTTTGTCTAAGCCCCCTTTGAAGCCATCCAAGTTAGTGTCCATCACTACATCTTGTGGCAGATAATTCCATAGATTAATTACATGCTGTGTGAAAAAGTACTTCCTTTTGTTGGTCCTGAATTTCCTGACCTTCAGTTTCATGGGATGACCCCTGGTTCTAGTGTTGTGAGAGAGGGAGAAAAACTTCTCTCAGTCTACTTTTCTTACTACATGCATAATTTTATACACCTCTATCATGTCTCCCCTGTAGTTGCCTCTTCTTATGTACTAAATAAGGAAGGTGCTCCAGGCCCCTGATCATCTTGGTTGCCCTCTTCTGCACCTTTTCCAGTTCTGTAATCTCCTTCTTATGATATGGTGACCAGAACTGTATACATGTGGGTGAACCATTGATTTGTATGAGGGCATTATAATACAGTAATCCCTCGACCTACGAACTACTCGACATCCGATGTTTTCGAGTTACGAGCGACAAAAAAGACCGGAAGTAGTTGCCGGTTTAGATTCAGCTTACTCGACCTACAAATTTTTAGATGCGGTTTCCTCGACTTACGAATGTTTCCAGACTTCCGTGGTGCGCTCTTCGACTTACGAAAATTTTGACCTCCGAACGTGCGTTCGGAATGGATTAAATACGTAAGTCGAGGGACCACTGTATTAGCATTTTTATTTTCAGTTCCCCCAATGATCCCTAGCATGGAGTTTGCTTTTTTCACAGCTGCTGTACACTGAGTCTACACTTTCAACGAGCTGTCCACCACAACCTCAGGATCTCCCTCCTGGTCAATCACTGACTGATCAGACTCCCTCAGTGTATATGTGAAGTTGGGATTTCTTGCCTCAGCATGCATTACTTTACACTTGCTTATATTGAACCGCATCTGCCATTTTGTAGCCCACTCTCCCAGTTTGGAGAGATCCTTTTGAAGCTCCTCACTACCCTAAATAGTTTAGTGCCATCTGCACATTTGGCCGCTTTGCTGCTTGCCCCATCTTCTAGATCATTTATGAATAAAGAGCACTAGTTCTAGTACAGATCCCTGGGAGACCCCACTTCTTACTTCCCTCCATTGTGAAAACTGTCAATTTATTCCTACCCTCCATTTCCTCTTCTTCGACCAGTTACCACTCTTAAAGACAACATCTGGAACACAACATCCCAGACACACATCAAACACACACACACACACACACACACACACCACATCTGGAAAATGTGCATCTGGAATTCCAGCATGAAGGAAAGTTTCCAGATTGGGGTGTGCACAAATCATAATTCGATGTGTACCCAAATCAAATCACCCCTGATTTGTTTTGGGTCCAAATCTGGCCCGCTAGCACAGGGGTGATTTGTTTTATCCACAAATCTCCCAAAACAGGTAAATAGGGGGACAAATCATTTTGTACCCAAATTGATTCGCGCAGACAGCAGGCACAGGCAGTGATTCTCTCAGCAGCAGGAAGGGGGTGAAAAAAATTCTCTTCTCTTTTCCTCAGTCAGGAAAGCAGGAACAAAAAACAGAGAATCCACTCCAGGCAGTAGGCAGGCAAGGCAAAGCAAAGCTCCTCTGGCTCTCTCTCTTCTCCGATGAGGCAGGCAGGCATCTGAAAATCCCTCCTTCGAACTCCCCCCACCCTTGTCTGTTCTTTGACCCTTCCACTAGCCAATGCAGGGTCAGTCACCTCTGGCAACACAGGATTTGAATGGAAACAAGCCATTCTGGAACTAGGGTGAATCACCAGCCAATTGTTGCATACTATAAGTCATCAATTTGAAGTTTGGGAGGGCAGCATTTTCAAAAAAAGTTCCTGACACAAAATGGAGACAGCAAGAGAGATCACCACAAAATGGCGATCCAAATCTACAAATTTATCGGGTCTGAAATCTGGATGATTTGTTTTGGACCTAAATCGGGCCAGCTAGCACAGGGGCAATTTGTTTTGTCCACAAATTGCCCCAAACAGGTAGATTTGGGTACAAATAGTTTTGTACACAAATTGATGTGCACATCCCTAGTCCAGACATGGAAATGACTGGCCGTTCTGTCCTGCGAATGGCTCCCCTCCCCTCTCTGTTTCCGCCTATTCATAGGTGACCCTGATCTGCCACAGAATGTCTCAGTTGGCTGAGAGACAGGGCGCAACCGCAGATGTGAAAGGTATGGGTGTATATTCCATTGTGCTTGCTTTGCGGTGCACAAGGTTTTAGCAGCCCCTGTTACAAGCCGCCTGAATAGATGGCTCTGCAGTGAAAGGATGGCCCATCCCTCTGGCTCCTTTTCCCAACTCTCTGCTGCAGAGGAGGTGACCTTTTGTTATAGCACTTTCATTTTTCTATTCTTGCTTAAAATACTGAAAGGCAGTCAGGAAAGCCTTCCTGCAGGTGAAGACTGGTGACAGGATATCAGTCAGCATTGTCAAGTGCAGCAGAAGCCTCTTTTCTAAAGCTCCTGTGTAGAGTGGAAATTGATTTCAGTGGGGTGGGGTCAGGGGAGTCTCAAGCAACTTCTGATCTGTTTTTGCTGACAAACAAGATACATTTTAGCTTATCCTCATCTGAGAAGTCACTTTTGGCAGTGTACAAGCCTCCTCCTGCTTCTCGTTCCTCTTCCTCTTCTATACTTGGCAGTAACACAAGCAAAAGAAGAACAATAGGTCCCTGCCCCCAGAGGTTTACACTACAGTTGCCAAAGAATTTTGCCTGAAAATATATTTTAAAGAAAGACAAAGACTTTGCGGTGCAATATCTGAGAAATTCCAAGGGATGATAAGATAGCTGCAATAAAGCTAGTGGGGTTCTTCAGAGGAAACCTGCATAATCCTAACTGGGATGATTTCCCCCAGTGTAGAGAACAAGGCAATAAGGCACATGATTCAGACAATCGAAAACTAGGTAGGACAAGTGTCGTACCCAGTGCCATCCTACCCAGCACTTGACCAAGGTAGGAGGAAAAGCTGTCCTTCTCAGCTCCTGACTCCCATGCAATCACTTCTCTCTCCTCTTACCTAGTTTGTTTCCACACAACCAAAAATTGTGAGTGCATACAGCTCCCAAACGTGGGCAGGATGCTTGTCTTACCCAATTTTTGGTTGTGTGAACAGCCTCAATATATTCTTCCCCTGTCTACACTCTTCTTCTTTTGTCCCTCTGTGCTGAATTATAGGTTGTATATTCCTCAGGGCAGGGACCTGTTCTCTTCTATGCTGTAAAATGTCATGCACACTGAAATATTATTATTATTATTATTATTATTATTATTATTATTATTATTATTTGGAATGCTCCCCCAGTGGAGACTTTGGAATGCTCTCCCAGTGGGCATCTGATTCCCAGCCTCCATCACTGTTTTTAGAAAGCAAGTAAAATCTTGGGGTTTTACCCAGGCTTTTATATGAGTGTTTTGCTGCTGCTGCTTTGTATCTTACAGTTATATTGTGCATGTTTTAAAAACTTTTAATTAGATTTGTATTTTTTAATATTCAAATGTGATTTTCATTGTGCAGTTTTTATAGTTTTATATTGTTTTAACTGTCTTGTAAATGAGCTTGAAATGATTTTAATGATGCACACCAACTGAAAGTGCCCACTAAGGAAGGAATGGAACCACTGCAAAACAGTGCCCCCAATACCCAACCCGCGCAGACGCTCCAGAAGGATACCATGGATGAAGGTATCGAAAGCCACTGAGAGATCTGAAAGGACCAAGAGAGGGGCGCTACCCTCATCGAGGTCACAATACAAGTAATCAACCAGAGCGGCCAGTGCCGTTTCCATTCTATGCCGTGGCCTGAAACCCGACTGACAAGGATCTAGAAAACTAGCTCCATCCAGAACTCTCTCAAGCTGGGCATATATAACTTTCTCCAAAACCTTTGCAAGAAAAGTGGGGTTGGAGATTGGTCTATAGTTATCAAGGACCTCAGGATCGAGCGAAGTCTTCTTCAAAAGAGGGTGCACCAGAGCCTCTTTTAAGGCTGCTGGCACAGACCAGTCACGAAGAGAAGAATTCACAGAGGTGGTGATTTACTGTTGGCAGCTCAAGCCTGCCTTTGCTCCAGATGCTATTATACCAGCAGGTGAAACAGCTCCTAATTTTTCATAAAGAACTAGTTTATTTTCCTCTCTCAGGAAGGCAGCACATCTCCAGATGCAAAGCCACGATCACTGTCACTCTGATACTGTTAATGGGGAAATTAGAGTCAGTGATCCAGGAGGGTTGTGGGTTCTTCCCCTGGTATCCTTTGATGCATGACTACAATTTTATTGAGATTCATTAACAGGCCAAGCTCGGAGACAGCAGCTGATAAACAAACACTTGCAATGTCTGTGGATCATTTCCCCGGCACGTAAATAATGCATTTGCATGATAAATGCTCCTGGATGCATCCTGCTGATGCTAGGGTAGACATGCTTGAAGCTAGCAGGAGTGGTGAGTCTGCCACAGATCCAAAGGGCCAGAAGAACAGGAGGGTTCCTGCCACCCATTCATCATTTGAATGAGTGACTTATATTTTGGGAGCTTTCTCAAGCTCTGTTCAGACATCATGTTGTGCCTACATTCAGATGTCCTCCATTTTAAAAGCAAACCTGGGTACTGGCCCATAAATGAATGGTATAGGCAGGACTGACAAAAGGAAGTACTTTTTTCACAAAGCACATCATTAATCAATGGAATTATCTGCCACGGGATGCGGTGATGGCCACCAGCTTGGATAGCTTTGAGTTGATCTTAGACAAATTCATGGAGGGCAGGTCTATCAATGGTTACTAGTCTTGTTGGCTATAGGCCACCACCAGGCTCACAGGCAGGATGCCTCTAAATACCTGTTGCAGGGCAGCAGCTGCCGGAGAGGGGGTATGCCTTCATCTCTTGCATATGGACTTCCCAAAGGCATTTGGTGAGCCACTGTGGGAAACAGGATGCTGGATGAGATGGACCTGATCCAGCAGGGCTATTCTTATGTTCAAAGATAACAGCCCTGATGGATCAGGCCCAAGGCCCATCTAGTCCAGCATCCTGTTTCACACAGTGGCCCACCAGATTCTGCTGGAAGCCTACCAGCAGGAATTGAGTTGCATAAACATAATGTGAGAATAAGGCTTGAGATCCAACGTAAGAAGAAAAGTGATCATCATGGATGGAGGTTGTTCACATTTTCTATGAAGGGCTTTTCTCTGTGAGGGACTTCACACATAACAGCAGTAAGTAAGTAGGGAGAAACTGCCGGTTCTCAGCGAGTGCACACTCCCAACATTTGCCTGAAGACATAGAAAGCTGCCTTTAATATAGTAAGGCCATTGGTCCATCTAGTTCTGTATTGTCTACACTGACATAACACTGACACTGCTACACTCAGTATTGTCTATACCCCTGCTAACTGGGAAAAAGGCACCTTTTAAACGTGGTGATTCTCTTTATTTAGCAGGGGGAGAGTAACTGGCCCTCTCCACCTCCAGCACAGTACCCCTCCAGTGACTGTTGCTGGTGTCTATCTTATGTTTCATTTTTAGATTGTGAGCCCTTTGGGGACAGGGAGCCATCTTATCTTATTTATTTATTATTTCTCTATATAAACTGCTTTGGAAACCTTTGTTGAATAACAGTATATAAATATTTGTTGTTTGTTATTGTTGACTGGCAGTGGCTTTCCAGGATTGCACACAGGAGTCTCTCCCAGCCCTACCTGGAGATGTTGCCAGGGATTGAACCCGGGACCCTCTGCATGCAAAGCAGATACTTCTGAGCTATGGCTGCACCCCCTGACATTTGTAGTTTATGATTTAAATTGGACAGAGAATCTCAGGCAGTGGAAGGGAACCAGCATTATCCACCTAACACTGGCAGGTTTGGGAAACATGGAAGGGGTGGCAGTACTGGGTGCAGGCACTCACCGGGAAACAGCGGTTTTCTCCTACTTACTTGCCGCTGCTATGTGTCTAGCCCCCCTATGTCTGTTGTATTCTCTAAAGCCATTGGTGGCTCACACACAGACTAGGGAGCAGTAGTCCCTCTTACAGGGATTCCCAGATGTTGTTGACTACAACTCCCATAATTCCCATCCAAAGGCCATTGCAGCTGGGAATGCTGGGAGTTGTAGTCAACAACATCTGGGAATCCCTCTTACAGGGAACAATGCTGGGGAGGCACCAGGACTTCTCACAAAGTGATGGGGCTGCTGAGCTGCAGACTGGTCCAATTCAGCTGTCGGTCTGCTTTTTAGCAACGTGATTTTTAGCATCCAGTTTCTGTTGCTATTTTAAATTGCATACACTGCCTTGGGCCATTTTATTGGGGAAAGCAACCTCTAGATGTTGTAACCAAACAAATAAGCTTCTGTGAAGTTTAAAAAATATATACTCAGTTAAAATGTGCGGGGAATCGTAAAACAGAAAGACAGCAAGTCCACTACCCTGCAATATGCAACTAAAAAGGAAACGTGGGGAGGGGAGGGGGAATCAGTGGGTTTAAAAAAACAATAATGAGAAGGAACTCATGGAGAATCTAAATGAGCAAAAGGAAATAAGGCCCACAAAGGAGATGAGGAAAGAACTATGGAACATAGTTGGAACATGATGAGAAGCCAAATCTGAGAAACAGAAGGACAGCCAAAAGCATTTGGATCATTACAAGTTAAGAGCAAGAGTTTAGATTAAATAGAAAATATAACTGGAAGCCAGCTTAGAGAGACACAACCCAAATGCGGCACAGGATGGATAGGACAGGAAGAAGAATTTAGTGTTGTCATGAAATGCATCCTTCTTTTTTATTGCTGGCAGTGAAAATAGGGTGGCCATTTTGGCAGTTTTTCAAGGGTGAGGGTGTCAAATTGGGAACAGGGGCAAAACTCACAATGGTGGTACTTCACCCTATAGCTCCCCAGAAGCCCTCAAGAGGGATGCTTCATGATGTTGTTGCTCTGATGTTGCTTTGATGGGGGTTTCTGGAAGAAGAAGAAGAAAATACCCACCCACAGAAGGATTGCTGCTATGAAATGGGCAGGACCCAAAAAAGAGGGGTAAACAAGGAGGAGAGTTGGCCAAGTCTGCAGCAACCCCCAAGGAATAGCCCCCTGCCCTGACAGTGTGTTACTGAGTACCAGACACAGAGATTTCAAGATATATTTCTCACTGTCCTTTCCTGGGCAGAGAACAGGCAGGCAGATAAATAGGGTGGATTCACACAACTACTGTCCCATCCATACGCTGGGAACATGTCAGTAGAATGTCAACAACTGAGACCATGTACTTTCAGTGAGTGTTGAATCCGAACTCGGCCAACTGGTTCTCATACCGGATTCTCAACATCCAACCAACATTCTCTGCCCAACTTCAAATGAAGAGCTGAAGATGGGTGGAGAATGCCAGATGATGGGAGTTGTAACCTAACAATAACTGGGGACCCAAATTTGAGAACTCCTGTCTTAGACTATAATCCAATGACTGGACATCATGCAGAACTATGGTTTATTGTACCTAACCCAAGTTAGTTTGTCTCTGAACTTATACCAGTCAACAAACCATGGCTTATTTTGGGCAGTCAAACCATAATCTGAAACCAAAGTTTGCAGCTGGTTGGTTTGTCCTAACTATGACCTCTTGTTATGTCTGAACCCACAATTAATTTAATGAATGAATCTGGCATGAGAATTGGACGGGCAGGTTCAAATGTCACATCTGCTGACCATGTGCTGTTGGGTGCTGACATTATTACCAACATTTTCCCAGCATTTGGACCAGCTGGCAGTCATGTGAACCCACACACAGAATCAATCAATTTATCAAAAAGATTTACATGCTGCAGTTCTTCACAAAGTGAATTCCTTGTGGCTTATAAAAATTAAAATCACAATATAATGCAATAAAAGAGCACTAGAGTATAAAACCAATTGCAAATTGCACATTAAAACAAAACAACAACTGTGATTTTACAAGTATAAAAAGCTCTTCAGTTTCTGTTTAAAATTGATTGGGGGGGGGAGCAAGCCTAAGATCAAGAGGCAGGGAGTTCCAAAGACTGGGATCATGATTGAGAAAACTCGCCCATATGTTACTGACCAACATGCTTCAGGAGGCAGTGGGACATGCATTCCTTTCTGGATGAACTCAGGAGCTGGGAGGAACTATTATTGGAGTAGGTTGGGTAACTTGGCCCTAAGCCACAGAGGGTTTTCAATGTCAAAACCAGCATCTTGAATCACACCTGAAAAACACTGACAACCAGTGTAGCTGATGTAGCAGCATGATGACCGGACATCTGGAACTTTCCAGAACCCCTGGTACATTCTGGGCATCTATCCACATGCATAAACCCTTTCATATTGAATCTCTGCAACAACAGACTGTTAAGCCATGCTGAAATGTCTTTGCCTCCCTCTCTCTACTGTGATCTGTAAAGGTGGCCTAGGAAACACTGACTCTTCTGCATGCCTGCTGAGCAATCTGAATCCCTTTTATCATCGTGCAATTGCATTCAAAGTTCAGTGAGGGCCCCTGGAAGCCAATGGAGAAGATAAGTCAATGACCGGGATGGCTAATTTGCTTATGATGCTGGTGAGCCTGTGATTGTCTATAGGAGGACTGGATGGGCCCCTTAGGCAGAGGGAGACTGAAAATGTACCTGTACATTTTGGGGTAATGTACATTTCTCAGTGACCCCCATAGCAGCTCACAGTTTTTCGAAGTACAATAATCAGAAAATACGGAGTAAAACAAAACCATTGCCAATTAAATATTCCTTTAAAATTAAAAATTAAAACAAAAGGCAGAGAAGCAGCAAGGATAAAATCAGCAGGGTGGGGGGGGGGAATAAAATCTGTTCAAATGCTTAGCAAAAATTAAAAGTCTTAAGCAGGTGACACAAGCATAACAAAAGTGTTCCATTGGCAGGGAATTCCATGGTCTGGGAGCCCCCACTGAAAAGTCTTTGTCACATCATATGTCTTCCTCAAGCAGACCTCCGAAAGGAAGCAAACATGAAGCAGGGCTCAGATGATGAACAGAGACGGTGGGCAGAGTGATACGTGGAGAGATGGCTCTTTCAGTATTCTGGTCTCCAACCATAAAGAACTTTAAAGCAATCGCCAACCACCTGAATTGAGCCTGGACTGAGAACTAGCGGAAGTGGAACAGGAAGGGAGTCACATGCTCCCAAACACGGGCCCCAGAGAAGGACCCTGCCTGTTATATTTTGTACCAGGTGAGTTTCCCAAATGGCTTTCATGGGAAGCCTTCTATGGGGTGTATTCAGTAATCCAGCCTAGGTGTGACAAGGTCCTGAGTAACACTGGCCACGTCTGCCTCCTCCTAGGAAGGGTGCAGTTGGCGTGCCAGCCAAAGCTGGGTGTAGGTACTCCCAGCCACAATCACTACCCAGCTGGCTAGAGGAAAGACAAGATCAAGGTGCACCTCCAAGCTGCAAACTTGATATTTAAGGAGACGGTATCATGACCTCAGCCCCTCAGTTCAAAGTCTGACTCTGAAGATGCAGGATCCGCTCCAGACCCATCCTCAGTTGCTGACACCAACCAGAGCCGGAGATGGAATTGCTCAGGACAGCACCTGTAGAAGTTATTATTATTATTTCGATTTCAATTTAAACCCCACCCGCCCGCCCCCACACACACCCCATAGCAACACCCTCGGAATCTAAGCCAGCAGGAGAGCTGCCTCTTCCCCTTCCATCACCCTCCCTGATACATCAGCACTGGCAATTGGCAAGGCAGGATCAGCTGGAGAGGAGGCAGCGGAATGTGGACTCCAGACCAGAAAAAAAGCTGCCCCTTTAAGGCTGTTGCTCTCCAGGCAGGGAGGCGGAGCTCAGAGATATTCAAGAGTGCAGTGCCTCTGGCTGATGTTGGATCTGTCCATGGAGCTAGCTTGACCAACTGTGTTTGGTGAGTTTTGTGCTATGGGAAGGACATGTGCCTTGGCACATAAATTGGGGCTGGGGGTTATGGGAATTGTAGTTCGACAACAGCTGGAGTGTCAAGATCACCTAACCCTGTGCTATGGGGTGGAACTGGACAGAGTACTAGCCCATCCAGAGCAGGCTGTACATCCAAATCCAAACTGAATCGTCTTCTACTGACCAGCAACCCCTCTGTCTTGTAAGGATTAGTTTGTTAGCCCACTTCCAGTCCGTCACTGAGCTATGGCAATGATTCAGGGCCTTCGTGGCCTCTCTGGAATCTGTTGAAAACAAAGAGGTTGAGCTTAGCGTCTTTATTATCCTGACATTATTTCCTAGCGTATCTATAACTAGGCTTTTAGAAAGCATGGCAGAGTAGTGCATATTATGGGGGTCATCTCCTTCTAAGGGGGTGAATTTTGCCTTGCCTTGCTCATTTATATCAATTACCCGCCAAATTATCAGAGGTGAGCTCATATTTCATCAAACGGAGCTCTGAATTCCAAACCAGTCTTTAAGCTTATGGGCTCCTGGGGGCTGTTCCACAAGTTTGTTGCAAATGACAGAGATTGTCATGCCGTGACAATAGATTAAAAAGGACCTGACTGTTCATAAATCACTGGTGATTGTAAGCTGTGCTCAAGGAAAGCTGTCCAAATCCACTCAATTGAAAGTTGAGGTTCCCTTGAGGTCACTTGAGCAGCTCAGATATTATCCTGGATTGTCCATGCATGTAACTGAGACCTTTGCATGGGAGATCTCACGAGGGCTCACATGACTAATGCATCCTCATGAAAACAAGTCTGGAAGCTTTTTCCTCAGTTTCTACTTTTCTATGTGCGGGGAATTTTCTATAATGTTTTTGTAGAGATGTTATGTGACAGTGAGAAAATGAGAGGAGGAAATAACTATCCCCCAAAGGACCATGGGGAAGTATTTTTTCAGGGAGTGAAGGCAGGAAAGATTGGTGGCGGTCATTTTCTGAGCCTCAGATTGGCTTAGTCTAGGGGTTCTCACACTTGGGTCCCCAGATGTTGTTGCACTACAGCTCCCATCATTCTCAGCCACAATTGCCAAAGGCCACTGTGGGTGAGGATTATGGGGGTTGTAGCCCACCAACATCTGGGGACCCATGTTTGAGAACTCCTATCTTAGACTATGATTCAATGACTGGGCATCACACAGAACCATGGTTTATTGTATCTAACTCTAGTTAGTTTGTCTCTGAACGTACACCAGTATGGCTTATTTTGGGCAGTCAAACCATAACCGGAAAGCAACGTTTGAGGTTGGTTAGTTTGTCCTAACCATGACCTTGTGTTATGTCTGAACCCACAACCATGACTGAATGGATAGATCTTTATTTTGATCGCCGACCGGAAGCAAAACTATAAACACCACCATAGTTTAATCTTGGTTTTAGTAGCTCCATCTTTGCAGGACACTCACTTAATGCTGATTTGCACTTGTACTGCAATATCTGTTAACGGTTAAATTTCAGTTTCTCACCGCAAGCATGGTGCTGTGGCTCCTCATGAGAACCTGGAAGTTTTTGCCAACCCCAAATCCATATAGCAATAGCACCAACCCAGCATTTACCCAGGACCGACAAATTGGGTTCAATTATCAGATGAACAATCCCAGTTGAATGCCAGGTTGGTGTGGTACTAAGCAGGGATTGATGGAAACCTCTGGGCAATCATGATGTGCGTCATGGGACTGTGCATGCTGCAAGGATCTGGGATGTAACCGTTAACAGATCATGGGAGATGAGGAGAAATGGAGTGAGCTGAACAGATCATGATCTGGTGAAACAGGCTAAGATTTGGCAATCATCTGTGGTGCCAATCCAGGTTTGTTTAATAAACCTTCGTTTAAATAAACCATAGTTCTGTGTGAAGTCTGAACTCACCCAATGGCTCCCTAATTTATAGGGAGGGGAGGAAAGCAGGTCATTGAGTTGTTCTGGGTTGAGCAGAGAAGAACTCTGCTATCTATCATATTGAGGCTATTCTCATAACCCGCCGAAACTGGGCTAAGGGAGCCCAGCTCAGTTTTGGCGGGTCGTGTGGTGCCACAGGAGACGCGCTGCTCCTGGCAGCAAACCTGCTTAATTGTCCCCTGCTAACTCTGTTTTCTGCTCGTGTGTCTCCACAGTGTGGCTCTGTGCCATGGCAACTCATGAGTAGACCCCTGATGGGGAGGCTACAAAAAGCCTTCCAGTGTCGGGGGGCTCCGCAGATTGCCCCGTGCACTTGCGCAGGGCATTCTGGGAATTCTGGGTGCCAGGAGGCCCCTGATCCCTGCCACCCCAACCAGTTCTGTGACAGAGCCGGTAATCGTGTGGGCAGCCGATCCAGCCACCCAGGGCGAGCTGCCTGCTCATGTGCAGGGAGAGCGGGTCAAGCCCACTCTCCTTGCAAACCACCTGCAGGCGATCCCCACAGCTCTTGTGGAGAGCCTATTAAATAATCATTTTAAAGAATGAAAACGGTTTGGAAGAATGAAATTTCATGAGAACACAGGTTGAAGGGCATAGAGACAAATTTTGCATTCTCGCCCCCCCCACTACACACACACACACATCATCCTTGTTCATGTAAGTGTGACATGTAAGTAAGTGTTTAAGAAAAATGTCAGATTTCAGAATATCCATCCCAAATTAATTAAGAAAAACTAGCACTCCCTATACTCAGTCCAGGATTAAAACCCTGTATTCGGCAATCCTAATGAAGCCCTAATGAATAAGGCTTACAGGTGAGTGATGATGATAATAACCTGAGGCTACCTCTAGTAAAGGATGTGCATTTTTGCCCTTCTAGGTCCTTAAGAAATGCATCTGGACCTGTAACAAACCACCAGTTGTAAACAGTCTACATCTTTATAGTACGGTTTATGTGTGACTTATTCAGTTACAGAGCTGAGACAAAAACTCCTTATAATTTTCCCATTTTTGATTAAAAACAACTCCTCACTTTTCAACCTGTTTTCTTGCACTCCTTGCAACAACGACAGTAATAACTGTCATCCTCATCACATGATCATTTGCATTGCCCTCTCTTGCTTTCTCTCCCAATTGACTGTATTTGTCCGCCAGTGATGTCACAATGCACCAAATCGGATTGGCTGTGTAACATGATGACATCATCCCGTTCAATGTGTGATCCCTAATTGGCTTGGATCTCTCATGCGACTAATTCAGAAAGGAGGAAGAAACAGCATCCATGACAGGAAAAAAAATTGCACTTGGAGCTAGAAGAAACATTGGCATGTAAGAGGTCTAAAAATGATGAATATTGCTTTTTGTCTGTGTGCCCCACTGAAACTGCTATTTTCTACCTAGACATCAAGACTGGGGAATATTCATTGCAATCATCCTACTTTGCGAGGTGATGTTCGATTTATTCCTTCTGAAAAACAACCCTTCCAGCAAAAATATATGACCTCCTTTTTTTAGGTGATCCCCATGGGGGACATGCAGTAAAAGGCTGATTGCTGGAGATTAATTGCCTTTTAGCTGCAATGGCCATTAGGGCTCCACTGAAGTGCAGTTCTAGGCTTCCTGATGTAATGTTATGTGGCTGTGATCCACAAGCTTCTCATAGGGACATCAGACTTGAAAGATTTGCAGGGCTCTGAGATCCCTGCTCTGCAGATGCCTAGAAGGCACACCTATCACCTTGCCCTGAAAAATCCATACTTTTGATCGGGGGTGGCCAGGAGTGCAACCAGTGCTTAACTCCTAAAATATGCCTCATCTGTGCTATTCATGGTCACTTTGCTTGTCAAGACCCTTCACCAACACTACCATCCCCCCAAATCCCAGCACTACAACCCTGGCTTCAGAAACCCCCCGGGTAGCACTCCACCCCTCCCCACACCTTTTTCTTGAGCCTTAGTTTGTATACAGGCTAGATCCAAGATACCTTATTTGGAGATCTTATCACAGAGAGAGACGTTATTCTGTAAAATCACAAGGGTTCTTATTTTTCCTAGATACTGAGCCCCTTCTCACAATCAGTGGGAAAGGGCTTGGAGCGCCCACAGAAGAAGGCTGTAAAAACTTACCTCCCCGACAGACTGTATCCTAGTCTGTGCTGGGTGAGCGTATCGTGCGCCCACACAGACACCAGCTCTTCCTGGCAGTATGGAGAGTTGGGGCTAGGATGTGTCACTCCGGCCCCTGGAAATCCCATAATGCACCATGCAAATGTGCAGTGCATTGTGGGTGTTCCCTCCAGCACTGGCTGGGAACCCACATTCTCCCAGCCCCGGCTGCAAGCAACCAGAGGTGGCAGACGATTTTTAAAAATATGGGCTAAGGGAGTCCTCGCTTCCCTAACCCCATTTAGGTGGCTGGCCTCTTTGGCGGGTTTGCCAAAATGCCACCATGGGAAGCCACACGGCTCCCAGCAGTTCTTACAATCAGAGCAGACCAGGCTTGGCTTTCTTAGCCCGGTTTTGGCTGATAGTAAGAACAGCCTCACTTACTTCTCTAAAGTTCTATTTCAATCCAAGCTGGATGACCAAGATATACCATAATTTTTTTAAAAAAAGAAAAGTATATATTATATGCTATACAAAAGGTTTAGTAGTTCTGGAATGTATGTTGTACACTGAATGACATACAATAATTGTGTTTTTCTAAGAACAGGTTTCTTTCCTAGTACAGGAAAAGTGTACCACAAAACAGACCCCGCATTCACACGTAACGTGGAACCGGAGGTCCAGTGGACCCACAGTTCTGCTCCCCACACTCCATGCAGTTACCTGTCTGTGTTCAGAAGTTACCACCAGGATCTGAACTGCAGTCAGGGAGACTGCAGAGAGGAGGATGAGGAACTGACTGCACAGGTGGGGGAACTGGCTGTGTGGGGTTCCTTCTGGAATGAGGGACAGTCCTGGCAACCAATCACAGCCAGAGTGCGGGAGGAACTTAGAGTTAGAGCTCACTGCAGCATTTGGACATAACGACCCCCAAAAGAAACTTCAGGTAGTAGCGGCAAAAATCACTACAGACCTAAGATTCAATATAGAGTTTGGGGCGGGAAACCTCAGGTCACTTTTGTGTCTGAACTACGGTTGCATGCATTGACACGTAAGAAATTCAACCTCAGGCCCCTTAAAATCTGGTTCCCCGTTACATGTATATGGGGCCAGAGTCTTACATGGACACAAGTTACCACCTTAATTTCCCATTATGGCAGTCAGAATGGACACATGTTTTTACTGTCAAACATTTTAGATTTCCCCACCTCTCCTCATTTATTGCATCTCTAAGGTGAAATTCCTTCATGGAGCTCAGAGCAGAGGTCATGGCTCAACGGGTGGATCAGGACACCTCGCATTTGCCAGAAGGGCCACTAGGTGGCACTGGCCAACACCTTAACTAATGCCACACTTGCGCAATGAGAAACACTGCACGGGTGCAAGAACATCACGTTGCTGTGCTAAACCGTGGGGATTTTCAGAATGGTTTCTTGCGCTGTTGCACGGAAATTCCTTGAAAAATATACAAGGTGTGCCATAGAGGAAGTGCAGACATGTTTGTGCTGGCATAGCACTGGTCTGGAATGCAAGCTCTAGATTTAGAACTGACTCGTGCAATAGCCTTGAACTAGTCCAACATCCATGTACAAATGCAGCATTAATCAGAATGATGTCCACTGAGGCGCTTCACACGACTCGTGCGAAGCGCCTGACGGGGTTCTGCAGGGCGAGCGGACTTAGCCCGCTCTCCCTGCAGACGAACAGCTGCTTGTAGCAGGTCATCTGGATGGGCTGCCCTCACAGCTGCTGGCTCCATCACGGAGCTGGTGGGGGCTGCTGGGATAAGGGGCCATGCTGCCCCCGGAAGTTCCAGGATGCCCCGCGCAAGTGCACAGGGCATTCTAGAGAGACCCCCGAGCCTGGAGGCTGCTTGCAGCCTCCTGGTCGGGGCTCTACTCATGTGTCATCACACGCTGTGGCGATACACGAGCACAAAAAGAAGGTTAACGGAGCAATCACTCCGTTCACCTCGTTTAAGGGGAGGGGGATTTAACATGGCTAGCTTCTGGGAGCCAAGCAGCTCACGTCGCAGCACACCATCACCTAAAAGCGGGCTGGGCTCCCTTAGCCTGCTTTTGGGTGATCGTGGGATGAGCCTCACTGAGGCTATTCACACAATGGGGTGAAATCAGGCTAGCGGAGGCTAGCCCGATTTCGCCCCATCGTGGGAACCACCAGGCTCGGCTGCGAGCCCGGTGGTTCCTAGGCGGGTAACCCGTCTCAGTACCCCGGCCCTAAAACCAGGTTTGCGGAGCGAGCACTCCACAAACCTGGTTTTAAAGATCGTGAGTACATGGCGCGGCTCTGTGCCATGGTTACTCATGAGTAGACCCCTGGAGGTGAGGTGAAACGCTGCCTCCCAGCTCCGGGGGTCTCCCCAGTATGCCCTGCATACTCCCGAGCTCCCCAGACCCCGCTGGCTCCATCACAGAGCTGGCAACCGGCTCCCTTCCTGCTCATGTGCAGGGAGAGCGGGCTAAGCCTGCTCTCCCCACGCACTCTCCAAAACCAGATCTCACTGACTGTGAGACCTGGCTCACTGTGTTTCATCTGAGATCTGCTCACCTCCTGCTTGGCTGTCCACCCTTGTGTGGTTCGTTCCCACCGCCTGATTTTATCATCACAATAGCCTTGAGAATTAGGTTAAGCAGGTTAGGCTCAGGGTCACTGACACTCTAACCATTACACCACCTTGTTTACCACCTATTGCGCTGGTTTCTTTTAAACTTGTAATTTAACCAACCTTTTAATTTAAGGGTGGTTTTTTTTTTAAGCTGGCTTTAAAAAGAAAGCCGGTTCCAATAACAACATAAAAACATAATTAAAACACAATAAGGATTAATGAATAACTCAATATAATCAGCAAAACACAGAACACAGCATGAAAACAAACAAACAAAAAGTCTAGCAATAACCTCTTGAATATCACAGCACTAAAACCAACTTCATTCCAAAAAAATAATAATAAAAGGGTTTAATCTAGTACCTACAGCTATACTGAATAGACACCATGTTTATATCTCTGGAAAGGACATTTCACAATCTGGGCATCATTACAGAAAAGGTTCTCTCCTGGGTCACACTTCCCATCCAAACTCAAAAGACAGGGGGATTCAGAGAAGAACATCCAAAGAATATTTTAATGTCTGGGCAGGTTCATATGGGAGAACACGGTCCTGTAAATCAGTCATGAGTAGACTTCAGGCTTGTTGAGTCTACTTTAGTTTTTACCACTATGAGGTCTCCTGCTCACCTATGCCGTACTCCCTCTAGTGGCCTCAGAGTAATTTGCAAAGAGCAGGGAGTTTTCCACACCATGGCTGGGTTCAGACATAGCACGGAACTGCAGTCTAATGGACCAGTGGTTCCGCACCCCCTCCCTCTTTTCTCCCATCTGCATTCAGACACCGGGGACAGGGGCCTCTCTGCAGTCATCAAGACAAAAGAAAGATGGTTGAGCTTCCTTCTTGACAGCCTACACAGCCAATCAGGCTGGAGTGAGAGAGGAGCTTCCTCCCTCAACTCTGGTCCCATTGGGCCCAAACTGTGGTCACATAATCACATAAATTGAGTTTGCGGTGGTGAAACTCCACTCTGACCGAAGGTTCAGAGTGGAGTCTGGTGAGGGAAACCACTGTTTGTTTCCCCCCTACAAACTCAATTTGCCCGAGTTCAAATGTTCAGGATAGAAAACAGGAGGTGAAGGGATCTCCAGTTTCCTATTTTGTCTAAATTCAGCCCATATTTCCCTGTACTCTCATCTGCACAGTATCAACAGTGCTGGGGTCTTGGGGTTCATGTCTCCCCAGATGTTTCTGTCTTCCCACCAGCTTTGCCCCTCTCGTCTTCAGCCCCTTCTGAAGTAAACAGGACCTGGTTGTGTGCTAGGCAGGCCTGTGTCTGCCTATCCTTTCTCAAAATAGCTGCTTAAATATAAAATGGCTGCACTTGTGCTAAGGAATGCTTACCGTTGGAAATAAAAAGAAGTTGTCTTTCCTCTACAATCAAATTTGCCTTTTGTAACCGATTTTGCTTTGTGCTGAGTGATGATGTTTATAGTAGATATCATAGTTGTTTGCATAAGACTTGGCAACAGAGGCCTTATTTCACAGTGACCTGTACTGAATCCACCAAGATAATTAGCTATGAGGGGAAACATCTGGATGTGTGCAGGGTGTGTGTGTCAGCAGTCATTCTGACAGTTCTCAGACATGCAACCCCAGATATTGTTGGACAACTCCCACAGTCCCCATCCACAATGGCCAAAAGCCATTCTTGGTGCTGGGAGTTGTAGTCCAACAAATATGGAGATCCAATGTGAGGACCCTATTACTGCTCTAAAGTAACAGCCACATGAATCCCTGCTCAGATCAGGAATGAGGTGTGCAAGGAGGGAGTAATTCACCCTTTACTTATGTCCAATTTCCCCCCTCACATTTCCCCCCACTGGATCTTGTCCCCCTGCTTTTGCTCTCTTGGTTCTGCCGCTCACCCAACACACTGCCGCAGCGAGTAGCAGAGCAGGGAGCCAGAGGAGAAAGTCCTCTGGCATTCCTCAGTGCACTGCTTCGGGAGCGTGGTGCATTGAGGGGTCCTCCCTCCACCAGGCGTTCTTGCCACCCAGCTCTGGGTGTGTGCGTCAGCTGCCTGAAGCCTGTGCACACACATGACTCTGAACCTGGGATTACGGGTGTGCTTACACCCTTAAGTCCAGGTTAAAGCCTGGGGTAAATTCCCGGGCTTGGGGCCGAGGTAGCACCAGGATTGGGCTCAATCCCGGCGGTGCACACAGGCTGCTCATGTGAATAGCCACAATATGTGTTCATAGCCAAGGATTATAAAGCATTTTGAAAATGAACATCAGTATTGATGATATGATCTTTGTTTCCTGGATCAGTCCCTGATCTTGTTTATATTGAACTTGTCATAGTATGTGTAAAATATATCAATGTAGGGACAGCAGTTTTTTAAAAGCCCATTTTCGTAAGCTCTAGTTCATCGCTGACCATTCAAAGAAATGGCTTTATCAGTCAATTAATTCAGGCTAATCCTGTTCTGAGATGTACGTCTTAGTGATTTACGATAAGACCCTTAAGTATAGAACTAAATCACCATAAAGCCAGTGCTGTCCGGTCCTTTTGCAGCAGCCACGAGACTTGTTCAGTGGTTGCAATTGCTACGTTTTCCAGATGGTAGTTTTCCAGCAACCAAAAGGCAAATGCCAACATTCATTGCCTCCTAATTCATAAACCAGATTAAACATACTTCTCAAATCCCCCCGAGGGCTGGCTAAGATCTCATGGCAGGAGTCCTTTGGCTTCTCAGAATCAGGGTGTTAAAGAGGGAACTATCTGTGTGTCTTTGCCTTTGGCTGCAACAGATCCATTTGCGTCAGACCCATTGCTTTCTGCAGGGCCATTAGCACTGCCCTGTGACTAGATAAAAAAGAGTGCAGGAATATAAGAGTTAGGCAGAAGAGACAGTGGGGCTATTCTCACAATCTGCAAAAATTGGAGCCCATTTTTTGCAGATCGTAAGAACCACCAGGCTCGGCTGCGAGCCCAGTGGTTCTAGAGCGGGTAACCTGCTCAAGAATCCCTGCCCTAAAACCAGGTTTGCGGAGCAAGCGCTCCGCAAACCTGGTTTTCTAGGTCATGAGTAGCCGCGGCATGGATTCATGCTGCACCTACTCACGAGGAGACCCCCGGAGGGGAGGCGAAAAGCCACCTCCCAGCTCCGGGGGTCTCACCAGCATGCCCTGCGTGCTCACGCAGGACATGCTGGAGCTTGCAGGGGCCAATTGGCCACTGCTCCCCCCAGCCCCCACTGGCTCCGTCACGGAGCCGGCAATCGTGTGGGTGGCCAATCCAGCTGCCCAGGGCTCCCTCCCCACTCACTGCCCCAAACTGGGTCTCACTGATCATGAGACCCAGTCCAGTGTGTGTGTGTGGAGACATTATGCAGATCATAGTTTATTTTAACTACGGTTTATTTAACAAACCTGGACTAGTGCAACAGATGATGCACAAATCTTGGTTTGTTTTGCCTTATCATGGTTTATTCAAATCCTGCCCCTTTTCCTTACCTCCCATAATCTAGACTTGTTTATCTCTGGGCTGGTTCTCATGATTGCTCCAATGTCAGTTTACGGGGAGTCTAGTGATTCCCGCTGTGCGCACACTGCCATGGAGCATGGCATGTGAACTCAGAAAATGACAGTGATCTCTGCCTGGCAGTGTGCCCAACTTAACATGAAGCTGAGATAAGTAATCTGTGTTAGCTCGATGATTTCAGCCTCGTGTCAGTTTGGCACACTTCCAAGCAGAGTTTGCCAACACTTTCTGAGTTCTGAGGGTGTGTGCAGTGGGAATAGCTAGATTCATGGCAAACTGTCCTTGGAGTGATTGTGAGAACCAGCCTTCTGTGTGAGAGTCCTGAGAAGGCAGAACTACTGAAACAAACCAAGATGAAAATATGATACAGGTTCAGACATCATGCAAGACCATGGTTAGAACAAACCAGCCAACTTCAAACCTTGGATCATGGTTTGACTGCCTGAATTAAATTATGGTTTGTTGACCAGTGTGGGTTCAGAATTACAAACTAACCCCAGTCAGATGAAATAAACCATGGTTCCTTATGATGCCTGAGTCCTCCCATTTTGTCATGCAGTGGTAAGAAAAAATACTCATTACACTTCCTTCTTCCACACACAGATTCTTCTTCCTTTGGAGCTAGACATTGGAGGCTCTCACCAGCTTGCTGTGGTGTGCTGAAGGTCAAAGTTAAGGCCTGCATCATCACCCCAGCCCCCATACAACCTCAACAGCGGCTCATGCAATCCATCTGATGTCTCCATTAGGTATGCTACTGAAAGTCCCACCGAGTTGTGGACAACAAATTGCTCCCAGTTGACTGGGCTATCTATCTTGACCAGTCTATCTTTTCATACTCATGCTCTTGCAAGGAACCAAGAGCTCATGATGTGCACCACCACACTACAAGAGGTGGAGATGGGAGAATGGAACAATCACCCTAGTCCTTCTGCTCCCAACTGCCCCCACTCAGCAGAGTCAGCCACCTTCTCACTTGGAAGGAGAGCTGTCAGCCTCCTTCCTGCCCTTCTTTGCCTCAGCAAGGGTGGTCAGCTGTGCATTGGTGTACATGGCTCTGCCCCTGCCTTGAGGCATTCTGGAGCGTCTCTGAAATGGGTTCACATCCCATTGCTGGGGCATCCAGGCCACCTCCTTCCTACCTGAGGATCTGTGGCATTTATTGCTCTAGTGGCCTGGTGGGGGTGTTGCAATGCATGGACCGAGGAGCACTGAAGCTCCACCCCAAGTGAGTGTATCATCTAGATACCTGCCTGATGAGACCAGTGGGAGATCCAAGAGCCTATCCCATGGAAGGACTGCTTTCAGCATCAACCCAGCCACCTAGTTTCAATAGCTCCTCACCTCATAGGATTGATGAAGGCACCTGAGAATTCTGGAGAGGAACCACTGTGTATTTTTGCATATGGTTCAAAGTGCTGGTGGTGACCCTTAATTTTGTGCTGGTGTTGACCCTTATTAATTTTAATAATTCATTTTTAATAATTGTTTTATGCTGGTGTTTTTATTTCTGTTTTGTGCTACTGTTTTAATTGTTTCATGTATTTGCATCTGTGCTGATTTTTTAAATATTGTTTTAAATTTTGTACACCACCTAGAGATGTACATATCAGGTGGTATAAAAATATGATAAACAAACAAACAAATAAATAAAGGTTGAAAACTATGAATATGATGAATATATGTGACAAATATTTATATACGACAAATATTTATATACCACTTTTCAACAAAAGTTCCCAATAGCAATAGCAATAGCACTTACATTTATATACCGCTCTATAGCCGGAGCTCTCTAAGCGGTTTACAATGATTTAGCATATTGCCCCCAACATTCTGGGTACTCATTTTACCGACCAAGGAAGGATGGAAGGCTGAGTCAACCTTGAGCCCTTGGTCAGGATTGAACTTGTAACCTTCTGGATACATGGCGGCAGTTTTACCACTGCACCACCAGGGGCTCTTATGGGATTTACATAGATATAAATAAAGAAATAAAAGGTCTCCCTGTCCCTAAATTGCTCACAGTCTTAAAATGAAACATAAGATAGACACCTGCAACAGACACCTGCAACAGCCCCTGGAGGGTTGCTGTGCAGGGGACGGATAGGGCCAGTTGCTCTCCTCCTGCTCATTAAAGAGTATCACCACTTTTAAAAGGTGCCTCTTTGCTCAGTCAGCACCTTGATAACTATGAAACCATGAAACCTAAAACTGTTTTTTTAAAAATGGAATTTACCATTAGAAAGCTTTTCTTTGCTCTCTCTCCCCTCTCCCTTCCCCACCCCTCTCTCCAAAACACCAAGAGGGGAAAAACTGATCCAAGCACTGATAAGTTAGTATTTCAAGTAAAGCAGTTATCTTGCCCTACTGCTTCTGGATGTTTGAAGGAGATAGTGCAATCCAAAGAGTTTTTGTAATCATTATATAAATCTGATATGGATTGGATCAATTGTAAAAAAAAAAAAAAAAAAAAATTGCCACTGAATCTACTTTGCCATTATCCCTAACTTCACTCTAGTAAAAACAAAGAGACAGCTTTAATTACACAAGGGTCGCGTGAACAGATTATTTCTTTCAGCTGCCTCACTTTTTTTCCAGACTGCAAGACCCTGTTTCAGACAGGATCACACTGGCCCTGAGCAACCGACATATCAGCAAATTGGCCTGAGGCAGATGCCGGTGACATAGACCAGCACTCAGGAAGCTCAGTGGATGGGGAAATGGTGATGAGAAAGCCTAAAAAATCCTGGGCAGGATGCTGTATCAGAACTGCACCCAGAATTTGCTCTCAAAGACAACAGAATACCAAAACAGTTTCATCGATTTGTCTTGTGTCTGCTGAGCTACATCGAGATACCCAGCAAGAAGAACACAGAACTCCAGAAAAACGTCACTTTTTGGCTTGGAGGGCTTCAGATAGGAGGCAGATTCAATTATCCAAAAGGCCCTGTGTGGTATAGCCTTGGTCAGATGAAGGCCATATATCTTCATTACCTAATGCTACAATGTCATGCAAATTGAAAGGTTGCTAGAAATGGAAGGGCATTGAAATAATCATAATAAAACAGGAGTGGAGTTTTTTTTTAAAGGAGAAGCCGAACATTTAATTTTAGGCTGCTATTATTGCCACGATATGCAGACCAAAATGAAATTTTGCCTCAATCTGAAACTCTACAGAGCTTCCCAGATTCAAAATATAAGAGCGAAAATCCCATCTCCAACAGCCCAGTCTTAGTTAAAACAGAGCTGCAGCTGTGTATGTTATTTTGTTGAGACTGGATGGTGATGAATATTCCTGTCCCCAAATGATCCTCCACAGCTGATATTCTTAAAACATTTACCAGGGAAGGGACTTAGGAAAGAAACTGTCAAAATCCAAAATCCCCATTCTATTCACCTTTATGATTACCAGTCAAAATGACATAAAACTGTGAGCTGCTTGTTTCCGAGATCTTAGGAATCCTTCATCAGCCTGGATGGTAAGGAAAGCAAAAGGCTGGCGGGGGTGGGGATAGGTGGGTCTGGGGACATGGCCCACCAAGGTCTGAAGATGGTAAATGTTTTTGGAGGCAACAGAAAGAGTTATGGAAGCTCCAAATATTGATCTGCCTCACTAGGTGCTAAACCGGGGTGGCTCAAGGTAGGGATGTGCAAAAAAATTGACCGACCAAACTCAAATCGATTCAACTCAAATCTGCTTGCACAGAATGGGATTTGTTCAAATCGTTTCAAATTCGGGCAAGTTAGAATCAAATTCAAATACAATTTGAGCGAATTCAATTCGACCAGGTGAATTTGAAACAATTCAAATGAATCCCATTCTGTGCAAGCAGATTCAAGTTGAATTGATTCTAGTTTGATTCGAATTCAAATCGATTCAGTTGAATTTGTTGCACATCCCTAGCTCAAGGCATTGTGGTACCTGAGGCAAGGCACCAAATGCTCCCTAGCCCCATAACTCTGGGGGAGGCCAGCCTCCTTCTCAAACCAAGCCTTGCAAGCTTGGAAAGGGACAAGTGTGGAAGCGGGGAAGCTTCCTGCAGCCTCCGCTTCTCTCGTTGTGCTTCTTGCGAACCTTTATAGGAAGGTGAGGAGATGCGCTTCTTGCAATACTTGCAAGACTCAGATTGGACCCAAAGAGCTGCTCAACTAGTTTCCTGCAGTATCGTATCTTGTTTTCATCCCCAAAGCCTGTTGCTAACTAGATCAAGAAGCACCTTTCAAAGTGATGATTCTTTTTATATCAAACAGGGGGAGAGCAACTGGCTCTCTTCAAGCCCAGCAGCGCATCCTTCCAGGGGCTGTTTGTGAGCCCTTTGGCGACAGGAAACAACCACATCATCATTCTATTTCTATGTAGGCCCCTTTGAGAGCTTTTTGTTGAAAAGCAATACAGGAGAAACTATCTGCAGATTCACCATTTGCAGATTCGTGTATCCGTGGTCGGGGAATAGACACCCGACCTCGGCATATGCAGAGAAGAATGGGGGGAAGGGGGTTAAACATGGGTATCAGTGGGCCAGGGGTGGCCAGAGATCATTTCCAGCCACCATTGGAGATCATTGGAGATCACCACCTTAGAGATCATTTCCAGCCACCATTTTGTGGAGAAGAGCCAACTTCTCCACAAGTTTGTATAAAAATAAAAATAAAAACACCCTGTGATGTTTCATGGAATTTCAGGGAATTTAGGGCTTGTGTGTGGAGGGTATCACTTGACTGAGGAAGGCCCACAGAGCACTTCTAGTAGGGCACTTCTTTGGGCTTGTTTTTGTGGCTTTTTGGGGGGGGGGCATTTTTAGTTATATTTTTGAAGTCTGGGAACCTATTGACTCCAATGCTTCATTATCCACAGTTTAGTTACCCAGGGTACTCTGCAGGAACAGCAGCCCTGCGGATAATGAGGTATTATCTCATTATCGAATAATGAGATGTGACCTGTGTATATATAGATATATGGCCTGGGTAGGATCACAAATTTTTGAAGGGATTGGAATCCAATCTAATCTGAAACCATAAATTTTGGTTTTGGATTCTTTGTTCCCTTCAGAATATCATTTTGGTACTGGATTTCTGATTTTTTTTGTAAACATTCCCATAGGTAAAAAATTTCAATTGGTAAAAATATTAGTAAAAATCCTCATAGGTGTCTATGGGGGAAATTATAAAAATCAGTGAAAAAAATGGCTGGGCAGGGAGCTCTGAAATTTGTCACACTCATAGTGAAGGATGGCAGAGCTCTGTGTCTTTGAGGCGAGTCTCACGATCAGTGAGACTCGCCGAGAGCGGGTTAGCGGGGAGAGCGGGCTTAGCCCACTCTCCCCGCAGACGATCAGGCAGGAAGCCCTGGGCGGCCGGATCGGCTGCCCACATGACTGCCGGCTCCGTCACGGGCATGCGGAGCATCCTGGAGAGTCCCCCAGGGGCGGGAGGCATGTTTCAGCCTCCTGGCAGGGGTCTCCTCATGAGTTGCCATGCTGCAGAGCCACGCTGCAGCAATACACGATCAAATAGATGGTGTTCGCAGAGCGCTTGCTCCGCTAACCTCGTCTAAAGGGAGGGGTCCGTAAGCGGGTTACCCGCTTTGATGACACCGGGCTCGCCTGAGAGCCCGGTAGTTCTCATGCTCGCCAGAAAGCGGGCTAAGCTCCCTTAGCCCGCTTTTTGGTGATCATGAGAATCACCTCTTTACTTTCAATTAAATCGACCCATCCATTGATTTTCAATTATTATTTTAAAGTAACCCCATCTGAGAATTGCAGCAAAAAGTTATGTAACATCTGAAAATCAGAGGAGAAGTGATGTACCATCTGATAATCTACCACTTTATGTTTAAATTTGTAAGTAAATAATTACCTAAATAAAGAAATAAATGCACAGGCAGGAGAGTGGGCAGGCAGGCAAAGAGGTGATGGAAGATGGCTCCCCCACATCAGGGAAAACGGAGGGGAAGGACTCCATTTTGTATTTCCACTGCCATTTTGTGCTCTGAAATCTTGAACTTTTACCAAAAAATTTTCCCAAATCCCTAAAATTTGCCTTTTCCTCAGATGAAAAGCAGGATATAAATGTTAATAATAATAATAATAATAATAATAATTCAATGGAGTTTGGACTAGACAAGTGTGCTGCATTAATAACGAACATAGGGAAAATAACAAAAACAGAAGGAATAGAAATGCCCAATGGAAGCAAGATCAAGAACCTGGAAGAGAAAAAACATTACAAATACTTGGGCATTCTCCAGGCTGATAACATCGCACACACTGAAGTTAAAAGAAAAATTGGAAGTGGATACATCAGGAGAGTTAGAAAAATCCTCAAGTCCAAACTCAATGGCGGGAACACCATACAAGCCATAAACACCTGGGCTATACCTGTTATCAGATACACTGCAAGAATAACAGACTGGACCCAGGCAGAGCTAGAGACGCTAGATTGTAAGACCAGGAAAATCATGACCATCAATCATGCTCTGCACCCCCGCAGTGATGTCGATAGGCTATACCTCCCTCGCAGCTCAGGTGGAAGAGGAATGCTGCAAGTCCATCAAACAGTAGAGGAGGAGAAAAGAGGCCTTGAAGAATATATCAAGGACAGTGAAGAAGATGCACTTAAAATGGTCAATAATGCGAAACTATTCAACACCAATGAAACAAAGCAGGCCTACAAGAAACAACAAGTCAAGAACCGAGCAGAAAAATGGAAAAAGAAGCCACTGCATGGTCAATATTTGCACAATATAAGTAGAAAATCAGACATCACCAAGACCTGGCAATGGCTTAAGAATGGCAACTTGAAGAAAGAAACAGAGGGTTTAATATTGGCTGCACAAGAACAGGCACTAAGAACAAATGCAATAAGAGCAAAAATCGAAAAATCAACCACATACAGCAAGTGCCGCCTTTCTAAAGAAGCAGATGAAACCATGGACCACCTAATCAGCTGTTGTAAAAAGATCGCACAGACTGACTACAAACAAAGGCATGACAAAGTAGCAGGGATGATACACTGGAATATCTGCAAAAAATACAAGCTACCTGTAGCCAAAAATTGGTGGGACCATAAAGTTGAAAAAGTGGTAGAAAATGAAGATGTAAAAATATTATGGGACTTCCAACTACAAACAGACAAACATCTGCCACACAATACACCAGATATAACTGTAGTCGACAAGAAAGAAAAACAAGTCAAAATAATCGACATAGCAATACCAGGGGATAGCAGAATAGAAGAAAAAGAAATAGAAAAAATCACCAAATACAAAGATCTACAAATTGAAATTGAAAGGCTGTCGCAGAAAAAGACCCAAATAATCCCAGTGGTCATTGACGCCCTAGGTGCAATTCCAAAAGACCTTGAAGAGCACCTCAACACCATAGGGGCCACAGAAATCACCATCAGCCAGTTACAAAAAGCAGCTTTACTGGGAACAGCCTATATTCTGCGACGATATCTATAACAATTGACAATAAAATTCAGCCATCCTAGGTCCTTGGGAAGGACTCGATGTCTGGATAAAACAAACCAGTCAATAACACCTGTCTGACTGTGTAAACAAGAAATAATAACAACAATCCCTGTCTGACTGTGTAAACAAGAAATAATAAATAATACATTTTGCGGCGATACCTATAACAACAACAATATTGCTGACAAAATTCTGGCATCCCAGGTCCTTGGGAAGGACTCGATGTCTGGATAAAACAAATCAGTCAATAACACCTGTCTGACTGTGTAAATAAATAATAACAATAATAATGTCCCATTCTACCTGCTGTTTACTTCCCCATCACTTATCAGTCCAAAGATGCTTATGCAAAAAATCATATTATACAATTATCCTAATCTGCATAATTATTCTTAGCATACAATTTGGGTGTTTTGCATGGCAGCATTTTATTTTGCAGGGAAATGCAGAGTGTGCTCAATGCTTTAATCAACCCAGATCTAAAATAGAAGCCAAATTATTTATCCACCTTAGCATTTTCAGAGTTTTAATTGAGTAACATTTGGAAAGCATATAGAAAGGCAACTCAGATGAAAGGGCCTGGGTATGTGTTTCCTTCTGATTTCTTTCCCACCCCTCTCTTTTCTGTCTTTTTTGCCTTTGAGCTAATTTCCAGGTGAGAATACACTGTTAACATCCTGATATTTCTTCCCTGCAGTAATCAACATTAGTCGATTGGTGGCATTTTGCTTTTGAAGCTCAGGAAATGACCCAAGGGCTCAGCAGAGAAAATGAAACACTGGCTGGCTGCTTGTTTTCAGTGGGAAGAGGTTCACATGAAGGGAAGGGAGACATTTCTGAGAATGTAACGAGAATCTTCACCAAAGGGATAGTTCATGGAAGTCTGATCATTAAGGGGTCTGCAAGCAAAAGGTGAATTGAATTTGGAGCTTTCGGAGAGAAATATCGGATGAATTTCTAGGAAGATCAACAGAGTTTCTTTAATGGTCTGGCACTCAACTACAGCTCCTCCTCTGTCTGTGTAGGTCTCGTAAACTGATATGGGTTCAGAGGAGGGCAACAAAGTCTACCAATGACTACTACTCTTGATCAGTGTTCCCTCTAACAGGGATTCCCAGACGTTGTGGACTACAACTCCCAGAATCCCCAGCTGCAAAGGCTTTTGCTTGGGTGTTATGGGAGTTCTACTTGGGTTTGGTTGCTGTGTGTGCTCCCAATTTCAGTTGTGTTGAAGCAAGGTAGGAGGAATAGCTGGGTAGCTTTTCCTCTTACCTTGCTTCCACACAACCAAAAATTGAGAGCTCCCAAACTTGGGTAGAACACAGTTTAGCAAATACAGAGTCAAAAATTCAGATCTTATCCAAAATTGCCCCAAATTGGTACAAATCAGTAAAATCCTATTCCGATTTTTTTTTATTTTTTTAGGAGCAGTATAGTTGGAATTAATTCCAAAATATCAAAATTAGTTTCAGAAATGCTTTGGAATTAGCAAAATGGAATAGGATTTTTCCCCATAGAGGTGAATGGGGAAATAAATTTAAAAATCACTTAAAATCATCAAGCCAGATTTCACAATTTTAAGCCATTTTAAATAAAAATTTCAACAATTCACCAAATATCAGGGAATTGACCAATTATCTTCAACGTCACTCAGCATGGACCCTGACCTCCTTCCCCAAATGTGCAGCAAGTTTCAAGGCGCTAGGACCAACCAGTGATTTTGGGTGATCCCCCCCATTTCCCCATTGATCACTAGCGGGGGGAGGAATCCAAATTTAAGTCAGAATTCACATTTGAATTCCAAATCCAATCTGATTTCTGACATCACTAAAGCTCATAGAATCTGGACCTGGTAGTGTCAAATTTAGATTGCATTGAATCTGAATCCGAATCTGAATTTTCTGAGTGCACACAGGCCTAGTAGATGTAACTCAAGGTTCTTGTCCATCCTTGGGTCTGAGTGCCTACACCACATCTCCCAGGCTGTGCTATATGGGATGTAGTCAGCTCACCGCCTTCTGAAACAGAACCAGCCAATATATTCCCTAATAAACGTATGCCAACCTGTGGACACATCCAAGTTTGCATGCAAAAGGATGTGAGGCAATCCCAGGTGTTACTAAGGCACGGCTGGTTTCCAAGCAACACCTGGAGCATTACTGGCTGCTTCAAAACAGTTTGATGTAGCAACAAATTATAGCTGGAAGCAACTCACTTTAGGTATTCAAATCCAATTCAGACACATGTAAAGGGGAAAATAAGTTTTGGAGGAGCTTGCCTGATAAAAGCAATGAAGCTATAAAAATAAAATGGGAAAGATAGAGTGCACAGTATCAAAGAAGCCTTTTCTAATCTAACCTGATCCCACATAATACAGAGCTTTATGGATTTAACCAAAAACTCTGAATTACACAGGATAACTGCAAGACACAATATTTTATTTTTCTCATAAGAAGAGAGATGTTGCCAAAAGGTGTATTTTGGGGCGCAGAAATACAAGCTTTGCAGATTCATAACACGCCTCAAATCTAAGGTGAGAATTATGACTCCATAATTCTTCTAGCAACATCCTGCACCTCCATTCTTCCTTCCTTCCTGTCACTGGAGCTGCAGCAAGATAAGTGGGTGGGAGGAAAAGAAAACAGAGCAAGGGTCAACAGGTAGTGTGGGGGTTCCTAACCTTGGAGTCTTGTTGGGCTACAACTGCCGAAACTCCCAGGCACAATGGCAGAGGAGAGAGGAAGGATCAATTGTGAGGGCAGGGGTGCTTGACCTTGCATCCCTAGATGTGGTTGGGCTACAACTCCCATCATCCCCAGCCAAAATAACCAAAGGATGGTCTGAGATGCAGTCCAGCAACATCTAGGCACCCAAGGTTGAGATCAATCAATCAATCAATCTGTTGTTATAAAGGAAATTAGCCGTATCAAGGAAGAGGGACCCAGATGTTTTTGGACGTTGGCCATTGTGGCTGAGAATGAGGGGAGCTGTTATCCAGCCACATTTGGGGAACCGAGTTTGGAACCCAGCAGTTTGGAAGCTGGGTAGGGGTGGGGGGTTGTGACGAGAAACCTTGTAGCGGAAGGGGAAAAGCAGTGGTGAGGGGAGGAGTAGAATTCTGTTAGAAACCAAACTGGAAAAGATTCCAGAGGTTGGAATTTGAGAAAGATGAGCAGATTGCTACTCTCCCCAGGAGTGCTTGAGAAGAAATTACGAAAAGAAAATTACAAAAAGAAATTGCCTGGGAGAAGATGAGAAGCAGACACTTGCCCCCACAGATGTAGGGAGTGTTTGAGTTCCAGGACCTACCCTGCATAGCTACAGGGATACCTGCTGCTGCTGCCCCACCACCAACTCTCCTTCCCCCTTCCCCAAAAAAGGGGGAGAAAAAAGAGGGAGAAGTTGGAGGGGACTATTTCTTTTCACCAGAAATATTGGGACTTGACAACAAAACCTTTTTGGGAGGGGGCACTTTTTGGGAGGGGACACGAGGGGTCTGAGCAGCACTGAGATGGGGTTCTGCCTGAGGGAGACTGTGCCTACTGCCTTGCTAGCATTCCAGCCAGGGGGTTCATTTAACCAAGCACCACGGCTTTGAACCTTCATCCCACTTTTTGAGCTGAGCATAAAGAGAGCATAAGAACATAAGAACAGCCCTGCTGAATCAGGCCCAAGGCCCATCTAGTCCAGCATCCTGTTTTGTACAATGTCCCACCAGATGCTGCTGGAAGCCCACAGGCAGGAGTTGAGGGCATGCCCTCTCTCCTGCTGTTACGCTCCTGCAACGGGTACTCAGAGGCATCCTGCCTTTGAGTGGTCTATAGCCTTTGAAGTGGCCTATAGCCCTCTGACTAGTAGCAATTGATAGACCTCTCCTTCATGAAGTTCTCCAAACCCTTCTTAAAGCCATCCAGGCTGTTGGCTGTCATCACATCTTGTGGCAGAGAATTCCACACGTGGATTATGTGTTGTGTGAAAAAGTCTGTTGCTCCTAGATTTCCCGGCAATCAGCCGGGAGCCTCCAGGAGTCCTATTTTTTAGCTCATATTTCTTATGCTTGACATTGACAGTGGCGATTTGGTGCCCACTGGGGCTGGTAAGATGGAGGGCTCTGTGGTCATTGGAATGAAGAACCCAGCCCCACACTATAAAGGGACGTGCTGGGAGGGCATGGGGGAAATTTATGGAAGATGTCCTGATGGGTGTATGCTAGCTAAGTGTGACCCCTTTCTAATCTCATGGCTTGGATATTACCATCTGAACAAGCCCCAAGTCTATAGATCTATGGCATGGCTCCTCCATATCAGCAAGAAAGACTTCAATGAACGCAATGAACCTGATCACCTTGTTGACATTGCTGAAGGCAAAATCAAAATCAATCAACTCCTTCATGTCAAGCAACACCAAAGCTCCAGTTGCAGAAACAGACCCCTCCACCCCCAGCATGTAAACAATACCAACATTTTGAAGTCTGTTTGATGGCTTCATCTCTAGGGAATCATTAAGGAGAAAGGAAAATGTCAGCCCTCGACAGTAATTGCTGAGGCATGCTTATGCTGTGAGGGTTCTTGAAACCTTGATTACAGAGCATGTTTAGAGGATGGCTTGGATATAAGCAAACATACCATAAGTCAACAGACTTGTTTGGGGCAACAAATGGCAGTTTGGTCTTATGCATCTGCAGCAAAGCAACTAGACCGTCATGATGTCTTCTGCCTGGCCAGTGGGTAGAACTGTGCAGTGGTACCTTATCTACCTGGAAAATGGTGTATATCAAAGGTTGAATCGATGCACACATTCATACATCATTCAGAGACTGCTGAGGGCCCAGACTTTGGACCAGGAGTCCAGTCCAAATATCGCCAGTGCTGCTGACATCAGGCAGTGGCTTCGATGGGTGAACCAGTCATCCAAGATCATCAATCACAACCAGAATGGTCATATCAGCTAGAACTAATACTTCTTGGTGGAGGCACTTCATGCATGCAGCTATGGGTCGATAAGCCATGGGATGATGGGTGTCACAAATATACACGTGAGTCAATCCTATGAGGAAGATGTGCAAATATAATGGAAGAACACCTGCTGAGCATGCAGAAGGCCCCAGGTGCGATCCCTGGAATCTCCAGGTAGGGCTGAGAAAAATGCCTTTCTGAATCCTTGGAGAGCTGCTGCTGCTAATCAGTGTCAACAATGCTGAGCTCAATGGACCGATGGCCTGACTCAGTAGACAGCAGGTGCCTAATTAACCCGTAACGTTATAGTGACCCACGGGTGTGCAATGAGGTTCTAAAGCTGATGTCCAGGAGAGGGAAGGTGGGCCTTGAGTGCAGATGTGGAAGAGAGGACAAAGCCTTTGAGCTGAATCTCTGAATCTTAATCTGCAATTAAGAAAGGAACCGTCTCAATCCAAATGAGCAGGTGCCTGAAAAGCACCACATGCCTGTAGAATTTAATTACTTCTATATATAGAAGTAAAATCATAATGCTTAAATCGGATGGACAAATCTAAGCAAGCAAGACAAGCTACATGCTATTGGGGAGGGTTTTTTTTAAAAAAAAGCAAACCCCAAAGCATAGTCACCGGCCAATGAGATGGAGAGGAATGTGTCTTATACCACAGCCAGTGTGGTGTAGTGGTTAGAGATATGCACTAGGACAGGAGAGACCCGAGTTCAAATCCCCATGCAGCCATGAGACTTGCTGGGTGACTCTGGGCCAGTCACTTCTCTCTCAGCCTAACCTACTCCACAGGGTGGTTGTGAGGAGAAACCTAAGTATGTAGTACACCGCTCTGGGCTCCTTGGAGGAAAAGCGGGATATAAAATGTAAAAAAATAAAAATAAAACATAAATAAATTACAGTCAGTCATAGGTTTGCTCATGATGGGGGAAATCATTGTTTCCTTGTAAAAATGCACAAGGGGGCTTCTCCCCTCACCACTGGCCCAAAGGGGGGGAAAGTATTTGCTTGGCATGCAGAAAACCCCAGGTTCAATCTCTGGCTTCCCCTGGGAGGGTCAAGAAAGGCCCCCCACTGAAATGCTGGAGAGCTGCTGCCAGTCAATGTGGGCAAGACTGAATTAGATGGATCACGGCAGGAGCAACTCATAATAATGAGCCGGTGTGGGGCATGAGGCAAAAAAGGCAGTGATCACTGGCATGCGTGGTAACACTGGTTCCAAATTAAAAGCTGCTTATAAAACTTTGGCAAAAGCTAAAGTCCAGCATTACAAAATCCCTCCCTCCTAGATGTCAACAGAAGGCAGACTGCCTGAGAAGATGTCTTCAAGTGTCTCATTTTATCTCCATGACGATCAGGACTAGAAACTTGAGTTCTTTTTTTAAAAAAATGATTTTGAAAGGTCGTTCTCATGATCAGCTGCAGCAGGGCAAGAGGAGAGGAGAGCTGGTCTTGTGGCAGCAAGCATGACTTGTCCCCTTAGCTAAGCAGGGTCTGCCCTGGTTGCATATGAATGGGAGACTTGATGCGTGAGCACTTTAAGAGATTCCCCTCAGGGGATGGAGCCACTCTGGGAAAAGCAGAAGGTTCCAAGTTCCCTCCCTGGCAGCATCTCCAAGAGAGGGCTGAGAGAGGCTCCTGCCTGCAACCTTGGAGAAGCCGCTGCCAGTCTGTGAAGACAATACTGAGCTAGATGGACCAATAGTCTGACCCAGTATATGGCAGCTTCCTATGTTCCTATGTTCAAGAGCGGGGAAATCTGTGTTGTGAGGCTTGTGTGGAGCCTCGGAACCTGCTCCCATCCCGTTGCTCCGGAGGCTACCCTGTTTCTTTTAGCCTACTCTTTAACTAAGGTTAGAGGGCCAAAGCCCCATCTCACCTTGCATGCCCTGATTGTGTGTGCAATCGGTTCTGTGTTCTGCAGCGCCCAGCAGCCCAGCTCCTGGAGGATCACAGAGTGCTGCTTAAGTAGCGGCCAGGAAGCTGGGAGCTGCAGTATTGCAGCGAGAAGCCTCTTGGCTTCCCTTGTGATGCATTGTGGGGTACTGGAGGACTTTCTCCTCCAGAACCCCTATTTTGACTGTGGGAATAGCCTCTGAGAATTGCAAAAGGGTTATATTTATGTACATAGGAACAGAGCAAACTGCCATATACTGAGTCAGACCATTGGTCAATCTAGCTCAGTATTGTCTTCACAGACTGGCAGCGGCTTCTCCAAGGTTGTAGGCAGGAATCTCTCTCAGCCCTATCTTGGAGATGCTGCCAGGGAGGGGACTTGGGACCTAGATACTCTTCCCAGAGCAGCTCCATCCCCTGAGGGGAATCTCTTCCAGTGCCCACACTTCTAGTCTCCCATTCAGATGCAACCAGGGCCGACTCTGCTTAGCTAAGGGGACAAGTCACGCGTGCTACCACAAGACCAGCTCTCCTCTCCTTTTATGCCTTTTTTTATTAAAGTAGGAAGGCTTATCTTCCTGACAATCTGATTTGCACACAAAAAGGCAAATGCAGAGATATGTAGTTCTATTGCCACTAGAGTTATCTGCTGCCCCAGAAAGGACCACAGTGTTAACACCGTCTGATGTTGTTTAAAAAAACAAAGAACCCTTGAAAACAAATGAGCCATAATGTTTCTTGATGGATTTTTCGGCTCCTGCTCGCTCTTCACCTGTAAGCACAGTTTGCTATTTGTTCTGGCCTCATAATTATCTCCCCAGCAACTAACAGAGATGCACAAAACCGAGATGATGATGATTTCAGATGAAGACTAACCAGCGGGAGTGGATTGTTTGCTTGAAGCAATAACGAGATCAGTTCATTTTGGCTTTCCAAGGAATGGCAAACCTTCAGTGTCCATTGATTGGGGGCGAAAGGGGAGAAGCTTATATTGACATAGAGCTGGCTGTGGACCAAAAGACCAGCCAGGCTTTCAGATTCCTTGCATACTCAAAAGAGAAGTGGAGCAGGCATTGCAATATGCAAACTCCATTTGGCAGGCCCTGTGACTTGGTGAAAGTGAGGAGGACTGCTATCCTTCTGTCTTGCAGGGGTGAATTTACTCCATGCAAAAATGCAAAGACCATGCCAGACACTGTCTATAGCTGGGCTGCACAGCTGTGGCCCTGCTGCAGATGCTGGACTACAACTCCCATCACCCTCAGCCACAGTAGCCAATAGTCAGGGATGGTGGGAGTTGTAGTTCTACATCTGTAGCAGGGCCAAAGTTTTGCAGCCTTGGTCTATAGAGATGGCCTCAAAAAACACAGCCCCCAGCCATGGGAATTACGGCTGGGTGCCCGAGTGCCATTGTTCATTTGTAAAAAGGCACAAGCAGGGTGGGTGGGGACCCAAGGGGAGTGCACTGCCTTGTGTGCAAAAAGTCCCAAGTTCAGTCCCTGGCTTTTCCAGGTAGGGTTGGGGATGATCGCTCACTGAAATCCCAGAAAGCTGCTGCCAGTCAGTGTAGACCATACTGAGTTCAATTAAGCAACGGTCTGACTCAGAAGGCAGCTTCCTATATTCTGAAGTCTTGCAAGGGGGCTTTCTTTATTAGATAGTGCTGGGAATTCTCTTTGGTAGGAGAAACCCTTATTCATTATAGCAGGGTGCACAGAGGCACAACACAGCGGAATTTGCTTAGGCATGCGTGTATGCTGAGCGTAAAACAACTTGGAGCCAGTTCATCATTTCAAATCAATATAAGGAGGAGTATTTATTAGAGAACTCCATTTTAGATAGGAAAGTGAGGAGATACGGTTGGATCTCTAATCTATCTATCTAGCTAGATGCAGATGGATTCGGCATCTCTGCACACACGGTGCAGGGAGAGAGGAGCTTGCATGTTGCAAGGGAGAAGGAAGGGAAGAGAAGGGAAGAGGAAGTGGCAGGAAGGAAGGAAGAAGGAAGGAAGGAAGTCCCTGAGATTAGCAATCTACATATTAAAGGGATAGTGTCACAGTAGCAGAGAAGGGATGACCAGTGTCTTGACCCTCTAGCCCTCTGACTCACTAGTCTGTCCTCCTATGTCATTGAGACAAGAGACAGCATATAGTCCTTCACTTCCAACAGATGGGAGGCCTCAGGTGAAGTAGCTTTGTTCTGGTAAGCATTGCTACTGGCATTGTTGCATTTGCCACGGCTGCTCTGGAATTTGCTACTTCAGTTGGGCCACCAGCCACCCCTCCGAGGGCTTCAAAACACCTGGGAAGTGCTTCGCTTTCTGCTCTGTCTCCCACAGCAATGACTTATATAGAGGCCAGGGATGTACTGTGGGATCCACGCGCCATCATCCATCGCAAGCTGGCTGTCTGGCTTTGTTCACATCCCGCTGTGCCAGCAGGGGCAAGGCCATGGCAGCAGCCCTGGAAAAGACTATTGTTCCCAGGGATCCCTGCGCCTTCTCAGGAGGGCAAGGGAAGAAACGAAAAAAGAAGTCTTCTGGGTTTCGTGTTAGCCATAGAAGACTCCACTCTTTTGCCCTCTGGGGAAAATAAATGGAAAGAGGGCCCCCTTGTCCCCTGCTTGTACTGGTACGTCAGTACAGGGGTTGGGGGAGTGGGGAGGAGGAGGGGCGTGAAACTTCAACCCTGAACACAAAGCACCAGAGTGGCCCCCAGATCAAAATGGGTCTGTTCTGCACAGCTCCACTGCACACCACTCAAGGGCTTCACGTTAGGCCTGTGCACCAACAGAAAAGTCAGGATAGGGTCCAACTCAACCGACTCTGGAAAACCTCGGTTCAGGGTCTAATGGATCCTTTCAAAAGTCAGGGTCGAAGTTGGAGTCAGAGCTGGGGTTGGGATTGGGATCAGGGTCGGGATCAGGATCGAAATAAGAGTCAGACAAAGCTAGAAATTCTTTTTAAAGTAACCATGAATACTACTACTACTACAACAACAACAAATATTTATATACTGCTTTTCAACAAATGTTTCCAAATCGGTTTACATAGAGAATAGGTGAATGGATGGATGGATAAGATGTCTCCCTGTCTCCAAAGGGCTCACGATCTAAAAAGGAACCATAAGATGGTTCACTGGAGGGATGCTGTGCTGGGGATGGATAGGGCCAGTTGCTCTCCCCCTGCTAAATAAAGAGAATCACCACTTTTAAAAGGTGTCTCTTTGCACAGTTAGCAGGGGATAATCACTGTAATCCCAGAAGAAAAGTTATCTCACACCAGAGAGTCACAGAGGGAGTGAGGTAACACTAGAGAATTTAAAGAGAAATGTTGCAACGCTAGAGAATCACCAAAAAAGGAAAGGAAAGAAGAAAAACCCCACAACAATCCTGAAATTGCTTGTGAGTGAAAAATGATCTGAAAACGTCTAAAAATGTTTTTAAAAATTAGATTCATGAACAACAGGCTGGCAGGTGGGCAGAAGATGGGGAGGGGTTTGGGGGGGGTTAGGAAGCGTTTGGAGAAATCCGATCTGAACTGGGCTGGCCAAGTTCAGATTTGGACAAACCCCTTCAATTTCAGTAAAATGGGACATAGTCCCATTTTACCAATCCAATTTTGCACAGGCTACTGTGCATGTGAAAGAGCCATCAAATACCACAAAGAGGTTGTGGGCCATTTAATCTTCAGGAGGAGTTGGTCACACAAGTTCAGTTGCAAGCAGAACTGAAGTATGCATGTGTGTGATTGTGCACTCTTTACCAGGGCCTGGGGGTACCCACCAGCCTCCCCCCAGTCTTCTTCAGCGTGGTTTGGCCCATTTTCGGGCCTTGTCAGCCCTCTCCCGGATTGTGGTGGCCATTTTGAAGTTCACTGTACATGCACGCCAGCTATTTGTGGACCTGGGTCTAGTTGACCTGGGTGATTCAGTTTGAAGTCAAACCACACCAAACTGGACCCTGTTTGGCTCTAGGGTGGGCCATCAAAGGTTCGCACACCCCTACAGTAAGAGAGCAGCCTATGTCCCCAAGGGCTGTACACCCCTCAGGGACATATTTTGGGGTGGCACAGAGGGCTTCCTGGAGAAGAGGAGGACATCACTAGTTAGCTGGCAAGTTTTGTTAGGCTGCTCTCTCACTGTACCAGTGCATCCTTGCTCTGTATATTAGCCAGTATTTTTACTAGTGCATTTTATGATATTTTACTGTCTATGGATTTAATTACCCTTGTGCTACATTTGCAGAAAAAGCATCATAAAAGTCTATTATTTATTCAATAAATAATATTTATTATTTAACAGCAGGAGCAGCAGCAGTAACATACATCAACACTTTGTGACTGTGCTATACCATTTAAGCAATCAGGTGGGGACTTTCCTGATGGAATGCTCCTCTGTACCTGTCTTCAGAAGTGGTACAGCCCAGACACAGGCTGACCACCTTAAAAAGAACACAGCTTTTGAAATAGACAGAACCCACTCAGAAATCTTGTTAGTCTTATTGAGACTCTAGGCCTGTTCACACAGTCATTTGAATCTAGGTTTAATGTGGGTTGCCAACATTGAAATGATTGTGTGAATCCATAACATGATGGGAATCTTGGGCCATAAATCACCTTGACATGAGTTCATACAATCATTTCAATGTTAGGAACAGAGGAAACAGCCTTCTACGGAGTCAGACTATTGGTCCATCTAGCTCAGTATTGTCTACACAGACTGGCAGCAGCTTCTCCAAGGTTGCAGGCAGAAGTCTCTCCTCCCTTTGTTGGCAACTCACATTAAACCTAGATTCAAACGATTGTGTGAACAAGCCTTCTCATTCTTCTTCCTTAATTGAAAGGTATTTCTCAGGTATTTTCTTCCATTCAGTCAGCTTTGTATTTTTTGGAATTTGAACTGTTTTCATCCCAGCTGGAACACTTGAGGCTCAGGTTGTAACCATTCCTCTTAAGCGATGCATTCATGCTTTGAAAAACTTCACGCTTTGCAGTGACAATATTTACCCTGGCATTTTTGTGGTACATTTAATATGTAACAGATGTCAGCATTCACGCATCAAGACATGAATCCCCACAGGACTCCAAGCCAATGCCGTACACATCTCAATAAGCATTTGCACCTGTTTACAGGGCATTTGCACACCAAACCCTGCACAAAGACCTCTTGTGGTGTTTGACACTTTGTCAGAGCATCAGAGTCCCAGCTTTTAACAACAGAACCGGGAAGAAACGGTTGCTCACACTCTCTGAAAATCTTCTCCAGCCTTTGGGATGATGAGCAATCACATAAGAAAAGAGTTCTCAAACTTGGGTGCCCAGGTGTTGCTAGTCAACAACTCCCATCATGACCATTGTGGCTGGGGATGATGGGAGTTGTAGTCCTAAGGACCCAAGTTTGAGAACCCTGGCATAGCATGAAGTGGTTGATGTTGTTCCATCAGGGGGACCAATTTAATTGTGAGGAACAAGGGATCTAGGTGAAGCTTCTCCCTGACAATCTACATTTCTATATGTAGGGAGCTTTTTCCATATAGGCCAAATGTTTAAACATTTAATCCTCCGAAATTGAAATAGTTCAGTCCAGCCAAAGGTTACTCATATTATCCTGCTGATTGTGGTGGGCAGGGGGAGATGTTATTTTAAATGTAATTTTTTAATGAGACATTAGGAACTGTTTGAGACTATAGGTCTTGGACTTAAATTTGCTGCTTAATATTCAGTATTCACTATTTCCATCCCAATCTAGGCTCCCATTTCTATTCACCCCAGAGACTATTTGCACATATATTTAAAGGGAACGTCTGGAAGACATAGAAACATGCAAAAAATATTAAATAGGAATGAACTCTGTAATGCCCCTATGAGAGAGTGATTGCTAATATCTGAGCCCAAGTTTCATTTTCATTTCATTTTTAGATTTTTAGCCCACTTTAAATTTAAGAGTGGCTGAGATCTTTTGAAGGGCTTGCCTCTGAAATCCAAAGTTGTCACTGCTCAGCTTGTCCTGGTTTACACAACTGTTTGAATCTAGGTTTAATGTGAGTTACCGACACTTGCATGATTGTGTGAACCCACACCAAGGTGGTTTACGGCCCAAGATGAGCTGAGATTCCCACCTTGGTGTGGGTTCACACAGTCACGCAGATGTCAGTCATCCGCCTTAAACCTAGATTTGAATAATTGTCTGAACCAGGTCATAGACTTCTGCTTGAAACTGGGGAGAGTCTTGGGAGGGGGTGGTGGTCACCTGGTTGAAACTGGGGGTTTGGATAGGTAGAATGAAGCCATACCTCCCAGTTTCTCTAAATGACCCTGTTGGGTTTCATGACTGTGAGAAGCCCTTTCTCCTGCTCCTAGTGCTGTTCACCCAGGGGTTTCAGAGAGATGAACTGAGCCTGCACTTCCTCGCCTCATGATCTACTCCTGAATGTCCTGCCTCCCGGTTGCTACCACCAGGATAGGAAGGGCTATGCACTACAGGCATTAGCGTTTGCTTGCAATGCTCTCAGTCCAATTTGTGAAGCTGAAGTATGGAGGGGAAAGCCAACTGATCCCCATGGATTTCAGTTGGCCAGGTGATCGAAGAAGATCTTGTAGGCTCTCCTCTCCCTGCCCCCCTGCCTCTTCACGAGTGTTCCCTCTAACAGGGATTCCTGGATGTTGTTGACTACAACTCCCATGCTCCCCAAGCAAAAGCCTTTGCAGCTGGGGAGTCTGGGAGTTGTAGTCAACAACATCCGGAAATCTCTGTTAGAGGGAACACTGCTCACCACCCATCCTGGGCAGGGGCGTAACTATAATAGGGCAAGGGGAGACAGTTGTCTGGGGGCCCACTGCCTTGTGGGAGGGGCCCAGAGGCAAGTCACATGACTGACTCCCCCAGCCGCACACCCGCCCAGGCTTCCTTCAGTTGTATTCATCCTCCGAAATGGATGTGAGTGTTAAGACCTGGAGCTACCAGAACAGCATGAGGTCATTCACACAATCGAAAACTGTGTTCTACCCAGGTTTGGGAACTGTTTGTACTCCCAATTTTTGATTGTGTGGAAGCAAGGTTAGAGGAAAACCTGGGTAGCTTTTCCTCCTACCTTGCTTCCACACAATCACTTCTACCCAGGTTTTCCTCTAACCTTGCTTCCACACCATCAAAAATGGGGAGTACACACAGCTCCCAAACCTGGGTAGAAAACAGTTTTCGATTGTGTGAATGACCTCCATGTCTTTCTCTAGGACCATTAAATGACTTGCCTCGTCCACAATTTATAAAACCCTTTAAAATTTAGGATGATGTTCTATTGTGGCACAATGGTGTGTCTGTGTGTGTGATGTGTGTGTGTGTGTGTGTGTGTGTGTGTGTGTGTGTGTGTATATATATATATATATATATATATATATATATATATATATATATAAATAAAATTTTTACTATGCTTTTTGTTTTTACCACTCGTTATGCAGCCTCATTTAAGATTTCTTGACTTCATGAGCTGAGCTTCAGTGAGGGGGCGTATTTTAAAATCTTGTCTCTGGGCCCACTCCAACCTTGCTATGCCCCTGATCCTGAGACCAGCAATGGTGCTGACTCCCGGCTATGAACTACTATGAATATTTAAGTGCTCAAATTGGTTTACATTGAAAAATGGGGTGGGGGAAGAGTGAGAGAAAGAAAGTGTTCCCTGTCCCCAAAGGGCATACAGTCTACAAGGAAATATAAGGCAGATGTGAGCAACAGCCACTGGAGGGCTGCTGTGCTGGGGTTGGATAAGGCCGGTTGCTCCCCCTGCCCCACCGATATAATATAAGAAGATCACCACTTTAAAAGGCACCTCTCGGCTCAGTCAGCAGAGGCAGTCCCTCCACCCCCAGCAGCAGCACAGCCCGTCCCTGATCCACAACTGAAGCTGGGATCAATAATATTCTCCTTCAAACCACAGCCAAGCTGGCACGTCTCCCGTCAGAGCCGATTGAGAATTCAGGGAAAGAGCCAAAGCCTTCGTAGCCAAACAGAGGAGAGAACATGGGCTGATCCTGCTGGGTCCTGAGGACTCCCCCCACAAAAACAGAAACCTTCATGAGGTTGGAAGCCCCCCTAACTGCCATTTTAATGGGCAAGCTTTTTAAAAAGATCTTGAATGCCCTCCCCAAAGAGATGATTCATGGAACAGAGAAAGCACCGGGGAATGGTGTCATCGCCGATTTCACTGGCACTTCATCCTTGCCTTTGAAGCGCTCTGCGCAGGGACTGAGCATACAATTGTCCCTTGCTCACATGGAACACCCTGGCTGCGGCTGCCCAAATCTGAGCGGGTTTCTTCAGTGGCCAGCTCATCTTTGCTCCTTATAGCAGTGGCTTGGCAGGAAGAGAGTCCAAGTCCAACCCCACTGGAGCAGCCGGAGAACATTCGGTTCCCATGATGCCGAAAGACGCTCCAGTGCCATCATTCTGAGAACAGCCAAGCTTCTGGGGAGGGGGCGGAGGTGTACAGGAGACGTCATACACTCCAAAACAAAGAAGAGACGAGAACCAGCATGGTGTAGTGGTTAGAGCAGAGGTAGGCAACCTTGACTCAGCTGTCAGCTGTTGCTGAGCTACAGCTCCCATCTTCTGTCGATGATGGTTCAACAACAGCTGGTGGGCCAAGGTTGCCTACCCCTGGGTTAGAGTGTTGGTCTGAGACCAGGGAGACCTGAGTTCAAATCCCCGTGCAGCCATGAAACGCCAGGCAACTCTAGACCAGTCACTCAACCTAACTGTTTTATCCTCAGTCTCTCAGTCTGTGTTATCCTTGGCCTAACTGTTTTATCCTCACAACGACCCTGTGAGGAAGGTTAGGCTGAGCGATAGGAATCCCTAGGTCACCCCTGCTAACTTGGCAAAGAGGCACCTTTCAATGTGGTGATGCTCTTTATTGAGCAGGGGGAGAGAAACTGGCCCTGTCCACCCCCAGCACGGTACTTCCCATGACTATTCCTAGTGTCTATCATGTTTCTTTTTAGATTGCGAGCCCTTTGGGGACAGGGTTCCATCTTATTTGTTTGTTATTTCTCTGTGTAAACTGCCCTGAGCCATTTTTGGAAGGGCGGTATAGAAATCGAATAAAAAACAACAACAATTAATAATAATTAGCTCAACTTTTCCTGGTTCAAGTCCACGATGACTCTTCTTCTTCTTCTTCTTCTTCTTCTTCTTCTTCTTCTTCTTCTTCTTCTTCTTCTTCTTCTTCTTCTTCTTAGTAGTACTGCTACTATGACTATTTATATACCACATATCAACAAAAATTATCAAAGTGGTTTAGATAGATAGATAGATAGATAGATAGATAGATAGATAGATAGATAGATAGATAGATAGATAGATATGATTCCCTCACAATCTAAAAAGAAACATAAGGTAGACACCAGCAACAGCCCCTGGAGAAATGCTGTTCTGACGTGCAGGGCCAGTTGCTCTCCCCATGCTAAATAGAAGAGAATCACCACTTGAGAAGGTGTCTCTTTGCTCAGTTAGCAGGACTCTAAATATTACACCACTTTGCGTTGCTGAAAATGTTCCTTTGTCTGCTGTATGCTGCATTCAGTTACTCTCCAGTAGGTTGTCCTCTGCTGAGTTAAAAGGCAAGGTGGTGTTTGTTCTTTTGATGAAAGATGTGCCAGGAAACCATGATAGTTTGACAATATGCTGTCATATTTCAAAATGTAGCTCAGTAGCGTCAGGTGCAGCATATGATGCTTAAGTGCTGATGCACATCCATTTATAAGCATGTGCATTAGAAGGAAGATGCATCCCCCTTCTCCCTCTGAAATCCGACTCCCACAAATCCTAGGAAGGGAGCTGGGCCCTTAAGACTGACAACTGTTGCCACCCACACCGGCAAAATTGCAACAAGGCATCCCAGAAAGACCAAAACAGGGGCAACTTGGGACTAAAGAAGCAAAGGCTTAGCACAGCTGAGACTCTCAACAGACTACAACTCCCATCATCCCCTGCTGCAACAAATTGTACTACATACCACCACCTAAGTGTCTTTCAAAGGAAAAGGTGGAACTCTTCTCCAGTTTCTGTTTTAATCCATGCCGGAGAAAATTGCAGAGGCCTCGTCCTGCTCTTCTCTGCCAAGAGCCCCTGGTGGCGCAGTGGTAAAACTGCCGCCATGTAACCAGAAGGTTACAAGTTCGATCCTGACCAGGGGCTCAAGGTTGACTCAGCCTTCCATCCTTCCGAGGTCGGTAAAATGAGTACCCAGAATGTTGGGGGCAATATGCTAAAAATCATTGTAAACCGCTTAGAGAGCTCCGGCTATAAAGTGGTATATAAATGTAAGTGCTATTGCTATTGCTATGAGCCCCCAAATCTTCTATCCAGGCCTGATCTCCAGTGCTTTACCAGCATCTCTCCTCTTCCCCTCAGTGAGGAATCTGAGCGGCTGTGATGTCCCAAGGACTTCACAGACCTCCTAACTATCCAGGGGGAAAGGTAAACTTTGGTCCATGAGCCCATGTGCTGCATGGATGTTTGGAGGGAAAGAGTGTGTGAGAAGGGGTAGTCAGACGTGCAGGTTTTCAAACACAGGCTGCCCTCAACAGGGGGCTGGTCTTGATGATCTCCAAGGTCTCTTCTAACACTAACATTCTGAGATTCCATGCTGGATGATTGTGGGATGGGGACGGGGTGGGGGGCAAAGAAGCAAGAAAGGAGTGGGCAGTCACTTTTTCCAGGATCCCTGTGTTATTGACAGGGAGGATGTGGAATGGGGAGAGAAGCTGATGCTTCACGTATTGCATCACTGCTTTGGCATCCTGATGACCATCCTGCACTTTCTATTTCATGCATCAATCCCCAGCCCTTCCAGCTAGAAGAGCATCGCTGGCTGTAGAGCGGGGCTCCTCAGATTGGCCCAGAGGGTCTGGGTGGATGCTGCAAATCCCCACAGCCGCCTCCCCCCACCCCGCCTCCGCCCCGTAAGCAAAAAGGAATCTGCTCAGATTACACCAGGGATGCTGGACGAACAGGAGCAGAGGACAAAGCAGAAGAAGAGATATAGATCAGCTCACTTTGCCGGGAACAGTTATTCCTAGACCCTGGCTGTCTGGAACATCCCTGATCTGGCAATGAGATCCAGTAATTACATCAACTCTTATTGAGAGGCGGCTGCTTGGCTTGGAAAAGTGCCCACTTTGGGAGCGCAAGATGCAGTGACCCCGGTTTATTAGCTCTGCTGTTGCAAAGGGGGGAAATGCACAGCAGGAAAGCAAGGCTGTGGGCAAAGAGGCTTGGGCGCACCCTTTCTGGCCTGTTCCTTGACAAAAATGGTGCCTAGGCTCCTTGCAGGGAGGGTTGTTTTCTCCAGACCCCAGCCAATGAATGTCGTAGGAACACATAGGAACATTGGAAGCGGCCATATACTGAGTCAGGCCATTGGTCTATCTAGCTCAGTATTGTCTTCACAGACTGGCAGCAGCTTTTCCAAGGTTGCAGGCAGGAATCTCTCTCAGCCCGATCTTGGAGATGCTGCCAGGGAGGGAACTTGGAACCTTCTGCCCTTCCCAGAGCGGCTCCATCCCCTGAGGGGAATCTCTTCCAGTGCTCACACTTCTAGTCTCCCTTTCATATGCAACCAGGGTGGACCTTGCTTAGCTAAAGGGACAAGTCAGGCTTGCTACCACAAGACCAGCTCGCCTCCACAAGACCAGCTCTCCTCATGCCCATGCCTGATAGGAACATCGGAAACTGCCTTCTACTGAGTCAAGCCTTCACTCCATCTAGCTCTGCCTACACTGACTGGCAGCAGCTTCTCCAAGGCAGGAATCTTTCCCAGCCCTCCCTGGAGATGCTGCCAGGGACTGAACCTAGGACTTCCTGCTCTACCACTGATCTAGATCTTGCAAGACGGGGCTGTGGAGAGGCAGCAAAGCTGGGTTGATGCAGGTGCCCTGGCCAGATCAATTGCCACTCACCTCTTCCTAAACAAGGCTGACAGTACGAAATGGGGAAAGCCATGCAAAAGAGCAGGAGGCCTTTGGGTGGCGGAGGGTGGCAGAGCTGGGGAGCAAAGGGCCAAAAGGAGTAGGCGAGCCATGCTGCAGGGAGAAAGGGTGGAGGGTAAGGACCGCAGGTTCGGGAAGTCAGCAACTGTGTAGAAATGTACTCTAGTCATAGGATACTGGAGCCACTTAATAGTGCAGTGGAGAAATGACTTGATTAGCAAGCCAGAGGTTGCCAGTTCGAATCCTCGCTGGTGTGTTTCCCAGACTAGGGGAAACATCTATATTGGGCAGCAGCGATCTAGGAAGATGCTGAAAGGCATCATCTCATACTGTGTGGGAGGAGGCAATGGTCAACCCCTCCTGTCTTCTACCAAAGACAACCACAGGGCTCTGTGGGCGCCAGGAATAGACTCGACACCGACTCGATGGCACACTTTACCTTTGATAGGATACTGGGGTCTCGGACCTGGAAAGGCATCCCTGAGCAACTCCCATGGGGAAATGATATTTCTTCTGCCCTGTGTCAGACTTTTGGTCCTTCTAACCTAGTATGGTCTACACTGATTGGCAGCAGCTCTCCAGGATTTTAGGCAGAAAAGAGCCTTTCCCAGATGGAGATGCCTGGGGTTGAACTATAGACCTTCTGCACATAAAGTCGATGCTCTGCCACTGAACTATGGCCTCATCTTTTTTATATATTTTATTTTACATTTCATGTCCCACCCTTCCTCCAAGTATCCCAGAGTGGTGTACTACATACTTAAGTGTCTCCTTACAACAACCCTGTGAAGTAGGTTAGGCTAAGAGAGAAGTGACCGGCCCAGAGTCGCCCAGCAAGTATCATGGCTGACTGGGGATTTGAACTCGGATCTCCCCGGTCCTAGTCCGGCACTCTAACCACTACACCACGCTGACTGCAAGGAAGATGGCTCCCATCAAGTCAGACTCTTGGTTCATCTAGCTCAGTATTGCCTACACTAACTGGCAGCAGCTTCTCCAAGGCTGCAGGCAGGAGTCTCTCCCAGCCCTATCTGGAGACGCTGCCAGTGCCAGGATTGAACCTGAGACCTTCTGCATGCAAGCAGTTGTGGATGGGAGGACAGCTATTCTTGTGCATGGGAGAAAGGCTTGTCTTGTAGTAGCAAGCACGAATTGTCCCTTTTGCTAAGCAGGGTTCACCCTGGTTTGCATTTGAATGGGAGACTGCACGGCCGTTCACATGGCCAGGAAGGCGGCGGGTGGTTGGGTGGGGAGATAGGCTTGTTTAACTTACCCCCCCCCCGATGGGCACTTAACCTTGCTAGGGGTGCGGACAGGCCTACAGAGATCCCACAATGCACTGCGCGAGACATGCAATGCGTTGGGAGATTCCCCGCAGAGATGGGCACTCTAAGTGCCCGTCTCTGTGCGCAACTGGGCTGGAAGCCACCCATGCTCGCACACAAGCAGATGGTTTGAGTTAAGAGAGTGCTTGCTCCCTTAACCTTGGCTAAGAGCCAGGCTGAAAAGCCGGGCTAGGTGGCACTGCCCTGCCAGGATCGGGCCCAATCCCAGCAGTACTCACGCGCAGCCGAACCCAGGCTGGGTGGGCTGCGTGTGAGAACAGCCTCTACCTTTGAGCACTTAGGGCAGGGGTTCTCAACCTTGGGTCCCCAGATGTTGGTGGACTTCAACTCCCATAACCCCCAACCACAATGGCATTTGGCCATTATGGCTGGGGATTATGGGAGCTGAAGTCCACCAACATCTGGGGACCCAAGGTTGAGAACCCCTGACTTAGGGGATGAGGCCGCCCTGGGGAAAGCACCTGCCTGCTGGCATGCAGAAGGCTCCCAGTTCCCTCCCTGGCAGCATCTCCAAAATAGGGCCGAGAGAGACTCTCCTGCCTACAACCTTGGAGAAGCCGCTGCCAGTCTGTGTAGACAGTACTGAGCTAGATGGACCAAGGGTCTGACTCAGTATACGGCAGCTTCCTAGATATTCTTCCATTGATCTAAGGCCTTTCCCCACATTTCTGTGCTGTTGAAACCCTCCCCGCTGGATCCTTGGAGCTGGATTGAGTGGCAGTGGTCCAGCACTGAGAGCCTTCACAAACAAGAACAACAACCACCACCCGAGAGTAATTTTTGTCAACATCAAGCAACACACACACACCCCCAGCCCCACAATACGCCCAGTGTCTTTCTTTCCTCCAGTACGCCCAAGCCGGCTGAGTGCCACTGACCTCTGGAACTCTGCCGTGACCTGTGTTTCCTCGAATTCTATGATCCTCCCTTTCAGAGAAAACGTCCATCTCGTCCCTCCCTTGCCCTGTGCCGCAGACACCACAGCCCAGTTCTTTCTCACGGTCGTTTCCCAAGACCGGGAAGCTGCTTTGATTGTCTTTTAGTAAATACTTTTAAAACCACCACCACAAAAAACCTGCACCCCTCCTTGAACAGAATGTGTCGTTTTGCTCCGTAATGGTTCTTTCCCACTCCTGCACATCCCGACCGGGTTGCCAGCCAGGGGATTAAAAGGATGACTTGGCATGCATTTTAATGGGCCGCATTTGTATTCAATTTGCAGGACCACCCTGCTTCAAAATCAAGCGAGTTTTGCAAACAACATGACTGAGGAATACAGCTGCTCGGGGTGGGGTGGGTGTGTGGAGAGACGGCACACAATTTCCTCAGACACAAGTGTCGTACCTTACAGGCAACAAACATCGGTTGACGCTTTTTGGATGAAAGGCTCCAAAACTGGTCAAACATGGCACCTGCCAGGTGTCCTTTACATCCTCAGCCTAATGCCATGCATGCCAAAGAGGGGACTTTCAGGAACCTTGCAGGTTGGGCACACATTCCTCTCTCACGCTGCCACCAGAGTCTCTGCTTTTACTGTGGGTCTGGGTTCAAGACTCCTTTGCTTGTTTATTTGTATAATAAAGGAAGGGCTCTCCCCAAGCCTCTGCTTTGGTTCACACCAGAACATAAGAACAGCCCTGCTGGATCAGGCCCAAGGCCCATCTAGTCCAGCATCCTGTTTCACACAATGGCCCACCAGATGCCACCGGAAGTCACAGGCAGGAGTTGAGGGCATGCCCTCTCTCCTGCCGTTACTCCCCTGCAACTGGTATTCAGGGGAATCCTGCCTCTGCGGCTGGAGGTGGCCTATAGCCTTCCAACTAGTAACCATTGACAGACTTCTCCTCCATGAAGTTATCCAAACCCCTCTTAAAGCCATCCAGGTTGTTGACTGTCACATCTTGTGGCAGAGAATTCCACAAGTGGATTATGCATTGTGTGAAAAAGTACTTCCGTTAGTTGGTCCTAGATTTCCTGGCAAGCAATTTCATGGGATGACCCCTGCTTCTAAGAATTTCTCTCTATACACTTTTCTCCACACCATGCATGATTTTATAGACTTCTATCATGTTTCCCCGCAATTGTCTTTTTTCTAAACTAAAAAGCCCCAGGTGTTGTAACCTTGCCTCATAAGAAAGGTGCTCTAGGCCCCTGATCATCTTGGTCGCCCTCTTCTGCACCTTTTCCAGTTCAACAATGTCCTTGTAGGAAGGAGTCAGGGAGCCCTTTGCCTGTACCTCTGTCTATTAAGGAGCAGTCTTCGCCAATGCCTCTGCTGTGGTTCATACTGGGGAAGAAGGGGTTAAAGAGCCCTTTGCTTGTGTATTTATATAACATGGGGAGGGCTTTCCCAAATCTCCTGCTTGGGTTCACACTAGGGAAGGCATCAAGGAGGAGCCCTTTGCTCGTGTCATGTAATAAAGGGAAATCTCCCCCAAAGCCTCTGCTGTGCATCATATTGGGGTTAAGGAGCCCTTTGCCTGCCTCTCTTTTGGAAGCTCCCTTCTAGAGAATCAAAGTCAGTGGCAACTCATATAGTGAATACTTGGTGGATGATCACCTCCTGCCGTGGGAGGAGGGGGCCCCAGTGACCTTAGCAGAGGGCCGCACGAGGCAGTGCTGGAGACACTCAGCCTGGTACACCAGCCCTGTACCAGCAGCAGCACCCGCACTGACCTCAGCAGCCTGCCTAGTGTGGCTACCCACCCAGCACCACAGCTATGTGCCAATGCTGTGCTGAAGCAGCCACCTCCATAACTGCTCCACTGCCTCCTGAGACCCTCAGGTGAAGATGTTGGGTCTGCCTCCCCATGGAACAACATTCCATGGGGGAATGGTATGGAATGGAATGGAATGACAGCTCTGGCTATTTAAGAGAATGTCTTCTCCGTTATGAACCCCACCGCCTATTGAGATCTGCAGGAGAGGTCTGTCTGCATTTGCCACTGGCTCATCTGGTGGCTACTCAGGGATGGGCCTTCTCCATTGTTGCCCCAAGGCTTTGGAATGCGCTCCCTAGTGAAATAAGAGCCTCCCCATCTCTGACAACTTTTAAAGTCTTTCAAGACGCATCTGTTCACCCAGGCTTTTAACTGATATTGTTTTGACTGTTGTTTTAGAATATTGTTTTAAAAATTTTAAATTGTTGTGTTTAAATTTGTTTTGTTTTGTTTTTAAAGAACGTTTTACTTTTGTTTATATCTTGTTTTAAACCGCCCAGAGACGTAGGTTTTGGGCAGTATAAAAATATGTAAAATAAAAGAAATAAATAAAATTCCATGGTGGAAACTGGTACTCCGCCAGCAAACGTCTGCCTAGCTTGGGGTTCTCAATCATGGGTTCCCAGATGCGGTCAAACTACCAATCCCATCCTTCCCTGCTACAATACCCAAAGACCATTGTGGCTGGGGATAATGGGAGTTGTAGTACAACCACATCTGGGATCCACAGTTGTGAGAATCCCTGGCCTCAGCCATTGCTGACGAGACCATTGGCCGTGGCTCTCCAGGGTCTCATGTGTGGGGTCGACCCCAGTTTTGCTGTCTGAGGTCCTTTCAACTGGAGAGGCCCTCCGCACAGACCTCAGGCCTTCTGCATGCAAAGCCGGCATTGATTCTGCCACTCTGTTGCTGGCCCATCAGCCTGCACTCAGTTCAGAATCCCACCCCTGTGCAGAAGCAGTTGCTTCCAGCCAGGGCCTGCAACCAGCCCCACAGCTGCTGACGTGATGGGGGCTCTCTAGCGACAGAGAGCGATGGTCTTCATCTCAGCAGCCCGAGGCAGCTCAATGCATTCAAAGCTGCTGTGACGGCTTTTGCATCTGCCAGAGGAACCCCCTGCAGAGCAGCACCATCGGGCCCCCTAAACATATGTCGGAACACATGGCCAGCACATGGGCTGGTGGGGGAGGGATGGCCCGCATGTGTCTCCCATGTTTCCTTTGGCTTCTGCAATGTGGCTTTTAACCATGTTTTGACTGCTTGGTGTTGTCTCCATGCTGGATGAAGCACGTTGGGGAAGCGGCCAGGAGCCTGGTGCTTTAAAATGATTATATGATCATATACTTCTAATTGGTAGAGGCTGGTGTGATTTAATAACTTCACTGAGTACAGCATCTGCCTGCAAGCAAAGGGCCTTGTTTCAGGGCTATGTGGCTCAACTCTCACTGGCCCTGCTTTGGTTAGCCTTCGTTCCTGTTTGCACAGCTTCCTTTACACTCTTTCCTCTTTGGCCGAGTGTCAGGTGGATGGGCAGGTGACACTCCAGCTGAGGCCAATCCATAGTAGCAGGATCCGTACTAAATCCAGTTGGGGTTAGGGCCTGTTTTCTGCGGGTCACTAGCCATGGATGAAAGAAGCTGGGTCCACGGCTCCTTGGTTGGGACCAGAGAATCTTCTGGGCCCGCAGAGTTTTAACCAAGGACCAATGGTGTGGTCCCAGAGTTGGGCTGTGCATTGCAGCATCTAATGCCAATACGGCAGTGAGCACGAATGGCCTTCTTGGCTAAGCAGGGCTTGCTTTGGTTTGCATTTGGATGGGCGACTACACATGAGCACTGTAAGGGATTCTTCTTGGGGGACGGGGCCATAGTTCAGTGGTAGAGCATCTACTCCCATGGTTCAATCCCTTGGAGAGCTGCTGCCAGTCAGAGTAGACAGTATTGAACAGCTGCTGGTCAGAGCAGGCAGGACCAAGGGTCTGTTCCAGTAGAAGGCAGCTTCCTAGGTTCCTAAAGTGTTGTTGTGAAGCATTGTTAAATGCCCCCTGAAAGATTAGGTATGTGGCTTGGGAATGCTCTTGGATCCCAAACTCTCCTCTCTCTGGTTTCTCAGGTTGAGGGAGTGATCAGCAGCGCTACGTCCATTTCTGGAGGTCAATGGCCTTAAAACAGTGATACTTGTGTTGGTAACTACTAGGTGGGGTTGCCTTTGTATGTAGTCTGGAAACTACAACTGGTACAGAATGCGACCATCAGATTGGTCTCTGGGACAACACGAAGAGACCACATAACACCGGTTTTGAAAGAACTGCACTGGCTGCCGATACGTTTCCAAATGAAATACAAAGTGCTGGTTATTACTTATAATGCCCTGAACAGCTTAGGTCCAGGGTACTTAAGAGAGTGCCTTTTCTCTCGTGATCCATGTTGCCTATTAAGATCATCTGGAGAGATCCGGTTACTATTGCCGCTGGCTCATTTGGTGGTGACTTGGGGCCAGGCTTTCTCTGTGTCTGCCATGCCCCCTGTTGAAATAAAAGCAACCCCGTCTCCGTTTGCTTCTGGAAGAACCTCAAGACCTACCTATTTCCCCTGGCTTTTAACTGAAATTTCAAAATACTTAAATATTTAATGTTTTTATCTTTTGAGGTTGTTTTTTTTTTAACCTGTTTTGTTTTGTGAACTTTCACTGTTTTATCTTGTCTTACAGTTCTTAAGTTTTAACTTTGTGCACCCACCACCTAGAGATATCTAGATCAGGTGGTATAGAAATATGATAAGTAAGTAAGTAAGATAAAGTGAAATATTTGCAACTAAGTCACCCTAAGCCCCTAGGGCAGGGTTTCTCAAATGCTGGTCTCCAGCTGTTGTTGGACTACAAAGCCATTGTAGTTGGGGATGATGGGAGTTGTAGTCCACCAACATCTGGGGACCCACATTTGAGTACCCCTGCCCTAGGGGGAGGGGATTTGCATTTGAGAACCCCTGTCCTTTTGGCGGGAAGGGGATTTGGATGTGAGAACCCCTGCCCTAGGAAAAGGATAAGACAGAAATGTGATGAAATAAAACCAAGCAAACAGCTGCCATGCTCTCTAGAGCCACCTGTGTGACCACACCCCACCTTCACCCTAAATAATTTCGGCATCTTTCTTGCACCTCTTTCCAACCACTCATGCAGGGAATGCACAACTACAGAAGCGAACCCAGGCCAGTCCTGTAAATATCCAGCCTGGGTGCCTGCCCATTTCCTCCAGGGCTTTAAGATGAGTTTAATTATCTCTAACAGCCCCAGAGAAAGCCAGCAAGATACAGTCATTGGGAGGTCATTGTGGCTAGCCTTTTAAAAGGGGGAACGTGCTACTCTGTGATGGAGCATGGGCATAAACAAGCCCACACCTCCCTTCTGATAGATCTGCTTGACACGTTATGATGGGAATCCAATTGAGCTGTCTAACCCTCCCTTCCCCCCTTGTTAAAAATTTATACCATAATTAAAAACCTATGTTTAGATGGCAATTGAGCTTCTCTTGCTATAAATAAATGATTTGGCAGCAATTTATCATAAAAAGGAAGACACTTCTGCAACACAGAAGAGGAACAGTTGCTGCTGTATCAGGCATGATTCTTCAGACTGGTTGGCAAAGGGTTCCCAGTACTAGCACGGCAAGGGCAGGGGGTGGATTGTAGAGCAGCAGAGGAACCTCGGAACATAAGGAGCTGCCGGATACCGGAGCCAGACCACTGGTCCAGCTAGCTCAGTATTGTCTACACCAGTCCAGATGATGCTGAACTACAACTCCTATCATCCCCAGCTACAGTTTGGGAACCCTTGGTCTACACTGACTGGCAGTGGCTTTCCAAGGTTTCTGGCAGGAGCCTTACCTGGAGATGTCAAAATGGAACCTGGGACCTTCTGCATGCCAGCAGATGCTCTACCACCAAGCTCCAACCTTTGTCCACTAAAGGGATGTGCTCACATCCAGATGTGTGCGCCCATGCTATTCTCCCATGTGATGGGACAAGCTGTCTGGAAGAGCATTCGAACCAGCCCCTGGTCTTCTTGCTGAAGTGGAATTGATGCATTAGGAATCCTCCATTGACTTTTTCTTTTTTTACTTCCACATGTCATACAGAGAGTGTTGCATGCACCATCTGCTGAAACCTTCAACTCAGGGGTTCCCAACCTTGAAACTGGAGCTATGCTGTCCCTGCCATCGGTAGGGGCTGGTTTTCTAGGGTAAGTGCTAAACCCAGTTTGCCTCTTACAAATGCTGATCAGTTGTTAATTGAATTCCAATGGGCTGCTGGGCAGTTTGCAAAGTTAGACAATAAAATGCTGAGTGTTTCTCAATGGCTTGTTTAACAGCCACCGTTGCTGCTTAGAAATTGCCGTGCCAGGAGCCCTGGCCCTTGCAGTGCCTGGTGTTTCTGCAGCTTGGTGAGCCCATTCACAGCGAGGCTGGAAGTGATGGGCCACCACTGATGCCTGGGTACCCCCAGGCCCCAGCTCAGCCTGGGAAGAGTTCAAATAGCCTCCTCAGCAGAGAGGAGGTGGGAGGCGATAGCCGGAAGGCTGAGAGCCAGGAAAAGGACTGGAAGAGAACACCCACACATTGGGCAATGGAAGAGGTCAAGGTGGCACAGAGCGAGGGTTCCCAACCTTGAGTCCCCAGATGTTGTTGGACCACAGCTCCCATCATCCCTAGCCACAACTGCTAAAGGCTGGGATGATGGGAGTTGTAGTCTGACAATGAGGCTGTTCACACAACCAGAGATCTCTGGGCAGGAGAGAGTTAAACCAGGGAACCCTGGCCATCTGGGGAAACTGGGAGACTCCCCGACCCAGCCGTGCCGAACTTGGGTAGCCCAGATTTGCTACCCAGCTTTAAATGGGGTAGGAGGACAACCAAGCTCTTCTTATGCAGGGCCAGGCAGAGCTGAGCTGAAGCAACACTGAGGACTGCCTCTCTGCTGCTTGTGCAATGCACTGTGGGATAATGGAGGACCCAGCTCAAGTTTTCTTCCCTCCTGGAGTGCACAGCAGCCCAATCATCTGGCGGCTGACTAAGTTAACCCAAGCCACATAATGGTGCAGCGGGGAAATGACTTGATTATCAAGCCAGAGGTTGCAGGTTCAAATCCCCGCTGGTATGTTTCGCAGACTATGGGAAACACCTATATCGGAAAGCAGCAATATAGGAAGATGCTGAAAGGCATCATCTCATACTGTGCAAGAGAGGTCAATGGTAAACCCTTCCTGTATTCTACCAAAGAAAACCACAGGGCTCTGTGGTTGCCAGGAGTTGACACCAACTTTGCCTTTAAGTTAACACAACCAGGAGTTTGGGTCATCTGGGAGGCATGAGGCAGGATCGTGCATTCCCAGCCCAAACCCATGTGGTTGTGAGAATAGGCTCGACATTTGAGGACCCAAGGTTGGAAACTGCTGTCATAGAAACTGCTGCCTTAAAAAAAAAAAGATTGGGAGCCCTTTGGGGACAGGGAGCCATTTTATTCATTCATTCATTCACTCATTCATTCATATCCGCTTTGGGAACTTTTGTTGAAAAGTGGTATACAAATATTCATCATAAAATATTCGTCTTAAATAGAGGGAAGTGGCCAGTGTCACTCTTTCAGAAGGCAACCGAGGATAATGGGAGAAGTTCATAGCCCCACCAGAGGACAGTGGCTTTTCTACAAGACTCCATGAGTGGCTGCAGCTACAACTTCAGATGGGCCAGATAATCCTTCTCCAAAACAGCCAGTTTTCAGGGAAGAGACTTGGGTACCAGACCAATGAATGTCAAGAGTCCGTGGCTTCTTTGCATGAACTATCTAATGTTCTACCACAAAGCAGTTATGGACCATTCGCTCCATGAAGACACTGTTCTTTAACTTTCTTCTTAACTTTGGATATGAGATCATGCATCTTAACAAAGCCCATCCAACCAGCTTTCACTGTCATAACTTGCTGTGGCATCCAATCCCTTGACATATGTGAGCCAGCGTGGTGTAGTGGTTAGAGTGCTGGACTAGGACCGGGGAGACCTGAGTTCAAATCCCCATGCAGCCATGAAACTAGCTGGGTGACTCTGGGCCAGTCACTTCTCTCTCAGCCTAACCTACTTCACAGGGTTGTTGTGAGGGGAAACATAAGTACACCGCTCTGGGCTCCTTGGAGGAAGAGCGGGATATAAATGTAATAATAATAATAATAATAAATATGTAGTCATGTATGCCTCCCCTCATGAGAGAGATGCACCCATTTCTGTTTTGGATGTTACAACTTATGGAGGTTGTTCACATGACTGGGCAGGTGGGGCTGCCGGTGGGTGGGTGGGCAGGAAGGCTTGTTTAACTCACCTTCCCTTGCTGGGAGAGCAGACCGTGCTCCCAGATGATCTACACTGTGTGGGCATATAGCAGAGTTCAGGAAGCTGGGACGACACATCCTCCAGAGTTCCCACAATGCACTGTGCAACACGGGCAATGCATTGAGGGATTCCCCCAGGAGATGAGCACTCTAGGCACCCATCTCTGTGTGTGGCCAGGCTGGAAGCAGCCCGCAGTCACACACGGGCAGGAAGCCAGGGTTAAGGGAGCGATCGTTCCCTTGACCTCAGCTAAAAGCCAGGCTAAGAAGCAGGGCCAGGCGGTGCTGCCCTGCTGGGATCGGGCCAGATCGCAGCAGTTCTCAAGTGCAACCTAGGCTCGTGCGCAACCTGGGCTTCCCTAACCTGGGTTAGGCCGCGCGTGGTGTGAGAACAGCCTCACGGTGAAAGACACAGAAGTATGAATGGCTTGTGCATCCCTTTTTAAAGGCAAGGCATAACATCTAAAGTCATCCCACACGTGAAACTGCAACGTTAGGAACATAAGAAGGAACCTAGACAGCTGCTTTATGCTGAGCGACCAGGAGAAGGTACAGAAGAGGGCAACCAAGATGATCAGGGGCCTAGAGCACCTTTCTTATGAGGCAAGACTACAACACCTGGGGCTTTTTAGTTTAGATTAAAGACGTCTGCGGGGAGACATGATAGAGGTCTATAAAACCATGCATGGCATGGAGAAAGTGGAGAGAGAGATATTCTTTTCCCTCTCACACAACACTAGAACCAGGGGTCACTCCATGAAATTGACTGCCAGGAGGTCTAGGACCAACAAATGGAAGTACTTTTTCACACAACGCGTGATCCACTTGTGGAACTCTCTGCCACAGGATGTGGTGATAGCCAACAACCTGGATGGCTTTAAGAAGGGTTTGGATGACTTCATGGAGGAGAGGTCTATCAATGGCTACTAGTCAGAGGGCTGTGGGCCACCTCCAGCCTCAAGGACAGGGTGCCTCTGAGTACCAGTTGCAGGGGAGTAATGGCAGGAGAGAGGGCACGCCCTCCACTCCTGCCTGTAGGCTTCCAGCGGCATCTGGTGGGCCACTGTGTGAAGCAGGATGCTGGACTAGATGGGCCGTGGGCCTGATCCAGCGGGGCTGTTCTTATGTTCTTATTGGTTCATCTAACTCAGCACTGTCTGCTCTGACTGGCAGCAGCTTTAAAGGGTTTTGGGCAGGGGCCTTGCCTACCGGAAGATGTCAGGGATTGAACCAGGGACCTCCTACATGCAAATCAGGTGCTCCATCAATGGAGTTACAGTCTCTGCTCTACAGCTCTGAACACCTTGCATGGGATGTTCCATATGGAACATCCAAACATCTTCCATACGGATCCTGTCTCCCACTGATCAGATCTTTATCCTTACCATTCAGGTCACTGCCAAATATTTCTTCAGTGAGTTGACTATTAGTAATGAGAAACATCTTTGATTTGGACCAACCACATTTTAAAAATTTGGGATGCACACTTCACAGTCACATACAAGGTCTCAGGTTGAATATTAATCAGTGCCAATTAGGTCTGAAAACTTTAATCAGTAGATTAAAGCACTATTTGAATAATCACTGGGGGCCCATTTTAATTGGCGATGGCTCATTTTAATTGGTGGGGTTAAGATCTGAGGGCACATGTGTTTATCAGCTGAGGATACTTTGGCTCCAGTCTGTTGTTGTGAGGACTGAGGAAGAATAAAGCTGCTATTTTCTTCTAATGAGTGGTAATTTTAGTTTATTAAATTATAAGTTACCTGCAGGATTTTTAAACACACACACATTAGCAAAATGGAAGACTCAAATATAATTTTTAAAGATCAACTTGATCCAAGTAACTTCTGAAGCGATAATGTATATGCCAAATGATATTTTAAAATGTATTTTAATGCTTTGTTGTTGGCTCAGTTTTAAATTTTGATATATTTTGAAAACAGTCCAGAGATGTATATTTTGGACAGTACAGAAATATGGTAAGTAAGTAAAGAGTCCTAACTTGGATTGTAATTCTATTTCATCCATTTTTACAATAACGCATTTTTCATTTGCGGGGAGAAAAAATGTTAATATTACTTTAATACTGTTAATATGTTTTCTACAAATGTAGAAAATGTAAAGCTGGTCTTGTGTTAGCAAGCATGACTTGTCCCCTTAGCTAAGCAGGATCCGCCCTGGTTGCATATGAATGGGAGACTAGAAGTGTGAGCATTGCAAGATATTCCCCTCAGGGGATGGAGCCACTCTGGGAAGAGCAGAAGGTTCCAAGTTCTTTCCCTGGCAGCATCTCCAAGACTGGGCTGAGAGAGATTCCTGCCTGCAACCTTGGAGAAGCCGCTGCCAGTCTGTAGACAATACTGAGCTAGATAGACCAGTGGTCTGACTTAGTATATGAAAGCTTCCTATGTCCCTATGTGTATAGATATTATATTAAAGTCAATTGCTTAAAGTTGATCTGTGTGCATGTATTTATTTATTTATTATTTACATGTATATACCAACCTTCACCCCGAGACTTCATGGTTGTGAACAACAAATTAAAAATTATAATAATGAAATTTCAATTTAAAATATGCTGAAGAGTATACAGATACAGCTATAGTCAGCTAAAAGGAAACAGAGGAGAGTGACTCATTAACCAAAAGCCTGGGTTAAAAGGGGAGAATTCAGCCTCCTCTAGAAGTTTGGAAGTGAGGGAGCCATGTAGATCGCATCTGAAAGCAAGTTCCACAACCTGTGGGCAACCACCAAGAAGGCCCTGTCCTGCCTGATCAGCAAATGAGCTTCTGCAGGTGTTGGCACACAGAGCATTGCCTTCCTAGTCAACCTCATCAGTTAATAGATTCAGCTGGGAGCAGGCAAGGTACTTGGGGCCCAAGTCATTGAGGGCTTCAAGGGTAACAACCAGCACCTTGAGTTATACCTGGACATAGACTGGCAGCCAGTGCAGTGTCTTCAGAAGAGGTGTAATAGAAGCACTCTAGAGAGCTCCACAAATTAATCTGGCTGCCTCGTTCTATATCATCCATAGTTTCTGAATATTTTTCAAGGGCAGCTCCATAAAGAGTATGTTGTGATAATCCAAATGTGTTGGACTAAGAACTGGGCAACAGATGCCAGGAAGGGATGCAGAGGGCATACCAAAGTCACTCCTGGTTGCCACTTCCACCTGATTATTTAGGAGCAGTGCTGGATCCAGTATTCAGATCAACAACTCTTAGTAAGTATAGATGCAACTGTGCCAGATGAGGGATGCTTGCCATATGTTCCAGGCAATCTTGACCTTCAGTCCCCAGATGTTGTCTGACTACAACCCCCGTGATGGGAAGGCCATTGTGGCTGGGGATGGTGGGATTTTCAGTCCAGCTGATCCATACTTGATCCAGTGGTCCAACTGGAGACCCAACGTTGGGAACCTCGATGTACCGAATTGGCAACCTTTTCAATCCCAAAATGGAGGTGGTAAACAGAAGCAGACTTTAATTAGGTTTCTGTAAGGAGCTGTCTGATGAGACATTGCCCAGCAGATTTTCAGCCTGATGGAGACAACTGACAATAAAGACAGGTGGGCCAGGCAGGCTACACCATTGCTCTAATGGGGTAGCAGTGGCTCAACTTTGACTGGTGACCCCCATCACTCGTAGGTGGTACACGGATGGAGCCAAGCAAAAGGCAACACTCCCTTCCAGGGCACAGAGCTTGATGGCAGGAGAAACTGAGCTGAGAGCCCACTCCAATGGGAGGAGGTAAAGATGGAGGGTACTTCCCCCCAACCCCCAGTACTGGAGGGTGCTTCCTCCAAAATTTTTCATCCCAATGGCAGAGGAACTCAAAGTTAGTGGAGGGCAATGCCTGTGTGAGCCACCCAACTAGGGTCTGTTATAGGAATTCCAACACAATGATGAAAGGTCCTTCTCTCTTAAAGGGACAGCAACACAAGAAAGGGTCGGATTGTTTTGAACTTGGCCAAAGAGTGACATTCTGGACTCCGAAATGGTACTCGCCTGGTCTCTGCACATGCACAGAAGCCATTTGCATGGTGCTGATGACCATGAAAATTACTGCTGCAGGTGCACAGAGGTCAGAAGAGAACTATTTTGGAGTGCAAAATGGCGTTTAGAACATTCTGAAAAGGAATGGAGTCGCTCCATTCTGAGCTCAGAACACGCCCTTCATTTGAAGGCTGTTCTGTTCCAAGCTTGGAACCCGTGGAACAGCCTGTTTCAAGACTGAACGTTCTGAGATTGGAATGTTTTGCACATCCCTAGTCAGTTTCCTCTTCCAGACTCAGGTATTTACACCCCATAGCAAAAAATTAAAATGACATCATCCCACTCTGGACCGAAGGTAATTTTTGCAAAGAACTCACGGAGATAGTGATTGATTCTGGAAAGTGACATCTTCTCTGCTAGAATCAGTAAGCCTGAAGCATCAGCTTCCTGGTTAAGCTTGCTCTGTCCGTGGTGCTTAAAAGGCTCAGAATCAAACCTAAGCAGATAAATGAATAACTGAAATGCCTCGATGAATCACAGCAAGGTCATCCAGTCCAACATTCTGCTTTTAACAGTGGCTGGTCTGATGGCTCTGGGAGCTCACAAGCAGGGCATGAAGGTCCAGGTAAACTTCAGTATCTTGTATTGAGAAGTATATACCATCTGTACAGGGCAATTCCCTGTTTCCAGAGAACGACCTGAGACTCATGGAGCTGCTTTATTGCAAAGATTAAGTCTAGATCAGCCTGGTCAGTACTTGGATGGAAGAATGCCTAGTTGCCCTTTCTAAGCTCCTCTGAACATATACAATCTAGCCATAGGAAGCTGCCAAGTGCTGGACATTGGTCCATCTAGCTCAGTATTGTCTACACTGACTGGTAGTGTTTCCCCAAGATTCCAGGCAGGAGTGTCTCCCAGTCCTACCCAGAGATGCCAGGAATTGAACCTGAGACTTTCTGAATGAAAGCAGATGATGCCCTACCACTGAGCTGAATTTGAAACCCCATTCTCTCAGGGGAATCTCTTCCAGTAGAGCATGCTCACATGTAGACATCCATCCAAATGCAAAACAGGGCAGACCCAGCTTCGCAAAGGGGACAACTCATGCTCGCTGCCGCAAGACCAGCTCTCCTCCAGACTTGGCCCATCTAGTTTAGGACTGTCTTCTCTGACTGGCAGTGGCTCTCCAGGGTTTCAGGTGGGTCTTTCACAGTTCCACTTGGAGATGCTGGCAGGGATTGAACCTGGGACCTTCCACATGCAAAGCAGATGATCTGCCACTGAGCGATGGCCCCATCACTAAATCAGCCATCATGGCTAAAAGCAGTAGATAGACCAAAGCGGCTTGAGGTCCCTTCTAATTCTGCAAGTTTAACTAAGAGTTTATAATAACTGAGACTTCCCCTCTACCACCGCTTTATTTCCCTGGCAGTTCATTTTAAATTCTATGTAAGCGACACCCACAGACCGAGTTCCTCCAGCTTTGATACTTTCTGCATTGTCCGTATGGAGTTTGTTGACTCTTTCTGCCAGTGATGCCCATTTGAAACTCTTCCATTTTCATTCTTAATGGCAGAGAAACAAGCAAAGGGAGTGATGGAATGCACTTGTTTTATGTGGCTAAATAAACCACTGCTGTATCCATAGGAGCACATCGGCTCACAAATATTGGCTTGTTTTTAGTAGCGGTCAATATTCATGAGGCAGTTGCTGTAGACTGTGTGAGTTGCTCCCTGGAAGATGTGGACGCAGAAGTCTTACTCATATCCCAATGTAAACCAAGACCTCCTGGCCCTTCAAGATGTGGAAGACAACATCAGGTCAAGATGCAGCTCCGGGGAGGACAATTCCCATAGAGCTGAAGTAAAATTACTTTTTGATGCTGTTTCTCTTAGCAAAATGCCCCATTTTTCTTGGGTATCGCTTATGAAATGTTTCTTCATTTTCCATCTCTCTTTGCAATGGTACGGAACCCCGCCCAGTGATGTCATCGCTCCTTGCATCAAGACATAGTGATTTCATGAGGGCTGTGGTCTCTGCTTGCTTGGGCTGACCCATCAGATTTTATTTCCTGAAGCTTGGTGGTGTCACAAGGTCATGCGTTACAATGTAACACAGGGGTGGGCCAATGTGGCTACCTGAAAGAAGTGTCCGACAGCAAATTGTGCCTGGGAACGTTGGGAGTTGTAGTTCAACAACAAACCTGGAGGGCCAGGTTTGCCCAACCCTCACATAACACCATCTTGGGCCATTTCGGATGGCATCTGCCAGGACACAAGATACAGATCGATCTATCAATCTATCAATCAATCAATCAATCTATCTATCTATCTAATCTATACCACCCAAACTTTCATCTCTGGGCGGTTAACATAAAACAATTAAAACACATATAAAAAGTTAAAACAATTCAAGAATTTAAAATCAATCACAAAATTAAAACCAACACATTTTTAAAAGCTGAGAAAGCTTGGCTGAAAAGATGGGTTTTTCAGATGGGGGTGTGCCCACTATGACATTGGTGGGGGACATCCCAATGCCTGCTCAGCCTGTCCCTTCAGCATGCCCCTCAGCCCCTCACTGTTTAAGTTTAAGCAGGTATTGGGAGATGTGTTTAGGGATGGTTCAGATGAACATCCCTCTCACACAATCAAGGGATGTACCAAGAGTGCATCAGGACATTCCTCACCAAAGTCACGACGGATGTGCTCGAGGTGTGACCCCATCCTTATCACATCTGCTAGTGAGCACCATGTCTGCTATCTGGTTCGAATCTGGCTGGTTAGTTTGGGCTCAGCCTTAAGTTCTCCAAAGAACTTTCATTCAAAATCCTGGGGGGAGCCAAAACCAATTCACAGAAAGCTAGGATTTAAATTTCAAAAACTGGGTCAAATTTCTTAGCCATGCAGAATTACCATTCATTTCCACCTCGACTTTTAAACATTTTCATATGTGCTGATGGACTTACAGAAGGGCGAGTTCAGTCTGTTTTTAAAAAGAAACCTAAGCAGATGCTGACCTTGGAGTTCTTTCTGCTTGGAACCCCCGGCCTCTTACTATCAATCTTTCTTCTTCTCAAAAAGCCTTTTAAACCCACTTGCTTTCTATTGCATTGCTTTCTATATGCTCTTCAGCTATTATAATTGTTGGTTCTCTCTCTCTCCACTCTCCCAGCTTTCCTGTTGTGTCAGTCGATTTTAGATTGTAAGCTAACAGGCAGGGAATTGTCCTTTTAAAATGTAGGTACAGCACTTAGTAATTTAACAGAACAATCCGAGGCATGATTACTCAGAAGTAAATCCCATTGGATGACATGCAAAGTGACAAACTGCATGCAGAAGGATTTGTGGTGCCAAATGGGCTAGCTAGTAGTGCTACACCTGAAACTTGCATTCTAGATTATTGTTGCATGACTACAAACATGCAGTATACCTCATTTATTTCAGTGAGAACTTCTTTGCAATAGTGCTTCTGCACAATAGCACGTGCTCCTGCACAATAGATGATTGTTGCATGACCACAAACATGCAGTATACCTCATTTATTTCAGTGAGAACTTTTTTGCAATAGTGCTCCTGCACAATAGCACATGCTCCTGCACAATAGCAAGTGCTCCTAAGCAATAGATGATTGTTGCATGACCACAAACATGCAGTATATCTCATTTATTTCAGTGAGAACTTTTTTGCAATAGTGCTCCTGCACAATAGCACATGCTCCTGCACATAGCAAGTGCTCCTGAGCAATAGATGATGGTTGCATTGCCCCAAATGTGCAGTATACCTCATTTATTTCAGGGAGAACTTTTGTGCAAAAGTGCTCCTGTGCAATAGCGTGCCTGCACAATCTCTGTTTTTAGCTCAACTAAGCAAGCTTCTTGCACTACCACAGTTTTTCTCCTTCCACACATGGTTCGTTGCTCTGGATGTCAACGAGTGTGTTAATGTATACAAGTCCTAACATTCTTATCTACAGTGAGCCAATTCAGATACTGGTGGCCCCAATAACCTCCTCTGTTGGATGGGCACAGACATGGCTGTGGGTCTTGTGAATATGCAAATCCAACACTTTGTGGAGGAAGTAATGTGTAAGATATACAGTATGGATGCCTAAAGGTATGGGGAAGGACCATAACTCAACGCTAGAGTGCATGCTTTGCATGCAGAAGGTCCCTGATTCAGTCTCCAGCATCCCCATGTCAGGATTGGAAAGACTCCTGTGTCATGAGAAGTTGCTGCCAGTCAGTGCAGACAAAATGGGCAAGATGAACCAATGGTCTGACTCTGACTCAAAGGTTCATATGTGAAATACACCCAGTTTCCATCATCTCTCTAGCTTGATTCAGCCATTGTGCTGTACAGGAAGTGTACATACAGGTGAAACTCGGAAAATTAGAATATCGTGCAAAAGTCCATTAATTTCAGTAATGCAAATTAAAAGGTGAAACTGATATATGAGACAGACGCATTACATGCAAAGCGAGATAAGTCAAGCCTTAATTTGTTATAATTGTAATGATCATGGCGTACAGCTCATGAAAACCCCAAATCCACAATCTCAGAAAATTAGAATATTACATGGAACCAAGAAGACAAGGATTGAAGAATAGAACAATATCGGACCTCTGAAAAGTATACAGTGTACTGTGCTTGATTGGCCAGCAAACTCGCCTGATCTGACCCCATAGAGAATCTATGGGGCATTGCCAAGAGAAGGATGAGAGACATGAGACCAAACAATGCAGAATTGCTGAAGGCCGCTAATGAAGCATCCTAGTCTTCCATAATACCTCATCAGTGCCACAGGCTGATAGCATCCATGCCACGCCGCACTGAGGCAGTAATTGCTGCAAAAGGGGCCCAAACCAAGTACTGAATACATATGCATGCTTATACTTTTCAGAGGTCCGATATTGTTCTATTCTTCAATCCTTGTCTTCTTGGTCCCATGTAATATTCTAATTTTCTGGGATTGTGGATTTGGGGTTTTCATGAGCTGTACGCCATGATCATCACAATTATAACAAATTAAGGCTTGACTTATCTCGCTTTGCATGTAATGCGTCTGTCTCATATATCAGTTTCACCTTTTAATTTGCATTACTGAAATTAATGGACTTTTGCACGATATTCTAATTTTCCGAGTTTCACCTGTATGTCTGTACACTTGTACATGTGTTTGTGTGAATGACTGGGACTGTGTTCATTTTAAAAGTGAAGCTGGATACAATCCCTTCAAATGCATGGCACAGATAGGAAGGGTACACCTGTACTTGTGTTCAGCTTAACATGTACATGACTGTGCCTGTGTGCAGATCTGTACCAGTATACACTGTACACTCGTTGAACTAGTGATGAACATAGCATGCGAATGGGTCTAATCTGCAAGAGGTGAGACGGAGGCTGAAATCAGATCTATTTCATAGAGAGGGTAGTGACATATGATATGCTTGTGCATTTCTCAGCTCCAGATTTGCCTCCTAACACATGTAGGTGATTGCTGGGACCCCTGTCTTCTCCTGGTCCAATGTTTCTCTCTAATCCACAGATCAAGAATGCAAGCCTGAAGTCCAGGTCATGACATGAAGAGAACAAACGATTCAGAAGGATTATGACCTGGGACAGTTGACTGATGTGTCAGAGAAACAAGAAGAAAACTGTTTGAACGCCAGATCAGAAAGGCCATCTGTCTCTGCCAGGAAGATGAGGACGGGTGAATGATCCCTAGTGAAAAATGCAGCTAATACATCAAAGGAAGGATCCGAGTGGAAGAGAGACCTTTGCATTTAGCCACAAGCTGGTCATTAATTATTCTGGAAAGGTCTGTCTGGACAGAAAGTGTTGCAAAAGGCAGCAGAAACAATCAAATGTACACTGCCAAGAGAGATGTATATCAGGCAGTATAAAAATATGATAGATAGATAGATAGATAGATAGATAGATAGATAGATAGATAGATCTATAAAGAGACAATGCCAAAAGTTTGGTATTAGAAATGGCATGAAGCTAAAAATCAATTTGTCAGCGTTTTCATTTTTAAAATGTTTGATGACCAATTCTGCTTCAAATAGAATTTGGGGGCTCTATCTGAGGTTCCACTGGTGTGAAACGGTGTTCTGAAATTATGCGGAGGCTTACTGACATCTGCACTACTTTTGTGGAATCTGCTAAACATTCACCAAAGGAATACTCTCTGTGTTTGCATCATCACAGTGGAAAAACAATGTGCAAGATTACAAGGACCATGATACAGCAGGGGCGACCATTATGGCAGCTATAAGACCACGAAACCCAAAATGCAGTGTGACTGTGAGTAAAATATGCCTGTGCATAAGTACCCAGAGCCCATAAAAACTGTTAAAGGATTGAAAGTATCGAAAGGATGTCAGTGTAAAAGAGGCCATCTAAAAACTTCGAGAGTAGAAAGATGCAAGAATGGGGGGGGGGGAATCAAAGAATTACACGGAATAAAGAATACTGCTGCAGAGGATTCTGGACAATATAGGGTACCTTATGAAGTCCATTGGATTCTGCTTGTCATACAGGGCTATGCTAGGACTCCCAGAGATCGATAGGCCATAGGAACATAGGAAGCTGCCATATACTGAGTCAGACCATTGGTCTATCTAGCTCAGTATTGTCTTCACAGACTGGCAGCGGCTTCTCCAAGGTTGCAGACAGGAATATCTCTCAGCCCTATCTTAGAGAAGCCAGGGAGGGAACTTGAAACCTTCTGCTCTTCCCAGAGTGGCTCCATCCCCTGAGGGGAAGATCTTACAGTGCTCACACTTCTAGTCTCCCATTCATATGCAACCAGAGTGGACCCTGCTTAGCTAAGGGGACAAGTCAGGCTTGCTACCACAAGACCAGCTCTCCCTCTCATTTCCCCAACGTTGTGAATGTCTTCTTCTCAGTAAATTTATTAAATGTATATCTACCCTCCCTGCTTTTTTGCCTCACAACAACCCTTCAAGGTAGCTGAGAGAGAGAGAGAGAGAGAGAGAGAGAGAGAGAGAGAGAGAGAGAGAGAGATGAAATGCAGCATAAAAACACTCCACTACCGGAGCTCCCACACATTTCAGAAATAAAGCACAGAACTGTACAGAATTCCGAAGGCATTGGTTCCATTCCAGAAATGAGGCCAGGTAATTGCAAGCACCAAAGTCTGGGAGAAATTCCAATGGAAGGAATGTCAGAAGAAGCCCCACTCACATTCATTAAGGGACTCTTCCTTGGATTTGTCCTTCGGGGAAGAATATTATTATGCGGCTGGCTCTCTGTGGACCTTTCTTCCACACAGATATCAGGTTTCTATTTCCCATACAGCCCTCAGTCTTGACACTCGCTTCCTGCCCCCCCCTTCACATTACTGTCCTATACTCCTGCACACATCCCCTAGTGATCAGTGATCACCATTTTGATTATTTTCCTTTCATTGATTTCAGGCAGCAATGTCGAAGGTCACTTTTTCCCCCCCAGTTGAAGGCAGCTTAACCTGCGGAAGGATAAATACCTTGGAAGGTCCTGGAAACCTGGCTTTGGTATTAACATTTATGTGCACTGTGCTTGTTAAAAATATTAATATTGCCCAGAATTAGGGCTGCAACCAGCTAGGGTGTCAGTGGTCCAAAAAGTATCTTTGGATGTTACTGGAGTATACAAATATGGGAGGGATTTGTGGTCATATTATATTGAGTTCGTGGTGTGAAGCTTCACTACAAGGAGCCTCAGAGAGGAGGTAGGGGAGAGTGGTGGGAGAGAAGGTGGAGAGAAAGAGATATGGGGGAATGGGAGAGGAAATTCAGGAAGAGGGAAAGAAGGATAGGGGTAGTGGGGGGGGATCTCCCTCCCCACTACCAGCACTTTGCTTTAGAGGGAGGGAGGGATGACAAAATGAAAGCGGCAGGAAGGAAAGAGAGAAACATGCTGGACAGAGGGCAGCTGAATCAGCGGGCATGGACAGAGGGCAGAGGGCAGGACAGAGCAAATATGCTGGACAGAGGGAGAAGCAAGAGAGAAAGAGTTGAGGAATAAGATGTGCGTCTCTATCATCTCTCTGAAAGACAGAGAGATGAGAGAGACAAATGCCCTGTTTAGACATTACGGCAGTTCTCACGATTGACGTTAGGGTATGAAATGCTCTTCTACCCTAACTTGGGAGCTGGACGTGCTTCCCATTTCTGATTATGTGATAATCAAGCTCCCTGCCTCTGTCCCTTTTTTAAAAAAAACATTTTCTATCCCGCTCTTCCTCCAAGGAGCCCAGTGCGTTGTACTACTCCTTACAACAACCCTGTGAAGTAGGCTAGACTGAGAGAGAAGTGACTGGCCCAGAGTCACCCAGCAAGTCTCATGGCTAGATGGGGATTTGAACTCGGGTCTCCCCAGTCCTAGCCCAGCACTCTAACCACTACGCCACGCTGGCTTGGTTTTATGTCTGTTAAATGCCCTCTGAGTCTGCCAACATGCCACTCCATTGAGTTACAAGGGGCAGTTTTGGGGTGGTTCTTTTTGCCAACTTAGGTTTTTTTTACAGCTTTTTTGGGTGTGTGTGTGTGTGTGCGCAAAACCAAAGTATCTGCGAGGCACCCTGATGCTGTAGGTACCTCTAGCTCACCCATAGGTGCTCTGTTTATGCATCTATCAGGATAATAACGTCTCCAGCTCTTTCAGAAATACAGTAGATATAAGATAGGGGGTGGAAAGCTTTACAGAGATAATTCAGGGGATGTGATTGGGCCAGTTGCTCACCTCAAGTGAATCCACAGGCAGATGGCTAACAGGTTTCCTCCTCCTCCACCTCCACTTTGTTTAGGCCCAGAATATGTTATTCTGCTCCTAGTTTTCAGATGGGGAAGTCAGTGGCAAAGAGAGGTGTACACTTCCAGAATAACTTGCCGAGAACAGTCGTGGGAGCTGAGAACCTCGCTGGGTTTCAAAACCGGCTAGGATTAAATCTGCAGGCAGCTCATTTTACGATTTTTCATCTCATCTCTGTGTCATGGACAGTAGGATAAGATCTACAAATTAAGGATTCTGCCGGTAATATCAACATTTTTTCCCGCCAGGAAGAACCATGAAGATGATTTATTATTCCTCTAGCATCATCAATGTACCTAGTGAGCTCGTCCTCAGGATTCCGTGAGTGGGCTTGAGGGCGGGCAGTGGGGAAGGCTGCAGCAGCTCACCTTCCCTGCAGACAATCTAGAAGAGCTGCTGGGCAAACGGATCATGTGCCCAGATGAGTCACAGCTGCCGCAGGCAACCCAGATGCGTTGTCCCAGCCCCCAGAAATCCCACAATGCACCTTGTGAGTGCACAGGGAATTATGGGGATCCCCCTGGAGCAGCAGGCGCTGACACCCAAGTAGTTAGAACCTGCACCCTTAACCCTGGTTAATCGGTGGGCTTCCTAGGTGGGTTTGCTGCCAAGGCAACGCTGGGAGCCACACAGCTCCTGGTGGTTCTCACGGGCAGCCAAGTCCAGGGTTAGCTGCCCTAGCCTGGTTGTGGCTGCTCATGAGAACAGCCTCGGCGTGTTATAGAATAGCATCAATAGCTAACATGATAGTTATCTGCTTAGATGGCTTTAGTAGAGAATTAGAATAAATTCTCTCCTAAATCCTCTCCTTCTTGTGGAGAAGGATTGTATATCAAAGGGCAGATTCAGACATCACAATGAACTGTGGCTTATTTAATCTATCTGTGGTTGGTTTTGCTTGTCTGAACTCATCCCAAACCACCCTGAGCCATTTTTGGAAGGGCAGTATAGAAACTGAATAAATAACAACAACAACAACAACAACAACAACAACTCAGCCATCCCAGGTCCTTGGGAAGGACTCGATGTCTGGATAAAACAAACCAGTCAACAACACCTGTCTGACTGTGTAAACAAGAAATAATAATAATAATAATAATACCAGTCAACAAACCATGATTTAATCTGTGCCATCAAACCAAAATCTGAACCCAAGTTTAGTTGGTTGGTTTGTCCTAACCATGGTGTTGCACGGTGATGTAGTCACAAATTCAGAAGTGCAGTTGCTCTCCGTGACAGGCCCCATCGCCTCACCCTCCCCAGCATCCATGCTCCATGGCCACGCCCATCCCAATGGCCACACCCCTCACTTAAGAATATAAGAACGTAAGAACAGCCCTGCTGGATCAGGCCCAAGAAGGCCCATCTAGTCCATCATCCTGTTTCACTCAGTGGCCCACCAGATGCCGCTGGAAGCTAAGATAGATGCAATGATTTGTGGAGTTCTGTTACAAGAAGTCAAGGGTCATGTAGATGCTAGGGAATGTGTTAGAACGAATGACAGGGACTATCCACTGACATGCACTGGTTCAGAAATTCCATGCATTCCTAGGGCCATTTGGAAGGAACCAGTGCATTTCAGTGGGCATTCGTTCGCGGATGTCCTGACATTAGTCCACCCTAGGACTTGCATGCAGGTTCAATCCCTGGCAGCATCTCCAGGAATTGCTGGGCAAGACTCCTGCCTGAAACCACGGAGAGCCGCTGCCAGTCAGTGTAGACAATACTGAGCTAGCTGGACCAAGGGTCTGACTCAGTATAAGGCAGCTTCCTCTGTTCTTAAGACAGGAAGAATGCTAACAAACGGTTGGGATAGCAAGAGCAGAACATGATTATTTCCATGCAGAAAGCCAACGTGCATCCCTGCTGATGTGCTGCAAGGCAGGAGAGCATCCAGGGTCTCCCTGGGAGGCCTGGCCAGTGGTTGTGGTTCTGGCTCAGCTCAGCGACTTCTTCCTGGAGGGAATAAAGTCCCAGGACTGCATCCCGGCCCATCCCGGCAGCATGACACTACTGGCCTTGTGTGATGCCTGAACCTGCCAGCACGGTTTAATTTTTGTTTCTTTCAGTAGCTCCATCGTTGCTGGGCTCCCACATTGGCCAGCTTCACACGTAACACAGCATCTGAGTTTTCCCCAGCCCAAGAGATGGTAAAGGTAAAGTGTGCCGTCGAGTCGGTGTCGACTCCTGGTGCCCACAGAGCCCTGTGGTTCTCTTTGGTAGAAGACAGGAGGGGTTGACCATGGCCTCCTCCCACGCAGTCTGAGATGATGCCTTTCAGCATCTTCCGATATCGCTGCACAGGCGCACCTGGTACTTCCAGCCACTTCTGGCCGAAGAAGGGGAAGGGGCGGCAGGGAGGTACACTGCCGCCTCAAAGGCTTTTACAGAAACCGAGGATCGGCAGGGGAAAAGCGGCGGGAGGGGTACATGCACCCTCTCCCGCCCTTAAAGTGACACCCCCCACCTGCGAACCCCCCCCCGGTGTTTGAACCTGTCCAGAGGCCCATAAAAGGGCCTCCAAACAGGTCCGTGCACATCCCTCGTTGGCACTGCAGACAGTAATCTGTCTTGGTTTGCTGGAAGCAGCTGAGTTGAGCCAGGACCACGTCCCCTGGCCAGGCCTCCCAGCGAGGCCCTGGATAGGGGTGTGCACGGAACCGCCAACTGCAGTCCGGCACTGGGGTGGGGGGTAGCTTTAAGAGCGGCGGGAGGGTTTACTTACTCCTCCCACTGCTTTCCCGCTCTGGCGCCGTAATCTTCAGAGTAATTGGGGCGGAAGGATACCTCCCTGCCGCCCCTTCCCCGATGTTGCCGAAAAACCTCCCAGGAGTGCTTTGCGCGTGCGCACGTCACAGAGACACGATAAACCCTACCGCAGCTCTTAAAGCTACCCCCCTCCCCGAACCGAACCACCCAGGTCCGGACTGGTCCGGAGGCTTTTTCAATGGCCTCCGGACCGGTCCGGGCCCATCCCTAGCCCCGGATGCTCTCCCAGCCTGCCTTGGACCACCACACAGCCATTGGCCCTGATGGCAGAGGTGGGTGGGTGTGTGGGCTCATGTGGAATGAACCAGAGGTTCACGAAGAGCTTGGGTTCAGACATAATGCATGCCTCAGTGGCAACAGCACTTGCCTTGGCAAGCCAACTTCAACCATTGGTTACACATCTTGGTTTGAGGCCCCAAGTGAACCTCGGATTCCTACCTTGGCCTGAGTTCAGACACTCAGATATTTCGCAAGTAGGTTCTGTATTATGTGTGAACCCACTCATAAGAACCCCTGCTAACTGGGCAAAGAGGCACATGGTGATTCTCCTGATTTAGCACGGGGAGAGCAGCTGTCCCTCTCCATCCCCAGCACAGCATCCCTCCAGTGACTGTTGCTGGTGTCTATCTTGTGTTTCTTTTTAGATTGTGAGGCCTTTGGGGACAGGCAGCCATTCTATTTATTCATAGCTATGTAAACTGCTTCGGGAACTCTTGTTGAAAAGTGCTATATACATATTTGTTGTTGTTGTTGTTGTAAGCCTAGATCATGGGAGGTAAGGAGAAGGGGAGGGACCCAAACAAACCACAACCTGGTAAAACACTCTGAGATTTGGTGATCATCTGTGGCACCAATCCAGGTTTGTTAAACAAAATTAGTTAAAATAAACTATTGTTCCACATGATGACTGAACCCATCCAATGACTATGGGTTAGGATGGCTAAATGAAGGAAGGAACATAGGAAGCTGCCATATACTGAGTCAGACCCTTGGTCTATCTAGCTCAGTATTGTCTTCACAGACTGGCAGCAGCTTCTCCAAGGTTGTAGGCAGGAATCTCTCTCAGCCCTAAGTTTGTATGGTTATGTGCAAAGAGACAAGTGTATCTCTTCTAAACAGCAATGGGACAAATTGTGGAAATGGACGTCGGATGTAACCCCCCGGATTACCTGATGTGCCTTGAAATCCCCCACCCCCGAGTTACAGTACTACCTGCATATACTTCATAACCTTGTGGGTTTCCAAATCATTGTGTGTAAATCTTTGTAGATATATGATGCACAAACAACCACTTGTATATAATTGTGCTTTGGCAACGTACTGTATGCTTTGGTAGTTTGTTGGTTCAATAAAAAATCTTGTCCTATTTTTTTTTTAAAAAAAAATCTTTTCCCAAATTGGTTTAGAAATAAAAAATAAAAAAAAATATGGCTCCCTGTCCCCAAAGTGCTCACAATCCAAAAAGAAACATAAGACAGACAGCAGCAACAGCCACTGGAAGGATGCTGTGCTGGGGCTGGATAGGGCCAGTTGCTCTCCTCCTGCTCAGGAAAGAGAACCACCACTTTAAAAAGGTATCTCTTTGCTTTTTGATCTGGAGATTACTGGAGTTGTAACCCAACATTTGAGGGCCCCAGCTTGAAAATCTGTGTCTCAAACAGAAACCTGGGCTAAGAGCGCCTTCTTGACACCACCCACAAGGCACTCCACACGCTCTCTCCTTATAGACTCCCCTACTTACGCTACCCTCTCTCCCTCCACTCCCAGAAGACTGCCAAAGACGCTAGTCCTCACTGTTTCCTCTGACCATCATCCCAGCAGCACCATTCTTGAGTTTGCAAACAGACGCAAGGAGAGGGGCGGGGGGTGGACCGGACTGGAATTTCGAAGAGTTTGATTTAAGGCCCTGCCCGGAGTAGGCCCCTCCCCTCCCCCTCTGATTGGCTCTTCCCTCTCGACACCTCTCGAGCCATTGGCTGCGGCCTCTTCCCACCGCCCGCTCACCCTTCCTCCCCTGGTCCCCGGCAGGGCGAAGGCGGGCGAGCTTTGGCGATGGGTTTTCTTCGCCTGCAGGACAAGCCCGAGTCGCCCAGAGCGCGCGCAGGGGCTGCAGCAGCGGCGGCGGCGGCGGCTTGCGCAAGACCCGCTCTCCTCCCCGCAAGCCCACCACGCGCTGCCCTCTGGGCTTCGGATCCGCCCGGCATCCTCTCGACCCGGCTCGAAACCTCCCCAGCCAAGCAAGGGGCTGCCTGGATCTGAGAGGAAAGTTTGGGCATCCCGGCCGCCTCGGCCTCGCCCCACGAGGGGATCCTCACTCAGCCATGGGGAGCGCCTCCGTGGCCGGGCGGCGGGGTCGGGCAGGCAGCTCCTGGGCGCGCTGAAGGCTGGCTGGGGAGGGCATCCGAAGAATTCCTCGGGAGCCGAAGCGCTGCCATTGCGGGGCGAGGGGGGAGCAGTCTCTCTTCCCTCGGCGTCTCGGCGTGCCTGGGTCGGCACTGCGCAGCGTGGTTGCCCGGATCGCCTCTTGGCCGCCCGGCTGCAAAGGTCCCTCCTGGCCAAGGAGCCCCTCTGGACTGCTCCAGACGGAGCGCGCAGGCAGCTCGCCTTCCCCGGCGCCTGGGACTGCAATGGTAAGGCGACCTCGTCCTCTGGCTGCTGCTGCTGCTGCTCGCCCTCCTTGGAGTCCTTGCAGGGCGAGCTCCGGAGGGGGGGGGGAAGAAGGGAGGGATGCAGGGGGCTTTCCCCTGCAGAACCTGGGGATGCAATCCGCGCTGGGAAGCGGGCTGCGAGAGCAGAGGCGAGGCTGCAGGGTCGGGACATGGAAGCGCCTTGCCCTCCCTCGCTCCCGTCAGAATCGCATCAGGGCTGGCACATGCTTGGGACTTCTGTGTTTGTGTGTGCATGTGTGTGTGTGTGGGTGCGCGCGCGCGTGTGGCGAGGGGAGACATAGAAAGGCAAGGCAAGCTCGCCGGGCACAGGCTTGGCATTGGACTCACGCCTGCTTTCGATGCAATATGGCTGGTCGATTGCACCCCCCCACCCCGCCCCAAGAAGGGCTGTTGTTGGCCAACAGGCACTCCGATCCATAAACCAATTAAGCTAGCCAGATCACAGAGGGAGGCGGGGAAGGATGCGGACCCTGGAGCGGAGCTTTGATATGGACTTCAGCGAGATGCTGCGGACTCCTTGGGTCCCCTTGATGTGATTGACTCAAGAGCCAAGGATTTTATTTTAGTTTATTTCTCTTTTTTGGGGGGGTGAGGGGGGGTGAGGTGGGCTGCTGTGGATCCAGTTGTGCTTTCCGGTGAGCAATGGAACGGATTCTCCTTGGGCGCCCAGAAATAGTTACTACAATGAGAACAGGGGAAATCGTTTTTGGCTCTGAAGAAGGGGTTAAAAATCCACGGTCATGTATCTCAGTGTGTGGGTTTGTGCTTCCCCAAAGGAGTGTTGGACAGCTGGTTCCAATATTATGTGGCTCCCACTTAAAAGAAAAAAGGGAAAGAAAGCAAAAGAGCTTCAGGGACTTCCCAGACTATTGGTTAAGAGGGCGGAAGATTTTGACATGTGCTTGCATCTGAAACTCCACTGGAACCGCATCCTGGCTTATAAACCACAGCATACATCTTCATCTTCCTGTGCAGCTAAACTGGATGTATGTGTGGAGGGCGGGGGAGAGGGGGGTGCTGATGGTGGTGAGGTTCCACTTCCCCCTGCAGGAGAGGAGAGCTGGTCTTGTGGAAGCAAGCATGAATTGTTCCCTTGGCTAAGCAGGGTCTGCCCTGGTTTGCATTTGAATGGGAGATGACATGTGTGAGCACTGGAAGATATTCCCCTTAGGGGATGGGGCTGCTCTGGGAAGGTTCCAAGTTCCCTCCCTGGCAGCATCTCCAAGATGGGGCTGAGAGAGACTCCTGCCTGAAACCTTGGAGAAGCCGCTGCTAGTCCTGTAGAGAATACTGAGCTAGATAGACCAAGGGTCTGACTCTGTATAAGGCAGCTTCCTATGTTCCAAGTAACTATGCATACGGTTGTTTTGAAAGTCTGTGCCCTTTTTGGTGGCTCTTGTCAATTATCTTTGCTCCTGCCCGGTGCTTCTAGGCAGAATAGGCTACATGGACAGACAGATGTACACATGGCATACAGAAGCACACGGCAGGAACACTGAAAATCTGAACCCTCCCAAAAGACCCTACACAGCTAAAAGTCACTGAAAGCCATGATGTTAATTTCATGTTATATTTCTGGATCGGGGTGGTGGTGCTCTAAACCCCGTTGAAACCAGAGACCATTTTCGGATAAGGCAAAAGGGCATTTCAACCTCTCTTGTGCTCTTTGGGCTGCATGTCCATGAATGTTGTGAATGCTGGACCAAAGCAAGGATGAAGAAAAGAGGTCAAATGTGCAGTGACTTAAACCCAAACTGATGTAAGTTTCTCGTGTGGGGTGGACAAGGGTCTTGCAGTAGCCAGCATGAATTGTCCTCTTTTCTAAGCATTTGGTTTGCATTTGGATGAGTGACTACATGTGAGTGCTGCAAAATATTCCCCTTAGGGGGTGGGGCTGTAGCTCAGTGCTTGGCATGCAGAAGGTTGCAGGTTCCATCTCTGGCAGCATCTCCAGGTAGGGCTGGGAAAACTCCTGCCTGAAACCTTGGAGAGCTGCTGCCAGTCAGTGTAGATGATACCAAGCTAGATGGACCAGTGGTTTGACTTGGTATAAGGCAGCTTCTGGGTGAAAATCCCCGGTGGATCCAGATCCTCCATACAAACTAGAGATACAGCTACTCCATCTCCAATTGCTTTGTGGATCTCCGGGATGCTTGGGAAACGGGGTAGTCAATTCCACACATGGTCTTTGCAGGGATCAGCCTGTGTTTTGCATGTAAAGTTGCCATTTGTTCACTGTCCCTTTGCCTGCATGGATATATCCAGAGAGCTGCAAATTTAATTCTTTTTTTTTGCAAAACATTTGTGTTTGGAAGCCGAGAGATCACTTTGGACACCCGGTGTATTTTGAAAATGTACATAGAAGGTAAAGGATGTTGTGCACTGGTGTGTGATGTTCCCATGGTGCAGTCTAGACCGGGGTGGCCAACAGCAGACTCTCCAGCTGCTGTTGGACTACAACTCCCATCATCCCCAGCTGCAGTAAATTGATAGTCACTCCACCAAAGTTAGCCTTGGTTTTTGATATCAGCCCATGGCTGTTCCCTCTAGGGCTTTGATTGTCTGTCTGTCTGTCTATCATATTTTTATATCTCCTGATATGTAAATCTCTAAGTGGTGTACAAAATTTAAAATCTTTGAAAGTCACAGATGAAAATACGAAAACCTGCGAAAACAAGAGAGTCTTGAGGGTCTTCCGGGGGCAGGGGAAAAGAAGGAGATGCTCTTATTTCAGCATATTCTAAAGCCCTGGGGCAGCCACAGAGAAAGCCCGGCCCTGAGTCGCCACCAGACGAGCCGGTGGCAACAATGAAGACAGAGATGAAAATAGGCACAGATCTACCGTGTTTCCCCGAAAATAAGACAGTGTCTTATATTAATTTTAGCCCAAAAAAATGCACTAGGGCAATTAGCGGTATATCAGAAATTACTGCTAGGTCTTACTTTCGGGGTAGGTCTTACTTTCGGGGAAACAGGGTATGAACTGAGGTTGAACACAATTGTCAGCCTGCCTGGGCTGCATTTCTGTGCACCCTTACTCTGAAGTGAGCTCCGTTGGATTCAGGGGGACTTCTGAGCAAACGTCTGAGCTAGGCTCAGATTGGACTTTGTTTCATTTTTAGATAAGCAGGCACAACGGTGGTTTATGGTTTTTGTTATACATTTGCCACAGGGAAGGTGAAAAAATTGGTCAGTGTTAACATTCACATGTCAGAACACCGAAAGGTCTTGTAGTCTCTGTCAAGACAAATTGATAGATTGCAGCAGAGCCTTTCATGGGTGAGAGCCCACTTTGTCAGATGCATGCAGTGTTATCCTCAGTACGTGTACACACACACACACACATTACACACACACACACACACACACACACACACACACACACACAGAGTAGATAGCGGGACCAAACACCATGAAATGCAAGGGGCATCAGTCACTCTCTGCCCATAGTCCAGATTATGATAAATTAGTGAGATGTTGTTGACTAAGATATATTGACTGGTCCAAGGTCGCTGAGAAAACTTTGTGACTTTGTGACCTCACTTTTGTGCAGTGAAGTCTCCCTGGCTGTCATCTGACATTTTAACTGCTACACCACACTGTCTTTCAGAGATAAGAAGAGGGTGATACTTTGACAGTCACAGTCACTTGTGTCAGTACCGTCTTTGTAGCTGTTGTGGTGGGGGAGAAATTTGTAGTCTCGATTATCCACAATAACATTTTTTATTTATTTAGCCCCTTTCTGTACCACCACCTATAAAATCTCCGGGTGGTTTACAATTTAAAATGCAACAATAATAAAAACATTAACATAATTAAATCAATTTTTAAAAATAGACAAACCTTCTAACATGTAAAACGTTTAAATTTAGATGACTCTCAATATTTAGTTGTATCTCGGTTTTCAGATGTTCATAGAACGCATCTGGGATTGTCTGCATTCACATGCAAACATTTTTATTCAACTAATTTTGCAAATTCAGTGAACATGCTCTTAGGATCTATGTGTAATTTGTGAGGCATCTGTTTCTGATTTGCTTTTTCAAAATCAAGGAAGACCTTTGGGTGGTCAGCCATGTACCATAAGAGCTGGTCTTGTGGTAGCAAGGATGACTTGTCGCCTTAGCTAAGCAGCGTCCATTTGACCCCCTTAGCTAAGTAGGGTCCTGGTTGCATTTGACTGGGATACTACATATGAGCACTGTAAGATATTCTCCTTAGGGGATGGAGCTACTTTGGGAAGAGCAGAAGGTTCCAAGTTCCCTCCTTGGCAGCATCTCCAAGATAGAGCTGAGAGAAATTCCTGCCTGCAACCTTGGAGAAACCACTGCCAGTCTGTGTAGATAGGCCTGAGCTAGATGGACCTGTGGTCTGACTCAGTATATGCCGCTCAGTATATGCAGTATATGCAGCTATTTTCCTATGGGATCCCACTCCACAACGTCATGCATGTGTTTTTGAGCTGACCACCATTTTATTTTAAGTTTGTTAAGGTAAATAGAATAACTGAGTGAAGAGCAGGGGTGGATAGAAAAATAAATGTGGAGGGAGAAATTCCTTGCATGGGACAGAGAGATAAAGATAGATGTTCATGATAAAACCTTAAAACATAGATCCCATCTTGCAGATTGTGCTTAAAGGTGAGTCCCTGTAAATGGCATCTGAAGACTGTCTGTTGAGAGCAGCAGTAATTCAGGAGCTAGGACCATCACTCAGCTGTAGGGCAGTTGCTTGGAATGCAGAAGGTCTCAGGTTCAGTCCCGGGGATGCTGAGGTAGGAGGGAGGGAAATTCCTGCTCGAAGTCCTGGAGAGCCTCTGCCAGTCAAAACAGATGCCACAAAGCCAGATGGGCTAATGGTCTGACTCAGTAGATGCCAGCTTCCTATGTACATGGCTAGTATAAATATTTACTGGCATTTTCAGGAACAATAGGCATGGAACTGTCCTGATTAGAAAAAGGTACGTATCCTGAAACATGTGGGTTGTTTCCATCTCATTTGACTAGATTCCTCCATGCCGGTGCTGTTTTCTGGGGCTGTTTTCATGCTCCTTTCTGCCTTCTAGACTTCCTGTGTACATCCAAGGATTAGTCCGAGTCAAAGCTAAGCCCTAGAACCTATTCTTCCAATGTCATTGCTAAAACAGAAAATGTGGGGGTAAGAATAGAGTGGAATGACCGTGGCAAGCATGTCAGGGGACCTGATCATGGATTAACCACAGCCAGACCAAAGGCATTGGGTCTTAGGGGGGGAATGGACTTCTAAATTTGAAGGCAGGAGGCTTGAGATCTGACATCTCTCATGTGGGACTCAGCCTACAGTCTTTTGTATCGGCTGTTTGCTGTTTCATAAAACAGATTGCATGGCAGAAAGATTTACAATGTTATTTTGGCTCATAACTGTGAAATAGGGGGTCTTTGGAGCACCTTCTCCCATATGAAACTCCCGGATCCCTTGAAAACCTGGGAGTTTCATGTGGGAAAAGGTGCCCCCATATATACTCCTGCTTTACAGAGTCATTCAGAGCCTGAATGGAACAGGAATTTTAAAGCATTCTGCTATCTCTTATGCAAGAGAAACTTTGCTATGTGAATCTGGAGCGAGGGATGTGCCCAGTGCCTGGTATATTGAGGGGTGTTTGAAGGGTGGGAGAGTTAATAACAGAACAGGTGTGGTTGTTGTTGTTCTTATTTATGTATGCAGTTATATAACATCATCTGTATAAATGGTACTTTATAGAGGTTCATAAGCAAAATGAGTTGAGCGGTTCATGCCTGGAGGAACTTCCAGGCTAAAATAGACAGTAAGGAAGAAAAAGAGGGTTGGGGGGCAGTCAAAGAAAGCAAATGCAGTTATTCTTATCAGTGATGCCGGTGATGTTTGGATGCAGACGTGAAATTCAGCAAGGGTTGGTAATGCTCACCTTAAAAATAGGTGCGTGTTATGAGGCCTCCAAATTCCTCCCTGATTTGAATTGAAATTTGAACTGGAGTAAAATTCCCTGAGGCCATTCACACAATCAAAAAATGAGGCTGTTCTCACGTGCAGGCAAAAGTGGGCTAATAAAGCCACGCCTTGGCCTGCCCGCGTGTGAGAACCGCTGGGATCGGGCCCTATCCTGGGTGCCCCTCGGTGGCAAAGCCAGCAAGCGCTCTCTTAACCCTGTTTTTGTAATTGTCTGGCAGACTGCAGGACTTCCGTCCAGCTTCGGGGAGGGGAGGTGGGACCTCCATAATGCACCATGCACTTGCATGGTGCATTATGGGAGTCCCAGGGGGTGGGGCAACGCCTTCCGGTACCCGGATCTCCGCGCTGCCTGAGGAGGCAGCTGCACACCTGGGCACACGACCTCCATGCACAGACTCTCAACAAGGACCGTCAGCTGGGAGGTAAGCTTTTAAAGGCTTCCTCCCCACTGACCCTGTAGCCCTTTCTCACCAATCCTGAGAAAGGGCTCACTGAGATGATTCTCACGATCGCCCCAAAGTGGGCTAAGGGAGCCTAGCTTGCTTTGGGGCGATCGTCTGCTGCAATGGGAGCCACACGGCTCCTGGCAGCTAACCGCCCTAAATACCCCTAACCCCTAAGACGACGTTAACGGAGTGAGCGCTCTGTTAACCTCCTCTTTTTGCTCGTGTGTGTTGCCACAGCGCATAGCAACACACAAGTAGTCCCCCGACCAGGAGGCTGCAAGCAGGCTCCCGGACTCGGGGGTCTCTCCCAAATGCCCTGCATGCTCGTGCGGGGCATCCTGGAACTTCTGGGGTCCACACGGCCCCCGATCCCCGCAGCCCCCGCTTGCTCCATGACGGATCCGGCAGTCGTGTGGACGGCTGATCCGGCTCCGGATCTGGCTTGATTGTCTGCGGGGAGAGCGGGCCAAGCCTGCTGTCCCCGCAACCCCCCTTACGGCTCTTCTCACTGATGGTGAGAATTGCTTCCCTGTGTTCTACCCGGGTTTGAGAGCTGTGTGTGCTCCTAATTATTTCCAGTTGTGTGGAAAAAATGGTTAGAGGAAAACCTGGGTAGAAATGATTGCGTGGAAGCAAGTTCGGAGGAAAAGTTACCCAGGATTTCCTCCTGCCTTGCTTCCACACAATCACTTCTGCTCAGGTTTTCCTCTGATCTTGCTCCCACCCAGCCAACTATTGGGAGCACGCACAGCTCCCAAACCTGGAGAGAACACAGGGAAGCGCTCCACACGAGCCGTGTGGAGAGCCAAGGAGGGTTTGGCGGGGAGAGCAGGCTTGGCCCGCTCTCCCCGCACACAAGCACTCCGCCCTCCCGGGGCGGCCAGATCAGCTGCCCACACGATTACCGGCTCTGCCACAGAGCCAGTAGGGGCAGCGGGGATCGGGGGCTGCCCGGCCCCCGGAAGTCCCAGGATGACCCGCGCGAGTGTGAGGGGCAATCCGGGGAGACCCCTGGTGCCGGGAGGCTTGTTGTAGGCTCCCGGTTGGGAGCTGTGCTGCGCCGACACACCATCACCAAAAGGGGGTGAGCGGAGTGCTCGCTTCGCTCGCCTCGTTTTCAGGGGAGGGGCATTTTGTCCAGGTAGCCGCTGCTGAACCACTGGGCTCACGGGCGGGCCCGGTCATTCTCTCGACCGCTGAAAAGTGGGCTGGGCTTCCGCTTTCCAGCGGTCGTGAGAACAGACTCAGTTTTTTTGATTGTGTGAATGACTTCCCCGTTTACCCACACACCCAGCCCCAGCCCCCCAGCCTCACCAGTCGGTCCTCTCCGTCCTTCAGATTAAGTAGCATCTTCCCATCAGGGATAGCAGGTGCAGGAAGAGAGAAGGAGGGAGATAGGTTTTCCCCTCCCCTCCCCGGCATGCTGATAATAATGCTTAATGCCTTCTTTAAATTATAATCTGCCTTGTCAGCTTTTAGTGACTGAAAGGTGTTATAAGCATCATGAAGGAAATCAATAAATAAGCCATTGTGATCCCCTTTTTACTGATGGGCAACGGACATAAACAGCAACTGGGGGGGGGGGGAAGCAAACAGCCCTTGACTGGTCAGCAAGCATTTTATCCCCTGGCTCGTACAGTTTTTGGCTTAGGAAGCCACAAGCCAAACTCTGAATGGTCGCTAAGGATATGTTACTCAGTTTGCAGTAGGATTTACTACATGAAAAGATACCTGGCTGGCAGTGGGGAAAGCTCTATACTAAAAGAAAAGAATGGAAAAGAAAAAAGCTCTCTACTAAAATAAAAGAATAGAAAAGGAAAAAAAGGCCAATACTAAAAGCTCTATATGAAAAGAAAAGATAAAAAAGCTCTACATGCAAAGCTTCTATACCCTAACAGTAGCATGGAGGTAAATGGAAATAGTCCAAGGTGCAGAGGGTTTCTCCTGGGGGGAATACTAGGAATAAAATGTTTAAATGGGATACTGGGAATAAAATGGATTATTAAAGGCACGAGTATTAAATGGAATATTGGGAATAAAATGTTTAAATTTGTCACTGGCTCGTCTGGTGGCCACTCAGGGATGGGCCTTCTCCGCTGCTGCCCTGAGGCTTTGGAATGCGCTCCCTGGTGAAATAAGAACATCCCTATATCTGACAGCTTTTCAAAAGTCTTTAAAGACGCATCTGTTCACCCAGGCTTTTAATTAATATGGTTTTAATGGTTTTAATGCTGTTTTAAAATATTGTTTTTAAAGTTTTAAAATTGTTGTAATGTTTTAAACTTTTTGTTTTTGTTTTAACTAATATTTTACTTTCTGTTTTTATTTTGTTGTAAACCGCCCAGAGACGTAAACCATTTACTACTTATTTATTTACTACTTATTTACTACTTATTTAATGGCTCGCCGCCATCCATTTACTACTTATTTAATTTGATGTAAACCGCCCAGAGATGTAAGTTTGGGGTGGTATAAACATATGTTAAATAAACAAATAAATAAAATAAATCACTAGCTGGAAGAAGACAATAGTGCAAATATCTTGTGTGAGAGAGTTATACACCTACCAGCTACATTGGAGATCAACTCATGCAAGCTAGGGTATGTTCTGTCACTGAGAGCAACATCCTCAGTGGTAAGGAGTCGGGGCTTCGATAAAATAAAAATGAATGAATGAATAAGATGCCTTTGGGCCCATTACACATAGAGGTCATTCACGGAATCAAGAACTGTGTTCTATGCAGGTTTGGGAGCTGTGTGTGCTCCCAATTTTTGGTTGTGTGGAACCAAGGTAGGATGAAAACCTGGGGATTTCCTCCTACTTTGCTTCTACACAACTGAAAATTGGAAGCACACACAGCTCCTCAAACCTGGGTGGAACACAGTTCTTGATTGTGTGATTGACCTCATAGCCAACTTATCAGATCAGACTAGAGATCCATGTAGACTGGCATTCTGTGTCCAGCAGTGGGGCCAGCTGGAAGTCTCTGGAAGTGCACAAGCAGGGCATGAAGGTGATGCCAAAGACAAATTAGATCTTTGTGAGTGTAGACCTGTGCCACCCGCTGGAGTTTGCCCATATGGGTCCGTGCATTCTGAATTGGGGCACTTGGGTGTACACATTTGCAGAGAATGGAACATAGGAAACTGCCTTCTCCCGAGTCAGATTATTGTGCCATTGAGCTCAGTATTGTCTATGAAAACTATAGTTTTCAGCAGGAGTCTCTCCCAGCCCTCCCTGGAGATGCGAGGGAGAGAACCTGGGACCTTCTGCATGTAAGCATGCAGATGCCCATTCATGGAGTTGTGTCCCCATCCCCAAGGGGAATATCTTACTGTCTCTCATGTAGTCGCAGTCACCCATCCAAATGCAAACCAAGGCAGACTCTGCTTAGCAAAGGAGACCATCCATTCTTGCTCCCACAGGACCAGCTCTCCTCCCCTAAGAATTCAGTTGCTCAGATTCAATTCATGAGCCCCTCAGCTAAGCTGAAAGGTAGCTTCTTTTCCTCTTCAAGAAACCAGACAGTTTGATTCCCTTATTGATTGCTGTCACAACACATTGAAATGCTCATTGCATTGGCACAGCCTTTCTTATTCTGGCCATACGGAGGTGACCAGAGATATGCTTCTGTGAGATGATTATGATTCTGGTCCCTCTGCTGACCTAATGCCTGCATGATGGATAGTGTGCTTGTATGGTGGCCTAAATACAGAGACCCCAAATATGCAAGGTTAGAACCGACACAATCGGTACATTGCTTTTTGTGATGTGTGGGATTCAGACAACACGGTTGTTCCAGCAAACGTGTTGGAATCCATGTGTGTTGGACACTATGCACAAATGCTATCCCACTGTGTTATCTCTGGCACATGGAGTGGGACAGCCACATGACACAATCACAATCCCTCTGCCCCCATGAACGTAGAAACATCTACATCATAGTCCAGACTACTCACCTGGTAAACTGAATTGCTGGCTTCTAGCCTGAAATAGTAACCAAGGGGAAGGGCAGTCAAGGAAAAGGACATCCTGCTCAGTTATGAATTTTTAGCTTTTTAATAATAACTTTTAATTTGAAACGTTAAAAATCTGTAATTTGTAATGTGGTTTCAGCTTGGTCTTTTAACTTGTTTAATTTTTTTTTAAAAAATCATTCACTTTATATTGTATCTGTTTTATTAATGTTGTGAGCTGCCCCAAGCAGTAGTGTACTAGAGGGGTGGAGTATAAATATTTTAAATAAATAAAAGAAATAATGTTGGGCTATTTGCACTTTAAAGTTCTCATTCCAAAAGATTTAGGTGGGGATGAACAAAATCAGTCTCATAGTGCACATCTTCCTGCTGACCCACATAGTATATTGGGGATGCTTTTTGCCGGTTCAAATCCCCACTGGTATGTTCTCCAGACTGTGGGAAACACCTCTATTGGGCAGCAGCGATATAGGAAGATGCTCAAAAGGCATCATCTCATGCTCTGCACCCCCGCAGTGATGTCGATAGGTTATACCTCCCTCACAACTCAGGTGGAAGAGGAATGCTGCAAGTCCATCAAACAGTAGAGGAGGAGAAAAGAGGCCTTGAAGAATATATCAAGGACAGTGAAGAAGATGCACTTCAAATGGTCAATAACGAGAAACTATTCAATGAAGCAAAGCAGGCCTACAAAAAAGAACAAGTCAAGAACCGAGCAGAAAAATGGAAAAAGAAGCCACTGCATGGTTAATATTTGCACAATATAAGTGGAAAATCAGACATCACCAAGACCTGGCAATGGCTTAAGAATGGCAACTTGAAGAAAGAAACAGAGGGTTTAATACTGGCTGCACAAGAACAGGCACTAAGAACAAATGCAACGAGAGCAAAAGTGGAAAAATCCACAACAAACAGCAAGTGCCGCCTTTGTAAAGAAGCAGATGAAACAGTGGACCACCTAATCAGCTGTTGTCAAAAGATCGCACAGACTGACTACAAACAAAGGCATGACAAGGTAGCAGGGATGATACACTGGAAGATCTGCAAAAAATACAAGCTACCTGTACCCCAAAATTAGTGGGACCATACAATTGAAAAAGTGGTAGAAAATGAAGATGTAAAAATATTATGGGACTTCCGACTACAAACAGACAAACATCTGCCACACAATACACCAGATATAACTGTAGTCGAGAAGAAAGAAAAACAAGTCAAAATAATTGACATAGCAATACCAGGGGATAGCAGAATAGAAGAAAAAGAAATAGAAAAAAATCACCAAATACAAAGATCTACAAATTGAAATTGAAAGGTTATGGCAGAAAAAGACCTACGTAATCCCAGTGGTAACTGGCGCCCTAGGTGCAATTCCAAAACAACTTGAAGAGCACCTCAACACCATAGGGGCCACAGAAATCACCATCAGCCAATTACAAAAAGCAACTTTACTGGGAACAGCCTATATTCTACGACAATATCTATAATAACAGCAACAACATTGATAATAAATTCCAGCCATCCCAGGTCCTTGGGAAGGACTCGATGTCTGGATAAAACAAACCAGTCAATAACACCTGTCTGACTGTGTAAAAATAAATAAATAAATAAATAAATTCATACATACATACATAGAATGACAGTAATATTAAAACATAAATAAAATATCAAATGAAAATGCATTAAATAGGTTTAAAAAAACACCCTGCAGTTACTAGGGATGCGTAATGACCCTTTAAAAATTAAATCAATGTAATGAATTGCACTTAAACTATAAAATATTACATATACTTACCCCATTCTGGCATTTGCTAAAGAGTTGATGTGATTATATAGTGGTTTAGACCAGAGCAAGTATGTAGAATTGTGGGATTTTCTACCAGGAGCCCGAGATCCACTACCTTGAGCAAGGTAGAAAACAATGGCTTTGGGTGGAAGGAGATGCAAAGTCAATTACCTCCTGCATCAAGGGAGCCACACACTGGGATAACCTGTTGAGATACAAGAAGGGTATTCACACAACCTATCGGGCAGGTGGGCGGAGGGGAGTGGGGGTGGGAGGGTAAGGCAGGATTTCTCCTATCTTCCCCCAGGTGATAAAACAAATGTTGCCTGGAGTTTGGAGTGTGCCTCTCCCAGATGATCCATGCCAGGGATTCTCGGTGTTGGGGACTTCAACTCCCATATTCCCCAAGCAAAGGCCACTGGGGCTGGGGATTATGGGAGCTGAAGTCCAATAACATCTGGGGACCCAACGTTGAGAATCCCTGATTCACGCTGTGCCAAGCAACACAGATCTCTGGAGGCTGGAACAATGTATCCCCACCTCTGGATTTCCCACAGTCCACTGGGTGATGAGTGCAGTGCATTGGGGGAATCCACCAGGAGAAGGGCGCTCTAGGCCTGCAAGCAGCCCGAGCACATACACCATCCCAGCAGTTGGGCAAAAGGCCAGGTTACAGAGTGGGGTTAGAGTGGGCAGGAATGCCGGGATTGGGAGCAATCCTGCCGCTCCACATGCGTGGCCTAACCCGGGCTGGGCTACCCTATCCTGGGTTATGCTGCTCGTGAGAATAGCCTTAAAGTTTGACATCTCTGACGGCCTTTGAGAAGGCTTAAAAAACATGTTTTTAAAACTAGGCTTGCCGTCGATGTTTTTAATTGATTTAATTGTCTCAAGTTGTTTTAATTGGTTTTTGCTGGGTTGTAGACTGCCCTGATATTTCATGTTTGGTGTTCTACAAATGAAAGTATTAAACCCACCAACAAACAAGTACAATCTTACATCTGAGTAGTAACCGATCAGGGTTTCTAATACACTGAGCCTGAGGGATAATTGGGTAGCCTTGTGCTAACCAGTTCTCCCTCAGGCTCAGTGTGCTTGGCCTGTAAAATGGGAATGTGAATTGGTTGCCTTTGACCCGATCAAACTCTGACTTTGTACCACTCTTTAGAGTTTTGTATTAGAAACCCTGATCTGTTGTCACTCCGATCTTTTTTAATTTGCCATTTTACTCTTATAAAATCACAGGGAGTCAGAAACCCTTGCTGATCTACTGCAAAACAACAGAGTTACCCAGTCTGCCTTCTGCCTGCCCTTGACTTGAAGTCAAAACCTACCTCAGTCCAGTAGCTGGCCATAGATAAGTGATTCCTTTTTCAGCCCCTTGAAGACATTGATCCACCTCAAAGTGTTGCTGGGAGAACTACTGGGATAGTGGCCAACATCCAGAGCAATGAGCTCCTGCAGAGGTGCAAAACTGTTGTGCTAAGTCTGAAGTGTGTTCTCCAGACTAGCATTGTGTGATCGCAAGCGTGCTTGTGGTTAGTCCAACAGTTGTGCAACTGTGGTATGCCTCATTTGTTTCAATGGGGACATTTGCACAAGAGTGCTATAGTGCATTAGTGTGATTCTGCAAATCCCCATTTTCATAAGAACATAAGAACAGCCCTGCTGGATCAGGCACAAAGCCCATCTAGTCCAGCATCCTGTTTCACACAGTGGCCCATCAGATGCCACTGGGGATCCCACAAGCAAGAGCTGAGGACATGCCCTCTCTCCTGCTGTTGCTCCCCTGAAACTGGTATTGAGAGGCATCCTGCCTCTGAGACTGGAGGTGCTCCCCAGCACCCAGACTAGTAGCCATTGATAGACCTGTCCTCCATTAATTTGTCTAAGCCCCTTTTAAAGCCGTCCAAGCTGGTGGCCATCACCACATCCCATAACAAAGAATTCTGTAGATTAATTATGTGCTGTGTGAAAAAGTACTTCCTCTTGTTGGTCTTAAATTTGCCGACCTTCAGTTTCATGGGGTTACCCCTGGTTCTAGTGTTGTGAGAGAGGGCGAAAAATTTCTCTCTGTCCACCTTCACCATGCATAATTTTATACACCTCAATCATGTCTCCCCTTAGTCGCCTCTTTTCCAAGGTAGAGAGCCCTAGATGCTGCTTCTGATTCTCTTTATTTAGCAGGGGGAGAGTAACTGGCCCTACCCACCCCCAGCACAGGAACTCCAGTGACTGTTGCTGGTGTCTGTCTTGTGTTTCATTTTTAGATTGTGAGCCCTTTGGAGACAGGGAGCCATCTTATGTATGTATGTATGTATTTCTCTGTATCTCTGTGTAAACCGCCCTGAGTCATTTTTGGAAGGGCGGTATAGAAATCAGATTAATAATGAGGAGGAGGAGGAGGAGGAGGGTGCTCCAGGTCCCCGATCATCTTGGTTGCCCTCTTCTGTACCGTTTCCAGTTCTACAATATCCTTTTCAAGATACGGTGACCAAATCTGTATGCAGTACTCCAGATGTGACTGTACCATTGATTTGTATAAAGGCATGATATGTTCTTTTCACTACAGCTAAGCTACCGTCTTGCGCTAGCATGAACTTGCTCACTCTGCCAGCAAATCCATGTCAGCTGGTATATGTGAAGTGCTTTGAATGCCCTTGTTAATGGAGAAATACTAAATATCATTATGCTTTCAAATACTAAAAAACTCCCTAGGAAGCTTGTGTCTAAAGCAGTCTAAAACTGAGTCTTCTGTACACAGCTTAACAGACAGTCATACTTGTATATATCCACTTAAATGTGAGGTTTCAGGAACGGGAGTTCCTTTTCTTTCTTGGCCACAGATCCCCAGAAACAGATGCAGCTTCGCCCTGAAGTAGTCGGTCGATTGTTGTCAAGTTGAGATAATGAGCACTGGTTAGGTTCTGCTGCCAGATCAGGCTGACCTTCATGCAGGTCGATCAACAGTCACGCCTTCCCTTTGTCTCACTCTGTATGGGCATTTTGATCATTCCGTTACTGAGAGTTTATCATGAGTCTTTAACACAGCTCCTGTACATCATTACGAGAGAGCTGGCAGAGCATAACGCTGGCTGCCCATAGGTTTCTGGGCGAAATATAAAGTGCTGGTGATGACCTATAAAGTCCTAAATGGCGTGGGGCCAAGGTATTTAAGAGGGCATCATCTGTTTCAGGACCCCCACCACTCATTAAGACCTTCGGGAGAGGTCCGTCTGCAGTTGCCCCCAGCTCATCTGGTGGTGACTCAGGGCCGGGCCTTTTCTCTAGCCGCCCCAGGGCTCTGGAACGAACCCCCTGTTGTTGCAAGAGTGTCCCCATCTTTGGCAGGTTTTCAAAGGGTGCTCAGACACATTTATTTCACCAAGCCTTTGATCAGCTGTAAGATCATTTTTATTGTTGCTCTGCTGTTTTTGAATTGTTTTGAATTTTTAATGACTGTAATAAATAAATAAATAAGCAAGCAAACACTGGGAGTTTTTCCAAGTCCCTGGTATGGAGAAAAGGGTCGGGGAAGAGATCTGTTTCCCCGGTCCCAGAATTTGGAGTATCCAGTAAAATCGATCCAGTGAAGTTTGAAGGGTGGATAACTCTTAGGTGAACATTAGCAGTAGCACTTACATTTACATTGGGGAAGGGTTAAGCATTCCCTTCCTGTGAAAATTCTTTTGGGGAGGTCTTGATGAGAAACCGAGAAGGAATAGCTTCTCGGTCGGCATTCATGCTGGAGCTGGGTACAAATTCTGGGCCCACCTCTGCCACCCACCTCGGTACCCAGCTCACAGACGATAATTTTCCCCACCTTGTACCTTGCTTGTCGAATTCTCAGAATGGCCAATTTGGAGTGTGCAGGACTCCCAAATGAGGCAGGTGACTTCTGTTACCATGATGCCAATCGTGAGAACAGCCCTGTCGTTGAGGTGTAACATGTAGTTCTTCCCTCAGCCCTTAAGCTTCCTGAGTGACTGTGGGCCGGCCTCTGCCTCTCAGCATAATTTACCTCACAAGGTGGTTGTCAGGATGCAGTGGGTGTTAGTGTGTGGAAGGCTTGTAAATTGCCCTGTGCCCAGTGGTGGAAGCCTTGGACAGAATTTTTTTAAAAAAAACAACAACAACAACAAACCCTCAGAAGCCAGGATTGGGCTGCATCTGTGTGAGATGGTGGGGCCATTCATACAACCTTCTGGGTGGCTTTGCAAGACTTGTCTTCTCCCCGGATGAGCATCTTGAGCTTGGTGAGAGTGCGCTCCACTCTCCCACATGATCTCCACTGCTCTGAAGCTAGGACTCACTATCCTGGCCTCCGAGTATCCCATGGTGCACTGAACATGGTGCACTGGGTTGTTCCCCCAGGGGATGGACACTCTTGGCACCCGTCTCTTTATCAGAACAAGCTACAAGTAGCCCATGCTGACAGACAATCCTGGGAGCTGGGTTAAGTTTGTGTCCTTAACCTTGGCTGAGATCCGGGCTTTGGTGCTGGGTTTGGTGCCTTGGCACGGTGGGGATCCATGCAAATCCTGGCAGTTCTCAGGAGCAGCCAAGCCTAAATCTGGGCTTGGCTGCTTGTGAGAACAGCCTCACTGTCTGTGGCTCTTAACATATTAGTGAGCCAATGAGGTGCTTCACACAATCGGTGTGAAGCGCCGGAGGGGGTTCTGTGGGGAGAGTGGGCTTAGCCCGCTCTCTCTGCAGATGAATAGCTTCTCATAGCTGGGTGGCTGGATCGGCCGCCCACACGACTGCCGGCTCTGTCACAGAGCCAACAAGGGTGGCAGGGATCAGGGGCTGTGCGGCCCCCGGAAGTTCCAGGATGCCCCATGCGAGTACACAGGGTATCCTGGAGAGAGCTCCAAACCTGGGAGGCTGCTTGTGGGGGGGTCTCCTCGTGTGTCACCATGGCGCGGAACCATACCGTGGCGGCACACAGTCGGGAAACCCGGGTTAGCAGAGTGCTCACTCTGCTAACCTGGGCTAAGCGGAGGTCTATTTTGGTGGGCTAGGCACCAGAGAACCACCGGACTCACCCACGAGCCTGCTGGTCCTCCCGATAGGGAAAAACCGGGCTGGGCTTCTTTAGCCCGTTCCCCGCCCCCCAACTTGAGAATAGTCTCAATGTGTGAAAACTGTGGCCTGATTATAATTTGATACAGAATGGTATGGAGATAAAGCACGCCAGTACGTTCAAAGGAAAGAGTGGGTTTATTCACATATACCTTTGCAGCGGTTGTGCCTTCCTTTAAGTAGACTGTATTGGTTGGTATCTCCATCTCAACAATCATCCACCCAGTCGTTCATCTTGGATAGCGTTGAGATTGACCAGGTCCTTTCAGTGATGATCATTTGGCATCCTGCTGAAATGAAGACGAGGATCAAGATCCTCTCCACCCAAATCCGCAAATGCTTTTCAGTGTAGAAAATGGGTTGCATTTATTATCTGGACAGGGTTTTGAAATGTCAACACGCTTTCAAACAGCAGTCTCTGAGGCTATTCACACGATTGTAGGAAATCGTGCTAGGCCTCTGCTAGCCTGATTTTCTACAACTGTGAGAACCACCGGGCTCGGCTGCGAGTCTGGTGGTTCTTAAGCAGGTCACCCGCTTAAGTCGCCCGGTGCTTAAACCGGGTTTGCGGAGCGAGCGCTCTGCAAACCCGGTTTAAGCAATCGTGAGTTGCCGTGGCGCAGCTGCGTGCCACCGCAACTCACAAGGAGACCCCCGGAGGGGAGGTGAAAAGCCACCTCCCGGCTCAGGGGTCTCTCCAGCATGCCCTGTGCACTCCCCCCAGCTCCCCCTAGCACCCGCCGGCTCCATAACAGAGCCAGCAGACTGTCTGCTCATATGTGGGGAGAGCGGGCTCAGCCTGCTTTCCCCACTCAACCTTTCCAGGCGGGCCTCTTTGATCATGAGACCCACCTCTCTGTGTCGCGTGCTACTTCCCAGGGCCCATGCTGCCGCCATGCTTCTGAACCGATTTTGCTTTCTAGGATTAACTGTGGTTAAGAGCGGTTGAAACTGCAAGTTAATGTTCTCCTTCTGCACACCTTCTACTGTTCCTGAATCCCCTCTACCCTTCTTTGCACGGCTTTAGACCATGGTTAAGCTTGTCGGTACCAGCAGTAACCAAACATAGTTGTTGCAAGGGTTCCCTCTTAACCAGGGTTTGCTAACTCATCTGTGTGCCTATATTCCTTGGAATCTGCCAGGCTGGCCTTTTCTTGGTTCCTTTTTTGGGTTGCTTTTTTTTAAATTCTTTGGAGTTCAAGGCAGGGATTCATCCACATTTCTCACTGCAGCTTTGCAATCAGCTGCCCAGGGAGAGCTGCCTCATTCTTTGAATTCAAGTGCAGAGTGAAGACATTTCTGTTTCCTAACCTGTTAAAGTGGAATGATAGAAAGCGACGTGGCTGTTGCTTTTGCTTGCTTCCATGTGGATTTTAAAAAATTGTGTTCTTATTAATGGCTGACATCCAGACTCACAAAGTGTGGGTGCTTCGTGTGAAGCACTGGTGCTGCTGATGGGTACTGCTGATGCAGCACTGGCACCTATGTGGGGCAGAGGCAGATTTTGATAACATTCCCTTCCTACAGAAGTGCTCTGTGCCACCCAAAAATATGTCCCTGAGGATCATGCAGTCCTCAGGGACATATTTTCAGGTGGCACAGAGTCCTTCTGAAGGAAGGGGAAGTTGCTGAAATTCTCCCTCTCCCCCGACACAAGCACTGGGGCTGCATTGCTGGAACTCAACCATCTTCTCATGCAGCACCCTAACCCTTCATTAATCTGGATGCTGGCCATTGTTGTTGTTTAAAATGGCTGACATGATGGGGAAGATTACTCAGAGTAGCTCTACTAAAATTTTCATTTCAATGACACTACTTCAAGTGATTTTCCTCATTACATTTATGACTCCACCATTCTCCCATAGAGGAAGATCCACATCAGATGGGCTGGGAACATCTGTGGGGAACATTTGGCAGCAGAGAGACCCCAACAACCGAGCAAGTTCTGCTTCAATAGAACAACTTCATTCTTAACAAGATGCAGACCAGAGTTGCTTCACTCTGGTCCTTGAATGTCTGGCCCCGAAACTCCCTCTCTCCCCCCTGCCCCAAGTCAGAACTTTCCGGGATATTCACAGAGCAAGTGAATTGCTATCCAGCTTTGCTCTCCTCTCTGCAAGCATGACTCTTGCTCCAGAGTTGGATATCGCTGCTGCCTCATGTAACTAGATCATGTAACTATGAGGAGATTCTCATGATCCACAACAAGCGAGCTAAGGGAGCCTAGCCCGCTTTTGGAGGATCGTGTGCTGTCATGGGAGCCAAGCGGCTCCCATCTTATTTATTTGTTATTTCTTTGTGTAAACTGCCCTGAGCCATTTTTGGAAGGGCGGTATAGAAATCGAATGAATGAAACCTTCCTAATTCCCCCTCCCCTTAGACGAGGTTAGCGGAGCGAGCGCTCCGCTAACCTCATCTATTTGATTGTGTATTGCTGCGGTGCGGCTCCGTGCCGCAGCAACACAGAAGGAGACCCCCTCCAGGAGGCTGAAACAAGCTTTCCGGCCCTGGGGGTCTCTCCAGGATGCCCCACGCACTTGCACAGGGCATCCTGGAACTTCTGGGGGCTGCACGGCCCCTGATCCCCATGGCCCCTGCTGGCTCTGTGACGGAGCTGGCGGTCGTGTGGGCAGTCGATTCGGCCGCCCCGGACTGTCTGGGGATCGTCTGCATGGAGAGCGGGCTAAGATCGCGAGACTTGCCTCTGTGGTTTGGTGTCTAGAAGTAATACATCCATAGCAGCCGTAAGATACAATGCTATGTACATTTTCCATTTTTTGTTATCCCTGGCTATCAAAGCTTTCCAATATTCTTTTGATCAATGAAAGCGCTCCCTTGAATTTAGATTTGCGCTCTGTCAGCTGTCTGTCCACTTTGTGTTGTTTTGGTAGCATCTGCCAGACATGCTATGTCTGGATCTTTTTGTCTGCAGTGCACAGTCTTGTATCATGGAGCACTCCCTTTTGTTTCAGCAGGCTTGCTCCAGAGGAAGGGGTTTGCAGATGGCCACATGGGGCTCACTCAGCAGCAGTGCTGGAGTGTTCCTCTTGACTTCCGTGAGATGATTTTTGATTAAGTGGTTTGATAATTGGAGCTGGAGGATGCAAATATTTCTTTCATGATGGCAACGGGAAGGAAAATGAATGGGGCCGCAAATTTCAGAAGCGTCCATGTTTTCAGCAACAGAAGTAGCTGAAAGCAATGTTCCCTTGAAGGCGTGCGCATGTGCGTGCGCTCACAAGTTTTTTGATGTCAGCTCAGTAAATTTTTGATCCCGCTCAGGTTGAATCAGAAAGGCCCCACTCTGAATGCATGTGCACACACACTGCCTTGATACTGCCGCCCAGAACACAACTCATTCCACACACAGATGAGAAAAATTAGAGAGAACACTGGCAGAAAACCTCGCTTTCTTTTCCTTTCTGAGAACCAGTTTGGACAAAGTGCAAGGGTTCCCAACTTTGGGTTCCAAGATGTTAGATTATAACTCCCAGGAATTCTCAGCTATAGGCCTTCAGATGTTGCTGGACTACAACTCCCAGCATTTAGGTTGGAAACCCCCTGGCCTAGTGTATAGATTGTCAGACTGGTTCAGATTCCTGCTTGGTCATTCATAGAGATGTGCAAATTGATTCGAGTTCGAATCAATTTGAATTGAATCAGCTGTTTTGAGTTATTCAAACTCGAAACAAAATGCCCTTAAATAATAAAATAATAATAAATTAAAGTAATAAAATGATTTTTTTAAATTCCTGATTTGAGTTTGAATCAAAATGACCCCAATTCGAGCTTGGATCGATTCGAGTGATTCAAGCAGCATTCTGTCAGGCTTCCCCCAACTTGTTGATTTGTTTTCTGGCATTGGTTTCTGATTGGCTTGAGATCTCCTTGCTTCTTGCTTGGCTTGTTATCATACAAATCAGTTTTATATGATACCATACAGTTATCATGCAGTTACCACTGGTTTGTCTGGTGGCGACTCAGAGGCTGGCCTTCTCTGTGGCTGCTCCTGGGCTGTGGAATGCACTCCCGGCAGAAATCCGTAATTTGAGTTCATTAGTGTCTTTCAAGAGAGCCCTTAAAACCTATCTGTTTGGCTTAGCCTTCCAAGGTTTTTAAACTACTGTAAACTGTTTTAAATTGTTTTAAATGTGTGCCCTGGTTTTCCAGGGTTTTTAGCTGTTTGCATGTTTAATTGGTTGTTTATATATTCTGTTTATTTTATATTCTGTTTTATATTTATTCTGTTTTTATAGTTTTGATTTTAATTGTTAATTGGTTTTAATTGTTTTTATTCTGTTGTAAACCACCCTGAGCCATTTTGACAGGGTGGTATATCAATCAATCAAATAAATAAATAAATAAATTGTTGTCAGGGCAACTGTACCCCCATTGGCTAGTGGGAGGGAGGGGGAAACAAAAAGAATGGAATTTCAAAACATTTTCAAAGGGCTTAGGGAGGGGAGGCAGAGCGAGTCCTTAGTGTGCCCTTGAAGATGATACATCAGGAGAGGAGAAAGGAAGGCATCAAGGAAGGTTTGATTTTGTGGTTTTCTAGTATCAGTACTAAGGATAATATGCCACCTAATGGTGCAGCGGGGAAATGGCTTGACTACTACCAAGCCAGAGGTTGCTCGTTGGAATCCCCGCTGGTATGTTTCCCAGACTATGGGAAACACCAATATCAGGCAGCAGCGATATAGGAAGATGCTGAAACGCATCATCTCATACTGTGTGGGAGGAAACAGTAGTAACCCCCCCTCCCGCCCGTATTCTACCAAAGACAGCCACAGGGCTCTGTGGTCGCTAGGAGTTGACACCAACTCGACAGCACACTCTACTATAATATGCTTTGCTGTTGCTGCTATATTACTAACTGTCTGGTTTTGCTGGATCTCAGATTGACAAAGTCAGAACTTGGGGCTATTCCCACGATCAGCCAAATCGGGCTAGGGGAGCCTAGCCCAATTTTGGCTGATCGTGGGAGCCACTGGGCTTGCAAGCGAGCCCGGTGGCTCCCAGGCAGCTAACCCGTCTAAATACCCCTCCCCTAAAACCGGGTTTGCAGAGTGAGTTCTCCACAAACCCGGGTGTTTTTTTAATTGTGAGTAGCTGTGGCGCAGCTCCGCGCCGCAGCTACTCACGAGGAGATCCCCGGAGGGGAGGCGAAAAGCCACCTCCCGGCTCTGGGGGTCTCGCCAGCATGTCCTACGTGCTTGCGCAGGGCATGCTGGCGCTTCCGGGGGCTGATCGGCCCCAGCCTGCACCGGCTCCATCATGGAGCCGGCAGTCATGTGGGCAGCCGATCCATCTGCCCAGGGCTCCCTCCCTGATCGTGAGCAGGGAGAGAGGGCCTAGCCCACTCTCCCCGCTCTGCTGCAGAAACCGGGTCTCACTGATCGTGAGACCTGGCTCCTTGTGTGCCTGCCTTAATTTAGTTGTGGTTTGGTCTGTTTGTGAGATTATATGTTGTGAGAAATTGACAGTGTGGCAGCTCGTGTGTGTGTGTGTGTGTGAGAGAGAGAGAGAGAGAGAGAGAGTGAGTGAGTGAGAGAGAGAGAGAGATTCTCTTGGTGATTTCTGTGTGATGAGCTCCATGTCCAGCCTTGAGACTAATTTGTGCTTCACTCACAGCTCTGCAATCTGCCTTGCAAGGTGTACTCATTCAAACTGTGACTGAAGACATTGTTCTAGTTGAGCTTGCGGCTATGCTTGCTGCTAAGTAAGGGTACCGCTGCGGCAGCTACGCAAGGAGTCATGATTGTGTGTGAGAGAGCCAGTGATGCTCCTGCAACACAGGCACTGTGTCTGGCAGTAGATTCTGGGTCAGTGATTCTTTTTTGGCCATTTTTGGACTGTGTGAAAAAATGTGTCTTCTGTCTTGGGAGGGACAGATTATTTAACTTTGTGCTTCTAATCTGCAGCGTTTTGCAAGGCAGGGCTGCAAAATGCATTGCAAATTGCAATCCAAAACTTGTTGTGTGGACTCTATGAGTGCAGTTTGTTTCAGCCGTAGGGAACAATGGAGAATTCCAAACATCCCATTGTTCCCCATAGGTGTCTCCTAGGGAGACCAAAGTGGATTAGGTGCTATGGTGTAATAGGTACTACCTACCACCCAACCCATAAAAGAAATGGACAAGTGGTTGGTTGGTTTTGTTTGATTTTTAAATCTTTCCCCCAAACCTTCATAAGATCTTATGGGTTGGTTTTGGGGGGGTGGGGGGAGAGGTTAAAAACAGCAATGGCTGCTGTTTTGATGAACAAGTTTGAGGATTTTGCTATTCGATTTGAGCTCAAGTTGAATTGAAAAATCCAATTCGTGTATCCCTAGTCATGAAGCTCACCTGATTACCTTTGGGCAATCATGCTCTCCCAGGCTAACCTACTTTGCAGGGCTGTTGTGAAGAGAAAGAGGGGGAACCCCTGGCAAATTCAACATGTGAATAGCGCAGTTCCAAAAATCTGCACATTGTAGCAAAGCACGGTGACCTTCTTGCACCAGTGCAACTTTGTTGTGCCAGCACAGCGTTGGTCTGCAAGCATAGCCATTATGAGGAGGTCTTTGTGTCTACTGCCCTCCCGTTGGCATGGATTGTCATAGCCTCTTCTGCTAGGGATGTGCGGTTCGGTTCGGATCCGAACCGGACCAGGGGTGGTTCGGACAAAACCAAAACCGAACCACCCCGGTCCGGTTCGGATCCGAGCCGAACCGGGCGAACCGGTTTTGTGCACATCCCTATCTTCTGCTGCCCTCCTGACCTATCCAGGAAGGTCGCAATTTTAAAAAAGATTTATTTTTAGATGCCTTCTTAATTAAGCCTGTTTCCCAGATCCGTTTCAAACTGCACAGGGGGTGGTAGTGGTGGAATTCTCTTATCACCAATGCTAGTTAGTTAAATTGGGTTTCCAAGCCCTTCTTTAGCACAAACAACCCAGACATGCTGTTCTTACCTCATCTGCTTTGTACACCGACGTGACAATCCTATTAATTTCCTCGGAGCCATCTACATTAGAGACCGGAAGCTACTTTCAGCCCTCCTCTTGGTGCTGTAATTGCCTCTTTTCAGGGGGCATCTTGTAGATTTGAGATGAAATGCGGAAAAACGTGACATTAACTTGGTGTGCGTCCTCCTCAACCCCATGTTTTACCAAGAACATCTGTTTGAACAGCTGACATTACAGGCATATTTAAAAATAGAGCACCCCGGATTGGGATTGAATTGCATCAGTGGAGGGCATGCAACTCCCACAAAATACTCCTTTTTCATTAAAACAAAAGGGGAAAGTGCCTACAGTAAGGGAAACAGCAATTTTATTGGTTTCAGTTATCTATTATAGGCCTGGATTAGCAGCATTTGAATGTATGAAGCTGTTTTACATCAGACTAGACTATTGGTCTGTTTAACCCAGTATTGTCTTCACTGACCAGCAGTGACTCTCCAGAATCTCAGAAAGTATCCTTTTTATCACCTGTTGTCTGCCCCATCATGGGAGATGTTAGAATTTGAACCTGGGACTGACCTTTTGCATGCAGATCATCTACTCCTGTGCCATAGGAACATAGGAAGCTGCCATATATTGAGTCAGACCATAGGTCAATCTAGCTCAGTATTGTCTACACAGATTAGCAGTGGCTTCTCCAAGGTTGCAGGCAGGAGTCTCTCTCAGCCCTGTCTGGAGATGCCAGGGAGGGAACTTGGAATCTTCTCCATGCAAGCGTGCAGGCGCTCTTCCCAGAACAGCCCCGTCTCCTAAGGGGAATATTTTACAGTGCTTACACATGTAGGCTCCCATTCAAATGCAAACCAGGGTAGACCCTGCTTAGCAAAGGGCACAACTGGTATTGGGAACGTGTGATGCATCATCAGTGGTATCATCGGCCAGTACTATCAATGTAACATGGAAGAGTTAACTATATAGTTTAGTGGAGTCCACGCATAGGTCACAATGCTTAACAAGGAATTGCTCAGGAGGTCACAACCAGATTCCTTAACTGTGAGCACAGAAAACAATCTTCAGGGTGATTCCAGAGCATATATGACTCTCAGGCCATCTGATGATGGGAGACCCATTTTTCTCCTTCTCTGATAGCCTTCTGCCATGCAGTGGATATTTTCCTCTTCCAGCAGGCTTACGGCCTATCAACATGATGGCTTCAGATCAGGGGTTGACCAATCCCAGGCACCAGGGAACTATGACACCTAGACAGTTAACCATGGCACCTAGGCTAGGGTGTTCAGGGGTTGTGTTTGATGTGTTAGTTAATGAGGCTGTTCTCACATGCAGCTTAACCCGGGCTGGGGATGCCCAGCCCGATTTAGGCTGAGCATGAGAACCACTGGGATCAGGCCCGATCCCAGTGGGGCAGAGCCGCCTAGCCCAGCTTTTAAACCCGCCTGTTAGCCGAGGTTAAGGGAGGGAGTGCTCCCTTCCCCCTGGCTACCTGCTCATGTGCAAGCCTGGCCGCACCCTGAGACGGGCATCTAGAGTACCCGTCTCTTGGGGGAATCACCCAGTGCATCGCATGTGCTGTGCAGTGCATTGTGGGATTCATGGATGCTTGGACAATGTGGCCTGGCCCCAGATCAATCCGCCCTGCTCTGAGCTGCACAGAGAGGGCTGATCGTGTGGGATAATATAGCTCCTATCATATGGTTCAATCTTTAACCTGTTGCTTCTCAGACCTTCCTTTTGTTTAACATTTCTTTACTGGAAGCTATCCAGGTTCCTCTTTACAACCAGCCTCTTTCTAGGCTGTCTGCTCACAACCTGTTTGTCAGTGGGGGAGCGAGTGTTCACACTCCCACTGAACACTTTCCACTGTTCTCCACCAGTTTCCTTCTGACACATTTCTCAGCAGGGGTTGCGCAAGTCACACTTGCGGAGCTGCTAAGAAAATGCATTCAGTCTCTCCTGGCCAAATAACATTTGACAGTCCATTCCATCATCATTTCCCCACAGAGGGAGAGTTAATTAATAACATCTTTATTTCTCCCAGGCAGTCCTGTTTCTGTTTCTAAGTATGTTTTTTATTTTATTTATATATATTTTTATTGTTAAATGTATATACAGTGGTCCCTCGACTTACGAAGTTAATCCGTTCCGAATGCACGTTCGGAGGTCGAAAATTTCGTAAGTCGAAAAGCGCACCCACGGAGGTTTAAAAAAAAATCGTAAGTCGAGTAAGCCGCATCTAAAAATTCGTAAGTCGAGGAAACCGCATCTAAACCGCCAACGGTTTCCGTTCGTAGCTTGAAAAATTCGTAAGCGTGCGGCCATTTTTGTCGTTCGTAAGTCGAAAACATCGGATGTCGAGTAGTTCATAAGTCGAGGGTCCACTGTACCGCCTTTCATTAAAAACAATCCCAAGGCGGTTTACAAAAGTTAAAAAAACATATAATAAAAATGACAGTTAAAAGTATTAAGCTAAAAAGATGACAACAAATCCGATTTAAAATATATAAAATACAAACATAAAAACTGCACACGGATAAAAATACACAGAAGCAGCAATAAAATTGTGGTTCATTGTGGTTTATGAGGCTATGTAAGATATAGTTTTATGAAATTGTGTTGTTGTGTATGTTTGCTTGTAAGCCGCCCTGAGTCCTATGGGAATAGGGCGACATATAAATCTAACTAACTAACAAATAATAAATAATAAATAAAACAATCATGTAAAGGCCTGGATAAAAAGCCAAGATTTAACAAGCTTTTTAAAAACTGTGATGGAGTCTGAGGAGCGAATGGCCACTGGGAGAGCATTCCAAAGTCTGGGGGCAGCAACAGAGAAGGCCCTGTCCCGTGTGAATGACAACCAAGCCTCCCTCCTGTTGTTGTTTGGAAAGGGGCTAAAGAGATGCCATTTCCCCTCTCCTTCCACAGCATCCAGTTATCTTGTCAAGTGTCCATTGTCTGACTCATGGAGGAGAGGTCTATCAACGGCTACTAGTCGGAGGGTTATTGGCCAGCTCCAGCCTCAGAGGCAGGATGCCAGTTGCAGGGGAGTAACAGCAGGAGGGAGGGCATGCCCTCAACTCCTGCCTGTAGGCTCCTGGTGGCATCTGGTGGGCCACTGTGGGAAACAGGATGCTAGACTAGATGGGCCTTCTTGGGCCTGATCCAGCAGGGCTGTTCTTAGATTCTTAAATTAGCCCCTTCATATACAGAAGAACTGCTGTGGCTGAAGCAGCAAGGCAGGCAGTTACAGCACAGGTGAAGAAAGACGTGAATCCAACAGATTACAGCACAGAGCACATATTAAGGTCTTTGCTCAGGCAATGCATGCAGAGAGGCAGTTCCTTTCTGTGTTCATTGCACCTGCAAACTCATGTCCAGCAGAGTTGTCGAGGGCTGCGAGGAACAACAAGCGGAGGTACTTTTTCACACAATGCATAATCAACCTATGGAATTCTCTGCCACAAGATGTGGTGACAGACAGCCAACAGCCTAGATGGCTTTAAAAGGGGCTTAGATAAATTCAAAGAGGACAAGTGTATCAGTGGCTACTAGTTTGAGGGCAATAGGCCACCTCCAGCCTAAGAGGTAAGATGCGTCTAAATGCCAGTTGCAGGGGAGTAACAGCAGGAGGGAGGGTGTGCCCTCAACTGATGGGCCACTGTGGGCCACTGTGTGAAACATCTAATGGGCCACTGTGTGAAACAGGATGTTGGACTAAATGGGCCTTGTGCCTGATCCAGCAGGGCTGTTCTTATGTTATGACTCCCAGATTTTGGGCTGGCTCCTAGATCCAAAGAAGAATGGTCAAGACCTGCTTTAGATGTCTTGACTCCCTGGTTTGTAGGTTGCTGGGTCTGCAGTATCTTTCTGCCACCTCTTGCCTTCCCATTTTTAACTAGTGCTAATTATTTAATTTGTTTTACTGCTGTTCCAAGCTGCTTTGAGCATTTCTGCAAATGGAAACGTATCTTATTAATTTTAGATAACTAAGTAATGAACCCCAAGGCTGTTGGTTGTGTACTCCTACCGTTGAAGTGTGGTGGGTGATTACACGGGGCAGGGCATTTTCAGCAGTAGCACTGACGCTGTGAAACCCACTTCTCAGAGAGACTTCTCTTGTGGCACCCCTGTTTGTTTTGAAATGGCACGTTCAACTTGTTCTTCTGTTCCAGAAGGCTTCAGAGTCTATGTATGAGTGTACAGTATTTGTGTGTCACTGATTAAAGGTGCATTGGGGTTTTTCACTGATTATTGGTGCATTAATGTATAAAGGGTTTTTGTGTAGATTATCGGTTCTATGTTGGCTTATTTATTCATTGCTAGTTTATTTAAGAGATTGGTTGACATTCTAAGGAAGGTTGTACATGTGCTGCAGAAGAAGCACTGGAACTTGTGCAGAAAGGGCACATTTTGCCTCTCTCCTCTTCCCCCTGGGACATCTCCCTTCCCTGCACAGCTCTCAGGGAATATTTTCAGGCGGCACAGAGCTCTTCTGGGGAAAGGGGAGATTGGGGGAATTTGCCTCTCCTGCATAAGCACTGGTGTTTCTTCTTACAGCACATGTGTAGCCACTGTTTTTATTATTATTATTTCAAATCGTAAGCTGCTTTGTGGACACAGTCAGGTACAAAGGCTGGAAGATAAACATTTTAAATAACTAATCCAGTAATGTAAGAAGGGGTTGACTTCCATCCTGTATTGGAAGGAACATGGGCACCTCATTTGTTTCCAGCACTTTAAGGGGATGATTTTCCCCTTTGGGCAGGACAGTGGAAAGTAGATGTTTAAGCCATTCACATGTCCAGTTATCACTGCTTCCTGTAACGTCCAAAGCTACCCTCAGTCAAACCATGGATACTGTAGACGAGGTTGCTTCCATTTTTGCTTACATCATACCTATGGAGCAGTCTAAGCAATATTGTGTTAGTGACCTTCTGTGTGGAAGAGAGTTTCTGCCACTTGCACACTCATACGAATGCCGCAGAATCGTTCCTCGGGGCAGCATTTAGAACATAAGAACAGCCCTGCTGGATCGGGCCCAAGGCCCATCTAGTTCCGCATCCTGTTTCACACAGTGGCCCATCAGATTATTATTATTATCATTATCATTATTATTCTTCAAAATTTTATACCGCCCTTCCAAAAGGCTCAGGGCAGTTTACAATAAAACACCATTACAATCAATTAACAATTAAAACAGAAATTATAGATGGCACTGGAAGCCTACAGCAGGAGTTGAGGGCATGCCCTCTCTCCTGCTGTTACTCCAGTATCCAGTATCTTCCAGTCTTCCACTATCCCTCAGTCTGATCTACGATCGTAATAAAGTCTATCTATCTATCTATCTATCTATCTATCTATCTATCTATCTATCTATCTATCAGTATCTCTCAATATACTGCACGGGCAGCAGAGAGGCAGCATTCAGTAACGCAGCAGTGTGCCTCTGCCTGGCCCCGCTTTCCACTGGACTTGCTTGTTAACATGGCTGCCAACTCCTGGGAGCTGCAGAAGCCAGAGCTATCACCCCCCATGATCAAAAGCTAAAGTAGGACAGTGAGGGGGGTTTCTGTCCTACCTCATTTTAACCCTGGGTACAAAAGCTAGGCTACCAGGTGCCAGGTAGGAGAGGTTCTGGTGGTTCCAGAGGAGCCTCTGTACCCCAGTTAACCCTTTCCTACCCACAACACTCCTCTCTGTGTAAACCGCCTTGAGCCATTTTTGGAAGGGCGGTATAGACATCGAATGAATGAATGAATACAGGCTGGTTGTGAGAACGACCTCCATGTAATTCAGAATTCCACAGCCTGAGATGCAGTGTAGGTAGAATTAGGAAAGCACACTTATTTTGAGGCAACCCTCCTTTGCAGTGCTCTGCCTGAAAAAAACCAGTCTCCCCAGCAACAGAATTAACAATCTATACATATATTTTCCCTTTTAGAAATGTATGAGTACAAAAGTGCATCTTGAAGTACTCTCTTGGAAGCCTAATCTCCTGAGCATTGGATTGAGTAACTCTTATTCAAATCAGTGGAAGTTACTCATTTCCTCTTGGATCGGGCGAGGGCGGGGGAGGCAGCTGCCAGGCCTGAAAATCCCTTCCTTTCTTGCTTTCCCCCAACCCAGCAATCTGCAAAGGGGGAGACGGGAGAGGGACAAAAATAATGTCGATGCTTAAGCCGCACAGAGCTGTGGAGACAAGCTGGGGATGACGAAGGGCACGCGCGTTCCGCTGCAGCGGTCAGGAGAGCCTCAGCCTCCCTGCATTTGTATTCATTGTCGCCAGCCGCGTTGAGCTCGCCGGTGGGTGAAGAGCAGCTGGAAGAAGGCTCGGCTTGTCAGAGGAGAATTGGATGATGGCTGGAGTGGCCACTGAACTCGGGCGGAGGTGACATGCGGAGCCATGTGGAAGATCCTGCTTAGGTGGGACACCTAGAGAATTGCCAGAAAAAACAAAGGGAACTTTGCTCATGAGAACAGGGAAATATCTCCAGTGAGAAGGGGTGTTTTACATGCCTAAACTCCACACCACACACACACACACACCCGATTTCATCGGAAAACAAATATTTGAGGTGAATATTCCACTTGAAATCCCCTCCCTCCCTTCGCTGGCTAGGTGCTTCCTTTTTCTTCCTTGCCATCCCATGACATTATTTTGCATCTGGCTCCTGTCGGTGGACTTTGAAGTTCTAGTGAAAAAGCAGAGTAGATCCTTTTTATCCAGAAAGCGAAAAGGATTTTTTTGTTGTAGTAATGGTAGAGTTGTGATAAGTGTGGAGCCTTTTGGATAATAACAATAAGCAAAGTTAATGAAAAAAATTGCAAGACTCCTTTATAGACTCCAGGCTATGTCTTCTATTGTTCTTAAAGTGTGCAGCAAAGGAAAAATGATCAAGTACTTTTTTCCCTTCATTTTATTGTCTCTGGTTAGTTGATGAAGCATACTGGAAGGAAACAAACAAAAACCACCAACAGTGGCCGACATGATGAGGACAGTTACTCCAAGTAAGCGCTTTGAAATTGATAGGGCAAGTAAGGGAGGAGAGAATGTAGTTAAAATAAAGTGGAATAGATTTAGAAATTATTGGACATTTGAAATACCGGAATAGGAGATTTCCTAGAACATGGTGGCAGTGCTTTACGGACCGTAAGACATAGAGCCCAGGCTTTGCTGCCCATGGAAACTGGCGGGAGCCACAGGGCTCCTGGCAGTGCCTCGGCAGCAAACCCAGCGAGGAAGCCGGGCAGTTCAATGAGGTTGAGGGAGCGAGCCCTGCTCTAACCTGGTCATTTACCTGACCATGCGTCAGTGCCGATTGCTTTCAGCTGGCACTGAAACACTGACAGGTGCCTGCCCTTCACTGGGAGGATAGCTACAATGCACCGCCTACTTGTGTGGTGCATTGTGGGATTTCTGGGGGCCAGGATGACACGTCCTGACTCCTGCAGCTCTGTGCTGACTGGGACAGCAGCAGATCGTCTGAGTGCAGGATTTGCACACCCAGCAAGAGCACAAGGATCGTCTGCAGGGTAGGCGAGCTTCTGCTGCCTTCTCCGCCACTCACCCTCTCAAGTGATCATGCGAAACGGCTCATATTCTACATTTAAGTCCTGGGTGAGTTCTGTTTCCTTGCAGAGTTCTCCTCCTCCTCCTCCTCCTCCTCCTCCTCCTCCTCCTCCTCCATCATCTATCTATCTTTATATACCACTTTTAAATTAAAAAAAAAAGGTTCACAGTGTTTTACACAGCAGGAGGCATGGCAGGATGGTTCTCCCTTCCAAAGGGGCTCATGAAACAACCACTGGGAGGGATGCTCTGCTGGGCTGTGCAGGGATAGTTGCTCCCCCTCTGCTAAATATAAAAGAGCCACCATTTTGAAAGGTTCCTCTTTGCCCCGTTACCAGGGGCTGTTTGCTCAGCATGCTAGTATCCTATAGATAGGGATTTTTTTTCCCCATGTGGAGGAGCATTCAGCCATGCGCTTTGCCACCGGCAGGAAACGTCAGTTAAGTGTCTCTCGAGAATGTGATCAAACCTTTGCCCCCATCATGGCAATCTGCACACAGGAAGCTTCCTTCTACTGAGTTGGACACTTGGTCAGTCTAGGTCAGTGTTTACATTGACTGGTAGCAGCTCTTCAGGACTTCAGGCAATGGTCTTTCCCAGCCCTACCTAGAGATGCTAGGGATTGAATCTAGCACCTTCTCTATACAAAGTGTGTGCCGTATCATTGAGCTCCATCCAGCCCCATCCACAACCTATTCAGCCCTAGCTCTCATGCCGCACAGCATCTACCTCCTTGGGCAACCGGTCATTCTGGAGGCTCAAGCCTTTTCTCTGGGGCCTCCCCTCCCATTTCCACAGGAACCAGATCCCAAAGCACCAATTTTTGTTGCGGCGGATCTGAATAGAGTGTTGTCCAATCTTGCAAGGCTGAGCCCAAAAGGGAGAGAAGCGGAACAAGAAGCAGGATGGAGCTGTTGCTTAGTAGCAGATAAGAGCTTATCATGCACCCAAAGCTCTAGAACTTTGCATCAGAAAAACAAGGCTGGTTAGAGACAGGCCCTTCAGGACCCTGGACAGCTCCCAGAGAACAGACATGTCCAATGACTATAATAAAATCCTTTCTGTTAACCAAGCCCTGCTAGACTCCTGAATTTATTTATTTATTTATTTATTTTTACATTTTTATACCGCCTTTCGTTAAAAGAAAACCCCAAGGCGGTTTACAAAAATTAAAACATACAATAAAAGCAGTAAAAACATCAAGCTAAAAACATACATAAAAACAAGACAGCAGATAAAAAACACACAAGAACAGCAGTAAAAAACGATTATGTAAAAGCCTGGGTAAAAAGCCAAGTCTTTAAAAGCTTTCTAAAAGCTGTGATGGAGTCCGAGGAACGAATGGCCACCGGGAGAGCATTCCAGAGTCTAGGAGCAGCAACAGAGAAGGCCCTGTCCCGAGTGCACGATAGCCGGACCTCCCTCATTGTCGGCACCCAGAGCAGGGCCCCCTCAGATGTCCTAGTCAAGCGGGCAGCAACCCTTGGGAGCAGGCGGTCCCTCAAATACCCTGGGCCCAAACCGAATGATAGTACCCCTTTCATGTTTCTCCTTCTTGCTGAGGAATGCAGAGATCTGAAGGGGGAACCCTCTAGCTTGCAGGCTATCCCACCAGAGGCCTTTCCAATCCTTGCATCGGGCTCCACAAACCTTCATGCTGCCCCTGATGGAGTTTGTAAGCCCTAAATCATTGCATTCTTCTTTCCCCCAATAAGATAATTTATTAGTTCCACATTCCGTGACATGGAAGAGCTACATAAGTATTAAATGTTTTAAAAGTTTATCCTCCGACGACTTGTCGGTTTCCGTTCTGTAATGAGTTGGGTAATTATCTATGTCTCTTCTCTGGTGAATCTTTCATTGTATAATTATCATATAATGGCTTAAAATTTGACTGCATCTAGGATTCTCAGTAGCTTTTACTCCATGCTGTTCCTCAACATTGGACTATTCTTATCCTGAATACACACGGAAGATTGCTCACAGATGGAGAATTAGGAAGACATTAGAAGCTCAGGGACCAAGGACATTTGAATGTTATTGCAAATGTATCTATATTTATGCAGTTATTTGAATACCACTTTTAGATAAGAACAACAAAGTAGTTCACAACGCAGTGCAAGAAAATCAACCTAAAATCAGCATTTTTTAATCTGTATACATTTCATCTTTGTATTTCCTTTGTGTACATTCCATTGAGATGTGCCACAAAGGGAAAGAAAACCGTTTTATGATGTCATAGGAACAGAGGAAGCTGCCATATACCAAGTCAGACCATTGGCCTATCTAGCTCAGTATTATTTACACAGACTGGCAGTGGCTTCTCCAAGGTTGCAGGCAGGAATCTCTCTCAGCCCAGTCTTGGAGATGCTGCCAGGGAAAGAACTTGGAACCTTCTGCTCTTCCCAGAGCGGGTCCATCCCTAAAGGGGAATCTCTTCCAGTGCTCACACATCAAGTCTCCCATTCATATGCAACCAGGATGGACTTTGCTTAGCTAAGGGGACAAGTCATGCTTGCTACCACAAGAACAGTTCTCTCACCGACCCCTGAAGGTGGACCGAAAGGTGGACATAAGGGTTCAATGGTCATTTAGTTCAGGGACAAAACACATATTAGCATGTCTAAAGTCCCATAATCAGTCTTTGAATCGCCAGATAAAGAATCTCAGACCACTGCAGGTGCTGTTTTCCCTCCACTGGGTTGAAGGTGCTATGGTAAAGGCATTGATGCTTATATTGTGTAGACTGATTTATGACTTTATTCATAGAGACATATTTAACATGCCCTTTCTCCAAGAAGCTCAGGTTGGCATACTTAATGGCCTTTCTCATGATCAAACGTGAGGGTGGGCGGGCAGGAAGGAAGCCTTGCAAAGCTTACTTCCCCTGCAGACAATCATCCTGTGGTGCTGAGCATGCAGCTCATGCGCCCAGATGCTCAGCCACTGCCCCTGACTGCGTGGAGGCACAGGGGGGATGCATCATCCCGGCCCCCAGATATCCCACAATGCACCGCGTGAGTGCTTGGTGCATTGTGGGGATTCCCCCAGCAATGCACAGGCACCTGTCAATGCTTCAGCACTGGCCCTAGCACACGAACGGAGAGATGAGGTTAAGGGAGCACTCACTCCCGTAACCTCATTTAAGAGGTGGGTTTAACAACGGGGTTAGGTGGTGCTGGCCTGCTGGGATCAAGCTCGATCCTGGTGGTTCTCACATGCAGTCTAACCTGGGCTGGGCATCCCTAGCTTGGGTTCGGCTGCACGTGAGAACAGCCTCATAGTCTTCCACTCCACTTTACCCTCACAACAACCTTGTGAGGTAGATTAGGCTGAAAGATAGCAGCTGGTGCAAGATGTTTATTCTGTTCACAGACTTTGGTAACTCTTCCAAATCTGTACACCTTGAGAAAGGTGCTATCACAAGACTTGATGGTGGCCACCAGCTTACATGGCTTGCAAAAACAAACAAACAAACAAACAAACAAACAAATAAAGGCAGAAAAGTCTGTCTGTAGCTAGTAGCTAATGGAAGCTCAGTATACGGAGCCAGTATACCTCTGAGTATCGGATCCTGGAGCTCAGTTGTCTTCATGTCCTGCTTGTGAGCTTTGGGGAAGCTTCTGGTTGGCTACTTATGGAACCAGGTTGCTGAACTGTTGGGCATTATTTTAATCTAGCAGGAATCTTCTTGCATTCTTAAATTTTTCTGAGGGGACTTTGCATATCCCTTAACTGAGGGGTCCTTGATTTTGGATCCCCAGGTGTTCTTGGACTACAATTCCCATCATTGGCCATAGTGGCTGGGGTTCATAGGAGCTATGGTTCAGCAACATTTGGGGACCCAACTTTGTGACCCCATTGCTGAAGTCACCCCTGAATTTAACTTCAAGCAAAATTCAGAGAGAATTTGAAGGATCCTTCTCGGGGCGGGGGCGGGGAGGGGACACCATCCTGTGGAATATTGAGGGAACCCAACGGAGTTGTTGTAAGACTAGAGAAGTTGCTTGATTGAGTACTAATGAAATAATATTAAAAGAGTGTTTGTTTTTAAGGTCATGTTTTTGAATTTTGTTTTTAAACCTAATTTTGCAATTTCAGTTTTGAAATTTGACTTGAGGGACATTAAACAATAATCTGGAATCTTGCTTGCATATTTGAATGTGACAGTATTAACTATGAATGTCAATATTTTCATCCTCTACTTCAACTCCACTCCACTCCACTCCCTCCTTGATGCAATGGTGCCTGTAGTTGGGAATCCTATTAACAGTTTGGACCAGGAGAATATGAGGAGATTCTCCCCATTCACCAAAAGCGGGCTACGGCAGCCTCGCCCACTTTTGGAGGATCGTGTGTTGCCACGGGAGCCACGCAGCTTCTGGCAGGAAACCCTCCTAATACCCCCTCCTCTTAGACGAGGTTAGCGGAGCAAGCACTCCACTAACCCCATCTGTTTGATTGTGTATTGCCACAGCGCGGCTCCGTGGCACGGCAACGCATGAGGAGACCCCCACCAGGAGGCTGAAACAAGCCGCCTGGCCCTGGGGTTCTCTCCAGAATGCCCTGCATGCTTGCGCTAGGTATCCTGGAACTTCTAGGGTCCGCGCGGCCCCTGATCCCCATAGCCCCCGTTGGCTCTGTGAAAGAGCCGACAGTTGTGTGGGCGGCTGATCCGGCCTCCCAGGGCGTCTGGGGATCATCTGCGGGGAGAGCGGGCTAAGCCCGTTCTCCTCGCAACCCTCTTAAGGCGCGTCTCACTGATCGTGAGACTCGCCTCCATGTATGAACATTAAAGGAAAGTTGCTTTAGGAGAATTTGCTTGGCAATTTGGTTTTCTCCCCCCACTCCATCCCACCCCAAATTATTTCAGCTCCAAAACAATCTCTGAGGGGTACGGCAACCAAATGCTTTAACATGAAACCACTTGTCAGTGTCAAGGAGAAAATGAAAGCAATTCCTCTCTCTCGACAACCATGCCAGAGCTGAATAACATATTAGAATTAGGAGCTTCATGGTCCCAAATCAAAGCAATGCCGTCCGGGATGCTAAATATTTGAGCACAAATTATTGCTGCTGATCTTTGAGGGAGTTCAGCAGATGAACCTTTCCCAGAGGACTCGTTCAGGAAGAAACGCCAATACCTTTCACTTAGGACACATATCTGAGAGGAGATCTAAGGAACATTTGCTTGCCTGGTGACCTTACTCTTGGAATTTTTGCCACCTTTTTGTAGGGGAAAAAGTTATGCAAATTGGGCTGTCACTTATACTGGTCTCTGCATGAAGCATCCAGAGCCCAATTCAGACATTATGCTGTATGAGTGTACAGATGTCTGTACACTCATACATGTGTCTGTGTGAATGACTATACCTGTGTTCATTTTAAAAGTGAACCTGGACACAGGCCCTTCAAATGCTTGGTACAGATAGGAAGTGTAGTTCTTTACCTGCGTACAGCATAACATGTGAATGAGTGTACAGTGAGTGTAAACTACAAGGGTCGAACAAATCATGTGAATGAGCCTTATGTCACGTATTACTTCAGGTAGTGGGGCTATGGAGGGATCTACTCATTCTTCTACAAATTGTATCCACACTTGAGTAAGTGTTCTGAATACACCTTGGTTACGCATTTTAAAGGCCTGTCAGTTGCCTTTAAAGAATGCTGTGCCTCATCAGGATTGTGTCAGGAGTCACTATTCAGTAGTGATGCTACCAGTTTTCACATGGTCCCAGGCTCAGAGTGTGTGCGGACTGCATGCAGGCTGAGCAGGCACATGACCCCGGCTAAACACTGGGGTAAAAAGTAGGGCAGGGTGGGAGTGCTGGCATTGGGACCGATCCTGGTGCTCCACATGAGCAGCCTAAGCTAGGCGAGCCCTCGAGCCGGACCGGGCCTGGTTCGGCTCGAGATTGAGTCGGCTGGCTTGGGGTCGTTTCGGGGGTTGTAAAGTTATTTTTTTTTAAATAAAAAAACACTAACCGCTGGGTCCGGCAGCCTTGGGGGTGGGATGCTGCCGTGGCCATGAGGGGGTTTTGGACACAGGGGCATTTTGGAGGCCGCCACACATACAAATGGCCAGAATACATGCGTGGCATTCTCTAAAATGGCCACCGTGAAGGGTGGATAAAAATCATTGGTTTAAAAAAATTTTTTTTAAATGGATTTTAAAAATGTAAATCAGATATTTTTGATTTAAATAAGATTTTTTTATTTAAATCAGATTTTTGAAATAAAATGCTTTTTGAGGAAAAAATCTATCTAAAGATAGTTTTCTATATAAGATACTTTATAGTCCAAAGGTTATTCGTCATGAAATAAGGATTAGTTTTTAATTACGTAGCATGAGGCTGTATATATGCAATGTGTACATTTTTTGGTAAATGAATTCCATTAATCCATTCACAATGTCATGCTCTTCCAGAGATTTCTGTAAGATTATTTTGGGCCATTTTTCTATCTAGAAGAGGACCAAAAATGAAACCTTCGTCTGGTAGTAAATATTAAGATTATACCAGCAAGAATGAGTCTTTATGTAAAAAACCATGATTTAAATCTAGTCTTAGTGACTAGTGATTTAAATTGTGATTTAAATCAAATCCACCCTGCCACCGTCACTGGCGAAAGGGCCGGAATGATCCAAAGACAGGCTGAAATGGGGCTTAGAAGACCGGGGGGAGGCCAGCGGGGGGAGAGGGAAACTGTGGAAACCCCCCTGTGGCTTTGGCAGCACCCCTCCGCGCCCTGGGGCCACTGCACCTGATGGTGTTTTATTGATTGATTGATTGCTTTGGAATTTGAGCCGAGCCAGGAGGTTTGTTCTGGGGCACAAAGCCAAGCACGCCCAGTTCAGTTTGAGTCTGGTTCAGTCTCTAACCGAATTGGGCAAACCCGTTTTGTGCTCACCCCTAGGGGCTGCTCTGGGAAAAGCACCTGCATGTGTGCATTCAGGTCAGGTAAGGTTCCCTTCCTGTCACCAAGAGAGACTCCGGCCTGCAGCCTTGGAGAAGCTGCTGCTGGTCTGGGGAGACAATACTGAGCTAGATGGACCAAGGGTCTGACTTGGCATCCTCCTATTTTCCTAAGACGACCCTGAAATTTCTAGGCAGGCTCGTCTCAGCTTAAGAATAAGGTATAAACCGTAGTATAAAATGCCTGGCCTTTAATTCCTCAGGAGGAACAAGCAAAAAAAGCAGGGAAGCCTCCTTTTCTCTCCTGAGTGACATTTCTGGGGCTTTTTTATAACCACAAACCTTATGCCTCATTTGTTTTGTGCAGCCACTGTGGACAGAGGTACATGGTGAGGCTCTACAAAAGGATGTCCTGTGGAGACGAAGATCCTCCTGGCTTGGAGTGTCATTGCTCTCAAAGCCCCTTTGATGGACTCGCTGCAACTGAGATGGCCCAGCGTGGCATTTGAGCTCGTCCCCCATCAGGACTCTTACTGGGCAGAGAACTGAAGGCGAGGAAACAGACTTCCTTTACACGCCATTTGCACACTCTTGCTGAGGTAGTGGTGATGCTAAGCTCCTGAGGGCTGATGCCTCGACAGATGAGATGTCAGCAGTTCTGCAGACCTGTTTTGTCATCTGGAAAAGTACCGCCAGACATTTTGTGGGGTTTATCATTTTAAAAAGTCAGCAAAACCAAGTCTTGCTTGTGAGGCATGCAGTGGATAGGATTGCCAATTTTTTTGTTGGCCCCTGCTCCTGTGCCTTTAACTGCACTTTGATCTACAGATGTTGGGAAGTGCTAATGCTTAGTTCCAGGCTGTGAGCCACTCCTCACATTTCTGGAGATGTGGAATACAAATCAAATCAAATAAATATGTACCTCCTCACATGCAATCAAAATAACACAAATGAATAAGTTCCGCCTGCTGATTTCTGTAGATCAAGTGGCTTCAAAAGGCACAGGTGCAGACCAGGCTGTTTCCCCATGTCAGTTGGCAACTCTAGCCACAGATGGAAATTTGGACTTGTACCAGGCATGTTGTGCATCTCCATCATTTGCGGCTCCTAGCAGGGGAACTGGAGAAGCCCTGCTAGCTGGGCAAAGAGGCCTCTTTTACACTGGTGGCTCCCTTATATGTAGCCGGGGGAGAGCAACTGGCCCTATCCAACCCCAACACAGTGGTTGTAGTGGCTGTGCCTCTTGTATTTATTTTTGGAATGTGAGCCCCTTTGGGACTGGGAACCATCTTTTTCTATGCAGTCTGCTTAGTGAACTTTAAGAGCAGTATATTAAGTTGATGCTGGCTGCAAACAGAATGTTTGGATAGGCATAGAACCTCCAGAAACTCCTGTTAAGAGAGAGTGGCATTTTTTGTGGGGGAACACAAGCAGTGTTCCCTCTGAGTGCACATGTGCGTGCGCTCACACAATTTTTGATGTCCGCTTAGTTAATTTTAGATTCTGCTCAGGTTGAATCAGGAAGGCCCCACGCTGAATGCACATGTGCACACACTGCCTTGATACTGCCGCCCAAAACAAAACTCATTCCGCACACAGATGGAAAAAATTAGAGAGATCACTGACCACAAGGAATCATCATCATCATCATCATCATCATCATCATCATCATCCCCCAGTGAGGCACCGCCTTGGCATGGTTGTGGGGTTTGCGTGTTCTGAGGAAGGTGAGAGCTATGCCAGAGGTCCAAGCATACTGGAAAGGTCTCACCAGGGGAGCCAGACAAAGAGTGCCTCTCCCATCAACAATATGGTGAGATGTAACCTTAATAAATCTATACTGGATCGGTCGTCGCCCGGGTCAACAAGGACTGCACCAGGTGCTGGAGTCCCTGGACATCTGGTGGCAAGTGGGCAACAGGACTCAGGATCTTCAGTTGAGCAACCAGGGCTGGAGACTGCAAGGTTACTGGAAGAGACGTTGTTTAACCAGAAAAAATATACAAAAAATGCCAACAAGGAAATAATGATCTGCTATTACAAGTCTAGTCCAACTAGAAGAGGTTATTTAAAAAGAATGTACCAAATTTGTAAAGAGAAGCGTCCAGATACAGAAATCACAGAACAAAGGCTAGCAGACCAGAGAAGATTCATAATAAGAAATAAAGTATTCACAGAAGTTGAGCTGGAAGAACTGCAAAGAGCAACACAGGCTCAAGATATGGAAGAAGAATTACCACCAACTGAAGCAGTTGCTCAGGCGCAGGTGGAGGAGGTGTTCGAAATAGAGGATGCCACTGTTGCTGAACTGTTTCAAAATCAAAACCAGGCAACCTCCCCTTTACCTTCACCTCAAAAACCTGAATGCCATTTAACAGAAAAGCAACAAGAACTCAAGCAAAAAATAACTGAGCACATGAACCAAACAACCACCAGGGTTAGACTTCCAGCTCTAAAAACAGTTGCCAAAAAACAACTTGCTCAGGAATTAAAAGATGTCAATGCTGCACTTGCAGAAATAACAACCAAAAATTTGCAAGAAACAAACCAACTAATGTACAGTGCAGCAACAATAACAACACAAGAGCTTGGATATAAGATCAGTGGGCCTGAAAAAAAAAGCAAGTAGTACATCACCTAAATGGAAGATTAAATTAGAAAATAAAATTACCAGATCAGATGCTAGTAAATTGAAAGATATGAAAGACAAGAAGCTGAAGAATGAAAACACCAAACAGTATCTGATCCCAAAATACCACCTAGTTTCAAGGAAAATTAAAGAAGTCCTGGAAATAATAAAGCAGCAAATAACAGCAGTGTCAAAGAAGATTAGCAGATACGAAGCCAGAATTGCACAACACAGGCAGAATCTCCAATTCTAGTTGAATCAGAGATGTTTCTACCAAAGCATAGCAGAAGAAACTGCAAGAAACATAGAAACACCAAATAAAGAAGGAACAGTGCAATTCTGGGGGAAATTATGGGACAATCCAGTTGATTTTAATAAAAAAGCAGGCTGGGTGAAAGAGGTCCGAAAATGTAACAACAAATGCAAGATCTAATAACACCAGAATTAATAAGTGAAAGAGCAAAGAAAATTAAAAATGGGACTGCACCTGGCGACACTGAACGGCATGGCTTTTGGCTTAAACACCTAACAAGCCTTCATAAACAACTATCAAAACAGTTCAATTACATTTTGCAAGGAGGTGATATAGAACAATGGCTAACAACTAGGAAAACTCTTCTCATCATGAAAGACCCAGCAAAAGGTGCAGTTGCATGGATTGACTACAAGAAAGCCTTCAACTCACTGCCTCACACATGGATACTAAGATGTTTAGAAACAACTGGTGTCAGTAAAAACATTCACATATTTATATATAAAAAAAGCAATGAGCATGTGGAGTACACAGTTAACTATCAATGGCGAGACACTTGGACAGGTTAGCATTAGAAGAGGTATTTTCCAAGGGGACTCACTATCCCCTCTGTTGTTTGTAATCACCATGAATCCACTTTCACAAATACTAAACAAAACAGGCCTCGGATACTAAACATCTAAAACATCAAGTAAAATAAACCATCTGCTGTGCATGGACGATCTAAAGTTGTATGGAAAGTCCGAGTCCGAAATTGCATCACTGCTAAACACTGTCCGTATATTCAGTAGAGGTATAGCAACGGAGTTTGGACTAGACAAGTGTGCTGCATTAATAATGAACAGAGGAAAAATAAGAAAAACAGAAGGAATAGAACTGCCCAATGGAAGCAAGATCAAGAACCTAGAAGAGAAAGAACATTACAAATACTTGGGCATTCTCCAGGCTGATAACATTGCACACACTGAAGTTAACAGAAAAATTGGAAGTGAATACATCAGGAGAGTTAGAAAAATCCTCAATTCCAAACTCAGTGGCGGGAACACCATACAAGCCATAAACACCTGGGCTATACCTGTTATCAGATACACTGCAGGAATAATAGACTGGACCCAGGCAGAGCTAGACATTAGATCGTAAGACCAGGAAAATCACGACCATCAATCATGCTCTGCACCCCCGCAGTGATGTTGATAGGCTATACCTCCCTCGCAGCTCAGGTGGAAGAGGAATGCTCAAGTCCATCAAACAGTAGAGGAGGAGAAAAGTGGCCTTGAAGAATATATCAAGGACAGCAAAGAAGATGCACTTAAAATGGTCACTAATGAGAAACTATTAAACGCCAATGAAACAAAGCAGGCCTACAAGAAAAAACAAGTCAAGAACCGAGCAGAAAAATGGAAAAAGAAGCCACTGCATGGTCAATATTTGCACAATATAAGTGGAAAATCAGACATCACCAAGACCTGGCAATGTCTTAAGAATGGCAACTTGAAGAAAGAAACAGAGGGTTTAATACTGGCTGCGCAAGAACAGGCACTAAGAACAAATGCAATGAGAGCAAAAGTGGAAAAATCCACAACAAACAGCAAGTGCCGCCTTTGTAAAGAAGCAGATGAAACAGTGGACCACCTGATCAGCTGTTGTCAAAAGATCGCACAGACTGACTAGTGATGTGCACGGTCCGGAGAAGTCCGGACCGGCACCGAAGGGGGGGCCTTGTTTTTAGGGCGGGGAGGGCTTGCTTAGCCCTCCCGCCTCCTTGCCCCCGCCAGCGCCTGTATTTAACAGTATAGGGGCGCTGGAAACCAGCCCCCCCCCCCCGCCGCCGCGGAGGCGAAATAACCCCCAAAGCCAGCCAGCCCTCCCTCCCTCCCAGCTAGCTGCCCGCCCGCCCACCCGCTCCCCCACCCGCACACTGGATAAGAAACGAGAGGAGCTCCGGCACAGAGCTCCTCTCGTTCGGAAGGCCTCCTGCAGAATGGTGGCTTGTGCGCGCGCGCATGCGCGCACCGCAAAGCACGCCGTTCTCCGGAGGCCCGGTCTACCCGCTGGGAAAGGGCCGGGTAGACCGGGCCTCCGATCGCCGGTGCATAGCATGATTGATGGTCGTGATTTTCCTGGTCTTACGATCTAATGTCTAGCTCTGCCTGGGTCCAGTCTATTATTCCTGCAGTGTATCTGATAACAGGTATAGCCCAGGTGTTTATGGCTTGTATGGTGTTCCCGCCACTGAGTTTGGAATTGAGGATTTTTCTAACTCTCCTGATGTATTCACTTCCAATTTTTCTGTTAACTTCAGTGTGTGCAATGTTATCAGCCTGGAGAATGCCCAAGTATTTGTAATGTTCTTACAAATGAGCGAGCGGGCGGGCGGGCGGGTGGGCGGGCGGGCAGCTAGCTGGGAGGGAGGGAGGGCTGGCTGGCTTTGGGGGTTATTTCGCCGCGGAGGCGGCAGCGGCAGGGGGGGCGGCTGGTTTCCAGCGCCCCTATACTGTTAAATACGGGCGCTGGCGGGGGCAAGGAGGCGGGAGGGCTAAGCAAGCCCTCCCGCCCTTAAAGGCGTACCCCCCACCCGGACCCGAACCAGGCAGGGCCGGACCAGTACGGCAGTTCGGCCATTCTTTGGAATGGCCGCCGGACCGGTTCGGGCACACCACTAAGACTGACTACAAACAAAGGCATGACAAGGTAGCAGGGATGATACACTGGAACATCTGCAAAAAATACAAGCTACCTGTAGCCAAAAATTGGTGGGACCATAAAATTGAAAAAGTGGTAGAAAATGAAGATGTAAAAATATTATGGGGCTTCCGACTACAAACAGACAAACATCTGCCACACAATACACCAGATAAAACTGTGGTTGAGAAGAAAGAAGAACAAGTTAAAATAATCGACATAGGGGATAGCAGAATAGAAGAAAAAGAAATAGAAAAAATCACCAAATACAAAGATCTACAAATAGAAACTGAAAGGCTGTGGCAGAAAAAGACCAAAATAATCCCAGTGGTAATTGGCGCCCTAGGTGCAATTCCAAAACAACTTGAAGAGCACCTCAACACCATAGGGGCCACAGAAATCACCATCAGCAAATTACAAAAAGCAACTTTACTGGGAACAGCCTATATTCTGCGACAATATCTATAATAACAGCAACAACAATTATAATAAAATCCAGCCATCCTAGGTCCTTAGGAAGGACTCGATGTCTGGATAAAACAAACTAGTCAGTAACATCTGTCTGACTGTATAAACAACAACAACAACATAAAAATAATAATTTAAATATAATAATCAAATCTATCTGTCTATCTATCTATCTATCTATCTATCTATCTATCTATTTATTAATTATTACATTTATAACTGCCCCATCCAGAAGCTCTGGGCGGTGTACAACAATTTTTAAAAAGACATAAAACCCACAATTAAAACAATGCTAAAAACAATATAAAAACAATTCAAAAATGTTTAAAACTATTTAAAGCCAATTAAAATACTTTTAAAAACAACAATAATAATTAAATAATAATTAATAATAATGTAATAAATATAAATAAATAGCACATTCTATGTTGAGGATAAGAACTAGGGGTGTGTACGAATCGATTTTTTTGTTTCAACTTGTACCCGAATTCAAACACCCCTGATTTGTTTGGGGTCTGAATCTAAACTCCCCAAATCACCCCAGATTCGATTTGTACCTGAATTTTCCAAATCTAAATCGATTTGGATTTTTAAAACTGGTCCTGGGGCCAAAAGACTGGGGTGGGTTGTAGCACCCAATGGGTGGAAGCTACCACCCAGGTTTCAAAGAAATTAGGTGAAGGGGTGACATTTAAAGAATTTTCGAAGTTGGGGCGTCTTTAAGCTTTTTCCCATAGGGAATAATGGGGATTTCAGCAGCCTTAGTTATTACTCCCCAGTGGGGTGGCATCAGGGTGGCCCAGAGCAGGTTGTAGTCGGTGGTAGTGCCCAATGGGTGCAAGGAAGCTACCACCCAGATTTCAAAGGAATTGGGCAAAGGAGTGATTTTAATTGATTTTTGAAGTTGGCATGTCTTTGTGGCAGATTTGGGGCAGAAAGGGGGTTTGGGGGGCAGAAGAGTGGGTCACATGGTAGTGCCCCAATGGGTGCCTTCTACCATCCCGATTTCAAAGGAGTGGTTTTTAAAGAATTTATGGATTTTGCATGTCTTTAAGCTTTCCCGCAATAGGGAATAATGGGGATTTCAGCAGTCCCATAACTCTACTTGGGGGGCACCAGGGTGGCCCAGGGTGAGTGGTGGTGTAGTGCACATAGGGTGCAAACCACCCACAAGCCCATGGGGCACTGGGTTCCCCCCCCCCCCCGATGTGTTCTGAGAGCAGTTTCTCTGTTAGCAAATGAGAGTAGATTCAATAACAAACACATAAACTTCAAAAATTCTTTAAAAATCACAACTTTGCACAATTTCTTTGAAATGTGGGTGGTAGCTTCCACCCATGGGGCTCTACCACCCAGCCCACTTTGGCCGCAAAACGGAAGTCTGAAGCTCTGAATTTTTCAGACCGAATTGGGGGTGATTGGTTTTGTACCTGAATCTGGGCAATTGAGGACAGGGGTGATTTGTTTTGTCTACAAATTAACCGAATTAGCCAGATTTGGGTACAAATCATTTTGTACCCGAATAGTTTTGCACATCCCTAATAAGAACATCAATTGATGTTAGGGAAATGACTCAACCAAAATTAGAAGGACAAGAAAGGCATTGGCTTTTCAATTTCAATGGGACTATTTTGAGTCATTTTCCCCATGTCGACAATTAAAAACTTCTTGGTGGATTAGATGAAAGGTCTGTGTAGTCGATCACCTTCCTTGTCCTAGTGGCTGACCAGATGCCTCGGATCAGCCCACGAGCAGGAGACGAAGGCAAAAGCCCTCTCTCTTGCTCCTCAGCAACTGGTACTCAGCGGCCTGCTTCACTGAAGATAGAGGTTTTATCTAGTCGTCATGTAGACCAGGACTGCACAACTTCATCCCTCCGGCTGCTTTTGGACTACAACTTCCATCATCCCTTGCCACAGTGCCTAATGGTCAGGGATGATGGGAGCTGTAGTCTGACATCTACAGGAGGGCTGAAGCTGTGCATCCCTGATACAGACAGTCCAGGACAGGCAGAGCAATTTCAGAATGTTACGATCTGCAGGGTGAAAAGCACCAGGACAGGATATTGCACATGCAGCGCACAGTAACAGTTCACATTGACATTATGCTGCCAGGAGAGATCCTGTGAGTTTGAAGGGTGATGGTGATGTGCCATTGAATCCATTGTGATGGGAGAGATTTCAAGTTAAGCGAATTTGGAAACAATTAATGGCATTGTATAGGGTGTGTATGTGTGTGTGTGTGTGTGTGTGTGTGTGTGTGCGTTTCACACCTCTCTCACCCACAGGGAGGAAGCATGTGCATCTGCCTCACCTATTATGTACTTGGATAGTCCTCTGGAGAGAGAGAGAGAGAGAGAGAGAAATAATTGGGAAGGATTCCGGACGGCTGGTGCTGCGTAGATATAGAAACACGCTTGCATACCGCAGTGTCCTTGGGATGTAATTACAGAACCTTTTCTATTTCTTAGCTTTCCAGTCAGGAGTGAGGGCGTTTCAGGGCGGGAAGCATCCTTAGCACTTGTCTTTCCAAAGGAGGAGGGTGGTGTGCTCTATCCCTGTTGTTATGTCAACCACGGCACCCCTTGTGCCGAGAGAAACAGTGGAAGAGGCATCTTTATTCTCATCTTGGAACACAAACATTCAGTTCTGCATGCGGGCTTTCTCGCAGTCCTCTGTCAGTCTCCACTGTGTGAAGAACACAAATGGATACTTTTCTGTCTCGCTCTGCTGTCCTGGGTGCAAAGCTTGCAGAAGAAGCCAAAACGGAGGGGATTTGAAGGATCCTGGTAAAGCAGTGATCCTCCCTGTTTCTCAAGTGGGGGACACTTTGGCAAAAGAAAGACCTTCAGTGTGAGAGCCATTTCCTACTATGCCGACCTCCACACAGTACTGTGCTTTTCTCCATGCCGGGAGGGCCCTTTAAGAAAGATGGTAAAGGTAAAGTTGTGCTGTTGAGTCGGTGTTGACTTCTGGCGACCACAGAGCCCTGTGGTTGTCTTTGGGAGAATACAGGAGGGGTTGACCATTGCCTCCTCCCGCACAGTATGAGATAATGCCTTTCAGCATCTTCCTATATTGCTGCTGCCTGATACAGGTGTTTCCCATAATCTGGGGGACATACCAGCGGGGATTCGAACCAGCAATCTCTGGCTTGGTAGTCAAGCCATTTCCCCACTGCGCGCCTCTTAAGAGCTCTAGGAGGAAAGCACCAGGAGGGGCTAAATTCAGATCATCCGGAGAGGTTTGTCACCGTTGCCACCGGCTTGTCTGGTGGCTACTCAGGGACTGGCCGTCTCCGTTGCTGCACCGAGGCTTTGGTACACACTTCCTGCTGAAATAAGAGTCTCCCCATCTCTGACAACTTCTAAAAAGGCAGTCAAGACACATGTGTTCACCCAGGCTTTTAATTCGATATTGTTTTAGTTGTGTTTTTAATTGTGTTGTGTGCTAATTATTGTTTTAATTGTGTTGTGCATTTTACATTTTAACTGTTGTGATGTGTTAATGTTTTTATCTGTTCTTTTTGTGAACCTCCTGGAGACTTGCGTTTTGGGCGGTATATACATGTTTTAAATAAATAAATAATTATACACTTCCCAGCACTCCGTGTATGCCTTCCAAGAGGGTGTAGGGGCTCAAGAGGTTTCCTTAAAGGAGCCTTCCCTGCCATGGGCTCTTGGGCCTTTAAAGTGAAGTATCTGAAGGAATGTGAAGGGAAGCTCAAAGAGTTCTTGATAAGATTGGTGAAATGTCCTGGGGAGTGAGAAGCAGTGGTTGTAGTTTAATGTTTGGGAATGGTTTGTAGCTCAGTGGCAGAGCACATTTATTTATTTATTACATTTTATATCCCACTCTTCCTCCAAGGAGCCCAGAGCGGTATACTACATACTTAGGTTTCTCCTCACAACAACAACCCTGTGAAGTAGGTTAGGCTGAAAGAGAAGTAACTGGCCCAGAGTCACCCAGCTAGTATCATGGCTGAATGGGGATTTGAACTCGTGTCTCCCCAGTCCTGGTCCAGCACTCTAACCACTACACCACAATCTCCCAACATTTCCAATGGTCTGATTCAGTCAAAGGCAGCTTAGAGTGTCAGGAGATATTTCTGCATGCTAGCCTTGCATGTTTAGGGCAGCTACGACAGCTGTCAAAAAAAAAAAAGTACATGTCTGTGATTTTCAGAATGCAGACTGAAATCATTCTGTGATTCACAGCACATGTGAGTCATTGTCAGCATATGATTTAGTTGCCTCTTTGCTCTCTTCCTTTCTTAGGACACAGTCCCTTTGCTTCCTCCTTTCCTGGTCCTTCTTCCAGCTCTGCCCTGCTCTAAAATCAAAGCAGCTTCTCCAGTGGCAGTCTCAGGCTCTTCTATTTGCCCAGCCCTTCTGTGACATTAGGGTAGTCTAACCAATCACCATGATCCAATCCCTTACTGTCTTTTTAAACAGCTAAATTTGAGACTGTCGTCTCTCCAGGCATTCGAAAATGGTTCATGTTCTCCCCAGGGCTGCACCAAATCATCTGTTGCCTCCAAACCATGTCTGTTTGGGTGACAAAAGCAGTGCTTTTTGTAGTTGCCTCTGCTAACTGGGTGCAAAAGTCACTTATTAAGTGATCATTTCCCAGCCCCTTCCCCCAGTTACGGTTTGTTTGTTTGTTTGTTTGTTTGTTTGTTTGCAAAGGAGTTTTGGGCTCTCTTCTTCCTGGGAATAGGTCATGTGGGTAATCCAAGTCACTGAGAGAACATGTAGTAACTGGGATGATGTCACAATGCCACACAGCCAGATTTGGCATGTTACATCACTGAGGGCAAATGAAATCAATAGGGTGTGAGGACAATGCTTTTTGTATCCATCATAGGGGTGATCCAGCCAATCAGGGATCACATAGCCAGTGAGATGATAAGCAGCCAGGCAGATGTGGCCATAAAGTGATGGATTCGAGAAACTGTTGCCCTCACTTTCCAAGTAGTCACCACAAAAACCACTGATGGGAAGGATGGTTTTGACCGCTGAAAATGGTCTTGTAGAGCACTCCTCCTTTTTGCTCAGCCCCAATTCTGCATCGATTATATTTTCCTGCATGCCTTTCTTTCCTCCTCTGGGAGACAGTGTCCATATAATCTGCTACTGTGACTGTCTTGTTCTCTCAGAATGGGACACATCTGTTGCTGAAAGAAATAGAAGATGTGCATGTCTCATGACCTTTGGCCTGAAGGAACTGATGGGTTGATGTGCACACGCCTGCCAACACGTCCCTGTTTTCCCATTCACCTGGGACTTGTTGGCAGGTATATGAACATTTGTAGAAAAGACTGACAGGTACCCTTTGGGGACTCCACTTCTGTCAGCTTGCTCAGTTAGAGAGAGCCCACTGAAGTACAGGCAATCAGTGTCCAAAAACCAGAGTGGCTTTTAGGGGAATAATTATAACACGTTGTAGAGTGAAAGGGAAGTGAAACAGGATGCTGAATAAGAAAGGCTTTGGACCTGATCCAGCAGGGCTGTTTATGTTCTTAAGGAAACCCTAGGAGTTGGATTATCTGCACCTCCTGCAGTCGAGAATTGGTAGCTTTCTTGTCTTGCTTTCAGTGTGTTGACTGATTAATTGGTTGAAGCTGAACTGTTTAACAACTTAAAAATCCCTGTAACTGTCTGTATTTTTCCAAATGGATTCTTGGACACCTGCCTTCCAGTTTCGCTTCAGGCAATTCTGTCTGGGCGTAGTTTTTTTCTTGTTTTTAAACCTCTTCTCAGAGGATAGGTTTATCAACAGTACATAAGAACATAAGAACAGCCCTGCTGGATCAGGCCCAAGGCCCATCTAGTCCAGCATCCTGTTTCACACAGTGGCCCACCAGATGCCACTGGAAGCCACAGGCAGGAGTTGAGGGCATGCCCTTTCTCCTGCTGTTACTCCCCTGCAACTGGTACCCAGAGGCACTCAGAGTGGCCTATAGCCCTCAGACTAGTAGCCATTGATAGACCTCTCCTCCATGAAGTTATCCAAACCCTTCTTAAAGCCATCCAGGTTGTTGGCTGTCACCACATCTTGTGGCAGAGGATTCCACAAGTGGAATACTTAGCCCTGGCAGCTGAAACCAGCTTCCATAATCACTAGCAGTGTGCCTCTGATAGCCAGGAAAGCTGTAAAAGGTGCAGAAAAGGAAAACCAAGGGTTGAAGCTCCTTTTCTACAAGGAAAGGTTAAAGCTTTGGGGTTGTTTACGTTTTTAAAGGGGGTATGGATGTAGTTTATAGCTTTTATGTATGGTGTAGAGCAAGAATACATAACTTCAACCCTCCAGCAGCTATTGGGCTGCAGTTCCGAGGACCTCCAGCCATAGTGGCCAGTAGTCAGGAATGATGGGAGTTGTAGTCCAACATCTGCAGGAGGGCCAAAGCTGGGCAGCCTTGATGCAGAGAAATTGGGGGGCGGGGGAGATGTAGAGGTATTTCTCCTTCTCTCGGGCTCAAATAGAATCTCCATTAAATGCACATCATTGACAGAGATGTCAGAGCAATTTTCCAGACTTGTCCTCAGAAATGAGTTCTGAGGTTTCAAAACTGTGCCCCACCCCCAAGGAGTGGCAAACTCCCAAACTGTACCTCTGAGACAGAGCTGGGGAAAGTTCTTTGTTTGTTTAAAACAATTTATATCCTGCTTTTCCTCCAAGGAGCCCAGAGCGGTGTACTACATCGTTAAGTTTCTCCTCACAACAACCCTGTGAAGTAGGTTAGGCTGAGAGAGAAGTGACTGGCCCAGAGCCACCCAGCAAATATGGCTGAATGGGGCTTTGAACTCGGGTCTCCCTGGTCCTAGTCCCACACCCTAACCACTACACCACGCTGCCTCACCAGTCCTTCCTGCCAGAATTCCAACCCCTTCCCCAAACATTGCCTTTACTTCCCCCAGCAGCAGTGGACACCCCATGGGTGCTTTTTTTTAATTCAAGAGAGAAAGACCACAATGTCTTTAACACAAGGGTGGGCAAACTTGGTAGAGATGTGCACGGACAGCTTGTGCACAGGCTGGCATGGCGGGGAGCAGTTCCCTTAAGGACCCAGTAAGAAGCTCCTTACAGGCTCCTTAAGGGAACCATTCCTTGCCCTGTCAAGCCAGCTCGAACACCAGTGCCCAAGCCGGTCCAGCACTTTCCAGAGGAGGCGCCGAACCGGTTTGTGCACATCCCTAAAACCTGTCTCTCCAGCTTTTGTTAAACTACAATAAATTGTGGCTGGGGATGATGGGAGTTGTAGTCCAACAACCTCTGGAGGGCCAAGTTTGCCCACTCCTGGTTTAGCATCACATCTAGCTTGACATTTACACAAAAGGTGTAGGCAGTTTGTATATTCTGCAGCTGCCCTCAGAAGTGCCAGTTACCAGTTTGTAAGGCAAAATGGACTTTGGAAAGCATCCTCTGCTCAGTGCCTGAAGGTTTGTTTTAATGGAGTGGGCCTTATTTTTAATCTCTTGATTTTCGTTCTCCTCGCCACTGTACATTGCAATGCTCATTTGCTCTGGCTTGCTCTGCTGAGAACTTTTCATGTGTGTTGCTGGATGCAAGACCAATAAAGCTGCTTTGTACTAAAATTTTGTAGTGAGCAGAAAGAGGTTGAAGGAGAAAGAATGGGAGACACGGAGGGAGAGGGAGGGCTTGCCAGAAGAAGGTGTACTTAGAGGTTTTCTGAATCATATTCACCCCCTCCATTCAGTACCTCTTGAAAGGAGATGAGTAAGAGGGTGATTTTATTTTTCATTAAATATAAGTCATTCTGGTTCCTAAGGGTTGATATTTTGCCAGAAAGATTTAGTTGCAACCAAAGTAGGAGTGAATATTGAAGAGCTGTTGAGTGGAAAACTTGCTTCCACCACAACATTAATCCACTTTCTTTTCTCTCTCTTTCTTCCTCTCTTTCTCTCTTCCTTCCTTCCTTTCGTCTTCTCCTTCTTTCTTCCTCTCCCTCTCCCTCTTTTTCTCTCCCCTCTATGCCAACTTGTGGCCGTCCTTCTGCAGGGGTTAGGAAGGATGAACTATAATGTCACTCTCATGACCACAGATCCAGGATGTCCCCACTTGGGGGATGAGGCCCAAGTTCAGAGATGCGATGGGGTGGGAAGAACCTGTGATCCAGACCCTGGGTGACCTCATGCTGCTGGGACCCCCCACGACAAGAGAACCAGGGAAACCTAAGGCAGCCCCTCCCCCAGAACATGAGGACATAGATCTGCCTCCATCCTCTGAAATGGAGGTATTTTCTGAGGGTCTACCAGTATCATCGGGGACCCCACAGCATCACCTGAGCCAGCAGTTAAGAAATTGGGCAATGCCCCTTTAAGGAACAGCTCCTACCCCAGGAAGATGGTGGGACCAATACCCCAGGAAGATGGTGGGACCAATACATGAGCAGCAGCCATAAAAAACAGTAGTCTGCTCCAATCAACTTTGAGCTTTCAATGTCCTCGTATAGAGAGAGGAGCTCACCCTTGCCGGTGGCGGGTGACATAGGTGAGTTCCTCCCTCCCTCTATATAGGGCACTGAATGCTCAAAGCTGATTGGCCTGTCTTTGAAGCAAGTAGAGGAGCTTCACCTAACCGGGTGCTGGAGCAACCCAGCTCCTGTGATCCGGCTTGGCACTGTGATCCTGCTGGCCCTCAGAGCTGTCCATGGGCAGGGGCACTCTTCGATCCTTATCTCAGCAGAGATCCCAGAGATCTGACCACCAATTCTCTATGCTGTCTGTTTTAGCTCCGAGCCAGTGTAGAGCAGGGGTTCCCAACCTGTGGTACTCTAGATGTTGCTGAACTACAACTCCCATCACCCCCACCACAATAAATTGGGATGATGGGAGTTGTAATTCATTCAGCAACATCTGGAGTACCGCAGGTTGGGAACCCCTGGTGTAGAGGAGCAGGTCAGGATTAGCCTGAAAAGGTCTGAAGGTCAAATCTACCCCACTAGACAGCACCAGTTTGCTCTCACAAATCTGCAAATCCAGAGGCAGGGGAGGTGTGGTATTTAATGCACAGGGTGGGCTAGAATTACCAAAACAAAAAACAAAAAAACCCCTCCCTAATAAATAAATTTACTTCTTCCATCTTAACTTACTTTACTGAGTTAGTTACAAGGATAAAATAAGGAATACTCCCATACATGCCACCTTGAGAAAGAGATGCAAATATATTCAATAAAGACATGCATATACAATTTGTATACAGTTGTGGTGAATAAAAATCTCAGTTCCCACTAAGATCTTAATCTTGGTTTAATAGCAAGTTAGTGTTGAAGTGTTTCTTTTTACTGTACAAAATCTGAAGGAAAGCAAGAATCCCACATCTGTTCCTCTCCTCTCACCCGTAACATTTGTAAGGCAAAAGCTTGCTCATAACACTCTGCCTCTTCTTCCTTCCTTCCTACTAATAAGACTTTTCCCCCCGATCATGAGTGAGATTTTTATTTTAGCTTCTGGAATGCGCTCCCTGCAGAAATAAAAGCCTCCCCATCTCTTGACAACTTTAAAAAAGTACATAAAGACTTATCTCTTCACCCAAGCTTTTAAAATTTGACTGTGGTTTTAAATTGTTTTAAGGTTTTTTATTTTCTGTGTTTTAATTTGTTTTATATTATTGTAAACCACCCAGACATGGAAGTTTGGGGCGGTGAACAAATTTGTTAGATAAATATATAAACAAATGAATGACATTGCATTTCTCTCACACAGGCTGAGCATTTATGAACACTGCACTGCTAACACCTTTGTTTTCACTGTACTATAGGACTTGTTTACCTTCTTGCCTTGTTTATAAGTTTTCTTTTTCCTTCTTCTGCAGAAATTTGAAGAGACCAGATTTGAGATTTGTCGGCATCTTGCACTGCAGGCAAAGCAAAAGCTTTAAATTCTCCTCTTTGAAGACCTCAGACTGATCAGTTGTCAAGATGACCATCTACTGGAAAACTTGTGTCTTTGCAGTTATGTTGCTTTCTGTGGTAAGAATCAATAAGAATGTTATCTTGATGTCTATATGAGTAAATACAGCTTACACACTGGAAGCATAGATATGTGTCTAGTTGCAAAGAATTCTGGCTAGAAATCCCTACTCCCCTGTTTCACCTCTTGCAACACAAGAGTTCCCAATCCCAGGTATTCTGCAATGGGAGGTTTTTTCCAAGGCAAAGAACAGGAAACAATAAGGCCTTGGTCTGTGGTGACAGTGTTAAACTTCCCTCCCCGTATGCCACAGTCCTGATCCATGAGCGGAACAATACAGCTGTTATTTATTGAATTTAAAAAACCCAAGCATACCGGCTCCAATCACATCCTTTAAGTAATTTTTATTTGCCCCTTACTTATAGGGTGTACCTAGGATTGCCACATGTCCAGGATTGATCTGGACAGTCTAGGAATCAAATGCCCTGTCCAGAATATAGGAAAAGTAATATCCTGGATACAAAATGTCAAGGAGCTTGAGCAGGAAAATTGCTTTAACAAATTGTACCCTTTTCTCTGGTGCTTCTCTCCAGGTATTGTGGCTACAGTGTAAATGTTAAAAAAAAAACCATTTTCTTTCTCTTTCTCTGGCTCCAGAACTGCTAGTTGGTCAGGTTGGCTCCCTCCATATGCCTGAGGAAACCCCTTCCCCTCATTTCTGCCTCAACTCTAGAGTTAGCGAGATTGCTGAAGGCAGCAATAGGGGACAGGAAGTATAGAAGAAAAATTAAAATAAAAAACATTCCAAGTCCAACTGTATTTAAACAATGGTCCATTCCAGAAAGCAGTCTGCGTAGACAATACCAAGCAACTGGACCAATGGTCTGACTCAGTAGAAGGCAACATTCTATGTTCCTCCTTCCAAAGGGCCATAGGAATGCAGGGAATTTCTGAAAGGACATTGGCCATTTGGAGATTCAATGCATTCCATGGGACCAGGGCTTTTCAGTGGGCATTCCTTGTCATTCATTTTAGTACATTCTGCAGATGCAAGAGCATCTGCTTTGCATGCAGAAAGTTCAAGTTCCCTCCCTGGAAGCATCTCCAAGATAGGGCTGGGAGAGACTCCTGCCTGGAACCTTGGAGAAGCTGCTGCCAGTCTGTGTAGACAGTACCGAGCTAGATGGACCAATGGTCTGACTCGGTATATGGCAACTTAGTGTGTTCCTGTGTTCCTAAGAAAAGAGTCAAGTGAGGTAGCCCTAAGGCAACCTGACTCTGGATTTGGATCTCCTCTTTTTTTTTAATCCTAGGATTTCTCATGATTATACAAAACTGTAGCTTAGAGAAACGCGTCAGCATTCCAATGCTCTCTTAATAGGCAACGAGGCTCTTCTCACGATCCGTGAGAAGAACCTCTAGGGGGTTAGCGGGGAGAGTGGGCTTAGTCCGCTCTCCCCGCACACGAGCAGGGTGGCAGCCCTGGGCAGCCGGATCGGCCACACATGCACTGCCGGCTCTGTTTCGGAGCAGGTGTGGGCTGGGAGGATCGGGGGCCACGTAGCCCCCAGAAGCTCCAGCATGCCCTGCATGAGTACGCAGGGCATGCTGGAGAGATGCTTTTCAGCCTCCCGGTTGGGGGTCTACTCGTGAGTTGCCACAGCTCGAAGCCGCGGCAACTGACGATTTAATAAAACAGGTTTGCGGAGCACTCGCTCAGCAAACCCAGTTTAAGGGGAGGGGTACTTTAGCGGGTGACCCACTTACGAACCACCAGGCCCACAGCCGAGCTCGGTGGTTCACACGATGGGAGGAAATCGGGCTAGCCTCTGCTAGCCCGATTTTCTCACATCATGTGAATAGCCTCAACTAGTGTTTATTTTCATTTCATTTCCATACTGCCCTATCCATCCAAAGGCTGTGGGCAGTGTTCAAAAACGTTTGTTTACATGAAACCAACACGAGAACATTTGTTTACTACTACTTCTTTGATCTATTGTTACTCTTAGCTCAAATTTACAATTAATCCCCTTAGCTTCCTTCACTAATCCTTATTAGAATTATTATTATTTGTTTGAGAAGCCAGAGCAAACTTAGATAGATCCTTTAAAAAAATCCTGTGAAACATCCAGCTCTCACGTAAGCATCTTTGAAAACACTGAGTTGCAGGAGCAAAGGTTCATAAAAAAGGTTACAGGTTGGCCATCGTCTCTAGGCCTAGCTGAACCAAAATGAGCAAAGGAAAGAAAGGGCGGTTTTATTGCTAATATCCATCACAAACAGAAGCAGAGTCTCCAAGAAAGGATTTGAATAAAATAAAAATGCTGTCCTCATTAACTCCACTTTTCCTTTTAATCTTCCCAAGCCAAGATGTTCATTACAGGAGCAATACAGGATCATTAATTATCACAACGTCAGTCACGGCAACCTCCTGAAATACTAGCAGTCATGAAGCAGTGGCTTCTGGCCTTTTCCACGAGCCAAGATGCTCATTTAGTTGTAATTTCAAGAGATCTGTTAGACACACACACACCTACAGCATCTATATTGCATCCCATTTTCACCTAGCTGTGATGGCTTCGTTGAAGCTTCCAGGCTCTTTTCATGGTGCCTGAGGACACATCCATGGAGGACAGGTTTATTAATGGCTTCTGGTGCTGAGAGCAGTAGGCTACCTCCAGGCTCAGAAGTGAGATGTCTCTAAATACCAGTTGTAGGGGAGCAACAGAAGGAGAGGGGGCAGGCCTTCGTGTCCTCCTTGTGGGCTTCTCAGAGGCATCTGGTGGGCCACTGTGGGAAACAGGATGCTGGACTACATGGGTAGTGGGCCTGATCCTGCATAGTTTGTGACAAAAGTCAGTTCCTGCAATTCATTTGTGTCTTTCCCCCATTCTGTATCACCAAGGTGTGCGTTGACAAAATCCCACCAAAAAGCCATCTCCCCGTGACTCTGTGCATGACTGTGTCCTCCTTTTCTCTGGGAAATGTTCTGCCACTGTGCTTGTGCTGTTATGTGCACAGATGAAACACTGCAAAACAAGCAGATAAAATACCTCATACACACAGTTTGATTATAGAATGTGTGTGTGTGACATTTTCCCAAAGTGCAGGATAGTGTTTGCACACTGGTAAAACACCACACAAAAGCAACCATAGGTACAATCACATCAAGATGTATTTATTTTTGCAGGTTTTTTTTAATCAATGCACAACATATATGATGCCAAGGGCAAAAGAGATGCAAAGGAACTAAAGGAACTGAAAGCTACAGCAAACTGCACGTGTTGACCCGGCCAAGATTCCTAATCCTTATTGAGATATTTATGCTGTACATGATGTATTCAGGTGTCTGTACACATGTACCTGTTTTGTGTGAATGACTGTAGAGGTGTTCACATTTAAATTTGAACCAGGGTACAGCCACCCCACCCTCAAATGCAGAGTACAGATGGGAAGTGAACTACTATACATGTGTTGAACATGACATGTGAATAATTATGTCTATACAGAACTGTATATGTGTACACTGTACATGTGTTGAACATAACATGTGAACAGGGCTGTAGTGCTTAGCCAGTCCAGAGGCTTTATGCTGCCTGGTAGGATCTGATGTTGTGCACCTTTATTTCCTGCTGGGTCTGAGGAGGGCTGAGCATGCACAGGAGTACACAGAGTAGGTTTCAGCCTTTGTTTCGGATTCAAGTTCAGGAATCCTTGACAGATTAATGGTGTCTCTGGGGTACCTGCTGAATACTGGTCTTTCCATACGCAGGAATATAGGAATCTGCCTTATACTGAGTCAGACCTTTGGTCCATCTAACTCAGTACTGTCTGCACTACAGACCCACTGCGGCTTCTCCAAGAGTGGGAAGGGGAATATCTTACTTTTCTCACACATGGAGTCTCCCCTTTCAAAAGCCAACCAGGGTAGACCTGAGCTCTTTCTCATGATCAGGAGAAAGGGCTCAAAAGGGGCGAGGGGAGGAAGCTTCAAAATGTTTACCTCCCCTGCAGATGATCTCCCTGCCATTGCTGGGTGGCGGATTGCCTGCCTGGATGACTGCCGGCTGCTAAGGATGTGTGGACTGGTTCAGGGGCAGGGGGTTCGGTCTGGAGGTTCGGGGTTGGACTGGACCGGGTGGGGGGAGTTCGATGGGGGCCGGGCTGAACTTGGCCGGTCAGGTTTGAGTCCAGTCCGGACTCGAACCGAACCAGGCCAGCTGGTTCCGTGCACACCCCTACCAGCTTCTCCTGGCAGCATGGAGGTTCGGGGGCTGGGACGCCCGAAGTATTGGGATTTTATTGACACTGGCCGGGAGGCTGCTGGGGTGTGGGTGCTGTGTGGCACTGGCACACGATCAGTTAGCCTGGTTTAAGGACACCCTTGTGCCCGTAAGTCTGACTAAGTGGCGGGCTTCCTAAGTGGCTTTGCCACCATGCCACCGCCAGGAACCGTACAGCTCCTGGCAGTTTACATGCACAGCAAAGATCAGGCTTAGGCAGCTAGGCCCGGTCTTTGGTGTGTGTGTGTGTGTGTGTGTGTGTGTGTGTGTGTGTGTGTGTGTGTGTGTGTGTGTGTGTGAGAACAGCCTCCCTGCTTAGCAAAGGGGACAATTCATGCTTGCTTGCACAAGACCAGCTCTCGTCCACATCACACTGATGATGCCCACAAAAAGGAATTGAGAGGAGAGCTGGTCTTGTGGTAGCAAGCATGACTTGTCCCCTTAGCTAAGCAGGGTCTGCCCTGGTTGCATCTGAATGGGAGACTAGAAGTGTGAGCACTGGAAGAGATTCCCCTCAGGGGATGGAGCTGCTCTGGGAAGAGCAGAAGGTTCCAAGTTCCCTCCCTGTCAGCATCTCCAAGATAGAGCTGAGAGAGACTCCTGCCTGCAGCCTTGGAGAAGCCGCTGCCAGTCTGTGTAGACAATACTGAGCTAGATAGACCAAGGGTCTGGCTCAGTATATGGCAGCTTCCTATGTTCCTATGATATTGACAGACATTTTGGTCTTATCCCTACTGTGGAGCCTGGAAATAATAGTCATAGAACTGGTTAGCATTGTGTGTTCTGTTTCTTATCGTAAATAGCTGTTATGACAGGTGTGCTTTTAAGAATGGATGTTATTGTTCTACATCTCCACATGTCAAGGAATGACACTGCGGTTGGGATTGGTTGAATTCACTGTTATATTTTGGTGTCATCCTTTCCTTTTGTGTTTCGTCATCCTTTCTTTCGGCTGAGGAATTCCTCACATTTCTGTCAGTCAGTCTTATCTGTTTACAGCCAAAGCTTACTGCACACTGAAGCTTATTTCAGAGCCCTGAATAGCAGTGTGGACAGAAAGGTACAGACCAAAAAGAACGCAGCTACAGGTGGGCCTGGATTTAAACTTGGGAGAGGTCAAAATGCCAACTTCCCCAGTTTGAAAAGACTGGGGGATGACCTCCTTGGATGACCATGAAATTATCTTCACATTTTTCTTTCATCCCTAGACACACCCCATTTTGTGCTGGGGCTCACCCCTCTGAATTACATCCAGATAAAAAGGTATTCCATCCCTGTTCCCATCATTAGCCAATCTGCCCTTCTAATTTTCCCCTTCCCAGGCAAAAATACCCGTGAGTAGGGGAAGGAGGTAATACTGTAGCAAGAATTGCTTGCTAGAGATAGCAAGAGGTCTTTTTGCCCCCCCTTTATCTGGAAATGATGCTCCTGTATATGCTTCAACTGTATTGGGAGGCAGAGGAAACTACAACTCCCATACTCCCTAGGAAGAATTGCCACCCTTGAGCATGTTCCTATCTCTGGTACAGTGGTTCCTAGTCTGTGGTCCTCCAGATGTTGCTGGGCTACAACTCCCAGCATCCCCAGATGCAATACATTGTAGCTGGGGATGATGGGAGTTGTAGTTCAGTGAGAACTGGCAGACCAGAAGTTGGTTATCTCTGCTCTTTTAGGCCTCCCCAACATCACTTGCCTTGTTCTCATTCTTAGATGAAGGTTTTGCAGAAGAGGAGCTTTGCACTTTATCCATCAGACATTTTTTAGCTCTTTTGAGCAAATTGCAAAAAACACAAGTTTTTTTTAAAAGCAATATCAAGAAAAGCTTGGTGGGAAATTTGTCATATATCACTCTCTAAAACCATTAATTCCACTTCAACTAGAAAACAAAGCAGACATTATATGGTCCGATAAAATTGGGAGAACTCATTGAGCGACTCCATGCCAACGTCTGGCATATTTATGTTTCACACACCTCTCCGGATCCTGTCAAGGTGTTTTTGTTGGTGAGGCGAAGTCAAGTCATGAAATTACCGAGGAAATGAGGGAGGAAACTCAGCACACATGTCCTCTTTAACTGGCTACAAAGGCACCCGAGAAACAATTTGATTCGTGAGTCACAAAGTTGCCTTGGGGGTTTGGAACTGCATTTTAAAGCCGACTGCAATGCAGGTGTTTTAACTGCCAGTAATAATTCAATCAGGTGGGTTTCTTGGCGCTAAGGACCGGCGCTTCCTACAGATGCCTTTGTGGCACTTCAAGGTTGGAAATGCGCAGATAATAAATGGTCCCCACCTAGGCCCTGATTAGTATGATCATTCTGTCTTTAAAGGAAGGTGTGAAGAAAGCTCTTGTGTGCTAATAACAGGGTGTGAAAGAACACTGTCAGTGCCGGGGAGGTAAATAGAAGCCAGGGAGAAGATGGGAAGCGAAGGGGAGGAACTGTCGCTCAGAGGAAGAGCTTGTGCTCTCCGTGAAGAAGGTCCCTGGCTCAACACCTGGCTTTTTAAGAGGACCGCAGAGAGCAGGCCTGGGGAGGACCCCTGCCAGAGGAGACAGTGAAGCTACTCCCACGATCAGTAGAAAGTGGGCTAAGGGAGCCTAGCTTGCTTTCTACTGATCGTGGGAACCACCAGGCGAGCCCGGTGCTCCCAAGGCGGCTAGCCCGCCTAATTCCCCCTCCCTTTAAATGAGGTTAATGGAGCCAGCCTCCTGGCCCTGGGGGTCTCTCCAGAATGTCCCATGTGCTTGCGTGGGGCATCCTGGAACTTCTGGGGGCTGCCGATCCCCACAGCCCTCACCGGTAGTTGTGTGTGGGCAGCCGATCCAGCCGCCCAGGTCTGCAGGCATGATTGTCTGAGGGGATCTCCGCAGACCTGCCAGAAGCTCTTCTCACTGATCGAAGAGCTTTAGTAATGGAGCAGTTGTCCAAGGCAGCACCTTCCTAGATAAGCAACATGTTGGCAACCTGAAATGGTTATAGACGTAGGGCTGCAGCAAATGGGAGTTGATGTTTCTGCAAAATGTTTGCAGTGAATGGAGACCCATGTAATCTTCCTGAAGCTTAAAATGGGGCTGTTAGTTCTTCTTTGTTGTCTTCTCCTGGGCATCATAGAGTTGGAGGGCTTTTGGAAGCCATCTAGTCCAACCCTTTGCTTGATGCAGGAAATCCAGAGCTAGAGCATCCCCACCAGCTGGCTGTCCTGTCTGTGCCTGAAGACCTCCTCAAGCGAAAGCCTACCAGGCAATTGATTGCATTGATGAGCTGCTCTTCCTATTGAGAAGTTTATCTCACTGTTCAACTGAAATCCTAATTAAAGATGATGATGATGATCAAATCCTCATGCAAACCCTTATTCTCTTCACTCTTTGAACATCGCTGAAATTGTCCTGTGGATGCGGCAGAAAACGGGGCTGGCATTTCAGCCCTACGGTTATAAGAGGGCTGAGCAGACGCATTCTTTCTAGACAGTGCTGTTGTCTATGTTGGCACTCACTGGAAAAAGGTGGAGCTGGTCGTACTGGGAGAGGCATGGTAGCAGCCAGGCAGACAGTCTATGGTCAAGCTGGGAAGCAGCAGGTACAGTGGGTTAGGTGGAACAGAGCCGGAGAGGCCAAAGTCAAGGTGGTGATCAAAGGTACAGAGGACTGGACAGAGCAGACAAAGCATTTCGGGTTGGAAACTAGAGGGCAGGCTAGAGAAGCAGACCTGAGAAGAGCTCCACATAAGCGGTTGCTCCACCTGAGCCTGCAGCAGACTGCAGGTTTTTATTCAGTATAGCTTTTATTCAGATTTGATGGAAGGTAGCTCGGCCCCCAGAGCCAGGCTTTGGACTGTTAAAGGGGCCTCATCTGCTCCCCCCCCCCCGCCTCTGGCAAGGCTGTGGTTACTGTGTTTTGCATGTAGATTCCTTGAAATCTGAGTCTGATGGCACAGGGCAGTGTCCTCTGGCCTTACGAAGGAGGGGTGGGTGAAGTCTTGGTGCACGGGGTCCTTGGAGGTCTCTGAGGGACCTGAGTCTTTCAGGTAGGGCTGTAGTTCAGGGTCCTCATCCTCATCAGGGTCCTCCTCCTCATCTGGGGTTTTGTCCAGAGTGGCTTGGGAGGCCTTACTCTTCGTCTTGACAACAGGTCATAATTGTGTAAGCCTCTTCTTTATATACTCCCCCCTGCTCATCTTTTCTCCCTTGGAGTAAAGGGTGACTACCCAATGAAAGGCAAATGCGTAGCTGTGGATTGGGAACCCAACATGGCCACCTTGAGAACTGTGATTGTGGTGCTCTGTGGCTTGCAAGGTCATGGTCTTCTTCATGAACCCCACCAAATCTTAAGATCATCAGGGGAGGTCCGGTTGCAGTAGTCACCAACTTGGTTAGTGGTGACTCAAAACCAGGCCTTTCCTAAAGTTGCCCTGGGACTTTGAAATGTGCTTTCTAATGAAATTAGAGCCTCCCCTTCTCTAGATGTTTTTAAGAAGGACCTGAAAACATACCTGTTTAATCAGGCTTTTAATTTATAGTTTTAAAGTTTTAAGGTTTAGAGTTTTTATCTGTATTTTTAACTGTTTGCATTGTGTTAATGTTTTAATTGCTGTGTGTTAGATTGTGAACTGTCCAGAGATTTGCATATAAGGCGGTATAGAAATGTGCTAAATACAATAAATAAATACATACCTATAGTATGGCAGGAACCTGCAGGAAGAATCGTTAATATTCTTTGGCAGTTTGTGCAAGTTTTGGAAAGCAGAGCTGAGTAGGGGAAGGGCGGGGGGCAAGCAGAAAGACAGTGCTGGAAATAAAAATGCAAGAAAACAGACTGCCTAAAGACATTTCAGATTCAGCTATTAATAACGCATACCAGCAGGGAGGCGATTCAAGGCGGTAATAAGCGTGGTGCTGCATTTCCACTGCTGAATCAGCAACCTGCTTCACTATGCTGTCAGCTGAGTTAGGGGATGTTAGGGAAGTCTGCTGGGGGTATTAAAAGTGTGGGAGGGAGGGAGGGGAGGAGACGCAAAGAGCAATGTTTATAAACGCGGGATAGGCATCAGTTGTTGCCTGCTCTCCAGCTGTCTTTGGTAACGGTCTGCTGGATACCTGGGATTTCAGATGTATTCATTGAGATCATCAGGAGGGGTCCGTCTTTGGGTGCCACTGGTTCATCTGGTAGCAACCTGGGATCAGGCCTTCTCAGTTGTTGCCCCTGGGTTGTGGAACGCACTCCCTGTGGACATAAGAGGATTATCTGCCTTGGAGGCCTTCAGGAGAGCCTTAAAGACCCAGCCTGGCTTTTGATGATCTCTAGAGCCCAGTCTCACGATTAGTGAATGGGCTTGGGCAGGGCAAGGGGAGGAAGCTGTGCAAAGCTTACCTCCCCCCGCAGGCTAACCCGTCCATGTTGCTGGGCGGTCGGATCGGCTGCCCAGACGATTGCCAGCTTCTGCTGGGAGCAGGGAGTAGAGGCCCCCGGAGCTTCTGTAATGCACTGCATGAATGTGCAGTGCATTATGGGGAGCCTCCCAACACTGGTCCGGAGTGTGTACTACTTGTGTAGGTGCTGCGCGAAGCAGCATGGCACCAACGCAGGAGCATTTAGCCCGCTTTTGGGGCGGCCTTGTGCCCCAAACCCGAGCTAAGCGGCGGGTGCCCTAAGTGGGCTAGCCGCTGCACCACTGCTGGGAGTCACACAGCTCCCGGCAGTACACACACACGCACCGAAAACCCGGCTGGGCTTCCTTAGCCCGGTTTTTGTGGCATGTGTGAATAGCTTCCTTGTTTTAATGTTAACTAGTTTTACTTGTAATTTTAATCTGTTTTTCATTGGTTTTTGATTTTAATTTTTATATATATTTTATTTTAATGTAAAGTGTCCTGAGCCACTTTAAGAAGGGTGGTATATCAATCAATCAATCAAATAAATAAATAATAAGTTCTCCTGCCTGGCCTTAAACGACCCCTTATTTCATCCCTGTGCCACTTCCCCTCGAATAATTAAAATGGGATTTAATTATCAACGTTCTTTACAATTCTTATTCCAGCCATCCTCCCAACAATCATATCAAGTAAGGGATTAGTAGAGAGCCAAAGCCAGTGGGGAGTGCTAGTAGTGTTAGAGTTGGATGATGAAGACTTGCATTCAAATTAGGGATTTGTGATTCTCTCCCCCCCCCATTATTTCTGTACTTCTTTCCACCTTGCCAAAATGAGCCGTTCGTTCTTCTTCTAGCACAAAATCATTCATCATTCCCCATTCAACAACATGTGCCCTGGCTAGCTCTTCCATGGGGTGCTGGCTTGCTCCATGTGCTGAACCACAATGTCCCTCCCAACTTCACCACCGTGTTTGCAGGCTGAAAGCTGGTGTTTTGGGTATTTGGGAGGGGTGCAAATGGGGACAAATTATTCAGCCCACTTGGCACTGGTCATGCTCTCCTCTTCTGCAGGCCCTTTTTTCTTGAATACTTTGTACCTCGAAGTGCTATGTAGCATGGGCATGAAGCCAAATCAGAGTGACAGCAGGAGAACCATCATGAAATCACATCAGAGTATTTGGGTGATGAATAGGCTGGTTTTAGAACAGGACGTTCAACCATGGACCATGCCCTGGTATTACGCCATCTGATTGAGAAATATAGTAACAAACCTAAGTCCTCCTGTATGTGGCCTTTTTAGATTTTAAAGCAGCCTTTGATTCAATCTGGAGGATAAGCCTCTGGGAAAAACTCAGAGACACTAATACTGATAGGCGTTTGCTCATACAGAAGCTGTACAAGAACACCAGTGTACGAGTAAGATGTAACCTTCAAGGCTCACTTTCACATTTAATAACTACTAGTAAAGGAGTTACTACTAGTAAAGGGCCATTTTGGCACCCTCCCTGTTCAATCTTACATAAATACCTTAGCTAATAATCTCCGATCCAGTGCTACATCCCCCAACTATTGCGGGTGCAGCTATCCCAATCCTGCTGTATGCAGATGACTCTGTTATCATCTCACGAACTCCAGTGGGCCTTAGGAGAACACTTAGGGTCTTGGCTACCTACTGCAAGGACAATTGCTTGGTAATTATTTTCCAGAAATCCAAAATGATGGTCTTTGCCAAGAGACCTAAGAGATTTAAATGGCATATAGAAGTTCATTGTATAGAGCAGGTCAATAGTTTTAAATATCTGGATGTGGTTTTTCATGTCACTGGGTCATGGAAGGCCCATGTGGACTACGTTGCCCAACAGGCACAAAGGAGTACTTCAGCACCATTAAGATTCTTTCACTCCAAAAGTGGAGAGGTTATCTTTTGCAGCGTTTGAGCTATTTGCTGCGAAATCATTGACCCAGCTTCTATATGGTGCACAATTGGGCCCCTACCCTAATTGTGGTATTGATGGCCTAATTGGCCATTGGAGATCAACCAATCTAAGTTTATTAGAGCAGTATTTATGGCCACTCGATGTATCTCCAATGCAGTGTTGAGGTTGGAAACAGGCCTCCAGAGGGTGGAAGCAAAAGCATGGATTTTAATCCTCAGTTATTGGCTTAGGATCCATTTCTCTCCTCTGGGACTAATCCCTCTTAAGGTGGCCAATAGGTTTCAATCTACCTGGACACGAGCACTATTGGGCAAACTGTCATCACTTGGCTTTTCTACTGAATATTTGTCAATACTAGATTACAGTCAAGCCAAGGAGATCCTCAAACAGAGGGTCTTGTACATTGGACTTCAGAATGATTTAAGCTCCATCTTGGAGAACATAAGAGGACGCCTTGGTGACTTTAACCGGGAACCTGCTAGCTACCTATTGTCCCTTTCTCTATCAAGCCATCACAGGGTGTTTCTCAGAGCAAGATATGATGCCTTACCATCAGCAGTTTTATCTGGAAGGTTTTTGAAAACCCCTCTGGCCAGTCCGTTTAGCCCCTGTGGCTCAGGTGAGGTCAAATCTGTCCACCAGGTGCTGCTGTTTTGTATTTTTTATAATGATAGCCGGTGCAGTCTTATTTCTCCCCTGCTATCATGTTTTCCCAGCTAGACTGCTGAATTTTACGCCACACTCCTTCTTGCAGATAAGAAACCTTCTATCACCTACATTGTTGCCAGATTTTGTGCAGCTGCTGTTAAGATCCTCCAACAGCTACTTTTCAGCCCTTCTTTTTAGATGCTGCTACAAGAGGCTTCTATGTTGGTATATTCTGTATGACTTAACTCTCATCTGAATGCAGTATCATCTGTTTGTATGTATAACTGATCAGCGATTGTAATAAAGCTATTCATTCATTCATTCACATCAGAGTGAGGGCAGAAGCAACAAGCAGTGCTTCCTGTCCTTGCTTTGGCATCTTCTGGGAAGGAAGCATGAAAGAAAAATGGTACACAGCAACAGTGGAAAGTATGGTTGTCACTGCAAGGACCATCTAGATGGATGGTGGTGCAGCTTTAAAAGTGAGTAGCGGGGCATGGTTTCACGAAACCTTTTGACCCTCAAGTCCCCCATTTCAACTCAGTAGTAGTTGATTAAAAAAAAACCTGTACCAGACATGTGTTTTTTTCTGTCATTATGAGCAGTTGGTTTAAATATGCATTATAATTTGGAGGCCACTTGTTTCTTCTCACTTGCAACTCCATTTTGTTCTGTAGGATAGGGAATGCTTCTTTCATGTTTAATTTCCTGTTCCTTTAAATACTGCTCAGTGTCATTTCTGCAATATTCATCTATTGTCAGTATGGAAATCTTAGGTTTCTTCCCAAATCTGTTAGTGATTCTGCTCATATACTCTCTGAGTTTCATCAATACTTCACTTTTTTCCTTCAGCAACTGTGTGTGCTGTTTTCACTGGAAAGGGGCCACAAATATCACTATGATGATTAAGTACAAGACCTCATTAGACTGAATTTCCATGTTTGAAGAGTTTGTATTTCTGATAGCATTTGCTTTAATCCGCTCAAAAGGCATCTGTTATCAAATTTGCATAGCTTTATTTTTTACATTTCTTGCCAACTGCTCCTTTTCCAGCTTGAAGGTGCTATTTTTACATCGTTGACCCATCCTTTGATGCCATAAGTTATGCAGTCCTTGTCTATACAGTCACTTGCTACATTTGCCAACTCTTTTCTACAGTCAGCCCCATAAAGCTCATCATCTTTTAATTTAGCTCTAAATAATAACTCTCCATCTTTATAACATAAAATGATTTCTTCTAAAAATAATTCTGCTGCTCCTTTTTGTAGCTGCTTTCACACTCAGTAAACTGTTCTGCAAACATGGCACATAATAGGCATCTGGAATACTTACTTCATTTATTTCACCTGCTCCAACATTACATTTTATATAGGAACATAGGAAGCTGCCATATAATGAGGTGACTCTCACGATCAGTGAAACCCGACGAAAGGAGGTTTGCGGGGAGAGCGGGCTTAACCCGTTCTTTCTCCCCCCTCAGATGATCAAGGCTGCAGCCCTGGGCAGCTGGATTGGCCACCCACATGACTGCCAGCTCCGTCACGGAGCCGGCAGGGGCTGCGGTGATTGGGGGCTGTGCAGCCCCCGGAAGTTCCAGGATGCGGGGATGAGTGTGTGGGGCATGCTGGAGAGACCCCCAAGCCCAGGAGGCTGTTTGCAGCCTCCCGACAAGGGTCTCCTTGTGTGTTGCTGTGGTGCAGAGCTGCGCTGCAGCAATACACGATTGGAAAACCTGGGTTAGCAGAGTGCTCGCTCTGCTAACCTGGGCTAAGGGGAGGGTTATTTAAGTGGGTTACCCGCTTTGGGGAAACCGGGCTCGCCTGCGAGCTCGGTGGTTCCCACGGTCCATGGGAAGTGGGCTAAGCTCCCTTATCCTGCTTTCAACTGATTGTGAGAATTGCCTCACTGAGTGAGACCATTGGTCTATCTCAGTATTGTCTACACAGACTGGCAGCAGCTTGTCCAAGGTTGCAGACAGGAATCTCTCTCAGCCCTATCTTGGAGAATCCAGAGAGGGAACTTGAAACTTTCTGCTCTTCCTAGAGCGGCTCCATTCACTGAGGGGACTATCTGACAGTGCTCACATGTGGTCTCCCATTCAAGTGCAACCAGGGTGGACCCTGCTTCGCTAGGGGGACAAGTCATGCTTGCTGCCACAAGACCAACCCTCTTCTCTCTTTAAAAATTGTGCCTTTTAGAAGAACTGTGCTTTTTTCCTTCTGCAGAAATTGACTGACCATTTGCCAAGAATATTTCAAATTCATAGTTCATATCAAAGTCTGAGAAATCCTGTAGATTATTAAAGAAATGTAAAGTTGCTCTACTGTCTACAAATATCTTGTTTTTACTCTGGTTTGTATTAATTCTGCAAATAATTTATCTTAACGCTTTTCCGTTATTCACAACTTTCTTTCCTTTACTTTCATGTTTACATGCAGAATTCTGTTTCTTTTAAATCCACCTTTCTTAGATTTATCCGTATCTTTCTTCCTCTCTTGGAAATTGTTTTTTCTGTTCTCTGTTAATGTGAAATACTTCTGCACACAAAACATTCGCTGCCATTAGTAAGTTTATGACCTTTCTGTTTGTTCTCTCAGATCAAACTTCAACAAACGTTCTTGTATAAAACTTAAAGTCACATTCCCCTTTATTTGCAGGAAGTTAATAATACTTTCGTAATGCTTAGGTAAAGTATTTAGTGAGAGTCCAATTCTGGCTGGTTCAGGCAATCTTATCTCTTGCTCTTCTAATTCTTTCAACACTCCCAAGAAAGAGCCTATGTGCTCCTGTAATTTTCCTTCTTCTTTGAATCTTTTTTTTTACAACTTTAGCATGAGAGAAACTTGGCTGGCCACAGTTTTGGGTTGAAAAACGTCCTTCAGTCTCTCCCACATTTCTCTTGCAGTTTTCTTCTCTTCTACATGATATATCAATTTATCACTTACAGATCTATCTATCTATCTATCTATCTATCTATCTATCTATCTATCTATCTATTTTATTTAACACATTTTCATACCGTCCAAAACGCAAGTTCTCTGGGTGTTTTACAACAAATTAATAAAAGCAACCAATAAAAAGATTAAAAAATTTTAACAATTAAAATTTAAAATGTTAAAACTATTAAAATACAAGTAAAATGGTTCAGGCGATATGCCCCATGGCATGCATGTTTGCAGCATCCCATGTCTGCTGCTCTCTTCCACTCTAATGGTCTTTGTTCTTCCAGTTCAAAAGGCAGTCCAAGAGTATTTAGCCACATCTTCTATAGCTGAAGATGACTAACTTCTATAGTTTGTATCACTCAGCATTTCTAAAGCCAGATGCATCTTTGTAGATCCGAAAGTAGCCATTTCTTGTTCATAAATTTCTTGTTGCCTATTTTATTATTTCTAGCACTCTGGGCCCATAACCCAAGTGTAACAGAGCAGAAACTGAGGCTTAAGTTTATTGAATAAAGTTACTAAGGTTTATTACTTAACTATTAAAGTTAAAGGTAAAGTTGTGCCATCGAATTGGTGTTGACTCCTGGCGACCACAGAGGCATGTGGTTTTCTTTGGTAGAATACTGGAGGGGTTTACCATTGCCTCCTCCCGCACAGTATGAGACGATGCCTTTCAGCATCTTCCTATTTCACTGCTGCCCAATACAGGAGTTTCCTGTGGTCTGGGAAACATACAGGTGAAACTTGGAAAATTAGAATATCGTGCAAAAGTCCATTAATTTCAGTAATGCAAATTAAAAGGTGAAACTGATATATGAGACAGACGCATTACATGCAAAGCGAGATAAGTCAAGCCTTAATTTGTTATAATTGTGATGATCATGGCGTACAGCTCATGAAAACCCCAAATCCACAATCTCAGAAAATTAGAATATTACATGGAACCAAGAAGACAAGGATTGAAGAATAGAACAATATCGGACCTCTGAAAAGTATAAGCATGCATATGTATTCAGTACTTGGTTTGGGCCCCTTTTGCAGCAATTACTGCCTCAGTGTGGCGTGGCATGGATGCTATCAGCCTGTGGCACTGCTGAGGTGTTATGGAAGACCAGGATGCTTCATTAGCGGCCTTCAGCAATTCTGCATTGTTTGGTCTCATGTCTCTCATCCTTCTCTTGGCAATGCCCCATAGATTCTCTATGGGGTCAGGTCAGGCGAGTTTGCTGGCCAATCAAGCACAGTACACTGTATACTTTTCAGCGGTCCGATATTGTTCTATTCTTCAATCCTTGTCTTCTTGGTTCCATGTAATATTCTAATTTTCTGAGATTGTGGATTTGGGGTTTTCATGAGCTGTACGCCATGATCATCACAATTATAACAAATTAAGGTTTGACTTATCTCGCTTTGCATGTAATGCGTCTGTCTCATATATCAGTTTCACCTTTTAATTTGCATTACTGAAATTAATGGACTTTTGCACGATATTCTAATTTTCCGAGTTTCACCTGTACCAGTGGGGATTTGAACCAGCAACCTCTTGCTCCCTAGGCAAATTACTTCCTTGCTGCACCATTAGATAAACAACTGTCCTACTCTTAGTGAAAGGTCATCCTAACAGAAAAAAAAAAACAGTCTCAAGCATCCAGGAAGAAATACTGACCAATCACTCCACAGACCTGATGATAGACAAGAACATTTTAAATTCTACCACAAGCCTATACAGAAATATACATAAAATACATCAGTGGCAAGAAGAAAGACAAAGTATATACATATAAATCCCAACAAAAGGATGGTATTCCAGCTCAGCAGAAGTCAGGTGACACAGCAGGCCAATAGGGTTCCATCTAGCCTTATCAAGCTGTCAACTGTGGCCTGGCTGTTCAGCCTGATGCTCATGCCTTATGTTCTGCTTTGCAATTGTTCATTGGCGGACTTTTGGCCCAGTCCTAAGATGGATCCCTCCCTGCTCTCTCTCCTGTTTAACACATTTTCATAACTCTTCATTTAAAAGGACAGATGTCTCCCAGCCCCTCTGGCGTCTTAGTGCACATGATTGCTTCCATCTGTTGAAAAATACAAGCATAGTTTTTGCCTGCAGGAGAGAACTTCCTCCCACTCGAGCAGATGTCTGTGTCTGAAGGTCTCCTCTGTAGGGCAAAACAAAAATACCCAGTACCTGTGAGTTGGATCCTCTTTCAAAAGGACTCAACTTCCTTCTGCAGAAATCTTAAATATGTGGAAGAACACTCGGTAGTTGTCATGTGCAGATAGTGCACATTTGGGAACAAGAAAAGTGCCCCAGGGTGTTTGTCTATAAAAGGAGAGTAGGAAGTGTGGACAGAATCAGGCTCCCTCTTTGGTAAGGCAAGAGTCTCAGTGGATGTTTGGGAACTGAAAAAATTAATGCAAAGAACCAGCAGGTGGAGCAAGTAAACAGGCAGGGATGCAGCTTAGGGAGGATCAGGAATCCTCTGTCTCAATCCCTGTCTGTCCCACCTTGGTAGCAGCCTGAGTTTGTAGCTTATACAGCACTGTTCTTCATTGTATGGCCTGCAGGCCTGTGGTGGTTACTGGCTTGCCTCTTGTCCTCTTCCTGCTGCGGCCTCTCCACCATGTGCTTTCTCTCTCTCTCTCTCTCTTGCTCCCTTCCTGCTCTCATGTGCTCTCTCTTTTCCATCCCACCACTGATACTGCAGCCACCACTCTCTCTCTCTCGCTCTCTCGCTCTCTCTCACTTCCTTCTTTCTGTCACCACAGATGCTGTTTCCCCCCTCTTGCCACTGCTGTAGCCACCACACGTGCACCCTCTCTCACTCTGGCTCTCCTTCTTTCTTGGTAGCCCATGTGCTGTTTCTCTCCTGCACTATCGCTTCTACCAAAACCACCACACACACTCCCCCCCTCAATCTGGCTCCTCTCCTCCTGGTCGCTATGTCTGCTGTCTCTCTTTTTCCTGCCACTGCTGCTGCTTTGGCCACCTCTCCACCAACAGGCCAATTGTTGCCATGCATGCTGTCGCTCTCTCTCTCTCTCTCTCTCTCTCTCTCTCTCTCTCCTGTCACTTTGACCACGACCACTGCTGTTGCTTCCTCCCCACACCCCGAACAAGCCCTTTTGGTTGTGGCTGTGGCCCCCACCCCACTCCATGCAACAAGCCTCTCAGTGGCTACGGCTTCCATTTTAATAACAGTGGAGCTATGAATATGACAAATATTTATATCCTGCTTTTCAACACAAGTTCCCAAAGCAGTTTACATAGATATAAACAAACAAGTTGTTCTAGTAAGAACTAATCAGCCTACTTTCCTTTCACTGTCTCCACAACTGGACTAAATTTGGTTCCTATCGAGGTTCACAAGTTAGATCTCTTGCACCTCAAATGTTCATGCATCCACCATCTTGGATCGGGGTGGATGACATTATTACAAACTATACCATTGAGGTGGCCCTCTGTGTCACTCAGTACAACGGTATCAAATTTGGTTCAAATGGGTCAGACAGTCCTCAAGTTAGTGCACTTGTGCCTTGAAAGTTCACGTGTCCACCATCTTGGATCAAGGTGGATGACATCACATCATCACAAACTACACCATTGGCACATATCTATGCGTCCATACGGCTGTAGAAAATTTGGTTCAAATCAGACTGTCCACAAGTTTAGTGCACTTGTGCCTCAAAAGTTTACGTATCCGCCATCTTGACTTGGGTTGGAAGACATTGTCACAATCTATGCCGTTGAGATGTCCCTATGTGTCCCTACAGCTGTAGCAAATTTGGTTCAAAGCGGTTAAGCAGTTCACAAGTTAGCTCACTTGCGCCTCCAAAGTTTACATGTCCACCATCTTGGTTTGGGGTGGATGACATCATCACAAACCATGCCACTGAGGTGTCCCTATGGTTCAAATCGGTTAAGTGGTTCACAAGTTAGCCCACTTGTGCCTCAAATGTTTGTGTCTGCCATCTTGAATTGGGTTGGATGACATTGTCACACTCTGCACTGTCCCTATGTGTCCCTACAACTGTAGCAAATTTGGTTCAAATCAGTTAAGCGGTTCACAAGTTAGCCCACTTGTGCCTCCAAAGTGTATGCATCTGCGATCTTGGTTTGGGGTGGATGACATCATCACAAAGTATGCCATTGAGGTGTCCCTGTGTGTCACTTGTTGCAACTGTACGCAATTTGGTTTAAATTGGTTTAAAAGTCCACAAACTAGACCGCTTGCACCTCAGATGTTCACATGGCTGCCATTTTGAACTGGAGTGGATGACATCATCACACACCATGCCATTTGGGCATCCCTATGTGTCCTACAGCTGTAGCAAATTTGGTTCAAATTGGTTAAGTGGTTCACAAGTTAGCCCACTTGCACCTCAAAACTGTATGCATCTGCCATCTTGGATCAGAGTTGAAGACATCACCACAAACTATGCTGTTGAGGTTTCCCTATGTGTCCCTACAACTGTACCCGATTCGGTTCATATTGGTCCAGGCGTTGCAAAGTTGATAGGCGGGGGCACATGGGCACACGCACAGAATGCCAGGTGATCTCATAAGCCTACTGGAAAGTAGGCTAATAAAATGGCTCCCTGTCCCCAAAAGGCTCACAATCTAAAAAAGGAACACCAGCAACACTGGAGGGATGCTGTGCTGGGGATGGTTAGGGTAATTTGCTCTCTCCCTGCTAAATAAAGAGAAGTGAAAATCACTGTTATAGAGCAAGATGGAGAGAATCCAAGACTAAATACCTGCAATATCACTGACCTGTACCAGGATGCACCTGGGAGGAATGGATGTTTGGATGCTTCCTTTAATTTGGAGTGGGTGGAGTTTCTTAATACAAGGGAACATTCAGAGAAATGGTTCACATCCATGGCAATGAAAACTTCATTTGGGGCGGCTGACTATGTTGTTCAGCCCTGAGATAGCAGAACCAGAGAAAAGAAGAGATTAGCAGACTCTCTTCAGACAATGAGCTCATAAACTTTTGGGGCTACTGTGAAGAAGGCCGTGACATTTCGGCATGAATGGGGAATAACAAGTAGCATTTCACTTGGGTTGATGATGTCACTTGCTGATGTCATGATGCCTGCATTTGCATTTGTGTGATTCACAAGCGTGGGAGGATCAGCTAAGACTGAGAGTCATGATTTCCTTGACGTCTTGCATTCTGTGAAATAAATGCATTTGGCCCTAAACTGCACAGCCTGTAGGAGTGTATAATGCTTTGGAATATATTAGATTTGACATGGATGTAGAGTGAGATTGTATAGATAAATCTATGTGCCTAATGTGTTGAAGTACTCACTTAGCTACATTGCAGGGCACATGGGCTGAGTGCATTCAGATTCCGCCCTTAAAAACTTCAGCTAAAAGGTCTTAGTGGAGGGGTAATCTGAATAGGACTTCTTAGAGCATGAGCTCTAAGAAACTCATTATTATTATGTGCAAAGTCTGTGAAGGCATGTTGGCCAGGAACTTCAGGACCAAATAAAGGAAGTTCTTCAATCAAATCAATCAAGTTTCTTGTTACGGTCCTTGACCAAGAAAGGAAGTACTTCTTCATACAGTGCATAATCAATCTATGGAATTCTCCAGTGGGCCACTGGAATCAGGATGCCAGACTAGATAGGCCTGATCCATGAGGGCTGTTCTTACGTTCTTATGCAAAATTCTCCAAAGAAATTTCATGAGTCTTATTGAACCTCTGTTGGCTTCTCTTGAAGTACCTTGGATGTTTCACCAACGGAAGGAAACCCTCAATTCCTTTTTGAACATCACTTTAGGGGAAATTCCAATGGCAACCCAAGTTTCTAGCCTGCCTCTTGAGGAACAAGGCTTTCTCACTCTCCCACTGGCCACATGATTTGGCAGCCCAACCTATGATTTGTGTCTTAGGACTGCAAAAACAAGTGCTAAGTCTCTGACCGGTTACAGAACATGACAGAAGGGCTGTGATTTCAAGGTTCATCCCAAGGAGGAACTTCCAGGAATTTTCCTCAGATTGTTTCTCCACATCACTAGCCCCAGAACATGGGGATTCCATTTAGGTGATTTGTCTAACCCAGGGGTTCTCCACTTTGGGTCCCTAGATGTTGAGGCTATTCTCACGAACAGCCAAAACTGAGCTTAAGGGAGCCCAGCCTGGTTTTGGTTGTTTGTGTGCTGTGGCAGCCAGCCTTTTTAAACCCCCGCCCCCCACCCGGTTAAACAAGGTTAGCAGAGCACGCACTCCACTAACCGTGTTTTCCTGGTCGTGTGTACTGTGGCATGGCTCAGCACCATGGTGACTCTTGAGTAGACCCCCCCAACGGAGAGGCTACAACAAGGTTCCCAGCATTGGGGGCGGGGGGGACTTCCCAGAATGCCCCGTGCACTTGCATAGGGCATTCTGGTATTTCCGGGGGCCAGGAGGCCCCAGATCCCCGCTGCCCCAACCGTCTCCATGACAGAGCCAGTAATCGTGTGGGTGGCCAATCAGGCTGCCCAGTGCAAGCTGCTGGCTTGTGTGTGGGGAGAGCGGGTGCCTGCTCTCCCCACAAACCCCCTTATGGCACTTCACACTGCTCATGTCAAGCACCTTGTTGTCGGACTATACAAGGCTCTCCACATGATCAGTGTGAAGAGCCTAAAGGGGTTTTGCGGGGAGATTTGGACCCGCTCTCCCCGTTGACAAGCAGGGAGCCCTCCCTGGGTGGCTGTATTGGCCGCCCAGATGATTACTGGCTCTGGGTTCGGGGGCCTCCTGGCCCTCGGAAGCCCCAGAATGACCCGTGCAAGTGCACAGGGCATTCTAGGGAGCCTCATGATGCCGGGAGGCTTGTTGTAGCCTCTTTGTCGGTGGGCTACTCATGAGCTGGTGCAGCACAGAGCCGCTCCACAACAACACACCATCCTCTAACCCACTTTTTGGGTGCTCTCGTGCCCGAAACCCAGGTTAAGCAGCAGGCTACCCAAGAGGCGCTCCCTTAGCCCGGTTTCCACTGTGCGTGAGGATAGCCTCTACAGCTCCCATAATCCCCAGCCCCAAAGACCTTTGGTTGACTCCCAACATCTAGGAATCCAAAGTAGATAAAGCCTGGTTTATTAACTCATTTTTAAAGGGATTGTGGAATGCACTCCTCATGGGTATAAGAGTCATATCTCTTAGTTTGTTTATCCAACTTGTGTGTTGCCCCAAACCTCTGTCTTTGGGCTGCTCACAGCAACATAAAAAGTTAAAACACAGAAATAAAAACCTTGCAACAGTTCAAAACCCTCGAGTTCAAGAGAGCCCGAAAGACCCATCTTTTCAGCTTGGCTTTTAATAATACTTTAATGGTTTTAAAATGAGTTTTAGGTTAATATTTTAATGGGTTTTTATTTTCTGTTTTATCTTAATATTTTAAATGGTTTTATTTTTGGATTGTAAATTGCCCTGAGCCGTTTTTGGTTGGACCGTATAGCAATGAGATAAATAAATGGAATAAATAAAAATCTCAGCCAGTGCCCATCACTACCACTTCTGGCAGCAAATTTCATACATTAATGATGTGTTCTGTATGAAGACGTACTTGTATTTGTCTGCCCTGAATTAATTGCCAATCAGTTTCATCAGTTGACTTTGAGTTCTAGCCTTTTTTCCCCTGTGTGTGTGTTTGTGGGGGGATTCTTCCCCCCTTTTTCACTGCAAGCAGCACTCAAGAGGGCCTACAACAAAAATTTGCAATTGCAACCATGAAAGCATACTCCTCCCTCTGCCAACAAACTGCTATAGCATAAAATGAAATTAAATCAGCCACACATGATTCAAATCAGGATAAAACCAATTAAAACTACTGATGTGAATTAGGAACTCAAGTGACTAGGATATCACCTGGCACCTAAATGATAAGGGAGGTGATTTCAAAATAACAAGACAAGAAGGTACAATAAAGATGAACATCCATCTTTTGTGTGTGCTTTTAAGGTTCTTGTTTCTGTGTCGATGCCCTCTCTCTGCCTTCTGGGGTGTCACCCCAGGGAAAATCTCACTTTCCCCACATCATGCTGAATTTTAGATGCCTCTGTCGTGTTTTCCTATAAGCCATCGTTATCCTGTCTAAATAATTTGTTGTTTGTCTCTCAGAAGCCAGTAAAGTCCAGATGCTGCCAAGCCCCACCCCTCCCTCTCCTCTGGCTTTCCTTGGCCCCACCCCAACCATTCCATTTCCATCAAGTCTCCAGCTCTGACTTGCCAGTTCCTCCCTGAGCTGTTTATTCCCCTTGGCCCCACCCAGGAGGAGTGCTGTCTTTGATAGCAAGAGCTGGCCACCTTTGCTGCTTTTGGCATGGAGGGTCACAACTGGTGTCAGCTATGTGGAACTGCCTTTGGTCTACCCATGCAGTAGAATGGACTGCCTCTGGCCTGATCCATCCAGCCCAGGATCATCTACTGGGTCTGTCAGCATCCCTCCAGAGTGCCACAGTTTCCTATCACCTGCTACCTGAGAACCTTCTAACTGGAAATGGCTGCGGATTGAACTGGCAACCTACAGCAGAAGGCAAAGGATGTGCTCTATCTGTGAGCGATGGTCACTTCAGATTGCCAGTTTGGGATCACATTTGTGAACGGCACATATTATTCTCCTTGCAAGTAGAAAACTAGCCCAACAGTTAGCAGGATGGGCTCGAATTTGTCTCACTGCTGTGCTGGTTTTTGGCTTGCAGGGAGGTTGGTCGGTCGGTTAGTTTTTTCATGGGAGAGCATTCAAAAATGGTAACTCCCACTTCAGGCCAGTGTGGTATAGTCATCTCTACCCTGACAGGATTCTACCATGTTGTTCTGCTAAGCCTGCTGTTAAACAAAACTTTCAGAAGAATGGAATTGCCTCATGGGTGAGCTTTCAAAAATGAGATCTCCCACTTGCAGATACCCTTTTTGAATGCTCTCCAATGAAATAAAACCAACATTTGCAGGGAGAATATTATGCATCGCTCACATATTATGATGAATATTTTGCATTATATCCATCTTTCAATGTGGTACAGCCTTCTCTACCCTGACAGGACTGTACCATGTCATTCTGCCAAGTCTGCTGTTAAGCAAAACTTTCAGAAGAGAGTAATTGCCTCACTTGGGCAGATCTTATCTGGAGTGTTCAGGGATGTTCTTTCAACAGCTCAAAGTATTAGTGTACCCTCATTCCTGGCTGGCATGCAGAACGGGCTCTTGTTCTTGGTGCTGTGCTGCATATACTGTCTGGCACTACAGCAGCAACTGCCAAGGTTAAATATAGAGGCAGGATTTTGGCTGGGAGCTGCTGAGGCTCTGAGTACATCAGCAACTATAGGAGCTCTAGTCTGCGGCTGAGGGTGGGTGGGTGTATTAAGCCAGCAGTGGATTGAAAATAAACAAGACCAGCATTTAAATAAATAAATAAATACCCCAAATGCAGTGGAAATCATAGAGACTCAGTTCACATGGTTTAGGCAAAGTGACTGTGACTTGGGTTCACCCATGTTCTCCTTCCTCCACCCCTAAGTTCAGATATCATGGCCAAATATGATTTTCCATAGGCCAGGAAGGGAATTGGATCACGCGCAGGGATGAGGCATCAGTCTCTTGCTTCACACTGCTTTGGAGATGTTCAGAAGCTGTGAGAGCATCTCTTGCTCTTTCAGGATGTGTAGAAACCCCCTGAGGAATGTCACTTTTATAGAAACGTGTTTGGCATCCTTTGAAATGCCTCAGATCGGGCCGTAGCTCAGTGGTAGAGCATTGGCTTTGCACTCAATGTGCGGCAGCTGTGAAAAAGGCAAATTCCATGCTAGGGATCATTAGAAAGGGGATTGAAAATAAAACAGCTAATATTATAATGCCCTTATACAAAACCATGGTGCGACCACACTTGGAGTACTGCGTACAATTCTGGTCACCACATCTTAAAATGACATTGTTGAACTGGAGAAGGTACAGAAGAGGGCAACCAAGATGATCAGGGGCCTAGAGCACCTTTCTTATGAGGCAAGGCTACAACACCTGGGGCTATGTAGTTTAGAAAAAATGACGACTGCGGGGAGACATGATAGAGGTCTATAAAATCATGCATGGCATGGAGAAAGTGGAGAGAGAGAGATTCTTTTCCCTCTCACACAACACTAGAACCAGGGGTCATTCCATGAAATTGATTGCCAGGAGGTCTAGGAACAAAAAACGGAAGTACTTTTTCATACAATGCGTGATCCACTTGTGGAACTCTCTGCCACAGGATGTGGTGACAGCCAACAACCTGGATGGCTTTAAGAGGGGTTTGGATGACTTCATGGAGGAGAGGTCTATCAATGGCTACTAGTCAGAGGGCTGTGGGCCACCTCCAGCCTCAAGGGCAGGGTGCCTCTGAGTACCAGTTGCAGGGGAGTAATGGCAGGAGAGAGGGCACGCCCTCAACTCTTGTCTGTGGCTTCCAGCGGCATCTGGTGGGCCACTGTGTGAAACAGGATGCTGGACTAGATGGGCCTTGGGCCTGATCCAGCAGGGCTGTTCTTATGTTCACGCAGCAGGTCCTAGGTTCAATCCCTGGCAGCATCTCCAGGTAGGGCTGGGAAAGACTCCTGCCTGATATCTTGTAGATCTCCTGCCTGTCAGTGTAGACAGTACTGAGCTAAATAGACCACTTGTCTGATTTGCTATAAGGCAGCTTCCTGCGTTCTTTGTCCTAGCATTTGTTTCAAATATTACTTCTTTGACATTTCAGTAGCAGTTTGACTTATGGGTGTCTTCAGAGCATGGCATGAATAGTGGATGCCCAATTACCTTCACATCTTGCTTCTGAGCCTTCAGTGCTGGAAACAGAATGTTGGATTAGGTCGAGTTTTTTCTTCAGTTTATCATCTTTGAATCTCATTTTTCTTCTGGCATGGGACTCAAGGCAACATACATGGGGTTCCCAGATTATTGCCCATCCAGGCAATATATTTGTCGAGCGCCTAGAGCCATCTGTGTAGGGCAGTATAAAAATCATTCAATCAATCAATCAATAGACTTAGATATGCTTCCCTTGAGCAAAGTGGCACTGTCCTGTGTCTTCCTACCATGCCCTGAAGCTTTGATGCCATGAAAAGCTTGATTTATGTTCCTCATGCCCCAAGGAAGATGGAAGCCCTTCCTGACTCGAAGTGCTCACAATGAGGAATAGAAAATCACATCCTTTGTAAATTTTGCCAACTTCTTCCGGAGCATTACCAAATGTGGCTGTTTAAAATTTTTACAACCTATTTTCGATTTCCAGGGTAAATAGGAGAATGGGCAAATGCCAACGTAAGGTTGGTCAATGTAAAGTTAACTTGGAGGTAAAAACTGGAGAGGGCCAAATCATAAAATGATTGTGCTCATTAAAAACTGTGTTTTATAGCAAGTTGAGGTCCTGCTCCACCCACCCTTTACATTTCCCCAAGTATTACTGCTATTATCTCTCCACTCACTGTCTCCTTTTCTCTTGCAGTATCTAGTTGGTCTTCCATTGAGTTTATTTCACTGTGTTGGAACTTCCAGTACATTCTGTCCGGCAGGTTCCAGCTTTAATCCTTTCTGAAGAGCTTCCCTTTTATTCCCCCCTCCCCTAAAGTCATCAGAATACCGAAATGTCCTGAGAGAGTTTGTTGAGTAGACAAGCTATTTTGATTCTGGGCACCGTCCTTCAAATAATTATCCTGATGAAGGGATGACAGCTTTGCCATTTCCTTCTTGGACAAAATGCATTGGTGTTCCATTCTCTTGGCTTCAGTATCCCACCCCGCCATGGCAGCAATAAAAAGTTCATTGTTTTTGAAATCCTAATGACCTGCTCTCTCCAAGTCCACTTTCAGTCCTACCCACCCCTTCAAATTACGTAACTGAATAAAATTATATCACTTTAGAAAGAACTCTAGGGACATAATTAGATGGAGATCGCCACAGGACATCCTATCTGAGCCAAGATGGATACTTTTGGAGCGGAGGGTAGGGTAGTTTTAATTTAATTACTAAACAATTAAAGCTTTCTTCCTGGGTGGGTTTCAGCAGTGTTCCATGCTCAACTCTGAGCCAGACAGTTATCAAGAAACATTTTGATGAAGACTTTTGTTTTGAGCCTTCAAAGGAAGCACCTTGAACAGGAAAGTCACATTGCACACTGCACAAAATCGTAAGGTGGCTTCACACATAACATGGCAAGTAAGTATGGGAAGTAGGCCTGTGCAAAATCGAATCAGTAAAATCAGAAATTTGGGTCCAATTTTACCCAAATTGGAAGAGTTCAAAGAGAATCTAAACCCGTACTTGCACAGCCCAGTTCAGCTTGGACTTTTCTGACCCCATGTTAGACCTTTCTGACTCCATTCGGGGGGAAATTGGAGCATTTGAAAGCTCCAAATAACAGCAGGAATCTGCTCCCCCCCATCCCCAATCACAGCTGGGTGGGAATTTCTGGCACCACTCTGCCTACCTGCCAGCCTGCCCATGCATTTATTTTTTTAGAAGTATTTAGCCTTTAATTGTACTTACAACAAAAGCGAAAGCAGAAGATTCTTGGATGTTAGGTCACTTCCCCTGAGATTCTCTGATATTATAGCATTTCCTCTGTGATTCTCGGATGTGACACAACTTTTCTTCTGCATTCTCTGAGTACAATTTCTGTTACATTCAAAAATTAATTTGATAATTAATAAGATGATAGTTAGATTCACTTCTAATGATGTACACCATGTCCAGCCATCCCTAACTTATTGTGTGCCAGCTTTGATAGTTCCTGGGCTAGCTGGGGGTATTTTTTTTTTCTTTTTCTTTTTTGGTGATCCCCCCCCCTCTTTTCCCATAGACTTCTGTGGGGATTCTTGCCATTTCTACCGACCCTGATGGTCTGAAGAGTCCAAAAGTAGGCATGTGCATGAACCGGTTCGGCGCCTCCTTTGGGACTTGCCGAACTGGCTCGGGTGCCCGCAGCTGAACCGATTCAACGGGGTGGGAAGTGGTTCCATTAAAAAGCAGGTAAGCAGGTCCTTACCTGCTCTGCTGCTGCCCTGCCACTTTTCCGGCTGCAGCACTTGCTCTACCAAAGGCCTCACGTGGCTGTGGCACTGTTCCCTGCAGCCTGTGTGCGGTGGTAGCACGCACATGCGCCACCCTGTGTGCCTTTTGGAGATCGAGCGCTGCACCTGGGAAAATGGTGAGGCAGCAGCAGAGCAGGTAAGGACCTGCTTACCTGCTTTTTAAGGGAACCACTCCTTGCCCCACCCATGCTTGTATGAGCCCTTCATGCATATTCTTATCTAAAATGACCCAAACCAACTTTTTAAAATTGGTTTAACCAACCCAATGTGATCCGAATCTGATTGGACAGTGCATTGATCTTGTTTGTGCCAATGCTGCATGCAGGCTGCAGGGAACAGCGCCACCGCACGTGGCCTTTGTTAGAGGGAGCGCTGCATCTGGAAAACCGGCAGGGCAGTAGCGGAGTAGGAAAGGACCTGATTTTAAAGGGAACTGCTCCCTGCCCCGTCTGCACCTGCAAGAGCCATTTGGGCACATCCCTATTTAAAAGCACCTGAACTGACTTTTTAAAATTCCTGATCCAACCCGATCTGATCCACATCTGATTTTTTCAGTTGTGCACAAACCTAACTGGATGGTCACCGGTTCCCACCAGGCATGCACTTCCGCAGCTGCTGCCATTTTAGTAATGTCTGAAGCCGCCAATGTGGGGTGCAAATGGAACAGTTCCTAACCTCAGCCTGACATTCAAAACCAACATTTGAAGTTGACTTGATGAAGTTGGGCTGAAGTTGGTAGCCAACATTCCCCACCCAACACTGGTGACTTTAGACATCACAAAAATGGTGGTGATGGCCGTGGCAGGAGAAGCGTGTGACCAGCATCAGCTAGTGGCTCTCGTGCAGTTACCTGCCACCATTACAGGTGAAGCTGCTCGTTGTGATGTTTTGGAAGGGCAGATTAGAGTAGAAATGTCTGTGTGCAAAACACTTCAAGAGTTCAAAGCATGCCTCATAAACATGAAACACAGATGATAATCAACATTCAAACCGTAAGCAGATGACCAAGTAGAGACTGCAGCTACTTTTGATGAGCCCATTGAGATCATCGGGAGAGGTTCGTCTGCAGTTGCCACCTACTGGCTCTTCTGTTGGCTACTTGGGGATGGGCCTTCTTTCTTGCTGCCCCGAGGCTTTGGAATGCACTCCCTGTTGAAATAAGAGCCTCCCCATCTCTGACAACATTTTAAAAGGCGGTTAAGACACATTTGTCCACTCAGGCTTTTCATTAGATATACAGGTGTTTTTTGTTTTTTTAAAAAAAGTTTTTAACATTGTGTTCAATTTTAAATTGTTTTAACGTTTTAATTTTGTTTTAATTCGTATTGTTTTTATTGTAAACCCCTCAGAGACGTACGGTCAGTATATAAATTTGTTAAATAAATACATAAAATTAATAATAATTGAAGGTCGATCCAGATATGACACTAGAAGCAGAGTTAGAGTTCCTGACTTTTTCTAACAATAAAATAGCGGTGAAAGGAGGTGATCAGGATTGGGACCAAGGCATGCAGGGAGGGAATATCTAAGCCTTTCCCTTTGCACGATGGCCCCAATGAAGGATTATGGTCCCCAAGCAGCTATTAATCTGCCCACAATTCTTTCTTGCCACAAGCATCCGAGGCATCTGTTACAAATAGAGCATCTCTTTGCTAACTTGTATTCGGGTATGCATGCCGTGCATCTCTAACATGGATCGTCCCTTCTTCCCATCTGGAAGCCACATCCTTTTATGTGCTCTTTGCAGTAAACAGGGTCTTCCATAAGCCATGGCACTTGAATAAAGCTCTAATCCTGTTCATTTTTGCACATTGCCTGACGTACGTTGAAATTATAATAATTTGCTGCCTATTCAAGGTGGCAAACAAAAGCCCAATCAAATGCTCTTTGTGGTGGAGAAACAATTCAGTCCCTTGCCATTGTGGGGAATGCAGATGGCACAAATTACTTACCTCAAACCCAGCCAATCAGATGCTATAGAGAAGCAGCCCCAGTTTTTAGGAGACATGAATGAGCAATGCTAGTAGTACTTAAGACAGCAATTCCTGGATGGACCAAGTGCTTAGCACATGTACAGGATCACATTAATTCCAACAGCCTTCTAAGGGACAAATACAAGAATACTTATATATTGCTTTTCAACTAAAGTTTCCAAAACAGTTTAAATAGATATAAATACATACATACACACGTACATAAAAGGTAAATGAGGGTTATTCTCGTATCGCAAGTGGTGTGGAGTGCGTCCCAGCAGGAGTGGCTTGCCTCAGGCCATCTGGTAAGTTTTTGGCTGAATTGGGTGAAATTTGAATTTATTTACTTTTTTTTTACATTTTATAACCTGCTCTTCCTCCAAGGAGCCCAGAGCGGTGTACTACATACTTAAGTTTCTCCTCACAACAACCCTGTGAAGTAGGTTAGGCTGAGAGAGAAGTGACTGGCCCAGAGTCACCCAGCTAGTATCATGGCTGAATGGGGATTTGAACTCGGGTCTCCCCGGTCCTAGTCCAGCACTCTAACCACTACACCACTGCTGTCTCTGGGCTCACTGCCCCTGCCGCTGCTCTACACCCACTCTGTAGCTGTACAGGTCAGACATCCATGGTTGATGGTGAAAACATCTCTATCAGTCCTGAAGAATGTGGCTCTTTAATTCAACTTACCTGAGCCCTTTTAACACCATAAGTGAACTTGAAAAGTATTCAGAAACTACAGATGTTACAGAATGTGGCTGCCAGATTGATCTCCGGAACTGCTTGCAGTGCACATATTACTCCTGTCTTGAAGGCTCTTCACTGGCTGCCAGTCTGTTTCCAAGTACAATTCAAGGTGCTGGCTATTACCTTTAAAGCCCTAAGAGGCTTGGGACCCAGGTACTTTAGGGACTGCCTGCTCCCGGCTGAGTCTGCCCACCTGACTAGATCAGCTGGAAGGGCTCTGCTCCTTGTGCCGACACCTGCTGAGGCCCGTTTGATGAGTGCGCAGGACAGGACCTTCTCAGTTGTTGCCCCCAGGCTGTGGAACCCATGCTCACTTGAGACCTGCATGGCTCCCTCTCTCCCGGCTGTCCTTTGCTGTATTTAAATATTTAGCTGTATTTGTTCTCTTTTTATTGAATTGCTTTTAACTTCTTGTTAACCACCCCGGAGTCTTAGGATGAAGAGTGGTATATAAATATAAATGAATAAATTCTGTGTACAGTGTTAATTAATGGCTATTCATACATTAGTAACAGCTATTGGCACATTATGCTCAATGCAGATACAATAGTGCATAGAGAGAAAGGGCTCCATTTGAACACCCTCACCTCCCACATCCCTTGTGCCTTCTTCAGTTTGAATCTCCATTTAGTCAAAGTGGCACATTACATCAACCACATTCCCCAATCCAATCAGGGCCTAACATTTCCTGATCCATTAGAACTGGACACCTTAATTGGATTTCCAACATCTTGGCTCCACTTCTAATCTGCCCCTTAAGACTCCTCCCTCTTTCCAGGTACAACAGACACTGAGGTACCTATGTGATAATGAAGCCTTAGCTTCCCATCGGGTAGACTCTGTCTAACCACCCCGTGCAGCTTAACTCTGAGTAGAAGAGCGTGTCTTCTCACTTTCCTCTTCTCCAGCGAGGGCAGCTTGAAAAAGCGTCCTTGATTGCATGTTGTGGTTGGTGTTTTCCCATCTAAAACTGGACCAGAGGTTTGAATAAGATCCTGCTTGTAAGTACTCAGACTCTTAGGCAAGTGATAGGAGTTGGGAACAAGATCCCTATGGGGCACCCGATGCTCAGGGCTCACATGTCTCCGAAGATCAGTTGCAGGGAACCCTATCAGGAGAGGGCTATTGCTTTGGGGCTCCCACAAACATCTGGTTGGTTATTGTGGGAAACAGGATGCAAGACTAGATGGGCCTTGGGTCTGAGCCAACAAGGCAGTTCTTATGGACCTCCAGTTCATTTCAGTGGGGCTTTTCGGATACTGAGTGTGCACTCAGTTAGTTGCTGTATAATTTGTGAAGCAAGCAGCCCTCATTTTGTCTCTCGAGCACAGAAACAAGCCTCTCCGAAGCGATGCGATCTCATGTGTTTATCTTCACCCGCTCAGTCTAAACTCCCCCCGCTCCCCATAGCTACCGGCTTTATTGCTTCTTTTATCTCTCTAGAATTAAGACAAGGCCATTTTTCAAGCAAGCCATCACTCCCAATGCAACACAGCTTAGAATGCTCTGGCATCCAAAGTTGGTTTCTCCTTTTGATTAATTCATGTGCAGTTGCCACTGCTTCCCCCAGACAAATCTGTGCATCTCCCCCACACAACAGCATGCCTCTGCCAGTCAAACATTTCCCGGGCTCCCTAGGAGATGTGAAGGGTTTGGTTCTGGACATATGTTTGACTTTCATCTCCCTTCCACCTGCCTTTGTTTGTTCTGTGGTATCCATCACATTGTTCCTCATTTTGCACATATCGCTGGTGTTTTTCAATTTCTCCCAGGGAAATTGAAACCGATTCATCTCAATTGGAAGGAGAAAGCTGTAAACAGCCTTGAGGCAAAAGAAGTGAAATCAGGAGGCTGTGATCCACAGACACTTGCATTTATAGCATCATTTTACGCTGCACGGTGCTAAGTGGCTGTACTTGGAAAGTTGGAGGCAGCATATTAGTGTGCTTGAATGGTGCACAGGGAAAATGAAGAATACTGCATAGGGTGCGATTTTGGGAAGCTTTCAGATTATGATAATGTTATGTGTATTATTAGCCTTCCTGTGGAATTACAATTCAAAGCAGCCTACAGGCTGCAAAAGCTAAATAAATAAATAATGCAACCAGTAAAAACAATACAGCTAAAACCATTTTCAGATTAAATTCCCCAAAGGTGTATTTCTTGGTCAGAAAGAAAATGAGAAAAGATTATCCCAGAGGAATGCCCCTTTTTCACACAATGCATAAAAACAGTGTATGGAATTTGCTGACACAAGTTATTGCGATGTTGTCTCTGCATACCACTTGGTGTAGAGTGACAACAGCACAGGATTGTTGCCTTAACACTCTGCTTGTGGTGGCCAGCTAGAGTCATCTAGTTGGCCACCACTGGAAACTGGACACTGGAGTGTCCTCTCCCACAGACAGGAGCCTACAAGGTAAGGAAGGCAGAGAATCAAGGTGGATTTCAGCACCCTGGAAAGCTCTGTGCCAGACACTGCTTCAACAGCAGTCAGAGACCGATTGAACTCTGAAACAGCTACCTCTCCTGGGCTCTGCCTCCTTACCTGAAAAGTGGAATCTTTTAAGGGGAAGCCTTCTGGCCTGGAATTGACCACTCCTCCTCCTCTCTATCTGATTCTGCCTAGCCTGTTGCCAGAGCTGGTTTGCAAATACCAGGGAGGGGGCCAGTCTTTCCGGACTCCTGGCTTCCAAGGGTGCCACTTTGTGGGACTTCAAGCCCTGAGGGTGCTGCCTTAAGGGGCTCTAGTTCTGGATCTCTCTCAGGCTCTGGCCTGATGTCAGGGCCCAGGACGTGTCCAGTGCTGGTCCTGCCTCCTTAGGGTCAGGCTCAGAGTCACTGATGGACTTTTGGCCTACGAGATATTGGACTAGGTGGACCTTTGACCTGAGGGACCCTGAACCTTTGGCCTGAGGGACACTAGACTAGATGGAACTTTGGTCTGACCCAGCAGGGCTTTTATCAGGACTCACATGGTGGCATCAGTAGCAGCATAGCCAAATAAATAACAACGAGGGCACTACTGTTGAAAATGGCAGCATCTTGGTTCCTCCCTCTTCTTCCTTAGTGTCTAGTGGAACATACTTTGCATTGTAACATCAGAATGGTCTTCATTTCCCAGCCTCCTCACCCTTCTCCTATCCCCTGCTGGATGTTGTGCAGGTACAAGAAACTGTGGAATATCACAAGATGGTGACCCAAACTATGTTCTGTAAGATGTTAAGGACAGCAACATTCATAGTGTCCTGTTATGCCTAGTTTTGCCCTTAGTTAATACTTAAGGAAGGTCTTCTGACCTACAAATATTTGTACCTACCAACAGAAACTCTGCAGAGAGGTTACCAAACTCTGCAGAGAGGTTACAGGGTGGTGTAGAAAACAGGGGCCAACATCTAGCAGGGAAATGTGTTTTGGAACACTCTTGGAATAAAAGCAGACCTTTTTGCTTCATCAGAGTGAAAATAGGGATGTGCGGACCGGTCCAGCGGTTCGGTCCGGGGGTTCGTGGTCGAACCAAACCACCCCCTGGTTCTGTCGGATCGGAACCAGACCACCGGGTCCGGTCCGGCAGGTCCACGAACTTAAAAAAAAAATAAAAATTAAGTCAATCAAGTACATGTAGCCCCTTCGGGGGGCTTGCTGAAGCCGTGGGGGGGGGGGGTTGTCTCCATGCGGGTTCCCTCTCCCCCCGCCGGCCTTCGTCATCACCGCTGCAGCCAGGTAAGTAATGCCTTTTCGGCCCTTTCGGGCCTCTGTAAGATCGAGCGGCTGACATTTTGGCGGCCGCACACTTGTGTAAATGCCTTCTGTGAGGCTGTCCCCTGCGCCCCCCCCCCCATGGCTTCAGCAAGTCGCCCGAAGGGGCTACAGGTACTTAATCAACTTATTTTTTTTTAAAAAAAAGGTTGCGGACTTGCTAGACCGGACCCGGCGGCCTAGTTCCGGGCTGACGGAACCGGGGTGGTGGTGTTTTGATTCGGCCACAAACCCCCGGACTGGACTGCCGGACTGGTCCTCACATCCCTACTATTATCACTCTGATGAACCGGGCCAGACGGTTCCGTGCACACCCCTAGAGAATAGCCCCCCTCATGGTTCATACCAGCCTTGTTTCTCTTTTTTTGACAGGCCACTACAATGCATTCAGACTGTTTCATCAAGAAGGAGCAAGAAGCCTGCTTGGAGTCCATCCGGAAGTTCACTGCCTTAATCCCACTGAATGAATCCTCTCCAGGTACTTTTCACTCACATCTTTTCCTTTCAGATATTCCAGTATAATGTGTTGAAATCAGTAAGGGAAGTGTGATGAAACATGGGAGAGCAACTGGGAGATTGCTGGCTCACCATCTGGTTTTTTAGTACCAGGGGGAAAGGGTATGAGCTGACAGGTCAGGACTGGTACAGGATTAGGAGCATCCTGCTGGGGGCTGAGCAATTTAATTGTAAGCTGATCTACATCACAGAACCAAGAAACCATGAGCCCTTTCTCACAATCGTCGAGGAAGGGCTTGAGGGTGCAAGGGAGAAAGTCTTAAAAAGCTATCCTCCCCTGTAGACGATCCCTGGTCTGGGCACGGAGATCACGTGCCCAGATGTGCAGCTGCCTCCTTTGGCAGCACGGAGGATCGGGAGCCAAGACACGTCGCCCCAGCCCCTGGAACTTCCACAGTGCCTTATGGGGATTCCACTTGCACTGGCTGTGAGGCTGCTGCTGTGTTGGAACTGAGCAGTGCTGCATGGCCCTGGCACACCATCATTTAGTCCATTGATTCTTAGCATTGGGTCCTCAGATGTTATTGGACTTCAACTCCCATAATCCCTAGCCCAAGTGGCTTTTGGTTGGGGATTATGGGAGTTGAAGTCCAAAAACATCTGGGGACCCAACGCTGAGAATCCCTGATTTAGCCTAGGTTAAGGGCGCGCTCATGAGGGTCACAAATGAAAAGACAGAGACACTCACAGCCATCCATAGAGCAGTCTGTTAAACCCACCAAAGGAATCACCTTACATTCCGCAATACAGTTCAGTTCAGCTCAAGGTTTATTACAGTCTATGACCAGCACAACAAGGAAATAGAATAGAACATATAACACAGTTTCAGATAAAAATAATATGCAAGCTGGGTTACAGTGGTACAATTGATAAAGCAATACCCAAGGTGACCTCCTTGGGTGACCTCCAAAGTAAAGATCACTTCACAAGTGTGGAGCCAGCGTGGTGTAGTGGTTAGAGTGCTGGACTAGGACCGGGGAGACCCAAGTTCAAATCCCCATTCAGCCATGAAACTTGCTGGGTGACTCTGGGCCAGTCACTTCTCTCTCAGCCTAACCTACTTCACAGGGTTGTTGTGAGGAGAAACTTAATTATGTACACCATTCTGGGCTCCTTGGAGGAAGAGTGGAATATAAATGTTTTTTAAAAGTTGATATTTTCTGCCATTGCCAGAAACATTGCCATATGGATCCTTTGTAACATGACTCTATTGATCTTGACCAATATACAGGAGACCCTTGAATACTGCAGGTGTTCCATTCCACAATACCTCCGCGAATGCTGAAGCCATGATAATTAAAACCTTGGGCCTAGGATAATGATGGGGTTAGGTTCCTTGGTTGGAGATGTACATTTAAGAAGTACAAAAAAAGTCCAGAAATAAGAGAGGGGTACAGCACTGTATGTTGGCTACTGCAGCTCTTCAGCTCCTCCAGTAATGCCCCCCCCCCAAAAAACCCTCAAAAATGTTTTCCAACATGACTCCATACTGCCTCCAGAACTCTCTCCAAGCTGGAAATGCAACCAGCAGTGTGAAACATTTGCCCAGGAGCTGCAGATGGCCGGAATACACCCCTGCAATAATTGACACCAGGTATGTATAGTTTGGCCATGAATAGCTGAAACCATGAATGCGGAATCCAGGATATCCGAGGGCTTCCTGTACTGTGCAGAGTGCCATGTCCAAGTGGCATTGTAACGCAACATAGACACAGTTGCACAAGATCGCTCTTGTGCAAATGCAACAATTGCATAAATGGTCTTGTGCAACAGTCCGACCACTGGAAACCATGTGCTTACTATTGTGCAGTTGTGTCTGCACAACTGCATTTGGGCAAGAGCACACTTGCACGGCTGTGTCTGTGTTATTTTACAATGTGCAGGACATGCCGCACAGTATGTCAGCCCTTTTCTGTTAACAAGTAGCAGACATCGTGCAGGTAGATCTGCAGGTAAAAAACAGTAGAGAGGCTACTACTAGTTCACAGGTTCCCAAGTGAAAGCTACAGCAAAGTTCGTTTCCTACAGATCCAGCCTCTTAAGTTGTTACATGGGCAAGTCCTCAGTGCCACTGAGATACCAGTGAATCTGCCTGAGGGACAGAATATTAAGGTACTCAGAGGAGGGAGGTCACCTTGCGAATATCATAATGAAGTGGTAAGCTGTGAAGAAGCAGCTGCACCCAAGACCATCAATTCACCGATCTTCACTTGATGGTGTTCTTCCTGGGATGGAAGACTCCTTAGATCAGGGATTCTCAACGTTGGTTCCTCGGATGTTATTGGACTTCAACTCCCATAATCCCCAACCAAAGGCCACTGGGGCTGGGGATTATGGGAGTTGAAGTCCAATAACATCTGGGGACCCAACGTTGAGAATCCCTGCCTTCGATGTCCTTAATGCTCTGGCTAGTGGCAGAGGCCAGAGAGACCTTCTCCTTGCTACTGCAGCTACAGAACAGCTGATAAGAACATAAGAACAGCCCTGCTGGATCAGGCTCAAGGCCCATCTTGTCCAGCATCCTGTTTCACACATGGCCCACCAAATGCCACTGGAAACCTACAGGCAGGAGATAGACATGTACCAGGCTGTGTACACATAAAGAGCTTTGCTGGATCAGAGCTGTTCTAATCTGTTTCTTGTTAGCGGCTGAGAAAAACAAGGCTTATTAAATGAGACCGCTGATGGGGAAACGGTACTGTCCGTTCCTTTCGCATTTGCCAGAAAACAAAGCAGAAAGAACACCCAAGTTTATGCCAGAGGCAGAGGTGAGACGGGAGGAACATCACCTGCATGCAAACCCAGTTTTGCTGATTCAAGGGAGCCTGTAAAAGCAGCTCTATATACTCCAAGGAGAGGGAGAAGAGAAAGAAAGAAAGAGGAGGGAAGCAGCATGAGCAAAGAAATATGCCTTCTTTGCTCAATACAAAGTGCTGACAAGGTTTGGAGATGAGGGATGACATTTGGAGATGAGGGATTTCTTCATTCTCCATATGTGAATATCCTCTCATGAATGCATTCCTGACATCTGAAGTTGAAGATCATGATGACCATGATGGGTTTTTGTAGGGCTGAGCTAAACATGATCAAGAAAGAACTTTTGACTCAAAAATGGGGTGAATTTGGAGCCCTCAGAAATCTTCAGCAATTTTATGGGGCACTATTCTTCAAAAGGTTCATGGGCACAGGCCTTGCTGTTGATGGCCACAGCAACAGCAGTATTTTTAAAATTTCTTCTTTAAAGTACCTTATACCTTTGCCATGATAACTAAATAGGACCTCCGTTTTAGGAGACAGTGTACTTAAACTCCTATATTGGGCAGCAGCGATATAGGAAAGTGCCATCATTTCATACTGCATGGGAGAAGGCAATGGTAAACTCCTCCTGTATTCTACCGAAGAAAAACACATGGCTCTGTGATCGCCAGGAGTTGGCACCGATTCGACGGCACAACCTATGCTTCAATGTAGGAAAAAAGGAAAGGTTGTGCCGTCGAGTCGGTGCCAGCTCCTGGTGACCACAGAGCTCAGTGGTTTTCTTGGTTTCCTGTATTCTACAGGAGGGGTTTACCATTGCCTCCCCCGCACAGTGTGAGAGGATGCCTTTCAGCACCTTCCAATATCGCTGCTGCCTGATGTAGAAGTTTCTCATATTCTGGGAAACACACCAGCAGGGATTCAAACCAGCAGCCTCCTGCTCTCTAGGCAGGATACTTCCTTGCTGTGCCATTAGGTGGCTTCAAAGTAGGACTGGGTTTTTTTGCCTTTCTTTTCTTTTTTCTTTTTCTTTTTGCCAATTGCCAACACCATTGGCAATTGACTGATCAAACATTATCAAATAATACCCAGATATGTAGAAGATTAACTTTAGAACAGTAACAAATAACATGAAGAATTATGCTACTTCCAAAAATGATAGTCTTTAGGATATTCCAGTACAAGGGTTCCCAGCCTTGGGTCTTCATATGTTGTTGGACTACAACTCTCATCATCCCCAGCCACAAAGTACTTTGGCCATTGTGTCTGAGGATGATGGGAGTTGTAGTCCAACAGTGTCTGAGGACCCCAGGTTGGGAACCTCTGCTCCAGAATCCCATCCCGCGCAGGAGCTTTACAGACCACCGCACAAGGTCATATGGAGGTCCCACCACCCTACAGCTAGCCTGACAGATGCAACATTAGGACTGCTCTAAAGCGTTGCGTGTATTTGCTTCCTGCTTCTGTCTGAAGCCTGTGTTCCTCTTCTTGTTTGGAGATGCCTTCAGTCATGGCACGTGGCCAGTATGGGAAGCCATGCCATGTGCTTTAACTGGGAAGGGAGAGGGCAGAAGCTCTTCAGAAAAAGGTGAAGGTAGAGGGTGTCTGCTATGAGGTGGCCCTAACTCTTGTAGGGCTGGGCAGCAAGGGGCACACACTTCTCAGATGATGTCATCAGTTTTTGGAAAGCTGATTTTGTGGTGACTTGTCCCCTTTGCTAAGCAAGGTCCACCCCAGTTGCATTTGAATGGGAGATTTGATGTATGAGCACTGTAAGATATTCTGCTTAGGGGATGGAGCTGCTCTGGGAAGAGCAGAAGTTTCCAAGTTCCCTCCTTGGCATTTCCAAGATAGGGCTGAGAGAGATTCCTGCCTGCAGCCTTGGAGAAGCCTCTGCCAGTCTGTGAAGACAATCCTGAGCTAGATGGACCTTATGGTCTGACTCGGTATATGGCAGCTTCCAATGAGAGCGCCTTAGAGAGCACCTTCTTCTACATGATCCCCACCACACATTAAGATCATCTGAGGAGGTCCATCTCAAATTACCACTGGTACGTCTGGTGGCGACTCAGAGGCGGACCTTCTCTGTTGTTGCTCCTAGGCTGTGGAATGCACTCCCAGCAGAAATCCATAATCTGAAGTAATTATTGGCCTTCAGGAGAGCCATTAAGACCGATCTGTTCTTAAATGGTTTTTTAACTGTAAATATTTGCCCTGGTTTTCCAGGGTTTTAAAACTGTTTTAAGTGTTTTAATTGTTAATTGGTTTTATATTGTTTTTATTTTAATGTAAACCACCCTGAGCCATTTTTGGAAGGGCAGTATAGAAATCAAAATCATAACATATGTTCCTGGTCATATCACCAAGTACTATCTGCTGGGGACATATCCTAACAAAAAGCCATAATGGTCTTTCCTGTGAGTTTCTTGTCTTCTGTCTGGTTGGTCACTGGTGGAAACAGAATGCCAGATTTGATGGTCCCTATCCTGACCCTTAAGATAGTTCTTACTTTTTAATTTTATTTTTTTGCAATGCTCAAGGACTCCAAATGTGGTCATCCACTTTTGTGGGCAGGACAACAGTTTCACATCAAATAAGTGGCAAAAGACCATCTGGTCCAGCTGACACAACTATGTAGTTGTTGATGCTCCTCTCCTCCGCCTATATCCTGGCCATATCCTTTCCTGCTGGGAATCGAATGGAAGGAGCTCTGGGCTAGGGTGGACATGCAATATGGACCAGCACTCTGTAGTCACAACAGTATCAGATAGCAGAGCTGTGGGCAACAGTCCCTAGGGGGCACAAGTCCAAAGCCAGGATTGGGAGAAGTGGGAGTTCATCAAGATGAAGGCAGGCAGGCCGTTGGGAGCCAGGAGGGTCCAAAAGGAGCCAGGAATCAGGAATACACCAAGGATCAGAGCCAAGTACTCACCAGGAGCCTGAAGGCCAGACAGGAGGCAGGAGTTTGGGCCAGGTCAGGCACTATAGTAAGAGATGCACATCAGATCCATCAAGCTTCAGACTGAGGCAATGAGTACTCCTGTCAGGGAGTCTCTTACACTCTTCCTGCCTGTAGTGGGTCCAATGAAAGGCCTTCAGGGACAAAGAGCCTCAAGGCTGGGGCAATCTGCAATGTCCCAAATTCCCACTGGAGGCAGTTGAGAGCATGGATTCTAATACCAGGAGTTCTGACAACTGGCAGCAGCCTCATTCTTGTCCCCATCTGCAATGGCAGAGGTGCACGCAGAGCAAATCATTCCATCCCCAGCTCCAAGCAGGGCCAGGGGAAATAAGAACAGCTTGCTGGAAAGCTCGGAGAGGGCAGGAGATTGATGAGGCATGGCAACAAAAGGGCCAAGTGAACGCTCCCTTGCTGCCATAGCACAGCCACAAAGCACCGCCTTGCCTGCCACTGAGCACAACATGTTTTTCAAAGTGCACATCTGCAGAATTGCCGCTCCTAGGGTGCTTGGCAAAGCAAAACCTCACCGCCAGCTCTCCCCCTCCCCACGCCCACCCCGACACACACACACACACACACACACACACACACACACACACACACACACACTCACTCATGCTCCCATCTTGTAATGATTTTATTATTCTGTTTCATGTTAGAATAGCTTGTTTGACTTGATTGTCATCAGGAGAGACATCACCCCCCCACACACACACACATACACATGTTTTGATCATTGCCAGAAGCTTCTGAAGACAAGGGGGGGAATTGGAAAAGGGCTTACTGTAGGGAAAAGAAGCAGCAAAGGAGAGAGATGACAGAGGTTTTGGAAATTTTGCATGGTGTGGAGAAGAAAGAAAATTTCCTTCCTTTCTCTTAACATTCGAACTGGGCAGGGAGAGTCATGCAAGGAATCTGATGGACTGTTGATGGAGGATAGACAAAAACCCTCTTCACAGGTCGAGGTCGAGCCGAACCCCTCCCGGATCGGTCCAGGGTTTGTTTTTTATTTTAAAAATGGAAAAACAGCCTTTTAAATTTTTTAAAACAGCCTTTTGAAGCCTCAGAGGGTGCTGCTGCAGCTGTGTGTGTGTGTGTGGGGGGTCTCTGTTGGTTCCCCCCACCAACCCTAACCCCAGTCTCCCACGGGACATTTCGGCCCTCTCTGATCTCAAGGCCTTTTGGAGGCTGCGGTGCTTATGCATGGGCCATTTGTGTGACTGGGTTGCCCGGCCATGCAAATGGCACATGTGCATGTGTGGCAGCCTCCAAAATGGCTGCCATGACAAAACAGCCTGTGGGAGACTGGGGGGAGGCCGGCGGGGGGAGTGGGAACCGCCGGAGAACACACACACACATCCACAGAGCCCACCAGTTAGATGAGGTTAAGGGCATACGCATGCCCTTCCCTAGGGCTAACTGCTCCTATGTGAGTGCCGGCTCTGGCACAGCTGGCGGTGGCACAAGGGCAGAATCCCAGCTGGGGGGATCCCCACAATGCACCACGCAGTTGGGATGATGTGTCCTGACCCCTGCAGCTCCTCGACCCCCACACCTCCACGATCTGCGCACCCTGACCCACCCAGACCCAGCAGCTGGATCGTCTGCAAATTGTGTCTGCTGCCTTCCCCACTGCCCTTCCTCAAGCCCTCTCACCCGATCATGAAAAGGGGCTCAGCGTCCATTTCACATCGCATACCAGGGGCAAATGGCTGGGCAGTCGATGCTTTGAGTATGCAGTCATCTCCAAAGCCCATAGCTTGGCAAAAGTGATGCGCCTCGGCTTTCTCTGTCTTCATCCAGGGGTTCTTTCTCTGCACTCCTCTGTTTAAATGATACAATTCCATATGCTGTGTAGGATGCTGCCCAGCTCAGTTGCTAGTCTCTCTTGTGTTGTAAATCTGTTAGCCCCCGAGTGAAAATTTCAGTGTCCTCCAAAACAGCCCCCCACCTCCCAGGCCTGGAATCCATATCAAAGCAGGGAATGTATTCTGCCATAGTTCATTCACACTGTCATGTCATTCCTCGAAGTGTAAAACCACAGTGTTAGCTTAAATGCTTATTATCATGTCTCTGGAATTTTTCTTTTCCAGTGATCTTGAGCAATTTCAGGGGAGAAAGGAGAAGGAGAGAGGGGTTATCTCAGATAGGGTACCGGCAATTCAGCCAGGATTAAGCAAATAAACATCTCAAAAAGGCAATGCACATTCCAAAGAGGCAGGCCAGATGGCCCAGAGGCAATTAGGCAGTCAAAGTGGTACTTGCAGCAATAGTCAGCGTTCTCAGTTCACCTGTTTCCCATCCTCCCCCCCCCCCCCACCAAAGTTCATGCCTCCAGCCATAGCATAGTGGTTCTGTTCACTTGGGAGGGTTGGAAATATTGTTGGTTTGGTTGGTTGGTTGGTTGGTTGGTTGGTTGGTTGGTTGGTTGGTTGGTTTGATATACCGCCCTTCCAAAAATGGCTCAGGACGGTTTACATCAGAATAAAAAGAATTAAAATCAATTAACAATTAAAATCAAAACGAAATCAATTAAACAGTTAAAATCATTTAAACATTAACATCATTAACATTAAAATCATTGAAAACCAAACGTTAAAAATTGAAACCCACAAATGTGGAATTATGAGGCTAATGGACGGGCTGGCCCATGGCCCATAACACCGAGACCCTGATTTGGAGCATGTGCGAGTGTTTGCTTCCTCCTCCTAACCAGGACTGAAGTGGGGGCGGGGGGGGGCTTAGGCTAGGTGCTGGGCCCTTCCCCGCCTCAGCTTCTATGGTCTTAGGTATGATGATTTTGTGATGTTGCTCCCCAGAAGCCCCGGTTTGTGCTGGAGGGGGGAGTTACAGTGAGATCCTGCTTCTCCTCTTCAGAGGAGGTCTGGTCTCTTCAGGATCCAGATGCCAGTGGACCCTGGCACCAGATTCGAAAGCTGTGGCCATACTCTCCTTATGCACAGTCCCTTGGCATACGCACATGATGGCTGGCCGTGGCGCATCGGTTGCTCTTTTTCTACCTCCCTGCCTCTGCCTTTGGTCCCCTCGTTACCAGCTCATAACCATCAGCATATGGATGGGCAAGGAGCCCACTCGGCAGCACACTTGAAGGCTTTCTGTGGGGAGACTTTGCAGCAGAGTCTGACTCTCTCTGCCAGACTCCGCTGCTGAATTCCCACGCAGCGACTGTACCGAGAGAAACTCCTCCGTCCAGATGCCCTGAAAACAAAGTGCACCCCCCTGAATTCCTTGGAGAAAGGGTTCGAGTAGACATAGAACCCGGGGGTTCTCAAACCTGGATCCCCAGATGTGGTGGGGCTACAACTCGCAGCATTCCCAGCCACATTGGCCAAGGATGATGGGGGTTGTAACTCAACAGCATCTGGGGGTGCATGTTTGAGAACCTTTGATATACTCAGCAATAATATCTGACTGCTTGTTCTACTATGTCCTCCCCCACCTCTTTCCCTTTATTGGCTTGGCTAGGGTGTGTGTGTGTGTGTGTGTGTGTGGCTGGCTTACAGTATGTTGCCCATCTGTTTAGTAAATATCTCACTTATGAAGAAAAAAGAAGCTGCCATTTTTTGAAATAACCTCACACATCAGAATCACCCCCACCCCCCAAAAAGCCTGACAGGTGCAGGAAACAGATATCTTGATACCAGTTGCATAAATCCCATCACATTTTGAGCAAACAGCTTTCATCAGGGGAGTATCTTTAAAATGCATTATGAAATGCAGAAGGAATTATGATTAACAGCAATAAGCAATTAAGCTTGCAATGACTATTTTCCTCCACGCACACATCAGATTGAAAATAAACAACACTTCATATGCATAAAATGAAGAACCAACGATGGTTCAAGTTGCTGCAGGCTCCCTTCTTCCCTGAGCACCCCTCTGTCTGGGGAGTGGGGGCAATACTTTTCTTGATTATTTTTCTTTGGAGGAGCAAGCACTGAAAGTTCATGCTGTATTAGTAATGTTTGCCTCATTTACAAATGTCCAACTTCATTCGGAAGAAATGGGAGCTTTCCGAAGCTCCAAATGGTGACAGGAGTCTTCTCTCTTTTTTTCACAATTGCAGTTGGCAACAAAACAAAACATCTGCTGCCCTCTTTCTGCCTTCCTACCTGTGCATTGATCTCTTTTTAAAAAACATATGTTTTTAAAATTATAAATTAAATATATATATATATGTAAAGATAATTTTAGCAGTTGATTTCTAGGTTTCCCTCTGAGATTCTCTGATGTTACATCCCTTCCGCTGTGATTCTCTGGTGTTACTTTATTTTTCTTCCAGGTTTCACAGTGAGTACAATTCCCAGTTACTTAAAAAAATTAATTTAAAATCAAAGAATGTTCCGAATCGCTTGCAATTAAATACACATATTCTGGCCATCCTTACCTGTTTGTGGGGCAGCTTTTAGAGCTCCCCCTTTAGCAGGATTCTTTTTTTTTTCATGCTTGCAGTTTTTTAAACTTTCCCCATAGACTTCTATGAGGATTTTAGCTGAAAAATTCCAACCCTGACATTTTGAAAAGACCCCAAACAGACATTTGTGGGATCAGATCAGATCGGGTTGGACTTGCTCCCATTTGCCCACATGCAAACTGAACACAGTGGGACTTATTTCTGAGTAAATATACAGAGAGTAAATATATATATATGATTTTACTAACTGAAGCGCCAAATAGGCTAAAACATATACAGAATAAAAACATGATCATTTTAAATCTCTAAGTGTTTTGTCTGTTCTTCTTCTTTTTCATTTTCTGCAAATTAGTACACTCTGTTAGGTAACATAGTACTATCATCCTGGAAAATCAGTAGAGCTGGTTTTGTGGTAGCAAGCATGAATTGTCCCCTTTGCTAAACAAGGTTCACCCTGGTTTGCATTTGAATGGGAAACGTGCAAGCACTGTAAGATATTCCCCTTAGGGGATGAGGCCACTCTGAGAAGAACACCTGCATGTTTGCATGCAGCACCAAGACAGGGCTGAGAGAGACACCTGCCTGCAACCTTGGAGGAGCCGCTGCCCGTGTGTGTAGACAGTACTGAGTTAGATGGACCAAGGGTGTGACTCGGTATAAGGCAGCTTCCTATGTCCCTATGTAGGAGAAGCTTTTAATAACTAGTAGCCCTTGGCCAATGGAATTCCAAATTACATTCCCCCCCCCCAATCAAGTATGCAACATATTTGACAGCCTTTGAAAAATAGCTTGCTTGACAGATCTTTCTCTGATCCATAATGCAAGTCTCCTTTATTCATTCATACATGCAGACATACATATATACATACAAAAACCCTGTTTTGTACAGCAGTAGCACGAACCGGAGCTCTGAGAAACTCAACTGAGCAGCCGTTCTGACTCACAAAGAGAATAGTAAATGTTGTTCCAAGAGCAGAATCCTGATGAGATGAGAATAGATTCCATGTGCCAGAAAGGGCAATGCTTTTCTTCATACGTTCATTAATTAAGTGCAGCTATGGCGCTCTCACAAACATCCTGTGTTGTGTATTTTTAAACAACCATTCTGTATGTGACGGTGATGTTTTCAGGAAACCTTCCCTCGTTTCTCAAAATGACCTGGTTCCTGAGTACCTTCTTAAGCTCTGATTGTCTCCAGAGGGACTTGGACAAAATGTATTTATTTCGTGTCCATTAAAATCACTTTTTAGCTGTCTCGCCTGGGCTAAAAATGCAATCCAACAAAAATAAAACCAAGCTGCAATCAGAAAATGAGAACAGAACAAAATGCCTACAGAACTACAGAAAACAGTAGGGGTGTGCACATGTAGTGATCAGCCATGCCTCAGGTTGGGTCAACAGCTGCCAGTTTTCTCACCACATGTTGGCTTGCACGTGGAAAGTTTCTTTTTGTACTTTTCCAATAGCAAAAAAAGAGAGAGTTTCCCCTGGGATTTCTACCCAAGTCCAGTGCCGGGGGGAGGGGGCAGTTTCTTGTCAAGCTCGGTTGATAAACGGGTGGGGGCAGCCACCCTTAAAACCTACCAAAAATTATAGGAAAGTATAAGGAGAAGCCTTGCTTGGAAAGCAGAGAGGATATGATTCATTTTTAATTCCCCTCACGTGGGCTTGCTCTGAGACAAAGGCTTTAATCTGCTACAGAACAAAACCAGCTTGCCCGATTCACTTCAAGTCCAGACTGGACTCGAACCGGACCGGGCATGTTCAGTTTTGTGCACCCTGAAAACCGCCCCCCCCCCAGTTTGGCTCGAGTTTGAGCCAGTCTGGTGTTCAGAAGGTTGTTTTTTTAACTTTTCTAACCCCAGACTGGCTCTGAGCTGGTCCGGGGGGGTTCGATTCAAGGTCAAGCCAAAACAGGCCCAGTCCAGCTTGAGGGCAAACACTTGAGCCGGCTCAATTCGATGGTGAACCAGCTCGACCTCGAGCTGGTTTGCACATTCCTAAATAATAGTGCCATAGAAACAGCAGGCAACATGTAGGCTAGTTGGTTATGGCCAAGCATGGTTGAAATTGATGAGAAAAGTTGGTCATGAGTAACTTAACTCCCATTAACTTTAGTTTGACTATGTCTGGATATTGCCCAGTGTGTCTCCTCAGTGGATCCAAATAGTAACTGCGACAGCTTCACATAAGTTCTTGAAAGTTAAGCTGGCACTGACAGGGGGTTTGCACCAAATGTACGCTCTTGGATGCACACAGCTGGTTCCATTCATGTCCATCCATGTCCAAACCTATCAATGTCCAGTTGGACCACCCTCCAGGTGGTGGAGGGAAGCTGCACTTACCTCCACCACCCAACTTCAAATGTAGGTCACGAATGTTGGGTTCCTGGAGGTAAGTGAGGCCTGGGAACTGGACATTGGCGGGTTTAGATGCCAACAGAAATTGATGGAATTAGCTGCTCGTTCCCAGATCACACATTTCCTGGGAACCAGAGGTTACTGCCAGCTTACTTTCCAACAGTTTGAAGTCTCCCTGTATCTGGAATAGGTGGGGCCCAAGTCAAAAAGGATCACCTTAACTGGCACAGTGGGGGAATGCTTGACTAACAAGCAGAATGTTGCCGGTTCGAATCCCCACTGGTATGTTTCCTAGACTATGGGAAACACCTATATTGGGCAGCAGTGATATAGGAAGATGCTGAAAGGCATCATCTCATATTGCATGGGAGGAGGCAATGGTAACCCCTCCTGTATTCTACCAAAGACAACCACAGGGCTCTGTGGGCGCCAGGAGTCGAAATCGACTTGATAGCACACTTTACTTTAAGTCAAGAATGGCTTTAAGTGTGAAACTGAAACATTTAAATGAGCTCAGAAACAACTGGGCAGCCAGTGCAGTGATTGTCTGAAGATGGGCATGTCTACCAACACAAGTCAATATAGAAAGCTGCTATACCTGTAGGGATGAGGCTGACTAGCATAGTTAAGGCAGGCAAGATCCAATGAGGATGCACTTCCTGGTGACCAGGTAGCAACATGGAGAAACTAGGGCAGTTGCTCACATTAATTTATGTTTTGGCTGTATCATCCCCCTTTCTTTGGAAAGGTCACAAATGCAATGAGCAGTTGCTGAAATGCCTCCTTCAGTGGCCTTCTTCACACATGCACTGTTATTAGGTTGCCTGGTCATGGAGAAAGTGGGGACAGGCAGATTCTCCCCATTCTCTTCCATTCTTCTTCCTTTGACTCATTCTGCCCTGCACATTCCTTCTTCTGAATTCTAGTTTCACTAAGGTAATTTTAAAATCCATTCCAGATTGCTGTAGCTTTCAGTTTTAGTGTTCATTTGTGAAGATTATGAATATATTTATATAGCGTCTTTCATCCAGAAAAATTCCCGAAGAGGTCAGCTAAACACTGCACAAAAAGCAAGCTTGGTGTCATGTGGTTGCTTCATGATTCCTTTTGTAAAGTGTTTTATTGATATGCACATGCTCGCCTGCACACTGAGGGTTGTGAAGGGCTGTGTGAGAGATTCCTACTGCATTGGTTCAACTCTGGCAACAAGATGAGGTAACTGGTACCAGCCAGATCCAGGAAGAAATTTGGAATAATCTCTTCCATGGTTCAAAATACAAGATAAGGCATTGCAGAAGGTCAAAGAGGGTGTCATTAGTGGGTGGCCCCCAGTGAATTACTCAGAGCTCTGATTCTCATCAGCCACCTTCCAGCAGTGGAGGCACTGCACAGAGCATGGGAGAGAGCTCCAAGCCTCACCTAGCTCTCTGCTGCTTTTGTCTTCATATATGCTGTATTACAATATTAGATGCTTTAAAAAGCATATGTAATTATTCTTGGGGGGACGTGATTTAGTTTAATTATCAAAAGAGGGGCTATGGGCCAAGGCCTCAAATCTAAGTATCTAGCAACACCCCTGAACTCCACGTCCATGCTGATGTAATCTGGTCCAGCCTCTGGGCTCTCCTAAATTCACCCCCCGTGATGTTTGTAGGAAGTAGATAAATGTATGTGATGCAAAGATCTGAAAGGTGAAATGGCCAGATGTTCTCCTTTACTGCCCCACTCCCAGATGCTCAAAACAGCTCTCTTTCACTATACACAATTATAGAATGTTGCTGTTGTATAGTGCAATCAGGTGCCACTCGTATTCAAGGTTTGGCGACCATGAAATCAAAGTGAATGCTCAGTTGAAGCCAAACTGTGCAAGCCTTGGGAAAGAATTAAGACCTCCAGCCTGATCTTTCTGGTTGATTTCAACAGATGACAAGCTTGTGCGTGTGTGTGTGTGTGTGTGTGTGTGTGTGTGTGTGTGTGTGTGTGTGTATGCTGCACAAGGCCTTCTCTTTTTCCCTGGCTCCTGAACATGCTGTGATCTTTCAGAGTTTAATTACATCTTAAAACACACAGAGAGAGCACTCAAAAACACAGCAAAACATAAGCAGATTGCCTTGACGCCTTGTGTCGAGCACTAGGGAGAGCAGCCTCTGCATCAGTTTCAGTGATCATTTCTCATACTAAGCCAACTGCTCCAGATCACTCACCGAATGGGAATAGATCTGTGGGTGAAAGGACCCAAGGACAGCCTTTTGCCCCTGCAAGCAGAAATAAATGGAAGATCATTAAAGGGGTGGTTTGGGGTCTGCACTGGGGTGGACCCAGGAAAGATGGAAATGTTTAGGGGGAGGCACATAAGATTTCCGATTGTTTAGGTTAGGGTTCCCAAAGTTGGGTCCCCAGTTTTTGCTGGATACAGCTCCCATCATCCCCACTCTTCAGCCACTGTTAAAGTGCTCCTCAGCAACTGGGTACCCAAAATCAGGAACCCCTGGTTTTGGTCATTCCTCCTCTCTTTTTTAAAATTATTGTTATAAATGTATCTGTTTCTCCATACAATTTCATAGTGCATCAACATCATTTTATATTATGTTCCATAGAAGAATGATTGCTATTCTTAATGATATTATGGCCTGATCCACACAATCATTCAAATCTAGGTTTAAAATCAATAACCGATATTAGCGTGATCGTATGAACTCACACCAAGGTTGCCTGCATTGGCTTGTATCCGAACATGAATCTGAGAGTCCTGCTAGGTGTGATTCCTGCTACACGATCACACTAATGTTGGTTGCCAAGCCAACTTTAAACTTAGATCCAAATAATTGTGTGGACCAGGCCCATATATTACATACAGATACTTAAGCATTTGTCTAAATCCAACAACACAGGATAAGACTCTAATTTAAGACTAAACCAGGCTCTGGGTCTGATTCAAAATGGAGCACTCCTTTTGAAACCCTGCTCGTTTCTCTTGCACTGCTTGGGTTTGTCAGCTTCTTCACCTTCTCTCTTTCTGTGCACCTCCCTACCTAGAAGCCTTCCTCATGGAAAGCAGGCTGGTTTCCTGTGAACCACATTTTGGAATCTATTTCCCAAATGTCTTATTTACATTCTCCATCATCAACATAAGAAATTGACTTCTGCATGAGTCAGCCATTGATCCCCCTCTAGTTCTGTATGGTGTGCATTGACTGGTAGCATCTCTCTCTCCATCAGGGGTGTTTGCTGCCCATACCTGGAGAGACCAGGGAACCAAGGCCCTTGCGCATGCAAGGCATGTGCTCTTCCCCTGAGCTATGGCTTCCCCTAGCTCCAGCACCTTGGCAGCCATTAACATGTTCTCGTGATTTTCTTAACCACCTAACCTGTTTCTTCGAAAAGAGAACGGCAGTGGGGAGGGGTAACAAAGAAACTGCATCTCTAAGCATGAGCTCAGAATCTCTAAGCATGAGCTCAGAATAACCATCCAATGGCCAGGAAGAATGTAAGTAACTTGGAGAGAGTGAAAGGTTTGCACTTTCCCAGTTGCAGATAAGAGATCCCATCCATTCAAAGAGCCAGTTCCCCATTTGTGAAATATGTTGCTATGTAAATGACTTGGCACTGGCCTCACCTTTTCAGCATCTGTGAAGGGACATGAAAGAAGAGCCTTTCATGCCTCTGAAAGAAGGGTTGGCTTTCTGAATACGAGTCTCCAGGTGCTGTTCCGCTCACTGGCTAGTTTCCCCCTTGGTTTCTCCATCTATCCCATGTACTCACAGGGTCACCTGCTTGCATCCTGAGCCTCATATACATGATCTGAAAGTCAGTTGATGGGCTTCCTGGTTTTCTTCTAACTTGGCAGTGGTCAGTTTTTAACCAAGCAAACGTGGTGCCCTCCAGCGGCCTCCGATATTTTCCCATCTGGACCCACCTTTAATCTACAGGACTGGACTCACTTTTAACCTTTCATTATATGCATCAATCTTTTTCCTTCACAAAATTGATCCTGCTAGATCAGACCAAAGGGCCATCCAGACCAGTATCCTGTTTTCTGTTGCATTCATCCATGGCATCTATCCGTCAACAAGATGTTCCAGGAAACCCACAGGCAAGGCATCAAAGCAATAGCTCTCTCCTGCTGTCACTAAGAGATCTTTGCTGCTATACTACCATTGAACATAGAAGTTCCATATAACCATCATGGCGAATAGGCACGGATAGAGCTATCCTCTTCCGTGAATTTGCCTAATCCTTTCATAAAGGCATATAAGCTGGTGGCCATTACCAAACGTTGTGACAGCAAATACCATAAAGCAGGAAGTCTCAAGCTTTGGTCCCCAGATGTTGTTGAACTACAACTCCCACACAATTACTCTTAGGAGTAAGGTTGCAAAAGAATCGGATGTGTTGGATGGATGAGAAGATTCTGAAGTTCCGTAGGAAGAAGATTTATTCCATGAGCTGGGTCCCATGACCAGTGAGGCCCAGTTTCAGGAGCTGCGCAGGGAGAGCGGGCTAAGCCCGCTCTCCCCGCACACAAGCAGGGAGGGAGCCCTGGGCGGCCAGATCGGCTGCCCACATGATTGCCGGCTCCATAACGGAGCCGGCGGGGGCTGGGGGGAACGGGGGCCAATCAGCCCCCCCAAGCTCCAGCATGCCCTGAGCGAGGGCATGCTGGCGAGACCCCCGTAGCCGGGAGGCGGCTTTTCACCTCCCCTCCAGGGCTCTCCTCATGAGTAGCCACACTGTGGCTACTCACAATTGAAAAAACTGGTTTTGCAGAGCACTTGTTCCACAAACCTGGTTTTAGGGGAGGGGTATTTAGGCAGGTTAACTGCTTGGGAGCCACCGGGCTCGCTTGCGAGCCCGGTCGCTCCCACGATCAGCCAAAATCAGGCTAGGCTCCCCTAGCCCGATTTTGACTGATCATGGGAATAGTCCCATGTCTTCAAAGGTTTTTCCCCAATCTGGTTCAGGAGTCACAGTGAAGATATCTATCTATCTATCTATCTATCTATCTATCTATCTATCTATCTATCTATCCATCCATCCATTTATATATATATATGGTTGATGTTCATGGGAGACAATAAGAACTTATGCATGGACACTTGATAAAGCAGTCCGAAAGAGCTGATCACCGGGTTGCTGTCGTTTCAGCATGGCATATATCGTTTCGGCATATATCATGGACTATACAATTCTCTTTTGATTGGATGATGTTTAGTGTTATTTCATGTTTTGTTAGCATTTTTACTTCATATGTGTACTTCATATGATCAATTACTATTATTTTTATATTATTCTGTGATTTAGAACACCATCCAAGTTCATATATTTCATTTTGAATGTGCTTCTTGTTGGGGTTTTTTTTCATTTACTATATCATTGGATCTGTTGGGTTGTGTTTGGAACTACAGCTCCCATCATCCTTTGACCATTGTGGCTGGGGGTGATGGATGTTCTAGTCCCACTACTTATGGGGACCCAAATTTGAGAACTCCTGCCACAAACTAATTATGTGTTGTGGGAAGAAGCAGATTGTTTTTTTCTGTCCTGAAACTACAGCCAATCCGTTCTTGAATATTAACCCCCTCATTCCAGCATCCCACATTCACTGCAACATCGGTCGTGTGGTGCCAAACCAAAGAGGACTGCAGATGGAGGCAATAGGGGGAGAAGCTCTAGGTCCATGATAGTGCTCCTGCTTTGCATGCCGCAGTTCCCCGGTTCGATCCCTGGTATCACCAAGTAGGGCTGAGATAGATCCATCTGAAACACCGGAGAGCTGGAGTCATTTCCAGCCTGTGTGGAGAATATAGAGCTAGATAAGTCAGTCTCTGATCCAGTACAAGGCAGCTTCAGAGGCCCAGCTCTCAGAAATAATGATTTTGCATGGGACACGTGCCAACGAGAGAACTGCCTGAAAATAGACAAGCTTTTTCCAGACACAAACAAAGAAACTCATAAATACCTAGCCTGTTCTGAATCAAACTGCTCACTCATTGCTAATTAAATTCTAAACAATGTGGAAACCTGAGGATTTTGCTGCTTCCGGCTGGCCTTCTTAAGAGGGCTTAGTGTGGTTATATGAAGTGAGTTAGTTTCCTCTGTTCCTTAACCAGACTGTTCACACATTTCATGGCAGACAAGATTGACACAATGCAGTGCTTTCTCCAGCTTCTGGTGTTGCAGAGAAAGGCTCTAATACTCAAAAGAAAGTGAGGTTTGCTGTTGCTATTCAGGCAGAGTTCTGGAGGGTTTCTGTTACTCATGCTCTCCCTTTCTGCTACAGCACTTCAGAGCCAAAAGAAGTCTTTCTGTTTTCATAAGTCGCCTAGCAAAGGGAAACTGTATTTCTCCAAGAGAGGTTGCATTCAAAACCAAGAGATGAGAACAAAGACTGGGGTGGATGGAGGGTGCAAACTTGCGGTTTGGAAGCTTTTGATGCCCTGTCGGAGCTATTCATTCTGTATGTCTTTTGACAGATGATGGGCTTTCAAAAGTGACACTTCAATGGACTTTGGCTTCGTCTTGACATTTTCCATTTCTAGGCACCTGCTGTCTGTAGTCTGGCCAGCCCTGGGAGTTGATCCCCTTTTAAACCCATCAAGTTTGCCAGAGTGAAGGGCTATTCAGAGATTTCCACTCTCATCTCATATATCTCATATTTACTGCAATGAGCTCTCTGCATAAATGATCTGGTTATCCTGTCATTGTGGAGAACTGTATACTCACAAGCTCCATTATTATTATTATTATTACATTTATAGCCCGCTCTTCCTCCAAAGAGCCCAGAGGGGTGTACTACATACTTGAGTTTCTCTTTCACAACAACCCTGTGAAGTAGGTTAGGCTGAGAGAGAAGGGACTGGCCCAGAGTCACCCAGCTAGTATCATGGCTGAATGGGGATTTGAACTCGGGTCTCCCCAGTCCTAGTCCAACACTCTAACCACTACACCACACTGGCTCACAGCAATGGTTTCCTGTTGTCCGAAGAACCATGCTGACGTTAGCCCAGGGGTACCCAACCTTGGGTCCCCAGATGCTGTTGGATTACAGTTTCTATAATCCCATGCAGCCATCATGGCAGGGGGTGATGGGATTTGTAGTCCAACAACATCTGGTGACCCAAGGTTAGGAAAGCCTAGTTTAGACTAATGGGTCCAGCATCCTCCTTCTAGAAGTTGCTGGCCAGATGCTTCTAGGAAGGCCTCAAGTGGGGCATAAAGGCAATTGCCACCTCACTGTTTAATGCCAGTATCTGCTTTACTGCCTTGGAATCTGAAGGTTCCACTTTTATCGTGGCATAAATCATGGGTAGAACTTGCCTGCATAATATTATTCCTTTTTGTTTTCAGCTGCCATGAAATTCCATGAAAGGTTCCACCCTATATAGTAACCGCTCAGGAGTCTGATAATTTGTACAATGCCCCTAGCTCTTTGAAGGAAGTCAAGATTAAAATGTAATGCATAAATAATCATGCCCCGATTTCCTGGTGGTGCTTGCTGCAGTTATTCACTGATGAAGAAATACATTCTCATGGCATTCAGAATGCGAAGGCGAGACTTCTGCCTTCCCCCCTTATTCTGCAGACAGTTTCCCTGGAGCGCCTTCAACTTGGTTATTCCCTTCATTCATCTCCCTAAACCCAGATTTGTGTGCCCTTGCAATGGGTGAACCTTTTGGGGCAGCAAAGAAACAGCTGAAGGTCATCAGTTCTCTTTCACTTCTTGGTGGCAATGCTATCCATGGTTCCCTAGTTGTCATGGAGGTGGTGTGTCGTGTTTGGACTGTAGCCTTTCAGAATGTAGTTGTGGGCTCACAGGATTGAATGTTCCTTTGTACAAAACGTTTAGAAAACTAGAATGTCAGGGAGAATGCCGGATTAGAACGCTTCTCCCGGGCATGATAGTTTTGTGTGTGCAGAGATTTCTAAGATGATGCAGCATTCCATCAGGGTCCACATTACTGAAGTCTGGAGTCGATACATCCAGACACCATTTGAGGCTGTTCTCATGTGCAGGCAAAGCTGGGCTAACAAAGCCAAGTCTGGTCTTTCCCGCATGTGAGAACCGACAGGATGGTGCCCAACCCCGGTGGCCCCTTGTCGGCAAACCCAACAAGCTGCTTGCAGCTGGGGATGGAGACTGCAGGGCTTCCGGCTGGCGTTGGCGGGAGGGCATCGCCCCACCCCCCGGCACTTCTACAATGCACCACAGAATGCACCACCATGAGTGTGTGGTGCATTGTGGGACTTCCAGGGAGCGACACATCCCAGCCCCCCCGCCGACCCTCCACGCTGCCAGAGAAGGCAGCTGCACATCTGGACGCACAACCCACACCCAGACCAGTCTCATTGTCTGTGGGGAGGTAAGCTTTTCAAGGTTTCCTCCCCACTCTCTCTCTCTTTGACCACTACCTTGAGAAGCAGGTTTTAGTTCAAGGCCATTTACACAAGAATTGGATTTCCAGATAAGTTAGCATGTCTCTTAACACACAGCATCAAATAAAACACCTGAGAGTCAAATCATGAGGCACTGGGAAGGAACTGATGCATCGACCCTTTCTGAGCCCCTTGTTACATCCTTTGGTGATGCTAATGGAAAAACCATGGGGATTTTGCTGAGCACTGAAAAGGGCCTTTCAGGTTTCTGGAGTCTAAATGTTGGCTTCTTAACTTCTCAAAAGCCATCTCGAAGAACCTTCTTCACATGGTGTTGTTGTACTTGAGAAATGTGTCTTGGCTCCATCACTAAAGAAGACTTTGTACTCTGACACCTGGCCTGTTTGTTCATGAGAATGCTACCAGAGTAACACCCTCTCGATCCTGTCCCAGCATGCCCCTCTCAGACTGGCTGATTCCTCTGCAGGAAGTGAGCCCCAGTCTACAGGTTGAGACCAGCATTCCCTGTAACAGGGATTCCCAGATGTTGTTGACTACAACTCCCATAATCCCCAGCTGCAATGGCCTTTGGCAAAAGCAAATGAAACATTAGTGCAAATCAAGAATGAATGGGGGTAACTTGACTGCAACTCTTCTTTTTATTTGTCCTTTTATAGGATGCGCAGGGATGTGGGATAACCTCACCTGTTGGAAACCTGCCTTTGTAGGTGAGGTTGTCATTGTCAGATGCCCAGCGCTCTTCACGGTGGTTAACTTCAAAGATGGTAATGTTAACTGATCTTTTGTTGCACTCGTTCCATATGGTAACCAACCTTTTTCATGACAGGGGCTGTTCAGTGCACTGGAATACCGAATCCAAACCACACATTATTAAAAAGGGAGAAAGGCACAGTGTGACAAGTCTGAGCCACCAAAGAGCTGGGAGGAAGCAAATAACAGTTACGGGTGTGCAAACATTCAGGGTGGGATTCAAAACTGAAGCAAAGCAGAATGCAGAGCCAAACTGGGCAAACCGGACCCAAAGCAAATTGCTGGCTGATTCAGGTCTGCTTGGTCCAAATGGGTACACTGCTCTTTCCTTTAACTGCTTTACTTCTGGAGAGAAGGCAAGGGCATCATCATCACTCTGTATGGAAAGGACTGCTGGAAGTCCTTATTTCCTTTTCCTGATGTCCTTGGAAAGTTGCAGGACTTTGGGGGAATCATGAAGGCTGTTCACACGAGCAGCCTAATCCAGGCTAGGGAAGCCCAGTCCAACCTGGGTTAGGCTGCTTGTGTGCAGCGCCAGGATCAGGTCTGATCCTGGCACTGCCCACCTGCCTAAATGTACTTTTAATGTGACCTTAGCCAGAGTTAAGGGCACAAGCATACCCTTAACCCTGGCACTAGGATCATGAGGATGCTCGGGCTGCATCCTAGAGGTGACTCCTGGGGGATTTCCCCAGTCTACTGCACATTATCCTGGCCTTTGAAGATCCACACTGCTCCAAGCAACATGGATCATAGTGGAAGTGCAATCCATGCATCCCACCTCCACAAAAGGATCATCGGGGGGAAGGTAAGTTCAGCACAGCCTTCCCCTCCACACTGCCCTCCCGTCCAGCGATCGTGTGCATAACCTTATAGTCTTTTCAGAGGCTTCTGCCATTGAAACAGCCTCTGAAAAGACAATGGTTCCCCAAAAGCCTTGTGGCTGTCCTAGAAAGAGGGAATAACTCAGCAATCCTTTTCAGACAGAAGTGGTGTCATTGCACTTACACCTACCTTCTTATAGTGGTTGAGAGGGAGAGAGGGCTGGCAAAGGACTGGTAAAGCAATCAAAGCGGGCTGGAGTGATTTGGCCTGAATCAAGTTGCTTCCTCAGTCCATAGCATTGACCTAGGCACAGGCCCATGTTAAATTGGTGCGCTTCAAAGGCCAAGGTGGCCCTGAACTGAATCAGGGCTACTTCATACAGCTCTACTTCCAGTACATACACATCTCTGTCTGTGTAGAGGAGGAGAAGGGAAGAAATAGAAAGTGGGTTTCTGTTTAACAGAACTACGTCTCTCAACATTTTTGAACCTCCCCCTCCTTTTTAAACTTCGTTTATGTCACCCCTTTCATTTATTCTACAGGTGAGCTGAGATTTTCACATGCAGCTATGTTCCTACCACCTGTTGCTGCATGCAGCTTGCTGTGAATTGGGGGCAATCCCAGCACGAGGGTTGGGGGCAAGAGGAACAATGAAATCAGGCTGCTTTTTTCATTGCCCCATTCCCTGTTGCTGCCACCGCCACCTGCGTGATGATGGCCACTCTCCTCTCAGTGGCCATTTCCTCCCAGAATGTCCCAACTCATCATCATCATCATCATCATCATCATCATCATCATCATCACATGGTGTCCTTTCAAGAGGTATTATGGGGTAAATGGCAGATCCAGTTGTAAGAAGCTGCCATATTTTCCCAGAATGTCTCTCAAAATCATGCCACATGGTCAATGTTCCATCACTCAGAGGGGCAAAGCTGGCATCAGAAGTTGTGGGGCAGCTGTCAAGAGCCCAGGGCCCTCAGAAGGACCCACTGATCTTACCCAAAATCACTTCTGTGCCCATAGTCTTCACATGGTGGTGTTGGTGGTGGAGTGACGCTCTCAGAGAGTCATTCTGAGAGTGACTCAGTGACTGTTTTTAATGGTTTAATTGTTTAAATGTCTTGGGTTTTTTGCTGTAAACCACCTAGAGACTTTAGTAGTGGGCGGTATACACATATGTTTAAAAAAACCAGGGTGGGGGGGACCATCCAGGTAATGTGGGCCCATGGAGGGCCATTTGACACCTGAAACCTGGAGCTAGCCATGCAGTGTGGCATTTGGGGGTGAGGGAAGCTGAGAGGACCACCACACTATAAATCTACTCACCTCTGAAAAACGAGGTCACATAGCGCAGGAACAATTTGATTACCTCACCTCATCTCTTCATGTGAGCTAAACTGCAACATGTTCCTATTATGTGGATGGCCACCTCATCCGCTGTTTATGTGAACCGGGCCTGAGTTCGGTCAAGGTCAGAACGGGAACTTGTATCATTTGGACAAGGCTGGAATTGATGGCCTCTTTAGAGGAACAAATAATGACAGCTGCATTCAGGAGAAAGTAATCATCTCTAAGGCAGCTGCCAGTAGCTGAGGTGGGACTGATCCGCAGATACAATTGCAGACATGTGTTACACTTTCTTATCAGTTCATCCCTGATAACCAAGAGCGGGCCACGGTCTCCATGGCAACAGCTGGGATCTTTTCAAAATGATGAGTATACTTGCTACCCATGAGGCCAGCGGCTGGTGTAACATCAGTCAAAACCCGGCATGAAAGCACTGAAAAATAAAAGTAAAAGTAGTCCAAAGAACAATGGTGCTCGAAATTATTTTCAAAAACAAAAACAAAAAAACAGGGGAAAGCAAAAACTGAGAGCCAGAAAATGGTGGGCCATGCTATTTAGTGATGGTTTTTATTTTTTTAAATGTATCATCACCCTTCTAGAGTGCTTCATACAAAGGGATAGGGATGTGCACAAAACAGATTTTGTGTTTGATTGATTGATTGATTTGATTTATTTGATTTCTATACCGTCCTTCCAAAAATGGCTCAGGGCGGTTTACACAGAAACAACGAATAAATAAGATAAATAAAATGGCTCCCTGTCCCCAAAGGGCTCACAATCTAAAATGAAACATAAGACAGACACCAGCAACAGTCACTGGAAGTACTGTGCTGGGGGTGGATAGGGCCGGTTACTCTCCCCCTGCTAAATTATTCTCCCCTTGTTTCGAGCATGAAACGAAACACAAATCCCAGGACCATTCTGAGCATTCCAAGCACTATTTTGGAAGGCTGTTTTTTTGGGGAGAGCTGGCCTACTGACTGGGGTCAATGGGTAGACTTGGCCTCTGCTCTGGACTTAGCACTTCGGCCATTATCGGAGGGCTGGTCTGCCCACCACATTGGGGTGGTTAGACCAGCCCTCTGCCCCAGGCATAGCACATCAGCCCACCTCAGAGGACTGGTCTACCATGTGAGGCAGGTAGACCAGGCCTCCGCTATGGACTTAGCTCATCAGCCCGCCTCAGAGGACTGGTCTAGCCACTGACCCCAATCGGTAGACCAGCTCTCCCTGGAAAAACAGCCCTCCAAAATGGCTTTCAGAACACTTGAAACATTCCGACTTGGAGCAGGGTTGCTCCATTCTGAGCTCGAAACAGGCCCTTCATTTGAAGGGCATTTTGTTTCGAGCTCGGAAAACTAGCAACGGCCCATTTTGAGTCAGAACATTCTGAGCTCGAAATATTCTGCACATCCCTATAAAGTGACATCCAAATACCAGTAGCTACCCCTGTGGTGGTGGGGCCATATCTTAATGAGAGAGCATCTGCTTTGCTTGGAGAAGGTCCCCATTTCAATCCCTGACATTTTTAGGTAGGGCTGGGAGAGACTCTTGCCTGCAAGCTTGGAGAGCCGCTGCCAGTCAGTGTAGGCAGTACTGAGCTAGATGGAACAATGGTCTGACTCAATATAAGGCAGCATCCTATGTTCCTAACAAAAAAACGATATGAAAAATTAAATAGTATTAATGATGTTGAGGCCCGTGTTCCCTGTAACAGGGATTCCCAGATGTTGTTGACTACAACTCTCATCGTGCCCAGCTGCATTGGCCTTTGGCTGGAGATTATGGGAGCTGTAGTCAACAACTTCTGGAAATCCCTGTTATAGGGGACTCTGGCCGAGGCCTACTGTAGCCATTGGGCCAGGTAGGTTCTTTCTTGAGAAGGGACAATGTTAAGTTGTGGGGAAACCCAAGAAGTGTTCCCTGCCAAAAGGGGATCAAGGAATATGGAAGTCACACCTATCATGGACAAGGTGTGCTAACTAACTGTCTCGCACAACTTGGCCGTTCTCTGGTTTCTCTCTGTCAGGGCCAAACATGGCCGTCCCCTGATACCTCCTATTTTGTTTTTAACAGGAAGAGTTGCTGGGGCAGGGGTGGTGATTGGAAGCCATGAGAAGGCAGCCAGGGAGAGGTGTGCCTAACCCTTGCCTTCCATTCCTCTGCTCCAAATCACCCCCAAGGGGCTCACCACCTTCTTCTTCCCACAAGGTTTTCAAACACCTGTGGAACCTTTGCAGAATCACAATGTGGTCACCAGTATGTCTGAGCTGAAAGTTCCAACTCAAAATGTGGGGTGAAAACTAGCTGTTGGGGTGAAGACTAGCCCCCTGACTTACCTTACTTCTCCACCACTGCCTGTTTCTTAGTGGTGGTGTTTCTCCTGGTAGCCCTAGGTGGTGGCTGCTGTTCCCCCCCCTAGAAGCTGCCTGGACTATATCATGATGCATTGTCACTCTGATGGGGACTTGTGGGGAAAATCTAAACAGGAGCCCCTGGGAGGAGCAGCTCTGGCAATGAGTTCCCCCTCTCCCCAAATCCCTGAAATGGCTCCCCCATTTCACCACCTCTGAGTGAAGTGGCAAAATGGAGGGATATTAGAGCTCACTAATAGAGCTCACAATGACACACGCTGTGAAATTCTTGCTCTCAGGCTCATGCAATTGGTTTTGACTTTTGGTTGTCAGTGTAGAGTCATGTAGATCCAATTAACTCTCTAGTGGCATAATGTATTGGCCCAAATCTGGTTAATGGAAAAAGCCTAAAAGCACCAGCTAACAGCATTTCTTGGAACACGTTCGAATCCATAAATCAAATTCTGCACCGTGGGGAAGGGGGTTAGCCAATGGAACCACTGCCACTTCAGCAGATGGAAAACTAACATTATTGAGGCAGTAGATGCATTTACTCCACTGGAGTTTTCAAACTTCCTTCCTTCAGGGAACACTTTCTGCAATGACTTGTGTGCCATGGGAATTTCATAAGTTCATATGCCTCGGAATAAGTTGCAGATAATTTGGGTGCATGTTCCAGAGCATGGAGTCAGTAAACCTCGGGTGCTGGTGGCACATACACATTTGGGGCCTCCGTTGTTGCCCAAAGCAGACAGCACAACCAAAATATTAGGGCTGTGCTCAATTGAAATTATTGCTCTGATACCGATACAATGGTAGTGATTGTCGGATCATGCAATCGATAACTGAAACATGATTCAATCCGAACAGGATAGAATCATTGGATTATCAGTATCAGGAACGATGCATCAGCTCATAGCATATAATGACCAAGAGGAAATAATAAGAAATCACTGCAAAATCTGTAAAAAATATTATTGTTACGTCAGAATGTGATGAAACTTCCAGGTTGGAAGACCTTCCTTAGAGTTGGTGGGGGACCCTTCTTAGGGTTTGATACCCCTCCCATTTCATGCAGAAGTGTCAGGGTTTTGAAAAGCAGGTAATGCCTGAAGAGGCCTTGATTTGAAGCAGAGATGTCAACCATATAACTCTTTTCTTCCCCTCCCCACCCACCAGCATTTTGCATATATGGCACATCACCAGATTTGATGACAAGCAGGTTTTGTGGCATCAACAACAGAGAAAAGCAGCAGGAAACAACCCATCCTTAGGGATGTGTACAAATCGAATTTTTAAATTTGCTTTGTACCCGAATCGAATCACCCCTGATTTGTTTTGAGTCCGAATCTGGTCAGCTAGCACAGGGGTGATTTGTTTTGTCCACACATCTCCCCAAATAGGTAGATTCGCATACAAATTGTTTTGAACCCAAATTGATTTGCACAGACAGCAGGCACAGGCAGTGTGCAGCAGCCGGGGGGTGGGGTGGGGTGGGGAAATCTCTTCTCTCTTCCTCAATCAGGAAAGCAGGAACAAAAAGCAGAGAATCCACTCCAGACGGCAGGCAAGGCAAAGCAAAGCCTCTCTCTCTCTCTCTCCTCCCATGAGGCAGAATGGTGGTAGGCTGGCAGCCTCCTTAAGTACATTTGAAAACCCCTCCTTCAAACTCCCTCACCCTTGTCCCTTCTTTGACCCTTCCCCTAGCCAATGCAGGGTCACTCACCCCTGGCAACACAAGATTTGAATGGAAACAAGCCAATCTGGCACCAGGGAGAATTGCCAGCCAGGCGTTGCACACTGTAAATCACCAATCTGAAACTTGGGAGGGTGGGATTATTAAAAAAAATTCCTGACACAAAATGGAAACAGCAAGAGAGATCACCACAAAATGGAGGTCCAAATCTACAAATTTTTCAGGTCTGAAATCTGGGTGATTTGTTTTAGACCCAAATCTGGCCAGCTAGCACAGGAGAGATTTGTTTTGTCCACAAATTGCCCCAAACAGGTAGATTCGGGTACAAATCCTTTTGTACCCGAATTGATTCGCACATCCCTACCATCTGGTAACTGGATGAAGTTTAATACGGCCCAACAAAGTTCAGAAAACATCATACTGGCCAGCGCCTCTACTAGCAATTTTGCATCAAAACCAATACAATTAAATTGTCACCATTAGGGACGGTGTTGTATCAGATCTGATTATCCTCCCAATGCACAGCCCTGAAAAATATACTCTGAACTTGTTCTGGCTGTGCATTGGCAAGGAAGATTGGCAGAGAAGGACCAGCTGTTTTTGTGGGGAAGCTTGTTCTCTGTTATTGGCCTTCTCATTGAGAAAGCCCTGATTCACATCCAAGGAAACCCCATGTCTTCAAAGCACTGTTGGAGACAGTGCACCCTAACTAAATTAAGTTAAACCCAACTGAAATCATGTTGATTTCACTGAAATAAATGAACTCATAATTGGGCTAGAGGGATACTGTCAGCACCAAGAGGTTATTCCTCGTCAACAGTTACATTTGGCTTGTTTAGAAAAATTCAGACGGAACCTGAAACCACTTTCTGTGAGCTCCCTTTGATCCTTCCTTGATCAGGGGGTTGGCTGCTGTATTGGCCCACATTCCTCTCCCCCTTAGCAAATATAATGGATTTGATCTAACGTTTCATGCAGAGAGACCAAAACGCATGGAGATATTCCTGTGAGTTGGGCTCAGCACCAGCAAAGCTTGTGAGGGAGCAGAGGAATTATTCCAAGGTGTATTCTGGGGACCCAAGGGAGCAGAGTGCACGTCGCGTAGACTGGTGCATTGTAGCCATATGGACTGAGAATGAGCATGCCGTTGTAGGGTCCTGTATGCAGTTGGCATAACCAGCCCCAGGCAGATTCCTCCAGGCTCTCAAGATTCAGTATCCTACTGTAAGTGCTAGACTCCTTCTAAAAGCCTGGATTATTCCTCCAGTACAGCCCACTCCTGGCAAGGCTTCTCTCCATGGGACCCTCCTCCAAGCAATTGCCAGAACCAGACCTTGGGTGACCTTCAAGTAGGGGGAAACCAGAACACCACATAGAAGAAGCAGGTCCTGGAGCCCTTTAGCAGGCATCTGGAGTTCCAGACTGTTCCCCACTATTTACAAGTAAATCCCAACACAAATATAATGACAAAATCTGAAGAGCACAGAGCACCATCTAGTGATCATATCAAGCACTGCCTGCCTGCGCGCTCTCTCTCTCTCTCTCTCTCTCTCTCTCTCGCTTGCTTTCTTGCTTTCTATAAAAGGATAACGAAAGCAGTATCCACAGTATCCAACAGCAGTTGGAACACATTACAAAGTTGAGCGAATATTTGATTCCCTGCTTTTGGGCAAAGTTCTTTTGAGTTGGGGGATAAAGCTATATCCTTTCATGGAAAACCCACAGAAGTATTGCAGACAGTTAGGGGGTTGTGGGAGTGGCTTACCAGGGTTTTTTTTGGGGGGGATATCTCTTTTTAAACTGAAAATGCTACCATTTCTGTAGATGATTTCAAGCACTTCTCCTCTTCCCAGTGGTTCCTGGCCACTGTTTTCTAAGCTGGAGGAATGCGCTGGGAAAGGGGCATTTCCCCGATGCCTTCCAGAAAAGAAAATGGCAGTTGGCAGCCACCAGGAATGGGAAGACTTTCCGCCTAGCACAAACAAATTAGCTATCAGTAAAACATGAAAACCACATTAAAAGGACAACAGGAGAACAGGAAGAGCAAAACATCAGGCTCTGTATGCCTAATGAAACAAGAAATGTCTTAGCAGGTACCAACAGGTGGGAATAGAGAGGGACCAACATTGAAAAAGGCCTGCACTTGGTACCCAAGCACGCAAGTCAGCCAAAATGGGCACAAGAGCAGGCCCCTGAAGCCAAAGAGTTTGGGCAAGGCCACATGGGTGGTGGTGGTTCTTTAAGTCAGCTGATCGCAGAACATTTAGGGCAGGCCTGCACAACATCGACCCTCCTGAAGGTGTTGGACCAACTCTCATCATCCCTGACCATTGGCCACGGTGAATGGGGATGATGGGAGCTGTCGTCCCCAAAGAGCTGGAGGGCTGAAGTTGTGCAGCCTTGGTTTAGGGCCTTAACACCAGCACTTTCAACTGGGCTCGGGGTGAAGAGGCAACCCATACAGCGGATACGAAATGGACACAAACCACCCAGATTGGCAAGCCACAGCCAGCATTCCAGCAAGTAAATAAATCCAGTACTCGCCATGCCACACGGTGCTGCTTGATAAGATTGATGAATATTCCTTTTGAGTGTACGATGATGACCAGCTTCCCCTCTGCTTCCCATCACATGCCCTTATCCAGGGAGCATGATCCACATGGAGTACCAACCTAGGGACCTACCTGTCTACCTGACCTTGATTTTAGATCTGCCTCTGACCCGGCTGATCTTCAGTTGCTATTCCAGTGTGTGACCTTGGTCTGACCTGAATGATGTACCTATCTCTGGCACTTCCATCTAACTAGAGGTGTGCAGACTGGCTCAAAATCGAGCCAGTTCATACTTGAACCAACACGGCTCAAAGGTTCGACCTTGAACTGAACCGGGCCATGCAAATGGCCTGTGCATATGTGTGGAGGTCAAATAAATGGCCTCCATGCATGCGTGGAGGCCCAAAGTAGTCTGAACAAGGCCGCAATGGGCCAAAGGCCCAGACTAGGCCCGGCGAGCCACTGCGTCTACTGTGACTAACCCTTTTTAACCCTTTTATTGCACAGTAGGGGCTTTGAACTGGGCCCAAGCTGGTTCAAATTTGAACCAAGCCGGGGCCCCGGTTCAGTGGGGGGGCAATGTTGAGCCAGTCCAGTCCAGTTTGAACTGGTTCAGATTCGAACTAGGGAAACTGGTTTTTTGCACTCCCCTACATCTAACCACTTGCAGGCCTGACCTCCAGGGCCCTGGCAGCATCTTCCTGTCAGGATAGTGTAATGGTTAGAGTGTTGGATGAGGGCTGGAAAAACCTGAGTTCAAATCTCCATTCAACCATGAAACTCACTGGGTGACTCTGGGCCAGTCATGTATCTCTCAGCCTAACCAACCTACCTCACAGGGTTATTGTGAGGATAAAAATTACCATGTCCACCGCACTGAGCTCCTTGGAGGAAGAACGGGATATAAGTGAATGAATGAATGAATTGCAGGGGTGCCCAACCTGAGGTTCTCCAGTTGTTGTTGGACTACAATGCCCATCATCCGCAGCCACAATAAATCCCCAGCTGGAGAGGCTGGGGATGATGAGAGTTCTCGTCTAGTTGGAGAAGCTCAGTTTGGCCACTCCTGGCCTGTGACGTTTATATCCCATCCTTTTTCAACAGAAAAATCAAGGTGTCTAAGGAAAGAATAAACAAATAGGTCAAAGTAACTGGGTAGGGCATTCCCTCTCTCTTCCTCTCTTATAATATGGCCAGCTCCTAATGGAGTCCAAGAGAGGAGGGCAGCCTCTAGACTCCATGATGGGGGGTGTCATAATGGAGTGTTCCCACCTGTTTGTTTGTTTGTTTGTTTGTTTGTTTGTTTGTTTGTTTGTTTGTTTAGAAGGTCCAACTACAAAATGAATCCATTAAGAAAGATCCCCCCCCCAGTTCCCCCCCTTCAGTTGGGGTTTTGGCAAGCTGACAGCTGACCTTAACATTCATCAAGAAGAGTGGAATTTCTCTCTGATCAGCCTTTCAAAAGTAGCTTTGGGAACTGCTTGAAATTCAGAACCATCCCACTTGATGCTTGAGATATTGCTGGGTTTTAAAATCTGTTCCCAATATCTGTTTCAGTTACGGCCGGTTGCACTTTGTATGTGCATGTGTTAGCTTTCTGGTTTGAATTAGACAGAGGAGAGGGGAGGATAAAGAGGACATTTGTTCAGTTCAGGGCTGAACGTACCTGGGCTTAGCTTCAGGATGAGGTGAGGATATTTGACTATGAGGGTTTCATTGTGTGCTTTCTTCTTTCTTAAAGGCTGGGATGTGAACAGTAAGGCCTATGCTCAGCCAGGTAAGACCATGTTCTGGTATCATTTCTAATTGAGTGGGCAGGTGGGAGGGGACTAGATGCCCCGTGCCCTGGTCCACAGCTGCACAATGCAGGGAGCAACTGTTGCTGCACACAAGGAGTGCATGCAAAAGTCAAACATACTGCTCACGCACACATACACACACCCTTCCAGGTTCTTTTGGACTTGGCTCAGAATAAGGTATTCCCCTCGGATCCAAAATGGGAAATAGCATGGCTTATTCCAAGACAATCTGAGTTCAATCAGCTCTGCCACACATCCTTAGGAGTGGAACAGAGGAACGCAGGAAGCTGCCTTATACTGAGTCAGACTATTGGTCCATCTAGCTCAGCATTGTCTACCCAGACTGGCAGCAGCTTCTCCAAGATTGCAGGCAAGGGTCTCTCTCGGAGATGCCGCCAGGGAGGGAACTTGGAACCTTCAAACATATAGGTGCACTTTCACTAAGCTGTGGCCCCGTCCCCTAATGGGAATATCATCCAGAGCTCACACATGTAGTCTCCCATTCAAATACAAACCAGGGGAGACTCTGCTTAGGAAAGGGGACAAGTCCTGCTTGCTTTCCACAAGACCAGCTCTCCTGAGTCTTGCTCTCCCTTTCTCTGCCTGGTGTTTTCACTGCTGGGGTAGGAGTCTGCACATTAGGAGAAGCCAGCATAGTCCAAAGGGCACAAAGCAACTGCCTTAGTCCAATATAGAGGCAGTACTGAGGAGATGAAGCTACATTTCAGGAATCTGTAGAGCAGCAACTCTGAGTGACAAATTTCACAAGACTGAGGAACCACGTCTGACACAGCAGTTGCATAGGGCCACTAGGGACATTATTTCCCCAGATGATTTGACTGGGATGAATGGAGAAGCTGCAGTACACCTTCCTTCCATGATCAGGGTGGCACTGTAGAGCAGCATCTAGAGGTCACTCACCAGACAATCCTTGTTACCGGATTCCCTTTTCTTCCATCACCTTCTTCCCCTTGAGGGAGATAGGAGACAATTGTCTCTTTGTGGGAAACTGTTAATTCCCTCTCCTAACAAAAGACACCTTTAATACTGGTATCTTGCAGTAGAGAACTGGTCTTGTGGCCTGAATTGTCTCCTTTGCTAAGCAGGGTGTGTCCTGGTTTGCATTTGTATGGGTGACTACATATGCTAGCTGTAACATATTCCCTTTAGGGGATGGGTCCATAGCTCAGTGGTAGAGCATCCTCTTCCAGGCAGAAGGTCCCAGGTTCAGTCCCTGGCAGCATCTCCAGGTAGGGCTGGGAGAGACTCCTGCCTGAAACTTTGGAGAGCCACTGTCAGTCAGTGTAGACAATAGTATTGCGCTAGATGGACAAATGGTCTGACTAGGTAGAAGGCAGTTTCCAATGATCCTACTGAGGTACTGCCAGCCCTGGCTTGGTTGCCCAAACAACATCTGCCTCCAGAGGGCGCAAGGAGGGCATTTTCAAAGTGGAGAATGCCCCGCTGCCATTGAATCAAAAGGTTCTGCCTAAACAAGGATCAGATTACAGCTCCATCCAGGTGGACTCATGTACATTTCTGCTTTCTTGCAGGAGAGTTTGAACTACTGGACGACTCAGACCAGATTCTAGGTAAGGAAAAGAAACAGGGTGATGGTTCTCTTCTCGCCCCCACTTCCTCTGCATTGAGAAAAGGAGAGGAAGGGATCTGAGCCGAAGCTAAATGGATATTAATTTCCTAATCAATTCTAATTATAGTGGCACGCTTGACAGCCTATTACTTTGCATGGTATTATGAAAATGTATTCTCAAGTGTTTCTATCTAGCAGGGACATAATTATAAATTATGCTTATTGCCGTAACAACAATTACGGGGAGACATCAACGCGCCCCCAACACCACCATCAGCAGTGATGCCTCTGCTGGGAAAGCAGTGCGTGGCAATAACTTCAGAGTTGCGCATTGCGCCACGGTGCTCCTTCAGGAACTTCGGTTAGAGCATCCTCTGGCCTGATGGTGCAGCTGGAAGAGATTGAGAAGTTGTTCAGTCCAGAGTCCAGACCCTGGGCGTAGGGCAAGGATCTCATTCCGCCTGCAACAGATAATCTCACAGCCAGAGGTGGCACCACCCCAGCGAGCTCTTCCTCCGGATCCCGCCCCCTCCCTTGCCAAAATGGAACCCCTCTCCATTTTCCCACTGCACTTGGTGGCAGTAATCTTTGAGAAGCATTTTGGCTCAGCCCTAAATCTACAGCATCTCCAAACATACTGCTGTTAGAAAATGTTCACAAAATGGGTTCATGTCTGTTTAATACTATGAGAAATAAATTCATCACCATCACCACCACCACCCTCCAAATTGTTCTCGGGACAGCTTGCAACACAACATTAAAACATGAGATTAAAACACAGAATACATTAAATCATAACAGACGGGGGGAAAGTGGGGAGGGAGAGACAATACAAAATACAATACAATTTAAAAATAAAAATAAACAATTTAAAAATAAAGATAAACAATTTGAAAATAAAATAAGCAATTTAAAAGTTTTTTTTTAAAGTCAGTTAAAATCAAATTAAAATTTAAAATGCCCTGCTGGGTGAGGCCAGAGGCATCCTCAGGATTCTTTTTCCAATGATGAGCTGCCAAACATGTCTGGAAGCTCAGAGGAAGGGTTGAGATGTGATAGCCAGGGTGGTGGCAGCATTTCCTTTCTGCAGAGCTGCACAACCTCAGCCTCCTGCAGTTATTGGACTACAACTCCCACAATCCCTGACTATTGTCCACTGTGGCTGATGATGATGAGAGCTGTAGTTCAAAAAAACCCAAAAAAACTAGCTGGCGATGTTGGGCAGCCCTGCCCTCCTGCAACCGGTATTCACAGATATGGAGGTAGTTTGCTTTAGTTCTCACTCCTAGTAGCTGTTGAATGTGACCAGTCCTTTTTAAAAAAATGCCAAATAAACTGATGTCCATTGCCGCATCTCTACATGCGTTTGCAAGGAGAAATGCTGATGGCCAATGGCCAGCATCAAGCCTAATGCTGTGCTTGCGGAAACAAATTCAACAATCGCAAGGCTGAGGCACTCGCTAGCTCTGCTCTGTCAGGAGCTCCAGACTCGTGTTGGGCTAGCACCAACGCCCTTGCTCTTGCGTAATAAAGTGTGCAACCTTCAGTGTGCCTCCTTTTGCACAGTCTCTTCCTCCAACAATGTACATTGCAGGGAGCTTTTGCTCAATAGCACCACCTCAGGACTTGATGGAGCCACACAGTTTTCTTCCGGGTATGCAGTCTGGTTTATTGTGCGAGCACAGCTTTCGTCTGGATGTCAGCTAGAGAACTGGGCTGGTCCCCAAAACGTGCCACACTGGGAAATGCCCAGTGCCATCTAGTCCATCCCCTGGCTTCATGGTTGGAGCTTCTTCATAACATCTCCTGACCAGGTGGTCCAGGCATTCCCAAATTGGGCGGCTGGTGCTGCAGAAGAAGGCCCCCATGGAGCAAATCTCTCCAGATAATTCAGGCAAGCAAGCCACACATGTGTATCCTATTACGCACTCAGGTACATTTATACAAGGATATACATCCCACCTTTCCACTCGTGGCTAACAACCACTTCGATCAAAATAACATTTGCAGCTAGTCTAATGTATAACACAATCAGTTTAAGAACACAGCTTAGAATAAGAATGAATCCAATCCACAAAGATGACTCAAAGACAATGCAGAAATGGCAGGACATGATCCAAGCAGAAGCAGCTAACTGAGATCAAATGCCTTCCGAAAGAAACATATCACAGCAAAGGCTAGATGAATCTCCTAGGAGAGGGCTTTCCATTGTCTGGGCTCTGCCCTAATGTACATAGTTTGACATGTTCACATAAGATGCACTTCTTATAAAGGCTGCCCTTGAAGAATATCCGGAAACTGCAGCTAGTGCAAAATGCGGCAGCTAGGGTTTTATCTGGAGCTGCCCGTGGGAGCACGTCACACCCATTTTGAAAGAGCTGCACTGGCTACCAGTTTGTTTCCAGGTCCAATTCAAGGTGCTGGTTTTGACTTTTAAAGCCCTTAACGGTTTGGGACCGGGATACCTGAGGGACCGCCTGCTCCCAAGGGTTGTTGCCCGCTTGACGAGGTCATCTGAGGGGGCTCTTTTCCGGGTGCCAATAATGAGGGAGGCTCGGTTGTCATGCACGCGGGACAGGGCCTTCTCTGTTGCTGCCCCCAGACCCTGGAATGCTCTCCCGATGACTATTCACTCCTCAGTCTCCATCACAGCTTTTAGAAAGAGTGTAAAATCTTGACTTTTTGCCCAGGCTTTTATTTGATTCTCTGCTGCTCCTCTTTATACTCTGTATTGCTTTTATGCTTTTGTTTTAAATTTTTAATCAGATTTGTTTAATATTTTTCACTTACTATTTTAATTGTGTCTTTTTTACCATCTCATGTTTAAATTTTTGCTGTACACCACCTTGGGATTGTTTTAATGAAAGGCGGTGTATAAATTTAATGATCAGTCAATCAATCAATAAAGTCCATGGGCCAGGCCCACAAATTTTGACCATCGATACTGACTCGGGGGATGAATGCTCATAGTAATTTTTGGCAATGTCTACTAGGGCTGTGCATAATTGCAAACTCTGGATTGGATTCAATCCAATCCAGAACCACAAACAAATATTGGTTCTGGATACTTTAGATCCTTCAGGATTCCAGTATTGGCTTCAGAATCTGATTTTTATCTATGCAAATTACTATAGAAATGTATGGAGAAAGTTTAAAAAAAATACTTGGGGGGTTGGCTAGAAAGAGAGCCCTGAAAGTTGGCCCCCAAGTAGGTAGAGTAGTGTACTCTATGTATACCCAGACTCTGTGTATTTAACTACAAGTTGTACAGCTTTAACACACAGCACAATTAACACACTGAACATATTGCAACACTATAACCTATCTGCCATCTTGAGGGGTGGAGATGGTCAAAAATCACAATGGGCATCTGTCCCCTCAGGTGTTACCGACCACCCCAACTGGTTCAGGTACTTTCTGTTTGACCTCTGGGATCAGGCAGGTTTGTATGGGGCAAGTTCATATCTTCCCAGTTTAATCTCCGAACAGAGTAAGTTCTTTTTAACTCTCCATTTCTGCTTGACATGAGACAGACTCCATTCATGGAATCTTCGGAGCTGACCGAAAGGCCTGACAATGGAGAAGTGCAATCTCTTCAAAATGAGTCTTGCACATGCCCCATTCAGACAGATGAGCACATTGCACACAGCTCCTCTCTGCACTTGCACCACTGCCATTCATTTCATAGGGGCTCGCTGGAGAGAAATTCCTGGTGAAGGTCAGGACCACTGTGAGATCGGGGGCTGCTGGCTGCAGCAGCTCTCTCTCCGTAATGAAAAATACTTAGGCATCATTCAAGTTGGCAATTTTGGAGCTGCAAATTAAATGAGCAGAGCTTGAAGTACAATCCGGCCAGGCAAGAGCAAAATGCCAGAAATTAATTAGCATCCTGGCTTACAAGGGCACTCAGGCCAAATTACACAGTATAGGCAGAGTGCATGTAACTTTCCTTCCACTTTGATTGTAAATGAAATGCAACTTAGGAGGATGCAGTCTTAAGAAGGTGGTTGGGAGAAGGAAGGATTGCTTAATGCTTCCCACAACCAGATCTGCTCAAAATTACCTCACAAGTTGTCCCCCATCACCGTCGCTTCCAGGGGGTTGGGGGGCAGGATGCAGCCCACTCCCGACCTTTGGCTCTGTGGGTGTGTTTGAGTGCGGGTGTGATTCTGGTTGTAAGAGATCTTTTCCCTGCAGGGCAGCACAGCCACGCTGAAAAATGAACAAGTGCACAAACCAACACATCAGTGCTGACCAGGGACTGAACTGAGCTAGTGGTTGGTTGTGTTTCAGTCCAAAGGTGCTACAGTCAATCCACATTCATTCTGAAACCATCTACAGCCCAGTTCCGTGGTTAGCTTGTGCAGTACATCTAAAACTAAAAAGTGACCTTATAAGGCAAGGGAGGCATGCATTTTGCCCTCTCTTGTTCCCAGGAAACTGCACTGTACATGGAACTTTATCCACTGGTTTTTCTATCAATACTTTAGGGGCCAGGATCACTCCAAGAATCCTTAGAGCAGAGGTTCTGAACATTGCTCTCCAGATGTTGTTGGACTACAATCCCCATAATCCCTAGCTGCAATAGCCGAAGGGATTTAACATAAGAACAGCCCTGCTGGATCAGGCCCAAGGCCCATCCAGTCCAGCATCCCTTTTCACACAGTGGCCCACCAGATGCCGCGGGAAGCCTACAAGCAGGAGTGGAGGGCATGCCCTCTCTCCTGCTGTTACTCCCTTGCAACTGGTACTCAGAAGCATACTGCCTTTGAGGCAGGAGGTGGCCTTTAGTCCTCCGACTAGTAGCTGTTGGTAGACCTCTCCTCCATGAAGTTATCCAAACCCCTCTTAAAGCCATCCAGGTTGTTGGCTGTCACCACATTTTGTGGCAGAGAATTCCACAAGTTGATTATGCGTTCTGTGAAAAAGTACTTCCGTTTGTTGGTCCTAGATTTCCCGGCAATCAATTTCATTGGATGACCCCTGGTTCTAGTGTTATGTGAGAGGGAGAAGAATGTCTCTCTATCCACTTTCTCCACACCATGCATGATTTTTTAGACCACTATCATGTCTCCCTGCAGTTGTCTTTTTTCTAAACTAAATAGCTCCAGATGTTGTAGGCTTGCCTCATAAGAAAGGTGCTCTAGGCCCCTGATCATCTTGGTTGCCCTCTTCTGCACCTTTTCCAGATCTACAATGTCCTTTTTCAGATGTGGTGATCAGAATTATATGCAGTACTCCAGGTGTGGCCGCACCATTTTGTATAAGGGCGTGATAATATTAGCCATTTTATTTCCAGTCCCCTTCCTAATGATTCCTAGCTTGGAATTGGCCTTTTTCACAGCTGCTGCACACTGAGTCGACACTTTCAACGAGCTGTCCACCATGACCCCAAGATCCCTCTCCTGATTAGTTACCGACAGCTCAGATCCCATCAGCGTATTCTTGAAGTTGGGTTTTTTCGTCCCAGTGTGCATCACTTTACACTTGCCAACAGTGAACCGCATTTACCATTTTGTCACCCATTCCCCCAGTTTGGAGTTGTAGTCCAACAGCATCTGGGGGTGCATGTTTGGGAACCCCTACCTTAGGGTTTCTTTCTTTCTTTCTTTCTTTCTTTCTTTCTTTCTTTCTTTCTTTCTTTCTTTCTTTCTTTTATATTCCTATACCACCTGACATGTGCATCCCCAGGTGGTGTACATAAGTTAAAATACAACAAATATAAAAACAGGATAAAATGATTAAAGCAATTGTGATATAAAACCAATTACAGTTAATTAAAGGCCTGAGTATAGTGCAAAAGGGGATGGCATGCCCTTGTGCGAGCCTCAGGACCTTGGCATGACTTGCTGTGCTCTGCTACCCACTGGCTGTGCAACGTTTCCTAAAGATGCACCGTGCTCATTTTTACTGGCAGGCGACCCTTCAACTCTAAACGTCGTCAGCAGGAATTGCACTGAGGAAGGCTGGTCCGAAACGTACCCTCATTACTTCGATGCCTGTGGATTTTATGAGAATGAAAACGTGACTGATGGCCAGGTAGGCTGGAACCGGTTCAAGACAGAGAGAGAGAGAGAGAGAGAGAGAGAGAGAGAGAGAGAGAGAGAGAGAGAGAGAGAGCGAGCGAGCCTCAAATAAACACTTGTAAATCAAACTAAAATGTGGCATCCCAAATCTGGAGGAAAGCAATGCCATTGAACAAGATTGACAAAGGGATAGATATTAATACAGCCTTAGAAGTTTTCGGGGAAAACGAATATTCTACCCAAATTGCAAGCTTCTACCCATAAAGAAACTAACTTACATTCTTTTCTTTCCCCCCGAATTTAATGGATTTTATTAATATGGAATAAAAGAACAGAGTAAAGATTACATCTGTCTTACATTCTAATTGACTTGAGAAAGGGTCACCATCCTGTGACTGATCTGGACACTGCAGCAGATGACCCATAACCTGTTTTGAGCTTGCACACAGCCACCGTGTGGGGATCTACCATGTGTCTGTAACCGTTCTGGGGCCACTTACCAAGTTCTGTTTCCGCTTCTCTTCATAACGGAGCCTTTTAACTTGCTTTTGTACCTAGTGCCAAGAAAACAATGGCATTGAACAAGATTTGAAAAGGAGATGGATATTAATACACTCTGATGCTGTGCTCATGAGCAGCCCAGGCCAGGCCAGGGCGGCCAAACCTGGGTTGGGCTGCTTGTGTGCACCGCCAGGATTGAGGCCAATCCCAGCGCTGCCTCCCCAGAAGCCTCAGTTCGGAACCCGGCCTTTAACCTGGGTTAGAGGGCATGAACGTGACTTCTAACCCAGGTCAAGGATCATGTGTATGTTTGGGTTCCATGTGACCCAAGCAAACACAAAGTTGGACACCTAGAGTGCCCAACTCAGGGGGAAATCCCCCAATGAACCTGCTCATCACACAGTGCATTGTGGGATATCCGGAGGCCAGGTATCCTTCCCCCGGCCTCCCTACTGCTGGGCTGCTCGCCGCAGAGGCACTCATCTGTGAGCATGGTGAACAGGGCTTCAGCCCTGATCATGTGGGAGAAGGCAAGAGTGATCCTGCCTTCCTCCCATCCCCCCTCAGCTCCGGGGGGAAAGGCCGTGTGCACAACCTCTCTTAGTGGTTCCCAGAGAAATTTTATGTTCTATCCAAAAAGAAACGATCCCCAAAGAAACTATTTGGTACAATTCGAAACAGTGTTCTCTCTCATTTTTTCCATCTGTGTGTGGAATGAATTTTGTTCTGAGTGGCAGTATTAAGACCATATGCATTCAGAATGGGGCCTTCCTGATTGAACCTGAGAGGGATCTCAAATTAACTGAGCGGACATAAAAAAAACTTGTGAATGTGCTCACATGCGCATGCCTTAGAGGGAACACAGGTTTGGAAGTTCTCCATGATTTGTCTGTGATTTTATTGAAAACAAGTGAATTTTGGCCCGTTGAATAACGGGAGCTAGTAACGGCGCTCCTGGCCCCCCGCCGCCATTCCCCCTCCCTCCGCCGACTGGCTGCCTGCCCTCCCAGCTGCTTTGTGATCCAACACCCCCCCCCCGATTAAGGGCCAATTCGGCCCAGGCACTTGCCCCCGCGGCTTCCGCCGCCGACCAACCGACCGCCCTCCCAGCTGCCAATACCTCCTTACCCCCGGACCACGTCCTTCGCTTGATCGGAATATCTATTTACAGAAGGAGAGAGGAGCTCGCATGTAGAGCTCCTCTCTCTTTAAAGTCTCTTTCCGAACTGGCACTTTGGGCGCCAAGGACACCTATTGCGTCCTTCGTGTCCATAGCGCCAGTTAGGGAAGAGACTTTAAAGAGAGTGGAGCTCTGCATGTGAGCTCCTCTCTCCTTCTGTAAATAGATATTCCGATCAAGCGAAGGACATGGTCCGGGGGTAAGGAGGTATCGGCAGCTGGGAAGGCGGTCGGTCGGTCGGCGGTGGAAGCTGCGGGGGCAAGTGCCTGGGCTGATTTGGCCCTTAATCGAGGGGGGGGGGGGGCTTGGTTCAAAAATCAGCTGGGAGGACGGGCGGCCGGCCGGCGCCGCGGGGGCCAATACATGAGCCGATTTGGCCCTTAAACTTAGCCAATATGGCCGCCCGTGTCTGGGCGGCCGTATCTTTTTCGGCAGTTCTGCCGAAAAAGACACGGGCGCACGGGATCACACTCAAGCCTTTTATTATATAGGATGTGCTTTATTACTTGTCTGGGTCAGGGTAGCAAACAAAAAGTAGATGTTACAGCAGGTGACTTATGGTTCCACATTCAAATTCGAATGGTGGGGGGGACATAGTAGATTTTAATTGGAGTTGAGGGGGATTGAACCACAGATTTCATGCAAAGCATGTGCTATACACAACCACTGGCCTATGGGTCCTTGCCCATAATAATAACTATGTTCTGATTTGGTTTCCCAGGATTACTACTACCTCTCAGTAAAGGCATTGTACACAGTTGGCTACAGCACGTCCCTTGTTTCACTCACCACAGCGATGGTCATCTTGTGTCGTTTCAGGTGAGTTGGCATGAGCGAGGGAGATCTTGTCCGTGAGGATGGGAGAAATGAGGTTAGAATGAACCACTTGGCCATTCAGCCACTACAATGATGAGATCCAAAAGATCCCTTCCGCTCAGATATTCATTCGCGAGCCTGGGAATTCCAAGCACATGCTGGGCTGCTTCACACATGCAAGCAGGCACCTCAATTCCTCCAGTTTGTTTCTCATGATCATTTTCAGGCAGCTCTCCAAGCTCCATCTTCCCTGAGGAGGCTCAGCCATTTGGCACAGCCTTTTCATATACAATGGAAAGTGGGTGGCAAATAACAAGTAGCCTTTGCCCTCCCTCTCTCTCACTCTCACTCTTCTTCATCTTTTCTTTCTCTCTTGTTCCCAGGAAACTGCACTGTACACGGAACTTTATCCACATGAATCTCTTTGTTTCCTTTATTCTACGAGCCATATCGGTCTTCATTAAGGATGGAATTCTGTATGCTGAACAGGACAGCAACCACTGTTTTATCTCAACGGTAAATAAGGCCAGAACTGAAGCCTGTAGCTTTGTAGCAAAATAAAAAGGAATGTTAGCCATTTATAGAATAACTAGGGCTGTTCAGCAGTGGACCAATTCAGCCCCACCCCCTTTCCCATAAGAGTATTTAGGGGGGCAGGAAGGGAGCAGAAGATGGGCTGTTTTCCAATACCTTCACTTCTGGAGGCAAAGGAGCAGGCAACAACCTCAGAATTTAAAAATGACTTTTCCCCTTTACCCTCCGTAGAGTTCTGGGAATGGTATCGGTGCTTCTGGGAAATGTAGTCTTTTCTGAGGCTGCAGCAATGGCCACATAATGGCCTGGTTCACACAAAATCTTTTGAATCTAAGTTTAATGTGGGTTACTGATATTAGCATGATTGTGTGAGCCCACACCAAGGCAGGAATTGCAGATTCATCTCGGGTCATAAACCTCCTCGATGTGGGTTCACACAATCACAATAATGTCAGTAGCCCACATTAAACATAGACTAGAATAAGGCTGTGCACACAAGCAGCCAAACCCAGGCTAGGGCAGCCCATCCTGGGTTTGGCTGCCCATGTGTACCACTGGGATTGAGCCTGATCCTGCTCTCATGGGTAGCCCACCTTTTAACCCCGGACCTCAGCCAGGGTCGTGTGCATGCATGGAGCCCAAGCATACACAGAGTTCGGCACCTAGAGTACTAACTCACAGGAAATCCCCCAATGCACCGTGTTGCTTGTGCAGTAACTTTAGGGATTTCTGGAGGATGGGACTCATTTTCCTGGCTTCCACTGATCCACACACTGCCAGGAGTAGTGCAGATTGTGTGGGCACGCGGTGCTGTGCCAAAGACAACATTGACCATCATTGGGGGGGAGGGGGGGAGGTCGATTCCAACCTGCCTCCTCTGCCCCGCTCACCTGCCCACTGGCCTCGTCGTGTGAATACCCTTACTGATTGTGTGAACTAGGCAATTGTTTACATCCTACATTTTATATGCCAGTATTCTCTGTTTTATAGAGCAGAAATAAAAAATTGCACATCCCTGAAATTCAGCTGCATTTCAGAATCCCAACGTCTGTGCTTCTCTGCTTCTTCGTTAGAAACTGCTGAAGTGTTTGCTGTTTATTTTGTTTTATTTCTATTTGTTAAGGTTTTCATCCTGCCTTGTGAAGCTATGCATTTTCCAGTTGGCTCACAACAGAGTGAAACACAAAATGGCATTAAAAATAATATTAAAAATGCAGCATGGAACAGCGAAAGCATCCGCCACGCAGTAAAACTGGGAAAGATGTGCAGTTCCATCTAAAAAAACCTGAAAAATATTTGTGTCAGATTAAACTCCACAAACCTGAGCAAACAAAAAGGTCTTGACCTGGTGTCTAAGATTTATCCAGGTTGGTGCTAAGTGAGCATCCTTGGGGAGAGCAGTTCCAAAGTTGAGGTGCCACACCAGAGAAGGTCCTTTCCCCGATCACTACCTTCCTTATGGTTTACAAATATAAATGTCAGAACTATGGAGATGGTGGGGTAGTAGTTGCTAAAATGAACACACTCTTGCATCTTTAAGCCGATTTGGGCATGCAACATGCCACAGTCGTTACAATCTGCCTGTTCGACGGGGACTTCCTTTAGATGTACTGCTCTACTGGCTGATGCTTATTCTCGCCTTTCATTTCCTGCTACCGATTGGCAGGTTCTGCAGACAGCAGGAATATGAAGTTTTCCCCGAGTCACACAGCATGGGGCATCCTTTTATGTGCTCCTTCACAATTTCCCCGCATTGCTTTCCCTCCTGATTTAAAAGCCTTATGTGGATTACTCTGCACACACATCTGCGTCTACACCCAGCTGGGTCCTTTTCTTGCATTCAGGGCAGGCCTGGAGGCCTTCAGTCTGCCAATTAGCCACTATTGTTGCCTCGCTCTTTGCCTGCACTAGAAATGCTTAAGCTTCCTACAAGCTTTCATCAAATGCCTCCCTGTGTTTAAAATTGCTTGTTCTGTGCTTTAGAATGGCAGCCTCTAAGTGGCCTTCAGAAGTCCCTCCGCCCCAGAAAAACTTTCAGACTTTTTTTAAAAAAACCCTCTAGGTTTAAAAATAAATAGATATCATCATAATTATGGCATCTTTAACGACGACATACGTTGTGGCCAACTTTGAATACAGGCCGAGCTGAAGTTTGTGTTTTTCTTTCACAGGTGGAATGCAAAGCAGTCATGGTCTTTTTCCACTACTGTGTGATGTCCAACTATTTCTGGCTCTTCATTGAGGGCCTCTACCTTTTCACCTTGCTGGTGGAAACCTTCTTTCCAGAGAGGAGATACTTCTACTGGTATACAATCATTGGCTGGGGTAGGTCCTTTTATGCAGTTCTTTAGCGATCTATTTTACAAATACGCCAAATATATTCCTCTTCTTAACAAAAGTTCCCAAAGCAATTTAAAGGTAAAATGTGCCGTCAAGTTGATTTCGATTCCTGGCACCCACAGAGTCCTGTGGTTGTCTTTGGTAGAATACAGGAGGAGTTTACCATTGCCCCCTCGCACACAGTATGAGATGATGCCTTTCAGCATCTTCCTAGATCACTGCTGCCTGATATAGTACCCATGGGGATTTGAACCAGCAACCATCTGCTTGTTAGTCAAGCATTTCCTGTTACAGTCCAGGCCTGATTTATATACTAAATATTCTCATTAGCTAATATACAAAATTAGGTCTGGCTCATAGTGTCACCAAGTGACCAAGTTCTTTTATATTAGTGACCATGTATGATCTGGGCGCATGGAAGAAAGGAGATCAAACCATTTCTCAAAGATTCAATGGGCTTTATTGAGTATAAAAGACTAACAACATAATCTAGCAAAGCAGAAAGCAGAACACTCTATCAATATCAGCAACAGTATTTCCTAGCCAGCACCACTTTTCCACGTGTTCCTAACTACATATGTGTGTGCATTAAATCTTCCTAGATCCTAATACAATTCAAATACAGATGGAAAAGGGGAAAAGGAAAGCTGAGGGCTGGCATGGTTTGGGGAGATTAGTAGAGGAAAAAGGGGGGGGGGAGGAGAAGGAGGCAGGGGAAGGGATGAGGGGATTCCAGGCTTGTAGGAGCAGCATATTTACCAGGATCAGAGAGATTTGAGAGCGCAGGATCTTTTAGCTGAAGGAGGCCTCTGGCTGGAGACAGGAGTTGTTGCAGTGCTCAAATCACGGCTGAGAGTCAGAGCACCATGGCTGGGGGAAAGTCTTGACTTCTCACTGCGCAGTAGAAGTCACAGACAGTTCCTGTCCATGGACAGAATTCCTGCCTCTAGCCCTGCGGCTTAGCAGCAAACTCTGGCATTGCTGTGAGCAAATCTTGCTGTAGGCACAAGACTGCTCAACTCTCTATCTAGTAGCCTCCTTCTTTATAGTGTATTTTTCTTTGATCTATACAAATCTCATTTTTTTCCTGGGTCCCAAAAGGTGAAAACTTGCTGCTACCTTCTGGACAATGTCTTTTTAATTATTCAGGATATTGGCCAGTCCAGAGAGATCTCAATCTCATCTTCTGTAAACTGTGTGCTTAGGAAGGAAGGGGGGAACATTGCCCAAAGCGAATCTGAATCTCAGAGCTGCAAACTACATCTTCCCCCAATTGCCAGCCTGACCCCAAAAAGGTGTTAAAAGTCAGGAGTTGGTGAGAGAATTAGTTGTGAGACAGCAATTACATTATTTCTTGTGTACCTCTATCTAGTGTGTAATTATAACAAGAGAATATTTAAAGTAACATGGCTAGGGCAGAAGCATCAGTGAGGTAAGAATTAAAGTCTACAGGCGGATCTCTGTATGCATCTGCCTATGTTGAATCTCTATAGAGAGCGATTGAGTTAATCATTGGCAAGGATTAACACTGGCTTCTTGCAACAGAAGGGGAGATCAGCCCCTGGCAGACTTTTCCACAGACATTGTGAGTCATTTTAGCATATTGATTAGCTCAGGCCTAGCCCTTTTGTTTCCTTGCATATCCATTTTTACAATACAATGCTGGATTGCCTCCTCCCTTCACAGAGCAGGGAGAGTTCAGGAGTTAATTCATTTCTTAATATAAAATGAAATCAGACACAGGCCTATATTTCACATACTTCTGAGTTGGTACCTCTGGTTCTGATATGTTTATGGACCGTCCACAACATTCCCCATGCACCATTAGGTGTTTTACATAGATATAAATAGATAACTAAAATGGCCCCCTGTCCCCAAAGGGCTCACAGTCAGAAAAAGAAACAGAAGATAGACACCAGCAACAGCCACAGGAGGGATGCTGTGCTGGGGATGGATTGGGCCAGTTGCTCTCCCCCTTTGTTTTTCTCAATAAAGAGAATTGCCACTTTTGAAAGGCACCTCTTTGCTCAATGAGCAGGTCTCCTCATGCATGAATCATTTGCAAAGGAATCACATAACACTCATGTTTGCATGTGTACACAGGAAGCTGCCTTCTACCGAGTCAGACCATTGGCCCATCTAGCTCAGCATTGTCTACACTGACTGGCAGCAGCTTCTCCCAGCTCGCAGGCAGGAATCTCTCTCAGGCCTGTCTTGGAGATTCTGCCAGGGAGGAAGCTTGGAACCTTCTGCATGCAAGTGTGCAGCTGCTCTTCCAAGAGCAGCCTTATCAACTAAAGGGAGTATCTCACAAGGCTTACATGTAGTGTTCCATTCAAATGCAAACCAGGGTGGACCCTGCTTAGCGAAGAGACCATTCAGGCTTGCTACCACAAGACCAGCTTTCTGTAGGAGAAAGCAGTGCAGCCCAGTGAGTGAGATGTTTTGCTTCAACCCAGTTCTTTGCTTTGACTGCTGAGAAGGGCCCATTACAGATGCCTGAGACCATCTCTGTGTCCATAGTCTTTCTGTGATGGTGGACCCACCCACCCAAGCAGGAGAAGGAGGTCCCCACAAGCAATTTGTTATGCCTGTGTGCATGGTTATATTCCTAATGTGTGGATTAATGCACAGGAGTGAACATAAGAACTACCCTGCTGGATCAGGCCCAAAGCCCATCTAGTCCAGCATCCTGTTTCACACAGTGACCCACCAGATGCCTCTGAGAAGCCCACAGGCAAGAGGTGAGAGGAGCATGCCCTCCCTCCTGCTGTTACTCCCCTGCAACTGGTAGGTACTCAGAGGCATCCTGCCTCTAAGGCTGGAGGTGGGCTACAGCCCTCCCACTAGTAGCCGTTGATAGACCTCTTCTCCATGAAGTTATCTAGACCCCTCTTAAGGCCATCCAGGTTGTTGGCTGTCACTACATCTTGTGGCAGAGAATTCCACAAGTGGATTATGCGTTGTGTGAAAAAATACTTCAGTTTGTTGGTCCTAAATTTTGTGGCAACCAATTTCATGGGATGACCTCTGGTTCTAGTGTTATGTGAGAGGGAGAAGAATGTCTCTCTATCCACTTTCTCCACACCATGCATGGCTTTATAGACACTATCCTGCTCCAGGGAATGCTGTGGTCTCTTCCGAGTCAAGGGCCAAAGATGCCCCAGACCTGGATAGTTCCCAGGGCAACAGCTCAAGACCACGGTCAGAGTTGATCAGGAGGATGCAAAGCTGAAGGGAATGTTGCTCCATCCGTGTGTCTTGGTAAAAGACTGGGTTTTGTAGGCTGCTGCACAGGTAAGATGGCTTGGCCCTGCCTCTTGCATGAGCTTTGTGTTGTTGTTTTTAAGGGGGCCTTGCTTGGTTTTGTAGGCTTTTGTTCCAGTAGCACTGGGGGGCCACCAGGAGGCCTCCACCATGGTCATGAGGTCCTCAAAAGATTCCTTCAAATCAGAGGGCCATGTCCTCGGGTCTTGGAGAGGCTGTAACACAATGGTAGAGCATTTGCTTGGCACGCAGAGGGTCCCTTATGCAGTGCCTGGTATCATCTCCAAGTAGGGCTGGGAAAGACTCATGCCTGAAACAGCTGCCAGCCATTGTAGAGAATACTGGGCAAGCTGGACCAAGGTCTGACTCGGTATAAGGCAGCTTCCTATGTTCCTTGGTACTGGCTGGGGTTCTTCTGGTTCATCTAGTATAGGAGGTCCCAGTGGCACAGGTGCCCGAATCAGTCGTGCTCCCCAATCTGTCTCTTCTACCAGAAGAGACATTGTCTCTCTGCTTGCGCTCCCCCCATCCCGCACCTGGGAGGCTCCAGGTTCTGTAGTCTGACACTACCCAAAAAGAACCTTGATGCAATTGTACATTTGATCACATCAGGATTCGTTTTTGCAGTGTTTTATTTAGGCTGCTACCACCCAACCCGCAAAGCAATCAGGCTATGTTTAAGGCATTATTGAATTTTTTCGAGGTCATCAGAAGGGCAACCAAATCCACATGATAGGTGGAGGCAGGCGGGGGTCCGAAAGAGGCAAGTAGGCAGGGGTCCAAACAGGTGGCAGGCAGACAGAAGTCTAAAAGAGGCAGGCGGGCAGGGGTCAGCAGGCAGAGGGTCAACAGATCAGAGAGGGACAGAGAAGCAGGGGCTGGGGGGCAGAGGGGGTCCACAGCAGCAGACCAAAGCACAGAGAGACTAGCAACAAGTCAAGCAAGCAATCCCCCAAAGCAGCTGGAGCACAGTAAGAACTCTTCTTGGAAAGAAGGAACTCCCTCCTTCTGCTTCCCACTCCCTTCTCCCTCCCCACCAGCCAATGGGGACAGAGTTGCCCTGGCAACATTCTGGTTTAAACTCTAACAAGCCTACCAGAGTAAAAGATCACTAGCCAATCAGAAGGCAGTGGTTGAAAACCAATCAAGAGGGCAGAAAAATGGTAAACACACCGCTCTAGTGGCAGCTGCAACAATCGATCCATCGAAGCAGTTTGAACCAGTTTGATTCAACCGGGCTCAACTCGGTTCAGACTAGCCTCTCATTTGGGGGGACTGGTCCAGTTCAAACTTGAATTGGGCCAGTTTGAGTCAAACCCGATTCGAATCGAACTGGTTCTGCACACCCCTACCAATCAGCTTCCACTGGGGGTGGGCAATTCTGGATGGATCCCTGCATCAACTGCAGCTGACCCATTCAGTCACTTCCTATTCAGAGATGCAACTGAATTGCCAGCTTTTACAGGAGGCTGCTTATTATGTCTCTGCAGGAGTCACTACTTTGAACTTCTTGCAGCCAAGAAACCTGCTCATAACTGTGACTCATGCAGAAGCTTGTGGGGGCACCTCTGCAGGCAGACCATTTGTACTCTTTTGTACTCTGAAAGTCAGCCTTGGAGCACAAATTCAAAGTGTGCTTCCAATTTTAATTTAGAAAAAAGCGCTCCTTGTTCTCAGACATTTGAGAAGCACCAAGGATGTGCATTTGTTTTCAGGAGAAATGGAATCTGAAATGATTGGAGCCCTTTGGGTTTGGGTTCTGCTTGTTCCCAAATGAATGGGCTGGGGAACAAATGGTATGAATCAGTTTGAATGGGGAATCAGTTTTGGAACCCCCATTCTCATGCTATGGATGTGCCCTGAAATAAACAGTGTGCCTGCCTAGGAAGCATTGCCCATCTGACATTTCCTTCCTCGTCTTCTGTTTTGCAGGAACCCCCACCATATGCGTGACTGTCTGGGCTGTCCTGAGGTTACACTTTGACAATGTTGGGTAGGTACCACCATCTGAGCTTTGTCCATTTCAGAATATCTGCAAATCTTTGAAAGTATGGTGAATTCCACCATTCATAAATTTTCAGAACACATTTTTCATTTGCATGTTGAGTATGAAATGTTTAGCTCAAAATCTGAATGTTTTTAGACTTGATGGCATCTCTGGATTGTTTTGATTCTGGCAGCCTCTAAAGATGAGAACTCATTGCCTGTCCACTGTCAAATACAGGAGGCCCTCCTTATTTAAGGGAGTTCTGTTCTCTCCGATAGGCATGAATATAGAAACCGCGGATAAAGAAAGTTTATCCTTATGGGGAACCCAGGGTTTAGGTTCCTCACACCAAAATAAGGACCAAAAAAGCGGGGGGGGGCAGAAATAAGAGGAAAGACGCACAGTACCTTGCTGTCCAGCAATGCCCCCCCAAACCCCAAAATTGGCCAAATTTGGGGTGAACATTCACCAAAAAAGATCATATCTCACCATAACCATAAGAAGTAGTCACTGATGTAAAGCAGATAAGGTAAAGGTAAAGTGTGCCGTCAAGTCGATTTTGACTCCTGGCACCCACAGAGCCCTGTGGTTGTCTTTGGTAGAATACAGGAGGAGTTGACCATTGCCTCCTCCCATGCAGTATGAGATGATGCCTTTCAGCATCTTCCTATATCGCTGCTGCCCAATATAGGTGTTTCCCATAGTCTGGGAAACATACCAGCGGGGGTTCGAACTGGCAACCTTCTGTAAACAAGAAATAATAATACCTGGGGTATCTTCCTCTGTGCTTGCAAATCATACTGGTTGTAGATACGTACTTTTCTAAATTGCTTTTTTGCCTTTCCTTCCCTTTCCTGGTTAGATCTTTGGCAGGGGAATCCTTATACATTTCTTTATGAGGAATATGTATTTCCCCACTTGTCTAATAAAGAGTTTGAATAACTTATTGATATTGTAACTGTTGTCAAAAGGTATACTGCCTCTGAAGATGGAAGGACTTACATAGCCATCATGACGTTGGCTTGCTTTTGGATGGGTACAAGATATTCTCCTTAGGCAATTGGGCTATAACTCAGTAGCATCTTCATGCTCACATGCAGAAGGTCCCAGGTTCAATCCCTGGCAGCATTTCCTGGGAGGGTAGGGAGCAACGTCTGTTTGGGAAAACCCTGGAGAGCTGCTGCCAGTCAGAGTAGACATGACTGAGCTACATGGACCAGTGGTCTGACTCAGTAGTATAAGGCAGCTTCCTGTGTTCCTGAGGTCAATAATGGTTCAAGCTTTGTAGGATCAGGAAATTGTCCTTGACTTCTTGTAGTAAAACCCCCAGAGTTATTGCATCTGTTTAAGTGGGGTGTGTGGCCATGGGGGTGTGGCTGTTGGAAGTGGGTGGGGCTATGGGGCAGGGCTGTTGTCAAGGTGAACGAGGCTATGGGGGCTGCCTGCTCTTCCTGGAGGAGGATGGGGGGGGGATCAGAATTTTTCAGTGGTGCCTGAAAGGAGAGGGGGGCCCCCAAATATTTTACACCTCTTCATTAGGCCCACTCACCCTTGCCCAACCCCCATGCTCTTCAGCTACTTTCTTCAAGTGGAGAAAAAGTAAAGTGCACATCCTCCTATTCCTCCGTGTGTATGTGGAATCCAGGGGGGTCCTCTTCATTTTTCTCCTGACACTGGCTCCATGTCTAAGTGGGATGGTCTGTGTGAACAAGCAGATGCAAGCAGGAGGCTTCTCTTGGCGTCTTCCTCTGAATTACTCCATGTCTACATGGGCTTGTGCTTTTTCCCTTTCGGCTTCGTGTTACACGCAAATGCGGCCTTTGAGTTTTGTTGTTGTTTAGGAAAGTGGGGAACTGTGTGCACGGAACTCTATGCTAAGCAGTCACAGCAATCGCAATGAGAAATCATTTCAGGATAGGAGGAATTAATTAAATTGTAATTAACTGAGTAGCATGTTTGTGTTCTGTGCCACTCTTAGTGCTAAATAAATATTAAGCAGCAAATGAGATGAGTCATCGTTTCCGAAGCAGAAGTGTTTATCTTCAGCCGGCATCTTCATCTCTTTTCTTTGATTTCCCCCTTCATCTCCTTCCATATGGGCATCAGCTGCTGGGACATGAATGACAACACAGCCTTGTGGTGGGTGATCAAAGGCCCAGTCATTGCATCAATAATGGTAAGTCACCGCGGAGAGAGGATGCCCCAGGCGTTTCTGAGCCTCAGGAAGCCTTTTGGTTACTTTTGGTTCTCCTTTTGGTTACTCAAGGAAAGGGCTGCTTTAGGGGCACCACTGTAAATGTACATTTGTCGGGAGGAGGCACCTTCCTCCCCATTTTATTCTAAGGATGATCTCCTGTGTTTCTTGTCCTGCTGTTGGGCCTTTACCTGAAACCTGGCTCAAAGGAGGGTGAAAAATCAAGTGAAGCTCTCCTTGGCATGGAAATAAAGTGATGGAGGAAAACATCCTCTGCTGAACTTGTGTCTGTCTGCTGCTCTTAAAGGCAAAGGAAGAAGAGCGATGGGGCTTCACCTGCTTTGCATGCTGATGCTCCCAGGTTTAGTCCCCGGCATCTGCAAATAGTGACGGGGAAGACCATTGTCTAAAGGAGGGGTGGGCAGACTTGGCCCTCCAGCTGTTGTTGAACTACAACTCCCATCATCCCCAGCCACAAATTGTGGCTGGGAATGATGGGAGTTGTAGTTCCACAGCAGCTGGAAGGCCAAGTGTGTCCATCCCTGGTCTAGAGCCCTAGAGAGTTGCTGCCAGTCATTTCAGGTAATACTGAGCTAGCTAGACCAATGGTCTGATTCAAGAGAAGGTAGCTGCAGATGTTCAATAAGGCCACTGAAAAAGGTGGCAGTTGTGGGGCTGGGGAGAGCTATTTAAAAAGTCTGGCACAGCTGGGCATGTATCATAGGATGGGCATGTTTATAGGATGTTCATCATACAATGTTTATAGGATGCCCACAGCTGGGCATGTTCATAGGATGGGCTGGACCTTGCCACGGGTCATTGAGTCAGCAGCGTTATCAGCTCGGTGACACCTTTGTGATCACCTTTCTGGGTTCTGTTTACAAGTCCATACTGGACTCAAACATTGGCTGAGATTAAAGAACGCACTTTGGCATTTTTGTTGTACATCAACATTTTCCAGATGTGGCAAAGCTTTTCTGGACCAGGACCAAGTACCTTTGCCCATCCCTATGGTGTTTGTCTAAATCACATTGAATAGCACAATGCTGTTGACATGGCCTTGCCCTGGAGGATGCATCTCTTAACAGCTGTTAGCAGCTTGAAAGAATATGGGCAACGCCTGCTGAAATGATAATCTAAAAAGACAGCCAGAGATTTCTGGTGGCTGGAGGACACGTTCCAATTCCAACTTAGCTCCTTGCTCTCTCAGAACTAAATTATGCAAAATAGACATGTTGGCATAAAATAATACCAAATAGACATTGTGCAATTTTGTCCACTTTCCATAATTGACACAGCAAAGTTCAGCTCTGTTGTGGTCAGAATTTGGACTATCTAGGGACTCAATTTTGATTTTCTTTTTAGGAGGGGCTGCAATGTTTAATTGATAGGGATGTACACGAACCATTCAATCATGAACCAGGCCGGTTTACGATTCGATCACGAGCCGGACCAGCTTCTGGGAGAGATGGGCCAGTCTGCAATCGAATCGAACCGAGCCTGATCCATGGCAAAACAGTTTGACAGTTCAAGGGGCTATACTTGTAAAGGGGAAACCAGTGAAGAATTCTCCTTTACAAGCAAAGAGGAATCCTGCCTTTAATAGGGCTTCTAAAGGGTGGCAGAGGGGAGCAGCAGTGAGAGGGCACCTTTAAAAATAGATAGAAGGTTCTTACTGGTCCGGCGCTTCTCCCAGCAGCCTACCCGCACATTGCAGCACGGTTCCAAAACTGACCTATCCGTGGGGTCACGTAAATTTGCATGGTTATGCAAATGGCCTCCATGCATCCATGGAGCCAGGCCATTTTCAGAACCACACCATGTGGGCAGGCGTCTGAAGGGCGGCCGAGGAGCGGGGGTGGCAAGAGGGCACCTTTAAAAGTAGATGGAAGGTGCTTACTGGTCTCGTGCCCTGCTCCATGCAGAAGTCCACCCACGTGGTGCAGTTCCAAAACTGACCTGCCCTCCGCGGGGGTCACACAAATGGCTTCTGCGCATCCTCAGAGGCCAGGTCAGTTTCAGAATTGCCCTTTCGCCGCCACCCCTAGCCGCCCTTTAGAAGCCTTATTAAATCCAGGATCGCCCATTGCTTATGAAGAAGAATCCTCATGGGATTCCCCTTTACAAGCATAGCCCATCGAACTGGTTCAAACCGGCTCGAACTGGTTTGATCAAATGGACCGAACTAGCCAGTCACTTCGACCGAACCGGTTCACGGACCAGCCATTCAGTACTAATTCAGTTCAAATTCAAACCAAACCACCAAAACCAGTCTGTGCATACCCCTATTAATCAATTGATCAGATTATTTGATTAAAACTGTTAATTGACTAAAAAGGTGCCTTGGTTCATTGACCAACAGAGTTTTAAAAGGACATTATTATTTTTAATATAAATACTTTTTAAAATTGCAGGTGACAAGAAGTGTTCCTTGCAACAGAGATTCTCAGAGGTTGTTGACTACAGTTCCCATAATTCCCAGCCAAAGTCCATTGCAGCTGAGAATGATGGAAGTTGTAGGCCACAGCATCTGAGAATCACGGTTACAGGGAATACTGATCAGCAGTGGGCACTTCTCAGGGTACCTCTAATGCCAGTCCTGCTTTCCCTCCATGATGGCAAACATCATTTTAAGAAAGGCCTTCCCTTTTTTCTTTCATGCAGACAGCAGTGCCTCTTCTGGGATGATACTTGCTACAATGCATGCACACATTATCTAGAACCAAAGAAAGTAGTTTTCTTGCTTCCAAACTATTGTTTTTATTCATATATGAATGACTGCAGATTTAACTACACCAAAACCCAGTGAAAGCCCTGTTTTTTCAGTCCACACAAGCACATGTGTGTGGTGGTGAATCCAACCATATTAATCCTGTTCCTCTGTGATCTGCTGAACACTTTTCTTTCTTTTCTCCTTCCCCAGATCAACTTTTTGCTTTTTATTGGCATCATCATCATATTGGTGCAGAAGCTTCAGTCGCCTGATATTGGAGGCAACGAATCCAGCATTTACTTGTAAGTACATCTCAGTAATATTCAAAGAGCCATAGTTGGTTTTGAGCTCTGACATACACATAGGAAAAAGTCAACATGTGGCTCAGGAGTTTTGGTTTCTGATTTGTATTTTATTTTTATTTTTTAGTGAAGCCAAAAGCCAATCAAATGCAGCATCTATTATAAACATAAACCACAATTTAAACCTCTGGTGATATTGTTTATATTCCTAAGGGCCAATTCAGATGTCACATGGAACCATGGTTGTATCTTGGTTCCATTGAACATCCTCAGGCCTTGGAAATTCACTCTCCTCCCACCCCTGCCTGCGAGAACCTTAGAAGAATTCTACTTCCAATTGTAACTAGAAACAAACCAAGATTAGTCATGACATCCAAATCAACCAATCTTGGTTTGTTGAAATACTTCAAGCCTTGAATTCAGATTTCAGTTTATTTCAAGGAAGTTGGTTAGAATAAATCAAGATTGGTCATTTCAGACATCACAACCAATCTTAATTTGTCTTTAGCCACAGTTGGAAGTAGAATTCAAGTAGGGGAAACATAGGCTCCTGAGGCATGGGGAAGTTGCACAGAACCAAGATTAAACTGTGATTCTAAGTAGTGTCTGAACTGGCGCTATGTGTGTTTCAAAGCAAAGAACGGTTGCCAATTCCTCACTGAATTGGGCTTTTGGAGGAAAAGCTGATTTAATTGGAGATGGTAATTCTTTATTTATGACCCAAGGTCAGCATAACAAGGAGTAGGACACACGATGTAGATAAGGAAAAATTAAGCATACGGAAGACCTGGTGAAATGAATGGACTTACCCACTGGTTGCAAGATAACAAAATTTTGTCTAAGTTTGCCCTAAAATCTGTGGCACTTCTCTAGTGAATATTGGAGTGATCTGGCATTTGACCTTCAAGATCAGTGATGTCACCTCTTGGGAGAGATCATGGAGGAATAAGCTCTTCACCTAGCGCGGGCCCTACTTCACAGCTGATGAATCATTCATGCAAGAATAGCTTGAGATAGGCCAGTATGAATGGCACTGTTCAGTGATGCGACTCTGGTTCAAAATGACTACAGTGATTGGTTCCTTGAAGCACCTTTCCCCAACAGTCTAGTGAAATGCTCCAGCACTAAAGGCTCCACAAGGGAAAGCAGTGTTTGGATCCAGTCTGATCTGGAGCCCTATAGTAGTAGGGTATGCCCTGGAGGGGATGCATGCACAGGACATCCTTTTCAGAGCCGCATTGGTTTGGGGGGCTCCCGTTTTGTTTATTTGGGTTCAAGTTTGGCCCAGAGTTGTTGTTTTTCAGGACACATATTGAGAACCCTAATTAATTCTGCCTTTTAGTTGTTATTGGGTTTTGTTTTAAACAAAAATTTTAGTGTAACGCATTTTTAAAAAAACACAACTTTTTTCCCAAAATGGTGGCTGCTGTTCTCTGATGGCACCTGCTAGTTTTACCCGCACTGCCCTTGGATGTTTATGGACATTCAAGATGGTGTCCACCAGGAGGCAGCTGTGCACTGTGCCTCGGGACATCCCCAATACAGGTGGTGGCAAAAACATCAGCTAAAGGAAGGCATTTAAAAAAAATTTTAAACCCATGAGTAATGCATGGGGTTCAGTAAACAAACCCCATTCATTCATACCTCTTTGTGCCCGTTTGTGAATCGTCATGTTCATTTCAGAATACATGGAACCTGGACTAAATGGGCCCGTGCAGCGGGTCTCCAGATGACTAGGCACTGTGTGACCACTTTGCATGAAGGGCTTTCACGGAGTTAGTCGGGATGTCGGTCAGGGGGTTGGGGGTGGGGGGGAAATGGAGCACCAAACTCAAAAACATCCATGCACAGTTCTGCTGGTGGCCACATGCTGAGGAGCTACGTTATTGGCGGCACCTTTTCTCTGGCAGAATTGGGCTTGCTTCCTAATTGTCATAATGGAGTCCCCTCTTTGGGCCCATGATTGGTTCTTCACTGCCCCATTTCCGCTGACCCCTATGGGGACCCTCTTTCATTTTTCAAGGTGAACTCACAAGTTCCCAGATTAGACTCAGGCCTGGTTCTTGCCCTGAGATTTCTTTAGACCTGTCCTGGGGGAGCAGCGTCTGTTGCTAAGAAAAAAATGCGACCCAGCTCCCAATGGCATTGCTATTTCCACTTGTGACTGTGATGCTACGGTCATATCCAGACTCCAGCTTCCTTCACATCCTGATGCATGTATGTATGTGCATGTATGGTGTGTGCATGTCTTTCCACCCATTTTCCATGGTGCTGGGGCAGAACTGATGTGTTAGCAAAACATCTGTGGTGGAAATAGTTTATGTGGGAGGAATCAAGGCTGAACAGCCATTCATGCATGATGGTGCCACAGACTCAACAACATCAGTAGCTGTTCACAGAAAATCAGGGCTCCTTCAGGTATTACAGATTTCCTGTCTGTCTACATGGATCCCAGTTTTTATCCCAGACATCTTTCATTAGAAGGATCTCAGGCAGAAGAGCCGAAAAGTGTTCTGGTAGTGATCCCAAAGAGCTGCTGCCAGAGTAGACAGTGTGGGTTTAGGTGGACCAATAGTCTGACTTAGTATGTGACAGCTTCATAGGTTCACATTGCAGACCCCAGGACATGGTTTCTGAGGAGTACCTAACAGTGCTCAGTGTGGGCCAGTGTCATCATCAACCAGTGTCAACAATGAATGCTACTGAAAATTTCCCAGGCATTACTATGTCCTGTCACCTTCTTTCTCAACACCAGGGATTCCCCAGGTGTGTTGGATTGCAGCTCCCTTCATCCACTGTCATGAAGGCCAGAGGCCATCCCCTGTTCTACACCATCCAGCAAAGTTCTCTGACAGGATTCCCGTCTCTCACTCTTTAGTGGCCTCTCAGTGGCAGTGACTGAGCAATGCACTTTCCTCTTTCTACCCACACACCCTGCCCTGAATTCTCCTATTCATGGATGTCAGACTCCCAGAGGATGAGTGGGCTCCTGGCCCTTCCTGCACCCCAAAATGACTGAGCAGGCTCAGAAAAGGTCAGCCTCAGGAACAGCCAGGGGAGGAGGTTAGTTTTGTCACCCGAGTCCTTCTCCTGGCTTGCTGCATTCAAGGCAGCCGGCTCTCTCTCCTGGGGAACTCCCAGCTCCCATACTCAGAAGCAGCCCCTCATCACCAGCTGCCTTGTCTTTAAATGCCCCCGTGCAGAGTGGACAGGGCTTCAAGCCGACTTCCAGCCCCGCCCCCTTCCTGACCTGGCTTCCTGTTTCCTGCCACGCCCAACCTAGCTGTCTCCCTAGAGCTGTTCCCTGCAGCTCTCCCTACCTTGCCCTCTCAACCCCACTGGGACCCGACCAGTCTGGACCCTTCTCACTCCTGATGCCCCCTGAGGGGAATGGCGGCCCCACAGGAGAGATGCCATGCCCTTCTCCAGACTCCACAGAGCCACACAGGCAACCAGGTAACATGGCATCCCAACAACAGATTTCTCCCCTGATGAATGTACACCTAGAGTGAATGTGTTGGGAAGCCATGGCCAGTTGTGGTTGCCCAGCAAGAGGACATACAGGGAGGGGAAACCAAAGTGTGGGATTGGCATATGATAACCAACCACCAGGATTTACTAAACTTTCCCACATTGAAGAAGTGCATAGGAAGTAGGGATGTGCACAAAACCGGCTTGGCAGAGAGGGCTGCCTGGAAATGAGCTTTGGAGAACTGCCCAAAATTGTTTTTTGGGAGGTGCCTGGGGGTGGGGGTGAGCGGGCTACCCCCTTACTAACTGCTGGTCCAGGAAACTGCACATGAATAATGTACCAGTCCATGACTCCAAAAACATTGAGAAACACTGATTTAGAGGCATCTTGCCTCTGAGGCTGGAGGTGTCCCATAGCCCTCAGACTTGTAACCATTGAGAGACCTGTCCTCCATGAATGTTTCTAAGCCCCTTTTAAAGCCATCCAAGCTAGTGGCCATCAGCACATCCCGTGGCAGAGAATTCCATAGATTAATGATGCACTGTGTGAAAAAGTGCTTCCTTTCATTGGTGCTTAATTTCCTGGTCTTCAGTTTCTTGGGATGAAATTCTACCCCAACCGTCTTCTTGAAAGAGCCATTGGTTTCTGTGCTTGTCAAGATGTGAGTCGTGAGGGGGATAGTTGGCCTTACTAGGAAAGGCATGTCCATGGGTGCCACTGCTGAAAAAGCTCATGTTTCCATCTGTTGTACTTTGGAAGGTGAGATGATAATCAGCTGGGATTCAGATGTTGAATGAAGGGTACAGGAAGATGTGTATCACAAAAGGCATTTTCAAGATATCCTGGTCCTAGGCCATTCAGCACTTTAAAGGTTCAGACCAGCACTTTGTATTGAGCCTGGGAGCAGTTCAGTGTGACAAGGTGAAATCGTGCTGGAATGATATGGTCTACGTATTTCACATCCAAAAACAATCCTACCACTACAGGAGCTATTCACGGAACCTTGCGTTTGTGTCCATTTTTCACATACTGCTCCACATATTGCTTCAAAACTGTCCCTGAAAAAGTACAATAAAATTGGGCCATTCACAATCTGGCAGGTAGATAACTCTTTCCCCGCTCAATATGGCCGATGTTCATTTGCTACGTTTCCATCATGGAACTATCATGGTGTATGCTAGTCTGTTCTGAGACAAGGAATCTTATACCTAGTATTTCCAATGGCATGTTTCAGCTTTTCCTTGAAAGGGTTCACCAAGGGATTGTCTGTGAAAAATAAAGCATACTTTATTTATTTATTTGTTTGTTTGTTTGTTTGTTTAATATATTTACATACCGACCACTACCAAAGTCTCTAGGCAATTTACATCAACAACAACAACAATAATAATCACAATTAAAACATAATTTTTTACCTGAATGGCTTTAAGAGGGGTTTGGATAACTTCATGGAGGAGAGGTCTATGAACGGCTATTAGTCAGAGGGCTATAGGCCACCTCCAACCTCAAAAAGCAGGATGCCTCTGAGTACCAGTTGCAGGGGAGTAACAGCAGGGGAGAGGGCATGCCCTCCACTCCTGCCTGTAGGCTTCCAGCAACATCTGGTGGGCCACTGTATGAAACAGGATGCTGGGCTAGATGGGCCTCCTTGGGCCTGATCCGGCAGGGCTGTTCTTATCTTCTTATATATAAAATTTACAATTAAAACAATCAATAAAATTCAGCTAAATACATCAACTAAAACTTCACCTAATAGTCTTGGGTGAAGAGATGTATCTTCAGTTGTATCCTAAAAGCCATCAGAGATGGAGCAGCTCTAATCTCAGCAGGAAGTGTATTCCACAGCCATGGGGCAACTACTGAGAAGGCTCACCTTTGAGTTGCCACCAGACAACTGGTGGCAGCCTCACACGAACCTCCCCTGATGATCTTAATAGGTGGCAGGGTTCATAACGAAGAAGGCGTTCTCTTAAATACCTTGGGCCCAAGCCCATATCCAATGTTCCAGTGCTCCCATAAACTCCCATGAGTCCATATGGCAATTGAGTCTCCTGGTATTTTTCCTATGTGTATAGTTAGCAACGACAAAACAAAGAAAGGCAACATCCTTTGCCATTTCATTTGCTGCCATTCTTTTCCATGTTTGTTTGCAACTCCCTCCATGGAGACCTGTGAACATGTCCTATGTTTGATGTATGTGTTGCAAGGAGTTGTCAACCACTTGGCAACATTTAACTGCCTATAAAAAGGTACGTTCACAGTGCCTCCATTGGCGCATGCACACCACTACATTTGTGTTGATCCCTGAGACCCTGTATACAGTTGTGCTGATGACATAAGAAGAAGCATGTGCCAAGGCCTAGAATCCCAGTGTGTGCATGGCTCTCCCGGGGCAATTCTTTCTAATGTCAAGAAAACATCTAATGTCCTATTCTCTCTAATGTCAAGAAAACCCATCATGCACACAATTGAGAAAGCTCCGTGTATGAATAAGAAGTTTGGTTTGCATCAATGTTCTCCAGTCCAGTTGTTCTCTTCGGTCTTGGGAGATCCAAGGCACACATGAAGCTCACTTCTAAGCAAGGACCTCCCTGTCATGTCAGGGGAAGGGCTGTCTCTCACATGCATGAAAGAGCACATGCACTGAGCTCCTTTGGATTGGGAGCAAGGAAAAATCCCACAAAGAGAAAATGTCAGTGCCATGCTCTGGATACAATGAGTGAGTTTACAGGACTGGCCAGTCTGGAAGTGAGGAAATGGGTCCGTAAGAGCACACACTCCTGCCGGGCGTGATGTCTGACCCCAAATTTGGTTCCCATGCTTTCTGCCTAACATTCTCCCAATATTCTCTGTCCAACTTCCAGATCTTGGGAATGGAAGTCGGGATAATCTTGGGTGGAGAATCTTGGATGCTGGACTTGGACAGGCTCAGAAGTCTCACCCACTGGGAGTGTGTGATCTCAAAATATCTCTGGCACTTTCCCCACTTCCAGATAGGCCAGTGGCCATGTGAATCTGTGGGTCCAACCTCCCTGCTCAGTGCAGGAATCTGATTGGAAAGCCTGTGGAATGTTGCTTATCTTGTTGCAACTGTTGCCTTTTAAAGCATTTGTGAAGTGGAAGGGGATATGGAATAGGAAATACAATTCAGGCGTATGTAGAAGGAAGTATGATGAGACTGAAGAGTCAAGGATCCCCATCATCAGAAGAACCCAAGGAATTCTGTATATTCCAGTCTGTTCTAAAAAAATATTTTGCAGACCTAGTTTCCGTGTTTTCAGGGTTCTTCCCACACCATCTTCCCCTGGAAGCATGAGGTCTAGAACGTGTTTATGTTTTGCTGTTTGGTTTGGCAATACAGAAACTAGATCTCCATATTGGTGGGATGACTTCAAGCATATACACTTCTCAACGTGTTGACACTAACAATGAGGATGCTGGAAGCCATCATATTGCCCATGGCCTCTGCTTAATGGGCATCAATCAGCCATTGTCGTCTCCGGCTGTATTTTCATCTAATGTTGTCTGTTCAGATTCACTCTTGCATATGCTTGACTAAAACGGCTTAGAATAATTTTGAAGACCTCTAAGCTAAAAATAAAATGTGGTCACAAGCATTTAGTCAAGGCCAGGTTGTTTTGAAGCTTGATGTTCCAATTCCATTCATGGCTCAATAACCGTCATGACTCTAATTGTCTGCCATCGTTTGTGCAATTGCTCATTCAACCCTGGCTTCATTCGCTTTGCCATCTCGGACCACGTTCAGATGAACAATCAGCTTGCTCTCCCTGACACACACTAGACAGGATGTGCTTGAAACTGCTGTAGGACTGTACAGAAAATGGCAGCACAAAGATGGAGCAGTTGTTTGGCTCTTAGGACTTGCCGTGTAGTTGTGTCTTCCTGACTGATTTGCAAATGGGCACTGGGGCAAGATAGACAAAAGGCCTGTTTGTTGACCAGGAAGCCGAAAGCAGGGTGGAGGCAGGCAGAGAGGAGCAAATGCCATTCTCAGTGGCTCCCATCCAGTTCCATGGAATGAAAGAAAGGAGCTCCTTTTGCCTGAGACCTTGGAGAGCCTCTGCCAATCAAAGTAAATAATACTTGGCTGAATGGACTAATGATCTGACTCAGCAGAAGGTTACACTGTATGTTCAGATAACACACTGTCTTCCCTATGAGTGAATGGGGTGGACTCCTGTGGGTAAAAGGAAAGCATTGCTTATGGGGATACTGTGATGGTGAAGCCTGCAACAGCCTGCTAATGCCCAGCCTTCACCAAGAGGCGCAGTTGGTCCTTGCATACAAGGAGGTCATTCACACCATCAAGAACTGTGTTCTGCCTGGGTTTGGGAGCTGTGTGTGCTCCCAGTTTTCAGTTCTGTGGCAGCAAGGTAGGAGGAAAACCTGGGTAGAAGTGGTTATGTGGAAGCAAGGTAGGGGAGAAAGCTACCCAGGTTTTCCTCCTACCTTGCTCCCACACAACCAAAAATTGGCAGCACACACAGCTCCCAAGCCTGGGTAGCACACAGATTTTGATGGTGTAAATGACCTCATGGTGTGCAGAGGTGCTGTGTATTCTCATGAGGCTCTCCAAACCTGGCACTTTCTCAAAGCTCACCTCTCCCAACTTCCTGCTCAAACATATCCATCCACCAGATAACCCTGTGCAAACCAGACCATGGAGCACTGGTTATTTCAAGTCGAGATGGGCAAGTCCATCTTCCTTGTTTCTGTGGCCCTTGGCCATTTGCAAGTCTCATTGCTGACTATTCTCTCCCTCAGTAGGGATGTGCACAGAACCGGCGGGGGCCAGTTCGCAGCAGAGGTGTCTAACATCAAGGGAGGGGGAGGGTGCACTTACCCCTCCCCTGCCGATGCTCGATTTTCCAAAAGTCCTTTGGGTTCGCACCCCGTTTGCCCGGTTGTTTGGATGTGACCAGAAGTAGTAAGCGTGCCTACGCATGTCACATCCAGCCCACGGGGCAGCATCCGGACTACGGGGCAGCTGCCGCCCCAAAGGACTTTTGGAAACCGAGTGCTGGTGGGGGAAACATGGCGGTGGGAGTATGTGCACCCTCCTTCGCCCCCCTTAAATTTAGACACCCCCCGCCATTGAACCAGCAGAACCACCAGTCTATCGAACCGGTATGGAGGCCCATAAAGGCCTCTGAACTGGTTCTGTGCACATCCCTATCCTTCAGCTCCCTATCCTCTTTCAGACTTCGTTCCTCTGGGCCATTCCAGCCCCCCTTTCCTAGCCCTTTCCTTCTAACCCCACAGCCTTTGACCGTCCTAGACGCAACCTCCTCCTTGCATATGATCTGGCTTGCTCTCTCCCTCTTTCCTTGTGCTGTGGCTGCCTTGCCCTTCTCCTAGATCAGGGATTCTCAAACTTGGGTCCCCGGATGTTGTTGGAATTCAACTCCCATAATCCCCAGCTCCAATGGCCTTTGGTTGGGGATTATGGGAGCTGAAGTCCAACAATATCTGGAGACCCAAGGTGGAGAACCCCTGTCCTAGATCAGAGCAGCCAGCAGCTCTTCTGCCTCCCACTCCCTCCCACAATCATGTAGTTCATCGCTGCCTTCATCGCAACAGTGCATTTCACAATATATGTTCTTTTGAAGTCTTCATGGGAGTTTCTTGGAAAGTGCCATGCAGTTAGATGTGTCCAGGAAATGTTTTTCAAGGAGAGCCTATCAGTTTATATTGACCACTGAAAAGAAGAATCAAATCTGCATTTATACTATGGGTACACATTGCTGAGTACAGAACATTTATATTATTCCAAACTTTAAAGCCACCAAGGGATTCTTCTTGCTTTTTTCAGTGTGTTTTGCATCTATTTCCCATGACTTTGGACAGGATTCTGGGTTCAATTGGACCATTGAGCTAGACCAGTATGATTCACAGGAGACGTTGCACTGAAGGTGCTTAAAACCAAAGCACCACCCTTGTATTTGGGGGCCCCCGTTTACTTCTTCACAGTCCAAGCTTGTATGTCAGTGTGAAGGGCCATCTGTAAGCCTCCTTTGACATATATGTTAGTCTGGGCAGGGGAGTGTTTTATCCCCCCTGAGAGGCTGGTTTTCTGTATGCAGGCAGGCAAGGTTTGGTGCACAAGGCAGAATCCAGACCTTCAGTCCTCTGCCTGCAAGAGAGTCCTAGGACATTTTCCACATGATTCTTCTGAATTTACAGATCTTCACAGCGGTTTCTCACAGGATAAACTTCTGCTAACTGGGCAAAGTAGCACTTTTAAAAAGTGATTGGAACACTGCCTTCTACTGAGCCAGGCCATTGGTCCATCTAGCTCAGCATTGCCTACACAGACTGGCCGTGGCTTTTCCAAGGTTGCCAACAGGAGTCTCTCTCAGCCCTATCTTGGAGATGCTGCCAGGGAGAGAACTTGAGACCTTCTGTATGTGAGCACACAGATGCTCTTCCCACAGCAGCTCCGTCCCCTTAAGGGGCTATCTTACAGTTCTCACACATGTAGCATCCCATCCAAATGCAAACCAGGGTGGACCCTGCTTAACAAAGGGGACAATTCATGCTTGCTACCACAAGATCAGCTCTCTCATATTTGGAAGGAGGAGAGTGACTGCCCCTACTCAGCCCATCATTGTGTCCCCAAGTTGTTTTTTTAAGGACTGTTAGTCCCTTTGAGATAGGGAACCATCTTTACATCCCTTTTGTTATGCAAACTTCTTTGAGAACTTCTCAGTTGAAAATCAATGTGATGATGGTGATGATGATGATGATGATGATGATGATGATGGCCGGCATGATATGTAACAATGTCAATTAGTGGGTGCTGCTGAGCATGTTGCAGGCAGCACCAGCAGTGTTGTGCAGCCACCAGAAGCAGTGCGCCCACAGTTGCGCAGCTCTACTTACATTGCTTCCAGGGCGTGTAGTGGTGTACTCCTATGGGTGCGCTATTTTAAGTCATTGCACAACTGCATTCTTGTGGAACCCTGTCAGGGCTGCCTGCAACAGCAGTTGGCAGTCTTGGCATTGCATTGCACATCATGTGAACTCCTACTATATTTATTTCTTGTTTACACAGTCAGACAGGTGTTATTGACTGGTTTGTTTTATCCAGACATCGAGTCCTTCCCAAGGACCTGGGATGCCAGAATTTTATTGTCAATGTTGCTGTTGTTATAGATATCGTCACAGAATATAGGCTGTTCGCAGTAAAGTTGCTTTTTGTAATTGGCTGATGGTGATTTCTGTGGCCCCTATGGTGTTGAGGTGCTCTTCAAGGTCTTTTGGAACTGCACCCAGGGCGTCAATTACCACTGGGATTATTTTGGTCTTCTTCTGCCACAGCCTTTCAATTTTAATTTGTAGATCTTTGTATTTTGTGATTTTTTTTCTATTTCTTTTTCTTCTATTCTGCTATCCCCTGGTATTGCTATGTCGATTATTTTGACTTGTTTTTCTTTCTTCTCGACTACAGTGATATCTGGTGTATTGTGTGGCAGATGTTTGTCTGTTTGTAGTTTGCATTGCACATCATGTGAACTCCTACTATTATTATTATTATTATTATTATTATTATTATTATTAAATAATATTATTATTTATCAAGAAGAATCGGGTTATTAAGAAGAACTGGGTTTTGATCATTGATATTGCAATCCCAGGGGATAGATGAGTCGATGTTAAACAACTGGAGAAAAAAACTAAATACAATGACCTTCAGTTCAGATTAGAATTGAGCGGCTCTGGAAAAAGAACAACAGTAGTGGTGCCAATAGTGGTTGGTGCCCTTGGTGCAGTACCAAAAGAACTTGAACACCATCTCGACACCTTGGGCATCAATAAAATTACAACACATCTACTACAGAAGGCCACGGACAGGGACAGCACGAATACTACGACGCTATCTTTAATTCTTCTTTAGTTATCCTAGACCCTTGGGAAAGGCCCAGCAATTAAAGTACCAAATACAGTCAATAATATTTGGTAGACTATGTGTAAATAGCCTAACAATAATAATAATAATACATCTGCTTATGAGAAAAGCCTCATGGGAACCACCTCATGGTGCTTCTTTTCCATGTGACAATGGGGTGTGCATGAATAATCCAACCACACTTGTGGACCAATCTGGGATCTTTTTTACCTGCTTGCCATTGCACTGGTTGTAAAGTGCCAGTCAAATGGGAAACAACACTTCTCTGAGGGAGGGCAGGATGCCTCCTTGTCTTAAAGAGGCCATTATTAGACCTTATTTGAAGAAACTTGTATTGGATCCCTCACAGTTAGCTAATTACAGACCCGTAATCTTCCATGGTTGGGCAAGGTTATTGAGCAAATGGTGGCCTCTCAGCTCCAGGCAGTTTCAGATGATGCAGAGTATTTGAAACCAGCTTTCGAGCTGGCTATGGGGCTGAGACCGCCTTGATCACCCTGATGGATGGTTTCCAATTGGCTACTGACAGAGGGAGTGTGACACTGCTGATTCTTTTTGAACCCCCAGCGACTTTCTATACTATTGACCATGGCATCCTTCTGGGTCACCTGAGGGATGTGGGATTGGGTGGCACTGTTTTACAGTCATTCAGTTCCTACGTCTCAGGTAGATTCCAGATGGTGTCCCATGGAGACTGCTGCTCTGCAAAGCGAGAGCTAAAGTGCAGAGTTCCACAAGAGTCCATTCTGTCTCCAATTCTCTCTTTAAAATACACACACACATCAATTCATATGTACAATACATTAACAATGCAAATAATTCCAAAAACTTAGATCAAATCCCCTCATACTTATCCAATGCTCTTCAACATCTACATTATAACTGCTGGGAGAGATCATCAAGAGGTTTGGTGCAAGGTGTTATCAATATGCTGATGGCATCCAAATCTATTTCTCCATATTGACCTTATCAGAAAATGTCATAACCTCCCTAGATGCCTGCCTGGAGGCAGTAATGGTCTGGATGAGGGATAACAAACTGAAGTTGAATCCAAATCAAATGGAGGTATTGATTGTGTGGGGTTGAGACCCAAGAGATGCTTTAAATCTGCCTGTTCTGGATGGGGTTACGCTCCCCTGAATGATCAGGTACGTAGCTTGGGAGAGCTCCTGGATCCAAAGCTCTCCCTGGATTCTCAGGTTGAGGCAGTGGCCAGGAGCACTTTTTATCAGTTTCGGCTTATACATCAGCTATGTTCATTTCTGGAGGTAAATGACCTTAAAGCAGTGGTGCATGTGCTGGTAGCCTACAGGCGTGATTGCTGCAATGTACTCTTCATAGGATTGCCTTTGTACAAAGTCTAGAAACTATAATTGGCACAGAATATGGCAGCCAGACTGGTTTCTGGGACAACCCAAAGGGACCATATGATAACGATTTAAAAAAAATTGCACTGGCTGCTGCTATGTTTCTGAATGAAATACTAAGTGCTGGTTGTTGCTTATAAAGCCCTTGACGGCTTGGGTCCAGGGTACTTAAGAGAGTGTCTTCTTTGTCATGAACCCTGCCACCTATTAGGATCATCTAGGGAGATCTGGTGACAGTTCCCATCAGCTCGTTCGGTGGCAACTTGGGACCGGGCCTTCTCTGTGGCTGCCCCAGGGCTTTGGAATATGCTCCCTGTCAAAATAAGAGCATCTCCATCTCTGATTGCTTTTAAGTAGACCCTCAAGATATACCTGTTTTCTCAGGCTTTTTAAACTGAAATTAGTTTTAAACCATCAAATTGTTTTTATCCCATGAAATTGTTTTTATCCCATGAAATTTATCCCATGAAATTTCTTTTTTATTCTGTGAAATTATTTTAATTGTTTTTACTCTGTTTTATATTTCTTGTGTTTTAAATTGTGTACACCACCTAGAGATACACATATCAGGCGGCTTATAAATACGATAAATAAATCAAGACCTACCGTATTTTACGGACTATAAGACGCTACAGACTATAAGACGCACCTTAATTTTAATCCAGTTTTTCAGAGTTTTAACATATTAAACTGTTAAAACATATAAGACGCACCTGAATTTTGGCGGATATTTTTCGAGGAAAAAAGTGAGTCTTATAGTCCATAAAATACGGTATCTGATTGGTCCCGCCTACATGGCTGGACTCTAGGAACCATGAAAGCTGAGGCTGAACAACATTACTAGCCTTCAAGAGAGCCCTTAAGATGCACTTTTAAAGTCTAGCCTTCCAGGGTTTAACATTGTTTTAGATGGTTTTTAGTTCTGGGAATGTTTAATTGTTATTTTAATTAATTTTGAGGGTTTGCTTTTATTTATTGTAAACCACCCAGCACTATTAGATGGGGAGGTGTAAAAATATAATAAATAAATAGATTCACCCATATCCTGCAGTCACTTGGGCTGGAACCATGAAGAAGCAGCTCCTGTGTCGTTCAGGGAGTGGAGGGGGCCACAACATCACCGGAATGTGGAAATGGCTCTGCACTAGGTCATGAAGTGTGCCAAACACATATAACAATAGTAGGAGTGCCTTGTGTTTCCATCCAGCCTTTCCTTGCTTGTGCAGCTTCTCCCATGCTAATGCTTTTGTTTGGTTGCCAACTCATGAATGTGGTGCGAAATCAGGGACTTTGGTTCACTGTAAACCAAACCCCACAATATTTCGGGCAAGGGAGTAAGTCCTGTTCAGCTCAGTGGCTAGTAGTAACAATAAGATTTGCCTTTGCACTAGCAGTGTGATCATATTTATCCCCATTGTCCCGAACGTAACGCTGCCAGTGGTAATACTGCCAGCACAACTGCCGGTTCTCTGCCGCAACACAACTGCTTCTGAGTCTGTTGCCATCTTCTGTGGCTGTCAAGATTGTGCATCGTGTTGGTCAACAAGATTTTCTATAAATGAAGCAAATATAGCAATCAGAGTTACTGAAATTAGAGCTAGCACCAATTGGGGTAGGGGGAGATTGTCAAACAGTTTCTCATAAGCGTAACTTTCTTGCTGGAATGTGAATTGACACACTTGTAATTAGAAATGTTTTGGACAGCACTCTTCCCAGTTTATAAAGCTGTTGGCCTTAAGAGGTGTCAAGACATGTAAAATGAATTTATCCCTTGCCTTCAGCAGCCAGTCCTCAGTCATCAGCCAGTCCTCAGATTTAATTTTTAAAACTAATGCTGTTAGCTTTAGAAGCTGGTGGGGAAGAGATTGAGGCCGATAGTCTAGAATAGGATTTGTGCAGCTTAAACTTTATTGATGTCAGTGGTATTTAAGAGAGCATAACAATGCACTGGCCAAGATTTGTGGAACTATTGATTTTGTCAAGAAGCTCTTTCATTCCACCGTTTTTCTTAAGGTTCAACAGTGAAACATAATAGTGAAACATAACATAACAGTGAAACATTTTCCAAAAGTGTCTATTAAAGTTGACTCTCAAAAGTGAAATTTGAATATGTTCCAAGTTCAGCTGCTTGATTGATCACCATTCTTTGAATTTACATAAAATGCCTTCTCCGTACTAATGGAGACATGCCCTGGCAAACTCTGAAATCAGACAATAGAGAGGATAGAAGAGGAAGGAAGGAATGGGGGAGAACGGACAAATAGGGTTGTTAACATATAATCTCCTCACCCCCGACAAATGTTTGCTCAAAATTCTTCTAATTACCAAATTCAATTTAATGTTGACTATAGGTGAAATCCAGTGGTAACCTTGGATATGTTAAAAAAAAAAAACCACACAGAGAGAACAAGAAATCCCAGTACTATATTTTATCAGCCCTTTTCGACCTCTCTCAAAACTCCTCAGATGCTTTTTCTGATGTGCGAGTGGGCACTCGACTTGCAAAGAGAGAATAATCGGGGACAGGCAGTGGGCAATTTGGAAAGGAACTGCCCGCCATAGTTCAGTGATAGAGCATCTGCTTTGCCTGCAAAAGGTCTCAGGTTCAATCCCTATCAGCATCTCCAGTAGGGCTGGGAAAGACCCATCTGAGACCCTGGAGAAATGCTTCCATTCAGTGTAGACAATATTGAGCTAGATAGACCAATAGTTTGACTCCGTCTATTGGTATCTGACTCAGCATATACATATAAGTTATATATGTTCTTATCTAACTTCCATCTTGAACTAGAGGTCTATTAGTAGTAAAAGCCTAGATAGCCAGACATAGGGGGCAAAGCATGAGAGACTTACTGGTAGGACATGTCTGGAAACTTGGGGCCATTTTTATTTCCCATAGGTCTCCTGGGAATGACACTGTATAGCAGGAAGAGTGCTACCGGTGCCAAGTGGCACCACTGGCAAAAGAAAAGAGCTGAGAGAGGGCCACTGTAAGGACTTTTTCCCAACTGCCCCCCCACCACATTTTGCAGATACTGCTGTCTTCATTTAAAAAGCAGAAGAATACCACATTCTAGCAAGAAAACAGCTAACCAACCTCAAAAACAGCCAAGATGGCAGAAGGCATGCAAAGATACAGCTTCACAGGTCTCTCTCAGCCACTGTGTGAAACGGGATGCTGGACTAGATGGGCCTTGGGCCTGATCCAGCAGGGCTGTTCTTATGAGGTTTTAGGGGGTTGATGCTACAATGAAAAGGTCCTTCTGTTGGTCACATCTCTTCAATCCAGTCCAGAAGGAAGGGCATGATTGGGGATTCAGTTCTGGTTCAAAGGTAACATGTAGTGGTGTGGTGGCCACAAAGGTGGCTCCCATGGGGTATATACAGCCAGAAAAATATTTCCAAAGGAGTCCCGTGGATGCACCACAACTGCCCACAGAATCTAATAGCTGGATTCCATTATCATTTTGAGCCGTGCAGTAAGCCAGTGTCCCTGAGTTCTGTTATTTTTCATTTGTTTCTGCTTTTGCATCTTTCATATCTGTTTTTTTTTAATAACTCTTTTTGTCATGCATGTTGAAAAACTCAAAGCATACATATATATACTCAGCTAACACAGGTGTGCATCATTCCTCCAACCAGCATCATGGTGGAAAGAAAGGAGAAACATGGCATATCCCATCGGTAGGTATGATTTTACCTGTGGTCCAAAAAGCAGAAGAGACTTAGGTCAACTGATCCCAGCGTCAAGATGTAATTACTTCTTAAATACCACTAATTCCATCACTGGGGTGGGGGGGCGGAATCTGTGTGATATGCAAATTAAGTGTATTTGCATTTGTGTCTGCTTTGCATAATTGGTTAGGTTTTTGCTTATCGGCAGGGAGGCATAAAGAGCTATGGAGCATGCTAAAGAAGAGATGGGTGCACGTGGGAGAGAAATAGACATAGAGCATCTCTTGGTTTTTTTGGTACAATTATCATTACTGAAGAGACAAGCCATAGTTCAGTTTTAAAAGAGGCTTGCCTTTTTGGAACTTAGACCTGCTGTGAAGAACATAGCAAACAAAAAGCAAGCAATGGCTACTAGTCTGAGGGCTGTAGGCGACCTCCAGCCTCAGAGGCAAGATGCCTCTCAATACCAGTTGCAGGGGAGTAACAACAGGAGAGAGGGCATGCCCTCACCCCCTGCCTGTGGGCTTCTCAGAAGCATCTGGTGGGCCACTGTGTGATACAGGATGCTGGACTAGACAGGTCTTGGGCCTGATCCAGCAGGGCTGTTCTTATGTTCTAAACCTTCGCCCATGCATACATTTTCCTTCCAAGTGTGTGTTTCTTCTTGGCTCCAAGCCAAAATTTTCAAATGGATTTTAGATATCCCGTTTCATTTGGGCATAGACTTGAGTGGCTAGTTTTTGAAACATATTACAGGTCCATATTTTTTCTTTTTCTTTTGAGCCCTCAGCTTAGGCAGTTACATTAGATCTTCCCATTAGCCACACCTTGCTGGGGCTGACCTCCCAAGGGCATAGTGGGCCATTCTGGGAACTACGATGACAACGACGACTATGCCATTATTCATAGACTGCTTTTCAACAAAAGGTTCCGTTTACATAGAGAAATAAAAATAAATAAAGATGGCTCCCTGTCCCCAAAGGGCTCACAATCTAAAAAAGAAACATAAGATAGATACCAGCAACAGCCACTGGAGGGATGCTGTGCTAGGGATGGATAGGGCCAGTTGCTCTCCCCCTGCTAAACAGAAGAACATAAGAACAGCCCTGCTGGATCAGGCCCAAGGCCCATCTAGCCAAGCATCTTGTTTTGCACAGTGGCCCACTAGATGCCACTGGAAGCCTACAGGCATGCCCTCTCTCCTGCTGTTACTCCCTTGCAACTGGTACCCAGAGGCATCCTGCCTTTGCGGCTGGAGGTGAACTATAGCCCTCCGATTAGTAGCCGTTGATAGACCTCTCCTCCATGAAGTTATCCAAACCCTGCTTAAAGCCATCCAGGTTGTTGGGTGTCACCACATCTCATGGCAGAGAATTCCACAAGTGGATTATGCGTTGTGTGAAGAAGTACTTCCGTTTGTTGGTCCTAGATTTCCTGGCAATCAGTTTCATGGGATGACCCCTGGTTCTAGTGTTATGGGAGAGGGATAAGAATTTATCTCTGTCCACTTTCTCCATACCATGCATGATTTTATAGACCTCTATCATGTCTCCCCACAGTTGTCTCTTTTCTAAACTAAATAGCCCCAGGTGTTGTAGCCTTGCCTCTTAAATGAGGCTCTCCAGGCCCCTGATCATCTTGGTTGCCCTCTTCTGCACCTTTCCCACTTCTACAATGTCCTTTTTTAGATGTGGTGACCAGAGAATCGCCATTTTTAAAAGGTGCGTCTTTGCTCAGTTAGCAGGGGCTTATGAGTCATTAAGCTCTATAAAAATGTTCTCACAATTTCGTTGTATGGTCTTCAAAGGTAGTGGGGGTAGCACAGCTGAAGAGCCCCGATTTTGCATGGAGAAGGTCCCAGCTTTGATCCTTGGCCTCCTCAGATCAGAATGGGAAAGGCCCTTGCTTGAAACTCTGGAATGCTGCTATCTGTCTAAGACAGTGGAGTGCATTCAAAGTTATGAAGCCCATCAGTGCAACATATCACTATTGATATGTGCATGTGCATGTTGCAAATATACACAATCCAAAGGCAAAATGTTACTGCACAATGCTTCCCTCTTCCTTATAGTCGGAAAGGGTTAGGGTTAGGGTTAGGGTATTCACGAGCAATGTTGTGCCATCTCTTGATAAAGATTTGGTGGAGCTACCAGGAATCAGATAAAACTGCTTTAGGGGGGTAGATCCCAGCCCAGGGGTTACCATGCCTGAAGTGGAAGATGGTTCTCTTTAATGTCTGCTTACCATGATAGCTAAGAATGGAACTGGAGGTGCTTCACTTTTCGTCTCCAGATGCTGGAGGTAATGGCTGATATACAGACTAAGCTACTCAGTAGTACTACTCAGGAGTCATGCTAAAGGATTACTTCATTTCTGCAGGACTGATTTAGGATGCCAGGCAATACCTTCAGCCTGTCCTGCTTGTAATCTTTGCAGTTGCTGGTCTGGCAATAACATTAAGGCAATTCTAATTTAGTAGTCACTAAAGGTCATGATTGCTGTTCCATATTTGTACATTCAAATCCAGGGCAGCATAGTATTTATTTTTATTTATTTATTTTTACATTTATATTCCACTATTTCTCCAAGGAGCCCAGAGCGGGGTACATAGTTATGTTTCTCCTCACAACAACCCTGTGAGGTAGGTTAGTATAAGAGGATGTTAAACATCTGAGAGATCACATACCTACAAGCAAAATTCTCTGTGGGCAACTATTTGGGGAAAACATGTTGAAAGGTTATTCATGTATTCTTTTGGTCTTTTCCATATAGATAGATAGATAGATAGATAGATAGATAGATAGATAGATAGATAGATAGATATTCATAATTATACATGCATACATAGATACATACATGTCTATATATTTCCCAGTGCTTGAATCTTGTTTCTGTAGAAATTGCTTTAACAGAAATTGTGACAATTGGTGATAGTAATGGATAGGAAACAACTTATATTCCTGCCTGCAAACTTGGAGAAGCTGCTGCCAGTCTGTGAAGACAATACTGAGTTAGATAGACCAATGGTCTGACTCAGTATGTGGCAGCTTCCTATGTTCCTGTCTTTTGTAAGGGGAAAAATGAGGACCATGACAGCCTTTCTCCATTGTTCAATGTATGCATATCTTGTTGTTTTTTCTGCTTGCATTGGTAGCCCCTTTTAAAATTTGCACGAATGACTTAAATCTGTCAAATAAGATTTTAAATTTGCATGCATAGGTCTGTGAATCTATATTTATTCATGCCCCATATAAGCAAATTAAAACAAATGTTTTCTGTAATCTTACAGAAGGTTTAAAATTTTAATATCTAAAATGAAGGAGCCCCTTAATTCTAGCCAATTCCTTGGTTCTACGTGATGAGCTGTGGTGTTAACAAACCACTAAGCCCGACATACTAGGTACATATGCCAAAGGCACACAAATCTTGTGGTATTTTAAAAAGATGTGTCCAGCCTATGACACTAGCATTGCTACAATTATTGCTACTGCTGAAGAGGTCAGCTTTAAAGCAGGCTAGCCTCTTCAGCACTACTATGAAGAAAACAGCAAGCAAACCTTCAGTTATCCATGCAGTCTTCTTTGGATCCTGGCTAAATATTCTAAAGTGCACCTCCTTTTTCTGGTATTTGTTTTTTACAATTTGTTTTAGTTTTACATATCCTGGAACAGGCCTTTAAACCTTGCCAACAGACTCCCCACAAATTGAAATCTAAAATGGCATTCCTAGGCAAATACTCAGAGATTCCTTGCAGTTTGGGTTTTAAACATTAGCATATTCCTTTTCCACAGTTCTCTGAGAATCTATGGCAGGGTGGGCTAACCTGGCCCTCCTGCTGTTGAACTACAACTCCCATCATTCCCAGCCACAATAAATTGTTGGGGGTTGTTGTTCAACAACAACTGGAGGGCCAAATTTGCCCACCCCTGGTCTATAGTCTGTATCTGTGACATAAAATATAGAACAAATGCAATAAGAGCAAAAGTTGAAAAATCCACAACAAACAGCAAGTGCCGCTTTTGTAAAGAAGCAGATGAAACAGTGGACCACCTAAACAGCTGTTGTCAAAAGATCGCACAGACTGACTACAAACAAAGGCATGCCAAGGTAGCAGGGATGATACACTGGAACATCTGCAAAAAATACAAGCTACCTGTAGCCAAAAATTGGTGGGACCATAAAATTGAAAAAGTTGTCGAAAATGAAGATGCAAAAATATTATGGGACTACTGACTACAAACAGACAAACATCTGCCACACAGTACACCAGATATAACTGTAGTCGAGAAGAAAGAAAAACAAGTCAAAATAATCGAAATAGCAATACCAGGTGATAGCAGAATAGAAGAAAAAGAAATAGAAAAAAATCACCAAATACAAAGATCTACAAATTGAAATTGAAAGGCTGTGGCAGAAGAAGACCAAAATAATCCCAGAAGTAACTGGTGCCCTAGATGCAATTCCAAAGCACCTTGAAGAGCAGCTCAACACCATAGGGGCCACAGAAATCACCACCAGCCAATTACAAAAAGCAGCTTTACTGGGAACAGCCTATATTCTGCAACGATATCTATAATAACAACAACATTGATAATAAAATCCAGCCATCCCAGGTCCTTGGGAAGGACTCGATGTCTGGATAAAACAAGAAATAATAATAAATATCCCAACAGTCTAAACATACTATCTCATCATCAGTTATCCTCAAGTGTATGTTGGATTCATAGCTCTCCTTCTACTTGGACCCTTTGCAAGCTTTGTAGCATAATCCACAATCAGTGCAAATTGCAACCCAGTCTGACTTTCATTTGTCATTTTTGCTCCATCGGCTTGTAGTTGTAACCTTCTGCTAGTCTTGTGGCTCACTTGGTTGTTCCTTTGGCATCAATTAAGTCTGGTTTTGCTTTGCAATTTGCCTTCCCTTATTCCCTTATTCCCTTATTCCTTTCTTTGAATTTTTCTGCACCATGACTCATCAAAACTTGTTGAAAGTTGACATACTTGTTGGCCTTGTCCTGATAAGCTGAAAATATATATATTTTTTGCTAATCTTGTCATATTCAGCAGCTGCGTTCAGAAATGCTACTGTAAATCCAGCAGGGCTAACCAGCACTCTTGCAGGATGTCAGAACTATCCGCCATTACCCTGTAAGTGTTTGCAATCCAGTGGCAATAGCTGTGTTTGTTTGATGCATGTTGCAGATCCGTGGTCAGTGGCCGTAGTGGCGACATGGAGTGACATCCCTCTGTTGTACGCACTGCATGTTGGCTTTGTCTGTTTTTGTTTCCTTTTGTGTGCTTCTGTTGAGAACGCTGCAGTGAGGGAGTGGAAGTTGTGTGTCTGAAGTGTATCGGGGGAAATGTTGCTGATGGATACATACCGAGCCCTTTAATTTCCCATAAAGCAATGCTGATTGGTCATTAAGTATGAGTGAATGGAGGCAACCATTTGCAAAATGGGAAGACATTCTGTTGAGAGGCTAGCTCCGCTCCTCCTTCCTCCCTGGCTCACCTCATATTTAGTTTGCATGTTCTGAGCTTTCTCAGAGAACATGGAGTCATCTCCAAGTCCTTTTGAGAGCTCACTGGGAAATCTTGGAAACACCAAGCCCAGGGAGCACCCTATCAGCCCTCCCTGCCAGGGTCAGCTCCAGGTCTGTGGGGACTCTCGTCACATGAGCACCAAGAGGCCCCCTCTTCATGTGAGGGAATCGTTTATATGGGAGGAAATAGTGGTCCCACCCCCTTCCTGTTGGTGAATATTGGACACAGGGGTAGGAGTAACAGCAACTTCCTCTCAGATGTTGGGAGAAGGCCTGGCTTTGGATCTCCTCTGATGCAAAAGTGCCCAATGTGTGGTACTCCACGTGTTCTTGAACTACAACTCTCATCATCCACAGCCACAATAAATTGTAGCTAGGGATGATGGAAGTTGTAGTTTAACAACATCTCGAGTGCCACAAGTTGGGAAACCCTGCCCTAACAGGAGTGGGTGCTAGAAACTCCAGTTCTTCTTTCTCAGCACCCCATGAGAGGGTTGAGTCAATAGGACTCGAAGTTACACTTATTATCTGTTGCTTATATCTGGGTAGCTTCTGATGGAAATGCAGCTAACAAAAAACAATGCCTTCATTTTCATTCCTAGCACTTGATAGTGCATTAAGTGGATGCCATTTTGTTTAATCTCCACACCACTGTGAAGGTAAGTCATCGATACATTTATGGAAGTCATTTTACAGATGGAAAACTGTGACTTGCCCAAGACCACTGAAGGTGTTCATAGTTCAGGGGTAGCTTTGAGTCGAAGCCTCCCTGGATTACACACTTTCTGCTCCACCATGTTGGCTCTTATTGTGAAGTTCTCGCAAAGAATCCTGTGACTGGAATCCCAGCAATGGCAGGGAACCATGCACACTGCTGAAGGTGGTTTGTTTTTTCAGAATAATTCCCCGTGATTTTTCAGAATAATTCCCAAGCTGCCAGGTGGATTGTCTCTTTAGCAGAGAGAAGTGAGTGGCCAAAACTGCAGACATATTTTTAGCTGCTTGTACACTGCACTCCCTGGCTTATGTGGGTTCATGCTCATGCTGATGGTAGTACAAATTATCTAATGTCATATGGTTGTGGGATACAGTAGAAATATCTGCTTTGCTTTTAAATATGGCACCCTCTATGGACAATCTGCTTGCCCATCTTGCTTATGCCATGACTTGCTTGCTTTTTTATTGTTTAAGGACAACCATATTATTCATGTAAGCCTGTTTTAAGATTTATTTCTGTCTCCTGGTCATCATCTCTGTACTTCTGCCACAGGCACCGGAAAGCATTTTCATGGTCCACAATAAAGTCCTCTCACTATTTCTATGTGCTTCTAGAGCTCCGAGCTTCTCAAATGTGGGTCCGGAGACGTTGGACTACAACTCCCATCATCCCCATCCACAATGGCCATAGGCTAATTTGGCTGGGCACGATGGGAATTGTTGTCCAGCAGCATCTGGGGACCCATGTTGGAGAACTCTTCCAACATGGGTTCTCGCACATTTCCTAAGTGCTCAACACACTTCACATACATCTCAGTAATCCTTATAACAACTCTGTAAATTGGGTAGGTATTATTTGCTATCCTTGGATACTAGTCTGGTGGTTATAGGCCACCTCCAGCCTCAAAGGCAAGATGCCTCTAAATATCAGTTGCAGGGGAGTAACAGTAGGGCATGCCTTCAGCTCTTGCCTGTGGGCTTCCCAGAAACTTGTGATAGGCCGCTGTGTGAAACAGGATGCCAGACTAGATAAGTCTTGGGCCTGATCCAGCAGGGCTGCTCTTATGCTTTTTACAGATGGGACAGCTGATGGGGGTGAGACTGGGAGCCTGATTCAGAGGTTACAAAATTGCACCACATCCAGCGGTGTGAAGGAAGAGGAAGTCCCACCCACCGCTGTGTCAGTCAGCAGCTTGCTCCACCACGCATGCTTCCAGTGGGGCTTATCTGATGAGGAAAGAGTTGTGCCCATGATGGTGGGCGCTACCATGAGTGTGAGTCTGGATCAATCCAGTCTTGCAATCACCAAAGTGCCCACCATCACAGGTAGGGCTCCTCCTTGTTCAGACAAGCTCCACTGGAAGCATGAGCGGTGGGGTGTACTGCTGATTAATGTGGTGGGGCAGGACTTCCTCCCCCTTTGCCTTGCTGTGCACGGCTACAGTGGTGCAATTTTGTGATGTCTGCCTCAGGCTATGGGAGTAAGAGAAAGCGGCTTAGCTCAGGCCTTCCAGCATGTTGACAGGGAGCTGGCCTGTAATTGCCCCCAGGTCACTTTTGTGGTTGCTTTTTGTTGCCATCCCCCGTTTCACCGTGGTGGTGAAACTAGGGAGGCTTGTGCAGTCTTTGCAGAGTTGTGGACAGGAAGGTAAGTCTTCGCTGGGTCACGTCAAAGGCTGAGCTCCTCTTCCTACAGCTCCCATTCATTTTGATGGGGCTTACACAGGAGCACCATTACACAATACTTTTTCCTGTTTTCAGGAGGTACCTCTTGTTGCAATCAATGGCAGTTTTACCATGAAGGAGAAAGATTGCCCTGCTAATGTTTGGATTGTGTTTATTTTATGCATCAGTTTCAAACTTGCCACCTTCTGCTTTCTCTGTACCACCGTGAGCCTTGAAAAGTATCTATGAGACTATTGACAAGGAGGCCCCAAAGGGGAGAAAAGCTGGTCTTGTGGTAGCAAGCATGAATTGCCCCCTTTGCTAAGCAGGGTCCACTCTGATTTGCATTTGCATGGGAGACACGTGCGAGCACTGTAAGATATTCCCCTTAGGGGATGGGGCCGCTCAGGGAAGAGCACCTGCCTGCTTCCTTGCAGAAGGTTCCAAGTTCCCTCCCTGGCAGCATCTCCAAGATAGAGATGAGAGAGATTCCTGCCCGCAAGCTGGGAGAAGGCGCTGCCAGTCTGTGTAGACAATACTGAGTTAGAGCAATGGTCTGACTCAGTATGAGGCAACTTCCTATGTCCCTCAGACTGACTGGATTTCCTCACTTCATGGTGAGAGATTCTTGTCAACGATTATTCAGCATTCAGCGTGTTGGAAGCCAGTGCTTCTGTCTAGAGTACCATACAGGCAAAATGTTCAGGACAAAATCTAACGGCCTTCCAGACAGCATAGAAGGCTAGCCTCTTTTTACATCCATATGCCCTGAGCGGCTAGACTGTGTTAGAATTAGGCAAACTAGACACAGACCAGCAGTTACCCAACAAACGGGTGGTTTATTTCGACAAAGGGCTCAGGGCTTGGGTTTGGAAGGGGTGGAGGCACAAGAGGGCTTAACAACACCACACATAAACCAAAAGATGGTAAAAGGCACTAAGGTCCTTCACACAACTGGGCGTGTGGCCGTAGGGCTGGTCATGTGGAGAGCCGGGATCAGACTCAGTCCCAGCATTCTGCTCTGCCGTAGCCTGAGTTTTGTACCCAGGCTAACTGTGAGGTAGAAAGGTGTGATCACACGCGTCTACCCTGGTCATGTGAGTGCAACCAGAGCGTCCACACAGCCGAGCAGCAAGAATGCCTGGCAGCAGGGATATTCCCCAATGCATCGTGCCCCTGGTGTGGTGCATTGTGGGATGCCAGAGGACTCCTCTGTCTCCCGGCTCTGGTGCTCACGGCAGCACCACCCATGTGCCGCACAAGCGGCAGAGCTTCCGGTTCAACTGTGATTGTGTGCAGGTAGGAGCCTGCTTTCCCGCCCGCCCTCCTCACGTTGGCCGTGGGAACGGCCTTACTATTGAGCCTGCACTCCCTCTTCTTTGTGGCCAACTCCAGGAGCACCCCGACCACCGTTTGTTGAGTCCCTCCAAGTCCCTCCAAGCAGACTGACTCCTCCTCCTTTGAGTTAGACTTCCCTGGGGCACAGCAGGCAGTCGTGGGCAGGGCTCAGCCCACCCTCGCAAAGCGGGGCAAGGCAGCTGCAGACAAACTGGAGGGAGCTGCAAAACGCAGGGACCAAGAGCTCCACCCGCAGCGAGTGCCGAGACCGAGGTGCTGTAGTGCAGATGGAAGATCCCACTTGGCTTTCCCCGCTCCTTGCCAAATAAGATCAGCAGTATGTACGATTGGGCCTGACTGTCCTTACACTGGTGCTGTCTGTTTATCATGACAGGAGACTGGCCCGCTCGACCTTGCTGCTTATCCCGCTGTTTGGAATTCACTACACAGTCTTTGCCTTCTATCCCGAGAATGTCAGCAAGAGGGAGAGGCTAGTATTTGAACTAGGGCTGGGATCTTTCCAGGTATGTATACCTCTCTTTGTGTCTGTCTGTTCACCCCACCGGCGAGTAAGGGGTCCACTGCGCTTCTTCCTAAGGCCTCGGTTTAGAGAGGAGGAGGCCACGTTCACCCATATTTTCTTCCTCCTGCCTTGATCCACGCATTCTTTTCAGAAGTTACCTTCCACCTGCTCCCTGAAGGCATGGAGGGGGAGTGAGGCTGTGCCTGCTGGCCCCATCCCTTACATTTGCCATACCCCTGGCTTCCCCACATTTGGGCGACTGGGTTACCTGTGCGTGTACATGCCAGCATTGGGAACAGGACCCTCTTCAATGAAAATGTGGAGGGTAACTCCTTGAAGGGGCTATTTTGAAGAGGCCGGCCTAATTGCGGAGTCCTCCTTGGCGCCACCTCAAGTCCCCACTTGTCACTCCCAGCCTTCCCTCAGCTGGCCCGCTCCAGTCTTGAAAGAGCCAAGCAGAGATATTGACAGTGGTCCGTCTGCAGGCCAGAAGTGAAAGAAAAGATAGCTGTAAGTGGCACCGCTGGGCCGGAAGCAGAAACCGGCCTGCGTGTGTGTCTGTCTGTAGGCATGTTCACACAAGCATTGTGCCCATCTTTGAGAGCTGTCATGTGTAAATTAAACGCTAGGTCTAAGGAGGGAGGCTGAGGCTCCAACAGCATTGCCTCCTAGCCCGATAATGTGTGGGGTAAATGTCCTGTCAGAACCTGTGCCCTCCTCCCACATGATCACTTCCTCTCCTCCAATCTAGATTTTTACTCACACACAACTGGAAACCAGAAGTGCACACAGCTCTCAAAGGTGGGTAGGATGCATGTCCTACCCACTGGATCATTGTGTGCACAGGGCTTGACTGTCCTCTGCTCCTCTGTTGCCCCTTCTCTGGTTCAATAGACCTGCGGCAAAAGGACACTGAGGCATAAGGAATGTGTGCACTTGCATAGCTGTACTTTGTGTATGTGGTCTTTGTGTACAAAGTGTACGTGTCCACAAAATGTGTTCTTTGTGTACGTGCAAGTGTGCACTTGCGTAGCCGTACTTGGCACTCATGTGGCACTACCTCATGTTCCAGACTTGCCATGTGGGCTACTGGCCATCAGGGTACAAAGCATGCTTCCATAGGCTCAAGTCTTGTGAGATTGGTCACTCCTATGACCATCATGGCCACGTTGCCCTCTCAATGCAATTCTCAGTGCATCTGAAAGTCAGCCTATATCTCTCTTCTTCTCTCTAGGGCTTTGTTGTGGCTGTTCTCTACTGCTTCCTGAATGGTGAGGTGAGATTTTTGACATGGTCTTTTCTCCCATAGGTTTTTAGTCGGATATCTGCCTCCATCTTCATCTTCCATTCTGCCTCTGAGCTGCTTATTGTCTCATCTACTTCTAACAGGCTAGAAACCTTCACCAGGGGTGGGGCTATAATAGGGTGGATGGGTTCAAGGAACCCAAGCCACCCAGCTCCTGGGGGCTGCCTGACTCGCCCCTCCCACTGAAGCTCATGCCCCAGCCATGTTCATTGCTAGGTGCATGTTTTGTTTGTTTGCTCCCTCACTTGGAGCAACACAGCTGGGAAATGAGATCCAGAAGGCTTGCGTGGTGACATCACACACAAGGGATCTTGGCCAGAGCCCCAAAAGGGCCCTGTGAGCCCCACAGAGCTCATTCCCAGCTGCCATTCATTTGGTGGGTATGTGTATTTTCCTTTCTCTCCCTCAAGCTAAAAAAATAAAAACCAGCAGGGCCTCCAGGCGTGTGGCAAACACGGCCTATATCATGTTCCTCAGTCAATAGAATCATTGACTGAGGAACATTTGGGAGGCTGCTTCACATGCCCAATGGACCTCTGTGTGGCTGGGTCATGACCTGACCATGCAGAGGCCCATTGGGCATGCGCGGCGGCCTCCAGTATGGCTGCTGCCATGGGGGTGAAGTCCAGAACAGGCCAAAGACCACCCAAAGTGGGTGATTTGGAATATAATGGAGGCTGGCAGGGGGAGGGGGGACTTCTGGAGACAGACACCCTGCCCCCCATGGCCTGGGAGAAGCCCTTGGAGTGGCAGCGAGTTCTATTTCTATTTTAAAAAATAAATGAATGAATGAATGTTTAGACTTGTGAATCCCCCAAACAGGCCAGGGGGAGGGTTCGGCTCGATAGCGGGCTGAACTGGGGGTGGGGGGAGGTTCGCTCTGATATCGAGCCATTGAACTGAACTGGTTTGATGTTGAACAGGTTCATTACTGAACTTGATCACACATCGAAGGACTTTGCCACTAGCACAGCAAGCTCTTCACAAGGTAGTGTTTGTTCCAAGCTGAACGAAGCTTCCAGGCCCTGAGAAGCAGGTGAGATATTCTTCCTACTTCCCAGTCCAGAAGCAGCATTCCTTCTTTCCTTCCTTCCCCTTCCAATCTGAGTGCCCCCCTCCCGCCTTTTTTTTTAAGATGAAGGGAAAAGTCAGAAACTTATTCTGCTTCCAGAAAGGTCTTGTGGATCATCCAGTCCAGGTTTCCCAACCTGTGGTCCTCCAGATATTGCTGAACATCTGGCAGACCACAGGTTGGGAACCCCTAAACTAGTCTGGCTGGCTGGCCTCTGCTTGATGACCTCCAGTAACTCTCCAGTGGAGACATTTTGGGGCATGTTGCCGCTCACTTCATCAACATTTTTGGGATTGTACACATACAATATTTTTTTTCTTGATAATTTAAAATCCGCTCTTTAAATTCCACCCGCAACGACTGAGGATCGAACTGGAAGAGATGTTAAACTTGTCATTGCCAGTTTTGTGGCTTCCCCTCTTTAAAATAGCGGGTGGGGTGGGGACTCATCCTGACTGGAACCACAGCACAGTGGACCTCCCCCGCCCCGCGGCCCCCCCCCGTGCCATTTTCCCAACAAAAATTGCCTTTCCTAACATGACTGTTTGGTTCCAAATGTGCCATTGCAAAAAAGGACAACCTTTTGGACAAGTAATCACTTTGGTGGTTGATCTTTTTGGCAGGGAATGGTGAAGCAGCAAAGGGTTAAAGCCTTCCCTCCACCCATTGCATGGTCCCAATCCATGGTATGGACTGGGACCAGATCATACCTCTTGAACTTGGATTGGGACCAGATCACACCTCTCCCCCTCAGCTGCCATTTTAAAGAGGGGAGGGGAGTTGAGACTGACAGTGCTGTGATGAACAATATGCCAGAGAAACATCCAGGACAGCAGAAAGGGCTGCAGCCAGAAGCGAAAATAATTGATGCCATGAGAAGAGCCCTGCTGGATCAGGCCCAAGCACCCTGTTTCACACGGTGGCCCACCAGATGCCTCTGAGAAGCCCACAGGCAAGTGGTGAGGGCATGCCCTCTCTCCTGCTGTTGCTCCCCTGCAACTGGTATTCAGAGGCCTCTTGCCTCTGAGGCTGGAGGTGGCCTATAGCCATCAAGATGCCACTGAATACCAGTTGCACTTGCAGGGGAGTAACAGCAGGAGAGAGGGCATGCCTTCATCACCTGCTTGTGGGCTTCTCATGGGCATCTTGTGGACTACTGTGGGAAACAGGATGCTGGACTAGATAGGCTTGGGCCTGATCCAGCAGGGCTGTTCTTGTTCTTATCTAGACTAGTATCCATTGATAGGCCTGTCCTCTATGAGTTTGTCTCAGCCCCTTCTAAAGCCATCCAAGCTAGTGGCCATCACCACATCCCATGGCAGAGAATTCCATAGATTAATTAGGCGCTCTGTTAAAAAGTACTTCTTTTTGTCAGTCCTAAATTTCCTGGCAATCAGTTTCATGGGGTGACCCCCTGGTTCTAGTGTAGTGAGAACAGGGCTGTGGGGATGGATTTCTCCCTGTCCACTCTCTCCACAACGTCCCTGTGCATGCACAAAGTGGCACAGCATCCGCCTCCAGAGGAATCGCTATGTTAGTCTGTTGCAGCCAAAACAGCAGCACTCACAACCGTATTTTGACAGCGTACACTTCATCAGATGCATGAGCTGCATGGAGCTCTCAACGTCTAGCATGGTTTGATTCTTTCTTTAGTGACTTGATTGTTTATCAGCATGTTCCCAAACAGCCAAGTACATTAAATAATGACCTTTTAAAGTTTCTCCCTCAAGGTGCAATCAGAAATAAAGAGAAAATGGAGGAGCTGGAAAGTCAACCGATACTTTGCTGTGGATTTCAAACACCGCCATCCCTCCCTGGCAAGCAGCGGCGTGAACGGGGGGACACAATTGTCCATTCTGAGCAAGAGCAGCTCACAGATTCGAATGTCGAGCATAAATGCGGAAAACCTGGCGACATGAGTCCATAAGAACAACCCCCCCCCCCGAGGAAAAGCTTTCTTGAAAACAAAAAGATATAATTTTGGTGGTGTGGGTTGTGTGCGTGCTGCGTGTGTGTGTGTGTGTGTGTGTGTTTTAAAACCCACCTCCCTTTTACTAAAAAAACAAACCAACCAAGACCATTCTGGATGCATGAAGCACATCATCTCTGATGTGAGGAAGAGAAGGAATCAGAAAGTATTGTAAATACCCAGCTGAGCTCATCAAAAGAAAAAGAAATCCAACACACACATCTTCCCAGCCAGCTGATAATAACCCCGTTGTTGGCCTTGCCTTTCTAGTGATAACTGTGCCATCGTGAATTTTGGTTGCCAAGCTGATATCTGTGAATGGACATCCCATGGGTCTCTCTCTCTCTTTCTCTCTCTCTCTCTCTCTCTCTCTCTCTCTCTCGTCATTTCAAACATATCTGCTCCCTCCATCTTGGACTATTCTAAATGTCTAACTTGGAACATTAACCTAAATGCTTAGGTTGATACAATACCAGCCTCTACAATGGAATTATTGGATTCTACCAGGAGCAGCCAAGCATGAGAGCATCTATTGAGGGTGTATCGGACAGCATCAATGGTGCCATTCAACAGATGGAAAATCCAAGCAACAAAGCTGCAGTCACAGTGTTTTTCTTACCCTCGAATGTATTAGAAAGTTTTACATTAAACTGTGAATTTTCTAAAAGGGCCATCCCAGTTATGATAGAGCTATATTTTTGAGGTTGACGGGTTGTTGTATTTTTTAAAAAGCAAAAATAACATGGAAGAAAAAGCTATATATTTTTTGCCCTCACATTAAGCATAGATGAATTTCAGGAATGTAACTTCTGGACTATACATATGACCCCTTTCATTGATGCATATCCACAGAAAGCAGGATGTAACTGGTGATCGTGACCCAACATGGCTGGCGTTCATTGGGTATCACACAGTGTGTTGCCTTCCTCAAGCTGAGGTTCACACCAAAAGGGCTAGGTTGAACATTCTGTGGATTATGTAGCGAATGCAGGGGAAACCCTTGTGGTGGATCTCAGAAGCTCCAATGCTGTTAGCATCTGTGGACAATCTGATGCTGCATCAGAGAATTTTAAAGACTTTGGAACAAGGTAATTTGCATTTGGATCCAGGCACCTTTTTCTGTTGTTTATTTTGTTTAATCACAAATAAAATCAGCAATGCCTTTGATTTAGGGCTGGAAGAAGGAGGAAGGTCCTTTTCGATTCCAGCTTATAGTCAGAACCACAACTGATACCGAACTACTTCAGCCGAATTAAAATGATGATGTCAATTTTCAGGAGTCTTTGTGCAATGCATGAAGTCTCCAAAGGACTCTTTATTGTTCCACTGTGGATTGTATGAGCCTGTCTCGATGTTTAAAAATCACCTCTAATCTATCTATGTGAGTGTTTGTGTGTGTACGTCAGAAAGGGGGAAAATATTTTGTTAAATATTGAGGAATGAATGGAAGCCGACGGTGGCTGGGAAAGTTGTGCTGGAAGGGCTGGTTCGTTCTCCTTCATTTAAATGAATGTGCTTTTTAAGAAGTGGCCATAGCTCTGTGATGTAGCACGTGCTTTCCATGCAGAAGGTCCCAGGATCAATCACTGGCATCATCTCCAGGTAGGGCTGGGAAAGACCCCTGTCTGAAACCTTGGAGAGCTGCTGCCAGTGGCTGTAGACCAAGGGTTCTCCAAATTGGGTCCCCAGATGTTGTTGGACTAGTACTCCCATCATCCCCAGCTTCAGTGCCCAAAGACCATTATTATAGTCCAAGAGTATCTAGAGACTCAACTTTGAGAGCCCCTGGTGTGCATAATACTGAGTTAGATGTACTAATGGTCTGATTCAGTATAAAGAAGCTTCAACATACATGTTCAGATTGTGATATTGTGCATCTGGGTCTCCATGGCAAGACTTCTGTTTCAAAATTGTGGAATGATTGGAAACTGTGCCTACATCTCTGTGTTAAAAGGCTCATATCTCATAGTGTGTTTAAACCAAACTGATGTTTTTCAGCTTCAACGCACACATTATTCACCCTCATATCAGCTCTAATGTGCATGCAGGGACTCCAGTGAACATGGTTGTGCATAAGATGTGGGACAGAAGGTCCAGTGCAGCCCACTGGCCAAGTCACATATGGTGGTCCACCAGTTGGTCAGCAACTCTCTCCCTATGTTTGCAGTCTGTCTCTGGTGGCAGAAAGAGGTCAAGGCCCTGGCAGGCTGCCATATTTGGCTGTTGGGCAGCTCTTTGCTTGGCAGGTAGTCAGGCCAGAGTGTGTGGACGCAGCCTCAGTAAACAAGCAGAAAGTAGGGGTACATGCCGACTGATGTTCATGGTCCAGTCCAAATTTGGACCAGTCTGGGAACTGGTTCAGCACGTTTGGCGGCCAGTCCGAACCTGTTTGGTGGTTCGAGGGCTGGGGAGGGTGCCGCTGAGTGTGTGTGTGAGGCACCTTTAAAAGTGAATTCGCAGGTCCTTACCAAAGTGCCACTGCTCCAGGTAGCTCCAGGTGCATCAGTCCCCACCCACCCCCTGGGGACTGGACAGTAGCACAGGAGCACTTTCTAGCACCTTCTTCCCATGACATTTTAGGAAAGGAGGGATCACACAAGAATTGAGTAGGATTCCCTGGGAAGAACCACATATACATCATCTACCAATCCAGCCATAGAGACTTATGTGGTTCTTTCAACGTGATCTCAGCCCACTGATGTGGTTCCATCTTTTTTTATATCATGGGAAGGAGGCACAGAAAAGAATCTCTCACTCCACCATTGATAAATATGCATCGGACCTGAATGTCAGCTCTTCATCTAAAACTCCCTGCATTCTTGCTGGGGGGAGACTGTGGGGGACATCATGAAATAGGGCTGAGGTGACCCCATGAAAGCTGATCTGTGTAGAGTTAGGGTCAATGGGGAAAGTCAGAAGGGAAAAGCGGGGGGGGGATTCTTGAGTGCTGAATGGATATTAATAAATGCTTTATTTAATATTGATTCACACGTGTCGAGCAATGGATGCTCTTCTTCAGAGGCGAATACATTTCTCATCTCTCTCTGGGGATTATATCCCACACCTGCAGGAATATTCAACAGGGCAATTGCCATGAGCCAGTGGAAGAGCATATGCATGGTGTATATAAAGCTTTGGATTCAATCCCTGGTTAAGAAAGCTTTTCACTAGCCACAGGGTACTCTTCTGTGTGGAAGATGAAGGGGAGCTGCTGCCAGTCAGCTCAGAAATATTGAACTAGGCAGAAGACCATGGTTTCCAGTAAGGCTCATCGGGATCAAGGCTGTGCTCTGTGGCCACTAGTGAATGTTAGGTCATTGCAAAATTGTTGATCATTGGGCATGCTCCTCTTTATGTGTGGCTGTTTTAACATCTCTATGTGCCGAACTGTGAATCAGAATAAGTTGCTTCTTTTCAGATGGAGTGTGTGTGTGTGTGTGTGTGTGTGTGTGTGTGTGTGTGTGTGTGTGTGTGTGTGTGTAAAACCCCAAGTAGTCAAGATTGCCGCATTCATACAGAGTATTTTGTGCACAGTGATGCATGCATGGACTTGCTCCTTCATTTTGGTAGAGGGGCCAGTTCCACAAGGGCAAGGCGTCGTGTAGAGGGAGCCATTCCCTCCATCTAAGTGAAGTTGGAAGGAAATCTTGCAAGCAGGGGACTGGCGAAGGTTCATTGATTGGACTCCCTGTGACCCAGCAAGGGATCACTGCATCAGAATGTTAGTATAGATTTTTGGCTGTATTTCTGTGAGGTGCCTTTGGTTATCACGGAACCTGTAGCAACCTTCCTGGGAGTGTAAAAAGACTCAATCTGTAACTATCAATTGAGCGAGTTTCTACAATTGCACTAAATCACCAAGCATCCGTTCAGAAATCTGATTCCACAGCCATCTGTTGATCAAATCTCTGCAGTTGCATTGGTGTCGATGGAAAATTTTGCTAGGATTCCACGCCTGCCTTTGTAGCAAACTGCCAGCACACTGTCAGTAACCATGGAGAAGAGAGTCAAGTTTCTATGGCCGTCCATGGAAGGAATAGACCAGATTTCAATGAGTATTGAAAGACAAATCAATGAGATTGCATGCCTGCCTGTGTTAATGGAGCAAATGGTTTGAAACCCATTGATGCCAGCAGAGGACATTGCCATATCTAAGAATTTGGCTACATTTTGCAGCAGCTCAGGAGGGAGAAGCCAGCTCTGCCAGTTCAAAAAAAGCTTCCCATTGTTCTTACATACAAGCAAGGCTAGAGAGCACTGGTTCCTCTCCCCACTGCCTTCCCAGGCTCTCCCAAGAAGGAGAAGACCCCAACTTACAACAGTGGCTCCTTCCCAGATGGAAAGAGCTGGGTGTCTTTGGTGCTGGCTGGGAGTGGGATTCTGCTCCAGTGTGAACTCTTAAGCTAACAGTCTTTCCTAACAATTGAGAGAGAGAGAGGAGCTGGGAAGATTGGCAGCTTAAGAGAGAACACCAGAAGTGGATCCCACACTAGGCTAGCAACTGCAACATGACTTTTCATCCAGATACTTCTGTGAGTTTACTGGGCTGGTCCTCTCTTCTTCCTGGGAGAGCAGGAAAGGAAAGGCCCAGCTTGATCCTCTCTTAGCTCCTTCTTCCTGTAGTGCTGGAGACCTTCAGGATTCCAAGCAACCAGAGTTGGCTGTTTCACTTGTGAGTCACCATAACTTCTGGCCAGGTTCTAAGTAGCACTTTCCCAAGGACCTACCAGCATCAGTACCGCAAAGGGGCAAGGTTCTTTTGATGCCCATGGAAAAAGCTCAATGAGTGTCACATTGATTGACACCAGTGACCAGCCTATTTCTAGGTCTTGAATTGTAAAGGAAGGTCATATGACACCAGTTGCCCCAAAGAAGAATTTTGTATCATTTTATGGAGACGGCTCAGCAAGGGCTTAGCAGACTTTCAGAAGGAAGGGAACTGCTGGAAAGCACTTTCTGATAGCACGGCATCCCTGATAGTCAACATAATTCAAGGCCTCCAAAGAGAAGATACTGCTCATTGGTTGCAGGGAAAACTGTGGAATCCTGGCCACTGACGCATTCCAAAATTGGAACCCAGGCAGCAGTGAGGAGCATGGGTTGTTAGCCAGCTTCATCAGCACCCTGGACAGTGTGCTGTGGGCTCTGAAACCTATATTAAGGATCACCATCATGACCTAGACCAGAAAGTTGATAATCTGGAATGCCACTGAAGTACTACTCAGAACCCTATGGAGGGTGGAAATACTGTGGCACTTAGTTGCCACTCCACTCCCCACTGGACATTGGCTGTCAGATGCATTGTTTTAGTTTTTACATAAAGGCAGCCATCCATGGGGCTGGGGGGCTTCAGATTTTATCAGAGCAGGGGTACAGAGTGGGGAACATAGGAACCTGCCCTTTACCGAGTCAGACCATTGGTCCATCTAGTTCAGTATTGTCTACACAGACAGGCAGCGGCATCTCCAAAGTCTCTCAGCCCTAACCTGGAGATGCCAGGGATGGAACTTGGACTCTTCTGCATGTAAGCATGCAGGTGCTCTTCCCAGAGTGGTCCCATCCCCTTAGGGGAATACCTTACAGTGCTTACACTTCTAGTCTCTCATTTGAATGCAAGCCAGACTGGACCCTCCTTAACAAAGGGGACAACTCATGTTTGCTACTACAAGACCAGCTCTCCTCCTGAACTTCTTCCTGTAGGCCATTTTTCTGAGTCACCCTGCTGCATTTTCTGTAGGGGAAAAGATACATGGACCCAGTAACTTTTTCTTGGAAGGTAGAAAAGTATCTGGGCGTGGTTTTGATGGAAGAAAATTGCCCGGAAGCAATGGGTTAAACATATCCCCCATTCTGTTGTTCCAACTGAATTCTGCCCCATTCCCATGGCTTCAAAAAAGTTAAAACAATAAACATTGGGAGACCCTCTACATGTCTCCTGCATCATGTCCAATTTGACTGTCAATTAAAGGAGTTGCACTCATTTACAAGTCCTGCAATACTGATAGTTTTCCTGCCTCCTCCGGGACTGATGAGGGAAGGACACCCAGACCGGAAGGGATTTGGGGGAAGAAGACATTGATATTTCCTGCACTTAGACAGTTGGACTAGAATACTTCCAAGATCCCTTCCAACTCTACTATTCTATGATCTGAGGATATCAGCAAGGGGACACAGTTGGGAACAAGGGATGGAGGAAGCACAGCTCCAGAAGTGTGTTCTTCCTCCACATCTATGGAGGCCAATTCATGCAGAATTCCAAAATGACAGCTTCCATAGATTATCTTGGGTTGGGGGGGTGGGGGCGCTAAGGGCCCTTGGTGGCCAAGGAGCCCTCTGATGTAGAAGGTAATGGATCCTGACCCATGGCAATAAAGTCAAACAAATCAAAGTCTTTGCTCAATAGACAAAGAGGGAAACTTCAGTTTCCAAGGCCAATGCATTTCACCACTCTCAACTGGGCTTTAACAGATATATGAGGGTGCTCAATCTCTCCTGTATGTTATAATCCCGACTCTCAAGATGTTTTGTTACAATCCTACGCATCCTTACTTGAGACTAAGCCCAAGTAGGACTTACTTCTGAGTAAACATGCATAGGATTGGGCTGTCTGGTATTCCTGTTATTCCCATGGTGCAGGGTGTTTGGAATGTCGTGCCACAGGTGAACAAAGCCACTTACAGTTCTGTCTGAATGCTGTTTCTCGTGAGTCCATTGCACAAAGGTACTCCCTCATGAGTAACTTTACATTGAATGTAAACTTTTTTTAAAAGCAAATGATTTGAGTGGACAGGACACAGGCACTATTTGGGGAGATAATGCTCACATGTAAGCCTTTGAGATTAGAACCCCAAAGGCAGAATCCCTTCTGAAGCTGTTGTAAATATCTCGTTCGCTTTTAAACAGTGCTGTTTCTTTTTCCCCTGTGAGATATATTTTGAAGTTTGAGAATATATGTTATTAAAAACAAAACGTAATAATAAAAATATTGTTGTGACACATTCCTGGAGCATTTTTAATGTTCTTTTAGAAGGTAGCCTCCCAACGGACTTAATTGTTTGCCCCAGGAACATATAGTGATTAGATTAGATTAGATTAGATTAGATTAGATTAGATTAGATTAGATTAGATTAGATTAGATTAGATTAGATTGAACACCCATCAGATGTTTTTGCTGAGCTTATTAAAATCATGTAAACTCCCTCCCAAGTTCCTACAGTGGTTAGCTGTAGCAAGACATCCAAAGTCAGATGCAGCTTCTGGTGTAACCTGAAAGGAAGTCTAACTGGCCTGAAGTTGCACCTAGTTTTGAGTTCTGGCTCTAAAATGGTGCAGTGGCCAGAGACCCCTGTGAAGCTTTGAACCTTGCAGGGCAGGCATAGCTCAGTGACAGAGAAGGCCATTCCCTGGCAACTAGAGTGGTCAACTCTCCAGAGCTGGCCTGGAGATGCCAGGAACTGGCACCAATCTCCAGGTCACTCTTAAAAGCATGCTGGAGATGTAATGACTTGAATAGAACCTAGGGAGCTGCCATATACTGAGTCAGACCATTGGTCCATCTAGCTCAGTATTGTCTTCACAGACTGGCAGCGGCTTCTCCAAGGAGGAGAAGGCAGGAGTCTCTCACTCAGCCCTATCTTGAAGATGCTGCCAGGGAGAGAACTTGAAACCTTCTTCTCTTCCCAGAGCGGCAGCTCCATCCCCTGAGGGGAATATCTTACAGTGCTCACACTTCTAGTCTCCCTTTCATAAGCAACCAGGGTGGACCCTGCTTAGCTAAGGGGACAGGTCAGGCTTGCTAGCACAAGCTTGCTGCCAGCTCTCCTTTCTGCTCGAGAGAATAGCCTCAGTGTCTCTCATGAGCTATCTGTGTTCGAGAAGGAAATATGCTGATATCCTGTGGGCAGGAGAATCCTAGAACTGCAGATCACTAGTGGCCCAGGCACAGGCACCTGGACAGTTGGCAATAATACTGGACCGGGTCTCTCAATCCGTGAGACCCAGTTTGGGGCGGTGAGTGGGAAGGGAGCCCTGGGCGGCTGGATCGGCCACCCACACGATTGCTGGATCTGAAACGGAGCTGGCAGGGGCTGGGAAGCCCCAGTATGCTCTGCGTGAGTGCACAGGGCATACTGGGGAGACCCCGGGAACTGGGAGGCAGATTTTCGCCTCCCCTCTGGGGTCTACTCATGAGTAGGCACGGCACGATGCTGCACCGCAGCTACTCACAATTTAAAAAACCAAGTTTGCGGAGCGCTCACTCCGCAAACCTGGATTTGGGGCAGGGGTTCTTGAGCGGATTACCCGCTCCAGAACCACCGGGCTCGCAGCTGAGCCCGGTGGTTCTGACGATTGGGAAAAATCGGGCTAGGCTTTCCTAGCCTGATTTTTCCCAATCGTGGGAACAGCCCCACTGTCTGACAGGGTTAGGGTTTAGAAGATTAGCACAATTCAGAATGACCTTGATAGAATTCAAAGACTGGGCTAAAACTAACACAATGAAGTTTGGCAGACACAAATGCAGTTCTGCACTAGGCCTAAACAAACAAACAAACAAATATACAGGTATAGGATCGGAAAAACTTGACTTAGCAGTAACACATATGAAAAGGATCTAGGGATTGCAGCTGAACAGTGTGTCAGTGAGTCAGCAGTGTGATGCAGCTGCAAAAAAGGCTAATACAATTTTATGCCGCATTAATAGAATTGTAGGATGGGATCCAGTTGCCCTTGCATAGTATGAGAAAATACATGCTGCTGTTTGCACTACTTTGCAATGTTGCACAACAGCTAGTGGAAAACCTTTTCCGGGACATCAACAAGAATGTGCAGTGTGTCGTACAACTATTAGCCAATACCCCATGTTGTGCTTGAGGTTGTGGAAGGTGTTGTGCAACAATGAGCCACATTGTGCTGGAGGCAATGCAATATCTTCCAGTAGTGCAGGAATTAGTCGGGAAGAGAGGTTCCTCCCTTTGCTCAGCATCCTTGGGCAACTTTCTCACAGCCCTAGTCTGGATCCCACTCACAGTTTCCAAGCCACAAGATATAATCATTCCACTTTATTCTGCATTACTCAGAACACATCTGGAGTATAGAGTCCAGTTCGGGCAACAGGTTATGAAGGATGTACACAAATAGGGCTGTCACACTGAAGAGGGTAAAGCCTTGATCTCTGCCACCCTGAGAGGCAGTTTTAAATCTAGTGGGGTTATGTTACATAATGGCGCAGCGGGGAAGGAACTTGCTTAGGGAGTAAGAGGTTGCTGGTTCGAATCCCTGCTGCTTTGTTTCCCAGATTATGGGAAGCACCTATATCGGGCAGCAGTGATATAGGAAGATGCTGAAAGGCATCATCTCATACTGCGTGGGAGATGGCAATGGTAACCCCCTCCTGTTTTCTACCAAAGACAACCACAGGGCTCTGTGGTTGCCAGGAGTCGATACTGACTCAACGGCACAACTTGACCTTTTTACCTTCATGTTACAGGAGGGCAGATTTGGGTTGAACATTAGGAGAAACTTCTTAATGACAAGAACACTTGGACAGTTAAATCAATCACCAGAGGAACTCTCCATCACTGGAGGTTCTCAAGGAGAAGCTGGACAGTCATCTGTCAGGAAGGCTTTAGCTCTGGATTTCCTGCATCAAGCAGGGGTTAGCAGAGGCTTCTGATACCCCTGCAGCTCTCACTTTCTATGATTACTGAAACAAAGTGCTTTGACTAGTCTAAAGTGCTCTATAAATGTTATTTATGATTATTATTTATTTATTTTATTATTATTTATTTTTATTATTATTATTTATTTTATTATTATTATTATTATTATTATTATTATTATTTACTACCACCAGCTTATCCAACCTTCTCCCAGATGAAACAGCTCCTTTTCACCCTCCTGAACATATGGCACCAACCCCCTAGAGATGTTGGCTCTTGGCTGTATCAGAATGCCACCTTCCACACACACACACACACCCACCAAACATCCATATGTTCCAAACTTCAATTCTGATGGTTATGAGCTGAGACTAGCAGCCTGAGCAGCCAGCTTTTGCTGTGACACTGGAATGTGATTCTTAGACAAGTCGCTGCAGCTGCCACTGATATATAAAGTCCTCAGAAGTGACCAGAAACCGGCTCGAGGTCGCCTGACCCTGACTCAGCCTTTACTGTCAGGGCACTCGCAGTTCCAGTACTCTTGCTAGGCCGAAAGTGTTCTGGTGCAGTTGCCACCCTGGCTTCAGAATGTGCCGGAGCTGTACATTCAGAGCAGGGTTTTCCCCAGGAACCCTGGCAGTCAGGCAGTGACCAAAAGTTTCAGACAGAGGACAGGCCGTTCTGACAGATGCTTCTTTTGGGGCTGATTTTGTCCAGCAGGGATAACTGGGTGACGTAGTTAACGGGACTGTTTTCTCTGGAGAGGCTCTGATGCTTCCGTGTGAAGCTGAGGTAATGCTGGTGGTGCCACTTGCTCAGGCGTTTCTTGCACTCAGCCTGAACCTATGAAGAAGAAAGCCGAGGTGAGAAAAGACACATTCACATGTTACGTTCAACACTCGTACAAGAAGTGTACAGTGTACACAGGTTCAGTCATTCACCTGTTCTGCTGAAGGCAGGTACAGACATACACTTCCTATCTGTACCCTGCATTTGAAGGGCCTGTATCCAGGTTCATTTTATAAATGAATACAGGTACAATCATTCACACAAACGCGTGTACAAGTGTATAGACATCTCTACACTGGTACAGCATTATGTCTGAATTGGGCTAGAGAAAGTGCAGGATTAAAATGAGGGTAGAACCAAAATATAACCCCTAAATTCAAACCCGTATTCATGGGCTGCCAAGATGCCTTTTGTTTATGTTCAAGGGAAGGGGCTTACAAAAATAAAGGAATTTCACCCTTTTTGTCAGAGAGGGTAGGCAGGAAGAAATAAGGAGTGTGTTCCCTAGCAACATGAGTCCAATTCAGATGTTATGCTGTACGAGTGTACAGATGTCTATACGCATGTTTGTGTGAATGATGGTACCTGGGTTCATTTTGAAAGTGAACCTGGATACAGGCCTTTCAAATGCACAGCACAGATAGGAAATATACTTCTGTTCCTGCCTTCAGCATAATATGTGAATGACTGTACTTGTGGATAGTTCTGTACCGGTGTATACTGTACACTCGCCCTACGAGTGTTGAACATGACATGTGAATGGGCCTATGGAGATGCTTCCTTCTCTTCTGGTGCTGTGTGCAGCAACCTCACAGCAATTTTAGGAGAGAGCAAAATGTCCTTATATCGCCTGGGCAAAAGAGGCAGCCCCCCCCCCGCCCTCATCCTCCAGTTAATGGCACAGGGCAAGAATATAAGGGTGGGTGCTCGAAGGAGAGTTACCCAATTGCCTAGGCAAGGCAACTCAAAGATTCATCCAGCACTCAGCTGCAGCCTCGCTTCTCTTACCGCTGCAAACAGCCACACAAGAAGCAAATTTAAAGTTCATTTTAAAGTTCATTTGGGGGTCTTCCAGTAGTGGCCGGAGCAAGCGCCACCAGGGGGCAAGGAGAGGCACCTTTAAGAATAAATGAGTAGGTGCTTACCTCCGCTCCAGCCGCACCTGCGAAGCTGCTCCAAGCACCAACGTGCTGCCCAGCACTCCCTGCATTGGTGGATCGTCTCCGCCACTCACCTGGCTTCCGCTGAGCCAATCCCCCGCCAGCGGCTAGGTGAGTGGCGGAGCTGATCCCTGGCACAGGAAGTGTTGGGCAAGGACCCATCTGCCGGAGCAGAGGTAGGCACCTACTAATTTATGCTAAAAGGTGCCTCCTGCCACCCCCTAGGCAGCGCCCACACCGGCTGTGCCTGAGGTCCTCAGATTTCAATGAGTGCTGCCCACCACTTCCAAGGGAATCTCTGCAACCATAAGGACTAGAACCTTGCTTGGTCTTTCTGTACAGAATGAAAGCGGAATTCCTCAAGAGGCTGAGGTTTGGGCCCACTACCAAATTCTGCACTAATACAGCACACAGAATATATGCAACCTTGTATACAGTCAAGGGAACTGCATTGCAAAAGACATGCAACTTGTTAAAGAGGGCAGATCCCAGCTTGAGACTGTTCAGCAACAAGGCTCAGACTTTGAGGGGGATCAAGGCAGAGGCAGTCCCAGCTCTTAGCAGGGCCCCATGGCCTGAATGAGTGTGAGGAGCAAGGGGTATGTGTTGGTTTTGTGCTTCTCTGTAGCAAATCAAGGCACCTACATTGTCTCTGGTCTATTCTGGGAAGTGGAACAAAATGGAAGCCGTTGCCTTTCAAAGGCATTTCAAAGAGCTCTGATGATTGCCACTTACCTCTCCATTTAAGAAACAGTACAGAAGAGCAACAACAAAGCCCTAAAAGAAAGAAGAAGAAAAGAATGATACACATGTGCCGAATCTCATCTGTAGGCCATGGGGTCCTCACATTCAGCTGCAAAGCAAAAGATAAACCTGACAATGGCATTAGAACATGGGAAGATTCATGAGCAGCCAGGTAGAATCTCACCGGTCAGATCGGACTCCTACGATTACTTTGACTCCTGATGAAACTGCCAAAGTTTAAGCAAGGTGTACTCAAAACTTAGAAAATATAAAGGTCATCCACAGATTCACTTGAAAGGGAAAGACAACGTATTTCAACTTGTTTGAAACAGAGAGAGATTTAATGATTGTTTATGTATGCATATGTTTTCGAAGGCTGAGTGCATGTTCTTTGAACCTCTGAAGCTCAGTTTGCAAGATGGGGCCTTAGCTCAGTGGTATAGGCCGTATTCACACAGGACGTGGAACCGTGGGTCCAATGGACCCATGGTTCTGCAGCCCCCTTCCCCCGCTCTCCCACCCGAAATCAGATGTACTGGAGAGCATCCTCTCTGCAGTCAGTGGGACTGCAGAGAGGTGGGGGAGCTGGCTGTGCAGGCTTCCTTCTTGGCAGAAGGACAGCCCACACAGCCATTCGAGCCGGAGTGAAGGAGGAGTTTATTCCCTCAACTCCAATTCCATAGGGCTGAAACTGTGGTGCCAGCATTTGGATATAGCTCTGACACTGCAGAACCGGAGTTCTGACACTGCAGAACCGAAGGTTCAGAGTGCAGTTCAGGGAGGGCAACCATGGGTCCCTTTTCGCCCTTAACTCTGGTTTCCAGCATTTGGACGTGTGGCTACAGAAACTGGAGGTGAGGGGACCTCTGGTTTCCTATTCCATCCCAATTCAGCCATCGATTCTACTTTGCATGCAGAAATTCCCAGGTTCATTTCCTGGCATCTACAAATAAGGGTGGGAAAGACCCCTGCCTAAAACCTTGGATAAGCCACTGCCAGACAGCATGGATTAATGGTCTGACTTAGTATCAAATTTTCCTATGTAAGATGGCACCAACTTTATTAAGGAATCTAAGTAATGAAAATACACTAGAAATGTACTGGCTGGCATCCAGACCAAATTACGCATGAGTAGTCCTATTGAAATTTAGTCCTATAGCATTGCTCCCAAGTAGTACTACTGGGTAACTTTATCAGCCACTAATCCCACCCCCAGCAGTCGGCACGACGATGAACATTCAGTGACATCACAACCACTTAGCCGATGGCTGTAGTGGGCTGGAGCTCACTCGAGAATTTCCTTGAGACATTAGTGTGGAAGTTCGTGTTGTTTCTCTGTTGATGTTTGCATATCTCCCAGTCTCTTGGCATTTGGGGTTTGTCGGCAAAATACAGGAAGCAGCAAGCAGGGAAAATAAATCATGGATTTATCAAATTAAAGAAGCTTGGGGTGGCACATCAACATCCTCAACATCACAACAAGTCTGTAGGGAAATTTGGGCTAAGAGAGAGTGTTTGCTCACCCATGATCAGAAATTGGAAGTGTGCACCGCTTGTCCTACCCACTTGTCCTACCCACTATTGGATCATGTGAACCTGCCTTGTATATTCAGGGAATTGGGGCCAGTGCTCCCTCTAACAGGGATTCCCAGAGGTTGTTGACTACCACTCCAGCTGCTGAATCCCCCACTGCAGTGGCTTTTGCTTGGGGATTATGGGAGTTGTAGTCAACAACCTCTGGGAATCCTTGTTAGAGGGAACACTGATTGAGGTGTTCTAGCACAGCTCAGTGGTAGAACACCTGCTTTGCATGCTTTACCTTATTAGCGCTGAGAAAGAGCCCCACTTCGAGAGCTGCTGCCAGTCCGAGTAGATAATAGTGACATAGAAAGATGGTTTTTGTGGTAGCCGGCATGAATTGTCCCCTTTGCTAAGCAGAGTCTGCCCTGGTTTGCATTTGAAGGGGAGACTACATGTGAGGACTGTAAGATATTCCCCTGAGTGGACTGGGCCGCTCTGGGAAGAGCACCTGCATGCTTGGCATGCAGAAGGTTCCAAGTTCCCTCCCTGGCAGCATCTCCAAGATAGGGCTGGGAGAGACTTCTGCCTGCAACCTTGAAGAAGCCGCTGCCAGTCAGGGTAGACAATACTGAGCTGGATGGACCAAGGGTCTGACTCAGTATATGGCAACTTCCTATGTATGTATGTATGTATACTGCTAAATATCAGGTGCCGGTGACCTAACAGGAGCAGGGCCGTTCCTTGGATGGTCTGCTTGTGGGCTTCCAGAGACATCTGACTGGCTGTTGCTGGAAACAGAACATGAGTCCGGATGGGCCTTGGCCTGACCCAGCAGGGCCCTTCATTGCCAGAAGACCCACCTCCTGGTGTAGAGGAACACTCCCACTGCAGTGGGGAGGAGAAGGTGATCACTAGGAACTGTCCCGTTCCACAGAGGCTTGCTTCCTTTCCTTTTGGGAGGGAGAACTGCATCCTTCCCACCAACAGGATAGCACCCTTCAGGTCTCCAGCCTTACCTGAAAAGAGCCCAAGCCCAGCTCAATGTACAGCCTGGCAACCACACCAGTGCTCTCTGGGAAGAAGGCAAAGACGACATAGTGAGCCCCAAAGAGAGGGATGAGGAGCAAGGTGGATTTCGCCAGTCTCCTGAAAGAAAGGAGGTTGAAGGTAGCTAGCGTCAGAAAAGGTAGGGAAGCATCCTCTGATTGGGGAGGGAATGGGCTCCAGTGGGCTCTCATAGGGCCATTTGCTGGTGGACTACAGTCTTCTTCCCCTGATGTCCCCACCGGAGGATGCTGTGAGTTCACATAGGCATGGGGTTTGTCCTTCATCATTGCAGGGTTGTGTGACTGCTGAGTGCATTGCGGGTACCAGCAGAGGCACAGAGAATCCTGCCAGGAGGCCTCACCTCACCTGGTGCTGCCACTGAATGACGTTCAGCTCAAACTTTATTCCGGTCACTAGCCAGCAAAAAGAAAATATGCCAGGAGGAAAGCTGGTCCTTTGGTAGCAAGCATGGATTGTCCCCTTTGCTACGCAGAGTCCACCCTTGTTTGCATTTGACTGGGATACTATATGCCTGAGCACTGTAAGGTATCCCCCTTAGGGGATGGGGCTGCTCTGGGAAGAGCATCTGCTTTCTTCCATGCAGAAGGTTCCAAGTTTCCTCCTGGCATCTCCAAGGTAGGGCTGAGAGAGATTCCTGCCTGCAACCTTGGAGAAGTCACAGCCAGTCTGTGTAGACGATTCTGAGCTAGATGGTCTGACTCAGTATAAGGCAGCTTCCTATGTTCCTACGTATGTTCACCTACTGAAGAGATGTGTGCCTTTATAATGCCACGACAGAAGTCCCGATGCTTCCACACGTGCCTCATGATGCCCTCCAGTGAGGATGCCTGGTCTCTCTCCTCCATGCAGCAGGCACTCCGCAGTGGAAGGCAACACTCCACCAGTATATGCCACATGAGCCACCTCTGGGGCAGCCCACATATAGGTTGAAGCCTGTTGACATCCTGCCAAGAGATGTGGATGTACCCATCCAGGTTATGCTGACAAAGTTGGGTGTTTGGGGGTGGGTGGGGGTGGGGGATCTCTTACGCAAAATGCCTTGAATGCCTTCCTCCAGCCTCCAAAGAAGAGTTTAATTTCTGCACCAGAATGTGGATGACGTTGAGAAAGATCAAAAAGTTCACCTAGGAAGACAAGAGGAAGAATCCAGATGCCCTGATGCACCAAAGCTAGGTCACATTATTTCACCAAGAAATGGCATCCATTTCTGTGAGCCGTAATCTGAAATGGTACAGTTTCAGACACAGATCACACCCAGCTCAATGGGAACGAGGGCAAAGGGATGGATTCAGTAACCCATAGCATATCTTCACATTTGTTGCCCTACAGAGCAACAAACTGAGCAAAGAGGCGCCTTTTAAAGTGGTGATTCTCTTATATTTAGCAGCAGGAGAGCAATTGGCCCTATCCATCCCCTACACAGCATCCCTCCAGTGGCTGTTGCTGGTGTCTATCTTATGTTTCTTTGTTAGATGGTGAGCCCTTTAGGGACAGGGAACTATTTTATTGATTGATTTTTATTTCTCATGTAAACTGCTTTGGGAACTTTTGTTGAGAAGTGGTGTATAAACATTCACCATTGTCATCGTAGTAGCATGTACACACTATACACATAGTCCAGTGTTCTTCATTGTAAGGCCTGGAGGCCAGTGGTAGGCCCCAGCAATAGGGATGTGCAAGCCGGTTCAAATTTGAACCGGTTTGAATTCAAACCAGTTCAGTTCGATGGTTTGAATTCAAACTGAACCAGGCATTGGGTTTTACCTGCCGGTTCGAATTTGAACTGAACTGAGTCTGGTTTGTTTTGAACCAGTTCAAACTGGTTAAAACTGGTTTGAGCCTGCAAAACTGGGTTGGGTGGTAGGCACCCATGGATGCCAACTACCACCCAAAGCAATTGGACACTCCTATGATATTTAATGATTTTTTGAAATTTTTATTATTATTGCCCATCATTCCCTATGTGGAGTACCTAGGGGGGAAAATTGGGGTTGATGGTACACACTAAGGGGTGCCTACCACCCGCAGAACAGCAAAGTAATCTGAGACTCCTGCGATTTTTTGTGAATTGAAGTTTTTTCATTTTTAAAAAAATTCCTCCCATAGGGACTAATGGGGATTCCAGTAAATGTAACACTTCATATTGGGGGGTAAGGGGTGGCCCAGAGTGGAGTGTGGTGGGTGGTAGTTCCCAAGGGGGGCAAGGAAGCTACCAGAATTATTTCAAAGGAATTGGGCAAAGGGCTGATTTTTTGGTGATTTGTTGAAGTTTACGTGTCTTTAAGGTTTTTCCCATAGGGAGTAATGGGGGTTTCAGCAGCCCAATAACTGAACTTGGGGGGTGCTGGGGTAGCCCAGAGCGAGTGGTGGTGTAGTGCACATAGGGTGCCAACCAACCCCATGGGTTGCTTACCCATGGGGTACAGGGGTTTGTTGTTTCTGAGGTGTTCTGAGTGTAGATTCTCTGGTAGCAAATGAAAGTGGATTCATGGTTTGTCATTGAAAATCTCATATGCTGCTAGAGAATTTACACTCAGAACACCTCAGAAACAACAAAACCCAGTCCCACCAAGGGTTAGCAACACATGGGGGTGGTTGGCACCCTCTGGGCACTACATCACCACTCTCTCTGGGCCACCCTGTTATACCCATTTTACCGCAAGGGGAAAATGCAAATTTTTCTTCTTCAAAAAATCATTAAATATCGCAGGAGTGTCTGGTTGCTTTGCGGTTTGAGTAGTAGTTAGTACCCCTGGGTGCCTACCACCCAAACCTAGTTTTGGAGGCTCGAACCTTTGAACCAGTTCAAACCGGTTCGAATAGAACTAGGCTCTGTTTGGTTCAAACTTGGAAACCTTCAAACCAAACCAGTTCAAATTTGAACTGGTTCAAATTCAAACCTGTTTGCACATCCCTAATGCAGAACACCTAGGGGCACAAACCCAGGGTGGGTGGTAGGCACCCGGGGTATTTTCCCCATAGGGAATAATGGGGATTTGAACTCAATGTTCACAGCAATTAAAGCCACACACTGTTTGTTGCACTGAAACAGACTAAAATCTTTTCTAAAATTATAAAAAACAAACCATGACCCCCCACTGGCTTGGGGCTCCCAAGGGGAGTTGTGGCAATACCTGCCTTGCACCCAAACCTGCTTTGGTGCTCAGGCACCCCTGGGGGTGGTGGTTTGGGCATCCTCAAATCCCCATTATTCCCTATGGGGAAATGCAAAAATTAAAAAATCTTCCCAAAAAATCATCTGTCCAATTGCTTTGGGGTTTGAGTGTCCAATTGCTTTGGGGTTTGGTGGGTGGTAGGCACCCCTGGGTGCCTGACACTCACCCTGAGTTTGTGTCCCTAGGTGTTCTGCATAGGAAATAATGGGCCAGTTCGAGTCCCCATTATTTCCTATGGAGAAAATGCAAAAATTTGAAAAATCTTCAAAAATATCATTAAACATCACAGCAGTGTCCAATTGCTTTGGGGTTCAGTGGGTGGTAGGCACCCCTGGGTGCCCACCATGCACCCCAGGTTTCTGCCCCTAGGTGTTCTTCATAGGGAATAACGGGCCAGTTTGAATCTCCATTATACCCTATGTAGAACCTTTTAGAACCAGTTCACGTTGGGTTCGAATTCGAACCAAACCAAGCGGGGGTTCAAGCAAAACCAAAACTGAACCTACCCACCCTGATCTGAATTTGACCCAAATGGTCCAAACCAGTTTTGTGCACATCCCTGAGCCTTACCAGTGGCAGCAACTGCACTGGGGCTGCCATCTTGCTCTCAGGAGCTTTCTCAACACAACACTACATCTTGACACACACAGCAGCAGGGAATAAATGTGAAACAAGCAAGCTCTCCTTTCATCCCCCTTTCTCAAAATTGAGCCTACATTTTTCAACAGGGAACCCTTAGCAAAGAACTAGGCTGGGGATCTCTAATAGGGAACTCTTACCACCACCACCACCAAACTATAACTAAGGTTTATTTAAATCAAACCACAAAAGTGGAATAAAACTGATGTAGGTTTGTAATGTAGGCAGGACCTTGGGCCTTTTTGCCCTGATTTTCCAAGGGAGCTCTCTGGCTTGTGCATTTTAATCACACTACAGCTTACTTGATCATTTCAGTAAAACATAAGGCAAACAATAATGTGCATCTATAAAAATTCAAAGGGCTACAAGAGAGACACACGTAGCCCCCGTGTTCCCCATGACTGAAGGCAATTGCTGGGCTTTCAGTTCTTCAAAGCAATCAGGAGATCAAAAGGAAAACTCACAAATACGGTTAATAAGATGGGTCCCTTGATGATCCACAGCACTGCAGAGTTCTCCTCGTCATCATCCCAGCATCTGAAATAGCCAACAAAAGAGGAACAAATTAGGCACATTAATCAGGACAAAGAGTTCTCCCTCCCCCACCCGCCGCACTTGAACAAATTTACTGTGTAAGTGAGCGCTCTGCAAACATGGTTTTCCAGATCGTGAGTAGCCACGGTGTGGCTTCGCGCCACGCTTACTCACGAGTAGACCCCAGGAGGGGAGGCAAAAAGCCGCCTCCCAGCTCTGGGGGTCTCGCCAGCATGCTGGAGCTTGCAGGGGCCAATCGGCCCCCGCTCCCCCCAGCCCCCACTGGCCCTGTCTCGGAGCCAGCAATCGTGTGGGCAGCTGATCCAGCCACCCAGGGTTCCCTCCCCACTCACTGCCACAAACCAGGTCTCACGGATTGTGAGACCCGGCTCAAGATCTTCCTAAAGAACCAGTGACTGACGATAGGATACAGCTTATCTCGTTTGAAATCAAGCAATATTTGCAAAACCATGGGATAAAACAAAGATAAAGATAAAATTAAAACGCTTTCTTTATACCATCCTCAAGGGAATGGCTTAGTAGAAAGACTGAACAGATTAGTGAAAGAAGGTTTACAACTGGCTACTATGCAAAAACAAACCTGGAAAGAGGCAATCCATGAAACTCTATTTGCTGATCAAACTACTACTCATTCCACTGCAGGAAAATCACCTTCCGAACTGCTCAGAGGATGCAAAGTTACCAGCAGACTTACATAATGGCAACAACTGATAGAGTTTTCCATTCCATCTCACAGAGAGGATGCAAAGATTTGTGATCGGGTGAGAGAGAAGCAATAAAAATGTAATTTATATGTAGATCAGAAACAGGGGTGAGAAACCGTGAACATTTAAGGTGGAGAACATTGTCCAAGTACGGCTGCCTTATAAAGTGAGTAAGGGATGTTCCAAGCATTCAAGACCAAAACAAATCATTGAAATCTGAGGAGATTCTGTCATATTGGATGATGGAAAGAAATGAAACAGTGTGAGACTTTGCAACATGCTTAGTATGGAAATAGAGGGGAGGAGAGGAATTTGATCTTGCCTCCAGTTTTGACATCACAGAGGAGGCTGATGAAAGTGATGGACAACCCTTTTAACCAGAAAGGACATCACTAACAACTCCTGTGCCAGATAACCCAAGCATTAGGAGAAGTGTGTGTGTGACAGGAGACCACCTAAAAGACTTAAAAGATTTTGTCACTGGTTTTTAAATCAATTCAATTCTGCTTGTTACAAAGCGGAGGGACGTGTGGTATTCTATCCAGTATCTGTTATGTTTTGTTGTTTAGAAGTTTGTTGTTAGTATGTTTTGTTGTTCAGAAGTTTGTCCCAGTAGGGATCCTGGAGAGGGCGGGTGGGGTGGAGTCAGAAAGGAAAAGGGAGGGAAAGAAGGAGAAAATGGAGTTGTTTCTGAATAAACTCTTAGTTAAGGGGGGCAAACATTTTTGCTGGGTCGATTTCTCATAATTGTCAAACATCCTAATGTAGCTGACAATATCGCTCACCCAGTATTCTGTTTGTAAATTCTGGCCAAGATCCAGGCTGACGCTATGGTTGCTGGTACTCCTGAAAGAAAGAATGAAATGATGAACCAAATTAAGAATGTTTGTACAGTAACAGCATTGGATCCCAAGTCCCCAGGGTCCCCACCACCACCACCACCACCACCTGCCTTCTGCAACACTCTTCTGCAGTGACTCTATGCAGTGGTCCAGGAAGGCTTCATTCCTTTCTCTACAGGGAGATCTGGGTCTCTACCCTTCCTTTGTGTCTACTGGTTGCCCTAGGAGCCCAGCTCCAAGATCTGTGAGGACGGGCTGAAGTTGCTTATCAGTGAGGCCGAGAGATTCTGCAAGGCACTTGCACCTTTCCCAGGATTCACCTTTTGGTTCTAAGATCACATTCCAAGGCTGAATGCCAGCAGGTTCAATCCCTGTCATGCCCAGGTAGGGCCTGGGGGAGACTCCTGCCCGAAACCTTGGAGAGCCACTGCCTGTCGGACAAGACTGCGGTAGACGGACTAATGGTCTGACTTGGTAGAAGGCAGCTTCCTGTGTATCTATCAATTAAGCCCTGAGGAGTTTATTTTAATTAGTTAGTTAGTTAGTTAGTTAGTTAGTTAGTTAGTTAGTTAAATCTATCTCTATACCACCCAAAACTTGCATCTCTGGGCATTCCTAGAGTTCCCACAGCTCTATCACTGACAGCCTATAAACTGGCTGGGCAGAAATGTTGCAGTTCAAGCAATAGAGGACAACTCCATCCTGGGTTATGGGACTGGGGCTACACAGAAAGCTGCCTTATATTGAGTCATTCCATTGGTCCATCTAGCCTAGGATTGTCTACTTTGACTGGCAGTGGCTCTCCAAGGTTTCAGGCAGGAGATGAGTCTTTCCTGGCCCTTCCTGGAGATGCTGGCAGGGATCAGACCTGAGACCTTCTGTGTGCCAAGCAGATGCTCTACCACTGAGCTATGGCCACATCCCCTAGGTGTGGTCTGATGAGGCAAATATGAGACACCTACAATCCAGGTGTCTGTGAGGTAGCTGGGGAAGAAGACAGCAGATCTTCTAGGCCAAGTCAGCTTGCATAGTCTTGCCACAGCCCCAGGCATCCAGCTACACCTAGCAGCACGGAGAGCTCAAAAAGAATACATCCGCTACGGTTGCTTCACCCACACTTTCTCGGAAAGGGTATATGCTAGTAGAGGGAAGGGAGGGAGGGAGGGAAGGAGGAAGGGAGGGAAAGAGAGAGAAAGAAAAAGGAAGGAAGGAAGGAAGGAAGGAGGGAGGGAGGGAGGGAGGGAGGGAGGGAGAGAGAGAGAGAGAGAGAGAGAGAGAGAGAGAGAGAGAGAGAGAGAGAGAGAGAGAAAGAAAGAAAGAAAGAAAGAAAGAAAGAAAGAAAGAAAGAAAGAAAGAAAGAAAGAAAGAAAGAAAGAAAGAAAGAAAGAAAGAAAGAAAGAGAGAGCCCTGTGTACACCTTCATGGTGTACACCATCAAGGTGGCGGCAGAGTGAACACCAAAGCCCAAACTGAATTTGATAGGAAGAAATGGCAGGGCAGCCTACTAACCCCAGCCAATCAGGATGAACTTCCACACATACTGTCTGTCTGACACAAAGGTCAGCATCAGCAGTGTCTGCAGGTACATGCCTTCTACTAGCAGCCAGAAGAAGTTGGCTAAAATGCTGAACTGGAAGAAAGCCACTGCTGCTTTGCATGCCACCTAAAAAGAGACAGACACAAAGAAAGCTGGTTAGTTTCCAATAAGGAGATCATCGTTAAATTCCATAAGGGATGGTGTCTGAGAGATTGGGGTGGAGCTTGGTGGGATGGGGTGGAGCCAAAAGGCACCTGGCCTTTTCAAAAGTGAAGGTGCATTTAAAAAGCCTACTGTTGACATCAGACAGTGGTCCATGCTGTCATCGGAGAACAAAATGGTGTCCTTGGTGAAAACGGCTGTCGCCCGCAGGATGAACGAGATGAACAAATGCATGTGGATGTAATTCCGTGTGCAGTGGAATTTTCTGGACAGGAGCAGAAAGGGAAAATATCAAATTGCAACATGATACCACATAGTAGAACTGGATTTTGCTTTCGCTGTGGCTGCAGGTGAGGTGAGGCCCCAGATGATGGGCAGGTGGTTACAGATGCAGTCACAGCATGATCAAATCCCAGGCAAGCCAACCTGTACTGTGATAGCCATAGAAAAAGGCATGTGTGGGGCAGCCTCCGAGGAAGAAAAAGCAAAGGGCAGCATCCAGATTAGGAAAGACAATGTCCCATTGACATCACTACGATAGTTGTGACTACCAAGTCCCATTCATTTCAATGGGACTTAGTTATGACTCACATAGTCTGGATGTTGCCCAAAGACTCTAAACACATTACACACCATTGTCAGCCATGTTTGCTGCCAATAGCACTGGATTCTTCCAGGCATGGGCAGAGAAGCCAAGTTGGCCTCTTTGCACATACTGAGTCGAAAGCGTGCGAGACGGAGGTCTTGCATGGCCCATGGATATTCCTGGCTAGTAGAGGAGGCCATTTCCCAAAGCCTCTGGCCCGATCTGTCTGTCTGTCTGCGTGAACTGAGAACTTCTATTCAAGGTCGTAGTGGTGGTGTTTTTACAGGCCACTGGCCATGGGGCAGACATCACTGGAACTTGCAACACGGTTCTAGAAAAGCCCAGGAATATTCATGGGCACTCTGGGAAGTCTTATTGCATAATTCAGGCCTCCAGAGTGGCCAGTGGATGATAAGACCATCACCCAGGGGCTGCACCAGATATGATGGAGACATGGGAGATAGAATCCCAGAGTGGCCCACAAAGACTCTGCCAAGACGTTGCAGAGCACATGTTCTGCCACTGAGCTTTGGCCCACAAGCACACAGCACGAGAGAGGCTCGGAGGTGTTTCTACGCATTATGTGAACAATGGTCTGCTAAGCAGATTGCAGAGTCAAATCTCCTAAAGAGAAAGGCAGATACGAGAACATCAATATGGGTGGGAGTTAGCCAAAAGGCACTGTTAGCATTTACCGGAAGAAGGCAAAGACGAGAAGCGCTGTAATGAGCGAAGCCAAAGAGGTTGCATAGCCAGCGGTGTAGATGTGCCAGAACACTGAATAGTATGATTTCTGTGGGGGAAAAGAGAACATGCAGAAGGATAGGCACATGGACCAGACTCCATTCTGGAAGTTAAGGCCTGTTTTCCCTTGGTAACCACTGAGGAGGGGGAGGGGGGGAGGAGGAGGAGGAGAAGCAGAATGGTGGTGACTAAGAAGGCAAAGAAGAAGGCAGCTTTCCTTTCCATTACTTTCCTTTCCATTACTTTCCTTTCCATTACATCATTTGCTTTCTGATTCCTACCCAAGGGGTGGTCAGCTTCTGTATTCTAAGAGAGGATGCTGTTCTCTACAGGCAAGGGCCCAGAAGTGGAGATCACTGCCTAAACTGCTTTCCCTTGCAAGATGGAAATTATGTTCTTATAGACAAATTCATGGAGGACAGGTCTACCTGCTGGCTATAGACCACTCCAGCCTCAGAGGCAAGACGCCACTAAATACCAGTTGTAGGGGACCAACAGCAGGAGAGAGGCATCAAGTGGGCCACTGTGGGAAACAGGATGCTGCACTGGATAGGCCTTGGTCATGATCCAGCAGGGCTGTTCTTACATTCTTATGCTGGATGCAAGGGCATGGTCCAAAGGGACTCTTGTCAAAGCTCAGCAGGTCTAGGCCTGATCAGTGCAGGGATGGGTGACCACTTGGGAACTCTGTATATACTGCCATGAGTTCCAAATTGACAGAAAGGTGGGCTATAAGTCAGGGATGTAGGAAGGTTGGTGGCAGCCCCAGGATAGGATGTGAGGGTGGGTTCCACTGGGTGTGTGTGCCTCCACCTCCACTGGGCACACTATCTCATGCTGGCCATGCCCCTCCCACCTTCATCAGCATGCAAGGGAGAGGAAAGAAGCACTGAGCCAGGCTGGCAAAGAAAGCATGCACCAGCTGGATGGGCCACACATCCATGCACAGCACTGGCAATGCCCTTCTGTCAGCGTGCTGATGCAGGTGGAAGTGGCAAGGTCAGAGTGGGGTAACCTGCCCAGCAGCAGCCTTGATAGCAGGTGTGCATTGGAAGGGCAAGGGGGTGCCCTGGGAGTGTGGGAGTGCCCTGGGTTCCCAGCTCCCATGGCCCAGGGACATATGTCCCCTCCTGTCCAACAATGGCTACCCCACTGCTAGAAATGTAAGAACTAATCAATAATAAAGTTGGCACCAGCAATCGGTGAGCATTTCACAGTTGTGGAGTACATGCACTTTGGCAAAGAAATATGTATCTTTTCATTGAAGTGTGGGATATCTCTGTTTCTAAATAATCTCCCTTCAAATGAAACTGTGGGAAAGCTTTTATCACCAACATTTGCTTTGGCAGTACAAACCTTAACAGAAATTGGCCTCCGCTTGGAACCTGGATCTAGCCCTGCCAGTTAACCATCCCTGCTCTAAAGGACATGGGCCACCAGAGGGGCAGAGAAAGTTGTATTCAACAGAAATTGGATAATATCGTTCCCATCCCTACCTAATTGATTTCTGTGGATTTTAGCTCATAGACCCTGGAGTTATTGGGCAGGTGCTAAAAACACACAAAAGCTGAATTAAAATGAATAGAGGAGATGCATATAATAAATGTTAATACTTACAACGAATAATGAGCCCATTATAAGCTTATTTTTTAGATAGTACAATACATGACTTCGCAAAGGCTTACTAAGATGTTTCAGATAAGTACTTCCTTTTGTGAAAAGCAGAAGGCACCAAATGCATACTTCCATCATCTATGATGGCTCTGTCCCAAAGCTCATTTGGAAACAGGTGGTTAGACTATTGGCCAAATCACAGGTGAGGGACAGGATTTTGATCAGCTTGCATGATGGAAAAAACCCCAGGGAACAGGAATTAGAGTAACTTGGTTATTCATCATTGCAGACCTCTGTACAGCAGCAAAAATGGCTGGGCACAATCTTGGAAACCATCCTTGAGTCCTACAGCTTGGGAACTGTTAGTAAATGCTCTTGAGGTTGAAGGAATGCATACATTCGCAAGAGCTGGTTTACTTAAGAAATGGTTATACAGCATCATGCCTATTCTCTCATAAAAGACAAGCGCTTGATAGTCTCTGGAACTTGAAATATGGTTCAGATGTATTCGGTTATAATGCTTTTGTACTACAATATAAGGTCGTTCTCACGATGGCGGGTGAATGGTGGGGTCAATAGGCTCCCATTGACCAGTATGGAGAAAGGGGAAGGAATGGCAGTCATGGGAGCCAATGAAGCAATCCTCATGATCACTCCAGGAGGCGACCTCCTTCTGTGGGGAGGAAGCCCAAAAATGCTTACCTCTTCTCTGACTATCGCTGCCTCCTCCCTGGGCCACCGGATCGGCCACCTACATAATTATCAGCTCTGTCACGGAGCTGGTTGATGCGGAGGGGATCAGGGGGCGCTGGTTGTGTAGCCTACTGGTTGGAGGTCTCCTCGTGAGTCACCACAGCACAGAGCTGAGCCATGGAGCCATGCTATGGTGACTCATGATCAGGGAAACAGGGTTAGCAGAGCGCTAGCTCCACCAACCTCATTTTAGGGGAGGGGGAATGAGGCGGGCTAGCAGCCAAGAGCTGCACGGCTGCACATGACCATGAAAAACCAGGCTGGCCTCCCTTAGCCCGGTTTTCTGCGGTCATGAGAATAGCCTCAATGAGTTGAGAGGAGGGAGTTCGCCAGCCTACGGACTCTGTTTTTTCAGGTAGATACCGAGGCGATTCTCACGATCACCCAAAAGCAGGCTAAGAGAGCCTAGTCCACTTTTGGGTGATCGTGTGCTGCAATGAGAGCTGTGTGGCTTCTGGCAGCAAACCTCCCAGAGTACCCCTCCCCTTAGCCAAGGTTAATGGAGCAAGCGCTCCATTTACCTCGTCTTTTCGATAGTGCAAGTAACCTCCCGGGCTTGGGGGGTCTCTCCAGGATGCACTGTGCACTTGCATGGGGCATCCAGGAACCTCTGGTGGCTACGTGGCCCCCCATCCCCGCACCCCACTCCAGCTCCATGACGAAGCCAGAAGTCATGTGGGCAGCTGATCAGCTCCCTTTAGTTCATCTGCGGGGAGAGTGGGCTAAGCCCACTCTCCCCGCAGATCAGTAGAAAATCTACTGAATCTATCCCCGTGGTCAGGGAGCCTAGCCTGCTTTCTACTGATCGTGGGAACCACTGGGCTCGCGGGCAAGTCCGGTGGTTCCAAGGCGGCTTGCCCGCCTAATTTCCCTTCCCCTTAAATGAGGTTAATGGAGTGAGCACTTGGTTAACCTCAGTTTGGGGGGGGGTTGCTTGTGTGCCACCACGGCACGTAGCGACACACAAGTAGAGCCCCGACTGGGAGGCTGCAGACAGCCTCCCAGCCTCGAGGGTCTCTCCAGAATGCCCCACGCACTCACGTGGGGCATCCTGGAACTTCTGGGGGCTGCGCAGCCTCCAATCCCCGCAACCCCCACCGGCTTCGTGACGGAGCTGGTAGTTGTGGCTGCAGGCATGATCGTCTGCAGGGAGAGCAGGCTAAGCCCGCTCTCCCCACAGAGCCCAGTAAGGTACTTCACACAAATCATAGGAACATAGGAAACTGCCATATACTGAGTCAGACTATTGGTCTATCTAGCTCAGCATTTTCTTCACAGACTGGCACCGGCTTCTCCAAGGTTGCAGGCAAGAATCTCTCTCAGCCCTATTTTGGAGAAGCCAAGAGGGAACTGGGAAACTTCTGCTCTTCCCAGAGTGGCTCTATCCCCTGAGGGGAATATCTTGCAGTGCTCACACCTCTAGTCTCCCATTCAGATGCAACCAGGGCAGATCCTGCTTAGCTATGGGGACAAGTCATGCTTGCTACCACAAGACCAGCAATCTTTCTATCTCTCTCCTATCTCCTATCTCTCTCCTATTTCCTCCTATCCCTAATAAGCCCCTGGTGGCACAGTGGTAAAAAACTGCCGCCCTGTAACCAGAAGGTTACAAGTTCGATTCTGACCAGGGGCTCAAGGTTGACTCAGCCTTCCATCCTTCCGAGGTCGGTAAAATGAGTACCCAGAATGTTGGGGGCAATATGCTAAATCATTGTAAACTGCTTAGAGAGCTCCGGCTATAGAGCGGTATATAAATGTAAGTGCTATTGCTATTGCTATTGCTATCCTAAATCATGTGAAGCGCCTCATTTTGTTATTCCCAAAGTAGGTAAAATCACTTGTGTGGCTAACCTAAGGGTGCACTGCCCTTCTTCTCAGTTGCTCTCATGGTCTTTAGTGAGGTGACTATATTGCCAAATCTGATTAACTGCATAGCATGTTGATGTCATTCCATTACTACATGATCCCTGATTGGCTGGAAACAGGCATCTGGCTAATCTGGACAGGGATAAGAAGCAGCAGCCGGCAGCAATAGCCAGGGAGACAATGGTGCCAGATAGAATTGAAGACATGCATTTAACCATCCAAGTCTATTGGGAAACAACTGCTACTCCAGGAACATAGGAAGTTGCCTTCTATTGAGTCAGACCAGGGTTTCTTAACCTTGGGCCCCCAAATGCTGTTGGACTACAACTCCCAGAATCCCCAGCCACAAAGGCCATGTCTGGGGATTCTGGGAGTTGTCGTCCAACAACATCTGGGGGGCCAAGGTTAAGAAACCCTGAGTCAGACCATTGGTCCATCTAGCTCAGTATTGTCTACACAGACTGGCAGCAGCTTGTCCAAGGTCGCAGGCAGGAGTCTCTCTCAGCCTTATCTGGAGATGCCAGGGAGGGAAATTGGAATCTGCTCTTATCAGAACAGGTCCTTCCCCTAAGGGGAATATCTTACCATGCTCACATACAGTGCTCCCATTCAAATGCAAACCAGGGCAGACCGTGCTTAGCAACAGGGACAATTCATGCTTGCTACCACAAGATCAGCTCTCCTCTCCCAACATGGCAATTTTTGGTTCAAACAATGAAATGGGCACAGCCCCAGTCTTCACTGACCTGATCTTCTGGACCCTTTGTAAAACCTTCTTCAAGTCCACAGGCAACTGAATATGGAGGGAATGGGTCTGACCAGTAAATGTCTGGTGTACAATTTCTGTGGAGGAACCCTGTGAAGAACATCAGTGTGAAACAATTCATATAGATGAGGTACTACGATGTCAGTGCATCCTGTCATATCATAATGCCTGTGATACATTAACATTGCCACATTTTGACGCCACCTTATACTTAAATGCCTGTGGGCCATCGAGCTCAGTGTTGTCTACATTAACTGGCAGCAGCTCTCCAAGGTTTCAGGCAGGAGTCTTCCCCAGCCATACCTGGAGATTCTGCCAGGAATTGGACCTGGGACCTTCTGCATGCAAAGCAGATGTCCTACCACTGAGCTCTGGCCCTACTAAGCTGCTTTTGATGGACCATTGGCCCATCTAGCTCAGTAGTATCTACTGTAGATGGCAGTAGCTCTCCAGATTCCAGAGAAAAGCACTACCTAGAGATGCTGCCAGGGACTGAACCCAGGACCTTCTGCCTGGTTGTGCTCTACCAATGAGCTATAGCCCAACCCTGCCAAAACCCATGGATGTTCCTTGCCATGCACGTTGGTGATGTCTTCAAAGAATCCTGGGCATGGAAGCATCACCACCTCTCCAAATGTGGCTTTGGGCCAGCAGCTCAGTCCATCCCAAACTCCTGCACATCCTGAAAAGGAAGACATTGTGAAATGAAACACTTCGGCTTTACAGCTTCAGAAGGGTCTCACACATGGGAGAGACCACATTATGCCTTTACTGATAGAGCTACACTGGCTGCCAATAGGCTTCCAGACAAAATACAAAGTGCTAGCTATAACTTATAAAGCCCTAAACGGCTTAGGCCCTGGGTATCTAAGAGAGCGTCTTCTTCACTACCAGTCCCACCGCCCACTGAGGTCATCTGAGGAGGTCCGTCTCCAGTTACCGCCAACTTGTTTGGTGGCTACACAGAGACAGGCCTTCTCGGTCACTGCCCTGAGATTGTGGAATGTGCTCCCTGCTGAGATATGATCCTCCCCATCTCTGGCAATTTTCAAAAAACCCCTGAAACCCCATCTTTTTGCCCAAGCTTTCTCAGCTTTTTGAAACTGAGCTGGGTCTCACAATCAGTGAGACCCGGTTTATGAAGCTAAGCAGGGAGAGTGGGCTAAGCCCGCTCTCCTCGCAGACGAGCAGGGCGGGAGCCCTGGGCAGCCCGACTGGCCGCCCAAATGACTGCCGGCTCCATGACAGAGCTGGCAGGGGCTGGGGAGTCCGGGGACCGTGTGGCCCCCGGAAGCTCCAGTATGCCCTGTGCAAGCATGCAGGGCATACTGGGGAGACCCCGAGCTGGGAGGCTGCTTTCCAGCCTCCTGCCGGGGGTCTACTCGTGAGTTGCCATGCCACAGAGCCGTGCCGTGGCTACTCACCATCCCATAAACCAGGTTTGCGGAGCGCCTGCTCTGCAAACCCGGTTTAAGGGGCAGGCTACTTGAGCGCGTTACCCGCTCAAGAACCACCAGGCTCACAGCAGAGCCCGGCGGTTCTCACGATTTTCCACAATTGTGTGATTAGCCTCATTGTCTGTTTTAATTTTATGGTTGATTTTAAACTGTTGATTTGTTTTAACTTTTATATATGTTTTATTTGTTTTATGTTAAATGCCCAGAGATGAAAGTTTGGGCAGTATATAAGTCTGATGAATTAAATAAATAAATAAATAAATAAGGGTTTCTGGATGGATTACATGGTGAGGCTGTTCTCACCCGCAGCCAAGACGGGACTAAAGCAGCCAAGCCTGGGTTCAGCTGCAAGTGAGAACCGCCAGGAGCCACACCGCTCCCTGTGGCACCTCAGCGGCAAATCCACATAGGGAGCCCGCCCATTAGCCGAAGTTATGGGCACTCTCACACCCTTAACCTGGGCTGACTGTTCGTGTGTCCACACTGTACAGTGCTGACACAGGAGCAGGCTCCTGGCCAGCGCCAGGGGGTTCCCCAAAGTGCCCCGTGCACTCACAAAGTGCATTGTGGGATTTCTGGGGGCCAGGATGATGTATCCCAGCCCTAAAACCTCCACGCCTCCTGGGGTAGCGTCTGGGCACATGATCATCGCGCCCAGCAAAGACTGAGCAATCGTCTGTGGGGAAGGTAAGTTTAAGCAGCCTTCCCGGCTTCCCACTCGGTAGTCCTCTCATGGGATTGTGAAAAAAGGCCCAGTATGTATTTAGTTAACATGATAAGTACTGGCCTTGTTCACCCAATCCTGCAAATCTAGGTTTAATGTGGGTTACCAACATAAGCGTAATTGTGTCCTCAGATTCATCTTGGTTCATATAAATATGCTAATACCGGTTACTCACATTAAACATAGATTCAGATGATTATGTGAACCAGGCCATTGGCTATCATAGCTGAAGGAACTGGGCAGAGTCATTCATGGTGGTTACAGAGCAGAATCAGGCACTTTGCATTCTAGAATGGTAGAAGGACGGGGAGGGTAATGGGAAATGGCCCTAAAGGCCAATCAAACCTGCACAAAAAATCTACTTTTAAAATAGGGTGGGGGTTTCAATCAGTCTTGATAAGTATTTGCAGGACTTTGGCCCCATGTTCATTACCTTTGAAGTCTGGTAAAAGAGATTCATTCCTTTCTAAACACTGTGTCTTGTCTTTCATAACCTGTTGAAATATCTTGCATTCCGGATGAATGGAAGCAACCTAGAAGGAAAGAGCCAGACAGATCACATGCATGGGTTATTAACTAGGATACCCTTGGATACCAGCAGCCTTCTGTACCAGTATAAAGTACAAGCAGAATTGGGAACTTGCCTTCAGGACTGGCATGATTCCTGAGCCAAGTTAGGTTCTTTCAGACCATTCCCTCCACATGCTGATGGAATGAACAGAGTGGGGGAGTGGAATTCTTCCTACTTACCCCACCTCCAATAAGAACATAAGAACAGCCCTGGTGGATCAGGCCCAAGGCCCATCTAGTCCAGCATCCTGTTTCGCACAGTGGCCCACCAGATGCCTTTGGAGAAAACACAGGCAAGAGGTGAGGGCATGCCCTCTCTCCTGCACTTACTCCCCTGCACCTGGGACTCAGAGGCATCTCTGAGCACTGCATTACTACATTTGCTGGCCCCTCCAATGTCTATGAGTTTCATGTGTAGGAGCTTCCACACCATCTGGAATTCTTTGAGGCTCTTCTCAGGATTATTGAGAAGAGCCGCTAGGGGGTTTGCGAAAGAGGGGGCTAAGCCTGCTCTCCCCGCACATGGGCCTCAGCGGCCACCCACACAACTGCTGGCTCCATCATGGAGCCAGCCAGGGCTGGGGAGTTTGGGGGCCACGCAGCCCCCGGAAGCTCCAGCATGCCCTGTGTGAGCATGCAGGGCATGCTGGAGAGACCCCCGAGCCGGGAGGCTGCTTTTCAGAGTAGCCGTGGCGGAAAGCTGCGCCGCGGCTAGTCATGATTTTAAAAACCAGGTTTGCGGAGCAAGTGCTCCGCAAACCCGGTTTAAGGAGTGAGCTACCTAAGCGGGCTAGCCGCTTGTAAGCCACCGGGCTCACCTGTGCATCCGGTGGTTTACACGAACAGCAAAGATCGGGCTAGGCTCTCCTAGTCCGATTTTTGCTGCTCGTGGGAATAGCCTCTTTGTGGTCAGAGTTCCAGTTCACATGGCAGTCATATACAACTGCACGTGTGCCAAAGCCCTTTTTGCATATGCGGAGAATGAGTGGACACTGGGGGCATGGCCAGAAGGACTGCACCACTGAGGGCATTGTTTTCAGATACAGGGGACATTCACACGCCCTACCGGGCAGGTTGGAGGAAGGCTTCCCAAACCTTGCCTTTCCCCCAGATGATCGTTCGTTGCTTGGTGGGAGCATGGCGCGCACTCCCACACGATCAGCAGATCTGTGCAGTGCAGAGCAGCTCAGATCGATCTGAGGCCAGAACCTGTCCCACAATGCACTGCACAATATATAGCTGGCTGTAAAAGACCAGGATGCACCAGGGGCACAAGCCTTTTGGCGCAAGATGAAGGGCGAGAGCACAAGCGCTCTTGTCCTTGTGGCTCTCAGCCTTGGAGAGGAGCGGACTGGGGGCCCCAGAAGACTCAAGGAACACTCCATGTTTTCATCAAGGACCTTGGTATCCTCCTAGATTGGAAGATAGAGCTGCAAGATTGAAGAAGCTGGGGACCTGTTTTTTTTATTGAAAAAGAGGAACTGGGGGTGGTTAGATTGGGGTGATGTGTCTGGGAGAGCAGAAGAGTGGGGATGGTCTGGGGGTCGTGATCTCATGAGCAGTGGGCAAAGGGAGATATGGCAGTGGGAGTTGGGCAGGCCGTTATAGAGAAAAATGGTCCAGCAATTGAGGCCTGTTCCTTTTTCCGGCTCTTCTTCCAAATCTGTGGCCCCAAGGAGCGCTGGGAACACTCCCTCTAGGATTAGGGTGCTGCTGTTGAATGCCAGGTCAGTAAATAAAATGTGTGATGCCTTGTGGGATTCCTCCTAGAGATAGGTGCCAAAGTGCCCGTTTCTGTGTGAGGCCAGGCTGGAAGCAGTGCAGCTCGCACACAAGCAAGTAACCTGAGTTTAGGGAGGACTCCAGCTAAAAAGCTGAGCTAGGCTGTGCTGGCCCACCGGGATCAGGGCCAATCCTGGAGGTTCTGACCCAGGCTGGGTGTCACTTCCCTGGGTCACACTGCACATGAGAACAGCCTCACAGCTTCACCCCCTCCCCCTTCTGTGTGTTCTGTTAGCATGTGGAGAAAGTAATTTAATGGGGCTATTGCTAAAATCAGCTAAACATTGAGGCGAGTCCCACGATCAGTGAGACTCGCCGGGAAGGGGTTTGCACTCTCCCCGCAGACGAACAGGGAAGTAGCCCTGGGCAGCTGGAGCAGCTACTCACACGACTGTTGGCTCCGTCACGGAGCCGGCGGGGGCTGTCGGGATCGGGGACTGCACGGCCCCCAGAAGGTGTAGGATGCTCTGCATGAGTGCACAGGGCATTCTGAAGAGCCGCCCGGGGCCAGGAGGCTTGTTTCAGCCTCCTGGCGGGGATCTCCTTGGGTTTGGCTGTGGCGCGGAGGTGCGCCGCAGCAACACACGATCAAAAAGACAGGGTTAGCCGAGCGCTCGCTTCGCTAGCCTCATCTAAGGGGAGGGGGAATTGGGAGGGTTTGCTGCCAGGAGCCGCGTGGCAGCACACGATCCTCCAAAAGCGGGCGAGGCTCCCTCAGCCTGCTTTTGCCCAGTCATGAGAATCACCTCATTGAGTTGGGGCTTCATCCCCACTAAAAACCACAGACGTCCCTTGCTATGTATGTAGGCGATTTCTTTTTTAAAAAAACAAAACACCTTAGACATAAGAGCAGCAGCACCTGTCCATATGTGCTTTCCAAAGCTGGTCATTCCAACTGGCCATGTATCTATACGCTGCCTTTCCCACTCTCTCCAGAAGATGAACAGAGCTGACAACATCAGCCATCTATTGGGTGAGAATATCCTGTGGGTTGGAGTCACAGAACAGGGAATGTTTCCCTGAACAAATGTGGATCATCTATCTTGGCGAATCATGAGGCTTTTCTCACAACTGCTGGGAAGAGGGCTAAGGCAGCCCAGCCCCCTTTCTGGCTGTCGGGTGGCATGTGCTGCAATGGGAGCTCCTGGCAACAAACCTCGCTAAAAACTACACACACACACACACACACACACACACACACACACGTTAAATGAGGTTAGTGGAGTGAGCAGTCCACTAACTTCGTCACCCTGATCATGAGTTGCCTTGCTGCAGCTCCACACCATGGGGACGCAGAAGCAGACCCCCAAACAGGAGGCTACAACAAGCCTACAAGCCTCAGGGGTCTCCCCAGAATTTATCCTGGTTATTTTTATGTATGTATTTTTTTTTAAAAAAAATTAATTGATCTGTTTTTATATTTTAGCATGATATTTTAATTGTGTAATTTTTATAGTTCTGTTTTAAAAAATTTTCTATGCGAACCGCCTTGTGATTGTTTTTAATGAAAGGCAGTATATAAATTTAACAATCCATCCATCCATCCATCCATATCTGTCCTGGGACGTCTGGGGGCTGGGCGGCCGACTGATCCCCCCCACCCCAACTGGCTCCATGACGGAGCCGGTAATTGTGTGGGCTGCCGATTTGGCTGCCCAGGGCGGGTGCTGTGCTCATCTGCGGGGACAGCGGATCCAGCCCGCTCTCCCTGCAGAAGCCCTGCAGGCTCTCCACACTGCTTGTGTGAAGAGCCTCAGTGTGTCGGGAGTGGGGGAGAGAAAAGGGGTTACCCAGACAAAAATACTTATTTGTCTCCAATTTTATTCCAACAATATGTACTTTTCTTTTTTTAATTTTCATATTGAGATGCACACTCCTAAAATAGTATCTCATGCTATCCAAAAACCAAACGCCACTTCTGAATTGCTATGTTTTCTATGGAATCTTAGGTGGATAAACAAGGAACTGTATCAGGAGACACTGAATTTTGCAGTGTGTCAAATCTAACAAATAACAAATACCTGACTCTCAAAAGCCGCCATAGAATGATCGTTCTGAAAAGCTTGACCTAATTTGCATATCAAAAGATGCTGTTCAGGCTTTTGGCTGGAAAGTGGGAAGTCATTAGTTCTCCCCCTCCCCATTTGCTGCTGAAGATTTTTTTACAAGAATGGTAATAGATGTGAAATTGTTTACTGTTGGTATACTTTTATCCTTGGCATTCAAAAGACCCCGAGACAGAATTAAGATGCACCCATTCCATTTCCATGTTTTGAATACAGAATCCTTGGTCTGAAATAGCACAAAACCTTTTGTGTCGGTGTCTGAATGGACTGCTAAAAAGGGAAGAAATGAGAAGAGAAACTAGCACACTGGATCTCTGCAGAAAGCAGGTCTGCGTAGTTTGGCAGCAAAATGGCAGACTCTACAAACCCAGGCACATGGGGAGCAAAGGGAAGGAAGCACCGAAGGTGGAGGAGCAGCATTAACTCAAACAACAGCAACAACAAAAATAGGGGTAATTCTCAGATTCTGAAAACTGTTTATTTTAAAATGCTCAAGTAAATATGCAGTATAGCAGAGTTTCTTAACCTTGGGACCCCAGATGTTGTTGGACTACAACTCCCATCGTCCCCAGACATGCCCTTTGTGACTGAGAGTGATGGGAGTTGTAGTCCAAAAGCAACTGGGGGCCCAAGGTTAAGAAACTCTGCAATATGGCTCTTCATTAAGAAGCACATCAGTTTGTCTTGCTCCTAAATGCTCATTGCAATGAAGCTAGTCCTACGATCGGCAAAAATTGGGCTAGGGAAGGCTAGCCCGCTTTCTCCCGATCGCGGGAAGTAACAGGAGCTGTGTGGCTCCTGGTGGCAGCTCAGCAGCAAGCACACTTACGGAGCCTGGGTCAAAGGATCGTGTGGCGTGGCACACAGGAGACTACAGGAATACAAGTGTGTGGTGCATTTCTGGGATCCCCCCTCCCCTCCCCCCCCCACAAGTGCGCCCGCCACGGCTGTGAGCAGCCGTGGCTGACACATGATCATTAAAATGAGGTTAACAGAGCGCTTGCTCTATTCATCTCATTTAAGAGGGAGGGGATTTAGGCAGGAGCCCCACCCAGTTTTGCTTGCTCGTGAGAATAGCTTCAGTCAGTGCACACCAAGGGTTCACAAACATGGGTCCCCAGATCTTGTTGGACTGCAGTGCCCATCATCCACAGGGCCATTGTAGCTGAGGATGATGGGAGCTGTAGTCCAACAAGAGCTGGGGACCCACATTTAAGAACCCCTGGTGTAGAGAGTACTGAACTGGATGGACCAATGGCCTGACTATGTAGAGCAGCTTCATCTGTGTTTGAATGAGTTTAAGGATGTTCACATGAGCAAAGTGGCTGGGACTGGGGAGGGCTGACACAATCGAAGCCCAAACAAGGCTTCCCCACACGTGTGCCCAGATGAGTGGTGCAAGTGGGAGGCAGAGGGGAGGAAGCCAGGCCACCAGAAGGCCACCAAGTAGTGCGGGAGAAGTGCGGTGCATTGGGAAATCATGCCTGATCCTGGTGGTGCCTTGGAGGCAAGCCTATCTCTTGCGCGGTGTATTACCAGGGCTCTGGGAGTGGGGCCCCGCACAGCAGTGCTTCCCTTCACCTGACCCCCCAGAGCTGTCAGGCAAGCTACGGCCGGGTGCAGAAGTGCAGGAGCCAAGCTGCCACTCATCCTGGCAGGTGATCCGCCCACCTGAGAAAGGGTGGATGACCATCTGCGGGTAGAGAGGGTCAAGCCCGCTCTCCCTGCTGAGCCCCTTTCGGCTCTGCACACTGACATCAGCTCTTCAGGGCTTCAGACAGGGGACTGGGGGGCTATTCTTACAATCATAAAAATTGGACTAGGAAAATCCTAGCCCAATTTTTGTGATCGTCAGAACCACAGGGCTCGCAGCCGAGCCCAGTGGTTCTGGAGCTGCTAGCCCGCTCCTGTAGCCTGCCCCTTAGCCTGGGTTTGCGGAGCAAGCGCTCCGCAAACCTGGGCTATCTGCTCGTGAGTAGCCACAGTGCGGCTCCACGCCGTGGCTACTCGTGACTAGACCCCCAGACGGGAGGCTTAAAAACAGCCTCCCAGTTCGGGGGTCTCCCAGTGCGCAGGGCATACTGGGGCTTCCAGGGGCCGCGCAGCCCCCAAGCTCCCCAGCCCCCGCCGGCTCAGTCTCGGAGCCTGCCATTGTGTGGGCGGCCAATCTGGCCGCCCAGGGCTCCCTGCCCGCTCGTAAGTGGGGAGAGCAGGCTTAGCCCGCTCTTCCCGCTAACCACTAGGAACCGGGTCTCACTGATCGTGAGACCCGGTCCTGGGTTTCACAATCAGTGAGACCCGGTTTGGGGCGGTGAGCAGGGAGAGAGTCCTGGGTGGCCGGATTGGCTGCCCACACAATTGCCAGCTCTGTGACGGAGCCGGCGGGGGCTAGGGAGCTCGGGGGCTGCGTGGCCCTCAAAAACCCCAGTATGCCCTGCGCAAGTGCGCAGGGCATACTGGGGAGACCCCTGGAGCTGGGAAGCGGCTTTTCGCTTCCCCTCCAGGGGTCTACGTACGATCAGATAGCCTGGGTTTGCAGGGCACTCGCTCTGCAAGCCCGAGCTAAGGGGAGGGGTACTTGAGTGGGTTACCCGCTCTAGAACCACCGGGCCCACAGCCAAGCCTGGTGGTTCTCACAATCAGCAAAAATCAGGCTAGTGGAGGCTCGGGCTAGCGGAAGCTAGCCTGATTTTTGCAGGTCGTGAGATTAGCCCCAAGGGGTCTTTCCCTGCCCTACCTAGAGATCAACCAGGCATTCAAAGCATGTACTGTACCACTGAGCTACAGCCGCTCCCCAAACCTAGCTAAACATGCAGTATTTTATTGCCTTGATCTTGCATAATTATGCCTGGCAAAACAGATTTAAATAACCTGAAATTATAACAAGGTAGAGCACTTAATTAACACCGATGCTAAAAATATCCTCAACTCAAAGATCTATCAGAGCCAATCTACCGGAGAGGAAAGTCATGACTGTTAAAAGTACTCTGATTTTAAAGCTGCGGGTTAATAATATCGATATATTAATGCATTGTGTAGAAACTATTTTTAAACGAGTTGTGACTGAAGTTCGCCAAAAGTGAAATTTCAAAGTGAATTGGGAGATCAAATGAAACATTTGAAAAATTTCCAGGAAAGCAAGAAACCACTGCAGGAAGACTGGCATCATTTTTCAGAGGGAGAAAAAGCCACACATCTTGCGCTTGCCACTGAGTTTCACCTCAATGTACATTTCAAGGTGAATTTGCAGGTTTGTTCTTGGCCCGAACACCTAAGCAATTTCAAGGGAAGCCAAAGGAGTTTTCAGAAGATTAGCACAAACCCTCAAAGGGATTACACACACTCTCAAATTTTTAAGCATGGCTTGATTGTGTATACTCTGACCATTTTAATTCCACATTAAAGAAAACAGAGGCCAAACAAGGTATGCAATGGGAGATCTGTGAACAGGATTTCTAGTCTTGCCTTTCTTAAAGGAAAAATAAAAGCAAACATGGTGGAGTGCTTTCTTCCACAATGGACCAGGTCTCACGATCAGTGAGACCCAGTTTGGGGTGGCGAGCAGGGAGGGAGCCCTGGGCTGCCAGATCAGCCGCCCACACGATTGCCGGCTCCAAGATGGAGCCGGCGGGGGATGGGGAGCTCGGAGGCCACACGGCCCCCGGAAGCTCCAGTATGCCCTGAGCGAGTGCGCAGGGCATACTGGGGAGACCCCTGGAGCTGGGTGGTGGCTTTTCGCCTCCCCTCCGGGGGTCTACTCGTGAGTAGGCATGGTGCGAAGCCACACCGCGGCTACTCACAATTTAAAAAACCAGGTGTGCGGAGTGCTCGCTTAGCAAACCAGGTTAGGGGCAGGGGTTATCCGCTCCGGAACCACCGGGCTCACAGCTGAGCCCAGTGGTTCTGACGATCAGGAAAAATTGGGCTTTCCTAGCCCGATTTTCCCCGATCATGGGAATAGCCCCAAAGTTTTCCTAATTTAACTCCCCCATGCTGTTATTTTCCCCATAGGTGGATTCTTGCAGTTATTATACTGGTTTTAAGCTAAACATTGAGGAGATTCTCATGATCGGGCCAAAGCAGGCGTAGGGAGCCTAGCCCGCTTTTGCCCAATCATCTGCTGCCATGGGAACCACGTGGCTCCCGGCAGCAAACCCTCCTAATTCACCCTCCCCTTAGACAAAGTTAGCGTTGCTAGTGTATTGCCGCGGCGTGGCTCCAAGCCATGGCAACACACGAAGAAACAAACCTCCCGGCCCTGGGGGTCTCTCCAGGATGCCCCGCGTACTCACGTGGGGCATCCTGGAACTTCCGGAGGCCATGCAGCCCCCGATTCCTGCAGCCCCTGCCGGCTTCATGACGGAACCGGCAGTTGTGTGGGCAGTCTGAGGATCGTCTGCAGGGACGGCAGGCTAAGCCCGCTCTCCCCACAAACCCTCTTAAGGCGGGTCTCACTGATCATGAGACTCGCCTCACTGAGCCCTTTATCGCGATCGGTGAGAAAGGGCTACAGGGTCAGCAGGGAGGAAGCCTTGAAAAGCTTACCTCTTCGCAGAACATTCCAGTCCTGTTTGTTGGGCAGGCAAATCACCTGCCCAGACAATTGCCGGCTGCTCCCAGGAGCTCGGAGGGTTGCGGGGCCGGGACATGTCACCCCTCCCGCTCAGAACTCCCATAATGCACCATGTGAGTGTGTGGTGCATAATGGGGATGCCCTTCCACTCCCCAAAGCTGGCCGGGAGCGCCACAGTCTGCCAGCCCTGGCTGCAAGCAGATGATCAGAAAAATGGGGTTAAGAAAGAACTTCCTCTTTTAACCCCATTTAAGAGGGGGGCTTTGCCTCCAAGGCACCACCAGGATCGGGCACGATCCTGGCGGTTCTCACACGCAGGCAAAACCGGGCTTGGCTTCATTAGTCTGGTTTTAATCCACCCGATACAGCTACCATTTGGCCTACAGCATCTGTGCAGGGCAGATTTAAATTGACAAAACTGCATTGTGGAAAGGGGCGAAACCCGTCCTGGGTGTCCCAGCCCTGATATGAATCCTCCCCCTGCAGCAACAGTGTTTTCATCTATCTATCTATCTATCTATCTATCTATCTATCTATCTATCTATCTATCTATCTATCTATCAAATTTATACCCCGCCCAAACTTACATCTCAGAAAATGAGCATCAATAAAATGGTACAAAAAGTATCTTGCAATCAAATTGCTTTTCTGCCGTGTCTTATCCACGTGCCCGTGTGGATTGGGAATATGTGGGGGAGATGCAAACAAAACAAAAGCTTGAAGCAAACTCTGCAGGCTCAGTGCTTCATCCAAAACTGGGAAGTCCAAAAATGGAGCAACACAGTGAATGACTACAGCCCTTGCTCTGTTTTCAGAAACAACATCAAGCAACTTTGAATTCCAAAATCTGGGAAGCAATTCAGATCAGGAGAATTCCAGAAGCATTCCACGTTTGAGGTAATGTGCCAGAAGTATGAACTGTGGCAGAGTAGCCAACATTTTTATATTTAGTTTCCTGACAGATGCATCTGAGGCTTGGGAGGGAGGGAGGGAGATGGGAGTGACAAGATGTCAAATCCCATACGCTAAGATAGTTATGACAAGCACTGCTTGCCACAATTCTCTTATAAGATTATGATAAGGCTGGCTGGCTCACACATGGACTCTGAGATTTGACAAGGAGATACAATATCTCCGCCGCTCAGCTCTATCAGCAAAGAGCATCTGTGGCTCCTCTTTCAACGTCTGTAAAGAACAGGACAAGATTTTCTGGTTTGTGAGGTTAAAGCTGATCAGGACAGAAAAGTCTCCATCCTGTATCATGTGAGAATACAGGCAAAGTAGCACATGGCTGACTGCTACTCCATGTCAAAAACTCCCAGGACACGTCAAGGAGAAGGTGCTGTAGTCCTAGCGTTCTGCTTTCGTCTCTTGACAGAGAGGAGAGCTGGTCTTGCGGCAGCAAGCATGACTTGTCCCCTTAGCTAAGCAGGGTCTGCCCTGGTTGCATATGGATGGGAGATTTGATGTGTGAGCACTGTCAGATATTCCCCTCAGGGAATGGAGCCGTTCTGGCAAGACCGATGGTCTGACTCAGTGTACAGCCGCCTCCTATGTTCCTATGACATGTAGGCTTTGTATTATGATAAAAGATTTTGCTGTGTGCGTGTGTTTTGCCTCAAACAGGACAAGGTATGCATGATCCAAAATGATAAAATTCAGAAACTACTACATATCAGACCCTCTGCCTCAAATTCTATATCCTTCTCGCCTACCCAAAAGGTGGTGAGTAATTGTCCAAAATGTCTTTGTTTCTGGGCCCTACACTCTTTCTCTGATCTGGGGAGAATAAAATTAGAAAGGAGCCCTATTCACATGTTACGTTCAGCACTCCTATGAGTGTGCACAGGTACAGTCATTTACATGTTACGTTGCACACAGTTATCACTGCACACTACCTATCCATACCATGCATTTCAGGGGCCTTTACCCAGGTTCACTTTTAAAATGAATGTATGTATGAGTGTACAGAAATCTGTGCCCTCACACAACATGGTGACTCATCTGCGGGGGGAGAACTCCTGATACCCTGTCAAGCTCCCTGCTCCCCAATATTCTTGTGTAGAGGCCTGAGCTCGCTCCTTGGCACCCCCCCAACTCCTCTGGCTGCTGCTGCCTCCTCCTAATGATGCCACCACTGCACTGCTGCCTCCTTAATTTCTCTGCCAGGGCTTGTGGTGGGGAGCAGGTAGATGGGTTGTTTCCCCGTGCAGGAAAGGAAACAACCCATTGATTCCCTTCTGCTGTGAGTGCTGGCAGGAAATAGCAATGGGCATTCATGCGCCCAAGGGCCAACCTCACGGTGCATGTGCGGCCGCTGCCATTTCTGTGCTGGCACTCACAGTGGGAGGGAGTTGATAAGCTGTTTCCTCTCCTGCATGGGAGAGGAAACGGCCCACTTACCTACTCCCTGCCATGAGCGCCAGCAGGGAGGTGGCATCAGAGGAGGAGGAGGAGGAGGGGGGGGGAGGAGGAGGAGAGTGAGGCAAGAGGTGATGGGCGAAGGAGATGGCGGCAAGGCAGAGGGCTGTGCTGAGGAGCTAGCACCAGCCACCACTGAGGAGTGGTGGACTCTGCAGGGGCCTTGAGGGGCTCAATTGGGGGGGGGGGTTTCCCACAGTGGCACGCATTCTTGGAACACGTCCACCCAATTATAGTTATGCCCCTGTGCAACATCATAAGGGGTAGGGCTTCTCGTGTGCTGGGTAGGGCTTCTCGTGTGCTGTGCCAGGATCAAGCCCGATCCTGGTGCTGCCTCCCACTCAAGCTAGGGTTCGGTGCCCAGGCTTTTACCTGGGTTAAAGGGCACAAGTGTGCCTTTTACCCCACTTACGGGGCTGTGCATATGCTCGGGCACGGCTGCACGTAGCTCGAGCATACAGAGTCGGGGGCATAAAGCCCCTGACTCCCGGGGAAATCCCCCAATGCTGCACGCTTGTTGCACGGGGCATTGTGGGATTGCTGGGGGCCAGCCTCCAGAGATCCATGCTGCATGGGGCAGTGCGGATCATGTAGGCATGCAGCAGCATGCCCAAGAAGACGTCGGGGATCGTCTGGGGGGGGGGAGGTAGGTTGTGAGTATAGCCTCAATGTCTGAATTGGGGTAGGGTGTCTTTGTAGGCCAACCTACTCTTTCCCCCCACAGAGTCACAATATGTAACCACACAGAACACCATAACTCAGTATTCTTATTTTTCTCTGTGGCTGTCCCAGGGCTTCGGAATATACTCCCTGCTGAAATAAGAGCATCTCCGCCTCTGTTTGTTTTTGGGAAGACCCTCAAGACTCACCTGTTCTCGCAGGCTTTTAATTAGAATTAATACTTTTAATAATTTGTTTTAATCACTGTTTTATGCTATTGTTTTCATTGTGTTTCGTGTATTTTAATCTGTGTTGACTTTTAAACATTGTTTTAGATTTTGTACACGTCCTATGGATGTACATATCGGGCGGTATAAACATGTGATAAATAAATAAATAACAAATAAATATCAGAATATGAGCACTGGGGGTCCATTTTAATGTATTTTGATGTACATGTTTATGAATCTTTGAATTTGTATTAATGTTATATTTAGTGTCCACTCGTTGTGCAGCAATACGAGAGTGGAAGAAGGACTCTGCCCTCACAGAGAGGCTGAAGAGCAACTGTGGTGGAGGCTTGTTTCTCAGCCCAGCATGTAGAAAGCCAGGTGGGAAGTGATTTTCACTTCTCTCCCCTCCTTGCAAAAGCCCCTTTCACTTCCACAATTATGTCCCACAGGACTGAAGAGAATTTCATGGTTCCTCCCGTAAGAAACTGAAATTTGAGGAGAAATTTCAGCATTCCTCTTAAGAACATCTCAGAATTTTTCAGACAGTTCCTCCACATATGTGCTTTATTTTATTTATTATTTATTTAACACATTTATATACAGCCCCAAACGAAATCTCAGGGCAATTAACAATTTAAACAAACAGCAGCTAAAACCTAAAAGTCATATAAAATAGATAAAAGAGATTCTACCATGAATAAAACTTTAAAACATCATAAACTACAAGCCTGATAAAACAGGTGTGTCCTTGTGTGTCCTTTAGATGTCCTTGTAGTTGGAGGGCTATGCCAAAGATTTTAAAGAATAGGTGAGGGTTTACAGAGACATTTGAAGGAAAGGGGGAAAGGGATGGCACCACATAAGTTTTCTAAAAAGGAGATCCAGTTTGGCGAGGAGCGCTGGTCTTGTGGTCATGAGCACGAATTGTCCTCTTTACTAAGCAGGGCTCTTCCTGGTTTGCATTGGGATGTCTGTCTGTCGGGACTCTTCCCCCAATGCTCAGCAGGGCAGGGCACTCATCCAACCGGGCAGTGAACAGATCCACAGCCGCGGATTGCCCAACCACACACAAAGCTGACAGCAACCATGTTGGGAGGCAGGGGAGGGCAAGAAAGCTTGGAGGATGGCTGCCCTTGACTGGGCCAGAATGGCCTGAGAAACTGTTGAAGTTCTTCTCACGATCAGTGAGAAGAGCCATAAGGAGGTTTGCGGGGAGAGCGGGCTTAGCACGCAGAGGATCAAGTCTGCAGCCCTGGGCAGCTGGATTGGCCATCCACATGACTGCCAGCTCTGTCAAGGAGCCGGTGGAGGCTGTAGGGATCGGGAGCTGTGCAGCCCCTGGAAGTTCAGGATGCAAGTGTCTGGGGCATCCTGGAGAGACCCCCGAGCCCGGGAGGCTGCTTGCAGCCTCCCGGCCGGGGGTCTACTTGTGTGTTGCCACGCGCCACAGCAACACATGAGCAAAATAGGAGGTTAACGGAGCACACGCTCCATTAACCCCATCTCAGGGGAGGGGTATTTAGGGCGGTTAGTTGCTGAGAGCTGAGCAGCTCCCGTTGCAGCACACGATCGCCCCAAAGCAGGCTAGGCTCCCTTAGCCTGCTTTGGGGCAATCGTGAGAATCGCCTCGTTGTTTGGCTGCAGTCAGGAGCTAGCAGCTCCCTCCTTTCTGCAGAGACCCTGGGGGATGATGTAGGGAGATGAAATGGAGTCCTATAATGTGGCCCTTTTAAGGGCTAACAGACAGAATTCAGGAGGCTGGGAATGGAAGGCAGGAGAGGGGCTAAGAGGGGTGGCAGTTGACCCTGAGAGCATATATAAAGGGCTTGAAGCCAGTGATGAGGAGGCCAGTGGAGATGGAGAACGGCTGCCTGTATGGGTTGCCGGGGGGGGGGACAAGGCATTTTCTCTCCCTGGCGGAGGAAGAACAGGGTGCTTAGAACCCCCTCCCCGTCCTTCTGAGGCCTGCATGCCCAAGGGTTGTGAGGCTTGTGCAGAGGAAATGCCACAGTGACTACATGGGAGCACTGCTTGCTGTGAGATATTCCCCTTAGGCGAGGGGCCATAACTGAGCGGTTGAGCAATTGCCTTGCATGCAGAATGTCCCAGGTCCAATCCATGGCAGTATCTCCAGGTAGGGCTGGGAAAAGACTCCCATTTGGAACTTTGGAGACCTGCTGCCAGTCAGTGTAGTTATGATGCTAGATGGACTGAGGGTCTGACTCAGTATAAGGCAGCTTCCTGTGGTCCTAAGGGGCTCAGATATTTTTTAACTCAGCAATTTATGGCATGTTGTACTATGTACTACTTTTTCTGAGTTCAACAAGGTAGTAACTTTCTACCTTCACAACTTTCCATTCTGGCTTTGCCACTGTGCCTTCTCCTTCTCTCTTCTGTGCTAGTCATGAATCTATCCTCTATTTCCTCCCCCAGATGCCACCTCAAGGGGGGCTGAGCACTCCTGCACCTCATGCTTTCATGTCATTTTTTTTGACATGTTCTGTGACTCTTTTTGTCATCCCAATTAAAAGTTAATAGCTGTCAAAAGAGCTGAGCACACTTGAAGCATAATAGTAAAGGGTGATTATGAGAAGCGCTTGTCAGACATTTGAATGCACCCACCAATATCAAAAGAAATAATTCAAACAAAGGAGAGTTAAAGAAAGCCAGTGTGGTGAGGGATGAGCTGAAATCTCCTCCACTTTTCATTTCATCCACAGGTAGTAAGATTGGAGGAGGTGTTCAGCAATTGGGGGGGGGGGGGCAAAAGGGGGATTTACTAGTGGCAGCAGTGCCACTACTAGTCTTCCTCTCAATGACTGGCAGGCTCTATTTTTCTAACCCACAGTTCTACTCAAAATGACATTCCATCATTATGTCATCTTCTCCTGGATGTCTGCTCCATCCCTGATTTTAATCCAAGTCAGAGAGGAATTCGGGGATCTTATAAAGCTCACCTCCTCTTTGAGGTGAGCATTATGGTTCTCCAAAGCTCATATCTAGATCTGTGTCTAGTGAGCCTCACAGCCCTTGCTGCCAGTTGGGTGCCTTTCCATTCCCTTGATTGTCAGCTGAAAACCATGGAGTTCTCTTTAAAAGGAGAAGGGAAATACTCACCCCTTCACTCTAAGGTGACCCATTTAACATGGAATGGCCTAGGCCATCTGCGCTACATTTGTATTTGCTATCCCACTGACGAGCAAAAAGCAATGACCACATCCATCCTAGGTGAACATAAGAAGAGTCTTTCGAATCAGGTCCAATTCCTTTCTGGTCCAGCATCCTGTTTCCCACAATGACTCACCATATGCCCCTGGGAAGCCCACAAGCAAGAGATGAAGGAATGCCCTCTCTCCTGCTGTTGTTCCCCTGCAACTGGTCTTCAGAGGCATTTTGCCTCTGAACCTGGATATGGCCTATAACCTTCAAGCCTATACTGCATGAATTTGTCTATGCCCCCTTTAAAAGCCATTCAAGCTAGTGGCTATCACCACATCCTATGGCAGAGAATTCCATTGTAGTCCAATGAAAGTGCATCTACTTTGGATGTAGAAGGTCCCAGGTTGAATCCCAGCCATCTCTAGGTAGGGCTGGGAATTACTTCTGTTTGAAACCCTGGAGAGCTTCTGCCTGTCCGTTGCCTGCTTTTCACAACTGGTTGGCTCTAGGTTTAATGTGGGTTCCTAACATTAGACTGATTTTGAACCCACACCAAAGAGGGAGATTCATCTCGGGCTATAAACAGCCATGGCTTACAGTCACACTAATGTTGGTTAAAAAAAGCTGACTTCAGATGACTGTGTGAACCGGGCTGGTGTAGACAATATTCAGCTAGATGGATTAAGGTCTGACTTGGGATAAGGTAGTTTAAATTGAATTTTTTATTAATTCAGATTTTTTTATTCTCCTTCTCTCTCACTCTCACTCTCATATGGAGAGAGAGAGAGAGAGAGAGAGCGCACTTGCATTTTTTCTGAGAAGAATTGAATTTTAGCCAAATCATTTGAAACTCAAATGTCGCAGCATTCTGCTTTCAAACACCAAATGTTCCCAGGAAATACATATTTTCAAGCTCTTCTTACTCAGCCAGAATAAAGATATCTTAATTATTGTTGACTTTTCCCCCCTCCAGTCCCGTGTTATCTAACCACAGCCAAAACTGTATTTTTGAAACATCTCAAACTATATTTTTCAAAATTATATTTTTAAATGTAAAACATTTTCAGTGTGTATTTAAAAAACGGTTTTTCAGATCCAAACATGAAATCATGAAAACTCTCTTGAGAGAGAGAGAGAGAGAAGGTACTTTAATCCCACCAGAACTGTGAGTTGACAGAGAGGTCAAGATATGATCATTCTCTTTCTTCCCATCACACTCATGCAAGTTTACAACAAAGAGAGAAAGTAAAAAATACCTAGGGACAAATGTGCCCCATATGAATGTGATTGAACCAAAAAGAGAGAGCCAGCTATGATGTTTCCCCCAATAAAATGGCATGTGGGTGAGAGATCCAGTTATGCACCCTCAGAATCATTGCCTTGTAGGCCATCATGTCCAACCCTCCACTCAGTAGAGGAAATTCAGAGCAAGAGGATCCTCGACAGATGATGATCCTTGAAGACATCCAGCAAGGGAGAACTCTTAGGTAATTGGTACCATTATTGAACTCCTTTTACTGTTAGAAGTTTCTCCTAATGTTCAACCAAAATCTACCCTCCTATGTCTTAAGGCCATCAGATCTGGTCTTGACCTCTGGGACAGCAGGGAGCAAGTCGTTGTCCTCTCCTATATGACAGTCCTTCAGGTTTTCACAAAGCCTATCATGTCCCCCACACTCAGTCTTCTCTTCTCTAGCCTAAAGATTCCCAGTTCATTCAACCTCATAGTTTATTTTCCAAACCTGACCATCTGCAAATGGTTTGTTTCAGTTGTCCTCTACGTTTTCAATCTTAGGACCCACTCTTAACCCTAACCTGGATAGGAGTGTGCACGGTTTTGGTCCGGCACAATAGAAAAGACCGCCGGACTGGTCCGGCGGTCCGGCACGGGGGGGACTGTTTCTTTATGCGGGGGGTGGTAGTACTTCCCCCCCCCCGCCGCTCTTCCCCCTCCGGCGCTTGTCCTTTGTAAAATTCTATTGGGGCAGCAGAGTTCTTCCCTGACACCCCTGCCCCCGTCGTTGTTAGTTAAGGCTTTAACGAGATGAGCGCTAGCGGCGTGCATGCGTCCTCCTTGGCGCGTGCGCTCATCTCTGACGCTGCCGCGCATGCGCTGTGACGTATGTGGCGAGCGCCGTGATGTATGCAGCACATGCGGCAGCGTCAGAGATGAGCACGCGCCAAGGAGGACGCATGCGCGCCACTAGCACTCGTCTTGTTAAAGCCTTAACTAACAACGACAGGGACAGGGGCGGCAGGGAAGAACTCTGCCACCCCAAGAAGATTTTACAAAGGACGAGCGCCGGAGGGGGAAGAGCAGCGGGGGGGGGGGTAAGTACTACCACCACCACCGCTTAAAGAAACAGTTCCCCCCGTGCTGGACCGGGGGCCCACCGGACCATGCACACCCCTAAACCTGGAACATAAAGCCCATTTTCAAGTTTCCCCCCATCCTTGCTCCTTTCACCTTCTCTCTTTCCCTTTCTCTTTCTCCTACGCTCTTATTTTCCCCCTCATCTTTCTTCTTCTCTTGAAAATGCTCATGAAAAAGAAACTGATGATATCCTCCATCTTCAACTGGGGTGTGGTTCACTTTTTGGTCCACCAGCTGAAGAGGAATGCTCTCTACAGAGTGCAAAAGAGTACAAGTCGCAGATCTGGCTTGGATGTGGATGCAGGAGGCAAAGATGCAGATAAGCTCAGCTCCTAGTACCACATTCTCAGGCTTTATACCTTTGCACCCTGGCAGGATAACTACAAACTTTTAATTCCTCATTTGCAGTTGTTAAGATAACGGCTTTGCACTACATTCATGAAATAATGTGGACTAAACACCTCATAGTCCCACTCACTTCACGCCAAAGAGTGCATTGGAAGCACGGTAAAGAAAAATCCCCTTTTAGCATTGTCTATCCTATCTCAAGTGAGAGCACAGCAAAGTGTCCAAGGTGTTAAGGGAGGGGTAACTCATCTGCATTTAAAGGTCTTAAGCAGGCACCCTGGCTACATGATCTGCCTTCTTCCCAAGAGATCCAGGTCCTCAGACCCTTTCCTTGAGAAACATAAAGAAAATCCACTTACCAGGGGGAAGAGCACCCAGCAGAAAGTTAGCAGCATCTTCAGCAGCAGAAGGAGAGTCTGTCTTCCCTACTCTTGCCTGCCGATTCACAGCAATCAAATCCCGCCTCTTGCCTGCACCTTCTCATCTCGGCTCCAAGGAGCTTTCCCCCTGCAGGCTCCAGTCCTTACAGGTGGAGAGAATTACCACCATGCATTATCATCGTTACGATTATTACACAATCCCAGAGTACGTTGTATAACCATATCCGACCCAAACAGTGCAAAAATCCCACCGGCAATCCACATACAACAAAAGAGACAGAGTCACAAATTCAGCCACAACCGGACTATGAAAATAAAATCAGCCAGCCAATAGCAGGGGAAACTCTCTCAAACAGCCAGGCTTTCATTATATGGAGGAAAATGCACAGCAGTACTGTAAGGTGGGCTTCCCTGGGTAGGGCATTCCAAAAAGGTTGGTGCAATTACTAAATTGTCCTTGCTTCAAGTCCTCACCAATTACACCCCTAAAAAAAGAGGGGACCGGAAGCAGAACCCTCTCTGCCAACTGCAGAAGATCAGATAGAATATTAGGGAGAAGATGTTTGTTACATTATCAATTATATGCCTTTCTGTTCCCACCTCCCATTTAACTTTGCAACATTGTCAAATCCAGAAAGAGACAATAGCCCCTGAGTAAATCAAAGCCTCAAACTGTCCTCAATGTTAAATGTTCAAATCCCAGAGTATTCCCACAAATGATGTGAAAAGCATGTTAAGGTTCATTTGCCAATCTTTGATAATTTTATGGCATTATCTCTGTTCAAAAATGGAGTTTTTCTTCATTCTTCAAAGGGAACCATGGTCCACCCCATATATTGTGAGTGGTGATGATACAATGTCTTTGACCTGGGGAATATACTACTCTATGTTATTGAGGTCTCTAAAGTTCAGTTATACCTGGTATAACTGGATGGATTATATCTGGATGGATTCAGAGTTCACTGGATGGATACTACTACTACTACTACTACTACTACTACTATGGATATTTATATACTGCTCTTCAACCAAAGTTCTTAGAGCAGTTTACACAGAAAAAGAAGTAATACATAAATAAGATGATCTCATGTCCCCAAAGGGCTCACAATCTAAAAAGAAACATAAGGCAGATACCAGCAACAGGGGTTGCTGTGCTGGCGCTGGATAGCGCCCGTTGCTCTCCTCCTGCTAAATCTAAGAGAACCACCAGTTCAAAACCAAAGTTCAGAACCAAAGGTGCCTCTTTGCTCAGTTAGCAGGGAATATCTCCGGCTTGCAATGTGTTGCCAGAAAGCCATGTTTTGGAGAAGCACAAGGAGCACCCCTCTCATGCATTCCCAGCATGGGATTATGAGATCACAGCTGCCTTGAACATTTTATCTTGCTCTTTGGCAAAAATTGTTGATCAAGCAACAGGCTGAGGCTGGAAGCATGCCCCTAGGTTAAAAAGACAACAGACTGAAATGGGACGCAGGGTGCCCCTCTCTAAAGAGGAAGCCAGCTAATAGACCTGTCAAAGCAAATTGTCTGGGGAGGAGATTCTCCCGCCTATAGATAACACATGGAATGCTTCTTAGCAAGAGCACCAAAATGGCTACTCCCCATCCGATTACACTTGATGGCTTGGCTCACAAAGATCAGGGAGAGACACTCATAAGCAAATAAAAAATGGGCCTCTTTGCACCTGGAGACACTGTGAGCTCAGAGACAGTAAACAAGCATCACCCATTCACCTCACACATAGTTTGCTCTTGCATAGTTTGTTCTTGCCTTTTGTCCAGAAGGGCCCACCTAAAGTGACTAAGTCCATTGAGCAATGGACTCTGTTGTTTTGCAGCTCAGGAGTGTAACTATAATAGGGCCAGGGGAGACAGTTGTCTGGGGGCCCACCGCCTTGGGGGGGTCCCCCAGAGGCAAGTCACATGACTGACTCCCCCAGCCACTCCCCCAGCCCGGGCTTCCTTCAGCTGTATTCATCCTCCGAAATTGATGGGAGTGTTAAGACCTGGAGCTAGCAGAACAGCATGTCTTTCTCTAGGACCGTTAAATGCCTTTGCAGCGTCCACAATTTATAAAATCTTTCAAAAAATAATTTCAGACCATGTTCTATTGTGGCACATAGGGGTGTGTGTGTGTGTGTGTGTGTGTGTGTGTGTGTGTGTGTGTGTGAATGTTAATATGCTTTTCATGACCACTATTCAGCCTCATTTTAAGATTTCTTGACTTCATGAGCTGAGCTTCAGTGAGGGGGGGGGCCATTTTCAAATCTCGTCTCTGAGCCCACTCCAACCTTGCTATGCCCCTGCAGCAACCCCTTGCCCTCTGAGGTGGGATAGCCACCTGATTGAGTCAATAGTTGCCTCGGGGCACATTTTTTGACTTTAAGTACCCAGGCCAGGCCGCCATGGCCTCAGGCTCTCTTTGGACCCTGCAATCCTGCAGACTCTCACACGCTGTGAGCTGTGGCTGCTGCCCCCTTGTTCTTTATCCCCCCCCCCTTCTACTCTATGCTTTACTCGAGAGGAGCCACATCTGGCTGGCCATCATGCACCCTAACACGCCCAGGAAGGAGAGGTAACACTAACTTCTTCAGCCATCTGCCTCTAAGCTGCCTTGCCTCTTTCTGCTTCCAGCCTCATTCTCCAGGCACTTTATACTGCAAGCCTCTAAGCAGGCTCTGATTTGGAACTCTAGCCAAATTACTACAAGCCTTTGCCAAGACTCTTATTTAGAACCTCAGCCAAATGATTGAATTGCCTTGCCTGGCAAACCTTCGCCAGGTAGCCTCGAATCGAGCCGGTTGGGTGGCTGGATTGTGAACCGAACTGGAGGCGGTTTAGTCCATGATCGAACCAAACCAAGCCCAATTCAGGCGAACTGGTTCAGCAGTGAATGGGTGAAAGGGCAGGGGCAGTGAGAGATGTAGGAAGGCTCTTACCTGGCCAGGATGGCTGGTAGGGGTGTGCACAGAACTGGCTAGCCTGGTTCAATTCGAGAGCGAACTGCAGTCTGGAGGGGGGGTTTTGGTCCGGGGGGAATTTGCAAACTTAAATTTTTTTAAAAACCAAACCTCCTAGCCCCTTTGAGGGTCTTCCTAAAGGCCACGGGGGGAGGGGGGTCCATGAAGGTTCCCCCTCCCCCCATCGGTCTCATTTATCACTGCTGCGGCCCATAAAATAATCCTTATTGGCCACCACACATACTCTAATAACCTCTGTGAGGCCCTGGGCCATGCCAAGCCTCACAGAGGCCATTTGAGCATGCAATGCATCAGGCAGAATGGCCACCAAACTGAATAAAGGAGGCCCCAAAGGGCCCAAAATGATTATTTTATGGGCCACAGCAGTGATAAATGAGGCTGGTGGGAGGGGGAACCTTTGCGGACCCCCCCTCCCCCGGTGGCCTTTAGGAAGCCCCGGAAGGGGCTAGGAGGTACTTTTTTTAAAAAAAAAATTGAGAACTGGTGCGGGATTTCGATTCCGGTCCGGACAGAACCAGGAGGGGGGGTTCGGTTCAACCCCAAACCCCCAAATCACCAAACCCCTGAACCCCCAAACTGAACCCCAGAACTCCCAAACCCCAGAACCCCCGAACCAGTTCACGTATCCCTAGTAGCTGGCAGCACCCTTGCTCAACACACACACACCCCGGTATGGCCCCAAGTGTGTCTGATGCCTTGTTTATGGATCTACCCATACGGCAGTGGCGTGGATGTGCAGAGGCCATTTGCGTAGCAAGGTTGGAGTGGGCTCAGAGACAAGATTTTAAAATGTCCCCCCCACTCACTGAAGCTCAGCTCATGAAGTAAAGAAATCTTAAATAAGGCTGAATAGTGGTAACAAAAAGCATAGTAAAATTTATATATATGGTTTTGTGAATTGTGGACAATGCAAGTCATTGAATGGTACTAGAGAAAGACATGCTGTTCTGGTAGCTCCAGGTCTTAACACTCCCATCAATTTTGGAGGATAAATACAGCTGCAGGAAGCCCGGGTGGGTGCGTGGCTGGGGGAGTCAGTCATGTGACTTGCCTCTGGGCCCCTCCCACAAGGCAGTGGGCCCCCAGACAACTGTCTCCCCTTGCCCTATTACAGTTACGCCCCTGGACATAGGGGCGGCGATTCACACGATTGCCCTGGGTGGGCGGGGAGAGTAGGGGGGAGGCGGCTTTCACCTTACCTTCCCCCAGCTGACCAAGACAGTCCTCTTTGGTGTGCCTCCCGCACACCCACACGGGCAGCCCTGCTCCATGCAACTCTGTGGCCTCCGTGCATGTGTGCACACCACACAAATGGCCTCTGCACATCTACGCCACCGCCACATGGGTGCATCTGTAAACAAGGCATCACACACACTTGGGGCCATGCCAGGGGGGTGAGTGGCAGCACTGGCAGCTGTGCCGGCCAGGTAAGAGTCCTACTATCTCTCTCACCACCTCTGCCTGGCCACCTCTGAGCATTTCCAGGACCCCTCATTCCTTTATTTTTAAGGGGGGGATCCTCACTTTACAATACTTTACAAGTATTAGCCACTCAAACTGCTGAACCAGTTTGGTCAAACGGACCAGACCAGCTGGTCCATTTGACCAAACTGGTTTGGCAGCATGTGGTTTGGCTCAAATTCTATTCAAATTCAAGCCGAACCAAGATTTTTGGTTTGTGCACACCCCTAATTGGAAGTGTGTGGCAGGTGAGCTCTTTTCCAGTGGGAGCAAAAAACAGGTTGGTTTCCTGAGCCCAATTATGAAGCAAGCCTGGGCGAGATTACCCATCCCCATTCCCGGATGCGGGCTGTAAATGGAGGACCAGTAATTAGGGTTCTCTATTGTTAAAATTCTGGTACCTGGGCAGGGCCATATGGTAGAGTCAAGTCAACTCTGGTGGAAAGGTAAGAAGGACCACAACAGCGAAGTGGACAGGATAGCCAGTCCCATTGCTTGGGTCCCTAGGCAGTTTACCATCCAGGGACCAATCAGACCCAGCTGTGCTTAATTTCAGCAAACTTAATTTCAGCAATGCCCCATGTGCATTTCAATCATTGCCCTGGCTGGCGCACCCCCAGCCTGCCAGTCACGGACGACGACGACAAATATTTATATATCGCTTTTCATCAAAAGTCCCCAAAGCAATTTACATAGCTATATAAGAAAGAAAGAAAGAAAGAAAGAAAGAAAGAAAGAAAGAAAGAAAGAAAGAAAGAAGGGAGGGAGGGAGGGAGGGAGGGAGGGGGAGAGAGAGAGAGAAAGGAGGGAGGGAGGGAGAGCGAGAGGAAGGAAGGAAGGAAGGAAGGGCTCCTTGTCTCCAAAGAGCTCACAATCATAAAAGGAAACATAATGTAGACACCAACAACAGCCACTGGAGGGATGCTGTGCAGGGGATGGGTAGGGCAAAGCATCCGCCCTCATGGTAACAGCATTCCTCAACTCTTCAGACAATTGCTGCCACAACTGTGAGCAGTGCAGGCGAAGAATTGGGACTTCCAGACCACTTTGGATGCTGCACTCACGTACAGCATCTTTTAACAGAACAGCTGAAGAGGGCTTTCGTGAGGGAAAAGAAGCAGAAGAAGCAGAAAAGGCCTTAGCTTAGAAAGAAGAGTTTATGATGAGAAGAGAAAGGGCAAAGACTGACTACTGAAAACAAGAGAACAGCAGCTTTCTGCTCTCAAGCATCATTCACTGAGCCACAGAGTCAGTACCAGATGCCAGAGATACTGGACCTATGAACTGCAGAGAAACTTATGAAGCTGCTCCTTCAGTCCGAATGGTGCTTTCCAAAATGTGGGAGGCTCTGTTTTGCTACCCTCGTGAACAGCCACCTTCTGAGGGAATTGGATTTTTAAAAAATTAAATATATATATAAATTATATGCATAAAATGTGTATTTATTTAAGTTGCTTGATTTATTGTTGTAATGACTGATTTCTTTCAGTGCTGGTCTCTGGAGTGTGGAGTCTGGAAGAAATAGGCGAACATTACACCTAAACATCTCCCCAGCCATGTACCTGCACCTCTCAGCAAGCGGATGAAATTGTTTGGAAGTTGTATTTTATCAGCTCATGGAGAGGCAGTTTGGACAAACCCGCCCCCCACACCACACATGATTAGGCAGCCCTAAGATGATGCACCTGGAGGGGGGGGTGCGGATTGGATGAACCACACCATCCTTCATAATTAGGGAGATGAGGACTCCCACACTTCTCCTTTGCATGCTTTAGAGGGTCATACCCAGTAGACATAGGCAGGGGCGTAGCAAGGTTGGAGTGGGCTCAGAGACAAGATTTTAAAATGTCTCCCCCACTCACTGAAGCTCAGCTCATGAAGTAAAGAAATCTTAAATAAGGCTGAATAGTGGTAACAAAAAGCATAGTAAAATTTATATATATGGTTTTGTGAATTGTGGACAATGCAAGTCATTGAATGGTACTAGAGAAAGACATGCTGTTCTGGTAGCTCCAGGTCTTAACACTCCCATCAATTTTGGAGGATAAATACAGCTGCAGGAAGCCCGGGTGGGTGCGTGGCTGGGGGAGTCAGTCATGTGACTTGCCTCTGGGCCCCTCCCACAAGGCAGTGGGCCCCCAGACAACTGTCTCCCCTTGCCCTATTACAGTTACGCCCTTGGACATAGGGGCGGCGATTCACATGATTGCCCTGGGTGGGCGGGGAGAGTAGGGGGGAGGCGGCTTTCACCTTACCTTCCCCCAGCTGACCAAGACAGTCCTCTTTGGTGTGCCTCCCGCACACCCACACGGGCAGCCCTGCTCCATGCAACTCTGTGAAGCATGGAGCAGGGTGGAGGGACCGGGACCGGAACTTGTTGCTCCGGCCTCAGGGCATCCCTTAGTGCAACGTGTGGCACATGCATTGTATTCAGGATTTCCCCCTTAGGCGGGAGCTTTATGCACCCACCTCTGTGACTCCTCAGGCTGCACACAACCCAAGGAGTCACACGATGCCCAGTAGCCAGGTTATGGGTGCAAGAGCACCCTTGATTTCAGCGAAAAGCTGGGTTCGTTAAGGGGGTTAGACAGGTAGGAGGATCCCATGAGGATCTCACCACTTCTCAAGACCAGCCTAACCCCTTCCCAGGCAGAAGTGTCCAAACAAGGCCTTCCTCTCTACTCAGTGCATGAAGGTCGGTGTGGAACCATTAGGCGAATTTGTGTGGGGTTCCACTTCCTCCATGTGTTGGGTATATGCATGGGGTGGGGTGGAACTTGTGAACAGCCCTATTAACTGGTATCAAAGCAACCCAAGCCAATTGCTGGGTGAAAATCAACTGAAAAATAAGAACGTTCCAAAATGTGAGGGGATTTGTTCCCTCATACATTTAAACATTCGGGAATTTGGGGTTCTGTCTTGACTAGCTGTGGATAAATCTTGATGCCAAAGGCTGTTTGCATATCCATCCACCCATCTGTCCTTCTTTTCCCCTTTCAGGAACAAGCAAGGAAGCAGCTATTTATACACAGCTGAGCCTGGCAACGTGGTGCCATTTTGTGCCCCGAAAAGCAGCAAATCTCAAAAAAGCAGAATCAAATCATCTAATTGTGACATTGATGGGTTGGAAATTAAGAAAAGTGATTTGAAAGGATGGAATTAGAAAGTGCACAGATGATTGGGGAGAGCATAATGCATCTCCCAGACAGGATGCAAAATCCACCAAGCGACATATTGCAGCTATAATTAAAAGCCGCGTATCATGCTCCTTTAAAAATAAGTCACTGAAGGATGGAGAAGGGGAATGGAAACTTCTACACCTGCCAAGGCTCGTGATGCAGAGTGCTGGGAGAAGAGAGAGAAGGTTCCGTGAAGGCGGGGTGGTGGTGGTGGTGGAGGAGAATCAAACCATATCTGGAAATTAGCTGCAAACACAGAACTGAATTTACTCAATGCCGAAAGTCAGGCCTACACAACATGTGGTTGAACACTGCCCACTAGGCATAGGAATATAGGAAGCTGCCATATACCAAGTCAGACCATTGGTCTATCTAGCTCAGGATTATCTTCACAGACTGACAGCGGCTTCTCCCAGGTTGCAGGCAGGAATCTCTCTCAGCCCTCTCTTGGAGATGCTGCCAGGGAGGGAACTTGGAACCTTCTGTGTGCAGGCATGCAGGTGTTCTTCCTAGAGCAGCCCCATCACCTGAGGGGAATATCTCACAGTGCTCAGGCACGGAGTCTCCCATTCAAATGTAACCAGGGTAGACCCTGCTTAGCAAAGTGGACAAGTCATGCTTGGTACCCCAGGACCAGCTCTCCTCCCATATATGGCAGCCTTTCAGGTACTTGACAAGCAGTCCTAGGCCAGAATTTCATGATGCCCCTGATGGGCACATTAAGTGTGTATCAGGTATTTGAAACAGGTACCTCAAAGTCTGAGACTGGGAGCTAACTGCAAGGGCTTAACACTCTTTTTCAGAAGGGTGGGGGGAAGAGTGTGCAAAATCAATACCCACAATTGGTAGGCAATAAGAAGCCTCTGGTTTGGCCAGTGGATGGATTCTGGGGAGTGCAGACAGAGAGAAAGCCTGAGGTGCAACTCTTCATTTAATTTTGGGAGGTGGGTGGGAAAGGAAGGACACTTTTGGGGAGAAAAATATTGGCAGGGGACAGAAAAGCACTTTTTAAACAGGGAAGTGAGAAAACACAGTTTAACATTTGGGGCAAAGGAAAACATGGAAGTTGAAAAGTAGCACTTTGGAGGGAATTTGGTCAAATGTGGGGTGAAATCCTCAAGTGACAGGCCTGGTAGAATGAGTAGGAGGTCCTGCCTTTACCGGGTCATCAGCTTCTCCAGTTCAAGCTCCTGAGCTCAGGGCATGCTTAGCTGGAACATACAACTTCCAGGTGCTCGTTGAAATTAAGAGACTACTGCAAGAGGAATGAAATGTGAGCAAACACCAGCACTTTCTTGAATGGCAATGTGCTAGTGGCTGACACAGCTTCAGTTTGTTATCCCTCATCCAGCCCCATCACTGTCTGTAGGCAGCCGTTCATGCAGTGGCGCTCTTACCCCTGGACTTCAGGGCCAAAGTCCAGGGCCTCCACACCCCCGGGGCCCCCAAATCTTTTTTAGTCTGTCCTAGGTGGTGTGGTCAGCATTGGCCCACACTGCACTGGGCAACCAAGTGTGATTATGACCTGTGCCGGGTGCTTTAGAGACAGGAGTGGGGAGTGGGGAAAGAAATATGTGGGATGGGAACATGCATTTCTGACAATGCATATTTGCAAAAATATACCTCTTTTATATTTTTACATTCTTGTGAGTTCAGTTGCTGTTTTTGCCCTCTAGAATCCACATGTTAAAAATTGTGTGTGTGTGTGTGTGTGTTTTGGGGGACTTATCTTGCAGGGGTTGGGCCCCCAGAGGAGTGAGGCCTCCAAAGGCCTTTAGGTCCAGGCTCCAAAACTACCTAAGTGCATCTCTGCGTTTAGGCAATGAATACCATGACTTGATGATGATGATGATGATGATGATGATGATGATGATGATGATAAGGAGAAATAGATTTGGGTGTCATTAGTATGCTGATAACACCCTGCTTCAAATCCCCTGATGACCTCACCCAGCAGTTTCATGTAGATGTTAAAAAGCATTGGTGACAGAACTGGGCCCTGAGGGACTCCATATAGTAGCTCCTGTTTGGAAGAGCAACTGTCACCAAGTGCCACCATCTGGAAGCTATTCGAGAGACAGGAATGGGAACCACTGCATAACAGTGCCTCCTAGCCTCGATTCACCTAGGTCAGGCTTCCCCAAACTGCGGCCCTCCAGATGTTGCTGAACTACAACTTCAAGCATACCCAGCCACAAAAAATTGTTTCTAGGGATGCTGGGCGTTGTAGTTCAGCAACATCTGGAGGGCCGCAGTTTGGGGAAGCCTGACCTAGGTGATCCAGAAGGATACCATGGCTGATGGTATCAAATGCCACCGAGAGATCCAAAAGAACCAGCAGAGTCACACACCCTCTGTTGATTCCCCAGTAGAGGTCATCCATCAGGCCAACCAAGGCTATCTCAGCCCCATAGCCAGCTCTAAAGACATTTTGAAATGGGTCTAGATAAGGTGTTTCCTCCCAAACTGCTTGAGGCTGATTAGCCACCACTCTCTCAATCACCTTGCCCAACCATGGTTAATTGGAGATTGGCTTATCACTTGTCAGAAGCTATGCATCTCCACAATGGTGAAATAGGACTGGCTTGTCCGCTGCCACGTTCTGGGTCTGACACCCTTCCATAAAGATGACTGGCCCCCCACTCCTGTTCAGTGGTGCCTAGTGGTAGAAGCTGCTAATCCACCGGCAAACCAACATAGGAGCTTACTGATAATCATTCATTTTTTTTAAATGGCACAGTCCACTAATAATAAAGGAGGGGGGCCAGCTAGAATGGAGGTTGCATCCACCTTTCTCATGGTAGTCCTCTCTGCCACACTGGGCTAGGCCAATGTGGCACCCCCCTGCCTTTGAGAATGGCTAGCAAATCCTCCAAAAAAAACACCCACCCATGTCACCTCTTAGAGATCTTTCAGATAATTGAATCATCTCAATTTCTTCATTATTAAAATATTGAGCAGAAAATCCAGCATGGCAGATGGCGGACAAGCTCCCATCTCGTCATGGAGAGCTAAATATAAATATGGAATGCTTTCTTTAAAAGTAATAGAATTTAAATGCCATCCCATATGCCTCTGATATACAACTCAGAGACCAGTCCACTAAATATATCCCATTTGCACAAGTCAGCTTGGGGTGCGAACATAAGAAGGAGGCCGTTATAGCCAACCAAAATTCTATCTGATCCAGCATTCTATTTCCAGCAGTGACCATTCAGATGCCTCTGGGAAGCCCACCAGCTGGGTATGGAGGCAATACCCCTCCCCTTCCACTACTGGAGGAGAGCTGGTCTTGTGGTAGCAAGCAAGACTTGTCCCCTTTGCTAAGCAGGGTCTATCTTGGTTTGCATTTGGATGGGATAATATATGAGAGTGCTGTGAGATATTCCCCTTAGGGGTTGGGGCCAAAGCTCAGTGGAAGATCATCTGCAAGGAGAAAAGAGCTGGGCTTATGGCAGCAAGCATGACATGTCCCCTTTGATAAGCTGGGTCCATCCTGGTTTGCATTTGAATGGGAGATTACGTGTGTGAGCACTGCAAGATATTTCCTCTTAGGGGGTGGGGCTGCTCTGAGAAGAGCATCTGCATGCTTGCATGCAGAAGGTTCCAAGTTCCCTCCCTGGCAGCATCTCCAAGATAGGGCTGAGAGAGATTCCTGTCTGCAACCTTGGAGAAGCCGCTGCCAGTCTGTGTAGACAATACTGAGCTAGATGGGCCAGTGGTCAGACTCGGTATATGACAACTTCCTATGTTCCTAAGTTCCCAAGTTCACTCCCTGTCATCTTTAGGTAAGGCTGGCAAAGTCTCCTGCCTGGAACCTTGGAAAGGCGCTGCCAGTCTGTGTAGACAATACTGAGCTAGATAGACTGATGGTGTCCCAGAGAAGGAGGAGCAGACTTCTTCTTTGTTGCTCCAGAGAGCAGAACTAGAACAGACCCTATCAGAACAAACACCATTATGGCGGGGAAGCTGGTTTAAGGCTAGACACTGAGAATAATTTCCTGACGAGCAGAGCTGTTGTTTGACAGTGGCACAGTCTGCCTCGTGAAGTGGTGGGCTCTCCTTCACTGGAGGTTTTCAAACACGCACATGCACATGTGCAGAGGTCTCCTGAGCAAAGGTGGTGTCTTAGCTTCCATGTGGAATGCTGGGTGAGCCACCGCTGGAGGCTGCCAGGTGCTCGAGACAGTGAAGAGTAGTAGAGATAGAGATAGAGATAGAGATAGAGATAGAGATAGAGATAGAGACAGAGACAGAGACAGAGACAGAGACAGAGATGGTTGGTTGGTTGTCTGGTTGTTTGTTTGGAAGTTGGTTGGTTGTTGGTTGTTTGGTTGTTTGGAAGAGAGCCGGTCTTGTGGTAGCAAGCATGACTTGTCCCTTTAAGCTAAGCAGGATCTGCCCTGGTTGCAAACAAAAGGGAAACTAGAAGTGTGAGCGCTGTAAGATATTCCCCTTAGGGGATGGAGCCGCTCTGGGAAGAACATCTAGGCTCCAAGTTCCTTCCCTGGCATCTCCAAGATAGGGCTGAGAGAAACTCCTGCCTACAACCTTGGAGAAGCCGCTGCCAGTCTGTGTAGACAATACTGAGCGAGATGAACCTATAGTCTGACTCAGTATATGGCAGCTTCCTATGTTCCTATGTTTGTTTGTTTGCACGCAACCTCTGCCACCGCCCTGGAGCCAGTCTCCCTGGCCGCTGGATTGGGGGGAAGAGAGGGGAGCTGGGGCAATCACCCCAGGCCCTGTGCCTCCATGAAGCCTCTGCTTCCCTTGGCTGAGGCCCCCCCCCCCACACTCCACCCATTTGTCTTCAGCCCTAGGGACAGCCCCGGCCATAAGTAGGTATGGTGCCAAGAGGTTGCTCATTGAAAGTGTTGACTCAATGTGCAGCAGCTGTGAAAAAGGCTAATTCCATGCTAGGTATCATTAGGAAGGGGATTGAAAATAAAGCAGCTGATATTATAATGCCCTTAGACAAAACTATGGTGCGGCCACACCTGGAGTACTGCGTACAATTCTGGTCACCACATCTAAAGAAGGACATTGTAGAACTGGAAAAGGTGCAGAGGAGGGCAACCAAGATGATCAGGGGCCTGGAGCACCTTCCTTATGAGGCAAGACTACAACACCTGGGGCTTTTTAGTTTAGAAAAAAGTTGACATGAAAAAAGGTGGCATGATAGAGGTCTATAAAATCATGCATGGGGTGGAGAAAGTGGAGAGAGAGAAATTCTTATCACTCTCACACAACACTAAACCAGGGGTCACTCCATGAAATTGATTGCCAGGAGGTCTAGGACCAACAAACGGAAATACTTTTTCACACAACCTGTGATCGACTTGTGGAACTCTCTGCCACAGGATGTGGTGACAGCCAACAACCTGGATGGCTTTAAGAGGGTTTTGGATGACTTCATGGAGGAGAGGTCTATTGACGGCTACTAGTCAGAGGGCTAAAGGCCACCCCCAGCCTCAAAGGCCAGATGCCTCTCAGTACCAGTTGCGGGGGAGTGATAGCAGGAGAGAGGGCATGCCTGTGGCTTCCAGCAGAAGCCAACACATCTTTTAGCACCAACACCTTCTCCATGATCATTTGGAATGCTCTCAAACATCCCATGACATCATAGCAGCTCATCCAATGAATCCTCAGGTGGAGGCATCCCTCTGGATTTGTTTTCAGCTGGTATATCTAGGTACATTTTGAGGGTATTCTACAGCATTTGACTAAAACAGGCTTCCCCAACCTGCGGCCCTCCAGATGTTGCTGAACTACAAACGCCATCATCCCAGCCACAATAAGTTGTAGCTGGGGGTGATGGGAATTGTAGTTCGGCAAAATCTGGAGGGCCGCATTTATATGTTGTACTTATATCTGCTGTACTTATATGTTCATTAACAGATCATTCAGGTCGCCATATACCATTTAGTCCAGGCTTCACGCAGGTTGGTGAAGCCTGGACTAAACAGTATATGGTGATCTGAATGATCTGTTAATGAACATACAAGTACAGCAGAACAGGAGGCTCATACTTTAGAGGTCAATATAATAGAAGAAGAAGAAGAAGAAGAAGAAGAAGAAGAAGAAGAAGAAGAAGAAGAAGAAGAAGAAGAAGAAGAAGAAGAAGAAGAAGAAGAAGAAGAAGAAGAAGTCAGTGACCACCTTTGCCTATCCAAACTAATACTACATTAGCTGAACAGACGATGATGCATCCTCACAAGAGGTTCAAAATTGCATAGTCTCTTCCATTCTAGGCCTGCTGCACGGTGCTTGTGCAACAAGGAGAGCTCTGCATCATTCCCTGCAACATGCACGAACTGAGGAAGAAGCTTCACAGCAGGAGATGCACCACAGGTTGGGAAAGCATACCTTATTGTACCTGTGTGACACATATCTGGAATGCAAGCTCCCAACAGTGCCAATTGAGGCCTTAGCTCACCCGGCAAGCCCTGGCAACCGTAACTCGTGCCCTCATCACCTCTCGGTTGGACTATTGCAATGCCTTTGAAGATGACTCAGAAGCTTCAGCTGGCTCAAAATGCCACTGCCCGGCTGCTTATGGGCAGCAGAAAATATGATCATGTTTCACCTTTGTTGAGGTTGCGACACTCGCTGCCAGTTCGCTTCTGGGTCCAATTCAAAGTGCTGGTTGTCACCTATAAGACCCTTCAGGGTTTGGCGCCTGTGTACCTCCAGGACCTCTTCTTCTGTCCAGCTTCAACCTACCCTGTGAGGTCGTCTTCAGGTGGGGCTTCTCAGAGTTCCGGGCCCAAGGGAAGTCCGTGGGGCCCAGGCTCATAGGAGGGCCTTCTCTGTGGCAGCCCCCTCCTTATCAGGGCTGTCCTTATGCTTGGGGCAAATCAGCCATTGCATTGCCCCCTTCCAGTTAATTCTAATGGGAGTTGAAAGAGCGGGGCCTGAGGCACTCACCCTGCTTGCCATGCCCCAAGGACAGCCCTGCTGCGTATGCAACACCTTGCCTCCTGAGATTTCTGTGTGTGTGCGTGTGTGTATGTGTATATATATATACACACACACACACACTTTTTAAATTAAGTAAATAATGAGAAGAAAGCCGAAAAAGCAACACAGATCACCACAAAATTAGTATAAAGCAATATCATCATCATGAGAAACATCTTTTTTTCTCATTAATTACATCAGTAAAGATCAGAAAAGACATCAAAAACAAAATAACAAGAAAAAGAAATCTCAGACTCTTGAACATATCAAAAACACTATAAATCAAATCCAGAAAATGAGAACAAGGTTTGACCTTACAGACATTGTAATTTATAAAAGGTTCCCAAACAGACATGAATGACTCAGTAAATATACCATGCACATAAGCTGAGACTTTCGAAACTGAAGCATAATCCCACACTTTCAGGAACCATTCATTTAAATAAGGGATTTCTGAAACACGCCGGTGAGCAGCATATATGATCCTAGCCGCTTTAATCGTATACAAAAACAACTCACTTAATTTAGCAGAGATATAAGATTCCATCATACTTAAAAGGAACATTTCTGGAGCCTCCTGAGATTTGTCATGCCCCCTCCCTTCTGTCTTTTAAGAAGCTTCTGAAAACGTATCTATTTTGCCATGCTTTTAGTTTTTAGTGTGTGGGGTTTCTTTCCTCTTTTTTTGGTTTTGGTTTTTTTTGTCTTTGCTGTTGTTTTAATGTACGTAAACTGCCTCAAGTCTAAGGAAGTCAGGCGGTCAATGGATTTGCTAAATAAAAATAAATAAATAAATAAATAAGCTTAGCGGGACTAGCTAGTGCAACAGCCTTGCACTAATGCAGTGCTTACACTATGTTAGTCTGGATGTCTGCCAGGAAGAAGCACTGACACGGGGCAGGATGAAAAGTGACAGAAAGAAGGCTCAAATGCAGCTCCATAGGCAGTGGCCGCTGAGCATGTTTGTACAGCTTTGCTGATAACAAATATGGCCAGCAGCACTTGAAGAGCTGATGGAGAAGGTACTGGACAGCAATATTCCCTCTAACAGGGATTCCCAGATGTTGTTGACTACAACTCCCAGAATCCCCAAGCAAAAGCCATTATAGCTGATGATTCTGGGAGCTGTAGTCAACAAACATCTGGGAATACCTGTTAGAGGGAACACTGCTGGACAGCACTATGTGTAGGGCTATCTCTGACCGGAGAGGGAGAAGTCTTCAAAGACAAGACTGTTCAAATTCGACAGCATCTACCCTTAGCATTGCAGTAACCTCTTCTGGCCACTAGAGGCACAATGAGTTATGTTGATAGGTCTCTCTTGTTTAGTTAGAGTCAGTTATAATTGTTCAGCTGTTATTGAAGGCTAGTGCCTGTGTATGTTGTTCAATGGCTCTCTCTCAGTATGTGATGTCTTAGTTGCTTAATAAATATTTATTTGTTTTTTTAAACTCAACCCACTGTATCCAGATAATCTCTTGGGCTAAACTTCTTCATCTATCTATCTATCTATCTATCTATCTATCTATCTATCTATCTATCTATCATATTTATATACAAGCTGAATGTGTGTATCTCTAGGTGGTGCACACAATTTGGAATACAGCAAATATAAAAGAGTAAAAACAATTAAAACAACTTCACAGAATAAAAAGTTAAACCAGAGCCTACTCTGCCGTGTGAGGACTTTAATGTTTCTCCTCACGCCCCTCAGCAAAGACATCATCCCTCAAGTTACTTATTTCACATTTTAAGAGACTGGGATTGTGACAGTGCTGGAACAATCCACGTTGAAGGAAACGTGGGAGAGATGAGTATCTTGATCCTATCGGAACCATTTCCACCACCCGGCAATGCCATTGTTCTCTGCTTATTGTCTTGCCTCCTTTGTACTACACAATGGCATCACAGCTTGAAAGACAGCCTCCTTTTGGGATCTAGCCCCTTGAGTCCTCTGGTGCTAGGGGAAAAGTCACCACCTTAATTACGAACCGTCTCTTTTGATTCTAATTCTAAATCTCGCATGAACAAAAGGATCTGACAGTAAATTTGTGGCAGCGAGAATTAGTGGTCCTTTCGCATTGGGATTCTAATTCAAGCCTCTTTCCCCCCTTTTATTTTCATTGTTTGACTTGCGACAGTGGAGAGTTTATTACAGTTTCCAGATAGAATTACCATAATTAAGAAGACATTGCAGCAGGTTGCAGGCAGCCACAGGAAGGGAGCCCTTCTTTTTTGTACGGATGACACAGCAAACAGCCCCGAGGCCTGTGGAGTGGGGAAGGAGGGTGACAGGCTCAATTATGGCTTTTAGGAAGGATCATGGCTGGGCGAATGAAGGAATTTTTTTAAGAAGGAATGGCATGCTACATGTCATGGACTCCAGAAAGTGCAGAGAAATGAGAGGCAAAATTAGCCCACAATCTTTAAGTCACTGGTTACATAGGATGGCAGTTTCCAATCGTTTCCACTTAGTCATCCATTTACGAGAGACGACAATGATCATGGCTAATTTCATTTTCATTTCCATTAATATTTATACAGTCTATTTCAACGGTTGAAGTCACTTAACATACACTGAGGCTCTTCTCACGATCGGTTAGGGGGGTTGTGAGGAGAGAGGGCTAAGCGGCCGCCCACGCAACTGCCGGCTCCGTGACAGAGCTGGTGGGGGCTGGGAGGATCGGGGGCTGCCTGCCCCCCCCGGAAGCTCCAGTATACTGGAGAGACCTTTGAGCTGGGAGGCTGCTTTTAAGCCTCCTGGCTGGGGGTCTAATCATGAGTAGCCACGGCATGGAGCCGTGCCGTGGGTACTCACAATTTTGAAAACCGGGTTTGCAGAGTGCTCACTCCATAAACCTGGTTTGAGGGGAGGGGTAGTTAGACAGGTTAACCGCCTGGAAGCCAGCTCAGACGGTCAGGCGAATTCGGGCTAGGCTCTCCTAGCCCGATTTCGCCTGATCGTCAGAACAGCCTCACTGGCTGACAGGATGAGGAAAATTACTCAAAGTAGTCCCGTTGAAATTCAAAGGACAAGTTAGGCAGCTGTCCTTTTAATTCCAGTGGGGTTTCTCTAAGTAATTTTCTTCCTCATGTTGGCCACTATACCAATCATCCTTGCAACAATAATAAATAACACAACAACCCTGCCAGGGACTATCCCCACTGTGTATGTGGGCAGGTGAGGCTGAAAGCAAGGGGCTTGTCTAATCACCTTGCCCAAGGTGATTTCTTCTGAAATCTTAGCTTTTTCAGGACTAAGGATAATTTGAAATCTGAGTCTAAGAATGGAGTAGGTATTCCACTACTTTTATAGGGTTCCACCTTTTTTTGCTACTACTCAGCCTTAAATAGTCAGTCAGCTTTCCCAAACATGTGAATTCTAAGGAAAGCTGTCTGAGTTTTTATGACCAACCCTAGACACAATAACCCCAGAATTGGTGGTTTCAAGATGTTAGCCTTCAATTATTTATATTTTGGACCCGTGACACCATGGTAAATGTCCTATGTTCACCACTAGATAGAGCTGCATCACTGCCAAATGTGGTTCTGCGGCAATGTCACTTTGCTTCCTGCAGAGGGCAGTCTAGATCTTTGCAGAAGAAGACCACAAAGCAAGCAGAAAAAAAAGTGGGGGGGCGCACTCACGAACCTGTTCTGCTGAAAGTCCTGCTCTATACTCTAGCCTCATTCCTACCTTATAAAATTCCCCCACTGTAGTTGTGTACAGTGGGATGAAGAGGAAGGAAGTCCAACCCCCGCTGCATCAATCAGCAGCATGCCCCACTTAGAGTAGGGCTTGTCTGGGGAGGGAAACATCCTGAGCATGACGGAGAGCGCTTTTGTGATTCCGAGGCTGGATCGATCCAGCTTCGCAATCACGGACGTGCCCGCCATCATGGGTAGGGCTCTTCCTGCTTCAGACAAGCCCCGCTGTAAGCATGAGCAGCAAGGAGAGGTGGTGAGTGATGGGGTGGAGACAGGAGGGTGATGGAACTTTATGAGGTCTGAATGAAGCGTCAGTATCTAACCAATTCAACCAGTTGGAAAGGAAATGTCCTATCAGGTCAGATTGACTGAGAACTAGGGGAGGGTTGCCCACAGCTTCCTCTTCTCTACATGTGCTTCTTGCCAGCTTTGCAAGGAAAGTGAGGGGATGCTCGCCTCGGAAAGCTTTCTAGGGTCAGACTGATCGCAAAGAGCTGCTCTGATGGCTCAGTGAAGTTCCACTGCTCAAAGGAGGACATCTTACCGCCCTGCTGGGGCCTCAGTAATCTGCCGCCCGAGGCAACCACATCATCTTGCCTCATGAAAGGGCCGCCCTGGCCCAGCCTTACTTCTTGATTGAGTTTCCCCCGTTAAATGCTCTTCATCCCTTCCGGATTTGCTGTCTTGTGCAGAAACAGGCATCGAGAGCATCTGCTGTTGCTAAACCTCTCTCCTATGTTTCTAGTCCCTATTACCATGGGGAGGGGCTAAAGCTCAGTGGCAGAGCACATGCTTTGCATGCAGAAGGTTCCAGATTCAATCCCTGGCAGCATGTCCAGGTCACAGGATGTGTGTGTGTGGGGGAAATATGAGCAAGAGTCTTCAGTGTTTCTCCTTGGAGGAACCCTGAAATTCTCTTTCAGTTTGCACCTGGGAGAAATTTTGGTTCCAACCCAAGACCTGTATGAAACTTTGGAAAGCCTCTGCCAGTGAGCTACATCCACCAATATAAGGGAGTTTGTTGTTCAGGAGAGACACATCTTGGAGTAGGGGGAGTGAGGTTGGACAGAGCTCCTAATGGCCGTGGAACAGGTTGTCCATATACCCTTTTCAGGACCTTGTCACGAATATTATTCCCTCCCTTAACACCTTGCAGCTCCATCTGTCCATATGTCTATGTGTCATTTCACCCATCTGTTCCCCCAGTTCTTGGTAATTTAATGGAACAACCCACTGGTCGTGTAGAACAATCTTTATTTTCTTTGTTAAAAAAACAAAACCCCAAAAAACCTTTGCTTAAGTGGAGGAACGTGGGGTGTCGAATAGTTCCATCTGTGTAAAATCTTCCAGAATTCCATTTTCAGTTCCATTTCCCATACATTACGCTCCAGATTTCTGGAAAATTCACCTCCTGTTTCAAATTTTTGAGCTGCTAATTCGCCCCTGCCCATATTGTCCATTGCTCATCTCAGTTAAAGAGATTTAATGAGATTTTCATTTGCTCGCATGAGTGCCTTGTTCATCATCACACTGCACCTTGAACTTCACAGCTGTAAAATGGGACAATCAGTTAGTTGTTCTTGCACATTTCTGTTCTGTTCACAAATATTGAAAGGATGAGGGGCTTGCAAAAGAAGATTTCGGGAATGCAGATGGTTTGGTGCGAATAGACTGAAATAGCTCTAGAACGCAAATATCAAGAAAATATATTATGCTCATTTGGATGATCATTCCTTCACTAAAAAGAGGTCTGTCATGGAATTACATATAAAGAGGAATGACAATGGCGATGAATATTTATATACTGCTTTTCAACAAAGTTTCCCAAAGCAGTTTACATAGAGAAATAAAAATAAGTAAATAAAGGTGGCCCCCTGTCCCCAAAGGACTCACAATCTAAAAAGAAACATAAGGCAGATACCAGCAACAGTCACTGGAGGGATGTTGTGCTGGGGGCGTGGATAGGGCCAGTTGTTCTCCCCCTGCTCGAGAAAGAGAACCACCACTTTTTAAAGGTGCCTCTTTGCTCAGTTAGCAGGGGTTTCATAGGAATATAGGAAGCTGCTTCCTACTGAGTCAGAACATTGGTCCATCTAGCTCAGTACACCGACTCGCAGTGGCTTCTCCAAGATTACAGGCAGGAGTCTCTCTCAGCCCTATTTTGGAGATGCCAGGGAGGGAACTTGGAACCTTCTGCATGCAGGTGCTCTTCCCAGAGCAGCCCCATCCCGTAAGAGGACTATCTTCCAGTGCTCACACATGTAGTCTTCCATTCAAATGCAAACCAGGGTGGACTCTGCTTAACAAAGGAGACAATTTATGCTTGCTGCCACAAGACCAGTTCTCCTCCCCTTTCCCAGGAGTTGGTTTCAGGCAGCTGAGTCATGAGCAGTGGTCACTAGGAGTCACAAGTCCAAGCCAGGTCTGGGAGAGCCAGATATAACCAAGGTCAAGCCAGGTAGACAGTCAGAAGCCACGTGACCCTGTTTGGGAGGCAGCGAGACCAGGAGTGGCTCTCCCTGCCTTTAAGTCACTCTGGCCACTCATGCTCTGCCTACCTGCCAATGCAGCATGGGCCAATTTCAGCTCCAAAAGGGGCTGTGTGGCCCTGTTTGGGACCAAAATAATGCCCCCGCATCTGACATCAGATGCAGGGGGCATGTCTGGGGCTGCGCTCCTGGCCCCTGATGGGTGGCGGCCCGGGTTCTTTGAACCTGTTTGTCCAATGGTGGCTCCGCCCCAGCTCAATGCCTCCCACCGCCAGCCCTGTTCTGGTCATCAGCAGCAGCACTCTGGCCAGTCACAGACTAACCAGGCAGAGGAGGAATCTCCTCTCCTGGCTGAAACCGAGCATGCATGAGCCACATGGACGTGGTGGCGTGACTCTCTCTCAGTCTCTCTTCTTGTTGGGGAGAGTGGAGACTCTCTTGCCACTGCAAACACACACACACACACACACACACACACACACACACACACACACACACACAACCAGACAAGTCCAGGAGAATCAACAAGTCCTATCTGACTGAAAGTTGAGATTGAAAAAATGCTTCTGAGTCAATGTTATGTACAAATGTTTCCTTCATTCTTACTAGCCATGAGTTTTCAAATTTGGGGAGGAGCATGTGAACATAGGAACATAAGAGACTGCCTTCTACTGAGTCAGACCTTTGGTCCATCTAGCTGAGTATTGACTACACAGATTGGCAGCGGCTTCTCTAAGGCAAGAGTCCCTCTCAACCCTATCTGGAGATGCCAGAGAGAGAACATGGAACTTTCTGCATGTAAGCATGCAGGTGCTCTTCCCAGAGTAGCCGCATCTCCTAAGGGGAATATCTTACTGTGCTCATATATGTAGTCTCCCATTCAAATGCAAACCAGAGTGGACCCTGCTTATCAAAGGGGACAATTCATGCTTACTACCACAAGACCAGCTCTCCTGGTTTGCAGCAATGCAATAGAACTAAAGTTCCAAAGGAAGATATAATGACATTTTAACCAACATGTAGGTGAAAAATTAACATCTTAAAAAAAATCTTCCAAATAATTGGCTTATCACTTTTCTGTAAAAGGGAAAAAAATCAGTAATTATTTGAAACACGGGATGTTATGCATTAATTGCTTAAATGTGTGTGTGTGTTTGTAAAAAATTCAAAACAAAAAGTCTGCAAATAGTGTATCTGCAGTTATTTTTATTTGTAAAATGCCTTGTAGCAAGAAGGATATAAACTTTCCAGAGCTTCCCACAGATGAAATTATGCTTTAAATTGACCAGGATTAACCCATGGCATCTTTCCCATGACATCTCGAGGCTGACAAATCAGGAGCTCTAGGGGAGGGTGGACACACAAATGTGGGGGGGGGAGGGGGGGAGGGGGGGAGAGTCAGCTAAGCAATCAAAGAGTAGTTGTGAAAATAAGCTTGGTGATGTTTGCTTGTTAAAAACCAGCCAAATTTATCCCTCCCTTTTGGTGGAACAAGTGCATATTCATTATGTATATCTGTGTTGACTGTCTATGCATAGGTGTTTATGTTATTAAAAAGAATATAAGAACATAAGAACCCATGTTTTTAAAATAATACTGCGTCTGCATGTGCATGTGTAGGGCAATGATGCTTATCTTGCAATGGGGGTGAGGGAGTGGGGAGGAAATGCTATCAGGTCCAGGCTCCAAAATTACCCAGCTGCACCTCTGCCCAAGATCCACAAAACTAGGGGCTCTTCAGCTTGAGTAACTACTTACCGTTCCCTCAATACTTGCAATTAGGGATGTGCAAACTGATTCAGGTACAAATTGATTTGTATCCAAATCTAGCTGATTTGGGTGATTTGGAGACAAAACGGCTTAGGCCCTGGGTATCTAAGAGAGCGTCTTCTTCGCTATGAGCCTCACCGGCCATTGAGGTCACTTGAGGAGGTCCGTCTCCAGTTGCCACCAACTCGTTTGGTGGCTACACAGAGACGGGCCTTTTCGGCTGCTGCCTCGAGATTGTGGAATGTGCTCCCTGCTGAGATACGATCCTCCCCATCTCTGGCAATTTTCAGAAAACACCTGAAAACACATCTCTTCAGCCAGGCTTTCTCAGCTTTTTAAAATTTGTTTTTAAATTGTTTTGATTGTTTAATTGTAGTTTTATGATGTTTTAAATTGTTAATCATTGTTATGTTTTATAATTTTTATTTTAATTATTAACTGATTTTAAGGTGTTTTAATGTAAACCGCCCTGAGCCTTTTGGAAGGGTGGTATAAAAGTTTTAATAATAAATAAATAAAACAAATAAAACAAATCATCCCTGTGGTCCATTGGCAAGATTCAGGTCCAAATTGAACCATGCCTGATTTGATTCAAATAGATTCGAGAGTCAGATCCCTCCTATTAATTCCTCCAGATTCCCAGCTTTCATTGGGGGGGGGAGCTAAGCTCTAGCCCTTGTAGAACTGGAGTTATGGAGCAAAATGTGTCGTCACTATTTTTCAAGTGTTTGGATTCTTTGGTGTATAATAACTTCTCCTGTATGAATCCCTATGAGGATTCATTACATTGACTGTCCAGTAACAGCCAAAATGAACAGAAGAAATGAAGGTGTGCAATGAATCCACTTAGGGATTCATTATGAGAAAAAGTTATTATACACCAAAGAATCCAAACTCTTGAAAAATAATGACTGCACATTTTGCTCCATAACCCCACGTCTACAAGGGCTAGAGCTTAGCGAAAGAAAGAAAGAAAGAAAGAAAGAAAGAAAGAAAGAAAGAAAGAAAGAAAGAAAGAAAAGAAAGCTGAGGATCCATGTTAGGGTTAGGATATGGCCACTTTGAATCCCCTTTGTTTCCTATGGCAGAAATATTCAAAATCATTAAAACCTTTAAAAAGTTTATTAAAAGTCAATGAAGTGTCCCACTGCCTTGAAATTTGGAGGATAGGTGGCACCCATGGGGACCTACCAATCAGCCAAATTTGGTGTCCCTGGGACCTTGATAAGTGGTCCATATCAGTCCAAATCTGAATCAAAGCAAAGCAAATACAAATAGAATCTGGGGTGATTTGGTGGGGTAGATTTGGACACAAAACAAATCAGGGGTGATTTGTTTGGGGCACAAATCGAATTTAAAAAATCAATTTATGCACATCCCCACTTGCAATACTTCCAAAAGTATATGCAATGCCCATCTCTGAAAATCCCTGGAGAAGCATCCTTCTAAAGGAATACAGTGACAGACCAGAGTTCAGCTCCTGCTAAATCCATGCAGCTTGAGGATGACAAAACTGTGGCAGTGAGCAGCAACCAAAAGAGTCCTTGTGTTACTCTCAGACTAAAAGGCAAACAGAATCCAGTAGCTTTTCAGGGAACCACGTCATATGGCCTGCTATATGACCTAATGCTCAGGAGGTTTCTTGAAAATCAAGCTGGCCATTTTGTAGATTCCTGCTTGGCAGAATTTTGTTGAGCATACAAGCCAAATCCCTGCCTGTTCACCCCACAAATTAGGACCTGCTGTAGGTTGGAGTCATAAGAACAGCTCTGCTGGATCAGGCCCAAGACCAGCATCCAGCATCCTGTTCCCTACGTGGCCCACTAGATGCCACAGGCAAGAGATATGGGCATACCCTCCTCCTGCTGTTGATTCCTTGCAACTGGTATTTATTTTATTTATTTATTGTTAAATTTATACCCTGCCTTTCATTAAGAAAATCCCAAGGCGGCTTGAGGCATCTTGCCTCTGAGGCCTATCTGAAAGAAATATTCTGCAGTAATTTGATCATTATGAAGTTACATTTAGAACCTATTATTGTTATAGACTTGAACAAGATTCGACCCTTAGACTTTTCTTTCCAGTTCCTTTCCATTTCTGTCCAATGTTATTCCAGCAAGAAACAGCTTGTTAGCCTGCAAATAAAGTGAGTAGGATTTTCAATTATATATAAAAAGCTGCCCCTATATAAAATATGATTTTAAAGAAATGATCTCCGAATGAGAGAAGCAAAACTGCTATTAGTAAGAAACCTAGCTAGTTCCTCCTGTGGCTATTTTTGCCATTCAGAGTAGAAAACATTAATTTCTTTCTTTAAAGGTTATTCTTGCTGCTCTCAGCTGAGGGGGAAAAAATTAAGTGCAGCATATAATTTTGAGGCAATTGATGAGCCATTTTGGAGATTTTCTGTTGACATGTTATCCTAGAAATACAACTCCTTGTGGGACTGTGTCCATCATATTGTCACAGTGGATGTTGAAGCTGCCACATGCTTTTCATCTTCTGACATTCTACAATGAATGGCTTGGACTACAGTGATTTATCAAGAGGTTAAGTTTTAAAAATTGCTTTAATGGGACCTCTGTGTTACTGACAAGAACAGACATTGATAAATTGCCGGAATCAATTCTGGTTTCCTTGGTGACCAACCAAGATGAGTGTTCAACTGCACTTCTGAAATATAATCCCTAATTTCTATTCATGGGACCATTTCCATTCAGGGCATATTTCAGATTCCATAGACTGTGGTGACAGCTACAGAACCGCCATCGAAACAAGCACAAGCTTGAGGGCAATGCAATGTTTCTGAAATGAGAAGTTTGTTGGAAACCATTTCTCATTTCATTAAAGGGTTCTTCTGAACCAGATTGCAGAGTTGCTCAAATGTCAAGGGAGAAAAGGGATCATAGTGCTCAGGAATACACCTTTCACCACTGCTCCCTAGTGATCTTACACTGATTGATCTGGCATGGAACCAGCAACTCATTACCACACTTGTATCAAGACCTCCTCCTCTTTAGCTTGTTACCTTGAACTTGGGACCTTCAAAGGTTTGTGATAGATTGTCGGGTCAAGCAATACCACCAAAAAGTGCGGCACAGGCCTTCTTTCGAATTGTAATCAAAAGCAGGTGGGATCTTACTAGCTTATTAGGAAGTACTGACCACCTATCAACCACTGTTCCATTCCCAAAACAGACAGTGAGGAAACGAAGAGTTGCCTAAGTTCCTGGAGATGGTTCACAGCAGTACACAATTTGTTAGCAAAACCATCACACCCCTACTATTTGGGTACCCAGAGTTGTAGCTAGTGCATCTTGTTTTTACTTACGTGCTCCCTGTTGACAATACTTCATCTCAATCCATCCTTTAGTCTATGGGACAGGCCCACAAATTTTGGACATTGGTAGCACCTCAGGGGATGGATGCTCATAGTTGTTATTTTTTGCAATATCTACTCCCCTAAAGATGGAAATTAGGTGACTGCATCATTGCACTTACTACTTCCTTTGTATTATCACCCCTTCTTTATTCCCCCACCCAAACAATTAGCATATAATTGCAGTCATTTTTGCCCAAAGGAAAGGGTTAGGGTCAAGGTTAGGGCAACAATGAACAAATTGTTGTCCTCTCTTTCATGGCGTAATATTTGGAGGATATTCCTGCCAATTTTCATGTCCATTCCTCTGACATTGATAAAAATTTTATAGCAGTTTCTGTGTTATTGAAAGTGTTTAAAGTTTTTAAAACACTGTTGCAAATTGGTCCTATGCAGGCCCATATGACAATAAATGCATGATATGACACTGAATGCTGAAAGTATTGCAATGCTATCTTCTATTTTCCATCTCTAGGGGTATAGATCTTGTCAAAAATCACAATGAGCATTCGTCCCCCCAGATGGTATCAACCACCGCAGCTGGCTAATGTATTGTTTGTTAACCTGTATGCACTGGAGTATCATAAAATGTAGATAGTGCATCATAAGAGCTGGAGTTGTTTATAGAGGATATTAACAAGCAATCTTCAATGTCTCTTCATCTGCATCTCCAATTTTGGAATGAATTCTATAAATTCTGCTAATTAAACCAGAATTCAACAGGAGTGATACCACGGTAGAAAGAAACAAAGGGTTGGTCCAGAACCATGGTTAAAGCCTGGTCCCATGCAAAGTCCTAGAACCTCAGGGGTAAGCAGCGATGTGGCCAAATTTGCAGATGATACCAAACTCTTCCGGGTAGTGAAATCCAAAACAGATTGTGAGCAGCTCCAAAATGATCTCTCCAAACTGGGGGAGTGGGCGACAAAATGGCAAATGCGGTTCAATGTTAGCAAGTGTAAAGTGATGCACATTGGGACGAAAAACCCCAACTTCAAGTATACACTGATGGGATCTGAGCTGTCGGTGACGGACCAGGAGAGGGATCTTGGGGTCGTGGTGGACAGCTCGTTGAAAGTGTCTATTCAATGTGCAGCAGCTGCGAAAAAGGCAAATTCCATGCTAGGGATCATTAGGAAGGGGACTGAAAATAAAACGGCTAACATTATAATGCCCTTATACAAAACTATGGTGCGACCACACTTGGAGTACTGCGTACAATTCTGGTCACCACGTCTTAAAAACGACATTGTTGAACTGGAGAAGGTACAGAAGAGGGCAACCAAGATGATCAGGGGCCTAGAGCACCTTTCTTATGAGGCAAGACTACAACACCTGGGGCTTTTTAGTTTAGAAAAAAGACAACTGCAAGGAGACATGATAGAGGTCTATAAGGTCATGCACGGCATGGAGAAAGTGGAGAGAGAGAGATTCTTTTCCCTCTCACACAACACTAAAACCAGGGGTCATCCCATGAAATTGATTGCCAGGACCAGTAAACGGAAGTACTTTTTCACACAACGCGTGATCCACTATTGGAACTCTCTGCCACAGGATGTGGTGACAGCCAACAACCTGGATGGCTTTAAGAGGGGTTTGGATGACTTCATGGAGGAGAGGTCTATCAGTGGCTACTAGTCGGAGGGCTATAGGTCACCTCCAGCCTCAAAAGCAAGATGCCTCTGAGTACCAGTTGCAGGGGAGTAATGGCAGGAGAGAGGGCACGCCCTCCACTCCTGTCTGTGGCTTCCAGCGGCATCTGGTGGGCCACTGTGTGAAACAGGATGTTGGACTAGATGGGCCGTGGGCCTGATCCAGCAGGGCTGTTCTTATGTTCTTATGTTCTCAGGAGCATGCAATTCCCCATCCATGCAAGCATCTATTTCCAACTGAGCTTAGAATAAACCAAGACCACTTCTGACATCCAAATTAACCAATCAGGGGAGCTCTTCTCATGATCAGTGAGAAGAGCTATGGGGCGGTCTGTGGGGAGAGCGGGTTACACTCACCCTCCCCACAGATGGGCAGCAGGAAACGTCACAGCGTGTTGCCCCCCAGAGCTCCCATAATGCACTGCGTGAATGTGTAGTGCATTATTGGGATCCCCCCTCCCGCCTGAGTGTGCCAGCTATGGCTGCAATTAACACACAAGCACAAAAATGGGGTTAAGGGAGTGCTCACTCCCTTAACCTCATTTAGAAGGGAGGCTACTCCAGTGGGTTTACCACCATGTAGCTGCCAGGATTGGGCCCGATTCCAGAGGTTCACACACCCATGCAAAACCAGGCTGGGGCCCCTTAGCCCAATTTTGCACATGCGTGTGAATAGCCTCATAGTTTATTCTAACTTCCTTGAAATGAACCACAATCCGTAACCAAGCTTGGAAGTAAGTTACTGGTCATGGCTTATTTCAGGTAAGTAGGTTGGAATAAACCAAGATGTATACTTAAATTGGAAGTAGACTCTTGTGTGGGCAGGGTAAGGGCAGTGCCCACTCCCACAGGGGAGTCACCTGGAACAAGGGTTTAACCATAGTTCATTGTGGCGTCTGAACCAGCCCACAAAAATGAGCGAGATAATTCTGCTCATCGACTTTCCAGCTCTCTCAGTCCATCACCTGCATCACCCACTCGCCTCTAGCCCTGGCAGAGTCCAGCATTGCTGCTCTTAAACCTGCTGCCAGCTTGGGACACATCCGCAGCAGTGAATATGTGGCTTTCATGACAAAGGTTTGTGGCATGCCAGTATAGAAGCCGTTGCAGCCCAACTAGTGTATGTGGAAGTTAACATGTTCCAGGAACACAGCTATAGGGGGTTGATGTAACATCTGGGGCCGGTTCTCATGATTGCGGCAATGTTAGTCTGATGGGAATCTGAGATTGCCACGACACACGTGCTTCCATGGAGCATGTGGGGGAAATGGCGGTGATCTCCAGTTGGCAATGTGCCAAGCTGAGATTGTCAAGCCAACTTCAGATTGTGATTACAAAATGTCGGCTTCATCTCAGATCGGTGCATTGCCAAATGGATCTCAGCTTGGTGTATTGCCGAATGGATCACAGGCTTTCCCCCTGGTTCTTGTGACACGTTCCATGGGAGTGTGTACACACCGTGGAAATCTCAGATTCCCAGCAAACCAACGTGGCTCTAGTTGTGAGAACTGGCCCTTATTTTTTCCATAGTACAGGAGCTTTTGCCATTTCCTCTGTTGCAGACTGGTGTGCAGCAATATTTTTTTTTTATTGGCAAGAACTCTGAAAGGTGTAGTTAATTATCTCCCTCTGCTTCTCCAACAGCTGTTAATTTTTCTTCCCTTCTCTGCATTCCAGCTCCTGCCGAGACCTCAGAAATCCACCCCCTAAACCACCAACACATCACACTTCCCCAGTGACCACTTTTGTCCTGGCTCTGTGGACTGTTCTGAAACTTTTAATTACTTTTCTTTCCTGGGACTCTGTTTACATGTATGGTTTATTAGGTCTCTTTCCTGGAGGCGATGCAATAGCAGGGTTCTTCTGCTTAGAGCAGAACTCTGGAAGCCCGCTAGGCGTATCGTTTTTCTCTGCAGTCATCAGGCTCCCACCTCTGGTAGTATATTACCCTGCTCCCATCTGACATTTATCCGGTGGATAATACGCTTGAAAAAACATAGCACCATGGGTTGGGGGGGGTTGTTTTGTTTTGAAAGAGAGAGCACTTAATTCGTCTCTTTTCAGCTGTTGTGACCAGATTCCTAAGCTAAATAATACAGAAGGGTTTACTGACATTTATTTTTAAAAAATTTTGTTATGGCTTCGGGTAATTTTTTAATTGCACTAATAATCCATAATGACTGTTGATGGGGACTAATACACAATGCATCTGTCTTGAGTATTTGAAGAAGAGAGCCTAGAGAAGGAGGCACGCCCCAGCCTCATGCTGAGGGCCCTTGGCTTGGCTTCATCTAAGCTTTGCAGGGCTCAAAGCAGCTGTGATTGGTTGAGATGCTGGCAGGGCGGGGCAAATTTGGCCCATTATGCTGCACTTTCCTATTAGCATCCCATTCTTTATTGGTGCTGCTTCCCTCCCACCTGCCCTAAACACAGACTCAGCATTGCTGGTTGTCCTATTAGGGGCCAAGTAGGATTCATTCATTCATTCTTTATGCATGCATACTTCCTGGCAGATTGGCAATAGTCAGGGTCCCCTCCCGCATTTACTCCATTCTGTACATTAGATAAGCTATTTGTGTTACAACCGGCAGGTTCAATGCAGGCGGGAGATCGAAGTAGAGTTGGCTGATAGGGGTGTGGTCAATTGGACCTTCAAGGCTCCATGGCATGAGGGCTGGGACTGGGACCAGTGTCCCCTTAACAGGAATTCCCAGATGTTGTTGACGATAACTCCCATCATCCCCAACTGTAATGGTTATTCACTGAGAATTATGGGAGTTGTAGTCAACAACATCTGGGAATCCCTATTACAGGGGACACTGATTGGGATTTCTCCCTACTTTGGCGGGGGGGCTTTACCCTCTTCAGAGGCTAAAAAACTTGGTGGTGGGGCTGAGGCTTTTAAAATGACTCTGACCCCTTGGCAGGGGAGGAGCCACCATTGAGCGAATGGGTTCAAAGAACCCGGGCCACCAATGAAAAGGGCCACTGGAGAACCCGTTGTGCATGACATCACACGCAAAGGGGGCATGGCTTGGACTTGGGATAGCCTGAGCAAGCTCTCCTCCTCTCATTTCAGCTAGTGTTTTCTGCCTGACAGCATTTATTTCCCTTCCTCTCCCTCGCTGGAGGGAGAAGAGGGGAAATAAATGCTGTCAGGCTGTCACGCGATCCAATAAATGGGGATGGCGGAGCGTGTGCTCTGCAGGACACGTATGGGGGTGGTATTTAGGGAGATTTGCTGCTGGGAGCTGTGTGGCTCCCATTGCAGCACACGACCAGGCAAAACTGGGCTAGGCTCCCTTAGCCCGGTTTCGCCTGTTTGTGAGAATAGCCTCATCTTCTCCATTGCATCTTAAAACTGGAGACTGAGGAGGCTTCCCTCATGCCCAACACTTTAGCCCAACACATTCCCCTGCTAACTGAGCAAAGAGGCACCTTTTTAAAGTGGTGGTTCTCTTTACTGAGCAGGGGGAGAGCAACTGGCCCTATCCAGCCCTAGCACAGCATCACTCCAGTGGTTGTTGCTGGTGTCTGTCTTACGTTTCTTTTTTAGATTGTGAGCCCTTTGGGGAAAGTGTGAGTACTGTAAGATATACCCTTTAGGGGATGGATCCGCTCTGGGAAGAGCAGAAGGTTCCAAGTTCCCTCCCTGGCTTCTCCAAGAGAGGGCTGAGAGAGATTCCTGCCTGCAACCTTGGAGAAGCCGCTGCCAGTCTGGGTAGACAATACTGAGCTAGATAGACCAATGATCTGACTCACTATGGCAGTTTGCTATGTTCCTATGAGCTGTGGGAAGTCTCCAGTGTGAATCTCACGTCAGCCATAAACTCACTAGGTGGCTTTAAGCAAGCTCTCTCTGCCTTTCCATTCCCATAATACTTGCTGACTTTACAGAGTTGTAAAAATTGTAACATGGCAGTGCATGTGAAACCCTTTGAACAGTCTGAAGCACTATATACATGCTTATTATGCTTAACACATTTTAGAAATTTAAGCTTGTTAAGATGTCGGGTATCCATGCCACTTCCTTGTACATCATATTTCTCCTCTCTCATGATTGTAATATAAAGCATGAAGTTCTACTTTTCTTCTTCTTCTCATGACCTGAAAAAAATAAATAGAATGTCTTTTTCTTTGTAAGAAACCCGTGGTTTGGACAGCCCAGCAGGTTTCTCACCAAAAATTATCCTCAGAGCTTCTCTCCAGTAATTGCTTCCCTTCTCCGACATTCTGATTAGGCCTCAAATAATGTTTTGTGATCTAGAGCCATTGCTCAGAACTGTAATTATGTTTCCACACATCATGCCGGTTTCATGGATGAGCCCTCCCAGGCAAAATCTTTCAGGTTCCTCATAATTGTAGTCAGTGTTGGACAGCACTGATTCTTCACCTGGAAATAATGGGCGAGTATAAATGTAAAATAATACATGGGAAGGTGGCAGTGTAGACACACATCCCTAAAGAACTTTTTCTTTCCCTAAGAATTTCTTGAGTATTTAACCCAATCAGAAGCCTCACAATTTCACTTTAGGAAATGTTTAGGAGAAATGTGGTGGAAACTCTAGGCCAGGGTCGTTCTCTCTCTCTCTCCAGCAGTTATTGAACTACAGTTCCCATCATCCCCAGCCACAATACATCGTGGCTGAGGATGATTGGAGTTGTAGTTCAACAACAGCTGGAGGGCCATGTTTGCCCACCCCTGCTCTAGGCCATTGTTGCTGTGGTTTTCCCCTTAGATGGTGGGATCTGACATTAGTCCTATGCAGGTGCTCTCAAAATGGGTACAGTGTGCCCAGGAAAGGGGGCAAAGGGAATGTCCTGGTTAGCCATGCCCCCTGTGCAGACTCACTCTGTGGCCATGCCCCTTATGATGCTTGGCCACACTCCTTATGATGCTTGGCCACGTCTCCTCTTCAGAAGAAAGCACTAAACCAGAAAGACTTTCTCCCTGTTCTAGATCAACAACATGGGGAGAACGTCTCCCCAGATTCAGCATTTGCCTCATGTACTTGGCACATGAGTTATTCCTTGACATTTAAAAGAAAACCCATGAATGTCATTATAAATATCACAATTTACAGAAGAGGCTCTGAGATAAGATGGAAAGCCTTCATTAAAGTGAATGAGAGAGACCCATCTTCCTCCTCCACATCAAGAGAGGCTTGCCTGCATATTCCAGCTGACCCAACTACCATTACCCAGCATGCTGTGCTTTGCTTGATCAAAGGAGAGAAGAAGCTTCAACATTGTCTTGGTAAATTTGAATTGTGGCTCTTGGCACAACTGCTCTGCTTTGCTTCCCATTAATTTAACTGTGTGCAATTCCCCGATGCAATTTTTCATATTGCCGTAATTTGTCCGCAAGCAGACAACAGGCTTTTGCAGCCTCCCATTGCTGCACGCACACACAGATTGTGAGAACGTCAGATAGCCTGGCCTCAACAATTGCTCCCAAGCCAAGACACTGTACATAAATTAATCAGAGCATCACCACTAAAACCAGCATATATGGCAAACTTTGGAATATTCAAATTATTTTCTGTAAGCTTTCTCAGTAAAGCCTCCTTGTCTAGTGAGCTCATGGGAGAGACAACACTGGAACCCAAGACTCCCTGGTTGACAGCTCAGTCTCTTACACGCTATCCTATGCCAGCTCTCTTTCCTTTTGGACCAATGTTTTTGTTTTATCTGGGGGCCAGTAGCCCATCCGGTTGGACAAACACATGAGGCCCATGCATCGTTTTATGTCTCTTGAGCTTCAGTCACACCACCCTGAAAGTGGACATTATAAAACCTCTGTGGTGGAAGCAGATATGGCGAGGAGCACCTTCTAAATGATGTGGGGAATGTGCATTGCATGTGGGGTTCTCATAGCATAGTTTCTCAACGTTTGGTAAATGTACCCCCGGGGGTACCTGAGAGAGAGGCAGGAGGTATGAGATGAGGGAGGGGGAAAGAAGCCCAGTGAGGAAGATGGCGGAAAGAGGGCCTGCTTGCCTGTGCTGCTGGTTACTGTCTAGAATTAGTCTCTCTCTCCCCCTGTCTCCGTCTTGCCCCTTCCTCCTCCCATAATGATTGGGGAAAATGTGTGCTGCTTTATATCTCTCTGCAATAATTTGTTGTGCTGTGGCTTCACACAGCACTTGGTGCAGGCCTCCCAGCTTTGGCCAACATCACCTCAAGCCCAGGGGTGTCCTTGACACCTCAGCTGTGCACCCTGACGTGAAAGGTGGCAACCTTCCCCATACGAGTTTGGAGATCTGTCATACCAACACCCTTACTCACAGCTTTCCTTCTAACATGTGGCAAATGTTACTGTAAATATAAAATCCACTGGGAAATTGAGGTACGTCTTAATTTTTTCAGAAGTTAAGGGGTACTTTCTACTTAAGTTGTTGATAAACACTACGCTAGAGCCATTTCTACGGGACAACTCCATCTTGGGCAAGATGGCATCACTCTAGAGCTTAGAGCAATTGCTTGGGGAAGCCTGAGAGGAATGGGCAGGCGGAGTCTATCTCGAAGATTCTCCTAGCCTGTAGCTGTCCTCCAGGTAGATGCGAAGTCCCTCAAGAAATGCTACCAGCCTTTTCTAGAACTCATGTGGCTTTGCTTGAAACCCCTCAGATGTTCTGCCCATGCAAGAATCTCAACCTTTGCCTTGAAGTTTCACTTCAGGCAAAATTTGGAAGTAATTTAGGTAGATGTTTCAGGTAATCATGGTTGGTGGGATACAAGGTTTTATAGCTGCTTCCCTCACAAACACAAAATAAATTTGAGAGAGAGAGAGAGAGAGAGACACACACACATATATACATTTATATATATTATGTAGATTTAACTAAGAGTTTATTCAGAAACAACCCTTCCCCCTTCTCCTTTTCCTCCCTTTTCCTTTCTGACTCTACCTCCCACACTCTCTACAGAGTCCCCACTGGGACAGGTTTGTCAACAACACAACATAAAATATTACTAGAGGGAATACAAGACATCCCTCCTCTTTATAACAACCAGAATTGAATTAATTTAAAATTCAGTGACAAAGTCTTGAAGCTATCTATCTATCTATCTATCTATCTATCTATCTATCTATCTATCTATCTATCTATCTTATCTTATTTAACATACTTGTACCCAGATTATGGGAAACACCTATGTCGGGCAGCAGCAATACAGGAAGATGCTCAAAGGCATCATCACATACTGCGCAGGAGGAGGCCATGGTCAACCCCTCCTGTATTCTGTGGTCGCCAGGAGTCAACACCGACTTGACGGCACAACTTTTCCTTTATACTGCCCACTACTGAAGTCTCTAGGCAGCTTACAACTATAACATAAACCAAGAAATTATGACAGTTAAAACATATAAAAGATCAAATTAAAATACCTATATAAAAATGTATAAAGACTATAAAAATAATTTTAGGTGGACTCGTGGGTAGAATACAACACAAGGCAAAGGAAGGGTGCTTTTTCTTCAGATGTGCTGTTTTTGGTCGTCTGAAAATTGTAAATGGGTTGATTTGATTACACATTGTACAATTGATTGACTAAGCTTATTGTAATCATGTTATATCTTTATGAAATCTGATGCCGCCTTGCCACCAGTTTGCAAATCAGTTAGGAACATAGGAAATTGCTTTATACCTTATACCACAGAAAGCGGCCTTATACCAAGTCAGACGATTGGTCCCAATAGCTCAGTGTTGTCTACATTGACTATCAACAATTCTCTTGGGTTTCAAGCAGGAATCTGTTGCAGCCGTAACTGGAGATGTCCAGGATCGAACCTGGGACCTTCTGCTTGCAAAGCAGATGCTTTGCCACTGAACTATGGTCCCATATCTGAATGCTTATTCTGGGGGTTCAGACTGTTTGCCTGTAGACTCTAGGTTTTCCAATGTGAATAATCCCTGCTTACAACAACCCCTTCTGTCTCTTGCATGCAAATACATTGGGATTCATTGTGCTAAACGTGCCTTCCAAAGCTGAAACCATTTGGACTGAAAGAACTTCTAACTAATCAGAGATAGAGCCGAGAACCACTTGTGGTATGCTGTTTTGTCTCCGCTCAGAAATCGTTTTCCCCTCTCCCCCCGCCCCCACTTTATTTAAAAATGGTTCCCGATGGAAGAAAGAAACACATCTTCAAAAGGATTTACCTTGAGGTACCAGAAATCCTGAAAACAAAAGCTGACAACACAATTTGCTCACATCCAGAGAATTAAGCCATAAGCAACGCTTTAAAAAAAAAAAAATCCTTGCTCAAACTGAGCAGAAGAATTGCTGCTATGTCTCTGATTCAGGGACTGAGCATCTTTTTCTGCTAAAGAGGCTCCCCAAACCTCTGCTGAGCTCTTTCAGAAATGAATTACAGTTTTTTAATTAGTTCTACCAAAAGCTAAATGGGCTCATTAAGGAAATGAAATCAACATAAGAGAGAGAGCGCGAGCAAAATGACTTGTTTTTCCCCAGTGTGTGCCAACTATCTTTTTGATCAGCCGTCCTAGAATAATGTCCCATTTAGACATAAAGTTTAATTGAATTTGGCCTCATGAAAACACACTGGAGTATAGGCTACATTCTTTCTGCTCTAGGATATATCATACACTCCAATGGATATTCCCAGTTTTCCAGGATTTAAACCTGTAATGCTTATTCTGTCCCTGTGTTGCCTTTTTGGAGGTGGTGCTATTGCTGGTTTCAAAATTTTCATGGGAGTCACTGGAGTTGACACAATTCAAGTTTTAGTCCTCTCTCTGCGATTTCTAAGAGTTCGATCTCTGAGTGGGGCTGAATGCCATTTGCCTGCAGTGCCCTTACACCAAAACAATAAAGGATGTCTCCAAAATCCTAATCCTAATTTGTCCCTGCATTCTGGGGACCCCAATTACTTGGTCTTGTTTCCAAAGTGAAGCCAATGCTTTAGAAATCCTCCATTTGGGCTGGAAGCAAAAATATTTGAGGTACTATGGCTTGCACCCTATTTGTAATATGTTTAACACACCAAATCAGTTCATGGGTATTAACTTACTAATCCTTACAGCAACCCTGTAAAGTAGACCAGAATTATGGTCTCCCCTCCGCCCTGCCCCATCATAAACAGAGGTGTGAGGCTAAGAGATAGTGGCTTCCCAAAGAAGAACCAGTGAGTTCCTGACTGAAGTGAGATTTGCACTGGAAAACATTCTGACTTTAATTCTCTTAACTATTGGGCTCTCTTAGCTCTTACTGTAAATCCACAGAACTGGAACATAGAAAGCTGCTGTCTCTCGAGTTCGCCCATTTGTCCATCTAGTTCCATACTGTTTACTCTGACTGGCAGTGGCTCTCCAGAACATCACGCAGCCATTTTTCTCCGCTCGATCTTGGAGATGCCAGGGATTGAACCTGGGACCTTCTGCATGCTAAAGGGATGCTCTGCCACTTAGCTATAGCCCTATCTCCTGATAAGTTAAGGCCTGATTCCCATCTCTAATCTGAAAAGCATCAGAAAGCATATTGCCTGGATAAAAACCAACCATGTGCAGCTTTTCACAAACCATTGTTTCCCAGATGAAATGGTTAGGGTCTGAGATAAATTGCTTGCATTTCCCAAGTGCACAAGGAGAGAGTGTTCGCTTTTTAAAGCATTTCAGAGAGGGATAAGTAATGACCGCCCATTGGTTGGAATTGATTTTGGAAAGGACATGCTTTTCTAAATGGCATGAAACATAGTTCAGAATAAATTGCAGCTTCTCCTCAATTTGACTGTATGCACTGGGCTGTGGGGAACCACAATTTTGTATTTTGGAAAGGAAAGCAAGGAACATTACATATACACACAATAATTCAATCTTCATGTTAAAATGGGTCTTGGTTAATGGAGCATCTGCCGATCTATTTGTAACCTTCAGTGGTTTCCTCTCCACCTGTGATTGGGCCGAGGGCTAGCACCTGTTCAGCTCTCCCTTCATTGCCAAAGTGATAGTTGGGGAGGGTAGGAAGTTGGGCTCATGGTCATTCCAGGGATGGAGGGGTGCTTAACCCTCTAAGGCAGCTGGGGGAGAGACAAAGGGGGAAAGTCAAGGACTGATTTGTTTTTATTCTTTCCAATTCCAGGGGCTCAATGTTCAAAATGTAACCACCTAAGAATAAGAAAAGAGCACGGCGCTGAATTTGAGTTGCATCAGCCATCCAGGAAATTTCCACTCCTGGATTCAAACAGAAACTAGAGCCTGAAGCCCAGTGATAAGTCTGAATTTCCTTCCAGAGACAGATAGGGATCTGGAGATAAATGCTGTTAGCCTTTCTTGATGGTCAGGTACCGCATGAGGGTCTAACTGCTTCTCTTCCATGAGCTGAAACATGGCATGCTATATGAACGGGTTAGGAAGGCAAAATGTGTGAGGACATTGTCAGATGTGACCAGCTTCTTTGCACGTGGGAGAGACCATAGACTCTTCTGCAACAAACATGCAATAGATACTTGCCAAGATTGGAATAAATTGACTATAGTAGTTAACAAACCCTAGGGATGGTGTACATGGAGACACATTCTTAAGATGTGAGACATCTAGGACTGTATTACATTCCCCTGGGAACTTACGATAGCTTTGTGCTTTCATAATATACAGTACATTACGAACTTCTTTAGAAAAATAATGTTGCAGGGGTGGTGTCTCTTCCATGAGGCAGAGGGAAACAGTTGCCTCAGGAATTGGTGTCAGGAGCGCTGCAGGGGGCCAGCAAGCGCCAGCTCTCAGCCACCAGTGCCGTCACCTTTCCTCACCCAACTAGGGCATACTGTTCATCTCCCCCCGGTGAATGCCTCTTCTTTCCCCTTTTTGGCAGTTGTAGTCCAGCAATGTCTGGGGATCTGCCAACCCAACCATGTGTATTACAGCAGGGCTTGTGGCACCTACGAGAAGTAATCATTCTGTTATCTTCTGCACTGGGCATATGTCACTTGGCATGCAGCTTCTGGATCTGGGCACTTTGGGTCTTCTGGGAACTAATCTGAAGGAGGATGTTGATCAACTGGTTGAGAGGAGGGCCACCAAATGGTGAGGGGTCTGGAAACCAAGTCCCACGAGGAACAGTTGAAGGAGCTGGATATGTTTTAGGGGTGTATGTTGGGCCTTTCCCATAGATATTGCCTCATTTATTTGCATGGGGCATGCTTCTCTACGTGAACGTCTCTCTGTAATGGCTTGGGGGTGGAGTCACAGAGTTTGTTTGTCTGCTCCTCACTTGCTGTCCTGAATTCAAACAGAGAGGTTCTGCATAAAAGATCGTTAGCTTGTTTGTTGTTTCCTTAGCAAATCAGGCTGCTCTCACAAGCAGCCAAGACAGGACTGAGGTAGCCAAGCCTGGGCTTGGCTGCCCATGAGAACCACTGGTAGCCACGTGGCTCCTGATGGTGCCCCGGCAGCAAACCTGGCTATAAAGCCCAGTTGTTAAACAAGGTTAAGGGAGCAGGTGTGGATTTAGCACATCAGCCTGCCTCGGAGGACTAGACCTGACCAGTCCTCTGAGGCGGGCAGAAATGTGAAGTCTGGAGCTGTGGACTGGCCTACCCACCGACCCCAATTGGGAGACCAGCTCTTCTGTTTTTCCAGGGACAGCTGGTCTACCAATTGGGGTCAGTGGGTAGACCAGCCCTCAGCTCTGGACTTAGAGTTTCTGCCCATCTCAGAGGACTGGTCTACTTGAACCAAGGCAGGCCAGATACAGAGCTGAGGGCTGGTCTACCCACTGTCCCCAATTGGTAGACCACCTCTCCCCAGAAAGAAGCACCATTTTCAGACCCATTTTCCCAGCAAAGTGGGCTTCAAAGTGGTGTTTGAAAAACCCAAATCAATTCGAGTTGAATCAGAGGTGATTCGCTTTGACCCTGAATTGGGCCTTCTATTTTGAGGGCATTTCGATTTGAGTGTGAATCTCCAAATTGCCCCCAATTTGACCCGAATCCGACCTCAAATTGGATTGCACACCCCAAGTATGCACACTATTCTAGCCTGGAGAACAGAAGTGGAGATATGATCGCCATTTCCAAATATCTGAATGGCTCTCACCTAAAAGAAGGAGTGGACTTGTTCTCTTTTGTTCCTGAGCAGGGCAGGACAAGAACGAATGGACTGAAAATACAAGGAAGAAGATTGAGGCTAGTCGTTGAGAGTAATGTTATAACTATAAGAGCCGTTCAACCGTGGAACAGTCTGCCTCCTGCAGTGATGGGCTCTCCTTTGCTGGAAGTATTCATACAAAGACTGGACAGCCGTCTGTTAGGGATACTATAGCAATTTCCTGCAGAGAGCATTGGGGGCTGGAGTGTGGGGGTCTCCCTACTTCAGGGTATCTGTCCGGCTACACGTCCCTGTCCCCTTTACCCAGCCTGGCTAGACTTATCGGGTCCAGCCTCAGAGCAGGGACAGGGAGGGGGGTTAGCATCACCCTGGGCCTCCTCCATCCCAGGCTGCTTGCTCCTTGTGTCTGCCCCTCTCAGTGGGGGGGCCTGACACTCTCCACCAGCCAGCCACTCATCCCCAGCCAGCTCCTTATAGGCCTCCTCAAAGGCTATGCATCGCCCGTCCCAATTACGGGGCCAACACCCCTCTTTATTACCTGTAATTAACTACCCCTTTACAGCTGTTGCCAATGGCTCTCCCCCTTCTCCCTCCTCCTGCTCAGACCCTCTCCCTTCGGGAGGCATGCTGCTGATCCTTGAACACCTCCCCTTCGGCCTTATCGGGGCTCTGCTCCTCCTCCACTGGAGCTGAGTCCCTGCCCGTTGGCAGTCTTTCCTCCATCTCTCCCAGCTGCCACCCATCCCTGTCCCCTTGGGCCCTCTCACCACTCCGTCCTCGGAGGTAAGGACAGCCGGCCTCACCTCACAGTATCTTTGATGACACCTCTCAGATCTTGCAGGATCTGAGACTACAAATCACCTTCTCCCCTGGTTTGTTGTGTGGTAGCACTGCATACCTCTTCTGGTGAAGTAGGAGAGGAATTCAAACATCCTTATTCCTTGATAATACTAAAATAACAAGTTGTATTGTTTTAGCCAGGTTATCAAAATGTGGTGGTTACCAGGCTTCGGTGTAAAGAAGCTTAATGGTTTCAGGGCGGTGTCAGGAAAATTGGTGAACACCTGAGGCTTAGAAGAGCTGTTGCCAGCCAGATAGGCCAACGGGCTGATTCAGTACAAGACAGCTTCATGTGTTCATATATTACCATTTTACACACCAGAGGCTGATAATCTCTGCTCAGGGCAAGAGGTGGAGTGACAAAGGATCTCATGAATTCTCTGAGCAGGGGATGCAATGCACCATGAGCAACTTAATTACGGTCAGATCTGACAACAGTGGCATTGAGAGTCTTCCCTGAAAAATGAATGGCATAATGTATGTTTTCCTCCATAAGACAAAATTGCCCTGAGTGTTCACAGAAGAGATTTGCAATGAGTCGCTACTTTTTTTTCATCTATCAGCCAGTGGGGAGTAAAAGTTCATTTGCTTTAATATTTAATTCATGATCTCCCCTTTGCCGAAAAAAGATGGGTGGAAAACAAGTTTCTCCATGCTGTGATGAATATTTGTCATGGTCGCTGTCACTGGGACTGGAGTCGAGAGAGATCTCTCCTGAGGAAGAAGCAGGATTTTCTCGGCAGTGTGAGCCGAGGAAATAGGAATCCTAGCTGGGGGATGGAAAGAAATCTGTAACTTCTCTTCATCCATTATGTAGACCTCCCTGACTTATGCTGGGGCTGCTATTGTTTTGCCCAACTCCGGAGCCAATTACTAGGGGGGGATTCATATTATTCACACAGTGATCATGTCTTGAGTTGGCTGTTGGAAGCCTCATTTCAGGGAAGTGTACTTCTGGGAAAGGATTTACAGGTGAAATAGCACACCGTCAATTGAACACGAGGGGTGCTTCGGCTAAGCTCCAAGGCATGTGATGTTTTGGGTTGGGTAGTTTGTGATTCTGCAAAAAACAAAATTTGGTACCAGAGCACCAGGGGGGCTCCAGAAGGGAGCAGAGGGGGCAAACACTCACTCGGACAAGTAAGTGAGGGGGCAGGTTGCTTGGCCATGTTGAGCAATTTCTGGTGTCCTCCCAGAACCTCCAGGTGCTGATCAGCAAGATGTGGAGTGCTGGGAAATGGGAAGAGGGCTCTTGTGTAGTTCCCATTCATGGCAAGGATGAGTGTGCAGAGAAAACACCTTGGACTGCCCTCTGAATAAATGAGCAAATGAAGGAAATAAGTGGTGACTCAGAACTGTGTCTAGCATCGTGATCTTGCAAGTCACTTAAGAGATCAACAAACCCATCCGCTGCCCTCAGAAGCAATTTGCAGCTGTGTGCGTGTTTTTGCAATTGTTTCTTCTGCATCACCCACAGAAGAACAATTTGTAAGCTCGATTCTCCTTGGGTGGATTCCCAGCTCAGTGAGCACCTTGTCAAACTTCATGAGAAGTCCTGATGGTGTCTTCTTTCTCCCTGACTTGGAGCTTTTATCACCCCATGTTCCTCAAAAGAGCTCCCAGAACTGTCTTGGTCCTGCCCTATACAAGCCTCCAATTTAGCCCCACCCCCACCCCAGCTTTTTCACCAAGTGTTTAGTAGCCAATGGCAAGAACAACCTCCCTCCACTCTCAATGATGTGCTCACATCTCTTCCTTCACATCTCTTTCTTCAGTTTGGCTCTTAAAATCTCTGAGGGGATGAAGCTGGATTTTAATGAACATTCTGAGCCCACTTTACCCCCATCTTCTGCTTCCAATCCCATGTATGTGACATTTGGTAAGCCAGGCAAGAGGAGGGGAGTGAGAGAGGCTATTCCCACAATTTCTAGAAAGTGGGCTCAGGGAGCCTAGCCCACTTTCTAGTGATCTTCAGAACCACCAGGCTCACAGGTGAGCCCGGTGGTTCCAAGGCGGCTAGCCTGCCTAATTCCTCCTACCTTTAAACAAAGTTGATGGAGCAAGCGCTCCATTAACCTTGGTTTTTTGATCATGTGCTGCTGCAGCACATGGTGACACACAAGTAGACCCCCGACTGGGAGGCTACGAGCAGCCTCCCAGTGCTGAGGATCCCACCAGAATGCCCCACGCATTCTGGACATCCGGGGGCAGGGTGGCCCCCGATCCCCGCAGCCCCCACAGGCTCCATGATGGAGCTGGTAGTCATGTGGGCAGCCGATCCTGGCGGCCTCCAACCCCCGCAGCCCCCACCATCTCCATGAAGGAGCCAGTAGTCATGTGGGTGGCCGATCTGGCCACCAGGGCTGCAGGACTGATCGTCTGCGGGGAGAGTGGGCTAAGCCCACTCTCCCCACTGAACCCTCCAAGGGTCTACACACCACTCATGTGTAGAGCCTCAATGGATAGAAATATAGCCCTCTTTAGACTTTAGGGCTGTTCTCACAACAGGAGCTGCCTGGGTTACAACAGCTCATGTTGTCTGGAGCTCCGGGAGTGGAGAATTCCTGGCTGCTCCAGTAGAGGGTAGCCCGTCTTTTGTACCCAGGGTTTTACCAAGGTGAAACAAAGCTGCGGTTCATTTTATCTCAGTAGGCGATTGTGTGAACAGTCGCCTCTGGGTGACTGGGCTTCACCTTGGGCCACTGCCATTTTCAGCAGTGAGCTGGGAGGACTGAGTGGCCATGCAGAGCAGCTGCCATACCTAAAGCACTGCTCCACTGCATGCACGCTGCATTCTGCATGCCAGGCACATGCTCAGCAACTTTACTTGTCTCCTTCAGTCATCTGTGGAGAGGCAGGTAGGAGCCTGCCTCCTTGCTCACCTTCCCCACTCGCTCTGGTTAAGAGCTCGTGTGAATGACCTTATTATGTTGTACAAGTGTATAGGTGTCTGTACACTCATACATGTGTTTGTGCAAATGTCTGTATTTGTGTTCATTTAAAAAGTGAACCTAGGGCCCATGAATAAATGTTACAGATAAGTGTAGTGCTGTTCAGCAGATCGTGTGAATAACTGTAACTATGTACGGATATGTACCTGTGTACAGAGTGCAGTGATATGATTGTTGAACATAATGTGCGAATAGGATGATAGAATCATGGAATTCTAGGGCTGGAAGGTACCTTGAAGGCCTTCTCATTCAAACCCTTGCTCAGAGCAGGAACTTGCTGCTGCATCCTGGTTCTCTACCCTGGTTAAATGCAGGTTAACCACAGCAGTTTGATCAGGATTGCCTGGAAATTCTGCGTCCTCCCAATCAGCTCTGCAGGGCTCAGGGATCCTGGTTAACTCTTGAACCAGGATCACACTGAATGTGTGGACACAGCCTTTTTATCCTTGCACTAAAAAACTGGGATTTCTGGAAATGTGCTCCAAGGAAGAGAGCTGGTCTTGTGGTAGTAAGCATGACTTGTCCACTTAGCTAAGCAGGGTCTGCCCTGGCTGCATATGAATGGGAGACTAGAAGTGTGAGCACTGTAAGATATTCCCCTCAGGGAATGGAGCCACTCTGGGAGAAGCAGAAGGTTCCAAGTTCCCTTCCTGGCATCTCCAAGAGAGGGCTGAGAGAGATTCCTGCCTACAACCTTGGAGAAGCCACTGCTAGTCTGTGAAGACAATACTGAGCGAGATGGACCTATGGTCTGACTCAGTATATGGCAGCTTCCTATGTTTGCTCTGGCGCTCTGGCACAAAAGTTCCCTTTAGAACAATGAGGCATGCTGCAGGTTGTGTGACTGTGGCCCAAGGCAAGCATCCTTGTGGTAGTGCAACACAGTCTTGAACGCAAGCACTGCAGACTTAGTGCAACTAGGTGGCATAATGGATTTGCAATAGCCAAATGTCCTTCGTTGCTCAGGATGTCAGCCAGTATATGCACTTATTGATCTGTACACACACACACAGTTACTCACACATTACGTTCAATGTATGTGCAGTAATACACATTCCCTATCTGTAAACCAAGTGTGGGGCATGTACCCAGGTTCACTTTTAAAGTGAACGTATATACAATCATTCTCACCAAAACATATGCCTGTATAGACACCTGTACAATATAATGGGGCAGTTCACACAAGATGAGTCCTAGACAGTTTGGAGAGCTGGGTGTGCTCCTGTTTTGCAGCCATGTGTTAGTTAAAAACAAGATAGAAGGCAGAGAGACAAGCACCTACCCAGACTCCATCCCAAGCTTAAGAATGAGGTAGGCCAAAAATTTTTTTTTAAAAAAATTGCCATACCCAGCTGAGGCTTGATAGAGGATCAAGCTCCTTGTTTTTATCTGACACACAATCACAAAATGGGTGCATGCCCAGCTCCTGAAATTGGGTAGGATGTATCTCCTACCCAGTTTATGGCCGTGTGAATTGCCCTAGTGTCTGAATAGGGCTAGAGGCTCGAGATCATGTGTGGAAAGCCCTATGGTATTGCTTCTTCTCATGTCAACTCCTCGATGGGTGGTGCTGAAAAGTAGTTGCTCTTTCACTTCCTCCTGTATGTCCTAGGAGATGTGTGCATGTCTGCTGGCCTTGTGGTAACAAGCATGAATTTTCCCCTTCGCTAAGCAGGATCTGCATTTGAATGGGAGACTACATGTGTGAGCACTGTAAGATATTCCCCATAGGGGTTGGGGCCACTCTGGGAAGAGCACCTGCATGCTTGCGTACAGAAGGTTCCAAGTTCCCTCCCTGGCAGCATCTCCAAGATAGGTTGAGAGAGTCTCCTGCCTGCAACCTTGGGGAAGCTGCTGCCAGTCTGTGTAGACCAGGGATTCTCAATGTTGGGTCCCTCGATGTTATTGGACTTCAGCTCCCATAATCCCCAGCCCTAGTGGCCTTTGGTTGGGGATTATGGGAGTTGAAGTCCAATAACATCTGGGGACCCAACACTGAGAATTCCTGGTGTAGACAATACTAAGCCAGATGGACCAGTGGTCTGATTTGATATAAGGCAGCTTCCTATGTTCCTAAGTAGTATTGGTGTCCAAATCTAAAAAACAACAACCCCAAAACTCAATAATAGGGGTGTGCAATTCGGATTTTCGGTGTTTCGATTCGGATCCGAACTGAAACACCCCTGTTCTGTTTTGTATCCGAATATGGCCCATCCGAATCACCCCTGATTCGATTCGGATCCAAATTAATCCAAATCCGAATCGATTTGGATTAAAAACAGGTCCCAGGTGGCCTAGAGGGGTGGGGTTGGTGGTAGTGCCGGATAGGGGCAAGGAAGCTACCTGAATTTTTTCAAACGATTTGGGCAGAGGGCTGATTTTTGGTTAATTGTTGAAGTTTACGCATCTTTAAGGTTTTTCCTCATAAGTTATAATAGAATGGAGCTTTCAGCAGCCCCATAAGTGCACTTGGGGGGTGCTGGGGTGGCCCAGAACGAGTGGTGGTGTAGTGCACATAGGGTGCCAACCACCCCCATGGGTTTCTAACCCATGGCGTACAGGGTTCTGTTGTTTCTGAGGTATTCTGAGTGTGGATTCTATGATAGCAAATTAGAGTGGATTCATGGTGTCTCATTGAAAATCTCATTTGCTATCATAGAATCCACACTCAGAATACCTCAGAAACAACAGAACCCTGTACGCCATGGGTTAGAAACCCATGGGGGTGGTTGGCACCCTATGTGCACTACACCACCACTTGCTCTGGGCCACCCCAGCACCCCCCAGGTGCACTTATGGGGCTGCTGAAAGCTCCATTATATTATAACTTATGAGGAAAAACAATTAACCAAAAATCAGCCCTCTGCCCAATTCCTTTGAAAAAATTCAGGTAGCTTCCTTGCCCCTACCCGGCACTACCACAAACCCCACCCCTCTAGGCCACCCCTTCCCCCCCAATGTGAAGCGATACACCCTCCATTATACCTAATGGGGGGGAACCTTAAAGACGCGTAAACTTCAACAATTCACCAAAAATCAGCCCTCTGCCCAATCCCTCTGAAATTGGGGTGGTAGCCTCCACCCATTAGGCACTACCACCCCACCCCACTATTCACCCCTGGGACCCGAAATTCAAGCAGACGTCACATCAGACCTTTTTGCATTGAAGTCAATTGGAGGCAAAAAGGTGGGAAATTCAAATAGACATCATTGCTCAAAATGGAGGGGGCTCTATTGGCCACAAAATGGAGGGCCAAAACATCCAAATATTTCGGATCTGAAACAGGGGTGATTAGTTTCTGATCCCAAATTATTCGGGGCTCTTCATGGGTGATTCGGTTCAGACTCGAATCACCCGAAGTTCACTGTTTCAGGTACAGATCGTTCTGTACCCGAAACATTTCGCACATCCCTACTCAATAACACTGAGATTCAAAGTGAACGTCAGAACTTTTCATGCATGGTAGGAATGGAGTTATGGGCAAGCTTCCGCCCTGGAACCAGCTGAAATAAAGAAGCAGATGTTGTGAGAATGGGAAATTCATATTTTGAGCTCTCCCTGTTGAATAACCATCAACAACGCAGAAATACCCACTCAAATAAACAGGAGGCTTTGCATATCTCTTCTCGTAACCTTGCAGATTAGTGTCTCTCCCTGGAGTGAGTGTTATGTGCTGCCACCCTACTGCAAACAGTCTAATGAATTCACTTTATAGACCAGAGACAAAGAAGAAAGAATCTAGGAAAGCATAGGCCAAGGAGGGAAGACGAAGGGATCTGGGAAAGCCATTCTTGCCAAGAATGAGATTTCAAGATTTCTCTCTGCACGTTCTTTATGACTCAGTCATAAAGAGCCGTTTAGTACCCACCTGTTATGACAGCGACCAATTTCTTCCATAAACACTTAGCACCCGCTGTTAAACTGCCATCTTCGGAGTTACACAAGGTATTCGTCTCCTTGGCTCTCCTGTGGATTTATTTACTTTCATTTGCAAATCATCTTGCTGAGTAAGCCCCTCAACAATTAAGGATGGGTTCAGTCCCTGTCAAGATTACTTGTTTTCTGCTCAGATCTGCAAAGGTCAACAGGAAAATGATGCTTCTTCCTGCTAGCTCATATGTAAACAGACATCCACACATCAACAAAAACTCATGACGGTGATGTCAAAAAAACCGTCTGATAATAGCATCCCTTGGGATGGAGGGGGCGTGCAACTCTTTGAAATGTGCTGCTTATGGAAGTTGGGCAATCAGTTTTCTGGAAGAGGGATCGGCATGGACCATGAGGTACGACATCATTAGGTTGCCTCAGTAAATAAGAGAGTGTTTGGTTTCTTTCAAGTCCCTTTTCTGATAACTGCCAACACTTGATTTATCTTTTGCTAAGTGTGGCACAGTAAAACTAGCCTTGCAACTTACCAGAGAGAAAGAGAGACAGTTAAAAAAGGATGCCTAGCTACTGAGATGCCATTAATATCACTCAGGAAATAAGTAAAGCAATTCTTGAGGAAGAGGGATTCTTCACATCCCTAAAAGAAACCTAATTTTCTCAGCTGCGAGCCTGGTGGTTCTTAAGTGGGTCACCTGCTAAACTACCCCTGCCCTTAAACCAGGTTTGTGGAGCGACCACTCTGCAAACCCGTTTTTTTAATCGTGTGTTGCCGTGGCGTGGCTCTGCACCAACTCACAAGTAGAGCCCCAACCGGGAGGCTCAAAAGCAGCTTCCCAGCTCGGGGGTCTCTCCAACATGCCCTGCGCACTTGCGCAGGGCATGCGGGAACTTCCAGGGGCCACATGGCCCCCGATCCTCCCCCAGCCCCTGCTGGCTCCATAACGGAGCTGGCAGTCATGTGGGTGGCCAGTTTGCCTACCCAGAGCAGACAGACTGCTCGTCTGCAGGGAGAGCAGGCTAAACCCACTATCCCCACAAACCCCATTTTGGCGGTTCCCACTGGTTGTGGGAACCGCCTCTAAGAGTGATTCAGTGTCAAGGCCAAACTGCAAAATACACAGTTACATCATTTAATACATTTATGCATTTGTTTGTTTGTGGGGTCTATGTGCTTGAATTTCTTTTTAGGTTTAAGAGTTAAGAGTAGAACTTTTATTTATTGGCTGCCCCATAACCATACTGTTTTATAGCTGCTTCCCTCATAAACACAAAGAAATCTTATGTAGTCTTAACTAAAGGTTTATTCAGAAACAACTCCATTTTCTCCTTCCTCTTCCCCTCCCTTGTCCTTTCTGACTCCATCCCACACACTCTCTACAGGATGCCCACTGAGACAAATTTCTCAACAACACAACATAAAAGATTACTAGATAGAATACAGCCCATCCCTTCCCTTTATAACAACCAGAATTGAATTAATTTAGAATTCAGTGACAAAGTCTTGAAGTCTTTTAGGTGGTCTCCCGTCACACATGCTTCTCCTAAGTCTTGGGTTCTCTGACACAGGAACTGTTAATAATGGGCTTCCCCACCCCTTTTCTGGTACTGACAGTTGACCATCACTTTCATATGTCCTTCTGCCATTGCTTAAAACAAGTTAAAGTATTGATTATGGGAATAGTCTGGAAAAGAAATAACATTTTAGGCAAGACATTCATTGTCATTGTCACCACTGAAAATCTTTCCATTAAAGACAAATTCATATTGGACCATCTTTGTAGATCAGTTTTCACTGTATTCCATATTTTAATATAATTATTTGAGAACAACAAAGAATTATTATTTGTCAGCCAAACCCCCAGATATTTAATTTTCTTCTCCACTTTCAGCTCACTTATTTCAAAGAATCTATCCTTAGATTTCTAATCCATATTTTTAGTCAAAACCTTCGTTTTAGCCTTATTTATGTAGAACCCAGCCAATTGGCCAAATTGTTGTATTTTTTCCAAGAGTCTTCCAATCTTGTCCATTGGATTTTCTAAAAAGAACAAAACATCATCCACAAAGGCTCTTAATTTGGTTTCCAAAGTACATCTAGTAAGAAAACTGAGCAATAAAAGACTTAGAGATGGAGAAATTCTGTTCAAACACATAAATGAAATGTTAGAAATGCTGTATCTAGGCAACTGCAAGCTCAAGAAGTAATCGTGCCAGATGCAGTTTTGATAGGATTGCTGTTGAATAGTTTGCCACATTACTTTGACAGTGTGACTAGTGCCTTGGAAGTCAAGGAGGATGCAGACTTATAATTTGTAATGAACTGTCTAGAGAAATTTGAAGGGATGATAAACAACCAAAGGAAAGTGAAGAAAATGCATTTAGACCCTTGCAAAGACATAGGAAATGCTTTATTTGTGGAAGCCCTAAACACTGTCAGAATAAGTTTCCGAAGAATAAAGAGTTTGCAGACAAAAGGCAAGCAAAACAAAATTCCCCTTTAAGACCTTCAAATTTATTATGTAAAAACAGATGACAATACCTTGTAAACACTTTGTTAAAGATGTTGTTAAAAGCATAGTAAAAACAAATGTTTCAGCGTCTAACGCCAGCCTCAGTGTTGTTCCTCCATCTTCTGTGGATCAGCTGCTTGTGTTGTTCACAGCTTTAATGACACACACTCTGGCAGTAATTTCAACCAACAAATGAGGTTAAAAGGTGGGGAGGGAGAAGATGAGGCAAAGGGAATCAAGGTCATACAGCTGTGTGTCTGTGTTCCTACATTACATACTGCTTAGTAGCCAATATACTTCACATTTTCCTTTAACTCTTCCCTATCATTTACACTGAGTTTCAGTTTATCTTCTATATATTTATTTCTCCTGGGTGTGCCATGGAATGTGCGTCCCGGCAAGCCAGATGATTGGCTGGGGCGCAGGCCAATGGCGGCGGCGGGCCAGCCTACTGGGACTGGCTGCCACTGGCAGGCGGCGGCTGTGGAGTCCAGCGGCGGGCCGCAGAACCAGTACTCAGCCCCAGCTGCAGAGGCGAGGCGGCGGTGGGCCTGGCCGTGGCGGTGTGGCAGCAGGCCAGCCCACTGGAAATGGCTGGCACTGGGAGGCAAGCGGCGGGCTGCGGAGCCAGTACTCGGCCCGGCGGTGGGCTGGCGGGCCCGGCTGCAGAGGCAAGGTGGCGGGCCACCCGTGGAGCCACCCGTGGAGCCAAGGCACCTGTGGGAGGCCGGGGCAGGAGGGAACCAGGTGGCAGAACTTCCCGGTTTGCTGCCCAGGAGGAGGAATGGTGGCAGCGGCCTTTTTTGGCTGCCCACCACCCGATAAGGAGGGCCTGGCCTGTGGCAGCGGGGGTAAGGTACTCAGTGTGGGGAGGGGAGGGGGAGGTGGAGGGGAGGAGAGCAAGAGGGAGGGGAGGGCAAGAGATAGTGGGGCAGGGGGAGGGGTGAGGGCAAGAGAGAATGTGGCAGGGGAGGGGTGAGGGCAAGAGATAGTGGGGCAGGGGGAGGGGAGGGGAGGCAGGAGAGAGTGGGGCAGGAGGGGAAAGGAAGGGCAGCAGAGAATTGGGTGGGAGGGGGAGGGAAGGCAGAAGAGAACTGGGTGGGAGGGGAGGGCGGGCAGGAGAGAATTGGGGGAGGGGGCAAGAGAGTGGGGTGGGAGGGATGGGAAGAGGGGCAAGAGAGTGGGGCAGGAGGGAGGGGGGAACTGCTGATCCCAAAGAGCGTACAGATGCTCTGTGTGGGTCGGCTAGTTATATATATTGACTCTCTAATCTTTCTTCATACTAAGCAACGCTCCACCTCCAATACATTCACCTTAATGATTGATTGATTGATTGATTGATTGATTAAGTGCCGTCAAGTGAGTGTCAACTCTTAGCAAGCACATAGATAGATTCTCTCCAGGATGATCTGTCTTCAACTTGGTCTTTAGGGTCTTCTCAGTGGTGCATTCACTGCTGTCATAATTGAGTCCATCCACCTTGCTGCTAGTCGTCCTCTTCTTTTCTTTCCTTCAACTTTTCCCAGCTTTATGGACTTCTCGAGGGAGCTGGGTTTTCGCATGATGTGTCCAAAATAATATAGTTTGAGCCTGGTCATTTGTGCCTCGAATGAAACTTCTAGATTGATTTGTTCTATGGTCCATTGGTCTATTTTCCTCACTGCCCATGGTATCCTCAAAAGTCTTCTCCAGCACCAAAGTTCAAAAGCATCAATGCTTTTTAATAGGCCCTGTCATTCCCTCATGATATTTGGTCATATGTACTGACCATGACCTCTCTCTCTTCACATACTTTGTATCTGCCAAGTGTTCTTTAAATCTAGTGATTAACTCTCTTCCTATTTCTCCTATATAAAACTCCCCATACCCTTTACCAGTTATTCTGTACATTACTCCTTTTAATCTACAATACCCCTCCTCCAGTTCACATACTGAGCAATCTGTCTTGTCACATCTCCTATTGTATAACTTCGTTCTCACCAGCTGTTGTTTCAACTTCTAGTTAATCACTACATTTAAAGAACACTTGGCAGATACAAAGTTACGAAGTGAGACTGGTGGCAAAAGGATTCTTGCGAATATAGGGGGAAGATTATGATGAGACATTTGCTCCCATTGTAAAACACACCTCAGTAAGGACACTCCTAAGTGGAGATGTGTGAATCGATTTGGGTACAAAATGATTTGTATCCAAATCTACCTGTTTTGGGAGCTTTGTGGACAAAATCACCCCTGTGCTAGCTGGCCAGATTTGGGTCTAAAACAAATCATCCGGATTTCAGACCGAAAAATGTGTAGATTCAGACCCCCCATTTTGTGGCAATCTATCTTGCTGTCTCCATTTTGTGTCAGGAAATCTTTTTGAAAATCCCACCCTCCCAAGCTTCAGATTGGTGAATTACAGTGTGCAACGATTGGCTGGCGATTCTCCCCTGGTTCTAGATTGGCTCATTTCCATTCAAATCTTGTGTTGTCAAGGGTGACTGACCCAGCATGGGCTAGGGGAAGGGTCAAAGAAGGGACAAGGGTGGGGGGAGTTCAGATTTTCAAATGTACTTAAAGAGGCAGCCAGCCCAGATTCTGCCTTTCTGCTTTGTGGGAGAAGAGAGAGAGAGAGAGAGCCAGAGGAGCTTTGCTTTGCCTTGCCTGCCTGCTACCTGCAGTGGATTCTGTTTTTTGTTCCTGCTCTACTGACTGAGGAAAAGAGAAGAGAATTTTTTCCACCCCCTTCCTGCAAAGAAGATATTTATATGGAGCAGCCACCAGGATATGTAGAACTGGGTCAAGAAAAACTTGTATGTAAGCTGCAGAAAAGTATGTATGGACTGAAGCAGGTTCCAAGAGCCTGGAATGTCAAATTAAACCAGTTTCTAGTCAATGAGGGATATGCCCAAGGAAAGGCTAACCCTTGCCTGTACTAGAGTCTCAAAGACAACAGATGTAACTATATACATCTATATAAAGTTGATAATTTGTTATGAAAATAGAGATGACAGCCTTGAAATAATAAAGTACCTGAATAGGGAGATAGAACTTGGGCCTGTTTCACACTATCTTGGGATACACATAGAGAGAGAAGAGTATGGAAGCTATTTGCTTAACCAAAAACAGAAAATAAATGATTTACTAGAGTATTTGGGACTTACAGAAGCTAAAGAAACAAGTACACCTATGGAAACAGGTTACCTGAAACAGGAGGAGGAAAGTGAACTTCTGCCAGACAACAGTGAGTACAGGACAGCAATTGGAAAACTTCTATATGTAGCTATGATAACAAGACTGGATATGGCTGCATCTGTAGGAATTCTGAGTAGGAAAGTAAGCACACCCAGCAAAGATGTCTGGACTGTGGTGAAGAGACTAGGCACTGGCAGGAACCTAAAAGGGACAATCCATCTAAAATTAAAGTTGCCTGCTGGTAGTGGACTCAAATTAATAGGTTATATAGATACAGACTGGGCTGAGAATCAAACAGACCTCAGTCAACCAGTGGTTATGTATTCTTTTATGGTGGTGGAGCAGTCAGTTGGTGTAGCTGCAATCAATCAATAGTTGCTCTATCATCTACTGAGGCAGAATATGTATCTGCCACACAAGGATGTCAAGAGGTGGCTCTGCACAAGCTAATGTCAGATTTCAACACAGATGAACCAAAACCCACTGAGATGTTCCAGGATAATCAAAGCCGTATCCAGATCTAACAAATGGAGAAAATTAAATTTAGAACAAAACACATTGAAACAAAATATCATTATGTGCAGGATGCACAAGAAAAGGGACTTGTAAAATTGATGTATTGTCCAAGTGAACAAATGGTAGCAGATGTGCTAACTAAGCTGTTGCCCAGGGATTGTTTCAAAACCTTGAGAGAGAAGTTGGGACTTATAGACAGCAGCATGAGCCGATGAGAAGGAGTGTTGGAGCTAGGACCCTGGCAGTACCAGCTTTCAGCTGTAATGTCTCATAGTGACCACTGGTGGGGGGAGGGGGGTTTAGGGTCATGGATAAAAGTGCTAGACTCCTCCCCTCTTTGTTCTTCCAGTGTTAGTCCCCATTTTGTCTCTCCAGAGATGGCTGTTTGTTTGTTCTCTCTCTTCAGTCATGAGCTACAGCTGAAATAGCTGCAAGCTCTTTCACATTTGTTTGTAACCTTTTCTTTAAATAAAATGCTTGTGGTTCTTCAGTACTTTAGAGGAAGCAGCAGAGCAAGAGCTCTTGAGACAGTTCTTTAGAAAACCTCTTCTTTTGCTGCTTTCTCACCAAACTGGTTTTGCTCTGCTATTTGGGGACTGAACTGCCATTCTTCCCCTACAATGAAGGCTGTATATTTGCAAGAACTCTTGAGCAGAGGAATTTGATGATAGGCTGAAGACAAGTCCAAAGTTGTGAACACTGAGGCCTTTTTCAGACTAAGAAGCATTCATCGATATTGAGTAACATCATGTCAAGGAGCCCACCACATGTCACAGCCCAATCTCAACTAGCTCCATGATCTTAAGCTTCACCCCTGCCACCAAGTAGACCTTTGTATTTTTTTCTGGTTATGTCTACTAAAACAGCTTTGGGATATTATGGTAAAGAGCTGAAATTAAACAAAGGTAACTAAGCTGAGAGCCTCATATTACATCTTTCAGGATGAGTTCTCCTTCGATTAGGAGCAGTCACATGGAAGGGAACAGAGGCAATTGAAACCCATGATTAATACAGCAGCTTGAAATTCGATTTAATGGAGATAAATGTGCAAGATTTTGTGTTCAAGCAAATGCAGACCAAACACGTTTGTTAATAAATGCTCATAGGCTATCTGTTGAGCGGAAAACTGAACTTTTAAGACGTCATCATGAGATAAGTTCTTAAATCCAGAGGATTTAAAGCCAATATTTGTTTATGTCTGTTCTTATTCTCTTATGGTATATCCTGCAGTCATTGTTTTTCCTCTCTGTGTGTAGATGTAATGCAGACATGCAAATGCATCATATTGGTGTGAAGGGGGTGGAACGGCGGTAGCTGAATTGAAATGATTTTCCTCATTAGCCTAGTTCAGGCATTATAAAAAGCAGGGATGCTGAACAGGAGCCTGTTGGTCTGCAAAGACAAATGCTATAACTACAGAACTTCAGAGCATGCTCAGAGGGACACTGTACTGCCGGAACATGACTATGAATAATGCCCAAACAGGACTATTTTGTGTTTGTTTATCCAAAGGTCCAGTACCTACTGTTTGAAGCTATTGTCATCCCTTGTTGTGATGTTATTTAAATGTTCTTCTTGATATCATTGGCCCTCACTGCTGTTTAATTCCATAAGCTGTGGACAGCCATACTATTTTGTCAATGGCATCACAATACCCAAAAGGCACAAACAATTGGATTAAAGGATGATGTGGGCAGATGAGGCCTGCACTATGACAGCCAAGAAGAGGCAAATGGTATTGAGGAAAAGAAGCAGCCAGGAGAAAAACAGGGTGTTGAGCAACCTCAAAACACAAATAATGTTCAGCCAGATCAGTATTTTTAGGGGTAAGTTATTTAAGAACATAAGAATCAGTGGATCAGGCAGTGGATCAGGCCCAAGGCCCATCTAGTCCAGCATCCTGTTTCACACAGTGGCCCACCAAATGCCATTGGAAGCCTACAGGCAGGAGTTGAGGGCATGCCCGCTCTCCTGCTGTTACTCCCCTGCAACTGGTACTCAGAGGCATCCTGCCTTTGAGGCTGGAGGTGGCCTTTAGCCCTCCAACTAGTAGCTGTTGATAGACGTCTCCTCCATGAATTTATCCAAGCCCCTATTAAAGCCATCCAGGTTGTGAGCCATCACCACATCTTGTGGCAGAGAATTCTACAAGTTGATTATGCATTGTGTGAAAAAGTACCTCCATACTTTTGGTCCTAAATTTCCTGGCAATCAGTTTCATGGGATGACCCCTGGTTCTAGTGTTACATGAGAGGGAGAAGAATTTATCTCATTGAATGTGCTTCTTTAAAAGAGAACACTAAATCTAGAAACCATTTAGCAGAGCCCAAGTTCATTCCAGTTCCCCAGCAAAGCAGTCCATATCCTGTCTCTCAAGCTGGTTTTCAAGTGTGGGAAATATCAAAAAGTGACTTGCAGTGGCCTTTGGAAGGACAATGGGTTCTAAACCCATAAAAGGCCACCAGCCCTTAAACTTGAACAACTGAAGTGATAGTAATGTGGCCAATGACTTGAACCAGCCATCCGTTTTCATGGGCATGAACCTTCTTCATTCTTGCTAAGCTGAGCCACAGGCAGCCACCCCTAGGTGGTGGTGCCAGGCCTGAAGCCAGGACTGGGGGAGTCAGTGAGTCAGTAGTCAGGAACAAGCCAAAGGTGAAGCATAGTATTTGGCTCAGGAACCAAGCAGGAAGCCGAGAGACAGGGACAGAGCAAAGGGTCAAATGATGCAGATTAGGGGCAGAGCTACTACTGGGCGAACTGGTTCAAAGAACCCGGGCCGTGCCCAATCAGGGTCCGCACTTCGTGGCCCCGACATGCTCCCCGGGTCTGACGTCAGATGTGGGGGTGCTAGTTTAGCTCCTGAGTCCTCTTAGAAAATTGTGTCATTTTGGATTAGGCCATACCTTCCAGTCTGCTTCCCAGGCTTGTTTTCTCTCCTTGTGGCAGGAAAGACTGGGGTGAGGAGAGAGGTCAGTACCAGCCAGCTGAAATCTGCAAGTGACCCTGCACTTCCCTGCACACAGGGTCTCACCCAGCACAGTTCTTGGTCAGGAAAGAAGCTAAGGAGTTGGCCTGGCTCCTGGGAGCCTCTTTGGGAGCTAAACTAAGGCTGGTGCTGCATTCGCTAAAGCAGGGAAGAGCCGCTCCTGGCTGCCTTTTAACTCCTGAAGGGCAGGGAAGAGCCACTCCTGACTGCGCTGCAAATGCAGCAGCAGCCTTAGTTTAACTCCCGAAGGGGGCTGTGCGGCCCCTTCGGGATTTAAACTCCAACACCCGGATGGAGCCTCAAGGCTCCGTTCGAGAGCCAGACCACACACCCCACATCTGATGTCAGACACAGGCGGCGGAGTCAGCAGGGCAGCCACCGTGGCTACACACGGGCCACTGGCAGTCCCGCTCCGCCCCTGATGCAGATCAATCAGGAGCAAGAAGCCAGAGGTCAAGGACAAAGCCAAAAAATTCAGAAGCCAACAATCAGACCAGGGCGTTTTTCACACAGGCCTTGTATCTCCTCTGGAATGGAGATTGTGCATTCACATATCGGTCAGATTGATTTACTCCAAAGTTTCTGCGGGCTAACGGGGAGCACCTCATGCATGATTCAGGTTTTTCATTGTGTGTTTCATTACCTTTGCTAACTGAGCAGAGAGGCACCTTTTAAAAGTGGTGATTCTCTTTAATGAGCAGGGGGAGAGCAACTGGCCTTATCCATCCCCAACACAGCACCCCTCCAGTGGCTGTTGCTGGTGTCTCTCTTATGTTTCTTTTTTATATATTTTTAGATTGTGAGCCTTTTGGCAACAGGGGGTCATTTTATTTATTTATTTATTTATTTATTTATTTATTTATTTGTAAACTGCATTGGGAACTTTTGTTGAAAAGTGGTATATAAATATTTGTCATAGTCATATTCATTAGAGTGTAGCCCGATTCATATCCAGGGTTTTTTTAAAAAACCACTTTGTGTGTTGTTTGTGGTGTGTATGTGGGAGTTCAAATTCACTGTAAAGCCTCAGCAAACTCATGGTAAAGCAGCTGTGTGAAAAATGCCCCGGAGAAGCAGACATAACACACCAGCAGGAGACCCTGCATGCAAGGCAAGGCAAGGCAAGGCAAAAGGCATGCCTCTCACACAGTTGTGTGTCATGACATTATGACACACAACACTATCCATAATCGGAGTGTGCAGTCACAAAATCCTGAAAGAAGCCTCATCTGGGAGTCGGGGGGAGAAGCCAGCCCGTGGTCATCTCCACAGCTGCCACGGGGAGGGGGGGTGACCTGCTTCCCCCAGCGGTGAAGATTATGGGCAGTATGAGTGGTGGGACTGAGGTGGGACAGCAGAGGGCATGGAGGGCAGCAGCGGGGGCCCTTGTGGGCCCCCTTACCAGACCAGGCCCAGGGACATTTGCACCCCCTTGTCCAATGGACACTGTGCCCCTGTTCTCACAGGATGCTTCTTATGCACTTCCTGTTTTGCAGAGGGCCAATGGGTGCCCAGAGGGGTGGAACCATAGGCCCTGGAAACTCAAAGGCTTGCTGCAATTCAGCAAGCCACGACAGGGGGCAATTCACTTATTTATTTATTGTTTAATTTCTATAACGTTTTCCATAAAAAATAATCCCAAAGTTGTTTCCAGTATAATTAAAACAATGCACAATTAAAAGATAAATTAAAAGTACAAGTATTAAATACAAATCTAAGAATAATATATCTCTACTTAAAGTTTAAAAACTTATATTAAATAAAACAGTAACACACAAAACACAGAGCAGCAACAGCAAAAACAAACAAACCCCAGTTCTCTCATATAAAAGCCTGGGTGATGGCTTTTAGATGCCTTCTTCCCTGTTTTACCATTTATATACCTTCACCACTGTTTTACCCCCTGCTTTACCATTACAGGGGGCAATGGCAGGCAGGGTCTCAGTCCAGGTTTAGGTAGATCCTGAGAATTAAGATCAAGATCTAAACATTGCCATGTGTGAATCTAAAATGTCTGCATGTCTGCTGCAACCTGGCTAATTTTTTGCTTCTTCTGCAGCCACTTACACCCCATTGGCTACTGCCTCAAGATATTGTGTACTGCCCCCAGGGCATTACACCACATTGGCAACAGCCCTACTGAGGCTTTTCAGGGTGTGCCGTAGGACTACTGTTAGGAATAGGGAGCTGGAAAATCCTATTGCGTGTGCAGAAACAACCTCACGGATTTTTGCTCCCTTCCTATTCACATTTCTCAGTTGCCAATCTGCAGTAAAGTGCTTGGGTAAGTGTACAGCATATAAAAAATACATGATAAACAAATCTAAATAAAAGGCACAATGGAGAATCAAACAAGCATACAAGCAGCAGCAGCAACAGCATCAATACCATCTCCTCCCTTAAGGGCTTGACCAGAACAGGAATTGCAATTTTAAGCATGAATTATGTCTCCTAAGATCGTGAGACTTATAGTGAAACAGTATTTTTCAAGCCTGATTAAGATATATATGACATTGCTTTGGTGAAGGGCAGAAAGAAATAAAACCCTGCTGGTCAAGGATTTCTTGTGCTATGAAAGTGCTGTGGTTCTCTAGCCATAAGATCCTTCCCTGACTTTGTACTTCATGTGACTTTGTACTTCCCTGACTTTGTACTCCAACTCACAGCAAAATCATAAGAAGAGCCCTGATGGGTCAAAGGTCTGCCCCTGATGAAGCAGCTGGCTGACCAGTTATCTCCAGGGAGCCCACATACAGATTAGGGAGACAACCCATTCCACCCCCCTGTTATATGTCCAGCAACTGGTATTCAGAATCATGCTTCCTCAGAACATGGGCAATCCATAGAGCCATAATGGTGAATAGTCCTAGAGGCCTCTCCTCCTTCTCCCTGATCTTGTCTAACTCCCTTATAAAGCCATCTGCACTCAGGTCCACCTTGACATCTTATGCCAGGAAATCCCATAAATTAATTCTATGTGTGAAGAAGCGGTTTATTTTGTCCATCCAGAGGAGAGCTGGTCTTGTGGTAGCAAGCATGAATTTGCTAAGCAGGGTCTGCCCTGGTTGCATTTGAATGGGAGACTACAAGTGTGAGCACTGTAAGGAACATAGGAACACAGGAAGCTGCCATATACTGAGTCAGACCATAGGTCCATCTAGCTCAGTATTGTCTACAGAGACTGGCAGCGGCTTCTCCAAGGTTACAGACAGGAATCTCTCTCAGCCCTATCTTAGAGATGCTGCCAGGGAAGGAACTTGAAACCTAGATGCTCTTCTCAGAGCGGCTCCATCCCCTGAGGGGAATATCTTACAGTGCTCACACATCAAGTCTCTCATTCATATGCAACCAGGGCAGATAGGAACATAGGAAACTGCCATATACTGAGGCAGACCATTGGTCTATCTAGCTCAGTATTGTATTCACAGACTGGCAGCGGCTTCTCCAAGCTTGCAGGCAGGAATCTCTCTCAGCCCTATCTTGGAGATGCTGCCAGGGGGGGAACTTGGAACCTTCTGCTCTTCCCAAAGCAGCTCCATCCCCTGAGGGGAATACCTTGCAGTGCTCACACAGCAAGTCTCCCATTCATATGCAACCAGGGCAGACCCTGCTTAGCTATGGGGACAAGTCATGCTTGCTACCACGAGACCAGCTCTCCTCTCCAAGACCAGCTTTCCTCTCCTGCTGTTAAGCAGATCCTTAGTTAAGCAGATCCTGCTTAACTAAGGGGACTAAGGGGACAAGTCATGCTTGCTACCACAAGACCAGATCTCCTCTCCTAAGATGTTCTCCTCAGGTGATGGGGCCATTCTGGGAAGAGCAAGAAGGTGCCATATTCCCTCCCTGGCATCTCCAAATAGGGCTGTGAGAGACTCCTGCCTACAACCTTGGAGAAGCCGCTGCCAGTCTGTGTAGACAATACAGTTATGGACCAGTTATTTGTCATATGTCAACTTCCTGTGTTCCCACGTGACCTTTAGCTCTAAAAATTAAGAGGGGAGGCAGGAAGTCTCTCTACTCATTTCTCCACACCATGATCAGTTTTAGAAACTTCGCTCATATCCCACCTCAACCATCTTTTTCTAAGTGAAATAGCCCCAGTTCTTTATTTATGTTATTTGTCATAATGGCTTGATAGGCTACTTTCCCGTTAAAAACAAGCATGGCAGCTTACAACAATATACTGTAATTAAAACAAAATTTCCATTAAAAAAAAGCAAAAATACAATCAGAGAAATATAAAAAGCAGCTGTGAAAAACAAGCTATTGTGATGAAGAGAAGAAAACAATCCTGAAAGAAAACAATCTAGAAAGAAAACAATCTAGAAAGCTTTGTGGGACAAAAATGGCTTCCCACAGGGCTTATAGGCCACAATGGAAGGGGGCAGCAGTGCCCCTAGTGGCTGGAAGCTGTGAATTCTCTTCTCAGAACATGAAACTGCAGTGAAAAAAGTCACACACACCAACCCCCAACCCCCAGGAGCTGGTTTTGCTTCCTTCCTGAAGGTTCAGCACACACTGAACCCAACGTGTGAATAATTGTATGAGTGCACAGTTCAAGAACAGCATGCACACAGACTGGATGTGTGTATCTAACAAAACATGTGACTCGGCCTTGAAGCCTCATTGGAAGTCCTAAGATGGCACCAGGATCAGAGCAAGCAATGTAATTCACAGAGACAAATGCTCTGTCCGGATGCCATTTCAAAATGGCCACGTCACCATCTAAATGGCGTGCCGAGATTGCTTTAGCATATAAACACAGAAATATTCCCAAGTCGCACACTAGAGGAATGTTCCGGCTCAGTTTGAAGTATGAAAATACATTTATCAAGCACTCTGCTCCAAAGGGATAATTAAACATTTGATAATTACTTTTCATATTGAGTTTGAGGGACATAAAGAAAATGAGGTTTTATCATTTTAATTAAAATTTGTAATGGGCCTTCACATTCATTCTGTGCTGCAAAGTTTTATTATTTATAAGTTTATTTACATGATGAAGCCGGCCTATCCAACAGGACTGTGCATCATCAAAATAATCAGGGTGGGATCAGATGCCAGTCAAGTGCATGGTCAAGCCTGTCATTTAGGTGGGGCGAGCAGGGTGATGACCCCAAGCCCCATGCTCTCCTGTGGCCGGGCCCAACATCCCCTGCGCCTCCCATCAGCCACTGCTCCCCACTAACACACCACTCCAATAGCACTACGCTAAGGGGTTTGATCGCCTCCCTCCTCATACCAGTGAGGAGAGCGGCAACCGAACATCCCAGCCCCATGTGAGCGGAATACTAAATGAGAGGTCCATGTGCGCCCTGATGCTTAATCAGGGGCCATGCAGGCCTCTCCTTTCGTATCCAGCTCGTGCAGGACTTGGAAGTTCGATTGCCTCTGTCTCTGCTCAAAGGAGAAGGGAGGTGATGGAACTTTTTAGTGCTATGCACTAAATTAACCCTAGAGCGACTAGAGAATTTTCCTCTACAAAAGCACACCTTTCATTTCATCTCACTGAGCAGGGAGGGGGGCTACGAGCGGCGGCTGATGGGGAGTGCCCTGCTGGGTATCCAGCAGGGCAGGGGTTGAGGAGCAGAGGCAAAGGAGGAGTGTGGCAGAGGGGGAGTGCCACTTGCCCCCAACCCTGCACCCTCCTCGGGATGGCCCTGTGCATGGTGGACAAAGCACATGGGGGGATCCTCATCAAATCAATCCATTTCTGCAGGGTGCATCCAATTCATTCAATTTACTTGGAGAGGCTTATCTGGCTGAAGCTGGTGGGCTCCCCTTCTTTCTTCTAATGCAGGGAAACTGCTGGTCTGTGGGCAGCAGTGGCGTTTTACATTGTTACCTTTCTTCCCTGGTAACCAGCCCATAATGCCCCAGGGAAGGAGGGAATGTCATGACATTTCCCAGTGCATTCCTGGTGGAAATAGCTCATAGCTGCTCCCTGTAACCACATGTATCCCTACATTGGGCCCCGAATGCCCCTCTGAGTGATACTGTGTCATCAGGTCATATTGTTCTGAGGGCATTCTGGGAGATAATCGAGGCCACCCATCAGTGCTGCTACCATCGTCATGAAATAGGCATGTGCCAGGATACTCATACGTGGAAGAGCTGTTCAGAAACTCTCCGTCTGGGTGCCATGAGGCTGCACAGACTGTTGAAAGGCGAGACGTGGGAGGCATCAACCCAAGGAAGAGCCACTCCTGTTCTTGCTAGAGGTCAGCAGGCTGAGAGATCTTTGCATTTCCTTGCCCAGATTCATGTGCCACTCTCCATTAGTGGAAATTGGATTTCTCCGTTTGGCAAGAAAGCAAGCTGCTGAAGGAACATTTTGCTTGCAATACCTTCTCTGTATGCTGTGTATGCACACAAAATGTTGAAGTTGCTGGAAACAGTTTGGGTGAACAATGCTAGCATAACTGGGTGGCATAAGCCAAACTTCAGGTTTCAGGGGCCTTGGCAAACTACCCTCCTGGAGTCCCTTCTTACCTGGGTGGGCCCCCAAAGAGTCATTCCTCCTCCTCTACCACCACCACATGAAGGTCGTGGGCAGAGAGATGGTCTCATGGGCCAGCAGTACACCCTTCTGAGGATGCTGGGCCCTTGGCAGCTGCAAACCCATGATGCCAGCCCTGGGCACGAGATAAGAATACAAGGTCTTTGGATCACTTCAGGCACATCAAACTGAGTATCTTTTTTCCAGTCGTGTGCCTCTGAGAAACAAGCAAGGAATGAAGGCAACAGCCCCTTGACACTTTCCTCTCCAGCTTCTGATATACTGCTTCTCAGCATGGAGGACTCCTCTATCCACTATGACTAATAGTCATTGATGGATCTCTCCCATTAATTTGGGAAATTCCATTGTAAGCTCTTGGCTCGTGGCCATCTCCAGATCTTAAGAAACCAATTCCATCAATTAATCACAGTTTGCGTGAAGAAGCACATTTCTATTGTCTGCCCTGAATCTCCTGCCATTCCATTTCATCAGATGACTCCTGGTGTGATGGGACCGGGAAAATGTGTTCTCTGCCCATGCAGGAGGCTCCAAGTTCCCTCCCTGGCAGCATCTCCAAGATAGGGCTGAGGGAGATTCCTGCCTGCAACCCTGGAGAAGCCACTGCCGGTCTGTGTAGACAATACTGAGCTAGATGGACCAATGGTCTGACTTAGTATATGGCAGCTTCCTATGTTCTCCTCATCATATATGATTTTATAAACTTCTATCAATTGGCCCCTGCTGGCAGCTGTGGTATGATTCCTGCAGCAATGGCTGTGCAGTCCTACCTAGTAATCAGTGCCCCTATTCTGCCTGCTCCTGATCACCCTGTTTCTAGCAACACCATCCTGCAGCAGCAACCCACCTCCAACTTTTTTCTTTGTGTTCAGTCTTCTCCTAAACTGCCATTGCAGTTGTATAACAATGTTTTGGACCAGACGGCACTCTCAAACCAAAAGGCATGAGAAAACAGAAAGGAACAGAGTATCTTGATGTGTTACTCTTTCTAATAAAATGCCAGTAGGTGATAATCTGATTGTGGTCACAGACAGTTCCACACAGAGCCTTTCACTCATTACAGGAGACAAATGAGAGACTCCACTGGCATTTCTTCCGCACTATGGACATGCCAGAAAACAGCAACTAAAACCTTCAGACATTTGGAGCTGGATGTTCCACAACCATCAGAACTCACCTGGAGTATTCTGTCCAGGTGCATACTCTTAAGGTGCTACACTTTAAGAAGGATGTTGGCAGGTTCAGAGAAGGGCAATGAAGATGGTCAGGGGTCTGGAAAACAAGCCCTAGGAGGAAACATTGAAGGGACTGTGTGTCTTTGGCCTACAGAAGAGAAGTCTGAAGGGGAACAGAGAATAGCACCCTTCTAGTACCTAGAGGACTGTCACACAGGGGATGGATAAGACCTGTTCTCTGCTACCCCAGAAAGCAGGACTAGATCTAGTACTAAAGTTACTTGAGTGTAGATTTTGGTGGAACGTGAGGAAAAACTTCTCAGCAGTAAGAACAAGCTGACAATGGCAGGGGTGTAGCTATAATTGAGCAGATGGGTTCAAAGAACCTGGGGCCCCCAGCTCCTGAGGTCCCCCCAGCTCCGTCCCTTCCTATTTCCTATATTATCTCTCTCACTCCAAGGGGATACCGGGGAGAGGGGCGAATACTGGCCCCTTCTCCCCTAGCTATACCCCTGGACAAATGGGTTGATGAGCTCACCTTCACTGGAGCAGGGGCAGAGCTATAATTCAGTGGATGTGTTCAAAGAACACGAGCCACCCAGCACCTGGGGGCCACCTCTCACCTCCTCCCTCTCCTCTCCTCCAACTGGCCAGCAGCCCATGCCTGCCCTTGGCTGCTCTCCACTGCCCATCCTGCCGCTCTCACAGCTTTCGGCTGCCCACCCAGCCACTCCACCACTCCACACGCAGCTGATTCCCAGACAGTGGGAAAGGAGGAAAGCCCCAAATGGGGGCTTCGGCCCAGCCCAGAACAGGCTGCAAATGAAGAACACATCCCGGGGCTGAAGTGGGGATTGCTATAGATAGCCTACAAGGCCTCTCAGACTCTTTGATTCTGTTATGTATTTCTTCTGTTTGAAGAAAAAAAAAACATGCTTAGTTCCCTAAGATGTTAGATCTTTGCATTTGCAATGACATGTCAATGGACTATTTCTCCACCACCACCCACCGCCCCCACTAGGCCAGATAATCTAGTCCAGCTCTGAGACCATTTGTTGGGATGGCTGCATTTACATTTGGGGAACTGAAATCCCACTTTAGTGAGGATGAAGTCTACTAATAGATTTAAATAATGTGATACTCTGCATTATCATTTGAGGAACCCTGTTTGTCACAAGTGGGCCAGGCCACTGGTCTTGAGGAAGGCACTTCAACCTGTCCAGTAGAATTTACACCAAAGATTCCCTAAATTTTGGCCCCTGAATATGTTCAGGATGAAAATGAGAGTCTGGGGCGGGGGGGCAAGTTTCATGAACCCTCACTTGCTTAATATTTTGAAGGATGCTCAGCACCTGCTCACAGGTATATCTCTCCCAGATCTGTAGCTCGGGTACCATTTTTTAAAAGGAATTCTTAAAATCCTTAATTGATTCCCCTGGGGTATGAAAATGTGAGGGTCAGACTTTGACAAAGAATACATGATATGGAGCATCAAATTGATTGGGGCTCTATTCCTGTTGGTGTCCACTTGGGCAACCAAATTCTGAGTTTCTACCCTGGCAGATAACTAAACTAGATAACCATGCCAAAATATCTCAGAGCTCTGACACAGGCACGATGCAATGCCTTGCATTCAGCAGTCCTGGAAGGGAGATATCAAAAAATCCCCTACAAAGAACATACTTGTCTCTGCAAATCTGGAGATATTGAAACAACGGCTCATGTGATCCTTTTTTGTTAATTTTACCAAGATATATGTCATAAACATATAACCCCTTTTATTATTTATTATTATTTATTCAATTATTATTTTATTAGCTGCCATCCAGGTTGTACTGATTCTTTTTATCTTGATTATCTTTTAATTGACCAGAATGATCTGAGCTCTTATAATGTGGCTACCTTCTGTTTAATAGCCAGTAAAATCCACCAGGAGTTCATTAAAAATAATTGTTAATTGATCTTTAACTCTGTGCTTAACTATTGTATCACAAACCTGTAGGTTATGTAGGTTTTCTTCATTGGGCTTCTGTTTGTAAATTGTGCTGGTCTGTGATCGTAATAAAGGAATTGAATTGAATTAATTGATTCATTGATTTGGCATATTTTATATTACTTTCAACAAAAAGTTCATAACGAGGTTTACATATTGATCTCAGCCATTCAGGCATCACATAGGTAGCATTATAACCAATTAATTCTTTGATTTCTTAACAAGGCTTTATCACACTTTGTTGAACATAACCCAAAAGCTGCCGACAATAACATCATTTTAAAAATAATTATGATGTCATCACAGAGCCAAAATCAGATATGTGAACGTGACTGTGTCATAAAGCCAAATCAGAGTGAGGTAGGTGACATTTCCACCCCTCTGAATGTATTTCCAGATAATGCTGCACAGACAATCAAAGCTGACATTCAGATTTCCCTGATAACCGCAGAAGACTCCTTTTGCACCCCATATTCCTTAGCAGCCAGCTGTTGAAAATCTTCCGTGTCCCTTTGGTAACTGAAAATAAACATTGATGGTTTTAGCTCCAATCTGCCTGATGCTAATCCAAGATAACTGTGGTTTTGTTTACGTCTTTAAAATCTGACCCTTTTGCTTAGGTTTTTGAAATGCGAGACATTAATTGGGTTCATGCTGAACTGAAGCACTGACATAAAAATGTTCTCCTGCAATGGCTTGTGCTAGAAGAAGAAGAAGGTCACGGTATTCTGCAAGAGGCTGAGAAAAGGGACATTCAGCATTGAACATGGAATTAAAACCTTGAGAAAGCTAGGTCAGGCATGTGAAGATTGCACCACCCCGTCATGTATCTCAATGTGGTTTTGTGTGCTAGGCCAAACATGATTTAGCTAGCAAACTCCAAACAAATTTGAATTATTTCCTTTACAGCCAGAGAGAAACCACATCTATAAGAGGGGGGCTGCCATTAGCACTTTCGAATTTACTTCTAGAGTTTTGAAAGCCTGGAGTAAAAAAAAATATCACTCTTGGATAGCTTGCTGTTGTGAGACTACAACTCCCATCATTCCTGTGGCCAGAGGCCAGGGGTGATGGGAGTTGTAGTCCCAAGACAAGAAGTTACCCAAGACTAAAAATATTTATACTTTTTTTTTGAAATTTGGGGAGATTGCTTTTTAAAAATACAATGATTTCAGAATGATTCTGAATGGCATTGTGTCCGTTTCCATGACTATATTTCCTGAAGAGTCTCACTATGAGATGCAAAGTCTTAGAGGCTTAAGAGTTTTAGCAGCCTTTAAAAGAGCCCTAAAAACATATATTTTCAGCCTGGATTTAGTTAGTACTGAAAAGATTTTAAACTGCTTTTAATTTTGTTTTAATGAGTTATGTATTTGTTGGGTTTTTTCATCTTTTTTAAAAAAATTGTGAACCACCTAGAGCCATCTGGGGGAGCTGGTATTAAAATCCAATAAATATATAAATCACTGCAGTTTGTCTGTGGTTACCTCTAATTACATATGCTCTAAATAATATTGCTGCTTTTCCTTCTTAGTATGACAAATGCTTTCTAATAGTATGACAAATACTTTCTAAAGTAGAGCTGTCAGGCCATTACAATGTGTTACGCTAATTAATTATTTTCCTTTTAGAAATTTATTTATTGATCTTTTTTTTTTAAAATCATCAAATCTGCACTACATATCATTTATTTTTATCCCCACCACCACCACCACACACGCGCACACACACGCAAGCATCCGAAGCTCTGGGGTTGTGCCTGTCGTGCACAGAAATAATGGGGGTGGTGTTTCTAAGAGCAGGTCACACATCAAGGCATATCACAGTATGTCTCCTCACTTGAATTCTTGACTTGATATCTCACTGTTGAATGCATGGCTTTGTTGAAAAGCTTTGGCTTGGGTACAAAAGTGCCATTGCAATGGCAAAAGCCCTCTTCCACTCACAGAAGAACTGTTTCCAACACTGCAGAAAGAACATTGCGTTAGAAAAGTGACCTCCCCAAATACAGATAAGTTCCTCCATTTGTGCAAACTGTTGTGCAAGACTGATGTCTTTCAGTATCTTTTTATGGCCCACTAGGTATTATATGCCACAAATTGCATCTTCCCTAGTCACCATGTTTCTTTTACTGTAACTCAACTAGAAATGCTGCTGAACTTCTCATGGTGGGGCTCAATAAAGAACTTTGGGGGCTCAAAAAGGTCTCGCTTCAAATGAGAAAGTAATGGCCACATTCTTTTCCAGGTCATAACCATTCACACGTTATGTTCAACACTCGTACAACATGTGTTCAACAATGTACATAGTGTACAGTGTACACAGGTACAGATCTGTATGCAGGCACAGTCGTTCATGTGCTTATACTGAAGGCAGGTACAGAAATACCCTTCCTATCTGTAGTATGCATTTGAAAGGCCTGTATCTAGGTTCACTTTTAAAATGAACACAGGTACAGTCATTCACACAAACACATGTATGAGGGTACGGACATCTGTACACTCATACAGCATAATGTCTGAATTGAGCTTATGAAGTGTAGCAGAACCTTTCAGACATCTTGACAGTCCCCCACCCTTGGTCTTTACTTTCTGGGACAACAGTGGCAGAAACCACAATGACGGCACTCAGGGGGTGGGAAGAAGGAGATATTCTTTCCTCCTTTAGAAAACAGGTGCAGCTCCAGGCTATTGAAAAGATTTTGGTTCTTGGTTTGGATTGGCATTGCTTCCCTCCCCTCTGGCCTTTCTCTTCCTGCCCTCATCTATTGTGGCAGTGCAGCCACAAAGGGCGTAGTGATAGTTGTTCCTGTGGGCAAATAACATTTGTCTGATTAAGTGCCGTCAAGTCGGTGTCGACTCTTAGCGACCACTTAGATAGATCCTCTCCTGGATGATGCCTTTAAGGTCTCTCAGTGGTGCATCCCTTGCTGTAACTGAGTCCATCCACCTTGCTGCTGGTCGTCCTCTTCTTCTCTTTCCTTCAACTGTTCCCAGCATTAAGGGATCTGGATCTTCGCATATTGTGTCTGTAGTATGATAGTTTGAGCCTGGTCATTTGTGCCCCGAGTGAAAATTCTCGATTGATTTGTCCCATGATCCATAAGTTTGTTTTCCTGGCTGTCCATGGTATCCTCAAAAGTTTTCTCCAGCACCAAAGTTCGAAAGCGTCGATACTTTTTCTATCTTGCGTCTTCAAAATCCAATTTTCTCATTCATGGAGTGTCATGGGGAAAACATTAGATTAGAATGATTCTAATCTTTGTAGCTATTACACAGACTTTAAGTCTGATTACAGTTAGGGATGTGCACGGAACCACGGTGGAAGCGCTGGTTCTTCGAACTGGTTCGAAGAACCAGCGCTTCCACCGTGGTTCCGTGCACATCCCTAATTACAGTTAGAAAGGAAGATTAAGCAAAGGACACACCGAAAATGTGAGTTTTGAGGAGAAACTTGGAGGGAGGGAGGTGGCAGTGTTCTCATTGTGGAGAAGGTAGGGAAGACTCTTAATGACACCCACCAACCAATGTTTCTAAATTTTAGCCAAATTATACCCCTTCTAAAAACAGTAGCTAAGGGGACCAGGGCAAAATCTAAGGAAGCTGGCCCTCTCTCTGCCCTGCGATCTAGCACCAAGGTGGCCTCAAGACATCAGAGAAGTACAGCTGAACAGGTATCTGTGAATGATCCCTAAGAGCATTACATTTTCAGTATCTGAGCATGCACAATGTGGCCTGTTATGTGATCTCAAGGTGCAGAGACATGGTGATTGACATCCAGATCAATGCAGCTCTACTGCAAGCATGTTCTGCAAGTTTGTTCTGTTAAGTCAAGACCTTGTGTTCCAGACTAGTCTTTTCCTGGTGCATCCTGTGGGTAGATCACCTGTGGTAAAACCTCTTCCTCAGTCCATATATGTGGCAGAGGATAAGAACAGCCCTGCTGGATCAGGCTCAAGGCCTATCTAGTCCAGCATCCTGTTTTACACAGTGGCCCACCAAATGCCTTTGAGAAGCCCACAGGCAAGAGCTGAGGGCACACCCTGCTGTTGCTTTCCCTGCAACTAGTATTTCGAGGCATCTTGCCTCTTAGGCTGGAGGTGGCCTATAGCCCTCAGACCAGTAGCCATTGATAGACCTGTCCTCCACAAATTTATCTAAACCCATCTTAAAGCCATCCAGGCTTTTGACTGTCACCACACCTTGTGGCAGAGAATTCCGTAGGTTAATTATGCATTGTGTGAAAAAGTACTTCCTTTTGTCAGCCCTAGGTTTCTTGGCAATCAGTTTCATGGGAAATCAGATTCATCTGCTGTCCTTGTGGTGCAATCCCGATGTTTCTGCAAGCAGACCAAGAGCACAAGAAAGTGAGCAACTCTGAGCATCCACTCAGCTCCATGACCTTTTTTGTGTGGATGCAGCTTTGCTCGTTATATTAGTACAGCCTTAGGCTGGTTGTCATCCATATCTTTTTTTTAATGTGAAAACGACTGGAGGGATCTATCACCTTTCAATGTCATCAGCACAACCAATAAAAGTAGAGCATAAGGCCGTTGCAATTAGCCAGCAAGCATGGAACCCAGCCCTCTTTGCAGAGTCATTATTTATAGCCCTACTGCTCACTCACTAGAAGAAAATGTGATTGTGCAACAACTCAGCTTTTGCAGAAGAAACCAACAAAGAGATGGCTGGCATTCTGGCTAAGAAGAGCCTGGAAGGCAATCGTGAACGTTTCAGCATTACTTTCCACTTCGTTTCCCTGCATGCATTAAAAAGGGTCCCATGGGGCTTTAGGAAGGGTAATGACACTGAATAACCTCACATGTGATGGAGAGGGATTTAAGCACAGGCAACTCAAGTTTACTTTGAAATGGAATCCAAAGGTTTTGAAACCCCTCTTGAAACATTTGCTTTGAAGTATAACATTCAATCGTTTTCTAAAAAAGCTGACACCCGGACTGTAGTACTCATGAGTAGTCCCACTGGCTGAGATGTCCTGCCGCCTAATGTGGACGATGTAGACCCAACTGCACTCCTGCAGGCTTCTGAATCAACTAGCAATGCTGCTGCATAAGGAGAAAGGACTGATACTGCAGACTCTTGCACAGTTGTAGTAGCTGTGTAGAACGTGCCGTTCTACATGACTCTTGTAGTAGAGGTGGCCCTCCTTATTCATGGGAGTTCTGTTCTTGCCTATAATTACGAGTACAGAAACTGTGAAGAATGGAACCTTACCTCTATGGGGTTAGGTTCCTACACCTACCTACCTACACACACACACACACACACACACACACACACACACGGGTTTTAAACAGAAAGAGCCTCAAAATGGCTTCATGTTGTAAAATGACAGCCAGAAGCTTAAAGACACATGAACTTCAAAAATCCTTTAAAAATCAGTCCTTTGCCCAATTTCTTTGAAATCTGGGTGATAGCTTTCTTGCACCCATTGGGCACTACCACCCACCACAACCCACTCTAGGCCACCCTGGTGCCCCCCAAGTGGAGCTATAACACTGCTGAAATCCCCATTATTCCCTATGGGAAACAGCTTAAAGACACACCAACTTCAAAAATTCTTTAAAATCACCCCTTTGCCCAATTTCTTTGAAATCTAGGTGGTAGCTTCCACCCATTGGGCACTACCACTTTGGCCACAAAATGGAAGTCTGAATCTCCAAATTTTTCAGATCCAAATTGGGGGTGATTTGTTTTGTACCCAAATCTGGGCTTCCTAAAGTCTGGGGGGGGGTCTGCAAAGGTTCCCCCTCCCCCCACCGGCCTCTTAATTCACTGTCGCAGCCTGTCCCAGGCTGATTATCGGATCTGTTTGGGCCTGCAACGATTGGTGTGGTGGCCGTTTTGGAGGCTGCCACGCATGCTCAAATGACCTCTGTGAGGCCTGGCAAGGTCTAGGGCCTCGGGCCTCGCACGGACAATTTGAGCATGTGTGGTGGCCATTTAAAAAAATATTTTTTAAAAAAAAATGGCTGCCAAAAACAAAATGGCTGCCACACATGCTCAAATGGCCTCTGCGAGGCCTGGCATGGCCTAGGGTGAGGCCTGGCATGGCCTTGGGTGAGGCCTTGCATGGCCTTGCATGGCCTAGGGCCTCACAGAGGCCATTTGCGCATGCATCGTGGCCACTTTGTTTTTGGTGACCATTAAAAAATTTTTTTCATTTAAAAAAATGATGCCTCCCTTCAAGTTGTACCCGGGGCATGTGCCCTGCCTGCCGTACCCTATATACACCCCTGACTCCAACCTTCAGGACTATCACAAAATCTATCAGCCAAAGAAGGAGGAATTCATCTCTCAGGAACATTTGCGACGTTAGTTGTTATGCCCACCACCCGATGATGGCCAGCTCTTTTCCAACAGCCTTCTCTCTAACAATAGTTCCATTCTGTGCAGCACTAGATCCCAGATGGAGTAGAATGCCCACCCTAAGCCAGTCCAGATGATAACTCAACAGCCCATGGAATTAAAAAGGGGACATGTCAAAAGCATGCCTGCCTGTTGGGACTTCTGGAGATGTCCCGATACCCTCCTGGCATGTGTCTATATTGCGGGTGTGGGCTGTTCATCTGAACGATCACTCTGTTGTGATAAAGGGATGTTCTGGGTGGGGTGTTGGGCTATCTGCAGAAAACATCTCGATGGGCTGGCTCTTGGTACATCCCCTTTCTAATCACATGGGCCAGCAAGGTATTGTCCAAATCATCCCCTTGTTGCTCAAGAGACAGGGAAGAAGGGATATGAAACTCATCTCTGTCTTTCTGCTGATAATTCCATCTTCTTGCACGCTGGCAATACATGGTCAGGAGACTTATCCTCCAAAGCAGAGACTGTTTTCACAAAGCAAATCCAAATCGCAGTGGCACATGACCATGACTTGATTGCATATCACATCCCCCAGTCAAAAGCACAGCTCTCTCTTAACACAGTATGATCAGATTGGAATCAATTGCTTGTATCTGGAAGTGCAGACTTTCACTTGTAAAAACTCATGCAGCATTAAATGAATTATTGCATGATTCTGCTGTTGTTCTTGTGCTATTTTTTATGCATAAATATCCATCAGCTTGCACATCCTGTCACCATTTCCCCCCATTAAAGATCTGAAAATTATATTCCCGAGTCTGTTCTCTGTTCAGAACTCTTCCACAACAGTGAACATGTGGGATTCACATCCAGAGTAAAACAGCACGAATATTCACTGCACCCCTTCAGAAGAGCAAGCAAAGTGACAAAAGGCACAGGCTGCAGCTAGGATCTAGGATGTGGGAAAACAGAAGGATCTGGTATATATTATTATTGTTTTTGTTTACAAAGTCAGACAGGTGTTATCGACTGGTTTGTTTTATCCAGACATCAAGTCCTTCCCAAGGACCTGGGATGGCTGAATTTTATTGTCAATTGTTATAGATATCGTCGCAGAATATAGGCTGTTCCCAGTAATGTTGCTTTTTGTAATTGGCTGGTGGTGATTTCTGTGGCCCCTATGGTGCTGAGGTGGTCTTCAAGTTGTTTTGGAATTGCACCTAGGGCACCAATTACCACTGGGATTATTTGGGTCTTCTTCTGCCACAGCCTTTCAATTTCTATTTGTAGATCTTTGTATTTTTTTTTCTATTTCTTTTTCTTCTATTCTGCTATCCACTGGTATTACTATGTTGATTATTTTAACTTGTTTTTCTTTCTTCTCAACTACAGTTATATCTGGTGTATTGTGTGGCAGATGTTTGTCCGTTTGTAGTCAAAAGTCCCATAATATTTTTGCATCTTCATTTTCTACAACTTTTTCAATTTGATGGTCCCACCAATTTTTGGCTACAGGTAGCTTGTATTTTTTGCAGATGTTCCAGTGTATCATCCCTGCTACCTTGTCATGCCTTTGTTTGTAGTCAGTCTGTGCGATCTTTTTACAACAGCTGATTAGGTGGTCCACTGTTTCATCTGCTTCTTTACAAAGGTGGCACTTGCTGTTTGTTGTGGATTTTTCGACTTTTGCTCTTATTGCATTTGTTCTTAGTGCTTGTTCTTGTGCAGCCAGTATTAAGCCCTCTGTTTCTTTCTTCAAGTTGCCATTCTTAAGCCATTGCCAGGTCTTGGTGATGTTTGATTTTCCAGTTATATTGTGCAAATATGACCATGCAGTGGCTTATTTTTCCATTTTTCTGCTCGTTTCTTGACTTGTTCTTTCTTGAAGTCCTGCTTTGTTTCATTGGTGTTGAATAGTTTCGCGTTATTGACCATTTGAAGTGCATCTTCTTCACTGTCCTTGATATATTCTTCAAGGCCTCTTTTCTCCTCCTCTACTGTTTGATGGACTTGCAGCATTCCTCTTCCACCTGAGCTGCGAGGGAGGTATAGCCTATCTACATCACTGCGGGGGTGCAGAGCATGATTGATGGTCATGATTTTCCTGGTCTGACGATCTAGCATCTCTAGCTCTGCCTGGTTCCAGTCTATTATTCCTGCAGTGTATCTGATAATAGGTATAGCCCAGGTGTTTGTTTGTTGTTTATTATTATTATTATTATTAATCATTATTATTATTATTATTTTATTTCATTCAATTTCTATACCGTCCTTTCAAAAATGGCTCAGGGTGGTTTACACAGAGAAATTATATATATATATATATATATATATATATATATATATATATATATATATTCCTTCATCCAATTATTTCCAATAGCTGCAGATTTTCCAACTTCACCACTGTTTTGAAAAGTACTTTCAAACCTGTCTGACTTGTGTCGCCCCTTCCCCACCAAGTCCACAAGCCCCGTTTTGTGGCCCAACAGCTTCTTGCCAGTCTCCTCTTTCTGCAACCTCAGGCAGAGAGTGAAACTCAGAAGCTTGTTGAGCGCCCAGTGGGACACCAAAATAGCTGATGAGCTGGGTTCCTCTTGGTGGATCACCAGTTGGGTAGGCCATCTATAAACAGTCTTGGGGTTGTTATGTTAAGGAGGCCTTTCAGTCCAAGGAGTGCCAAGTGAGCAATCTTGCATAATGGTGAATGGAACTTGAATGTTCAATTCAAGAAAAGTGTGTGGGTGTAAAACCACTCACAATAAATTTAAGAACATGAGAACAGCCCTGCTGGATCAGACGCAGGGCCCATCTAGTCCTGCATCCTGTTTTGCACAGTGGCCCACCAGATGCCGCTGGAATCCACAGGCAGGGGTTGAGGATATGCCCTCTCTCCTGCTGTTACTCCCCTGCAACTGGTGGTACTCAGAGGCATCCTGCCTTTGAGGCTGGAGGTGGCCTTTAGCCCTCCAACTAGTAGGCGATGATTGACCTCTCCTCCATGAAGTTATCCAAACCCCTCTTGAAGCCATCCAGGTTGTTGGCTGTCACCACATCTCGTGGCAGAGAATTCCACAAGTTGATTATGTGTTGTGTGAAAAAGGACTTCCATTTGTCCAAGATTATTAGCACAAACAGTAGCAGCAGTTGGATGTTGGCTGGGGGTCATGCCCATTAGAGGGCCCACCTGGCTGGGCTGACCCCTGAACCCACTCTCCCAATGCTGTGGTGCAAGCTGGCTGAGCAGTGGTGGTGCCGTGGTGAGTAGCAGTGGTGGTGCTCCTCTGAACAGTGATGGTAGTGGTGGTAGCAGTGGTGGTGTAAGCTGGCTGAGAGACACACACAGCTGCTGCACCTGATAAATGGTAGCATTCCCCAAGCACACCTGCATCACCACAGGGCCTCTAGCAGATGCTTCCATTGGCAGATGGAGAGGGTAGGAAGAGGAGTTGTCACCCACTGCTGTGGTTAAGCTTGGAGGGGTTGGGGGGCACCATGTGCAATGCATCTTCGAGGCCCAAGGTAGTTCTTTACCCCCAGGCCCACAGCAATATGGGGCCAGCACTGATTCTTAGTGCTTAAGGTGCCATTTCTTAAGAAATGTGGTTTTCATGGGCTGAGGCATATGCACATTTTTTAGGAGCAAGTATCCCCTTGAGGGGACGCCTTCCAGAAAGCGCCCCCCATCAAAAGTTCACAAAGTTGCAATGTCCTGAAAGATCCCAGAGAGAGGAGGAGACAGAGGGAGCTTGAATTTGTCTCAGGAGAAACAGACTGTGGCATTTAGGGCAGAAAGGCTTGGAGCCCCATAAACCAGCCATTGCAATTTAATAAAGCAATAAAGCTGCAATTATGCTTTCATTGTTTATGCAATCCATGGGTGAGTTATGCTACAATTAAGAGATCGTATTTGCCTAATGCTAAATGATGGCAACACTTTTAAGCATTTTTATTAAAGTGGCAGTGCTTCAACTGCTTCAGAATAGTAGAGTCATTTGACAGAGCTACTCTTTCTAAAGCTTCATTGTCTGAATATTCTATAACACAGGACAAATTTATATGGATCTAGTTATAGCTATGGCTATTGACCTTAATTATTTTAAATTACATTTACCTGTTAAATATGCATTATAGAAGAAGAAGAAGAAGAAGAAGAAGAAGAAGAAGAAGAAGAAGAAGAAGAAGAAGAAGAAGAAGAAGAAGAAGAAGAAGAAGAAGAAGAAACAACAAGCTTGGGCAATATACAGAGTAGAAGTTATAACCGCCATTAAAATCAATTAGACTAGTTAGACAGGAGTCATTACTTTTAAGAAAAGTTAAGTTGCATACAAATTCTCTCTTGTGCTAAAAAGTATGGAAATCATAAGATAAGGCACCTGCCTTATCTTCTGCGCCATGAAAGAAATAAGCACATTCTATAGTCTCACGTGCAGAGGTTCTTAACATGGCCAAATAGAGCTGAGTGGCAGGAGGAAGGCAGGAACCTACTGTACTTACCTTCCCCCAAATGACTGGAGCCCCTTTGGGGCTCTGCCACTCGGGCACCCACACAATCGGCATGGTGGCTGACACCCAATGTGGGATCAGGAGGACAAAGTCCTCTCACATCCCACAATCCATCATGCAGGCGATGGAGAGGCAGCCCTTGCCGGTGCAACAGGGCTCCTCTCTCTGACCATGCTTCCTACAGGACTCTATGGTTGCCACTCCTGGGAGCCCTTAAAATGGCAGCAGCAGCACAGATGAACGAAAGGTTAGGTAGGAGGGGAGCTGTTTCTCTCCTACCTTTTAACCTGTGCTAAACAGCTGGGAGGGCTACCCACTTGGGAGGGAGCTAGAAAGGAAAGGGTTCTGATGCTCCAGATGAGCCTCTCTATTCTGGTTAACCTGTTCCTACTCAGAAAAGGCTGGTCATGTGAATGATTTCATTGTCTCGCTTACAATTTAGTCTCCATATTTCCCCCTTCATTTTTCTGGCCCAGTACAGGCTCCAAACCTCGGGGTAACATATAACCATTGAGTTTAGTCGCCATTGATAGAATTCTCCTCCACAAACTTGTCCAGTCTCCTTCAAAAGCCTTCTAAACTAACCATGTTCACCACATTTGGTCTGATGCAGCAAATTCCATAGTCTAATTATGCACTGTGTGAAGGATTTCCTTTGGGCTGTCCTAAATCTTCAGTGACCCCCTGCTTTTACCAAATGCTTTCATGTGGGTTAGATGTACGTTATTAGTTATGGGTTGTATCCGGGGGGATGAGGAAAACAAGGTCTCTGAATACCAGTTGCAGGAGAGCATTGGCAGAAGAGGGGACATGCCTTCATCTCCTGCTTGTGGGCTTCCCAGAGGCATCTGGTGGGCCATTGTGGGAACAGGGTGCTGGACTAGATAGGCTTGGACCTGATCCAGCAAGGCTCTTCTTATGTTCTTAAGGCTCAGATGGAAGGTGAAGTAAGGGACATGGGCAAAGAACTATTGGGGCTAGTGACTGTATCATGGGAAAGTGGAACATGTCAGCAAGTGAAAGGAAGGGGTGGGTAGGAATTTTTGCATTGATATGCAGTGGAACTGACTAGGCAGTCTGCAAATGCATGCTTTGCTGGTACTGAGTGCAGTGTTCCCTGCTTGCGCCACCACTTTTTATGTGGTTCCTCTCCTTCTTCCTTTGATTGTCCTAAAGCAGCAGCTGCTGATAGCCAGAGTCAATTACTCATGAGTAGTCCATTGAAATTAATGAGACAATTTAATCATGACTAAATTGTCCTATTAATGTTAACAGGATCACTCCTGAGTAATTGAGTCTGGCTGTCAGCCACCAGATCTCCTGTTAGTGATCGAACCACTTTGCCAACTGCTGGTGTATTTGCTTACAGAAGTCAATATGTGATTATTTCAGATGGGTGACTCTCAGCAGAATGCAGTTGATATGAACTCCATCCAGTTAATTTCTACTTCTGACGATGTCACAATTCCAATGTTCAGATGTCAAACTCCACAAATGATGACATCCGAATTGTGAATGTCTAGAATTTGCCAAAATTTGATTCCCCACTCCCCCCAATTTAATTTCACCTCAACAGAGAATCTTGAAAACATTCTGCATATTTTGTACCAGGTAAGATGTTAAATCCATGTGGGTTTTTTGGTAAAATACAGGAGTGGTTTACCATTGCCTTCTCCTGTGCAGTATGAAATGATGCCTTTGTCATTGTCACTGAAGTGATCATCCACCTCCAGCACCTTCCTATAATGCTGCTGCCCAATATAGGTGCCTGCTTGCTTTATCTGGGCAGCTGGGATGACCATCACACTTTGTGTGATCCTACTGGGAGTATACCTTCCGGCATACTTCACTCATCCCTCCCAGGAACACCCTCCCACCACGAGGCAGCATAGCAGGACTTGGGGGTGCGGGATTTGGAAAATGACACAATGGCCAACAGATTGGAAGAGGTCAATCTACATACCTATAACAAAGAAAAGAGACTTAACAGATTGTGCAAACCATCGCACAATATCCTTAATTTCACATGCTAGCTAAATAATGCTCAGGATCATCCAACGTAGATTAGAGCCCTATGTGGAAATGGAAATGCCAGATGTTCAAGCTCGTTTCAGAAAAGGCAGAGGAAAAAGAGACATCATTGCTGATGCATACCTGATAACTGAGAAAGCCAAAGAATACCTGAAAGAAGTCAATATGTGCTTTATTGACTATAGAAAAGCCTTCGATTGTGTCGACCATGTCAAGTTGTGGAATATCCTTAGGAAAATGAGCATCCCAGAACATCTTATTGTCCTCATGAGAAACCTGTACACAGAACAGGAAGCCACAGTCCAGACAGAACATAGTGAAACAGACTGGTTCCAGATCGGCAAAGGAGTAAGACAAGGCTTCATACATTCTTATTTATTCAACTTATATGCTGAACATATACTGAGAGAAGGTGGATTGGAAGAAGATGAGTGTGGTTTTAAAGTTGGAGGAAGAAACATCAATAACTTGTGCTACGCTGATGACACCACTCTGATAGCTGGGAATGTGGATAATCTGAAAGCTCTAGTAATGAAAGTCAAAGAGCACAGTGAAAAAATTGGACTACGACTAAATGTAAAGCAGACTAAACTAATAACAATGGGTACAGCAACCAGCCTCAGAATTGATAATGAAGACACTGAAGTGGTGGATAGCTTCTGCCTTTTATGATGGACCATCAACAGTAAAGGATCCAGCAGTGAAGAAATATGCTGCAGACTAGCACTTGGTAGGGTTGCAATGAAGGCCTTGGAAATGATATTTAGATGCTGTGACATGTCTACACCTACAAAGGTTAGAATCATTTGGACAATGGTTTTCCCCAAGACACTCTATGGATGCGAAAGCTGGACTTTGAAGACGCAGGATAGAAAAAGCATTGACGCTTTTGAACTTTGGTGTTGGAGAAGACATTTGAGGATACCATGGACAGCCAGGAAAACAAATTAATGGACCATAGTGTCGTAAATCTGTGAGCTCGGCTAACCCAACAGGATTTACAACCTCAGCACTCCCCCTGTGAGATAACAGAAAGCAGCAGCAAAACTGCAAGAAGGAAAAGAAAAGGCTCACAAAGAAAATAGTAAAGGAATTAAGTCCCCTGAACTGAACTAGGTACCCCCCTCTAACAATAACTGAGAAATAAGTGAAAAGAAAACACAAAGCAAGGAATGAAATGAGTGAAGGACTCCAGAACAAGGAATTAATGGAACAAACCGGGAAAGCATAAACAAGGCAAACTGGAACTCGGAAAAAGTCTGGAATTCAAATAGCACACTGTCTGCACCCAGCGAAAGTTGCAAACAGCATCTGAGCAACTGAGAGACTGCTAAATATATACGGCTCAAGAGAACCAGCAGCCAATCAGGCTTCCCTGAGTCAGCACTTCAGCTTCCTCTCTTGTGATTTTATTTTTATTTATTTATTTTTACATTTATATACCACCTTTCGTTAAAAGACAACCCCAAGGCAGTTTACAAAAGTTAAAACATACAATAAAAAGGCAATAAAAACATCAAGCTAAAAATATATATAAAACATATAAAAACAGGGATAAAAACAATACAACAGGTAAAAACACTCCTGTGCCTGCGTGATCCCCTGCGCCTGCGTGACTCCCACTGAGCTTGCCTCTTGAGACACCTTCTCAAGACAGGTGAAATCCCAGGCTACTCCCCATCAGAAATCATGTCTGGCAGCTGTTGCGAATCCTGCCTGCCAAATCCTGTTGCTGTACCTCTGAGCCCTCACTAGCAGGCGAATCCTCCTGCTCTGACTCTTCTGAGTCAGAAGTCTGAGCCATGACACATAGAACAAATCCATCTAGAATTGTCACTTGAAGTACAAATGAACAGGCTCAAACTATCATACTTCAGATACATTATGCAAAAACCCAACTCCCTTGAGAAGTCCATAATGCTGGGAAAAGTTGAAGGAAAGAGAAGGAGAGGAAGTCCAGCAGCAAGGTGGATGGACTCGATTACAACAGCAATGAATGCACCACTGAGAGTCCTTAAAGGCCATGTTGAAGACAGATCATCCTGGAGAGAATCTATCTATGTGGTCGCTAAGAGTTGACACCAACTTGATGGCACTTAATCAATCAATCAATCAATCAAATGATGTTAAATACCAACAGCTTGCTTATCTGCATGCACACATACACCCATGTTGAAGTGTCACTCAATGGAGGGGTTAAGAGGTCTCTTTTATGCTTTCCTTTTAATTATTTCTATGTTTGCTTGGGCAGGCATTTAAATCTTACCTCTTTCCTTCTATTTGCTTTCCATAAACGCTCTCTTCTCTCTTGTGCAAACTTTAGAAAGTAATTCATCGTATATAGTAATTCATCATTTTATCACCTTGCTGATAAAAGTCACACTTTGCTATCAGAAAATGTAACTTGAACAAATGCACATCAAACATATGTTTGATGTTCATTTGAGGCATTGTTCCACATGTTACACTTTACTTGGAGCCCTTGAATGACACCGACAGCTGTGTGGGGGAAGCTTTTCTGTGAGCTGGATCTGAATGAGACAATCACACAGGATTGGTTGAGTCTTTAGTCTTTCTTACAGGATCAACAGATTACTAATTCTGTGAGAAAGAGCCACATGATTTTTAAAAATGGCTCCCATGCAGCTGTGGCACCCCAGTGTCTGGGGCACTTTAGAGAGGGAGGCATTGCTCAGTGGCAGAGAACATGCTTGGCAGGTACTTAGTCCCAGGTTCAGAGCTCAGGATCTCCAGTTAATAGGGTCTTAGGGAACAGGGCAAGGGAAGATCATCTGACTCCATTGCTCCTAAAGGCAGCACTAGAACCGTTTGCATTCTAAAGAAGCAGATTCAAGCTAGACATTAGGTTTCCTAACTGTGGGAACTGTTTGACAATGGTACCCTTCCATGAGGCAAGGTGAGGCAGTTGCCTTAGCCATGGGCATGAGGAGGGGGACAGGGGAACCTACAGGCACCACCCCATGGGCCTCCCTGCCATACTCTGCCACCTCACTGAGGCATGCTGTTCATTCCACCCCCTGCTTACTCCACTAGGGTATGCCTCTTCTTTCCACTGCATCCCACGCCAATGTGAGCTAGGAAATAGAAGGTTCAGAGCAAATCTCTGGGTCACAGCCTGATAGTCCTAGCAAGCAAGTGCAGATCCATGGAGCAGTAAAACATTCCTTCTAATTTCCTAGGATTAAAATTTGACTGTAATACCTTATCAGGCACAGCCATTTACTAAGGATTTCTTGGAATGTAAAGGATCAGATTTGATACATAAAGATGCTTTATACTGAACTAAATCAGACAATCTGTCCATTGAGGTCCATGCTGTCTACACCACAAGTTTCCGAACTGTCGTCCGTGGACCAGCAGTGGTCCACAAGCTCCATCCAGGTGTTCTGTGTAGGACTGCAGAACTATTGAGAACTTCTATTGTTCTCCCTCCACTTGATGATTCTATTCTATTCTATTCTATTCTATTCTATTCTATTCTATTCTATTCTATTCTGTTCTATTCTATATGGGTTATGTGCTTTGATTTGTAGAACAAAGGTTATGAAGTGGGTCTGCCAAGTCCCCAAGCAATTTTCAGTCTATATTGATTGGCAGCAGTTATTTGGGGTTTCAGATAGGGATATTTCCCAACCCAGCCTAGAGATATCAGAGACTAAACCTGGGACCTTCTGCACATAAAGCCGATGCTCCACCACTGAGCTATGGGTCCTCCTTAGGATTAAATGTTGGATTCGGAAGAGAACTCTTCTAGCCCAAGCCGCTGCTTAATGCAAGAAACTGCTCCAGCATTCTTCACAGATGGCCATCTAGCCACCATCCAGAGGAGTGCCCAGCACTTCATGAGTCAGACTGTGGAACAGGAAGTGTGAGTGTGGAATATCTTCCCCCTAGAACTGGCTGTACCCTGAAGCTACATGAAATGATCTTTTCAGACAGCAGGATCAAGAAGGGAGTACCATTTTAATCTCTCCTGTCCCTTATCACTCTAAGCAATTTAAAAAATTAATCCCAGTTCATAGCAAGTGAGCATCTCATTTCAGGTACAACGATCTCTATGGTTGGCATCTCATCTGGCTCTGTAAAGACAAGGCCAGCTAAGAAGGATGGTCAAGTCTGTTCCAGGGGAAAGAGGTCAATGTGTTTCTTTCTCGTCACATCCAGAGTGTCTGCCATTTCTTGAAGAATAGCTCCAGACTGAGTCATTACAGTGAATTTAACCAATAAAACATCAGCAGGCATGAAAATCTGTGTAGATCTCAGAAAGCTGTGGCTTGCTTTTTAATAAAACATGCTGAGCTGCCTTGTAAACAGAGTTTAATTTATAACGGTGAAGCACATGAGGCGAGTGGAAAGATTCCCTAAAATAACAGTTATAAGAACAAGAGGCAGGAAAACTGGGAAGCAAAGCAGAGCATAGAAGTTCAGCTTACTCTTCTTGTTCTGATGGAGGTAGAGGGAAACCTCCATCTAAATTAAGCACTCACAGTGTTAAGGTGCTCTCATCTATAGACAGATGTTGGGGCCAAGCTACGTTGTTAGGGCCATGTTACGTTTCATAGCATAGATGGACTTAATTAGCATAGATGGACTTAATTTAAAAAAAAATAGCAGCTGGATTGGGCCCTAAGGATCAGGACCCTGGCAAGGTAGGAGGTCTTTAGCCCTACTGCTGGTTCCAATCTGGATCAGCTCTCCACCCTGTAGTTGCTATTTGCTAGGGTGGGGAAGGCTCTCAGAGGCACCAATAGGACCTCCCCCACCCCCGGACGAATAGTCTCTGTGGTCAGGGTCCATGATGTGGGTGGAACTTGTGAGTTGCAGAGGGTAGATGGCCACATGCACAAAGAATTCAAGTTCTTACCAGACAACCAAAGTTCTTATGAAGAGGCTCAGATACTCCGAAGTCATTCACACAATCAAGAACTGTGTTCTACCCGGGTTTGGGAGTTGTGTGCACTCCCAATTTTCAGTTGTGGAAGCAAGGTAGGAGGAAAACCTGGGTAGAACTGATTGAGCCCTTTCTCATGATCAGTGAGAAGTGCTTGAGGGCAGAGGGTGGGGAAGACCGATCAAACTTACCTTCCCTGCAGATGATTCCTCCATCCTCCGTGAGCATGCAGATCACATGCCCAGACAATTGCCGGCTATCCCTGGCAACACTGAGGGCACTTCTGTCTAGGTTTTCCTTGTACTGTGCTTCCACTCAGCCAAAAACTGGGAGCACACACAGCTCCCAAACCTGGGAAGAACACAGTTTTTGATTGTGTGAGTGACCTCTCCAGCTTGTGTGGATGTGTGAATTTGGTGGGTGAAACACTGGTGGGAAGGCTGGGACTATTCCTAACAGAAGCCCAGCATAGGGGTGAGAAGACCATCATCTGCTTCCCCTTCAGTACTGTTCGGGGTGGCTCCTTCTGCTCCTACCTGCCTGCTTCTGCTTCCCCCTGTAAGACTGCAGCCTGCTGCCTCTGAGTAACAAAACATCTGGGAAGTGTGTGCAGGACTAAGGCCAGGGGTGGGTGACTCGGCAGTTCCTGGGGTCAGCTGCCTAGCTCTGGCTTTATAGGAACGCTGCCTGTTGTGGTGGGCTGCCACCAGCAGGGTCTCCATGGAAGAGGCGACACTAAAGGGGGTTGCGCCTTTGGGGTAGGCACTTTGGGGATATAATGAGAGTGAGGGCCAGGCTGTTTGGCTCAGGAGTCCTCGTGGTATGTGAAGTTGGGTCTAACTTCACACTGGGTTGACTTCGGTCTAAAATCCAGCATGAGTTGAGTTTAATTTTATTGATTGATTGATTGATTGTTGCATTTATATACCGCCTTTTATTAAAAACAATCTCAATGCGGTTTACAAAAGTTAAAAACATACAATAAAATGACAATAAAATATTAAGCTAAAAATATATAAACAAACCAAATTTAAAACCTATAAAATACAAGGATAAAAACTATACTCAATAAAAAACTAGTGATGTGCCCGGACCGGTCCGGAGGCTATTCTATAAGCCTCCGGACCGGTCCAGACACTGGGTGGCTCAGTTGGGGAAGATGGGGTGGGGGTTCCATTAAGGGCGGGGGGAAGGTTTACTCACCCCTCCCACGCTTTCCACTTTTGTCACCGTATTTACTTTAGCAATTGGGCGGCAGGATACCTCCCTGCCGCCCCTTTCTCCCCGCTTGGCTGCTCCAGGTGTGTTAGAAATCGGGGGGGGGGGCAGGATACCTCCCTGCCGCCCCTTTCTCCCTGCTTGGCTGCTCCGGTTAGCAATCGGGCCGCAGGATATCTTCCTGCCGTCCGTTTCCCCGCTTGGCTGAAAAAGGCTTTGAGAAGCCTTTTGCGCGTGCAAAAGGATGGGGTCACGCTCCCCTGGAATGAACAGGTACACAGTCTGGAGGTGCTTCTGGATCCGAACCCCTTCCTTATATCCCAGGTTGAGGCAGTGGCCAGAGGTGTTTTTTATCGGCTTCGGCTGATGCGCCAGCTGCGTCCATTTCTTGAGATGAATGACCTCAAAACGGTAATACATATGCTGGTAACCTCTAGGCTGGATTACTGTAATGCACTCTATGTGGGGTTGCCTTTGTATGTAACCCCAAAACTGCAGTTGATCCAGAACACAGCAGCCAGGTTGGTCTCTAGGAAAGACCATATTACTCCTGTGTTGAAAGAATTACACTGGCTGCTGCCAATTCCAGAAAATGACAAAATGTCAAGTTTTACACAATTGGTTGAAAAATAAAGGAAAAAAGACTCTAAAACATACATTAGTGTTCCGATAAGACAAAAAAATTTTTTATGGCTATGTAATTATTTATCACATTGCGTTTATAAATCTTGGCGGAAATAACTTCGAATTGTATTAAACCAGGGCCCAGTCAGGGTTGGATTACCAGCAGCTGAATCCCTAAACTCTGTCAGCATAAAAGGCCACATGACATTGCAAAACGGGTCAGAAGCCCCACACCAGTGTATCACTCACCCTAGCCCTCTTGCTGTGCTGCACACAGTGACAGCCGTGTTTGTCTGAAGAGGTGGGCGTTGCCTATAACCGTGATGGCAAGTGTGGGTCAGCTGAGCCCTGGTTTACACCCACATGAATCAGCCGCAAAGAGATGGCCAAAGCAGGGACAGAGCTCTCATTGGGTGGATGTGTTCAAGGGAAATGAGCTACTCAGCGTCTGGGAGCCACTGACTCCTCCTCCTTTTCCCCACAAGGGACCCAGGGTGCATGCACACCTCATGTCCAGGGGGCTTTATTTTTCCAGGGTAATTTATAGTGATCTACAAAATGTGGGTGCCCCACCTAACAAGGGGAAACTGGCCACAGAGCTGGTTTCGATGCATGAAGATGTTGCACAAGACAACAACTTTCAATGGCACATGAACCCAATGTATGAAAAACCTGTCTGTGTAAAATATTGTAAAATGTAGCAAAGCTGTTTCCCCCCCCCCCCACTGTGTTTACTCTGCTAAGTTTGCAGTTATTTTAATCCGCCTGACATCGCTATAATGGCTGGTTAAACTTTATTTACAACATTTATTGTCGGGTTCGGCGTGGCTTTTTTGCTTGAAAAGTCTGTGCTAGACATTCATGTACATGCCCAGCATGTAAACCGATTCTTTAAACCTAGTTTTAAATCTGCTGTAATTAATGCATAGTAGCTAATTATATACTTCTAAATTGGCCCAGAAAACCATCTCTCCACCACCCCGCAACCCCCACCACCCTGCAGTTCCAATGGACTTCAAAGTGACTCTGATTGGGGTATCTAGTCGTTCATAGCAGCCCTTAATAATTGGTAGTTATGTCTGCTAATTAAATACTAATTAAATTGACTGAATAATGTGTTTACTTCTGGGCGTCCTCATGAATATTGATGACTTTCGTGGAAAGAAATTAAAGTGCTCCGAGTAATTGCAAATATTGTAACATGCATTTTCACTTGAAAACAATATCTTAAACCAAGAAGAAGCTTTAAACGTTTTTACAGCTCTTCATACATAAACAAATACATTTGTTTTGTTTTCCAAAGCTCAAATTAAAAATGATTAATCCATTTGCATTTTGAGCTCTGTCCTTCCCTGGTGTATAAGCCTAAAGGGGCTGGGCTTCATCATACAGGAAGCTGCCTTGTACACAGTCAGACCATTGTGCCATCTTGCTCAGTATTGCCTACCCTGACTGGTAGCAACTCTCCAAGGTTTTGAGCCCAAAGAAAAGAGAAGATCAGCTGGGTGGGGGGGAAGGTAAGAGTGCTCCTGCCTTCCCCTGGCCCTCCCCACCACACCACCCTTGGTCATGTGAACAGCCTTAAATGGCATCAGATTATTCACTCTTGCCAAACTGACAATTTCAGGAAGTGCAAGTGTGCAATGTTTTAATCAACTCGTTCATCAAACCAGAAGTACAGGAAGCTTCCACTAGTACAAACCCGAGACCAACGATGGTGCAGATGCGTTGGAAAGTACCAAACCCCTCCCTTTATTTCCTTGGCTCTGTCTGCCTTCCTGCACACTGACACACATCCATTTGGTAACCTGCATTTAGATTAATCGTGCATCGTTTCCCACTTCCAAACACACAAACTGCTCTCTAGTTTAGGTGTGAGTCATTGGTACACATTGCAGGTGTAATTGGCTTTGTTTTGTATCATCTTGTGCATCCAGGCAGTGCTTTGTGTAAGTATTTGTTGATAATACTAGCAAGCCTTCTTTCGATCTGATATTTATCTCCCGCAGCAAATAATAGGGATGTGAATTTTCAAGATAGATAGAAACCACACTGAAGGGTGGGGTCAATTAGTTCCGCTTCCATAAATTCTGGACCCCATAACCTCCCCCCTCTGCTAACTTGGCAAAGAGGAACCTTTTGATGTGGTGATTCTCTTTATTGAGCAGGGGGAGAGTAACTGGCCATCTCCACCCCCAGCACAGTACCTCCAGTGACTGTTGCTGGTGTCTGTCTTATGTTTCTTTTAGATTGTGAGCCCTTTGGGGACAGGGAGCCATCTTATTTGTTTTATTTCTCTGTGTAAACCGCCCTGAGCCATTTTTGGAAGGGTGGTAAAGAAATCAAATTATTATTATTATTTATTTACACAGTCAGACAGGTGTTATTGACTGGTTTGTTTTATCTAGACATCGAGTCCTTCGCAAGGACCGGGGATGGTTGAATTTTATTATCTCATATACTTTTTTAAAATTCAATTTTTGCAACACAAAAGGACAAACACAAACGACACAAGCACTCACAAACACACATAATAAAGACTTCCATCTCATCATTGGAACAAGTGTTGTTAACAATAACCGGATCTTGCCTATAGATTAAACATTCTCTCCCCAGTATTTCATATTAAAAACAGCTTTGGGGTGTTTTTGAAACATTTGTTGTTAGCCCTCAAAAGCCTGACAAAAATCCATTTTGTGATGTATTTTTAAATAGACAAGAAGAGGGTCCCATTCTTTTTAAAAATCTTCAAATTTATTTCTTAGTAGTGATGTTAATTTTGCCATTTCTGCCAATTCTAGTACTTTAAGAATCCAATCCTCTTTAGACGGGCATTGACTGTCTTTCCATTTGCGCACAAATGTCAGTCTTGCTGCCGCTGTTAAGTACATGAAGAGGGTCCAATATTTCCTCGGGAGAGCATTGTTATCAATACCTAATAGTATTGATTCTGGACTCTTGGGAAAAGCCATTTTGAATACTTTTTAAAGCTCGTTATATATTAGTCCCAATAAACTCTCGATTTATTGCATGTCCACCATAAATGTATATAGGAACCCTCTTCTTTCTTACATTTCCAACATTTAATTTACATATTCTTATAGATTACGGCCAGCTTTTTAGGTGTAAAATGCCATCTGTACATCATTTTCAAAATATTTTCCTTTAGATTAGAGCAAGCAGTAAATTTTATATCTTTTATCCAAAGTTTTTCCCATTTTTCCAGATCAATGTTATAACCAAGGTCCTGGGCCCATTTAATCATTGAGGTTTTTACTACCTCCGTTCTTGTGTCTTCCAATAGTAATAGGCCATACATCCTAGATATGAGTTTTTCTTCCTTATCGCACAACTGTAGTTTGAATTCTGACTTTAGTTGGTTAAAACCCCTTTTACAGTCTTGCTTAAATAAAGCATTGATTTGATGGTATTGGAACCAAGAGATATTCCAATCCTGCATATGTTCTAACTTTTTAAGTTCATATTTTACACCTTGAGGGATGAGCAATTGTCAATACATGGGCCAAGATTGTTGCATATTTTTCTGTTTTCTAGATATAACTTCCAATGGAGATACCCAAAGTGGGATTTTTGCTTCAAACAAAAATTTATTTTTCGTCCATACCATATATAGACTTTTTCTAACATAATGATTTAAAAATTCTTTATTTACTTTTACCTTGTCATAAAATAAATATGCATGCCACCCGAATCTTAGATCAAATCCTTCCAAATCCAGCAATCTTGGATTTTTTAATGTAATCCATTCTTTTATCCAGGTTAGGCATATCGCTTCGAAATATAACTTAAAATTTGGTAGTGCAAATCCTCCTCTCTTCCTATCATCTGTTAGATTTTTAAAGTTTATCCTTGGTTTTTTGCCTTGCCAGACAAAATTCCTTACATCTTTGTGCCATTGGACGAAAATTGACATTGAATTTATTATTGGGACTGTCTGGAAGAGATATAACATTTTAGGAAGAACATTCATTTTAATAACGGCAATTCGTCCACTTAATGATAAATTCAGTCTATTCCATCTGCTCAAGTCCGTCTTTATTTCTTTCCAAGTTTTGATATAATTATTTTGAAACAATAATGCATTGTTTGTGATAAGCATCACGCCTACATAATTTACCTTTTTTTCCACTTTAAAACTGGATCTCAGAGCAAATCTTTCAATATCTTCTTTGTTCATGTTTTTAGTTAATACCTTTGTCTTGTCTTTATTTATATAGAACCCTGCCAGGTTCCCATATGATTCTAATATCTCCAATAGTGTATCAATTGATTCTAAAGGATCTTGTAAAAATAACACTATATCATCTGCAAAGGCTCTTAATTTATATCTTTGTGTCCCTATTGTCAATCCTTGTATTTTAGTCTCTTCCCTTATCATCCTACACATAATTTCCAGAACCAATATAAACAATAATGGGGATAGGGGACGGCCTTGTCTAGTACCTTTTTGAATACTAAAATAATCTGTAAGTTCTCCATTAACCTTAATATTTGCTTTTTGTTCAGAATATATAGACCCAATCGCCCTTATGTAATTAACTCCAAACCCTACAATTTCCAAAGTTTTCAACATAAATTGCCAGGAGATATTGTCGAATGCTTTCTCTGCATCCAAAAATAACATGGCCAGTTGTTTATCATTATGTTTTTCATAGTATTCTAGTACATTCAAGATGGTTCATACATTATCCTTTATTTGCCTTTTAGGTAAGAATCCCGCCTGATCTTCATGAATTAACTCTACTAAGACCCCCTCCATTCTTTTAGCAAGTATAGAAGCATATAATTTGTAATCGTTATTAAGCAGGGAGAATGGTCTATAATTTTTAACCAAAGATGTATCTTGACCGGGTTTGGGTATTAAGGTAATAGTCGCCTGCCTCCATGACTCAGGAAACCAACCTTTCATCATAATTTCATTCATTGTCCATTGTAATGGGGCGATTTCCCCCCTTTTGCTTGCTTAATAGCATCCTTAACTTCTTCATTGGAAATTGGAAAGTTCAATTTTTCCCATTGTTCAGAATTTAATTGTGGTAAGTTTCTTAATTGTAAAAATTGTTCTACTTTATTTAACTCAGCCTTTCTTTTTTGATAAAAGTCCTTATGGTATTTGTAAAATTCTCTTTAATCATTGACTGTTGGTTAATAATACCACTGGACATGCTCAGACTCGTTATATAATTCTTTTGCCATTCAACTCTTAGTTTCCAAGCCAAATATTTTCCCAGTTTGTTTGCCTGTTCAAAAGATTTCTGCTTTTAAAATTTTAGATTTCTTTCCATCTCCTCCACCGTCAACATGGAGTATTTCTGTTTTAATACCTTTAGGTGTTGAATTAAAGTTTGATCACCTTTTTCCCCAATCAGTTTCCCTTCCAAATCATTAATTTGGATCTGGATTAAATCCTTATTCTCTTGTTTCTTTTTCCCCCAATATGCATTTTGTTGGGGGGGAAAAAAACCCCTCATCACCGCCTTACTTGCGTCCCATATTGACTTCATTTGTAGATCGTCCTTTAAATTTATCTCAAAATATTCTCTAAGTTTTTGTAAACCTACTTTCACAACTTTAGATTGATTCAAAAGGGACTCATTTAATTTCCATTGATAATTTTTCTTTACTTCTATAGGATTATGATCAGAAAATATTCTTGGTAATATATCAATATCTTTAATTGTTATCAACACGTCTACATTGGCCCAAATCATGTCTATTCTCATTGTTGCTGTTGTTATAGATATCGCCGCAGAATATAGGCTGTTCCCAGTAAAGTTGCTTTTTGTAACTGGCTGATGGTGATTTCCTGTGGCCCCTATGGTGTTGAGGTGCTCTTCAAGGTCTTTTGGAACTGCACCCAGGGCGCCAATTACCACTGGGATTATTATTATTGTTATTATTATTATTAATGTGCCAGTGCATGAATGAATGGGTATGCATGGGGTTCAGTTTCAAAACATCATTCATTTTCCTCTTCTTTTTTAATTAAGAGGGGGTGGACTTTAACTCCCCCCCCCCACTGCTGTTTTTGTCATCAGTGCCAGAAGCTGCAATGCACAGCCATTTCTCGGAATGTGAGGTCTTCAATACACATAACTACCAATAACTTCAAAAATGGAGCGTCAACCTGGGGCAATGTGGACTTTGAAAGAAAAGGCCAAAACGTGACAAAAATTTGATCACCAGTGCCATGGCGGCCATTTTTCATGATGTACACTTTATTTTTATCCACACTGCCTTGAGACAATGCTGGCTTCTGGGGCATTATGCGTAATCAAGATGGTGCCCACCAGGTCGGCAGCTGCTGATTGTGACACCTGCCAACACAGCTGGTGGCAAAAACAAATGAAAGGGTTATTTTATTTTAAAAATAAATAAAAGGGCTTTGAGACAAAATGGGTCCGAAAATGAACCATGATGGAAGCCCCCCAAATGAACAGGACTCCAAAAAGCATCTTTCTTTGCAAGGTGAATTCTTGATTTATTTGCAAGGTGAATTTTGGAGCCAATGTGCAGGTTTTTGTTTTTTCCTCAGCACAGTAGCGATGTGTCAAAACGTGATTTGGGCATCTGAATTGTGTCACAATCCCTTTAAAACTTAATGCAAAGGAGAGCAGATCCATACCTGCCACTTCTGTACTGCTGGTGCTCTCCACAGCCTGCATGTGACACCGGCATGCACATGGTCTCCATGCATACGTGACAGCCATTTGCATGGTCAGCACAGTCAAAGTTCTCTGTAGCATCCATATAGTTAGGTCTGCTATGTTGGCAACAAAATTGTACCCATCAGATGCACTGTGTCACCCACTGATTTCCAGTTATGCAAAGATTTGCTCCAGATTTGAGGCCTGTGAAACATGCCTGAAATATTCCACTCATTTCATCAACTTGCTTTCCTTCTCTTGAAATTCTTTACATGTTTACTCTGAGAAGAAACTCCTTAAATTTGCTTTCAGTTCAATGTTGGCCAGGGCCGGTGCTACCATTAGGCCAACTAGGCAGCTGCTTAGGGCGCAGACCTCAGAGGGGTGCAGAGTGTAGAGTGTCAATGGGTTAAGAGTGTGAGAAACCAGAATAATGAGTAGAAATATGGGGGGGGGAACCAGTTCATTGTTTTCAACACTAACAATACTGCTAAACTTAATTTATAAATTATAAAGGAAAAAAATCTACTGAAGATGTACTTAAGGCCTGCAATAATTGGAAAAAATCATTGATGTATAATGGAAACAAAGATACTGATGCTGAAGATCTGTGTTGTGAACTTATAGAAATAGCTCAAAGACTTCCAAAGTCTATGCCGCCACAAGGAGTACTTCTCTTCATACTACAACAAAAACTCCTGGGTAATGTGCCTAATGTTTCCATTGCTCTAAGGATCCTTCTCACACTTCCAGTATCAGTGGCAAGCGGTGAACATAGTTTCTCAACATGAACAGGCATCAGCACTTGATCTGATTCAATTGGTGACAAAATTTGCAGAGGGAAAGGCACACAAGCTGAGATTTTGATGTGGTGTTGAGGGTTGTGTTGTTGCCCTTGGTGGAGGTATGCACTCTACGGAGTGCCCTTTGAGTTCAAAATGATTTGTGTGCCAAAATATTTTCTTTTGTATTTGAGAAAGATAATCAAAAATTGATGTATTACCTATTCTTGCAATTTAAAATAAATTTAGCATTTCAAGTTTTGTGCTTTTCATTTTTTCTACAAAACATCTGTTTTTGAAAATCGAAGTTGAAAATTTTTTTGTGGGGGTGCAAGTTCTTAGCCTTGCCTAGGGCACAAAATAGTATGGCACCGGTCCTGATGCTGGTGGTCAAACCATTCAAAATAGAATTTTGGGAACTGCTTCTCAGAATGTTGCACTTGTCATTAAAGTTCTAGATTTTGATTTTCAGCTCACTGCCAAAAAGAAAGACTTAAAACAATATTGATTGCATTTTGAGGAAAGGACAAATAAATAAAGACTTGGCTATTTGAAAAGTTGCACCAAGCTAAATAAAGGCAGAAGAAACCAAGAGCAACTGTTTTTGCTTCTTTATGATTGGAATTGATTGAAAATGTGCTCTAGAAGAATGGAGAGCTAGCAACCACTGAAAACGTTTTGAGAATAATTGGAAGCCAGAAGGGAGGTAAAATATTAACTGCACATTGTTTTATCTCTACCGTGTGAAACAGAGCCAAGCTGACAAAGCCAATAAGGAGACAATTAATAAACTCTCCAGGATGGAAAGATTTTCCAGGACTGAGCAAGAAAATGTGTCATTATCAAAGCGATTAGTTCTGGTGGGGGATTTTCAATGAAGTAATTAGCTGAGTGTTTCTGAGTGTCTCTTTGCTCTGCCACGTTTATTTGGGTAATGCCATTCCTCAGCTCTTCATGCAATTGCTTGAATGGATATTGATGCTTGGATTTCTGAGGGAACCGAGCACACAGTGCTTAAATCTCCAAAAAAGGAATGCATGGAACTTCCAGACAGAGGCGTAACTAGGGAAAACGGCGCCCGGGGCAAGCACTGAAATGGCACCCCCCCGCCCTCCCAATATACTACATTATACTTAGGTTTTTCCTCACAAGCGCCCACCACCGCCACCAAGCCAGGCCACTAACTGGCCGCCAGGCGCCAGCAAAGCAATGGGGGGGGGTGCGGGCGGCACGGAAGGGACCGCTCATGGGGAAGGGGGGCGCCGACGCGCTCCCTTGACTGCTGCAGCACTGCTGCACTGAGCAGGAAACATTTGTATTAACAAAAAATTTTTTAAAAAAATTTATAATTTTTTTTTTGTCATGGCGGCGCCCCCCACGTGACCAGAAAAGATGGCGCCCGGGGCACATGCCCCCCCTGCCCCCCCTATAGTTACGCCTCTGCTTCCAGATTCCAGATGGGTGTGGTGGGGAAGAGGTTGTGATTGCCAGTGAAATGTTCTTCATCCCTTCTCAGAGATGCTGTATTGGTACCTTTTCTCTTCCAAGACCATAATGTGGCATGGAAAAAAGGGTTTTATGAGCTGAGCCCTGCCTCAGGTTCAACCTTGGAGGGATCCCACTGCTGGCAAGGCATGAAGTTGCTGTGAATGTCATCAACATTCAGCCATGAGTCTTGATAGACACAGATAGGCTAGGAATGTCCTGGATACATGGCGCACCCCAGCAAACTGGGGTAGTCATATGAAAATGCTCTCAAAATTATTGCCAGGCATTACAGGAGAACGAACCAGAAACCCTGAGGGTCAGGCACTTGCTCTTTTCAACATCAGGGCTGCTGACTAGAAGAGGGACCTAGAGGCCATCCCAACCATTTGTCATGGGGACCCATGATCCTGCTGGCCTTTGAGGTCAGGTGATGCTGGACAGACAGTAGAGTGCTACTCAGGGATATTAAGACACATAGACCTTCCGAATTTCCTGAATCCAGGCCATTTGTTCCTGGGGGAACCACTCAGTCATCCCTCCACACTGCCAAACTTCTAGCTTCCGGTTAGCCTGCTTCTGGCCTAGTCTGCCCCCAAGCAATGGCAGATTAACGCAGAGGAGGCATCTGCCTATGGCGGTACTATTTGAGGAGTGGCTACAAGGAGGGGGGCAACTGGGCGAGGGGAAGGTTCCTCCTTTTGCCCCCTAAATATTGCCCTGGGGAAGCCACTTGCCCTGCAAAAATTGAACTTCCTCCCCTCCCCTAGCTCAGCCAGCCTGCAGAGCTGCAGCCTGCAGGAGCCATGCACAGGCTTGCCTGCTAACCAAATTTGATTTTTTTTCTTTTAAAAAAAATCCAAAAAAGTACTATAAGTGGCTTGTTTCATGGCAGACAATTTTTAAAAAAGGTCTAGAATGGAAGCCCCCCCCCAACCATCATTCCAGCCCCATGTGGAGGAATCTGCCCTTTGCCTTCATAAAAAAGGGTAAAAGCACCCCACTTCCCCCCCACTTTAGATCGGCTGGAATGACTTGGCATAGGGCTTTGATATTGAGCACAGATGTAGGGCAGAGTGGAAGGACTTTGAATATTGAAATTGAAATGGATTGGTCAACCTGTTGATTTTTAATAATTTTTCCCTACTGCAGTAAAGCTGCCAGTTAGAGTTCTCTCTAGCCATAGAGTACTTCACAACTAGTGAAAGTAGAGCTAACTGTAAACAGCTGAATAAACATTGGGGCTATTATTACGATCACAAAAATCAGGCTAGGAAAATCCTAGCCCTATTTTTGTGATCGTCAGAACCACCAGGCTCGCAGCCAGGTTTGCGCAGAGAGCGCACCGCAAACCCGGGCTATCTGCTCGTGAGTAGCCGCAGTGTGGCTCTGCGCCGTGGCTAGTCGTGATTAGACCCCCGGCCGGGAGGCTTAAAAGCAGCCTCCCAGTTTGGGGGTCTCCCCAGTATGCCCTGCACACTCATGCAGGGCATACTGGGGCTTCCAGGGGCCACACGGCCCCCGAGCTCCCCAGCCCCCGCTGGCTCCATCTTGGAGCCGGCCATTGTGTGGGTGGCCGATCCGGCCTCCCAGGGCTCCCTGCCCGCTCACTGCTAGGAAGCGGGTCTCACTGATTATGAGTCTTGGTCCTTTATTTCTTTATTTATACATGCACTATGCTCAAGTTGGTTTGCAATCCAGAATGTCTGAGTGGGAACTGTGAAGCAAAGGGCAGGTGTTGTGCTTTTAACTTCCCCCCTTACAAACAAAGGACCTTCTAATTTACTTTTAAAGGTGCTTCTTGCCACCGCCACCCAACACTGCCCTCATTAGCCCTCGAACCACCAAACCAGTTAATGCTGGTTCATCAAACCGACCAGCCCAGCCAGTTGGTTTGACCAAACCAGTCCACGGACCTGTGGTTCAGTCCGAATTTGGTTCAAATTTGGACTGAACCATGAAACACAGTCCATGCACACCCCTAGTAAATAGCTCCAAAGGGTGATTCATAAGACCCTGGAGTTTAGTAGGAAACTCCAGGGATACTCTTGAGAAAAGATACTCTTGAGCAAGGGGGAATCCTGTGCTGCCCATGATAAAACAATGTACCAAGCTACAACCACCATTACAACTCAGTTTTGTACCACTGGAAATAAAGCGAACATTTGAACATACTCATTAATAATAATAATAATAATAATAATTATTATTATTATTATTATTATTATTATTATTATTATTACATTTATATCCCGCTCTTCCTCCAAGGAGCCCAGAGCAGTGTACTACATACTTGAGTTTCTCTTTCACAACAAACCTGTGAAGTAGGTTAGGCTGAGAGAGAAGTGACTGACCCAGAGTCACCCAGCTAGTTTCATGGCTGAATGGGGATTTGAACTTGGGTCTCCCCAGTCCTAGTCCAGCACTCTAACCACTCCCCCCCCCAAAAAAAAAATAGTCTCACATAACGCAGGCTGCATTCAGCCTCAGGTTGGGGTGGCGAAACTCACTACAACCCGAGGGTAGAAACTGCAGTTTGGAGAGCGAAACCTCAGGTCACTCTCCATGCAGCCGGCGTTTGGATGGGGTGTCCTGCATTCAGACATACAGGTTTGGCAACCTCTGGCCCCTTCGACTCCGGTTTCTCATTACGTGCGAATGCAGCCACTAAGACCACCTTATATACCAATAACGCAATGTGACCCACTTTAAAACTAACATACAAAGTGTACATGGCTAATAACTCAACATTTGAATTTAGTCCAATCTTGTCTAATATTACTATAGCTGTGGGCATGCCCCTAAACAGCAGGTGCTCACGAACACCAAGGGGAGGGAGCATTAACCTCTTTCCTCTAGATGGGCCTTTGGCCTGATCCAGCAGGGATCTGTTTTCTCAAAAGACTTCTCCCTACTTCTCATAGTGTGAATTGCCTTATTAACTGTTTTAGATCTGGCTCCCTATTTCTAAAAATAGCTGATGTGAAAGAGAATCTCTCTCTCTCTCTCTCTCTCTCTCTCTCTCTCTCTCTCTCTCTCTCTCTCACACACACACACACACACACACACACACACAGAGAGAGAGAGTCTCTCTCTCCTCGTTATGCCCCCCCCCCGAGACTTACAGCTCCATTTGTTCCGCCAAGCTTGTGTTGAAAATAACTGCGCAACTGTTTGGATTAATCTCTCCGGTTTCCAAGCTGAACCCTAGCCATGTTTGACAACGTGGTAATAAAAAGCCATTTTCCCCCCTCCCCAGAGATTACCTCAGGCCTTGACAATGCTTGGGATTTTATCTGCAATAGCCCCACAAGCTGCAAGTAGATTGCTGCTTTGCCAGAGGTTATCTCCTGTCAATTGCCGACTCACATAATAGATATGTTGACTGTGTGCAGATGTAGGCCAGCCAACCAACTGAGTTCACAGCTTGACTTTGTTTCCACTTCCAAAGCGATTATGAGCCATTGTGCGTAAGTAGCGGGTGTCTAGGTAGGGACACACGTAGGAATCAGACTCTACCATAACCATTTATTAGTTCCAGAGTGCTTACAGTGTATTAAGCACTTTACAATAGATCAAAAGTAGACACCTGCAGCAAGGGTTGTTCCTAAGCAATAAAAATGGCATTCCGTTTTTTCAGAGCATGTTTTTGGAACTCCCCTCCATTGTTTGGCTTTGGAATAGCTTGTGTTTCTTGCACGTGGAGCTCCTTTCCTGATCTGGATAAGTGGGAAGGATGACAGTTGCCGTTCTCACTCTCTGTGTAGGAGAACAATCCCCTAAAAAGAAACACAAGGTAGACACCAACAGCCACTGAAGGAATTCTGTGCTGGGGTTGGATACGGCCAGTTACTCTCCCCCTGCTGAATATAAGAGAATCACGACTTTAAAAGGTGCCTCTTTGTTAGTTAGCAAGGGTTACATAATCTCTTTCATGTGCACAAAACATCATTTACAAATAAAAATCAAATATAAATAAATAAATAAATAATTTCCAGATCTGTTTGGCATGGTAATTTCAGCATGGTTTTTCTCTGGGTTTGATTGGGGTTGCCTGTAGCCAGAGAGGCTGTTCTCATGAGCAGGCAAAACTGGGCATCAACCCCACCTCCGAACTGAGGTTAAGAGAGCAAGCACTCCCTTAGTCCTGTTTTTCTGCTCGTCTGTGGGGCTCCCTGCTGGCATCAGGGGAATCCCCACAATGGGAGTTTCAGGGGGTTATGGGAGTTGGGGGGGGGCAACCCTTCCCAGCCCCTGACCCTCCACACTGCCAGGTGCAGCCAGCAATTGTCCAGGCAGGTGATCTGCCTGCCTAACAAAGACAGAGGAATCATCTGTGGGGACGTCAGTGCTAGCAGCCTTCCTCCCTGCTCTCCCTCGAGCCCTCTCTCACTGATTGTGAGAAAAGGCTCAGAGCCATTTCTTTGAATTGAGTTTTCTCCCAGGTCTGGCCCCGACTTTCACCTGACATTCTCCACCCACTTGAAACCAAGATTTGAAGCTGAATGGAGGAAGTTCATTGAATGTTGGTCAGACGGCTCAGGAACTTGGGTGGGTAACATGGGTTTATATGACTTAACTGCTGGGAGCTCATAAGAACAAGGAACATAGGAAGCTGCCATATACTGAGTCAGACCATTGGTCTCTCTAGCTCAGTATTGTCTTCACAGACTGGCAGCGGCTTCTCCAAGGTTGCAGGCAGGAATCTCTCTCAGCCCTATCTTGGAGACGCTTCCAGAGAGGGAACCTGAAACCTTCTGCTCTTCCCAGAGTGGTTCCATCCCCTAAGGGGAATATCTGACAGTGCTCACATTTCTAGTCTCCCATTCAAATACAACCAGGGTGGACCCTGCTTAGCTAAGGGTACAAGTCATGCTTGCTACCACAAGCCCAGCTCTCCTCTCCAGCTCACCTTCTCATTTCCCTACATTTCCCCATCATTTTCTCAAGCGCCAGATTTGCCGGAATTATTGAAATGCCATCCCATGATATGCAGACGTATCAAACAGAAAAACATTGTCCCACTAAATGTTCTTCCTACAGCAGTATTGGATGGCAGGTTCAAGGGAGTTCCACTATTTTTACGTCTTTGCCCATGTGGCAAAGGGGTTATAGAATCCACCTCACACGTTATTCTTTATTGTGATTTTTATAGGGAACCCCGTTTAAGACTTTTATCTCCTATGTTAGACAATTTGCCTGGCCGGTCTGATGAATTTTATTTAAATTACCTTTTAACTAATGAGGACACTGATATTATTTCTGTTATGGCCAGGTTTTGTTATATTATTTGTAAAATACGTACTGGTTTATTGTAAATGTTTGCTGGTCAATGACCGAATAAACTTATAACTAACAAACTAACTTGTCCCACAAACGACGACTCCAAAAGGGTGAAAAACACTTAAGACCACAAGTCTGGGCCAAGTATTTAAGTAAAGTACAGTCAAACTGTTATAATGTACAAAGTGTACAAGGTGGCGAACAATAACCTTGTACCCCACAATCATTCTGAACAATGCCGCACACACTCAGTCCTTGTATATTGTAAAAATCTGACTGCTCTAATTTTGTACCTTACATAAATACTCAAGATAAAAACAGGACTTAGGAAAAGCATTAACAGGAGAGCAGAAAGAAAAAGAACGATCAAACACAGCACCTAACCTACGCACAGATGCAGAAGACTGAAGATTAATGTTCTGAAAAGAAAAGGAAAAGGAAGATGAAAGGAAAGGCTTAAGAAGAAGAAAAACAAGAAAATCCATTTTTCGTGCATTACCTTAAAGGTCAATTTCATAGTGTTGATCCAAAATCCTGCTCCCACACTCTGCACCATATTCTCTTAAATTCAAAATATGCCTCCCATTCCCCCCCACCATCATATTCTCAGCAAAATGGAGACCAGTCTCAGCAATTCCTCAAGTGTGCCTGAGAAGCTCTGAGAAATATCTCAGCTGATTGGGAATCACTATTCTCGGACCCAGGGCTGTCCCTAGTGGGGTGTGGAGCCTCCTTAACATTTCATAACATTACAGAATCATACTGATTGGTGACATACAGTGTAAATCGTGTGAGTGAGGTTTTGGGACATGTCCAACCAGCCTGGGCATATAATGCATTTCTAAAGAAATAAAAATAAAAAGCACAACACATGCTTTACAGTTCTCAGACCTTCTGGGTTGCAAATCAACTTGTGCATAATGCATTCATAAATAAACAAACAAACAAACAAACAATATAATATACTGAAGTCATTCACACAATCAATAACTGTGTTGTACCCAAGTCTGGGAGCTGGGTATGCTCACAATTTTTGGTTGTGTGGGACCAAGGTTAGAGGAAACCCTGGGTAGAAGTGATTATGTGGAGGCAAGGTTGGAGGCGAACCTGGGTAGCCTTTCCTCCTACCTACCTTCCACACAATCACTTCTACCCAGGGTTTCCTCTAAACTTGCTTCCACACAACCAAAAATTGAGAGCACACCCAGCTCCCAAACCTAGATAGAACACGTTTTTCGATTGTGTGAATGACCTCATTGTTTGTTCCAGAAATTTTTGTAATTTTCTGCCATGAAACAAGCCACTTATAGGACTTTTTGGATGTTTTTTTAAAAAAACCAACAATTTGTCCAGTCCACTTCAATTTAAATATACATATTCCTCCCACCACCCTGCGCTACATCTCTGCTCAATACCAAAGCCCTATGGCAAGCCATTCCCTAAAGATTCAAGGGGGAGGGGATAACCACCAAAAGAAAATCACATCATACCTCCATTACGAAGGCTGGGCTGGGCAGAGGGTCTGCAGAGAGCTCTGGTGCTGGACACTCTCTGAGGCACTTCACACGACATATGTGAAGCACCCAAGGGGGTTCTGTGGGGAGAGCGGGCTTAGCGGGCTTCTGCTCTCCCCAATATGCTAGTTGACAATGTGCAGGGGACATAAGGTTAAGATCCAATCAAAGGTCCATGTAGCTCAGCATCTTGCTTCTCACAGTGACACATCAGATGTCTCTGGCAAGCCCTGAGCAGAGCATCAAGCCATGAACTCACCGCTAGGGATGTGCGGACTGGTCCAGCGGTCCGGCTGGCCAGTCTGAGGGTTCAGGGGTTTGGGGTTGAACCAAACCACCCCCCGGTTCTGTCGGACCCGGACCGGACTGCCGGGTCTGGTCCAGCAGGTCCAGAGATTTTTTTTTAAAAAAATAAAGGCTAAGTACCTTTAGCCCCTTTGGGCGGCTTGCTGAAGCCGTGGGGGGGGGGGGAGTGATGGCGCTGGTTCTGTCTCCCCCCACCAGCCTTCCGCATCACCACAACGGCTGTTATGGAAAGCCTTTTTGGCCCTTTCGGGCCTCCGTACGAGCAAGTGGCCGCCATTTTGGCCAACACACCAGCCGGGGAGAAGCCTGCCCACCAGCCTACACCACAGGTAAATAAAGGGGGAAGCACGGCGTGGCGGAACTGGAGAGTAGGGACATGGCTTCGGTGCTGGGGCACAGGGGGAGCCCTCAAAACAACTTTGTCCCTGGGCTGCTGGGAGTCTCCCTCTGCCCCTGGGCAGCTTCCTGTGCTCCAGGAATCTGGATTTGAAATACCAGTGCCAACTCTGGCACATGGACATGGTTGTCTTACTTGCTGTGGTATTGAGGGGAACTGGTATGGCTAAGGTGGTTGACCAGACAATAAATTTGTTCTCGGGACTATAAACTAGGTAGGACAAGTGCCCTACCCAGGTTTGGGAGCCGTACGTGGTCCCAGGTTTTGATCATGTGCAAGTAAAAACCTAGGGAAGAGGGGAAAGTGATTGTGTGGGAGCCTTGCGCTGGGTAGGATGGCCCTGTTCTACCCAGCCCAGTGCCCAGCTGCTTAATGAAGTAGGAGGAAAAGCTGTCCTGCCAAGGCTCCCACACGATCACTTCCCCCTCCTTCTACCTAGGTTTTTATTCTCACACAATCAAAAATCAGGAGCACACACAGCTACCAAAGCTGGGAAGGATGTTTGTCCTTCCTAGTTTAGGGCCATGAGGACAGGCCTATGAAGCTGCTGCTTAGAAAGGAAAACAGTGCCAGGATTTGCAATGACAGAACATCCATCGGTCCCGTGTCACGTTTTGTTTGGCCCTCTGACTTTATAACGTCCCTCTCTATTTGCCTTTTCCATCCTTAAGCTAGACATACAGGTTATTCTTTTGCATCCTATCTGACTTGATTTCCTCATCTTGCTTGGGAAACTATGCTAGCACCCTTCCCAGGCATCAGCCTCAAAAATCAATAAATGCTGCTAATGTCAGAGGTTTTCCCACTTGAGCTTGGCTAATTGAATCTCTGCCTTCAGTGTGTCACAAGCAGCTGTTTAACCAATTCCCATTATAATGTGGCACTTAACTCACGTTCCAGACAACTCCGCCTGATTCACTCTGCAAACTGATGATAAAAGGGACTGCTAAGCATGCAGCTTCGCACATTAATTAAGCCTCGGCTGTAAACAATGCAGTCCTACTGTGCACTGTCGGGTGCGGACATTTGGAAATGGTCACTCAACAGTTAGGATGCCTTCGCACATGCATGTTTTGCCATGCAAAGGCTGCAGCATCAAGTGATGATCCTATTCAGACATTATAATGTATGTGTGTCCAGCTGTGCTGACATGTGTACACATCTGTACACATGCACATGAGAATGCGTGAAAGACTGCACATTAATGTACAGTCCTGTACATAGGAAGTTAAAAGCTGTACCTGCATTGAACGAAATGTGTAGATAACTGTACATGCATACACTGTGCATCGATTGTACATGTGAAGCAGGCCAGAGCATGTTTGCCGAAGTCCTTCTGCACTTCAGCACCACCACTGCAGATGGCCAGAGAGTAGTACTGCAGCAGGGAACCCAGATAAATGGGAGGCCAGTCCATTGCTACAAAGCTAAACCATCCATCCACCACAAACAAAAACATACAAAGAGCTCTACAGGAGAGCTGCTCTTGTGGTAGCAAGTGTGAATTTCCCCCTTTGCTAAACAGGATCCACCCTGGTTTCTATTTGAATGGGAGACATGTGTGAGCACTGTAAGATATTCTCCTTCGGGGATGGGGCTACTTTGGGAAGAGCACTTGCATACTAGCATGCAGAAGGTTCCAAGTTCCCTCCCTGGCAGCATCTCCAAGATAGGGCTGAGAGAGATTCCTGCCTGCAACCTTGGAGAAGCCACTGCCAGTCTGTGAAGACAATACTGAGCTAGATGGACCTATGGTCTGACTCAGTATAAGCAGCTTCCTATGCTCCTATCAAGCTAAATATATCCATCTAGCCAAACATCCTCTTCCCAGTGGTGGCCAGCCAGGTCGTCTGGGAAAGCCCACAACTAGGGCATGGAGCAGTAGCCCTCTCCCAATGCACTGTCCCAACGATTGATATTCAATGGCATCCTGCCACTGAACTTTTCACAGGTCAACCTACATACTCCAACAACTGGTTAGAAGGCAGGTTCAGAGAGTCACATTGCATCTGCTGGGATACCAGAGAGTGGTGAGGGCAGGAGTCTGAGGCCCGTTCCATGTATATTCTTTACAACCTTGCTACTTCCAGGTTCTCCACCATACATCAACCTGTTGGTTTCCAAACTTTCAGCTTCATTTCCACGTCGCTTCCTATTGCAAGATGTTCTGGGGCACACACTCAGAGTTTGCCGCCACTGGGAGGAATCTCATTACAAAACTGATGGTGATAGAGAAAAAAGGGTACAGTGAATCAAAAAAGAAGCAGCCCATCTCACCCCTCCAACCTAATAAATTTCAAGCTGAAAGGTCTCATCAGAGGGCCTTTGGCTCAGCTCTCTTCTAATCAGAAATGTACCACTGCCTCCCATCAATAGGTAGGAAACGATCATTTTCTGCAGCTAGCGTTGCAGAACGTGATAGGTATTTGAAGGCCTTTGAAATTTAAGATTTCACCCAGAAATGCAGAATATGTTTGCTTTCAGCTCAGCACATTAGATCAAATGATTAAAAACAAAATACTGATGAGGTGGCAGTTAGCCTCTGATGAGAACAACAGGGGGCTGATTGAAGGTAGGCCAGAGGGAAGCTGCAATCGCTCTTCCCAGGATTCAGTTGCACACAGAATCAAAAGGGACTAAAAGATGCTCACGCTCAACCCACCATTGCAAGATGGGCCCAGCCACTCTCAGCATTCCCCATCAAATTGTGTGTCATTGTGAATCCAGTGCTGCTAATAGTGAGCCAAATTGTAAGGAGGCAGGCAGGCTACCCACTGTCCTGTTTCCTGATTGCACAGGAGCCCTGGGAGGTCGGATCGGCTGCCCACACAATGGCGGGCTCCATGGCGGAACTGGCAGGGAGCGGGGGGAGCGGGGGCCGCGCGGCCCCCGCAAGCCCCAGTATGCCCTGCGCGAGCGCACAGGGCATACTGGGGAGACCCCCGAGCTGGGAGGCGGCTTTTCACCTCCTGGCCAGGGGTCTACTCGTGAGTAGGTGCAGCACGAAGCCACGCCGCGGCTACTCATGAGCCTAAAAAGCAGGTTTGCTGGAACACTCGCTCCGCAAACCTGCTTTTTAGCAGGGGTTCTCGAGTGGGTTCTCGAGCGGGCTGCGAGCCCGGTGGTTCTTATGACCAACAAAAATCGGGCTAAGCTCTCCTAGCCCGATTTTTGTTGGTCGTGAGAATCGCCCCAGAGTCTCTCCAGGATTATCTGTCTTCACACATCATTTAAAGCATTATAAATAGTGGCCGTCATCATGCACAATGTTCCAGCACTAGGATGCTCTGTGCTGGGGCTGCTGCAGATTCTCAGGCAACCCCGACGTTGTCAAGAACAAGCAGATATGCCAGCAGCACTAGCCACTGTCTTTTCAGTTCATTTTCTTGGCACTGATCTATGCTTCCTGCCACCTGTGGACCCCTCTGAGCCATTGGCTGAGCTGCTGTTATGCCACGGAATGTTCAGCAACATTCTGACTTCACTAAGGAAAGAGTCAGTTGGCAGAATCAATGCAGTTGCTGACAGAGAAGCAAAAGGCTGGTTTGTCAGGAGAAAGAATCTTACAGAACGGGCCAAAGACCCAATGTGGCAAAGGATAATAGATTTAGAAATACCCAGCCAGAGTTTTTTGTCCACATTCATCTATTGCCCTTGTTCTTCTGAAAGTCAGCCTGACACTAATAAACTAAATCAGCCCTCAAAGCACATTTGATGCTTGGTGACATTTGAAGAGCATCAAGTCCTGTGTGCACTTAATAAACATTAGGTGGGAGGGATAATTTTAAGAGCTTTTCCCATGTGTTATCCAAATTTTCATTAGTTTGTTCTGAAGGAACACAATCTCCTGATCTTTAAATCCACCTTGGGAGAGATTTGGACCTCAGCACAAGCTATTAAAGAAGCTTGTAATAAGTTCTACGCTTTTCATAAACCTTAAGTTAACATTTCTTTGTCATGCTCCAGAGGGTGATATATTTAATTTAGGCAAATGAGAACTGATGAAACTCTTTGAATGGCTGTATTGTTTGGATGTTTATTTGCTTACTACATTTATACACCACCTCTCTGCCAAGGCACTCAAGGCAGACAACAATTTAAAACAATGGCATATTTTCGGATAGACGCAATAAAAGAGGAAAGAGGGATGGGGAGTGAAGAGGAAAACAAGCCAATTCAAGTACCAATTACATGATGATGCATAATGGTTTTAATGACCAGGTGAGTGGCCACCAAGGGAGATTGCTCCAGGATGGTCCAAATGGTAGGTAGGCCGATGGTGGGGGCTTGCTAGCTCACCCCCAACTTGCTCTCTGATCAGCTAGGTGGAATGATGCTGCTGCAGGAAGCAGTCCTGAGAGGTGAGATAGAGGCTCTACATACGACCTGTGTGAGAAGCCTGGGAGGGTTCTGCTGGGAGAGCGGGCTAAGCCCACTCTCCCCACAGACAAGCAGTCGCTCGTTGCTGGGTGACCTGATCAGCCGCCCACATGACTGCCGGCTCTGTCACGGAGCCAGTAGGGGCTGTAGGGATCGGGGCCACCTGGTCCCCAGAAGTCCCAGAATGCCCCGCGCGAGTGCGCGGAGCACCCTGGGGAGACTCCCGACACTGGGAGGCTCATTTTAGCCTCCTGGTGGGGATCATCTCACAGGTCGCCATGGTGCAGAGCCAAGCCGTGGCAACCCACGGTCAGGAGAATGGGGTTCGTGGAGCACTCGCTCCGTGAACCCCATTTAAGAGGAGGTCTTCTTTGGCGGGCTAGTCACCAGAGAACCCCTGGGCTTGCCCGTGAGCCTGGTGGTTCTCACAATGGGAGAAAACCAGGCTCCTTTAGCCCGGTTTTCGCCCATCGTGAGAATAGCCTCATACTCTAACTTGGCTACCTATGACCATGACAGACCATAGATGCTTAAGGGCCCAAGATCAAACTCTGACATTTCCAGGTACAGGGATCAGGTACATAAACTCCAACTGTCCCTGTTTACCAGGGATAGTATCTATTTTCAAGAATCTGTCCCTGATAAATCACTGGCTGGCATACAGGGCAAAGAAGCACCAGTGCAGCAAGAAGAGCAGGCTAACAGCATTTCCCAACTAACTGCACTGGTGCATAGGGGAAGGAACTATTTTTGATGACCTCCCCTTCCCCAGGAATGTCAAGCTTGGTTCCAGGACATGGGCAGGCAGTCCTTTCAATGATGTTGGACCCCTCTCAAGAGCAGAGGTTCAGCACTGGACCAGGACAGCTGGAGCCTGAGGTCTAGGGAGGCTCAGGGGGCAAGGTTGCCTGCCTTCCAGACTGCAAGGCAAGGAGATGTCCAAGGGGCTAGAATCAACAGTAAAGTGAGCTCTTGTTTCAGCAAGAGCTACCTGCTTGTGTGAGGCTTATAAAAGACCAGAACCTAGTGCTGGAAGCTAGCTTGTCAGTGTTAACAACTGGGGCTGGTTGTTCCCTTGCTTCCAAGGAGACCTCTTACTCCTGAAGAGCCATTTCTGGGAGAAGACAGGCAGAGCGTGTGGACTAGTCAATGGGCATGTGAACCAGGCCCCTCTTATGGTCAGACTCAAGGACAGGAGTGGGAGGCTACAATGCTGGGGTCAGGCTCCTCTCTGTCTTGAAGGGGGCTTCAGGGGGAGCCCCTTAGGGTTCTGATTCCTGAGATCCTGCCTCTGTGACCCCTTCAGAGTCCCCTGGGTCAGGATGTCCTTCTCCTGAGCAGTCCGCTGGGGGATTGTTAGGGACTTCACTGGTGGGCAGAGCTGTGGGAGGGGTCCCCTTCAAGTGGGGCAAACTTGAGGAGTGCCTCAGCCTCGGACTCATCCCCTGAGCTCTCCTCGGGTGTATCTGGCTAGATCATGACAAGGAAGCTCTCTGTGCCATCCAAGGGCTTCACAGCCCTCAGGGACATATTTTTGGGTGCCACAGAGGGCTTCCTGGGGAAGAGGAGATTGTCAAGAATGGCCCCTCCCCTGGTGCACCATTGCAGTTGATTGAGAATTGCTGTTAACCGGCTGTTCTTATTGCACCAGGGCTTCCTTGTCTTGTGTGTCATCTCTCGTTTTGCCCCTTAGCGATATCGTGTTCAGTTTCTTCACATGAATTGCTAGTGTTGTAACTCATGTGAAGAGTTGCTTGTGATGTAATGGGGTGGGGGTGGGGGAGAGGTGATGCATCATGTCTCAAGTGCACCTGCATGCCCATGGGTGTACAACACCAAGGCCCTATGTGGTGTGCAGCATCTAGTGGGTGGGATCCAGTCTTCAGCAATGTGTAAAAGTGGGTGGGGAGGCTTGGGTTGTAATACTTGATGTGGGATTTGGCTGTTACAAATGCATCTGTACTTTCATCTGTGAAAAGTTGGAGGGTATCAACGCAACTCATCTGCTTTGAGAATCTGGAATCATGTGCTCTCCATACACGTTATGAGCTGCTTTCCATTTGTGGCTTGCTTGTTATCAGAATTGTACACAATGACTTCAGGTTTCTTGGCAACGCCCATTACACATTGCACACTATGGCACAGAATGCAAAACCGGAGGTGAACAAGGCAGAGATCCAATTTCGTGGTTGTCCTGATGTGTGAAACTGGCAACCCAAGTTTTTTGCAAGCCAAAACTAAAACATGAACCTTTTTTTTGTTGTGAGTTTCATTGACCGAACCTCAGGTTTGCAGGTGGCATTGTGTCATCCGAATTCCGTGGCTGCCGTAACCTGGGTTTTGTGCTGTGCCCACTCCCAAAATCATAGAGAGGGCAGCTCAGACAAGCCCAGAAATGTGTCAGCTTTATGCCTGCCATGCTGCTTGCTGGTCTTCTCTCCAATCATATGCCCTGCCCTACAGTCTCCGCACTCCCCTTCTCATTGGCTGGCAACAGGGAAGTGGCGTTGCCATGTCCCAATCTCTACAGAATAATCGGTAGCATTATTCTATCCAACCACACGAGATATTCTTTCTGTGTGATGAGGATGGGTTGGGTAGTGCTGTGGAGAGGACTGCTCAATCATGAGAGTGAGACACCATGGAGACACACATGTGGGCCAGAGGGTTGTTGCTGCCCAGCCCAGTTGCTAGATCTCCACAAGCCTCAGGAGGAGGGTACCCCAACAACACCTTTCATGGTCCCAACGATTGGCGGACAGCAGAAGTCAGAGGGAAGACTGCTCCCTCTGGCAGTCTGGTCATCCCATTAGCACATATGCATGTTTTCCTTTGCCCAGCACAGGCCCCCAGCTTGGCAAGCTGAAAACAATGGCTCCCCTCACTTGGGATTCCCCCATGGTGGCCAATCTACTGTACATATGCCGCAATGTGTGTCAGACACACACCCTTGGAAATCATGGCCAATGGCTGCAGTCCTACTGACATCCTGACAATGCAAGTGCTACAGGGCTTGCTGGGATGTGGCTTCTCTGCCCTGAAACTGGAGGTTTCCAAGCACTCTGATAATCTGCGGCACGATTCCCAGCTTCCAGATTTAACCCCACAGTTTCACACAATATCCGAAAGGGCCTTATGCGTCTCAGGTTACTTCACCTCTCCCCTAGACATTGACAGGCATGTCACTGTTTTCAATGGTGAATTGGTGGATGGTATGAAAATAGCAAGCAGGTGATGGGAAAGACCTCTGCTAGAGATCTGGGAGGAATAGTCAGAATTAACTGCAGTAGGTCAGCAGCCAAACCAACGGTCTGATTCATGCAAAGGGAAATGATATGGCTACTTCAGGAAATCCTTCTCAGAGGGGAGGAGCCAAATGGCAGCTGGTTGCAGATGGAAGGAGCTGTGCTGCCTTGCCTCCCCAATTAACCTAGCCACATCTTGGTTACTTGCACCTTTAACCTTGAACTCAACATTATTTATTGGCTTAACCGTTTTTGCCATTGTGGCTGGGGATAATGGGAGTTGTAGCCCAATGACATCTAAGGACCCAAGTTTGAGAACCCCTGATCTGGAAAATTACTTTCAGATCTTTAACAGAAGCTGAACATGTAAGCAAGGGCCCTGGAACATCGAGGAGAGGACCCCAGGGTAGAGATGTGAGAGCTGGCTCGGTTTGAACCAAATCAGTTCAGACCGGTTCGGTGGTCTACTGATAGAGGGAATCTGGTGAGGATTTTCTTTTATTAGTAAAGGGGCAGGGAGGCTTCCTTAAGCTTAGAGGGGGTGGGGGAGTCATTTGTACTTACAAATACTATCTGCAGTACAGTGATGGGGGAGGCAGCAGAGGCAGCAGCTTCCCTCCCCCACCTCCCCCGGAGTAGCCAGGGCCGGTGGCAGCCCAGTTTGGGTCTTCAAACACACACATGGAGGCCATTTTAGTAACTGTGCATGCACAGAGGCCATTTTTGTGACCAGCAGACCACCAAACCAGTCCACAAACTAGTTCGAACCAAGCCGGTGGTCAAATCAGACCCGGTCCGATTCGCCCGGAACCAAAACCGAACCGGGCCGGGTCAGTTTGAATCTGGTTCAGATTCAAACTGAAATGGCAAAACTGGTTTTGTGCACATCCCTACCTCAGGGCCTCACAGGCCACAGCCGTGGATTCTACCTGTGTGTGTTTTTTAAGGGAGCAGCCTTTATTTGTTTCATATTTCATTTTGTAATCCTTTTTTACTAGAACGTGCGTGCTGGGAGTTTCCCTGATGTCCTAAAATTTTAATGTGAATTGAATGCACTTCCCCACCCCTTTTGTCCTCTGGGAGGAATTGAAAAACAGAATCTTCTGGTCCAGAAGCAGAAAACTGCAGGCCGTCTCCTTTTGCTCTCAGTTGCTTGAAAGAGAGGCAAGAATAATAGTAAACGCTTGCGTAAAACCATAGCTCCTTCCCTGAGCAGGCTGTTCAATGTCCTGCAACAGCACCAAATATGTCTAAGTGACAATTGCAAAGTCATTGGAGAGGCGGTGGCAGGAGATAGAATCTGCTGAATATTCATGGAGCCCACTGATTATCATGAAAAAGTGGTTCAGATTCAAATAGGGATGATTTGCATTTTAGATACTACATGGGCAGTCTTTGCTATGTTCCATTATGCAGCACTCCTCGTGGCCCTGCAGTGTGTGTGTGTGTGTGTGTGTGTGTGTGTGTGTGTGTGTCTAGATAGTTGAGGTCTTCCCTTCTGTCCTGTAAGGTATATTATCACTGAATGCACGTTATGACATCAACACATTGTGCATTTCTGCTGCCCTATCGATGACAATCAAGGATGTGCCCCTTGGTGTTGTGTCTAGCTCCATTCCCCCTTAGGAACACAGCTTCTGGAGAACCTGCTAGAAGGGGCCCTAGGAAGATCTGCCAGGGCACAATGTTTCACAAATGGCAGCAGCACATAAGCTGAGAGAAGCATGCCCCAGCATCCCCTCTGACATCCTTACATAAGAACATAACAGGCCTGCTGGATCAAGCCCAAGGCGTATATAGTCCAGCATCCTGTTTCACACAGGGGCCCAGAGCCCAGGCAAGAGGTGAGCGCTAGGAATGTGCAGACCCATTCAATGTCAGACCAGTTCAGTTCGAAGGTTCAGGGTTCAACCGAACCACCCCGGACCGGAACCCCCCACCCCCAACCAGGCATTCATAGGATTTGTGAGCATTTTAACATTAATTTTTTAAAAAAATTGTACTTAACCGCTCTGGGGGGCTTCACCAGTCTTCCTTATGTTAAAAACCGCCCAGTCCCAGCATTCTTTGGCCCATTTCAGGCCTTTCCCTCCTTGTGGCAGCCATTTTGGAAGCCACCATGCATGCACAATGGGCCACTGCATGGCCACTCAGAGGCCCATTGTGCAAGTGCAGCGGCCTCCAAAATGGCTGCCATGAGAGGGGAAGGCCCGGGACAGGCTGAAGAATGCCCAAACCAGGTGATTTTTGACATAAGAAAGGCTGACAGGGAAGGGGAAACCTCAGCGGATGCCCCTGAAGCTTCGGAGAAGCCCCCAGGAGGGGGTAAGTACTTAAACAATTAAGTTAAAATGCTCACAAACCCCACAAACTGAACCACACTGGGGGGGGGTTTCCCTGGGGTGCAAAACTGAACTCACCTGGTCTGGTTTGGGTCCAGTTCGGGCTTGAACTGGGCCAGCTGGTTTTGTGTACACCCCTAGTGAGTGCATGCCCTCTTTCTTGCTGTTACTCCACCACAACTGGCATTCACAGGCATCTTGCCTCTGAAGCTGGAGGTGGCCTATAGCCACCTGACTAGTAGCCATTGATAGACCTGTTTCACATGTGGTGTGTGCACAATTGCCACCCATGACCATTTGCAATGTGGTTTGTACATTTCCCCATGCACTGTACTGCTATGCAAGACGGAGGCTGATCAGGTTTGAATCAGCCCACAGAAGGACACTCGAGTGATGAATTCTTTGATATTCTAATGATGCTCTACATTCTTTTTTGCTTTACTGCACTATTTTAGGGAGATACATAATTACAGAGAGAGGGTAGGTTTTTCCCACAAGCTCAATTCAACTTGATGCTGTCAGCTGTTTTAGAGGGAAGGTGTAGGAAAAAGCCGTATCTTGAGCATACCTGCTCCTGTAATCTAAAGTCTGTAGAAGATCTAATACATAGCATTATGCAGTGCCCAGTGTCAGGGGGAGAGAAAGAGAGAGAGAGAGAGAGAGAATATTACATCTAGAGCATGTCTTGAATTATATGAGGATGTCAGCCCATAATGCAGTGATTTATTTCCTATGTGTACAAGATAAACATGTAACTGCAAAGATGGCTTATTTTCTGTCTGCTGTGATCAATTGTAGAGGACATTTCCTGAAGGAGAATGCTATGGCGTGTCGGGGCAGATTCTGAAATTTACGTAGTAGTTTCTTAATTTATATTTCGGCCTGTGTGCCATTATTCTCCTTGTATAGTGTGTTCTGTAATTTGTTGGGTTTTTAATTGGATTTTATTATCCTTGTTTTGCTATGCTCTGATGACTAATGCAAATACAATTCTGTCCATCCATCCATCCATCTATCTAGTCAAATGCTGCTGCTGCTGCTATACAACTCTCTCTACCTGCTTGGACCCAAGCCTAGGCAAAATTAATGATGCAACAGATTTGCTGTTAGCAAGGAAATCTGTGTTGCTTTGAAGGCATTCAGCTGCTGCTCCCGCACATATAAATAATGCATTGTCCAAGGATGAGTGCCTCATTAGTCTTCTTTGTACTTCCATCAGGCCTTGCGGTTTGCAAATGACATCGTGAACATCCAGTCCCCAACTGCAGCACTGGATACTTTACATGTATCAGATGGCTACACTAATGCCCACTTTAATAGCTCTCTGCAAGTCTTCACAAATGCTCTCTGGCAGCAAGGGTATGCAGTTTTCTCTGCACACAAGCTTGGAGGTTGCACAGAGCTCACCATCTAGCAGAATTTGAATGGATTCAGGCTGCAGTCCTAAACATGCTGACTGAGGAGTAAGCCCTACGGAACACTATGGGACTTTGGAGAAAGAGGCTGACTGAGTAACATTGCGTTTGCATAATTTGCACAAGTTACACAAACACACCATTTGCACAGATTCTGTTACACAAGAGTAACCCCCATGATTTCCAATGGGCTTCTTTGTGTGTAACATAATTGGTGCACATTTTACATTTGCACAACTTGCATAACACGCATAAACTGCACAAACACAACGTTACTACTCTGGCATGCTGCCGTGCACCATGTCAGCCGGAGAAAGTAGGGGATCACAAAGATAGAGGAGGAAACCTGACTGCAGGGACAATGAGGCCAAAGGACGGCTGATAGGGAAATGTTTGGAGTGGGTGTTTCTGCAACTTCAGAGAACTCTCAGTAAATCTCAGAAAGAAAGATCCCTATATGAATCAAGATGCAGAGAATTTGCCAGTCTCTACTCACAAGCTTTCAAGGACATCGCTGTATGCTTACAGCCTAGAAAACTGCATTAAAAAATGAAACCAAGATGTTGAATACCCTGCACAAGATTGGTTTATTTGTATCCTGAGATCATCTTCAGAGGCCCTTCACCCCATCAAAGGAGGTACAGCAAGTGGCAACTGCTGACAGGGCCTCCTTGGTGATGGCTCCCCAGCAGTGGATCAGTTTCCCCCAAGACAGCTGCCTGGTGCCCACCTTGTTATGCTTCTTGCACCAGATGAAGACAGTTCTATTTTTCCAGGCCTTTTAATAAGAATGTTCATCCCTGATGCAATTGGAGTTTTTCATGCTGTTTTTAATCTGCTGTATTTATTATTGATTGGGTTCTTATGCTATTTTTGTATTTTCATTGCTACTTTTATCGGAAGCCAAGCTAGAAAATGTCTGTTTGAAGGGCAGGGTAAAAACTGATTAATGAAACGAACCGAATCCTTGTCGGGTGTGGGTGGCTGTCCCTTTGGCCACCGTGCTGGGCTGTCTCCTGCCTGCCTGGCAACTCCACCGATTGGGAGGCAAGGAGGTTACCAAACCTCTTCCTCCTTCTGGCCAGTTTGCTCCTCCTTGGGAGCTAAGCTGCCAGCTACGTCCTCACCTCATCAGCCCCCTCACGTTATGCACAGCAAGTTGCACAGTGTTGTGAGAGGCACCCAGCTCCTCGTGAGGAGTGATCAGCCTCACCGAAACATAGGAAGCTGCTCCTTACTGAGCCAGTCACTTGGTCCATCTAGCTGAATATTGGCTACACTGACTGGCAGTGGCTTCTCCAAGGTTCCAGGCAGCCCTACCTGGAGATGCTGCCAGGGATTGAACCTGGAACCTTCTGCATGCAAAGCAGATGCTCTACCACTGAGCTATTGCCCCATCCCCAAAGGAGGCATATGTGGGTCTCTCATCCAGGCACTGAGCATACCAAGTCCTGCTCAACTTCAGTGCAGAAGCGTGTGCCCTTAGAGTAGGGCTGCTTAGCTTCGGCCCTCCTGCAGATGTTGGCCTACAATTCCCATAATCTCTGGCTATTGGCCACTGTGGCTGGGGATTATGGGAGTTGTAGTCCAAAAACAGCTGGGGGACCTAAGCTGAGCAGGCCTGCTTTAGACCATGGTCTGGGATCAAGAAGGTGTCTGGGCCAGAGGGCTGGTGGAAAAGTCCCCATCAGTGGAGCAACCAGGACACTACCCACTTGCCTGTTCCATGGTAGCCCTTTGAAAGTGTTTAGCAGTGACATTTTCCCAGCTCTCCACCCATGGAGGTCTCATCTTTTTACTCTCTTTTTGCCTTGTTTGTTTATTATTTTATTAATTTTTTCCCCTGCCCTTCTTCCAAAGAACTCAGGACATGATCCCTTTTATCCTCACGACAACCCAGAAAGGTAGGTTAGATTGAGAGTGACTGGTCCAAGATCATCCAGTGAGTTACGAGCTCAGCTCCAGGTGGATGATCCTAGGAAATATCAATGTGTGCCCTCGAAGGGTGCCATTGACAAATTCTATAATGCAGCCACGGCTGTGGGCCTGCAACAGCTGGGTTTTTGACATTTGGAAAGCAATACAATGCTCTCAATCAGCATTAAACATAATCACTTCATTTCCTCGTGTGCCAGAGATGCTGGACCGATCCGATGAACCAATAACTCACCCGCAGCCGTTTCCGATAGCACGAGGTGGGTTTTCTGCCAGGGGGAAGCCATGTCTGCCTTTTCATATTCAGATGGAGGATTCGGCCTACTTACCTTCCAATCGGCATAATTTATTCAAGGAGCTGATAAGGTGCTGCGCTCCAGAGGATGTTGCAAGCCGCTCTCAAGGGCCGTTTGCTACATGTTGACCATCTGTCATTCAGCTGCAGCTTCTAATTGCTCGTTAATCCTGCCAGAGATATAAAAAACCTGAGGTTCGGCAGTGTGGAGGGAAGCACTTTAGACTAAGCACTTAGTTAAACAAAGGATTTCTTTAAGCCCCTCTGGCAGTGTTAATGGGCCCTAAAGTGGGCCTCACTAACAAGGAATATTTACTTGGTTTCTCCTCTGCCCAGAACCGCAAGCTAGGAGTGGTCCAGAAAGAGAAGGAATTTGAAAACCGCTTTCCCCCCTTGTGTGACAAGAAACTACTTCAGATTGAACTCCCAACGCAGATCTGTTATCTTCTTGCAGAACTTGCACGGGAGGATGCAAAACCAGGTTATTCTTGCTCACAGCCAGTAGTTCACAAGCAGTGCCATGGGACAGCTGAGGCTTCTGGGAAGCAGACTGGGGGCCCAGGGTTAGCAGATCAATCCAGGCAGATAAACTTCCCCTGCAATGGCAACCAAAGGAGAGCACTCAATGAGCCCTATATTATATTATATTATATTATATTATATTATATTATATTATATTATATTATATTATATTATATTATATTATATTTCATTTATTCAATTTTTCTACTGCCCTTCCAAAATGGCTCCGGGCGGTTTACAATGAAAACAAGACCATTAAAATCAATTAACAGTTAAAACAGATTATAAAACACCATAAAACTACAATTGAACAATCAAAACAGTTTAAAACCCTGAAAAACCAGGTTACAACATTAAAACCGTTTACAACCATTTAACAACGAGCAGTGCGAAAGGGCTACCGGGTTTGCCTGGAGGAAGCCCTAAAGAGCTTCCTTCCCCACAGAGGATCATTCCACCGTCCCTGGGCAGAGCACCAGCTGTTGCCAGTAACTCCAAGGGTCGGGGTGCCGGGACACGCTGTGCTTTGCCCCGCCCCGCATGTGTGTGGTGCATTATGGGGATTCCCCCCTCCCCGACTCTGTCAGCTGTGGCTCCAGACTCCTAACCTCTCCCAATTTCATTTTCAAGGGTGGCTCCGTAGGTGGCTGTGCTTCTGTGGTGCCACCGGGATCAGGCCCGATGCTGGCCGTTCACATGCACATGCAAAACTGTCTGGGCTCCCTTAGCCTGGTTTTGCATGCACGTGTGAATAGCTTCGATGTGCCCTTGGTCACAGGGGAGCAATAAGCCCCATCAAGCCTGGCCAATGACCTGCATGGACTAAGCAGTAGAGGTGGGGTGAGCTCCCTGCAGCTCGCTTTGTCATCAGTTCAGTTTTTTCTGAGAGTTCACCAAAAATTCTTGGGAAACTTTGTCCTCCCCTGAAGAAAAATATTTTTAAAACCCACAGGGCTCAGATGAGCTCACCTCTTACATCTTACACCAAACAGGCTTCCAGCCCCCTTTCTCCTTCTACTCCACCCTCCCATTAGCCTCATAATCCCCCAACTCTCACCTGCTTACTAGGGGTGTGCAATTCGGATTTTTGGTGATTCGGTTCAGGACCCGAACCGAATCACCCCTGTTCTGTTTTGTGCCCGAATATGGGCCACCCGAATCACCCTTGATTCGGTTCGGATACGGATTTAATCCGAATCCGAATCTGAATCAATTCGGGGGGGAAAGGGGGCCCAGGGGCAAAATATTGGGGTGGGTTGGTAGTGCCCAATGGGTGGAAGCTACCACCCCAATTTCAGGGGGATTGGGCAAAGGGCTGATTTTTGGGGAATTTTTGAAGTTTTCGTGACTTTGGGGCAGTTCGGGGGCATAGCATGGGATCTGGGCAAAAAGAGTAGGGTGGGGTGGTAGTGCCTAATGGGTTCAGGCTACCACCCCAATTTCAGGGGGATTGGGCAAAGGGCTGATTTCTGGGGAATTTCTGAATTTTTTGTGTCTTTGGGGCAGATTGGGGCATAAAGTGGGGCCTGGGCAGAATAGTGGGGTGGGGTGGTAGTGCCTAATGGGTGGAGGCTACCACCCCAATTTCAGGGGGATTGGACAAAGGGCTGATTTTTTGGGAATTTTTGAAGTTTTTGTGTCTTTGGGGCAGTTTGGGGGCAGAAAGTGGATCTGCCCCAAAAGAGTGGGGTGGGCTGGTAGATAGTGCCTAATGGGTGGAGGCTACCACCCATCCCCAATTTCACCCATCCCCTCAGAAGTTTTTCTGAAGGGATGTTATTCCCTTATTTTCTGAGGTGTGAATTCTCATTCTATGATAGCAAATGAGATTTTTTTCAATTAAACAACTCTCATGACCCCACTTTCATTTTTTCACACTCTCATTTACTAAGAATATGATGAATGGATCAATCTAGCACACTGCACCTTATGAAGAAAAACCTCAGAAATTCACCAAAATTCAGCCCTCTGCCCAATCACTCTGAAATTGGGGATGGGTGGTAGCCTTCACCCATTAGGCACTATCTACCAGCCCACCCCACTCTTTTGGGCCAGATCCACTTTCTGCCCCCAATCTGCCCCAAAGACACCAAAACTTCAAAAATTTCCAAAAAATCAGCCCTCTGCCCAATCCCCCTGAAATTGGGGTGGTAGCCTCCACCCATTAGGCACAACCACCCCACCCCACTCTTTGGGGGCAGATCCACTTTCTGCCCCCAAACGGCCCCAAAGTCACTAAAACTTCAAAAATTTCCAAAATATCAGCCCTTTGTCCAATCCCCCTGAAATTGGGGTGGTAGCCTCCACCCATTGGGCACTACCACCCCACCCCACTCTTCTGCCCTGGGCCCCACTTTCTGCCCCAATCTGCCCCAAAGACACGAAAACTTCAGAAATTCCGCAAAAATCAGCCCTTTGCCCAATCCCCCTGAAATTGGGGTGGTAGCCTGCACCCATTAGGCACTACCACCCCACTCTTTCTGCCCATATCCCATGCTATGCCCCCAAACTGCCCCAAAGTCACTAAAACTTCAAAAATTCCCCAAAAATCGGTCATGAGCCGAATCACCCAAATTTTTCGGCCCCGAAAATATTGGGGGGCATCGGGGGTGATTTGGTTAGGCCCCGAATCACCTGAAATTGCTCGTTTCGGGCACAGATCGATCTGTGCCCGAAATTTTTTGCACATCCCTACTGCTTACCTTGCTGTGGTCCTATTGGTGATAATAAGAAGAAAATATCTCTCTCACTCCCTCCTCCCAGGCCTGGTATCTAGCTTGCAAATACAGAGGTGCATCTAGGTAATTTTGGAGCCTAGACCCATAGACTTTTGAAGGCTCCCCTCACCTGCAAATTAAGCATCATCATGCTTAGTCGGGTGACCACACCATCCAGGACAGTCTAAAGAGGATTTGAGGGGGCCCAGGGCTGCAGAGGCCCTCGACTTTGGGCCAGAAGCCCAGGGGTATGAGCGCCTCTGTGCAAATATAGCAGCACCTTACTCCAGGAAGGAAAGGAGCATGGAGAGAGGGAGAAAGACCTTCCTGTTGCCAACAGAGTAGCAGCACGGTAAGTGAAAGGTAGGTGGGGTGGTAGGAGGGAGGCATTTGAAGCCTGCACAGTGATTGGAAGGAGAGACATTACTGGGTAGGTGTGTGGGTGAGAGTTCTTAAAATCTGAGCTGGAGAAGGACTTTGGGGAGCTCATAATCATACTGGAGGAAAGTATTACAAATTGCCAAGTTCTGAGCCAAGAAAAGAGGAATTTCAGCGACATGTCTACTAAGTATGCACCCTGAGGAAGTGCCTAGGATGCAAACTTGCTTTGATTCTTTGCCAGCAGGCATGGGTTCTATGGCAGGTAAAGCAAAGTGGAAACAGTTAACTGAAGCTCAGTGGTTTGGGATCAATAACTGTTCCAACTGGATGATAATAATAAAACTGCTGCCCCTTTTAATGTGGCAAATTCTCAACATTACAGCCATTCAGTGTATCAGTGAGGGAAGGGACAATGCAGATCTATTGGACTCATATTGCAAATTATGTGCTATCTAATATCATTTTAATTATTTAACACAGAGTCAGGAAACACACCATAAATGTCAAATGATAACTCTGTTCCCTTAAACGTTTCAGTTTTAAGTGTGGCTGAGACAAAAGGGCTGAGACTTTTTAATTGGTTTAACCAACAGATTAATTAACCAAATTGACAGAAGCTTTAACTGATTAATTGATGAGTTGGGGACAATTATAATTGACGATGGCAAGCTTTCTTGAATAGGGTTACAAGCTATGACCACCCTTGTTAATTTTGAGGAGCTTTTGGTTCTGCATAATCCAGAATTGAAAAGTCAACATTAAAAGTGACTTATCCTTTAACAACATGTCGCAGTGGCTCTCCAAGAATTCAGGAAGGAGCCTTTCCCAGCCCTACCTGGAGATGCTGCCAGGGATTGAACCTGGGATCTTCTGTGTGGAATGCAGATGCTCTCCCACTGAACTATGGCTCCACAATGAATGGTAGAGTCCACACAAACACCCCTCAAGTTGTTTCCCTGTGTCCACTCATTTACTCCTCACAAAAGTGCAGCAATTTCCTGTGGCTGTGTTCCCTTTCCCTGTGCCTCAGTATTTACGGAAAGGGGGTAATCCATACCCAAACCCTCCTCCTGGTGTTGGCCACCATGTTAACTTGGCTCCTCACTAAAAGCCCAGCTCTTCAGCTAACTTGCCCACACCACCTCATTCTCTGTGCTCATCTCCCCTAAGAAGCTCTGCACGTTCTCCACACCCCCAAATCCTATTTCTAGTCTCAGAAAGGGAGATTGTTTCTTCTCGTGATGATAGCTCTTGATGATAACCACCTTGGGGTTGTCTTTTAACGAAAGGCGGTATATAAATGCAACAATAAATAAATAAATAAATAAATAAATAAATAAATAAATAAATAAATAAATAAAAATAGCTCTAAACTCCCTGGCTTCTCCTGCTCTACCTCTCCCTTGGTTGGCTTTTGGACATCCTGCCTCCTCCCTTCTGGTGTAGGTTGCAGCCATAATCCACAGTGGGGTTTCTATGGCATAAACCCCATCAGCCAGCTCCCCACCAATCCATGGAGGGAGCCATGATGCCATTTGGGAGACAGTGGAACACTTGCAGTAGATCTGGCTGGGTGGAGGTCAGGGATCCTCACACAAGTTATAAGTTTTCCCGTGTTTCCTTCAACATATCAAAAGTGGGGTTGCTAGGTTTTGCATGTCTTCTGGAAGTGGTAGCTGCAACTTGAACCCTGGTATTTGTTCAAACAAGTTGACTGCTCCTGGGATCTGCCTGGGGTTCTGAAGGACCCGTCTCATCCAACTATATTTCATTTACAGTGATTCATCTGGTTGAGGAAGGAGTCACCCCAGCAACAATACATTACACTTAGAGAGATGGAAGATGTGCCATCTCTGAAGCAGAAGCTCTTCTATAAGCAAAGATATCTGGATCTCAGGCAAGAAGTGAGCATCAACTATATAAACAGAGAAGGAGCTTCTGCCAACAGCTGCTGGTTTTGAGGTTCTTGGAAGCCCAAGCCAGAGAATAGACAGGAGCTTGTTCAAACAGGGGGAGTTTCCTTTGAACAAAAACAGACGGCTATTATGAAAGATTTGGGATTGACCCAGCAGAACAAGCTGGGATTAAAGATCTATTTTATCTACCTATAACCATGACACAAAGACACATAAACATTTGCCTTTTCTGTCCTGATTCTTCTTAGCATTGCTGAATAAAGTCTGGAAGGAAGACAAACCAATGTGTAAATAAAGCGTCATCGGGACACCGTGAGAAAGAGACGGCCGCGGCCTTAGATGAGTGAAGAACAAGCAGTCCTGGCCGGTGTGTGCATTTACAGATACATTCCTTAGCACAGTTGGTGTTCTAACTTAGGGTGATGCCCCACCTACATTTTTCAGCCAGCTGCCATTTGCAGGACTTCCATACAGTACATGTAACATTTCCCTCAAGAGTTAAGTAAAGGTAAAGAGGCACTTCTCACGATCAGTGGGAAGCACCGAGAGGAGGTTTGCGGGGAGAGCGGGCTTAGCCCACTCTCCCTGCAGATGATCAGAAGGCAGCCCTGGGTGGATGAATCGGCCGCCCACACGACTGCCAGCTGTGCAGCCCCTGGAAGTTCCAGGATGCCCCACACAAGTGTGCGGGGCATCCTGGAGAGACCCCCCAGCCCTGGAGTCTGCTTGCAGCCTCCCGGGCAGGGGTCTACTCATGTGGCGCCGTGCGCCATGGCGACACACAATCAAAAAGATGAGGTTAATGGAGTGCTTGCTCCGTTAGCCTAATCTAAGGGGAGGGGTACTTTGGGAGGTTTGCTGCTGGGAGCTGCGTGGCTCCCGTTGCAGCACAGGATTGCCCCAAAGCGGGCTAGACTCCCTAAGGCCGCTTTTGGCCGATTGTGAGAATAGCCTCAACGTGTGAATGTCATGAAGAGGTGTTTGAACACACGTGTATCATAAGCCTCTTACAGACATGCTTTAAGGATAAGATATGGGGCGGTCCTTCCATGAGGCAGGGTGGTGTGGTTGCCTCAGGTGTGGGCATGAGGGGTGCAGACAATGGCCAGCGTGGTGTAGTGGTTAGAGTGCTGGACTAGGACCGAGGAGACCTGAGTTCAAATCCCCATTCAGCCATAATACTAGCTGGGTGACTCTGGGCCAGTCACTTCTCTCTCAGCCTAACCTACCTCACAGGGTTGTTGTGAAAGAGAAACTCAAGTATGTAGTACACCGCTCTGGGCTCCTTGGAGCAAGAGCGGGATATAAATGTAATAATAATAATAATAATAAATAATAATAATAATAATAATAAAAAGCCCTGCCCCAGCCAAAGGGCTCACAGTCTAAAAAGAAACACAGGTAGGCACCAACAACCACCCCTGGAGGCATGCTGGGCAGGGGTTGAAGAGGGACAGTTGCTCTCCCCCTGCTAAATGCAAGGCAGCCATCACTTTGAAAGGGGCCTCCGGGCTTAGTGAGCATCTGGAATAAGATGGTTCCTGTTCCCAAGGGCTCGCAATCCATAAAGAAGCACAAAATGGACACCAGCAACAGTCACTAGAAAATGCGGTGCTGGAGTTGGATGGGGAGGAATAGTTGCTGACCCCCTGCAAAGTAGAGAGCCACACCTTTAAAAAGTACCCCAAGCAGGGTCCCTGGTGTTGGCCTCTAACTAAAGCAGACCACTTTGTACAGCTTGCATGATTGTAGTGGATATTATCCATATGCTCCAAATAAAAACCTTTCATTAAAACCACCTTGGGGTTGTTTTAATGAAAAGTGGTATATAAATGTAACAACAAGAAGAAAACCACATATAAATAAATATCCTTATTGTCCAGGGATGGTCCCTATCTCCCAGTATTAGTTTCTGTACTCGCTGTCCCACATTTGTCCTTGTTTCTGTTATTTGAGGGAATCCCTTGTTAAAATATTTATTTGTTTGTTATTTCTCCATGTAAACCGCCCTGAGCCATTTTTGGAAGGGCAGTATAGAAATCAAATAAATAAATAAATAAATAAATAAATAAATAAATAAATAAATAAATAAATAAATAAATAAAAATGTTGTTAGTGTGAGTTTTTAACATCCTTTCATTGTTGAGAGTTCAGCTCATTCTGCAAGGTCTCTAGGAATGAAATATCTTAGTGGGGGATGGATGTATTTTATCTCTAGAACACATCAGCATGAAAACATGCGCAAGAAGGAACCATTTCACACATGACGACTGCTGATAGCCTATAAATGGAAGACCATTCTGCTTTTTGAAAATTTACCTTTGGTAAAGCATCCTCCTAGCTCTTAACTCAATAGAGGATGGGCTAATGCAGAGTGAAGCACTACAGCAAATAATCGTGGATGGAGGATCAGACAGCGATTTTTTAAGGAGAATTGGGAACTGGGATCTTTCAAATATATCCTATTTTCGCCTGTGAAATGTTGGAGGGGAGGGATGTTGCTTAAAGATGCCAACATGCTCTGGAATGGTCTCAATTATTTTGTTGGTTTGGAGCGGGGCTGCCTCTTTCCCTACACCAGACACAAACCCAATTCAGACATTATGCTGTATGAGTGTACAGATGTCTGTACACTCGTACATGTGTTTGTGTGAATGACTGTAGCTGTGTTCATTTTAAAAGTTGAGGGGATACAGGCCCCTCAAATACATGGTACAGACAGGAAGTGTACTTCTGTACCTGTGTTCAACATAACATGTGAATGAATGTACCTGTGTACACTGCACACTCATTGTACAAATGTTGAACACATAATGTGTGAATGGGCCTACATTCCAAATGCATTCTGGACTGGATTCCAGGCCATCTGGAAGTTGCATCCAGACCAAAACAGATCTGGATTAGGGCCTGATATTCTCAGCAAGCAGCACTGTAATATCCCATTCTGCACCTCTTCTGTGCTGCTTCAGAATGATAGCATGCATGCATGCCCAGTTAGCGCTTCTTCCCCTCCCTCCAAAACGGGACAAAGATGTTCAGACATCTGTCTTGTGTCTAAATTTATTAAAAGGAGTTTGCCTGTGCTTGGGTGCTGATCCCAAGTTCTGGCTTGCTTCATTGCTACTTTTCTAGCATGTACACTTCTACATTTAAGCCTGTAATATTTTTTTTTATAGCCTCTGTCTCTTTGCCAAGAAGGCAATTAATAACACCTGTACCCACGGAGCAGGCAGGAAATGATGAAGGTAAAGAACTGGCATCAGTCCTGGATCTGTCTCTTGTCAACTTTGGCAGTCCAGAGGCAAGCATGCAGTCAGATCAGGAAGCAGGCAAGCAGTTAAGCAGGTGGGTGGGCTGATCAAGAGTAGCTCACTCTGTGCCTGTGTGACATTGTGCAGGCGGATGAGCCAAGGTAAGGTCAGCAGCCTTCTAAGACCAGGTAGAACCCTATTGACCCATTGTGTCACCTGACTACTGCTCAGCTGGAGGCTGCAATACCACCTTCTAGCCACCTGCGTTGGTGGCGCTGAAGCACAGAAGACGGGAGGGCAAAGATTCTGTCCTCCAACAAGTTGCCATTGTATGAGAGTGTAAATCCAGTATTTATTGTCAATGTCCAGCTAAAAATCCCTGCTGCCCCACAGTCACAACTGATCCAAATAGCCGCCCAGAGATGTAAGTTTGGGCGGGGTATACATTTAATAAATAAATAAATAAATAAATAAATAATTGTGAGCCGTCTTAGGAACTTAGATGTGACTAGTCACTGGGGAGAGAGGACAGTGGACGCACTGTTCATCCCGTAAGGTGGTTGGGAATGTGCATGAGGACCCACACTCTGATGTATAAACGGGAATTGCCTTTGTAACATGTGGATTCTGAAGGGCCCAAACAGCAATGGAATTTGCAAGAGAGCATTAAAGGTAAAACAAGTGATAAGTATATTTATGCAAATATGCATGAACAGAAACATGCAACTTTACAGTTCCCACACATGTCTTTCCCTTTCCCACCTTTTGTCTTTAAAAAGTCCAACTGATGCAATCCGCTTTGGAAAAAAGGAAAGTAAAACAGCTGTCCAACTTGAACTCTGGGCTTGATCCAGCTCTTCTCTTTTCAAGCACTTTACTTGCAGCTTTCCATGAACGCCCACAAGACAAGCACAAGTATTACAACCCTAAGCAAGGGGTTAGAGCTGGTTCCACCTCTGTCTCATGCATCAGTTAGACATCCATCCATGATCTCCCTCTGAGTCTACTCACAGCAGAATAGCTGCTTGACCACACCCACCAGCCCAAGTACTACATCCTATTGCTGGGGGCGGTGTGTGTGTGGGGTGTTATATGGAATATCTCCCAAAAGACACAACTATGCAAAATTCATATGCCCACTAGGAGGGTTACTTCTGAAATTCTTCTCCTATGAATCCCTCCCTAAATTTTTGAGTTTTCAGTTATCTCATCTTATTTCAGAAATGGAAATGATGCATAAGAATGCCTTCCTTGTTCCATTTTTGACTTTTACCCAGAGGGCACAGCTTGCCACAGATCTCCATTCCTTCAGGTACCCTGCCCACCCACCTTGATAAAGGTAAAGGTAAAGTGTGCCATCAAGTCAATTTCGACTCTTGGCACCCACAGAGCCCTGTGGTTGTCTTTGGTAGAATACAGGAGGGGTTCACCATTGCCTCCTCCCATGCAGTATGAGATGATGCCTTTCAGCATCTTCCTATATTGCTGCTGCCCAATATGGTACCAGTGGGGATTCGAACTGGCACCCTTCTGCTTGTTAGGCAAGCATTTCCCCGCTGTGCCAATTAAGGTGACACCCACCTTGATACAGCACTGCAAAAATGTAACATTGATGTGATCTCCATGTGGTCATAGAATAAAAGCGAAAGGGGCCTGTCGGCCATCAAGTAGTCCTGCTCTGTGCAAGAAATCCAGAGCCGAGTATTCCCAACAGGTGGCTGTCCAGCCTCCCCATGAAGACCTAAGAGACAGCCCACCACCTTCCTAGGCATTTGGTTCCCATTGCCAGAGTGCTCTTACTGAATTTTTTCCTAATATTCAATCCAAATGTGCCCTCCTGTGGCTTAAATGTATTATCTCTAGTCCTGCCCTATAAAGGGCAGCAGAGAAGGAATTAGCCAGGGGCGGAGCCACCATTAGGTGAACGGGTTCAAAGAACCCGGGCCGCCACCGCTCAGGGGCTGCACCTCGTGGCCCCAGACACACCCCTGCATCTGATGTCAGATGTGGAGGCGTGGCTAAACACTCCCTGCATCTGACGTCAGACGCAGGGGGCTAGGCTGGTGGGGGGCTACAGCAGAGGCAGCACCCGGGCTGCTGCTAGCCTCCCTCCACGGCTGGAATTAGTACTACTAGTCTGGTGGCTGTGGCCCGGGCATCAGACTAGTAGTACTAAGTAATTCCTTCTTTTCTTTCTAGTCCTCCAGCCTCAGAGGCAAGATGCCTCTGAATGCCAGCTGCAGGGGAGCAACCGCAAGAGAGAAGGCATGACCTCCACTCTTGCTTGTGGGTTTCTCAGAGGCACCTGGTGGGTCGCTGTGTGAAACAGGACGCTGGAAAAGAGAGGTGTGAGGGTGATACCTGGAGGGTGTCCCACAGAAGAGAGCAAAGACTTCAGCTCTGTTTCCACAGAAGGCAGCACTCTGCTCTAATGGACACAGATTACAGGAGGGCAGATTTTGGTTGAACATTAAGAAAAAACATCTTAAGGTTAAGAGCAGTTTGACAATGCAGCCGACCACCAGAGGGGTTATGGGCTCTCCCTCACTAGGGATCTTCAAGGAGAGGCTGGGCAGCCATCTACTGAGGATGTTCAAGCTCTGGATTCCCTATACTAAGCAGAGGGCTGGACTAGATGGCCATGAGGGGTCCTCCAACTCTTTGATTCTGTGAAGTGATAATGTAGTCTTTCTCTCTTTTTGAATTGTTTTATCAATGTGATCAGGCAAAGGGAGGGAAAGGTGCACATGAGCAGAAGTGACTGGACGCTATGACAAAGGGGGCTTGTTCCAAGGCTGAAATGAATTTTAGAAATTCTCCTAGTTCAATACAGGAGCAGTGGAATGCAGGACAAAGGCAGAACCGAGGAACAGGGATAAATCTGCTTATTGCTACTCATGGGCAATTGCCTTTCCTAAGCAGCAAGGATTTCCCTTGCCGGATCAGGGTGCGTGGTTTCTTGTTTTTTTATTATGTAAGAAGCAGGAATCGAAGAACATGATCTTTCAAAATGTCTCCCTCTTCATTAACCTAGGAGTCATGTGGCTAGCTAAGAAACAATTTGCATTTCCTAATTTATTCATTCACAGAACAAGATGAATCCTGCAGCTCAGTTTATGATAAGCAGGAACCGCTCCAGCCACTAATTAAGCACCTGGTATTAAAAGCATGTTTTGTCTAATTAAGGCTGTCTTATCTTCCCCTTGCCATATGTGCTGCCTCTGTCATTCCACTAACAGCCTGATCCAGAACTCAGTTCAGCCTCATTTCAACAGGCTGTAACTGCAATGAAGTAATCACCGACCTGCATGACCAACACTGGTATGAACTTCAGCAGGGCTCCTGCATCCATTGGATGGACCTTGTAGAGCACCAGTGGTGCACCAGCTAGGGGTATGCATGAAACCGGTACGGCCAGTTCAGTTCGAGTCCGAACCGGACTCAAATGGAACCGGGCATGCTCATCCCCCCACCGCGAATATACCCCCTGGTTTGGCTCAAATCTGAGCCAGTCCGGGGGTTCAACAACAAATTTTAAAACAACTCACCACCTCTGGGGGGCGCTGATGTGGCCATGGGGGGGTCCTCCGGTGATTCCCCCTCCCCCACTGGCCTCCTCCTAATCTCCAATCAGCCCAATTTGGGCCATTTTAGTCTGTGTTTAGCCTGTTCTGGGCCTCTTCATACTGGTGGTGGCCATTTTGGAGTGCGCATGCACAGCAGCCCCCAAAATGGCCGCCACCAGCACAAAGAGGCCCAGAACGGGCCACACGGACTCAAATGGCTTGAATCAGGCCAGTTGGAGATCAGGGGGAGGCCAGCAAGGTGAGTGGGGATTGCCTGACACACACACATACCTGAAGCCACGGCAGCACCTCCCAGAGGCAGTGAATTGCTAAAAAAAAAAAATTGTTAGAACCCCCAGACCTGCCGGTGGGGCGGGGTCATCTTGAGTTTGATGTCAGACCAGCTCAAAACCGGCCAGTTTGGACATCCCTAGCACCAGCCACATACAGTACCTATGTTGTCCTGTCTTCAAAGTTTGCTTACCATTCAATGGGTGAACTGGCCTTTTGCCCTGGATGCTATTCCTGCAGTGTAGCAGGGCTGATTTCTCCAATTTTAGACTACTTTCCTTAAGGAAAGTAAACTTATGAGATCACCCGGCAATTGTTTGTGTTTGTGTCTGTGTGTCCCCCCAGCCCGCCCACCCCCTGCCATCAACTTTGCAATGCCTGTACCAATATGAAACAAATTGGGTACAATTGTAGGGACACAGAGGGACACCTCAACTGTGAATTTTGTAATGATGTCATCCACCCCGATTCAAGATGGAGGACACGTGAACATTCGAGGCACAAGAGGGCTAAGTTGTGAACCACCTCAGCAATTAAGTAGCGTTGTACCTTACAAGAACCTGGTTTTTGGAGTGAATTCTCCAGAAGTAGTAGAGGTGGTTGCTAACATAAAGAATGGACCCTGGAGCATGTGGAGTCATATTTTTTGAAGAACATTTTCCACTTCAAAAAGACCTACAGTGGAGCGGAGGTCACCAGGTCACCATTATGGATTATTTGTGTTTTTATTTATTTATTATTAATTTATTTATTCGATTTTTATACTGCCCTTCCGAAATGGCTCCGAAATTAAAAACAGAAACCATTAAAACCAATAACAATTAAAACAGAGATATAAATATTAACACCAATTAAAAAAACATCTTAAAAAAAATTAAACTATCATAACAATTAAAACCCTAAAAACCAGGTTAGCATTAAAACAATTAAAACTAATTAAAAACCCTGAAAGGCCAGGCCAAGCAGATGAGTTTAAAGGGCTCTCTTGAAGGTCAGTAAGGAATTAAGATTACGAATTTCTGCTGGGAGTGCATTCCACAGCCTGGGAGCAGCCACAGAGAAGGCGCACCTCTGAGTCGCCACCAAACGAACCGGTGGTAACTGGAGACGGACCTCCTCAGATGACCTTAACGTGCAGTAGAGATCATGTAAAAGAAGGCACTCTCTAAGATATCTCGGGCCCAAGCCGTTCAGGGCTTTAAAGATAATGACCAGCACTTTGTATATTGTTCAGAAACATATCTGTAGCCAGTGTAATTGTTTCAAGACAGGCATAATATGGTCTCTCCGGGTTGCCCCAGAGACCAATCTGGCTGCCGCATTCTGAACTAACTGAAGTTTCCGGACTATGTACAAAGGCAGCCCTATGTAGAGCGCATTAAAATAATCAAGCCGGGAGGTTACCAGCTGATGCACCACTGTTTTGAGGTCATCCTCTCTGAGGAATGGGTGCAGCTGTTGAATCAGCCGAAGCTGATAGAAAACACTCCTGGCCATGGCCTCCACCTGAGATATGAGGGTGAGGCCTGGGTCCAGGAGTACTCCCAAGCTGCGCAGCTGCTCTTTCTGGGGGAGTGTAACCCCATCCAGCACAGGAAGATCTAACACACCCCTGAGATTCTGAGCCCCCACAATGACCACCTCCATCTTGCTTAGATTTAGCTTCAATTTGTTATCCCTCATCCAGCCCATTACTGCCTGTAGGCAGGCATTTAGAGAATGAGTGCAATTTCCTGAAGATGAAAGGGAGAAGTAGATTTGGAGCTATCATCAACATACTGATAACACCCAGCATACTGATAACACCCAGCACCAAACTTCCTGATGACCTCACCCAGCCATTTCATGTAGATGTTAAAAAGCATTGGTGACAGAATGGAGCCCTGAGGGACTCCATATAACAGCTCCTGTTTTGAGGAGCAACTGTCACCAAGTTCCACCATCTGGAATCTACCCGAGAGATAGGAATGGAACCACTGCAAAGCAGTGCCCCCTATCCCCAACTCCCCCAGGTGATTCAGAAGGATACCATGGTCGATGGTATCGAACGCCGCCGAGAGATCCAGAAGAACCAGCAGAGTCACACTCCCTCTGTCGATTCCCCAGTAAAGGTCATCCATCAGGCCGACCAAGGCTGTTTCAACCCCATAGCTAGCTCTAAAGCCAGTTTGAAATGGGTCTAGATAATCAGTTTCCTCCAAGACTGCCTGGAGCTGGTCGGCCACCACCCTCTCAATCACCTTGCCCAATCAAGGGAGATTGGAGATTGGCCTGTAATTATCCATCGCTAAGGGGTCCAGGGAAGGCTTCTTTAAGAGTGGTGTAACCATTTCCTCCTTCAGACAGGGGGGCACCCTACCCTCCCTCAGCAATGCATTTTGCATCACCTGGACTCTCCACACAATGGATTTTACCAACCCTCCAATGATATTAAGTTTCATTGATATGTTTTCCAATCATTTATGTTCTGTCTTATCTTAAACTGTGAATATTTTGAATTATAAAACTACACTGGATCATGTTGTGGCTTGCTTTTCATTATATGGTTATTATATAGTTTGGTGGGGATCTTTTTTTGTTGGTTTGCTCTTGGAGATCCCAGTACACATTTTTAACCTTTTTGTAGTTTGTAATGATGTCAGCCACCTCAATTTAAGATGGCGAACCTGTGAATGTTTGAGGCGCAAATGGGTTAACTTGTAAACTGCCTAAGCAATCTGAACCAAATTTGCTACAGTGTCAGGGACACAAAGGGACACCTCAGTGGTGTAGTTTGTGACGATGTCATCATCCTAACAACTATCGCCCGATTAGTCTCCTTAGCATTATTAGTAGACTCTATGCTAGACATCTCCTGGGAAAATTACAGGAATGGCTGGATACTCAGGATATCTTATCTGACGAACAAGCGGGATTTCGAGAAGGATACTCTACAACACAGCAAGTATTTATTTTACAATACTTAGCCGAGAAATATTCCTCCCCGCCTAAGTCCTCCCTATATATGCTGTGTTTATAGACTTTAAAGCAGCTTTTGATTCCATTTCCAGAGATAGACTCTGGACGAAATTAAAGGAATGCAAGTTAAAGGGAGGGGGAGGGATGAAGAAAAAAACATGTAGACACAGACAGACACACAGACAGACACTACACTACAGCAAGCATCCATCCACACAGACAGTACACAGACACGCATGCACAACAGAAACAGCCTACACACACACACACACACACACACACACACACACACACACACACCCCTTTCTCTCAAGACAAGTACAAGCACAGTGACATTACACTACATTACACAGACCCAATTCCCTCCCCTCCCCCAAAGAACCCATCTAAGACAATCAATCAATATGTTGTGTTGACAAGGTCTGTTCTTATAATTTGTTTTTTTCCCATAAGTCAACATCAACAGTAAGCCAGAATCAACATGAGAATTCATTCAGCTTGTAAATGTTCTTCAGCAATCAATGCAAATCAACTCAACATGATTTCTTTGTTTATATATTTTGCAAAATCAATACTTTTGTGACTAATCATTTTCAAATATAACTTTTGATATTTTTAGAGGGTTGATTAATGATTTTTAAAAAATTATTTACATATTTACAAAACGTGTAGGCTGCCACCACCGGTGCCTAGGAGGCTAGTCTAGTATTATTATGGGGCTGGTGTGCCCACACCAGGCCCCCAAATGCTGTCAGGTGGGAAGAAATAGGGGCTTGTGGTCAGCATCGGGTTTCTTAAGTGGGCATGGGCGGGGTGTATCATCATTTGGCCAGTCACAGCACTAGTAGTGGGCACGCTGCGACTTGGCTGGCACGGCTCAGTCATCTGTCACATCAGCTCAGCTAGAGGTGGAAGTGGGGAGGGGAGGGATGAGCAGAGGATGAGGCCAGGCAGGTGACCAACCATGGGCCAACCACAGTAATCACTCACCCAGCTCAACTTGTAGCTTGGGTAGCCCAGCAAGGGGAGATGGATCTTCAAGAAGACCAACTGCTCCACCAGACCAGCGTCCAACTGGGACCGAGTGGGTGTTACCACGACCCGGGCACGTGAAAACACCCGCTCACTCTGGACACTGGTTGGCAGGCAGGAGAGGAGGCGCACAGCAACCACCGCCACGTCCGGCCAGACTTGGTGACGGGTCACCCAGAACAGTGCGCAGTCCATCGATGTGTCTTCCTTCACAGACTCCTCCAAGTACTGGGCAACGCATTGCTCAGCGTTGTGCTCAGTGTCCACTGTGCTCCAACGCATGTGCTCAGTGTCCACAGAGGTCCCCTCTCCGGGCCCCACCAGTGGGTAGTGAGGGCCAGGAAAGCAGCATGCATTCCACTGATACTGGTCCAGAGGTCAGTCGTGAAATGCATGCTGGTGCCAGCCAGTGCCGCACGCAGCCTGGCTGACACAAGCTCCCTGCACCGGTGGTACAGGGAGGGGACCACGTTCTGGCTGAACGTGGTTCTTGAGGGGATCTGGTCGTCAGGAACAAGGTACTGGAGAATCCAGTGGAAGCCGGAGTTCTCAACCACCTGAAAAGGTTGGTCGTCGGTGGATATCATCTCTCCTATGAGGCGGGTGAGGTGAAGATGATCCACACGCACAGTCCGCTTGCTGCCCGACACCTGTGTCCACTGCTGGACTGGCAGTGTAGCCTGCTTTTTGGCTGGCACAGGCACACTGCTCTTGTCCGCCCTAGTGGCAGGAGCACCAGGCGCACTAGCGATGCCAGCAGGGTCAAGGAGAGCTGGGTGATGACAGTCCATGTGTTTCCACATGGGCGTCGTACCCAGGTGCTTGGGATCCTTGCCCCGACTGACCTGTATCCTGCAGTGGACAAAGTGGGCATGGTTCAGGGCATTTTCAGGGATCTCAAAATGCCGCCAGACACCGCTGCCCTTGGAGGCCTCCTGCGCCCTCCCTGGGCGCCCTCTTTGGCCTCTTGCTCCTGGGTGACTGCAGTCCTAGTGCATGCAGCCCTTGCTTATCCTTCAACATACCTGTCATTCTCAACAAAGAAAGTTTCCCAGCCACTGCACATTCTTGTGCCACCCAACTTGGAACATCCTAACGACGCCAGCCACTGAGGGTCACATGACATGTTACATTAAATGTGCAGCTTAGCCCTGTGTGTTTGCTCATTTGATGTTAAACAGCAGGCACAAGGTGATTTGGATCAGGGTTATGGCATATGGGCACATGAACAAAGGAATTATCTTGTTGTGGCAAGAAAATGGCACTCCTGGAGCACCTATTATCCTGGGGAAGGTGCCATATCCCAGCTTTGGTGCACAATTTTCATTGATATTATGGCAAAGTAGGAAAGGTTAAACATTCCCTCCCTGTAAGCCATGGCCTTGAATGTCCCCCCACCTGCCTGCTCTTTGAAAATACTACACAGAGCCAAACACTGAGGCTGTTCTAACAAAGCCAAGCCTGGTCTTGCCTATGTGTGAGTACCACTGGGATCATGCCTGATCCCAGAGATGCCTCTTTAGCAAACCCACCAAACCAGCCACCCTTTTATATGGAGTTAAGAGAGCTAGTGTTCTCGTAGCCCCATTTTTTAATCATCTGCCAGCCCTGGCTGCTTGCAGCCAGGTCTGGGAGAATGTAGGGCTCCAGGGATGTTTGTGTCCACCACCACCACCCCTGGCTTGTTTGATTGTAGCTATGCCCCTGCATGGCAAGTTCTAGAAATTGTCTCCTTCTAAAGCTTACATAAAATGCATCCAGGGCTACAGTCCTAAACACACTGAGGCTATTCCCACGATCCCTGGAAAGTGGGCTAAGGGATCTTAGCCCACTTTCCAGGGATTGTGGGAACCACTGGGCTTGCAAGTGAGCCTGGTGCTCCCAAGGCGGTACCAGGCCCCCGAGCGCTCTGATAACCTCATTGTTTTACTTGTGTGTCGCTGCGGCATGCGGCGACACATGAATAGACCCCCGACCGGGAGGCTGAAGCCAGCCTCCAATGCTCGGGGGTCTCTCCAGGATGCCCCATGCATTTACGTGGGGCATCCTGGGACTTCAGGTGGCCACGTGGCCCCCGATCCGCACAGCCCCCACCAGCTCCATGACGGAGCCGGCAGTCATGTGGGCGGCCAATCTGGCTACCCAGGGCTGCACTCTGATCATCTGCGGGAAGAATGGGCTTAGCCTGCTCTCCCCACAGTCCTGATAGAAGCTCTTCTCATGGATTGTGAGAAGAGCTTCACTGCTGAGTGAGAAGTGTGCCCACTGAAGGCAGCGTGACATCTGGGTAACCATAGGTCAGGTTGCAGAACCATAAAGTGGATACCATATTCACAAATGTGAACCTCTTCGCTACACATTCCCGACACATTATTACCATGGCTGCTAATTATTATAAGATAAGTTGATCCTATTTTCAGTATCCGCCTGACAATTTTGTTTGATTAAGGATGTTCCAGACCTGAGTTTACAGCTGTAGGATGTTTAAAGAAGCTTCCCGCTTTATTACACCAGATTCATTGGATTGTTTAATGAAGCCCAAATGTGTTTGATTAATATGCGAAGCAGTTAAAACAAACCCATCATATTCTTCTGAGTCATCAGATTTTGCACTTTGCAAGAATAACTAATTTTATGTTGGAAGGCAAGCAAATGGAAAAACATCAAGGTCCTGAATCAGCCAAAGCTATATACATTTCAAAGAGGAGTTAAACATGGGCTTATGTCTTGCAGGTGAGGGAGGGAGCAAAGCTGACTTCATTCATACATCTGTACAACAGAAACAAGAGAGAAAGCTTTTCTTGACCTGTACCACTCAGGCTGCAGTTGGGTGTTTATACATTTGAATGCTCTAAAAAACCTACCCCAGTATTTTTTTTTGTGGGGGATGATGTAGAGGGCTACGCTGAACCCTCCTCCTTGATGTCTAGATTTCTATGTGCAAGAAGAATTCTTTTTAATTTCTTTCATTTGAGGCAAGATTCAGACATGGTAAGGGCGTGCAAATCGATTTGGATTTGAATCTATTGAACTTGAATTTGGGTGATTCAAGTGATTCAAATTTGAATCTAATCACCCCTTAAAAGGGCAATTCAATTTGAATTCAAATTGAATTTTCAAAATTCAGTCTGAATTCTATTTGAGAGCTATCTGGCACCTTTTAAAAACCATTCAGGCCCCCTGATTGTTTAAAAAAAGTTGTCAAAACAGGGTTGAGTCGATTTGAATCTGAATTGAATTTTTGGCCAGATTCGGATTCAAAATGAATTCTAAACAAATTTTCTGAATTCAATTTGAATTCAGAATGAATTAAAAAATGTCCTGTGCACATCTCCCACCAACAGCCTGAAGTAGCACAATCCAAGGGGAGAAAAAGGTTTTGTGGATTGCAGGAATTGGTCTTTAAACCATAAAACAAACACCACCAACAACAACAAATATTTATATACCGCTTTTCAACAAAAGTTTCCAAAGCAGTTTTCATAGAGAAATAATAAATAAATAAGATGGATCCCTGTCCCCAAAGGGCTCACACTTTTTAAAAACAAACAAACAAACAAACAAACCCATCAGACACCAGCAACAGTCACTGGAGGTCCTGTGCTGGGGATGGATAGGGCCAGTTACTCTCTCCGTGCTAAACAAAGAGAATTACCATGTTAAAAAAGTGCCTCTTTGCCCAGTTAGCAAGGGTATTAGGTATTTAAAAAGACAGGGATTCTCAGACCTGGGTCCCCAGATGTTGCTGGACTACAAGTCTCATCATCTCCAGGCACAATGGCCAAAGGATGATGGGAGTTTCAGTCCAAGAACATTTGAAGACCCAGGTTTGAGAAACCCTCATATAAGCGTTGCCCATGTGCCATGGGCCAGTGAATGACACCATAGTGGTGCAAATGAACAGAAGGGTTTTGGAGCCCTTCAGCAGAAAGCCACTGGCCTTCAAGACCGGGGCAACATTTGCTGCTTACGATATGCAGTAAATGAACCCATCTCCAAAGAAGAAAATAAACACCCAGCAGCAAAAACTGATTCTCAGGGTTGTTGCTGGGTGTTTCATTGGGGATGTGGGTAATGTAAGTGTAGGTGGTACAATGGTTATATTTGCATATGATGCAAAACTGACAACACTCCCATGGAGTGGTGAAAAATGAGATGATCTTCCTAAGCTGGAACGATGGGCATTGAGCAACAACACTGGAGTGGGAAAGCCTTTTTTTTTTTTTTTTAACGACTGGCTTCCAATAAAATTGCACCTTTCAAAATTAATATTCTGATTTGAAATTTGACCTCTGAGTCCAAATGCTTTTGACTTCTCGGCAGTCTCCAAATTGTTCTTTTATTAAAGTATCAAATACCAAGTGCCAGAAACAGTCGGTTTTCAAAGACTGGCATATCTCCAGTGATAGTTGTCAAATGATATCACACAACAGCAAAGGAATGTTAGCTTTACTTGAGAGGTGGGGACTCCAGCACTTATCTGGCTTGCTTGGAAAAACAGAAGGTTTCTATCATCCCCATCCTTTGGCGATGGTGGCTAGGAATGATGGTAATTGCAGTCCAACAATGGTGGAGGAGAGCCGTTCTTGTGGTGGCAATTGTCCCCTTTGCTAAGCAGAGTCTGCCCTGGTTGCATTTGAATGGGAGACTACATGTGTGAGCACTGTAAGATATTCCTCCCAGGGGATGGGGCCACTCTGGTAAGAGCATCTGCATGCTTGCATGCAGAAGGCTCCAACTTTCCTCCCTGGCATCTCCAGGATGGGGCCGAGAGAGAGACTACTGCCTGCAACCTTGGAGAAGCTGCTGCCAGTCTCTGTGGACAATACTGAGCTAGATGGACCACGGGTCTCTCTCGGTAGAAGGCAGCTTCCTATGTTCCTAACATCTGGGGATCCAAGGTTGGGAATTCCAGGTTTAGTGGGAAACCATAGTAATGAGCCAATTCACCAGCAATCAGACCTCAACTTTACAATATTATTACAACGAGAAGATGTAACACTTTCTCGTTTCTTACTCCAGTATTATTCATTCATTCATTCATTCATTCATTTGTTCAATTTATATACCACCCTTCCAAAATGGCTCAGGGTGGTTTTTCAACAAGATAAAAACAATTAAAACTTAAAATTAAATTGGAGCTTGGTGACAGTCGCTCCTCAAAGCAGGAGCTGTTATATGGAGTCCCTCAGGGCTCCATTCTTTCACCAGTGCTTTTCAATATCTACATGAAACCGCTGGGTGAGGTCATCAGGAGATTTGGTGCTGGGTGTCGTCAGTATGCTGATGGCACCCAAATCTACTTCTCCCTTTCATCTTCGGGAAATGGCACTCATTCTCTAAATGCCTGCCTACAGGCAGTAATGGGCTGGATGAGGGATAATAAATTGAAGCTGAATCCAAGCAAGACGGAGGTGGTCATTGTGGGGGCTCAGAATCTGAGGGGTGAGTTAGATCTCCCTATGCTGGATGGGGTTACACTCCCCCAGAAGGAGCAGGTGCACAGCTTGGGAGTACTCCTGGACTCAGGCCTCACCCTGGTTTCTCAGGTGGAGGCCATGGCCAGGAGTGCTTTCTATCAGCTTCAGCTTATTCAACAGCTGCGCCCATTCCTCGGAGAGGATGACCTCAAAACAGTGGTGCATCAGCTGGTAACCTCCCGGCTTGATTATTGCAATGCGCTCTACGTGGGGCTGCCTTTGTACGCAGTTTGGAAACTTCAGTTAGTTCAGAATGCGGCAGCCAGATTGGTCTCTGGGGCAACCTGAAGAGACCACATTACGCCTATTTTGAAACAATTGCACTGGCTGCCGATATGTTTCCAGGCAAAATACAAAGTGCTGGTCATTACCTTTAAAGCCCTGAACGGCTTAGGCCCGAGTTACCTTAGAGAGCGCCTTCTTCTGCGTGATCCCCACCGCATATTAAGGTCATCTGAGGAGGTTCGTCTCCAGTTACCACCAGCTCGTCTGGTGGCGACTCAGAGACGGTCCTTCTCTATAGCTGCTCCGGGGATGTGGAACGCGCTCCCTGCGGAAATCCGCAATTTGAATTCTCTATTAGCCTTCAGGAGAGCCCTTAAAACGTATTTGTTTGGCCTGGCTTTCCAGGGTTTTTAAATCTGTTTTAATATTCTAACCCGATTTTGGGGCTTTTGATCACTGCAATTGTTTAATTGTTGTTTTAAAATGTTTTTAAATTAATTGTTGTTATATTGTTTTTAATTTGTTTTAACTCTTTATTGTTTTAGTGGTTTGTTTTAATTGTAAACCACCCTGAGCCATTTTGGAATGGCGGTATATCAATCAATCAATCAATCAATCAATCAATCAAATAAATAAATAAATAAAACAAGTTAACAGTTAAAATCAGAACTATAAAAACAAAATAAAACCAATTAAACAATTCAATAGCTAAAAAAAACCCGGAGATCCAGGGCAACCATTTAAAATAACTTTAAAACCATTTTTCAGTCATTTAAAATAAGTGCTGGTAATAACAGCACTTTGTATTTTGCCCGGAAACATATTGGCAGCCGTGAGTCTGCTCCAGAGTAAGGGGTGGAAAGATTGCAATGGATAAGCACTGATTCCTTGACGCCTTCCTTCTTCTTTTACCATGTCCCTTACTGGCAACAGACTCTGCATAATTGCTCTCCACTGCATAATTGATTACACAGAGTAGCCACAGTCACGGTTCAAAGCCAGAGGGACCCAACACCACTTGCCCATCTAAATATAGATGTTCTGAACAGAAGATTGTTGCCAAGTGACAGTGCTTAACTGGCTGGCTTCCTCTATCTCTCAGGAACCATCAGCGCATTAACGCATTCTTCAGCAATAAGCATGGACTAGATGGATGCTTGCTGTAATGATTCAGCAGTTGGGCTAGGGAGGGCATAACACCATCAGGCAGTTAGCAAGGCCTGAGCATTGATCCACATATTTTCCACACTTTCTGCTTTTCGCTTGTCTTCTGTGTGTGCACCATGGCGGGGGGGAGCTGTAAGGCTGGGATTTTTCTCACCCTCCATCCACCTCTAAGTGTGGGATACTCATAAGGGAGTCTGGCAGTTGGAGGAAGAACCCATGAGAGCTAACTCAGCCCATAGAGCTGGTAACACAGGACAGTCCTCAGAAGACTCGGGCAGTGACTCTGAGGCAGAAGGGGCTGCTTACAGACATGAGCCAGCCTCCTGCTGTGAAACCTCTGCTGGAGTCCATATATGTAGCAGGGACTGATGCAAAATGGTCCACTATCATGCAAGAAAACCGAGAGTGCAAGAGATCGAGCCACTCAGCATCTGCTCAATGACGTGACCTTCTCACATGGATGCATCTCCATTGCACTCACACAGCAATAATCCAGATGTCAACCAGGACCAGTTTGAAGCCTGCTTTGGACTTAAGGCCTGACAGTGCCTGCAGTGTAAACACATAACTTTTATTGCTAAAGAAATCATCGCAATAGCAAAGGACGGCCCTAACTAATAAAAACAGCGGTGCACAGAAGCGTGACTATCATTTATTCCGGCTGGCAATTAACCTCCATCTCCTGACGGCTTTTGTCTACCATGCTGGCTCCCACTCTGACTTGTAATGAAGTGGGAAAGCGAAATGATGCTCAGAACCATACATCTCTGTGATGATAAGGCATGTTCCCTGTCCCTGCTCTTCCGTTTCATTGGCTTGATAGATACGATTTTCAGCATAATTGAATCATTTCTCTCTCCATTCTGGCATATCCAATTTAGTGCTCACCTAAGAAAACGAGGCTTTCTACTACTTTGCCAAAGCTTTCCTGCATTTCCTTAGATGCCTTTCAGGTTTCCTAACCAAAGATCACACAAAGATAGTATGTTTGGTTTCATATTGCATATATTCTAACAGCAAACTCAGGTGGGTGGGTGCCTCTCAGAATGGAAGCAAAACAAGGCCTCCTCAAAATAAGGGAATAGTGTCTACTTTTCACACAACACATAATCAACTTGTAGAATTCTCTGCCACAAGATGTGGTGACAGCCAACAACCGGGATGGCTTTAAGAGGGGCTTGGATAACTTCATGGAGGAGAGGTCTATCAACGGCTACGAGTCGGAGGGCTACAGGCCACCTCTAGCCTCAGAGGCAGGATTCCTCTGAGTCCCAGTTGCAGGGGAGTAACAGCAGGAGAGAGGGCATGCCCTCAACTCCTGCCTGTAGGCTTCCAGTGGCATCTGGTGGGCCACTGTGTGAAACAGGATGCTGGACTAGATGGGCCGCTTTGGGCCTGATCCAGCACAGCTGTTCTTATGTACAAACTTGAGGGATTCCCTAGATGGGGGAAAATCCACAATTCATCTGATGAAGACTGAGCATGTTCAATGGCCCCAAGGGTAACATTGTGTCATGGGCTTTGTAGTCTGACTTCTCTCCAGAAGTACTACATGAATTGTCTATGCAGTAATACAAAAACTCCATGATGCTGTGACCAATGTGAGGACCTCTGATCTCTCACAGACGTTAATAACAAAAAGAATGGCAGCAACATGGGGCATCCAGCAAATTGCCACCAAACTCTGCTCTAAATCATGCTAATGCTGGGCCATGACATTTTGCTCCCTGTGGTGGAACATCGAATGGCACCTCTTCCTTCCAGGGATGGCCCCAAGTATTGCACTGCTTGCAGGGAAACACAAAATACTGCCTTGCCCCACTGCCTTGGTAAAGGCCAGACCCCTTTCAAAGCCAACCTTTGCAAACTTGGAAAGTGCATGGGAAGCAGGCCATAGGAATGGGGAGGAGAGCTGGTCTTGTGGTAGCAAGCATGAATTATCCCCTTTGCTAAGCAGGGTCTGTTTGCATTTGGATAAGAACATAAGAACAGCCCTGCTGGATCGGGCTCATGGCCCATCTAGTCCAGCATCCGGTTTCACAGTGGCCCACCAGATGCCTCCAAGAAGCCGACAGACAGGGGGTGAGGGCACGCCCTCTCTCCTGATGTTGCTCCCCTGCAACTGGTATTTAGCAGCATCCTGCTCTGAGGCTGGAGGTGGCCTATAGCCACCAGCCTAGTAGCAACTGATAGATCTGTCCTGGGAGACTACATGTGTGAGCACCGCCAGATGTTCCCCTTAGGGCAGTGCTTCCCAAACTGGGAGCCTCCAGACGTTGCTGAACTACAGCCCCCATCATCCCCAGCCACAATAAATTGTAGCTGGGGCTGATGGAAGTTGTAGTTCAGCAACATCTGGAGGCTCCCAGTTTGGGAACCACTGCCTTAGGGGATAGAGCCACTCTGGAAAGAGCATCTGCCTGCTTGCATACAGAAGGTTCCAAGTTCCCTCCCTGGCATTTCCAAGACAGGCTGAGTGGGATTCCTACCTACTTAATTGATTCCAGCCACCAATAAGTTACATCATTGTGCCACTTCACCTTCCTTAGAGATGCCAGAATTCTGTGCCATAGGTTGTGGTGATGGAGAGGTCCGGTCTTGTGGTGGTCTTGTGCTGGTCTAGGGGTAGCAAGCATGAGTTGTCCCCTTTGCTAAGCAGGGTCCACCCTGGTTTGCATTTGAATGGAGGACTACATGTGAACACTGTAAAATATTCCCCTTAGGGGATGGGGCTGTAGCTCAGTGGAAGAGCATCTGCCTCCTTGCATGCAGAAGGTTCCAAGTTCCCTCCCTGGCATCTTCAATACAGGATTCAGAGAGACTCCTGCCTACAACCTTGGAGAAGCTGCTTCCAGTTAGTGTCGGCAGCTAGATGGACCAACGGCCCCACTCAGTAGAAGGCAGCTTCCTATGTAAAGTTGTCAGCAGCCTGCTCTTCCCTCCTCATGCTTCTTATAAGCTTTGCAAGGAGTGTGGAAAGAGCTCACAAGGGTCCGATTGGTCTGAAAGCACTGCTCCAATGGTGATAGCAGGAATCATTCTGCCACCCTGCTGATACCCCAGTAATTGGCCGCCTGAGGTGACAGCCTCACCCTGCCTCATGAAAGGGCCGCCCAACCACAGCACAAGTTCACCAACCACCAATATGTTACATCATCATGCCACTTCACCTTCCTTCCTTGGCATGAAAAGGGTGCCTGTTGGGCTACCATCCTGCACCTGAGAACGGGCTCTGAATCCACTGCCTGAAAGGGCCCACGTCACCCTATTGTCACTTATCTTGCGGGAAACCTACAAAAAGAGCACTTTCACTCTCCTTTCAGCAGACCCCGACAGCAAACCCTAGTGAAATGCTGCCAAGTGTTCTCCCTGCAGCTGCTGCGAGGAAGAAGCAGGCTGCAGGTCCAAGTGCCAGCAAAGTATGTGAAGTGGTTTCATGTAGTGGAGAAGAAAAACCAGAAGAGCCATACCATGCTCCCTGCACCACTACATTCTTCTGAGTGGAAGGCTTCCAGGAACTGCAGCATGCTTTCCTCTTTGCCTGATTTCCAGTTTTCAGCATTTCAATTTCAGAGTGTTTTGTTCTCAGACTTGGTCTCTTGGCATAATATGGTCTCCCTGGGTTACCCCAGAGAGCAGTCTGGCTGCCACATTTTGGACTAACTGAAGCTTCTGAACTAGGTACAAAGTCAGCCCCATGTAGAATGCATTGCAAGAGTCCAACCTGGAGGTTACCAGCTGATGCGCCACTGTTTTGAGATTGTTCTCTTCAAGGAATGAATGCAGCTGTTGAATCAACCGAAGTTGATAGAAAGCGCTTCTGGCCATAGCCTCCACCTGGGATATCAGGGAGAGGGCTGGATCCAAGAGCACTCCCAGGCTGCATACCTGTTCCTTCTGGGGGAGTGTAACCCCATCCAGCACAGGAAGATCTAGCTTATCCCTCAAATTCCAATCTCCCACAATGAGCTTGCTTCGATTCAGCTTCAATTTGTTGTCCCTAGTCCAGGCCATTAATTCCTGTAGGCGGGCATTTAGGAAGTAAAGGCCATTTCATGATGATGATGATGATAAATAGATTTGGGTGTCATCAGCATACTGATAACACCCAGCACCAAATCTCCAGATGACCTTACCCAGTAGTTTCATGTAGATGTGAAAAGCATTGATGACAGAATGGCTAGCCTCCGCTAGCCCGATTTTTGCTGATCGTCAGAACCACCAGGCTCGCAGCCAAGCCTGGTGGTTCTGGAGCGAGTAACCCGCTCTGGAACCCCTGGTAAAAAGCAGGTTTGTGGAGCAAGCACTCCGCAAACATGCTTTTTACAATCGTGAGTAGCCGCGCCATGCCTTATACTGAGTCAGATCATTTGTCCATCTAGCTAGTTTCATATTGAGGTCATCCACACAAACAAAGGGGCTATTCTCTCGATTAGCAAAAAATCGGGCTAGGAGAGCCTAGCCCGATTTTTGCTAATCGTAAGAACCACCGGGCTCGGCTGCAAGCCTGGTGGTTCTTGAGAGGCTAACCCGCTCAAGTAGCTCGCCTCTTAGCCCGGGTTTGCGGACCGAGCACTCCGCAAACCCGGGCTATTGGATCGTGAGTAGCCGCGGTGTGGCTCTGTGGCGTGGCTACTCATGAGGAGACCCCCGGAAGGGAGGCGAAAAGCTGCCTCCCGGCTCCGGGGGTCTCGCCTGCACGCTCATGCAGGGCATGCTGGAGCTTGCAGGGGCCAATCGGCCCCTGCTCCCCCCAGCCCCCACTGGCTCTGTCACGGAGCCAGCAATCATGTGGGCATCAAATCCGGCCACCCAAGGCTCCCTCACCGCCACAAACTGGGTCTCACTGATCGTGAGAACTGGTCCATTAATTGTGTTCTAACTGGGTTTGGGAGCTGTGTATGCTCCCAATTTTCAGTCGTGTGAAAGCAAGTGAGGAGGGAAACCTGGGTCAAAGTGATTGTGTGGAAGCAAGGTAGAAGGAAAACTACCCAGATTATCCTCCTACTTTGCTTCCACACAATCACTTCTACCCAGGCTTTCCTCCTACCTTGCTTTCACCCAACTGAAAATTGGGAGCACACACAGGTTCCAAACCTGGATAAAACACAGTTTTTTATTGTGTGAATGACCTCAGTGAGCTGGGTCTCACGATCAGTGAGACCCAGTTTGTGAAGCTAAGCAGGGAGAGTGGGCTAAGTCCGTTCTCCCTGCAGACAAGCAGGGTGGGAGCCCTGGGCAGCCAGATCGGCTACCCACACAACTGCCAGCTCCATGATGGAGCCGGGGGGGGCTGAGGAGTTTGGGGGCCGCATGGCCCCTGGAAGCTCCAGTATGCCCTGCGCGAGCACATACTGGGGAGACCCCCCGAGCCGGGAAGTTGTTTTTCAGCCGCCCACCAGGGGTCTACTTGTGAGTAGCCTTGGTGTGGCATGAAGCCGTGCCGCAGCTACTCATGATCCCCAAAACTGGGTTTGCAGAGTGCTCACTCCAAAAACCCGGTTTAAGGGGCGGGCTACTTGAGCGGGTTACCTGCTCAAGAACCACCAGGCTCGTAGCCAAGCCCGGTGGTTCTCACAATTGTAGAAAATCGGGCTAGCGGAGGCTAGCCTGATTCTCTACAATTGTGTGAATAACCTCACTGGACCGGGTCTCACAATCAGTGAGACCCGGTTTCTCCTGGTGAGCGGGAAGAGCAAGCTAAGCCTGCTCTCCCCGCTCACGAGCAGGCAGGGAGCCCTGGGTGGCCGGATTGGCTGCCCACACGATGGCCGGCCCCGAGACAGAGCCGGTGGGGGGGAGTGAGAGTGGGGGCCACACAGCCCCCGCAAGCCCCAGTATGCCCTGCGCGACTGCGCAGGGCATACTGGGGTGACCCCCAAGCCGGGAAGCTGCTTTTAAGCCTCCCAGCCAGGGGTCTACTCATGAGTAGGTGCAGCGCAAAGTCGTGCCGCAGCTACTCACGATCGTAAAAAGCAAGTTTGCTGGAGCGTTCGCTCCACAAACCTGCTTTTTACCAGGGGTTCTCGAGTGGGTTAGCCTCTGCTAGCCTGATTTGTGCTGATCGTGAGAAGCGCCCCACTGTCTACTTGGGTAGAGGCAGGTTTTGAATTATTCAGGCAAAAGTCACTGAAAGAGATCCTTTCAAGGAGAGATGCAGGACACTGAATGTGAAGCCCTTCTGTAGGCAAAGCATGTGCCCTACTACCACTAAGCTACAACCCCTTCCTCACAACTCCTTCCTTTGAATTCATATAGATGCAATCAACACTCAAAATTGAGCAAAGCTTCACTCATCAGGACCTGCTTTGGGTTTCAAGATTCAGTCCTTGGATATGTTAAAGAACAATCTTCTGGGCATGCAAAGAGTGCCTTCCACTCCCTTCTGACTACCCATAGTCAGCCTACACACACCATCATCATCACACTCATTCTATAAATGAATAACCACTAGGCTACTCTGCCTATTTGGCTGTAGGATTCTACTCTACTGTTTTTGCCAGGGTGAAAAAGATATATGAGCCCAGGCTGGAGCCCACTTTGAAAACAACGAAGGCCCGGAAGTGTATTTAAGTCTGTAAAATGTTCCATGTGCTAACAGGAACAATGTGTTTACCCTCCAGCGTATAAATCAAATGTACATTACATCGAGCAATAAATGGGACATCTATTATGCTGAATGCCTCACTAACTGCTCAGTAAAATGCATCAGCCTATTAAGTCCTTATCAATAACATTTGATAAAGTGCTTGTTTGTGGATCTAATAAAGTTGCTACAGGCCTGCAGTTCAGTTCAATATGGAAGATTTGGTTAGTTCATGAAGGACACACCGCTCCTTACATTTATTCATTCATCGAATCTTCCCATTGCTTTCTTGTGTCTTGTACCTAAACTGAATTTACATAGTCTTGCACAGCCACAGGAAGAGCTCAGTGGACACCAGGGTTCAACTATGGAAGAGGACCTCTGAGCATGTGCCAAGTGCTTTCCGTTCAACAGATATCAAGTTTGGGAAGCTGGCCCACCAAACATTCTTAAGTCTCAGCACTTATCGTTTTAGAAAAGAGCCACATTAACAACAGGAGTAGGAGTGGGGCAATCTTCCTTCCACCAGAAGCCTGATGAGCCTTTCTTTTTGTTGCTGTGAAACAAACTTTTGCTCTGGGCAGAATCTGTTTTCCTCTGAGAAATCTCAAAGAAAAGCAGCTGCAATCAGAGCAAGCAACTTAACATTGGGAAAGTGGGTGGTGCTCCTAGCTCCTGCTGAGAAGTGCTAGAAGCAAGATTCAAGAAGCATTGCCCTCCCTCTCAACTGGATTTGTTAGTCCTCGGTGATGTGATCACAAAGCCAGATCTGAATGGCTGTGCAGAATTCACATCGCCTCTATTATTTCCTGTTGGCTGGGATCAGTCATGTGACAATTCCCAGCAAGAAGAAGACTGAAAAACCACCATGCTGAAACAGTAGCAGTGAGGGAAAACAATGGCAGTTAAAAGGCAAGAACTCGAATGAAAAAAATGAGCACTTGGTGGAAGAGTGAGGAACCATTTTACTCCCTGAAAGTGTGAGTTTCAGCATACAAATAGAAATGGGAACACACTCAGCATGGCCATAGGTTTTGTACATAAGTGAACATGTGAACCTGCCCTCAGAGACTGTCTCATATGCTGACATAAGAATGTTTGCATAGCCGACTTGGGACAGAGAAGTTGACATCACTCCCAACTGGCTTGATTGATTGATACGATTGAATTTATTTACCGCCTATTATAGAAATATCTAGGCAGTGTACAAAATTAAAACATAATATAAAATATAACATTTAAAATTCATAAAAAGATAAAAATCATAATAGATAAAAACACATTAAAATTAAAATTTGGTCTCAGTTGAAGCCCTGGGGAAACAGGTACATCTTCAGGGTCCTCCTAAAAGCAAACAGAGAAGGAGATGCTCTTATTTCAGCAGGGAGTACATTCCAAAGCATTCCAGAGAAGGCCAGGTCCCGAGTTGCCATCAAACAAGTTGGCAGCAACCGTAACTGGACCTCTCCAGATGATTTTAATAGGCGACAGGGTTCACGACAGAGAAGGCGCTCTCTCAAATAGCCTGGACCCAGGCCATTAAGGGCTTTATAGGTAATAACCAGCACTTTGTATTTCACCCGGAAACATATCAGCAGCCAGTGCAGCTCTTTCAAAACCAGTGTTATATGGTCCCTTCAGATAAACCCAGAAACCAATCTGGCTGCCACATTCTGTGCCAATTGCAGTTTCCGAACTACGTACTAAGGCAGCTCCACACAGAGTGCACAGAGTGCATGAATCACAAAATCCTCAAATCGGTTCGTCGAAACTGCGGCCAAAGCTGGCTGTTTCAATGAATCAGCCTCAAAATATTTGAAATGTTTCAAGTGTTTTGTATGCCAGTTTGAGGCCTCTTTTTCTGGGGAGAGCTGGGGGTTATGAGAGTTGTACTAGAGTTGTCTACTAGCTTGGGTTGGTGGGTAGACCACTCTTCCGAGGCAGGCCAGCACACCAAGTCTGGAGCAGAAGAATTGTGTACCCACGGACCCCAATTGATAGAGCAGCTCTCTCCAGAAAAACAGACCACAAATGGTGATCAAAACACTCAGAACATTTTGAATTACATAGGAACATAGGGGGGCGATTCTCACGATCAACAAAAATCGGGCTAGCAGAGGTTAGCCCGATTTTTGTTGACCGTAAGAACCACCAGGCTCGCAGCTGAGCCCAGTGGTTCTCGAGTGGGTAACCCACTCGAGAACCCCTGGTAAAAAGCAGGTTTGCGGAGCGAGCGCTCCAGCAAACCTGCTTTTTAGGATCATGAGTAGCTGCGGCGCACCTTCGTGCCATGCCTACTCACGAGTAGCCCCCCGGCCGGATGGCGAAAAGCCACCTCCCGGCTCCGGGGGTCTCCCCAGTATGCCCTGCGAGCTCGCGCAGGGCATATTGGGGCTTGTGGGGGCCATGCAGCCCCCGCTTCCCCCACCCCCTGCCGGCTCCATCACGGAGCAGGCCATCGTGTGGGCAGCCGATCCGGCCACCCAGGGCTCCCTGCCCGCTTGTGAGCGGGGAGAGTGGGCTTAGTCCGCTCTTCCCACTCACTGCCCCAAACTGGGTCTCACTGATTGTGAGACCCAGTCCAGGAAGTAGAAGTGATTGGACCGGGTCTCACAATCAGTGAGACCCAGTTCCTAGCGGTGAGCGGGAAGAATGGGCTAAGCCCACTCTCCCCGCTCACAAGCAGGCAGGGAGCCCTGGGCGGCCAGATAGGCCGCCCACACGATGTCCGGCTCCGAGACGGAGCCACAGGGGGCTGGGGAGCTCAGGGGCCACGCGGCCCCCTGAAGCCCCAGTATGCCCTGCATGAGCATGCAGGGCATACTGGGGAGACCGCCGAGCCAGGAGGCTGCTTCCAAGCCTCCCGGCCAGGGGTCTACTTGTGAGTACCCGCGGCGCGGAGCCACGGCGTGGGTACTCACGAGCAGATAGCCCGGGTTTGTGGAGCGCTCCCCCCGTTTCACATCAGTGAAACGGGGGGAGTACCAATGATCTAACAAAGCAGGTACTCCATCTGTGGCACAGTGTTGCCAACCTAGAAGTTGCTAAGGAGTTCAAGGAGGCAAGACATAAAGGAACAGTAGGGGAACAGCGGCCATCAGGACAGCAGCAGAATGCTAGGATTTTCCTAGCCCGATTTTTGTGATCGTAAGAATAGCCCCATTGTGTGGAAGCATGGCAGGAGAAAAAGCTATGCAGGTTGTCCTCTAACCTTGCTTCCACACAATCACTTCTACCCAGTTTTTCCTCTAACTTTGCTTCCACACAATCAAAATTGGGAGTACACGCAGCTCCCAAACCTGGGTAGAACACAGTTTTCGATTGTGTGAATGACCTCTGAGTCTGTTGTATTTGTCATATTAAACACAACAAAAGAGTGTAGGCTCCATACAACAGTTGAAGGTGTTTCTCCAAAGAGCATCCTTCTCCCACCTTGCATTTTTAACACAACAATGAATGGAATGGCGTGGTCGAATGAATGGTTGTCCATGGGACAGTAATCGAGATACATTTTAAAGTAGAAGAGGACTTCTCCCCGCCCCCCTTATCTCCTAGAATATACTAGTTATAATGATTAGGTTGGGTTGTGTGATGAACATTGTCCTTCAACAGCTTGATCAATAGGAATCGATCAGGAGAATAAATGCTGACACTCTGGGATGAGATGTGAAAGTGCTTTGTGCCTGGAGTGGATTCTCTCCCCCTTGTATGTAGTCTCTTATTGAGCTCTGAAGATGCAGCAGATGTGAGAGTGGAGATTTACTCACCTACGACGCATGTGCCAGTCACTGAGGTGGGTCTCATGATCCATGAGACCCGCTTTTTTAGAAACTGCGGGGAGAGCAGGCTAAGCCCGCTCTCCCCACAGACAAGCGGGCAGGGAGCCCTGGGCGGCCGGATCAGACGGAGCCGGCGGGGGGTGGGGGAGCGAGGGCCGCGCGGCCCCCGCAAACCCCAGTATGCCCTGTGCGAGTGCGAAGGGCATACTGGGGAGACCCCTGGAGCCGGGAGTCTACTTGTGAGTAGGCGCTGCGCGAAGGCGTGCCGCGGCTACTCACGATTGTAAAAAGCAGGTTTGTGGAGCACTCGCTCCGCAAACCTGCTTTTTACCAGGGGTTCCAGAGCGGGTTAGCCCGGTGGTTCTGACGATCAGCAAAAATCGGCTAGCCCTATTCTTGCTGATCGTCAGAATAGCCTCACTGTCTCTCGGCCTAACCTACTTTGCAGGGATGTTGTTAGGGTAAAACTGTGGAGGAAGAAAACCCTATACACTGCCTTCAGGAAGAGCAGGAGAAAAATGCAAGCATTATAAGATTAAGATAGATAGATAGATAGATAGATAGATAGATAGATAGATAGATAGATAGATAGATAGATAGATAATGTCGTTATGGGAAAGAACTGTGGCTCAGGGGAGGAGCCTCTGTGTTGCATGCAGAGGGCCTCAGATTCATTCCCTGCAGCAGTTCCAGGTAGGGATGGGCCAGACCCCTGTCTGAAACCCAGAGTGCTGCTGCCAGTCAATGTAGACAATGCTGAGGGAGATGGACCAATGGTCTGACTCAGCAAAATGCAGCTCCCTATGTTTGTTTAGTTGTCTTTTCCTTTACGAATGGCTATGATCATATTGAGTTAGATATTGAGGCATGTCTTGCAATCAGTGAGACCCGCCAGAGCGGGTTCTGCAGGGAGAACAGGCTTAACCCGCTCTCCCCGCAGACGATCAAGGCATCAGCCCGGGAGGCCGGATCGGCTGTGGGGATCAGGGGCTGTGCGGCCCCCAGAAGTTCCAGGATGCCCCATGAGAGCCGGGGGACTCCTCTTGTGTTGCTGCGGTGCAGAGCCGCACCACGGCAATACACGATCAGGAAGCACGGGTTAGTGGAGCGCTCGATCCGCTAACCTGGGCTACGGGGAGGGCTACTTTGGCAGGCTAGCCATCAGGGAAGCACTGGGCTTGCCGGTGAGCCTGCTGGTTCTCACAATTCCTGTATTCCTGTAACCCTTCCTGTGTTCTACCAAAGACAACCACTGGGCTCTGTGGTCGCTAGGATTCGACAACGACTCGACAGCACAACTTTACATGGTAGTAAATTGGAAGGTTCTAAGATCATAGGCAAAGATGGAGCAAGGGGAGAGGCAGAAATAATGTGCGGCAAGGCTGTAAAGGTAAGGGCAAGGAATTTGGGGTTGATGTGGAAGTGTTGAGATCTGAGCGAGACAAGGGACCGGATCTCATGATCAGTGAGACCCGGTTTGGGGCGGTGAGCGGGGAGGGAGCCCTGGGCAGCTGGATCGGCCACCCACACAATTGCTGGCTCCGTGACAGAGCCAGAGGGGGCTGGGGGGAGCAGGGGCCAATTGGCCCCCGCAAGCTCCAGCATGCCCTGGGCAAGTGTGCAGGGCATGCTGGCGAGACCCCTGGAGCCAGGAGGTGGCTTTTTGCCTCCCCTCTGAGGGTCTTCTCGTAAGTAGGCATGACACGAAGCCGCGCCGTTGCTACTCACGATCTAGAAAACCAGGTTTGCGGAGCGCTGCTCCGCAAACCTGGTTTTAGGGCAGGGGTTCTTGAGTGGGTTACCTGCTCTAGAACCATTGGGCTCACAGCCGAGTCTGGTGGTTCTTTCAACCTGCAAAAATTGGGCTAGGCTCTCCTAGCCTGATTTTTGCAGATCATGAGAATCGCCCCAGGGAATGTCATGCATTAAGTACTGCCTACAAATTATGGGTGTTTGGATTCTTCTTCTTCTTCTTCTTTTTGGTTGAAGGGTCTTCATACCTTATATAAATGGGCACTGGTTCCAGTAAGATATGGGTGAGCAATCCATAGTAAAGCAAAATGGTGAGGAGGGCTGAGGAACTACTACACAGAGGCGGTCCAGTGTGATTAAGGTTTCAGTCCATTTAAATGTGAAGCTTCTAACCCAAATTCCGGTGGGATTCTTTATTAAGGAATATTGCAAGACTAAGGAATGTAGCAATATTTAGAACTAAGCACTTAACATCTTTTCATTTGAATAAAAGAGCATTGATGATATCTTGAATGATGAAAAGAATCTTCAAGGCTTGATATGGCTCTCTTTGTTCTCTTCCCTCGGGGGGGGGGGATAGCAGGCTAGACATCGGAAAGATAATAGACAATGTGGAGAATAGATTGAAGAACTCAGAAACAGACAAAAAGAATTGCTGATCCTCCTGTCTGTTCATTAGATAACCAGCAAGGTCAATGTGCAAAAGCATCAGCTGCCAGTGCTATACTTTTTCCAGAAACACACTGTTCATGTGGTGAGCCCGAGCCTGTTAAAATGCATGTGGGCACCCACCACAGGGATGAGAGAGAGCCTGCATATTCCAAAGCCACCTGTCCGGAGCAGGCCTTCATCTACATTTAGCTGTCTCTGCCCAACCTCTATGGGTTTTTTTCCCAGTTTTCAAGGGGCATCAACCAATGAAGCTATTCCCACGATCACTGGAAAGCAAGCTAAGAAACCTGGTGCTCCCAAGGCAGCTAGCCTGCCTAAACCACCCTCCCCTTAAATGAGGTTAACAGAGCGAGTGCTTCGTTAACCTCATTTTGTTGCTCGTGGTGGACTGCAGCACATGAGTAGTCCCCCGGCCTGGAGGCTGCAAGCAGACCTGGCACCCCCAAAGGTGGGGAATGGGGTATCCTCAAATCCCCATTATTCCCTATGGGAGAAATGCAAAATTTGGAAAAATCTTCAGAAAATCAAAATCATTAATAATCACAGGAGTGTCCAATTGCTTTGGCGTTCAGTGGCTGGCAGGCACCCCTGGGTGCCTATCACCCACCGTGCCCTTAGGTACTCCACATAGGGAATAATGGGCTGTTTGAGTCCCCATTGTACCCTATTTAGAACATTTTAGCGCCAGTTCAAATTCAAACCTGTTTGAGCCAGTTTGAAGGTTCTAGAGGCCATTTTAGGACCTTGTTTTGTGTCACTTGTTTTGCTTGATTTTCCTTTGCTGAGCTCATGCTTTCCTGATTGGCCAGATGAGTCTGGCTCTCTGGTAGGCTCTGGAGTGGTGTCAGTCCTTGAGGACTAGAACCCTATTGGCCAGGGGGGAGGGCAAAGGTGGGGGCTCCCAAAAGAGGGAGTTTCAAATCCTCTTTAAAGCCAAGCCTCTGGCCTAGCAAAATCACTGTGGTTGCAGTCTTCCTTGGCTTCCTTCTGGCCTGCTGCTGGTGAAAGTCTGCTTGGCAGACCTGGCTGTATTTTTGCAAAATGCATGCCCGAAGGGAAGAGCAGGCGGGGGGAGTTGTGTGTGTTACTTTAAGTTCTCCTCCTTCACTGTGGTGTGTTTTTGCCTTGCTCCTCTTTCTTTGCAGTTTGTGTGATGCCGGGTTGGTTTTACTGTCTTGCGCCACCATCTTAATAGGTCTCTTGTTGGTTTGTGTGGCTGTTGTGTAGTCTGTGCTGTTTGATTTGGTTCCCTTGGCTTTGTAGTTGTGCGGGCACAGCAGCAGCAGGTCAGTTTCTGTGGTGATTTTTTGGTTCTTAGCTGGGTGTCTTTTTAGTTGTGTCACTGTGTGTTGGTAGTGTGGCCTGCTATTGGCACAAATCTGGGGTGAGTGGTAGGCACGCATAGGTGCCCACCACCCACCGAACGCCCAAGCAATGGGCACTCCTGTGATTTTATGTGATTTTTTAAAAAATGCATTTTTTAATTTCTCCCATAGAGAACAATGGGGATTTGAGGTGGCCCATCTGGCCCATTTCCCCACTTGGGGGGGTGTGTGCCTAGGCACCTCAAAGTGAATCTGGTGGCACAGCAGGTTGTGCCTCAAATCCCAGAGTCTCCCCGAGAGTAGGGGGAGACTACACGGCTGCTGGAATCAGCTCAGAGGGGAGCCAAAACCTTTGTGTGCACACACTCAGCCATGCAGCTTAGGTGGAACAGTGCTGGGTAAGGCAAGTGTCCTACCCATGTTTGGGAGCTCAATGCACTCCCAACTTTGGGTTGTGTTGGAGCAAACAACTAGGTAGGAGGAGGGAGAAGTGATTGTGAAGGAGTCAGGAGCTGGGTTGGAGAGCATTCCCTCCTACCTTGGTCAAATGCTGGGTATGAAAGCTGGGTAGGATGGTGCTGTCCTACCCAGCTCCTGCCTCCCATACAATCACTTCTCCCTTCTCCTACCTAGCTGTTTGCTCCCACAAAACTGAAAATTAGGAGTGCACACAGCTCCCAAACCTGGGAGTTTGGGGTTGCGTGAACAGCTTCAAAAACTGCTGTGCTTCACAGGCTTGGAAGGAAAGGGTATGAATATATTCATATAGAACACTCCACACATTCCTCCCACAGGGTGGGCCTTTTGCTGGTAGAGAAATAAATGCCAAGCCTCGCTTATTGTACTGGATTTGAATGAGTTTTCCCAAGTTGTTCCCCACCCCACCTACCAGAAATTAGTTCCTAAAGCTACTGATGTGTCATCAGTTTTTCCACACTGACGTGCCCGGTGGGAATACATGTGGGCTGATTCACTGACAAATCAGCGCAGTGTTGGCTTATGGGGGGTGGCAGAAGACAAGCATCTTTAATAACGATCAGACATCCATCGAGAAATACCAGTGCCTTTTCAGAGTCTCAAGGGTTATATCTTTTGCTGATGGGAAGCAGCTTGGCTCTGAGCGGAGGATGAGAGCATCGTATTTTGAATGATGCACAAAGTCTTAGGAATTGTTTGGTGGAGGGTCAGGCCCAGGGCAGTGAGTCAGGGTTGACCTCAGAATGCAAGGCAAAAGAATGGTTGAAGCCAGACTCCTTCCTCCATGCTCCCTGCTTTTAGCACACAGAAGTCTGATGGTCCCCTGCTGCCCCCGAGGAGGGAGAGAGCCAGGCAGATCAGCTGGTATTGCCCAGAAGTGATATCATCATGATTTAAAGACTTGTTAAAAGCTGTCAGAGATGGGGGGCTCTTATTTCACTAGGGAGCACATTCCAAAGCCTCGGGGCAGCAATGGAGCAAGGCCCGTCCCTGAGCAGCCACCAGACAAGCTGGTGGCAAATGCAGATGGACCTCTCCAGGATGATCTCAGTGGGCAGTGGGGTTCATGACAAAGAAGACATTCTCTTAAATACCCAGGGCCCAAGCCGTTTAGGGCTTTATAAGTTATAACCAACACCTTGTATTTTTCCCTGAAACATATCAGCAGCCAGTGTAGCTCCTTCAGTACAGGAGTTATATGGTCTCTCCGAGATGACCCAGAGACCAACCTGGCTGCTGCATTCTAGACCAACTGTAGTTTCTGGACTACATACAAGGGCAGCCCCACATAGAGCGCATTGCAGTAATCCAGTCTGGAGGTTACCAGCAGATGTACTACTGTTTTGAGGTCATTCACCTCAAGAAACAGATGCAGCTGGTGTATCAGCCGAAGCTGATAGAAGGCACTTCTGGCCACCGCCTCAACCTGGGAAACCAGGGAGAGGCTTGGATCCAGAAGCACCCCTAGACTGTGTACCTGTTCCTTCTGGGGAAGTGTAACCCCATCCAGAACAGGGAGATCAAAATCGTCTCTCGAGTTCCGACCCTGCACAATGAGTCCTTCCATCTTATCTGGATTCAGTCTCAGTTTGTTATCCCTCACCCAGCCCATCACCGACCATTAGGAGTAGAAGTAGAGAGGATAGACTGTCCCCTTGTTCTCTCTTATTTCTGTGTCTCTGTCCTTAGTCTCTTGGGATTGGTAGACCCAATCATGTTGGTAGACCCAATTAGTAACCAAGTATTCCAGCTCACTCATCTTGGTTTGGAGGCTTCTGGCATTGGTTTATAGACACCTTTACACTGAGTCCCTCACCTGGTGTTGGCATGTGCCAGTCCCCTTACCATCATTTGACCTATTTGGCAAGCTGTCCTGCATTTCCTTCTGCTCAACTCCTGGCACTACTCTGTCCCCTTCTGGTTTATCTAAAACATGTTCACACCTTAGGGGATTTTGCTGGCTGAAGAAGATACCAACCCGTTCCTGTCGGCAATCCCCCAGGCAACATTGTAAAAGCTGCTCTGCGTCCTTCTTGATTTTAAGTGCCAGCAGTCTGGTTCCATCTTGGTTGAAGTGGAGCCTGTCCCTTTTGTACAGGGCTTGCTTCCCCCAAAATGTATCCCAGTGCCTAACAAATCTAAACCCCTCCTCCCAGCACCACCGTCTCATCCACGTACTGAGACCCCTCAGCTCCACCTGCCTCGCTGTCCCTGCACGTGGAACAGGTAGCACTTTAGAGAACGCTACCCTCGGGGTCCTGAACTTCAGTGTACTACCTAGAAGCCTAGATTTGGCTTCCAGGACCTCCTGACTGCATTTCCAACATCATTGGTGCCAACGTGCACCACGACAGCTGACTCCTCCCCACTACTGCCTACCTAGATGCAGCATGATGTCCGCAATCTTCACACCAGGCAGGCAAGGCACCGTGCAGTCTACACCGGCTTAAATAAATAAGTTTACAGCACCGTGGGACTTTTATCTCTTCATTTGCATCTACACGTGGGCAGACCCATCTCTCTATGCCCCTAATAACTTAACGTCACACTACTAGGAGGCCCCCACCCCCTGGAGAAATATCCCCTGTGCGAGAGGATATAGGTGCATCGGCCAAGCTGAAGGAGTGTTTTCCTCTTCCTCAGACTGATGTCCTCCTTCCCTGAGACCCTCACTCTCCATGACAGTAGAAGCACCATCAGCCTGGGAGTAGGGTGCCACTTTCACATCCCTAAGGGTCTCATCCACACACCTCTCTACCTCCCTGAGCTTCTCCAGGTCAGTTTGTTCTCTGAGAGTCAGGAACTCTTTGCACTGAGTGCACACCCACAACTTCTTCCCCTCAGGCAGATAGTCATACATGCAACACTCTGTGCAATTAATACACTGGGAAGCACCCCCACCCCTGCAGGCATTCTACCTTCATAACTTCTTTTATTTGCTATTTAGAGTATATAGGGCTTGAAGCTAAGTACGGAGTGCAGCTGTCAGCTAATTAAAGGTTTTTAGCTTTGTCTTCCCAGAATATGGGGCTATTCTGATGATCAGCAAAAATCGGGCTAGTCTCCGCTAGCCCAATTTTTGCTGTTCATCAGAACCACCGGGCTTGCAGCCGAGCCCGGTGCTTCTGGAGCAGCTAACCCACTTTGGAACCCCTGGTAAAAAGCAAGTTTGTGGAGCGAGCACTCCGCAAACCTGTTTTTTACAATTGTGAGTAGCCGCGGCGCACCTTTGCGCTGCACCTACTCACAAGTAGACTCCCGGCTCGGGGGTCTCCCCAGTATGCCCTGCGTGCTCATGCAGGGCATACTGGGGCTTGCAGAGGGCCACACGGCCCCCGAGCTCCCCAGCCCCTGCCGGCTCCATCTCTGAGCCACAATCGGGTGGGTGGCCGATCCGCCCGCCCAGGGCTCCCTCCCCGCTCACCCAAAGAAACCGGGTCTCACGGATCGTGAGACCCGGCTCTATTTTTAAAAGGTCAAGTAGTACTAACCTTATTCTTGTGCTGGGTGTTTCCCCTGTGATTAACCTAAGAACAGCCCTGCTGGATCAGGCCCATGGCCCATCTAGTCTGGCATTCTGTTTCACACAGTGGCCCACCAGATGCCACTGGGAGCCTACAGCCCTCCAACTAGTAGCTGTTGATAGACCTCTCCTCCATGAAGTTATCCAAACCCCTCTTCAAGCCATCCAGGTTTTTGGCTGTCACCACATCTTGTGGCAGAGAATTCCACAAGTTGATTATGCATTGTGTGAAAAAGTACTTCCATTTGTTGGTCTTAAATTTCCTAGCAATCGATTTCATGGGATGACCCTGGTTCTAGTGTTATGTGAGAGAGAGAAGAATTTATCTCGATCCACTTTCTCCACACCATGCATGTTTTTATAGACCTCTATCATGTCTCCCCGCAGTCATCTTTTTTCTAAACTAAAAAGCCCCAGGTGTTATAGTCTTGACTCATAAGGAAGGTGCTCTAGGCCCCTGATCATCTTGGTTGCCCTCTTCTGCACCTTTTCCAGTTCTACCATGTCCTTCTTTAGATGTGACCAGAATTGTATGCAGTACTCCAGGTGTGGCCGCACCATAGCTTTGTATGAGGGCATTATAATATTCGCAGTTTTATCTTCTATCCCCTTCCTAATGATCCCTAGCATGGAATTGGCCTTTTTCTCAGATGCCACACATTGAGTTGACATTTTCAACATTCTGTCCGCCATGACTCCAAGATCCCTCTCCTGGTCAGTCACCGACAACTCAGATCCCACCAGCATATACTTGAAGTTGGGGGTTTTCATCCCAACGTACAACACTTTACACTTGCCAACAATGAACTGCATTTGTCGCCCACTCACCCAGTTTGGAGAGATCCTTTTGGAGCACCTCACAATCTGTTTTGGATTTCACTACCCTAAAGAGTTTGGTATCATCTACATATTTGGCAACCTCACTGCTTACCCCAACTTCTAGATAATTTATGAAAAAATTAAAGAGCACTGGTCCCAGTACAGATCCCTGGGGGACCCCACTTCTTACACTGTGAAAACTCTCCATTTATACCTACCCTCTGTTTCCTATCCTTCAACCAGTCAGCAATCCACACATGTACTTGTCCCCTTATCCCATGACTGCTAAGTTTCCTCAAGAGTCTTTAATGAGGAACTTTGACAAAAGCTTTTTGGAAGTCCAGGTATACTATGTCAACTGCCACAGAGCCTGATTTGAGGGATAAATTATATATTTTTATATAGGAAGTGAGGACCACTTGTGTGCCTCTCTGCAGAGTTCCCCGCCAATCTCCCGCTAAACTCCAACAAAACTCTTTTGATATCTATTTGTAAACCTCTGTTTGCAAAGTTCCTGGGAGCAACGCTCCTCTGGTCTGAGTCTTGTATTCAAGACCAGCAGGCAAACTGACTCTCCTCCGGAATGTGACCCTTCCCACAAGCTGAGGCACTCAACCTGGAATGAATCCCCCATTCAGGTTACCCCTCTGTCAAAGACACAAACACTTCTACCCAGCCTGAAATCAAACCCTAGAAAACTACCAGTCCTAACAAACTTAGCTTATCCTTGCCCTCTTGTTTTCTTGGTGATTGATTGATTGATTTTATTCCCTTGCTTGGTATCTTCTTTAGGAGATAAGTGCAAGCTTGTTGCTTCCTCTCAAGTGCGGGAGGTCAAGCATGAGGCACCAGCAACCACCAGCAGGCAGGAGCTGCAGTTGATGGCAGACAAGCAGCTGCCCTCCATGAGGTCTCCCTCTCACCTCCTTCATGCTCAACTGCTTTTGCTTTCTCTTTCTCCCTGTCCCCTTGCTCCTCCTTATCTCCCTGCTCATTTCTCTTTTTACTTGGTTTTGTTTTGTTCTTGTTCTATTTTATTTTTGGTAGTTACTATTTCTGGTGTTACTATTTGCTTCTAACCCTTTTTCCTTCTTTGTCCTTCTCTGCCCCTTATCTCATGTAGTACTCCTCTGAAACCAGAGTTTGGGGTGCGGTCCCTGGTTTAGTTTTACTGAGAGCTGCTGTAGCAGTCTCTCTTCTTTGTCCTGAGCTTTCCTTACTTGCCCCTTGTCCCTTATGGGACTCCTCTGGAGTCAGAGTTTGGGGCACAGTTTTTGGCAGCTCTTTGGACTCCTCCTAACTGCCCCTTGCCCTGCTCCTGCTTGTCCCGTTGCTACATTCACATTGCTCCCCTCCCGTTTTCTGTTCCTACATTCTCTCATTCCATCTTTCCTTCCTAGTTCTGATTCTCTCTTTGACCCCTTCTTCGCACCTGCCCTTTCCCCCTTCTCCACTGTCTTTTCTGAACTTCTTGCCTTCTCTTGTCTGCTTTTCCTCCCCTACATTACTATTTCCCCACCACCACCACCACCATTGTCCTCGAAAACCCCTTTCCCCCACATGTCATAGTGGGGTAGGCAAAAGGCCACATGAGGCACTTCCGGTAAATATGCCAACCTGAAGAGAAGTAAGGAGATTGAAAGAAAATGTTGCCGCCTTCCCAGTTGGATTCAGCAAATGTGATTCTCTGAGAAAATAACAAGAAATGTGTAGTGTGAGTTCTTAGATATTTGGAGTATTACAGCATTCCAGTTAGTACTAGTCCCATTGAGTTGTCTAAAGGTGTAGTTAGTAATTATCAGTGCTATTGGTGAAGATAAACCATTTCATATATGGGAAGTTCTCATAGATAAAGCCAGGGAAAGAAATGCAATTCTTTATATACAACAAGTCAACTACATTAAATAATTTTAGGAGAAAAGAAATGTAATTCTTTATATACAACAAGACAACTACACTAAATAATTTTAGGAGGACATTGATAATATTATCAAGGATATAACATTACAAAGACATGTTTTTCTTGTCTGTGGATAATATTCTGATTATTTTTGATAAATGTTGTTCCTAAAAAAGAATGATTTATTTGTGCAAAGGGGTTTGATTCCTACTTGGAGCTTGTTCAGTGAGACACACAACATTACAGCATTATTCCATTTGTATGATAGGTGGTGTTCCTTCCAGATAGTATTTACTTCATCAAAATAAGCAATCAAAAATATTAAATATAGGTACTTATATTTCATAAGTTCCTATAAATGTTTACTTATTTTGATGAAGTAAATACTGTCTGGAAGGAGCACCACCTATCATACAAATGGAATAATGCTGTAAAGTTGTTTGTCTCAATGAATAAGCTCCAAGTAGGAATCGAACCCCTTTCCAAAAAGAAACAATTCTTTGCAATGGTATATGCTCCTTCTAAGGTTTAAATCTTCCAACTTTGCTTCTGCCTAGTTCTAGATTCTGCCTTGTTTTTATTATACTTAAATGTGAAGTGTAAGAAAGTAAAAATAAAATTTTAGAAATAGAATTGAATTGTAAAATACACTTCTTTCCTTCCATGTTAATGGAGTGTGTGTATGTGCGCACACACGTGTGTTATATATCTATAGTAGCACATAATAATGCACATGTGTGTGCGCACACTGCCTTGATACTGCCACCCAGAACAAAAATCATTCTGCTCACATTTAAAAAATTAAAGGGAACACTGCTACCCACCTTTTGGTTGTGTGAACAGCCTCTTTCCTTAGTGGGATGTATGTTGGTTCCTAGGCATGCAAATAGATCTGAAATGAAGGTGTGGATTGGTGTAATATTTCAGTTCATGTCACAAAGGCAGTAATAGCTCATAGTATGATGGAGAATGATGACATCCCTCATTTAAAAAATCCCTAACTGGACTAGCTATTTGGCAGTGGAACAGTCTGCCTCATGAAATGGCGGGCTCTCCTTTACTGGAGGTTTTCAGTCAGAGGCTGGGTAGGCACCTGTCAGGGAGGCTGTAAAAGATTCCTGCACTGAGAAATGGGCTGGACTAGAAGACCCCTGAGGTCCCTTCCACCTCTAACATTCTATGGTTCTAAATTCCATGGGGAAGAGGCTTTTGAGGAGGGGGTTCTTCTCCGAGGGAAATTCTCTAATTCCCCAAACGCAGTCACTATAGGCTGGGCTGCAAGCCATTATAATTTAAAAAAAAAAACAAATCCTCATAAGCTAAACTGTCAGAGAAGGTAGGAGTGGATCTCTTTCATTTGTTTTTTGATCAGCGTATTAATAAATAACAAGCGGACTATTAGTGTTGGCACCAGAACTCATAATAGACTGGTTTGCTATACAAATGTGTCCACCTCCTGGTACTCTGCAGCGTTATGAATTGAGTATCATTTCCTCTTCTCCAGCTTGGCATATGAAATGAGATTCTGTGCGTGTGTAATCAGCATCCAAGAGCCCAGTTACTCAGACTGTAGCCTCGTGCACTGAAGTGTCTGTCTAAACTAAAGTAAAATGTGAATTGCTATCTATCTATATCCCCTCAGACACATATTCTTAGGAACATAGGAAGCTGCCTATGTCAGACCATGGATTCATGGATGACCATGAGTCAGACCATGGATTCATCAAGCTCAGTATGGTCTACACTGATTGGCAGTGGCTCTCCAAGGCTTCAGACAGGAGTCTTTCCTAGTGCGGATGCTGCCAGGAATTGAACCTGGGACCTTCTGCATGTAAAGCAGATGATTTGCCACTGAGCAATGGCCCCATTCTTATTGATTGCTGTGAACTGGATCATTACCTGACTACACCAATGTTTCTTTTGATATCTTCCCTGTTGGGGTCAATGTTCCTGACTGTTCCTTGCAAATGTCTGAGATGGGTGTTGTCCCCATCCTGATCTAAAACTCACTTGCTTCCTAGGTGTGTTGGGTCCAAAATCCAGTGGCAGCCCAAACTGTGATATGGAGCTGAAGAAGCCAGCCAGGAGAGGAGAGTCCACACTGACCGTGGCCATCATGGACCCAGACCTGAGCAGTGTTCTCTCTAACAGGAATTCCCAGATGGTGTTGACTACAACTCCCATAATCCCCCAGCCAAAGGCCATTGCAGCTGGGGATGTTGGGAGTTGTAGTCAGCAACATCTGGGAATCCCTGTTACAGGGAACCTGGACCTGAGCCCAATAGCTCAATGTTCCTGAAATCCCCTGCTAACTGGGCAAAGAGGCACCTTTTACTGTGGTGATTCTCTTTATTTAGCAGTGGGAGAGCAACTGGCCCTATCCACCCTCAGCACAGGACCTCCAGTGACTGTTGCTGGTGTGTGTCTTGTGTTTCTTTTTAGATTGTGAGCCCTTTGGGGACAGGGAGCCATTTTATTTATTTATTTATGTCTCTGTGTAAACCGCCCTGAGCCATTTTTGGAAGGGCGATATAGAAATCGAATTATTATTTATTTACACAGTCAGACAGGTGTTATTGACTGGTTTGTTTTATCCAGACATCGAGTCCTCCCCAAGGACCTGGGATGGCTGAATTTTACTGTCAATGTTGTTGCTGTTGTTATAGATATCATCGCAGAATATAGGCTGTTCCCAGTAAAGTTGCTTTTTGTAACTGACTGATGGTGATTTCTGGGGCCCCTATGGTGTTGGGGTGCTCTACACCATAGGGGCCAAAGAAATCACCATCAGCCTATTATTATTATTATTATCCCCTTTCCCCGAACCGGGACCCCCGGACACAGCACGCTTGAGGTAAATTCCCCCAAGCGGTTGGGTTTCTCAGCACCAGGAGCCTCGTGCATCCCAGTGGCCACTCAGCAATGCAAGAAATGCACCAGGTGGGGATTGACAGAGAAGTGATGGAGTGCTCAGCTCCAGTCTAACCCAGCAGCTCCCACTGTAAGGCTCTTGGAAGCCTGGGCAGTGTAATCAGGGCCAAGAGGGGAAAATGGGCACAGTCAGTGCTGGGAATCTAGTCCTCTTTGGGCATCCAACAATGGAGTAGATTATCCCCAGGTACAGAGAGACCATAGGAACATAGGAAGCTGCCATATACTGAGTCAGACCATTGGTCTATCTAGCTCAGTATTGTCTTCCCAGACTGGCAGCGGCTTCTCCAAGGTTGCAGGCAGGAGTCTCTCTCAGCCCTATCTTGGAACGCTGCCAGGGAGGGAAGTTGAAACCCCCACTGCCTTGGGGGAGCCCCCCAGAGGCAAGTCACGTGATTGACTCCCCCAGCCATGCGCCCGCCCGGGTTTACTTCAGTTGTATTCATCCTCTGAAATGGATGTGAGTGTTAAGACCTGGAGCTACCAGAACAGCATGGACCGGGTCTCACAATCAGTGAGACCCGGTTTAGGGTGCTGAGCAGGAAGAGTGGGCTAAGTCCGCTCTCCCCGCTCACGAGTGGGCAGGGAGCCCTGGGCGGCTGGATTGGCCGCCCCCCGCCGGTGGGGGGTGAGGGGAGTGGGGGCCGCGCGGCCCCCGGAAGCACCAGTATGCCCTGCGTGGGGAGACCCCCAAGCCGGGAGGCTGCTTTTAAGCCTCCCAGCTGGGGGTCTACTCATGAGCAGATAGCCCGGGTTTGCAGAGCGCTCGCTCCACAAACCCAGTCTAAAGGGTGGGCTATAGGATTGGGTTAGCCGCTCCAGAACCACCGGGCTTGGCTGAGAGCCTAGTAGTTCTTACAATCACAAAAATCAGGCTAGGATTTTCCTAGCCCGATTTTCCTAGCCCGATTTTTGTCATCGTAAGAATAGCCCCCATGTCTTTCTCTAGTACCATTAAAGGACTTGCATCGTCCACAATTTACAAAAGCTTTTTACAAATAATTTAGGATGATGTTCTCTTGTGGCACATAGTGTGTGTGTGTGTGTGTGTGTACACACACACACTATGCTCTTGAGATATATATTTTACTATGCTTTTGAGCTTTTACTATGCTTATGAGCTGAGCTTCAGTGAGGGGGCGGCATTTTAAAATCTTGTCTCTGGGCCCACTCCAAGCTTGCTACGCCCCTGCGCTTGTGCAAGGGGTGTGTTTACAGAGTGGCACTGTGGGGTGTCAGTAGCTAGCATGCTCCTGTTCTCTCTGTACCCAGTTTATAAACACTTGAAAGCTTAATACAGATGTTATTTAAAAAGAGACACTGTACTCAGGTGCAGCAGCGTCTCAAAGGGGCCAGACGTCCTGGCCTGGCCTCACCACTCACCTCTTTGCTGTACATGCTTATAGCGGCATTAGTCTGAAGAGGCGCTGTATCTGGTTACAGTTTCTTTTCAAAATAACATCTGGGTTAGGTTACAGAGGACTCAGTTTGGTTGAAACCAGTTATCTGGAGCGTTTCCACACAGGGCTGTTACTAAGAATCTCCTTCGGAAGAGAGCGTGTGTGGTCACACACCAACCAAACCTACCCCGAAGTCCATTCAAGATCTGTGGAAGTACCTCACACACAAATCGGGCTTTGTCTTCCGAATTATAGCTTATCTCGATGTATTTCTGGGTTTTAAAAATCCTGGATTTACAGTAAGCAGGTTTTGCTGAAAACACTGGGGCAAATAGAGAAGGGCACTGACGTAGGGTCATTAACATGATAAGAGTCATTAACGTGATAAAGAGCTTCCTTGCCTAGATGTGAAGAGTGGAAAAACTAGTTTTCAGGAAGAAAACTCTTTGAAATTTATAGTGGCAAAACCTCTGTATGCTGAATTTGACTTCTTTGAACAATATTAGTCTGCTTGCTGAAGGTTTTCGCTGGTTACAAAGGAGGTTTTACCAACAAACTGATGTAAACCACACCACGCCTGTGTGTGAAAAAAGGGAAGAAACCTGTTTCTGTATACAAATGCTCCCAGTCTAGAACACAAAGTTTGGAAGGCAACTTTGGGGCTATTCTGACGATTGGCAAAAATTGGGCTAGGAGAACCTAGCCCAATTTTTGCAGATTGCAAGAACCACCGGGCTCAGCTGCGAGCCCGGTGGTTCTCGAGTGGTTAACCCGCTCAAGTACCCCTCCCCTTAGCCCAGGTTTGCGAAGCGAGTGCTCCACAAACGCGGGCTATCTGATCATGAGTAGCCACGGCACAGCTCCACACCGTGGCTACTCATGAGGAGACCCCCGGAGGGGAGGCGAAAAGGCGGCTCTGGGGGTCTCGCCAGCATGCCCTGCGTGCTCGCGCAGGGCATGCTGGAGCTTGCGGGGGCCGAACGTCCCCTGTTCCCCCCAGCCCCCGCTGGCTCCATCACAGAGCTGGCAATCGTGTGGGCGGCCGATCCAGCCACCCAGGGCTCCCTCCCCGATTGTGAGCAGGGAGAGTGGGCTTAGCCTGCTCTACCCACTCATTCAAAGAAACTGGGTCTCACCGACCGTGAGACCCGGCTCATTGTGTTCCTCCTCATGGAGCACACAAACACCCCCCCCCCCACCCATTGGCTAGAAGGAAAGCACAGAGGTATGCAATGTGAACCTGTCCTGCACAAAAGGAAAACCTTTTGGCTACCAGTAAGCTCCTCCACAGCCACTGTTTAGAACTGGATTTTAGTCCCCAGTCGGATGGGATATAACCCAACACTACACGCAGATCCTTCAGTGCAAGAGATGAATCCATCACTAAGTTAATTCTCATCGTAACCTCCCTCCAGAAGCCTTGCACTATGGGACAGTCCCAGAACATATGTGTTAAATTGGCAAGATCCATCACCAGCAGTTACTATTTGAGGCCATTTTTAATTGCTTAAGATGTAGAGGAGTCCAATAGGCCCTGAAAATAATCTTCTGTCAGATTACACACAATTTAAGATCCACTGAGCTGCATTTGACACTACCTAAAATATCTTGCCATTGCACTGGTGACACCTTAACCGTCAGTTCCAGGATCCATTTGCCCCTAAGTAAATCTAATCCAGGGTCCATGTGCAGTGGAAATCTCCCAATCCCCCTATGAGTCAGGATTGGGGGCAGAACCTGCTTGAGTTAGCAGCACATGAAAAATGGGCCCTCATGGGGCGGGGGGAGGAATCAGATAAATGGTTAGAAATTTTGGACAACTTCTTGAACTATTCTTAGAATAAATCCCCCTGTAACGGTGAGTATCCCTTCTTCTCTTCCCTCCCTCCAATTCTGCTCTCCTTCTCCCTCTTTCTCTTTCCATCTCTCCTTTCTTTTCTCAGCTCCCCCCAATCAGTGCTGAAAAGGGGAAGGGAAGGTTGGGCTTGAGGATGAGGTGTGGGGGAACTAGGAGAGATGCTGTAAAATACAAAATGTCAAAAATAAATATATAAATAAATAAATAAATAAATAAGGAAAACCCAAGAGCAGAAGAGAAGGACTGCTTCCCTCATGCCAGAAGTGTAATTCCAAGTGGCTTCACTCAACAGTTACCCAGAGTTGGAAGCGATGTGTGGTCAAAATGCCTGCTCTCTGAGCTCTGTCCAGGGTGCTGAAAGACCTGCCTCAGAGCATCCTTGATTTGCAACTGAATCCCTACCTGTCTGTTCCCTTTCTGCTTTCTTCACTCTTCCAGACTGCTTACCATACTTACATCCTCCCAACCTGTCCAAGGTCTCTGCCTTGCTAGGATGGGACAAAAGGCAGTGGATTTCCCAGCTGGCCTTTATCATGTCTTACTGCAGTAGAGGGTGGTGAAACCAAACCAATTGGTTTCCAGAAAGCAGTATGACAGCATGTCCATATGAAGCACCATCAGCATGAGTACTCCAGCACTGTCAACCAGGAGACAACTCTTGGAAGATGCTTGCTAACAAAGTCCATAAATACCAAGCCAATTCTGAACTGAGCCAAAAAGATTTCACCCAGATGATACTTTAATGATCTGAGAAAGAGCAGTGGCTATTCAGACGAGAGAAAATACTGTTCATACTTTAGCAAGCTGACTCAAGCTGTTATGAAGGACCAATTCTTTGTGCTGCTGACTATTCTTCTGCATATTTCCCCCATCCTCTAGTCGGGTTATCTCCGCTGAACAGGCGGCTGTCTTGTTTGCTAATGAGATAGGTGTCCCTCCCAAAGAAATTGCCTGCTAATCTGCCTTTGGCTTCACAGCTGTTTCTTTTCTCTAAGACTGGGCAGGTGAAATGAAGAGTGTAATTGGAAAGCAAGGGGTAAGCTCAAGTGTTACCAAAGGTAGCATTTCTTTCTGGTGATGATGCCAGCTAGAGAAAAAAGAAGACGAGTTTCTGATCCTTGATGTGTAGCCTCATACTGTAAATGTTTATTTAGAACTAGATCCCATTGAGTCCTCTATGTGTACCTACAGAACGACCTGGTTCACAAAACCAAATGTGGCTTACTAACATTGACACGATTGTGTGAACCCATGTCAAGGTGATTTATAGCTTAAGATTCCTGCCTTGGCATGGGTTCACACAATCACACAAATGGCAGTATCTGCCATGGTAAAGTGGTACTGTGCTTCACTTCATAAAAATCCCTGCAAGTGGAAAGACATTGGCATAGCAAGGAGATGGCTCTAACCCATCTGCAGCATCTGTATCCTTCTTGCAGGGAGTGTTTTCTATGGAGCTCCTACCTAAGTAGTAGAGCAAAGGTCAAAAACTACCTATGTAGTTTTTTAAAGGTTTTTTTTAAAAAAATTGAACACATATTTTTAGAAAGGCTTTTTAATGTTTCTACTGCTTATGTGTCAGTCAGATCTTTGAAAAGCAGATGAGAGTAATCCATGAGGGACTGGTCTTTCAATAGCTATTAGCCAGGACATCTAAACTGCACAAACAGTTCGTGCAGAAGCAGTTTGCCTCACCAGATTCCCCTTTACAAGTATATCCCCTAGTCTGGCCCACAAAGTGGTTCAGCCCTGTTTGATGGCTGGACCGGACCCAGTTTGGCCAGAACCAGACCAAACTGGCCAAACCAGTTCTGTGCATCCCTAGTCTCTGTGTCCAGAGACAGCATACCTCTGAATTCCAGATATTGGGGACAGGCGGTTGGGGAGGATATTTCCCTCATGCCCTTCCTGTCGGCTGTTCAGAGACACTGGGTGTCTTTTTGGAAAGAGGATTCTAGACTGGATACACTTTTGGTTTCAACCTGCAGCACTCATATGTTGCTGTATTAAGTTGTAATGGTTTCTGTTCTGTGACTCGATCCTTCATGGCCTCCAAGACAGGAACGTCTGCTGTGAGTAGTCAGGCCCCCATGTACACGAAGTGCTCATTCAGGCATGGGCAGGGCAGGAACATAGGAACATAGGGAGCTGCCATATACTGAGTCAGACCATTGGTCTATCTAGCTCAGTATTGTCTTCATAGACTGGCAGCGGCTTCTCCAAGGTTGCAGGCAGGAATCTCTCCCAGCCCTATCTTGGAGATGCTGCCAGGGAGGGAACTTGGAACCTTCTGCTCTTCCCAGAGCGGCTTCATCCCCTGAGGGGAATATCTTGCAGTGCTCCCACATCAAGTCTCCCATTCAGATGCAACCAGGGCATACCCTGACAAGTCATGCTTGCTACCACAAGACCAGCTCTCCTCTCCAAGGGAGTGGTTCCCTTAAGAAGCAGGTAAGCATGGTGGCCATGTGTGCGCTGATGCCTCACACACAGGCTTCAGAGAACAGCACCACAGCCACGTGAGGCCTCTGCTAGAGCAAGCATCGTGCCCAGAAAAGTAGCAGGGCAGCAGCGGAGCAAGTAAGAACCTGCTTACCTGCTACTTAAGGGAACTGCTCCCCGCCCCACCGAACCAGATGGTGCACATCTCTAATATGCTGCATGCACAAATTTGAAGTTGAATCTCCAGCATTTCCATTTAATGGGTCTCAGGTGACAAAACCAGGAAAGACTCCCACCGGAGACCTTGGGAAACTGCTGTTCGTTGGAGCAGACAGTAGTGGGCCTGATGGCCCAACTCCGAATAAGGCAGCTGCAAATGTTTATGACTTGCACCTCAAATCCTACCATGCTCCTTTCTCTTACCACCAAAGATCTTGCCATCTTTCCCAGTGCTGTGATGCAGTCACTGGCTGACATCCTGAGCAACGAACCTTATGCAACAGAGCACTAGGCTAGTGCAAATCTGTTGCACTAGCTAGTTGTGCTAAATCTGGAGCCTGAGTTCCAGAGTAAAGTTGCACTACTGCAAGCACGCTTGTGCTTGCACAACAGTCGTGCAACCTGCAGAATGCCCCATTTGTTTTAAAGGGAACAATTTCATCTCTCTCTATCCGTTCAGTCATGTCCGGCTCTCAGTCACTCTATGGGTCACTGCACTCCATGCTGTCCTATCTTGGACAGCTTCCTTTAAGTCCACCATGGTCATTCCAGTGTCATTTTTAATAATATCCAGCCACCGAGTACAAGACCGTCTCCTTCTCCTGCTGATCATTCCCAGCATAATTGTCCTTTCGACTGAGTCAGCTTGCATGACATGACCAAAATATGTCAGTCTATGTTTGGTAATCTTAGCTTCTAGCAAAGCTAGAATTTCATACATCCCCATTATTTATCACAACTAAGCAATCTTTTTGCATTTTCACATCTTTTCAAGGAATGCAAGTGAACTGCTGCTTAAGATGTCAACCTTAAGTCCGGACATGATACCCCTCCCTGCCTCACTTCAAGGTTCTAGTCCTCATTATTAAACTCTTTTCGGCTCTCTGCCCCTGGCTATAACGGCTGGTGTACCATAGCAGCTAAGAGATTGAATTACAAATCAGGAAATTTGGCTTTGAAGAATAAAAATGAAACTTGAGTTGAGGTGCCAGATTCCATAACAAAGAATTCTACTTGGTGCTGTGCAACAGTCCCGTGGATATGAAGTTCACACACCACCCAGTTTGTGAGATGTAATGGAATCCCATGTGATATTTGTGGAAGCGCTTTGAGCCTGTGAAACAAAGACTCAAACTATTAATCCATACAGCCTTTGCAGCTGAGAGTGCAGAGAGCCACAGAAGATGCATCTTTCATGAACTGCTAATTTTTTTAGTTCTAACATCCCTTTTGATGAACAGATATTCTCTGAACAATTCTCACACCTTGTTTCCTTTGCCTTCCAGAATGTTCGCCATTGACATCTTTGATTGCCTGCTGTAATGTTCAACATCTTTCCTCACTTCTACTTTCTGATCTTTGCTGCATAAAAAAAATCAGAGCAACATTCCTCCCCCTCCCTTGTGGGGAGAAAACGGCTTTCTGCATTTGGATTGGGTTTCCAAGGTAGCAATTATGGGTTTAAATTTATAGTGCTCTTGCTGAATTTTTTTTTTTAATTCTTTATTTCTGCCTTAGAAGAATTGACAGGAGCCAAGTAATGCATTAAGAATGGTTCACTCAAAGCAAGAGATTGATGTGACCCACCTCAGTCCATTGATTTGAAATGATATACCTGGTGGCTCCATGTAACAATTGATTCTCTACAACTCCACAGGTGGCGATTAGGCAGTATTGTTCTCAGCCTCCTGCTGTGAGATGTTTTTCTTCGTTTCTCCCTGTTTCAAGGCTCATCACTTGCCATATAATTGAAGTGTGTGGTGGGGTATTTTTTTTGTGTTTTTTAACTTAACTGCAGTCTTAATCCTCCAAAATTGTTGTTCTTATTATTCATCACATCTTAGAAAAGTTTTATAGCTGGTTTAGTTCAGTAGCTGAGATTATGAACTGGGAACGTGTCCCCAATTCAAATTTCCCCTCTGCCACAAACTCATGGAGTTCCTGGCTACATGTTACATTCTTCATATAAACAGTTATCATAGTCTGTTCATTCAGTCATTCATGCATTCATTCAAATCTGTATACCATCCCAAACTTCCATCTGGGCAGTTTACAACAACATAAAAACAGGTTAAAAATGAAAACCACTTAGAACAATTTAAAATAAATTCAAAACCACGGTGCAGTTAAAGCTTTAAAGCTAAAGTTTGGGTGAAATAGTAAGTCTTTAGAGACAACTTTAAAAGTTGCCAGAGATGGAAGGGGGTTCTTATTTCAACAGGTAGTGCATTCCAGAGTTTTGGGGCAGCAACAGAGAAGGCCTGTCTGTGTGTAGCCACCAGACAAGCCGGTGGCAACTGCAGACCTCTCCAGATGTTCTTAACAGGCAGGCGGGGGCTCATGGTGAAGAAGACCTCTTAAATACCCTGGACCTAAGCTGTTAGGGTCAGTTGGGTTCTGATGGCATGACATAAGAACAGCCCTGCTGGATCAGGCCCAAGGCCTATCTCGTCCAGCATCCTGTTTTGCACAGTGGCCCACCAGATGCCACTGGAAGCCACAGGCAGGAGTTGAGGGCAGGCCCTCTCTCCTGCTGTTACTCCCCTGCAACTGGACCTTGAACCCTGGAGCCCCTTGAGTAGAGGGTAGGGTGGAAAGCCTGGGAGCGGAGTTGGATTGGGAGGCATCACCCACCTACACACCTGTGACAATTCACTGCCATTGGGAATCCAGACACAGGATGAGCCAGAATGCCAGTCATTACTTCTGCCAAGACCTGAAGAGACGGGCTTGCCAATGTCAGGGATCTTCCAAAGACCAACCCCCAGTGCCATGGGAACAGGTGCCTGCAAAATCAGACAAGGTTTGGTTTATTTTGATTTATAGACAAAGGATCAAAGCTCACTTCTGAAAGGGGTGGGGCTAAGCCACACTGCCTGAGTGGCAACCTACAAAACCCAGCATTTCACTGAGAATGACTGCTGGAGTGGTTTCTCCTGTTGTTGTGATACCTTCCCTTTCCTGCGCTGACCGTGGTCCTGGCCTGTTGCCCTGGGAGCTGTCCAAGGTCTGGGGCCTTCCTGCTCCTTGTCTAGGAAAAGACTGGTAGGACCTGGAGCAGGGCATCTAGTCAGGGTGAATTAATTATGCAGACTCCTTACCTGCACAATCCCTATGGAAAGAACATAAGAACAGCCCTGCTGGATCAGTAACAGCAGGAGAGAGGGCATGCCCTCAACTCCTGCCTGTGGCTTCCAGTGGCATCTGGTGGGCCACTGTGTGAAACAGGATGCAGGACTAGATGGGCCTTGGGCATGATCGAGCAAGGCTGTTCTTATGTTCTTATGAGAAGATAGGACCAGACTGGGCCACTAGCCTCCCCCAACCAAGTTTCCGTGATAAACATCAGGTCGGCACCTTCTTCCACAATCAATTCATGGAGGAGTTTGTGTTTATTCTAGACCGACCTTGCATTACAAAGGAGCAAGGTGAGGCTGTGTGGGTTGTTGGCAGTGCTCCCTGAGGTCAAAGAGCTGGCAGAACAGCCGGAGAGGAAGATATTGAATTTCTGACTTCCCTTCCCCTGTAACGGCCTGTTGACCTGCCAACGTTACTTCTTCTATTCCCATCCACTGCCGGAATAGCTGCCCCACAATCAACGGAGGTGCCCCCTGTCTCCCCATCTCGAGACAAACCCAAACACATTACAAACTAACTTCAACCAAGTCTCAATAACAAAGCAGGCAAACCAGCTGTTGCAGCTTCTAAAATAGCCAAAGGGAATATGGTATGCCCCAGCCCTCTGTCCCACACTGAAGGTCCGGCACCAAAGGCCATCCCCCTTTGGCGGCCACCTGCAGGCCTTGGTGCTGCTCGCCTGCGCCTCACCTGCTCGCCTGTGCCTTGGTGCTGCTCGCCTTTATAAGGGCCAGGAGTTATATAGCCTGACCAGTGTAGCTCCCACCTACTACCAATCAGCCCAGCCCTCCCAGGTACAAGAAGTCACAGCACAATTAAAGTGAGCTAACACACCGTCACCTTCAGTGGCGCAGCGGGGAAATGCTTGACAAACAAGCAGAAGGGTGCTGGTTCGAATCCCCGCTGGTATGTTTCCCAGACGATGGGAAACACCAATATCAGGCAGCAGCGATATAGGAAGATGCTGAAAGGTACCATCTCACACTGTGCGGGAGGAGGCCATGGTAAACCCCTCCTGTATTCTATTAAAGAAAATCACAGGGCTCTGTGGTCACCAGGAGTTGACACTGACTCAACGTCACACTTTAACACACCAGGAGCTGTTGCCAAAAATCCCTTTCGCCTGTCCAGGAAAGGAGGCGGCCAGATGAAACAGACTGCTTACCCCACAATGTGCCTTCAGTCATCTTCTGAACTGTTCAAAGTGTGTTGAACAGTTTGGTATATTTTCTGAGTTTGAAGAGAAGTATACTGGTGTTTTAAGCCAATTCCTTGTTAGATGGGAGGAGACCACCACCCCCCTCATTTTTTTCTAGCTCTCACGGTGGTAGAAAGGAAACTGAAAATGTCTGGGGATGCTATGCAAACCCAGAGGGGGTCCTTGCAATGGCACTTAAGGCCCTGACATGATAGGCTGAAAAAGAAATTGGGTGTCACGCACAAAATATGAGCCCACTTCAATCATTTCACAAATGGTAGATAATACTCTCTGAAGTTATCATGAAGGTTCATAGATGAGTTGTGGCTGCCTGCTAAACCACATAATCATTTGTGAGCCTGGTGCAAGCTAAATGAGTTGCTCTCGCCTTTGAAGTGCTTGCCTCTGAGTAATAGGCTGAATGGCCCATCACTACAGAGTCACTCTCTCCTCTCCAACAGGAGATTCATGGCAATTCCTGTCTACCTTTTCCATGCTTGATCAGCTGCTTGGTAACGGGCTGCTTTTCACGTTGTGGTTTTCGCTCTGCCCTCTTATCTTAAAGCTATCTTATCTTATTTTCAGACTTGATCCCCAGGTTCTGTTGGGGAGGATGAGAGTTGTAGTCCAACAACTGCTCTGCTCTTGGGAGTCATGAACCATTTTCATCCTATGGAAAGCCAACATAGGGGCAACACTCCTTCCAGGGAAAGTGCTGGTACCAGAGCCCTCGTGTCATTGTCAAAGTGTTATTGTGGCCTTGCGGAGCCCTGAGCATCTTAGCTGACCCCCGCCCCTTCTTCCACCCAAGGCAAAAGGACCTTGCTGGCCCTTCTCCTAGCACAAAATATGAGGTCAGAATGGCACCTCAGTTGCAGTTTTCTGGGCCAGTCGAAATGCAAAATGGACAACCATTCCAGAAGTCCCCTGTTGCTCTATCCCATGGAAGCAATGCCTTGGATGCTTTTACTGAGGAAGTAGATTTAGGCTAGCCATTAGGTGGAGTTTCATAACTATGTGGCAGTGGAAGAGTCAAGCCTCACATCATGATGGGCTCTCATTTGACAGAGATTTTTAAACAGAAGTCGGGTGGCTGTCAATGAGGCTATTCCCATGATCTGGCAAAATCAGGCTAGGGAAGCCTAGCCCGATTTTGCCTGACCGTGAGAACCACTGGCCTCACAGTTGAGCCTGGTGGCCTCCAGGCGGTTAACCCACCAAACTACCCCTCCCCTTAAAGTGGGTTTGCGGAGCTGTGCGGCTAGTCACGAAGAGACCCCTGACCAGGAAGCTGAAAAGCAGCCTCCTGGCTCAGGGGTCTCTCCAGCATGCTAGAGCTTCTGGGAGCCGCGCAGACCCCAAACTCCCCAGCCCCCGCTGGCTCTGTGATGGAGCCAGTAGCCCAGAGCAAACCGCGGCTCGTCCCTCCCCAGATTCTTCTCCCCAGGCTCTTCTCACCCTCCCAAGGCTCTTCTCACGGATCGTGAGAAGAGCCTCAATTTATTGTGGCTGGGGATGGTGGGAGTTGTAGTTCAGCAACATCTGGAGTACTACAGGCTGGGAACACCTGTTGTCGGAGACGCCTGCACTATGCACCTCAAAATGTTCTTCAGCTCTGAAATTCCATGGGGCTCTGATGGACCTGAGCAGTGTGCCCTCCAACATTTCCAGTAGGGGCACGCTTTAACACCCTGATGCTCATACAAAGGATCACTTTGCAAGCCTCACCCCCTTCACTGGTATAGATGGTAGAAGGCTCTTCTCCACCTGCTACACACCCTGCTCCTTTGATCCAAAATTGCCTGTCCTACACGGTTTGAAAAGCCAGGAGGCTGGCACTTTGGGGGGGGACCAGTAATTATCCTACTGCTTGTTTTCAGCAGTCCGAAGTCTCCAAAAGCAGCTGGGCACTGCACGGGGCCTGAGTGTGCATGTGCATCCTCGTCTGCTAGAGGCAAGAGGCATCCGCCCATCCTCTCAGGGCCAAACTACTTTAAATATGTAGTTTGCCCGTGTGTTAGGGGTGTGCACGAACCGTGGTGTGGCCCTTGGGAAGGGGAGAGGGAGTATTAAGAAAAAGGAGAGCAGGTCCTTACCTGCTCTCCCCCACCCCATGCAGCTTCCTGCTGGGGTTGCACTTGGCCCATGTACCCCCGCATGGTGCCAGCATGCTCATGGTGCCTGTGCATGCACGGATGCCATGGGTGTGCTGGCACCATGCAGGGGTTCTTGGAATGAGCACCGTGCGGGGGGTAGCGGAGAGCAGGTTAGGACCTGATTTTCACTTTCTTAAAGCTCCCACTCCCCACTACCCTCCCCGGGGTGCCAAACACCCCTGCCATGTGTGTGTTGTGTATTTTAACTTTAACTAGCAGCTACAGGGGGCACCAGTCATGATCAGATCACACAGCCTGCAGGAGGGGGATATTTAACCACTTTCCCTCCAGCAACTGTGCCAGTGAAAATTACACCCGAGCTGCTATTATTTTTCATTTATTTATTTATTTATTTATTTATTAGATTTATATACCGCCCTTCCAAAATGTCTCAGGGCAGTTTACAACATGGTAAAAACAATTCAAACAAGTCTACAGTTAAAATCAAACTATAAAAACAGAATAAAACCAATTCAACAATTCAAACAGCTAAAAAACCCTGGAAAATCAGGGCAGCAATTTAAAACAATTTAAAACAGTTTTTCAATCATTTACAAACCCTGGAAGGCCAGGCCAAACAGATAGGTTTTATCAGCCCCACTTATTATGGGGCAATTGCTTCATTGCTCCCATTGATGTCAGAGCGGAGGAGTGAGGGAAGGGCCACCTAACCCTTTTCTTTCCTGCCATTTCACTGCTCAAAACTGGAGGGCCCAGAATCAGCTTTCCTGTTTGTGGAGAGAAAGATACAAGTGCCCTGCATCTTTTTACCTGAGGGGAGAAAAGCAGACTGGAGGGGGGACTCTGAGAGAAGAAAAAGCAGCACAGAAAGGGTTAACCTCTCCCTCCACTGGCACTCCTTCACTGAAACTACCAGCCCGTCATGAGTGCTTTTCATCTTTTAAAAATTTCACCCACGGCCCCCCAAGTAGCATCTAGCTTGGCTCAATGAATTGGCATAATCAATACACATAGTGTTTGAAAACTTAATTGGTATCTGTGAAGCAATAATAAAGTAATTATTCTCCCTTTTTTATTGCATTACAGCAGTACAGCTATTACAGGACAAAGTGGCTTTCTTCCAGATCTCACTATTATTGCTCTGAGGCAATGGAAGAAATATAAAAATGCTGACAAATCTCATGCAAGGCGTGAAGAAATCACTCCTTCCCATTATGCCTTATGGTTTGTTCTGCATCTTCAGTTTCTTCTGCATCCCCTCCAGGCTCTGCAGGGGTTAAAAGGTAGCGACCTCTTAAGCCGTGACTATGCAAGGTCATATCATGCCTGGGGTTCAAGAGCTTGGGTTCCCAGTGGTTGTCAGACTACAACTCCCTTCAGCCATGGTGGCAGGGGATGATGGGAGCTGTGATCCAGCTGTTTGTGGAGGGCCCAATTTGAGAACTCCTGCATCATACCCATCCTTCACAAGCTGAACTGGATGGGACCCTCTCACAGCAGTTTTCTAGACCAGCCAAAGGGGAGTTAACCTCCTCTCCTGCATATGGAGTCAGAGGGGCTATTCTGACGATCAGCAAACATTGCCCTATTTTTGCTGATCGTCAGAACCACCGGGCTCGCAGCCGAGCCCAGTGAGTGGTTCTGGAGCAGTCAACCCACTCCTGTAGCCCACCCCTTAGCCCGGGTTTGCAGAGCGAGGACTCTGCAAACTTGGGCTATCTGCTCATGAGTAGCCGCAGCCCGATCGTGAGACCCGGTCCAGATTGTGACTCCCCAAGCAAAAAGACCCAAAGATGGTGATGCATTTAGAGTCAAAATTGACATGACTAACATCATGTCTAGTTTGACCCTGTGATTCATCCCTCAACAAATGTAAACCAACTAATGCATGAAGTAAATTCAGGGGTGGTTATTCCAGATTAGCCAGGTGTATAAAGAAGCCCAGAGTGGGGGGGGGGGTTTCGGCAGAAATAGGCCGTCCAAATAGAGCGTGGAATGGATGGTTCTGGGGGTCTCTTTAAACTCCACCATTGCAAAAAGCTCACTTCTGCCAATGTGCTACCGTTGCATAAGCTTACTGTGGAACTAATTTTGTTATTTGAAACATACTTCGATATGTTTTGGAAAGGCGGAAATTAGATTTGCTAGCTTTAGAGAGCAAAAGCCAATGTCAGTTCTCATTATTGCAGCTCCAGTCTAAGTTCACTCAGGAAAATGGTATTATTCTGAGAGTCCAAGAATTCTTAATTAATTTTCTTCTGTGGTTATCAAACCCCAGTTTCCTGACTTGAGCAAATGCTTCAGCCTTGCATACTTTGTATTATTATTCCAGGGGCTCTTCAGAGTGAGAGAATAATGCGGGAGGGGGGGGCAAGATGTCAGAGCCTTTAGGGTAGAGAAGTGATGCTGCACATCCTGCTACAACAGAGCAGCGATTCCCAGCTTTGGGGCCCCAGAGGTTGTTAGACTCCAGTTCCCATCATCCCCTGCCACAATGGTCAAAGGGGATGACAGGAGTTGTAGTCCAGTAACAATTTTGGGTACCCCTGCAATAGATGAGAGCACTAAGATATAGCAATTGTCCCAAGCTTAGGAGGTAGACATAAGGACCCTTAAAATGTAAGTATACTACTTCTCAACAAAAAAACAAAATTCATGCAGCAAAAGGTATAAGGAAATGGTTGCATTCCATGTCCACAAAGGGATCCCATTTAAACACACACACACACACACACTGCCAGCAACAGCCACTGGGAAGATGTTGTCCTGGGCTGGATACGAATATGATGATGAATACGACAAATATTTGTATACTGCTTTTCAACAAAAGTTCCCAAAGCAGTTTACAGATGTGTATCCAGGTTAGGGCAGGCAGGGCACTTGCCCTAGGTGCAGCTGAAGGGGGCGCATAGTGCCTGCCATGCCCCGCCCCCACCACACACAAAAAAAAATCCGAGTCTGGGAAGGCGGCACCCCCCTCTCCCCCCCTCAGTGCAAGTGGGCCACATGACTCGCCAGTCGCGAGATCTGTCCTGGCAGGGTGGGCACTCTCCCATTGGCTCCTGGTGAGTGGAGGAGCGGAGAACGTGCACCGCGTGGCTGGACAACGAGCAGCACAGCGTGCTCCCCTCATGTTGTGTGTGCTGCCACTGCTGTGCATGGCCTGGCTGCCGACACGAGGAGGGACAGGAGCAATTTTTGCCCATTCTGATTCTGCCTGAGTTGTTGTTGCTGCCCAAGTAAGTGTGCTGCAGCTGCACTGAGCAGTCAGTTCAACAAAGAAATGTGTGTGTGTACTGTGTCCTTCGTCTCGTCTGTCTGGGCGAATGGACTGCTGGGGCATCGGGTCGGGCGGGAAGGAACACAAGAAGGATGGAAACAATGAGAGGGAGAGAGAGAAAGGGGGAGAGAGAGAGAGAGAGAGAGAGAGAGAGAGATCTGATGGAGGGAGCCTGGAGTGGTGGTGTGTGTAGGTTAGGCTAGGAGGATTGTTGTGGTGTGGTGGAGACCTTAGTTTTGGTGGCGGCGGGCAGCCGCAGTGGCAGGGGGAGGGGGCGCCACCCACGAAGCGTGAAAAGTGGCTGGCCTGGCTGGCTCCACAGTGTCCATTCCCGCAGCTGCTCAGAGCATCGCTCAAGACTCCAGGCAAAAAATACCATCTCCACTGGGCAGAGGAGAACCAAAAGCTGATCCTATGCCAATGCTGATGTCATCTGAGCTGCCCCCTAGTACCAACTCCTCTGAGACCAGATCCCCTGTCCCTGATTTGATGTGCACTAGAAGTGGGGGGTGGGGGCTACTTAATAGGACTGGGGTATACATCAAAGGAAAAAAGAGTTTTCCTCTACTCTAAGGAAGCCCCAGCCAAAGAAGTGTTATAATTCACTGTACTTAATTAAATTTTAAAAGTGCAATTAAAGTCAAGAGAGATGAGCTGGATTTTTTCCCCCGGTTGCAAATATAAGAAGCCCATCTATGAAGAGAGCTTCAACTAACCACACTTCTAAATCACTTTACAGAGTCATGGCTATTAATCACGAGCTTTCAGGATGACCTGGCTTGCTCTGTAGTACTTCTCTGTCTGGCTTTTCCTCGCCTCCGACTCTTCTCCTTAAAGTAGCTTGAGGTTGGCAACCCCTCCCTCCTTTTGGAAATGCTGGTTGTCCTCGATTAGCAAGAGCTCAGGCAAATTAGGCGACACATCAATGTATGTGGCAGTACCCTGAAGCCTTCTTTTTAAAAATCTGTTTGGGATGAGAAGAATTTAGAGCAGGGAAATTGTCAGGGATGGGTGCTTAATCCTTTCCCTACCTGCTGCTTCTTCACTTTAAATAATCCCCAGAGAGCTTTCCTCTTCCCCTCCTCTGCCCTTTCACCAGGTTTCAAATGCAACCGTGCCTGAGGATGAGCTAGATCTGGGGCCTCGCAGAGTTCTCTTCTCTCTGAATCAGGCCTGGTTTGCACATACAGGTGGAGTCTAGGGCAGTAGAAAGGATTATACCACTTCAGATTTAAGACAAAAAGCCTCCCCTGCAAGTCTAAGAGGAACACAGCAAGAAACAAACTGGGCTAGCTAGAGGCCAATTGGTCCCCGCTCCCCCCAGCCCCCGCTGGCTCCATCACGGAGCCAGCAATCATGTGGGCGACTGATCCAGCCGCCCAGGGCTCCCAGCAGGATCGTCTGCAGGGAGAGTGGGCTTAGCCCGCTCTCCCCACTCTGCTTCCAAAACCGGGTCTCACCGATCGTGAGACCCAGCTCACTGTATTCCCCATCAGCCATCTCAAGTGCTGCAGTACCCCTCAGGATTGCTCTCTCTGGGAAGATCTGTGCAGCAGAAGCGGTTGGAGCTGCCCCATCCTCAGTGAGGGAAGCGGGGGAGATGATGTAGACAGTTCTTACCCCAGAGGTTCTCAAACTTGAGTCCCCAGATGAAGTTGGACTGCAACATCCATCACCCCCCTGCCATGAGGGCCGACATGGTTTATATGCATACAGATAAACAATCAGCAGACGAACACAGATTGCGTGCGCGCACACACACAACATAATGTGTAAAGTCTCCTTAGTTAAGCCCTATGCAGACACTGGGGCTATTCACGTGATTGTGCTCCTGCACGATTGGGCTGGCAGTAGGGGAAAGCAGGGTTCAGGGGCATAGCGAGGTTGGAGTGGGCCCAGAGACGAGATTTTAAAATCCCCCCCCCCTCAAAATCCAGGGCCTCCGCACACCCCAGGGCCCCAAAGATTTAAGTCTGATATTTCAAAATAAGTATGCTGCCTGGAAATACATTTCACTGAATACACACACACTTCACAATATATAGTGATATACATTGAGTACTATATATTTGTGCTACTTTTAATGCCTAGAACACACTAGAGAGACAAATGACTAAAATGGGCCCCTCGCTGCAGATTAGCAAAGGAGACTTTCGACCATGCAGGGTGAGCCTATGTCTGTTTTCTCAGAATTCTGAACAAATTCAGTCAAGTTTGATTCCAGGAGGTTTTTCACAGGAGGCTTTTAAAGCCCTTTAAGACACATCTCCTCCTCTGGAATGGAGGTGCTGCATTCACATGTTGGCCAGATTGACCCTGAAGTCCCTGCGAGTTATTGGGGAGCAGTTCACACACAAGAAAAATAAAATAAAAGCACCACACATGCTTCACAGTTCTCACTCAGACCTTCTGGGTTGCAAAACAACTTGAACATAAGTGCATTTATAAATGAATGAATGAATAAATATAATAAATATAATATTGTTTGTTCCAGAAGTTTTTATAATTTTCTGCCACGAAACAAGCCAATTATAGGAGTTTTTAGATAGGTTTTTTTTTTAAGACAGCAAATTTTCCAAGCTGTTTTAAATTAAATATTCAGAGACTTCTCAGTCTCCCCCCGCCCCCAATATCAAAGCCCTATGGCAAGCAGATCCCTATATATGGGGAGGGGGTGTAACCACAAAAAGGAATTCACATTCTACCTGGCAAATGCTGGGTTGGGCAGGGCAGAGGGTCTGCTGCAGAGAACTGTAGGGGCCATTCTGCCTGCCTGCCTCCTTCCTTGTTTGCTTGCTTGGGGCCTCCCTGCAGGCCTACTCCAGTTCAGGCTTCACGGAGGCCTACACGGAGGCCCCCCTGGAAGCCCCACCCACCCACTGATCAGCTGAGAGGCGGGGAGAAGGGCTCTAGCTAGCAGCTGGCCTGCTGCTTTGATTGCCGGCCAGGAGGACAAGCAGGAGAGGGGCAAACAGGGCACGTGGCTGAGGGGCCTTGGGGCTGGGCAGGGGGCAATAGGGAGTCATGTGAGGTATCTTCGGGGGGCCCAAGGCAGTGGGGCCCCCAGACAACTGCCTCCCCTTGCCGAATGGTAGTTCCGCCCATGGTCTCCCTAGCTGTCCCTACTCTATGACCCCTGGTCTGATTCTTCAGAACATCCTGTGCTAAGTCACAATCCTTCCTTTCCTCCTAAGGAGTAGATGGAAACATCTCTCTCCCTCCTTACCTATTCATGATGTAGCCCTTTAGATAAGGATTAGGTCTTTCCTTTCCAAGACTTGCCTAGCAGGCATGAGGTTGCCAGTTCGAATCCCTGCTCGTATGTTTCGCAGACTATGGGAAACACCAATATCAGGCAGCAATGATATAGGAAGATGCTGAAAGGCATCGTCTCATACTGCGCAGGAGGAGGCAATGGTAAACCCCTCCTGTATTCTACCAAAGAAAAATCACAGGGCTCTGTGGGCGCCAGGAGTCGGCACCGACTCGACGGCACACTTTACCTTTATCCAAGAGTAATGTAAAGGTAAAGTGTGCTGTTGAGTTGGTGTCAACTCCTGGTGACCCACAGAGCCTTGTGGTTTCCTTTGGTAGAATACAGGAGGGGTTTACCATGGCCTCCTCCCGCACAGTGTGAGATGATACCTTCAAGCATCTTCCTATATCACTGCTGCCTGATATTGGTGTTTCCCATCGTCTGGGAAACCTACCAGCGGGGATTCGAACCGGCACCCTTCTGCTTGTTAGTCAAGCATTTCCCCGCTGCGCCACTGAAGGTGACGGTGTGTTAGCTCACTTTAATTGTGCTGTGACTTCTTGTACCTGGGAGGGCTGGCCTGACTGGTAGTAGGTGGGAGCTACACTGGTCAGGCTATATAACTCCTGGCCCTTATAAGGGCGAGTAGCACCAAGGCACAGGCGAGCAGGTGAGGCGCAGGCGAGCAGCACCGAAGCCTGCAGGTGGCCGCCAAAGGGGGATGGCCTTTGGTGCTGGACCTTCAGTGTGGGACTGAGGGCTGGGGCATACCATATTCCCTTTGGCTATTTTAGGAGCTGCAACAGCTGGTTTGCTCGCTTTGTTATTGAGACTTGGTTGAAGTTAGTTTGTAATGTGTTTGGGTTTGTCTCGAGATGGGGAGACAGGGGGCACCTCCGTTGATTGTGGGGCAGCTATTCCGGCGGTGGATGGGAATAGAAGAAGTAACGTTGGCAGGTCAACAGGCCGTTACAGGGGAAGGGAAGTCAGAAATTCACACTCATTCAACCCCACACCCCAAGGGGTCTCTCCAGGATGCCCTGGGTGGCCCCTGATCCCCACAGCCCCCGCTGGCTCTGTGACGGAGCCGGCAGTCGTGTGGGCGGCCAGTGTGCTCATCTGCACACCGAGTGGGCTAAGCCCGCTCTCCTCACTAACCCCATTCAGGCGAGTCTCACTAATTGTGAGACTCACTTCAATGTGTGAATAACTGTTACCCTTTTCAGACATTATGTTGTATAAATGTACAGACACTTGTACTTGCGTTCATTTTAGAAGTGAGCCTGGTTACAGGCCCCTCAAATGCAGGGTGCAGATAAGAAGTGTACAGCCATACCTGTGCTCAGCATAACGTGTGAATAACTGTAGCTGTGTACAGATCTACACCTGTGTACACTAGTATGAGTACCAAATGTAGGAACTGCGCATGTGTGTTCTTACAGATCCGTCCATGGGTACAGACTGTGCATGTGTTGAGCATAACGTGAACAGGGCTGTTTTGTGTTTGTTACCTGGTTTTCCAGAGTTTTAAAACTGTGTTGAATGTTTTAATTGTTTTATGGCATTTTATAGTCTCTGTTTTTAACTATTAGTTGATTTTCATTGTTTTGTTTGAATGTAAACTGCCCTGAGTCATTTTTGGAAGGGCGGCATACAAATATAATAAACAAACAAGTAAACAAAAATGTCATTGTCAGGGCCGTGGTCCTGTGTTGCCCTATGGTCACAAAACAAACAAGTTCTGAGTCCTTGTTTTGTTCAGTTTGTTTTTAAAGGACAACTTGAGCACAGCATGTTCAGGACCTCTCCGCAAACAAAAGTCAGCCATACGCAGCAGGAACAGAAACTGGCGGTGCCCTTTTCTGTGAACCAAGTTGCACAAAGTTAATTGCATCAAGGGGGAATAAACTCAATCACAACTAAGTGCTGTCCAGAGTAAACCACCATTAGGCAAAATAAAACCATCTTGGGTCTTTGAGTTTCATCTGTGGAGGATAAACAAAGACATCAAACCTTCTTAGCGCCAGGACAATTTTAATTCAAACCATCACAGGCAGCTTTAAGGGAGACAGTCCCCTGCCAACCTTCCCAACATCCCATTTTTCACTCTTGAAATCTGTTCTGGGTCAATGAATGGTCTCTTAAGGAAAGAGTGGGTGTTGAATCAGAATCCTCTAGGACGAATGCTACACTGTCTGCTTCTGGTCTTCATAGCAGAAAGCCAGAGAGTAGGGGCTTTCTGGTGTCTGTGGCTTCAACTCAGAGACGTGCACATGATGTTCAAGGCATGTGCTGTGGCTTTCTGGTCTCCCTTCCAAGCACCACCACTTGGATCTCTCTTCCAAACAGTCAGGCCTGAGAGTTGGTGCACCCTCCAGAATAGCTTCTGCTGCTATCGGGATTGTAGTTCCCGGGGAGAGAGTGTGGCAGAAATGGGTGAGCTCCTAGTCTGCACTGCAATAGCTTTATTTCTGCATAATCTCATGGGAACATAGGAAGCTGCCATATACCGAGTCAGACCTTTAGTCCATCTCACTCAGTATTGACTACACAGACTGGCAGCGGCTTCTACAAGGCTGCAGGCAGGAATCTCTCTCAGCCCTATCTTGGGGGGAACTTGGAGCCTAGATGCTCTTCCCAGAGTGGTTCCATCCCCCGAGGGGAATATCCGACAGTGCTGACACTTCTAGTCTCCCATTCATATGCAACCAGGGTGGACTCTGCTTAGCAAAGGGGACAAGTCATGATTGCTACCACAAGACCAGCTCTTCACCCTTTTGAGAGAGCTTGTTTTGGTGAAGGCCCCTTTTGATCTTCACCAAAACCCTGCCCCCCCCCACACACCACAGTAGCTCACAGCATGAAAATAACTATCACATTTACCTTTCAGTATGAAGTTGCAGCAATTATTTGCATGTGTGCATGCTGATTTAAGATTGTCACCCCTCCAGGCCTGGCTTGAAGCCTCGAAATTGACATCAATCTCCAGCTGACTCTTAAAAGCAATCTTGGATATTTTAGTGGTTTAATATTGGAACAATATTGGGGGTGGGGGGACAGGATGAGCGATGGTCTCCAGGGGTGGAGAGATAGTCTTGTGGTAGCAAGCACTACGCCCCCCTTTGCTAAGCAGGTTCTGTCCTGGTTTGCATTTGAATGGGAGGCAGACAATGGACCGGATCTCACGATCTGTGAGACCCGGTTTGGGGAAGTGAGCAGGAAGAGCGGGCTAAGCCCACTCTCCCCGCTCATGAGTGGGGTGGGAGCCCTGGGCGGCCAGATCAGCCGCCCACACGATTGCCGGCTCCGAGATGGAGCCGGCGGGGGCTGGGGAGCTTGGGGGCTGCACGGCCTCCGGAAGCACCAGTATGCCCTGCGCAAGCGCGCAGGGCATACTGGGGAGACCCCTGAGCCGCACTGTGGCTACTCACGAGCAGATAGCCCAGGTTTGAGGAGTGCTCGCTCTGCAAACCCGGGCTAAGGGGTGGGCTACAGGAGCAGGTTAGCCGCTCCAGAAGCACCGGGCTCAGCTGCGAGCCTGGTGGTTCTGACCACCTGCAAAAATCGGGCTAGGCTTTCCTAGCCCAATTTTTGTGATCGTCAGAATAGCCCCTATATGTTTGAGCACTGGAAGATATTCCCCTTAGGGGATGGGGCTGCTCTGGGAAGGGCACCTGCCTGCTTGCATGCAGAAGGTTCTAAGTTCCCTCCCTGGCAGCACCTCCAAGATAGGTTGAGAGAGACTCTTACTTGCAACCTTAGAGAACCCACTGCCAGTTTGTGTAGACCAGGGATTCTCATCGTTGGGTCCTCAGATGTTATTGGACTTCAACTCCCATAATCCCCAGCCCCAATTGCCTTTGGTTGGGAATTATGGGAGCTGAAATCCAATAACATCTGGGGACCCAACTGTTGAGAATCCCTGTTGTAGACAATACTGAGCTAGATGGACCAATGGTCTGACTCAGTACAAGGCAGCTTCCTGTGTTCCAGCCTGGAATACCTCTGGTCAGAGTTGGCAATCACAGAAAAAACCACCATTCAAACTTTTATCTTATTTGATGACTGAAGTCACCAAGTGGCTGACAAATAAACCAAAATCAAAGCTCTGTTCACACGTTGAGGCTGGTCTCACGATCAATGAGACCCACTTTGTCTGGGTTTGCGGGGAAAGGTCTCCCCACAGACAATCGGGCAGACCTGCCTGGGTGGTCGGATCAGCCGCCCTCACGACGGAGCTGGCAGGGGCTGGGGAGTTCGGGGGCTGCACGTCCCCCAGAAGCTCCAGTATGCCCTATGTGAGCGCGCAGGGCATACTGGAGAGACTGCCGAGCCGAGATTCTACACATGAGTAGCCATGGCACAGAGCCACGCCACAGCTACTCATGATCCCAAAAACCAGATTCACTGAGCGCTTGCTCCACAAACCCGGTTTAAGGGGCGGGCTGAGGCTAGCCCGATTTCGTCCCATTGTGTGAATAGCCTCATTATGTTCAACTAGGTTGAACAGGTTTGGTCTGTACCCATATAGAATTATTTGCCTGTTCAAGCTTCCCCATTGCGACTTGTAAAGCTTATCAGATAGTGGCGCGTGGAAGCCGGTTACAGATTGGCCAGTGGAAGAAGTTGGAAATTAAAGGACTTTGCACTGTCTCTTTGCCTCAGACAGTAGAGGACAGATTAGTAAGTCAGAGGGCTAGAGAGTCAAGAAATTGGTCATCCCTTCTCCACTGCTCTGATGCTATCCCTTTGAAATGTAGATTGCTACTCTTAGGGGATTCAACTTCCTTCCTTCTCTCTCTTCCCTACCTGGCCTCCTACCTTGCAACATGGCAAGCCTCTCTCCCTGCACCATATGTGCAGAGAGGATGCAGAATCCATCTGCATCCAGCTAGGTAGATAGATTAGAGATCCTAACTCCTCACTTTCCTATCTAGAATGGAGTTCCTTAATAAATGCCTTTTATATTGATTTGAAACTATGAATTGGCTCCAAGTTACTTTACTCTCAGCATACACGCATGCCTAACTAAACTACCACTATGTTGTGCCTCTGTGCACTCTGCTATAATGAGAAAAGTGTTGGAAGGAAAGGACTTTGCGCTGTCTCTTTGCCTCAGACAGTGGAGGACAGACTAGTAAGTCAGAGGGCTAGAAGGTCAAAGACATTTGGTCATCACTTCCTGCTGCTCTGATGCTATCCCTTTGAAATGTAGATTGCTAATCTTAGGGGATTCAACTTCCTTCCTCCTTCTCTCTCTTCCTACCTGGCTGTTGACCTTGCAACATGGCAAGTCTCTTGCCCTGCACCATATGTGCAGAGAAGATGGTGAATCCATCTGCATCCATTTAGATAGATAGATTAGAGATCCTAAATCCTCACTTTCCTATCTAGAATGGAGTTCCTTAATAAATACCTTTTATATTGATTTGAAACAAGCAATTGGCTCCAAGTTACTTTACTCTTAGCACACATGCATGCATAACTAAATCCGCTGTGTTTGTGCCTCTGTGCACTCTGCTATATTGAAAAAGGGATTCTCTCACCACAGAGAATTTCCAACAGGTTATGGGCTCCAGCCAGTTATGGGAGCAGTATTTTGAGCTGCGTGTGCTGCAACTAGAGAGTTAGGTTTGTTCCAGGAGATCCATTGAGATCTAGCGTGGACACTTTGAATTGCTAATCTACAGCAACTGCCTTTTGGAGCCGGTGAGCATGGCTGCATACCTGGAGGGAAAACTCAGGCTTACCATCCTGGAAGCGGATAATTACTTGGAATGGAAGACTCGACTGAGGATTGCACTGAAAGCAGAGGGACTCCACCAAGTTACTGAGGGAGACCCGCCGCCAGATGGAACCTCGGATGCTGAAAAAAAGGAGAAGGAACTCTGGCTAATTAAGGACCGAAAATCACAAGCGATGATTGCAGCTTCCGTGAGTAAAACTTTCCTTTATGCTATTTGTGATCTTGGAACCTCAAAGGAGATGCTAAACAAGCTAGATTCTATGCATATGAGGAAAGGATGGGCATACACGTTTAATTTACGCCGAAAATTGCAAGATCTCCAATATAAAGATGGGGACTGTTTCTCTACTTTTATTGGGACTTTGGAAGATTTCTTTTTTCAATTTAGACAAGCAGGAGAGGAATTTACAGAGAGTCAAAAGCTGGAGACTCTGTTCTTGAGCTTGCCTGCTTCCTATAGCACTATAATTGGGCAATTGGAAACCCACACCAATCTAAACTTTGAAAAGGCTGTAGAAACATTGTCTTCGGAGGCTAACCGAAGAAACCTTTTAAACTCACGCTATGAAAGTGAACTGGCTAGCAACTTTGCTCTTAAAGCAACAATTGATCATTCCAGACGTAACCCGAGATGGGGAGGGAATGCTGGAGGAAATGCTGCAAGAGGGAACCGCATGGGCACCTCACATTTGCATACAAAGAGAGCAGATTACACCAGAGAAACTCAGCCCAGAGAGAGAGGTCACATGACCGCCAGTGCTGAAATGAGGTCAGCTGGAAACAAAGCCTTCAGGTGTTTCCTGTGTAACGAATTTGGCCACCGGGTGGCGCATTGTCCCAAGAATCAGACCAGGAGGTCTGGGAATATCAGTCAAACAAAGGAGAATGAAAATAGAGATTCCAAGTATACAGACAGACATTTCAACAAGAACTATAGTGTTAATTTAATGAAAAATAATGAAAAGCTGATTTTAGATTCTGGGTCATCTGTCCATATTTCTAAAAATCTAAGTTTCTATACTGAACTGTTTGATATTCCTGAAGAGACTGTTTATTTGGGCAATAATACTACAATTAAAGCAAAGAAAAAGGGCGAAGGAATTTTATATTGCAAATTGCTGGATGGATCTGTTAAACCATTTTTTCTGAGAGATGTTTTGTATATCCCTGAATTCTCAAGCTCCTTGATTTCAATATCCAAGCTAGAGCAACAAGGCTGTGAATTGTATATTAAAAATGGACAATGTGTTGTTACCCAGAATGGAAAAGTTTGCCTTGTGGGCTCGGAATTTCAAGGTCTTTATCATGTGGAAGAGCAATTTACAGACAGAGAAAGACCAGCCCAGTCCAGACCTGAGGCATACCAGCCTAATGTAGTGAACCTAGCCAAGTTGTGTCAGCATGGAAACTGCTTACAATTATGGCACAGAAGACTAGGACACAGAAGTTTTGAATCAATTCAAAACATGAAGGAACAGGGATTAGCTAATGGCATTGATTTTGTACCATGTGACACTGTAACTAACTGTGTTTCTTGTCTCGAGTTCAAAGCAGTAAACAAGCCATTCCCAAAGCAGAGTGAAAGGAAGACGAAAGGACCCTTGGATCTGATCCACAGTGACATATCTGGACCACTACCAGCAACCATAGGTAATCATAAATATTTTCTAACTATAACAGATGATTTCTCACGATACACGTGTGTTTATTTACTGAAGGAAAAATCAGAGATGCTGGAGAAATTAAAACAATATGTGGCGATGGCAAGCAACAAATTTGGCTCGAAGCCAAAGATCCTGCGCACAGACAATGGAGGAGAATACATGTCCAATGCTACACAGCAGTTCTTGAGAGAACATGGAATCGTGCATCAAACTACGGTGCCTTACTGCCCGCCCCAAAATGGAATCGCAGAAAGAATGAACAGAACTCTACTGGACATGGTAAGATGCATGCTTGCTGACGCACACCTCCCACAGAAATTCTGGGGAGAAGGCATCATGACTGCTACATACATACACAACAGAATGAACACAAAACCTATTGAAACAACACCTTATGAACTTTGGCATGGTCATAAGCCGTCCATGACGCATCTGCGTGTCTTTGGAAGCACGGCTTACTCATACATCCCAAAGGAAAAAAGGACTAAGTTAGGGCCTAGGGCCACAAAAGGGATTTTTGTAGGCTACGCAGCACAATCCAAAGCCTACAGAATTCTGGATCCTGACACCAACAGGATAACCATAAGCAGAGCAGTGTGTTTTGAAGAGGATGAAAGAGCTACACCTTCAGAGGGGGCCTACACTGAAGCAAGCAACCAGACCAAGCACCCTGATGACTGGATTATGCTTCCTGATCTCAGAGGAACTGAGGAGGAGGAGGAGACAGCAGATCCAGATCCAACCACACTTGACACAGAGACCCCCAGCGATCCACCAGACGCACCTGAGGTGATAGAAGGGACCACAGAGGGTGAGGTGAGGCGATCAACGCGCTCAAACAGAGGTGTTCCAGCTCCGAGGCTGTCCTACCTCGCAAGAACAGCGGAACAACCAGAACCTTCATCATGGGAGGAAATATCCCAGCTACCACAACCAGAAGCCCAGAAGTGGAAACAGGCTGCAATTGAAGAGCTTGAGGCTCTACAGAAAAACAAAACCTGGACTCTTACTAAGTTACCACCAGGAAGAAAAGTTATTGGCTGCAAATGGGTTTTCAAACTCAAACATGATGCTGATGGTGAGATTCAGCGCTACAAAGCCAGATTAGTAGCAAAAGGATATTCACAAAAATATGGAGAAGATTATGATGAAACCTTTGCACCAGTGGTTAAACATACCACAGTAAGGACTCTGTTAAGTATTGCTGCTAGCAAAGGAATGCATGTTGAGCACCTAGACGTGAAAACTGCATTCTTGCATGGTGAACTAGAAGAGGACATTTACATGCAACAACCACCAGGTTTCTTACAGGAAGGCAAAGAGGACTATGTATGCAAACTGCAAAAGAGCATTTATGGTTTAAAACAAGCTGCCAGAGCATGGAATATAAAACTGAATGATATGCTGCTTCAAGCAAACTTCAAAAGAAGTGAAGCTGATCCCTGCCTGTACACGAGATGCAGAGATGGGAAATGGACTTACATTTTGGCGTATGTTGATGATTTGATTTTTTCCTATGAAAATCCAGATGACAGCAAGGAAATAATGGATCATCTGAACAAAGAAGTGGAAGTCAAGCAACTTGGCAACATTGCACACTACTTGGGCATTCAAGTACAAAGAGAGAAAGATGGAAGTTTCCTGATCAACCAAGAACAGAAAATTAAAGACTTGATAAACTTGCTCAGACTGGAAAATGCAAATCCTACACCAACTCCAATGGAAGTGAACTACATAAAGCAAGAAGATCAAACTGAGCCACTATCTGACAACCATAGATATCGTGAAGCATTGGGTAAGCTTTTATACATTAGTACACTCACTAGGCCAGATATTAGTACAGCAGTTGGTTTACTTTGTAGAAAGACTGCATCACCAACAGTCAAGGACTGGAATGCAATGAAAAGACTTGTTAGGTACCTAAAGGGTACTGCACACTTTAAGCTCAAGCTGCCAGCTAATAGTGAACCAAAACTAGAAGCATACGTAGATGCAGACTGGGGTGGAGATATAACAGACAGGAAATCCACCAGTGGTCACATAATTTTCTATGGAGATGGAGCGATAAGCTGGTCAAGCAGAAAACAAGACATAGTAGCATCATCAACCACTGAAGCGGAATATGTATCAGCTGCACAGGGCTGTCACGAGATACAATGGCTGTGTCAACTACTGAAGGACCTAGGTACAGATGTACCACAGCCCATACCAGTGTATGAAGACAACCAAAGCTGCATTCAACTCTCCAAACAAGAAGATGTAAAGAGGAGTACCAGACATATTGATGTGAAGTACCATGTAGTGAGAAGTCTGCAGAAAGATGGACTAATCAAGTTGCTCTACTGCCCGACAAATGAAATGCTCGCAGACTTACTCACTAAGCCACTACCAAGACCCTGCTTTGAAAAGCTGAGAGAGAAAATGAATATTGTGAACTGAGTCACGAGACAACGAGAGGGGGTGTTGGAAGGAAAGGACTTTGCGCTGTCTCTTTGCCTCAGACAGTGGAGGACAGACTAGTAAGTCAGAGGGCTAGAAGGTCAAAGACATTTGGTCATCACTTCCTGCTGCTCTGATGCTATCCCTTTGAAATGTAGATTGCTAATCTTAGGGGATTCAACTTCCTTCCTCCTTCTCTCTCTTCCTACCTGGCTGTTGACCTTGCAACATGGCAAGTCTCTCTCCCTGCACCATATGTGCAGAGAAGATGGTGAATCCATCTGCATCCATTTAGATAGATAGATTAGAGATCCTAAATCCTCACTTTCCTATCTAGAATGGAGTTCCTTAATAAATACCTTTTATATTGATTTGAAACAAGCAATTGGCTCCAAGTTACTTTACTCTTAGCACACATGCATGCATAACTAAATCCGCTGTGTTTGTGCCTCTGTGCACTCTGCTATATTGAAAAAGGGATTCTCTCACCACAGAGAATTTCCAACAAAAAGGATTCTCTCACCACAGAGAATTTCCAACAGAAGGGTCTCGTCTTCCTGCTTGACAACTATCTTGGACATCATTGCCAGTGTGAGAACAGCCATTCAGACCTGCACAGACTAGAAGCGCCCACAAAAAAAGTCCCATTAGCACAAGGGATTAAATGCAGAAGCTGGAATGAACGAAAACACAGCCCGCCATGCTCAGTCACCTTTTGCCTGTACTGTACCCTCTCCCCTGCTGCTGCCGTGCATCAGATGGCATTCTTCTCATACCACTGAGGGGAGCAAGCAGCGCTGAGACCTTGAGGCTGTTCCGAGAAGAGGCTCTTCAATAGCTGCTTTAATCTCGTTCCTCCATACAATGACATCAGACCATCCTGTATTATGGAGGTTGTGCTTATATTCTTTGGCTAGATTCACAGGAAAAAGTGCTGGGGGTTGCAGGTCTCAACACATTTCCTCAGGAGTAAGGCCCACTGGGCAGAGTGGGGTTTGCTTCTGAGTAAACATGTATAGGACTGCACGGTTAGTTGAGCAAATTTCTCATGTGCTTTACCAGGAGAGGAAATATAGCTCATTTCCAGAGCACATGCCCAGCATGCAGAAGGTCCCAAGCTACTGCCAGCATGGTGTAGTGGTTAGAGTGCTGGACTAGGATCGGGGAGACCCAAATTCAAATCCCCATTCAGGTATGATACTTGCTGGGTGACTCTGGGCCAGTCACGTCTCTCTCAATCCAACCTACTTCACAGGGTTGTTGTGAGGAGAAACTTAACGATGTACACTGCTCTGGGCTCCTTGGAGGAAGAGCGGAATATAAATGTGAAAATAAATAAATAAATAAAATAAAACAAAACCAGAGAGCAAGATACCAGACCAGCTTGACTCAGCATAAACAACCACATAGGCCAAACATTTGAGACAGGAGCAAAATCAAACACAGATGCGTACAAGCTGTCTCTTCCTCCCACTGGAGTATGTGCCCCTGTTCCTAAGCCCCCTGTTCATTTAGTGATACGAACTGGCATTTATAAAGTGCCTTGCATCATCTCAGTAATCCTATCAGCAGCCTTACCAGTTGGGCTATCCTTGTTGTTGTCACAAAATGGCGGCCTGAAAAGGTGGACTGAGCTGGTAGCCCAAGTTTGGCTGTGGTAGTGCCTCTTCCCTCCTAGGCTGCTCATGTTTAGACAAGGAGCTATCATCAAAACTACTAATTTGAAATTTGAAGGGCTGTCTCAAAGAAGAACAGGAGAGCTGGTCTTGTGGTAGCAAGCATGACATGTCCCTTTAGCTAAGCAGTGTCTGCCCTGGTTGCAAATGAATGGGGAGACTTGATGTGTGAGCACTGGAAGAGATTCCCCTTAGGGGATGGAGGCACTCTGGGAAGAGCAGAAGGTTCAGAGTACCCTCTCTGGCATTTCCAAGATAGGCCTGAGAGAGACTCCTGCCTGCAACCTTGGAAAAGCTGCTGCCAGTCTGTGAAGACAATACTGAGCTAGATAGACCAATGGTCTGACTCAGTATATGGCAGCTTCCTATCTTCCTATGTAAGAAGGAGTGGACTTATTCTCTCTTGCTCCAGTGGGCAGAACTAGAATCAACAGGCTGAAGTTACCAGGAGCTTTCCCAGACAGCAGGTTTACCAAGAGGCTAGACTGCGAGTTTGAAGTTGCCCCAAAACACCAACGAAAAAAGTGGATTTTTTTTTAACCCCAGATATAAATCAGACCACACTCTAATGTGCAATGAAAAACCTGAATTGTTGTGAACTGCTCCCCATAGCTCTCAAGGACTTTGAGGTAAATCTGGCCAATATGTGAACGACCCACACCCTCCATCTTGGAGGAGCTGCAAACTAAAAGCAAACTAAAAAATTTCTAGGAAGCAGATTCAGGCTAGATGTGTGGAGACAGGGGCGTAACTACCGTTAGGCAAGGAGAGGCAGTCGTCTTGGGGCCCCACTGCCTCGAGGGGGCCCCCAGAGGCACATCACATGACTCCCCACCCGCCCATGTTGCACCCCCTATGAATTGTGTTGAGTCTCTTGGAGATCGGCAGGAGCAGAGAGTAAAAAAGCTAGATACAATGTGAACTAGATATTCACCGTATTCATAATGGGGATGTGAGTGTGAGTGCACTATATATTGTGAAGTGTGTTTGTGTGTGTGTATCAGCGAGGGGCCCATTTTAAAATCTTGTCTCTGGGCCCCCTCCAACCTTGCTACGCCCCTGGCTGTAATTGATGTATCTAGTAATTAACCCCATGGAAACCGGATGCCCTCATTTTACAAATCTGATTTGTAGTTTTATAACTGGTGAAAGCGCAGAGTGATTGAATCACCCCAAGTTTGAAAGGGCTGCACTGGTGGCGATTTGCTTCCAATTTGAGATCCTGGTATTGCCTTTAAAGCCCTAAATGGCCTGGTCCCTAGCTATCAGGAAGTTAAAAATAAACCCGAGACAAAACATTTAGGAGCTCTGCACTTTGAATCAGTTGGCAGGGAAGCTGAATCTGCATTATCTTAAGTAGCCCAGCATGGTGTCTATTAATCATGGTGCAAATGAATGCAGTATTCATGAGTAAAAGAAGTCCCTGCTCCCGAGCAGGGTTTGTGGATGTCCTGAACCAGGGGCTGGAGGCAGTGAAGGGTTGGAGGTGGGCTAACAAACTGAGATTGAATCCGGGCAAGATGAAGGTACTGTTGGTCAGCAGGCGAGCCAGTCGGGATGAGGAGATTCTACCGGTTCTGGATTGGGTTGCACTCCACTTCAAATAGCAAGTGTGCAGCTTGGGGGTACTGCTGGACCCCGCGCTGCTTTGGGGAGCTCAGGTGGAGACGGTGGCCAGGGGTGCCTTTGTACGGCTTTGGCTAGTGCACCAGCTGCATCCCTTTTTCAAGAAGGCAGATCTGGCCACTGTTACCCATGCCTTAGTCATGTCATGGCTGGATTATTGTACCGCGCTTTATGTGGGACTGCCATTGAAGAATATTTGGAAACTGCAGCTAGTGGAAAATGCAGTAGCTAGGATGCTATCTGGAGCTGCCTGCTGGAAACATATTATTACCCCCATTTTGAAAGAACTACATTGGCTGCCAATCTGTTTCTGGGTCCAATTCAAGGTGCTGGTTTTGACCTTTAAAGCAAATGGTTTGGGCCCTGGATACCTGAGGGACCACCTGCTCCCAAGAGTTTCTGCCCACTCAATGAGGTCATCAAAGCGGGGCCTGCTCCATGTGCTGACAATGAGGGAGGCTCGCCTGTTGGGTATGTGGGACAGGGCCTTCTCAGTCATTGCCCCCAGACTTTGGAATGTTCTCCCGGTAGGCCTCTACTCCCCAGTCTCTGTCACAGTTTTTAGAAAGCAAGTAAAATCTTGGCTTTTAAATGAGTGTTTTCTGCTTCTTTGTATCTTATGGTTATATTGTACAGGTGTGTTTTTTAACTTTTAATTAGATTTGTGTTTTTATATTCCATTTTGCTTCTTATTGTGTAGTTTTTATGGTTTTATATTGTTAAATGTTTTGTAAACCGCCTTGAGATTATTTTAATGAAAGGCGGTATAAACAATTAACTATATTTAACAATGAATGAATGAATGAATGATCCCCAGTCACAATGGCCTTTGGGTGATGAGAGTTGTGGGGCTTGTTCTTTGCTGCCTTTCCTCCACCATAACCATTCAGTGGCCTGCCAGTCTTTTTCCAGGTCCTGTAAGAGAAATCATTGGCACTCACTGAAATGGATCTTGAAGGTAAGTTGACCTTAGCTGAACGGCCCCATTGTCAAACTCACTCTTAGAGCCCATGATTAAATATTAGCTGTGGTGATGCGCTCCACCAAAGAGGAAACCTTGAAATGTGCCCCAAGTCATTTTGGGGGGCCATATTAAGGACACACAGAGCCCTTGCTCACGATCTGTGAGAAAAGGCTTGAAGGGGGAGCACTAGCTCCCGTAACCCCATTTAAGAGGATGTCTGGCTTGGCAGGTTTGCCACTGAAGCACCACTGGGATCAGGTGCAATCCTCGCAGCTCTCACATGCAAGCAAGACCAGTCTTGGCTTTGTTAGCCCAGTTTTGCCGGCGTGTGAGAAGAGCCTCTTAGAATCAGGATTCGAAGGGGCTCCACTGGCATTCATTTAGTAGTTCATGCAACAATCCTACCCAATTGCCATTCTTTTACAGATGAGGGATGAGAGAATGATTGGCTTAAGGGTATATCTAGACAGCATGTCTACATAATAAGGCTCTCCACACAAGCTGTGTGAAGAGCCTAAAGGGGTTTTGGGGGAAGCTGTGAGGAGAGCTCAACCTGTTTTCCCCACAGACGAGCAGGGAGCTCTCTCTAGGCGGCCAGATCAGCCACCCAGACGACTACCAGCTCTGTCATGGAGCCGGCTGGGGTGGCTGAGTTGGGGGGCCTTCCAGCCCCCGGAAGCCCCAGAATAATCCGTGCGAGTGTCTTCATGTCGAGTCCCCCTTTAAGGCCACCTGGTGAGTTAGTGGCTGAAGTCACGTTTGAATTAGAAGCTTCCCAGCTTGCGTTCTGAGATCTCAGAAGTGGCAGCCAGAGTTAGCCCTTGTGTCGGGACTGTACCACTGTAAGTGGGGCCTCACTTGAAGGAATGCTTTTCTGTCCAAAAACAAAAACACCGCCTGTTCCTAGACACAGAATGCTAACATGTCAGGGACAAGGCCAGAACCGTTCTCCCCAACAGTGGGTTCTTTATGTGCAGATATCTTGTTGTCTGGAGGGATCTGCCATACGAGTCCTACAGGTGAAACTCGGAAAATTAGAATATCGTGCAAAAGTCCATTAATTTCAGTAATGCAAATTAAAAGGTGAAACTGATATATGAGACAGACACATTACATGCAAAGTGAGATAAGTCAAGCCTTAATTTGTTATAATTGTGATGATCATGGCGTACAGCTCATGAGAACCCCAAATCCACAATCTCAGAAAGTTAGAATATTACATGGAACCAAGAAGACAAGGATTGAAGAATAGAACAATATTGGACCTCTGAAAAGTATACAGTGTACTGTGCTTGATTGGCCAGCAAACTCGCCTGACCTGACCCCATAGAGAATCTATGGGGCATTGCCGAGAGAAGGATGAGAGACATGAGACCAAACAATGCAGAATTGCTGAAGGCCGCTAATGAAGCATCCTGGTCTTCCATAATACCTCATCAGTGCCACAGGCTGATAGCATCCATGCCACGCCGCATTGAGGCAGTAATTGCTGCAAAAGGGGCCCCAACCAAGTACTGAATACATATGCATGCTTATACTTTTCAGAGGTCCGATATTGTTCTATTCTTCAATCCTTGCCTTCTTGGTTCCATGTAATATTCTAATTTTCTGAGATTGTGGATTTGGGGTTTTCATGAGCTGTACGCCATGATCATCACAATTATAACAAATTAAGGCTTGACTTATCTCACTTTACATGTATTGCGTCTGTCTCATATATCAGTTTCACCTTTTAATTTGCATTACTGAAATTAATGGACTTTTGCATGATATTCTAATTTTCCGAGTTTCACCTGTAGCTGCAGTCGTCTAGGCTAGACACAGATTTACCGCTTCATCTCCTGAAGCTGTTCTTATGAGGAGCCAAGACTGGGCTAGGGCAGTTAGGCCCAAGCTTGGCTGCCTGTGGGAACCATCGGGAGCCACTCAGCTCCCCACAATGCCTCAGTGGCAAACCCAGCTAAGAACCCAGGCTGTCAAACAAGGTTAAGGGAGCTAGTAATCCCTTAATCCAATTTAATTGACCTTGTGGGAAATCCCACATTGTGGGATTCCCGGAGGCCAGGATGACACATCCTGACCCCCGCTCCTCTGCACTGCCTGGGACAGCAGTTGAATGGTTGGACACACAGTCCACATACCCAGACTCAGCACCAGGATGGATCATCTGTAGGGAAGGCGAGTTTCTGCAGCCTTCTCTGCCGCCTGCTGGCAAGCCCGCTCATGTGATCATGGGAAAGGGCTCACTGTTTGCGAGAACTTGGGCTTAGCCACTTTGCTTTGCACGGCAGCTCTGGGTTTCATAGTGGTCTGCTCCTCAAAACCAGACTGAAGACACTCACAAAGTGCCAGTTCAAGCAGTATCTCATTATTGTTGCCACTCACTTGATTGGATGCCAGGCTCTTAGGATGACAGCAAGGAAGCCTCTTGCTGTTGCTGTCCATGGTGCTGATTTTTAGATAGACACATAAATAAATGTCAACAGTGATGGTCAACACTTTTTCCACTGTTCATCCTATCATCTTCATAAGATATAGCAACTAATTTTGTAGAGTTGTCATCAACTGTGATTGTCCAGCATACAAACCAAATGTTTGTGCAGGAGAGCCAGCATGGTGTAGTGGTTAGAGTGCTGGACTAGGACCGGGGAGACCCGAGTTCAAATCCCCATCCAGCCATGAGACTTGCTGGGTGATTCTGGGCCAGTCACGTCTCTCTCAGCCTAATCTACTTCACAGGGTTGTTGTGAAAGAGAAACTCAAGTATGTAGTACACCGCTCTGGGCTCCTTGGAGGAAGAGCGGGATATAAAATGTGGTTTTTTAAAAGTGTGAATCTCTTCTCAGTGGATCTTGGAAACGAAGTATGAATCTATGGAGCTCTTATCACTATCAATGAGAAGAGCTCCGTAGAGGTCTGTGGAGAGAGCAGGTTTGACTCACCCTCCCTGCAGATGATCTCATAGCCCTCCCGGGGCAGACAGATCACCTGCTCAGATGAGCAGCGTCTCCCGCTGCAGCTCCTGGGGTTGGGGTGCCAGGACACTGCCGCATGTCACACCACCACCCCGCCGGAGCTCCAATAATGCACTGCATGAGAGCGAGCGCATGGTGCATTATTTGGACACCCACTCCCACGAATCTGCCAGACAGTCAAAAAAATAAAGTCAAGGGAGCACTCGCTCCCTTAACCTCATTTAAGAGGGAGGCTTCACAGGTGGGTTTAAGAACAGAAGAACAACGCTGCTGGATCAGGCCCAAGGAAGCTCATCTAGTCCAGCATCCTGTTTCACACAGTGGCCCACCAGATGCCTCTGGGGAACCCACAGGCAAGAGGTATGTGCATGCCCTCTCTCCTACTGTTGCTCGCCTGCAACTGGTATTGAGAGGCATCATGCCTCTGAGGCTGGAGAGGGCCCACAGCCACCAGACTAGTAGCCACTGATAGACCTGTCCACTATGAATCTGTCTAAGCCCCTTTTAAAGCCATCCAAGCTGATGGCCATCACCACATCCGATCTCAGTGGTTCACATGAGTGTGCAAAATTGGGCTGGGATCCCTTCGCCCAGTTGTGCACACCTGTGTGAATTGCCTCTATGTGCATAAAAAAGGCTTAGGCAGTATGTGGCAAGCCCCGCCCTCGCAGTACTAAAAAATCCACCTGCAGTGGCAGCTTGGCCAATCAGCACCGGTGCCACTGCAGCCAAGGCCAATGGAAATGTGGGCCAGCCGCAACACATGTGGAGCCGTGGGAGGGGAAAGAAGTGAATGCCCCTGCGTGTCCCCTGTCTCGGCACACTGGCGCATGATGGCCAGGGCCACTACAGAATGGTACACATCTGTTCTGGATGCTTCTGTTTCTCCCACAGACTTTATGATGTTAGCAGTGAGTCCCGAAAACAAACATGCATGCTCCTCCACTCACACTCAAGGGAGGGGGAATGGTGCATGCCCCATAGCGATTATTGGGGCTGGAGGAGAGAAGCGGAGCACAAGAATGCCACAGTGTCAACTACCTTCTCTCTCTCTCTCTCTCTCTCTCTCTCTCTCTCTCTCTCTCTCTCATGCGTGCTGGCTCTGAGGGGAAGGGGTGGCTACCCTGACTCCGTCCACCCACCAACTTCAACTCTCCAAACCCACCAACTTCCACCAACATGCAGCAACTTCAGGCAGGTAACACAGGAAATACACCGGATTGGGGAGGTGATCCAAGAGGGGTCAGGCAGAGGCACTCATACCCCTGGGCTTCTGGGCCAAAGTCTAGGGCCTCTACATTCTCTGGGGGCCTGAAAACCCTCTTTAGTCTTTCCCAAGTGGTCTGGTCATCATTCTGCCAGCCTGTGCTATGTTGGGCACAGCCACGTTTGACTGTGACTTGTGCTGGGTGGCTAAGCATAACCTCTACTTTAGAGACAGAGGGGTATGTGGGGAAAGAAATATGTGATATGGGAATATCTTAAGTTGCATGTTGAAATATTCCTGCTAATGCATATTTGCATCAATATGCCTGTTTTATATTCTTACATTCTTGTGAGTTCAGTTGCTGTTTGTGCCCTCCAGAACCCATGCATTAAAAATACTGCGTGTGTCGTGTATGTGTGTGTGTGTGTGTAGGGGGGTGATGCTTAACTTGTAGTGGTGGTGGGTGGCCTTCAAAGGCCCTTAGGTCCCGGCTCCAAATTACCTAGGTGCACCTCTGAGGGCAGAGCCTTTGAATGAGAGTTGGTGCTTTTCCTCATCACCCCAACTGCTCACATGGCGACTGGCCAAGTCACCTTCTCCAGAGATTAGTACTCCATTCCACACAGGTGATGGTGACACGGCCCTCTCCAGGTCCAAGACTACAGTGCTGAGCACACTTATACTGGTACAAGCCCCTTTGCATTCAGAGGGGGCTTTAGCAATTGCAGCGTTTCTAAGCAAAACAGTACTCTTCCTAGCAGGCTAAGGACAGTAGTCAGCCCCTGTGCTCAGGGGCTTGTGAGGTGACCCCACCCACCCCCATAGCCGTTTTACTTCTGGAGAAAGAAAGAGAAAGGAGGGGAAGGGGGAGAGAGAAAGGAAGAGAGAAAAAGAAAGAAGGGAGAGGAAGGAAGGAGAAAGAGGGGGGATGGGAGGGGAAGAAAGGAAGAGGGGAGGAGGAGAGAGAGGGGGAAACAAGGGAGTGGGAGAGAGAGCGAAGGAAGGGAGAGGAAGAAAGAGGGGAAGAGAGAAAGAGAGAGAGAAAGGAAGAAACAAGGGAGCGGGGAGAGAGTGAATGGGGAGTTTGGAGACTTGAATAAGTTAGAGAGAGGGAAAGTGGGAGGTTCCTGGAGTAGGAACAAGGAGCTGAATGATGCAAGGATGCCAGAGTTATGGGAATGGCAGGTTGGAGGCAGAGGGATGGAGGAGGAGGGGTGGGGCTCAGGTGAGGGTGGGAAGGTCTCTGGGCTGAGGGGGCTGTGGCAAGGGGTGAGGGGAGCAATCAAGTAGATGCTCTGCGTGGGTTATGCTATTTGAACTTAATTCCATATCAAATGAATTGATTCTTCACTGTGTACCAATGCTGTAAGTCATAGGGCTTATCACTAGATGGTATGGTATACATTTTCACTCATTTGAAATCGATATTGGGATATGGGAGTTGAAAGGGGAAGGATTTCTAGTTGCTGAAACACACAGGGCATGATCGAACCACAGTCCTTGAGTTCAGGCATGTGTGCAGCTCTCCCAACTAGATCAGTGGGACCTAAAAGTGTTATTTCAGTTGAGCCCCACACTTGATTCCCATAATTTAGATGGTCATGTTTTTATGTCTGTCTTTAATTAATCATATAGTCTCAATTCTCTATCTCCAAGACCTTTAATATGCAACATTCCTTTTAGAGATGAAGCACACCACTTTCAGGCACATGTGACTCTTACTTCACTGCTCCAACAGGCTTTTGCATTCCTAATGAGGCAGTGAGTTGGCTGTTGGCCCAAATGTGTATTCAGTAGAATATGCAATTGTTTCATTTGCATGTGCTTGGACATGTTGCAGTAGGGCTTGGGGCCATGGATGTTTAGCAGGATGTACTCCCTCATAGCTGTGCCTAGGATTGTGGCTTATAATATTCTTAATTGGACAACAGCCCTACATCTGAGATCTTTTTGTTACAGTTGTTGAAAACCTTACTCTAATGCAGTGCTGCACAACTTCGGCCCCCTCGGCAGATGGCAGACTGCAACTCCCATCATCCCTGACTGCTGGCCATTGTGGTTGGGGTAGATGGGAGTCGTAGTGTAAAACCAGCTGGAGGGTGAAAATTGTGCACCCCTACTTTAGAGCCATTGTGGCTGAAGTGATGGGAGCTGTGATCAAGCCACTTTGGGGGACCCAAGGTTGACAGTCCCTGCTTGAGTGCACCAATCCAAATTTGGGGTAGGCTTCTCAAGGGAAAGACCACCTTAAGTGGTGCAGTGGGGAAATGTTCAGCTAACGAGCAGAAGGTTGCCTGTTTCTAATCCCCGCTGGTGTCATGCCCTCACTCGAGGACAGTGGAGTGGGAAGCAGGCAGCCTTCTAGCAGGTGGGGAGGACCTGAAGGACAACAGTCTGATGTTGGGAATCAGGAGATAGCTGAGATGGGCCAGGGTGAATGTTCAGCACAGGAAGGCCCATCAGGTCCAAGGGACCCTGCGGGTGAAGGGTCAGACCCTGAGCCGGAGGGCAAGCGGCCCTTGACACCTCAAGAACGCCGACAAGAAAGACAGCAACAGCAAGTGAAGGAACTGCAAAGAAGCCGACGTCGGGAGACAGCAAGAGAGACACTGAATCTCTAGCAGCTGGCAGGGGTGAAGCGTTAATTAAGGCCAAGGACTGTAAATCAGGTGGCGTGGGTGTTGAGCAATCGCTGGAAACTACATGTCGGCTGGGCTTGCACCATTGTTGGAGCTTCTACGACCTTGAGTTCCAGGCTTCTCCGTTCTGACTCCTGTGACCTGTGCTTCCCATACAAGAAACCTGAAAGTGGAGCTACTGGCTCCTGTGGCATCAATCTCTGGTCAGGCATCGGCCATCAGGCAAGCTCTTGACAGCTGGTACTATATTGGGCAGCAGCGCTATAGGAAGATGCTGAAAGGCATCATCTCATACTGCACGGGAGGAGGCAATGGTAAATCCCTCCTGTATTCTACCAAAGAAAACCACAGGGCTCTGTGGGCGCCAGGAGTCGAAATTGACTTGACGGCACACTTTACCTTTTACTTTTCTCAGGGGAGGTGCCAGCTATAGCCAGAAGTGGCCCAGAAGGATGGATTTCCACCCCAGATCCATATGCTGTTCAACTTTCTGTTTTTGTATTAGAAACCTTCCCAGCTTCTCCATTACTTCTTAATTCATTGCCTGTTCTTTTTTATCCTTTAGAGCATAATCATACAGCAAAAGCCCACACATTCTATCTCATTTAAAACCACCCAAAAGATGTTTAAAAGTTCATGCAAGCTACTCGTATGTGTATCTCCACATCATTAATCACTTCAGCATAAATGCATTCGTTAACTAGAATAAATTGGATGCCAATTAATGCATACTTCTAAAAAAACCAAAAAAACATGTGAAGTGCCAAATGTGTGCCAACCCTGAGGTCTTCTCCAGCAGCTGTTTAAATGAAGGAAAATTTATTTATTCGGTGGGGAGGGGCAGCCACTGTTAAAAGACTATGGCAAATTTGTTTAAACACAGTAATTCAAGGGCTAAGTTTCAGAGTGTTTTGTATGGGGACTAATGAAGTTTTTAAAAAGTAGTATGAAAGGAATTATATTTGAATTATATTTGTGTAGAGTTGTACATGCAGAGAGCAAATCCCACCCCCACCCCCCGCCGCCCAGGGTGGGGAAGGCAGGTTCAGCAGGCACAATTACACTAAGCTTTCCCCTGTTCAGTGAAGGTGACATTGAAGTGAGAACAGGGTTTGTCTAATTTTTATCTTGTAACCCTCCTTGGTACTTGTATAGGGGGGTTTGGAGTTAAGTCTTTTTTCTCGTTGGTTGTGTTTAGTGCTAGTGCATAAGCAAAACCGCAGCTCCCTGCCCCAAGGAGCCTGCAATCCCATTTTGATAGTGGGGAGAGAACAGAGGCAGGAGCAGGGGCGTAACTATAATAGAGCAAGGGGAGACAGTTGTCTGGGGGCCCACTGCCTTGGGAGGCCCCCCAGAGGCAGGTCATATGACTGACTCCCCGAGCCACGGACCCGCCCGGGCTTCTTTCAGTTGTTTGCATCCTCCGAAACTGATGTCAGTGTTAAGACCTGGAGCTAGCAGAACAGCATGTTTTCTCTAGTACCCTTAAATGACTTGCATCATCCACAATTTACAAAACCTTTTAAAAAATCATTTAGGATGCTGTTCTATTGCAGGACATAGGTAGGTAGGTATATATATAACTATGCTTTTGGTTACCACTATTCAGCCTCATTTAAGATTTCTTTCATTTAAGATTTCTTTACTTCATGAGCTGAGCTTTGGGGGGGGGGCATTTTAAAATCTTGTCTCTGGGCCCACTCCAACCTTGCTACGCCCCTGGGCAGGAGAAAGCAAGAAACAAGGAGAAAATGTGAGCAAATGCAGTTGCACATAGGGAAGCTGAGATCCAAGGCAATTGTATGAATAAGCCTCATGAAGCACAGCGGAATCTGCTTTTGAGAAAGGATACTTAGGAATGCACTGTAAGAGTGGTCTTGGTTAGGGATGAAGACCGGTGGTTGAAGCAAGGGCCTTAAGGAAAAGGAAAGAAAAAGAGGTGACACGGTGGTGATCTTGTGGAGGGGAGTTCCAGGCCTAAGGGGGAGCAAGGGAGAGTGGGCAGAATTATTCAAGAGAGCCCTTAAGGCAGGATGGCTAACCCATTGCTTTCCAACTGTTCTTGGACTACAACTCCCATCATCCTTGGCCCCTATTTTGTTGAAAGAGCAGGGCAGGGATATTCATCACCTGTCTCAAATAAGCATTTTGAAGATGAATGTTTTAATTACCGTGAGGCCCATTTGCACGCTTTAAAGTGTGTGGTGGATTAATTAGTGGTGTATAATAGATGAAAGTCCTGGAAATCTTCACGACTCCTTTTGCATCAAGATCAGAGTGGCAACTCCTTTCCTACTCAAGGACTGATTTCTCCCCAGTGGGTTACGGCACAATGAACAGTTCCCTACCATTACTCTGCCACTAGCTACTAAAGTCCTTGATTTATTATCCTGTGACATTGCCCTCAGATTTTAGTAGCAAATATAACTGAAGGTGGTCTCGAAAGGCTTCTTAAATATTCACTTCCTCACCCGACATAATTTCACTTGGAAATATGCATCGTTCATCTCTCACTCAGCTCCATAATCTGGAAATGGAAATTGACCCTGCGAGGCATTTCTTTGTGCTGTGTTATTTGATACTGTTGGCCAAATGTAAGCAGACAAAAGGTAGCACTGAGAAAGACCCCTGCCTGAAACCCTGGAGAGTTGCTGCCAGTCAGTGTAGACAATCTGAGTTAGATGGATGAATGGCCTGACTCAGTATAAAGCAGCTTCTGTGTTTCTAACCTTACACATCTTTTAGCTGTAATTCATTCATTCATTCATTCATTCATTTATGCATTTATGTTCCGCTCTTCCTCCAGGGAGGTGTGCATGGTTGCGTTTGCCCTCACAACAACCCTGTGAGGTAGGTTAGGCTGAGAGAGCAGTGGCTGGCCCAGAGTCACCCAGCAAGTGTCATGGCTGATCGCTTGTCCTTGAATTCAGAGCGGCTGAAGCAGAGATCGCAAAAGGGTTTCCTCACTCACCCAGCCAGGCTTTCAATATAATTTCATAGGGGAGGAGTGCAACTTAGTGGGAGAGCATTCTGCATTGCATGCAGAAGAACCCAGGTTCAATCCCTGGCATCCCTAGACAGGGCTGGGAAATTGCGGTTTGAAACCCCAAGGAGCTGCTGACAGTCAGTGTAGGCAGTACTGAGCTAGATGAAGCGATGGTTTGACTCAGTATGAGGCAGCTTCCAATGTCATAGATTTAGGGGTGGCTGGGATATTCTAATGGGTGTTCTCTATTGAGAGGCCCATTTCACAAGGCCGCCTAAACCCATGGCAGCATAACTAAAAATAATTTTAAAAGGGGCCCTGTTGGCTCACACCAGCATTCTGTTTCCAGTAGTGGCCAGCCAGAGGGGAGTCTTCGAGGGGAGTCTCACAATCAGTGAGAAGTGCCGTAAGGGGTTTTGCAGGGAGAGCGGGCTTAGGCCCCTCTCCCCACAGGCCATCGGAAGGCAGCCCTGGGCAGCCAGATCGGCCACTCACACAACTGCGGGCTCCATCACGGAGCTGGCGGGGGGCTGCGGGGATCGGGGGCTACGTGGCCCCCAGAAGTTCCAGGATTCCCAGTGTAACCGTGCAGGGCAGCCTGGAGAGACCCCTGAACCTGGGAGGCTGCTTGCAGCCTACCAGTCGGGGGTCTACTCGTGTGTCAAAGACGAGGTTAACGGAGCACTTATTCTGTTGACCTCAGCTAAGGGGAGGGGTATTTAGGGCAGCTAGCTGCCAGCAGCCGTGTGGCTCCTGTTGCAACACACAATCGCCCAGAAGCAGGCGAGGCTCCCTTAGCCCGCTTTGGGGCGATCGTGAGAATGGCCTCCTTATGTGTCTCTGCCAGACCTGTTTTGCACAACCCTCTTTCCTTGCTTCCTTTCTCTAAAGCCTGGTCTACAACTGCAGCACAATGAGGTGACAGAATGCAAAAACGGTAGAATAGACAGTACCACTCCCATTCATGGAAAACTCCCTGTAACTTGAAAACGAGCACTGCAAGGAATGCTATATGGACTAGTACCCTTCTCTCTGACAGGCTAGTTTTTACATGCAGGCAGATTTTTCCAGGGAGGAGCTAAGGGGAAATGTGCGGTCCAGGATGCTCTCTTTAGACTGTTGGTGCCAAAAGATTAAACATTAATTTTTAGCACCACTTGTGGTTAGCCGTTGTGGTGACCATCATCTCTGAGGATGCAAAGGATATCCTGTTATCTGATGACTTTACTATTTGTTTGCCCCCCCCCCCGCCCCATCAGCTTTCTAGCTGGTTCTATGCTTGGGTTTTGTTCATGGGCAGGGCACAAAGTCCGGGCAACGAGGCACAATTTAAGTAGCCAGTCAGAGAGCACTATGGACAGAGCTACAGACATCTTGACTCAATAGCAGGCAGAGGCAGATGCAGCCCTGAAATGCCCCTGAGCCCAGTCTGCCCCTGGTGGACTCAGCCTCCCTGCTGAGAAGGAAGTCACGGACTTCAAGGGGTAGCCTCCTGGCTTGAAGCCTGGCCTTCCTCCTGTTCTCTAGCTGATCTAGCCTCGTCCATGGCCAGCACAAATGCACAGAGATTCGGGTGGCAGGGATGTGCACAAAACCTTTGGTTCGTATTCGAACCAGCTTCAGACCAGGGTGGGTCGGTTTGGCTTTGGTTTTGGTTTTGGTTTTGAGCTCCCCCCAGACAGCCCCAAGTCGGTGGGGTTTACCTTTTCTTTTTTAAAAATAAAATAAAAGATTTTAGCCTATTTCAATGTAATGAATGAACAGTGTGCGACCTTAATTGCTGTGAAGTCTCTGAGTTCACAGTTCACAGTAATTGAGGTCACACACTGCTCTCTTTATGAATGCAGGAGGAACTCCTATTCATTGCATTGAAAAGGGATAATATAGAGCTTTATGACACATACATACATACATACATAATAAACCATGAACCCCACCAACTTGGGGCTGCCTGGGGAGAGTTGTGGCACAACCTGCTGTGCCTCCAGACCCACTTTGGGTCCCCAAAGAGGGGGATTGGGGCACCCTCAAATCCCCATTATTCCCTATGGAAGAAATGCAAAAATTGAAAAAAATCTTCAAAAAATAATCACAGGAGTGTCTGGTTGCTTTGCGGTTCAGTGAGTGGTAGGCACCCACCCCAGGTTTTTGCTCCTAGGTGCTCTGCATAGGGAATAATGGGCCAGTTAAAGTCCCCATTATACCCTATGGGGGAAATCCAATTGTTTCCCCAAAAAATCATTAAAAATCATAGGAGTGTCCAATTGCTTTTGGATTTGGCTGGTAGTTGGCACCCATGGGTGCCTACCACTCAACCCAGTTTTGGAGGCTCAAACCAGTTTGAACCAGTTCAAATAGAACCAGCCTCTGTTGGGTTCAAACTTGGACTAGCATTGCCAATTCAATGCCCTGTTTGGTTCGAGTTCCAACCTTCGAACTGAACTGGTTTGTATTTGAACCTGTTTGCACATCCCTATCGGGTAGTTGTAGTGCTGGGGTGGGGTAGAGGTTAGGGCCAGTTCCCCTGGGGGTTCAGGCTTTGATGGTGTCATCTCAGGCGGTCCAGACTCCTAGGGCACATCACAAGAGGCCCCATCTCTGGAGCTCCCACTGGCTCTGGTCTGCTGTCAGGACCTGAGACCGAACCTCATTTTCTGGACCTGCCTCCTCAAGGTTAATCTCTGAGACTCCCATAGGCCCTGGACCATTGCTGAGCCCTGCAGGAGCTCCGCCTCTTCGAAACCATCTTCTGGGGTTTCTACATGCTCTGAGTCACCCTTGGTGCCTGGAGCTGAGTCTGGTGCTGGTTCAGCCTCTTCCTGGTCAGACTCCCATTCACTGGTGAGGGCAGGGCTCCTGACACCTTTTATCACCACCACGGCCAGGTTCGTGGTGGCTGCACTTGTTCTTCTGGCAGTGGAGATGGCCACATGCTTCTGCCAGTTTCCAACCACAATGGAAAATGGGAATGTACATTACATGATAATGAGTTATTGTTCCCAGGGGGCTTTAAAAAAATCCCCTAGGAAATAAAAGAGAGCCAGTGTGGTGTAGTGCTGGACTAGGACCGGAGAGACCCAAATTCAAATCCCCATTCAGCCTTGACACTTGCTGGGTGACTTTGTGCCAGTCACTTCTCTCTCAGCCTAACCTACTTCACAGGATTGTTGTCAGGAGAAAATTCAACTATGTATACCGCTCTGGGCTCCTTGGAGGAAGAGTGGGATATAAATGTTAAATATAACTAAATAAATAAATAAATAAATAAATAAATAAATAGGGGTGGCCAGTGGTCCCTCTAATTTTTTTCATCTCTGTGTGGTATGGGTTCTGTTCTGGGCGGCACTATCAAGGCAGTGTGTGCACCGTACACTCAGAATGGGGCCTTCCTGATTCAACCTGAGCGGGATTTAAAATGAACTGAGCAGACATCCAAAAACTTGTGAGTGAGCGCATGTGCGCACGCCTTAGAGGGAACAGTGACAGCCAGTAAGAATCCATATTTTGCCTCCCTCCAAAATTTGACAAAACGGCTCCCCAGTTTTGTCCCAGCCCAGCCTGAAGGTACCCAAGGAAAATCTTTCATAAGAACAGCCCTGCTGGATCAGGCCCAAGGAGGCCTATCTAGTCCAGCATCCTGTTTCACACAGTGGCCCACCAGAGGCCTCTGGGGAACCCACAGGCAAGAGGTATGTGCATGCCCTCTCTCCTACTGTTGCTCGCCTGCAACTGGTACTCAGAGGCATCCTGCCTTTGAGGCTGGAGGTGGCCCACAGCCCTCCGACTAGTAGCCATTGATAGAACTCTCCTCCATGATGTCATCCAAACCCCTCTTAAAGCCATCCAGGTTGTTGGCTGTCACCACATCCTGTGGCAGAGAGTTCCACAAGTGGATCACGCATTGTGTGAAAAGGTACTTCCGTTTGTTGGTCCTAGACCTCCTGGCAATCAATTTCAATCAATTTCAAAAGGTTATTTCCCCACCTGCAGACTGAAAGGTCCACAGTCCATCCTACGACCACCTCATTCTCACCCCATGGTGAGAATGAGGTGGTCATGCCATGGCAGCACACGAACAAAAAAAATGAGGTTAACGGAGCACTCACATTGTTAACCTCATTTGAGGGGAGGGGGAATTAGGCGGGCTAGCTGCCTTGGAACCACCGGGCTTGCCTGTGAGCCCAGTGGTTCCCACAATCAGTAGAAAGCGGGCTAGGCTCCCTTAGCCCGCTTTCTACTGACCATGGGAATAGCTTCAATGACTTAGGGGGACCTGGGTTCAGATCCCCATTCAGCCATTAGGGTCATGGCACATGGCCATCAAAAGCATATTTCATTAAGCAATGAAATCCAAGCCCTGGAACCAGTGCTTCAAGTGAGCCCTCTCTTATCCACTGATAAATACTCCACCATGCAGCCACTTTCAAAATTGCACTGCCTGGGCTCCAAAATTATGTAGGCGCACCTCTGCTGTCAGCTACCTAATGGCGCCGCTGGCAAATAACTTGCCTAGAGGTTGCTGGTTCAAATCCCTGCTGGTATGTTTCCCAGACTATGAGAAACACCTCTATCGGGCAGCAGCAATCTAGGAAGATGCTGAAAGGCATCATCTCATACTGCACGGGAGGAGGCAATGGTCAACCCCTCCTGTATTCTACCAAAGACAACCACAGGGCTCTGTGGGCGCCAGGAGTCAACACTGACTCGACGGCACAACTTTACCTTTACTTTATGTCTGCTGGCAGTAGTTTGATAGTCACTAGTTTGAGAGAAACTTTGAATTTGGATTCATTAAGAGTTTCCCTTGAAGAAGAGGCTCTCCACCTCAAAATGCATTGGCACTCATTCTGTGCAATACATCACTCTTGCACTTTCCTGTTCTTCCCTTCTTTTTTCTACTGAGGTGCCAACTGTAGCTGGAGGTGGTCCAGAAGGATGGATATCCACCCCCAATCAATTTCCTTTTCAACTTTGTGTTGTGCCATAAGCGTTGCCACCTTCCCTTCATCATCATCGCCATCATTTTTATTTTATTATAAATTTTATTATGTAAATTATATTCTTTTTTAAAAAAAGGTTCTCAAAGCAGTTTACAGAGCAAAAGGCATGAGAAAATGGTTCCCAATCTCAGAAGGTCTCACAGTCTAAAAAGAGACAGAAGAGGGACTCCAGCAGGGACTCCAGCAACAGCTACCTTGTGGGTTGCTCTGACAGGCTGGACAGGGAAAATTGTTCTTCCCCTGCCCCTCTCATCCCAGTATAAGAAAGCCACCGTTTTAAACTGTGCCTCTGTGCCCATTTAGCAGGAGATTTAGCTTTTTGTACACGCACACATAACTCACATCCAGATTGCATCATGGGTATTGTAGTCATTAATTGTCATGTTCACTCAGAGTTGCAGAGCAACATGGGTTTTATCATCTTAATGAAGGAATAAACAGCTCATTGGATGCACGCTTGGCAGATCTGGTAAAAGTGGCTGGCCTGCCCCCACTTCAAGAGACAGTTCCACTTTACCAGGCTCTCCAGTTTCACCCCAAACTCTGATGCAGCTGCAGTTTTTTATCCATGCCTGTGATCCCGAATAGCTTCTTTTACAGAATGCACAATAGGTTAGGTATCAAAAGAACCCTGATACATGAGTGTCATATATGCAACTTGTGTAATTCCATTTCCCCCTCCTTGATGTTGCAATATTTGGCAAAACCAAATGTGAAAAGAAAGTCTGTTGGGAGGAACTAAATATTTGCAAACTATTTGAATCTCCTCCAAAAATATCCACTTAATTTGTATTGGGCTCCATATTCAAACCTGATTTATCCTGACTAAGAAAGCCAATATTGTGTTCGTGGCGTGGGGCTACGTGAGGCTTTGCTGCTATCCGTTGTACATGCTGAACCAAACCTAAGTCCCGGAGACCAATTTTTTTGCTTTGCTTTGTTCCAGTGCTCATTTGGAGCCTGGTACAGAGCCAAGATACACAGCCTAGCCCACCAATTGTGATGGCTTTCTGGAACCTTTATTCAGCATCTTGGAGGCTGATGCCACCCTTGACTTTCCATCAGAGCTTCTGCAAACTCCAGTCCTAGTCCTGTGTTGTTTCAGCTTGCAGTCCTATGAATGTTGGAGCCAGCCCCATTGGACTCAGTAGACTTCCTTCCAAGTAAATATGCACAGGATTGGGCTCCTCAGGGCTCCCGGGTTCATTTGCACTCTTAAGTGGCTCGGCCCATTTCACCTCTAATTATTTATGCATGTATATCCTGTTCTTCCTCCAAGGAGCCCAGAGTGGTGTACGTGGTTTTGTTTCTCCTCACAACAACCCTGTGAAGTAGGTTGGGCTGTGAGAGACGTGACTGGCCCAGAGCCACACAGCAAGGCTATTCACACAAGCAGACAGCCCAGCCTGGGTTAGGCTACTTGTGTGGAGCGCTGTGTCTTGTGGGATTTCTGGAGGCCAGGTGTCCTTCCCCCCGCCTCCGCGCTGCTGTGATGCTTACCGCAGCAGCACTTCTCTGGGAGTGCAGCACAGTGAGTGGAGATGTAGCATTGCTCATGTAGGGGAAGGCAGGAACGATCCTGCTCCCCCCCCATCCCTCCCCAGCTCTGAGCACAGAGGTCATGTGCATGGCCTCAGTGAGTTTCATGGCTGAATCTTCATGGCTGAGATTCAAACACAGGTCACCCAGTCCTAGTCCATTGCTCTAACCAATACACCACACTGGCTATAAAGAGTTCACAGCTGAGGGGTTTGAATTTGGGTCTCCCCAATCCTAGTCCAACACTCTGACCAGTACACCATGCGGGTTGAAGCTGATGCATTATTGATTGATTGATTGATTGATTGATTAAGTGTTGTCAAGTCGGTGTCGACTCTTAGCAACCACATAGATAAATTCTCTCCAGGATAATCTGTCTTCAATTTGGCCTTTAAAGTCTCTCAGTGGTACATTCATTACTGTCGTAATCGAATCCATCCACTTTGCTGCTGGTCATCCTCTTCTTCTCTTTCCTTCTACTTTTCCCAGATTGTGGACTTCTCAAGGGAGCATAATGTGTCCGAAGTAGGATAGTCTGAGCCTGGTCATTTGTGCCTCAAGTGAAAATTCTGGATTGATTAGTTCCATGATCCATTTGTTTGTTTTCCTGGCTGTCCATGGTATCCTCAAAAGTTTTCTCCAGCACCAAAGCTCGAAAGCATCAATACTTTTCTATCTTGCTTCTTCAAAGTCCATCTTTCCCATCCATAGAGTGTCACAGAAAAAAACATTGTTCAAACTATTCTAATCTTTGTAGGTGTTGACACGTCACGGCATCTTAATATCCTTTCCAAGACATTCTCTGTGGTGTATTTCTTGACTGCTGTATGCTTTACTGCATCATACTCCCACCCAAAATGACTCAAAATGATGCAGCTCCTCTCTTCCTTCAATTCCTTCAGATCGTCCTTTGAACATCTCAATGTAACCTAACTTTCCATGGTTCTGTCAAAGAGATATTTCCCCAACAGAGCTTCTGCCTTCCACCCCAGAATCCATCTGTTGAGAATTTATCGCACTTCCATGATGATCCAAACATCTGAAATCACCAACTTCCTCCATCCTAATATTATTCTGTTTGAAGGGAATTTGATGAAGCCAACATCTGAATGATTCACCCCTGGCTAACAGGCTGTTTTCTTTTTCTATAGCAGAACATGGACCACAATTCTTCATGAGGCCATGCCACCCACTTGGAATTTTACCACAAATTTTGCTTTGTTTGCTACATTTTAGAAATCCGCTTGATCTTGAGTCATCATGTTGGTGTTGGAAGTGAAAGCCTTTGCTCTGTCTCATGTCTCAATGACAGAGGGGGACATACTAGTGAGTCAGAGGGCTAGAGAGGTCAAGACATTGGTCATCCCTTCTCTACTGCTCTGACACTATCCCTTTGGTATGTAGATTGCTATTCTTAGGGACTTATGTACTTACTGCCAGGCCACTTCCTCTCTTTCCCTTTCTTCTCCCATGCAACATGCATGCTCCTCTCTCCCTGCACCCTGTGCGCAGAGATGCATCCATCTGCATCCAGCTAGCTAGCTAGATTAGAGATCCTATCTCTCCACTTTACTATCTAGAATGGAATTCACCAATAAATACTCCTTATATTGATTTGAAACTATGAACTGGCTCCAAGTTGTTTTACTCTTAGCATACATGCATGCCTGGGCAGACTCCGCTGTGTTGTGCCTCTGTGCACTCTGCTATATTAGAAGGGTATCTCTTACCAGAGAGAATTCCCAACAGTTGGGAAGGGCAATCTAGCCCAGTTTTGCCTTCAGAGAAACCTTTCCAAAGAACCCTTGCCCTTTAGTTTTGCTTTGGCACTCTACCACATTGAAAGGGATTCTGAGCCCTGTTCAAGGCAGGGAAGGCTGTGTTCAGTCTTGCATGGTCTGGTTTTATTTCTCTGTAGTCCAGCCATGGTTTTAAATTTTATGCTGGTCTATGACTGTAATAAAGATGGTTGATTGGTTTTAAATTTACAGGGCAAAAGTGCACACTTAGAATCTCTTGTTCATTAGGGATTCCCAACCTTGCGTCCCCAGATGCTGCTGGACTACAACTCCCATCATCTACAGTCACAATGGCCTTGGGTCCCCAGATGGGACCCAAGGAGTGTTGGTCTTGTGGTAGCAAGCATGACTTGTCCCATTAGCTAAGCAGGGTCTGCCCTGGTTGCATAGGAATGGGAGACTAGAAGTGTGAGCACTGTCAGATATTCCCCTCAGGGGATGGAGCTGCTCTGGAAAGAGAAGAAGGTTCCAAGTTCCCACCCTGGCTTCTCCAAGATGGGGCTGAGAGAGATTCCTGCCTGCAACCTTGGAGAAGCCACTGCCAGTCTGTGTAGACAATACTGAGCTAGATGGACCAATGGTCTGACTTGGTATATGGCAGTTTCCTATGTTCCTATGACTTCTAATTCAGTGTGGGACCTCGCCTGGACAACAACAGTATCTACTGTGTCTGGTTCCCAGTTTGCAACTCCTGGCTTACGAGCCGTGGTTTCTGACTCCTGACTTGTGGTTCTTAGTTCCTCCACAGCACTCAATAGCCCAGCACTGATCTAGCATGATCTGCTGGGACAGTCTTCTCGGATCCCCTTTTTCACCTCCCGTCCACATCAGCTGAGTTTGCACAGGAGAACTTCATGGTACAGTAGACTGTGACTTTGCTCTGTTCCTCTGGTATACTGCTCCTCTTCTGCATCCCTTGGCTCAGCTGCCCATCTATAGGGCATGTTGGGATAGCATGCACCAGCACCTAGCCCTCAAGGAACACCAAACCCCTCAACAATAAGTAAGTGCAGACAAGTTCCCCATTTGATAGCTCTTTAGAGATCCACGGTACACCAAATCCATCATGATCACACCCAGTGCTCGTAAATAGAGCATATACTGCACTTTGCATGGAGGCTAAATGGAGATGATTCATCCCAGATGGCGAAGAACCCACCCCCACTCCAAAGGAAGTGAGATATCGCTACCCTGCTCTTAAAGCCCTGCTCGGGGATTTGTAAGCACTGGAGGTATAGACTTAAATAATTAGAACTGCCTGGACATGGCTTTCATCTGCTAATCAAGCCCAGCTCTGCCAAGTCATCTCAGTAATGCTGTTTCTTTTATTCTCCATCTAAAAGTTAGGGATAGCAAGCCCCAGGACTGGGAAAGTGTTTCCCCCAAGAAATGTGGAGCAGAACCAATTATTCTAGTTTTAGGAAGCCAGAGTGCTCTCAGAGGAAGGACCTCAGTTCTATTCTGAGGTCATAATGTACCACCCACCTAGTTTGGAAATCTTCACTGGAACATCGGTGGAGTGTACCTGCAAGGCGTAAGCACCCTCTCATTCTTTACTTTTGGAGGACCCATCGCTGAGTATTGAAGCACAATCTTTGCTTACATAAAGTCCCAAATGCAACTCCAGCTAAGGAACCTCAGCTAGCAAGAGATATGGCCACCTCTGGCAGAAGCTTAAGAGGGCCACTGCCAGGTTGGTGTCAGGATTCAGCATACTTTGGCAGGTGGGGAGGGCCCAGGATCCTTGGAAGGACCCACTGCTGAACCTTGAGACCTCCTCTGCACCCTGTGTGTGGTGGTCGTGGCGGAATGATTCTTCTGAGGTCTATCCAAGTAGGAAAGGAGCCGTGGAGGGCAGTTTGTTCTGGCCACTACCAGCTAGAGTAGACCACAGTGAACTAGATGATCTATCTCAGTACGCATTGCAGCTGGGGATGATGGGAGTTGTAGTTCAACAACAGCTGGGGAGTCTCGGGTTGGCCTCCCCTGCTCTGGAATGCACAAGACAGAGAGAAAGACAGAGGGAGAGGAGAGCTGGTCTTGGGGTAGCAAGCATGACTTGTCCCCTTTGCTAAGCAGGGTCTGCCCTGGTTGCATTTGAATGGGAGACTTGATGTGTGAGCACTGGAAGAGATTCCCCTTAAGGAATGGAGCTGCTCTGGGAAGAGCACAAGGTTTCAAGTTCCCTCCCTGGCAGCATCTCCAAGATAGGGCTGAGAGAGATTCCTGCCTGCAGTCTTGGAGAAGCCGCTACCGGTCTGTGTAGACAATACTGAGCTAGATGGACCAATGGTCTGACTCAGTATATGGCAGCTTCCTATGTTCCTATGTAAGCAGCATTGTTTCTCTATGACTGAGGTCCCAAAGTCCACAGCAACCTCAGACCCCACCCCAGTGGTGACCCAAGTGAGGCCCTGAACTATTCCCCATAAGAATGAAACGCATGCAAGGGCATAGCTAGTAGGAGAGGGGCCCGTTTGCCCCTCTCCATGGCAGACACTCAGAGTGAAGAAGATAATGAAGAAAATAAGGAGGGGTAGAGCTGGGGGGCTTTCAGGAACTGTGGGGCCTGGGTTCTTTGAGCCCATCTGCTCAATTATAGCTACACCCCTGCGTGCAAGCACTCACTTATATAGACATTCCTGAACTGTTCCACTTTGTCGTGATGGGAAAACAACCCCTCCACTTGGGTCGCTCAGTGGCCTGGTCCTCACATATTGGGACGCTGGCCTTGTAATCTATGGGCTCATCCTATAGACAGGCAAACTCACAAATATACCACTTCTCAAAATGAGGGGCATTTCCCTTCTAGACATTGCACTCCGTTGCTACGTGGATCAAGGTACTAGATGGCACACACTCCATCTGCCTTGCCACAGAGCATTTTCACAGGTGTGCAAGAGCACGGGAGCACAAGAAGATGCGACCACGCCACATGCCCAGTTGCAGGATAGAGGGCCAGGATTTCCACCGTCCCTCTGTGGCACGACTGCATCTGTGCAGCCCTTGCATTTTGCACGAGAGTGCTCGGGCGCAGCTGTGCAAACGCTGCATTGCAAGGCAGACGGAGCGTTGCTGCATGAGCATGTCAGCTGCTGTCTCTCTCTCCCTGGCTTCCTTCACTGTCGACAAAGGCTGGGGAAACAGAGCAGGAAGACTTTGCCAAGCATAAAAAGCCCGCTCCTGATAACACCTCTTTGTCAGCCTATTGATGTTTCCTCTGTTTGCCTAGCTGTGGGTGGCTGGTGTTTGCTAGTCAAACCTGTTCTTCTGCTATTCCGTTCCCTCTTCTGGCTACCCAGAGGGCCGTCCTCTTTTTTCCTTCAGAAAACTCGGTACTCAGGAGCAGAGGTGGCCCAGGAGATCTTGCTACCCGAGGCGAAGGGCGCCCCCCATCTGCAGGAAGGTGCTCTGCAGGGAGACGTGACAGAGGTTTGTAAAATTATGCATGGTGTGGGGAGCACGGATAGGGAGATTTTTCCCCCTCACTCACAACATGGGCACCAAGGGTCATCCCATGAAACTGATGGCCAGGAAATTTAGGACCGACAAAAGGAAGTTATTTTCCACACAGCCCATAATTAATCTGTGGAATTCTCTGCAACAGGATTTGGTGATGGCCACCTGCTTGGGTGACTTTAAAAGGGACTTAGCTTGATGGATGACAGGTCTATCCAGGGCTCCTTGTCTTGATGGCTAGAGGCTACCTCCAGGCTCAGAGGCAGGATGCTTCTGGTTACCAGTCTATGGAAGAGAGCTGGTCTTGTAGTAGTAAGCATGGATCGTCCCCTTTGCTATGCAGGGTCCACCCTGGTTTGCATTTGAATGGGAGACGACACATGAGCACCGTGAGATGTTCCCCTTAGGTGATACAGGTTGAGTATCGCTTATCCAGACTGCTTGGGACTGTATGAGTTCCGGATTTGGGACTTTTCTGGATTTTGGAACTGTACATAAATACATACAGTGAGGTGGAACTCTCGCAAGAGCACGCAAGAGTTCCAGTGGCAAAAAATAATGGTGGAGGCAAGGAGGCGGCGGCAAGAAGGCAGCAGCAAGGAGGTGGGCGAGCGGAGGAGGTTAGCGGAGGAGGCGGGAGGCACCGGTGGTGGTGGGACAGCCCGGCCCGGCCCTGAGAGAGGCAGTGGGATGGCTCTGGCCCTGAGGAAGGTGGCTTGACCACATTTTTAAAGTAAGCTGAGGCATTTTGTTTTGTTTTCTTATGGTGTGGTGTCCAGATTTTAGAGCATTCTGGATTTTGGATTTCTGGATAAGGGGTACTCGACCTGTATGGCTGCTCTGGGAAGAGCACCTGCATGCTTGCATGCAGATGCTTCCAAATTCACTCCCTGGCAGCATCTCCAAGAGAGGGCTGAGAGAGGCTCCTGCCTGCATCCTTGGAGAAGCCACTGCCAGTCTGTGAAGACAATACTGAGCGAGATGGACCAAGGGTCTGACTCGGTAGAAGGCCGCTTCCTGTGTTCCAGGGGAGAAAGAGCGGGCGGGGGGGGGGCATGCCTTTATCTCTTGTCTGGGAGCTTCCCAGAAGCATCTGGTGGGCCACTGAGAGAAACAGAAGGCTGAACTAGATAGGCCTCTTGGGCCTGACCCAGCAGGGCATGTTCTTATTCTCAGTAATGGCAGCAGGGGCATTCCTGGCTTGCATCAGGGAGAGGGGGCAGGGGAAAGAAGAGGCATGCCACAGCAAGGTGAGGAGGGGGAAATGAATAAGAGGGTGCTTACGCCTTGCAGGTACACTCCACCGATGGAGTGGAAGGGGGGGCCTGCTCCGCTCCACTCCACTCTGCTTCCCCTCCCCAGCGGTGAAGAGGGGGAAATAGTGGTGATGCACGTTCTCCCCCAACTTTTATCCTCACAACAACCCTGTGAGGTAGGTTAGGCTAAGAGATAAGTGACTGGGTCAAGGTCACCCGGTGAGTGTTGGGACTGGAGCACAGAGCTGGCGGGCTAGGCTGCTGTGAGCTAATTGCTGGAGAGCGGGCGAAGACGAGATGCAGAGAATGTGTTGCAGACAACCTGTGGAACATATTTCCCAGGGAAGGTGCAGGATGGTCTCATTTACCCTTTGCCTCCCTCTCCCGGCAGTGTTGTGTGCAAGGACGTAGTTAGAATTGAATGGGGTGGGTGTCCCTGAGCCTCTGGGGGAGGAGGCTCCATGGGCTGGGTGAAAGAGCAGGGCCCAATTTCACAACCTAGGTGGCTACCTAGGGCACCAAGCAGGGAGGGGCGCCGATGGCCTGGGTCAAGTGTGACCACCACCAGTCAGCCAGCCAGCCAGCCAGGCGAGTGATGGGAATGTCCCCTGCCACCATAGCCAGCCAACCAGCCAGGGTGGGTGACGGGGTTTGCCCACCCACCTGACAGGAGATGCCCGCAAAGGGGTGGGGGCACCCCAAAGGCTTCATCTGGGGCACCCCCAATCCTTGGGCCAGCCCTGATTCCAACCTTCCTCTGGCCCTGTTTGTGGCTGAAGTCAGTGTAGAAAAGAGCAGGCACACTGCTACAGAGAGACTCTGGGAGGACCTTTTAGAGAGGGTCTGGAATGGAGCAGCCAAGGCCAGAAGCTGCAGAGTTCCAGGATGCAGGGTCTAGCCTCTCTGCTGTGACCTGCTGCTGACTTCCAAGAACAATCTGTTATCTCCTTCCAAAGCTCAACCTGTCCCTGTGGAAATAAGCCAAAAACTACAATGGCACCATCAGTCTGCACGGATTATCTTTCCAAGGGAAACGGGGACCAAGGTGCACTGCAGGCCCCTGGAACTTCCCGCCACTTTGGGGGAAGAGTGGCATCTGGGGGCAGCATATCACTGGGTCTCCGAGGTCCCAGTCTGACACTCGAATGGCTGCACCATACTCGCTTGGCAACAGTTGCAGCCTCAGAAAAGACTACAAATCCCAGGAGCGCCCACTCCATTCCTGGGGGAAACAAAACATATATAGAGGTCATTCACACAATCGAAAGCTGGGGCGATTATCACGATCAACAAAAATTGGGCTAGCAGAGGCTAGCCTGATTTTTGTTGGCCGTAAGAACCACTGAGCTCGCAGCCGAGCCCGGTGGTTCTCGAGCGGGTAACCCACTCGAGAACCCCTGCTAAAAAGCAGGTTTGCAGATTGAGCACTCCAGCAAACCTGCTTTTTACGATCGTGAGTAGCCGCGGCATGCCTTCGCACCACACGTACTCATGAGTAGACCCCCAGCCAGCCACCTCCCGGCTCCAGGGGTCTTCCCAGTATGCCCTGCGTGCCTGCGCAGGGCATACTGGGGCTTGCGGGGACCACGCAGCCCCACCGGGTCACGTGAGACCCGGTCCACTGTGCTCTACCCAGGTTTGGGAGCTGTGTATACTCCCAATTTTTGACTGTGTGGAAGCAAGGTTAGAGGAAAACCTGGGTAGAAGTGACTGTGGAAGCAAGGTAGGAGAAAAAGCTACCCAGGTTCTCCTCTAACCTTGCTTCCACACAATCACTTCTACCCAGGTTTCCCTCCTACCTTGCTTCCACACAATCAAAAATGGGGAGTACACACAGCTCCCAAACCTGGGTAGAACAGAGTTTTCGATTGTGTGAATGATCTCATATTCTTTTCCAAGCCACACCATGGAAGTATGGCAGGTGCTTGCTCTTTCATGGTGGGGAGCACAGTGGAAGGACACACACTTGTCCCCCTGAGTCCTGCTGGTCCTACTATGTAGTTCTAGGGGTGGAGTGTGAGGGGCAGAGGCGTAACTAGGGAAAACGGCGCCCGGGGCAAGCACTGAAATGGCACCCCCCCCACTGCACACCCCCCCCCCGCTGCACCCCCAACATACTACATTATACTTAGGTTTTTCCTCACAAGCACCCGCCGCCGCCGCCAAGTCAGGCCACCGACTGACTGCCAGGCGCCAGCAAAGCAATGGGGGGGGGCCCCGCGGGCGGCGCGGAAGGGACCGCTCGTGGGGAACGGGGCACCAACGCGCTCCCTTGACTGATGCAGCGCTGCTGCACTGAGCAGGAAACATTTGTATTAACAAATTTTTTAAAAAAATTTGGTCATGGCGGCGCCCCCCCACGTGACCAGAAAAGATGGCGCCCGGGGCATGTGCCCCCCTGCCCCCCCTATAGTTACGCCTCTGGTGAGGGGCCAAGCACAGCTCTGCTTGCTTCACTTCAACCCAACTTTGCCTCCCCCCACAGGTGGTACATTGTGTCGGGCCAAGGAGGGCTGGAGCAGCTCAAAGGGGGCTGGGCTGGAGTCGCCCCCGCTCTGGAAATGCCACACAGCCCTACTGTTCAGCTCCAGGACTAACATCGTCAAAGTCTCAGTGAACTGAGAGGATACTGGTGGGTTGGGCGAGGAAGTTATGCCGGCGTAGTAAATCTTTCTGCTAGCTGGGGACGGAGCCAGCAACTATTTTTAACACCCTGCGGAGTGAAACTACCATTTTGTGCCAGCACCAGAGTGATCCGTGGACACTTATAGCAATATTTTTATTTCAGTTTAGTATTGGGTCAAAATATCATGCCAGCAAGCGGGGAAAATTCATCCTGATAATCTGTTTGGGTTAGTGTTAGCACTGAGTGTGTGGAGATCAAAACAGTGTGCAACAGAACCCCCTGAGGCAGGGGTCCTCAAACGTGGGTCCCCGAATGTCATTGGGCTACAACTCCCAGCCTTTGGCCGTTGCGGCAGGGGATGATGGGCATTGTAGTCCAACAACACTTGGGGAGGACCCAAGTTGAAGAGCCCTTGCCCTAATTAATTAAGGATAAAGACTGAAGATCAACATAGTCTGATCCTTTCTTTGGAGGAGATCCCAGAAGGTGGTGTTGGGGGACATCTGCTCGACTCCTTGACTTCTGGCCTATGGGGTCCCATAAGCTCAGGATTCTCCCTCATGCTGTTTAACATCTACATGAAACCACTGGGAGAGGTCATCGGGAGGTTTGGACTGAAGTGGCATTAATATGCAGATGACACTCAGCTCTCCCGCTCTCTGACATCAGATCCTAGGGAAGCAGTGGATGTCCTGAACCGATGCCTGGCAATGGAGATGGGCTGGATGTGGGCTTGCAAATTGTGGTTAAATCCAAGCAAGATGGAGGTGTTGCTGGTCAGTAGTAAAGGCAAAGCCAATTGGGACAGGGTGATTCAACCAGCTCTGGGTGGGATTGTACTCCCCTTGAAAGAGCAAATGCACAGCTTGGGGGTGTTGCGGGACCCATCTCTGCTTTTGGATGCTCAAGTGGAGGCGGTGGCCAGAGGTGTCTTTGCTTAGCTTCGGCTAGTGCAACAGCTGCATCTCTTTCTCAATAAGGCAGATCAGGCCACTGTTATCCATGCCTTAGTCATGTCATGGCTGGATTACTACAATGTACTTTGCATGGGGCTGCCCTTGAAGAAAACTTGAAAACTTCATTTGGTGCAGAATGCAGTGGCCAGGGTTCACTCTGGAACTGCTCACTTGGATCATATTACACCTATTTTGAAAGAGCTGCACTGGCTACCAAATTGTTTCAAGATCCTATCCAAGTAGGGACGGAGCCACCATAGCACGAACGGGTTCAAAGAACCTGGACCACCACCCTTCAGGGAACGCCACACCCCCTGCACATGGTGCTGACATAGGGGCTGTGGTTTAGCTCACAAATGGGGCCATGGGTCCCTGATTGCCAGCTAAATCCAGCCAGCGCCACATTCGCTGCGTTTTAAAGGCAGGGAGTTTTAAAGGGTTTTAAAGGTTCTGGAGAGAATCTATCTATGTGGTTGCTAAAAGTTGACACCAAATTGATGGCACTTAATCAATCAATCAATCAATCAATCAATGAATCTGGAATGCTCTCCCAGTGAATGTCTACTCTTCGACATCTGAGGTTGCTTTTAAAAAACAACTAAAGAACTTCTTATTTGTTCAGTCTTTTACCCCTTAGGGGCTGCCGGGTCTCTCAGCTTTCCTGCTTCCTTTTTAAAAGTAAGTGTGTGTGTGTGTGTGTGTGTGTGTGTGTGTGTGTGTGTGTGTGATGGTTTTTATTGTTTAACTGATTTTAAGGGTTTGAATGTGATATTTATGGAGCTTTGATGTATTTTAACTTTTGTAAACCACCTTGGGATGTCTTAAGGCAGTATAGAAATTGAACAAATAAATAGTATGACAAGATGAGTCACAGCCCAGGTTCCTGACCCTAGCATCTTCTGCTTTCACAACAGAGTTAAGCCCTATTCAGAAATTATGGTGTATGATTATACAGATGTCTGTACAGTCATACGTGTGTCTGTGTGAATGACTGTGGTTGCGTTCATTTAAAAAGTGAACCTGGGCTCAGGACCCTAAATTCAGTGTACAGACAGGATGTGTATTGCTGTACATGTGTTCAACATAACATGTGAACCACTATACCTGTATTCAGATTTGTATCTGTGTACACTGTACACTTGTTGGACAAGTGTTGAACAGAAAGTGTGAATAGGGCTTTGTGCACCAGGGAAACAAACACTGTTTCAGATCCATGCGCCACGTTTTAATTTGATTCCATTTTCACTCTCCCCTTCATCCAATGAGCTCAGAGCAGCACAGATGATTATCTCACCACCACTACCACCCTCCTTCGATCTTCTATCTTCACAATAATCCTTTGAAGTAGGCCAGGCCGGGAGAGGATGACTTGGCCAGGATCACGCTGCAAGCTTCCTAGTGGAGAGAAGGTCCTATCCTTTCCCCAGCACAGCAACTCTCTAGTTGTCTATCTTATGTTTCTTTTTTAGATTGTGAGCCCTTTGGAAACAGGGAGCTTTATCTATTTATATCGGTGTACACCACTTTTGGAACTTTGGTTGAAAAGCAGTATATCAATATCTGATAGACAGTCCCCCTGGTCCAAGCTAAGCAAAGATCTCTAAGCCCAGGAGGCTGGCTGCAGCCTCCCAGTCGGGGCTCTGCTCGTGTGTTGCTGCACACTGCGGTCACAAATGAGCAAAAAAAAAAAAATGAGGTTAACGGAGTGATTGCTCCATTAACCAAATTTAAGGTGAGGGGGAATTAGGTCAGCTTTTTGCCTTGGGAGCCCTGGGCTCGCCTGTGAGCTGGTGGTTCCCACGATCCCTGGGAAATGGGCTAGCTTCCCAGGGATTGTGGGAATAGCCTCATAGAGTGGAAGAAGCCCAGAACAGATTGATTAACTGGGAGCAAAAAAAAAAAAATCAAAAAAAGTGGTCAAAAAACTCTCTCTCCTTTGGGGGAAGGACCACAGCTTGGTGGTAAGGCATCTGCTTTGCATGCAGAAGGTCCTAGGCAGCATCTCCAGGTCGGGCTGGGAAAGACCGCTGCCTGGAACCCTGAATTGCTGCTGCCAGTCAGTGTAGACAAGACTGAGTGAAAAGGACCAAGGGTTCAACTCAGTGGAAGGCACGTCAGATGTTCAAAGAGAGGTTATAGTCACTGTAGCAATTCATGCCATTTCATCTTATACATATTTACTCAGGAGCAGGTAATATTGCAGGGCTCCCTCCTGATTTTATGCATGCTTATTCTGCAGCAAGCCCTACTGGGTTCATTGAGGCTTACCTCCAAGTCCGCATGTTTAGGGCTAGAGGCGCCTTCAGGGGCCTTGGTCACAACTCACTTCCAGACACCAGGGGAATGTAATCCATCCAGATGCTGGCGTGCATTGCTTCTGTACTCTGAAATGGCATCCTTCTGCACAAATGTGCATTTGAACAACATTTTTCCAATGTGGGGGTGGGGGACGGGACAACAAGGGTTTTGTATGTTTTCGATTAGGCATATTTCCCAGCATCTTCAAGCTGAACCCCCCCACCCCCCATATTAGATCCGTGCTCTTTCGTCCTGCCTGCATGTCCTGCTGCAGTTTGCTCTCTGTCAGTCCAAGCTTTCTTTTCCTGGGTGCAGCAGCAACTCCATCTGTGCAGCGTGTTTGGTCTGCAAACTTGCTTGAAGCAGCTCTGATCATACCTAGCTGCTGCAGAGTCTACACACCTCTAACCTTATGAACCCTTGATTTCCTGGTACTTAGCACCACATTTCTTGTACGGCCCGTGCATATCACAGTCACCATCACTTCGATCTGTCTCCTCCTCCCACTCTTCAGCAAGCTCCTCAGAGCATCCCTCTGCAATGGTATTGCAGAGATATGCTCCCTTTCTTTCTTCCCCGAGGCAGGTGTTCTCAGCCTTTGACCACTGACTATGACCCCTTTGGTCATTGTGGCTGGGGATGATGGGTGTTGTAGTCCAGCAACATCTGGGGACCCAAGGTTAAGAACCCATGCCCTGAGGCATTGCCCTGTCCTGATCAGCATGACTATAGGACAAGGTTGCTCAACTTCGGCCCTCCTGCAGATGTTGGCCTACAATTCCCATAATCCCTGGCTATTGACTGCTGGGGCTGGGGATTATGGAAGTTGTAGTCCAAAAACAGCTGGAGGGCCGGAGTTGACAACAGGTGGAGGTACCTGACTGAGAGCTGAGACGGAAAAAATGCTTCAGAGTCAACATTATTATGTACAAATCTTTCCTTCATTCTCATTAGCCATCAGTTCTCAGATCAGGGGAGAAGCAAGTGTGGTTTGCAGCAATGCAGCAGAGCTAACGTTCCAAAGGTAGATATAATCACATGTTAACCACACTAAGGTGAAAAATTAACGCCTTAAAGGAAAAAAAAATCTTTCAAATAATTGGCTTGGTCACTATGCTTATCTTGTAAAAGAAAAGAAATCAAGAGTTATTTGAAACATGGAAGTCTTTAAGAGGTCCTTTTGATACCTTGATATTCAAGTTTTTATGCATTAATTGCTTAAATAATGTGGGTGCTTGAAACAAATGCAAAAAAAGGGTCTGCAAACAGTGTATCTGCAGTTATTTTTAGTTGTAGAATGCCTTGCAGTGGGAAGGATATTAAGTTTTCAGAGCTTCCCAGAGATCAAATTATGCTTTATATTGACTGGTATTAACCCATGACATCTTTCCCATGACATCTAGAGTATGGCAAATCATGGGGGTGAGAGATAATATTACTGGCATGACTTCAAAATTATTGAACGTTTATAATAGGGAATAGCAGTCAGTAATGGTATCTTCAGTTTTCCTCCTTCCTAAAAATGATTGATTGATTCGATTGATTTGATTGATTAAGTGCCATCAAGTCAGTGTCGACTCTTAGCAACCAGATAGATAGATTCTTTCCAGGATGATCTGTCTTCAACTTGGCCTTGAAGGTCTCTCAGTGGTGCATTCATTGCTGTCGTAATCGAGTCCATCCACCTTGCTGCTGGCCGTCCTCTTCTTCTCTTTCTTTCAACTTTCCCCATCATTATGGACTTCTCAAGGGAGCTGGGTTTTCGCATAATGTGTCCAAAGAATGATAGTTTGAGCCTGGTCCTAAAAATGAGTAACTACTTAATAGTTTTTAAACTTTCTGAAACTTACTGTGTGTGTCAGTGTGCGCACATGCATGCGTGTACAATCTTAGCAGCGCAAGAGGAGTTGTGAACATGGTGATATTTGCTTGTTGAAAGCCTGCCAGTTTCTTCCTTTTTTTTTTTTTTAACATATTTTTATACTGCCCAAAACTTATGTCTCTGGGCGGTTTACAGCAAGATAAAAACAAAGGTAAAACATTAGTTAAAAACAAAATCAATAAATTTAAAACATAACAATTTTAATTCTTTTTAAAACAACAACAACAACAATATTCTAAAAACAACATTAAAACTATTTACAATATCAGCTAAAAGCCTGGGTGAACAGATGTGGCTTTAAAGATTTTTTAAAAATTGTCAGAGATGGGGAGGCTCTTATTTCACTAGGGAGCACATTCCAAAGCCTCAGGGCAGCAACGGAGAAGGCCCATCCCTGAGTAGCCGCCAGATGAGCTGGTGGCAAATGCAGACGGACCTCTCCTGATGATCTCATTTTAATTTGTTTTTTGGGAAGCAAGTGTGTGTTTATTATGTATATATATATATGTTGGCTGTGTATGCATAAGTTTTTACGTTATTCATAAGAATATAGGAATGTATGAACTCACATTTTAAAAAATACTGTGTATGTGTGTGTGTGTGCACACGCGTGCACACATGTGTAGGGTGACAATGCTTATCTTGCAGTCAGGTGGGTGGGTGCTGGGATGCTATCAGGACCAGGCTCCAAAATTACCAAGCTGCACCTCTGAACATAACGTCTGAACAAGGCTCAAGTCAAGTTTTAAAACTACACAGCCGAGAAGGGTACAAGAGAGGGGAAGGTGGTTGCAAAGATTCCTGAGATAGCATCTATGAGGTGCTTGGAAGAAAATGCACCAAGTATGAAGGAGAAGGAGGGCCTTCTCCCATGAAGCCCGCTCTGAATCCTCCATCCTTGGAGCCAGCAAGGAACCAGTGAGTGGAGATTGAAAGAGGATCAGAAACTGCATTGAGAGGAGCTTTGAGAAAAGCAGAAGTTGCCCTCCAGGTCGGAGCAAACCTGCTTTCGAAAGGAGAGGCAGCCCATTTGTTGTGGGGATTTGGCTACTTATAGAGCTGGGAAGGAAGGAAGCCATGTCTGGGTTACTAAACCTGCTGCAAGAGGGATGCCTGGCTGCTGCCACCCCAACTATATCCGTTTCCTTTAAAAATACCAGCATGCACACTGGGTCAAAAATGCACATATGTATCCTGAAAGAAGGATCCCAGATCAGGACCAAATCCAGTGTTACATCTCTTGGTTTTTCAAAAGAACTTGCCTTCTCCTCCCCCCGATTCCTCCCCAGATGTTAAAGATCTCCCAGGTTGGTGTGTGGCACGCAGACGTTGCCAGCTAAAGAGCCTTTGGTCCACGTCCACCCCATAGAATATTCACACAGATGAGCAATTTGGGGCAGCCTGCACATGGAGCCCATCATGACATTTAAACTGGCCCTTTGCTTCCCTCACTCCTCTGCCTGTGCATGTCGGCCATAGGGTTTATTGTGTTTGTTTTAGGCAGTTAAAGACCGGTGATTTTAACACTGGTGCCCTTAAGCATGTGCAGAGTACATTTGCCACACCATGGGATGACTGCAGCTATGCATCTGGGATTGGGAGAAAGGGCTTCCTGGCCGGACAATCCTGCTTCCAGTGAGGTTTCAGTCTCTGCACCTCCTGTTTTAGCAATGAACTGCCAAAAGACACTCTGCACATGCTTAAGCAGGCCGTTGCAGGGAGAGAGAGACCAGAAACTTAATTGCTGTTTCTCCTTCTGGCTGTCCTGCAGCTCTTGGACCTTGGAAAGCAATGCCAAAGACCCATAGAACCTCATCTTGCTCCTTTGTAATGCCAGGTCAGTCCAGAATAAACCTGAAATCATCCATGATCTGATTCTGGATGAAGGGTCCGATCTGGTATGTATTACAGAGAACTGTCTGGGGGAGGCTGGGGGCCCAGTGTGGTCCCAGCTTCTCCCTCCAGGGTACTCTTTTGAGGAGTGGGTGAGGGACTATGGGCGGGGAAGTGGAGTGGCTGTGGTCTATAAGAACAATATCTCCCTTACCAGGATCCCTGTTGAGGTATCGGACCATATCAAATGTGTGTACTTAAGTTTGGGGACCAGCGATAGACTGGGACTTCTGTTGGTGTACTGATCGTCCTGCTGCTGAACGGGGTCCCTAACTGAGCTGACGAACTTGGTCTCAGGCTTGGCGTTGGAGTCTCCCAGGCTTGTGGTGCTGGGGGAAGTCAATGTTCACTTCGGGACCAATTTGTCCAGGGCAGCTCAGGAGTCCATGACAACCATGGGCCTATCCCAAGTGGTCTTGGGACCGATGCATATTGCTGGTCACACGCTTGATCTGGTCTTTCACTCTGATCAAGGTGGTGTTCCGTGGGTGGGGGCTCCTGTGATTTCTCCATTGTCATGGAAGGACCACCATCTGGTTAAGGTTGGACTCACGGCCATGTCCCACCTCTGCAGGGTCCTGGGGCCCATTAGGATGGTCCGCACGAGAAGGTTATTGGATCCAATAGGATTCCGAGAAGCCTTGGAGGGATTTAGTGTTGGCTCTGCTTCTGATCCTGTTGATACTCTGGTGGAGAATTGGAATAATCAACTCACCAGGGCAGTGGACACAATCGCTCCTAAGCATCCCCTCCAAACTGCTTAGAAACTGGCCCCTTGGTATACGGAAGAGCTATGGGGGCTGAAGCGCTGAGGTATTTATTATTATTATTATTATTTAAAAATAAAAAAAATCCCGCTCTTCCTCCAAGGAGCCCAGAGTGGTGTACTACATACTTAGGTTTCTCTTTCACAACAACCCTGTGAAGTAGGTTAGGCTGAGAGAGAGAAGTGACTGGCCCAGAGTCACCCAGCTAGTATCATGGCTGAATGGGGATTTGAACTCGGGTCTCCCCGGTCCTAGTCGAGCACTCTAACCACTACACTACGACTAGAATGCAAGTGGAAAAAGATCCGACTCAAATCCAACAGATTACTACATAGAGTGCATTTGAAGATCTATGCTCAGCCGATACGTACGGCAAAGAAGCTATTCTTTTCCTCCCATATTGTGTCTTCAACTTCACGTCTGGCGAAGTTGTCCAGGGTTGTAAAAGGCTAATGTGCACCCCTTCCACCTTGAATCTGTACTTGGAACCAACAATTACTCCCTGTGACATTTTAAATGAGTTTTTCGTGGGCAAAATATCTTGTATTCAGGCCGACTTAGATTCAAACTCCACAATTGTTACAGAGTCTAATGCCAAGGTGTCCAGCAGCTCCTCTTATGTGATGACCCTGGATCAGTTTCAGTAAATTGTGACTCCTGAGGATGTGGACAAGTTGCTTGGAACCCTAACCCTAACCCTAACCGGCCTACCACCTGTTCTCTTGATCCTTGCCCGACATGGCTTATACTATCCGGCAGGGAGGCTGTTGTAGAGGGCCAGGTAAAGATTATAAATGCTTCTCCGAGGGAGGGCAGGATGCCCCCTTGTCTGAAGGAGGCAACCATTAGACTGCTTCTGAAGAAGCCTGCCTTGGATCCCTCAGAATTAAGCAACTACAGGCCTGTTCCCAACCTTCCATAGCTGGGCAAGGTGATTGAGAAGCTGGTGGCCTCCCAGCTCCAGACAATCATGGAGGAAATTGATTATCTAGACCCATTTCAAACTGGCTTTTGGCGAGCTATGAGGTGGACACTGCCTTGGTTGGCCTGATGGATGATCTTCAGTTGGGAATTGACAGTGTGACTCTGTTGGTCCTTTTGCATCTCTCGGCGGCTTTCGATACTATCAACCACAGTATCTTTCTGGACCGTCTGAGGGGTTTTGGGGTGGGAGGCACTGCTTTGCAGTGGTTCCACTCTTACCCCTCTCAGACAGATTCCAGATAGTGTCTCTTGGGGACTGTAGTTCTTCAAAACCTGAACTTTGGTATGGTGTCACTCAGGGCTCCGTATTGTCTCCGATGTTGTTTAACGTCTACATGAAACCGCAGGGAGAGATCATCAGGAGATTTGGTGCAGGGTGTGATCAGTATGCTGATGACACCCAAATCTACTTCTCCATGTCAGCCTCATCAGGAGAAGCCATAACCTCCCTAAATGCCTGCCTGGAGGCAGTAATGGGCTGGATCAGGGATAACAAACTGAGGCTGAATCCAGATAAGATGGAGGTACTTATTGTGCGGGGTCAAAACTCGGGAGACTTGATCTGCAGGTTCTGGCTAGGGTCATGCTCCCCCGGAAGGAACAGGTACACAGTTTAGGGGTGCTTCTTGATCCAAACCTCTCCTTGGTGTCCCAGGTTGAGGCGGTGGCCAGAGGTGCTTTTTATCAGCTTTGGCTGATACACCAGCTGCGTCCGTTTTTTGAGATGAACAACCTCAAAATGGTGGTACATATGCTGGTAACCTCTAGGCTGGATTACTGCAATGCACTCTATTTGGGGCTGCCTTTGTATGTAATCCGGAAACTGCAGTTGGTCCAGAATGCAGCGGCCAGGTTGGTCTCTGGATCATCTCAGAGAGACCATATTACTCCTGTATTGAAGGAGCTACATTGGCTTCCGATATGTTTCTGGGCAAAATACCAGGTGTGGTTATTACCTATAAAGCCCTAAACAGCTTAGACCCTGGGTATTTAAGAGAATGTCTTCTTTACCATGAGCCCCACCACCTGTTAAGATCAACTGGAGAGGTTTGTATGCGGTTGCCGCCAACCCGTCTGGTGGGTACTCGGAGACGGGCCTTCTCTGTTGCTGCCCCTGGACTTTGGAACGCGCTCCCTGTTGAAATAAGAGCCTCCTCATCTCTGGCAACTTTTTAAAAGGCACTGAAGACGCATTTATTCACCCAGGCTTTCAATTAGATCTATGGTTTGAATTTTTAATGCTGGTTTTAAATGAATTCAATGTTAATGTTTTTAATGTTTAAATGATTCTAATTGTTTAATTGGTTTAGTTTTGATTTTAACTGTTAATTGATTTTAATTGTTTTCACTTGTAAACTGCCCTAAGCCATTTTTGGAGGGGCGGTATATCAATCAATCAATCAATCAATCAAATAAATACATGTCTTCCTTTCCTTTCTGCAGCGTGCCAGTTTCCAGCACCGAGTCACAAGGGAACAGCAGCCATGGACAGATCAAGCCGTGTGTCCTCTTTCTGCCAGTCCCAACCTTCTGTCTCCTGCTCCTCCACTCATTCTAGAGCTGTCACATTCTTCCAGGCAAGGCTTCAATGCTCTTTGCCACCATATGACAATCAGAAATCTCATCCAATGCAGCTTCTTGCCGTCAAGAGATGTGGAGAACGCTTCACCAGTTAGATATCTGCCTGTCACTCAGCTCTTGAAGGCACTGCCAGTTCTAAACCTGCCAGCCAGCAGCAGGCAGGTGTTTTCCTTTTTGTTTGGCAGGACAGTGACAGTTGTGTTAGGCCCAGGATGCTTTGCTTACAGTTTACATTGTAAGCTCCTTGGGGCAGAGACCTGTCAGAGTCGTGATGCTCATGATAAAGGCACAGAAGCTCTGCCAGAAAATAATTGCATTTCTTTCTTCCCGTGTTGTTCCTTCGTTCCTCCCAGCCACCCTATCCGTTCTCCTACCGCATCCAGCTCTTCCACCCTAGGGTGGCCGCCTGGCCCCAGCAGCGGCCTCGCCGCTTCCCATTGGCCGCCCGACCTAGCCCCACCCTCCTGCCTGCGCGGCCCTCGGGGCGGAGCCGGGAAGAGGGAAGCCCTTCCAAGCAACGCGTGCGGGAGCCGCAGACGGAGGACTCTTCCCGCCAGCCGGAGATAGGCGGGTGCTGAGCTCCAGCGCGCCGAAGGAGCCTTGCTTGCTGCTCGAGGCTGCTAAGGGGAAAAGCGAGCCCAAAGGAAGACGCGGTTGGATGGACGCTTAAAAAGAAGAATCATTCCATTTGGGCGAGTGCCTGGCCTTTCCCAGCCTCGCAGATGGTCAAGAGCTAAAAAAAAAACCCCAAAAACCCACACAACCCCAAGAGTAACTTGCGCCCTGCGGGCAAGATGCGAAAGTCACTTCCTCGCCGCGCACGCAGGGAAACGCGGAGATGCTTCTGTTAAGGCGCGGAGAGCGGAGCGGGGGCAAGATGTGATTCTCCCCCCCCCCCGCCGCCTTTTGTTAAGTGCAAGAGAGAGAAAACTGCCGAGGAGGAGAAGAAGAAGAGGACGACCCTGGCGCTGGCCTCTGCTCCGGACTCCTGCTCGCGATGATGGAGCGCCGACTCGAGCGGTGGGGCTTGTGGGTGCCGCTCTCCGCCTGCCTCCTCTCCCAGGTGAGCGAGTCGGTCCTGGGCGCCTGCCTGCCTGCCTGCGACGCTTCCTCTGCAAAGAGGGGCTGCAGAAGGGCGCGGGCGTGGGGGAGAGCAAGGTCCCCACTGCCGAAGTATGCTTCCTCGGGAGTAAGACCCACTGGCTGCCATCCTCCGAACTCAGTTACGCAGCGGAAGCCCCGCTGGATTTGCAGTAGTCCTTTAAAACTAGCACTAACTCCCGAGTAGTACTATTGAGTGACTTAGTCTGGCTGCCACTGAATGTGTTGGGGCGTGTGTGTGTGTCCACTCCCTAATCTTGCCCTGCTTCAAATTGATCAGGATAAGACCAGGATGTGGAGAGAAGCTGGGGATTTCCTCCAGCCGGTTAAGAAAACCTCTTAAATGTTGTCCAGTGCCAGGCACATCATTGGCGCTTACTACAGAACAATGAGGATTTAGGAGCATTTTCACTGGGTTGCTTTTTAAGCAGGCGGTGTTCTCTCTCTCATTTCTGTCCTTATCATCGGTGCTTCCTTTCTGAGCAAACTCTAAGTCTCCCTAATCCTTGAGTTGCTTTGTTGTGGTGAATGAGATGAGACATCTGCACATGTTCAGGAATGTTCTTGTTGGTCTGTGTTCCTTTGTGTGTATCAGGGTTGAGCACTGAACTTTGAAACAACTTTTACTCTTGTACTGTTTTGTGTTTTGCTGGTTGTGGACTAAAATAAAGATTGATCTGACCTTGAAAACAGGTGAATCTGCACAAATCTCCTGGCTTTTGCAAACAGCTTTATTTCATCTTTGGCATTTTTAAAAAAACATTTATATCCCACTCTTCCTTCAAGGAGCCCTGTACATGGTTATGTTTCTCCTCACAAAAATCCTGTGAGGTAGGTTAGACTGAGAGATACATGACTGGCCCAGAGTCACACAGTGAGTTTCATGGCTGGATGAGAATTTGAACTCAGGTCTCCCCAGTCCTGGTCCAACACTCTAACCACTACACCACACTGGCTTTTTTGGTGCCAAAGGGGAGAATTTCAGATGTTCCTCTGTATGGATGAATTATTCTTCTTATGCATTCTAGGCTGGTTGACGGGGCACGGGGGAGAACACAAAACTCTTAGCTGTGGGCCAAACCACACAGGATATCTGTGATCATGTGTCTGACTTTTTAAACATTAAAACAGCACTGTGGGCTCCAATGCATGCAATTAGTGGGGGTACTAGGGAACAAGGTGTTCAGCTCCTAGGAACATAAGAAGCTGCCTTCTGCTGAGTCAAACAGTGCTCCATCAGGTGCAGTTTTGTCTACACTGACTGGCAGCAGCTCTCTAAGGTTTGAGGCAAGAGCCCTCCCTGGAGATGCTGCCAGGGATTGAACCTGGGACCTTCTGCATGCAAAGCAGGTGCTCTACCACTGAGTTGTGGCCCCATCCCCCAAACGTCCCTGGCCAGGGATTGAGCCCATGCTGCCGTGGTGAGAACGCCCAAATCGGTCTCCCCTGCGAAACTAAAATTAGCCCAGCAGCAGGGGGGAAACCAGTCACAACGCTTCAAAAGTTGTATTGGTGCATAACCAGGAGAAAGTTCAGTTAGAATCTGTGGGCCTAATCCAGTCAAAAATAACCTCAATGATGATGGCAGCAGAATTAAGCAAGTGCTTAGTGCTCCTTCTCACTGCAACGGAAGGGCTTTACTTTGGCTGGTTTGTGTCCAGTATTTTGAATGCTGTCCATGAAAGGAAAGGAAGAATGCATGGGAAAGTCCTCCCACTGAAATGTGTGGGAACTTTGCAAGCACCTAACAGCTACCTCAGGTGCTCTTTCTTGGGAGTAGGGAAATCATCATTTTTCCTACCACATGGTCCACATCTCTTCATTGAAATGCTGCTTTATCACAGTGGCTAGAATGCTGGACAGACCTCAGTTTCTCAGCTGTAAAACAGGATCCCGAATGTCCTGAGAATGAAAGGGATTGTTAATGTTTGCTTGTAGACCGTAATCCTAAATGTGTTGATTCTGAAGTGAACTGCATTTTGTGGAAATTGATCCCTAGGCAGTGTACGTATATTGTAGCTGTATCTCTGTTAAAAATGTGAATGTAAAGAAAGATCAGATTAGTTCTCTTTGGACATTATAATGTGCGCTCTTGTATATGCATTTGTCTAAATGACTCTACCTGTGTTCATTTTAAAAGGCAACCTGCCTACAGACCCCCTCAAATACTGGTAGATTTAGGAAGAGTACTGCTCTGTGTGTGTGTCTGTGTGTGATTAATATTAATGTGCGACTAAGAATGTTTGCATACAGATCTGCTTGTATGTACAGTGTACATAGGTTGTGTGTGTGTTGGACGTAATGTGTGGATGGAGCTGGAGAGTGAAAGATAATGTTTTTTGGTGATAATCATTAATTAGCAAGTTTTGATCCCTTATCTTCCTTGAACCAGTAATCCCAAGAAGAGAGGAATACAGCTCAGAAAAGTCAATATTTTTCCTTAGCATCCCCCTTTGCTAGCCAAAATCCAACTTGCTCACACACGTCACACACTTGACAACTGCAACATCAGTGGGGCAGATAACTTTGAGCAGGGATTCCCAACCCCGAGTTCCCAGATATTTTTGGATGGCAACTCCCATAATCCCCGTTCTCGCTGGAGATGATAGTCCAGCAACATCTGGGGATCCAAGGTTGGGAACTCCTGCCTTGGATAAGCCCTTAGGCAGGGCATGGACACGACATCCTTCCTCCGTTCCCAGCATCTGGTGCTCAAAGGTAGACTGCCTCTGAAATTGGAGGCTACATTTAGCTTTCATGGCTGAGAAATGTGGATAGCCCTCCCCTCTGTGAATCTGTCTCGTCTCATTTTAAAAATTCTTAGCTAGGTGGTCTTTGCATACTGTACATTGTAACTGCATATTGTTTTGAACATCTTCAAGCCAGTTCATACACTCCACTGAAAGTGTATTCAGGACCTAGCTGTATCCAGCCGGTCTTTTAGGTCAGATTATGCAAATAACATTCTGGTGGCATTTTTTGTATTCCTAACTCATTCCATGTGTAATAATTAAATAAATTTTAAAGTAATTAAATGATTAGAATGTAATAATAAAACCACATGAAGTCCGGTTACGGTTGCCACCAGCTCATCTGGTGGAGACTGCTGAAATAAGAGCATCTCCTTCTCTGTTTGTTTTCAGGAAGACCCTCCTGTTCTTGCAAGCTTTTAATTAGAATTAATTAGAATTAATTTTAACAGTTTTAATACTTTGTGGTGTAGTGGTTAGAGTTCTGGACTAGGACTGGGGAGACCTGAGTTCAAATCCCCATTCAGCCATGATACTAGCTGGGTGACTCTGGGCCAGTCACTTCTCTCTCAGCCTAGCCTACTTCACAGGGTTGTTGTGAGGAGGAACTCAAGTATGTAGTACACCGCTCTGGGCTCCTTGGAGGAAGAGTGGGATATAAAATGTAAAAATAATAATAAATAATAACAACTTTCTTATACTCTTGTTTTAATTGTGTCTTTTGTATTTTAAGCGGTGTTGGGTTTTTAAAATATTTTAAATCTTGTACACTGCCTAGAGATGTACATATCAGGGGGGACAGAAATACGATAAATAAAATTCCTTCCACCCACTCCTTCAGTTGGCTCAAACGGAGCATCCCCTTCATATATTCATGGTGGTGATCATATGAAGTTGCCTTCTGTGTCACAGGGGATGGGACCATAGCTCAGTGTCAGAGCATCCACTTGGCATGCAGAAGGTCCCAGATTCAATTCCTGGCAGCATCTCCAGGTACGGCTGAGAAAAACGCCTGCCTGAAATCTTGGAGAGCGGCTGCCAGTCAGTGTGGACAACACTGAGCTAGAAGGACCAATGGTCTGATTCGGTAGAAGGCAGCTTCCTGTCTACTGAATAAGACCACTGGTCTATCTCACTCAGTGTCGTCCACACCAACTAACAGCAAGTGTCCAGGATCCCACACAGGGGTCGTAGGAACATAGGAAGCTGCCATATACTGAGTCAGACCCATGGTCCGTCTAGTTCAGTATTGTCTACACAGACTGGCAGCGGCTTCTCCAAGGTTGCAGGCAGGAGTCTCTCTCAGCCCTCTCTTGGAGATGCCACCAGGGAGGGAACTTGGAACCTTCTGCTCTTCCCAAAGTTGTGGCTCCATCTCCTGAGGGGAATCTCTTCCAGTGCTCACACTTCTAGTCTCCCATCCATATGCAACCAGGGTGGACCCTGCTTAGCTAAGGGGACAAGTCATGCTTGCGACCACAAGACCAGCTCTTGTCTTTTCCTGCCTTTCCTACAGACAGAAGCGCTCTTACCCCTGATCTTCAGGGCTGAAGTCCAGGGCCTCCACAGCCCCTGGGGCCCCCCCAAATCCTCTTTAGTCTGTCCCGGGTGGTATGGTCACCTGGCGGAGCATGGTGATGCTTCACTTGCAGGGGAGGGGAGGCCTTGACGTCCAGGCTCCAAAATCACCTAGGGGCACCTCTGCCTATGGATGCCTCGGATTGAATCTGGGGCCTTCTGCATGCAAAGCCGGTATCTTAACACTGAGCCAAGCATGGTGTTGTGAGTGAGAATAGGTCCAAGAGGCCGTACAGTCAGTTTCATGGCTGAGAATGGACCCAACCCAAACAGACTGAGGGCCAAGCTGCATGTTAATGCTAAGCACAAACTTGGCCCAGAAATACTAGTTTTTAAACCTCTAAATCAGGGGTTCTCAACCATGGCTCCCCAGATGCTAAGCCCTGCTAAATGAGCAAAGAGACGCCTTTAAAAGTGGTGATTCTCTAATATTTAGTAGGAGAAGAGCAACTGGCCCTATCCGACCCCATCACACCATCCTTCCAGTGGCTGTTGCTGGTATCTGCCTTGTGTTCCTTTTTAGATTGTGAGCTCTTTGGGGACATGGGGCCATTTAATCTATGTATTATTTTCTTTTTCTGTGTAAACCGCTTTGAGAACTTTGGTTGAAGAGCTGAATATCGATATTTGTAGTAGCCGGTGCTGTTGTACTACAACCTCCATAATCCCCAGCAGCAGCCCAAGAACGTCTGGGGAACCAAGGTTGAGAACCTCTGCTCCTAACAGTGGCTATGGGAGCCCCTGGTGGCGCAGTGGTAAAACTGCCGCCCTGTAACCAGAAGGTTGCAAGTTCGATCCTGACCAGGGGCTCAAGGTTGACTCAGCCTTCCATCCTTCCGAGGTTGGTAAAATGAGTACCCAGAATGTTGGGGGCAATATGCTAAATCATTGTAAAACCGCTTAGAGAGCTTCCAGCTATAGAGCGGTAGATAAATGTAAGTGCTATTGCTATAAGTATGTTGATTCAGATTGGGAGTTGGGGTGTTGAGGGGAGGGGCACTGTTCCTTCTCAGACGTGCGGGCGCTCACAAGTTTTCACAGGCCCGCTCACTTAATTTTGAGGTTGAATCAGGAAGACTTGCATTCTGAATGCACGTGCACGCACACTGCCTTGATACTGCCGCCCAGAACAAAACTGATTCTGCACAGAGATGAAAAAACTGGGGGACCATTGGGGGGGGGGACGTTAACCTTTTGTCCCTGCTGTGCTCCCGATCCAGATCAATGCCCCTCCCTCCCTGGCATGGCTACTATAAAGGTAAAGTGTGCCATCAAGTCAATTTAAAGTGCCGTTGAGTCAATTTTGACTCCTGGCGCCCACACAGCCCTGTGGTTTTCTTTGGGTAGAATACAGGAAGGGTTGGCCATTGTCTCCTCCCGCGCAGTATGAGATGATGCCTTTCAGCATCTTCCTATATCGCTGCTGCCCTGATCTGGGAAACAGAATCCAGTGGGGATTCGAACCGGCAACCTTCTGCTTGTTAGTCAAGTCATTTCCCCTCTGCCGCCACTTAAGGTGACTATGGCTGCTATATGGGGAATAAAAAACTAACACTTTTCACAGATTCCCCCAGTTGAATCCAGCTACAGACTTGGGGAAATGTATTTAAAAGCTTTCTGGGAAACTAGCACGGTACTTGTCGGTGGGGGCCGGCAGGCTGCGTGGTAGTGTGTGATAACTTGCGCTCAAAAACAGTCTCCCCAGAGACCGTGATGCTTCTCTGCGGGAATGTAAACCTACTCAGGATGAGATGCTAGGAGGCATAGCTAGGGAAAGACACGCCGTGAATCTCTCCTGGACATCGCTGCACGCTTGGGGCTGGTAGGCGGAGGGGGGTGCCTGCCGTTCAGAGCGCTGCTTTCTTCTCTCTGCGGAGGAGGCTGGAGCAAGTAAGAAATGTGGGTGGCTGTTCATTCCGCCTGGTGGAGCTGACCTCATTTGAGGGAGATGTTTGATCTTCATGGGAAGATCACAGGCATTAATTTTTCTGATGTTCCTGCAGGCCACACCACAAAGATCGTCTGTGGGAGGAGAGCTGGTCTTGGGGCAGCATGCATGCATTGTCCCCTTTGCTAAGCGGGGTCCATCCTGGTTTGCATTTGAATGGGAGACTGCATGTGTGATCACTGCAAGATATTTCCCCTTACGGGATGGGGCCGCTCTGGGAAGAGTATCTGCATACTTGCACGGAGAAGGTTCCAAGTTCCCTCCCTGGCAACATCTCCAAGATAGGGCTGAGAGAGACTCCTGCCTACAACCTTGGAGAAGCTGCTGCCAGTCTGGGTAGACAGTACTGAGCTAGTTGGACTAATGGTCTGACTCGGTCTATGGCAGCTTCCTGTCTCCCTATAGAAGAAGGAGCAGAGTTATTCTCTGTTGCTCCAGAGGGCCGGACTGGATCCAGTGGGTTGAAATGACAAGGAAGCAGAGTTGGGCTAGACATTAAGAGGCATTTCCGAACTGTGAGAGCTTTTCGGCAGCGAAAGTGTCTGGCTCCTGCATTGGTGCATTCTCCTTTCCTAGGGTGTCGGGCTTGCAGGGATGCTGTTGCAGTTTTCTACCTGGAGCAGCGGGCTGGACTCGAAGGCTTTCCAAGTACCTTTAGCTCCTAACAGAATGAGTCTGATCTGTGTCACCTGCAAACTCATATGTTTGGGGGCACTCTTCCATGCTCAGAGGCTCTCCTTTGAATTATGTTCTCTAAGCAAAGTACTGGCATTCAGAGCCAATTCTGGAGCGATGTCTGAGGGTTGATTATGGGGGCTCCGTGGGAAATGGAAAGCCCTCTGCACGTGTTCAGAAGTGCCCTCATCTTTGTTTTTACTTGATGCATCTCGGTGGCTGGGCATTGGCCCCTGAAACCTGGGGCTTAGCCAGGCCATGCCAAATTGAAGCCCTGCAGCTTGCCAAGTTAATGTTCCACTCTTTCTCTCCAGAGTTGTATCGAGCTAATTACTTAATGAGGCAAGATGCTCTCCAGGGCAAACAGGAGCACATTTAATTCTAGTTTCCAGCACTATTTTACACTCCTTTTCCTAAAGGGTGCTCCCCTGCCTCTGTATTCTGCTCTCAGTACTAATAATTGCTGCCTTGATCAATTGCTTAATGGAATGTGAGTTCATGTCTGTTGCTGCATTCTGTCGGATCTGAAAACTTGCACGCTTGTTTCTGGAAGCTGAAAGGAAAGGTTTTCTCTTCCGTTCTCTGGATGCCTTTGGCAATCATGTCCAGTGGCCATTTCCCCCAGGGCCGACAGCAGCAAGTTGTCCCTGGGAATGATGGCAGCTGTAGTCTGAGATCAGCTGGAGAGTGTCAGGTAGAATGCCCCTGCTCTGTATCCTGTTCTTCAGCCTCCCAGTGTCTGGACTCATTGTTGTTAGGATCCAGAATGCCTTGGCACATAGCAGTCAAGAAGGCTGCAGAGTAATAAGAAATAATCCTGGGGGCTGCTAACTCCTTCTTTAAACATCTCTCTGGCTGACCTTTAATTCTGGCAACCACCTATCATTCCGTTGTTACACAATTGTATGATTTGTATCTGAGCTGGCGCAATTTCTCAAGGCAATGCCAAAAACCAAAAGAGAAGGTGTGGCAATCACATCTTGATTTTTAACTACAGCCACTCTTCTTAGCCATGAAAGATAGCCTGGTGGCCACATTTTCATATCTGGCTGCGTCTTAAGGGCTGAGTAGACGAGCTCCAGTATCTGCTTTAGATCTAGAAATGCCTCGATGTCAAATACCTCTTCCTTCCAGGGTGCAATTATCTCTTAATTCCATCTCCAGCTGCTGACATGTTTATTGCAAACATTTCTAATTTACTTTATACACTGAAATCCCACCAAAACCTTGTGAAATGTCTGCCAACTTTTTTCCAGTGTTAAAGAAGTCTTTTCCAAAGTAAAATCGGTCACCTGCGTACAGACCAGAGGTGGGCAAACTGGGCCCTCCAGCTGCTGTTGAACTACGACTCCCATCATCCCACACTGTGTTGTGGCTGGAGAAGATGGGAGTTGTAGTTCAACGATAGCTGCAGGACCAGACTTGCTCACTCTTGATACAGACCTACCTTATTATTACTTGTGCTAGTTTTGCACCCCATAAATATTATATTTTGGATCTCACAATTAAGGCTAAAAGCTCTATATACATTTCACTTAATCTATGCACTTAATCTTTTGCAATTATATCCTACCTTTCTCCAGAAAGCTGATACATGGGTGGGGTTGTTCCCCTTGCTTTATTGCTGCTGCTGCTACTCCAAATATTTATATACTGCTCTTCAACCAAAGTTCTCAAAGCGATTTACATAGAAAATAATGCATAAATAAGATGGCTTGTCTTTATTTTTATTTTTTTATATATATATATATATATTTACATTTTATATCCCTCTCTTCCTCCAAAGAGCCCAGAGCGGTGAACTACATACTTAAGTTTCTCTTTCACAACTACCCTGTGAAGTAGGTTAGGCTGAGAGAGAAGTGACTGGCCCAGAGTCACCCAGCTAGTATCATGGCTGAATGGGGATTTGAACTCGGGTCTCCCCGGTCCTAGTCCAGCACTCTAACCACTACACCACGCTGATCTTTAAAAAAGATTTTTAGATTGTGAGTCCTTTGAGGACAGGGAGTCGTGTTCTTTACTTATTTTCTGTGTAAACCACTTTGGAAACTTTCGTTGAAGAGCGGTATATAAGTTGTTGTTGTTGGCTCCCTGTCCCCAAAGGGCTCACAATCTAAAAGGAAACATAAGGCAGATACCGGCAACAGCCGCTGGAGGGATGCTATGCTGGGATTGGATAGGGCCAGTTGCTCTCCCCCTGCTAAACATAAACGAACAACAACCCTGTGGGGTAGGTTAGGCTGGGACAGCAACTGGCCCATGGTCACCAAGTCAGTTTCATAGCCAGAGCACGTCTCTTCACCCTAAATTCAGCACCCTAAGGCTGACACCATTGTTAACCCTTTGGAAAGATGTTGTTCCCAACGTGAGACTGAGCAGGGGGTTGAAGATCTCCAGGAACCCTTCCAACTCTAAAAGAATGCTATGGGAGCGGGGGAATCTATGTTGGTAGTTTTCTAATCAAAGTGTTGTTGATGTGATCTGGCAGCAATGGAGATGTCATACATAATTTATTTATGGTCTTTGACCAAAAGAAAAATAAACATCTTTACATAGTTAAAAAGAAAAATCTAAATAGAGAATCAATTACACAGAAATAAATAATGGAGTAATTACACATTAAAAAAAATAATGGCTTTGAAAAGGCATAAGTGAATATACATCATTTAAAGTTAACACTAGGGAACCCAAAACTGAATTCTGTTCTTTTGAAGTTCGTAATCTGGTGACCACAAAACAAAATTTAGCTACAACTTATGAAATAGCTGCATCTTTATCTGCTAATAAATATGCTGCAACTTGGCATATGTCATTTTTAAAGTATTGCAATACAACAGAGCAAAGAGTGAGGGAAGTTTATTGTGGCTCACCAATGGACGTAGGGACATAGGAAGCTGTTTTATATCAAATTAGGCTATTGGTCCCCCTCGCTCTGTACTGTCTTCACAGACTGGTAGTGACTCTCCAAGGATACAGGCAGGAGGATCTGGGACCTTCTGTGTGCAGAGCAGATACTAACTGTGCAAAGAGGCACCTTTTTAAAAGTGGTGATTCTCTTCTTCTTCTTTTTTAGTGGGGGGGAGCAACTGGCCGTATCCACCCCAGCACAGCATCCCTCCAGTAGCTGTTGCTGGCATCTATCTTATGTTTCCTTTTTAGATTGGGAGCCCTTTGGGGACAGGGAGCCATGTTATTTATTTATATCTATCTATGTAAACCATTTTGGGAGCTTTTGTTGAAAAGTGGTATATAAATATTCTTCATTGTCATCTTCCACTGAGCTATGGCTCCATCCTCTAAGAGGAATAACTTGCAGCACTTGCATGTAGTCACTCATCCAAATCATGCAAACCAAGTTGGGCCCTGCTTAGCAAAGGGGACCATTCATGCTCTCCACTGGAAGCCAATGAGGTCGTTCACACAGTCAAAAACTGTGTTCTACCTGGTTTTCAGACTGGTGTTAGCTCCCAATTCTTGGTTGTGTGAAAGCAAGGTAGGAGGGAAACCTGGGTAGTAATGATTGTGTGGAAACAAGGTAGGAGGGAAAGCTACTCAGGTTTTGCTCCTCCTTTCCTTCTACACAATCACTCCCATGCAGTCGAAAATTGGGAGCACGCACAGTTTCCAAACCTGGGTCGAACACAGGTTTTGATTGTGTGAATGACCTCAAGCTCTCCACCCCACACGGTGAGCCGGGTCTCACGATCCATGAGACCCGGTTTGGGGCGGTGAGTGGGGAGGGAGCCCTGGGTGGCCAGATTGGCCACCCACACCTCCGTGACGGAGCCAGCGGGGGCTGGGAAGCTCAGGGGCCAGGCGGCCTGAGCGCGCAGGGCATACTGGGGAGACCCCTGGAGCCGGGAGGTGACTTTTTGCCTCCCCTCCAGGGGTCTACTCATGAGTAGCCGTGGTGCGGAGCCGCACCACGGCTACTCACTATCAGATAGCCCGGGATTGTGGAGCACTCGCTCCGCAAACCCGGGCTAAGGGGATGGCTACTTGAGCGGGTTACCCACTTGTAAGCCACCGGGCTTGCCTGTGAGCCCGGTGGTTTACACGATCAACAAAAATCGGGCTAGGCTCTCCTAGCCTGATTTTTGTTGATTGTGGGAATAGCCCTGGTAACATCTGATGATGGGTCACCTTGTATCTGCTGATTGCTGTGATGTTCTCTTGAAAAATCACCATCAGAAAAGGACTTGTGGAAGGCAAGCTCCGTGGGCAAAGCTTCCTCCATGGGAGAAGGACAGCACTTTTCCTGGGTTATTGGCCAGTCTGACTGCCTTCTTTACCAGCTGTTCTTCTCTCTAGACTGGGTGGCCATTTTTTTTTATTTTTTATTTTTTGTAATTAAATGTGGAGAATCCCTGTACTTCTAGCACTGGTGAAAATTCAGCAGGTGATTTTTTTTCCAGTACAGCTTCTCCAGCAAACTTCACCTGTTGGATTTCTGCCTACCACACACCTGTTAAAAGCAGCGAGCCTCTGTCTTGTTTTTTAAAAATTAAGAACACGGTTCCAACATCACAGGATGTTCATCATCGTAGCATAATTGAAGACTGCCTTTCATTGCTCCAGTTATTACTGTTGCCGATACTAAACCACAAGCTTCCGTTTCTAGTGTTTCACTTCATTTCAGCAAAGCTCCACTTTGAGCTAGCAGACTTTGCTGCAGCTCAGCTCTTGAGCAGCAGACAAAAGGTGCCAGCGTCTGTCCTCTCTAAACAGCTGCCTTGCGTCAGAACACTGGAGCTAAAATTGAAACGGATGTCTTACCAGCCTGTTGCCAGCAAAAAGCCAAGTCATTTCTACAGCACAGCATACAAGACAAATGAGACAATGACATTTCTGGTGGGGATCTGGAGTTCCTTAGGCTGCCTGCCTCTCGCGTTATTTACAAGACCAGCACTGGAAAGTTATTTAAAACAGCATTGCTGCCGGCCTGAACAGCGTCGGACCCATATCATAAATCTATTGTAAGCCACGTGTGACAGTGGCTGTTTTATGGTTTGGCTTTAGGTTCCCTTCATTGAGACCAAACTAAACATTAAATGCAAACTCACATAATGCAACAGGATGGTGTCCGTCCCCCCCCCCATAGAAGAAGGGTGATTTAGAGCTGGTCTTGTGGTAGCAAGCATGAATTCTCTCCTTTGCTAAGCGGGGTCTACCCTGGTTTGCATTTCAATGGGAGACTACATGTGTAAGCACTGTAAGAGATTCCCCTTAGGGGATGGGGCCACAACTCAGTAGAAAAACACCTGCATGCTTGTGTGCAGAAGGTTCCAAGTTCCCTCCCTGGCATCTCCAAGATAGGACTCAGAGAGAGATTCCTGCCTGCAACCTTGGAGAAGCCGCTGCCAGTCTTGTAGACAATACTGAGCTAGGTGGACCAAGGGTCTGACTCGGTATAAGGCAGCTTTCGATGTTCCTATGAGCAGTGGGGAGTGTTTCTCTTCTCGAGATTGTGCCTCCCCACTGCTTTCCTTCCTATGATGTTAGGAAAACATATCTGAACCCCCACTGAGGAAAAGCAGCTGGGGGTTAAGAACGTAGGAAGATAGACCTTTCCCACCAAAGGTCCATCTGTTCCAGCATCCTGTTTCCCACAGTGGCAAGGCAGGTCCTTCTTGCAAATGCACAAGGGCAACAGCCCTCTGCTTGCACATGTCCTAAATCAACTGCCCATCAGCATCATTGGGTTCTGTCACACACATTTGTATGCAACCTTCAATACCATTCAGTAGGCTTTTGGGGTGATAGGCTTTCCCTTTGGAATGCAATTAGTTGTTCACAAGTTTTATTTGTTTATAAAAGGTCTTATATTCTGCTAAGTCCTCTGAAAGGAGATCAAAGCAGCTAACAAGAATCATGCATGATAAATTCACAGTAGGCCCATCCGCACATTATATTCAACACTCGTACAAGTGTACAGAGGTACAGATCTCTACACAGGTATAGTCATTCACATGTTGTTGTTGAAGATGTTGAAGGCAGGCACAGAAGTACCTTTCTTATCTGTGCCATGCATTTGAAGGGCCTGTATTCAGGTTCACTTTTAAAATGAACATGATACAGCCGTTCACACAAACCTATGTATGAGTATACCGGCATCTACACACTCATACAGCCTAATGTCTGAATCAGGCTTGTATTAAACAACAAACACAAAAAACTGTAAGTGCAGCAGTCATCCAGAGAGCACTAAAAGAGAGACTGAAACAGATTTAGAGGGGACCTAAAATGCCCAGGTGAACAAGATGAACTTAACTGTAGTTTGTGATGGGACCAGATGTGCTATCCAGAAAATGAAGTTCCACAACATGGGAGCAACCACATATTGCTCCCATATTGCCACCAACTTCATCTCTGAGGGTGCAGGACCCTCCCTGCATGATCAATGAGTCAGGCAGATTCATACTGGAAAAGGTTGTCCCTTGGGTACCTTGGTCCTAGGTTTCTCAAATGTGGGTCCCCAAATTTGCTGGACTACGATTCCCATCATCCCCAGCCACAGGGGCCAAAGGCAGTTGATGATGAAAGTTGTAGTCAAACAACATCTGGCGACCTGTGTCTTGAGAACAGCAGCATCTGATGGACCCACATTAGAGAACCACCTGTGACCTAAACCATCACGCTTTAAAGGTAAGATCCTATAACTTGAATTGAGCTCAGAAGCTTCCTTGTAACAAACACTATAAACACGGTGATGAAACACACTAACAATTGATTTAAGACAGACATGAGAAGATGCTTCTGTCACACAAATCCAGTTCAATAGTCTACATTGCATAATCACTTTATATGTTTGTTACTTGCCTAAGAGAAAGGGGAGGTTGGATGGTTTGCTGCTAATTGGATATAGGGATGTGCACGATTCAAGGTTCGTGCACAGGTTCGGCACCAAACCGGTTCGGATAAGGACCGAGCCGTTTCAATGCCGCGGGGAGTGGGATCTTTTAAAAAGCGGAGAGGAGAACAGGTCCTTACCTGCTCGCCGCCATATGCAGCTTCCTGCTACGACGGTGCAGCCCCCAAGAACCTGCGCACAGTGCAGGCACACACATGCAGACTACTGCACAGCTGTGTGTAGCTTGTAATCACGGTGTACAATTGCAGACTCAGGTGCAGAAAATAAACATGCTGGCGAACGTCCAGTCTTGTGTGTGGGAGATCCACGTTGCATGAAGAGGAGCCCAGAATTCTGTTCTGCTTTAGTTTGTAGGGATGAATCAGCAGTGGTTCTCCTGGTGGACAGAGGCAGCATGTTCTCCCCTGAGAACCTATGGAGAACCTATGAGGCCATCTTCTAATTTGTCTAAATTAAAAGAACTTAGACAAGTTCATGGAGGACAGGTCTATCAATGGCTACTAGTCTTGATGGTTGTAGGCTACCTCCAACCTCAGAGGCAAGATGCCTCTAACGTCCAGTTACGGGGGAGCAGCAGCAGAAGAGTGGGCATGCCCTCATCTCTAGCCTGTGGGCTTCTCAGAGTTATCTGGTGGGAAATAGGATGCTGGACTAGATAGGCTTTGGACCTGATCCAGCAGGGCTGTTCTTATGTTCTAAAAGGGTGGAGATGACGCCACCACCACCACCAATACTTATAGATCACTTTTTAACAAAAGCTCTCAAAGTGGTTTACACAGAAAAACAGATAAAATGGTTCCCTGTCCCAAAAGGGCTCACAGTCTAAAAAGAAACATAAGGTAGACACCAGCAACAGCCGCTGGATGGACTCTGTGCCAAGCTGGAGGCCTTTTTACTTGCATATCATTCAGATTGGGTAGCAATTCAGGAGGAGGGCTATGATGGGCTCCTGCCACAGAAGTCCATCTGCCTTCTCCCTCCACAAGCAAGGCCAGTCTATACATAAATATCACTTGGTAGAAAGAGCCACCTAATGGCGCAGTGGGGAAATGGCTTGACTAGCAAGCATGAGGTTGCCGGTTCGAATCCCTGCCGCGGTGTTTCCCAGACTATGGGAAACACCTATAGCAGGCAGCAATGATATAGGAAGGTGCGGAAAGGCATCCTCTCATACTGCGCAGGAGGAGGCGATGGTCAACCCCTCCTGTATTCTACCAAAGAAAACAGCGATTCAGGAGCTCCAGGAGTTGAAATGGACTCGACACAGTGCACTTTCCTTTACAGCCCTCTGAGGACAGTGTTACTTGAGGCAGCAGGTGGAGCATCACAGCTCCGATATATCAAAAGGGTTCTAGCCCAAGCTTTGCTGTGACATGTTAGTTTTCTCCATGTGAAAGATTGGGGTGGGGATATTCACACACTTGGTATGGCCCACCTGCATACCAGTTTTGAAGTGGTATGGTCCCAGGGCAGCTGTACCAGTTCTTTAAAATGTTCTGGTCACCTCTTTGTGAGCACAGCACAAGAGTTAAGAGGCGGAGTGCTTGTTATACTGAGGCGATTGATTCTGGGAGCATGGCCTTACCCATGTTCATCCCCCAGAGCAGCACAAGTGGAGTGAAATGTTTCTTGGGTGAGCAAAGGTCCGACATGCAGGTGATCAAGTGAGACAGAGCTTTTCTTTGAGAACCAGTTTGCAAAGCCAAAACTGTAATGGTAGCTTGGAGATGGAGCACCTCCTTTACACGGGGAAGGTCCCAGGTTCCCTCCCTGTCAACTCCAGGTAGAGCTGGAAAGGACTCCTGTCCGAAGCTCTGGAGAGCCGCTACGAGTGTAGAAGATGTTGAGCTAGATGGACTAATTGTCTGACCTGATACAAGACAATGTGCGGAGAGCTGGTCTTGTGGCAGCAAGCATGAATTGTCCCCTTTGCTGAGCAGGATCTGCCCTGGTTTGCATTTGAGTGGGACACTCCATGTGTGAGCACTGGAAGAGATTCCCCTCAGGGGGTAGGGCCACTCTGGGAAGAGCATTTAGGTTCCAAGTTCCCTCCCTGGCAGCATCTCCAAGATAGGGCTGAGGAAGACTCCTGCCTGCAACCTTGGAGAAGCTGCTGCACGTCTGGGTGGACAGCACTGAGCTAGATGGACCAATGGTCTGACTTGGTATATGGCAGTTTCCTGTATTCCTGGGTAAGACAGGTTCCTGTGCGAACTGTGTAAGAGTCATGGTTTCTTCCCAAGCTGAGCATCTGAAGCAAAGAAACTCAGAGGCTTAAAGAAGAGCTGTGTTCATTGGGTTGTCTGGCCTCTTTGGCAGGACCCACACACAGTTTTTCCACACATCACCCCCGCCCCAGCAACACATTTCAGCCAAGAATTAAAAAGGAACTTGACTGAGTGCCATATTTCCATCTGGCCTCAGTCTGAGTGCATTGTTGACTGCTAAAATATCACCCAGTCTTTGCCAGAGGAATTATAACCACGTAAATCCACCTCTGACTAGGAGCCAAATTGAACACATTGTCTTTTTGGGTGCTCGAAGTGTACAGTTGGCAAACTCTGCTGTCTCTCTGTACATGCTAACAGAGATTGTACAGGTGTCTCTTTGCTCAGGTAGCACCTTTTAAAAAGTGGTGATTCTCTTTTTTTTAGCAGGGGGAGAGCAACTGGCCCTAACCATCCCCTGCACAGCATCCCTCCAGTGGCTGTTGCTGGTGTCTATTTTGTGTTTCTTGTTTAGATTGCGAGCCCTTTTGGGACAGGGAGCCATTTTATATATTTATTTATATCTATGTAAACCACTTTGGAAACTTTTGTTGAAAAGCAGTATATTATTCATCGTATTCATACATGACAGCAGCATTCATTCTTTACTCTGCTTTCCAGCTGCCTTCATTCTGCCCCAGCATTACTTAGACCAAGAAGAAACATTTGTGGGTGTCAAGTGCACCCTGCAAATCTTGGGTGGTTGGACATTTTGAAAAATGGCCAGTAAAAATAACTGCAGCTCCCAGAATCCCTAGCTACAGTGGGCTTTGGCTGAGGATGCTGGGAGTTGTAGTCAACAACCTCTGGGATTTTCTGTTAGAGGGAACACTGCTGCAGAGGTGAGGGAGAAGTGGCTGCATGGGCTTCCTTCTGGAATGAAGGCCAGCCCCAGCTGCAATTCACAGCCGGAGCAAGGGAAGAGCTTCCTCCCTAGAGCACATTGGCACTGCAGTACAGCATTTGGATGTAACACTGGGACCTTCTAACCTCAGTTAGGAGTGGCGAAAGTCCCTACAAAGCAAAAGTTCAAACTGGAGTTTGGGGAGGCAAACCTCGGTTTGATTTACTGTCCGAATGGCAGTTGCCCATGTTCAGATGTGCTAAAATTTCGAACTTGGGCCCCTTCAACTCTGGAACATAGGAAGCTTTCATATACTGAGTCGGACCTTTGGTCTATCTAGCTCAGTATTGTCTTCACAGACTGGCAGCGGCTTCTCCAAGGTTGCAGGCAGCAATCTCTCTCAGCCCTATTTTGGAGGAGCCAGGGAGGGAACTTGGAACCTAGTTGCTCTTCCCAGAGCGGCTCCATCCCCTGAGGGAAAGATCTTACAGTGCTCACATGTAGTCTCCCATTCAAATGCAACCAGGGCAGACTCTGCTTAGCTAAGGGGACAAGTCATGCGTGCTACCACAAGACCAGCTCTCCTCTCTGGTTTTGCATTACATATGGGTGGGGCCCTCTTAAGGTTTTCCATGTTTCAAATATTTACTGATTTCTTTTCTTTTACAAGATAAGAACAGTGACTAAGCCAATTATTTGAAAGATTATTCTTTAAGATGTTATTCTTTCTCCTTTTAATATTGGTTAAAATGTTATTATATCTTCCTTTGGAACTTTAGCTCTGTTGCATTGCTGCAAACCAGGAGAGCTGATCTTATGGTAGCAAGCATGAATTGTCCCCTTTGATAAGCAGGGTCCACCCTGGTTTTAATTTGAATGGGAGATATGTGTGAGCACTGTAAGATATTCCCTTCAGGGGATTGGGCTTCTCTGGCAAGATCATCTCCATCTTGCATGCAGAAAGTTCCAAGTTCCCTCCCTGGTATCTCCAAGATACGGCTGAGAGAGACTCCTGCCTGTAACATTGGCGAAGCCACTGCCAGTCTGAGTAGACGATACTGAGCTAGATGGACCAGTGGTCTGACTCTGTATAAGGCAGCTTCCTGTGTTCACATGCTCCTCCCCCAGTTTGAAAACTGATGGCTATCGAGAATGAAGGAAACATTTGTACATAGCGTTGACTCAGAAGCATTTTTTCAATCTCAACTTTGTACATAGTCCAGAAACTGCAGTTGGTGCAGAATGCAGCAGCCAGGTTGGTCTCCGGGCCATCTTGAGGAGACCATATTACTCCTGTATTTCAAGAACTACAGTGGCTACCGGGCAAAATACCAGGTGCGGTCATAACCCATAAAGCCGTCAACAGCCGAGGCCCTGGGTATTTAAGAGAACCTCTTCGCCATGAGCCCCATTGCCCATTGAGGTCATCCATCGAGGGTCATCTGCAGTTGGCACAAGCCCAGCTGGTGACTACACAGGGACGGGCCTTCTCCGTTCCCACCCTGAGACTCTGGATTGCGCTCCCTGCTGCTGAAACCAGTGCCTCCTCACCTCTGACCACTTTTAAGAAGTCTCTAAAGACACATTTTTTTTCAAGCTTCTTAACTAGGCCTGTGGCTTTAAATTGTTTTAAGGTTTTTGTGTCTGTTTTATTTGTTTTATCTTGTTGTAAACCACCCAGGGACGGAGGTTTGGGGCAGTGTACAAATATAAGAAATAATAACAACTCCGAGTCGGTTGGTCCTCCTGGACTGGTCTGGTTCTGTGTGGTGGTGGTGGTGTTTTTGCAATGGCAAGAGAGTCTCCGCTCTTCCCAACAAGGAGAGAGACTGAGAGAGAGTCATGCTGTCACATCCATGTGGCTCATGCATGCTCGGTTTCAGCCAAGAGCGGAGATTCCTCCTCGGCCGGGTCAGTCTGTCTGGTCAGAGTGCTGCTGCTAATCGGGACGGGGCTGGGAGGGCCACCAGTGGGGGTGTGGATGCTGCCGACATGTGTTGTGTGTGTGTCTGCCGCCGCCAGCCTTGACACTCATGCTGGTTGGTCGCCCACTGCTAAGGACCCAGTGACCAGGAAGCGGCAGCAGCGGCACAATCAGGAAGGGGGCCTTCCACTGCTCAGGTGCGCTGGGTTGCGCTCTGCCATGCTGCCTCAGCCTCAGTCTGGCTGGGACGAATCCGAGGCCCAAGCAGCCAGGGGTGGGTGGGCAACCTGCGCTTGGCCCTGGCTTCATCGCGGCTGGGAGGAGAGAAGGTGTGTTGTTGCTGGGGATTTGGGCTTGAGCTCCGCTGCCTGGCCATGCACACTGGCGTCACTCCTGTTCACCGCCTGTCCGGGCCGAGGATATTCCTGCCACCAGGCGGGCAGTGGCGGTGTGCGGGTGGCAGCGACAGGTTGCAGTCTGCATGATTTGGGGGGGGGGGCGGCGAGACAGCAGGGGCTATGGGGGCACGGGCCTGTGCCCGAAAGACCGTGCACAATGGCACCTCTGGCTCCTGGGAAGCCTCACATTCTCTTGCCAGGATGGGAGCTGAGAGAGGGACGTTTCAAACTTGGCCTAGGAAAGAGGAAACTGTTTAAGTGCTGGAGCAAGTTGCGCAAGGTTGCGAACACCTTTTAGGCAGACAGGAGCTGCTTTCAAGGCTCTTGGGGAGCAGCAGGGACATAGCTTGGGACCATTACTTGCCAGGGCAGGCTTGCTGGCTACCTTCCAAACCTCTACACTGGCAAGACAGCAGGTGGTTGCAGTAAAGGCCCCATAAGACTTCAGTGCTCTCCCAGCCATTGGAAGGGAAAGAGATTTCTCATATAGTCCTCATTGCCGGCTGTGCTTCCGTGAGCCCCAGTGAGGCGGACTGGAGACAGAGGCAGCAGGGACGGACACCTGTTCTGGTCTCCCTTGCTGGTGGCTTCTTGTTGGGAGGTAAGGCAGAGCCACGTGGGTGGGGGGGGAAGTGATGCAGTGGGCGAGGGAGACGGGGCTGGCTCGGCCCCCCAGATGCCTACGGTAGCATCAGTAATGAACAGGCTCTATCTCGTTCACCCCAGTAGTACGCCTATATTTAAGTGGCTGCCTGATCCCCACTGGTACTATATCGGGCAGCAGTGATATAGGAAGATGCTGAAAGGCATCATCTCAGACTGCATGGGAGGAGGCAATGGTCAACCCCTCCCGTATGCTACCAAAGAAAACCACAGGGCTCTGTGGGCACCAGGAGTTGAAATCGACACACACACACACACACGCCACAATGCAGCCCAAGTTCCTGAAGGAGAACTCCAACCAGGCTGAAGCTAAGAACCATTGGAATGAGCAGCTTGGACTCGCTTTCTATTCTTCTCCTCCCCTCTTGCCTGCAAAAGCTGTTTGTTGTTTCCTCTCTGGCTAAACGTTTGTAAGTCCGGCTCAAATGGATTTTTAATTAAAACCCCTCCCCGGAGTGCTGGAACAATGACGCCGAGGGGAAGCACGTCGGAAAACAGGTACTCCCCAGCCAATTCCCAGCTGATGCCGGCCGCCGGATCTACAGCAGATACCGCCAAAGGGAACGGCGGGACACGCTGTAAACTTTAATGAAACATGATGCTCAATTTCTTTACACCTCTGATCTGAGCCATATTGTTAGGCGCTCCTCACTTTTTCAAGTGGTGTGAAGATCCATGCGTTCCCTTTGGGCAAGAGGACTAGAGGTGTCCGTGTGATGAAGCAATACTGTGTCTGATGTACCAAATCGGAGGGGTTTGGAGAGAACCCGAACTTGCCTGTCCACATTTAGATCAGACTTTTCTGACCCCCTTCGTTAAAAAATGGAGTTTTCCGGAGCTCCAAATGGTGGCTAGAGTCTGCTCTATATTTAGTGATTGCTGCAGGGGCGGGGGGGGGGACCCATCTTCTGCTCTCTCTGCCCGCCTGTGCATAAAGCTTATTTTTAACGTATTAAAAAGCTTTTTTAAAAATCCAACTTTTCACACACAAGCAACCGATTCCCTGGTTTCTCCTGTAATTCTCTGATATTGCACCACTTCCCTTGTGACTCTCTGGTGTTGTGTGTTACTTGGGGTGTGTGTGTGTTCCACAATGAGTATCTGTAGTTACTTTAAAAGTTCTTTTCAAGGTTGTCCAATCCTAACCCCGACTCCAAGCCCGACATTTGGAAGGGTCGCCGACATTTGCGGGGTCAGATCAGCTCGGCTCAGACCCAATCCCAACTTCTCCATGTGTGCACAGGCCTGTATAATGCAGACAGTTGTGCTTTGCTACTCACCGTGTCAATGCAAGGATGACTTGAAGCTTTTAAGCAAGTAGGAGGAGCCCCTTTTTCTCATGAGTTTGTTTCTGGTCTGACTGCTCTAGTCGGCCTTCTCAGGATAGTTCTTGCAATAGAAAATACTAGCTGATCTGGCACAGAACATCTGCACCCCTAGTTCGCCACCAACGCTTTCACCCACCCCTGCCACCACTTTTTCCCCTTCCTGCTCCTTCCGCATTTTTTCCCCTGTCTTCTTCCCCGCCTGCCCCATGCCCGCCATCTTTTTCCTTCCCCGTCCACTGTTGTCTTGTTTCCTTGCCCAGCCCCTGCCCGCCGTCTTCTTCCTTCTCCGCCTGCCCTCTTCTTGTTTCCCCACCCACCCCCTGCTTGCCCACCATCTTCTTTCTTCCCTGTCCACCGGCCGTCTGTTTCCTTGCCACCCTCCACGGTTTCCTTCAGCCGGCTGGTGCCATTCACTGCCGGTTTTTTGCCCGCCCACCGGCCACCACCACCATTTTCTTTCCCCCACCCATCCCATGGCTATCCAGCAGCTCTCTGAACTCTCACGAAAGCTGCCACACATGGGATTAGCTACAGGTATGCCTTCTTAGAGAAATATATATAAAGAAGATTCCTGGACTGTCATGGGACTTTCACCTTTGATCCTGCAAACTTCATTTTGTGTGTTTCCATTTTTAACTCCAGGAAATAAAAACTGAAAAATATTTGTACACTCTTAACAAGCTGAAAATGCCAATTCTCAAGAAACTCTCTTGTTTTTGGAAACATTTCTGGATAAAACTCTCAACTGAAATTTCATTCTGCTTTTGATACAAGCAACTTTGGCAGTGCAAAGATAATGACCAGCTGATAAAGTGCCATCATGGCTTCTGCACCACAAAGTCTGTTTTCTCCCCACTGTGTGAACCTGTTGCTGCGATCATGCCTTCTGTTTCTGCATGAGTGGGTACAGATGCTCATTTCTTTGGAGCAATGGAGCAGAGCTGGCTGCACTATTTTGTGGGCCCCCAAATCAAAGCTCTTCTCCTCTTCCACTTCCCTTTATTTTATTCTAATTGTAGTAGCTTCCTCCCTCAACTCTGGCCCCATCAGACCCAAACTGTGGTGCCACCATTTGAACATAGAGCTGGCACCGTAGAAATGGAGTTTGCAGCAGCGAAACTCCACTCTGAATGAAGGTCATCTCGCCCGCAAATTTCATTTCCCTGAATTTGGACCTTTGGGTTAGGAAACTGGAGGTGAAGGGACCTCTGATTTCCTATTTCATCTGAGTTTGGCCAATGCCTCTGAATACCAGTTGCAGGGGAGCAATGGCAGGAGAGAGGACATGCCTTCATTTCTTGCTTGTGGGTTTCTCAGAGGCATCTGGTGGGTCTCTCAGGGAAACAGGATGTAGTACTAGATAGGCCTTGGGCCTGAGCCAGCAGGGCTGTCCTTATGTTCATAAACGTATTTACAGCATGAAGGTTATATAAATGTGGCGATCTTTTTCCTGAAATGAAAGTAACAGTTTTCAGGAAGCCAGTTGTCTTGTCTTGGTATGGCTGTAAGACCATTTTACAGCTGTTAATTTTTCCTGCAAAATCCTGGGCAGCAAAGTGCCTGGAGGGGTTCTAGATGTACTCCATTTACTTCAGCATAAAACAAAGAGAACATTCTGTAGCTCTCTTGTTTTTGTTTTTGTTTTGTTTTTTACTATTGAGTAATTGTTGTAGCTGGGAATCATGCAAAATTCCCATGGACAGTCTATGAACTTCATATCTCCTTAAGCTGAGAAACTAGACTTTGAAGCACATCAATGTGCTGGAGGTTTTGGAAAACTGGCTGCAACTGAGAAGTCTCTAAACCTGCTTAAGTTGCTGGTAACACTGATATTGCAGGCCTGTCGTTCAGTATGGGGACAGGAGCATAAGAAGCTGTCTTATCCCAAGTCAGACCGTTGGCCCATTTAGCTCACTATTCTGACTGGCAGCAGCTCTCCAAGGTTTCAGGCAGAAGACTCTCCCAGCCCTACCTGGAGATGCTGCCAGGGATTGAACCTGGGACCTTCTGCATGCCAAGCAGATGCTCAACCACTGGGCGAGGGCACCATTCCTACAGCTGTAGGCTGTCATTACTGAAGCCTTGGAGAATGGGAAATGCAAAGATCTTAGGTGGGCAAAGAAACATCTTGCGACTGCAAATAGGACAAGATTTGATGTTAGGAAGCAGCTAAAGGGCTACACGTGAGAATGAACTGTTAGCCAAAAGTCTTATATCGCCAGACCTTGCATGAATATAGTTAAATTGTCAGATTTTGCATTACTAGGATTAAGTGGCTGCCCCACGTATAAGGCAATCCCCTCTAGACAAGGCCTCTAAAACATAGACAGCTCTTCTGCCCCTAGGCTACCTATCCACTAAATATTTGCCTTTCCTTAAATATTTGCCTTTCCTTAAATATTGTGATTAGGAGGGGGGGGCGTTTCTCCCTGCTGGGGCTCTTGTGCCTGTAATGTGTCTGCCAAGCCAAAATCCAACAGGTGGTGATATTCCCCATATGAAAGCAATGATAAGGAAAGCTGCACCTGGGTGCTTTCCAGATTAGCTGCTCAACAGCAGCAAAATGCTTCCGTTCAGGCAAATGTGAACAGCAGGGAGAACAGTCTTGTGAAAACGAACAACCCGAAAAAACAGCAACTTCTTTATGCAGGATATATGACATCATAGCACTGTTTCGCAGCGACTAAATTTGAAACAAGGCATTGGGAATATGAACGGCACTCTGCTATCAGCATAGGGACTGCGGTGTCACAACACAGGAAGTGTGGAATTACACTTCAGAGATATGTCCTGACCCCATGGCAGGGTCTATCTGGAAAGCGCCCTGGGGAAGTTCTGCCTTGCAATGCAACTGTTGCTTAAGGTGGGAAGAAGCTTGGCAGCTCGTCTCTCTGGTTCTTGGTTTTTCAAGATCTGGATGTTTCATTCTATTTTTGGTGCCAGTGCCATCTGATAACAGCAAATCCGTGCTTTGTTTGACCAACATTCTTTATTGATACTGTGGCTGGAAGTAAATCCTTCTCCTATGCACTATCCCTGGCATCATTTCCTTGGGTTTATGAGATTCGGCCATGACTTGGCAGTGGGCTGGCTTCTGTTTGTCTTTGTGCTCCAAATGTGGGAGCAGGACAGCTAGTGGCTAGGCTGACGTGATTGGCAGCTCATTGCGGAAACCCAACCAGGCACTAATGAGGCTCTGTGTGTGTGTGTGTGTGTGTGTGTGTGTGTTTCTCTAAATGCCTAGCCTGGGATTATAGCAACTGAGCAAACACCAGAAGGCAAGGGAGAATGTGTCCATATAATTAGACAAATTACTTGATTTCTTAACTTAGACCACTAAATTGTGCAAAGGATTCTTGAGAGTCTTTTCCAGGCAAGGAATGTCTTTCCGACACTAGCTTTTTACTAGGCCAGCGTTCTCATGTTTTCTGTGTTCAGAGGGTATAGCCTGGCCTATAGTTGGTTGGGCTGCTTATCGTAATTGTACCAATGTGGGCTTCCTCTGCACTGTAACATTGGCCACACTCCATGATGCCATTGCTGCGTACGGGCAGAGCTAAAGAGAGCTCCAAATCCTGTGCAAAGTAACCTAAATTCTGTCTGAAGAAAAGCAAAATCTTGGTAACTGTGTCATGTATGCAAACCGTGCTCATTTGTCTGCTTCCTTCTTCCTTTAGGATTGAAATAGGGAGAAGAATGATGCACAGCAGGGTATCCCTAACCACTGACACTGTGTATGTGTGTCTGTCCATGCGTGCACCCGTGCATGTCTTTGTACAGCACACCCTTCCTTTAGGAACACAGGAAGTGATACAGATGCAGATTGCTGACGTTGTCTACACCTGGGGTTCTCATCTCAAACAGTGCTGGACTTCAACTCCCAGCATCCCCAGCCACAATGATTTTTGGCTATTGTGCCTGGGGATGATGGAAGTTGTAGTCCAGCAACATCTGGGGACCCCTGTTTGAGAGCCCCTAGTCTACAGTGGCCAGCAACAGATTTCCTAATTCTTTCCCAGCCCTGCTTCTTGAAACCTTTTCATAGGAGATGGGATCTCCTTCATGCAAAGTGTGTGTCCTGCTACTAACCCACATCCCTCGACCATGGCATTCTGGCCGGCATCTCACTTTTTACCTGACCTTCTTTCACTCACTTTCTTGCCTTCACACCTTGCAGTTGGCCATCTAAAGAGTGTCGTCAAGTCAGTTTCGACTCCTGGCGCCCACAGAGCCCTGTGGTTGTCTTTGGTAGAATACAGAAGGGATTTACCATTGCCTCCTTCTGCGCAGTAGGAGATGATGCCTTGCAGCATCTTCGAATATCGCTGCTGCCCGATATAGTACCAGCGGGGATTCGAACCGGCAACCTTCTACTTGTTAGTCAAGCATTTCCCTGCTGCGCCACTTAAGGTGGTCGATTAGGCTGCCACTAGTGGGAGCTGTAGTCGAACAGAATCTGGGGACCCAAGGTGGCAAACCTCTGGCCTCGGTGGCAGTCTGTGGGGCAGGGAGGGTCTTCTTTGGTCTGGCATCCAGGCCATTTCCACCAGGTGAGGGAGGCCAAGCTGACTTCTCCAGGCTCAATCAGACCCCGGCTCACTGGATAGTCCTTGGCTGCTTGGATGGTGAACTGCAGGGCACTTCTTGGCAGGAGTGGAAAAGCCCAGCGTTTGCCACCATCCCTGTGGGCACTTCACTGGCATGACGACAATTCTAGAGCAGAGACTCTGGTCTGGATTTGCCCGCCAGCTGATGTACAGCAGATGTTTGCAGGAGCAGGTTCTCTTTGACTGGGGAGCCAGTGTTGTGGGATGTCTGCCCTAGGGAGGACCACCTGACACCCACCCCCACCCCCCGCACATTTAGAGTCTGTATTTACTGTGTGTATGTATTGCATTTTTATACTGCCAAAATTCCTGTCTCAGGGCAATTTACATGGTAAATCACCCAGCAGTGTAGAGCTCTTTAGCAATAGCAATAGCACTTACATTTATATACCGCTCTATAGCCGAAGCTCTCTAAGCGGTTTACAATGATTTAGCATCTTTAGTCTTTGGCATGGTGTGTGCGCGCGCATGTGCACGCACATGTAATTTTTGCTGTTATAATGATGCTCCCTTTCCTCTGTTTTTTGATTCTTCACTGGTCTGGTTGATTTCCGGTTGATTTTAATTTGCCTGCTATTATTTGTTATGCTGCTGTTTTGATTATTCCTGTTTTATTTTGCTGTTTCCATCTGGTTGTATTTTTATTTGTATGTCATCCTGGTATTGCTGCGGTTTGGCTTATTATTATTATTATTATTATTATTATTATTATTAACAAAATAGGGTATCTGGTTTTAGGAGTAAAATACGTTTCTGTCAAGAGAGTTTTCAGTCTGGAATTAGAGAGATTTTTTTAATGCCCTATTTAAGCATCTGACCCAGTTCTGGTGTCTATGGGTAGCTAAGGAGTAAAGCTCTAACCTCACAAGGTAGCTTGTCTTATTTTTATTTTCCTGCCAGGAGGAGTTGTGTTTTTCTGGTTCAGAAAACAGAAGCAGGGCCCAAGGGGCAGGGAGAGCAAGTCCTGAGAGCACACCGTCAGCCTGACTTGTGTTGACTTGTGGCAGGGCTGACCCACAAAGCTGAAGTTAGCTCCACCCATTTATTGTGACCTGCTAGGAGCATAATAAGGTCTCCTGCAGTTTGCCACCTGCACAGTGAGGATCAGGTTCTCCTTTCACCACCACCACCCCAGACCCCTTGCTCTTTGAAAGTTGATGGCATTCAAGTCATAAGAACAGCCCTGCTGGATCAGGCCCAAGGAAGCCCATCTAGTCTAGCTTCCTGTTTCACACAGTGGCCCACCAGATCAGGGATTCTCAGCGTTGGGTCTCCAGATGTTAGTAGACTTCAACTCCCATAATCCCCAGCCCCAGTGGCCTTTGGTTGGGGATTATGGCAGTTGGGAGTTGAAGTCCAATAACATCTGGAGACCCCAGCGTTGAGAATCCCTGCACCAGATGACTCTGGGGAGCCCACAAGCAAGAAGGCACACCCCCACCACTGTTCCCCTGCAACTGGGATTTAGAGGCATCGTGCCTTTGAACACAGAGGCCTCCTATAGCCATCAGGATTGGTAGCCATTGATAAACCTGTCATCTACTACTGCTTATGTACCACTTTTCAGCCAAAGTTCTCAAATCAGTTTACATAGAAAAATAAATAATAAATAAATAAGATGCTTCCCTGTCCCCAAAGGGCTCACAATCTAAAAAGAAACATAAGGTAGATGCTTGCCACAGCCACTGGAAGGATGTTGTGCTGGGGCTGGAGAGGGCCAGTTGCTCTCCCCCTGCTTAATAGAAGAGATCCACCACTCTAAAAGGTGCCTCTTTGCTCAGTTAGCAGGAGTAACTGTCCTCCATGAATTTATCTCAGCCTTTTAAAAAGTCTTTCAAGGTGGTGGCCATCACCACATCCCGTGGCTGAGAATTCCCTAGAATAATTATGTGCAGTGTGGGGAAAGGATTTCCTTTGGTGGTCCTACATTTCCAGGCAATCGGTTTCATGGGATGAGCCCTGGTTCTAATCTATCATGTCATGGTGTGTGTGTGTGTGTGTGTGTGTGTGTGTGTGTGTGTGTGTGCGCGCGCGCGCGCACGCGCACGCACACACAGCTTCAGAAGCGGCCTAAACAGCACGGTGCATTGGACTAGTGAGCTGACAGTGAAGTCTGTTGTGGCTGAGTATGGTGTAAGTTGTAGACCAAGGTTGGGAACTCCTGGTCAATAGAGAAGTAGGTCAGGGGGGCAGGTTTGGCATAGAGTTGAATGCTGTGATCATGTGGGGAGAATGAAATGGGGCTGGGGGGAGAGACAGGGAGAACTAGGGGTGCAGATGCTCTGCGCCAGGTCAGCTGGTTTACTTCATTTGAGTTTTTTATACTGTCTTTGGACTCGACAAAACTCTTGAGGCAGTCTGCAATAAAATATAGTGACAGCGCTAACAAGCAACAGAAGCTCAACAGTTATTCTTAATTTTTAAAAGGAGCAAGGTAGTGGTGGTGGTTGGTGCTGCATTGGTGCACATGGTGTTTTTAGAGCAACGCAAGCCAGCTGCGTGGGTCTCTGCCTTGAGGAGCTTACAGTCGAAATGGTGATGGTGTGGGGAGACAACAGAGGGAGGTGGAAGTAACATAGGACGGAAAGGAGCAAATCTCGTGTAAACATGCGTTGACAGTTCTAATGGGGCTGATGACGGAGGCATTCAGCCATAAAATGGAGCAGGCGGATAAAGTGGCCATAAAATGCAATGCGAAATGGCAGCAAACAGCAGGGCGGCCCAAGGCATGGGGGCTGGGTGACGCGAGGTGCCAGATGCTCCCTTGCCTGGAGATGTGAAGCCCTGGAGGAAACCTGGGGGAAACTGTGTTTTAAAATATTCTGGGGGAAACATGTTTTTAAATGGGGAAGGTTGCCAGCAGCCGCCTCTTCTCTCCTGGGGCTCCTTGCCAGCAACTTGCCAGGCTCCGAACAGCCCTGAAGAGCTGCTTCGATGGCAGCAGAGGACATCTGGCCGCCCTGATGACACCCCAATAATGTGCCGCAGAAGCAACTGCCTTGCTGCGCCTCGTGCACCTCTGGCAAGCCAGGTGTGCAGGACAGCTGAGTCTGGCATCGCCAAGAGCCCGGCAGAACAAAGGGGTCTTCCTTGCCTTTCTAAAAGTCTGAGGGCGGGACTAAGCTTTGCAAGGAATGTGGGGCTGTCTCCAGAAATGCCAAACACCCCCCCCCCCATATCAAGCTTCTCCCTGTAATGCCTCGTACAGCAGAGCTGAGTTTCAGCTTTATTCATGCGTGTTCCTATTTTTCCCATTCATCGGAATGGGGAAATAGGGACCTGTTGGCAGGTATGCATTATTGCTCTGTAGGTCTCCATTTGCTCAGCAGCAGCCCCTAATGGTGAGGTAGAGGGAGGGTGTGGGGAAACGCACAACATAAGGTGGTCAAGATGCAAGGCAAGTTGTCCTGGATGTTGCATAGAGGGGAACTCAACATGAGGCGGCCATCCTGGTGTTTCCCTTGAGCGGTGCTTTCAGACCTGAAAGGGATCCTCCTGGCTGGTCTCCTTAGGGAAGAGTAAGTTCCCCGGTGATTGTAGCTCTAATCTTCTCTCCAAAGTTGATGGGAGATGCAGCTTTGTCTGATTACCTGAATAAGCAGGCAGGTTCATATAGAAGAGGGCTGGTCAACCTGGGAGGCCACCCCCATCCTGCTGTTGTTGGTCTACAACTCATAGGAACATAGGAAGCTGCCATATACTGAGTCAGACCATTGGTCTACCTAGCGCAGTATTGTCTTCACAGACTGGCAGCGGCTTCTCCAAGGTTGCAGGCAGGAATCTCTCTCAGCCCTATCTGGAGAAGCCAGGGAAGGAGCTTGGAACCTTCTGCTCTTCCCAGAGCGGCTCCATCCCCAAAGGGAAGATCTTACAGTGCTCGCACATCAAGTCTCCCATTCAAATGCAACCAGGGTGGACCCTGATTAGCTAAGGGGACAAGCCATGCTTGCTACCACAAGACCAGCTCTCCTCCCATAATTCCTGGCTATTGGCCATCATGGCTGAGGATTATGGGATTGCTGGGCAAGCAACCAATAGAGAACCTCAGGTAGGCCACCCCTGATGTAGAAGAAGGTGCTTCCTAAGATACCCCAGACCTGCTCTGTGTAAAGCTAGGATTGTTTGCCAGATAGACTGCAGATCATGCCTTATATATTTACCCAAATTTATAATGGCCTGAGATGTAGCATCCCAAGCACACATTGACCTATTTTTAAAATAATGGTAATATGGTACAATGAATGCACCACTGAGAGATCTTAAAGTACAAGTTGAAGACATAAGAACATAAGAACAGCCCTGTTGGATCAGGCCCAAGGAGGCCCATCTAGTCCAGCATCCTGTTTCGCACAGTGGCCCACCAGATGCCGCTGGAAGCCACAGAGAGGAGTTGAGAGCATGCCCTCTCTCCTGCTGTTACTCCCCTGCAATTGGTACTTAGAGGCATCCTGCCTTTGAGGCTGGAGGTGGCCTTTAGCCCTCCAACTAGTAGCCAATGATTGACCTCTCCTCCATGAAGTTATCCAAACCCTTCTTAAAGCCATCCAGGATGTTGGCTGTCACCACATCTTGTGGCAGAGAATTCCACAAGTGGATTATGCGTTGTGTGAAAAAGTACTTCCGTTTGTTGGTCCTAGATTTCCCGGCAATCAATTCAAGACAGATCATCCTAGACAGATCAAGACAGATCATCCTGGAGAGAATCTATCTATGTGGTCGCTAAGAGTCGACACTGACTTGACAGCGATCAATCAATCAATCACTATGGTACAATAAGAATCTATTTGCAGGCTGATATGGCTGGCTGAGCAAACCTGTAAGCCACAAGTGTGTGTAGAACTGGCTAACGGAGAACATCCTGCTGAACGGTGATCTCCTAAAAGCACTTGGCAAAATGTCTCAACAACATGTCTTGGTAGGTTAGGCTGAGAAATAATGAGGCTGTGTTGACACGTGCATGCAAAACCGGGCTAAGGGAAGCCTCCCTTGAAATTGCTTTCCTAACCCAATTTCCTTGATCATGTGTCAGCTGCAGCTGGCAGACTCGGGGAGGAGAGATCCCCATAATGAAATGCACACCTGCAAAGTGCATTATTGCAGCTCGGGGTGGGGAGGGGGCAGCAGCACATCCCAGCACCCCGACCCTCGGAGCTGCTGGCAGCACCCAGTGCTTGTCTGGGTGGGCGATCCGCTCATCTGGGCAGGCTGTCCGCCCGCCCAGGGATGGTGGAACAATCATCTGTGGGGAGGTAAGTGTTTTCAGGCTTCCTCCCTGCAAACTGAGTAGCCATTTCTCACTGGTCATGAGAACGGGCTCTGTTTCTAGCCCCAGAGAACTCTACGAGCTTCATGACTGAGCAGGGATTTGAACCCAGGTCTCTCGCTGCTCTTGGTTCAACCTTCTTACCACCACACAGCTTTGGCTCTAAAGTTGCACGGGCAACTCCATGTGTGAGCACTGCAAGATATTCCCCTTAAGGGATGGGGCCGCTCTGGGAAGAGCACTTGCATGCTTGCACGCAGATGGGTCCAAGTTCCCTCCCTGGCAGCATCTCCAGATAGGGCTGGGAGAGACTCTTGCCTGCAGCCTTGGAGAAGCTGCTGCCAGTCTGGGTAGACAATACTGAGCTAGATGGACCATTCATCTGACTCGGAAGAAGGCAGCTTCCTAGGTTCCTTTTCTACATCTACTGTATGCATTCATAATTCATTTGTAACTCTGCAATAGCCTATCCTTCACTTTTCTACAAGACAAGACAGTGTTGGTTCTTCAGGCTAAAGAGATGCTAGAAAAACCTCTTTGTTTTGCCATCTGTTATCAACAGATCAAAATATACCTCAGCAGCTGCAGTGTATAAAATGACAGACTGTGCGTGAAGCCTTAGCGTCCATGCATATGTACTGTATTTTCGTGCATGTGCACTGGACGCAAGATGTGTTTTTACACACACACACACACACACACACACACACACACTGCTCAAGACTGGGAGGTCAGGAGTTGAACCTGGAAGAACAGGAATGCAGGCAGTTTACAGGAGTGCAGTTGTGACAAGGCACACGCACACGCACGCACACCCAAACCACAAAAATTGGGGCAGTGATTTATCAGCTGTAGAAAATAGGGAAGCTGATAGCCTAGATCAGGGATTCCCAATTTTGGGTCCCAGATGTTATTGGACTACAACTCCCATCATCCACCCCTTCTGCCACTGTAGCTGGGCATGATGGGAGTTGTAGTCCCTCGCCACCTGGGACTCAAGATTAGGAACCCCTGAGCTAATCATTGAACTGGTTTGCAACTGCCTTGTTTTCCTGCAGTTCGGCTGTGTGTATGGAAGAAACCCACTCTCTCTCTCTCTCTCTCTTTGTCCTGATCTCCCTCTAGGTGTTGGGCATGACTCCCGACTGCAACCTCATACTGACCATTCAATCCGAACGTGACAAATGCTTGGGACACTCCGACGCTGATAACCAGACTTCAGGTAAGCAGGCAGAAAAGGTCTCCTTTTGGCTTGTAGCGATCTGATGACATGATAACCATTGTTCCTTTGTAAACCACACTCGAGTGTCAACATGTGAAGCCATGCTTTGGTAATGGGTGTTGCAGAGCTGTGTGTTCCTAGTTCCATAACAGTAGGCTGTTTCACATGACCATTAAAATCCAGTTAGGATGTGGGCTACTCTTGTGTGCATGATCATCAGAACTCATGCATTTCCCTCCAATCCAGGTTGCTCCTGGCAGGGCTAACTAGCTAACTAAAAAATAACTAACTTTTGTACCCAGCCTTTTACTGAGGGTGGAGGATAGAAGAGCCTCCTACCCCGATTCTCCAGTCATGAGAACCTTCATGCCTTTTCTGCCCAACCACTGGCACCCAACACACCCTCCCCTGCATAGAAACCATAGAGAGCTGTGGCTGCAGAGGCTGCCATCAATGGATGTGCTCGCCTGCAAAGCACGCTCTATGATCCCAAAGCTGGCCCGGAGCAGCTTTGGCAGGGCTGTATCCACCTCTTTGTGGCCAATGGGAGGGTAACCGCTGACTTCAGGAAGCCTTTTCTAGTCTGCTGGCAGTGCAAAGCATGCTGGGAAGGCATCCCAGCCCTCGGAGGGGCCTTCTGTGGGCAGGCAGGACTTGTACCTGTCAGTTCCACCACCGAAGCCCTCACCAGCTGTGCTTGTGTGTGCTCTGGGTTGGCAGAGCCAAGCTGAGGTGATGCCTGCATGTTGCATAGAGGGTAGGCTCTTGCCCACCTTGCAATGGTCATGCCTCTGGGGAGCCCACGGGCAAGAGGTATGTGCATGCTCTGTCTCCTGCTGTTGCTCCCCTGCAACTGGTACTTAGAGGCATCTTGCCTCTGAGACTGGAGGTGGTCAGCAGCCACCAGTCTAGTAGCCATTGTAGACCTGTCCTCCGTGAATCTGTCTAAGCCCCTTTTAAAGCCATCCAAGCTGGTGGCCATCACCACATCCCATGGCAAAGAATTCCATAGATTAATTATGTGCTCTGTGGAAGAAGTACTTCCTCTTGTCGGTCTGAGGATCATTTTGTGTGGAGGATCATTCAGTAACATGAGCCTCCTTGCAGTCAGAAGTGATATGGCCCAGACACACCTTTTCCGTCTCAATGAGAACTAGGTCCTTGAGAGACTGTACCCCTCCATCAGAAGATGAGCCCCGCTGCTCTAGCATTGGCTTCACGAAGTCCAGGTGACTTTTAATTTCAGGGCGGAGCTGTAGGGCTGAGTGTGAGCTCAGGTGGGAGCTTGAAGTGACTGTCGTCCAGCCAGGTATGTTTAACTTGCCCACCCTGTGTGCCTCTTCTGACTCACCAAACTTGTTTTTGTGATTACAGGAGGCTTAAGAACTGTGACACATGTGTATGCAATATAAACAAACGATCCGTGAGTTGGCGTCTGGTGACAAGGAGCTTTGTGTGTAGGCGTCTTGTGAGGAGTTTCTTTGCTCTTGCAGGGTGCATTCAAAGTAACTTGCAACTTAGCAGCCGAACAGGCCCAGTTCATATGGAATGCTAGTCACCGGCAAGTTGTTCTTCCCAGTCCCAAATCAGCCACCCTTGGGAAATGTATGTGCTCTCCCCTTTCGGGTTCAAATCCCCACTTTCCATGGGACAGTGTTAACCGCCTAGAGATGTACATATCAGGCGGTCTAGAAATATGATAAATAAATAAATGAACAAACCATGGATAAATGTTGCATGTGCACCAGGGGTGGAGCCACTATAGCACAAACGGGTTCAAAGAACCCGCACCTTGTGCCCCAGCCACGCCCCTTGCATCTGACGTCAGATGCTGATGGCTGATGGCTGACTCGGGGTGTGGCTAGGGGGGCCGCTGGCAGCCGGCTGAACTGGGGCCATCGCCGGCCTCCTTATGCGATTGATGTGCACTGATGCTAACCATGGTTCCCATTGTAATGAGAATCAGAAATGTGTGCACCCTCCCCTTTCTGGTGCAATTCCTTTTCCTTCTCTGACCGTGTTAGCCATGGTTTAGCATTACATGTACGTGGGTGCTAACTGTGGTTCCCATTGTAACTAGAATCTGCAACCATAATTTGAATATATGCACCCTCCCCTTTAAGGGAATCTGACGTGTAGAACTAGAATCTGCATCCATAATTTGAATATATGCATCCTCCCCTTTAAGGGAATCTGACATGTAGAACTAGAATCTGCAACCATAATCTGAATATATGCATCCTCCCCTTTAAGGGAATCTGAAATGTAGAACTAAAATCTGTAACCATAATTTGAATATATGCACCCTCTCCTTTAAGGGAAGGTTTTTGGGTTTTTGTTTTTTGTTTTTTTAAGGAAGCTACCAATCAAAGTAGGTGTTACTTTGCAAGCATGTGTTCAGTTTTTGTTTTTGGGGGGGTGGGTTCATATATCAATACAGTGGTGAATGACAGGACTTTAACCCTACCCTTGCCATGAATTCAGGCACCGATGGCTGCTCTTTGCAACGATGCAATCAATTGGCCCGACAAGGAGCTCTTTTCCCACTTTGGGGAATGGTTCAGATTGGCATCATGGTGGGGGGAGGCAGGCTCCAGCCCCCTCCCACCATCACACTCCTCATCTGTAGAGAGCCTTAAGGCAGTTTGCAATAGAATATACTGGACGCACGAACGTTACAACAAAAAGGAGCCAAATGCATTTCAACCCAGAGTGGTCTTCCGCAGTTGCATCAAAAAGGGTAATATTTGTCTTCTTACAAACGAGACATGTCAGCAATGGTTTCTTTTACACTTCTGGTAACTATCTGGGCTTTAAAAAGGATATGTAGGGGATAGGAGTCCTTCACTCCAGGGGTTCCCAAACTTGGCTCCCCTGAGGTTGTTGGACTTCTGCTCCCATGATGGAAGTTGAAGCCCGACAACCTCCTAGTCGGAGAGCCCCTGCTTTACCCAGCGGTCCTTGATGTGAGGGTGGGGTGCTACAAGCCCATAAGTGTCCCTGTTTTCATCTGGGGAATGTCGGTGGGCACGGTGGCCTCCTGTCTAGGTACCCAGGGAAATCCAGATTTCCACTGGCATGTACAATACATCTCCCACATTGTCGCTAAAAAGAGAAGATTTGCTGCCCCAAATCTGATAAGCAGTTTTATAGGCAGGTATGCATATTAACAGCTGCACACTATGCCTCTTGTTGTCAGGCAGGAATATCAGTTATGGCTCCAGAAGCCATTTATTACCCTTGGCTAATTAAATGAATGGTGGTGTTTGTTTTAAAGAAGTCAAACATAATCAGTACAAACTGAAAAGAATATTGGATTTAAGGACCCCCATATCAGTTGCATTGATGAAAGGAGACTAATTTGTTTGGACGTGTTTGATCAAGCCAACGACGAATCATTAATCAGGACTGCAGTGCCTCATCCATCATTCCTTTACCTCCGGACACTAATTATAAAAAGCAGTTTCCTGCCATAGAGCGGTAAGAGTGGATTGCAGTTGTGAGCTTGTGATAGCGACTTCTGCAACATCGGTTGAGCTCAATTGATTACTCGTGGTGAAGGCGCACATCACATATTGAGTGGTGGTTTTATGGAGACCTCTTAACGAATGTTTTTTCCGCCTGCAGTGTGGTTTTTGTTTTGTTTTTGTTTGTTTTTTGTTTTTTTAAAGCAACAGCTGTGATTAGGAGTCACCATGGTTTGAGCTAGTGAACAGTTGGCTGTGGTGGGCATCTATTGGCTAGTGCCTGTGAGATATCTCTTTCTCTCTCTCTCTCACACACACACACACACACACACACACACCCCACACACACAGACCACACCGACTAGAGCAGGGTTTCTTAACCTTGGGCCCCCAGATGTTGTTGGACAGCAATCCCATCATCCCCAGACATGGCCTTTGTGTCTGAGGATGATGGGAGTTGTAGTCCAACAACATCTGGGGGCCCAAGGTTAAGAAACCCTGTACTAGAGTAATTTTCCAACCATTTGTGATTTAGAGGGGAGGAGATTAAAGATGAATGTCATTTATCTGCAAATTCACCATTTTCTAAAAATATGTGTGCATCGGCACCACTTTAAAAAAATTAAAAGGTGGACAGCCAGTCTGATAGACAAAAGCTGGAGCAGACTGGGGGGAAATGGCATATTTCTTTGGCATGGGAAGCAATGTAATGTAAACTGAGAAGCTGAGTTCACCTGGGGTTAAGAACCGGTTGTGTTTGCTCCTGGAAGGTTATGTCCATTCTCTTCCCTGTTTTTCTGTTCATCATGTTGCCAAAACAACTGTTCTCCAATAGTCTGGCAACCCCAGCTCAATCCATCAGCCCAAACAGTGTGCCAGCTCTTCTCTGACTACGTAGGAAGGAAAGAAAGAAGGGAGTCCATTCCTCTATCTTCAGTAAAATGGCGCCATCGCTCAGTGGCAGGACATCTGCTTGGCATGCAGAAGGTCCTAAGTTCAATCCCTGGCAACATCTCTAGGTACGGCTGAGAAAAACACCTCCCTGAAACCTTGGAGAAGTTGCTGCCAGTCAGTGTAGAGAAGCCTCAGCTAGTACTACTGCTACAAATATTTCTATACCGCTTTTCAACAGAAGCTTCCAAAGCAGCTTACATAGAGAAATAATAAATAGATACATAAAATGGACCAATCAATAAGCTAGATGGACCAAGGTGCTGACTCAGTAAAAGGCAGCTTTCTATGTTTCTCGTGTAAGTAGTAATCTCCCAGTCGATTGGACATCAAGGCTTATGCCACATGGAAGAGTTTTTTGAACATCATCTATTCTGTGCGCTTACTGCTTGAACTGGGCCAGGGTGTTGCCAGAGGGAAACAAAATAACTGCCATATAATAGGATTCTCAAGCCACCAGAAATGTCAAACTGTCATTTACTCTGTAATGCTCCTGGAACAAGAGATCCAAGGCAGGGGTTCCCGACCTGTGGTCCTCCAGATGTTGCTGGACTACAAATCCCATCACTCCCAACTACAATTTACTGTGGCTGGGGATGAGGGGAATTGTCGTTCAGGAACATCTGGAGGACCACAAGTTGTGAGTCCCTAATCCAGAGCATGCCTCCCCTTTGCTTCTGGAACTTCATTTCTTCTCCTCCTGATTGGTTTTACCTCCTAGGGCTGCTCCTTTGAGTTTTCTGAAATAGCACTGGAGATTCCCACCTTGCATAGCAGAAGCCTTAGTTGCCTTGATACTCTGCCACAGAGACATTTGAATCCTCTGAGCATGTTTGGAGATCGGCTACAGATCTCTGATAGCAGGTTGCTGTCGTTAACCTGGACGCCGAAGAGTAGAGTCTGGAGATGGATTGGGGGGCACCATTGACTCAGGCAAGTGGTGACCCACACCGGATGAACCAGAAGAGCCCGAACCAGTGCCACCACCAAGACCTGAGGTCATGGCCCTGCCAATGTCCTCTGATTCAGAGGGATCCTCAGAGGACCTCCTGCCATGTAGGAAGCCCTACAATGCTGTTGGAGCAGGTGTCTACAAAATCGGGCACGGATCCTTTAAAACAGTGTTTCTCAACCACCGGTCCCTGGACCGCTGCCGGTCCCCGAAGGGTTGAGTGCCGGTCCCTGACTGGGAGTCAAACCCCCCCCCCCCACAACTGAAATCAAGGCACTCACTTACTCAATTTTGCACATGGCACGGAAGAGGAAGAGTATCACGGAGGCGTGGGACCCTTCTTGTGCCTTGCCTCCACGTGCTGCTGAGATCTTCCTACAGCTATCTTATTCCCTATCTTTACAGCTTCAAACTGTATGCGATGCGGGGGCATGGAGGAAAAAGTATGGCAGTGGGCACCACTTGAAGGGCTGCTGGTTCTTGCATGCTCATTGTTTGCAGCCAAAGGTTGGTTGATTGAAACCCAGCTGCCTGTTGTGGTCGAGGCGCCTTGAGAGGGAACGCTGTTTCCCTCTTGCATCAGTGGGGCTTGCTTGTATGTTGTTTTCATTGGCCCCATGTAGCTTTTGAATTTTTCTAATGGCCCAACATCCCCTCTCCATTGAGTAATCACAAGCACCTCCACTCCAGACATACTGGAGACAAATTTGTTCACCCAGGCTTTTAGATTCAGGGGTTCTCAACCTTGGGTACCCAGACATTGGTGGACTTCTACTCCCATAATCCCCAGCCATAATGGCCAAATGCCATTGTTGTTGGGGGTTATGGGAGTTTAACTGAGGGACCCAAGGTTAAGAACCCCTAATATTCCATGTTTGCAAAAGATTCCAAATTTAATTATTTTAATGCTTATATTATTTTCATTCTAAACTGCCCAGAGATGCAAGTTTTGGGCAGTATAGAAGTCTGATAGACAGACAGACAGACTTGAAACCCCTTTACTAACTGCTGGTCCGGGAAACTGCGCATGAAGAATGTAGCGGTCCTTGAAACTCTGCACGAAGAATTTAGCGGTCCTTGACTCCAAAAAGTTTGAGAAACACTGCTTTAAAAGACCAAAGCATGCATCTGGCAGGGGTGGGGCCAAGCAGTTTTCTCAGAAACACTGCTGGAACGACATCCCCTTTTCTGGCCATATCAGCTCGGCATTCTCCTGCTCACCTCTGATGGTGGTCCTGATCTGTTGCTCTGGGAGCTGTCCAGGGTGCTTGTCTTAGAAGAGACTGTGGCAGTACCTGGAGCCAGACATCTGCAAGTTGTCATAGGTCTCCTGGCTAAAGTTGTGTGCACAACTAAGAATGCACGTAGTAGAAATGTCTCAGTAGCTTTTGCTGGAGGCATTTGTGTTTGCAAGACTTGCTTGTGCAATTTTATTTCTTTGCATTCATTTTAAATATATCCTGCCTTTCAGCAAAAAAGCTTCCAAGGAGGCTCCCAATGAAAAATTGGACTGAAATAAAAATAAGGGACCTACAACAAAAGAGTAAAAGCAGAAATACGAAACATCGCAATAATAAAATGCAGGAACAGTAATCAACTTTAAAATGGCAAAGAAACAAATGCTTAGTTTAGGATTGTTACCAGGAGTTAACCAAACAGGCACCAACTGAATATCCCTGGTGGGGGTATTGTACTGCTGGGTTGCTACCACCAAAAAGGCCCCCAGTTACAGTGGAAAGACAGATTGCCCAACACTGTACTGATGTTTATGCTACAGAGTATGTGACAGGGTGTTGCTGTTTTTATTGATCCTGTGCTGTATTCCATAGGACTCTTGTGTCAGTTTCTTTCTTTCTTTCTTTCTTTCTTTCTTTCTTTCTTTCTTTCTTTCTTTCTTTCTTTCTTTCTTTAATTGCTATACCGCCCAAAACTTGCATCTCCGGGTGGTTTGACACACAAAATGCTGAACCACCCATTCTCGGACTTCAGCAGTGAGCCCAGCTCCTGGGGTGGGGTGTCAACAGATCAATGATCTGTTGACATTGGTCGTGTCATGAGAACCCTCCAATGTCAGCATGTTCCACCCAACTTTCCATTCCAGAACCAACTTCTCTAACCAAGATTTGAAGTGGGTCTCAGATGTCAGTGGCAGAACATGCCAACATTGGCCCATTCGCACAGTACAACCAGTGTCGGCATATGCCCCACCACTGGAAGCCAGGCTCACCTCCAAACTCCCCCAACTGATAGTCCAGCTTTTTGCATGATGTAGGAAGCCACCCTCTGTTTCTCCAAGGCAAAGGCAGAGAGTAGATCTAGTCAGTACCTGATAGAAACTGAGTGGCCACCCTAGACCTCTCCACAGAAACTTGCAGGGGTCAGGCAAGCTGGGTTGGAGAGTTTTCCATCAAAGGAGAATACTGGAGAACAGTGTTCCCTCTTCTAACAGAATGTCCCAGATGTTCTTGACTACAACTCTCAGCATCCTCAGCCAAAGCCCACTGCTGCTAGGGATTCTGGGAGCTGTAGTCAACAGCATCTGGGATTCCCTACAGGGAACACTGCTGGAGAACTGCCAGTTTTGGAAGAAGAGAAAGGTGGTTGTCTTAATTTCCCTTCCTGGCTGTAAAATCAGCACGGATCTTGTCACATGGGGAGCTGTTAGAAGTGCTTGGAAGTTCCACTGCAGAATGCACATACCTTTGCACCACCACACTGACTCTTCCCATCACTCCCTACTCCCTTGGTTACGCAATGCTTCCATAGCGCAGTAGGAAAGGGGAGGGGAGAGCTGGGGGCATGGGACCACCCCTTCTCAGGCCCTGTCCATAGAATGACCAGTTTTCATGTCAAATAAGCTTTTGGAACCATCGGAGGGGGCAGATTTATTGCCACCAGATGAGTGAGGCAGCGGCCGCTCGATGGGACATGTAATCTGCTTATCGCATTACAGCTAATCAATGCTCTTTCCAATCACTCATTCCTTTAAACACACACATTCCAAAATGCGAATAAGCTGCCGAGCATATAAATTGGTTGTGACTAATTTGTCAGGCTGCAGACTCTATTGCCAAGCCATGCCCTGTCTTTGGACTCCCCCCAAGAAACAGCATGGGGCAGTATAATAAAGTGGAGGAGATTACCAGAAAGCCATCCGGCTCTGATCTGGTTCTGCTTTAAGGAAACTTGACAGATCAGGAAAAGTATTTAAACTCAGGAGTGTCGATGACAAGGAGTAAGCAGTAGGGAAAGTGGGAGATTCGTTAACACAGGCCTGAGGTCCCCAGATGCTGTTGGACTAACTTATAACATAGACCGTTGTGGCAGGGGATGATGAGAGTTGTAGTCCAACAGCATCTGGAGGTTTTGCAGACAGGGCTTTCCCCCGTAATCCAATCCTGATTGGAATGTGCCAGTCCACATATTTGCTGGATTTAAACTGACCTCCCTACGGGCTATCAGGAACCAGGACAGACAGGACTCTGATTCTCCCCGAATGGAGGCTACGAATTCTGGCTTAGCCCGAGTTATGTCTGGGGTAAAAAAAACAAACCCTTTATTTCCAGCAGCTTTTGAAAAAAACTCTGGGTCTTCTGCTTGCTCCAAAGGTGTTGATGGAGGTGCTGATGGCTGTGCGAATGGTCCATCTAATTAAAATGCCTCATATCTGCTTCAAAGCAGATTCGACTTCAGATACCCCGGGCATAGAGCCGTGTGTGAGGTCCACATGCCATAGTTCCAGTTTAGTTTCTGCATTAGCTGTGTGGTAGAACATGCTGCTTGGGACGGCTGTGGAAATAAGATACCTGGATATCCCTACTTGTGCTGGAACAGGCAGACAGGCTCAGTCTCACAGACTCTGGAATATCCAGCCTCTGACTGCAAGTTGTCCTCTCCTAGCTGGTGGCTTCATATCAGTGTTGCACAATTTCTCACTCCGCCTGCCCACCCCAGCCGCAAAAACACACCTTGGACTGCACAGTGTGGCGTCGTTCCAGTCACTTAGACATGCTCCTCGGCCAATTCTGTGCCCTACATGGTGCACAGAAGCTCTGCAGACGCACGCACTTAAGTGCAGTAGCTGAAGAATGGAGCAGAGCCGGTTGTCCCCTGCTTACAGAGAAGAGGCACTTTTTAAAAAAGCGATTCTCTTTATTGAGCAGCGGGAGAGCAACTGGCCCTATCCAACCCCAGCACAGCATCCCTCCAGTGGATGTTGCTGGTGTCTATCTTATGTTGTTGTTGTTTTTAGACTGTGAGCCCTTTGGTGACATTTAGCCATTTTATTTATGTATTTATATCTATGTAAACCACTTTGGGAACTTTGGTTGAAAAGCAGTATCAAATTATCCATCGTATTTGTGGTCAGAGAGTCCGGCAATCTCTGTATAAGTGCACACAATCATTATACATACAGACTAAGAAAGAATAAGAGAAAAGCCCTCTTTAGGAGCCAGCGTGGTGTAGTGGTTAGAGTGCTGGACTAGGACTGGGAAGACCTGAGTTCAAATCCCCATTCAGCCATGAAACTAGCTGGGTGACTCTGGGCCAGTCACTTCTCTCTCAGCCTAACCTACTTCACAGGGTTGTTGTGAAAGAGAAACTCAAGTATGTAGTACGCCGCTCCGAGCTCCTTGGAGGAAGAGCGGGATATAAATGTAATAATAATAATAATAATAATAATAATAATAATTAATAATTAATCAGTGAAATGTTCGTCCAGTCAGATTTCTTATTAGAACAGTGATCTTTCCCACTTTCTTCTAAAGTACCTTCGCATCTCAGAGGAGAAGTTATAGCTTAGTGGCAGAGTTCATGCTTTTGGAAAGACTCCCATCTGTCCTTCAATCTCCTGCCAGTCAGTCTAGAGACGATAATAAGCTAGGTGAACCAAGGGTCTGACTCAATATTAGCCAGTCTTATGTGTTCATAGATCTTATCTTATTCACAACAGCATAGATTTCTTTGCAGTAGTTTTCTTCCTTTCTTTTCCGTTTCTTTCTTTTTTAACACAACAGGCTGTATGTGTTAGGAAAGGATGTAGTGAAGCATACAAAAAATGTTGTTGTTTTTTTAGAAAGGAGCCTGCAGAAAGGTTAATGAGTTTTTAAAGAAGGCATCTGTTCTTTCCTTCTATGCCTGTTCGTAGTGCGTCCAAGATAAGAAGTTAATTAATATGTCTTTTGCTTCCTTGGAAATGAGACGTAAATTCTCACACTTTCAAAATGGTGCAAGCAACACCAGTTCCCAGGATACCAAACAATTAATCTGTGACATTTCTGAAGTTCGTCCTTAGTGAGAAATTTTGGGCCCAGAATATGGTATTTTAACATTTATTTTCCATCAAGGAGAAAGTTATATATCTAATATCAAAGGTAGAAAATAGAAAGCCTTCAATATAATTATTTCAGTAGAGATCATGACTAAGATATAAGCAAAGGGTGGGAACTAAGGGAGGGTTGCCTAAGCTTTCTCATCCTTCAAAAAGCACACCCTTGGGGCACTTTTAGGAGGGACATGACAGTGGGGAGACACGAAGAAGGAACTCCTACCCACCTCTTGCTCCTCTCCATTCCCCAGAACCTGGTGGTAGTAATCCTCCCAGAATAAGGATGAGCTTCTAAGCAGCCCTGATCAGCAGCAGCTGTGGTGCCACTTTGTTCTCCTAGAAGGGATTCCTGGCAAGCTGGTCTTGTGATAGCAAACATGTGGCTGGGGGTGATGGAAGTTGTAGTCCAACATCTGTGGACTCAAGGTTGGAAACCTATGGTTTAGGACAGGACCCCAAGTGGACCCCCTTCTGTTACAGATCTTCAGCTTGGGTTCTCGGGAGAGCTGGTTTTGTGGTAGCAAGCATGGCTTGTCCCCTTAGCTAAGCAGGGAATGCCCTGGTTGCATATGAATGGGAGACTAGAAGTGTGAGCACTGGAAGATCTTCCCCTCAGGGAGTGGAGCTGCTCTGGGAAGAGCATCTAGGTTCCAAGTTCCTTCCCTGGCAGCATCTCCAAGATAGAGCTGAGAGGGATTTCTGCCGGAAACTTGGAGAAGCCACTGCCAGTCTGTGAAGACAATACTGAGTTAGATGGACCTATGGTCTGACTCGGTATACGGCAGCTTCCTACGTTCCTATCTCCTTAGCTGAAGGTCATTGGGCTAGGAATGATGGGAGTTGTAGTCCACCAACATCTGGGGATCTAGGCTTGGGAACCTCTGTTGTCAGCTGGCTTGATAGAAGATGCCCTAGAAACCACATAAGACCCCTCCTGGTTTAGGTCAAAGGTCTCTCTGATACTGCCTTCAGATTCCCCCAGGAACCCTACGAAGTGGTGAATCTAAGATAATGTCAGCAACAAATCAACTTACTATTGCAGGATGACAAGCTGCCATAAGAAAGGATTGCTGGTCTTGTGGCAGAGAGCCTGAGGTGTCCCCTTGCTAAGCAGGGTCCACCCTGGTTTGCACTTTGATGGGTGACTACATGTGAATGCTGTCAGCTGTAAGACGTGGACAGGGCCCTAGCTTAGTGGCAGAGCATCTGCTTGCATGCAGGAGGTCCGAGGTTAAATGCCTGGCAGCATTTCCAGGTAGGGCTAGGAGAGACTCCTGCCTGAAACCTTGGAGGAGCTGCTGCCAGTCAGTGTAGACAATATTGAGCTAGGCTGTCTTGGTAAAAGGCAGCTTCCTGTGCTCCTAGGCTGACATCAAGCATGTAGACGGTTTCCGGTTCAATCCTTGGCATTGCCAAGTGGGGCTGGGAAAGTCCCTTATCTGAAGCCATGGAGTCTTGCTGACAGCTATTGAATGAAACTATTGAACTAAACTGGCCAACGTCCTGACAGTGTATAAGGGAGCTTCCTACGTTCATAAGCACAGATGCATATACTGTATAGGAACATAGGAAAGTGTCTTCTACTGAGTCAGTCCACAGGCCCATCTAGCTCAGGGTTGTCTGCACTGACTGGCAGCAGCTTTCCAAGGTTTCAAGCAGGAGTCTCTCTCAGGCCCGCCTGGAGATGCTGCCAGAGAATGTACCTGCAGCAGTCTCAGTACAAAGCAGACACTCTTCCACTGAGCATCCTGGTGCAGTGACTTCATTAGGAACTGGCAGCTGTTAGCCACTCATCTCAAAGGAGCATCCCTAGAAGAACAGATCTCCATCTTTCCCACTGCTCAGACAGCCGCGTGCGAGCCAAGCAAAATGCTCCCGTGTTTAACTGCAGGGAAACAGCTGTCCTCCAGGTTTGGGGATTAGCAGCTATTTAGCAGCAAGGGAAGGAGAAGCGTTTTGTGGGTGGAGAGGTGCAGCGTTTGGAATGGCTTCCTCGAATGCTATGCAAACGTGTTCAGCATTAGCTGCCCAGCCATTGGGTGAATAAAGACATGGAAGCTGTTACTGCAGTGTGTGATAGCAAGATGCTCGAGGCATTCACTGCTTCTCCCCTTGGGGAACTGGTGTGTGTTTTTCCGTTTGCAGAAAGATTGCTTCTGCTGCTCTCTTACACCATCCTATGCACCCTAGATCCTGCCAGGCCTTGGCCAAACTTCGAGGCTAGCTGCAACTGGAGATCTGATTCTGGTGCAGGCAGATGAGGATTAAAGGGGCTTCTAGTAGATGATGGGGGTGGAGCCAGGCTGGGATTCAGTACCTGATCAGGTAAACTGTGGCCAACATAGGCCAGCAGCAGAAGATATGGTTGAGGTGTTGGGAATTCTCTCTGGTAGGAGATACCCTTCTATTACAGCAGAGTGCACAGAGGCAAGACACAGTGGAGTCTGCCAGGCATGCATGTCTGCTGAGAGCCAAAAGGAAACTTGGAGCCAGTTCATAGTTTCAAATCAATATAAGGAGTCTTTATTGGAGAACTCCATTCTAGATAAGAAAGTGGAGAGATAGGATCTCTAATCTAGCTAGCTAGCTAGCTGGATGCAGACAGATAGCTCTGTGCACACATGATGCAGAGAGAGGCAAGTGTGTGTTAGGGAGAAGAAAAAGGAAGGGAGAAAGAGAGAGAAGCAGGAAGTAAGGAAGTCCCTGAGAGCAGCAATCTACATATCAAAGGTTTAGTGTCAGAGCAGTAGAGGTGGAATGACCAATGTCTTGACCCCTCTAGCTCTCTGACTCACTAGTCTGTCCCCCTCTGTCACTGAGGCATGAGACAGTGCAGAGTCCTTCACTTCCAACATGAGGATGGGCTGGGGATCAAGCCAGATCAAGCAGGCAAAACTGGACTGGGCAGTTGGTAGAGCATCTGCTTGGCATGCAGAAGTTCTTGGGTTCAGTCCCTGGCAGCATCTCCCAGGTAAGGCTGGGGAAGACTCCCGCCTGAAACCTTGGAGGGCTGCTGCCAGTCAGTGTAGACCATACTGAGCTAGATGGACCCGTGCCTGACTCGGCAACCTTGTTCCTTGGGGATGGGGCCACAGCTCAGTGGCGGAGCACCTGCTTTGCATGCAGAAGGCCCCAGGTTCAATCTCTGGCAGCATCTCCAGGTAGGGCTGGGAGAGATCCCTCCCTGAAACTTTGGAGAGGTGCTGCCAGTCAGTGTGGACAATTCTGAGCTAGATGGACCAATGTCTGACTTGGTATAAGGCAGCTTCCTATGTTAAAAAACACAAACCCGCAAGTCCAGGGAATTGACAGAGGGAGAGTGACTCTGCTGGTTCTTTTGGGTCACTCAGCTGCTTTCGATACCATCAACCTTGATACCCTTCTGGATTGCCTGGGGGAGTTGGGGATAGGAGGTGCTGTTTTACAGTGGTTCCGCTCCTATGTCTCAGGTAGATTTCAGATGGTGGTGCTTGGTGACAGTTGTTCTTCAAAACAGGAGTTACTATATGGAGTCCCTCAGGGCTCCATTCTGTCACCAATGCTTTTTAACATCTACATGAAACCTCCAGGGTGATGTCATCAGGGGATTTGCTGCTGGGTGTTATCAATATGCTAATGACACCCAAATCTATTTCTCCTTCTCATCAATATCAGGAAATGGCATTAGCCTCTCAAATGCCTGCGTACAGGCAGTAATGGGCTGGATGAGGGATAATTAACTGAAGCCGAATCCAAGCAAGACAGAGGTGCTCATTGTTGGGAGTCGTAATCTGCAAGACAGGATAGAACCTCCTGTTTTGGATGAGGTTACACTCCCCCAGAAAGAACAGGTTTGTAGCTTGGGAGTGCTCTTGGACCCGGGTCTCAGCCTGGTGCCTCAGGTTGAGGCTGTAGCCAGGAACACTTTTTGCCAGCTGCGATTGATTTGAAAACTCCATCCATTCCTTGAGGAGAATGACCTGAAAACAGTGGTACACCAGCTGGTACCCTCCAGGTTGGACTACCGCAGTGCACTCTAGGTAGGGCTGCCTTTGTACGTAGTTCAGTTATTTCAAAATGTGACAGCCAGATTGGTCTCTGGGGTATCCCAAAGAGGCCACATTATGCCTGTTTTTAAACAGTTGCACTGGCTGCCGATATCTTTCCATGCAGAGTACAAAGTGCTGGTTATTACCTTTAAAGCCCTGAGTAGCTTAGGTTCGGGTTACCTGAGAGAGCGCCTTTCTCTACAGGATCCCCACCTCATTCACATCATCCAGAGGGGACCGTCTTCAGGTGCCACTAATTCATGTGGTGGAGACCTGGGATCGGGGCCTTCTCAGCTGTCACCCCTAGGTTGTGGAACACGCTCCCTGTGGATCTAAGAGGCTTATCTTCCTTGAAGGCTTTCAGGAGAGCCTGAAAGACCCATCTTTTTAGCTTGGCTTTTTAATGATATCTAGTTCTAATTTTAATTTTAATCTGGTTCAAATGATTTTTGATTTGAATTGTTTTATTATGTGTTTTTGATTTTGATATAAACCACCCTGAGCCACTTTAGGAAGGGCGGTGTATAAATTGGATAAATAAATAAATAATAACTTCCCCTCTGACCTCAGTCCCGCACCGAAGGCCAGCCCCCTTTGGCGGTTGGCTTCAGCCTACTTGCCGGTGCCCACACTGGCAGCTGTGCCACCAGCTGCGCCCCTGGCTTGCCTCAGTCCTTTTAAGCCAAACTTCCCAGACCTCACCTCTCACATGGACTCTGGAGCCGGGCTGATGAAACTGGTCCTCGCTGCTGCAGCTCGTCAGGGCCATTGGAATTGGATAGTGGCTCAAGCTGGCCTGAGCTACAGCCCCATTCCCTTAAGGGGAATATCTTTCAGCAGACAGTGCTCAGATGTAGTTGCCCATCCAAATGCAAACCAAGGTGCACCTTGCTTAGCAAACGGGGCCATTCATGCCCGCTTCCACAAGACCAGCTCTCCTCCCCTTCTGTGAGGGGCTTGCCATCTAAATTTGGACAATGGGGGAAGCCAGGGGAGAATGGTACAGGGTATGGTCTGAAGGCACACACTGTAACCAGTTTGCTTAAGCGAAGCAACCCTGGGGAGGAGAATACTGGAATCAGCCGATCAGCCGGGTACCCTGTGTCACAGGCAACCAAGCTTGGATCCCCAGATGTTGTTGGACTATAACTTTGGCCATTGTGGCTGGGGATGACGGGAGTTGTAGTCCAAGAACATCTAAGGACCCAAGCTGGAGAACCTCTGTCTTAGGCACTCCGATGCTGATCTGCTACGAGGAAAGGCTGGATATCAATGCAATAAATTAAATAAATCAAAGACGGGGCAGAGGTAACAAGGAATGAATGTTGACCGTTGTGTGGAGAAGGTCAGCAACCTCCCAGTTCTCACTTCTTCTAGTGCTGAGACGAAATGCCCCACCTTTTACAGGAAGCATTTTGCGTTGTTTTGGTTGTTGAGCAACCTGATGCCTGTCAGGTGACGTGTGTCACGTTTTCATCCAACAACATCTGACTTTGGAGAAAGAAATGCTTTCTGTTTGGGCTGAAGGGATGTCCTTTGAGTTATTATTTTAAAATAATCAAGAATTAAAATATTTAATATTTAATATTTAAATATTTAAAATATTTAACATTTTAAAATAATTTCCGACCTTTGCTGGATCTTGGCCTTGTTTTTCTCGCTGTGCCAAGGTAGCTGCGTTTTTGCCTTCGCATCCTGTGACTACAAGCAGACCCAGCCGTCTAACCCTCTTGATGTAGGAAGCGATCAATATCCAGGCCAGCTGCTCCCAAACAAGAGCTATTTATTATGTATTACACAATCTAATTGTGTGATGGATGACTTAATGCTAGGAATACTGATTGGGAACTTGGATACGTGTTTTCAAAACCATTGCTAAGATTGATGCTGCTGCTGCTGCTCCTCTGTACTAAGCCAGGGGTTCCCAACAGGGACTTCTTGAGGGGCTTCCAGGAGATACTCAGTCCATCTGCCTCCCCAGGCTGCAGTCACACACTTCTGAGGATTGCCAGCTTGAAGCTGATGCATCCTCAGTAATCTGCAGAAGGGGAGGGAGGGAGGTGAACAGCCTCCTCCTTTGCTCCTGATTGGCTGGCTGCATGCTGAAGCTTCAGATAATTAGCACTGAGTGTTCCCATTGAAATTAATAGAACAATTAAACTTGACCCATTCATTTTAATGACTGCTGATGAGTAACTTTGGATGTAAGTCAGGGACTAGAGTAGCCTGTCTCATCACCAACGTTTAAGTATGCAAATAGTCCCATACAGATGTTATGTTGTGCGAGTGTACAAATCTCTATACGCTCATACATGTTTTTGCATGGAATGACTGCACCTGCGTTCATTATGGGGTACATAGGAAGCTGCCATATACTGAGTCAGACCATTGGTCTATCTAGCTCAGTATTGGCAGCAGCTTCTCTAAGGTTGCAGGCAGGAGTCTCTCTCAGCCCTCTCTTGGAGATACTGCCAGGGCAGGAACTTGGAACCTTCTGCTCTTCCCAGAGCGGCTCCATCCCCTGAGGGGAAGATCTTACAGTGCTCACACTTCTAGTCTCCCTTTCATATGCAACCAGAGTGGACCCTGCTTAACTAAGGGGACAAGTCAGGCTTGCTACCACAAGCTTGCTGCCAGCTCTCCTTTCTGCTCGAGAGAATAGCCTCAGTGTCTCTCATGAGATATCTGTGTTCGAGAAGGAAATATGCTGATATCCTGTGGGCAGGAGAATCCTAGAACTGCAGATCACTAGTGGCCCAGGCACAGGCACCTGGACAGTTGGCAATAATACTGGACCGGGTCTATGAGAGGGCCTGAGAGGGAGTCTGACAAAACCAGCATCTTTCCAGGTCTTGTGTCACAGACCCATTCTATGGCCTACACCATAGCCATCAATTCAGCCAACCTAGAAACGTAGGAAGCTGCCACATACTGAGTCAGACCACTGGTTCATCTAGCTCAGTATTGTCCACACAGACTGGCAGCAGCGTCTCCAAGGCTGCAGGCAGGAATCTCTCTCAGCCCTATCTTGGAGATGCTGCTAGGGAAAGAACTTGGAACCTAGATGCTCTTCCCAGAGAGGCTTCATCCCCGGAGGGGAATATCTCACAGTGCTCACACTTCTAGTCTCCCATTCATATGCAACCAGGGCATTCCCTGCTTAGCTAAGGGGACAAGCCATGCTTGCTACCACAAGACCAGCTCTCCCGAGAACCCGAGCTGAAGATCTGTAACAGAAGGGGGTCCACTTGGGGTCCTGTCCTAAACCATAGGTTTCCGACCTTGAGTCCACAGATGTTGGACTACAACTTCCATCACCCCCAGCCACAGTCGATTAAGTCTGAGTAACTTAAAACTGGTTGCAACATTTTCTTACCATGTTCATCCTCAGGGCCAATTAGGCCTCTTAAGAGACTGGGAGCGTTCTCCACACTCTTGCTCTGTTTGGCCTAGTTCTCACAGACGGTTGGACTATACATTACGTTAAGCGCGTCATTAAGAGACAGGAGCCCTATTCGCATTATGTTTGACGCATATACGATGTATAAATCTATACAAATATGTCATTATTCACACCTTAAGGCCATCCACACGACCATTGTAGCTGGCGGGGGTGGGGCCTTGTGGGGGGCAGGAAGTCATAGACACAACCCCAGCACCGGGGTACCAAGTAGAGTTGGGCGACGCGGGAGCGCCAGGATTGAGAGCAATCCTGGCACTCCACACAAGCAGCCTAACCCAGACTGGGCTGCCCTAACCTGAGTGCAGGTGCTCGTGAGAATAACCTCCTTGTGTTCAGTGCTCCTACAGAGCATTTGGGAAGGTCTGCACCCAGGTTCACGTTCTAAATACATATGTGTCCCATCATTCCCACAAAAAGAAGTACGTACAGACACTTGTGCGCACCTCTGAACAGAGCTGTGTTTAAAACTGCAAGCATGTCTCTTTTCACCAAAGAAAAAGCCATCGCAGGAAGGGCGGCACCGATCACGGCTGTGGCACTGGAGGAGAGGAGGTTGTAACACTTTCTCTCTCCAGTTTTCTTTCTGCTGGCATTGAGACCACCGGTCCGGCCCCATTTCATGCCCCCTGTTGCCAAAATGCCCCCTTGCTTTTGCCACCTGCAAATGGGACAGCAATGTTAGGAAGATATTTCAGATCCTCCCAGCTGACGATGCAGGAGTTGGCCATCTCCCTGCAGAGCCATCAGGTAGTTTCTGGACAAGACAACTCCACTCTGTCATCTGCGTTGACAGCTTCTTTTCCCAACACGGAGGCCGTACCCTTGGTAGGCACACATTGTGCCGTTTGTTTTAGCATGCCTCCTGCACGGGAACCGTCAAGACCGGGCAGGCTGATTTCTTTCTTCAGGAGCATTAAGGCTGCTCTCTTGTTTGCAGAGGAGCTTGGATGTGTATGTGTTGGGTGCAGCCACGGTGATCTCAGGCTATGTGCACAAGGCAAAGTTGTGCTCGGAATATAGCGGGAGCCCCCTTTTGCAAACATGAACAAGTCAGGCATTTAAAAATAAATATGATCAACGGCTCAGGAAGAAAGGGATTGGAAAACCCATAGGCAGCTCATGAGCCTGTGCCCTCGCCTGCATGTTGTGAGAGGCACAGGCTGCTGCTGTGCTGTACTCAAATGTCAGCAAATAAAGCCAGTTGATCTTTAAGAGCGGAAGGAGATAGAGAGGCTGTTCTCATACGCAGCCTAATCCAGGCTAGGGACACCCAGCCTGGGTTAGGCTGTGTATGAGAACCGCCAGCATTGAGCCCGATCCTAGCAGGGCAGCACCACCTAGCCCCGCTTTGTCACCCGGCTCTTAGCCAGGGTTAAGGGCTCAACCAAGCCCTTAACCCAGGCTTCAAGATTGCAAGGTGGTACGCTGTGGGATCTCCAAAAGCCAGGACGTGTCATCCCAGCCTCTGGAACTCCACACTGCAGGCTCACAGCACAGATCCCAGCAACTTCATAGGCATCTTCTGTGGGGGAAGGAGAGTTTCATCACTCCCCTCTGTGGAGGCCATTTGTGTGGTCAGCATGGTGTAGCTGGCAATGCGAATGGCCTCCGTGCATGCATGGAGGCCAGGTGAGTGACGGAGCTGTGCTACTACCAGGCGTGGGCTGAAGCTGCCTGGAGTGGCAGTCATGCTGGTAAGGACCTGCGTCTTTATTTTTAAAGGTGCCACTCACCAGCCCGCCCACAGCGCCACGTCGAACTGGTTCACGGTTCAGCCAAACTGGACTGAACCAGTTTTCTGGACCACAAACCGGTCCAAATTCGGACCGCAGCTTGGACCGCGGTCCATACACAAGCTGTGGGGATGTCACACATCTCTCTTTCAACTAAAGGATTGCCTGTTCCCACACTAACTTGTCCATGTACTGAGGTCATCCTTGGAGACCTTCCTTCTGGTATTGGCAACAAAACAGTTAAGAAACTTGTTCCCTCACTGCTAGTCCTCTGTTCAATTTGAAGACACGCTTAGCTGCTTTGCATTTTTTGAAAAATGCCCTGGTCAGGAGAACCAATCACTGAATGATGTAAGCTATAGCTTGAACATCAGATCCAAATTCACACTCTCTTTCTCTCTTTTCCCTCTATATACATACTCTCTTTTTTTCCAATTCCACACCCTGGGCGATGGATGTGAAACAAAACTGAGCTGTTTGAAGGAGTCACCAGCTATCAGACACCATCAAGCAGGACCATACGGCCCATTGTCAAATGCCAGCTTCTACAAATGCCTAATGGAGGATGGCCACTGTGCACCTTTCCAAGGAGCATGTTTCTAAACCAGGGTGGCCACCCTGAGGCTCTCCAGAGGTTATTGGACTACAACTCCCACCATCCCCAGGGGCAGTTGCAGCTGGGGATGATGGGAGTAGATCTAACAACTGTCGAAGAGCCTCAGGTTCTCCACCCCTGTTCTAGATCATTAAATATGACTGTTTTATTAAGAAGAACAGGAGTTCTGCCATTCTGCATCCTTTAACATTCCAGCCTTGTCCAGAGATGTTATACAATAATATGGCCTTTCGGCATTGATAACATCTGTTGTGAATGCCTGGAATGAGCTCTTGCTGCACGTATTTTATTTATGAGCTGACTGTTCAATATCTCCAGTTAATAGCTGCCATCTGAAAACTCCATTCCTAATCAAGGTTTCTCAGCTAAGCATATATGTTCAGGCTCAGCTGTTGCATTATAAACATCTGAAGAAGCTAGCTGAGAGCATTTTGCGAAGTCTCTCAGCTAGCTTCTTTCACTATAACATTTTTGCTATAATTCTTCCTATACAATAGTTTCTTTTTAGCTGATAATTTTGCTAAGAATGGACCCCAGTAGGTTCTGCTCATAAGGGTGGATGGAAGCGAAGCTCTCTTCATCATGACCTGGCCTGGCAGACAGTTCCCAGAGTTCATCTTGCATGAATTAAGAATTGTACATGAGGACATTTATTGAGATGTCTGTCCAGATTCATTTCAGTGACGGGCATGGCTCCTTGTGCACAAAGGAATGCCCCCAGGGTTTGTCTTCTGCATTCCAGTGACTGGGATGATTTAAGAGGCAGGGTGAACAGTCCTGCAGAGGATCATTGGATCAGAACTGTAGAGCTTTGCTGATACAGATTATGCTGTGAGAGTCTGAAATGCTGTTAGCATTATGTGTGAATGGATTTTTTCCCCCCATCCATTTCCCCCCAACTCCATTCTCTCATTGCCCAGTTCTGTTTCCCCCATTAATCTTGTGCCAGCCTCCCAGGTGTAGCATTGCATTCTGAACACATTTGCTGCTACAAGCGGTCAGTGTCATAAATGGAAAGCTGGCGTCAAGTAGGTTCCAACCAGGTGGATTGTTCAGCTGGGAAGGAGGCAGGCTGTCCCGGCCAATCTGAGACAGAGGAGCGAGGCCAGAGTCGGCATTGGTATAAGACCATATGCAAGTTGCAACCCTGTGATGGAATTGTACTGTGTAACTACGCACTGTCTCTCTTCTTACCAAAAGCATACTTACCTCTGTATGTCTGTGTCTGTTTTGGGTCCTTGGGGTGGCGGTGGTTTTGCTCTTCCCCCCCCTTACAGAAGTGACTGTTACCTTGTTAGCTAGTGTTAAGAAAAATAAATAAATAAGGTGATGTTTCTGCAACTGAAGTTACGCTTCTTGTTTAATCCCTTAGAAATCAAGGAATCACTCTGCAACAAATTATTGGTCACTCGGATCTCCTGATCCCCTCTGAGCTGGCAGTTGCAGTTCCACCACCTGGCCAGCTGTAGTGGTGGCGCTGTAATGCAGAGGTCAGCTCCATTCTTTGCTAAGCTATCATGGTAACTCAGAGTGTAACTAAACTCCTGCTCCTAGAGTCCGGTGTTCAAACATGTACAGGCTGCACATCTATTTTGAAAGTCTCTTTTTTCCTCCAAACATTCTCTAAAAATCCTTTGATATCTGATTCTGGATATGGAGTCACTCCCATCTCCCCTGATGGGGTCTGAAAGTCTGAAATGGGATGGGGAGACTACAACTTCCCAGTTATGCTATAAACTACTCAAATTTTCTTTTTGGCAGATGAAATACATGGATAAATTGCTATGCCTCTGCTGTTCTCAGATAAGCCAAGTTGCAATACTCCCACAATACTTGTGGAAAAGTGGAATCCCACCCCCACCCACTCCGGTACTATTTTATAATGACTCATATCACCAGCTCTGTGTTTGAGATGACTTTCTTGTCTAGCTGAGGAACAAAGATGAGCCCGGTATCCATGCCATTCCGATTCATTCATTCATTCATTCATTTTCTATACCGCCCTTCCAAAAATGGCTCAGGGCAGTTTACACAGAGAAATAACAAACAAATAAGATGGATCGCTGTCCCCAAAGGGCTCACAATCTAAAAAGAAATGCAAGATAGACACCAGCAACAGTCACTGGAGGTATTGTGCTTGGGGTGGAGAGGGCCAGTTACTCTCCCCCTGCTAACTTGGCAAAGAGGTACCTTTTAATGTGGTGATTCTCTTAGAGCAGGGGGAGAGTAACTGGCCCTATCCACCCCCAGCACAGGACTTCCAGTGACTCTTGCTGGTATCCATCATAGGTTTCTTTTAGATTGTGAGCCCTTTGAGGATAGGGGTCCATCCTATTTATTTATTATTTATCTGTGTAAACCGCCCTGAGCCATTTTTGGAAGGGCAGTATAGATATTGAATAAATAATAATAATAATAATAATAATGCCACTGTTTCTGAACTGTTTCAAAATCAAAACCAGGCAACCGCCCCTTTGCCTTCACCTCAAAAACCTGAATGCCCTTTAACAGAAAAGCAACAAGAACTAAAGCAAAAAATAACTGAGCACATGAACCAAACAACCACCAGGGTTCAACTTCCAGCTCTAAAAACAGTTGCCAAAAAACAACTTTCTCAGGCATTAAAAGATATAAATGCTGCACTTGCAGCAATAACAAACAATAATTTGCAAGAAACAAACCAACTAATGTACAGTGCAGCAACAATAACAACACAAGAGCTCGGATATAAGATCAGTGGACCTGTAAAAAAAGAAAGTAGTACATCCCATAGTAAATGGAAGATTAGTTTAGAAAATAAAATCGCCAGGCTTAGATCAGATGCTAGTAAATTGAAAGATATGAAATAAAGGAGCTGAAGAATGAAAACACCAAACAGTATCTGATCCAAAAATACCATCTAGATTCAAGGAAAATTAGAGAAGTCCTGGAAATAATAAAGCAGCAAATAACAGCAGTGTCAAAGAAGATTAGCAGATACGAAGCCAGAATTACACAACACAGGCATAATCTCCAATTCCAGTTGAATCAGAGACATTTCTACCAAAGCATAGAAGGAGAAACTACAAGAAACCTAGAAACACCAAATAAAGAAGAAACAGTGCAATTCTGGGGGAAATTATGGGACAATCCAATAGATTATAATAAAAAAGCAGGCTGGGTAAAAGAGGTTGGGAAATGTAACCAACAAATGCAAGATCTAATAATAACACCAGAATTAATAAGTGAAAGAGCAAAGAAAATTAAAAATTGGACTGCTCCAGGCGACGATGAACTGCATGGCTTTTGGCTTAAACACCTAACAAGCCTTCATAAACAACTATCAAAACAGTTCAATCACATTTTGCAAGGAGGTGATACTGAACAATGGCTAACAACTGCGAAAACTCATCTCATCATGAAAGACCCAGCAAAAAGGTGCAGTTCCAAGTAATTACAGACCGATCACCTGCCTGCCAACCATGTTCAAATTATTAACTGGAATAATAGCAGATGAAGTAATGCAACACTTATTAACTAATAAGCAGCTTCCAGTTGAACAGAAAGGAAATTGTCCAAACACCAGAGGCTCAAAAGACCAGCTGCTGATTGACAAAATGATTTTAGAAAATTGCAAGAGAAGAAAAACCAATCTAAGTGTTGCATGGATTGACTACAAGAAAGCCTTCGACTCATTGCCTCACACATGGATACTAAAATGTTTAGAAACAACTGGTGTCAGCAAAAACATTCAGATATTTATTTTTTTTAAAAGCAATGAGCATGTGGAGTACACAGTTAACAATCAATGGCGAGACACTTGGACAGGTTAGCATTAGAAGAGACATTTTCTAAGGGGACTCACTATCCCCTCTGTTGTTTGTAATCGCCATGACCCCACTTTCACAAATACTAAACAAAACAGGCCTCGGATACCAAACATCTAAAACATCAAGTAAAATCAACCATCTGCTGTACATGGACGATCTGAAGTTGTATGGAAAGTCCCAGTCAGAAATCGAATCACTGCTAAACACTGTCCATATATTCAGTAGAGGTATAGCAATGGAGTTTGGACTAGACAAGCGTGCTGCATTAATAATGAACAGAGGAAAAATAAGAAAAACAAAGGAATGGAACTGCTCAATGGAAGCAAGATCAAGAACCTGGAAGAGAAAGAACATTACAATTACTTGGGAATTGTCCAGGCTGATAACATTGCACACACTGAAGTTAAAAGAAAAATTGGAAGTGAATACATCAGGAGAGCTAGAAAAATCCTCAAGTCCAAACTCAATGGCGGGAACACCATATAAGCCATAAACACCTGGGCGATACCTGTTATCAGATGCACTGCAGGAATAATAGACTGGACCCAGGCAGAGCTAGAGATGCTAGATCGTAAGACCAGGAAAATCATGACCATCAATCATGCTCTGCACCCCCGCAGTGATGTCGATAGGCTCTACCTCCCTCGCAGCTCAGGTGGAGGAATGCTGCAAGTCCATCAAACAGTAGAAGAGGAGAAAAGAGGCCTTGAAGAATATATAAAGGACAGTGATGAAGATGCACTTAAAATGGTCACTAATGAGAAACTATTCAACACCAATGAAACAAAGCAGGCCTACAAGAAAGAACAAGTCAAGAACCGAGCAGAACAATGGAAAAATAAGCTCCTGCATGGTCAATATTTGCACAATATAAGTGGAAAATCAAACACCACCAAGACCTGGCAATGGCTTAAGAATGGCAACTTGAAGAAAGAAACAGAGGGTTTAATACTGGCTGCACAAGAACAGGCACTAAGAACAAATGCAATAAAAGCAAAAGTCGAAAAATCCACAACAAACAGCAAGTGCCGCCTTTGTAAAGAAGCAGATGAAACAGTGGACCACCTAATCAGCTGTTGTAAAAAGATCGCACAGACTGACTACAAACAAAGGCATGACAAGGTAGCAGGGATGATACACTGGAACATCTGCAAAAAATAAAAGCTACCTATAGCCAAAAATTGGTGGGACCATAAAATTGAAAAAGTGGTAGAAAATGAAGATGTAAAAATATTATGGGACTTCCGACTACAAACAGACAAACATCTGCCACACTATACACCAGATATAACTGTAGTCGAGAAGAAAGAAAAACAAGTCAAAATAATCGACATAGCAATACCAGGGGATAGCAGAATAGAAGAAAAAGAGATAGAAAAAATCACCAAATACAAAGATCTACAAATTGAAATTGAAAGGCTATGGCAGAAAAAGACCTACGTAATCCCAGTGGTAATTGGCGCCCTGGGTGCAATTCCAAAACAACTTGAAGAGCACCTCAACACCACAGGGGCCACAGAAATCACCACCAGCCAATTACAAAAAGCTACATTACTGGGAACAGCCAATATTCTGCGACGATATCTATAATAATAACAGCAACAACATTGACAATAAAATTCAGCCATCCCAGGTCCTTGAGAAGGACTCGATGTCTGGATAAAACAAACCAATCAATAACACCTGTCTGACTGTGTAAACAAAAACAACAACAATAATAATAATATAATAAAGAGAATCACCACATTAAAAGGTGCCTCTTTGCCATGTTAGCAGGGGTAACTTGCTCAAAGGATTGGAGTATTTGGGTGGAATGCATCTTAGATCTCTGGTCAGAGCTCCTTAATCCAACCACAGGTTCCTTATACTCTGCAGTGGGATAGTGTCCAAAGACAGCAGATGGACTGTAGTCTCCCATGTGATGGTATATTTTGAGAAATTGCTGCTCCGGGATGTTTATTCTTCTGCAGTTTGATCCAGCAAACCTGCCTCCGGTTGACGAAGAAAGCGTCAAAATGTTTGAGCAGTGAGAGCCTTTTACCAGACTGAGAAACCAGACTGATTTTGTAGTCAGGATAGGCAGCTGTTGGCCCTTTATCTGCCCCCCCCCCAAAAAAACCCATACCAGCATAGCTTCTCGTCCTACTAGTCTGAGAGCTCTAGGCCACCTCCAGCCTCAGCGGCAAGATGCCTCTAAATACTAGTTGCAGGGGATCAACAGCAGGAGAGATGGCATGCCCTCACCTCTTGCTTGTAGGCTTCCCAGAGGGCCACTGTGTGAAATGGGGTGCTGGACTAGATAGGCCTTGGGCCTGATCCAGCAAGGCTGTTCTTGGGTTCTCTACCTCCTCCCTTGTTAAGCATCTTGGCCACTTCCTCCCACATTTGACCTTAAATGGGCAAAAAGCTCGTTCACCCCCTCCTCCCCAAAGTGAACATGTTGCAATACTACCGTCCCCAGAACCTAAGCTGGATTAGACTTCCTTTGAAGAGGGGCCATGCAGGGGCATAGCAAGGCCGGAAAGGCCCCGGGACAATAAAATGACAATGGGCCCCCCACTTTCTTTGCCTCCCCTCCTAGTATCTTTGCTACAGAGGAACTACAAAGAGTGAAGGGAAAGCTACCATAAGCCCTGCTGGATCAGGCCCAAGAAGGCCCATCTAGTCCAGCATCCTGTTTCACACAGTGGCCCGCCAGATGCCTCTGAGAGCCTACAGGCAAGAGGTATGTGCATGCCCTCTCTCCTGCTGTTGCTCCCTTGCAACTGGTGTCCAGAGGCATCCTGGCTCTGTCTCAGAGAAAGAACCAGGGGGCCTCCCCTTCCTTGGGGGCTCGTGTTCAATTAAAGCTATGCCTCTGGGGCAATAGCTTAGTGATAGAGCACTTGAAGCTGCCCTTTACCAAGTCAGACCCTTGGTCCATCTCACTCAGTATTGTCTGCACAGACAATAGTCAGCAGCTTCTCCAAGGGTGCAGCAGCTTCTCCAAGGGTGCAGGCAGGAGTCTCTCTCAGCCCTATCTTGGAGATGTCAGAGAGGGAACTTGGAAGCTTCTGCTCTTCCCAGAGCAGCTGCATCCCCTGAGGGGAATATCTTCCAGTGCTCACACATGTCTCCCATTCAAATGCAAACCAGGGTGGACCCTGCTTAGCAAAGGAGACAATCCATGCTTGCTACCACCAGACCAGCTCTCCTCGCATAGACCAGCTCTCAATCCCTGGCGTCTCCAAGGAGGATTGGAGAAAGTCCCCTGACTGAAACCCTGTGTGGGGGGGGGGTCATTGCATGGGAAATGAGTCAGAGGGACCTTTCTCCACCCCTACCCACCCACCTCAAATTTTAAGCCAATTTCTTCCAATAACTTCTGGCTGAGTCCAAATGTAAATCGGCCGTTACTCTTAGCTTGCGACTAGATGGAAGATGCTGCGTAAACGCAGTCTGAAACAACCCTTCATGTCATTATCCACTCTTTGCTCTTGGGAATCCTGACTCACTTTATCACTTTTTAAAAATGCCCGGCTCATGAAACCCCCGTCCTTCCTGAAGCCATTTTGCTTAATGAAGCAGTGACTCATGTATTGTCTCTTCCCATCCCTACGCTTTCCAGGGACATCTCCTCGGTATTCGACTGATTCAGCAAAAGAGTCTATTCAGGGCATATGGGTCTCAGGAGGCTGCTGACGCCTCTAATGTATCTGCTATCGGACCGCGAGTGAGAGAGTTCTGTACTAACAAGGTGTGTGCTTTGCAATGCAGTATGGCAGGAAGGGACTTCTTAATAATAAATAGGGACTGTTGAAGCATATGGGCCTGCCCCAAGCCACTTTGGGTTTTTTAAAAAAAAGAACAGGGGAAAAAACATTTGCAGAATACTGCTTAAACTGTAGCTTGAGCCTGATTTCTCTTTTGCTGCACCAAAAAGATGGTGAAGCGTCTGGAAACCAAGAGGAAAAATTAAAGGAGCTTTGTATGTTTAACCTGGGGAAGAGAAGACTAAGGTGGGATATAATTGCCATCTTTAATTATGTGAACAGCTGTCCCATAGAAGGACTTGTTCTCTATTGCTCCCAAGGGCTGATCTGAAACCAATGGGTTGCGGTTGCAAGGAAGCAGATTTAGGCTAGATATTAGGAAGAATTTCCTAATTGTAAGAGCTCTTGGACAGTGGAACAGTCTGCCTCATGAAGTCCTGGGATCTCCTTTGTTGAAGGTTTTCAAACAGAGGCTGGTTTCCTTCACTAAGCAGTGGGGGTTGTTGGCATAGAAGACCTCCAAAATCCTTTCCAACTCTCAAATTCCGATGCTGTGCTCATTTTCTTTTTTTATATCCCATTTCCTGAAATTTGTGATCTGAGAGATGCACACATTTAACACTTAAATTGCTCCTTTCTACTTGCTAAAAAAAACACCCTAAATTTGAAATACTAGACATCTAGTGTTCCTGAATTATACAAAATTGAAATTCTGGTTTATCATAACAGCTTGAGAGAAATAAGTGCAGGCTGGTAGTACAATTCAAGAAAACATAAAAGGCTTTCATTTTGATTCCTTACATTGTATTTTTTTTCCTTCTCCTTTGCCTGATTTCCCCCAGTTTTGACTCTTTTGCTAAGTATTGGTAACTTTAAATAAGGTGTGGGAATCTCATCTGGCTTTGGGAGCCAGTAATGGCAGAAAGACGGAACATACATTTTAAATAAGCAAATGATGAAACATTTCATCTTGTTGCCTTTGTACAGATGTTTATTACTTTGTTCAGATTGTAATGGTATACTTTGGTGAAAAACAATGCAAATGTTTCAGAATGCTTTATCCACTTGCCTGTGTAATCAGCACTACAAGTCAACTTTGTAATGAATATTTTTCCATGAGTCCTCCAAAGATGCTCAAAAAGTGTGTTCCAAACCAAGCAAAGGAGAGTTTGCCCATCAATGCTGAAAGTTACCCCCTGGGTTGCATCTTCCCTGTAAATCACCCCACCCTTCCATTTTCTAGCAGCTAAGTGGTTGGGCATCTCAAACCCAATTTTGGCATCAGCCTGTAGTTCCACTTTAAACATGCAACGCTTCTCCTCGTTTTGCTCTTTTTAGTTAAGTGTTCCTCTCTTTCCACAGGCTGCAAGAGTCTGTGGGATAATATCACTTGCTGGCCTGCAACAAATCTGGGCGAAGTCAGAGTGATGCCCTGTCCGATCTATTTCATCTACTTTTCAGAGGTTCAGGGTAAGTATCCATATCAGTATGTTTTATTACGGTCATTGACCCAACAACACAAAAAAGTACTGAACACAGTAAAGATAATACAAGTAGTGCAAAACATAGTGTCAGGGTCTTCATAATACTGATAACTCAAACCAGCTCAGACCTGATCCTACTTGCAGCCACACAAAATTTGGCCACACAGAGGGGCTGTTCTGACGATCACAAAAATCGGGCTAGGAAAGCCTAGCCCGATTTTTGTGGGTCGTCAGAACCACCGGGCTCGCAGCCGAGCCTGGTGGTTCTGGAGTGGCTAACCCGCTCCTGTAGCCCGCCCCTAAACCCGGGCTATCTGCTCGTGAGTAGCTGCGGCACGGCTCCGCGCCGCGGCTACTCGTGAGTAGACCCCAGGCCTGGAGGCTTAAAAGCATCCTCCTGGCCCGGGGGTCTCTGCAGGGCATACTGGGGCTTCCGGGGGCCGCGTGGCCCCCGAGCTCCCCAGCCCCCACCGGCTCCGTCTCGGAGTCGGCAATCACGTGGGCAGCCGATCCAGCCGCCCAGGGCTCCCTCCCTGCTCGTGAGCGGGGAGAGTGGGCTTAGCCCGCTCTTCCCGCTCACTTCCCCAAAGCGGGTCTCACGGATTGTGAAACAAGGTCCAGAGTATTGTAGGTGTACAGCGATCAGCTAGTAAAAAAGATGTATATCCATCATCTGTTCTAACAGGGATGTTTGATAAGAGGAGAGGGATAAGAGAAGTACGAATATCTCTCTCTGTAAAATGAACAGTACAGAAGAACGTGAGTCCCCGCCTCAACACCCTGCCCGCAGGAACAGATCCAGCTGATAACAGGGATTTTACGATACCTGCCCTCCAGTACAGCAGATGGAAGTGCGTTAAATTGTGCAAGGGAGAAGGCCTTTCTTTGGGACAGAGTAGTTAAGCTCATTAAACAGTGGGCTGTTTTAGGGTAATGTGTAAAACTACCAAGAAAGTTTCTTACAGAGATTCGTGCCATATCGCTCTGCTTTTCAATGTCTGCTATACATAGTTTGATAAGCCCTTTAGCAGCATCAGGACCCAGAGGCATTAGAAATTGAGGGGAGAATCCGTGCTTGCCCAACGTATCACAGAGTCATTTATGCCCGCTAGACTGAAAGCCGTCTTCCAAAACAAGGGGGGCTAGTCCTTTGGGGCTCAGGGTAAGTACAATGGACAGCTTCTCCCAAATCAGAATAAGCAGGACTTGGTTTCCAAGTGGGTTTATTGGCACTCCTTCCACCTGAATATTGATAGCTTTGAGAAGCCTTTCATGGGGTAGCATGAGGAACCAATTCCTCATCTCCAGGTAGGGCTGGGAGAGACTCCTGCCTGGAACTTTAGAAAGCCATTGCCAGTCAGTGTAGATAGTCCTGCGCTAGATGGAGCAAGAGTCTGATTGGATGTAAGGCAGTGACTACAACTCCCATCATCCCCCCTTGCAATGGCCTTGGAATGGGAGTTGTAGTCACTGTTCAGGGAACACTGGTCCAAAGTAGTACAGCCCATTGTATGATTTCAGGATTTCACCTCATCCCCACCTATTTGGTGTATGTATAGATTAGACCAAAACCTAATTAGGTTTAGAATTAGATTAGAATTAGATTAGAATACAACAGGGTGGATACAAATCAATGATTTTTTTAAAAAATTGGATTTTTTAAAATTTAAATCAGATTTTTAAAATTTAAATTGGATTTTTTTATTTAAATCAGACTTTTTAAAATAAAATGCTTTTTGAGGGGAAAAATCTATCTAAAGATAGTTTTCTATTTAAGATACATTATAGTCCAAAGGTTGTTCATCATAAAGTAAGGATTACTTTTTAATTATGTAGCATGAGGCTGTATATATGCAGTGTTTAAATTTTTTGGTAAATGAATTCCATTAATCCATTCACAATGTCATGCTCTTCCAGAGGTTTCTGTAGATTATTTTGGGCCATTTTTCTATCTAGAAGAGGACCAAAAATGAAAATTTCATCTGGTTGTCAATATTAAGATTATGCCAGCAAGAGTCATGATATAATCAAAAATCATGATATAAATCTAGTCTTACTGACTAGTGATTTTAATCGTGATTTTAATCGATTTGATTTAAATCAGATCCACCCTGGAATACAAGTAGAGGAAGTGTGTGACAGATGTACACACGCACAAAACCCCAAACTCTCATTTAGAAACCTGACATACCAGGTTGAGCATTAGGCCACAGCCTTTCTCCTTGGGTTCAAGGGGCTTAATGAGAGTTCAAACCTGCAATCCACTCTGCATTCTGGAATAAATTTCCAATACCAGTGGACAAGAAGAGGCAGGTACTTTCGCACTTTCCTTGTGGGCCAAATCTGTGGACTTGCTGCATGCCCAGATGTTTGAGTTCCACTTCAATTTAGGAAAAGTGGGGTCTTGTCAGACTGTTCTTCTGATTTTCCAGGATTTTTACACCATAGGAACATAGGAATGTGTCATACACCAAGTTAGACCATTGGTCCATCTCTAGCTCGGTATTGTCTACACAGACTGGCAGCGGCTTTTCCAAGGCTGCAGGCAGGAATCTCTCTCAGCCCTATCTTGGAGATGCTGCCAGGGAGGGAACTTGGAACCTTCTGCTCTTCCCAGAGCAGCCCCATCCCTTGAGGGGAATATCTTACAGTGCTCACACATCAAGTCTCCCATTCTAATGCAACCAGAGTGGAGCCTGCTTAGCAAAGGGGACAATTCATGCTTGCTACCACAACACCAGCTGTCCTCCCACCCCTTTCATGGAGAAAAATGCAAATGTACATGAGTGCCGAAATGATAATACACCTGCCCTGAGATATGACCTTATAGATTAAAGCCACAGTCCTAAATCCACTGGCTAATACCCTGACTCAATTAAGGCACACTGACTTAATTTCAATAGGACTTCAGTGGAAGCTCTATTGACATTAAATAGTTCTTTAGAATAACTCCTGAGTAATCCTACTGAGTAACTTAGCCTAGGTGACAGCCACTTATTGGGGAGTGCTCTGTTAGAATGCAACTTACTTCTGAGTTGGAGTGCATAGGATTGCACTGCATCGTTTGGAAGTCCATGCCTTAAATACCTGCTTCGCAAATAATATTTCTTGTCAGAGTCCAAGTGTGGCACATAAAGATGCAGACCTTCGCTTGTCATTTATGAAGCTATAAAACATCAAATGGAATCTGGATGCTGGAGTTCTGCTGCATTCACAAATTGAGAACTGTTTTCTGATATCCATGGAGAGCATAGGTAAAACAAATCAGAATGCAAATTCAGTTCCATCATACCAGGATGTGATAGCTGGCTCTGTACGTATATCAAAATTACCAATGACCTCCTGCAGAAATCCATGAGGAAAGCCATGAATATCATACATACTAAGCATTGTGGAAAGGTTGCATTATCACAACATATATAAATTTAGCAGCTAGAGCTTGAGAAGCATTAGGAGGCAGCTTTTCACCTCCAGGGCTAATCTTTTTCATACAAGGAGTGAACAATTAAGTGAGCAGGTGATAAAAAGTGAAGAGTGGATCCACATGCTAATGAGGGGTTGTGTACCTGATGTGGGGGTAGGGAGGAGCTCAGAAGAAAACTAGGAAAGCATTGAAAGCGGATGGCAGACAGGATGCAGGCAGCATCACAAGACATCTGGGTCAACTCTTCATAAGGCCAAGGAAGATGTCTGCCAAAAAGAAGCTCAAGGTGGTGCTTTGGGAGTATTTCTAATGCATGTCGAACCATAGAATTTTAGAGTTGAAATGGCCCTTGGGGTTCTTCCAGTGCAGCCTGGAGGTGTAGAGTAGGAGTGTGCATATAGGTTCGGCATCAAACCGGCCCAGTTTGAAGGCTCAACATCGAGCCAGCCTCAAACCAAACCTTCCCCTGTTTGGCCCGATTGCGAACTGAACAATCCCTGGTACAGGTTAAAAAAATTTTCTAAAAAATTGAACCCCCAAACCAAATCAGGGATTGTTCAGGGATGTTCAGGGTGCAAAAACCAAACATGCCCAGTCTGGTTCGGAGACAAACCGAACCAGGCAAACCGGTTTTGTGCATACCCCTAGTGTAGAGCCAGTGTGGTGTAGTGGTTAGAACAGGATGAGGGAGTTGAAATCCTCATTCAGCTGTTAAACTCACTGGGTGACTGTGGGCCAGACACTGCTCTCTCAGCCCAACCTACCTCGCAGGGTTGTTGTGGGGATAAACATAACCATGTACACTGTTCTGGTCTCCTTGGAGGAAGAGTGGGATATAATTGTAAAAAGAAAGAAAAAAACACCCTGCTCGGTGTGGCATTCCAGTCTGTCCAGCACAATTCAGGCTGTCGCTTTATTGAACAGCTCTTCCACTTAGGAAATGCCTCCTGATGTCTAGGCTGAATCTGCTCCCTTGGCATTTTAGCCCCTTGGTTCTAGTCCTGCTCTCAGGAGCAAGAGCGGTAAAGTCTTTCCAACCATCCTTCAGATATTTGAAGAGGACTCTACTGTCTCTCCTCTGTTTTCCTTCTCCGGGATAAACATAAGCAACTCCTTCAACCGTTCCTAATAGGACTTGCTATCACCATCTTTGTTGCCCAGCAAATAGAATTCATGCTATACTTTAAGCAAACTACTTTGGGGTTGTTGGTTCTTTAACCTAAAGTGGCTCCAACAATTCCCTGGTTACTAGGGACAGCCCTTTCCTTAGGAAGTCACTGAGGTCATTCACACAATCGAAAACTGTTTTCTACCCAGGGTTGGGAGCTGTGTGTACTCCCAATTTTTGATTGTGTGGAAGCAAGGTTAGAGGAAAACCTGGGTAGCTTTTTCTCCTACCTTGCTTCCACACAATCACTTCTGACTCAGTATATGGCATCTTCTTTCAAGTACTCCTGCTAACTGGGCAAAGAGGGACCTTTTTAACGTGTTGATTCTCTTTATTTAGCAGGGGGAGAGTAACTGTCCGTATCTACCACTGTATCCTCTAAGGTGTGCTCATCTGTGCACGCCCACAAGTTTTCTGATGTCCACTCAGTTAACTTTAAATCCCACTGAGGTTGAATTAGGAAGGCCTCACTCTGAATGCACGTGCGCACACAGTGCCTTGATACTGCCGCCCAGAACAAAACTCATTCCGCACAGAGATGGGGGGGGGGAAATTAGAGGGACCACTGCTATGCACCCCCAGCACAGTACCTCCAGTGACTGTTGCTGGTGTCTATCTTGTGTTTCTGTTGAGATTGTGAACCCTTTGGGGATAGGGAGCCCTCTATATTTATTTTTATTTCTCTGTGTAAACTGCTTTGGGAATGTTTGTTGAAAAGTGGTATATAAACTTTTGTTGTCTTTGTTGTTGTATGATCCTCCTCCTGTCTCAAACCGCTGTGGGGCACTCCATTCCCTACAAAGAAGTGACAGAGCAGCCAGCCAAGGGCCTGTAGCAGGGTAGCATTCAATTTATGAAAGGTTATGAGGCTATGCTTGCAGCCTCATATCCTTGAAAAGAGATCTCAAAAGCGCTTCAAGTCGCTTCTTGCTCTGTCTTGGCTCCTAATTTGAGACTCTTGTGAAGACGTAGCTGAGGGAAAGTCACCACAGATGCAAACCCATGCAACTTTGCTGAAAGGCAGTGGTCTCCTTGACAAGAGGTTGATGAGGATGCCCATAGTCTGCCCTCTTTGGCCAGTCATTGGGTCCAGAGAGGAGGAGAAAGAAGGGCTGGTGTTTTGAGGCAACAGGATAGGGCCTCCTCCCCACCGCATCTGGGTCAACATGTCAGTGATTGGAGAAAATGTTTTATGGTTGCCTAGCAATGCATTCATAAATAATCAGCTGTGCTGCAGCTAAAAATACTGCTGGAGCAGTATGAATATTATTAATTAGTAATATTCAAAATTCATTATTTTATATTCCAAGACATTTTGGAGGATGCAGTATGCCTCTGTGCACTCAGAGACATATTGCATCCTCCTGCAGTGAGGGATGTAAAGTAGAGGTGTGCATGGATCATGTTTTCCTATTCAATTCGACCTCGAATTGAATCGTATCAATTTGAATCAAAATTTTGGTTGCGTGGAAGCAAGGTAGGAGGAAATCCTGGGTAGAGGTGATTGTGTGGAAGCAAGATAGGAGGAAAAGATTTCCCTCCTACCTGGCTTCCACACAGTCACTTCTACCCAGGTTTCCCTCTTACCTTGCTTCCACACAACTGAAAATTGGGAGCACACACAGCTCCAAAACCCGGGTAGAACACATTTTTTGATTGTGTGAATGACCTCATTATTTTTCTGCCTAACCTACCTCTCAGGTTTGTTGTGATAAAAATGGGGGAGAACCAAGTATGCCACCCTGACCTTGGAGGAAGGGTAAATGCTAAATGCCGTTAAAATGCTGTAAATAAAAGCGGTGCCTAAGTCTTAAGCTGCTTTCTCCTACCGCCTGCAAGCTTTTGGCCAGTGGAAATGTTACGGAGGAGCTCTGTGAAATATTTTAGTTACTTTACCCTGTGCCAGGAGTTATTTTCAGCACGCCTGTCCCAGTTGGGCCTCCATCGTGCCAGCAGCCCGTGAATGAGAGGGAGATCATACCACTCTTCAGTAACTAAGAGCTTTCCTGGCATGCACAGCTTATTTGACAGGCAGGCTTTCCATCTGTCACAACACACCTGCAGCACCAGAGTACGACTGAGGCATGTCGCCTCTGTGCAAGTTCCTGTCAGGGCAGATTGCACAAGCCTCATCTCTGGAGATCGGTCTTCATTATGGTTCTGTGGCAGTCCCTTAAGGCAGTCGATCAGAGCAGGATTAAAGACCTATCCACTGCAAGCCATTTACTTTGAATGGTGCATGCTGAGGCAAGAGGGAAGGATCCCTACCCCCACATAGCTGAAACTAATTTGGTTGTGTCCTGACTGCAGCAACTCAGGCCTTTCTCACTGTGAGGTCATTCACACAACCAAAACCTAGGTAGGACAAGTGTCGTTCCCAGGTTTGGGAGCTGTGTGTGCTTCCAGTTTTCGGTTGGGATTTGGGAGCAAATTACTAGGTAGGAAGAGGGAGAAGTGACTGTGTGGGATCAAGGTAGGGGGGAAAGGTGGGTAGGACACAACCCACACAACCGAAAATTGGGAGCACAGGCAGCTTCCAAACCAGGGCAAGTTTTGCACCAAATGACACATTGTGCCACATGTGCATGAAATACCTGCATCCCTGTTGGGAAGCCATCAGAATGTCTGGTTGCAGCGTGTAACATTTCTGAGCTAACTAGGACAGCGGCAAGCGCCTGTGCAGAATCGAACAAGACAGAAGTGAGGCTGATTTTAACCGAATCATTTTTATTTTGTTTTGTTTTGTTTATTGCTTGGTTTCTATACTGCTATTCCTTGAAATAATCCCAGAGCAGTGTGCAACATAGTTAAAACAATGCACAATTAAAATACAAAAAGTTCAGATATTAAATATAAACCCGTGCAGAGCATCTGTGCACTAGTACTTCATTGCTCCCCTCACCGCCTGCCACAGCCCCCCTCACCTCAGAGATCTCTCCACCCTCACCTGAGCTGCACTCCTGCTCCTCCTCCTCCATCCGGTTGCTTCCATCCCCCTCACCCCTCTTGGTCACTCCTCCATTCCCCTGACTCCTCTTGGTTGCGGCCGCAGCGTTGCTGGCACCTATTGGCCAAGCTGCAGCCCCCTATCCCCAGAGACATCCTCACCCGAGCCCCACTCCTGCTCCTCCCCACAAGAGCAGCAGCAGTTGACTGGGCCCTTCCTCGCTGCCTCCACTGCCATAGCCGCTCGTTCCCCCCAGGCCGCTGACAGGCCCAGGCCCAGGCCCAGGCCCATCTGTTGCCTGCCTGCCTCCGCCAATGGCCTCAGTAGCCCCAAACAGCAGCAGTGGTTGACTGGGTCCTTCCTTGCTTCCAGTAGGCACCGCCATGGCCGCTCGTTCCCCTCAGGCCCCTGACGGGCTCAGGCCCATCCCTCAACCTTCCTTCTTTCTCTCTTTTCCTTCCTCCTTTTTCTCTCTTTCTCTCTCCTCCACTAGCTCTTCCGCTCTGTCTTTCTTCCCCTCCCTTTCCTTCCTTCCTTCCTCCCCCCCCCCACTCTCTCTCTCTCTTCCTGAGTTAACAGATCTTGTTCATCTTGCTTCCTCATCTAATTCACACAACGGCAGCCTCCTTCTCCTGAAGGGGCTCTTTCCTCCCTCATGACCCCTCTCTTCACAGACCTCAGCCCACTTAGTGTGTGTGTGTGTGTGTGTGTGTGTGTGTGTGTGTGTGTGTGTGTGTCCTCCTTCCTATCTGCATATGGAATCTCCACTGCCCAATCACCACGGTGCTTCTGCTCGTGAACTCTCGCGAGAGCTGCCACACATGGGATTAGCCATGGGTACACCTTAGAGAATTATATAGAGAGATATAAATATAACATAATAACCTATCTCAATTTAAAAGTTTAAAAACTTATGTAAAACAGTAGCACACAAAGCAGAAGCAGTAAAACTGTGTCCTCTCATATAAAAGCCTGGGTACAGCGCCACTTTTTAACTTGCTTCCATAAAACTGTGATGGAGGTTTGTTGATGTTAATGTGGAGCTTGTTTTCTCCCCTCTCCTCCTTTCTCACATCCTGCCCACATCAGTTTCCTAGTTTTTTCCAAAGCTTAGTCCCCATCTTCCAGGCCCGTTGGCTTTTCACCATTTCCCCCTGTCTAAGCGGTTAGCCGAAGCTGCAGTAAATCATTTTGCTCTTACTTTATGCTCTGTTTCAGACAGGTTAATCCCTTGTCTTCAATTCATGCCATTTTTCATGCACATCCACTCCTGGCTAGGTTTCTGCTCTTGGAAATTCAATTAGATGCCTTTCCGTCCTGCAAGTGTTGCCATGTTTTAAGTAAGAAATGAGTGTATACCAAAGTCACCTCTGCGGCTCAGATTCTTTTGACTGGCTTCCTCCTATTGCTCAGTTTCCTTTCAGAGGAGAAAGCACCAGAGAGTTCTGGCATGGTGCTGTCTATGTAATCATTGGTTTATTAACACGTGCACAGGGTAAGAAAGAATAAGAAGAATGCGGTCGCCAATATAACCATGAATGCTAAGTAGACTCATCGCAGGCCCTGGAGCACACTTTTTGCACACTGTGCTTCTTCTGTCAGTCCTCTTTTTTGGCAAGCAGATCAATAAACTGGTGAGAGCATAGAATCACAAAACGTTAGAGGAAGGGATCTTGGAGGTTGGGTTACTAACAATTGATTGTCCAAATACAGGACACGTTACCTTCCAAGCCCCCTGCTCTGCGCCCCCACTCCCCAAAGGGGGCGCAAGCTGCTCGGCATGGTCCCCTGCTTTGCTGCCACTGTCAGCCTATCTCTTTCTGCCGCCCTCTTCAGATGTTTCCTGAGGCATCAGGAAGTGGAGGCAATGGAGGAGGTGGAGGAGCAAGGAGGAGGCAGCAAGAAAACACGGGAGAAATGGCATTCCATATCGGACAAATGCCTTTTTGCTGAAATATGAAAAGTCCCAGCCTGGGATTTGCAAACAAGTTCGATTCCGAACCTGTTCGACATCAAACTGGTTCAGTTTGATGGCTCGATATCGAACCGACCGCCCCCGCCCCGCTTGGTTCAATATGGAACCAAACCACCACCACACCAGTTGGCAGGGTTCTAAGTCAGAAAAAAGTCTGACTTACACATCTGTTTGGTAATAATTGGAAAAAAAGAAGCGAATGAGAAGACTAAAGGGAGATGAGATAGCCATTTCCAAATAACTGGAGAGCTGTCATACAGAAGGAGGAGAGGACTTGTTTCCTCTTGCCCCAAAGGGCAGGACAATTAACAGATGTGATTGTTAATTTATATATTTATTTGTCAAATTTGTATGCTGCCCCAAATGTCCATTTCGAGGCGGCTCACAACACAGAACGTTAAAACACAGGAATAAATATTCATTCCAATGTGTTCCAAATAAATTAGAGTTCATCTATGAAAATGAAATGGAATAACCACATGGGCAAACACCTGGCACACCCCTACTCACTTTTACTCCAACTTTCCTTGTCTCACTTTTTTATTATCCTTTTAAAATGACTTGCATCAGGGGTTCTTAAATTTGGGCCCCCAGATGTTCTTGGACTACAATTCCCATCTTTTACCACTATCAAGGCCTTTGGTCAAGTTCAGTCTTCATCTTCTCCAGCTGAAAAAGGACCACGGAGGAGGTGATGGGAAAGGCCACAGCTGGATATCACCACCTGTCCAAGTAGACTGTACAGAGCCAGATGGACCAATGATATGACTCTACTGAAGACAGCTTCATAATTTCATACTGCAAACCCTGGAAGACTCCCACTTTGCATGGAAAAATATGACCTTCCAACCCAGGGATGTTTCTATGAAATCAAAGTTTTGTTCTCATTCTTGGCTTTGACCATTTATTCCAGAATTGATTGCTGTCTCAGCGTCTGTACATCTATATTGGACCGTGTTCAGTCAAGTTTCTTTTCCCTGTTCGTTTTGCTCTTTTGTTATACTTCTTGCCACAATGGAATCCATCACGCCCGCTCTCAGAAACAGAACACGGCAACAAATGTAAACATGCCTTCACAATTCTGCCTCCGGCCCCTTGTCCCTGAGCCATTTGTGGGGAGTAAAAATGAAGAATTTTGAACTCTTGCTTACATATTGCAAGGGAAGGCTGGGTAAACACTGAACTCGGAACATGGCCCAATGTAAATGAGCCTCAAATCCCCAGACAGAAAGGCAGCTGGAGTGTGAGGATATTCATTCGTTGCAGTGTCAAACATAATGACCTGTCTTTATTTATTTATTTATTTATTTATTTATTAGATATAATGCTCTTTTGCTAAGAGAGAACCTTTTGAGAGTCAGCACTGCCTTTTGAACCTTTTGAGAGTCAGCACCCCCAAGCGTTGGGGGTCAGAGAACCAAATACACCTTCTGTGTACAAATACACAGTATAAATACAGAACAAAATGCACAGTAATTTTCAGAAATAAGGACAGGATGCACTTGAATCAACCCCGTAGGGCAGAACTAAATGTGATGCTGAAATATGACTGTGCCATTAATGTGTGTAGTTAGGAAAATGCACGATGCTTTGTGTGTATTTGTTGCATGTTTATCCTGCCCCTCGGTTGCATTTATTACATTTTAGCCTGCTCTTTCTCCCCCACACTTTGGCCGTCTTTGAACAACATGGCAAACTGCAGGTCCCCCAGGCTGGCAGTTGGCCTCTGTAATCCCCCCGCACACTGCAAAGAGGGAGGCCCTGACTGCAAAGGCTTCCTTCAAAGGTGCATGAAGGAAAGCCGTGGCAGCCAATTGAGCAGGAGGGAGGGAGGCATTGCCTACCCTCAACTCTGGTTGGACCCATTGGCAGAATTCAGATGACACGATGCAGTTTTTGGCGAGGAAACCTAATTGGAACCAAAGGTTCAAATTCAGTTTTGGGTGCTTACAATTTTTAACAGCTTTTAACAATATGTTAAATTTTAAATTATTTTAATGTTTTAGCATATAGATTTCATTTTAATCTGTATTTGTTTTTATAGTAAACCACCCAAAGAAATATGTTTTGGGCAGTGTGTGTGTGTGTGTGTGTGTGTGTGTGTGTGTGTGTGTGTGTAGCCTGGCCTGCAGTTCGGTGACAAAACCGCAGGTTCATACATTTGGGCAACCAAAATCTTTAACCTCTGGCAGCCTCCAGCTTTGCGTTATGTCCGAAGGTGGCCATTTTGTCCTCATAACCACCCTGTGAGGTGGGATATGACACCATCACATCAGGCAGTTCTCTCAACTCCCGGCCCGCCCCAACCCAAGGCAGCCAGTAACAAATCATGTGGATTGGAGAGAGGCACAGTGTGATAGGCACAGTCTTGTTGCACCTCCCTACAACTACACCTCCCGCTGTCTGGGAGTGGAAGGGGACACTCAGCACAAGGCTGCTATGTTCAGCCGCAGCCCTGTCTGTGGCATCATGTTTTATTCCTCTTGCAGAATCACAGATTTGGAAGGGGCTCTTGGAATGTGCTCTGCCTCCATCTTTTGGACTGCATTCAGTTCTGTGTTGGAAGATCTTCATGACCTGCTTGTGAGCTTCATGGAGGCATTTGCTTCGTTCTGGTGAAAAGCAGGATGCTGAAGGAGGTGGACCTTGGGTCTAATTCAGTTGGGCACTTCTTATGTACCACTACCACTACTATGAGGCTATTCACACACGCGTGGAAAACAGGGCTAAGGGAACTGTGACAAAACGGGTGTGACTCTATGCTTTCCTGGAATCTACCCTCAGTAGAGAGATTGCTCTGATCCCAAATCTAGGAGCACAATGCTCCTTCAAGGTCAGCTGCCACCAGTTGAAGACTGATCTAAGCCACTGAGCAGGCTTAGACATGGCGTCAACAACCTAGAACTGTCCGGCTTGGGACTTACAGGCACTGTACAGCCAGTCCAAACAACCCAGCTCTAGACAACAAGATTTTATTCTGAAAACAACTCAACAGTAGCGAATGACCTTTTGAGGCACATGTGCAAGAGTTTTCCAAGTAATCCCCCAGAACCTGTTAAATCAGACTGAAGCCACTTCTAAGTATATGAACTTGATTAAGAAACAAGGGTTGCACACAGAATAAGGAATTGGGGGAAAGTAGGTTGAAACTGGAAGTACAGAAAGGCACACAGGAATTCAAAAGAAAATACAAAAAGCATTTACTAACTGACTAGCACTGAGCTTTGCCATAGTCTGTCAGTAGGCAGGTCCTTGGCTGAGAGAGGGTTAATCTCTACAGCTTCTCCTGTGGAACACCCATTTGCAGATGGAAGGGGGCGAACACTGGCCAGGCCTTTGTCCTCTAGCTTTAAAGCCATGTCAGAGTGGGGTGAGCTGGGCCCAGGTGACTGTCCGTAGTTCAAAGAGTATTCTAATTTCCTCCCCTCTGGGTGGTGAGATGCAAAGTAGCCCTATCTCCTGTGTGATAAGATTAGGGAATTGATGAAGGGAAGGTCTGTTAGATGTGATGCTCTCGCTTCAAGATGATGGAAGTCTGCGTTTGTCGCATGGGCCAGCCCGGTTTTGCATACATGTGTGAATTGCGGGGATTGGGCCAATCCTGGTGGCTACACAGCAGCAAACCCGGCTATTTAGCCACCCTTTAAAAAGGCACTCTTTCTTTCTTTCTTTCTTTCTTTCTTTTTTTTTTGCTCGTGTGGCAGCTGCGGCTGCTTTCAGCCATGGCTGGCACATGCGGGGAGGGGAGGGGGGATTCCCATAATACACCACACACTCACACGGTGCATTATCTGAGCTCCGGGGTTGGGCCGATACACAACAGTGTGTCCTGGCACCCCGACCCTCAGAGCTGCTGGAAGAGCCGCTGGTCCCTCCCCAGGGAAGGGAGGACGATGGTCTGTGGGGAAGGTAGATTTAACCCGCCTTCCCCGCAGGCCATCTGTGAGCCCTTCTCACAGATCGTGAGAAGAAGCTCCATGTATAGACTGCTTTTCAGTTCAAAGTGATTTACATAGAAGAATATGCCTGGGCAGTAATGGGCTGGATGAGGGATTACAAACTGAGGCTGAATCCAGATAAGATACAGGTACTTACCGTGCGGGGTCAAAACTCGGGAGACGATTTTGATCTGCCAGTTCTGTATGGGGTCATGCTCCCTCAGAAGGAACAGGTGCACAGTCTGGGGGTGCTTCTGGATCTGAACCTCGCCCTGGTGTCCCAGATTGAGGCGGTGGCCAGAGGTGCTTTTTATCTGCATCAGCTGATACGCTAGCTGTGTCCGTTTCTTGAGATGAACGACCTCAAAACGGTGGTACATCTGCTGTTAACCTCTAGGCTGGATTACTGCAATGCGCTCTATGTGGGGCTACCTTTGTATGTAGTCCGGAAACTGCAGTTGGTTCAGAACACAGCAGCCAGGTTGGTCTCTGGGTCATCTAGGAGAGGCCATATTACTCCTGTTTTGAAAGAACTACACTGGCTGCCGATATGTTCCAGGCAAAATACAAGGTGCTGATCATTACCTATAAAGCCCTAAACAGCTTAGGCCCTGGGTATTTAAAAGAACATCTTCTTTGCCATGAGCCCCACTGCCTGACTGCTAAGATCATCTGGAGAGGTTCACCTAGGGCAGGGGTGGGGAACCTTGGCACTCCAGCTGTTGTTGAACTACAACTCCCATCATCCCCAGCCACAATAATGTGGCTGGGGATGATGGGAGTTGTTGTTCAACAACAGCTGGAGTGCCAAGGTTCCCCACCCCTGACCTAGGGCTACCACCAACTCATTCGGTGGCTACTCAAGAACAGACCTTCTCCATTGCTGCTCCTGGACTTTGGAATGTGCTCCCTCCCTCCCTATCTCTGGCAACTTTTAAAAAGGCACTGAAGACACATTTATTCACCCAGGCTTTTAATTAGATTTACATTTTTAAATACTGTTAATACTGGGTTTAAAATGTTTTTAATTGTTAATTGATTTAATGTTTTAAATGATTTTAATTGTAAACCGCCCAGAGGTGCAAGTTTTGGGCGGTATAAAAATATTCTAACTATTCATTCATTCATTCATTTAGGGCTGGTTGTTCTCCCCCATGATAAGTGCAGTATAAGAGAATCACCACTTGGGGAACCACTTTGCCTAGTTACCTAGCTGCAAGAATTGCTTGATTTCTCAAGTGAGAATTCTGGAGCTCAAGTCCTTCTAGAAACCATACCAGTTATCTCAGGAGATTCCAACCCTGGGTCGTCAGACGATGGGGACTCAGGGTTGCGAACCTCTGGGTTAGCCTGCAGTTAACCTGGGAACCCCTGGGTTAACCTGCAGGTTGAGAACCCCTGGGCTAACCTGCCTTCTGCCATTGTGTTTGGGGACAATGGGAGTTAGACTCGTCTTTAGTCTAACTCCATATCTATGTGGGCTAGTTGTATTTGTTCCATGGTGAAGGAAATACACTCTGCACACTGCATTTCTGGGGTAAATACTAGTACAAATTAAGCCCAGGAGGAGGAAGGTAAATTTAGTTCTCCATTCCCCTTCTGTGAGAAATAACGGGAGGCATTGTTTCAAATCAAAAGCAATGTAAAACCCAGCTGTGGGTGGAAGGACCTCGAGATTTTTGTGAATGGAGAGAGCATCCATCAATCTAGCAAGTGTAGGAAATGGAACAAAAGCATAATGGAAGAGATGAGCTTTCAGAACATGGGGAGAATGGCATTAGGTAAGGTGCCTTTTGAGAGTCAAACCCACATAGCAACAGTGGCAGTAATAGGAAAGCACTTAAGGAGGCAAAGCCAAGGGAGTGATTTGTTAGCCTGCTGTCGAATGCAGGCAGCCGTAACCCAGTCAGCGATGTTGGGTAATCTCTGAACAATCTAGAAATTAAAATGCACTTTGGGGGCACACAGAGTTCAGTCATGTTTGCAAATGTTAGCAATCGGAAATGGGCAGATGGGTTGGCTGAATTAGACCAAGGCTCTAGGAGTGTGCATGGTTTGGTCCGGGCACAATAGAAAAGACCGCCGGACCGGTCCGACTGTCCGGATGGGCGGGGACTGTTACTTTAAGCGGGGGGTGGTGGTAGTACTTACCGCCCCGCCGCTCTTCCCCCTCCGGCGCTGGTCTTTTGAAAAATCTTCTTGGGGCAGCAGAGTTCTTCCCTGCCGCCCCTACCCCCATCGTTGTTTGTAAAGGCTTAAAAGAGACAAGTGCTAGTGGCACGCATGCGCCCTCCTCGGCGCGCGCGCGCGCTTGTCTCTGACGCTGCCGCGCGCGCACCGTGACGTATGCGCCGCGTGCGCGGCAGCGTCAGAGACAAGCGCATGCGCCGAGGAGGGCACATGCACGCTGCTAGCGCTCGTCTCTTTTAAGCCTTTACAACAATGACGGGGGCATGGGCGGCAGGGAAGAACTCTGACGCCCCAAGAAGATTTTTCAAAAGACCAGCGCCGGAGGGGGAAGAGCGGTGGGGGGGGAAGTACTACCACCCCCCCGCTTAAAGTAACAGTCCCCCCCGTGCCGGACCGGGGGGGGCACCGGACCATGCACACCCCTACAAGGCTCATGTCGTCCAGTCTGGGCACGGCCTTGGATTGGTGGCGCCCGGCTTTGATGCCTGCGTGGGGCAGGAGCCTCCCGTCGGGCAGGCATGCGGTCCCCATTGCCTGCCCTTCTGCTAGGGATGTGCACAGAACCTGTTCGGAGGCCCTTTATGGGCCTCCAAACCAGTTCGAACGGCAGCCAGTTCCACCAATTCAAAGGCAGGGGGTGCTGCTTTAAGGGCGAGGGAGGGTGTACTTACCCCTCCCGCCGCTCTTCCGTCGCCGGCGCTCTGATTTTCTAAAGTCCCTCGGGGCGGCAGCGTACCTCCCTGCCACCCCTTTGCCCCCATTTACCAGAACCATCCAGAAGTAGCTGGTGTGCCCGTGCAGGCATGTGCAGATCAGGCACGCAGGTGTGCCTGCTACTTCTAGATAGTTCTGATAAACGGGGGCAATGGGGCAGCAGGGAGGTATGCTGCCACCCCGAGGGACTTTAGAAAACCAGAGTGCCGGTGGCAGAAGGGGTAAGTCTACCCTCCCAGGCCCTTAAAGCAACACCCCCGTGCCTTTGAACCGCCCCCACCCGGTTCTGTGCACATCACTACCTTCTGCAAGCAAAGCAGGTTCATTACCACTGAGCTACAGCCCTGTCCCCAATCTTGGGCCCAGCATCATCTCTCAGCCTAGCCTTCCTCACAGGACTGTTGTGAGGGGAGCTAATGGGTAGGGAGAGAACTGTACATGCTACCCTGAGCTCCTTAGAGGACAGGCAGGAGAACAAACACTGTAGAAGTATTAGATAGAAATATTACTAAAAATATATGCATGATCCGCACCGCATGTTAAGGTCATCGGAGGAGGTCCGTCTCCAGTTGCCACCGGTTTGTCTGGTGGCGGCCCAGAGGCGGGCCTTCTCTGTAGCTGCTCCTGGGCTGTGGAATGCACTCCCGGCAGAAATCCGTAATTTGAGATCATGACTGTCCTTCAGGAGAGCCCTTAAGACTTCTCTGTTTGGCCTGGCCTTCCAGGGTTTCTACTGTAAATGATTGAAAAACGGTTTTTATTTATTTATTTATTTATTTATTTATTTTTGCATTTTTATACCGCCTTTCGTTAAAATATAGCCCCAAGGCGGTTTACAAAAGTTAAAAACATACAATAAAAACACAATAAAAACAACATGCAAGAGTATAAAAACATATAAAAACAGGCATAAAACAATACAAGAAATAAATTGTTTTAAATTGCTGCCCTGGTTCTCCGGGTTTTTTTAGCTGTTTGAATTGTTTAATTGGTTTTATTTTGTTTTTATAGTTTGATTTTAACTGTTAACTTGTTTTAAGTGTTTTTACCTTGTTGTGAACCGCCCTGAGCCATTTTGGAGGGACGGTATATAAATCGAATACATACATACATACATCAACTCCAAGCAAGTTTTGGGAAGTACGCTCGGCTACAAAGTGCTGGAATGCCACACCCACTAATGGATGTCTGTGGTAATCCCATGTTGTAGTGTGGGATTAAACATGGGTCCTCAGTCCGCAGAGGCTGAAAATCACTGGTCTGATCTAAGGCATGTACAGGACATCTCCCTGCTGCCTACTCCTCCTCTGCCAATAAGAGAGCAGGAGAAGAGAAATCTAGTGAGACAGCATCAGATTCCTTAAGCAAGTCACACGCATTTCCCCCAAGTCCTTATTACATCTGCAACCACCAACCTGCATTGTTTTCTTGCTTTGTTTTCCATTTAGGTAATGTGAGCAGGAACTGCACCAGTGATGGCTGGTCCGACCTGTACCCTGCACCGACATATGGTGCAGCTTGTGGGTATGATCCCAACAGCACATTCCCAACAGAAGAGGTCAGTAAAGTTGGAGCAGCGTGGGATTCACTAGAAGGGTTGCTGAGAAACTGAACTTGTTAGTTACAGAAAAGTTTTTACATTAGGGAAGATGTGCCCTCAGATGGCTCTTCAGGGTTTCAGGCGGGGTCTTCCCAAACCCAGCCTGGAAATGCCAGGGATGGAACCGAAGGCCTCTTGCATGCAGAGCAGATGCTCTACCACTGAGCTATACCCCCAGCCCCAAAGCACAGACTCATTCCAAGCCAGATCTTGTGCCAAGAGACAGAAGGAGCTGACGTGCTCCAGAACTGAGCCGGAAGTTCCCTGCCGTGGGGAGCAGATGCTGCCGTTTTGTGGTTTCCTTTTTCCTTTGTGTTCTCACAGGCATGTTGTGGTTTAGCTAGGAACTCTTCATAGTTCTTCAGGTGAGGAGAATAGGTTGGAACTACTATAGACTGGCCCACCTGATAGTACTCCCTTAAGAAAGGAAATACAGCTTGATCTGGCAGATTGGCAGCTCCTCCTCCTGGAATTCTGTATGCATTTTTACCGTGAGCTGGGAAACTGCTGAAAAGGGCAACCGGAATGATTCAGGGCGGTTGAGCACCTCCCTATCAGGAATTCACTGGAGTTTTTATAGTTTATGGAGGGGAAAGTCAACAGAGTGGGGTCCGGACAGAGCAGTGGTTGGCAAACCTGAGTCCCTAGTTGTTAGATTACAGGATCCATCATCATCATCATTGTGCGTATTTTATTGCTTCGTGCACACCCCTACTGGCAGCATCTCAGACAGGGCTGGGAAAGATCCGTTTGAAACCCTGGAGAGCTGTCTGCCAGAGTAGGCAGACAATACTGAGCTTAGATGGAGCAGTGGTCTGACTTTTTATATGGCCGCTTATCTGCAAGGTGAAGTTCTCTGAGGATAGGCTGGAGTCACATGGGACAAGCTGGTTGTGGGTGACTGCAGGGGGGAGTGAAGACAGAGCAACTGGTAAGAAGAAGCACCTGGAGAGCAGACATTAGAAGAGAGCAGGCAACAGACCAATGGACTGGCCAGAAATTGTTTGTAGGACCTAAACATCCCCAAGGTATAGACAACTGGTTCAACAATTGTCAGAGCTAAAGTCAGCCCTTAAATGCAGTTGTTGATCTTGATGGCTGAACCAAGCCTCACCACCCCTCCATGAGGAGTGACTCCTCAGACTAGAATTGTGAGTAATTCATGTCCTTCTAAGTCCCATTGGTTTCAGTGGGGAGGGGGGGTGAAGCACACTTAATCTTTCTTTCTGAAATGAATTGCATTAAAAAGTGCTTAATAATAGCTAGATCATGCCAGATAGCTGGCTTCTCTGAAGTCTGTGACTTCAAGGCAAAAGAATTAAGACTGGATTAAGAGACCATCATGTATGTTCTCTTGGCAACGGGGCATGTGTACAGCCGTGATCCACAGTTTCTTGAAAGCACACACCAGGAGTTCCCGAAATAGGTTTGTGGCCGCAGTGCAAACATAGGCCTCCTCCTCAGAGGGCCTTTGGCATTCCTGACAGTGAACCACAGTTTTATACTTGGGGAATTGGCTTCGCCCTTGAAGTCTGAGCACTAATCGGTGATAGCACCAGAAAAAAATTGGAGGGGAGCATTGAAGGAGCTAAGTGCATTTACGGGTGGGCAAAATGTGTCCCACATATTAGAGTTCTGAGACAGATATATGGGGGGGGGGTGGATACAAATCTCTTGTTGGCAGGGAGGCCTTGCCCACTTATACCCCACTCTGGAGCCGCCCTTGTTGAGGATGGGACCATAACTCCGTGGTAGTTATGGAGTTATGTATCCACTTTGCATGCAGTAGCTCCCAGATTCAATACCTGGAATCTCCAGGTAGGGCTGGGGAAGACTCCTGCCTGTAACCTTGGAGAAGCTGCTGCCAGTCAGTGCAGACAGTACTGAGCTAGATGGACCAAGGGTCTGACTCAGTATACCGCAGCTTCCTATGTTCTTATGAGAACTGAAAGAAGTTGGCTGTTGTAAATGGCCAACAAGATCCTCTCTTTACAATTGGTCACTGGGGGCAAGGGAGTCATTTGGCTGACCTTCTCATTGGTCTATTGCATAACTAAAGGTAAAGTGTGCCATCAAGTCGGTTTTGACTCCTGGTGCCCACAGAGCCCTGTGGTTGTCTGGTAGAATACAGGAGGGGTTTGCCACTGCCTCCTCCCACACAGTATGAGATGATGCCTTTCAGCATCTTCCTATATTGCTGCTGCCCAATATAGGTGTTTCCCATAGTTTGGGAAGCATGCCAGCAGGGATTCAAACTGGCAACCTTCTGCTTGTTAGTCAAGCAATTTCCCACCGCACCACTTAAGGTGACACTGCATAATTACTGCATAACTACTCTGAAACTATTTAGAACATGGCTTCCCAAACTGTGGTCTTCCAGCTGTTGCTGAACTAGAACTCCCATAATCTCCAGCTACCAATTATTGGGGCTGGGGATGATGGGAGTTGTAGTTCATCAACCTCTGGAATACCACAGGTTGGGAACCCTAACTTAGAATTCAGATGTTGGCAGGAGTTCTCAAGCTTGGGACCCCAGATGTTTCAGAGTACAACTCCCATCCTCCCCAGCCATAATGGCCAACATCTGGAGACCAAAGCTTGAGAACCCCTGGATTATGGCATGTTGTCCCTTTAGCGTAGCTTGCTGTGCAAAGTGCTGTACTAGTATTTGGCATGGTCTCGCTCTTCTTAAGCAGTTTTAATGCCAATTTCAGAAGGAAAAAGGAAGAAATACGCACATACTTAGCTATTGCATTAAAACCAATGGAGCTTAGAGGAACATAGAGGACTCATGGATTCTAGGACTGCCAAGTTCAGGAGGACGCCCGCATGGCTAACAGGTAGAGTCAGCAAAGCCATAAAAGGGAAGAAGACTTGCTTCCAAAAATGGAAGTCCCACCCAAATGAAGGGAACAGGAAGGAACATAAACTCTGGCAAAAGAAATGGAAGGAGACAATAAGGGATGCGAAAAGAGTTGAGGTGCATATAGCTAGAAGTGTCAAGGGGGATAACAAAAACATCTTTCAATATATCAGAATTAGAAAACCTGCCATGGAGATGGTTGGACCTTAGGCATTGAGGGCGTGAAAAGGATACTTTACTTTGCTTTATTAAATTTACGGTCATTGACCAAGACCAAGGGATTATTAAGGAGGATAAGGAGACTGCAGAGAAGCTGAATGAGTTCTTTGCATCTGTCTTCCCTGCGGAGGATACTGACCATATACCCACTCCAGAAATGAGCTTCTCAGGCTTGGAGGCTGAAGAACTGGGCCAGTTTGAAGTGTCGAGAGAGGATGTTCTAAACTGTCTTGAAAAACTAAAGATTAACTGGTTGCCAGGGCCAGATGGCATCCACCCAAGCATTCTGAAGGAACTCAAATGCTGATCTCCTAGCAAAAATATATAACTTGTCCCTACAATCAGGCTCTGTACCAGAGGACCGGAAAGTAGCTAATGTAACTCCCATTTTCAAAAAGGGTTCCAGGCGGGATCTGGGAAATTACAGTCCACTTAGCTTAACTTTTGTGCTGGATAAATTGATGGAAAGCATACTTAAGATCAAAATGGTTAAACATATAGAAGAACAGGCCTTGCTGAAGGAAAACCAGCATGGCTTCTGCAAGGGCCAGTCTTGCCTCACTAACCTTTTGGAGTTCTTTGAAAGTGTTGCAGGGGAGCAACAGCAGGAGAGAGGCCATGCCCTCACCTCTTACCTGTGGGCTCCTCAGTGCATCTGGTGTGAAACAGGATTGTGGACAGGATGGACATTGGGCCTGATCCAGCAGGGCTGTTCTTATGTAATAAATAAATAACAGTCAAAGCAATAAGCAAGCAAGCTGTTCTTCACTTTTCTTTTCCATGTTCTCAGACTGCCATGTTCTATGGTACTGTGAAGACCGGATACACCATTGGACACAGTTTGTCTCTCATCGCTCTAACGGCAGCCATGATTGTCCTGTGCTTTTTCAGGTAAGAAGCAAACTGTGAAGGGAGAAAGACACTTGGGAGAGGGGACACTTGGCTTTTTCCTTTACTCCAGATATGATCCATAAGTGCTACTATATGGGAGAGCTGTTGTGGTACAGTGCAGAGATTCTCAATGTTGGGTCTCCAGATGTTATTGGACTTCAACTCCCACAATCCCCAGCCCCAGTGGCCTTTAATTGGGGGTTATGGGAGTTGAAGTCTAATAACATCTGGGGACCCAACGCTGAGAATCCCTGGTATAGTGTACAAAGGATTAGACTTGGAACTGACTTCAAATCCTTGCTCAAACATGAAGCTCACTAGGTAGTCTTTATGAAACCGTTCTGTTTCAGGGTGGTTGCTCTCCATCTCCGCCAGCCTCCTCCAGACCAACCCAGACTTGAGGTAGCCCAGTTTGTGCCTTCTTCAGCCTGGTGCACGCCTCTGTGCATGTGTAGAGGCCATTTTAGTTACCTCCGTACATGTGCAGAGGCCATTTGTGTTCTGAGAGCCCTGTTCTCACAGGGTTATTGACTGACATGCGAACTAATGCTGCACATGTGTTCCTCAGGAAAGCAGACACACAGCATTGGTGGTACTTCTGAAGCACAAGCAGTTTTGTGCAATGGGGTTGATTTTTCACTGATCTCCCCTTGCTCTGGAAGCACTCTTTCACAGTGGAGATATTTCTCTGATGATCATGCAGCCCTCAGGGATGTTTTTTCCATGGGTCACAAGCAAAAGAAGATCAGAAAAGACAAGAAAAACACACCATTGTGCAAGAGTGCTTATGCTTTGGAAGTACAGAGACTAGTACTGCACACTTTCCTGAGAAGCACGCATGCAGCCATAATCTGCATGTCAGCCATTGTAAAGAGAAAATCGGATTATTCCATAAACACCACCCTTATTTCCTTGGAGGATGGACAGGGTGATGGTGATAGTGATAGTAATAACAACTTTATTTTTATACCCATCTCATAACCATTGTTCTCTGGGTGGCTCACAAAATAAGGCACTAAAACAACAGTAAAATAAAACATACAATTAACATGTGCTAAAACAAACAAAAACAAAACCTGCAATAAAATACAACTGAAAACAAAACAGAAACATTTTTGGAACAAAAAACAGGGTGCCACCACCAAAAAGGCCCTCTCCCTAGAAGCCACCTTCCTCTCCTGATTTGATGGGACTCTTGAAACAGGGCCTCTGTGGAGGATCTTATGGTCAGAAATGAAACTATGCCCCCAAAATAGAGCACAGATAGTATCATAACAACATTAACATATGAATGCAAAGCCACACAGAATAGTCCATAGGAAGCTTCCATATACCAAGTCTATTGTCTACAAAGACTGGCAGCGGCTTCTCCAAGGTTACAGGCAGGAGTCTCTCTCAGCCCTATCTTGGAGATGCTGTCAGGGAGGGAACTGGAAACCTTCTGCATGCAAGCAGACAGATGCTCTTCCCAAAGCAGCCCCATCCCCTAAGGGATGGCTATTGCTAGTGTCTACCTTATATTTCTTTTTAGATTATGAGCACTTTGGCAACAGGGGACCATCTTGTTTTATTTACCTTTTCTATGTAAACCGCTTTGAGAACTTCTGTTGAAAAGTGGTATATAAATACTAGTAGTAGGGAGTGAGTGAGTACTTACAAATCCCTTTGGGGGCAGTGGGGGCTCCCCCCACCTCTGCCAGCCTCCCCCAGAGTAGCCCGAGCTGCCGGCAGCTTGGTTCAGGCCTCTGCATAAGTGTGAAGGCCATTTTAGTGATCTCTGTGCATGTGCAAAGGTAACTAAAATGGCATCCACTTGTGCGCAGAGGCCTGAACTGGATTGCTGCTGGCTCAGATTCCTCTGGGGGAGGCCATGCGGGGGGCGGCTGCCACTGCAGGGACTTGTAAATGCTTACTTACTCCCCTCCTGCCCCCTCTAGGTTTAGGGAAGTCCCCCTGCCTTTTTACTGCTAAAGGGGGATCCTCACCAGATTCCCCTTTACCAGTAGAGCTCCGCACTGGCTCGGTTCAAACCGGGCCCAGATCGGTTCGAATTTGGAGGTGCCGAGGCGGGACCAGTTCAACCCAAACCTGTCAAGCTGAACCGGTTCGACATTGAGGCTGGTTCGAACCGAGCCAGCGCACACACCCCTAACCATCTACATGTTTAAAATGGCTATCAGTTGTAAGCCACTTTCTGTCCTGACTTCATCCAAAGCACTCTGGGAACTGTAGTTTGGTGAAGTCCCAATAATTCTCTGTTCAACCCTTGGACCTCCCTTACATAACCAGAAATCCCAGCGTTCCTCTGAAGGAACTCTGGTATGTTCAAACCAATGCAATTCTAGGGTTTTGCAGTGTCCGAATAGTCTTGTCTTCTGGGCAGGATCTTCCTTGGTGGGAAGAAATGGCAAAGGCCTGGGAGTCAGGCTTCTGGTCTGGAATCATTTCCAAATGCTGCTCTCTGCTCTCCTTCCTCCAGAAAACTACACTGCACCCGTAATTATATCCACATGCATCTCTTCATGTCCTTCATCATGAGAGCAATCGCCGTCTTCGTCAAGGATATCATGCTCTTTGAGAGTGGGGAGTCGGACCACTGCTTCGCGGGCACGGTCAGTCCTGGCTTCCATCTTGAGCATTCCGGGGGTTTCCCAGTCTGTTACTGGTCTGTGTTGTGCTCCATGGTCCTCCCTTGTAGCCTACCTCACAGTTGTCAACAGATGGCGTCTGGTCCTTAACCAGCCCTCACATCCTCTTCCGAGAGGACTCTTCTGTTTATGGACTTTGATGCTTGGTGCTCTTGTTTTCATCTTTTTATTTGTTTTTAAATGTATACACTGCCTTGCACTATCCACCAGGGTGAACAAGGCAGTTTCAGTTTCAAACCCAGGTGGAAGCCAGATTGAATGAGTTAATACTCCTGTTCACTTGTTTCCATGTAGCACTGGTGCCAAGAAGGTATCCCTGTTAGAGGTCATATTCTAAACTAAGCTTCAAGCAGAGGGTTAGGGATGTGCGAGCCGGCTCAACATCGAGCCATTCAGCTCAACAGGCTTCAGGTCAAGCCGAATCGGGCCCAGTTCATTCTGAACCAGCTCGGAACATACTGGATTCCCCTTTACCAGTAAGCAGGGAGCTTAGCTAAAGAGAGTTGGGGTGGAAGGGAAATTAAATGTTACCCTAAAGCTGTCACTACTGGTAGCTCAGGTGGTGGCGGGGACTCCCCCTCCATCCCCACATGAGCAGGCAGGCTTGGTTCAGGTCTCTGAACAAACGTGGAAGCCAATAAAATGGCGGTGGCCGTGGCAGCCATGGGGGTGGGTGGGGGTAGCATTGGGGAGTCCCCCCCCGCTGGAGCAGTTAGGCCCATTTCAAGCCCATTATGGGCCTCTGTGCATGCATGGAGGTCAATAAAATGGCCTCCATGCATGTGCTGAGGCCTGAAACAGGCCTGTCTGCTCCAGCAGGGGTAGAGAGACTCCCAGCTGCCTCCCCTGCCCACCCCTGCAGCTGCCACAGCCACTGCCTCCAGGTAAAATTTAACTCCCCTCCTGATCCAACACACTTTAGCTAATCCCCCGATTCCCCCTTCCCATTTACTGGTATAGGGTAATCCTTACTGGATTCCCCTTTAACAGTAAGGATTTGATTCCCCCCCTGCCACCCGCAACTGGGCTTGGTTCGAACTGAACCAGGCCCAGTTCGTGTGTGCACAAAACCAGACTGGACCTGGTTCAGCTCAAGTCTGGTTTGATTCAAGCCAAATTGGGTTTTCCGGTTTTGTGCATTCCCCATGGCTGGCGACATGGGCTCCATTCAGTGACCCATTCCTGTACAAGCAAAAATAAAGGCCCCCCACCCATTTATGCTTCTCAGCCGTTCATTAACGGCATGAACAGACACAGACTAGGGATATGCACGGAATGGATTTTGCATTTTGTTTCAAGCTCAAAACAAAACACAGACTGCCGAAACATTCCGCCAAAACAGCAGTTGACCCAGTTGTTTCAGCAAAACAAAACTCAAAACTTTTTGCGTGTTTTGACCATAGGGAACAACAGGGGAATTCAAACATCCCATTGTTCCCCATGGGTAGCTCGTAGGGATGCCAAAATGTGTTGGGAGGTAGGGCATGATTGGTGTTACCTACCACCCAACCCACAAAAGAAATGGGCAAGCACACAGTTTTAAACAAATTTGTGACCTTTCCCCCAAACCCCCATAGGATTGCAAGCCAGTGCCAGAAAACCAATCAGCAAGGAAAAAGAGGACTCCAAAATGGTGCTCCAAATGTCAAAACATGTCGAATCGAAGCAGGGTTGTTTTGTTCCAAGCTCGAAACAAGTCCTTTATTTAAAGAGCGTTTTGTTCTGAGTTCGAAACACTCAAAATGGTCAGTTTCAAATTGAAACACTTTGCACATCCCTAACGAAGGGATGAATCTTGGTCTATGCATGCAAAACAATGGGATAGGGATGAGGGGCTAGAGGCATGAAGTGGTGGGATGAGTTAGATCCTGGAATGGGCACTCCAGTGCCCTTGTCTAGGTGGCCAGCCTAACCTCTTGATTGCATCATGTTTGAAAAACATCTCACTCAGGGGTTCTTAACCTTGGGTCCCCTGATGTTGTTGGAATACAATTTCCATCATATCCAGGCATTGTGGCTGCAGATCACAGGAGTTATTGTTGGACTACAACATCTGGGGGTGATGGGGTTGTATTGTGACAACATTGTAAATCAACACCACCACCTCCGGCCATTGTGATTAGGGATGATGGGAGTTGTAAGTCCCATGATGTCTGAGGACCCAAAGTTAAGAACCCCTGCTATAACTAAAGCATGAGGTTGCTACTGTAGGAAAGACATCAGACGAAATGAAACCAAGCTGAGAAATGAAAAGACAGAAGGCTCTCCTCTAGAAATCCATTGCTCTCAGCTGAGAGGATAAATTTAATGATGGCATTCACTCGTGCTGTGTCTGCATATCCCTAGAGCTGATCTGAAGGTTCACAAGTGGGAACTTTTGGTTAAGTGTTTAGCGGCTGAGGATGGGGGGGCGGGGCGGGGTGGAACTGGACTCGTCCATTGGCTTATTTTTGTTTTTACCACCACTGTCATTTTCACAGTGGCAGTGCCCTCCCTAGTCGCTGTGGGTCACCATCCACACACACCCCCCAATTCTCCCAGATAATGATGTACAATTGTTCCAAAGGGGCCCTTATGAGGGGAAATGATACCGCCAGCTAGAATACTGCTACTGCTGTTGCCTCCAATAAGCCACCCCCTTTCATCCTCATTTCATCCCACACAACACAGAAGTCCCTCAAATGTGGGCACACACATGCACCAGTTTCACCACCTGCAAATGGGGGCCTTTCAGCACAGCCTTTCTTAACCCAGAGCCTTTCTGTCCTGACAAGCACATGCCTGGTGTCGGGTGTGCTGCTGTTCTCGCACAAACGGAGACTTTCCCCGTCTCCATATATGCTAGGGAGATGTGACTGCTGGAAAGCAGGCTGGGCAACAGCAATACAAAGACTTGCCATAAAAAAGAAGGATTGTATTAATAAGGCCTGTGCTGGAGTGTTTCTTCTGATTCATCACTGCCTCTCCTCCCCCTGCCTCTGCTTTCAAAACAACAATGAGGTGGAAGAAGTCATACACAAAAGAGGACCAGAAAAGGGGGGGGGGTCACCTCCCGCTGTTAGTGATGGCAGCCGTGGCCTCCAAAAGCTTCAGCTCTCCCCTGACGCCATCCCTGCCTCCCCTCTAATCTCTCCCTCTGTTCTCGGGGCATATCTTCCAACGCCTGAACTGCAGGAGGCCAGAGGGGGTCTCTGAACCACTTTGCCTGGTGGTGGCAGACCCCTTAACCCCGTCTAAATACTTAAATGGGACTTCGTTCATAGAACAGAAGTGTAGAGCCACCAGATTTTAGGGCTAGGATGGACCTTGGACGTCCTCTGCTCCAGGACCCGGCTTGGTGCAAGAAACTGCCACAGCTCCCCAACAGATGGCTATGCAGACTCTGTCTGGAAAACTTGAGCCAGCGTAGCATAGTGGTTAGAGTGTTGGACTAGGACCCCTAGTTCTCCCTGTCTCTCCCCCCCAGCCCCATTTCATTCTCCCCCACAGCCCCATTTCTAAGAGAGCCAGCGTGGTGTAGTGGCTAGAGTGCAGGACTAGGACCGGGGAGACCCGAGTTCAAATCCCCATTCAGCCATGATCCTAGCTGGGTGACTCTGGGCCAGTCACTTCTCTCTCAGCCTAACCTACTTCACAGGGTTGTTGTGAGGAGAAACTTAAGTATGTAGTACACCACTCTGGGCTCCTTGGAGGAGGAGCGGGATATAAATGTAACAACAACAACAACAACAACTTCTAAAGCCCACCACTGCAAAAGTTCCTCCTATCTTGATCATTTTGGAAACAGACATAACAAGCTGAATTGAGCATGGACCGTATCAGTGGTGTGCTCCATGCCTCTCCTCACACCATATCCCTTGACAGGTTTCTCTGAGCCACATTCTGTCTGGCCTGGGTAAGGAGAAACCCTGCCTGAATGATTTCTCCTGGCACAAATCTGGTATCTCGGCAGCATTTGAAATGAACTGTGAATAATTTGCAAGAATGGGAAAGGACAGCTGGTCTTGTGGTAGCAAGCATGACTTGTCCCCTTAAGCTAAGCAGGGTCCACCCTGGTTGCATATGAATGGGAGACTAGAAGTGTGAGCACTGCAAGAGATTCCCCTCAGGGGATGAAGCCGCTCTGGGAAGAGCATCTAGGCTCCAAGTTCCCTCCCTGGCAGCATCTCCAAAGTAGGGCTGAGAGAGGCTCCTGCCTGCAACCTTGGAGAAGCTGCTGCCAGTCTGTGTAGACAATACTGAGCTCGATGGACCTATGGTCTGACTCAGTATATGGCAGTTTCCTATGTTCCTATTCACTGAAGCCAGCTAAAGGGATTATTCTGTTTGGGGCTGTTTCTATTTATATCTCGCTTATCCAGACTTGGCTTTTGGGGGTTGAAATCATCAGTTAAGGCCAGGGTTCTCGACTTTGGGTCCCCAGATGTTGTCAGGCCTCAGCTCCAATCATCTCCAGCCACAATGGCAAAAGACCATTTGGGCATGTAGTTCAGTTTCCGCTCCCACCATATCTGGTGGCGCAGTGGGGAAATGACTTGACTAGCAAGCCAGCGGTTGCGCGTTCGAATCCCCACTGGAATGTTTCCCAGACTATGGGAAACACCTATATTGGGCAGCAGCGATATAGGAAGTGGCCATGGTCAACCCCTCCTGTATTCTACCAAAGACAACCACAGGGCTCTGTGGGCGCCAGGAGTCGACACCGTCTTGATGGCACACTTCACCTTGACCGTATCTAGGAACTCAAGACTGGAGACCCCTGTGTTAAAGGGCAAGCCAGGACCAAAGGGGGAAATCGGTGGAGCTGAAATTAACATTGGGGTGGGAATGCTGCCTACTAGTGGAGTACCAAATAGTCCAAGTTCAACCCCTGACATCTCCAGGTAGGGCTTGGGAAAGACCCCCATGTGAAACCCTGGAGAGCCACTGCCCGGCAGTGTAGACCAGGATTATACAGCTCTGGGCTTCTTGCAGATGTTGGACTACAACTCCCATCATCCCTGAGTATTGGCCACTGTGGCTAGGAATGATGGGAATTGTAGTTAGCTGGAGGGCCAAAATTGTGCAGCTCTGGTGTAGACAATCATGTGCTGTGCATGATGGAAAGGGCTGCAGAAAGACGGTCCATGTTTTGATCTCAATGAATCACCCAGATCTTTGGCCTCAAGTCCTTAGTTAGAAATAGTATTGTCTCTAAATTAGGATCATTGAAGCCGGCTGAGTTTTTGCCACCAAATCTGACTTGGCTCTTTAAGAAATGCCTAAATTCCCTTATTTCTCCAGTGTGGGGCATACTGGTAATAAGGCATGGGATGTTTCCATTGAAAAATATATATGAGAACAATAGAAAGGGTGGGAGACGGAATAAATAACCTCTTGAAGTAAATGCGTGTTGAGGCAGCCGCTGATCTTGGTGTGACATCCACTTGGCTTTAGCTACAAAACTGGGCCAAGCTCTGCTGGGTTTGGCCAAGGATGTGTTGCGTGTAGCCTGTAGAAAGATGGATTTTAAATGTCTTGACATTTCCGTCCTGTCAGAGGGTATTATTAAGGTCAGATGAAAGAGAAAGGCTGAGGATGCATGAATGGGAGTGGGACCCTTTGAAGGAAACCTTTTGCCACTGTAATTCTGCAGTTACACTCTTCCTAAGAAACCAAACTGAATCCTGTATATTAATAACCTAACTTCCCCGTGACCTCAGTAGCAACTGGGGCCATATTACCCTCTCCCCCAGAGAAACCGCCCACCTAAATTTGATTCCTGGCCTCTTGGTTATTTGTTACTATATTTAATAGAGTGCAGATTTAGAAATGTCCGTTGGCTAAGGTCTAAGGATGACATTTAGTAAGCCTTTCCTGAATGACAAAACTCAACTAAACAATTTTAAGTGGGGGGAAACAGAAAAACAACACTAATCCTCCAAAAATCCCGTGGTGGACGCAGCTGCCATTTTAATCAAGGTCAGCTGCATGATCACTTGTGCCCGATTTCTCCACACTGCAAGGGTTACGGGCAGCATTGCCTATTGTTTGATGGCTTGAGTAGTGGATTAGACACGTTCATGAACGATGTGTCTATGAGTGGCTATTAGCTCTGATAACTTAACGGAGCCTCCATGTTCAGAGACAGCACATCTTTGAATATCAGAGGCTGTTGCAAGAAATCTACTTTTGGACTCGATTGGGGCAGGTAACGTGTGGCTCTCCAGCTGTTGCTGAATGACAACTCCCATCTGGGGGTGATGGGAATTATAGTTCAGCAACATCTGGAGAGCTACACGTTGCCTACCCCTGGACTAGATCCATTCATGGAGGATGAGCCTTCAGCTTTTTGTGGCTGGGGATGGTGGGAGTTGGAGTCCAACAGCATCTGAGAATCCAAAGTTGAGAGCCCCTGCCACTGTGCCATTTCTGTTCCTCCTGCACTGAAATCCAAAGGCACAGCTTGCTCCATGGCTCACAAGCACAGTTCTACCTTGGCCACTCTGTAATAAATCATGAAGAAAAAAGAGCCAATGGGAACAACAGTGAAACAACTCAGGAAAGGGAAGGTTACATCCACCCGCTTTGAGATACAAATGTCAGCAGCAACATCACACCAACCCATAAGCCTTTCCCCGAGGTCAGTGCGTGTCCTCAAATCCCCTCTCATCCTTCTGCCTTCAGTGCCATTGTGGTGCCATCTGACCAGCCCGGTTGACTTAGCACATGAGCGCCTGGAGCCAAAATGCTGAATGAGGGTGACCCCATTTGCTTTCTGTCGAAATGTGCCTTGCCTACACCAAGCCTGCCTTTTGGCCCTCGGTTTGCGCCTTCTTGTGTCTCTCCTTCCCCTCCCTGGATGACTGCCTCTTATTTTGCTTGCTAATCATCTGCAGGGTTTGGGGAAACTGTCAAGGTTAAGAAATGGCCCTTCTCCCTCCCAGGGCAAAACGAGCCAAAACTTCTTCGGCCTTTTGGATTCTCTTGGCCACTCAAAGGCACTGCATGGTATGACCTTCCAAATTGTTAGAATCGCTGTTGCTTTATATAGTACCAATGTACGTGGCTGTTCACACAGTAGCACAGGCCAGAAGAAGAGTCTCGTATCCCTAGAAAGTCACCATCTAAAGTTCAACAGCAGTGGGAAGGAACTGAAAGAAGAGGCATGGGTAGCAGAGAGAAATGGATCAAGCAAGGGAAGGCATTGTAGTGTACTAGCTGTGGCTCATGATCTCTAGTGGCCTGATCCAGCCAGATAGGGACACAGCTCCCCTCTTACTCCTGCCTTCCTACCTCTCCCCCTTTCAGAAAAAAGCAGTGCAAGAGAAGCATCACCCCACCAGGTCCCCAAACCCCAGCAGCCTGTAAGAAAGCAAGCAGAAGAGGAACAGGGTGGTCAAAAATAGCCAGCTGACATTTGCAACCGGGGGGGTTCTGTGTCCTTTCTGAGAAGGCCCTTTCCAGGTAGAGACTGTTAGGGTTTGTGATCACACAACGGAGATCTCCGTAACACAACATGGAGATCACTGTAGAGTCTATAAACTAAATTGATTTATTGGTGAAGTACACTTGAGATAGGAAAGACCTATCCTATCTGTCAGCTACATAATGAATAGGTAGGTAGAGAGAGAGATGTTTCCATCTCCTCTCTAAGAGAAAAGGAAGAGGACTGACTCACTACAGGAAGTACCTGAGGAGTCAAAAGAGGGGTCATAGAGTAGAGGCAAGCAGGGACAGGTAAGGAGACCCTCACTCACTTCCAATGCTCCTAGTGGTCATTAGGATAGTGGGTGCAAAAGGTTGACGCACTGGAACTCAATCTCCAACAGAGACAGGTATGCTACAGTTGCTCAGATTGGTTGGCAAAGCAAGCCCAGCTGTAACCTTCCCCTAGAGTGGGTCGCCGGCTGCGTTCCCACTCTCCATCGCCTCCGCCAAAGTTGATCTGCACTGCCAGCAGCTCTGTATGTGCCTTGCAGCAAGGTTCTTCGTATGCCATCTGCATTGCAAATATGCATGTTCAGGGAGGCGGGGTTGGGGGCGAGCTGCATACGTAGCTTCTGTGATAAGAAGACAGAAGAAGGAGTGGCAGGGGGGATTGCTAAAGTCAAAGCAAATGCAGATTTATCCCCCTTACCCATGCACTGGGGATGCTGATGAAGAATAATCTTCTTCTTCTTCTTCTTCATATTGCTAATATTCATACAATATTAATGTTATCTATTAATATGTTGCTGACCACTAATGAAGCATGTAGTTAAGCACAGAGCTTTGCAAGCTCCCATTAAGCGGGGGGCATTTGGGGGAGTTGGGAGGGACCACAAAGTATGCTCAAAAATGTTAATTTGGGGGGGCCAATAACATTGGTCAATAGCCAATAACATTGGATGCTTGAGGAGAGGAGGGGGAGAGAAAGAACTGGGTGGGGGAGAGAGCAAGGGAATTTCAAATCTGGTGCGGCATCAAATCAGAATGAGATTTCAAATCAGATGCAACATTTTTTGTCATGGGTTCCACTTGTAATGATATTAATATTATTCTTAGTAATTAGTAGTAGTAGTAGTAGTAGTAGTAGTAATGGTCATTCTGGAGATTACTCGAGGACATGGTGTCTCAAACCACTTTCTCTTAGAATTGTCAATAATTGTTGAAGAATAAGAGGATGACGACAGCTTTGTGGGTCTTGTGTAAGGAGCGTTGGGACATTTATTCTTGCTGAGGATGAGCAGAGCTTGAACGAAAGGTCACCCTTTATGATCCGCACACTCCCCCTTGTGTCTAGTCAATAGAAATAAGCTGTGGTCAAGAAGTCTTTCCTGTGAAGCTTCTCAATCCGCCATTATTCCCGGCTTTCTTTTCAGGTGGGCTGCAAGGCATCCATGGTCTTCTTCCAGTACTGCATCATGGCCAACTTCTTTTGGCTCCTGGTGGAAGGCTTGTATCTCCACACGCTTCTGGTCATCTCCTTCTTTTCAGAGAAGAAGTACTTCTGGTGGTACATCTTGATTGGCTGGGGTATGCATCCCTTTGACAGTTGTCACTTTTCTTCTTCATTCTGGTTGCACCTCGAAGGGAGCAGAAGGGCTTTCACCATTTCACTGGGATTTGCCGTTCTTTATCATCTTAGTGAAATGAAGAGAAATGTTGGCTTTCGCACTCTTTGTAGTCAGGCGTATGGGGGAAATCTTTACAGTTGTGCACTACGATGCAAGTTCTCTTTCTGTGTTGCTAACCATGCTTATCTGTCGGCAGGCGCGCCCGCACTGTTTATCTCTTCTTGGACCGTCATTAGACTCCACTATGAGGATGTTGGGTAAGTATGCAAATGTCACACCCTGATTAGATATACCTGCAAATTTGAAATAGTACAATGGACTACCTTCCCATGTGGTTACAAAGGGAGGCTTGTATGGTGGTTTGTTTTTCTGTGGATCTGGAAGCAGATTCATTGAATGTTTTCTAAGAGAACCCTGCAACTACTGGACTTCTTGATTTTGAGTCTAGCTTCCACCTTGATTAGTATCCTCATGAAAAAGATCTGGCTGCAGCAGGCTTTTTGCCTGAAGGCTCATTGAGAAGTTTGTATTAGTCCTGCATCATATGAGAATCCTCACATTTTATTTTCTTCTTATCCATTTACTTGCAGGATGATGTTCCTTGTGAGAATCCTTTGCTCTGTCATCTGAGCCAGGATTTGTCTATAGCAGTCCTGCTCAACTTTGCCCCCCACAGCTGTTTTTGGACTACAAGTCCCATAATCCCCAGCCACAGTGGCCAACAGCCAAGGGTTATGGGAGTTGTAGGCCAGCATCTACAGAGCAAGGGTGCACAACTTCTAAAAACGTGGAATCAAGGTCTCTCTAGACCAGGGTGCACAATTTCTACACTCCAGCTGCTGTTGGACTACAGTGCCCATCATCCCCAGCCACAGTGGCCAGTAGTGAAGGATGTGCCAAAGCGATGCATCCTCATCTAGAGAGGCCTCAATTCCACTTTTCCCTCGTTGTGGGCTGGAAGTTTACAAAATATATATCTGTAATTCCTTGGAGGATGTTTATGTTATGGATTTGGACAATCTTCCTTCAGATGTATGTGTGTGGTGCTGGGGCCCAGACTTTGGGATTGAGCAGAATCAGACACCTTACTCTCTGTACCACTGTGGTGCCTTTCTGCTCTCCTGATCTCTGCTGCACTACAGCACCACCGGCTGGCCGGAAGGGGGTGTTGCAGCAGCCAGCGTCCTGGGAATCGAGTGACACCAGGGCCAATAGAATCCCACCTGGTGCTATAAAACTGCTGACTCTCTGGCCTGACAATTCAGTCTGATCAACTCAGTGCTCAGACTTTGACCGATCTGCGGTTCAACTGCCCCTCCTAGGACAGTCCCGCATGTACATTTGCTTTCCAAATGAGATACCACATACCTCTATTTAAGCCTGCAAATGTTTAGTATGCATTCATTAATACACTCTGGCTGGAGATGATGGGAGTTGTAGTCCAACAACATCTGGAGATCCAGAGTTGGGAGCCCTTGTTCTACATGGAAAGCACATGCTCTACCCCTAAGCCATGGCTCTTCCCCTGAAGTAAGCGTGCCTCGAAATCCTCTGCAGTACACAGGGTCCATAGAGGGAAGCCAGTTTGGGCAGTGGCCAACATCCTGACTAATTCAGCCAGAGGAAGCACAGATGCAGCAGCAACATTCCCCCTTAAGTAGCATGGGCATTCGCACATGGAGCGGGGAGTGATTTTCACCAATCAGCCCTTGCCCTAGAAGTGCTTGGTGCCACCTGCAAATACATCCCTAAGGATCATGCAGCCCTCTGGCACATATTTTTAGGTGGCACAAAGAATATCTAGGAGAAGGGGAGATTGGTGGAAATTGTGCCCCCCACCATGTGTCAGCACCTGCACTACTTGAGTAAGAATACAACCACAGCATATGTGCATTTCGACAGGGAAGAGAGCCTAAAAATATCTGCAATGAGTTATTTGTACATGAGCGGTGTATATATTATCTGGAAAATGGTTGGAATTTGGGACTGTGCGACACTGTCTTCCTCTATCTTTTCTTCTGTCTGTGCAAAGAAGCTCTTTATATGTGATTGTTTCTTTTTCAGTTGCTGGGACTTAATCGAGTCGCCCTTCTGGTGGATCATCAGGGCTCCCATTCTGGTTTCTATACTGGTAATGTATCTACATTTCTTGCCACTTGTGGCATCTCCGGGTATGGCTGGGAGAATCTCCTGCCTGAAACCTTGGTGTAGCCACTGCCAGTCAGTATCAACACTACTGAGCTAGATGGACCAAGGTTCTGACTCAGTAGCAGGCAGCTTCCTATGTTCTGCCAGTAGTGTGACACAATAGTGCTTTCCGGTGGTGCGACCTTTTGATCAACCAAAAAAGTGCTTCCAGTTACTCAGGCAATGCATTTATCTGTCTGTCTGCCTACTTACCTGTCTATGTTTTTAATATAAAGTCTTACACAAATTGCTTATGGCAAACACCCATTGAAAGGAGAGGCATTCCCCTTCCTTTCTTACATAGGAGAGAATCCATCTTCTAAGATGTTGCCTGCAGTGATAGATGGTTTTATTTTTATTTATTTATTAACCATATTTATGGTTGATATGTATATCTCTAGGTGGTATAGTATACACAATCCAAAACAATGGATTTTAGATGGTATTTTTAGACACATGTAAATAAATATGCGTATTTCTTCAAAATGATTGGTTTATTTGATATGCAAATATAAGCAGATTTAATTGATTAATCAGTCAATGAGTTAAAGTTCCTCTCTTAATCGATTAAGGTGTCGTTAATCAAGTGGCATCCTGAGTTTTAATTTGAAATACATTTGGCAACATAGTTATGTCAGTAGCATCTGTGTTCCTTGTTGTGTTTTGAGTTCTTTCGCTCAGCGTTGGCCTGTGGACTCAATTCTGAGTCAGCCTAAGGGTTCAAGAGTCTAGTCGCCCTTGTTAAGCACAAGGTGTTTCTTTGGCTGATGGTTGACCACCAAGATGTTATGAAGCAAGACTTTGGTTTTCTGTAGAACGTTCAGATTGGGCAGCTTCCTAGATCCTGGGATTTGGAATTATTTGAAATTCCAGCTAATGTTTGCTCACTTCACTATGTCTGACCAGGCATAGGTTAGGAATCCTAACCCCAAAGTGAGACTTGCTCAAGGCAAGCTTGTTTTCACTTCCTAACTTAAATTCTACAAGATGGTGGAGCTCACAAAGCTTTTGGACCTGCTGAGCTGACAAGGAAAAACTGTTGCCCTCAGGGAAGATTCCAAGGATTGCAAATGAAGTTTCCTTTAAGGAATAAGACAACAGGGGTTTACTTCTTGGTATGTCCATCAGTGTGTTCAAGGAGAGGTCTCCTCCAAGGGTATGAATTACAAGGCCTTTCACAACTGCTCCTTTCATCATTTTCTGGCAGTAACGTTAGGCCATGGCGATGCCTTTTGGTCAACCTCACCTCACCGTCTCCTCCGACCACCATCCCTCCTTCTGACTAACTGAAAAGGCGCTTTCCCCGTCCTGGCGTCGACGTTGTGCACAGCTGTGCTCTGTGGGTTTGACATCATCATACTTGGGATGTTTAAACACGAAGCCCCAAGTAGGCTGATGTCGGGCCCAAGATGGCTGCCATCCTGTCTTGCTTTACTTTGTCACTCTCACAGCCATGTTTCTCTTCACTGCCTTTGAATTATGGTGACCCAGAAAAATGTTGCAGTGGGCATGGGATCTGCTTGGGACGAGGTCACTCCGAGCCCGCACAGATGCCTTTTTACCACACGGTCCATCACACACTTCCTCACACATGTGGCAGAATCTTCCTCATCACTTGTCAGGAGGGGATGCAAGTGGCCGGGCTGCCGTAAAATCAGAGGACTTATCCGGTGTGGTTTGGTCCTACATATGGGCTCCCTTGGCAAAAGAGAGTACAGCCCCTTTTTCTGCTTTTCCTCTTCTGCAGATCAATGTCATTCTCTTCATTCGCATTATCCGGATCCTGGTGCAGAAACTTCACTCTCCAGACGTCGGACGAAATGAAACGAGCCAATATTCGTAAGTCTGGAATTCTGGTTCTGCTGTGCACCAGAGTTGGGTAGCTCAGGAGCTCCTGGGAGTTCCCAGGGCTACCTGAAGCAGCTCTTCAGGCAAAGCCTTTGGGCTTCCCTTCTCCATCCCTCCCCATCTGCAAAACCTGATTGTCTGGCTGAGTAGGGACATGACCATGCCGTTCTTGATTTCTCACTCTTCGGGTAATCAGGGTTGCTTTTGCTTTCTCTCCCATTAGCAATTCTCCATTTTCTTCTTGCCCAAAGCATCCCCTCTGGGTGTTCTCCTGACTTGCAGCAACATTCTCCTGGAATTGAGGGGGGTTTGCTGTTGAGATCCTTTAGGCCAGGCATCCCCAAACTGCGGCCCTCCAGATGTTGCTGAACTACAACTCCCAGCATCCCTAGACACAATTTTTTTGTGGCTGGGTATGCTGGAAGTTGTAGTTCAGCAACATCTGGAGGGCCGCAGTTTGGGGATGCCTGCTTTAGGCTGTAAGTTCCCAACCTTGGCTCCCCAGATGCCACCATCTTCCACCACAATGGCTGATGGCCATTGGGAAGCCCTGATCTAGGAATTGACTATGAGTTGCTATTAGCACAGCCACCTAATGGTGCAGTGGGGAAGCAACCTGCCTAGAGAAAAGGAGGCTGTTGGTTCGAATCCCCGCTGGTCTGTTTCGGGCAGCAGCGATATAGGAAGGTGTTAAAAGGTGTCATCTCATACTGCATGGGAGAAGGCAATGGTAAACCACTCCGCTATTCTTCCAAGAAAACCACAGGAGAGGAGAGCAGGTCTCGTGGTAGCAAGCATGACTTGTCCCCTTAGCTAAGCAGGGTCTGACCTGGTTGCATATGAATTGGAGACTAGAAGTGTGAGGACTGCATGATATTCCCCCTCAGGGGATGGAGCCACTCTGGGAAGAGCAGAAGGTTCCAAGTTCCCTCCCTGGCAGCAGCTCCAAGATAAGGCTGCAAGAGACTCCTGCCTGCAACCTTGGAGAAGCTGCTGCCAGTCTGTGAAGACAATACTAAGCTAGATAGACCAATGGTCTGACTCAGTATATGGCAGCTTCCTGTGTTGCTGTGTGTTCCTATGTTCCTATGTCCTGCAGTGTAACACAGGCATTACAAAACTGCCTGTGCCAATGCAGGGCTCTATCCCACATGGTGATCATGCTGAGCGAGAGGGCAGTACCAGAGTCAGTGTTCCCTCCAACAGGGATTCCCAGATGTTGTTGAATGCAACTCCCAGCATCCTCAGCAGCAATGGCTTTTGCTTGGGGGTTCTGGGAGTTGTAGTCAACAACACCTGGGCATCCCTGTTGGAGGGAACACTGACCAGAACTACCTCCATTATTCCCAATAGAAGTGGTGTGTGACATGTTGTCGTACAAGAAGTCAGAAGTTCTGGTCCTGCCCTTTTGTGCAGCCCCGCTGCAGGCGGTCCTGCAATGCCCAAATTACGCTGTGGGACATCTAAGCCAATGTCTTTTTATCATTCAGTTTTTCAGTCATTATTCACCTTTTTTGTCATTACAAGGACTAACTCTGGCATTTCTGTGTCTCTGAAGGATAATTGCTGGTTTGACAAATTGAAACGGAGGGAGAATTAAGGCCCCAGGTGCACCAGAAAGGGACGGCTAGTCAGGGCTCCTTAGTGTTACTCTTAAACAGATTTCTGTCGGTTTTTGTAGTTTGACCAGAAATGCTACAGGGACTGATGAAATACGTTCACTCCAAAAACATCTCTAGACTGGCTCTTTCAATCAGTGTACTCAGTAATAGGGATTCCCAGGTGTTGTTGACTACAACTCCCATCATCCCCAGCCAAAGACCATTGCAGCTGGGGATGATGTGCCTTGTAGTCAACAACATCTGGGAATTCCTATTACAAGGAACACTGTTTTCAACTCTGGGTTATCGAATGGTTGTCTGTCTCCAGTTTGCCTACTCCACTATGAGCATGATTCTGTGCCCCTGGGCCCTCTTGGCCCTCTCTGATGTACTGTGGGTATCCAAAGGGATTTGACTACACCCCACTTACCCCAGCAATCAGGGGTGCAGACAGAAGGTTATCTTGAGGAGCAACTCCTCACATGAATGTTTTGGAGGGAGAGAAAAGACCCTTTGGATGAGGAGGAAATATCTTTGGGGGTGACAGAAAAGCATATGGGAGAACTCCTCAGAGGCTTAGAGGGAAGATCTGCACACCTGCCAGCATTACTCCTCAAACTGTAAGCAGATGGGCAAGATCCAGACACCGGAGACTATCCAAAATTCCCAGCACTCAGACGAAAGAGTTTAATTTTCACCAGGTTTCTCAATATTCCATTTCCCTGTTGGAGGAAGCAGATCATATCTATTCTCAGCCCTTTCACTAGAGCTGTTCAGCTCACCTCCGGAACAAAGAGTCTGAAGGAAAGAGTGTTTGCAGTTAGCAAACACAAAGATTGAGCCTAGACCTATGGGGATAATTAAGGTTGCTGCAGGTTTCTATTTATATATGGGTCTCTGGCACGAAATTTCAAACCAACGGGAAGTTTTATGACGGATATTTGTAGGCGTAGGATTTCACTTTGTTATTCTGGAGTCTCTTTTGTGGTATGGCTCTCAAGGACTTTATTGTGCATGCCTGCAGGTACGTTCAGTAAAGGGGCAATTTGTAGATATGACTGGTCGTACAGGGAAGAGAGACAGTCACAGAGGATATAATTAATGGGATTTACCGAGACTGAAAAACGGCTTGATATATCCCCTTTCATGGTTCCATTTGTGTCACTATGATCTGTTTCCCAAAGCACATGGGCTCCCATTCACTTCTGACCCTACAAGCCAAAATGATCTTCTCCTCGACTGGCCCTGGCCCTTTGTGCCCGCAAGTTTGTCCTCCCCTCCTATTTGTTGTCTAATCCTAGATTTTACATTTAAAAATGCATATACCACAATCCATATGTAAATATATTTTGGACCCAGAGATCAAGTTATGAAGGGCTGCATGGCTCTCGGGGACATATTTTCAAAAGGCACAGAAGAGCACTCCCAGAGGGAGGGAAGATCAGCAGAAATCACGCCCCTGCCCGTACACTGCGTTAGTGAGTAAGCTCTCCACAGTATGAACAGGTCTTCCCGGTGTGTCCGTGCTGCGTTAAGATGTCAGCTACTGTAACTAAATAAATCTCACTTGGGGCTGCTGTGTTTTAAATCACATCCTGCAAGTTGCTATAGTGAATGTTTTGGCCCCTCTCCTTTCTCTTGTGCTTCACTGAGCATCTCCTGCAGTCTGTTGTTTCCAATTCAGGATGTCACTACAGAGCCGTTTTGATTAAATCAGAATATGGAAAGATGTCTCCAATCAGGGCAGTGTCATAATAGAGTTGAACGCTGCTTTCTAAGACTGTAAGTGGAGCCGTTCGAACTCATCAAGGAAATTGTGAGTCTAACCATGGACCAGCATCAGATATTCATTAGCTAGGACTATGTGCTGCTTCTGTTTAATTTGACAAGTGAAGCAGAGCTGGTGGCTGGTGATGAAGAGTCCTCGCTTAACCCATGGAACAATGAATGATTCAGCAAAAGAGGCAGCCAGTCAGGACAGGATCAGATGTCCTCTTGCCCACATTTGCCAAGATAATAGGAATGGGAAGCAGTAGAAATATGGAATTCTGTTATATGTGAGCATAAAAAGGGCAGGTCCCTGCCCCAAGGAACTTACAGTCGGTCCCTTTCTTCCACCCCCAATTGCTCTCTGTGGCTCCACAGTTCACCAGGCTGGTAGTGAAAGCCCCTGTTGAGTACAGTAGACCCTGTTGAGGCTATTGGATGGGTGCCAGGTTTGAGTTTGGCTCCCACCATTGATAGAGCTCCATGGAAGATGGTGGGCCGGATGGGGGACTTGGTCTCTGGACTTGCATGTCCATCCTTAGGATCAAGCCAGTAGAGGTGCCAGGATTATGTTTGGCTTTGGTGTCCAAAAGCTTCCTTCCAAATTCGGAGCTTATTGCTGGTTGGACCAAGAATTCTATCTGTAAGCATACTTGTTGTGGTTTCCCACCTTCCTGCCCCTGCTGGGATAAGCGTCTGTTTTAGTGGCTCAGCATTGCAGATCGAACTCCTTGTCTCTTTCCTCCCCCTCCCTGTGTTTCTCTCTCCCTCTTGCACCTTCTCTTCCAAGACTTGTTCATCAAAGGAATCATTAGGTGACATCATATCGGGACAAAAAAGCTCACCCTTTGCCAGTTGTATTTTTATCTGAAGCCAGAAGGCCAGGTGGACTGTGAGTCATCCCTTGATGCTGTGGATTATGAGGAAGCACTGAAATAGCCTTAAATTTAGAAGCGATCACCACCACCACCCTGCTTCAAAGGGGTTCACTTTGGCTGCACTGTGAAGTTCTTTTGTAATTACGGAGAGTCAAGCAAGGCTCCGCTGTTGCTCAAGGCAAAAACCAGCCCGCTGCAGAGTGTGGGAGTCCCAGACTCAAATCCCCATTCAGCTTTGATGCTTGCTGGGTGGCCTTGGACCCTTCCCCATCTCTCAGTCTAACCTACCTCACAGGGGTGTTGTGAGGACAAAATGCAGAGGAGACGTCTGTGCCATCTGGGGAGGAACCGTGGAATCAAAACCAAAACTCTAATGGTTCACACATACATGGATATCATCTGATTATGATCTGCACTGGGGTTACCATACATTTGATTATTCTCCGCTGAACATGCAAACCAGCTCTGTTGAAAAGCCTTTGTGTTTGGATGATATGAGGCGAAATGAAAGTTCGGTTTGTGGCCCATTCACAGCTGGAAATCATCACTTGATGCTGTAGTCATCAAACGGCATGCATGCGTGAATCAGACCTGAGAATTGCATCAGATACCTGATTCTGTACCAGGCCTTTGGGGGCCGTAGCAACCAATCTGCACATGCTTCCTTTCCTGGATTATACTATTCAGATTCCTGCGGCGGGGTGGTCCATAGGAACAGGAAGCTGCCATATACCAAGTCATACCATTGGTCCATCTAGCTCAGTATTGTCTACACCAGTGATTCTCAAACTTGGGTCCTCGGGTGTTATTGGACTTCCAACTCCCATAATCACCAACCAAAGGCCACTGAGGCTGGGGATTATGGGAGTTGAAGTCCAATAACACCTGAGGACCCAAGTTTGAGAATCCCTGGTCTACACAGACTGGCAGTGGCTTCTCCAAGGTTGCAGGTTGGAGTCTTTCCCAGCCCTATCTTGGAGATGCTGCCAGGGTGGGAACTTGGCACCTTCTGCATGCAAGCAGGCAGGTGCTCATCCACTGACTCTATCCCCTGAGGACAGTGCGCTCACGCATGCCTTCCCTTCAAATGCTTAGCAAAGGGGACAATTCATGCTTGCTACCACCAGACCAGCTCTCCTCCCATTAGAGCTAATTCTTGCCCAACTACCCAAGTGGGGATTTGAACTCCAGCCAGGAGCCTTTCCCCAATGAGCCATCTGGGCTGTTTCCATGTTTCAACAGTCTTCTATGGAAGGAGAAACCTCCCTGCCCATAGAAAAGTAGTGTTGTCGGGTTGAAGGGTTCTAGGCTTGCCTTTTCCCTGATGGGCTATTTTTCTATATGCAGGAGTCCCCCCCCCCATTCATACATGTGATTTTGACATCTGGAATCTGATGTGCAGTCCAGAAAAAGACATACCATGTTGTTATACTGCATAAGACGGGGTTCTCCTACTTGGGTCCCCAGATGTTTTTTATTTTATTTTATTTTATTATTAAATTTCTATACTGCCTAATGTAGAAATCTCTAGGCGATATACAGATTAAAATATAAAACATTTAAAATTCATAAAAACAGATAAAAGTCACAATAGATAAAAAACACATTAAAATTTTAAAATTAGATTTCAGTTAAAAGCCTGGGAAAACAGGTACGTCTTCAGGGTCCTAAAAGCAAACAGAGAAGTAGATGCTCTTATTTCAGCAGGGAGTGCATTCCAAAATCCTGGGGCAGCCACAGAGAAGGCCCGGTCCTGAGTTGCCACCAAACGAGTTGGCAGCAACCCTAACTGGACTTCTCTAGATGATCTTAATAGGCAAAAAGGTTTGCGACAAAGAAGGCGCTCTTTTAAGTAACCTGGACCTAAGCCATTAAGGGCCTTATAGGTAATAACTAGCGCTTTGTACTTTGTTCAGAAACCTATCAGCAGCCAGTGCAGTTCTTTTAGAATTGGTGTTATATAGTCCCTTCGGGTAAACCCAGAGACCAGTCTGGCTGCCACATTCTGTACCAAACTACGTACAAAGGCAGCCCCACGTAGAGTGCATTATAGTATTCAAGCCTAAAGGTTACCAGCATATGTACCATCATTTTAAGGTCATTTGTCTCCAGAAATGGACCTAACTGGCGTATCAGCAGAAGCTGATAAAAAGCACTCCTGGCCACAGCCTCAACCTGAGAGACCAGGGAGAGTTTGGGATCCAGGATCACTCTCAGACTACAAACCTGATCTTTTAGGAGGAGTGTAACCCCATCCAGAACAGGCAGATCTAAGCCATCTCTCGGATCCCAACCCCCTACAGATAGTACCCCTACAGACAAATGTTGTTGGACATCTTGGAAGTTGAAGTCCAACAACATCTGGGGACCCAAGTTTGAGAAGCCCTGGCATAAGACGATGAGCTCCAAGCCTGCAGCTTTGCCTTTACGCTGGCTTTTGCGTTTTCTCTCTCCTAGCATCAACCTTCCACCACCCCCTTTCTTTTTCTGTTCCTCACAGGAGACTTGCAAAATCCACCCTGCTGCTGATCCCACTCTTTGGCATTCACTACATTGTGTTTGCCTTCTTCCCTGACAATGGAAAGAAGGAGGTAACGGAAGTGAAGCTGGTCTTTGAACTGATCCTGGGCTCCTTCCAGGTAAGGTGTTCTTGGCCATTTGGTGGGTTCACACATCATGCAGAACCTGAGGTTCCACCCTCCCAAGGTGTGAAGGAAACCTGAAGTTAGCCCTGCAGACAATCAAATATCTCGGTTTCTTGGAAGTAGCAGAGTCGAGCCAGAGGTACACCCTCTGGCTGGGCCCCCCAGAGAGGGCTAGGGAAGTGCACAAATCAGTTTGGAGGCCCTTTTACAGACCTCCAAACCAGTTCAGTGACGTCTGATGCACACCGGGGCGTCAAGAAGGTACTCTGCTGCCCCACGGGGCCAGTTTTAAGCACTACGCCAGTGGGAGGAATATGGCAGGGGGATTAGATCACCCTCCCTGCTCCTTCAAAGTAACCCACCCCTGCTGTCAAACTGGCCATCGCCGGTTCCGTGCACATCCCTAGAGAGGGCCTGGGTACCGTCCCAGCCTGCCTTGTACCACCTCGCAGCCAAAGGCAGATGAGGCAGATGAGCCTCCCAAAGGCAGATGAAGCGAGCCCACCCAGAATGAACCAGAGGTTCAAGAAGAGCGTGTGTTCAGACATAATGCGTGCCTCAGTGGGAGCAGCACTTGATTTGGCAAGCCAGCTTCAAACCTTGGTTATACATCTCGGTTTGAGGCCTTGAGTGAACCACAGATTTCTGCATTGATGTGAGTTCAGACAGTCATAGACAAGTTGGTTACTGACTTTGCAAGTAGGTTCCATGTTACGTATGAATCTGCCTACTGATTTTTACCCCCCTGGCAGAGTTTCTTTGAATGAAATATTCTAATGGGATGTTACTTTTCCCTAGCATTTGGGATGAGGGTTGTAAGAAGGGCTACACGTGTAAAGATGTTTTCCCTTAAATAAAGACAACAACAACCACAACCCACTTGTCTCTTCTGTTTCTTTCCTTTCCTAGGGCTTTGTAGTGGCTGTCTTGTATTGCTTCCTCAATGGCGAGGTAAGATCAAGAGCATCCTTTCCTAAAGGCTTGTAACTGGGACTGCCAGCCAATTAAAAAAAATTGAAAATTGAATTGATTAGCCAGTTTGTCAGTGAATGCACTCATGAAATGAAATGAAATTATTATAATAAAATACATTACCAAAACCCCAATATGATTTCTTTCTGAGCTATTGAACCAAGTGTGAACTTGAATCTTAACAAACATAGGAACAAAGGAAGCTGCCATATACTGAGTCAGACCATTGGTCCATCTAGCTCAGTATTCTCTGCCCAGACTGGCAGTGGCTTCTCCAAGGTTGCAGGCAGGAATCTCTCTCAGCCCTATCTTGGAGATGCTGCCAGGGAGGGAACCTGGAACCTTCTGCTCTTCCCAGAGTGGCTCCATGCCCTGAGGGGAATATCTTACAGTGCTCACACTTCTAGTCTCCCATTCATATTCAACCAGGGTGGACCCTGCTTAGCTAAGGGGACAAGCCATGCTTGCTACCACAAGACCAGCTCTCCTCCCATGAGGTGTACCCCAAACCACAACTCCCCGCCCCCACCCAGTCACCAGAACCTAAAAGTCAAAGATGACTTTTAGTGTTGAGCTGAAGTTCCTTCTCCCCAAATTTCAACGCCCCATTTGCAGGTGCCAAACTTGCAGGCCATATTATTTTCAGGGCTTGGGCAGCTAAAACTTACTCATAGCAATTTAGTGATGTGGTTGAGAGTGCAGCTCCTCCCAGAAGCCAATGGCTGGTAACTGGCTTCCCAGGAGGCCTGTCAGAGCAACACCATGGGATGAAGTAGCTTCATACTGAGAGGGCTTCTGGGAAACAAAAGTGGAAATCCACACAGAAGAACAGCCGGATAAATGCTCCTTTTTCTGCCCAAATTAATGCTAATGTATTTTATGTGAGAGACCTTTAAGGCCAAGTTGAAGATCATCCTGGAGAGAATCTATCTGTATGGTCGCTAAGAGTTGACACCAACTTGATGGCATTTAATCAGTCAATCAATTTTATGTTTTTGCCCTTAGCAAAAACAAAACAAAACATTTTTTATCTTTATTACCGTATCTACCATTATTTAAAAAGAATAGTTCTTAAATTGTTATGTATTGTAATTATGTGTGTGTTTGATATGTTTTAATTGGATGTTTTAATGTTGTGTTGTGAGCCGCCCAGAGAACAATTTGTTATGGAGCGGCTAACAAATAAAGTTCATTATTATTTATTACTTTCCTTAGGTTCAGGCGGAGCTGAAGCGCAAGTGGCGCCGGTGGCACATGGAGAGGTTCCTGGGTACCGATATGAAGTATCACCACCCTTCCTTGGGCAGCAATGGGACCAACTTCAGCACACAGATCTCCATGCTGACCAAATGCAGCCCCAAAACCCGCCGATGTTCCAGCTTCCAGGCCGACTTGTCTCTCGTTTGAGACCCAGGAGCCCATTACCAAGGGACAAACGGGCGGGGTGGAAGGCAAGAAAGATGGGACCACCGAGGACTTTGCATTAATTTGTTTTTGTTTTAAGACAAAGCATTCATGTGGATCAAGCCAGAATGGAACCAGGGCAAAATCTGAATGAGAAGAGGTGTGTCCAGACAGATTCTTTCTTTTGCTCTTCCCAGGTTTTCAACTCTAGATGTTGGGAGACACTTGGGAATCCAGTACGATAGCCCTGCACAACAGACAAAGAGGAAGCCTGGTTGATGTTTGCAAGGACTCTTGGTAGACTTCACTGGAGCCAGCTCTGCTTTTGAGTTGTGACCTAACTTGCAAAGCACCTTAGTGGGAGAGGGCTCAGACAGACTCGGTGGGTGCAGAGAGAGACTGCCTTTAACAGTAGCACCCCAGTAAGCTACTTTTCTCATCTGATAAACTTCAGCATTCAGAATGTCATCTCAGCTCTTGACCCCTTCTTCCATTCTTTTGCTAGCTTTCAGTGGGTCCCGAGGTACTCCAAGAAGATCATTTCCTAGATAATTGAAATGTAAGCTGTTGGTCTACCTAGTCCAGGACTGTCTACTCTGACTGGTAGCAACTCATCACCAGGTTCAGAGGTTTCAGTTCCATTACATGGGCCGGTTTGAGGAGCTGCTGCATATTGAACCTGGAACCTTCTTTGTGCAAAGATACAAGCTGCAGCCGCTCCCAAAATGGGAATCAGGGCCCGGCATGATGCATTTGAGCCAGCTACCACCTCTTCCCTACACAGGCTGGTTCAAAAGCTGCTCATAAGGTGTGTTTGGTCAGTTGGCACTCATCCCATCAGGATACGAGAGGCCTGTGGTCTGGAGTGAGGAGCATCATCTGGCTGGGGAAGAAGCATTTCCCCAGGTTGGTCAGCCTAGGGGAAGCTGGGCTTTCTGACTGGAGGTCTGGATCTTCCTGGTCAAGCTGTTGGAGCTCAGTGGTATCAATATTGCCAAGAGAGCTCTAATTCCTGAGCAGCTTGGCTGGGGGAGTCTGTGCCTCTCCCTGTCTGAAGACCTTGGCATCCCTTCTTTTGGTAAACTCTTGGGTTCATAGATGCATGCCCAGATGCCAACAACAGAGTCCGGTGGGGAAAGCAGTATTTTCAAGTGTTGATTATATACCATGCACATATGAGGATTTTGAAGAGGACACGAAGAGCAAAAATGAGACTTGTACATTGTTGGTGACCCAATGGATTGTCTTCTTTTCAAGAGAGAGAGCCTGTTCTCTACATGGCTCAAAAGGAAGAAGGCCCAACATTTTGAAGGTCTTATTTCCCTTGATTACCCTTCCTCAGAGGACTAGCATCTTCGGTCTACCCTTTTATAAATAGTCTGGAAACTTCTGGCAGCGCTGTTTTGAAAGTGACTGAACATGCCACTTCAGCATCCTGTTTCCAGAGACGATGATTTATCAATGTGAAGGTTCTTGAGATTTTTCTCTCGGTGGTCCCCTCACCCACCATGGACACGGAGCCAACCTTATTTCTAATTACCTTCGACCCTGTGTTATTTATTTATCCCAATGCAGAATTGTAAATATGTGGTGGATTGTCTCCTTTCTCTTTATTTGTTCATCTCAGAGGCTTTTTAAAAATAAAAAAATTAAAATTGGAGGCTACCATTGACACAAGCAGATAATAAAGTGGTATGGAAAGGTGTCATGTCTAAAATCTGCTTTTAGGCAAACTGATCAGATTCTCTTCTCAACTGTGATACGATCACTGCAGCGCATGCATACAGCACATGTGTGTTAAATGTTGAACATGGCACAGTCTCAGGGTCTCTGCCCCAAAGAACTTAAAATCTGCCTTAGATACAAAAGATGGGAGGGGAGAAATATTACAGATTGAGAGTGAGTAGAGGGGATGAGCAAGGGCAAAGTCTTCGCTAGATGGCCAATGAACAATATCCCCACACACACATACCTTAAAAAAAAAAAAGATTAACATCAAGTGTAGAAGATCTGGCTGTCATAACTATGCCCATGATGTATGCAAGTTGGACATTCTAAATGAATATTAGTATCTGTAATGTCCTAGGAAAGTGATATTTGATAAACTGCTCTCAATTTACAATAGAGAATGTATAATATTTATTTATTTTTATTTATTTATTTATTCGGTTTTTATACCGCCCTTCCAAGCTGGCTCAGGGCAGTTTACAATTAAAAAACAGAAATCATTAAAAACAATTAATACAGAAATACAAATATAAACGCCAATTGAAAAACATCTTAAAAAAACAATTTTATACTGGCCTTCCTCCCAGGGCTGTTGTGAAGGATTACTGAGGGCCAAATTAAACCAGTTGAGAAGAGATCTGTGACTGGACCTCCTGAATTTCTGGTTCAGATCTTCAGGCACAGTTCAGCTAAGGACTGCAGCACCCGGAGTAGAGAATTGAAACCTTCACCCCAACATGTATGCCTTTTTCCTGATTCATACGATATCCTATCAGAGCCTTGCTTGGGGGCATACAGCAGCTTGAGAGAGAACCTCAGCTCAGGAATACAGCACGGGGAAAAGGTTAAATCTCCCCAGCACTGTGGGCCTGATGGGCCTCAGACACCCCAGGCCTTTTTAGCTCTGAAAAAAATGGGGGAGAGATCCAGTCATGGATCTCCATCCTCTCATCTAATTGCACCTTGAGATAGTTTATGTGATGGTTTTAAAAGCGCATATCCAACTGCTCCACGTGCATTACCTTGCTGGAGTCCTTGCAGCCATCCTGTAAGGTAGATCAGTGTGTATTATCCCCATGCTGCAGGATGCGGCTGAGAAAAGTAGCTTACAATCACCTTGTAAGTGGCTGTATCCAGGGTCCAGCAAGGCACGGCACTTGGAAGGAGAGCTGTTGCCAACTACTACCACTACAAATGGCTGCTGCCAACTACTACCACTATTACTACGAATATTTATGTACCACTTTTCAACAGAAGCTCTCAAAGCGGTTTACAGAGAAAAGTAAAGTAAATTAATAAGATGGCTCCCTTTAGCAATAGCAGTAGCACTTACAAAGGGCTCACAATCTAAAAAAGAAATGTAAGATGGACGCCACCAACAGCCACTGGAGGGATGCTGTGCTGGGGATGGATAGGGCCAGTTGATCTCTCCCTACTAAATATAAGAGAATCGCCACTTTAAAGGGCGCCCCATTGCCCAAGTTAGTAGGGGTTCTACTGAAGGGCTTCTAGAGCCAGCAAGAGGCCTGCCCCTTCCTGGATCTTCGTGCCAGCATAGCTGTAGAGGATGCACTTGAACTGGTCTCCCTTTCCTCCTGAGTAGGCCCAGTGGGAAGGCAGGCCATGCAAGCACTCCACTTTTGAAGCTGGAGCCCAGCCTGGCCAGAGCATTGCTCATGGGGACTCGGGGGGCCATGGAGGGGGTTCTAAGGATGGGGCAAAACCCTCGCGGTGGGGACTCCTAGCGGTCCTCCAAGGGGGTGACTGCAGGAAGGTAGAAAACACTGGCTGCTCTGGGTCTGCTGGCTCTAAGGGGCTCCTGGATGGAGCGTCCTCCTCCTCCTCCCTTGAGATGGTCTCCTCCATTTCAAAGTCCATGGGACTTGACACCCAAGGAGGTCAGTATTATTACACCCATATTGCACATGGAAAGGCTGAGGCTCAGAGAGAGCTGTTGTCTAAGGCCAACTGAGACGTTGATGGCAGAGGCATGATTTGCACCAGGGATGTCTGGGTTTGCAGTTCAGCTTCCTTGCCACTGCCCTGCACCGGCTCAACGTGTAAGATAGACCCGTTTTTCTGTTACGTATCAGGAGGACGACCGAAGCCAAGGGAGGGTTGCTTGCTTAAAGCCATCCAGGATGTTTGCAGCTTAGCTGAGATTTGACCTGAGCTTTTCCAGGCTCTTGCTTGCTTACTTACTGATTAAACTTTCATCACCAGAATGGCCCTAGGCGGTTCACGAATATAAAAACAGATTTTTTAAAAACTCATTAAAACCAGTTTAAAATCATTTCAGGAATCACTAAAGGCCAGGCTAAAAAGATATGTTTTTAGGGCTCTTTTAAAGGCTGCTAAAACTCTGAAGCCACTAATATCCATAGAGGCGCTTTGCAGATTAGACCCTGCAATGGGGTCACGGCGTCTCTCTGAAGTGGGCTTCCACACTTCCTGTGTTGTGACACTGCAGTCCCTACGCTGACAGCAGGGTACCGTTCACATTTCCGATGCCTTGTTTCAGATATAATCGCTGCAATTTATTGATAAAACATATGTCCGGCATAAAAAGGTTGCTGTTTTTTCGGGTTATTGGTTTTCGCGAGCCTGCTCCCCCTTCTGTCTGCTTTGCTATTTACATTTTGAACGCGCTTTGCCCGAACAGAAGCATTTTGCCGCTGTTGAGCAGCTAATCTGGAAAGCGCCAGGGAATGCATTCCAGAGCAAGCTGGAGACAGCCCTCTCCTGATGTGTGTGTGTGTGGGGGGGGTCATACTGAAGAAGGCACTCTCCCAGTCCTAAGTCTGTAAAGGTAATTACCAGCACTTTGTATTCTGCCCAGAAACATATTGGCAGCCAGTGCAGCTGTTTTAAAACAGGCATAATACAGGTGAAACTCGGAAAATTAGAATATCGTGCAAAAGTCCATTAATTTCAGTAATGCAAATTAAAAGGTGAAACTGATATATGAGACAGACGCATTACATGCAAAGCGAGATAAGTCAAGCCTTAATTTGTTATAATTGTGATGATCATGGCGTACAGCTCATGAAAACCCCAAATCCACAATCTCAGAAAATTAGAATATTACATGGAACCAAGAAGACAAGGATTGAAGAATAGAACAATATCGAACCTCTGAAAAGTATAAGCATGCATATGTATTCAGTACTTGGTTTGGGCCCCTTTTGCAGCAATTACTGCCTCAATGCGGTGTGGCATGGATGCTATCAGCCTGTGGCACTGAGGAGGTATTATGGAAGACCAGGATGCTTCATTAGCGGCCTTCAGCAATTCTGGTCTCATGTCTCTCATCCTTCTCTTGGCAATGCCCCATAGATTCTCTATGGGGTCAGGTCAGGCGAGTTTGCTGGCCAATCAAGCACAGTACATTGTATACTTTTCAGAGGTCTGATATTGTTCTATTCTTCAATCCTTGTCTTCTTGGTTCCATGTAATATTCTAATTTTCTGAGATTGTGGATTTGGGTTTTCATGAGCTGTACACCATGATCATCACAATTATAACAAATTAAGGCTTGACTTATCTCGCTTTGCATGTCATGCGTCTGTCTCATATATCAGTTTCACCTTTTAATTTGCATTACTGAAATTAATGGACTTTTGCACGATATTCTAATTTTCCGAGTTTCACCTGTATGGTCTCCCCGAAAAACCCTGGAGACCAATCTGGCTGCTGCATTTTGAACTAAATAAAGTTCCCAAAAGGCATACAAAGGCAGCCCCACTTATAGCACATTGCAGTAGTCAAGCTGAAAAGTTACCAGTGAGTACACCAGTTTTGAGAACACTGTCTCCAAGGATACAGCTGTTGTATCAACCTAAGTTGATAGCTAGCGCTCCTGACCATAGCCTCCACCTGAGACACTTGGGTGAGGCCTGGCAAATTGACTGCATGCCCAGGGTCCTTAGCAAAAAGGCAGAAACTTATAATTGAAGACAGAAATGGAGCCTCCGTGAGGTCGCCTTAGAGAACTCAAAATCACATCCTGTTACCCAGACTACGAAACACGCCGCAAAGAAGTCTGCAGGGATTTTTATTTCTTTCTTTAAAGACAGACAGACCGTGGAGAAAACACTTCTGTGACCTTCTTGCTTGATGAAGATTTATAGTCTGGTTTCCAAGGCACTAAAATCAATAATACCTGGAAAGGTGAGGAGCGTCTTCTGCAAAACCAAAGTGGCAGCTGAGCTGGCAGTTTTTATTCATTTCCTTTCCGTGCCCACCCATCTAGGCCAGTGGCAATCATTGGTCGTTTGTTGTTGGCAACCCAGTCTGCAGTTGCCAGATTTGGCTTTTTAAGCCAAATTCTGGGTTACGGCCCTTGTTTCACACGAGTATACCCCTCCGGTTCTGGATCCCAGCACTGGAACTTGACGGGATCCCAAAAGAAAGCTCTGGGTGCAACCCACTGGGGAAGTCTTCTGTTACAAGCCAAGACAAAAGGTGGGGAGCAGTCCCAGAGATGCTGAATGAATGCTGGTGAATACTTTATTCAGGCATTGCCTGACACGTTTCGTGCACAAAAGTGCTCTTCCTCGGAGATAACTGTAAAAACAGTTTATGAAATATTCTGCAAACAATATATAATCATACATTTTTTATTTATTTGATGAATTTCTATACCACCCAAAACTCACATCTCTGGGCAGTTTACAATTTTTTTAAAAAAAAACCCATTAAGACAAAATTAGACAGTTCTTCTGTACAAGCCTTGTGGGAATGAACGAAGAACAGGGGCAGAGCCACCGATGTGCAAACGGGTTCAAAGAACCTGGCCCACTGCGCTTAGGGGCCATGCCTCGTGCCCCAGCCACACACCCCGCGTCTGATGTCAGATGCAGGGGATGTGGTTTTGCTTGCAAACGGGGCCACGCAGCTCATTTGCAAGCAAAATCCAGCCCGCACCACGTTTGCGGTGCAGCCAGATTTTGCTCGCAAACAGGACATGCAGCCCTGCTTGCGAGCAAGACCACGCCTCCTGCGTCTGACACAAGGATCGCCTTGCGATCAGACACAAGGAGCGTGGCTAGGGGGCTGGTGGCGGCAGGCGGGACCGGGGCCACTGCTGGCCTCCCTATGTGCCTGAAGGGAAGCACCCAAGTATCCAACACCCCTGTTGTTTTGGGGCGAGTCTAGCAAGCAGAAAGGCAGACCTGAGATGGCTTTGCCATGTAAAAGGTAAAGTGGCTGCCAAGGTGGCAAGCCACACTTGATGAACGGACAGAGATCCATGCATGATCAGATCTTCTCTGTCTTTGATTTTTGGCAAAACGCCAGTCCTGGGGAGGCTCTGGTTCAGAGTGGGACCATTGCGCCAGGAAGAGGATTTGCTTATGGGGCATAGCAAGACTGGAGGAGGCTCTGGAACAAAAAGTGAAAATGGTGCCCAGCTTGCTTCCCTCCCCTCCCCACCTTCTTTGGAGAGGCGGGGAGGGGGGGAGTAAAGAGTCAGCTGTTGCTCGGCTGGCAGGCTCCCTCTTGTTGGTTCAAGTTTTAGCTTTGCTGTGCTATAGATTCCTGTCCCCTCATTGCAATGCTGCTTCGGGTGGTTCTCTCAAAAAGAGATCACAATGAAACCCCAACAATAACAATAGGCAGCTGAGGTGTATACATTTGGGTTAATAACTGGAACTCTGAGTAAAGTGACATTTCAAACCGAATGGATCCAGACAGCAGATCAAAACGCTGAGAAGCCCTCTCAAGAGGAGGGACGTGTGTCTCCTTCAGGCTCTTCCGATTAATGGGACTGGGGTCTGTCTTTCCATTTGCATTCAGATTTCAAATCCTAACCTTGGCAGCCTGTTCCGGTGATTACATTGCACCGCCGTGATTGAGAATGCATCTGCTTTGTGTGTTCACAATGCGTGACCCACTTTGCTGCTTCTGTGGATCAATTTAGCACAAAGGAAGCCCTCCTCCCAAGGGGGCTGCTTCAAAGCAAATTGCTATTGGCAGTGCGAAATGTCAAGCTTCTCCAGAAAAGTGGAGCAAAAAACAGTTCAGGCCTTCACTCACCTCCCCCCCCCTCCCTGCTTTCTCCTCTTGCCTATGAGCTAAATCAAGGAGCAGGGGCATAGCACTTACATTTATATACCACTCTATAGCTGGAACTCTCTAAGCGGTTTCCAATGATTTAGCATATTGCCCCCAACATTCTGGGTACTCATCATTTTACCGACCTCGGAAGGATGGAAGGCTGAGTCAACCTTGAGCCCCTGGTCAGGATCGAACTTGTAACCTTCTGGTTACAGGGTGACAGTTTTTACCACTGCGCCACCAGGGGCGCATAGGGAAGTTGGTGATGCCCCCCCCCCCCCACGGCCTCATGGACCTCTCCTCTTGCTGCTGCCACCTACCTCTGGGATAGGGACGGGCAGTGCTTCTGTGTTCTGATGCCTACCAGTCACCACGGCACACCCCCTGCAATAACATCAGAAGCACACTGACATAAGGAGCATGGCCAACAGTTGATGAGAGGTTCCTTTGTGGGCTGGGGTCCTGCTTTTCTTTCTCTCACCCCAAGTGAGAAAGAAAGCACCCAACGGCACTCGCAGACCACTTGCTGACTGGGAGAGGAGTGGGTGATGGTGGTGCGTGGGTGCCCCGATGTCAGCCATGCCCTTTGTGTCAGCATGCTTCTGACATTGATACAGGGGTCATGTCCAGCATCCGAACACAGAAGCCGTGACCGCCCTCGCCCAGCCTGTGAGTGGCTTGCTCACAGACCTTGTGTCTCAGGTACCCCCTCGATACCTGACGGCCCAGGGACATTTGTTCCCTCCAGTCCAACGGTGGTTATGCCACTGGGGAGGAGCAAAGTGGCATCCCTCTTTCATGGGAGCAAGCAGGAGTAATGTGGACTGATATATATGAAAGACATGTAGGAAGCAAGAGAAAACTGCACGCTGATGGAAGAACTGTAAGAAAAGCAACGAGCAGTGACCAGGTTGGGAGACAGAAGCCTGTGAGAGGAACTTCCAACGAAATGTTGATTCTTCTCAAAGCAGCCATGGGGCCGCCTGATTTAGCTGGGAGCCACATTGCAGGGGAAGATGAGGTGATCTAAATCCCACCCATGAAATGCTATTAGATCCAATCTTGGGTCCCCGGATGTTGTTGGACTACAACTCCCATCATCCCCAGACACAATGGTCTCCAACAACATTTGGGATCCTTTGTGGTTGGGGATGATGGGAGTTGTAGTCCAGCAACATCCAGGGAGCCAGGCTTGGGGACCTCTCTATTAGACAAAGCAGGACACATTTACAAGCACAAAAATTGTTCCACAGAGGTTTTCCCTTCCATGACTAAGAGCAGTCTCAGCAATTTCAGTCTGAAAAGTCAACATAGAAGAAAAGAATGAGGGGTTTTCTTTGCACCTCACCCTAGTTCAGAGGGCCCTGCAGTTGCTTTTACAAGAAAAATATTACATGGGGAGTTCTAATCACAAAGTTCCAACTTAAGATCATAGTTTAGCCCAGTGTGAGGAATAATGAGGGGAAGGTAAGACCCAGGGAAGTTCAAGCCATCTCCAGCTGCCTTGGTGGAGGGTGGGGCTATGCTGCTCTATCGAAAGACTGCCTGCACCACTGCTTAGAAGAAGGGTGGAGGTTCCTAGGGTAGTGCCTGGGTTGTCTTTTAGAGGAGAGATGGAGATGCAGGAGTAGGTAGTAGCTACCCACAGCTGCAAGAGTGTAGTACTCTCTCTTCCTGTGTCTCTGTGGTGCTTCCAAAATGCATGGAATAAAGGTGACATCCTGGGCATAATAGTGCTTCCCTTTTTCCTTGCATGTGTGCGCGCATTATGCCTAGGTGCTACTCTCCTTGGAGTCAGAGGCATCTATGCTAGAGGGGTGGCCTAGTGTGTGCAATTGTTTGGCTAGGATGAACCTTGCCTTGCCTGCCTTCATTAATGTTTTCTTGTGCTGTCAATGGTTTGAGGTAACTTTATTTTAAGTCTAGAAGGAAACTATGTTCTAGAAGATGGAAATCTTAACTGGAAGGGGGAAACGGAAGAGGTTTGCCATGAACCCCATGGAGTATACAATTATGCATGGAGTGGAGAGGGTAGACAGAGAGAAATTTGTCTCCCTCTCTCACCACACTAGAAGAACCAGGGGTCACCCCATGAAACAGAAGGCTGGGAAATTTAGGACCAACAAGAGTAAGTACTTTTTTGCACAGTGCATAATTAATCTATGGAATTCTTTGCCATGGGATGTGGTGCTGGCCACCAACTTGGATGGCTTTAAAAGGGGCTTAGACAGATTCATGGTGGACAGGTCTGTCAATGGCTACTAGTCTGGTGGCTGTGGGCCACCTCCAGCCTCAGAGGCACAATGCCTCTCAATACCAGTTGCAGGGGAGCCACAGCAGGAAAGAGGGCACGCACAGACCTCTTGCCTGTGGGCTTCTCAGAGGCATCTGGTGGGCCACTGTGTGAAACAGGATGCTGGACTAGATGGGCCTTGGGCCTGATCCAGCAGGGCTGTTCTTATGGCTGCTAGTCTAGTAGGAAAAGGCTTGGCAACCCTCTCAGTGAGGCTACTTCCCCTTTGTGGGCAGGTTGGACAGAAGAGGGTTTGCTACCCATCACTACAGAGTTTGCTTGTTTTGTTACTTATTTTCTTCCATGAAAATAGTGCCTGGTCTCCCCACCAGGCACTTGCCAGACAGACCTCCTTAGCTTCAGCACATTTGCAGCATCCGGTACTTGCACAGCATCCCTTACTCCTTAAAATACAGGAAACAATCTTCTGAGTTCCACAGAATTGTTTTTCAGCACTAGGTGTTTTATGCTTGGTGCAGAAGGCTCCAAATTCCCTCCCTGGCAGCATCTCCCAGAAGGGGCTGAGAGAGACTCCGGACTGCAACCTTGGAGAAGCCGCGGCCAGTCAGTGTAGACAATACTGAGCTAGATAGACCAAGGGTCTGATTTGGTATAAGGTAGCTACCTATGTTCCTAACTGCTAAACTAGGCCAGTACCCACAGAAACCCTGTGTGAAGTTCGAGCCAGAACTGTGGTCTTGTGGTAGCAGGCATGAATTGTCCCCCTGGTTTGCATTTGAATTGAAGTCTACATGGGTGAGCACTGTAAGATATTCCACTTAGAGGATGGGGCTTGGAGGTTCCAAATTCCCTCCCTGGCATCTGCACAATAGGACTGAGAGAGACTTCTGGCTGCAACCTTGAAGAAGCCGCTGCTAGTCTGGGTAGACAGTACTGGCCTAGACGGGCCAAGGGTTTGACTCAGTATAAGGCAGCTTCCCGTGTTCCAGTCTTACCCCATGTCTGAGCTGGGGATACATGTGAGACACTCAAAACCAAACCAGTGCAGAGACAGACAGAATCTATCTATCTATCTATCTATCTATCTATCTATCTATCTATCTATCTATCTGTCTCTTAGGCATACCCGTCGCTAATCCCATGCGTTGCAGTTCTCACGAGAGTTCGCAAGCAGCTGCTGGATAGCGGCAGGGACAGGCAGATGGCGGCCAGGACGGCCAGCAAGCAGTGAGGGAAAGAGGTGGCCAGGCCACCGGGCGGGCAGTGAAGGAAAGCACCGCTGGAGGGCAGTAAGAGAAAGCGGACTGGGAGGGGGAGAACAGACTGGGGCTGAAGACGAAATGAAGATGGGGGGAGAGACAGGGAGAACTACGGGCGCAGATGGTCTGTGCCAGATCAGCTAATTCAAAAGAATGCTCCTCAAGATGGCATATGTCAGATGGCAATACCTTCCACACACAAAACCTCACAATGCTTCTGGTTGGGGGCCAGCCTCCATGCATAATTTCTCCCTTATTATGATCTCTAGCAAAAGCTGTCAAGCTGTAGGGTGGGGCCCTGGCTCAGTGGCAGAGCACATGCTTGGCATGTAGAGGGTCCCAAGTTCGATCCCTGACTCCTTGAATTAAGGGGAGCTCAGGCAGCAGGCGGTGGCAAAGAGCCCTGCCTGAGACCTGCAGAGCTGCAGGGTTGGATGGACCAATGCTCTGATTCAGCTGTAAGGCAAGTCCGTAGATCACACACAGTCCAAGGGAAGCACTCTACGCATGCTCAGAGGTACACAGCTCGAGGTGCCAAACCTTGCACATCTATTTGCAGTCTTTTTGAATAGTCATTCTGGGTATCCAAACCATTTTTGCGGCCATTAACCAGCTGTGATGAGAAGATGTGATCTGACCTGTAAGCAATATCTTCCCACCCACCCTCCAAATCAAAGTCAAAGCAACACGTTGAAGAACCTCCCTATAGATTTATTTTATTTTATGTATTATTTATTTATTACATTTTTATATCCCGCTCTTCCTCCAAGGAGCCTAGAGCGGTGTACTACATACTTGAGTTTCTCTTTCACAACAACCCTGTGATGTAGGTTAGGCTGAGAGAGAAGTGACTGGCCCAGAGTCACCCAGCAAGTCTCATGGCTGAGTGGGGATTTGAACTCGGGTCTCCTAGTCCAGCACTCTAACCACTACGCCACGCTGGTGTAGATCAGGGATCCTCAGCCTGTGGCAGTTCAGATGTTGTTGGACTACAATTTCTGCATCCCCCCGGCCCCCTGCCATGATGTATGATGGGTGCTGTTGTCCAACAACATCTGGGGCCCAAGGTCGAGACCCCCTGCTGCAAATGCAAGCTCAGCCAGTGCCCTATTTCAATGGAGCAGTCTTGTATGTCTCATTTTAGAGGGTGGAGGCAAAGGGCTTCCATGGACACCAGCCTGTCCAGAACTTGCAGGAGTTCCTCAAGGGCTGGTAGCAACCAGCCTACCATAAATTGTTCAAACAAAGCTGTACAAAGTGGGGTGCCCTAAGTGTTTAAATCAGGACAGCTTGTTTGATATGCTCTGAAGAGCTAACATTTACACCCCTCGCGGAGGGTGTTTGTCAAACACACACACACAGGCCTAGCTCCAGGTTTTATGAGTTGTCGTGGCAAAAGGCAATCAGCAGAGCTTTATCCAAACCTGCACAATATTTGCAAATCCCATGTGCTCCAGCTGGCCCAGTTTGGCAGGGAGAGTCCTTGTTTTCTCGTCCCAATCCCTGGTAAATCACTGCCCCCATTTTTATGCCTTTAGGGAATGCCTTATTAAAATAGTAATCGATTGACTGAGTGAGTGAGCGAGCAAGCGAGTGAGTGCCGTCAAGTCGGTGTTGACTCTTAGTGACCACTTAGATAGATTCTCTCCAGGATGACCTGTCTTCAACTTGGCCTTGGAAGTCTCTCAGTGGTGCATTCATTGCTGTCGTCATCGAGTCCATCCACCTTGCTCTTCTCTTTCCTTCAACTTTTCCTAGCATTATGGACTTCTCATAGGTCTTCACATAACGTGTCTGAAGTATAATTTGAGCCTGGTCATTTGTGCCTCAAATGAAAATTCGGGATTTGTTCTATGATCCATTGGTTTTTTTCCTGGCCGTCCATGGTCTCCTCAAAAGTCTTCTCCAGCACCAAAGTTTCTGCATAGGAGGGCAATTCAAACTATCAATATTAGGAAGATGGATGTGCTCCCAATTTTTGTGTGTTCGATAAAAACAAGGCAGAGAGCTTGATCATCTTCCAAGCCCCAGCTAGGTAGAACAATTTCCCCACCTACCTCGGTCAGAAGCTGGGGATGGAATATGGGTAGGGCAGTCTCATCCTACCCAGCTGGGGTTTGACCAGTGGTGTCCTCACAAATTCAGAAGTGCAGAAGGTACTCTCCCTGATAGCCCCCATGGCCATGCCCACCCTGAAAGCCAGAGAAGCTGAGAAGAACCATCACTCCATTCCTGCATGTCCCCCCTCCACTACACCCCTGGGCTTGACTGACAATGAAGCCCCCCATCACCAACCTTGTTTTATCTAACACACAACCAGAAATTGGAAGCACAAAACACCCAGCTCTCAAAGTAGGTAGGAGATGTTTCCTACTGTGATGTCAATCATGTGCACTGCCCCAATTTGAGTTGTTTGCGTGTCCTTCCAGGGTCAGCTCCATCCCCAGAGGCTCCAGAATCTAGAAATTAAATTTTGACTGGGAAAGGGGACACATTGTACAGTATCTCTGGGCCATTGGCATAGAAATGCAGTCATGTAAACCTTAAGGCAACACACAGCCTGACATTTCATGCACTGCAGCTGCTGAAGCGTCTTCTGCATTGTTAATGAGCTGACAGGTGTCGTAGAGGGACCTCATCATGAAAGAGCAGCTTTTCTTCTGGGCTCCGCCCACAGTCACCCAAAACCACAGGGATCCACACAGGACCAGGTGTGGGGATGGGCAAACTGGTCGTTCTCCCAGGGCATCTTCCTGAAGAGGACACTAAACGGAGCTTAACCACCAACCCACCGTTGGTGACTCTGATCCAATGATGGTGGTGATGGAACGGAACAGGGGCGTTACTATAATAGGGGAGACAGTTGTCTGGGGGCCCATTGCCTTGGGGGCCTCCCCAGAGGCAAATCACATGACTGACTCCCCTAGCCACACACCTGCCCGGGCTTCCTTCAGTTGTATTCACCCTCCAAAATTGATGTGAGTGTGAAGAACTGGAGCTACCAGAACAGCATGTCTTTCTCTAGTACCATTAAATGATTTGCATCAGCAAGATAAGACGGAAGTACTCATTCTGCGGGGTCGAAACTCGGGAGACAATTATGATCTGCCTGTTCTGGATGGGGTCACACTTCCCCAGAAGGAACAGGTACGCAGTCTAGGGGTGCTTCTGGATCCAAACCTCTCCCTAGTCTCTCAGGTTGAGGCAGTGGCCAGAAGTGCCTTCTATTAGCTTCGGCTGATACACCAGCTGCGTCCGTTTCTTGAGATGAACAACCTCAAAACAGTGGTACATCTGCTGGTAACCTCCAGGCTGGATTACTGTAATGCGCTCTACATGGGGCTGCCCTTGTACGTAGTCCAGAAACTACAGTTGGTCCAGAATGCGGCAGCCAGGCTGGTCTCTGGGTCATCTCGGAGAGACCATATTACTCCTGTATTGAAGGAGTTACACTGGCTGCCGATAGGTTTCCGGGCAAAATACAAGGCGTTAGTTATAACCTATAAAGCCCTAAACAGCTTGGGACCTGGGTATTTAAGAGAACGTCTTCTTCATTATGAACCCCACTGCCCGTTGAGATCATCAGGAGAGGTCCATCGGCACTTTTCACCGGCTCGTCTGGTGGCTACTCAGGGACAGGCCTTCTCCGCTGCTGCCCCGAGGCTTTGGAATGCGCTCCCTAGTGAAATAAGAGCCTCCCCATCTCTGACAGCTTTTAAAAAGTCTTTAAAGATGCATCTGTTCACCCAGGCTTTTAACTGATACTGTTTTGATGGTTTTTAATGTTGTTTTAGAATATTGTTTTTTAAAAAATGAAAACTGTTGTGTTTTAAATTTCTTGTTTTTGTTTTTAACTAATGTTTTAATGTTGTTTTTATCCTGTTGTAAACCACCCAGAGACGTAAGTTTTGGGCCGTATAAAAATATGTTAAATAAATGATATAAAAATAAATCATCCACAATTTACAAAACCTTTTTAAAAATAATTTAGGATGATGTTCTATTGTGGCACATAGGTTATTTCTTTACTTCATGAGCTGAGCTTCAGTGAGGGGGCGGCATTTAAAAATCTTGTCTCTGGGCCCACTCCAACCTTGCAATGCCCCTGGAACAGAAAAGGACCAATTGACTACCGTATTTTATGGACTATAAGACTCACTTTTTCCCTCAAAAAATATCCGCCAAAATTCACGTGCATCTTATACGTTTTAACAGTTTAATATGTTAAAACTCTGAAAATCTGGATTAAAATTAAGGTGCGTCTTATAGTCCGTAGCATCTTATAGTCCATAAAATATGGTAACACATTTGCTTCAGCTGGGCAGTCTATTGCAAGAAGGGATGGTTTCAGAAGTATCTTTGCCCAAGACGAGGAGCGAGGTTGTACACGTGCTCCAGCAGTGTGGAAAGGGCTGTATACAAGGGTGCCCCATTCGCAGGTGTGAAATGTTGAAGGGTGTGAATGCATCCCCTGAAGCCCATTTCTATGAGGGGGTAAAATGGCTGCATTCTGCCAAATCCAGAGCTCAGGCATTTGAACACACTACAAGGGATCCAAGCTTGACCTCTTCAATTCATTCTATAATAAGATATGACCAAGTTATTGAACAACCATTACCAGAGCTGCAAAGTAGGAACATAGGAAGCTGCCATATACTGAGTCAGACCACTGGTCTATCTAGCTCAGTATTGCCTACACAGACTGGCAGCAGGTTCTCCAAGGTTGCAGGCAGGAATCTCTCTCAGCCCAGTCTTGGAGATGCTGTTCAGCCCAGTCTTGGAGATACTGCCAGGGAGGGAACTTGGAGCCTAGATGCTCTTCCCAGAGCGGCTCCATCCCCTGAGGGGAATATCTTGCATTGCTCACACATCAAGTCTCCCGTTCAGATGCAACCAGGGCAGACCCTGCTTAGCTAAGGGGACAAGTCATGCTTGCTACCATAAGCCCAGCTCTCCTCCCTCCATCATGCTGAATTTATCTCCAGGAAAACAGCTATTTTGTTGGTATATCTAAACCTGTCTCGCAGCAGCCAGATATAAACTTCCCAAGGAATGTACGCCAGGTTGCTAATGAGAGGAAACTCATATAAATAAACCAGAAGATTACTGATGCATTTGCCTAAACAGGCAGCAGCAACAACAAAACCATTAAAGTTGGCATAGTGAGCAGCAAGAAATGCTCTGCACCTAGCTTAGGAACAACACTGGATTTATTTATTACATTTATATCCCGCTTTTCCTCTAAGAAGCCCAGAGCAGTGTACAGGGTTATGTTTATCCTCACAACAACCTTGTGAGGTAGATTACACTGAGAGATGTGTGACTTGGCCCAGAGTCACCCAGTGAGTTTCATTTGCTGAGTGGGGATTATGAACGCAGGTCTCCCCGGTCCTAATCCAACACTCTAACCACTACACCACACACTGGCTTCATTTGGTAAAATAAGTGCACCTCAAGGTTGGCCCACCAGACATGTAAACATACGTCGCTCAGTTCCTCATCACGTAGTGACTAGCAAGACGAGCAAAGGAACTGAATCCACAGATTTCAGGGCTTGATTACTGGGTGGTGGGGTGGGGTTTCAAGGCTGGGAGCGACAGTGGGTGCAGAGCACTACTGTAAAGACTGTCCTTGTATCTCAGAGCTCTCATCAGATGGTGTATAATATCAGCCCCCGTGATTGGCTGGCAGTATGGTCTTGTGGTAGCAAGCATGAATTGTCTCCTTGCTATGTAGAGTCTGCCCTGGTTTACATTTGAATGGGAGGCCACATGTGTGAGCACTATGAGTTTTACCCATTAGGGGGATGGAGCTGCTCTGGGAAGAGCAGAAGGTTCCAAGTTCCCTCCCTGGCAGCATCTCCAACTTTGGAGAAGCAGCTGCCAGTCTGTATAGACAATACTGAGCTAGATGGAGGACCAATGGTCTGACTGTTGGAAATTCTCTGTGGTGAGAGAATCCCTTTCTCATTATAGCAGAGTGCACAGAGGCACAACACAGCGGAAATTTAGTTAGGCATGTGTGAGAACCATGGGCAGCACGGCCTAGTGTTGGGAATTCTCTCTGATAGAGAATTCCTTTTTCAATTATAGCAGAGTGCACAGAGGCACAACACAGCGGATTTAGTTAGGCATGCATGTATGCTGAGAGTAAAGTAACTTGGAGCCAGTTCATAGTTTCAAATCAATATATAAGGCATTTATTAGAGAACTCCATTCTAGATAGGAAAGTGAGGATCTCTAATCTAGCTAGCTAGCTGGATGCAGATGGATTCTGCATCCTCTCTGCACACATGGTGCAGGGAGAGAGGCTTGCCATGTTGCAAGGTAGGCGGGCAGGTAGGAAGAGAGAGAGAAGGAAGGAAGCTGAATCCCTTAAGAGTAGCAATCTACATTTCAAAGGGATAGCATCAGAGCTGTGGAGAAGGGATGACCAATGTCTTGACCCTCTAGCCCTCTGACTCACTAGTCTGTCCTCCACTGTCTGAGACAAAGAGACAGCGCAAAGTCCTTTAACTCCCAACACTGACTTGGTATAAGGCAGGTTCCTATGAAGCCACTGGACTGGCTAGACCTGGAAACTCTTCCAAAGATCAAGTGGGGAGGGATACCCTGTTATGCAGGGAGGGAACCCGGAAGTGCTTCCCTCCCTGCAGATGATCACAATGAACTCCCTGGGCAGACGGATCACCTGCTCTGAGAACCCGGCCACGGCTCGTTGGGCAGCTCCAGGGGTTGGGCAAAGGGCAGGGCTGCCGCATGGTGCCCCGCCCCCTGGAGCCCCAATAATGCACTGCGCGAGTGCGTGGTGCTTTATTGGGAGCCCCCCTCCCCAAGGTGCGCCCACCGTGGTTGCAAGCATGCCCAAGAAAACGGGGTTAACAGAGCCCTCGCTCTTAAAGGGGAGGGCATTTAGGCGGGCTCGCCACCAGGAGCCACACAACTCCCGTTGCTGCACACGACCAGCTGGGACCGGGCTGGGCAAACTTAGCCCAGTTTTGGCTGGCCGTGGGAATCGCCTCCTGGTTGAGTTACTAGGATTCTGTCCTTCTGCCTTTAGCTGGCAAAGGGGGACCTTCAGTCTCCAAGTCCTTCAGCCTTCAGTTTTCTGTTTTTCCAAGCCAAAGTACCTTTTCAGTGACCCAGGACTGGAGAACACATCCTCCAGGAAGGGACTTCGGTACAGCTGCCCATGAGCTTTGTCACAGACTTGCTCATTTGCACACGCAAATCACCATTCGATGTTGCAGTCTTGAAGTGATGAGAATACGCATGTTTGAGCCCAATTTAACCTGTGTTTGTGAACATCTAAAGATCTGCCTGGGTCTTCTATGCCAGGGGACAGGGAGATGGGCCCAAATTCCTACTAGCTTGGGAGAGTCCAGCCGGTGCCGGATTTCGGCACAAGCAAAGTAAGCTACAGCTTAGGGCCTCACCTTATAAGGGGCCTCTGAACATCAAAAAATGAGTACTTTGCAGTTATATAATTAGTTGAAAAACAGAGGCGAGAGGGAAAGACTTTAAAACAGGCATTGGGGTGATTCTCACAATTGCCGAGAGCGGGTGGGCAAGGCTCCAAAAAGCTTACCTTCCCTGCAGACAATCGAGGGACTAGTGGTGAGGGCACAGTCTGTGCTCCCATATGAGCAGTGCTGCTCCGCGAAGCACATAGCAGGGTGGAGGGATCCGGGGCCGGAACTTGTTCTGGCCTCCGGGAATCCCACAATGCAATGCACGACATGCATGCTGTATTGGCGGATTCCCTCAAGAGATGGGCACTCTAGGCACCCATCTCTGTGTGTGGCCGGCCTGAAAGCAGCCTGTGCTTGCACCCGAGCATGTAGCTGGGGGTAAGGGAGCGCTTGCTCCCTTAACCTCAGCTAACAACTGGGGTGGATAGTGGGGCTAGGAGTTGAAAGTTAAGGACTTTGTGTTGTCTTTTGTGTCAAAGATAGTGAAGGACAGGTCAAGACATTGGTCATCCCTTCTCTACTGCTCTGACACTATCCCTTTGGAATGTAGATTGCTAATCTTAGGGAGTTCCTTCCTTCCAGCCACTTCCTTTCTCTCTTCTCTTCCTGTCCCTTCTACCTTGCAGCATGCAAGCAAGCTCCTCTCCCTGCACCATGTGTGCAGAGAAGATGCAGAATCCATCTGCATCCAGCTAGATAGATAGATTAGAGATCCTAACTCCTCTCTTTCCTATCTAGAATGGAGTTCTCTAATAAATGCCTTATATATTGATTTGAAGCTATGAACTGGCTCCAAGTTACTTTACTCTCAGCATACATGCATGCCTAACTAAATCCGTTGTGTTGTGCCTCTGTGCACTCTGCTATAATTGAAAAAGGAATTCTCTACCAGAGAGAATTCCCAACACTAGGCCATGCTGCCCATGGTTCTCACACACAGCCTAACCTGGGCTGGGTGTCCATAATCAAGGTTAGGCTGCACGTGAGAACAGCTTCATTACCACCTGATAAGACAAAAATGTTCTTATATGACTACGCCATGGTTTCTCATATTGAGTTTATACATCTGTGCAGAAATAACCGGAAGTTGTCTAAAAAGAAGTGTATGAGACCAAGGTCTGGTTTCGACCACCGTTAGCCATCACAGTTACAGGCAGTGTTAGCCTCTTCAGACAAACACTGATGTCACACTGAGCAGTGAGAGGGAGGGAGGCCCCACGGCAGGACTTCCAAGCCATTTGTCAATGCTACGGGGCCTTTTAAGCTTGACATCGCTTGGGGCCTCGGCATGTCATGATCCAGCCTGGAGTCTAGCGATGGAATTCAGCTTCTGTTGAGCCAAAGAAATGGACAGAAGACACAAGGCCAATGTGCAAACATTGGTGACCTGAATAAGGCTATAACGCTAAGCAGATTTACTAGCATGTAAGCCCCATTGAACGCAGTGGGAGTTCAGCCTGAGTAACACCTGTTTGATTGGACTCAAAAGTAGATTCACATGTTAAGTGCAACACTCCTACGATGAGTGTCCAATGTACACAGGTACAGATATTCACATGTTATGCTGCACGCAGGTACAGAAGCACACTTCCTCTCTGTACCTTGCATTTGAAGAGCCTGTATCCGTTCACTTTTAAAATGAACACAGGTACAGTCATTCACACAAACACGTGTACAAGTGTACAAACATCTGTACACTCATACAGCATAATGTCTGAATCACGCTTTAGAGTTAGGTTTGATTTACAAATGCAGTGGAAGGAGGTGATAGGATGGACTGCTTCATGGCATACAACATGAGGAGGAGGAAGAGGATGCCACTCCTAATTCTTCCCCATATTAAACATTCCCTGCATGTCCAAAATTAGGAAGAAAAGGTAGAACTTGGAATCCAGCCCTCTTTCCCATTACCCCAGGTTTAGGCTTAGAAAGAGTTTTTCAAGCAAGGAAGCATGCAAAAATGGGATTCCCCACCTCCACTCTGAAGTGGTACAGTCCATTCTCCCACCTCTGGATTCTCCCATCTCATTTCCACCTTCCTCTCTGGCCTTACTGTCCATGGCAGGGGTGAAACTTGAACCCAGGTCCAAGGCCAGTTTTCTGTGCTCTCAATCATGCTTGCTCTTGAGATGGCCCACCCACTCAGAGAATGTCTGAGGAAAGATCCCATCTTCTGTGGGAACCAGCAGCTCGCTAATTAGAAAATCCATTAGATTTGCGAGAGGATGCATCTCGGATTCACGCAGAGTGCCGTTTTATTCAGACTTCAAATCATGGCAATGAAGTGGTGTCTCCGGCTGCTTTTCCCTTCTGAGGCTTTCAGACATAGAACTTGAAAGCACTGGCTTGGTTGGTGGGGATACCTCTCGCATTCCTGGGGAGTAGCAAATGATTGATCCTTCGCTTGTTCCTGCTCTCTCTCAGTTTGCATCCCTCCACCCTTTTGTCTCCTTTCATGAATGAGTTGTAGAATATGCAACTTCGAGATTGCTCAGATCACTGAATCCTACTGTGCTCCTGGCCTGTCCGGCCAACCTCGCCTGCCGCTTTTTCTCTCTCTCTCCTAGATTGCTTTAGAGGGAGGCCTAAAAGCCATGACTGTGATGGGAGTAATTTAGCATCTCTTATTTCCATCATGCAAATTCTTTGTATCCCCTGGGAGCTTTGCGAACCAAGGCTCATGTGAAGAGCAGAACCATCTAATCTATTATTGATTCTTCCTATGTAAGCTGCTTTGAGAACTCTTGTAGAAGAGCAGTATATAAATATCCGTAGTGGCAGCAGAGGAGGAATTTCTTCTGCTTGGGATGATGGTAGTGACATTTTAAAGACTAAGGGGACCAAATGGAGCATAATGGTGGTAGGCACAGTTCTTTAGTCTCTCCCATTCACACCCAAAGTGGAAAGGTAAGTATGAATTGTCCTCTTTGCTAAGCAGGTTCCACGCTGGTTTGCATTGGAACGGGAGACTACATGTGTAAGCACTGTCAAATCAAATCAAATTTATTATCTCCTTAGGGCAGGGATTCTCAACGTGTGGGTCCTCAGATGTAATTGGACTTCAGCTCCCATAATTCCCAACCAAAGGCTGCTGGGGCTGGGGATTATGGGAGTTGAAGTCCAATAACATCTGGGGACCCACACGTTGAGAAACCCTGCCCTAAGGGGATGGGGCCATTCTAGGAAAAGCATCTGCATGCAGAAGGTCCTAAGTTCCCTTCGTGGCATTTCCAGATAGTGCTGAGAGCGACTCCTGCCTGCAAACTTGGAGAAGCCGCTGCCAGTTTGTGTAGGCAATCCTGCACTGGATGGGACCAATGGTCTGACTCGGTAGAAGGCAGCTTCCTGTGTCCCTATGTAAGAACTCTGTCAGCTGAAGTTTCTCATAGCACTGGGTCTATTGGAGGGCTGCACAGCTTTGACTTTCTTAAAGATGTTGGATTAGATGTTGCTGTGTTGACTTTAGCACTCTTATTTATCTACCCAAGAAGCCAGTAAGAGGCCTGATTGAGACAGGCCTGCCCAATTGCTGATCACAACATCAAATGCAGTGAGACAAAAGTTGGTCTTGTGGTAGCAAGCATGAATTGTCCCCTTTGCTAAGCAGGGTCTGCCCTGGTATGCATTTTAATGGGAGACTGCATGTGAGCACTGTAATTGACCCCCCCCCCAAGGGGATGGGGCTGTTCTGGGAAGAGCATCTGGATGTAAGAAATTCCAAGTTCCCTCCTTGCCATCTCCAGATTAGAGATGTGCATGAATCAAATTTTCAGATTGAATCAAATTCATGCTTGCTACCACAAGCAGCAGGGGAATGCTTGACTAACAAGGAGAAGGTTGCCGGTTCAAATCCCTGCTGCAACTATATTGGGCAGCAGTGATATAGGAAGATGCTGAAAGGTAGCATCTCAGACTGAGTGGGAGGAGGCAATGGTCAACCCTGCCTGTATTCTACCAAAGACAACCACAGGGCTCTGTGGGCGCCAGGGGTCGAAATTGACTTGACGGCACACTTTACCTTTACCACAAGCACAGCTCTCCTCCTGGGCAGCACTATAAACACCAGCAGTCAGCTGGAGCGAGATGCATCTTCCTCTGTTGCACTCAGCTCTCCTGACCCCTTTTCCCTTGGAGCTGCATCCTTCCTGGATCTCTGTCCCAGCAGAGGAACTAGATACAGCCCCAAATAGAGTGCATTACAGCAATCAAGCCTGAAAACAAGCCTTCTAATTCAGAAGCCTTCAGTTTTAACGGCCTTGGGGTCCTCCTTTGATCATGTTAAATCAGAGATAAAAGGCAGTTAAGGGGTCCTCACTTTGTGGATAACTTTCTTTGGAAAGAAGCCCTCATTGAGGGATCTGGAGGAGCTCTGCAAATGTTCTGATCCACTTTCCCTGTGACCCCAAGGCTGATAATGCAAGACTTCCTTTTGCTCTAATAGACTTTATGATTAATGAGACAAACAAATTTCTGTTCCCTAACAAACATTTATTTAATTTTTGTTTACTTTCTACAAAGTCTGGCTAAGCCTTTTAGAGCAGGGTTTCTTAACCTTGGGCCCCCAGATGTTGTGGGACTACAACTCCCAGAATCCCCAGCCACAACGGCCATGTCTGGGGATTCTGGGAGTTGTAGTCCAACAACATCTGGGGGCCCAAGGTTAAGAAACTCTGTTCTAGAGGATATTTTCCAGCTTGTGCAAACTCCTGTCCTCAGCTTCCTCTCGCCTGATTCATTGCATTTCCCCTCACCACCAAACACAGAAGAGTCATAAATACATTTTACCACTCACACAGCAGCATTTCTTGGCAGTTTCTGTCACAGCTGGTGATGGAGGCTGATGAATGCCAGTCTGTGTGGGTCTTGGGTTTGGAATTCAAGGGAGATTATTACCAGTGATACAAAATATTTGTTTTATTTATTTATTTATTTATTTATTTATTTATCTATCTATCTATCTATCTATCAAATTTGTATACTGCCCCAAACTTTTATCTCTGGGCAGTTTACAATAACATAAAACCAGTTAAAAGCATATACAAAAGCTTAAAAACAATTTAACAATTTTAAAATAACCAGAAATTAAAACCCAAAAATATTAGGAAGCTGAGAAAGCTTGGGCGAAAAGATGGGTTTTCAGGTGTTTTTTGAAAATTGCCAGAGATGGAGAGGATCGTATCTCATCAGGGAGTGCATTCCACAGTCTCGGGGCAGCGACCGAGAAGGCCCATCTCTGTGTAGCCACCAAATGAGTTGGCGGTAACTGGAGACGGACCTCCTCAGATGAACTCAATGGGCAGTGGGGCTTGTAATGAAGAAGATGCTCTCTTAAATACCCAGGGCATAAGCCGTTTAGGGCTTTGTAAATTATAACTAGCACTTTGTATTTTGTCTGGAAACCTATTGGCAGCCAGTGTAGCTCCATCAGTAAAGGAGTAACATGGTCTCTCCGAGATGACTCAGAGACCAACTTGGCTGCCGCATTCTGAACCAACTGAAGTTTCTGGACTATGTACAAAGGCAGCCCCACGTAGAGCGCATTACAAAAGTCAAGTCTGGAGGTTACCAACAGATGTACCACTTGTTTGAGGTCATTGATCTCAAGAAACAGACACAGCTGGCGTATCAGCCGGAGCTGATAGAAAGCACCCTTGGCCACTGCCTCAACTTGAGAAACCAGGGAAAAGTGTGAATCCAGGAGTATTCCCAGACTGCAGACCTGTTCTTTTTGGGGAAGTGTGACTCCATCTAGAACAGGAAGATTTAAATATGTTCTTTAAAGGATGCTAACAGGAAAGATTGATCTCCAATGTTAGTGACTCTGCCTTGGAAGAACCTTGAACTCTTGGCTATTCTAAAGATGTCTAATAACCTTTGAGAAACAGAATAGGAGAATATCAAACGTTATCTGGGCCAAAGGATAGATCACAAATAGATCTGTTCATTGAATGTTTTCCCCACAAAAAACCTGAATAGCTTTTGCATTTGAAATTTCAAGTGGAATTGGGTGAAATCATGGGGAAGATGGGGCAGGAACCTTGCTGTTGTGTTTTATTGATTGACTGATTGATTGATTGATTTGATTTGATTTGATTTTGATTTATATACCACCCTTCCAAAATGGCTCAGGGTGGTTTATAACAAGAGAAAAACAATTAAAACAAGTTAACAATTAAAATCAGAACTATAAAAACAGAATAAAACCAATTAAACAATTCAAACAGCTTTTTAAAAAACACCCTGGAAAACCAGGGCAACCATTTAAAACAATTTAAAACATTTTTTCAGTCATTTAAAAACCCTCGAAGGCCAAGCCAAACAGATAGGTTTTAAGAACTCTCCTGAAAGACAATAATGCTCTTGAATTATTGATTTCAGCCGAGAGTGCATTCCACAGCCCAGGAGCAGCTACAGAGAAGGCCTGCCTCTGAGTTGCCACCAGACGAACCAGTGGTAACTAGAGACAGACCTCCTCAGATGACTTTAATGTGCAGTGGGGATAATGCAGAAGAAGGCACTCTCTAAGATAACTCTGACCTAATTTTGTTGCTAATTCCAGGCTACTGAGAGCTGAGGGTCACCACACAGCAGTGTTCCCACTAAGGTGTGTGTATGTGTGTGCGCTCAGAGGTTTTTAAATGTCTGCTCAGTTTATTTAGATACCCACTCAGATTGAATCAGGAAAGCCCCACTCTGAATGCATGTGTGCTCACACTGCCTTGATACTGCCACCCAGAACAAAACTCATGCCACACACAGATGGGGGGGGAAAAAGAGAATACTGCCCCACAGTACTCTCAGATCTCATCATGCCCTGAAGCAGTTACCATACTAGTGACTGAGGGCCATGCTTGCTGTGCATGCAAAAACATGCTAAAGAGAACATAAGAAGAGCCCTGCTGGATCAGGCCCAGGGCCTATCTAGTCCAGCATCCTGTTTGCCATGGTGGCCAACCAGGTGCCACCAGCAGGAGATGAAGGCATGCCCTCTCTCCTGCTGCTGATCCCCTGCAACTGGTATCTAGAGGTATTCCACCTCTGTCTCTGGAGGAAGCCCATAGCCATCAAGACTAATAGCCACTAAGAGGCCTGGCCTCCATGAATTTGTCTAAGCCCCTTGGAAAGCCATCCAAGCTAGTGGCCATCAGCACATCCCATGGCAGAGAATTCCATAGATTAATTGCGCACTGTGTGAAAAAGTACTTCCTTCTGTTGGTCCGAAATTTCCTGGCCTTTAGTTTCATGGGATGACCCCTGGCCCTTGTGTTGTGAGAGAGGGAGAAAGATTTCTCTCTTATCAACTCTCTCCACACCATGCATCATTTTATCCACCATGATCATGTCTCCCCGTAGCCGCCTCTTCCTGCTTCCACAAAACAGTAATGGTGGGGAGACCTATCCTAACTGGGATTGCAGTGTGTGAGGACGGGGAGGCAAACACTTCAGCTCAAGTCATTTTCCTGCCCAAAATCACCCCCTACCCCCAAAAGGCTGGCCCCTAAAGCAGATGTTTCCTACAAACATCTACTTGGCAGGCAGGCAGACACTTCAGAAGTGCAGATCTTCAGCAGGAAAATCTTACCAAGGGAAAGAGTGCACCTCCCCTTGCAAGCAGAACCCCACCTGCCCATCCCTGCAGCGTTTTGTGTGAAAGAAGACGTACTTCCAGTTGAAAATGAGCCAGTGAGCACGTACTTGTGTGAACATCAAGTTCCATCCTGGGGATGGGGGGAGATGTGAGCCCCGCTCCCAATCAACAGCTCCCCTCCTTCTCCTCTTCTCTGGACCAAATGATGCATGCTATGACATCACTGCATTCCACATTGGCCCATCCCGCACATGTGACCACCCGTGAAACAGAGGTGGGGCAGGGAAATGCAATACCATCACATCACTCATTTTGCTCTGCTACACATTGCGAGGCAGAGAAGAGGAGGAGATGCTGAGCTGCTACTTTCGGTGTCAGCCACACAGAATCAGCAATGAGTAATTTCTCCCAATCATGCAAGCCATGATGAACCTCACTCCTGCTGTTGTTCAACACAATTCCCACCACCACCACACCCATTTCAATAAATTGCAGCTAGGGATGTTGGGACTTGTAGTCTAACAGCAGTGGCAGAGTCTCAGGTTGGCCTGGCCACCCATGATCTAGGTCATTATTTAGATCAGGATAGGCAACGTTGGCTCTCCAGCTGTAGCTGGACTACCACTCCCATCATCCCCAGTTGTAATAAATTGTAGCTGGGGTGATGGGAGTTGTAGTTCAACAACAGCTGGAGAGTTGAGGTTGCTTACCCTGATGTAGGTGATCAAGAATGAGCTGCAGGAAGCTTTGGGCACACATCCTCTCTCTCTCTCCTGTCCTTCAGCTTCTCACATCTGGGGAGAGGAGATGGAAAGCTTCCACTTACGTTACAGTGCAGTTCCAATCTTAGAATGATCCATGCCCTCTTATCAGCTCACACATTAGGTCCACTGGATGGACAGATGATGCTTTGCTAATTAAGCCCTTGAAAGTTCCCACAGAACTCTCCTCCCACCCACCTCTCTCTCTCTCTCTCTCTCTCTCTCTCTCTCTCTCTCTCTCTCTCTCTCCTTCTGTGTTAGGCAAAGTTTCCCCATAATTGCCATCTATCTTAAATATCACAGCTCATTCATCTTTAGCCTTTTAAATCAAAACAGAGAGTTCCAAGATGCCAGGCTGGGGGCTGGGCTGTTTGATTCTTGTTAATTCACATCGGCTCCCCAAAACATTTGTCAATGTTCTTCTTTTAATGATCTCAATTCCCTTCCGCAGCAGCTTTCAAGAAGGCAACGTCTCAGCTTCTTTGGCAGGCTCAGCATGCAGAAAAGCTTGGCCCAGTTATGCAGACAATCCACACCGCCATGAGTGGCACCCAGAGGCTTCTGCAGAGGAGGGGTTTGAAACCTGTCCCTGCCAGATATCCACCTTTGCAGGGGGCCGGACCTGCAAGTCCTCTGTGTCAGACAGAGAGTAGTGCAAATTGCAGTCGCCAGACGGGGATGGTGGAGAGGAGCTTTGCAGAGCTGGTGATGTCAGGATTTGGGGTGTGCATGGACTGTTTGGTGTTTTTTGGTCCAAACTTGGTTTTAATTCGTACCAATCCGTGCCAAAGCAAACCAATTCAGTCGAATGGATCGGCTGGGCTGGTCGGTTCAATGAAGCAGCTTGAACCAGTTTGAAGCAGTTCAAGAGTGAACCGCTCAAGGCAGCCCAGTTTGAGATGGTCCAGTTCACAATCCACAATCCAGTTTCACCCCGGCAGGCGGCGGCGGGTGGCGGCTACAACTGGAACGACGCAGAGGCCTGCCGCCCGGCGTCGCTTCTCAACTGTGCCGCGCGCCTGCGCAGTTCAATAGATTGAACTGCACAGGCACGTGGTGCAGTTGAGAAGCGATGCCGGGCCAGACAGCAGGCCTCGGCATCGCTCCAGTCGTAGCCGCCGACCCCCGCCACCTGCCTGGGTGGAAGGAGGACCCCTGGCCCCTGCTCGCGGCGGCATGGGCAACCCCCGTAGGGAGACGGTGAGCCCTGAACACTCCAGTCATCTTCGTAGGGAGACGCGAGCGCGGCTGGAAAGGAAGGGGATCGGCGGGGGCACTTTTTGGTGCCCCCTACCAAGTGGCACCCAGGGCATGTTCCCTGCCTGCCCCCCCCCCATCATTACGCCCCTGTACCTTGGGCAAACTCTGATTCTAATATCAAAAAGGCCCATAAATGTCTTTATTGTTATTTCAAGGGCAGATATAAAGAAGAGGAGAATGCTTTAAAATAAAGCTATGCATGCTAATCACCCTATTCTCAAGCCCAACAGGAGGTGGGCAGCATCTAGTTCAGCAAACATCATCCCTCATGGTGTACGGGTATAAATATTACAGCTAATCCAGAAGGGGACAGAGGAGAACTAGGAAAAGAGCAGACAGAAGAACATGATAGCTGGTCAAAGAGTCCAAATGGCTATAAGGATGATAATGCACAATGACGGCGGGTGAGTGACCTGGCATCTAGGTGTTTATATGCCAATGCCAGAAGCCTCTGAGCCAAGACGGGTGAGCTCAGCAGGGGTGTTTGCTTGCAATCCTTGAGTCCCCAGATGGCCTTGGCCTTTGTGGGTGGAGATGACATGGGAGTATTAGTCCAACAACAACTGGGGACCCAAGGTTGGGAGGGAATCCCTGCCCTAGATGTTGCCTTAATTGACAGGTGGCAACTCGTCTTGTCTTCAGATAAGAGGTTTTTTCCAGCATGCAGGGATTGAACCGGAGACCTTCTGTATTCAAAGGATGTGCTCAACCACTGAGTGACAGCTCCTTTGAGAGGCTCTCTCCAAAGCTGATCATGGCAACTGGGGTTGTTTTCAAAGGCAGATGGTGAAGAGACCCTGGGATCTGCAGCAATTAATTTTTTGAAAAGACAAAAGCCCTCAAGTTTGTCTCAAAGGCACATTCTCTGATCCCAAAGCCATGCCCTCTCATTCTTAATTGCTAGCAAAATATGTCATCTTGGCAGGCAATGTGTGTGTGTGTGTGTGTGTGTGTGTGTGTGTGTGTGTGTGTGTGTGTAGTGAACACACATTGTACAAATCTGATAGATAGAAAGTTGGATATGAATTGGCTGTAATAGTCAAATGGAACTGGAGTTCAGATACTCCTCTGAATATCAGGAGGAAGGGAGCAAATAGTAGGTGATGAAGTTGCATAGCATAGCTTAGAATGTTAGAAGTGGAAGGTGTGGAATCCAAGGGGGAGTGTTGTGGTATGCAAGGACAAGGCAGTGGATTGGAATCAGGAATATTAATAGTTTAATGAAATAGATATTATGTACAGAGAGGCAAGTGCTGTCTGCCTTCAGTGCTCTTGCTGCTGGCTGTTTGTTAGCCCCGCCTCCACTCCAGGACTGGGATACAAGTAACTAAAGTCCCATTCAAAAGCTGGCCTGGATCCAGGAATGGATTCAGCAAAAACACCACAGAAGAGACCGTGAAGGTCTTCTGGTTCAACCCTTGGCTCGGTACAAGAAACGGCTACAGCATCTCTAACGTATGCCTGTCCAGCCACTATCTGAAAGCCTTGATGAGAGCCCACCACTGCACGAAGCACACTGTTCAACCATCAAACAGCTCTTACAGTTAGGGAATTCTTCTTAATGTCTAGCCTAAATCTGCTTCCTTGCCATTTCAGTCCATTGGTCCTGCCCTCAGGAGCAACAGAGAGCAAGGCTGCCTGCTCCTTCTTCATTTTAGATTGTGAGCCCTTTGGGAACAGGGATCCATCTTATTTATTTATTTATTATTTATCTATGTAAACCACTTTGGAAACTTTTATTGAAAAGCAGTTTATAAATTGTTGTTGTTGTTGTTGTTGCGTGACAGCGCATTTGAAGAAATTTGAAGAAAGATTTGAAGATATTTGAAGAAAGCTATAATATCCCCCCCCCCCCCGCCGCAACTTAGTCTTCTCTTCTCCAGGTGAAACACCCCCAGCTCCTTCAGCCGTTCTTCATAGGTCTTGGTTTCCAGACCCCTCACCATCTTGGCGGCCCTCCTCTGAACCTATTCCAGTTTATGAACATCCTTCTTAAAATGCAGGGCCCAGAAATGGAAACTGGCCACAGTTGCATGTAATGCGAAGCTGGCGGTAAATGGGGCAGAGGTTGGAAATCCGTTACATCCGAATGCATGCAACCATGGTTTCACAGCAAAAGTGACCTTGCCAAACTCCAGTTTGAACCTTAGGTTTGTAGGGAATTTCGCCACTGTAACCTGAGGTGTTTTTGAAAGCAGTTACATCCAAATGCGGATGCTGCCATAACTGCAGTTTTGCTCACTTGCTGGAGCCATAATCATAGAGGCAGTGGCACAAACCCACCCAGGATCATGCCTGCTCCATGCCTTCTCGCTGACCACCTCTCTGAGCACTCGCCCCACCACCATATCTCCAATCCAACAAAGCAGCTGCTCAGCCACATCCCATCCCAAGCTTCCAAGCTTGTGGGAAATCACACAGGGGCATGCCCACTCTTCCCACTCTGTTCCTTGTTCCACACGACTGGCCATCAGGAGAGACAGGGGACGGGATGGCAAGATGGGCACTACACGTTTTGCTCTACAAAAATGAAGTGACAAAGATGTATGTTCACAGGCATTTTCCCTTGAGATGGCAACATAGGCAGGGCAACCCCATTAGAGTGCTGGGATGGCAACATATGGCAAGTTGGTGATACCCGGGGTCAGGTTTAAAAGGCAGCCCCAACCAAGAATCCTTTAATGGCAAAGGTCTGTTTTTCGTGCAGTGATGTTGGGGAAGGGGGGCTCAGCCCACCCCTCCCACACCTTCCAGGGAAGCCCCGTTCTATCCTTGCTTCTCACACTGCAGGCGATGCTGCACATACAAAGCCAAGGCAGCAAGATCCACTCAAGCAGCTGGCCCAGTAGGTCAGCTTGCACACAGGTGCCTAGTGAAAGAAGTTACACCCAAGTTTCAGTGTGGAGGATTTGACTCTTGAGAGGCACGGTGGAGGGCTCCTGCTGTGTCCCACAAACCCCACCACCACTCTGTGGGTCCCCCTGTCCCTAAACACGTGGATTGGCAATGTGTGCAATGCCAGATAGGGCACTGCTTCCCTCCTTGGCACCAAACATGGGTGCTGGCACACACAGCTGTTTGGGAAGCCTTTGGGTACTCATGGTGGCTTTGGGTGGCATCCCCTGGGCTGAACTGATGGGCACACACTCACTAGGGTGCTCTAGGGAATGGAGATCTTATAGTGCCCCAGCCCCACACACTCACTAGGGTGCTCTAGGGAATGGAGATCTTATAGTGCCCCAGCCCCACCACCATGATGAGTACTATGGCCACAAGCACTACTACACCATGACCCTTCACAGTGTTGTAGACTCAGCTGGGTGGTTCATGGACATCTACTGTACATGGACAACTGGGGTGTCCTGGAGAAGCCACAACACAGCAATCTTCTGGACCTCTCCTCTCATACCAAAGCTTTGGGCCAGGACATGGGTCAATGAACCACCTGGGCTTGTCGGTGGCCACCTTGTGAAGCCTGTGATATTTGGGGACCAGGGTACAACCTCCAGTAGTGGCCCCTTACCATGTACCTCGTAGCACCTTTGAGAGGAATTTCAACTTCCAGCACAGCAGAGTACAGATGGTGGCCGAGCAGGCTTTTGCCTGGCTGAAGGCCCCTTGGTATCCCCACCACAGCCCTTCCCAATGCTGCAAGCACAAAGTAGGTGTGGAAATGCATTCTCCCCACCCCCCATATCTAAATTCTGGCTACACAGAACATTCACCAATTGCACAGAGCAAAGTTGGAGGCTACATGCCTTCATGAGGCACCAGCATTCTGGGCAGGTAACATCTCCCAGAAAAACCATCGCCAATTAATTTGAATGATACCCGTCGCAGGAGCAGCTGTGCAGTTGTGTCACGGAATAACTCTTTCTAGTGTGCCGTGCCTCTCCCCCACCCCCAGTCTGCAACCAGCCCACCACTCACCCCAAGTTATCCACTGCTGTTCTGTGGGAATCCCCCAAGACCCCATTGCCACCTGGAAGTGCCCCAGCCATTCCTTGGGCACCAATAATTGTGCTTAGGCATGACTGTGTGCTTTGGAAGTTCCTGCAAGGGCACTGCTGTGAGTGGAGTGAGGAAGGAGTTAAAATGTCTTCGCACTGGCAAAGGTAGATGTCAAGGCTGAAAAGGCATGGGCACACCAGGAACGCCCCCTCAGAGCTTGTACCCAATGGCAGTAGCTTTAATGATATCCTGATGCGCTGCCTGCGGTCTGGCAATATGAGTGGCCATTCCTGGGATTTGGCCTCGGCAGGCCAGGAAGAGGGAGGGGATCCTCCACCCAGAAACCAAAGGTTGTTGGATCACATTTGGGTGAATGTCTGTGGGACGAGTCCAGTTTCACCAATTAACCTCAGGTTCATCAACCCGTGGATTCACGCTATGTCCAAAAGCAGCCAGTATGTTGGCTCCATTTCTAGCTTTTGCTGACTAGTTTTTGGAGCTTTGGTAAGGACTGTAGAATGCAGGCCATGAATTGTTAGCAATAGAAACAATCCGTTTGTTGTTGGCTTCACTCCCCCGCCAGGGACTCTTAGAGGCCTCCACAGGAGAGCAAAAGGTCTTTCATAGGGTACAACTTGCCTTTGGTGAGACGTTTAGAAGAGTCTTTGAACAATTCCTTTCTTGCATCTTTTGAAGAGATAAAAGGGGAACGTCTCAAGAGAACAAAGGCATTCTTGAAGGGAGAAAAATGTAATGAGAGGAGGAAGGTAGCTGCTGACCAAAGTTTCTTCAAAGAGGACATGACAGGGGGATGCTGTTAACCCCCAAAGATCTGCAGGTCTCTTGTCTATCCTGAGAGAGCAATTCCCCCTGAGTAGGGGGAGCATTTCAAGGTTCAACTAGAGGCTGGGTGGAGAGTGAGCAGTGGGGAGAAGCAAGCTTCACAGCAAGCTTCAAAAAACACTCCTGGATATAGTATAAATAAAAATTGTAAAGCCCTGCATATTAAGAGCATCCATCATGGTTACCTTATTATACTTCAAGGTGAAACTGTATTGCCACAGTAAATATATTTTCCAGGATAAGGTAATGGGGGCATTGATTGGAAGTCATGGCAGACAGAGGGTTGCTTAATCCTTCCCACCTCCTATCTGATTTTCTCCAGCAAATCATCACCAGCCCTCCCATCATTTCAGGTGGGGGAATTGAGGGGTGGAGGGGCACCAGGAGAAAAGACTGTGCTGACAAAGGAAATAACATAAGCACCCCTCCCTCCTCCTGATCTATCCCCAGCAAATACCTCTCTCTGCCTCCCCATGAGGGTTTATAATAAGAGGGATATGTGGCTCAAAACCCTGCGACTTCTATGTAGAATAATAAACACAGGTGCAGGAGCTTCGCTCAGTGGCAGAGCAGAAGATTTGCATGCAGAAGGTGCCAGGTTCAGTCTGCAGTTAAAAGGATCAGGGTTCACAAAACTGGGGAAGGCCTCACTCTGGCTGGAGGCCTTGGAGAGATGCTGCGGCTTAGAGGAGGCAATATTGGGCTAGGTGAACCAAGGGCCCCAGCAGAAGGTAGCTTCAGGTGACCAGACAAAGTGCTCCTGGAGAACCACCACCAGCGCTCTACTCTCCCTCCACAAAACAGCATCTTTGCCATTGAAGATTTGCATGTGGTTGTTAGTTCTGATGATCAACTCCTACCTCTCTTGAACAAAGAGAGTAAGTAGGTGAAAGTAAATGATTGGCATGAGCAGCATAACATCAGGACTGCAGGATCACGTGAGGTCATGGATCCTCTTCCATGGAAATACAAAATCCATAGCAAATCCATGTCAATTCCCCAGTTTATCCTAGGAAAATGATTTAACGCATGACAACAATTCAGGACGGATCTCTGCTCCATCGTCATATAATCTCATAGCAGATGGTTGAGCACCTACCAATTTGGAAGTGAAATGGGAGCTGCCCCCAAATAAAGCTGTGGACTCCTCAGGTTCTCAGAAAGTATATAAAGTGGATTGAAAATTTCTAGGACCTGAGCTTTCAGGACATTATGGAATGTTGAGGGACTAGAGAAAAGGAATTGCTTATCGCCTTGTCTGAACATAGGAAGCTGCCATATACTGAGTCAGCCCCTTGGTCCATCTAGCTCAGTATTGTCTACCCACTGGCAATGGCTTCTCCAAGGTTGCAGGTAGTAGAAATCTCTCTCAGCCCTATCTTAGAGATGCTGCCAGGGAGGAATCTTGGAACCTAGATGCTCTTCCCAGAGTGGCTCCATCCCCTGAGGGGAATCTCTTCCAGTGCTCACGCATCAAGTATCCCATTCAAATACAACCAGGGTGGACCCTGCTTAGCTAAGGGGACAAGTCATGCTTGTTACCACGAGACCAGCAGGAGATGATGATGATGATGATGATGATGATGATGATGATGATGATTGATTTATTCGATTTCTATACCGCCCATCCAAAAATGGCTCAGGGTGGTTTACACAGAGAAATAATAGATAAGTAAGATGGATCTCTTTCCCCAAAGGGCTCACAATCTAAAAAGAAACATAATTTAGACACCAGCAACAGTCACTGGAGGTACTGTGCTGGGGGTGGATAGGGCCAGTTACTCTCCCCCTGCTAAATAAAGAGAATCACCACGTTAAAAGGTGCCTCTTTGCCAGGTTAGCAGGGGTTATTAGATGCATCTGCAATGCAACATCTCGTTTGGCCCATACGCACAGACAGAATACTGGTCTCAGGGCCTTCACCATTTGGGCAGATGGCCTGTTAAGAAAACAGTGTAGAACCGTTAGATCCCATAAGACCTGGTCCCCAGGCATAGACTTACAACACCTGATGCAGCTGTGTTGTTGAAGCTCAGCAAATCTAGGTCTGGCTGGTGCCTGGCTGGATTATCACCAAGTATGCCACCTTGTTCCATGATGGGGGGAAAGTGGAATATCAACGTGTATACGAAAGCATTGTTGTACATTCTTCCCCAGTGTATTGACGCTGGGGATCTACCTCATGGCAAGAGTTAGAACAAAGCCACTGCCAATCACTACTGTAGACAATATTGGCCTATGGACTAGGAGTGTAATTCAGGATAAGGCAGTTTTCTACGTTCCCTCCCCTTTCTCAGTCTATCCCCCTTTCGTCCATGCTAGTTTGTGTGTCCAACAGAATAGAGCCCTCACATTTATTTTTTTATTTTTTTATTTTTACATTTATATCCCGCTCTTCCTCCAAGGAGCCCAGAGCGGTGTACTACATACTTTAGTTTCTCTTTCACAACAACCCTGTGAAGTAGGTTGGGCTGAGAGAGAAGTGAATGGCCCAGAGTCACCCAGCTAGTATCATGGCTGAATGGGGATTTGAACTTGGGTCTCCCCGGTCCTAGTCCAGCACTCTAACCACTACACCATGCTGGCTCTCTTGTCAAGGATCAGGCTATATCATTAATTAATTGAGGAACTATGAGCCAATCATCCCCGACCATTGACGAAGTATCCATTTAACAAACCTCGACACTGAGCGCTGGATGCACTGATTTCAGCTTGGCACTCCAGTCCTCAGGTCAGAGCAGGTGGCTGAGCTGTCAGCCAGAAAGGCTGGTTCAGATATCAGCTCTGAACTCAGGGAGCTTTGGCTCTCTTCGCATCGTCTGCAATATAGGGGCAATCTCATCATGGGCCATATTTGAAAGACCAGGTTCCAAATCTTGGGTCTGCAGATGTTGTTGGACTACAACTCCTATAAACCACAGGAACAATGGCCAAAGGCCATTTGCCTGGCATCAGAAAGACATCCCACATGGCACCAGGAGAGCCTACCCAGGGAGAATTCCAACACCGGGGGTGCCACAACCAAAAAGGCCACTTCACAGAACCACACCCAGCTAACTTCCAAAGGCACAGGGACCCAAAGAAGGGCCTCTGAGATAGATTTTAATAGCTGGGAAGGTTCATGTGGGAGAAGGAGATCCCCAAGGTATTCTGACTGCAAGCCATTTAGGACTTCAAAGGCTATAAATGCTAGGAATCCCCTTGGGTATCTTCTGCTCTTCCAGCCACTGAGTAGTGATGCTACATAAATTGGTCCACAGCTGACAGAGGGTTGCTGCTTTCCTTTGCCCACACAAACCTGTCGAGATGCCCTTTTTTATTATATAAAAGAGAGAAGTTGAAGCCAGCACTTCATCAGAAGCCAAATTGGTCTCCTCGTGGCAGAAAGGAGAATACAGACAATACACACAAGCCACAAGTCTCATAAATCCTCTTCATCTGGAGTCCTTTTGCATGGGAAGATGCAATTAGCTTCCAGCACTGGGCATCTCTCAATTACTAGCACAGAGAGAGACTTTCCAGGTGTGTCGTTAAGCGGGTCATAGGCCAGGATGATCAGTAGAGCGGAAACCGATGCAATTCTGCCAGAAGCTCTGTTGCGAAAGGAGCCCCGACAAGGTTGCAGAAATGTAGAGCAGGAACAAAGGTGGCATTTCTGATGAAGCAGTACAGGAGAAAGCATGGTTTGCACTATGCTTGGCCTTCTCAGAGAGGTGAACAAGTCAGGCTCACCTCTGCAATGCACTCTCTGCAATATGTGTATATGAGCCAGCTGGGGTGGGGTGGCTGCTACCATCTGGGGGGACAAATGCCCATTGTGGTTTTTGACAAGGTCTGCGCCCCTAGAGATGGGGAAAAGATGATAGCTCTGCACAACTTTCAGCTTTCAGTGTGTTAACGTGCTTTTATTGTCCTGACCATCCGGCCTGCAGCAGCCAAATTTGCAATGGTGTTTTCAAAGTGTTTTAAAGTTTTTAAAAAGCAAAAACAGCTATACAATTCTGTCGAAGTTGTCAGAGGAAGGGGAATGCAAATTGGGGGTGTGCACAGAAGTGGGTTTGGCAGGAATCCAAACTGAATTCAAACCAAACTGCCAGTCCGGGAGCTCGTTCAGTTGAACCAGCCGCCAGTGGCCTGGTCCATTCGGTCGAACCAGTTAAACCCAGTTTGACCCAGTTTGAGGACTATGCTTGTAAAGGCCAATCCGGTGAGGATTCCCCTTTACAAGCAAAGGGGTGGGGGGTCCTGTAAAAGTGTTCTAAGGGGGGCCAGGGAGGGGGGGCCGAGCGGTTTGGCAGCAGCAGCAGCTCCTCTAAACCCTGCCAGCACTGCCCACCCCAGCAGCATGGGCCAGTTATGGCCCGGTTGTGACCTCCACACATCTACAGAGAGTACTAGGAGAAGAGAGCTGATCTGGTGGTAGCCAGCAAGACTTGTCGCCTAAGCTAAGCAGGGTCCGCCCTGGTTGCATTTGAAAGGGAGACTAGAAGTGTGAGCACTGGAAAAGATTCCCCTCAGGGGATGGAGCCACTCTGGGAAGAGCATCTAGGCTCCAAGTTCCCTCCCTGGCAGCTTCTCCAAGAGAGGGCTGAGAGAGATTCCTGCCTGCAACCTTGGAGAAGCCGCTGCCAGTCTGTGTAGACAATGCTGAGCTAGATGGACCAATGGTCTGACTCAGTATATGGCAGCTTCCTATGTTCACAGAGGCCAGAACCAGGCCGCTACTGGGCCGTACTGCTGGGGGGGGAGGACACACTTGCGGGGTTTAGAGGAGCTGCCACCACTGAAGCCAGTAAGGTGCCCTCTTGCTGCCCCCCCCCTCGAACGCCCTTATTGCCACATGGAGAGAGTAACCCTGACCCTAACCCTTTGCACTGTGCAGAAATGACTGAAATTTTACCTTAATCATTTGGGGGTAAGGAGAAAGAAGGGGTGATAACACAGAGAAAGCTGTATGTGCAATGATGCTATCACCTTCTTTCCACCTCGGGGGGGGGTAGATGATGTTGACAGAAATGACTGTGAGCAATCATCCCCTCAGATGGTAGCAGTGGCCAAAATTTGCAGGCCAGGCTCGTGGATTAATAAGCTCTGCATGGGACTGCCCTTGGAGATGGTTTGGAAAAGAGTTGATACAAAACACCACTGTTCAATGGGACCAGACATATAGAGCACATCTCACAATAGTGACTTTGGCTCCCTGTTTATTTCTGAGCCCTATTCCAGGTGCTGGTTTTAACCTTTAGGGACATAGGCACGTAAGAAGCTGCCATATACCGAATCAGAATTTTGGTCTATCTAGCTCAGTATTGTCTACACAGACTGGCAGTGGCTTCTCCAAGGTTAACATAGGAAAATAGGAAGCTGCCATATACCAAGTCAGACCATCGGCCCATCTAGCTAAGTATTGTCTACCTTCTCCAAGGTTGCAGGCAGGAATCTCTCTCAGCCCTGTCTTGGAGATGCGACCTGGGAGGGAACTTGGAAGCTTCTGCTCTTCCCAGAGCGGCTCCATCCCCTGAGGGGAATCTCTGATGGTGCTAACCCATCAAGGCTCCCATTCACATGCAACCAGGGTGGACCCTGCTCAGCTAAGGGGACAAGCCATGCTTGCTACCACAAGACCAGCTCTCCTCTCTACAGAAGCCCTAAATGACTTGCAATACTTCAGAGGTGGGGCCATAGCTCAGTTGTAGAGCATCTGTTTTGCATGTAGAAGGTCCCAGCCAGGGGCATACCGCTAATAAGGCAAAGGGAGATGGATGTCTCCTGGCCCACAGCCTCTGAGGGGCTCCCCCAGGTGAGTCCTCTTGCTCTCTCAATTCTGCCATGCAGCATGCCTGCAAGGGAGAGCAAAGGCAGCTGCCTGCCTGCCAAATCTCTCCCTGCTTGGGAGAGTGAGCTGCTGCAAGCCCAAGGAGATGGAAGGAGGGAGAGAAGCAAACTTCCTCTCAGCAAAGCTTCCTCCTCCCCGGCAGGCTGAGGTTGCTGAGAATAATTGTTTGGCTCGCTGCTGAGCTCCGTCCAGGGGCATAGCAAGGTTGGAGTGGGCCCAGAGACAAGATTTTAAAATGGGCCCTCCCTCACTGGAGCTCAGCTCATGAAGTAAAGACATCTTAAATGAGGCTGAATAGTAGTAACAAAAAGCCTAGTTTGATAGATAGATAGATAGACAGATAGACAGATAGATAGATAGATAGATAGAACCCTATGTGCCACAATAGAACATCATCTTAAATTATTTTTTTAAAGGTTTTGTAAATTGTGGACGATGCAAGTCATTTAATGGTACTAGAGAAAGACATGCAGTTCTGCTAGCTCCAGGTCTTAACACTCACATCCATTTCGGAGGATGAATACAGCTGAAGGAAGCCCAGGCGGGTGCGTGGTGGGGGAGTCAGTCATGTGACTTGCCTCTGGGTGGGCCCCCCAGGCAATGGGCCCCCAGACAACTGTCTCCCCTTGCCCTATTATAGTTATGCCCCTGGCTCCGTCCTGCTGTTGGGGGAGGCGGGTGGTTCTATCTGCCTTCTGTTGCCCATGCTGGTCCTGGGGGTGGAAGCGGTCGGGAGAAACTACAAAGAAGACAAGAAAAAGTAAGCCCCCCCCACCCCATTTTTGTTTTATTGCCAGTTGTGGAGCTTGGACTTCAGTTTGAAAACTGTCTCTCTTCAAAGAGGGAAGGGGAAGAGTTTCATATGGGTGTGGGTGTGGAAAATGGAGCACCCTCATGGAGATCGGATTTGTCTTGCGTAGGTTTCATTTTTTGTACCAGTGTCTGCTCTCTGTGCTTGCAAAACTCCTGAACTCTGCAAATGTCCTGGAAAAAAACAAAAGCAGCAGCAGGAGCAGGAGGGAAGCTGGGAGGGGGGATGCTTTACTTCCCAACACTCCATTCAGCGATGATAGGGGAAGAGTGCAAGCCAGGAGAGAGAGGCATGAGGGAGCAGCTGAGCAGCTTCTACTTTTCTGAATGGTGGGTCTCTTTCCCGCCCAGCCCACAAGTTGCATTAAAAACAAAAAACAAAAATTCCAAGGTCTCCCCCATCCTCCCTCAAAAAAAAAATTAACTTTTTTGTTTTTGTTTACATCTTTATATTCTTGGAAATTCAGTTGTTTAAATATTGGATCCTTTAGAGACGGAGAGGGGAGGGGATAAAGAATTCTGCAGGATGTGGGAATATGTTGTGTGTTGAAATGTTTCTGCTACTGCATATTTGCATGAATATACTTGTTTTATATTATTACATTCTTGTGAGTTCAGTTGCTGTTTGTGCCGTCAAGAACCCATGTGTGCCATGTTGTGCGTGTGGAGGGAGGAAAGATGCTTGACTTCCCAGTCAGTGTACACAGGATTGCAGTTTTGTTATTAAAGTATATCAGCACAACGTCTCCGGTGGTGTGGTTGTGTTTTGAAATAAGGGTCAAGGCTTTCAAACTGAGTCACTTGGTGACAACCCTAAATTGGAAAAACTCTGAAAGAACCACATCCAAGCACTGGTTCGCAGGATTGTTTGGATGTTTTAATTGTAAACCACCCTGAGCCATTTTGGAAGTGCGGAATAAAAATTGAAATAATAAATAATAAATAAAAATGTTAAATTAATTTAAACATTTAAATTAAATTAATTTTAATTTACCATGGAAAACCTCTACTGTGAAAAGTCAATATACCTAAAACGCAGCATGTAATTTCGACAAGTTGTCTTTCCTATATTTTGCAAATTGTTTTGTTGGGTTTGAGAACAACCCCCCATCATTTGGTAATATAACTTGGAGTGAATTCAAATGACAGTTTGGGTTGTCTGTTAATCTGCTGCACTATATTACATGTGTCCTTAATGTTCTTCTGCAGCCGAGACATGGGTCCAGGAGAAGGAGAGGAAAGCAGCGAGGGGCCCATTTTAAAATCTTGTCTCTGGGCCCACTCCAACCTTGGTACATCCCTGGTTCCAGCTTTAATCCCTGGCAGCATCTCCAAGGAGGGCTGAGAAAGACCCACCTGAAACTCTGGTGAGCTTCCACTGGTCAGTGAACTAGATGGACCAATGTTTCTGACTGAGTATAGGGCAGCTTCCTGTGTTCCTATAGACTGCCTTCACCCACAGGAACTGCCCAGCTATTTAAATCTTCCTCAGATACTTCTTCTTCGAGTTCCCATGCCTTCTGAAGTTAGGTGGGTGGGGATCTGTGAAGTGGCCCTTTCAGTGGTGGCACCCCAGCTTTGGAATTCTCCCGAGGGAGGGAGGCTCACCTGGTGCAAGACTGACATCTTTCTGGGGCCAGGCAAAAGACTATCCATTCTTTTTAACCTGGCTTTGACCAGGTTTTCTCCTGCTTTTGTTTATATGCTGCATGGTTTATTGTTGTTGGGTTTTTTAATAATACGAGCCACTCAAAGAAGTTGTTTGACTGATAGAGCATGATGGACCTGTTTTTGAATATATAAAATAAGATTGGGTGACCAGAGGCACAGTGGAGGATCCTGAAGTAGTTGTACTTGTATTCATGTCAGAAACACAGGAAGCTGCCATATATTGAGCCAGACCTTTGGTCCATCTGGCTCAGTATTGCCTACCCAGGCTGGCAGCGGCTTCTCCCAGGTTGCAGGCAAGAGTCTCTCTCAGCCCTATCTGGAGATGCTGCCAGGGAGGGGGAATTGGCACCTTCTGGTGTTCTTCAAGCATGCAAATGCTCTTCCCAGAGCAGCCCCATCCCCTATGGGGAATATCTTACAGTGCTCACACATATAGTCTCCCATTCAGGGCAGACCCTGCTTAGCAAAGGGGACAATTCATGCTTGCTACCACAAGACCAGCTCACCTCCCTTCAGCTGTTGCCTTCGCAACTCTTGCTATGCAACTCTCATAACATCTTATTTCAGCCCAATGGGCAGGTGTGCTGATGGGGTTTGTCTTCTGCAGAGGCAACTATTTTCTATAGGCATCAACGGTGTTACTTTAGAGAAAGCAGAGGTAGGAAGGAAGAAAATAAATGGTTACTTTTCAGTGTTATGGGGGAAACTGTACTGTACCCCTTTAAACAAAGCACCCTCGGGGGGGGTGGAAATCTGGAAACAGACATTTCTATAAGCCAGCTTTTGACAAACAGTAACAGTGAAAGCATTCCAAATCATGTGCTGTGCATTATTAATCTAAAGGAGGGATGTCCATAAAACATCCACTAGAGTGCAAAGACACTCATAAATATTAAAAACCCAATGTCTTCAGAGAATGTGCCTCATTGGTGTGAGAGGTAACGATTACTTCCTCTCCTTAAAATTATCCAAAAGAAGCTCGTTTGCAAACATTGTTCTCTCACTTGGTATTCTGGTTCTGTTCCGTGACCTCCTCAAGGGAAATCCAGTGACGTTAAATCAACACTAACCATTACGAGCCGGGCATCACCAGGAAATGGATTGTTTAGTTGGAAGCAGCCGCAGGCTCAAGTCAGAGCCAGAGACTATTAAAGAACCGTTCACTGGTGGCTGCAGCATTCACTACTGCCGTATTTATGGCTTTCTGATGCAGAAATGAAAAATGAAATGGTAGGTCTCCCTTCCTTGGGTCCATTTCCTTTCCTTGGGGAAGCACTCTTGCTCGGCTCGAAGGTTTGACACTCAGACCTTCCAGTCCTCACTCTCACTTTTAAGCCTGGTCTCCATCCTGCATAAACTTTGGGCTTGGGGAAGAAGCCCTTCCTTTTGACCATCCTGAATCTCCTGCCAATCATTCATAGGATGGCTTCTGATTCCAGGGTTGTAAGAGCAGGATACATTCTTCCCCTATCCACTTTCTCCACACTATGCATAACTTTATAAGCCCCAATCATTTCCCCCCTTAGCAGGGGTAAAAACAACATTCTGTGGACAGGTCCAAAGAACCCAGCTGCCACATCCAAACTAGCCACGGCCCCTGCATCTGACATCAGCTGCAAAAAGATCTCTCCAAACTGGGGGAGTGGGCGACAAAATAGCAATAGCAATAGCACTTACATTTATATACCGCTCTATAGCTGGAAGCTCTCTAAGCGGTTTACAATGATTTTAGCATATTGCCCCCAACATTCTGGGTACTCATTTTACCGACCTCCGAAGGATGGAAGGCTGAGTCAACCTTGAGCCCCGGTCAGGATCGAACTTGTAACCTTCTGGTTACAGGGCGGCAGTTTTACCAATTTAGAGGAGGCAGCGGAGGCAGTGGAGATGGTGGAGGCAGCAGGGGGCAGGGGCTGCTCCAAGCCCCCCACCGGCCTCCCAAATGACAGCCCAGGCCGGCTGCAGCCTGATTTGGGCCTCTGCACACGCTGGGCCTGAAGCCAAGCCGGCCAAATGGCCGGCTCACACACCCCTAGCAGCCATGGCATCCTGTCATATTCACTTCCATTATGGTTCCACAGTTCTTGGAAGCAGCAGCCAAAAAGGAAGCACGCATTTCTGATATCAGTGTTGCTCTTTTTGCTGTGTCGGAATAATTCATCAGAAGACACTCTGCATAGCAGAGTAAAGCAGGAGACGCGGAAGTCTTGGTGCACTGCCTCTTTGAATCGTGTTGGACTGAGATGCCCCAAATCTCAAGGCCAGCAGAGAACGGAAAGAACACCTTTCTCTCCGTCCTCTGCTGCCCTGGAGATTGGGGGCATCTCAGCCCAACAGGATTCAAAGAGGCAGTGCACGAAGACTTCCTCGCCTCCTGCTTTACTTGTTCTGAGGGATTCTCCTGCTGAGAGTGTCTCTGATCATTGTCGGAAGAGAGGCCCCTCTGCTCAGCTTCCAGTGGGAATCTGGCAGCGGCGGCAGGCACATCAAAGCCTCTGCACTTGTGATGTGGCTAATGAGAATGAATGTAGTGCAGGGCCTAAGAGACGGAAGTCTCTGCTTCAAATCTCATCAATCATGTTGTATGAATAACTATTTCCTTCTGCCTGAGCCTACTGCAAAGCTGTCATGTGTTCTCATCAGGACCTGCCCAGAACTAGACTGATACCTGCTTGGAGGTTGAGGAGTGGGCCCTATTGCCAGAGACCACTGCCCAAGAAGATGCTCCACCAAGCAGAGTCCCAAACCCAAAAGCACACCCTGACTGGCAGCATGAGGCCTCCCTCCCCGGATCACTACTCAGGAGGAGATCTGAACCAACATGGGCTTTGGATCAGAGCCCTGCTGATGCGCTGGGGTCACAAGGGCAGCTGCACAGTGCCTTGCAGCGGCTGATGCAACATTTCATCCTGCTCGGCTCCCAGCAACTCCTTAGCTGGTCTTCCCTCTGCTGTTTTGGAAACTTGAGTCTCTGACCCACCGGGCAGCTCCCTGGCCTCCCTGTTAAAACGGGGATCTGAGCCACACAGCAGTGATGGGAATGGCATCACGCCATCATGGGTGGAAAGGAGATGTTTGCCTCCAATCCAGTGCATGAAGCACATAAGGAAACGATCCGCTTGGACTGGAGAGGAGAGCTGGTCTTGTGGTAGCAAGCATGACTTGTCCTCTTAGCTAAGCAGGGTCCACCCTGGTGGCATATGAATGGGAGACTTGATGTGTGAGCGCTGGAAGAACTTCCCCTCAGGGGATGGAACTGCTCTGGGAAGAGCAGAAGGCTCCAAGTTCCCTCCCTGGCAGCATCTCCAAGATGGGGCTGAGAGAGAGTCCTGCCTGCAACCTCGGAGAGGCCACTGCCAGTCTGTGCAGACAATACTGAGCTATATAGACCAATGGTCTGACTCAGTATATGGCAGTTTCCTATGTCCCTAAGTCTCTAAGCCATGGAGAAGGAAAGAGTCTGGCGTGAGCCCTGAATCACCAGCTCTCTAGCAATCTTTCAGTATAATCTTAGACTGACTTTGCATGAGACAATGACGAAGGAGCCAATAACAAAAACATGAGGGACTTTCATATCCTCTGTTCACATCTGTCCTATGGTGAGCTGCAAGAGCTGCAAGTGTGCATTTCTTGTATTTGATGCACACAACAGGGGAGAAATATGAGTCCCCTTCCTTCCCAACATTAGATATCCAGCATGTGGGCTTAAGACTTTCAGCCATCTTGGCTAAGGTTCTTCTCTGTCATTCTGCACACACCATGGACTGTTACCCATGTGGTCATATGAAGCTGTTTTATATGGAAGGAGACTGCTGGTTTGTCTAGCCCTCTGAGAACCTAAGAAGATGCCTGCTGCTCATACCAAAAGTCTATTTAGCTCATCATCTTGCTTCCCTCAGTGACCAATCAGATACCTGTGAAAAGCCTCTATGCAGGGCATGAAGGCAATAGCTCCGCTGTCATTGCTGTTGCTCCCAACGACCGGTATGAAGATATTCTGGCCGCCTTTGGACATAACATGGAACCGCGGGTCCAAAGGACCCGCAGTTCCGCTCCCTCCTCCCCCTGCTCTCCCATCCCAATTCAGATGTTCAGGACAGCTCCCTCTCTGCAGTCTTGCTGACTGCAGAGAGGAGGGGGAACTGGCTGCCTGGGCTTCCTTCTTTACTGAAGGACAGCCCCAGCAGCCAATAGCAGCTGGAGTGAGGGAGGAGCTTCCTCCCTCATCTCCGGTTGCCAAAGAACCAGACCACAGTGCCAGTGTTCGGACGTAACCGTGGCACCGTGGAACCGGAGGTCCAGGTGGCGGTGCTCACTACAAACCAAAGGTACAAATCACTTTCCAGAGAGGGAAACTGCAGGTCAATTTTCCTGCAAAAGTGCAGTTGCCCGCATTTGTACGTATGGAAAATGAAATGAAATGTTTTCTCTGTTGTTTTTATTGTTCTGTTGTAAACCGCCCAGAGACTTGTGTTTTGGGCGGTATATAAATGTGTTAAAAATGAATGAATGAATGACCGGAGGTCCCTTCACCTCCAGTGTTGTGTTACATGTGCATTACAACAGTTGCATACCTTACAACAGCACTAAGAACTGGGGCTTATTGCAGGCCACTTGCAAATCCATTCCTGCCTTTTTGCGAGTGAGTGCACACCATGCAAAAATGCACTTGCTGTTGCAAGGAATGAGAAACTCCTTCCACACCTTGGCTTCCATATCCATCCTGAACCACAGAGAGAAAGAGAAGGGAATAGGAAGTCCCTCCAAGCATATCTGCAGATGCAAATGGAAGCAGCCTTTGAAGTCTGCGGTGTCGATGATTCCGATGCTGCACTGCTGCCTTGTATCCGCCCCAACAGCCACCATGGCAGAATTGATTCGAGAAACATCAGGAAGGGGCTGGAGCCCATTGTGTTTAATTCATTGTGATGTAATTATGTTATGACACAAGGCAAACCCGCCTTTGCAAGTTGTAAGTTGTACATTAGTGCCAGATGTCACAATCACTGTGGGATTTGCAGCTGATGGCAGGCCTAGCAAAGCTTTGCTTGGGATGAGAGAAGGTAGATGGACTCCTTTGCTTTCTTCTTACATTCATTAAGCTGCAGCACTTTTTCTTTAGGACAGGGGTTCTAAAAGGGGGGTCCCCGCATGTTGTGGGACTGCAACTCCCATCATCGCCACCTACAAAGAGAAACTGGGCCAAATAACTGGGCCAAATGTTGCACAGGATGGGCACGGAGGTGTGGCAGAAATGGAAGCCATGGAAGAAGAGCAAGCTGATCTTCAGGGAGCTGAAATTCCATCTCTTGCTCAATGGATGCCCTTTAGCTTCTAAGGCTGTTTCCTGGTGGGGCTGAAATCTTCATTTCTGGCCTTGCTCTTATGCTTTTGAGATCAATGTGCTGGAGATCCAGCTCCAGGGTGCTTTCCAGATTACACCCTGCAACAATGTCACAGAAGATCTCAGAAGTGTGCTTCCACACTTCCTACGTCATGACACTGCAGTCCCTACGCAGACAGCAGGATGCCGTTCACACGTCCAATCTCTTTTTTCGAATTTAATCACTGCGATATAGAGCTAGGCTGTTGTATATCCGACATTAAAAAGTGGCCGGTTGTTACTTTCCACAAGACTGCTCCCCCTGCTGTTTATGTTTTAAATGTGACTTGCCTGAATGGGGGCATTTTGCTGCTGTTGAGCAGCTAGACCAGAAAGCACTCAGATGGTATCAACCTTTTGCACCAGTAACCCTAATGACCACTAGGGGCACTGGGTGTAGAGTTAGGGTCCTTTTCCTGTTGGCCTCTATGACTCCTCTATTGAGAGTGTACTCAGGAAATTCTTGGAAGTAACTTCCTCCTCCTCCTTCCCAGAATGCTTCTAGTTTTCTCTCTAAGCACCATGCTTCTATAGATCTCTCTCTGATCACCATATAGCCAGCAGTTAGGTATTGGTCTTTTCTATCATCATGTACTTCTGAATAAAATAGATTAGTTTAACCTTAAGCCAGTCTCCATGCTTATTGTTTACAAGCTGAGACCCTGTTAACTTCTGCTGTAATGGAGTAGGTGAGCTCCTGTAATACTCTGCTATATAAGTAATTACCCCCAATACAATGTTCCAGCTGTCCCTACTGTCCAAAGGACTCTCCTTTAAAAAAAAAATGTTTTCCTAGTAAAACAATGCCCTTGTTTTGTCTTTGAAGAAGATCTGGGGATGCATTTTGAAAATGTTGTTGTTGTGTGGATATGAGCACTCAAACTGCCATTCCCCTGAGTTGCCAGAATTTAAGTTTCTAATATTGTAATAATTTAAAAAGTCAGTCGTCTGCCTGCAATGTGGAGGGCAGGAACAAGATTGACAGTTGACCCAGCGTCCAAGTTGACTGGATGCATGTCTTCCATGCGAAATGGAGAGCTGAGAGGCAGCCAAGCGTGAAGAACCCGTTATGACCTCTCTTTCAATGCTGTATTGATTGATCATATTTATAGGCAGTTTAAAACATAAAATATAAAACAATATCCTAAAATCCTTTCAAATGTACATTAATAAATTCAACTTCAAACCTGCTGTGAAATATATTTCTAAATGTCTTAAATCCTCAGACCTTGGCAGAAAACGAACCTCTTCACTTACCTTGGTGGAGCTGAATGCACAAGAGGAGAACAGGCAGGCCCCTTGAGGAAAGCATTTGAAAGTTCTGGGGCTACCTCAGAAAAGGCCCTGTTTTATGTAGATAGAATGAAAACAGAGCATCTAGAAGAGACGATAGCTCTCAATAGGGCCTCACTGGTGGATCTCAAAACTCAGAGAATCATAGTGGGGGAAAGGGCTCCCTGAGATAATATCTGACTTCATCAGTGATCTGAGAGAAGATAATTGGACGATGCCTTGCACACCATCCAACAACAGAGGCCTGAGAATTTCCAGACCCAATGCCAGCATGACAACCAAAGGCTCTCAAACATCAAAAGGGATGGGGCCATACCTCGGTCATAGAGCATCTGCTTTGCATGCAAAAGGTCCCATGTTCAATTCCTGGCTTCTCCAGGTAGGGCTGGGAAACACCCCTGCCTGAAACCCTGGAAAGCCATTGCTAATCAGAGTGAACAATACTGAGCTAGATGGACCAATGGTCTGACTTGGTATAAAGCAGCTTCCTATGCTCCAAGGAATCACGGGTTGTACATGCTGCAAGAAGCTCAGCTTTCATGGGGTTTAACTACACTTCCATAGGGTCTCTGCCAATAAGACTTCGTACAAAGATCCTCCAGAGGTTCCCTCGCTACTCTGCAGTCAAAAGAAAGCTGCCGCACCCTTTTCACAAGACAAGGCCAGCTGTTCTCTTGGAGCCCGCAACAAGGCGGGTTCTCTCCCAATGCCCATTCATGTCAGCACAAACATACTCTGCCAGTCAGGACGTGTTGCTAATTATTTCCCCCGCTCCTCACTGTCTCCCCTGGAGCTCACAGTGGCCAGCTGGTTGTAGCAAACATAAATGCAGGCACCCATTTGTGTAAATCAAAGGAGCATTAAAATGCAGGTGATCTACAGATCAGTGGCCGCTGGCATGGGCCTCCGCCAACTTACTATTTATTTATTATTTATTTAACATATTTTTATACCGCCCAAAACTTACATCTCTGGGCGGTTTACAACTTCGTGGCGGAGCCGATCCCCCCACTGCAGCGGGTGCTTGGCAGCGCACTGCTGCTTTCAGGTGCAGCGGTAAGCACCTACCAATTTACACTTAAAGGTGCCTCTCGCCACCCCCACCCCAGCCGCCCCTGCTAAAGATATGGAGCAGAGCTGCATTGCTTCAAGACAGCACTGTTTGTGCAGGGTGGAAAGAGGCAGCCACGTCTTATGTCCCTGATCGTTAATGTCTCCAAGATGGTGGTGGCTTTGCCTTCCTGTTTCAACAGAAAAACTCAAGGCCGCTATCAAAGGAATGTACAAATGGCCAAGGGAGGGGGCTTCACCAGAGGCGGCCCTTTCATTTGGCGTGGTGGGGCAGGCAGCAACTTATTCGCGTGCCAGCAGGGTGGCAAGCTACACTCTACTGCTGCTGCCATCAGAGCAGCTCTTTGGGACCAAGCTGAGCCTTGTGAGGTTCATAAGGAGCATCTCATCTCACGCTCCTTGCAAAAGACGCACCTGCACCCCCAGGCTTTTAACTGATAGTGTTTTGATTGTTTTAATGTTGTTTTTAGAATATTGTTTTAAATTTTTTAAATTGTGTTTTAAATTACTTGTTTTTAGATTTATTGTTTTTCTTTTTAATTAATGTTTTTTGTTTTTATCTTGTGGTAAACCGCCCAGAGACGTAAGTTTGGGGTGGTATAAAAATATGTTAAATCAATAAATGAACCTTCCCTCCTCCTCCTCACTCTCCATGCCATTTTCAAAGCTTGCAAGCAGTGTTCCTTATAACAGGGATTCCCAGATGTTCTTGACTACAACTCCCACAATCCCCAGCTGCAATGGCCAAAGGCAGCATTTGGCACCTCACTTCAGGCATCACAATCCCTTGGGCCACCCCTGGGCTTCCCATATTCTTTCCCTCCCTCTCCTGCATAATGGCAGGCTATGGATGGGGTCCCAGAGGAGGAGGGCCAGGTATCAGTAGGGCCAGATGGATGAGGCCTCGCAGTCTCCCTCCCTCCGTCTCCTGCAAGGCCACTGATGGAGTCTGAGAGCAGAGGAACCAGGTGGGGGTTAGGCCCCACAGGCCAATAGAACGGTGCACCATTTTAAAAAAACTAGCAAAGGGGTAGAGGTTGAATTTGCTGGATTTGGGCATCCTAGTTTTACCCCTGGGCTAGAACACACAGTCAGCTGTTGTTATGTGCCATCTCTCTCCTGCCAAGCTATAGACTGAAAAGGAGGCAGGAATAAGGAGGGCGGATTTTGGTGGGAAATGCTCACGTCTGGCATTGCCTGCAGTCTTGGCTGATCTAATGTTCCTCTTAACATACCACTTCGCAGCAATTTTATATCACGGACTGTAAACCCCTAAAGGAGGAAAGGTGCTACATCAATGATATGGATCACTGTGAATTATTATAGTGCACAGAAGGCATCAGCAGTGGAGCCTTCCAAGGCTATGTTGTTCTTCATGAAAAGCCTGCATCATTCACTACTTTGCAGATCCCAACATGCCAAGAAACACAAGCCATGGACAGAGGAGGGGTTATCCACTTTGGCTGTGTTACCGTACATGATGGGCTTATTATCCATTCTATCGGAGTGCCACCTCACTGTGCCAAACCACAAGATGGGAACACCGCAGGTGCTGGATCAGGAGTACAGGAGATAAATTGATTGCATCCTTGGAGGCCATCTAGGCCTGTTGGAAAGTGTAGTTATCATTATCATGAATCTCAGGAATTAACAATAAACAAGATCCGGAACCGGTCTCACCTGGTGAAAAAGTCCTGTTTGACCTCATCTGTAAGGATCAAAACCCTTTTCATTACATCTTCCTAAGAGCAAATTTGGGGGGCCACAAGGACCCAGTGCTGATCACATTTGTAAGGTACTCAGGAGTGTAGCTAGGGGAGAGGGGGCCCGTGTTCGCCCCTCTCTCCGGTGGCCTCTCGGAGTGAGGGAGATAATGAAGAAAGTAGGGTGGGGTGGAGCTGGGGGGCCCTCAGGAGCTAGGGGGCCCAGGTTCTTTGAACCCATCCGCTCCATTTTGGCTACTCCCCTGGAGGTACTCCTGAATGCCAAATAGATTTCAAAATCATCTTGGACAAGGATGACTGGTCCTGACTGTATACAATTTCAAATATACCTCGGAGGCAACTGGTACCCTTTTGCCCGGGGGCTAGTTCACACACATGCCGGTCAGGACTTAATGAGAGCAAAGCCAAGTGGCGATTTGCATGTGAAATAATAAGTCTTAGCAAGGCCAGTTCAGATGCTCAGTTGTGCATCACCAGGTGTTGAGGAATCATCTGCTGAGAATCAAGTGATGTCTGAACCAACTCTAAAATCCACATTTTTTACATGACTGCATTCCACGAATAGAACTCTCAACCACCACCCCAGCCCCGCTTTATTTCAGAAATCAGCGATCAGACTTGATTGTTTGGGCCAGGGCTGCAGCATGGAGGAAATTAACCCTTTGCTCCCATGCCAATTCCTCAACTTAACCACCCCACCATCACCTGAAATTGCTATTAGCCAGCAAAGGGAAAATGTATGTGTCCTACTTGTGCCTGTAGGTTTTCCCTTCCACAGAAAATAGCTGCAGAAAGGAAGAACTTGGGTCAAGGCCATGGCAAAAGTATTAGACACTCTCCCTTGCACCATGGCCCCAATTCAAATAAGAACATAAGAACAGCCCTGCTGGATCAGGCCCAAGGCCCATGCAGTCCAGCACCCTGTTTCACACAGTGGCCCATCAGATGCTTCCGAGAAACCCACAGGCAAGAGGGGAGGGCATGCCCTCTCACTTCTTGTTGCTCCCCTGCAACTGGTATTGAGAGGCATCTTGCCTATGAGGCTGGAGTCATTGATAGACCTGCCTGTCCACCACGAATTTGTCTAAGCCCCTTTTAAAGCCATCCAAACTAGTGGCCATCACCATATTCCATGGCAGAGAATCCATCGATGATGTGCTCAAAAGGTACTTCTTTTTGTCAGTACTTTCCTGGCCTTCAGCTTAGTGGGATAACCCCCAGTTCTAGCATTGTTAGAGAGGGGGATAAATTTCTCTCTGTACACCCTCTTTACTCCATGCATAATTTTATACACCTCTATTAGTTTCCTCTTTTCCAAAGGAAAATGCCCCAGATGATGTAGCCTTGCCTCCTAAGGAAGGTGCTCCAGGCCCCAGATCATCTTGGCTGCCCTCTTTGGCACCTTTTCTAGTGCTACAATATCCTTCTTAAGATACGGTGACCTAATCTGTACGCAGTACTCCAGATGTGACTGCACCATAGATTTGTATAAGGGCATTATAATATTAGCATTTTTATTTTCAATCCCATTCCTAATGATTCCTAGCATGCAATTAGCCTTTTTCACAGCTGCCATGCATTGAGTCGACACTTTCAATGAGCTATCCACCATGACCCCAAGATCTCTCTCCTGCTCAGTCACCCTCAGCATAGAGAGTCACCCTCTCTTGCTCAGATTCCATCAGTGTATATGTGAAGTTGGGATTTTTTTGCCCCAATATGCATCACTTTACACTTGCTTACACTGAACTGCATTTGTCATTTGGTCGCCCACTCCCCCAGTTTGGAGAGATCTTTTTACAGCTTCTCACAATCTGTTGTGAATTTCACTACCCTAAATAGTTTAGTGTCATCTGCACATTTGACCACCTGGATGCTTACCCCAAATTCTAGATCATTTATGAACAAGTTAAAAAGCACTGGTCCCAGTACCAATCCCTGGGGGACCCCACTTCCTCCCTCCCTCCATTGTGAAAACTGTCCATTTATTCCTAACCTCTGTTTCCTGTCCTTTAACCAGTTACCGATCCACACATGTACTTGTCCCATTATCCCGTGTCTGCTAAATTTACTCAAGAGCCTTTGGTGGGGAACTTTATCAAAAGCTATTTGGAAATCTAAGTATACTATGTCAACCAGATCACCCTTATCCACATGCCTGTTGACACTCTTTTTTTAAAAAAAATAGAATGTTAATTTTCAAAATAAAAAGTAAATAAAGAAGAGATACAACAATAGTGTTCGAAAATATCAAGCAATACAAATTTTAAAAAAGGAAAAGAAACCGCAACCTCTTCCCACACTTTTCACCGCCCATAGTTTGATAACTAAACAAGCAACCTAACATTTCATAATTACAGATATGATAAAAAGCCAGTTCTATTGAGAAAAAAAAGAATCATTTCTATAAAAATGCCAAGTTAAGCCTTTTGACACTCTTAAAGAACTCCAAAAGGTTTGTGAGGCAAGACTGGCCCTTGCAGAAGCCATGCTGGTTCTCCTTCAGCAAGGCCTGTTCTTCTACATGTTCAATAATTTTGTCCTTAAGTATGCTTTCCATCAATTTACCCAGCACAGAAGTTAATCTAACTGGCCTGTAATTTCCCAGATCCCTCCTGGATCCCTTTTTGAAAATGGGAGTTACATTAGCTACTTTCCAGTCCTCTGGTACAGAGCCTGATTGTAGGGACAAGTTACATATTTTGCTAGGAGATCAGCAATTTCACATTTGAATTCCTTTAGAACTCTTGGGTGGATGCCATCTGGCCCTGGCGATTTGTTAATTTTTAGTTTCTCAAGACAGTTTAGAATATCCTCTCATCAGCTCCAATTGGCCCAGTTCTTCAGCCTCCAAGCCTAAGAAGCTCACTTCTGGAGTGGGAATATGGTCAGCATCCTCTGCTGTGAACATAGATGCAAAGAACTCATTCAGCTTCTCTGCAATCTCCTTATCCTCCTCAATAATCCCTTTCATGCCCTCATCATTTAAGGGGCCAACCATCTCTCTGGAAGGTGTTCTGCTTCTGATGTATTTAAAGAAGTTTATGTTATTTCCCTTGACACTTTTGGCTATATGCTCCTCAAACTCTCTTTTTGCATTCTGTATTGTCTCCTTGCATATCTTTTGCCAGAGTTTATTTTCCTTTCTGTTCTCTTCATTTGGGCAGGACTTCCAATTTCTGAAGGAAGTCTTCTTCTCTTTTATAGCTTCCCTGACTTGTTAGCCATGCTGGCATCCTCCTGAACTTGGTGGTACCTTTCTTCTTGGTATACATTCCAACTGAGCTTCCAGTATTGTGGTTATGAATAAGTTCTATGCTTTCTGGTTGATTTGACCCTCCTGACTTTCCCTTTCAGCTCCCCTTTTACCAATCCCCTCATTTTTGAGAAGTTAACTCCTCTGAAGTCTAACGCATCTGTGTTGGACTTCCTTGACAATTCTCCACTCGCATATAAGATGGATTGGATCACACCGTGGTCACTATTCCCCAGTGGTTCTACAACTCTAACATCTCACACTAGGTCCTGGGCACCACTCAGGATTTAGTCCAAGGTCGCCTTCTCTCTGTTTGGCTCCATGACCAAAAGTTCTAATGCACAGTCATTTAGTACAGTATGTCTAGAAACTTGGCCTCTCTGTCAATGCATGCACATGAGTTTGCCCAGTCTATGTGTGGGTAATTAAAGTCACCCATTATTACAGCTCAGTCTCTCTTTGATACCTCTCCGATTTGCTTCTCCAACTCCAGGCCACTCTTAGCATTTTGATCCAGCAGGCAATAGCAAGTCCTGAGTAACACATTTCCTTTCAGTCCTCGTATTGTCACCCATAATGAAGACTCTGGTCCTTCTAGGTTTTCTGTCTTGTTGGATTCTATCCCTTCTTTAATATACAGTGCTACTCCACCCCCAATCCTCCCCTCCCTGTCCTTTCTGTAGAGTTGGACCCAGGAATAACAGCGTCCCACTGGTTCTCCCCATTCCACTAGGATTCCATTATGCCCACTCTATCTATGTTTTCATTAGCAACCAAGCACAATGGCTTACCCATCATGGCTCAGAGGCTTCTGGCGTTGGCGTATAAATACCTGTACACCGAGTCTATTATGTACCTGGCGTTGGTGTGTGCTTTCTCCCTTACCGTCATTTGACCTTTTTGACCAGCTGTCATCTATTCTCATCTGTTCTACTCCTGGTTCTATTCTGTCCCTTTCCGGTTTATCTGAAAAGCTTGCACCCTCGCACCTTTTTTCTTGCCGAAACAGATACCACCCAGTTCCTGTCGGCAATTCCCCAGGCATCATTTTAAAAGTTGTTCTGCAACCTCTGCAAGTTTAAGTGCCAGCAGCCTGGTTCCCTCTTGGTTCAAGTGGAGCCCATCTCTTTTGTACAAGCTTTGCTTGCCCCAAAATGTATCCCAGTGCCTAACAAATCTAAACCTTTCCTCCCGGCACCACCATCTCATGCATACATTGAGACCCCTCAGCTCTGCCTGTCTTGCTGGTCCTGCACGTGGTGGAACAGGTAGCACTTCAGAGAATGCTACCCTGGGGGTCCTGGACCAATATGCTACCTAGCAGCCTAAACTTGGCTTCCAGGACCTCCTGACTGCATTTCCCAACATCGTTGGTGCTGATATGCACCATGACTGCTGATTCCTTCCTAGCACTGCCTAACAGCCTATCTAGTCATTGTGTGACATCCAGGCAGACAAGTCAATGTGCAGGCCACATGCAGGTCACAGACCAATCTCTCTATATCCCTAATGATCAAATCACCCACTACTAGGAGACCAACACCCTCTGGAGGAATATCCTCTAATTGAGAGGATATGGACACATCACCCAAGAAAGGGGTCCTTTCTAAGGGAGCATTTCTCTCTTCCTCAGACTGATGTCCCCCTTCCCTGAGACCTTCATTCTCTTTATCAGGAGAGGTGCTGTCAGCCTCAGAGTGGGATTACATCCCTGAGGGTCTCACCCATATACCTCTCTGCCTCCCTGAGCTTATCCAGGTCTGCCACCTTGACATCGAGGAAATGAACGTGTTCCCTGAGAGCCAGAAGCTCTTTGCACCAAGCGCAAACCCACAACTTCTGCCCCAGATAGTCATGCATGCAACACTCAATGCAATACACTGGGAAGCACCCCTTCCCTTGCTGGCATTCTACCTTCATAGCTGATTTTATTGGCTATTTAGAATTTATAGAGCTTGTTTACTTGAAAGCTAGGTCTTAGTTTCAGTTGTCAGCTAATTAAAGGTTTTAAGCTCTGTCCTCCAAGAAAATTATAAAAGTGGGGTAGTACTCACCTTCTCCTTGTGCTATGTCTCCTTTGCAATAAAGCGGCACCACTTGTGTGCTTCCCCACACACCTGCCCCGCTAAACTCTACACAAAACACCTTCAATATCTGTTTGCAAACTCCTGTTTTCAAAGATCCAGGAATGTGGCCCCTCCCACAAGCTATGTGATTCACCTTCAGCTAATCCCCCACCCACTGTCTCTCTAGGCACAACTGAAACAAACTGCCTTGTCAAAAACAAACCTCTAGCCAGCCAGAAATCAAACCCTAGAAAAGACTTGCCCCGACAAACCTAACTTGTCCTTTCTCCCTTGTTTTCATGTTGATTTATTTGTTCATATATTTGCTTGCTTGTTTGCTTGCTGTCTCCTTTAGGAAAGAAAACAAATGTTTGTTTTCCCCCCTCCAACCACACCCACACACACCCACACACACACACACACACACACACACACACTTTTTGAAAAAATATATATATATTGGAAGTCACCACATTCACTCATCACATCCACCTTGGTCCTAACTCTGCAGTCAATTCCATACATCTGAGATTTTACACCCAGGGAGAGCCCTGCTCTGAGAGTTCCAACCATGCTGAGCAATTACATTGCCTGCTGTGTTGAAAACAAATGTACAGTTATTGTTCCCTTTTGTTTTCCCCTAAACAAATACGATCTTCATCACTGAGATTTACTTCCAGTGCAGTTCATTAAAGAAAATAATGTTGCTCCTGCCTGCTCTAGCATACCGCTCCTCTCCATGGCTGGATGCAAGTCCATTTGTTTATTACTGTCTTTTTGATTGGGTTTCATGGAAATGCTGCCAGCAGTTTCATAGCATTTTTAACAGAATGCAGCGGACCAAACTGTGGGCCTCTTCTAACAATGGTCCTTTAAGCAGCACCACATTTCTGTCACACCATGCATCAGCATTAAACACTGTTCAGGCAACAGTATGGTAAGTTAATATTTACTAGGGCTTTTGCCTGATTAAAGAGAACATAGCCAGTTAATTAAGAGCCTAGATCAATGCTCAGTTAATCAATTAATTAGATCTAGGTATGAGTACCAAAAAAATTCAGAAGGGGGAAAGGCATTCTTTCTTTGTTTTAAATGATGCAGGCAAGGGTTACAGTCACCAATATTGCAGAAGAGGCATTCTCTCCTTTTATGAGAGAGATGAGTGGGGATACCTCTTCCAAGACAGAGCTGGCCATTTGCCGTTTGTAGAAGGACTTGCATTTACTGGATGCCATACTGCATCATCTTCCACATACTTTGTAATGCAGTATATGCACAGATGTGCAAGAGAGCTCTTGTGCAAGCACATACATTGCACAAATGGAGTGGTGCAATTGCATGGTCATTAGAAATAATGGTCATACTGAAAAAACTCAATCGCACTTTGTCTGTTGACCCCAGGCAGGTGGATTGACAGGCAATTTTCAAATATCCCATTAAATCAAGAATGCCCTTTGATGTATGTATGTATGTATGTATGTATGTATGTATGTATGTATGTATTTTGTTTTATTTGTACACCACCCCAAACACCCGTCTCTGGGTGGTTTAAAGCAACATAAAACAAATTAAAACAGAAATTAAAACCTTAAAACAGTTTAAAACTACAAGTCTAGATAAAAAAAAACTTGGGTGAATAAATGTGTCTTTAAAGACTTTTTTAAAGTTGTAAGAGATGGGGAGGCTCTTATTTCAGCAGGGAGCACATTCCAGAGTCTCGGCGTGGGAACAGAGAAGGCCTGTCCCTGTGTAGCAACCAGAGGAGCTGGTGGCAACTTCAGACCAACCTCTCTGGGTGATCTCAGTGGGCAGTGGGGCTCATAGTGAAGAAGACGTTCTCCTAAATACCCTGGAATTCAGCTGCTTAGGGCTTTATAGGTTATGTCCAGCACCTTGTATTTTGCCCAGAAATTTATTGATAGCCAGTGTAGTTCTTTTAATATAGGAGACCTCTTTCTGTCTATCTCTTTAATCCCTGATATTTCTAATTTTCTTATATGCCTTCACTAGCTCCACTTATCTTCTGCCATCTTCCAGCTGCTCAGCAAACTAGGTCAGAAGCGAAACTTGTTTTCTCATCTCTGCTCATTTAAATCTCAGTTTGGCTGCACATTATTAATTCTGCTCATCTCTTTCTTTGCTGTTTCTCCACATGCTTTTTCCTCCTGTCCTTCCGACATGCAGTTCCATCTGAAAAATACTTTTCCTTTTAAAATTTGGAATCACAGGTGAAACTGAAGGGAAAACCCAGCAGAGAATCTTTGACTGTTCTCCTCCACTCTTCCTCCAGTGAGGAAATATGAGGAAAAACATTCTCCCTTGGTACCTGATTCTGTTTTCTCTAGCACCACATACTGGCAGGAAGAGAAACTGTGTGGTTAAAGTATTTCTTCTGCTCCTGGCAGCGCTGGTCATGTGGGCATACAGCTTGCGCACCACAGGGGCTGCAAAGGATCATCTGGGGGAACGTAGGTTGAACCCTGCTTTCCCCTACCCTAACCTGCCCTACTGCACATGAGGGTGGTCATGTGAATAGCCCCATAGTCGAGTATTGAAACTGGGAACTATCCAGTTCAACACCTGTGACTTTGTAGCCCAAGAAGTCTGAGTTTCCAAATCTAAACTCTTGAACTCAGCTTCTGAACTGTGGAAAATGTGTGCCCACACTCAAATTTGGGTGTCAGAATATGACTCCTTTCCCCCCCTAACTTACTTACTCGCTTACTTACTTACTTTGATTTCTATACTGCCCTTCCAAAAATGGCTCAGGGTGGTTTACACAGAGAAATAACAAATAAATAAGATGAACCCCTGTCCCCAAAGGGCTCACAATCTAAGAAGAAACATGATAGACACCAGCAACAGTCACTGGAGTCCTGTGCTGGGAGTGGATAGGGCCAGTTACTCTCCCCCTGCTAAATCAAAATCAAATCTTTATTGTTATGGTCATTCGACCAGCAAAACACAAAGTACAAAATCTTTACATAAAAGCGAGCTTTACATATAAGCGAACTTGGTCAAATAGAGTAATAAACTCTTAAAATATAAAATAGAACCATAACACTGAGTTCATCCATTACATTAAAAAGAGGGCTAAATAAAAGAGAAGTGCTTCCAGAAAGATCTCTGACCATATCGTGTTACACTAATTGGCATGTGTTTATCTAATATATGCACTTTATTTGCTTGAACGGCTAATGGGGATAGGCCAAGGAAGGCAGGAGAGGCCGCCATTAACATAACACCTTTCCGAAGGGCCCAGTATCCACCCTCAGGACAAACCCACTCAAAGTGACAGTTTCCCAGCTTGAACAGAATTGATTTGTAGGAGGTACCTGCCATGGCCATTGACCTGGGGCCAGAGGCAGGGTTCCATGAGGCAGGGTGAGAGTGTCACCTCAGTTGTGGGTGTGAAGACAAGCACAGGAGGTGGCAAACACTGCCACTCCCACCACCATGGATACACTCGCCCACAGACAGGGAGGGCATCCTATTGTCCTTCACTTCCTAAAGCAGCTCAGAGCGGCTTACAATAAACATTCAAGCCATTTAAAACATAAAATAAAAGCAATCAAAGTATTAACATAAGAGCCCATTTTAAAATCATTAAAACCATTTAAATAGTATTAAAAGCCAGGATGGATCTTTATGGCTTATCCAAAGAGGGATCTTTATGACTCTCTTGAAGGCTTCCAAAGATGATAAATCTTATACCCATGAAGACCACGTTCCACAACCCAGGGGCAGCCACTGAGAAATCCTGATCCCAAGTCACCACCAGATGATCGGGTGGCCCCCAAAGATGGACCACTCCTGGTGTTTTGGGCTGCCCCTGCTTGGGCCTGTCTCCATGGAGAGGAGACCTGGTCTAGTGATAGCAAGCATGACTTGTCCTTTTAGCTAAACAGGGTCTGCCCTGGTTGCATATGAATGGGAGACTAGAAGTGTGAGCACTGAGGATGGAGCCACTCTAGGAAGAGCATTTAGGTTCCTAGTTCCCTCCCTGGCAGCATCTCCAAGATAGGGCTGAGAGAGACTCCTGCCTACAACATTGGAGAAGCTGCTGCCAGTCTGTGTAGACAGTACTGAGCTAGATGGACCAATGGTCTGACTCCGTATATAGCAGCTTCCTATGTTCCTATGAAGGCCGTTCCCAAGAGCACCAGTGGATGCCTTCAGAGCAACTCTGCTCAAGACAAGGGTCTCGAGGTGGCAGTGGCAATGGATTGATTCCCCCAGCACCCAGAGAAACTTATCAATGAGGCCTCCATGGGGAAAGTAGGGCTGAGATTAAACTGTTCATCTGAGAAGTTTTGCCTCAGCAACTGAATGTGGGCCAATAGCCCACTCCGTTTTCAAGGGGATAGGCAACGTTCACAGAGGGCATGGAGGTGAAATTTGTTTGCTGTGCTGTTGTTCGTTCGCTGTGCTGTTGCTGTGCATTGGGCCTCTGTCATTATTACCTTTGTCTTTATACATGGGTTTTGTTATCAAGTTTTTGTCTGTTACCCGTGTTCCCCTTGTTTTTTCGTTGTACTCCTCCTGGCAGCTCCCATTTGTAATGCGCAGAAGCGCTCATCGGAGCACTGCCGTTTCATCGTATCACATTGTTCTAGGGGGCTTCTGGGTAAAGCCAGCAGAAGAAACACTGCAGGGCCGCTGAGTTTCTCTCCCATACCCCTATGGATTCCACCCCCACAAATCCCCTCATGTTTCACCCCCTGCAAATGGATTGGCATAGCCACTGGCGGATTAGAGAGGCAGTAGAGGCAACTGCCTATGGTGACAAAATTCCCCCAGTGGCAAATTTTAGTGTTGTGGGGGGGGGATGAAACTTTAAAAGGGGTGGGGGGGAGCTCAAATCTATTTTTTAACTTTAAAAACACCACCGTGCTGCGGGTGGCAATACCCCTCCTAACCCAAGCCCACCCACCTCCCAAATGACAGCTATGGCCCGATTTCAGGCTTTTCTGCACATGTGGCAGTGGCTTTAAAGTTAAAAAATAGACTTGCCCTCCCATCCTTCCTCCCTTGCTGCTGGGGCAGCAAATCTTTGGCCACCTATGGGCAGCAAAGAGCTTAATCCGCCCCTGGGCAGAGCTCAGTGGTAGAGCATCTGCTTCGTATGCAAAAGGTTCAATCCCTGGCAGCATCTCCAGGTAGGGTTGGGAGAGACTCCTGCCTGAAACCTTGGTGAAGCCGCTGCCCGTCAGACAATACGGAGCTGGATGGACCAAGGGTCTGACTCGGTAGATAGCAGCTTCCTATGTTCCTATGACATTTGGTCTTAGTCTTAGAAAGTATAATTCCATTTATATTTTAAATTTTCTTATTTTAATTAATTATTTCCCCACATTCTCTTTGGTTCCCTGGGTCCATCTCTTTTCTCACTTTGACTGTACAGCCCCTGCTGTTTAATATAGAACCCACCCTGAGACTTAGTGAGAGGAGGGGCTGTCAATCTAACCAAACAAGTACATTAAAATCCCGACCTCCTCCAATGTGGATAACCTAATTTGCACAACACACCCATGATTAGATGTTCTCATCATGCAAATTACATGCACTCTGTCAAATAGATCACATTTGCATAATTTGCTCAACCTTGGGTCTGGCATGCTAATGACCTGGATTCTAGTTTCACCAAGATGTAGTTGCTGGAGAAAATGACTAGGTCCCATCACAATACCTTAATGCCCAGTTCTGAGTTTCAAGGCAAGTGAAGGGCCAGTGATTCCCATCTGTGGAAGGGCAAAAGAAAGGACCCTGGATTGGACACTGAGGAGGGCGGAATCTGTCTCCCTCTGCAGGGAAGTCAAGCTACAGAAGTCTCATGTGAGGCAGGCAGGGGCCAAGGGAGGAATGTATAGGGGGCCAAGTGAAAGAGGAGTGATCACCTGGGGCAAATCAGGAGGGAGAGTCTAGTGCCATCTGGAGAGGGTAGGTCTGGGGAAGAGTGGCTGAGTTTAATTCCTCCAGGATGGAGCCTGATGGACACGGGGATGAAGTGTATAGCAAAAGCTCTCAAGCCACAAATAGCTGGGCAGTGTGGTGTAGTGGTTAGAGTGCTGGACTAGGACCGGGGAGTCCCGAGTTCAAATCCCCATTCAGCCATAAAACTAGCTGGGTGACTCTGGGCTAGTCACTTCTCTCTCAGCCTAACCTACTTCACAGGGTTGTTGTGAAGAGAAACCTAAGTATGTAGTACACCGCTCTGGGCTTCTTGGAGGAAGAGTGGGATATAAAACATTCATCAATCATCAATCATCATCATCATCATCATCATCATCACCCTGAGACGTCTGTAATGCATCCCACAGAGATGTTGAAATTTCAATCCAAGCCCCAGGGAAAGTGCTGGAGGACTTAAATGAGGGGACTCCTGCAGCAGGGCACAGCCCCCTTATGCCTGGCACCACCAGAGCAGCTCACAGATTAAAGGAATTACTTCCCAGAGTAGCCTCATCCCCTGAGGGGAATATCTTACAGACATATAGTCTGCCTCCCATTCCAATGCAAGCTGGGGCAGACCCTGCTTAGCAAAGGGAACCATTCATGCTTACTGCCACAAGACCAGCTCTCCTCCCTGCTGGCAACCCGAACTGACAGGAGATTCTTTCATTCAGGACAACCTCCAGGTTTGAAGGACCCTTGCAAAGATCCTTATAGACCCCTTCCCTTTCCTGTGGATGCGAGTGTCTTTCATTCTTGGCAAGCCAACAGCAGCCACAACAATGTTCTCGCCATCGGCCATGATTTCTCCCACAGGGCATTGCATGGTATCAACCAGACTTGTTTCCCAGGACTTCTTCTGTCCTTCAAGGTGACACTCCAGAGAAATGAAGTCGCATCTCCCCAGTAGCAGATGCACCCTAAAGGCAGGTATCACTCAACCCTCTCCCTTTGCCTTAACCCAGGGAGATAGAAGATTCCACCCGCTTGAAGCTGATGGTTTTCCACAAGTGAATTTCTGTTTTGATGCAAGACAGCCTGTGGGGAGAGAGATCACTGTCGTGCTTTCCACCACAGATTTGCTAGTGGTGCTGGAGGGATAACTAGCACACACAGAGTGCCATGGCAGTTTGGGACCTATGACAGTCATGCGCAGAATACATGGATCATTAGCAGGAGGCATATAAAGCTGATTGGTCCATCTAGATCAGTACTGGCAACATTAACTGGGATCAGCTGTCCGGGATTTCAGTCATCCCTTGACCTACTTAGAGATGCCAAAGACTGAACCAGAGACCTTTTGCATGTGAAGACCCCTGCTAACTGGGCAAAGAGGCACCGTTTTAATGTGGTGATTCTCTTTATTGAGCAGGGGAAGAGTAACTGACCCTATCCACCCCCAGCACAGCACCTCCAGTGACTGTTGCTGGTGTCTGTCTTATGTTTCTTTTTAGATTGTGAGCCCTTTGGGGACAGGGAGCCATCTTATTTACTTATGCATAAGTATCATCCCCTGCTAACTGGGCAAAAAGGCACCTTTTACCATGGTGATTCTCTTTATTTAGCAGGGGGAGAGTAACTGGCCCTCTCCACCCCCAGCACAGGACCTCCCGTGACTGTTGCTGGGGTCTATCTTGTGGTGTGGTGTTTTTTTAAAGAATGTGAGCCCTTTGGGGACAGGGAGCCATCTTATCTTATTTATTATTTCTCTGTGTAAACCGCTTTGGAAACTTCTGATGAAAAGCAGTATGTAAATATTTGTTGTTGTTGTAAAGCAGATGCCGTACCACTGAGCCCGAGCCTTCCTCTAAAGGCGAACGAAGCAGAGTGGCTAGAGCAAGGAAAGCAGTTGCAGCTCCCCTAACTTCTGAGCTGCCATGATCCTACCTCAAATCTGAACATGAACCCCATTATCGGTAGCCCTCACACTCACCCCTTCCCACCCAACCCCGCCCTGCAGACAAGAACTGGCAAGGCAAGAAAAGGCAGGTGCAGCACCATGGATAGCTCCAGGGGACAAGCTCTTTAAAAGCAGACTGAACTCTTTTTAAAACACACACACACAATTTAACGTTTTTTGACATTTTGCATTTTACGTACATCTTTCCCCATTTCCCCCCACCCGCCCCAAGCCCGTCCTTCCCTCCTCTAGACAGCCTTTGCACGCTGCGCTGTCTTGGCGGGGGGGGGGGTGGGAAAAGAAAGGAGAGATGGGGGGAAAGAGAGAGCAGAAGAGGGGGAGCAGGAGGGGAGGGGAGAAGAAGAGAAGGAGAAACCCCTGCTAACTGGGCAAAGAGGCACCTTTTAAGGTGGTGATTCTCTTTATTTAGCAGGGGGAGAGTAACTGGCCCTCTCCACCCCCAGCACAGCATCCCTCCAGTGGATGTTGCTAGTGTCTATCTTGTGTTTCTTTTTAGAATGTGTGAGCCCTTTGGGGACAGGGAGCCATCTTATTTGTTATTTCTCTTTGTAAACTGCCCTGAGCCATTTTTGGAAGGGCGGTATAGAAATCAAATTATTTATTATTATTATTATTATTATTATTAAACACACCACTGCACCAATAGATGTGAGTAAATCAGAAAGGGTGTTTTGGGCTGGTTTTGTTTGTTTGTTTGTTTGTTTGTGTGTTCCTCTAGCACTAGTAGTACTTACATTTATATACCGCTCTATAGCCGGAGCTCTCTAAGAGGTTTACAATGATTTTAGCATATTGCCCCCAACATTCTGGGTACTCATTTTACCGACCTCGGAAGGATGGAAGGCTGAGTCAACCTTGAGCCCCTGGTCAGGATCGAACTTGTAACCTTCTGGTTACAGGGCAGCAGTTTTACCACTGCGCCACCAGGGGCTCCTCTACACCTTAAGGCAGGCTTCCCCAACCTGCAGCCCTCCAGATGTTGCTGAACTACAGCTCCCAGCATCCCTAGCCACAATTTATTGTGGCTGGGTATGCTGGGAGTTCAGCAACATCTGGAGGGCCGCAGGTTGGGGAAGCCTGCCTTAAGAGATTAAAAATGGCCTCAGATAGTTGTTGCTGGAGATGTGTTCCCCATGCCAACTTCACGCTTATGTTCTGGGATTGCCCCTTAGTGCAAGGATTACATAGGAACATAGGAAGCTTCCGTAGACTGAGTCAGACCACAGGTCCATCTAACGTAGTATTGTCTACACAGACTGACAGTGGCTTCTCCAAGGTTGCAGGCAGGAGCCTCTCTCAGCCCTACCTTGGAGATGCTGCCAGGGAGGGAACTTGCACAGGAACATAGGAAGCTGCCATATACTGAGTCAGACAACAGGTCCATCTAACTCAGTATTGTCTACACAGACTGCAGCAGCTTCTCCAAAGTTGCAGGAATCTCTCTCAGCCGTATCTTGGAGATACCAGGGAGGGAACTTGGGACCTAGATGTTCTTCCCAGAGCGGCCCCATCCCCTGAGGGGCATATCTCACAGTGCTCACACATCAAGTCTCCCACTCATATGCAACCAGGGTGGATCCTGCTTAGCTAAGGGGACAAGTTCTTTCAAGCTCTGGTCCATCGTCAAGGTGCAGGGCTGGATCTCGTGCTGGTCTTGTCTTCTCAGGGTAAGATTCAGGCTCGGGCCTGGGTGTCGGGACATATCCATGCATAAACCTACTCCCTCTCCATTCCACTGGCCTGTCTGTGTATCCATTATTAATATACACAGCTTTGCTCCTTCTCTGGGCTCTGGTTGGTGCTTCCTAATAAGAATTTACAGCAGAGTACCCTTTGGGTGAGGAGCAGATTGCATCCACTGGCTGGCAGCCGAAAATCTTTCATCAGCATTCTAAGGCATGGTGTGCTGAGGAAGCTATCCAAGGTTGTTTTGACATCGAGCCTTCGTTGTGTTGTGCCTCTCAAGATCCTCTCTTATCTGGGGAGAAATCTGCCAGGGAGGAATCTGCTACAGGCAGACAGACAAGAGGCTCGTAGGGATAGTAGTAATGTGAGAGGCATTAGACCTGTCATGACTTAGCATGCAGATGGATATACCCATTCCGCAGGATTCAGGAAGGAAAATGGAAGCAATGGAAGCTGCCATATACCGAGTCAGACCATTGGTGCAACTAGCTCAGTATTATCTACACAGACTGGCAGTGGCTTCTCCAGGGTTGCAGACAAAGGTGTCTCTCTCAGCCCTATCTGGAGATGCCAGGGAGGGAACTTGGAAGTTTTTGCATGCCAGCATGCAGGTGATCTTCCCAGAGCAGGCCCGTCCACTAAGGGGAATATCTTACAGGGCTCACATGTAGTCTCCCATCAAATGCAAACCAGGGTGAACCCTGCTTAGCAAAGGGGACAATTCAAAAGAACAGCCCTGCTGGATCAGGCCCAAGGCCTATCTACTCCAGCATCCTGTTTCACACAGTGGCCCACCAGGTGCCTCTGGGAAGCCCCCAAGCAAGAGGTGAGGGCATGCCCTCTCTCCTGCTGTTCCTCTCCTGCTTGCTGCAATTCACGCTTGCTACCACAAGACCAGCTCTCCTCCCACAGACACATGCTTAACTAGGATCTTGGTTTGGGAATTTCCAGCAATGATGCTGAAGCGAGCTTGGACCTGATTACAGACAGCTTATATACACATATAGCCAACTGCCAACATTTCGTCGCATTCTAAGCCTTATTCACACATGATGTTCAACACAGGTACAATATGTGTGCAGTGTACACAGATACAGACCTGAACACAGGTACAGACATTCACATGTTATGCTGAACACAGGTACAGCAGTACACTTCCTATCTCTACCATGCATTTGAAGGACCTGTAGCCAGGCTGACTCTTAAAATCAACAGAGATACAGCCATTTGCACAAAAATATGTACCTGGGTTGAGATATCAGTACATTTATTTGTTTGTTTGTTTGATTGATTATTTATTTATTTATTTGTTAAATTTATACCCCGCCTTTCATTAAGAAAATCCCAAGGCAGTTCACAATAAAATTTAAAAACAAGATTATAAAAAAGACACATTAAAACATTGAGCTAAACAAATATAAAGACAAATCTGATTCTAAAAAAAATTAAAACTCAAGCATAAAAACAGTACAAAATACAAGAAGCAGCGGTGGAGACAATGATTTGACATACTTTCTAAAAACTGTGATGGAGACTGAGGAGCGGATACCCACCGGGAGAGCATTCCAGAGTCTGGGGGCAGCAACAGAGAAGGCCCTGTCTCAGGTACACAACAACTGAGCCTCCCTCATTGTCAGCACCCAGAGCAGAGCCCCCTCAGATGACCTTATACAATATAATGTCTGAACAGGGCTACAGTTATCCACACATTATGTTCAATGCATATACAGTACAGTAGTACACTTCCTACCCGTACCCTTCATTTGAGGGAGCTTATACCTAGGTTCACTTTTAGATATACATATGTACCATCCGTCGCACAAACCCATGTACATTGTACACAGGTACACTATTCACTATTTTCTAGCTGGGAGCCACTTGCGGGGGGGGGGCCTTCAACACGAGAGACATTTCCCAGTGTCCTCCACACAGTACAGTGCTTTTCTCAGTGCTGGGAGAGCCCTTTAAGAGAGGAAGAGCCCTTTTTAAAGAGCTCTAAGAGGTCACCGGTTTGAATCCCCGCTGGTAGGTTTCCCAGACTATGGGAAACACCTCTATCGGGCAGCAGCGATATAGGAAGATGCTGAAAGGCATCATCCCATACTGCGTGGGAGGAGGCAATGGTCAACCCCTCCTGTATTCTACCAAAAGAAAACCACAGGGCTCTGTGGTCGCCAGGAGTCGACACCGACTCGACAGCACAACTTGAGGAGGAAAGCGCTGGGAAGGGTTCTACTTCCCAGCACTCCATGCATGCCTTCCAAGATGCTGCCGGGGCTCAAGAGGTCTCCGTTAGCCTTAAAGGAGCAGCACTGCATGGGAAGAAGGGCTGTGCTGATGATGCCAGGGAGGGCTGTGCAGAGTATTTAGCTCCAGCCCAAGCTTCACACAGGCCCAAGAAACAATTTGCCAGGGACCTGCACTTAGGATGATGGGGGCCACCACTGGGCTCTTGGGCCTTACAGTAACACTGATGTCATGTCTGAACAGGGCTTTCCTGGGGCCCAGAACCAGAAGAACCCGACACAGGCCGGTGCAATGGCATGCCGTGTAGGCACGGTGGAGCTGGAGCCAGGATTGGTCTCCTCCTCCCTGCACCAAGAGGGCCACTGGACTAGGAAGGAGACTTTGCCCAAGATGCAAACATCAGCCCAAAGCCAGGGATGGTAGCTTGGCAGTCAATCAGCTGCCCTGCAAGCCAGAGGTCCCTGTTCAATCTCTGGGAATGGCTCCTGCCAAAAATGAATCATATAATTCATTTTCCCATTAAAGTTGTACATGAGTATTTTTATGGTTTGTATTATAATCATATTCATATATTTCATGAATATATTTTTGACATTTTTCATACTTGATTCGTTTCTTCCTTTTCCTTTTCCTTTTTCACTCTGTTGTGAGCATTGACCCCCCTTTGTGTTTACTTGGCACCTGGGAGAAGCCGCTGCCGGTCAGTGTTGACAGGACTGAGCTAGATGGAACAAGGGTCTGACTCAGCGGAAGGCAGCTTCCTGTGTCCCTGTGCACTTGGGGAGCGGTCTAGTGCCTCTGCCTGCAAGAAAGTTTGCCAGATCTGCTTCGTTCCCTCTGTCTTTTGTGCCCATAAGTTTCCTCCTGTGTAACAAATCGTACTTATGGGAAGGTAATCTGGATCCTGACAGTGGTGGAGGGGGGAAAGGGTGGGATTTTCCTCCTAGCTGAGTGCCTGACTGCCCCGGTTTGTGGTGTAGCTTGGCCATATTACAATAGTGGTACTGAACATGATTGATCTTTCACTTGAGTATGCAAACGATTCTGAATGACGTCATTATTACTGAGGGATGTAGGAGCCACTGCACACCTCATTCGATGCAGCCAAATTCAAATCCAATTTGCCTTCCGTTAGGAGGAAATGGAGACCCCTTTTAAGGATCCACCCCACCCACCCCAAGCAAAACAAACTCAAACACCCACCTCACCGCAACTCCTCTTTCCAAAAATTTGCTCAGTACAATTAAATTGGCAACTTGCAGTTAGAACCGGAACCCCGCGCTGGGGAGAAATGAGATGCACAATTAGTCACTGGCAGCTTGAGCTAATGTTGGGCCGTAACTCCACTTCCACACATGCACAGGCGGTAGAAATCAAGGCACATGTGTATTGCAATATTGAAAGAAGCAGTATTCCTCCAACTGCAATCAGGACTAATAGTCATTTTGTTGAGAGCAGGGAATATACAGAGCAATCTCAATCAGCCCACGTCCAAGAGGAAAACCATCCTCTAGCTGCCTCTTGGGTTTCCCTGTCCCGGAGGAGGCTCTGAGGAAAGAGGCCTGCTGCAACGTCTTCCCTGGGAACTCTCATGCACTGCAGTGAGAGCTGGTCTTGGGCTTGCAAACATGAATTGTCCTCTTTGCTAAGCAGGGTTTGCCTTGGTATGCATTTGGATGGGTGGCTACATGTGAGCGGCCGGTGGGCCACGGAGAAATGGCCACCGAGGGAGAACTAGGGGTTCAGATGCTCTGCGCTAGGTCAGCTTGTTTTATTTATTTCTATCTATGTACCCCGCTTTGGGAACTTTTGTTGAAGAGCTGTATATAAATATCCGTCGTATTCATATTCGTATTCACAATAGCCATATACCAGCATTTATAACTCTAGCAGAGGTAAAGCATTAAGTCCGGATGCATGTCCATCAGAGCGTCCATGTAACATGGGAATTCTCTTGTTAACATTATAGCCAAGCCTTTTACTTCATACTCAGAAAAGCAATTTATTTTATTTGAATTTAAGCCTGTGATTTTCTGGGGAGACGGCCCGTTTTACAACCTCACTTAGAGGGCCTTGCAAGGGGATAAGGGTTCCCCATGTAACAAATGAACCCATGGCAATGGAATTAAAGTGCGTGCCGAACAGGTAACATGCATCTCAGCCCTGTGACTCCAAATAAAACTTCCCAGCTTCCTTCAGCAACTTTTTATTTCTGGCTTTGAAATATCACACCAGCAGTGAGCACTGGGGTACAGTAAAAACCAGGACAGTTCTATCTGAATTTAGTTGCACATTCTGCCAAGGATCCAGATGGCCTTCATTTGGCAGGGAAATAAATGTATCCCTCCAATGTGTACTATAGCACTATCGGCAGTCTGGGCTTGGAGCAGAGAAAGAGCCAGGCGTGAGCACAAACCGTGTTTTGGGAATAAGAGGAATTCTGTTTTGGGAAACTGCATTGGAAGCCAATCCTAGGGAAGCTGCGTCCCTGGACTTCAGGTCCTTGCATGCTTCTTGCATTTGGAGAGCAGAAACAAGCTCCACCCCTTTGTGAATGTCAGTGTCGTGAAACTAAGTTTTGAATTCAAGTTTATTCCTAGCCCCACAACTCTCCTCCACCAAATCCAAAGTGGTACAGTCCATTCTTCCAGAACAAAGGGGCAGAGACCTCTCCTGGAGAGCAGCAACACACAGCAGAGCTCTTGTAAAAACTCAACTATTTATTGCTTACAACTCACTGGAAAAACCCAGTGCATAAAACACAGCATCAGTGAAAAGAAAAGAAAAAGGCACAACTTATCTGAATGGGCATCTCTAGTTTCTAGTCCACCTGGACCTCCCTGGGGAGACTGCATGCCCCACCACTCATGCAGACTTCTGCTGAACTGTTTCCCCAGTTCTCTCATGTGGCCTCTCTCATCCTGAGGCCTTCTGGGTATGGCTCTTAATGAGGCAGGGCGTAACTACAATAGGGCAAGGGGAGACAGTTGTCTGGGGGCCCATGGCCTTGGGGGGGCCCCCAGAGGCAAGTCACATTATTGACTCCCCCAGCCACACACCCGCCTGGGCTTCCTTCGACAGTATTCATCCTCCAAAATTGAGGTGAGTGTTAAAACCTGTTGCTACCAGAACAGCATGTCTTTCTCTAGTACCATTAAATGACTTGCATTGACCACAATTTACAAAACCTTTAAAAAAATAATTTAGGATGATGTTCTATGGTAGAACATAGGTTGTGTGCGTGTGTGTATAAATAAAGTTTACTATGGTTTTTGTTACCACTATTCATCCTCATTTAAGATTTCTTTGCTTCATGAGCTGAGCTTCGGTGGGGTGGCATTTTAAAATCTTGTCTCTGGGCCCACTCCAACCTTGCTACGCTCCTGTAAATGAGGAAACGCACAATGACCTGAAGTTGCAGAGAAGAGCATTTATTGCCCAATGCGTTTTGAGTATGAGTATGTAAGTCTTCCTCAGAGGCCATTCTAATTCAATGTTTTCAAAGAAATATGAGAAATGCCCACACCAGCAGATCAAATCATAATCAGATGAGATGATGGTGTGCACCGTTTCGGTTTGAAAATAACCAAATTAGTTGCCCTTGACAAAGAGTCTCCGCACTCAAGACTCATTGTGCCATAAATCATTTTCTCTGCACCTTGACAGTCACATATTTTGTTTGTTTGTACACACACACACACACACTTTTTGTCCCTGAGTTTGGTGTCTTCTGCCACTGTATTCTACCACCTTATCCTGCAGAGCGTGTGGTGTGGAGCGGCTTCTTCTGTTGGAAGTGTGAAAGCAGGACATCCAGCTGCCAACGTGCCCGGCTAATCAGTTTTAAATCCCAAGGGCAACTCCTGCCATCTGTCTTAACACTCCTCAGCAGAGCACACGGCCCACAGCAAGGGGCAGATACAAGCCACTGAAATGCCATGGCCTTTACCTTTATTGGCTGTGTGCATTTCTGAATAGAGAGGCCGTTTATCTACAGTAGCTGATTGACAAATGGCTCTAATCTCCCGCCGGAGCCTGTCAACTGATTCAAGCTGGAGCTTTGCCAGGGGCTTTGAATCTCTGACTCTGCAGCGCACTAGCAGAGAATATATACAGAACAGTCAGCCAGCATGCTCATATATGCCTTGTCAAAGCTGTGCGTGGGGAGCACCTCCAAGCTGGCTTTAAAGGGGGGTTGTCATGCACGGAAACACCTCCAGTTCTCATTACCCAGATGGGCTAGTCTCTTGCTTCTTCCAGAAACGTGGGAACAGCCTAAAACTGTGATTGTCTGTGCCATGCGACACTCTGTGCCATGGCAACACATGAGTAGACCCACGACAAGGAGACTACAGCCACTTATGCTCTGTCTGGATCTTTGGTAAATAAGGTTATAAAAACTGTAATTTTATAAATATGCTACAAAAAGGCCATAAGTCTCTCCTCCGGAAGAAAATAACCTCAGTAGTGCTACCCAGTCATGCAACCCCAAGAACTTCTCACCATCTGGGGAGCTGGGTGAGCACAAGCTGCCGTCCATCACAGTTTCTGAGGCATATGCCGTGTGACAAGGCCATATGTCGGGTACCATCTTTTTCTGATTCTAATATGCCCGCATGCATAATACGCACTTGGATGGACATGAGGCAGCTTCCTGTGTTTCTATGACTTCTGTGACAGGGAGTAAGCATGTAGTGGTAGAAAATAGAGAGTAGGTAACATCAACAACTTTATTTTCAAACCTGCTTGTCCTCAGAGCAGGGGGTGGGGTATGTGTGTCAGCCTTTGGGCTCAGAGCTGACAGAGAGGCGGAATGGGGTGGGTGAGATGTTGGATGATTCTCCAAGGTTCCCATGACCATCATCTTCGGCAAAATTTTCAGATTCCAGCTCTGGATCAGTGGATTCAAATATCACCCAAAGGCTGGTCTCTTCACAGTCTCCAAACCGGTTGGTTGGGCAGTATTTCTTTCTGAACTACAACAAATATTCCTCGCCATATAATGGTAGGGTCTATTGCCTCCTACATCTCTTTGATCCACCAGGTGATAACAGAAAGGTGTGGTTTCTTCATATGGCCTGATGGGATGAGTTCCCTCACCCAAGAGTACATCCGCTCCACATGTTTCCTCTGAAACAGCTGCTTGAAGGGCCAATTAAGGGTGTGCAAACAGGTTCGATGTCAAATGTGTGCGACATTGAACTGGTTTGGTTCGACAGTTTGGGGTTGAACCCAATCACCCCCTGTTCGGTCCGACCCCAGACTGAACACCCCTGAATGTTCGGGGGGGTGCGGACCACTTTTAGTTTAATTTTTTTTCTAATCTTTACTCCCCTCGAGGGAGTTCCTGGAGGTGGCAGGGGGGTCCGTGGAGGTTCCCCCTCCCCCCGCCAGCCTTCCTCATGCCTCCCTCAACCAGGTGAGCCACACAGAGGCCAAGCGTGCAGGCGCGCGGGCTGCATAATGGCCACTGGGCCACCGTGTGAAGGCTGAAAACCGGTCGAAGGGCGGCCGAACCGGCCGAGGGGGGCATGAGGAAGGCCGGCGGGGGAGGGGTAAACTCCGTGGATCCCCACCCCCTGCCTTCAGGAACTCTCCCAAGGGGAGAAAGAGTTTTTAAAAAATATTCATTAAAGTGGTCTGCGAAACCCCACCCCCACCCAGACCCGACCGGACCGGGAGGGGTTTGAGGGGATGCCAGACAGAACTGGCCCGGTTGGATTCAAGGCCTTTCCAGCCTTGAACCAAACCAGGCCAGGCGGTTCCGTGCACATTCCTAGGGCCGATTGCAACTCACACTCATGCCCTGCAGCTAGCTCGTCATGCCCACTGGGATGATTATGGCGAGGACTGGTTTTACGGATGCCATTCTGTGGGGCCTGAATGCGTCCAGTACCAGCATTCAGCGTCTTCTGTGGGGCAGGGGGCAACCAGACCGATCTAAGCCAGTCCTCAGTCAAATGTTGATCCATCCAACCCTGTTTGTGTGCACATACTATCACCCCATGGGGCCAGCTTGCATTATTTGGCAGCATCTTCCTTTTAAACACGATGTACGGAGACAACTTCTCATTGCCAAGTGCCCCAGCATCACCATGAAGTGATTCTTCTCATTCCCAGTTCTCAGCAGGACAGTTTTCTCCCCTTTCCTTGAAACTGTTTGCCTGTGAGGAAGGTTGAAGCTCAGTGGTGTCTGGTCAACATTTGCAATTTGCCAGCAGAGTTCTGGTGTTGCTTACGGAGCTGCAATATGAATCGCTGATACTGGCACAGCTGGTGATCAAAGTCCTGTGGCAGACGTCGAGCTACTGAAGTGCACCTCCAGATGGACAGCTGATGCTTCCCTGAGGCCTTGAAAGTGCTGAGGGCATCCATCCTTAGAGAAAGCTGAATTGCTTTCGAGCGGATTCCCCCAGTGCTGACAGCACACCTTTGGGATCGCCCATCCAGAACATACTGGAGCAGTTGCCTTTTAGGGGTGTGCAGAACCAGTTCAAATTGAACCGGGTTAAATTCAAACTGACCCAGTCTGACCGGTTCAAACTCAAACCAGACCAGCCTCAAAAAAAGGCTGCTGGTCCGAGTTTGAACCGAACTGGGCCTGGTCTGTCACGGACCGGTTCGAACTGGTTCGAGGGCCTATGCCCTCAAAAGGGGAATCGGGTGAAGATTCCCCTTTACAAGCAAAGGGGAATCCTTCGTCAAAAGCTTCTAAGGGCAGCCAGGGAGCAGTGAGAGTGCCCCTTACTGGCACCGGCTGCGGGTCCTCTAAATCCTGGCACTCTCCTCCAATAGTGTGGCCCATGCAGCAGCAGTGCCATTCTGGCCTTCATGCATGGGGGTCCTAGAAAGGGGGGCACCTTCCCCTCTGCCCCTCAAAGTCAGGGGACCAAGCTTGAACCTTGCACCTGAAAAAGAGCCTGGAAGGGGACATAACCAACTCCCCCTGTCTGCCTGGAAGTCATGGGGGAGACCTTGAATCTTAAGCCTGGAAGGGGGCCCAGGAAGTGGTGAGCCACCTCCCTCTGTCCAGCTGAAAGCCAGGGGACAAGCCATGAACCTTCAGCCAGGAAGGGTGCATGGGAAAGGGGTCAGCTAAGAGGTGCTGGAGCTTCCAATGGGGATAGATTCGATTGCTTTATGCAAGAAGGAGTTCCACAGCCCTGGCCACTGTTTTGGATTCAACCCAGTCTCTGATGGACTCTCGGGGTAAGCCTTACACATACTTGGGCATGTGCCAGGAGACCTCTAGGAGAACCAGGTTTTTGGAACCGATGGCAGCTCAGTTACCCTGTCCAACTGAAGGAAATGATGGGAGCCTGGATAACCATCCCACCTCTGCCCAGGAAGGGGGCTGGAAGTGGGGCAACCACCTCCCTCTGTCTGCCTGGAAGAAAGGGGACCAACTTTGAACCTTAAGCCAGGGGATGTGGTTACAGGCTGGGGTATAGGCTGGTTTGGCGCAGGGAGAGAAGCTTGGGGCTCCTACCCAGGAAAAGGACTTGGCCAATGAGCAGTTGTTTGAGTTTGGTTTTCTGCCCTTCAGCCAAGCCCCTTTCCTGGGTAGAAAACCTGGAAGCCAGGACTACCCCCCCTTGGTTTGCCCAAAACTCAGACCTGGTTGCCTGCCTGGGCATTTATGAACCTACCTTCCTCTCGCCCCCATTTCCCCCTGTGAAAAAAGCACATAATAAACAGGAAAAAATGGTACTTTTGCATTTGTCTGCCTGGTTTGACAGCTGCAATTTAGAAAAAGAGAAGAGCTCGCGCACAAACGAAAGAGATTTCACAAGCCCTCTGCACAAATAAACGCAGCGATAATCCCTGCCACAGCAGAAGAGACAGACCCACATTATGCGGGGAGCCTGGCATTGAAATCCAGTTGACTTCCACAGGGCTTAATGCCATCTCTGGTGCCGTTCAGTATGTCCGCCGATAATTCAGCTGAAGGACCAGACAACAGTGCACTTATCCAATCTGCAGATGGGAGAAGAGCTGGCAGGAATTGCAAACACTTTCCTTATGTATTGCTGTGTGCTCCCCACTTCCCCAAACCAGAAGATGCCAGGGATGTGGCCAGCTCAGTGGCTATGGAGACCTTCAATCTGCTTGACATGAAGACGGTCCCACATTCCGTTCCTGGCAGCGTGTCCAATTAGGGCTGGGAAAGACTCCTCCCTGGAACCTTAGAGAAGCTGCTGCCAGTCAGTGTAGGCAGTTCTGAGCTAGATGGACCAACAATCAGAGTCAGTATAAAGCAGGTTTCTGTGTAAGGCCATAGCTCAGTGGTAGAGCATCTGCGTGTCCTGTAGAAGGTTCCAGGTTCACTCCCTGGTGCCATCTCCAGGTAGGGCTAGGAAAGATTCCTGCTTGGGACTTTGGAGAGCTGCTGCCAGTCAGTGTAGACAACATTGAGCTAGAGTCAGGCCTGCTCAACTTAGGCCCCCCAGCTGTTTTTGGACTACAACTCCCATAATCCCCAGCCACAGTGGCCAATAGCCAGGGAGGAGTTCCAGAGGCACTGCTGCTAGATTCATCCCCCTTTGGATGACAGGGTACTGGAGACTTGAGGGCATTTTTGTAATATTTGCTTTCTTTACAAACATACAAGCAGAGCATAAGTGAGTTCAAATAGTAGGCAGATACAAGGCAGCAGACCCTCTACTTTAGGGATTCTCAACCTTGTTGGGCTGCAAACCCACCCCCATCATGACCTGCCACAATGGCCAAAGGCTGGGGGTCATGGGATATGTAGTCCACCAACATCTGGGAACCCAAGTTGGAAAACCCCTGGGAAGGACCGCTAGGGTTCCCTGTGATTCTAAAAAGCTGCTACTTTCGTTTGAGTTCCCTAGTCAGAGCAACACGTTAACAGTTCTCCTTGGGACTGCAAAGCAACCTCTTCTCAATGAGAAGCAGATCGTCATTCATGCTCTCAGGTCATTTTAGGTTACCCATGAGGAAGATGTTAGCACAGTTTAATTAAAGAGATGTCCAGGCAGGTAGCTGAGGTGCTCTACCGAATCAGGGCCTTGATGCAAAAACAATCTCGCTGGTAATAGGGCCTTTGCATAACCTTTTCTGTGGCTGAATTATTCAGATGTTCCAGCCAAATGAACATTTAACACCGAAGCAATCAATTTGGAATGGGGGGTGGATTATGTTGGCTATCCTTTTGCATGGTCTTCAAGGAGATTCCATTGCCAGTTCTGTACTGGAGGGAGAGAGAGAGAGAAATAAAATTAAGACATGACTGCAAAAAAAGATTTATTTGCATGAAAATGTGAAAAGAAAGATTGATGACACCGTCTCCTAAAACCTAATCTTTCAGCACAACAGCAAAGCTTGGTCTTTCATGCCAGGAGTGAGTGAAGGAGAGTCATCTATCCAAAGCGGAAAGATAGCCAATCCTATCTTTCCTAGCTCTGTAGACTTCCCTGACAGGTACTTCTTGTTAAATTACAAATCTCCCTTAAAGTACTATGGCTGTTTCCCCCACACGGTGACTGAATCAGGATCCAATTCCCCCACTGTAGAGACCAAAGTCAGTTTCTCATATAAATTACTTTGTTAAGGACCTATTTGGTGCAAGGGGTTGCTTTTCCCAATGATCCCTATGGCACATACATGAAATTTTGCCACCTTTTATGAAAGTTCTGTGTCCTTAGCAGCATGTCGGCAAGCAGAAATTAATCAGGTGTTCCTGTTGCTGTATCTTCATGCTGTGAAAATATTTGCCTGGTGATTTCTGTCTGCTTTCCAGTTGCAGAAGGCACTTAAGCTTTGTCTACAGAAAATCCTGCATCCAGGAGCAGAGTTCAAGTTCTAAATTTAGAGGCAGTGTGGTGTAGTGGTTAGAATGCCAGACATCTGTCCAGCCATAAAGCTCAGGGGTGATCTTGGGCCAATCACCATCCCTTCGGCTAACCTCCCTTACAGGGCTGTTGTGGGGATAAAATGAGGAGCAGAAGGAAAACTGGCTATGTTGTCGTGAGCTCCTTAGAGTAAGAGTGGGACATACATATAATAAATAAAATACCCCATTACACTTCCTGTTCCATTTGTTGTCTCTCCCCATGTCCAAATCAGACTGTAACATCTTTGGGGCAGGGACTTGTCCATTCCCCCCCAGTGTTCTTGGGTTTGTTATTCTGTAGCAACAGAGTGCTAGGGGTGCTACATTGGGATGTGCAAAAAAATAGGGTGTTTCAAGTTTCCCCATTGTTCCCTATGGCCAAAACACTTGAATCATTTCAAAGTCTGTACCGTAAAGACAACCAAGTTGACCTCTGTTTCGACAAAACATTTTGGCCTTCTGCGTTTTATTTCAAGCTTGAAACAAAATCTGTTTGGCCTGGCCTTCCAGGGCTTTTAAGCTGTTTTAAATTGTTTTAAAATGGTCACCCTGGTTTTTAGCTGTTTGAATGTTTAATGGGTTTTATTCTGTTTTTATAGTTTTGATTTTAATTGTTAACTGGTTTTAATTGTTTTCATCCTGTTGTAAACTGCCCTGAGCCATTTTGGAAGGGCTATAAATTGAATATTGAAGGGTATATAAATTGAATAAATATATAAATAATAAAATGCAAAATCTGTTTCATGCACATCCCTAGTGTGAAATATGGGTGAATATAACTGTTTTTCAGACTTTTACCTTCAGAGAACACTTTGTTTACTGACTATATTTATATACCGTAGTAAAAAAGGAATGTTGATCTAGTTTCCCAAGAAGCCTTGCAGATATGCCACAGGAGCCCTGTGCAATGCAGGAGATTTTGGGACATGTTCCAGGGCTCATAGGCCATGCCAGTGTTCCCTCTAAGGCGTGCATATGTGCATGCGCACCCAAGTTTTTTAAATGACCACTCAGTTAATTTAAGATCCTGCTCAGGTTGAATCAGGAGAAGGCCCCAGTCTGAATGCATGTGTGCACACACTGCCTTGATATTGCCGTCCAGAACCCAAACTCATTCTGCACACTGGTGAAAAGAATTAGAGGGAACACAGAGCCAGACCCATTCAGCCCCACATTAAAAGAGCAGGGAACCTAGAGCAGACCCAAGAAAAGTGCACGGAGGAAGTTGTTTTTTACCAAATCAGAAGACTGTTGGTCTATCCTGCTATTATCGTCTGTGCTGACAGATAGCAGCACTCCAGAGTTTCAGGTAGGGGTCTTTCCCAGCCTTACCTGGGCTCTTTCCAGACTAGCTGCTGGAACAGTAGCAAAATGCCTCATTCAGGCAAGTCGCATTCGGAACGTAAACAGCAGGGGGAGCAGTTTTGCAGCAACTAACAACCCGAAAAAACAGCAACTTTTTCACACCGGATGTACGACGTCCTTGTTCTACATCTCAGCTATTAAATTCGCAACAAGGCATTGGAAATGTAAACGGCACCCTGCTGTCCCCGTAGGGACTGCAGTGTCACGACACAGGAAGTGTGGAAGCACACTTCTGAGATTCGTCCTGACCCGGTTGTAGGGTCTAGTCTGGAAAGCAACCTGGAGACGCTGCCAGGGATTGAACCTGGGGCCTTCTGAATGCAAAACAGGCAACCAATGCACTACAGCCCCATCTCCTGTGGGGGAGATGGGCTGCAGTCCAAGCTATCCTACAAAGGAGCTGGGAGGAAAGCTAGTCTTGTAGCAGCAAGCATGAATTGTCCCCTTTGCTAAGCAGGGTCCACCCTGACTTGCATTTGAATGGGAGCCTACATGTGTGAGCACTGTAAGATATTTCTCTTAGGGGATGGGGCCACTTTGGGAAGAGCACCTGCCTGCTTGCATGGAGAAGGTCCCAGGTTCCCTCCCTGGCAGCATCTCAAAGAGAGGGCTGACAGAGACTCCTGCCTGCAACCTTGGAGAAGCCGCTGCCAGTCTGTGCAGACAATACTGAGCTAGATGGAATGAATACGGATACGAAAAGTTCCCGAGGCAGTTTACATAGATATAAATAAATAAATAAAATGATTCCCTGTCCCCAAAAGGCTCACATAAGCTACCCATCAGCAACAGCCACTGGAGGGATGTTGTGCTGATGATGGATCTATGGTCTGACTCAGTAGAAGGCAGCTTCCTATGTTGAGCTCGCCCTCCATGGTCAAACTTCTCATTGAGCAATCCCTACATTTCCAAAGAACCTCAGGATTCCCTGGAACAGAATGAGAATCATTGATATCCAGATAAATCCTCCAAGTCCAAGTCACTTTATTTCAGTCATCGACCAGAAACAGAATCATAAGCAAGCAAGCGGCACTTACACACTATATAACAGTATTTAGCCACTGAGTTAGTCAACTTAGAGTTAAAATTAGAGAGTAAAAGATTTAGGTAGAATTCATCTGGATGACCAAGATATGTCTTCAGCCAGGATAAAATAAAATTAATATGAATATCCTTGTGGAGGTCAAATGTAAAATAACGTGATCGGTAGTCTCCATAGCAACCGAACCATAAGGGGCAAAGACGTGAAGGGTAAGGAACCTCCTTAAACCTCCCATAGAGCACCGCCGTTGGAAGCACATTTAATTGCGCTAAAGATAAGGCATGCCTGAATTTGGGAAGTGTACTATTACTTAGGTATGCAGCAGGGTTCAGGCTAAAGAGCTGATCTCCCAGATATACACCTTTGGGAATTTTAGCTACTTCAGGTTGTCAGTCAGTGTCCAGTATTCGCTGCCTGATGAGCTTCATAGCAGAGTCATAGCCCAAGCTGCTTAGCTCATCAAGCGAGATCCCATAAAACTGAGATTTTGTTTCAACCAGTCATTTCCATTTGGAGTTAAATGGATCAATTAATGTAAGTGGAGCAAGTCCCGGTTGGAGGTAAAATGATTTTAACCAAAATGAAAAAATGCATTTCCAATATTATCTAAAGTACAGAGGCCTAATAAATTTTGTTTGAATAACCTCCGAAGATGTAAAATTGCCAAAAGGACCAAGTTGAGCTCCATATAATAACTGCAGGTAAACCTTGGCAACAAATAATTTGATAGCTGCTGGAATGTATAGATCCCTCTTCGTGAAATAGAAAGATCTGATTAAATTGGTCAATAATTGGGCATTCTGCATGATGTAATTTAAATGTGCCTGGCGACAGCCTGAAAAATGAAAGACCACGCCAAGGTATTTAAAGATTTTTACCTGTTCCAGTGGATGACCATTTGTTTGCCATGTATGCAGTTTGGGGCACTTAGCAAAAACAAGTACTTTTGTTTTTTGGTGGTTTACCTCAATGCGCTCTCCAGCACAGAAGGAACTGAGTAATGAAAGTGCCCGCCTCAAACCCACAAGTATCAAGGACATATCATCAGCATACATAAGGATGGAAATATGTTTATGGGCAAGTTTGGGTGGGTGTATCAAGGGCACATTCATAACAGATACGATAGATGTTTTCATGTAGTTTGTAAATCAGTGCAAGCAAACACTTGTCCAGTGATAGATCCTGCAATTTAACCCATAGACAGTCCCTAGAAATGGGATTGAAAGGTGATTTCAGATCGATAAGCGCCACATAGAAGGCCGAGCCCAGCTTACTAGAATACTTCTCTACCAGATATCGCAGTGTAAACGGTTGCTCCGTAGTGGAACGCCCCTGGCAAAAACCAGCCTGTTCAGGGGCCAAGATATTATGGGTTTCGATCCAATCAATGAGTTTTGCCAAGAGATGTTTGGCATATAGTTTGGCAATAATGCTCAATAGACTTATGGGTCGATAATTTGATGGATCTGATCAACTCCCCTTTTTATAGATAGGAACTATTATCGTGATGCCCCAATCCGGGTGGACTTTGGCAATGCTATTGATAAATGTAAACAGGGAGGTGAGAACAGGTGCCCACCAATCCAAACTGGCCCGTATGATCTCAATAATAATGTCACTCACAGGGGCTTCAGATAAGTCCTCTAGTTCAGGCTCAGAAGATGATGCACGCTTTATTTACTCTTCTAATATGGCAGGAAATTTAATCTGGAGTTCCGTAAAATATGGTTCAAGACATGACCAGATCCGGTTGATATAGACTTTCTGGCGTCTCGGTGGTAAATATACATTGACCACTATAAGGGATAAATTACCCAGTTGTATATAAATGGCCATAGCAATGGAGTCTGGAGACGTAGCTTCCCTAGCCTGCACCCTAAATGACATCAACACAAACACTGCAAGACCACCAGATGGTCTCCCCTTTCTCTCTCTCCCACCCAACCCCCAAGATGTCTTGGTCACATATACATAAAACCCCTCCAGGGTCACATCTTCCACCATCCATGTGTCCTGGCACATAAAAATGTCTATTTTAGAAACATAGTCAGTAAATGATGGATCAGCCAACTTAGCCTTGAGGCCCACCACATTCCATATGGTGATCTTCAAAACATTTGGATTCCTCTGGGAGAGTCGTTTGGTAGATACGGCGATAGAATTCTCCAGAGGAATGGAAGCTGGTGGCTCCGTGTCTTCCGGAAGACCCATCCCGGGGCCATTGTAATTGGCTGGCGGTGATTTCTGTGGCCCCTATGGTGTTGAGGTGCTCTTCAAGTTGTTTTGGAACTGCACCCAGGGCGCCAATTACCACTGGGATGATTTTGGTCTTTTTCTGCCACAGCCTTTCAATTTCAATTTGTAGATCTTTGTATTTGGTGATTTTTTCTATTTCTTTTTCTTCTATTCTGCTATATTGCTATGTCGATTATTTTAACTTGTTTTTCTTTCTTCTCGACTACAGTTATATCTGGTGTATTGTGTGGCAAACGTTTGTCTGTTTGTAGTCGGAAGTCCCATAATATTTTTGCATCTTCGTTTTCTACCACTTTTTCAATTTTATGGTCCCACCAATTTTTGGCTACAGGTAGCTTGTATTTTTTGCAGATGTTCCAGTGTATCAACCCTGCTACCTTGTCATGCCTTTGTTTGTAGTCAGTCTGTGCGATCTTTTGACAACAGTTGATTAGGTGGTCCACTGTTTCATCTGCTTCTTTACAAAGGCGGCACTTGCTATTTGTTGTTGATTTTTCGACTTTTGCTCTCATTGCATTTGTTCTTAGTGCCTGTTCTTGTGCAGCCAATATCAGACCCTCTGTTTCTTTCTTCAGGTTGCCATTCTTAAGCCATTGCCAGGTCTTGGTGATGTCTGATTTTCCAGTTATATTGTGCAAATATTGACCATGCAGTGGCTTATTTTTCCATTTTTCTGCTCGGTTCTTGACTTGTTCTTTGTTGTAGGCCTGCTTTCTTTCATTGGTGTTGAATAGTTTCTCATTATTGACCATTTGAAGTGCATCTTCTTCACTGTCCTTGATATATTCTTCAAGGCCTCTTTTCTCCTCCTCTACTGTTGGACTTGCAGCATTCCTCTTCCACCTGAGCTGCGAGGGAGTTAACCTATCTACATCACTGTGGGGGTGCAGAGCATGATTGGCAGTCATTATTTTCCTGTTCTTACGATCTAGCATCTCTAGCTCTGCCTGGGTCCAGTCTATTATTCCTGCAGTGTATCTGATAACAGGTATAGCCCAGGTGTTTATGGCTTGTATGGTGTTCCCGCCACTGAGTTTGGATATTAGGATTTTTCTAACTCTCCTGATGTATTAACTTCCATTTTTTCTTTTAACTTCAGTGTGTGCAATGTTATCAGCCTGGAGAATGCCCAAGTATTTCTAATGTTCTTTCTCTTCCAGGTTCTTGATCTTGCTTCCATTGGGCAGTTCTATTCCTTTGTTTTTCTTATTTTTCCTCTGTTCGTTATTAATGCAGCACACTTGTCTAGTCCAAATTCTATTGCTTTATCACTACTGAATATACGGACAGTGTTAGCAGTGATTCGATTTCTGATTGGGACTTTCCATACAACTTCAGATCATCCATGTACAGCAGATGGTTGATTTTACTGGATGTTTTAGATGTTTGGTATCCGAGGCCTGTTTTGTTTAGTATTTGTGAAAGTGGAGTCATGGCGATTACAAACAAGAGAGGGGATAGTGAGTCCCCTTGGAAAATACCTCTTCTAATGCTAACCTGTCCAAGGGTCTCGCCATTGATTGTTAACTGTGTACTCCACATGCTCATTGCTTTTTTATATAAATATCTGAATGTTTTTGCTGACACCAGTTGTTTCTAAACATTTTAGTATCCATGTGTGAGGCAATGAGTCGAAGGCTTTCTTGTAGTCAATCCATGCAACACTTAGATTGGTTTTTCTTCTCTTGCAATTTTCTAAAATCATTTTGTCAATCAGCAGCTGGTCTTTTGAGCCTCTGGTGTTTGGACAATTTCCTTTCTGTTCAACTGGAAGCTGTTTGTTAGTTAATAAGTGTTGCATTACTTCATCTGCTATTATTCCAGTTAATAATTTGAACATGGTTGGCAGGCAGGTGATCGGTCTATAATTACTTGGAACTGCACCTTTTTGCTGGGTCTTTCATTACGAGATGAGTTTTCCCAGTTGTTAGCCATTGTTCAATATCACCTCCTTGCAAAATGTGATTGAACTGTTTTGAGAGTTGTTTATGAAGGCTTGTTAGGTGTTTAAACCAAAAGCCATGCAGTTCATCGTCGCCTGGTGCAGTCCAATTTTTAATTTTCTTTGCTCTTTCACTTATTAATTCTGGTGTTATTATTAGATCTTGCATTTGTTGGTTACATGTTTTGACCTCTTTTACTCAGCCTGCTTTTTTATTATAATCTATTGCATTGTCCCATAATTTCCCCCAGAATTGCACTGTTTCTTCTTTATTTGGTGTTTCTAGGTTTCTTGCAGTTTCTCCTTCTATGCTTTGGTAGAAACGTCTCTGATTCTGGAATTCAGAATCTGGAATTGGAGATTCTGCCTGTGTTGTGCAATTCTGGCTTCGTATCTGCTAATCTTCTTTGACACTGCTGTTATTTGCTGCTTTATTATTTCCAGGACTTCTTTAATTTTCCTTGAATCTAGGTGGTATTTTTGGATCAGATACTGTTTGGTGTTTTCATTCTTCAGCTTCTTGTCTTTCATATCTTTCCATTTACTAGCATCTGATCTGGTGATTTTATTTTCTAATCTAATCTTCCATTTAGGTGATGTACTACTTGCTTTTTTTTTCAGGCCCACTGATCTTATATCCGAGCTCTTGTGTTGTTATTGTTGCTGCACTGTACATTAGTTGGTTTGTTTCTTGCAAATTATTGGTTGTTATTTCTGCAAGTGTAGTATTTACATCTTTTAATGCCTGAGCAAGTTGTTTTTTGGCAACTGTTTTTAGAGCTGGAAGTCGAACCCTGGTGGTTGTTTGGTTCATGTGCTCAGTTATTTTTTGCTTTAGTTCTTGTTGCTTTTCTGTTAAAGGGCATTCAGGTTTTTGAGGTGAAGGTAAAGGGGAGGTTGCTTGGTTTTGATTTTGAAACAGTTCAGCAACAGTGGCATCCTCTATTTCCAACACCTCCTCCACCTGTGCCTGAGCAACTTCCTCAGTTGATGGTAATTCTTCTTCCATATCTTGAGCCTGTGTTGCTCTTTGCAGTTCTTCCAGCTCAACTTCTGTGAATACTTTATTTCTTATTATGAATCTTCTCTGGTCTGCTAGCCTTTGTTCTGTTATTTCTGTATCTGGATGCTTCTCCTTCCAAATTTGGTACATTCTTTTAAAATAACCTCTTCTAATTGGACTAGACTTGTAATAGCAGATCATTATTTCCTTGTTGGCATTTTTCATATATTTTTTCTGGTTAAGCGACGTTTCTTCCAGTAACCTTGCAGTCTCCAGCCCTGGTTGCTCAACTGAAGATCCTGAGTCCTGTTGCCCACTTGCCACCAGATGTCCAGGGACTCCAGCACCTGGAACGGTCCTTGTTGACCCGGGCGACGACCGATCCGGTATAGATTTATTAAAGTTATGTCTCACCATATTGTTGATGGGAGAGGCACTCTTTGTCTGGCTTCTCTGGTAAGACCTGTCCAGTATGGTTGGACCTCTGGCATAGCTCTCACCTTCCTCAGAGCACGCAAGCCCCACAACCACACCAAGGTAGTGCCTCACTGGGGGTATTATTATTATTATTTATTTACACAGTCAGTCAGGTGCTATTGACTGGTTTGTTTTATCCAGACACTGAGTCCTTCCCAAGGACCTGGGCTGGCTGAATTTTATTATCAATATTGTTGCTGTTATTTATTTATTATTATTATTATTTATTTTTTATTATGTATTTTTTATTATTATTACTACTACTTCTCCTCCTCCTTTTCTTCTTTTTATGAGCACAATCATTTAATATTCTCTCCACAGCCATGAGGCTAAAGAACTTCTTTTTCAAGCTAACACAATCAGAAAATTTTCATGCTTGGATCAAGAGCCTCAGAATAAAGCAATATTGCTTCGGAGGCCCGAAGGGTGAACATCCCAGTTTTAATCTTCTCCCCCCCCCCTTTTCTTTCAGAGGCCTTTTATCTTCAATCTCTTCCATCTTTTTTTTTTTTTTTAGTTTTAAAAAAGAGACCTTCCGGCTATATGGGGGAAATTAAAGGTAAACGAAACTGGTTAAAACTTGATTGGGACCAGCTAGGGTTGCCAAGGCTTGTGCTGGCTGTGCTCCTGTGTCTTTATTGGCAGCCTAGAGGTGCCACTTAGGCAGGACACAAATAAGTCAGCCCTCAGCTCTGTCTCTGAGGCCACATGTGATTATCTATATCGGGGGATTCAAATTCTGAGACCACAGATGTTGTTGGACTACAACTCCCATCATCCCCATTGTGGCTGGGAATGATGAAAGTTGCAATCCAACAAAATCTGGGGACTCCAGGATGATAATCCATATTTTGGGCCAGTTCACTGGTTCCAAGCACTGTTGTCATCCATCCATCCATCCATTCAATTTTTATACCGCCTTTCACAAGACATCCAGTTTACAAAAGTTAAAATACAGTAAAACTCCATTAAAATCACATTTAAAACCTCAAAATCAGTTAAACAATCCCACTGAAACTCCAAATGCCTCCCCCCACACACACACCAGGTTTGTCTTCTGCCACTTGGTTAAAACTTTTTTCTTCAGATAACAATTTTCTTTGTGACTTGGCTGTTGCTCTTAAGCTCTCTTGGACATCCGAACTTTTATGAGGGTTGAAACATTTCTTTTTCCATTGTGTTTTGTTGCTTTCCATCCTTATTGGATGCCACTTTTGAGCCCTGTTCTACAAAAAAGCAGCCTATAAACCTAATAAATAAATATCCTGCCTTCCCTGAAGATATACAGTCAACATTCTTATTATCAACGGCTACTAGTAGGAGGGCTGTGGGCCACCTCCAGCCTCGGGGGCGGGGTGCCTCTGAGTACCAGTTGCAGGGGAGTCACAGCAGGAGAGAGGGCATGCCCTCCACTCCTGCCTGTAGGCTTCCAGCGGCATCTGGTGGGCCACTGTGTGAAACAGGATGCTGGACTAGATGGGCTTCCTGGGCCTGATCCAGCAGGGCTGTTCTTATGTTCTTAACATACATGTGGGTACGCACTCCCCCCCCCCCCGCAAATATCTTATACGGGGAGCGGATGCTTGAGGGTTCTTGCCCTGTGTCTCAGGAACATAGGAAGCTGCCTTATACCGAGTCAGTCCCTGGTCCATTTAGCTCAGTATTGCCTACTCTGACTGTCAGAAGCTCTCCAAGGTCTCAGGCAGGAGTCTTTTCCCAGCCCTACCTGGAGATGCTGCCAGGGATTGAACCTGGGACCTCCACTTGAGCTATGGCCCCACCCCCAATAAAGGGGATGAAGCATACCTTGGGTGTAGTGTGTGTGTGTGTAGGCTAGTGGGAATGTTTAGGATCAGGGGCTATGTGAAGGGCCAGCTGGGAAACTTTTAGGGCCTCTACTCTCTTGGACAGCCACCTTAAGTGGGGCAGCGGGGAAATGCTTGACTAACAAGCAGAAGGTTGCCGGTTCAAATCCCTGCTGGTACTACATCAGGCAGCAGCGATATCGGAAGATGCTGAAAGGCAACATCTCACACTGCGTGGGAGGAGGCAGTGGTCAACCCCTCCTGGATTCTACCAAAGACAACCACAGGGCTCTGTGGGCGCCAGGAGTTGAAATCGACTTGGCACGCTTTACCTTTACTCTCTTGGACAAAGGAAGGGTCACCTCAACACCTCTGCATTACTTTACCAATGTTTCTTTGAACTTAAGAGTAAGAACTTATGAACAGCAGAAAGTCAGACTAGAAGGACTGGCCGATTCTGTAGCCCCCTGACTATTATCTGTCCTTTTCCCGCTCATGCCATGTTCTTTGGTAGACTGCTGCCCTCTTGTGCCTGAAAGGCAGATGCTCAAGGAAAGCGTTTCCCACAGAGAGAGAAGGTTGAGGGCCAGATGCTTAACAAGACGGTTACACCCCCTTATTCTACCAGCAGGATGTTTAAAGAGCCGGTAAATGAAGGCTCTCTTTCAACTCTTCATGCATGCTTATAGTCTGTTTATTTCTCAAATGTGTACATCACCCTTCCTGCCGGGAGCTCAGAGCAGTGTACACAGGGTCACTACACTTTAACCTCACAACAACCCTGTGGGGTAGTAGTCTATGTTTCCCTGATGTGCCTGTGCAAGGGCACCCCTTCCATGAGGCAGAGTGAGGCGGCCTCAGTGGGTGTGGGGAGGGGCACGGGGGAGGGCTGCCCCCCCATCACCACCACCAGAGTTGCCAGCCTATTGTGCATGGCCATTGCCCATCTTCATCCTGCTTGGGCATGCTGTTCACTGACAGGCAGGAGCGCACCTAGGCAATTTTGGCACCCAGACTGCCCCCACTGCGAGGGACTGCCCCTCCTGCCGCACCGAACCTCCATTTTGTTTTGTTTTTATTTCCGCCATCATGCAGCTGAGCGGTGGCTGCCAGGGGGGTGAGCTCGGCAATCCTCTCCCCCCACCCACCCCGGCAGCAGCCAGCGTGGCACTGGGCCTGTCCGTTCGGCCCAGCGTCTCTTTCTAACCGTGAGGCACGCCTGCGCAGTTGGGAGAGATCGTTGCAGGCCTGTGACATCACAAGCATGCGGCGATCTCCCTCAACTGGCACCTTTTAACACGGTGATTCTCTTTATTGAGCAGGGGGAGAGTAACTGGCCCTCTCCACCCCCAGCACAGCACCCCTCCAGTGACTGTAGCTGGTGTCTATCTTATGTTTCTTTTTAGATTGTGAGCCCTTTGGGGACAGGGAGCCATCTTATTTATTTATGCATAAGTATCATCCCCTGCTAACTGGTCAAAGAGAGGCACCTTTTAACGTGGTGATTCTCTTTATTTAGCTGGGGGAGAGTAACTGGCCCTCTCCACGCCCAGCACAGGACCTCCAGTGCCTGTGGCTGGTGTCTATCTTATGCTTCTTTTTAGATTTTCAGCCCTTTGGGGACAGGGATCCATCTTACTTATTTGTTATTTTTCTGTGTAAGCCACCCTGAGCCATTTTTGGAAGGGCGGTATAGAAATTGAATGAATGAATAAATGAATGAATGAATGTGCAGGCGCACCTTGTCGTTAGAAAGAGGCTGGGCTGAAGGGAGAGGCTCAGCGTCGCTCCGACCACCACCACTGGGCTCACCCCTTGGCAGAAGCCCTTGGGCGCATGGTGGCTGGAATCAAAACAAAACGGAGGTTTGGCACAGCGGGGCAGGGGCAGGGTGGCCCCCCTGGCCATTTGGAGCCCCCCCCCACTCCCAGACGTTGGAAGCCATGGACTGGGGCCCCAAGGTCTGGGGATTTGAGTGCCTCTGTTGACAGGGAGGCACCCTGTTGTCCTTCGGCAGAAAAATGTCTTGGAGCAGCCCTGCTATGGGACTGAGACTGCCTTGGTCGCTCTAGTGGATGACCTACGCTGGGAACTAGACAGGGGGAGTGCGTCCCTGTTGGTTCTGCTGGACCTCTCAGTGGCGTTCGATACCATCGACCATGGTATCCTTCTGGGCCGCCTCTCGAGTATGGGAATCGGAGGCACTGCGTTGCAGTGGTTCCGGTCCTTTCTTGAGGGGAGGGCCCAGAAGGTGGTGCTGGGGGACTACTGCTCGGCCCCGTGGCCGTTGGCCTGTGGGGTCCCGCAGGGTTCGGTCTTGTCCCCCATGCTGTTTAACATCTACATGAAGCCGCTGGGAGAGGTCATCCGGGGATTTGGACTGAGTTGTCAGCAATATGCGGATGACACTCAGCTCTATCTCTCCTTGTCATCTGATCCTAGGGAGGGGGTGGATGTCCTGAATCGGGGGCTGGAGGCCGTGATGGGTTGGATGTGGGCTAACAAACTGAAATTTGTTATCCAGATTTGAATCCAGATAAGATGGAGGTACTGTTGGTCAGTAGGAGAGCCAGTCGGGATGAGGAGATTTTACCGGTTCTGGATGGGGTTGCACTCCCCTTGAAGGAGCAAGTACGCAGCTTGGGGGTACTACTGGACCCGGCTCTACTTTTGGAAGCTCAGGTAGAGGCGGTGGCCAGGGGTGCCTTCGCACGGCTTTGGTGGTGCGTCAGCTGCGTCCCTTTCTCGAGAAGGCAGATCTGGCCACGGTTACCCACGCCTTAGTCACATCGCGGCTGGATTACTGTAACGCGCTCTACCTGGGGCTGCCCTTGAGGAATATCCGGAAACTGCAGCTAGTGCAAAACGCGGCAGCGAGGGTTTTATCCGGAGCTGCCCGTTGGGAACATATCACCCCCATTTTGAAAGAGCTGCACTGGCTACCGGTTCGTTTCCGGGTCCAATTCAAGGTGCTGGTTTTGACCTTTAAAGCCCTTAACGGTTTGGGCCCAGGATATTTGAGGGACCGCCTGCTCCCAAGGGTTGCTGCCTGCTTGACGAGGACATCTGAGGGGACCCTGCTCCAGGTGCCAACAATGAGGGAGGCCCGGCTGTGGTGCACTCAGGACAGGGCCTTCTCTGTTGCTGCTCCTAGACTCTGGAATGCTCTCCCAGTGGCCATTCGCTCCTCAGACTCTATCACAGCTTTTAGGAAGCTTTTAAAGATCTGGCTTTTTACCCAGGCTTTTACATAATCATTTTTACTGCTGCTTCTGTGTGTTTTTATTTGTTGTCTTGTTTTTATGCTTGTTTTATATGTTTTTAGCTTGATGTTTTTATTGCTTTTTATTGTATGTTTTAATTTTTGTAAACCGCCTTGGGGTTTTCTTTTAACGAAAGGCGGTATAGAAATGTAAAAATAAATAAATAAATAAATAAATTTCTGTCCTTCCTCCCCTTTACCACTGTGTCTGTGCTCTGGGCAGCGAATGCAGGCCGAAAGTCTATTCATCTGTGGATAGTCTATCCCCTGTGAAGCAGGTGCCATTTTTCTACCCGTCGAACACGAGGTCTATCAGCCAGTCAATCTGCAGCAAAGCGGCCTCCGTGCAACCCCTCCAGGAATGCAGGTAGCAGCTCCCTCTTGGAAATCTCTGCACAGCTGGAGCAGGGCACCCCTAGAATGCGAGCGCTGCAGACATTGGCCTGGTTTCCCTATCGCTGGACTGCTCCTGTCAGAATACCACCCCCAAAATGGATCGTTGCTGGTGAAGTGGCACAGCCGTATTTACCCGAATAGAAGACAACCCTGAATTTAAGATGACCCCCTAAAAAACAAATACGGTTATACCTGTATTTACCCTGCTTAGCTAAGGCGACAAGTCATGCTTGCTACCACCAGACCAGCTCTCCTCTCATGCTGCTCTTTATCGGCTTCCATCATCCAAAGAAAGTTCTCTTGAATTATGCGTGGCCTATGTATCTTACATTAGGACCCCACTGAGTTGTGAAGCTCGGGTTCAGCATAGCTAGGGTTGCATGGCTAGGACGGTCCAAGAACTGGACATCCTCTGCAGGATATAGGGAAAGTGACTTTGTGGGTATGAAGTGTGCAGGTTGGAGAGCAGGAAAATTGCTTTAATGAAGGTTACCCATTTTTCTGGTGCTTCTCTCCAGGCATTGTAGATACAAGGTATCAGTGTTTAAAAGCCCCATGTTCTTACTCTTTGGCCTCATTCACACGTAACACGGAACCACAGATCCAATGCACCCACAGTTCCGCTCCCCCAAATGTCTGAATTCAGATGTAACAGAGAGCAACCTCTCTGCAACATCAGCTGCCATGCACTGAGTCAGACCCTTGCTCCATCTCGCTCAGTATTGTCTACACAGACTGGCAGCGGCTTCTCCAGGGTTGCAGGCAGGAGTCTCTCTCAGCCCTATCTTGGAGATGCTGCCAGGGAGAGAACTTGGAACCTTGGAACTTGGAATTCTTTCCAACCCCGCGGCAAAAATTTAAGGTTTTAAAAATGTCAATCCTAGTCAAAAAACTTGTGCACACCTCCCTCCTGGATGGTTGTGTCTAGGAATTCTCTCTGACAAATGTGGCAAACCTGGACAGAGCTGTGTCAGACAGGTTACTACTACTACTACAAATATTTATATACTGCTCTTCAACCGAAGTTCTCAAAGCGGTTTATACAGAAAAACAAATACTACATAAATAAGATGGCTCCCTGCCCCCAAAGAAATAGCAACAGGCAAATACCAGCAACAGCCACTGGAGGGATGCTGTGCTAGGGTTGGATAGGGCCAGTTGCTCTCCCCCTGCTAAATATAAGAGAATCACTACTTTGAAAAGGTGCCTCTTTGCTCAGTTAGCAGGGGTAGCAAAAGAATGTAGCAAGCGACCAGAAGGTCAAGGGAAGGCAAGCGAGGCTTGTGCCTCTCTTACCCAAGCTGTACAGATTACAATTGGCCAGTAAATACAAAAAATGTCATTTATTCTTTTGCTCTAATGGTCTGTTCGTTATATACATATTATACACTCATGCAAAAATGACTTTACAGAAATCAACACAAGGTCAGTCTTCTTCATACAGTGCAAAAATGTTTCCCTCCAAAAAACCAATGCCCCCTTTCCAAAAAGAGTTGGGAATATCTTTGGTTTAAAAATTAATTTTTTTTAAAGGGTGGGGGGTGCATGCAGGAGCCTGATATGGCTAATATCTCCAGCAATCTCTCCAGCTGTAGCACTGTTTGCTCTGAACAAACGTGTTGGCTTTTATCTGGAAGGAAAACCAAGATGAAGGATGAGGAAGCGGAAATTGGGCAGGTGCGAGACAGATTTTCCAGACCACAAAGTAGCACTAAAGCAGAGATAATCCTGCAATCTGTGTTCACAACATAACCTCAACTCTGCCTTTTTTCGACAAAGCTGACTGAGCTCCCTTACCAATTTGTTTTGGTCTTCAGTCCAATTTGAGGGGGAAATAGAGGGTTTATGGCCCAAGAGCAGCCAGGCTATGTCACATGGACATTAGGATATAGTCCAAACACTAATTCTCACTGCAGGGATACACGTATGCCTGAGCTATACAACTTCAGACAGTTGGTAGCAACAAACACTCAGTAACAGAAAGAAAATCCCTTCACATGGAAAGCTATGCCAGGGAATAGGGCTTTAGCCTAGCCTCTTCCTTGATATAGTGATTTTTTACATGCAGGGAATTCCTTGGTACAGAGTAGCATTCAGAGAGCCTGCCTGCAATCCAATACGGCACAGCCCAGACACAGATGTACCATCTTCGTACGATCTAGGCCCAAATTTCCATTCTGCCGAAGCCTTCTTGCAGTAGAGTAGAATGAATTTCCCCATCAGAGCAGCAGACAATGCTTTTAAAAAAAAACTCTCAGAAAGACTTGAAATAAATACATCAAACATCGTCCTGCTCCATTAAAAGATGCAATACCAATTTATTTTTTTTAAGTGACCAGGGTAGTTGAGGAGGATAGTGTGGTCTTGAGCATGGGGAACTATGCCTCAAAGCCTTGCTCTGGGCAGATCGTTCTCTTAGCCTCAGTTTCTCATCTGCAAAATACAAAGGAGGAACCTAACCAGACTGGGATTATTGAGAAGAGGACAAACAAGGCTGCAAATGTGCCCTCTCTGCATGGCAGGAGTCACCCTCATAAATGTCAGGCTGTGTTATGGCAGCTTGAGAAAAGCCCACCCCAAGGAGCGGCCTCACAGGAGTGTCTTCAGCTGCTAGCTCTGCATTTTTAACACTAAACTAAACCAGGGACATAAAAGGCACCCAAACTGCCGTTTTGTTCTGCACATGAGCCTTTGATTGCTTCCCCTGCCATGTTGGTGAGTGGAACTTTGCATGAGGATTGGCACAGTGGCCAGCAAAAACCCAGATCCATTGCCTTGGAAAGTCAAGTCCAATTTATTTCAATGACTCTGATTTTCAAGTAAGAGCTATTTCCAAGCGAGAGATACAATTTGCAAGCTAGGTTCCAAGGCATACTACTGGGAATAATAGTTGCTTTAGGGCTTCTCAATCTTGGGTCCTCCACTGTTGTTGGACTACAACTCCCATCAGCCCCAGCTCCAATGTCATTGGCCAGTGGAGCTGAGGATGATGGGAGCTGTAGTCCAACAACAGCTGGGGACCCAAGTCTGTGAAGCCCTGAGATATCAGGAAGCAACTGTGGGAGAGGGCTGTTTGCCTACGTGGCTCACTTCTGGGCCTCCCTGGGACATATGGTTGGCCACCGTGGGAAACAGGAGGCAGGACTAGATAGACCAGATCCAGAGGGGCCCATCTTTTAGCCGTACAAATGCTCTGCCACACAAAAGATCCCCTGCTTATGAAAAGGTAGCAGGTCAGGGAAATTCTGTCTAACATGCTAGCATTCGAACGAGCAGGGAATTTTTGTACTGGGGCATTCAAAAGGGCAGTGCCCTTCTGCATAATGAACTGGTCCCAAGAAGACTGCAGCAAGTGGTCTTTTTTCTTAAGTGTTTAATTAATTAAGTGCCCCCCCTTAATGTTTGTCAAGGATCAGAGGCAGAGTTTTAAACAACTTCCATTTTATAAAAAGGTGCAGACACATACCAAATGCATACCATGAGGTGGATATTAGCAGTTAGATTAGCAATGAAATCTCAGTATGCATCACCATGAGATTTTAGGGAACAGTGAATCTCCTCCGTTTTCATTTCAGGCTGGCTGAAGACCAAAAAACCCCACCAAAAACCCAACCCAAAAGCTTCCCACAGCCAAGAGAGAACAGAAATCCTCTGTGAGGGACAAATCCATGCAACAAGGATGGCTTGTGCGATGTCTCGTGATGGCACAATTGAATGTGTCACTGTAGATCCAAAGGATCGCATGGGAGGGTATCCGTAACTTCTCAATCCGACGGGTCTCTTGAGAAAATCTGCATCAAAATGTTACTCAAAAAGCTTTTCCCAAAAGTTATCAAAAGGTTCACAAATGGTAAACGCTGGCATATATATATATTATATATATTTCCACATATTAAGTACCAGAATATACAATGCAGCAGAGGCGGAGAGAGGTGTGGTTCTAGTTACTACTTTCAAAAGTGCATGCTCAGAAGTTAAACTTGGATCACCAAAAAAGAAAAAGAACCCCTCCCCACACACACACACCAAGCAGCTGCAATTTGGGCATCTGCGACTGAGAGTGAGCCAGCTCTGCTCTCCATCACGGGGAGGGGGAAGACGGCTTTCCTTAATATTAACTTATCACAGATTCTTTTAAGAGCCAAGGGAGAGCTTATATCAGAGTGTGGGAGGGAGTAACCTTTGCAGTGCATGTCAGAAGTCCAAAGTATAAGACTGTGGCTTAGTCTTCTACTCGGAGAGCCAGCGTGGTGTAGTGCTTAGAGTGCTGGACAAGGACCGGGGAGACCCGAGTTCAAATCCCCATTCAGCCATGAAACTTGCTGGGTGACTCTGGGCCCGTCACTTCTCTCTCAGCCTAGCCTACCTCACAGGGTTGTTGTGAGGAGAAACCTAAGTATGTAGTACACCGCTCTGGGCTCCTTGGAGGAAAAGCAGGATGTAAAATGTAAATAATAAAATAATAATAATAAATAGTTCTTGCTGAGGTGGCAACCCTATATCCACACTGTGCCACTTCAAACTGCAGGTGGAAATCCACGTAACTGAATACTTCTCCTATGACCAACACTATTCCCAGCATGCATAGAAGGAGATGCCAGGAAAAGAGCGAGGCTGGAACCCTTCTCCCTAACATCCCCTACATGCAGGGAATTCTTTCTCGGACGGAGCAGTCATGTGGGTCCACACCTGTCGTATCAAGTGGTACAGCCCAGGTACAGGCTTGGCACCAGTGAGGACTCAGCCAGTGTCACTCTAGTGCACAAAGCAGCTGTTTTGTGGTTTGGCCTCTCGTCTGCTTAATCAGGAAGCTGTGCAATGCAGAAGAGGCAGGCTGGAAGGCAGGCAAGTCTATGCTGCAGCCAGGCCCCAGAAGCCCCTGCTCTCCATCTGGTAGGGGTGCGCACAAACGGTTTGGACCACACTGATTCACCTCAAACCAGGGCCGGTTCGTTAGTTCGATCGTCGACTGGAGGGGGGGGTTTCACCGGTTTGGCACAAGTGGTCCAAGCAGGGGCAGCAAGCAGAGGACACACAAGAGCTCCTTGGTGTAGAAAGGAGATACCAATGTATGGTAAGAGGCATTTTCACTCATTTGAGCTGCGACACAGACGGGCAAGGAGCGGCAGGCAGAGTTCCTTCTAACAGGGATTCCCAGCTGTTGTCGACTACAGCTCCCAGAATCCCCAGCTGCAATGGCTTTTGCTTGGGTTTTCTGGGAATTGTAGTCCGCAGCATCTGGGAATCCCTGTCAGAGGGAACACGGGCGGCAGGGAAGGCAAACCCATGCAGCCCTTTGGAGGTGTCAGCTCACTTGGAGTAGGCGGCCAAGTAGTTTTTGCTGATAATGTTCTGCAAATGGCCAATTCTGAAAATACTCCTTTGCTAGAATACATTTTAATGATTTTTTCCCCTCTAAAAAAATGACACCAATACCACTTGGGCTGATGGTGGATGGGAACAGCCTGTGTTAGAGGCAGTTCTCATAATGACAAGTCTAGGTACTCTGTTGCAAAATAGTGCAATATGAAGCGGGGGGGGAATGGACCATGAGGTATTGGCAGGCAGTGGAAGTGGAGACTGAAGCCCATCTCAGCCCCCCTACTTCCTGATCAATGAGGACTGGAAACTTTATTTTATTTAAAAAAAATGAAAACTGGGATTCTACTCATTTAGGGTTCTCTGATTCTTGTCAGCCACATCCTAAGGCTATACACATGATGATAATGGGGCAGGGAAAGCGGGCTCTCCCAAACGGTCCGTGTGCTCCAAGCAGCGCAGACCTCTGGAGGCCGGAACGATGCATCCCAGCCTCCACGTATCGCTCAATGCACTCTGCAATGAGCACAGTGCATTGGGGGATACCCCATGTGAAGGGTGCTCTGGGTGTCCATCTCTGTGTGGGCACCTAGAGCTGCATCATCCCCAGAAAGGATGTACGCCAATTCCCTAACGCAACCCTTGCAACATCCGACAGGCACAGGGGAATCCCAGAAGGTGCCCCTCCCTCACACAACCTCGGAACCGAGGTCAAGGGTGCACCCGCGCCCTTAACCTTGGTAAAAGGCTGGGGTTAAAAGCTGGGTCAGGTGGGCGGGCAGTGCCGGGACCCACACAGGTCCCAGTGCTGCACATGAGCAGCCGAAGTTACCCAGGCTGGGCTGCCCGAGCCTGGATTAGGCTGCTTGTGACAACAGCCTTCATGTCTGGTGTTCAGTTCATGGCGTTTCCCCCACGGCAGATTTGCACGGCAAATCTGTGGCTGTGTGCATGTGTGGAAAGTTGACACAAGGAGAGCACAGCTAGCATGCAAATTGCCCGCTGAAGTTCAGGGTCAGCATGGTGCTCTCAATTCGACTGTTGCACCTCTAGCTGCTGATTGGGGGAGAGAGGAAACTCCCCCCAGGGACTTCTAACCCGTACCTAGGGTTTGTCCGCAGCTTATCCATTACGATTAGCTTAAAGCACACAAACCTTGCCTTATCATTGGTATCAGACACTCCCCAGCTACCACAGTTATTAGGCATCAGCTACCGTTTAGATCGACCTTTGCTATAAACCCGCAGAAGGCTCCCTTAATCCTACTCATGGCTTAGAAATGCTGGAATCTGAGGGTGGGAGATGCTCCATGCCATGGACACCACCTCGTGAAGGGCCCATGCTGCAGAGCAGGGACTTCTGGGAACCTGTCTGGGAACGGAGGCAGCCTCTCCGGGGCCAGCATCTTCCCCCCAGATCCCTTGCATTCAGTTTCTATCCATCCACACTGCTAGTATTTGCTACCTGAGGATCTAGAGCAGCGCTGCTCGACTTCAGTCCTCCGGCAGATGTTCGCCTACAACTCCCATAATCCCTGGCTATTGGCCACTGTGTCTGGGGATTATGGGAGCTGTAGTCCAAAAACAGCTGGGGGGCCTAAGTTGAGCAGGTCTGATCTAGACCAACCCAATTGAGAGATGTTCGCACAGCCTGGGTTTAGGGCTCCTTTTCCTGCTCGATCCACACAATCGAAGACTATCTTCTAATTTTACACGTTGGAAAGACATGTGCAACCGTTGCAATCATGGAGAGCTGAGCTAAACATCAAGCAGAACCATGCCGCACTGGCCTTGCTGGAAAGTACCACTGCAGAGAGCAGAGGGGAATCTGCACATTTGAATTCTCCCCTGGAGGGAGGGAGGGTGAGCTTCTAATGTCAGGGAGAGGGCTAGAACTTTCCCCCACTACATGCAGAGAATGTCCTCTATGTGCAGAGAACTCAGGAGGAGAGGAACCCCTTACCTGCAGTCTAAAGTGGCCCCAATACAAGGGGTGTACCACGCAATTCTGCAGAGTGTGTGCTGACTTGAAGAGCAATTCAAGGAGACTACTGGGGTGTGCTGAGGCCAGGTGGAGACCATGTGATCCTTGCTATGCCAGCCATTGCGGCTGAGGATGATGGGAGCTGTAGTCCAACAACATCTGGGGACCCAAGGAACTCTGGGATGTTTGATCAGCTGGTGCACATTTCTAGGGTTTCCTTCTCACAGGTTTCAGAATGCACGCAGCATGGACCAGCACTGTCGAGCCTTTTTTCATCTCCCCCAGTAGTGTGATGCGAGTTGACCCGCTGGTGTCATCCCACGCAGCCTATGTCTCGTAGTCTGCTCTCTGCTTGGAAATGCCACGGTCCAGGTTGGATGTTTCCGGCTGGTGACAGCTGCAGCCTGCTCAAAACCCAAAGAAGCAGACAGGAAACCCCCACAAGGTCTCCCTCTGTAGGACTGCTGGGGCCCAGATCTGCTTTGTTTCAAGCGATCTTCAGACCATCCTCTGGATTAATCTGCACAGGACTGATAGGCTGAGCAGGGGTGGGCAACCTTGGCTCTTCAGGTGTCGCTGAACTACAACTCCCATCATCCCCAGCCACAGAGGCTGGGGATGATGGGAGTGGTAGTTCAGCAACAGCTGGAGAGCCATAGCTGCCTACTCTGGTGTAGAGGATCCTGCCTCAAGCCAACCTTCTCGCCTCTTCCAGCCCAATGAATCTATGACTATTCATGCCACCATCTACACCCTTGGGAGAACCACTGCTAAAAACCCCACCCTATTACCTAAGCTATTTTTGACCAGCATTAAATACCCCCTAGCAAAAGTTGTTTTTAAAAAAACCCCAAAAACCACAGAAGGAACCCCAGAGTTATGTTCATACTCCAAAGTCCGGCTGTTTCTCCACAACTTGCCGTGTCAGTATCTGATGTGAGGAAAGAGAAGCCACGCCTATGTGGAAAAGGATCTGCCAGATGTTCCTTAATCCATACAGGTAGATGTTGCATAGACAGACCGTGACAAACAGTACAAAGACCTTGATCTTCCTTGCTGAACTGTAGAACAGGTAAAGGTAGCACTGCAAGGAGGAGGAGGAGAGCACCAGAGAGAGAACGTTAGCAACCAGGCTGTGGACGCACAGCAGAACGATTTCTATGGGCGTCAGGAATCGTGCAGACGTTATGGAGAGGGGTCCCCAACCTTGGGTCCTCAGGTGGTGCTCCACTACAACTCCCATCATCCCCAGCCACCATACTGTAGTCCAGCCACCATTCTTCTCACCCCAATGGGAGGAGAGCTGGTCTTATGGTCGACAGCATGATATTGATGGGAAGAGCATCCGAGGGCCCAAGTTCCCTCCCCGGCATCTCCATCTCCCTTGCTGGAAAGATCCAGGAGGGAGGAAGCATCAGGAATCCAGTGCTCTCTGCTCAGCGTTCTTTGCTGTGTGTAGAGTTGGCATTCCGTTTCCAGCCTAACACTTGCCATGTGTATCCTCACCCCCAGGGATCATTCCAAAACATGCCCAAAGACAAGGAGGCAGGGAAACTGCGTGGGGATCTGCTCCTGGTGGCTGCAGAAATGCAGACCTGACCTGACCAGGGTTCCCTCTAACAAGCATTCCCAGATGTTGTTGACTACAACTCCCAGAATCCCCAAGCAAAAGCCCTTCCTGCTGAGGATTCTGGGAGTCGTAGTCAACCACATCTGGGAATCCTAGTTAGATGGAACACTGGGGCTGACTGCAAGCCCTCCAGGGGGTTGCCTGCAGCAGTCATATTTGCAGAAGTCTCTCGCCACACGACAGCTGCCTGCAATCCAAGAGTTGCCCCACTATCCTCAACACCACGGGGAGGGGTCTGGGGCACCCCTCCCAGACAGCACAGCTCAGCTGCTTGGATGGCAAATTTTCTCACAGGAAATGGATAAAGCAGGGTCCCCCAAAGTTGGGGACTTTTACAAAGAGCTGGTCTTGTGGTAGCAAGCATGAATTGTCCCCTTTGCCAAGTAGGGTCAGCCCTGGTTTGCATTTGAACGGACTACATGTGTGAGCACTGTCAGATATTCCCCTTAGGAGATGGGGCCACTCTGGGAAGAGCACCTGTCTGATTGCACGCAGAAGGTTCCAAGTTCCCTCCCTGGCAGCATCTCCAAGATAGGGCTGAGAGAAATTCCTGCCTGAAATCTTGGAGAAGCCGCTGCCAGTCTGTGTAGACAATACTGAGCTAGATGGACCAAAGGTCTGACTCAGTATGTGGCAGCTTCTTATGTTCCAAACAACATCTGGACTACATTATGCAGTACCCAAGGTTGGGAACCCTTGGTTCAGAGCATTTCTGCACTTGGGTTGCTTTAGAATGGGCCACCAACTGCCAGTTGCACATTGTATTCACTCCTGAAATACTTGCACGTTGCAGAATTCCCCGTCCCAAGAATGAAACCAAAATAAACCGTACAATTATAGGACCATGGTCACATATCCCAGTACACAGACCTTAAGGTGTGAACGCATAAAATATAACATCAAAATGAGCCAAAGGTGAGCCTGTACTCATCAAATTTGGAAGTTCTGGAACAACCACTATAACATGCAAGCTTTAATTATAACCAAGCCATTGGAAGACACCTCAAGGTCCTCATGCACCATTTTATTGGTCTGCAAGCTTTCAAGTTTTACACAGCACTTTGCCAGGTTTAAGTTAGTGCAAGAATACATTCAGGAGGCAAGGAAGAGAGACTGCAAGATGCATTTATAAAGTATTTCTAACTCTGCCTTGAGATCAATATAATTTTTTGCTCCCTTATATGTCCATGCTTTTTTTTTTTAAACCCACAATACTGTAAAAGAGGCATCAAAAGACCAAAAAAGCAGACAATTTACTTACCAAAACAAAGCAGGCTACAAAAGGTAGGAGGAATGCAATTACATTTCCAATTCCCTTGTGATCTTCCTGTTGCAAGAAGATATTTGAAGGTCAGATTAAGTCAGCCGTGCAAACAGGTCCACAAAACTACTACACAAAATTTTAGGCTGCCTATGACTGCAACTGTCATTTCTGCCTAAAAATAACAGGGGTGAGGAGAGGACTGTAGATCTCCCCTTCCTGGTCACCTATGAGAAATTCTTTACTTGCTAGGGAAGACCAGGTGAGCAACCACTTATGACGAGCCTAAAATAACTTTTTGGAAGTGCCTGTTTTCAAATGGGCACACCAGTCTTACCTGATTTGGGCACTGAAAAAAACCACAGAATCAGGGGAGAGCTAAACCAATATTTAAATTACTGGAAATAGAGATGTCAAGCTAAATTGCACTTAGTGGGTTACCAATACTGAAGTAAAAATGAAAATACAGTATGCTGAAGTGCTGAGACCAGGTTGTTATTGCACAACAGATTTCCTAAGTTGGTATAATAATGCACTTTTAGAGTTTTGTGCCTATTTTTAAAAGTGCTTATGTTTACATTAAAAGGAGGAGAGCTGGCCTTGTGGCAGTGAGCAGGAGTTGTCCCCTTTGCTAAGCAGGGTTCACCTTGGTTTGCATTTGGATGGGAGACTACATGAGAGCACTGTAAGATATTCCCCTTAGAGGATAGGAGCAGTGGAAAGGTTCCAGGTTCAATCCCTGACAGCATCTCCAGGTACGGCTGGGAGAGTCTCCTGCCTGTAACCTTGGAAAGCCACTGTCAGTCAGTGCAGACAATATTGAGCTAGATGGACCAAAGGTCTGACTCAGTAGAAGGCAGTTTCCTATGTAAATCTTTCTAGAATGTTGTTTACAATTCTGAGACAGAACATTATATCTCTTTCGTCTTTCTGAACCAATTTTTATTGACGCTCAAGCAAGCAAGCTTTAAAGTTATACAAAACACTTTGCTAGATCTAAGTTAATCCAGGCATATCACTGATGTTCCAGTAAAAGCCCAGTAAAATAACTTTACAAATATACCTAACTCTGCTTGAAGTGAGTATGATTTTTTGCTCCCATGATTGTTTGACAGAATGAATTCTAGGCGTATGTTTCTGGGAGTTAGACATCTTCTCCAGGTTACCAGTAAAAAAATTCTAGTGGCTACAGGCACTTTTAGTACTCTGTCCTCTGTAACTTGGCGTTGCTCTTTTTTTCCTCAGGCTGCACCACTGGGCAGATCACCATTGTGATTTGGCCCCCAGCTGCCTCTGGTGGAGACCTATCTGATAGTGACCCCAAGCCCACGGAGGTGGAGTGGTTAGAATGTTGGACTAGGACTGGGGAGTCCTGATTTTAAATCCCGTTCAGCCATGACACTCACTGAGTGACTCTAGGCCAGTCACTTCTCTCTCAGCCTAGCCTACCTCACAGGGTTATTCTGAGGATAGACAGAACCATATACAATGCTCTAGGCTCCTCAGAGGGAGAGTGGGATATAAATGTAAAGACAAATAAATAAATCAAACAATCTTTACCTTAGCAATGTCACATGGTTATGTCATTCAGGTAAACCATTTTGATCCATTTTGATTTAGTGACCACAACTCACTAAATGAACCTGGCAATGTAAAGGCATCCCATCTACAATGTCAAGCACAACTGCGGAAACCAGGCCTTAAGATCCGGTCCACTTCCCAACTCCATTAGCTCTCAAGTTACCTGAAAAGAATATTCTGCGAGATGAACGCCTCGAATGAGATTCAGCGCCCCACACATGATGTTGAGGACAAGGGACAAGATGCCCAAGGCAGACACAGGTTGCATTCTCTGAGCAGGGGCTTCAGGCCAATTCCAGAGGAGAGGGAAGCAAGAAAAAAAAAATCAGTGGCCTTTGCTTGGAAGTTTATATTATTTCCTCATGCTTCTTGCATGTTCTGGCATCTGCGCTGGCTTCCTACAGTTTCACGGTTTCAGCAATTTCTACAGTACACTTAGGCCTGGCTCACACAATCATTCAAATTCAGGTTTGTGGGTCACTGAGATTGGCATGACTGTGTGAACCTATGCCAAGTGGTTTATAGCCTGAGATGCATCTGAGATTCCCGCCTTGGCATGGATTCACACAATCATGCTAATGTCAGTAAACCACATTAAACCTAGATTTGATCAACTGTGTGAAACAGGCTTTAGTAGGGATGTGCACGGAGTACTACTTGTGATTCGGTCCAAATTCGGACTGAACTGAGCCAAAGTGAACTGGTTTGGTCACACCAATCAGCTGGGCTGGTCGGTTCAACAAACCAGCGTGAACCAGTTCACAATTGAACCGGCCTGGTTCATGGTGTCCCGGTTCGATCATGAACTACACATCCCCAGACCTTAGAGACCCCTTATTCCCATAGTCGCTCTTGGATCTCAGAAAACAAGTGAACAAATATATGTCCACGTGACAAGAATACAATAAAGGAAAAATCATGGATGAGCAAACACCTAAATGCCAGTTTCCCAGGCTTGCCCCAAAATACCACTGGACCAGAGTAGCTCATTCTTTAGACCCCCAGTGAGAATCTACAAGTAGAGCCTCTGATAAGGAAAAATATGTTCACACACACATGCGCACACACACACCCCATAGCTAATGGGGCAGCTGTTGGGAGCAACATAGGACTAGTGCTAGGGCTAGGAGGGAATTCTGAAGAGGGGTGTTTTATGCTTGTGACACCCCAAGACATGTTAAGACCAGCCCTGTGTACCTCAGACTCTAAGGGATAAAGCACAGAAAACAATGATCAAGAAAACCCTTCAATGTGTGTCCCCAGCTAAAACTTTCCTCCCCCCGCCCCCCAAGTTCAGAGGACAGAATCAGAAAGTGACACCTGGCAGACTGCAGTGGTCACGATTACGCACACGAGTAGAACTGGTTCCTCCAGTAAGACAGCTGAGAGGAGCAGAAGGCTTACAAGTCACGCAGGCTTCTTAAGTCGTGATAAGACGATAACAGAAGCCCAGGTGTACTAGCGATCTTTCCATCTGCATTAAGATTCTTATCTTGTTCTATTTATATTCAGATTAGAGATTATTCAATGTCCGCATTATCAGATTTGTTTGCAGATTAAAAATACCCCAAATATTTACTTAGTGGCAAGATAAGGAAGTTTCATCTTTCAAGAATCTACCTTTGTTCTTTCTTGGATCCAGAGAGCTGGTATAACACAGTGAAGCTGTTCTCATGCACAGCCTAACCCAGGCTAGGGACACCCAGCCTGGATTAGGCTGCATATTAGAACCACCAGGATCAGGCCCGATCCCAGCGGGCAGTACCACCAAGCCTGGCTTTTTAGCCCGGCTGCTAGCCGAGGTTAAGCGAGAGAGCACTCCCTTAACCCGGCCTTGCTGCTTGTGTGCAAGCCGGGTTGCTTCCAGGATCAGGCTCCTAGAGCGCCCATCTCTTTGGGGGAACTCAAAATGCACCATGAGACACACACACTGTCCCAGCCTCTGGAGCCAGGCACTGCACCATGCAGCGCTACTAGTTCGGGAGCATGGTTCACAGTCCCCACAACAAGAGATCTGTTGCCCACCCAGTCATGTGAATGACCTCAGTGACTGAGAGACTGAGCTGCAAGTCTGGAAGGCCCTAGTTTGACTCTCACCTCTGCCAGGAGCAAACCAAGTGAGCTTTGGAAAGGCACTAGTCTCTTAGTGCCCCCATCTGCAATATTTATTTTGGAGACCGCCCCAAACAGCAGTCTCTGGGTGGTTTACAACAACATCAAACAGATTAAAAATGAAGGCCTTAAAAATATTTAAAACCACAGTCCAGTTGAAAAGCTTGGGTGAAAAAATAAATCTGTAGGGACATTTTAAAGGTTGTCAGGAATGGAGAGGCTCTCATTTCAGCAAGGAGCACGTTCCAGCGTGTCAGGGCAGCAATAGAGAACGCCCATCCATGCATAGCCACCAGACGAGACGGTGGCAACTGCAGACAAACCTCTCCAGATAATCTCAATGGCCAGTGGGGCTCATGGTGAAGACAACGTTCTCTTAACTACCCAGGGCCTAAGCTGTTTAGGGCTCTATAGGTTATAACTAGCACCTTGTATTCTGCCCAGAAACATATTGGAAGCCAGTGTAGCTCTTTTAATATAGGAGTCATATGGTCTCTCCGAGATGATCCAGAGACCAACCTGACTGCAACGTTCTGTACCAACTGCAGTTTCCGGACTACGTACAAAAGCAGCCCCACCTAGAGCGCATTGAAGTCTGGAGCAGTGTTCCCTCTAAGAGGGATTCCCAGATGTTGTTGACTACAACTCCCAGAATCCCCAAGCAAAAGCCATCGCAGCTGGAGATTCTGGGAGTTGTAGTCAACAACATCTGGAAATGCCAGCTAGAGGAAACACTGGTCTGGAGGTTACCAGCATATGTACCACTGTTCTGAGGTAGTTTATCTCAAGAAACAGATGCAGCTGGCATATCAGCCAACGCCAACAGAAAGCACAATATGGGGATTGCATACTGATCAACCTTACAGGGTCGTTGTGAGAATTACAACAAGATAATGTAGCTGAAGGGCTCTGATTGCTAAAACACCACATAAATTATAAACTCCAATCTGTATTGTCAGCCAGTTTCCATATTAAGGGATCTCATTTTGGCAAATGTTCAGGATCCACATTATTCATTTATAACATTGCTTATAATGTATTTGTTTATTCCGTATTTGCCTTTGATTACTTCAGTGATCTTTGGCCAAAGCAATTAATCAGCGACTTTGAACTTTCATTAAGCAAACCTTGAGCATTAGCAACCAAGAATTCGCCTTGTTGTACTGGTACTTACCAGATTCCACATGGAGCTCCACATGTCCATTAACCATCCCGTTCCTCAGCTCCACATCGTCCAACGTCACCAGCGCAGGAGGCTGCAAGCGAAGCTCTTCTTTGATTTTTTCCAAGTTGAACTTGGTCTGAGCACAGTTTGTGTAATTGAAACGGTTTTTGACTTTCTGAATGACATTGTCTGCAACAGAGAAGCAGGGAAAGCAGGCACTGAGCATGCAAAACAACAGTGCATCTTTGCATAATATATGCAAGCCACGGAATTCGGCTTTTCTAAGGGGCAGAATCGGCATAGAATTTTTATTTCATGCTGAGAATACAACATCCAGGAAACTGGATGAACATTTGAAGGCAATCAAGCTCCCACAGAATAATGCTTGCCATTTGCCATAAAAAGTAGCAAGGAAGTCACCTGCTCTGGGACTTTAAAAGCACACCGCAACAGCCAATTGCTTTGGATGGGCTCCCCCGAGCAAAAGATATAAATCTATGGAAGTGTTTGGGGAAGAGCACTGTGTCTACAGTGAACCACAGAGTGCTTCTGCAAGGCTGCTCCGTTGATGAATGGTCGCCCCCAGCGTTGGGCAACCTCATTTGATTTGGGCAAAAACTGGCTTAAAGTTGTATGTGGCTGCATATTCCCACACCTCATTTTAGAGCAAAATTTTCAATCCTTGCTAGTTCTTACATCATTAGGGTACCACCAGTATCCTGCTACTTCTTCCATTATCCGTACACCAGCCAAGCAAACAAAACAAATCACCAAATATTTGATTGTTTACACAGGGCTGCTGTTGCTCTGGAGGATAAAATCATTAAGATCCAAGCCATTACAGTATATCAGCAAATGCAAGAACGGATGTTTAACCATGCTACTTGAAAATTTGAAAACTGGTACTTGCTAGATTCCTACAATTGGGGGTGGGGGGGTATGCATGTGTCTCACACACCAAACTCGAGAAAGGCATATGGTCTGGAAGCCAAGCCCACACTTGTAGCATCGTAGGAAGCGATGAATTCCCAGTGGAGCTCTTCCAGGAAACAGAACACCATGACAGCTGGGTAACTGCTGGTACATATGCCCATGCAGGCAATGTCTCCAGAAGAATGGAAGCTGAGGAGAAGAAGGGGGGGGGCAGTCAGAATTCACTATGAACACCATGCACAAATTGTACAGAAAGAAGAAATGCAGCAGAAATAAACAGAAATGAGAAAGGTGCACTGGAAAAAGGTCTGCGGCAATCAAAGGTCTGTTCTTAAAATCTAAGTACAGGAGATAGGCGGCTTGCTATGCAGACGCAGAACTGGATACTGTGCATGAAATGTGGCAGTCTGTGAACATGACAGCAACTGCTTACCACAGATGGAAACACACGTCTGTGCTGCTGTTGCTGCTCTTAGAAATCCCAAGCACAGACGAGGGCCTAATCTACAAATTAACCTGGTATGGGGCTGCTTCCTGTTATCAGCCTATGGAGAGATTTGGACGGACAATCTTCTTGGCTTTACTATTAAGGAACTTCGAATATCCAATTGGCAGGGAAACCAGCGCAACACTGTGCACCAGCTGGTCCAAGTTCTTGGGAAATATGGAATAAGCTACCTAAGAGGGACACCTTCAGCTTCTCGCTCCCACCAAGTCCCCCCGCCCCAGGCATCTTTTGAAAGTGTCCATTAAATGAGTGTTGTTTGTATTCCAGTTTTTAAGTTAAAACTAGCTGAACCGGGCACAGAGCTTCTGCACCTCTAGTTCTCCCACTTCCCCCCACCCCCCACTTTCTCCCCCGCTTTTTGGCCCCCCACTTCCACCACCACCACCTCCACTCACTGGCATGCCATTTGGCTGGCAGGCAGGCCCAGAGAGGGAGGCTGTGCCATCCTCTCCGCCACCTGCTCAGCCATTCTCCAGTGTGGGCCGACCTGGTGCCGGAGAGGGCGGCTGTGCTCCCCTCTCTGCGCTTCACATTTCAGCCTCAGTGTCTTCCTTTGGGTCGGCAGGCAGGCCGGAGAGAGAGGCTGCGCCCTTCACATTTGGCCCCACTGGGGGCCATGCTTCTTTGAGCTGGCAGGCAGGCCTCTTGTTCACCGCCGCCACTTCCCTGCCACCCGCCTGACCGCTTCCCCGCCACCCACCCAGCCACTTCCCCACTAGCTGGCTGGCTGGCTGCCACTCGGCGCCCCACCTGCCAGCTGCTGTTTTCTTCTCTGCCCACCCACTGCCGTCCCCCCCCCCCACCCACTGGCCTGGCTGCCGCCGCCATTTTCTTCCCTCCCACTTGTGCCCATCGCTATCCAGGCAGCTGCTCACGAACTCTCGCGAGAGCTGCCACACATGGGATTAGTGACAGGTACGTTTAAGAGAATGATAGATAGATAGATAGATAGATAGATAGATAGATAGATAGATAGATAGACAGATAGATAGATGGCTGGCTGGCTGGCTGGCTGAGATCAACTTTTGGACAGGCAGAATCATATACTGAACACATTTGGATGGCATGGCTAATTGGCTCGTGTATTTTAAATCAAGAAGTGCTTCAAAAGCTTTTATTTTTAAAATAAATTACGTGAGCCCTTACTGCTGCAAAGCAAAGCTTGAACAGAGACAGAGAAAACTGCAAGAGGCAGAGAAGGCCTCAGCAAAGCTCCCTGTCCTCCTCACTTACAACATCTGAGCTTGCATAGCTCCCTGACCCATTTGCTAAGCTTTGCTAAGCAGGGTCCACCCTGGTTTGCATGTGGATGGGAAACTACATGTGAGCACTGGGAACTACATATTCCTTTTAGGAGATGGGGCTGTCCCTGGAAGAGCACCTGCATGCTTCATGCAGAAGCTTCCAAGTTCCCTCCCTGGTATGTCCAGATAGAGCTGAGAGAGACTCCTGTCTACAACTTTGGAGAAGGCGCTGCCAGTCTGTGTAGACAATAGCTAGATGGACCAAGGGTCTAACTCAGTATAAGGCACTTCCCATGTCCCTATGACTAGCACTGATACAAAATAAGCAGATCTCTGCAAATGTTCCCAGTTTGTTTTGGTTGCAGAATTCAGTTCTTAGTTTTAAAAAAATCTGGATTACAGCCATGCAGAATTTGTTTTATTGTTTTAGGACAGAGCAGATACGGCTCTGATTGTTGGCTGACTGGTCATGTCACATCTCTTCAAGATGAAGAAAGGGAGTGCCATACCCACCTGAAAGCAGAATTTGTATTAGATAATTAAAATTACAGGATACAGAAAACGTGTGTATAACACTTTAAAGAACAACTTATCAGACTGTGGGGCACACTCCTCATCTATACAGCTCCAGTCATGTTCTTTCAATAGTTTCTCCTTCAGATGTATCAAGCCAGGAGCAGAAAAGCCACATAATTATCAGCGACATGCTCAAGAATCCACCCCTTAAGGCTATTTTAGGGAGAGTCAACATTTTTCTCAAAATGTGCGGCTTACTGTATACTGAGGTCACGTTCTTGGGCTGTACCCCGATCTGGATACTGTGTCAGAAGGGATGACAAGGCCTTGAGTCTCTTCCTGCATTCCAAGTAGTCCTGGTCTAGGTGGAAGTCCGTGGAGGCAGAGAGCGGAAGTCCATCCCTCACCCGCACCACGCAGGCAAAGAGGATCATGGACATCCTCCACAGGAGAATTCATGGGGACAGTCTGCAAATAAGTGCATGGACAGGTGTTCATACAACATTTAAATAGGTTCTACCCACTCTCACTCTCTAATAAGCACCAGAGGTGCCTTCTCTCAGCTTCGGCTGATACGCCAGCTGCGCCCATTTCTTGAGATAGATGACCTCAAAGCAGTGGTACATCTGCTGGTCACCTCCAGACTGGATTACTGCAATGTGCTCTATGTGGGGCTGCCCTTGTATGTAGTCTGGAAACTGCAGTTGGTTCAGAATGCGGCAGCCAGGCTGGTCTCTGGGACATCAAGGAGAGACCATATTACTCCCGTATTGAAGGAGTTACACTGGCTGCCGATATGTTTCGGGGGGAAATACAAGGTGTTGGTCATAACCTATAAAGCCCTAAACAGCTTGGGCCCTGGGTATTTAAGAGAACGTCTTCTTCGTTAAGAACCCCACAGCCCACTGAGATCATCAGGAGAGGTCCGTCGGCATTTGCCACCGGCTCATCTGGTGGCCACTCAGGGACGGGCCTTCTCCGTTGCTGCCCCGAGGCTTTGGAATGCTCTCCCTAGTGAAATAAGAGCCTCCCCATCCTTGACAATTTTTAAAAAGTCTTTAAAGACACACCTGTTCACCCAGGCTTTTAACTGATACTGTTTTGATTGTTTTTAATGTTATTTTAGAATATTGTTTTTAAAATTTGAAATTGTCATATTTTATATTTCTTGTTTTTGTTTTTAACTAATGTTTTTATTTTGTTGTAAACCACCCAGAGACGTAAGTTTTGGGCAGTATAAAAATATATAAAATAAATAAATAATAAATAATTCCCTTGGGGCTTCTGAATATAAGAAGTGTAGGCAGGGTGGACTGGGGAGGTCTAATCTTTTGCTAAAAATAAACTGCAATAGTAGGGTAAAGGAAACCATGAGAGACATTCTATGTAACTCCATCATTCCTCACAATGCTTACGTTGTAAAAGTCCACAATACAAGCACATAGTCTAATCTTACAAGATTAAACCTTGTCTAATAGTCTAATCTTACAAGAGTAAACCTTGTCTAATCTTACAGGATTAAAGAATGCACTGTTTCACAAGACTTTCACCAGATTCCAAAGTATAACTCTAACTCAAAGCATAGCTCTCCTCTATTACTTTAAGCTGTCTGCAGAATTGAATCCAAGAAGAAAGACATGTTTATATCAGCTTGAGTTTCTAGTGTTCTCTTTAGACTCTGAAACGGCTAAACTCTGCAACTTTACATGTATCCTGTTCTAACAGAGCCAGCATGTAGTGGTTAAGAGTATCAGGCTAGGACCGGAGAGTCTCAGGTTCAAATCCTCACTCATCCATGAGGTTCACTGGGTGACCCTGGACCAGTGTTCCCTCTAAGGTATGTGCACATGTGTGTGTTCACAAGTTTTTTAATGTCCACTCCGTGAATTTTAGATCCTGCTCTTGTTGAATCACGAAGGCCCCACTCTGAAAGCATTCACACACACACTGCCTTGATGCTGCCGCCCAGAACACAATTCATTCTGCACACAGATGAAAAGAATTAGAGAGAACACTGCCCTGGATCATCACTGAACCTAACCTACCTCATAGGGTTGTTGTGAGACTAGGGCAAAAACCATGCATATTACCTGGAGATCCTTGGGGGATTAAAAAAAGTAAGCAAAGAAATGAATGAGTGTTGAACATTCAAGTATCAGACACCAGAGATGTGTATGAGCTGGTTAAGCACCTCTGGGAAGGGCCAAACCAGCTCAGGCACTTGGCGGGGTGGGAGCTGTTTCCTTAAAAAACAGGTAAGCAGCTCCTTACTGCTCACCTGCCGCTTTTCCGGCAGCAGCACCCGCTCTCCAAAAGGCCGTGCATGGCGCAGTTCCCTGAAGCCTCCTTGTGCACACCAGCCATGTGAATGCTGACACCGCAAGAAGGCTGCAGGGAACGACACCGCTTTTTCGAGAGTAGGTGTCGCTGCCAGAAAAGCGGTGGGGCAAAGTGATCAGGTAAGGAGCTGTTTACCTGCTTTTTAAGGGAACCGCTCCCCACCCTGCTGGTAGCTGGCCGCTGATGTGTGTCTGTTCACACACATCAGCGGTGTTGTGTGTCTGTTCACACACATCCCTATCAGACACTGACTTCCCTCCTTCAAAAGCATCAGCACCAACGGGGGCACTTTTCTGCATGCACAGCTCTCAAACCAGCTTACCACACACAGCTCATCCAAAACAGCCAACTCAAATCTCAACACCAAGCCATTTTGTCCTGCCTTTCCTGATCTGACCGTCCGCGACACCTCAGCACCCTCGCTACAGCCGCGCTCTCATGCGTCCCCCATCGACAACAGACCATTAGAGGGAATCTCTGACCCACAGCTATTCTTAGTCGAAATTTCTGTGGCTCTCAGTCTCCCATCCTCAGAACTACCCCAGTCATCTGCTAGCATCTTCCAACAGGACTAGGCAACCTTGGCACACCAGCTGTTGTTGAACTCCAGATCCCACCACCGACAGCGACAACTGCAGCTAGGGATTATGGGAGTTGTAGTTCAACTTTAATGAAAGGCGGTATATAAATTTAACAATAAATAAACAAACAAACAAACAGCAGCTAGCGTGCCAAGGCTACTGACCCCTGCTGCTTCACACAGCCCCTGACTCCCTGCCACCCAGCTCAGAATGCCTCTTCCATCAGCCATTGCTTGCTGGCCTGCAGAATGACAATCCAGCAACTCTAGAAAGCACAGCCACCCTCAGCCTGCCAAAGACCCCCTTTGCCCAGCTTTAGCCGCACTAAACTGGCTTGGACTTCACGGTGGCCAAGCCCAGCGGCCCTACGAAATCAATTCCATCATTCTTTTTCAGCTCCAAGAAACCGATCCGATCCTACCAGGAACGCTGCTCCCTCGACTTCCCTTCCCCGTCTTCGGCCCTCCAGCTGCTGTCGGACTACAACTCCCATCACCCCCTGCCAGCGTGGCCAACAGCGAGGGGTGATGGGAGTTGTAGTCCAGCATCTGCAGGAGGACGGCCGAAGTTGTGCAGCCCTCTCGTGCGTGCTGCTTCTTCCACCACCTCCCTGCTCCTGGCAATGCCGCCCCCCCAGCCTTACACGCTGCTACCAGCCTACGCAGGAGGACCCGCGTCCTTGGCGCTTGTACACGCTGGAGGGTGGGTGCCCGCCTCGAGCCCCGCCCCCCGCCAGGACCCCGCCCACTCCCCTTTGAAGCACCCCTTCCGAAAAAGCCTCGCCCTCTGCTGTCGGGTCTCACCTCGCCCTGTCTCCGCCGGGCCTCGCTGTCACGGGCAGGCAGCAGGCTCCACCACCACCACAACAAATGCACCCAGCCCACCCCCACTTCCGGCCACAGAGACGGGGGCGGCCAGAGTGGAGGCGCAGCAGCAGCATAGACGCGGAGGCAAGAGAAGTACACGAGAGACTTCCGCCCATAGAGATGGATATCCTAGGAAGGACCTGGGGGGGGCAGACGAGGGCTGGGGACTGTGGGGGCGGGAGGGGTTGTGGGCAGAAAACAGAAGGAGCTTCATTTGACCATACTGAGCATGCGCCAGTGGTGTTTGTTTGTTTGTTTGTTTGTTTGTTTTTGCTGGTGAGGAATATTTATATACTACTTTCCCACCAAAGGTTCCCAAAACGGGAACTCTATAAATAGATAAATAAAGAGGGCTCCCTGTCCCCAAAGGGCTCGCAATCTCAAAAAGAAACATAAGCTGGAGACCAGCAAGAGCCACTGGAGGGATGCTGTGTTGGGGGCTGGATAGGGCCAGCTGCTCTCCCCTTGCTCAATAAAGAGCATTGCCACTCTAAAAAGGTGTCTCTGTGCTCCGTTAGCCGGGGATGCTAATGCTCAGATGCCCAGGAAAGGAGGCTCTGCTGACAAATATGAGAAAGTGTTACTGCAGCGGTTGGGTGGTTGCCTTCAGGGCGGAGGGTGATGGGAGGAAGGGAGAGGAGAAACTTAAATATGTAGTACACCGCTCTGGGCTCCTTGGAGGAAGAGCGGGATATGAAAATGGAAAAAAATTAAAATAAGTGGGGAGGTGGTTTGCAAGCGGTTTGCAAGGCGGGGGACCCTGTAGGAGGGGAACCCGCAACCCCCAAGATTGGCGAGGAGGTATAGGGAGTTGATGAGATGGTTGTGGAGGAGCTGAGCTGTCCACTTCCCCCAGCTGGTGGGAGGAGAGGGCAGAACCCGAGAGGCGAGGGCTTGATTGGTGGCTGGCACTGGCTGCCCTTGTTGTGGGAAGGTCTCAGAAGGCGGGGTGCATTTGGGAACGGCCCATCTGCTCGCAATCCCGAAATACAGGGGAAGCAGCGTCCTCCTGTATGGGATAAGCTATTTTTGAATCCCAAATGGGACGTCCCGCCCAATACCGCACTGCTGGGAACCTTAGAACACCCCTTAGATCCGTGTAAGGGTTCTCAGGCTCCAGTATGCTGTAATCGTTTGGGGGGGGGGATCATAGCCCTGGTTTTAGGGGCTGTGCAGTGGCCAGAGCCTGGGAGATTCAGAGTCTCTCAGGGTAAAGCAAGGGATTTCTGCTGCTGCTGCGATCAACTTTTGCACAGAGTGGGCTGGAGCTGGAGGTGCTGATCTCCCTGATTTGGCCCCCCACCTCTCCCTCATCTCCGGCTTCAGCTGGAGGGGGGCCTCAGGTGGGGGGAGGCGGCTGCTATGATGCTTGTTTCAAAGGAGGAGTTTGTAGCATTTATGGTGGAGGTGGCTAATTACACACACTGAAAGGAGGTCTGAAAAGATGGTAGTTATTCTGAGGGCGGCACGAAAGTATTTGGTAGTGGAGGGTTCTGGATGGGGTGGTTTATAAATGTAATAAATAAATAAAATAGACTATGGAGAGACTTTGCCGTTTGTCAGAACAACCCAAAACATAAAGTGTCTGTTCGATCTGAGGATTTTAAGTTGAAATGCACAACAACAACAACAACAACAACATATGCTGTAGGGAGGTGCACGAACTGCTCATGCAGGCACTCATGCAGTTCCATTAAGCAGGTAAGCATGGCGGCCACGTGTGCAGGCTGCAGAGAACAGCACCACAGCCACGTGAGGCCTTTGCTAGAGCAAGCACCGTGGCCAGAAAAGCAGCAGGGCTCGGGTGTTGAAGGAAGGAAGAGAGTCAAAGGGAGTCAAAGACATCCAAGGAAAGAGACTCAAAGGGAGCCCCCCCTACTCAAAACAGAGGTTCTCCTTAATGCAAACAGCCACTCCCCCATCCCTCCCAGAATCTCTGTCCTTATGAAGAGCCACATAGCTAGGCCACACAAAATTCAATTCCTTAGTAAGCCAAATCTCTTGTATACAGATTAACTGGGGGGGGGGGGTCCTGCAGAGTGGTAAAAAAGTTTTTCAGTTCTTGTAGAACAAGCACTGTGCCCAGAAAAGTAGCAGGGCAGCATCAGAGAGGAGAGATGGTTTTGTGGTAGCAAGCATGACTCTTAAAAAAAAAAAAAAATTGTTAAATTTATATACTGCCTTTCATTCAAATAATCCCAAGGCGGTTCACATATAACAATTAAAACAGGACTATAAAAATCACATAATTAAAATATTAAGTTAAAAAAATAAAAACAAAGCTCTAACTAAAAAGATTTTAAAAGACATGCATAAATTAACCATACAAGTTATATAACCGCCCTGAGCCATTTTGGAAGTGCAGTATACAAAAATAAATAAATAAAATAAATTTGTATGATTATTTTATATACCCACTTGTCCCCTTAGCTAAGCAGGGTCCACCCTGGTTGCATTTGAATGGGAGACTTAATATGTGAGCACTGTAAGATCTTCCCCTCTGGGGATGGAGCCACTCTGGGAAGAGCAGAAGGTTCCAAGTTCCCTCCCTGGCAGCATCTCCAAGATAGGGCTGAGAGAGATTCCTGCCTGCAGCCTTGGAGACGCCGCTGCCAGTCTGTGTGGACAATACTGAGCTAGATGGACCAGTGTTCTGACTCAGTATGTGGCAGCTTCATATGTTTCTAGGTTGGCTGAATTGATGGCTATGGTGTAGGCCATAGAATGGGTCTGTGACATGAGACCTGGAAAGATGCTGGTTTTGTCAGACTCCCTCTCAGGCCTACTGGCTATACAACATGGGGGTCTGAGATGTAGATCCCCCTTGTTGAATGAAATCTGAGCATTACATGCCGAGTTACAGTCTCGGGGACTTTTGATTGGTTTTTCCTGGCTGCCAGCTCAAGTGGGCATCTATGGGAGTGAGATGGCAGACTTGGCAGCTAAAGAGGCACTGGGGCATAGCAGCATTGTTCATATTCAGACCCCCCTGGTCCCTTCTGTGGTTAAAGGCTGGGTTCAGCAGGAGTGGAAGGTTTGGCAGAGTTGAGAGGAGGGTATTACTGGACGGTGGGTTATTCTTTCTGCCCGAGAGTCGAGACTGGAGGGTTTTCAGCTTGGTGGGGGGGGGGCAGAGTGGTCAAACAAAACAGATGACCTTGTTTCGTGTTCTGATGGGGCATTTTGCCCTGAGAACTAATTTATTTGCAATGGGGGAATCTGATTTAGGTGCAGGGTGCTCATGCCTTGTGGGATTGTCTGGCCTTCAGCTCAGAGCGGGAGACCTTCTTAACTGAGCTGCAGGGCTCGGGTGTTGAAGGAAAAAGTCTAGTGGTTATTTTGCATGACTGAAGGCTTTGGGATCCAGTGCTTGAAGTGCTGTAGGAATTTCTGTACGTTACTGGCTTTTCTCTGTGAATGTCTTTTCGCAGGTTTGACAACCAGTAGGTGGCGTTTGTGGCCCTTGAATTTTCTGGTATGGAAAGAGAAGGAGAAGGAGAAGAGTTTGTGATGGAGAGTAGAAGCTCACCTCACCTTAGCCCTCAGCAGCATCTCTGTGATGAATGCCATGTGATATAGTGGTGGCAGGGTTCCTCTCTGGCTCAAAAGAGGAGGATGAAAAATGTCCCCTGCTAAGTAAATGGAAGGGGCAAGAAGTTCTTAAAGGAGACTCTCCTCCTCACACAGAGAATTATAGAATGTTAAAGTTGGAAGGGACCTTGGAGATCGTCTAGTCCAGCTCCTCTTGCTCAGTGCAGGAAACAGAGACATCATCCTGCCCAGCCTCTGATGGGGCCGCAGCTCAGTGGCAGAGCATCTGCTTTGTATGCAGAAGGTGGTCCCAGGTTCAATCCGTGGCGGCATCTCCTGGGCGCTTTTCATACAGCAGGCTTTACTGCAAGGCTTCACTGCGAGTTCGAAGTTGCCCCCCAAAAAACGAGACAGAAAGTTGTTGTTGTTGTTACCCCGGATATAAATCAGGCTACACTCTAACGTGCAATGAAAAACTCAAATTGTGTGTGAAGTGCTCCCCAATAGCTCGCAGGGACTTCTGGGTAAATCTGTCCAATTTGTGAATGCACACCCTTCAACCCAGAAGAGAGGCAATCTAAAAGCCTTGTGTGAAAAACACCCCGGTAGGGCTGGGAAAGATTCCTGCCTGGACCCCGGAGAGCCATCGCCAGTAGGGTTGCCATAGTCAAGCTTCCCCAATCCGGGTGGCCTAATTTGCATATTATGCAAATTATGCGGTGTCTAATTTACATTTTAAATTATTTATTTATTTATTTGGCGGATTTGTACGCTTTCCCCTTCTTCTCTGCCCTCCTATGTGATCGGATCCAGAATAAAATCCAGCCAGCACATTCGAAATCCGTGTAAATCTGGGTGGAATTTAGCAGCTGGGTGGAGGAGTCAAAATCCAGGGGACATGGCAACCCAAACTGCCAGTCAGTGATGCTGAGCTCGATGGACCAATCTTTTGACTCGACATAAAGCAGCATTCTGTGTTCCAAGGAAGGAGACCATCAGTGCACGAGGCAAGCTTTTCCTCTGTTGATCACTCCTAATGTCCATCCTAAACTGCCTCGCACCTGTTCTAGTCCTGCCCTCAGGTGTAGCCGAGGACAAGTCCCCTCCTCTTGCTATGTGAAAGCACTTCATATATCTGAAGATGGCTGTCCTCCTATTTCCTGTTCGTCTTCTCTTCTCTGGGCTAAACATACCCAGCTCCTTCAACCATTCCTCAGAGGACTTGGTTTCCAGACCCCTCGTCATCTTTGCTGCCCTCCTCTGAACCTGTTCCAGTTTATCATGGTCCTTAAATTGCAGGGCCCAGGTTTGGACACATTAATGGGATCTGACAAGTGCGGAATAAGAGAGAGCTGATCTCTGGCCTAGGCTAGGGTTTTTCCAACTGCTTGCTGCTTCTTGGTCCTTCTGCTCCTTTACCTAAACGAGAAAGTCTTCTTCACCATGAGCCCCATCAGCCATTTTGATCATCTGGAGAGGTTCGTCTGCAGTTGCCACTGGCTCGTCTGGTGGCTACTCGGACGGGCCTTCTCCGTTGCTGCCCCGAGGCTTTGGAATATGCTCCCTGCTGAAATAAGAGGCTCCCCTTCTCTGACAACTTTTTAAAAAGGCATTGAAGATACATTTGTTCACCTAAGCTTTTAATTAGATGTACAGTATTACCTTAAGTGGCACAGCGGGGAAATACTTGACTAACAAGCAGAAGGTTGCTGCTTCGAATCCCCACTGGTGCTATATCGGGCAACAGTGATATAGGAAGATGCTGAAAGGTATCATCTCATACTGCGCAGGAGGAGGCAATGATAAACCCCTCCTGTATTCTACCAAAGAAAACCACAGGGTACTGTGGGCACCAGGAGTTGAAATTGACTTGACGGCACACTGTTACCTTACAGTATTTAACAGGGTTTAAAAAAAAAAAAAAAACATTGTGTGGAATTTTAATTTGTATTGTTTTATTGTAAACCGACCAGAGACGTAAGTTGGTGGTATACAAATGTGTTAAATAAATTAACTTTTAATTTAATTAATTTTAATTTGTATTGTAAACCGCCCAGAGACAGAAGTTGGGCAGTATACAGACGTGTTAAATAAATAAATTAAATTAAATTAAAGGAGCCTGACACACCAAAAATTAAGCAGGTGGAATCATCCCTGGCATGGGGTGATGAGCATAGCATGTTGCTCCCTGATCACAGACATACAACACACACAATGAGGCCTACACCCGCACTTGCAAAAAACACACATCCACATATGCAAATGCCACACATATGTTGCTCCCCTTGCTGAGATGCGTGTGCCGATTCCAGTGGTCTGTGACTTGATTTGGAGGCATTGCTCTGAAACCAACTGATAAAACAAACGAGCCTGGGTAAAGGCAAGGCCAGCGTTAAAGGAGTAGTTTTAGGGAAAGGACAAACCCGGAGCCAGATATCTGGCGAAAAACAGGTTTACTGAAATAGCAGCAGCACAATGCAAAATGTATGTGTCTGGCCAACCTGGACTCAGCAGCCACCTGCTGCACCCAGGGCGATGCCGTAGCAGGCACTGAAGCGTGGTGTGGCTCCAGAGAAGCAGCCAACTGCTCCCGCCGCCACCGCACCCGAGCCAGAACGGGCCCACATTGCGGGCGACTGGACTGGCCCACTTGCCAGGATGACATGGTGGGCGCCTGGCAATGCTACCAGGGAGCAGGCGCTGTCCAATGATGGGGCCGAGAGGGTGGAAGCAAGGAGTGGGAGATCATCGGGTTGGATGCTGGGGCAAGGGAAGGCGAGAGGGGCCAGGTGGCACTGGAAGAGTGGATAAAGGCAGATGGGACCTGGCCAGGGCTAGGGGAGACCAGATGTCCAGACTGGATTGCAGCCTTTAAAAACAGACGGGTCCGTGATGAAGGCAGAGCAGTGTGGATGGGAGGGAGAGAGACGAACCTTGTGACTGCCAGTAGCAGGAGGAGACAACGACAACAAATATTTATGCACTGCTTTTCAACAAAAGTATCCAAAGTGGTTTAAATAATGAATAAATAAGACGGCTCCCTGTCCCCAAAGGGCTCACGATCTTAAAAAGCAACATAAGACACACACCAGCAACAGTCACCAGAAGGGTACTGTGCTGGGGGTGGGTAGGGACAGATGGGTGGTGGATCAAACCACCTTCCCTGCCTCTTGAGGCCTGACCCAGGCAGTAGGCAGGCTCTAAGTGGCTGGCAAGAGGACTCCCAGGCTGACAGTAAGCATTTGGCAACCTGTGCTAAGAATACAGACCAGTTCTGTGGGCAAAAGGACTCAAAATGGACTCCAAAAAGGACTCAAAAAAGCGAAAAGGGAGAGAGGGATAAAGAGAGAGAGGTCTGGAGATACCTTCTCTTGAGTTCTGCTGGTCTCATGTGCAACCCCTTAGGGGTGCTGAAACTCCCTCTTTCAGTCCTCCTGGCAGAGGTGCAGGTGCAGCACCCGGACTGTCGCTCTTTGCAAGCTCACAACAATCTGGAGGAGCACCTTAGCAATCGGACCCCAAGCGCAAGACTGGTCGCCAGCCCACGTTGGGAGAACCTCAGCCTCAGAAGGGCTCTCTCTCGTTTTCCGCTCCGGGAGTCCTGGACCCTTTCAGCCAGTCAGAACACAAGATCTTGTGTAAGTCAAGATCAGCAATAGAGCGTTCTCAGGGTGCCAAGACGGCCAAGGCAGTGCACAGGTGCCCCACTCGGGACATGTTCAGAGCTAGTGATCTCTCACCATTCTGGATCCCTAGACCCAGGGCTCCAACGGTGGCTCAGCAGCCTACTAACTTCAGCTCTGGTGGGGAGGGGCTTGCTTGGACAGAGCTCTGGAGCAGTAGCCAGCAGTGGGCACTGCTGAACTCCCACAGGAAGCAGGTCTAGAGTGTGGTGGGGACCCAGCCAGAGGTAGCTTCCCCTGCGCTCCAGGCAATCAGCCAGTGTATTCAGCTCAGTTGACCTACAACCAATGACAAAGGGCGGCAGTGGGGGGGCGTAGAATCTTTTATAGGGTTTTAAGCTGGAGGTAAATCCAACAGTTGGAGAACACCTGGGCGTTTTTCACACAGGGCTTCTAGCTTGCAGCTCCTCCAGAATGTAGGGTGTGTGTTCATGCATCGGCCAGATTTACCCCACAGTCCCTGTGAGCTATCGGAGAGCACTTCACACACGATTTGGGATTTCCACTGTGCCTCAGAATGTAGCCCAATTTAAATCCTGGATTTAAAAAATCCACGTTTTGCATTCGTTTTTTGGGGGGCAACTTGGAACTCACAGTAAACCCTTGCCGTAAACTTGCGGTAAAGCCTGCTGTGTGAAGAGCGCCCTGGGAGTTATTCACAAATGGCTTCATGCTGCGGGGTAATGTTGAGTGAAGCCACTTCGAATTACACTCACTCACGATATTGAGGGAAGCAGCCCCTCCCCTCTGCTCTTGGGTTGTTGGTTTTTTTAGTGCAGGTTCACATCGCAGGCCTCCGAGTTTTCCTTCTAGCCAGTGGGGCGGGCGGGGAGAGAGATTTCTAAAGCCTATATCTGCATTCCTAAAAAGGGTTTTCCTCTTATTATGTTAATGATTCTATGCCAGTGCCTCTCCCTATTTGCTCCGGCGTTTTCAGAAAAAGTTGCTTAAAACCAACATTTAAAAAAAACAGAAATACATCAAGATAAGCTAGAATTTGGAAGACAAAGCCTGATTTGCATGTGAAGTGCTTCCAAGGATCTCAAATGGACTTCGGGGTAAGTTTAACGGGTATGTGAACACGCACTCTCTCTTCTGGAGGAGATTCGGGGTTACGGCCCTGTCTGTAAAAAGCCTCCTGGAAGCTTATCACACGGGGCTTTTGAAGCCCTTTAACTCACATCTCCAGAATGGAGGGTGTGCGTTCACATATTGGCTAGATTTACCCCGAAGTCCCTGCGAGTTATCAGGGAGCAGCTCACACACAATTCGGGTTTTTCACTGTGCATTGGAGTGTAACCCAATTTCTATCCAGGGTAAAAAACTCCACTATTTGTGTTGGGTTTGGGGGACAACAAGTTTGCAGTAAAGCCTCCGTGTAAACGCAGTAAAACCTGCTGTGCGCAGAAGCCCCTGGAAGCCTTACACACATGGCTTTTAATTCAAATCGGGATGAGAGTGAGCTAGTCCACATATTAGTTTTATTTACTCCGACATCTCTGCGGGCTATCATGGACCAGTACAGACATTGCTCTGTTTCCCTCCGAATCGAGGCTGGCCATCCTGGCTTAGCCCGAAATACGTCCGGCTTTGAAAAATCCTGTATTTCCTGCAGCTTTTGAAGAAAACCCACTGTTTTCCTTTGATGTGCGGTGGGGCCATTGCTGACAATTTGGCTTACTCACACTTTCATGGTTTGTTTTTTTAAAAAATGTCTGCTTGGTGGATTTCCGTAAATCCACCCAGGTGTCAGCAAAACAGAGTCTGAGAGCTCAGTCGGGTGTGTTCTTTGAGTGATTTGCAATTGCAAGTGCTGGGGTCATGGGGGGGAGGGCGAGGGGGGGAGGTTGTGGCAGATCGATGCAATTCTGTGGAGTCCAGAAGGGGAGGGGGAAGGAGGGAGAGATTCCTGAGTTAAACGCTAGCACAAGCAAAATGTGTGTCTTCCTATGCTACACAGTACAGCTTCAGGCATTTCCCTGGAAACTCCTCTGTTCAACATACACATCTGAAAATCATCTGTCTTCCCCATGAACCTACCCACACATTGCAATCATAGGGGAAGTCCTACTGCAAGTCCTACACTGTCTTGTAAGGCACAGAGACCATGGGACTGGGCCTTCATCTCAATAGCAGCCCCCAGTCTGTGGAACTCACTGCCTCAGGAAGTCCAGCAAGCTCCCTCCCTCTGCATATTTAGGTAGCAGTAAATACGGTTACTGCTTTCCCTAGCATTGTTTCTATCAGTGCAATATCAGTGCAATGATCAGTTTCTTTTGCCTGGTTAGGCATGCGTTTCCTAATATTGTTTCTACCGTTATGGCCACATAATCATATCAATGTAATGATCAGTTTCTTTTGCACCAACTGCCTCGGACAGTTGAAACCACAGTCGCAGGCTTTCCTGTGCAGGCATCACGTGATGCTCACTGTTTCAAAAGAGTCTGTCGAATCTCTCTTATGCCACATCATCACACAACTGGTGTCTGCTCATCTAGTTGGTACAGGTAACTCGTAAAGTAGAACGTCCTCTCCTCACCCACAACAGTCACATGCAGTCCTATCTATGCCCTTGGAAGTAAACCCCACTGAGTTCAATAGGTTCAACTCCCAGGCAGGGGCATCACTATGTGTTTAAAATGTTTGGGGCCCAGGTCCAAAGGGCCTGGCTCAGAACCATCTTGATAATTAAACCTCTTCATGTTCTCTAGAGCAGGGATTCCCAACCAGTGTTGCCTCCAACAGGGATTCCCAGATGTTGACTACAACTCCCATAATCCCCAAGCAAAAGCCATTGCAGCTGGTGATTCTGGGAGTTGTAGTCAACAACATCTGGGAATCCCTATTAGAGGGAACACTGTTTCCAAACTGTGGTACTCCAGATGTTGCTGAACTACAACTTCCCTCCTCCCCAGCCATGCAGGTTGAGAGCCCCTGCTCTAAAGGAATCCAACCCTCTCTTCCCGTTCTTGGAGACAAATGTTTCTAGAGAGAGCAAGCTGAAGAAGATACTTCTAGGGCAGGGATTCTCAGCCTTGGGTCCCCAGATGTTATTGAACTTCACCTCCCATAATCCCCAGCCCCAATGGCCTTTGGTTGGGAATGATGGGAGTCGAAGTCCAACAACATCTGTGGACCCAAGTTTGAGAATCCCTGTTCTGGGGCAGGGGTTCTCAACATTGGATCCCCAGATACAACTGGACTTCAGCTCCCATAATCCCAAACCAAAGGCCACTGGGGCTGGGGATTATGGGAGCTGAAGTCCAACAACATCTGGGGACCCAAGGTTGAGAACCCCTGTTCTAGGGGACATTCTCACGAGCAGCCGAGCCCAGGCTCAAGTAGCCGAGCCTGGACTTGGCTGCCCATGAGAACCACCGGGATCCATGTGGATCCTGGAGTGCTGCTGCAGCACTAAACCCAGCGCTGCAGCCCGGCTCCAAAGATCGTGTTGCGGCTCGGGCTGACACAGAGATGGGTGCCTAGAATGCCCGTCTCCTCGGGGAATCCCCTCTAGTGCACTGCGGGATTCACAGAGGCTGGGACTTGTTTACCAGCGCTGTCAGGAGCAGCATGGAGATTCATCCACGCTGCTCCTGGCAGTGCTGGTCATGCGGGTGTGTGACTTACATGCTTTAGGGGCTCGGTGCAGTCGTCTGGCGGGGAGGTAGGTGGAACACTGCTTCCCCGCTCCCAGTGCAAGCGTGTGAATAGCCCCTTAGTGTCTTGTAAAGCAGCCAGGTCCTCACTTCGCCATCCTCCACAAAGGGTTGCTTTGGCTCTACTTCACCCTCTACCTGTAAGGAGAGGAGTAAGTGGTGGAAGCGGCAAGCTCAGTGCGCTTCCTCCATGCTGCTGCTTGACTCATGGAGACATTACACACATGGCTTTTGGTTCGAATCTCCTTCGGGATGGAGAGTGTGAGTCCACATATCAGCTGCCCTTACTTGGAAATCCCTTTGGGCTATCAGGGACCAGTACAGACAGGACTCTGTTTTCCCCCAAATCAAGGCTGCACATTCTGGCTTAGCCCGATTTATGTCCGGCTTAAAATAATTGTCTGTTTCCAGCGGCTTTTGAAAAAAGCCTGTTATGCCCCGCCGCTTTTCCTTGATGTGTGGAGTGGTGTTTTTCAAAACCCACCACTTTCCCAAAACTCAATGAAGGGGAGTTTGACAGCTGTTGGGTATGGCCTGCTCTGAGTGTTTGTAATTGCAAGCACTGTGGGTGGGGAGGTGTTTTTTTTAGCAGATTGGTGAAATTCTGTGGAGGGAGTCCAGGGGAGCAGGAGGGAGAAATTCCTGAGTTAAATGCAAGCACAATCTGGTAAATGTGGGTCTTAACATAGACTTTAGATATGCAGCATGGAGACTACAGCCTGCTGTAACCTGAGGCCCCCCCCTTTTTTTTAGCTGATTCGCCTGCATTTATCTTCATGACAGAGAATGCAATGATTTCTACTTGCCTTTGGGCTGCCTCTGGGCTGTGGGAGGGGGGACATGAGGTGATGAAGGCATTCACTCACAAAGGCACGTTCATTCTAAAAATCAGCAAAGATTTGAGACAGATTCGGCAGGCTCAGGTTAAGCATTCTGCTGTTTGATCCCTTGGCAACCCATCATGCTGTCCTTCTGCAAGGCTGTCAAACTAAGAAAACAAAACAAAAGATCTCTCACCTCCTCCTCTGCCAGGATTGGTTGGAGGAAAAACCTGGAACCCGCTGGTGCAAACGCACAGGAAAAAGATCTGTCAGGGATTGTGGAAAGGAGCCGACACGATATGAACTGTCCATTTAATGCCCTGAATTAAACATCTTGTGAATCTGCTGCGAAGCAGATTCGCTCTTCAGATACCCAGAGGCATAAAGCCATGTGTGAATAACCTCATGGTGGCAGAAGGGGGCAAGAAGAAGGAAGATGCCACTGCCTGCCACTCAGTGTCACGCACAGGCACTGCAAGAACTTCCTGCTTGAGCTGAGAGCACATGTACTGCCATCGCACCATGGGGTGGGGCCGGGGGTGTCTGCAGAGAATGCAGATGCTGCACCGTTGCATGGCAGGAAGCTGCTCAGAGTCACCATGCGATGCCACCACTACGGCTGTTAGAGGAACAGCACACCTAGCTTGCCAGGCAATGCAGAGGTCTCTCGGGGCGCTAAAGAAACTGACCCCGTGCACATGCCCCAGTGGCCCAGTGCTGCCAACCCACCTGCTCAAGCACAGCAGTGCAGCCTTACAGTGTACAAGCCAGTGTGGGTTTCCTGGGAAGTAAGTCCCACGGATTTCAGTGGGATTGGCACCACTGTAAGCGTGCATAGGACTGCAGCCTTGATCTTTTTATGCAAGGCACGTTCTCTCGCTCTCAGCTACCTGTCTGTAATATCAGGGAAACTGTATTGGTGTACCTCACAAGGTTGTTGTATGGACTATGGAGATAACGTCAGAACACCCAGGAAGAGTGAGTGAGTGAGTGAATGAGTGAGTTATTGTATGTATGTACTGTATGTATGTATTCGATTTCTATACCGGCCTTCCAAAAATGGCTCAGGGTTGTTTACACAGAGAAATAATACATACATACATACATACAATGGCTCCCTGTCCCCAAAGGGCTCACATTCTTTTAAAAAAAAAAACACAAGATACCAGCAACAGTCACTGGAGGTTCTGTGCTGGGGGTGGATCGGGCCAGTTACTCTCCCCCGATCAGTAAAGAGAATCACCACGTTAAAAACGTTCCTCTTTGCCAAGTTAGCGGGGTTACATTTATTTGGATTATATTTATTTATTTATTTATTTATTTAGCACATAAACAAATCTCTGGGTGGTTTACAAATTAAAACATGAACAACATTAATAGCACTTGTGAATGCTAAACGTGGTGACAGAAGGATCAAGGACTGTTGATACTGTACCCCACGGCCTTCGGGGGCCTTTCTGTGCTCACCTGTGACATTGAGCCAAGCTGTATGTGATGTTAACTGTGTGATTAGCCCTGATGGACTTAGCTTTTTCCTTTAGTCAATAGCAGCTGTGGCAGGGCTCATTTTGTGTGGGAGGGTGCTTAATACCCAGATCACTCCCACGGTGACTGCCATGTGACCCAAGAGGAAAGCTCCCACATTGGTGTCCACTCCACTTCTTTAATCAGGTGAGATCCCTGCATTGTACATATGAAAGCAGGGACTCTTAAGATATTTAGAACTGCCCTAGTCTCACACCAACAATCACTTCTCTGCCTGACACATTTGTTCACCCAGGCTTTTAATTAGATATTGTTTTAATTGTGTTTTTAATAGTTTTAGCATTTTAAATTTTAATTGTTGAAATGTATTAATCTTTTTGTCAGTTGTTTTTGTTGTTGTGTTGTAAACCACCCAGAGACTTGCGTTTTGGGCGGTATACAAATGTGTTAAAGAAATAAAATAATAAATTAAGGACCTTCACTGCCTCATATATGCCATATTCACTTATACTGGCCAGTCCCACAGAACTTTCAAAGCAAAGATAGTGACTATAGATAGACAGGATGTGCAAGACAACACCTGTCTTCCCAGTTGGCCAACAGAGCTGCACACATGGAAGCTAGCCCGGTGGTGTTGCACAAGAGTCTGCACAGTGGTGGAGCCAGCCGAACGGCAGTGTCATGGCCCAGACCTCTGAGTCAGAAGAGTCAGAGGAAGAGCGGGAGGATATGGTTGGGAGAGCAGGATCAGCAGCACAACAGGAGGATTTGGCTGTGAGAACAGACTCTGAAGCTGAGCTGGAACGGCAGCAGAGAGGGGAATCTGAACAGCTGGCAGAGAGGAGGGCTGAGGAGACTGATCAGGAGGAAGCTGGAATTTCACCTGTGTTAAGAAGATGACTCCAGAGAAAGGCTCAGTGGGAGACACACAGGCAAGATCTCACAGGAGAGGGAATAGAAATGCTGAGTCAGGAAAGCCTGATTGGCTGCCGGTTATCTCAAGCCCTATATCAAGCAGACGCTGTTCCTGAGACGGTACTGTCAGCAACATTGCCTTCCACAGACAGTGTTCCTCATGCTTATAATTGTTCAACCTTTCTTGTTTCAGCCTGTCCTTGTTTTGTTCCTTCCTTGCTCCTTTATTTCAGTTATTGCTCAGATATCGTAGAAGGGGGGTACCTAGTTTAGTTTCGAGGGGACTTTATTTTGTTTCTACTACTTTATTTCTGAGAGTCATCCTTCGCTTTCGTCCGTGCAGCTAAGTTGCTACTTTCTTATCTACAGAATTTCTATCTTGACTCACAGAAGTGGAGCTGGAGGGACCATAAATCCTGTCGGGTCAGCCATGCCAACATATTTACAACAGTCAGCTTGTGCCCTGCCCTACCAGTAACACCCCATATGCATGATGTCATGCACAGGGGTGTGTGGACCAGGCTTGGGATATCCCATCCCAGCCCTCCCGATTTCATTTCCAGCCAGCATTTGCTGCCTGGATGTATTTATTTCCCTTTCTCTCCCTTCAGTGAGGGAGAGAAAGGGAAATAAATAAATTCAGCCAGCAAACGCTGGCTGGAAATGAAATCAGGAGGGCTGGGGCAGCTCTCCAGCAATCGGGCTAATAATAATAATAATAATAATAATAATTTGATTTCTATACTGCCCTTCCAAAAATGGCTCAGGGCAGTTTACACAGAGAAATAATAAACAAATAAGATGGCTCCCTGTCCCCAAAGGGCTCACAATCTAAAAAGAAACATAAGATAGACACCAGCAACAGTCACTGGAGGTACTGTGCTGGGGGGGGGGATAGGGCCAGTTATTCTCCCCCACATTAAAAGGTGCCTCTTTGCCAAGTTAGCAGGGGTGCCAAGTTAGCCATGCCCTCTTTGTGTGTGATGTCACGTACAAGGAGGGTACCGGCGGCTCAGGTTCCTTGAACCCTGCTGTGCAATGGTGCCTCCATCCTGAGTGTGCAGCTACTTAAAATAGCATGCCCGCCTGCACTTGCACAGTGCTACTTACATTGGAAATGGTGTATGTTCGGCTGCACAAGTGTGGGTGCCCAGCTTTAAGTAGTTGTGCAACACCGCCGGGCTCCTATTTACTTTCTTTTCATTTAAATGTAAATTATTTAAATGCTTTCACGTGCATGTGCACTTGAGCTAAGAGGCAGCCAGCCCTGACTCATATATTTCTTTTAGAGGCCTGGGAGCAGGAGCTGAACCCTGGAAAATGGCAAGTCTGTCATCAATTGTAAGAGATATTCCAAGATCTCCAACAAAGGCAACATGGGCATGAAATAAAGAACTGTGCATAAGTAACTGTAGTTTGACACAGCCAAGTAGCAGAAAACAGGGACTACCTTGGACAGGCCGGGACACTGGAGTATATGCACCAAGGAATGACATGCCTCTCCAGCCACATGGGAACATATGATTGGCCATGCACACAAATGATGGAAACACACTCTCCAGTACATGTGGAGACTCATGCCTATATCTGATCTAACCTATACCCCATATACCCTATGAACATAAATGGAATGCTAAGATTTCTGACTGATGGACTACAAACTAGGCTGGTTTACACAACTCTAATTGGGGTAGGAGACGCATCCTGCCCCTGTTTGGGAGTTGTGTGCGTCTCCATTTTCCAATTGTCTGAGAGTAAAAAGCAAGGTTGGGGGTGCCGGCAGTGACTGTTTACTAAGCAGCAGCTGGTGGGGGGGGGCTCCCTTCTACCCAGCAGCTGTACCCATCTCTTTAACAAGGTAGGACAAAAAGCTCTCCGGCCCAATTCCTGCTTAGCAGATGATCCTCCACCTCCTCCTCCTATCTTGCTTTTTACTCACAAACAGTTGGGAAACAGGAGCTCACAGCTCCCAAACTTGGGTAGGAGGCTGCATCTCCTACCACGTATGACACATATGCTTCTTAAGACAAAGGCTCACTTTTCTCTCTGCGTAAAACAATGCAGTCATTAAAAGGGGAAGGGAGTGACCTTGGTTCCTAGAGCCTTGAGTGTCTCCTTTGCACTTTGAGATAATAAATATGAAAGCATTCATTGAGAGCCACCCTTGTTTATCTCTTTTTTCCTGGCTTGCAATATCATTTCTCTTGGCTATGACCAAGCGTCATTTTATTATGACATTAATCCTGATCCATTTGTATTCAGGGCAGTAATAACCCTGAGGCACTTCTTCATAAGTAATTGCCACTTTGCAAATGCAGACTGTACACATGCGAAGTGCAGGACAGAAGCATATCCAGATAAGAAGGGGAAATCTTCAGCAACTTCGCTCCTTCTTCTTCTTCCAGCAAGGTATTGGTTGCTGTGCCCATGCTCTCTTTCTTATTTAAGGGTGTGTGTGAGTGGTGAAGCACACGAAAGCTCAGCTTCTAAACTGCAAAAGTAAAGCAAAAAAAAAACGGAAAGGAAAGGTACACAAAACAACACAAGTGTAGGAGAGTAGTGATTTTATGGGTACTGCCCAGTAGTGGTCTGTAACACACATGCAAACCCTGTGGGTGTAGCAATGGTTGTTCTCGTTAGTGGCCAAATGGCAATTTCCCAGCGGCCCCCAAAGGCAGAGTCTGAGAGGGAGACCCGGTCTACCCACCAAAAGACCGAGGCCGGGGCGGAGACCCGGTCTACCCGCCCACAGCCGGGTAGTCCAGGCCTCCGGGTGCCGGAGCCCCCAAGCGACAAGAGTCCGGAAGGGAGGCCCGGTGGCCCCAACCGTCAGAGGCCCGGTCTACCCAGTCTTGGTTTGAGCAATGGGCATGTGCTATCTTGAATGAACACATGTGGATGTTCTGCAACAAGTAATAATTGCATAATTTTGAAGAAAGACCATAACCAAGTAGTGGCTGTATATTTGTGTGTGTGTGCCAAAAGCACTGGTTTTCTGCAAAGGTTATACAACGTTGATTTCACCCAATATTGATTGACAATCGGCAACACAATCATTTGCTGTCTGGATTTGAACCCCTTATAAATCTATGAGATAAATGGCTTTCGTTTCCATTACGAAGCCCCAAGCTATTTCTGTTCCCTGGAGACTGAACTCTCAGAAGCGGGCAAGGAAATACTTCGTTAAGCCCTCTTCACCTTTTCGAGATGTTTAATGAACCGCTGCCTGGAAGCCTTTTGCTCTTATCTGTCTGTTTGTCTAACACTAAAGAGCTTCATATAATCAAAAATCGTAAAGAGCATATAAATCAAAACACTTTTCAAATTAATCTTCTCTGCAACAGCTTCATTCCTGCTGTCATTATTTAAAAATATTTTTTCTTGATTCCCAGTTTGAAAAGATTTATCTGGCCTGCTTTTACCAATATAAAGCTTAACCATATAAAGCTAAAACGAGCAACAGCAAGAGAGAAGGCATGACCTCTTTTTACCTGTGGGCTCCCCAGGGGCATCTGGTGGGCCACTGTGTGAAACAGGATGCTGGACTAGACGGGCCTTGGGCCTGATCCAGCTGGGCTGTTATTGTGTTCTTATGTAGTGCTGTCTGCAAGGCCTTGCACCCCAAAGACTTTCTATGGAGTTTTTCCTAGTGACTGGCTACTAGGGTTGCCAACATTTCATTGCCAGAAAGAGGGACACAAGTTCCAGAATGAGGGACACAAGTTTGTGGGGGCTGGTTGGTTTGGGGCTGAGAGGTGTATGCAGTGGGATTCAAGAGCCTGAGAATCATCGACACATATGTAATTGAATTATATGCTATTGAATAAATGAGAGAGAAATGCTGTCCCAATAGGGACCAACATTTCATCCCTGAAATGAGGGACATCCTGCGTAATGAGGGACAGTTGGCAACCCTACTGGCTACCTAGAAAGAGACTTCTATGAAGACTGGTTGGTCTTGTAGTTAACACCCACACCCAGAACCTCCCAGGACAACATTGACTATTCTACTTGATACAGGACAGCAAAGGAGAATGTTTTGATTTTTATGGACACAGCCCAAATCATCCCGTTTAACCAAAACTATAAAGCACAATGCCTCCAGCTACAAGCTCCTGATTCTATTACTTGCAGCTACCATTGGGGTGTGTGTGTGTGTGTGTGTGTTTTGTACAACAGAGGGGCAAGGGGTTAGCATTTAAGCAGATTCAAGAACTGTATTCTGAGAATTTAGAAAGAAATGACCAAATAGTTGAACAGTTTGGGGGGGTGGAGAGAAGTGCATGCCCAAACATGCCCCATGTTTCCAAAACACCCAAGCATATGGATCCTGTAATAATTTCCACAACCCAATAAAGAACTCCTGGAGGGCTTTAAAAGAATGGACGTGTGTAGGTTTCCCACCCCCCTACTCTCAAAACAGCAAGCAGCACCCTGAAATTTGATGCAATCAACTTTATTTTACATCTGGAAAACGTAAAGACAAGACATTAAAATTTTATTCAGCTAGATCTCCTCTGATTTTTAGAAACCCAGCAAGAAGTGGTAGGTGACAGAGCCACACCACTAGGATTTTTTAGATATTCTAAGGCATCTCTGGTGCTACGATTTCCTGCTACAGAAGTTGGAGTATTTTGTTCAGCCATGGCCTTCATAAAAACATCCCATCCTCTAGGGAAGTGGCTAGGTGGCAGATTGTGAACTTGAGTATCACTTTGACTAGATCCAGTATGTTGGAGCCACCAAGAGTCTCACCCTTGAACACAAAGGGGCCCTTCTCATCCCATGAAGAAACCATTGGGACTATTCACACGGTCTGCAAAAATTGGGCTAAGGGAGCCCAGCCCGATTTTTGCAGCCCGTGAGAACCACCGGGCTCGGCTGTGAGCCCGGTGGTTCCTAAGCGGGTCACCTGCTTCTGTAGCCCGGTGCTTAAACTGAGTTTGCGGAGTGAGCACGCAGCAAACTTGGTTTTAGCAATCGTGAGTTGCCACGGTGCAGCTCCGCGCCACAGCTACTCACGAGTAGACAGGGCATGCTGGAGCTTCCAGGGGCCAATTGACCCCGGGGAACACACCATGGAGTGCTGGGTAAGCCCTAGAGTGTAACTGCTGTTGGTGCTGCTCTGAGCTGGCCTCTCACTGGTCACAGCCACCACTTAAATCTGTAACCACAGTTATAGCAGCGGATTCATGCAGACAACACAATGGCTCCTTCTAACAGAGGTTTAGAGCGCTATGGGGGCTATTGCCAGGTCTAAATTGCAGTTTGGGAATTAAACTGGACCCTGTGGCTTGGTTGCGAAGCCATGGTTGCATGCATGCAAACATCACATGAAACTGGAGTTACAGGTTTGCTGGCAACCTGCAACTCCAATTCTGTGCGATGTCTGAATGCGGCCACCAGAGATTTGAATCCGCCAACTATGTCTGCAGGGAAAGGGGACTTCAGTAGCTGTGTCAGGAAGGAGTCCTAATATGCGGACTAGTTCAGCTCCTGCAGAAAAGATGAAGACATTGTCAGGACTCAGAAACTGGATCTTTCTAGTCACAGGTTCATAAAGTAAGGCTGAACCTGCTAGGAAGTTCTTGGTGCTTGTAATATCATTAACCAATTGTAATGGTAGTTATAGAACATGGCCCTTTTGTAAGCAGAAGGACCACTTCTTTAGCCCCTCAACATATTCAAAGGGGGGTATCCCCTGTAATTGTGTTCTAGCTGGGTGGGTACGGTATCTCAAACAATCCCACTCCCCACTCCCCAGGAAGATCCAAGCCTTCTTGCTAACATTACTGGGGAGAGTAACATAAAATCCCCTGTCATCCATTCTCGACCAGTTAACTAAGGGCTGAAGTGGGCACCCAACTGTTGAACGTATGAGGCCAGCCTAACCACTTGTTGTCCTATTTTGCCACCACCTTTTGTAGCTAGAATTTTTTTCTGCCTTGTAGATCTTGTCCTCTTCCACTTTATCTTTCTGTGATTCTTCAGGATAGAAGCTGCCAAGAACTGCCTCGTCCATGTAATCTTTTAAAAGGTAGACAGGCCTTTCAGTTCTTCTGATGACTTGGTCCACTAAAAACAACTCAGTGGTATAGTTCTGTTCATAATCTTACTCAAAAACTCTTTTAATTTTTGAAATCCTAACATGATCTCCTTTTCTTAGTATGGGAGGCTTGGCTTTTTTGTGTGGATGCTGCTACCGTAAGCTGTTTTCCAAACAGTCAGATCTTTGGTGGGGTTAACATCCACAGGCCAGGTTTGAATGGTTCTGTGAAAGTGGTGGTTATAGCTCTTTGGGAGCTCAGGCAACCTCTTGATATACCTGAAGGTGTTGTGAGTGGTAAAATATCTCCACCTTCCTGTTTTTACAGTTCAATTAAAACGTCCTGCCACCCCTGCTTTGACAAAATTACTCATGACAAAGTAGTGAATGCCATGCTCCTTTAACAGGGTGCCTACTGGCTTATTTAAAAACTCCCTCCCTCTGTCAGTCTGGAGTTTGCCAAGCTTTCAGTCTGCTCTGCAAGTGGCTTGAAATGCCGTGGCCACTTCTCTGCATGGTCCGTCTTTTGCAGATACACCTCAAGCGTATTTAGATAGAATATCCACCATTGTCAACATATACTTGTAGTCTTTAAGCAGGGCTGGTGCTACAGCTCCCAGAATAATCAAACTGCTGGTTCACTGGGAAGGTTGTTTCTGGATCTGGAACCTGACCAGAGAGAAAAACAGCTGTGATAGCACAGATAGAACCTCAGGAGGTCATAGAGGCCTAGCATCCTCCATGGTCTCTGAAGAACTGCAAAATGATGTCCTCTAAGCACTCTGTCACAAGGTCTGTTCCTAGAGGGATCACTTGAACCTGTTTTGACCAATAAAGTTACATTAAAGGGCGGCTGTTCCATTACCACGCCTGCACTGGTAAAGCCTCCCTGGGCTCTGAAACTTGTTCCTATTGGTCCAGGATGGTGGGGCATGTCTGTAGAGGGGTGACACACTAGACATGTGCACGGTCCGGAGCAGTCCGGACCGGCACCGAAGGGGGGCCTTCCTTTTAGGGCGGGGAGCATACTGCAGCTTTGCGCGCGCGCGCATGCACGCGCCACAAAGGACGCCGATCACCGGAGGCCCGGTCTACCTGCCGGGAAAAGGCTGGGTAGACCGGGCCTCCGATCGCCGGAGGCCCGGTCTACCCGGCCTTTTCCCGGCGGGTAGACCGGGCCTCCGGCGATTGGCGTCCTTTGCGGTGCACGCATGCGCGCGCGCGCAAAGCTTCAGTATGCTGCAGGACTTCCTAGCGAGAGGAGTTCTGTTCAGGAGCTCCTCTAGTTATTTACACAGCATCGGGTGAGGACTCGGGCGGGCGGGCGGCTGGGAGGGAGGGAGGGAGGGCTGGCGGGCGACGGCGGGGGCAGTGGTATTGGTAGTTTTGGGGCTAAATCTGATCGCGGCGGGGGCAGCGGCGGTGGGGGCGGCTGGTTTCCAGTGCCCCGTTATTCTGTTAAATACGGGCGCTGGAGGGGGCAAAGAGGCGGGAGGGGTAAGCAAGCCCTCCCGCCCTTAAAGACATACCCCCCACCCGGACCCGGACCAGCCAGGGCCGAACCGGTCCAGCAGTTCGGCCATTCTTTAGAATGGCCGCCGGACCGGTTCAGGCACACCCCTATGACACACCCACCTTCAGGGCATGCGGTGGGGGTTGAGAGGTGGGGGCAGAACAGTCAGGGTTAAGCCTGACTGTTCTGCATAGACTGGTAGCGGCTTCTCCGGGGTTGCAGGCGGGAGTCTCTCCCAGCCCTATCTAGAGATGCAGGGTAGGGGGGGAACTTGGAACCTTCTGCATGCAAACATGCTGATGCTCTTCCCAGAGCGGCCCCACCCCTGAGGGGAATATCTTACAGTGCTCACACGTCATCTCCCATTCAAATTCAAACCATGGCAGACCTCTGTTAGCAAAGAGGGTCATGTTTGTTACCACAAGACCAGCTCTCAAATAAATGAGATGTGCTGCAGTTGAACACTGTTGTGCAAGTGCAAACACTGTAGTAGCATAATACTAGTCCAGAAGGTCAGCTCCAGACTTAGCGCAAGTAGTTAGCGCAACAGCTTTATACTCATGCGGCACTCTTGTGCATGGGCTTCATTAGTAAGGATGTCAGCTATTTCATTTTTCAGCTTGAACTGTTTACTTTTTCCTATTTCTAGGCAATATATGATGATCATTTTAGGGATTTAAAATTGTGTGATGCTACATGGGTGAAAAAATAAATTTCCCCTGTCCCTTATTCTTCTTGGGCTATCACTTGGCTTGCAAGCAAATTACAGAAAAGCAAAGGAGGGTGTTAAAATAGTTCTGATTACTCTGTTGTTCTGTGAAGGGCTACAATTGATCTCCAACATATTTGGTGATACGTATGGTTAATAGACAAGAATAGAATAGTATGACTTTCTCAATTCATTGCACATCTCAGAATATCACTGAGTAATTTCAGTGATGAAGATCATTGGAAAGCTCAGCTTCATGAAGATGAATTGGGAAACTTGTAGGATTTCTGGTGATTATACTTCATCAAAAGCAATAGTCTGTTTCCCTGCTGACTTTTTCCATCCATTGACTTTCCCTGCCCCCACTGCATAGTAATTACTGCTAGAAAAACTAAACCTCAGGCTAATATATATTGTAAATATACACACACACATTAACAACATTTTATTGATGGTTTTATATGTTTATTTTAATGAAAAGAAAATGTAAAAGAAAATAGTGATCAGGCATTAATCCTTCATGCAAAACACATGCGCATGTATGCATGTGTACACGGCAAAATGCATGCATGGAATAGTTCTTGGGCACAGTCCTTCTTTGAAACTAATTTTGTTGCTTAACTATGAAGATATCTTATAGGAAGGTGGGGGGGACGGACAAGGAGCTCTTTGATCATCTTGCCATCAAAGTAGGTAAAAGGTTTTTCAGAATGCTTTTGTTGGTGTCCTTTTAAAAAAAATTTAAAAACATTAGAACATGCAAATTTAACCAGTGCATGCAAAAAGTGGCACCCACAGTATTGCTGTTGCAATGTGTGCCACTGCCAACATCTTCCCCACCATCTCCTCCCTACTGAACCTGCCTTGAGCCCCCTGGAAAGCCATGGCTGTGCGGATCAGGAGATCTTCAGCAAAGTCATGAGGAATTTCAAGGGGAGAGGCAGAATTCTGGAAGTAATGAATGCCGTGGTATTTCTGCTAGCAACCCTCCCCAATTGTGGTCCCCAGGATTCTTCCTCTAGTCATGCCCCTTGCCCCCTGCTACATCACATGACATGGTTGAAGGTTCCATGACTGCCAGGCACAGCTTTGAGGTGTGGGCTCCCTTTGTAAGGAAGGGAGGCATGGGGGCAGTGCCTTTTGCTGATGGATGCTGTGCCAGTGATACTCTAAAAGGTTTCCTATAGTTTTTACTCATCTTGGTAAGGGGGCAATCTTTCCCTCATCAGTGCCATAGAAAGGCTGTTCATAAATGGGTGGTCATCCAAATGATTCTCTTGGCCACCCTAATCTTAACATTCAGGATCATGTGCTGGGTGCAGCCTTGCATGTTCTCCCCTTACCCTGGCTGCGAATAGCTTGCGGAAAAGGGTCCAGACCACTAAGTTCCTGACTGGGCAGCATAAGGATGGGAGAGAGAGGTGCATGAGAGGAGAGCTGGTCCTGTGGTAGCAAGCATGACTTGTCCCCATAGCTAAGCAGGGTCTGCCCTGGTTGCATCTGAATGGGAGACTTGATGTGTGAGCACTGCAAGATATTCCCCTCAGGGGATGAAGCCACTCTGGGAAGAGCAGAAGGTTTCAAGTTCCCTCCCTGGCTTCTCCAATATAGCTTGATAGAGAGCTTCCTGCCTGCAACCTTGGAGAAGCCGCTACCAGTCTGTGAAGACAAAACTGAGCTAGATAGACCAACGGCCTGACTCAGTATATGGCAGTTTCCTATGTTCCTAAGGGCGTAGGCCTAGTTCTAGCCATTTCTGTTGACGTAGGTCCACCTCTGACCATTTCCTGTGACATTAGCATGCAAGTGACTTCTGGTGACATAAGCCTGAGTGTTCTAGGTTTACTAGACTGCATACCTGTTCCTTCTGGAACAGGCCAGTATTTACCAGGCCAGTATCAGTTTTCTGGCCAGATAGCCACTTACCTACTTCATTAACGCACATGCACATGGGGCATTTAAAAAAACCAAACCAATTTCTATTATTCTCCTACTGCTGTTGCAGCAAAGCACTGATTTAGCACCAGGGGTTTGCTGGGTACAGCACACCTAAAGATGTGGTACCAGCAGCCCCCTTTAGGGATGCTAGGTCTTCACCTAGAGTTGGTGCCTGCTCTGCAACCCCATGCATGCTTACCTGGCAGTAAATCTCAGAATTCAGTAGGATTCGTTTTAGAGTGAACATGCACAGGGCTGGGCTGTAAAATCTCTGAGGCACCAAGAAAAGCACTGCTGTGCAACATTTTCCTTTTCCTGCTGCATATCCATTTTGGGCATGTTGAGCATTTAATTATAGGTATTTATATCCTGCCTTTCTGACCTAGAAATGGCCCCCAGCAGTACAGTACAGCTGCACTGGAGAGCAGAAAGCACATTTTCCTTTGGAAGCTCTTCAAGTGGCCTCCCGCATAGCAGCTGCATTTTAAGAAAATGTAATGATATACAGTACAAAGAACGAGGAAACTAGAACAGCTAGTCACACAGCCAAGTTTAGGAACCAATGCACTGCAGGCAGGGGGTCGATTTCTTGTAAACCTTTGGAATGGAAAAATTGATAGCTATTAAAAGGGCACAAACCTTCTATTGCCTGGCAGCAGCACAGGAATGTGTAGCAGGATTAATATAGGCAGAATTTTCCTGGCCTGGCTGGAATTTCATTCCTCCTGGCATGTTAGCAAAACAAAAGGATAAAAAGGCAGTTTATTCCCAGTTAGCATTCATGTGCTTGCAGCAGAAAGCTGTGGATGGGACAGCAGTTTGTGCTTAGACCTGCCTTTCACCAGTGGCACTCTGCAAGTGTGGTCCATACACACACTATCTGAGAGGGAACACCTACATCACTGTACTTCACACTGCAAGGCCCAGGAGCCAGTGCCAACTGCCATCAACTCTTGAGTGTGGCTCTCTAATTGTTTATTAGGCCCACTCCATGCAGCCCCCGCAAGCTTTGCCCAGAGCCAGTGGGCTCTTTTAAGGGGAACGACGCAGCCCTGTCGAGCCCAGCGCCATCTTGGAAGGGTGTGCACAGAATGCTAGGAAGCGCAGTCCTTTCCAGGATGTTCCCCATAGAATTCTTTGGGGGAGATGGTAGGAAGGCCCAGTGCTCCAGGTGAGGCTTCCAAGATGGTGCTACTGGGACTCCACAGGGCTCCTTGCTCTTAAAACTTCTCAGCCCATTTCTGCTGGGCAAAGCGTAGCACTGTGAAGATGTTGGTGCAGTGGGCTCTCACACTGAAAGGTGGGTTTTTTTTAATGACCTGCATTTGAAAAAAATATCTTTTTTGGCATAACTACCATTAGGCAAGGGGAGGCAGCTGCCTGGGGCCCCCCATGCCTCGAGGGGCCCCCCAGAGGCAAGTCACATGTGAAGTGAGTGTGTGTGTATCAGCGAGGGACCCATTTTAAAATTTTGTCTCTGGGCCCACTCCAGCCTTGTTACACCCCTGCACTGAAAGGTGGATTTTTTTTTAATGACCTGCATTTGAAAAAAATATCTCCCCCCCCCATCTAAATGCTCAAAGCCATTTCTCTCTTTTTTAAAAAAATAAGTTCCATCAGTAGGAGAGGCACTCTTCAAATGCTCAGAGGCACATTCCACTCCCTCAAAATATAATCTTGTTTCCTTCACCAATCAAAGGCGACCTTCACATGCTCAAAGCCTCTCCCCACTATTTGAAATGGTGGGAAAGGCACTCTTTACATGCTCAGAGGCCAGCCAGCAGCCTTAGGGAACCAGTTTGTGCAAGACAAAATTCCTAGCAAACTTAAATTAATATCTACCTTGCTGAGTTAAAACAAAATAATTAAAATGCATTTCATTGAATACCTCCCCGCTCCCCCCGGCAAAAAACAACAACAGTCCCTTCATTTTTTTCGTCTCCAAAACCCAGTCGCACACTGCCACGTCACGGGTGAAATATGGGCAGGAGGACGCGAGATGCACAGGTTCTCGCGATATTACAACGTGTGGGCGGGGATGGCTTGGGGAGGGAGACAGGACCGCGGAGGCGCGAGCTCTTTTATTAAACTGCAGACACCCTTCCCTTTCCCTCGCCCCGCCCCTCTCCGATCCCAAGACAAGCTGGTCGGAGAACGGGGCCCTCAGGGGAGGGCGTGGCTTGGCCACGTCGACGCCGCTGCTGCTGATGCGGAAGAAGTGGAGGGAGGGAGGAGGGAATGAAACGTAGCCCAGAGAAAGAGCTTTCCTCGCGCGCGCGACGGCGGCCGCCGGAGAGAACGGGGGCGGGGCTTGATCCCTGCGCCCGGCCAATGGGAAGGCGAGGAGCTAGGGACGGCGCGTGCGCGAGCAAGAGAGTGGCAGGTCTGAACGAGGTGGGGGGGAGATAGGGGGAGCAGGGGGCGCGCGCGCGCGACAGAGAGGTAGGTGGGTGGGCGGGGCTGCTCGGGCGCGCCGTCGGCTGCCTTCCCTCAGGGCAGACCGTTAGCGGCAGCGCTGACTCCCCGGGGAGCGGCCAAGGGTGGGAGGCAGGCGAGGCGTGGGACGGCGAAGAGGAAGCCAAGCTCTGGGGTGGCTGACGGCAGGTAACTACTAACTAAGGAGCCCGCCCTGACCTCACGGTGAGGGGCGGGCACATCCTGTGGTGAAAGCCTCCTCTCTTCAACCCCCCCCCCGGCAATAGGCCCCAGGCCGGCGGGTCCCCCCTCCTCCTCCTCACCCCCCCCCCGCGGGGTGAGACCGTCCGTCGTCGCCCCTCGTCACAGGCAGGGAGGGTGAAGGACGATAGTAAACAAACGAAGCCTGGCTCCTCCCTGTGTTCGGCCCCTGGCGCCTGTCCCTTGTGCAGTGTCGGGCACGATAGCCCCCTTTATTTCTCCCCCCCGTTCACACATTACGTTCAACGCGTGTACAGCGTACGCACACCGGGATCTGAACGCGCCTAGAGTTGTGCCGACTGAGCAAAGAGACCCCTTTTTAAGGTGGCGATTCTCTTGTATTTAGCAGGGGGAGAGCAACTGGCCCTCTCCAGCCCCTGCACAGCATCCCTCCAGTAACTGTTGCCTGTCGTTATGTTCATTTTTTAGATAGTGAGCCCTTTGGGGACAGGGAGTCATCTTACTTATGTATTTATTTTTCTGTGTAAACTGCTTTGAGAACTTGGGTTGAAGAGTGGTGTATAAATATTTGCATTTGTTACGTTCAGTGCATGTACAGCAGCATGCTTCCTTTCTGTATGCTGCCTTGGAGGGGGGTGGGCTGGGCATCCCCAGGTTCACTTCTAAAACGAACACATGTAGAGTATATGCCGGTCAGTGACAGAAGAAACTTATCTATTTCTGTAGAGTAGCTTGAAGAAAAGCCTGTATAGATGTCTGTACGCATATACCACCTCATGTCTGAACAGGGCTGCTTTCTCCTGTTGGGCTGGATCTCCATCACGTTGGGCTGAGTTTTCAGGCATCGGAAAATCCTATTGTACCTGTAGATGCTGCACTGAGCAATGCAATTTCTGTAAAACAAAGCACATTTATATTGCTCCCCCCACCCACATTAATTGCAGGAGTTTGGGGTTTGAACCTAAGGTTTTGTACACACAGACTCCTATCCCTGGACCAGTAAACTTCTCTTTAACTTACTATAACGCTCTTCTGAGGATAGTTATTTGAGTTACTTTTTATCCTTTACAGATGAGGAATTAAGGCTGAGAGAGTGTGGTTTGTTAACATGTATAAAATAAGTAAGCTGTCTTATACACTTGGGGTGTGCTTGGTAGGCTCCAGTGCTATCCCCCACCAAATATCAATTTATTGTAAACCACCTTGAGGCTATGTTAATGAAAGGCTGTTTATAAATCTAACAGAATAAATAAATAAATAAATGCCTGTAATGCCTTGCTTGCAGTAAAATACACATTAAGGATATAATCCTGGCTTTAGGATCAGGCTGTAAATAATAGTAGTAGTATATGGAAGAGTTTTTCACACAGGGGTTCTCTATCCTTTTTCTAATGTGAACTCGATCAGGAAAGGTGCAAATTCATGAGATCCTTCCCAGATTGGGGCACAAGTGTTCACTCTGCCCTAACAAATGTGAGAGACTAGAAGAGTTGAATTTTCTCCTCTCTGCCTTCCAAAATATGCTTGGGTGCATGGTACTCCCTGACTCTGTTGTAGGCTGAGTAGAGTCTATAGTTTTTCAGCGTGCAATCCTATCGTGCTAGCTGTTTTCATGTCTTACAGAGAGGTGAGAGCAGGGTTTTCTATCCTTCACAGGCAAATGGAAACTGATCAGGGACAATCCTCCACCCCCAAATGTTCATAGAATATCAAATTCAGAATGATTACTATTGTAGCTTCTTGCAGTGAAACCTATTATCTGCTCTTACCCTCTCTGCACCTCCTCCTGGTGAGAGATCCTCAGTATAAATAGAAAACATCCAGCTTGGATCAGGTGAAATCTACGCTATCTGTTATCATTGGCTGCTTTGTGATGTGGGTGGTTGATTGCTTCCAACACCGGCACTCCACCCTCTATGGTGGGAGGGGACCCCAGTTTGGACTGGCATTGAAGCCACCAAATAAATAGCATCCAGCTTCTCCAGAGAGCAACTTGTATTGAGCTGCTTGAAATTCTGAGTTATTTCAGTTCTGAGGTGCGTTTGTTCTTCTCAGGGTGAAGAGGTGCCAGGGCCACCTGCTGCCATGGGGGCACAGGATCGGCCTCAGTGCTTCTTCGACATAGAAATCAACCGAGAGCCAGGTAAGAGCTGTGTTGTGAGATGGCTGTTTGTTTTTTGGAAAGATTTTTCACTTACTGCTAGTGTTAAGGCAAGCCCTGGAGCAGAAGTATGTGCAGTTACTATGCTCCTTAGAATAAAGGTTTTACATATATGGCTGTCATAATTCATACTGCTGAGGAATTATCTTTTTTCTCTAGTGCAGTGCTGAAGTTGACTGTTAACTTTGTTAATGTCTAGCCATTTATAATGACTTACACTTTCAAAATTGCTGCCACATGTTAGTTGGTGTCCTATGATGTTTTTGTTCTATATTATAGAATATAGATGTGGTGTAATAAAAGGTTGTATATAATCCGAGTGATTTGAGGTGGCTTTGTGAAAATGAGTAGAAAAAGTAAAAGCATATTACCGGATAAAGAAGGATTTGGATTAGAGAAGCCTGGCTGGGAAGGATTTTAGCATTCATATATTAGAAATTCTTATTTCAGTCACATTGTAATAGGAGTGGGGTGATTAGGAGATCTGCTGAAAATCCCACCCCCACCCCCCGCCTCCCCATACACACCTATCTGAATGTGATTGGAAGAACAAATTAGCATACATGCAATTGTGCATAATGCATGCTGACATAAAGTGCAGCTGCACTGGTTTTTAAAAATCATTTTTTAAAATCTTGCTCTTCCTCGAAGGAGCCCAGGGCGGTGTACTACATAAGTTTCTCCTCACAACAACCCTGTGAAGTAGGTTAGGCTGAGAGAGAAGTGACTGGTCCAGAGTCACCCAGCAAGTATCATGGCTGAATGGGGCTTTGAACTTGGGTCTTCCTTGTCCTAGACCCGCACTCTAACCACTACACCACACCCCCTCTCTCCACACTGGTGGAGAGAGGGGGACAGAATTAGGGAATTGACAGGTGACTTTTAGGCACAAGTTCCCTACATAGGAACATAGGAAGATGCCTTCTGCTGAGTCAGACCATTGGTCCATCTAGCTCAGTATTGTCTACACAGACTGGCAGCAGCTTCTCCAAGGATGCAGGTTGGAGTCTTTCCCAGCCCTTTCTTGGAGATGCTGCCAGGGTGGGAACCTGGAACCTTCTGCATGCAGGTGCTCTTCTCCTCCCCTAAGGGGAATACCTTCCTCTCACATGTAGCAGTCCTTAAATATTAGTTTCATTGAGATACTGTGCTATCTTATATTGGTGGATTGCAGCCTGATTTACTGGCTGCTTCTCTCTGTGTGTGTAGGTAGATACAGAGTACAGAATTAAGTGAGCACCATAATGGATGTTTATGCTAAAAGTGGGTCTGGACCTGGAAAAGATGAAGACTGTTGCTTTCACACATGCTATTTTCATCTTTTCCACAACTATGAGTGCCAGAAAATTACTGTTCTATCATGATTGTTGCAATAAGGATGAAAACCTTAGATAATGCACTATAAAGTCAAATTCTGCATTTTGCAGTATAACATCTTAACTGCATGCACATAGTTGTTATGCTAGGAGGGCTTACTGAGCCTTTTCTGTCCCTACATGCTTAGCCATGAGAATTGTTGTGATTTGCCAATTATATGAGAACATAATTCTAGTCCTGAGTGTCACTGGACTAGAATGTGTATGATATAGCTAACATCTGATCATAGAGCCTTGTTGATATTTCAAAATTGCTTTTTAAAACTAGCTCGGTGTAATTGCTAAGCACGGTTGTTCTCTTCTTCCACTCTAGCCTCACAACTACTGATGAATTAATATCTTTCTGTACCTTTACTTCTTTGTAGCTTGTTTGCCCTTTAAAATTCTTGTAACTACAGAATGAAAATTTGATTCAGGCAGTTCTTTTCCAAACTGGTCATATTGTGGTTCATAAGATAGTTCTTTGTCATTCCACCTTCTTCTGCCCAGTAGTCCTAGAAATCTATCTCCACAAGAAGGCCACATCCACAGTTTAATTTTAAGATACTATACTCACCTTTCAAACAGGCAGGATCAACAATGGGGCTTAACAATAATATTTAAAAAACTAATTATAAATATAATAAAATGGCTACATAATAAAATCAACAATGCAGCCCAACAGGATGTATGGATATAATTGTATTGATTGTCTTTTCCCCCTCACAAGTGGTTTTGGGGATGAAATCTAAGCAGTATGGGCATAACCTTTCATCAGTAGAGGCCCAAGAGTCTTTTCATTTTTGTTTGATTTTGCTTTTAATTCTGAAGAGCCAGCAATGAATTGAATTGTGGTCTTTTGAGTATAAAAATAAAATGGATTTGAAGCTGCAGGAAAACAGTATGATTTGATTTGATTTACTGTATTTTGCTTTCAGTTCCTTCCTTAGTAGTCTTGCTTTAGTAGTCATGGGAGAATTCCTTGGTGCATATAAACTTCAATATTGTACTTCAGTACATGTATGTTTGGAAACCTACCCTTATGTCTATCTAAAATGAAGGCCATTAAAAAGCCTCCTTCATAAATGGATTTGTAATGTTTTGCAATTTCACTGTGTATTGAAGACTTTCCTTAACTGTAAGTTGCCACAAGAACTGGAATTGGCTGATCTAGGATAAAATAATTAATAAGCGTAAGTGTAAGCATAGGAAGCTGCCATATACTGAGTCAGACCATTGGTTTATCTAGCTCAGTATTGTCTTCACAGACTGGCAGTGGCTTCTCCAAGGTTGCAGGCAGGAATCTCTTTCAGCCCTATCTTGGAGTTGCTGCCAGGAAGGGAACTTGGAACCTAAATGCTCTTCCCAGAGCGGCACCATCCTTTGAGGGGAATACCTTACAGTGCTCACACATGTAGTCTCCCATTCATATGCAGCCAGGGCTGACCCTGCTTAGCTAAGGGGACAAGTCATGCTTGCTACCACAAGACCCACTCAGAAAGCAACAGCTGGAGAGAGGGCATGCCCTTGCCTGTGGGCTCTCTACAGGCATCTGGTAGCCATGTGAAACAGGATGCTGGACTAGATAGGCCTTGGGCTTGATCCAGCAGGACTGTTCCTATGTTCTTGTTTATGGATCCATGCCTTTCAACATAGCTTGTAGATTCCAACCCCAAATATTCAATTGTGAGTAAATAACTCTAAATTTACACAGATGTTAGTAAAAGAATGGTACTAGCCCTGTTCACTTGTCAAAATTGTGGACACTGTTCCCAGATAAAGTAGCTAACATGTTGTGGTGCAATGAGAAAAGTTACACGCACTTAAGCTTGCAGAGCTATGTAATGTTGCAGTGCTCTGTGATGAAGGTTACACAACTTCTTGTGCAACTCCTCAACGTCTTTGGGGATCTTCAAGGGGATTGAAAATAATGAAAATAAAAATGCTAATATTATAATGCCCTTATACAAATCTATAGTGTGGCCACATCTGGAGTACTGCATGCAGTTCTGGTCACTGTTTCTTAAGAAGGACATTGTAGAACTGGAAAAGGTGTAGAAGAGGGCAGCCAAGATGATCAGGGGCCTGGAGCACCTTCCTTATGAGGCAAGGCTACAGCATCTGAAGCTTTTCCGTTTGGAAACGTGGTGACTACAGGGGGTCATGATAGAGGTGTATAAAATTATGCATGGAATAGAGAGAATGGACAGAGATAATTTTTCTCCCTCTCTCACAACACTCGAACCAGGGGTCATCCCATGAAACAGAAGGTCAGGAAATTTAGGATTAACAAAAGGAAGTACTTTTTCACACCGCACATAATTTATGGAATTCTCTGCCACGGGACATGGTGATGGCCACTAGCATAGACAGCTTTAAATGGGGCTTAGACAAATTCATGGAGAACAGGTCTATTGATAGCTACTAGTCTGGTGGCTAAAGGCCACCTCCAGCCTCAGAGGCAAGATGCCTCTAAATACCAGTTGCAAGAGCAATAGCAAGAGAGAGGGCATGTCCTTGGCTCCTGCCTGTGGTCTTTTTAAGGGCATCTGGTGGGCTACTGTGTGAAACAGGATGCTGGACTGGATGGGCCTTAGGCCTGACCCAGCAAGTTTATTCTTATGTTTAACTAGTGCAAGATCTAGTCTAGAACATATGTTTCTTTCTTTACATAGCATCACTGAACTGCATTCATATGCTAGTAGGGATGTTCACGGAAATCTTCGGCGCCGGCGGGGGTAGCGCTTTAAGGGCGGGGGAGGGTGTACTCACCCCTCCCGCCGCATTTCCCCCGCCAGCGCCTTGTGTTTTTTTTAAGCCCCTTGGGGCGGCAGCGTTCCTCCCTGCCGCCCCGTTTGCCCCGTCGGCCGGAAGTCGCGAGTGCACGTGCATCCATCGTGCGCGTGCGCACACACGGCAGAAGGGCGCGCGCACGCAACAGGCGCACGTGCACTCGCCACTTCCGGCCACTTCCAGCCAACGGGGCGGCAGGGAGGAACGCTGCCGCCCCAAGGGGCTTAAAAAAAACAAGGCGCTGGCAGGGGAAATGCGGCGGGAGGGGTGAGTACACCCTCCCCCGCCCTTAAAGCGCTACCCCCGCCGGCGCCGAAACACCAAAACCGCCCGCAGTGCTGAAACTTTTTGGAGGCCTTCATAATGGCCTCCGAAACATTTCGGGCACATGCCTATATGCTAGCACAACACTGATCTGAATGTAGGCTAGCATCAAGAGATGTATGCTAGCAGTTCTTACTGTGTTTTTAAACAACGCAACTCATCCTCCACAGGTGTCTGGTATTCTTGGTCGGGGAAAGATTACTCCCCAAGTACAGCTTTTTCCTCAAACAAATGCTATATGCATAGAGAGCAGGCAGGGGGACATGGATTTAGAGTGGATTGGAGTGGATCAGTCTTTGCCATTGTGCTTCCTTGATCTGTTATACCTGCATATGGCCTCCACAGTTTTAATAATAAGTGAATAGGACTACTGTGTTCTGTGTTTCAAGAGCACTGTAGGCTATTTAAAAGCAACCACAAGGATGCTTTTAAAATCATTTAAAATAAACTGCATGTTTGGGAGAACAGAAGAGTTTTGCTGTCAGTTTACATGAATGTAGAGCATGGGTTTACATCCTTTTGTGGAGATGATATTTGGATATACTGATTGACTGCCAGTGTAAGGAGAGAATTTATCTTTCCTAGTCCCCAGATCTACTTTTCTTGATTCACACTCTTCTTCTAACTTCTTTGCTTCCCACTCTGCAACTTCATTTTCTTTTTTAGGCAGAGAAAGATATTGAGGTTGCATACTGCTCCAGATAGTCTTCCTTCTCCTTCACAGATCTCTCTAGGAATGGTGGTACTCATCTGGCTTCGAGGCCATAGCTTTGAGACCCCTGCTCTTAATCCCAGCAGGAAGCCAGTCCTGAGCTGTTCTTTTTGGGTGACTGCAGTCAGCAGTGGTATGTGTATACTCTCTGAGAGGGTGAGTGGGAGTGAAAGCTTGTGTGTTGCTAATCATAGAGGCCTACACTTGCTTGATGCCTCAGTTTTAGATGAAATTACTAAGTGGCCTGAATCTTACCTTGTATGCTGTAAAATGTTTTTATCTAGTATACAGCAGCAGAAATGCAATATTCTTGCTGATGTTTAGAAAATTGGTGAACACTCACCTGTTTCATTAGGTATTGGGTAGCATGCAACATGGCATCTCTTCATTGTCTTTTAATTACTGCTTTTTAATATTTGGTTATTGATTTTAACTTTTTGGATTCATTTTACCACCGTAATGGCAGTAGTTTAGAGATGTTGCTTGAAGCACTTTTAGTGGGAACCTGACTTAGTTAATAAAACAGAAGTGAATCCTATAGCTTTTCATTTGTTTCCCGCCTACAGTTTGGCGATGCTTAAAAAAAAAAATAACAAATTCTCGTACGTCTTAATATGTGCTGAATTGGGTTCAAATAGAGTGGAAGAAGAAACATCTTGCTTGAAGAGCAATAGGCATTTTGGAATGCGAAGAGCTTTAATGATGTGCATTTTACTGAAAAACCTTTAGTCAGTAGGGGAAGGGACAGATATCAAATGGAATTGCCTGTCTGCACTCCCTCTGCAGTTCTCTACCATTGAAAATAAATGGGTTTTGATTGTCTTTAAAATGCCCTTTAATTACCAGAGTCTCAAACTATCCCTTTCAGGAGTAGTCTTAAGAGATGGTATGAATACCTTGAGTTGTGTATCATTCATCATTCCAAGAAAATCTTAGTTTTGAAAAGTTGCATCTAAACTATGTGTTCCATTATGGATTTATCAAACTGGTTGAAGGAAGTAGCAAAGTGCAGAAGTTTTTTGGTTTCAGAATTACTTAAGCAAGAAGACTTTTCAGTGGTATTCGGGGATTTCTTGGAAAAACAGTAAGTTCTTCAGGGTCATTTTATAGATTACTGGGCTGAGTCTGTTCTAAAAGTATAGAACAAATCCTAGATTAGAGCATTGGCATTTTAAAATAAAGAATACTATTTGAAATGTTATAAAGAAGGGCTCCTCTGAACTGTATCATGCAGTATCACAGGATATGTACTACTTATTCTGTTCCAACTACCCACACATTTAATTTAATTTTCAAAAGATTGCTTTTGCTGCTTCCTTCCCACTTTTGTGTGCCTCCTTGTCCTTTAAACATAGTTTAAAAGTGATTAAATTTAAAGTGAATTAAAAACAATTATGCAGAAATTCTGCCAGTTAAGTGGAGGCAGGAATAAGCTGGGGAAGAATATGCAGTTACACATAACTGTTCTGTGAACTTTTTGTTGAGAAGTGGCACATAAATATTTTTAATAGGCTTAGTTATAGTTGAGTATTGGATCTAAGGAGTTGTTTCAAAGGCTTCAGAGAATAGATAAGTTTTAAGGAGGAATTTGAAGGAATTGGAGATGTTATGGAGGTGTTCCAGGAGACAGTTCCAAGCACGTAAGGGGCATCAGTGGAGAAAGGCAGAGTTGATTCATGGGAGCAGGACATCTTTGGGTGACTGAGGGTGTTGAAGGTGGATGAGCAAAGATCAGAGGCAAGGATATATTAAGATATAACATCAGAGAGCTGTGGAGTGGGCAAGGTCATGGAGGGTTTTAAAAGTAAGGACTCATGCAATATATCTTGACTGCAAAATTTTGACTGTTCAACCTTTTTTCTATGGATATTTGAGGCAAGGGAGATACCCACGGATGTTACCTATAGGGGAAGGAGGATTTGAGGGCAAGTAGGAGCAGAATGTTGCAGGTGGCAGTGAAAGAAGAAATATTTGGCAGTTGGGCTGTGGCCGTTGAAGATGGGAGTGAATTTTTACCAGGTGTGCTGAGACAGGGAAGACTTTGAGCATTTGTTGCAATATAGTGAGGAAGAGTATATCATTATAGTTATGTGTACTAAATGTATAGTATTTTATAAATGTATGCTAGTACATGTGGATCTAATCTTTCATTGAATGCGGAAGGGTTGCAGATTTCATTTGGTGGGAAAGGAGGGGTAAGAGACTAGCAGCACCCAAGACTGAGGCCTAGTTGTCACAAAACAGAAGATGAGGTTGTACTGTATTTTTTCATATATACTTTGCACATACAGTGAAGGAAATAAGTATTTGATCTCCTGCTGATTTTGTCCGTTTGCCGTTTGGAAGAAACACAAAATAACTGTCAATCTCCCTCGGTCTGGGGCTCCATGCAAGATCTCACCTCGTGGAGTTGCAATGATCATGAGAACGGTGGCAAAGCAGCCCAGAACTACACGGGGGGAACTTGTCAATGATCTCAGGGCAGCTGGAACCATAGTCACCAAGAAAACAATTGGTAACACACTCTGCCGTGAAGGACTGAAATCTTGCAGTGCCCGCAAGGTCCCCCTGCTCAAGGCAGCACATGTACAGGCCCGTCTGCAGTTTGCCAATGCACATCTGAATGATCCAGAGGAGAACTGGGCCAAAGTGTTGTGGTCAAATGAGACCAAAATCGAGCTCTTTGGCATCAACTCAACTCGCTGCGTGTGGAGGAGGAGGAATGCTGCCTATGAGCCCAAGAACACCATCCCCACCGTCAAACATGGAGGTGGACACATTATGCTTTGGGGGTGTTTTTCTGCTAAGGGGACAGGACACCTTCACCGTATCGAAGGGACGATGGACGGGACCATGTACCGTCAGATCTTGGGTGAGCACCTCCTTCCCTCAGTCAGGGCATTGAGAATGGGTCGTGGATGGGTATTCCAGCATGACAATGACCCAAAACACACAGCCAAGGCAACAAAGGAGTGGCTCAAGAAGAAGCACATGAAGGTCCTGGAGTGGCCCAGCCAGTCTCCAGACCTTAATCCCATAGAAAATCTGTGGAGGGAGCTGAAGGTTCGGGTTGCCAAACATCAGCCTCGAAACCTTTCTGACTTGGAGAGGATCTGCAAAGAGGAGTGGGACAACATCCCTCCTGGGTTGTGTGCAAACCTGGTGGCCAACTACAAGAAACGTCTGACCTCTGTGATTGCCAACAAGGGTTTTGCCACCAAGGACTAAGACATCTTTTGTGAAGGGATCGAATACTTATTTCCCTCACTACAATGCAAATCCTTCGCTGACTTTTGGGCACTGGGCTTTTGAGGGTTTGTTTGTTGTTATTCTGTCTCTCACAGCTACAATAAACCTACCATTCCAATTATAGCCTGGTCATTTCTGCGTCAGAGGGCAAACGGACAAAATCAGCAGGGGATCAAATACTTATTTCCTTCACTGTAGGTATAATGTTTCTTAGCTGTACTGCTTCAAAGACAGTACGAGTATGTGTATATGTGGGGGAGGCAGATATAACGACCTTAACATCCTAGTTTCTTACGTGCTGTGGCTCTTCTCTTTTAATTCAGTAGTGTGAGCCACCACCTGCATTCTGAAGTGGTAGAGCTCAGAAACCATTTTATTACCTCCTCTGTGAGACCTTCCTGTCCCTTGTTTTTTCCTCCTTCAGCTGTGCTGGTCTCAGCAGATGAAGGTCATTTTTGTGAGTGACTCTTACCTCAGTTTTTAACCTAAGTTGTTTAGAACATACTTAGATATAAAATGGAACCTCTTCCACTTTGGCTCATTTTGACAGTATTCAGAAGTGAATGTTTTGGATGCTAAACCTTCCTTGGAGTTGCTTGTGAAAAATAGCTTAACAATCCTATCTCTGCTGGCAGAAACCTACACATCTGGTAAGAGAAATATAAAGTGAGCAGTGTAAGCACTTGGCTGCTGTCAAGTATGGTAGCACTGATTCCCCCCCCCCCGCACCTTTACTTGTCTACTCACAGCTCTGCTGTCAGGTAGCGATACGAGATGTTATTACTGTGCCTTTCCCCTTTTAATACCATACTGCTTATTGGCAGGGGAGGAGAGATCATACTTTGGGCCAGCAAAGAATGTCAGAGACAGAGGCTTAGTCTGTAATCCTGTTGTTTCTTAGCTTGGTACTCCCCCCCCCCCCTCTCTCTCTCTCTCTCTCTCTCTCTCTCTCTCTCTCTCACACACACACACACACACACACACACACACACACACGAGATATACAAAGAAGAGAGTAGTCTGAGCAGAGTAGACTTGTCTACTGTTTTGTCATCTGACATATGAATTTTTCAGATAATATACAAATGAATCGATTGCTTCAAACAGAGAAATGTTGTGCAATCTCAAATGCAACTAGGTATGTTGATTCCAAAAGAAAGTGATGAATGTGCAAGGTATTAAAAATAACTGGGGAATAGGGTTTGCATAGGCTCCTTTTTCCAACTCTATTTATTTAGGCTATTTTTAGCCTGCTTTTCAATAATCTCAAAGAAGGGTACAATTTAAAGATTTCAGCAATACAAATAAATTACAAACAGGAAGAGAAAATGAAAGAAATTGCTGGCATGAAAACAAGAACTAGGCAAATATTGAAAGACCCAGGCAGATACAAAGCAGCCTTGGTATTTGGAATCAGTCTGCACTTCATAGGAACATAGGAAGCTGCCTAATACTAAGTTGGACCATTGGTCCATCTAGCTCAGTATCGTCTCCCTGACTGGCAGCAGCTTACCCAGGATTTCAGTGAAGGGGTTTTTCCCCTGTCTGGAGATCATCAGTAAGGGATCAGGCACTGAGCATGCTCAAGACAAGACCGGATAATAAACTTGTAGATCCTCCCACCTACTGGAGGCTTCCCCAGTTCCGGTCTTGTCTGCTCAAGGCTTGGTCGCATTAGAAATTGCTCTGCAACAAATGGCTCTTTCTCCTTCTCGTTTCTTGTGCAAGGTGGGAAGGAGACTGCCTTAGTTCTTGTTCTTTTCTCAAATTTCTAAATCCTTTTTTCCTTTCAATTTGGCTAATTGGTACTTTCACTTTTGTTTTTACCATTAGTTTGTTTGGCGGTTTTTTCCGTGGCTGGGCAATGGAGGTAGCACATGCTGAAGAGCTCCTTCAGGGCTCATTGTCTGAGGGCACTTTGGCTCCGGACGGGCCACCCCCGAACCCTCTGCCCACTCTGGGCAACCCCGCTGCCTCGGGGACGGCCTACCCCGCTCCGGCGGCGGCCCATCCCCCGCCCCAACTGCTTTCCCCAAAGAAAGCAAAAAAGAAAACGCTCAAGGAGAGCAAGGAGAAGCTTAAAAAGGCTAAAAAGCTTACGGGAGCTGTGAGACTCAGCGAACGCCTGCTTTTGCAGGCTGTGTGCAGGCGCTCCCGCCGTCAACGGGACTCCAAAGGCAAAAGAGGCAAGGGGTTTTCCAGACCCTGTCTAGAGATGCCAGCAATTGAACCTGGGACCTTCTGCATGCAAAACAGAGATGCTCTGCCCCTGATCTTTGCATCATGCAAAGCAGAGATGTTTGGTCCCATCCCCAAGCAGCTCTAACCATTTTGAACCTGATTTGTAGAAAGGTGTGGCAAATTATGACATGTTCCTGAGTCGTCATTAGGCCACTTACCTGCTTGTTTGGACACCTGTGCAGAATAAAAATGGTTAGCAAGTACACCCACACACTTTCTGCTTGTACCTCTCTTTGTCTCTTGCTGCCAGAGAGAGAGCATGTGAGTCCAAAAAGTCCTTTCTATGTGTGAATGAATAGCATCAAGGACTGGGTAAAGCTTTAAAGATGTTTAACTTTTCTTGGAAAAGATACAATTACGTTGCTACTGTTTCATGTCTAACAAGAGAATATGAAAGCAAAATATTGTAGTTAAGGAGGGTTCACTGCTTTGATCTGGACATTTTGGAGTTATAAAATAACCATATTTTAATTTTATTCCAGTTGGTCGTATTGTATTTCAACTTTTCTCTGATGTATGCCCAAGAACTTGCAAAAACTTTCTCTGCCTGTGTACAGGTAACTTGGTTTTTCCTGTAGTTATGAATAACTTTAATTATTTTTATTCAGTGCATAGCATTATAATTTAGGGGTCCCAAAATTTGGCTGACTTTCATAGATGCTCAGAAACTGCTTGTGTCCCCCTCTCAGGCTGGAGCAGATACCAGAAAAGTGCTCGCCAGAATTAAAAAAAAAAGTACACTTATACTTGGAAAGCTCACTCTTGACTACATCATAACTGGGTTCTGATAGTTCCATGATATGTGCAGCACCACCCCTCAAATTATGAAATTATTTGTAAGATGGTATAATAATATATGATATCTCCATGAGATATATTGTTGCCTCGGATTTTCTCTGTGTGTTATAGAAGAGGAAAAACAGGTGTAGGTTGGATCCTGTGCTTCTGGTGCACTGCTTCTAGGTAGACTCAGGAATGTACCAGAGTTCTGAGTGGCATCAGATATTGACTTCAGAAGTGAGTGATATCCTGGTCTACTAGGCTGAAGGATAATGTGTAAGAATACATTTCTAAACGTCATGGATTTAGAGTTACATTTGATATGATGCCTCTTGGACATTACCCCCCCCCCACACGGTTGTTCGTTGGGAAGAGGAGGAGTTGGGCTCACTTGAGTTCATTTCCTTTGCCTCTTCAAGACTCCCCTCATTGAAAGATAAAATTATCAGTCCAAAGAGTAGCTCTTGTACTTATTGGATCATGGGATGTCTCTTGATCCTAAGAGATTAAATCTTATTTAAACTCTCCCAATCTCTTTCTGACTACAGTCTGGGGGTGGAACGTCTATCAAATGATGGCAGAAATTGCTAATGTGATTAATGCCAAGCAAATTGTCCACAATGTTAAAACGGGGCGGGGGGGAGTTAGTGAATTACCAAATACACTGGTGCATATAACTTTTTAAAAGACAATGGCTGACATTCCGTGCAGTGGAGCACCAGTGTTCAGTACCTGCTGAGGTTGCTGCACGCATAGCAGGCAGCCCTGATATTGTTGCGCACTAGGGCAGTTGTGTAATGATTTTAAAAGGCATATGTGTAGTTGCACAGTGCTATTTCCATTGGAAACGAACGTAGCAGCGCACAACTGTGTGGACACTGCCCTGTTATGCAACACTGCCAGAGTTTCCTGCAACATGCACAGCAGCTCCAGTGGGTCCATTGGTCAGTATTTTCATCTAATGACCTGACTCTCCTTTGCAGTGGGTTGCTGGGAAGCAGGACTATTTCTTCAGAAACGAATACTTTACACATGCTTTGCCTTTGTAGGTGAAAAAGGAATTGGGAAAACAACTGCAAAAAAGCTCTGCTACAAAGGCTCTACCTTCCACCGTGTGGTTAAAAACTTCATGATTCAAGGTGGAGACTTCAGTGAAGGTATAGCTTGACGTGTGTCTGTGTCTTTGTATAGTGTGTATAGTTTGCAAGCATATTAATGTCTTTTGTCACTGTGACTCTAGATCTGGATAGTGGTTCCATCATCCATAAATAGTGGGTTCTGCGCCTACGCAGATCAGCTTCGGGTAAAATTCGTTAGCTCCTCGCGATGCCAGCAGCCACCTGTCGCACGTGACTGTAGTAGCCTCTAGTGGCGGTTGGGCGTCTCTGCAATCAGTTTCTTTCTGACCACCATTGCAATCAGTACTCGGAGATAGTTGCTCCTCGAAGAAAGTTTGTTTTTTGTTTATTTGGACTTCTGAACTTTGGACACGGACTTTGACAACTCTTACGGATACTCCTTTGGACTTGGCGTTATTTCGGATCATTTGGCTTGAATTTTGCATACGGACTCGGCTTCCCTCACGGACACTGCTTTGAATTTGTTGCGATCTCTGATTTCCCCCTCTGACGACGGAACGGACTCGGCATCCCTCACGGACACCCCTTCAGATTTGTTGCAATCTCTGATTTTTTCCTCTGACAACGGAACGGACGACTAATCTTCGAAAATGACCGAGAGATCTGGTAAGACAGATGGCTCGGGGAAGTCTGGGAAGGACAAGACAACCTTTAAGTGGTGCACTAACTGCCGCGGGAAGATTCCCTCAACAGACGGCCATGCCCTCCGCTTGTTCTGTTTAGGAGAGAGGCATGACACAAAATCCTGCTCGGTCTGCGTTACTTTTAGCAAGCAGACTTTAAAGAATCGTGGAGCACGCCTTAGGGTGTATTTGCTTGAGGAATCTCTGGCGCCTAAGATGGCTACAGAGAGTACTGTGCCGAGTCCTGCTCCGAAAGGGCAGTCTAAGACCCCAAAGGAGGCTGGTTCCTCGAAATCGGCAGAGAAGGCCTCGACATCGAGTGCTTTCGCATCGAGGGCTACGACATCGAAAGCTGTGGCGTCGACCGCTTCTACCTCGACTGCATCAGCCCCTTTTAAGCGACCGGAGGTTCGCCATTCAAGCCACAAGAGGAAGCACAGGGAAAAGCTTTCGAAGCAGGAGCCGCCTCCTAAGAAGCAGAAGCAGTTAGAGCCGGTTGTGGAGCACACTCCCTTGCCTTCAGGTGTACAGAATTACGTCATCCCTCGACGGCGAGCGGCTTCCTTATCCCCAGCGCCGACACCTCACCAGTCTCCATTGACTCCACTGTCTTGACATCGAGACCACTCAGCGTCGAGGGAGAATAGACAGGAGACGGCGGCACCTTCGATACCAACTTCTCAACACCGACACCACTCGGCATCGAGGCTGGCGTCTACAGGCTTCGCTGCTCCGGAGTCGATGGTTGCAGTTATTCTTGACACCGAACTCGACATCGTACCAGACATCGACATCATGCCCGACATCAACCTCGGCATCGTGCCCTATGAAGAGGAAAATTCAGGGGTCATCCAATTGCCAACATCTGGAATGTCCCATGTGACCACGCCAGGGCAAAGAGAGCTTTCTCCCGGGAGCAGGCTGGCACGCTTGCTTAATTCGGAGGAGAGTACACCTTCTACCTACACCTTTACTGGTTTCAATGAAGGTGATTATAATGCTCTGCATATTCCTAAGACGCCCTCTCTTTCAGCAAAGGCTACACCTGTCATGGGTCTCCTACCCAGAGGTGGTTGGGGAGATTCCATAACAATATCTCGAGAGGACTACTCCCTTCCCCCCCCCAATAAGAGGACTACTCCCTCCCCCCCCCCCGTAAGAGCACATAGCATGGAGACTGCCGTGCAAACTGTCATGCAAGCTACTAGAACTGAGACAGTTGTGCAAACTGCTGTGCAGCCTATGATTCCTGTGCAGTGGGCGGAGACGGCCGTCCAAGCCTCTGTACCGAGACCTACTCAACGTACGGTTTCGCTTCAGACACACTTACCACTCAGACCAGAACTCACACTGCCAGCGCAGCGATCAATTTCGTTGCAGACTGATATGCCACTTACGTCAACCCAACCGTTGCTCTCCGTTCTCCACCAGGCAGCAACACAGACAGCTAAGGAACCAGTTAGAGTGACCTCTGGAGCTGTAGGCAACTCACCTGTTTCGTCTAGAGAAGACGACGATGATGATGATATTGAGGAGGACTATACCTCAGACTCAACAGAAGGAGATCCCGAAAATCCAGAGACTCCTTCACTCCTGGATCCAGACTTGGATGTTGCATCAGTTCCATCAATTTCTCCTAATGAGGAAATGAAAGGTTACCATCAGCAGGTGGCAGAATTGGCTTGAGTGCTGGGTCTACACCTCAAGGAAAAAACAACTGTCTTAGAGGACCCCATTTATAATATGATGCAGTCTGCTGCGGGCCTCCAGCCGGTTTACCTGCCTATGCTGCCACATATTCAAGGGCGGCTAAGTCGGCTTGGGAGGTATTACAGACTTCAACACCTACTTCCAAGCGATTGGAGACTCTATATCGTATTCAAGAGGAGGAAAATGCTTACCTGGTGCACCATCCTGCTCCAAATTCTCTGGTAGTAGATTGTGCGACAACAACTAAAGGTGGTAAGCAACATACAACACCAGCAGTTAAAGAAGGCCGCAAGCTGGACATGCTTGGCAGGCGGACTTACTCAACCGCATGCTTGTCTATCAAGATAGCTAATTATGTAGTTTGCCAGGCAAGATATACGCATTCCCTCTGGGAGGCTTTGTATGATCAGCGCGCTGCTCTGGAGCCAGGGGAGTTTGTCAAGAGGTTCGAGGCGATATCTGTGAAGACGACTGCAGCCACCCGCCAACAATTGGCGAACGCGAAGCACCTAGCCGAATCCGAGTCTCGGACTCTGACCTCTTCTGTTGTTCTAAGAAGGCATGCCTGGTTGCGTGTAACGGTTCTCCAACAGAACATGAAAGATTGGATTGAGACACTGCCATTTGATGGTGCTGGTCTCTTCTCTGACAAAACGGATGACAACATGGAGCAGTGGAAGAAATCTCAGATTACAGCTCGGTCTTTCACTAATTCCAGATATACTGGTAAAAACAGACCTTACAGTCAGTATACTCAGTACGGGCAGTATCAAGCTCGTCAGGGTTCCTATCATCGTTCTGACAGGAGGGACTTCAAATGACCTTACCAATGTTTCGGCAATAACAATAGACGACCCTATTACCCGAGGAATAGGGCAAACCAAACTTCTCAAAATAAGAGAACACCACAAGCAAAGCAACAGCTTTGATCAGCTGCTGAGTCCACCAACACCAAGCAAAGTACCTCATCTAACCGAGATCAAGCTTTTGAGTACCAGGAACACCATTTCCTTGAACACCGCCAGAGTAACCATCAAGCTGGCAAGCCATGCCCAAGCATGGCACCATATAACATTGGATCAGTGGGTCCTACGCATAGTTACAACGGGATATGTGCTGGAGTTCAAGGAATACCTGCCGTTCCTGGGAGTGAAATATCCGGAAACACCAATATTGAGGGAGGAGGTGCAGAAGCTCTTATTGAAGGGAGCAATATCACCAGTGAGGTGGGCTTTCAGTCGGACAGGATTTTATTCTCGCTACTTCCAAATCCCCAAGCGTGACGGGGGCATAAGACCTATAATGGATCTGTGAGGCCTGAATCAGTACATCAAAGTACAAAAATTCAGAATGACAACATTGCAAGCCTTCCTACCACTCCTCCATGGGGAGAACTGGATTGCAACGCTCGACTTAAAGGATGCGTACTTTCACATAGGCATTCAGGAGAACCATCACAATTATCTACGCTTCACCATGGGGAACGAGATTTACCAATACAATGTACTTCCGTTCGGGCTAGTCACCGCCCCCAGGGTGTTCACAAAATGTGTGGCAGTGATAATAGCCCATCTCAGAGTACAGGGTGTGTCCATATATCCATATTTGGACGATTGGCTTCTGACAGCCGAGACAAAGGAACAGTTGCTGAGGCACATAGACATGGTGACGAACCTACTGGAGGATCTGGGAGTGCAGATCAATTGGGAGAAATCCTTTCTCAAGCCGGCAAAATGCCTGCAGTACATTGGCGCGGAGTTGGATATGTCAGCCCAGAAAGCATTCCTCCCGGGAGCTCGATTTTCTCGTCTGCGTGCCCTGATTTACTGTTGTCAAGAGAATCCTGTACAAAAGGCAAAGACAGTACAGGTACTGTTGCGACTGATGGCGTCCTGCATCACCACAGTCCTGTACACGAGGTTGCGGATGCGCAGGCTGCAGCTCTGGTTTCTGAGGGCCTACAAGCGGAGGTCCGAACCACAGTCCAAGTGGGTTACTCTTCTACGGAAAGTTTTGGACTCGCTGAGATGGTGGACAAAAGAGTCAAATATGATCAGCGGCATTCAATTTCGCACAAGGGGACCCGTGTTGACAGTGACATCTGGTGCCTCCATGTGCCCCCCAGCAAGTGCGCTGGGGGGCGCACTTGCTGCATCACAGAGTTCAGGGAGTATGGTCTCCAAAGGAGAGACTCCTGCACATCAACTTTCTTGAACTGCTGGCGGCATTCAGAGCCCTGGTCGCCTTTCAGGGAGAGCTTGTTGGGAAAACTGTCCAGTTACAGATGGGCAATACGACAGCCATTGCTTACGTCAACAAGCAGGGCGGAACAGTGTCCAGGTCACTATGCAATCTCAGTCTGCAGTTATGGAACTGGTGCATCCCGCTCGGAATTTACCCCGTGGCCATTCATATCAAAGGCAGCATGAACTGTCTAGCAGACTCACTGATCAGAGACCTAGTGTTGGAGCAGCACGAATGGGAATTGCATTCGGAAGTGCTGGATCAACTATTCAAAGCTTGGGGCAGACCAGGGGTGGACCTATTTGCGACCACCGAGAACAGCAAGTGCGAGCATTATTGCTCCCGAATGGGAGTCGGACCGCTGAGCAAGGGCAATGCCTTTCAGTATCTCTGGAGCCAGGAGCTATTTTATGCTTATCCACCCACGCCCTTACTGCCCAGGGTGGTGGCCAAGTTGCTACATGACCAAACGAGAGCAATAGTGATTGCGCCATGGTGGCCAAGACAGCCGTGGTACACACAGCTACTCAGACTATCGGGAGGGAATTACAGGAGACTCCCTCAGTGGACAGATCTAGTCACTCAAGATCAAGGCAGGGTGGTGCACCCCAGCCTGTCTGTGCTGAATCTCACAGCGTGGAGGATAGGCTTCTGAGGAAGATCCTCCTAAATACCCGTAAGCAGTCCACGAGACGAAGCTACAGGGCGAAATGGCGTAGGTTCGCTGCACATGCTGCCTCCAAAGGCTATGACCCTAGGGAGGCGAGTCTGAAAGCCGTCCTTCTCTACCTGACCACTCTGAAGTAGAGCAGACGAGCAAACGTGTCTATTAAGGTTCATATGGCGGCGCTATCGGCGCACCACGATGGGTGGGATGGCAAGACGGTCTTTACCCATCCATGTTGTAAGGACTTTTTAAGAGGCATCAATAATCTATATTCTCCAGTGTGGCAGCCGGCCAAGAAGTGGAGCCTCTCCTTAGTTCTTTCATCTCTGATGGAAGCTCCCTTTGAACCACTAGCTACGGCATCTCTAAAACACTTGACCCTAAAAACTTTGTTCTTAGTGGCAGTAACCTCCGCAAGATGCGTAAGTGAACTGTGTGCACTTCGTATAGACAAACCCTATACAAAATTATATCCAGAAAGGGTTGTCATGCGTTTGGATCCTGAATTCCGGCCTAAAGTAGTGACTGATTTTCACCTGAGTGCTGATATTGTACTACCTACCTCTTTTAGGGATCCAACATCTCCCCTCGAACATGCGATGCATTCGCTAGACGTCTGACGGGCTCTTCTGTTCTATTTGAAGGCCATGAGTGCTGTACTTAAAACACCTCGGATGTTTATAGACTTACAGGGGAAGTTCAAGGGGTGTTCACCAACCCGACAGAAACTTTCCTTTTGGTTGGTGGAGTTGATTAAACTAGCGTATGACCAGCAGGGGGTCAGTCCCCCCAAAACAATTAAAGCACACTCTACTAGAGCTTACGCCACATCAGTGGCACATTTGGCTGGCATTCGTTTCGCTGACATCTGCACGGCAGCAACGTGGTCATCACATCAGCCGTTTGTGAAACACTACTCTATAGACATATAAGCAGCAAAGGCTGCTGACTTTGGACAGGCAGTTTTAAAGAGGGTGTTACAGTGACTGGCAGATTATGCCCACCACCAGTTGGGTAGCTCACAATTCACCCACTATTTATGGATGATGGAACCACTATCCAGATAAACAGGTTGTTTACCTGTAACAGATGATCTGGTAGTGGTTCCATCAGTCATAACGCCCTCCCTGCCATCCCCACATCTGAAATGACAAGCCACTGTAACAGAAGCATCGTACGGCCATGTCGGCCATCAAGAAACTGATTGCAGAGACGCCCAACCGCCACTAGAGGCTACTACAGTCACGTGCGACAGGCGGCTGCTGGCGTCACGAGGAACTAACGAATTCTAACCAAAGCTGATCTGCGCAGGCGCAGAACCCACTATTTATGAATGATGGAACCACTACCAGATCATCTGTTACAGGTAAGCAACCTGGTTTTTTTCCTAGCTCTTTGAGGTCTCATGACCCATGTTGTCCAATGGGAGAGTGTTCCCTCATTTTCCAGGGGATTAATGCATTTTCCTGGGGTTTTGGGATTTTTTAATGGTCTGGGCAAGTTCTAGCTGTTGTGGTTTGGTCTGGGAGTTTCAGATCAGTCATTCAGGCCTAATCAGCTTTATATTATACATACACACACACATACAAATACACTCTGTTTTTGCAAAACAGACTGGAAATTACATTGCAATTAAAAGTTACAAAAACACCCAGAACTAATATTTCCAAGTTAAAAGGAAGTACGACGATACTCATTCCTGCCATTTTAAAATTTAAATTGTAGCTCGGCCTTTGCCCAAACTGAGCATATTCTGAGAGCTTTCTGTAAAACAAAATGAGTCCTAAGTGTGTTGCACAACATTTCTTGCATATTGCAAACCACTAAAAACAATTGTTGAAAAGCAGCATATAAATCAAAATCTAAGTTGCTTGGAGAGCTCTCTGTTTCTATATTCATAATTGCTGATGAACACTTACTCTCCCTCTCCCCTATTCATGCCCTTGGAAAGCAAGAAAAAGAGATGACCAGTAAGTGTTATAAGGGAAAAGTAACCGTAGTACAGGAGTACCTCATTATCCATAGGAGTTCCATTCCCACAGATTACCACAGGTAATGAAACTGCGGATAATCATGGAGTCTATGAGATTGTGAGGATTAGGTTCCCAGACTTTTTTTAAAACCCCAAAACACAGAAACAGGCTACATAAAGTGCCATACTGTGCTCCGTGGGCCTTCAAGTGCCAAGGATGCCCCCCACAAGTCCAAAACTCCCCGAAATTCGGCAGAAAATCATGTGGTGTTTGCTATTTTAAACATCTGTTTTATTAAAGTCTTTTAAAAGGCTTGTGTTCTTTTGGAGAATGTGTATTTCATCGCTATTATACAGTCTTATTCAATGTTTTTTGTTTTACAAATGAGCTATAAAATGGCTCCCGTGCTCAAAATGGTGGCCAGAAATTACCTCCACGTTCATTTCTGGCCATCTCTGACCTGCGGATATGCAGAATTAACCACTTTGGGGTTGGGTTTTCCCCACATATGCGAAAGTTGGGTGTCTATTGCCCAACCGCAGATACATTAAACTGCGTATATTAAGTCCAAGGATAGTGAGGTATGCCTACTAATCCAACCTCGGAGTTCAGGCAGGTGACCCATTTTAGGCTGTTGGTGTCATGGAATTGAGTTATACATAAGGTTAAATGGTTAACTCTGTAACTTACATCTAAATAAATCTAATTAAGTTAGACCTGGTTATGAAATACACTTCATACGTCAAGGGTTCAGAATTAAGACTAATCAAATTGTCCCCAGTGCCTGATCTCTCGCTCGTTACTGTGAATGGTTCCAAATGTTTTAAATGTCTCCTAGGATGTAATGCCTAATTTTCTTATACTGTACTAGGTAATGGAAAAGGAGGTGAATCTATTTATGGCGGATATTTTAAAGGTAAGATCTAATAGTCCTCAGTGGTCTGTTTCTTCAGTTTTGAGAATTTTGATTCCTGATATGTTTAATGAGAAGGTCTACTTAGATCACGTTTGCATGAAAGTAATGTTGCATGGATATTGTCTATGTGCATGAGTTTTAAATACATATACAGTAATACTAGTGTTAATGGTCAAAATGAATTGCGGCTAACTTAGTGGTTAAACGTGACTTCAGCATGGAGGCTAGGCAACTTGATTCATGACAACTCCTGTCTTCCTGCCTAAAACTGTCAACATATTCTTTTGTTTATAGAGAATGTGGTCTTTTGCAAAATGAAAAGGTAAGAGACAAAAGCTCAACACAAATTCAAACTGTTCCCCTACACCCTTCCTAGTAAATATATGGACCACTGATAATGAATTTGTGGCTGGGTAATGTTGTAGCTTGGAGAGAAGCCTAAAATTAGTCTGAGAGGCTATAAAGTAGTCTTCTCTTTGGACAAGGAAATATAGGGATTCTAAATACTTATCTCTGAGAAATCTACCCCTTCCCCATCCCTGCCCTTCCAAGGTTTGTATGTATATTCTCAAAATATTTTTCGTCATGTACTTCCTTTTCATAGGAGCAATACATCAATGTGTGTTGTTTACTTTATTTGTGAAGACATCCTTTCAAAGGTTTTGTGATTTCAGTCACTGATTTTTAGAACACATACTTTACAGTTAAGTACAGGATGTTAGTGTCTCAAACCTGTGTTGAAAGTGATTGGATGGAATATAATCTTCAGTATACTCCCCGCCCCCCCCATTGGATACATGTGACAAAAATGTGTTCTAAGGACACAAGAGATTGGCATTTGATAGTAATTCTTGATAAAATTCTTATTCTAAGAGGTTATTAGTGTTAAGAATTTGTGATAGGTAAGTACAAATATTCTGCTACTGTGTATTTGTAGATTGCTGTTAAACAGTTCAGCAGTATATGACTTTATTTACATGTGAAGACTATATTCGTGACTACAATTAGCTTTGCTGAAGACCTCCATACTCATAATAAAACTAACACTTTACTTTGAAATGTCTATGTGTTCAGATTGAAACTGAAAGGAAGAAACAAGTTACTTTCTCCATTGTTTATGGAGGTTGTTTCTATTAACTTTTGCATTTGGTGGGGTGTGTGTGTGTTAAGAAAAAGGGTGTGTTAGACCTAAGCAGAATAATCAACTATTTGTGAACTCCTTGGCCATCAGGGAAAGAAAAGTAATTGTGTCTTTCTGCCTAGTGGCATTTCACAGAAAGGAATATCTGCTACTTAAGTGGACTTTTTGAGAGAGAGTGAGAGTATACTTAAAGTCAGGGTGATTTCACTATAGATATAAATATAGTACTCAAAACAGGCTTTATAACGGGAAGGATCCCAGTTTGATTGTATCCTCTCTTGTAGCATGCTGATTGTTTTCCCATTAATTCATATAATAGGCCAATGATTACCCAGCTTTTTTCTTCTTGAACATCTAATTGGTTAGTATCCCTGGGGAGTTGTTGATTAAGAAGCCTTAGAATGTAGGTGGCCTGTTCTCCAGGCACCCAGAGATGTCTTGGTTCATAACGGGAAAATGGATCTTAACTACCCATTCCGATTCTTATGGTCTGGAAAGCATTCTGTCAGGCATCTCCTTGTTGTTCCACTTCCTTCACCATGCTTTCTAGGATTGAGTTGAGCAAAGGGAGGGACTTGATGGCAGAGCACATGTCTTGTACTCACAAGGTCTTAGTTCCAACTTTTGTCCTCTGCAGTTGCAGCAGGGCTGGGAAAGACCTTGAAGGGTTACTGCCTATTACAGCAGATGGTACTGAGCTAGATGGACCCCATGATCTGACTCAGTAAAAGCAGCTTCCTAAGAACCTATAAAAGGGTTATTTGTACAGCTGTTAAGTCTCCAGTAACTTAAAAACTCTCAGGTATCCTTTACCGAATATCACCTGATTTTGGTTATTCTACAAGTCTTTTCTTCACTCTTATTATGTAGATTGCTTTTTAAGTTTTCCTAGTGAACAGCTGGAGAATTCCTGCTTGTATGGTTATTTATTTCTCTTTGAAGTGCTTTAAGCTTGGAGAAGCTGACTAACCTCTTCTTTTTTTCTTGAAACAGATGAGAACTTTATTCTGAAACATGATAGAGCATTTCTTTTGTCAATGGCAAACAGAGGGAAACATACCAATGGTTCCCAGTTTTTCATGTAAGTAGATATATTTTGAGAGCTGAGCTTCTCTACGTGGAGAAGCGCTATTCATGAGAAAGATGGTATTGCTAAAATCAGTCTTAAATTTTTGATTGAAAATGAGAGATATATCTATATGTATCTTGCATATTCTAGAATTGGTTTTGCTTTTAAAAGGCTTCAGTGATTATTTATACTTTTAATCCCATTTCTCAGATAAAATATTGTCTCGTAAAGTGGCTCACAAATTAAAATTCAGCACACGCATGCTTTTTGGATTAGGTGCCTGATAATCTTTCCCAGAGTAAATATTCATATTTTGCTCTTGGAAAGAATGTATTTGGGGTTTGTCCATAAAGGTTTCTATCTTACTAAATAATGCATATATACCAAAAGTTTTCTGCACATGTTTTGAATCCTTTGAACTGTTTTTGGACTAATGTAGTGAATGGCAAAATAGTAAACTTAAGGGTTTTTTGTTGCAAGCCTCTGCCAGGTTCATAATTATATTATGAACACTGAACAGCTGTTAGGCTGAGCTTGACAGTCTTCCTTGTTCTTCTACTTGGTTTATTTGTGTTTATTTCAATATCCCCTCTTTTCTCTCTTTCAAATATTTTCCATTATTAGCATTAGCAAAAACACAAGTTGTATTCACCTTGAACTTGTGTTTAGGGAAGAGGTTTTTTTCTTCCTTTGTCATGGTACATCTTTATACTGATGTCTAAAATAGAATTGCAGTCTTTGCTGCTGCTCTATTCAGATCTGTGTTAGCTTTGCCATCTTTCTTGGTGGATAAGAATGAATGGTGCTTCACTGCCTTGTTAAAGGAATAAACTGTTCAGAACAACTGAACTCTCATTTGTCTGAAAGACATCCTTCTGCTTTGATCCTAATGAGCTTCAGAAAAGAGGCATGTTTCATAAAGAATGTCCAAAAGATGGAAAATAAATATTACTGCATGAAGAATTTGATATCTGTTTTGTTTCATATGTCACTGGGGAAATTTGTGCAGGTTTGTAGTAAATTCTGTAGGTGGGTATCTGGCTTTACAAAAAAGGTTTCTCTTGAAACTTGCATTTGTAAATGTAGTAAACTAAAGTAATTTGCTCACTATTCTTGCTACCTTATTGCTTGTTCACACATTTCCATTTTTAAGCTTATCTGAACTTAAGAAATTACAACTGCTAGTACACTGGATGAGAAGCTACTGAAGGGCTCTAAAGTTTCTTTCCATTTATGTTGCAATGTGTACATCAACATTTCCTTAATAGAACAGGCTAAATAGCTTGTATCTAAATAGTTTTGTATGCAAAGCTCATACAGCTCCCCTGTGGTAAGAACCAATGTGAGCTGCTTCTATTTTGATGGAACCCCACCTAACTCTTGGTGGGGTGGGGGAATGGGCAGAGAGCAATTGGAGTATCCCCCGGGGCTGTTGTTTGTCTTTGAACTAGGAACTGTTGCCTGGGAGAGGCCCTGTAGGTTCTTGCTGGTGGTTAGTAGATCCCTTATGAATCCTAAACTCCATTTAAAGACTAGGGATGCAACTCTGCACTCACAGAAAGCAGGATAGCTCCGGTATAACTGTACCACCTTCTACTGTTGGTGTGGTACAGTTTAGCCAGCCCACTGATTTCCAGGCAAATGGAAGCAGGAGTCAGACTGCAGATGGAGTTAACTAAATTGTCAAACAAATACCACACATGTATGTGTGAGAAACAGATCTGATTATGTAAGGTTTGAGGACAAATATCCCTCAGTGGTAATAATAAAATACTGTAAACTGCACTAATAAAAGCCTACCCATTACAATAATTGTATGCAGTCAAAAATGAGTTTTCTGTGGCTGCTTCTGTTCACAATGGCTGACATCCTGACCAATTACTCATTGGAAGTCCTATTGATATTAAGCAGACCTTTCGAATAAGTCTTTAGTACTTTAGAGTAATTTAGTCTGGATGTCAGCCACTATATTTTTCACAGTCTCTGGGCTGAACAGGATCTACATGTTCAGAATAGATTGTAAGGCTGTTGAGTGTTTATAAACTCATGAGTGACGGTTAATTACTGGATTTGGACCAGTTTTTATTAGAGCATGTCTGAATTTTGCATGTGTATGTGATCATTAGTTCTGTGTATTATGCCCTAGGTTTAGTGAATAATATTTGTGTGATGAAGTACTGCTTCAGCATACCTTCCCTTAAGGAAAGGATTAATCTTGCATGAAAGTACTCTAGAATATTAAGCTCTAGTTTGTGGGGCAGAAAACAAGGATTGTGTTTGCTTTATAGTCTGAAAGGAACTATGTAGCTGGATATAGGGTTCAAATGTAATGGGAAATGATGGTTTCCTGCTCTAAAAATTAGCCTTGGAGAGCCACTGAATTTTGTACTTCCCCTCCCTCTCACATATAGGAGGAGGAAAAGCTCTTTCTTTCAACCAAACCTCAATTCCACATTGCATGCAAGCTTAGGGAATTATGGTTTAGTTCAAATCACAGTTCTAGATAACAAACCAGGATTTGAAACATGCGTTGGTCCTGGTTTGTTTTGTCTACCTGTGCTGTAAACAAAACCTCAGTTTGCTGAATTCATATGTCACATGGAACTGTGGTTTTGTTGAAATTGAAAGCAGGAGCTTTTACTCTTGGGTGGGGGGATGGGACCATAAGCCCATAGATCACTTAAGCTCATTCCCACGTCAGGAAACCATAGTCTCCACTTCCCTCTGAACTCAGCCAGAGTCTTTAAAGGATAGTTCTGCTAGTTTCTAGAAGGAGCTTGAGAGACATCCTATTGAGGCAGAATTTCTAAAAGAGACTGCATAGATTTATTTTTTCCTCAAAGGCCAGAAATGTTGCCTGGGATTCAAAGATCCACATATGAATTAATGTGCATTGTCTACCTTTCATTGGCCACATGTAAAGAAACTAATGCATAGTTTTGTCTTGAGGGGCGTAGCAAGGTTGTAGTGGGCCCAGAGACAAGATTTTAAAATGCCCCCCCTCCACTGAAGCTTAGCTCAGGAAGTAAAGAAATCTTAAATGAGGCTAAATAGTGGTAACAAAAAGCATAGTATTTATTTATTTATTTGATTTCTATACCGCCCTTCCAAAAATGGCTCAGGGCAGTTTACACAGAGAAACAACAAATAAATAAGATGGCTTCCTGTCCCCCAAAGGCTCACAGTCTAAAAAGAAGCATAAGACAGACACCAGCAACAATCGCTGGAGGTCCTGTGCTGGGGGTGGAGAGGGCCAGTTACTCTCCCCCTGCTCAATAAAGAGAATCACCATGTTAAAAGGTGCCTCTTTGCCAAGGTAGCAGGGGTTAGCAGGGGTTTATAGCATAGGCACTATATATAGTGCCTATGTGCCACAATAGAACATCATCCTAAATTATTTTTTAGAAGGTTTTGTAAATTGTGGATCATGCAAGTCATTTAATGGTACTAGAGAAAAACATGCTGTTCTGGTAGCTCCAGGTCTTAACACTCATATGAGTTTTGGAGGATGAATACAACTGAAGGAAGCCTGGATGGGTGCGCGACTGGGGAAGTCAGTCATGTAACTTGCCTCTGGGGGGGCCAAGGCAGTGGGCCCCCAGACAACTGTCTCCCCTTGCCCTATTGTAGTTACGCCCCTGATTCCCAGTACTAGTTAGCTGCAGCTATAAAGGTTTTACTATGTAGTAAATGTAATAATTTTTTTCCTTTAAAAAAAATAATGAATTCTATAAAAACCAGCCCTGATTAGATTTGGGGGCTGCTTTGTGGGGACAGGATTCCTATTTTGGTCCAAATCAAAGCAATAGCTTTGATTTTGGGCTGAAACCTTGCTACCCTCTCCCAATCCCTGTAGGTGCTTCCTGTCATAGGCAGGAAACAGGCTGATTCTACCTCGGTTTTTCCTACAATGTGGTTAGGAAGCAGCATCTTTCAAAACTTCATTTTAAAAATGCAACCTGGAAGACATTTCTTCTGCATTCCTGGAACTCTTATTTCCCAGAATATGCTGCACCTTTCCCAGGACTGCAGGGGTAGAATAAAAATGTCTGGTTTTTATTTTGAAATTGAAACTATGGAAGATGCTTCTCCCTCGACGCACTCTAGGAAAAACAAAAGTACAGTCAGTCTGTCTCCTGCCCATGGATTATATAAAATGCCATTTAAGTACCTACAGGGGTCATGGGAGGCGAGGGCTGAAACAGCCAAATTGCTTTGGAAGTGAATCAGCCCAGCTTGGTCAGGGCTGCTTTGATTTGGACCACACTGGTGGTGTGCCAGTCTTGATCTAAATCAAAGTTTTGGTGGTTAAATTGAGCCAAATTGGCTACTGAAGCTTTACACAGCCCTAGTAAAGAACAGTTTGTACAGCTGCTCTCTTTTTATATTGATTACTTCTTATGGCTGTGTTTGATTCCTCATTGTGTATTTCATTTATGCTTACTCTTCCTACCAGCCCCTTGCACCCCTTTACTACTGCTCAGTCAGAGATCCTCCAAAGATGGATTTGACATTGTGAAAAGGGCTGCTGTTGTGAGGTGTGGGGTGGTGGGACTGCAACCCTTTCTTCCACCTGTGGATGTGTGTTTTCATGTATTTGACATGTTTGGTACATAGTTAATTATCCAATAAGGATGTTTCACTGTCCTAGACAAAGTTGCAGTATTTCTGACAATGCTTAGAAGTGCACCTTCTGGATCCCATCTGTTGCCTGGGATCCAAAGTATTTCACAACTAGTTCTGTGTGCCCAAGGGGAGGAAAAACTTTGGAACTCACCTCAATTAGTTTGCAAGATCTAGCATGGCCTTTTAAAGCTGTGGGGAAATGAGAAAATCCAGATGGGTGCATATTAAGACCTTGAGATTGCATGTCACATGACTGGCATTCTTTAGGCAAAGTAAATGGTATGGACAACAAAATAAAAACTATCATTTTATTTTGCTCATTTTATATTGCTTGTACCATTGGTAGGTAATGAGTTTTAGACTGTGTAATTTTTTCTCTTTGCACATGCGTGTGCGTGCACACATACATTGAGCCCTTAAACACTGTACAGGTGGCCTTCGTTCTCTGGGGCTCCATTCTCACCTATAGGCATGAATATGGAAATGGGAGGGGAGGGGCAGATCACGATCCAGATCAAATGGCTCTGCACTGAAAAATGGTGGCTAAAAATGATATGAGAAGTAATTTGTGTCATTACCAGCCACTTAAAAATATGAATAGGTTTATTTTGCCTATTTTTATACAGATAAAGAAACCAGGTCTCTTTAAGACCTGTCTGTGGATATGCGAAGCCGCGGTTGTTGAAACTGCGGATAACGGGGGCCACCTGTACTAAGAATAAATTTGTCCAAATGTGTAACAAGCATGTGGTTAATGTCACTCAGGTTTTATTTCTCAACCACTGTAAATATTTGGAACAGTTCTAAGTCTCTCTAAATCAGGACTGGAAAAACTTTATTTTTCACTCCGTTAATAGACAATAATACTAACCTTGTGTTGTAGTATCCCTTAATACAGTGGTTCCTAACGGGGGGCCCTCCAGATGTTGCTGAACTAAAACTCCCATCAGCCCCAGGTAGAATTTATTGTAGCTGGGGATGATGGGAATTTCGTTTAGCAACATCTGGAGGCCCCCAGGTTGGGAACCACTGCAAATACAAAATTTACATTAATAGTGTAGTTGTGTGATCCCAAGGACTAAATTCATATAAAATTAAGCCAATGTGTTTGGTTTTTGTATAATGTAAGCCTTATAGTAAGTGGGAGGATAATTTGCTTGCTTTAGATAGATTTGATCAGTGAAGAGCAATATTAGCACTCCCAATATTAAATCTTTGTAATGATATATATTCTTGCAGTGTCAAAGTGCTGAAACTGCAGCATCAGCATAATAACTAAATGAGTTTTTAATCTGAATTAACATTTATATGCAGACACAAGGACTGGGCCGTTGGCCACTGACTTTCTGGCCTAGAGAAATGCTTGTTCAAGGGTAAAACTACCTGGTTTTGACGGACGGTTGCATTTCATCTAAATCTATGGAAATGAGAGCTTCTTACTTTGAACATATTTATGTATTGTGTTGTTTTCCCCCCAGGGTTTGGTGAGAGGGCCTTGAAAATGAGTGTCTGCAAAATATGGGTTTCTGCATTCTTAATATTCTTCATTAGAAAATCATTCTTACAATTGTTATTTTTTAAAATTGAGACTGGGGACATGATGTGTACAGTACAAATTCACCCTCAGATGGCAAATAACTTAAACTGAACTCGATACATCCTTTTTTTGAAAATTATGAGAAACAATAAGTGATTGAGGTTTTAATCGTCTTTTCTTCATTGCGGCATTTCAGTGCATAAGCAGCATGTCTCTTTACTGGTACAGCTCTGAACTTGCTATAACTTTCCAAATATGAACATAAAGAAAATTTAGAGCCCTGTTTTTTTTAAAGTATCCTTGGTTTTGCATACACTTGAAAACTGCATACATCTGGAAAATATTTGAAATTTGTATGAAACATAGACTCAGTTTTGTTTGGAATTGTACTACAATTTATTTCTTGCCATTTTTGTGTAAAATTTACAGAAACAGTGTTACATCGTGCGCTCCAAAGGTAATGTCTCATTCCTCTAAGGCTGTGTTCTTTCTCTTCTTTCTGTCTTTTCTTGTCCTTTTCTGATCATATGTGCATTAAATCTTGTGGTGATGAAGTTTTTCTTCGGGGGGGAGCAGGACCAACTTAGAGGGAAACCGCTTGTCATTATGGGAGTACTGTTCTCAGTCGATACATATGCCCAGCTTCATTAACTTGACTTAGAAAATTCAAGATGCTATTTTATGATACAGCATTGAAACTTTATTTACCAGTTATTTGTGAAAGATTAGTCACTTTCTGGGAGAAGAACTCTGTCAAGGGCTCTGGAAGCTACATTTTCTCAGCAGCTCTCTCTTTGTTAGAGGAAATTCTGCTTAGAGCTTGAAGGAAAAATATTAGACAGGAGATTCATGAGCTTGTGTCCTTAACTATGCAATCATGCAGTAGATGTCCTATGGAAGAAATTTCTGTTAAATGTACATTGGTACATTTGTTTAATGTTCATATACAAAGTTTCAAACTTTTGGAACATCTAAAACATGAGGAGGAGTAAAAATATAGCTGAAATGCTTTATTTGCAGTTGTTCAAAGGTACAGTACTCTTGTCTCCCTAACTGACTTCAGAAAAACTTTAGACCTGTATAACTAAGTAATAAAAAATAAATTAAAATAAAATATTCATTTGTGGGGAGATCTTCCAACTCAGAATGGACATCTCATTATCAGCCTTCCATGGGAAGCTTGTTACTACTTGGGAGTTGGTCTTGGTTTTGATGGTTTCCCTCCTGATAACAAATTATAATCAATGTGCTCTCTCTAATCACTTCTGTTGTAGTTCAAAGTGTGCAAATTGCTTTACAATACAAATTCATCCTTGCAGCGCCTCTGCTTGGATGGTCCCGTTTTACAGATAGGGAAGTGAAGCCAAGGGATGTGCCAATAGTCATCTAGTACCTTTGTGGCTGGAGTCCAAGTCCCAGCATGCTGACCTCTGAACAACACTGGCGCTCTGAAGAATCAAATTAGGAAAATATGAAGGGCCAGTTTATATGCTATTCTGGTAGGAAGCTGTTGATACATTGCCCCATAGCTGGTCATCAGTGGCCTCAGGATAATATATTAACTCTGCTCCTGCCCCCCGGCGGCCTGCTGCCAGCAAGTAATGCTTGGTAAAACCATTCTGCCCCTTGGCTTCTTTGTGAATGTTCTTTGGTGTTCTAGAACACTTAAGCATGTGCTTAATGTCCATTGTAATGTGTTTAAGTGAAAATTAAGCCTATGTTTCAGTGTGGTATTGAGCAGAAACCAAGAATTGTTAGTATATGGATTGAGACCTAGAATATTTTTGTCCAATAAGGATGCTTATTGTTTACGGGAATATATGATTTTCTAGGAAAATAAGATGTATACTAAGGAGGCTCAGGAGGAGGTCCTTGAATTACGAAATCTGTGACAAGTTATGGTTTGGGTTTTTTTTTTTTAATACAGAAGAAACACCGCTTTCTATGCGAAAGAAAAGGCATGTGTTATACTTGGGATGTAATGTATTCCCCCCGCCCCGAAGTCTTATGGTTCAATCCTCTTGTGGAATTCCACCATTACACTATATTATTGAAAGATTGGATCAGAGGGAACATAGTTGCCTATACAGCCATTAGGTTGTATGATTTAAGAGGGCTATATAATGACTGGTACAGTGTTTGGATGACATTTCAAATGTAGTGTTTACTTCTGGATGCCCTAGTTGTTGTTTTGTTTGTTTTTGTTTCATTTAAACTGCTTAGAAGACAAATCTGGTGGAAGTTGCAGGAATAATTTGAAACAGAATGCCATTATATAACTGAAATAAATATATTTTTTATGTTCAGGGTACAATTAATCAGCTAGATGCTCTTGGACTTCCTAATGGTATTTTAACATGTTTTTCCTGTGAATTGGTTTGGTAGCAGTTCTAATGTTGTTTCTAAACTCATTTAAATGAATTTCAAAATCAATCACTTCTAAAAATGTTGACAGTTTTTTCAAGACATCATAGTTCTTCCAGCCAACAAGAACTGGGCAGCCTTTAAATAATCCAGCATTTAAATGGTTAAGAGTAGTGTGTGTGTGTGTGTGTGTGTGTGTGTGTGTGTGTGTGTGTGTGTGACCATTGCATTTGAGAGGAGGAGTATTTGAGAGGAGGAGAACTGGTCTTGTAGTAGCAAGCATGACCTGGCCCCTTAGCTATCCAGGGTCTGCCCTGGTTGCATATGAAAGGGAGACTAGAAGTGTGAGCACTGTAAGTTATTCTCTTTAGGGGATGGAACCACTCTGGGAAGAGCATCTAGGTTCCAAGTTCCCTCCCTGGCATCTCCAAATCAGAGCTGAGAGAGATTCCTGCCTGCAACCTTGGAGAACCTGCTGCCAGTCTGTGTAGACAATATTGAGCTAGATAGACCAATGGTCTGACTCCGTATATGGCAGCTTCCTATGTTGCTAATATAGAGCCAAATAGCAATGAATTACTCCGCCAGTGATATTATTTGACTGTCCATACACGTTAACTTCTGCATTTCTATATAGTAAACCAGTCTCTAGTGAGATGGTTTGGACTTGATGTCTGGACCAAGAATAGTGGAAAACCAATCCGTTTTATAGAAATTGTGGCTCATGACTCTGTGCCTCATACAGTTGATTTTTGAGTTGTATCAGTAGTAAGGCAGTAGTAATAGGAGTAGCACCTAAATTATTTGCGTATTATTTCAGTATTCTAAGAAATGGATTGCAGTCCTGCACAGTGGAGCAATGCAAATCTCAGTACAATAGATTTAAGTTCATATTAATTTGCCCAGTTGCAGCCACAGTGTAACCAAGAAGTTGCTGTATGTATTATTTATTATTATACATATTGCATGCACTTCACCAGATATGGAGGAAATGCTGAAGTGTGACTTAGCATTGTAACATTAATCTCTACTAAAAAATATAATGTAGTCCTTGTATTTAGTATGAATCTAATGCTTGTGTAAAAATTAACTATGTTCTATTTTTCTTCCTTTCTTTGTTTTGTGCCATTCTGCCTTTTTACTTCCTCATCTGAACACCTGATTTTTTTTCAATAAAAAAATAAATAAAAATCATCTCATGCATGTTGGTGTTAAGCAGAACTACAAAGCCTGCTCCTCATCTTGACAGGTAAGGCACACATTTTTTAAAATAAATAAATAAATAAATAAATAAATCTATTCTTGCATGTTGGGAACACTTGAGACCAATGAGCTGGACAAACCCTCTTAAGAGCCAATGTGGCTAGAGTGTCATACTTAATCAGGGGACCCACATTCAAATCTTTGTTTGGCCATTAAGCTCTGTAGGTAGGTGCAGGATACTGCCTCACTCTAAACCAGAGATTCTCAACGTTGGGTCCCCAGATGGTATTGGACTTCAACTCCCATAATCCCCAACCAAAGGCCACTGGGGCTAGGGATTATGGGAGTTTAAATCCAATAACATCTGGGGATCCATTGTTGAGAATCCCTGCTCTAAACTACCTTATAGGGTACAGTGGTCCCTCGACTTACGAACTACTCGACATCCGAAATTTTCGACTTACGAATGGAAAAAAGTGCCGCATGCTTACGAATTTTTTGACATCCGAACGGCACTGGGGTGGGGGTTCCACTTAAAAAGGGGGGGCTTTACTCACCCCTTCCATGAAAGTAAGGCACTGTACTGTACTGTATTCCTTGTAGTAATCGGGCAGCAGGGTGCCACCTGCTTCAATCTCCCTCGGCGCGGGCTCCCGCTTCTCGTAGCCATAATCGGGGCGGCAGGATCGCTCCCAGTCCCTGCCGCCCCCTTCAAGCTCAGTCCCCCTCGGCTGGCGGCCGCCCCCTGAAGCTCCCCAGAGGTCCCCCGCCGCCCCCTTGTTTCCAAATCTAGCCCCATTTAAGAGGACGGCAGGAGAACTCCCTGCCGTCCCCTTCCCCCTTGCCGGCTGGGCTGCAACTGGCTTCTAGGAAGCCTTTCGTGCGCCTGCGCAAAAGGCTTCCTAGAAGCCAGTTGCAGCCCAGCCGGCAAGGCAAGCGGACGGCAGGGAGTTCTCCCGCCGCCCACTTGCTAAAGTTCCTTAACTTTTATGAACTTACGAACTTTTCGACCTACGAGTATGCATTCGGAACGGATTAAGTTCGTAAGTCGAGGGACCACTGTAATTGCAAGGATAGGTTTAGGTCAATGGTATTTAAGAGAACATAGTCTTCACTATGAGCCCCATCGCCTTTTGAGATCATCTGGAAAGGTCCAACTGTTAGGGATGTGCATGAACCAGTCCGGAATTCATGCTGGTTGTGTGGCGGAGGGGGTTACCTTTCAAGGAGCAAGGAGGGTGCTCATCCCCCCCCCGCCACATTTCCCCCACTGGCGCTGTCTCCAAAACCACTGGGGCAGCAACATACCTCCTTGCCCTCCCCGGTTAGCATTGGTCTGGAAGTGGCCAGTGCATGGCAAGGAGGTAGAATGCCACCGCACACCAGTGGTTTTGGAGACGGCGACAGCGAGAGTAACGCGGCAAGTTGGGGATGAGCACCCTCCCTGCTCCTTAAAGATAACCCCCACATACACACACCGAACCAGCTGAGGGCCGGTTTGTGCACATCCCTACTGTCTATGGTCAATTCAGATGGGCCTTCTCTGTTGCCACCTTGAGACTTTTGAATGCACTCCCTGCTGAAATAAGAGCCTCCCCATCTCTGACAGCTTTTAAAAAGTCTTTAAAGACACATTTATTTACCCAAGCTTTTAACTAGAATTGTGGTTTAAACTTTTTAAATGATTTAATTCTTGTTTTAATTTGTGAAGGCCCGGGAGGATAACCCCTCCCAGTTTAGTTTGTCCTGCTACTCTCCAGGTGCGGTTGACTGAGCCTTGCTCCTCTAGCCTTGCCTCTACCTCTCCTCTTCCTCGCCTCCATTTTGTCTCTCTCCCTCTTCTAACCTCTGGTCCCTCCTTTCTCCACCTCACTATTATTATTATTTTTTAAGGCTTCCGTTTACTTTTATTTTCCCAATCCTTTCCTCCTCGCAGTGGAGCCGCAATGACTGGGCATTTTACAGACCCTGTCCCCCCAGGGCCCTGCGAACCCCGAGGGAGTGCCCATTGGGTCAGAACTGCCCACGGATCTACCCACTGAACCAGACCCTGGGGCTGACTCAGAGTTGGAGGGGGAATGGTCGGATGGCCCGCAAATAGAGCAGGCCCCCCACTCCTGCAGGTTGTCCCCCCCCCCCCGAGGACTTCTATTTGTGAAGGCCCTCCAGACACTTGGCCTCACAATTGAGGGCTTGCAAGACAGTGCTACCCCTTCAAGGGAATCGGTTGTATTTCCCACCCCACCTTCATCAGACCTCCTGTTTCCCTTGCCGGAAACTTTTGCAGAGGTCCTGCACCAGGAGTGGCAGGCCCCATCTGTGCAGAAAAAGACCACCACATTGGCCAATAAGCATTACAGCTTCATTCCATCAGTGGCAACCCTATTCCAAATGCCGCCCGTGGATGCTCACATGGCCGATCTCACGTCAGGAGCTGTGTTACCTAAGGATGGGGAGTCGGTCCTTAAGGACCCTACTGAAAAGAAATTAGAGTTTCAACTAAAAAAGAATAACGAATGTATCTCGCTTTCCATAAGAGCCTCTATTGCAGCATCCATCCTATCCAGAACCGCATTGCTCTGAACAGATGAGCTTCTATAGTCACCACCCCTTGACCTCCACTGGCAGAGGAAAATGTTCTTAAAGATTCAGATACAACACTCGACGCAGTGCGCTTTGGGGCCCGTGCCACGGCACACTATGGTGCACACTATGGTTGAAGCACTGACAAGTTGACTCCGCGTCCGACTCCAACCTTTCTGCAGTCACCTTCTCAGCCACCAAACTATTCGGTGACGAGGCCTTGAAGGACATCTTGGTGGAGATGAGAGACAAGAAGAAGGCGCTCCATTCTGCCACCCTCAAAGAGGACAAGAGACCGAACAGGAGGTTCAGCCAACCCTTTTGGCCCTTTTGCGCAGGCTTCCACCCCAACAACAGGGAAACCAGATTGCAGCGCACCGGATGGAACAGGCAGTGCTTCAACACCCGGCCTAATCCTCCGAAACAGCAATTCGGCTAGCAGCACAAGCCACACCAGGCCTCCTGACTCGGGCCAGGTAGGAGGTCGCCTGTCACACTTCTATTACGCATGGGAGACCTCCATGACCGACAAATGGATCCGCCACACAATTTTGAACGGGTGCAGGATATATAGGAACATAGGAAACTGCCATATACAGAGTCAGACCATTGATCTATCTAGCTCAGTATTGTCTTCACAGACTGGGAGTGGCTTCTCCAAGGTTGCAGGCAGGAATCTCTCTCAGCCCTATCTTGGAGAAGCCAGGGAGGGAACTTGAAACCTTCTGCTCTTCCCAGAGCGGCTTCATCCCCTGAGGGGGATATCTTGCAGTGCTCACACATCAAGTCTCCCATTCCAAAGCAAACCAGGGCAGACCCTGCTTAGCTATGGGGACAAGTCATGCTTGCTACCACAAGACCAGCTCTCCTCTCCTTATAGAGTTATAGACATAGAGTTAATGTCAAACCCCAGGACCGATTTATGCCCACTCCATGATCCAAATCACACCTGAAACACACCGCTCTACTACAAGCAATAGATCACATCCTCAGTGTCGCTGCAATAGAACCGGTCCCCCTACAGCAGCACCATCATGGTATTTACTCTATCTTGTTCATCATGCCCAAAAAAGACAGAACATACAGGGCAATCTTGGATCTCAAATACTTAAACAAATGGGTCCACCGCAGAGTGTTCAGAATGGAAACGCTCCGATTCATAGCAGAGAACCTACACCACGGAGACCTGTTGGTCTCCATTGATCTCACAGAAGCATACCTTCATACCCCGATACATCTACACTCCTGATGTCTACTTCGCTTTTGCTACTAGGGACGCCACTACCAATACATGGCTCTCCCATTCGGGCTGTCATCTGCACCAAGGATATTCACCAAGGTGATGGCTCCACTGGTAGCTCACCTCAGACTCCAGGGGGTCAGGTTATTTGCCTACTAGAGGACATCCTTATCCATTCCAGAGGCACTGCCACTCAAGACGCATCCACCACGCTCACGGCACTATCCTCACATGGTTTTTTGTAAATGAAACAAAAAGTCAGTTGACACCCTCCACACGGATCCAACATCCGGGAATAATCATAGACACCGTAAGGGTCAGGCTATTCCTCCCCAGCGACAGAAAAGCCAAGATCATAGGCCTCACCCACACCATACTAGCCTCCAAGAAGGTGCACATCATGGCATTAGCACAGCTGTTGTACCTAATGGTATCCACCCTGGAAGCCCTGCCCTGGGCATGTTTCCACCTTAGACCTCTGCAGTGGTTCCTCCTACCACACCAGCAGGAGATCGCAATGAGACGCCAAGCAAGGGTCCTCCTGCCCACCACCATCAGGACCTCCCTCCGCTGGTGGACGAACAACAGAAATCTCAGCCATAGCAAACCCTTCTTGGACCCGCCAAGAGTAATAGTAACGACAGACACCAGTCTCCATGGATGGGGGGCACACTGTCTCTCGCACTCAGCCCAGGGCATGTGGATGCCACAAGAGAAGCACCACAGCATGAATTGGCTGGAGTTGAGGGCCATTTGGCTAGCACTCAAGGCCTTCACACACCTTGTCAACTCCAAGGACATGCTCATCAGAACGTACAATATGACCGCCAAAGCACATGTAAACCCCCAGGGAGGGACCAGATCCCACTCCCTACACCCAGAATCAGTGTTCCTGCTGCAGTGGGTGGAGGTCCACCTCACCTCTATCACAGCTCACCACATCAGTGGGGCACTAAACACTCAGGCAGATTGGCTGAGCCGCCAAGACCTACATCCAGCGGAATGGGGGCTCAACCCCCGGTTGTTTCACCTCATCACGGAAGCTCTGGGACAGCCAGCAGTGGACCTTTTCACGTTGCAGCACAACAATCAACTGTCACGCTTCTTCTCCCACTTCCCGTGCCCACAGGCGGAGGGAGTGGATGCCATGTCCAGCCCATGGCCCAGAGAACTCCTGTACCTGTTCCCTCCAGTGCCACTCCTCTCAGAGCTCAGGGCACTTTCAGCCAACAACAGGTTCTTCATTTTCTCATCGGACTCTGTAACACTAATACCAGACCCCTCATTCATTCCTAAGGTGGCCACAGTCCTCCATAGTGCTGCCCTCTTTCTGCTCTAATCCCTCCCACCCTCGGGAGAAGGAATGGCATAAACTGGATGTCCGCCACTGCCTAAAAGCCTACCTCTCCCGGACATCCTCGTTCAGGACCACGGAAGCCCTCTTTGTATCGTTCCTGCCAGCCACAATGGGTCAAGTGGTATCAACAGCTACTCTGGCTAGATGGATAAAAGTCTGTACCGCCTTGGCATATGACACACAGAGACTAGAGAAACCAGTCCCTGAAAAATCTCCCCTCTTCCTGTTAGTTTGTTTGAAGGGGGGAAAGGCTAGATGTTTAGAAAAGCTTACTCATCTCCTGAAGCTGTGTCTGCTCTTCACAGAGTAGTCTTCCAACTCGCCTTGGTTCTAATGTTATGTGAGAGGGAGAAGAAATTCTCTCTATCCACTTTCTCCACACCATGCATGACCTCTATCATGTCTCCCCACGGTCATCTTTTTTTCTGAACTAACTAGCCCCAGGTGTTGTAGCCTGAGTAATTTGTGCAAGAGAAACTCCAAGCAGCTTTTGCCTGCAGAAACCTTTAATTCTGAAAGTTAGTTCTCTTGAGTAACTTCTTCCATAAAAAGATCTTACAGAATTTCTGAATTCTGTGTACCTGCTTGATAAATATTTATTTGATTTATATAGCACCCGTTCTAAAGTGGCTCACACTAAAAATGAATAAAAACACATAACAATTAAAATAAAAAACCCATTTAAAAGCAAATTAAAATTAAAACTAGATATCATTAAAAGCCAGGCTAAAAAGATGGGTCTTTAAGGGTCTTCTGAAGATCTCCAAAGAAGATAATCTTCTCATATCCATGGAGAGCGTGTTCCACAGCCTAGGGGTGACAACTGAGAAAGCCCATTCCCAGGTCTCCACCAGATGAACTAGCGGCTCCTGGAGACAGACCCCTCCTGATGATCTGAATGAGTGGTGGGGAACTTGTAGAGAAAGGTGCTCTCTCAGGTAACTTGGACCTAAGCCATTCAGAGCTTTAAAGATAATAACCAGCACTTTGTACCTTGCCTAGAAACATATTGGCAGCCAGTACAACTGTTCTGTACAATTACAGCCAGTACAATTACATCAACAGGCATGATGTAATCTCTCTGGGATACCCCAGAGACCATTCTGGCTGCCACATTTTGAACTAACTGAAGTTTCCAGACTACGTACAAGGCAGCCCTACATAGAGTGTATTGCAGTAGTTCAGCCTCAAGGGTACCAGCAGGTGTACCACTGTTTCCAGGTCATTCTCCTCAAGGAACGGGCAGAATTGCCAAATCAATCACAACGGGTAAAAAGCACTTGTGGCCACAGCCTCAACCTGAGGCACCAGGGTGAGAGCCGGGTCCAAGAGCACTCCCAAGGTGCAAACCTGTTCTTTCTAGGGGAGTGTAACTTCATCCAGAACAGGAGGTTCTATCCCGTCTTGCAGATTACGACCCCCAATAATAAGCTCCTCCGTTTTACTTGGATTCCGCTTCAGTTTATTATCCCTGATATCGATGAGAAGGAGAAATAGATATGGGTATCATCAGCATATTGATAACACCCAGCAGCAAGTCCCCTGATGACGTCACCCAGCAGTTTAATGTAGATTTTAAAAAGCATTGGTGACAGAATGGAGCCCTGAGGGACTCCATATAGTAGCTCCCATTTTGACGAGCAGCTGTCACCAAGCGCCACCATCTGAAATCTACCCAAAACATAGGAGCAGAACCACTGTAAAACAGCACCTCCTATCCCAAACTCCCTCAAGTGATCATGGTCGATGGTATTGAAAGCCACTGAGAGATCCAAAAGAACCAGCTGAGTCGCATTCCCTCTGTTAATTCCCTGGCCATCTGTCAGGCCGACCAAGGCTGTCTCAACTCCATAGCCCACTCTAAAGCCAGTTTGAAATGGATCTAGATATCAGTTTTCTCCAAGACCGCTTGGAGCTTTCCTTCTTTTTAAGTGTTCTTTTTTTTAAAGGCTTCTTAATATTTCTTTTTAAAAGTCTTTGCTAATTTCAGGCACTGTGCAATAATGGAATGTTTTTAAACTGACCTTTTTAAAGAAGTTAAATTCTTTTCTATAAGAATATATGTTATTTTACATTTTATATCCCGTTCTTCCTCCAAGGAGCCCAGAGCAATGTACTACATACTTAAGTTTCTCCTCACAACGACCCTGTGAAGTAGGTTAGGCTGAGAGAGAAGTGACTGGCCCAGAGTCACCCAGCAAGTGTCATGGCTGCATGGGGATTTGAACTCGGGTCTCTCCTGTCCTAGTGCATACCTCTAACCACTACACCACGTTGGCTCATTAAGCTGGTTGCATTAAGCTGTCATGCGTGTGTGTGTGTGGTGCTTGCTTATATATAAAGCATTGTACTTTTTGCGTATTCTATTTCTGCAGTGTACATGTTGTCTTCGGACTGGTTATTTCTGGTTTTGAAGTAATAGAACAAATAGAGAATCTGAAAACTGATACTGCCAGTAGGCCATATGCTGATGTGCGAGTTATTGACTGTGGGGTGCTGGTTACAACATCAGCCAAAGATGGTAAGCCATTATTCTTGCTTCAGATCGGTTGAGAAAGCTCATAATCTCTACTAGCTCTAGTAATCCTGCAGAATTTCATCTTGATTAGAATTTTAGAAACATCTTTTCAAATGTGCCCTGATTATGCTTTTATTTTGTCATTTTATTATGCTAACTTTGGTGACAGTGGTTCGGTTGTGTTTGGGAGAACATGGTCTGATGTTTAGTAGTGAAAAATATGTTGCAGGATGTTTGTAAACATAGCATGATATAGCAATATTAAAGATTATTCATCTTAATTATTTTAAAATGTTTAAATGATAAAGTGGGTCAAAGGGGTACTGTCTATTTTGATTAGCTTTAATTGTTAAATTGCTGTAAAAATAGCTTTCTTTCATGACTCAGCTGACATGAAAATGTTTGTTTACTTTGTAAATTAATGATTCTGTCAGCACCATACTCTTCATTCTAATGCTTCAGGGAAAATGATGCATTTAGTTTTGCTCGATAGTATAAGAGCATTATCCATTCTCCTGTAGTCAGAACTTCATTAATGGGAGAATATAGCACAATGGAATCCTTTTCCTTCACTCCTCACCCCACTCCCCCACCCAAACTGGCCTCTGCTGTACAGGTCATTACTATTTAGAAGTAACTTCTGGATCAGATTCTTTGCGGGATGAGGGAAGGCTGGATGATATATGGGAGGTGCCCTCTGGCCTCTTCTTGCAAGTAGTAGCCAGAGTTGTGTGTCTGCATCTGAGGACCATCCCTGGAGTGTTTTGGGGGGGATTTCATTGAATCTTATGCAGCTGAATTCCTCCTGTGGGTGAAATTGGGGATGTGTCCTGTGAAAGCGGCACATAAAATAGTAAAGTAACAGAAGTATACATTTTAATACATTTTTTAAGAAAGGGGAAAAGAGAAAGCTCTAATTCAGGGATCCTCTGAAAGCACCTGAAGAAAAGTCAAGTCTAAGGGCTACTGAAAAGTGAGCAAGGAGAAATTAAGATGAATATTTGAAGTGATCAGTGGTGATGATCCCAATCTGTTGCTAATTTATGATCCAGATTTCCAACTGTGCTGGTACAGAGACCTACCCCAAGTCAGTCTGGGTACATTTTCACAGGACAAGTGGCCATAAACTACGGTTAGACTGTCCAACGATGATGATTAAATTACCAGTTTATGGTTTTACATCTCCCCAGTAGCGAAAGCAGATCCAGCATTTGCTCCATCAGTAGACATCCATCTTCTATCTATATATTTAATTCTTAATCTATATATTTAATTCTCTTAGGCACACCCATCGCTAATCCCATGCATGGCAGCTCTCATGAGAGAGTTGCTGTTTAGTGGCAGGGGAATGTGGGGGGGAGAAGTGGCGGCCCAGCAAATGGATGGCCACGGGGCGGGTAGCAGGGAGAAGACGGACAGCTGGTGGACAGGCCAGTGGCCCCGGCAGGCGGCCGGCCAGAGCGGCCGTGACCGGTGAGTGGGCTCTGGCAGATGGCAGCAGGCAGCCAGCTGTGACTGGCGAGCGGACAGCCAGAGCAGCTGCAACCGGTGGGCCAGCGGGCGGCCAGAGTGGCTGCAGTGGCCCTGGCCAGCGAGCAGGCCCAGCAGATGAGCGGCCACGAATAGCGGGCAGCCACGACCGAAGGGCGGCTGTCCGGAGCGGCAAATGGCGAGCAGCCGAAGTGGCCGTGAATGGCAAATGGGCGCAGCGGCTGCGGGCGGGGGGAGAAGAAGAGGGGCGGCTGGGAAGAATGCGGTGGGGGTGGCAAGCAAAAAAGTGGCGGGGGTAGGAGGACTAGGAGTGCAGATGCTCTTCCCCTCGATTAGCTAGTACTATCTAAAATATTTGTAAAAACATGTGTATGTGTATAATCATGACCCCCAAGTAAATTATCATATTTATGGTTTTATCCAAGTAGAATGCCAGTTCCAAGTTGAATGGCATTCTAGAGGGAATAATCAAAGTGTGTAACTTTGTCATCCCAAGTGTTGGAGAAGAAGAGGAAGGTGGCTGCTGACTCAGAAGCTTCAGATACCTCCACCAGCAGTTCTTCTACTTCATCAGAATCTTCATCTGACAGTGAGTCTGAAAATGAGAGGATTAGGAAAAGGAAACGCAAGAGGAGAACCAAAGTTAAACAATCAAGAAAGCGAAGAAGGGAAGAAAGGAAGAAAGAGGAACCCAGGAACAAACAAACATTGGGCCACCGAAGGTATCTGAGATATTATCTTAATAAGAATTGATGGGGAAATGGCAAAGTATTTAAAAATCAAGAACCTTGCATGCTGAAGCATTTTTTAATTGCTACTGCTAGAATGCACATACTTTTGTGGATATGTGCTTAAGCTTCTTTTGAACACTAAACTTGTAACAGCTGCCTGATTAACTAAATTCCCAGGACTTACAATGTGAATTCTTTGCTGAAATAGTGCATAAACCAGCACTGATGATTTTTAGGATTGGCTAATCATCTGTTTAAAAGGCCTATATATACAGTAGCTAAGTCAAAGTACATCACAATGAAACGGAGCCTTCATTGATTTTCAGTGGATGTTTTCAATACTCATGCTGAAAGTTATAGAAATGGCATGTTACCCTCAGAGCTCCTGACATTCTTACTTTCCTTGCTCCTTGGAAAGTTTATGTGACATATTCCTATACGTAGGGGAATAAAAGAGGATAAACCTGTGGATCAACTTTAAATTATTTGAGTAGCTGGGGAAAGTGATTGTTGCTGACTTCAAGAGAATGTATGTGTTACTATAAACAGATTCAGTCAATTTGGGGGGAACTCCTTATGCTATAGGAGAGCTTCACTTAGAAAACTGTCAGTGTACAAGATGTGTTTTGACATGTAGGTGTTCTCATTTGGGTTTTTCAAAAATGCGCAGACTAGCCCTGGTAGAAGTTCTTTTGATAGCTTGATCTGGTGCCTGTTATAATCATTACTTTCTTTCTAACCAGCCACTCTGACAGAAGTGAAGCCAATGAAAAATCTGTGGACTTGAATACAAAAAGAGACAAACCTGTTGTCCGTCCCGAAGAAATTCCTCCAGTGCCTGAAAACAGATTTTTGCTGAGAAGAGATGCACCAGTTATAAATGCAGAGCCTGAGCCGTATGAAACAAACTTGCTTTTTCTGTTGGATCCTTCTTTGTGGGAATATTCCTTTCCAGTACTCTTTGAGCCAATGTATATTTCCAATCATGGGATTTAGACCTGGATTTTCATGACTTGCAGTATATTTTCATGACTTGCAATATAATAGGGATGAAAGTCACACATGTATATTTCTGAGCAGATATTTGCTGAAATGAACCCATGGCTGGAAAATACATTTTATGTCTAGGAGCTGAATCCTTAATTGCTACTGGAAATAAAGTTGCATCTAGCCAGGTGCCCAAATACAGGCTATTGTGTTCCTAACAATAGCCGTACCAGATGCCATTTTTAAAAAAATGTGTACAAGATAGTTGTTTAAGAACTATGTTCTATTCTGTGTTTGCTTTATATATCTGCAAGTTTTAGGTTTAGAAACATCCTCTGCATGAGAGATGCATATCTCTCTGTGTGATATGCCAAGGCATATGACAGAGATGCATATCTCTTGTGACACATCCTCTTTAGTTCTTGGTCTAGACCAGGGATTCTCAACGTTGGGTCATTAGATGTTTTTGGACTTCAACTCCCATAATCCCCAACCAAGGCTACTGGGACTGGGGATTATGGGATTTGAAGTCCAATAACATCTGGGGACCCAACGTTGAGAATCCCTGGTCTAGACCCCTGGTCACATTGGTTTCATACCAGTTTCAGTTGTTTTGACCCTTAAGACTGTGGAGTCAATAACCCCCACCTGTTATCTCTGGGTGTTGAATTTGGTATGTGCTTACATTACTCTGTAGGTAGTGGTTTCGAACCTCAGGGGTCTCCTCTGCTTAAGTTATAGAAGCAGTCCACAATGCCATCTGCCCAGTTCATAGGAAGCCCTTTTATGCATGTTGGGGAAGCTCCACCTTGGTCATCAGGGAATCTTGCCCAGCATAATGTTGGCTGTCATTCTTACATCCCTTACATACCCTGCATCCTCAATTGAAGAATGCTTGTTAACTGTTTAGCACCTCTGGAAAGATTTGCTGGAAGAATCTGGCACTCAGAGCCCTTAAAGGCTACTTTCTTTGGGGCATGCTATACAAAACTTTGAAGTCCAGTATGTGGGTGTCCATCTTCGAGAACAGATGGAGGAAAGTGTTTAGGGAGGATAGATCCAAGGAGGAGAACTGATGCTGTGGAAGCAAGCATGACTTGTCCCCTTAGCTAAGTAGGGCCCACCCTGGTTGCATATGAAAGGGAGACTACATGTAAGCACTGTAAGATATTCCGCTTAGGGGATTGAGCCGCTCTGGGAAAAGCATCTAGGTCTCAAGTTCTCTCCCTGGCATCTCCAAGATAGGGCTGAGAGATTCCTGCCTGCAACCTTGGAGAAGCCACTGCCAGTCTGTGTAGACAATACTGAGCTACATGGACTAATGGTCTGACTCAGTATATGGCAGCTTCCTATGTCTTCAGTGTACAGCATTGCACCCCATCCAGTTTGTCTGCTGTAGAGGCTACTTTGCAATGGGTGAAAACTTCATGGGAGTGAAAGGGAGTAGAGATGTGCATGGGACAAGCTTGGAATGGAACACAAATGCCGTGGATCTTTAAGTTGGAACAACCCCATTCTGACTCTGAACATTCCAAGCATAATTTTGGACTCCAGAATGGTAGTGCTGGCCACGCAAATGGCTGCCATGTGTGCAGAGGCTAGAAGAGCACCATTTTGGAGTCCAAACTGGGACTTGGTTTTTGAGTGTTTTGAGCCGGAACGTGGCCGTTCTGTTATGAGCTCAGTAAAGGCAATTTATTTGAAGAGCGTTCCATTCTAAACTTGCAACACTCAAAAGTGTCTGGTTCTGAGTCAAGAACTTCTGACCGCAAAGCATTCTGCACATCCCAAAAAGGGAATGTGTTTTGGAACATTTAGAAGGTTCCTAAACACTGGTTTGTGCCATCCATTATGTGGGCCTGGGTTAATGATCATTTGAGTAATGGTGTGAAGAGCAACTGTTGCGTCACTTGCTCAGTTTCGTCCATATTAGCATCTTGACTAGAAGAAACACATCCATATTTACACTCGTGCCTTTGTCCTTATACCTGCATTGTTGTTCTTAATATTTAAGGAAGCCTCTTGATGTAGCACCGGTTTTGACTGACCAGAAGCCCTCGGTTTCTAAATCTGGAAGGAAGATCAGAGGGAGAGGCACAATAGTATGTGTTGATTCCCCCCCCGCTCAGGCATTTTGTAACTTACATGAAGGTCTTGTTCTATGAAACCAAGACTGAAAACTTCCTGCTTGTTTGGACTATTGAATATTTATCCGAAAAGGCATGGAGTCAGTGTGATGTAGTGGTTAGAGTGCTGGACTAGGACCGGGGAGACCTGAGTTCAAATCTCCATTCAGCCATAAAACTAGCTGGGTGACCCTGGGCCAGTCACTTCTCTCTCAGCCTAACCTACTTCACAGGGTTGTTGTGAGAAGAAACCCAAGTATGTAGTACACCACTCTGGGCTCCTTGGAGGAAGAGCAGGATATAAATGTAATAAATAAATAAATAGATTTCCATCTTGTCCTTGGGTAATGTGGGAGAGTAAAAAAAAAATTTAAAAATTGGACAGAGATCATATGTGCTTGTAACAAGTTTTAGGATTTTTTAATTTGTTTGTTTTGTTTTGGAACAACTCCAGAGAAGGTAAGGGAATGCTCACTGTCTGTAAATTTTCTTTTTGGGTAGAGAGAGTGCATCATTAGAAGTAACTGGAAATTGGTGGGTGGAAAGGAGCTCTGTAGGTTGAAATGCTTTGGTCTCTGTGATGGCTCTGATCACAAAAGAAACACTAATGTGAGTTGTGCACAAGACTTGGTCTGAGCACTAATAGAGCCCCTGGTGGCGCAGGGGTAAAACTGCCGCCCTGTAACCAGAAGGTTACAAGTTTGATCCTGACCAGGGGCTCAAGGTTGACTCAGCCTTCCATCCTTCCGAGGTCGGTAAAATAAGTACCCAGAATGTTGGGGGCAATATGCTAAATCATTGTAAACCGCTTAGAGAGCTCCGGCTATAAAGCGGTATATAAATGTAAGTGCTATTGCTATTGCTATTGCTATTGCTAATAGATCTTTGAGGTGATCCATCTTCCCTCACAACCTGAGTTCTGTGCCTGTGCAGTAGCCCGCCTCAGAAGAATTCCAAGCTCTTGAGGTGCTTTTCGGCTCTGCAAAATTGCACGAGATTTTAACGACTATTAATTTTGGCAGGAGAGCACCATTCTCCTCAGTTCCTTCTTGAACGCTGTGCTGCTTGCATTGGGAATGATTTGCTATGCTCGTTCCTCAGCTTTTTTTCTTCTGGTTTTTTCGACTTGACTTTGGACTGTTCGTTCTTCTGCTAACCTTTTGGCTTGTTCCTCTGGTGATTTTCGACTTGACTCAAACTGTTTTCAGTCTTATTCTTCTGCCTGTTCCTCTAGGCTCAGCATCTTGGTGGTCTCCTCAGCTTCGAACTCGATCTTTTTGTTGCAGTTTTCCTATCTGTTTTTTCTGTCTGTTTTGTTTGTTTTGCTTTTTCCCTTTGTCTCGCCCCTATTGCTCAAATGGACACTTGAAACACTTTTTTAAAGTGTACCTCCTGCAGGTGTACTTGACCCACGTCTGATAAACATGACAGCTGTTTGATTTGTTTGGGCAAAGGTGAGGCCTGTAAAAACTGTCTGGCCTTTTCTCACGAAACTAAAAAGAGCTGAGAATTTCATCTTCAGTCTGCTCTTTAAAAGACCACACTTCGACTGCCAATGCTGAACTACCCGGGATCAATGACGTCCATGTCAGCTGACCTGCACTCATCAGGATAGAGCGCGTCATCATCTTCTGTGGGTCTCCCTTTGGGCACTAGGCCATCATCTGCTCAGATGTCTTCTTTGTCGTCTTCCGCCCCAAGGCGGCTCCTCACAAGGACCATGGGGATTCTGCTTTCAAGAAGCCAGTGGTGGTTGATGCCAATGTTCAACATCTAGTTCTCTCATCAAACCTCCTTTCGAACCTCTCCTCTCCGCTCATCTCAAGTCCTTATCCTTAAGTTGCATTTCTTGTCACTATAACTTCAGCATTCCATGTCAGTGAGCAACAGCAATTTGCGCTGACTCTCTGTACACCAAGTTCTGTGCAGACAAGGTCGTTGTTTGGATGGATCCTTCTTTTACTCCTAAGGTTATCTCTGATTTTCATCTCAATCAAGATATCATATTGCTTGCCTTCTTCCAGAATCCTTCCTCCTTACTGGAGAAGTGGATGCATTCTCTCAGTGTTCAATAGGCCCTGTTCTACAACCTTAACCGTACTAAGCCCTGTAGATCCAAGATATTCTTTATTTCATACAAAGGGGAAAACAAGGGGTGCCCTGTTTCTCACCAAAGACTTTCCCATTGGCTTGTCGAACTCATTTTCATGTGTTACCACCAACAAAGGATTCAGCCCCCTTCAAAGATCAGGGTTCATCAGGGTTCATCACTCAGGCCTTGGCCATATCCCCTGCTAACTGAGCAAAGAGGCACCTTTTAAAAGTAGTAATTCTCTTTATTGAGCAAGGGGAGAGCAACTGGCTGTATCCAGCCCCAGCACAGCATCCCTCCAGTGGCTGTTGCTATGCATCTTATGTTTCTTTTTAGCTTGTGCGCTCTTTGAGGATAGGGATTCATCTTTATTTATTTTTATTTCTCTGTGTGGACTGCTTTAAGTATTTTCGTTGAAAAGCAGTTTATAAAATATCCATTGTTGTCCAGGATCAGTATGTAAGGCATCTGCAAGGCAGCCACATGGTCTTCAGACTTGCCTTTTGTAAAGCACTACACTGTGGACATCTGCTTAGCAGCAGAAGCCAACTTTGGTCAGGCGGTCCTCAAGAAAGTACAGGTTGAGTATCTCTTATCCAGACATCCGGAATGCTCCAATATCCAGACACCACACCGAAACAAAAAACAAAACATCTCAGCTCACTCGCTCGCACATTCCCAACTTTTCTGCTTTTAAACATGCAGTCAAAACTTACTTATTTCAGAAGGCTGTTAGTGACAGGGGTTTTGTCTGTAATTCTCTCTAGTTGCGGCTCTGTTTTTATTGTGAAGTTTTTAAATGTTTTTTATATTCTCGCTTTGGTGCTAGAGGGGAAAGGGAAAGCCCCCCCCCCCCCCCCCGTTCAGTTTGGCGTCTGCTCTGTTGGCGTCTGTTTTGGCACTCTGGATCCCATGCCCAAGATATCTCATTATGCAAATATTCCAAAATCTGGAAAAATCCAGAACACTTCTGGCCCTAAGTGGTCCGGATAAGGGATACTCAACCTGTAATCTTAACAGAATCCTGGCTCCCACTTCCATCTTGGTAAGCTAGCTAATCACCCAGGTTGTGAGGGGAGATGGATCACCTCAAAGATAAACAGGTTGCTTACCTGTAACAGGTGATCTCTCTGGTGATGCATGTTTACTCACAACCCCTGCCCAGCTTACCCCACTGTTAGGATTTCTCCAAAGCTGTACTTACTTACCTGCCTGTAACTACGGACATTCCTCTTTGCTTATTGCAACAGCTGATCAGAAACTGAGGAGAATGGCACTCTCCCGCCAAAATTAACAATCATGCACACACATGATTTGGCAGAGCTGAAGAGCGCCTCAAAGAGCTTTGAATTCTTCTGCGGTGGGCTGCAGTGCAGATGCAGAACCCAGGTTATGAGTGAACATAGATCACCAGAAAGATCACCTTAAACAGGTAGTAAGCAACCTGTTTTTCTGTAAAGGGAGTGAGATACCACCTTCTGTTAGACCAGTTGGTTAAAATACTGCAAGCAAGCTTTTCAACTGCAAGTTCTTAATCGGCCCTGGATGCTGAGAGCAAATGCAAAAGAGCAATTACATGTCTGGATCACATTTTCCTGGATGAATATGTACTACTTCTAAATGGAAGCAGGAATCTAGAGCAGGATGTTTCAAAATGGCTGAGAAACGTGGGTAGCGCAAGACCACCTGAGGCTAAGATGGGAGGACAAGTGTTCTCAGTTGTTGCCAAGAATATAATGAAAGTATGGGCTTTGTTCACTTGTGCCTTACTTTGTAAAGTAAATGGGAACAGAAAAAGAACAGAAAGGTTCTGTTGCAAAGAACAAAAAGGGCAAAACATGATTGATGGTTACATAAAGAGGAGATGAATTTAAAACCCCACTAGGCTAGAAAATTCAGTTGATGCTGTAACCTTTTGCTGATGGTGGGCTAGCAGTTCACTTGCAGCAAAGTGCCACTTCAGAGTTACGTAGGGCCTTCACTTACATATTTATTTTATTTATTTATTGTTAGATTTATATACCGCCTTTCATTAAAAACAATCACAAGGCGGTTTACAAAAATTAAAAAACATAATAAAAATGAATTAAAAGTATTTAGCTAAAAATATGAAAACAATCTGATATTAAAATGTATAATATACAAATACAGAAAACTATACATGGATAAAAACACACAGAAGCAGCAATAAAACAATCATGTAAAGGCCTGGATAAAAAGCCGAGATTTAACCAGCTTTCTAAAAACTGTGACGGAGTCTAAGGAGTGAATGGCCACTGGGAGAGCATTCCAGAGTCTGGGGGCAGCAACAGAGAAGGCACTGTCCTGATTACACAACAACCTAGCCTCCCTCATTGCCGGCACCCAGAGCAGAGCCCCCTCAGATGATCTTGTCAAGTGGGCAGAAACCCTTGGGAGCAGACAGTCCCTCAGGTATCCCAGGCCCAAACAGTTAAGGGCTTTAAAGGTCAAAACCAGCACCTTGAATTGGACCCGGCAACACACTGGTAACCAGTGCAGCTCTTTCAAAATAGGTGTGATGTGATCACACTGGGCAGCTCCAGATAGAACCCTAGCTGCCACATTTTGTACAAGCTGCAGTTTCCGGATATTCTTCAAGGGCAGCCCCATGTAGAGCTATCTGGTAGAGTTCTTCTTGGTTGCAAAAGATGCTTTACAAAGAATCTCCTAAGTTAGGTGTAATGTGTGTGAGTTTATTTTGAGCGTATATGAGATATGCAAGGTGAGATAAGTTCCCTCCCTGGCTTCTTCAAGATAGGGCTGAGAGAGATTCCTGCCTGCAACCTTGGAGAAGCCGCTGCCTGTCTGTGAAGACAATACTGAGCTAGATAGACCAATGGTCTGACTCGGTATATGGCAGCTTCCTATGTTCCTATGAGTTTGTGTGTGTGAGAGAGAGCGCGTGCATGTACCCTCATGTTACAGATTCTGTGTAATCTTATACTTGTTCTGTTTTTATTTAGCGATACCATACACCACCTCATTCTCGCTCATGTTCAGAATCTGATAATGATGGGAGCAGTGAAACGCCCCCACATTGGAAAGAAGAAATGCAAAGGTTAAGAGCCTACAGACCACCAAGTGGAGAGAAATGGAGTAAAGGGGACAAGTAAGACTTTGCTGAGAAGCTCTCTTGAGTGATTCCTGACCTGTAAAATGTGAACATTTTAGATCTGAGAGCATAGGATAAATAAAAAAGACTGCTACTTCTTATTAAGGCATTTATTGCATCTCTAATTTATAGATATTTTGTTGCATTCGATTCAGGTCTTCTAATTCTAGTACAGTACAAATGAGAGATTGGATAGACGGAAAACTTATTTGGATGCTTCGCATATAGTTTACATCCTGTTGGTCTGAGGAAGCAGGTTTTCTAGAGCACATTGAGTTATGTTTATATCAACTATAAATTATTTTGCTAAACATATTCAGAAACTCCATATGTATTAAAACATTTTTGGAGCCATACTATAAAGCAAAGCATTCATATATGTCTGCACAGATTATAAACTATTCTAAAATTTAACAGATACAGCCTCCAAAGCTATTTGAAGTCTCCCGCCCCCCCCGCCCCCCAAAGAAAATCAATTTCATGATATATTCATTTAAGAGTATCTTGCTCTTCCCCTGCTGGCTGTTTGATCACTAAAGAAGTGGGCAGGTGCACAGGGGAGGGGGGCATTCTTATTTTCTTGAAAGGCTATTTCTAACAGAGTTTTGTATGCATGGGATGGCTTTCAGAATGCTTTCCATGGGTGGAAACTCATGCAAAATCTTTTCATCTGAACAGTCAGCCATGAAAGTACTTAAGAATTTATCCTTGGAACCAGATCATAGGGTCATCTTAGCAATTACATTGGTTAACCCCATGTTTGCTTTTTAAAAAAACAAGTAATCATTCTGATAAAATGTTTGCATATCGATCGACTGGATGCAGAAATTAAGATGTCACTTTTGAGACGTGAATTGTCTTTGTAAGCTCTGTTTATGACTCATGCAGTGTGCCTTCTGTCTCCCCCTTGCTTCTCTCTCTCTCTCTCTCAACCTGGTTCAAGGAGCAACCAGTCTAGTTTCACCTGTTCTAGTGCCCACTCGCTTCCTTTTTGCTAAATAACCTGTGCCAACCTAATACTTCCAAGCGTCTTCTAGATCAGAGATTCTCAACATTGGGTCCCCAGATGTTATTGGACTTCAACTCCCATAATTCCCAACCAAAGGCCACTGGGGCAGGGGATTATGGGAGTTGAAGTCCAATAACTTCTGGAGACCCAACGTTGAGAACCCCTGTTCTAGATCACTCTAGTTGTCCCTACTTCTTCAGAACTGTGTTGTCCCTACCTCTTCAGAACTCCTGAAACCCAGTCCTTCACTTGATAACTATAAAAAATCAAGCAAGTTCACTGAGTATATTTTCTTATTTTTTCAGGTTGAGTGACCCAGGAAGGTGGGATGAAAGAAGTCGATCGCAGAGGTCTAGGTCTTGGTCACATAATGGCTATTCAGATCTAAGTAGTGCAAAATATGTTAACCACCACAAAAAACACCGGAGAGAAAAAAAGGCAAAGCATAAGAAAAAGGCCAAAAAGCAAAAACACTTCAAGAAGCAAAAACAAATTAAAAAAGAGAGAGTATCGCCTTCCACAGAAAGAGAATCTTCTCATTCAACTACAAGAAGAACAAAATCACCTTGTGATCATGAGAGGGTGTCCCGCTCCTCTTCACTGACATCAAGGGATTCCTCCTCTCAGAGGGATTGGTCTAAATCAGAGAGAGATAACCAGAGTTCATTGTCTTCATCAAGTAGAGACTCCCGGTCATACCACAGGTTCAAATCTAGGTCCAAGTCCAGATCAAGATCTTATTCCAGAAGAAGTTCTAGGTCAAGGATTGCTTTGAAGTCCTCTCTCTCTAGGAGTAGGTCAAGATCTACTTCCAATTCCAGGCATTTGAGGACAGTGTCCCATTCACCAAAAAATACTGCAGCTCGTTTAAATGAACACAAGACAGTCAAGGCTGAACCTGCAAGAACAGTCTTACCACAGAACGATAAAGTTGTGATTGCGGCTGTTGTTTCTGAAAGCATTCAAATTATACCCCTAAGTGACAGTCCTCCGCCTTCTAGATGGAAACCAGGGCAAAAGCCATGGAAGCCATCCTATGAACGAATTCAAGAAATGAAAGTGAAAACCACCCATGTAATACCTGCTCAAACTAACTATAGTTCAGTAAATGTCAAAGAGGCTAGCACATCCTCTTCATACAAAAAGCGACAGAAAAGTTCAGATAGCGATCAGAGCAGTTATTCAAAACATCGAAGTGATCGAAGTTCAGATAGTTGGCGAAGATCCAGGAGCAGGTCATCTAGAAGTAGATCCTACTCTAAGTCTTATTCAAGATCAAGAAGTCCATCCAGTTCAAGATCAAGGTCTCGATCAACCATTAGATCCCATTCAGTGACTAAATTCCCCAGTGACCAATCATGCTACAGTGGGTCATCGTCTTATTTTTCTCTAAGTGATGATGATCGACAGAAGAATAAAGTGAAATCTCAATCCAGAGAAAGAAATTTACAGTCAAAGAAAAGGCAAAGTAGTTCTGAAAGTACTCTTCCTTATGTAAAAGATGAGAGTTCTCAAAAGCACAGAGAGAGTACAAGTGAATCTTCTTTGGATTTCTCCACAGATAGCGAGCCATTGGCTAAATCGCAACCAATCCAAGAAAAGGGGCTGTTACGGCCAGAAAAAGCTAATAAGAAGCAAAATAAAAGCAGTTCTACTTGTGATGGGCATGAAGAGAAGTCAAGGTCTGAATGGAGCAGTGACCAGAGGACTCTGAAGGAGAAATCCTCTGAAACTCCAAGAAGTAGTCAGAGAGCAAGAAAGAAAACTCATTCTGACAGTAAGTGGGACTCTGAATCAAATTCAGATAAGGGTGGAAACAGAAACAGTAAATATGATTCAAGATTATCTTCTAGTAAAGAGGAAGGCGAGGCCACATCAGACTCGGATACAGATCCCAGCCTTGTCAAATGTAAGACTAAACCGGATTCTTCCTTGGGTGCACTGAAAGTAAGCAAACAGCAGTTGTCCCCTTGTGGGACAGAGAGCTCCCATTCCAATTCAGGTGTTAGAGGAAAATCAAGAAAGCAGAAGCGTGGTTCTAAAAAGAACCTCAAAAAGTCACATTCCAAAAAAGCTAAAGAGAAATCAAAGGCTAAAAAAGAGAAGAAACATAAGGCTCAAAAGCAAAAGGAAACATTTCATTGGCAGCCTCCACTGGAGTTTGGGGAGGAGGAGGAGGAGGAGGATGTTGCTGTGAAGTCAGCGGCCAAGGATGAGAGAGAGAAGAAAGTCACGAGTGAGACTAAAGATAAAAATCAAGATCAAGCTTCTGAAAATCACGAAGTGGTCAAAAACCAAATAAAGGATGAAGCAAAGCTCCATGAAGAGAACATAATATCTGATAAAACTGCTGGCAGTGCATCATCTGCTGGTACCAAAATTCGTAAAGATAATGAACCGTCAACTTCAGCCCGTACACTAAAACCAGATAAAAATATGGATGTTCCTGAAAGTGTGGCTACTGTTAAAGTAAATATTGACAGTGAGGTAGATGTTACCCAGATGGATGACATGGAGATATGTACTCCAGATCATAACTCACCAGTAAAGGTTGATGTAGACCTTGCTCCAGCAAGTCTGAAGGCGAACTTCCAGGATGCTAGTAAGAACACAGATATGCCAAATAACTCTGAAGCAGAGGGCGCAAAACAAGAAACTAATGGTAGAGAGTTGGCTGCTGTTACAGAATGCAAAAAAGAAAAACAAAGCCCTAACCCCACTGCAACAGCTACTGCTATGGAAAACAACATGAAAACTGAAATGGCTGAAAATTCTCAGAGCAGCATAGTGGATAATAAATGGAAACCGTTACAGGGCGTAGGTAATCTACAGGTGTCAACTGCAGCAGCTGCTAGTAATCCTTCAGAAGCCAAAAGTGTAGCCTTATCGTCGGAATCAAAGCCACAGGGTTTAAGGATAGAAATTAAAAGCAAAAACAAAATTCGACCAGGCTCTCTGTTTGATGAAGTTAGAAAGACAGCACGGCTCAATCGGAGGCCCAGAAACCACGAAAGTTCCAGTGAGGAGGATTCTCCCGTAAGAGAGAACAGCCAGTCGAGAAGCCACAGCCGGTCACGAAGCAAGTCCGTCCCTAAATCCAGACACAGAACAAGATCCCTCTCCTATAGTAACTCAAGAAGTAGATCAAGGAGTTCCACTTATTCTTACAGGTGGGTAAGATTTTATTTATTATATTTGTACACCTCCCCAAACTTCCATCTGTGGGTGGTTTCAAGCAAAAAGTAAAGCAATTTAAAACAAGAAGTCTGATTCTAAAAGCTTGGGTTAATAAATGTGTTTAAAGACTTTTTAAAAGTTGTAAGAAATGGGAAGACTCATATTTCAGCAGGGAGCACATTCCAGAGTCTCAGGGCAGCAACAGAGATGGCCCGTCCCTGTGTAGCAACCAGAGGAGCTGGTGGCAACTTCAGACCAACCTCTCTGGATGATCCCAATGGGCGGTGGGGCTCATAGTGAAGAAGATGGTCTCTTAAATATCCTGGGCCTCAGCTGCTTAGGGCTTTATAGGTTAGAATCAGCACCTTGTGTTTTGCCCAGAAACTTATTGGTAGCCAGTGCAGTCCTTTTAAACATAGCAGTCATATGGTCTCTTCGAGGTGACCCGAAGACCAGCCTGGCTGCTTTGCTTGCATACTTGCAGTGAGGACCAGCTATTTTGGAAAAGTATTAGCTTGACAGTGGTGTTCCACATTTTGTTCTTAATGCACGCTAGCCACTCTGTCACTAGCTAGCTGTGAGAACTCTGCTCACTTTGTTACATACCTAAAATATGATCTCCTGTGGAGGGTGTTCCTGATTCTTCTGCATAGCTTTTCAATACATGCATTTTAAATTTATAGGTCAAGGAGCTACACGCGAAGCCGGAGCAGAGGATGGTACAGCAGAGGTCGCTCAAGAAGTCGAAGTAGTTCCTATCACAGTTACAGGAGTCATAGGTAGAGCACTCTAGAGAGAAGAGAGAGAATATACTGGTGATTGGCGGGGGGGGGGCGGGGTGCTTGTATCAAAACATTACCCCTTTTAGCTGAAATCATTTTGAAGCCTTGGTTGGCTTATATCCCCAAAACCTCTGCTTGTAGGTTTAATTTTTTGTTCTATTTATATTTCCCTTTTCTGCCAAGGTTGTAAGTCGCTTACAATTAGATTCTGTACAAAGGTACAATAGTATTGTGGGTGGAAGGAACTCACTTCTGGCATTTTGTGATACAGTCAGGATTCCAGTATAAGGCCTATAGAGGAACTCACAGGTGCCTGATGGTAGATAAGGTATCTCACAGAAGTAATCTTTCCATTGATCTGCCATTTGCTGTTTGAAAAAATGGCTTTCAAATAAAACATGAGTAATTGTTGCCTGTGTGTGTGTGTACACACACCATACACATGCAGCAGCATCCAGACCAGTTAGTCATGACCAAGCATCATTAAAATCAATAAGCTAGTCATGACCAACTCTTAAGTTCTGTTAATTTTAGTGGAACTTGGTAATGACAAACTTGGCCTCGATGCTGCCCAAAGAATGTACCTTTGTAAATTTAAAAAACCAAACAAATGCAGCACAGCTCTAGAAATGATCATTTAATTCTTTTCCTGTTTAATAGTCGCACCTACAGCAGAAGCCGGTCCAGAAGCAGTTCTTATGGTCACCGTAGTCGATCCAGGTATGTTAAGATCATTTTTTAAAAATATGTGTTAAAGACATAATATATCTGTAACATGGATCATATGGCTTTGTGGCTGTTACTTGCCAGCCATTCTGGAATTACAGGCTATTTCACAAGTTCCCTGCAGTAGCAGGAGTGATGATGAGTATTGTAAAGATGATTCGGTTGAATAGGTCCTGTCTGATTTATGAGCACTCGGGTATGAAATGCCCTAGGCCAGGATTTTTCAGGATTTTTTGTGTGTCAGTATCAGTGCCTCTGGGGATGGCTGCTGCATGCAGGTGTGGGTGGCTCAGCACACAATCACTCCTTATGGAAGGGAGAAGCTTTTGGACGTGCTGATGCCGCCTCCTCTCTCTGTACACTCCTTGACTTACCTGAGCCTCTTTGAAGGTGAGCTGGGCTTCTGTACAGCTGCAACTTGCCACACTGCCCTGCCCACCCAGCCATCTCCACTTCTGGTGCGGCTGGGCCAGGAAGAGCCATGCATTATGTGGCCCCTGTGCCAGCGACAGCATTTCACGCATGGAAAATCTACCACTGTCTATAGTATGGAGGGCCACCAGTGATTGAAAAGTGCTGTTCTAGGTATAATTTATTAATCAAAATATATGTTCAGTTGAAGCAAATCAAAGTCTAGTGTCTCTTTAATGCATTACAGAGTTACTAAAACTTGTAGGTTTTTCCTCAAAAGACGACATATCTGCTAATAAACTGTATTAAAACAGTTTTGTGCATGTAGTGCTTTCAGAATCCTGAAAGTGTATTTAGGAAGAGAAAACTCAGTTAAATCAAATAATCATTTACTCATCCCCACCCTCCACAGAAGCAGGTCCTACACATATGACAGTTACTACAGCAGGAGTCGTAGCCGAAGCAGAAGCAAAAGGAGCGACAGTTATCATAGGTCTCGCAGTTATGATAGACGGTCCAGGTAGGTGACTCTGAGCAGCCAAACTTCAATAATGTTATTTGATTTACTCTGTCCAGTTGCTCCTTTCATCATCTGAGGCCCTCCACTACCCATGCTTTCAAAACAGATAATGATTCGAAGGAGGGTCTTTTTTTTTAATCTCCCCCACCCCCACCCCCACCCGGAATATTTGTATACCGCTTTTCAACATAAGTTCCCAACGCAGTTTAAATAGATAGAAATAAATGAAATGATTTCAGCTGAAGTGCCCCCATGCAGAATGTCCTTCCAAGGGAGGGTCACCTGGCACTAAATAGGACATCTTTCTGGTGCCAGGCAGGGATTTTTTTACATTTGCCTAGGTCTTCCATCATGTCTTTCAGCTTGGAGGTTCTCAAAGTTGGGTCCCCAGATGTTGTTGGACTACAGCATTGTCAGGCAAGGAAAAACCAGGGTCCACGGAATGGAAAAGGAAAAAAAATGTGCAAAACCCGTGTACAAAAAATAATCATTCAAATAATCAATGATAAATGATGAATAATGAATAACCAGCTCCCAGCACACATGAGAATAATCAAACGCATCTGTATAACACATGTAAAAATACAGTGACATAATACCAAATGGAAATACAACATACAATGGAAAAATAAGAAAACAGTGTATACAGGTATCCAGACAGAGTCCAAGATGTCTTCAGAATGAGGAAATGATGAGTACATGCAGTACAGGTGATAAATCGTCAAACCCAAAGGGAGGAAATGATGTACTCAGTGAGATGTTGTAAATGCATATAGTTCAAGTCATGAATCCTTCATTCAAAAAAAGCAAACATACTCTGTGATGACTGATAATGACTGATGATGGAAGACAAATCACACCAGGGAAAGACCACATGACAGCCACCCCGGGATAAAGAGCTGTTTCGTCAAAAGCTTCATCAGGGGCTGTTTCCCACCAGGTGAACCTTGAGGCTTTAACATGCTTGGATAAGTTCGATTGTATAGAAATGCTTTTCTACCTTTTTCCTGTACAAATGGGAAACAGCCCCTGATGAAGCTTTTGACGAAACAGCTCTTTATCTCGGGGTGGCTGTCATGTGGTCTTTCCCTGGTGTGATTTGTCTTCCATTATCAGTCATCACAGAGTATGTTTGCTTTTTTTGAATGAAGGATTCATGACTTGAACTATATGCATTTACAATATCTCACTGAGTACATCGTTTCCTCCCTTTGGGTTTGAGGACTTCTAGCACTTACATAGCACTTACATTTATATACCGTTCTATAGCTGGAAGCTCTGTAAGTGGTTTATCACCTGTATTGCATGTACTCATCATTTCCTCATTCTGAAGACATCTCGGACTCTTATCTGGATACCTGGATACACTGTTTTCTTATTTTTCCATTGTATGTTATATTTTCATTTGGTATTATGTCATTGTATTTTTACATGTGTTATACAGATGTGTTTGATTATTCTCATGTGTGCTGAGAGCTGGTTATTTATTATTTATCATTCATCATTTATCATTCATTATTAATTTTTGTCCACGGGACTACAACATTGTGGCAGGGGATGATGGGAGTTGTAGTCCAACAACATTCAGAGACCCAAGCTTAAGAACCCCTGAGCTAGCTCGTTTTAATCTGCTGGGTTTTTGTTCTATATCTTGCTGATCTGCGTTTTCATTTGTGGGGCTGGGGGTGGTGGTGATATTTTTATCTTTTTGGATTCAAGTTTGACCTTATAAGCGACCCTGACAACTTATTAATTGAAGGGTGGTCAGTCGTAGTAGTAGTAGTAGCTGTTGCTGCTGTTGTTGTTTTTAAAGAAAATGAAATTTTGATTCTGTCACTAGAGTTGGCTGTAAATGTCTTTTTTTTAAATGCTCAGATCCAAGCAAAGGAAAAAGAATCCTGAACTTGCCCCCGGATTCTGTTGAGCTTTCATCAGTCTGGGCGGGTTTAGAATATTCAGTTCTTGGATCAGCAAGTCTTTGGGGGAAAATTTATTTTATGGTATTACATAAAATACATTGAAGATTTTATTTATTTTTTGTGCTGTTCTACTTAAAAATGGAAATTGTTGCACCAGTTTATATTGGATAGAAATGTGGCATTAGAACAATGTTCATATTTATGAAATCCTTGCTTTCTATTTTTGTAGATCTTATGGCTCTGACAGTGAAAGTGACCGCAGTTATTCTAACAATCGGAGCCCCAGTGAAAGCAGCAGATACAGCTGAGAATGTGTGGCTGAAAATGTTGATTGTATTTAACAGGCTTTTTTTTTTTTACATCAATACTGTATTGAGGAGAAAAAAGATTTGTTTAAAGTGCTCCTAAGTGAAAGATGCCTAGAGGCAAGGCCTTATTTATAACTTTGAGCAGAGCTTTTCTTATGTTCTACACTTGGACAGCTATCTTCTGTTTTCTGAGGATTGTATTTGTGTGGATTCACAGGTATCTTTGTGTCTCAAGAGAGAGAACACTGCAGTATCAGAATAATCTCTTGAGATAACAGATGGTTTCTAGCCTTTTCTCAAAAACATGCTGGCAACTAAGAAACTGTGAAGAATAGTACTATTAAAAGGCTACCTTCTGTGTAGCTACTTAAAAAAGCGGATCTTAAAAACTGATATCAGTTCAGTGGAGTCTTGTATGTATATGGTATTAGTCCATACATGCCCCTAGTTGGATAACGAGCATTATTAAGGCAGACCCTTTGTCTTGATCTTTGCTCAACCCTTTTCCATTGTACCTTTCCACTGCAGAGCAATGCAGAATGAGCTTTCTCATATAATGCAGAATATAATACTTAGGTTCAGGTGTGAGACTTCTGACTCTCAACATGAATATGTTTAACCATGGGTGTATAATAAGGTTCCAAAAATGGTACTAGACAATTCCACTTTGGTCTTGTATTTTTGGTAAGAAAACAAGAATAATGTCCTTTTTGCTTCGTTTTACTTCCAAACACAAGGCAAAAAGGACATTATTCCTCCTTTTAAAATATCTGAAAAAGACTTGGACATGGTTCGTCTTAATGTCTGCTCATACTTGGTTGAAAAGAATTGGGCCATATGTTCACGGGGATCTCCTGGTGAAAGGTTGCCATCAAGTGTTGATTTTAAACAGTAGCTATATAAAACAAAGAAAATCCTGAGAGCTTGTTTTCAGTGTTCTTTACCAAAATATCTTGACAGTGACAGCAAGCTGTCTGTAAACAGTTACGAAAACTTTCATTTTCAATTCAGAAGTGCTGGACTTCTTTCAGTGCTTTGATTCAACAGACAATACATCTGTAAATCACCATTTCAGTGTGTACAAATTTTCATATTAAATAATGGCTTTTTTACAGCAGAAATAGTTCACTGATACCTGGGTTTGAGAGCAGGAGAAAATGCTGATCGTAAATGTAGTAGTGATTTTGAATTTAACTTTCTATCATTTTGAGATGCTGTACATTTGTTAGATGTTGAAAATGTTTTTTGTCAAAAAAAACCCCAAAGCTGTACATTTTAAAATGTGATCTTTTTTCCTTTGCAATTAAAAATATGAATCATTTAAAGTATTGGATATTGGTCACTAATCCTTTTTTTTTAATGCCCAGGGGAATAAAATGAAGACGGAAACATAACCCTTATTCAGACATTATTTGAATATATCTGTGTGCGAATGGCTGAATATGCACTTACTTAAAATGTGTCGAAATTAAGTGAACTACTGTGCTTGCCCTGAACTTTTATTTGTTTGTTTAACATATTTGTATGCCACCCATTACCAAAGTATCTGGGTGGTTTACAGCAATAAAACAAACCAAGAAATATTAAGTTAAAACCTATAAAAATATCAAATGAAGTGAATAATTGTGCATCATTATTCATATATGAATATCCATATGTGAATAGTTGTGTGTACAGATTTTATGTGCATACACATGAACATTCATACATGAATGAATGAATGAATGAGAATGAATGAATTCATACATAATAATTATACAGAATTATTCTCTGCTGCCTGGCACCGAGGACATCTCTGAGAGGGTTATCCTTCCCTCATGATCCCAGGCAGGACTAATTGAAAATGTTACAATGCCTAGCCCAGGTAGGGTAACCCTGCCCAGTTCTTTTAGTCCTGTTTTGCTCCTAGGCAGTCGTACTTTCCTATCTCTCTAAATATTTCTCTCCTTCAGATTTGTACTATTATTGTTGATTGTCTCCCTCTGCTGTATTGTTTGCTTGTCTCTAACCTTCTCATATACCTTAAAAAAAAAAAGATTCCAAACCTCCCTGCCTTTTTTTCCTGCCGTTTGTCTTTTCTGTCTTTGGAAAGAGCGCAGGTTATTAGGCATATCTTGCTGCCAACAGACAGAAACACAGTGGGATTCCCATTCTCGACTTGGGCACCAGGCTCTCTGCCGATCTTGCTGCTATTAACGGATGCGCCCTGCAGGTGAAATGGCGGGCAATCTGCCAGCTAGGCAAACAAGCTTGGCCAGAGCTCAGAGGGAGTCCGTGCCGGGCAGCATGGGCCAGGCTGCAGCCTCACTTCCACTGCTGCCGAGCACTTCGGGGACACCGTGCGTCTTTTCCAACACGGGCAGCAACGGACCCGGACTTTTGGCAGGAAGATTGGGAGGCGCCGCAAATCTGAGCTACACCTCTCTGGCCACCATGGACACAGTCGTGGACCACCAGGGATCGGGAGGAGGATTATGAAGTGCCCAGAGGGACGCTGCGACATAGGTGAGATCCCTCCTTGGCATGACTAGTCAGGGCACAGTTCCCGTGGTTTCCCCTTTTATCTGCCCCGTTAATGAATCTCCTCCAAAAGATGCCACTGACTTGGCAAGCTTGGATAAAAAATACCCTAGCCCTTTTGCATCTCGAGATTCTGTACCATGGGCCAGGTACCACCTGAGGGATCTCCAGTGGTTCCTACTCCTTTCAGATATCTATTGCTCAGAAGAGCAACATTTTAGTGGATGTGTCACCATAGGTTGTACAGTCACTACAGTGGTAGAGAGCAGACTCCCGTTTGCAGAAGGGGAAACAGTTTCTCGACATACCCTGGATCTTGATTACAACAGATGCCATCAAGATGGGGTGGGGGGCGCATTGCCAACGCAGATCAGCACAAGGTTGGTGATCCAGAACAACAGCCTGGCACAGTATCAACTGGTTAGAGCTCAAAGCGATTCACCTGGCCCTGATCTCCTTTCAGAATCTGATATTCCACCAGCACATGTTGCTCAGGACCGACAACACAACTGCAAAGACCCACATAAACAGGCAAGGCGGAACTAGGTCAAGATCACTACAGATGGAGGCAGCATTGATCATGAGCTGGGCAGAGAACAACCTGGCCTCAATCATGGCTCCTCATGTCCAAGGAGACCTCAATTCTATTGCAGACTGGCTGAGTCGGAAACAACTATTACCAGGGGAATGGGCTCTCAATCCCAGAGTATTCCAGAAAATCAGAGTTCTTCGAGAGACCCCTGGTCGACCTATTTGCTTCAGCTCTCAGTGCTTAAATACCCAGGTTCTTCACCCGGTTTCCTTGCCCACGAGCAGAGGCAGTGGCTGCTCTATTGACGGGCTGGCCGCCGGGCCTTCTATACGCATTTCCTCTGGCACCGCTACTCACGCACTTTCTCCAGAGTTCAAATGCTCAGGGCCCAGGTAATCCTGGTGGCCCCATACTGGCCAAGGAGACAATGGTTCGCAGAACTGTTTCATATGGCCACAGAAGAACCATGGTTTCTACCAGTATCTGCAGACCTACTACATCAGGCACCAGTAGAGCATCATGATCTAGGCTGGTTATAGCTAGCATCCTGGAAACTGAGCGGAGACTCCTGAAACAACATGGATATTCGGATAGAGTCTTGACTACTATGTTGGCTTCTACGAGAGACTCTACTAAGTGTGTTTACCAGTGCACATGGAGAGCCTTCCTTCATTGGTTGGCTAGACACTCAGTACCTTGGGGCACTGTGAACATTAAACATTTCCTACCTTTTCTCCAGGAAGGTCTGGACAAGGGGCTCAGTGCTAATACTTGGAAGCACCAGGCGGCATCCTTAATAGACTTGCTTTTTGGGAGTTCCTGAGGAGAGGGTGCGCAACCATTCTTGGTTGCTGCTGCCAGGGACATTTCTTGGGTTCTCCTCCTCCACTAGCTCCGAGGCAGGACAGATCTGATTTGTTAGAAAAAACCAAGGACACACCCCCTCAGGGCTGAGAGGATAACCTCACGCCAATTCTTTCTGTGCTCGCAGCTCCAGGCAGCAGGTTTTTCCTCTCCGTATATATTTTTTCTTTCTCACTGGCTTTAATCTGTTTTTCCCCTTAGAATCCTTTACTTCTAAACCTAAAACTCTACCTCCCTTCCTTCTAATGAATATATATATTTTTAAAACCCTCTCTCGATTTTCTATCACTGTCTTCTCCTTCCCCTCCCCCCTTAGATCCTTCCTTTTACCTCTCCGTGTATGGAGCACGGGTTTAAAGGAAGAATATTTTTGGTCCTGCGAGGAACGCGGCAATTAATTTCCGGCCCTGGGCATTTTAAACCTTTCAGTGCATACATGCCTGATAAGACAGCCTCTTCAAAGAGCCCTAGCAGCCGCAAAAGGGCCACACGCTCTGTCTCAAGCCCCGGTGCCTCTCCTCAGAGTGGTTACGGCCACTCCAGAGCTGACCGTCTCCGCTTCAGCCACAACAGCGTCGGTGATGGCCCCACAGAGCCGCCTGCGCCGTTCGCTCCCAGGCCTGCCTTGAGTCTCCCGCCTTCGGGCCGCGGGACTCGATCAGTGGCAGCCCGACATGCAGTCCTGTAGTCTTCTGACTCCTCACGGCCTCGCCGGGTAAGATTCTTAAGACTGCTTTTTGCAAACCCGCCTCCCTCCTCGGCTGAAATCCGGGCAATATCGGAGGCACAAGAGCGCATTCAGCAGGAGGAGTGGTTGAAAATGGCGCGAAAAGAGGGCAAAGCCGCCATTTTGGAGGACTCTGACCAACTCCCTGCAGGACCCTCTCGCAAGGAGGCCTCATTAAGGAAAGTAACGGGAGACTAGGGGGCAGTCCCACCAAAAAAGGATACAACTCAGAACTTCCAGTTCTGCAGGGTGCAGGACCTCACGTACCCATCAAATATCTCCCGCATCTGGTCGAAGCGCTGGCGGGTGATGGGCACCCCGGTGGCAGGCAGCTGCTGCTGACACAGGCTGTGGGGACGCAAGGAGGAGGTTTCCCATTGAACCCGGGAAAATGAGCCCCACCTTGGCAGCTCAATGGGAGAGTGCCCGCGCTGCAAGCCAAACGTCTCTGGTTCAATCCCCGGGAGTACCTCCAGGAAGGGCTGGGAAAGACCCCTGCCTGAAACCTTGGAGAGCCGCTGCCAGTCAGAGTGTGAGGTGCTGAGCTAGATGGACCAAGGCCCTGACTCAATAGGGGGCAGCTTCATAAATTGTAATGTGTTTTTATCTATGATTTTGATCTTTTTTTGAATTTTAAATGTGTTTTATGTTTTAATTCTGTACACCGCCCAGAGATTTCTATACTAGGCGGTATATAAATTCAATCAATCAATCAATCAGTCCGAATCCAGTGTTGGGGCTACAGTAGTGGAAAGGGATGGAGTCTGTAATATCCCTGGGACCGTTTTTCCCCTTACAAGATCTGTACCTCCCGAGTGGCAGGCCTGGTTCAAAAACGGGATTATTGATACAATTCATCAGATCAGACCTGCTTTTTAAAAAAGCAAGAAAAAATATAGAAAGAGAAAGAGGGCCAGCTCGTCCTCTGAATGTTGTTCTTCTAGTGAATCAGCTAGACCTTCCCCAAAAAAGGCAAAGGCCAAAACCAAGCACCTTAGGAGTAAAAAGGAGGCTCAGAGGAGGAAGGGTGCACGGGAATTCCCGCATTTATCTGATCATGAGTCTGGGGACCCTTAACCCCAGACTGTTAATAACTGCTGGTACACTCCCCACATGCCCTATTGACTCTGATACTGAGGGGAGCCCGGTCAGAACTGGGGATTTACCCCAGGACCCAGATCTCCCTGTCAGGGAGGAGGGGGAATGGTCAGGAGGGGAGGACAATGATAATTCTGTTGTATCTCAAAGGTTGTTTGTGCCAGAGGACTTCAATCCTCTCATGTCAAGGATCCTAAAGGCCATAGGGCTTCAGCAAAACATAGGTGCTGAATCTGGTACCTCAGAAAAGGGGGATTTGGTTTTCCCCAGGGCAGAATCAAAGGACATGCTGTTGCCACTACCTAACCTTTTTGCTGAGGTGGTTAAACAGGGATGGTTGCTTCCTGCAGCAAACAGGAAGCCAATGTCAGTCTCTAACCATTTCTACTCTTATCAGCAGGAGGCTTCTGATTTATTAAAGACCCCCTGTACAGATCCTCCCATTGCACAATTAGTTTCGAATTCTCTTGTGCCAAGAGATGAAGAAGTCACCTTAAAAGACTCAGCAGATAAGAAAGCTGAGTTGGCATTTAAGCTGGCTCATGATAACTCCTCTCTCTCTCTCTCTACTCGAGCAGCAGCGGCAGCTTCTGTGGCAGCAAGGGCCTCCTTATTGTGGCTAGATGACCTCCTAAATGATATGCCTTCAGACCCTGTAAAATTAAGACAACAATTGGTCAAAGTGCAGAAGGTGCAGGCTTTTATAGCAGATGCCACCTTGGACTACATTAGATACTCGTCACGTGTGGCAGCGGCAGCGGTTTTGGGACGTCGTCGTCTGTGGTTAAAAAATTGGTCAGTGGACAACACGTCTAAAAGTAATCTCACAGCAGTCCCATATGATTCAACCAAGCTTTTTGGAGAGGACACGTTGAAAGATGTCCTTGTGGAATCGACCAATAAACACAAAACTATGCCATCAGTAGCCCGAAAAACAGACCTTTCTCCCTTTAAGAGGAACTTCCAGCAGTTTCAGCCCTTTTGGGGTTTCCAGCCCTTTAGGGGTCGGGACAGAGACACCAGGCAACAGAGGGGCTACTGGGGCCGTCAGCACTCCTCCTTCATGGGGCACGGAGTTTTCAGACACCAACCAGCGCAAGCCAAACAAAAGCCCCAACAATGACTTTCAGACAATTCGACTAGGCGGCCGCCTCAAATATTTCCTCCCCACCTGGGAATTCTCGGTAAAGGACAATTGGGTTCTAAACATTATTCGAAATGGCTACAGAATAGACCTGGATTCCCCCTTCCCCTCAGAGGTTCCTTCCCACTCCAAGACCCCGCTCCTGGACAAAGCACTCCAAAAGGTTGCAAGCCATTCGTCATCTCTTGCAAACAGGGGTGGTGGAATGTGTTCCTTCTCCTCAGGAGGGAAGGGGCATCTATATTCTATTCTATTCTATTCTCTTCACTGTCCCCAAAAGGGATGGTTCCAGAAGAGCGGTTCTGGATTAAAAATTCTTAAACAAGTGGGTCAGGCGGGAGCGCTTCCGCATGGAAACTTTAAGGTCAGTTTCAGAGGCCCTTCAACACCTGGACCTTCTAGCCTCTATCGACCTAAAGGCGGCATATTTGCATGCTCCGATACACCCGGACAGCAGATGTCTCCTTCACTTCAAATATGCAGGGCTCCATTTTCAATACGCTACCCTTCCTTTCGGGCTGTCCTCCGCGCCCTGGGTATTCACCAAGGTCCTGGCTCCCTTGGTGGCTCACCTGCGGCTGCAAGGGGTGCGGGTGTTTTTTTACTTGGACGACTTGCTCGTGCAGTCTCGATCCATGACACAGGCACAACTAGACCTGGCACTAACCATCTCAGATCTGGAGCATCATGGGTTTGTGATAAAACGCCAAAAAAAGTCAGCTGACCCCAAGCCACCAGCTTCGTCATCTAGGGGGTCCTAATAGACACAGAGATTGACTGTTCTTGCCACAGGATCGATACGACACGATCAGAGAGGAGAGAAAAGGTGTTCTATCCTCTCCGGCACCACTGATACCAGCTCTTGCGAGGCTACTAGGTCTGATGGTAGCGACAATAGAGATAGTACCCTGGGCACATCTTTACCTACGGCCTCTCCAGTGTTTCCTGCTCCCTCATCAGGACAGCATTGCGAGGAGGAAGAGGATACGGATATCTATCCCACCCCAGCTTCGGAGATCACTGCGCTGGTATTTGTCTCCAGTCAACCTTTTTCAGGGGAAGGAGTTTCTGGACCCTCCAAAGCTGATTGTAATGACCGATGCCACTGACATGGGCTGGGGAGCTCACTACCTGCACCTCACAGCCCAGGGGCTCTGGGGCAAACAAGCGAAACAGCACAGCATAAATTGGCGAGAGCTGTGGGCCATTCATCTGGCGCTGGAAGCATTTCAGTCTACAGTTCAGGGCAGTCACATTCTCAAGACAGACAACACCACGGCCAAAGCTCACATAAATTGACAAGGTGGAACTCGTTCCATATTCCTTCAACAAGAGGTGAACCTCCTTCTCTCCTGGGCGGAGACTAATGTCAAATCAGTCACAGCTCAACACATGAAGGGAGAGTTAAACCAAGTAGCAGACTGGCTCAGCAGGGAGGATCTTCATCCCAGGGAATGGGCATTGAACCCGCAAATATTCCAGCAAATCGCACGGTGGTTTGGCTTCCCGGTAGTCGACATGTTCACAACACCAGCAAACGCACAGTTGAAGTTGTTCATGACCAGATTCCCATGCAGAACAGCAGTAGCCGTGGACACATTATCGGTCAAGTGGCCAAAAGGACTGTTGTACACTTATCCTCCAACTCCCTTGCTGGCCAGAGTCCTGAGGAAGCTGCGTCTACTTCGTGTATAGGTCATCCTCATAGCTCCGTTCTGGCCCAGAAGGCTTTTGTTTCCAGAGCTCCTACACCTGTCAGTGGAACCTCCATGGGAACTCCCCGTCATGCACGACCTGCTATCTCAAGGATCTCTGCACCACCCCAATCCGGGCTGGTTAAGGCTAGCCACCTGGAGGCTGAGCGGCAAGTCTTGAGACAGTTTGGCTATTCAGAAAGCGTTCTTCAAACCATACTTGTGTCTCGCAAGGCCCTCTGGTACAAAACTAATCTAATTTATCAATGTACTTGGAGGGTTTTCCTGCGATGGTCAGCCCGACATTCCATCCCTGAGGGTACTGCCACATTGAAACATCTTGTTCTTATTCTTCAGGAGGGCCTGGAGAAGGGCCTGAAACCCAATACGTTGAAGCGCCACGCTGCCTTACTGATAGGACTCATTTCAGGTAGGCAAAAGGATACCTGGCAGACATACCTGCATCGCAAACATTTTCTAAGGGGGGGGGCACCCTGCTATCCCCTCCTACAGATCAGATTCCCGACATGGGATCTTCATGTCGTCCTAAGGGCGCTCCAGCGTTCTCCATTTGAACCCATTTCCACCATTCCAATTAAAATCCTATCTTTCAAATTGGTTTTCTTGGTGGCCATCACCTTAGCCAGACGTATATCAGAACTAAGATCCTCTTTCTGAATATTTCAAAAGGAGGCTGTCCGGCTGATACTGGATCCTTTTGTTCGCCCAAAAGTTGCTTTGGTTTTTCATCAGTCGCAGGATGTTTTCTTTCCATCCTTTTGTCCCCATCCGGTTCATGAGAGGGAAAAGTTGTGGCATAAGTTACGTAGATGTCTGAAGAAATACATACAAAGAACTGCATCCTTTCGGAACATGGACAAGATGTTTGTATCTTTTCATCTAAGATCAGTGGGTTCGGCAATAACTTCCTTGACCATCGCTAGGTGGATTGGGGCATGTATTGTTATGGCATACGAGGTTCAGCAACTGAAACCACCTTCCCACATAACGGCCATTCCACTAGGGCTGCAGCTACCTCAGCAGCTTTCTCTAACACGCCAGTGCAAGACATTTGCAGGGCCGCCCCCTCATCTGCTCCATCAACTTTCACCAGGCATTACAAGATAGACCCTCATGCCACTCTTCAAGCGGCTTTTGGCAGGAGGGTTCTTCAGCAGGTCCTCCCTCAGGAATAGACAAGGGTGCTCCCGCCCAGTTGGCCAAGCTGTGGTATGTCCCACGAGATCTCCCTGGCAGCAGCAACCGAGAACGGAGCATTGGTTTCACTTACTGTGAAGACTTCTTCTGGTTGCTGTTGCCAGGGACATCTCGGCCCGCCCAGTTTTGGCACTTCTTGCCTCTTCCTGATTGGGGTTCCTTTCAGTGACTCTTGGACAATTTTCACACTCGTTGGGATATATGTTTGGTCCTAGGTGTGGCCTGTTTGCATTTCTGTTATTTTCTCTCGTTCCTGGAGACTGTTACAGGCTTCCTCTGTGACACAGAGCCCAGTTTTGTCACTATGTGCATTGTTGTTTGTTTTCTACCTGTTTTAACCTTGCCTTTTATGAGGCTACTTGCCTACCTCGTCCTGAAAGAACTGTGGCAGGGTTATCTTCTCAGCCCCGAGGGGGTGTGTCCTTGGTTTTTTCTGCTGGATCAGGCCCAAGGCCCATCTAGTCCAGCATCCTGTTTTGCACAGTGGCCCACAAGATGCCCCTGGAAGCCACAGACAGGAGTTGAGGGTGTGCCCTCTCTCCTGCCATTACTCCCCTGCAACTGGTATTCAGAGGCATCCTGCCTTTGAGGCTGGAGGTGGCCCACAGCCCTCCGACTAGTAGCCATTGATAGACCTCTCCTCCATGAAGTCATCCAAACCCCTCTTAAAGCCATCCAGGTTGTTGGCTGTCACCACATCCTGTGGCAGAGAGTTCCACAAGTGGATCACGCGTTGTGTGAAAAAGTACTTCCGTTCGTTGGTCCTAGACCTCCTGGCAATCAATTTCATGGAGTGAACCCTGGTTCTAGTGTTGTGTGAGAGGGAAAAGAATCTATCTCTCTCTCCACTTTATCCACCCCATGCATGATTTTATAGATCTCTATCATGTCACCCCGCAGACGTCTTTTTTCTAAACTAAAAAGCCCCAGGTGTTGTAGTCTTGCCTCATAAGAAAGGTGCTCTAGGCCCCTGATCATCTTGGTTGCCCTCTTCTGTACCTTCTCCAGTTCAATAATGTCCTTTTTAAGATGTGGTGACCAGAACTGTACGCAGTACTCCAAGTGTGGTCGCACCATAGTTTTGTATAAGGGCATTATAATGTTAGCCATTTTATTTTCAATCCCCTTCCTAATGATCCCTAGCATGGAATTAGCCTTTTTCACAGCTGCCGCACATTGAGTCGACACTTTCAACGAGCTGTCCACCACGACCCCAAGATCCCTCTCCTGGTCTGTCACCGACAGCTCGGATCCCATCAGCATATACTTGAAGTTGGGGTTTTTCATCCCAATGTGCATCACTTTACATTTGCTAACATTGAACCTCATTTGCCATTTTGTCGCCCACTCCCCCAGTTTGGAGAGCTCCTTTTGGAGCTGCTCACAATCCGTTTTGGATTTCACTACCCGGAAGAGTTTGGTATCATCTGCAAATTTGGCCACATCGCTGCTTACCCCTGCTTCTATCTAGATCATTTATGAATAAATTAAAAAGCACCAGTCCCAGTACAGATCCCTGGGGGATCCCACTTCTTACTTCCCTCCATTGTGAAAACTCTCCATTTATACCTACCCTCTTGTTTCCTGTCTTTCAACCAGTACACATGTACTTGTCCCCTTATCCCATGACCGCTAAGTTTCCTCAGGAGTCTTTGATGAGGAACTTTGTCAAAAGCTTTTTGGAAGTCCAGGTAGACTATGTCAACTGGATCACCTTGATCCACACACTCATTGACACTCTCAAAGAAGTCCAAAAGGTTGGTGAGGCAAGATTTACCTTTGCGGAAGCCATGCTGGCTCACTCCCAGCAGGGCCTGTTCTTCTAGGTGCTTTACAATTTCATCCTTGAGGATGCTTTCCATCAATTTGCCTGGAACGGACATTAGGCTAACTGGCCTGTAATTTCCCAGATCGCCCTTGGATCCCTTTCTGAAAATCGGTGTTACATTTGCAATTCTCCAGTCCTCTGGTACAGAGCTCGATTTCAGGGATAAGTTAAATATTTTAGCAAGGAGGTCGGCAATTTTACATTTGAGTTCTTTGAGGACTCTTGAATGGATGCCATCTGGCCCTGGTGATTTGTTAGCTTTCAGTTTTTCCAGACAGTTTAGAACATCATCCCTTGTCACTTCTATCTGACTCAGCTCTCTAGCCTCCATCCCTAAAAAGCCTGGTTCAGGAACAGGTATATGCTCAGTATCCTCTGCCATGAAGACAGACGCAAAGAACTCATTCAGCTTCTCTGCAACCTCCAAATTCTCCTTAATAATCTCTTTCACTCCCTCATTGTCTAATGGTCCAACTGCCTCCCTGGCAGGTTTCCTGCTTCTGATGTACTTAAAGAAGTTTTTGTTATTCCCCTTGATACTTTTGGCTAAATGTTCCTCAAACTCTCTTTTTGCCTCCCTTATTGTCACCTTGCATTTCTTTTGCCAGAGTTTGTGTTCGTTTCTGTTCTCTTCGTTTGGACAGGACTTCCAATATCGGAAGGAAGTCTTCTTCCCTTTTATGGCTTCCTTGACGGTACCTGTTAGCCATGCTGGCATCCTCCTGGACTTAGTGGTACCTTTCCTCCTTTTGGGTATACAATCTAACTGGGCTTCTAGTAGTGTGGTTTTGAGTAAACTCCATGCACTCTGGAGCGAAGTGACTCTCCTGGTTTTCCCTTTCAGCTTTCTTTTCACCATACTCCTCATTTTGGAGAAGTTTCCTCTTCTGAAATTCAAAATGTCTGTGTTAGACGTCCTTGGTGATTCTCTCCCCGCATGTATGCTGAATTTGATGGCACTGTGGTCACTGTTCCCTAAAGGGTTGATGACCCTGACATCATGCACCAGGTCCTGGGTTTCACTAAGAATTAGATCCAAGGTCTCCTTCTCTCTGGTCGGTTCCATGACCAACTTTTCTAGGGCACAGTCATTTAGCGTATCTAGAAATTTGACCTCTTTGTCCTGACCTGAATGTGAATTTACCCAGCCTATGTGTGGGTAATTGAAGTCACCCATAATTACAGCCCTGCCTCTCCTTGATGCCTCCCTGATTTCCTCCTGCAACTCCCAGTCACTGTCGGCATTTTGATCCGGAGGGCGATAGCACGTCCCCAGTAGCACGTTCCCTTTCCGGCCTTGTATAGTCACCCACAGGGTTTCTGTGGAGGACTCCAGTCCACCTAGGTTTTCAAGCTTGTTAGATTCTATCCCTTCTTTAACATACAGTGCTACCCCTCCTCCAAGGCGCCCCTCCCTGTCCTTTCTATAGAGTTTATACCCAGGGATAACAGTGTTCCACTGGTTCTCACTGTTCCACCATGTTTTTGTTATGCCCACTGTATCTATTTCTGCGTTAGCAACCAAGCACTCCAGCTCACCCATCTTGGCTTGGAGGCTTCTGGCATTGGCATATAAGCACCTATATGCTGAATCTCTCCCCTGATGTATAGCAATAGCACTTACATTTATATACCGTTCTATAGCCGGAGCTCTTTAAGCGGTTTACAGTGATTTTTAGCATATTGCCCCCAACATTCTGGGTACTCATTCTGGTATGCTATTCTTTTGACTCTTTGACCTGCTGGCACAGGCTCCCGTCTGCTCTTTATGCGGTTCTGTTCTGTCCCCTTCTGTTTTATCTGAATTCTTTGCAGCCTCACACTTTAAAGGATGGCTTTTGCCAAACGGGATACTGCCCAGCTCGCATCGGCTGTTCCCCAGGTGTCATTTTAAAAGCTGCTCTGCAACCTTTTTGATTTTAAGCGCCAGCAGTCTGGTTCCATCTTGGTTCAAGTGCAGCCCGTCCCTTTTGTACAGGCCTTGCTTGCCCCAAAATGTGTCCCAGTGCCTAACAAATCTAAACCCCTCCTCCCGGCACCAACGTCTCATCCACGCATTGAGACCCCTCAGCTCTGTCTGTCGCACTGTACTTGCACGTGGAACAGGTAGCATTTCTGAGAATGCTACCTTGGGGGTCCTGGACTTCAAAATGCTACCTATCAGCCTAAATTTGGCTTCCAAGACCTCCTGACTGCATTTCCTCACATCGTTGGTGCCGACGTGCATCATGACAGCTGTCTCCTCCCCAGCACTGCCTAGGAGCCTGTCTAGACACTGAGTGATGTCCGCAACCTTCACACCAGGCAGGCAAGTCACCATGTGGTCAACACATGGGTCACAAACCCATCTCTCTATCCCTCTAATGATCGAATCACCCACTACAAGGAGGCCCCCACCCCCCAGAGGAGTATCCCCTGTGTGAGAGGATATGCGCTCATCATCCACGGAAGGGGTCCCTTCTAAAGGAGCATTTCCCTCTTCCTCAGACCGATGTCCTCCTTGCCCAAGACCTTCATTCTCCCTGACAGCAGAGGAGCTACCAGCCCTGGAGTGGGATGCCTCTATCACATCCCTGAAGGTCTCATCCACATGTCTCTCTTTCTCTCTGAGCTTCTCCAGATCCGCCACCTTGGTCTCAAGGGAACGGATTTGTTCCCTGAGAGCCAGGAGCTCCTTGCACCAAGCACACACCCATGACTTCTGCCCATGGGGCAAATCTGTCCTGCCTCGGAGCTAGTGGAGGAGGAGAACCCATGAGATGCCCCTGGCAACAGCAACCAGAAGCCTTCACAGTAAGTGAAACCAATGCTCTGTTCTCACCTTAAGAGGTTTTTGTGGGGAGCAACACTCTTATTCCCTATGGTGGTACACAGGTTCCTGTCTTGTGACTTGCATACAGTTCTTAGAGCACTGCAGGCCTCTCTGTTTGAGCCTCTACGTTCTGTTCCTCTGAGGATCTTATCCATCAAGACAGCGTTTCTAATAGCAGTTACTTGGGCACGTAGAATCTCAGAGCTGCATGCACTATCCGTGCACAGGAATCTCTGTATATTCTCAGCTGACTCCGACTGATACCGGACCCCTTTTTTAGACCCAAGGCATCATCTTCTTTGCACAATTCACAAGTTGTTGCTTATCTTCTTTTTGCCATAATCTGGTGCATACAAAAGAGAAGGCATGGCACAAACTGGACGTTAGGAGATGCCTTAAAATGTATCTGAAACTCACAGAGGGGTTTCGACATACAGAGGCTTTGTTTGTCAGTTTTCTACCGGCTTCTATGGGAAACCAAGTCTCAGCATCAACAGTTGCCAGATGGATAGGGGCGTGTATTTCATCAGCTTATGAATCCCTACATCTGTGCTCACCTGAGCACATACTGGCACATTCTACGAGGGTGGCGGCCACATCCACTGCCTTTTCTACGAATGCTCCAATACAGGAGATATGCAAGGTGGCTACTTGGAAGGCACTTTCCACCTTCATGAGGCATTATAAAATTGATTTGTATGCTTCTGCTCAAGCAGCATTCGCTTGCAGGGTGCTGCAACAGGTTCTTTCCCCAGAGAAAGCTAGGACGCTCCCTCCCAGAGAGTGTTATTGGCCAGAGCTGTGGTACGTCCCACTCATAGATGTCCTGTGCTCCAGGCAGCAGAGAAAGGAACATTGGTTCATGTACCGTGAAGGTGGCTTCTTGCTGTTGGAGCCGAGAATATCTCGGTCCTTCCAAGTGGCGTCCTAGCCTACTCTATGGGAAGCCTAAGCATAATGGAATTCATACAGCCTTGTACAACTCTCTGTTAATTAGTTGCTGTCGTTTAATGTTCTTTCTATTGTCAAAGGTTTCATGTTTTCAACTAGTGTTATGCATGTTTTGTGCTAGTAGCTTTTTGGGGCCTAAAGGAACTGAGCGGGGTTATCCTTCCCGGGCTCATTGTAACATTTTCAGTTAGTCCTGCCTGGGAGCACATGGGAAGGATAACCCACTCAGAGATGTCCTCGGCTCCAGCAGCAAGAAGAAGCCTTCACGGTAAGTGAACCAATGCTCCTTTCACTTCAATTGATATATTTATATACCACTCTTCAACCAAGGTTCTCAAAGCGGTTTACATAGAAAAATAATACATAAATAAGATGGTCCCCTGTCCCCAAAGGGCTCACAATCTAAAAAGAAACTTAAGGCAGCTACCAGCAACAGCCACTGGAGGGATGCTGTGCTGGGGTTGGGTGGGGCCAGTTGCTCTCCTCCTGCAGAAGAGAATTGCTACTTTAAAAGGTGTCTCTTTGCTCAGTTAACAGCACTGTACATGCATTGAACTTAACATGTAAAGAGGATGTAGTCATCTTCTATTACCCATGATCTGCAAAAGCAAGCTTGAGAAGGTAGAACTGAAGCTAAGGTTGCAGAACTAACTGCTAAAGACGTGCCAGATCAGAGACTTAAAGCCTAGTGTCATGTAAACTTGTTTCAATTGAAGTTTTTTCAAGAAAAATACACTCTCTATTCATTTTGTAATTACTTTGCTAGCTGTAAACATGCCTGTTTTGCTTAGTCAGCTCAACACGTATTGAATCTTTTCAACCACCCTTCCTTTATAAAGGTTTGTATTGGTAGCAATTGCAGTGACTCCTCCCTGATAAATCTTGAATAATCCTTCAACACAGTATTTTCCCCCTTCATCTAATAAAGTTGAGCACATACAGCCATATCTGCAAGAATGATAACTTTGATTGATTGATTAGGAATCCTTTTTAAAAAAAAATTATCTGTGTAAACTGCCCCGAGTCATTTTTGGAAGGGCGGTATAGAAATCGAATAAATAAATAAGTGCCGTCAAGTCAGTGTCGACTCTTAGCAACCACATAGATTCTCTCCAGCATGATCTGTCTTCAACCTGGCCTTTAAGGTGGAATTCTTGTGGAATTATCTGCCACAAGATGTGACAGCCAACAACCTGGATGGTTTTAAGAGGGGTTTGGATAACTTCATGGAGGAGAGATCTGTCAACGGCTACTAGTCGGAGGGCTATAGGCCACTTCCAGCCTCAAGGGCAGAATGCCTCTGAGTTCCAGTTGCAGGGGAGTAACAGCAGGAGAAAGGGCATGCCTTCAACTCCTGCCTGTGGTTTCCAGTGGCATCTGGTGGGCCACTGTGAGAAACAGGATGCTGGACTAGATGGGCCTTCTTGGGCCTGATCCAGTAGGGCTGTTCTTATGTTAAGGTCTCTCAGTGGTGCATTCATTGCTGTTGTAATCGAGTCCATCCACCTTGCTGCTTGTCATCCTCTTCTTCTCTTTCCTTCAACTTTCCCCAGCATTATAGACTTTAATAGGTAGCTTTAATAGATAATAGCTTTTAATAGATAACTTTAATAGGTAACTACAAGTACAGTACAGAATATAGGAAATTTTGTCTGTTTCAAAACAATTGCACTGACCACCAATAGGTTTCTGGGGAAAATACAAAGTGCCAGTAATTACTTTTAGAGCCCAAAACGGCTAGCTGGACCGGGCTGCCTGGGAGAGCATCTCCTTCAGCATGATCCCCACCGCACATTAAGGTCATCAAAAGGGGTGTCTGCCTGCCCTCAGCTCATCTGGTGGTGACCTGGGATCAGGCCTTCTCTCTAATCACTCCTGGGCTGTGGAATGCACTCCCTATAGCTATTCAAGGCTTAACACCATTACCAGCTTTTAAAAGAGCCTTAAAGACACACTGTTTAAAAGCCTGGCTCTTAGTAGCTCTTAAGTGGTTTAAATTGTTTTAATTTTTAACTGTTTTTAATGGCTTGTTTATCTTGTTTTTTATTAATGGGAACCGCAGAGAGCAACTGGGTTAGGCTGTATAGAAATTTAATTAATAATAATCTTGCAATTTTATTGGATGTGATATCCAAAAAAGTGAAATCGGATACTATGATGCCTCTCACCAGATTAAGTGCATTAGTCTTCGTTTTCGTCCTGCCCCTGGAAAATGTAGATTGTATTGCAATTATGATTGGTTATGCTTTAATGGAAATGTTAATGGACACCATTACAATAGGGATTTCCTGACTGGAAATAAATGTGAGACTCCAAAAAATACCACTCAAAGTGCCTCTAAAAATGTAAAATTTTGTTCTAAAAGATTATGTTCTTAGACATACACATAAGCCGAATTTAAACATACATCTAAAAATATAACATGAACATAGCCAACCTAGAATACAGGTATGTACAGGGTGTGCGTGTGCGCTTGTATGGATAGATAAATGGATGAATAGATCTGTATTATAATACTGTACAGATATGTTCATCGGTAAGCCAGGATTGGCTGTAGTTCCTTGTCAAATGTACTTTTAAGGCCAAATTAGATGTACTGTGGGAGTTCCTTGATGGAAAAAGACAGAAATTGTTTCTCAGAAAGGCAAATGGCTTAACCTTTTGCTTTGGGAAGTCAAGCCAAACTTAAATCTGGATCTAGTAGGCACAATGTTTTAGATTATGCTACATAAAGCTTTGTGTTCTTTTATCCCCAGCCACAATTTATTCTGACTGGAGATGGTGGGAGTTGTAGTTCAGCAATAGCTAGAAAGCCAAGGTTGCCCACTCCTGGTGTAAAAGATGTAATAATCTCTTGTGTAAAAGAGGAAATGGCATCTGTGGTTTTGAACTGTGTGCAGGCCTCCTTTTAAAAGTGGCTGCTACTGCTCTTAAAGCAGTCTGCTCAAGCATTTGGTGGTCATCATTCCAGCACGGACAGTAAACTATTTTTATTCATCAACAATAACGAAAAGGAAATTGGAAAGCTACTGTTGAGAGTAAGCAAAGGCCTAAGCACTCTTCCTGCAGAGCTCATCGGCTTGCACAACGTTTCTTAATATCACAGTGACCCCCAAGCCATGGCTGGGATTCAAAAGGGGTGTGTGGGGAACGATGTGTGGTGCCCCCCACTGTGAACCCCTACTTCCAAAAGCAGAGCCTTGCACCGTCCAGGGAGCTGCATCAAAAGGCGGGGGGGGGCCTGTTAGCAGCCCCCAAAGCAGCGTGAGTAACAATCAGAATGGGGCTACTCAAGCCAGCAAGTGCGTAGAGAGGTTTCTGTGCACCCTAGAGCCATACTGGGGTCTCAGATTTTCTGGAAGAAAACATGCATGAACTGATTTGCACTGTCATGAGAAAAGAAGAGTAAAGACCATAGTCCCTAGGAATCATTTGCCTGAAACACAACAATTACAAAAACACAAATGCACCATTTGGTTTGAAAGTAGAAAATTAAAGGGCTCTTGTTAAGAACACCAATAAAAATATTTGTTACTTCTGTCCCAGCCTTGAATCTAATTTTAGCAGCACCAGAGTAAAGTGTCCAAGTCCTGTTTGGTTACCTTTGTGTCCTTGCCTTGAAACAAGAGTACAGTCTGGCCTCTTGAAGCAAGGAGGGGTTGCCCATTACTCTTGTGGGGAGGAGCCTTTTCTGAACAATCAGGTCTTCATTTTCCTTAGGGAAGAAGTATCAGAGCAGGGGAGAGTATATGCTTTCAAGGCCAGCTCCAGGTTTCAGGGGGCCAAAGGGAAGCTGTCCTCCATAAGCTGTCTCCTGCCTGGAGAAAGTTTCTTAGGAACATAGGGAGCTGCCATATACCAAGTCAGACTGTTGATCTATCTAGCTCAGTATTGTCTACGCAGACTAGCAGCAGCTTCTCCCTCTCAGCCCTATCTTGGAGATGCCAGGGAGGGAATTTAGAACCTTCTGCTTTTCCCAGAGCAGCTCCATCCCCTAAAGGAGAATATCTTACAGTCCTCACATTTCTAGTCTCCCATTCATATGCCACCAGGGTGGACCCTGCTTAGCTAAGGGGACAAGTCATGCTTACTACCACCAGACCAGCTCTCCTCCTCTTCACCATCACAGAAGGCTATGGACACAGAGACAATCTAAGGAAATGGGCAACGAGGCTTTCTGAGAGCCTAGGGCCCTTGGAAGCTGCCTGATGATAACGACTCCTGACACTGGCCCTGTGTGCTTGGCATCCACTATTCCCATCTCTTCTCATAAAATGACCCCCATCAAATGCCGCTGCACCACTCGTATGAGTGCACAAGTGGCAGAACCCTGATCGCTGTGGGAGAGGCTCGGGTAGTCTGGGAGTGGGGAGGTAGGTGCCTGCCTCTCCTCCAGATCCCCACCCCCAGTTTGGTCGTGAGAACAACCTCTTCACCAGACCTTGGACATATTGAGGCTATTCTCACGATCTCCTGAAAACGGGCTAAGGGAAAACGGGCCTGGCTAAATACTTCTCCCCTAAAATTAGGTTAGCGGAGCGAAAGCTCTGCTAACCCCGTTTCTGTGATTGTGAGTTGCCACAGTGACTCATGAGGAGACCACCAACCAAGAGGCTAAAACTGATTGTGTGTAGAGCCTCGTTGTGGTGTTTTTGGTTAAAGAGAAACCTTGATCCATGCCAGCTTTTGAATAGGGCTTTAGTTACTTGTATTCCAGTCCTGGGGTAGAGGCAGGGCTAACAAACAGCCCCCAGCAAGAGCACTGAAAAGCATCTTGCACTTGCCTCTCTGTGCATAATATCTATTTCATTAAACTACTGATATTCCCAAATCTACTCCACAGCCTTGTCCTTGCATACCACCCTTGGGTTCTACAACATGCACCCCCTTCCCATACCCACAGGATCATCCACTTCTGATTTAGGCAAAAATAAACTAAGATCAGTTGTGACATCTGAATCAATCAAACTTGGCTTACTCTAACCTACTTGCTTGAAAGAAACCATGATCTGAAAGAGAAGTTTGAAGTGGGTTGCAGATCATGGTTTATTTCCAGTAAGTAGGTTAGAATAAGCAGAGAGGTCATGATGTCCAAAGAGACCAGTCTTGGTTTATTCTAACCTACATACTTGTAAGAAACCAGGATCTGAACCCAAGTTTTCAAGTGAGTTACTGATTATGCTCCCACCCAAGAAAGTAGCTTGAACCAAGATTGATTGGTTTGGACATCAGCAAGCTTGGTTTATTGTCAACTAAGTTGGAAGTAGATGTGAGCCGGTGAGTGGGGAGAATGCACTCCTGAAACTCAGGGAAATTGTACGAGGTTTCATGTGATGCCTGAACTAGCAAATTGTTGGTACATGTCGGGGATTGAGACCTCTGAGCAGGCCTCTCTAGGCCTCAAGGTACATCCAAGAGGAGGTCTGAGATCAGATGGATCCTGTGATTGCATCTAGTAAGATCATCTGGAAATTCAGGAACAAATTCTAGTTTTTCTGACTCAAAGAAACCTGGTGTCTATCAGGGTTAAATAGTCAGGTAATTTTGGAGTACCAGGCCTTTGGAGGCTTCCCTCTCCTGCAAATTAAGCATCATCATGCTCAGTTGGGTGACCACACCACCAGGGACAGACTAAAGAGGGTTTGGGGGCCCCTAGGGGCTGTGGAGGCCCTGGACTTTGGCCCTGAAGTCCAGGGGTAAGAGTGCCTCTGTGGGCAGGAAGACACAAACCCTTCCTGATCTAATGGGACATACAGTAATTAGGGCACTGGAATGGAAATCCCAATATTCATTTTTTAAAAAAAACATGTTTGTTGTGTTATTTCTATAGCCCATGGAAGTTTTGACAGGAGCAAGTCCTGATGCAAGGTTCTGGTCAAGTATGCCACTGTTTGAAAAATGTGGAGTCTTTGGAAGGAGTGGGAGTTTAGACAAGGATCCAAAAGGCTGACTCTGCTTTTCAAGGCCTGAAGAGGGTTAAAACTCAGAGGGCTGGAATTGAAAAAGGTTGCAGGGGTGGAGGAAACTATAGGCTAAAGAAATACCAGGCTTGTATCGAATGGCTTTGCAGAGGGTAACACACATCTGGAATGGTTTACTGCTCAAGACAGCTGAATCTGTATCAAAATGCATACCAGATGCAAATCCGTCCTGTTTGGGGAAGGGATGGGGGGGGGGAATCAGAGAAGAAGGAGTACAAAAGTAAGAGGAAACCAGTGAAATCTCAAACAACCATATCCAACTCCCACAGCTCTCCTGGTGTGTGTGTGTGTGTGTGTGTGTGTTTCCATGTCTCTGTCCTCTGGGAGCCAGACTCTAGTTATGCACCAGCCCGTCTCTTCTCTGGTTCTGCCATCAAGCTCTGCCCAGGTCTTGCCCCACAGGGAGATGGAGATGAAGTGGCAGGAGGACAGGACAAAGCTGCTGATTGACCTGTCCTCCTCAAGGAATTTGTGGCCTTTTAAAGCCGTCTGAGCCAGTGGCCATCAGCACGTTTTGTGGCAGTGAATTCCACAGATTAATTCTGCATTGCATGAAGGAATACTTGGTTTTGGCTGTCCTGAATTTGCTGAAATTGATTCTTCATTTAGATTATTGCAAATTCTAGTATTAGGCGTTTCTCTCTCGAATTTCCCCAATCTATGCATAATCTATCATGTCCCCCAAACAAAGCTATAATTTATTCAGCACTACAAAGTCTCAAAGGGAACATATTTGCACTAGCCAGCCCTCTGATCATGTTGGTTGTACTTTTCTGCATCTTTTCCAAGTCTACAATATCCTTTTTGAAACGGAGTGACCAGAACTATACACAGTATTCTAAGTGAGAACATCCTACCAAGGAGGGGCTCAGTGGCCTTTGGCCTTTGTGGCTGGGGATGATCCAACAACAGCTGGGGACCCAAGGCTGAGAACCCTCCTTTTCAGTGACTTCCCTAATCCCTAGCATGAAGTTGGCATTTTCATGGTGCTATTTCATTCCACTGCCACAACCCCAAGATCTCTTTCAGTTTAATCAACCCTGGTTCAGACTCTAGTGATAGGGACTGCACCATTATTTATTTATTTATATTTTACATTTTATATCCCGCTCTTCCTCCAAGGAGCCCAGAGCGGTGTACTACATACTTAAGTTTCTCCTCACAACAACCCTCTGAAGTAGGTTAGGCTGAGAGAGAAGTGACTGGCCCAGAGTCACCCAGCTAGTTTCATGGCTGAATGGAGATTTGAACTTGGGTCTCCCCAGTCTTAGTCCAGCGCTCTAACCGCTACACCACGCTGGCTCTTGTCTGCTTCTCCAGGTCTCAACCCAGCAGTCTTAGAGTGGGCCCTATGTGAGGTTCCAACATGTTGGGAGAGTAGGAATGCAAAAACAGCCCTGCTGGATCAGATGCAAGACCAATCTAGTCCAGCATCCTGTTTCTCACAGTGGCCCACCAGATGCCTCTGAGAAGCCCATAGGCAAGAGGTGAGGCGTGAGGGCATGCCCTCTCTGCTGCTATTACTCTATTTAGAGACATCTTGCCTCTGAGGCTGGAGGTGGCCTATAGCCCTCAGACTAGTAGCCATTATCAGACCTGTCGTCCTCCATGAGTTTGTCTAAGCCTCTTTAAAAGCCAACCAAGCTAGTGGCTATCAGCACATCCCATGGCAGAGAATTCCAGAAATTAATTCTGAGCTGTGTGAAAAACCACTTCCTTTTGTCAGTCCTAAATTTCAAAGCCTTCAGTTTCATGGGATGACCCCTGGTTCTAGCAATGTGAGAGAAGGGAAAAAATTTCTCCGTCCACTCTCTCTACTCCATGCGTAATTTTATATACCTCTATCATGTCCCCACTGTCATCACCTCTTTTCCAAACTAAAAAGCCCCAGATGCAGTAGGCTTGCCTCATAAGAAAGATGCTCCATGCCCTGATCATCTGGGTTGCCCTCTTCTGCACCTTTTCCAGTTCTACACTGTCCTCCTTAAGATATGTTGACCAGAACTGCACACACTACTCCAAATGTGGCCACACCATAGATTTGTATAAGGGCATTATAATATTCACATTTTGATTTTCAATCCCCTTCCTAATGATCCCTAGCATGGAATTTGCTGTTTTGACAGCTGCCACACACTTGAGTTGACACTTTCAATGAGTTATCTGCCATGACTCCATGATCTCTCTCCTAGTCAGTCACTGACAGCTCAGACCGCATCAGTGTATATGTGAAGTTGGCTTCTTTTTTTACCCAATACGCATCACTTTACACTTGCTTACACTGAATCACATTTGCCATTTTGTCGCCCACTCCCCCTGTATGGAGAGATCCTTTTGGAACTCCTCACCATCTGTTTGGATTTCACTATCCTAAATAGTTTAGTGTCATTTGCAAATTTGGCCACTTTACTGCTTAGCCCAACTTCTAGATCATTGATGAACAAGTTAAAGAGCACAGGTCTCACTACTGATCCCTGTCATACAGATCCCTGGGGGGCCAGGCCTCTTACTTCCCTCCACTGTAAAAACTGCCAATGGAAGAGAGAAGGAGCAGGGCCTTCTTAGCAGCAGCCCCACATTCTGGAATGAGCATGATGAAGAAGGCATGATAAGGCCCATCTTTTCAAGCAAGCTTTTGGAAATTGAGGTGAAACTATGTTTAAGATTAGGTTTTATTTCTGTGGATTTGCTGCAGTGGGATTTCTTGGTTTGGTTCTGTAGCTTTTGTTATGCTTTGAACTGTGTTTGTAAGTGGCCTCAAACTATTAGAAAACCAGGCAGAAATGTTTTTAATACACCAATCGTTAGGATGCTGCTATAATGAACCTGCCCCTTAAGAAGAGGAAAGCTTTTAATGGACTGTACCATTTCAGACTGCAGGGGCCTTGCATTTTTTGAATACTCTCTCCTCTTTCTGGAGCATTTTTTAAAATACTCTCTCCTCTTTGAATACTCTCTCCTCTTCCTCTGGGAAGAGCAGTTGCATGCAGAAGGTTCCAAGTTCCAAGGGGTTCCAAGTTCCTAGCTAAGCAGGGTCTGCCTTGGTTGCACATATGAATAGGAGACTAGAAGTGTGAGCACCGTAAGAGATTCCCCTCAGGGGATGGAGCCACTCTGGGAAGAGCGTCTAGGCACCAAGTTCCCGCCCTGGCAGTATCTCCAAGATAGGACAAGATTTTTTTTATTTAACTAACTACCAAAGCATACAATACGTTGCCAAAGCACAATTATATACAAAGTGGTTGTTTGTACATGATATATCTACAAAGATTTACACACAAGGATTTGGCAACCCACAAGGTTATGAAGTATATACAGGTAGTGCTGTAACTTGGGGATGGCTGAGAGAGACTCCTGCCTGCAACCTTGGAGAAACCGCTGCCAGTCTGTGTAGACAATACTGAGCTAGATAGACCAAAGGTCTGACCTGATTGCAAAGCTGTTGGACACTCATTCTTTCCTAAGGCTGCCTTCCAACACATGCTTGTCTGGGGCCCGGCAAGCCCCTTTAAATCAGAAGACTTGCTTCTGAGGAAGCAGATAGCCGCTGCCCGTCTGTGTAGATAATACTGACCTAGATGGACCAATGGTCGGACTCGGTAGAAAGCAGCTAGCTATGTTTCTATGATATGCACTGCAAAAGAGCAGCTGTTTCATAGGAACTCCAGCCTAAACCTCCTAAGGCTGCAATCCATCCAACACATACTCATATCTGCGAAGCACACCATTGGTCCATCTGCCTTAGCAGCGTCAGCCCTGACCGGCAGCATCTCTCCAGAGCCTCAAGCAGGGATCGGGTCTCTCCCAGCCTGACAAAGAGATGCTGTCAGGGATCCGAGACCTCCACCTGCACACAAAGCAGAGCTCTGCCTCTACCACTGAGCGACTCCCTCTCACTCTCTGGGAGTAAGCCCCACTGAAGTCTCCCCTCTGACTCTACACGCCTAGGACGACCGGGCTGTTTCTCTTCCACGGTAGGGCCTGAAAAGGTTTCCTGCGTGCAGTCTGATCCCATGCATCTTGTTTCAGAGGAACATGGGGAGCTGCCTTCTACCGAGTCAGACCATTGGCCCGCCTAGCTTAGAACTGTCTACCCAGACTGGCAGCGGCGATCTGCTTCCTCCGAAGCAAGTCTCCCGATTTAAAGGGGCTTGCATATTGGAAGGCAGCCTTAGCAAAGACTGGGCGCCCGGCAGTTACTCGATCAGCCGCTCTTAGGCAAGAACGCGGCTTGCGCCTCTCTCCCTGCGCGCGCGCGCGCGGCCACACTGCCGCGCAGCGTCGCAGCGGCCGCGCGGGGAGGCCTGCCCCTTTAAAGGGCCGCGCGCGCAGGCGCGCTGGAGGCGACGTCCCGGATCAGCTGGGCCTGGGTGCCAGCAGCATTCCTCGCTCTCCCTGCAGGGCGAACATGGCGGTGGGGGGGATGAAGTGAAGCCGCCGCCGGAGGGGCGGGCGACGGGAAAGGCGCACCAGCAGCATCCGAGACGCCGGAGAAAGCGGGAGAGCCAGGCCCGCTGCAGCCGAGCAGAAGGAACCACCGCCGTCGTGGGGGGGGGGGGGGGAGCGGAAAATCCAAATTAAAGGACAAAAATCCACCACATCCTAACATTTTCATGGAGATCACAACCCCCCTGCCAGCAGAGGAGCATCGGGGCTCATTTGACCTGAGACCCTTGCATCAAAATGGTAGAGCTTCAGACCTTCGCTTACCTATCTTCCTCTTGCTTGATTTTTCCTTCTTTAAAAAAAAAAAAATGCAAACGGTCTTCGCGGGAGGCGGTGGGGACTGACTCCCAGCCCTTGCAATGACCCCGCAGCCCACCCCCGAACCCCGTGTGAATGCTCTCCTCTCTCTGCTTACTCCCAGGTTTGAGTCTCTGGGCGTGCATATGTCGCAGGATCTTGCTGGGGGAGGCGGCTTAGAAGCGGGCAGCAAGGTTTTCTTGTTTGCATGCTTTATGATTTTAAAAAATAGCCTTTGGTGTGCCCCCCCTCCCACTTTTTCCTCCTGGGTAGGGGGGAGTCTGGGATGTGCAGAGAGCAACGATACCTGGCTTGTTGCATGCAAAGAGTTAACATTCCTTCATAGCAGGCTGATCCTGTTGCAATGGATTAGCTCACTGAAGGCAATCATTACAAGTGGACTGGTCTGGTTGCACGGGATCCACTTCGGGAGCCTGCTGGCCCGGGCATCTCTTCGGCTTTCTGGTGGAGTTCTTAATGACAGGAGCATCCCCATGCATTCAGGATGCCTAGAAACTGACCCTGGGGCGGGGGAGGGGGAGGATCCAGCCGGAGACCTGTAAAAGGAGGGGATCTGTTCTTGATTTGTGTCTGGCAGTCTTTCACATTCTTTATCCTTCTTGGAGCAAGGAAGTCGGCTCAGGTTTGGGGGTTCATTCCTCCTTCTCCTTTTGCAGAAGAGTGCAAGGTGTGTGTGTCTGCGCGTGTACACGTTCAGAAAGGCAGAAGGCTTGTAATACAGATCTAAGAAGGTGCAGGCTCAGAGGAGAAGGGGGAGCTGGAGGCGTCTGTGCACAAATGCTCAAGGGCAGAAAGAAGATGATCATATATAAATGTGTGCGTGTGGGAAGTGGAGTATGGGAGGCTAGAGTCATCTCTCAGATGGCTAGAAAGGCTCCTGGACCAAGCAAAGATCTGGCCTACTTTGCCAGGAGATGGCCTCTAGGCCCATCTCGAATCTGCTGGAGGTTTTTAATTGTGAGGTTTCCAAGGAAGGGTTCTTGCCCAAGAGTTGCATCTGAAACTGCTATTGATTGTTAGCTATGAGTGGATTGCAAGACTGGCTTGGAATGTGGAGCAAAAAGAATTCATAGGGAGAGGGTACTTTTCACTCCGGGTGGGGATTAACTAACTGCTCCATTTGGCCGGCTGCAGTGTTCCCCCGTAACAGGGATTTCCAGGTGTTGTTGACTGCAAATATGTCTGGGGGAAATCCCAAAATGCGAAGTATCTTACTATTCTGTTTAGTGTGCTCTGTGTTGTTGGGCCGTTTCAGAATGTATGTTCATCATTTGACTGCCGCACTATTGAGCTGATTTGCATGTATGAATGGGCCATCCTGAATATAAGGCCACAGACAGAATCCGAATACGACCGAACACGCTCCAAATGCAGTGGAGTCTGTTCGTGCATTTAGCTGTGAGTTGTCACGTGCTGAGAAGTCAGATAACATGTGCTGTCCTTGTAAACCAGCCCATAGAACAGGGGTGGCAACCTGAGGCTCTCCAACTGTTGTTGGACTACAACTCCCATCACCTGCCGCTTCAGTAAATTGCAGTGGGGGTGATGGGAGTCATAGTCAAACAGCTGGAGAGCCTCCGATTGCTGCTATAGAGTGGAAGACAGAGTCGCTGACAGCCCTGCTGGATCAGGCCCAAGGCCCATCTAGTCCAGCATCCTGTTTCACACAGTGGCCCACCAGATGCCTCTGAGAAGCCCAAAGGCAAGGGGTGAGGGCATGCCCTATCTCCTGCCACTGCTCCCCTGCAACTGCTTTTGAGAGGTCTCTTGCCTCTGAGGCTGGAGGTGGCCTATAGCCCTCAGACTAGTAGCCATTGATAGACCTGTCCTCCGTGAATTTATCTAAGCCTCCTTTAAAACCATCCAAGCTGGTGGCCATCACCACATCTCATGGCAAAGAATTCTATAGATTAATTAGGCGCTACGTGAAAAAGTGAAAAAAAACCATCAGGGGCTGTGAGTAACAACAGCTATGTGGAACCCCCATGTTCAGAAGCAGCATATCTTGGAGAACCAGTTGCTGGGGCAGACAGTTGCCTTTCTGCCTGGCTTGTGGGCTTCCTGGTGGCAGGTCTGTCCGAAACAGGGGCTGGGGGACGTTGCCCAGGACCCTCTGCTTCCAGGGACTCCACGCCACAGCACAGCAACAGAGACTCTTCTGATTCCGGCAGGACTGGAGCAATATTGATTAATAATAATAATAATAATAATAATAATAATAATAATAATTCAATTTCTATACCGCCCTTCCAAAAATGGCTCAGGGCAGTTTACAAAGAGAAATAACAAATAAGAAGAGTCCTGCAGACTGTTCTCACCTAGGGACAGGGCCTTCTCTGTTGTTGCCCCCGCCCCCCACCCGCTCTGGAATGCTCTCCTGGTGAATGTCCGCTCTTTGACATCTGTGGCTACTTTAAAAACAACAACAACTCAGGAATTTGTCCAGGTTTTTGCCCCTTAGGGTCTGCCGGGTTTCTCAGCTCTCCTGCTTCTGTGTGTCTTTTTTATGGTGAGTTTTTATTTATATTGTGTTAATGGTTTTTATCGTTTAACTGATTTTAAGGTTTTTAAATGTGATTTTATGGAGTTTTATTGTATTTTAACTTTTGTACACCACCTTGGGATGCCTTATTAAAGGCAGTATAAAAATTGAACAAAAAATAAATTAAACATAAGAAGCTGCTTTATACTGAGTCAGACCATTGATCCATCTTGCTCAGTATTGTCTACACAGACTGGCAGCGGCTTTCCGTGGCAGGAGACTCTCTCAGCGCTATCGTGGAGATGCCAGGGAGGGAACTTGGAACCTTCTTCTCTTCCCAGAGCATCCCCATCCCCGGGGAAGATCTTACAGTGCTCACACATGCAGTATCCCATTCAAATGCAAACCAGGGCAGACCCTGCTTAGCAAAGGGGACAGCTCATGCTTGCTACCACAAGACCAGCTCTCCTCCCATACCTAATATCTAGCCAGCCACTAGGATGCTGCTCTAGATGGAACTTCTTTGCAGAGATGTGGGTTTCCTTGAAAATTTTGAGTGGAAACTTTTCAGGAAGATTTCCCATGCAATTTTTCCCTCTCATTTGCATTTTTCCCCTTGGGAAATCTTCCTATGCAAATTTTCCTGCTGCCATATATAGATTGCAATCTGATTTGGCATGTTATCTGACCTATATATGCAGTAAAAACCGAACCACCGTATTAACCTCTTCTTTACAAATCAATATGTAGCCTTCCTCCCACATTTCTTGGGGGTAAACACCTGAAAAACATCAGTTATGACTTTGAAATTGCCAGGCTTGCCTAATATTGCATTGGCATCCATTTATTGTTGTTAACGTACTTTAGAAATGAAAGAAACGTCCCTGGAAAAATTTCAGCTCTGCATCTCTGCTTTTTAGACAGGTCTCCATGTACTGGTCTTTCAACGTCAATAAAGGCAACGTCTGACAGGAAGTTCTCCTGTGCAGGCCCCACTAAAATGAGAGAGAGTTGTATAAGACCGTGATAGTGGCAAACAACCACGGATCTGTGCCCGTACCAGACTCCAGGCGCTGTTCTTCCTGACAGTCTCAAGGCCCTTAATAAATGTGCAATGAAAACAGACAGGTAAAAAGCTTTCTTCAACTGGAGACTAAGTGATAGGGGAGAACTTCACCTGTTGCATTTCATCCTGTCATGCAGCAGTTAAAAGCATAGGAACATAGGAAGCTGCCATATACTGAGTCAGACCCTTGGTCTATCCAGCTCAGTATTGTCTTCACAGACTGGCAGTGGCTTCTCCAAGGTTGCAGGCAGGAATCTCTCTCAGCCCTATCTTGGAGATGCTGCCAGGGAGGGAACTTGGAACCTAGATGCTCTTCCCAGAGTAGCCCCATCCCTTGAGGGGGATATCTTACAGTGCTCACACATGTGGTCTCCCATTCAAATGCAAACCATTGTGGACCCTGCTTAGGAAAGGGGACAATACATGGACCGCACCTCTGTACAGTTTGCTGTGGAAAGTGGCGATAGTTGGTTGATGGTGAATCAGTGTTTCTGAGCTTGTCCCAGACTGTGCGGCCAACCTGGCCTTTTATGGACCCCACCCCGCCAGCCCAACTCTTAAAGAGGAAGCCCATCAGGAGACTGGTAGATGTCCAGGCCAAGCGTTTCTCTCCAGCGTCCCACCCCTCTGACATCGCCAAAGAGTTTCTGACTACCACTTGAGCTCACGGCGGAGCACACCACTGTGTTTGGGCCCAGCAAAGGCTGTGGGACATGGGTGTCCACTAGCAGGGCAAAGCTGTGTGTCAATAATGTAAAAACCAAAAAGAATCCAGTGAGGAGTCAGCTGCCCATATGCATGAGACTTGTGCAGGAAGAAAAGACCAAAGCTGCTGCAGGTTGTATTGAGGAGAGCATCCCTTAAGCATGGGGAAATACCAGTAGCCTCTGCTGCTTAGCACCGGGGGTAGAAATCTGGCCTTCTGACATCCTGTATTGAGTTGTGGGTACCAGGGTCTAGAGCAGGGCTGCTCAACTTAGGCCCTCCTGCAGATGTTGGCCTACAACTCCCATAATCCCTGGCTATTGGCCACTGTGGCTGGGGATTATGGGAGTTGCAGTCCAAAAACAGCTGGGGGGGCCTAAGTTGAGCAGGCCTGGTCTAGAGGCATGTTGGAGAGCTGACCGAGGGGTCTTCTGGAGCAGAGTTCTCTCCAGTTGTTCTCGTCTCTGTGTGGAATGAATTTTGTTCTGGGTGGCAGTATGAAGGCAGTGTGTGCGCACATATATTCAGAGTGGGATCTTCCTGATTCAATCTGAGCGGGATCTAAAATTAACTGAGCAGACAGTAAAAAAAAACCCACCACCTTGTGAGTGTGCGCACAGGTGCACTTGTGCACGCCTTAGAGAGAACGCTGCTTGGGAGAACTACAAAGATGCTAAAGGGCCCAGAAGAACAAGTTTAGGAGAAAAGGTTGAAGGAATGAGACACATTTAGCCTAAAGAAGATTAGAATGGGGGGACCGCTCTTGATCCTATCTGCAGAGAATCGGAGAAGCCGCAATTATAGCAAGACTAAGGCATTTAGTCCTCTCTGCTGCTTAATTTATTCTGCTGTTAAAGCCCCTTGATCTCCTTAAGGCAAGAGTTCTCAACCTTGGGTTCCCAGATATTGTTGGACTACAACTCCCATAATCCCCAGCCACGGTGGCCAAAGGCCATATCCAAGACCGGGGTCCCCAGCCTGTGGTGCTCCAGATGTTGCTGAACTACAACTCCCGTCACCCCCAGCTACAATTTATTGTGGCTGGGGATCATGGGAGTTGTAGTTCAGCGACACCTGGAGCACCACAGGTTGGGGAAGCCCTGATCTAAGAGAATCGCCACTTTTAAAAGGTGCCTCTTTGCTCAGTGAACAAGGGATTCTGCGTCGCTCTTGAGCAGCAGGCATGCATGTGGCTGTCCACCTATTCTGGGCATTAGTCACGCTTTCTCTCAGCTGAGTGTTAACATGCCCCCTTTCTGCTGGGTGTGCAGGGAATCTAAGCTCTCCAGGCTGAAAGCGATTGTGGACGAGGTGATGGTGGTTGTAGTCCAACAACATCTGAGGGGCCAAGCTTGAGAACCGCTGAATTCGAAAATTCACGGAGATGCTTTTAGATGGGTTCTAGACAGCCTAATAAAATACCTTGGGTGGGGGGAGCTGAAAACGACTTGTATGTAGAGAAATATTTATGATTTTTGTGTGTGTGTGTGCTAAGGCTGGGCTTCTGAAGTCAGGATTATCTGTTTCAGTGAGCAAATACCACCACCACCACCACCCCACCCCACCCTCCGCGCCAAGTTTGAATTGCCAGCATTGCCCTGGTTCTATCTACGGGAAATTTGGCAAAATTGGAGCCTGAATGTTTTCCAGAAATGCTGTGAAGCCTTTTGGGGGGGGGGAGCTGATTGGGGGGAGTCTGTTTTCTGTTCCTCTGGACTGCTCTGGTAGGGTTGCTGCTTGTCTAGAAATGGATGCTGATCTGAAGAGGGTAGGATTTTTGCAAATACTCTTGGCAGCAGGGAAATACCTGTCCCTGGTACTAATTTTCTCCAGGGGTGACATCAAAAGGTGGTGAAAGTATTTGCCCATTTAGAGCAGGCGCAAAGCCATACATCCTGAATTGGGCTTGTCTTTTGTCTTCCTCCTGCGATGACGGCCTCCTACAGCCAAATCTGATCGGCCGCATAGTGACAGGATGTCGTCTTTCTCATTAAGTGATCCCTGATTGGTTGGGATTACCGAAAGAAGGGGCGACCCAACAGATCACCAGCCAATTAAGGAAGGAATGCGCAGCAAGATAGATTTTAGGAAATATCCCCCCCCACCGCCGCCCCAAGCTTTTGCCCCTCAAATCAAAGCACTAACATTTGATGAGCCTCAAACATCCGTTTTCCCTATTATGGAGGTGAACGCCAAGCACCAGGGCATTGTTGCTTACTCCCACATTGAACTTCCAGCAATAAAACACTTCTCTTCTGTTCTTTTCACACAGTAGGAGATTGAATTATGGCTGTTCCTCCTTGCTGTGTTCCTCAGTGGAAGAAAACAGTAATCATGATAGTTTGCAATTACTTAGCTCTTTAGAACATTCAGTGCTATTCACATATATTTAGACTGCACGGCTGTCTTTACAACAGCCTTGTATGGTAGGCCTGTTGATTACTCCCATGCTGCAGATCAGGGGTTGGGGCAGAGAGGTGTGCCTAAGGCCACATCGTGGGTTGATGGCAGAGGCCAGATTTGAACCAGGGACTTCCTGGATAGTAGCTCAGCCTCCTAAGCATTGCACGGCACCAACCCTCAAAAAAAAGATTGTGTCTATCATATAATACTTTGCAGTTGAATAAGGGAACTTGACAGGTACTCTCTTCTGCAGAGGTCACTCTGCTCAATTATTTCTGCCTGCCCAGCAGTCTACTTCTAGAAATATTTATATACCACTCTTCAACCAAAGAGTTCTTAAAGTGATTTACATAGAAAAATAAATAATACATAAATAAGATGGCTCCCTGTCCCCAAAGGGCTCACAATCTAAAAAGAAACATCAGGCAGATACCAGCAACAGCCACTGGAAAGATGGTGTGATGGGGTCGGATAGGGCCAGTTGCTCTTCTCCTACTAAATATTAGAGAATCACCACTTTTAAAGGCGTCTCTTTGCTTAGTTAGCAGGGGACTCATAGCCTGTTGTCTAGGCTGTACATCGGGAGTTGCTTTGAGTCAGATCTTTGGTCCACCATCTAGCTCAGTGTTGTCACCAGTCTGGATGGCTTTAATCGGGGTTTAGACAAATTCAGGGAGGACAAGTCGATCAGTGGCTACTCGTCTTGATGGCTATAGACTTCCCGGCTCAGCGGCTGGATGCCTCTGAATACCAGCTGCTGGGAATCAGTAGGAGGAGAGAGGGCATGTCTTCACCTCCGGCTTGTGGGCTTCCCGAGGGCATCTGGTGTGCGACTCTGGGAAACAGGGTGCGGTGGGAAACAGATAGCCTTGGGCCTTGTCCAGCAGGTCTCTTCTTGTGTCTACACTGACTGGCAGCAGCTCTCCATGGTTTTAGGGATCTTTCCCATCCCTACTTGGAGATACTGTCGGAGATGAAGCAAAGGGATGCTCTACCACTGAGCAAGAATCCTTGCCCCTAGACCGGGGCCGCTCGACTTTGGCCCTCCTGCAGATGTTGGCCTACAGCTCCCATAATCCCTGGCTATTGGCCACTGTGGCTGGAGGTTTTGGGAGCTGAAGTCCAGAAACAGCTGGGGGGGGGGCGCTAAGTTGAGTGGGCCTGCCCTAGACCAACATGCCATGCAAGTGTATTTGCAGGAGTGACTGCACCCCAGTGTTGCCATAAATCATCTGGCTCCTGATGAAAGAGGAAGGGCCAAGTGTGGTCCAGCTTGCCAGCTTGGAGTACCATCTCTGAAGGAGAACCGAGTCTGTGCTGGGTGGGTGCTGAGACCCTGTGCCAGCCCCAAGGCCTCTGGAAGCCTGTTCAGGGAGAGGAGAGCTGGTCTTGTGGTAGCAAGCATGACTTGTTTCCATAGCTAAGCAGGGTCTGCCCTGGTTGCATATGAATGGGAGACGAGAAGTGTGAGCACTGCAAGATATTCCCCTCAGGGCATGGAGCCCCTCTGGGAAGAGCATCTAGGTTCCAAGTTCCCTCCCTGGCAGCATCTCCAAGAGAGGGCTGAGAGAGAGATTCCTGCCTGCAACTTTGGAGAAGCCGCTGCCAGTCTGTGAAGACAATACTGAGCTAGATAGGCCAATGGTCTGACTCAGTATATGGCAGCTTCCTATGTTCCAGGTCTGAACCAGAGAGGGCAGCCTGTGCTAAGTTCTTGCCACCCCGCCAGAACTTCTTTTATAGACCTGGCTGATGCATTAGGAGAGGGTGACTATTCTGTGGTAGTACATGCCTGTGGGTGTGCTGCTGCCACGTAGATATCTGCCCTGTAATAAGAGGAACACAGGAAGCGGCCACATACGGAGTCAGGACTTTGGTCCACCTGGCTCAGGATTGTCTGCACAGACTGGCAGCGGCATCTCCGAGGCTGCAGGCAGGAGTCTCCCTCAGCCCTACGTCGGAGACGCCAGAGAGGGGACTTGGGACCTGCAGAAGCTCTTCCCAGAGCAGCCCCATCCCCTGAAGGGAATCTCTGACAGTGCTCACACGTGGAGTCTCCCATTCAAACACAACCAGGGTGGACCCTGCTTAGCAAAGGGGACAAGACATGCTGGCTACCACAAGACCAGCTCTTGTGCCAAGGTTCCAGGTGTCAGATTGCAAGGAGGCATTTGGGAAGAGGCACCTTCTCTAAGAGAATAGTTGTACGTCCGTAAAGTTGGCTTGAGCCACTTAATGGCGCAGTGGGGAAATGACTTGACTAGCAAGCCAGAGGTTGTTGGTTTGAATCCCTGCTGGTATGTTTCCCAGACTATGGGAAACGTGTATCGGGCACGGGCAGCAGTGATCTAGGAAGATGCTGAAAGGCATCATCTCATACTGCGTGGGAGGAGGCAATGGGAAACCCCTCCTCTATTCTACCAAAAAGAACCACAGGGCTCTGTGGGCGCCAGGAGTCGACACCAACTCGACAGCACACTTTACCTTTAAAGTTGACTTGGCTTGGCATTGCTGATCCATGGCTGGGTGTGGAGATCTGCAAAGCCTAGAGAGAGCTGGTCTGGTGGTCGCAAGCATGACTTGTCCCCTTAGCTAAGCAGGGTCCGCCCTGGTTGCATATGTATGGGAGATGAGAAGTGTGAGCACTAGAAGAGATTCCCCTCAGGGGATGGAGCCACTCTGGGAAGAGCAGAAGGTTCCAAGTTCCCTCCCTGGCAGCATCTCCAAGACAGGGCTGAGAGAGGCTCCTGCCTGCAACCTTGGAGAAGCCGCTGCCTGTCTATGTAGACAATACTGAGCTAGATGGACCAAGGGTCTGACTCCGTATATGGCAGCTTCCTATGTTCCTACCTCCCAAGGCTGGGAAAGGGACTGCAGCTCAGTAGTGTCCTTGTTGCTTGGCATGCCAAAGGTCCCAAGTTCAGTCCCTGGCAGCATCTCCAGGGCAATCTGGGAAAGGCTTTCTGAAACCCCGGAGAGCTGCTGCCAATCAGAGTTGTGCAGTATCTGACTTGGTAGAAGGCAGCTGTATCCTATGCCTGCCCACCCCTGGGAAGGCAAACTAGACAGCAGAGCCTAGCCCCGTGCCATGATTGCCTGCTGTCTCCTTCCAGGCTGCTTTTCACCCAGTGCAGCCCCTTTGGGGCCAGACTGAAGTGCAAGATAGCCAATGCTAAGGCTCCAAAAGGATGATGGAGCACTCTCGTTTCAAATGAAGGACGCTCTTCAAATGCTCAGGAGTCCTTCCTCAAAAACTTGGAAGAAAGAAATTCTGCACATGCTCTGGCGCACTATGCCTGAGTTGTCGGAATAGTTGATAACTCTGACGGCCTTCTCCCTGCCTATTAAGTTGAGTGCGTTGGAGCTTATGCCTTCTGTCCCCACCCCGGTTCGCCATCAGCCATTTGTGCCGTCTTTCCTCAGCAGCTATTCAGACTCAGTTTGCACAAACAGCAAGTGAGATGGTAACCTTGTTTCTGGACTATACCACTTCAGGTTGCAAGCGTAGGGGTCGCATGGCTGAATGCTTTCTCCTTGAAAAAAGTCTTCTCTGCCCATAGAAAGATAGCATGTGAGGGGGGAGAGGCTAAACTAGACCCTTTCTCCCTGCAATGCATTTTCCCGAAGCGAACATTCCTCCATACCAAAACAATTCTACAATCGCATGCCCACCCCCTACCTTGCAGTCCAAAGTGGTACAGTCCAGACCCAGGCTGGCTACCTCAACTGCTGTTCGGGTTACGGCCAGCAAGTCCGGAGTTCTCAGCTATGGATCCCCAGACGTTGTTGGATGACAACTCCCATCATCCCTAATGGCCTATGTCCACTGGAGCTGTGGATGCTGGGAGTTGTAGTCCAACACCATCTGGGGGGAACCAAGGTTGAGGACTCTGCCTGTAAAAGCAGCATGGGCGGCGGGGGGTGGGGGAGTGGGGGGAATGAGCCGCTTCCCTCTTCTTCCAGATTAGTGGGCCTTCCTTTCCGAAGGGCTGGCAGCCAACCTCTCCGCTGGCCTCTTTTGCAAGGGTTCCTTCCAAGCCCCAGGTCTGGTCTGCATTCCAAGCATAACGCTGGCTCTCGTGTCAGGACAGTGGGAGTGTGGCCTTTGCCAGGAGTAGCATACTTTCCGAGGCGGGCCGTGGGATTCGTGGCGCTCGCAGAATGTAGGCCTCCGGCTGCCGGCGTCTGTGACCGTGCGTGGTGGCCAGCGAGCGGACTCCCGTGATGCAAAAGGCATTGTCCTCCCAAGTCCTCTGTGGCTCCTCCAGGAAATCTGCTCTGAATGAGGATGCTGATCCGTGGATCTAATGATGCTTCAGGGCCCCCCCCCACCCTCGCTCTTCCCTTCTGCCTTTTAATAAAACTGTACCATTATGCGCTTGCCAGAGACGTGGCATTGTGCCCTTCATAACGCAGCTAGTAATTTGAGCACTTTTCAGAAAATGGCAGGGAAGTGACAGCGTTTTGGTGGGGCGGGCGGGGGGGGGGAAGTACAGTCATGATGATTTTGCTTGAATTAGCAGGGCGCTGAGCTGGGGCATGCAAGATTAGGGCAGAGGATCAGAGTCCGGCGTGGCTGGAGAGTGCCAAGGGGTGGGAAGGAGCTGCAAGCATTGTGCAACGCGAGACTGTCTGAAGTGACTGTGATCTAGTGCGAAGCTGGAGCCTCTTTCAGGAGGGGAGGGAGGGCCTAGAGGAGGGAGGCAGGCCGAGGGAAAGTTTGAGGAGCAGCTCCTCACTTAGATGTGGGGAGTGGGGAGAGGAAAGGCACGTTTGAGGGGGGAGGAAATATGCTTTGGGGATTGGGGGCAGGGTCTGCACCCCGGCTTCTCTGCCGCTCCAGCTTTGAGGAGGACGGAGGAGTCAGTAGCCAACATCATGACCCAGTGGGTGGGAGGAAGAAGCCCCATTTCCACTTTCAGTGGGGCCAGGTAATTTGCACAGAGCTGCTGTGGGCAGTGCTGGTGCCAAAGCGTCAATGCCAACAGGGACTCCCCCTTCGGGCTGCAATGGGGGCATTGCCTGTTATCGTTTTTTTGCAGAGCAGCAGAAGGGAGAATTGATGATCCGACACCTTCTCCATCAGAGGTAGTGAGGGGAGTTGTTTCTGGACTGCCCCAGATGAATGTTGGGAGAGTGACAGCCCTGAGCGAGAGCCATTGCGGTTGTGTAGGACCCCATTTCCCAACCAGTGTGCCATGATGACTTGCCTCCAGTTCAGAGCTGACTTGCCCCATCATGCATTGGGAGGGACGCATTGGGGCGGCAGGGTAGTTAAGACGGCAACGAATTAGCAGCTTTTTTTGTTTCTTTGTACTTCTGCAAGTTTTCTGCCCTTTTAAAAGATTTATTGGAACCCCCCCCCCTTTTTTTTTTGCTTTTAGTATTTGGTCCTTTTTATCTTTATTTCATTACTTCCTTCCAAATGCCTGTACTCCCTTTAACAACAACCACCACCACCACCACCAGTATTTATATACTGCTTTTCAACAACAACATCAAAAGTGTCCAAAGCGGTACATAGAGAAATAATAAATAAATACTGTACCATTATGCGCTTGCCAGAGACGTGGCATTGTGCCCTTCATAACGCAGCTAGTAATTTGAGCACATAAAACCCTTCAGGGGTTTTTTTTTTTCTTGTATTGGACAGAGTTTTCCTTTGATTTCTCGAGGAAGAAGTAGCTACATTGTTGGCTTATTAATTTGGTTGCCAATTCAAGAAGTATCTGCTTAGCCAATCAAGAAAGGAAGGGACACATCTCTCTTGGTGCATAGGGGAATGAAGGCCCATTCACACATTATGTTCAGCAGTCATTCAACGAGTGTAGTATACACAGGTATGGCCATTCACATGTTAACTTGAACGCAAATACAGAAGTACACTTCCTATCTGTGCCATGCATTTAAAGGGCCTGTTTCCAGGTTCACTTTTTAAAAATCAACCCAGGACCAGTCATTCACCTGTACAAGTGTTCAGACATCTGTACGCTCATGCAGCATAATGCCTGAATCAGGCTTCAGCCTCCAAAAGCGGGGAGTTTAAACTCTCCACCTTTAAAGCTGACTTGCTCCCTTATGCACCAGAAGAGATTGCGAGAGATGGCTACAAGCCTCATTGCACACGTCAGAGAAAGGAAACAAAAACAAATACATTTTTATAATTGCATGGCCACTTGGCCGCAATTTTTTTTTAAACAGTGCCTATGTTGGGGGTTCAGGCATTGTGCCCCACTTTTCGCCCTTTAATGTAGGTGTGCCCCGGTTGAGTGAGGTTGAAGAAACACCAGTTTAGGTCCTTCTCTCATGTATATACCGTGTTTCCCCGAAAATAAGACAGTGTCTTATATTAATTTTAGCCCAAAAAAATGCACTAGGGCAATTAGCGGTACATCAGAAATTACTGCTATGTATTACTTTCGGGGAAACAGGGTATTTAGCATGACCTTAGGCTGACTAACTTTTGGTAGTCATTTTCTCCCAATAGGTTGTGTTTACTGTTTTGTAGATAAAACTTGTAAGCTGCTTTGGGTACGTGTTAGTGTGGAAAAACTGGACATATGTAGTATGATTTGAAAAAAGAAACCATAGCCTAATTCTGAGACCTGGCTGAAAGCATTTATAGCCTAGCCAGCTCTAGAAGAACCAGCTGGCCCGCTGTGACCGGAGCTGTGCTGGAACGGGGGTGGCCAATCTGAGCCTCTTCAGCAATTGCTGGACTACAGTAATGTAGCTGGGGATGATGGGAGTTGTAGTCCAACAATGGCTGGAGACTATAGTTTTGTGTAGTTGATCACAAGAGGCAGAGGTGTGCAGGGCTGGAGGTTTGTGGCTCACTCCTACCAGGGTCCACCCTACAGTTTGAAGAGGAGGAGAGCTGTTCTTGTGACAGCAAGCGTGAATTGTCCCCTTTGCTAAGCAGGGCCCACCCTGGTTTGCATTTGAATGGGAGACAACATGTGTGAGCACTGTAAGACATTCCCCTTAGGGGATGGGCCCACTCTAGGAAGAGCGCTTGCTTGCCTGCTTGCATCCAGAAGGTCCCAGTTTCCCTCCCTGGCAGCATCTCCAAGAGAGGGCTGAGAGAGACTCCTGCCTGCAACCATGGAGAAGCCGCTGCCAGTCTGTGCAGACAATACTGAGCTAGATGGCCAAGGGTCTGACATAAGGCAGCTTCCTATGTTCCTGGGGTGAAGACAAAGATTCCCTGCGCACAGAAAACTAACATATGTGGAAGAAAGGCAGGCCAGAACCCATCTGCCTGACAGGAGGAGGTTGTCTGTGTTCAGAAAACTATGCCCTGTATTCAACAGGAATTTGTTGTGTATTCAGTGCATGAACCCCCACCTGCAGTCTGCCCAGGTCTTTGTTTCCATAACTTCCATCCTTCCCTGCCCTTCTCAAGCATCTCTTGGCGTGGTCCCATCAAGATAAGCAACCTCTTGTGTCCTTCCTGTTTGCTGCCTGTGCGTGTTTTTTTTCTGTTGGCACCAATTCCAGGCTGTTTGCACTGGCCCGAAACAGGCTGGGGAAATAGTTCAGATTCCGAAGAGCCCCGTGCAGCAAGTGGGGGAAGAATTACAAGATGGGGATTAGCACTGTGGCGTTTGCCTGGGATTTTTCCTGCCCTTGCAGGGCTGGGCTCGGGTTCGAAGGACATCACCATGCTCTCCAGGGGGCCCTCTCCTCTGTTGGTGCCCCTCCCATGATGGTGGGCCCTGACAGGCTTACCGGGCTGGGTGGGTTGGGTTCAGCTGCTGGAGCAATGGCAGCAGCAACAGAGGCAGTGCTCCTCTGCAGCTGGAGACATCCCCCGATACCTTGGCTCCAGCACAGCTCTGCTGCTGAGCTGCCTAGAAGGCCAGGGCACAGGAGGAAAGCTAGTCTTGTGGTAGCAAGCATGACTTGTCCGCTTTGCTAAGCAGGGTCCACCCTGGTTTGCATTTGAATTGGAGACCACATAAGAACAGCCCTGCTGGATCAGGCCCAAGGAGGCCCATCTAGTCCAGCATCCTGTTTCTCACAGTGACCCACCAGATGCCACTGGAAGCCTACAGGCAGGAGTGGAGGGCATGCCCTCTCTCCTGCTATTGCTTCCCTGCAACTGGTACTCAGGGGCATCCTGCCTTTGAGGCTGGAGGTAGCCTATAGTCCTCCGACTAGTAGCCGTTGATAGACCTCTCCTCCATGAAGTCATCCAAACCCCTCTTCAAGCCATCCAGGTTGTTGGCTGTCACCACATTGTGGCAGAGAATGCATGTGTGAGCACTGTAAGATATTCCCCTTAGGGGATGGAGCCACTTTGGGAAGAGCAGAAGGTCTCAAGTTCCCTCCCTGGCAGCATCTCCCAGATAGGGCTGAGAGAGATTCCTGCCTGCAACCTTGGAGAAGCCGCTGCCAGTCTGTGAAGACAATACTGAGTTGATAGACCAATGGTCTGACTCAGTATATGGCAGCTTCCTATGCTGAGAGAGGAATCTAAACAGTGTCTCCAGCTACGGCAGCACCAAGAGGAGCACTGACAAGGCTTAAACTATGGTTCAGAGAGTAACTGGCCCTATCCACCCCCACCACAGTACCTCGCGTGACTGTTGCTGGTGTCTTTCTTTGCGTGTCCTTGGGGACAGGGATCCAGCTTATTTATTTATTATTTCTCTATGTACCACTTTGGACACTTTTGATGTTGTTGAAAAGCAGTATATAAATATTGGTGGTGGTGGTGGTTGTTGTTAAAGGGAGTACAGGCATTTGTGGTTACTCCCAAGGTGCTGGTCTCCAGCATTTGCTTGAGCGTGTCGCTGCCACACACTGATGCAGGGATTTCTGTCGTGGTCTGAGTGGTCTGTCATATTTCCTTCAGCTTCTAGCTCACCCGGTTGCAAAGGTTTAGTGTGGGTAATTAAACTTGTTCTTGAAAGGCAGTCTGTAAGAGTAAAGTAAATAAAGTCAAGCACTGTCAGATATTCCCCTCAGGGGAAAGATCCGCTCTGGGAAGAGCAGAAGGTTTCAAGTTCTCTCCAAGATAGGGCTGAGAGAGAGATTCCTGCCTGCAACCTTGGAGAAGCCACTGCCAGTCTGGGTAGACAATACTGAGCTAGATAGACCAAGGGTCTGACTCAGTATGTGGCAGCTTCCTGTGTTCCCAACGGTGGGTCCTCAGATGTTTTGTTCCACAAATCCCATCATGCCCAGCCACTTCAGCTCATTTGCTCCCTGCTTTTCCTCATAGGAAGCTGCCTTAGACGGAGTCAGACGATTTGTCCATCTAGCTCAGTATTGTCTACACTGACTAGAAGTAGCTCTCCAAGGATTCAGGCAGGGGTTTTTCTCCACCCTATCTGGAGATGCTGCCAGGGATTGAATCTGGAACCTCCTGCCTGCCAAGCAGATGCTCTACCACTGAGCTACAGTCCCATCCACAATCTTCTTCTGTGTGAGAGGTGATGCAAAGCTTCGGCATTCATGTTTGAGCAAATCGCCGTTGGCTGTGGCATCCAAACATGGGAAACTGTGGCTTGTTCTAACTGTAGTTAGTTAATAAACAAATGTTTGAAACTGGGATAAAACATCTGCTCTGGGAATTCCTCTTTTGATACGACTTTGGCTAGAAAGTCATGACCTTTTGAATCCCGTTTTTTTAAAAAAGAAGCTGTTGTGTGGGCAAGGGGGAGACACTCTGCCTAGGGCGCCCGGACCTCTAAGATCAGGAGTTGGCTACTCAGAATTTGTGGCTCCCTAGTACCCCACGCTGATGAATAAAGAGGTCGAATTGGCAAGCCCTTGGGATTGTTTTAATGAAAGGCAGTATATAAATTTAACAATACATTAAGAATGAATGAATAAATAAAGGCAAAGAATGTTTCCCCTGAGCTGGTGAGATATTGAGCCTCTTCTCATGAGCTGCGAGAAGGGCTAGGGGCTGGGCTGCGCGGAAGGCTGGTTAAACATACCTTCCCCACAGACGAGCAGTTCTTTCTCCTTGGGCGGGCAGATCGCCTGCCCAGACGAGCACCGGCTCATGCTAGTCATTCCGAGGGCCAGGGTGCCGGGATCCCCCGGAGCGCCAATAATGCATGGTGCATTATTGGGACCCCCCTCCCTCCCCCTGGACGTGGCTTGGCACTGCAGGACTGAGCTTGGAGGAAGAGACTTTGGCTTGCATTTGGCCTCCTTATCGTGTCCTGTGATTCTGGGCCTTCCAGTCTCTGTTTGCGGCAAGCGTATCAAGCAATTCAATGGCTTGAGCTTGCTGGAAATCAGGATTGGAAGACATAGGAAGCTGCCATATACTGAGTCAGACCCTTGGTCTATCTAGCTCAGTATTGTCTTCACAGACTGGCAGCGGCTTCTCCAAGGTTGCAGGCAAGAGTCTCTCTCAGGCCATGTACAAACAACCACTTTGTATATAATTGTGCTTTGGCAATGTACTGTATGCTTTGGTAGTTTGTTGGCAAAAAAAAAATCTTGTCCTATCTTGGAGAAGCCAGGGAGGGAGCTTGAAACCTTCTGCTCTTCCCAGATATCCCCTGAGGGGAATATCTTACAATGCTCACAATTCTTTCTATCTCTCTATCATATTTTTATACCGTCTGATATGTATAGAGATATACATATATCTCCCATTCATATGCAACCAGGGCAGACCCTGCTTAGCTAAGGGGACAAGTCATGTTTGCTACCACAAGACCAGCTCTCCCCTGGTCATGCACATCTGGACATCTGGATGCAGGGAAGGAACTGTGATTGGGCGTGTGTGTTCTAAGAACACGAGCAACGCAGTGCTCAGGAGACATGGCTCCCTGGAGGTGCATCAGAATCAGATCTGGCCCACCACCCAATGGAGTTTGACACCCCTGGCTCAGGTGGTCTCTTGGGATTTGGCTGGTTCAGTCTGAATCAAACCTCCACCTGTGATTGGCCCAAATCGGGCTCAAATTGAAGCAGATCTGGCAGCTCTAGACCGGCTACCAAAGCTTTGCTGCGTCCTATTCTCATTCCCCCAGCCCCTTAAGGTACTTACTGGACCAGGGAGAAGCAGGAGACAGGCTGGTGGGCTTCCAGCAGCGAGAAATTATCAACTTGCACACAATTTCATTTTAAAATACGCTCTCTTGCCTTGTTATACTTCTAATTCCCCTGCAGTCCTGGGAACTGTGCAGGCGGTTAGGGGAATTGTAATCTTTCCCAGGGCTGAGACCGTTGCAGCAGCCCTGGAAAAGATTACAATTCCCAGCAGCACTTGCAACATTCTCAAGACTCCAGGGGCATCAAAAGGGATAAAAATGCAATGAGTGCGTCTTTAAAAGTGAAAACACATGTGAGTTGCTGCTCCCTTTGCTGCTGGGATTAATCCAGCCTGTCTTCTGCCCCCTTTCCAGTCCAGTAAGTACCTTGATGTGGGTGAGAGTGATATAGTTCTGTTGATTTTAAATAGTTTTTAATCCCGCCCTTCCATTGAACAGATTATAAGGGTGATGATGTACATCATATTTGTAAATATGATTTATAAATATTTACATACCGCCTTTCAAGAACATCTAAAGCTCTTTAAGCGGGGCTAAGCTCTTCAAGCAGTTTACAAAGGGAAAGTAATAAGAAAAGGGTTCCCTCTCCCCTGAGAGGCTCACAGTCTAAAAGGGAGCACATCAGCACCAGCAGCCCCTGGAGGGACACCAGCAACCTTGGAGAAGCCGCTGCCAGTCTGTGAAGACAATACTGAGCTAGATAGACCAATGGTCTGACTCAGTATGTGGCAGCTTCCTATGTTCCTAATAATATCATTTTATAGCGGAAGGAGAGCTGGTCTTGTGGTAGCAAGCATGACTTGTCCCCTTAGCTAAGCAGGGTCTGCCCTGGTTGCATATGCATGGGAGACTACATGTGTGAGCACTGTAAGATATTCCCCTTAGGGGATGGAGCCACTCTGGGAAGAGCATCTAGGTTCCAAGTTCCCTGCCTGGCTTCCCCAAGATAGAGAGATTCCTGCCTGCAACCTTGGAGAAGCCGCTGCCAGTCTGTGAATACAGTACTGAACTAGATAGACCAAGGGTCTGACTCAGTATATGGCAGCTTCCTATGTTCCTATGTTCCTATTACACTGTGCTGAATGGGGACAGTTGCTCTCTTTCTGCTAAAGGTAAGACATTTAAAGGGACCACTTAAAAAAGGTGTGTCCTTGCCCTGCAAGCAGGGAAGTTACAACAGCCAGGAAAACAACAGGTGATGTTCTCCACAGCCCTCCAGCCTGTGTTCCCTCTAACAGGGATTCCCAGATGTTGTTGACTACAACTCCCATAATCCTCAAGCCAAAGCCAATGCGGCTGGAGATTCTGGGAGTTGTAGTCTACAACATCTGGGAATCCCTGCTAGCTGGAACACTGACTCCAGCCATGGAAGGAGGGCTGCTGGTCAACAAGGAGCCTACAGGGTCCCCCGAAGGCTTCTTGCATGAAAAGGAAGGGAGGGGTGATTTTTGCATTTCTGCCCTTGATGCAAAAGCCTTTTCCACTTGCATCTGGCCCACTGTGCAAGAAGCCTATATAGGAACATAGGAAGCTGCCATATACTGAGTCAGACCCTTGGTCCATCTAGCTCAGTATTGTCTTCACAGACTGACAGCGGCTTCTCCAGGGTTGCAGGCAGGAATCTCTCAGCATTATCTTGGAGATGCCAGGAAGGGAACTTGATACCTTCTGCATGCTAGCATTCAGGTGATCTTTCCAAAACGGCTCCATCCCCTAAGGGGAATATCTTACAGTGCTCACACATCAAGTCTCTCCTTCATATGCAATCAGGGTAGACCCTGCTTAGCTAAGGGGACAAGTCATGTTTGCTATCACAACACCAGCTCTCCTCCCCGGTGAGCCTACAATGCCTGGACTCTCAAGTATCCCTGTAAACCCACAGCCCTCCTTCCATTGCCGAAAGAAATGGCAGCCAATATCAAGTTCTGTCTGTCTATACAGACCGCCTTTGGATGGGACGGTTTAGAAGTGTTATAAATGTAATGTAAATGTAAAATGTATACCAGGTCTTCACAGCTTCGGCCCTCCTGCAGATGCTGGACTACAACTCCCATCATGCCTAACTATTGGCCACTGAGGATGATGGGAGTTGTGGTCCAAAAACAACTGGAGTGCCAAAGTTGTGCAGTGTACACACACACACACAGAGCAAATCCGTAAAAACCAGCAGACTAAATCCACTTTAGGTGGATGAGCAAAGTTCAGAGGCAGGGAAAGGATGGGAAATTATGTCCTAAGAAGAGCCGTGGAGGATGGCCATGGAAGGCGTCCAATGGCTTCTTTCTCCTCAAAGGCCTTTCACCCCATTGCCAGCTCAGAACGAGGAGCTGCTGCCGTGGCAACCATGTGCCAAGCTTCTCTCTCCCGCCACTGCCCTGGCCTCCATAATGCACAGGAGTGGGGAAACGTGACATCGTGTCGTGTGTTTTGTTTGGCCCTGATCCATATCCCTGGCTCCCGCTGGAGGAGCAAGACCTGGCGAGATGTGGTGGCGACGACATGCATTTCCATTCCAGCCGGGAAGGAGGATAAACGGGACGCTGAGCTGCCGTTTTCGGTGGCCGCGCTCAAGTTCTTCAACATAGTCCAGCTGTGCCCCTGATCTGCCTTGCTTCCCCTTTCCTCTGCCATCCCCCACTTCTAAATGGTTGTAGTCTAACCTTCCCCCCTACGCGAGTTGAGTGTTGCTAAGCCCCTCACGTATCCCACTCTTGTAAAAACGGTGCGTTGTCTAGAAGAGGCAGCCGGCCAGCCAGCCTGGCTCAGAAATTCTCTCCAGGTTGACCTTCACTTGGCCTCAGTGGAGAAGCTGGACTGTGGCCGAACCGGGATAAGCAACTCTGGCTGTTCTCTCGGAGCCCCTTCGGAGGCCTCTGGGTCTTGGGGGGAGGCCAAGATGAGCGTGCTCTCAGCGCCTGGCCGGGTGTCTTCCTTCGGAGCTGGCTCCAAGCAGAACCGAGGGGGAAAGGGGGTCCTTCTGGACATCTCAGGCGATGCCTTTGGAGGGGTCTGAGCCTTGTTGCCCTTCTCATGGAAGAGCATCCTCTCTACAGGGGCCAGGTCTTGCAGGGCGGGAGAAGTAATTGGAGAGAAATTTCGTAGCGTGGTGGTGAAGAGAAGGAGCCGTGAGGCATTAGAGCTGGCACGCCTGTCAACTGGCCACCTATTGTTTGACTCCAGTCAATTATTCCATGCAGCCAAGATTGCAGTTGTGTGGGTGGAAACCTTCCTTTTTTGATTCCGTGCTGGGGTCATTCCTTAGCAAAGGCAACAAAGCACCTTTCCAGGGGTGGTTCTCTTGTATTTAGCAGAGGGGAGAGCAATCATCCCTATTCATTCCAGCACAGTGGCTCTTTCTGGTGTCTCCCTTGTGTCTGTTTTTAGACGGTGAATCCCTCTGGGACAGAAAACCATTTCCCCCCCACCCCAATTTCACTGCTCTGTGAACTTCTTGCTGAAAAGCAGTAAATGAGTCTTGGAAAGCAGAGTTTCTGCAGACCACCGGTGACACACAAGCCCATTAATTTTTGGAATTAGCATCAGGCTCAAACCTGCTTGCGATTAAAGTTGCTGGTTATGCTGTTCAAATGAAAGTACTTGGACCCCTACTGGAGCAGTCAGTGGGCTCAAATCTTTTCCTGACTGGTCTAGAGTCCAGTCCTTAGTGAGGCAGGACTTCCTGGTTCAAAGCTGGGCTTCAGCATGCTGAAAGTGGTTGGCCTTAGGCCCCACCAGGCCCTGTGATTCAGTGGGGAGCAGCCTCAGATAGAAAGGATGGAGCCGAGTGGCACGTGGTGGAGGCAAGAGATGGCAGCTGGCCAGTCAAGAAGAGGCAGAACCTGCCTATGCCTGGTGCCTCATGGGGATGGGATGAGTAGAAGCTCTCATCAAGCCATGCAGAGAATAACCTACACTCTTGGCTTTGGCCCTTCACCCTGAGCTATTGCTCTTCTTCCTGGATGAAACCAGGAGTATACCTAGGGAAGATAGAATCTGCCCTTGTGGTTGTAGGGAGATTGGAACCACCCAACATGTCTTGCTCTGTTGTCTGTTTTACAGAGAGTTGAGACGCTCCCTGATATCTCCTTGTCTGGCACCCTTTCCAGGATGCTCAGAAGATGTTTGTGTCTCTTATCTTTTGGCAGATCAGTCTCCATCCATTACATATAAGGTGGCAAAGTTTTGCTCTAATGCTATGTGGTTACGTCCATTTTAATTTCATGCGTATGTTCTTCCTGAATTTTTAGTTTATATTTGTATTTATTGTTAGCAATTGCTAGTTAAGTCTTTGATTGGTACTATATGCGATGGATGTTTTATTATTTTCTAGCAACTGTTAACCTTTTGTAGGATTTCTTTATTCTACCCTTTTAAAAATTGTTTTCTAAGCTGACCATGGGTCGTATATAAAATATCTATAACCTGGATGAAACCCCAAAACTTCAGGTCAAACTCTGAGACTCTGAGCAAAGCACCACTTCTTGGCTTTAAGCAGCTCCATCTGTAAGATGAGGGCAGTTCTGACTCTCCTTTGAACTAGGGTTGCACCCTGCCCCACCAACAACAACTTTCTGCCACTGGAGCCATCACCTGTCTCGTGCCCCAGCACCTAGCGAAGCCCAGCAGGAGATCTCTGGTCTCACAGGGAAGCTGTGTTTAAGAAGCCAGCATTCACTGTGGGATTCAGCTGGGGAGCAGAGCTTAAAAAAAAAAAAAGTGCAACAGACGCAAACTGTGCTGTTCCAGGGAAAAGTGCAGTTCCAGAAGAAGATTCATGCAGTCCAAAAATTCAAGACATAACAAAAGTGGTATTAATTTAGCTGATGTAAAACGTGGCTGATGACCATGTGAGAAGTAAAGTGAGTCGAATAGGTTACTCTAGAACGTCAGGCCCTTAGATGGCAAGCAAGCTCATTACCATGACGGAATATCTGAAGCTCAGGTGTAGTCGATAATGCTTATGATGCTTATACAAACTTATGCCCTATATCTATGTGTCTATCACGTCCAGAACATATCAGATTTGCTGGAGGAAAGGGTCTCGGAATATTGGCAAAGTTCAATAACTAGAGTATACAAGTGTGTTGTACTGGCATGTGTTAGGAGAGGTGGTCTAGAGAGGAGAGCTGGTTTTGTGGAGGGGTTACAGCATTACTTGTCCCCCTAGCTAAGCAGGGTCCACCCTGGTTGCATATGAATGGATGACTAGAAGCGTGAGCACTGTAAGATATTCCCCTCAGGGGATGGAGCTGCTCTGGGAAGAGCAGAAGGCTCCAAGTTCTCTCCCTGGCAGCATCTCCAAGATAGGGCTGAGAGAGATTCCTGCCTGCAACCGTAGAGAAGCCGCTGCCAGTCTGTGAAGACAATACTGAGCTAGATAGACCTATGGTCTGACTCAGTATATGGCAACTTCCTGTGTTCCTATATCTGCAAATTGCAATCACATACCGTATTTACCTGAATAGAAGACGACCCGGCAACCCCCTTTAAAAATGTGGGTGATATACAGATTATACTGTATGTATGTATGTTTATGTATGTATTTTTTTAACATATTTTTATACTGCCCAAAACATAAGTCTCTGGGCATTTTACAACAAGATAAAAACAAAAGTAAAACATTAGTTAAAAACAAAACCAAGAAATTTAAAACACAACAGTTTAAAAATTTTAAAATAATATTATAAAAACAACATTAAAACGAATCAAAACAATATCAGTTAAAAGCCTGGGTGAACAGATGCGTCTTTAAAGACTTTTTAAAAGTTGTCAGAGATGGGGAGGCTCTTATTTCATTAGGGAAGGTTCTTCCCAAAAGGAAGAAGACCCTGAATTTAAGATGGCCCCCACAAATTCTAACTTCAAAGTGGTTGTGGGGGAAACCTAGTCCTGGATTCAGGTAAATGCAGTATCATGGTGCAGTTCCAAATGTTCCCTTTAAAAAGTAAAAGGAACCCCCTGGATGGGGGAGTGGAAGTTTGGTAGTTGCAAAGTCTCGGTGGACTGATTTCACCAGTATGATTGCGTTTTGGAAGAGGAGCCCGGAAGAGGGCCAGACGTGTTCTTTGGAGCAAGATAACCCCAGGTCTGTGACTTGCATGCATCATGCATATTGGCATGATCTCTCTGATTTTGCATAGTTTATTCTCTGCTTGTAGCTGCAAGCAGGGAAGGATGTCAGGGCTGGCATAAACACAAGGCACCCTTGGGCAGAGCCCAGCACCCTGGAGAGAGGCACCTCAGTGTGGGGAAAGTGTGGTGGTGGAGGTGAGACTATGGTGGGTGACAGCAGGCTGGCTAGAATGCTGCTCTTGCTGGCCCACCAAGAATGAAAGGAACCCATGTTCGCTGCCCTGATAAGGGAAAGGGAACCTACCCAGATCGGAGAAGCCCACCAGGAGTTACCTTGCTGAGGGCCACTGAAACCCTACAAGGAGCTATGCAAGGCACTGAAGGCCCCTCCTTCTGCCCCTTGAGATCCCCCCCCCAGGGGGCACTCCCCATTTCAAGAATCCCTTTGCCACCAAAAGGAGTAGGAAGGTGCATTTTTGGAGATGCTCAGGCAGCTGAGCTGCATATCCCATACCACAATGAGTGGCTTTTCTGCATCCTCACATAACTGTCGTTAAAGGTTGTCCTGCGCTCTTCCTCACTGCTTCAGGAGGGGATACTGGAGAGGGGAGCAAAACAATAGACTTGTGCATTATTGGGGCAATGTGTTCTGAAGATTACACTGCATAAATGCGGAAACTGGAATTGGGCCACATGGTTAGAATCTTGGCTTTCGAGTTTCTTTTTAGAATTTCTTTCGGGTTTCTTTTTAGAAAGGACACTTCTTGACTGTAGAGCTTGATGGAGTCTATGTGTCATGTTAAACATGTAGTTTGATTTAAAAAAAAAAAAAAAATCAGGCACGCAGGGCTAAACAGCCTCTGCAGGATTGGGGGATCAAGATGAGGTATGCTGTGTGTGGGAGGGGGGAGTATTTAACCCTTTCTCCCATGATGCAATCTCAATTAAAACTGTGCCCACAGAACTGCTGTTTACATCCATGGAAGCTTCTCTCCTGCAGCTAATAGCAGTTTCTGGAGCATGATTTTCATTAAGAGCTTGGCAGTGAGGTGTAGTGGTTAGAGTGTTGGGCTAGGACTGGGGAGACCCAAGTTCAAATCCCTGTTCAGCCATGAAACTCACTGGGTGACTGGGACAGTCACTTATCTCTCACTTATCTCTTTAACCCACCTCACAGGGTTGTTGTGAGGCTAAACATAACCATGGACACCTTCCTCGGAGGAAGAGCGAGATATAAACGATTTTTAAAAAATAGGGAGAGAGTGAGTTAATATCCTCTCCCAATGAATATAATGAATATATTCAACTATGAGTTGAATATAATGTGTATATTTTGGTCTTCAGAAGGTTGTGATGGGAAGAGAGGGCAATGCTACACTAAGCAAGATTTCCAGGAATGAAGGGGTGCGATTTCAGTACCCTCCACAGCTCTTAGGCTCTGAGAGTGGCAAGGAGAAGTATGCAAAATCAGCAGATTTTTCAGTGGATTTGCTAGATTTACATAATGTACCCAGATTGCACGTCAGCTTTTCTTGCTGTCAAATTTGGGTTACCTTGTCACAGAATACTGTTTGTTTTTTAAGCACAGGTATATATATCTTCTGTGCATAGCTGAAAAATGCTGGTGGTCTGTTTTGTGTCAGCAAGTGGCAAAACTTCACTTATTCCTGGGGATGCTGCAAATATCTACGATTTTAATTTCCATTCAAATGTGTATTTTGTCGCTGCTGGTAAGTAAGTGACATAAGTTCTCAAATAGTTATTTCTCCATGTCAAGAGCCCCTTTGCCACCAAAAGGAGTAGGGAGTTGCATTTTTGGAGATGTTCAGGCAGCTGAGCTGCATATCCCATACCACAATGACTGGCTTTTCTGCATCCTCACATCTCCCCCCACCACTTCCTCCCTCCCCACCTCCCCCCTCCCTCCCTCTCTTTCTTTTGTGCTAAATAAATAAATAAATTTAACCCAAATAAATGTAACCCCTGCTAACTTGGCAAAGAGGCACCTTTTTAACGTGGTGATTCTCTTTATTGAGCAGGGGGAGAGTAACTGGCCCTATCCAACCCCAGCACAGCATCCCTCCAGTGGATGTTGCTGGTGTCTATCTTATGTTTCTTTTTAGATTGTGAGCCCTTTGGGGACAGGGAGCCATCTTATTTATTTATTATTTCTCTGTGTAAACAGTCCTGAGCCATTTTGGGGTGTTAGAGAAATTGAAATAACAACAACAACAACAATTTCACACACTATGTATTCTGGTTTTGCAGATAAATGTCCCAAATGTGAAGTGTCAGTTTTTGGTGGGCTGGAAATATCTGCAGAAATAATAGGAGGGTGGATTCCCGTGGCCTTCGGTGTTAGGGTCTCTTCTTAGTAAGAACCTCTTTCTCCTGTTCCTTAGAGTAACAGCTGCATTGGAAATGCAGTCGGGAGAGAGGCAAGGAGGAAAGAGCAGCCTTGTGGAGCAGGGAGGCGATTTCGCTTCCAAGCTGTAACCACTACATCAATTAGTGGAGTTTGCACTTCTGTCACTCTGGGCAGCTGTTCAGCTGTGACAATGGCCTTCCATGGGAATGAGGGGGGGGGACGTTGCGGGGGTGGAAGTGACCTTGAATGCCTCTGAGAACAGCGCAAGGCAGCACCGCCTGGACGCTGCTAGCACTGGGCTCCCGGGTGCTTTGACAGGTCTCATCATGGGTTGCTCTGCATCCATTGCTCACAGGTCCCAGGGGAGGCAAGGTGGATGAGCCAGGATGAATTCCACTCTGTTGGAGGCAATGCGCGATAGAATGGTGCATGGAAACGGGCTGGTGTGCTCTTCTCGGTACATCTAGTTTGGAGCCCTGGTGTATTATTAGCCATTTTTTATTTTTTATTTTTTTTTAAGCTGCAGAATCGTATATACATTGTTAGGAGGTGGGAAAGGACCAAGCCTATGAGTTACTCTGAATGTATGTGTAGGGATGTGGTGCAGTGGTTAGAGCAGGGATTGGCTAGCTTTCAGAAGTGGTGTGCCAACTCCTCTTCTACTGTATTTCTCGGAATCGTAGACGATGCTGAATTTAAGATGACTCCCTTAAAAAAGTAGAGGTTAAATACAAATTATACCTGCATTTACTCCAAAGGGACAGGACTCTGGATTTAAGATGACCTCCTGCACCTTAAGTGGCGCAGCGGGGAAATGCTTGACTAACAAGCAGAAGGTGGCCGGTTCGAATCCCCGCTGGTACCATATCGGGCAGCAGCAATATCGGAAGATGATGAAAGGCATCATCTCATACTGCGTGGGAGGAGGCAATGGTCAACCCCTCCTGTATTCTACCAAAGAAAGCCACAGGGCTCTGTGGGCACCAGGAGCCAAAATCGACTTGACGGGACACTTTTACTTTTACCTGATATCCATCCCATATCAAACAATTTGGGGAAAACCTAGTCTTGGATTCAGGTAAATACAGTATTCACTCTAACTTAAGGTTTAGCATAGATGGTTTCTCTATGTATATAATTATGCTATTGTTGCGTGTAAACATGCAGATCTTACCAGTTTACCAGATTAGTTGTTCCTGGACAAGCAGAATTTCTGAGAAACTCCCACTAATGATGCCCATCCCTGGATATAGACGTGGAGAAATTCCAGTGTCCCTTTCTGGACATGCGGGGGAAATGATCTAGCACAGAAGAACTGGCTCCTGCTAAATTCAGTGGTTCAGGCTCCTCTCTTGCATCCCTGTGAGTGCCACTTAAAATCATTTCATATGCCACAGGTTGCTGATCCTTGGGCTAGAGCAGTGGGTTAAGAACAGGAAGACCCAGGCTGAAATTCCACTTGGTGAAGTAACCATAGTAATTGCATTTATCTTGGCTAATATTGGCTTTGTTAAAATCAAAGCATGATGATAGGTATAATTGGGTCTTTAGGTGCTCAGTGGAACCAGTTATGTGTGGGGAGGGCGGCGTAGTGTTTTCTCCCTCATTGGAGGTCTTTAAGCAGAAGCTAGACAGCCATCTGTTGGAATGCTTTGGTTCTGGATTTCCTGCACTGAGCAGGGGGTCAGACTAGATGGTCTCTGGAACCCATGCAGTGCTCGGATTCTCTTGTAAGGGCCCCCCTTGAGAAGCAGCAGCACTGGCCCAAGTGCCAAGCAGATGCTCTTCCTCACAGCTACGGTCCCATCCCCAAAGGTGGCACCCATGGGTCTCCCCTCCAGGCACTGACCCTTGCCAAGAGCTGCTTAGCTTCCGCAAGGAGGCTTTATGGTGTGCCTTCAGATCATGCTTTGGGGCTCAGAACTTGAGCAGAACTCCACATCCAGTCCATTGCAGCATATGACTACCTGTAGCTCACTGGGGCCATGACCATTACCCTGTTGAAAATGAGTGTGCTCTCCACTGCAGTGGCTTCTGGTTCTGAGGGCAGGCCTGTCAATGGCTGTTAGAAATACAGTATAAGAATTGCCAGACCAGGAGGGTAATACAATGTCATTCTAATATAAGAATGGCCTTCCCGTGGTGGTTAACCTTAGGAACATAAGAACCTGCCACATACTGAGTCAGACCATGTAGCTCAATTCTCCAAGGTTGAAGGCAGGAATCTCTCTCAGCCCTATCTTGGAGATGCTGCCAGGGAGGGAACTTGGAACCTAGATGCCCTTTCCAGAATGGCCCCATCCCCTAAGAAGGGGAATCTCTTCCAGTGCTCACACATGGAGTCTCCCTTTCATATGGAACCAGGGTGGACCCTGCTTAGCTAAGGGGACAAGTCATGCTGGCTACCACAAGACCAGCTCTCCTGTTGGCATCTGGTATTCAGAGGTAAAGTGCCCTACTGCTTGGAGGTTCCACCTAACTCTCGTGGCCGGCTGATCTCTCCTCCGTGGATTTGTCTAATCATTTAAAGCAGTTTTCTAAGCCAGCGGCCACAGCCACATCCCATGGGAACCTCTGCCCTTCAGGTGCAGTGTGCCTTTTAAAGTTCTACCAAATGCCGAGGGTGGCCGTTGTCCTCATGCCTTGCCACTTGTGGGTTTGCCACAGGCATCTGGCTGACCACTATTGGAAGCAGAATGCTGGGCTGGATAGATCTCGATTTCAGTCCCTGGCATCTCCAGTTCAGATCATTTCAGTTTTATTACAGTCACTAGTATTTTTAAGCCCGTTATGATAACGGGCGCTAGCTTTCTTTCCCGTCTTTTCTGTCTCTCTCTCTCTCTTTCTGTCTCTCCCCCCCCCCTTGTCCCCTCTCTCTTTTTGTTTCTTGTTTTGTTGTTGTCTCTGTTTTTGTTCTTCCTTATTTTGCTTTTACTTTTTTGGGGGGGGGTGGATGAATAACGGCCAAAATGGCCCATGAGAAGGTGGCCGCCCCCGCCTATCGCCCTCCCGCGCACCCAGCTGCCGGAGCCCACCTTACCCGCTCCAGCCCGAAGGAGAAGAGAGGAACTCGGAAACAGAGCTATTCTCTGTGTTAAGCTGCTGCCTATACTGTCGCAATGGACGCAATAGGCGTCCTTTGCGTCCATAGCGGCAGTTTGAGCAGTGACTTAGCACAGAGAGGAGCTCTGCTCGTGAGCTCCTCTCTTTTCCCTCGGGCTGGAGCGGGTAAGGTGGTCTTCAACAGCTGGGAGGGCGATAGGCAGGGGCGGCGACCTTCTCATGGGCCATTTTGGCCCTTAATCTTTTGGGGCGGGGGAGTGGGGAAGGTGATTTTGGGCAGCTGGGAGGGCGGGTGAGCAGGCGGCGGCGACGGCTGTGAGTGGGCGGGGGCCTCGTTGGCGGCTTCGCCGCCACCTCGCCCAGCTTCCCTGTCCCCTGTCTCGGTCTTCCCCCGCCGCCATTGCCCTCGCCTTTTTCAGGGCGGCCGCTTCTGGTTGCCTTGGCCTCCTCTCGCCGTGCCGCAGCTCATGGCTGAGGCGGCGGCTCTGCCGCCGCCTCGGCCACTTTCCCCCGCCGCCACACACCGGCTAATGGCCGCCCGTGGCTGTGGGACACTGGTGTCTGAGGTCCTGTGTCCCTTGGGCTCTTCTGGGCCTGCGCTTCGCGCAGGCCCAGAACAGCCCAGGGAGGCAGGGACGCAGATCCCCAACGTTCCAAAGCCACGGCCACTCACTTAGCCTTTTATTATATAGGATTGACCCGGGGGTGGGGGGACCCATAAAAATGCATTGGTAAAATAACAAACTAAGGAGTATTTATAATCTCCAGACGTATCCTACCCACAATGTAACAAAATTTGGCAACCTTCCACAGTCTGGTTTCGTTCTGTTCAGCTAAAAGACGAGATAAACATAAGTTATAAGATCTGGGTATAAGGCAAGTTCAGGGCAAATAAGCTCAAATCTAGCATCATTATAAAACTGGCAGTGTAAAATAACATGGATCGTGCTTTAAATCTCTCCCGAACCACATGGGCACACCCAATCTTCCTGGGGGATACCATGAAACCTCCCTTCCAGCACCGCTGTGTGCAAAGCGGGCTAAAGTCAGGGCCTGACAAAATTTAGAGATAGATTAAGTGAAATAGGTATGCTGCAGGTGAATAATTCGAAATCTGGCTACCCAGAAACGCATTTGCCAGAATGGCTCCTCGATCAATCTGGCGTTCCATGTCAAAAATTCTCTCTCGCAACCTGGTCCTTGCAGTATCATACTTTAGGGCTAGTACAGCAGCCAGAGAGAAGCCATAGTATGTTAATCTATCCTCCACATTCTTAATCCAACCAGAATGGTATGTGTCTTTTAGTATTAAAGACACTAGACCCAGGGAGCAAAATGTAAGTTTTAACTAGTAGTCGAAGATAGCAATCCAAGCCCTGACCTCCAATTTAACCATCTCAACTTCAAGTCGCAAAACCGCTCTAGGCACACAGGCAGGAACTAGGGATGTGCGAACCGGTTCGGATCCGAACCGGTTCGGGTCCGAACCGGTTCCGGTTCGGAGGTTCGGATCGAACCGAACCACCCCTGGTTCGGTTCGAATCCGAACCGAACTGGGGGTGGTTCGTTTCGAACCGGTTCAGACCGGTTCGGATTGGTTCGGAAAGCTGAAAATTGGTCAGATGGTAGCTGGCACCCAGGGGTACCTGTCACCCAAACCCCAAATGGGGTGAATTATGGTGAATTTATTTGTATGAGGTTTGTCTTCATAAGGTGAAGTGTGCTAAATTGATTACTTCCTCATATTATTCATAGTAAAGGAAAGTGTGAAAAAGTGAAAGTGGGGTCATGAGAGTTGTTTAATTGAAAAATATCTCATTTGCTATGATAGAATGAGAATTCACACCTTTTCTATTCACCATAATTCACCCCTCTGCCCAATCACTCTTAAATTGGGGATGGGTGGTAGCCTCCACCCATTAGGCACTATCTACCAGCCCACCCCACTCCTTTGGGGCAGATCCACTTTCTGCCCCCAATCTGCCCCAAAGACACCCAAACTTCAAAAATTCTCAAAAAATCAGCCCTCTGCCCAATCCCCCTGAAATTGGGGTGGTAGCCTCCACCCATTAGGCACTACCACCCCACCCCACTATTTTGGGGCAGATCCACTTTCTGCCCCCAAACTGCCCCAAAGTCACTAAAACTTCAAAAATTCTCAAAAAATCACCCCTTTGTCCAAACCCCCTGAAATTGGGGTGGTAGCCTCCACCCATTAGGCACTACCACCACACCCACTATTCTGCCCCAGCCCCCACTTTCTGCCCCAATATGCCCCAATCTGCCCCAAAGACATGAAATTTTCAGAAATTTACCAAAAATCAGCCCTTTGCCCAATCCCCCTGAAATTGGGGTGGTAGCCTGCACCCATTAGGCACTACCACCCCACCCCACTCTTTTTGCCCAGATCCCATGCTATGCCCCCGAACTGCCCCAAAGTCACTAAAACTTTAAAAAATTGCCAAAAATCAGAGGAAGGTCCAATCGACTTGAAATTTGGGTGGCAGGTAGAACACAAGGTCCCCTTTCAAACCAGCTATTTTTTGATATCCGAACCGGTTCTGTTCGGATCCGAACCGGTTCGGATCCGAACCTAACCGGGGGGGTGGTTCGGCAAAACCAGAACCGAACCACCCTGGTCCGGTTCGGACCCGGTTCGGATCCGAACCGAACCGGGAGAACCGGTTTTATGCACATCCCTAGCAGGAACTTGGAATATAGGGTTTTTTTCAAATGATGATTTGAGCGCTCCGCTCGCTAGATGATTTCTGTAAACCGAATTCTCTTGAAATCAATTGTAACAAGACCAAAAATCATGGTATTTGTGAAGCGCCCCAAAATTTGCATGTGGTCATTAAACGGCTGTAGGCTGGAGCAGGTCAGTCACTTTAAGTCTCTTGAATTTATCTTCCAGGTTTCAGGCACCCATACAGCCCATAGAGACTATACTATACAGACTGCCGGCATCTGGGCTGGGAAAACCACGGTCTGTAGCCTTGGAGAGATGCTGCCGGTCCGTGTTGATGATACTGGCCTAGGTGGACTAGTCCTCTGACTGCATAAACAGCAGCTTTATGGATGGAGGGCACACTAGTCTGTCTGTGCAATCATCCTTTGGCATACAGGCTTGACTTGGTGGTGGTGGTGGGGGGGGACTAAGGTTTCCCCTCTCAACCTGGCCACCACCTCCATGCATCTGCTCGAGGGTCACTGCAGCTCCTCCGCTATTACTGTGACTGGTTTCATAAGACATGTTGGCAGCCACCTGCGTTTCCAACAGATGGCTTCAATAACTCCCTTTCTCCCCCGCCCCACCCCCCCACCCCCTCCTGATCCAGTTTATCAGATCGCTCTCCTCCAACAAAGTGTTTAAAAAGTAATCTGGTTACCCGGCACGACACTGTGCTGTTAAAAGAGTCCCCCACCCCGGCCACGTGCCAAAACAGCTCGGCACCAAAGCATTAAGTGCAGAATCAAGTCAGACTGGGGAGAGAGGGAGGGGAGGAATAGATTTGGCTGGGTGCAGAGCTGAAAAGCCGGCAGAGAGAGCTCTCGAATCACGGCTGGATTATACAATGGCTTTTCTGAGGGTAGCAGCAGCTGCTTGGCCGGGATGCCAAAAACCATCCGCTCCAGTCTGTTCGCTCTTTTGCTCCTATTCCGTGAGGAGGAGGAGGAGACTCGGTGCACAGCTTGGGGCATCATTGAGATTCAGACTTTGTCCTTTCAGGAGTGGTGACTGTAGGGCTGTTCCCCTAGCCAGGTTGAGCTTTGCAGGCCACGCACGGTCCATAAGTGTGCTCTACAAGTGTGGGATTTGGTCCTGGGAGCAGGATGTCGCATCCTGAAGAATCTCGGCATTTCCCCCCCTTTTTTTTTAAAATGCAAGTGCCTAGACCTTATGACAAACAGAACTGAAAGGGTGGTGGGCAGTGTCTGGGTTGCAGAGAGGGGCAGAGCTGATGAGACTTGTGTAGTCGGGGAGGGGCACAGAACAGAAGCCCCTTCTTTATGACTAGAAGAAGTAAAATAAGCTAATTCTGAAAATTGGGGGTTTGCATGGTTTTATATAGGTTTTAACATGTATGTTACCCTAGCACAGAGTTTTTTGCTGGGTGGTTCCCCAACAATGGTGGTGGTACTACTACTACTACTAATAATAATAATAATTCGATTTCTATACCACCCTTCCAAAAATGGCTCAGGGCAGTTTACAAAGAGAAATAACAAACAAATAAGATGGCTCCCTGTCCCCAAAGGGCTCACATTCTAAAAAGAAACATAAGACACACACCAGCAACAGTCACTGGAGGTACTGTGCTGGGGTGGATAGGGCCAGTTACTCTCCCCCTGCTAAATAAAGAGAATCACCACGGTAAAAGGTGCCTCTTTGCCCAGTTAGCAGGGGATGATACTTATGTCTTCATCATAAGTATCAGCTCATAGATCTCAAGTCTCCATGTCTGTTGCTGCCAGTTTCATCTGTATCTAGTCTCCAATGGCTCCAGGTCTCTTTCTTGTATGGAGTTGGACCTTTCAGATCCTTCTGGACATCTAACCTACTAAATTGTGGTTTGCCACGGCCTCACCTGCCTCTTTGTGGGGGTTTCTGTTGGCCACCATAGGAACATAGGAAGCTGCCATAGACTGAGTCAGACCATAGGTCCATCTAGCTCAGTATTGTCTATACAGACTGGTAGCAGCTTCTCCAGGGTTGCAGGCAGGAGTCTCTTCCAGCCCTATCTTGGAGATGCTGCCAGGGAGGGAACTTGGAACCTTCTGCTCTTCCTGGAGTGGCTCCATCCCCTGAAGGGAATATCTGACAGTGCTCACACATCAAGTCTCCCATACATATGCAAGCAGGGTGGACCCTGCTTAGCTAAGGGGACAAGTCATGCTTGGTACCCCAAGACTAGCTCTCCTCTCCTCCTCTCCATGACGGTCACCAATTCACCAGTGCAAGGGTTTTAAAACTTGGGTACCCAGGTATTGTTGGACTCCCATCATTCCCAGCCACAATGGCACCTGCGTAACTAAGGTTGGGAACTCCTGAACTATTTATCTATTTGCATGTCCATACTGTCCTAGAGTTAGAGATGTGCAGCCAAAGTTGTGGCTGATTTTATTTCAAATAAATATGTGCTTTTGAGCTCCTGACCACATATACCTTTTTCAGTTCTCTGCTCCAGTTTTCCTTCCCCTATCAGGCTCCTTCCATTGATCTTCTCCTCTGGCCCACGTTACTTTGGACCATGGACCATTCCTACTCAGATCTGTGAACCTACTGCTGCCTCAGCTTCTGGGTCTGTGGTTCTTCTTACCCTCTTTCTTTCAGTCCTCCTGCCTGTTCTACCCCTCTCTAGGATGGGAGCAGTTTAGCCAATAGCTGCCAGGGACCTTCTGTGACATCAGGGCAGCACAGCGAATCGCAGCCAGAGGCTGCAGTACCCCTATAGATGACCAGAATAGGATGCGTCAAATACTGTCACTTTCTTTCACTTACCTGAAGCGAAAAGAAATTCTTCTTTTTTGATCTGATTCCCATCTCTTCTTCTAGGAAGGGCCTGCCGCTGTTCTTTCCAGTTGCAAGCTGCTGCTAAAGAGGCACATTCTTCAATGTGACTCAAAGGTTTTGGAGGTGATACTTTGCCCCTGGCAGTTAAAAAAGGGGAAACCACCTAGAGTGTGTGCCTTAACTCATCATAATGAGCTCTCTTAACGAAGCAAATGAGTCATAGTTTTTAATAGGCTGTAATTACCTTTGAGGAGGTGTGCAGGATCTCTTTTGAGTGATAGCTGCTGGAAGTCCTGGCTGAAGGTCAGTGGCTTTTTGAGCCTTGGATGTAACGGCCTTCCTTGGAGAAATTTGGAGCTATTCAGAGAACTCCTCTTTACCCAAGGTTCTCCTGTGCGTGCCCTTGCTTTGTTGAAGAGGCAGGGTGGGTCAGAACTCTCCAGGCTTTCAATGCAGTTCGGTTTCTAGTGCCAGTAATGGGCAGTCTGTGCCACGCACGTGATGTATACTTGATAATGGCCTTAGGATCGTGTGTGTGTGTGTGTGTGTGTGTGTGTGTGTGTGTGTGTGTTTGCTCGCTCCGTCTCTCTTAAAGGGCCCCTCCCAGCACTGTGCTGAGGTCAGCACAATGGGAAATGGCTCTCAGGGTTTTTTGCTTGAAAAGTAGTGAACAGCACTTTCTTAGGGTCTGAGCCTTCCAAGGTGGTCCAGGGGCTCAGGAGGTCTCCCGTTTCCCTTAAAGGAGCCCCCCCCCCCCGCAGCACTGGGCAACACACAGCACTGCATGGTAAGCATGGTTGTCCCTGCATGATGCTCAGGGGGCTGTGCAGAGTATTTAGCTTTGGCTGAAGCTTCACCCAGGCCCAATAGACAATTAGTCAGGAGGCAGCACATTTAGGGTTGATGGGAACAACCACTGGCCCCTGAGCCTTACAGTCAAGAACGCGGCCCTAATGCTTCGAATGGGAATGGAACCTGTTTTCAGAGCAACCCCTCACCCCCACCCCACCCTCAGCTGAAAAAGCCCAGCCAAATTGCACCGTATATAAAAGGTCTAGGACTAAAGGTCCATCAAGTCCCACCGTCCGGTTCCCAGCCGTTGCCAACCAGAGGCCTTTGAGGCCGATCTTTTTAAATTAGTCTTCTCCCTTGTAACATGTTCTCTTTGTACTTAGTCTGGTCCACAGGCAGGGCAGATGATGGCCACTATGGCCCAATTTGCACTCACCACTGGCAACCAAGGAGCGGTTTCACTTTTTCAAGATACCCCCTTGAGTGCTATTCAGTCCTTTTGCTGTGCATCTGTTCGGGTGTCTGTATGCATGTACTTGTATTTGTGTGAATCACTGTGCCTGTGTTCATTTAAAAAATGAACTTGGGTACAGGTCCCTCAGATCCATGGTAGTTATGAAGTGTACAGCTGTGCATTCATTCCACATAAAGTGTGAATAACTGTGCATGTGGATATTGGACCCAGACTGTACATGAACTGAACATAATATGTGAATAAGGCTTGAGCAAAGGTCTAAATCAGGGCTGCTCAACATCAACCCTCCTGCCGATCTTGACCTACAATTCCCATCATCCCTGACTGTTGGTTGGAGATGCTGGAAATTGTAGTCCAAAAACATTGTGTAGTCCAAAAACATTGAATTCAAAAAATTGAGCAACCCTTACTCAAACCTTCTTGAGGTCCAGTTGAGACCCTTACTCAAGCTCTGGTCTAAATCCAGGAACTGCTTGGCCAGAGGCTGTTTGTTGCCTGATTGCTTACCAAGTGACAGAGGATCTCGCCATGGGGAAGCAGCTCCCATGCCCTTACCTGTAGCTACTGGGCCAGAGAAATTGATTAAATTAGATTTATAGCTCACTCCATCCCAAAGGCTTGGAATAGGTAACCGTACACTCGTTATTCTAGCCTGTCCTTTTGCATCCCTGGCCACCCATTTGGATGAAAAGCTTCTTCCACCACTTCCAGAAGACACAAAAGCGTAGGCTTTGTCAGGTCTCCCCTGCAGAGTAAAGAGGAAGCCACAGAGAGTACCTCTCTGCATGCCCTCGGGATCCCGAGTTGGTGCCCAGATCGAGTGCTGTGCTGAAGAGTGATGGTGGTAGGTCTTAGCCGTGGTAGGACGAGGGTGTGGAGACACCCCCTTAGGTACACTGGGCCTAGGCTGTTCAGAGGAGGAAGGTTGCATTTCCCATGGCATGTCTTCATCTGTCTTCCTTTTCTCCTTCTGACAGCTGATAGTTGAAAAGACAACTGACTATCCTACTGCTGAGTATTCTCTGGTGGAAGATGTAGCCCTCCATTTCACATGTTTGATGGACAGACTGAACGAACAGCGCCTGTTTCAACCAGACCTGTGCGACGTCGATATTGTCCTGGTGCAGCAGAAGAGCGTCTTTCCGGCCCACAAGGGCGTCCTTGCCGCCTACAGCCAGTTCTTCCACTCCCTCTTCACCCGGAACAAGCAGCTCCAACGGGTGGAACTCTCCCTAGAGGTCTTGACCTCTCAAGGCCTGCAGCAGATCCTCAATTTCATCTACACCTCCAAGCTCTTGGTGAACGCGTGCAACGTGCAGGACGTCCTGAACGCCGCTGCCGTGTTGCAGATGAACAACATTGCGTCTTCCTGCCAGGAGCTCATCACCACCAGATCGCTCAGCTTGGCCATGGCAAGCAATATGGCTCTGCCTCCAGACACCTGTGGCAAAAACGTCCCATCGCAGTATTACTGTGACATCAAGCAAGAAATGGACCCCCTACACCCCAAGATCTATGCTCGGGAGGGGAACGACCCATTTTCTGTGCGGGTGGAGGATGGTGCAGCGTGTGGAGGCAACCAGAACCTCCCCCCTGCAGCCGGCAAGAAGTATTACAAGGAAGAGAAAGATGGAGGCCCACCTGTCTGCAAGGTGGAAGGTGAAGAGTCCGAGGTGGATCTGAGCAACCGGGGCTCTTATAACCATGGCGAGCAGATCATTGTGGAAGTCAACCTGAACAACCAAACCCTCAATGTCTCCAAAGGAATGGAAGGGATGCCCACTGCTGTTAACCCAACAGCCGCCATTGCCTCAGTGGTTGGGCGGCCCAAAGGGGATGGGCGCACCACAGAGGAGGATGGAGAGGAGGAGAATGGTGAAGGAGAGGAGGAGGAGGAGGAGGAAGCTGAAGTGGGAGAGGAGGAGGAGGAGGAGCACAGTGAAGAGGAGGACCTGGAAGAGACCTCTGAGGAGGAGGAGGACGACGACGACGATGGTGAAGAGGCGAGTGAGATTAAAAGGGAGAAACCCGGGCAGCCTCACAGGCCCAGCAGGTCATCCAAGGCCACCAAATCCGCCATGTCCACCAGATCTCAGGAGACGGCCAAGGTTGTTGTGGCCATGGAAGAGGAGGAGGAGGGTGAGGAGGAGGAGGAAGTGGAGGAGGAGGAGGAAGACCAGAGAGGGAGGAAGAGGAAGAAGGAGCAGGATGGGCTCGGCCAGAAGGTCAAGCTTGAGGAGAAGCAGCATTATCCCTGCAAGAAGTGCCCCCGGGTTTTCAACAACCGTTGGTACTTGGAGAAACACATGAACGTCACGCACAGCCGCATGCAGATCTGCGACAAGTGTGGGAAGAGGTTTCTGCTGGAAAGTGAGCTGCTGCTGCACCACCAGACGGACTGTGAGAAGAACATCCAGGTGAGGTCTCTGCCCAGTGGTTTCTGCCTTTGCTTTTTTAGTGGGCTTTGCTTTGGCAGCCAGCACTGCCGGGAGCATAGGAAGTTTCCTCTCTGGCATAGGCTAGCAGGGTGACAGTGGGTTACAGTTTCTTCATACCACTCATGTCACAGAGGCCTACTTACAGCAGCTCACAGGGGTCAAGCCAATGACCTCGTGGCTCTCCACCGCAGGGAATAACCATGCCCTCGGACAGGGGTTCCCAACCTGTCCTCTGATGCTGTGGAGCTATAACTCCCATCTTCCCCAGCCACAGTGGCTGAAGGCCACAGGGATGATGGGAGTTGTAGTCCAATGACACCTGGGGACCCCTTGATTTCCTTAGAACAGGCCTGCACAACATTAGGCCTGGGGGCCAGATTCAGCCCACAGTAACTATTTTACTGGCCCCCAGGTATCCTGCAGCAACACAGCAGATGGAAACTGCCTTATAGCTCCATCCTGTGCATGCTTTCTCAGAAATATGCTCCATGGTGTGCCCAGTGAGGCTTACTCTCATGTAAGCATGCCTAGCATTGCAGCCTGAAAGCAACAACAATTTAGGGAGACGAGAGGACTTGGCATTTGTTGGGGGCTGGCATGCACTCTAGGGCCCCCACTGATTGAGCAGGGACAGGACCTCCAGCCTTGGGGGCGGGGTGCCTCTGGGTACCAGTTGCGGGGGAGTAACAGCATGAGAGAGGGCATGCCCTCAACTCCTGCCTGTGGCTTCCAGCGGCATCTGGTGGGCCACTGTGCGAAACAGGATGCTGGACTAGATGAGTCTCCTTGGGCCTGATCCAGCAGGGCTGTTCTTATGTTCTTATGACCTATTCTCTGGCTACTATCCTTGGTTGAAACTATGGGTCCATTGATAGGGGGAATAGATCCACAAGTAACAATATTTCTTAATTTTAATGTAATAATGTGCTAAAAATTGACCTCGGCCTTTGCACGCCAAGTTGTGGCTGGTTCTGGCCCATGAGAGCATTTGAGTTGTGCAGCCCTGCCTTCGAAGATTGTGGTGTGTTCCATGATCGAGGTTTCATTCCCTTTCTATAGTTGTTCTTGTTCAGCTGTGAATACTTCCTGTGTGTCAGGCCCTGCAGCTGCTGTTGGACTACGACTCCCATCATCCCGAGCCATAGTGGCCAGTCGTTGGGGGATGGTGGGAGTTGTAGTCCGACAGTTGGAGGGCTGAAGTTGTGCAGCCCAGCTGTGTGTGTTTGCCATGCTGGACTTTTCTGGCTGCTGCCACAGCAGAGAAGGCCTGCAACTTCCTGCAGCTGAGGTTGTATTGATCTGCCCTGTTGGTAGTTTCCTGGCTCTCCTTCCCCAGGCTCTCTGTCTTTTACAAAGAAGCATGGAGATTGCTGTGATAACACTCCTGGTGGAGATCCACTCCCGTTTCGATCAAGTGTGACAAGGGCAAGAGAACTGGAAATGGTAGCATGTAAGCCGGCATCAGCACCTGCTGAATTGTCCCCAGTTCCCTGTGTTGGTTGCCTAATTGTAGGTCGCTGACATGAGTCCATGAGGCTGGCCCTCACATTTTGGCTATCGGTACGATCTCAAATGCACATAGGGATTTTAGGTAGCTTCTACCCCCTAGAGATGGAAATTAGACGATATCCGCTTTCTCTGTGTTACCACCCCTCCTTTATCCCTGCCCCCAAATGATTAGGGTAAAACGTTTGAATAGAGTGAACGGTCAGGATAACAAATTGCAGTACCCTCTCCATAGAGTAATCTTTGGAGGATATTCGTCCCAGTTTTCATTCTTGTTCCTCTGACCTCGAAAACATTTTATAGTGGTTTTTGTATTTTTAAAATACAGTTTTTAAAATTAAAATTTTTAATTTTTAAAAGAAATTTGAGGAGAGCTGGTTTTGTGGTAGCAAGCATGATTCATCCCCTTTGCCAAGCAGGGCCCACCTTGGTTTGCATTTGGATGGGAGATGACATGTGTGAGTACTGGGAGAGAATCCGCTCGGGATGGGGCCGCTCTGGGAAGAGCCCCTGCCTGCTTGCCTGCAGAAAGTTCTGTGTTCCCTCCCTGGCAGCATCTCCAAGATAGGGCTGAGAGGGATTCTTGCCTGCCAGCTTGGAGAAGCTGCTGCCCGTCTGGGTAGACAGTACTGAGCTAGATGGATCAAGGGTCTGACTCGGTAGAAGGCCGCTTCCTATGTTCCTAAAACTTGTACAAGTTTTTAAAACACCATTGCAGACTTGGCTGCAGCAGACCAAATGGGCAGGACACGAAAGTCTTGCAGTGCCTTCACCTCTCTTCCATCTCTAGGGATCTAGACCTTGTCAAGAATCACAATGAGCATCTGTCCCCTCAGGTGGTTCTGGCCATCCTACCTGGTTCATGGGTTACATGGCTCTGCATTGCTTGGGCCAAAGCAGGCAACTGTGCAGGCGTAGCTGTGTCCTCCCAGGTTTATATGGAGCTCCAAAAGGATCTCTCCAAACTGGGTGCATGGGCGACAAACTGGCATATGTGGTTCAGTGTAAGCAAAGTGTAAAGTGATGCATATCGGGGCAACAAATCCCCAACATCCAAAGATGGGATCTGAGCTGTTGGTGACTGACCGGGAGGGAGATCTTGGGGTCATGGTGGGCAGCAGTGTTCCCTCTTACAGAGATTCCCAGATGTTGTTGACCACAACTCCCAGAATCCCCAGCTACAGTGGCTTTTGCTTGGGGATTCTGGGAGTTGTAGTCAATGATATCTGGGGATCCCTGTGAGAGGGAACACGGGTGGGCAGCTTGTTGAAAGTGTCGCCTCAGTGCGCGGCAGCTGTGAAAACAGCAGGTTCCATGCTAGGGATCATTCGGAAGAGGATTGAAAATAAAAATACAAATTTTATAATTTTATTTTTTTTATAAATGTTGCACCTACATTTGGAGAACTGTGTGCAGTTCTGGTCACCATATCCTAAGAACAGGGGCATAACCATAATAGGGCAAGAGGAGACAGTTGTCTGGGGGCCCCCAATCATCAAGTCACATGATTGACTCCCCCAGCCACTCACTCGCCCAGACTTCCTTCAGTTCTATTCATCCTCTGAAATTGATGGGAGTGTGAAGACCTGGAGCTACCAGAACATCATGTCTTTCTCTAGTACCATTCAATGACTTGCATCGTCCACAATTCACAAAATGGGGGGGGGGGGATTTTAAAATCTTGTCTCTGGGCCCACTACAACCTTGCTACGCCCCCTGCCTAAGAAGGACATTGTAGAACTGGAAAGGGTGCAGAAGAGGGCAACCAAGATGGCCAGGGGCCAGGAGCACCTTCCTTAGGAGGCAAGAACAACAATTTATATCCCATTTTCCACCAAAGGTTTCCAAAGCGGTGCATCTGGGGCTCTTTAGTTTGGAAAAGGGACGACTAAGGGGAGACATGATCGAGGTGTATAAAATTATGCATGGAGTGGAGAGAGAGGACAGAGAGAAAGTTTTCTCCCTCTCTCACAACACTAGAACCAGGGGACATTCCATGAAAATGAAGGCCAGGAAATTCAGGACCAACAAAAGGAAGTACTTTCCTACACAGCATGTAATTAATCTATGCCACAGGAGATGTGGTGATGGTCACCAGCTTGGATGGCTTTCAAAGAATTCAAATTCATGGAGGACTGGTCTATCAATGGCTAGTAGTCTGGTGGCTGTGGGCCACCTCAGAAGTAGGATGCCTCTCAATACCAGTTGCAGGGGAGCAACAGTAGGAGAGAGGATATGCCCTCAGCTCTTGCCTTTGGGTTTCTCAGGGGCATCTGGTGGGCCACTGTGTGAAACAGGATGCTGAATTGGATGGGCCTTCTTGGGTCTGACCCAGCAGGGCTGTTCTTAGAGGTGGGGCGGCCAGCTTGAGGCTCTGCAGCTGCTATTGGGCTACAGCCTCCCATCAACCTTGTGAGATCAAGTTGGCCACCCCGGCTATATAGTTAGGGCCCCTTGTTGTACTGGGCTGCTTTGAATGCCGGAGTTTTCTGGCAAATAATTCCTGGCTGACAGCCTGCAAAGGGGACCTTGTTGTGCAGAGCTGCAATGCCAGTTAGTGGAAGGAGATGGAACTGCATCTGGATCGATGAGGGTTGCTTTCGCGTGGAGCCTGTGGACCAACACAGGGGGATTTTGTAGTGAGGAAAATACCCTGTAGTCTTTAGTGTCGTTCCGACAGGCGTCTGACCCACCAGGCAGTAATTCGCTTGTAAGTGGCCATGGGGCCAGAAGCTGGTTGGGTTGGCCAATCCTTGTGGGTTTCCTGGAGGCAACTGGCAGGCCACTGTGGAGAACAGGAGGCTGAGTTAGATGGGGCTTTGCTCTGAACCAGCAAACCTGCAGTTATGATCCATCACTTCCGGTTTGGCCTGCCTAGAGCAGGAGTGCACAACTCAAACGTCCCAGTGGGCCAGAAACAACCATGACGATGCATGTGGCGGCTGAAGTCAATTTTCAGTGCATTGATTATTGCAGTAAAAGTAATTATAAAGATAAATATTCAAGTAATGGCTAGTTAGTTGTGGGTCCTTCCCTCCCGCTACAAGCCCACAATTTTAACCAAGGGTGGTTGCCAGAAGGTAAGCCCTGTCCTTGCTCAGTCAGTGGGCGCCTGACTGTCCTAGCCCTACACAAATGCCAAATTTGGGGGCTCCCACTGTTGCCGGCTACCTGGGCCATCAGAAATGTCCCCGCGGGCCAGATCTGGCCACTGGGCCTTACGTTGTACAGGGTTGGCCTAGCGATGTGCCATGCTTCCATGGCTGCCGTGCTGGCTGTAGACAGAGAATCAGCTCCTTCTCTGCCACAAAACCAAGGCAGCAATAATCTCACAGCCTGTATAACTGATGCCTCTACTGGAGATACTGCTTTTGCGTAATTTATTATTTTGCTAATTACTGGGATAGGCAAAGGTCCATGCAAGGCACCAGGGTGGGTTGATTTTAAATCATCCAGAAAACCAACAGACTGAAATCCAGTTTCCAGCTTTCTAATTCACACATTTCCTGGGCAAGTGTGCATGTTCATTGGTGGTTATTGCAAATGCCGTGTATTGATTTGCAACTAAATAGAGCCTCTGTAGTACACACAGCAGTATACGTTACAGCCTCTGGTGGTGGTGTGGCCCACGTATCTTTTGCACGCAGGGAGCATGGTGGGAATGTATGCCTTGCCTAACGTTGCCGTCTTCCCCCATTCCGCCTGTTTGCTCCCAGGCCTGTTTAGTGTGGTAGTTCTTGCCCCTTTCCAGAGAGGGAGATCTCTTGGTTGCTAGGGATGCAAATAGGTTTCTGGATAAGGTGGGGATTGGTACAAAGGCGACTGATGATGTCACAAAAGCATTGATGGCTTCTGAAAGAAGATGAGAGCAACGAGATTCCTGCGGAAAGGAGCATTCGAAAGGAGCATGTAACCTCTTCCGGGTTAAAAGTTTCAGGCTCCTCAAACCAGGGGTGTAGCTATAACTGAGCGGATGGGTTCAAAGAACCCCGGGGCCCCCAGCTCCACCCCTCCCTATTTTCTTCATTATCTATCTCACTCCGAAGGGCTGCCAGAGAGTGGGGTGAACACGAGCCCCCTCCCCCCTAGCTACGCCCATGTCGCAAAATTTTATTTATTTATTTATTTATTTGATTTATATACCGCCCTTCCAAAATGGCTCAGGGCGGCAAATAAGAGGACACAAGCTAGTCTTGGGGTAAGTAAAGTTGTCTCCTTTGCTAAGCAGGGTCCACCCTGGTTTGCGTGTGAATAGGAGACTCCATGTGTGAGCACTGGAAGATACCCCCCTTAGGAGCTGGGACCACTCTGGGAAGAGCACCTGCATGCAGAAGGTCCCAGGTTCGCTCCCCGGCCTCTCCAAGATAGGGCTGAGGGAGACTCCTGCCTGCCACCTTGGAGAAGCCGCTGCCAGTCTGGGTAGACAATACTGAGCGAGATGGACCAATGGCCCGACTTGGTATACGGCAGCTTCCTATGTTCCTAATCTGTGACATTTCCCTGCAGAGATTCATGACCCTGGTTGCCCTGAGAGGTGTCCCTTTCCCCTGCCCTTCTTCTGAGACAAAGAGGGTTGAGGGATCATTCCAACGGTTGTGTTGTACTCTTCAGTGCCTCTGAAACGCAAGGCAACTTTTAGGGGCAAGCCTCGCCCTCCTCCTGAGGTTGGCACTGGGGAGCAGTGTGCGCTTTAACAGGGATTCCCAGATGATGTGGACTGCAACTCCCAGAATCCCCAAGCAAAATCTGCAGCTGGGGATGCTGGGAGTTGTAGTCAACCACATCTGGGAATCCCTGTTAGAGAACATTGCTGGGGAGCAGGGCAGGGATTGTCCCTGAAACTTTGCCCCTCTCCAGAATCTGGACAACATGGCAACCACAAACCTTGGCTAGCTACCAAGGCCAGCCAGAGCCTGTGGGCCTCGCTTTCTGACAGCACCTCTCCTGGCCATGGCAGCAGAGTAACCCAAGGAAAAGGCAGGTAAACATACACCAGCATACAGCATAGAAGTTTTAATTCTTTTTGCATAGGGTCTTGTACTCACAACATTGAATGCATGGCTGCGAGGAGGGTCCTGGCCAGTTCCTGGTTCTCCCCTCCCCAGCCCATGCATCTGGTATTCATGGGGGGAACATCTGTGCAACTCTTGTCTCTTTCAAATAATTTTGAATGTGCTGGCAAATGCCAATATATTGTAGTATTAAGTACATCTTGCTGATTATAATCCATGTTATAATCCAGGGGTTCACAAACTTGGCTCCCCAGATGTTGTTGGACTACGAGTCCACATTGTGATGGGTGTTGTAGTCCAGTCCCCCCACCATCCACATTGTGACAGGGGATGATGGGAGTTGTAGTCCAACAACATCTGGGGGCTCAAGTTTGAAAACCCCTGTTGTAACCTATTAAGAAAATCAATGGAAATTTGTCCATCTTCCAGGTTTCCCTTTTTTAGGTTTGGGAATCAGTGTTCCTGGTCCAGGTTACCTGACTTCTTTTCTCTCTTTCTTTTCTCTCTTTTCTCTCTTTCCTCTCTTCTCTCTCTCTCTCTCTCCAGTGTGTCACTTGCGGGAAAGCCTTTAAGAAGCTCTGGTCGCTCCACGAGCACAACAAAATTGTCCATGGCTACGCAGAGAAGAAGTTCTCCTGTGAGATCTGTGAGAAGAAGTTCTACACCATGGCGCACGTGCGGAAGCACATGGTTGGTGAGTGTGGCGAGTCGGTGGGTGGAAGATGCAGTGGCAGGTGTGCTCAGGGGCCGGGGCCAGGAGGAACCCTTTGCTCCAGCACTTCCCATCACATTCCACTCTTTCATGCTAGTGCAAGGATTCCTAACCTGTGGGCCTCCAGATGTTGCTGGACTACAACTCCCATCACCCCACAGTTGCAGTTTATTGTAGCTGGGAATGCTGGGAGTTGTAGTTCAGCGACATCTGGAGGACCACAGGTCGGGAACCACTGTGCTCATGATGTCCAGTGGTTTTATTTTGCTGATCTTGTAGTTTGGTTCTTTGGGCTAACCGTTCCATGTAACAGCCATGCTTCCTCTCCTTGCTTTCTAGCTCACACCAAGGACATGCCCTTCACCTGTGAAACATGTGGGAAGTCATTCAAGCGGAGCATGTCCTTGAAGGTGCACTCTCTCCAGCACTCGGGGGAGAAGCCTTTTAAGTGTGAGGTGAGCACAAGTATCCCCTGTCTAAAGTCCTTCCGGTTCTCTGACTCCCAGTGAACACTACAGTGTGATCCTAACGCACTGATCAGTGTGATCCCAACCAACTGGGGTGGGTGATGCTGGTCTTGCGGTTGCAAGCATGAATTGTCCCCTTTGCTATGCAGGTTCTGCCTTGGCTTGCATTTGAATGGGAGACTACATGTAAGTGCTGTAAAATATTCCCCTTAGGGAATGGGGCTGCTCTGGGAAGAGCACCTATTTGCTGGCATGTGGAAGGTTCCAAGTTCCCTCCCTGGCAGCATCTCCAGATAGGGCTGAGAGAGACTCCTGCCTGCAGCCTTGGAGAAGCTGCTGCCAGTTTGTGTAGACAATGCTGAGTGAGATGGACCGATGGTCTGACTCAGTATGAGGCCGCTTCCTATGTTCCTGTCTATATTCCAGTTCTTTATCCTGCAGCTGTGTCCTTTTGTGCCAGTCAGTGTTTCATTCTGACACACTTCTGACACCATGTCACACCTTTTTCTGTTACCAGCTGTCTAACCCAGGAGCCTTTAAACTTTTCAGTTTGGGCAGCGACAGGCAAGCCTGCCTCTTCAGCGTAGAGGGATCAAGCTCCCTCTGAGCTGTCTTCTGTGCTATTTATTTCAGCAAACCGTGCCTAGATGTCTTAAGCAGCTCCTCTTGGGAATAGTTTCATTTGTCCCCGAGAAGCATTCTTTGACTTGATGCGTGCCTGACTTCCACTTGCACCTTTGAAATTTCTCCTCTCTTTTGCTCCTGCCACCTGAGCTCATGTTGCTGCCTTCTGCTGACTCAGACTTGGGTCCATTTAACCCGGCATCTTGACTGGCCCCAGATCTCCAGGGTTTCAGACCAAACAGCCTTTCCCTGCCCTGCTGTGCATGATTCCTTTGAGTGAAAGTGGCAGGGAATGAACCCGGGAGCTTTTGTAGGCAAAGGATATTCTCTTCCACTGAGCTATATATTTTGGCAGTGAATTCTTTATGTGAAGGGACCGTGTGGGGGCAGCTTCTCTCTCTCAGTCCTAGAACCTAGTCCCAATCTTTCTTCCTCATACAATCTTCTTCATACATCACAGAATGCCAGAGTTGGAAGGGGCTTTGGCCTCCGCATTCCAGACCGATGGCTGCCCAGCCTCCGTTTGAAAAACTCCAGCGAAGGACAGCCCACCACTGCATGGGGCAGTCATTCCATGGTCGAATGTCTGATTGCCTGAAGCTTTTCCTCCCCTTGATATCATAAATTCCAAGATCGCTTCCCCTCATGATTCTCTCCATCGTTTGGGGTTTGGTTTGGTTTATTTAAAGGGAGCCATTCTGTGGCTCCAGGAAACAAAATGGCAACCGGAAATGACCTCTGTCATCATTTCCGGCCACCTCCAACCCATGGATATGTGAGGTCGACGTGTCCCCACCCCCATCCCGCACCTGCCGAGGTCGGGTGTCTCTTTCGCGACCGTGGGTATTGAATTCACGTATAATGAGGTTTGCCTGTACATTATTTACACAGAATGCTACTCCCCACCCTTCTTCTTTTGGTCTGCTCCTTTTGAGCAAGTTTCCTTCCGTCCATCTGTCTGTTGGTCCTCTTTTTAAAGAAGTTTAAAGAACACAGAAGATTGCCATGGTATCACTGATGTGCCCCTACCAAGCAAGTTTGGGTCATTCAACATCTACCTGTTGAATGTAAGTTCTGCAGCTCAGGGATGTCCAACTTGCAAACTACAGGGCAGATCTTTTCCCCAGTGGCGCTATCAACTTTTATATGGCCCTTAGCCACCTTATTTTTATTTATTTATTTATTTATTTATTTATTTATTTATTTATTTATTCATTCAATTTCTATACCGCCCTTCCAAAAATGGCTCAGGGCGGTTTACACAAAGAAATAATAAATAAATAAGATGGATCCCTGTCCCCAAAGGGCTCACCATCTAAAAAGAAATATAAGACAGACACCAGCAACAGTCACTGGAGGTCCTGTGCTGGGGGTGGATAGGGCCAGTTACTCTCCCCCTGATAAATTAAAGAGAATCACCATGTTAAAAGGTGCCTCTTTGCCACGTTAGCAGGGGTTTTGGCGCAGTGTGGAAGCAACCTGCCTAGAGAGCAGGAGGCTGTTGGTTGAAATCCCTGCTGGTGTGTTTCCCAGACCATGGGAAACAGTTATATCGGGCAGCAGCGATATAGGAAGGTGCTGAAAGGCATCATCTCATACAGCGTGGGAGGAGGCCATGGTAAACCACTCCTGTATTCTACCAAGAAAATCACATGGCTCTGTAGTCGCCCCAAGTCAGCACTGACTCGATGGCACAACCTTTCCTTTCCTTCCAACAAAAAAGTTCTCATTGCAGTTTACACAGAATAATGAGGAGCATGTGGTTCCCTGCCCACAAGGGACTTACAGTCTAAAAAGAAAGACATGTTAGAATTTAACTCACACTTTCATTTATAAAGAAAACATTTATAAAGAAACCATGCAAATGGCCGCCACGCGTGCACAGAGGCCAGAAGAGTGCCATTTAGGATTCCAAAATGGCGCTCGGAATGTTCGATGTGGAACAGGGTCGTTCTGTTGGAACAACCAGCTCAACCAGTTGTTGCAACAGAATATTCCATGGATTTAGCGCTCAGAAAGGAACGCTAAATCCATTTCATGCACATCCCTATAGATGCCCGTCTCAAATTTCTACATTCCTTATGATCAAATTGCCAAGAGCTAGCAGCCTCCCCCACAAGGAGTATTCTCATTGTAGTAGGAGATGGGTTCATTACCCAAGGGATGGGTCCCTTCTACAGGGTCATTTTTCTCTTCCTCGAAATGACAACCTCCTTCCCGAAGACCCTCATTCTCTGTGACAGTGGAGAGGCTGTTAATCTGGGGATGGGACGCCTCTATCATGTCTGCCGTTCTCGTCCATGTTCCCCTCTGACTCTTCACTTTGACTACCTTGGCCTCATGGGAACAACAAACTTGTTCCCTGAAAGCCAGGATTAATTGCAGGCAAATACCTGTACATGTGACACTCTACCTACTCCCCTGCTGGCTTTCTACCTTCATAACTAGTGTTTGTTTTATTTTGGAGTTTTTAAGGGCTTATTTACTTGGGAAACTAAGTCTTAAGGTGTATGCTTTTAAGGGAACTAAAAAAAATAAATAAAGGGAAGGGGATTAGCACCTCAGTGGTGTCCCCCTACTGCTACGTTCTCACAGATGCTCAGCTCACCTGAATCCTTCCTGTGATCTTGGATGCCTTGTTGCTGGGGCCAGGAAACCTTGTAACTTCCTTCTCCCGATTTCCAGAACTGCAATGAGAGGTTCCAGTACAAGTACCAGTTGCGCTCTCATATGAGCATCCACATCGGTCACAAGCAGTTCATGTGCCAGTGGTGTGGAAAGGATTTCAACATGAAGCAGTACTTTGACGAGCACATGAAAACACACACAGGTAGGGGCGCCATCCACTCACGTTCTGGGTCTTCTTTCGTGGAACGATTCCTGAAAGTTCCCCAAAGATGTATGTCTGGTTTGACTCATTCTCCAAGACCAGGCCTCTCAGACTCCCCAGCTTTCCCCCGATGATAGAATACGCCGTCCCTATTCAGACATTGTTGTAATGTGTACAGCTGTCTGCACACATGTACATGTTTTTGCACAAATTGACTGTACATGTGGTTCACTGTAAAAAGGAACCTGGGTGAAGGCCCCCTCAGATGCAGGGCTGAGATAGGGAGGTCTACTACTGGACATGCATTGAACATAATGTGCTCATGGTGGTCTTTATAAGCATACACTGTACAGTAGCTAGAAGTGTCAAAGGGGATTAACAAAAACTTTTTTCAATATATCTGAATTAGAAAACCTGCCAGGAAGGTGGTTGGACCCTTAGATGATGAGGGATTATTAAGGAGGATAAGGAGATTGCAGAAAAACTGCATGAGTTCTTTGCATCTGTCTTCATGGTGGAGGATACTGACCATATACCCATTCCAGAAATGAGCTTCTCAGGCTTGGAGGCCAAAGAACTGGGCCAGTTTGAAGTAGCGAGAGAAGATGTTGTGAACTGTCTTGAAAAATTAAAAATTAACAAGTCGCCAGGGCCAGATGGCATCCACCCAAGAGTTCTGAAGGAACTCAAATGTGAAATTGCTGATCTCCTAGAAAAAATATGTAACTTGTCCCTACACTCAGGCTCTGTACCAGAGGACTGGAAAGTAGCTAATGTAACTCCCATTTTCAAAAAGGAATCCAGGGGCACCTGGGAAGTTCAGCAACAGCTGGAGAGCCCAGGTTGCCAGCCCCTGCTCTAACCAGTCTTTTCTCCTTCCTCGGCCCCTCCCTAGGCGAGAAGCCATACATCTGTGAGATCTGTGGGAAAAGCTTCACCAGCCGGCCCAATATGAAGCGGCATCGCCGGACACACACGGGAGAGAAGCCCTACCCCTGTGACGTTTGCGGGCAGCGCTTCCGGTTCTCCAACATGCTCAAGGCCCACAAGGAGAAATGCTTCCGGGTCAGCAACCCCGTGGCCTCCGAGCCCAGCAACAACGGCGGCGGCAGCGACGCGAACTCCCTCAGCCTCCTGACCCCCCAGAGCGCCGCCTTGCCCCACCTGACAGCCGGGCTCGCTCTTCACTCGACACCGCACTCCCACGCGCTCCCTCTGCCGCTCATGCACGCGCATGCTCAGAGCATCCCCCCTCCTCCACACTTACCGCCTCCTCCGCCTCTTTTCCCAGCCAGCAGAGTGAACTTGAACAACTAGGCCTGGCCCTTTGGCTGCACATGCACATAGGACTGGTCTGTAATTCAGTAAGTGCCCAGCAGGTATCTCAGTCGCAAACATCTTTGAGGGTTGCGGGAGGAGCTTTGGGTTGGCTTTTCTTTGGAACGGGCTCCATCTTCTCTCTTGGGCTTGAAGGGCTTGTGGTTCTCCAGCCAGGTGGGAACATCAGGGGCCTGCAAGCCACCTTTGCTGCTCAGATTGCCCATAACACAACGGCAATTTTCCACTTGGTTTGTGCATGTAAGGGTGTAGACCAAATGCTGTTCTCTCTTCTCTGGAGATCTAGGGACATGCCAAGACCAACCCAATGACTCAAGCCAATGTTGCCAATGACTCAAGCAAGAACATTGAGACTGTTCACAACAATCGAAAACTGGGTAGGACAAGAGTCCTACCCAGGATTGGGAGCTGTGTGCGCTCCCAATTTTCGGTTGTCTGGGAGCAAAGAGCCAGGTAGGAGGAGGAAGAAGTGATTGTGAAGGAGTCAGGAGCTGGGTTGGAGAGCATTCCCTCCTCCTTGGTCAAATGCTGGGTATGAAAGCTGGGTAGGATGGTGCTGTCCTACCCAGCTCCTGCCTCCCACACAATCACTTCTCCCTCCATCTGTCTAGTTGTTTGCTCCCAGACAACTGAAAATTGGGAGCGCACACAGCACCCAAACCTGGGTAGCACATTCGCCCGGCCCAGTTTTTGGTTGTGTGAACAGCCTCATTCTCTTTCTAACCTCCCCCCCTGTTATGGTGGGGAGGGGGTGGTGCATGCACTTTCTTGGGAGCTTGGGTCAAAGTGTTTTCACCCAAGGCAACAGCTGGGAAGAGGCAACTGTGACTTCCCACTTTTCCATGAGGGGAAGAGAGTGATGCAAACACCCCTCTCCATGGAACAGGGTACAGAAGGAAGTGGCAAGTCAAACGGCACTCCAGCGACGATTGCTGGGAGTGACTGATGGTTGATTTGAGGGAGTGTGTGTCACATGTCCTCTCCAGGCCAGCTTTGTCTTTCTTCACTTTCTCCCTCTCCCATTATCACTGGTCATAGGAACATTGGAAGCTGCCATATACTGAGTCAGACCCTTGGTCCATCTAGCTCAGTGTTGTCTACCCAGACTGGCAGCGGCTTCTCCAGGCTTGCAGGCAGGAGCCTCTCTCAGCCCTATCTTGGAGATGCTGCCAGTGAGGGAACTTAGAATCTTCTGCGTGCAAGCATGCAGGCGCTTTTCTCATCCCCTAAGGGGAATATCTTGCAGTGCTCACACATGTCGTCTCCCATTCAAATGCAAGGCAGGGCAGACCTTGCTTAGCAAAGGGGACAGTTCATGCTTGCTACTACAAGACCAGCTCTCCTCCCTTGGTATGGCTTGTGTTTTCCCAGGCTCTGTACCTTGAACAGCCTCTTTCTGCACACTGGTAGAGATGAGGCTTAACCTCCTTAAATCATACCAGAGTATCAGAGGCCTTGTCTTGAGTTCCTTGCCCTCTCTGGTAGACATACACAGAACCTGTCCACCTGCTTAGGTCTTTATCATTCTCTCCGGTTTAGGTGGTCTTTAGGACACTCAGGCTTTATGGAAAGGTCTTGAACCATCTAATGAAGTGCTGGGAAATGATTTAGAGAGAAACAGGTAGGAGCAGAGAGGCAGATGCCTCCTCCAAGAACTTCCACCTCTCGGTCTGCATCCTTCTTGAATTATATGGAGCAAATGGAGACCCCCCATTCTTCAGTGGGCGAATGCACTAAGCAAACTCCTCTAGAAACAAACCTGCCTAGGTTCTGCTCTTTCAAATGCTTTTGAGCTGGCTTGGGGAAGGATATCTGGCCTCTTTAAATGTTAAGAATTTATTATTTTAACCTTTATTTTGCACTTTATTAATCCATCATGATATCTCTTCCTCAGTAGGACGCTTGCAAGCTGCTTCATGCTCTGTTGTAGGTTAACGGAACTTCTGCACACAACCCTTCCACCAGAGCTCCGCTGGAGAGTGACCTCCATTCTGTCAAAGACCGGTGTGTGGGATACCCATTCAAACCCTATGGAAATGGGAGGCGCTTGTGCAGAAGCAGCAATGCAGAGGTCACGGGTGCCTAGCCTGAGGCTCTCCAACCATTGTTGGGACCACAACCCGCATTATCTCCAGCCACAGTTGCAGCTGGGGATGATGGGAGTTGTAGTCCGAAACCAGCTGGAGAGCTTTAGGTTGGCCACTCCTGTTACTGGTGGATTTGCCCTGTCAGCATATGGAACCAGTATGCATACATGGGTCCATGTGCATGAAGAACAGAGTTCCATTGGATATTTGTTTTGGGGGCCCTCATCCCTGCCCCCCCCAGCCCCCCCCCTCCAGAACCTGGTGCATCCTTTTCAGCTAAGACATCCAGACCACTTTGCCTCTCTACATACATGTGAACTAAATCAGGGCTGGCCCCTGGAAGCACAGCCATAACGTGAGAAAGGATGCAAAAGATGCAGCAAAAGAAGGCTGTGGCTTGGAAAAGGTCGAGACGGTGCAATAAATGCGAAGCCAAATGCCACAGTATTGGACTCCTGGGGGAAGAAGGATTGACGTGATTGAGCCCTTTGCTGACTGGAGTGGAGACCTCCCAGCATGACCCCGCCCAACGACCTCTTCGAAAGACTAGAGTCGTGGCGGACGTTGGGAAGGGGGGAAGCACAAGTCCTGCCCTGGAACTTCAGTCGCATGTCTGAGTTTGGAAGACAGACAGACAAGGGGGGGGTGTTGAACAGAACTCAGCACTACACATGCCTCAAATGCCTGGCATTTGGCCCTGTGTTGCTTTGGCAGCCTTCAGTCCCCATTGTCCAAATATGCCAAGAAGGAAAAGAGGAAGAAGCGTGTATCGATGACTCTCCTTTAGCGTGAAACTTTTTTTTTTTTTTTTTACAATGAAGCACTTTATTATGTATAGATCTGGCGGGGCGGGGTGGGGGGCGAGGGAGAATCGGAACTCTAATACTTTTAATTCAGAAGCATCTTAAGAAATATGCTAGGAAATATATTGTGACTTCCATTCTAACAGCCGTGTATAATCTCCATATGTTTTTATTTCTAACTTGCCAGGGAAGCAGTACTCCGTCATAAACGGTCACAACCACCACCATTTCTGTTTCTCGGTTCTATCTTTGGGTCGAAGGGGAGGTTCTGGCCATTGCTAGTTCAGTAACATTTTCTACCATTTTCTCTCTCTCCCTTTTTGAGGGCCAAAACTGCATCTTCCCATGCGGACTTTAGCCCTCTTCAGACATTTTGTTGTATGATGCTACGGACGTCTGTACACTTGTACATTTGTGTGTGTGAATGACTGTACCTGTACTCATTTTACAAGCGCTCCTCAGTACAGGCCCACAAATGCATGGTACAGGTTGAAAGTGCATTGCTGAGCTGAACCTGTGTCCAACCTAACCTGCCAATAACTGCACCTGTGTACAGAACTGTACCTGTGTATACTGTATAGTTGTTGTACGAGTGTTGAGCATAATGTCTGAATAGGGCTATTCTGGAAACGAGCTGGCTAACCAGACCCTAGTCCCTGCATGCTTCATGGTCCTGCCCTCTGCTGCCCCCAAGTTCAGCACTTGACTGCAGAGGTGGGTGCTCAACCTAGGCATAATGGGGCAGAGACTTAGTGTGGGTTGACATAAGTGTGTGTGGGGTGTGTGTGTGTGTGTAATAGCACGGAGAGCCATCTCGCTCTCATCTCCCCCACCCCCCCCACACTGGATACAGCGTACTCAAGAATGAAAACCTGTGCAGGGCTCATGTTGTGTGGCAGATGTGCTCTCTGCAAAATGCCAGAGTGAGGGCAAGAAGGGACATGTGGAGGGAAGAACTTGTGTAGGATGGAATGCTCAGGGATTAAGCACACACACCCCTTCCCCTCTGGGCTCAGAAACTCAAATATGAGCAAGGAGGGGTCGGGGGAAGTGGATTTTTGGGAAGATAATCAGCAGGCTGGGAAAGGGTTCAACATCCCCTTCTCCTGCTCACTGGTTCTCCCCTTAAAGTCACCCTGCCTCCATATGACTTTAACTGTGTCCCATGAGGTGATACACAGTGCTGTACATTTCCAAAGAGTATCCAATGGCCAGAAAATCAGGGTTATAACCACCAGGTAGAGGAGACCCAACAGGTGCCCAGGGTCCCTCAGATACATTCTAGCCAGGAGCTCCTGGCCTTGGGTCACCAGCGTCGGTGTACTATAATTCCCATCATCCCTAGCCACAGTGGCGTAAGGGATGATGGGAGATGTAGTCCAACAACAGTTGGAGACCCCAGTTTGAGAACCTCTGTTCTAGACCCCTTTCCTAAATTTTCTGCCTTCATTTCCTCCCCAAAGTGTCCAGTTCTTGCAGAAATAGAAGGAAAAATGTGCCAGCAGTATTGGACTTCACTGCTCATGGAGTAGTAAACCCTGCTCCAAATAGTTAGTACTTTGCTTTTGTTTTGTTTTGCTTTTTTAAAAAAATGTTGGCAATTGTTTTTATAAACCTTAACCCTATTAGACTATTTGATTTATTTATGATGGTGTACCTCTACTCTGAGGCTCTTTCTCATCACAAAGGTTGTGGCTGAGGTCTTGCCAAAAGTAGAGAGCCATTTCTCCCCAATGAATGATCCCATGTGTGTTCACACACTCTCACACTAAGGGCTGTGAGTGTATCGCAGGAATTATGCACTTTGGCTTAACCCATCCAGTCTGAACCATTGACTTTTGTGTTCTGTAGCACCCTTCAGGAAACTCGATAAGCAGCCAGGGGCCACTTTAAGCACTAAAGTTCCTGAGAACTGGTGTAATTTAATAGTTAAGAGCCTGAGCTATGAATCAGGAAGCCCTCAATTCATATCTTGCCTCTGCCATGAACTCAGTAGGTAGCCTTAGGCAAGCAACTCTCTCTCTGCTTCAGTTCCCCATCTGCAACATGGGGGTCATAGTACCACATTTATCCAAACAGAAGATGACTTTGAATTTAAGCCAACCCCCTTTAAAAATAGAGGTTAAACGAAGCTGTACCATACCTGTATTAACCTGAAAGGAACTTAATTTAATTTAAGATGACTCCTCAATTTCTAACATCAGAGAACTTGGGGGGGAAAACCTAGTCTTGGATTCAGGTAAAGATGGTATTGACCTACCTTACAGGATTGTTGTAAAGATTTCAACAAGATGATCTATGTGAAGCACTTTGCACGCTTGAAAGCAATATAATAAATACAAAGTGTTATCATGATCATCCTCCAGTTTTAGTGAATTCATCCTGACATGTTTATGCCAGGCTGAATTGGTTGCTGTCAGTGGTGTGACGTCAGAAATGGCCCTCCTGTGTTTGGGTTTCTTTAGAAGCCAATGGTGCGGTAAACAGATCGTTGTTGCCATATAAACTGAAAGAGAAAAAGCCAAGAAAACAAAACCTGAGGAGAGGATGGATCTAAAGGGAGAGAGAAGTGACAGTGTATATTGATCCACAGAGGGAGTCTTCAGCTTGAAATGAAGATTGTGTGTCCCACTCAAGAAATTTCTAGTTAAATAATCTCTGGATGAATATATTTGTGTTTCTGTATTGTAGGCGATGCTTCAGCTTTTTGCACGAAACAGGGAGGGCTGAATTGATTACTGTTTGGAAGAAAAAAAACCCACACACATACACTCTCTCTCTCTTTTCAGATGAATTCTGCTTCAGGAATTCTGCTTTACAGTCTTTCTTTTCTTCCCCTTCTTCTCAGAGGGAATACTGCAAGATTGCTATAAGGTTCTTGAAACACAGTGTTTTTTCTTTGGGCACTATGGGTCTGCTGAAGATGACAGCTAGAAAGCATTTCACTGGATGAGAATCGATCAAAGATGCATTTGGTAACCAATTACCTGTAGTTGAAGAGGTTGGACTGCTTTGTCTATTGTTTTTTAGAGTTCTGGACCTGCACTGTAAGAGGTGAAATGTTTTGCTAAACCATTACTGGGAATAGCAGAAGAAAATCTCAACCTCTTGCTAGTAGGTGGATTAATTTTCATCAATATCAGTATAGTTTATTGGCTGACCCCAAAAGGGTCATGATCTGTTATGCAAACCCATGACTAAAAATATGGCATACTGGAGGCTGAACTCCAGCTGGTCTTGTCTGGAGCCTTGTGTGTGCTGTGATTCAGAGAGGAGCACAGGGAAAAAATGTAGGTTGTGATGATGGTTGCAGGACCTCATGAGAATCTCAACTTGCATTTTTTAAAAGTTACTAGTCCTCATGGCTGTGGAGATATGCTTGAGAGTATTTAGGGAAGGCCTACTGAAATCTTGAAAGCCAGAGAGGTGGCTGAGTAAGATTTTCAGGGACGGAGAGTGGGGTGTCCGTGTGCTTGCACCTCTCATAAGTAACGAATCTAGAATAAATCATGCAACATGGGTTTCAGAATAAATTGCACAAAACAAGGAGTTATGCAAGTGGACTTAATCGGCATCATGTGTACAGGTCCCGGAATACGGTGGTGGTTTTGGCTCAGAACTTATTTGCCGGGGTGCAAAATTTGAATTTTATTTTATCGCCACTGAGTACACTCAGTCTGCCAGCAGTATGGCAACTATCTTGTTTAGAACGCCTTCTGATCTGAATCTCTCCCGTACCGAGAATTCTAGCGCCAGGTTCTTTCAGATGGAAACTGCTGTAGGATCTCTTAAGTGCATAGTATCAACTAATCTCTTGGATCCGAAATTATGGGAAACAGTTGCACTAATAGCTCTTTCCTGAGCTGTCTTCTTAGTTGCCCTTTGTGTTTTACCCAGTCGCAGGATAAAATCCTCCAAGGAGTGAATTCTGGCTTTCTTGACTGGTCTGGATTGCTGGGATCACCCCCTCCCTCCACTATGGCTATATCAAATATTTATATACCACTTTTCAACCAAAGTTCCCAAAGTGGTGTACACAGAGATAAATGAAGAAAATGGCTCCCTGTCCCCAAAGGGCTCACAATCTAAAAAAGAGACATAAGTACCCAGAATGTTGGGGGGCAATATGCTAAATCATTGTAAACCGCTTAGAGAGCTCCAGCTATAGAGCGGTATATAAATGTAAGTGCTATTGCTATTGCTATAAGATAGACACCAGCAACAGCCACTAGAGGGATGCTCTGCTGGGGTTGGATAGGGCCAGTTGCTCTCCCCCTGCCCCCCCCCCCCAAGAAAACCACTCCTTTAAAAAGGTGCCTCTTTGCTCAGTTAGCAGGGAGCTTGTAGTGGGTGATTAAATCTGGTTTAGCTTAGATTCACTGTTAAGGTGTTTCAAGTTGACTATGATGCCTTTGTGGCCACTTCCAGAAGGTAGAACAACTAGTGGACTGGTTAGGAGCCTCCTGTCTGCAGGCAGTCACCATCCTCTAGTTTGGTGCCAGGAGCACCTGTAACCACTAGGTATTAGGAAGCGTTCCTGCCCTTTCACTTAAGGTCTTTTTTTAATATGCTATGTGGGAGAAAACCTGGTTTTACAACCAGATGTCCTCTTGACTGGGAGTGATGGCCATTCCTGACACTCTACGGCATGTAACAACGTGTTTTTGTGCTCCAAAAATAGGTTTAGCCCAATCCACACGTTATCTTCAACTGTGTACACAGGTACAGATCTGTATGCAGGTACAATTAAAGTAAAGTGTGCCGTCAAGTCGATTTCGACTCCTGGCACCCACAGAGCCTTGTGGTTTTCTTTGGTAGAATACAGGAAGGGTTGACCATTGCCTCATCCCTCGCAGTATGAGATGATGCCTTTCAGCATCTTCCTATATCATTGCTGCCCGATATAATAGCAGTGGGGATTCGAACCGGCCACCTTCGGCTTGTTAGTCAAGCATTTCCCTGCTGCGCCACTCACACATTATTTTGAGCACAGGTACAGCAGTACCCTTGCTACCTGTATCCTGCATTTTGGGGGGCCTGTACCTAGATTCACTGTTAAAATTAATGCAGGTGTAGTCATTCGCCTAAAAAACATGTACAGACATCTGAACACACGTACAGCATAATGGCTGAATAGGGCTTTTGTCTCATTCACACCTAGCATGTTTTTAGGAGGACACCTAAATAGATAAAGTGAAAAGCAGCCCTTAGCCTAGAACAGAAAAGGCTTTAGGCATAGCCTGGGAGGGCTTTGGCCAAATTTGTTCCAGTCTCCAGAGAGTAAATGAAAGAGCATTTTGAGGAGGCGAATGCTCTTGTTTTTCTTCCTCCTTTAGAGGTAGCATTCAGTAGATGTTATCTGTTGGGGGAGGGGTCTCAATGTGTTTCACGAACACTATTTTGGTAATGCTTATAACAGCCCTATAAGGTAGACCAGTGTGCTCCTATTATAGAGACATAGGAAGCTGCCATATACTGAGTCAGACCCTTGGTCCATCTATCTCAGGATTGTCTTCACAGACTGGCAGTGGCTTCTCCCAGGTTGCAGGCAGGAGTCTCTCTCAGCCCTATCTTGGAGATGCTGCCAGGGAGGGAACTTGGGACCTAGATGCTCTTCCCAGAGTGGCCCCATCCCCTGAGGGGAAGATCTTCCAGTGCTCACACTTCTAGCCTCCCATTCATATGCTTAGCTAAGGGGACAAGTCAAGCTTGCTACCACAAGACCAGCTCTCTCTCTCTTTAAATATGGAGGGGACAGTCAGAACTTGAAAGATAATTCAAAGATTATCTGATTGAAAGATTTGCCCGAGTCCAGCCCATAAATCCTAGCTCAGGTAAAATCTGAACATCCTCTTGGCTCGAAGCTTGTGCTCTTCACCACTATGCTACACTAGTCAATGAAGGCATAGAATAGAAACCGAAAAGGCACAGAACACCTAGGGAGAGATGATTTGCAGTTTCTAAACCATGCGTCACTTGTGAAAGGGAAAGAAAGACTTGCATGTCCAGTATGCCTGTACAAAGATTCAGTTTTGAAGCGCTGAAGCTGAATCATTTGCACCAGGCCCTGGATGGAGGCCTGCTCCACCTCCTTCCGTCCGTGCAGAGTGGTCCACGCACAGCTCAAGGAAGGGCCCTTACAGGGAAGCAAGGTGAAGCCGCAAGAAGTCTCAGTGACCCTGTGGGAAGTTCCACAGGGCAACCCTGAGAAGTATGACATTTCCTATTGCTCTTCCCATGCGGCTTCCATGATGTCACCGGAAGTCCCCACAGTTTTGCTTCCCTTCTAAGGGCTCTTCACAGTGCTGTGCGTGAACCTCTCTACGCAGAGGTAAGTGTTTCCAAGTGGGGCCAGGAGAGGCGTATAAAGATTTGGCTTCAAATTTTGCACGGGCCTCATTCCCAGAGTAGGGTTGATCCCCATCTTTCCTGCAGTGTTACAAAGACAGGTCTGCATGCAAAGATATGGAAAACATGCCTGGCAGTGTTGACCAACTGCATCATCTGAGTATATCCTGCATTTTTGCACCTACTAAAGATTTCAAAAAGGGCATGATTGGTTTCATGTGGGATGGCCAGGATCTCTCTATCTGTGATCTGATGATCTTGCTGGCCTGTTAACATTTAGGGTTTTTCTATAGACAGCTTCTTGGTAAGGATTCCATTAAAAAAAATTATTTTAAGGAAATTTGAAATGAGCTTATCGTGCTGAGGACCTCTTACCTATGTGAACCACAAACATTCCTAATGCTCTTTCCCCACTCTCAATTGGGTGCTGTTTCTTTCAGTTCACATGAAACATTTGGCGGGGGGAGGGGCTTGCTTAGCAGTCACCATAATATTCTGTTTTGTTAGGTTTTATAGGAATTGGAAAACTGTTTTCAACCATACACCTAAATAAAACTGAAGTTTCCTGACCCTTGTCTCTGTGTCTTTAAAGGAAGGCTCTTTGTATTGAGTTGTGAGCCCAAACACCTCTTGTATAGAAAACAATCTTTCATATAGAAATGTTGGACATGTAAGATGACCAGAATGGAACTCAGTGTTGCCAAATCTCAAAACCTGATGAATTTTCAGTGTTTTGTAGCAGCAGGGGGATTGGGTAGAAAGTATGGGAGAAGTAACAGATTGGGCATCATTAGTTACTCAAGTACCTGTATACTGCATGCTATTGGGACACCGCACAATGGATGAACCAGTACCCTCACCAAGACACAGCCTTGCCAATGTCCTCCAGTTTGGGTAAATCTTCTGAGGACCTCCTGGCCATTATGGAGTTGCTCCAGCTCTTCCAGAGCAAGGCCCTGAAAAACTGGGCAAGGCCCCTTTAAAAAAAACAAAGTTTGTTTATTAAAGGGTGGGGCCAGGTCACCTTTCCTGAGCAGTAGGCCACAAAACCCAACAGTTCACTGAGAAACACTGCTGGAGCAACATTCCTTTCTGTGGCAACATCCAGCTTCTGCGGTCTCCTGATCAGCTCTGTCCGTGGTCCTGACATGTCCTGGGAGCTGTCCAGGGACTAGGGCATCTCTGGTCTTTGTCTCAGAAGAGACTGTGGCATTGCCTGAAACATGATAATGGGTGGCCAGCAAGCAGCAGGGCTAGGGTGTGGCACACTTGGGAGAGCCTATAGACTCACACTTGCACACTTGCCTAGCTCTTTCATCTTGTGCTGCCACTTCCCCCTGGCTCAGTAGGCAAGAGCTACAATAGTGCTTGCACATGTGTTTGGGTGTGCGCACTAGCATGGTCATACTGGACAGGATTGATAGCATGCCTGCCAAAAATGTCTGCCCTTAGGGTTTTAGTTTTCCTCCCATGAATGCCAGCCCATTCCCTCCCCCTCTTTGGGGAAAATAATAGACAGAAAACAGCAAGTATAGCATCTTTTTGTTGTTGTTTTTATCTAACAAAAATGGCACTGCAACATTGAATCATTAAATTCAGACTTAGAAAAGAAAGGAATGGGTTGGGGGCAGGAAACTGGGAGAGAGTTCAACAGCAAGGAGTCCAAAATGACACCTTGGCAGGTTCACATCTTGGTTAGTCGCAGAACGTTGAGCCTCACAGGCAGAAAAGTGGCTCCTGAGGCGTACTGGATCTCTCGGAGGACACCATCCCACTTTTTTCCTTCCTCATCATACCTGGGAAAAGACAGGAATGCAAAATATTTGGAGCTGCAATTAATAGGCTTCTGAGTGCCATCTGTGTTGGTGCAAGTAGGTATTGGCACACTGGGAATTCTTTTGCTCTTTCTGAATCTCTTCACTTGCCATCTCTTTGGTGACAAAGCTGCTGGCATTTTCTGGTGAGTGTCCTGAGCCTGTCCGAAGTGCTTTTTTTTTTTGTCCTTTGTGAAGAGGGAGACCTTATGGCATGTCCTGAAACTGGGTGTGTTGTGGAGAACGTTGTGGCCTGTGCCTTAACCTGCCTACCTTGTGGCAGTGATGACCCTATATGTGCCAGCATGCCTGAGTAGGTTGCCTGGGTTGCGACAGCATGCATGAATGTGGGGAGATTTTGGCCACTGGTTTGGGGTTGGAAAAAAGAAACACCGCTTTGCACAATGCAAATATATGGAATTTGCTCATTATGGCGATGAGATGTAGTGATTGTAACTGGCTAAAATGGCTATAAATGGACGTGATTGTAGAGGAGAGGTCCATAAGGGTTCTAGTGCTAGGAGAGAAGGAGGAAAACTCTCCACTTTTTCTACACCATGCATAATTTTATAAGTCTCACCCATCCCCTCGAAAAAGCCCCATATGGTGTGGCCTTTCTTTACATAAGCCCCAACTTAAGAAGAACAGAGTTCCTCCTGTAAGTGAAGATCCCCACATGGCCGCTTTCCCCATAAATGCCGACATGCCTTACCTCCAAACGTCATTGAGCTCTGTTGGCACCAGATCACCTGACTCCGTCTCTACAGTAGCAAAACCTCCAATCAGATAGAGGGTGCCAGCTAAACTGACCAGGCTGCCAGAGCTGCGTTCCTGGGGGAATTCTGTGAAGGCGTCCCATCTGCCAAGCACACAAGAGCAGAAGAGTTAGGTTGTGGAACCCTCCCTGTGGGGTATCCCATGGCAGGGTCCTCAGTACATACAGAAACATTCGACAGGACTAGGGCAGCATCAGGGCCAGATTAAACTAGTGCAGGGCCTGTAGTATATGCTATAACGGGGCCCTAAATATTTTTTTTAAAGCACATAAATATTAAAATATAAATTATTTACTTCCATATTAAAGTAATTAATTTTTTTCATTTGCTATATTTTGGAGTATGGGAGACCCAGCCACAAGCTCACACTAACTACAACCACCGTGAACATTTATATACCATTTTTCAATCAACATTCTTAAAGGGGTTTACATAGAAAAATAAAGAGTGGATAGATGCTTCTCTGTCTCCAACGGGCTCACACTCTAAAAAGACAAATGTGGTAGGCACCAGCAACAGCCACTGGACAGATGCTATGCTGGGCCTTCTCTTAAAAGGCACATTTAGCAGAAAAAGGATATTATTTTATCTAACATGGACCAAATAAAACAACTAAAGCTTAAATTTTAATTCCCGGTTGGAAGCCGGGTGTGCAGGGCCCGTAGCAAATGCTACATTTGCTACTACGTTAATCTGCCTCTGGGCAGCGTGCATACTCGGCTTCTAACCACAGACTTTGGTAATGGGCAAAGAACTCCTGCTGTCTCTCTGCATGAGTTTGCCTTGCCTCTGTCCAGTCATTTTGCATGCCAATCACATGGTGGGGGGAAATCAACATTCCAGCCTTTCCTGTTGCAGAGATCTGGCAACATTACACAGAAGAGGCTGTGATATCTCTTGTGTGAGTGACTGCTCTGGGCTGGGCTTTTCCAGTCAGAAGGCACTTTGAATTAAGAGATGGGGCACTAAGCGAGTATATGCTTTACATGGGGGGGGGGAACAACCCTGGCTCAAACCCTAACATCTCCAGGTCGGGCTGGGCAAGACCCCTGACCAAAACCCTGGAGCGTTGCTGCCAAAACTGTTCTTGAGGACCAATGGTCTAGCTCCACAGAAGGCAGTTTCATGCAAAGATGCGAAGGGCAGAGCTTTCTGAAGCATATGTGTATCATCTGGTGGGCATCTGTGCGAAACAAGATGCTGGACTAGATGGGCCTTGGGCCTGATCCAGCAGGGCTATTCTTATTCTTCCTATTGTGGCATTTATATATGCAATATGAATGAAGTATGTCTCCAGTTTTAAATCATTTTAAAAAGACACACACCCCCCACGATTGGAGGGTCAGGAAACGGGGGTGAGCATCCTCACAGCTTGTGACAGCAGCATCCCCTGCAGGTGTGCATTGAAAGGCTCTGGAGACAGAGCTAGGGCAGTGTCAAGGCCTGAGGGAAATGGCCACAGATGCTGCCTTTCAAGCCCTTGGGGGAAATGGCACCCACTGTGTCTGCTGGTACACAGCTAGCAAGGGATGCTGGGACTGCTAGAGCAATGGCACTGAGAAATCTGGCCGGAGGTCCTCCAAATAGTTCCTTTAGGGCAGAGGTTCTCAACCTTGGGTCCCCAGATGGAGTTGGAGTACAACCCCCATCATCCATGGTGGTCATTGCGGCTGAGGATGAGGGAGTTGTAGCCCAACAACCACAGGATTTGGAGCTCCCGAGTGGAGAACCCCTGCTCTAAGGCTCTTTCTACATGCCCGCCCTTGTGCCCCTTTTCACAGCACATACTTATCAGCTGCAATGTCATAAACTTCCATCGAGCTCGTCAGGCCAGCATCGGTCACTCCTGCCGCCACGTAAATTTTGTCCTTGTGGACTGTTGTCCCAAAGAGTGAACGGGCGGTCTTCATGGGTGCCAGCTCTTTCCATTCAAACTTCTTTGGGTTGTAGACGATCAGTGTGTTCAAGCACTTCCTGCGGGAGAAAGGGGAACGGAGTCAAGCCTCATCAATGTGCTCAGGTGGGAGGGGGCAGGCATCACCCGGGGGTGGGTGGGTTCTGCTTTGCTTCTTAACATATGAACATAAGAATAACCCTGCTGGATCAGGCCCAAGGAAGCCCATCTAGTCCAGAATCCTGTTTCACACAGTGGCCCACCAGATGCCTCTGAGAAGCCCACAAACAAGGAGTGAGGACTAGGGATGTGCATGGGTGTGTTTGAGATTTGAAGGCAGTGGGAGGTGTGTGTCTTGCTTTAAGGGCAGGGGAGGGTGCATTCATCCCTCCCCCCGCTTTCCCCGGTGCTCAGTTTTGGTGAAGTCTTTGGGGCAGCAGTGTGCCTTCCTGCCGCCCCTTCCTCCTCTTCGGCCATACAAGGAGTGTACACCGTACAATGAGTGTACATCTGTACACAGTTACCTTTACTCACATGATATGCTGAACACAGGTACAGCAGTACGCTTCCTATCTATATCCCCCATGTGAGGGGGTCTGTACCCAGGAAGGTTCATTTTTAAAATGAATGCAGATACAGTCATTTACATAGAAACAAGCAGGAGTGTGAAGATGTCTGTATATTCATACAGCATAGTGGCTACCTTGGGATGTAATGTAGAACTTCATATAGCATACCCTCCCACCCCCCGCCACTCGCTCGTCCAAATTTGGCCATTCAGGAGAGTGTCCTCTCTGCTGTCAGCGAGAGACTGCCGAGAGACCGGGGAGCTGGCTGTACAGGCTTCCTTCTTTATTAAAGGACAGCCAATCATGTATTTACTCAAAAGGATGAGGACTCTGAATTTAAGATGAGCCCCTGGTTTCTAACATCAAATATGTTTGGGGGACAGGGACGGGAACCTAGTCTTGGATTCAGGTAAACACAGTAAACCCTAAGATCTTATCGTGGCCTTCCTTACAGCCTCGCCACCTCCCTCGCTCCCCTCTCACTCACTTACTTATCATTTCCTTTGCCTCCTATGACATAGATGAGGTCGTTGTGGGACACCACGCCATGGCCGTAGACCTCATAAGGGAGAGGGTCTGCTTCGCCCCATTTAAATGACCTAGTGGACAAGAACAGCACTGTGAGTTCAACAGGTGATGTTTAGCTGTGGCTTTCTCAGCATTCCTGCCTCTCTCCACCCCCACCCCCCATTATCGTCACCTTTTTCTCTTCTGTGTCACTTACACAGGCACAACGGGCAGATATTCAACAGATGGAGTATCCCTGTTGCTGGATCCCCATACTGCAGGGAACATGCCTGTTGAATGTCTGACTGTCATAAAGCGGTTAAACGGACAGGAGTCCTGCCAAGACAAAGCTCCCGCCATCCTGCCATGGCACTTGACCTCTCATATTGTCATATAATATATAATATCCTGGTTTGGTCATACGTTGCTATCTATTTTTACATCATAATGTCAAATGACTGAGGTGGTATGCACAAAGAACTGCCCCAACCTTTTTTTTCTTTTCTCTTTTCTCTGTCTTTTATTTGTAAATCATGCTTTGATTGGAATGGCCTTTGACTATAAACAATATATTACTACTTCTCCTTTGTTTCAGGTTTTTCCCGTCAACCTCTTCTGGTCCTGATCCATAGAAACCTAGTCTCACTCCCATGGACATCAGGTTTTATTCTGGTTCTTCTGCCATGACAGTGGCTCCTTTCCTATGCACTCTCTGAGTCCTCCAGCTCTGGTGTCCCACCTCGATGCCCCTCTCCACAAAACCCTGGGCCCACTTTACTAAGTAGTACACCCCTGATGACCACCTTAAGTGGTGCAGCGGGGAAATGCTTGATTAACAAGCAGAAGGTTGCCGGTTCGAATCCCTGCTGGTACTGTATCGGGCAGCAGTGATATAGGAAGACGCTGAAAGGCATCATCTCATACTGCGCGGGAGGAGGCAATGGTAAACCCCTCCTGTATTCTACCAAAGAAAACCACAAGGCTCTGTGGGAGCCAGGAGTCGGAATTGACTTGACGGCACCCTTTACCTTACACTCCAAGATACCTTCCCCCTTAGCGGAACAGGCTTCCTGCTTCTCCTCAAAGTAATTGTGTTCATTTCATGCCCAACAGTTGAGGGTTTTCTTTTTTAAAAAATCCCTGTTGCTTTTCTGTTACAGGATTGTTATTAACCCTTGTATTAATGAAAATGCTGGATGGAGAATTAATGAGGAATCCAGCACTTCTCTGCTCCAAGGCACTTACAGTCGATCGTAGCACATGACGGAGTCCAAGGTTTGCTCTCCTTCTTTCAGCTCTTTCCCTCCCACCACGAAGATGGAGTTTTCTGCCTCGCCCATACCGAACAGGCAGCGTGGGGAGGGGAGGGGAGGCATCCCCAACCAGTCTGCATCCAGGTGGTCATACTGCAGTGAACATAAGAACATAGGAAGCTGCCTTATACCGGGTCAGGCCCTTGGTCCATCTAGCTCAGTATTGTCTACCCAGACTGGCAGCGGCTTCTCCAAGCTTGCAGGCAGGAGTTGCTCTCAGCCCTATCTTGGAGATGCTGCCAGGGAGGGAACTTGGGACCTTCTGCAGGCAAAGCATATGCTTTAAGGAATGTACTAAAATGAATGACAGGGAATGTGTGTGGAAGAGCCCTGGTTCCTTCCCAATGGCCATGGAATGCATTGCATTTGAAATCCCATCCATTCCTATTGTCCTTTGGAAGGAGGAATATAGGAAGATGCCTTCTGCTGAGTCAGACCATTGGTCCATCTGGCTCCGTATTGTCTACACAGACTGGCAACAGCTTCTCCAGGATTGCAGGCAGGAGTCTCTCAATCAGCCCATCTGGAGATGCCAGGGAGGGAACTTGAAACCTTCTGCATGCAAGCATACAGATGCTCTCCCCAGAGCAGCCCCATCCCCTAAGGGGACTATCTTACAGTGCTCACACATATAGTCTGCCTCCCATTCAAATGCAAACCAGGGCAGACCCTGCTTAGCAAAGAGGGCAATTCATGCTTGCTGCCACAAGACCCGCTCTCCTCCCATGCAGTCTTATAAGGACTGTTGAGATAAATATAGGTGAAGTGATTTGGATACTCTCAAGTGCTATGATTCAGATTTAAGTGTTGCATCAATGATTAATAAAATAAGAGAGCCAGGATTACTAAGCTGAGTCCCATCAGAGGGTCCACCAAGTTTAGCATCCTGACTTATAGCAGCAGCCAATGAGATGCCTCAGGGCACCACATGATGCCAATCGCCATCTGCAGTGAAAAGAAGAATGCTGAAAACACTCTCTCAAAGTGTCTCTGAGTTCTATTGTTATGTGTGTTCCAGAAGACTCCATCAAGGTCCGAATGGGTCAGAATAGCTCTTCTGAGCTCATCATGGTGAAGGGGTTCTCAACTTTGGGTCCTCAGATGTTATTGGACTACAACTCCCATCATCCCCGGTCACCATAAATTGTAGCAGAGGGCGATGGGAGTTGTGGTTCAACAACATCTGGTTGGGGACCCCTGTCCTAGACCATCAACATCTGGAGACCCAAGGCTGAGAACTCCTGCTGTAGGGAAGGAACAAACCTTGAGCTGAAGATTTCATTGGAATACAGCTATAGGATCCCAACGGCATTTCTGTGCCATTCAGATGGTGCCTGGTGGAGTCTTCCAAAATGTATTGGGCATAGCAGCAAAAACGTGGTGGCCCTTTGAGAAAATATTTCCCCCTTTTTGTTTTTCTTCTCTGTTTGGGTGCCCCTGCCTTCTTTGTGATCAGTAGCCGTTCCCCTACTGATGGTAATCTATTCGTAGACCAGGACAAAACTGGTCCAATAAAATAAATGCTTAAAAGTGAAATTAGGTCAATATCGCAAGAATGGCATAAGAGAAGAGCTGCTTGATCAGCCCAAGGTCCATCTAGCAACCTGCATCCTACATGGACCAATCAGATCCTTCTGGGAAGTCCTCCAGAAGCCATTCACCCTTTCATGCTGCTGCTGCTACCACCGCCGCCACCCAACAACAAGTATTCCATGGGATTCTGCCACTGACCAGGCAGGTTTCAAAGGGCCCTCATGACCACTGATGAGCTTCTCCTTGTCCTCCAAGAATTTGTCCAATTCCTTTCTTATGGGATTTTCAACTTTGGGTCCTAAAATGTTGTACTACAACTCCCAGCATCCCCATTATCCCGGCTGTTGTGGCTGGGAATGGTGGGAGTTGCCCAACATCCTTTGTGGACCCAAGTTTGAGAACCCCTACTTTAAAGTCATCTAACTAAGTGGCCCTGTTCAACCCCAGCACTCTTTCAGTGGCTGTGGCTGGTGTCTCCCTTTTCCCCCACAGAGTGTGAGCCCTTTGAAGGCAGGGAACCACATCATCATCATTAACAACAACAACATCATCAACATCATCATCATCAACAACAACATCCATAATAATAAACCACTTTGAGAACTTTTTATCGAAAAACGTTATATAAGTAGTAGTAGTAGTAGTAGTTAGGGTACTAGTAGTACCCTAACCCCTGCTAACTAAGCAAAGAGGCATTTTTCAAAATGGTGATTCTCTTTATATTTAGCAGGGGGAGAGCAACTGGCCCTATCCAACCCCAGCACAACATCCCTCCAGTGGCTGTTGCTGGTATCTGCCTTATGTTTCTTTTTAGATTGTGAGCCCTTTGGGGACAGGGGACCACCCTTGATGTATTATTTATTTTTCTATGTAAACCGTTTTGAGAACTTTGGTTGACAAGCGTTATATAAATATTGTAGTAGTAGTAGTAGTAGTAGTAGTAGTAGTAACCTACTGTTCACCACCACTACCTAATGGGGGCACCCAACCTAATTTGTATTTTTTACTCCCTTGGGACCAAGAAAGACAGATACTTCTAAAAGACAGGCTGCTGGGGATCAGCAATGGTGAAGGAGGAAGGTCCTCTCCTTCATACTCCGCTTGTCAGTTTCCCAAGGGGTCTTAGCTGACCACAGTTGGAAACAGGATGCTGGACTACATGGTCTGATTTTGCCTTGGTTTGGTTCTGCCGTTGTTACATTCTTAACCAACCAATGACAGTCTATGCAAAGTTGGCTAGCATGTGATGTCATTGTTCAAACCCCACCCCATGCCCCAACACCTGGAAACAGAGAATTAGACCAGTTCAGTCCAGATCTGACCCGAACCTGAGAGCCCAAACCAAAATGAAGTAAACCCTGGGTTGATTCCCTGTTCCAAAGAGAAACGAGTACTGTGCCATATTCAGAAGCAATATGCTGTCCATTGAAGGGTGCCCATTACCTGCAAGAAATAGGAGTTGATGGGATCCTCTTTATCATCCTCATTATAGTAAAGTCCACCTGCTATGAAGACCTGGTTCTCCCGAGTAACCAGACTGACGTGGTTCTTTGGGATCTGAGCAGAAAGGGAAGCAAAGTAGCACTCGTTGGCACCTGGATCATAGGCTACTGCCCCTGAGTCACTGATCATGAAAATGAGATCTTGAAGGAACATCCCAAAGCGCATTGTGTCATTTAAGATCCCCGGGAGGACATCCTCTTCCTCTTTCTCACTTCCTTCCTCTACCACTCCATTTATGACACTGTCCCCTGACTTCGGCTCATCCTTTTTCTTCCCTCTCGTCTTTTTCACCACTGTGAACTTCCCCTCGTGGGCATCCTTCACCATCTGGATCTTCTTGAGGAGCTCTGGGCTGCACTTGACCAAGGCATGTTTCTCCACATGGTCCCTGAGGTAATCCTTGTCCATGAGGCGGAAACGGATGCTCTCGAAGACCACCGGCAGGGCCTTGGCCCGGCTCTCACGGTCTTTGGCCATGGCCCACTTCATCACCACATCAAAGATGGACTCTTCCTTCTCAATATTAAGGGAATCGCTGGAGATGATGGCGATCAGCTCGTCGGGAGAGAGCTGGCAGAACTCCTCATCCCGGGAGATCAAGATGAAGCGGTCGCAGATGAAATCTCTCGCAGCCACCGCTAATCGGGCACAGTCCAACATGAGTCCCAGCCTGAAAATGGCCAGGCAGTTGCTGAGGCAAAGCCTCTTCTGAAGGAAGGAGACGCAGACCGTGAAAATGGATGGGATCTGGAACATGTTGGCCACCGAGAAAATGTCCTGGACGTTCTGCTCTGTGATCTCCAGCTCCGAGGTGTAGATGTAGTGGAGAATCTTGCCCATGACTTCTGGGTCCACATCCTCCAAGCTGATCTCTCTTTTCTTGCTTTCTTCCATGTCTGAGAGAAACATAGCCCGGAAATAGGGGCTGCAGGCTGCCAGCACTAGGCGGTGGCATGGGAATTCCTTCCCTTTCACTTTCAAGACACAGTCGAGGAATTTGTTGTGGTCCAGCATATCCTTGAGCCCATCTTGAAGCAGGGTTTGCTGGTAGAGGCGCAGTTCTTCAGCTTGGTCTGCAGCAGGCAGGGCCATGGTCGAAGTCGGCAACTCACTTGCTCGCCTCCTCTTTCCCCCCTCGATCTGGTCTTCTGGCTACTCCGAAACGGTGCCCGTCGGAGGTCTTTCTGCTCCCCAGTGGAGTGTGATAGTCTTGCTGCTGATGCAGCCGGCTGTGTGGTGGGGTTGAGACAGCAAGAGGGGTTTATATATAGAGACACAGCATTGCAAAGCTTAGGGAATCCACACTGGGTCGATGTGTAAGCCGATCACCTTTTAATATGACAAACTGGCCCACTAGGGAGGGATGGCTCAGGGTGGGGGGTGGGGGTGAGATGACACAAGGCGTCTGAGTAACAGCTGTAAGTGTAATTCTAGATCAGGGGCAGGAGCTGTCGTGATTCACTGCGGAGTGGTCTTTTCCAGAAGGGTCCTCGCCAGGAAGACTGGTGACTGGTTGTCTGAGGAACTGTGTGTGTATGTGTGTGTGTGGAATAGATCATGCCATGGAAAGAATCAAACGGATAAGACCCCTGCAATCAGGCTCAAGAACTGTAGGGGAAGATTTTGCGCACACACATACACACACACACATCCCGCCTACTCATGCCACCATATCCCGGTTCCCCTCTTCTAAATCTGGAGGCAGGCTTAATGTGCTAAAAATATACTGCAAAGTCAGAGCTGAAACAACAATCAAGCAATACTATTTGACATGCATTGTGACAGAAGGAAATCTGAATTGCAAATGCCACTGATCCAGTTTCCCCCCCTTCTCTTTGGGGGATCCAGGGGATCCAGTTTCCCCCCCTTCTCTTTGTTTCATACCTTCCTGGGCAGGGTATTCTTCCTGGCCTGTGGAGTGGCCATCCCTAGCCAGTTTCAGTTATTGCCCTTATATTATAACATGTTATAAACAAACAGCAGTAACAGGGTATGTACCACCTGGATTCAAACAACGAACGAAATACAATGAGAATCCAAAAGGTCCAATAGCTACTGTAATATCAATCCTCTAAAATACTGAATGACAAAAGGAATCACAAATATGTCCCCAATTATGATATAGGCATGTAACCATCTAAATCACCTATATGACTGAAAATAGCTGCTCTCATATATTAGTCAATTATAAAAATATCTATCCTTGTTACAAAGACTGATTCATTATTAATAAAACATAATTGTCTATATTGGAGATGCAATAAAATTGCATCTCCCAGAGAGACAAAAGAGTCTTCATATGAGAAAATAGCCAAAAAACTGACAGTATATAACTTGTGCAGAAGACAGTCTGTGTGTGTATACACTAAAGCAATGGGGTTTTGACCCTATCGTGGTCTTTCTCAGTGGCTTGAAAATGATAAAGATTCAGTCTCCCAGTCTTCGTTTCAGTTACCCAATGCACATCTTACACAAGATGCGATTATCATCCAGTAGCACCAATATTCCAAACTGCTAGATACAAATATCTCTTGCCTCTCTATTTGTACCGTTTATTCTTTTGTCTCTCAGGAAAAGAGTTTTATCACAGCTCCAATATAGACAATTATATTTCATTAATAATGAATCAGTCTTTGTAACAAGGATATAGGAGGGCCTCATTACTCACAGATCTAGCATCCGCGGTTTCACATATCCGCAGTTGGGTAATTTCTTATTTTAAAAAAATATTTCTATACCACCCAAAACTTGTGTCTCTGCTGGAATCTTTAACATGCAAGTATGTGCATTAATCCTGGTGAGAATCAATCTATGTGGTCACTAAGAGTCAACACCGACTTGATGGCACTTAATCAATCATCAGTCATGTGCATAATGCTGCCAATGAGTTAGGCTCTTGCCTCTCCCCCTCCCACAAATCCCCCAGGGTCTGACACTCTTGCAGAAACACAAGTTATGCTACAGTGAGTGGCAGAGCAGGAAGTCCTCTGGCATCCCTCAATGCACTGTGCCAGGACCATGGGCCAATGAGGGTTCCTCCCTCAGCTGGGCGCTCTTGCTGCCTGCCCGTCTTGCTGCCAACATGCTGCCTTAGCATACACACAACTCCAGCGCCAGGGTTAAGGGGCTAAACACCGGGGTAAAAGGTAGGGCTAGGCAGGGCAGGAGTGCCAGGATCCCAGCAAAAAATTAGAATCCCAAAGAATATCTTCCCACTAATATCAATGTAGGATAGATTTCAGTCTTCACGTTGTTAAGGCAGAAGTTTTCCAGCTTTTTTCATTTTCTTTTAAAACAATCGAACGGGTTGACTGTGATCTCTAGATCAAAACTGTAGTAAAATGGTTGTTTACAAAAGGTCCCTTTAAAAAAACAACAACCTGGATCTCAGAAGTGAGCACATTTTACGATGTAAGCAAAGTGATGGATTTCCCCCTCTCCTCCTAAGCAATCTTATTCTGATGGCGGAAGTAGGATTTTTGGGGAACAGAGTTGGTGTTCCCTTAACCCAGCCTATACAGACTTCCAACGATTCTCCTTTTCCTTGGGGATGGTGGGTAAGTGACAGCTGCCACTCATAAGCCCGTTTGTACTTGGTATGTCTTTTGCAGTGAACAAAGGGTTAGAGAAGCTTTTCAGAGCCGCGTGCTGTCCAGACTCCAAGCCACGGTCGTAATCCTCTCTGCTTCTGTGGATTATATTTCCCCATCTGCATTAATTTGCTCCCTTCCGAGGGGATTTAACATTTTGACCAGTGCTTTAATCTTTCAGAAGCCCCAGGCCTCTTTGCTGCGATGTGTCGGGTGCGTGCATGTGCAGCTGCTGCATACCAGCCCAACATGACCTGTGGCATGAAGACTGTCTGCTCTAGAGTCCTTGCATGGTAAGTGGAGAGCAGGCATGGCATAAAGTGGGGGACAGCGTGGGAGAACAAGCCATTCACACAGCATCCATTGAGTATTTGTTCAGTGAAGCCTGGAGGGCAGATCAGCAACAGGGTAGGTGTTGGCCAACAAGACTTTGGCCCATGCTGAACAGGAACTGTGGCCAGAATTTTTCCATGTTTATTTGCTGAAAGGCATCATCTCATACTGCATGGGCGGAAGCAATGGTAAACCCCTTGTTTACAGGAGACCCTTGTTATCCATGGTTTCACAGGTTGCGGTTTCATATATCCGCAGGTGGATCTTAAAAGAAAAGTGTGCCGTCGAGTCGGTGTCGACTCCTGGTGCCCACAGAGCCCTGTGGTTGTCTTTGGTAGAATACAGGAGGGGTTGACCATTGCTTCCGCCCGTGCAGTATGAGATGATGCCTTTCAGCATCTTCCTATATCGCTGCTGCCCAACAGAGGGGTTTACCAGCAGGGATTCAAACCAGCAATCTCTGGCTTGTTAGTCAAAAGTCATTTCCCTGCAGTGCCATTAGGAGACCCAGTTTCTGTATCTGAGGCATGAAAAATAGGCAATTTTTGCCTAGCTGAGGTTCCTGAGTAGCCAGAAAAGACTTCTGGTGTCATTTCTGACCTCCATTCTGAATCACAGAGCCATTTTGTGGCTTTTTTTTTTAAATTAAATTGAAAAAGAAGAGGATTTGGGGGGCATTCCTGGAGAACAAGGTACTATGCTTTTCTACCCTTATTTCTGCCCTCTTCCTGCTTTTTTAGTGGTTTTTTAAGCTCAAGGAACCGAATGCCCCTATCCCCATATGATTAAGGATTCTTTATTCACAATTTTTTTATCCACATGGAAATTGGTGGGAATGAAATCCCTGTGAATAACGACAGTCACCTGTAATACCATTTGTGAATATGGACTAGCATTTTTTTAGCTTACTTTCTTTAAGGAAAGTAAGCTGATGAGATCACCCGGCATTCTGTGTGTGCCCATGTGTCTGTGTGTCCATGTGTGTTCCCCCCATCACCTTCGCAATGCCTGGACCAATATGAACCAAACTGTGTATAGTTGTAGGGACACAAAGGGACACCTAAATGGCATATTTGCTGTCGATGTTATCCCCAAACACCAAGAAACCAACATTTGGGTGTAGATTGAACATGGAGGTTCTACCTCAGAGTCAAACAGCCCACGAATATGAAAACTTCGCTTGATCATAGTGAGGAAATGAAGCTTCTTCTTTCACAGGGAGTTTGGCTGACATGTAGAACCTCCATGTTCAAGGGCAGACTATGCCAGCATAGTAGATTATTCGTGGAGAGTGAGAATTGTTTCTGGGACTTCCTTGCTGCACTTCTTTGGAAGGTCCTAGCATGGGATCAATCCTATTCAGGGTTAATCAGTAGTTAGCCATCCCCCACCCATGAGTTCCTCTATGCCTTGCTGAGGAATTGAAAGGAAGGATAAAAAAATAGGCCACATTCTTGCCTAGGATCTCTGCTGGTTGGGATGCCTATGTTGTTTACTCAGAAGAAGAAACCACCGTTGAGGTACCCCTGTGTTAGGGATGTGTACAAACAGCAGGTTTGGCACTGAACTGGTTTGGACGAGGGGAGGGGAGCAGTGAGCGGGATCTTTAAAAAAAAGAGGAGAGCAGGTCCTTACCTGCTCTCTGCTACCACATGTTGCTTCCTGCTGTGACAGCACTGCCCCAAGAACCCACGTGTGTAGCACTGGCACGCACATGGTATCCATGCATGTGCGGGCACCATTTGTATGGTCCGCAACACCATGCAGACCACGCAAATGGCACCAGTATATGTGTGGACACTATGTGCATGCCAGCGCCACAGCAGGTTCTTGGCAGCGCCATTGCAGCAGGAAGCTGCATGTGGCAGGGGAGGGCCGGTAAGGACCTGCTCTTCTCTTGTTTAAAGATCCCACTCACTGCTTCCACCCCTGCAGCACCAAACCAGTGCACAAACCTTGGTTCGTGCACTTCCTTACCCTATGTGTCATAGGAACATAGGAAAATAGGGAGCTGCCATATACTGAGTCAGACCCTTGGTCCATCAAGCTCAGTATTGTCTGCACAGACTGGCAGCGGCTTCTCCAAGGTTGCAGGCAGGAGTCTCTCACAGCCTTATCTTGGAGATGCTGCCAGGGAGGGAACTTGGAACCTAGATGCTCTTCCCAAAGTGGCACAGAGTACCCAGAATGTTGGGGGCAATATGCTAAATCATTGTAAACGCTTAGAGAGCTCCGGCTATAGAGCGGTATATAAATGTAAGTGCTATTGCTATTGCTATAGGGTAAGGATTCCCCTGAGGGGAAGATCTTACGGTGCTCAGACTTCTAGTCTCCCATTCAAATGCAACCAGGGTGGACCCTGCTTAGCTAAGGGGACAAGTCATGCTTGCTACCACAAGACCAGCTCTCCTCTCACTACACCAAATTTGGTTCAGAAGTAGAAAAAGCTGTATCTATTATTTTACTTTATTATGGCTATTACAGGATTTGATTTTGCTTCTCAAATTGATATTTTGTTATGTATAGTATCAAAGTGTGAGGGATAACGATTCATCTCTTATACCCCCTCCTCACTCATTGCTATCCTCCATCAACACACAGTCCAGCTTGTTCATACAAACGAGGCTCTGGCAATTACTGTTTTACTGTCTTCTGCATATTACAACTGGCGTTTAACAACAAAAAACGCGTGAATTTGAAGAAAGTGACTATCAGTAAAGATGACAGTGAAAGGAAAGTAGGTAGATTGGTTCTTACCAGAACAACTTGTTAATAGAGACGTCAACTTGCTTGCACTGTAGTGTACAAATCATAATACATCACCTTTTATTATTGTCAAAGACCGAGAACATAGGATGCAATAGAATCAGCCAGGAAAATAAGAGGGAGGGGACAAATCATAATATGTATATCTCATATGTAGCTAAAATTTAAGACACAAATATTTAGAATCCCAGCTCAAGTCCAAGTCTCCTTGGTGTGGACGTGCTGCAATGATAGTAGGAACTAAAGTATTCAGTAGTGGGTGTATGGAGGGAAGCAATTGTGGGGAACACCAGCAGAAAAGTGAAATCTAGGGCGGCAGCCATTTTGAGTTCTGTTGTAGCAAGAGTTGCATGATGTTAATAATAATAGCTGACAGGATGTGCACACCCCATGGAGACGGAATGATGTGCAGAGACGCCGACGCCGCCATGGAAGCAGCAATGCTACTGTAGAGAATGAGTGGCCGCACTACCAGCATTACTGTTCTTCCCCCGATTCATAACAGGGGAAAATACAGTAACGCTAGTTCTCTACAGCAGCTGAAGCTCTGGTTCTAAGTCTGCATCAGCCGTTCTGCAAATCACTCTGTTTCTGTTAGTTGTGTGTCTCACATAAGCCAATAACGATGACGATGATAGTGATTTCTTAAGCACTGACAAAACAAGGTGTCGTACAAACATCAAACTGACCATGACAAGCTGCTGCTCCAAAGCATCCATCTCTCTCTCTTTCTCTGAACAGAAAGATGCAAAGACATTTGGCTCTGCACATAGGTGCAGCTGGTGGGCATGCAGGCCAGCCAGGGTCTCAGGGGCAGATTAACCTCTTTGCCGCCTAGAGGCAAAGAGGATTTTGCCGCTGTGACGAGGGGGGCGCATAAGGGGAAAGCCCCCCCTTTTGCCTATAAAAATCTCCACTGCCCAGTGGGATGGGGCATGATGTTGGTGGCTGCTAAAAAGTTGCCATTCCTCAAATTTTGCCACCGTAGGCAGACGCCTCCATTGCCTATGCCTTAATCTGCCTATGCAGGGCCTTCCAAATCCTGGCTCAAGGAAACGTGCGTTTGGCTCCATTCAGTCTTAATGTTGTTCCAGCCCTTAGCTGCGTTGCTAACCCTGAATGAAGACTTCTGTCTCAGCAGAGTCCTTCACCTTGTGAAATGGAAACCTCCTCGCCTGTCCAGCCTCCTGTGTCGTCATAGCTCCATTGGACTGCTCTAACTTCAGATGCGTCCGTAGAATTCTAGCAGGCCCAGCTGCCTGTTTAAATTTAGACTCCTTGTCAGCAGAGTCAGAGCAGCCATTCTTCTGGAACGGGGCATGGAATTCGGACACTGTGGGCCCCTCATGTATGGGTCATGGAGCTCTGCCGTTTGGGCCTCTCACTTCAAAGCCAGGGACTGTGACCCATAGCCTGAGTCACACCGAGAATCAGGAGAGGGGCAGCTGGTGACATCTTCTGTAGGGTCGTCATTGTGAGGAGGGTGGTTTATGAGGTTGATATATATTTTTAAGGGTGACATGAATCTTCTAGATTCTTCTTAACAGCTCCCAGTCGGCACCAACTAGGCCAGAGATGCCCAAGCTGGAGCCTGCAGATGCTGTGGGAGTACAATTACCATCATCCCCAGTCACAGTGGCAAAGGCCATTGAGGGTGTGGGTGATGGGAGCTGTAGTCCAACAGCAACATCTGGGGACCCCAGCTCGGGAACCCCAGAATTTTATTTTGGCACCCACAGAGCTAGCAAGTCCCCTGCAGTTTGAGAGAGAGAAAATTGAACCCCTTGTTCCCCAAGGGAGTCTGATGAGCAACAGGAGCCATCCAGGTATTCCCCTTTGGACTGGCTCACAACTTGGCCTCTTGATGGTCCAGGAAGTTCTATACAGCATTCTGTCTCAGGGTCACCAGCATGGGGAGAAGGAGACGGCAAGGCACTGGCCATTTATGGCCAGATTTACATCATACTAATAGTATGTTTCCCAGACTACGGGAAACGCCTATATCAGGCAGCAGCGATACAGGAAGATGCTGAAAGGCATCATCTCATACTGTGCGGGAGGAGGCAATGGGAAACAATGGCACACTTTACCTAATGGGCTAAGAGTTGTCTGACTGTGCATCCTGTGATACAGAAACCTGGGAATACAGTATGGAAAGGATTTCTCCAAAAAAGAAGAAATGAAATGAGAAGCAGCCATAGATTTCTCCCTCTAAAAGGGCTTCTACAGATACTGGCATGAGCACAAAAACAAAAACATCTTGCAGATGGTCTTTGGAGCTTTTGTCCTCTTCTCTTAATCCCACCTGATGCCCCTGGGTCAGGGGGCCAAGGCATCTGGGTGTTCTAAAATGGTGCAGCAAGAAGGGGCTACTAGATGGACCCCAGGTCTGACTGAGTCGGGCTCCAATTCTGGTCTTATTTCCCCCCACCGTGCTTCATGTTCATGCTTGAGACCTGCACTATGTTTCTGCCATATTAGCTATGGGGAAGTTTTCTGAGATGGGATGACCAGAAGTGTATGTTGCATTCCAAATGCACAAGAACATTACGCTACTGCCAGTTTTATTTTCAATCCTACTAATTGCAAGAATGGAATTTGTCATAGGGCCACAAGAACAGCCCTGCTGGATCAGGCCCAAGACCTGTCTTGTCCCAGCATCTGGTTTCCCACAATTGCCCACAAGCAGGAGGTGAAGGCATGCCCCTCTCTCCTACTATCTCTTCCCTGCAACTGGTATTCGGAGGCATCCTGCCTCTGAGCCTGAAAGTAGCCATCAAGACTAGTAGACACTGACTGATGGACCTGCCCTCCATGCATTTGTCTAAGCCCCTTTTAAAGCCATCCAAGCTGGTGGCCATCACCACATCCTGTGGCAGAGAATTCCATAGATTAATTAGGCGCTGTGTGAAAAACCTAAATTTCCTGGCAATCAGTTTCATGGGATGCCTTCTGGTAAGTTCTAGTGTTGTGAGAGAGGAAGAACAATTTCTCTCTCTCCACGTCATATCATGTCTCCTCTTAGTCACCAATTTCCCTAAAGTAAAAAGCCACAAATGCTGTAGCCTCCCTTGCGGCATAAGGAAGGTGCTTTAGGCCCCTGATCATTTTGGTGCCCTGCTTCTGCACCTTTTCCAGTTCTATAATATCTTTTAGCTCTCTATAATACCCTTCCATGGGTGCTGCACACTGAGTGAACATTTGCATGGAGCTCTCTCACAACTCTCTTTCCTGTGCAGTCATGGCCAGCTCAGACCCCATCCATGTATATCTAAAGTCAGGATGTTTTGCCACAACGTGCATTACTTTACACTCACTGGCTGCCACTCTTCACAGTATCCCATGTGCATTTTAATACAATGTACACACAGTTGTGCAAGTGTACAACTTGCAAGTGAGAGCCAGCGTGGTGTAGTGGCTAGCGTGCCGGACTAGGACCGGGGACCCCACCCCCGCCGCGTTTCCCCTGCAGGGGCGCGAGTCCTTAAGAATCCGTTGGGGTGGCAGCGTACCTCCCTGCTGTGCATGTCGTGCGCACGTGAGAGAGCGACACGTGCAGTCACATTTCCTACTTCCAGCTACATCCAGTAAACGGCAGCACGGGGCAGCAGGGAGGTATGCTGCCGCCCTCACGGGCTCTTAAGGACCCGTGTGCCAGCAGGGGAAATGCGGTGTGTGTTGGGTGGGGGGTAAGTGCACCTACCCCCACCCTTAAAGCCATCCCCTGCACTGTTGAACCTTCAAGCCAGCGAGGGTTCGAACCGGTTCGGAGGCCCATAAAAGGGCCTCCGAACCAGTTCATGCACATCCCTAGCACACAGGATGTTGCACAGAATGCCAGCCACTTACATCCACTCGTATTTGCCATTTCTTACCCATTCACCCAGTATGGAGAGATACTTTGGCATCCTTCCCATAGTAGCAAAACAATGTCATCATCTTTACAGTGAGGGTACCATTTCAAGGTGAGGGAAGAGAGCAAAGTGGAGAGAGGCAAATTTCTCCACAAGGTTCAAAGTTTGGGGGGATTATTAGGATGGAGGGGACACCAGCAGCTGCAGGGAGTAGATGGGAGGAGAAGATACGGGAGCATGGATTTTGTCAGCTTGTTTCCTTGGCCTCAGCCTGGAGGTATGTCACAGCCTCGCCTCTCTCCCCACCCTCTAGCCTAGCTTGGATAGCTAGAAGACCAGCTCTGCCTAACTGTTCTTCTGCTGCTTTGCTTCTTTCATTCCTTTTTTTTGAGTGCCTGACAACTCCACCTGTGGGTACCAATTTTCATCTGCCCCAGCTTGGAGCCACCTGCGAGAGGGGTGACTCTGAATTTTGGGTGATTATAAGGATAGAGGGAGGGCCGGCGGTGCGGCTGGTGGTGGATGGCAGCCAAAGCTGGGCGCCAAAGGGGGTCAGCCCTTAGTGCCAGGCCTTCGGTATGGGACAGAGGTCTGGGGGGGAGGTTATAGTAAGGTAGGGTTGGAAGTCTGGGCTAAAGTTTGTTAATCCTCCCTTTAAGTGGGTTGCACCAGGCCTTTTGCTGCCATGTGTTTGGGCTCTCTTGGGAAGGGTGATGCAGGGGGTGCGTCCAGCAGCTTTGGGGCAGCTATTACTGTTGTGGTGGGGAATAGATGAATTGACACTGGCAGAGCAGCTGGACATTAAGGGGAAGGGAAACTAGTAATTTAGAAACTGTTTCCACTTCCAGCTGCCCTGTCATCTCTCAGGCCTTGGGGAGTAGTCCCAGTTACGCACAGGATTTGGCCATGCTCCTCTGCAATGTCAGGTTGATTCAGAATAAGACCGAAATCATCCATGACTTGATCATGGATGAAGGAGCCGACCTGGCTTGTATAACTGAGACCTAGATGGGGGAGGCTAGTGGCCCAGTTTGGGCCCAGCTTCTCCCACCAGGCTACCCTCTGTTATGGACAGTACCCCAACCTCAGACTTAAAGGTACCAACTCAGAAGTATGTGGAATTGAGGCCTTTGACTGATTTCATTTTATATTAAGAAATGAAATAATACCTGAACTCAGGGTAAACTGACACCCCAGATCTCAACTGGTCTGTGAGGGAAGAGGAGATCCAGCATTGTATTGTGAAATAGATACTCATGGATGCACAAAAGCCAGGCCTGAATAATCCAAATGCTAATATGTGACTCACTACCAGATAATGTCTGAGGAAGAGGCCAGAGGCTGATCTCCCCTCTCCTGTTGCAAGAAGTCAGCGTTAATCCTTGTCAATGATTAACTCAATTGCTCTCTATGGAAATTCAGCATAGGTAGATGCATACAAAGAAAACAGCTATAGACTTTAATTCTTACCTTACTAACACTTTAACACCTTTTGGGGTCAGACTGGCAAATCGGGGAAGATGCCATTTGTAGCTCAGAGATGCAGATTTGCTTCGGGCAATGTCCCCCCCCCAAGCACACAGTTTACAGAAGATGAGATTCAGATCTCTCTGGACTGGCCAATATCCTGAATAATTAAAAGACATTATCCAGAAGGTAGCAGCAAGTTGTCACCTTTTGGGACCCAGGAAAAGATGAGATTTGAATAGATCAAAGGAAAATACAACTATAAAGAATGAGGCTACTGGACAGAGAGTTAGCAGTCTTGTGCCTACATGCAAGATCTGCTCACAAGCAATCCCAGAGTTTGCTGCTAAGCCGTGGGGCAACAAGCAGGAACTCTGTCCATGGACAGGAGCTGTCTGTGACTTCTACTGCGCAGTGAGAAGTCAAGACTTCCCCAGCCATGGTGCTCTGACTCTCAGCCATGATCTGAGCAAACTGCAAAAGCTCCTGTCTCCAACCAAAGGCCTTGCTCCTTCAGCTGAAGAGATCCACCGCTCTCAAGTCTCTCTGATCCTGGTAATATGCTACCCTTACAAGCCTTGGATCCCTTCATCCCTTCCCCTCCTTCCCCTTCCCCCCCTTTCCCTCTACTAATTCCTGATCTCCCCAAACCATGCCAGCCCTCAGCCTTCCTTGCCCCCCCTTTTTCTGTCTATATCTGAGATTTAATACACACACATATAGCAATAGCACTTACATTTATATACCGTTCTATAGCTGGAAGCTCTCTAAGCGGTTTACAATGATTTAGCATATTGCCCCCCAACATTCTGGGTACTCATTTTACCGACCTCGGAAGGATGGAAGGCTGAGTCAACCTTGAGCCGCTGGTCAGGATCGAACTTGTAACCTTCTGGTTACAGGGCGGCAGTTTTACCACTGCGCCACCAGGGGCTCTTGTTAGTTAGGAACACGGGTTGAACATTGGTGCTGGCTAGGATGTTCTGTTTAAATACTGTTAGTAATATTGATAGAGTGTTCTACTTTCTGCTCAGCTAGAATTGATGTTGTTATTCTTTCATACTCAATAAAGCCCATTGAATCCTTTTAGGAGTGGTTTGATCTCCTTTCTTCCTTGCGCCCAGATCCTACATGGTCACTATATAAAAGAACTTGGTCACTATGTGACACTATGGGACAGGCCTAATTTTGTATGCTAGCTAATGAGCATATTTGTTATATAAATCAGGCCTGGATGGTAACATCTCTTGTGGAGCAGGCTAGAAGTGGTCCAGGTGGGTGGAGTGGCTGTGGTCCATAAGAATACCATTTCCCTTACCAGGGCCCCAGTGAGACAGCTGACTTATATTGAGTGTGTATTTTTGCAGCTGGGATCTAGGGGTGTATTGGGGATTCTGTTGGTGTACCATCCACTCCGCTGCCCAACTGACTCCCTAACTGAGCTGACAGAGTTGTTCTTGGAGTTGGTGTTGGAGTCACCCAGACTTTTAGTGCTGTGGGACTTCAATATCCACTTTGAGGCTGACTTGTCTGGTGCAGCTCAGTTCATAGCGGCTATGACAACTATGGGCCTATCCCAATTAGTTTCAGGACCAACTCATGTTGCTGGTCACACACTCAATTTGGTCAGATCAGGGGGGTGCTCCATGGGTGGGGGATCTTGTAGTTTCCCCATTGTCATGGATGGATTGCCACCTGGTTACATTTGGTTTCATGGCCACAACCCAGCCTGGCAGGGGTGGTGAACCTATTAAAATGCTCCATCCAAGAAGGCTGCTGGACCCAGTACAATTCCAAAAGGCCTTGGAGGGTTTCAATGTTGGTGCTGCCAGTGATTCTGTCGATGCCCTGGTAGAAACCTAGAATAGGGAACTCACCAGGGGAGTTGACATGATCACTCCTAAGCGTCCCGGCTGACCTGCTTTAAAAGTGGCCCCTTGGTATACAGAGGAGTTATGGAGTCTGAAGCAGCAAGGTAGGTGACTGAACACAAATGGAGAAGAACTCGGCCTGAATTTGACAGAACACAGCATAGTGTCCGTTTGAAAGTTTATGCAGGAGCGGTGTGTATAGCAAAAAAAACCCCACAATTTTGGTCTGCACACATTGCTTCTGCAGTTTTGCATTCGGCAGAGTTGTCCCAAGTTGTGAGGAGTTTGATTCAGGCTCCTTCCAGTTCAAACCAGTCCCCGGAGATTATGTTCTGCTATAATACCTTTAATGGGTTATTTGTCGACAAAATCTCTTGTATTCAGGCTGACTTGAACTCCACTGTGGTTGCAGTCTATTAAGGTGGTGTCCAGCAATCCCTCTTGCAGTATTAGATTGGATCAGTTTCAATCTGTGATGCTTGAGGATGTGGACAAGCTGCTTGAGGCTGTACGATCTACCACTTACTCTATGGATCCTTGCCCGAATTTGCTGCTTCTATCTAGCAGGGAAATTGTTGAAAATGGCCTAGTTAATATCATTAATTCTTAACTTAGGGAGGGTAGGATGGCTCCTTTGTTTGAAGGAGGCAATGATTAGACCACTTCTTAAGAAGCCTTCCCTAGATCCCTCAGCGATAGATAGTTATAGGCCAGTCTCCAATCTCCCATGTTAGGCAAGGTGATTGAATGGTGACTAACCAGCTCCAGGCAGTTTTGGTGGAAACCAATTATCTAGACCCATTTCAAACTGGCTTTAAAGCAGGCTATGGGGAAAGGTTGAAGGAAATAGAAGATGATGACCAGCAGCAAGGTGGATGGACTTGATTACAACAGCAATGATTGCACCACTGAGAGACTTTAAAGGCCAAGTTGAAGGCAGATCATCCTGGAGAGAATCTATCTATGTGGACGACAATCAATCAAGCAATTAATCAATCATGGGTCGGCCTGATGGATGACCTTGATCAGGGAATCTACAGATGGTGTGTGACTCTGCTGGTGCTTCTCGATCAGCAATGTTTGATACCACCTGTCTTCTGGATTCAGTGGTGTTAGTTACCATCAACCATGGTATCCTTCTGGATCACCTGGGGGAGTTGGGGATAGGAGGCACTGCTTTGCAGTGGTTCTGCTCCTATATCTCAGGCAGATTCCAGATGGTGAAGCTTTGTTATGGTTACTCTTCAAAATGGGAGCTATTATATGGAGTCCCTCAGGGCTTCATTCTGTCACCAATGCTTTTTAACATCTACATGAAACAGCTGGGTGAGGTCATCAGGAGATTTGGTGCTGGATGTTACCGGTATGCTGATGACACCCAAATCTACTTCTCCATGTCAGCTTCATCAGGCAATGGCATGACTTCCCTAAATGCCTGCCTATGGGCAGTAATGGGCTGGATGAGGGACATCAAATTGAAGCTGAATCCAAGCAAGACAGAGGTGCTCATTGTGGAGGTTTGGAATATGAGGAATGAATTAGATCTTCCTGTGCTGGATGGGGTTACACTCCCCCTGAAGGAACAGTTATGCAGCTTGCGAGTGGTCTTGGATGCAGGCCTCACCCTGGTAGCTCTCCTCCTATGGCCAGGAGTACTTTCCATCAGCTTCAGCTGATTCGACAGCTGCGTCCATTCCTTGAAGAGAAGAATCTCAAAACAGTGGTGCATCCGCTGGTCACCTCCAGGCTTGACTATTGTAATATGCCCCATGTGGGGCTGCCTTTGTACGTAGTTCGGAAACTTCAGTTAGTTCAAAACACAGCAACTGGTCTTTAAAGTAACCCGGAGAAACCTGAGCAACTTTGGAAGGGCGGTATATAAATCAAATAAATAAATAAATAAATAAATAAATACACACATACATACATACATACATACATACACAAAATAATAAATAAATATTATGCCCATTCTCAAACAATTGTACTGGTTGCCAATATATTTCTGGGCAAAATACAAAGTGCTGGTTATTACCTTTAAAGCCCTGAACTGCTTGGGTCCAGGTTACCTTAGAGAGCGCCTTCTTCTGTTTCATCCCCATCACACGTTGAGGTCATTGGCAGAGGTCCTGTTACCACTGGCATGTCTGGTGATGACTCTGAACCGGGCCTTCTCTGTAGCCGCTTCTGGCCTATGGAATGCACTCCTGGCAGAAATCCGTAGTCTGGCTCATAGTTGACCTTCAAGAGAGCCCTAAAGACTTACCTGCTTGGCCTGGGCTTCCAATGTTTTTAAATTGTTTTTAAGTATTTTAAATTGGTTTTAAATGACTCTGAACTTTTTATATTGTTTCAACCTGTTTGTTTTAAATGCTGTTTGTTGTAGTGTTTTACCTGTTGTCCACCACCCAGAGCCTTTGGATGGGGCGGTATAGAAATGTGATAGATAGATAGATAGATAGATAGATAGATAGATAGATAGATAGATAGATAGATAGATAGATGCCCACTCTTGCATACACTGAAGATGACTTTGCATTTTAAAGGCAGTGGGTGTGGTTTACATGAACAATACTGGACTGCAGGACTGGCTATACTCTGGCTGAACTGAGTGTGCACCTTGGCATATGTTCCAGAAACCTATGGACAAGGGTTCCTTAACAGCCATGCCAGGATGCCACAGTGGGCATGTCAGCGTGAAAAGGGTTAGCTTAGCCTCAGGATATAATTATATCAGTGTCATCATTGTAGGCCCAAAGGTACACTCTCTTTTCTTTCGTTTTTTGAAGCAAAGGGGCTATTGTGTTTGGCATACATATTTAGGACACAGGCCCATTTAATGGCTTATAGCTGGGCTAGGCAACCTTGGCTCTCCAGCTGTTGCTGAACTACATCTTCCATTATCCCCAGCTGCAATAAATCACAGCTGGGGATGAAGGGAGTTGTGGGTCAGCATCAGCTGATGAGCCCAGGTTGCCCACCCCTGTTTTATAGTAAGGTTTCCCAAGTATGAGTCCCAGATGTTGTTGGACCACAACTCCCATCATCCCCAGCCAATGGCCATTAAGGCTGGGGGTGATGGAAGCTGTAGTCCAATTTATTTATTTTATCTTATCAAATTTGTATGCTGCCCCAAGCTTCCATCTCTGGGCAGCTCAATGACATCTGGAAACCCATGCTTAGGATCTCCTGGCTTATCACAATTGTCACTATTATTTCTGGCCAGTTCCCTGGCTCTGCCCAGGAGGTTATATCATGCATGGTCTGAAATACAACCCCACCCACCCCCACACCCCAAAGGGCAGCAAGAACTTTGGTCACGGTTGTGTTCAACTCTTATAGAAAATATTTTTTATTTCAATGGGGAAAGGACTTGTATTACACAGGTGACGTAGTACATGGCCAAAGTGCAGCTTCGTGGCTTAGGACAGAGGGGTTGGGCACTTTGGCTAGCGTGAGTGGGAAGAACCCGGGCAGTGGCTACCATTTTGCCGGCTGGGCTTCCTCTCCCCTTTACTCGGCCTTCTCCTTCTCCTCTTGGATGGCCAGGAGGCGTTCTCGCTCCTTGATCAGCTGCACCCCGCAGTACGTGATGAACCAGATGGACAAAGTGCTGATGGGGAAACCTGAGAATGAGAGTGGGGAGGGAAGCAGGTGACGTCAGCAGGCCTCCAGGCACGGCCGATAGGCAGAGCCAGATCTCTCCTGCAAAGGGGTCGGGGCAAGTTGTGAGACGCTCAGAGCATCTCTAGGCCAGCTCTTCAGGGTGCCATGCCATGGTGTGCAAACCCACCAGCAGGGGGAGCAGTCTTTTCTAGTTTGCCCCAAACTCCCCCAAATGGGGGAAAACAGGTGTGCCGTGGGACACGGTGCTGACTCTGCTTCAAAAGCAGGGAGTTTAAACACCAGTGCAGTAGCAATGTTGGCAGCAGTCCGTGTCTGGATTTTTTGGCAGTCCTCCCCCCTCACACACACACACTCACCCGCTGCCACTGGCCTCTACAGCCCTGTGTCCACCTTCGCTGGCTGCAACGTGGCATCATGATTTCACAGATGGGTGCCATGTCAGCCAAGGGAGGGGACCCACAGCAGGGCTGGTTTATGGCGGGGCTTGAGGCAGCTGCCCCCCTCCCCCGTGGGACTCCAGACCGCCTGTCTTCTTGGCACACGGCCACTCAGTTATAGTTCCACCCCTGCTAAATGCCTGTGTTAGGAGCAGACCCGCCCCTTAACGCACCAAGAATGGCACGTCCCTCTTAGTGCATAAGGAAGCGAGGTCAGCCCCAAAACTTAAGCACAAGAGCTCCTGGCCTTTGGAGCCAGCTCAGCTCATCATGCACCAGGGAGGGCACATCCATCACAGCGGGAAGCACTGGGAGCAGCTTAAATGCTCTGTCTCGGTTTTGAGGGAAGGAAGGGTCTGGATGCCAAGATATTGGATCAGAACCTAAGAACAGCCCTGCTGGATCAGCCCCAAGGAGGCCCATCCAGTCCAGCATCCTGTTTCACACAGGGGCCCAGCAGATGCCTCTGGAGAGCCCACAGGATAAGATCCTCCTCTAGAGATAAGGGGCCGCTGAAACGGGGTGCCTGAGTGTGCATGCGTGCACTGTTGATGGAAAGGGAGGACAACTGGGGGCAGAACATGTGATATCCAAGGAAGCAAATGGGCATAGTTATTGTGGAAATGCTTTCCCATCCTTGGAAAGGGACTGGGCCATTCAAGGGGAAAGGGAGGAGCTTTACCTGTCAGAAGCATCCTGTTGCTGACAAGCAGCGCAAAGTCCAGGCTGTTGAGGGCAAGGATGTTGTAGAGGACAATTGCCCAGAAATTGGCTGCCCCAAAGAAGGCCCTGATCCGCCGAGACATTGCTTCTGACATATTGGCCTGTCCAGGGAAGGACACACAAGGCAGGAGCATGAGAGAAAAAGAGGAGGAAGAGGGTGATCCTAATCACCAGAGGCATATCTAGGGAAAATAGCACCTAGGGTAAGCACTGAAATGGCGCCCCCCTGTCCAAACATCTGACACCCATCTTTCAGATAACTTTACCATATTATCAGCTCAAAAAAACAAGTCAAGCTCGTTAATCTTTTAATATTTCAAAAACTATTTAGCAGTGGACGTAGCCAGACCAAAAAATGCTGAAAAACTACAAATTTCAGTATGCTGGGGTTCATGCAATACCCAAATACTATATGGAGATGTACTTGGAAAACTAAACAGAAGTGCCTGTCTAATTCTCTACTATGCATTGTAGCATCACCATTACATAAATTTTAAAAAATAAATGGAGAATTGGACTTTTCACAGATACTCTGAAAATAATTAAAGGATATGCAGAGTAAACTGTCACTGCTTGGAATATATTCTAGTATTTGAGAAAGTTAGTTAAAATGAGAGAAAAGGAGCAAGAAACTCCCAGTGGCCTTAATACTAAGGATTTCACAGTGATTCAAAGACAAAGTCACCATTAATAGCCATATTATTAAGACATCACATTTAACTCACTTATCACAAGAAGCAAAGTAAGAGCAAATAATACAATCCTAGCTCATAAGTATTCACAAGCCTTGATTCTCTGTACATAGTGTCAAACTGAATATGTGTCCAGTAACTTATATTATATTAATTTTTTTAAAAAAAATTCCTGTAGCCCCTTGGGAGGGCTTCCTAAAGGCTGGGGGGGTGGTGTCTGCAAAGGTTCCCCCTCCCCCACCGGCCTCTTAATTCACTGCCGCAGTCCGTCTCGGCTGATTTTCAGGCCTGTTTGGGCCTGCAAAAATTGGCATGGTGGCCATTTTGGAGGCTGCCACACATGCTCAAATGGCCTCTGTGATACCTGGCAATGCCTAGGGCCTCGCAGGGACCATTTGAGCATGTGCATTTTTTTAAATGGCCGCTGCAAACAAAATGGCCACCGTGCATGCTCAAATGGCCTCTGCAAGGCCTGGCATGGCCTAGGGCCTCACAGAGGTCATTTGAGCACGTGTGGTGGCCATTTTGTTTTTGGTGGCCATTTTAAAAAAAAATTCATTTTAAAAAATGGCACCCCCCTTCAAGTGGCGCCTGAGGCACGTGCCCTGCCTGCCCTACCCTAGATATGCCCCTGCCAATCACTCTTGTAGCAAAAGCTTTTGGCATATCGGGGCCTCTTGCTGCTGGGCAAGGACAAGTTCCTCTAAAGCCAGAAAGAACAGCAAGTTACCCAGCTTGTGACAGCCCTTTCTCCAGCAGACCCAACGTGAAGTTTGGGCAAAAGAGGCATGGCTGATACAGGGAGTTGTGGGATCTGCTGGCTGGATTCATTGATTTCATCCCACTTTTCCCATTCAAGAGGCAACCCAAGATGATGTACAGCAAGGTATTCAACACATACTCAATTTTTAAAAAACGAGATAAAAGCAAAAATTCAAAACAAGAAAATAAAACCATGACAAGCAGCAAGATATTTCAAGACCTTCCTCCCCAAAGATGCCCACCGGGACGCTTTCCAGATTAACCCTTACCACAGTGTCACTACGGATCTGCAAAGTGTGCTTCTGTATTGCCTGTGTATCGACATCGCAGTCCCTGCGCTGTTGGCAAGGGGCTGTTCACATTTCCGATGCCTCAGAAATGCCTCATTTTGGATTTTATCCTTCCATTTTAGTCCTACAACATTGTTAAAAAATAGCTGTATTTTTTCCATTTTAGGGAGTTTGGGGCAGTCTAGAAAAGACTGCTCCCTGTGCTGGTGGATTTGCACAACATCCTTTAATTATGTTGTGAATTCGATTCTGCCAAGCCAAAGCATTTTACTGCACTTGTAGCTGTAATCTGGAAAGCGCCCAGATGCCTGTGTTGCTCTCCTTTCAGTGCCAAGCAAAGAACTTGATCTTCACCCAGGCCTTTCAAGGTTTTACCTGTGTGGCTGCTTTAACCATCTTACAATGGCTTTATGCTTTTACTTGCAAAACAGAATGTAAAAATGTTGAACCTAACGTGGGAACAGAGCTAAAGTCTCAATATCATCATAAATTGTTATTTTATGTCCAGTCCCCAGTGCCTGGAGGATCCTACAAGATTGAAACGAAGCCTATACAGACAATACGTTGTGTGTGTGCATATAGGTGTCTTTGTCCATGTCCAAATTTTTGTGTGAATGGCATGTTCATTTTAAAAGGGAATCTGGTTACAGACCCCCCCCCCAATTCAAGATACAGGCAGAAAGTGAACTACTATACATGCGCTGGACATGCGTGAATAACTGCGCATGTGTACAGATCGTATGGGAGGAGACCTGGTCTTGTGGTAGCAAGCATGAATTGTCCCCTTTGCTAAGCAGCATCCTCCTTGGTTTGCATTTGAATGGGAGACCACTTGTGTGAGCACTGTAAGATATTCCCCTTAGAGGATGGAGCCACTCTGGGAAGAGCATGTGCATGCTTGCATGTAGAAGGTCCCAAGTTCCCTCCCTGGCATCTCCAGATAGGGCTGAGGGAGATGCCCGCCTGCAACCTTGGAGAAGTTGCTGCCAGTCTGTGAAGACAATACTGGTCTGACTCAGTATATGGCAGCTTCCTATGTTCCTATCTGCACATGAGCACCCTGTACACAGATTGTCGGTGCATCAAATATGACATCTTATGAGGGTGACTGTGTAGTGGTGGAAGGATATCTTACTTCAATCCCAGCAAACATCTTCAGCTGAAAGAACTGCTGCACCCAGAGCTCAAAATTGAGGCCAAAGCAGTTGCAGATGGACCAGATATAAACGATCTCACAGGGGCCCAGCCAGAGGGTAGTGATGAGGAAAGTGGAGATGGTGGCCAGCAGCTCCTTCAAGATGTTGTCATGGTTTTCTCCGATATGATCGTAGACGTACCTGGGTGTCCAAAAAACAACAACACAACCCATCATGCTGCTGTTAAGGAACCATGGAGGCACTGTCCAGATCTGCCTATTTCTCGATCACAAGCAAGTGATCATTTGTTCTGAGACCTGAACATTTCCCCGGGGCCCTAAGAGAGGTAAGTGGAAGGAGACTTACTTGCAGAGCCAGTCATTAATTCCTCTGTCAAAGTGCCTGCAAGACAAAAGCAAATCTTGATACATGGATACAGCAGAAGCTTTTAATGCATGAATTGTTTCTAGATGCACAGCAACTTCTGCCTCTGTGTGAATGGCGCAAGGCACCCTAGCTGGGCATAGTCCCCAGGAGGGAAGACACACGACCACGGGAACATGGACCCTGTTGTTTTCATTTATGCACTTACATCCTGCCTCCTCATGAGGACATAAGAACAGCCCTACTGGATCAGGCCCAAGGAGGCCCATCTAGTCTAGTATCCTGTTCCACACAGTGGCCCACCAGATGCTGCTGGAAGCCACACACAGGAGTTGAGGGCATGCCCTCTCTCCTGCTGTGACTCCTCTGCAACTGGTACTCAGAGGCATCCTGCCTTTGAGGCTGGAGGTGGCCTATAGCCCTCCTAGAAGCCGATGATAGACTTCTCCTCCATGAAGTTATCCAGTCGCCTCTTAAAGCCATCCAGGTTGTTGGCTGTCACCACATCTTGTGGCAGAGAATTCCACAAGTGGATTATGCGTTGTGTGAAAAAGTACTTCCGTTTGTTGGTCCTAGATTTCCTGGCAATCAATTGCATGGGATCACCTCTGCTTCTAGTGCTATGGGAGAGGGAGAAGAATTTATCTCTATCCACTTTCTCCACACCATTGTCGTAAATCTGTTAGCTCAGCTAACCCAACAGGATTTACAACCCCCTTCAGCACTCCCCAGTGAGTTAACAGAAAGCGGCAGCGGAACTGTACGAGTGAAAAATAAAAGGCTCACAAAGAGTAAATGAATTAAGTCCCCTGAACTGAACTAGGTACCCCTCCTCTAACAATAACTGAGTAATAAGTGAAAGGAAAACACAGAGCAAGGAATGAAAATAGCGAAGGACAATAGAAGCAAGGAATTAACAGAACAAAGCAAGAAAGCATAAACAAGGAAAACTGGAACTCGGACAAAGTTTTTGAATTCAATAGCACACTGTCTGCATGCCAGCGAACGTTGCAAACAGCATCTGAGTAAGTGAGAGACTGCTAAATACATATGGCTCAAGAGAACCAGCAGCCAATTAGGCTTCCCTGAGTCAGCACTTTGGCTTCCTCTCTTGTGATCTCCTACGCCTGCGTGATTGCCACTGAGCTTGCCTACGCCTTCTCAAGGCAGGCAAAATCCCAGGTTCCTCCCCATCAGAAATCATGTCTGGCAGCTGTTGCGAATCCTCAGCTCCAGAGTCTCGAACCGGTTCGGAGGCCATGTTGGAGGCCTCCGAACCGGTTCGGAACTGGACTGGTCCAGTGGTCCGGCACTGAGGGGGGGGGTCTACCTTTAAGGGCAGGGGGTAAGAACTTACCCCTCCCGCCGCTCTTCCCCCTCTGGCGCTGCAGTTTAAATTGAAGTTTTTGGGGCGGCAGCATTCCTCCCTGCCGCCCCTGCCCCCGTCGTTGCCAGGAAGTCTCAGTAACAGGAGCACGCATGCGTGCGTCGCCGCCGTGCGCGCACTTGCCACCTACGTCACACGCAGCATCACACTATGTCACACTACGATGCGCACATGCGTGCTCCTGTTACTGAGACTTCCTGGCAATGACGGGGGCAGGGGCGGCAGGGAGGAACACTGCCGCCCCAAAAACTTCGATTTAAACTGCAGCGCCGGAGGGGGAAGAGTGGCGGGAGGGGTAAGTTCTACCCCCCCACGCTTAAAGATAGACACCCCCCCTCAGTGCCGGACCGCGCCGCGTGGTTCCATGCACATCCCTACTCACTAGCAGGCGAATCCTCCTGCTCTGACTCTTCTGAGTCAGAAATCTGAGCCATGACAACCATGCATGATTTTATAGACCTCTATCATGTCTCCCCGCAGTTGTCTTTTTTTCTAAACTAAAAAGCCCCAGGTGTTGTAGTCTTGCCTCATAAGAAAGGTGCTCTAGGCCCCTGATCATCTTGGTTGCCCTCTTCTGCACCTTTTCCAGTTCAACAATGTCCTTTTTAAGATGTGGTGACCAGAATTGTACGCAGTACTCCAGGTGTGGCCGCACCACACCTCCATAGCTGAAGGTGGTTACAGCCAGGGGCGTAGCTAGGGGAGAGGGGGCCTGTGTGTTTGCCCCTCTACCCAGAAGCCCCCTGGAGTGTGAGAAATAATGAATAAAGTAGGAGGGGTGGAGCTTGGGGGCCCTCAGGACCTGGGGTCCCCAGGTTCTTTGAACCCATTCGCTCAATTATAGCTACCCCCTGGTTACAGCTGACGGATACAATCCAGAAACGAATTAGAAGCATAATCATATCATCAAAACAAGCAACAGTAAAACTTGAATTCACAAGAAGGCGAAAATACAACCTTGGGGCCTTATTACCCTCTTCCACCTCAAGAGCCAGTCTGTTGTGGGGTGGGGGGTTGTGAACATTGTTCTGAAAGCTAATAAAGGTTCAGCACCAGGCTTTTGCCTGCATTTTGCCGCCATTGTTTTGTTCACTTTATTGCTGTTTTTTCCCCTTCAACTGTTGCTATTGTCATGCTATTTCCTTGTCTTGCTCTGTTAAAACAATTTGTTTTAAAAGCTGTTTCTTTTGTTTCAGTGCCATAGTTGGCTTTGCAAGCTGCTTTCAAGATGTCTTTGAAGGAGAAGTGGCATATAAATGCTTGGAATAAATACAAGCGTGGTCCCTCGAGGGGCCACTGTGAAAAAGGCCCCGCTCCTCCCACCCTTCTGCCTCAACCTGCGAAGGGTTTGCTGGGCACTTACGTTTCTGCAAAGACATAGAGCATGGTGATGCATTTGGGCGGCTGAGGTGGGTCCAGGTGATCCAGTCGGGAAATGGTGTTGATGACCCCAAACATCACGGCAGCTTTCACCCAATCGTACACCAGATTGGAGTAAGCCAGGCCAGCTGTGGCATGAAAATGGAAGGAGAGGAGAAGCCCAGTGGGGATCAGGCAAACAACAGCATTGCTTTACATGCAGCATCAACCGGGGCGGACCTTTCGTGAGACAGAGGGAGGCAGTTCCCACGGGTGGTGGATTTTGGCCACAAGCAGGGCAGCCAGATGTCCCCCTTGCATCTCCACTGCCATCAGAGCAGCTCTTCCGCACGACTCTGACCGCTGCAAGGAGTGCCTCTCCCCACACTCTTTGCAAAGTTTGCAAGAAGCGTGAGGAGAGCATTGGGGGTTGCTGACCACCTTTCGCCCTCCTGCCCCTCGTGGCACTTTGAAAGCTTGGTAAGGCTTGATTTTGAAAGTGGCTGGGCCTCCACCAAGGAAGCATTTGGCCAGGTTTGTCTTTCTAGTAGGCTGCCCTTTTAATCTGGGCTTTGGGCCAATGAGCTGTCCTTGGCTCTTTTGAGCTGTCTTTGTTCTGTTTTTATTGACTTGTTTTTATCTTGTTGTTAACTGCCCCGCAGTCTTAGGATGAAGGGCGGTATATAAATATTATAATAAAAAATAGTGTGTACACGTCAGTCTGACACTCCCTGTTTTTTTCACACATTAACCCATCAGGACTAGAAACATGGATTTGAAGAGAGAAGAGAAAGGTGGACCTCTCAGCCACATTCTATTTCATATTCAGACATTACTACTATTTATTTGTTTATTTTATATTTTATATCCTGCTCTTCCTCCAAGGAGCCTAGAGTAGTGTACTACATACTTAAGTGTCTCCTCACAACAACCCTGTGAAGTAGGTTAGGCATACAAAGACGACAAATATTTATATACTGCTCTTCAACCAAAGTTCTCAAAGCGATTTACATTGAAAAATAAATAATATATGATTAAGATGGCCCCCTGTCCTCAAAAGGTTCTCAATCTAAAAAAGAAACACAAGGTAGACACCAGCAACAGCTGGGGTGGATAGGGCCATTTGCTCTCTGCCTGCTAAATATAAGGGGATTGCCACTTTAAAAGGTGTCTCTTTGTTCAGTTAGCAGGGATAATGATAATACACAAATAGGGTTGCCATATTCAAGCTTCACAAATCCAGGTGGCCTAATTTGCATATTATGTAAATTAAGAGGCAACTAATTTGCATTTTAAAAATTTATTTATTTGACAGATTTGTATACTTTCCCCTCCTTCTCTGCGCTCCCATGTGATTGGATCCAGAGTAAAATCCGGGCAATCCGGGCAGTGCATTCGAAACCCATGTAAATCTGGGTGGAATTTAGCAGCCAGGTGGAGGAGCCAAAATCCGGGGGCTACCCTAAATGCCGGGGGACATGGCAACCCTAGACACAAAGTGCTGCAGAGCAAGTTGTCTGGCATGTACAGATGTGGCTGTTTTTCCAGAAACGTGGAATCCATCTAAGAGCCTACGAGAAGATCTTGGATAGCAACCCTGCAAAGCGAAAAGAAAAAGTGCTAGCAATCAGACAGGACCACTTACTCACCCAATGCCCAGTCTGAGAGACGGTTCACAAATTTCATGTCCGAAGGAATGGTCAGGATATAGAAGTAGTGGAAGAAGACATCCACAGCCGCAATGGCCAGAAGATGGACCGCGGCGTGGATGCTGATGTGCCAAAGCTCTTTGTCTTTACGCCGCAGCTCACTGATATGCACCTGGGGGCGGTGAGAAAGTGTGCATTTTGTTCGTAAGTCCAGAGAACACACCATGGTTTATGGATGGCAAGAGATCATCACAGGGGAACAAGGCCATACACTAAATCAGGGGCTCCCAACCAGTGTTCCCTCTAACAGGGATTCCCAGATGTTGCTGACTACAACTCCCAGAATCCTCAGCTACAACGGCTTTTGCTTGGGGATTGTGGGAGTTGTAGTCAACAACATCTGGGAATCCCTGTTAGAGGGAACACTGCTCCCAACCTTGGCTCCCCAGATGTAGTTAGATTACATCTAGGGGCGGGACAGGTTCATGTATGGACTGGTTACTGGCTGAAGGACAGAAACAGAAGGTAGGAATAAATTGACAGTTTTCACAATGGAGGGAAGTAAGAAGTGCCCCCCCCCCGGAAGTAAGGAGTGGGACCAGTGCTCTTGAATTTGTTCATACATGATCTAGAAGTTGGGGTAAGCAGCGGTGGCCAAATTGGCAGATGACTCTAAACTATTTAGGATAGTGAAATCCAAATGGATAGTGAGGAGCTCCAAAGGGATCTCTCCAAACTGGGGGAGTGGGCGACAAAAGGGCAAATGCGGTTGAGTGTAAGCAAGTGTAAAGAGATGCTTATAGGGGCAGAAAAACCCAACTTCACATATACGAGATGGAGTCTGAGCTGTCAGTGACTGACCAGGAGAGAGATTTGGGGGTTGTGGTGGACAGCTAGTTGAAAGTGTCAACTCAGTACGTGGCAGCTGTGAAAAAGCAGTTCCATGCTAGGGTTCCATGCTAGGGATCATTAGGATGGGGGCTGAAAATAAAAATACTAATATTATAATGCCCTTAAACAAATCTATGGCATGGCCACATCTGGAGTACTGCATACAGTTTTGGTGATTGTATCTTAGGTAGGATATTGTAGAACTGGAAAAGGTGCAGAAGAGGGCAAACAAAATGATCAGGGGCCTGGAGCACCTCCCTTATGAGACAAGGCTACAGCATCTGGGGCTTTTTAGTTTGGAAAAGAGGCAACTACAGGGAGACATGATGGAGGTGCATAAAATTATGCATGGAGTAGAGAGAGAGTGGAAGAAATTTTTCTCCCTTTCTCACCACACTCAAACTAGGGGTCATCCCATGAAACTGAAGGCCGGGCAATTTAGGACTGACAAAATGAAGTACTTTTTCACACAGTGCATAATTAATCTATAGAATTCTCTGCCATGGGATGTGGTGATGGCCACCAGCTTAGATGGCTTGAAAAGGGGCTTAGACAAATTCATGGAGGACAGGACAGGTCTATCAATGGCTACTAGTGTGGTGGCTATAGGCCACCTCCAGCCTCAGAAGCAAGATGCCTCTCAATACCAGTTGCAGGGAGCAACAGCAGGAGAGAGGGCATGCCCTCACTGCTTGCCTGTGGGCTTCCTAGAGGCATCTGGTGGGCCACTGTGTGAAACAGGATGCTGGACTGGATGGGCCTTGGGCCTGATCCAGCAGGGCTGTTCTTATTACTACAATTCCCGTCAGCTGGGGATGATGGGAGTTGAAGTCCAACAACATCTGGGGACCCCAGGTTGGGGACCCCTGCAATAAATGCACAATATTGGGAACATGGAGGATTCGGTTCACCTCCTGCCTCTGCCATTAGCTATGTATAACACATTTACATTAGTCTTATTGGCTGGCAGTATGTACAGCCACTGTCCCCATCACGGTCTACCCCATTTTAACTGTAATTCATAAATAATTGTTGATGTCACCAGAGCATCGGATGATTTGCATCATTTCCAACACAAGTGAGGCTGCTACAACTTTCCCCAAGAAACACACACACTCTCTAGTGTAGCACATACACAGCTCAGTGAAGGGGTGATGGTGATCTCAAGCCAGCTCACTCTCTAGCATGCCTCAGGCATTAATAATTTGAGGGGCTCTCCCCACCAGTGCCCACCAGTAACAGGGGTTCCCAGATATTGTTGACTACAGCTCCCATCATCCCCAAAGGCCATTGCAGCTGGGCATGATGGGATTTGTAATCAACAATATCTGGGAATCCCTGTTACAGAGAACACTGGTCCCCACATGTTGTTAGACTACAACTCTCATCTGAAGGCCATTGTGACCGAGGATGATGGAAGTTGTAGTTCAGCAACATGTGAGGATCCAAGGTTGGACCCAGAACACATGTAGAAAATATTGAGGATAGGTGTTGTTCCAATATAAAACTGGAATTTTGGCATTGGGTAAGTCCATTGGGTAGCTCTGGGGGTGGGTAAGAGAGTGCATGGAAGAGCACCATTGTTTGCAAGCCTTCTTTATTATTTCATTTTCAAAAATTATGCTCTCCTTTTCTACCAAAAAGGCAGCTCCCAAGAGAAGAGAAGCAACAAACACACCCCCAAAAACAAAACACCATCACTGGCCACTTTCGCACATAACGGGAAACTGCAGGCCCAATGGATCCACAGTTTTGCTCCCCCCACGCCCCACATGCTTCCCATACATTCAAAATTGCAAACTGAAGTCTCGGAGACTGCAGAGAGGAGGGGGAACTGACTGTGTCGGCTTCCTTCTGGCATGAAAGACAGCCCCAGTAGCCAATCACAGCTGGAGTGAGGGAGGAGCTTCCTCCCTGAACTCTGGTCACAGGAAACGCAGCCTGCGGTTCTGAATTTGGACATAACAATGCCAAACGCAAACCTCAGGCAGCAGCAGCGGAACTCACTTCAACCAGAGGGTTCGAACTGGAGTTTGAGAAGGGAAACCTTGGGTCGCTTTTCTGAGGGAACTGCACATGTTCAGACATACAAGAAATTCAACCTCGGGCTCCTTCACCTCCAGTTTCCCGTTACGTGCGAAAGTGGCCACTGTAAAGCAGCAAACAAAACAGCTCCATGAATGCATCAAAACCCAAGGTGCAACGACAGAAAATAACAGAATCAAAAAGATTGTGTCCTGTAGGGGTGACTGGCCTACATCAAAGGAAGAGGGTGGTCTGAATATAGGAAGGGATGCAGCCAGACCTGCCTCCCAGGACATGGTGTTCTTGCCAGCTGGAGCAGGGAAAGCCAGAAACAACCGTCATCTTGTGCAAAAGCGCCCCCCCCCCACCCCGAGAGTACTGTTTATGAAGGGCATTGGAAACAAAAATGCACACAGCAATGTCTCCAGGGCTTCCTTTCTCCCAGATTTTTCTGCATCCCAGAACATGTCACCTTAATGGAAAAGGCCACTAGCCAAACCCTGGCAGATCTCCTCCCTTCCCAATGCCCAAAAGAAGATTTCTTTGGAATAGATTGAAGTCAAAGATGCCTGCAGATGGAAGCCAAAGATGTCAATAACTTGGTACAAGCAGCCTGTTACAGCTGATCCTAGCCGGATTAAAATCCCAATTCGGCTAGCAGGCTTCTATATTTGGAAACCTCTTCCACCACCCCTCGTCCACCCCTACTTGCCTGTAAGCAGGGAGTGTCCTGCCTGCAATCCAACAGCCACTCTGCCAAATGTTATAGTGATTAGATTTGTTGGCAAGGCTGGGTTATTCCAGTTAAGTGTGTGTGGGGGGGGGGTGCTGTTTATGGACTCTGAGCTCTAAGGGAAATAGCAATTAGATATGTGTGTGGGTATTTTTTAAAAAATCTGCAGGGCTTCCGTGCCTTTAAACGTGGTGCAACAGACAGAAATTCAACAGGTGGGGTAGGGCCATAGCTCAGTGACAAAACATGCAGAGGGTCCCAATTTGCTCAGGAGTCTACTGCCTAATGGTCAATGGCCAAAGGTCAAGGTCAAATGGTGGCTGGGAAAGACCAAGGATCACAGACAGTTGGAAGGGACATTACAGGTCTTCTAGTCCACCTCCTTGCTCAATGCAGGAGACTGTTGTAGGATCCCTGACAGATGACTGCCTTGGCTCTGTTTGAAAACCATCAGTTAGGGCAGGAACCTGCCCGAATAACCTGGCACTGTGTGGAATCCATTCCTGATCTCAGATTCTAATGTAGTTTTATCGAAATAATATTTTGCAAGCTACTGGGATAGCCTCTTGGGGCTATACCATGGGATACATGTTTTAAGGGAAATAAATAACTTGTCCCTGGCCTCTCCATTAAAACGATCTCAGGTGGTAGGAAAGGTTGAAGGAACTGCACATTTCATCTGGGAAAAGCGAAGACCCAAGGGCCACAAGAGCTCTCCAGTCTGCCTCTTCAGACTACACCACAAGGTGAGCTTCAAACCTGAACAGGATTTGAACCCTCGTCCCCCATGACTAAGCCCAACACCATCCACTGCATTGTGCTGGCTTGTGTGGACCATAAACATCTCCATGGCTGCAAGCTCCTAGTCCACAGGAATGTGTGGCAGAGTTCCAAATGCACCATCTGATATAACATTATTTACCTTATATTGCACATGGTTTTTGATATTCATATCAATTCTGAGTGGGGTGGGGACCAGATGTGAAGCAGCCATGAGAACCACAAGGCATGTCCCCTGCACACACCTACACACCTACCTGGTCATGGAATTGATCAAAGGTCATGACAGGCCCAAAGAAAAAGAAGGGGAGGTAGAAATTGTACTTCAGCAGGGCAAAGATGGAGTGGTTGCCTTCCTTCTTCTCACAGTTCTCCAGGGCGAAGCTCATGCAGCGCATGATGCTGAAGCCGCTTCCTCCGTAAAAGAGAACATCTTGAAGATCAAAAGTTCCTGTTACAAACCCGTTCTGGGCAAAAGAAAATAGTTACCACATATACCGAGGAACCGTGAGCTCAGCTGGAACCAAAGTGACAGAGGGGGAGAGAAGTGACAGGGAAGTTAGAGACAGGCACAGGGAGATTTGCCTACATTCACCCACACACCCTTTTTGCCCCCCACAATCAGGGCAGAACCAGATTTAAACAAACAGGCCTGGTGGCATCAACTTTGCTTCAGTCTCGCTCTTGTGGCGCAGTGGTAGAACACCAGCTTTGCATGCAGATGGTGCCGGCTTCAATCCCTGGCAGCATCCCCAGGTGGGGCTGGGAAAGACCCCTGCCTGAAACCTTGGAGAGCTGCTGCCAGTCAGTGTAGAAAATACTGAGCTAGAGGGACCAGTGGCCTGACTCGGAAGAAGGCAGATTCCTGTGATCGTATGGCCTAAGGACTCAGCAAAAGCCTCTGTTCAGAGATGGCACCTCTAGCTGTGCCCATGGTGGCTCAAGAACTGTGTGTCCCTGAGGCAGGGCAACAAATAGCCTCCCCCCTTTGTGAGCACCTTCCTCTTTCCCTTTTCAAAAATAAGGGGATGCATGAGGGCCTCTCACCCCGCCTTTGCTGGTGCCCCACTAACTGGCTGCCTGAGGCAACTGCCTTGCTTTGCCTCATGGAAGGGCCGCCCCTGAGCTGCACACATACCTGCCAGGTGCTGAAGGGCTCAATCTTGAACGAAGCCAGGCTGCAAAGGCCTGCAATGAAGCACAGCCATTTCTGCTTCACCAGTGAGACGGTGTAGAGCACCAGACAGTGAGCCAAGATTATCATCAGGTAGGTGCTGCCCATCGTGACCAGCACAGTCAGGATCCCATAGACCATGTAAACCACAGACCTGTGCTGTGAGGAAACAAAGCCCTTTCACTCATCTGCTAACAGCTCTAGGTGGTCCCTCCTCCTCTGATGCCACAGTACTTTGGGAGGCTGGAATGGGCTCCCTTCTCATGAGCCCAACGACTTCACCTTTCAGATCTCTTCTCATGCCCTGGGCTGCATGAAAACCCACTAGAGTTTTCCCCATTTCATCCCTTTCCATCCCTGCAATAGATGCCCAAGGAAAAAGCCATTGCCTACATCAGAATTCAGCACAAGGAGGAAAAACCACACATAAAGGAGTATAAAATCGCAGCATTTATATGTGCAATACTATACATAAGATGCCAGAAAGTGCAAAATGTTGTATTGACAAAAAAGTGCATAAGGCAACAATGAGGGTGGACGTGACCCTGCATTTTTGCTGCCCCATTGGCAGGGGGCATTTTTGAACTAATAGTTGTGTGTCCAAATGGATAGCCAGTCTTAGTTCGTGGACACCCAGTAAATATGATTTGGACACATAATATCCATACAATGAAATGGGGGGGGAGAAAATAATTTGAGACACGATGACTATGAAATGAATTGAAATATACTTAAATGTGCCATTTTGGGGGGTAACATTTAAAATGAAGCCACAGGTCTTGTTTCAAGCAGTATGAGGAGCTGTAGGCTAACTATGAAGTATTATTATTATTTATTATTATTATTTATCAAATTTGTACACCGCCCCAAACTTTTGTCTCTGGGCGGTTAACAATAGAATAAAACAAGTTAAAAACATATACAAAAACTAAAAACAATTTAACAATTTAAAAATAAACCAGAAATTAAAACCTAAAAATTTAGGAAGTGGAGAAAGCTTGGGTGAAAAGATGGGTTTTCAGGTGTTTTTTGAAAATTGCCAGAGATGGGGAGGATCGTATCTCAGCAGGGAGCGCATTCCACAATCTTGGGGCAGTGACCAAGTATGTCAGCAGTTATGACTAAACTCATACAAAAAGTGTTAATACTGTTTATGGTATCACTAGAACAGCGATTGCTCAGTAATGTATATGAGTCTGATACACGATACCGACTGCTTTTCTGAAAACTTCCAAACCAGGGGAGAAACAACCATGGGGCAGCAGTGAACGGCTGGACGGGGTCACATCTGAATGGGGTCACCCACCAGGGCTGGGGCCGGAGCTTAGTGGGGAAATCCTTTGGGGGCGCCTCCCACTCCTGCCAGCCAGCCGCTCACACAGTGACACCTTTTTGCGCAACATTTTCGGCAGAGGTCCAGCCCCCACCCCACCCCGCCCCAGTGCCCCGGAAGTGCCAACAGAACTCCTCTCTTCTCCCCACCCAGGGTCCCAGCCAGTTGGAGGAGCTGGTGTGCTGGCCCTTTAAGTCAACTCTAGAGCAGAGGCACACGCCGCTGTCTTTGGCCCATTCCACCTCCCGAGTTTGTCTGGCAGGCAGCCCTTCTGAGACGGGAAGGGGAGAGCAGGAGGCCAGAGAGGAGGCTCAGCAGCACTTCAGGCTGAAGGAGCTGGAAGCAGCCAAACACTCTTCCTTCTAGCGCTTCTAGCTGGGAGTGTGTGAGGAAGAGAGACCTGCCTACTTTCCCCAGGGATTCTCAACCCTCAGATGTGCAGATTCTTTCGTTTTCTCCCTCCTCCCACTTTCCTTCCTTCTCTTCCCCCCTCCTCACCTTCTTTCACTTCACTTGTCTCTCCACTCCCTTTCCCTCCTCTGTCTGTCTCCATGTATGAGAACTTGGTCGGGAAGTTGCATTACAATAATTTAGGTGCTCTACAAATGACAGAGCTGCTTTAAAACAAATAGAGAATCTGTATATTGTTGCCCCCCAGAATGCCCTTAGATCCAGGCTCTGAAATAAACTAATGGCAGCACCACTGACCCCCATGCATGCATGCCCACCTGTCTCCCTCCTTCCCCAGCATTGGTAAAGAGCTGGCGCACTTGGGGCTAGAGCCCGGGGGGGGGCTGCCCACTGACCCTCATTGGTGCTGGCAAAGCCAACAAGGGCTAATGACATCACCGCCCGGTATGTGCCATTAGCCTTTACCAGCTTCTTTGCTGGGGGAAGTGGGTGGATGGCAAGCTGGCTCTTTATTGGCATCAGGGAGGTGTGCAGATAGTGGACAATGGCCGGAGTGCTAAAACAAATAAACACTTAGTCTCTTAAAAATGTGGGTGGTGCCTAAGGCACAAAAAAAGGAGTCGGGGGGGGGTTCACTTATGAAACATGGGCCTGTTTGGATTTTGCTACACCACTTTCTGAAGAAAAGCTATTTCTGTATATCTGGATATATCAGGTTTTCTATATCTTCATTCTTTTCTTTGTAAGAATTCTGCTACAGCAGGACAAAAAACAGAAAGCAGAGCCGCATCACATTGTGGGGAAGGACACCAGTTAAAATTCCTTTTAAAGTGTCATGGGGGGTTTTTTGGATGATTTTCAGGAGGGGCACAATGGAGACAGGAACAGGCTTACAAGTGGCAATAGCCCTGACTTTCCTAAGTAAGATGGTAGACTGCCATTTACAAGAGTATTCTGGGGAAAACATGGCAGCCACCAACTGGTGGTCATTGAAAGGACTGCTGTTACCACCAGACTGGAAGCAGGGCTGGAAAAGGGGGCAGGCAGCCAGCAAAAAAGGTAAGACAGTTTCTCCTCTCTTGTTCCCCTCGGTCCTTCAAATCTGAGCCAGAAGTTCTCCCTGAGAATTTGCAGCACAGTCCTACAATAATCACACACAGTTGCTAACTATATTAAAAAACCCTCATGGAATATGCAGAGTCATACAGACACTTTGTAGCCTCGTGGATTTCAGTGGGTGAGGTGACATCTACTCATCTGCTTCCCTTCCCCACAGAAATCAATGGGACCTAAAGCAGCTATTATGTTTTTGTAGAGAAGAGTTGAGATTGGATTAACCAGTTCTTTGTGCAATAGAAACATAACTTCCACCAGCAGGCGGCGCTATTTGCTTTCCTCCACATTTCTGGCTAAAGCCACGGTGCTTGCAAAGGTGGTGGAGATAGAAGTCACTGACCTGGGGAGCAGTCATGGAGCAGATCTTGGCAAAGATAACGTGTCCCGAAAGGGCAAAGATGATGAAGTTTCTGAATGAAGTGAACCACATGGCCCATTCAAAGTCAGCTGTGTCCTGCCAGGACAGAACCATGTCAAAAAGAGCAATGAATCTCACATGTGTTGTTCATAGCCCTGTGTGCACCACAACACAAGCAAGCTCTCTCGGGTTAAAGCTGCTCTTGTCTGAATAAACGTGGAGTGTCTCCAAACAAGTTTCTAGTGCTGTGGAGGCATTGCTTTTCTTCAGTTTGCTGGAAGCAGAATTAAAATGAAGGTTTCTCAAGCACATAACAGAGCACTATATTAACCAGCAATGCTCTTCCCCACGACCAAAACCCTTTTATAATGCCCACTCACAAGTAAGTTTCATGCAGCACTCAGTCCCTGGCAATTCGAAATAAGTGTATTGCTTGCTGTTTCAGCTCATTTTGCTGCTTCCCGTTGATCCCGGCTGGGGGATTAGTAAGTAATTGCCCCTTGAATAACCTCTCTGTGAATTGCCCCATGTCAGTTTCTGTTTCCCCACAGGGGATGTAGTGTCTTGCACTACTGATCCCTCTCATTGTTTCTTCTTTAAAATATATATATATAGTGAAATAATTATAGCACTAGTAAGTCTCACAGGAATTGAGAAAACAGTAGAGTTTCTATCCCTCACTATTTTGGAGATCCATGCATGGGCAAAATGCCCAGAATTTTTTTAAAAAATTAGCAATCAGTGGACCAGGTCTAACGATCCGTGAGACCCGGTTGGGGGCGGTGAGCGGGAAGAGCAGGCTAAGCCCGCTCTCCCCGCTCACAAGCAGGGAGGGAGCCCTGGGCGACCGGATCGGCCACGCACACGATTGCAGGCTCCGAGACAGAGTCGGTGGGGGGTGGGGAGCTCAGGGGTGGTGCAGCCTCCGGAAGCCCCAATATGCCCTGCGTGAGCGTGCAGAACATACTGGGGAGACCCCCGGAGCTGGGAGGTGGCTTTTTTGCCTCCCCTCTGGGGGTCTACTTGTGAGTAGGCATGACGTGAAGCCATGCTGCGGCTACTCACGATTCTAAAAACCAGGTTTGTAGCGTGCTCACTCCACAAACCTGGTTTTGGGGGAGGGGTTCTTGAGCGGGTTACCCGCTCCAGAACTACCAGGCTCACAGCCGAGCCCAGTGGTTCTGACGATCAGCAAAAATCAGGCTAGCAGAGGCTAGCTCGATTTTTGCTGATCATCAGAATAGCCCCAGTATATTATTAATACAAGTGTTAGTACAAAACGAGTTGCAATGACTTTCTACAGCGTGAAATAAATTTCCCAAGAGATGGGGTGGGGGTGGGGAGTTACCAAAATGGTTTAAAACAAAACATTTTTTGGTAACTCTCCCCCCCGCCCCCAATGCATGGGTACGTGTCAACATTTTCCAATTTCCAGTCACATTTCCAAACTCAAACAACCATTTGCCCTTATGGTTCTCTTACCAGGTACTCCACCACTCTTTGCTAATATGCTACAACACACACACACACACTCACTAGAAGCAGAGCGCCCTTTGCAATTTCCTCCCCCAACACAAGCATCTATATATATAATACACTAAGGTCAAGCGTGGCAAGCCCCGCCCACACAATGCTTTACCAATTGGAGGTAACAGAACAGAAGCACAGTGGTGACTGGGTGGTGGGGATTCCATATGCAGATAGGGATGAGGAGCTGGTAGGGGGAGAGTGAGTGAGCAAGCAGCAGGGAGGGGAGGGGGCGAGTGAGAATGGGTGGCTTACACTGAGCAATAAAGCAGGGGCTGTGGCGGAGGATAAGGACAGCAACAAAGTCCTAGTGCACAGATATCTGTGTGGGTTTAGCTAGTTCATTATATTCAGCTGGAACTTCTGTAAGGGGCTTCTCCTTCTCCCCCACCCCCACCTCTGAAGGCGCTACAGCATCAGGGAAGTCGAGTGGATTGTGAATATGTACGAATCCTCATTCCAGCTCTAGCTTTAACTATGCTCTACTTAAGTCTTGATTGACAAAAGAGTCCTTGGCATGGTGTCGCTTACCATTTTCCTGCCAAAGTAATGCCATCCAGGTTTTATGTTCTCTCGGAAGGCCTTTCGGTTCATGACATCTGAAAAAGAAGATGGGTTCTGTTGAGGGAGCCTTGGCGACATGAAGCAAATGTCACAGAGACGTCACAGTCACTTTGCACGGAAAAATATACGTATGCAATATTTGTTAAGATCATTTCCCACACCAGTGCATGCGAGGGGCAGGTTTGCCAACTTCTGGAAAGGGCAAGGGGTGGAGCCTGGGGAAAGTCAGGGGGTTGGACACCACCCAGGTTGTAAAGAGCAATCTGACACATGGCAGTGTTGTCATGCCACAAAAACAATAAACACAGAAGGCAGTTGTGGTGGTGTGTGTGTGTGTGTGTGTGTGTGTGTGTGTGTGTGTGTGTTGTTCCCTTTGCTAAGCAGGGAACACCCTGGTTTGCATATGGATGGGTGGCTACATATCAGCACTGCCTGCTGTAAGAGATTCCCTTACAAGATAGGACGATACCTCAGTGGTAAAGCTTCTGCTTTGCATGCAAAAGGTCCCAAGGTCACTCACTGGAATCTCCAGGCAGGACTGGGAAAGACTCCTGTCTGAAACCTTGAAGAAGACGCTGCCAGTCAGTGTGGACAATAGTACTGAGCTTAGATGGACCAATGGTCTGACTCAGTATAGGGCAGTTTCTTATGATAACAAACTGAGGGGCACAATCCCTACCTGGCACAACAGACTCCTCATAGGGTGCCATGTTATCCAGAATTAGACATGTTTGGAGAGACTACAGGCAAATAATGGATTATTTATTCTCATTTTTATTAAGGGAATTTGAACCCAGGTCTTCCTTCTGAAAGACCAATATTATCTGTTACAACACACTGACTTTATAGTCCAGTGCAGAGATAGTTCAAAACTCCCACAGTAAATACAGGAACAGTAAATATAGAAGAGAAAATGGCTGTTGTGAGCTAGGATCTGCCTAAGCGTTTCAAGATTTATTCATTTGGGCATGCCACAGATTGCTAATTATCGGTCCTGAATTACACTGTGATCTATTTGTATCTAAAGGCAGCAGGATCTTCCAAGGCCAGCCTGATCATGAGGTGCACTGTAGGCTCCACCTCAGAGTGAAAATGTGGGGCACATTTTGGGGGAAGCTAACTGGTACTAGGGAGGGCTGGGACCACTTTGTTCCACTCCATGAATGGTCTGGTAGACTCAGGTGGTTCCACCCCACTTCTGGAATCCACCAATAACATTTTGCATGCACAGACTGAATTCTGGTCTCTAGTATGTGCTCTGAAACAGAGCCCAGGATTGCCTTGGGGGCTTTCAGGGCATGCATAAAGGCTTCCGCGTATATCTAGCAATTCCATGGATGTGCAGAAATCCCTTAAGAATGGTCCCCTGCAGGGGCGTAGCTATAATTGAGCAAAAAGGTTCCAAGAACACGGGTCCCCAGCTCCTGAGGGCCCTCCAGGTCCACCCCTCCCTATTTTCTTCATTATCTTCCTTACTCTGCGGGGGGCGCCAGAGAGAGGGATGAACACGGGCCCTCTCTCCCCTAGCTACGCCCCTGGTCCCCTGTCTGTTAGAATCGCATTCAGCTTCCCTTGGAAATATTCAGATGTTTCGCCTCAGGAAGAACTCTGAAATTCGCACCGAACTTTACTCTGTGTGAAATTTCGGTGCCAATCCCAGGGATGTGCAATAAACCCCTAAGAAATTTCACTTGTCTTATAAACACTTGTTGGGCTTCCCTTGTATGTTCTCAGATACTTCTCCTTGGGAGAAACCATAACATTTGTTTCAAATTTCACATGGTGCAACGTTCCAGCACCAACCATAAAATGGGAGCTAGTAGGGGCTTACTTTACTGGGGGGTACCAAAGACCCAGAGAGCAGCACAAAATCACCGTTGGTATTTGCACTGGTGAAAATATTCTTTTTTCGGTGGGAAAGGGATGGGGCTGGAACTCTGCTCGGCATGCAAAAGGCCCAAGGGTCAATCTCTGACATCTCCAGATAGGAGTCCTACCTGAAACCTAGCTTAAGAATCCTACTTGAAATCTTGGAGAGTTGTTGCCAGTCAGAGTAAACAATGCTGAATTAGATGGATCAATGGTCTGCCTCGGTAGAAGGCAGCTTCCTATGTTCCTAAGAAGAGGTCTTCACCCCTGTCCCAACCAACTCAAAGCATCACAATCTCTCCTGACATGATTAGATTGGATAGGAGCAGTTACCTCTAGAGGTTTCAAAGACCTCATGACCACTATAAGCGATGGCACAGGCCACAACGAGAGCGTAGAGCGCCAACTCATAAGAGGGCAATGCCGCCTTAATGCCCATGCTGGAAGAGGGTCACCACCACAGCCCACTCCAAGTTGATCCAGATCTGTCAGGGTGGTGGGGGGAGAGAAAGAAGGGGAGATATGTCAGCATCTTAACCATTTGGCTATAAGGACATCGGGTGTCACTCAGATTGTTTTATTCACAGAACCCAGACCCCTCACACACCTTTCAACTGCCCCATATCATAGGTATCATGGCTGTGTATATATATGCTTTTCTGGCCACATTTCCCTGGTCCTTAGCATATGCGTGACAGGCAGACATTCCACAGATGCTTTCCCCATCTCGGCCCCTGGGGAAACCCCTGTTGGATTTCTGCCTGTCAAAAAACCTGATCTGGAGCCAATTACTTGCCATGCCCCCCCCTCCAAATAAATATGAGGAATTGCCACTTTGTGAGAATGCCAAGACTTATTTGGGTGTTTCTATCATATTGTTTATTATGTAGTACCATCTGTGTGCATGGTGCTTGACACAGAGTGAGAAGACAGGTCCCTGCCCCAAGGGGCTCACAATCTAAAAATACCGACAGGAGAGACAACAGAAGAAAGGGAGGGAAATGGAGGCAGGGGGAAACAGGGGGAAGAACATGTGATTATTTCATGGGCACATTCCTGGGCTTCATTACAGGCATACGAGCTTTAGTGGATGAGTTGTATTCGCATACAATACAGCAATGGTCCTGAAGCACAAAGCATGCTTTGTGTGTTTGAAGATGATGCATATAAGTATTCCAAGAGTCATAATCTTAGGAGAGGTTTTCCCTCCTGGATGAAATTGGGAATGCCTCTTCCAAGACAGCCCCTGGTATATGCCGTTTTTAGGAGGAGGAGCCAGCGTGGTGTAGTAGTTAGAGTGCTGGACTAGGACCGGGGAGACCCGAGTTCAAATCCCCATTCAGCCATGAAACTAGCTGGGTGATTCTGGGCCAGTCACTTCTCTCTCAGCCTAACCTACTTCACAGGGTTGTTGTGAAAGAGGAACTCAAGTGTGTAGTACACTGCTCTGGGCTCCTTGGAGGAAGAGCAGGATATAAATGTAATAATAATGATGATGAGGATGAGGATGATGATGACTTACATTGCATTTGGAAAAATCTGCTGCCTGATTAATCAGGGGCACCTTTTAATCAACTACAAAGATACTCCTGCTTAACTAGGTGGCAGATATTAAAAATAATATATATTATATTTTTAATAATATTATAAATTAATCAAAACATTGCATTTCTAATGTCTACAAAACTACATTTCCCAGGATTCCTTGGTTCAGTCATGATAGCCACAGAGGGTTGCATGCTATACAAGCATTAAGTGTAACCCACACATGTTCTGGAGCCCATGAAACCTGCTAACCTGGCTTTTTCAAGTGATGGTTCTTGTCTATCGAGCAGGGGGAGCTGAACTGCCCCTTTTCAGCACAGCCCTGCATCCCTCCCAGTTGCTGTTACTGGGGTCTCCCTTGAGTTTCTTTTTAAACTCTCTGTCCTGTTGGGACAAGAAGCCATCTTCCCATTCCTTTTGCTATGCAAGTAGCTTTGAGAACTTTGTGCGGAAAAGCAGTGTAAACATAATCTAAATGAATATTCTAAACAGAATGTGGATGATTAATTAATTTGTTATTTTTGTTTACACAGTCAGACAGGTGTTATTGAGTGGTTTGTTTTATCCAGACATTGAGTCCTTCCCAAGGACCTGGGATGGCTGAATTTTATCATCAATACTGTTGGTTATTATAGATATTGTCACAAAATATAGGCTGTCCCCAGTAAAGTTGCTTTTTGTAATTGACTGATGGTGATTTCTGTGGCCACAGAAATCACCATCAGCCAATTACAAAAAGCAACTATTTTATTATTATTATTAGTAGTAGTAGTAGTAGTAGCAGCAGTAGTATGCAGTTTACAAACTGGATTGGATGCACATTCCTGGGCCCTGTCTTACATTTTCTCTGACTCTGTGCTTAAGCCTTTAACAACAACCTGAAAAGCCAGAAAGCATTTAGCTGGTGAAGCTTTTGCTAGCAAGAACATCTATTGAAGGAAAAGTTTCACCTGCTTAATTCCTGGGCCCCCATCTGTTAAAGGCATAGGCAGGGAGTCAGAAAACACTGGCAGTTCTACACATATGCTACTAGCCATTTCTACGTTGACAACAGTGACCTTTTTACGATTTCACTTTACTATCACAATGCATTCTGTACTGCAAATTATACCTTCTCAACACGGTTCATAATTAGCTAATATTCTTTTACTCACCACAGGATTCTGACAGCATGCCTTGCTTGTTAAGAGCCAGATGTACTGTGAGTAGCTGATATCTTCCCATTGGACACATTGCCACAAGATGTGTGGCTTAGGTTCTGACATTTTGCCAGAAGTCTCTTATGCAGCACAAATAAACCCCCCCACAATGTATGGCAATTTCCTGGGTCATAACCAAGCAAGTGCAACTTCTATAAACACCTGAGCTCTATTTCAGGAGTTTCCAACCTTGGGTCCTATTGGACTACAACTCCCTTTATCCCCAGCCGCAATGCCCTGTGGCTGGAGATGATGGTTGCTGTCATCCAACAACCAACAAACAACAAACAACAAACAAACAACAAACAACATCTGGGGATCAAGGCTGGGAACTCCTGGCACAGGAAAATCTCCTTGCAACTCCAGGGCAGGAGAGCTGGTCTTGTGACGGCAAGTACAAATTGTCCCCTTTGCTAAGCAGGGTCTGCCCTGGTTTGCATTTGAATGGGAGACCACTTGTGTGAGCACTGTAAGATATTCCGCCTTGGGGAGGGGGCTGCTCTAGGAAGAGCTCCTGCCCACTTGCATGAAGGTCCCAGGTTTCCTCCCTGGCAGCATCTCCGAGATCGGGCTGAGAGAGAGAGACTCCTGCCTGCAACCTTGGAGAAGCCACTGCCAGTCTGTGTAGACAATGCTGAGAGAAATGGACCACAGTTCTGACTCGGCATAAGGCAGCTTCCTATGTTCCTAACTCTAGTTCTAGTTCTGACATGCTAAATCTGTCTGGGCAATACCCTGTTAAACTACAGGGGTGGCTTGTGTTATTGAATGCTCCATTAAAAAAAATGCACATGGAAAACTTTGCTTGTCAGAGGGAAAGAGAGACTAGACCAGAGGAAGCCAACCTTGACTCTCCAGCTTTTGTTGAACTACAACTCCCATCATTCTTGGTCACAATAAATTATGGCTGGGAATGATGGGAGGTGTAGTTCAACAATAGCTGGAGAGCCAAGGTCACCTACCCCGGGCTAGACTATGGATTGATGCTCTCTTCTACTTAGAATGCTCCCCCTGTTCAAGTTTGCCATGATCAGCTTTTAACAAGAGCCCAAGTCAGACATTATGCTGTACGAGTATAGAGATGTCTGTACACTCATATACATTTGTGTGAATGACAGTACCTGTGTTCATTTTAAAAGTGAACCTGGATACAGGCCCTTCTAATGCAGGGTATGGAGAAGAAGTGTATGTCTGCCTCTGTACCTGCGTTCAACGTAACATGTGAATGACTGCACCTGTGTACACTCGTTGTACGAGTGTTGGACATAATGTGTGAATGGGCCTTATGTCCTCTTGTCAATAGGGCTGATTCACACAGTCTGGATTTTAGGTGCACACCTAAGATTTTTATAATCATACTGAAAATGTAATGGATTAATGAATGGGACAAACATGTCTGGAAGCACATATATGCACACTAATCAGAGAGGCAGGCTTGACTATAGCTCCCCGTCAAAGGGACATATATATAGATGTTCAATTTACATGCAATCTGTGTACAGTGTACACCCGTGTTCCCTCTAACAGGGAATTCCAGATGTTGTGGACTACAACTCCCATCATTCCCAGTTAAAGACCATTGCAGCCAGGGATGCTGGGAGCTGTAGTCAACAACATCTGGAATTCCTTGTTAGAGGGAATGCTGGTGTACATACATACAAATCTGTGCACATATACAGTTAATCACACATTCTGTTGAATGCTGCACATACAGTAGCACAATTCCGATCTGTTTCCTGCATTTGAAGGGGTTTGTAGCCAGGTTCATTTTTAAAAGGAACACATGTACATAACACATTCATACATAAACATGTACACGTCTACAGAGACCTGAACACATATACACCTCAGTGTCTGACTAAAGCTTTAGTCCCAACAAACCTGAGTTTGCTGCCATGTAATGTGTGGAAAGACACAGTCAAAATTCTTCTTAGCGCTTTACTGAACGTGCATCACAATCAAGCAAAGTACTTTGCGATCATTGACCAGTAAGATAGCACAACAGTGATTACTGTCTTTAACAACCTTTATACAAAATGTGCCTAAATATTAACATATTCTTGCTTTCCCTCCCTTTATATTCATTGTTCTTATGTCTCTCAACTTTTTAGACCAGTGGTTCTTAACATGAGGTCCGCCAGATGTTGTTGAACTACAACAATAGATTGTGGCCTGGGGATGCTGGGAGTTGTAGTTCAGAAACATCTGGTGGACCCCAAGTTAAGAACCACTGTCTCAGACTGGAAGCCACTGGCACTGTTTTATTCTGATTTGGTGACAAAGTGCACACGAAATGTTAGGGTTTTAATCAGAATTATATAAAAACAAGTAGTTCAAGTTCAAGAACTTGAACTAAAAACAAGTAAATATTCTTGATTCCGAGACAATTCTGCAAAATGTGAGAGAGAACTTATAGGGCACAAGCAGAGATTGGGGGGTGAGCTGTCTTCTCCCCCATGTACTGAATTAAATGCAGCTATTTGACTGGTGGGGACTGGATGAGAGCCCATCTTACAGTAGGAAGCACAAAATGTCCTCTTTGCGAAGCGGGGCTTGCCTTGGTTTGCATTTGGATGGGTGACTACATGTGAGCGCTGTAAAATATTCCCATTAGGGGATGGGGCCATAGCTCAGTGGTTAAGCTTCTGCATGCTTGCAAGCAGATGTTCCCAGGTTCAATCCCTGGCAGCATCTCCAGGTAGGGCTGGGAGAGCCTTGGAGAGCTGCTGCCAGTCAGTGCAGACAATACTGAGCTAGATGGAGCAAGGGTTTGACTCGGTATGAAGCAACTTCCGACGTTCCTGTGTACTCGCCTGACTTTCTTCTGATTGTGCCGCTACCCACTGCCCATAAAAATGTACACATGCATGCGTTCCTGCCATCATGGTGAGGCCGTCAGGGCGATGTGGCGAGGGATTGTGGTGGCATTGCTCATTGTGACATCAGTCCTTTGCTCCGCCTTGACAGAACACCCTGATGTCACAGCATTCCAGAAGGGGTGTGGCCAGAGAGACCTCCCTGGAGGGCCACCTGCTCCCTCTCACTGGCCTTGACATCTCTGGAGAGGGCAAGGCATGGGGATGGAAGCAGAGGCAGGTAGGTCTCCCTGGCAGAATTTCACAGCGAGATGTGATTCAATCCCGATCAGCAGAGAGATGAAGTTTCTAATCCTGTCTATATTCAGCGAATGCTCCCCTGTAACATTAACCAGGAGAAGACTTAAAAGGGAACAGAGAACGTAGCTGCAGACGTGCCAGATCTCAGGGTCCGATCTGAAGCGTCAGGGTTTTGACCTCCTTTTTGTGCTCTCCAGGCAAAGGAATGAAACCTCACAGAGAGGGACCAGGACCAAGATGCTGGCGTTCCAGTGCATCGACCTTTTGCACCGACTATCCTAATGACCACTAGGGGCTTTGGGAGACCCCTCTTTTGACTCCTCAGGTACTTCCTGTAGTGAGTCAGTCTTCTTCCTTTCCTCTTAGAGAAGAGATGGAAACATCTATCTCTCTCCCTACCTATTCAATGGGGCTATTCCCACGATCACTGGAAAGCGGGCTAAGGGAGCATAGACCACTTTCTAGTGCTCATGGGAACCACGGGGCTTGAGGGTGAGCCTGGTGCTCCCAAGGCGGCTAGCCCACCTAAAGACCCTTCCCTTAAATGAGGTTAATGCAGTGAGCATTCTGCTAACCTCATTTCTTTGCTCATGCATCACCATGGCACTTGGTGACACACGAGTAGACTCCTGGGCTCAGGGGTCTCTCCAGGATGCACCGCATGGGGCATCCTGGAATTTCTGGGGGGCTGGCCAGCCTCCGATCCCCACTACCCCTGCCGGCTCCATGACGGAGCTGGCAATCGTGTGGATGGCCAATCTGGCCGCCCAGGGCTCTGGGCAGGATCGTCTGCGGGGAGAGTGGGCTAAGCCCACTCTCCCCGCAGACCTGATAGAAGCTCTTCTCATGAATCATGAGAAGAGCTTTATTATGTGACTGATAGATAAGATAGATCTTTCCTATCTCAAATGTACTTCACCAATAAATCAATTTAGTTTAGACCCTACAGTTATCTCGATGCATGTTACTCTATACAGCTGCAACCACTAAACTCTGCACTCTGTAACTGGAATGGTAGCTTCCTTGGTGCTTTGCTAAATGATCACAAATCCCAACACAGGAGGGGCAGGCTCTCTTTTGCTTGGCTGGAGAGCTTTTGAAGTCCCCCCCGCCATGTCAGGGAGAGGCTATTGCCCAGTGTTGGAGCATCTGCTTTGCATGCACAACTCCCAGATTCAGTCCTGCTGGCATTTCCAGATAGGGCTGGGGAAGACTCCTGCCTGAAACCTGAAGAGCAGCTGCTACCAGCCAGCACAGACAATACTGAGTGAGTTGGACCAGTCAACATAGACAATACTGAGCGAGATGGACCCAGGATCTGATTCAGCAGAAGGCAGTTTCCTATGTTCTATGTTCATCAGGTTCTACCATTAGGTGCCAAGCACAGCCAGCCTCTTTCCCTGACTAGTCAGATACCATTCTAGGCTCCACCCACCTCACCAGGCTCCTCCCCCGATGTACCAGATCCAACCCCTTAGTTCTTAGACTCCACCCCCTGGGCATCAGAGTTTGAGCTCCAGGAGATCAGGCAGTGCTGTGGGCCATCTTTCTGTTTTACAGGAAAAAGGAAGTGGCCGACCTACAGGATAAGGAAGCACTAATGCTGCCAGTGCCAGAGCAGCAGGCTAACAGCACTTCCCAACTAACTGCATCAGTGCACTGGGGAAGGGGCAATTTCTGATGACCTCCCCACTTCCCCAGTAGTCCTCTGTGCCACCCAAGGGCTGCACAGCCCTCAGGGACATATTTTCAGGTGGCACAGAGGGCTTCCTGGGGAAGGGGAAGTCATCAGAAATCGCCCCTTCTCTGGCGAAGTTAGTTGAGACGTGTCGTTAGCCTGCTCCGCTAGCTTCCTTGTTCTGTATGCCAGCTGCTGGCCCTCGTTTAAGAGCTAAGATGTGACATTGATTCCACACCTAGCAGCTATGTGATTGTATCAAGGATTTCTCAGGGTGCAATCCCCTAAGGCAAAGCTGGGCAAACCGCCCTCCAAATGATGTTAGACTACAACTCCCATCATCTCCAGCCACTGGGAATGATGAGAGTTGCAGTTCAACAACATCTGGAAGGCCAAGTTAGCCCAGCCCTGCCCTAAGGATTTCTTCCCAGGTTGCTGACGTTTTTCACTGGACCTGCTCCTGGGCTTTAACAGCAGCTTGATTGATTGACTGGTTGATTGATTAAGTGTCGTCAAGTCGGTGTTGACTCTTAGCAACCACATAGATCGATTCTCTCTCCAGGATGATCTGTCTTCAGCTTGGCCCTGAAGCTCTCTCAGTGGTGCATTCATTGCTGTTGTAATCAAGTCCATCCACCTTGCTGCTGGTCGTCCTCTTCTTCTCTTTCCTTTAACCTTCCCCATCATTATGGACTTCTCAAGGGAGCTAGGTTTTCGCATAATGTGTCCCGAGTGTGATAGTTTGAGCCTGGTCATTTGTGCCTCGAGTGAAAATTCTGGATTGATTTGTTCTGTGATCCATTTGTTTGTTTTCCTGGCTGTCCATGGTCTCCTCAAAAGTCTTCTTTTGCATAATGTGTCCCAAGTATGATAGTTTGAGCCTGGTCATCATTTGTGCCTCGAGCGAAAATTCGAAGCACAAATTAACAGCAGCTACCACCCCCCAAATTTACATCTCGCTGATTTCAGCAGGAAAGCCAGAACATACTCAGCTTTCCCACTGAAACCATTGCAGCACATAACAGTTATTTAACTTCTGGCTGGGTTGGGGCCCCGGTCTCTAGGAACCCGTACAACCAAATACCTGAAGGGTCTCCTCCTGCCCTGCTCTGCCCCTCCAGTTATGCTTTGGAGGCTGCAAACACCAGAGAGTGGAGTTAGAACAAACAGGCCGCTTGTGATGGACAGAAGATGCACGGCTGGTTTCAGGTCCTGGACTTTGTTATTAATTTCTTCCTCCAAAAACCAAAAACAGGAAGCTTTTCTCGAGCTCTGCAGAAATGAATGTGGACACTTTGCAGGTGTGTGAACTCTCTCTGCTGTACTTAACTTGTCTTTATTTTACTGCGTGTTTTAAAGGTGGCTTCACCATTGAGGGCAGTGAGGGCGAGAGGCCGTTCTAGAGCAAGGGACTTAAATAGCAGAAGGCTGGGCAGCAGCACTACTGGAGTCAATGAGAAGGAGAGAAAAGCAAGTCAGCTGCCTGGCAGCCGCCGTCCACTCCAATTTTAGCTTCGTAATTGCTTTATCTGCAGCTGCGGTGCAATGTGATAGCACGGGAGGTCCCTTTCCTGGGGCAGGATCCTGCCCCAAAGACACAGAGGCAGAGCTGAAAGTTATAATAAGGCCCTTTCAGAGCAGCTCCCATTACCTGCCTCTCTCCTTTGCTGCAGCACACCTGTGCAGGATGTGCCAGCCAGGGAGACTTCAGAGCTGCACTGCAGGTGTATACCACTGCACTGAGGATGAGTGAGTGCCATCCCCAGAGGCAGCTCTCTCTCGGTCCCAGTTCTCACCCACTTGAGCAATTAATTCAAGTTGCGGTGCCAGCTCAATGCAGATCCCGTTTAACCCTTCTCTAGCTAGCCACACACTCCAGTTGTTGAATCCACTCAGCAGAGATGGCACAGCCAAGTGCAAAGAGCATTCCCTGGTGCAAACATTGTAACCCAGTTGTCCCCCACCCGCATCTGCTCTCCTGGCAGCATGCAGTTCCTTCTCACTGACCTTGAGAAACAGAGTTCAGCACCCCAGCCGACCTCAGGAATAAGGGGGAGCTCGGGATTAAGAGGGGGCCCCCGGTGGTGATCTCTCTTCAAGAGCCCAAAGTTTACAGAGGCATGAAGAAAAGGTCCTCCTGGAAAGCACCAGGTCCTGTGACTTTTAGAAATTGTTTGCCAGAAGGATTCCCTCCTTGGTAGGTCCCTGGTGTGAGTTTAGCAAAGAGTGGAAGGCTGCAGATAGTTTAATTCTGGAGCAGCACTGCAGAGAGAGGGGTTGGTCCAGCAGCTGCCTGTCAAGCAACTGCTGAAGACGACCCAAAGCAAGAGAAGCAGCAGCAGCAGCCAGAGTTAATTCAGGGCAAAGGGAGAGAGGACCGTGTTGGAACAGAACAAATCAGCCATGTCAGGGAACCCGACTGGCACCGCACAGGCTAACAGCTATCTGGTAAGTGTTTCCTCCTCTCCGGCTTCTGGGTCAGCAGGATTAAATTGCTCCCTGGGACATGGCTTTTGGAAGTGGCTACTGTCGCTGCCCAGGGTGGGAGAATTGTTCTCCAGATGTAAATCAGGGCTAGTCAGCATCAACGTGAAGCATGCAAGAAGAGGAACGCGTGAGCGTGTTCTGCAGAATCTAGATTCTGAAGCCGGGAGGTTGCCAGGTCTTAACCCAGAGATTGTGCGAGTGTGCCTGGCACAATCTCCGGGTTAAGACCTGGCAATCCCAGAGCTTTAAAAGAAGCTCACACATTTCTCACACTGTATAGGAGGATGCAGAGGCTGTGTCTCTCCCACCGTGATCCTCCACCAGTCTTCACCCTCCCTCCTTTCCACAATTTATTGTGGCTGGGGATGATGGGAGTTGTAGTTCACCAACATCTGGAGGTCTACACGTTGGGAACCCCTACTGTAGGGGGCAGGACTCTACTTTTCGGTGGATGAAGGGACTGGTGGGTGAGAAAGATGGACTGCAAAGTCGCAACGTCCTCTCTTGCTGACATGGAGTTTGTAAAGGGAGGCTGACCCAGAGGCAAACAAGAAGCCACAGGTATCCTGAAGTTTCATGGCTGTTTGGAAGAGAATATTTTAATGCAGAGGTGAAAAAACACCCTCTAGCTAGGAGGCCTCTACAGGCATTTGACAAACTGGGTTCTGTCCAGTCAAGCTGTTGCTGTGTTTAGTGTGTAAACATTTAAAGTGCTACATGACTCTGTGTCAAGGAGAGAATTTCAGCATGGGCATCTTTTCCTGTCCTCGCAGCATTGAAACATGACAAGCTGCACCTGTGCAATATCCCTCTTCCACACATTCCTTAAAGGCACAGTAAAACACACACACACACACACACACACACACACACAGAGTCTTCTTTCATGTGATGCCATGTGATGTGTTTGTATCTGATGCTGTGTAGCCGCCTAAAGAACAATTCGGGGACGTAGCAAGGTTAGTGTGGGCCCAGAGACAAGATTTTAAAATGCCTCCCCCCGCTCACTGAAGTTCACCTCATGAAGTAAAGAAATCTTAAATGAGGCTGAACAGTGATAACAAAAAGTATTATTTTTAAAAAGGTTTTGTAAATTGTGGACGATGCAAGTCATTGAATGGTCCTAGAGAAAGACATGCTGTTCTGGTAGCACCAGGTCTTAACACTCCCCTCAATTCCGGAGGATGAATACAACTGAAGGAAGCCCAGGTGGGTGCGCGGCTGGGGGAGTCAGTCATGTGACTTGCCTCTGGGCCCCCCCTCCAAGGCTCTGGGCCCCCAGACAACTGTCTCCCCTTGCCCTATTGCAGTTACACCCCTGGAACAATGTGTTATGGGGCAGCTAACAAATAAGGTTTATTTATTATTTTATTACCCGAGTCAGACCATCAGGCCCTCTCAGCCAGTGTTATCTACTCTGACTGACAGCATCTCTCCAGACGTTTCCCCCTGCAGTGCTGAATGGGATCCTTTTCACTGGAGATGCCCAAGCACTGGACTTCACCTGGGACCATTTGCTCTGCTGCTCAGCCATCACCACTCACTCTTGTTCTTGCCAGGCCTCCCTCAGTGTCTGGCCTGAGCTTTCAGGGGATTAACTTCCTTCTCGGGGTCTTCAGGGGAAAGACTCAACTCCATTTCAGTCTTCAGGGGGGCAGCTATTTTCTCCTTGGCCTTAGGAAATACTTTTGCTGTTTTCTCCACCTTCCTGCCCATTAGGCTCTGTCTCCTGCTCCTGTGTTTTTAGGAGAGGAGAGCAGATCTTGTGGCAGCCAGCATGAATTGTCGCCTTTGCGAAGCAGGGTCTGCCCTGGTTTGAAGTTGAATGGGAGACTACATGTGTGAGCACTGTGTTCCCCTTAGGGAAGATATTCCTGCTCAGGGAAGAGCACCTGCATGCAAAAAATTCCTGGTTCCCACCCTGGCACTTCCAAGAGAGGACTGAGAGAGACTCCTGCCTGCAACCTTGGAGAAGCTGCTGCCAGTCTGTGTAGACAATACTGAGCGAGATGGAGCAAGGGTCTGACTCAGTATATGGCAGCCTCCTATGTTCCTAATGCACCTGGTGTCATCTCTCTCCAGGTGATGCACCTGGTGGATCTCTCTCCAGGTTACCAAGCTCCACCCCTTGATCTGTCAAGTATCACCCTTAGCTCCCAGCCCCCACCTCCTGAGTTGCAGGGTTATAATCTCAGGAGGACCTTGCAAGAGGTTCACATGCAGTAGAGCCCACCGTAGGCTTGCCATCTTGTTTTCCAGCTCTGTATCTTTATGAGCAGCCAGAGACACAGACATTGAGCAGGTGAAATGTTTCCTAACATGGAGATAAGCAACGGGAGAAGCTCCTCCCAACACATTTTTGTGAGCTGGGCTCCTGTTTTTAAAAAGAAGGCCACACACATTTATGTACACAGTAGCACAGCCAGTAAGAATGTTGTCAATCCTCAGTCAGGGGTAGATCGACCCATGGCGTAGTTTTAATCAGGGGTCCCCCACCTGGGATCCCCAAATGTTAATGGACTATGACTTTCATCATCCCCAGCCCATCCTGGGTCCCCAGATGTTGCCAACAGCCATTGTGGGCGGGGGTGATGGGAGTTGTAGTCCAACAACCTCTGGGGGCCTGAGGTGGGAAACCCATTTAAATCTATAGTTTTGCTTTAGAGAAATAAAAAGCACTGACCCTTCAATCTTCTCTTCCTTTGCACGCTACATCACTCATTAAGCCGCTCACAGGTTGAAACCCTCGAAATTTTGAGTTCATCGTGGGGTTTTTTTGTTGAAAGGGAGCTCTCTGGATGTTTGGCTCTGCAGTGCTGCAAGGAAGAGACTGCGGATGGCATGAAACCCACACAGGGACATTTCTTTGGAGTGAAGAATTTCTGGCTTGCGTGTGCTCATCTCCTTCCAAGTAATGGCTGGGACGAAGCCTACTGCAGTGCCTGAGTCAGCCTGATAGCCTTAAAGACTCCAGCTTAAAGGGAAAGTGAATAATGATAAATTAAATAGAAGATGACCCTGAATTTAAGATGCCCCCCTTACAAAATATGAGTTAAAAACAGGTTATGCTATTTACCCAAAAGTTACAGGACCTTAAATTTAAAATGACACACACACACCCGCTATTTCTAACATAAAAGAACTTGGGGGGAAACGTAGACTTGGATTCAGGTAAACACAAATACTCTTATTATTTAGACTATTTGTTTCTTTCTATTTTCAGAGAAACTCAAAGCATCTCACAATGAAGAATGGAAGTACCCTACATCTGGTGCAAATGGATACTTTGACGCTCTTCATGGCTTCTTGCTGATGCTCCGTTGAGCATTTCTTGTTTCTGTGTCTGCTGACCGATTGGTTGGCTTTCTTTTGAATGCGCCCAGCGATTCAGATTCCTTTCTTGCCAGTTTCATCTGGATGTCACATGGCTGATCAGGACTCACAAAAGCCATTAGACACTCCATCACTGTTCCTGATGGCCCCAGGACAATTGCAATAGATGGATGAAATGCATCTAACCTCAGATGCCCCCCAAATGGCCTTGCTCCAGACCTTGAAATCTGTATTGCTATGACTCTACAGCCAGTCTGTCAAAATCACTCTGGACTGACAATGGGTGGCATAAAGGGTGACCCAAACCTACCTTGCTTAACAATACTTAACACCTAAACCCTATTTCTCATTGTGTTCAACACTCTTACAGTGAGCATACAGTGCATACATATGTAGATCTGTAGACAGGTACAGCTATTCACAAACTGAGATCACTCACACAATAAAAAACTGCATTCTATCTGGGTTTGGGAGCTGTGTGTGCTCCCAGTTTTTGGTTATGTGGAAGCAAGATAAGAAGAAAACCTGGGTAGAAGTGATTGGGTGGAAGCAAGGTAGGAGGAAAACCTGGGTAGCTTTCCCTCCTACTGTGCTTCCACACAATCACTTCTACCCAGGTTTTCCTCCTACTTTGCTTCCACACAACTGAAAAGTGGGAGCACACACAGCTCCCAAACCCGGGTAGAATACAGTTTTTGGTTGTGTGAATGACCTCATAATGTTGAACACAAGTATAGCAATACACTTACTATCTGCACCATGCATTTGAGGGGCCGGTATGCAGGCTACTTTAAAAATGAACACAAGTACAGTCATTCACACAAAAAGATGTACAAGTGTGCAGACATATGTACAATTGTACAGCATAATGTCTAAACAGGGCTCTATTCAGATGGAGTCTTAATAGACTCCAATGGTCTCTGTTTCCCAGGCCTCCTATTTTCTGATTACTATCCCAGTTTTGTCCCTTCAGGGCTGATATTTTTAGAAGTAATAAGTATTCACACACAGGTAATGAAGTTTCCATTCTTCAGGCATTAGTCTCCTTCACTCTTCGGGGACCGGGTTCACACAACCATTTGAACCTAGGTTTAGTGTGGGTTACCGACATTGGCATGATTGTGTGAACCCACATGAAGGTGGTTTATGGCCTTAGATGAATCTGAGATTCCTGCCTTGACATGGGTTCACACAAACACATGAATGTTGGTAACCCACATTAAACCTAGGTTCAAATTATTGTGTGAATCAGGCCTGGGTCTCTAGAAGCTAAATCTAGAGTGGGGCAGATGCAGCTCAACTCTCATGAGCATGGATGCCAATATGGGTGCACAAAATGCCAGTGTGTGCTTTCCTTTCCACCCATCTACCATGCACATAGTATAATGCAGCTGAAAACTCCAGAGTTGCAACTATTAACAATCGGTTACTGTCAAAGGTTCCTGATTTTATGTATTTGATGACATTTTAGACTTTGTTTCCGTTTTTGTTTTCTCTTTTTACTGTGTATATTCTGTGTATATTGATGTTTGATCTAAGATTGTAAATAAACAACAACAACATAAGAACAGCCCTGCTGGATCAGGCCCAAGGCCCGTCTAGTCCAGCATCCTGTTTCACACAGTGGCCCACCAGATGCCACTGGAAGCCTACAGGCAGGAATGAATCCTGCCCTCCCTCCTGCTGTTACTCCCCTGCAACTGGTACTCAGAGGCACCCTGCCTTTGAGGCTGGAGGTGGCCTATAGCCCTCCAGCTAGTAGCCTGATAGACCTCTCCTCCATGAAGTTATCCAAACTCCTCTTAAAGCCATCCAGGTTTTTGGGTTTCACCACATCTTGTGGCAGAGAATTCCACAAGTTGATTATGTGTTGTGTGGGGGGAAATACTTTCATTTGCTGGTCCTAGATTTCCTGGCCATCAATTTCATGGGATGACCCCTGGTTCTAGTGTTGTGAGAGAGGGAGAAGAACTTCTCTCTATCCACTTTCTCCATGCCGTGCATGATTTTATAGACCCCTATCATGTCTTCCCGCAGTTGTCTTTTTTCTAAACTAAATAGCCCCAGGTGTTGTAGCCTTGCCTCATAAGAAAGGTGCTCTTTCTTATGAGAGGCCATTCTATGCAGTAAGTGCATCTGGCTCCATTCCAAGACTAAGGGCCAAGCAAGACGTGACAGAGGTTCTATGGTTAGAACTCCTGATCTCTTTTCCTTGTTCAGAAAATGGCTGCCCTGTGTATCAGAGATGTGATTTTGAACAGATCAGGGCTACTGTGAGGGGCGGCCCTTTCATGAGGCAAGGTGAGGTAGTCACCTCAGGCGGAAGATTTTTGGGGTGCCATCAGGATGGCACGAGCCTGCCTGCCATTGTCATGGGAGGACATTTTGGGGACCGATCTGACCTTTGCCAGCTTTGCAGTGAGCACTGCTCCTCACACTCCTTGTGACGCTTGTGAAGGGAGAGGAGAGGAGGCTGCTGCTCCATGCACTTTCAAAGCTTACAAAGGTCAGCTTTAAAGGGGGGCTGCCCCAGAGCAGGGGCATGTGGCAAGGCAGCATTCTGAAAATCTCCTCAGAAGCCGCAATGCCTCGGGCCTCCACTGACTACCACGAGAGGGGCAGAAGCTGTACCCCGTTCCTCTTGGGCTGTGGCCCCAAACCACCCCTCCTCTCTATTGGAGAGGATATTGGAAATATTGGAAGTTGCAATTGTAGAAGAAATTGGTTCTAAACATTCTATTCAACATTCTTAAGGGTGGTTTGTTGGTTTTTTCAGATTAGGCAAATTTACAAATCGACTGTGCTGAAAAGCCAGTGTGGCTATTGTTTATTTATGCTATTGCTGTATGTAGTTACTGTAGAGTAAATAAACACAATTTATGGCCAGTGAAGAGCCTTCCACAATGTGTAATGTTGTGGTGGGGTTGGTCTCAGGCAGCGATCTTTGGGATGAGAAGAGGAGTGTTCCAAGAATACCCCATTTGTTCTGTGAAACACTGGTACCTAGAGTCCAGTCTTAAGGAGAAGGGCCTTTTTAGTGGTGACACCCACTCTGTGGAATTTGTTAAGCTCACCAGACCTGTTGCTTTTCAGGAATGACTGTTAGGAAGAAGCTTAAAACCACAGATGCTTCCATATTTGTCCTTTTGTCTGGAACACAGCACACAAAGAATGTCATGGTTATATTGTTACAGTCAAATGGTTTCCGCATTGCCTTCTTTTTTCAGACCCCTTTAAATTTTTTTTAAAAAAAACATGATTGCAGCTCCAGTCTGCCCAGTGTGGACAGATAATGCACAATTAAGGTTTTTTAGGGTTCCTATGACTTTAAACACTTCCTCTTTGCAGGATCAGCCTGTTCTGTTGACCCTAGCTATGGGATTTGTGAGAAATTGACCCATAAATAGCCTCTCTGAATTGCCCCATAGCAATTTCTGTTTCTTGGGGAAGGTTTTAATTGCTGATCTTCTCTCAGTGGCCAACATGACGGGCAGCCCTATATCAATCTTAGGGAGCTTCCGCGATGGGGTAGCATAACGGGGCAACCACAGAACGGCTTAACATCACTTCCAGGCAGTCCACATTCTATCCCCAAAAGCCAGTTTTAAAACTGGAATAAATTAGGGCAAGTTTGTGAAAATTAGTTTGCCTAATTATGTATTCTTACTGGAAAGGTTTTGTTTGATTTTTTTAACTGCTCGGATCTAGATCATCCCCTTGTAAGCCTGGAGATGGCGTGCCCACAGGGACAGCAAGCAGAAGCTGCCCTCCTCCTCTCTAATGGATGTTCCAGTCAACTCTTGTCTGCAGAAATATGCTGAGTCAAATTCAGCCTGGATTTATGGTGCACTTCAAGGCAGAATAATTAAGACAGTCACAGTGATGAGCTTGGCAGTTTTTCATGGCGGTACTTTTATAGAGTGCCTGTTTCATTGGCTGGCATCTCAGTTTATGATCTGCCTCCCAGTATGCATCAGAAAGCGCTGGCAGCTATGACCTAGGACTGCTGTCAGAACCGTGTTGAAGAATTGAGAGGGAAGCTGCCATCTTGTGCACACTTATTTGGGTGCAAGGCCCACTGAATTCGGTGGGGCTTACTTTTAATTAAATGTGCATAGGACTCAGCAGAAGGACAAAACCATGCACACAGCAAGCAGGACTGCTGGAATGTATGGGAACAGTCGCAAGAGCTGCGGGTATTTTCTGAACGACAGAGAAGTCCCCTGATCCACCAAGGGAGATTCTGCATCCTGAAAGCAGGATCCCACATACAGGCCAGGATCCTTACAGGCAGAGGTGCTCTTATCCCGGGACTTCTTCTGGGCCAAAGTCCAGGGCCTCCACAGCCCCTGGGCCCCCCCCCCCCACAAATCCTCTTTAGTCTGTCCCGGGTGGTGTGGTCGCCTGGCCGAACATGATGATGCTTAATTTGCAGGGGAGGGGGCCTCCAAAGGCCTTTAGGTCCAGGCTCCGAAATTACCTAGGTGCACCTCTGCCTACACGCAATAGGGTGTTTCCTCCATGGATCCCCCCTCTCTCTGCATGTCTGCATCCAGCTATTGGGGCTGCATGGATTGTGGCTAGTCACATGAACAGAACAGAGCAGATGTACATGTCCATCACCTATATGATGTAAGTAGGGATGTGTAGCAACACAGGAAGATGCTGAAAGGCATCATCTCACACTGTGCGGGAGGAGGCAATGGGTCAAGCTCTCCTGTATTCTACCAAAGACAACCACAGAGCTCTGTGGTCGCCAGGAGTCAAAATCAACTGGACGGCACACTTTACTTTTATGGGAACCATGTGGCTACTGCGCTCTGCCTGTGGATTTGTGCCAGGGTGACTGACTGCATGGATGGGTTTTTCTTGACTGTTGAGATTCCTTCAGCACAGGATTAAGCCCACTGAATTATTATTATTATTATTATTATTATTTCTATACTGCCCTTCCAAAAATAGCAGAATGGTAGAGCGATAAGAGGTTTTGCTGCATGCTGCCAGGGCCAGATTATGACACGCTGAGGCCCTTAGATATGTCAAGCTTAACAGGCCCCCTAGCATTAAAACACACACACACAAACCAAAAAAACCCCACCACATTCTAACAAAAAAGGACAATGAAAATAGCAATAAGAAAGCTTTGTTTTTACTTGGCAAAGATGCAACGGAAAACGACTCATCTAACAAAAACAGGTCTCTTGCAATAAGCCTATTTGGGCTGGAAATGCCTTTAAATGGAAATACTTTATGTCAAACTTGAAATTCCATCTTTTCTTTTCTTTTAACTCAGAAGCTCCTCATAATATGAGGCCTTAAGCTGTAGCTTACTTAGCTTGTGCCTAAATCTGGCACTGCATATGGCATTAAGCCCAAACTGGGATATTCTCTAGCACCTGGCCACATCACATGGCTGGATGCTTGTGGCTCACTCACTCATTGTGCAGACCTGTCCAAAGTTCTCAGCTGTAAAATGCTCCCAGACTTACCTGAACCTAGTCCTTTCTCTTGGTGAAGTTCAAGCTGTCTTCCTCCCTTTTTTGTATTCTCTGCCTCTGTTCTGGCCACTCTTGCTTTGCTTCCAAAGGTGTCCTAAAGGGACCTTTCTGGTGATGCACTCACCTTCCAGTTCCAACAGTGGTGGACACCTGCCCTGCAGCAGTTTCCTACCTGTTTTGCAGAGGGTGATGCAGGTGGGCAGTCTGGTGTGGGCACCCAGCACGCAGAGAGTTAACGCACCCCTCCTTCCCCCAAATGACTGGGATAAGATTACCTCAACAGGTATGGCATTTCCCAGGCTGCTAAAGGAACAGTAGGTGCATTTAAGGCCGGCATGGGAAAACCAGAGAGAAACAGGAGGAACTGTGTGTTGTGGTTGTAACCCAAGCGAGAGAATGACCAGATTCTTCTGCAGCCAAAAAGCACAATGGAGCACTTTGTGAAGGGACAGCTGAGAGATGATACAAATGCAAGGGACAGTCAAGTGGGGGGTGTGGCACAGCAACTGGGAACACTGACCTGGAAATCAATGGCAAATTGGATCATTTGGCTCAACAGAAATAACTCATTGTGGTTAAGAATGTGGGGGCACTCTCCTGTGGAGCTTGGGTTCTCGAGAGTTCATGGTTCCATTGAAGGCAAGGATACAGCCATGGCACTTGACTCTTGAATGTTCTGGCCTACACTTCTATCAAGCCCACTTGGACTGATGACCAGCTCCATCTGGGGCCCCAAACCCCACAGCTGGGAGTCTGGGCTTCGGCTAAGCCTGACGCCAGGGCAAGGAGGTACATCTCAGGGTGTGGGGCCAGATATAAGGGGGCAGGCTATTGTCCGCTGAGCTCCTCCTCAGCCTCTTCTCCCCATCTGAAAGGTTAACCCATCCCAGAATCTTCTTCTAGTCTCTCAGCAGCCTTTTTCTTTGTTGGAGATTGGGGCAGGCCCACAGGCCTGGGGAGGGCTGGCTGACCCTCCAGGTTAACTGCAGCTATGTAACAAATGCCTGCTTGTGTTTGAAAAAAACAGGAAATGGGAGGGAAATCTCAGAGCGGTGTGTGCTCCATGTGTCCCCTTGCTACTGTCATAGGAACATAGGAAGCTGCCATATACCAAGTCAGACCATTGGTCTATCTAGCTCAGTATTGTCTTAGGAGGAGAGCTGGTCTTGTGGTAGCAAGCATGACTTGTCCCCGTAGCTAAGCAGGGTCTGCCCTGGTTGCATATGAACGGGAGACTTGATGTATGAGCACTGTCAGAGATTCCCCTCAGGGGATGGAGCCGCTCTGGCAAGAGCAAAAGGTTCCATGTCTCCAAGATAGGGCTGAGAAAGACTCCTGCCTGCAACCTTGGAGAAGTTGCTGCCAGTCTGTGAAGACAATACTGAGCTAGATGGACTGATGGTCTGACTCAGTATATGGCAGCTTCCTATGTTCCTATGTCTTCACAGACTGGCAGCGGCTTCTCCAAGGTTGCAGGCAGGAATCTCTCTCAGCCCTATCTTGGAGAAGCCAGGGAGGAAACTTGGAACCTAGATGCTCTTCTCAGAGTGGCTTCATCCCCTGAGGGGAATATCTTGCACTGCTCACACATCAAGTCTCCCATTCAAATGCAACCAGGGCAGACCCTGCTTAGCTAAGGGGACAAGTCATGCTTGTTACCACAAGACCAGCTCTCCTCTCCTTCCATCACCACCCCTTACTTCTGCCCAGCCTGAATCCTGCCGTTAATATGTGGAGGAGGTATAAATAGCTGCCCAGACAGCTCACCCGCTGGGTACAGGACTGCGATTACAGCAGAGCTGCTGAATGCAAGAGCTGAATTCTTTCCTCCAAAGAGCACAGGCTGAGCTGGCGTCGGATTTCAAAGGCTTACAGGGTGGTGCTGGGGACGGAGGGTTGCACGTTTCCCAAAGCTAGGCAGAGCAGCCACCCAGCCATGTGGCTGCCCCACCCATGCCATGCCTTCCAACATTTTAAAGGTGAAAATAGATACGGGCTTCATGAATCATTAGGGGTATGGAGTCACCATCCAGTTTTTCACATAGCACCTATTCTAATGAGTATCGCTGGGATTTCAGAGGGGATACTGTGTCTTATTGCAATGTGGGCTCCTTTTAAAGCACACACGAATTGCAATCTTGCTCTGTTGGCTTTGGGTTAGCTTCCGCACAGGTTGGCTGGACTCTCCCAAGGCCTGAACTGAGACCCCTGCTTTCTGGTGAATAGGATTGCTCCCACTTTTTCCTCTCTTATTGTTTCTCCATGTGATGCATGAGCCACATGTTGCTTGGGATCACTTGGAAACCTCGAGTTGAAAATCAACCTCTCATGGTAAAAGAAAACTGGAGACCCGCAAAACACGTACACACCTCACCGCAGTGCCCATTCGGGAAGCTGGGCAAAGGGGCATTCCAGGGTTCTAAATCACACAGAAGAAGCGTGCCCAGGATTTCCCTCCTCAGATGAGTGCCGACTCCGGGGAAGCTCAAAGGTGTGGCTAAGGAGCACAGCCGCATAGAGGGCAGGGCTAGGGTGCACCCATTTCCCCTCCACTGTGGTACCCCGTGTCTGGTTTCACAGCACCTGAACAGGGCTTACGTTTTTAATTTTAAAAAGAACCTCCCCCTCTTTACTTTTAAATGTGACCAGACCCAGCCTAGGGAAAAGCCATTTCTTTCTAATTCTCTAAGAACACCAGGCAGCTTCAGAGGAACATAGGAAGCTGCTTTATACTGGGTCAGACCCTCGGTCCATCGATTATCTTCACAGACTGGCAGCAGCTTCTCCAAGGTTGCAGGCAGGAATCTCTCTCAGACCTATCTTGGAGAGGCCGCCAGGGAGGGAACTTGGAACCTTCTGCATGCAAGCAGGCAGTTCTTCCTAGAGTGGCCTCATCCCCTAAGGGGAATATCTTCCAGTGCCTGCACACACACGTAGTCTCCCATTCAAATGCAAACCAGGACAGACCCTTCTTAGCAAAGGAGACAATTCATACTTGCTACCACAAAACCAGTTCTCCTTCCATTTCATCAAGAGCAGACAGAAAGTGAGGCTATTCACATGTGCGTGCAAAACTGGGCTAAGGGCGCCCGGTCCGTTTTGCACACGCATGTGAACCGCCCAATCAGATCTGATCCCAGCGGCTATATGGCAGCAAACCTGCCTAAGTAGCCTCCCACTTAAATGAGGTCAAGGGAGTGAGCGCTCCCTTGATTGTGTCAGCCTTGATTTTCTTGCTTGTGTGTCAGCTGCTTGCAGCTGTGGCTGGCACACTCAGAGGGGAGGGGGGATCTCAATAATCCCACCACACTTGCGCAGAACATTATTGGAGTTCTGGCGGGGGGGGGAGACACGTGGTGGCACATCCTGGCACCCTGGCCCCTGGAGCTGCAGATGGAGCTGCCACTTGTCTGTGTGGGCGATCCACCCGCCTAGGAAAAGAAAGATCGTCTGCGGGGAAGGTAGGTTAAACCCACCTTCCGTGCAGACCGTCCCGGAACTCTTCTCATTGGTTGTGAGAAGAGCTCCAGTGTGTCAATAATGTGTTGGGTGCTATTTAGGTGGTATCCCTTGGTCTGAGACTAAGAAGTCCCTATTTTCATGGTGAGGGGTAATTAGGCAGGCTAGCCGCCTTGGGAACACCGGGCTCGCCTTCGAGCCTGGTGGTTCCCACGATCCCTGGAAAGCGGTCTAAGCTCCCCTAGCCCGCTTTCCAGTGGTCGTGAGAATAGCTTCCATGTCTATGTCTGGAACAGACATGCAGTACACAAAAGTGATGAGGGAGGGGCACGTTGTGGTGCCTTCGTCCCATGAACAAGGTCCATCCTGGCCTTGCCTGCTTCTCGGATGCTTCAGCCATGGACTGGCTCTTCTCAGCTGCCCACTGGAGTTCTCTCTTAGAAGAGCAATGCCCTGTGGCATGCAGAGGGCACTGGCAAAACTGGAATCTTGGGAGGCACTCAAAGAAAAAGAAAAAAATAGCTATGGAGCACCAACTGAACACTACGGAAGGTCTCAAAGTATCAAAAATTCTGTTATTTACATTAGTTATTGTAAGCTACTTGGAACGCATTTGTGGAAGGCGAGGTATAAACACTCTAACTAAACTAGAATAAATCAATTCCAGTGTGGAGACTGACTACACCTTGTCAGAAGTAAGCAAGTCATCTCTTTGATGAACATCGTTGGGGGCTACATCAGCGCTGACAGCTCAACTCCTGCATCACGGAGAACTGTTTATTGCCCCATCAAATAGTTGGAGGGGTTGGGATTTCAAGAATATCTCGAATAGGATTAAATAAAGTGAGATGAAGGTGTCCCTTGTGAGCTAAAAGACTCTCATGGCAAAGGGAGAGGGTGAGGGAAACACAATCCGTGGCTCTGCCTGGCTGTCGCTTAATTTAGAGCACAATGTTTGCTGTAGTTTTCTCTTTGGCTCTTGGCTGCCTTTGTTGTGCTCATGGCAACAGCCCCACAAGCACTGGATGCAACAGAAGTAAGAGAGGCAGAAAAGCCCCCCAGAATTTTTCCGTCTCAGAAGCCACAGAGGTTTGCTGTTGGGCAGTGTGTGAGGAAAATGGGAGTTACTGCCCAATTATGAATACCATGCCGTTCTATGCAGTGATATGGAAGGTGTTTGACAAACATGAAATGCAACCGAAACAGTCAGAGGGAACTCACATGCTAGTTAGGGGTGCACAAAAGAGCACGGTAGCCTTCTCTGCTGGCGATTCAAGGCTCTGGCAGCCTGCCTGGCTTGGAGCTCCAGGCCAGTGGTCTGACTGGCAGGTGCTAATTGACTTGCATCAGATGTCGCCTCCTTTGCTGACCAAGGAACAGGGCTTCACAGGGTCAAGGTACACCTTGTATGGGAATATAAGTAGCAAACCGTGTGTGTGTGTGTGTGTGTGTGTGTGTGTGTGTAGGAAGGGTGAGATTTCGTACATATGTGTGTTTAGGAAGGGTGAGATTTCGTACGTATGTGTGTTTAGGAAGGGTGAGATTTTGGAGGAAGGTCTCCAAAGAGAAGGAGATTTTGGGTGGGGGCGCAGCAAGGGGTGGGGGCACTCAGCCCCTTTCCCATTGGCCATAAAAGTCACTTCTGAATCCTCCTATGCTTCTTTTCCGCTCATGGGATTCCAGGACATGGTGGGAAGTTTAATTGTGCTTCAGGAATCCTCGGAGAAGGAAAACTCCACCTCGCTGCATCAGAGGGAGAGGTGGGGCAGCAAGGTCCTGATGGAGACCAGCTGCCATTTTGCAGAAGGATCTCTTGCAGGGTCCTTTCCACCTGGTCATTATGCAACTCCATTATGTAACAGCATGTAACTGTTGCTGACTTTCCTCTTCTTTCCCTGTTCCTTTCCAGTCTCTTAGACTGTAAACCATTGTTCACATGACTGGGCAGGCAGGTGGGAGGGCTGGTGGAACTCACCTTCCCCCCAGACAAGGAAGGATATACTGCTGGGAGTGCGGGCCTGCGTTTCCGTGGAGCAGCGCAGAGTTCAAGAAGCCGGGAGAACGTGTCCCAGCCTCTGGATAGCCCACAATGTACCGCGCAACATGCACGATGCATTGAGGGATTCTCCCAGGAGATGAGCGCTCTAGGTGCCCATCTCTGTGTTCACAGGGGCTGAACATATTCCTCGCAAACATACGATCCCGGAGCCTGTCTTAAGGGTCCGTCTGAGCTGGGTTAAAAGCTGGGCTAGGCAACACTGCCCCACCAGGCTCAGCGGTTCTAATGTGCAGCCTAAATTAGGAGGGCTTCTCAAGCCTGGGTTAGGGTGCACATGAGAACAGCCTCATTGTTTTAAACTGTAAAATGCCTTGAGCATTTGGCCAGAAAGGTGGGATATACAGGTAGTAAGTATTAAGTAGATAAGAAGAGCAGCTGGGGAAGGGTTCAGTTTTGAGCAGAAAAATACAGTGGGGAAGATTACACATCTTCCTCCCTTCCCGATACACCCACGCCTCTCCTTCTCCTCACAAAAGCACAGCCTTCTGAGCAGGGGCGTAGCAAGGTTGTAGTGGGCCCAGAGACATGATTTTAAAATGCACCCCCACCACCGAAGCTCAGCTCATAGAACATCATCCTAAATTATTTTTTTAAAGGTTTTGTAAACTGTGGACGATGCAAGTCATTTAATGGTACTAGAGAAAGACGTGCTGTTCTGGTAACTCCAGGTCTTAACACTCCCATCAATTTTGGAGGATGAATACAGCTGAAGGAAGCCCGGGCGGGTGCGTGGCTGGGGGAGTCAGTCATGTGACTTGCCTCTGGGCCCCCCCCCAAAGGCCATAGGCCCCCAGACTACTGTTTCCCCTTGCCCTATTATAGTTACGCCCCTACTTCTGAGGCTCCTTTTCACTTAAAAAAACCACCAAAGGACTACTGAGGCTTTGTCACACACATCGGTATGTAACTCATAGGTGTTCCGTGACTTACTTTCACAAGGTCAACACAAGGAATTCTGCCCCCCCACACACACACACACCCGTCCAACTGCAGTCTGGAGTGTGAGTCCTGAATCAGGCACTGCTTCTCTACGTTGCCCTTAGTACTGAAAAACAGATTCCTGGATTGTATCCTGCACAAATGGAGCCCTGGGCAGGAGGCTGTTTTCTCTGTAGTTTTTGTTCAAAAAGGTTAAAGGAGGGTGAAACTCCCAAGGCCACATTCACAAAATCTGCGAGGTTTCCCTCCCCACCCCCCACCCCCATTTGCATTGCTGTTGAGGACTGCCTTGACTATACTATCAGTGCCAGGAAGTGGGTTCAAATCCAGCACTAAGACTGGAGACTCAGGAGCTGCAATGACCATCCAGAATGGGAAGATGCAAGTAATAGTCCTTGGAAAATATGAATTGAGGAAACTTCTAAGGTGCATGAAAATACTTTATAATAGGAGATAGAGATTATGGTGCCCCTCATGAAGAGCACTACTTGAAATACTTTGGGGCAAATAAACTACAAATATTTAGGCCACCTTAGAGTGTCCTCTCCTCTCATTCTTGTGTTGGTGCCAACGCTTCTTCTCTCCCTTGTGCAAGCTGTGCAAAGCAGCATCACTTTGATTCAGGGGCTACCTTGGTGCTTCAGAGGGTCCATCATTTGATGCTTCTCAGTGGTGGGGCAGGGGAGCAGAATCCCACTTCAGTCCAATTTGAAGGGCTCACTTTGAATTTCTGACTATTTTGAAAAAACATCTGAAGACCCATCTCTTCACCCAAGCTTTTTCAGCTTTTTAAATTTGTAGGTTTTAATTGTATACTGTTTTTAAATTGTTAAACTGTTTTAACCTTTTATATTTCTTTTAATTGTTTTTATGTCATTGTTAACCGCCCAGAGACGAACGTTTGGGCGGTATATAAGTTAAAATAAATACATAAATGAATAATAAATTTGGTCCCTTCTCTCTCCTTGCCACTGCCTGACCCCTATACTAATTTACTGGACTGGGTAAGGGAGCAGAAGACAGGCTGGTAGACTCATCTTGCTTCTAGCAGCAAGGAAGCAAAGGCTGGTTACTGTGAGTTCACTTCTAAGAAGATTCTGTCCACATAATATTCTTCCGCAGCCCTGGGAAATAGCACAGGTTTCTTGGGAACAGTAGCCTTATCCAGAGCTGCTGTAATGGCAGAAGGGAGGGAGCACTGGCAGCTGCAGTTTCATATTTTCAAAGAGACTCTGTTGGAAGCATTTTCTTATTCATTTTATTTATTCCCTTGCAGTCCTGGAAAACAGTGCAGGGTTTCTTGAAGCTGCCTTAGAAAAGACTATAATTCTCAAGAAACCCTGTGCTGTTTCCCAGGACTGCAGGTGAATAAGTAAAAATCATAAAATGCTACTAAATCTTTTAAAAAGTGAAACTGGGGCAGCCACTCCTCCATCAGATGAATCCCCCAGATTGTCTCCTGCTCCCTGCCAGGTCAGCTAGTGCAGGGCTCAAGAAAGCAGAGAGGTGCAGGGAAGGAGACCAGCCGAAACAAAGCTTGAGTTATTGAATTGGATGAACCTGAACTGGGCTATAGTTCAGGCCAGGCCAGTTCAACTGTGGAACTCACTCACTATGGCCCTACTCACTACTGCTCACAAAACCAGGATAAAGATCCTGAAGCAATAATCTTGTACCAAAAAAACTAACTGGAGCCCAAGATCAGCCCACAGTTCTTCAGATTGTGAAGAACAGCAGCAAAGGAGGTGGGACAAGGTGTGCGAGGTGTGCTGGTGCAAAGACAAGATAACAGACATGGGTCAGGAGGCAGCTGTGATGCCGCTGAAATGCAATCCCTTTTGTGAGATTGCAAGAGATCCAGGATTCAGTCTCCTGTGTCTTTTTTTAACATAGCAAATGCAACCATGGGTTGGAGTCAGTCTTCTCTGCAACAGGGATTTCCAGATGCTGACGAAAACTCCCATCGCTCCTAGCTGCAATGGCCTTTGCCCGGGGGTTATGGGAGTTGCAGCCAACAACATCTGGGAATCCCCGTTACAGAGAACACTAGTGGGGCGGGGGTGGCCAGATTCAGATCAAATCGATGTTGGATGAATGAGGATTTCGCCCTTCCCGCCACACCCATTTTCCTAGCTGAAATTGATACCCAAGTCGCAGTCCTGATTCAGATCCATCACCGCCACCATAATAAGCCTATTTGACTGGTATGCCTCATTTTAAGAAATGATTAAAAACCCATTTCTCCTTTCTTGCTTTTATCTCTTGGTGCACTGTTTGGCTTCTCTTTCTTTTTTCTCATTGTTGTTGTCTTTACACTTTTTCTTTCTTTCTCTCCCAGTCAGTTTCTTCTCCCTTCTGCTCCAACTCCTCTCTTCATGTGTCATGTTTTTTAGATGGTGAGTCTGCAGGGGTTTCTATTCTTTTACAGCACCTAGCACATTTTAGGGGCTTTTATACACATTAAATGATGGCAGTGATTTCAAGAAAAACCACAGATCTCGTCCTCTCTTGCCTAGTTTGGTCCAACTAAAACAGGGAGCACAGCAGAAACAACAATTATTGTGGCATTTGAGAAAATAAGATACTCTTTATCTTGTCACAGTATTACAAAGAACGATGAACAATGTCCCGTATTTACAGATACAGATATCTATCTATAGATTAAAAAAACAAAACACCAGCATTGCAAGTACATAAGTTGGTCCAGCTCCTTCTACACAGGTGAACCTCAAGGGCTGCCTAGTCAGATTCTAGACCTGCATCAGAGTGCAGGCCTGGAGTTCCATCAGGTACAGTTACATGTACTTCATTATGCATGAGAAGAGCTGACCTCTCTCTTTCTCTTGCAGGCAAGAGCTTGCAACAGCATCAGCGTCTTCAACAAGATCAAGATTAGCTCTATTTGTCATGCTCTCCTGCAAGTATTTAAATAAATATAATTTGGGGTGGGGTGGGGGTCGGGACAAACCTGGCAAGAGGTAACTATGATCTCTCAAGTGCCCTGATAACCTCCCTCCCCTCCCCTCCCCTCCCCTCCCCCCACCTCAGCAGGGCACTCTGGGTGGGTCTGGCTTAGATCCTGTCCTGCTTCTGCTGCCTCAGAGCCTGTAGGAAGATCTCCTTCACCTGGCCCATTGTTTCCTGGTACACCCGGAAGTCTTCCTCTTTTGTTTTCATAGTAGTCTGTAAAGCGCTCTTCAGGCTTTCATTCTCCTCCACTTGGATGGCAAGCCTATGTGGACACAAGCAGTCAGTCTGGCCTTGTTGTATTAGAACAAACACACACACACACACACACACACACACACACACACACACACACACACGTGTAATGCAGCATGACCTCCTCTAAGCATTTTATGGAGGAACAAGACATACAGGTTTTCCCCAATATACAAAGCTGCATGAATTCCTGTGACATTGCATAGCAGCACACAGCTGGGAGAATTTCAGTTTTCATTGCTGTCCAGTGGAAGTCTCTAGCCCTCATGGTTGCAGGGGGAAATGGGAGATGTGCAAAAAGTGCCTACTGAAGACTCCGAAACAATGGAAGATTTGGGCTGATCCTCTAAAAGTATTTGTGCACAGTTGTGGTGGTACATGTTGGCACTACAGCCCTGCAGTCAGGCATCTATAGATCCACTTGCCAGGTCGCCAGTGACGCGTGCCCCCAGCCCTTTTTGGCACTCACACCAGGGAGCTCATTTCCATGGCCAATTCTGAAATGGCAAGAAACAGCAGGAAGCCTCTTTGAGCAGGAGGAGAGGGCTCCCAGTGTTCCCTCTAACCGGGATTCTCAGAATCCATGTTGACTCCAACTCCCAGAATCCCTAGCTGCAATGGCTTTTGCTTGGGGATTCTGGGAATTGTAGTCAAAAAAAATCTTGGAATCCCTGTGAGAGGGATCACTGGAGGGGCTCCCCCTGTTTCTTACCATCTCCATCCATTTCCCAGTACAAGTGACAGAAGACCCACTTCACTCCTAAGCCTTCTGCCGCTGTGCCAGAAAAAGGATCCAAGGGGATTAGTGGTGACCACAAATAGTGGCTGGCGAGCGAGCTAAGCCTACGTGTGTGGCTCCCCGACTGCAGTGCCCTTTTGCCACGGCCACGAGGAGCACTGGGGCTGCATGCAGGCACCTCACCTTGGCTCAAAGCAAGAGGCATCTTGCCCAACTGCCACAACATCCCCAATGGTTAGAAAGAGAGCCACTGTGCCCCATAAGGCAAGGGTAGCTGTCACAGAACGTCAACCACAGCGTGGATGGCACATGCTGCCCTGCAGGCAAAGTGACCTGGGGGTTCCTACATCACTGGCGCAATGCCACTCATTTTGCTACCACTCTGCTGCCAATGGCAGCACCAGAAAAACAAATGGCGGGCCGTGGGGGAGGAGCCAAGATGACAGCATCTGGCTCTGCTAGCTCTCTTTCGTGGAAACCTTTTCTGCTTATCTGCTTGGATTTTAAATTTTGTTTTTACTTTTCCCTTGGTCTGCCTATGTCGCTTTATGTTTGGACTCTTTTGGAAGAGGAGATACTCTGTTCTGGTCTCTCGCTCTTCAATTTTGACTTTTCTTTTCCCCATTTGCCCTTCGGAGGAGTAACTGTATTCTAATCAGCTGAAGCATTGCTTGGACAGTTGGTTGGCTGGCTGACTGGCTGGTTAGACTTTGTTCATCAGAACAGTTTTGGATAATTTTGCTGTTTTTAAATGGCAACAGATTACTTTCCTTCAGAAAACAACCAACTTAACTATAAACAATGGGATCTAAAAAAAAAAGGCAGTGTTCCAGCCCAGAAGGGCAAGGACAGGGGGAAATATCAAGGTAAATGACTTTGGACAAATTTATGACAACAAAAGAGATTGTAAATACGAGTTATTCTATTCCTACATTGAATAAATTTACACTCTTGGAGCAAGAGGAGCTTGAGCAAATTGAAGCAGCTACAGTTATTAAAGAGAGACAGTTACAAGGAGATGACACCCTGCTGAATGATAAAGAGCCTTCAATGAGCAAATCTCCAACACAAGTTGAAGGATTGAGTCCAGGTGGTTGCCCTGAATTATCTGTTGATTTGATCAAAGATCAAGGTTTGCTCACAGCACAGACAGTCATCTTCATATACATTTAATTAGTCTTAATTATGACTTCTGTTGATGCCCTTGTGCAAAAGCAGCCAATTAGCACTAGTTCTAAGGCAAAGAACATAATATACACCCAGAGTGGCGAGATACCACTGCCAAACCACATAGCACGAACATAAGAACAGCCCTGCTGGATCAGGCCCAAGGCCCATCTAGTCCAGCATCCTGTTTCACTCAGTGACCAGATGCCTCTGGAGGGCCCACAGGCAAGAGGTATACGCATGCCCTCTCTCCAGTTGTTGGTCTCCTGCAACTGGTATTGAGAGGCATCGTGCCTCTGAGGCTGGAGGCAGCCCACTGCCACCCACCATTGATGTCACCTGTCCTCCATGAATTTGTCTAAGCCCCTTTTAAAGCCATCCAAGCTAGTGCCCATCACCATATCCCATGGCAAAGAATTCCATAGATTAATTATGCACTGTGTGAAAAAGTATATTAAATGTAGCTTATCAACAAGATATTGGGCTAGCCTCTGACCAGATTACGTCACGGAGATTGACTGACTGTTTGTGCCCGGCTGATTATTTCTTTATGCTTGACGTACCTAAACACCAAAGACTATTCTCTATGGCCAGATTTAATGTGCTCCCATCAGCACTTCTGGAGCGTAAGTTTAATAAAACATCATACATCAAACATGTCTGTCCCTGTTGTGATACTGAAATTTTTACATACAACTTCACAGTAAGCTAATTAACCCATTTCTCTCACAGTTGCCAGGCCACTAATAAGAATTATGTGTCATTTTTATAACCAGTGATAACTTACTTAGTGGGAAAATTCTGCGCTATGGCTAGCCAAGTGTGTTGTGAATTATCACAGAACTCCCCCAATCTATAATCGGGTGAACTGAACAATGATAAACGACTGGATTTAAATGGTAACTGTGCATATTCTGTTTCAACTGATTATACTTCATTCTATCATTATTTTTGAGAAACATGTTCTTTACTGTTATATTGCTGGTACATATATTGTTTTATATATGGTCTATATTTTCTACTGTTACATCACATCTGGCATTATATTACCATTACCACTGTTATATTATGTAAAGTAAAGTGTGCCGTTGATTTCGGCTCCTGGTGCCCACAGATCCCTGTGGTTTTCTTTTGGTAGGAGGGGTTTACCTTTGCCTCCTTCAACACAGTATGAGATGATGCCTTTCAGCATCTTCCTATACCACTGCTGCCCGATATAGGTGTTTTCCCATAATCTGGGAAACATACCAGCGGTGATTCGAACCTGCAACCTTCTGCTTGTTAGTCAAGCATTTCCCCGCTGCGCCATTAGGTGGCTTACTGTTATATTACATCTGGTCAAATACCATAATAAAAGATGTATTTACTTACTTACTTATAAACTGGGGGCGGGGGAGCACAGAAGGGGCGAAATGCATTAATGGGTGGGTGAGCTGTGTCTTGCATATTAGATTTCTGAAACAGAAATGGCGGGGGGGGGAGGGACAGGTGTGGGGCCAAGCTACTTGTCTGGGGGTCACTTGTCCCCTCCTGTCTCCTCTCTGGAGCCACCCTTGTCTGATGCATTTTACACAACACATTTGTTGATAGAGAAACAGGTCTTTAGCAGAAGTCACCCATTCTTGTTCAGGTTTTCCTCCTCAACGCAGAACTAGAATTTTGATCTTTCACAAACTGATTAAAAAAATAATCGTGGTGGTGGTGGTGGATAGATGTGGAGGTGAGGAGTTCCTACCTTGTGGACACTTCTTCTATTTGGGACTCCAGGGGCACTTCTGAGAGAAGATCTTTCTGATCACCTGCATTCCAGCTGAGCCTGGTGTTACTGAGGGGCTGAACTGCAGATGCAGAGCCTGCTGTTAAAAGGGAAGGTTAGCACACAGGTTTACCCAAATTTCAAACCTAAGTTTCCACATTCACAATCGCTGCATCCAAAGGTTGTGGGGAAATCGCATTTTGGTCACCACCCGAGAATGCGTGTTCCCTGGCTTTCTGGTCAGTTGGCTTCTAGGTGTAGGGGAGTCCTGGAGCCAGGCTGCAAGCCCATAACAATGGAGCAAAAAGGAGGATGTAGACATTGCTCTCTGGGCTTTTCCAGATGGCAATTTATTCTAACAAGAATACAGATTTCTACAAGATTTTGTCCCACAAAGCCACATTACATCAAGGGATATCATGCTTTTTTTTAGCACCATCTGCTGACCATCAGTGAAAGAAAAACTGAAAAACCTGTCCCTTCTTAATACTACAAATGGCCAGCAGATGGACACAGTTCATCCTTTATGCTGCCATGGCTTGACACCATCCATGGACAGAAGTACAAATGCTCCATGCAAGGCCTGTGGGCAACATCCCTTTTCATGACACTCTAGACTAGGTTACCTGCTTTGCCTTTTGAGTGGATTTTCTGTGTGCTGGATGTCTTCCCTGCCTCCATTTTCAGTTTTTCAAACTGCTGTTCTAGAACAACGTATCTCTGCTGCTGATCTTGAAACTTCTTCTCAGCTTCCCAAATCTTAGTGGTGCTTTCATCCACCCTAGCATTCAAAACAGAAAGATTCTTTTAAAATACATTACTACGAAGATTTTAGTGCTGAATCTGGTGTTTTCTATTTCTAAGGCTCCCCCCAAAACTTATTAAAGTGCACACACGTACGTATACACACACACACACACACACACACCCTTCATTCCTCCTCTGTAAACTATATAGTGACTGAACTTACTGGATTGTTATGGGGTGGGGGTAGGGGACAGAAACAGACAGAAAAACAATAGAATTTCTTAGCAAGTTAAAAATGCTGCCTGACATCCAGACTAATGGTGGAGATGCTGCTAGGGAGGGAACTTGGAACCTAGATGCTCTTCCCAGAGCAGCTCCATCCCCTAAGGGGAATATCTTACAGTGCTCACACATCAAGCCTCCCATTCAAATGCAACCAGGGTGGACCCTGCTTACCTAAGGGGACAAGTCATGCTGGCTACCATTAGCTCTTGCAGCAGCCAATGCACCAGCTGGGAACACTGGTGCCTCAGCAAAGAGGTCATCTGGATGTCAGCTGCTGCGTAAACATTATAGGGTGCCCTTTTGGATGCCCCCAGCACTTTTTACACCTCACACTATCGTGCTGTGTGAAGAAGTGAGCTTTGAAACAAGCAGAAGCATGAAAACTGCTACAGAGCTTTCCTGGAATAGCCCTGAGCAAGCTCTTCCACTCGTGCTTATGCAAGGTTTTTTGGAACAGAGCAACGGGCTCTATTTTCCTGCCACTCACACAGCTCACTAGTTTCTACCCCACTGTAATGAACCAAGTACTCTCACATCCTTTCACGTGGTGCCTTGTCTCTCTCGCCTTCTCTCCATTTCCAACCACTCCTTTCAGTGGGCACAGGCTCACTGAGGACTAGTCTATTCTTCTAGATAACAAATAAGTCCCAATCTGCCCTTGTAGCAGTGCCTTATAGCTATTGGTTTCCAAAGACATGAATGGCTTGGAGAGGGGAAAGCAGAGGCCTTTTCCAAAGTAGCTCAGTGCTTAACACTCAGGAACCTTCTTCACCTTTTCTGCAGGATGCTGACCAGCTCTATCAGTCTGTCCCGCTCCACTTGAGCTGCCTGACTGAGAGCTTTGTATTCCACGATCTGGACCTTCAGGGTTTTCATGTCAGGGGTGTCAGGTTCAACAGTCCTAAAACGGAAGAACGGCGAAGAGAGCAGGTTGAACTTGCTGCCAATGAATGAATGAATGAATGAATATCTGACCAGCAAAAGAAGAGCCCTGTTGGATCAGAATAAGGGCCCACCCGATCCAGCACCCTGTTCTCACAGTGGCCAACCTGAAAACTCAAGGAAGGTTTGAAGACGACAATGCCCCGCTTGCTGTCTGTGCCCTGGAACTGGTGTCCAGGGGCATCCTGCCTCTGAACCGGGAAGCATCTCTGAGCTATCACTGTCACTCATTAATAGTGTCAACCACCCAGCGTCGGAAGTTTGGGACGGTGTACAAATACCATTCATTAAATAAATAATGAAAATTGACCCATCAGCTATCAATTTGTCTGATCATCACCACATCTTGTGGTGGAGGCAGCTGATTCCATCAATTAATGACTTGATGTGTGAAGCAAGCTAGGGCCAACAATGCATAGGGTGGCTTATTAGCCCAGGATCAAGACAAACTAGCTTGTTTACTTGTAGGATATTGTGCTTCCACTTCCTTTTAAAAGCATTTGTGCAAAGAGGACTAGCAAACAGAGCTTGGGTATGGCGCTGTAGCTCAGTGGCAGAGCATCTGCTTTGCATGCAGAAGGTCCCAGGTTCAATCCCTGGTTGCATCTCCAGGTAGGGCTGGGAGCTTCCCATGTCCCAAAGCTCTGGCTGTGTGTTTGGTTGGAAAGACAGAACTGGAGTTGGGATAGGCAGGAGGCTTAGGTAGATGGACAGAGCACCAGCACTTTTGGAGAGCACTTAGCCATCGCTGGTTGCCACCACAGGAAGGACACGGCACCTGCCAATCTAATCTAATCTAATCTATTTCTATACCGCCTGATATGTACATCTCTACTTGATCCACATTTGTTAATATGCCCGTTCGGTCCTGCAAATTGGCCTTGAGCCTCTCTGAGCCAGATCTCTCTGCCTCTCCCTCTAAGCCAAGGAAACAACGGCATGAACAAAGAAAGGAGTTCAACCATCATGATGCAGGGTGGCGTTGTGCAACACTGCTACTGTGTGAAATCCGACCCCCTGTGCCAGCCCTTTGATTGATTTATCATCACGATACCCTGCCCTATTCCCATGGGCTCAGGGGAGATCACAGCAACTTCATCAGTCTCCGAGTTCCTCAGTCTGGTGCACAGCCCTGCAAGAATCAGATGAACTTGGGAGACAGAGGAGGGAGAGGAAAAGCCATGCTAAGCTAGAAATTAAGCTTTAGCCACTGGCCTTTGGCAGACAGAGCACACATACCTCCCAAGAGAGACCGTGGCTGGAAGTGAAGTGGCTGCCGAGTCCACGAGCGTGTGCCCCATCTTAGACACCAGCCTGGGCAAAAAACAGCACGGTCATCTTCTCTGCATGAGCCTCTGTGTTTAGCCTGCCTATCCTCCAACATCTGTGCATGCTGCTTGTGGAAGGCTCTGGGGCACTCAAAATATGAGGACTAATAACTCGCCTTTACGAAAAACTGAAGCTGTCTTAAAGTGACAGATTGAGGCTGAATCCAACTGTCTAGTTCTCAGAGACGCGGCAAGTCTGTATCTGGGCTCCATCGTTAGACTGCTGGTGGGGGAGACTGAATGCTCCCCCACACACCAAAATTCCCTGCACATAGAAAACTGGTTAATCAGGGAGAAGGCTAGGCTGGAACCCTTCTCCCTGGCATGCTAGTTTCCTATACTCATGGGATTTGTATGAATAGAGGAACATTCAGTTGTGACTGAGCCACCCCGAAGTGGTAGGGCCCACACACAGGCTCACCATCCTTGATGAGGACTAGGCCAAAGACACTTGGTTGAATGGAGGCCCTTGACCAGTAGCAGTTTGTATGGGCAAATCAGGGGGTGGTGGTGGTCAATGAGCCCCACAGGTATAGCTGGTTCCCACTTACCTGTCCCCACCCCAGCTGCCTTGTTCTGCCTCACCTCCCTTGCTACTCTGTTAATCCCAGGCACATGGGCTGCTCATTCACCCAGTTCCCCAGCCCTGGCAAATGAGCAGTCCATGTGCCTGGTCAGCATATAAAATGTAAGTAAATAAATAAACACACAAACAAACAAACAAGGCAGTGGAGAGGTAGGGCAGAATGAGGCAGGCAGGGCAGGGAGGCGCCCCCCCCCCACCTGTACAGGCTATTACTGCTCTTGACTAGAGGTCGTTCTGCACTGAATGAGTTAGATCAGACACGGCATCAGACCACAAGGTTTCCAAAGAAAGCACGTCATGACTAAGCACCACTGAAATCCATGAGGCAAGTTAGTTGTGACGAACTTAAGTCCCATTAATTTCAATGGGATATCGTCAAGATTTACTGTATTTGGCTGTAACCCATGGTCTGCACTAGTTTGTTCTCTAAAATGATTTATTTCAGATGTTCAAGCAAACCATAGCTTGTGCAGGTCCCCCCTTTCCCCCATCTTCCCTGATATCCCAAACAGTGGCTTTTGAATGTGGAACAACGTCCCACACGACGGCTTCAAGCCGTGCTTTAGATCCTGGCTTGGCAGCCACCTGCAACACGTGGTTTGTGTCACAAGGTGTTGTCTCAAACATCACGGGGGGGAAAGTTCAACAGGCACATCTTTCCCCATCACGGTTATCTCCCTGCTAGAGAAACTCTGATTTCTGTCAGGCAGAGAGTACAGGAAGTTACATAGGAAGCTGCTTATATTGAGGAAGACTCTTAGTCCACCTAGTTCAGCGTTGTCTGCAATGACTGTAACTTCCTGTACTCTCTGCCTGACAGAAATCAGAGTTTCTCCAGCATGGAGATAACAGTGATGGGGAAAGATGCACCTGTTGGATTTCTGCCTGCCATTAGCTGCTAAAGGCATGGGATTAGGAAAACAGTGACAAGGGTGTATCCCTAGCGGTGTAAGCAATCCCATGGCTACCTTTGGACATCATGGGAAAACTGAGGCAAAGTCACCTCAGCTTGGCCCCCTGTGATGCCCCCCCCATGCCAAACTGCAACCATGGTTCCAATTTCTCCCCCAAACCTCCAATGGAACCCGCAGTTGCAATTATGTCTCACTCAGCTAACTGGGGGTTCAGAGGCTCCAATGTTTTGTACAGACTGGGTGCATAGCCCAATCTGGAGTTAAGGGTGGAAGTTCCACCCATGGCTTCTATTTGATTGGCTGGCAGTGGCAGCATGGGCTGGCCATCCAGGGAGCTGATAGGCTGCTTCCAGGCTGAAGGAAAACTGCATTCCTTTAATAAGTTATGGTTTTCTTACCGTGCAGAGCTGTTCTTCGCAATGCAGTCGTCCCTCCTGGACCCTGCGGCACAGTTCTCCCCTTCTAAAGACTCTGAAGACAGCGTAGAAGTGGAGTCTGAATTATTTTCTTCTGTCTGATTACGATGGTGCTGATATAAAACATCAACCAAATAAGACCGCATATATATTTGACGCAGTTGGACTGATTTTTTACTTCTTCTTGGCTAGACATATAGACCCAGGGATGCTTTAGTGAACCTTAGACATATTTGATAATACACAAGAATATCATGGCTCTGAGGGCCAAACAGGATGTGGCAGAGGGAGAGATCCATGTTCAGGATGGAGAGAAAAGGGCAATTCATACTGGGAACATGGTGCTCCTCTGGGAGGGCATTCCAAAACCAAGGGGCCACAACTGAAAAGGTCCTGTCCCTGGTCCCTGCCAACTGAATCTGAGTCAGTGGCAGGGGCAAGAACAAAGCCTCTGATGCACAATGGAGGGCCCTGGCAGATGAGTAGAGGCAACTGACAGATACCCTGGCCCAAGTAAAAGTACCTTTTACCAACTATGGCCGGTACGCCCGCTGCGACACTGTTTGGAGAAGTCGGACCTGACCTCAGTCACTCATGCATTGGTAACATACAGATTGGACTACTGCAATGCGCTCCTCGTGGGGCTGCCCTTGAGGATTGTTCGGAAGCTTCAGCTGGTTCAGAATGCTGCCATGAGGATGCTTGTGGGTGCAAGTTGCTTCACGAGTATTACACCCATCCTGCGTCAGTTTCATTGGCTGCTTCCGGTCTAGATTCAAGGTGTTGGTATTGACCTTTAAAGCCCTACACAGCTTGGGGCCGGGGTACCTATCAGACCGCATTCGCCCATATGAATCTGCCAGGGCCCTCTGCTCATCATCTCAGGCCCTGCTCATGACACTGCCACTAACAGAGATCCGGTTGGCGGGGACTAGAGACAGGGCCTTTTCAGCTGTGGCCCCTCGGCTTTGGAATGCCCTCCCTGAAGAGCTTCGCCATGCTCCCTCCCTCAGTGTTTTCAAAAAAATCTTAAAATGCACCTTTTCAAGGAGGCTTTTTAATGCTCCATTTTTTGTTTTTGGTTTTTTTGGTTATATCTGGTAGGTTCCTTCGCTTTTTATAATTTTCAGTTTTGATTTGAACCTAATAATGATTGTGGTTTTTAATCTGACAACTTTTGTTTGTTTAATTTAGTTACTTTTATTGCACTTATTGTATCCTGTGTCTATCTTATTGTTATGAGCCACCTTTAGAAGTAGTGCACTGGAGGGGTGGGGTATAAATATTTGAAATAGATAAATAATAAATAAGTTGTGTATAGCTTTAAAGGTCAAAACCAGTATTTGGAATCCAGTCTTTAAGCAAACTGGCAACCGGCAAAGCTGCCACAGGATGGGTGTAATACTTGTGAAGTGATTAGCACCCTCCAGCATCTTTGCGTCAGCATTCTCGACCAGCTGGAGCTTCTGAACCATTTTCAAGGGCAGCCCCACATAGAGTGCATTGCAGCAATCCAGTCTAGAGGTAACCAATGTGTGAGTGGCTGAGGTCAGGCCCAACTTCTCCAAGCAGGTTCGCAGCTTGTAAAAGGCACTCCTGGACATCATTGCCAGCTAAGTCTTCAAGGGCAGCACTTGGTCCAGAAGAACTCCAAAGCTGCAAACTTTGTCTTTCAGAGAGAGTGCAACCCTGCCCAAGACCAGACTTATCTCTCAGCACTTGGATAATTGGTTTTACCGACCCAGAGCACCTCTGTCTTAACTGAGTTAAGTTTCAGTTTGTTTGGCCTCATCCAACCCAGAATGGCCTCCCAATGTTGGTTCAGGACTCCACTGCCTCCTTGATATCTGTTGACTTAACAGGCAGAGCATGGTGTCATCAGCATACCAATGATACTGCAGCCCATACTCATGGATGACCTCTCCCAGCAATTTCATGTATATGAACCGCACAGGGAACAAAACAGATATCTACGGTATCCCATAGGCCAATGGCCAAGGAATAGAGCAAACGCCTCTCAACCCTCCAGGTAGGACTGAAGCCACCATATATCGGTGACTCTAATCTCAACCTAGAGAGACAACTCAGAAGGCTACCATGGTCGACAGTACTGAGAGGTGATGAGAGGTCTAAGGGGATCAATAGGGTCATACACCACTTGTCTGTCTCCCAGCACAGACCATCCACCAGGGTGACCAAGGCAGTTTCTACCTGTACTCCAATCATGCGCCAGACTGGAAAGGATTTCAGTCTAAAACTCTATCTCTCCCCCCCCACACACACACACACGTGCTTCCCCACTTGTCCTTCGTATCTTTTCCCTTTGGGGGAAACAAGCAGCATTGGTGGGGAGGTGGGAGGGGAACGGGGACAATTCTGAGCAGACAAATGGCAAAAGGGGGAAAGTTTAACAGCCCCTTCCCCTGCTTTGTATGGCTGCTTTGTATTTATAAGAGTCCTTCAGGGGGAAAGCGTGTAGTTTGCCCCTGTCATTTGTAAGGGACCCTGGGGCACAGCTCTGAAATCACACACTGGTTCATGGATGCCCCTGGAAATACTGCTTCTCCCTACCCAAGTGAAGGCTGGGTTGCTTCTGTAGTCTGGCCAGTCCTAGACCAGGTCCAGCTGCCAGTTCAGGAGGGCACTGAAGAGCTGGACTTTTACATAGGCACATTATGCTGCCTCTTCTATGACCTCCTCTCTCATGAGTATCTGTCTCATTCTAAGGAAGGGACTGGTAGGCACCATCCAAATGTTGGGGTCCCTGCCACCATGGGTATGTTGTGGGGAAAATCCTCTGGAACCAGGCCCTCTTGTTTGATTCAGCCCCTTGCGTTCATCCTTCCATCAACTTTGACAGTGAATGGGGTGTCCTGCCGAACCAAAGAAGATTAGACCAGGTTCCCACAATCGACTTGTTGCCTGACTGAAGGAAGTTCAAACAACAAGGGTGCAGTGCTCAAATAAGCTTTATTTCATGATCACGGAACGCAAAAGTGCCGGTCAGAAAGTCTGGCATGTACTCTGCGCCAAAGCTGTGCAGTTGATCAGCTTATATAGATTTCAAGCATACAGGTATATCAGTAAAGCAATTAATACATGTCATTGGTAATTAAACATACATATTCCAGAGGTGCCACCTAGAGCCTGGGAAGATGAGTTACTACCTGGCCTTTGACAACTTTACTCCCTATCGTATCTCCTGGTACCAGCAAAATCCCCTTTTCTGCTGACTGAGGAATTTGGCTAATGGCCTGTACTTGACAGGTTCTGGTACCTGTTCTCTCTCATGGGCCTCCCACCTCACATTCTTGAGATGGGCCCACATTCTTGGCTTTGGAATCCATTACCTCTTGGCTGAGAGGCCTCCCAATTCTGAACAATTCTTATTTCAGTCCTGCTGGCTCTATATTCTATTAGGGACCTGAACCAAACCAACTCTGAATCATACTTTGATACACACATTTATATACTTATTTGTAGGCCTGGTTTAAACAATCCTTTATCACGTACTCCCAAAGAGCAACTTCTCCGGCCAGCGTATCTGAGCTGGGTTACCTGCGATGCAAGTTGCCTGACTTTCTCCTCCAGCTCTCTCACTCTGGCTTCTCGTTCAGCTACCATCTGCTTGAGCTGCTCTATGAGGCAGGTTTGCTTCTGCGCCTCAATGTTCAGCTGCTGCCCCAGGCTCTGGCGGCATTCCTTGTTCCTCTTGTCCTGCTGGCTCAGGTTCTTTAGGATGATTTGCATTTCCTTCTGTTGGCTCTGGTGAAGCAGAAAAGGCATGTGAGATGCCTGGTTTAGTACACAGGAGAGAGACCAAATGTGCACAAAGACCTCATTTTCAGCCTAAAGCTACTTGCAAAGGTTTGGAGCTTTCGAGCAAAATAAGGCACGAATTATGGACTTCCAAAAAGCTTTTGACAAAGTTCCTCATCAAAGACTCTTGAGAAAACTTAGCAGTCATGGGATAAGTGGACAAGTACATGTGTGGACAAGTACATGCTAACTGGTTGAAGGACAGGAAATAGAGGGTAGGTATAAATGGAGAGTTTTCACAATGGAGGGAAGTAAGAAGTGGGGTCCCCAGGGATGTGTACTCAGACCAATGCTTTTTAATTTATTCATAAATGATCTAGAAGTAGGGGTAAGCAGCAAGGTGGCCAAATTTGCAGATGATACCAAACTCTTTCGGGTAGTGAAATCTATCCAAACTGGATGAGTGGGTGACAAAAGGATCTCTCCAAACTGGGTGAGTCGGCAACAAAATGGCAAATGCGGTTCAGTGCTGGCAAGTGTAAAGTGATGAACATTGGGATGAAAAACCCCAACTTCACATATACACTGATGGGATCTGAGCTGTCAGTGATTGACCAGGAGAGGGATCTTGGGGTTGTGGTGGATAGCTCATTGAAAGTGTTGACTCAATGTGCGGCAGCTGTGAAAAAGGCAAATTCCATGCTAGGGATCATTAGGAAGGGGATTGAAAATAAAACTGCTAATATTATAATGCCCTTATACAAAACTATGGTGCGACCACACTTGGAGTACTGCGTACAATTCTGGTCACCACGTCTTAAAAAGGACATTGTAGAACTGGAAAAAGTGCAGAAGAGGGCAACCAAGATGATCAGGGGCCTAGAGCACCTTCCTTATGAGGCAAGGCTACAACACCTGGGGCTTTTTAGTTTAGAAAAAAGATGACTGCAGGGAGACATGATAGAGGTCTATAAAATCATGCATGGTGTGGCAAAAGTGGATAGAGAGAATTTTTTCTCCCTCTCACATGAAATTGCCAGGAAATTTAGGACCAATAAATGCAAGTACTTTTTCACACAATGCATAATCAACTTGTGGAATTCTCTGCCACAAGATGTGGTGAAAGCCAAAAACCTGGATGGCTTCAAGAGGGGTTTGGATAACTTCATGGAGAAGAGGTCTATCAACGGCTACTAGTTGGAGGGCTATAGGCCACCTCCAGCCTCAGAGGCAGGATGCCTCTGAATACCAGCTGCAGGGGAGTAACAGCCGGAGAGAGGGCATGCCCTCCACTCCTGCCTGTAGGCTTCCTGCAGCATCTGGTGGGTCACTGTGTGAAACAGGATGCTGGACTAGATGGGCCTTGGGCCTGATCCAGCAGTGCTGGTCTTATGTTCTAAGGCCAAATTCTGCACTGTGGAAGGCATGCATTAGCTGGAATGGACCCCTGGGACAAGACTCTTGTAGTCAAGTGCCTTGCACCATAGATCAAACTGACTCATCATAAGCATCCAGCCTGCCTGGGGATCTCCTTAGCAGTCCAGTATTTTCAACATGTCTCCAAATGGGTTACTTTTTCCAGAGTAAAAAAAGATTCCCTCAAGGAGAAAACAAAGCAAGACTTTGTTTGGCAAACAAGGTTTACTCTGCTGCAACACATGTGCCATCAGGACAAACAAAAAGAAGAACCATTTCACAGAACACTTCATTAATTTATGACATTTGCTACCCTAAGATGTGGTGATGGCTTCTCACTGAGCTTTAAAAATGGATTAGACAAATTCCTGGAGGAGGGTCAGTCTATCAATGGCAATGAGGGCTAAACGGAGCCTCTCACACAGACTAGGGTGACTTAATACATTACTTAATCCAGGGATTCTGAACCTTGGGTCCCCAAATGTTAGCCTACAACTCCCATCATCCCTACCTGCAATGTTTCCAAGGTTAGGAACCCCTGACTTAATTTGTATTTCTGCATATTATACAAATCAAAATACAGACGGCTTTTTAAAAAACAAAAACAAAAGTGAACACTCGTTAAAAGCAGCAGGCATTTTTCATTTTTCATTATTAACACACTAAACTTGAAATAGCCGCTAAAATAAAACAAGCGTGACTTGACTTGCAAAATTAAAAAAGCAGTCTCCACTAATTAATCAACTAAAGCTTTATGTGATTACTTTATCAATTAAAATGATGAAAGTGGCAGCAGATAAACACACACACACACACACACACACACAACTGAAGTGCCAGATGATCACAACTCAAATACACAAATAAGAGGGGATGATTAAAACAATGTTTCCTGGCCTCCCACAGCTCATCAGTCCATTATCTCTCAGCTACTACTAGAGAAAATGGCACTGGTCTGTTCTAAAAGACAAATTTCTAGAAAGGTGTTACAGTTTTTGATATTTCAGCATCCAGCATGGAAGCTCTCTGGGGCAAAAAGGACTTTCACTAGCTGGATCATACCAGTAAAGCATCAATGAGCTCATCATCATGCTTCCCCTTGTCCAGCAGGGTTGAGATTTGCTCCTTCAGGGTTTTCACCTCACTGGACAACATTTTGTTCCTGGCTTTGGAGGAGTCTAACTTCTTTTTCACATCCTCCTGGTCCTTCTTGAAGGCATTGTACTCATTGGTAAGTTTCTGAGTTGAAGATATACAAAACATTAAATTGGTTGCATGCAATGGTACATAAAAACAGTCTCCCAGCCATAAACAGATGCTTCATGATCTGTGGTGGCAGAAACCATAGGGCTTTGTATTTACAGTATACTGCAAATTGTTCCTCTGCAGTTTTGTTTGTTTGTTTAACCCAAAGCAGTCCTGGGGGGTTAAATTTGATGGGAAGTAAGGTATTCAAGAACCACCTTAAGTGGCATAGCAAGGAAATGCTTGACTAACAAGCAGGAGGTTGCCGCTTCAAATCCACACTGGTACTATATCGAGCAGCAACAATACAGAAAGATGCTGAAAGGCATCATCTCATACTGCACGGGAGATGGCAATGGTCAACCGCCTTGGGGTTATCTTTTTAATGAAAGGCGGTATATAAATGCAAAAATAAATAAATAAATAAATAAATAAACCCCTCCTGTATTCTACCAAAGAAAACCACAGGGCTCTGTGGGCACCAGGAGTCAAAATCAACTTGATGGCACACTTTAACTTTACCTTAAGGTATTCAAGGGAGAGCCTGCTTAACCTTCCTCCCTTGGGCCCCTTTCCAGCTCAGAATCACACTCCGCAAACTGTAGAGGTGGGCAGAGACATGAGATTCCTCTTGCTCCTCCTATGGGTGGGGAGTGTGATTCTGAATGGAAAGGCAACAAACAGGAAGAGAAAAGGACGGGAACATAAGAACATAGGGAACTGCCTTATATTGAGTCAGACCATTGGTCCATCTAGCTCAGTACTATCTACACACAGACTGGTAGCAGCTCTCCAAGGTTTCAGGCAGGAGTTTCTCCAGTCCTAATAGGAGATGCTAGCAGGGAGTGAACCTGGGAACTTCTGCATGCAAACTGGAAGCTCTACCACTGAATCTGGCCCCATCCTCCAGCTTCAGTGCTCAAACCTCAAGGAAGAAGTTAAGTGGCTCTCTGAGATTTCATTCTCCCAGCCCTACTAGTAGATGCCAAGGGCTTAACCTGGAACCTTCTGCTCTTCCACTGAGCTATGGCCCCATCAACTAAAGAGAATATCTTACAGCAGACAGTACTCACACATAGTCACCCATCCAAATGCAAACCAGGGCAGACCCTGTTTAGCAAAGGGAACAATTCATGCTTGCTGCCTCAAGACCAGCTCTCTTTTCCCACTAAGCAACTCCTGTTGTAAGCCACCCATAGAACAACTTGTTATGGGGCAGCTAACAAACAAAGGTTTGTTTGTTTATTATTAGTAATAGTAGTAGTTGTTGTTATTTCAACATCAGACACAGCCTGCCCAGACTGCTTTGGGTTTTAAAAAAAATGCATAGAGAAAAAACATGGAGCACTGGATAACATGCAGTTTGAACCTTAGAATATAAGGCCTTATAATATAAGCCTTATTACAGGCCTGCACAACTTGTGACCTGTCAAGCAGAATGCAGCCCCCAAGGGCTCAATAATCATTGCCTGCCTGAGACTCCAAAAAGCACACAGGGAGAATGTCAAGAACCTGACAAGCTACAAAACATGACTGCTGGGTTCTGTTCGGTTTAAGGGGTCACACAATGTGCAGGCCTGCCTTGTTAAAAGAGTCATAAGCCCAGTTCTGCCATTTGATTTGACTTTATTTTAACATATTTTTATAACACCCAAAACTTACATCTCTAGGCAGTTTACAATAAAAATGACAAGTTAAAACATTAGTTAAAACAAATAAATGACAAAAGAGAAATTGAATAATTGGTTAAAATAAATGACAACAAAAAGTTAAAACACTACAATTTAAAATTTTAAAACAATATCTTAAAACAATGTTAAAACTATTAAAACAGTATTTAATTAAAAGCCTGGGTGAACAGATGTGAAAAATCTTTAAAGATTTTTTTAAAAATTGTCAGAGATTGGGGTGGAGCAGACGGGACATTCCATTTCAGAATTTTCAAATGCCACAGTCAAAATGGTCAGGAACTGCTATGTACATGCATGTACGTGCATTTCTGTGCTCCCTGTACATGAATGCTAACAGGCCAGAAAGCATGGCTTATGAGGAGAGCAGCCTGTGGTTCAACCCAAGAGCACTCTGAGCCTCTGTGTCCTTTAATCCAGCCCTGCTGGCCCAGCACTTGGACAGCTCTCCTCTGCAAAAAAGGTTAGTTCCCAACTTTTACCTCCAGTGCTTCTTTCTTTTCTTTTTCCAAAGTCCGAATGTGCTGCAGGTTTTTCTCCTGGGCAGACCTTTTCCGTGAGTTTGTATGGCTTAACACTTCCCCATCGGCACAGCTCTCAGACAACCTGCTTTTGCTATGACCCAACTGGTTCTCCAGCTCCCGGACCTGAAGGAGAATGGGGAGAACACCCAGAGTGCCAACAGCTACTTAGCTGAATACAAGCTGAACCTCTTGAATCGAAGGACCGTGTCTGACCCAGAAAGGACTAACATGCATCAGGCTGACATATGACTGGAGCAAATATAAACTGACCTATGGCATCCAGAGTCCCTTCTTTCCTGTTTGTCTCCTATGTGAGTCTGGTCCTTACTCTCAGCTAAGTCCAACTGTGTTCAATGGGGCATATGTATGCCACAGTTAGCCTAGGGCTTCAATCCTATTCACACTAACATGCACATTTAACATAGTGGGACTTACTTGAGAGTAAACATGCACAGAGCTGTGAGGCTAGGTTGCAATTCTAAGGAATGCAGAGCAGTAGGGTCACTTGGGAGGGCTGAGAGAATGAACAGAACAATACAGGAAGCTGCCTTACACTGAGTCAGGCCCTTGGTCCATCTAGCTTAGTATTGTCTTCTCTGACTGGCAGCAGCTTCTCCAAGGTTTCAGGCAGGAGTCTTTCTCAGTCCCACCTTGATATCAAGTCCGCTTTTGACTCCATCTCACAACCCAAACTATGGGGAGAACTGGAAGCCTCCTCAATTGACCGACACCTGCTATTTCTCATTCACACTCTGCATGATGACACATCCCAGAAAGTTAGATGCAACCCCCAAGGAAACGTATCTAATGCCGTCCCAACCCATAAGCGCATCAAAAAAATGTTGCATACTTGCTTGTCTCCTGTTCAACTTCTACATTAACAACATGGTGGGTCACCAACCACTTACACAACCCCAAAGTTGGCAGAGAAACATCTCTCCACCTTGCTCTATGCCGATGATGCAGCAATCCTCTCAAGGACCCCCACAGGACTTAAAAGAGCATTTAGGGCCCTCACCCAATACTGCAAGGAAGATCTACTGAAAATCAATTACCATAAAACCAAAATCATGGTCTTTGCTAGGACACACGGTCTTTGCTAGGACACACGTGTGTCATGGTCTCCACTAGGACACACTCCGGCGTATAAATTGGAATGACATCGACCAGGTCTCATGCTTCAAATACCTGGGGGTGGTTTTCCATGCTTCTGGGACGAGGAAGGCCCATGGCAGCTATGTTGTCCAAATGCCCAGGAAAGCACCACTGCCATTCTAAAACTCTTCCGATCAAAAGGGAGTCACTACATAGTATTCCCACAGCCCTTAAGCTATTTGAAGCTGCCGATAGCATAACTTCTATATGGTGCCCAGTTTGGCCCCTTTTCCCACTTTGCCCCTCTAGAGCTCATCCAATCCAAATTCCTAAGAGCAGAACTGCAAGTCCCCCGTTGTGTCTCAAATGCCGCTCTATGATTAGGAGGAGGCCTGGTGAAAGTGGAGGCCAGAGTCTGGCTGTCCATACTCAACTATTGGCTGAGACTGCCCCTCCTCCCAATGGGCCTAGCCCCCTCAACATTGCTGGACGACTTCAAATCTACACGGAAGCGATCTCTATCTAAGAAACTATCCTTACGTCAACTTTCCCTTCCCCAACTACTTCTCTTGGGTTATGAGCGGGCCAGAACACTTATCAAACAGTGCATAATGGATGCAGAATGCTGAACCGACCTAGAAAGGTCGCCAAACTCTCTTCTCTCTGAAAGTCCTGGATACCTAACTACACCTGCTGGTTACCTTACACTTACACTACAAGTATATAACCACAGAAGAGACTTTACCCTGGCTCACTGTGATGGCCTTCCCTCGGCTATCCTGAAGGAAGATACAGGAAGATCCCTCTCCTGGAATATCTGTGCCCCTGCAACTCGGGACAAGTTGAAACTATTGAGCATGTCCCCTTTCACTGCCTGTTCTACAGAGATGTACAAAAAGCCCTTATTCTCCCACTACTGTCAAGTACTGTCAACAGGACGCTCAGACGAATACAATGTCTCCCTATTACTCTCAGACTGTAATCCATCTATAACATACAGTGTTGTCAGGTTCTCTGCAGCAGCATGCAGAATTCACCGGGCCCTGACTGCAGAAGAACTAACTTCTTCAACAGTTCAGTCCTACTGCTTTTACAGTCTTGGTTTGTTTATTTAGTATTAATCATTTTTATTTTATTTTTTTATTAATTATTATTAATTACTATTACTACTACTACTAATAATAATAATAATAATACTATTACAGATTTTAGCATTGCAGCAATTTATAGCTTATAGCATGTAACTCTCAACACCATCAAATAGATTTTAGCCCTACTGTGACTTCATAGTCACATGCTACTGTTTTAGCAATATTACAACTCCTTTATCACTTTTTACAGACATTCATATTTTTTAATCTTATAGTTTCATAGTAGCCTTACAGTCTTTATGCTAATAGGCACTGATTCTAATGCTTTTGTCTGCTTTTAATTGCTTTTAATATCACCTGTTACATGCTCCTTTTACCTTGTACTTCTGAGACCATTATAAAGACTGATTGATTGATATCCAGACTAGTGTAGGTATGTTTGGAGGCACTACAGCTCCTTGGCCCAGAAGAAGCCAAAAACCAAAGACATCTTTATAGGATCAGAGCAGCAACCAATGCCAAAGCACACACACCTTGCCAAACCATTCTGGCTGCCAATTTACCTACAACGGACCAGGGTGTGACATAAAGAGAGAGGCAGGCGCACTGCAAGAGGTGCTTACAGAGTAAATGGTGGCAAGATGACTTAAGAAAAATTAGCCAAGCCACACACGGCAGGGTTGTGCAAACATTTCTCAAGGGACCCCAATCTGACTTTGGCAAAACTCCTTCCTGACTTCAACTGTGGCAATCAGTTGGACACTCAGTGTGATCCACAGAAGAGAAAGGAAACAAAGGACTTCAACTCACTTTGCCTTGCAGCACAAGAATCTGCTGAGCCCGCCCACGCCAGGTGCCCGGGGTGGACAACAGATTTTGAATGTTGACGTCTTCTCCAACCTCATTTGCAAAAAGCTGAAACAAGATGTAAATGTTTATTTATGTTTATTTATTATTACATATATTGACCATATTATTGACCATTACAAAATATGATCATATTAGACTAGATAGTTTGATCTGGGGTTATTTAAATTCAACTTATATGTATTGCTGCTGCAGTAACAACAACAGGCATTCTGTGTGGGGGTCAGCAAAAGGGCCAAAATTAGCTTCTGGCTCCCCATTTTCACAGAGGTGCTTTGGGCATGTTTGCACAAGGCCATCTGGCACTTGCTCGCCAAAAAACACAACTCAAAACAGAGTTGGGGAAGTCACTCTGGGAAAGTGTGGCACATCTACCCAGGATCATATGAACATCTGCTCTCTGTTTCTCCAGGAGCATCTGACATCAGGCCTCACTAACAAGTGCTGGCTGATTCTTTGACCTTAGTGATGGCTATTACTCCTGCTAATGGGGCTAAGAGAACATAAGAACAGCCCTGCTGGATCAGGCCCAAGGAAGCCCATCTAGTCCAGCATCCTGTTTCACACAGTGGCCCACCAGATGCCTCTGGGGAGCCCACAGGCAAGAGTTGAGGGCATCTTGCTGTTGCTCCCCTGCAACTGGTATTGAGAGGCATCGTGCTTCTGAGGCTGGAGGTGGTCCATAGCCACTAGACTAGTAGCCATTGATAGACCTGTCCTCCATGAAAGGTCTATGGAGGCAGCTTTTTAAATGGTGGCTCTCATATACTTAGCACGGGGAGAGCAACTTGACTTTTCAGCGCATTAGTCTCTCTCAAGTGGTAGTTGCTTGTGTCTCCTTTCTGTGCATATTTGTGTGTTTTTGTGATAAGCACTTCCAGAGGATTGGCATGTCTAGAGAAGGTCAACCAAAATTAAAAACCAAATTTAAAAAGAAAACCAGTCCTTTTTAGTTTAACTGCTTACAAAGTACAGAACCATACTTTGCTTATTGTTACACAGATCAAGGAACAAAGGCGTATCCTACCTTCTGTGTCATCTTAAGCTCCTGCTTTGTGGTCTGGAGCTGGTTGCGATATTCAGACACTTTCAAGTTGGCAGCGCTTAATTTTTCTTGTAAGACTTTCATCTCTGGGCTCTCAGGGTTCAAGAGAAAGGGAGAGTTGTTTGATGAGTCCTCCATTAAAACAAAATTATATAGCATAAAAGAACAAAGCTTCAAGACCTGGAGAGGGGACATACAACTTAGCAGCTGAACACATTTTTTGCATGCCAGCCATCCCAGATGGAATCCCTGACACTTGCAGTTAAAAGATCAGAGAGCAGGTGATGAGAAAGACTTTGCCTGAAATCCTACATTTGGTTTGGTGAGTCACAGGTTGCATCTGCTTGCTCTGCGACTGCTAGCCAACTCAAAGTTTCTCATTGGTTGTGAAACATGCCTCTGTTGGAGGGCATATTTCACAAATCAGAGGGCAAAAACGAATAACTGTATGCCAAGCACATAATTATTCATTTAGTTATGAAGACCACCCTGCCCAGTGGGCTTTGTGTGTATATATGTCCCTTCTCCTCCTGACAAATCATTTGAATTCCATCTTCTTGCACAAAAAAGGCTCCTTACATCCCATTATCACTTTCAAATCACAAGAGCTTTTTATAACTACTTAGGTTGTTTCTTTAGCTTTCTGAAGAACCAGCAAAAGACACAACTTAGGCAGTCTAAGGATGGATACGGGATATGGTGAGGGGACAACCAAAGAAAGAACTCCCCCTGCCTTCCATTTTACCTTTCCTACATAGAAAAAGTATCAGTCCTTACCAAAGACATATCCCCTGTTTTGCGAGCAGGTTGGTTGTTTTTATCTCCAACTGACTGGAGCTTGACTGTGGACATTTGTAACTAGAAAAAAATATATAGATGCTATTAAATAACAATAACTATATAGGAACATAAGAACAACCCTGCTGGATCAGGCCCAAGGCCCATCTAGTCCAGCATCCTGTTTCACACAGTGGCCCACCAGATGCCGCTGGAAGCCACAGACAGGTGTTGAGGGCATGCCCTCTCTCCTGCCGTTACTCCCCTGCAACTGGTACTCAGAGTACCAGTTATTCCTCAGTAGCTATTCCTCAGTAACTATTCCTCAGTAATGCAGTAACTATTCCTCAGTAGTAATAATAACCTCAATAAATGGTTTGTTTATTGCACAACTATGAAATAGATCAGGGTTTCCTAACTTTGGGTCCCCAGACACACCGCATCATCTCCAGCTACCCTGGCCTGTGGCCACTATGGCTGCAGATTATGGGAGTTGTAGTCCAACGACATCTGGAAACCCAGGGCTGGGAACCCCTGCCACAGATAACGATGACGCTGGAGGATGTTTCTGTATCAAGGAGAGGGGACTACTGCAGAAGCAGCTACAAGCAGACATGGGACCCCACAGTCAGAGCTTGGACTTCACTATATACTATCAGGCAAAGCAGAAACAGACCTGTCACCTAAGGGGCAGGAACCCTAAGCCTTTGGAGGGACACCCAGCCACACGACTGGTCATGAACTAGGAGAAGTGCTGGGAGTATTTCATTAAGCCCAGGGAACAGATCAGCTGGAAAGGCAGCTGACAAGGAAGGCAGTTTGCTCAACAGGAAAACATTTTACGCAGCTGCTAAAAAAAAAAACCCGAATGCACCTGTAGGCTGCATGAGCAGAAGCAGAGTATCTGGACTGCAAGAAGTAATTAACTGAAGCCCAGTGTCCAGATCACAGCAAGCAATCATTCCAGGCTATTCCGCACTGGCCAGGCCTCACTTGGAATACTGCGTTCAGGCTTGGGCCCCTGCAATTTAAGGGCACTGATAAACTGGAACAAGTTCAGAGGAGAGCAGCAAAGATGATGAGGGGGTCTGGAAACCAAGTCCTCTGGGGAACAGTTAAAGGAGCGGGATAGCCCGGAGAGGAGATGACTGACGGAGACATGACAGCCATCTTCAGACATAAGGAGTGCTTTCACATAGCAAGAGGAGTGGACTTGTTCTCTGCTCCTGAGGGCAGGACTAGAATCAGTGGGTTGGAATTTACAAGGGAGGAGATCAAGGCGAGACATCAGGAAGACTTTCTTAACTATAGGAGCTCAACAGTGGACTTGGTCTCCTTGAGTTTTGCCAATAATTGAATTGGTTGCTGTTTGAATAATTGTATGGGTTCTCATTGCTTTTACTGCATTGTTGTTATTAAAGGAAGACACTCAGGGCCAAACTAAATATTATGTTGGTGTTCCGACTGCAATACCTAGCATCATTTCCTCCGGGGGCCCCAGTTTGAATTAGGGCCATGGTGTGGGAGCAGGGGGGCATCTAATTGTTTGCCCCTATACAACAGCCATGACTGAAATCACTGCCACAAGCTATTACCTGTGGAAAGGCACAATAACTGCTAACAGTAGCTTGAACAGGGGATTGTTGTTAAGATGAAGAATCAGCATGGGGGAAAGTTTGGCCCTTGCAGCTAGGGATTATGGGAGTTGTAGTCCACAACATCTGGGGATCCCTGTTACAGAGAACACAGATCCAGATCAGGCCCTTCCCCTGCAGCTGCTTTTTCAATAAGGAAATTACCAACTGTGGAGATCCAACGTAATGTGTCATTTGGCCCTAAGACCGAAATCTGATGGAAGCCATTAATTAACAGCACCAGGCAGCAAAATAATGTTGTGAGCAAGAGAGGCACTTGCTGAAAAGACTCTGGCAGGATTTTACCTGCTTTCTGGGCTAAGAGATGCAAAGCAGGTGAGGCAACCCTGCTTGCACCTAGATGGCACGTCTCACTTCTCAGGGTCTACAATACCCTGGGCTGAACACGGATAATGAAGAGATGGCTCACTTCTTTGTCCAGCTCTTTGATTCTGTTGTTGAGTTGTTTGACTCTGGTTTTCTCCCTTTCAATCTCGGCAGTCAGGTGACGGTTCCGTTTGGCCAGTTCGACAATTTTAGTGGCAGCGACGTCTCCTGCCAAACCAGCCGTCCCTGCAAAAGACAACAAAACAGGAGAGATGCAACACGTGAAAAGAGGGGAACCAAGATTTCAGAACCGCAGCTCACATGCTGTCGAATGTCCTGTGAATGTAAGCATGAGGAGAGAAGCACGAGGGAGGGGAGCTGGTCAAGAATTGTCCAATTGCTAAGCAGAGTCTACCTGGTTTGCATTTGAATGTGAGACTACATGTGTGAGCACTGTAAGATATTTCCCTCAGGGAAGAGCATTTACATGCTTGTACGCAGAAGGTTCCAAGTTCCCTCCCTGACATTTCCAAGATAGGGCTGAAAAAGACTCTTGTCTGCAACCTGGGAGAAGCTGCTGCCAGTCTGTGTAGACGATACTGAGCTAGATGGACCAATAGTCTGACTCAGTAAAAGGCAGCTACCTATGTTCCTATGTTTCTTGTACACAAGGAGGAAAGGTGATTTTTGCCAGTCCTCCCCACTTCCCTCTGCTGTCCCCAGTGCCCCCCCCCATGTCCCTGAAGGTCACCCAACCCTCAAAGACATATTTTCAGGAGACAACGGGGGCAGCAGAAAAGAAGGGGGGAGTGACAAAAATCGCCCATTCCCCTTTGTGCATGGGAAACATTCTTAGACATATGCAACCTTGATCCATATAGGAGCCACAGTCAATTGTTATTAATATTATTTAAAGAATGTTTGTATTTTAAGGGTCCAGTTAGATTGGCACAAGTATTAGCATAACAGAATAAACCTGACAAGATTAGATTTTATATTAAGATGTCTAATCTGCCTTAGCAATTCTCAGTGTAAAAAAAACAACAACCCACTGTAAAGCATTAAAATAGCAACAAAGCAACTATTCTGGCAATAGGCACTGGGTAGCATCCAGGCTAGTTCTGTGCTAGCGTGAATGCTGTTGTGCTAATGTAAGTACGTAGCACACAGTTGCACAAAGAAATCCACTTCGGTTCCAGAAGAACTCTTGCACTAACACAGCCTGTTGCACAAGTTCGTATATGTGCATTGATGATGGAAAATTCCACTATCCCTTTTCACCTAGTTGTGTAACCGACATCAATCCAAAAGATCACAGGTTTCTGCACCCTGATATTACAAGAGCCCCTTTTCTTTGAAACAATACTCTGCCCTGCCTGAGTAGAGATAGACACCTGTTAACCATAGCTTACCCTGCCTGACTAGGCATAAGCACAGCTAAAAGCTGACTGGTGCATTATTGCTGGTTTCTGCCTTATAATTGGTTCAACTTGTCTACCAATGGCTAAGCTTTATTCTGCTTGTACTAGTATGATTGGTGCATACCATGGAACTTTGGCCTCTGATAGGCTCTGTACTCAGTCCTATAGCCTGTATATAATCAGTATAAACAACTCCTGCAAAAAGCTTGAGGGTATGCTCTTGGAAGAGAGACACCTGATATGATGTGATCAATAAAAGCTTGAACCTGATGGCTGGTGAGGGCCTCTGCTCATCAAACAAACCCAGAATTCCTGGAATTTCTCCATCAGCACATGGGTAGATCCTTACCATATGCTGGTGTAAAGTTCCTCTTCGGCTACCAATAGCACAACTTTGCAAACACCACAAAAAGTCCTTCCAGGAGTGCCATTGTGGATGTTACCCACTGAATTTTGCAATGCAACATTATAGTGAGAAATATAAATAAAGAATAATGAACAAGGAAGATGAAAAGAAAAGTAAAGCATAGGAAGCTGCCTTCTACCGAGAGAGACCCTTGGTCCATCTAGCTCCGTATTGTATACACAGACTGGCAGCAGCTTCTCCAAGGTGACATGCAGGAGTCTCTCTCAGCCCTATCCTGGAGATGCCAGGGAGGGAACTTGGAACCTTCTGCATGCAAACATGCAGGTGCTCTTCCCAGAGTGGAGATGATACAAGGTGATATGTTGTTTTTATTTACTGGAGACTATTCCTAACTTCTAGCCCAGTCACCACTATCTGTACTGGACAAACAGCACCACCTGCTGTGAGAAGACAGTGTTGCCTGCTTATATTGTTAGACTGCTCTTTTTCAAGATAAAAAGACTTGTTCCTGTGTTAAAGGTGCCACATAGGTCTTTGTTGTTTTTGCTGCTGCAAATTAACATGGTTATGCCTCTGGAAGTCATTTCTGTTGTTTAACCTTTTTGTTTGTTTGTTTCACATTCCTTTTTGTTCATGTCTCTCATCTTCCTTTTCTCTTTCAGTACATTTTAGGGAGTGGAGATACTAGTTAGTTGCAAGACATTGTGTGCTCAAATGGGACATTAAATCAGCTGGAAAGAGTCTCTGAGCCAGGAATTTTGCAGTGAGGGATCTAAGGGTGCACCAGGGGAGGTAAAGAAACCAATGCAGAATAGCAAGAACCAAAACACAGGTTGCCTAATGCTCTTTCAGGTCATTTAGCTGTATTAAAATTAATATTATTAAGTGCCTAATGCTTGTCTGTGTTATGCTTTTACACAATTTGGCCAGAATATAGGAAAGTTTCCTTCTTTGTGAACCATTTGTTATTGTTGTCATCACTGGGTGATTCTGGGCCAGTCACTTACCCCTCAGCCTAACCGATCTCACGAGGCTGTACTGAGGATGAACATAACCAGGTATACCCAGGGATCCACACATTTAGGCTTCGTTCAATAGCTACCTATTATCTGTGATTGCCACCAATCCCCTCCCTTCCCTTAGATCCTTCCTGGCACACCCAGAGTTCTAAGTGGGTCTTACGTAATTTGCACTGGGATGTGTAGATGGCAAGAAACAGGGGGGACCCTCTCCTACTGCTCAGAGAGGCTTCTGCTGCTTCTTACCTTTTCAGAAATGGCAGTGGAAATGAAACTTCTGGTGAGAAGCTCTTTGTGTGGTGCTGGGTGTCCTGCTTTCCAAAAGGCTGGGAGCATTTGCCACTGGCAAGTGGATTTGTATGTATGTATGTATGTATGTATGTATGTATGTATGTATGTATGTATAAATGAATAAATAAAAAATAAAACTAAACAAAACATGGATGGCACTTGACAGATAAGAAAGGGGTGATTCCTCAGATATTGTTGGACTACAACTAGCCATTGTAGCTGGGGATGATGGAAGCTGTGGTCCAGCATCATTTGGGGACCCATGTTTGAGATCCCCTGATATAAGAGGGCAGATTCCTAACCTTGTCTCAAAGAGCTTAAAGTCTAAACTTTGAGAGACAATGGGGGAGAGGAAGGCAGCAGTAGACAAGGAAAGATCATTTTGCTATTTCAGTTACAGAAACTTAGGCTTGGTTGTGGTAGGTCTGATGACTCGGTGTTAGGCTACCACAAGCCACCATCCTTTGGCTTTGGCTGGACTAGGGAAGGTTGGAGGCTTAAGCTGAAGAAGAGAGAAGATGTATGAGCCAGGGGAAAATATTTGGGTTGCAAGCAGGAAGTTGTTCAATTAGGCAGGAGAGAAGGGAAGTCATTGGCTTCAAAGCAATCTAACTATGGAATGGATGGGAGAGTTACAGAGATATGGGGAAACCACCACATACACTCCTTCAGTGGGGAGGAGGAGGGTTAAACAGACAAGACAAAGTGGGGATATTTTGTATGTTGCACCAAGTTTTTGGGTGATGTCTTAAGACATTATTTGCCGAGCTGTCCATATGCCGTATGAGTTTGAGGGTTCCTTTCCTTTCATTGTCCAAAAGAAGGGCAAGGTACTGACTAAGTGGCTTTTGAAAAGAAATTCAAGGGGGCCCTCAGAAGGACAAGCAGTTAAATGAGGCCCCAAGATGGGCTTCCTGCAGTCGAGGACAGGCATCCCAGACCCAGCACTGCTCCCCGCTTTTCCTCAATGGCCAGTAGTTGTTCCCCACTTCCTATAATATGCGGTCTTCCTCCTACAAACCACGCAAGATTCTGCCAAACTGTGCAATTAAAATACAATAGGAAAATGAAACCTGCTTATGTCGAATTGCTTGCTTTGGGCAAATTACTCAGAATATGGATCAGGGGGTGCTCTCAGCGAAGCAAAAAGGACATTTAGATGTAGAGTGTGTTGAACCTTTTTCTGTACTGAACTTCCTTAAGCTCCTAAGCAGGCATCTGTACTATGTGGTTGTAATGTGGCCGATACACCACAGAAGCTGAAGTAGCCTGCAAAGAGATCAGGAAGCAGTAGTGTCATTTCTATAAAACATTCCAGTTTACCCATCATGGCCATCCTTTCCTCTTCTATTTTCTTCTGGAGTTGTTTGATTTCGAAGTCCCTTTCCTTCAGCAGTTTGTACAGCCTGCCATTTTCATCTACAGTCTCCCGAAGCTGGTTCTGGAGCTGCTCATTTTCATCCTCGAGCAACCTAAAAAAAAGACCAAAATGGCAGACCAGACCTTGGTATCGACTCGTGTTGCTGTTTTGACCCAAGAGAATAAAAGATACGTACAGTATTGTGGACCATTGGAAGATTAGGAATTTGCTGCCACATGCAGCATGCAATAAAATATGGAATTCATTCCTACAGGATGTAGTGAGGGCCAATACCACTAACAAGGGGTGTCTACTAATCCCTCCCACTGATTCTCCTCTCCAAATGACTTCCTCCCCTTGCACAAGCACCATGAGGCAAACAGGAGGCTCGAAACCTCATGTTTATCCAAAATGCGTCATTCTGCCCAAGGTACATATAAGAGCATTTCCTCAGGCAGATTGCTTGCTACAGATGCCTCTCTCTCCTGCATCCTGTGTAAAAGTGAGACTGGGGCCAGGAACCTGTTTTGCATTTCTGTTTTGTAAAGTGCATGCACACTGATGGCACTCTATAAACAATATATGGATTTTAAAAATACTTAAGCAAAGCTTGGGAATGCTAGATCAGTCAATGGCTGTTAGCAAATCTAAAGCAGAGGCTAGAAGCATGTGATGTGGAGTGGTTCAAATCTCACCTTGGCCACAAATTCACAAAATGGCCCTAAGCAAGCCCAGTCCTCTCAACCACCGCCTGTTCCCTCCAATACGGAGATGATACTAACCTAACTTACAGGACTGCTGCAAGGATTGACTCAGATAAAATATGTGGAGTGCTTTGAACAGCTGAAATGTGCAATATAAATTCTAACTTTTAATCATTAATTTCTTTAAATATTAAAATAACTATTAATTATTTTAATTAAATAATAATAATTAATTATTTAATTATTACGATACTTATTTAATTATTCCCCTATCTGGGGAATGGTACCTCTATATTCAGAGCCAATATCCCGGGTTTCTCAAACTTGAGTCCCCAAATGTTGTTGGACTACAACCCCCATCATCCCCAGCCACAACTGCCAAAGGCCATTACCCTGCAGTATGCTATTGCTTCCCCGAAGGCGAAGAACAAGGGATGACTACATTTATATCCTACCTTTCTTCCATCATGAAGCTCAAGGTGGCTTATAGATGGTTCCAGGCCCTTGGATCTGCTGTTAGCAACACGAAAGCTTCCCAAGAGCTTTCACTGTGCTGGCCACACAGTGCTGGACTACATGACCCTTCAGTCTAATCCAGAAAAACAATTCTTAAGAATATAAGAACAGCAGAGACCCGACAGTGATACGTGAGGAAAATTTGGAGGCCAGTAGATTGAGAAGCCATAGTGAGAACAGCTAGCATCCAATTCCCTTGGACTCCCCCAAGAACAGACTTGATAATGGCAAGCCAGCATTTTTTAATGTAACTTTCTGAACTGCAAACAGAATAATGAATATCATCTCATCCTGGGAACAGGGAGAAAAGTCCTTGACCCATTTTAAGTAGCATTTATGCACTTCTATTTCTTAAGGGTTTTAGCAAATGAGGATTATAGTTATCTCTGCTTCCACACTGAGGACATACTGAGAGGGTACCTGCCCCCTAGCCCCCTAATGGCACAGCAGGGAAATGACTTGACTAGCATGCCAGAGGTTGCCAGTTCGAATCCCCGTTGGTATGTTTCCAAGACTATGGGAAACACCTAGATCGGGCAGCAGTGATATAGGAAGGTGCGGAAAGGCTTCATCTCATACTATGCGGGAGGAGGCAATGGTAAACCCCTCCTGTATTCTACCAAAGACAACTACAGGGCTCTGTGGACGCCAGGAGTTGACAATGACTTGATGGCACACTTTACCTTTAGCTGCCCTCTGCCTAGTATGAACAGTTGGACAGTGTGCCTTTTTCAAGGTAGCATCCTTCATACTCTCTTACTCAATGGCTGGGTAGCTATCTTATTTGTGTACAAAACATGTCTTTCCTTCAAGTTGTAATTTGAGTTGTAGAGGTATACTATTATTTTTTGCAATCAGGCTTCTGGCAGCAATTTCAACAGTTTATCCACCACAGGACAACCGCTTAATCCCCAAATCCTTAATCATGCAAAAACTGACAGCCAGGCAAGCTGTTTAACTAAAGCCAGTGAGAGTTTTACAGAATCAGAATTTGTATCCTTTGTTGCTGCATTTCTGGCATAGATAGAACCGGGGGAATGAGACACAGTGTGTATGCTTTGTACAAGTTAAATCTGGTGTGATGTGTTGCAAGTGACCACTTTGAAGATGACTTCAGACACTATGCCAGAGGTTCTCCACACTGAGTCCCCAGATGTTGTTGGACTACATCATACTCAGTCACAATGGTATTTAGTTATTGTGGCTGGGGATTATGGGAGTTGTAGTCCAGCAACATCTGGGGACCTAGGGTTAAAATCCCATGCACTATGTAATTACTAGCATAATGACTACGCCAGTGTGTGTATCCTGTCCTTCAGCTGCACATTGGTGCACAATCACTGTACAAAACCCTCCAGCATGGTGCAAGGTTTGCATCCACAAATCTTCTGTGTAGTTCTCCTGATAAGCAGGCAAAGCTTGCCCTTTTACCTTTTTCTGATGTCCTCCTTTAACATCGGACTATCCAGAGAGGACAAGTCAAGATTATCTTGGACTCCAAATGACTCTTCTTGGTTGTCCTTGCTGTTTGTTTTCAGGCTCTGCTGTTTTTCTTTCTTTTTCTCCATCAGATTTTGCATTCTCTTCTGCTGCTGCTCCTGGAGAGCCTTAAACTGCATTTTTAAGTTTTCATTCACTTCTTCATCTAGCTCCATTATTTACTTTTAAAAGGGGGGGGGAATGAGAAAGTAAAAATAAATATAGAATGATTACACTTCAAAAGCACTTTCCAAAATAGTCTTTTTAAACTTCTTTCTCCATCAGTTGCTGTATGTCTAGCCTGTCCATTTCCAGGCATACAACACAATTGCCAAAAGACCTAGAAGACCAAAGCAAACTCCAGTCCATCAGCAGTTCTGGTGAGCACACACAGGGTTCTTCCGGAACAGCACTGCCCTATTCTTTTCAATGCAGAAGATTCCATACACATAATCCCACTGTGCGGAGAGAGCATTTCCTGACACTGAAGAGAGTGAAGCAGTCCCTGATTCCACAGAGCTGGTCAAATAAGGTCAGGCAAGGGAGGAAGGAGCCTTGCAGCAACTTATTAAACTGGATTTAAAAAAAACAGTGAGTGAAGAGAAAACAGCTGCAAAAAACCTTTCTGCAAAACCCTTCACAATCACAAGCAGGATAGTTTGTGCTTAGCTATAATAGGTAGGTTCTGCAGGTTGTGGTCCTTGATGCAAAAACAAGTTTGTTAAAAGAAGGCCACTATTTGCATCTGTGAAAAATTTCCCCTTCCCTACCCCACTGCAAACTCTTATTTCACATTGCTGAAGGGGAGGAGACCTGCTCTTGTGGTAGCAAGCATGAATTGTCCCCTTTGCTAAGCAGGATCCACCCTAGTATGCATTTGAATGGGAGACTTCATGTGTGAGCCCTGTTAGATATTCCCCTTTGGGGATGGGGTTGCTTTGGGAAGAGCACCTTCCTACTTGCTTGCATGCAGAAGGTTCCAAATTCCCTCCCTGGCATCCCACCCCTCCCTGGCATCATCTGGATAGGGCTGAGAGCCTCTGCCTATAATCTTAGAGAAGTCGCCAGTCTGTGTACACAATTCTGAGCAAGATCGACCAATGGTCTGACTCAGTATAAGGCAACTTCCTATGTTCCTAAAGTTCTCCATGGCCTGCTGCCTCAGTTTGCTCCATAGTCCTATGCTGTCTTCTGAACAGTGAATATGTAAGGCACATATCATCTATCATTGGCTACTAGTGGGAGGGCTATAGGCCAGCTCCAGCCTCAAAGGCAGGATGCCTCTGAGTACCAGTTGCAGGGGAGTAACAGCAGGAGAGAGAGCTTGCCCTCAACTCCTGCCAGTAGGCTTCCAGCGGCATCTGGTGGGCCACTGTGTAAAACAGGATGCTGGACCAGATGGGCCTTGGGCCTGATCCAGCAGGGCTGTTCTTATGTTCTTAACTAGAAATGAGGTTGGTTGTTTTTTTTAAAGGATTTATAGTAACTACACGGGTTGCCAGAACCTAAGGGGTATACTCGTGAGTCAAATGGGCTGTAAGCCAGAATTTGGCTTTTTTAAAGCCAAATCTGGCCACCTAGCTAGGTGACTCAGACTGACGGCATGAAGATGAGGAGGATTAACCCTCCCCACCACTGACCCACTGCAGAATGAAACTTACAGATGTCATATGTGTAGCTTGAAGTTTCCCCCTGTGGAGCAAACAGAAGCTTCTGGGGGTCTACTTTAATTGGGGCAGCAGTTCAGGAGAAAGGGAAAAATCCTGCTTCTGAAATACTCCTGTCCTGTTCTGATTTGATGGCTCCAAGACTCCAGTTATTTTATTTTATTTTTTCAGGCAAACATCTGGAATCTGATCCCAGATCTTCCATGTCACGACTAATTTGGTCTGTAACAAAATCATCAAAATAGCTTCCTTTTTCTAAGATGCAAGTACGTTTAGCAGCACAATGAATTTGATTGCCCTTACAATAAAGAATGGCTGCAACCCGAAAATACTGAGCAATGTTTCACTGTCTTGATAAGGCAATTGCGATTAGACACTTTTCGCGGGCGGCACCATTCATAGAGCATAGGAAGCTGCCATATACTGAGTCAGACCATTGGTCCATCTAGCCCAGTATTGTCTACACAGACTGGCAGTGGCTTCTCCAAGGTTGAAGGCAGGAGTCTCTCTCAGCCCTATCTTGGAGGTGCTGCCAGGGAGGGAGAACTTGGAACCTTCTGCTCTTCCCAGAGCGGGAAGATCTTACAGTGCTCACACATGTAGTCTCCCATTCATATGCAACCAGGGTGGACCCTGCTTAGCTATGGGGGCAAGTCATAAGAACATAAGAAGAGCCCTGCTGGATCAGGCCCAAGGAGGCCCATCTAGTCCAGCATCCTGTTTCACACAGTGGCCCACCAGATGCCGCTGGAAGCCACAGGCAGGAGTTGAAAGGGGCATGCCCTCTCTCCTGCTGTGACTCCCCTGCAACTGGTACTCAGAGGCATCCTGCCTTTGAGGCTGGAGGCGGCCTCAAGTCCTGCTTGGCCACAAGACCAGCTCTCCTCATTCAGTCTCTGGCCGCTCGTGTGCACCCTTGCACATGACTGTCCTCCTTCAAAAGCTTACCTTCTAGACGCAGACGGAAAGAGAGTCTGAAACCGAAGGAATTGGGGAGCAGGATGTGCATGCAACTTTGCTTGCTGCCTTGTTTAAATTAAATTAAATTTAAATTAAATACATGCCCCTTCCTGCCCAAAGTAGCAAAGTGATGTGCCAGGGGTGGGATCCAGAAAACAGAGAAAAGCACAACTGGGGGTTCAGGGGATTTGGGAAGAGCAAGGAGTCCCCCTCCTCCGCCTTGATATGCTGCTGCCTGTGGAAGGGGAGGAGGGACGAGAAGCAGCCATGGCCCTGGGGGTCTCTCTGCCTGCCTGCCTGCTTGCCCTGACATCTTACAGCCCTTACAGCCTAACCTACTTCACAGGGTTGTTGTGAAAAGAAACCTCTAAGTATGTAATACAGTGCTCTGGGCTCCTTGGAGGAACAGCGGGATATAAAATGTTGTTGTTGTTATTGTTATTATTATTAATCATCATCAATCATTATCATCATCATCTTGTGGAGAGAACAGCAGCCCCCGCCCTCCCCGCTGGATTCGTCCCTTCTTGGGTCCTGGCGCTGTCCTTGCCTCCCCGCCTGCTGTAGCCCCGCTTCCCACCCCTTACCTCTCTCTCAGGGCCTAGGCCCGGCCCTGCCCAGGCAGGCAGGCCCTCTTTCCTGGGGAGGCTCAGGAGGGGCAGTGGCGGGCGGGGGGCGGGCAGTGTGGGGCAGACGCGCAAAGGCGCAGCGGAGCAGCAGCAGCAGCCGGCAGGCCTCTCCCGCCTCGGCGGGCCCGGCTCGGACGCGGTCCCCTCGGCAACCGTCGCCATGGCGACGCAACAGAGGCAAGGAGGAGGCGCAGTCCACGCGCGTTTGGAAGGGGCTCCGGGCCGATGTCGGTGATGAACTACAACTCCCAGCATCCCCAGCCACAAGTTGTGGTTGGGGCGGCTGTGGTCGGGGGCGGGCTTCCCAGGGGGCGGTGCCAAGCCCCAGGCACCTTCCTCTTCCCAGCACCCCCCCGCCCCCAAACTTTTTCTTTGTAGGGGTCGGAGCCAGCAGCTTCCCCGGAATATGTGCACAGTGCACACCCATTACTCTGGATCGCCTCACTGAGGCGGGGTGTGTTCCCATGTGCATCTTGTTGGACACATTCTGTGGGGAAACCTTTCGTGCGGTTGGGAGCGCATGGAGGTTTAATACGGAGAACCGAGTTATAGAAATAGAGGGGGGGGGAGAGAAATGTCTCAGTCCTCAACCACAGTCTAGGAAGGAAAAATAAGCTCATCAGTTCTTTGCAAAGCACCTTCTTTCTCTTATCTGCTTATCCTGCCTTTCCTCCTGCATCCCTCCCTGTCTCTTTCTCAGACATTCTCACCCCTGCCCTCGGTGGGGTTTTCCTTATTTCGGTGAAGAAAGAGGTGCTCATGCATTGGGAATGGGGTGGGGGGCTGTACCAGCATCTTGTGCAATTGGGGGGGGGGGGCTTAGTTAGAATAAGCCCTGAATCGAGCCATCCTAGCAGCCCCACCTAGCACAAGATGCTCGACTTGGCCAGCTGGCTAAGCAGGAGTCTTTCCTAACCCTGCGCGATCCAAAATCCTATGTATGTAGTACACCGCTCTGGGCTCCTTGGAGGAAGAGTGGGATATAAATGTAAAAATAATAAAAAATAAAAAATCATTCCCAGTCGCAACAAATTGCAGGTAGGGATGATGGGAGTTGCACTCCAACCACAGCTGGAGAGCCTCTGGTCACTGACCGCCCCCCCCATCTCCACCCCTTGCTACCATTACCAACTGATGCTATTCTGGGGCTCCCACCCAGACATCCCATTTTTCACACCATCAATTCACTGAAATCTCCAGGAATGTCAAGTGAAGATTGGTGTTGATTCACAGAGACTTTAAGCAAATGCTGCAAGGTTGGCAACCCAAACCACTCTGCCATTGGACTACAGTTCCTCCCCATTATTACTGAAATAAGAGCATGCTTCTGAATCAGTATTCCCTGTAATGCGGTTCCCAGCTGTTGTTGACTACAACTCCCATCATCCTCAGCTACAATGGCCTTTGTCTGGGGATTATGAGAGTTGTAGTCAAGAACATATCCCTGTGACAGGGAAGACTGCTCTGGATATAGGCAGAAACCAGACATTGGCTGGCCTCTACATGACCAGAACAAGCCTGAACCAACATGGAAACAAAGTTGGCCAAGGCTGTGCTCTATTTGAAGGGGATGCTCACACGGTCTCCCACCATTTTTGTTTTGTACAATGATTTGATCGAGGATAACCTACCTTTAAATATTCTCTACGCATAGCTACCTCTCTCTGCAGCAAGAGCAGCCAATTTCTGTGTTCTCAGAAGACTGCCCAGTGCCCAGGTTCTAGATCCATACCACCTAGCAGTATGGGTTTGAACATAACACTCAAACCCTTGCTACCAAATGGCATGGATATTATAGATGCACTCAGAACTAGGATGTTTGCAAAACTCAGAGCTACAATATTAAGTGGATTATTTTAATCTTCTACAGCTTTTCAAAACAATTCTTCCTTTCAGCTGAAATTGAGGGGGGGGGGAGGTGAGCTGGTCTTCTCATAGTAAGCAGGGTCCACCTTGGTTTGCATCTGGATTTGCACATGAGCACTGTAAGATATTCCACTTGGATGATAGAGCCAAAGATCAATGGAAGCGCATCTGCGTACTTGCAGGTCGTCCTAGGTTCCCTTCCCAGGTAGGGCTGGGAGAGACTCCTGCCTGAAACCTTGAAGAGCTGCTGCCAATCAGATAGACCATAATGAACTAGATGGACCAATGGTCTGACTCCGTATATGGCAGCTTCCTATGTTCCTGCTCTGGTTATATTTGTGCCACATCTCATTCAGTGGGCCTGACTCAGCCACCCTTGCTCCACACTGCTGCATAGCAAAGATATACCAGTACAGACATACTGGTTTTATTTAAGAACAAGGAGTATATCCAGGAGAGGTACTGCATGTTTTCTATGAATTATTTATGAAGCAAATGCTGCATTCACAAGGGAATTAGACTTTGATTAGGTCAAAACCATTATTTAATGTCCAGACCTATTCTAACTGCAAGTGTTTGAGGGTACCATACTTCTGAGCTCCATGGACCTGTATATTCTCTTTTCCCCTCACTTGCCTCAGATGTCAAGCAACCCTGATCACATTCATTTCCAGTACTGAGAATGAACTACAATTAACATACAGAGAGAGAGAGAGAGAGAAGAAAAATAATGGACTACACGGACATGCAAGAAGGTAGAAGGTTCTTATGTACACATATTTAATAAAACCAGGATTAGGTTACAGATTTACATGGCATTGATTAGCATCACTCTTGGCACTGTGATAACATGGGGGAATGCGAGCAATTGGACAATAGAATTTTACAGATTTTTAATTCCTTTGTAGCCATGGATGTGTTCCATCCCTACTAGTTTGTCAATTATGCACTAATAAACACAAATATCTCATCATTTGAGTAGGAGGATATGCTCAGTATCAGCTGAATACTGTGAAGAGCATTTTATTAATTACGACTATTTATTATAGCAAGATAATCCCCCGTCTCCCTGATTGGAGGAGGGCAGGTAAAGCAGTGGGAAATCTTGCTGCTTTCTGAGTCTTCCCGATGCTCAGTACAGCCAGGATGAACCCCACCTTCTTCAGACCCCGGTTAGAGCTGCAGAGGAGGGGAAGGGTTTGCCTTTCATTCACTTAGTCTTGTGATATTATGATGAAGCCGCCACCATAGTAAGTGGCAAATAATGTGGCTGATTATTATGGTCCATACACAAAGTGTATGGACCCATGCCCAGCAAAATCTTGTACTTCAAAGTTTTCAGCATCCTAAAGGCTTCCATCCAGTTCTAAAAACAAAACCACAATGTTGCTTTTGGCCATATTCGAAACATTTCCCAGTGCAGGGGTTCTCCCTCTTCTTCCAAGACAAACAAAAAAGCCCTTTCAAAGAAACACAACAACCAGCAAGAACGGTGCAATTACAAAAATAATCTATGAAGTTCCAATGCCTTCTTCAAAGAAGTTAAACTTCTATGATTTAATAGTGAAATAAATAAGATTTTAAATAATTTAATTCATCATTTAAGGCATATATTAAAAAAGTGATTATGCAGGGGCTAATCCACAATATATTTTGTTCATGGGAGTTTGAAGAATTCTGAGTTAGTGGGTGCCAGATTGCATCTCTTGCACAGGTATGGCATGAGTGCTGATTTGTCCCTCCATGGACGGTATTTTTTTTTTTAATTTTTGGCCTGGTTGAAACCACAGCCTAAAGGAAGCACCTCTGAAAATGAAATAATTCTGGACCTCTGAGCCAGAGAGTACCTTAGACTGCCAGGAAGGCATAATGGGGGTGAGGAGAGTAATGTGAGATAAAAGTTAAAATGCCAGTTTGTGGATTCACTCAAGACAGAAAAAGGGTGATCTGCATTATCAACAACCCAATCCAGAGTTCACACTGGCAGCAAAAGATTTTACCCCAGGCTGGGGTACAGACGCACACCCTTGTGTTTAATTGTGACACCATTTTGATGAGAAATCTATCACTAGAATACATAAGAACACCAGCACACACAGGTCTCAACTGGTTCTCCTCTATGGCTTGGGCTTGGCCCAGTATTCTCGATACATTGAATAAAGCACACCTGAAAAACAGTGGGGCGGGGGGAGAGAATAGAAATGTTGTTAGTAATGAAATCAAAACCAGTTTGTCATCTGAAAAGAAACACCATAGGGAGGTCTGTCCCGAAGAATAGTGGCTATTACAGCTGAGCAAGTCTATAATGCCTACCGAGAAAGTCACAAATGCGACAAGAGTGTCACATGTGGGGGGTGACCGCAAGACTTCAGCTCATACCTGGCCAGCCTGCTCAGACACCGTATCTGCTTTTGCACCTTGTGTAGAACTGTGCATATAAATAGCCACCCACCATAGCACAGTCAGAGAAGTTGCCAATGGGAGGTAAGGCTAGAGTGCAACACAGAAGGAGCAAATCCATGCACAAATCTAGTCAGATTCAGGAATCTCTTCATGGATGAAACCCCTACACCCTTGTCAATTGCACACAAAGCAGAGGTTCTCAAACTTGGGTCCCCAGATGTTGCTGGACGTCAACTGCTGGACTTCATCATCCCCATGGGGGATGATGGGAGTTACATGGGAACATAGGAAGCTGCCGTAGACTGAGTCTGACCATTGGTCTATCTAGCTCAGTATTGTCTGCACAGACTGGCAGCAGCTTCTCCAAGGTTGCAGGCAGGAATCTCTCTCAGCCCTGTCTTGGAGATGCTGCCAGGGAGGAAACTTGGAACCTTCTGCTTCTCCCAGAGTGGCTCCATCCCCTGAGGGGAATCTCTTCCAGTGCTCACACTTCTAGTCTCCCATTCATATGCCAGCAGGGCAGACCCTGGTTAGCTAAGCGGACAAGTCATACTTGCGACTACAAGACCAGCTCTCCTCTCCGAAGTACAACATCTGGGGACCCAAGTTTGGGGACCCTTGCAGTAAGGGATCTACTTTCAGACTATGAAAGCGCACACTGATTCCTGTTGCTTACCTAAATGATCTTCCACTGGATATCCACTGCCCGGGGCTTATTTTGCAATCATAGAAATCAATGGGTACAAATGAGAACCAGCCTGATAATTAAGGCACCCTCACCCAGGTACTTAATAAATGGCAACAACTTGCAGGAAAGACTATTATGCAGAGAGCAGCATAACAAACTGCAGAGTAGTCTCCCATTTTGGTACATACCACAGGTCATGGCGCCCACAACAAAGCCCTGAGCTGCCACACGCATATGAATCAGGTGGACAGACATCTTGGTATTCCCTCTGTGCTTCAGTTTGTAGAGCCCGTAGGCCACCACGGCTGCAAAACCTGCAATGCCTAGAAAAGACAAATCACCTCGGTCAGAACTGTACTGAAACAGGTTTGTTGATCATAAAATGTTGCAATAGCCTCCACAACTGAACTTGGTGAACGGTAGCTGTAAAAAGAAGAGGACTGGCTGGGGTCCAGAGTTGTTTAGGCTCGCACAAAGGGCTTGCACTAGCCCAATGCATTTTTCATTTTACTTCAAGACCACTCCCACCCGACATCCAATTGCTTTTCGAAATCCCTCCAGTTTCAGAAGCAACTTATTATGAGGGAGCTGAGCTTTCAGACAGACAAGTAAAGCCCACTGGAACTCATTAAATGGTTTTGACCCCCCCCCCCGCTAATTGCCAAAGAGGCACCTTTTAAATGTGGCGATTCTCTTTACTTAGGGGGAGAGTAGCTGGCCCACTCCACCCCCAGCAGTACCTCCAGTGACTCTTGCTGGTGTCTATCTTATGGTTCTGTTAAGATTGTGAGCCCTTTGGGGACAGGGAGCCATCTTATTTATTTATTAACTTCTATGTAAATCGCTTTGGAAATTTTTGTTGAAAAGTGGTATATAGGTATTTGTTGTTGTTTTGTCAGTTGCACAGGTGAGTTTTTACTCTATATTCCCTATGTATTTACTCTATATAGTTAAACTAATAATTCCACTCGTTCTGCCTACTGTCACTATACAGTGCAAGAACCAGATCTGAATCCCACCAGTTTAACACCAATGTGATGGTTTTAAACTGAGATGTTAGTTCTCAAAGTACCAGATATGTAACAACCTTTTTTTGCTTCTTTCTCTGGGCTGATCCAAATGACATTGCCCTCAGAACACAGGAGATGCCCCAACACCTTCACGACCCAACACTTGATCGCATGTTCATCTGAATGGCCCCTAAATACACATTCCAAATATGGAGAGTGATCAAGGAATTCACCTGGAGGATGTCCCAGCAGCTGCTCTCTCAGCACACCCCTTTTCTGTTCATGTGCATCATTTCAAATGGCCCTCTGTCAGAACAGCAGAAGGTCCCCAAGGTCAAACTAGCATTCCACAGTGGAGGTCACACTAAGCCCTTGAGTGATCCCCTCCCCTACTTTCCTCCAAGGAGATCAGAGCCGCTTACACATGCTTCCCAAGCAGTCTTCCATCTTGGCAGCTTATACTGTACTGCCAGACTTGCTCATCTTAGATATAGGAACTGCATCATGTGCCTTCGGATTATTATAGAGGACTTTTAGGTGGAGCCAGGCAAAGCTCAGCCTGAAGACATTAGTTCTCCCAAGTGACTGAGAGGTAGGGAAGCTTGCCACAGAGAACTAATTCATACATGCAGGCCCATCACATGACTGTATCACCATGTGTGAATGAGCCACACAACTAACATCTCCACATTCCCCAAGGCCATTTCAAGGACAATGGTCATCAATGCCAGCTGACAGTCATTAAGTTATAAGAAGTCCAACTATGTACACGCATGTATGAACCAGCCCCAAGAAACAAGTGGCAGGTACATAGGAAGCTGCCATATACTGAGTCAGACCATTGGTCTATCTAGCTCAGTACTGTCTGCAGAGACTGGTAGCAGCTTCTCCAAGGTTGCAGGCAGGAATCTCTCTCAGCCCTATATTGGAGATGCTGCCAGGGAGGGGACATGGAACCTAGATGCTCTTCCCAGAGCAGTCCCATCCCTTAAGGGGAATATCTTACAGTGCTCACACATAATCATTCATATACATATACAACCAGGGTGGATCCACAAGTCATGCTTGCTATCACAAGACCAGCTCTCCTTCTTGGCAAGGTACTTCTTGGTAAGTCAAGTTAAGTGGCTGGGGAGACAGAAGCCCACGGATTAAAAGCGTAACTGGAGAAAAGGGCAACAGAAACTAGCTGTCACAAAGTCTCCAGAGAGCATGTGTGTTTACCTTTTATTTAACAGAGCAGTAGATATGAGGAGGAAGCGGGATTTCAAGAGCATTTCCAGTTTGTAGGGTGACTAAGCCTTGATTATATTCACACCCATTGCCTATGCTCCAGGGCAATTGTATATTTTCTCTAGTTCATAAAGGCAGGCAGCTACAAAGAGTGGTTGCATAAAAGACACTTACCAGCTGGGACAAAGGGCGACTCCCTGGATTTTCTGATCAGTTTTGAGGTCTGACTGTCTTCTTGTTCATAGCTTGGCAGAGCAGGTTCCGAACTGGATGCCATGTTACCTGCAAAATTGGGGGGGGGGGAGAGCAAAAAAACCCATCGAGTAAAATAACTCTTGCTCTGACTCAGACGTCCAGAACGTTCTACACAGCACTCTTTGTGAATCGTATCACCGCCCACTGGGTTCATGCTGTGAGGATCTCTCCCACAAACAAGGAAGCAACGCTGTGAGGGAGCTCTCAAGAGAAAGCAGAGGATGAGCTGTGCTCTGCATGCCGGAGGTCCTGGGTTCAAACTCCTGCATCTCCAACTAAAAATGTCTCGGGCAGCCGCGCAGGGCAAGACTGCTGCCCAAGATCTTGGAGAGCTACTGACATTTGGAGCAGAGAACACTAGGCTGGATGGATTGATCGTTTGACTGATATCTGGGGGCCCAAGGTTAAGAAACTCTGCCTTAGTGTAATAGCAGCACTTCTCTCCGTGCCTGGTGAGGCACAGAATAGCTTCTCTGAGGGATTAAGCACTGTGTCCCTGTCCACTGTTTCCTTGCCAAGGATGTTCAGCATGGTCCTACAATGAGTTTGACGTTGATAATTGCAGGACTGCATTTGTGTACATTTTTTGCTCATTACTGTCCCCAGGGTTGTCATCCATGATGCCATGCACTTCCCAAACATTTTACTCCCAGCATGGCTGGGTGTCAAACCCACTACTGTGGACAGAAATTCAATCCCAAAATACTCAGAAGTTCATCTTGCAGTCTTTGCTACCAAGGGAAGGACATCTGGAATCACCACCACCACCCTCCTTGATAGATTGGGGCTTAACAATTCTGAGGTGCCAGATCCCTATGGCTCCTGGAATTTTAAGGGTGGTGTCTGCACCAGTTAATGAGCAATGTGACCAGAGTGAGCAAGCAAGCAAGCAAGCAAGGTGAGCACACACACACCCGCCACCGACAGCAGCATCTGTCTGGCTCTGACAGATGATTGACCAAAGCAACTAGGAGGAGGGAGCAACCCATCCTGCCTTGCTTGTCCTCTCCTGGTCCCAGTCATATCTGTCCACCACCTGCCTGAGCCAAATAGATGCAACGAGAAGGAAGAGGGAGCAAGTAAGGCAGGGGTGAGTCACTCCCTGCTACTCTCGGTCGCATCGATCCATGACCTGCCTGATCCAGATGGACATGACCAGAAAGAGTGGGGCAAAACCTGCTGCCTTGCTTGCTCACTGCTACTGGTTGCGTCCATCTATCGCCTGCCTGAGCCAGATGAACATAATCAGGAGGAAGAGGGAGCAAGCAAGGTGTAGAGTCTGTAGCCGCATGGAAAGGAGGATATTGCTGGGGGCGAGTGGCAAGTCTACCCCACCTGCCAATGGCTCAGAGGGCAGTCTGGTTCCTAAAGCCAAGGAAAATGTGCTTAGGCCTGCTAGATAACCTGCTGCCTCCCTAGTGCAAGTTAGATATCTGTACTGAGGGAAGGAGAGTCAGTGGACATCCCCACCCAGACCTGGCAGCATAACTTCTGGTCCACAGATCCCCTGCCCAGTTTTTTCAGGCCTTCAACAGCCCCTGAAAGAGACACATCTCTTACCATTTGAAAGCAACAGCTGCTTCGTCACATAGTGCAGGGATTCTCAATGCTGGGTCCCTAGACGTTATTGGACTTCAACTCCCATCATCCCCCGCCCCAATGGCTTTTGGTTGGGGATGATGGGAGTTGAAGTCCAATAACATCTGGGGACCCAACTTTGAGAATCCCTGACATAGCAGCTTCACAAACTGCATGTCCCTGGATGTGTCCCAAAAGGAGGATGCGAGAGAGAGAGTGAGTATGTATGTATGTAGAGGCAAGGAAGACAAACCTGCTGTCTGTGATGCCTCTTACTACAAGGAAATACTAGAGCGAAATGGACAGCCACATGGGTTCTTTACCTTAACAAATGAAACAGTGTGACAGACTTCATGTATGCGTGGCTGACCCTCTAGTTTGGCAATGGAGCACTAGCTAGGGAATAGGCAAGCCATTGTGCATACAGGTATATCAATACAACCGTGCTTCTAAGCCAGGGCTGCACAACATATGGCCTGTGGGCAAGATCCGGCCCGCGGGCATGGTTTTCCTAGCCTGCGGCAGAAGCAAGCTGCTACCACCACCCAACCCTCCAATGGCCAGCAGCAGGAGCAGTGTCGTGCTGTGGTACAAGCACGACTGTTCACCTCCCCTGGCTCACTTTCTCCCCACTTGCTCCTCAGCCCCCCGCCCACCCTACTGGCTCCCAACCCCCTTGGTTGCTGCCCAAGCTTCCTGGAAAGGAGGAGATTCAGGGTGCATATGTGTCCTCATTCCCAGCATGCTCCCAGCCTCGATGGAGGAAGAGGTCCTGGGAGCAGTGGTGAGGCAGTGCACTGCTTGCCTCCTCCTGCCACTTGCCTGGGCTCCCATCTCCATTGGGGCTGGAAGCATACTCGGAATGATGACACACATGCGCCCTGAATTCCCTTCAGGGTGCATGCATGCCCTCATTTCCAGGAAGATCCTCACCCCAACAACAGCTGAGGGGTCAGGAGCTTGGAGTGGGGTGGGTGGGAAACAAGTGAGGAGAAAGCAAGCTGCTTGGAGGGCTGAGGGACTAGGGGGAGGTGAGCCTCTGCCACCACCACAGCAACGTGGCATCTTGCCACTGCTCCTGCTGCTGCCCATGGTAGTTGGGTGGTGGCGATGGCTGTGGAGGTGGAAAAGAAGAGCCATGCATTTTATTGTTATGTATTTTGTACATACTGTATGTATGCATTTTATTAGAATGAATTTTAATTCAATTTATTTTAATTAAATTAATCTTGGCCTGCCAGAACTTCAAAAGTTTAATTTTAATTCATTTCAATTTGATTAAGTTAAATTAATAATAAGTATTAAATTAATAATTGGCCCTCTAAAAATTGACCTCGGCTCCCACACGCCAAGTCACAGTTGGTTTCGGCCCACCGGAGCATTTGAGTTGTGTACCCCTGTTCTAAACAGTTCAGGTTTTCTCTAAGAATGTGCTGCAAAACAACTGAGATCCCTGCATTTGGCCCAGTTATCCGAGGCTGGAGAGGAGCAGTAGAAGGAAGAATTTAGGTGCCAGGAGTGCCAGGGAATACAGGATGTGGATGCAGAAGACTAGCTGGCACAGAGGTGACTAAAAGGCAGGCAGGTTTCTGGTCTGGAAGTGGGGTGGGCAGCAGCACAGACAACCAAATGGGGCAGACAATTTCACAAGGTTTAAGACACACTGTCTCCATAGGCTAAAGCACAAAACTTGGAGGCTGTGAAATGGGGTGGAGCCAGAATAAAGCAAACTTCAAAAGTTTCCAAGAAACCTAAAGAACTTGATGACCTTCCAGCTAAGCTGAAGGTCAGAAGTCAGAGAAACTGAAATCAGGACAGAACCTGTGGCATCTGAGCTCAGACAGCAAAGCATTTCCTAGTGGTCAGAAGATAGATTGGGATTACCAGGTCTCTCCATGATTTCAACAGATCAGCAAGGGCAAGAACAACACAGCTTCCTCCACCATCACCAAAAGAAGGATTAGGCTAACAAAATGAAAATGACTTTTGGGGGAAGCCAGGGATAGATTTGTGTACGATTCTGTGGGCTCAGTTCTGCATTAGAGAGCCCTTTGGGGAACAGGGAGACATCTTATTTATTATTTCTCTTTGTAAACTTTTGTTGAAGAGTATAAATATAATAAATATTTGTTGCTGTTATAAAAACAATTCCTGAGCTGGCTTATGCTCAGGGGCACCGTGCAACTTAGTTCTCTGCCTGCCCCTGGCTCAAGTTTCTAGTAAAAAGCCTGAGCTTTGCATGCTTGAAGTTCAACCACCCCATCCTAAGAAGATGTGCATGCACAGAAGATACTCAACATCTTAGCAACTCAAAGCAATTTGGTACAATACAGTATTTCAGTATACATATCCGTAGCACACAAAACACAGCACAAATGTTCCACTTAGCATAGGTGTATGGACTGGTAACTGTATGCTATTTCTGACATTGAAATTAATCTCCACAAAGGAATTGTGTTTGAAGCACCTCCCCAAGTAAAGTGCAGGTAGGGCTAAGTCAATAATTCCTACCTTGTTAGTGACGAAGCAAATGTAAGCCCTGCTAACTGAGCAGAGAGGCACATTTTTAGCAGGGGCGAGAGAGCCACCCCACCAACCCCAGCACAGCATCCATCCAATGGTGATTGCTGGTGTCTATCCCTTTTGGAACAGGAAACCTATCTATCTATCTACCCCCACACACATATATTCCACACACACATATATTCCTTGTAAACGTATCCGTCACTAACCCTACGTATGGCAGCTCTCGTAAGTTCGTGAGCAGCTGCATGAGGGATAGTGATGGGGACAATAATGGCAGTGGCAGCCGGTCAGCTGGAGGAGATGGCAGCAGGGCGGTCCAGCCAGTGGGAGCAGGAGGTGGCGGCGGGTTACTCAGCCACCGGTAGGAGGTGGTGGGCCAGCTTGGACCAGCCGGCAGGAGCAGGAGGCGGGCCAGGCTGGCCGCTGGCAGCCACTACCAAGAGTGGGCGGGCGGGAGGAGGTGGTGGGCCAGCTTTTCCGCCAGCCAGAAAGCTCAGGGGTGGGGCGGAGAAGAAGTGGCCCGCCCACTCAAAACTGCAGGGTGGGGGTGAGAAGCAGGCAGGGTGGAAGCGGTCCATCCCGCCCACCAGAAAGAATGGGGGGGGGGGCGGCACGAAAAACAGGCGGTTGGGGGGGGAAGTGGCCAGTCAGCCAGACGTGCCGGGGCGGGGGGAGCAGCAGCGGTGGGTGGGGCAGGCCAGATGCGCAGATGCTCTGCGCCCAGCTAGTTTTAATTATTTATGTTTCTATGGAAACACTGCTGAGAACCTTTGTTGAAAAGCAGCATATAAGGTACTTCTAGTAACAGTGTGAAATGGGAAAATGGCTGAGCAGCAATAACATTTTTAAAAGGTAACTCTCCGGTCACCTCAAAATACCAGCCCACAGAGGAGGTTGGCTGCAATGTCTCTGCATGATTCTCTGATCTGATCTTGCCCTCCTTCACAGGGAACAATAGGTTCTGCTGTGTTGAGTGAAATCAGAGCACTCAAATCACTCCCAATGAAGAGACACGCAGCAAAATTACCTGTCCTTATGACAGTCACTTGTGCAGAGACACAGCTTGAGGGGGAAAGGAGGGAAGAGGCTTCCCTTTGGGGGCAAGTAATTCACTCTTTTGCAGAATCTAGAAATCAGCCTATGAGAGCATACAAGTACGTTGGACCACCAATTTTGGTTAGTTAGTTAGTTAGTTAGTTTTAAAGCAATAGGAAACTCGAGAACTCTGTGCTAGGTCTTACACTTCTAACTTTAAAGTGGGTTTTATCGCAACACACAAGACGTTCCCCCACTTCCTGCTTGCCCTCTGCAAGTTGAATTACTATGCTTCAGCATCTACCAGCATCTGGCTCCTGTTGCATCAGAGCTTCACTTTGCATACTTCCAATTGCATCATCAACCAGTTGCTGGCTTTCCTGTCCATGCATTCCATCCTCCATGCTGCCGGCCTCCCAGTGACACTGAATGAATCCACATGCCCAGTCAACCTCTGTACACACATCCTGGTGGATCAACGACCTTAACTGTCACTCTCATATGCCTCTCCTGCCCTTGACCTAGCCTCTCCTCCTTTCTTCTGTGCCAGGTACCCCCTATGTCCAGCAACTATTCCTTTGTCTCAGCGGGTGTGTGGGATGCAAGATTTTTCACCTGGAAACCCTTCCTCATCCTTTCCAGGATGGAAACCTCAAGCAACCCTTCAACCCCCATTTAAGGAGTGGAGAAGAAAATGGAGAAGGGCATGGTATGAGGAGCAGAAGACCTCAATGCCAGGGCACCAGATATCCCCCCCACCCCCACCCCAAGTCACAGCTACCGTGACCTCATCACTCACTATGACTCCTCTCTTCAGTGACCCAGAGGGGAAAGAGGACAGATGAAACTCTGCATTGGCCTGCCCTAGACCCCATCCCTATGTTCTTTGTTTCCAATACACATACTATTCAAAGCAGTATTTTCTTACACATGCCCATCATGCACATGCACACACACTCTGAGACACATTAGGACATGCACAGCCAACACTTCAGATATACAAAGTTAAAGCAGACAGACATAAAAAGGAGTTCACAGGAGGTGGAAAGGAGTAAAAGGAGTGAAACTTCCATCCCCAGAGTGAGAGAATGAGGGAGAATATGTGAGATATACAAATTGAAAGCATAGGAACATAGGAAACTGCCCTATACCGAGTCAGACCATTGGTCTATCTAGCTCAGTATTGTCTACCCAGACCGGCAGCGGCTTCTCCAAGGTTGCAGGCAGGAATCTCTCTCAGCCCTCTCTTGGTGAAGCCAGGGAGGGAACTAGGAACCTAGATTGCTCTTCTCAGAGCAGCTCCATCCCCTGAGGAGGGGAAGATCTTGCAGTTATCACACTTCTAGTCTCCCATCCATATGCAGCCAGGGTGGACCCTGCTTAGCTATAAGGGGACAAGTCATGCTTGCTACCACAAGACCAGCTCTCCTCTCCAACACGCAGTACCCCTGACACATTCAGAGTGGAGAGGCTTAACCGCCCACAGGGAAGAGAATGCTTCTGACCCACAGCTGGGGAAGGGAGGGGCATCCACTGAGCAGAGGCAGGGGTACCCTCGTGAGAGCAGCGCCACACCTCCGCTTCCCCCCACCCCGCCCAACCATCAGCACTGCACAGCCACTCTGGGCAGCAAGATCCACGTGGCCGCATCCGGATGGGAACGGTTGCTCCACAGACCCCCTCCAAGCCCTCCCTTGCTCATCACCCCACAGAAGGGCACCTTTCGCTCCACAGGACACCCAGCAGAGCCCTGTGGAACCAAGTCAAGGCAAGTCCACCTATCCCAGCATCCTGTTTCCAACAGGGGACAGCCGGACACCCCTGCTCCCTGGATCTGACAGCCCTCCCCACAAACCTCCAACCCGGCCAGACAAATGTCATCTTGGAATGAAACGCGATTCATGCCTCTCCAGCCTCCAGAGCATCTCCTAACAAAGCAGCCAAGGATCTGGGGAGGAGAGGCACATGTTTGCGCCGTGAGTGGGCAGCGGGATACACATACAAAGTCGAGGGATACTTATATGCCACTTTTCAACAGAAGTCCCCAAAGCAGCTTACATATAAATAAATGCATAAGTAAATAAAATGGCTCCCTGTCCACAACCCCACCGGAGGGATGCTGTGCTGGGGATGGATAGGGCCAGTTGCTCCCTGCACTGCTCAATACAAGGAGAATCGCCACTTCTAAAAGGAGCCGCTTTGCCCTTTTAGCTGGTGAGGGGAGCCTGGTCTCCTTGGAAACTTGAGGGACTGTCTATGGAAGAAGCCACTTCCAGGCAAAAGCAGGGAGAAGGCAGGGCAGGACACACACACAAACACACACCCCCCTCTGCCCAGGCAAAACTGCCCAGAGCTTTATCTGCCCTTCTCGTGTAAAGCAACTTTACACACACACAGGCACACACCAGCCAGCCAACAAAATAAAGAGCCATATTAGGACAGGCCAACCTTCCAGTTATATAAAAATAAAGTAGACCGATCAAATGGGTAGGCCAGGTTATATAATCTATTTAGCTGGTCAATCTCACTGGAGATGGAAAAAGAGAAGCGAGTGTGACGCCTCCTCCTACCTACGGCGGGGGGGGCCGTGCAGACTATTGTGGAACTACAACTCCCATCATCCCCAGCCATAACGAGTTGTGCGAGGTGACCCACTAGGAATGCAGTTCAACAAGGCCAAGTTTGCCCAGCCTTGACCCGCGGTTTGGAGGAGGACGCGGAGGCCTGGGGCCCCTCCTGGTTCCCATGTGCTGGGGGGGGGGGAGGGTGAGAGCACACACCGGCCTAGGGCGGTCTCCAGGCAACCCCTTGGGGGAGGCGGAGCGCCCCCTCCCTCCTTTGCGGGCCCGTCCAGCCTGGGTCGGGGGCCCCCAGGCGGCCCGACTTTCTCCGTCTCCTCTCCAGCTCACCTTTTGTTCCGCCGGGTCCTGTGAAGAGGAGGCTGCGTCACGCGCTCTGACCGAAGCCGGCTGCAGCTGGACGGAAGCGGGCGGTGACTCCTCCCCTTCTTCCGGCTCCGCCCCATCTCTCGAGATCGTTCTAAACCGTTGGTGATAGAGAGGGGGGAGCTAGAGTGGCACGCCTCCCCCGCCCGCAGCTCGGTGCTTCCGGCACAGACGGGAAGCGTGCGCTTGCTTGGGCCGGGGTGGTCCATGAGGGCCGTAGGCTCCGTTCCGCGTCTCTCCTTTCGCACGCGCCAGAAGGAGGAGTTGGTCAGGAAGACAGAGCCGGAATCCCGCTCTTTTTCTCCTGGTTCTGGGCGGGGGGTCCGCGGTTGCCTGCCCAGGCAGGGCTGCGTTGAAATCCCGGATTCCGCCGCTGATCTCCAAGGGGCAGCGCAGCAGCAGCAGCGCTCCCTTTTGCTCCGAGGAGATTAAAAAAAAACAACAGATTGACGGGCCGTGGGTGGGGGCGGGGCATGTAAAGTCGGAGCTTCTCTGCAGAAACCTCGGGAGAAGTTGTGTTTTCTTTGTCACGGGGGTTCGCAAACTTCGTCCCCTCCCCACTCACCCTGATGGTGAACTAGCAGGGTAGCCCCTGCTAACTTAGCAAAGAGGCACCTTTTTAACGTGGTGATTCTCTTTATTTAGCAGGGGGAGAGTAACTTACCCTCTCCACCCCCAGCACAGGACTCCTCCAGTGACTGTTGCTGGTGTCTGTCTTGTGTTTCTTTTTAGATTGTGAGCCCTTTGGGGACAGGGAGCCAGCTTATCTTATTTATTTGTTATTTCTCTGTGTAAACCGCTCTGAGCCATTTTTGGAAGGGCGATATAGAAATTGAATAATAAAAAACAAAAATACAAATCCCATCATCCCCTGCCACAATGGCGGTTGTGGCAGGGGGTGATAGGCTTTGTAGTCCAGCATAATGGGGGAGGGACCCCTGGTTTGAGAACCCCTGCCTTAACTCCTTGTTCTAAAGCGTGTTTGCAATATAAGGCTCAATATGTTCACTCAGGCTTTCCAAATTTGATTTTTAAAACTGACTTTTAAAAAAGCTTTTAAATGGTTTCGTAATGCATTTTGTATTTTGGGGTGTGTTGTGAATTTATGCATTCTGTGTGTTTTTACTTGATGTTTTGTGAGCTGCCCCGAGAACAGTTTGTTATGGAGTGGTTAATAAAGTTGTGTATTGTTATTTTATTAATTATCTATTAAGGCAAAACTACATTTCACAGAAGGCACCGTGCCTCCAAATCTTTTGGTTGGTTGGCCAAGCTGGGGTTTCCCATCTTCCTCTTCCCCCACATAGAGATAAGAAGATGCCAAATGCACACAGAGCCTGGAAAGCTCATTGAAGAGAGAGCACCAATAGGAAATGTATTTGGCGAGTGGGGGGCTTGTGGGGGGCAGCCTGAGTTTCTTCAGCTGTTGTTAAACTACAACTTTCATCATTTCCAGCTGCAATTAGGGGGCCTTCAGGGTTGAAAAGAAGCTCCCACTCGCATTGCAAAGGGAAATCCATCCTCCGCTGTTTTGAAGCTGTGCTGTATTTATATACTGCCCTTCCTCTGGAGATCCCCAGGGCAACGAAGAACAAATTAGCGAGTATCAAGCCAATTGAATTAAATTTGTTTAAGAAAAATCAGCTCAAAACCAAACAAGCACAGCTACAACATAAGCTAAAAGGAAGTCCAAGGACAAGCAGCTGAAGGCCATAGTGAAAAGACCAGTCTCCAGGGACCTCCAAAAGATTAGGAGTGGGGGAGCCAGGTGGATGTCACCTGGGAGCAAGTTCTAGAGCTTGGGAGCAACCATCCAGACTTTATATAAACATCAGAAATATCTGTATATATACTTTAATAACAGCCTCAAAACTGTGACATTAGGTGAACTTGCTTTCACAGGCGCAGTATCTCAGATTTTGGCCAGTTTTGAATGAACCTCTGATCTGAATGCACCTGGGTCACACAAATGGCCAGTACGTATGTGCGGTGGCCCAAAAAATGGCCACTGTTTGTGCAGAGGGCCGAAGCAGCCCTGAAAAGAACCAAACTGGCCCAGGGAGACTTGATGGGAGGCCGATGGGAGGGGGAGCCACTGGAGGACCACCCACCCACCCCATAGGTTGCCGTGGCTCTCAGCAGCAGTAAGTTATTACTTTTTAAACTCTAGTTCTCTCCCACTGACACTCTCAAACTGGCTTGAATTCAAACCGAACCAGGCCGGCAGGCCCAGCTCGAGGGGGTGCCAAAACTGAACATGCCTGGTCTGGTTTGAATTCAAACCAAACTGGGCAAAGTGGGTTTATGCATATCCCTAATCTCCAGCTATGTTGTGGCTGGGAGTAATGGGAGTTGTAGTTCAATAGCAGCTGGAGGGCCACGTTTGCCCACCCCTGGGATATAGGGCTTGGCATGTCAGCCCTTTCCCACCGCACCTGCAAACCCTCTATTTCCCACCCCTCCACCAGCCGGAGTTACATCGACAGTGTAATGGTTTAGCATTCTGTTAGCTTAGTGGTGGCCTTGTGTCAAAGTAGCAGACCTCAAAGGCATTCCTTGAATTCTGCTGACAGAATGGTCCCTGCTAACTGAGTTAACCCCTGCTAACTGAGCAAAGAGACACCTTTTAAAGTGGCGATTCTCTTCTACTTGGCATGGGGAGAGCAACTGGCCCTATCCATCCCCAGCACAGCACACTTGGAGTACTGCGTACAATTCTGGTCACATCTTTAAAAGGACATTGTAGAACTGGAAAAGGTGCAGAAGAGGGCAACCAAGACGATCAAGGGCCTAGAGCACCTTTCTTATGAAGCAAGGCTACAACACCTGGAGCTTTTTAGTTTAGAAAAAAGATGACTGCGGGGAGACATGATAGAGGTCTATAAAATCATGCATGGTGTGGAGAAAGTGGATTGAGAGAAATTCTTCTCCCTTTCCCATAACACTAGAACCAGGGGTCATCCCATGAAATTGATTGCCAGGACGTCTAGGACCAACACACAGAAGTACTGTACTGTAGTGTAATTTTATTTACAGTCATTGACCAAACAGACAGAAGTACTTTTTCACACAACGCGTGATCCACTTGTGGAACTCTCTGCCACAGGATGTGGTGACAGCCAACAGCCTGGATGGCTTTAAGAGGCGTTTGGATGACTTCATGGAGGAGCGGTCTATCAATGGCTACCAGTCAGAAGGCTGTGGGCCACCTCCAGCCTCAAAGGCAGGATGCCTCTGAGTACCAGTTGCAGGGGAGTAGCAGCAGGAGAGGGGGCACGCCCTCAACTCCTGCCTGTGGCTTCCAGCGGCATCTGGTGGGCCACTGTGCGAAACAGAATGCTGGACTAGATGGGCCTTGGGCCTGATCCAGTAGGGCTGTTCTTATGTTCTTATGCTTTATGCATTACTAGAACTAGGAAAAATACCCGAGACTGTTGGATCTTTCTTCCTGCTGACCCTTCGAATTTTAGGTTTCCCACGATCTCACAAATAACCTTGGCCCACTTTCTGGAAAAGAAGAGAATTCTGCTTCCTTTGTGTCCTCCGAGAGGCCTTCATCCCAGCTCTGCTGTTGTGGCTGGGTTGGGACAGTGCCTGATGAACTCTGGACAGATGCCATGTTGTCACAGTTCTCTTTCTTCTGTCCCATTCTCAGAAGTCATTGGTCTTCCTAGAGCATTGTGTGTTGGCAACTGTCCAGAACAGCAGGAAGGCCATAGCTGCAATTCTCCCTGATCATTTCTATCTCATGACATCTTTTCTTCAGCAAACAATTATGCTTCTGGGGAAATCAATGAAGTTGGGAAAGGGTGTGTTTGCCAAAGCAGATCTCGATGGCTTTGGGCTTGTTCTTGCTTCATTCTGACATTAGCAAAAAGCTTTGCATCAAGAATTTTGTGTGCTTAAGGGGACCAAAGGACCTTTTCAGAGAAAGGGGCCATAACCACCCAGGATTTTATTTTTAGTGCCAAAGCAGGACCACAATATCTCAAGTCAAGTCAATCTTTATTACTGTCATTGACCAGAAACAAGACAAAAATACAAGCAGAAGAAATTTAGGAGTAAGCAATAAGTAAAGTAAGATAAAATTCATGAACAAATACTTATAATAAAATAGCAATTAACATTAATAAAAGCAGCTGACTAATTATAGCACAACTACTAAGTCCATTAGCCACAAAACAATGTTGCAATCACATCAGCTATAACACAATTATCATTCTCATTATTATGCATACCCTCCTGTGAACTATGTATTTTTAATAACTTCCAGTCGAATCCTGCCAACAGTATAACAGAATTTGGCAACCTTGTATAATCTGACTTCATACTGATCAGCTAAAAGAAGGGTTAAATAGGAATTATCATCAAGGTCTGGATATTTATTTATTTATTTAACATATTTTTATACTGCCCAAAACTTCCATCTCTGGGAGGCTTACAACAAAATAAAAACAGAAAGTGAAACATTAGTTAGAACAAAAACAAAAAGTTTAAAACATTACAAGAATTTAAAAATCTTTAAACAATATTTTAAAACAGCATCAAAACCATTAAAACAATATTAATTAAAAGCCTGGGTGAACAGATGCGTCTTTAAAGACTTTTAAAAAGCTGACAGAGTTGGGGAGGCTCTTATTTCACTAGGGAGTGCATTCCAAAGCCTCGGGGCAGCAACGGAGAAGGTCCGTCCCTGAGTGGCCACCAGATGAGCCGGTGGCAAATGCAAACGAACCTCTCCAGATGAGCTCAATGGGCGGTGGGGTTCATGACGAAGAAGACGTTCTCTAAAATACCCAGGTCCCAAGCTGTTTAGGGCCTTATAGGTTATAACCAACACCTTGTATTTTGCCCGGAAATGTATCGGCAGCCAGTGTAGCTCCTTAAATACGGGAGTTATATGGTCTTGCCGAGATGACCCAGAGACCAACCTGGCTGCTGCATTCTGGACCAACTGTAGTTTCCAGACTACATACAAGGGCAGCCCCACATAGAGCTCATTGCAGTAATCCAGTCTGGAGGTTACCAGCAGATGTACCACTGTTTTGAGGTAGTTTATCTCAAGAAACGGACGCAGCTGGCGTATCAGCCGAAGCTGATAGAAGGAACTTCTGGCCACTGCCTCAACCTGGGACACCAAGGAGATACTTGGATCCAGAAGCACCCCTAGACTGCGTACCTGTTCCTTCTGGGGAAATGTGACCCCATCCAGAACAGGCAGATCAAAATAGTTTCTTAAGTTCCGATCCCGCACAATGAATACTTCCATCTTATCTGGATTCAGTCTTAGTTTGTTATCCCTCATCCACCCCATCATCGACTCCAGGCAGGCATTTAAGGAGGTTATGCCATCTCCTGATGATGCTGACATGGAGAAATAGATTTGGGTGTCATCAGCATACTGATAGCACCCTGCACCAAATCTCCTGATGATCTCTCCCCGCGGTTTCATGTAGATGTTAAACAATGTCGGAGACAATATGGAGCCCTGAGGCACACCATATAAACATTCAGATTTTGAAGAAGAGCAGTCTCCAAGGGACACCATCTGGAACCTGCCCGAGAGGTAGGAGCTGAACCACCACATAGCAGTGCCTCCAACTCCAAACCCCCTCAGACGTTCCAGAAGGATACTATGGTCGATAGTATCGAAAGCTGCCAAGAGGTCCAAAAGGACCAACAGAGTCACATTTCCTCTGTCCATTTCCAATTGGAGATCATCCATCAGGCCGACCATGGCAGTCTCCACCCCATAGCCAGCCTGAAAGCCAGTTTGAAATGGGTCTAGATAATCAGTTTCCTCCAAAACTGTCTGGAGCTGGGAGGCCACCACCATCTCAATTACCTTGCCCAGCCACGGAAGGTTGGAGACAGGCCTGTAGTTGCTCAACTCTGAGGGATCCAAGTTAGGCTTCTTCAGAAGCGGTCTAATAATTGCCCCCTTAAGACAAGGAAGCATCTTACCTTCCCTCAGAGAAGCATTTATAATCTCTACCAGGCCTTCTACAACAACCCGCTGCCAGATAATATAAGCCATGTTGGACAAGGGTCAAGAGAACAGGTGGTAGGCTGCACCGTTCCAATCAGCTTGTCCACATCCTCAGGAGTCACAAACTGGAACTGATCCAACCTAATCACACAAAAGGAGTCGCTGGATACCCCCACATCAGACACTGAAGTAATTGTGGAGATGGAGTCTATGTTGGCCCGAATACAAGAGATTCCCCCACAAAGAATTCATTAAACACATCACAGTGGGTAATCAATGGTTCCAGATTCTGATTCAGGGGAGGAGGGGCACATACTAGCCCTCTCACAACCCTGAACAACTCCGCCAGACATGAACTTGTGGATGCAATACGGGCACAAAATAATCGCTTCTTTGCCGCACGTATCGCCTGAGCATAGGTCTTCAAATGAGGTCTATGTTGCGATCTGTCAGATTCAAGCCGAGTCTTTCTCCACTTGCACTCCAGTCGTCAACCTCGCCACTTCAGAACTTGATATAAAACAAGTTCTGAGGAAATAAGCTTAGATCTGCTATCTCTGTAAAGTTGACAATATAAGAGAACATGAGCCGTATCTTCGATCTCCCCCGTTCCACAGGGACATACATGATCTTCCCGAGGGATACCATTTTATCTGCCTTCTAGCATTGCCGTGAGCACAATATCTCATTTCAGTGCAATGTGTTTGTATGTTGCATTGCTGGAAGACTACCATAAATGTTTAAAACAAAAAACCCCAGCAAGTTAGATTAATGATCTTGTGCTCCAGGACATTTAAGAGTTCTATCCTACATTGACTTCTGGTCAATTGTAGAAATTTGTCCTTGGGGTTGGGTTATCCTTTCATCTAAATGGCACTCCCAGCTTTCTTTATAACTGTCTTTATTCTTTCATAGGTCAATATACAGATAATAAAAGAATAGAGATGAGAGGGCAGATTTTTACTGTGACATAGTTCATTCTGTAAATCCTCGTGATGTGTTCCAACAACTTTATAATCCAAGCAAGATGTTATTTGCAGTCTCACGTATCTTTCCCCTGATATTTGTTTTTAATCAAACTCAGCTTTAGGATGTTATGAGTTTGAGTGGGGAAATAATGAGAAGCATAGACCATCAGAATGGAGGAAGAGGCGAGCTGGTCTTGTGGTAGCAAGCATGACTTGTCCCCCTAGCTAAGCAGGGTCCACCCTGGTTGCATTTGAATGGGAGACCACATGTGAGCACTGTAAGATATTCCCCTCAGGAAATGGAGCCACTCTGGGAGGAGCAGAACATTCCAAGTTCTTTCCCTGGCATCTCCAAGACAGGGCTGAAAGAGATTCCTGCCTGCAACCTTGGAGAAACCACTGCCAGTCTGTGTAGACAATATTATTTTTATTTTTATTTACACAGTCAGACAGGTGTTATTGACTGGTTTGTTTTATCCAGACATCGAGTCCTTCCCAAGGACCTGGGATGGCTGAATTTTATTGTCAGTTGTTATAGATATCGTCGCAGAATATAGGCTGTTCCCAGTAAAGCTGCTTTTTGTAATTGGCTGATGGTGATTTCTGTGGCCCCTCTGGTGTTGAGGTGCTCTTCAAGGTCTTTTGGAACTGCACCCAGGGCACCAATGACCACTGGGATTATTTTGGTCTTTTTCTGCCACAGCCTTTCACTTTCAATGTGTAGATCTTTGTATTTTGTGATTTTTTTTCTATTTCTTTTTCTTCTATTCTGCTATCCGCTGGTATTGCTATGTTGATTATTTTAACTTGTTTTTCTTTCTTCTCGACTACAGTTATATCTGGTGTATTGTGTGGCAGATGTAAGATATTAACATATAAGATAACCTTGGAGAAACCACTGCCAGTCTGTGTAGACAATATTATCTATCTATCTATCTATCTATCTATCTATCTATCTATTTGATTTATATACCACCCTTCCAAAATGGCTCAGGGCAGTTTACAATTAAAACAAACCACTAAAACAATAAAAAGCTAAAACAATTTAAGAACAATATAACAACAATTAACAATTTAAAAACATTTTAAAACAACAATTAAACAATTACAGTGATTAAAAGCCCCCAAAACGGGTTAGAATATTAAAACAGATTTAAAAACCCTGGAAAGTCAGGCCAAACAAATACGTTTTAATATTGAGCTAGATAGACCAATGGTCTGACTCGGTATATGGCAGCTTCCTATGTTCCTATGTAAGAGGCCAGTTATGCTGGATCAGACCATAGTGGCAAATCAGATGTTACCAGGTTTGCCCAGAAATGTGGTTGTTAGCACAATTTGTGACTAAGTTTTGGGCTCAAGTTGGACAAATTAATTCAAGTTGGGTGCAAACCTACATGCAACCAAATTATTAAATAAGCTTGCCAGGAAAGCTGGCCTCAGGCAGAGACAAAGGATATTAGGGTACCTGGGAGGTAACAAATAGAGTCAAAGTTCTTTGAAAACAAAGACTTTGGAGCAGAAATTTACAAGACAAAGCAATATTTGAAGAATATCTGAAAAATCACTGACAGGTTTTTCTTCAAGAGACTAGGGCTGCCTTCGGACATAATGCCAAACTGGAGGCAAATGTTCCAGAGGTTTAGGTCTGTGGTCATCTGAATGCCACTGAACCAAGGATCAGTTTTCAGCCTCAAACCTGAATTGGAACCCTCAGTTTCCTTTTAAGTTTTGCCACCAAAACCTCAGGTCCAGAAGTGGCATTGTGTCGTCCGCACATTGTCCAAACAGAGTTGAGGGTAGGAAGCTCCTCCCTCTCTCCTTTGCAATTGGTTGCCATGGATGTCCTTCATGTGAAGGAGGAAGCCCATGCTGCCAGTTCCTCCCTACTTGCATTCTCCCAGATGGCAGATCAGGACCATCAGGGAGCGCTGTGGGGGGAATGGGGACAAACCGCAGATTGGCTGGACCCGCGGTTTCTCGTTATGTGCTACGGCAGCCTTGAGCTCTGAGAATGGCTCCTAATTGCCTCCAATGCACTTCCCGGAGTTAAGTGTTGAGAGATGGGAAACAGAGTTCAGGCTGATAGGTAGGGATGGCAGAGAGAGACAGAGACATGATCGTATACCTATCCTAAATCTGCGAGGCTTGAGAGCGAGGGTCACAAAGATGCTGGCTTCCTTCTTGGGGAGGAGTTGTAGTCCTTTCGTTGCAGGGAGGGAATTCATTCAGAGAGGTGGCCGGTTGTGAGGGAAGGCAGCGTTCCCCCAGTGGCCAGAATCTGCTGTGGGGGTACACCTGAGATATAAGAACATAAGAACAGCCCTGCTGGATCAGAACCAAGGCCTGTCTAGTCCAGCATCCTGTTTCCCACCAGATGCCTCTAGGACGCTCACAGGCAAGACTGGGGGACAAGCCCTCCCTCCTGCTGTTGCTCCCCTGCAACTGGTATTTAGAGGCATCTTGCCTCTGAGGCTGGAGGTGGCCCACAACCACCAGATTAGTAGCCATTGATAGACCTGTCCCCCGTGAATGTATCTAAACCTTTCTTAAAGCCATCCAGGCTGTTGGCTGTCACCACATCTTGTGGCAGAGAATTCTATAGGATAATTATGCATTGTATGGAAAAAATACTTCCTTTTGTCAGACTTAAATTTCTTGGCAATCAGTTTCATGGGATGACCCCTGGTTCTAGTGTTACACAAGCAGGAGAAAATTTTCTCTCTATCTCCAGGGAAAAGGCGGGGGCAAGCAATTCACTAGTCTCTGTTATGCGCAGGTGTAGATGAAGTATCTTTGGAGCTTCATAGGAACAGAGGAAGCTGCCATATACCAAGTCAGACCATTGGTCCATCTCGCTCATTATTGTCTACACAGTCTGGCAGCGGCTTCTCCAAGGCTGCAGGCAGGAATCTCTCTCAGCTCTGCGTGAAGATGCCCAGGAGGGAACTTGGAACCTTCTGCATGCAAGTATGCAGGTGTTCATCCCAGAGCGGCCCCCTCTGCTGAGTGGAATATCTTACAGTGCTCACACATGTAGTTTCCCATTCAAATGCTACCAGGGTGGACCCTGCTTAGCAAAGGTGACAGTTTAGGCTTGCTACCACAAGACCAGCTCTCCTCCAGCTTTAGCAAACCAGGGGAAAGGGGCCATGGGAAAAGTAAATGCACAATACCACTGAGTACTCATACAATGAGTGGCGACCTGGTACTTTTCCCGCTGGTGGGATGCTGGTGGGTCACAACCCCCCCCTTTTATTTGTGGCCAGTGGCTTCCCCATATGCTGTTGCTACCGCTGCCACCCGCCCACGCCCCGAGAGCTCAGATGGCCTCCACACATGTGTGAATTCTGCGTGGAAGCCATCTGAATCCAGGGGGCGGAGCAGCTTGGGCCTGACCAAGGCGTGTGCCAGACTGGGTGAACCTCACTGCGCCACTGCCTGGAAGAAGTGGGGAAGCAACAAGAGAGGGACGCCCTTCTGTCGCCTCTCCAGGACTGTGGGGGCAGCCCATGTGGAGGAGACGGTGGATGGAGGTCCAATGGTGGTGCAGTAGGTCTATGTGGCCTACGGGTTTGGTTGCAGAGAGGCAATTCAGAGGGGGAGAGAGAACCTCAGCTTGCCACATCTGCAAGTGTCGAACCACTGTGCCTGCTTGCCCACAAAAGCTCCATCTCACACCTCCCAGCTGGTGCGCATCCATGTGCAATTTCCCTCGGCACTGGCTGGAATCTGGATGGCGAGGGGAGAGAGAGTGCTCTGGCTCCAGTCACTCACTGTCAGAGTTGTAGACCAACTGGCAATTAAGTGGAGGACTCAGAGAGGAGTACAAGCACGGCACCCAGTGTAGGGAAAGAATGGCAGATCAGTCCCCAAATAGCAAAGCAAAACCAGTTGGGCGAGAAAGCAGCAAAGCAAGAGGTCTCGAGACCGTTCTTTAGGATTGAAGAACTACAAGAATATATTTAAGAAAAGGTTATAAATGAATGTGGGAAAGCTTGCAGCATAATTTCAGCTGTAGCTCATGGCTGAAGAGAGAGACCAAAACAAACAGCCATATCTGGAGAGACAAAATGGAGACTAACACTGGGAGAACAAAGAGGGGAGGAGTCCAGCACTTTTATCCATGACCCTAAAGCGCCCCCCCAGTGGTCACTATGAGACATTGCAGCTGAGAGCTGATGCTGCCATGGTCCTAGCTCCAGCGCACAGTGTGCAGTTGCTCTCTCTCTTTGCCTTCCCCGAATCTCTCTGCATGTTGGCTGGCCCAGACTGGAGCCTGTGAATGGGGGTCTTGAGACGGAGTCAAGTATTTCCAGAAGCGTTGGCTGGAGTCCAGATGGGGTAGAGCAAGAGAGGGACTCATTCTCCCCTCAGTCTCCATGGATTGGAGGTAAGCCAAGTGGCAGCTCCTTTTCCTCGGTGGCGCAGGGAAGGACAGACCATGAGCAGTGCAGAAGTTGGTAACTGGAAGGAGAGCTCCTCATGGATTCTTCTCCTTTACTTTACTGTAAGTTGCTCTTTGGGCTATACAAAATAATAACATGTTAAACTTAAGAACTGCACAATGACATAAATGTCTTCAGGGTCACAGTGTGCTCCTGATATTATACATTCAGTTCTCATCGCAGCCCTTGATTGCTGTTACTGTTAGAAAGTCTAATGTGTGCATTAATGTTTCCTCATGGGAAGCAGCCTTATACCAAGTCACACCATTGGTCCATGGAGCTAGAAGGAGAGTATCCTTCCTGGAACTTGGTTTCAGCCAGGTCTGAGCCTCCTAGTGCCTTTTTAAAAATGCTGATGTGTCTCTGAGCACATGAAGAGTGCTTTTTCTCCTAACACCAGCAGGTAAGCTCACAGTGATGCTGCCTAAAGCATTATTATTAAAATACTTTTCAAGTCCTTCAAGTCATCAGGATTGCTTTCCACTGAGAAAGATGGAGGGTGATTCCTGGGAATTCCAGCCCAATTCTGGAAGACGGACAATTCTAGATAGGCAGGGTTCATCTCAACACTGCACTGCTGATTTCTTGCATATGTTTGTGGCTATATTGCCTCTGCTTTTATTGTGGCTTTAATAAAGCTTGGTAGGTTTGATGTCCTATCTAAAATAGGAATTCTTGCCCTTGGGAAAGAATGGGGAAGATTACTCCCTGTCTGAGAGAGTTAGAAACAACAGGAAATGATCTGAAGTAAAGGAAGGAAGGAAGGAAGGTGGTGACAATGCATTGGTTTTAACGAGGCTGTTCTGAAGTGAATTGGGCCTAGAGCACCTTTCTTATGAGGCAAGGCTACAACACCTGAGGCTATTTAGTTTAGAAAAAAGATGACTGCGGGGAGACATGATAGAGGTCTATAAAATCATGCAGGGTGTGGAGAAAGTGGACAGAGAGAAATTCTTCCCCCTCTCCCATAACACTAGAACCAGGGGTCATCCCATGAAATTGTTTGCCAGGAAATTTAGGACCAGCCAACAAAAGTATTTTTTCACACAATGCATAATCAACTTGTGGAATTATCTGCCACAAAATGTAGTGACAGCCAACAACCTGGATGGTTTTAAGAGGGGTTTGGATGACTTCATGGAGGAGAGGTCTATCAATGGCTACTAGTCGGAGGGCTGTGGGCCACCTCCAGCCTCAAAGGCAGGACGCCTCTGAGTACCAGTTGCAGGGGAGAAACAGCAAGAGAGAGGGCATGCCTTCAGCTCTTGCCTGTAGTCTTCCAGAGGCATCTGGTGGCCACTGTGTGGTACAGCATGCTGGACTAGATGGGCCTTGGGCTGTTCTTATGTTCTTGCTTTTGTTTAAGCCTTTGGGCTGGGCCCAGGAGTGGCTCTTTCAGTGAGATTATGAGGGTAGGTGAAATACCTACCCTCATCTCTGGGTTTGTGGTGAATGATCAATAAGGCGCGTGGATCCATTGAGGGTAGTGCAGTTATTTCCCTGGAAATGCTGTGACCTGCACTTGGAGTGTGTGGATGGTCCAGACGGTGTGTAATATAAGAGAAATTTCTCTCTCTCCACTCTCTCTATACTATGCATAATTGTATATAGCTCTGTCATGTCTTTCCTTAATCTTTGAAGAAAAGGGGCAAATTGGGGCAGGTTTGTTTTCAGAAGGTTTTTTTTTTTTTTTTTTAAGGGAAGAGAAGCCACCTAATGGCACAGCGGGGACATGCTTGACTAACAATCAGAAGGTTGCCGGTTCGAATCCCCACTGCTACTATACTGGGCAGCAGCGATCTAGGAAGATGCTGAAAGGCATCATCTCATACTGCATGGGAGGAGGCAATGGTGAACCCCTCCTGTATTCTACCAAAGAAAACCACAGGGCTCTGTGGGCACCAGGAGTTGAAATCGACTTGATGGCACACTTAACCTTTATTAGGAACAAGAGCTGGTCTTGTAATAGCAAGCATGACTTGTCCCCCTTATCTAAGCAGGGTCTGCCCTGTTTGCATACGAAAGGGAGACTAGCACTGTAAGATATTCCCCTGAGGGGATGGAGCTGCTCTGGGAAAAGCAGAAGGTTCCAAGTTCCCTCCCTGGCAGCATCTCCAAGATAGGGCTGAGAGAAATTCCTGCCTCCAACCTTGGGGAAGCCACTGCTAGCCTGTGTAGACAATACTGAGCTAGATGGACCTATGGTTGGACTCAGTATATGGCAGCTTCCTATGTTCCTATGTTTGCTCACAAAACAATAAAACTGCATTAAAATGCAAATGTAATGGTATTGTATATTGGGGATGTGGCTTTTGGGGTGGTCATGGCTGTGGGGGCTCTCGTGGAGAGCGTCTCCACTTCTGAATTTGCAACTACACCACTGGTCTTAGGAGGACACCTCAAGCCTGACTTTTGGGGACAGCTTAAGGTAATCGGTAAGATCCTGAATTAAGACGAAGCTCCTTGCAATTGCTTAACTTTGCTTTATGTTTCATAATGCTCTGTTTCATAATGGAATATTAAAAAGGCACATTTTTAAAGTGGTGATTCTCTTCTGTTTAGCAGAGGGAGAGCAACTGGCCCAATCTAGCCCCAGCACAGCATCCCTCCAGTGGCTGTTGCTGGTGTCTGCCTCATGTTTCTTTTTTAGATTGTGAGCCCTTTGGGGACAGGGGACCACCTTACCTATGATGCGATCCTCATGATCGCACGAGGAGGCTACCCCCTTCTGTGGGGAGGAAGCCCCAAAGTGCTTACCTCCCTGCAGACGATCACGGCCGGGCCTCTGCGAGGGTGGATTGGTGGCACAGGAATGCGGCGATTCTCCTGCTGTCCACCCATGCCTTGCCCAGTAGCTCCGGTGGTCCGGTCAAGGGAAGTGCTGCCACGCAACGCCGCACCCACCGGAGCCCCAGTAATGCACCGCGTTCTGGGAGCTCCTTCCCTCCCCCCGAGTGTGTCCAGTGCGGCTGCAGAAGACACACCACCATTCAACCCATTTTTTGACCACGCCTGCGCCCCAAACCCAGGTTAAGTGGTGGGCTCCCTAAGCGGCCTTGCTGCTGAGCCGCCACCGAGAACTGTGCGGCTCCCATCGGTTCTCACGACCAGCAGGAACCGGGCTGGGCTCCCGTAGCCAAGTTCCTGCTGGTCATGAGAATAGCTTCTATCTATCTATCTATCTATCTATCGATCTATCTATCTATCTATCTATCTGAACTCCTTTGGGAACTTTTTGTTGAAAAGCGGTATATAAATATTTGTCAAATTCGTATTCTATCTGGTAGGTTCCTTAGTTTTTATAATTCTCAATTTTTAGCTTTTTAAATAACTTTTAACTTGAGTAATTCTCATTGTGGTTTTAGCCTGGACTTTTGTTTACTTAATTCGGTTAATTTTATTAGTTTTATTTTATATTGTAACTATTTTATTGTTGTGAGCCGCCCCAAGCAGTAGTGTACTGGAGGGACGGGATGTAAATATTTTAAATAAATAAATAAATAAATAAATAAATAAATAAGAAATAAAATTTGCATTAGGACGTGTATGAGTAAACTAAGATCTTAATAGGAACTTTCTCTCTCGAGTTCCTATTATTTTTAATCGTTATTACAGTGTCCCAGGAACAAGGGCCTGGTGGCAGAATCTCTGGGGTGGAAGCTTGCACACAACAGTCTCCTGATGTCATTTAAGGCTAGTCTAAATACTGAGGTGTGAGAGGTCATCTCTAATTAGGGGCAATCGATCTGCAACACCTTGATGATCCTAAATAAAAGAGACTGATGGGTGTCAGGACACCACCCCCTGCCCGCTGCCACTCACTGAGACTGCTGGAGCAGTCCACAAGGAGGGAGCAGGCTCCAGCGGAGAACCTGGGGCAGACAGGCAGCTTCAGACTCTGCCGAGGCAGATCAAAAACTGGCACTTGTCTATGCCGCTGAGGGCTGGAGTGGTGAAGCTGAATAGGATGTGGTGCCGAGTGCTGACGTCGGTTGGCCAACCGGTGGAAAAACGGTGGAGCCTGCAAGACAAAGGGGAAAGGGTGGTGGGGATTGGGCCAAAGGAAGGCAATAAAGGCTCAGGAAGGCAGGGATGTGGGGCAGCAGCAGGAAGTCCGTCCTGCAACCACTCCATATTTTAGGAGGGGCCAGTGATGAAGGGAGGTGGAACCAAGGAACAACTGGGGCCTCCGGAGCAGGGCCAGTCACAAAGATGATGAACCCACTGCCAGGGGGATGTGAACCCCCTCCTCTAAGTCAGAGGCCAACCATGAGGACTTTGTCAGGCTGTGACATTAGAATAGCTGGTGGCCCGTATCGCCACAATGAGCTTTTGGCCCAGCTTTTCCCTGGTGCTTCTCTAGGTGTTTTCCTAAAGACAAAGGGAATTGAAGAAGGTTCTCTAAACAGGTGGCTTGAGCAATGGAGACGTTATTCCCAGCACGATTCATCGAGGCGTCGTTGAGGGAGCTCTTTTCTATAGAGCCGAAGTTACCTTGAAGGCGTTGTCATTTCAAAGCCCTGGCTCATTAGGAAGTCTTCCTCCAAGCCTCATGGGTGGGGAAATCAGTCTACCCTGATGACTTCTATTTATGCCTGAAGGCAGCCAGTAATTAAAATGGGATTTCCCAGTCCATTGTGAAATAATGGTATTCGATGGCAATGGGCTCCTTCACAGATCTTCGCTGAGAAGTGGGTTTGTGGTACGTTTTTTTGGTCTGAATTGCATTGGATCTGCTGCTGCTACCAGGCCCTGCTGCTGCTGCACCCAAGTACACATATACAGGAGTGTTCCTATTATACTATGTGAAATGTTGGAAGGTAACATTTCACATAATAAATATGGTACTTGCATATTTATGAAGTACCATATTTACCTGAATAGAAGATGAATACTGGCCACATTTGCATGTAACACAGACCTGGAGGTTGTCAAAAAGGAAAGGAAAGGTTGTGCCGTTGAGTTGGTGTCGACCCTTGGCGATCACAGAGCCATGCAGTTTTCTTGGCAGAATACAGGAGTAGTTTACCATTGCCTCCTCCCGCGCAGTATGAGATGACGCCTTTCAGCACCTGCCTATATCGCTGCCACCCAATATAGGAGTTCCCCATATTCTGGGAAACACACCAGCAGGGTGTGTTTCGAACCAACAGCCTCTTGCTCTCTAGGCAGGTTGCTTCCCCACTGTGCCATTCGGTGGCTGGAGGTTGCTGAACCCGTGGTTAATTTTTGAAACTGTGGATCGCATTGCAGACGTTCACCCAACTGTGGTTTCTGGGCAGGGGTGCCCCTCCATCTTCCTAGCCCACCGGGCCAGCATCCAAGTAAACTCCACAACACTTGCATCGCCAGACTCCGGGCAAGGTGTCAGCACATCATCAGGACTGCAGGCACTGGCCGCAATCTTGAAGGGCTCTGCAGTGTGGTGATCGTGTGTTTTCAGCAGGGACCACTTGCCTTCAGCTGGGGGAGGGCATTTAAATCCTTTAAAATGGCATTTAAACCCTTCTCACACCACTTGCCCCGTGGCCTGTGCAAGAGGCCCACAGACAAGCAGTCTTGCACAGGCACATACAATTAACTAATTACTATTTTAATTATTTTTCACATTTATAGCCCGCTCTTCCTCCAAGGAGCCCGGAGCGGGGTACATGGTCATGTTTGTCCTCACAACAACCCTGTGAGGTAGATTAGATCAGGGATTCTCAAACTTGGGTCCTCAGGTGTTATTGGACTTCAACTCCCATAATCCCCAGCCTCAGTGGCCTTTGGTTGGGGATTATGGGAGTTGAAGTCCAATAACACCTGAGGACCCAAGTTTGAGAATCACTGGATTAGATAAAATGTGAAAGGGAGGGGGGTGTAGAGGGGCACTGTTTTCCTGCAACCCCAGGATGGGGTCATGATGATTGTGAGCCCTTTGGGGACAGGGACCCATCTTATTTATTTTTTATTTCTCTGTGTAAACCGCCCTGAGCCATTTTTTGGAAGGGTGGTATAGAAACTGAATGAATGAATCAATCAATCAATCAATGGTGACTTCCTAGGAGGGAATATGTATACAAGGGCAGGAAAAGGATCCTGGAATATGGTCCATCGTAACAAGGGAAGATGCTGCGATGGCAAACCAGGAACCCCTGACACACTCCCGCCCCAAGCGTTGCTGGCTTGGGATTAGCCAGCCCAGTGAGGAGGACCAGGGTCCCAGTGGGCCTCGGTTCTCCACCCGACTGCACCTTCATGAGTTAGGCTATTCACACCTCTGGGGCCCCGCTCGTGTGGGGCCCCCATTCTCAGTGGCTAATAATAAAGCTTCATTATCTGTACCTTCCGCTCGCCACTAAACTCTTACGTGTTCCAGTGCCTTGCCAGCTGCTCCATGGCAGTCCCAGTGGGGAAGTGCTGGGGATAAATCCCTCTCCCCATTCAAACTTCCCAGGTTCTGATCGGTGGAGCGGTGTGTGCAAATCGGCCGCTGCAGGGAATCGCGGGTGGCATCTCTTATCTTCAGTGATCCCTGCTGAGCCAGCTGGCTGTACTGCACAAGTGTCAACATGCATATATGCCAAGACTGGCAGAGGGGGCGTTTGGACTGCTTCTTGGAGCCATTCACCAAGAGAGGGGATAGTTAGTGCTGTCAGGGTGCCCTTCCCGAAAATGGGCCAAACAGCCCAGAAAAGATTGGGAGGAGGCGTGCAGAGGAAGCTTCAGAGACAACACTCCCCACCCCTCTCCCCGTGGCTGCGGCAGAACCCCCTGGAGGCAGCAGAATGACCCGGACCTGGAAGTGAATTAAAAAAAAAAATTGTTTATACATTCCGAATCCGGATTGGCTCCAAGTCGGCCTGGGAGGTTCGGCTTGAAGTTGAGCCGAACCACGCCCAGTTCGATGGTGAACTGGATTGACCTCAAACCAGTTCAATTATCCCCACTCCGGCTAGCATTAGCCATCCTCATCACATAGGAAGACTCTTACTAGCGGTGGGATGCAGTAATGCTCCAGGTGGACGGCCCTTCTCATGAGTTGCGCAAGAGTGTCTCCATGGCCTTTCACTCTCGTGAGGGCGTTGTCCACTGCCGAGCAGAATCCATCATCCTCACACTTGGAAAAATCTCTCCTGTGAAAGGATGGAATACTGCTCCAGAGGGACATGCCTTCTCATGAGTAATGCCAGAGACGGCATGTTTGCACACAAGGGGAAGCGGCTACACCCCTCCTTCCCCAACCTATTTGTAAATACAAAGAGAATGGAGGCCATCAGGAATGACGGGGGCTGCCTTTTGGCAAAGACACAAAGCACAACTGATCATGGGTTATCTGTACTGGGGCCGCCTTTCCATGAAAACACTGGGCCCTACTACTGGGGCCTTGGCATGGGTCATCTGAGTTGGGGCGGGGGGAAGGATTGCCCAGCTTATGGCGCCATCAGCACTCTGGCTGCTTTTTCTAAGACTTCTTAATTGCCTGAGTTGCAGGGTCCTCTCCACAAAGTGGCCGCCCTGTCATACCATCGCCCTTCTTCTGCATATTGCCCAAGGGGTTAGCATGAGACAAAACACAAGCTGAGACACCCAGCATTGCTGCTGTTCACTTTGGCGTCCTTTAAAGACCGAGGTGCAGCAGCGTGGTGTCCCTGTTGCCAGGCAACAGCTGGAGGAATGCGGGGACAGGTGGGGGCAAGTTCTCTGAAAGACGGCCAGCGAGTAGCGTGGCTGGCATAGAGTTGGTGCATTTCAGGGCTGGTCTGCGCTGCCCTCTCTATGGTTTCTGGAGCAGAAACAGTGCAAAACCCAGGCCACAATGCCATCTGCATTCAGACATAACGTAGCCGTCCTGAAACCTCAAGTTGCAGCAGCGAAACTCACTACAAAACTGAAGGTTCAAATTAGAGTTTGGCGAGGGAAACCTCAGGTTGTGTTTTTGGCCATGAAACCACAGTTTCACACATTCGGCTGTACACGGAATCCAACCTCTGCCCTCTTTAACTCCGGTTCCGTGTTACATGTGAATGCGGCCTGAGTTTAAGATAACCCCGTTAACAAATACAAGTTAAATAAAGGTTATATCTGTATTTACCTGAAAAGAGGAGGGCTCTGAATTTAAGACCCCCCAATTTCTAGCAGCAAATAACTTGGAAAAAAACTAGTCTTGGATTCAGGTAAATACAGTATTGTCTATCTGATAAATTGGTGGGCAATATGCAAACTTTGGTTTACTATCTGGGAAGTGTCTGCACCAGTGTTCCCTCTAAGGTGTGCATGTGTGTGCGCGCTCATAGGTTTTTTTCATGTCCACTCAGTTAATTTTAGATCCCAGTCAGGGTGAATAAGGAAGGTTCCACTCTGAATGCACGTGCACAAAACAATGCCTTGATACTGCCGCCCAGAACAAAACTCATTCCACACAGAGATGAAAAAAGTTAGAGAGAGCATGGGACTTCCCAGCAGCAATTTTAATCAGTAGAGGGCAGTGTTACTTTATACTTGCCTGATTTGCAGCTGAAAATGTGGTTCTTCGAATGCTTCCAGTAGTTCAGCTTGTTTTAACCTCCTTAATGAAGTTCCATTTGATTCCCCCCTCTTTTGATTTCCCCCATGTTAATAGTTAATAATGTGATACAATGCCATTGTATTGTATTAAGTTGCTTTCTGGATCTAATGGAAAGCATTTTGAAAGAACCTTCAGTCTTTAATGAAAAGGTTCATCATCTTATTGGAGAACATACCTTAGATGATAATAATAATAATAATAATAATAATAATAATAATAATAATAATAATAATAATAATTCAATTTCTATACCGCCTTTCCAAAAATGACTCAGGGCGGTTTACACAGAGAAATAACAAACAAATAAGATGGCTCCCTGTCCCCAAAGGGCTCACATTCTAAAAAGAAACATGATAGACACCAGCAACAGTCACTGGAAGTCCTGTGCTGGGGGTGGATAGGGCCAGTTACTCTCCCCCTGCTAAATAAAGAGAATCACCATGTTAAAAGGCGCCTCTTTGCCCAGTTAGCAGGGTTATCTATTTTGTAAGATCTGGAAATATTATGAACCTTATGGACAGATAACTGGAGCACCTGTGGGTGAGTGGGAGGTGCGAGCAGACTCAGGGTGACCTACATATTTAAGCTCCTGGTGTTCCTGGATGGTTAACCATCCCCCAATAACATAATAACTAATATATGAGGTGGGCCATTCTCATGACATGAGCTGCTTGGGAAGGAGAGAGCTAACCCAAGCAGCCCATATCATTGGGGCCACCACCCCACCCCCCGACCTAGACCCAGGTAGCCTAGATCTGGAGGGAATCTAGGAGGAAAGAGGAGTCTGTCGTACCGAGTTGCCATGCCTGCCCCCCGGAATTCCAGATTTCACTCGGATTCTAAGCATCTCATCCAGATTGTTTAGCCCACCCAGATTCGCCTGGATTTCAGCTTTCATTAAAAAAGAAAAAGAAAAAGCTGTGCTCTAGCCCTTGAAGAAGCAGAGTTATGGAGCAAATCGTGCACTCACTATTCCGCTCAAATGTTATTTTCAAGCCAATTTACATAATATGCAAATTAGGAACCCAGATTTGGAAAGCCAGAATATGGCAACCCTAGCCCTACCTCACGTTTTGGTCGTCTGCAGCACAGCGGCTCTGAAAATAGCCACCAGGAGTGCTGGCCATAGAATGTGGAAGAAAGCCAGGCCAGGGAGAGGAACACAGCTGCAGGCTGACTCTCTGCTGCCTGTCTGGTGCATTGTGGGATGTAAGAGGACTTCCTCCTCCTGATCGCACTTCGGGAGTCCGCTGCCATGCCAGCCGTGTGGGCATGCAAGTGGCAAAGCCCCAAAGAGGCTCCAATCATTTGGGGGAAGGTAAGTAGGGTCCTGCCTTCCTCCCAGCTCACCCCACTTTGGTTGTGTGAAGTCCTTTATATGTGTGAACTCTCTTGAGGAACAGCAGCAACAACAATAAATATTTATATACCGCTTTTCAACAAAAGTTTCCAAAGTGGTTTAAACAGAGAAATAATAAATAAATAAGATGGCTCCCTGTCCCCAAAGGGCTCACAATCCAAAAAGAAACACAAGATAGACACCAGCAACAGTCACTGGAGGGGTGCTGTGCTGGGGGTGGATAGGGCCAGTTACTCTCCCCTTGCTAAATAAAGAGAATCACCATGTTTAAAAGGTGCCTCTTTGCCAGGTTAGCAGGGGAGGGAACAGAGAGGGGAGTTGCACACTGGATCTTTTGATCTGTTGATCACTGTGTGAACACAGTCACACAAAAAACTCACAACATTCACCTTTGGATATAATCTATTCCACAATCCTTTTCCCTCCGGACAACCTGCGCATGTGACGATGAAAGAATTAAACTGAGCCCTTACCAGCCATTAACTCTTGAAGCTTTAGGACTGGGTGCGAAGGAACTGGGACTGAGCACCAGTGCCCACCCCACCCCAAAATGGAGAAGTAAAATCTGCATATGAAGTAAGACCCAAGTGAAAGCAGAGACTCCTGACTTGGTGGCTAACTTATGCTTTCCCCCCACCATGTTCAGCCACAGGCTCAAGTAACACATCCACACCAAGGAAGGGATAGAAGCCTTCTCTTGTCACCTGCTCCTGATTTGTCATGTAAAGAACGTGCTCTGCTCCATTACTTAGTGGCAACCTGCCCAATCTTAGAATTATTTGTACCTTGAGGGATGGGTATCATGAGACTCAGGATGTACTTTGTCATCAGCAAAATCTGCCCTTTCATCTCTATTCTTTTATTTTCATCAGCTGCCAACATGTTATGCACTAATTGACTGGTGACTTCTAAGAACAAGGATTGCAAAAATGTAGCAGTTCTCCGGAGCTCATGTACTGCCCCAAGCCACCCACAAGAGCAGAGCTGGGAGGAAAGTCTCTTGGAGGATGCAAAGCAAGCAGAATCTATTGTCCGTTTCCAAAAGAGCTGAAAATGTTATGGTCCTCATGGATGCATCACTGGAGCACCTGCGGGCGAGAGCAGGGTATGGGCAGACTCAGGGGCTATTCTCACGACCAACAAAAATCAGGCTAGGAGAGCCTAGCCCAATTTTTGTGGGTCGTGAGAACCACCGGGCTCGCAGCCGAGCCCGGTGGTTCTGGAGCGGCTAACCCGCTCCTATAGCCCACCCCTTAGCCCGGGTTTGCGGAGCGAGCACCCCGCAAACCTGGGCTATCTGCTCGTGAGTAGCCACGGCGTGGCTCTGCGCCGCGGCTACTCGCGAGTAGACCCCCAGCCAGGAGGCTTAAAAGCAGCCTCCTGGCTTGGGGGTCTCCCCAGTATGCCCTGCGCGCTCGCACAGGGCATACTGGAGCATCTGGGGGCTGCACGGCCCCCGAGCTCCCCAGCTCTCGCCGGCTCTGTCTCAGTGCCGGCCATCATGTGGGCGGCCGATCCGGCCGCCCAGGGGTCCCTCCCCACTCGTGAGCAGGGAGAGAGGGCTTAGCCCGCTCTTCCCGCTCACTTCCCCGAACCGGGTCTCACATGAGACCCGGTCCACTGTATAACCCACAGATATGTCAGTTTTACAAAACCCTGAAGGAAAAAAAACTGAAGGAAACAAAAGGGTGGGGGGGAGAAAGGTTGTGCCATCAAGTCAGTGCTGACTGCTGGTGACAACAGAGCCATGTGGTTTTCTTGCTAGAATACAGGAGTGGTTTACCATGGCCTTTTCCTGCGCAGTATGAGATGAAGGTGCTTTCAGCACCTTCTTATATTGCTGCTGCCTGATATAGGAGTTTCCCATATTCTGGGAAACACACCAGCGGGGATTCGAACCAACAGCCTCCTGCTCTCTAGGTAGTTTGCTTCCCCACTGCGCCATTAGGAGCCAAAGCTTCCCCAAACTGCCTCAATGTAACTCAATGGAGTAAAATGTTTGTGAACTCAGAAGGCAATCAACAGATGGCCAAGTGGGCAGAGCTAATGGAACGCAGTAGCAAGGGGTGGGAAGAGTGTTTGAACAGAAAGATTGTGAAATTTCTCAGCTTGAAGAATACTCCCTCAGGTCGAAACAGTCACAACTCCTTCTGCTTCTGAGGGGGGAAAGTGCCTAAAACTTTAACTTTACTTGGGCACAGGTTCAGGTAAGACATGCACAAGGGGGATATACCGCAACATTTTGTTGTGCACCCTTGCTTGTTATCTTTAATTTTTCATGAAGTGGGCCAAGGTCATGTGTGAAATGGTGAGGGACCTAAATCATGAAATATGGGGCGGGGGGAGGGAGAAAGATCAAGCAGTGTTGGGTATTTTTGCAAGTTCTGGTAATTTACAATGCAGGATCTTATGTGATTTTCCCTGATCTTTGAAGTGTAAATGTGGCAGAGATACTGCTCCATGGACTCTTTAATAATATATTAAACTGATATTTAATATGTAAGTAATATTATATACAACCCTATATTAACAAAACAAAAAAAACCCTTTAAAAATGGTCTGACTGGTGTAGGATTATGGCAGAAACCCCCTTACGTGGGCAGAATTCAGGATGCACCTCTAACATTTCTGCTGTGGCACAACTGCACAACTAACTCTGGCAGGCGGAATCCCAAATGGGGCAGGAACGTGGGTATGCAGGGCAGGCAGGGGAGGCACCTGGCATATGCCAAATCTGTACCCCTCTGGACACATCCCTGTTGATAGCACAACATTATGCGAACTCCTGAGGTGGCATATCAAAAGATATCTGTTAAAATAAATTGACATCAGGATGATTTACATGACCGTTAAAATCAGGGTAGGAGGTGGGCTACCCAGACTTGTAGGATCATCAGAACTCACACATTTCCCTCCAGCTCAGGTTGCTCCCAGCAGGGCTACACAGCTTCCATACCCTGCTTTTTATCAAGGCTGAAGGAAAGGAGAGCCCTCCTACCCTGATTCTCCAGTCGTGAGAATCCTCATGACTCTTCTGCCCAGCCACTGGCACCCAGCACACCCTCCCCTGAATGGAAACCATAGAGAGCTGTGGGTACAGTGGCTGCAGTTATAGATGCACTAGCCTGCAAAGCACACTCTATGGTCCCAAAGCTGGAGAGCTGCGTCTGCCTTCAGCTCCTTCGTTTCCAAAGGGAAGGCAGCCACTGACATCATGAACTAGGGGTGCACACCATTGTAACAAAGTCTTTGCACTCACTGAGCATAGAGCTCCGGACCCTATGTATGTTTTGCAGATCCTTTCAGTTTGTGTTCAGTAAGAAAGTTGCCAACGAAGCCTTGGCTGCCTTGCCTAGCTTTTCAAGGCATTGGCTGAGCCCTGCCCAGGACTGCCTGTATACCAGGGAAATCTCATTGAAAAAAGGAGGAGAAGGCCGTCTGCCTGGACTCAACAAACAGTGACTCATCAAACAGAAGACTCAACAAACAGTGATGTGGTACTCCTGGAGTAGGCCACAAAGGATGGGAAGTGCAGGCTAGATCGCGAGCTTGATCTCACGACCAAATGTATGTGTGTGGTGGAGGGAGTTGGAGGGAAGGTAGGACCCTACCTGCTTACTCCCAGATGACCAGAGCCTGCTCTGGGCTCTGCCGCTTGCATGCCCAACACAAACAGCGCAGCGGCAATCTTCCCTACCAAAATCGGGAGGTGGGGCCTCCAGCTATACCACAATGCAGTACAGGAGCATTTGAGAGGTAGCTTGCACTATCACAACAACTCTGCTCTACATGACCCCTCTTTCCACCCAGCTCTATGGTTAAAATGGCCGCTGGCAGTCCAGGAGCAACTTTAAACACTATGGGTGCACAGCCAACCAGAGAAGGAAGTCCCATTTAATCTGGTTAGCAAATCTGGGCTCCCCAGGTTCTACACAGCTGGGTCGGGAGGGCCCCCAGTTCCCCAGATGACTGGGGATCCCTGGCTTAACCGTTTCCTAACCAGGGATTGTTGTGCAAAGAAACCGCTCATCATCAAGATGGCTGCCCTCGGGCTTTTGCTCGGCCAAGACTATATAAGGTGGCCAAACTAGTGCTCAGTAAGGGCTGTTATGTTTAAGGCTTGAACTGAAGTAACTGTGCTATGCCCTAATGCATTGCCTAAGTTGTTTTGAATATTAAGCATGTTTCATTTTAGATTGCAGTTGCTTACTCAAGATTAGGCAACACGGGTGTAATCCATTGTGGGGCGAAAACATCTGCAGGGCAGGACAATCAATTGAGCATGACAGGCACAGTGTCTAGGGCCTACACATCTCCCAAGGGCCTACAAAAAATGGCTTTGTGTGTATGTGGGAGCCTCTATGGCTGTTCTCACGAGCAGCAGGAACCGGGCTAAGGGAGCCCAGCCTGGTTCCTTCAGCTCATGTGCAGCAACGGGAGCGGAGTGGCTCCCGGCTGTGGGTCAGCAGCAAGACTGCTCACGAAGCCGGCTGCTTAACCAGGGCTTCAGGTTAAAAGATCGTGAGGCGAGTCTCACGATCAATGAGACTCGCCGTAAGGGGGTTTGCGGGGAGAGCAGGCTGAGCCTGCTCTCCCCGCAGACGATCAAGGCAGCAGCCCTGGGTGGCCACGTTGGCTGCCCACCCACATGACTGCCGGCTCTGTCACGGGGCCGGGGGGGGCGGGGGGCTGTGGGGATCGGGGCCGCATGGCCCCCGGAAGCTCCAGGATGCCCAGCACGAGTGTGCAGGGCATGCTGGAGAGACCCCCGAGCCTGGGAGGCTGCTTTCAGCCTCTTGGTGGGGGTCTCCTCGTGGGTTGCCGCGGCTCAGAGCCACACCGCGGCAATACACAATCAAAAAAATGCAGTTAACGGAGTGTTCGCTCTGTTAACCTTCTTTTAGGTGAGGGCTACTTCAGCAGGTTACCCGCTTTGAGGTAACCAGGCTTGCCTTTGAGCCCGGTGGTTCTCGGTGGCTAGGCTCCCTTAGCATGCTTTTGGCCAATCGTGAGAATAGCCTCCGTGTGTCGCCATGGCGTGACTCCACGCCGCACCAACTCACAAGTAGCCTCCTGACTGGGAGGCTACAACAAGCCTCCAGTCATCGGGGGGGGGGCTCCCCATAAGGCACTGCACACTTGCATGGTGTCTTATGGGACCCCTCAGGGGCCCGGAGGCTCCTGAACCCTGCCGCCCCAACCGGCTCCATGACGGAGCCGGTAATCATCTGGGCAGCTGATTTGGCCGCCCAGGGAGGGCTCTCTGCTCGTCTGCGGGGAGGATGGGTCAAGCCCACTCGCCGCGCAAACCTCCTTTTGGCTCTACACGCGGATCTTGTGTAGAGCCTGATTGTGTGTTTCTGTCTTTCCCACCTGTATGAACCATGTGTGTATTTGTACATGTGTGAGATAGCGAGAGATTCCACTCCGTCTCCACTTGGATGCCTTCATTTGTGTGTTTGTGTTCTGTTTGGAACTGTCTTTATGAGAAATACCTCCTCCCACATACACACACCTGAAGCCTCCGTTTTGTGTGTTCTTCCTTTGTGCATGAGTGACTGAGAGACTATTCGCACGTGTGTGCAAAACTGGATTAAGGGAGCCCAACCCGATTTGGCCATGTGAACAGACTCAGTATTTATTTATTTATTTATTTATTTCCTTATTTACTTACTATTTTGTAATTTATGTGTGGTGTTAATCTCTTGTTCCCCATTACACTTCCTGAACCCAGGTTCTTATTCAATTGTTCAAATAAACCACTCTTTTTTCAGTACTTGCTGGTCTGTGTCTAGTTTGCCTAATTCTAACTCCCCATGGCCTAGCTTTTGGGGGCACATGGGTGTAAAGAAGGGGTCATTCTAGGGCTATCCCCCTACCCTGTCAGGAGGGCCATTGCAACAGTGAAGATCTACTTTGTGCCTTCCAAAATAATCCCAACAGTAATTCTTAGAGTCATTGGAAAGGCATGTGATTGAGTGTGGCATACATGTTTGTGAGCTGTACGTGCATTCCATTGTGTAATAATGAGATGGAAATAGAAGGTGGGTGGAAAGAGGGTGACTAGCAAGGGTGAGTTTGTGGCATTCCTGTAGCAGGTATATGACAGATCTACAGGCATATGGCAGACCTTTATTAATACTTCTGTCTTTTTCCCCTTTTTTTCTTTTGGCCTAACCTCAATTGCTGTTTGAACTATGAGCAATGCTTGGTAAACTATCTATGGGATGTTTATTATGACTTAGGGTTTCTAACTGAGTGCTTCATGTTTGCAAATCAATAATTGGTGATGGTGATGATACAGTATTTCTATAGCCCCATCTGCGCTCCAATTTGAGAATTTAATTGTAGCCTGGTGTTGGATCAGGCCCTCCCTGGGTTTGACCACCAAAACAAACACGGTTTCCTGAGAGGATTTTGTTTGTTTGTTTGTTTAATATACCGCCTGAATCCAAAGGCTCTAGGTGGCTCACAAAAAGATCTTTTTAGAGCTCCTCACAATCTGTGTGGATTTTACTACCCTAAATAGTTTAGTGTCATCTGCAAAACTGGCCACTTCACTGCTTACCCCTGCTTCTAGATCATTTATGAACAAGTGAAAGAGCACCGGTCCCAGTACCGATTCCTAGGGGACGCCACTTCTTACTTCCCTCCACTGTGAAAACTGTCCATTTATTCCTACCCTCTGTTTCCTGTCCTTCAACCAGCTACCAGTCCACACATGAACCTGTCCCCTTATTCCATGATGACTGCAAGGTGTACTCAAGAGCCTTTGGTGAGGCACTTTGTCAAAAGCTTTTTGGAAGTCCAAGTATACTATGTCAACTGGATCACCTTTATCCACATGCCTGTTGACATTCTCAAAGAACTCCAATAGGCTAGTGAGGCAAGATTTGCCCTTGCAGAAGCCATGCTGGTTATCCTTCAGCAAGGCCTTTTCTTCTATATGTGTAACAATTTTGTCCTTAAGTATGCTTTCCATCAATTTACCCAGCCCCAAAGTTAACCTAACCGGCCTGTAATTTCCCAGATTCCCCCTGGATCCCCTTTCGAAAATCGGAGTTATATTGGCTATTTTCCAGTCCTCCAGTACAGAGCCAGATTGTAGGGACAAGGTACATATTATTTCTAGAAGATCAGCAATTTCACATTTGAGTTCCTTCAGAACTTTTGGATGGATGCCATCTGGCCCTGGCAATTTGTTAATTTTTAGTTTTTCAAGGCAGTTTAGAACATCTTCCCTCGTCACCTCGAATTGGCCCGGTTCTTCCGCCTCTAAACCTGAGAAGCTCAGTTCCAGAGTGGGTATATGGTCAGTATCTTCCGCTGTGAAGACAGACGCTAGAAGGACCCATGGTCTGACTCAGTAGGCTCATTCATTCACATTACCACTGTTAGGATATGAGGAGTGCCCAACTGGGCCAGAGAGCCGGGTCTGCCCCTGATGGGTGGTCATGTGTTTGGGAACGTTAAGGTAGAAGGAGGGGAGAGTGATTGTGTGTGAGGAAGCAGCTGGATAGGACCAGCACACCCTACTCATATTCTGTTCCCAGCATTTTACCAAGATAGGAGGAGAAGCCATGCTACCCAGCTGCTGCCTCACACATGATCAATTCCCCCTCCTTTATGTTTGCAAGCACATGACTGCCAATTGGGTGTGCGCCTGGCTCTCTCCCATCCTTAATGGTGGATGTGTGAATGACCCTAGTCTAAGGCAGCTTCCTGACCTCTAGATCGTCACATGATCCTGGTGAGCTGACCCAGTTCCTTCTGACGCTTGATGAGACTCTGACTTTTTCCTTATCTACTCCCCCTGGTTTTTGGCAGCCTCCCAATCCTGGCTTGAAGCCCTTTGCCACTAAAGGTTGCTGCCCACCATCAGCCTGACAGTAAGCTGGGGAGGGGGGGCTGCTTTTAGCCCCACTTTCCCCCTTATCCTCCCCCAAATTTTAAGTTCAATGTTCTCAGCTCTGTTCTAATTTTACTGTGAGTTGGCAGAAGGCTTAGAGTTGCCAACTTGGACTTAAGCTATCCCTGGAGGATTCCCCAACATTTCCCCAATATATCTCACAACGTCAAGCCATTAAAATCTGCAGCATTGCTCTCAGGAGTCACCTTGGCGTTGATACCCATTCCTGGCAACCCTAAAAAGGCTCTATGTTAGCAGCTGAAGTGGAAACCAATAATTAAAGTTGCAAAATGATGTTCATTGCCTGATACTGAGGTTACCTTCGGTCAAACTATTGAAACCATAGGTGCTTCGCCTGCTTGTTACAGGAAGCAGGCATAGGGATATAGGGAGCTGCCTTATATCGAGTGAGACTGTTGGTCCATCTAGCTCAGTATTGTCTACACAGACTGGCAGTGGCTTCTCCAAGGTTACAGGCAGGAGTCTGTAACATAGACAAAGGAACACAGGGGTCTGTGAGCTGGCTCGAAATCGAGCTGGCTTACACTTGAACCAGCTTGGCTTGAAGGCTTGACCTTGAACTGAACTGTTTACCTTGTGTTTCTTTTTAGATTGTGAGCCCTTGGGGAATATAGGAACATAGGAAGACCCTTGGTCCATCTACTCAGTATTGTTTTCAGACAGGAGTCTCTCCAAGCCCTACCTGGAGATGCGGCCAGGGAGTTAACTTGGGACTCACTCTTCCACTGAACCATGACCCCATCACCTAAGGCAGGGCAACACAACTTTGGCCCTTCTGCAGATGTTGGACTACAACACCCATAATCCCTGGCTATTGGGCACTGGGCTGGGGATGATGGGAGAATAGTCCAAAAACAGCTGGAGGACCAACGATGTGCAGCCCTGCCTTAAGGGGAATATTTTATGGTGCTCACATAAGTCTCCCATCCAAATGCAAACCAAGGCAGATCTCACTTAGCAAAAGGGACAGTTCATGCTTGCTACCACAAGACCAACTCTTCTCCTCAAGATGGATAGGGAACCACCATCACCTCCTCCTGTTCCTCCTTTGATAACTCTTCTGTTGAAAAGTGATGTTGAAAAGAAAAGAGTGGGATCCATAACGTGGCACCCTTTCCTGTGGCATCAGTGGCTTACATACCATGCATAGAGCCACACATTCAAGAGCAACATTGGTTTGCTGCTTCCGTGGCACTCACCAGCCCATCTGTGCTCCTAGTGATGGCAGGAGAGGCTCAGTGTGAATGAGGCTGTGCATCATCGCTGCGGCAACTGATTTCCATGGGAGTCAGATGGACCGGTAAATAAGAACATAAGAACAGCCCTGCTGGATCAGGCCCAAGGCCCATCTAGTCCAGCATCCTGTTTCGCACAGTGGCCCACCAGATGCTGTGTGAGAAGCAAGCCTGCATCCCTCTTAGATGCCTGGCTTGCTGTGCGGTGCATTTTATTTAAAATAAAAGTAGCTTCTCCAGGTTGAGCAACCTGGCAAAGCTAACTCTGCCCTAGCATCTGTAATCAGTGATGGCTCCCATTCAACTAATTATGGATGCTGAAACAGAGCTAATAAAAAGTGCACTCTAGGGTAATTTCCCAACTTATGTAATTTTAACATTTTAAAAATGCCTTTAGCAAGAATTTCCTGGCATAAAATGCAAGAGTTACCTGGGAAGAAAAGCTATTTATTGAAAAACGCATCTCCATTATGACACTGGAAACTATTAGAACAAAATTGTTATTGTGCAACGTAATTACAATCTGTGCAAGCAAAATGCATGTGGGTAGGTGGAAAGGCTGTTCTCACTACCAGAGCGACCTGGGTTAACTCCCAGGTAGTTCCATTTGTCTCTGGTGCCATGACAGCGGGAGCCCTCCCGACCCAGAAGCTCTGTCTTTGGGTAGCCCAGAGATCAGCTACTCAGGTTAAAAATGAGGTAGGAGAAGAACCCCCTTCCTATCTCCTCCATTGGTCATGTGCACTGCCACTGCTTCCAACACTGCTCCCAGGTAGCCGGTGGCCATGTTTATCAGAGAGCTGGCGGGAAAGAGGGGCCAGAAAGAGCAGAGTTGCTGCACTGTTGAGAGCAGCTGCTCTTTTGCTTGCGCATTGCATTGTGGGATCCTGGAGGACCCAGCATGGGTTTCTCCCCTCCCATCAGAGCTCTGGAGCCTCTGTCAGTTTTAATAAATCCGAATTGATGTTCTTTTTAAAAATTTAATGTTTTTTGGCATTTATATTTTACAACATACCCAGTTCCCCACCACCACCCCAACCCCTCCCCAAAAAACAGGGGGTGGGGAAAGAGAAGAGAAGAAGGGATAATCACCATTGCACTAGAAGATGTAGATAGGTCAGAGGGATTTTTATTCTAAGAACAGATTAAGAAAGTTATCCCAGATTTCTGACCATTTATCAGATTTCTTTACTTTTAAGAGGGCCCATTTTTCATGTGCTGCAAGCTCAAGCAGATCCTGTACCCAATCCTCACACCTAGGGGGACTGGGAGATTTCCACTGCCTCAATATTAACCTCTTGGCAATCAGCAAGCTCCGCCAAAGCCATTGTTTAGAGCTGTATTTTAGTCCTCAGTTAGATGGAATAAACCCCAACACTGCATGTTGATCCTTCAGTGCAAGAGATGAATCCAGCACTAAGTTAATTCGAATAGTGACCTCTCTCCAGAAGCCTTGCACTATGGAACAGTCCCAGAACAGAATTTGCCTGTGGATTGTTGCATCTCCAACAGTTACTATTTGAGGACATTTTTAATCACTTAAGCTATAGAGGAGTTCCAATAGGCCCTGAAAATAATCTGTTGGATGAGGCACAATTTCAGATCCAATGAACTGCACTGAACACTACTTAAAATATCTTGCCATTGAACAGGTGACAGTTTATCAGAAAGTTCCAGGTTCCATTTGTCCCTAAGTAAAGCTAACCCAGGGTCCATGTCTCTATGCACACTGGCATAAAGGTACTTATTTAGTTTTGGGAGAGAGGCCATCTTAATGGCAAAGATAACTGGAGTTGCTGGGGCCACCATGGCATCTGGACAGAATTGAGCAGATATGGAGCCGGGTCTCACAATCAGTGAGACCCAGTTTGGGGAGCTGAGCGGGGAGAGCGGGCTAAGCCTGCTCTCCTTGCACATGAGCAGGGCGGGAGCCCTGGGTGGCCGGATCGGCCGCCCACATGATTGCCAGTTCCATGAGGGAGCTGGTGAGACCCCCGGAGCTGGGAGGAGGCTTTTCGCCTCCCCTCCGGGGGTCTCCTTGTGAGTAGTTGCGGTGTGGAGCCACGCTGCGGCTACTCACAATTTTTTTTAAAAAGGAGCACTTGCTCTGCAAACACGGTTCTAGGGGTGGGCTACTTGAGTGGGTTACCTGCTCAAGAAACACCGGGCTCGCAGCTGAGTCAACCTTGAGCCCCTGGTCAGGATCGAACTTGTAACCTTCTGGTTACAGGGCAGCAGTTTTACCACTGCGCCACCAGGGGCTAATATATGATGCAGCTCCCTGCCCCAAGGAGCTTACAGTGTATATTAAAACAGTGGGGTGGGGGTGGTAGGCTACCACTGGTAGTAGTGTGACAACAGAGAGCAACATTTCTTTCTCTCATAACGTTGTCTAACCTTCTGGACCTGCTTTTCTGACCAGGACTCTCTTAATAGCCTTGGGAAAGTCCCTTTATCCCCTCTGAGAGCATATACTCTCCCCAGCCTTCAGGCATTTCCAACTTTCTGGTGTGTTTCTTCAAAGAATTTGTTGCGATGTTTGTAGACAGTGAAGGGTGCCTGGCACAGACAAACGGGCTCAAGTGATTTTTCTCATCTGCAGAACAAGACTGAAGGCAAAAAGCCTTTCTTGGGAGAGTTTACAGAACTCCGTGGGGAGGGGTGGGCAGTAGGAGCCATGTTCTGCTGCAGCGCATAATTCCACAAACAGCTGTGATAGGACAGGCAGGAGGCATCTGGTCCTCCATGCATGGAACTGGATGGGCAGATGTAGATTCTGCTGACCAATTCCTCTCACTTTGGAATTTACTTCATGAAGGCGACTGGTCCCGTGAGGCTGAACTCCACTATCCATAAAAGGGATGACCTTCCCATCGTCCTGCAGTCCCTCTGAACGGAACAACAAAAATGCCAAGAACTTAAAAGTTCTTGCAAATGGAGGGGTGAAGGGGAACAAATCACAAGAATCCCCAAGCTGAGTGATTAGCAAAGAGAGGTTTGAGGAACTGTGTGGATCTTTTTGAGTGGGACAAAACAGACATGTGTATGAATGGATGAATTGTGTGTGTGTGTGCTCTCATGAGCATGGATGTGCGTCTACATGCGTGGATAGAATTTTGGTTTATGTGCATGCTCATGGGACTGTGTGCACACATGTCTGTAGCTGGTGACAAGGTCTCCAGGAACATGAGCACAGCCCTGTATACAGACAAAGTGTGTGTCATATTGAGAATGTGGGAAAATCCATGCACAGTCAGACATGTACTCATGGCATGTTTTTATAATTGTCTGAAAATGGGTGTTGTTGAGTGCAGAGGCTTTTACAGGTATGTTCCTTGGAATGACATAGCCACCTACTGGCGCAGTGGGGAAGTAACTTGCCTAGGGAGCAGGCGCGGCTCGTGAACTCTGGCCATTGGTGGGGGCTCTCCTCCAAGGGGGCCAGGTGAGTGGCGGAGGCGATTCCCCGCTGTGGGGGCTGCTGGGCAGCATGGAGCACCGGCTCCGTTTACCCTTAAAGAAGCTGCCCGCTGCCTCCCTGGAGGAGAGTTCACGAGCCGCGCCTGCTAGGGAGCAAGAGGTTGCTGGTTTGAATCCCCACTGCTATGTTTCCCAGACTCCTATATCAGGCAGCAGTGATATAGGAAGATGCTGAAAGACATCATCTCATGCTGTGTGGGAGGAGGCAATGGTAATCCCCTCCTGTATTCTATCAAAGAAAAGCACATGGCTCTGTGGGCGCCAGGAGTCGACACTGATCCGATGGCACAACTTTACCTTTTGCTTCCTATATGCCCACAGGAGTTAGTGTTGTTTTGTAGGGTTGTGCGTTTTGTATTTTTCTGTTTCAATTTGTACCAAATCCGAATCAACCCCATTTTGTATTTTGTCCAAAATTAAGCCTTCCGAATCACCCCAGTTTTGTTTTGTATCTGGATTAATCTGAATCGGAATCTGAATTAATTCAGATTAAAAAATGGATCACATGGCCAAAAGAGTGGGTGTGGGTTATAGTGCCCAATGAGTGGAAGCTACCACAAAAATTTCAAAGGAATTGGGCAAACGGCTGGTTTTTGGTGAATTTTTGAAGTTTGTGCATCTTTCAGGTTTTCCTCATAGGGTATAATGGAGGTTTCAGGAAAAGTATAGCTTCACCTGGGGTGGGGGTAGGTGGGGGAGGTAGTGGAGTGTGGTTGGTGGTAGTGCCCAGTTGGTGCAAGGAAGCTACCACAATTTTTCCAGAGGAATTTGGCAAAGGGCTGATTTTTAAAGAATTAATGAAGTTACACATCTTTCAGATTTTCCTCATAGGGTATAATGAAGGTTTCAGCAGTCCCGTAACTCCACTTGGGGGGCACTGGGGTGTCCCAGAGCAAGTACCGGTGAAGTGCACATAGGGTGCCAACCATCCACATGGGTTGCTAACCCATTAAGTACAGGGTTTTGTTGTTCTAGAAGTGTTGTGAGTGTAGATTCTCTGGTGCATATGAGAATGGATTCATGGGTTTTCATTAAAAATCTCATTTGCTACCAGAGAATCTAAACTCAACACCTCAGAAACAAGAAAGCCCAGTACCCCAATAGGTTAGCAATCCAGGGGGGTGGTTGGCACCCTCTGTGCACTACACCACCACTCGCTCAGCATCACAACAGTGCCCTCCAAGTGCAGTTATGGGGCTGCTGAAACCACCATCATTCCCTCTGCAGGAAAAGCTTAAAGACACCCGAACTTCCCCAAATCACAAAAAATCAGCCCTTTGCCCTATTCCTTTGGAATATGGGTTGTGGCAGGCACTCCTTGGGGCACTTCCACCCAACCCACTGTTCTGCCCCAGCAGACCCCTTTCTGCCCCAAAGACACTCCACACTACACAGTGTGGTGTAGTGGTTAGAGTGCTGGACTAGGACCGGGGAGACCTGAGTTCAAATCCCCATTCAGCCATGATACTAGCTGGGTGACTCTGGGCCAGTCACTTCTCTCTCGGCCTTGCCTACTTCACAGGGTTGTTGTGAGGAGAAACTTAAGTATGTAGTACACCGCTCTGGGCTCCTTGGAGGAAGGGAGTTTGGGTGGTGGCAGGCACCCCTTGGGGCACTTCCACCCAACCCACTGTTCTGCCCCAGCAGACCCCTTTCTGCCCCAAAGACACTCCACACTACACAGTGTGGTGTAGTGGTTAGAGTGCTGGACTAGGACCGGGGAGACCTGAGTTCAAATCCCCATTCAGCCATGATACTAGCTGGGTGACTCTGGGCCAGTCACTTCTCTCTCGGCCTTGCCTACTTCACAGGGTTGTTGTGAGGAGAAACTTAAGTATGTAGTACACCGCTCTGGGCTCCTTGGAGGAAGGGAGTTTGGGTGGTGGCAGGCACCCCTTGGGGCACTTCCACCCAAGCCACTGTTCTGCCCCAGCAGATCCCTTTCTGCCCCAAATCTGCCCCAAAGACACTCCAACTTTCACAATTCCTAAGAAAGCAGCCCTTAGGCCAATTCCATGGGAGTCTGGGTGTTGGCAGGCAATTAGAGAATTTAAGTTATGTGGAATTACATAGCAACTGGGCAGGAGCCGAAGTATGGAACTGATTGGGTCTTCAACCTAAATAAGAAGGTTTTTCAAGATCTCTCCAGGAAATTGAGTGGAACACCCAAACTGACATTTCATATTAAATATTATATTTGTAGGGCTGCCCCTTTGAGTCCATTGGCCTCGAACATCTGGTAGCCCTACTTGTAAGTGTAGAAACTGAATACCTGCTTGGAATTAAGCTCATCAGAGCTCAGAAATTAAAATATTACTGCGTGGACTCTGAGCTGGTCCAATTGTAAAAGGAGAGCTACTTCCCAGTGTGTTAATAATAACCCAGCAGCAAGTGTATGCTTTTTGCTTTAACCAAGCTTAATAGCTTGTGCCTCCCATATACCTTGAAAGAGACTTGAAGAGTGGTGTCCTTGCTGACATTTTGTTAATTTGTTTTGTTTTCTGCAAGGGCTTAGATATTTTAAATGCAAACAAGACAGGGCATGTGGAATCTTAATCATTACACACAAAATAATAAAGAGGGAGAAAACGGGGGTGGGGGGGAGGGAGGGAAGTAAGTAAGTCTTGCAATCTCAGCAGCCCAGACAGAATTGACAATGGATTGGCTGCTCTCAACTCAATCATTTCATTCTCAGCACACAATTGCATCACAATACAGTGCATTTATCTTAACTAAATCGCCCAAGGGAATGTCATTGTCTTCATCTGTCCCTTTTTGCATATCTTATCTTCTGCTATGCTAATCCTTCTGACAAACCTTCAGTCAGTTGCTGCTGGAGAGACAAAAATGACAATTTGCAATGCAATTGCAATGCTGAAATGGAGCTCCAAAGCGTTTTCCGAAGTAAACAAAATTCGGATCAGAGAGGAAATCATTTCGGTTTGTAAACGAAAAGTATCGGAGGTCTAATTCTGGTTTCAATTTGTAGACAAATCACCCAAAATTGCCATTTTGGGGCACAAATTGATTTTTGCCCAAATCGAAATGCACAAGCCTATTGTTTTGTTTTGTTTTGCTCCACCCCTGCGCCACCCACTTTGGTTCTGCCCACCTGCCTGGCACCCACCCAGTCCCAGGAGTCACCAGCCACCACTGCTTTTCAGGTTTAATTTTTGTAATTGCTTCCTGGATTTCAGCCAAGTATATGGGTGCGGCAAGATGAGTGTCTTGTGTATCAGTGAGGGTTTTATCTAGGAATTGCTGGATCTCTTCACAACCACAAGAGGGGACATGATTACATAGTGCTAAGTAAAAATTTTCAAATGCCAAGTTAATTGCCTTATTATCCATATGTAAATGCCCATTACTGTCTTTGATGCCTGTTATATGGGAGCGATTTTGTATTTGTTTGATTCTATAGGCCAGCAGCAGCTTTTTCTCCTGATTCCCAGAATGTTTGCCTTGAGCAAACTAGAAGGAAGTCATTCTGCTTGGCATGTAATAGATTCACTTCATATTGTAGCTTCAGAAGGCTAGAGTAGGAACGAGGGGACGGGTTGGCATTATATTCCTGCCAAGCCGCTTTGAGTTTCTCTTCTGATTCCTTGATGTTCTTGAGCTGTTCCTTTTGAAGCAAAGGCTATAGCTCTGCCTCATAAGTAAGCCTTGAGGGTATCCCTCAGAAGTTCCAAGCTAGTCTCTGGTTTTCTGTTAGACTTCAAAAACTCTTGAATTTCAGATCCAATCATTGTAATAAATTTATTTAGTCTCCAATGTTTCTGCTTCAGGTCTCCAATGCCTGTCAATTGTATTTTTAATACCACAGGCCCATGGTCCGAGAGAATGAGTGGGCCAATATCACATGCAATTACCTGTTTCCCCAGAATTGGGGACAAGAAGCAGAAGTCAATCGTAGAGCTTCCTTTATGGGTTTTTGATAAGAAAGTAAAGTTCCTGTCTTTGGGGTATAGTAATCTCCATACATTCGTAGAGATTAAGGTCCTCCATTAAACTGTTTAACAGAACACATGATTTAGATAACACCAAATGCCCTGTACTTCTGTCCATTAGGGAGTTCAGAACCTCATTGAAGTCTCCTCCATAAATTAAGCTACTGTTCTCCCTTGCCAGAAGCTTAGCGTGTAAAGCTGCAAAAAAGGAGGGGCAATCCTGATTGGGGGCAAACACATTAGCCAATAGGATGATTTGGGGCCCAATCTGGGCTTCCACAATGATATATCTTCCTAGGGGGTCTGCCTCTACATTAAGGGGGTTGAACATGATGTGTTTGTGAACTAGGATTGCCACCCCTCTTGATTTGGAAGAGGACCCAGCCCCCAAAACATGGCCCACCCAGCTCTTTTTAAGCCTGTGAATGTCTTTTTCTGCCATATGTGTTTCTTGTAGGAAGGCCACATCTACATTTTGTCTCTTTAAATATCTAAGGATTTGGGTTCTTTTTTGTGGTGTTCCTAGCCCCTTAACATTAAAGGTAATTAAATTCATATATCCTGTAATAAGAAAATTAAGGACACACGTTGCCCGAGAATCTATAGCCCTAGCACTTAATATTCTAGACCCAGCAGGTCTCTTTCGCAGACTCACCTTCCCAAGCTTGGATTATTAAGGCCAATAGCCTGGAGTCCTACAGCTGGCACCAGAGGTCAAGTATCATTTGGGTAGCTCCGTTCTGGTGCATCAGTGGGAGGCCTTTGTATCCCGCCCCAAACAGGTCTTTAAAACTCAACAGAAGTGTATTAGAAAACAGATTGATAAACATTGGAGTGGAGCTCCTGTAAAACACAGTGTATGCTGGGTTAGCCCTTCTTGTATTTGTCGGTGTGAATGCAATGGTGAGTAATGTGGTTATGGGACAAAAGAGTTTTTTATTTCAAGCAATTCCTGTGGAAATCCCTGATAAAATATTTAGGTTATGGCAAAATAAAATTGAGAGGTTTTGTTTTAATAAAAAAAAAAAAGAGAGAGAGTAAATAGAAAAATAATTTTTCTATTTACTCTCAGTTTTTTTTTAGTTTTAAAGACCTGTTTGGGGAGGGATACAAAGGCCCCCCACTGATGCACCAGAATGGAGCTACCCAAACGATACTCAAAAACAAGCTGGATGGACCTCAAAGACAAGCTGGATGGGGACTTCCAAATTTAAAACTGTACGATCAAGCTGCCCAATTAAGTAGGGATGTCCGAACCGGTTCGAATCCGAACCGGGGCGGTTTGGCGGTTCGGATCCGAACCGAACCAGTCATCAGTTCGGGCTGCAGGTTCGAATTTGAACCGAACCGGTGGCAACCAGGGGTACCTGTCACCCAAACCCCAAAGCAATTGGACACTCGTATGATTTTTTATGAATTTTTGAAAATTATTTTTTTTCCTCATAGGATATAATGGGACTCGAACCAGGCCATTATTCCTTATTGTGGAGCACCCATGGGTGCCAACACCCATGCAAACCCTTCGTTACTTTCTTAATCCTGGCTGCTAAAGCAATTGTGGCACAGCAATGGAAACGTACTAGACAACCTAACTGTAGAGAGATGGTACAATAAAGTATGGTCATGGGCAATTTTAGGAAAAAATTAGATAAACTAAAGATAATGAAAAACCAGAGAAAAGAATCACAATTTTATCGCCTCTGGGGGAAAACATATCTTTTATTTAGATTGTAATCAAGGCAATTCTGACCTTATTCATGAAGCATGGAAGCTAGGAGTACTTTGATATGTTTAAAATAGTAGTTTTACTTCTAGTGGTGCTCTTATAATATCTATATAGTTTTGTTGGCTTATATTATAAGTATGCTATTTTAATTTGTATTGAAGTGTTGATTTGAATTAATTGAAATGAATAGAGGTTTCAAAAAAAACAACCAAAAAAACCAAAAACAGAGCTCTGGAGCCGACCACCCTGCTACTTGTGTGGGCGCGCAAGCAGCAGGACCCAGAGGAGGCCCGTGTCGTGTGGGGACAGGAAGGTAAGAGCCTGCCTTCTTTTCTGCTCCCCTCCCCCTTTGGTCGTGGGAATGACCTTGAAGAGTATTAACCCTCTCACTCAGCATTCTTGTGTATTGGTATAAGTGGAGACTGCCCTCTTTGTGCTCCATTTTTTTTCTTAAGACAGTTGGATTGATGTGAACTTCATTCAGTATGTATTGTATCTTTTTGGTTACTGGTCATAGACAGTAATCAGAATTTTGATTTGATTTGCTCCTCCTTCCCTGTGTCCCCAATGGTTCTTCCCTGTGTCCACAATGGATGACCCATACTCAGTTAACGTCATGCTGCTGTAGAGACCGCTCTTCAGACTAATCTTCTGGTACAACGTGTACATTGGTTGATGAGCAGCTCACACCAGAAACTGGGATGATACCAGGGGTATAGCAAGGGCAGAGGGGGCTGGTGTTCAGCAGATGGACACAGGCGCCCCCTGGCAGTGTCCACTTCCTACTGACCATTGGTGATGTCTTGCCACTGCTGCCGCTCCTGATGCCCACTGCTGCTTGCCAGCCAGCCTGGGAGCAAAAGCATTCCCTCCATTCGTAGCCAGCTTGCAGGTGGGTCAGAAGCAGGAAGGCCCTCTCTGGAATCTACACAGATTCCCTTTGAGAGAGGGGACCAATTTTTTAAAAAATTCCTTTTGCTATGCAAACCACTTTGTGGACTTGTGTGGTTGTTGAAAAGCACCATATAAATAGTGGGCATGATCCAGCCTAAGTTAATCATGATTAAGTCCCATTGAAATGAATGGGATTTAAGTTAATCATGAATAACTTAGCTCATTCATTTCAATGGTGCGTAGTTATGACTAACTTAGTCTGGATCTTGCCCATTCTTTGATGGTGATGACGATTCCACCAAGGGGTGGAATTCCTGGCTGAACAAAATGAGAAGTTAATGTGTATCCAACCAACAGGAACCACAGCCATGGATACCAACAGAAGCACTACACCAGGGATTCTCAAACTTGGGTCCTCAGGTGTTATTGGACTTCAACTCCCATAATCCCCAGCCTCAGTGGCCTTTGGTTGGGGATTATGGGAGTTGAAGTCCAATAACACCTGAGGACCCAAGTTTGAGAATCACTGCACTACACACTCTAGGTACAGGACAGGAGGCCCCTAATGACTAAGAATGGAAGTAATGTTTTGATGCAAGTAGGAGCAGAATCATCACCTGCAACACACTATCCCCCTTTTAGAGGAGATGTGCTATAATCAAACATAGGCCACATCCTCATGACTGCTTTTCTGCCTCAGAGTTTAGCCAGGACTGGCACATGCACACAGCTGACAATCAATCTCGCTGCCAGGTTGCTGTGGTGCACTGCTCACATGATCCCAGCTAACCGCTCAGGAGAGCGGGGAGCAGACTGCAGCAGCAATTCGCTTCCAGGGACCCAGATCAAATCCTGGCAGCCCTCGCCCACCTCTTGAGCTGCCCTTACCCTAGAAAGCCTCCAGTGTGCCACCAGCCATGCTCCCATAGCCCCCAATGCTGGAGTGGGTGGCCGAAGCGGCTTTGACTGTGCTCAGCTGCCCTCAGCAATCTCTGGAGGACTTCAGTAACACTTGGTTCTGCTGAGGTGGGGACAGCCACTGAAGTAACCCCTGCAGTAACGACTGCAGTATCTTCCCTGCCACAGTGAGATCACCCACATCACAACCCAGCTGATCCCCAGAGCATCCCGGGACTGGTGAGCAGGTGGGCAGGCACATGGAAAGGAGCTATCCAGACCTATACTCTGCAGTCAGAGAGTAGACCTATACTGAGCAGTTCAGCTGATCACCTGAAGGCACTTCCCATTGAGGACAAAAGGAAAAATGGGATTACAAGTAGCCAAACAGGGAATAGGCTGATCTTGATAACAAAAATAGCAGCTTTGGGCAGTTCTTCTCATAAAGATGGGCATGGCCCTTGCTGTTAACAACTACAAGGAATTAACATTTTTTTCAAGCGATCTGTCAGGCCTCATGAGTTACTTGAGTATAATAGTTGCCATACCACGGAGATAATTCACTAGTTGACTATAGTTTTCTGGTTATAATTGACAGGATAGTTAATGGGCAAAAGTTCTGCTTAATCTTATTCGGTAAAATGTGTACGAAAGTGGTAGAATCATGAAGCGGACAACTACCTTTCAGCTAAATAGGTAAACCGAGCTACATTTTCCATCCGATGAGCGCAGTCTGCCAGCAATGATTTCAAAGATGCCTTATATTTTTTTTACAACCAATATGGATATATAAAACACGGAGTGTAGGGCGTGTAATTCTGTTGATGACTCAAGGGGCGGGAGAGCAACTGTTGCCTTTCCCAACTCTGGAATGGCCTTAGGCAGTGCTACTGTACTCTGTCATGTGACTGGGTACTACTTTAAAAGTAGAGTTGTTGATCCACGTTTCTTTGGACTGAGTAGTATTTCCTCCAGGGCACCAAGATGAATTTCTGGGAGACCATCCTTTGCGCTTTCTTAGCAACTCTTTTTGCAACTATATTTGGCAGGCTCTATAAGATGTGGCCACCCCGACAGAGGAAACCGAAAGAACCTCCACTAGATAAAGGCTACATCCCATGGCTAGGGCATGGGATAAATGTTAAGAAGAACCCTGCAGAGTTTTTGGAAAGGATGCAGAGGAAACATGGAGACATTTTCACAGTGCTGGTTGGTGGCAAATATTTACATTTTGTGATGGACCCACACATTTACAGAACTATAATAAAGGAGTCAAAAGAGAAGTTAGATTTTGATACGTTTGCATCAACTGTCGTATTTAATGCATTTGGTTTTCAGCCAAATGAATCTCAGCATAAGGTTGTGCAAACAATTAGCAAGAAGTATCTCCAAGGTAAGAGTCTAGCTGTCCTGAATCAGCTCATGATGGAAAAATTGCAGACAGTGATGCTTCACAACCAGGACTCAGGTGAGGGGGAAAGACCTTGGCAGCAGGATGGAGTCTTCCACTTTAGCTACAAAACCATTTTCCAAGCTGCTTTCTTGGCTTTGTTTGGGACTGAGCCAGGTCAAGATGTAGAGGGTAAAGAAAATGCCATGGGGCAAGAATTAAAACAATGTGAAGAGTTGTTTGAAAAATTTCAGAAGTATGACAATTTCTTTCCCAAAATGGCCCTCGGCATACTGGATCCTCTGGGCAAGAAGAAGACACAGAAGTTGAGGAATTTTTTCTGGGACGTGCTGTCTGTAGAAAAGATATATCAAAAGGAAAACATCAGCAGCTGGGTGGTTGAGCAAGATCAGCTGATGGCTGAGACTGGGATGACAGAGGAGATGCGCACTCAATTCCAGCTTCTTCTTCTGTGGGCATCTCAAGCTAATACTGGTCCAGCTACCTCCTGGCTTCTTGCATATCTCCTGAAACATCCAGAAGCAATGAAGGCAGTGAGGGAAGAAGTGTACAATGTACTAAAAGAGACTGGACAGGAAGTGGAGCCAGGCGGCCCCCTCATCAATGTGACCTTGGCTCAGATAAAGACCCCTCTTCTGGACAGTGCGGTAGAGGAAACTCTGCGCTTGAGAGCAAGTCCTTTTCTGTTTCGAAGTGTGATGCAGGATATGGATCTTAAAATGGATGATGGGAGAGAATATTTTCTCCGGAAAGGAGACCAGCTACTTCTTTTCCCTTTCGTCGGATTGCACATGGACCCAGAAATCCACCCTGACCCTCATACTTTCAAATATGATAGGTTCTTGAATCCAGATGGTACCAAAAAGGAGTTCTCCAAGAATGGGAAAAAGCTGAAGTATCACAGTATGCCGTGGGGTGCTGGGCCCTCCATGTGCCCTGGACGATTCTTTGCCATAAGTGAGTTGAAGTTGTTTGTGATCCTGATGCTCCTCTACTTTGACATGGAACTGGTTAACGTGGAAGAGGAAATTCCACCGGTAGATGTCAGCCGCTATGGGTTTGGAACCACACATCCTTCTTGTGATATTCAGTTCAGGTATCGGCTGCGATTCTAGGGTGAAACAAGTGTCAGCACAGCTATATATATCCTTTTGAGTGAATATATTTTGCTTAATCTTGGAGGGGAGGGGGGTCTCTGAAAAACCAGGTCATCTTTAAACCAGGTCATCTTAATTACAAGAAACAATATGTTGAGCATGGGCTATTTAAGGTGTATGTCTTACTGTTTATCCTACTGTTTAAGGTGATATGTCCTTCATTGCATGAAGAACAGCACATAGTGTGCACACCTCTTCTCCCCATCCCATGTGCCATCTCACTCCTGCATAATCATGAGGGTGTGGGGAAATGTCCAAACTCCTCAACCTGCAATTTAAATACTAATTGAAAGTTATATTTAAACCATGCAGTCCGGGGCAGTTCAGGTGTTCCATCAACCCATGTGATTTTGAAAAGATGGGACAACTGCTGTCAGGGATGTGAAAGAACTTTCTGTCCTGGATGGGGCTGCACTCCCCACAGAGGAACAAGTGCATAGTCTGGAAGTTCTTCTGGACCCTGGTTTCTCAGGTTGAGACTATGGCCAGGAGCACTTTCTATCAACTACGGTGGATATGGCCGCTGCGTCTGTTCTTTGAAGATAGTGGTCTCAAAACTGTGGTGCACTGCACTCTCTGGTAGCCTCTAGGCCTGATAACTGCAATGTGCTATACATGGGGCTGCCTTTGTATGTAGTTCAGAAACTTCAGTTAGTTCAAAATGCAGCAGCCAGACTGGTCTCTGGGGTTTCCTAGAAAGACCATATTATGCCTGTTTATATATGCATATATGCAATAATATAAACATATGATTGCACTGGCTGCCAATAGGTTTCTGGGCAAATTAAAAAGTGTTGATAATTAACTTTACAGCCTAAGCGACTTAGGATCTGTGTACTTGTGTACCTGGGTGGATGCCAAATGCATTTCAATCAAAGAACAGTAGTTTGCAAGCATTGTGAATTTCATCATCAGGAGAGTGAAACCTGTATATTGTATATCACCACTTTAAAAAGGTGCCTCTTTGCTCAGTCAGCAGGGAAAGTACATTTAGCATTGGCAAAATTATTCTATATTCTCCTCTTCAGTTACCATTAGATTGATGAACACATTGGGGTTTTTTGAGAGCAACCTTTTCAATCAATTGTTGCATCTTTTTTATCTCTCCGAGGGATGGACTTTACTTCCAACTAAACTTCAGCCAGTTATCCAACAAGGACTTCACTGAACTGTCACGTATACCTTCTCCTATGCTTTTTTATTTTTTAATGCTTTTTAAATGTATGATTATACCTATAAATGTAATTTATATTATCTTTTATACTTACTACAACATTAGGATTAAATACCTTAAATTTTTTTACTTAGGATTCTCTTGTGTTGGCTCATATTATAATTGAATCCTGTATTTCAAGTTTTCTCTTCATTTCTTTACAAACTAGGCTCCATGGACCTACGCTTTGCCTTGATTTTTCAGCTTGATACTGGACTGGGGAGGGATGCAGCCAGACAGAAATTCAACACATGCAGCTTCCCCCACTGAAATGTACCTGATGGATTTCTGTCTGATACATTTCTGTAAGGCTGGGTAGGCAATTGTTTCTGAACTATATCTCCCATCATCCCCAGCTGTAATTTATTGAGGCTGGTGATGATGGGAATTGTAGTTCAGCAATAGCTACAGAGCCAAGGTTGCTTGCTCCTGCTAGAAGGTATTGTATAGTATTTCCCCAATATATCACATACTGTAATAAATGTTCCGGGGGGGGGGATTCAAGAAGTGCTTCAGCTTCATCTATCACCCCTCCAGTGAACCTGTCCCCCCACCTCCATTTAAGCTGATGGGCCATGCAAGAGTGATCTTGGTCCTTAGGCTGAATAGAAGAGGGAGGGAGGGAGGATCACCAGGTTGAAACTCTTCCTGGCTTCATACCCTGTGTTTCATTGCATTGCCTTGCCCACCAATGCAGAAGAATTTAACAGGGAACATTGTCTGTCTTAGCAAGGCTGACACATTCCATCCCCCCAAACAGCAAGATTATGATTTGGGAAGATTTTGGATTATCGAGGGTACAACATCGTGTAGTAAAAACCACCACCCTCAGATGGTCCATAGTCTAGTTTTGTGGGGATAGGAAATATCAGACAAAATGCCCATCGGAATTACCCAGTAGTTATAAGGATTATAATCCATAAATTATAAATTGAATCCATATGTGCTTGTGAGAATTATTTAAAAACAAGGTGTGGGCACCATCTAAAGTCTACATATGTAATGCTTCCGTTAACTTCTTTTAGCCACAATTAGAGTCAAACTAGACTAGAGTTGCCCCCTGTGCACCTGTTCAAATATCTGCCATGGGGAAGGGGATCCAATTCAGAATCGCAACAGGAGGTCTATTCAGACATTATGCTGTACGGGTTTACAAATGTCTGTACATTCGTTCATCTGTTTGTGTGAACGACTGTACCTGCATTCATGTTGAAAGTGAACCTGGATACAGGCCCTTCGAATGCATGGTACAGATAGGAATTGTACTGCTGTACCTGTGTTCAACATAACATGCGAATGACTGTACCTGTGTACAGATCTGTACCTGTGTACTGTACACTCATTGTATAAGTGTTCAGCATAATGTGTGAATGGGACTAGGGGGCGAAGGATTAAAGTGCCTCTTCCATCCTTAGTCCCAACCAGATTGGGGCCTCCCACGACTGCTATTTACATGTAAAAAAACCCCACGCAGGGCAATGACAGGATTAATATTATGTCTAATCTGGCGATTAATCAGGGCCCATTCTTGCATTGATTCATGTCATGGGACCCACTGCAGCTGGCTCCTTTCTGTGCCACAAAAGTAAGATCAGAAGCACCTGACCATGCGAAAGAAGGAAGAAGTAGGCCCAATTACTAATTTATGGAGAATGCCCATTGTTTTTTGGTCTTCTTAGGGGCAAAGGGCCTTCATGTGTCTTATTCAGACAGCAAAAAGAGCTCGTTGTGGGTAAAACATTGCACGCATGCAACTGTGTGCTGTACAGGTGTGGTTCCAACTGGAAGTTCCTTCTCTTTTTTTGCTAAAAAAAAAAAAAAAAAAAAGCCATGCAGAGAGACAAATCTGGCCAGGACTGGAGCAGGTGGAAAGTGAGAGATTCCCCTTTCCCCTGAGTCCCATTTTGCTGAACTCTAGAAGCAGCGATTTGCTTCTGAAGCCAATAGAGGGGGGCAATTTTCGGAAGGAAAACAAGGTGGAGAGAGAAGTGAAACTCTCCTTCCACTGCATAACTGGTTTTGACAAAAGAAAGAGGAACTTCCAGGTGGAACCATACTCTATAGCAGGTATAGGCAACCTTGACTCTCCAGCTGTTGTTGAACTACAATCCCCATCACTCCAAGCCATGACCTTCACAACACAGGAACGTGTCACTTATCAATGGCTCCATTGCCATGAGGAAAATGTAGAATGTTACTTCTCTTATATGGTAAAGGCAATGATTTGGCATAGTTGCTCAGGGGGGGAATGAGTTAACAGCTGCCATGGGATTGTTTTTCATGCAACACGCAGGAAAAAGAAAGTTAAGTCGCTTTTGAATGGCTTCATTCTGAGCTCAGCTACAGCAACGGAGATGTACAATTTGGCTGGATTTGTTAATAAAGCAATTGCATTTAAGAAAGTGACCTCCCAGAGTAAACTCTTCAGGGAAGCCAGCTAGGACTTGAGCCTGCAACAATATGCAGTCACTCAAGACACGGCTTCCTGAGAACAGATTGCTCCTTGTATTACTCCAGTACTGCATATGCTGCCTTTTGGTAACACAATCTTCTGGAGCGGCAATGTATGTTTTCTTAATAAAGATGTATATGTGAACAAGTCTGCTGTCCTAAATAATATCTGTTTTGCACACATTTGGAGTGCGGGGCAAACGTAATGATGAAGAGGTGAGTTTTGAAAACACCTCCATATCACTGATTGCAAGTTCATTGGAGTAGAGCAGTGTTCTTCATTCATTCATTCATTCATTCATTCATTCGATTTCTATACCACCCTTCCAAAAATGGCTCAGGGCGGTTTACACAGAGAAATAACAAACAAATAAGACGGATCCCTGTCCCCAAAGGGCTCACAATCTAAAAAGAAACACAAGATAGACACCAGCAACTGTCACTGGAGGGATGCTGTGCTGGGGGTGGAGAGGGCCAATTACTCTCTCCAATAAAGAGAATCACCATGTTAAAAGATGCCTCTTTGCCAAGCTAGCAGGAGTTTATTGGAAGGCCCGGGGCCACTGGCAGCCCCATCAACCCTAAGTGCAGTTCCCTGACTGACTGTTAATTGGGCCTCTCTGAAGCATTGGCCAAATCTGAATAACCTGCACAGTACCCCAGGCACCACCATGAGGAGACAGCCATTATCACTGTGCAGTGCTGTGCCCTGCCCAGCATTTGTTTGGTGGGGGTGGGGGGGTTCCTTTAAGGGCAATGGAGCCCTCTTGAGCCCTGCACCATTTTGGAAGACATGCACAGAATGCTGGGAAGTGTAGCATTCCCAGTGCTTTCCTCCTAGAGCTCCTAAGATGGGCTCCATCTCTCTTAAAGGGCCCTCCCAGTATATTGTGCAGAGCTGAGCACCAGGGGAAATAACTCTCACATTGTTAACTGATTTACAGGCGACACAATATGCACAATAGGATCTGTGACTATATTTCTGACAACCAGGTGGAGCAACCACAAAAGGGTTGTTAGTCATGTCCACTCTGAGTTCTGAAATTACTGTGTAAGATAATAATGGCATTTGTGACTTGTTTTCCAATGCTATGTTTGATCATAAAGATTCCATGCTAGGGATCATTCGGAAGGCGATTGAAAATAAAACTGCTAATATTATACTGCCCTTATACAAAACTATGGTGCGGCCACACTTGGAGCACTGCATACAATTCTGGTCACCACATCTAAAGAAGGTCATTGTCGAACTGGAAAAGGTGCAGAAGAGGGCAACCAAGATGATCAGGGGCCTAGAGCACCTTTCTTAAGAGGCTAGGCTACAACACCTGGGGCTTTTTAGTTTAGAAAAAAGACGACTGCAGGGAGACATGATAGAAGTCTATAAAATCATGCATGGCGTGGAGAAAGTGGATAGAGAGAAATTCTTCTCCCTCTCCCATAACACTAGAACCAGGGGTCATCCCATGAAATTGATTGCCAGGAAATCTAAGACCAACAAACGGAAGTACTTTTTCACACAACGCATAATCCACTTGTGGAATTCTCTGCCACGAGATGTGGTGATGGCCAACAGCCTGGATTGCTTTAAGAGGGGTCTGGATAACTTCATGGAGGAGAAGTCTATCAATGGCTACGAGTCTGTGGGCCACCTCCAGCCTCAAAGGCAGGATTCCTCTGAATACCAGGTGCAGGGGAGTAACGGCAGGAGAGAGGGCATGCCCTCAACTCCTGCTGTAGGCTTCCAGCGACATCTGGTGGGCCACTGTGTGAAAAAGGATGCTGGGCTAGATGGGCCTTGGGCTTGATCCAGCAGGGCTGTTCTTTTGTTCTTTATGAGCTCTCGAGGAAATCCCCTCTGATGTCAGAGAAGGGAAAGTGTTCAAGTAAGGACATGTTTGCCCAGTTTATTGTTTTTGTTACCTCAGTGCTCCTCAGACCTTTTGAACACAGGCTCCCTTTCTGAATGTGTGCTACCCTCTGAGGCCCCCCAGGACAGGATCTATTCACGCAGCTCCATGCATGCACTGAAGTGTCCTTGCTCCTCTTTTCCCCACGTAGCCCTTCAGGCTCTCTTTCAAAAGCTGTTCCAGAATGTGGGCAAATATGTCTCTGAATGGGTCCCTTCACTGAACAGAGGTATTGGAGCAGAACAAACAGAAGTATCGCTATGGGAGCGGGCCTTTGGCTACTAGGATTAGGCCAGGGATCCAGAGGTGCTCTTACCCCGGGACTTCGGGGCCAAAGCCCAGGGCCTCCACATCCCCTGCCCCCCGCCAATCATCTTTAGTTTGTCCTGGGTGGTGTGGTTTGTGCCCTCAAGAACCTAGGTATTAAAAAATGATGCTTAACTTGCAGTGGGAGTGGGTGGGGTGGGGCTCAAAAGGCCATTAGGTCCAAGCTCCAAAATTACTTAGGTGCACCTCTGCATGGATCCTTCCTCTTACATGCTGTGTTCACCCCCTCCCCGGTGACCCTGCTCAGGTTTTCTGTGTTATTTTCCAGCAACAGCTCTTGCATGTGATGTCACACACAAGGGGCGGGGGCAGAGCCCGAGAAGAGCTATCTGGAGCTCATTGCCAACTAGTGCTTTGTTTGGGGGAGACAAAGGAAAAAACGACAAAGCATCAGCTGGGAATGAGCTCCAAAGAGCTGAAGAGCTGGTGCAGCCCTTCCAGGGCTCTGGCCACGCCCCCTTGCATACCCTGCTTAGCAAGGTGGACAATTCATGCAAGCTAGCACAAGACCAGCTCTCCAGCCATTATTGTGGGTTACCCCAACTCCTACTAGGAAGAATTTCATTCCTGGATGAAAAGGCTTGCATGTGAGGGCAAACTATTTCAATATGATGTTATTGCTGTAGGTTTCTGATTAGATGGCCATATAAGTAGAATTAATACAGCGTTCTAGATTAACATCAAAGGCTCTTTGAAGGCTGGTTGCAGTTGCAAAAGGCATTAGGAGTAGAAACTGATTCAGTCAAGTATCTGTCCCCCAAATCATCAAACCATGAAAGAGGCTGTTTGTTCTCATAATCATATTCCAGTTCATCACCACATCCCTTAGAACTAAGCCAGGCAAGATGGATTGCTTCAGAGACAGTGGAAGATATGCTTTGTTCCTCAAATATCAGATAACAAACTCTACCCAATTACCTACATAAGCCTCCCTGTCTCCATCTGTCACCACCCTGTTATGATTTTGCACAGGCAAATGACTTGCACAGTTTCAGATCACTTTGTACTGTATATTCCTTCTACTTTCAAAAGTAGAATTTCTTGGAGAATTCCTCCCCCTCCCACCTGAATCCAAATTTAGAACCATCGGTTACCCATTGTGATGCTTTTAAAGATTTGTTTTGCAGGCAAAATCTCTTGTATTTGGGCCAAAATGGATTCCACAATTAGGGCAGAGATCGTTAAGGAGGGATCCAGCAAGTCCTCTTACGTGGTCAGACTAGGTCACTTTCAGTTTGTGACTCCTGAGGATAGGGCTCCCAGTCCATTTCCGGGCCCAATTCAAAGTGCTGGTTTTAACCTTTAAAGCCCTACATGGCTTGGGACCGGGTTACCTGAGAGAACGCCTTGCCCCGTATGTCCCTACCCAAACCTTAAGATCTTCTTTAGAGGCCCTCTTCCAGGTGCCCCTGTCAAAAGAGGCGAGGCAGGTGGCTGCCAGGGAGAGGGCCTTTTTGGTGGTTGCACTCTGTTTATAGAATAGCAGCCCCAGCAGTGTTCCCTCTAAGAGGGATTCCCAGATGTTGTTGACTACAACTCCCATAATCCCCAAGCTAAAGCCATTGCAGCTGGGGAATCTGGGAGTTGTAGTCAACAACATCGGGAATCCCCTTTAGAGGGAGCACTGCTCCCCAGTGAGGCTCCCCTGGCTTCATCCCTTTGTTCTTTGAGATGCCAGGTACAGACGTTTTTGTCTACCCAGGCCTTTTGATTTTTTAATTCTGAGTTTCAGATTTGTTCTGATTTTCTAACTAATTTTAAAATGACTTTTTAAACTTTGTATTGAATTTTCTTTTCACCTTTCCCTTCATGATTTAATGTGTTGTGTGTTTTTATTGGATGTTTTAATGTTGTGTCGTGAGCCGCCAAGAGAACAATTTGTTATGGGGCAGCTAACAAATAAAGTTGTTTATTATTTATTATTTTCTAATAATAATTAATATTATTTATTTATTATTTACTACTACTACTACTACTACTACTACTACTATGTGGGCAAGCTGTTTCAGACTGCGCGTCCTACCACCTGCTCTCTTGACCCTTGCCCAAATTGGCAATCAGATTGTCAAAGAAGGTCTGGTAAACATAATAAATACTTCTCTGCGGGAGGGTAGGATGCCTCCTTCTTAAGGAGGCTATCAGACTATACCTGAAAAAACCTACATTGGACCCCTCAGAGTTAGGCAACTATAGGCCCGTCTCGAATCTCCCAAAAGTTGGGCAAGCCCATAGTTGGGCTTTTAATTAAAATTAATTTTAAACTGTTTAATTGTTTTTATTCTTTGAAAGTATTTTGTTTCATGCTGTGAATTGTTTTTAAATGTGTTTATTCTGTCTGTGTTTTAATTGTTTTTTATTTTTATATTGTAATTTTAGATTGTGTATACCACCTAGAGATGTATATATAAGGCGGTATATTAATATGATAAACAAACAAAACGTATTGGTCTTACTGAGGTTTCACAATTATCCAGTTTACATAGTGAACCTCAGAGCTCCAGTACTAAATTACAGATGGTTAACCAACAATCTCCATACAATTATACATGAAACCTCTGGGAGAGATCATCAGGAGATTTGGTGCAGGATGTTATCAGTATGCTGACAACACCCAAATCTATTTCTCTATGTCAACATCATTGGGAGAAGGCACAACCTCCCTAAATGTCCTCCTGGAGATGGTAATGGGCTGGATGAGGGATAATAAACTGAGACTGAATCCAGATAAGGCGGAGGTACTTATTGTTTGGGGTCAGAACTTGGGAGATTATTGTGATCTAACCATTCTGGATTGAGTCACACTTCCCCAGAAGGAACAGGTGCTCAGTCTGGGAGTGCTTCTGGAATCACAACTCTCCCTGGTATCCCAGTTTGAGATGGTGGCCAGAGGTGCTTTCTATCAGCTTCAGCTGATATGCCCACTGTGTCTGTTTCTTGAGATGAATGACCTCAGAACAGAGGTACATATGCTGGTAACCTCCAGATTTGATTACTGCAATGTCTTCTATGTGGGGCTGCCTTTATACATAGTCTGGAAACCACAATTGGTACAGAATGCAGCAGCCAGATTGGTCTCCAGGTCATCTCGAAAAGACCATATTACTCCTTTATTGAAAGATCTACACTGGATACCAATAGGTTTCTGGGCAAAATACAAGGTGCTGGTTATAACCTATGAAACCCTAAACTGCTTAGGCCCTGGGTATTTAAGACTATGAGCCAGGTCTCACGATCAGTGAGACCCGATTTTGGAGTGCGCGGGGAGAGCGGGCTAAGCCCGCTCTCCCTGCACACAAGCAGGGAGGGAGCCCTGGGTGGCCGGATCAGCTGCCCACACAATTGCTGGCTCTGTGACAGAGCTGGTGGGGGCTGGGAAGCTCGGGGGCCACATGGACCTCTGGAAGCTCCAGTATGCCCTGCGTGAGCGTGCAGGGCATACTGGGGAGACCCCAGGAGAACATAAGAACAACCCTGCAGGATCAGACCCAAGGCCCATCTAGTCCAGCATCTTGTTTTGCACAGTGGCCCACCAGATGCCACCGGAAGCCACAGGCAGGAGTTGAGGGCATGCCCTCTCTCCTGCTGTTCCTCCCCTGAAACTGGTATTCAGAGGCATCCTGCCTTTGAGCTGAAGGTGGACTGTAGCCCTCCGACTAGTAGCCATTGATAGACCTCTCCTCCATGAAGTGATTCAAACCCCTCTTAAAGCCATCCAGGTTGTTGGCTGTCACCACATCTTGTGGCAGAGAATTCCACAAGTTGATTATGCATTGTGTGAAAAAGTTATTCCGTTTGTTGGTCTTAGATTACCTGGCAATCAGTTTCATGGGATGACCCTTAGTTTTAGTGTTATGGGAGAGAGAGAGAGACAGAGAAGAATTTCTCTCTATCCACTTTCTCCACACCATGCATGATTTTATAGACCTTTATCATGTCTCCCCGCAGTCGTCTTTTTTTCTAAACTAAAAAGCCCCAGGTATTGTAGTCTTGCCTCATAAGAAAGGTGCTCTAGGCCCCTGATAATCTTGGTTGCCCTCTTCTGACACCTTTTCCAGTTCTACAATGTCCTTTTTCCGATGTGGTGAGCAGAATTGTATGCAGTACTCCAGGTGTGGCCGCACCATAGTTTTGTATAAGGGCATTATAATATAAGCCGTTTTATTTTCAATCCCCTTCCTAATGATCCCTAGCATGGAATTGGCCTTTTTCACAGCTGCCACCCATTGAATCGACATTTTCAATGAGCTGTGCACCACAACCCCAAGATCCCTCTCCTGGTCCGTCATCGAGAGCTCAGATCCCATCAACGTATACTTGAAGTTGGGGATTTTCATCATAATGTGCATCACTTTACACTTGCCAATATTGAACCACATTTGCCACTTTGTCGCCCACTCACCCAGTTTGTAGAGATCCCTTTGGAGCTCCTCACAATCCGTTTTGGATTTCACTACCCAAAAGAGTTTGGTATCATCTGCAAATTGGGCCACCTTGCTGCTTACCCCTGCTTCTAGATCATTTATGAATAAATTAAAAAGCACCAGTCCCAGTACAGATCCCTGGGGGATCCCACTTCTTACTTCCCTCCATTGTGAAAACTCTCCATTTATACCTACCCTCTGTTTCCTATCTTTCAACCAGTTAGCAATACACACATGTACTTGTCCCCTTATCCCATGACCGCTAAGTTTCCTCAGGAGTCTTTGATGAGGAACTTTGCCAAAAGCTTTTTGGAAGTCCAGGTATACAATGTCAACTGGATCACCTTGATCCACACACTTGTTGACACTCTCAAAGAACTCCAAAAGGTTGGTGAGGCAAGATTTACCTTTGCGGAAGCCATGCTGGTTCACTCCCAGCAGAGCCTGTTCTTCTAGGTGCTTTACAATTTTATCCTTGAGGATGCTTTCCATCAATTTGCCTGTAACAGACATTAAGCTAACTGGCCTGTAATTTCCCGGATCGCCTCTAGGTCCCTTTTTGAAAATCGGCGTTACATTTGCTACTTTCTAGTCCTCTGGTACAGAGCCGATCCCCGATTTCAGGGATAAGTTATATATTTTAGCAAGGAGGTCGGCAATTTCACATTTGAGTTCTTTAAGGACTCTTGGATGGATGCCATCCAGTCCTGGTGATTTGTTAGTTTTCAGTTTTACAGACAGTTTAGAACATCATCTCTTGTCACTTCTCTCTGACGCAGTTCTTTAGCCTCCATCCCTAAAAAGCCTGGTTCAGGCAGATGTATATGCTCAGTATCCTCTGCCATGAAGACGGACACAAAGAACTCATTCAGCTTCTCTGCAACCTCCATATCCTCCTTCTTAATCCCTTTCACTCCCTCATTGTCTAATGGTCCAACCACCTCCCTGGCAGGTTTCCTGCTTCTGATGTACTTAAAGAAGTTTTTGTTATTCCCCTTGATACTTTTGGCTAAATGTTCCTCAAACTCTCTTTTTGCCTCCCTTATTGCCACCTTGCATTTCTTTTGCCAGAGTTTGTGTTCCTTTCTGTTCTCTTCGTTTGGACAGGCCTTCCAATTTCGGAAGGAAGTCTTCTTCCCTTTTATGGCTTCCTTGACGGTACCCATTGGCCATGCTGGCAACCTCCTGGACTTAGTGGTACCTTTCCTCCTTTTGGGTATACAATCTAACTGGGCTTCTAGTTTTGTCATTTTGAGTAAACTCCACGCACTCTGGAGCGAAGTGACTCTCCTGATTTTCCCCCTCAGCTTTCTTTTCACCATACTCCTCATTTTGGAGAAGTTTCCTCTTCTGAAATTCAAAATGTCTGTGTTAGACTTCCTTGGTGATTCCCTCCCCACATGTATGCTGAAGTTGATGGCACTCTATGGTCACTGTTCCCTAAAGGATCGATGACCCTGACATCACGCACCAGGTCCTGGGTGCCACTCAGAATTAAGTCCAAGATCGCCTTCTCTCTGGTTGGTTCCAAGACCTAGGGCACAGTCATTTAGCGTATCTAGAAACCTGACCTCTTTGTCATGACCTGACTGTGAATTTACCCAGTCTATGTGTGGGTAATTGAAGTCACCCATTATTGCAGCCCTGCCTCTCCTTGACGCCTCCCTGATTTCCTGCTTCAACTCCTAGTCACTGTCAGCATTTTGATCCGGATGGCGATAGCACGTCCCCAGTAGCACGTTCCCTTTTGTTACCCACAGGGTTTCTGTGGAGGACTCTAGTCCACTTAGGTTTCCTAGCTTGTTAGATTCTATGCCTTCTTTAACATACAGTGCTACTCCAAGGCGCCCCTCCCTGTCCTTTCTATAGAGCTTTTCGCCTCCTCTCTGGGGGTCTACTCATGAGTAACCATGCTGTGGCCACTCACGATCTTTAAAACCAGGTTTGCGGAGCGCTCACTCCAGAAACCTGGTTTTAGGGCAGGGGTAGTTATACGGGCCTAGGAACCACTGGGCTCACAGCCAAGCCTGGTGGTTCACACGATGGGGCGAAATAGGGCTAGCCTCCACTAGCCCAAGTTCACCCCATCGTGTGAATAGCCTCAATGTCTTCTTTGCCATGAACCCCGGATAACTGGGCAAAGAGGCACCTTTTAATGTGGTGATTCCCTTTATTTAGCAGGGGGAGAGTGACTGGCCCTATCCACCCCAGCACAGTACTTCCAGTGACTGTTGCTGGTGTCTGTCTTGTGTTTCTTTTTAGATTGTGAGCCCTTTTGGGACTGGGATCCATCTTATTTGTTTGTTATTTCTCTGTGTAAACCGCCCTGAGCCATTTTTGGAAGGGGGGTATAGAAATTGAAATAATGATAATGATGATGATAATAATAATTATGATAATGATGATGATGATGTAAAAATACTATGGGACTTCTGACTACAAAGAGATAAACATCTGCTACACCAGAAATAACTGTAGTCAAGAAGAAAGAAAAACAAGCCAAAATAATTGACATAGCAATACCAGGGGACAGTAGAATAGAAGAAAAAGAAATAGAAAAAACAACAAAATATAAAGGTCTTCAAATCAAAATGGAAGGTTGTGGCAGAAGAAAACCAAAATAATCCCAGTAGTAATTGGTGCCCTAGGTGCAATTCCAAAACACCTTGAAGAGCACCTCAATACTATAGGGGCCACTTTGCTATCTTTCATTATCTTTTGAAAGAGAGGCTGTTGGAATGAACCCCTACAGTCGCTGGTTATTCTGATCTTGGGTAGCATTGCCCCATGTTTGCTTGTGCTTAGTGACCAAATTGCATAGTTTGCCATATATGGCCATGTGCAGAGTTTATGATCCTGTGAGCTCAGGTATCCAAGATGGAGGCAGTGAGCAGACAGCTCCAAATCAGCCAGAGGGGTGCTGACTGCAGCCCCAAAACAAGCTGTTCTGGCAACAGAGCCGGCTTGAAATCGAGCCAGCTCCAAGCTGAGCCAGCTTGACTCGAAGACTCAAGCTGGAACTGAACTGGCCATTGAAAAAATAGGGCCGGTCTGAGCGCAAGCCGAGCTGAGCCTGGTTCAAACTGAGCCTGATCAAAGGTGGTTCGAAGGCTTGTGCCACCATTTCATGCAGGGGAGGTGGTGGTAGCCATTTTGTGACACTATGTGTCACTTTCAGAGATTGGCCAAGCTGCCACTGCCCTGATTGGTCAGGTGTGCCTTGCCCTTTGGTTGGCTTGCCAATTGTGCCACCCAGTTGTAACTGTCACCCCATTGCCCGGGGGGGAGGGACAAGGATAGGGATTCAAATTGTATTTAAAGGCCACCATCTGGCCTTGCAAAGCCACAGGTTTTTAAGCTTCTGATCTGAGAGAGCTGGCTGCTGCTTCTGCCACCACGCCTCTTGCTTTGTTGTTGTTGCTGCTAGCCTGACTTGCTGTTGCTGTGTGTTGGGGTCTCTTTGCAGAGGATTGCCATGCCTGACTGCATGCCATGACAATTCCAAAATGGCCACCATGCTGCAGGGGGAAGGCCCGAATGGGCCAAAGAACCAGCCGGCCGGCCGGTATGGGCATCAAGGGAGGCCAGCAGGGGGAGGGGGGGCCTCCACAGGCACCCCCACCCAGCCGCCTCCAACAACTCCCCTTGGAAGTAAAAACATTTTGTGTGTGTGTGTGTGTGTGTGTGTGTGTGTGTGTGTACACACACACACATACATACAAAGTCCATGAACCCCACAAACAGTCAGGGGGGTGTTCAATTCAACCTTGAGCGGTCGAACCTGTCTGCACATCCCTAGTTTGGTGTGGCCGGTTCAAATCGCAATTGCAGTGCAACTATTTGTTGATTTTTACAGCCCCTTACAGCATGAGAGAGGAAGGCCAACCCCCCCCCCCGGCTTGGGTTTTTGCGCAAAGGTGCAACCCAATTCTCAGCTGCTTTCAGCTTTTGAGTTCTATCGCATTTGCTCCATTTCGGGCTGATGAAGTCACGGAGGGGACGACTCTAACCCCTTCCTGAACTCATTGGCCCGAAATGGAGGAGGATGAAGCAGTGAATGCGAAGAATATGGAATATGGACACCCCCTGCCCGGAACACCCGCTGCAGTGGTGGGCAATATGAATGGCCACAACTCTGCCATGATGCATTGAAAAATGCATTGAAAAATACTGTGCTCACAGTTTCAAGCCGTTGCCTAATACTGTTGCACTTTGCAACACTTTAACCGGCACAAATCTCGTAATCCAGAAAACACCCTGGAGGAATAAAAGGGGAGTGCTGATTGTAGGTCATGCTGTCTGCACTGGCCATTCTATCATGGAGAGCACTGCCCCTACCCCCCAATTTTTCTGCTCAGGTTGCAGAGTTGGTTGCTTTAACAGATGCATGCCTTCTAATGAAGGAGCAAGTACACTAATTCACATTATGCCTTGGAGTAGCCCATGGCTTTGGGATCATCTGGAAGCAACTGGGTTTTCTCACATCAGCAGGTTCTCCAATTAAGTATGGGGTGGGGTTTTTGTATCTGCCCTGTTATCTGCTATTTGTTTTCCTTCTCAGATTGCTATTGTAAAATGTGCTGCTCACCAGAGCCAAGGGAGCGGTGTAGCCAGAGGGAATGCCTTGGCAGAATTTGCAGCAAAAGCTGCTGCATGAAACACATCTTTGTCTACAGTCATTATGTATGTCACTGAGACTGAACTGTATGCAAGGACCTCAGAGGTCCCTCCATCTAGATAGCTTGTTCATGTGGACAGCATTGCCTTTCATAGTTGGGTCACAAAGACAAGCCATGACATGCTCCTTTTTGTCACCCAACTTGATGATGAGCTTCTCCACTACCCCAATCTTCAACCGACCTTTTAGAGCTCTACCATCCCTAGCGAGGTCTGAAGCTTATCCATCAGCTTCTCGAGGAGAAGTGCGTTGGGCAAGGCCTGGCTCAGAGTCGTGGCCTCAGCACACAAGCTCTTTGTTGCAAACAGAAAGTGCTCAAGTGCCAAGACCATCTCAGACATGAGCTTACCGTCTCTGCGTCGTAGGTCCACGTAGCAACCCGTAAAACCTGAAAAAGTAAGACAAATGACCTGCCAAACACGTATATTTAAAGAAACATCTACCTGGAAGATACGCAAAACTATCCAATTGAATTCCTCAGTGAGCTAACTCCAACAGGTATGCCTAGGCATTATCTCAACCATAAAAAGGGAATAATAATTATGCTCCTTAGAAATCTCAACACCAAAAAAGGATTGTGCAATGGCACCCGCCTTATCGTAAAATACTTGAAGAGCAACCTCATCATTGCTCAAGTAATAACAGGTTCAGCTGAAGGGGACATAGTCTTTATTCCCCGTATTGATTTGGCTCCATCCTCCACTGATTTACCCTTTACCTTACGAAGGCGACAATTTCCAGTTAAATTAGCCTTTGCCATGACAATTAATAAAGCTCAGGGGCAAACCTTGGAAAAAGTTGGCATTTATTTGCCAGAAACAGTATTCAGCCACAGTCAGTTATATGTGGGGTTATCAAGAGTTAGGAGTTTTTCTGACGTCATGGTGAAGGTTATAGAACGCCCTGACCAAGGCAAACTATTGGCAAACTCAGAAAGAATATTCACAAGGAATGTTGTCTATAAGGAAATTTTATAGAAATATTACATGAACTAAAACAAGAAACAATATTTTTAAAAACTCTTCTTCAGATATTATATATTTAAGATTGTTACAAAGGTTTATACTGAGGCAACAGTATTCACCCTCACTGTATTGTCATATACTTTTCTGTTTTATATGTTTAAAGTTTTTGTTATATATATAATAAAAATAAACATGAATGGAAAAGTTACTTTTTAAAAAAATTACTCTTATTTTTAAAATTTAGAAAATTATATATATATATAAAAATATGAGGCAACAAGCACAAGGAGGTCCACGTCCCTTGCCCTTGAAGAAAGACTGTTCTTCCAAACATTTCTACACAACTCTTCTAGCGCCCGTTAATGTAACGGGCATAATGTCTAGTAAATAATAATACCTGTTTGCATGTCTGGAAAAACCTGGAGCACACCAAAACCTTTCTTCCTGAGCGATCACCCTCCCCCTTTGCCCGCATGGGCCATCTGGTGCCCCATGTGGGTAAGCCGGGGCAAAAAGACTTGGGCACGATGGGCCCAATGAAATGTTTTATAGACCTGACCCTACTTCTTCCTGATCTCCTTGCAGGCTACTTCAGCTTCTGTGGTGTATCGGCCACATTACAACCACATAGTACAGATGCCTGCTTAGGAGCTTAAGGAAGTTCAGTACAGAAAAAGGTTCAACACACTCTACATCTAAATGTCCTTTTTGCTTCGCTGAGAGCACCCCCTGATCCACATTCTGAGTAATTTGCCCAAAGCAAGCAATTCGGCATAAGCAGGTTTCATTTTCCTATTGTATTTTCATTGCACAGTTTGGCAGAATCTTGCGTGGTTTGTAGGAGGAAGACCGCATATTATGGGAAGTGGGGAACAACTACTGGCCATTGAGGAAAAGCGGGGAGCAGTGCTGGGTCTGGGATGCCTGTCCTCGACTGCAGGAAGCCCATCTTGAGGTCTCATTTAACTGCTTGTCCTTCTGAGGGCCCCCTTGAATTCCTTTTCAAAAGCCACTTAGTCAGTACCTTGCCTTTCTTTTGGACAATGAATCAAAGGAAAGGAACCCTCAAACTCATACGGCATATGGACAGCTCGGCAAATAATGTCTTAAGACATCACCCCAAATCTTGGTGCAACATATAGCATTTAAAATATCCCCTTTTTGTCTTGTCTGTTTCACCCCCACCACTGAAGGGGTGTATGTGGTGGTTTCCCCATATCTCTTTGTAACTCTCCCATCCATTCCATAGTTAGATTGCTTTGAAGCCAATGACTTCCCTTCTCTCCTGCCTAATTGAACAACTTCCTGCTTGCAACCCAAATATTTTCCCCTGGCTCATACCTCTTCTCTCTTCCTCAGCTTAAGCCTCCAACCTCCACCTCCTGGCTGAGCAAGTTAGAGAGGAGGAGCGGAGGAGGCTCAGGAATTATGAGGAGGATGCTGGTGCACATACTTTGATTGCACAGTCCACACTCAGCAGCAGTGTGGGTCAGCTCAGTCCCCCACCCCCACCCCCCACTTCCCTTTCCAGCAGCGTGTCATTCTTGGCAGGCACACCGACACACCCGTCAGTTCCACCCACTCATTTCACCCAGTGGTTTGAGCGGGGGTGCCTTGGCGCCTTGCCAGGGGTGCAGGAGGCTCGGCCAGCCAAGCCCTGTTGTAGTACTGCCCAGTATGTTTTGCAGTACCTGCAGGAGCTGGTGAAGGAAGACCCGGAGATGGATCACATCCAGTTCTGGGCGGTGCGTTGCCAAGTCTGGCCAGACTTGGCAGCAGTTGCCAGATGCCTCCTCTCATGCCCACCAACCAGTGTCCAGAGTGAGAGGGTGTTCTCCATCACTGGGGATATGATGGGACCCCCATCACTCCCCTGGTGGCGCAGAGCCCCTGGTGGTGCAGTTGTAAAAAAACTGCCGCCCTGTAACCAGAAGGTTACAAGTTCGATCCTGACCAGGGGCTCAAGGTTGACTCAGCCTTCCATCCTTCCGAGGTCGGTAAAATGAGTACCCAGAATGTTGGGGGCAATATGCTAAATCATTGTAAACCGCTTAGAGAGCTCCGGCTATAGAGCGGTATATAAATGTAAGTGCTATTGCTATTGCTATCACTCACGCATGGACTCTGGCTTGGTGGAACAACTGGTTGTCCTGGAGGTCAACCTCTCTGTGCTGGGCTACCCCAACCTGGAAGTGGAGGTTGAGTAAGTGAGATTTGTCCCTCCTCACCCACCTAACACCACTTCAGAACAGCTCACCCCACCCTCACCTTGGCAAAAGCACATGTGTCACAATCTGCCACTAGTGCTGTTGACACATGCACACACCCTGCCCACTATCACCACCCGTGATGCTGAACAATGGTGCCCCTGCCCAGAAGACACAAGGAGCCTGACAGCATCTATTGTAAATAGTAAATAATGTTTTTAAACTGCTGTATATCATTGTGGTGCTTCCTTCCTGAGTTCTAGCACCAACACTCTTACACGCAGGTACCATACATGCACACACTACCAGTGATGGGTCAATGGTCTGGTGCTACCACGGGTCTGAGAGCTTTGCAATGCAAACTCTCAGCAAAGCTGTGGTGGCCCTGCCAGTCTGAGGCAGAATTGTCTTTTACATGCACAGAGAGAAGAAGGCTTCTCAAGGTGCATTATTTCAAACATGTTGAAATGTCTTAAATGTGTGCTTTTCAAATGCTTGCTCTTACATGCTGACTGTTTTTAAAATGCTTGCTTTTCAAATGCTTGTCTCTTAAAAAAATGCTTGTATTTAAATACTTTCTTTGAAGTTTGTGTTGCTTGGTGGTTTTTAATTAGGTTTTTGGTTTGCTTGTGGTTTGTGGTGTATCTGTAGTTAGGTTTGTGGTGGCTGGCTTGCTGGATACAGCAGGCTAAGGCTTGTGGTTTCTTTGTTGTTGTAGTATCTTGTTAGCTTGGTTTAGGGTTTCTTGTTCTCTTGGCCAAGTTTGTGGTTTGTTGTTAAATTTGTGGTTTGCTTGATTTGTGGTGTCTGACTGCCATAGTTAGGTTTGTGGCTTCCTGAGTCTAGGTTCTTAGCTAGTGTAGTTTTCAGTTTGGTTTCTAAAGCCTTGCTTAGGTTTGTGTTTTTTATATGTAGTTTGTGCTGGGTGCCTAGGGGCACCAAAATGAGTTGGATGGCATGTCTAGGGAGAACAAAATGAGTTGGATGGTAGGGCACCATGGGTCCCAACTACCACCCAGCCCCCAAAGAAATTAGACACTCAGGTGATTTTAAAGGATTTTTTTTAGTTTTGAGTGGTTTTGGTTTTTCTGCCATAGGGAATAATGGGGATCTGCAGTGGCCCCATTATTCCCTGCAGGTAGCACCTAGGTGCACCAAAGCAGATGCCATGGGTGAATTTTTTATGAATACATTTTGAAAAGGGCTCCCATGGTGAGTGAAAGCCTTACATGAACCCAAAGCCTAGTCATTCTTTTCCCCGCACTGTGGGCTCATGTCCTTTAGGAACTTAAGTTTCTAGTTCTTACAATATACAGCAGACTGGCTGATTCATTCATTCATTCACAGTCATATTTAGCTGCCTTTGGCTTCTGCAGCCCATTGGATCAAGCTAATCAACAACTAATCTCTGGGCTGGCATACTTCACTTGATGCTTATCTACCTGCTCCTAATAAAATGCACAATCCCCTCCTTTTTCTTCTTCCCACACACCTTTCTACATGTTTCTCTTAACATAAGGTAGAGCTATTTAATCCAAATGACATTTCTCTCCAAGGTCATATGTGTGTGGGGGTCAATAAAGTAATACATTTCAAAGAATATTAGGTTTCCCAGCAAAGTTAAATGCAATCTAAGTTTATTTTGATCACCTAAGTTTATTTTGATCACCTTGAGGGGGTGATCATCAGCTTGTTTGTTTAAATATTTTTTGTAGCGCATTAAAAATAAATATCAATAATAGAAATAATGATATTTTAAAAATCATATATTTCAAAGTTGTGATGAATCTGGAGACGTTCAGATCATGTTTGTTCTATGAATACGAATACAAGAAACTTTCAACAAAAGTTTCCAAAGAGGTTTACACCAATATAATAAATAAATCAAAAAAATGATGACTCCTTGTCCCCAAAGGGCTCACAATCTTAAAAAGAAACATAAGATAGATAACAGCAACAGCCACTGGAGGGATGTTGTGCTGGGGATGGATAGGGCCAGTTGCTCTCCCCCTGCTAAATAAAGAGGATTGCCACTTTAAAAAGGTACCTCTTTGCTCAGTTAGCAGCAGATTCTAGAATTAACTTCAGTTCCACAAAGAAAAATAAAAGATGAAGGTGCTCTTCACTCACCTTCAGGTCTAGAATCAATGGGAACTAGAAATTATAGCAAGTATTCCAAATTTAACAGCATGGGGGTAGAGGAAGAAGAGGTATCAGCTCACATCTTCCAAGTTTTCAGAGCTGGAAGAGGTACTAACATGAATCCAGTTGCAATAGGAACCACCTCCAGGCCTTGTTACTATAAGTTGGCTTGTGGATTTCCAGACGTTTCACCACACATTGTTGGCTGTAGGCCTGATAATCTCTGAAATGTGCCTTAAAGATAACACTTACTTTAATCCAGGAGGATTGTAGAAACAACCTTCTTTCCAGCCAACACCTATTATAATAGTCAGTATGTTGTTGGGTATTAAATATTTTTCTTTCTTTCTTTAACAAATTTCTATAGTGCCCAAAACTTGCGTCTCTGAGCAGTTTACAATAATATGTGCCTCTGCAACATATACCAAGTATTTGCCTATGCTGCTGACTTCTCAGAAAAATATCTGAATCAAGGCCAAAGGTCTTGGTTAGCATTCTGAAGCACATAAAAAGTGGTTAGCTTTAAGAATACGGATAGGCTGACGTTTTCTTAAAAGTAGGGCTCTTAAGAGGTGCCCAGTAAATTACAGAGAGAAATAAAATAAAATGCAAAATGAAGTTCTTGAATGTTGGCATTTGGTACAGTAGTGTTGCAGAAAACCAGCACAGCGCAGTGGTTAGAGTGTTGGACTAGGACCAGGAAGACCAGAGTTCAAATCCTCATTCAACTATGAAACCCACTGGGTGACTCTGGGCCAGTCACAGGAACATAGGAAGCTGCCGTATACTGACTCAGACCCTTAGTCCAACTAGCTCAGTATTGTCTGCACAGACTGGCAGTGGCTTCTCCAAGATTGCAGGCAGGAACCTCTCTCAGCCTTATCTTGGAGATGCCGCCAGGGAGGGAACTTGAAACCTTCTGCTCTTCCCAGAGTGGCTCCATCCCCTGAGGGGAATATCTGACAGTGCTCACACTTCTAGTCTCCCATTCATATGCAACCAGCATGGACCTTGCTTAGCTAACAGGACAAGTCATGCTTGCTACCACAAGACCATGACAAGACAAGATACACGGTTTACAATCATGTATCTCTCAGCCCCACCTGACTCACAGGGCTGCTGTGAGCATAAAAATAATCATGTATACTGCTCTGAGCTCCTCGGAGGAAGAGCAGGATATAAATGTAAAAAAGAAACAAACAACTCCAGAGCCCCCTGATCTGTCAGAGCACCTCCCAACTAGGGATGTGCACAGAAGCATGCCTCCGCGGTTCGAAGGCCCCAGGGGTAGTGCTTTAAGGGTGGGGTAGGGTGCACTCACCCCTCCCTCTGCTCCCCCCCGCCAGCGCTCCTTCCCGGTAGCAATCTTTGGGGTGGCAGCGTACCTCCCTGCCGCCCCTTCCCTGTCCTCGGCCGGAAGTGGCCAGAAGTACCGAGCACACATGCACGATGGGTGCCCGTGCACCCAGTACTTCCACCCATTTCCAGCCAAGGACGGGGAAGGGGCGGCAGAGAGGTACACTGCCGCCCCGAAGATTCTTAGCGAGAAGGAGTCCCAGGGGGGAGGGAAGCAGCGGGAGGGGTTAGTGCACCCTCTCCCACCCTTAAAGCGCTACCCCAGGGGCCTTTGAACTGGCCTCGGGGTTCGAACCTGTTCAGAGGCCCATAAAAGGGCCCCCGAACAGGTTTGTGCACATCCCTACTCCCAACTAGGATCTCAGCCGGCTGGGTATGGTCTCTTGGGCCGAGTTCTTACAGAAACGGTAATCCTGTGTCTGGACGGTACTATTTCAGACTGCTGGTACAGGTTCACAGGATGGAATGTTCCTCCATACAAAACAGTCCCTTGCACATAGAAAACGGGCGAGAAGGATTCTAGACGAGCTTTCTCTCTGCCATGCTACATTTTCTTAGGAAGAGAATGTTTTACATATTTATTTATCACATTTGTACACCACCCCAAACGTGTGTCTCTGGGAGGTTTACAGCAATAGCAAGAATCATTCAGTCATGCAATTTGAAGTACAGCCCAGAAAACCATAATTTCCCTGGGCTGCCCTCCCTTCTCTGTTTTGGGAATTTTAGCTACTTTTTCCTAGGGATGTGCAAAACGTTTTGACTATAAACGGGCCGTTTTGAGTGTCTCAAGCTCGAAACAAAATGACCATTAAATGAATGGCCTGTTTCCAGCTCAGTACAAAATAACTCTGTTTCAGTTTGAAACGTTTTGATGTTCAGCAATATTTGGGAGGCCTGTTTTTCCATGGCTGATTGGTTTTCCGGCACTGGCTTCTGACTGGCTTGCGATTTCCTTGCTTCTTGGTTGGCTTGCTATCATACAAATCAAGTGTTGTCATGGGCAACTGTTCCCTCATTGGTTGGAGGGAGGGAGGAGGGAGGGGAGAGCTGAAAGGAGGGAGTTTCAAAATGTAGGGATCCTATCCTATGACAGGCTGTTAAAAATGCAGGGTCCTAGAGAGGTTTGGGGGAAAGTCACCTGCCTGCCCATTTCTTTTGTGGGTTGGGTGGTAGGCAGCACACATCACACCCTACCACAAAACCCACTTTGGTGTCCCTGGGAGCTACCCATTGGAAATAATGGGGTGTTTCAAGTTTCCCCATTGTTCCCTATGACCGAAACACTCAAAACGTTTAAAGTTTGTCTCCGTTGAAACAACCGGATCGACTGCTGTTTTGACGAAATCTTTTGGCTCCCTGTGTTTTGTTTCAAGCTTGAAACAAATCAGTTTTGTGCACATCCCTACTGGCTACTTCTCCTTGCTTGAATTTTTTGTTTCTGGCGACCTGCCTGATTTGTATATTAGCCAGGCATGGCAGACATATTAATTATACCCGAGTGACAAATGTCCTCAGTACTGGCTCCATTAATGCCTGAGATTTCAAAGTCCCTAAATACTATGATGCTTCTTCACAGGAAATGACAGCATGATCTAAAGAATGCTAGGACTTGTAGGTCTTGAGAGAGTGCGTCACATAGGGAGAGAGACTGTAAACTACAGATCCTAGAATTTCCTGTGCATGCTGCCCCACTGGCTGCCCCAGTTCTAGAGGAGGGCCTGGTCAATGCTGCCTCTTCTGTTCTAACACCACTTCAGTTTGGCTCCAACAGAGCTCACAAAATGTGGATACCTCACAGAGATACAGGGAAATAAATGTGTCCAAACTTCAGGCATGATCTATAATTTAGCCTCAATATTTTCTGCATGGTATAGGTGCACAGCCTTGCCAGGCCTCTCTGGACACTGGGTCCTAGTAAAGTGTGAACAATCTCGCCCCACTCCCATGCTCTGCCCCTGCTAACTGGGCAAAGAATCAACCTTTTAAAGGGGTGGCTCTCATATATTTAGCAGCAGCAGGAGAGCAACTGGCCCTATCCCATCCAGCACAGTGTCTCTCCCAATGGCTGTTGCTGGTGTTCCCTTGGTTTTCTTTTTAAATTCTGAGCCCTGTTAGGACAGGGTTTTTCTTTTAATAATTTTCTTTTAATAAAAGGGACAAGCACAAATTGTCCCCTTTGCCCAGCAAGGTATGCCCTGGTGTGCATTTGAATGGGAGACTACACGTATGAGTACTGTAAGATATGCCCCTTAGCGGATGGACACCCTCTGAGAAGAGCATCTGAGGTTCCAAGTTCCCTCCCTGGCATGAGAAAGACTTCTGACTGCTACCTTGGAGAGGCCGCTGTCAGTCTGTGTAGGCACAGAGCTAGATGGACCAATGGTCTGACCCGGAATAAAGCAGCTTCCTATGTTCCTATATGTTCACTTAGATGTTTCATCACTATCTCAAACTCAGTATGTCCAACAGCAGATTTCTAAGCATTCTTTCCAAGGATCTTTTTCTCATATACTCTCCGTAGCCATTGACAAAATCATCATCCACCTGTTCAACAGGCATGGAGCTTTGCCTTTATACCATCCATAAGTCCTCTCACTTTCCACCTCAGAACGTTGTGAAAATGTGGCCTTCCCTCTCTGTCTCCTTGGTGAACACTCTGCTTCGTGCACTGGGAATCTCCTGCCTTGACCACTGTAACCTTCTCTTTTCAGGTCTCCTTTTGTTGCACCCCAGCCCTGTCAACTCTCTGCTGACAAAATTATCAGCCGTTTTTTGTTGCTATGACCACATGACACCCATCCTTCAGTCCCTAGACTGATTTCTTGTCCACTCCCAGATCTAGCATACGTTTCTGACTTTCAAAACACTCTGTGGCCTTGCCCCGTACTTATCTCTCAGCTGATATCCCATGACTTTCACTTCTTCGGCATCACTACTCTTGGTCATTTGAAGGTCTCTAGCTTCAATAACTGAAGCTGAAACAACACTGTCCTTTTGCCCTTGCCTCCCCTTATGCCTGGAACTGCCTCACAGAATAGCAACAACAATTATTATTATATTTACATCCTGTCCCTCCAGTACAATACTGCTCGGGGTGGCTCACAACCATAAAACAGTAAAAGTAAGACAAAATTTAACACAATAGAACAAATTTTTAAAATGTAGAATAAAAACAATTAAAACCAACCCAATTAAAATCAAAATCCCTGCAGGCTATAATAAAACATCCTTCACAATGCTCCTCTCTTCATTCAAGTCCCTCATAACCCAACTTTTTGGTGAAGATTTGTGAAAATCCCTTAGTACTCATCCCTCTTCCAAAACTGAGCCCAAGTATGTGTCGCTGAACTGACTGCATATTCTTTTCCCTATTTCCCTTTGCCTCCATCTTCCTCCTCTCTCGCTGCTGGCTCACTCTGCTGTGTCAACTTTTAAATTGACACTATCTTGGAGAAGCCAGGGAGAGAACTTGAAACCTTCTGCTCTTCTCAGAGCAGTTCCTTGATGCTATGTTCTATGTCCTCTCTCCTAGTGCTACTCCCCTGCAACTGGTATTTAGCGGCATCTTCCAGGAGAAGACCAAAGCATTCTACTCCACCTAAAACACTCCAAAATGTGTTGAAATATTTCTTTTGGTTTATGCTCAGTTAGAACTCTTGCTAGGATATATTGAGCAAGTTTCAGGAGTACATTAGTAATCAATAATTTCCTAGAGTTCGGAAGTATAAATATTGAGAGAGCTGTACTTGAAATTTGATTGGTACTGCAATTGGTAGTACCAATTGCAGTAATGGTAATAGTTGGTAATAATTGGTAATAATTGGTACTGCAATACCAATGGTAATAATTGGTATAATTATTGGTATAATGGTAATAAGTAGTAATAATTGGTACTGCAATAACTTTAGATTGATTCAGTAAACAAGCTCCATCATCCAGCAGTACAACTGTGTCCATGTGAGGATCAGAAGCTTCTCCTCTGACCTGCATTCTGGGAAAGAGCTTTTAAAGTGCTCTGCATACTGATGACTCCATCTCATCCCATGGAACTGAAAGCTGGGCATTTGGGGACTGACAAAAGAAAGTAATTATGGTAGGCTTGTGATTCTGAGAACAATGATGATAACTTTTTGATTCTAATCAAATAATTATGTTAGCCTTTTAATTCTATGAATAATACTTCAAGGTGCCATTCTATAAAATGCTAATGCTGAAATATTGCATACCACAATGGTATTCTAGGTTAGACATCTCCCAGACAAACAGATGAATAAGTACGAACTACCAGCATGAGTTTAAATATCATTAAATTTATTTTATTTTATTTACCTGTCTGTACCACTCTTCATCAGTGACCCCAGGCTGGTGGAAAAATATAAAAACAACAACAACAATAGGAGGGTGGGGAGAGCGGGCAGAGCGGGCTCTCCTCCATGAAGTTATCCAAGCCTCTGTGTGAAACAGGATGCTGGACTAGATGGGCCTTGGGCATGATCCAGCAGGGCTGTTCTGATGTCCCAACAGCTCAGTTATGGACTCTTTTTCGGCAGCGGTGTGATCGATACATCAACAGAAGTCCCAGTCCAACCTCAGTCCCCAGCCTGAAGCACACACATTCCATATGATCAGACACAGGGATCCTGGTAAGGGAGATGCTATTCTTATAGATAATCGAATAATTATTGCTCATATGATATTCCTGATCCTCATACCTGGAGAATGTTAAGTTAGTCAATCACTGATGTCAATTAATGTTGACGTTTTTGTTAACATCCCCAATACAAGACTGTTGGCAACCCCAGCTGTAGCTCACCAGAACCACAGGCCACTCTGGTATAGTAGGGAGGAAGAAGAGAAAGGAGCTGAAATGTGTTCAGCTGCAAGTTCCTGTAAAGGCACTCAGGGAGAACATGAACTAGGAGGAGGAGGAGGAGGTCAGCTAGCAGCTTGCATGATAACCTCATCTGCCATATTGAAAAAAAACTAATTTCTTTGAATTATGTTCTTCTTTGAATACTGGATTCATAATGGAGGGAGTTTTCACAATGGAGGGAAGTAAGAAGTGGGGTCCCCCCAGGGATCTGTACTGGGACCGGTGCTTTTTAATTTATTCATAAATCATCTAGAAGTAGGGGTAAGCAGTGAGGTGGCCAAATTTGCAGATGATACCAAACTCTTTCGGGTAGTGAAATCCAAAACTGATTGTGAGGAGCTCCTTTGCAGAAGGAGAGGGCATGCACTCCGCTCTTTCCTGTGGTCTACCCAGAGGCATCGGATGGGCCACTGTGCGAAACAGGATGCTGGACTAGATAGGCCTTGGGCCTGATCCAGCAGGGCTGTTTTTATGATCTTATGACCTGTGGTTTGGTCTAGAAGATTAAGTGTTAGCCTATTTGTTTAAAATCTACAATATGTATATGACCTTTCTCCCTCACACCAAACCCTTTATTTTATTTTGCTATCACCACCAGAAAGTGATGAAAAGTTAGTTTCTAAAACGTATAAGTTTTTGCTTTTGGAGGAGACAAGAGATGAAGTGGTTAAAATGACTATGGTAAAGTGGGCTCAAGATGTGGGTTGCAATATAGAAATGGCAGCCTGGGAAAAATTATGGAAAACTGATTTAAAATTTACAGCATGTGATGCTTTAAAAGAAAATTATTATAAAATGATGTATAGATGGTATTTGACACACACAAAAAATTGGCATTAATGTATAAAAATGTTTCAAACAAATATTGGAAATGTGGACATTCTGAAGGTACTTTTTTCCATATGTGGTGGACCTGTAGGAAGGCTAAGGCCTATTGGGATATGATATATAATGAGTTAAAGAAAATATTTAAAATGACATTTCCTAAGAAGCCAGAATCCTTCCTGCTGGGAATAACACAAGGACTATTTTCTGCAACTGATTTAACATTTTTAATGTACGCTTCTACGGCTGCCAGGATAATATATGCACAGAAATGGAAGAGCAATTAACTCCCTTAAAAAGAAGATTGGCTGATAAAAATTTTGTCATACGCGGAGATGTCAAAACTTACAGTATTGATAAGAGATCAAAATTTAGAATGTTTTAAAGAAGATTGGAAACCATTTTTGTTTTATCTAAAGAACTGTTTTCCTACTATGGACTTTACAGCAGGGTTTGAAATTTAGTAATAACAGCAGGTTGGATAGATTAAAATTGTGTTTGTAAGGTTTAAATCTATATTTTGAATCATTATTATAGCAAAGGTAAATTTGATAGTTAATGATTCACGAAGAGGTCTGAGCGGGAAGTCCTTTTTTGTTTATTTGTTGTGAATGTTAATAAGAATGTTGTCAAAATCAATAAAAATTTAATTTGCAAAAGAAAAGAAAAAAGAAATTTTTTTACAGTGCAGAACAAATTTTATCCAATCACAAACAGCAAAACATCATACAACAAACCCAAATTCATCAATCCATCCACACTCTAATAATGTCTGGGGTAAGAAAACAACCATAATCCTCCCAATTGGTGTAAAGAATGAAATCTGACCAAATTACATTAAAAGAGTTATTTGTGGTCTGGTTTTCATGGGACCGTATAATATGGGTTAACTTTTCTGAAATCGCGATATGTGATGAGTTCTTGTACCAGATATCCATCGCCATGTTTTGATCTTTCCAGTGCTTGGCTATAGCTAACCTGGCAGTGGTTACCATAAACACTACTAATTTTTTTGATGACTGACCCCAGAAAATATATTTACTAACTCCAGCTGCAGGGATAATCCTACTTTCTGATTTGTGATCTTACTCATCTCTGTGAATACCTCTGTCCAAAAGTGTAAGACCCTGGGGAAGGTCCACCAAAGATGAAAATTGATACCCTTCATCCCACAACCACTGCAGCAAAGCAGAAAACAGTCTTTATGAATGTGATGCCTTTATTGACACCTTCCTGATTTCCTGCTGCAACTCCCCGTCACTGTCAGCATTTTGATCTGGAGGGCAATAGCACGTCAATAGCAGGGTTTCTGTGGAGGACTCCAGTCCACCTAGGTTTTCTAGCTTGTTAGATTCTATCCCTTCTTCAACATACAGTGCTACTCCAAGGCGCCCCTCCCTGTCCTTTCTATAGAGTTTATACCCAGAGATAAGAGTGTCCCACTGGTTCTCACTGTTCCACCATGTTTCTGTTATGCCCACTATATCTATTTCTGCATTAGCAACCAAGCACTCCAGCTCACCCATCTTGGCTCAGAGGCTTCTGGCATTGGCATATAAGCACCTATACACTGAAACCTGATGTATGCTATCTTTCTTTTGACTCTTTGACCAGCTGGCACAGGTTCCTGTCTGCTCTTTATGCGGTTCTGCTCTGTCCCCTTCTGTTTTATCTGAATCCTTTTCACCCTCGCACTTTAAAGGATGGCATTTGGGGAATCGAATACTGCCCAGCTCCTGTCGGCTATTCCCCAGCCATCATTTTAAAAGCTGCTCTGCAACCTTTTGATATTAAGCGCCAGCAGTCTGGTTCCATCTTGGTTCAAGTGCATCCCATTCTTTTTGTACAGGCCTTGCTTTCCCAAAAATGTATCCCAGTGCCTAACAAATCTAAACCCCTCTAAATAGCCAATATAATAGCCAGTTATATTGGCTAGAGTATATAGGGCTTGAAGCTGTGTACTGGGTGCGACTGTCAGTTAATTAAATGTTCTTAGCTTTGTCCTCCAAAGGTCGAGTAGTACTCACCTTATTATTGCGCTCGGTGCCTCCTCCGTGATGAAGGGGAACCACTAGTGTGACTCCCCACAGAGTTCCCCACCAATCTCCCGCTAAACTCCTGCAAAACTCATTCAATATCTGTTTGCAAACAGGCATTTGCAAACAGATATTGAATGGGTTTAGCAAGAGTTTAGCAGGAGATTGGTGGGGAACTCTGTAGGAAGGCACACAAAGCTCCTGTTCTCAAAGTTCCTGGGGGCAAAGCTCCTCTGGTCTGAGCCTTGTATTCAAAATCAGCAGGCAAACTGACTCTCCTCAGGAATATGACCCCTCCCACAAGCTGAGGCACTCACCTGGAATGAATCCCTCACGCGGGCTAACTCCTTTGACAAACACACAAACACTTGCAGCCAGCCAGAAATCAAACCCTAGAAAATTACTAGCCCTAACAAACTTAGCATCTCCTTCCCCTTTTGTTTTCCTGGTGATTTATTTATTTCTTATTTATTTCCTTGTTGTGTTTCCTTGCTTGATATCTTCTTCAGGGAAGAAATACAAGCTTGTTTGCTCCCCTTTCTTCAAGAGCAGCAGGCAAAACTGATGGATGATCTACAATTAGGTATTATTAATTATTTATTATTATTATTATTATTATTATTATTATTATTATTATTATTATTACTACTACTACTACTACTACTACATGTATATCCCGCTCTTCCTCCAAGGAGCCCAGAGCGGTGTACTACATACTTGTGTTTTTCCTCAAAACAACCCTGTGAAGTAGGTTATGCTGAGAGAGAAGTGACTGGCCCAGAGTCACCCAGCTAGTATCATGGCTGAATGGGGAATTTGAACTCAGGTCTCCATATTTTATGTTTACAACAAAAAACAACAGAAATGTTAAAACATTAGTTAAAACAAATAAGTAACAAAAATTAAAACATTGGTTAAAATAAATGACAGCAAAAAGTTAAAACATTACAATTTAAAATTTTAAAACAATATTTTAAAACAATGTTAAAACTTTTCGAATCTCTCAGCGGCTTTTGATACCATAGACCATGGTATCCTTCTGGTTCACCTGAGAGAGGTAGGATTAGGTGGCACTGTTCTACATTGGTTCTGTTCCTACCTCTCAGGTAGATTCCAGATGGTGTCTCTTGGAGACTGTTGCTCTGCAAAGCAAGAGTTACTATATGGAATTCCAGAAAACTCCATACTGTCTCCAATGCTCTTTAACATCTACGTGAAACCACTAGGAGAGATCATCAGGAGATTTGGTGCAGGGTATTATCAATATGCTGATGACACCCAGATCTATTTCCCTATATCAACTTCATCAGGAGATGGCTTGACCTCTCTAAAGGCCTGCTTGCAATCGATAATTGGCTGCATGAGGGAGAAAAAACTGTCGTTGAATCAAAACAAAATGGAGGTACTCGCTGTGTGAGGCCAGAACCTAAGTAGTGGTTTAGATCTGCCTGTTCTGGATGGGGTCCACTCCCCCTGAAAGATCAGGCATGCAGCTTGGGTCTGTACCCAAACCTCTCCATGTTATCTAAGGTTGAGCCAGTGGCCAGGAGTGCTTTTTATCAGCTTCAGCTGTTATGCTGGCTACCTCTGTTTCTGGAGGTAAATGAACTTAAAACAGTTGTTGGTAACATCCAGGCTTGACTACTGCAATGTGCTCCATGTTGGGCTGCCTTTGCACATAGTTTGAAAACTGCAACTGGTGTAGAATGCGGCAGCCATGTTGGTCTCCAGAACTACCTGTAGCAACCACATTAGAATGACACTGGCTGCCAATTAGTTTCTGGGCACAATACAAAGTGCTGGTTATCACCTAAAAGCCCTAAATGGCTTGGGCCCAGAGTATTTAAGGGAGCACCTTCTTCTTCATGAACCCCACTGCCTATGAAGATCGGGGTGAGGGGAGATTCAGTTGCAGTTAACATCGGCTTGCTTGGTGGTGTCCCAAAGCTGAGCCTTCTCTAGAGTTGCCCTGATACACTGGGACACACTTCCAAATGAAATTAGAATCTCCCCATCTCTGATTCTTCTTAAACAACTCTTGAAAACACACCTGTTTCACCAGGCTTTTAGTTTATGTTTCCAAGTTTTTTATTTACAGCAATTATGATCTGTTTTATATGATTTGGGGGTTTTAGCTGCTGTTTGTTTAAATTCCACAAGGTCCTGTGACTGTATATAGGGTGATATATAAATGCCCAGAATAAAATAAAATAATACATAAATATAAGGGCCCTCTCTGCCTCCCAGTCCCTTTGAATATATTTTGAAATTCCTTCCTTTTGTGTTCCCCCTCCCCTCCTCCCTCTCACCAGCCAATGGGGGCACAATTGCCCATTACTACACTTGATTTCTATAACAAGCTAACCAAGAAGCAAGCCAATCAGACGCCAGTGCCAGAAAATAGACCTCCAAAATGGAGCTTGAAACATAAAAATGTTTCAAATGTGGTTCTGAAATGGTGTTCTGATCTCGAAACCGGCCCTTTGTTTAGAAGGCATTTTGTTCCAAGCTTGAAACATTCAAAACGGCCTGTTTCAACATCGAAACGTTTTGTACATCCCTACACTGTGTTCATGCAACCATGGTGATTTCCAGACTACTACTGCATTTAGGCAGCAGGGGCAATTTTCAATGATGTCCTCTTGCCTCTGTGCCTCTCAAAAATATGTCCCTGAGGAATGTGTGACCTTCAAAGACAAAATTTTGGGAGGCATAGAAGGCTTCAGAGGGAAGGAGTGATTGTGGAAAATCACCCCTCCTCCCATGCAGGATGGTGCACTTTTAGTCTGTAAATCAGCACCTTTTGCATGAGTACAGTGCTAGCCTGGATGTCACCCACTGATTTTTAAAAGTAAGAATTCTCTCAACAGAGTCAAGAAGTTACTTTGTTCTGATTTCAGAAAGCATTATGTGCTCTCACAAATTATCTCTGGAGACAAAAGGGCCTGTTGTGGCTGAGATTTTGTTGTGGACACCCTGACTCCAACATTAAACCCAGAGTTACCAATCCAGAATCATGTGGAATCCAGGCCTGTGCCTGATTCCATCTTATTAAGGAATCAATTAATGCCTGAACTCAGATGAACTGACATGACACCCAGATCTCATGACTTGTCTCTAGGACAGATGGTAATTGCTTTGTGAAGGTAGGGGTAATGTAGCATTGTTTCTCAGTGTTTGTGAAATGGGTACTCCGGAGACACAATGGCCAGGATCGCTTTCCTGTCTCACACATATCCAAATGCTATCACTGTGGAACTTACACCGATCATGGGTGATTGCTCTGCTATCCAGTGAATTGTCTTGAATTGCCAGGGGATAATCCTATCTTTCTCTGAGGAAATATCTGCTAAGTAGAATCAGAAGCATTGTTTATACCCTATCACCTTCTTTAGAATTCCACCCTAGGTAGATGCACACAAAAGAAAATGATTTAACTGATTTCTCACACCTATAGCCTTGATGTTTCCTTCCTAACACCTTTTTAACACTCTCGGGGGACCGGGTGCCATAAAATCTGGGGACAAAAGAAGATGTCCATTTCCAAGCTCAGAGATGCAGATTTGCTTTGGGAATGTCAATAGAACAATGCTCTGCCCAACAACAGTTAACAGGAGATGGGACTCAGATCCTGATCACCCTGGATTGACCTAATATCCTGAACTAATATCAATAATTAAAAGACAGTATCAAGGGGGTAACAGCAAATTGTCACCTTTTTGGGATCCAGGAAGGATGATGATATTTTGAATAGACTCTATGGAGATCAAATTATGGTACAATTATTAAAAAGGGTCTCTGGACATGGCAAGTCAGCACTCTTTGCCTAACAAGCAATATTTGCTCATGTGCATATCCCGTGCCTGCTGTCTAGCTGCGTGGTTAGCAGAGGCCTGAAACCTGCAGACAAGAGACTGCTCAGTGATTCTTGCCGCAGGGTGAAGAATAAAAGGTTGACTCTGTCTGTGAAATCCAGCACCAGCCTTTTTCCATCTGAAGCCTGCATCGCTCCCAAGCCCCAGCAATGAACAAGTCCTTTGAAGCCTTCTTTGTGAACCTGGTGAGATGCCTATTCAACTCACAGCCCAGCCTGCTCCCCCCCGCGTCCCTCCTCCCTGCTATTCACTGCCTTCCCTTTCCTAAGTCCTCCCTTCCTTCTTCTCTCTCTGTTTCTATCTAAATGTTGTATTAGGATTTGTTAGACAGCTGTAATTCTTGATTGCACACACCTGTGATATCCAGACACATTGCACTACACCTTGAATCAGAAACATGTTTAATTTGGATGACCTGTTTATCCTGATGAGCAACTTTCGATAATAAAGCCCATTGAATTGTTTGGGAGTGTTTTTGGTCATCTTTCTACCTTCGTGCCCAGAGTGTACATGGTAAATGTATAAAGAACTGGTCACTCTGTGACACTGGTGAAACAAGCCTAATTTCATATGCTAGCTCCAGAGCATGTCCAGTGTACAAATCAGGCTTGGCTCACAACAATTTCATTGGTGATCCGAGAAGGTAGTAGGCCGGGGGTGTCTAGAGCAACTCTCTCCAGGTTGGCAATGTGTGTGTATATATAATGCCCCCCACCCTGCCATTTTCTCTTTACAACCTGATGAAGGAAGTTGTAGCTAATTAAAGCTCATGTATGCTTCATAAGCCAGATACTCTACACACATCTCCATATTTTTTGCTTCCATGCCAAACTCACATGCGTGTGTGCACACATGTGCACACACACAAACATCAAAGCTAAACAAATGGCTACTCTTCTGGATCAGGACATATTAAAACCATCACATTTGGCAGAGAACCTTTGAAGATGAATTCGAAGAGCTCAGATGGTGTTTTATTTATTTTTCTATTTATTTATTGTTCAATTTTTATACTGCCTTTCATAATGCATCCCCAAGATGGTTTACAAAACCTTTGAAGATGAAATCAACGAGCGCAGATGGTATTCTTCCTGCCTTCCTTCACGCCACTTTTCATAAGGCATTCTAAGGTGGTTTACAAAAGTTAATACAATAAAATTTCACATAAATCTAATCTAAAACCTTAAATTCTGTTAAACAGTAAAAACAATAAACTCCACCGAGCCTCCCTCACCAAAAATGATTTCTTGTTTACTAGACTGACCCGCGCAGAGCATCTCTGCACTAGTACTCTATTGCCCACCTTGCCCCCGCCACAGCCCTCTCACCCCAGAGATTTCCACCACTCCTCCTCCTCCTCCTAGATCTGGATCAGCTCCCAACCGGAGCTCCAGCATCACTCCCACCCGTAGCAGCAGTACCATTGACGTCAAGCTCACTTTTGACTGAGCTTGACACACACACAGCTCTGCGCTCCAGGCACCTCCAGTGTGTCATCCATGCCTGCGTGACGCATTGCCTTATCTCTCTATCTCTCTCTGAACTTGTATCCTGATTATTTAAACACGGCTCTTGCTATGAATTACATTGAAATACATCTTATGCAAGTACTGTTCTTAGATGTTAATCTAGATATAGATATATTAATTTTGTTATGGCTTATGGCCAAAAAACTAAAATGTTTTCCTTGAATAAATAACTGCAAACAGAGATGTTAGGCAAGTATGAAAGCCAGGAAAGCCACACGTCTTTCCCCTTAGGATTTCACTCGAAACTTGAACTGAATATCACAAGAAGGATGTGTGGTTCCAAACCCATAGCGGCTGACGTCTACCGGTGGTATTTCCTCTTCCACGTTAACCAGTTCCATGTCAAAGTAGAGGAGCAACAAGATCACAAACAACTTCATCTCACTAACGGCAAAGAATCGTCCAGGGCACATGGAGGGCCCAGCACCCCACGGCATACTGTGATACTTCAGCTTTTTCCCATTCTTGGAGAACTCCCTTTTGGTACCATCTGGGTTCAAGAACCTATCATATTTGAAAGTATGAGGGTCAGGGTGGATTTCTGGGTCCATTTGCAGTCCGACGAAAGGGAAAAGAAGTAGCTGGTCTCCTTTCCGGAGAAAATATTCTCTCCCATCATCCATTTTAAGATCCATATCCTGCATCACACTTCGAAACAGAAAAGGACCTGCTCTCAAGCGCAGAGTTTCCTCTACCGCACTGTCCAGAAGAGGGGTTTTTATCTGATCCAAGGTCACATTGATGAGGGGGCCGCCTGGCTCCACTTCCTGTCCAGTCTCTTTTAGTACATTGTACACTTCTTCCCTCACTGCCTTCATTGCTTCTGGATGTTTCAGGAGATATGCAAGAAGCCAGAAGGCAGCTGGACCAGCATTAGCTTGAGATGCCCACAGAAGAAGAAGCTGAAATTTAGTCCGCATCTCCTCTGTCATCCCAGCCTCAGCCATCAGCTGATCTTGCTCAACCAACCAGCCGCTGATGTTTTCCTTTTGATATATCTTTTCTACAGACAGCATGTCACAGAAAAGATTCTTCAACCTCTGTGACTCTTTCTTGCCCAGGGGATCCAGCATGCCGAGGGCCATTTGGGGAAACAAATGGTCAAATTTCTGAAAAGCTTCAAACAACTGTCCAGGTTGTATTATTTTGTCACCCTTAGTGTTTTCTTTGCTCTCCACGTCTTGGCCTGGCTCAGTACCAAACAAAGCCAGATAAGCAGCTTGGAAGATGGTTTTGTAGCTAAAGTGGAAGACTCCATCCTGCTGCCAAGGTCTTTCCCCCTCACCTGAACCCTGGCTGTGAAACATCACAATTTTCAACTTCTCCATCATGACCTGATTGAGGACAGATAGATTCTTACCTCGGAGATACTTCTTGCTAATTGTTTGCACAATCTTATGATGAGATTCAGTAGGTTGGATTCCAAGTGCATTAAATACTATAAGTGATGCAAATGTATCAAAATCCAGCCTGTCTTTTGACTCTTTTATTATAGTCCCATAAGTGTGCGGATCCATCACAAAATGTAAATAATTGCCTCCAACCAGCACTGTGAAAATGTCTCCATGTTTCCTCTGCATCCTTTCCAAAAACTCTGCGGGGTTCTTCTTGAAATTTATCCCATATCCTAGCCATGGGATGAAGCCTTTGTCCAGTGGAGGCTCTTTAGGTCTCCTCTTGCGGAATGCTCCCATCATATAGAGCCCACCAAGTATGGTTGATAAGAGGGTGGCCAAGAAAGCACAAAGGATAGTCTCCCAGAAATTCATCTTGGTGTGCTGGAGCCTTATGTATACTAAGGTATACTGGAGGCTTATGTATACTCAGTTGAAAGAAACATAGGTCCACAGCTCTAATTATAAAGCACTTGATCATGTGGGAGATCAGGGAGGGAGTGCCTCATTCCATTTCTGAGACAATGAGGGCACCTGTGGCTTTCCTCTTCCTTCGGTCATTAATAGCATACCAGTGTTTATCTGCATCCCTACATTATGATGGAAGAGACCTGAACCAGGATGCTGACCCCCTGGGCTACCCTGGGGGAGGCTTGTGGCAGTGGGGTGAACTGCCACCCTCACGGCCCCCACCCCTGTGGGATTCACAGACCATTTTTGTAAGTCTCCTGCTCCCTCTAGCCCTAGGGAAGCTTCGCTACTCCTTTACTGGTAAAGGGGAATCCTCACCGGATTCCCCTTTAGCAGTGGAACCCCGAATTGGTCCATTTTATATTCAGATTGGCACCCCCTTTTGGGGGGCATGCCGTTTAAACTCAGACCTTCCAAACCAGGCCAGTTTGAGTTGAAACATGGTTCAAATTGAGCCGGCTTTGTCATGTCCCCTAGCTCTGACAGCGAGGAAGAAAGGGAAGCTGTCAGCATTCCAGCCGAGTCTGGAATGTCTGAAGGGCAGAGCCCGACTGCAGTGGAATTAGCTGACGGTTCAGAACAGACTCAACAGCCTGAACCAGCAGAAAATGTCAGCGACCAATCAGGGGATGATTTAGGCATTGGAGCTCCACCAACGCCACGGCAACGCAGGTGTTTCAAACGCAGGTCACAATTGGAGGCGGTGCGGAGGAGCAAGCGCCTGTTATCGAAGGCTGACAAGCCGTAAATCCTGACACCTGGGAGCTTTCGACTGGCTCCATAAATTGGAGCCTCTGACTCCCACTCATTGCTGAGTTTCAACAATTGTCATTCACCCACAGCAAGCAGCCGAGCCGTGTACTTCGCTGGCCTTGGGCCAGACCTTGACAGGCTTGCACATCCCTAGTAGATATTTCACCAGTGATGAGGGTGAATCGGCTGGATCCTTGCCCTTTTCTATATAGTCCCCAAAGGGTTCCCACCTCATATTAAAAAGTTTGTCTTGATTTTGATGGTTGTCCAGTTTTAAAGTTGAGGGGATTTTATGCATTATCATAATATCTCTATATAGAATTCTCTAAGGCGTACCCGTGGCTAACCCCATGTGTGGCAGCTCTCATGAAAGTTCATGAGCAGAAGCATCTGATTGGGCAGTGGGGATTTCGTATGCAGATACAAGGAGGAGCCTCTCAGAGCAGAAGCATCATGGTGCTTGGAAAGTAGGGATTCCATATGCAGACGGGGAGGAGGAGCTTGTGATGGTTAAAGTCAGTTGGAATGCAACTGTTACTGGTCGGCAGATGTTCTTGATTGTAGAGGAGAGGAATAGATAGACAGACAGACAGATAGATAGATAGATAGATAGATAGATAGATAGATAGATAGATAGTAGGGTTGTGCGTTTTGTATTTTTTCTGTTTCGATTTGTACCAAATCCGAATAAACCCCATTTTGTATTTTGTCCAAAATTAAGGCTTCCGAATCACCCCAGTTTTGTTTTGTATCCGAATTAATCCAAATCCGAATCCAAATTAAATCAGATTAAAAAATGGGTAACATGGCCAAAAGAGTGGGTGCGGGTTGTATTTCCCAATGAGTGGAAGCTACCACAAAAATTTCAAAGGAATTGGGCAAACGGCTGGTTTTTGGTGAATTTTTGGAAGTTTGTGCATCTTGCAGGTTTTCCTCATAGGGTATAATGGAGGTTCAAAGTATAGCTTCATGCAGGGGGAAAGGGGTGGCCCATAGTGGAATGTGGTTGGTGATAGTGCCCAGTTGGTGCAAGGAAGCTACCACAATTTTTCCAGAGGAATTTGGCAAAGGGCTGATTTTTAAAGAATTAATGAAATTATGTGTCTTTCAGATTTTCCTCATAGGCTATAATGGAGGTTTCAGCAGTCCCGTAACTCCACTTGGGGGGCACTGGGGTGTCCCAGAGCAAGTACCGGTGAAGTGCACATAGGGTGCCAACCATCCACATGGGTTGCTAACCCATTAAGTACAGGGTTTTGTTGTTCTAGAGGTGTTCTGAGTGTAGATTCTCTGGTAGTATGAGAGTGGATTCATGGGTTTTCATTAAAAATTTCATTTGCTACCAGAGAATCTAAACTCAACACCTCAGAAACAAGAAAGCCCAGTACCCCAATAGGTTAGCAATCCAGGGGGGTGGTTGGCACCCTCTGTGCACTACACCACCACTCGCTCAGCATCACAACAGTGCACTCCAAGTGCAGTTATGGGGCTGCTGAAACCACCATCATTCCCTCTGCGGGAAAAGCTTAAAGACACCCAAACTTCCCCAAATCACCAAAAAATCAGCCCTTTGCCCTATTCCTTTGGAATCTGGGTTGTGGCAGGCACTCCTTGGGGCACTTCCACCCAACCCACTGTTCTGCCCCAGCAGACCCCTTTCTGCCCCAAAGACACTCCACACTACAAAGTGTGGTGTAGTGGTTAGAGTGCTGGACTAGGACCAGGGAGACCCGAGTTCAAATCCCCATTCAGCCACGATACTAGGTGGGTGACTCTGGGCCTGTCACTTCTCTCTCAGCCTAACCAAAGGGTTGTTGTGAGGAGAAACTTAAGTATGTAGTACACCGCTCTGAGCTCCTTGGAGGAAGAGCGGGATATAAAATGTAAAAATAATATAAATAAATAAAAATCCTAAGAAAGCAGCCAATTCCATGGGAGTTTGGGTGGTGGCAGGCACCCCTTGGGGCACTTCCACCCAAGCCACTGTTCTGCCCCAAATCTGCCCCAAAGACACTCCAACTTTCACAATTCCTAAGAAAGCAGCCCTTAGGCCAATTCCATGGGAGTCTGGGTGTTGGCAGGCAATTAGAGAACGTAAGTTATGTGGAATTACATAGCAACTGGGCAGGAGCCGAAGTATGGAACTGATTGGGTCTTCAACCTAAATAAGAAGGTTTTTCAAGATCTCTCCAGGAAATTGAGTGGAACACCCAAACTGACATTTCATATTAAATATTATATTTGTAGGGCTGCCCCTTTGAGTCCATTGGCCTTGAACATCTGGTAGCCCCACTTGTAAGTGTAGAAACTGAATACCTGCTTGGAATTAAGCTCATCAGAGCTCAGAAATTAAAATATTACTGCGTGGACTCTGAGCTGGTCCAATTGTAAAAGAAGAGCTACTTCCCAGTGTATTAATAATAACCCAGCAGCAAGTGTATGCTTTTTGCTTTAACCAAGCATAATAGCTTGTGCCTCCCATATACCTTGAAAGAGACTTGAAGAGTGGTGTCCTTGCTGACATTTTGTTAATTTGTTTTGTTTTCTGCAAGGGCTTAGATATTTTAAATGCAAACAAGACAGGGCATGTGGAATCTTAATCATTACACACAAAATAATAAAGAGGGAGAAAACGGGGGTGGGGGGGAGGGAGGGAGGGAAGTAAGTCTTGCAATCTCAGCAGCCCAGACAGAGTTGGCAGTGGATTGGCTGCTCTCAACTCAACTTAATCATTTCATTCTCAGCACACAATTGCATCACAATACAGTGCATTTATCTTAACTAAATCGCCCAAGGGAATGTCATTGTCTTCATCTGTCCCTTTTTGCATATCTTATCTTCTGCTATGCTAATCCTTCTGACAAACCGTCAGTCAGTTGGTGCTGGAGAGACAAAAAGGACAATTTGCAATGCAATTGCAATGCTGAAATGGAGCTCTGAAGCGTTTTCCGAAGTAAACAAAATTTGGATCAGAGAGGAGGTCATTTCGGTTTGTAAACGAAAAGTATCGGAGTCTAATTCTGGTTTCAATTTGTAGACAAATCACCCGAAATTGCCATTTTCTGGCACAAATCGATTTGTGCCCAAATCGAAATGCACAAGCCTATTGATTTGTTTTGTTTTGCTCCACCCCTGCGCCACCCACTTTGGTTCTGCCCACCTGCCTGGCACCCACCCAGTCCCAGGAGTCACCAGCCACCACTGCTTTTCAGGCTTAATTTTTGTAATTGCTTCCTGGATTTCAGCCAAGTATATGGGTGCGGCAAGATGAGTGTCTTGTGTATCAGTGAGGGTTTTATCTAGGAATTGATGGATCTCTTCACAACCATAAGAGGGGACATGATTACATAGTGCTAAGTAAAATTTTTCAAATGCCAAGTTAATTGCCTTATTATCCTTATGTAAATGCCCATTACTGTCTTTGATGCCTGTTATATGGGAGCGATTTTGTATTTGTTTGATTCTATAGGCCAGCAGCAGCTTTTTCTCCTGATTCCCAGAATGTTTGCCTTGAGCAAACTAGAAGGACATCATTCTGCTTGGCATGTAATAGATTCACTTCATATTGTAGCTTCAGAAGGCTAGAGTAGGAACGAGGGGACGGGTTGGCATTATATTCCTGCCAAGCCTCTTTGAGTTTCTCTTCTGATTCCTTGATGTTCTTGAGCTGTTGCTTTTGAAGCAAAGGCTATAGCTCTGCCTCATAAGTAAGCCTTGAGGGTATCCCTGAGAAGTGCCAAGCTAGTCTCTGGTTTTCTATTAGACTTCAAAAACTCTTGAATTTCAGATCCAATCATTGTAATAAATTTATTTAGTCTCCAATGTTTCTGCTTCAGGTCTCCAATGCCTGTCAATTGTATTTTTAATACCACAGGCCCATGGTCCGAGATAATGAGTGGGCCAATATCACATGCAATTACCTGTTTCCCCAGAATTGGGGACAAGAAGCAGAAGTCAATCATAGAGCTTCTTTTATGGGTTTTTGATAAGAAAGTAAAGTTCCTGTCTTTGGGGTATAATAATCTCCATACATTCGTAGAGATTAAGGTCTTCCATTAAACTGTTTAACAGAACACATGGTTTAGATAACACCAAATGCCCTGTACTTCTGTCCATTAGGGGGTTCAGAACCTCGTTGAAGTCTCCTCCATAAATTAAGCTACTGTTCTCCCTTGCCAGAAGCTTAGCGTGTAAAGCTGCAAAAAAGGAGGGGCAATCCTGATTGGGGGCAAACACATTAGCCAATAGGATGATTTGGGGCCCAATCTGGGCTTCCACAATGATATATCTTCCTAGGGGGTCCGCCTCTACATTAAGGGGGTTGAACATGATGTGTTTGTGAACTAGGATTGCCACCCCTCTTGATTTGGAAGAGGACCCAGCCCCCAAAACATGGCCCACCCAGCTCTTTTTAAGCCTGTGAATGTCTTTTTCTGCCATATGTGTTTCTTGTAGGAAGGCCACATCTACATTTTGTCTCTTTAAATATCTAAGGATTTGGGTTCTTTTTTGTGGTGTTTCTAGCCCCTTAACATTAAAGGTAATTAAATTCATATATCCTGCTATAAGAAAATTAAGGACACACGTTGCCCGAGAATCTATAGCCCTAGCACTTAACATTCTAGACCCTAGGGGTGAGTCCGAACCAGTCCAGCGGCCATTCTAAGGAATGGCCAAACTGCCGGACCGGTTCGGCCCTTGCTGGTCCGGGTCCGGGTGGGGGGTATAACTTTAAGGGCGGGAGGGCTTTCTTACCCCTCCCGCCTCTTCGCCCCCTCCAGCGCCCGTATTTAACTGAATAACGGGGCGCTGGAAACCAGCCCCCCCCGCCGCCCCCGCCCCCCCCAGCAGATTTATGTGCAAAGGTACCCATACCCCTGCTGCTGCCGTCGCCTGCCCGCCAGCCAGCCAGCCAGCCAGCCAGCCAGCCCTCCCTCCCAGCTGCCCGCCCGCCCGAGTCCTTACCCAAGGCTTTAGGAGAAAACGAGAGGAGCTACCGAACAGAGCTCCTCTCGTTAGGAAGACCTCCAGCAGACTGAAGGCACCTTGCGCGCGCGCGCGCATGCGCGTGCCGCAAAAGACGCCGATCGCCAGAGGCCCAGTCTACCCGCTGGGAAAAGGCCGGGTAGACTGGGCCTCCGATCGCCGGAGGCCCGGTCTACCCGGCCTTTTCCCGGTGGGTAGACCGGGCCTCCGGCGATCGGCGTCCTTTGCGGCGCGTGCAAAGCGCCTTCAGTCTGCTGGAGGCCTTCCTAACGAGAGGAGCTCTGTTCGGTAGCTCCTCAAGTTTTCTCCTAAAGCCTTGGGTAAGGAATCGGGCGGGCGGGCAGCTGGGAGGGAGGGCTGGCTGGCTGGCGGGCGGGCGGGCGACGGCGGTGGCAGGGGTATGGGTACCTTTACATAAATCTGCTGGGGGGGGTGCGGCGGCGGCGGAGGGGGCGGCTGGTTTCCAGCGCCCCGTTATTCAGTTAAATACGGGCGCTGAAGGGGGTGAAGAGGCGGGAGGGGTAAGAAAGCCCTCCCGCCCTAAAAGAAAGGGCCCCCCTTCGGTGCCGGTCCGGACTGGTCCGGACCGTGCACATCTCTACTAGACCCAGCAGGTCTCTTTCGCAGACTCACCTTCCCAAGCTTGGATTATTAAGGCCAATAGCCTGGAGTCCTACAGCTGGCGCCAGAGGTCAAGTATCATTTGGGTAGCTCCATTCTGGTGCATCAGTGGGAGGCCTTTGTATCCTGCCCCAAACAGTTCTTTAAAACTCAACAGAAGTGTATTAGAAAACAGATTGGTAAACATTGGAGTGGAGCTCCTGTAAAACACAGAGTATGCTGGGTTAGCCCTTCTTGTATTTGTCGGTGTGAATGCAATGGTGAGTAAGGTAGTTATGGGACAATAGAGTTTTTTATTACAAGCAATTCCTGTGGAAATCCCTGATAAAATATTTAGGTTATGGCAAAATAAAATTGAGAGGTTTTGTTTTAATACCAAAAAAAAATTGAGAGTAAATAGAAAAATAATTATAAATTATTTTTCTATTTACTCTCAATTTTTTTTAGTTTTAAAGACCTGTTTGGGGAGGGATACAAAGGCCCCCCACTGATGCACCAGAATGCAGCTACCCAAATGATACTCAAAAACAAGCTGGATGGACCTAAAAAACAAGCTGGATGGGGACTTCAAAATTTAAAACTGTACTATCAAGCTGCCCAATTAAGTCATATGGCAGCATTTATAATGGAGGACGTTATCAAAACAGTGGATACAAATAGAAGAGACACAGGAGCCAGAAGGAGTCTTGAGACAAATAATCTTTCATCCAAACAAATTCAAGGACGCCAAGGAAATTAATAATATATTTACTAGGAATATGATCCAAATATGGAAAGAAAAATTTACAATGTTGATAGGAAACACCTCTCCTCTAACACCTTTATTAACGTATCTGAATAGGGCAGATAAATATGGATTGGCCTTTTTGAAGAAGTTGAAAGAAAAGAATTTGTAGAGAATAAGAGATTTTTACAGAAACAAAAGGTTGCTCAAGAAGGCGGAGATTGAGCCAGAAATAGTCTCTCAAATTCCCTGGCTAGTTTGGTTTCAAATTAGATCCATACTGATGGATGCTAGTGTTGAGAACTTTGCTGCCCCAGCACATACAAAGTTTGAGAAATTAATACTTAGTTATTTGGATCAACCTAAAGGGATAAACTCTAAGATACACAAAATGTTAATACAAATAGAGATCGGAGACCCCCCCAATAGGGTTAAGGAATGTATGGGAAATAGATTTAGGTAAAAAGATGCCGGAGATGCACTGGCTGTCAGTATGGAAGTCAGGAGGCTTTCTCTCAGCCTCCATTCAAGAACTCCATTGGAAAATATTACACCGCTGGTATCTCACACCTTCAGTATTAGCTTGATTCTCTCAACAAAATTCTATACAGTGTTGGAGGAGTTGTAAACAGAAAGGTATATATTACCATATGTGGTGGACATGTGAGAAAATCAAACCATTTTGGGAGAAAATCTTTCTTGAAATTAGTAATATAATGAACCAAAGAGTAGATTATGCTCCAGACTAGGGATGTGCGGACTGGTTCGAATCCGAACCGGTTCGAATCCGAACCAGGGTGGTTCGGAGGTTCGAATTCGAACCAAACCAGCCATCAGGTTCGGGCTGCAGGTTCAAATTTGAACTGGTTTGGACACCCAAAAATTGGTAGTATAGTAGCTGGCACCCAGGGGTACCTGTCACCCAAACCCCAAAGCAATCGGACACTCATACGATATTTAATGAATTTTTGAAAATTATTTTTTTTTCTCTTAGGATATAATGGGCCTCGAACCAGTCCATTATTCCTTATTGTGGAGCACCTAGGGGCAAAAAAGTGGGGTGGGTGGTAGACAGACAGGGGTGCCTACCACCCAAAAAATCCCAAGGCAATTGGACACTCCTCTGATTATTGGTGAATTGTTAAAAGTATTTTTGAATTACTCATAGAGAATAATGAGGATTGCAGCAAATGTATAGCTTCACGTCGGGGGGAAAGGGGTGTCGTTGAGTGGAGTGTGGTGGCTGGTAGTTCCTAGGGTGGGCAAGGAAGCTATCCAAATTATTTGAAAGGAATTGGGCAAAGGGATGATTTTTAAGTGATTTTTGAAGTTTACGCGTCTTTAAGGTTTTTCTCCATAAAGAAGAATGGAGGTGTCAGCAAATGTATAGCTTCACATCAGGGGCAAAGGGGTGGCCTAGAGCAGTGTGGGGCTGGTGGTAGTGCCAGGTAGGGGCAAGGAAGCTACCTGAATTTTTTCAAAGGATTTGGGCAGAGGGATGATTTTAAAGTGATTTTTGAAGTTTATGCGTCTTTAAGGTTTTTTCTCATAAGGTATATGGAGCTTTCAGCAGCCCCATAAGTGCACTTGGGGGGTGCTGGGGTGGCCCAGAGCGAGTGGTGGTGTAGTGCACATAGGGTGCCAACCACCTCCATGGGTTTCTAACCCATGGTACAGGGTTCTGTTGTTTCTGAGGTATTGAGTGTGGATTCTATGATAGCATATTAGAGTGGATTCATGGTGTCTCACTGAAAATCTCATTTGCAATCTCACTTCTTCTTTCAAAAGTAAGACAGTTTCTTCCCAAAATGGCCCTCGGCATACTGGATCCTCTGGGCAAGAAGAAGACACAGAAGTTGAGGAATTTTTTCTGGGACGTGCTGTCTATAGAAAAGATATATCAAAAGGAAAACATCAGCGGCTGGGTGGTTGAGCAAGATCAGCTGATGGCTGAGACTGGGATGACAGAGGAGATGCGCACTCAATTCCAGCTTCTTCTTCTGTGGGCATCTCAAGCTAATACTGGTCCAGCTGCCTCCTGGCTTCTTGCATATCTCCTGAAACATCCAGAAGCAATGAAGGCAGTGAGGGAAGAAGTGTACAATGTACTAAAAGAGACTGGACAGGAAGTGGAGCCAGGCGGCCCCCTCATCAATGTGACCTTGGCTCAGATAAAGACCCCTCTTCTGGACAGTGCGGTAGAGGAAACTCTGCGCTTGAGAGCAAGTCCTTTTCTGTTTCGAAGTGTGCTGCAGGATATGGATCTTAAAATGGATGATGGGAGAGAATATTTTCTCCGGAAAGGAGACCAGCTACTTCTTTTCCCTTTCGTCGGACTGCACATGGACCCAGAAATCCACCCTGACCCTCATACTTTCAAATATGATAGGTTCTTGAACCCAGATGGTCCAAAAAAGGAGTTCTCCAAGAATGGGAAAAAGCTGAAGTATCACAGTATGCCGTGGGGTGCTGGGCCCTCCATGTGCCCTGGACGATTCTTTGCCATTAGTGAGATGAAGTTGTTTGTGATCCTGATGCTCCTCTACTTTGACATGGAACTGGTTAACGTGGAAGAGGAAATTCCACCGGTAGATGTCAGCCGCTATGGGTTTGGAACCACACATCCTTCTTGTGATATTCAGTTCAGGTATCGGCTGCGATTCTTGGGTGAAACAAGTGTCAGCACAGCTATATATATCCTTTTGAGTGAATATATTTTGCTTAATCTTGGAGGGGAGGGGGGTCTCTGAAAAACCAGGTCATCTTTAAACCAGGTCATCTTAATTACAAGAAACAATATGTTGAGCATGGGCTATTTAAGGTGTATGTCTTACTGTTTATCCTACTGTTTAAGGTGATATGTCCTTCACTGCATGAAGAACAGCACATAGTGTGCACACCTCTTCTCCCCATCCCATGTGCCATCTCACTCCTGCATAATCATGAGGGTGTGGGGAAATGTCCAAACTCCTCAACCTGCAATTTAAATACTAATTGAAAGTTATATTTAAACCACGCAGTCCGGGGCAGTTCAGGTGTTCCATCCTCCCATGTGATTTTGAAAAGATGGGACAACTGCTGTCAGGGATGTGAAAGAACTTTCTGTCCTGGATGGGGCTGCACTCCCCACAGAGGAACAAGTGCATAGTCTGGAAGTTCTTCTGGACCCTGGTTTCTCAGGTTGAGACTATGGCCAGGAGCACTTTCTATCAACTACGGTGGATATGGCCGCTGCGTCTGTTCTTTGAAGATAGTGGTCTCAAAACTGTGGTGCACTGCACTCTCTGGTAGCCTCTAGGCCTGATAACTGCAATGTGCTATACATGGGGCTGCCTTTGTATGTAGTTCAGAAACTTCAGTTAGTTCAAAATGCAGCAGCCAGACTGGTCTCTGGGGTTTCCTAGAAAGACCATATTATGCCTGTTTATATATGCATATATGCAATAATATATACATACTAGTTGACCGGGCACAGAGCATCTGTGCCCCTGGTTCTCCACCACCTCGTCCCACCTGGCCGCACCTCCTCAAGCCTTTGCCTGCCGGACGGCCACACCCCCTCAGGCCAGCCAACGGGAGCTTCGCCCGCCTGCCCACCGCCGCCTCACAATAGCAGCCGCCTCCTCAGGCCGGCAGGGTTTTGCCCGCCCGCCGGCCATTTCTTCAGGCTGGCAGGGCTTCGCCTGCCGCCTCCTCAAGCCGCGGGGCTTCTCATGCCGGCAGGGTTTTCTTCGCATGCCGGCGGGCCGCCTCCTCCATGCCTGGGCTCCTCCCGCTGCCGCCACTTGCCAGAGAGGTAGCCAGCCCCTTCTCCCCCCCACCCCCACCCCCACCTCATGTCCTCGCCTCCAGGCAGGTGCAGACCCAGGCTGCCGGCCTGCCACCGCCTTGCCTCCGTGGTCCAAATCTCCTGGGTGCGCTGCCAGCCAATCAGGTGCCTCCGCAGCCCAGCCAATCAGCTGGGCTGCTGGGACGCATTTTCCCTGGGCACACCCAGGAGATATATATATATATATATACACACACACACACACACACACACACACACGTATTTTTAAGCCCGTTATAATAACGGGCGCTAGGTTTCCCCCCCCTTTATTCCTTCTTCCTTTCTCTCGCCCTTTTTTGTTTGTTTCTTTTTTCTTTCTGACTCTCTTTCTTTCTTTCCCTTCAATAGCGGTCAGGCCGGACACTTCTGCCGGCTCTACTCTCCCCCCCCCCCGTTTAAGGGCCAAATCGGCCCAAACAACTGACGACGACGACGACGACGACTGCCCACCCGCCCTCCCAGCTGCCCGAGTCCTCCTCACTCCCGTCTTAGGCCCGCGACAGTCGGGTGATCAAGGACCATAATCAGAGAAGGAGAGAGGAACTCGCAAACAGAGCTCCTCTCTCTGCAAAGCCTCTGCCCGAACTGGCGGTTTGGGCGCAAAGGACACCTGTAGCATCCTATGCGCCCAAAGCACCAGTTCGGGCAGAGGCTTTGCAGAGAGAGGAGCTCTGTTTGCAAGTTCCTCTCTCCTTCTCCGATTATGGTCCTTGATGATCGCCCGACTTACGCAGGCCAAAGACGGGGGTGAGGAGGACTCGGGCAGCTGGGAGGGCGGGTGGGCGGGTGGCGGCAATTGTTTGGGCCGATTTGGTCCTTAATCAGGTGGGGGCGGGGCAGCGGGGGCGGCTGCTGGCAGCAAGTGAGAGAGCGACGGGAAGGGTAAGTAAACCCTCCCGCCGCTCTTAAAGGTACCCCCCCACTCTTTTCTTTTCTCCCGGCCCTCTTTTTCTTCTTCTTCCCCACTGCTCTCCCAGTTCCTCCGTTACTCTCACAACCCTCCCGGTTCCCCCGCTGCCGGCTCAGCCCTCCCAGTTCCCCCACTGCTGCTTCAGTTTTCAGCCCAGTTTCCAGTTTCCCAGTTTCAGTTTTCAGCCCAGTTTCCCCCGCTGCTGCTTCACCAACATAGCCACCCGTGTCAGGACGGCCGTATCTTTCACAGTCGTTTTGGGAACGCGCTCCGCGCATGCCCAGAACGGCTGAGAAAGACACGGGCCGAAGACAGGCACGGGATCACGCTGTAGCTTCTTATTATAGAGGATATAGATGATTGCACTGGCTGCCAATAGGTTTCCGGGCAAATTAAAAAGTATTGATAATTACCTTTACAGCCTAAGCGACTTAGGATCTGTGTACCTGTGTGGATGCCAAATACATTTCAATCAAAGAACAGTAGTTTGCAAGAATTGTGAATTTCATTAGTAAACAACTTGGCTTCAGGCATTCTCTAAGCAAGGTGATTCATCAGGAGAGTGAAACCTGTATATTGTATATCACCACTTTAAAAAGGTGCCTCTTTGCTCAGTCAGCAGGGGAAGTGCATTTAGCATTGGCAAAATTATTCTATATTCTCCTCTTCAGCTACCATTAGACTGATGAACATATTAGGGCTTTTTGAGAGCAACCTTTTCAATCAATTGTTGCATCTTTTTTATCTCTCCGAGGGATGGACTTTACTTCCAACTAAACTTCAGCCAGTTATCCAACAAGGACTTCACTGAACTGTCACGTATACATTATCTTAGTTATCTTGGTCCTTAGGCTGAATAGAAGAGGGAGGGAGGGAGGATCACCAGGTTGAAACTCTTCCTGGCTTCATACCCTGTGTTTCATTGCATTGCATTGCCTACCAATTGCTCCTTGTATTGCTCCAGTACTGCATATGCTGCCTTTTGGTAACACAATCTTCTGGAGCAGCAATGTATGTTTTCTTAATAAAGATGTATATGTGAACAAGTCTGCTGTCCTAAATAATATCTGTTTTGCACACATTTGGAGTGCGGGGCAAATGTAATGATGAAGAGGTGAGTTCTGAAAACACCTCCATATCACTGATTGCAAGTTCATTGGAGTAGAGCAGTGTTCTTCATTCATTCATTCATTCATTCATTCGATTTCTATACCACCCTTCCAAAAATGGCTCAGGGCGGTTTACACAGAAAAATAATAAATAAGTAAGATGGATCCCTGTCCCCAAAGGGCTCACAATCTAAAAAGAAACACAAGATAGACACCAGCAACTGTCACTGGAGGGATGCTGTGCTGGGGGTGGAGAGGGCCAGTTACTCTCTCCAATAAAGAGAATCACCATGTTAAAAGATGCCTCTTTGCCAAGCTAGCAGGAGTTTATTGGAAGGCCCGGGGCCACTGGCAGCCCCATCAACCCTAAGTGCAGTTCCCTGACTGACTGTTAATTGGGCCTCTCTGAAGCATTGGCCAAATCTGAATAACCTGCACAGTACCCCAGGCACCACCATGAGGAGACAGCCATTATCACTGTGCAGTGCTGTGCCCTGCCCAGCATTTGTTTGGTGGGGGTGGGGGGGTTCCTTTAAGGGCAATGGAGCCCTCTTGAGCCCTGCACCATTTTGGAAGACATGCACAGAATGCTGGGAAGTGTAGCATTCCCAGTGCTTTCCTCCTAGAGCTCCTAAGATGGGCTCCATCTCTCTTAAAGGGCCCTCCCAGTATATTGTGCAGAGCTGAGCACCAGGGGAAATAACTCTCACATTGTTAACTGATTTACAGGCGACACAATATGCATGATAGGATCTGTGACTATATTTCTGACAACCAGGTGGAGCAACCACAAAAGGGTTGTTAGTCATGTCCACTCTGAGTTCTGAAATTACTGTGTAAGATAATAATGGCATTTGTGACTTGTTTTCCAATGCTATGTTTGATCATAAAGATTTCATGCTAGGGATCATTAGGAAGAGGATTGAAAATAAAACTGCTAATATTATACTGCCCTTATACAAAACTATGGTGCGGCCACACTTGGAGCACTGCATACAATTCTGGTCACCACATCTAAAGAAGGTCATTGTAGAACTGGAAAAGGTGCAGAAGAGGGCAACCAAAATGATCAGGGGCCTAGAGCACTTTTCTTATGAGGCTAGGCTACAACACCTGGGGCTTTTTAGTTTAGAAAAAAGACGACTGCAGGGAGACATGATAGAGGTCTATAAAATCATGCATGGCGTGGAGAAAGTGGATAGAGAGAAATTCTTCTCCCTCTCCCATAACACTAGAACCAGGGGTCATCCCATGAAATTGATTGCCAGGAAATCTAAGACCAACAAACGGAAGTACTTTTTCATACAACGCATAATCCACTTGTGGAATTCTCTGCCACGAGATGTGGTGATGGCCAACAGCCTGGATTGCTTTAAGAGGGACCTGGATAACTTCATGGAGGAGAAGTCTATCAATGGCTACGAGTCTGTGGGCCACCTCCAGCCTCAAAGGCAGGATTCCTCTGAATACCAGGTGCAGGGGAGTAATGGCAGGAGAGAGGGCACGCCCTCAACTCCTGCTGTAGGCTTCCAGCGACATCTGGTGGGCCACTGTGTGAAAAAGGATGCTGGGCTAGATGGGCCTTGGGCTTGATCCAGCAGGGCTGTTCTTATGTTCTTTATGAGCTCTCAAGGAAATCCCCTCTGATGTCAGAGAAGGGAAAGTGTTCAAGGAAGGACATGTTTGCCCAGTTTATTGTTTTTGTTACCTCAGTGCTCCTCAGACCTTTTGAACACAGGCTCCCTTTCTGAATGTGTGCTACCTTCTGAGGCCCCCCAGGACAGGATCTATTCACGCAGCTTCAAGCATGCACTGAAGTGTCCTTGCTCCTCTTTTCCCCAAGTAGCCCTTCAGGCTCTCTTTCAAAAGCTGTTCCAGAATGTGGGCAAATATGCCTCTGAATGGGTCCCTTCACTGCACAGGGGTATTGGAGCAGAACAAACATGGTCAGACATGGTCTTACATGGTCAGACTAGATCACTTTCAGTTTGTGACTTCTGAGGATAGGGCTCCCAGTCCATTTCCGGGCCCAATTCAAAGTGCTTGTTTTAACCTTTAAAGCCCTACATGGCTTGGGACTGGGTTACCTGAGAGAACACCTTGCCCCATATGTCCCTACCCAAACCTTAATATCTTCTTTAGAGGCCCTCTTCCAGGTGCCCCTGTCAAAAGATGCGAGGCAGGTGGCTGCCAGGGAGAGGGCCTTTTTGGTGGTTGCACTCTGTTTATAGAATAGCAGCCCCAGCAGTGTTCCCTCTAAGAGGGATTCCCAGATGTTGTTGTCTACAACATAGCCAAAGCCATTGCAGCTCCCCAGTGAGGCTCCCCAGTGAGGCTCCTCAGTGAGGCTCCCCTGGCTTCATCCCTTTGTTCTTTGAGATGCCAGGTACAGATGTTTTTGTCTACCAGGCCTTTTGATTTTTTAATTCTGAGTTTCAGATTTGTTCTGATTTTCTAACTAATTTTAAAATGAGTTTTTAAATTTTGTATTCTTCCTAATGATCCCTAGCATGAAACTTGCTTCTTTCACAGCTGCCACACATTGAGTCGACACTTTCAATGAGCTGTGCACCACAATCCCAAGATCCCTCTCCTGGTTAGTCACTGACAGCTCAGATCCTAGCAAGGTATACTTGAAGTTGGGGATTTTCGTCCCAATGTGCATCACTTTACACTTGCCAACACTGAACCACATTTGCCACTTTGTCGCCCACTCCCCCAGTTTGGAGAGATCCCTTTGGATCTCCTCACAATCCTTTTTGGATTTCACTACCCGAAAGAGTTTGGTATTATCTGCAAATCTGGCCACCTCGCTGCTTACCCCTGCTTCTAGATCATTTATGAATAAATTAAAAAGCACCAGTCCCAGTACAGATCCCTGGGGGATCCCACTTCTTACTTCCCTCCATTGTGAAAACTCTCCATTTATACCTACCCTCTGTTTCCTATCTTTCAACCAGTTAGCAATACACACATGTACTTGTCCCCTTATCCCATGACCGCTAAGTTTCCTCAGGAGTCTTTGATGAGGAACTTTGCCAAAAGCTTTTTGGAAGTCCAGGTATACAATGTCAACTGGATCACCTTGATCCACACACTTGTTGACACTCTCAAAGAACTCCAAAAGGTTGGTGAGGCAAGATTTACCTTTGCGGAAGCCATGCTGGTTCACTCCCAGCAGAGCCTGTTCTTCTAGTTGCTTTACAATTTTATCCTTGAGGATGCTTTCCATCAATTTGCCTGGAACGGACGTTAGGCTAACCAGCCTGTAATTTCCCAGATCGCCCCTGGATCCCTTTTTGAAAATCGGTGTTACATTTGCTACTTTCTAGTCCTCTGGTACAGAGCCCGATTTCAGGGATAAGTTACATATTTTAGCAAGGAGGTCGGCAATTTCACATTTGAGTTCTTTAAGGACTCTTGGATGGATGCCATCCATTCCTGGTGATTTGTTAGTTTTCCGTTTTACAGACAGTTTAGAACATCATCTCTTGTCACTTCTATCTGACTCAGTTCTTTAGCCTCCATCCCTAAAAAGCCTGGTTCAGGAACAGGTATATGCTCAGTATCCTCTGCCGTGAAGACGGACGGAAAGAACTCATTCAGCTTCTCTGCAACCTCCATATCCTCCTTCATAATCCCTTTCACTCCCATTCACTCAGTCTAATGGTCCAACCGCCTCCCTGGCAGGTTTCCTGCTTCTGATATACTTAAAGAAGTTTTTGTTACTCCCCTTGATACTTTTGGCTAAATGTTCCTCAAACTCTCTTTTTGCCTCCCTTATTGTCACCTTGCATTTCTTTTGCCAGAGTTTGTGTTCCTTTCTGTTCTCTTCATTTGGACAGGCCTTCCAATTTCAGAAGGAAGTCTTCTTCCCTTTTATGGCTTCCTTGACGGTACCCATTGGCCATGCTGGCAACCTCCTGGACTTAGTGGTAGCTTTCCTCCTTTTGGGTATACAATCTAACTGGGCTTCTAGTATTGTCGTTTTGAGTAAACTCCACGCACTCTGGAGCGAAGTGACTCTCCTGATTTTCCCCCTCAGCTTTCTTTTCACCATACTCCTCATTTTGGAGAAGTTTCCTCTTCTGAAATTCAAAATGTCTGTGTTAGACTTCCTTGGTGATTCCCTCCCCACATGTATGCTGAATTTGATGGCACTCTATGGTCACTGTTCCCTAAAGGATCGATGACCCTGACATCACGCACCAGGTCCTGGGTGCCACTCAGAATTAAGTCCAAGATCGCCTTCTCTCTGGTTGGTTCCAAGACCTAGGGCACAGTCATTTAGCGTATCTAAAAGCCTGACCTCTTTGTCATGACCTGACTGTGAGTTTACCCAGTCTATGTGTGGGTAATTGAAGTCACCCATAATTACAGCCCTGCCTCTCCTTGACGCCTCCCTGATTTCCTGCTTCAACTCCTAGTCACTGTCAGCATTTTGATCCGGATGGCGATAGCACGTCCCCAGTAGCACGTTCCCTTTTGTTACCCACAGGGTTTCTGTGGAGGACTCGAGTCCACTTAGGTTTCCTAGCTTGTTAGATTCTATGCCTTCTTTAACATACAGTGCTACTCCAAGGCGCCCCTCCCTGTCCTTTCTATAGAGCTTTTCGCCTCCTCTCTGGGGGTCTACTCATGAGTAACCGTGCTGTGGCCACTCATGATCTTTAAAACCAGGTTTGCGGAGCGCTCACTCCAGAAACCTGGTTTTAGGGCAGGGGTAGTTATGCGGGCCTAGGAACCACTGGGCTCACAGCCAAGCCCGGGGGTTCACACGATGGGGCGAAATCGGGCTAGCCTCCACTAGCCCAAGTTCACCCCATCGTGTGAATAGCCTCAATGTCTTCTTTGCCATGAACCCCGGCTAACTGGGCAAAGAGGCACCTTTTAATGTGGTGATTCCCTTTATTTAGCAGGGGGAGAGTGACTGGCCCGATCCACCCCAGCACAGTACTTCCAGTGACTGTTGCTGGTGTCTGTCTTGTGTTTCTTTTTAGATTGTGAGCCCTTTTGGGACTGGGATCCGTCTTATTTGTTTGTTATTTCTCTGTGTAAACTGCCCTGAGCCATTTTTGGAAGGGGGGTATAGAAATTGAAATGATGATGATGATGATGATGATGATGATGATGATGATGATGTAAAAATATTATGGGACTTCTGACTACAAACAGATAAATATCTGCTACACCAGAAATAACTGTAGTCAAGAAGAAAGAAAGAAAGAAAGCCAAAATAATTGACATAGCAATACCAGGGGACAGTAGAATAGAAGAAAAAGAAATTTAAAAAAAACAACACAAAATATAAAGATCTTCAAATCAAAATCGAAGGTTGTGGCATAAGAAAGAAGAAGGTTGTGGCAGAGGAGAGTGGAGAGCTGGTCTTGTGGTAGCAAACATACTTGTCCCCATAGCTTAGCAGGGTGTGCCCTGGTTGTATTTGAATGGGAGACAACACGTGTGAGCAGTGCAAGATATTCCACTCAGGGGATGAAGCTGCTCTGGGAAGAGCAGAAGGTTTCAAGTTCCCTCCCTGGCTTCTCCAAGATAGGGCTGATATGTGAGATTCCTGCCTGCAACCTTGGAGAAGCCGCTGCCAGTCTGTGAAGACAATACTGAGCTAGATAGACCAATGGTCTGACTCAGTATATGGCAGTTTCCTATGTTCCTATGTAAGAAAACCAAAATAGTCCCAGTAGTAATTGGTGCCCTAGGTGCAATTCCAAAACACCTTGAAGAGCACCTCAATACTATAGGGGCCACTTTGCTATCTTTCATTATCTTTTGAAAGAGAGGCTGTTGGAATGAACCCCTACAGTCGCTGGTTATTCTGATCTTGGGTAGCATTGCCCCATGTTTGCTTGTGCTTAATGACCAAATTGCATAGTTTGCCATATATGGCCATGTGCAGAGTTTATGATCCCGTGAGCTCAGGTATCCCAGATGGAGGCAGTGAGCAGACAGCTCCAAATCAGCCAGAGGGGTGCTGACTGCAGCCCCAAAACAAGCTGTTCTGGCAACAGAGCCGGCTTGAAATCGAGCCAGCTCCAAGCTGAGCCAGCTTGACTCGAAGACTCAAGCTGGAACTGAACTGGCCATTGAAAAAATAGGGCCGGTCTGAGCGCAAGCCGAGCTGAGCCTGGTTCAAACTGAGCCTGATCAAAGGTGGTTCGAAGGCTTGTGCCACCATTTCATGCAGGGGAGGTGGTGGTAGCCATTTTGTGACACTATGTGTCACTTTCAGAGATTGGCCGAGCTGCCACTGCCCTGATTGGTCAGATGTGCCTTGCCCTTTGGTTGGCTTGCCAATTGTGCCACCCAGTTGCAACTGTCACCCCATTGGCCGGGGGGGGGGGGAGGGACAAGGATAGGGATTCAAATTGTATTTAAAGGCCACCATCTGGCCTTGCAAAGCCACAGGTTTTTAAGCTTCTGATCTGAGAGAGCTGGCTGCTGCTTCTGCCACCACGCCTCTTGCTTTGTTGTTGTTGCTGCTAGCCTGACTTGCTGTTGCTGTGTGTTGGGGTCTCTTTGCAGAGGATTGCCATGCCTGACTGCATGCCTTGACAATTCCAAAATGGCCACCATGCTGGAGGGGGAAGGCCCGAATGGGCCAAAGAACCGGCCAGCCGGTATGGGCATCAAGGGAGGCCAGCAGGGGGAGGGGGGGCCTCCACAGGCACCCCCACCCAGCCGCCTCCAACAACTCCCCTTGTAAGTAAAAACATTGTGTGTGTGTGTGTATACACACACACATACATACAAAGTCCATGAACCCCACAAACAGTCAGGGGGGTGTTCAGTTCAACCCTGAACGGTCGAACCTGTCTGCACATCCCTAGTGTGGTGTGGCCGGTTCAAATCGCAATTGCAGTGCAACTATTTGTTGATTTTTACAGCCCCTTACAGCATGAGAGAGGAAGGCCCCCCCCCCCCCGCTTGGGTTTTTGCGCAAAGGTGCAACCCAATTCTCAGCTGCTTTCAGCTTTTGAGTTCTATCGCATTTGCTCCATTTCAGGCCGATGAAGTCACGGAGGGGACGACTCTAACCCCTTCCTGAACTCATTGGCCCGAAATGGAGGAGGATGAAGCAGTGAATGCGAAGAATATGGAATATGGACACCCCCTGCCCGGAAAACCCGCTGCAGTGGTGGGCAATATGAATGGCCACAACTCTGCCATGATGCATTGAAAAATGCATTGAAAAATACTGTGCTCACAGTTTCAAGCCGTTGGCTAATACTGTTGCACTTTGCAACACTTTAACCGGTGCAAATCTCGTAATCGAGCATTGCCTTTCATAGTTGGGTCACAAAGACAAGCCATGACATGCTCCTTTTTGTCACCCAACTTGATGATGAGCCTCTCCACTACCCCAGTCTTCAACCGACCTTCTAGAGCTCTACCATCCCTAGCGAGGTCTGAAGCTTATCCATCAGCTTCTCGAGGAGAAGTGCGGCAGGCAAGGCCTGGCTCAGAATCGTGGCCTCAGCACACAAGCTCTTTGTTGCAAACACAAAGTGCTCAAGTGCCAAGACCATCTCAGACATGAGCTTCCACTCTGTGTTGAGGAGCTTGCACATGCTCAAGGCACAATTCCAAGCCAGGTCATGGAGTGCTACCTCTTGCTCTAGCAGGAACTATAACAAGAGAAGGGTGAAGTTCCATCGGTTCTTGACATCCCCAGGGATGAGGTGTCAAGGTAGGTCGTGCTCATGCTGCCACTCATGGAACATGCACCTTGACCTCTCACTTTGATGGAAATGGACTGAAATCTTGTGGCACTTCTCCACAAGTGCAGCCATGGCAGCAGCAGCACCTGCTGGTAAGCAGCCCTGTTCTCTGCATGCGTTGGCCTCCTTGAGGCTAAAGGCATCTGACAAAACAAAGTGCAGTGTGTGGGCCATACAACATATGGACAAACACTCAATCTGCTCTACCACCCTGAGCATGTTGGCTTCATTGTTGGGGACAATGAAGCCTCACCTGAGGTGTGGCTTCCCAACTAGCCACTCCTCAGTCTGGCAACTGATCATGTTCACCAGTTCCTCCAGTATCCATTGTGTGCAACACATGCAGCACGGCCCACCTGTGCCATATACCGCTGGGCCATATTGATGAGGGGATCCTGTAGTCAGGAGCTAGCACCTGGAGTAACCAGTGGAAGCTGGCATTCTCCACCATCTGAAATGGCTGGTCATCCAGAGCCATCATCTCACCTAAGATCCAGGTCATTAGATATGGGCCTCTTTGACATGGACAGTGGCACTTGCTGTCCAACAGCTTGACCCACTGCTTGACCGGGAGTGTCCCCTGCATCAGTAAAGCTGGTGCACGGCACTTGCCAGTGCTAGTTGAAAGCACAACACAACTGGGTGCACTGATGCTGTCAGCAGCGAGCAGGATGCTGCTGCGTGATATGTTGCCACATCGAGGATGTCCCAAGATGCTTGACATCCTCTCCCCCCACCCCCGCTGACTTGTTCAGGAGGACGTCAGCAGAGCTAGCAAGTAGAGTCAGGGAAGCTATAAAAGGGGGAAAGACTTCCTTCAGAAAATGGAAGGCCTGCCCAAATGAAGGGAACGAGAAGGAATGTCAACTCTGGTAAAAGAAATGCAAGGAGTCAATAAGGGGTGCAAAAATAATTTGAGGAGCATATAGCTAGAAGTGGCAAGAGGAATAACAAAAACCTCTTTAAATATATCAGAAGTAGAAAACCTGTCAGGGACGTGGTTTGTCCCTTAGATGATGAGGGCATAAGTGATTATTAAGGAGAATAAGGAGATAGCATAAAAGCTGAATGAGTTCTTTGCATCTGTCTTCATGGTGAAGGATACTGAGCATATATCGTCTCCAGAACTGAACTTCTCAGGCTTGGAGGCTGAAGAACTGGGCCAGTTTGAGCTGACAAGGGAAGATGTTCTAAACTGTCTTGAGAAACTAAAAATTAACAAATTGCCATGGTCAGATGGCATCCACCCAAAAGTTCTGAAGGAACTCAAATGTGAAATGGCTGATCCCCCAGCAGAAATATATAACTTGTCCCTAGAATCACTCTCTGTACCAGAGGACTGGAAAATAGCGGATGTAATTCCTATTATCAAAAGGGGATCCAGGGGGGATCCGGGAAATTACAGGCCAGTTAACTTAATTCTGTGCCAAGTAAATTGAAAGGGGATCCAGGCGGAATCTGGGAAATTACAGGCTGGTTAACTCAAATTATGTGCCAGGTAAATTGATGGAAAACATACTTTAGGAAAAAATTGTTAAACATATTGAAGAATGGGCCTTGCTGAAAGAAAACCAGCATGTCTTTCGCAAGGGCAAGTCTTGCCTCATTAACATTTGGAGTACTTTGAGAGTGTCAACAGGCATGTGGATAAAGTAGGGAAGCGCACGGAACTGATTCGGACCTCCGATCCAATCCAAAATTCTGGCAGTTCAGCTGGTTCGAAGGTGGGGGGATATCTTAAAGGATGGGGGAGAGTGCTCTTACCCCTCCCACCACGTTTTCCCCACCAGCACTGCTGCTGTCTTTTAAAATGGTCAGGTGAAGCGGGAGCATACCTCCTTGCTGCCCCGGTGCCTCCTTGGACCAGAAGTGGCCGGTGCGTGTGCACATGTTGTGGGTGCGGGGTGGCAAGGAGGTACACTGCCGCCCCACGGACCATTTTAAAGACATGCCGGTGGCAGAAACATGGCGGGAGAGGTAAGAGCACCCTCCTCTATCCTTAAAAATACCTCCCCCCCACACACACACCTTCGAACTGGCTGGCGTCGGTTCCGTGCACACCACTAGGATAAAGGTGATCCAATTGACATAGTGTACTTTGACTTCCAAAAAGCTCTTAACAAGGTTCCCCACCAAAGGCTCTTGAGTAAACTTAATTAGGATTAGGGGACAGGTTCATGTGTGGATTGTTAACTGGTTAAAGGACAGGAAACAGAGAGTAGGAATAAATGGACAGTCTTCACAATGGAGGGAAGTAAGAAGTGCCCCCCCTCCCCGATCTGTACTGGGACCGGTGCTCTTTAACTTGTTCATAAATGATCTAGAAGTTGGGGTAAGCAGTGAAGTGGCAAAAGCAGCCAAGCAGCACCTGGTAATCCAACCTGAGGAGGAGGCATTTGGCAACTGTCCTAGCATCTGCCTTGTGGCATGCATAAGCCTCTGTCCATTTGGAAAAAGAACGATAATAACAAGCACAATTTGAAAACCTGCACATTTTGGCATTTGAATAAAGTCCATCTGTACATTTTCAAAAGGTCTGAAAGGGTGAGGGTGGTGAGCTGGTGTGGTTTTCTCTGCTATCCCAACATTATTCAGTTGAAGAATTGCACAACTTTCACATACCCCTTTCACAAACCCCTGCTAACTGGGCAAAGAGGCACTTTTTAACATGGTGATTCTCTTTATTTAGCAGGGGGAGAATAACTGGCCCTATCCACCCCCAGCACAGTACTTCCAGTGACTGTTGCTGGTGTCTGTCTTATGTTTCTTCTTCGATTGTGAGCCCTTTGGGGACAGGGAGCCGTCTTATTTATTACTCTGTGTAAACTGCCCTGAGCCATTTTTGGAAGGGCGGTATAGAAATCGAATAAATAATAAAGAATCCTATATAATAAAACCCGAAGGTACCTGCGTCCGTGTCTCTTGCAGGTGTTCTGCGCATGCGTGGCGCGCACGGACCTAGCAACGGAAACTCGCACACAACTGCGTGCGCGCGTAGTTACCATCTCTGCATCGTAGGTCCGCGTAGCAACCCGTAAAACCTGAAAAAGTAAGACAAATGACCTGCCAAACACGTATATTGAAAGAAACATCTACCTAAAAAACTTAAAGGAACATGAACTTGCAAAATTAAACATACATGAACTTGCAAAATTAAAAAAACATAAACTTGAAAAATTAAAGAAACATAAACCTGCGCAATTAAACAAACACAAAACAACAAGATTCAAGAAACATAAATGTGCGCAATTAACCAAACATGCCCCACCCCCAAACAGATAGAGGTCAAGAAGACAAAGGCCAAAAGACAAAGACAACAAAATAGATACAAGCAACATATAGAGGAAGAGCGGACAGCTCACCAGGTAGAGTTGAACAGGAGAAAGGCCCAAAGAGAAAGACAAAGACGAGCAAATAGATCTATTGAACAACAGGAAAATGAACATCACAAAAACGCACAAAGACACAGAGATAGGAGAGCAAGTCTGACTCCGGAGGAATGACAATTACAGCGACAGCAGCACACTGAAAAAGAGAGAGCCAGGATGAGAGATCTGGCTTCTGATAAACGACAATTACAACGACAGCAACTGGCCCAGAGGAAAAGAGTCTGAACCCAAGAATCAAGGGCCGCAGTACAAGCAACAGCAGTTCTTAATGACATTGTGAATATTAAAGAGGACGACATCAAACCCCACACATGTGGATATTTAGAACAGATATGCGACTTTTGTTATGCAAAACATTTTGGAACAGAAAGACCTTCTGATCGGAAAATTTCAAAATGTTGCTCAAAAGGAAAAGTAATTCTTCCCCCAGTTACAACGGATCCGTTCATCCAGCAGCTCATGACAGGTCAGCATCAGTACAGCAGGAATTTCATGCCTAATATAAGATCCATAAATAGTGCCCTAGCATTTGCCTCCATGGGAGCAAACATTGCTCCACCTCCTTGAAATCCCTTCCAAAATCTTATGCACAGGGGATATCGTCAAAGACATTTTTGGAGAAAAAATTCCTGTTGCCGATGTTCCAAAATTAGCAAATAAATCTATCCTTTGCCCAAAGAACTCCGATGTTGACGCCATAAATGAACAGGTGTTCAACATTTTGGAAGGAGATAATGTTACATACCTCAGCTCAGACTCAATTGATGACTCAAGTGAGGAAGATACGCAAAACTATCCAATTGAATTCCTCAGTGAGCTAACTCCAACAGGTATGCCTAGGCATTATCTCAACCATAAAAAGGGAATAATAATTATGCTCCTTAGAAATCTCAACACCAAAAAAGGATTGTGCAATGGCACCCGCCTTATCGTAAAATACTTGAAGAGCAACCTCATCATTGCTCAAGTAATAACAGGTTCAGCTGAAGGGGACATAGTCTTTATTCCCCGTATTGATTTGGCTCCATCCTCCACTGATTTACCCTTTACCTTACGAAGGTGACAATTTCCAGTTAAATTAGCCTTTGCCATGACAATTAATAAAGCTCAGGGGCAAACCTTGGAAAAAGTTGGCATTTATTTGCCAGAAACAGTATTCAGCCACAGTCAGTTATATGTGGGGTTATCAAGAGTTAGGAGTTTTTCTGACGTCATGGTGAAGGTTATAGAACCAACACCCTGACCAAGGCAAACTATTGGCAAACTCAGAAAGAATATTCACAAGGAATGTTGTCTATAAGGAAATTTTATAGAAATATTACATGAACTAAAACAAGAAACAATATTTTTAAAAACTCTTCTTCAGATATTATATATGCCCCTGGTGGCGCAGTGGTAAAACTGCCGCCCTGTAACCAGAAGGTTACAAGTTCAATCCTGACCAGGGGCTCAAGGTTGACTCAGCCTTCCATCCTTCCGAGGTTGGTAAAATGAGTACCCAGAATGTTGGGGGCAATATGTTAAATCATTGTAAACCGCTTGGAGAGCTCCGGCTATAGAGCGGTATATAAATGTAAGTGCTATTGCTATTGCTATATATTTAAGATTGTTACAAAGGTTTATACTGAGGCAATAGTATTTACCCACACTGTATTGTCATATACTTTTCTGTTTTATATGTTTAAAGTTTTTGTTATATATATAATAAAAATGAACATGAATGGAAAAGTTACTTTTTAAAAAAATTACTCTTATTTTAAAAATTTAGAAAATTATATATATATAAATATATATAAAATATGAGGCAACATGCACAAGGAGGTCCACGTCCCTTGCCCTTGAAGAAAGACTGTTCTTCCAAATATTTCTACACAACTCTTCTAGCGCCCGTTAATGTAACGGGCATAATGTCTAGTAAATAATAATAATACCTGTTTGCATGTCTGGAAAAACCTGGAGCAAACCAAAACCTTTCTTCCTGAGCGATCACCCTCCCCCTTTGCCCGCATGGGCCATCTGGTGCCCCATGTGGGTAAGCCGGGGCAAAAAGACTTGGGCACGATGGGCCCAATGAAATGTTTTATAGACCTGACCCTACTTCTTCCTGATCTCCTTGCAGGCTACTTCAGCTTCTGTGGTGTATCGGCCACATTACAACCACATAGTACAGATGCCTGCTTAGGAGCTTAAGGAAGTTCAGTACAGAAAAAGGTTCAACACACTCTACATCTAAATGTCCTTTTTGCTTCGCTGAGAGTACCCCCTGATCCATATTCTGAGTAATTTGCCCAAAGCAAGCAATTCGGCATAAGCAGGTTTCATTTTCCTATTGTATTTTCATTGCACAGTTTGGCAGAATCTTGCATGGTTTGTAGGAGGAAGACCGCATATTATGGGAAGTGGGGAATAACTACTGGCCATTGAGGGAAAGCGGGGAGCAGTGCTGGGTCTGGGATGCCTGTCCTCGACTGCAGGAAGCCCATCTTGAGGCCTCATTTAACTGCTTGTCCTTCTGAGGGCCCCCTTGAATTCCTTTTCAAAAGCCACTTAGTCAGTACCTTGCCTTTCTTTTGGACAATGAATCAAAGGAAAGGAACCCTCAAACTCATACGGCATATGGACAGCTCGGCAAATAATGTCTTAAGACATCACCCAAAAACTTGGTGCAACATACAGAATATCCCCACTTTGTCTTGTCTGTTTAACCCCCCTCCTCCCCACTGAAGGAGTGTGTGGGGTGGTTTCCCCAGTTAGTTAGTTGTTTATTTACGATCTTAGATCAAACATCAATATACACAGAATATACACAGTAAAAAGAAAATAATGGAGACAAAGTCTAAAATGTCATCAAATATATAAAATCAGGAATCTTTGACAGTAACCAATTGCTGTGCTCTAGCTTCTCTTAGTTTGGTCAATGTGTAACAAAATTTAGCAACCGCCAGGGATATTGTTGGGTCCCTGTCTTCTAATAAGCATATTAGAATTGTCTCCACTGAGTGGCCTTGGAGATCTTTCAGATACTGAGATAAAAATAAATCTCTTTCATCTGTATAAAGTGGGCAGTGTAACAGTAAATGTGTCAGTGTTTTGGGAGCAGCTCCGCAAAGGCATAGTCTCTCCTCATAGGGTTTTCTCTCAAATTTCCCTACTAGCATCGCTGAGGGTAAAGCATTCAAGCGAGCTCTTGTTAACGCCCAGCGCAGCTTTGGTGAATAGATTGTATAGAAATAAGAGGCTGTGACCCAGTCTTTCTTAGTGCTTAGGAATTGTAGCGGCCTATTTACGGAGGCCCTTTCCTCCTGGAAATTTATGTCCCTAAGCCTTTGTTTGACTAGGGATCTTGCTGTTGACTCGCCCTGTTCTAACAATTGTACTGGGCACAACTTCCTGCTTGCAACCCAAATATTTTCCCCTGGCTCATACCTCTTCTCTCTTCCTCAGCTTAAGCCTCCAGCCTCCACCTCCTGGCTGAGCAAGTTAGAGAGGAGGAGTGGAGGAGGCTCAGGAATTAGGAGGAGGATGCTGGTGCACATACTTTGATTGCACAGTCCACACTCAGCAGCAGTGTGGGTCAGCTCAGTCCCCCCCCCACCCCCCACTTCCCTTTCCAGCAGCGTGTCATTCTTGGCAGGCACACCGACACACCCGTCAGTTCCACCCACTCATTTCACCCAGTGGTTTGAGCGGGGGTGCCTTGGCGCCTTGCCAGGGGTGCAGGAGGCTCGGCCAGCCAAGCCCTGTTGTAGTACTGCCCAGTATGTTTTGCAGTACCTGCAGGAGCTGGTGAAGGAAGACCCGGAGATGGATCACATCCAGTTCTGGGCGGTGCGTTGCCAAGTCTGGCCAGACCTGGCAGCAGTTGCCAGATGCCTCCTCTCATGCCCACCAACCAGTGTCCAGAGCGAGAGGGTGTTCTCCATCACTGGGGATATGATGGGACCCCCATCACTCACGCATGGACTCTGGCTTGGTGGAACAACTGGTTTTCCTGGAGGTCAACCTCCCCGTGCTGGGCTACCCCAACCTGGAAGTGGAGGTTGAGTAAGTGAGATTTGTCCCTCCTCACCCACCTAACACCACTTCAGAGCAGCTCACCCCACCCTCACCTTGGCAAAAGCACATGTGTCACAATCTGCCACTAGTGCGGTTGACACATGCAGACACACATGCACACACCCTGCCCACTGGCACCACCCGTGATGCTGGCCAATGGCCATGATGCTGACCAATGCCCCTGCCCAGAAGACACACGGAGCCTGACTGCATCTATTGTAAATATATAATTGTAAATATATATTTGTAATATATATATATATATATATAAAATTGTAAAAACAAAAATAATGTTTTTAAACTGCTGTATATCATTGTGGTGCTTCCTTCCTGAGTTCTAGCACCCACACTCTTACACGCAGGTACCATACATGCACACACTACCAGTGATGGGTCAGTGGTCTGGTGCCACCACGGGTCTGAGAGCTTTGCAATGCAAACTCTCAGCAAAGCTGTGGTGGCCCTGCCAGTCTGAGGCCGAATTGTCTTTAGGATGCACAGAGAGAAGAAGGCTTCTCAAGGTGCGTTATTTTAAACATGTTGAAATTTCTTAAATGTGTGCTTTTAAAATGCTTGCTCTTACATACTGGCTGTTTTTAAAATGCTTGCTTTTCAAATGCTTGTCTCTTAAAAAATGCTTGTATTTAAATACTTTCTTTGAAGTTTGTGTTGCTTGGTAGTTTTTAATTAGGTTTTTGGTTTGCTTGTGGTTTGTGGTGTATCTGTAGTTAGGTTTGTGGTGGCTGGCTTGCTGGATACAGCAGGCTAAGGCTTGTGGTTTCTTTGTTGTCGTTGTATCTTGTTAGCTTGGTTTAGGGTTTCTTGTTCTCTTGGCCAAGTTTGTGGTTTGTTGTTAAATTTGTGGTTTGCTTGATTTGTGGTGTCTGACTGCCATAGTTAGGTTTGTGGCTTCCTGAGTCTAGGTTCTTAGCTAGTGTAGTTTTCAGTTTGGTTTCTAAAGCCTTGCTTAGGTTTGTGTTTTTTATATGTAGTTTGTGTTGGGTGCCTAGGGGCACCAAAATGAGTTGGCTGGTAGGGCACCATGGGTCCCAACTACCACCCAGCCCCCAAAGCAATTGGACACTCAGGTGATTTTAAATGAATTCTTTTAATTTTGAGTGGTTTTGGTTTTTCTGCCATAGGGAATAATGGGGATCTGCAGTGGCCCCATTATTCCCTTCAGGTAGCACCTAGGTGCACCAAAGTAGATGCCATGGGTGCCAACTATCACCCAGCCCCCAAAGTAATTGGGCACTCTGGTGATTTTGGGGGAATTTTTATGCATTTCAGTTTTTCCGGTGTGTCCTAACTTTTTCTCATAATGAATCCCTATGAAAAACTTATGTAACTTCAAAGAATCTAAAGCCAGTGTGGATTCTTGGTTGCTACATAACTTCTTCATAGGGAATCACTATGTTGAATCAAATAGCAAACAACAACAACTTGTGCACGCTCCTAGTCATAGTCAACCGTATTATTCTTCCTGAACTTACCTGCTCCGATGCTGCCCTGCCACTCTTCTGGGTGCGGTTCTCACTCTACCAAAGGCCTCAGGCAGTGGTGGTGTATTGTGTTACATCCTGTGTTACACACACACACACACACACACACACACACAGAGAGAGAGAGAGAGAGAGAGAGAGAGAGAGAGAGAGAGAGAGAGAGAGAGAGAGAGAGAGAGAGCTGCCAATGTCCATTTCTTGCCACAACACTGAAAAGAAAACCACAAAATCAAACCTTCCTTCCTCTTTTCCTGATATATCCTATTCTTCAAGAGAGGCACATTATAAGGGCTCTCTCTGCCTCCCAGTCCCTTTGAATACATTTCAAAATTCCCTCATTTTGGTTTCCCCCTCCCTCCTCCCTCCCCCAGCCAATGGAGGCACAGTTGCCCATGACAACACTTGATTTGTATGATCAACCAAGAAGCAAGGAGATCACAAGTCAATTGGAAGCCAATGCGAGAAAACCAATTAGCAAGGGGAAAACAGGTCTCCAAAATGGCACTCAAAACATTGAAAATTTCGAGCAAAATGGGGTTATTCTGCTCCGAGCTCAAAACAGACCCTTATTTAGAGGGTGTTCTGTTTTGAGCTCGAAACACTTGAACATCCGTTCGACAGCACATCCCTGCTTTTTAGACAGGACTTTGCCCTCCAGGGGGTGCTTTCATTTACTATTTGTGCTGTTTTATGAGTTGCCTTTTATGGTTTTCTTGTTATGTGTTTGCAATGGTTATTGGTTTTATATTGTTTTAACATTCCTTCTGGATTTTATTATTGTTTCAATACTTTTATTGGAAACTGCCTTGAAATATTCTATGAATTAGATTTAATTAATCTGCCACCTGGTTTGTTTTTCCCAAAAGGTCTCTCTGTGTGTTGATTCATCTTCCTTCCCATCTTCTGGGTGTGGGAAGAACTCCTGCACAAGATGGCTTAGCCACCATTACTGACTTTTCACTTCTGAAGCTTTTTATGAATACATTTTGAAAAGGGCTCCCATGGTGAGTGAAAGCCTTACATGAACCCAAAGCCTAGTCATTCTTTTCGCCGCACTGTGGGTTCATGTCCTTTAGGAACTTCAGTTTCTAGTTCTTACAATATTCAGCAGACTGGCTGATTCATTCATTCATTCACAGTCATATTTAGCTGCCTTTGGCTTCTGCAGCCCATTGGATCAAGCCTTCATTGACAGATTGCTGATCAGAAACTGAATGTGCGGAATTAGTCATAGCAAGATCTCTGTCCTTCAGGAAAACTGTCAGCAGCTAATCAACAACTAATCTCTGGGCTGGCATACTTCACTTGATGCTTATCTACCTGCTCCTAATAAAATGTATAACCCCTCCTTTTTCTTCTTCCCACACACCTTCCTACATGTTTCTCATAACATAAAAGGTAGAGCTATTTAATCCAAATGACATTTCTCTCCAAGGTCATATGTGTGGGGGTCAATAAAGTAATACATTTCAAAGAATATTAGGTTTCCCAGCAAAGTTAAATGCAATCTAAGTTTATTTTGATCACCTAAGTTTATTTTGATCACCTAAGTTTATTTTGATCACCTTGAGGGGGTGATCATCAGCTTGTTTGTTTAAATATTTTTTGTAGCGCATTAAAAATAAATATCAATAATAGAAATAATGATATTTTTAAAATCATATATTTTAAAGTTTTGATGAATCTGGAGACATTCAGATCATGATTGTTAGTAGTATAGAGACATACCTGCTGTCAAAAGCCATGTGCTTTTGTTTACAAACAAATGCACATGGCTGGAGGGTGACGTCATAGTGATGTCACAGGGGGCGGGGCATGCAGCTGTCAAAATGCACTGACGTCACCAGAAATACGCCACCGGATATGTGCCATAGGAAAGGGCCTGAGGAGACCCCCACTTGGTCGGAAAGGGTCAGAAGTGGGGGTACACCCTCACCCCAGAAGCTTGGTACTCACCCTACCATGCCTACCCCAGAATATGTCCAGACATGTCCCAAAGGTGGGCATGTGACCCCTCTACGAACACGCCTAGACACCCTGGACCAATAGGAACAAGTTTCAGGCCCCGGAAAGGCTCGAGTGCGCAGGTGTGATAATGGTCAGGTGGCCATTTTGTGTAACTTTATTGACCGAATCGGGGTCAGGTGATCCCTCTACGAACACGCCTGGCCATCCTGATTCTGTAGGAATAGTCCATTTCTCTCTGAGCCACATTGTGGGTTTTTTTCAGACTCACTGTTCACCACCAGATAACCCCATCAAGTTGTCCCATCAAGGGCCATCCCATCATGTTGCATAGGCGTGGGCCAGACAACTGAAATCATGTGGCCCTCAGGGACAGAAAGATTTCCTCTTTCTCCCTCCTGAAACACCAGATAATCCCATTGTTCCATCAAGGGACATCCCATCCAGTTGCATAGGCGTGGGCCAGGCTGAGGCAACTGAAAGGATGTGGCCCTTAGGCACAGAAAGATTTCCTCTTTCTCTCTCCTGAAATTCCAGCAAGCAGTAAGTAGCATATCTCCTATTCTCAGTAAAAAATAATAATAAGCCCCTGTATTAATTTAAAATTGTCACTTTTGCAGTCTGCATACTTAAGGAATTTTTTTTGGCTTTATAATGCAAAATCATTCTATGCATGCCTACTTAGAAGTAAGTACCATCAGTATCAATTAGATTTCCCCCCTAGTAAGTCTGTATAGGATTGCAACCTTAACTGTAAAGCTCGGTGCATTTTTTTTGTCTTATTGCTGCTTTTAATATCTCAAATTTAGTGTAGTATTCATCTATTTTCTATAGATATTGTTGTGTGTGTGTGTGTGTGTGTGTGTTTAATTTTGCTTTAATCCACCATGAATTCTCTTTTCCCCCCACCCCTGCCCTTTTCCAGCCAGTTCTAATATGCTAAATCAAAAGGAGTCATTTGGGGCGGGTGTTGCATTTTTATGTGCTTATCTCTGAATGTAAGTGGTGACCATGAAAGCTTGAATCCTAGTGCCTCCAGTTTTGTAGGTTCATGCACTCCTCCTCAGCATGAGCTTTGCTCTGAGTATCTTCACCTTCATCAATAAAATAGCATATTTATTTAGCAATAAATAGCATATTCAGGTATTGGGGAATTGAGTGGGGCGGTAGTCTGCAGTTGGTGAGGATTCCGTGACCGCACTACACACAGCTAATTAGACAAGGTTAAAAACTGAACCTGTATATTTGAAAGTGTTGGGATATAAAGTCTGGGGCTCAGGTAAAGAGAGCTTCACCAACCCTGTGTTGGATTTATTTTTTCCTCCCATAGCTTCAATTTCAGGCCTGCAGTTTTTATTTACCCAGGCTTTTATATGATCGTTTCCATTGCTGCTGCTTTGTATCTTTTATGGTTATATTATGCTTGTTTTTCTTTTTAATCTTTTAATCAGATCAGTATTTTTATATTCTAGTTAATATTTTAATTGTGTCATTTTTGTAGTCTTGTTTTAACTTTTTGGGTGAACCGTCTTGAGATTATTTTAATGAAAGGTGGTATAGAAATTTAAGAAATAAATAATTTTCCATTTTGCTAGTTTAAAATTTTTAGGCATGTGGGTTTCAAATGTTTTCCCCAAACTGCTGAGGGGCCATTTTTTATTTTCTAGTTTCAGCATGAGTGGTTGCGGATTAGCAATCCCATACATCATATGCCTGTGATGCAGCAGATTCTGGTCCACATAAGTTTTATGATGAATGTGTTGGTTTGAAGGAGTGACTAATTCTTTAGGGCAAAAGGGAGAACTCCACAGAGTGGAGCAGAGTAGCCTGCTACATATTGTTTCTCTGTAGAAACAGCCATTTGTAGAAAAAAGCTATGTGTTGGTCCCCCTGCCACATTGCTGTACTATAGCTTCCTATTCTGGAGGAGCAGAGTTTTAGGGAGATGTGCTGTGACTATTAGGTATGCTAAGCCATACCTGCACAGCACTCCCTTTGGGCGGGGGGTTAAGTGGTAGTTATCTGCACCTTGAGGAAATAACAGGTTTATTTTAATGGAAAATTATTACTTTACACTGAGCATTTAGCAACCACATTGAAATTGTTGCTTCGTTTTTTCAGATGTGGGCACAATCTACCCATGGTCTTGGACAACCCTAAACTATGATATGGAAATGTGCCTTCTCAAGTACATGCACTACTGTGTCTGACACTCAATGTAGAATATCATATTCTTTATACTTTACAACTCTGTATTCATTCGTGTTCTTTATGTTGTATGTGTAACTTTACATGAAACTTTGCCCTTTGTGTTACTCATTCATTACTTTCTCCAGTGAGTGTGGTGTCAGAAAAGGCATATAATAACTCTAGCTGCCCTGAGCTAGCTTGTTCTTTTGCCTGCTTCTTAAGTATTTTTACAAGGCCTCTAGCTCTGCATCCAAGTGAACAGGTTCTAGTTTTAAAAGCCGTGTGTAGAACATAGATTTCTAAAATGTGTGTTCCATCAACGTTTGAAAACCCAAGGTTTTTAGGATGACTTTTAGAAAGTCATTAATAAATAGAATTTTTCCACATGCGCAATGGATAGCATAGGGTATTTGTCCAAAAACACAACCCCATGGTTGTGTGTTCACATCTCACCTGGGGCACTAGTTTTAAAGCTTTCAGAATTTAAAAAAAAATGGTGTTTTAAGCAACCATTTAAAAACACATACTTTTAAAGAGGATGTAGTTTTGATAGTTTTAAATGACTTTCAATTTGAAACGAAAAAATTGTGGTTTTAGTCTGGTCTTTTAACTTGTTTAGTTTAATTTATTTAACTTTATTAGTCTTATTTTACATTGTAGCTGTTTTATTAATGTTCTTGTTCGCCTACGGCTTCCGCCAACTCTTCTGGCGGCTGTTTGGGACTTCTCCGATGCAGTCCCTGGACTTTGGAATATGCTACCTGTTGAAATAAGAGCCTCTGATACACCCCGAGCAGTAGAGTACTGCAGGGGTTGGGGGTATACATATCTTAATAAAATAAATTACAACCACCTTGTTGGGGGAGTAGTGCGGGGTGGGGGTATACATATCTTAATAAATAAATTACAAGCACCTTGTGGGGAGGGCTGTCGTATAGTTTTCTAACTTTATCATGTTCTTGTTTTTAGAACTGGCTGATGAGGAGCCAGGCAATGCTGACGCTTCACCAAAGCTGATGGTGTGTAGGAAAGACCTTGATGAATGGCTGTGGGTGATGGCTAGTTTTCTTTATGTCCTTAACAATGTTGCTGTGCAGATTTTTGAACAAGCCAGAAGATTACCAGAAGACAGTCCTGAAACTCTATAATGATCTGTCTGAGGCCTTCAAGTTTCAGAAATTAACAACAAAATGAGTACATGTATTCCTGTACCACCACACATGGGGGGGGGGAGAGGGGGGACATGCGCACTCGTAGGGGCCCAAAAGCAGAGGGAACACATTTAGTAACCAGTACGGAGGGCATAGGAATGCTTCTGTTACTTCAGATGAGTTTGAACCATCAGAGGTGTCACATAGTGGCCCCGGTCCTCAGAATGCCTTTACTGAAGAGTGTGCAACCCAGAAAGGTGCCTCTCGAGTAGGTATGGCCTCTGATGTTGACCCGAATGTCTGCCCCGAAAAGTGTGCTACCCAGAATGGAGCCTCTCAAGGAGGTATGGCATTCGATGTTGACCCTGCAGAGGGGTTCCCAACCATTCTCTTCTGAAGAATCAGCAGGCATTCATGAAGAACCCCCACCCATATTCGAGTGGGGGGGTGTTATCTGTTTTAACAGTATCCCCCCCCCGCTGTGTGGGCAGTGTATCTCAACCGGTCCCCGTCCCCAGGAAGATCCCGGGGGCCTTGCTAATTGGGTAGTAAAGGCCCCAACCTGTGTTCTTGCTAGCTTTACAGGCGAGGGTAATGTAAAGTTGCCTGTCACCCTTTTATAATGGTTCCAGGGATGCAGGGGGGCAAAGTGGGCACCGTCCACCTGCAGATGGCCTGTTACCCACCAAATTATAAGTTGCAGGCATCATTTTGAATTCAGTAACATATGCACTCCTCTGTCTCTCAACTTTACTGCTCCAGGATCTGCAGTTTGTGTGGCTATGGTGGGGCTCCAGCTTTTGCTGGGAGCTTTTCTCTTTTCCTTTCCTTTTCCCCATCTTCTAAAATTTCACTAGCAAATCTTAGTAACACTCAGAAATCTAGAAAAGCCTGTTGCGAGCTTCCTCAGCTCTCCTCTCGAGAGGGTGGTTTAAAAAATAATAATGATATTTTAACTGAAATTACTCCTTGGATAATTTCAAACCTATCCTGTCTGAAATGTGTCTTTAAGACAGAAATACTTGTTTTTAATTTTTAAGAAATCTGACATTCTTGCCTTCTATTTATGAGCCAACCTAACAGGTATAGCTTAGAAACCAGGCAAGTCCAAAATATTTAAGTAGCTGCACCTCTCTCTATAGTCCTTAATTATACCAAGTTTTTTTGTTTGCTGTTGGCTGGTTATTTTGATTTTTTAAAACTTTGGTGACTGTAGTAGTATTGAAAGGAGAGATCTTCAGCATAAATTCTCTCTTAGGGCTGTGATCTATATGGCTTAATTTTTCAAAACTGATAAAGTAAATGTTGCATAGAATTGCAGCTGGGGTTGATAGAAAACAATGATTTTTTTAAAAAAAATCCAGATTTTTACATTTAAATTGGATTTTTTTCTTAAACATATTTATTTATTTATTTAAAGAACATAGGTCAAAGATATCATGAACAAGAGTATTAATCATAACTCCTAATTATATTCTGTGAACTTGTTGGTCCATTCACACATTATGTTCAACAATTGTACAATGAGTGTATGCACAGGTACAAATCTGTGCACACGTACAGTCATTCATATGTTACACAGGTACAGCATTATACTTCCTATCTGTACCATGCACTTTAAGGGCCTGTATCCCGGTTTGAATTTTAAAATGAACCCAGGTACAGTAATTCACACCAACTTGTGTACACCTCCACAGAATATTGTCTGAATCGGGATAAAGAAGGCCTAGGAGCTCTGGGGAGGTTGGAATAGATCTGGGCAAGCAACAGGAACATGGAGGAAACCTTTTCCAAGTGTATCCTCCATTTTAGAAGGGAAACACCTATCAGGGTTGCACGCTTAAAAGAGACCTCACTTGGAAGTATTTTAATCAAGTTTCTGTACATGTGGGTAAGTCAGGCATGTGTGCAAAAATGCAAACAGTGCAACAAAGAAATGCAAGGTCTGGTTGCCCGAATGAAACAGCATTATGATATCTGAATACGTATTACATCTCTGACTATGTACTAAGGTTATATTAGACAACAAGAATTTACTTTTACTAGGAAATGGTGCTTTAAATTGAGATTTAAATCATTAAAACTAAGTTCTGTGAAGTGATTTAAATCATAGCAGCCAGGATTGCAACCATTCTATACAGTTAGGGATGTGCACAAAACCAGTTCACCCGGTTCGGATCCGAACCGGACCAGGGTGGTTTGGTTTTGGTTTTGTCCGAACCATCCCTGGTCCGGTTCGGATCCGAACCGGTTCGGATCTGAACCGAACTGGTTTGGATCTCCAAAAATAGCTGGTTTTAAAGGTGACCTTGTGTTCTACCTGCCACCCAAATTTCAAGTCGATTGGACCTTCCTCTGATATTTTACAATTTTTTTAAAAAAATTCAATTTTTGCCCATAACTCCTTATGTGGAGCACTTAGGGGCAAAAAGCTGGGGTGGGTGGTAGCCACCCATGGGTGTCCTCCACCCCAACAATCCCAAGGCAATTGGTTGCTCCTAGTATTATTGGTGGATTTTTGGAAAAAAAATCCCATTGGCTAGAATGGGGGTTTGGACTGCCCCAGACCCGGCTCTGTGGGGCGGCAGCACCCCCAAAGTGGGTCCGGGGCCATGGCAAAAATGGCCTCTGTCCCTCCCAGCAATCCCCGGGGAGATAGGAGTGATGGTTTTTTTATTAGGATTTTCTAAGGCATTAAATAATATCTAATTGGAAAGAATAGAATGTGTGTCAGTGGGTGAAAGGTAATAAAAGCCAGTGCCACATAGAGAGACAGTTATTTAATGCCTTAGGAAATCCTATTAAAAAAACCATCACTCCTATCTCTCCAGGGATTGCCGGGGGGACTGAAGCCATTTTTGCCATGGCCCCAGACCCACTTTGGGGGTGCTGCCACCCCACGGAGGCGGGTCTGGGGCTGCCCCCCCAAAAACCCCAATCTAGCCAATGGGATTTTTTCTCTTCTTTTCAAGAAATCCAACAACAATGCGAGGGGCAACCCAACAATTGCCAGCTTTTTTGCCCCTCTCTCTGGGCGCCCTAACACGTAACACCCAGTCAGTCCACCTTAATGCCTACCTACTACCACCTATCCAAGCAACTAAGATGACACTCAGAGAGACAACACCAACTCTCTGATCTAACAAAAAGGCCACTGCTGCTGCTGCCTGCCAGCAGCAGCAGTGGAGCAGCACACTAAGCACAACAGCACACACACAGAGAAGAAGCAGGAGGTGGAGCAGCAGAGCAGCAGACCTGCTGCTCTGCATGATGGGTGATGTGATGCCCAAAGAAACCACCGCCTCAGTCAGTGCCTGCCACTGACTAGGCCCGACAGACAGAAGCCAGCCAACCTGCTCTGCTGCTCCCCATGGATGATGCACACACACCCTACATCTGCATCCAAACCAGACCAAGTGCGCAGAGTCAGCACAGTCCAGCAGCCACCAGCCCAGCAACAACAACTACTACTACTGCTACCACCACATCCAGTGTGTTGCTGCTACACTAACATTCCCAGTCCAGTCACGCGTGCCACAGCCTGAGCCTAGCACACAGCCAACAGCTGCTGCCAGCCAGTGCCTAGCAAGCCAAGCCAACATGAGGAGAGAGCTAAGTAGACGGCGCACGCACACCAACCCATCACGATGCAACTGCAAAGGGAGAGGGCACAATTACAGGTAGGAGGAGGCGGCGGCGAGGCAATCCTAGCACAGATTTGAAAGTTTAAAATCCACCAGGACATCTTCTTCTTTCTACCACCAGCTGTAGTGTCTAGTTAGTGAGTGCTGTGCAGCTGAGCTGAGCTGAGCTGAGCTGCGTGTGAGGATGATAGTAGTTAGTTTAGTTTCAGCAGACTGAGCATTGAGCATGGGCAGTGGCATTGGGAGGCAACACAACACAACACTCACCTGCTGCTGCTGGTTCTAGAAGTTGCCTCTTCTCGTCTTTTCACCTCTCCTTCGTGTGTGTGTGTGCAGTGAGTGCATGCCTTTTGCCTTACTTGAAAGAAATGCTTCTCTGGTCCACCACCACATATTTGCTCAAGGACACAGAGAGGCCCAAGGCAGGTGGTGGCACCAGTGTGAGTGCATGTGTGCTGGTGGTGTTTGCCACCACAGGTGTTTTGTGTGTGTATGTGTGCGCTGCTAGCTAGGAGGGAGGGAGGGAGGGAGGGAGGGGAGGGGGGAGGAAAGGGGAGGGGGAGAGGGATGTAGCAGAGGGGATTGAAGGGGGAGGAGGGTCCGGCTCAGAGTTGGTCAGCCACATATTATGCACACACGTGATCACGTGTGTGCTTCGGTGGGAGAGACCAGATTCTCATCATCTTGCCAGACCGGGGTTTCGGGGCAGGTGAGGTGGGCGTGGAAGGGAGGATGGAGGAGGGTGATGAAGAGGGAGGAGGGAGGATGGGGGGAGGGATGGAGGGAGTCACGGGGGGGGAGGGAGTCGTAGGGGGGGAGGAAAAACACATGTAGACAGACAAACAGCACAGACACAGAAGATAGCACACTATACAGAAAGCATCCACACACAGAGAATGTGCTAGGCATCCATTCACACAGACAGACAGACACACAACAGGAAGAGACAGACTGAGCCTGCACCACACACACACACAGAGACCCAATACCCCCCTGCATAGTTATCAATCAATATGTTGTGTTGGCAGCCAGTTCATTGCTATTCTGATGGTTTTTGGTTTTTTGCCATCAGCCAACATCAACAGTGACCACAATCAAGATGAACATAAGATGATAATAATTCATTCCTTTCATTATAAAAAATCATCAAATTATTTTCTCCATGTAAACCAAGCCCCCCACACATGATTTCTGGTAACATTTTCAATAAAATCAATTCATTTAGCATTCATCATTTTGTTCTCCCTTTGTTACCTTTTTTTTTTCTTTTGCATAATTTTGAGGGTTGATTTTAACATGGGGTTTTAAAGAAAAAATTATTTACATGTTTATTTCCTTCCAATATTTACAATATTTTCACTGCATTAGAATGTATACCTGCCGCTGCCGCTGAGTCTAGTACTATTAGGGCTGTGCTACTTTTGGGGTGTGTGCCGTGCCCACGCCAGGTCCCCAAATGCTGACAGGTGGAGAGTTAAGGGCCTGTGCTGCTGCTGGTCAGCATTGGGTTTCTTTTTAGGTGGGTGTGGGCGTTGTAAAAGTTTGGCCAGTTGCAGCACTACAACTACTACTACCACTGCATCTCTGTGTGGGCACACTACACGCTGCGACTGGCTGGCACGGCTCAGCATCTGGCACGTCAGCTCAGCTAGAGGTGGAAGGGGGGAGGGGAGGGATAAGCACAGAGGTCGAGCCAAGCAGGTGACCAACCATGGGGCAACCCATGGTAATCACTCACCCGGCTCAAACTCCATCTTGGGGTAGCCCAACAGGGGGAGGTTCACCTTAAGGAAGACCAGCTGCTCCACCAGACCAGCGTCCAAGCGGGAGCGAGAGGGTGTCACCACGTCCCCGGCACGTGAAAACACCCGCTCACTCTGAACACTGGTCGGGAGGCAGGAGAGGAGGCGCACAGCCACCACCGCCAGGTCCGGCCAGAATTGGCGGCGGGTCGCCCAGAACTGTGCGCAGTCCACGCCGCCTTCCTCCACAGGCTCCTCCAAGTACTGCACAATGCATTGCTCAGCACTGGAGGGGGTCCTGGCAGGTCGAGCCTCCCGCATACCTGGCATGGGGCCATAGCAGAACCGCTGAAACCACTGGGCGGATTTCGAGTCGGGAGCAAGTGGCTGCTGCAATGGCGCTGCCTGGGATGCCACGCTGCTGGACTGGAAAGAGGGAGGGGAAGGGGAAGCTGACGCCGGCTGGCCGCTCACGCTGCTGCTGGGTGCGGGTTGGGCGGCGGGGGCCGCCCCCGCACCACTACCAACATCCTGGTCTGGGGCTGGATGACAGAGACAAGCGAGGACATACTCCTCCCTCTCTCCCAGCACCCCAATGAGCCACCTGTCAACCCCAGACTTCAGCCTCCCCCACTCCCACCCACTGCATTGATTCATTGCTTTAAAAGTTCTATTTATTATTGCTCTTTGTGCCTTGCCTTGTTTTTGTTCAACTTTTTGATTTTTATTGCATTCCATTGGTTTCATTTATATATTGCTTTGCTTGCTGCTTTGATTGCTTTTTGTTAACTGGTACTTGCATTTTGTTTGTTTCTGCTGCCCTGCCTGAGTTGGTCCCCCCCCCCCGAGAGGATTCTGTTGTTATTATAGCCAATTTTTGTTGTTGTCCCATATAATCAATTTTGGGTCTCTTTTGGTGGTTGGTTGTGTGCTCCTCCTCCCCCCCCCCGAGAATTGCCCAATTTGCTTTTGCTTGATATTGGTTTTTCATTCCGTGTATTCAACTTTTGCATTTGTTGTTGATTGTTCAGATTATTGCTCCTTGTTCTTTGTGGCCCCCCGCTCCTAACTTGCCCCTCCCATCTAGAAGCCCAAACCAAACCCATCCCACCCACCCCACCCCATCCCGCCTTCTCACCCTCCCTGCTGCCCGCCCGAGTTCAGCTTTTTTTGTGAAGACTTTGCTTTGCAGTCCTTATTAATATTATTGCAGCAATTTTTTAATTGTCTCTGTTTGGTTTAGTGGGCCTCTGTCTGTGTTTGGTTCCCCCTCCCCACCCCCCAACCCCGCCCAATTTTTTTCTGCTGGTGGTTTTATTATATTATTCATTGGTTTAGAAAGAATATTGGGTTTTAAACTTTTTGGCTTGTGTTCCCCCTGATTGATATATCACTTTATTTGCTCCCCTCCTCCTCCCTCCCTGTCTGTTCCCCCCACCCTCACTCCTCCCTGACCCCAGACCCAGCCCAGTTCCTCCCCCGCATTCAGTCAGCCTTCTCCACATCCCTGCTGCCTGCCCGCCCGAGTTGTTCTACTTTCTCCTTTGCTGTTTGTTGCCCCCTCCCCTTCCCCCCAACACCCCCTTGCCACACACTAGCCCCCCAACCAACACACCTTCTGCTCCCACCACCTCTTCTTCTGCTTGCCCCTGACTCCTTCTACATACCCCAGACCCCTTGCCACACACTAGCCCCCTAACCAACACACCCTCTGCTCCCACCACCTCTTCTTGTGCTTGCCCCTGACTCCTTCTACATACCCCAGAACCCTTGCCACACACTAGCCCCCCAACCAACACAGCCTCTGCTCCCACCAGCTCTTCTTCTGCTTGCCCCTGACTCCTTCTACATACCCCAGACCCCTTGCCACGCACTAGCACCCCAACCAACCAACACACCCTCGGCTCCCACCTCTTGGGACCGCTGCTGCTGCCTTCCCCCCACACCTGAATCCCCCCTCCCTGCTGCACTCCTCCTCTCTTCTTTCTCTCTCTCTTTTCTCTCTCTCTTCTCTCTTTCTCTTTGTCTCTCGCCCCACCTCTCTCTTTTCTCTCTCTGCTCCCCTATCCCCTTCACTTCTTCCACTTCCTCCCACAGCTGCAGCCACACGGTAGCCTACCTCTGACCTCACCTGGAGGCTGCCATCGGGTTTTTTTTCTTTTTAAAGTTTTTGGTTGATTTCATTTGTCTCTGCTTGGGGGTGAGTTGAGTGACACAAATAGTGTTGTCTCCTCACTTCTGCCCCTCCATCATTGACCTACCCCGGTTGCCTGTGCCTCGTGCGGCCGCCCTGTTGTGTCCCAGCCCAGGGTGGCTGGCTGGTGGCGGCACATCCGTGATCAGCAGTGAGCAGCAGGAGAAGGACCAGAAGAAGAGGGGTTAGTGCGTGTGCAACTGTGCACCTTTTGTTGCCCCCTTTCTCTCCCTAGTTGGCGGTTTTAAATAGGGACACCCCTATTTTGAAATGCATTTAGGTTGTGTGGGGGAAGGAGGGTGTGTGGGGAGGGACCCTTGGAGATGTAATGTTGTGACTTGTGTCTTGTTGCTTGATGAAGAAATTGCTGCTGTGTGTTGTTGCATTGCATGCAGGTAAGGTGGTTTTTTAACAGGTCACCCAACACACCACCACACCGTCCCCAGGTCATTATGTTTGGTGTTTGGAAGATATCTATGATGATGTTCATGCTGCCAAGTGTTTGATGCCTGCTTGCTTGCCTTGGGCGGCAGACAGAGTGCGTGGGTGGGTTCTCTTCTCTCTCTCTCTCTCTGTGAAAGTGAAGTGCAATTTGGGTTTTGTGTCAGTGAAAGTTCCTATAGGCTGGCATCATCAGTTTGCCAAAGAAGGGTTTCCTTCCTGGGGTCATTCTAGTAATCTTTGAAAGATATGTGTTGATGATGTTCCAACCATGCTTCCATCAAGTGTTTGCTGCTGCTTGCTTGCCAAGTTGCCATGGCATTCGGGAAGGCAGAGTCACAGTGGGTGGGTTCTGTGTTCTGGTTTTAAAGTCAATAAATAGGTTGCATTGCAAGGTTGATGATGAAGCTTCCCCCACAGCATTTGAAAACCACCCCCCAGGACCATACCATTCATTTCACTAAATAAGGGTTTCCTCCTTTGATCTGCAGGTGCCCAAGCTTTGACTGCATCCCCCCCCCCCCGGTAGGTGCGGTGCCCTCCCCCCATCCACTCTCCCCAAAAATTAAAAAAAAATTGCCACCCACACCACAACTACTCCACCCAACTGCCCGTGCCACCCACACCAGGGGTCCACCCTTTAATCCCCAATTTTTAAAAACAACCTCCCCCAGACCCATCTACCCCCAATTGGCTTGACACCCAAATTTTAAAAGGTCACCCTCCCCCTCACTTCAATTGGCTCCCCCCCCCCCATATCAAAAAGTCTTCCATCCTTTCCCCCCTAATTGGCTTACTTTTTCAAAACAGCCTCCCCCCCCCCCGCCGCCGGCTCCAAATCAATTGTGGGTTTTTTGCACCTTTCAACCCCCTCCAAATTATTTTTTTGCCCCTTCCTGGCCTTACTCTTAAAGTCTCCCTCCCTCCTCCCAGATAAGAAATAATGTCTGAGCGCCGTGTGGCGGGCAGGGCTCGCACTAGGTTGCCAGGCAAAGGACGTGGGAGAGGCCAGGAGCAGGGTGCGCCTGCGGAAACTCGGAGACGGAGAGGACGCGGGGAGCCTGAGGACACCCCGGTCCTCCCCATTGGAGAATACTTTGCCCTGGGGCCGGGTTTGGTGTGCAGGATTCATTTCCCCCCGCCTGCTGCCAGCAATTGTGGCACGGGCATGGGCACTCTAAAAAGGGCTGTGGCGGGTCCCTCCTCGGTGGCACCAGGTGCTGCTGAGGTACCGCCAGTTGTTGTGGTGGAGGAGACTAAGGATGTGGAAGAGCAGGTAGAGGGCGGTGAGGACTGTGCAGCCAGGTTCTCCCTCCCTCTGGGGCCCCTTCCCCCAGCCCTTTTGCCGCTCAGTGTGGCCCCCCTTCGTGAAGCCCGACACTCTGGTGGGGAGCGGACTGGCGAGCTGGCAGAGGAGAGGCCCGCCTCTCCTCTGCCAGTGGAGCCGGGCCCTTCCTCTGGTGTGGAGGGCGGAAGGGGTGGGTTGGGTGGCAGCAGTGGGCAGGCAGCGGCGGCCGCCCCCCCCAGGACTGCAGCCACCCCGTGAGAAACGGCCTAGGACGGCGCCCAGGGCGCAGGAGGCCAAGGGCAGCGGTGTATGGGCGCATTTTGAGGTCCCTCATAATGCCCCATTCCATGCCCGCTGTGTCCACTGCAGGATGCAGGTCAGCCGTGGACGAACCCTGGGCACCTGGGTACGACGCCCATGTGGAGACACATTGAGCGTCACCACCAAGGTCTCAGGGGACAGGCTGGCAGCGCTAGTGCGCCTTGTGCATCTGCCACTAGGGCAGACAGCGGCAGTGTGCCAGCCCAAAGGCAGGCTACACTGCCAGTCCAGCGGTGGACACAGTCGTCGGGCAGCCAGCATACTGTTCGCGTGGACCATCATCACCTCACCCGCCTCATAGGGGAGATGATTTCCACCGATGACCAGCCGTTTCAGGTGGTCGAGAACTCCGGCTTCCGCCGGATAATCCAGTACCTGGCTCCCATTACCACATCCCCTCAAGGACCACGCTCAGCCGGAACGTGGTCCCCTCCCTGTACCGCAAGTGCAGGGAGCTCGTGTCGGCCGGGCTGCGTGCGGCTTCGGCGGGCACCAATGTGCATTTCACGACTGACCTCTGGACCAGTGTCAGTGGGATGCATGCTGCTTTCCTGGCCCTCACTGCCCACTGGTGGGGACCGGAGAGTGAGGGGACCTCCTCGGGCGATGCTGCCAGGTCCTGCGCGGCTCCTGCTGCGCTATGGCACAGGTGGGCCATCCTGCACGTGGAGACGATGGACACGAGGCACACCGGGGAGGAGGTGGCGGCTGTACTCGACCGCCAGATAGAGGAGTGGATTGGCAGGTGTCCACACCTCTCCCGTGGCTTCATTGTCACCGACATTGGAGCCAACGTTACTGCCACTGTCGAGACAGTCATGGGCTGTGTGAACATACGGTGTATGGCACACACGCTCCATCTGACCGTCAGGGACGCCCTCGGCCTTAAGGAGCTGAGGGTGGCCCAGGAGAGGGGCTGCCCCCTCACAGGTGCTGCTGCTGCCATGGCCACACTTGTGGAGAAGTCTCGCAAGCTGGCCGCCCACTTCCACCGCAGTGAGAAATCCAGGAGACTGCTTCACCAGAAGCAGGATGACCTTGGGCTTCCTCGCCATCTCATCCCTACGGATGTTGAGACACGGTGGAACTCCACCTTCCTCCTGTTCCAGCGCCTGTTGGAGCAGGAGAGAGCCCTTGTCGCCCTTGCGAGGGACGAGTCCTTGGATGTCTGCAACCTCTCAAACACAGAGGGGAAGCAGATGTCTGAGGTGGTGTCGGCACTCCAGCCCTTCCAATTTGCCACGAAGGGCTTGTGTGGCAACACCACTCCCTTGAGCCAGGCGCTGCCCACAGCTATGGGTCTTGAAAGGCTGATGGGTGAACTCCAGATTTCTCTGACCACGCCAGAGGGTCGTGCTCTGGCTGGGAGGCTGAAGTCTGGGGTTGACAGGCGGCTCATTGATGTGCTGGGAGAGAGGGAGGAGTATGTCCTTGTTTGTCTCTGTCACCCAGCCCTCAAGGGCAATGCCGTGAGTGCTGACAAATTGCCCAGGTGGAGGGGCATCCTGGTACAGAAGGTTAGGGAGGAGGAGGCCGCAAGGGCCAGCAGAGACCAGGATGTTGGTAGTGGTGCGGGGGCAGCCCCCGCCGCCCAACCCGCACCCAGCAGCAGCGTGGGTGGCCAGCCGGCGTCAGCTTCCCCTTCCCCTTCCTTTTCCCAGTCCAGCAGTGCGGCATCCCAGGCGGCGCCATCGCATCAGCCACTTGCTCCTGACTCGAAATCCGCCCAATGGTTTCAGCGGTTCTGCTATGGCGCCATGCCTGGTATGCGGGAGGCTCGACCTGCCAGGCCCCCCCTCCAGTGCTGAGCAATGCGTTGCGCAGTACTTGGAGGAGCTTGTGGAGGAAGACGGCGTGGACTGCGCACAGTTCTGGGCGACCCGCCGCCAATTCTGGCCGGACCTGGTGGTGGTTGCTGTGCGCCTCCTCTCCTGCCCCCCAACCAGTGTCCAGAGCGAGCGGGTGTTTTCACGTGCCGGGGACATGGTGACACCCTCTCGCTCCCGCTTGGACCCTGGTCTGGTGGAGCAGCTGGTCTTCCTTAAGGTGAACCTCCCCCTGTTGGGCTACCCCAAGCTGGAGTGTGAGACGGGTGAGTGATTACCGTGGGTTGCCCCATGGTTGGTCACCTGCCTGGCTCGACCTCTGTACTTATCTCTACCCTCCCCCCTTCTACCTCTAGCTGAGCTGACGTGACAGTTGCTGAGCCGTGCCAGCCAGTCGCAGCGTGTAGTGTGATGCATTGGTAGTAGTAGTTGTAGTGCTGTGACTGGCCAGATGTTTACAATGCCCACGCCCACCTAAAAAGAAACCCAATGCTGACCAGCAGCAGCACAGGCCCTTATCTCTCCACCTGTCAGCATTTGGGGACCTGGCGTGGGCACGGCACACACCCCAAAAGTAGCACAGCCCTAATAGTACTAGACTCAGCGGCAGTGGCGGGTATACGTTCTAATGCAGTGTAAATATTGTAAATACTTGTATGTAAATAAACATGTAAATAATTTTTTCTTTAAAACCCCATGTTAAAATCAACCCTCAAAATTGTGCAAAAGAAAAAAAAAAGGTAACAAAGGGAGAACAAAATGATGAATGCCAAATGAATTGATTTTATTGAAAATGTTACCAGAAATCACATGTGGGGTGGGGGGGCTTGGTTTACATGGAGAAAATAATTTGATGATTTTTTATAATGAAAGGAATGAATTATTATCATCTTATGTTCATCTTGATTGTGGTCACTGTTGATGTTGGCTGATGGCAAAAAACCAAAAACCATCAGAATAGCAATGAACTGGCTGCCAACACTACATATTGATTGATAACTATGCGGTGGGGGGGGGAATTGGGTCTCTCTCTCTGTGTGTGGTGCAGGCTCAGTCTGTCTCTTCCTGTTGTGTGTCTGTCTGTCTGTCTGTGTGAATGGATGCCTAGCACTGTCTCTGTGTGTGGATGCTTTCTGTAGTGTGCTGTCTGTCTGTCTGTGCTGTGTGTCTACATGTTTTTTTTTCCTTCCCACCTCCAAGACTCCCCCCCACGTGACTCCCTCCATCCCTCCCCCCATCCTCCCTCCTCCCTCTTCATCACCCTCCTCCATCCTCCCTTCCACGCCCACCTCACCTGCCCCCAAACCCCGGTCTGGCAAGATGATGAGAATCTGGTCTCTCCCACCGAAGCACACACGTGATCACGTGTGTGCATAATATGTGGCTGACCAACTCTGAGCCGGACCCTCCTCCCCCTTCAATCCCCTCTGCTACATCCCTCTCCCCCTCCCCTTTCCTCCCCCCTTCCCTCCCCCCTCCTAGCTAGCAGTGCACACATACACACACAAAACACCTGGGGTGGCAAACACCACCAGCAGCACACATGCACTCACACTGGTGCCACCACCTGCCTTGGGCCTCTCTGTGTCCTTGAGCAAATATGTGGTGGTGGACCAGAGAAGCATTTTTTTCAAGTAAGGCAAAAGGCATGCACTCACTGCGCGCACACACACGAAGAAGAGGTGAAAAGACGAGAAGAGGCAACTTCTAGAACCAGCAGCAGCAGGTGAGTGTTGTTGTGTTGCTTCCCAATGCCATTGCCCATGCTCAATGCTCAGTCTGCTGAAACTAAACTAACTACCATCATCCTCACACGCAGCTCAGCTCAGCTCAGCTCAGCTGCACAGCACTCACTAACTAGACACTACAGCTGGTGGTAGAAAGAAGAAGATGTCCTGGTGGATTTTAAACTTTCAAATCTGTGCTAGGATTGCCTCGCCGCCTCCTCCTCCTGCCTGTAATTGTGCCCTCTCCCCTTGCAGTTGCGTTGTGATGGGTTGGTGTGCGTGCGCCGTCTACTTAGCTCTCTCCTCATGTTGGCTTGGCTTGCTAGGCACTGGCTGGCAGCAGCTGTTGGCTGTGTGCTAGGCTCAGGCTGTGGCACGCGTGACTGGACTGGGAATGTTAGTGTAGCAGCAACACTGGTTGTGGTGGTAGCAGGAGTAGTAGTTGTTGTTGCTGGGCTGGTGGCTGCTGCCCTGTGCTGACTATGCGCACTTGGTTTGGTTTGGATGCAGATGTAGGGTGTGTGTGCATCATCCATGGGGAGCAGCAGAGAGCAGGTTGGCTGGCTTCTGTCTGTCAGGCCTAGTCAGTGGCAGGCACTGACTGAGGCGGTGGTTTCTTTGGGCATCACATCACCCATCATGCAGAGCAGCAGTTCTGCTGCTCTGCTGCTCCACCTCCTGCTTCTTCTCTGTGTGTGTGCTGTTGTGCTTAGTGTGCTGCTCCACTGCTGCTGCTAGCAGGCAGCAGCAGCAGTGGCCTTTTTGTTAGATCAGAGAGTTGGTGTTGTCTCTCTGAGTGTCATCTTAGTTGCTTGGATAGGTGGTAGTAGGTAGGCATTAAGGTGGACTGACTGGGTGTTACGTGTTAGGGCGCCCAGAGAGAGGGGCAAAAAAGCTGGCAATTGTTGGGTTGCCCCTAGCATTGTTGGTGGATTTCTTGAAAAGAAGAGAAAAAATCCCATTGGCTAGATTGGGGTTTTTTGGGGGCCAGCCCCGGACCCGCCTCCATGGGGTGGCAGCACCCCCAAAGTGGGTCCGGGGCCATGGCAAATATGGCCTCAGTCCCTCCCGGCAATCCCTGGAGAGATAGGAGTGATGGTTTTTTTAATAGGATTTCCTAAGGCATTAAATAACTGTCTCTCTATGTGACACTGGCTTTTATTACCTTTCACCCACTGACACACATTCTATTCTTTCCAATTAGATATTATTTAATGCCTTAGAAAATCCTACTAAAAAAAACCATCACTCCTATCTTTCCGGGGATAGCTTGGAGGGACAGAGGCCATTTTTGCCATGGCCCTGGACCCACTTTGAGGGTGCTGCTGCCCCACAGAGCCGGATCTGGGGCAGCCCAAAACCCCCATTCCAGCCAACGGGATTTTTTTTCTTGAAAAATTCACCAATAATACTAGGAGCAACCAATTGCCTTGGGATTGCTGGGGTGGAGGACACCCATGGGTGGCTACCACCCACCCCAGCTTTTTGCCCCTAAGTGCTCCACATAGGGAGTTATTGGCAAAAATTGAATTTTTTCTAAAAAATTGTAAAATATCAGAGGAAGGTCCAATCGACTTGAAATTTGGCTGGCAAGTAGAACACAAGGTCCCCTTTAAAACCAGCTATTTTTTGAGATCCAAACCAGTTCGGTTCAGATCCGAACCGGTTCAGATCCGAACCGGACCGGGGCTGGTTCGGACAAAACCAAAACCGAACCATCCTGGTCCGGTTCGGACCAGGTTTGGATCCGAACCAAACCGGGCGAACCGGTTTTGTGCACATCCCTACATCCCATTCTTTTTGTACAGGCCTTGCTTTCCCATAAATGTATCCCAGTGCCTAGCAAATCTAAACCCCTCTAAATAGCCAATATAATAGCCAGTTATATTGGCTATTTAGAGCACATAGGGCTTGAAGCTGTGTACTGGGTGCAACTGTCAGCTAATTATATGTTCTTAGCCTTGTCCTCCAAAAGTCGAGTAGTACTCACCTTATTATTGCGCTTGATGCCTCCTCCGTGATGAAGGGGAACCACTAGTGTGACTTCCCACAGAGTTCCCCACCAATCTCCCGCTAAACTCCTGCAAAACTCATTCAATATCTGTTTGCAAACAGGCGTTTGCAAACAGATATTGAATGAGTTTAGCAAGAGTTTAGCAGGAGATTGGTGGGGAACTCTGTAGGAAGGCACACAAAGCTCCTGTTCTCAAAGTTCCTGGGGGCAAAGCTCCTCTGGTCTGAGCCTTGTATTCAAAATCAGCAGGCAAACTGACTCTCCTCAGGAATATGACCCCTCCCACAAGCTGAGGCACTCAACTGGAATGAATCCCCCACACAGGCTAACTCCTTTGACAAACACACAAACACTTGCAGCCAGCCAGAAATCAAACCCTAGAAAATTACCAGCCCTAACAAACTTAGCATCTCCTTCACCTTTTGTTTTCTTGGCAATTTATTTATTTCTTATTTATTTCCTTGTTGTGTTTCCTTGCTTGATATCTTCTTTAGGGAAGAAATACAAGCTTGTTTGCTCCCCTTTCTTCAAGAGCAGCAGGCAAAACTGATGGATGATCTTCAATTAGGTATTATTATTATTATTATTATTATTATTATTATTATTATTATTACATGTATATCCCACTCTTCCTCCAAGGAGCCCAGAGCGGTGTACTACATATTTGAGGTTTTCCTCACAACAACCCTCTGAAGTAGTTTAGGCTGAGAGAGAAGTGACTGGCCCAGAGTCACCCAGCTAGTATCATGGCTGAATGGGGATTTGAACTCAGGTCTCCATATTTTATGTTAATACAACAAAAAACAACAGAAATGCTAAAACATTAGTTAAAACAAATAAGTAACAAAAATTAAAACAGTGGTTAAAATAAATGACAGCAAAAAGTTAAAACATTACAATTTTAAATTTTAAAACAATATTTTAAAACAATGTTAAAACAATGTTAAACCTTTTGAATCTCTCAGCGGCTTTTGATACCATAGACCATGGTATCCTTCTGGTTCACCTGAGAGAGGTGGGATTAGGTGGCACTGTTCTACATTGGTTCTGTTCCTAGTTCTCAGGTAGATTCCAGATGGTGTCTCTTGGAGACTGTTGCTCTGCAAAGCAAGAGTTACTATATGGAATTCCAGAAGGCTCCATACTGTCTCCAATGCCCTTTAACATCTACGTGAAACCACTAGGAGAGATCATCAGGAGATTTGGTGCAGGGTATTATCAATATGCTGATGACACCCAGATCTATTTTCCTATATCAACTTCATCAGGAGATGGCTTGACCTCTCTAAAGGCCTGCTTACAATTGATAATTGGCTGGATGAGGGAGAAAAAACTGTAGTTGAATCAAAACAAAATGGAGGTACTCGCTGTGCGAGGCCAGAACTTAAGTAGTGGTTTAGATCTGCCTGTTCTGGATGGGGTCCACTCCCCCTGAAAGAGCAGGCATGCAGCTTGGGTCTGTACCCAAACCTCTCCATGATATCTAAGGTTGAGCCAGTGGCCAGGAGTGCTTTTTATCAGCTTCAGCTGTTATGCTGGATACCTCTATTTCTGGAGGTAAATGACCTTAAAACAGTTGTTGGTAACATCCAGGCTTGACTACTGCAGTGTGCTCCATGTTGGGCTGCCTTTGCACATAGTTTGAAAACTGCAACTGGTGTAGAATGCGGCAGCCATGTTGGTCTCCAGAACTACCTGTAGCAACCACATTAGAATGACACTGGCTGCCAGTTAGTTTCTGGGCACAATACAAAGTGCTGGTTATCACCTAAAAGCCCTAAATGGCTTGGGCCCAGAGTATTTAAGGAGCACCTTCTTCTTCATGAACCCCACTGCCTATGAAGATCGGGGTGGGGGGAGATTCAGTTGCAGTTAACATCGGCTTGCTTGGTGGTGTCCCAAAGCTGAGCCTTCTCTAGAGTTGCCTGATACACTGGGACACACTTCCAAATGAAATTAGAATCTCCCCATCTCTGATTCTTCTTAAACAACTCTTGAAAACACACCTGTTTCACCAGGCTTTTAGTTTATGTTTCCAAGTTTTTTATTTACAGCAATTATGATCTGTTTTATATGATTTGGGGGTTTTAGCTGCTGTTTGTTTAAATTGCACAAGGTCCTGTAACTTTATATAGGGTAATATATAAATGCCCAGAATAAAATAAAATAATACATAAATATAAGGGCCCTCTCTGCCTCCCAGTCCCTTTGAATATATTTTGAAATTCCTTCCTTTTGTGTTCCCCCTCCCCTCCTCCCTCTCACCAGCCAATGGGGGCACAATTGCCCATTACTACACTTGATTTCTATAACAAGCTAACCAAGAAGCAAGCCAATCAGACGCCAGTGCCAGAAAATAGACCTCCAAAATGGAGCTTGAAACATAAAAATGTTTCAAATGTGGTTCTGAAATGGTGTTCTGATCTCAAACCGGCCCTTTGTTTAGAAGGCATTTTGTTCCAAGCTTGAAACATTCAAAATGGCCTGTTTCAACATCGAAACGTTTTGTACATCCCTACACTGTGTTCATGCAACCATGGTGATTTCCAGACTACTACTGCATTTAGGCAGCAGGGGCAATTTTCAATGATGTCCTCTTGCCTCTGTGCCTCTCAAATATATGTCCCTGAGGAATGTGTGACCTTCAAAGACAAAATTTTGGGAGGCATAGAAGGTTTCAGAGGGAAGGAGTGATTGTGGAAAATCACCCCTCCTCCCATGCAGGATGGTGCACTTTTAGTCTGTAAATCAGCACCTTTTGCGTGAGTACAGTGCTAGCCTGGATGTCACCCACTGATTTTTAAAAGTAAGAATTCTCTCAACAGATTCAAGAAGTTACTTTTTTCTGATTTCAGAAAGCATTATGTGCTCTCACAAATTATCTCTGGAGACAAAAGGGCCTGTTGTGGCTGAGATTTTGTTGTGGACACCCTGACTCCAACATTAAACCCAGAGTTACCAATCCAGAATTATGTGGAATCCAGGACTGTGTCTGATTCCATTTTATTAAGGAATCAATTAATGCCTGAACTCAGATGAACTGACATGACACCCAGATCTCGTGACTTGTCTCTAGGACAGATGGTAATTGCTTTGTGAAGGTAGGGGTAATCTAGCATTGTTTCTCAGTGTTTGTGAAATGGGTACTCCGGAGACACAATGGCCAGGATCGCTTTCCTGTCTCACACATATCCAAATGCTATCACTGTGGAACTTACACCAATCATGGGTGATTGCTCTGCTATCCAGTGAATTGTCTTGAATTGCCAGGGGATAATCCTATCTTTCTCTGAGGAAATATCTGCTATGTAGAATCAGAAGCATTGTTTATACCCTATCGCTGTCTTTAGAATTCCACCCTAGGTAGATGCACACAAAAGAAAATGATTTAACTGATTTCTCGCACCTATAGCCTTGATGTTTCCTTCCTAACACATTTTAACACTCTCGGGGGACCAGGTGCCATAAAATCTGGGGACAAAAGAAGATGTCCATTTGCAAGCTCAGAGATGCAGATTTGCTTTGGGAATGTCAATAGAACAATACTCTGCCCAACAGCAGTTAACAGGAGATGGGACTCAGATCCTGATCACCCTGGATTGACCTAATATCCTGAACTAATATCAATAATTAAAAGACAGTATCGAGGGGGTAACAGCAAATTGTCACCTTTTTGGGATCCAGGAAGGATGATGATATTTTGAATAGACTCTATGGAGATCAAATGATGGAACAACTATAAGAAGGGGTCTCTGGACATGGCAAGTCAGCACTCTTTGCCTAACAAGCAATATTTGCTCATGTGCATATCCTGTGCCTGCTGTCGAGCTGCGTAGTTAGCAGAGGCCTGAAACAAGAGACTGCTCAGTGATTCTTGCCGCAGGGTGAAGAATAAAAGGTTGACTCTGTCTGTGAAATCCAGCACCAGCCTTTTCCATCTGAAGCCTGCATCGCTCCCAAGCCCCAGCAATGAACAAGTCCTTTGAAGCCTTCTTTGTGAACCTGGTGAGATGCCTATTCAACTCACAGCCCAGCCTGCTCCCCCCGCTTCCCTCCTCCCTGCTATTCACTGCCATCCCTTTCCTAAGCCCTCCCTTCCTTCTTCTCTCTCTGTTTCTATCTAAATGTTGTATTAGGATTTGTTAGACAGCTGTAATTCTTGATTGCACACACCTGTGATATCCAGACACATTGCACTACACCTTGAATCAGAAACATGTTTAATTTGGATGACCTGTTTATCCTGATGAGCAACTTTCGATAATAAAGCCCATTGAATTGTTTGGGAGTGTTTTTGGTCATCTTTCTACCTTCGTGCCCAGAGTGTACATGGTAAATGTATAAAGAACTGGTCACTCTGTGACACTGGTGAAACAAGCCTAATTTCATATGCTAGCTCCAGAGCATGTCCAGTGTACAAATCAGGCTTGGCTCACAACAATTTCATTGGTGATCCAAGAAGGTTGTAGGCCGGGGGTGTCTAGAGCAACTCTCTCCAGGTTGGCCATGTGTGTGTATATATAATGCCCCCCACCCTGCCATTTTCTCTTTACAACCTGATGAAGGAAGCTGTAGCTAATTAAAGCTCATGTATGCTTCATAAGCCAGATACTCTACACACATCTCCATATTTTTTTGCTTCTATGCTAAACGCACATCCGTGTGTGCAGACATGCGCACACACACACACACATCAAAGCTACTCTTCTGGATCAAGGCTACTCTTCTGGATCAGGACATATTAAAACCATCACATTTGGCAGAGAACCTTTGAAAATGAAATCGAAGAGCTCAGACGGTGTTTTATTTATTTTTCTATTTATTTATTGTTCAATTTTTATACTGCCTTTCATAATGCATCCCCAAGGTGGTTTACAAAACCTTTGAAGATGAAATCAACGAGCGCAGATGGTATTCTTCCTGCCTGCCTTCATGCAACTTTTCATAAGGCATTCCAAGGTGGTTTACAAAAGTTAATACAATAAAATTTCACATAAATCTAATCTAAAACCTTAAATTCTGTTAAACAGTAAAAACAATAAACTCCACAGAGCCTCCCTCACCAAAAATGATTTCTTGTATACTAGACTGACCCGCGCAGAGCATCTCTGCACTAGTACTGTATTGCTCACCTTGACCCCGCCACAGCCCTCTCATGCCAGAGATCTCCACCATTCCTCCTCCTCCTCCTCCTCCTAGGTCCGGAGCAGCTCCCAACTGGAGCTCCAGCATCACTCCCACCCGTAGCAGCAGTACCATCAACGTAGCCACTTCTGACTGAGCTTGACACACACACAGCTCTGCGCTCCAAGCACCTCCAGTGTGTCATCCATGCCTCCGTGATGCATTGCCCTCTCTCTCTCTCTCTCTCTCTCTCTCTCTCTCTCTCTCTCTCTAACATGGCTCTTGCTATGAATTACATTGAAATACATCTTATGCAAGTACTGTTCTTAGATGTTAATCTAGATATAGATATATTAATTTTGTTATGGCTTATGGCCAAAAAACTAAAATGTTTTCCTAGAATAAATAACTGCAAACAGAGATGTTAGGCAAATATGAAAGCCAGGAAAGCCACACGTCTTTCCCCTTAGGATTTTACTCGAAACTTGAACTGAATATCACAGGTAGGATGAAAGACCCCAAACCCATAGCGCCTGACATCTACCGGTGGTATTTCCTCTTCCACGTTAACCAGTTCCATGTCAAAGTAGCTGAGCATCAGGATCACAAACAACTTCAACTCACTTACGGCAAAGAATCGTCCAGGGCACATGGAGGGCCCAGAACCCCACGGCATACTGTGATACTTCAGCTTTTTCCCATTCTTGGAGAACTCCTTTTTGGTACCATCTGGGTTCAAGAACCTATCATATTTGAAAGTATGAGGGTCAGGGTGGATTTCTGGGTCCATGTGCAGTCCGACGAAAGGGAAAAGAAGTAGCTGGTCTCCTTTCCGGAGAAAATATTCTCTCCCATCATCCATTTTAAGATCCATATCCTGCATCACACTTCGAAACAGAAAAGGACCTGCTCTCAAGCGCAGAGTTTCCTCTACCGCACTGTCCAGAAGAGGGGTCTTTATCTGAGCCAAGGTCACATTGATGAGGGGGCCGCCTGGCTCCACTTCCTGTCCAGTCTCTTTTAGTACATTGTACACTTCTTCCCTCACTGCCTTCATTGCTTCTGGATGTTTCAGGAGATATGCAAGAAGCCAGGAGGTAGCTGGACCAGTATTAGCTTGAGATGCCCACAGAAGAAGAAGCTGGAATTGAGTGCGCATCTCCTCTGTCATCCCAGTCTCAGCCATCAGCTGATCTTGCTCAACCACCCAGCTGCTGATGTTTTCCTTTTGATATATCTTTTCTACAGACAGCATGTCACAGAAAAGATTCTTCAACCTCTGTGACTCTTTCTTGCCCAGGGGACCCAGCATGCCGAGGGCCATTTGGGGAAACAAATGGTCAAATTTCTGAAAAGCTTCAAACAACTGTCCAGGTTGTATTATTTTGTCGTCCTTAGTGTTTTCTTTGCTCTCCACGTCTTGGCCTGGCTCAGTACCAAACAAAGCCAGAAAAGCAGCTTGGAAGATGGTTTTGTAGCTAAAGTGGAAGACTCCATCCTGCTGCCAAGGTCTTTTCCCCTCACCTGAACCCTGGCTGTGAAACATCACAATTTTCAACTTCTCCATCATGACCTGATTGAGGACAGCTAGACTTTTACCTTGGAGATACTTCTTGCTAATTGTTTTCACAACCTTATGATGAGATTCAGTCGGTTGAAATCCAAGTGCATTAAATACTATAAGTGATGCAAATGTATCAAAATCCAGCCTGTCTTTTGACTCTTTTATTATAGTCCCATAAGTGTGCGGGTCCATCACAAAATGTAAATAATTGCCTCCAACCAGCACTGTGAAAATGTCTCCATGTTTCCTCTGCATCCTTTCCAAAAACTCTACAGGGTTCTTCTTGAAATTTATCCCATATCCTAGCCATGGGATGAAGCCTTTGTCCAGTGGAGGCTCTTTAGGTCTCCTCTTGCGGAATGCTCCCATCATATAGAGCCCACCAAGTATGGTTGCTAAGAGGGTGGCTAAGAAAGCACAAAGGATAGTCTTCCAGAAATTCATCTTGGTGTGCTGGAAGCTTATGTATACTAAGGAATACTGGAGGCTTATGTATACTCAGCTGAAAGAAATATAGGTCCACAGCTCTAATTATAAAGCACTTGCTCATGTGGGAGATCAGGGAGGGAGTGCCTCATTCCATTTCTTCTTCTTTTTTTTGGCATATACTTTTTATTCAGTTTTCACAACATCAAAAGACAAACACAAATAGTACAAACACTCACAAACACACACAATAAGGACTTCCATCTCATCCTTGGAACAAGTGTTGTCATCAATAGGGAGTGCCTCATTCCATTTCTGAGACAATGAGGCACCTGTGGCTTTCCTCTTCCTTCGGTCATTAATAGCATGCCAGTGTTTATTCGCATCTCCTATATTATGATGGAAGAGACCTGAACCAGGCTGCTGACCCCCTCGGCTACCCTGGGGGAGGCTTGTGGCAGTGGGGTGAACTGCCACTCTCATGGCCCCCACTGCTTCCACCCCTGTGGGAGCCACAGATCATTTTCTCCTGCTCCCTCTAGCCCTAGGGAAGCTTCCCTACTCCTTTACTGGTAAATCAATCAATCAATCAATCAACTGGATCCTTGCCCTTTTCTATATAGTCCCCAGAGGGTTCCCACCTCATATTAAAAAGTTTGTCTTGATTTTGATGGTTGTCCAGTTTTAAAGTTGAGGAGATTTTATGCATTATCATAGTATCTCTATATATAATTCTCTAAGGCGTACCCGTGGCTAACCCCATGGGTGGCAGCTCTCATGAAAGTTCATGAGCAGAAGCATCTGATTGGGCAGAGGGGATTTCATATGCAGATACGAGGAGGAGCCTCTCAGAGCAGAAGCACCATGGTGCTTGGGAAGTAGGGATTCCATATGCAGACAGGGAAGAGGAGCCTGTGATGGTTAAAGTCAGTGGGAATGCAACTGTTACTGGTCGGCAGATGTTCTTGATTGTAGAGGAATAGATAGATAGATAGATAGATAGATAGATAGTAGGGTTGTGCGTTTTGTATTTTTTCTGTTTTGATTTGTACCAAATCCGAATCAACCCCATTTTGTATTTTGTCCAAAATTAAGGCTTCCGAATCACCCCAGTTTTGTTTTGTATCCGAATTAATCCAAATCCGAATCCAAATGAAATCAGATTAAAAAATGGGTAACATGGCCAAAAGAGTGGGTGTGGGTTGTATTTTCCAATGAGTGGAAGCTACCACAAAAATTTCAAAGGAATTGGGCAAACGGCTGGTTTTTGGTGAATTTTTGAAGTTTGTGCATCTTTCAGGTTTTCCTCATAGGGTATAATGGAGGTTTCAGGAAAAGTATAGCTTCATGCGGGGGGAAAGGGGTGGCCCATAGTGGAATGTGGTTGGTGATAGGGCCCAGTTGGTGCAAGGAAGCTACCACAATTTTTCCAGATGAATTTGGCAAAGGGCTGATTTTTTAAAGAATTAATGAAATTACGTGTCTTTCAGATTTTCTTCATAGGCTATAATGGAGGTTTCAGCAGTCCCATAACTCCACTTGGGGGGCACTGGGGTGTCCCAGAGCAAGTACCGGTGTAGTGAACATAGGTTGCCAACCACCCACATGGGTTGCTAACCCATGAAGCACAGGGTTTTGTTGTTCTAGAGGTAGATTCTCTGGTGCATATGAGAGTGGATTCATGGGTTTTCATTATAAATCTCATTTACTACCAGAGAATCTAAACTCAACACCTCAGAAACAAGAAAGCCCAGTACCCCAATAGGTTAGCAATCCAGGGGGGTGGTTGGCACCCTCTGTGCACTACACCACCACTCACTCAGCACCACAACAGTGCCCTCCAAGTGCAGTTATGGGGCTGCTGAAACCACCATCATTCCCTCTGCGGGAAAAGCTTAAAGACACTCAAACTTCCCCAAATCACCAAAAAATCAGCCCTTTGCCCTATTCCTTTGGAATCTGGGTTGTGGCAGGCACTCCTTGGGGCACTTCCACTGTTCCAACCCACTGTTCTGCCCCAGCAGACCCCTTTCTGCCCCAAAGACACTCCACACTACAAAGTGTGGTGTAGTGGTTAGAGTGCTGGACTAGGACCAGGGAGACCCGAGTTCAAATCCCCATTCAGCCACGATACTAGGTGGGTGACTCTGGGCCTGTCACTTCTCTCTCAGCCTAACCAAAGGGTTGTTGTGAGGAGAAACTTAAGTATGTAGTACACCGCTCTGAGCTCCTTGGAGGAAGAGCGGGATATAAAATGTAAAAATAATATAAATAAATAAAAATCCTAAGAAAGCAGCCAATTCCATGGGAGTTTGGGTGGTGGCAGGCACCCCTTGGGGCACTTCCACCCAAGCCACTGTTCTGCCCCAAATCTGCCCCAAAGACACTCCAACTTTCACAATTCCTAAGAAAGCAGCCCTTAGGCCAATTCCATGGGAGTCTGGGTGTTGGCAGGCAATTAGAGAACTTAAGTTATGTGGAATTACATAGCAACTGGGCAGGAGCCAAAGTATGGAACTGATTGGGTCTTCAACCTAAATAAGAAGGTTTTTCAAGATCTCTCCAGGAAATTGAGTGGAACACCCAAACTGACATTTCATATTAAATATTATATTTGTAGGGCTGCCCCTTTGAGTCCATTGGCCTCGAACATCTGGTAGCCCCACTTGTAAGTGTAGAAACTGAATACCTGCTTGGAATTAAGCTCATCAGAGCTCAGAAATTAAAATATTACTGCGTGGACTCTGAGCTGGTCCAATTGTAAAAGAAGAGCTACTTCCCAGTGTGTTAATAATAACCCAGCAGCAAGTGTATGCTTTGTGCTTTAACCAAGCATAATAACTTGTGCCTCCCATATACCTTGAAAGAGACTTGAAGAGTGGTGTCCTTGTTGACATTTTGTTAATTTGTTTTGTTTTCTGCAAGGGCTTAGGTATTTTAAATGCAAACAAGACAGGGCATGTGGAATCTTAATCATTACACACAAAATAATAAAGAGGGAGAAAATGGGGGGCGGGGGAGGAAGTCTTGCAATCTCAGCAGCCCAGACAGAGTTGACAATGGATTGGCTGCTCTCAACTCAACTTAATCATTTCATTCTCAGCACACAATTGCATCACAATACAGTGCATTTATCTTAACTAAATCGCCCAAGGGAATGTCATTGTCTTCATTTGTCCCTTTTTGCATATCTTATCTTCTGCTATGCTAATCCTTCTGACAAACCTTCAGTCATTTGCTGCTGGAGAGACAAAAAGGACAATTTGCAATGCAATTGCAATGCTGAAATGGAGCTCCGAAGAGTTTTCAGAAGTAAACAAAATTCGGATCAGAGAGGAGGTCATTTCGGTTTGTAAACGAAAAGTATCGGAGTCTAATTCTGGTTTCAATTTGTAGACAAATCATCCGAAATTGCCATTTTATGGCACAAATTGATTTTTGCCCGAATCGAAATGCACAAGCCTTTTGTTTTGTTTTGCTCCACCCCTGCGCCACCCACTTTGGTTCTGCCCACCTGCCTGGCACCCACCCAGTCCCAGGAGTCACCAGCCACCACTGCTTTTCAGGTTTAATTTTTGTAATTGCTTCCTGGATTTCAGCCAAGTATATGGGTGCGGCAAGATGAGTGTCTTGTGTATCAGTGAGGGTTTTATCTAGGAATTGCTGGATCTCTTCACAACCATAAGAGGGGACATGATTACATAGTGCTAAGTAAAAATTTTCAAATGCCAAGTTAATTGCCTTATTATCCATATGTAAATGCCCATTACTGTCTTTGATGCCTGTTATATGGGAGCGATTTTGTATTTGTTTGATTCTATAGGCCAGCAGCAGCTTTTTCTCCTGATTCCCAGAATGTTTGCCTTGAGCAAACTAGAAGGAAGTCATTCTGCTTGGCATGTAATAGATTCACTTCATATTGTAGCTTCAGAAGGCTAGAGTAGGAACGAGGGGACGGGTTGGCATTATATTCCCGCCAAGCCGCTTTGAGTTTCTCTTCTGATTCCTTGATGTTCTTGAGCTGTTCCTTTTGAAGCAAAGGCTATAGCTCTGCCTCATAAGTAAGCCTTGAGGGTATCCCTCAGAAGTTCCAAGCTAGTCTCTGGTTTTCTGTTAGACTTCAAAAACTCTTGAATTTCAGATCCAATCATTGTAATAAATTTATTTAGTCTCCAATGTTTCTGCTTCAGGTCTCCAATGCCTGTCAATTGTATTTTTAATACCACAGGCCCATGGTCCGAGATAATGAGTGGGCCAATATCACATGCAATTACCTGTTTCCCCAGAATTGGGGACAAGAAGCAGAAGTCAATCGTAGAGCTTCCTTTATGGGTTTTTGATAAGAAAGTAAAGTTCCTGTCTTTGGAGTATAGTAATCTCCATACATTCGTAGAGGCTAAGGTCTTCCATTAAACTGTTTAACAGAACACATGATTTAGATAACACCAAATGCCCTGTACTTCTGTCCATTAGGGGGTTCAGAACCTCGTTGAAGTCTCCTCCATAAATTAAGCTACTGTTCTACTGCCAGAAGCTTAGCGTGTAAAGCTGCAAAAAAGGAGGGGCAATCCTGATTGGGGGCAAACACATTAGCCAATAGGATGATTTGGGGCCCAATCTGGGCTTCCATAATGATATATCTTCCTAGGGGGTCCGCCTCTACATTAAGGGGGTTGAACATGATGTGTTTGTGAACTAGGATTGCCACCCCTCTTGATTTGGAAGAGGACCCAGCCCCCCCCAAATGGCCCACCCAGCTCTGTTTAAGCCTGTGAATGTCTTTTTCTGCCATATGTGTTTCTTGTAGGAAGGCCACATCTACATTTTGTCTCTTTAAATATCTAAGGATTTGGGTTCTTTTTTGTGGTGTTCCTAGCCCCTTAACATTAAAGGTAATTAAATTCATATATCCTGCTTTAAGAAAATTAAGGACACACGTTGCCTGAGAATCTATAGCCCTAGCACTTAATATTCTAGACCCAGCAGGTCTCTTTCGCAGACTCACCTTCCCAAGCTTGGATTATTAAGGCCAATAGCCTGGAGTCCTACAGCTGGCGCCAGAGGTCAAGTATCATTTGGGTAGCTCCATTCTGGTACATCAGTGGGAGGCCTTTGTATCCTGCCCCAAACAGTTCTTTAAAACTCAACAGAAGTGTATTAGAAAACAGATTGGTAAACATTGGAGTGGAGCTCCTGTAAAACACAGTGTATGCTGGGTTAGCCCTTCTTGTATTTGTCGGTGTGAATGCAATGGTGAGTAATGTGGTTATGGGACAATAGAGTTTTTTATTTCAAGCAATTCCTGTGGAAATCCCTGATAAAATATTTAGGTTATGGCAAAATAAAATTGAGAGGTTTTGTTTTAATACCAAAAATAATAATAATAATAAAAAATAAAAAAAATTGAGAGTAAATAGAAAAATAATTATAAATTATTTTTCTATTTACTCTCAATTTTTTTTAGTTTTAAAGACCTGTTTGGGGAGGGATACAAAGGCCCCCCACTGATGCACCAGAATGGAGCTACCCGAATGATACTCAAAAACAAGCTGGATGGACCTAAAAAATAAGCTGGATGGGGACTTCAAAATTTAAAACTGTGCTATCAAGCTGCCCAATTAAGTCATATGGCAGCATTTATAATGGAGGACGTTATCAAAACAGTGGATATAAATAGAAGAGACACAGGAGCCAGAAGGAGTCTTGAGACAAATAATCTTTCATCCAAACAAATTCTAGGACGCCAAGAAAATTAATAATATATTTACTAGGAATATGATCCAAATATGGAAAGAAAAATTTACAATGTTGATAGGAGACACCTCTCCTCTAACACCTTTATTACTTATCTGGATAGGGCAGATAAATATGGATTGGCCTTTTTGAAGAAGTTGAAAGAAAAGAATTTGTAGAGAATAAGAGATTTTTACAGAAACAAAAGGTTGCTCAAGAAGGCGGAGATTGAGCCAGAAATAGGCTCTCAAATTCCCTGGCTAGTTTGGTTTCAAATTAGATCCATACTGATGGATGCTAGTGTTGAGAACTTTGCTGCCCGAGCACTTACAAAGTTTGAGAAATTAATACTTAGTTATTTGGATCAACCTAAAGGGATAAACTCTAAGATACACAAAATGTTAATACAAATAGAGATCGGAGACCCCCCAATAGGGTTAAGGAATGTATGGGAAATAGATTTAGGTAAAAAGATGCTGGAGATGCACTGGCTCTCAGTATGGAAGTCAGGAGGCTTTCTCTCAGCCTCCATTCAAGAACTCCATTGGAAAATATTACACCACTGGTATCTAACACCTTCAGTATTAACTTGATTCTCTCAACAAAATTCTATACAGTGTTGGAGGAGTTGTAAACAGAAAGGTATATATTACTATATGTGGTAGACGTGAGAAAATCAAACCTTTTGGGAGAAAATCTTTCTTGAAATTAGTAATATAATGAACCAAAGAGTAGATTATGCTCCAGACTAGGGATGTGCGGACTGGTTCGAATCCGAACCGGTTCGAATCCGAACCAGGGTGGTTCGGAGGTTTGAATTCGAACCGAACCAGCCATCAGGTTCGGGCTGCAGGTTCGAATTCGAACCGAACCGGGGGTGGTTTGATTCGAACCGGTTTGGACACCCAAAAATTGGTAGGATGGTAGCTGGCACCCAGGGGTACCTGTCACCCAAACCCCAAAGCAATCGGACACTCGTACGATATTTTAATGAATTTTTGAAAATAATTTTTATTTTTTTCTTATAGGATATAATGGGACTCGAAACAGTCCATTATTCCTTATTGTGGAGCACCCATGGCTGCCAGCAACCAGGCAAACCCTGAAGCAATCAGACACCCCTATGATTTTTTTAATGAATATTTGAAATATTTTTAATTATTTTTCTCATAGAGTATAATGGGACCCGAACCAGTCCATATCCCCTATTGTGGAGCACCTAGGGGCACAAAAGCAGGATGGGTGGTAGACAGACAGGGGTGCCTACCACCCAAAAAATCCCAAGGCAATTGGACACTCCTCTGATTATTGGTGAATTGTTAAAGTATTTTTGAATTCCTCATAGAGAATAATTAGGATTGCAGCAAATGTATAGCTTCACGTCGGGGGGAAAGGGGTGTCGTAGAGTGGATTGTGGTGGGTGGTAGTTCCTAGGGTGGGCAAGGAAGCTATCCAAATTATTTGAAAGGAACTGGGCAAAGGGATGATTTTTAAGTGATTTTTGAAGTTTATGCGTCTTTAAGGTTTTTCTCCATAAAGAAGCATGGAGGTGTCAGCAAATGTATAGCTTCACGTCGGGGGCAAAGGGGTGGCCTAGAGCAGTGTGGGGTTGGTGGTAGTGCCAGGTAGGGGCAAGGAAGCTACCTGATTTTTTTTCAAAGGATTTGGGCAGAGGGATGATTTTTAAGTGATTTTTGAAGTTTATGCGTCTTTAAGGTTTTTCCTCATAAGGTATATGGAGCTTTCAGCACCCCATAAGTGCACTTGGGGGGTGCTGGGGTGGCCCAGAGCGAGTGGTAGTTTAGTGCACATAGGGTGCCAACCGCCTCCATGGGTTTCTAACCCATGGGGTACAGGGTTCTGTTGTTTCTGAGGTATTGAGTGTGGATTCTATGATAGCATATTAGAGTGGATTCATGGTGTCTCACTGAAAATCTCATTTGCAATCTCACTTCTTCTTTCAAAAGTATGACAGTTTCTTCCCAAAATGGCCCTCGGCATACTGGATCCTCTGGGCAAGAAGAAGACACAGTAGTTGAGGAATTTTTTCTGGGACGTGCTGTCTGTAGAAAAGATACATCAAAAGGAAAACATCAGCGGCTGGGTGGTTGAGCAAGATCAGCTGATGGCTGAGACTGGGATGACAGAGGAGATGCGCACTCAATTCCAACTTCTTCTTCTGTGGGCATCTCAAGCTAATACTGGTCCAGCTACCTCCTGGCTTCTTGCATATCTCCTGAAACATCCAGAAGCAATGAAGGCAGTGAGGGAAGAAGTGTACAATGTACTAAAAGAGACTGGACAGGAAGTGGAGCCAGGCGGCCCCCTCATCAATGTGACCTTGGCTCAGATAAAGACCCCTCTTCTGGACAGTGCGGTAGAGGAAACTCTGCGCTTGAGAGCAAGTCCTTTTCTGTTTCGAAGTGTGCTGCAGGATATGGATCTTAAAATGGATGATGGGAGAGAATATTTTCTCCAGAAAGGAAACCAGCTACTTCTTTTCCCTTTCGTCGGATTGCACATGGACCCAGAAATCCACCCTGACCCTCATACTTTCAAATATGATAGGTTCTTGAACCCAGATGGTCCAAAAAAGGAGTTCTCCAAGAATGGGAAAAAGCTGAAGTATCACAGTATGCCGTGGGGTGCTGGGCCCTCCATGTGCCCTGGACGATTCTTTGCCATTAGTGAGATGAAGTTGTTTGTGATCCTGATGCTCCTCTACTTTGACATGGAACTGGTTAACGTGGAAGAGGAAATTCCACCGGTAGATGTCAGCCACTATGGGTATGGAACCACACATCCTTCTTGTGATATTCAGTTCAGGTATCGGCTGCGATTCTTGGGTGAAACAAGTGTCAGCACAGCTATATATATCCTTTTGAGTGAATATATTTTGCTTAATCTTGGAGGGGAGGGGGGTCTCTGAAAAACCAGGTCATCTTTAAACCAGGTCATCTTAATTACAAGAAACAATATGTTGAGCATGGGCTATTTAAGGTGTATGTCTTACTGTTTATCCTACTGTTTAAGGTGATATGTCCTTCACTGCATGAAGAACAGCACATAGTGTGCACACCTCTTCTCCCCATCCCATGTGCCATCTCACTCCTGCATAATCATGAGGGTGTGGGGAAATGTCCAAACTCCTCAACCTGCAATTTAAATACTAATTGAAAGTTATATTTAAACCACGCAGTCCGGGGCAGTTCAGGTGTTCCATCCTCCCATGTGATTTTGAAAAGATGGGACAACTGCTGTCAGGGATGTGAAAGAACTTTCTGTCCTGGATGGGGCTACACTCCCCACAGAGGAACAAGTGCATAGTCTGGAAGTTCTTCTGGACCCTGGTTTCTCAGGTTGAGACTATGGCCAGGAGCACTTTCTATCAACTACGGTGGATATGGCCGCTGCGTCTGTTCTTTGAAGATAGTAGTCTCAAAACTGTGGTGCACTGCACTCTCTGGTAGCCTCTAGGCCTGATAACTGCAATGTGCTATACATGGGGCTGCCTTTGTATGTAGTTCAGAAACTTCAGTTAGTTCAAAATGCAGCAGCCAGACTGGTCTCTGGGGTTTCCTAGAAAGACCATATTATGCCTGTTTATATATGCATATATGCAATAATATATACATACTAGTTGACCGGGCACAGAGCATCTGTGCCCCTGGTTCTCCACCACCTCGTCCCACCTGGCCGCACCTCCTCAAGCCTTTGCCTGCCGGACGGCCACACCCCCTCAGGCCAGCCAACGGGAGCTTCGCCCGCCTGCCCACCGCCGCCTCACAATAGCAGCCGCCTCCTCAGGCCGGCAGGGTTTTGCCCGCCCGCCGGCCATTTCTTCAGGCTGGCAGGGCTTCGCCTGCCGCCTCCTCAAGCCGCGGGGCTTCTCATGCCGGCAGGGTTTTCTTCGCATGCCGGCCGGCCGCCTCCTCCATGCCTGGGCTCCTCCCGCTGCCGCCACTTGCCAGAGAGGTAGCCAGCCCCTTCTCCCCCCCACCCCCACCCCCACCTCATGTCCTCGCCTCCAGGCAGGTGCAGACCCAGGCTGCCGGCCCGCCACCGCCTTGCCTCCGCGGTCCAAATCTCCTGGGTGCGCTGCCAGCCAATCAGGTGCCTCCGCAGCCCAGCCAATCAGCTGGGCTGCCGGGACGCATTTTCCCTGGGCACACCCAGGATATATATATATACACACACACACACACACACACACTAGTATTTTTAAGCCCGTTATAATAACGGGCGCTAGGTTCCCCCCCGCTTTATTCCTTCTTCCTTTCTCTCGCCCTTTTTTGTTTGTTTCTTTTTTCTTTCTGACTCTCTTTCTTTCTTTCCCTTCAATAGCGGTCAGGCCGGACACTTCTGCCGGCTCTAATCTCCCCGCCCCCCCCCCACGTTTAAGGGCCAAATCGGCCCAAACAACTGACGACGACGACTGCCCACCCGCCCTCCCAGCTGCCCGAGTCCTCCTTACCCCCGTCTTAAGCCCGCGACAGTCGGGTGATCAAGGACCATAATCAGAGAAGGAGAGAGGAACTAGCAAACAGAGCTCCTCTCTCTGCAAAGCCTCTGCCCGAACTGGCGGTTTGGGCACAAAGGACACCTGTTGCATCCTATGCGCCCAAAGCACCAGTTCGGACAGAGAGAGGAGCTCTGTTTGCGAGTTCCTCTCTCCTTCTCCGATTATGGTCCCTGATGATCTCCCGACTTACGTGGGCCAAAGACGGGGGTGAGGAGGACTCGGGCAGCTGGGAGGGCGGGCGGGCGGGCGGCGGCAATTGTTTGGGCCGATTTGGTCCTTAATCAGGTGGGGGCGGGGCGGCGGGGGCGGCTGCTGGCGGCAAGTGAGAGAGCGACGGGAAGGGTAAGTAAACCCTCCCGCCGCTCTTAAAGGTACCCCCCGACTCTTTTCTTTTCTCCCGGCCCTCTTTTTCTTCTTCTTCCCCGCTGCTTTCCCAGTTCCTCCGTTACTCTCACAACCCTCCCGGTTCCCCCGCTGCTGGCTCAGCCCTCCCAGTTCCCCCACTGCTGCTTCAGTTTTCAGCCCAGTTTCCAGTTTCCCAGTTTCAGTTTTCAGCCCAGTTTCCCCCGCTGCTTCACCAACATAGCCACCCGTGTCAGGACGGCCGTATCTTTCACAGTCGTTCTGGGAATGCGCTCCGCGCATGTCCAGAACGGCTGAGAAAGACACGGGCCGAAGACAGGCACGGGATCACGCTGTAGCTTCTTATTATAGAGGATATAGATGATTGCACTGGCTGCCAATAGGTTTCCAGGCAAATTAAAAAGTGTTGATAATTACCTTTACAGCCTAAGCGACTTAGGATCTGTGTACCTGTGTGGATGCCAAATACATTTCAATCAAAGAACAGTAGTTTGCAAGAATTGTGAATTTCATTAGTAAACAACTTGGCTTCAGGCATTCTCTAAGCAAGGTGATTCATCAGGAGAGTGAAACCTGTATATTGTATATCACCACTTTAAAAAGGTGCCTCTTTGCTCAGTCAGCAGGGGAAGTGCATTTAGCATTGGCAAAATTATTCTATATTCTCCTCTTCAGTTACCATTAGACTGATGAACATATTAGGGCTTTTTGAGAGCAACCTTTTCAATCAATTGTTGCATCTTTTTTATCTCTCCGAGGGATGGACTTTACTTCCAACTAAACTTCAGCCAGTTATCCAACAAGGACTTCACTGAACTGTCACGTATACATTATCTTAGTTATCTTGGTCCTTAGGCTGAATAGAAGAGGGAGGGAGGGAGGATCACCAGGTTGAAACTCTTCCTGGCTTCATACCCTGTGTTTCATTGCATTGCATTGCCTACCAATTGCTCCTTGTATTGCTCCAGTACTGCATATGCTGCCTTTTGGTAACACAATCTTCTGGAGCAGCAATGTATGTTTTCTTAATAAAGATGTATATGTGAACAAGTCTGCTGTCCTAAATAATATCTGTTTTGCACACATTTGGAGTGCGGGGCAAATGTAATGATGAAGAGGTGAGTTCTGAAAACACCTCCATATCACTGATTGCAAGTTCATTGGAGTAGAGCAGTGTTCTTCATTCATTCATTCATTCATTCATTCGATTTCTATACCACCCTTCCAAAAATGGCTCAGGGCGGTTTACACAGAAAAATAATAAATAAGTAAGATGGATCCCTGTCCCCAAAGGGCTCACAATCTAAAAAGAAACACAAGATAGACACCAGCAACTGTCACTGGAGGGATGCTGTGCTGGGGGTGGAGAGGGCCAGTTACTCTCTCCAATAAAGAGAATCACCATGTTAAAAGATGCCTCTTTGCCAAGCTAGCAGGAGTTTATTGGAAGGCCCGGGGCCACTGGCAGCCCCATCAACCCTAAGTGCAGTTCCCTGACTGACTGTTAATTGGGCCTCTCTGAAGCATTGGCCAAATCTGAATAACCTGCACAGTACCCCAGGCACCACCATGAGGAGACAGCCATTATCACTGTGCAGTGCTGTGCCCTGCCCAGCATTTGTTTGGTGGGGGGTGGGGGGGTTCCTTTAAGGGCAATGGAGCCCTCTTGAGCCCTGCACCATTTTGGAAGACATGCACAGAATGCTGGGAAGTGTAGCATTCCAGGTGCTTTCCTCCTAGAGCTCCTAAGATGGGCTCCATCTCTCTTAAAGGGCCCTCCCAGTATATTGTGCAGAGCTGAGCACCAGGGGAAATAACTCTCACATTGTTAACTGATTTACAGGCGACACAATATGCATGATAGGATCTGTGACTATATTTCTGACAACCAGGTGGAGCAACCACAAAAGGGTTGTTAGTCATGTCCACTCTGAGTTCTGAAATTACTGTGTAAGATAATAATGGCATTTGTGACTTGTTTTCCAATGCTATGTTTGATCATAAAGATTTCATGCTAGGGATCATTAGGAAGAGGATTGAAAATAAAACTGCTAATATTATACTGCCCTTATACAAAACTATGGTGCGGCCACACTTGGAGCACTGCATACAATTCTGGTCACCACATCTAAAGAAGGTCATTGTAGAACTGGAAAAGGTGCAGAAGAGGGCAACCAAAATGATCAAGGGACTAGAGCACCTTTCTTATGAGGCTAGGCTACAACACCTGGGGCTTTTTAGTTTAGAAAAAAGACGACTGCAGGGAGACATGATAGAGGTCTATAAAATCATGCATGGCGTGGAGAAAGTGGATAGAGAGAAATTCTTCTCCCTCTCCCATAACACTAGAACCAGGGGTCATCCCATGAAATTGATTGCCAGGAAATCTAAGACCAACAAACGGAAGTACTTTTTCACACAACGCATAATCCACTTGTGGAATTCTCTGCCACGAGATGTGGTGATGGCCAACAGCCTGGATTGCTTTAAGAGGGACCTGGATAACTTCATGGAGGAGAAGTCTATCAATGGCTACGAATCTGTGGGCCACCTCCAGCCTCAAAGGCAGGATTCCTCTGAATACCAGGTGCAGGGGAGTAATGGCAGGAGAGAGGGCACGCCCTCAACTCCTGCAGTAGGCTTCCAGCGACATCTGGTGGGCCACTGTGTGAACAAGATGCTGGGCTAGATGGGCCTTGGGCTTGATCCAGCAGGGCTGTTCTTATGTTCTTTATGAGCTCTCGAGGAAATCCCCTCTGATATCAGAGAAGGGAAAGTGTTCAAGGAAGGACGTGTTTGCCCAGTTTATTGTTTTTGTTACCTCAGTGCTCCTCAGACCTTTTGAACACAGGCTCCCTTTCTGAATGTGTGCTACCTTCTGAGGCCCCCCAGGACAGGATCTATTCACGCAGCTTCAAGCATGCACTGAAGTGTCCTTGCTCCTCTTTTCCCCAAGTAGCCCTTCAGGTTCTCTTTCAAAAGCTGTTCCAGAATGTGGGCAAATATGCCTCTGAATGGGTCCCTTCACTGCACAGGGGTATTGGAGCAGAACAAACATGGTCAGACATGGTCTTACATGGTCAGACTAGATCACTTTCAGTTTGTGACTTCTGAGGATAGGGCTCCCAGTCCATTTCCGGGCCCAATTCAAAGTGCTTGTTTTAACCTTTAAAGCCCTACATGGCTTGGGACTGGATTACCTGAGAGAACGCCTTGCCCCATATGTCCCTACCCAAACCTTAAGAACTTCTTTAGAGGCCCTCTTCCAGGTGCCCCTGTCAAAAGAGGCGAGGCAGGTGGCTACCAGGGAGAGGGCCTTTTTGGTGGTTGCACTCTGTTTATAGAATAGCAGCCCCAGCAGTGTTCCCTCTAAGAGGGATTCCCAGATGTTGTTGTCTACAACATAGCCAAAGCCATTGCAGCTCCCCAGTGAGGCTCCCCAGTGAGGCTCCTCAGTGAGGCTCCCCTGGCTTCATCCCTTTGTTCTTTGAGATGCCAGGTACAGATGTTTTTGTCTACCCAGGCCTTTTGATTTTTTAATTCTGAGTTTCAGATTTGTTCTGATTTTCTAACTAATTTTAAAATGAGTTTTTAAATTTTGTATTCTTCCTAATGATCCCTAGCATGAAACTTGCTTCTTTCACAGCTGCCACACATTGAGTCGACTCTTTCAATGAGCTGTGCACCACAATCCCAAGATCCCTCTCCTGGTTAGTCACGGACAGCTCAGATCCCAGCAAGGTATACTTGAAGTTGGGGTTTTTCGTCCCAATGTGCATCACTTTACACTTGCCAACACTGAACCACATTTGCCACTTTGTCGCCCACTCCCCCAGTTTGGAGAGATCCCTTTGGATCTCCTCACAATCCTTTTTGGATTTCACTACCCGAAAGAGTTTGGTATTATCTGCAAATCTGGCCACCTCGCTGCTTACCCCTGCTTCTAGATCATTTATGAATAAATTAAAAAGCACCAGTCCCAGTACAGATCCCTGGGGGATCCCACTTCTTACTTCCCTCCATTGTGAAAACGCTCCATTTATACCTACCCTCTGTTTCCTATCTTTCAACCAGTTAGCAATACACACATGTACTTGTCCCCTTATCCCATGACCGCTAAGTTTCCTCAGGAGTCTTTGATGAGGAACTTTGCCAAAAGCTTTTTGGAAGTCCAGGTATACAATGTCAACTGGATCACCTTGATCCACACACTTGTTGACACTCTCAAAGAACTCCAAAAGGTTGGTGAGGCAAGATTTACCTTTGCGGAAGCCATGCTGGTTCACTCCCAGCAGAGCCTGTTCTTCTAGGTGCTTTACAATTTTATCCTTGAGGATGCTTTCCATCAATTTGCCTGGAACAGACGTTAAGCTAACTGGCCTGTAATTTCCCGGATCGCCTCTGGATCCCTTTTTGAAAATCGGTGTTACATTTGCTACTTTCTAGTCCTCTGGTACAGAGCCCGATTTCAGGGATAAGCTACATATTTTAGCAAGGAGGTCGGCAATTTCACATTTGAGTTCTTTAAGGACTCTTGGATGGATGCCATCCATTCCTGGTGATTTGTTAGTTTTCCGTTTTACAGACAGTTTAGAACATCATCTCTTGTCACTTCTCTCTGACTCAGTTCTTTAGCCTCCATCCCTAAAAAGCCTGGTTCAGGAACAGGTATATGCTCAGTATCCTCTGCCGTGAAGACGGACGGAAAGAACTCATTCAGCTTCTCTGCAACCTCCATATCCTCCTTCTTAATCCCTTTCACTCCTTCATTGTCTAATGGTCCAACCGCCTCCCTGGCAGGTTTCCTGCTTCTGATATACTTAAAGAAGTTTTTGTTACTCCCCTTGATACTTTTGGCTAAATGTTCCTCAAACTCTCTTTTTGCCTCCCTTATTGTCACCTTGCATTTCTTTTGCCAGAGTTTGTGTTCCTTGCTGTTCTATTCATTTGGACAGGCCTTCCAATTTCAGAAGGAAGTCTTCTTCCCTTTTATGGCTTCCTTGACGGTACCCATTGGCCATGCTGGCAACCTCCTGGACTTAGTGGTAGCTTTCCTCCTTTTGGGTATACAATCTAACTGGGCTTCTAGTATTGTCGTTTTGAGTAAACTCCACGCACTCTGGAGCGAAGTGACTCTCCTGATTTTCCCCCTCAGCTTTCTTTTCACCATACTCCTCATTTTGGAGAAGTTTCCTCTTCTGAAATTCAAAATGTCTGTGTTAGACTTCCTTGGTGATTCCCTCCCCACATGTATGCTGAATTTGATGGCACTCTATGGTCACTGTTCCCTAAAGGATCGATGACCCTGACATCACGCACCAGGTCCTGGGTGCCACTCAGAATTAAGTCCAAGATCGCCTTCTCTCTGGTTGGTTCCAAGACCTAGGGCACAGTCATTTAGCGTATCTAGAAACCTGACCTCTTCGTCATGACCTGACTGTGAATTTACCCAGTCTATGTGTGGGTAATTGAAGTCACCCATAATTACAGCCCTGCCTCTCCTTGACGCCTCCCTGATTTCCTGCTTCAACTCCTAGTCACTGTCAGCATTTTGATCCGGATGGCGATAGCACGTCCCCAGTAGCACGTTCCCTTTTGTTACCCACAGGGTTTCTGTGGAGGACTCTAGTCCACTTAGGTTTCCTAGCTTGTTAGATTCTATGCCTTCTTTAACATACAGTGCTACTCCAAGGCGCCCCTCCCTGTCCTTTCTATAGAGCTTTTCGCCTCCTCTCTGGGGGTCTACTCGTGAGTAACCGTGCTGTGGCCACTCACGATCTTTAAAACCAGGTTTGCGGAGCGCTCACTCCAGAAACCTGGTTTTAGGGCAGGGGTAGTTATGCGGGCCTAGGAACCACTGGGCTCACAGCCAAGCCCGGGGGTTCACACGATGGGGCGAAATCGGGCTAGCCTCCACTAGCCCAAGTTCACCCCATCGTGTGAATAGCCTCAATGTCTTCTTTGCCATGAACCCCGGCTAACTTGGCAAAGAGGCACCTTTTAATGTGGTGATTCCCTTTATTTAGCAGGGGGAGAGTGACTGGCCCGATCCACCCCAGCACAGTACTTCCAGTGACTGTTGCTGGTGTCTGTCTTGTGTTTCTTTTTAGATTGTGAGCCCTTTTGGGACTGGGATCCGTCTTATTTGTTTGTTATTTCTCTGTGTAAACCGCCCTGAGCCATTTTTGGAAGGGCGGTATAGAAATTGAAATAATGATGATGATGATGATGATGATGATGATGATGATGATGATAATGATGATGATAATGATGATGATGATGTAAAAATATTATGGGACTTCCGACTACAAAGAGATAAACATCTGCTACACCAGATATAACTGTAGTCAAGAAGAAAGAAAAACAAGCCAAACTAATTGACATAGCAATACCAGGGGACAGTAGAATAGAAGAAAAAGAAATAGAAAAAACAACAAAATATAAAGGTCTTCAAATCAAAATGGAAGGTTGTGGCAGAAGAAAACCAAAATAATCCCAGTAGTAATTGGTGCCCTAGGTGCAATTCCAAAACACCTTGAAGAGCACCTCAATACTATAGGGGCCACTTTGCTATCTTTCATTATCTTTTGAAAGAGAGGCTGTTGGAATGAACCCCTACAGTCGCTGGTTATTCTGATCTTGGGTAGCATTGCCCCATGTTTGCTTGTGCTTAGTGACCAAATTGCATAGTTTGCCATATATGGCCATGTGCAGAGTTTATGATCCCGTGAGCTCAGGTATCCCAGATGGAGGCAGTGAGCAGACAGCTCCAAATCAGCCAGAGGGGTTCTGACTGCAGCCCCCAAACAAGCTGTTCTGGCAACAGAGCCGGCTTGAAATCGAGCCAGCTCCAAGCTGAGCCAGCTTGACTCGAAGACTCAAGCTGGAACTGAACTGGCCATTGAAAAAATAGGGCCGGTCTGAGCGCAAGCCGAGCTGAGCCTGGTTCAAACTGAGCCTGATCAAAGGTGGTTCGAAGGCTTGTGCCACCATTTCATGCAGGGGAGGTGGTGGTAGCCATTTTGTGACACTATGTGTCACTTTCAGAGATTGGCCGAGCTGCCACTGCCCTGATTGGTCAGATGTGCCTTGCCCTTTGGTTGGCTTGCCAATTGTGCCACCCAGTTGCAACTGTCACCCCATTGGTCGGGGGGGGAGGGACAAGGATAGGGATTCAAATTGTATTTAAAGGCCACCATCTGGCCTTGCAAAGCCACAGGTTTTTAAGCTTCTGATCTGAGAGAGCTGGCTGCTGCTTCTGCCACCACGCCTCTTGCTTTGTTGTTGTTGCTGCTAGCCTGACTTGCTGTTGCTGTGTGTTGGGGTCTCTTTGCAGAGGATTGCCATGCCTGACTGCATGCCTTGACAATTCCAAAATGGCCACCATGCTGGAGGGGGAAGGCCCGAATGGGCCAAAGAACTGGCCGGCCGGTATGGGCATCAAGGGAGGCCAGCAGGGGGAGGGGGGCCTCCACAGGCACCCCCACTCAGCCGCCTCCAACAACTCCCCTTGTAAGTAAAAACATTGTGTGTGTCTGTGTGTGTGTGTGTGTGTGTGTGTGTGTGTGTATACACACACACACATACATACAAAGTCCATGAACCCCACAGTCAGGGGGGTGTTCAGTTCAACCCTGAACGGTCGAACCTGTCTGCACATCCCTAGTGTGGTGTGGCCGGTTCAAATCGCAATTGCAGTGCAACTATTTGTTGATTTTTACAGCCCCTTACAGCATGAGAGAGGAAGGCCCCCCCCTCGCTTGGGTTTTTGCGCAAAGGTGCAACCCAATTCTCAGCTGCTTTCAGCTTTTGAGTTGTATCGCATTTGCTCCATTTCGGGCCGATGAAGTCACGGAGGGGACGACTCTAACCCCTTCCTGAACTCATTGGCCCGAAATGGAGGAGGATGAAGCAGTGAATGCGAAGAATATGAAATATGGACACCCCCTGCCTGGAAAACCCGCTGCAGTGGTGGGCAATATGAATGGCCACAACTCTGCCATGATGCATTGAAAAATGCATTGAAAAATACTGTGCTCACAGTTTCAAGCCGTTGCCTAATACTGTTGCACTTTGCAACACTTTAACCGGCACAAATCTCGTAATCCAGAAAACACCCTGGAGGAATAAAAGGGGAGTGCTGATTGTAGGTCGTGCTGTCTGCACTGGCCATTCTATCATGGAGAGCACTGCCCCTACCCCCCAATTTTTCTGCTCAGGTTGCAGAGTTGGTTGCTTTAACAGATGCATGCCTTCTAATGAAGGAGCAAGTACACTAATTCACATTATGCCTTGGAGTAGCCCATGGCTTTGGGATCATCTGGAAGCAACTGGGTTTTCTCACATCAGCAGGTTCTCCAATTAAGTATGGGGTGGGGTTTTTGTATCTGCCCTGTTATCTGCTATTTGTTTTCCTTCTCAGATTGCTATTGTAAAATGTGCTGCTCACCAGAGCCAAGGGAGCGGTGTAGCCAGAGGGAATGCCTTGGCAGAATTTGCAGCAAAAGCTGCTGCATGAAACACATCTTTGTCTACAGTCATTATGTATGTCACTGAGACTGAACTGTATGCAAGGACCTCAGAGGTCCCTCCATCCAGATAGCTTGTTCATGTGGACAGCATTGCCTTTCATAGTTGGGTCACAAAGACAAGCCATGACATGCTCCTTTTTGTCACCCAACTTGATGATGAGCCTCTCCACTACCCCAATCTTCAACCGACCTTTTAGAGCTCTACCATCCCTAGCGAGGTCTGAAGCTTATCCATCAGCTTCTCGAGGAGAAGTGCGTTGGGCAAGGCCTGGCTCAGAGTCGTGGCCTCAGCACACAAGCTCTTTGTTGCAAACAGAAAGTGCTCAAGTGCCAATACCATCTCAGACATGAGCTTGCACTCTGTGTTGAGGAGCTTGCACATGCTCAAGGCACAATTCCAAGCCAGGTCATGGAGTGCTACCTCTTGCTCTAGCAGGAACTATAACAAGAGAAGGGTGAAGTTCCATCGGTTCTTGACATCCCCAGGGATGAGGTGTCAAGGTAGGTCGTGCTCATGCTGCCACTCATGGAACATGCACCTTGACCTCTCACTTTGATGGAAATGGACTGAAATCTTGTGGCACTTCTCCATAAGTGCAGCCATGGCAGCAACAGCACCTGCTGGTAAGCAGCCCTGTTCTCTGCATGCGTTGGCCTCCTTGAGGCTAATGGCATCTGACAAAACAAAGTGCAGTGTGTGGGCCATACAACATATGGACAAACACTCAATCTGCTCTACCACCCTGAGCATGTTGGCTTCATTGCTGGTGACAATGAAGCCTCACCTGAGGTGTGGCTTCCCAACTAGCCACTCCTCAGTCTGGCAACTGATCATGTTCACCAGTTCCTCCAGTATCCATTGTGTGCACCACATGCAGCACGGCCCACCTGTGCCATATACCGCTGGGCCATATTGATGAGGGGATCCTGTAGTCAGGAGCTAGCACCTGGAGTAACCAGTGGAAGCCGGCATTCTCCACCATCTGAAATGGCTGGTCATCCAGAGCCATCATCTCACCTAAGATCTGGGTCATTAGATATGGGCCTCTTTGACATGGACAGTGGCCCTTGCTGTCCAACAGCTTGACCCACTGCTTGACCGGGAGTGTCCCCTGCATCAGTAAAGCTGGTGCACGGCACTTGCCAGTGCTAGTTGAAAGCACAACACAACTGGGTGCACTGATGCTGTCAGCAGCGAGCAGGATGCTGCTGCGTGATATGTTGCCACATCGAGGATGTCCCAAGATGCTTGACATCCTCTCCCCCCACCCCCGCTGACTTGTTCAGGAGGACGTCAGCAGAGCTAGCAAGTAGAGTCAGGGAAGCTATAAAAGGGGGAAAGACTTCCTTCAGAAAATGGAAGGCCTGCCCAAATGAAGGGAACGAGAAGGAATGTCAACTCTGGTAAAAGAAATGCAAGGAGTCAATAAGGGGTGCAAAAATAATTTGAGGAGCATATAGCTAGAAGTGGCAAGAGGAATAACAAAAACCTCTTTAAATATATCAGAAGTAGAAAACCTGTCAGGGACGTGGTTTGTCCCTTAGATGATGAGGGCATAAGTGATTATTAAGGAGAATAAGGAGATAGCAAAAAAGCTGAATGAGTTCTTTGCATCTGTCTTCATGGTGAAGGATACTGACCATATATCGTCTCCAGAACTGAACTTCTCAGGCTTGGAGGCTGAAGAACTGGGCCAGTTTGAGCTGACAAGGGAAGATGTTCTAAACTGTCTTGAGAAACTAAAAATTAACAAATTGCCATGGTCAGATGGCATCCACCCAAAAGTTCTGAAGGAACTCAAATGTGAAATGGCTGATCCCCCAGCAGAAATATATAACTTGTACCTAGAATCACTCTCTGTACCAGAGGACTGGAAAATAGCGGATGTAATTCCTATTATCAAAAGGGGATCCAGGGGGGATCCGGGAAATTACAGGCCAGTTAACTTAATTCTGTGCCAAGTAAATTGAAAGGGGATCCAGGAGGAATCTGGGAAATTACAGGCTGGTTAACTTAAATTATGTGCCAGGTAAATTGATGGAAAACATACTTTAGGAAAAAATTGTTAAACATATTGAAGAATGGGCCTTGCTGAAAGAAAACCAGCATGTCTTTCGCAAGGGCAAGTCTTGCCTCATTAACATTTGGAGTACTTTGAGAGTGTCAACAGGCATGTGGATAAAGTAGGGAAGCGCACGGAACTGATTCGGACCTCCGATCCAATCCAAAATTCTGGCAGTTCAGCTGGTTCGAAGGTGGGGGGATATCTTAAAGGATGGGGGAGAGTGCTCTTACCCCTCCCACCACGTTTTCCCCACCAGCACTGCTGCTGTCTTTTAAAATGGTCAGGTGAAGCGGGAGCATACCTCCTTGCTGCCCCGGTGCCTCCTTGGACCAGAAGTGGCCGGTGCGTGTGCACATGTTGTGGGTGCGGGGTGGCAAGGAGGTACACTGCCGCCCCACGGACCATTTTAAAGACATGCCGGTGGCAGAAACATGGCGGGAGAGGTAAGAGCACCCTCCTCTATCCTTAAAAATACCTCCCCCCCCCCCCCCACACACACCTTCGAACTGGCTGGTGTCGGTTCCGTGCACACCACTAGGATAAAGGTGATCCAATTGACATAGTGTACTTTGACTTCCAAAAAGCTTTTAACAAGGTTCCCCACCAAAGGCTCTTCAGTAAACTTAATTAGGATTAGGGGACAGGTTCATGTGTGGATTGGTAACTGGTTAAAGGACAGGAAACAGAGAGTAGGAATAAATGGACAGTCTTCACAATGGAGGGAAGTAAGAAGTGCCCCCCCTCCCCGATCTGTACTGGGACTGGTGCTCTTTAACTTGTTCATAAATGATCTAGAAGTTGGGGTAAGCAGTGAAGTGGCAAAAGCAGCCAAGCGGCACCTGGTAATCCAACCTGAGGAGGAGGCATTTGGCAACTGTCCTAGCATCTGCCTTGTGGCATGCATAAGCCTCTGTCCATTTGGAATAAGAACGATAATAACAAGCACAATTTGAAAACCTGCACATTTTGGCATTTGAATAAAGTCCATCTGTACATTTTCAAAAGGTCCGAAAGGGTGAGGGTGGTGAGCTGGTGTGGTTTTCTCTGCTATCCCAACATTATTCAGTTGAAGAATTGCACAACTTTCACATACCCCTTTCACAAACCCCTGCTAACTGGGCAAAGAGGCACTTTTTAACATGGTGATTCTCTTTATTTAGCGGGGGAGAATAACTGGCCCTATCCACCCCCCGCACAGTACTTCCAGTGACTGTTGCTGGTGTCTGTCTTATGTTTCTTCTTAGATTGTGAGCCCTTTGGGGACAGGGAGCCGTCTTATTTATTACTCTGTGTAAACTGCCCTGAGCCATTTTTGGAAGGGCGGTATAGAAATCGAATAAATAATAAATAATCCTATATAATAAAACCCTAAGGTACCTGTGTCCGTGTCTCTTGCAGGTGTTCTGCACAAGGTAACTGCGTCCGTGTCTCTTGCAGGTGTTCTGCGCATGTGTGGCGCGCGTGGACGCAGCAACGGAAACTACAAACACAACTGCGTGCGTGCGTAGTTACTGTCTCTGCGTCGTAGGTCCACGTAGCAACCCGTAAAACCTGAAAAAGTAAGACAAATGACCTGCCAAACACGTATATTTAAAGAAACATCTACCTGAAAAACCTAAAGGGACATAAACTTGCAAAATTAAAGCGTCCGTGTCTCTTGCAGGTGTTCTGCGCATGCGTGGCGCGCACGGACCTAGCAATGGAAACTCGCACACAACTGCATGCACGCGTAGTTACCATCTCTGCATCGTAGGTCCGCGTAGCAACCCGTAAAACCTGAAAAAGTAAGACAAATGACCTGCCAAACACGTATATTGAAAGAAACATCTACCTAAAAAACTTAAAGGAACATTAACTTGCAAAATTAAACATACATGAACTTGCAAAATTAAAAAAACATAAACTTGAAAAATTAAAGAAACATAAACCTGCGCAATTAAACAAACACAAACCTACAAGATTCAAGAAACATAAACGTGCGCAATTAACCAAACATGCCCCCCCCCCCAAAACAGATAGAGGTCAAGAAGACAAAGGCCAAAAGACAAAGACAACAAAATAGATACAAGCAACATATAGAGGAAGAGCAGACAGCTCACCAGATAGAGTTGAACAGGAGAAAGGCCCAAAGAGAAAGACAAAGACGAGCAAATAGATCTATTGAACAACAGGAAAATGAACATCACAAAAACGCATAAAGACACAGAGATAGGAGAGCAAGTCTGACTCCGGAGGAATGACAATTACAGCGACAGCAGCACACTGAAAAAGAGAGAGCCAGGATGAGAGATCTGGCTTCTGATAAACGACAATTACAACGACAGCAACTGGCCCAGAGGAAAAGAGTCTGAACCCAAGAATCAAGGGCCGCAATACAAGCAACGGCTGTTCTTAATGACATTGTGAATATTAAAGAGGACGACATCAAACCCCACACATGTGGATATTTAGATCAGATATGCGACTTTTGTTATGCAAAACATTTTGGAACAGAAAGACCTTCTGATCGGAAAATTTCAAAATGTTGCTCAAAAGGAAAAGTAATTCTTCCCCCAGTTACAACGGATCCGTTCATCCAGCAGCTCATGACAGGTCAGCATCAGTACAGCAGGAATTTCATGCATAATATAAGATCCATAAATAGTGCCCTAGCATTTGCCTCCATGGGAGCAAACATTGCTCCACCTCCTTGAAATCCCTTCCAAAATCTTATGCACAGGGGATATCGTCAAAGACATTTTTGGAGAAAAAATTCCTGTTGCCGATGTTCCAAAATTAGCAAATAAATCTATCCTTTGCCCAAAGAACTCCGATGTTGACGCCATAAATGAACAGGTGTTCAACATTTTGGAAGGAGATAATGTTACATACCTCAGCTCAGACTCAATTGATGACTCAAGTGAGGAAGATACGCAAAACTATCCAATTGAATTCCTCAGTGAGCTAACTCCAACAGGTATGCCTAGGCATTATCTCAACCATAAAAAGGGAATAATAATTATGCTCCTTAGAAATCTCAGCACCAAAAAAGGATTGTGCAATGGCACCCGCCTTATCGTAAAATACTTGAAGAGCAACCTCATCATTGCTCAAGTAATAACAGGTTCAGCTGAAGGGGACATAGTCTTTATTCCCCGTATTGATTTGGCTCCATCCTCCACTGATTTACCCTTTACCTTACGAAGGTGACAATTTCCAGTTAAATTAGCCTTTGCCATGACAATTAATAAAGCTCAGGGGCAAACCTTGGAAAAAGTTGGCATTTATTTGCCAGAAACAGTATTCAGCCACAGTCAGTTATATGTGGGGTTATCAAGAGTTAGGAGTTTTTCTGACGTCATGGTGAAGGTTATAGAACACCCTGACCAAGGCAAACTATTGGCAAACTCAGAAAGAATATTCACAAGGAATGTTGTCTATAAGGAAATTTTATAGAAATATTACATGAACTAAAACAAGAAACAATATTTTTAAAAACTCTTCTTCAGATATTATATATTTAAGATTGTTACAAAGGTTTATACTGAGGCAACAGTATTTACCCACACTGTATTGTCATATACTTTTCTGTTTTATATGTTTAAAGTTTTTGTTATATATATAATAAAAATAAACATGAATGGAAAAGTTACTTTTTTAAAAAATTACTCTTATTTTTAAAATTTAGAAAATTATATATATATATAAAATATGAGGCAACATGCACAAGGAGGTCCACGTCCCTTGCCCTTGAAGAAAGACTGTTCTTCCAAATATTTCTACACAACTCTTCTAGCGCCCGTTAATGTAACGGGCATAATGTCTAGTAAATAATAATAATACCTGTTTGCATGTCTGGAAAAACCTGGAGCAAACCAAAACCTTTCTTCCTGAGCGATCACCCTCCCCCTTTGCCCGCATGGGCCATCTGGTGCCCCATGTGGGTAAGCCGGGGCAAAAAGACTTGGGCACGATGGGCCCAATGAAATGTTTTATAGACCTGACCCTACTTCTTCCTGATCTCCTTGCAGGCTACTTCAGCTTCTGTGGTGTATCGGCCACATTACAACCACATAGTACAGATGCCTGCTTAGGAAGTTCAGTACAGAAAAAGGTTCAACACACTCTACATCTAAATGTCCTTTTTGCTTCGCTGAGAGCACCCCCTGATCCATATTCTGAGTAATTTGCCCAAAGCAAGCAATTCGGCATAAGCAGGTTTCATTTTCCTATTGTATTTTCATTGCACAGTTTGGCAGAATCTTGCATGGTTTGTAGGAGGAAGACTGCATATTATGGGAAGTGGGGAATAACTACTGGCCATTGAGGAAAAGCGGGGAGCAGTGCTGGGTCTGGGATGCCTGTCCTCGACTGCAGGAAGCCCATCTTGAGGCCTCATTTAACTGCTTGTCCTTCTGAGGAGCCCCTTGAATTCCTTTTCAAAAGCCACTTACTTAGTACCTTGCCTTTCTTTTGGACAATGAATCAAACGAAAGGAACCCTCAAACTCATACGGCATATGGACAGCTCGGCAAATAATGTCTTAAGACATCACCCCAAATCTTGGTGCAACATATAGCATTTAAAATATCCCCTTTTTGTCTTGTCTGTTTCACCCCCACCACTGACGGGGTGTATTCCCCATATCTCTTTGTAACTCTCTCATCCATTCCATAGTTAGATTGCTTTGAAGCCAATGACTTCCCTTCTCTCCTGCCTAATTGAACAACTTCCTGCTTGCAACCCAAATATTTTCCCCTGGCTCATACCTCTTCTCTCTTCCTCAGCTTAAGCCTCCAACCTCCACCTCCTGGCTGAGCAAATTAGAGAGGAGGAGCGGAGGAGGCTCAGGAATTAGGAGGAGGATGCTGGTGCACATACTTTGATTGCACAGTCCACACTCAGCAGCAGTGTGGGTCAGCTCAGTCCCCACCCCCCACCCCCACTTCCCTTTCCAGCAGTGTGTCATTCTTGGCAGGCACACCGACACACCCGTCAGTTCCACCCACTCATTTCACCCAGTGGTTTGAGCGGGGGTGCCTTGGCGCCTTGCCCGGGGTGCAGGAGGTTCGGCCAGCCAAGCCCTGTTGTAATACTGCCCAGTATGTTTTGCAGTACCTGCAGGAGCTGGTGAAGGAAGACCCGGAGATGGATCACATCCAGTTCTGGGCGGTGCGTTGCCAAGTCTGGCCAGACTTGGCAGCAGTTGCCAGATGCCTCCTCTCATGCCCACCAACCAGTGTCCAGAGCGAGAGGGTGTTCTCCATCGCTGGGGATATGATGGGACCCCCATCACTCACGCATGGACTCTGGCTTGGTGGAACAACTGGTTTTCCTGGAGGTCAACCTCCCTGTGCTGGGCTACCCCAACCTGGAAGTGGAGGTTGAGTAAGTGAGATTTGTCCCTCCTCACCCACCTAACACCACTTCAGAACAGCTCACCCCACCCTCACCTTGGCAAAAGCACATGTGTCACAATCTGCCACTAGTGCTGTTGACACCAGCACACAGCCTGCCCACTATCACCACCCGTGATGCTGACCAATGGTGCCCCTGCCCAGAAGACACAAGAAGCCTGACTGCATATATTATAAATAGTAAATAATATTTTTAAACTGCTGTATATCATTGTGGTGCTTCCTTCCTGAGTTCTAGCACCCACACTCTTACACGCAGGTTTGTGGCTTCCTGAGTCTAGGTTCTTAGCTAGTGTAGTTTTCAGTTTGGTTTCTAAAGCCTTGCTTAGGTTTGTGTTTTTTATATGTAGTTTGTGTTGGGTGCCTAGGGGCACCAAAATGAGTTGGATGGTAGGGCACCATGGGTGCCAACTACCACCCAGCCCCCCAAGAAATTAGACACTCAGGTGATTTTAAAGGAATTTTTTTAGTTTTGAATGGTTTTGGTTTTTCTGCCATAGGGAATAATGGGGATCAGCAGTGGCCCCATTATTCCCTGCAGGTAGCACCTAGGTGCACCAAAGCAGATGCCATGGGTGAATTTTTTATGAATACATTTTGAAAAGGGCTCCCATGGTGAGTGAAAGCCTTACATGAACCCAAAGCCTAGTCATTCTTTTCCCCGCACTGTGGGCTCATGTCCTTTAGGAACTTAAGTTTCTAGTTCTTACAATATACAGCAGACTGGCTGATTCATTTATTCATTCACAGTCATATTTAGCTGCCTTTGGCTTCTGCAGCCCATTGGATCAAGCTAATCAACAACTAATCTCTGGGCTGGCATACTTCACTTGATGCTTATCTACCTGCTCCTAATAAAATGCACAACCCCCTCCTTTTTCTTCTTCCCACACACCTTTCTACATGTTTCTCTTAACATAAGGTAGAGCTATTTAATCCAAATGACATTTCTCTCCAAGGTCATATGTGTGTGGGGGTCAATAAAGTAATACATTTCAAAGAATATTAGGTTTCCCAGCAAAGTTAAATGCAATCTAAGTTTATTTTGATCACCTAAGTTTATTTTGATCACCTTGAGGGGGTGATCATCAGCTTGTTTGTTTAAATATTTTTGTAGCGCATTAAAAATAAATATCAATAATAGAAATAATGATATTTTTAAAATCATATATTTCAAAGTTGTGATGAATCTGGAGACGTTCAGATCATGTTTGTTCTATGAATACGAATACAAGAAACTTTCAACAAAAGTTCCCAAAGAGGTTTACACCAATATAATAAATAAATCAAAAAAATGATGACTCCTTGTCCCCAAAGGGCTCACAATCTTAAAAAGAAACATAAGATAGATAACAGCAACAGCCACTGGAGGGATGTTGTGCTGGGGATGGATAGGGCCAGTTGCTCTCCCCCTGCTAAATAAAGAGGATTGCCACTTTAAAAAGGTACCTCTTTGCTCAGTTAGCTGAAGATTCTAGAATTAACTTCAGTTCCACAAAGAAAAATAAAAGATGAAGGTGCTCTTCACTCACCTTCAGGTCTAGAATCAATGGGAACTAGAAATTATAGCAAGTATTCCAAATTTAACAGCATGGGGGTAGAGGAAGAAGACGTATCAGCTCACATCTTCCAAGTTTTCAGAGCTGGAAGAGGTACTAATATGAATCCAGTTGCAATAGGAACCACCTCCAGGCCTTGTTACTATAAGTTGGCTTGTGGATTTCCAGACGTTTCACCACACATTGTTGGCTGTAGGCCTGATAATCTCTGAAATGTGCCTTAAAGATAACACTTACTTTAATCCAGGAGGATTGTAGAAACAACCTTCTTTCCAGCCAACACCTATTATAATAGTCAGTATGTTGTTGGGTATTAAATATTTTTCTTTCTTTATTTAACAAATTTCTATAGTGCCCAAAACTTGCGTCTCTGAGTGGTTTACAATAATATGTGCCTCTGCAACATATACCAAGTATTTGCCTATGCTGCTGACTTCTCAGAAAAATATCTGAATCAAGGCCAAAGGTCTTGGTTAGCATTCTGAAGCACATAAAAAGTGGTTAGCTTTAAGAATATGGATAGGCTGACGTTTTCTTAAAAGTAGGGCTCTTAAGAGGTGCCCAGTAAATTACAGAGAGAAATAAAATAAAATGCAAAATGAAGTTCTTGAATGTTGGCATTTGGTACAGTAGTGTTGCAGAAAACCAGCACAGCGCAGTGGTTAGAGTGTTGGACTAGGACCAGGAAGACCAGAGTTCAAATCCTCATTCAACTATGAAACCCACTGGGTGACTCTGGGCCAGTCACAGGAACATAGGAAGCTGCCGTATACTGACTCAGACCCTTAGTCCAACTAGCTCAGTATTGTCTGCACAGACTGGCAGTGGCTTCTCCAAGATTGCAGGCAGGAACCTCTCTCAGCCTTATCTTGGAGATGCCGCCAGGGAGGGAAATTGGAACCTTCTGCTCTTCCCAGAGTGGCTCCATCCCCTGAGGGGAATATTTGACAGTGCTCACACTTCTAGTCTCCCATTCATATGCAACCAGCATGGACCTTGCTTAGCTAACAGGACAAGTCATGCTTGCTACCACAAGACCATGACAAGACAAGATACACGGTTTACAATCATGTATCTCTCAGCCCCACCTGACTCACAGGGCTGCTGTGAGCATAAAAATAATCATGTATACTGCTCTGAGCTCCTCGGAGGAAGAGCAGGATATAAATGTAAAAAAGAAACAAACAACTCCAGAGCCCCCTGATCTGTCAGAGCACCTCCCAACTAGGGATGTGCACAGAAGCATGCCTCCGCGGTTCGAAGGCCCCAGGGGTAGCGCTTTAAGGGTGGGGTAGGGTGCACTCACCCCTCCCTCTGCTCCCCCCCGCCAGCGCTCCTTCCCGGTAGCAATCTTTGGGGTGGCAGCGTACCTCCCTGCCGCCCCTTCCCTGTCCTCGGCCGGAAGTGGCCAGAAGTACCGAGCACACATGCACGATGGGTGCCCGTGCACCCAGTACTTCCACCCATTTCCAGCCAAGGACGGGGAAGGGGCGGCAGAGAGGTACACTGCCGCCCCGAAGATTCTTAGCGAGAAGGAGTCCCAGGGGAGAGGGAAGCAGCGGGAGGGGTTAGTGCACCCTCTCCCACCCTTAAAGCGCTACCCCGGGGCCTTTGAACTGGCCTCGGGGTTCGAACCTGTTCAGAGGCCCATAAAAGGGCCCCCGAACAGGTTTGTGCACATCCCTACTCCCAACTAGGATCTCAGCCGGCTGGGTATGGTCTCTTGGGCCGAGTTCTTACAGAAACGGTAATCCTGTGTCTGGACGGTACTATTTCAGACTGCTGGTACAGGTTCACAGGATGGAATGTTCCTCCATACAAAACAGTCCCTTGCACATAGAAAACGGGCGAGAAGGATTCTAGCCGAGCTTTCTCTCTGCCATGCTACATTTTCTTAGGAAGAGAATGTTTTACATATTTATTTATCACATTTGTACACCACCCCAAACGTGTGTCTCTGGGAGGTTTACAGCAATAGCAAGAATCATTCAGTCATGCAATTTGAAGTACAGCCCAGAAAACCATAATTTCCCTGGGCTGCCCTCCCTTCTCTGTTTTGGGAATTTTAGCTACTTTTTCCTAGGGATGTGCAAAACGTTTTGACTATAAACGGGCCGTTTTGAGTGTCTCAAGCTCGAAACAAAATGACCATTAAATGAATGGCCTGTTTCCAGCTCAGAACAAAATAACTCTGTTTCAGTTTGAAACGTTTTGATGTTCAGCAATATTTGGGAGGCCTGTTTTTCCATGGCTGATTGGTTTTCTGGCACTGGCTTCTGACTGGCTTGCAATTTCCTTGCTTCTTGGTTGGCTTGCTGTCATACAAATCAAGTGTTGTCATGGGCAACTGTTTCCTCATTGGCTGGAGGGAGGGAGGAGGGAGGGGAGAGCCGAAAGGAGGGAGTTTCAAAATGTAGGGATCCTATCCTATGATAGGCTGTTAAAAATGCAGGGTCCTAGAGAGGTTTGGGGAAAAGTCACCTGCCTGCCCATTTCTTTTGTGGGTTGGGTGGTAGGCAGCACACATCACACCCTACCACAAAACCCACTTTGGTGTCCCTGGGAGCTACCCATTGGAAATAATGGGGTGTTTCAAGTTTCCCCATTGTTCCCTATGACCGAAACACTCAAAACGTTTAAAGTTTGTCTCCGTTGAAACAACCGGATCGACTCCTGTTTTGACGAAATCTTTTGGCTCCCTGTGTTTTGTTTCAAGCTTGAAACAAATCAGTTTTGTGCACATCCCTACTGGCTACTTCTCCTTGCTTGAATTTTTTGTTTCTGGCGACCTGCCTGATTTGTATACTAGCCAGGCATGGCAGACATATTAATTATACCCGAGTGACAAATGTCCTCAGTACTGGCTCCATTAATGCCTGAGATTTCAAAGTCCCTAAATACTATGATGCTTCTTCACAGGAAATGACAGCATGATCTAAAGAATGCTAGGACTTGTAGGTCTTGAGAGAGTGCGTCACATAGGGAGAGAGACTGTCTTTCAAACTACAGATCCTAGAATTTCCTGCGCATGCTGCCCCACTGGCTGCCCCAGTTCTAGAGGAGGGCCTGGTCAATGCTGCCTCTTCTGTTCTAACACCACTTCAGTTTGGCTCCAACAGAGCTCACAAAATGTGGATACCTCACAGAGATACAGGGAAATAAATGTGTCCAAACTTCAGGCATGATCTATAATTTAGCCTCAATATTTTCTGCATGGTATAGGTGCACAGCCTTGCCAGGCCTCTCTGGACACTGGGTCCTAGTAAAGTGTGAACAATCTCGCCCCACTCCCATGCTCTGCCTCTGCTAACTGGGCAAAGAATCAACCTTTTAAAGGGGTGGCTCTCATATATTTAGCAGCAGCAGGAGAGCAACTGGCCCTATCCCATCCAGCACAGTGTCTCTCCCAATGGCTGTTGCTGGTGTTCCCTTGGTTTTCTTTTTAAATTCTGAGCCCTGTTAGGACAGGGCTTTTCTTTTAATAATTTTCTTTTAATAAAAGGGACAAGCACAAATTGTCCCCTTTGCCCAGCAAGGTATGCCCTGGTGTGCATTTGAATGGGAGACTACACGTATGAGTACTGTAAGATATGCCCCTTAGTGGATGGACACCCTCTGAGAAGAGCATCTGAGGTTCCAAGTTCCCTCCCTGGCATGAGAAAGACTTCTGACTGCAACCTTGGAGAGGCCGCTGTCAGTCTGTGTAGGCACTGAGCTAGATGGACCAACGGTCTGACCCGGAATAAAGCAGCTTCCTATGTTCCTATATGTTCACTTAGATGTTTCATCACTATCTCAAACTCAGTATGTCCAATAGCAGATTTCTAAGCGTTCTTTCCAAGGATCTTTTTCTCATATACTCTAGGGATGTGTGGTTCGGTTCAGATCTGAACCGGTTCGGTCCGAACAGGTTCGAATTCGGAGGATCGGGTCCGAACCGAATCGGGCCCGTTTCGGGCCCAATCCGAACCCAATTCAGGCCAGTTCAGATCCGAACCGGTTCGGATGTCCCATTGCTTTCAATTGACTGTCTTAGTGTTATTTTTAAGTTTCAAGTGTGTCCTCCATTTTGTGGCTCCTTCCTGAAACTTTTGCTCCTGGCATCCATTTTGTGAGGCTATTTTCAGGCATTGCATTGGCTGTGCTATTGATCCTTTGGTTGGCCAGAATGAGTCCTTTGCCCTGGTAGGCTGCTTGGCTGTTGTACTGTTGAGAGCTGGCACCCTGTTGGCCGTGGGGGGAGTGCAAAGGTGGGGGCTCCCAAAGGAGGGAATTTCAAACCTATATAAACCCAAGCCTCTTGCCTAGAAACTTCTCTTTGGCTGCAGTTGTGGGATCATCTGAGACCCTTGCTTGCTCCTTTGCTGCTGGTGTCTGACTGTGAGTCCCTGACTGTGTCCTGTGTCTCTGTTGTTGTTGTGTGCCACCTTCTTTAATCTTTTGTCCACCTGCCCTCTCTGTGACTCTCTGTGTGTGTCTGTCTCTGCCTGTCTCTTCTCTTTACTTACTTTACTTTCCCCAAATTTCCCTGTTGTTTTTCTTTGTCCTGCTTTCCTCCCCCTCCCCCTTTCCCTTCTCATCCCTCCTCCTTGGGCCTACCCTCCCCCACTCCCACCCACTGCATTCATTGTTTTAAAAGTTCAATTTATTATTGCTCTTTGTGCCTTCTGCCTTGTTTTTGTTCAACATTTTGACTTTCATGGCATTCCATTGGTTTCATTTATATATTGCTGCTGCTTTGGTTGTTTGCTTTAATTGTTAACTTGTACTTTGCATTTTGTTGCTGCTGCCTGCCTGAGTTGGTCCCCCCCCCCATAGAGGATTCTGTTATTATAGCCAATTTTTGTTGTGATTGTCCCATATAATCTATTTTGGTTCTCTTTTGGTGGTTGGTTGTGTGCTCTTCCCCCACCCCCCCGAGACTTGCCCAATTTGCTTTTGCTTGATTCTTTCAGATTGGTTTTCATTCTGTGTTCAACTAGTTTTGCATTTGTTGATTGATTTGAATTGAGATTATTATTGCTCCTTGTTCTGTGTGGCCCCCCCTGCTCCTAACTTGCCCCTCCCATCCAGAGACCCAACCAAACCCACCCCACCCAGCCCAGTTTCTCCCCCCTCCCATCCAGCCTTCTCCCCATCGCTGCTGCCCGCCCGACTTCAGTTTTGTTTGTGCAGACTTGCTTTGCAGTCCATATTATTATTTCAGCAATTGTTTCATTGTCTCTGTTTGCGGCTTCTTAGTGGGCCTTTTTGCTTGGTTCCCCCTCCCCGCCCCAGAGATTCTGCTGGTTTATTATCATTCATTGGTTTAGAATTGGGTTTTAAACTTTTTGGCTTGTGTTAGTCCCTACTCCCCCCTGATTGATATATTGATTGATTTGCCCTCCTCCTCCTCCCTGACTGCTCCCCCCACCCTCTCCCCTCCCAGACTCCACACCCAGCCCAGTTTCTCCCCCCTCACTTCCAGCCTTCTCCCCATCGCTGCTGCCCGCCCGAGTTGTTCTACTTTCTCATTTGCTGTTTGTTGCCCCCTCCCCTTCCTCCCAACACCCCCTTGCCACACACTAACCCTAACCCAACCCACACATCCTCTGGTCCCACCACCTCTTCTTGCCCCTGACTCCCTCTACATACCCCAGAGACCCCTTGCCAAATACTCCACCCCCCAACCAACACACCCTCTGGTCCCACCTCTTGGGACTGCTGCTGCCGCTGTCCTCCCCTCACACCTGAATCCCCCCTCCCTGCTGCGCTCCTCCTCTCTTCCTTCTCTCTCTCTCTCTCTCTCTCTCTTTCTCTTTGTCTCTCGCCCCCCTCTCTCTCCTCCCCTTCACTTCTTCCACAGCTGCAGCCACACAGTAGCCTACCTCTGACCTCACCTGGAGGCTGCCATCGGTTTTTTTTTCTTTTGAAAGTTTTTTGTTGATTTCATTTGTCTCTGCTTGGGGGTGAGTTGAGCGACACAAATAGTGTTGTCTCCTCACTTCTGCCCCTCCATCGTTGACCTACCCCAGTTGCCTGTGCCTCGTGCGGCCGCTCTGTTGTGTCCCAGCCCAGGGGTGGCTGGCTGGCAGCGGCGCATCCGTGACCAGCAGTGAGCGGCAGGAGAAGGACCAGAAGAAGAGGGGTTAGTGCGTGTGCAATTGTGCACCTTTTGTTGCCCCCTTTCTCTCCCTAGTTGGCGGTTTTAAATAGGGACACCCCTATTTTGAAATGCATTTGGGTTGTGTGGGGGGAGGGACCCTTGGAGATGTACTGTTGTGACTTGTGTCTTGCTTGATGAAGATATTGCTGCTGTGTGTTGTTGCATTGCATGCAGGTGAGGTGGCTTTTTAACAGGTTACCCAACACACCACCACACCGTCCCCAGGTCATTATGTTTGGAAGATATCTATGATGATGTTCATGCTGCCAAGTGTTTGATGCCTGCTTGCTTGCCTTGGGCGGCAGACAGAGTGCGTGGGTGGGCTCTCTCTCTCTGTGAAAGTGAAGTGCAATTTGGGTTTTGTGTCAGTGAAAGTTCCTATAGGCTGGCTCTGCTCATCATCATCAGTTCGCCAAGGAAGGGTTTCCTTCCTGGGGTCATTCTAGTAATCTTTGAAAGATATATGATGATGATGTTCCATCCATGCTGCCATCAGGTGTTTGCTGCTGCTTGTTTGTCATGGGCACACTGGCAGAGTCAGAGTCAGAGGGTGGGTTCTGTGAAAGTGTGACTGGGTTCTGGTTTTGGTTGTGTAAAATTTAAAGTCATTAAATAGGCTGCATTCATTGCAAGGTTGATGCTCCCCCCACAGCATTATTTGTAAACCACCCCCCAGAACCATACCACACTGTGTTTCAGTTCACTAAATAAGGGTTTCCTCCTTTGATCTGCAGGTTCCCAAGCTTTGACTGCGTCCCTCCCCCCTGGTAGGTTCTGTGCCCTCCCCCCATCCATTTTCCCCAAAAATAATAAAAAGACTTGCCACCCACACCACAACTACTCCACCCAACTGCCCGTGCCACCCACACCAGGGGTCCACCCTTTAATCCCCAATTTTTTTAAAAAAAACTCCCAGACCCATCTCCCCAATTGGCTTGACACCCAAATTTTAAAAGGTTACCCTCCCCCTCACTTTAATTGGCTTCCCCACCCTATCAAAAAGTCTTCCTTTCCCCCCTAATTGGCTTACTTTTTCAAAACAGACTTCCCCCCCGCCGTCTCCAAATCAATTGGGGTTTTTTTGCCCCTTCCAACCCCCTCCAAATTATTTTCCAGCCCCTTTCTGGCCTTCCTCTTAAAGTCTCCCTCCTTCATGTCTGAGCAACGTGAGCGCCGTGTGGCGGCCAGGCCTCGAGCTAGGTTGCCAGGCAGAGGACGTGGGAGAGGCCAGGTGCGGGGTGTGCCTGCGGCACGGAGAGGGAGAGGACGCGGGGAGCCTGAGGACACCCCGGTCCTCCCCATTGGGCAAATCTTCACCCCGGCTCCGACGTTGGTGTGCAGGATTAATTCCCCCCCCCCCCGCCTGCTTCCGGCAATCGCGGCGGAGGCAGAGGCGTTAGGGCTGTGGCGGGTCCCTCCTCGGCGGCACCAGGTGCTGCTGAGGTACCTCCAGTTGTTGTGGTGGAGGAGACTGAGGATGTGGAAGAGCAGGTAGAGGGCGGTGAGGACCGTGCAGCCAGGTTCTCCCTCCCTCTGGGGCCCGTTCCCCTATCCTTTCGCCACTCAGTGGGGCCCCCCCTCATGAAGCGCGACACTCTGGGGAGCGGTCTGGCGAGGTGGTGGAGGAGAGGCCTGCCTCTCCTCTGCCAGTGGAGCTGGGCCCTTCCTCTGGTGTGGAGGGCGGAAGGGGCGGGTTGGGTGGCAGCAGTGGGCAGGCAGCGGCGGCCGCCCCCCCCCCCCCGGACTGCAGCCACCCTGCGAGAAACGGCCTAGGACGGAGCCCAGGGCGCAGGATGGTAAGGCCAGTGGTGTATGGGTGCATTTTGAGGTCCCTCAAGATGCCCAATTCCACGCCCGCTGTGTCCACTGCAGGATGCAGGTCAGCCGTGGACGAACCCTGGGCACCTGGGTACGACGCCCATGTGGAGACACATAAAGCGTCACCACCCAGGTCTCAGGGGATAGGCTGGCAGCGCTAGTGCGCCTTGTGCATCTGCCACTAGGGCGGACAGTGGCAGTGTGCCAGCCAAAAGGCAGGCTACACTGCCAGTCTAGCGGTGGACACAGTTGTCGGGCAGCCAGCGTACTGTTCGTGTGGACCATCATCACCTCACCCACCATGATTTCCACCGATGACCAGCCGTTTCAGGTGGTCGAGAACTCCGGCTTCCGCCGGATACTCCAGTACCTGGTGCCCGAATATGTCATCCCATCAAGGACCACGTTCAGCCGGAACGTGGTCCCCTCCCTGTACCGCAAGTGCAGGGAGCTCGTGTCAGCCGGGCCGCGTGCGGGTCCAGCGGGCACCAGCGTGCATTTCACGACTGACCTCTAGACCAGTGTCAGTGGGATGCATGCTGCTTTCCTGGCCCTCACTGCCCACTGGTGGGGACCGGAGAGTGAGGGGAACTCCTCGGGCGATGCTTCCGGGTCTGTCGCGGCTCCCGCTGCACTACGGCACAGGTGGGCCGTTCTGCACGTGGAGACGATGGACACGAGGCACACCAGGGAGGAGGTGGCGGCCGTACCCGACCGCCAGATAGAGGAGTGGATTGGTGGGTGTCCACACCTCTCCCGCGGCTTCATTGTCACAGACAATGGAGCCAATGTTACCACTGCTGTTGAGACAGTCATGGGCTGTGTGAACATACGGTGTATGGCACACACGCTCCATCTGACCGTCAGGGACGCCCTTGGCCTTAAGGAGCTGAAGGTGTCCCAGGAGAAGGGCCGCCCCCTCCTAGGTGCTGTTGCTGCCACGGCCACGCTTGTCGAGAAGTCTCGCAAGCTGGCCGCCCACTTCCACCGCAGCAAGAAGTCCAGGAGACTGCTTCGCCAGAAGCAGGATGACCTTGGGCTTCCTCGCCATCTCATCCCTACGGATGTTGAGACACGGTGGAACTCCACCTTCCTCTTGTTCCAACGCCTGTTGGAGCAGGAGAGAGCCCTTGTCGCCCTGGCGAGGGACGAGTCCTTGGACGTCTGCGACCTCTCGAACGCAGAGTGGAAGCAGATGTCCGAGGCGGTGTCGGCACTCGAGCCCTTCCAATTTGCCACGAAGGGCTTGTGTGGCGACACCACTCCCTTGAGCCAGGCGCTGCCCACAGCTCTGGGTCTGGAGAAGCTGATGGGCGAACTCCAGATTTCTCTGACCATGCGAGAGGGTCGTGCTCTGGCTGGGAGGCTGAAGTCTGGGGTTGACAGGTGGCTCGTTGGTGCGCTGGGAGACAGGGAGGAGTATGTCCTCGCTTGTCTCTGTAACCCAGCCATCAAGGGCAATGCCGTGAGTGCCGACGAATTGCCCAGGTGGAGCGACATCCTGGTACAGAAGGTGAGGGAGGAGGAGGCCGCTAGGGACCGCAGAGACCAGGATGTTGGTAGTGGTGCGGGGGCAGGCCCCGCCGCCCAACCCGCACCCAGCAGCAGCGTGGGCGGCCAGCCAGCGTCAGCTTCCCCTTCCCCTCCCTCTTCCCAGTCCAGCAGCGTGGCATCCCAGGCAGCGCCATCGCAGCAGCCACTTGCTCCCAACTCAAAATCCTCCCAGTGGTTTCAGCGGGTCTGGTATGGCTCCTTGCCTGGTATGCGGGAGGCTCGACCTGCCAGGCCCCCCTCCAGTGCTGAGCAATGCGTTGCGCAGTACTTGGAGGAGCCTGTGGAGGAAGACGGCGCGGACTGAGCACAGTTCTGGGCGTCCCACCGCCAAGTCTGGCCGGACCTGGCGGTGGTGGCTGTGCACCTCCTCTCCTGCCCCCCGACCAGTGTCCAGAGCGAGCAGGTGTTTTCATGTGCCGGGGATGTGGTGACACCCTCTCGCTCCCGCTTGGACGCTGGGCTGGTGGAGCAGCTGGTCTTCCTTAAGGTGAACCTCCCCCTGCTGGGCTACCCCAAGCTCGAGTTTGAGACGGGTGAGTGATTACCGTGGGTTGCCCCATGGTTGGTCACCTGCCTGGCTCGACCTCTGTGCTTATCCCTCCCCTCCCCCCTTCCACCTCTAGCTGAGCTGACGTGACAGATGCTGAGCCGTGCCAGCCAGTCGCAGCGTGTAGTGTGCCCACACAGAGATTCAGTGGTAGTAGTAGTTGTAGTGCTGCGACTGGCCAAACTTTTACAACGCCCACGCCCACCTAAAAAGAAACCCAATGCTGACCAGCAGCAGCACAGGCCCTTATCTCTCCACCTGTCAGCATTTGGGGACCTGGCGTGGGCACGGCACACCCCCCCAAAGTATCACAGCCCTAATAGTACTAGACTCAGCGGCAGCGGCGGGTATAAGTTCTAATGCAGTGTAAATATGTAAATACCAGTATGTAAATAAACATGTAAATAGTTTTTTCTTTAAATTCCCATGTCAAAATCAACCCTCAAAATTATTCAAAAGGAAAAAAAATGGTAACCAAGGGAGAACAAAATGAATGCTAGATGAATTGATTTTATTGAAAATGTTACCCAAAATCATGTGTGGGGGGCTTGGTTTACATGGAAAAAATAATTTAATGATTTTTTTTTAATGAAACGAATGAATTATCATCTTATGTTCATCTTGATTGTGGTCACTGTTGATGTTGGCTGATGGCGAAAAAACAAAAACCATCAGAATAGCAATGAACTGGCTGCCAACACAACATATTGATTGATAACTATGCAGGGGAAATTGGGTGTCTGTGTGTGTGTGTGTGTGTGTGTGGTGCGGGCTCTGTCTCTTCCTGTTGTGTGTCTGTCTGTCTGTGTGAATGGGTGCCTAGCACTGTCTGTGTGTGTAGTTTGTGCGCTGTCTTTTTTCTGTGCTGTGTGTGTAGTCTCTGCAGTGTCTACATGTTTTTTTCCTTCCCCCCTCCAAGACTCCCTCCCCCCATGCCTCCCTCCTTCCCTCCCCTCCCCCTCCCCCCTTCCTCTTCATCACCCTCCATCCTCCCTTCCACGCCCACCTCACCTGCCCCCACCCCGGTCTGGCAATGATGAGAATGTGGTCTGACTCTTTCCCACCGAAGCACACATGTGATCACGTGTGTGCATAATATGTGGCTGACCAACTCTGAGCTGGACCCTCCTCCCCCTTCAATCCCCTCTGCTGCTACATCCCTCTCCCCCCCCACTCCCCCCCTTTCCTCCCCCCCTCCCCCCCAGCTAGCAGCACACACACACACACACACACAACACCTGGTGGCAAACACCAGCACACATGCACTCACACTGGTGCCACCACTGTACCTTGGGCCTCTCTGTGTCCTTGAGCAAATGTGTGGTGGACCAGAGAACCATTTCTTTCAAGTAAGGCAAAAGGCATGCACTCTCACTGCGCACACACGAAGGAGAGGTGAGACGACAACTACTAGAACCAGCAGCAGCAGGTGAGTGTTGTGTTGTGTTGCTTGCCAATGCCACTGCCATGCTCCATGCTCAGTCTGCTGAAACTAAACTAACTATCATCCTCGCACGCAGCTCAGCTCAGCTGCACTCAATGCACTCACTACTAGACACTACAGCTGGTGGTAGAAGATGTCCTGGATTCTAACTTTCAAATCTGTGCTAGGATTGCCTCGCCTCCTCCTGCCTGCCTGTAATTGTGCCCTCTCCCCTTGCAGTTCCGCGTCGTGACGGGTTGGTGTGCGTGCGCCGTCTACTTAGCTCTCCTCTTGTTGGCTTGGTTGGCTTGCTAGGCACTGGCTGGCAGCAGCTGTTGGCTGTGTGCTATGCTCAGGCTGTGGTGTGTGTGACTGGCAATGTTGGCGTAGCAACACTGGTTGTGGTGGTGGTAGTAGTAATAGTAGTACTAGTAGTAGTAGTAGTTGTTGTTGCTGGCTGGGCTGGCCTGTGCTGACTCTGCGCGCTTGGTCTGGTTTGGCTCGGTCCCCCTGGCCTGCCTGGACACGGATGTAGGGTGTGCGTGCATCATCCATGGGGAGGAGGAGCAGCAGAAGAGCAGAAGAGCAGGTTGGCTGGCTTCTGTCTGTCTGTGGTGGCCTCAGTGGCAGGCACTGAGTGAGGCGCTGGCTTCTTTGGGCATCACATCACCCATCATGCAGAGCAGCAGGTCTGCTGCTCTGCTCCGCCTCCTGCTTCTTCTCTCTGTGTGTGCTGCTGTGCTGCTCCACTGCTCCTGCTGGCAGGCAGCAGCAGCAGTGGCCTTTTTGTTACATCAGAGAATGGTGTTGACTCTCTGAGTGTCATCTTAGTTGCTTGGGTAGGTGGTAGGTAGGTATTAAGGTGGACTGACTGGGTGTTACGTGTAGGGCGCCCAGAGAGAGAGGGGGAAAGAAGCTGGGGTGGCAATTGATGGGTGCCCCTAGCATTGTTGGTGGGTTTCTTGAAGAGAAAAAAAATTCCCATTGGCTAGAATGGGGATTTGGGGCAGCCCTGTACCCGCCTCTGTGGGGTGGCAGCACCCCCAAAGTGGGTCCGGGGCCATGGCAAAAATGGCCTCAGTCCCTCCCGGCAATCCCCGGATAGATAGGAGTGATGGTTTTTTTAATTAGGATTTCCTAAGGCATTAAATAACTGCCTCTCTCAGAGCTATGCTGGCTTTACCTTTCACCCACTGACACATTCTATTCTTACAATTAGATATTATTTAATGCCTTAGAAAATCTTAATAAAAAAACCCCATCACTCCTATCTCTCCAGGGATAGCCGGGAGGGACTGCGGCCATTTTTGCCATGGCCACGGACCCACTTTGGGGGTGCAGCCACACCACAGAGGCGGGTACGGGGCTGCCCCAAATCCCCATTCTAGCCAATGGGGAAAATTTTATTTTCAAAAATTCACCAATAATACTAGGAGCAACCAATTGCCTTGGGATTCTTCGGTTGGGGGACACCCATGGGTGCCTACCACCCACCCCAGCTTCTTGCCCCTAAGTGCTCTAGATAGGGAGTTATGGGCAAAATTTTAAACTTTTTAAAAAATTTGTAAAAAATCAGAGGAAGGTCCAATCAACTTGAGGTTTGGGTGGTAGGTGGAACACAAGGTCAGCTTTAATGCCAGCAACCTTTCAAGATCTGAACAGGTTCGGTTCAGATCCGAACCGGGGGTGGTTCAGAAAAAACCAAAACCGAACCACCCCCTCCCGGTTCGGACCCGGTTCGGATCTGAACCGAGTGAACCGGTTTTATGCACATCCCTAATATACTCTCCATAGCCATTGACAAAATCATCATCCACCTGTTCAACAGGCATGGAGCTTTGCCTTTATACCATCCATAAGTCCTCTCACTTTCCACCTCAGAACGTTGTGAAAATGTGGCCTTCCCTCTCTGTCTCCTTGGTGAACACTCTGCTTCATGCACTGGGAATCTCCTGCCTTGACCACTGTAAACTTCTCTTCTCAGGTCTCCTGTTGTTGCACCCCAGCCCTGTCAACTCTCTGCTACCAAAATTATCAGCCTTTTTTGTTGCTATGACCACATGACACCCATCCTTCAATCCCTAGACTGATTTCTTGTCCACTCCCAGATCTAGCATAAGTTTCTGACTTTCAAAATGCTCTGTGGCCTTGCCCTGTACTTGTCTCTCAGCTGATATTCCATGACTATCACTTCTTCGGCATCACTACTCTTGGTCATTTGAAGGTCTCTAGCTTCAATAACTGAAGCTGAAACAACACTGTCCTTTTGCCCTTGCCTCCCCTTATGCCTGGAACTGCCTCACAGAATAGCAACAACAATTATTATTATAAATATTTACATCCTGTCCCTCCAGAACAGTACTGCTCGGGGTGGCTCACAACCATAAAACAGTAAAAGTAAGACAAAATTTAACACAATAGAACAAATTTTTAAAATGTAGAATAAAAACAATTAAAACCAACCCAATTAAAATCAAAATCCCTGCAGGCTATAATAAAACATCCTTCACAATGCTCCTCTCTTCATTCAAGTCCCTCATAACCCAACTTTTTGGTGAAGATTTGTGAAAATCCCTTAGTACTCATCCCTCTTCCAAAACTGAGCCCAAGTATGTGTCGCTGAACTGACTGCATATTCTTTTCCCTATTTCCCTTTGCCTCCATCTTCCTCCTCTCTCGCTGCTGGCTCACTCTGCTGTGTCAACTTTTAAATTGACACTATCTTGGAGAAGCCAGGGAGAGAACTTGAAACCTTCTGCTCTTCTCAGAGCAGTCCCTTGATGCTATGTTCTATGTCCTCTCTCCTAGTGCTACTCCCCTGCAACTGGTATTTAGCGGCATCTTCCAGGAGAAGACCAAAGCATTCTAGTCCACCTAAAACACTCCAAAATGTGTTGAAATATTTCTTTTGTTTTTTGCTCAGTTAGAACTCTTGCTAGGATATATTCAGCAAGTTTCAGGAGTACATTAGTAATCAATAATTTCCTAGAGCTAGGAAGTATAAAAATTGAGAGAGCTGTACTTGAAATTTGATCTGATCACCACAAGCTTCAAGACTACCATGAGCTGGGCCACCACACCTGCTTCTTGGAAGACTATAAGTGTTAATAATTGGTACTGCAATAACTTTAGATTGATTCAGTAAACAAGCTCCATCATCCAGCAGTACAACTGTGTCCATGTGAGGATCAGAAGCTTCTCCTCTGACCTGCATTCTGGGAAAGAGCTTTTAAAGTGCTCTGCATACTGATGACTCCATCTCATCCCATGGAACTGAAAGCTGGGCATTTGGGGACTGACAAAAGAAAGTAATTATGGTAGGCTTGTGATTCTGAGAACAATGATGATAACTATTTGATTCTAATCAAATAATTATGTTAGCCTTTTGATTCTATGAATAATTCTTCAAGGTGCCATTCTATAAAATGCTAATGCTGAAATATTGCATAGCACAATGGTATTCTAGGTTAGACATCTCCCAGACAAACAGATGAATAAGTACGAACTACCAGCATGAGTTTAAATATCATTAAATTTATTTTATTTTATTTACCTTTCTGTACCGCTCTTCATCAGTGACCCCAGGCTGGTGGAAAAATATAAAAACAACAACAACAATAGGAGGGTGGGGAGAGCGGGCAGAGCGGGCTCTCCTCCATGAAGTTATCCAAGCCTCTGTGTGAAACAGGATGCTGGACTAGATGGGCCTTGGGCATGATCCAGCAGGGCTGTTCTGATGTCCCAACAGCTCAGTTATGGACTCTTTTTTGGCAGCGGTGTGATCGATACACCAACAGAAGTCCCAGTCCAACCTCAGTCCCCAGCCTGAAGCACACACATTCAGGGGCGTAACTATAGGGGGCAGGGGGGGCACGTGCCCCAGGCGCCACCTCGTTTGGTCACGTGGGGGGCGCCAAAAAGTGCCACAACCCCCCCATCGCGCGGCGGTGGCTTGCGGCGGCGGATCATGTGCCCAGGCACGCTCATAGTAGGTAGCGCGGTAGCACAGCCAGCCCACTTCCTCCCTTTCCCCGCCCGCCCTTGTGCGCAGCGTGGCCAAGCACGAAACACCGTCCCTCCCTGCCCTCACGCACGCACTTCGTCACTGACTCACTGGAAAGGAAGCGCCGCCTCACAACCGCCCCCCTGTCGCGCGTAGCTTCCCAAGCTCGGAAGCCGCTGTACGTGCACGTACGCGCGCTCTTACGCACCCTCCCACATCCGCTTGTCGGTTCGCGCTCAGCCGGGTCCCTCATGTCATCCCTCAGTGTCTTCCCCCACTCCTCCTCCCCTCCACATCTCGGACTTCCAGTTTAGGGCTGCGGCGGGCTGCCCGTGTAAACAAACCTCCTCTCAGTTCACTTCAGCAGCAGGCGAGGAGTCTGGCATGTCCGGGCAGCAGCCGCAGCAACTCCCAGCAACGGCTCCTCAAGCGCTGAGCAACCTGTCCCTGCCCCATCGGCAGCCTCGGCCGCACTTCTGCTTCACCCGCCCCCGCCCCCGCCCCCGCCACCAGCCAGCCACCTTGGCCCCGCCGCCGCCGCCTCCCTCTGCCCCATCGGGCTGGAGAAAGAATCTGACCCTGTGTCTGCAGAGATCCCCACACAGGAGGAACTGCAGCTCCCGTAGCCCTATCTACTCCAGGGCAGGCAGAATAGCTGCTAAGGCAAAGTCTCGCAATGCCTAGCCTTGCAAAGGCTCCCGCGCCCTCTCAGCAAGCGAGCTGCACGATCTCCACAGCACTTTTGGCGTGGCGGGGGGATGGACTCACGATTAGCCTTATAAAGGAGAAAAGCCCCCCCCCCCGCTTGTGCTCTTCGCCAGCAGGTTGGTCCTGTCTGTGTCGGGATGCCGGGCTGGAGAAAGAATCTGACCCTGTGTCTGCAGAGAATGCAGGATGAAGGTAAGGTTGCTTGTAGAAGCCCCTCCAGGGCGAATGCTATCACTCGAGGGCATGTCTGTTGCATCGCATTGCATTGCATTGAGAAAGTGGCCGTGAAGCTTAGCGTGGGGTTTTGCAAGGAAGTGGGGAGGGGGGAAAGGGGATTTCAGCATTGGTCTGTTTCTCTTGTCCCTGGGGACATCCTTGGAAATGCAGGCTGTCTTCTAAGGCTGCTGCGGAAGCAGTGCATTTGTTACTATTTGTATCTTAGATCAGCTACACACCTAATTTAAAATGTTGTTATATTAGAGGGATCAGGAAGAAGAGTCACCTTTTCAAGCTGGATAAATCCCTGTTTGCAATAAAATCAGCAGTGTGATAAGCCTAAAATGCTATTTCTTGGTTGGTTGAGTAGCCGAAGTGTTGTAGTGACTGACCAGTGTGGAGTAATCGGAAGTTCCTGGGGAAGTAAAGTCTCTACAGATTATTTACATGGGTTCCACCTGCTGTATGTGAGGAAAGTTTAGCTGCCTCTGTCCCGTGCTTAATGTAATAGAGAGTTTCTCTTGCATGAGTTATTTATGTTATCTTTCTGTCACTAAAAAGTTGTGATGTCATTCATATGAGGAGTGAGAATGATTCTAAGCAAACAAATGTGCACCACTTACGGCTAACAATAAACAAAGCCAAGGCTTTCAACAATTTGCGTTAGATAGGGTCTATGATACATATACATAAGTAAGTGGATGAGTCCTGTTTCTTCTCTGACTTTGCATCCTCTTTGACACTGTGTTACTGTATACTGTTAAGTCGCTTGGGTGCCACAGTTTGTCCATTGTACCAGTTCCATGCACCTGAAATGGAGAATTGGAATCCTTAAAAAAAGGGCGGGGAAGAGCAAGTGAAGTGCTTTTGTCTGAAGTTTAACCTTTTAGTGTGTGAAACTTGTTTCTACTATCAGGATGCAGTACTGTGAAAGAACCATTTTTAGCCTCCTCCACTGTGACTTGAGTGGAATTCTTAGTGGCTTCTAGTTTTGTAGAAAAATTGGCAGTTTCTTGAGTCATTTGTTGACGTAAAATGCTGCATTTAATCATTGTTTATATTTTGCATTTCCATGACTTTCCCAATGTGTGAGCATATTTTCTTCTGTGACTTTCCTGCAAAGTAATTTGATCCAGTTGCCCATTGCTGTATGATGAATTAGTCAATGGATTATCTGCTGTATGTATGTATATGTGTATGCTTCCTGCATTCTTATAAAATGTGTTCATATGTAGAATAGTTTGCTTTGGTTCCAGAGCTGCATAGTTGCAAATATAATATTGTTATACTCTGTAGAACAAGCTCTTACAGTATCTCCTGTTACTGCAACTTTGATGTTGTGGTTCTCTAATGACTACTGTCACTGAGACAAAATAAAATCAGGATTCGGAGAGCCGAGAAAGCCAGGCAGTTCCTACACTGTTTTTTTCTGTTTCTCTTGATAACATTGTTGTTCTTTCCAAAGAGTGCTCTAGAGTAATATGTCTAACCAATTATGTGGTCATTTTCAATCAGTCAGCTGTGTATCTAAAGAAATTTCTTGCATAATAGATTAATAGGTATTAGAGCCCATAATGATAATCTAAAGTTAGAAGTCAAGATGAATTGGCTTGATGTTTGAGTAATAAGATTATGTGCTGAATATCATGGGGAGGGATTTCCTTCTCTCAGCTTTTGAAATTACATATTTTTCTCTTTTTAAAACAAGAGCAGTAAGCAATAATATTCCTATATTGCAAACGGGGACTGTGCCTTTCTACTGGGAAAACACATGACAGCCCTTGTCAATACTGCGCTACACTTTTTAGCTAGGCTTCAGAAAACTTTCCACATCTTGGCTGATATAACAGCATTATGAACTCTCAACACAGCTTTGTTCGGATATATATATATATATATATATATATATATATATATATATATATATAGAAAGCCCAGCAGTAACCATACTCTTAAGCCATATAACCATACTCTTAAAATTCCTTTCCAGTTTTCTTTGCTTAATGAGTGTGAGTTGCAAATTTCTGCATTTTTGGTTATTTATTGCATTTTAGTTATTTATTGCATTTTGAAATTTTTGGTAATTTTTGTAATTTTTTAAATTTTTAAAATAAAAGTTTTCCAAAACATGTGTGTCAGTCAGATGTATGTTGGGGGGGCGGCGGCGGGGGGGGGGGGGGCGCAATTTCAGTGCTTGCCCCGGGCGCCGTTTTCCCTAGTTACGCCTCTGCACACATTCCATATGATCAGACACAGGGATCCTGGTAAGGGAGATGCTATTCTTATAGATAATCGAATAATTATTGCTCATATGATATTCATGATCCTCATACCTGGAGAATGTTAAGTTAGTCAATCACTGATGTCAGTTAATGTTGACGTTTTTGTTAACATCCCCAATACAAGACTGTTGGCAACCCCAGCTGTAGCTCACCAGAACCACAGGCCACTCTGGTATAGTAGGGAGGAAGAAGAGAAAGGAGCTGAAATGTGTTCAGCTGCAAGTTCCTGTAAAGGCACTCAGGGAGAACATGAACTAGGAGGAGGAGGAGGAGGTCAGCTAGCAGCTTGCATGATAACCTCATCTGCCATATTGAAAAAAACTAATTTCTTTGAATTATGTTCTTCTTTGAATACTGGATTCATAATGGAGGGAGTTTTCACAATGGAGGGAAGTAAGAAGTGGGGTCCCCCCAGGGATCTGTACTGGGACCGGTGCTTTTTAATTTATTCATAAATCATCTAGAAGTAGGGGTAAGCAGTGAGGTGGCTAAATTTGCAGATGATACCAAACTCTTTCGGGCAGTGAAATCCAAAACTGATTGTGAGGAGCTCCTTTGCAGAAGGAGAGGGCATGCACTCAGCTCTTTCCTGTGGTCTACCCAGAGGCATCGGATGGGCCACTGTGCAAAACAGGATGCTGGACTAGATAGGCCTTGGGCCTGATCCAGCAGGGCTGTTTTTATGATCTTATGACCTGTGGTTTGGTCTAGAAGATTAAGTGTTAGCCTATTTGTTTAAAATCTACAATATGTATATGACCTTTCTCCCTCACACCAAACCTTTTATTTTATTTTGCTATCACCACCAGAAAGTGATGAAAAGTTAGTTTCTAAAACGTATAAGTTTTTGCTTTTGGAGGAGACAAGAGATGAAGTGGTTAAAATGACTATGGTAAAGTGGGTTCAAGATGTGGGCTGCAATATAGAAATGGCAGCCTGGGAAAAATTATGGAAAACTGATTTAAAATTTACAGCATGTTATGCTTTAAAAGAAAATTATTATAAAATGATGTATAGATGGTATTTGACACACACAAAAAATTGGCATTAATGTATAAAAATGTTTCAAACAAATATTGGAAATGTGGACATTCTGAAGGTACTTTTTTCCATATGTGGTGGACCTGTAGGAAGGCTAAGGCCTATTGGGATATGATATATAATGAGTTAAAGAAAATATTTAAAATGACATTTCCTAAGAAGCCAGAATCCTTCCTGCTGGGAATAACACAAGGACTATTTTCTGCAACTGATTTAACATTTTTTATGTACATTTCTACGGCTGCCAGGATAATATATGCACAGAAATGGAAGAGCAATTAACTCCCTTAAAAAGAAGATTGGCTGATAAAAATGTTGGCATACGCGGAGATGGCAAAACTTACAGTATTGATAAGAGATCAAAATTTAGAATGTTTTAAAGAAGATTGGAAACCATTTTTGTTTTATCTAAAGAACTATTTTCCTACTATGGACTTTATAGCAGGGTTTGAAATTTAGTAATAACAGCAGGTTGGATAGATTAAAATTGTGTTTGTAAGGTTTAAATCTATATTTTGAATCATTATTATAGCAAAGGTAAATTTGATAGTTGATGATTCACGAAGAGGTCTGAGCGGGAAGTCCTTTTTTGTTTATTTGTTGTGAATGTTAATAAGAATATTGTCAAAATCAATAAAAATTTAGTTTGCAAAAGAAAAGAAAAAAGAAATTTTTTTACAGTGCAGAACAAATGTTATCCAATCACAAACAGCAAAACATCATACAACAAACCCAAATTCATCAATCCATCCACACTCTAATAATGTCTGGGGTAAGAAAACAACCATAATCCTCCCAATTGGTGTAAAGAATGAAATCTGACCAAATTACATTAAAAGAGTTATTTGTGGTCTGGTTTTCATGGGACCGTATAATATGGGTTAACTTTTCTGAAATCGCGATATGTGATGAGTTCTTGTACCAGATATCCCTCGACATGTTTGATCTTTCCAGTGCTTGGCTATAGCTAACCTGGCAGTGGTTACCATAAACACTACTAATTTTTTTGATGACTGACAACAGAAAATATATTTACTAACTCCAGCTGCAGGGATAATCCTACTTTCTGATTTGTGATCTTACTCATCTCTGTGAATACCTCTGTCCAAAAGTGTAAGACCCTGGGGCAGGTCCACCAAAGATGAAAATTGATACCCTTCATCCCACAAACACTGCTGCAAAGCGGAAAACAGTCTTTATGAATGTGATGCCTTTATTGACACCTTCCTGATTTCCTGCTGCAACTCCCCGTCACTGTCAGCATTTTGATCTGGAGGGCAATAGCACGTCCCCAGTAGCGCATTCCCTTTCAGACCTTGTATTGTCACGCACAGGGTTTCTGTGGAGGACTCCAGTCCACCTAGGTTTTCTAGCTTGTTAGATTCTATCCCTTCTTCAACATACAGTGCTACTCCACCTCCAAGGCACCCCTCCCTGTCCTTTCTATAGAGTTCCACTGGTTCTCACTGTTCCACCATGTTTCTGTTATGCCCACTATAACTATTTCTGCATTAGCAACCAAGCACTCCAGCTCACCCATCTTGGCTCAGAGGCTTCTGGCACTGGAATATAAGCACCTATACACTGAATCTCTTACCTGATGTATGCTATCTTTCTTTTGACTCTTTGACCAGCTGGCACAGGTTCCTGTCTGCTCTTTATGTGGTTCTGCTCTGTCCCCTTCTGTTTTATTTGAATCCTTTTCACCCTCGCACTTTAAAGGATGGCATTTGGGGAACCGGATACTCCCCAGCTCCTGTTGGCTATTCCCCAGCCATCATTTTGAAAGCTGCTCTGCAACCTTTTTGATATTAAGCGCCAGCAGTCTGGTTCCATCTTGGTTCAAGTGCATCCCATTCTTTTTGTACAGGCCTTGCTTTCCCAAAAATGTATCCCAGTGCCTAACTGGGATAGTGAAATCCAAAACTGATTGTGAGGAGCTCCAAAAGGATCTCTCCAAACTGGGGGACTGGGCGACAAAATGGCAAATGGAGTTCAGTGTTTACAAGTGTAAAGTGATGCACATTGGGATAAATAACCCCAGCTTCAAGTATACGCTGATGGGATCTGAGCTGTCGGTGACTGACCACTATAGTTATAGTTATAGTTATAGTTATAATATAACTATGGTGTGGTCACACCCAGAGTACTGCGTACAATTCTGATCACCACATCTGAAAAAGGACATTGTAGAACTGGAAAAGGTGCAGAAGAGGGCAACCAAAATGATCAGGGGCCTAGAGCACCTTCCTTATGAGGCAAGACTACAATCCCTGGGGCTTTTTAGTTTAGAAAAAAGATGACTGTGGGGAGACATGATAGAGGTCTATAAAATCATGCAGGGTGTGGAGAAAGTGGACAGAGAGAAATTCTTCTTCCTCTCATAACACTAGAACCAGGGGTCATCTCATGAAATTGATTGCCGGGCCATTTAGGACCAGCAAACGGAAGTATTTTTTCACACAACACTTAATCAACTTGTGGAATTCTCTGCCACAGGATGTGGTGACAGCCAACAACCTTGATGGCTTTAAGAGGGGCTTGGATAACTTCATGGAGGAGAGGTCTATCAACGGCTACTAGTCGGAGGGCCACCTCCAGCCTCAAAGGCAGGATGCCTCCGAGTACCAGTTGCAGGGGAGTAACAGCAGGGCATGCCCTCAACTCCTGCTGTAGGTTTCCAGTGGCATCTGGTGGGCCACTGTGTGAAACCAGATGCTGGACTAGATGGGCCTTCTTGGGCCTGATCCAGCAGGGCTGTTCTTATGTTCTTATGCGATTTCCTGATGATGATGTCATGGAGAAATAGTTGTGGGAGTCATCACCATATTGATAACACTCTGTTCCAAATCTCCTGATGATCTCACCCAGCAATTTCATATAGATTGGAGATAGGCTGGGGCCCCAAGGGACACCATACAATAGTTCTCATTGCAGAGAGCAACTATCTCCTAGTGATACCATCTGGAATTTACCAGTGAGATAGGATCGGAAGCACTGCAAAACAGTACCACTTATTCCCAAATCCCTCAAACAATACAGAAGGATACTGTGGTTGATAGTATCGAAAGCTGCGGAGAGGTCCAAAAGAACCAACAGAGTCACACTCCCTCTGTCCACTGCTTGGTAGAGATCATGCATCAGGCCGACCAATGCTGTCTCCACCCCATAGCCTGCTCTAAAGCCAGTTTGAAATGGCTCTAGATAATCAGTATCTTCCAAAACGGTCTGGAGCTGATCAGTCACAACCCTCTCAATTGCCTTGCCCACACAAGGGAGGTTGGAGGTGGACCTATAGTTATCCATTACCGAGAGCTCTAGGGCAGGATTCTTAAGTAGAGGTCTCACAATTGCCTCCTTCAAACCTGGAAGCATCCTGCCCTTCCTCAGTGTGGCATTTATGATGTCAATTAGGCCATCTCTCTGCTAGATGTTATAAGCCATGTTAGGCATTGATCCAAAGAACAAGTGGTAGGCCAAACAGCTCCAAGTACACATCCTCAAGAGTCACAAAGTGAAAGCGATCCATTCTAATTGAACCAGAGAAGTTACTGGACACCTCTGCAGTTGACCCCACCATAACCATGGAGTCCAAGTCGGCAATAGATTTTATCTGCAAAAAAGTTATTAAAAGCATCACAGAGAAATGATGAAAAATCCAAATCTAAGTTCAGAGAGGAGGGAATCTGAGTCAATCCCCTCACAACTCTGAAAACACCGCTGGACGCGAAGTTGCGGAAACAATACATGCAGAACAGAATTGCTTCTTCACTGCACTTATTGCCACAGAATAAGCCTTCATATGGGCTTTATGTTGTGTCTTATCAGATTCAAGTTGAGTCTCCCTTCACTTATGCTCTAGCCTTCTCCCTAACTGCTTCTGCTCCCATAGCTGTTCAGTGTATCATGGAGCCAGTTTTGAAGTGGAATGGAGAAGACGCTTAGGGGTGATGGTGTCTACTGCCCTGGTAAGCTCCCTGTTCTAGGTCTCCACCAGGGCATCAACAGAATCACTGGCAGAATGAACTCTAAAACCCTCTAAGGCTTTTTGGAATCCTATAGGATCTAATAGCCTTCTTGGGCAGACCATCCTAATAGGTCTTGCACACCTGAAGAGGTGGGTTGTGGCCTTGAAACCAACCTTAACTAGATGGTCCATCTATGACAACGGAGAAACTCTCGGAGTCTCCACCCACAAAACACCACCCTGATCTGAGCAAAAGACCAAACTGAGATGTTACCATCAGTGTGTGTTGCCCCGTGGCCAAGGGATAGACCTATAGTTGTCATGGCCCCTATGAACTCCTGAACTGCACCAGACCCAAAGTGAACACTGAAGTCACCCAACTCCAAAAACCTGGACAACTCCAACACCAACTCTGCAACCAGCTCCGGCATCTCAATTAGGGATTCCATTGGGTGCTTGGTACACCAATAGCATCCCCAATCTATCCCGAGTCTCCAGGCCAAGATATACACACTCAATATGATCCCATTCTTTCACAGGGATTCTAGTTATTCCGATGGATCACAGCCACTACACACACACACACCTGCCCCCTTCCCCTAACCTGCTGTACCACAGAGTACCCAGCAGGGAGAAACTGAGCCCATACCGTGTCACTGGCCTCCCCGAACCAGGTCTCAGTTATACAAGCCAGGTTGGCTCCCTCACCCATGATCAAATCATGGATGATTTCGGTCTTATTTTGAGCCAACCTGGCATTACAAAGGAGCAAGGTCAGGTTCTGTGGGTGGTTGGAACTACTCACCAAGGGCTGAGAGCTGACAGGGCAGCCAGAAGGGGAAACAGCTATAAAATTTCTGATCTCCTTTCCCCTGTAATGTCCTGCTGAGTGCCAACGCCAAATCTTCTATTCCCCACCACTACTGGAATAGTGACTCCTGAACCCCCAAAGGCACTCCCTACTCCCTCGACTGTACCAGAGCCCTGACACAAAACAAGGCACCAACAAGGAGCAAAAGGAGTCCCTTCAAAAGCTCAAGTAGTTACTTCAAAAGGAGTCCCTCACTGTAGAATATGTGAGAGATGGCTCTCCTTTCCTACTGACTATTGTAGTGATTAAGAGAATGGCAGAGTCCTCTGACTGAATTCTAAAAAATTCACACAAAAACTGCAATCCTATCAGCTAGTATTTTCCTATATCTGAGGTGACATACTGTCAGAAAAACCAGATTCTCTTTGGTGATCCCCTTTAAGTAGCTGAAATTCATCTCAGTGTTGGCACAAAAGATTAGCCTTCTGAGCTCTGAGCTGAGCAGATAAGATTGCAACAGGCTCATCCCTCTTACAAATGTGTTAGTGGTTGGCAGGAAGCATGGGAAATGCACTCATTATGTTAAAGAAATAACCCCTGCTAACTTGGTAAAGAGACACTTTGTAACGTGGTGATTCTCTTTATTTAGCAGGGGGAGAGTAACTGGCCCTATCCACCCCCAGCACAGTACCGCCAGTGACTGTGCTGGTGTCTATCTTATGTTTCTTCTTAGATTGTGAGCCCTTTGGGGACAGGGATCCATCTTATTTATTATTTCTCTGTGTAAATCGCCCTGAGCCATTTTTGGAAAGGCGGTATAGAAATTGAATAAAATGAATGGATGGATGGATGGATGGATGGATGAAATATATTGCCTTCTACCCAGAAGGTCTTCCAGACATGAGATAGCTCTGAGTCTGCTTATTCAATGTTTATGCATACAGGTTGTCAGGTTGTTCTAGAGCACACCCACCTAGAACTAAACAGGACAAAATACATTCTTTTGTCCACCATGGATTTCACCCTCATTACCAATGAGGTGTGGTCAGCATTTGGCCCCAAGGGAGACCTCTGTCTAATTGTATCACAAACACCATCAAGCAGTGTGTCTCTTCTCTGGATTCATCTGTTGCATGTACATGCCTCTGGGCACCAGCTATTCCATCTGGCTGTGCCTTGGCCCTCATGCCCCTCCCGCTATTGCCTCCAGTTTGGACCTGTCTCCAGGCCCATTCTATGCATTACGCTCAGCTGCATCAGGGAACTGGTCTCCTGGGATAAGACCACCTTCAGACATTTTTCTGGCTTCTGGACTCACGAGTGGCACACGAGTCTTACTTTTGCACCCTGCTTTCCTGCTTATCCCTGGAGAGAGAGGTCCCTGAACACTGGATGAGCAACAGCCAACACACCATCGGAAAGGATCCAGATATACTAACCAACCTCTGCTCCAAACTCTTTTGCCCCATCGCTCTCTTTTAAGTCTAAAGTGGTTCTCTAAAGGCCTGTTTCTCTGGCCGGTCTTGAGTGGATTGTAATTTAGATCTCAAGCTAAAACACCTCTTCGTGAGCTTCAGTTTAGTATTAGTTAATATTATGTTGATCATTAATGCATTTCCTTTCTGTACCCCTATTACCCTAAATAAACCTGAGTATTCTGATTCCTACTCTCTGTCATCAATTTCCAAGATCAAAGCTTTGCACACATTTATTCTTAAATGAACTGCTTTCTCTGGCTTCACTGATTCCCCACACAAGCCCAAAAGTTAGTCAGGAGTGCACAGCCAACACTCCAGAGCAGTTTCATTAACAGCGTGGGAGACAAACAGGGCTACAATAGGCAGCCCCTGTGGAACTACCACCTCTAGTAGCGGTTCTCCAAAATTGCCAGTTGAGGAAGAAATAGCATGGCTACAGTGTGGGAAGGCAGGAGGTCTCTGAGTATCCCCTGGGAACCCTTCAAGTACCCCTAGAGGTACTAGTACCCCCTGTTGGGAACCCTTGGCCTAACCCAACACCACCTCTGGCTCCAATATCACTTCCAGTAACTCAGGCAGAGAGATTGTAGAGCAGTGGGGCAGGTGGTTCAGAAGCAGAATCTCTCCTCCTGTCTCAAAGGAGTCACTGCACCCTCTGGTGCAGTCACTCCAAATTCTGAGATTGCTTGACAGGACATATAGACAGAACTAGCTGTACCGGGCACAGAGCATCTGTGCCTCTTGTTCTCCCGCTTTCTGCCCCCCCCATCCCCTGCTCGCTGTGCCGCCCTCTCCACCGCCTGCTCAGCCATTCTTCAGTAGCACCAGTGTTTTCCTTTGGGACGGCAGGCAGGCTGGAGAGGTAGGCTGCACTGCCCTCTCCACCACCTGCTTGGCCATTCTTCAATGGCCCCAGTGCAGGCCATCCTTCTTCGCCGTTGCCACTTCCCTGCCAGCCCTTCCAATGGCTGCTGTTTTCTTCCTGGCCTGCCATTTTCTCTGCCCCTAGCTGCCCGCCCGCCCACCACCTTTTTTCCTGCTGGCCCAGCTGCTGCCACTGCTGCCACCATTTCCCCCCTCCTGCCCGTGCCTGTTGCTATCCCTCACTAACTCTCACAAGAGCTGCCACGCATGGGATTAGCCACCAGTACATCTTAGAGAATTAAATATATAGATGGACTCATGATAGATAACTGTGACACCACCTCCCCAACCCTCATGGTGAGACTGCTGTACTCTCAGGAAATCTGGAGCACAAAGCTGGGAGAGGATGACATTGTCCACTTTTATCCAACCAGATCTCTGTTATACATACCAAGCTGACAGACTCACCCAGATGTTAAAATACGTTTATGGGCTCAAATAGCTGACACAGGAATAGCAAATGTAAACAATGGTTGTGAGTAAGAATAAAGGAATTCTGCCTCATGGGACAGGCATAAATAGCCTTCAATAAGTGGCTTATTTTGTGTGACTGTTTTTCAACACATCATAGCTGTTATAACTATAACCATGGTAGAAATCACCATAACAATAATATATCACCACTTATGCATTTATTTATTTTATTTATATGCCACCTGACTCCAAAGGCTCTAGGAATTTTACAAAAACAAACACAATACAAACAGAATAAAACCAATTATTAAACAATTAAAATTTAAAAGATTCAAAGATTACCAGAGTTAAAAATTTTAAATGCAATTAAACATTTAAAACATTCAGAGATTATTAAAAGCCTGGCTAAAAAAGTGTGTCTTGAGGGTTATTTTAAAGACTGGTAAAGATGTTAAGCTACGACTGTCTATAGGAAGCACATTCCACAGCCCAGGAGTGACTACAGAGAAGGCCTGCTCCTGAGTCACCACTAGATGAGCTGGCGGTATACGGAGATGGACCTCTCTTGATGATCTTAATACACGATGGGGATTATCCAGAAGAAGATGCTCTCCCAAGTCACCCAGTTCTCAGCCATTTAGAGTATTAAAAGTAACTAGCTGGGCCAAGCACGGAGCATCTGCACCTCTGATGGCCCACCCAGCCCCCTTCTCTCTCCCACCACAGGGGTTTATGGCCAGCTTTCAAGTCAGCGTGTCCCCTCCTGCCGTGGAGGCCAGCCCAGCCCGCTGCTGCCTCCTCATCCTGCAACAGCTGCCACACATGGGATTAGTGATGGGTACTCCTAGGAGAAATAAATTACCCGCACTTTGTTTTTTGCCCAGAAACCTATTGGCAGCCAATGCAGTTGCTTTAAAATGGTCTCTCCAAGAAGCCCCAGAGACCAACCTAGCTGCTGCATTTTGAACCAACTGAAGTTTCCAAACTACATACAAAGGCAGCCCTAAGTAGAGCACATTGCAGTATTCAAGCCTAGAGTTTACCAAAGAGTGCACCACAGTTCTCAGATCATTATCTTCAAGAAACAGACGGAACTGTCGTATCAACCAGAGCTGATAGAAAGCACTCCTGGCCATGCTACTTAATAAATATAAACACGTAGGGCTGTTACAAATGTGTGTATATATTCTAAATATCATGAATGTCAATATAAGAAGAATCAAGGCTATGTAAATAAACATATCCAGTAAGAATAATAGGAATGCTCATCATATATACTTATGTTAATCCATCAGTAGTTTAATATCCTCAGATAAATTTAAATATTTGCAACATGCTAGACTAAATATCAAATATAGATTGTAGATAGTAAAAATTCAATTCCGCGATCATTAACTTCAGGATACAACTATCATATTCTGATTTTAAAAGAGAGAGAAATTTGCCACATTCGCACGTAACGTGAAACCGAAGTTAAATGTGGCAGAGGTTAGAATTTGTGAACATCCAAATGCATGAAACCACGGTCTTGCGTCACAAGCGACCTGCAGTTCCTTCACCAAACTCCAATTTGAACCTTCAGTTTGTAGTGACTTTCACCACCCCATCTTGAGGTTTTGTTGTGTCAGCATTATATCTGAATGCAGACAATACCATGACCATAGTTTCATGCAATTTCTGGAACCTTAATCATAGAGAGAACGGCCCATACTCACCAGGGATTGTGCCTGCTCCATGCCGGAAGTGATTCTCGCTGGAGCACTTGCCCCACCCCCCTTTCCCTGATCTAATAAAGCAGTTGCCTGGCAACAGGGACACCACTACATCTCATCCCAAGCTTCCAGGCATGTCAAATGGGGATGTCACATGGGGGCATGCCTTCCTACTATATCCCTCCTCCCCCACCCCCCGCTCCTGGAAGTCAGGAGAGGATGGCAAGATGGGCAGTATGTGCTTAGCTCTCAGAAAATGAAGAGATCAAGATGTATGTTCACAAGAACATTAAGTAACATTGGCAACATAAGCAGGGCAACCCCTTTAGTTTGCTGGGACACCAACATAAGGTAGGGTGGCAATTCCCAGGGCTGGATTTAAAACAAATACCAGTTGCAGGGGAGAAACTGCAAAGGAGAGAGCATGCACTCAGCTCTTTCCTGTGGTCTACCCAGAGGCATTGGATGGGCCACTGTGCGAAATAGGATGCTGGACTAGATAGGCCTTGGGCCTGATCCAGCAGGGCTGTTTTTATGATCTTATGACCTGTGGTTTGGTCGGGAAGATTAAGTGTTAGCCTATTTGTTTAAAATCTACAATATGTATATGACCTTTCTCCCTCACACCAAACCCTTTATTTTATTTTGCTACCACCACCAGAATCTATCTTTCCACCCTTTAATTTGATAAAAACTTTATTAGAGAAAAATTTGCAGTGCAGAACAAATTTTATCCAATCACAAACAACAAAACATCATACAACAAACCCAAATTCATCAGTCCATCCACACTCTAATAATGTCTGGGGTAAGAAAACAACCATAATCCTCCCAATTGGTGTAAAGAATGAAATCTGACCAAATTACATTAAAAGAGTTATTTGTGGTCTGGTTTTCATGGGACCGTATAATATGGGTTAACTTTTCTGAAATCGCGATATGTGATGAGTTCTTGTACCAGATATCCATCGACATGTTTGATCTTTCCAGTGCTTGGCTATAGCTAACCTGGCAGTGGTTACCATAAACACTACTAATTTTTTTGATGACTGACAACAGAAAATATATTTACTAACTCCAGCTGCAGGGATAATCCTACTTTCTGATTTGTGATCTTACTCATCTCTGTGAATACCTCTGTCCAAAAGTGTAAGACCCTGGGGCAGGTCCACCAAAGATGAAAATTGATACCCTTCATCCCACAACCACTGCAGCAAAGCAGAAAACAGTCTTTATGAATGTGATGCCTTTATTGACACCTTCCTGATTTCCTGCTGCAACTCCCCGTCACTGTCAGCATTTTGATCTGGAGGGCAATAGCACGTCCCCAGTAGCGCATTCCCTTTCAGGCCTTGTATTGTCACGCACAGGGTTTCTGTGGAGGACTCCAGTCCACCTAGGTTTTCTAGCTTGTTAGATTCTATCCCTTCTTCAACATACAGTGCTACTCCACCTCCAAGGCACCCCTTCCTGTCCTTTCTATAGAGTTCCACTGGTTCTCACTGTTCCACCATGTTTCTGTTATGTCCACTATATCTATTTCTGCATTAGCAACCAAGCACTCCAGCTCACCCATCTTGGCTCAGAGGCTTCTGGCATTGGCATATAAGCACCTATACACTGAATCTCTCACCTGATGTATGCTATCTTTCTTTTGACTCTTTGACCATCTGGCACAGGTTCCTGTCTGCTCTTTATGCGGTTCTGCTCTGTCCCCTTCTATTTTATCTGAATCCTTTTCACCATCGCACTTTAAAGGATGGCATTTGGTGAACCGGATACTGCCCAGCTCCCGTTGGCTATTCCCCAGCCATCATTTTGAAAGCTGCTCTGTAACCTTTTTGATATTAAGCGCCAGCAGTCTGGTTCCATCATGGTTCAAGTGCATCCCATTCTTTTTGTACAGGCCTTGCTTTCCCAAAAATGTATTCCAGTGCCTAACAAATCTAAACCCCTCTAAATAGCCAATATAATAGCCAGTTATATTGGCCATTTAGAGTACATAGGGCTTGAAGCTGTGTACTGGGTGCAACTGTCAGCTAATTAAATGTTCTTAGCTTTGTCCTCCAAAAGTCGAGTAGTACTCACCTTATTATTGTGCTCAGTGCCTCCTTCGTGATGAAGGGGAACCACTAGTGTGACTCCCCACACAGTTCCCCACCAATCTCCCGCTAAACTCCGGCAAAACTCATTCAATATCTGTTTGCAAACAGGAGTTTGCAAACAGATATTGAATGAGTTTAGCAAAAGTTTAGCAGGAGATCGGTGGGAAACTCTATAGGAAGGCACACAAAGCTCCTGTTCTCAAAGTTCCTGGGGGCAAAGCTCCTCTGGTCTGAGCCTTGTATTCAAAATCAGCAGGCAAACTGACTCTCCACAGGAATATGACCCCTCCCACAAGCTGAGGCACTCACCTGGAATGAATCCCCCACGCAGGCTAACTCCTTTGACAAATACACAAACACTTGCAGCCAGCCAGAAATCAAACCCTAGAAAATTACTAGCCCTAACAAACTTAGCATCTCCTTCCCCTTTTGTTTTCTTGGTGATTTAATTATTTCTTATTTATTTCCTTGTTGTGTTTCCTTGCTTGATATCTTCTTTAGGGAAGAAATACAAGCTTGTTTGCTCCCCTTTCTTCAAGAGCAGCAGGCAAAACTGATGGATGATCTTCAATTAGGTATTATTGCTTGTTTACACAGTCAGACAGGTGTTATTGACTGGTTTGTTTTATTCAGACATCGAGTCCTTCCCAAGGACCAGGGATGGCTGAATTTTATTGTCAGTTGTTATAGATATCGTCGCAGAATATAGGCTGTTCCCAGTATTATTATTATTACATGTATATCCCGTTCTTCCTCCAAGGAGCCCAGAGCGGTGTACTACATACTTGAGTTTTTCCTCACAACAACCCTGTGAAGTAGGTTAGGCTGAGAGAGAAGTGACTGGCCCAGAGTCACGCAGCTAGTATCATGGCTGAATGGGGATTTGAACTCAGGTCACCATATTTTATGTTAATACAACAAAAAACAACAGAAATGTTAAAACATTAGTTAAAACAAATAAGTAACAAAAATTAAAACATTGGTTAAAATAAATGACCGTAAAAAGTTAAAACATTACAATTTAAAATTTTAAAACAATATTTTAAAACAATGTTAAAACAATGTTAAACCTTTTGAATCTCTCAGCAGCTTTTGATACCATAGACCATGGTATCCTTCTGGTTCACCTGAGAGAGGTGGGATTAGGTGGCACTGTTCTACATTGGTTCTGTTCCTAGTTCTCAGGTAGATTCCAGATGGTGTCTCTTGGAGACTGTTGCTCTGCAAACCAAGAGTTACTATATGGAATTCCAGAAGGCTCCATACTGTCTCCAATGCCCTTTAACATCTACGTGAAACCACTAGGAGAGATCATCAGGAGATTTGGTGCAGGGTATTATCAATATGCTGATGACACCCAGATCTATTTCCCTATATCAACTTCATCAGGAGATGGCTTGACCTCTCTAAAGGCCTGCTTGCAATCGATAATTGGCTGGATGAGGGAGAAAAAACTGTAGTTGAATCAAAACAAAATGGAGGTACTCGCTGTGCGAGGCCAGAACTTAAGTAGTGGTTTAGATCTGCCTGTTCTGGATGGGGTCCACTCCCCCTGAAAGATCAGGCATGCAGCTTGGGTCTGTACCCAAACCTCTCCATGACATCTAAGGTTGAGCCAGTGGCCAGGAGTGCTTTTTATCAGCTTCAGCTGTTATGCTGGATACCTCTATTTCTGGAGGTAAATGACCTTAAAACAGTTGTTGGTAACATCCAGGCTTGACTACTGCAGTGTGCTCTATGTTGGGCTGCCTTTGCACATAGTTTGAAAACTGCAACTGGTGTAGAATGTGGCAGCCATGTTGGTCTCCAGAACTACCTGTAGCAACCACATTAGAATGACACTGGCTGCCAGTTAGTTTCTGGGCACAATACAAAGTGCTGGTTATCACCTAAAAGCCCTAAATGACTTGGGCCCAGAGTATTTAAGGAGCACCTTCTTCTTCATGAACCCCACTGCCTATGAAGATCGGGGTGGGGGGAGATTCAGTTGCAGTTAACATCGGCTTGCTTGGTGGTGTCCCAAAACTGAGCCTTCTCTAGAGTTGCCCTGATACACTGGGACACACTTCCAAATGAAATTAGAATCTCCCCATCTCTGATTCTTCTTAAACAACTTTTGAAAACACACCTGTTTCACCAGGCTTTTAGTTTATGTTTCCAAGTTTTTTATTTACAGCAATTATGATCTGTTTTATATGATTTGGGGGTTTTAGCTGCTGTTTGTTTAAATTGCACAAGGTCCTGTGACTTTATATAGGGTAATATATAAATGCCCAGAATAAAATAAAATAATACATAAATATAAGGGCCCTCTCTGCCTCCCAGTCCCTTTAAATATATTTTGAAATTCCTTCCTTTTGTGTTCCCCCTCCCCTCCTCCCTCTCACCAGCCAATGGGGGCACAATTGCCCATTACTACACTTGATTTCTATAACAAGCTAACCAAGAAGCAAGCCAATCAGACGCCAGTGCCAGAAAATAGACCTCCAAAATGGAGCTTGAAACATAAAAATGTTTCAAATGTGGTTCTGAAATGGTGTTCTGATCTTGAAACCGGCCGTTTATTTAGAAGGCATTTTGTTCCAAGCTTGAAACATTCAAAACGGCCTGTTTCAACATCGAAACGTTTTGTACATCCCTACACTGTGTTCATGCAACCATGGTGATTTCCAGACTACTACTGCATTTAGGCAGCAGGGGCAATTTTCAATGATGTCCTCTTGCCTCTGTGCCTCTCAAATATATGTCCCTGAGGAATGCGTGACCTTCAAAGACAAAATTTTGGGAGGCATAGAAGGCTTCAGAGGGAAGGAGTGATTGTGGAAAATCACCCCTCCTCCCATGCAGGATGGTGCACTTTTAGTCTGTAAATCAGCACCTTTTGCGTGAGTACAGTGCTAGCCTGGATGTCACCCACTGATTTTTAAAAGTAAGAATTCTCTCAACAGATTCAAGAAGTTACTTTGTTCTGATTTCAGAAAGCATTATGTGCTCTCACGAATTATCTGGAGACAAAAGGGCCTGTTGTGGCTGAGATTTTGTTGTGGACACCCTGACTCCAACATTAAACCCAGAGTTACCAATCCAGAATTATGTGGAATCCAGGCCTGTGTCTGATTCCATTTTATTAAGGAATCAATTAATGCCTGAACTCAGATGAACTGACATGACACCCAGATCTCGTGACTTGTCTCTAGGACAGATGGTAATTGCTTTGTGAAGGTAGGGGTAATCTAGCATTGTTTCTCAGTGTTTGTGAAATGGGTACTCCAGAGGCACAATGGCCAGGATCGCTTTCCTGTCTCACACATATCCAAATGCTATCACTGTGGAACTTACACCAATCATGGGTGATTGCTCTGCTATCCAGTGAATTGTCTTGAATTACCAGGGGATAATCCTATCTTTCTCTGAGGAAATATCTGCTATGTAGAATCAGAAGCATTGTTTATACCCTATCGCTGTCTTTAGAATTCCACCCTAGGTAGATGCACACAAAAGAAAATGATTTAACTGATTTCTCGCACCTATAGCCTTGATGTTTCCTTCCTAACACATTTTAACACTCTCGGGGGACCAGGCGCCATAAAATCTGGGGACAAAAGAAGATGTCCATTTGCAAGCTTAGAGATGCAGATTTGCTTTGGGAATGTCAATAGAACAATACTCTGCCCAACAGCAGTTAACAGGAGATGGGACTCAGATCCTGATCACCCTGGATTGACCTAATATCCTGAACGAATATCAATAATTAAAAGACAGTATCGAGGGGGTAACAGCAAATTGTCACCTTTTTGTGATCCAGGAAGGATGATGATATTTTGAATAGACTCTATGGAGATCAAATGATGGAACAACTATAAGAAGGGGTCTCTGGACATGGCAAGTCAGCACTCTTTGCCTAACAAGCAATATTTGCTCATGTGCATATCCCGTGCCTGCTGTCTAGCTGCGTGGTTAGCAGAGGCCTGAAACCTGCAGACAAGAGACTGCTCAGTGATTCTTGCCGCAGGGTGAAGAATAAAAGGTTGACTCTGTCTGTGAAATCCAGCACCAGCCTTTTCCATCTGAAGCCTGCATCACTCCCAAGCCCCAGCAATGAACAAGTCCTTTGAAGCCTTCTTTGTGAACCTGGTGAGATGCCTATTCAACTCACAGCCCAGCCTGCTCCCCCCGCTTCCCTCCTCCCTGCTATTCACTGCCATCCCTTTCCTAAGTCCTCCCTTCCTTCTTCTCTCTCTGTTTCTATCTAAATGTTGTATTAGGATTTGTTAGACAGCTGTAATTCTTGATTGCACACACCTGTGATATCCAGGCACATTGCACTACACCTTGAATCAGAAACATGTTTAATTTGGATGACCTGTTTATCCTGATGAGCAACTTTCGATAATAAAGCCCATTGAATTGTTTGGGAGTGTTTTTGGTCTTCTTTCTACCTTCGTGCCCAGACTGTACATGGTAAATGTATAAAGAACTGGTCACTCTGTGACACTGGTGAAACAAGCCTAATTTCATATGCTAGCTCCAGAGCATGTCCAGTGTACAAATCGGGCTTGGCTCACAACAATTTCATTGGTGATCCGAGAAGGTAGTAGGCCGGGGGTGTCTAGAGCAACTCTCTCCAGGCTGGCCATGTGTGTGTATATATAATGCCCCCCACCCTGCCATTTTCTCTTTACAACCTGATGAAGGAAGTTGTAGCTAATTAAAGCTCATGTATGCTTCATAAGCCAGATACTCTACACACATCTCCATATTTTTTGCTTCCATGCCAAACTCACATGTGTGTGTGCACACATGCGCACACACACAAACATCAAAGCTAAACAAATGGCTACTCTTCTGGATCAGGACATATTAAAAATATCACATTTGGCAGAGAACCTTTGAAGATGAAATCGAAGAGCTCAGATAGTGTTTTATTTATTTTTCTATTTATTTATTGTTCAATTTTTATACTGCCTTTCATAATGCATCCCCAAGATGGTTTACAAAACCTTTGAAGATGAAATCAACGAGCGCAGATGGTATTCTTCCTGCCTTCCTTCATGCCACTTTTCATAAGGCATTCCAAGGTGGTTTACAAAAGTTAATACAATAAAATTTCACATAAATCTAATCTAAAACCTTAAATTCTGTTAAACAGTAAAAACAATAAACTCCACAGAGCCTCCCTCACCAAAAATGATATCTTGTATACTAGACTGACCCGCACAGAGCATCTCTGCACTAGTACTGTATTGCTCACCTTGCCCCTGCCACAGCCCTCTCACGCCAGAGATCTCCACCACTACTCCTCCTCCACCTCCTAGGTCTGGATCAGCTCCCAACCGGAGCTCCAGCATCACTCCCACCCGTAGCAGCAGTACCATCAACATAGCCACTTCTGACTGAGCTTGACACACACACAACTCTGCGCTCCAGGCAACTCCAGTGTGTCATCCATGCCTGCGTGACACAATGCCTTATCTCTCTGTCTCTCTCTCTCTGAACATGTATCTTGATTATTTAAACACGGCTCTTGCTATGAATTACATTGAAATACATCTTACGCAAGTACTGTTCTTAGATGTTAATCTAGATATAGATATATTAATTTTGTTATGCCTCATGGCCAAAAAACTAAAATGTTTTCCTAGAATAAATAACTGCAAACAGAGATGTTAGGCAAGTATGAAAGCCAGGAAAGCCACACGTCTTTCCCCTTAGGATTTCACTCGAAACTTGAACTGAATATCACAAGAAGGATGTATGGTTCCAAACCCATAGCGGCTGACATCTATTGGTGGTATTTCCTCTTCCACGTTAACCAGTTCCATGTCAAAGTAGAGGAGCAACAAGATCACAAACAACTTCATCTCACTAACGGCAAAGAATCGTCCAGGGCACATGGAGGGCCCAGAACCCCACGGCATACTGTGATACTTCAGCTTTTTCCCATTCTTGGAGAACTCCTTTTTGGTACCATCTGGGTTCAAGAACCTATCATATTTGAAAGTATGAGGGTCAGGGTGGATTTCTGGGTCCATGTGCAGTCCGACGAAAGGGAAAAGAAGTAGCTGGTCTCCTTTCCGGAGAAAATATTCTCTCCCATCATCCATTTTAAGATCCATATCCTGCATCACACTTCGAAACAGAAAAGGACTTGCTCTCAAGCGCAGAGTTTCCTCTACTGCACTGTCCAGAAGAGGGGTCTTTATCTGATCCAAGGTCACATTGATGAGGGGGCCGCCTGGCTCCACTTCCTGTCCAATCTCTTTTAGTACATTGTACACTTCTTCCCTCACTGCCTTCATTGCTTCTGGATGTTTCAGGAGATATGCAAGAAGCCAGGAGGCAGCTGGACCAGCATTAGCTTGAGATGCCCACAGAAGAAGAAGCTGGAATTGAGTCCGCATCTCCTCTGTCATCCCAGTCTCAGCCATCAGCTGATCTTGCTCAACCACCCAGCTGCTGATGTTTTCCATTTGATATATCTTTTCTACAGACAGCACGTCCCAGAAAAAATTCTTCAACCTCTGTGACTCTTTCTTGCCCAGGGGATCCAGCATGCCGAGGGCCATTTGGGGAAACAAATGGTCAAATTTCTGAAAAGCTTCAAACAACTGTCCAGGTTGTATTATTTTGTCACCCTTAGTGTTTTCTTTGCTCTCCGCGTCTTGGCCTGGCTCAGTACCAAACAAAGCCAGAAAAGAAGCTTGGAAGATGGTTTTATAGCTAAAGTGGAAGACTCCATCCTGCTGCCAAGGTCTTTCCCCCTCACCTGAACCCTGGATGTGAAACATCACAATTTTCAACTTCTCCACCATGACCTGATTGAGGACAGCTAGACTCTTACCTCGGAGATACTTCTTGCTAATTGTTTGCACGACCTTATGATGAGATTCAGTAGGTTGGAATCCAAATGCATTAAATACTATAAGTGATGCAAATGTATCAAAATCCAGCCTGTCTTTTGACTCTTTTATTATAGTCCCATAAGTGTGCGGGTCCATCACAAAATGTAAATAATTGCCTCCAACCAGCACTGTGAAAATGTCTCCATGTTTCCGCTGCATCCTTTCCAAAAACTCTGCAGGGTTCTTCTTGAAATTTATCCCATATCCTAGCCATGGGATGAAGCCTTTGTCCAGTGGAGGCTCTTTGGGTCTCCTCTTGCGGAATGCTCCCATCATATAGAGCCCACCAAGGATGGTTGCTAAGAGGGTGGCTAAGAAAGCACAAAGGATAGTCTCCCAGAAATTCATCTTGGTGTGCTGGAAGCTTATGTATGCTAAGGTATACTGGAGGCTTATGTATACTCAGCTGAAAGAAACATAGGTCCACAGCTCTAATTATAAAGCACTTGATCATGTGGGAGATCACGGAGGGAGTGCCTCATTCCATTTCTGAGACAATGAGGGCACCTGTGGCTTTCCTCTTCCTTCGGTCATTAATAGCATACCAGTGTTTATCTGCATCCCTACATTATGATGGAAGAGACCTGAACCAGGCTGCTGACCCCCTGGGCTACCCTGGGGGAGGCTTGTGGCAGTGGGGTGAACTGCCACCCTCACTGCCCCCACTGCCTCCACCCCTGTGGGATTCACAGACCATTTTTGTAAGTCTCCTGCTCCCTCTAGCCCTAGGGAAGCTTTGCTACTCCTTTACTGGTAAAGGGGAATCCTCACTGGATTCCCCTTTAGCAGTGGAACCCCGAATTGGTCCATTTTATATTCAGATTGGCACCCCCCTTTTGGGGGGCATGCCATTTAAACTCAGACCTTCCAAACCAGGCCAGTTTGAGTTGAAACATGGTTAAAATTGAGCCGGCTCGCACATCCCTAGTAGATATTTCACCAGTGATGAGGGTGAATCAACTGGATCCTTGCCCTTTTCTATATAGTCCCCAAAGGCTTCCCACCTAATATTAAAATTTTTTTCTTGATTTTGATGGTTGTCCAGTTTTAAAGTTGAGGGGATTTTATGCATTATCATAATATCTCTATATAGAATTCTCTAAGGCGTACCCGTGGCTAACCCCATGTGTGGCAGCTCTCATGAAAGTTCATGAGCAGAAGCATCTGCTTGGGCAGTGGGGATTTTATTTGCAGAAACGAGGAGGAGCCTCTCAGAGCAGAAGAACCATGGTGCTTGGGAAGTGGGGATTCCATATGCAGACAGGGAGGAGGAGCCTGTGATGGTTAAAGTCAGTTGGAATGCAACTGTTACTGGTCGGCAGATGTTCTTGATTGTAGAGGAGAGGAATAGATAGATAGATAGATAGATAGATAGATAGATAGATAGATAGATAGATAGTAGGGCTGTTGAGCGGAGACTCATACAGCAGACAATTTTTTTATTTATTTGCATTTTATATCCCGCTCTTCCTCCAAGGAGCCCAGAGCCGTGCACTACATCCTTAAGTTTCTCCTCACAACAACCCTGTGAAGTAGTTTAGGCTGAGAGAGAAGTGACTGGCCCAGAGTCACCCAGCAAGTCTCATGGCTGAATGGGAATTTGAACTCGGGTCTCCCCGGTCCTAGTCCAGCACTCTAACCACTACACCATGCTGGCAAAGCATTGCATTTACTATCTTCACATTATCAGCATCAGCAAGCATCACAATGTTTATTTTTTTAACATTTCACATTCGTAACCTTCATTCCAACATCAAGCCTTTTCTTAAAAAGGCTGAACACACAGGAGAAGCAGCAGGCTGGTCAGCGAGGCTAAGGAAGGGCGTAAATCCTGGAGAATGGCAGCTCCCCTGCGAAAGTGGAGTCAATGGTGGAGGATGGGGCAAAGGATGATGGAACAGGCAATGAATGGAGCTCACCCACACATGCAGCAGTAAGGAGGAAATGTTGCCCTACACCAGCATATATATTCCTGGTGCAAACTCAGTTCTCTCTTTCTGGAAACGTGAAATAGAGCCATCAATTCATTAAAGGCAGCTGTGTCTAAACTCCAACTAGTTTCCTTTCCAATGCAAATCTGAAATTTAAAAATCTGTCAATCGGGATGTCTTCCTGTATCATTTTACCTCTCAAACCCTTTCCCTCCCCATATTCCACTTATATACTCGCCAGTGTGTTAATAGCAAGTTTATGCTTTTTGCTTTAACAAGCATAATAGCTTGTGCCTCCCATATACCTTGAAAGAGACTTGCAGTGTCCTTGCTGACATTTTGTTTTGTTTTGTGCAAGGGCTTAAATATTTTAAATGCAAAGAGGACAGGGCATGTGGAATCTTAATCATTACACACAAGATAATAAAGAGGGAGAAAGCGTGGGGGGGGGGAGCTGTAAGAAGTTTCTCCTCCAGGCGCTCCCAGAGTGGGAAGCTCTGGATATTGTTACTTAGAGTTGACAATGAATTGGCTGCTCTCAGCTTAATCATTTCATTCTCAGCACACAATTGCATCACAATACAGCTCATTTCTCATAACTAAATGTCTTCAGAAGCTGTGTCCCTTTTTGCATATCTTATCTTCTGCTATGCTAATCCTTCTGACAAATACTCAGTCAGTTGCTGCTGGAGTCTGTGTGGAGAGACAAAAAGTACAATTTGCAATGCAATGCTGATGGAGCGCCGAAGTGTTTTCAGAAGTAAACAAAACTCGGATCCGAGAGGTGGTCATTTTGGTTTGTAAACGAAAATTATCAGAGGTCTAATTCTGTTTTCGATTTGTAGACAAATTGTCCAAAATTGCCATTTTCAGGCACAAATCGATTTGTGCCCGAATCAAAATGCACAAGCCTAATAGATAGATAGTGGACAGGGATTTTCAAAGAGAGGGGTCGTGAGGGAGGAAAGAGCCCGTTCAGGAGAAGGAGGCTGCCATTGTGTGAATTAGATGAGGAAACAAGATGAACAACATCTGTTAACTCAGGAAGGAAGGAAGGGAGAGAGAAAGTAGGGAGGGGAAGAAAGACAGAGGGAAAGAGTGAGTGGAGGAAAGAGAAAGAGAGAAAAAGAAGGGAGGGGACAGAGAAAGAAGGAAGGGCGAGGGATGGGCCTGAGCCTGTCAGTGGCCTAAGGGGAATGAGTGGCCATGGTGGTGTCCACTGGCAGCAAGAAAGGGCCCAGTCAACCACAGCTGCCGTTTGGGGCTACCGAGGCCATTGGCGGAGGGAGGCAGACAGGCAAGGGACAGGTCCAGGCCTGTCAGTGGCCTGAGGGGTGATGGTGGCAGTGAGGAAGGGCCCAGTCAACCGCTATTGCTGCTGATCCTGTGGGGAGGAGCGGGAGTAGGTGAGGGTGGGGAGGTCTCTGGGGATAGGGTGCTGCAGCTTGGCCAATAGGTGCCAGCAACACTGCAGCGAGGGGATAGAGTAAAGGGATGGAGGAGTGGCCAAGAGGGGTGAGGGGGATGGAAGCAACTGGGTGAAGGAGGAGCAGCAGGAGTGCAGCTCAGGTGAGGGTGGAGAGATCTGTGAGGTGAGGGGGGTAGTGGCAGGGTGTGAGGGGAGCAATCAACCCTGCATGGGTTAAGCTAATTCTATAATATTCTTATAGAGAGGTGACCTCTTTTTCTCCGAATAGATCCAGTTGTGAGTTGTGCAACAGTCACCAATAGGCTAAAGAGTTCATTGTATGAAGTGTTAAGTTTATCTCGAAGAGGTAAATCAAGTAGATCGTTTATAACTGGAATATTGCAGTTAATAATTGCAAAAATATGTTTATGAATTCTGAGCCAAAATTTAGAAACGAAGGAGCATGTCCACCACTGGTGGAAATAATTTCCTTTACTACCACATCCTTTCCAGCATTTTGAGGAATTCACTGAAATTGATGCTGCCAGAGTTGCTGGAGCGTAATGCCATCTGGTTGGTATCTTTTAGATGTTTTCTTTAACACTCCTACTGTATCTTAAAAGATTGACACTGGCTGCTGATAAGTTTCCATGCAAAGTACAAGGTTTTGGTTATAAAGTCCTAAACAGTTTGGGCCCTGGATATTTAAGAGAACATCTTCTTTGCTATGAACCACACCACCCATTGAGATAATCTGGAGACGTTTGTCTGTAGTTGCCACTGGCTTTTCTTTATCTATCTAATTTATTTATCTAATATTTAGAAAACATTAGAAGATTTTAAAAAGGCCTCTGGTTTCAAAATCAACTTTAACAAATCCATTGCTGCATCTGACAACTTCAACATGAAATCAGTGGCATTGCTTAATCAAACTTAGCAATTTAAGCAAACTACCAACAAATGGAGATCTTTAGGCATCTGGATACTGACAGATGATTCCTCCACCACTGAGATTAATCACAAACCTTTGCTTAAAAAAAATTAAGCAGGATTTACTCAATTAGAATAAGCTGAATTTGTTTCTAATTCAAAGAGCCTGCTGATGAAAATGGTAATCCTACCAAAATTCATATTTATTTCTCTAGCTCTTCCTTGCCACATCCCCTGTTCTCAATTAAACGTTTGGCAGCAATCACTTGACAGCTTCCTGTGGTGCCCCTTGCGGGCCTGGGAAAGCCCCAGCAGCCCAGGGATGCCCCGGAGCAGGCCAAAGGGGGCTGTAGCCCCAACCTCCAAAAGGTGGCATGGGTCAGGGGTACATGGACCATAGGCCTGTCCCCTCCCCTTGGATGTTTCGCTCTCATCACCTGCTGGGGATGGTGCCACTGGATCATCAGGGGATGGGCTTGGTAGCACAGGTGCCACAGGTGCAGGAGTAGGAGGTCCGCCAGGTGACAGTGCCACAGGTGGTTGCTGATCAGTAATCAGCTCTGTTGGGACTGGTGCAGGCTCATCCCCGTTCTTCTCCAACAATGCTAACCTGTCAGACATAGGTTTCAGTAACTTGGCTTTAGCAGCCCCGCTAGTCCATTTCCTTCCTTTGGGAGGGATCCCAGACAGGCCTGCACCTTTCTGCAGTGGGGCCCTTTTTGCCCTCTCGAGGGCCTCCATTCTCTGGACCAGAACACAAATTGTACTCATGTCGGAATCATCATCAGAGGAAGATGACTCAGGGGCAGGCATCCTTGGGTTTTTGATCGGGCAGCCCCCCCTTTTTTTGCCTGTGGCTTTTTTGGGGTGTGTGTGTGTGTGACAACAATCTCAAAGCCACACAGAAACACACACACACACACACACACACACACACACACACACACACACCCAAGGCCCAAGCAAGATAACCCAGTAAACACTTATGCAAAGCTGAGCCAGGCAGCCCTATGCCCCCCAACTGTGCAGACACCCAGAGCCCCCCAGAAAATTCTAAAGCAGTAGACCGAAGCAGGGAATGGGACAACTCGCTGTGGCCAACTCACCATGGCCAACTCACCATGGCCAACAGCAAACAAACTTTGGACCCGCTGCATCAAAAGCAGGTGCTCCAACACCAAATATAACCCCTTCCCCCAGCCGGAGCCCCGACCAGGGAAGAACCATAGAAATAAGGCCAATCACATGTGAATGGGGAGGCCTAGGGCCCAGTAGTTGACCCTGCCCTATGCTGAGTGAAACATGCTGATAAACTTTCTGCCATAGACCATGATAAAAGGCCACTCACAGCCACCAACAAGCATGCACCAAGCCCTGATGAACGTGGCAGGCAACTGCTGCTGGGATTGCAGGCACCCCCACAGCTGGCGCCAACAATCCCCTGCTACCTGCAGGGCCCCAAACCCATCAAACCAAACTGGAAAGCCACAATGTTGCCAGCTGCTCCTGGCCCAAACTTGTGCTGCGCCGCACACCGCTGCTCTCCCACTCCGAGTTCAACGCCACTGCAGCCTCGCCTCTGCCGTCTGCTCACTCTACCGCAACCTTCAGCCTCACACACAAAGCAGGGAAGGAGCTGTTCCACAGAGCTCCTTTCACGTAGCTAGGCAGAGCAACAGACACATAACTAGGGTAGGGCAAGCAGGGCACGTGCCCTGGGCACCAGGTGAAGGGGGTGCAAAAGTGCCTGCCATGCTCTGCCTACACCCGGCACCCCCCCAAAATCCCCCCCCCCAAATTGAATCGTTGGGCACCGCTGGGCGGGCCCGCTGCTCACCTGTGGCTGCCACCACAGTGGGCTAGTGTCTCCAGCGCCCCCCCCCCCCCACTCATGCAGGCACAGCAGCCAGTGCGCTTGCGACTTACTCACGAGGCGTGAGATCTCCAGTCTGGATGGATTGCATGTGGCTGGGGCAGCTTGTTGATTGTTGCGGCGGGCACTCATTGGCTGCAGGCGCACCCCATGCCAGCCAGTTCAATTAATCAACGCTGTGCCACATATGCTCCTTGCACGACCACATGGGTCAGGTCTTGGAGAGAGAGAGTAGCAACTGCTGTGCTGGCCTGGCTCTGGGTCGGGCGTTCGCGCTGTGCCTGTGCTGCTCGGTAGACAGTAGTACTACTTGCTTCCTCATGTGTGTGCCTAACCCATTTAAAAGTAAGTAAATTAAACTACTGCTCTCAAAAATGATCTCTGACTCTGCCTTTCGATTGTGTAGTCTGTGCTTCTGTTCTGGATCCCCCAAATGTAAAGACTAAGAATCCTTGGAGGGTCAGTGGGGTCTGGGCTGTGCTGTGCTGCTTGAATTAGGGTCTGGGGTGGGTGCATAACACACTTAAATTTCTACCTTTAATCTGGTTGCCTCCCTCCAAATGGAAGCTGAAGTGGGGAGGGATTTCTTCTTTTTCCGCAGTGCTCCAGCAAGGAAGCCCTCCCTGCCTTTGGGGTATGTGTTTTGGTGCTCCTTAGGGCAGACAGAATCCACTTTAAGTCCTTGTTCTTCATCTTCTGGGTGCAGAGCTGTGTGTGTGTCTGTTCCCCCACGTTGCTTCCCCAGAGCCTTCCTTAGCCCTGTGTGTGTGTTTTTGTTTTTGTTTTTTTTCAGCACCTTCCTTAGTCAGAGAGGCACTGCTTCCTTAGCCCTGTGTTTGTTTGTTCTCCCCTCCTGCCTTGTGCAGCAAAGCGTGGCTTCCTCGCCCCAAAGTTTTGACTACACACTGATTTCCTTGGGAGCTGAGGGGAAGAAGGTAAGAAGCTGAGGGCCCCAATCCCAAGCAGCTCTTGGGATAGCCATGCAAAGAAGGGAGTGGCAACAGCACGTAGGCTCCCCACCCTGAGCCAACGCACCGGAATGATAAGGCAAGGTTTCCTATTTCTGTGCTTCCAACACACAGCAGAGAAAGATGAGCTCCCAACTCTTTCCTGCTCTGTCTGCTGTTGTCCCAAACAGAATAAATCCTTCATTCATTCCTCTAGCTAGAGATCTCTAATCCAGAGCTTTTTCTTGGAAAGTCACATTCCCATATTGCAAACCATGAATCAGAGAACTTGATTTCCTCTTCCTTAAATCTCAGACACACGGCATGAGTGCAAGATAATCAGCTGACTGCTTGGTTGGTGTTCTCTTTTTTCCCTTGCCTGCCTAATGCGTTGAGTGGATTCCAGATTGTATTGTTCTTATTGTAGAAATGTCAGTGCTAGCAAACATGCAGTTTAGTAACTTGGCACTGGCTCAGCTTCAAATTTCATGATTTGTTGTAAATGGTGTGCTCTAATACTGTGTAAATATTTTCAAAGAGAAATTGTGACAGGTGCATTTATTAAGAAGCATGAGAATGCCTCTAGTCCATACTATATAATCAGCATTGAGATATGTAACTTTTCTTTGTTGTTAGATTTACATAGCTTTTAGGTGGAACAGCTTTGCTTAGAAGCTTATCTATTTCTTTGCCCTTGATTTGGGAAGCCCTTCAACTAGAGCAGGGCTTCCCAACCTGTGGCACTCCAGACGTTGCTGAACTACAACTGCCATCATCCCCGGCTACAGTTTTTGTGGCTGGGATGATGGCAGTTGTAGTTCAGCAATGTCTGGAGTACCACAGGTTGGGAACCCCTGAACTATGGTAAAGTTAGCTGAAAGATGGGTGTCAGATTGGACGGGGGGGGGGGGGTTGCAATTTCAGTGCTTGCCCTAGGCGCTATTTTCCCTAGATATGCCTCTGCAGAGCAAACTCAAGAGGGGAGGCAAGGCAGAACACAAACGGCCAACTGGCCTCGACCCCCAACAGCCCTGCTCAATCAGGGCAAGACTTAAAGCTGTCTGGTGAGGTAGTGGGACAAAGACCCATCCCCCAGCACGAGGCTGCTGGATGGGGCATTATCTACTCAGCACTTTACAAATCTGGGATAAATGGAGATATCAATTTGCTTTGCCTCATTCCCTAATAGCCACACTTTTGGCAAACACTCTTTCCCACCTGGAAGACAAATTAAAGCCTGTCAAACCTGGAAAAAGGCTAGACTTACCCAATGTTACTTGTTTGATTAAAGAAGACAGGGTACTCACAAAACAATAATTGGCCACCAAAACCAACAGTTTGCATTTGCAATGGTTTGAATACCTACAAATTCCAAATCTCATAGTATCAAATTAACCGGTGACTAAAATAAAACGTCATAAGACCTTCTTTGAATCTACAGTAATAAATGAAAATGCTAACCATGAAGGGCTTTTAGTCCAAATTTATGATGCCTCGCTTATGGAAAACTGGAAAGTTAAATTGCTATAGAAATCAAGATGGGGGAAAGACCTTAACTGAGAAATTGATGACCTTGACTGCAATATGGCGACCTGCCAACGTGGGTAAGCATGGGAAAAGCTCCCACAGTCCTCTCATGTTTCTATATATTTACAGCTGTGCAAAGCTGTTTCAGAAGTAGGTGTTGATTCCTTAATCTGGGGGCGGTCAGATGAGGTATGGGGGGGTCAGATGAGGAAAGGGGGTTGGATTACCTCGGGTGATCCCAGAAAAGGATTTCTTCAAGCAATACCATCTGCAACTCGGTCCATGAGAGAGACTGCTGTACATCTGCAATTTAAAGGTATGCCTGCAATTTTCTTAAAAGACTTTAAGACTACTGATTTCTTGAATATCTTGAACTTCCTGAATATTTTAAAGATCTTTTTCTTATTTCTTCCACTTTATTTTTTTCTCAGTGGAGTTAGAGTCCAGCGTTCAAACATTGCTGCTTTCTCTTTAGAGCGGTTTTTCTCTGAACTGATTTATTACAACTTCAGTACTATCGTAATCAGTCACTTACATGCTTAAAACTCTCAAAGTTTAGAGCAGAACAGATTTATGAGTCTAATTACCAGACCTTAATAACTCTGCCTGTTTTTTAATTGTATTTTAACCACATTTTTGCCGGAGGCTGGGGGTTTAGGTTATTTACTTTTGCTTTTTGGATACGAAAACTGGATTGTGCTTTCTCTTTTATAATAAGCATTATACAGATGAACATCTATATTATTAATTCCTGTAGACAGACAAGTGGGATGCATGGGGATGTGGCAAGCTCCTCCCACACTGCAGCCACGACCAATGTCAGGCCCAGAAGGGGTGACAGGTGCAAGGGCGGAAGGGAGGAGCACGCACCAGGAGGCAGTTGGCGAGACCCCACAGGGGTCGTGGTTGAGGGAAGTCGCAACTGAGGGAGGTGAACGGTTGACCAGCTGAGGGACGACAAGCAGGAAAGAGAGGCGCCTTTGGGAGCTGCTGGTCTGCCCGACGACTGACAAGCACAGGATGAAAATGGCGGCTCACCGCCCAGTGAGGTGATAGGCTCTGTGACAGGTCAGTAGGAGGTGGAGGAGGGCAGGAGCAACAGGGACAGGAGGTGGGGTGGGAGGGCAAGAGAGACTGGGGCAAGAGAGACTGGGGCAGGAGGTGGGGTGGGGAGGGCAGGAGAGACTGGGACAGGAGGTGGGGTGGGGAGGGCAGGAGAGACTGGGGCAGGAGGTGGGGTGGGGAGGGCAGGAGAGACTGGGGCAGGAGGTGGGGTGGGGAGGGCAGGAGAGACTGGGGCAGGAGGTGGGGTGGGGAGGGCAGGAGAGACTGGGGCAGGAGGTGAGGCGGGGGAGGTTAGGAGAGACTGGGGCAGGAAGTGGGGCAGTGGAGGGCAGCAGAGACTGGAGCAAGAGAGACTGGGGCAGGAGGTGGGGTGGGGAGAGCAGGAGAGACTGGGGCAGGAGAGACTAGGGCAGGAAGTGGGGTGGTGGAGGGTAGGAGAGACTGGAGCAAGAGAGACGGGGCAGGGGAGGGCTGAAGAGATTGGGGCAGGAGGTGGGGTGGGGGGCAGGAGATACTGGGGCAGGAGGTGGGGTGGGGGAGGGCAGGAGGGGAACAGGAGACTGGGGCAGAAGGTGGTGGGGCGGGAGGACCGGAAGGTGGGGGGAGTATACTGTTGCACAGATGCTCTGTGTGGAGTCAGCTAGTTCATTATTAAGTGCTGATAAACCTCTTTTTTATGATTACCCCCAATCATGGAATTTTGCTAGGAATATTTATGACCGTTTGTCGGAATGCTGGAATGCTGCAGAAGAATTTTATTGCTATGACCAGGAGACAGTTTCTTGACTCTGTGGCAGTTTCGTTTAACCGGATTTAATAGGGAGAACTTCAAGAGCATTAAGCATGATGGATTATAATCTTTTTCTGGAGATCTTTTTATCTTTAGAGACCTTTTAATTTCAAGCCTCCAGTTGGATTTACTTTTTGCATGGGATATTCCCTTTGAGCGCAGACTTAAAAATGTACACAGATGGAACTAATTTCCTCGTTATCTTCTCTCCCCTTTTTCTGTTTTTTTCCCCTGTGTTAGGATATTGTATTTCCACACTGCAATTTTAGCTGATTATCACAGGAGGGAGGCAGACTTCTATTTATCTTCTCAGGAGCATTGAAGTTTCTGAACCTGACTATACCGGAGCATATTTAAACATTTGTTTGTATGAAAGAACTGACTCTAGGAGTTTAGTGGGCTTTTATATCGTTAGTCTATACGGGAACTTTGAAGTCTCTTCTTTTTAAAAATTTGGTTTATATGGAATGTTTGCTTGCTAGATAATTCTTTGTTTTCACTTTCTCTTTGGTTATTGGTTAATAAAAACTGGTTCACTAGATATTAAAGTAGGGAAATCACAGTGGAATTTATGTTTTAAAAACTTTGGTTTTTTGTTTTTTCATTGTTGTAGAAAAATTGGAAGAATTGTTGGAATAATTCATAACATAATAGAAAATTTTGGTATTACTATATTGTCAGTATGAGTACATATAAAATATAGAGCTTGAATTGTTTTCCCAAAGAAATAATAACAGCTTTATAATAGTTCTGCTTTAAATTAGAGAAATTATTTGTGATATAGCAATCATTAGTAATAATTAGTAATAATTAGTAATAATAATTATAATAATATAGCAATAATCGCAGATAAAATCTCTCGGATTCGGGCCGACCTAGATGGAGACTCCACAATTAATTTGATGTCTGAGCTGGAGGTGCCCAACGACTCCTCTTATGTGATTTGACTGGATCGGTGAGGCCTACCACTTGTTCTCTTGACCCTTGTCCAACATGGCTTGTTCGATCTAGCAGGGAGGCTGTTGTAGGTGGCCTGGTAGAAATCATAAATGCTTCTCTGAGGGAGGGCAGGATGCCTCCTTGTCTTAAGGAGGCAATCATTCAACCTCTTCTAAAGAAGCCTGCATTAGATCCCTTGGAGTTGAGCAATTATAGGCCTGTTTCCAACCTCCCATGGCTGGGCAAGGTCATTGAGAGTGTGGTGGCCTCTCAGCTCCAGGCAGTCTTGGAGGAAACTGATTATCTAGACCCATTTCAAACTGGTTTTCGGGCGGGCTATGGGGTGGAGACCGCCTTAGTCGGCCTGATGGATGATCTCCAATTGGCAATTGACAGAGGAAGTGTGACTCTGTTGGTCTTTTTGGATCTCTCGGCAGCTTTCGATACTATCGACCATAGTATCCTTCTGGAATGTCTGAGGGTGTTGGGGGTGGGAGGCACTGTTTTACAGTGGCTCCGCTCCTACCTCTCAGACAGATTCCAGATGGTGTCGATTGGAGACTATTGCTCTTCAAAATCTGAGCTTAAGTATGGTGTCCCTCAAGGCTCCGTACTTTCTCCAATGCTTTTTAACATCTACATGAAACCGCTGGGGGAGATCATCAGGGGATTTGGAGCTGGGTGTTACCAGTATGCTGATGACACCCAGATCTACTTCTCCATGTCAACTTCTTCAGGAGCTGGCATATCCTCCTTAAATGCCTGTCTGGAAGAAGTAATGGGCTGGATGAGGGAGAATAAACTGAAGCTGAATCCAGATAAGACGGAGATACTTATTGTGCAGGGTCAGAACTCTAGAGACAATTTTGATCTGCCTGTTTTAGATGGGGTCACACTTCTCCAAAATAAACAGGTCCGCAGTCTGGGAGTACTTCTGGATTCACACCTCTCCCTGGTTTCTCAGGTTGAGGCGGTGGCCAGGGTTGCTTTCTATCAGCTCCGGCTGATACACCAGCTGCGCCCGTTTCTCGAGATCAATGACTTCAAAACTGTGGTACATCTGCTAGTAACCTCCAAACTTGACTTGTGTAATGTGCTCTACGTGGGGCTGCCTTTGTACGTAGTCCGGAAACTTCAGTTGGTTCAGAATGCGGCAGCCAGGTTGGTCTCTGGGACATCTCGGAGAAACCATGTTACTCCTTTACTGATGGAGTTACACTGGCTGCCAATAGTTTTCCGGACATTATACAAAGTGCTAGTTATAACTTATAAAGCCCTAAATGGCTTAGGCCCTGCGTACCTAAGAGAGCGTCTTCTTAGTTATGAGCCCCACCGCCCATTGAGGTCACCTGAGGAGGTCCGTCTCCAGTTACTGCCAACTCATTTGGTGGCTACACAGAGACGGGCCTTCTCAGTCGCTGCCCCCAGATTGTGGAATGCGCTCCCTGCTGAGATACGATCCTCCTCATCTCTGGCAATTTTCAAACAACACCTGAAAACCCTTCTTTTCATCCAAGCTTTCTCAGCTTCCTAAATTGTGAGGGTTTTAATTTCTGGTTTATTTTAAAATTCAAAACCCGATTTTGGGGTTTTTAATCACTGTAATTGTTTAATTGTTGTTTTAAAATGTTTTTAAATTGTTAATTGTTATATTGTTTTTTCATATGTTTTAGCTCTTTACTGTTTTAGTGGTGTGTATTAATTGTAAACCTCCCTGAGCCATTTTGGAAGGGCGGTATACAAATCAAATCAAATCAAATCAAATCAAATCAATCAATCAATCAATCAATATAATTCACTAAAAATATAGAGTTTAAACTTTGCATTCCCAAGAACTAATAATAGCCTTTTAATTGTTGTGCCTTAAATTAGGGAATTGTTGTTTTTAAAAAAACTTTATGTATATACATCCCAAGGAAGGATAGCTTTTTTCCACTGATACTTGTCTGTTGTTTATGAAGAAAGTTTTCAGTACAAGCACCCTGCTTTTGCATTCCAAAAAAAAGGGTAAGAAAAAAGAGAAAAATTGCTCAACGGATGAACCGGAGGAGTTGGGAGCTACTTCACAAGAAGAAACGACTTCTCTTTCCAAATTCCAAGAAATTTTTATTTCAGAACTTCAAAATGCCACCAGTAGAAATGAAACTAAACTGGACTCTTTCCAAACAGCAGTTACAACTAGATTTGAAGTGGTGGAACAGAAACTAGCTGCGCATGATGAGTTAATTCAAAAGTTGTCTCAATCTCAGATGGCACTGGCAACACAAGAAACTGAATATAAACATCTGGAACAGTGGATGGAAATTGTAGAATCCCGTGCCTGTGGCTGCAACTTGAAGATTCGCGGAGTGGAAGAAGAATTAGGAAAGGAAAATTTGGAAAAAGAGATGGAGGCTCTTTTTTTTGCAATTTCTGGGTTGAGACTTGGAAGATTTCTTAGACATTCAAGAAATCTACAGAGTGAACTCCAGATATGCCCAAGAAAGGAATCTCCTGAGAGACATCATGATAAAACTTAGAAATTGAATAAATAAAGACGCAATTCTTCAAGTGCAAAGAACCTCTCCTATGGAATATGGAAGCAAATGGATTAAAATCTTGCCAGATGTCCCTGATGATATTATAAGGAAACACCAAGAGCTAAAGTTTTTAACCGTTATACTGCAAGAAAGAGGAATTAAATATAGATGGGTGGTATCTTTCTGCTTGGAAGTTTTTATTGACCGTGGGAGAACACAGATATACATGCCTTCAGATGCAAAGCGCCTGCTGGAATCTTTGAGCCTAACTGACCCTTCAATAGTGACAGATAAAACCCCGGACAAGGATCAATCAGAAGATTTGAAATGAGATCAAGCCTCTGCTTTTTAGAGGAGGGGCAAAAGTAAGAAACTGATTTTAAGAACCCAATAACATGGATGGACTAAAATTATTCAGTTAACGAACTGAACAGCCTGTTTAAAAAGTGGGGGGGTTGAAATTGAAGAGAGAAAAAGCTGATGTGATCTTCCTTCAAGAAACTCTTATTAGGTCGTGTAATGTCAATTTATTGGATTGCAAATTTCTGGGTCAAGGTTATGTGGTCTCTGGAGATTAAGAAAAATGGGGTGGAGATTTATGTTAAGCATTTAGCTTGGATCCTCAAAGAGCAAATACAGGATACCACTGGAAGATACATAATATTGAGGTTCCAAACTTAGCAGCATTCCAAAATTACAATAGGTTCAATATATGCTTCAAATGATAATAAAACACAATTTTATGAGCAGTTTCCCCAATCGTTGCGGAAGGTAGCTGAGGGAGAAGTCCTACTGATGGGTGATTGGAATGCAGTTCTTTCTTTAGCCCTTGATAAATTAGGACAATATAAAAAGAATTCTGGCAAACTTCTAAGAAACGTATTTGATTATATGACGCTTTTCTCTCTAGAAGACACATGGCGAAACAAACATCCTTTAGAGAAGGGCTATACCTCCCCTCTCCCCAACCCCATCAAATGTACTCTTGAATAGATATGTGTATGATTTCCAAATCAGCATTACCAAGACTGAAGGAGGTGGCTCCGCTTTCTTACGCTGACCATAATCTGTTAATAATTAAATTTCATAGAGAATATAAAGGATATTGGAGATTGAATAACCTCCTGCTACAAGAGAAAATTAAGTTGAAATGTCATGATGAATTATTGAGTTTTTTCCAGAGAAATATGACTTCAGAAGTCTCACTATATTCAGTATGGGACTCAAGTAAAGCTTTCATGAGAGAAATTTTTATCTCAGAGGCCTCAAAGAGGAAGAGAGACTTACAAAAACAGAAAGACTTGATATTAATTGATTTGAATCATCTTGAATCGACTCATAAGATGAATCCTGCGAAAGACATATGGCAAAGCATAAATGAGCTTTGCAGACAAATGGACCTCATAGAAGCAAAAGTGACACGTAAGAATATGATATTCACAAAACAAAAATAAAGAAGGGTAACAAGCCTGACAAATTATTGGCATACCAACTGAGAAAAGAACAAGAATAGAGAGCTATCACCTCCATATGGAATGGGAGAGAGTTTGTTTCATATATGGATAAAATGACTGATCAGTTTGTAGAATATTATACCAAATTATATAGAAAAGAAGAAAGAGATCCAGAAGAGATCACCCAATTTTTGGGAAAAGGTACAAATAGCATCGTTCACAGATAAACAGAAAGAATTGTTGAATAAACTGATCTCTGATGAAGAAACAAAAGAGGCAATATGGCATTTAAAAAACACTACTCCAGGCCCGGATGGACTGATATCGATCTATTACAAGCACTTTTTGGAAATATTAATCAGCCCATTAACTCGAGTAATGAATAAAATACTACATTGTCATGTTTTGCCTTCCTCCTGGCAAGAAGCATTAGGGGTGTGCAAGGTCCGGAGTCCCCCTGGTCTGGCACGGGGGGGGGGGGACTGTTACTTTAAGTGGGGTGGTGGTAGTACTTACCCCCCCCCGCCGCTCTTCCCCCTCCGGCGCTGGTCCGTTTAAACATCTTCTTGGGGCGGCAGAGTTCCTCCCTGCTGCCCCTGCCCCCGTCGTTGTTCCTTAAGGTTTAAAAGAGATGAGAGTTAGCGGCGCGCATGCGCCCTGCACAGAGCACGCACTCGTCTCTGATACTGGTGCGTGCGGAGCGCATACGTCATGTATGCGGCGCGCGTGCGCCAGCATCAAAGACAAGCGCGCGCCGCACAGGGCACATGCGCGCCGCTAGCTCTCGTCTCTTTTAAACCTTAAGGAACAATGATGGGGGCAGGGGCGGCAGGGAGGAACTCTGCCGCCCCAAGAAGATGTTTAAACAGACCAGCGCCGGAGGGGGAAGAGCGGCGGGGGGGGGAGTACTACCACCACCCCCGCTTAAAGTAACATGCCCCCGCCCATCCGAACCTCCGGACCGCTGGACTGCTGAACCGGTCCGGAGGTCTGTAACAGTGTGCCCGGACCGAACCATGCACACTACTAAGAAGCATTTATTTCTCTTATTTAAAAAGAAGGGAAAGATGCAAACCATCCTAAGTCATAGAGACCAATTTCTTTATTAAATGTGGATTACAAGATTCTCACTGCAATTCTGGCAGGAAGGTTGAAGGGCTTTTTAACCGACGAAATTCATTCGGACCAAACAGGATTCATGTCGAGAAGATATATGCAAGACAATTTGAGATTTGCATTAAATGCAATAGATGATTGCAATTCTGGTCACCACATCTTAAAAAGGACATTGTTGAACTGGAGAAGGTACAGAAGAGGGCAACCAAGATGATCAGGGGCCTAGAGCACCTTTCTTATGAGGCAAGACTACAACACCTGGGGCTTTTTAGTTTAGAAAAAAGACGACTGCGGGGAGACATGATAGAGGTCTATAAAATCATGCATGGTGTGGAGAAAGTGGAGAAAGAGAAATTCTTTTCCCTCTGACACAACACTAGAACCACGGGTCACTCCATGAAATTGATTGCCAGGAGGTCTAGGACCAACAAACGGAAGTACTTTTTCACACAACGCATGATCCACTATTGGAACTCTCTGCCACAGGATGTGGTGACAGCCAACAGCCTGGATGGCTTTAAGAGGGGTTTGGATGACTTCATGGAGGAGAGGTCTATCAATGGCTACCAGTCAGAAGGCTGTGGGCCAGCTCCAGCCTCAAAGGCAGGATGACTCTGTCCCAGTTTCAGGGGAGTAATGGCAGGAGAGAGGGCATGCCCTCAATTCCTGTCTGTGGCTTCCAGCGGCATCTGGTGGGCTACTGTGCGAAACAGGATGCTGGACTAGATGGGCCTTGGGCCTCATCCAGCAGGGCTGTTCTTATGTCCTTACGATATTACAAAAAAGAGGAGCAAAGCCACGATGAACTTCCTGAATGCAGAAAAGGCTTTTGATAACTTGGACTGGACTTTATTTTTCTCGGTTCTGGAAAGCATGAACTGCAGTTCAAATTTTCTTTCTTGGATTCAAAGTATCTATCAGCAGCAATCGGCAAAGATAATAGTGAGTGGGACCCTTTCCAAAAGATGTGCTATTAACAAGGGTACCAGACAAGGGCGCCCTCTTTCTCCGCTGCTATTTATTTTGGCTTTTGCACCTCTGGCAAAAAAAATTCGGCAGGAGCAGGGAATCCATGAGATTCAAATGGGGAACCAAGAACACAAAATAAAACTGTACGCAGATGACGTGGTTCTTACTATTACTCAGCCAAAGGACTCTTTAGAAGCAATAATAAAATATATAGACCAATACAGTAAGGTCCCAGGATACAAGATTAACAAAAACAAAACACAGATTATTACATGGAACTTGTCAGCTATGGAACTATGTTATTTACAAGATAAGACTGAGTTGGCTATTAAATATCTGGGGATTAATCTGACATGTAACAATAAAGATTTGTTTAAGAATAATTATTTACAGGTATGGAAACTAATTTTGGCAGATTTAGAAAGGTGGAAAAAATTAAATCTCTCCTGGTTAGGAAAGATAGCGTCTGTCAAAATGAACGTTTTACCAAGAATGAACTCCTTATTCCAAATGATTCTAGTCAAGATTAAAGATAAAACATTGAATACTTGGCAGAGATACTTAAACTCTTTTATCTGGACTAATAAAAAACCAAGAGTTAAATTTAATATCATGCAAGATACAAAAGAAAGGTGAGGATTAGCTGTACTTAACTTGAAACTATATTACCATGCCAGTTGTTTGACATGGATTTCAGACTGGATTAGAATGCCATATGGTTCATTTATGGATATGGAAGGATCAGATCTGCCGGCAGGATTACATAGATTCATGTGGACTGATATAAAAAGAAATAAGCCAGAAATAAAATCCCATACAATCTGAAGCAGTTTGTTTGGGATAAATATAAGAAAAGGATTAGCCCGGATTTATCACCTCTGGCATCTATTTTGAATTTTTTTTATATATAAAGAAGAAAAGTCTAATAAATATGATCTCTGGAGAGAGAAAGCATTTGGTTTTCAAAGTTTAACTACTGGAAAGGTTAAACCAAAAAAACAATTCAAACTCTCACATTGGAATGGTCTGAGGAACCACCATGGTTTCAATATTTACAAATCAGCTTGACTGTGAGGAAAGAAATATAAAAACAAGGTGGAAAACTTAGAGACTTAACTGAATTTGAACTATTAATAACCAAACATGTGGATCACTTTTTGGGACTGATATACAATTTGCTGCTGAAATATGACATGGAAACAGAGCAGATTAATCTTAAGATAAATCTTAACAGAACAATTAACATTCAAGAATGGGAATACCAATGGAAGACTAACAGTAATTTTACAGTACATAGCAATTTAAGAGAAAATTGGTATAAAACGTATTTCCATTGATATATCACTACTGTGACTATTAATAAGACATACAGTAATTATTCAAAAGATTGTTAGAAATGTAAGCAGCACATAGGGACTTTTTATCAGCAGTAAGGCACAACAGTTTTGGGGGGAAATCCATTCTAAGCTGCTGCAAATAATATAAATTTTCCATACTCACCTGAGCTATTTTTGTTAAATGTGACCAGACCTAGTATACCTACTAAATACACAGAGTTATCTTTATACATGATCACTGCTGCTAGGATTCTGTACGCTGCCAACTGGAGATCACAGACAATCCTTTCCCTGGATGGTTGGCTACTAAAACTATGGGAATATGCTTTGATGGCCAAGGTAACGGCCTATTTGCGGAGTAATTCAGAAGAATCATTTGTGTTAATTTGGGAACCCTTTATAAATTTTAATGCAATACAAGGTCACTATCCGCATCCAAGACTTGGTTTTTACTAATATGGATTACCGATTTATATATTTTATATACATATTTCATATTTTTTTGCAATTCTGATTGTGGGGACAAAGGTGAGTAAAGGGTGGAAGATTTATGAATGGTAACATGTAATATGTCATATACAATCACTGTATCTGAGATATTCAAGAGGTGATGATGTATTCTATTTCTTTCTTCTTATTTTCCAAATAAAATTTTCTTTTTTTAAAAAAGAGAGAGAGAGAAATTGATGACCTTAAATGGAGCCAAATTTGGAACTCTAACTCTATTCAATCCTTCTCCTGAAATATTAAAGAAAACAGTGTAAAATAAATGGTTTGTCATTGAAAATTCCATATGCTACCAGAGAATCTACACTAAGAACACCTCAGAAAGAGCAAAGCCCTGCACCCCATGGGTTAGCAACCCATGAGGGTGGTTGGCACCCTATGTGCACTACACCACCACTCGCTCTGGGCCACTCCAGTGCCCCCAAGTGCAGTTATGGGGCTGCTGAAACCCCCATTATTCCCTATGGGGAAAAACCTTAAAGACACGTAAACTTCAACAAATCACAAAAAATCAGCCCTTTACCCAATTCCTTTGAAATCTGGGTGGTGGCAGGCACCCATTGGGGCACTACCACCTGACCCACTCTTCTGCCCCCAAAGCCCCCTTTCTGCCCCAAATCTACCTCAAAGAACATTAATGTCATGCCCCTGTCCTCAGATAACAAAGGGAAAGAGGATGCTGACAGCCCTCCAGCCAATGCAGAGGTACCTGAAGGGCAGAGCCCGGCTGTCAGTTCACAGGAAATAGCTGAAGCAGGACCGGTTGCAGTCCCAGAACAAGCAGAGCAGCAGGGGCGTATCAAGGGCAGGGCAGGCAGGGCACGTGCCCCGGGCGCCACTTGAAGGGGGGCGCAATTTTTTAAACTTTTAAAAAATGGCCACCAAAAACAAAATGGCCACTGTGCATGCTCAAAGGGCCTCTGTGAGTTCCTAGTCCAAGCCAGGCCTTGCAGAAGCCATTTGAGCATGCGTGGTGGCCTCCCCCCCCCAGCAGCCATTTAAAATTTTTATTTTTTATTTAAAGGCCACCGCACATGCTCAAATGGTCCCTGCGAGGCCCTAGAGGCCAGCGGGGGGAGGGGGAACCTTTGAAGACCCCCCCCACGGCCTTTAGGAAGCCCTCTGAAGGGACTACAGGTATAAATAAATAAATAAATAAATTTAATATAATATGTCACTGTACACATATTTAGTTTGGCACTATGTACAGAGAATCAGAGATTGTGAATACTGACCTGAAGCTTATGAGCTAGGATTGTATTCATTTGCAATTACTTTGCTTCTTGTGATAACTGAGTTAAATGTGATGTCTTAATAATATGGCTATTAATGGTGACTTTGTCTTTGAATCAGTGTGAAATCCTTAGTATTAAGGCCCACTGGGAGTTTCTTGCTCTCTTCTCTCATTTTAACTGTCTTTCTGAAATACTAGAATATATTCCAAGCAGTGACACAGTTTACTCTGCATATCCTTTAATTATTTACAGAGTATCTGGGAAAAGTCAAATTCTCCATTTATTTTTTAAACTTATGTAATAGTGATGCTACAATGCATAGTAGAGAATTAGATAGGCACTTCTGTTTAGTTTTCCAAGTACACCTCCACATAGTATTTGGGTATTTCATGAGCCCCAGCATGCTGAAATTTGTAGTTTTCCAGCATTTTTTGGTCTGGCTATGTCCACTGCTAAATAGTTTTTGAAATATTAAAAGATTAATGAGCTTGACTTGTATTTTTCAGGTGATATTATGGTAAAGTTATCTAAAAGATGGGAGTCAGATGTCTGGACAGGGGGCGCAATTTCAGTGCTTGCCCTAGGCGCTATTTTCCCTAGATACTCCTCCGCAGAGCAGTCAGAGGTAGAAGCGATGGGGAGTGGAGAGCAGGACCCTGAGTTAAATGGGGAGCCCCCTCTGACTCTACAACAGAGGAGAATGACGAGACACCAACAACAGCTGGAAGTTCCCAGAAAAAGTAAATGCCTCCTTAAATAGGCAGATAAACCCTGAATTCATGCCAGCTGAGAACAATCAAGCCAGGCTATAAATCAAGTCTGCAGGCTGCAGCCAGATGCTGGAAAACAACACACTATCGTGGAGAGTACACCAGCCCGCAGACTGAGCAAAGGAGATTCCCAGCCGTGTGCTGGCCTCTGCGACCCAGATTGATTTCCTACTTGAACCCTGTCTCCTGCTGTGCCCTGCTCTGAACGCTGAACAGCTAGACTCCACTGCATCGTCCCTCCTGGGAATGCCTGACTTTCTTGCTTCGCACTTGCTCCGTGGAATCTGGTTGGAGGAAGTGTCCAATGACCATGACCTACCACCTAGACTCCAACGCTGGGCGGGCAGGCTGCTGACAATTAACAGCACACATCAACAACAACAGCAGAGCTTTGTAAAGAACCAGGTTTCCAAAGCAAGCATGATATCACAGATGTAGCAACCAAAAACAGCATCAAATCATCAGGGCCAACAACAGCATCAAATGTGCCCTGCCCTCCCTCCCACAAGCATTTTTTGTCCACAAGCAACAGAGACACAGCAACATCTGTGCCACCCGGCCATAAAAGCAGGTTAAGTAAGGATGCAAAACAACATTCTGCCAGTGGGACAGCGAGGTTTGGCCCCCTCCCACCTACGCAAGTAGAAGAGTGATGATGACAACAATTGCACACAAATTTTTGGCGCTTTTTTTTTTTTTACATTTCTGCAACAGATCGGAGCCTGTGGCACCAGCACAACCTATTTTAGATGCAAGCAAACTTGAATAAAAACACTGATGATATCACAATATGACCCAATCTTCATTGCAAAGAAGTCCACAGAGAGAGAGAGAGAACCTGTCCTTTGCCCACCCATGAGGTCCCTCAAAACATAGGCACAACAACAAACCAAGGCATTTGAACTGCAATATGCTATACTTGAGATTATGTGTGTATGTAGGGGACAAAAACAATAGTATACCTGTGTGTGCATGCTCTGCAAAATGGTAGTGGGTTTAGGTCATCCACCAGGGCGACCAAGAGAGTGCAAACAAGTACACACACACACACCACAAACAAACAAAAGAACAATTGTTATGGGGTGGCCAATAAATAAAGTAGTTTGTTATATATTTTATTAACTGATTTTGAGATTACACTGGGGTGGTGATTTGTTCACCCTAAGAACCAATCTCCCTGAGAAATAGGTCAGAATTCTGTCCATTGATCTCTCTAACTTCAGTTTCCCACACATAAAGTTCACAATCCATATCAGGGCCAGCTCTAGGGGATCTGGCGCCCAGATGCAACACTCTGTTGAGCGCCCTTAGTTATCGTGAAAAATACAAATTCGAAATACAATTAGTGTGTATTCAAAATGTAATACACAAAGATTTTATGTAATTATGTACATAACATTGTATATAATATAATTATGTATTATTATTATTATTATTTTTATATTATTATTATTTTGCATTTATATCCCGCTCTTTGTCCAAGGAGCCCAGAGCGGTGTACTACATACTTAGGTTTCTCCTCACAACAACCCTGTGAAGTAGGTTAGGCTGAGAGAGAAGTGACTGGCCCAGAGTCACCCAGCAAGTCTCATGGCTGAATGGGGATTTGAACTCGGGTCTCCCCGGTCCTAGTGGGTTTCAGGCAGACTGGGTGGAAGATACTGTATGGGACGGAAGTCTTAGGAAGAAGGCTGAAGATGGAGTCAGAGCTGAAGGAGGAAGGGCAGGCAAAGAGCTAAGGTGCCTGTTCCCTTTCAGGAAGTCAGTTTACCAGGGAAGAGAATCATTGCTGGCTAGATACTGATGACCTGGGGAATGGCTACCCAGTTTTAATAGTTAATTTGTTTTAATTGTTTATCATGTTGTGAATCGCCCTGAGCCATTTTGGAAGGGCGGTATATAAATCTAATAAATAAATAAATAAATAAATAAAATAAAGAGAGACCAGATTGAGAACTACAAGAATTCAAGCAAGCCAACAGGGAACAGCAGCCAAGCCTGTTTGAAAAATTCAAGACTGAAGAATCCATCCCAGCTGTCAGAAGGCAGGCCTGGCTTAGAACCGTCCAAGGCCTGTGGCATTTAAAGGGATAGCACACCTTTGTCATCAGCTTCTGTGATTGCCATTTGAAAGGACAATTAGGGGGAACTGATGGAAATGTCAGTTACAGATTCAAACTGATACAATAGGAGGAGAGCTGGTCTTCTGCTGGCAAGCATGACTTGTCCCCTTAGCTAAGCGAGCTCCACCCTGGTTGCATATGAATGGGACACTTGATGTGTGAGCACTGGAAGAGATTCCCCTCAGGGGATGAAGCTGCTCTGGGAAAAGCAGAAGGTTTCAAGTTCCCTCTCTGGCTTCTCCAAAGATAGGGCTGAGAGAGATTCCTGCCTGCAACCTTGGAGAAACTGCTGCCAGTCTGTGAAGACAATACTGAGCTAGATAGACCAATGGTCTGACTCAGTATATGGCAGCTTCCTATCTTTCTATGTTCCTACACGCAAATAATGCGCCATGCACAGTGTGGCACACAAAAACATTATATCTCACCTCCAGCCCCTCACCTCTGGCTCTGACTTTACAAGAAGTAAGGTCTCCAGGATAGCTGAGAAGAGATAAGTATCTGCCTCTCAAGCTATATTATTTATGGCATATAGAAGAACAGGTTCATTTCTCATGGGGTTATGAAATCGCATGGCTCCTCTGTCCCTTACAGATTATTATTACATTTATATCCTGCTCTTCCTCCAAGGAGCCCAGAGCGGTATACTACATACTTAAGTTTCTCTTTCACAACAACCCTGTGAAATAGGTTAGGCTGAGAGAGAAGTGACTGGCCCAGAGTCACCCAGCTAGGATCATGGCTGAATGGGGATTTGAACTCGGGTCTCCCCGGTCCTAGTCCAGCACTCTAACCACTAAACCACATTTATACACATGCTACATGGAAGATGCTGAAAGGCATCATCTCATACTGCACGGGATATGGCAATGGTAAACCCCTCCTGTATTCTACCTAAGACAACCACATGGCTCTGTGGTCACCAGGAGTAGACACCAACTCAATAGCACACTTTACCTTTACATGTCCAGAACTGAATGAGGAGTATGTGTGTGTGAGTGTGTGAGAGAGATATCCGTATGTATATTCTTTAAACTAAGGTGTAACATATAAGTAAGGTATTCATTACAGCAATTCACTGGCCAGCATGAACAACCACTCACAAAATCCTTCTTACTCCCCTCTATCTCATCATTGAAACTTACACAAGATCACACACAGGCTTTTTTCTTTGTGCCAATTAATCTCTATTTTGTGGATACATTCATGATTAAGCAGGCAAAACACTCAAGTAGTCCTTGCTCCTTATTTTCACCCTTTAAAAAATAGTCCCTACTTATGCCTGTAAATTCTACTCAATTAACTCAAAATAATCATACTGAAAATTAAATTGAACATTATACTGCAGTAAGCAACTAAAACATACTGCATTTTTGCCCTGGATTCTGCAGGCACTGCATGTTTTGCGTTCAATACTCTGCCATCACCAGAATCACAGACACAGAGTGATTCCATGCCTGGTATCTCCCCATTTCACAAAACATATATCCCCCACAAGCACCCCTCCATTTTTGCTTACTGTTTTTGAAATAGGAATGATAAAGGATGCTTGCTCTTTGAAATGAGACTGTGCCTGTGGTCTTGCTCACTACCCATGTCTCCTTTCTCCTAGCCCAGAGCAAGCAAGGGGAGGAGGAGAGCCTCCTTCTACGTGGCTCTGGTCAAGTTTGTTTGAGAGTCCCTTTGCAAAACAAAGAGAGTCCCTTTGTTTTGACTTGATGACTTGTTGACTCAGACTGAGCCAGAGCCCAGAGGGGGCAGCTGGGAGAACAAAGGGAGGCCACCCCACCCACCCCCACCTCTGTGAGTCTGTCTGTCTTTGCATTGCAATCCACTTTGGAATCCACTTGGCTGCAGAGAAGAAAGAGACAGAAAAGCCTGTTGCTTTCAAGTTCCATCGGCACCTTCCCAGACTCCAGTGGGTGGCGCTCCGATGCAACGCATCTCTTGCTTCATAGGAAAAGCTAGCCCTGGGTCTAATCCATTACACAGGACTGTCTTTTGAAAGGAAATTGTGGATTACAGGAGCACACCCTTCTTTCCTTGCCTAAAGAAACAATGCTTGATAACTGGGCCATTTTGTGCCACTTCCTTTCCACCCAAATTATCTCTAAGCCATTCCCATTTGGCTCTGTTGTTCTTGTTGTTGTTGTTGTTTAAAGAGTGAGATGTGCTCTCAGACACTTCAGCATACAAACTGAGCAAGAGCAGAAACAAAAAGGGATATGTTATGCAGGAACATGGAACAAAGGGTGTGAGCAGAACAAGTCATTGAAGATGCTGGAGTGTAATCCACAAAAAGATGTTATCAGAGAAGCAGGGATGCTACTCCTCACTGTTCAACAAGAGTTACTTTTAAAAAATGGTAAAAGTTAGCTTACAGCCCAAATCTGAGTATGGGCCAGTACACACTGTTTCGTCAAGCAGCCCTGACATGAGATAGATTTCGGTGGAAAGTCAAAACTTGGGGTTTTGCATACCTTGTGATGTTACCACAGAACTTCTCATGGCATGCAAAATTGAGTAGTGTATAATAACTGATTTAAACAGTGTTCTCAAATCAAGCATATTTGCTAATGCTTTAAAAGATGGAAGCAATTAAAAAGATGGAAGCAACTGAGTCACCTGAGAAAGTTGGGATTGGGGGGGGCACTGTTTTACAGCAATTCCACTCCTACCTCTCAGGCAGTTTTAAGACGGTGTCGCTTGGAGACTGCTGTTCTTCAAAGTGAGAGCTTTTGTATGGCGCCACACAGGGCTCTATATGATCTCCAGTGCTCTGAGTTCAGAGTTCATAGCAATTAGGGTCACACACAGTTCTGCTTATGAATGAGGAGATACTCCTCCTATGCATTGCAATGAAAGGAAAAAAAATCTTAAAAAAAATATTTTTTAAAAAGCCCAATAAATCCTGCAAATTTGGGGCTGCCTGGGGAGAGTTGAGGCCAGACCTGCCGTGCCCCCAGACCCACTTTGGGGTGCCCTGACACCCCCCAAAGGGGATAATGGGCCAGCTGGGCCACCTCAAATCCACATTATTCCCTATGGGAGGGAAGCAAAAATTGGAAAAATCTTCAAAAATACATTAAAAATCACAGAAGTGTCCGATTGCTTGGGGGTTTGGTGGGTGCTCAGCACCCCTGGGTGCCCACCACCCACCCCAGTTTTGTGCCCCTAGCAGGCCACATACCAACACACAGTGACAGAACTAAGAAGACAACCAACTGGAAACCCAAAACCCACTACAGAAACAGAACTGCTGCTCTGCCCACACAACTGCAAAGCCAAGGGGACCAAACCAAACAACAGCACAGACTACACAACAACAGCCACAAACCAACAAGACCTAACTAAATGGCACAAGGCAGTAAAACCAACCCGCCACGCAAACTGCAATGAAAGAGGGGCAAGGCAAAAACACACCAACACACTGAAGGAGAACTTAAAGTAACATGCACCAGGTTCTTCTGTTCTTCTCTTCGTGTGCAATGTACGCGTTTTGCCTGTGGGGAAAGAAACACCTCAGAGTGTGTCTGGTCCACCACATTTTTGCTGGAGGCCACACAGGGCCCCAGGCACGTGGTGGTGGTGGCACCAGCAGCATATATGTAGGTTTGTGTTTGGTGCGTGTGTGTGTGTGTGTGTGTGTGTGTGTGTGTGTGCTGCTAGCTAGAGGAGAAAAGGGGGGGGCTCTGGAAAAATTAAAAGGATAGGAAAGTCCTGCTCAGAGGCAGGTCAGTGGATGCCACACACGACGTGGTGTGGCAAGAGACCACTTACGCATCATGGCCATTGTCTGGTGTGTGTGTGCGCGGGTGCATGCGTGTCAGCAGAACTAAACTGGAGAGGGGAAAGAGAGGGGTGCTCTGAAAAATTAAAGGGATAGAAAAATCCGGCTCAGAGGTGGGTCAGTGGAGGCCACACACTAAGTGATGTGGCGGGAGACCACTTACTCATCATACCCGGTGCATGCATGTCTGATGTGTGTGTCAGCAGAACCAAACAATAGCAATAGCAATAGCAATAGCACTTACATTTATATACCGCTCTATAGCCGGAGCTCTCTAAGCGGTTTACAATGATTTAGCATATTGTCCCCAACATTCTGGGTACTCATTTTACCGACCTCAGAAGGATGGAAGGCTGAGTCAACCTTGAGCCCCTGGTCAGGATCGAACTTGTAACCTTCTGGTTACAGGGCGGCAGTTTTACCACTGCGCCACCAGGGGCCCAGAGGGAAGGGGGGGCACACTTAATAAAAACAATTCACAAATACATGTATACAGTACACATTACACAAGTATATATAGAAATCCATCTATACAGCTGCTATACAGTAATATTTACACCATCAACAATTATCTATACACAAACCAGACCAAAAACACTATCTATAGAAAGGAAAGGAAAAACCTCTACTACTACTACTACTGACAACATACACACACACACACACACACACACCCCAGAAGAAACCTCTACACACGCACACAGGTACACACACTCATACATACATATACACACTCAACACTTCTATCTACACAAGCACATATTTACACACATGGAAATATTTACAAATATACATTTTTATAGTCCCGCTACCCTCCCCACAAGCAACACAACACATTAGAAAATTTATATACTAACAAATCTACATTTTTACAAATCTACGTTTTAACAGATCCACATTTTTAGAGTCGCACCCCACGCCCTCTGCCTCCCCCAAGTCACTTATTTACACATTCAGAAATGTATATTTTTACAAATCTACATATTTACACATCAACATATTTACATATCTACAGAGTGCCACACTGGCACAAACTGCCTAGTGTCTGTGTGTGTGCCCACGGCCCCCCTGAGTGCAGAGGTCAGGTGGAACCACGGGCTAGTTCAGCATCGAGTTAAGCCAGTGGGGGCGTGTATCCAGTTGCCAAGACACAGCACTAGTGGGCATGCTGCAACTTGGCATGGCTGAAGGAGGAAGGGGGAGGGGAGGGGAGGGATGAGCAGAAGCTCATCCCATAGGTCACTCCAAATCCATGGGTCACTCACTCAGCTCAACCTCCAGCTCGGGGTAGCAGTGACGTTGGACCCATTGTCTGTGACAATGAAGTCCTGGGAGAGGTGTGGAAACCCGCCAATCCACTCCTCAATTTGGCAGCCAAGTACAGCCGCCACCTCGTCCTTGGTGTGCTTGACATCCAAGGTCTCCATGTGCAAGATGGCCCACCTGTGCCGAAATGCGATGTGGGATGCGCTGGAGCCAGAGGCAGCACCAGAGGTCTCCTTTCTCTCTGGACCTCACCAGTGGGCAGTCAGGGCCAGGAAAGCAGCATGTATCCCACTCACACTGTTCCACAGTGGTGAAATGCATGCTGGTGCCAGCCAGTGCTGCATGCAGCATGACTGACACAAGCTCCCTGCACCACCTGTACAGGGAGGGAACCACGTTCTGGCTGAACATAGTCCTTGAGGGGATGGTGTAGTTGGATGCTAGCAGCGTGAGTATCCAGCAGAAGCCAGAGTTCTCGACCACCTAAAAAGGTTGATCGTCAGCAGCCATTATCTCTCCTATCAGGCAGGTGAGGAGACATGGGTCCACGTGACCAGGCCGCTTCATGCCTGACAACTGCATCCACTGCTTGACTGGCAGCGTGCCCTGCTTCATGGAAGCTGGTGCACTGCCCTTGTCAGCGCCCTTGTCAGTGCACACAAGGCACACTAGTGCTGCCAGCGGAGTCAAGGAGATCTGGGTGATGCTGTCGTATGTGTCGCCACATGGAGGTCATTCCCAGATGCTTCACATCCTTGCCCCAGCTGACCTGTGCCCTGCGGTGGACACAGTGAGCAGCGGTTGGGACATCTTGAGAGTCCTCAAAATGCCACCAAACATCACTGCTCTGGGTGGCCTCAGATGCCCTGGGCACCGTCTTGGGTGACCACAGACCTAGGGGGGCTGCTGGTACTCGCCCAGTGCCATCACCCACCCCCCTTCCACCCTGCGCAGAAGAAGAAGGGCCCGGCTTCACTGTAGGGGGGCCGCCCCCTCCACTTCAGCAGTAGACCCTTCCCCCTTGGAGCCTGACTGGGAGGACACAGCACTGGACTCTGCCACAACCTCAGGGGGGACCCCATTGAGTGGTGAGAGGAGTGTTGGAAGGGCTGCGAAGGGAGGGAAAATCTGGCTGCACTGCCAACCATCAAGTCACTGCCCCACACCCACACCATGGAAGCAGCTTCCCTGGCAGGAGAGCCCCCTGGACCATCAGGCTCCGCACAGGGTGGCAACACTGGTGGCACACCACCCAAAGGACCCACCACTGGTCCAGGAACTGGTTCAGTGGCAGCAGGCTCCTCCGTATAGGAGAGCCTTCATGCCACCGCCTCACCTGGGTGAAATAATTCGCCGATGGGGACCTGAGGGAACCCAGGATGGCGTCTTCTCTGCCCACACCAGCCTACTGCACCAGCTTGGGGACCCCTCCCACCTCTGCCTGCCACCCTGCTGCGAGAGGAGAGGGGGGGGGAGAGAGAGACACTCACTCACTCAGGAGGGGAAAAAATAAAAGCAGCAGAACAAAAACACAGCAGAATGGACACACACCGGGGGGAAAGGGTTCAAAGCAGGGGAGAGAAGACGGTGGGGGGGGGAGAAAAAGGCAGAAGAGAATAGGGGATTGGGGACAAAAACACAGCAGCAGTCTGCCAAGCTGACTCTCACCGCACCAGCAGAAGCAGGCCAGAAGGCAGCCAAACAGCAACTGCAGCCAGGGTGATTTTGCTAGGCCAGAAGCTTGGCTTTAAATAGGATTTGAAACTCTTTGGTAGCCCCCACCTTTGCCCTCCCCCCTGGCCAATAGGTTGCCAGTTCTCAAGGTCTGGCACAGTGCAGAGCCTACCAGAGAGCCAGACTCATCTGGCCAATCAGGGAAGCAAGAGCTCAGCCAAGGAAATCAAGGAACACAAGTCACACAAAATGGAGGACAACATCTAAAATGGCCTCTAGAAGCTTCGAATCAGCTCGAACTGAACCTGGCTCGATCAGTTTGAACTCGGCAGTTGGGCATTGCCAATGCAATATCCTGTTTGGTCTGAGTTCGAACCTTCGAACCAAACCAGTTTGGATTTGAACCAGTTTGCACATCCCCCTAGTACTTATTGTAGGGGTGTGGGGGTGGTTGGGTTGGAAAGCAAGAGATGGTTTAAATCTACCTGTCCTGGATGGCTGAAATCTACCTGTCCTGGATGGATGAAAAGCGGTTTCCTGAGGGGACAAAGAAGCAGGATGTTTTTGCACTATTTTCAGGGAAATGGGTGGGGTAGTCTTAGCCAGTCGAAGCAAAAAAGCAGGTAAGGTAGCTGTCTGGCCAGCTAATCAGTGGCAAGGATGACCTAGTTAGATTGGTCCGTATAGACTCCTTTTGTCCTGGGACCTTAGGATCAACTGAGCATAGCACTTCATGCATTTGATGAAGTGAGCGCTAGTCGGCGAAAGCATATGCTATGCGTATGGCGTGTTTGGTGGCGACTTGGGACTGGGCCTTCTCTGCGGCTTCCCCAGGGCTTTGGAATATGCTCCCTGTCAAAATAAGAGCATCCCCATCTCTGATTGTTTTTTAGGAAGACCCTCAAGACACACCTGTTTTCTCAGGCTTTTAACTGAAATTAATTGTGAACTGTTTGCTTTTATCCCATGAGATTGTTTTCATTTTTTAATTCTGTGAAACTGTTTTGATTGTTTTTACTCTTGTAGTGAGCAAAGGGTGAACAGAGGCTGGGCTGGGTTGCTAGGATAGATGACCTCATGGTCAGACCACAAACCAAGCCCTGTGATTGGCTACTGCTTTCCCCTCTCCTATGGGAGGAAGGATTTCTTGCCTTTGAGTCTCTTTGGAGATTTTGGATAGAAGAGAAGTGTGGGGAAGGGCCTCTCTGTCTCTCTCCTGGAGGACTGACTCCACTTGAGCTGGGAAGGTGGCTTGGAGGCCTGTGGTCCTCCATGGACCACCGCCCCAAGGACCAGGATAAAACAGGGATAGCAGGGACAGTCATCGTAGTCAGCTCACATTAGCTTGTTTTCTTCTTCTTCTCTGTGTCGCCTGGGTGTCTTAATAAGCCTGGGACCTGTTCTGTTTTTTCCCCCCATCGGCTCCAATTTATGTCCTATTTTAATGATAAAGCTTTTTGAATTGTTTCATGAATATTCAGTTTTCATGAGTGCTCAGTGGGGAAAGGTGGGCCCCCAGTCAGAAGCCTCCCAAGTCCTAGGCTAAAGGATCCACAATTTCCTAATATTCCCACCCAAGTGATCACTTTACAATTTCAGGTCTTGGGTGAAATGGTGAGGGAGACTGGGTTCGTTGTTCAACCCAGTCTGGTATGCCCTCGGCCGGTGGGGGGAGGAGGGGAGGGGTCAGAAAATTTCCCTGGTTGTCACAACTTCCCTGGTTGTGAACAGCTACACCAGTATACCAGTCAGGGCATGCCCAGAAGGTTCGGGGGGGGGGGGGCTGAACACCACCCCGACTACAACTCTGTTTTATATTTGTTGCTTTAAACTGTGTACACCACCTAGAGAGACACATATCAGGGTCAGGTATATAAATACAATTAAAAAATACTGCCACAAAACTTCTAGTTGCTTTTGTTTTCGTTAAGAAGGGTTATTCCAAAAGTCTCTGCTACTTTCTCCTTGTGCTTCTTGACCTCTGCTGCTTTTAGTAAAGCTGACCACTCTTTTCCTTTATCTTAGCACAGGCTACTTGGCCACACTTTTCAAGCTCTCCCTGGCCTTGCCTGATGTGATCTCTCAGCCCTTGTTACATCTCTGTGATTTCCACTCTCCCAGAACTCCGCTCTGTCAGCTGAAGGTCTTGTTCCCTTATAGAATTCCACCCATTCTCTCTTGGCTTCTCATATATCAATTAGGTCCTGAGAAATTTTATTTTACCTGTGCTACTGCTGCAAGAGTTGTAGTCTTCTGAACCAACGTTTGGATGCCATGAACCAAAAACGGACCTTTGAAAGCGGTTATTTGCTGAAAAGCAGAGTTGTGCTTATTTGTGATCTCTAAGCAGGAATGACCAACAAGGGACAGCAGACACTCCCACTAAAATATAGCCTAATTATTTTTAAATGTCTCTGTTGTTTGAGGATCGCTCCCTCCTGTACCCCAGAACAAGCTGTAGAAACCAGTGCAGCCAGATAAGTCAGAGACACGTCAATTACCTTAATTATATGAATTGCCTGACCTCTATCATGATTTAATGTATAACAAAATCTTCCCTCCCTGATAACAGCCTTTGCCACCCCCTTGTCTCTCTCAAACAAGTAGTTTGGAATCACCCCTGCCTTTGGGATATAGCAACAGATGCTAAGTCACCCAAAGTACTAAGGAATACAATTGGATAGTGTCACATTTTGAGTACACTGGTGTTAAGAGACAGTCATCTTTCAAGGAGTCACATGGCAAACTTATCACAATGCTGGGGATCAAAGCTAAGATCTTGTATTTGCCTTTCTGATCTAGTTACATTGCTCCAGACAAGTGGCACATCTTTTTAAACAGAAAAATTAAAACAAGATTTTGGAAGCTCAATAGAAACATGATCCCCCAAAATAAGAGAGAATGGGCAATTGTGGAGTTTGCCTTTCCTTTCCTATTCCTTAAGGAAAGTAAGCTCGTGAGATCACCCAGCTGGCTGGTTTGCTTGCTCTCTCCCTCTCTCTCTGTGTGCCCCACTATCACCTTTGCAATGCTTCTACCAATTTGAACCAAATTTGGTACTTTTGTAAGGACACATAGAGACACTTCAATGGCATAGTTTGTGATGATGTCATCCCAGCAATTCAAGATGGTGGATGTGTGAACGTTTGAGGCACAAGTGGGAACCAATCAGGACCAAATTTAGTACAGTTGTAGGGACACATAGGGACACTTCAATGACGAAGTTTGTAATGATGTCATGCACCCAAATTCAAGATGGTGGACACGTGAATGTTTGAGGTAGAACTTGGTAATTATCATTTAAGATTATAGCTAAAGGAAAGTAGGCAGATTAGTTCTTACTAGAACTTTTTTTTTTTTAATGTGACGGGGGAATAGTATAAGCAATAAATATTAATACAGGAAGACTCTCAGAACAAGAAGCCCTGCAGCAGAGAGAGGCCACCTACTTCCCAGACAGCCCCCAGGGTCAGAGACTGGTGTTGGCTGTCTGTTGCTGTTGCTGCTGTTGAATACCTGCCTGCAGCAGAGGGAGAGGGAGAGGGAGAGAATGAAACCATCTGCCAACCCCCTGCCTAACCTGTGGGACTGTGGCTGGCAGTGGCTGCTCTGTAGGATCGGGGCCTAGGAGTGACCCAGCAGTCCCTGCTTTCCATCTGAGCAGGGTGGGTATCTCTGGGCCTATAAAAGGATGCTGCTTGTGGCAGCGGGCCCACCACCAAAGGGACATCACCCAAGGGGGTCACCCCTTTAGGGGAGCCACTTCGGGGGGACAGTGAGGACGAGGGCCAGGTTTCCTGAACCAAGAATTCACATGTGGGTGAGTATTTAATGTGGCTTCTGTTTTAATTAGTCCTGGGTGATCTTGTTTTAATTCTGTTTATAAATGTGTAGGGGCTTATCTGGAGATGAGGAGACAGAGAGCGTATCCACTGAGCATGGGGTGGTTATTCCGGTGGGTGGGGGGACAGAAAAAGTAACGCTGGCAGGTCAGCGGGCCAATACAGGGGAAGGGGACTTGGAAACCTAATAGCTGTTTCCCCTTCCAGCTGTCCTGCCAGCTCTTTGGCCTTGGGGAGCAGTGCCGACCACCCTTGGAACCTTGCCTTTCTCCTTTGTAATGCCAGGTCAGTCCAGAACAAATCAGAAACCATCCATGATTTGATTCTGGTTGAAGGCGCCGAGCTGGTAGTATTACAGAGAACTGTCTGGGGGAGGCTGGGGGCCCAGTGTGGGGTACTCTGTTGAGGAGCGCGTGAGGGACTATGGGCGGGGAGGTGGAGTGGCTGTGGTCTATAAGAATAACCTTTCCCTTACCAGGATCTCTGTTAAAGTGTTGGACCATATCGAATGTGGGTACTTACGTTTGGGGACCAGGGATATACTGGGACTTCTGTTGGTGTACCGATCGCCCCGCTGCTCAACAGAGTACCTAACTGAGCTGACGAACTTGGTCTCAGGCTTGGTGTTGGAGTCTCCCAGGCTTATGGTGTTGGAGGACTTCAATGTTCATTTTGGGACTAATTTGTTTGGGGCAGCTCAGCGGCCATAACGACTCTGGGCCTATCTCAAGTGGTCTTGGGACCAACGCACATTGCTGGTCACAATCTTATTTATTTATTTATTTATTTATTTATTTATTTATTTATTTATTTAAAACATATTTGTATACCACCGAAAACTTACGTCTCTGGGCAGTTTACAAAAAGATAAAAACAAAAGTAAAACATTAATTAAAAACAAAAACAAAACAAGAAATTTAAAACACAACAATTTAAAAATTTAAAATGATATTCTAAAAATAACATTAAAACAATCAAAACAATATCAGTTAAAAGCCTGGGTGAACAGGTGCATCTTTAAAGACATTTTTAAAGTTGTCAGAGATGGGGAGGCTCTTATTTCACTAGGCAGCACATTCCAAAGCCTCGGGGCAGCAACGGAGAAGGCCCATCCCTGAGTAGCCACCAGATCAGCTGGTGGCAAATACAAACAGACCTCTCCTGATGATCTCAATGGGCAGTGGGGTTCGTGATGAAGATTTGGTCTTTCACTCTGATCAGGGGGACCAGGGATATACTACCCATGGGTGGGGGATCCTGTGATTTCCTCATTGTCATGGATGGACCACTATCTAGTTAAGGTAGGCTTCACAATCACTTCCCACCTTTGCAGGGGAGAGGGACCTATTAGGATGGTCTGCCCAAGAAGGTTATTCAATAGGATTTCAAGAAGACTTGGAGGGGTTTGGTGTTGGCTCTGCCAGTGATCCTGTTGATGCCCTAGTGGAGAATTGGAACAACAAACTCACTGGGGCAGTAGACATGATCACTCCTAAGCGTCCTCTCCGAACCACTTCAAAACTGGCCCCTTGGTATACGGAAGAACTACGGGGGCTGAAGCAGCAAGGTAGATGACTGGAGCGCAAGTGGAGAAAGACTCAGCTCGAATCCGACAGATTGCAACATAGAGCTCATTTGAAGACCTATGCTCAGGCAATCAATGCGGCAAAGAAGCAATTCTTTTCTGCCCATATTGCATCCACAAGTTCACGTACGACAGAATTGTTCAGGTTTGTGAGAGGGCCAGTATGTGCCCCTCCTCCCTTGAATAAGAATCTGGAACCATTGATTATCCACTGTGATGTGTTTAACAAATTCTTTGTGGGAAAAATATCTCATATTCGGGCCTAATTAGACTCCATCTCCACAATTACTTGTGTTTGATGTGGAGGTGTCTAGCAACTCCTCTTGTGTGATTAGGTTGGATCAGTTCCAGTTTGTGACTACTGAAGATGTGGACAAGCTGATTGCAATGGTGCAGCCTACCACCTGTTCTCTTGACCTTTGCTCGACATGGCTCATACAATCTGGCAGGAAGGCTGTTGTAGAAGGCATTGGTAGAGATTATAAATGCATCTCTGAGGGAAGGTAGGATGCCTCCTTGTCTTAAGGAGGCAATTATTAGATTGCTTCTGAAGAAGCCTACCTTGGATCCCTCAGAGTTCAGCAACTACAGGCCTGTCTCCAACCTTCCATCGCTGGGCAAGGTAATTGAGAGGGTGGTGGCTTCCTAGCTCCAGATAACCTTGGAGAAAACTGATTTTCTTGACCCATTTCAAACTGGCTTCCCGGCTGGCTATGGGGTGGAGACTGCCTTGGTCGGCCTGATGGATATTCTCCAATTGCGAATTGACAGAGGAAGTGTGACTCTGTTGGTCCTTTTGGACCTCTCAGTGGCTTTTGATACTATCTACCACAGTATCCTTCTGGAGTGTCTGAGGGGCTTGGGAGGCACTTCTTTGCAGTGGTTCCACTCCTACCTCTTGGGCAGGTGCCAGATGGTGTCCCTTGGAGACTGCTCTTCTTCAAATTCTGAACTTTTGTATGGTGTGCCTCAGGGCTCCATATTGTCTCCAATGTTGTTTAACATCTATATGAAACTGCTGGGAGAGATCATCAGGAGATTTGGTGCAGAGTGCTATCAGTATGCTGATGACACCCAGATCTATTTCTCCATGCCAGCATCATCAGGAGAGGGCATAATCTCCCCTAAATGCCTGTCTGGAGTCAGTGATGGGCTGGATGAGGGATAACAAACTGAGACTGAATCCAGATAAGACAGAGGTACTCATTGTGCAGGGTTGAAACTCACATAACTTTGATCTGCCTGTTCTGGATGGTGTCACACTTCCCCAGAAGGAACAGATATGCAGTCAAGGGGTGCTTCTGGATCCAAGCCTCTCCCTGGTGTCCCAGGTTGAGGAGGTGGCCAGAAGTGCCTTCTATCAGCTTTGTCTGATATGCCAGCTGTGTCAGTTTCTTGAGATGAATGACCTCAAAACAGTGGTACATCTGCTGGTAACATCCATACTGGATTACTGCAATGCACTCTGTATGGGGCTGCCCTTGTATGTAGCCCAGAAACTACAGTTGGTCCAGAAATTCAGGTTGGTCTCTGGGACATCTCGTATAGACCATATTACTCCTGTACTGAAGGAGCTACACTATCTGCCGATATGTTTCTGGGCAAAACACAAGGTGTTGATTATAACCCATAAGGCCCTAAACAGCTTGGGCCCTGGGTATTTAAGAGAACATCTTCTTTGTCATGAACCCCACTGCCCATCACGAGAGGTCTGTCTGCAGTTACCACCGGCTCCTCGTGGCTACTCAGGGATGGGCTTTCTCCGCTGCTGCCCCGAGGCTTTGGAATGCGCTCCCTAGTGAAATAAGAGCCTCCTCATCTCTGACAGCTTTTAAAAAGTCTTTAAAGCCTGTTCACCCAGGCTTTTCATTAATAGTTGTAATGGTTTTAATGCTGTTTTAAAATATTGTTTTAAAAATTTAAATTGTTGTAATGTTTTAAACTTTTTGTTTTAACTAATGTTTTACTTTTTCTGTTTTTATTTTGTTGTAAACCGCTCAGAGACGTATGTTTTGGGTTTAAAAATATGTTTTTAAAAACTAAAAACTAAAAGGACATAATGGTCAGAATAAGAATACAGTCATAATGTAGGAGATGCAGATAAACACAGGAAAGCTATTAATGACCAAAGGAAGAGGGAAACCACAGGTTCCCTCATAGTCTCAGATATGGAATGAGGCACTCCCTCCCTGTTCTGCCACATGATTGAGTGCTATATAATTAGAGCTGTGGACCTATGTTTCTTTCAACTTAACAGTGTTTCCTCCAGCACACCAAGATGAATTTCTAGGAGACTATCCTTTGTGCCTTCTTAGCCACCCTCTTAGCAACGATACTTGGTGGGCTCTATATGATGGGAGCATTCCTCAAGAGGAGACCTAAGGAGCCTCCATGGGACAAAGGCTTCATCCCATGGCTAGGATATGGGATAAATTTCAAGAAGAACCCTGCAGAGTTTTTGGAAAGGATGCAAAAGAAACATGGAGATATTTTCACAGTGCTGGTTGGAGGCAATTATTTACATTTTGTGATGGACCCGCACACGGGACTATAATAAAAGAGTCAAAAGACAGGCTGGATTTTGATACATTTGCCTGTTATAGCATTTAATGCGTTTGGATTTCAGCCTACTGAATCTCAACATCTTGGCGACATTCGATACTATCGGCCATAGTATCCTTCTGGAGCGTCTAAGGGGGGAGTGGGAGGCACTGTTATGCGGTGGTTCCGCTCCTACCTCTTGGGCAGGTTCCAGATGGTGTCCTTGGAGACTGCTGTTCTTCAAAATCTGAACTTTTGTATGGTGTGCTTCAGGGTTCCATATTGTCTCCAATGTTGTTTAACATCTATATGAAACTGCTGGGAGAGATCATCAGGAGATTTGGTGCAGGGTGCTATCAGTATGCTGATGATACCCAAATCTATTTCTCCATGTCAGCATCATCATGAGAGGGCATAACCTCCCTAAATGCCTGCCCGGAGTCTGTGATGGGCTGGATGAGGGATAACAAACTGAGACTGAATCCAGATAAGACGGAGGTACTCATTGTGCAGGGTCGAAACTCAAGAGATAATTTTGATCTGCCTGTTCTGGATGGGGTCACACTTCCCCAGAAGGAACAGGTACACAGTCTAGGGGTGCTTCTGGATGCAAGCCTCTCCCTGGTCTCCCAGGTTGAGGAGGTGGACAGAAGTGCCTTCTATCAGCTTCGTCTGATATGCCAGCTGTGTCAGTTTCTTGAGATGAATGACTTCAAAACACTGGTACATCAGCTGGTAACCTCCAGACTGGATTACTGCAATGCACTCAATGTGGGGCTGCCCTTGTATGTAGCCCAGAAACTACAGTTAGTCCAGAATGCGGCAGCCAGGTTGGTCTCTGGGTCATCTCAGCGAGACCATATTACTCCTGTATTAGGAGCTATACTGGCTGCCGATATGTTTCCAGGCAAAATACAAGATGTTGGTTATAACCTATAAGGCCCTAAACAGCTTGGGCCCTGGGTATTTAAGAGAACATCTTCTTCGTCATGAACCCCACCGCCCATTGAGATCATCAGGAGAGGTCCGTCTGCAGTTGCCACCAGCTCGTCTGGTGGCCACTCAGGGACGGGCCTTCTCCGCTGCTGCCCCAAGGCTTTGGAATGCGGTCCCTAGTGAAATAAGAGCTTCCCCATTTCTGACAGTTTTTAAAAAGTCTTTAAAGACTCATCTGTTCACCCAGGCTTTTCATAAATGTTATTTTAATGGTTTTAATGCTGTTTTAAAATATTGTTTAATTTTTTAAAAATTCTTGTAATGTAATGTTTTACTTTTTCTGTTTTTAGTTTGTTGTAAACTGCCCAGAGACATAGGTTTCGGGCGGTATAAAAATATGTTAAAAAAAACAAACCAAACTAAAAGGACATAATGGTCTGAATAAGAATACAGTCATAATGTAGGCAATGCAGATAAACACAGGAATGCTATTAATGACCGAAGGAAGAGGAAAGCCACAGGTTCCTCATTGTCTCAGAAATGGAATGAGGCACTCCCTCCCTGATCTCCCACATGATCAAGTGCTTTATAATTAGAGCTGTGGACCTATGTTTCTTTCAACTGAGTATACATAAGCCTCCAGTATACCTTAGTATACATAAGGCTCCAGCACACCAAGATGAATTTCTGGGAGACTATCCTTTGTGCTTTCTTAGCCACCCTCTTAGCAACCGTACTTGGTGGGCTCTATATGATGGGAGCATTCCGCAAGAGGAGACCTAAAGAGCCTCCACTGGACAAAGGCTTCATCCCATGGCTAGGATATGGGATAAATTTCAAGAAGAACCCCGCAGAGTTTTTGGAAAGGATGCAGAGGAAACATGGAGACATTTTCACAGTGCTGGTTGGAGGCAATTATTTACATTTTGTGATGGATCCGCACACTTATGGGACTATAATAAAAGAGTCAAAAGACAGGCTGGATTTTGATACATTTGCATCAGTTATAGTTTTTAATGCATTTGGATTTCAGCCTACTGAATCTCATCATAAGGTTGTGCAAACAATTAGCAAGAAGTATCTCCGAGGTAAGAGTCTAGCTGTCCTCAATCAGGTCATGATGGAGAAGTTGAAAACTGTGATGTTTCACAGCCAGGGTTCAGGTGAGGGGGAAAGACCTTGGCAGCAGGATGGAGTCTTCCACTTTAGCTACAAAACCATCTTCCAAGCTGCTTTTCTGGCTTTGTTTGGTACTGAGCCAGGCCAAGACGTGGAGAGCAAAGAAAACACTAAGGGCGACAAAATAATACAACCTGGACAGTTGTTTGAAGCTTTTCAGAAATTTGACCATTTGTTTCCCCAAATGGCCCTCGGCATGCTGGATCCCCTGGGCAAGAAAGAGTCACAGAGGTGGAAGAATTTTTTCTGGGACGTGCTGTCTGTAGAAAAGATATATCAAATGGAAAACATCAGCAGCTGGGTGGTTGAGCAAGATCAGCTGATGGCTGAGACTGGGATGACAGAGGAGATGCGGACTCAATTCCAGCTTCTTCTTCTGTGGGCATCTCAAGCTAATGCTGGTCCAGCTACCTCCTGGCTTCTTGCATATCTCCTGAAACATCCAGAAGCAATGAAGGCAGTGAGGGAAGAAGTGTACAATGTACTAAAAGAGACTGGACAGGAAGTGGAGCCAGGCGGCCCCCTCATCAATGTGACCTTGGATCAGATAAAGACCCCTCTTCTGGACAGTGCAGTAGAGGAAACTCTGCGCTTGAGAGCAAGTCCTTTTCTGTTTCGAAGTGTGATGCAGGATATGGATCTTAAAATGGATGATGGGAGAGAATATTTTCTCCGGAAAGGAGACCAGCTACTTCTTTTCCCTTTCGTCGGACTGCAAATGGACCCAGAAATCCACCCTGACCCTCATACTTTCAAATATGATAGGTTCTTGAATCCAGATGGTACCAAGAAGGAGTTCTCCAAGAATGGGAAAAAGCTGAAGTATCACAGTATGCCGTGGGGTTCTGGGCCCTCCATGTGCCCTGGACGATTCTTTGCCGTAAGTGAGTTGAAGTTGTTTGTGATCCTGATGCTCAGCTACTTTGACATGGAACTGGTTAACGTGGAAGAGGAAATACCACCGGTAGATGTCAGCCGCTATGGGTTTGGGGTCTTGCATCCTACCCGTGATATTCAGTTCAAGTTTCGAGTGAAATCCTAAGGGGAAAGACGTGTGGCTTTCCTGGCTTTCATACTTGCCTAATATCTGTTTGCATTTATTTATTCTAGGAAAACATTTTAGTTTTTTGGCCATAGGACATAATAAAATTAAAATATCCATTTAGATTAACATCTAAGAACAGTACTTGCATAAGATGTATTTCAATGTAATTCATAGCAAGAGCCATGTTTAAATAAACAGGATACAACTTCACAAAAAATATACAATGAATCATTTTTGGTGAGTTCTTTGTGTTTTATATGGTTTTTACTGTCTAACTTATTTAAGGTTTTAAATGTGATTTTAATGAAATTTTATTGTATTTTAACTTTTGTAAACCACCTTGGGATGCCTTGTGAAAGGCAGTATAAAAACTGAACAATAAATAAATAGAAAAATAAATAAAACACCATATGAGCTCTTTGATTTCATCTTCAAAGGTTCTCTACAAAATGTAAAGATTTTAATATGTCACGGCCCAGAAGAGTAGCCTTTTGTTTGTTAAGCTTTGGGGTCTGTGTGTGTACGTGTGTGTGTGTTTGGCACAGAAGCAAAAAAATATGTCTCCAGAGATAATACGTGAGAGCACATAATGTCTTAATCAGAACAAAGTAACTTCTTGAATCAGTTGAGAGAATTTTTCCTTTTCAAAAATCAGTGGGCAACATCCAAATTAGCACTGCACTCACACAACGGGGCTGATTTCCAGACTAAAAGTACCCCATCATGCTTGGGAGGAGGAGTGATTTTCCACAGTCGCCCCTTCCCTCTGAAGCCTTCTATGGCTCCCAAAATTATGTCCTTGAAGGTCGCACAGCCCTCAGGGACATGTTTTTGAAAGGCAGAGAGGGAAGAGGACATCTCTGAAAATTGTCCCTGCTGCCTAAATGCAATGGAAGTCTGGAAATCAGTTGCATGAGCACAGTGCCAGTCTGGCTGTCATTCAGTTTTTATTTATCACAGCCCTTAAGAAACAGGGAAGCTACTAATTTTACTAATAAAATCCTTTTCCTTGTTATTAAAGTGATACATCACCATCTCTGTACAACCTGCATTTCTTTATTCTTTTACTGTTTATTCTGACTCCAGAAAGCTTTAGGGCTGGCACATTTCCCAGTTAACATCAACTCACATAACTCTCTTGTATTTCCCAGAAGAAAATACTTTATCCAAAGAACTGTGCTTGTACATGAACATTATAAATCTGATACTCATCTAAACAATGAATGGTGCCAAGTTTATTTCATTTATTTATTCCGCTCTTTCTCCGAGGAGCTCAGAGCAGTGTACATGGTTATTTTTATCCTCACAACTACCCTGTGAGGTAGGTTAGGCTAAGAGATACGTGACTGGCCCAGAGTCACCCAGTGAATTTTATGGTTGAACAGGAATTTGAACCCGGGTCTTCCCAGTACTAGTCCAACACTCTAACCGCTATGCTATGCTGGCTCTATGCTATTACAGGCAGGCATCAAGAATCTCCAATCAAATAGGGACAATGGCTGACATCTTCCACAGTGCTATGAATTTGGAAAAAGGACTCTGCTCTCGCAGAGTGGCAGAAGCCTAGCTGTGTTGAAGCCTTATTTTACAGTCCAGTGTGGGCAGATGGAGAGAGGCAAGCAATTTTTGTGTGTATGCTTTTTTACCATTCCTCCATCAGTCCTTGTTGCTGCCAGAATATGTCCCTGAGGGGGATGTAGTCGACCGACCGACCGACCGACCAATCAATAGATTTTTTATATATATATATATAATTTGATGTTAATGCTGTTGCTGAAAAGCTGTTGTATCTCTTTAATATTATTTTTAAAATACCATGAATTATGTTCTCTATATCTATATCTATATATATATATATAGAGAGAGAGAGAACATAATTCATGGTATTTTTAAAAATATTAATATTAGAGATACAACAGCTTTTCAGCAACAGCATTAACATAAAATTCCTTTAAAAAACAGCAAGGTTAAAAACAGTTGCCTGATTGAAATATGGGCAAGGCAGTGGTGGTTCCAAGGACAAGGTGCCTTAACTGAAAAGGCCCTGCTCCTCATTGCCAAGCACCACACCTGAAAGGTGTGGACACTGTGAGAAGTACTTCATATATCCCACAACAAAGTCATTTAGGGCTTTGCAGGTCAAAGCCACCACTTTGAACCACCTGAAGCAGAATGCATGTGATTATCTATAATAATGATGATGATGACGACGACGATGACGACGATGACAGCAGCAACAACAACAACAACATTCTATCACTTAATAAGCACTTTTGGTCAAGAAAAAATACAAAAAGTTGCACAATTAGATGGTTTCCAGTGGATGCCTATTGGAGCCCTTCAGCACTGGGACATCTCAGAGAGCATCACCATGGCTCCATCCCTTCCCGTTCTCCATCTGATTTCTTCTCTATGCCTTAATTTTTTCTAATTATTATTCCACTTCTTTCTCTTTTAGGCACTAACTCCTAAAGCAATTTCCATTTTTCTCTATGTTTTCCTGCTTCTCCTTTTTCTAGATAAGGCTGAATGTTCTTTCTCTTGTAGGCAATGGCTGACATCCAGACTAACACTGTTAGTGAATCGCCTTTGCTTGTTGTGGAGGACCCAGTTATTCTACCAGACTATCAAGGTTGGAAAACAGCCCTCTAATCCTTCTGACTCCTTCACCGCTGCCACCAAGTGGGCTTTTGGTAAGGCTGAGTCCACTGTAACAGCCCTTCCAGGAATTAAAAAAAACCCTAAACCAAACCTTAGTAGAGTGGAAAGGCCTATAGGTGTGGGGTGGAAATAATCAACAAGCTCTACTATATTAACAAGAAAGTTGTTACTAAAAACAAAAGTTCCAATCAAAACATTACTTTACAGAAAATCACAAAATAATACAGAGCAAGTCAGGGTAGCTAACAAGCTGTAGGCTTTTTAACACTGCTCTGTTCTATCTAGGCTCTCTTTCAGAATCTTTCTCTTTACTTTATCCGGCAGACTTCTTTGTTCAAGGTATAGCACAGGTCTGGGGCTCAATCCAGCCTGGCTACTCCCCCACTTTCAGTGATTTCAGCTCAAAGTCCTGGCTTGCTAGCTGGGCAACTCCAGCAGTCTCCAGCAACCACCAGTTCTCTGCTTCCTTAGTTCTTTCCCAGGTTTCTTTTGCCAGCTTTTCTTCCCAGGTTCCTCTCTCCAGTAGCCTTTTGCCAGCTCTTCTTCTGCAGACTCATTCAGCCAGACTCAACTGGACTCCAGCTCTTTTTAGCAGACAGCTCCAGACTGAACTTCTCGAATTCCTCTGCACTGCCCTCAATCCCTCTCAAACTTCCCCAATATATACACTTCTTCCATCACATCAGTTCAGCCAACAAAATATTCATTTATTTATTTATATTTATTGTTGAATTTATATACCGCCTTTCATTAAAAACAATCTCAAGGCGGTATATAAATTCAATCTCAATCTCAATATTCTCTCCATAATTTAAAATCATTTTCCCCTCCAAAGCCCAAGTAATAGATTTGCCAAAACCAAAAGTCAAACAAGAAAAACACAACTGAACTTTTACTCTATACAGAGACCAACTATAATACAAAACACTTTTACAAGAAAGAAGGGGGTTGTAAGGACAAAAATCAATGTAGGTTTACAATTCATTTAAGTGGGCTTATTTAAAATAAAATTAAAAAACCCAAACCACACACCAGGAGGTCTAGGCCTTGTTCCTTCACACTTGTAAACTGGCATCCTTCTCTATTTCCCCTTTACAAGCATAGCCAAACCAGCTGAAACGGTTTGATTTGAACCAGGTTCGGTTTGGACTTGGACTGGCTCCTTTTTTTGTGGGGCTGGTGCAGTTCAAGCTCAAACTGGTTCTGCACACCCCTAGGCACTAACAACCTCAAAGTGTGAATGGCATGGTGTGGAGGAGGCGAGTGAGACTCATGAAATTCCCTGATTCCTCCTAAGGGTTGGCAAGGAAGATCAAGAATCCAAGTCAGGGTGTGATCATCAAAACAGGTTTGGGGGAAGGGTGCTAGGATCTTACCCTTGACTTGAGTGTACTGCCTACACTCTTTGGGGTGTGAGGTGTGAGCAGAGAGTTAGACCTCCTGAAGTTAACTTAAGATCATGTTAAGAAAGTTATGACCCTCTCACCAATGGGAGTTATCAATGTGTCTTCTGTCTTTCTCAGTGTGGAAGCAATGCTTTTTCCTCCCCCCCCCCCCGCACCGACTCCCTCTAGGAATAAAGCTGTTAATCATACAAGTGCTGGTATGTGAGTTGTGCTTCCACTTCCCCCTCAAGGTATGTTAAATCCTCACTTGAACTAATAATAGCTTGAATTTCAAAAGCCATTATGTCATTTCCAGTCTGCAGCTGATTTGGTTAAGTATTGCATTAATAATGTCACACACACCATCATGTGGCCATACAAGTATTTCCCTTGAGCAGGTGACTGCAGAGCTGGGCAAGGTGAATAACTTCTTATTAACTGCTAATACAATCACTTTGGTCCTTCCTGACACTTCCCTGGTTCCTGTATTCTCCATCTCTGACCCTTGAGACAGGAACTTCTGTCTGCATAGGCACCTTTGATTAGCAGATATAAATGCCTGCCAAGAAAGTATACTTAATCTCAACTTAAGCTTTCTTCTCCAAGCTAAACAAATGCCTGTGTTATTAGGCTAAGCTAATCCAAGGATGGTTCAGACTGGTAAAAAAAATAATGGGATTAGTCTATGGAATTCTCTGCCACGGGATGTAGTGATGGCCACCAGCTTGGATGACTTTAAAAGGGGCTTAGACAAAGTCACGGAGGACAGGTCTATCAATGGGTACGAATCCTGAAGGCTATAGGCCACCTCTAGTTTCAGAGGCAAGATGCCTCTGCATACCAGTTGCAGGGGTCAGGGGAGCAACGGCAGGAGAGAGGGCATGCCCTCACCTCTTGCCTGTGGGCTTCTCAGAGGCCTCTAGTGGGCCACTGCAGGAACAGGATGCTGGAGTGGATAGACCTTGGGCCTGATCCAACAGGGCTGTTCTTATATTCTTATGATTCATTTCTCCTCAAATGTTCCTTTAATGTTCTCCTCAAATCTCCTCAAATGTTCCTTTACTTATCAAAACAACATAGAAGAAATGTTGGCATTAGGCCAAGGCATATTCCTTGAAGAAAAGTTGCTTGAGCAAATGACAAAACAGAAATATCAACCACTGATGTGATGTCAAGGTCCTGCAGTGGGGGTGTATGGGCCATGGAGTGTCCCCAGCTGCCAGGGTTGCCCCCAGGCCAAGGCCACCAGGGTCGGGGGGGGGGGCTTGTCCCATCCTGCACAAAGTGGCTTGCTGGTTGGGAGCATGAGGCACACCCCTCTCCTCCCCGGCCAGTGTTTCACGGAAATGCTGGCTGTGCTGCGGGGAGCCCAGCCAGCCAACATTTCAGTGAAACCCTGACTGGGGAGGAATGGGAGAGAGTCTGAATGGCCCCGTCCCCAAAATCTGTCAGATGCAAGGGGGGGGGAATGCAAAGGACAGGGCCCATCAATCCCAGCAGAATTCCACCGTGAGCAACCCGTGGAATTCATCCTCGGGTTGCAGCCAAGCTTTGTCATGCTTTGCCATGCTCCCTCTTTCAATGTTTTTTTTAAAAACCCAATTGTTTTGAGATACATCTTTTTAGAGAGCCTCTTTAGTATATTTTATATGCTGCTTATATTTGTCACGGGTTTTAGTCTTTATCTTTTTATTTATAACTTTTAATTGGAATTTTTAATAAATTGTAACTTTAAAATGTGGTTTTGGCCTGGTCTTATAACCTTTTAGCTTTTATTTGATTTTAAATTGTTCTATATTTTATCTATTTTATTAATGTTGTAAGCCACTCCAAGCATTAGTATACTGGAGGGGCAGGGTATACATATTTTAATTAAAATAATAAATAAAATAAAAAGGCATAATTTTTGTAACTCAAAGTAACAATAGGGGCAGTCGAACTGTGAAATCCACAAAAGCAAAGAGCTGTCTTTCCTTCCTTCTGGAGCAGCTAGCTGCAAAAAGAGTTCAGGTTCAAAAGTTGGCCTATCTGCCTGAGATGTCTCCACTCTGCTCTCTCACAAAATGTTATCTTGTCTCCTTCCACATTCTGAGGCTATTCACACACGTGCATGTGAATGCACGTTGTGCACGTGCATATGAACTGCCAGGATTGCATCCGATCCCAGCAGCACCAGGGTGGCAAACCCGCTTGTGGAGCCTCCCCTCAAAATGGGGCTAGGAGAGCAAGCAGTAGCCCCATTTTTTTCGACCATGTGTCAGCCTTGGCTCCGCTGGCACACTTGGGGGGACAGAGCAGGGGCGGATCGGGGGGGGTGCAAGGGTGCAGTTGCATTCCCTATGAATTAATGTTGAGCCTCTTGGAGATGGGCAGTAGCAGAGAGTAAAAAAAAGGTTAACTTTTCTCCCAGCCCTATTGGTTCTCCTGGAGTCTTGTGTTCCTCGACCACTTGTAATTTGAATGTAACTACAGAGCCAAGGAAGCTGGCTGTTGGGCTCACTCCAAGGAGGAAAGTCAAACATTTTATAAAAACCAACCCTTTGCTGTTTGTTTGGTTTGTGTGAAATTTGTTCCCCTTGGTCAAACTACTGTGTTACTCTCCCCACCACCACCCCCATGAACCCTGTGTGTGTTTTACATGTGAGAGAATTCCCATCCTCTGTGTGTGAGAGTGAGTTTTAAGCTTCAAAAAAAATTCAAAGTATGCCAAAACTTCTAGTGCAAACTGGTAAGAAAAACCCTCCCCATCCCAACAGTATACCTTCTTGTGAGGAAATGAGTCAGTGCAAAAGTATTAAAAGCTTTTAACGTTCTTTTAAAGAAAAGAATGTGGGGGCGGGGAATGCTCTGATAAAAGGAATCTGATTTTGTTCCTGCCTTTTTTCCCCTGAAGTCACACTGCTTATAGCTCTAATCTGGTTGCTATGTGTGTTGCTTTCTCTCCCTCCCCCTGCCCCACCCTTATTAAAAATATTTATATGCTGCTTTTTTAGCAACAGAGTTCTCACAATGGCTTAAATAGCAAAATATGAGGAAATGGTTCTCTTAACATGTTTCCCCTTTTAAACATTACTGTTTTATTTTGTGTTGCTTTGTGCTTGTAGCGTGCTCATAATAACATAAGAACAGCCCTGCTGGATGAAGCCCAAGGCCCATCTAGTCCAGCATCCTGTTTTCCACACTGGCCCACCAGATGCCACTGGAAGCTGTTGGGAATTCTCTCTGGTAGAGAAACCCTTTTTCAATTATAGCAGAGTGCAGAAAGGCACAACACAGCAGATTTAGTTAGGCATGTGTGTATGCTGAGAGTAAAGTAACTTGGAGCAAGTTCATAGCTTCAAATCAATATATAAGGCATTTATTAGAGAACTCATTCTAGATAGGAAAGTGAGGAGTTAGGATCCCTAATCTATCTATCTAGCTTGATGAAGATGGATTCTGCGTCTTCTCTGCACACATGGTGCACGGAGAGGAGCTTGCTTGCATGTTGCAAGGTAGAAGGGACAGGAAGAGAAGAGAGAGGAAGTGTCCCTGAGATTAGCAATCTACATTCCAAAGGGATAGTGTCAGAACAGTAGAGAAGGGATGACCAATGTCTTGACCCTCTAGCCCTCTGACTCACTAATCTGTCCTCCACTGTCTTTGAGACAGCGCAAAGTCCTTAACTTCCAACAGAAGCCACAGGCAGGAGTTGAGGGCATGCCCTCTCTCCTGCTGTTACTCCCCTGCAACTGGTACTCAGAGGCATCCTGCTTCTGAGCCTGGAGGTGGCCTATAGCCCTCCGACTAGTAGCTGTTGATAGACCATGAAGTGATCCAAACCCCTCTTAAAGCCATCCAGGCTGCTGGCTGTCGCCACATCTTGTGCCAGACAATTCCACAAGTTGATTATGCATTGTGTGAAAAAATACTTCCATCTGATGTTCCTAAATTTCCCGGCAATCAATTTCATGGGATGACCTCTGGTTTCATGGGATGATCCCTGGTTCTAGAGTTATGTGAGAGGGAGAAGAATTTCTCTCTATCCACGTTCTCCACACCATGCATGAATTTATAGACCTCGCAGTCGTCTATAGACGACTATAGACTGCGGGGTCGTTTATAGACCCCGCGGTCGTCTTTTTTCTAAACTAAAAAGCCCCAAGTGTCGTAGCCTTGCTTCATAAGAAAGGTGCACCTGGCCCCTGATCATTTTGGTTGCCTTCTTCTGCACCTTTTCTAGTTCTACAATGTCCTTCTTTAGATATGGTGACCAGAATTGTACGCAGTACTCCAGGTGTGGCCTGGAGTTTTGTATAACGGCATTATAATATTAGCAGTTTTATTTTCAATCCCCTTCCTAAAGATCCCTAGCATGGAATTGGCCTTTTTCACAGCTGCCGCACATTGAGTCGACACTTTCAACGAGCTGTCCACCATGACCCCAAGATCCGTCTCTTGGTCAGTCACTGACAGCTCAGATCCCATTAACGTATACTCACCGCTCAACGCTCCCCCACCAAAAGTCTATTTTTGTACACTTGTTTCAAAATAAGGCTTTGCAAATCAGTTCACAATAAATTCATTTTTAAAACTCCCTTGCCCATGAAATGATTGGTTGTCTTTAAATTCCACCAAATTGGGGTAACTCCATATATGACATTCTGCTGTCCTATTTGAAATAAAATTGGTGGCTGTTCTTTCTGTAGTGTATAGACATACATTATACATTGTATATATACACTGTAGTATATAGACATACACTAAAGTTGCATGTGATTTTTTTCTTAAATGAAATGTATTAAATAAAAGAGATCAAACTGAATTGCATGAGGCAGTGATTGGTTTAAAAAACTGCTTCTGAGTACATGCTTAGGATTGGAGTGCATGTGGCTAAAAGTCATACACACACACATATGCACGCACACACATACATCCTGTTCTTCCTCCAAAGAGGTCAGGGTGGTGTACATGTTCCTCCTCCCCACTTTTATCCTCACAATAATCCTGTGAGGCAGGTTTGGGTGGGTGGGGGGGGGGAGAGAGTGTCTCTGATAAAGTTCCACAGTGAGTTTCATGACTGAATGGGGAACACAAGTCCCTCAATCCTAGTCTTGACACTCTAATGTATGTAAACATTATACATCAGATGTAAACTGCCCTGAGCCTTTTGGAAGGGCGGTATAAAATTTTGAATAAATAAATAAATAATAAATAAGTAATCACTACACCACACTGGTTCTCAGCTGTATGCATATTGATTGCAGGAGAAATCTGGTGCAGGAGAAAAAGATTCATTTTTAGCTGTGAAGCAAGCTAGTGGGGAGGAGAGTGTTGGATACCTTTAAGAGAGCATGAAAGGGTTTCATTATCAAAATGTGGGGAGGCTGTGGGCCCAAGCCCTGGATCTTTTAAGTACCTAGCAACACCTTTGTAAGGGTGAGAGGAAGAGTGGTAGAATTGTCCATGCAGAATCTGGTATTAGCAGGTATATTCCAAATTACTTCTAAAAATAAAAAACCAATCTTTCCCTGAGTATGTTTTAGTGTAAAAAGTAGTGAATTGAGCTAATTTAAGGGGGTGGGGAGAGAAAAGGAATGAGAGAAAGAGCAGAGAGAGGGAGGAAGATAGGTGGTGAGAGGTGTGCACAAGCCTATGTGTGATTCACCAGAGGTGCATCAGAATCTAATCTGGCCCAACCACCAAATTTTGGTTTGACATGCCCTGCCATAGTACATTTGCAAGAGAGAGAAAATCCAAGCCCCAATATTTATATGGGGGAGGGGGAATCTTTTATGGGGGGGAATTCCTGTTGTACCCCCTGTAATTTCCTGCTGGATCCACCCCTGAGGCGGAGGGGTGATCCCAATAATGCACTGCACACTTGCACTGTGCATTATTAGAGCTCTGGGGGCAGTGCAGCATGTCCCAGCACCCTGACCCTCGGGAGCTGCTGGGTAAGGAAGGACTGCTCGTCTGCAGGGAAGGTACATCTAACTAGCCTTCCCTACAGCCATCGCTCAAGCCCTTCTCACTGCTCATGAGAGCAGGCTCTCTGTTTTAGGCCTCAGTTAAAGTGCTTCACTCTCTGTTTCTCCCCTCCCAATTCAAAACAAAAGTCAGGTGCAGATGACCTAATTATTTTGACTAGGTGGGTGAAGAGTGACAGAATAATGGCTTCTTCTGCAAAGTTCAATTTTAGCTTTGTCTAAGCTCTATAAATTAAATGGATTTCAAATATACCTGAAATATGATGCCATCTGTAACCACATAATGAACCACAAATGCTCAGATAAAGGCTGAGAAAGAATCTTAATTTAATCAAGAAGTTCTGGTAAGAACTGATCTGCCTGGTTTCCTTTGGCTATAATCTTAATTGATAATTACCATCTTCATAAATTAACCTACTTACACCTCAAACAATCACATGTCCCCTATCTTGAAATGCATAGAAAAGGTAATCTTCAAGAGGAGATTGAAGGGAGGGCCAGAGATGGCAAGACATCTACATGTTTGTTTATATATGCAACAAATATAAGCAAGAGAAAACGATTAAAACATTTTTATGGAATAAAGGAAGCAGTTTAAAATTAATTAACTAAAAGCCTGAGAAAACAGGTGTGTCTTAAGGCCAGAGGTGGAGAGGCTCTTATTTTGACAGGGAATGCATTCCAGAGTCCTGGGGCAGCCACAGAAAAAACCCAGTCCTGAGTAGCCGCCAAACAAGCTGGTGGCAACTGGACCTGGACCTCCCCAGATGATCTTAATAGGTGGGAAGGTTCTTGACAAAAGAGGCACTCTCTTAAATGCCCTGAACCCAAGCCATTAAGGGCTTTATGGGTAACAACCTTAGCTGGTTTAGGGAAGAAGGTCCAAGTGATGTGCCTAAATGCACCTTTCTGGGTTCTTGTCAGGGCTCTTATTATAAGAGTAACCAGACACAGGAGAAACATTTCCAAGGCTTTATTTTGCTCTGCTGAATACAGAGGGTGCCAACTGGTTCTCACCAAGCTGGGACCCTAAGTTACAATTTTCATAAGTTTTTATACCTTTTAGTATACAGTTTATACAAACACTGGCCACACAACAATGATTAAACAAGCTATACCTTATAAGCATGAATCACAGACTTCTGTCTCCTAACTAAGACATCACTTAATCATTACAAGACTCTGAGTTTCTATTAAGTTAAACACATGTACCTAAACACATACACAATTATCACCTTTTGTGGATTCAAATACATCACAAGTACAGAGGAAAGCAAGGGAGCTGCTTAAGGGAGCAAGAGATCTTCAGCTGACATGGAGATCACAGGGATATAGCAAGGGATGAAAAGTAAGGCCCAGTAGTCTGTGGTAAGACATAGGCAAAATCAAGCTGGAGAGAGTGATTGGCTATGTCAAAAACAGCAGAGAGGTCACAGAGCACAAGGACAAAGTAGCAGAGACTTCTGGATTTCTCTGCAGAAGATAATCTGATTTTATCATAGGAGCTCCCCCGCTCCACAAACCGGCAAAAAAGCAAAGAGTCTTGTGGCACCTTAAAAACACAGCATAAGCTTTCCTGGACCAGAAGCCCACTTCATCAAATGCAATGAAGTGTTCTGCTCAGTTCATACCAAAGGCTCCAGGGTAATACAGAAGTCTCAAGGGAACAACCTAATGACCACCTAATGCAACCGGAGAACTCCCCATCTTTGCTTAATTGCTCAGTCACCCTGCCTGCATTTGTACTCTGGGAAGCTAGCATTACCCCAGCCATGCAGTCTCCACCACCCTCTTCTCAGTCATTAGCACAGATGTACCCGGCTTCTTTGTCTCCTCAGGAAACCCTGAGGAGATGTGTGTTTCTCAAACACACCCTTGGCTTTAATAACAGATACTCCATCTGTCCATTAATTAACTCATCATAACAAATGCTGGCTGCATGATCCAAGGGTATTTTAAGGGCAGGCTTAGAGGTAAACACATGTGGCCTGTCTCTTCTTGGGAACTTCTGATCAAGTGGCTGTCTTAAACTCACCCCATCACCTTTTGCTCTTGCATGAGCATCCCATCTGGGAGCCAGCTTGCTGCTGAAACCAATCTTGAAACTCCCCAACTGCATACCTGCTTTGCACCCCTGCTTTTCGCACTGCTGCATGGTCAAGTTCATGCTGGAGGTCTACCCCAACCACCTGCTCAGTGCAGGAAACAGATGGCTGCCCAGCCTCTGATTGAAGACTGGATGACTGACTACCCTTTATTATACATGTACAGACTAATTTCCAAAGGTTAATACAGACTGTCATGGATATTAGCAATAAAACCGCCCGATTGCCTTTTTTTCATTTGATTCAGCTAGGTCTGGAAATGATGAACTACTTGAAATCTTTTTTTACCTACAACCTTTGTTCCTGCAATACAGTTGTTTTTCAGGATGTCTTTAGAATCTAAGCTTGCCCTTGTTTCTCATACATAAGTGAGTATACATTAGTGAAGGAAATTAGAAGAGCTTAATTATAAATAGATCAAGGAAGATGCAATAAACAAATATGTACGTAGTCAATATTTTCCAGTTAAGAGAGGACTGGAATGCTGACAAGTTTTTATTAGAATTTTCTGCTTGGTTTTGAGAAATTTTAGGATTAAAAAGGTGGAAATTGGAATCAAGTTGCCTTTGGGCACCCACTTGACTCTTTTTCTAACTTTATTTTACAGTTTGTAGGTAAGTAAAATGTTTCTTGAACCTAAGCTCCTTGAAACTATTTTTCATGAAATGCCAGAGTAATCATTGCTAGGGTTGGATATCTTAAGCTTTGTATATGTTTGTCCCTGAATATGTTGTACTAGAGTATTTATCTAGTATACTTATCTTGAGTATTTATCTTTAATATTGTCATTACAATACCCTCGTGAGGAACATGAACCCAAGTGCAGTGGGGAGCCTTGAATGCTTTCCTGATATAGCCTTACATGTAATCAGTTCTTTGATTGATAAATATGTTTGGCATGATTATAATCTAGACTAAATTCAGTTGCCAGAAGCCTTGTAGGGAGGAAGAGGCTTTAACACAGGCTTCCCCAAACTACAGCCCTCCAGAGGTTGCTGAACTACAACTCCCAGCATCCTTAGCCATAATTTATTGTGGCTGGGTATGCTGGGAGTTGTAGTTCAGCAACATCTGGAGGGCCGCAGTTTGGGGAAGCCTGCTTAACATCTGCTTCCCAGAGACAGTGGCTGCCTAGTGGTGAGAGCCTGTTTGGTTGCTGTCTGCTGTTGTCAGTTTGCCAGCCTGTGTGCCCCCTAATGTGTGGGGCTGTGGCTGCTGCCCTGCGGGTGAGTCTATGTGGGATTGGGGCCAGAGGGAGTGAGTCAGCAGTTCCTGAGGGTCAGCTTCCCAGATTAGCCATCTTTCTGGGTTTATAAAAGGGCTGCTGCCCACTGGCAGAGTCGCCACTGAAGGGGTGACAATAAAGGAGGTCGCTCCATTGGGGGAGCCATTTTGGGAGCAATGAGGGTGAGGACCTGGTGGTATTTTCTGGCTTCTGTTGTTTTGGGATACTGGGTGTTTCAGATGTGTCTTGGTTTGTCTGGGGATGGGGAGACGGGGGGGGGGGTGTCCACTGACTGAGGGGAGGCTATTCCGGTGGTGGTGGGGAATAGAGGAAGTAAAGTTGGCAGGTCAGCGCATCATTACAGGGGAAGGGAAGTCAGAAATCTATTAGCTGTTGCCCCTTCCACCTGTCCGGCCAGCTCTTTGACCTTGGGGAACAGTGCCAACCTCCCACAGTCTCTCACCTTGCTCCTCTGTAATGCCAGGTCTGTCCAGAATAAGTCACAAACCATCCATGATTTGATTCTGGGTGAAGGGACAGACCTGGTGTGTATTACAGAGACTTGGTTGGGGGAGGCTGGTGGCCCAGTCTGGTCCCAACTTCTCTCTCCAGGGTACTCTGTTGAGGAGCAGGTGCAGGGACGTGGGTGGGGAGGTGGAGTGGCTGCGGTCTATAAGAATAACCTCTCTCTGACCAGGATCCCTGTGGAAGTGTCTGACCATATTGAATGTGTGTACCTAAGTTTGGGGTATCAATCGCCCCGCTGCCTGATGGAGTCCCTAACTGAGCTGATGGGTTTGGCATTGGAGTCTCCCAGGCTTGTGGTGCTGGGGGACTTCAATGTCCACTTTAGGACCAATTTGTCTGGGGCGGCTCAGGAGTTCCTAGCAGCCATGACAACTATGGGCCTATCCCAATTGGTCTCAGGATTGTCACACATTGCTGGTCACACACTTGATCTGGTCTTTCACTCTGATCAGAGTGGTGTTCCGTGGGTGGGGACTCCTGTGATTTCCCCACTGTCATGGATGGACCACCATCTGGTTAAGGTTGGACTCACAATCATACCCCACCTTTGTAGGGGTGAGGGGCCCATTAGAATGGTCTGCCCGAGAAGGTTATTGGATCCAATAGGGTTCCAACAAGCCTTGGAGGGATTTAGTGTTGGCTCTGCTGCTGATCCTTTTGATGCCCTGGTGCAGAACTGAAACAGCAAGTTCACCAGGGCAGTAGACATGATCTCTCCTAAGCGTCCTCTCCAACCCACTTCAAAACTGGCCCCCCGGTATATGGAAGAACTACGGGGGCTAAAGTAGTGAGGTAGATGACTGGAGTGCAAGGGGAGAAAGACTCGACTCGAATCCAACAGATTACAACATAGAGCACATTTGAAGATCTATGCTCTGGCAATACGGGTGGCTAAGAAGCGATTCTTTTCGGCCCATATTGCGTCTGCAAGTTCATGTCTGGAGGAGGTGTTCAGGGTTGTGAGAGGGCTAGTGAGGGCCCCTCCTCCCTTGAATCAGAATTTGGAACCATCTATTACCCGCTATGATGTGCTTAATGATTTTTTTGTGGATAAAATCTCTCATATTCGGGCCGACCTGGATTTAGACCCCACAATTACTACAGTGTCTGAATTGGAGGTGTCCAGCAACCCCTTTTAGGTGGAATCATTTCCATTCTGTGACTCATGAGGATGTAGACAAACTGTTTGGAGTGATGCGGCCTACCACCTGATCTCTTGACCCTTGCTCGATATGGCTAATACTGTCTGGCAGGGAGGTTGTTGTAGGCCTAGTAGAGATAATAAATGCTTCTCTGAGGGAGGGCAGGATGCAATTATTAGACCACTTCTGAAGAAGCATGCCTTATATTCCTCAGATTCGAGCAACTATGGGCCTGTCTCCAACCTTCCGTGGCTGGGCAAGGTAAGTGGGAGGGTGGTGGCCTCCCAACTCCAGGCAGTCTTGAATGAAACTGATTATCTAGACCCATTTCAGACCGGCTTTCGGGTGGACTATGGGGTGGAGACTGCCTCTGTCAGCCTGAGGGATAATCTCCAATTGGGATTTGACAGAAGAAGTGTGACTCTGTTGGTCCTGTTGGACCTCTCATCGGCTTTCGATACTATCGACCATAGTATCCTTTTGGAGCATCTGAGGGGGTTGGGGGTGGGAGGCACTGTTTTGCAGTGGTTCCACTCTTACCTCTTGGGCAAATTCCAGATGATGTCCCTTGGGGACTGTTGTTCAAAAACTGAACTTTTGTATGGTGTCCCTCAGGGCTCCATATTGTCTCTGATGTTTAACATCCACATGAAACCACCGGTAGAGATCATCAGGAGATTTGTTGCAGGGTATTATCAGTATGCTGGTGACACCCAAATCTTTTTCTCCATGTCAACATCATCAGGAGAAGGCATTACCTTGCTAAATGCCTGCCTGGAGGCAATGATGCAAGTTCAAACCCGTGAATGACCTGGAACAGGTGACAATATGAAAAAATGCAAAATGCACATGTAATGGGTACAAAAATACTCCAAATATAATCTAATCCACAACACGCAAAAGGCATCAACAATACAAAGACGTATAAATGCAAACAATGTGAGCAAGTGAAAACTCCACAAACTCAAAGATGTCATTCTGGACAGAAGCTGATGTAATGCTTGTAGTGTCAAGGTAGCTGATGTACTGCTAATAGTGCCAATTTGCTTGAAGTAAATCCTCACTGATGAGAGGTAATTGTCCTGTGCAGGAAACTTAACAGACTTCCTAGATAAAGATCCGTTTCAAAATAGTCTTCATCAGAAGTACCAGTAATCTTCTATCCAGGATAGCCTTGCCTTTTGGAGCAGCACAACAAAAAGTGCCTGCTAGAGCATGCTATTGTGATGAAGACTATTTCGACTATTCCAGGTGAAATAGAAAGTGCTGGTTATTACCTATAAAGCCCTTAATGACTTGGGTCCAGGCTATTTGATCACGCTCCTCCTTTGTCATAATCCCTGCTGCCTGTTACGATCTTCTGGAGAGGTCCGGTTCACGGTTGCCACCGGTTTGTTTGGCGGAGACCCAGGACCGGGCTTTTTCTGTGGCTGCCCCGGGGCTTTGGAATATGCTCCTTGATGAAATAAGAGCATCTCCTTCTCTGTTCATTTTCAGGAAGACCCTCAAGACCCTCCTGTTTTCTCAGGCTTTCAATTAGTTAATTTTAATATATATTTTTACAAAATGTTTTAATAATTTTATTGTTTTTATTGCCATGTATTTTAATTTGTGACTTTTAAATATTAAATTTTGTACACTGCCTAGAGATATACATATCAGGTGGTATAGGAATGTGAAATAAATAAATATCATATATTATAATATATCGTTTATATAATGCACAATGTCATTATGTAATATCATATGATGCATAATACATCGTTTTATAATATAATATCACCACTGGTTCCCCAGCTTTGCAGTGAAGAACACTGTCCTGTTGTACATCACTGCTTCTCCACTGACACTCTTTTGTGGATTAAACTTCCCAGCCAATCAATGAGGCTTAGCCCGCTCTTCCCGCACATGAGCAGTCGGTCTGCTCCGGGCGGCCAAATGACTGCTGGCTCTGTTACGGAGCTGGCAGGGGCTGGGGGGATCAGGGGCCGTGCGGCCCCCAGAAGTCCCAGCATGCCCTGTGTGAGCGCGCAGGGCATGCTGGAGAGACCCCCGAGCCGGGAGGCTGCTTTTTAGCCTCCAGGTCAGGGGTCTACTCATGAGTTGCCACAGTGCGGAGTCGCACTGCGGCAACACACGAGCACAAAGACGGGGGTAGTGGAGCGCTCACTCCACTAACCTCGGTTAATGGCAGGGGCAATTAAGCGGGTTACCTGCTTGTAAGCCACCAGGCTCGCCTGCGAGCCCAGTGGTTTACACGACCAGTAAAAATTGGGCTAGGCTCTCCAACATAGTCCCAACATCTTCTAGTACTTGCTCTGCTTGTGCTCTTTGTTGCACATTCCTGCCTAATATCATTTTGTGTCTCTGTGTTTTTGCTATTTGTACACTGAAGTGCCTGAGTGCAGATTTCACTGTTTTTGAGAGACAGAGGCAAGTGGGATTGGCTGAGGGACAAATTGGGTGGAAAATGGAGCTGCACAAAGCTGCCCAGTTATCCACATTGCTTCTTTAGGTGAGGCCAGAAGAAGAACAGTGAGTACTGCTCAGTTGTACTCTTGTTCCTGCCCAAGACAATCAGATTCCATACATTTGCTGTTTCTTGTCATTTCTAAATGTTCTCTGAAAATCTTTTAGAAATATTTGAAGCAGACTATTTACATACTGGTGTTCCACAATTTATTTTAACAATGCCACATGGCAATGCTTTCTGGTTGAATAGCCTCATCAGTTTCAACTTTTTTTGTCTATTTGAACATGCACAGCTTTCCTCATGAAGTCCGCTACTAAATTACCTAAGAGAAACCCATCAGTGCACTGAACAAATCCCTTACCGTCTTAGTATGCCAGGCAGATGATCTGTACAAGTGAATTGAAAGCACATGTATTCTCAAGAATGATTAAAGTCTTGCTCCCGAGGGTAGATTTCATTGTGTCCTTATTGCCATTTTTCAGAAGACCAAAAGACAAAACAGGTTTTGCCTGACAGAAGTCCACATTAAGTCATTCATAATATGTTTGCAGGTAGGACACACATTTGCTCATCTTCCTTCCTTCAGTTAATCCCCTCCATTTCTGGCTTTCAAACGTTTTTGTGTGCGTGGTGGTTGGACTGCAACATGCACTTATTTGTTTTCATACATTATTTCTCAGGTTACAGCTTCTGCCACAGTGTCAATAATTGTTCCTCCTTGACTAACCTTCTCATCATTTTAATCATTCTCAGAATTCCTACATATGGGACTTTGAACCAGGGGCGTAGCAAGGTTGGAGTGGGCCCAGAGACGAGGTTTTAAAATGGGCCCCCAGCCCCTCCAAGTCCAGGGCCTCCACACACCCCAGGCTCCCAAGGATTTAAGTCTGATATTCCAAAATAAGCATGCTGCCTGGAAATACATTTCACCGAATACACACACGCACACTTCACAATATATAGTGATATACATTGAATACTCTAATTTGTGCTACTTTTAATGCCTAGAACACACTAGAAACACTAATTATTAAAATGGACCCCTCGCTGCAGATTAGCAAAGGAGACTGTCAACCATGCCTAGGTTTGTTTTCTCAGAATTCTGAAGAAATTCAGCAAAGTTTGATTCCAGGAGGTTTTTCACAGGGGGCTTTTAAAGCCCTTTAACACACCTCTCCTCCTCTGGAATGATGGAGGTGCTGCATTCACAGGGGGCCCAGATTGACCCTGAAGCCCCTGCAAGTTATTGGGGAGCAGTTCACACACAAGAAAACTAAAATAAAATAAAAGCACAAGACATGCATCACAGTTCTCACTCAGACCTTCTGGGTTGCAAAACAACTTGAACATAAGCGCATTTATGAATGAATGAATAAATAAATAAATCAGAGACTTTTCAGTCTCCCCCCCCCCCCAATATCAAAGCCCTATGGCAAGCAGATCCCTATATATGGGGGGGGGGGCCACAAAAAGGAATTCACATTCTACCTGGTGCTGGCTGGCCTGGGCAGAGGGTCTGCTGCAGATAACTGTGGTGGCTACGCTGGCTGGCTGGCTGGCTGCTTCCTTCCTTCTTGGGGCCTGCTGGCCTACTCGCGTTCAGGCTTCACTGAGGCCTACAGGGGCTGAGGGGCCTTGGGGCTGGGCAAGGGGCCATGGGGAGTCATGTGAGGTGTGTCTGGGGGGCCTCTCCAGGCAGTGGGGCCCCCAGACAACTGTCTCCCCTTGCCTAATAGTAGTTCCACCCATGCTTTGAACACACTTTTAACTGCATAGCTGGATATTGCTCTTGAGTTCAATCCCCTCTTCTTCAGTTTCTATATATAGATTTCTCCTGGGTGTGCCCAGGAAAAAAGCATCCCCGCAGCCCAGCTGATTGGCTGGGCTCCGGAGGCGCCTGATTGGCTGGCACACCAAGGAGAAGGCGAATTGGCCTGGCCGCAGACTCTCCCTGCATCAACCTCTACCTCTTCTCTTTGAGCTTCTCTGATACCAACTAGATGAAGAGCCGGACCCAGCAGCTCCCTTCCACTCCTCCCTTCCCAACCCAATTTTTCTGATAGAAGGAATGGATGGAGAGCCACCTATATCCAGTTCACGCTGGATTTATAGGGGAAGGGGCCGATGCGCTTTTCTGCTGGGGGGGGGGGGAATCCCTCTTGCATACCACCGCTTGCCCACCACGCCGTCCAAGAAGTACTGAGCCAGAAGGAGAGAGGCAGGTGGGGGGGTAGACAGAGTGAGCGAGAGAGGCACGCGTGTGGGGGGGAAGAGACAGAGAGAGCGAGAGAGGTGCGGGGGGAGAGACAGAGCGAGCGAGAGACCCGAGGTGGGGGAGACAGCGCGTGCAAGAGAGGCGCGCAGGGAAGGGGAGACAGAGCGAGAGAGAGAGGCGCGCGGGGAAGGAGAGACAGCGCGTGCGAGAGAGGCACGCGGGGAAGGAGAGACAGCGCGTGCGAGAGAGGCGCGGGGAAGGAGAGACAGCGCGTGCGAGAGAGGCGCGCGGGGGGGCAGAGCGAGCAAGAGCTGTTGTGTGGGGGACAGAGCAAGTAAGAGAGCTGTGGGAGGACCAGCCAAACAAATTCTCCCAACTAACCCCAAAAAGGAAGTGAACTACCACACAGATGTTCTGTGCGGGTTCAGCTAGTTGATTATAATCTAACAGCCACAGCTATTAACTGTGCATAGTCCTGTGGTGGCAAACATGATTATCTCCCTTCTTAGTTATGCATACTTCTTATACCCATTTCACTCACCTGCTCCTGTTCCTCTTTTACTTCAACTCATTATATCATGCTTGTTTATCCTACAAATCTGGAACAAACCTACTAGGCTGACAGAGCAGTTTATGGTCTTCCTCAGTGTCTGTTTGTGCTTTTTTTTGTTTTTAAAAAGGTGCCAGTACTCTTACTCAGCGCCATGCGGGTCTTTTAGGAGCCTGGCCACACCCTCTTATGTGTTGCATGCACAGGAGGCGTGGCCAAGTGTCAAAAGTGCTCAGTGCATCACTCCTAAACCTACTCCCCAGCTGGGATAGAAAAACATATCATAGAAAAATGATACAGAAAGGCTTTCAGTGCATGGTGTCGGAAGGGTGCACTGCCCTTTAAATTACAGATGGTAGCCCGGGCTAATTGTACTGGGTGATCCTGCACCTGCGGCAGCAGTGGAATCAGGGATTGCAAACACCTGTCCCCGCCCTGCTAACTAAAGGGCTGCTAGTGTATTCATGCCTAATGAAGTTAAAGCATTCTTTATTACACTGTTGTGTTTCTTTCCAAAGGCAAGTGCGGCACTCCCCACTCACACCAGGCCAGTGGCGGGGAGGGCAACGAGCAGTTGGCGGGGTGGGGTGGGGGTGTTGTGTTACAAGGAGAGCCTGTTTGGGAGCTCCCCCAAGGAGCACCCCTCTATATTCTGAACTACAAGCCTGTAGTTACCACTGTTTGCACTCTGGACCTTCCAGGACCATGAAATCTGCATTTTGTTTCTCCTGTAACAAACTCAAAGGGCATGTCACTTTGGCACATAGCCTGGGAGAAAGAACTCTTAGGTCAGGTTCAAAAGCCCCGGACTGCAGGAGAACCTCCCTGTGCTGTCAACACCGATTACTCACAGCTGGAAAGCTGGAGTAGACATGATTTAATCAAGAGCTATTCTTTAAATAATAAGCCAAATATTCTCCCTGTGTTGGCACAGAAGATCAGGTCAAGACAGCACCTCCTCAGGAAGGAGTGATAAGAAAGCAACAGGTCATCTCCTTTGCTAACACGTATGTAATTCATGAAATAACGGATATTCACCTGGCTGAAGGTGAAGGAAGTTAACTTGTTTACTTTAGCCACCCCCAGAAGACACAAGAGATCATCTTTGACGCGTCCATTTCACCTCTTCCTACACAGTTCTTTCCGATCTTCTTAGCCTTTGTCCAAGAAGTAGTCCACTCTTCACTTTTGAATGTATGTCTATTTGTTTATTTATGTAGTACATTTATATACTGCCCCATACAAAAAAGTCCCTGGGCAGTAGAACAATGAATAGAACAATGTTGTGTCCTGTCCTTTGTCCTCATTGTCCATCTTTGCAAGACGCAATCAGCATTATGCCCTTGGGCAAAAATTTTCCTGTCTCAAGACAACAGCAATCCATGTTTTCTGTGTCTTCTGTATCTCCTGTGTCACTCGTGGCTCTACCTCACATTCACCAGGTGCTTCTTTCTCAGATCGACCATCATTTTACTCAGTCTTGGCACAGCCCCACCCACACCCCTACTTTGCCCTGCCTTGACTCTCACTCTTTTTTAGTTTTCGCCTCCAGACCAGCCCTTTTTCTAATCTGTTCTGCGTAGCACTCCTGGCTGCGAGATTTTGGATTGTTTTGGATTTTGCCTGGCTGATGGACCACTGCCTTCTCAAAACTCTACTTCCCTTTCCCCTCATTTCTCCTAAAATCCAAAACTGTCAATTTCTCTCGTCAGCCTTGTGTGAACTTAATTTGGAAACTCACACCAGATTGCTTCCTTGTGAGCTGTAACATAGTCTTTTGTAACTTGTGTTGGTTTTTCTAGTCTTGCTAGTTTAATAGTATTGCGCTTTAACCACTTTTTCTCTGCCTGTACCCCAAAAGACCCTCAATAAAACTCATTTTATTTTGAACTGTAACCTCTCTGTTCAGTTCTTTCCACGACCAAAGCTTTGAACAAATTTATTCTGAAGGTAGGACTGCTCCATTTCAAGGCAAAAAAATTCAAGCTAGCTAATTTCCCCCACCCCCACAAGCCTAAAACATAGCTCGTGGTCCCAACTATTCCCCTGGGGTAGTTCCATTAACAGTCGGATGGGAAAGGTAAGGACATGGGATCCTCCTTGCCAGTGGTGGGGAGGGCAATGGGCAGTTTGGGGGGTTAGGAACATAGGAAACTGCCATATACTGAGTCAGACTATTGGTCTATCTAGCTCAGTATTGTCTTCACAGACTGGCAGCAGCTTCTCCAAGGTTGCAGGCAGGAATCTCTCTCAGCCCTGTCTTAGAGAAGCCAGGGAGGGAACTTGAAACCTTCAGCTCTTTCCAGAGCGGCTTCATCACCTGAGGGGAATATCTTGCAGTGCTCACACATCAAGTCTCCCATTCATATGTAACCAAGGCAGACCCTGCTTAGCTATGGGGACAAGTCATGCTTGCTACCACAAGACCAGCTGGGAAGGAGATAGAATCCCTCACCCCACACCAAGACTCGCTGTGTACAACACAGACTGCGCTGAGTGTACATAGTGCACAGAGGGCTTTCTTTTGCTCAAGCTGGATGTGTATGGGCCCATGGGTCTCCAGGTGCTCAGAGCAGAGGGTGCAGAGGGAGGGAAAATCGAGTTATTTGGCAACTGTGCAGGGGGGATGGCAAGCGACCCCACTCCAGGCCCCCCACCCCAACATCACTCACATGCCATGCAGCAGAATGCACTGAGCTTTAAATAAAACAGTGCCCCCACCCCCCATAAGGATCTGCTCCTCTGCTGTCAAGTATTTGCACCACAATCCGATGTTCTGCTGCAGTTTTATTAAGACAGCATAGCTAGGAGTACCATGAGGAAGGGGTTAAGCTGTAAAAATGTGCAAAGCAAATCAGATGTACTCCTTGGGCAGAAACAGATGGATTTGGGACTGAAGCTGAGAATTGTTGAATGTTGTAAGACGTGTGTATTTGAGTTCTCAAATGGCTGCCCATTTTACATTTGTGAGAAGTCATATGAATGTCACAAAACCTGTTTTCCAAATGTATTCTTGGGAGTGAGCTCAGTGCCACATGGAGGCAGCGTTGCATAGAGGATTCAAGGGGAAGGGAGAGACCAAGTCAGGCATATCACATAGCTATGGGTGTGTGTGTGGTAACATCCAGGCCACTGATACCTACCAATATCCAGGGGCTGTGCCCTGCCATGTGCTCCTGCACCCGATGGGCATGGGGACCACTCACCTGCCATTCATGCCACCATCCTGCGTCCCTGGGGATGATGGGAATTGTAGTCCAACAACATCTGGAGGCCCAAGGTTAAGAAACCCTGATCTAGAAGTTGGGGTAAGCAACGAGGTGGACAAATTTGCAGATGACACCAAACTATTTAGGGTAGTGAAACCCAATGCAAATTGTGAGGAGCTCCAAAAGGATCTCTGTAAACTGAGTGAATGGGTGACAAAATGGCAAATGCAGTTTAGTGTTGGCAAGTGTAAAGTGATGCATATTGGGGCAAAAAAACCCAACTTCACATATACGCTGATGGGATCTGAGCTGTCGGTGACTGACCAGGAGAGGGAACTTGGGGTTGTGGTGGACAGCTAGTTGAAAATGTCGACTCAATGTGTGGCAGCCATGAAAAAGGCCAATTCCATGCTAGGGATCATTAGGAAGGGGATTGAAAATAAAATTGCTAATATGATAATGCCCTTATACAAAACTATGGTACTGCCACACTTGGAGACAGGTCTCACGATCAGTGAGACCTGCTTTTGCCGAAACTGCGGGGAGAGTGGGCTAAGTCCGCTCTCCCTGCAGACAATCACTGCAGGAGCCCTGGGTGGCTCTATCGGCCACCCACACGATTGCCAGCTCCGTAACGGAGCTGGTGGGGGCTAGGGAGCTCAGGGGCCGCACGGCCCCCAGAAGCCCCAGTATGCCCTGCACAAGCGCGCAGGGCATACTGGGGAGACCCCCCGGAGCCGGGAGGCAACTTTTTGCCTCCCCTCCGGGGGTCTACTTGCGAGTAGCCACAGCACATATCATGTGGCTACTCACGATCAGAGAGCCCAGTTTTGCAGAGCGCTTGCTCCACAAACCCGGGCTAAGGGCAGGGGTACTTGAGCAGGTTAACCGCTCAAGAACCACCGGGCTCGCAGCTGAGCCCGGTGGTTCTTATGATCGGCAAAAATCGGGCTAGGCTCTCCTAGCCCGATTTTTGCCAATCGTCAGAATAGCCCCTTGGAGTACTGCGTACAATTCTGGTCACCCTGCCTAAAGAAAGACATTTTACAGCAGGAAAAGGTACAGAAGAGGGTAACCAAGCTGAACAGGGGCCTGGAGCACCTTTCTTATGAGGCAAGGCTACAACACCTGGGGATTTTTAGTTTGGAAAAAAGACAACTGCAGGGAGACATGATAGAGGTCTATAAAATCATGCATGGTGTGGAGAAAGTGGAGAGAGAGAAAAAGTTTTCCCTCTCCCATAACACTAGAAACAAGGGTTTGAATGGACTATCTGTGCCAGAGTTTGATCCTAAAAAAGCCACTGACTAGTAGTTCTTCATTGCAAATTCTGTAAGACATACTGAAGGACAAAAATGCCAAAAGATTTAGGTAAGTGATGATTTCCATTTGGAACATATAAATCACTTACTATATACAGAGAGTTGGAACATATAAGTCTGACAAATAGAATAATTATTCTTCTGTATGTATGATTGTGTTTATACATGGTGGCAGGCTAACGTAGCTTCTTCCTGACAACAAGCATGAACCAACCGCCATAGGCCGAGGAACCATCTGACTACTAGAATTTTTGCCTGGCTGGTGAAATGAGCCTACATTTCTTGACCCCGGGTGGGCAGTATTGCTCTCAAAAAATGGTCTGCGTGCAAATGGTTGAACCCCTTCCCTTGTCACCACTGCTCCAACCAAATTTACAGCTTCTCATGGCCACACACAAACACACACCCACACACACTACAGCAGAGGACTTCCCACAAACAAAAGTGATTGAAGCAAATCAGTGTTCTAGCAGAATTCCAATCATATGTATTTACGTACACATGATTAAAGATCTTTGTGGAATACAGATAGAAGAAGAATCTTCACCTGCAGCTTTCGCACACAGGGGCTTTACTCCGAATCTCCTCTGGGAGACAGGCTATATGTTTTCACTACAGCTGGATTCCTGCCAAGGTCAGTTCAATGTCTTTGGAAGCACCCCACACACAAATCAGGCTTTTCCTGCTGGACTTCTCCTCATCCCGGTTTGTATCTGAGTTTTTACAATGCTGGTTTTCCAGTGAAGTTTCCTGGAAAATCCTACACAAAGCACTGGCATCAGTCTCTAAATTTGCATGGTAAGAGCAAGTCACACCTAGCAAAAACAAAGCTGCCTGGCCTTCACCCTGAGGCAAGGAGTTGAACATCTAGTTTTCAGGCTTTCTGCTCTTTGAAAGTTTTTGGAGGGGTGGGAAGGAGATCTGGGAGGAGGATTGGCAGTCTTTTGCAAAAATGAGCATTTCCTTGCATGCCATCCAAGCTGGGATGGGGCTGCAAAAACAGAAGTGATGCTGATGCTGCAGGAGGGCTGACACATGCTGGGGACTTCTGTGTATGTTGGGGTCCTGACGGGGTGGGGAGGGGATAAAAAGCCAAGGCTGATGGCTAACAGGCAATCTGATCCACACACCAATTAAGCAGAGGTGTGTGTATGTGTGTTTGTGTGTATGGACTTCAACAGAGCCAGACCACAGAGGGTGCTTTAATTACTAAACTCTTGGGGGAAAGGGAGGCATAGCATCCTGCCTCCCGTGTGAACCTACACAAAAGAAAACTTGCAGTAGAGAGGGAAGAGGCTGCTTCCCTAATGCTGCGGGTTTCATTCAAAGTGGCTTCCCTCATCAGATACTCAGAGAGCTGGAAGTCCTGTGTGGGAAAGTTCATGGTGAACATTCCCAGAGGTAACCAGATAATGCAACAGGCAACCTTAATTTTGTTTGTAGGTCCCTGGGGGACAATACTAAGCCTTGAGATAAAGCCAGGTGTCTGTATTTGGGCAAATAACACACCTGGTTAGCCAAACAGGAGGGCCTACAATTAACAGGAACTCTGTACACCCATACTCCATGAACACCAGGCCTCCCCAGTTGAGTCCTAAGAGATGGTATTAGAGTGTAGAACAGGTTCCCCGATATAAGGCACTGTGGTTGACCAGAGCATTCTGTAATAGTCCAAAGTAAAATTAAGATTACTTGATGAAGGAAACAAGTTGTTCTAGTAAGAACTAATCTGTCTACTTTCCTTTCACTATTATCTTAATTGATAATTATAATCCTCACAAGTTGGCCCACTTCAGCCTTAAACGTTCACACGCCCACCATCTTGAATTGAGGTGGATGACATCATCGCAAACTATGCCATTGAGGTGTCCCTATGTGTCACTCACTACAACTGTACCAAATTGGTTTTAAATTGGTTAGACTGTTCACAAGTTAGCCCAGTTGTGCCTCAAACGTTCATACATCCACCATCTTGAATCGGAGTGGATTGCATCATCACAAACTATGCCATGGAGGCATCCTTGTGTGTCCCTACAGCTGTAGCAAATTTGGTTCAATTCGGTTAGGCGGTTCACAAGTTACCCACTTGCACTTCTTATGTGTCCCCCATCTTGAATTGGGCCGGATGATGTCATCACAGCTATACCATTGAGGTGTCCCTATGTGTCCCTACACCTGTACCCAATTTGGTTCATATTGTTCTAGGCATTGTGTAGATAGCATCAAACACGCACGCACACACAATATACTGGGTGATCCCATAAGCTTACTGATTATACTGTCCTAATTGCACTACTTTGCTTGCTTTGTCTACTCTGTGCTTGCTCCTTTTGATTGCAAAATCATTAAATTGTTTGCATGCATTGCACCACTGTTCTAGTGCAAGGCATTGCCTATTTAGTATTTGATGCCAATTTCTTACAATGAAGTGCTCTATTTCACTTGCAGCCTTATCCTTTGGAACACCTGTGCAAAAGCTTGCTCTCCTTGCTTGCTCCCTGTCTTCTCCTTGCCTGGCCTTTTGCTTGCTGTCCACCTGGATCAGTCATTCTAGCTGTGGCTTCTGTGATCTGTACAGACTGGAGAGTACTAGTCTTTGCTACCTGGCAGAGTCTTACAGCTTTGTTTAGGGTCAAATGCAGATCATCTAAAAGTCTTTTGGTTTTTGGTAGTTTTAGATCTCCAGTTCCTATTGCATTCTGAATCCTTATTATAGACTCAATAAACTGCCCAGAATTACAGTCCTAAATCTGTGAGGAATTTCTCAAAAGATGCAGCCTCTTGTGGAACTCTTTTGTGGATTTATATCTCCCAAATGCCTTCCTTGTTTTGGTATGCAATATTCTGCAAACACAAGAGTCACACAGCTTTTCCTATCTCCTGTTTTAGCTGCATGCTATTAGTACATCCATAGCCTCCTTCCCAGCTATTTCCTGCTCATCCGCTCTGCCTGCATAGCTTGCTACTTGCATATTGTGGTGTTTTTGGCTAACCCATTCCTTGATCCAGGCCAGCTTTTGAATGGGGCTTTAGTGACTTGTATTCCATTCCTGAAGTAGAGATGGGCTAACAAACAGCCCCCAACAAGACCACAGAAAAGCAATCTGCACTTGCCTCGCTATACACAATATCTATTTCATTAAACTGTTCACATTCCCGATTCCACTCCATGGCCTTTTCCTTGCATACCACAATTCTTTCCCTTGGATTCTGCTCATACATATCTCAAAACTCTGTTTAATCTCCATTCCCACGCAGGAAGTAGCTTTACCAGGGATTTTTAGTTTGGGGGGAATTTTTAAATGCTCCACCACCTCGGCAATTTCTTACCTTCTTCTTCACTTCTTTGTATTCCATTCCTGGTACCATGTGCTGTTCTCCTCAGTAGGCAAAACATCTGTTTTCAAACAACAATTCTTTATTATTTAATATGTATAAAACAGGCAGCTACAGTTTGTCTTATTCTTTTCACCCCAATCTTCTTTCTGCAAGCTGGGTGCACAGAATGTGGGTATATGAGTGTTTAAGAAGAATTAGGTTACATGTTGAAATTAACAACATGAAATGCCTGTTGGATGGAATGGATGCAATACAAATGCCAATAGGGCTTAAATCTTCTAACCCAGATCCCACAACATGGGAGGCTATAACGTAGCCTCCGTTAAAAAAAAATCCTTCCGCTTTTTTGCCAAGAGAGTAGGAGATTTGCACTCGGCATATAGCTTCAGGTTGCCTCATTTGAAGTGGTTGCGGCCATATCAAGAGGAGGTGAGGACCACGTTCTACATTTTGTTGCAAGTCACCTCCTCTAATGAGGAGCAGGGGAGGGAGCCCTGGGCGAGCAGGGAGGAAGCACACAAGCAGGGAGGGAGCCCTGGGTGGCCGGATCGGCTGCCCACACGATTGCCGGCTCCGTGACGGAGCCGGCAGGGGCTGGGGGGAGCGGGGGCCGATTGGCCCCCGGAAGCTCCAGCATGCCTTGCACAAGCACGCAGGGCATGCTGGCGAGACCCCTGGAGCCGGGAGGCGGCTTTTTGCCTCCCCTCCAGGGGTCTCCTCGTGAGTAGCCATGGCATGGTGCTGTGCCGCGGCTACTCACGATCGGGAAGCCCGGGTTTGCGGAGTGCTTGCTCCCCAAACACGGGATAAGGGGAGGGCTACAAAAGCGGGCTAGCCGCTTGTAAGGAAGCGGGCTCTCCTGCAAGCCCGGTGGTTTACGCGATCAGGAAAAATCGGGCTAGGAGAGCCTAGCCCGATTTTTGCTGATTGTGAGAATAGCCCCACTAACTGCCACACCACTGAATACACAAAAAAGGGAAATCTCCCAAGCCCCCATACAGAATACGGCACAAAACACAATCCGAAAAAGAATCACTGACACAGACACAGATTCTGCCAGCCAGACAGTGGTGCCCTGCCCATGCTGCAGCATCATTGGCACGGGTTGCTCTCCCACACTCTAAGACACACAATTATGACTCAGTTGCAACATCAGCAGCCGCCTTTTTTGCAAGCATAGCATGCTCAGGCAGAACAACAAGCTCTTCATCTTCAGCCACATTTTGACTGAGTGTACATCTTGCAATGTAGAATGCAGATTGCAGGCAGAGCACAGAGGCCACCAGCAGACCAGAGCAGCGAGTGGAACACTACTTGGTTAGTTTCAGGACAGACATATGGAGCTCATCTCACAGCAAACAATCACCAAGGAAATATTACACACATACTAGAGACATCTGAGCTCCACTGTGCATTTCTTCTCATAAGAACAGCCCTGCTGGATCAGGCCCAAAGCCAATGCAGTTCAGCATCCTGTTTCACACAGTGGCCCACCAGATGCCACTGGAAGCCTACAGGCAGGAGTTGAGGGCATGCCCTCTCTACTGCTGTTACTCTCCTGCAACTGGTACTCAGAGGCATCCTGCCTTTGAGGCTGGAGGTGGCCTGTAGCCCTCCGACTAGTAGCCGTTGATAGACCTCTCCTCCATGAAGTTATCCAAACCCTTCTTAAAGCCATCCAGGTCGTTGGTTGTCACCACATCTTGTGGCAAAGAATTACACAAATTGATTATGCGTTGTGTGAAAAAATACTTCTGTTCATTGGTCCTAAATTTCCTGGCAATCAGTTTCGTGGGATGACCCCTGGTTCTAGTGTTATGTGAGAGGGAGAAGAATTTCTCTCTATCCAGGCCCACACCATGCATGATGTTATAGACCTCTATCATGTCTCCCCGCAGTTGTCTTTTTTCTAAACTAAATAGCCCCAAGTGTTGTAGCCTTGCCTCATAAGGAAGATGCTCTAGGCTCCTGATCATCTTGGTTGCCCTCTTCTGCACCTTTTCCAGTTCTACAATGTCCTTCTTTAAATGTGGTGACCAGAATTGTACACAGTACTCCAAGTTTACTCCACACCATAGTTTTGTATAAGGTCATTATAATATTAGCAGTTTCATTTTCAATCCCCTTTCCAATGCAGACATCGGAGCAAGAGAAAGGTGGAGTTCCACTGTGTCCCAACTTCCCTAGGGATGACGTGTTGGGGCAGGCCAAGCTCATGCTGCCTCTCCCTGAGCATCTGGCTACCCTTCTCAAGGAGGTGGAAGTAGGCCGCTATCTTGCGGACTCCTCCACAAGAGCAGTCGTGGCAGCAGCAGGCCCTGTGGGCGGGGGGAGCCCTCTACATTCCCTCACCCTAGTTTCCTTGAGGCCAGGTGCAGGGCGTGCTCCATACAGTGTATGGACACAACCTTCAGCTGGAATGCTACCTCAGCATGCTGGTCCCATTGTCAGTGTCCAGGAAGCCTTGGCAAAGGTTTGGATACTTGGACAGCCATTCCTCCACCTGATGACTACCATGATGACCACCAACAGCTCATCTGCTGTGTAGTGTGTGTCCAGGGGCTCCAGATGTAGTACAGCCCACCTAGGCTTTGCTCCTGGGGAAGGGCTAGCCATGCCACCATAAGCAGATGAGATCCCCTCTTTCTCTGGCCCCCACCAGTGCACTGTGAGGGACAAGAAAGCAGTCTACATCTCACTATAGCAGGTCCACACACACATCTGTAGTGAAATTCAGGTTGGTGTGGCTGCAGCATGCGTGACACAAGCTCCCTGCATGCATGGTACAGAGAGGGCACCGCCTGCCTACTGAAGGTGGTGTATGAGGGGATCTGGTCTTCAGGGCAAGCAGCTGGAAGCTGGCGTTCTCCAGTATCTGGAACGGCTGGAAAACTCTATATCAGGGTGGGCAAACTTGTAATTCAACTACAGCCGGAGGGACAACTCCCATCAGCCCGACTTGATCATAATGACACAGAGAATGATACTTATTCATTCAAGCATTTTAGATAATAAGAGCACTTTGGGTGTGGCTGATTCACTGTGCATCCGATAGAGGGGTGTTTCCCAGTCATAGAGTTAATTCTGGAATTCTTTGAACATGCGGTACAAAAGGCAGAGGGATGCTCCTTTTATATGAAGGCAAGGCACAATTTTCCCCAAACAGGGCACGAACAATGATCAGAGTGGGGCCTTCAGTTCCTGCCCTTTTTGTTAAGCAGTTTATAGCACTTTTAAAATTCTTTTAAAACTTTCTTTAAAAATTCATTAAAAATCAATGGGTTGGCTGATTACCTTCAAATTCAATGCATTTAGCACTCTCACCAAACCATCTCTGACACACTGTATGCGGGACTTAATCGCAGCTGTACAGAATCTGGCTACCAGATGTGAGACATTGGTATACGTATCAGAAAGAAATACATTTATATAAAACTCATCAGAATAATTTGGATATCTAAAAACAAGAGGGGCAATAAGTCTAAGACACAGATCATGATAAAATGAGCAATACAAAAGCACATGACATACTGTCTCAACATCACCATTCCCACAAGGACACAATCTCTCCAAAAAAGGAACCCTCCTAAATCTACCCTTTAATACCACAGAGGGCAATGCATCCATCTGGGCTAGCATCAGGGCTCTTATTTGGGTTGTGAACCATAAAGAAGCTGTGAGATTACCTTAGTCTAAAAGGCCTTAATGGCAGCTGGAACATATCTGCCTCCTGCCGAAAAGAAGAATCTCAAAATCGCAGTAGTAGACCTCAGGACATTGGTTACGATGGCCTTAGTTTCCTCTTTCCAGCTACCTGTCACCTGGAGTCCCAGGAAAGTGTGTATAGGCCTGCAGCCTTGTTATACACAATGGCCAGGACCTTGACTTAGTCCTTCTCAGAGTAAACCCACAGAAATAATGATATTTAAGTTTGTCCCGAGCAAACAAATTCCCAATATTTCAGTGTGTCTGTTCTGATTAAGAAAAAGCCAGGACCCCAGCCAACATTTAACATCGGTGTTAAAAATCACCTTTTCTCCTCTTTGTTGGTATGTAAAAAAAGGCAAAATAAAAACAACCAGATATCATATGGTCACGTTTTATTGCTTGTGAAAATACCTTTCCAATGACACTTTACACAACAAAATTGGCCAAATAATTACTAAGATAATAAGCTTTAATATGTGAGTGATGGCCATCTTGATGATGTCATCACAGCCATGTGCCACACATGCAAGGGTGACACCATGAAGAATTATGGTGCCTTTTTTACATACCAAAAAAGAGGAGAAAAGGTGATTTTTAACACTGTTAAATGTTAGCTGGGGTCCTGGCTTATCAGAACAGACACACAGGAAAGGATTTCATCTGGAGAATTCTTCATCTGGAGAGGATTTCAAAGCAAACAAAACCACCCATATAAATTTCTCACAACTTTGCCACAAAACTACATATGCTCCCAGACTATTTGGGAAGCCAGAATCTCTCCCAGCCTCAGTCCTCACTACAATACGAGAATAATAATACTGATTTCAGAACTACCTTCCTGCAGCTGTCCCTCATGCCCCAAGAAGCTGTGCCAGTAACTACACACCTCCTGGGCTTGGCCTGTGATGCAGTAGGAAGAGCTGCCCTAGGAACAACAACAAACAAGTTGTTCTAGTAAGAACTAATCAGACTACTTTCCTTTCACTGTCTGTACAACTGGACTAAATTTGGTTCAAATCAAGTTAGATCTCTTGCACCTCAAATGTTCATGTATTTTGAACATCATCTTGGATTGGGTGGATAACGTCATTACAAACTACACCATTGAAGTGTCCCTGTGTGTCACTCACTACAACTGTACCAAATTTGGTTCAAATTGGTTAGACAGTCCTCAACTTATTGCACTTGTGTCTCAAAAGTTCACATGTCCACCATCCAGGATCAGGGTGGATGATATCATCACAAACTACACCACTGGGACATCCCTATGTGTCCATACAGCTGTAGCAAACTTGGTTCAAATCAGTTAGACTGCCCACATGTTAATGCACTTGTGCCACAAAAGTTTACATGTCCATCATCTTGAACTGGAGTGGATGACATCACCACAACCTATGCCATTGAGGTGTCCCTAGGTGTCCCTACAGGTGTTGCAAATTTGGTTCAAATCGGCTAAGCAGTTCACAAGTTAGTCCACTTGCACCTCCAAAGTTTATGCATCCACCATCTTGAATCGCTGTGGATGACATCATCACAAATGATGCCATGGAGATGTCCCTGTGTGTCACTCACTGCAACTGTACCTAATTTGGTTTAATTTGATTAGACAGTCCACCCATTAGCCCTCTTGCACCACATGGCCGCTATCTTGAATTGGAGTGGATGACATCATCACACACCACGCCATTTGGGCGTCCCTATATGTCCCTACAGCTGTAGCAAATTTAGTTCGAATCGGTTAGGCAATTCACAAGTTAGCCCACTTGCACCTCAAAAATTTATGTGTCTGCCATCTTGGATTGGGGTGGATGACGTCATCACAAACTATGCCATTGAGGTGTCCCTATGTGTCCCTACAACTGTACCCAATTTGGTTTATATTGGTCCAAGCACTGTGAAGTTGATAGGGAGGGGACACACACAAACGGACACACACACACAAAGAATGCTGGGTGATCTCATAAGCCTACTGGAAAGGAAGTTAACAACCATTAATCAAAAGAGCATAAGGAACAAATAAAATGTGGTCAAAAACACATCCATTAACCTGACCCTTACTGAGCCCTAACTTACGAGTCCTTGATGAACACCTGTAGCAACGCTGGCTTTTCCTTCTGCAATCTCTTGTCCTGGTCACAGTCTGGGCCTGGGGTTCAATCCAGCCTGGTTCTTCTGTGATTTCAGCTCTTGCTAGAGACACAGCACTGATTCTCTCACAGCCTGAGCTAGCAGTTCTTCAGCTTTGACTGGCCTCAGCTCCTCCACTTGGACTGGATCCAGTTCCTTCAGCCTCCCAGCATTTACTTCTTGCCTGCTGACTCCTCTCTCCTTTTCTCTGCACACTCCAGCTTTTCTCACTGCAGACTCTCCACTCTGACTTCCAAAATGCAACTTCTTCACTCTTCAGCTGGTGACTCCAGACTCACTCTCTCTCTCCAGGACTCTAACTTCTGACTAACTCTCTGCTAAAGCAGCCTCCTATATATATACAAATTGCCCCAACAGTTCTTTTCAAACAATCCAATCAGTATACCACAAAGTTCCCTCCATTTTTCAGAATTCTTCTTCCCTCCAAAACGGAATGTCTAACTGACAGTCTAAACGTGAAACTAAAATAAACAGCAGGCATGAACTTTTGACCCTGACCGTTTTTCCATGCAAAGGGATTTGCAAGCATTTTATAATCACAATCCATTTCCAATAATGATGAGGTTTTAGGAATATCATTCCAATAATAATACAATTCATTCACAAGGGCTTATTTAAAAAACAAACAAACAAACAAACAAAACCCCAAGAGGTCCAAGGCCTCTTTCCTCTACAGCAATATATGACCTTTGCCCACAGAATCCTGCTCATCTGCTACAATTTAGTAACTGGCAGTGCTGACAGCCGCATGGGCATCAATATGTTTGAACTCTGCTCAATTTTTATTGCTGTATTTACAAGAAGCTGATAGTGTGCATTTTGCAGGGGAGGGGAGTAAAATACTTTCTTTTCCTTTTGATTTTATTAACTGGAGACAGATTTTTCCGAAGGTGGTGAAGGTGCTATGAGCCTAGCCCTATTTCACCTGACCACGGGGCTCGCAGGCAAGCCCGGTGGATTCCTGGCGGGTAACCTGCGAAACTAGCCCTCCCCCTTAAACCAGGTTTGCGGAGCGAGCGCTCCACAAACCCGGTTTTTTAAATCATGACTAGCCACGGCGCAGCTCTGGCTACTCACAAGTAGACCCCCGGCCAGGAGGCTGAAAAGCTGCCTCCTGGTTCCAGGAGTCTCTCCAGTATGCCCTGCACGCTCGTGCAAGGCATACTGGAGCTTCTGGGGGCCACGCAGCCCCCGAACTCCCCAGTCCCCGCCAGCTCCATCACAGAGCTGGCAGTCGTGTGGGCGGCCAATCCGGCCGCCCAGGGCTCCCGCCCTGTGTTGGAAAGTTAAAGGACTTTGCACTGTCTCTTGTCTCAGACAGTGGAGGACAGACTAGTAAGTCAGAGGGCTAGAGGGTCAAGACATTGGTCATCACTTCTCCACTGCTCTGATACTATCCCTTTGGATATGTAGATTGCTAATCTCAGGGGATTCAAACTTCCTTCCTCCTCCTCTCTCTTGCTACCTGCCCGCCTACCTTGCAACATGGCAAGTTCCTCTCCCTGCACCAAATGTGCAGAGAGGATGCAGAATCCATCTGCATCTAGCTAGATAGATAGATCAGAGATCCTAACTCCTCACTTTCCTATCTAGAATGGAGTTCCTTAATAAATGCCTTTTATATTGATTTGAAACTATGAATTGGCTCCAAGTTACTTTACTCTCAGCATACACGCATGCCTAACTAAATTTCCGCTGTGTTGTGCCTCTGTGCACTCTGCTATCATGAGAAAGGGATTCTCTCACCACAGAGAATTTCCAACACCCTGCTCATCTGCGGGGAGAGCGGGCTTAGCCCGCTCTCCCCACTAACCTGGCAAAAGCAGGTCTCACTGATTAGGAGACCCACCTCTAAGTGTTGTTATAACCTACTATATAAAGCCCTAAACAACTTGGGCTCAGGGCATTTAAGAGAACTCCTCCTTTGTAGAGCCCATCACCAATTGAAATCATCTGGGGAGGTCAGTCAGTCTGCAGTTGCCAGCCTGTCTGGGATGGATCTTCTCTTTTGCAACCCCGAGGCTTTGGAATGCACTCCCTGCAGAAAATAAGAGCCTCCCCATCTCTGACAGCTTTCAAAAGGACCCTCAAGGCATATATATATGTTCATCGCCACCTTAAGTGGCACAGCAGGGAAATGCTTGACTAACAAGCAGAAGGTTGCTGGTTTGAATCCCCGCTGGTACTACATTGAGCAGCAGCGATATAGGAAGATGCTGAAAGGCATCCTTTCATACTGCATGGGAGGATGCAATGGTAAACCCTTCCTGTATTCTACCAAGGAAAATCACAGGGCTCTGTGGGTGCCAGGAGTCGAAATCGACTTGATGGCACACTTTACAATCTTGTAATTAGATTAGTAGAAACTGTGGTTTGTTTTAAAAAATGTTAATGTTTTAAGTCTTGGTTTAATTTTTGTTATTTTATTGTAAGCCACTCAGAGATCTGAGTTTGGGGCAGTAAATAAATACGCTTAATAAATACATGAATATAAGGTCAAGTTCCCCTCTCTCTGGTTGGTTCCATGTCCAACTGTTCTAAGGCATTTCTCAAAGGGAAGATTTCACAAGGCAGAAGAAAGGAACCTCAGCTCATGCCCTTAAAACTTTGTTTATGTTACTTGTTTGAAATTTAATCTTGAATATATTTTGTTCCCTGCTCCCTACCTTCCAGTCTAAAATGCCTCCTGTGGATTGCTGAACACCTGTGAGTAGCTGGACTAAGTAATAAACAATTGCATTTTTATTTATTTATTTATTTTTACATTTATTTATTTATTTATTTTTACATTCATTATTCTGAATGCAACCAAATCTCCCTTTTTCCCCTGGGTCTTCCTGTTCACCAGACTAATTCCTATACATATAGAACCCTGAGGATCTGGCTGCTTGCTAAGGAGAAGTGAGCAATCCTGCCAGTGGCGCATTTAGGCACGGACCATGGGGCGGGAGTCCATGGCCTCATGCCTCCTGGGGGGGGGTGCTCCCCAAAGCCCTGATGTCCCGCCACTACTGCCCGGTCACCACCACTATTTCCCCTTCGGGGGCCGGGCAGCAGCATATTTTTTAAAAAATAAATAATAAGGGAGGGCCCTTGCAGCAGGGAATGCCAATATCTAGATGCGCCTCTGAATCCTGCAGCCATTCCCTTGTGTAAACAGATCTCTGTCCAAAAGGCATAGGCTTGGTATGCTGGCTGAGGTGGAGCTGTCATGTTGACTGTATCAGGAGACTCGAATGCTGAAGGGAGGGGAAAATGCCAATGAATGCTGAAACCAGGGCTTTTAAAAGAAAAATCCAGAATGGCACAGTCATAGGTGCTTGTATTTCACACGCATAGCATGCACTCTACAACACACGTGTGCCTTTTATTTTGTCTATGCACACATACATCGTTGCCCAGAGGCACATTTCATGACGATCAGAAGCCTGGGAATCTGACAGCACTATTACAGGTAAAGATTCCATGATGGGCAGCAGTGAAGTTTATGGGAAGCATCTTTGGGAGCAAGGGAGGAGAAGTGGGTACTCTTGATCAGGGTCTGGGTTCTAGTTGAGCCTGGACAACACATTTTACTTATCTCATTGTTATCAGTCATTTTTTTTACAAGATATTACAACTTTTGCAGGACTTGAATTACTGAACTGCACAAAAGTTCCTGTAGAACTTCTCTCTCTCTCCCCTGCATATTTTGTCTCTGCATGTTTTTAAAAGCCGTGTTGAAACTGTTGCTGGCACAGTACAGATCCACATCATCTCTTTCCAAGTGGGAGGTGGAAATAAACACATAGGACTAGTTTCAGAAATTGCACAACTGGTCTGAGTTTCCTAATCATGTCTCAAAGATGGAGCTGCTCCATGTGTCTGTTTTTTAAGGGTTTCTAGGCGGTTTTGCACAACAGCAAATACTTTTATCTGTACAACTGTCAGTAGGTCGTGAGGGGGTGAAGGACAACCAAAGTTACCACCCACAGGGCAGAGGGAGGGAGGGAACTATTCTGCCAAAGGCAAGGGGGAAAGCCATTTGAGCCCAGGGCAAACTGCTGTTGTGTAGACATGGGTTCCGCAGCAGCAGCAGTTCAGAAAGCAGACGGTCAGTTTTGGAAGTCGGGCTCACCCACTACAGGCTAACATGCTGCAGAGTTTCTTTCTACCAGGGAAGCTTCTGGGACAGTGTAGTGGCACTGCGGAAGGTATGGCCAGGAGGTTTAGTGGTGTGATCCACTTTCCCCCTCTGCACATGGAGGATTTTATAGGTTTCTTATACTCAAACCTATAAAGGGTTTCATTTTAAACTTTGGTAACCTTGAGATCTTGTTTTTCACTAAAGATGTGGAAATTGCTTTCATCCCTATATTCATGTTTTGGAATCTTACATCTTTGTGCCAATTAGTATAGCAAGGCAGAGATAATGTTTACTTAAAACATACTCCCTAGCTGACCATCTGCAGAGGGGAGGATAGATAAGATGTGCACCAAGGACGGTATCTTAATTAACATGTCCTTGGCAGTTGGTCAAGTGTTTGGGTCTCACACATGCCACTGATAAAGTGTACCCACCAGACCATCTCCAGGTATTGTTGACGAGTCTTGTAAAAGTATAAAAAGGCAGCAGGACACCACAGTCTCTTTGAACCTCAGTATAGACCTAGAGACCTGGGGAGGTGCTTCAGGGGGTCCGTCCACCGTCATCTGCAGTTCCTGACGAGCAGAAGGGAATATCTTTGATCTGTAATCCTGTTTAGGTATTATTCAGCTTTACCTAATAAAACTTCTTTGGCATTTACTCTGGTGTAAGCTTATTGTCTTTGAGCCCTAGGACCTGTTGGTCACCAGCGGGGCCCCGGGGCCAATACAGACATCTAAGCTTCCCATCCCCACTGGTGTCCCTCATGCACCTAGCTGCTGCTCCAGATATTTGGGGACCCTCTGACCTTGCTCTCTGATGCAGCAGGAAGGTGTGCTCCTGCCCATGCCGGAGTGTTTGTCCCCTGTCTGCACAACTCTGGAGTGAAACATTCGCAGGCATGAGATCCCTGCACTTCTCCTTCCCAACCCAGCTATGTCCACCTGGAGAATTTGTTCTATGGGAGAGCAAAGAAAAAATACAGAGGAAATAAAGGATTCCACCTCAGAGAGGAGGAGGAGGAAGAGGGCAGGGGCCACAAAACTAACAAACGATGGAATGCTGTCCTCAGATGCAGATGTTTATTCAGGTTTATGTTCCTGAAGAGCAGGGCTGTCCTTAGGGCAGGGCAACCACCCCGGGCCCTGCTCTTTTAACCCCCATTAGAATTTTAACCCCCATTAGAATTAACTGGAAGTGGTCCCTGCACTGGCTGATTTGCCCTGCGCCCTGCACCCCACCAGGGCTTCCTAAGGACAGCCCTGCTGAAGAGGCAAGTCCAGTGGCCACCTCTGCTTGGATCATGAGGATATTCACTAGGTCTTTTCCTCCAGTTTTCACTACATTGCCGCAGGCAAGGCAGGGATGCCACTTTAAAATAGGGCCACACAATTGTGTAAGCCTGGGTTCTTCTTAGCATTAGTCCAGAAAGCAGATGGTCAGTTTGGGAAGTGGTGCTCAAGCAATGTGGGCTAACATGGTACAGAGATTCTGACCCCCCAGGGGAGCTTCTGGGACATCTAAGCTTCCTACAGCTATCAATCGTGCCGCCCCCACCCAAGAAAAAGCTGTGCCAGAAGCTAGGGATCCTTCTGGGCTTGGCCTGTGATGCAGTGGGAAGAGCTGCACTAGGAACAACCCCCCCCCCCACATACACACAGTCACAATCAGAAAAGGGGTGTGTGATGATAGATAGGCCTCTAGTCAAACTGAACATCACAATAACTGTTATTTTGGTTCTGAAACTCCATCTCAGCCTTGCCTTCAGTCACGCGTTAAGTCACGCAAACCTTTCCCTGTGTCCCAAATGGGCTTAGAGAGCTCTTTGGAGACCAGAGGAGGACAAAGTCCTCCAGGGGCTCCCCCACCCCATAGGATTTTCAATCACACGTGCAAAGTGTGCGCATCCTCCAAGCCACGCCCCCTACATCTGACATCAAGTGCAAGGGGTGGGGCCCATACCAGGGATTGGGGAATCACTCCCCAATCAGTGATTCCACGAACCGCTGACGGGGGGAGCTCTGGAGGGCCTGACGTGACCTGTCCACAGTATTGACCCTGCCCCCTGTGTCGGACAAAGGGGCGGGGCTGTTCAGACCCTGCCCCATCCTCCCCAGTCGGCATTTCATTGAAACACTGGTGGGAGGGCTGGGCTTCCCCACCACAAGCCCAGCCAGCCTTTCGGTATAACACCATCTGGGGATAAGAGGGGCATGACTCACACTCCCAGCCGGAGAGCACTCCATTCTCTGGCTGGGTTTAGGCGAGGGCAAGAGGGAGCCTTGGTGGCCCCCCAGACTCCAGCAGCCAGAGGACGGCCACCCTCCCTTGCCTCATGGTCCCTGGCCCCTGACAACCACATGGGTGCTAATTGGGAGAAGCTAATGGACATGAGAGAAGGCCAGCCATCATCATCTGATGGTTCTCCCCGTGGGGAGCATTAAGAGGAATGGCTGCTAACATTCCTTTCCAAGAAGAAGGGACACAAGCCGGGGAGTGTCAGCAGGGTAAGCTGGAGCCTGAGTAGCAATGCTGTCTGTGTTATCACATCATCACACTGACATGCTATTGAATTATAATGTTTAAGCAGTGGGCCTACTCACCATTTTTTCTCCATAGGTATTCCTTGGTGAACTTAGTGAAGCATTCAGCAGTTCTTTTTCCTTAACAGAAGTCAACACAAGTCAACACAAGTTTCAGCTTCCTGCTCACAAACCAACTGACTTAAGAGAGAGAGAAGGGGAAGGAGATGCTTGCAGGGGGTGGGGAGAAAAGGGAGTGGGATGCTCAAGGGGGGAGAGAAAAAGGGGAGGGGATGCTCGAGGGGAGGGGGATGCCTGAGGGGGAGAGAGATGGGGGAGGGGAATGCTTGAGGGGGGAGAGAAAAAGACAAGGGGGATGCTTGAGGGCGGAGAGGGAAAGGGGAGGGGGATGATTGAGGGGGGAGTGTTGCATCAGTGGGTAACCTCCATGCTCGACTACTGCAATGCACTCTATGTGGGGCTGCCTTTGTACGTAGTCTGGAAACTTCAGTAAGTTCAGAATGCAGCAGCCAGATTGCTCTCTGGGGCAACCCGGAGAGACCATATTATGCCTGTCTTGAAACAGTTGCACTGGCTGCCGATATGTTTCCAGGAGAAATACAAAGTGCTGGTTATTACCTGTAAAGCTCGGAACGGCTTGGGTCAAAGTTATCTTAGAGAGCGCCGTCTTCATTATGATCCCCACCGCACATTAAAGTCGTCTGAGGAGGTCCGTTTCCAGTTACCACCGGTACGTCTGATGGCAACTCGGAACCAGGCCTTTTCTGTAGCTGCTCCTGGCCTATGGAATGTACTCCCGGCAGATATCTGCAGTTTAGGCTCGCTGTTGGCCTTTAAGAGAGCCCTAAAAACTTACTTGTTTGGCCTGGCCTTCCAAGGTCTTTAAATGGTTTTTTAAAGTATTTTAATTAGTTTTAAATGGTTTTGAATTTTTTTGATAGTGTTTTTAGTACTGTGTCTTAAATGGTGTGTGTTTTTATGTCTTCTTGTACACTGCCCAGAGCCTTTGGATGGGGCAGTATATAAACGCAATATAAATAAAATAAATAATAATGCTCGAGGGGGGAGAGATAAAGGGGAGGGGGATGCTCGAGGGGGGTGTAGTGATGGGGAGGACTAGACCCCAGTACAGCAATGTTGGGAGGGGATTTCCTAAAAAGGGTGGGGGGGGGAGCCTGGGAAGTTTACATCCAAGGGACCAGTGCAGAGGGCTGGGGAGGGGTTTCAATCTCAGCCACCTCCTGCAGAAGAGAAGCCTTTGCTGAGCTGGCTCCGTCTGCCCCAGGAGGGCCCTGAGGAAGTGGCTGGCTGGTCTGCCGGCGATTTGGGGAGGCTGCAGCCCTGTGAGTAGCACGGACCCACACAGACGCGTTAGGACAATTTCTTTTCCTTTCCGGTGTCCCTTGGAATCTGAGTTGCCTAACAATGAAAATTCTCTCTTGCCCTCTGCTTTATGAAGACACAGTTGTTCATATTGCTACTTTTTATTTTGGGTCGGCCTCAGTCACTTAGGCCTTTTTGGGGAGGGTTTTGCCCTTTTAACCTCCCCCCCAGAAATCAAGAGTGGTTCGCCCCACATCAAAATAAAGTGGATGGTGGCCACCTCCTGTGAATATCTTGCCGTCAAGGATTGGCCCCAGTGAACTCCCCCCACTCACATGACATGGGGGGAGAGAGAGAAAGGGATGGGGGTGGGGTAGAGAATTTGAACATAGAACATTTGTAAAAAAAACAAAAACACAAAAACCTCAAGGCCCATGGTGGCTCCATACACAGCCTTGATCATGAACCACTGGTGTAAAAAAATCCACCAGCCCCCACAGTTTCCTGCCCAGGAGCTTTCCCAGACGGCAAATGAATGCAGCTTTGCGACACTTGCTTAGGCTTGGCGGTGGTGGGGATCCACAGGAGAGAACCATTCACCGCGATGTCAGGATGGTGACAGAAAGTGCTCCTCGTCATACCGCCAAAGGCATTATTCAGCTTTGCTCCCAGCAATGTGCAGTTGCAGCATGTTATATGCGTCCTTAAAAAGTATCACTTTGGTGCAGTGCTCAAAACGACGTTAGGCACTTCCTGCCACAGTAAAGCCTCCCGTCTGGAAAAGCGACTGGAAACTGGAGAGCAGCAGAAGCAGAACTGCTTTTCACCTTTATTGCTTTTAACTGTTCCTTTAACTTTGACTTAATAAACTAGACTTGTTTTGCTATAACTCTGTGCTGGAAAATATTATGTTATGTCCTGCCCACACCAACAGTGTTGTGCTAAGCAGCTTGTTCCTGCTTATCCTCTCTCAACGTGGCTGCTTAAATCTAAAACAACTGTGGTCATGCTAAAGAATGCTTAAAGCTCAGAATAAAAAGATGTTATTTTTTTCTTTTTTTAACCGTGTTTGTTCTTTGTAACAGATTTAGAGGTTCATAACGGATGTCATAGCTATTTTCATAAGACTTGGCAACAGAGGTATTTTGCCACTGCACGGGAAACATCTGGATGTGTGCAGAGAGTGCATGCGTGTGCCATGTATTGTGAGTGAAAATAGGCAAATAGAAAACTATATGCAGAGTGCAATGCAACAAATAGAATATTTCCAAAGGAAGAGAGATTATCTCTGGGACATGTGTCCTAGTAGTGGAGCCAAAAAGCTCTGGCCTCCTTCTTTCTTTCAGTTTTTTGCACAAGTCTGGAGTGAAACTTGAGCAGTCAGGCGGTCCCTTCAGCTCTCCTTCCCAACCCAGTTACAATCTTTTGGATTATTTGTTCCATGGACAAGCAATCAGCTGGGAGGAACAATCAACCTACAAAAATCAACTGGGCATTCTGAGAACAGTAAAGGGATCCTGCTACTTGCTCGACATCCTTGCATCTGCATTTTTCTTCCTTTCATGGCAAAATAATGTGATTTCACAATTTAAAACAAAGAAAAGGGAGAGAAATGAGAGAGGGAAAAACCAAAACCAAAAAAATTGACATACACACCAAGTAGCAGAGAATTATTGACACTATCAAGGGTGATTGCTCCCCCAACTGCACCTGCTTGGGAATCAGTGAAGCAAGCTGAACCTGTAAATAGGAAATTATTAATCTGAAAGAACAATTCCTCTTGCAAGCATTGAAGTACTTTGCCTTTCTACAGTTGAGAGGTTATGCCATACTATCAGTGTTATAGCAAAAATATTACCACAGATCAGATCTGAATAAAACCAAACACAGGACAACATGGAAAATGCTGGAATACAATGATCCAACTGCAGTGTCATGTGGATGCTTCATAAAAAGTGAGTAAACAAAAACCGGGAATTCTTGACAAAAGGACTAGAGTGTAGAAGCAATCACAGACTGGCAACGTACAGCGTCTTGGTGACACTGTGATTTGTCCCTAACTGAGCAAAAAGGCACCTTTTCAAAGTGGTGATTCTCTTTATTGACCAGGGGGAGAGCAACTGGCCCTATCCATCCCCAGCACAGCATTCCTCCAGTGGCTATTGCTGGTGTCTGTCTTACGTTTCTTTTTTAGGTTATGAGCGCTTTGGGGACAGGGGAGCCATTTTATTTACTTATTTGTTTTTATTTCTCTGTGTAAACTGCTTTGGGAACTTTTTGTTGGAAAGCAGTATATAAATATTCATCATATCTGTGTTTGCATTGGGGTACTACAGATATGTAAGGCAACCCTGATACTGTTGATGGCACATGGTTGCACAAACAGCACTACCACAGTTACTCCCATTTACTGCAATTTGTAACTGTGGTAGTACTGGTTGCACATCCACAACAGTGCCAGGGTTCCCTTAGACATCTTCAGTAGCCCTGATGCAGAGAGCAGTGTCACTGAGACATTGCCCATCGATCATGTCAGCCACAGATTTTACTTGGTGCCTCAAGATCAACACCGAAGGGGCAGAATGCATTTTCCACAAGGGGGAAGACCAAAGCTGCACTGCTGGCACAAAAAAGCCCCCCACCTCCTGCCCATAATTCCTCACTCTGCTCGAAACAGCGAAGGTAATCAAAGCAAGCTCCTAAAGGATGTGAGACCAGCTGGTATCCCAAATTTTACTGCGTTCTCAATTCCTAGCCACAGCTCACACTTCCCTACTCCCCCTTGCCCTGAAATTCTTGCTCTGTATTCAATTTGCTCTGTATTCAATTTCCCTGCTCCAAACAGTCCAACTTATTTTCAATTACTGAAATGTGATTTTAAAAATCACATCCAATTTTTAAATGTAAGGGCTACTGGAAAATGTTACAATGGAAATCAGTATTCATAGGAAGGGTTAATTTCAACTGTATGCCTACTGGTATGAGGCCAAGAATTAGCCCCACCCTTTCTCGTAATGAGATAAGCCATGCTTTATAAAGCATTTGCATTTATAGATTGGCTTCTGCTGCTACTTTACTACGGAACTCAGAGAAATGACATTCTGGGTGACAGTCCTATGTGCCCTCTTAGCATGCTTACTGGGTGGGCTCTATCTGGCAGGGGCATTCCGCAAGCGGAGACCCAAGGAGCCTCCTTTGGATAAAGGCACAATCCCATGGCTAGGACACGGGCTGACATTCAGAAGCAACACTGCGAACTTCCTGAAAATGATGCAAAAGAAATATGGTGATATTTTCACAGTGCTAATTGGAGGCCAATATTTCACGTTCCTAATGGACCCCCTCTCTTTTGGAGCTGTTGTGAAGGAAGCAAGAGCCAAACTGGATTTTAATGACTATGCATCAGAACTCGTTGTTAAAGTGTTTGGGTTTCGTGCTTGTGGAGCAAATCATAAGATACTGGAGGCTTCCAGCACAAGACACCTCAAGGGGAATGGGCTAGGAGTGATGACTGAGGCCATGATGGAAAGTTTGCGCACAGTGATGCTTCATGACCTGGGCACGGCAGAAGGGCAGCGGCAATGGAAACAAGATGGCTTGTTCCACTTTAGTTACAATTTGGTTTTCCGGGCTGGATACCTAGCTTTGTATGGAAATGAACCGAATACAATGAAACAAGACAAAGAAGAAGCCAAGAGGTCTGACCTAGCTTTCTCTGAAGAAGTATATGAGGAATTCCGCAAATATGACAAGTTATTTCCACGCTTAGCTTTCTCCATGCTGACTTATGGAGAAAAAAGAAAAGTTGAGCGTTTAAAGAGACTCTTCTGGAATATCCTCTCTGTGAAGGAAGTATACCAGAAGGACAACATCAGCGGGTGGATAAGTGACCAGAACCGGCAGCTGGCTGAGGCTGGGATGCCTGAATACATGCGGGACCGCTATATGTTTTTGCTCCTCTGGGCTGCTCAAGGTAACACTGGCCCAGCTTCCTTCTGGCTTCTTCTGCACCTTATGAAAAATCCCAAGGCCATGGAAGAGGTGAGGAAAGAAGTGGACGGAGTGATCAGGAAATCTGGCCAGGAGGTGAAGCCAGGGGGTGAAGCGGTTAAGATCACCAAAGAGATGTTAAGTGAGACGCCTGTCATGGATAGTGCCCTGGAGGAGACTCTGAGGATGGCGGCAGCCCCTCTGCTGATCCGGGTTGTGAAGGAGGACATGGAACTCAACATGAATGGTGGAAGGGTGTACAGTCTGCGCAAGGGAGACAAACTTGGGATTTTCCCCTATACGGCAGTACATATGGACCCAGACATTCACCCTCAGCCCCACGTCTTCAAATATGACCGGTTCCTCAGCCTAGATGGCACCAAAAAGGAATTCTTTAAGAATGGGGAAAAAGTGAAATATTATACCATGCCCTGGGGTGCGGGAGTTTCCATGTGTCCCGGACGTTTCTTTGCTGGCAATGAGATGAAACTATTTGTCTTTCTCTGTCTCGCATATTTTGACATGGAGCTGGTTAATAAGGATGAGGAAGTCCCTCCAATAGATGAGAGCCGCTATGGCTTTGGGGTAATGCAGCCCACGCATGATATCCAGTTAAGGTATCGGCTGCGCTTTTGATTGGCAGTGGGAGGAGAAGCCTTTGTCATAATCCTGTGCATGATCAGTCCTGAACTCATTTTTGGAGAAACCAAGTACAGAAAGACGCCAAGCATACATTCATGTATGAAGAGGGAAGCTAAGAGGGGAGGGGAGGTGAAGTCATGTTAGTGATGAGCAAAGATGAGCAAAGATCCTTGAATAATCCACCATTCTATTTTCAGTATGTTATTTGCCATTGTTGTGGAGTGAGGTTAAGGTTGGGGGCTTCTGACTATTTAAAAACCCTCTCTTCCGTGCAGATGTTCTATATCTAAAGCCAGGTTATTGGCCTGAGATTATTCCTATTGGGCATCAAAGTCAGGATTCCAAAGCTCCCAACAGGCAAAGCAGGGATGGCATGGGGTTTGCAGAGAAGTGGAGTATGTGTGTCTGTTTGCTTAATCCTTCTCTCACCTGCCACTTTTCACAGGCGTTGGTCTCTCTAGCTCAGCAACTCTCCTAAGTCTCCAGGCAGAGGGCTTCGGAGCTTCTCCCTCCTATAAACAAGCTTTAAAGTACATGTAACTGAAATACAGCAATAGCATATTATCTCCCTGTTTACATCTGTCTCCGTTCCCCTTCCCTTCCCTTCTTCCCTTCCCTTCCCCTGTTGTTTCCTTGTGTCAATATTGAGATTGTAAGCCCTTCAAGGGAGGGATTGAGCTCATTCTTTGCAAAACATGAGCAGTGCATGAATAGTGCTACATAAAATAAAGGGATATAAAAATACACTATTCATTAATCGTGCATGAATCGTACTATATAAAATAATAATGGTAAATAGGTCTCTATCCAGGTTACTGGAGATCATTCCCAACGGAAATACAAAAGTCTGAATGTGCAACCATTGATATGCAAAGTATGCACTTACCACCACTCACCTGCAATTTCTCCTCCTAGTCAAGCTTTTTAGAACCAGCTGCGTAGAGATTTGGGTGGTGCAGCAGCCAAACATGTGAGCTGGGAAACCAAATCTTAAGTGTGTTCAAGCCTCAGCTTTGGGAAACCAGAATCTCTCTCAGCCTCAGTCCTCACTCCTAATCTGCAATATGGGGATAACCATACTGATTTCAGAACTACTGAAAAGATGACTGAGATCCTGTCTGTAAAGTCCATTCCAGAAATGGCATTTAATATTTTAAAAGAGGAAACTGAAACTTGCACTGAAACTGTAAAGTGGGGTGTAATCTGGGATGTAAAGGTGCTTAAGACTGGTGGACTCACGCCCTACTTTTAATTAAAACATAACAGAAGTTCAACTACTCCCTGTTGCTAGGACTGTTTATTCCCATTTATACCTGTGAAATGCCAGATATTGCATATATCAATGTGTGGAATGCTTTATTTGGTCCAAAAGGTTCAAGCAAAACCAGGGTCAGAGGGGATTTCTAACCATTAATGGAGAAAAGTCATACGTTTTGCTATGTGTGAAGTTGAGACTCAAATCTCTTGCCTAGTCATAAATTCATTTGGTATCCTTGGGTGGGTGATGGTCATTTGGCCTAATCACCTTAATCATCGGTGTGGTGTTTTTGGTTAATCCATTCCTTCATGCAGGCCAGTTTTTGAATGATGCTTTAGTTACTTTTATTCCAGTCCTGGAGTAGGCTAACCAACAGCCAGCAGCAAGAGCACTGAAGGCAGAATGCACTTGCCTATCAGTAAATAATATCTGTCTCATTAAACCAAATATTAAATCATGAATTTTCCTGATTCAATTCCATGGTCTTGTCCTTGCATAGCACAGTTCTTTCCTCTGGATTCTACAAGAGGGATGTTTTGAAGATAAAGAGGGAGGTGAGAATCTGGGAACCTGCCAGGGAATTTTGTGATATGCGCACAAAGGAAATCTAAAGTAATAACTATGGTTTTGTTTGCATATCTAGTTTCTGTACAACAGATACACAGTCTTCTTGTAATTATCATTCACTTGATCATCTGGCATATGCACAAAACCCATATATGAAAGAAAGATCAAGGACACAGACCTTTGCCCATGTAATCCTGCTCACTTAGTAACTTGACATCAGCACTGGCATCAATATATTGAACTCTGCTCTCTTTTCATTAATGTATTTACGAGTAGCTGATATTGCCTTGTTTCCTCCCCCCCTCTTATTTTTTGAGTGAAATATACCCCTGCTAGCTTGGCAAAGAGGCACCTTTTAATGCGGTGATTCTCTTTATTTAGCAGGGGGAGGGTAGCTGGCCCTCTCCACCCCCAGCACAGTACCTCCAGTGACTGTTGCTGGTGTCTATCTTGTGTTTCTTTTTAGATTGTGAGCCTTTTGGGGACAGGGAGCCATCTAATTTATTTATTATTTCTCTGTGTAAACCATTCTGAGCCATTTTTGGAAGGGCGGTATAGAAATCGAATAAATAAATAATTAAATAAATAATCTCTTTTCCTTTCGATTTTGTTAACTGCAGACAGATTTTTTCATTGTTGAAGGTGCTATGATAGGGTCGTTATTGCCCATGGTCCTATCCAGTCAAACCTTTGTAGTACCAAAGGTTGTGTTTAGCACAAAAAAGAGAAAAGGAATGTGTGGACTGTCATCAATTACAACCTTATCATACCATCATCAGCTCAGAAAAAACTGGCTGACATGACGAGCAGCGTTCTGGAGCTGGGACACCCCATGCTAGGGCACTGCAGACATGCAGGCAGCCCTGGTGCTATTAAAAATGAGTGAATGTGGAAAAAGCATTCCCACAGTTATGCCCACTGCAAAGAATAGGGATAGCTGCAGCTGCACTGCCTACATACCTGCTTATTCCTAACAGTGTCAGGGCTTACTGTGCATCTGTAGCAGCCTTAGTGTGGAGTGTTCTGGCACTGGAGCACTGCGGGTCATCTTGGCCACCATTTGCATTCTCCATCCTTTGCTTTCCACACTCAGAGCCAGGCTACACATGATGCCAGAGACACATTGTTCCAATCAAATTCAGAACTTACCCCACAAAACAGCATTTATGGGGGAGGGGGGGAGGAGAGCCACTCCATCTCTCTCTCATGTTAGTTTGGGCCACAGAAAAAGACACAGGGCCTCATATACCGTCTACTACTGCTGTCCCACTGCCTGGCTGGATCAAATCAAAGTCTCTTTAGCTCTGTTTTCTGTTCCCAATACTGAACACTGAGATGCCTTTGGATGCTCACAAGGAGAGCATAAAGATGGTGGCTGTCTCTGGAATCTGCTGCTCAAAGGTATTCTGCTCTTGAAATGGACATTCCCAGTGGCTAATAGCACTGACAGGACTATCTAGCCTAAAAAAAACCAGGAAGGCCATCAAATGAAGCAGATCTACTGTATAACTGTGGCAGATATGGAGGGGAAAAACAGCTTATTTTAAAAGAAAATTAAATCATACAGCTAGGAAACTGCATGGCAAGAAGGAAGGTACCTGTCCAATAGTATAAGCAATAAAGTCAAGGGCACTTTCATTTTTTAAGCACCCTCTCCCCACTTCTCTGAATGGTGAGGAGTTTTGGGATGCATCAGGAATTGGAGTCTGGCTTTCTGCAGAGCAAAGATCACTGGAGGCTTACAGCGTCATTGTAATATTTGCTCTGTTTATAAATATGTAAGTTGAGCATTACATGGAGTTAACCTAGTAAAGCTCTCTTACTAGACAGCAACTGATTAAGATGGCTTTACATTTTTACTTGTGCTCCAAAAAGCATGGAAATTCCAAGTTAAGGTACCCATCTTAACTTCCATGCCATATAAGTTGTCATGATTTGGACAGTCTCCTGACGTTACAAATGAGGCTTCATGCAGCCACGCTTTGCCTTGATCTTTCAGCTGGACATTGGGCTGGGAAGGGGTGCATGCATCCAGGCAGAAATTAAACAGGTGCAGCTTCCCCAATCACTCTCTATAGATGCTTCTGATCATGCAAAAGGGCCTTTTAACATAAAATTTAAAACACATGTTTGCATCAATACATATATTATGCATGCACTTTAAAATGAAATATTTCTTATTTGGGGATACTTCTCATTTAACTTTACCTAAAAATGTACAGAATTCTTTAAAAATGGGGGATTTTGTTGTTCTTTTTACAGAATCCCCTTGGGCATGAATCTCTGGTAGGACAAAACAGTATCCAGTTCTTTTGAAGTCCTTCAAACTTTTGGAGACTTTTGCTCCCCTTTTAATTAGTTAATTAAAAAATCAATTCCCATGGCTGACAACCACTTAGAATCAGTAGCTGACATCCTGACTAAACTTACTAGGAAAAATTAGTATTTGTTTAGGCTGTTTCCTGATTAGTACTGTTTTTAGTAAATCAATCTGGATGCCAGCCAGAATCTAAAACTAAGGTTTGTCTTCCCAGAAATATCCCACAACTTTCAGGCTGCATTCACATATAATGCAGAACCATGGATCCAACTGATCCGTGGTTCCACTCCCCATCCCACTCTCCTGTCTGCTTTTGGACGAAATTGAGTAGGGGCTCTCTACAGTCAGGGAGACTGCAGAGAGTAGGGGGATCTGGCCCTGTGTGCTTCCATCCTGCTTGCTTCCATGAGCAGTGAAACTCACTACAAGCTGAGGGTTCAGTTTGGAGTTTGCAGAGCACAACCTCCAGTTACTTTGCAAACGGGACCAGAGTTGCATGAATTTGGATGTAACGGTTGGACAACCTTTGGCCCCTGCAACTCCAGTTCTGTGTGACGTGCCAATGCGGCCTCATAGTCCTGCTTGTTTCATGATGGGGTCGAGATTAGATGTTTGCTGTTCAGTTCTGAAACAATTAATGTATAAGGCCTATGGTTAAGCCTAATGCAGGCTGTGCTCTGGCTTCTTGTGAGGAACGCATTCTGCTTCAGACCCTCTGATTCTTAACAAAATCATTATTAGATAACAACCATACCTTAAGCAACAATCAGGCAAAATCCCCTCATAACTGAAATAGTTGATTTATAGGTCTATCAAAAGGCCTTAAGCAAGGCTGGCTCCTCCTGAGGAAAACCTGCCATAGGCCCTCTAAGAACTGAACCTTTTTTGGTGATATATGATAACTCATTTGCTGCATCACACACACACACACACACACACACACACACACACACACACACACACACACACAGGTCCCAACTCTTAAAGGAGTGGTGTTTCCATAAGCCCTTTTCTTCTTTCCCTCAGGACATGGAAATCTTAAGCAGGCCCTAAGAAATTAGGCAAGGGCTCTCAGGCCAAAGCGGGCCCCTCAGCACCTCTGGCCTGAGCTCTCTGTTTCTTTTAATGAAGTTATTGAGTTATCTTTTAATGACCATCACTGGTGCCTGTATATTTCTTTCTCTGCTGACTGAATAGTAGTACATTTTAAAAACAGGAGGCATAGCCTCTGAGCATACATAGAGTGCCTGTCTCCCCTTGAAGCCACAGTTTCTGCATAATGGTGACAGTCTCTTCCTTGATGTATTCTTGATGCAAAGTAGAAGAGGAGGCATTATTGGCATTCTTGTTTTCAGTATACGAACAGATCTTATGTCCTGAGGGATGTTGTAGATAATGTCATTCCGTGAGAACAATCCCTGTGCTGGGTGAGGTGGTGGAGAGGAGAGCTGGTGTGGTGGTAGCCAGCATGACTTGTCCCTATAGCTGAGCAGGGTCTGCCCTGGTTGCATATGAATCGGAGACTTGATGTGTGAGCACTGCAAGATATTCCCCTCAGGGGATGGAGCCACTCTGGGAAGACCAGAAGGTTCCAAGTTCCCTCCCTGGCAGCATCTCCAAGATAGGGCTGAGATATATTCCTGCCTGCAACCTTGGAGAAGCCTCTGCCAGTCTGTGTAGACAATACTGAGCTAGATGGAACTATGATCTGACTCAGTATATGGCAGCTTCCTAGGTTCCTAATAGTGGTTCATTTACATTGCAGGCATTTTATGTTATTTCCCACCCATATTTTTAAAAGGATATTTTCATTACTCTTTTCCCCAAACACCACTTTTCAGAAATAGTTTAACTTTTCCCTCATTATTTGGAAGCAAGTCCCATTGAGTTTAATGGACCTTACTCCCTTGTAAGTGTGCAGATAGAATTGCAGGTCCAGTTATCAAAATGCTGCTTGAAAAGGCATATGTACTCTAATGCAGCATCCTGTTTCTCAAAGTCCCAAAGAAAGTCCCCAAAAAGTGCAGCACGGAAATCCTGGGGAGGGTGGGGGATTTCTGCCAACAAACCACTATTCTGGTGTAGACTGCCTATGAGCATGGAGGTTCTACATGACAGCCAAACTGCCTGTGAATATGGAGGCTTCATTTCCTAACTATGGTCAAGTGAAGTTTCCACATTCTTCAGAGGCAGTCTGGCTCTGATGTAGAACCTCCATGTTCAAGAGCAGTCTCTACCAGAACGACAGTTTCTTGTTGCTGTGTGGGTATGGTTTTTAGGGTTTCCTTGCTGCACTTCTTTGGAGCTTCCTAGCAGAGGATCCTTGGTCCCAATCCTATACATGTTTACTCAGAAGTAAGCCCAGAGAAATAAATTGTCCCTCACTCCCCAAATTATTCTGTGCTTTGCTGAGGAGCTGGGAAGAAATCCTTATAAGGAGATTTAGGGAATTTCCATCTGAAATCCAAAGGAACTTGTTGGACAGGTTCCACCAGCTTAAATTAAGATTGCCCACACGGCCTGAAATCTGACCTGATAAACCTGGCATAGTTCAGATTCAGAAAGCTCAGACACCTCCATTCCCAGAGAAGCAAGAGGTGCTTGGGACCTTGGTTAAGGAAACTCCAGATCCAGCCTTGCCTCATCATAGCCTTCTTTCCCTATGGCTGAACAGCACACTGGGCAAGCACAGAACCACTCTCCTTCCGATCATTCACCTATAGCTTCCAAGGAAACTTCAATCTTCACAAGAGGTTGCCGGTTCAAATCCCCGCAGGTGTGTTCTCAGACTATGGGAAACACCTCTATCGGGCAGCAGCAATATAGGAAGATGCTGAAAAGCATCATCTCATACTGTGCAGGAGGAGGCAATGGTAAACCGCTCCTGTATTCTACCAAAGAAAACCACAGGGCTCTGGAGTCGACACAGGTCACCAGGAGTCGACACCGACTCAACAGCACAACTTTACTTTACTTTTCTTTACTTTACCTCAGTCTGAAAAGGCATGGGTACAGTACAGATTTCTTGACCCCGAGGAATTGGATTCACCAACGCCTTCTCATAAGTGTGCTCCCAAAACATTAGTGGACTTATCTAATGCGGCGGTTCCTGGCAATGCACGTATTTTTAGTGATGAGACAAAATAGTGGCAGAATGTTGAAACAGCTCCTCATCTTAACTACACGTGATACTACTGTGCCAGTATAATCAGATCTCCATAGTGAAAACACCTACACTCTAGAGGTGTTTCACCCTTCTCCCCAGCTTCTGCATTTCAGAACTTCTAAAAAATTCAGCTCAGTGGCTGACATACAGAGCCAGTGCATTGGTGCTGTTAGTTGGGAACCCTTGGTGCCATCTGAAAATATGTCCCTGAGGGTAGCACAAGCCTCAGGGGCATATTTTTGGGGACGCAGAGAACTTCCTGGGGAAGTGGAGGGAGGGTGCCAAAAATTGCCACTTCCCCATGTCATTGGTGTGGTTAGTTGGGAAGTTCTGTTAGGCTTCTCTCTCACTGAACCAGTGCATTCTTGCTCTACATGTCACCCACTCATGTTACCCCCCCCCAACCAGGTAAAGTACTGGTGCCTTCTTACAAGTCAGAGGCTGCCTTATGATCTTACACCATGGGATGTGGGATGGCCTCCATCTAATGGGGCTTAGATAAATTCATGAAGGACCAGTTTATCAATGGCAGTTAGACCTGATGGCTATGGGCTACTCCATGTTCAGAGACAGAATGCCTCCAAATACCCACCGCAGAGGAGCAGCAGCAGGAGAGGAGGTTTGCCTTTATCTCTTGTCTGTGGGCTTCCTAGAGGCATCTAGTGGGCCACTGTGTGAAACAGGGTGCTGGACTAGATAGGCTTGGACCTGATCCAGCAAGGCTCTCCCTTTATTTTTACTTTACCCTGAACAGGGGAAGCCATAGAACAAAGTGTGCTGTCAAATCAATTCCAACTCCTGGCGCCCACAGAGCCCTGTGGTTGTCTTTGGTAAAATACAGGAGGGGTTTACCATTGCCATCTCCCACACAGTATGAGATGATGCCTTTCAGCATCTTCCTATATCACTGCTGCCCAATATAGGTGTTTTCCCATAGTCTGGGAAACATAGCAGCAGGGATTCGAACTTGCAACCTTCTGCTTGTTAGTCAAGCATTTCCCTGTTGCACCACTTAAGGTGACTCCTTCTTCAGGGTACTTCAGGGCCATTAACACCTTATTCATAGATTCCCATTTGGCTCCTGGGGCATCAGCCAGCACTTTCCCAGACAAAGATATGATCAAGATGCCATTACCTAACCTGTAATAATATTAACTAGGAGATGCAAAAAGTATCATTGCAAACTCCCTTACGGGACTTGCAATGGTTGCTTGATTTCTTCTGACCTGAAGTATGCAATCCTGCCCTCAGACATGTGCTGTATGAACATGTTCGCCTCCTTCTGGTGGCACAGTGTAATTAGGCACAAGTGCTGTGCTCAGGGAGAGATCCTCCCTGTGACAGAGAACAAGAGGCACCCAACATTCTCGGCAACGAGAAGGATCTGTCCCAAGTACAGAGTCTGTCTTTGTAAACAAATGCAGTATCCCTTAGGGATGTGCAAACAGGTTTGGGGGTTTGCCATTCACGGTTATGGTTCGGGGGTTCGATGGTTCAGGGTTCAAACTGAATCCCCCTAGTTCGATCCAGACCCGGACCAAACCACCACCACCCACCAAAGTTCAGGGGGTTCACGGACCAAAAATGAGTTTAATTTTTTAAAAAAAGTTTTGTTTTACCTTATACAACATGGCCACCAGGATGCCGGGTGAGGGCCGAAAACTGGCCGAAGAGTGCCTGAACAGGGTGAGGGGGTGATTTAGAAGGCCGGCAGGGGGAAGGGGAACCTCCATGAACACCCACACGCCTCCACCCCCGCTGCCTCCAGGAACTCCCCTGAGGGGAGTACAAGGTAAAACAAAACTTTCCTTTTCAGTCCGCAAACCCCCTGAACTGAACCAAACGGGGTGGTTGGGTTGAGAGGGTGCTGGACGAAAGTGGCCTGGTTGGGTTCGAGGCCGGTTCCGTGCACATCTTGAACCGAACTGGGTCAGCCAGTTCTGTGCACATCCCTAGTATCCCTGGGGAGCACAGGGGTGTACATTTAACAGCACGTTGGTGTGGGTGCAGGGCTTGTTGGTACTTTCCCCAGAATGCTGTACCTGGGTACAGCACCTCATTTTAACAATACCTGACATCCCCAGCAACTCCCACAAATAATGCCAAGAAGGCATCCCTCGTAGGGGCAAAACAGGGTCAGAGATTTTACCAGTGACAAGTACCAGAGCAAAGAGAGACCACCTTTATCGGCTTTCGTGGGGCATTTCTGTACCCCAGGAGCGACGAGGTAAGGCTCTTTCCTCATCAGAGTCGTGGGGGTGGGGGTGGATGGGCTTACCTTCCTGGAACTTATTTTATCCCAGTCAGACCCCCACGAACACCATCTGGACATTGCCAGGGTATTGTTTCAACTTATTTTGGGCATGGGCTCTTTCCCTCTTTTCTACATAGCTCTTATTGCCAAACTATGTCTGCTCGTCTTGACACGACAATACAGAGCTTTGGTATAAAAGACTCTTGAAAAAGAAGAACAAGCTTACATTGAAAAGATGGATCAAAAGAACTTGCCATCACAAAAGGCATCAAAATAAATACATAAGTTAAAACAGATCTTTGAGAATAAGTAATAAACGAGACTTGAACCCCCTCCCCCCAGTCTGAATAGACACTTGGAACAACATTTTGACCCCAAAAGGCTCTAGTTTACGTACATCTTCGGCCAAAGAGCACCTAAACGGGGTGAGGGGGTGATTTAGAAGGCCAGCAGGGGGAGGGGGAACCTTCATGGACACCCCCCGCCACCTCCAGGAACTCCCCTGAGGGGAGTACAAGGGAAAACAAAACTTTTTTTAAAAAAAATTAACTCATTTTCAGTCCGCGATCCCCCGAACGAAACCGGGGGGGGGGGGTTTGAGGGGGTGCCAGACCAAAGAGATGCTCCTCCTGGCATCTCAAAAAGCATTTCTAAAAAGAAAAAGTACAATTCATAGCTGTTGTTTCTTGTCTCAAAAGAGTCTGGCCCCATCTTAAAATAGGCAACCAGTCTACTCTCCTTCTTTAAAAGTATCTTTAAAAACTGACTCCTGGTCAGCTCATGATTAAAGTTCCTTCTGTGTGCTCTCTGTAGCACTTCACCTAAATGGAGAACTTTCACTCCACCTGCCCCTCCTAATTCAAAATAAGGCATTTAGTTCACGTTACTCAGTCCTAGACCTGATAAGGCGAGCCGAATGGCAGAGGGGGTTGGTGGAGAAGAGGCTGGACGGATTTACTGGACAGATTTAGTTGTCAAATCTGGTACAGCATATGGTGGTAGAGTAGCTAATCTTAACAGGTAGGAAAACAGACCACTTTAAAGCATCCCTCCGCAAAAAGCACATGAAAGTAGGGGAAGCCCCTCCCTCCAATCAGAAGTCAGCCAAGTGAGGTGAGTTGACAGTGCCTGAGCAAATGAAGAGCTGAGGCTGCCTGTGGCGTGGGGATTTAGAAATTTTCTTGGTGTATGTGTGCTCTGCAACCAAGTGTTCAAATTCAGTCAGGCCTGGGTGCTTGCGATTTTGCAGATGGATTAGACAAAAACTGGTGGATCTGAAATAACTGTATCCTTGAATGTTCTGGAAGTCCGGTGGCCCTTCCTGTTTGGATCATGAGGACATTGACTAGATCTTTCCCACCATTTTTTATTACATTGCCAAAGGCAAGGTGGGGATGCCATTTCAAAATAGGGCAACACAATTGTGTAAGCATGGGTTCTCCTTAGGGCTCAGCTGCAGCAGTTCAGAATGCAGATAGTCAGTTTTGCAAGTTGTGCTCAAGCTTTATGGATTAACATGGTAAAGAGCTTCTGTCCAGCCAGGGGAGCTTCTGGGACATCTAAACTGCCCATAGCCGTCCCTTAGGAATGTGCACAAATCGATTTATTGGATTCAATTTGAGCTCAGATCAAATCAGCCAGATTCGTTTTGAGCCCAAATCTGATGGACCCCCCCCCTCCACGAATCACCACTGATTCAATTTGGATCTGAATTAATCCAAATCCAAATCAGTTTGGGGGGGAAGGGTTCCGGGGGCACCAGATTAGGCTGGCTGGTAGTGCCCAATGGGTGGCAGCTACCACCCAAATTTCAAAGAAATTGGCCAAAGGAGTGATTTTTTTAAAAGACAAATTTATGAAGTTTGAACATTTTTATTTTTTCTCCATAGGGGATAATGGGGATTTCAGCCACCTCATAATGCTGTGTGGGTGGTGCCAGGGTGGCCCAAAGTGGGTTGTGGTGCAGTTCACATGAGGTGTCAACCATCCCGCAAACCACCAGCCCATGGGGACTGGGTTTTATTCTTATTTTCGATTTTTGAGGTGTTCTGAGTGGATTCTTCAGTGCGAAATGATTCTGAGTTGATTCTTTGGCCACTCATCATTCATTTTGCACCAAATAATGTGTGTATGTGCATGTGTTTATGTGCTGCTTCAGTCACAATCCTTCCATGGGGAAAAAATAGCAAAGCAAAGTTGCATACAAACATTGAAGAAACAAGTGCAAAGCCATATTACAAATTCAAACAAACAAATCATCATCATCATCAATCATATATCATATTCATCATTCATATCAGCATCAATTTAATCAATGAAATCAATTCATGTCAGCATGCAAGTACTTCCAAGCAAAAAACAAAAAACCCTGCTACCTGACTGCCCTGCCATACAACAACCTCTGTTGAATGGGTGGTCCTGCTGGTCCATGGTGGCACCAGTCTACCACCCATTTGAGAATGTCTCCATCGGCCTCCCTCCCAGCCTTGTCCCTTTCCCCTAGCCAATGCTGGCACAGTTATCCCTGGCAACACAAGATTTGAATGGAAACAAGCCAATCTGGAACCAAGAGAGATTTCCCAGCCAATCATTCCCATTTGTAAGTCACCAATCTGAAGCTTGGAGGGTGGGATTTTTAAATTTTTTTGCATGGAAACAAAATGGAGAGCAAGAGACATCATCACAAAATGAAAGTCTGAATCTCCAAATTTTTTCAAGTCTAAATTTGGGTGATCTGTTTTGGATCTGAATCTTGTGGGGATGTGCACAAATCAATTTTTTTTATTCAGTTTGTGCCCAAATCAAATCACTCCTGATTTGTATTGTGTCCAAATCTACCCCTCCTCAAATCACCCCAGATACAATTTGTATTTGATTTTATTTGATTCAGATTTGGATTGCTTTGGACCTCTTAACAAGGTCAGAGGGGCACAAAATCTGGGTGGTCTGTAGGTCCCCATGAGTGCCATCTATCACCCAAATTTCAAGGTGGTGGGGCACTTGGTTAATTTTTTAATGAATTTCTTTAGTTTTTAATGATTTTGTATATTTCTGCCATAGGAAATAATGGGATTTGAAGCTGCCCTATCCTAACCCTAACATGGATCCCCAGCTTACATTTAAGGGGGGGGGGGCTAGAGCTTAGCTATTTTTTAATGAAAGCTGGGAATCTGGGGGAATTAATAGGAGGGATCCAAATCTCTAATTGATTCGAATCGAATCAGTCGTGATTCAATTTGGACTCGAATCTAGCCAATGGATCACAGGGGTGATTTTTGTTTCCAAATCACCCAAATCAGCTAGATTTGGGTACAAGTCAATTTGTACCCAAATCAATTTGCACATCCCTAGAATCTTGGCAATTAAGCACAGGGGCAATTTGTTCTGTCTACAAATTGCTCGAAACAGCTATATTTGGGTACAAATTGTTTTGTACCAAATCAATTCTCACATCCCTGTTGTCCCTCATGCCCCCAGAAGCTGTGCCAGAAGCTAGGGGACCTTTTGGGCTTGGGCTGTGATGCAGTAGGAAGAGGTTCATTAGGAACAACCGGAGAAGGTATGTGTGATGATTGATAGGCCTTTATTAAAAAAAACACTATAATGACTGTCATTTTGGTTCTGAAACGCCACCTGAGCCTTGCCTCCAGTCATGTACAGATTTCATTAAGTCACACAAACCGTTTCCTGTGTCTCACATAACCGCATGAGTGCTAATTGAGCCAGCGTGGTATAGTGGTTAGAGTGCTTGACTAGGACCGGGGAGACCTGAGTTCAAATCCCCATTCAGCCATGAGACTTGCTGGGTGACTGTGGGCCAGTCACTTCTCTCTCAGCCTAACCTATTTCACAGAGCTGTTGTGAGGAGAAACTCAAGTATGTAGTACACTGCTCTGGGCTCCTTGGAGGAAGAGCAGGATATAAATGTAATAAATAAATAAATAATCGGTAGAGGCAGTATGCACAATTTTCACAAGAGAAATGTGCTTGGGGAGACTGGATCCAAATATGGGGATTGTGTGTACAATTGTGTATACAGGAGGGCCACTGTGTGAAACAGGATGCTGGACTACATGGGCCTTGGGCCTGATCCAGCAGGTCTATTCTTATGTTCTTATGTTCTTGAGGACCTCGTTACCTGTGGATTCAGCATCTGGGGTTTCATGTATCCACAGTCAGGTAATTGACACCCAACCTTGCTATACGCGGAAAACAAACCAGGGACAGAGAGAGTTAAAGCTGCATATCCATGATTTGTGGGTGGCCAGAAATGACCTCGGACATCATTTCTGACTGCCATTTTGTGCTCAAGAGCAATTCTGTGGCTCATTTAAAAGTGTTTTTTTTAAAAACATGATTTTCCACCATACAATGGCAGAATTGAGACACTTGGGGGGCATTGCTGGACTGATGAGGACCCGCAGAGCATGGTAGGCCACTTTCCTGCATGTTTCTAAGACCATTCCCCCCATTTAAAAGACATTTTTCCAAACTCTGGGAACCTAACCCCTGCGATCCCATAGACATAATGATTCAGTATTTGTGGTTTTATCATCCATGGTAATTGCAGAAAATGGAACCCCCACAAATACTGAGGTCCTCCTGTATTGCCATTATACTTCTAAACGTAATGAATTTACCAATCCTGTTGACCAAAAGACAATACTTTACATCACTTTCCTACATGTAATTTCTGCCTCTGTAGTTTATGTTGTCCAGTGTTCCTGTCACTTATTGTCTGTGGGCAAAACTACTAGGACTCTAAAAAAAGAGGACTGGCGAACATTTATGTAAAATTAAGCATAAAAATACTAAAGCACCATTGGTCAAATATTGGTTGCACCAGAAGCATGCCTTATCAGATTTCTCATTCTGGGCTCATACCCTCGTGCCCGAATAAGATCTTATTGTTAAAAGAGGCCAGATGGGTCCTTAGATTGAACTGCCTAGTCCCTAGGGGCCTTAATGATGATCTTGATCTTATAGCATTCATATAATTTTGTTCTTGTAGTTACACCAGTTTCTGTGTGGTCAACAAGGTATTGTTGTTGTGTTTACATCTGCTAATTGGCAGAAGCCAATGGAATTGAGAGAAGGGAGGGTCATCTGCTAATTGTTCTCCCTATGGCGGCAGTTAAGAGTAATGGCTGAATCATTGACTCTAATGATCAGAGTAAACATCCACAATGTATCCGGCATGTCTGAATGAGAAAATACCCTTTAATATTTATCTCTATCCAACCTAGTTGCAGTCACCCGACAGAGGAAACAGGATTTCATTTTGATGTTGTTTATAAATTTGTAAGGGAGAAAGGACACATGTTGTTCTTGGGTGGGGACTGCCATGAGGGGCTCCTGCTTTTGAGACCAGCTTGCAGGTCCCTGAGTCGTCTTTGTCCAAGCTGAGGCAGAGGAGAACAGCTTCAATCATGCTGCAAGGCTTTACAGTCTGAAATCCATCTTTGTAACTAAGAGGAAACTACCCCCTAAGCCTTCCCATCTGAAGCCTAGGATGCAAGTAAGAATTCTTTTTGCATTTGGAACATTTACTTTTCACCTTCATTGCCTGTAAACTGTTCCATTAATTTTTACATAATAAGTTCGTTAAACAAACAAACAAACTCGTTTCCCTATAACTCTGATCTGTGCTGGGAAATATTATGGTCTGCCCTACCCATGCTATCCCTTAGGTCATTTTGCTATTGAAAGGCTCTGGGATATTTTGAGATTCTGCCTTTTTAGGAGGCAGGAGGAATACCTTTATTAATATGCTGGACCATCCCTTGTATACACTGGGAGTCCAGACCCTGGTTTAAAATTCCCAGCACGTAAAGCTGGGTGTGGTGAGAGCAAAAGCATTTTTCAGGAGGGAGGCTGGGGTGGGAAAATTAGGGTCTGATGCACTCCAGGCCACCTTCCTTCCTCCACAGTGTGCCTCTTGATCTTGCTCATGTGTTTTCCATGTTCATGTGTCTCTGAAATGAAACATAAATCATCATCATCATCATCATCATCATTATCATTATTATTATTACATTTATATCCCGCTCCTCCTCCAAGGAGCCCAGAGGCGTAACTAGGGAAAACGGCGCCCAGGGCAAGCACTGAAATTGCGCCCCCCCCCACAGCCCCCCCAACATACATCTGACTGTCACATAATCTACTCTTCCACCAGTGCCTGCCTATGCTCACATTCTGCCTGGTACAGAAAGTGATCCTCTATAAACACAAACTCAGCTATCTGGCCTCAAGCCACACCCCTGTGATTAGGGCTATTACAAAATATCTGTGTATTCAGGAGGCCATGCAATTTTGAAGGTACACCATAAATTCAAATATTAATTTATCTGAAAGTTATGCTTGTTAATCTGTTTGAGAAACAATTAGAAGCCACTGTTGCTAAAAGAGATTTGCATGTTTTTTTTTAATATATTATTCATTAGATAGCACTCTACGTGTAGGTATTTCTTCATAGTAGTCACTTAGTGCTTCCTCCATTTGTATGCCTTTCACTAAGTGACAGTGTAATGAGAAAAGCTACAGTAAGTGAAAGTAGGAGGCAGGTGTAGGAGTAGTATTGGGAGTCATTGTAAATTCTTCTTGGAGAAGGTGCTGCCAGTCTGTGAAGACAATAGTGAGCTAGATAGACCAATGGTCTGACTCAGTATATGGCAGCTTCCTATGTTCCTATGTTCTTTTTAAGTAGCCAGATATCTGGATGACAGCAGTATTCCATTAAATTTCATGGCAATTACTGTCTTTAATAAACACAGTGTTGGTAGCACTAAATCCCCGCTCACTGCCATACAATCACTGCAACGTGTAACCCTGTACTCTTTATGAATACTTCAGCCTGTGTTTAAAGCAACAAAACCACTTTCTGGGAAAATGCACCTAGCAGCAATCAGTACACATCATATTAAAACCAAGATATACTGAGCAGCACCTTCATAATTTTGAGTGACACATTTTGGGTTATAGTGGATAGATTGCAGGTTTGTATGCGCATTAACTTGTGCCAGTTATGGCTAAAGAACAATCTTAAAGCCCCACAATAACTAAACCACAAAGAGACATTTGTTAATACAGGTCACATACCACTTTGTTTCCATATGTAGTTGCTTGAATATATCAATGACAAGGACACTGATATAGTAAAATAATATGAAGCCTTATAGTAAAATTATCTATTTAGCTCTTATTAACTATAGTTAGTGGTGGGCTATGAACTGAAGCCCTCATAAACATTGCCGCCCCCCCCCCTTTACTCCACAGTCTTACCACACTCAGCTAAGCCAGTGGAATAAACATCTATCTTCTGCCCACAGAAAGCAAGACAAGTGTTATTTTTTTAATGCTTTCCAAGCATTTAAGTTCCAGAACATGCAAGCCAGTAAAGTTTGGAGTGCTCCCTCTAGATTTATTCGAGTTTCTAAGTGCTTTTACAAATCACTGGCTGAGCTTATTTTAACCATTGCTCATGAGGTCTTAGCCCCGGTGCCTGTTTTTCATGGCAAAGCTCAGCCAAGAACAAATGAAATTAAACAGAATGCCTTGGAGCATACACAGAGTGCATTTGATCTGGAACTCAAAAATGTGTAATGCTCCCTTCCTTCTGTCCTTTACGAAGCTTCTGAAAACGTATCTATTTTGCCAGGCTTTTTTATTTTTAGTGTGGGGGTGGGTGGGTTGTGTTGGGTTTTTTGGTTTGTTTATGGCTGCTCCAACAAATGCAAACACGGTTCTGCAGCAGGCAGGCTCCCTGCTTCTGCCCCCTTTCCCGCCTTTTCGCAGAAGATTTGGGAATCTAGACAGCGGGGAGCGGGTAGGTTGCTCCCTCCGCCAGCCCCTGTGCGGAATACATAGGGGCGCCGCCAGGGCTCCCTTACTTACTGCTCCTGGACTGGGCTTTGCCTCCGAGCGAGCAGCTTCTCTCTCCTGCCTCCAGCTGGAGGGCTCTCAGCGTTCCCGCCGCCTTGCCTTGTCTCCCGACGCGCCCAGGCAACCCTCACTTCCGGCTTCCATGCGACTTCCCCCCACATACAGAGTGGCTGCGTTCTGCCACTCCGTATGCGGGGGGGGGGGGAGTCGCATGGAAGCCGGAAGTGAGGGTTGCCTGGGCGCCGTGGCGCGTTTTTTTTGCATTAAATTTTAAAAAAAAAAAACAATTGGGATCGGCAGGGGTCATGGCAGCGCCCCCCATGTGACCAGCAAAGATGGCGCCGGGGGCACGTGCCCCCCCTGCCCCCCCTATCGTTACGCCTTTGAAGGAGCCCAGAGTGGTGTACTACATACTTAGGTTTCTCCTCACAACAATCCTGTGAAGTAGGTTAGGCTGAGAGAGAAGTGACTGGCCCAGAGTCACCCAGCTGGTATCATGGCTGAATGGGGATTTGAACTCGGGTCTTCCCAGTCCTAGTCCAGCACTCTAGCCACTACACCACGCTGGCTCTCTCATTAAGGTCATGAGATCCCTTCAGCTCTCCTTCCCAACCCAGTTACATTCAATCTCCTTGAGTCCCCATTTTTCCTTCTGTCATGGCAAAATAATGCTATTTCACCATAGGGGTGAGACATGGAATGAAACAAAAACTATACATATACATATGCAGTGGCTGAGAACTGTTGGCAGTATCGGGCAATTCAACATCAGTGCCTCAGAGGCACTGACCTGGGAATCAATAAAACAAGCTGAACCTGTAAATAGAAAATTATTAATTCGAAAGAAGGGTTCAGTTCCTCTTGAAAGCACTGAAGTACTCTGGCTTTTCACACGAGAAAGGCTGCTGCCATGACTAAGGCAGCCCCAATGTGGTGGTGGATGCGTGGTTGCCCAAATACTGCTGCTACAGTTACTCTCATTCTCCACAGTTTGTAATAGTGGCAGCGCTGGTTGTGCAACCAAGCATCCACAACAGCATCGAGAGAGCCTCATGTGTCTGTATGAACTCCGATTCAGATTACAGTGTTCCCAAGATACTGCATCATGTCAGCCACAGTCCTTACTTGGCACCTGAAGGGTAACAGTGAACACCTGGAGTGCATTTCCCACAAGGTGGGAATTCCAAACCCTTACTGCTACCATGCAAAAGCTCTTAGACTCTAGGATTCCTCAGTCTACTTCAAACAGTGAGGATAATCAAAACAAGATCCTAAAGATTCATTTGGGAGGAAACGAACCTTCAGCAGGTGAGATTAACCGACATCCCAAATTTTATACTTCTTCCCCAGTTCTTATCCTCAGATACCACCTCCCTTTTCTCCCTTGCCAAATATTCTATTTTGCCCACTTTGTTCCAAGTAGTATGGATCCATTATTTAAATATAAGTACCGCTGGATAATGCTGCAGTGGAAATTAGTGTTCATAGGAGGGGTTAACTTCAACACTGCATACTGGTATGAAGCCAAGAATTAGCTCCACGTTTAGGTGTGAGGCTAAGAGTTAGTTCCGCCCTTTCTCGTAATCAGATAAGCCATGCTTTATAAACCATTGCATTTATAGATTGGCTTCTGCTGCTACTTTACTACAGAACTCAGAGAAATGACATTCTGGGTGACAGTCCTATGTGCCCTCTTAGCATGCTTACTGGGTGGGCTCTATCTGGCAGGGGCATTCCGCAAGCGGAGACCCAAGGAGCCTCCTTTGGATAAAGGCACAATCCCATGGCTAGGACACGGGCTGACATTCAGAAGCAACACTGCGAACTTCCTGAAAATGATGCAAAAGAAACATGGTGATATTTTCACAGTGCTAATTGGAGGCCAATATTTCACATTCCTAATGGACCCCCTCTCTTTTGGAAATGTTGTGAAGGAAGCAAGAGGCAAACTGGATTTTAGGGACTATGCATCAGAACTCGTTGTTAAAGTGTTTGAGTTTCATGCTGCTCCAGAAAGTCACGAGGTAGTGGAGACTGCCAGCACAAGACACCTCAAGGGGAATGGGCTAGGAGTGATGACTGAGGCCATGATGGAAAGTTTGCGCACAGTGATGCTTCATGACCTGGGCACGGCAGAAGGGCAGCGGCAATGGAAACAAGATGGCTTGTTCCACTTTAGTTACAATTTGGTTTTCCGGGCTGGATACCTAGCTTTGTATGGAAATGAACCGAATACAATGAAACAAGACAAAGAAGAAGCCAAGAGGTCTGACCTAGCTTTCTCTGAAGAAATATATGAGGAATTTCGCAAATATGACAAGTTATTTCCACGCTTAGCTTTCTCCATGCTGACTTATGGAGAAAAAAGAAAAGTTGAGCGTTTAAAGAGACTCTTCTGGAATATCCTCTCCGTGAAGGAAGTATACCAGAAGGACAACGTCAGTCAGTGGGTAAGTGACCAGAACCGGCAGCTGGCTGAGGCTGGGATGCCTGAATACATGCAGGACCGCTATATGTTTTTGCTCCTCTGGGCTGCTCAAGGTAACACTGGCCCAGCTTCCTTCTGGCTTCTTCTGCACCTTATGAAAAATCCCAAGGCCATGGAAGAGGTGAGGAAAGAAGTGGATGGAGTGATCAGGAAATCTGGCCAGGAGGTGAAGCCAGGGGGTGAAGCGGTTAAGATCACCAAAGAGATGTTAAGTGAGACGCCTGTCATGGATAGTGCCCTGGAGGAGACTCTGAGGATGGCGGCAGCCCCTCTGCTGATCCGGGTTGTGAAGGAGGACATGGAACTCAACATGAATGGTGGAAGGGTGTACAGTCTGCGCAAGGGAGACAAACTTGGGATTTTCCCCTATACGGCAGTACATATGGACCCAGACATTCACCCTCAGCCCCACGTCTTCAAATATGACCGGTTCCTCAGCCTAGATGGCACCAAAAAGGAATTCTTTAAGAATGGGGAAAAAGTGAAATATTATACCATGCCCTGGGGTGCGGGAGTTTCCATGTGTCCCGGACGTTTCTTTGCTGGCAATGAGATGAAACTATTTGTCTTTCTCTGTCTCGCATATTTTGACATGGAGCTGGTTAATAAGGATGAGGAAGTCCCTCCAATAGATGAGAGCCGCTATGGCTTTGGGGTAATGCAGCCCACGCATGATATCCAGTTAAGGTATCGGCTGCGCTTTTGATTGGCAGTGGGAGGAGAAAGAAAGCCTTTGTCATAATCCTGTGCATGATCAGTCCTGAACTCATTTATGGAGAAACCAAATACAGAAAGACGCCAAGTATACATTCATGTATGAAGAGGGAAGCTAAGAGGGGAGGGGAGGTGAAGTCATGTTAGTGATGAGCAAAGATCGTTGAATAATCCATCTTTCTATTTTCAGTATGTTATTTACCATTGTTGTGGAGTGAGGTTAAGGTTGGGGGCTTCTGACTATTTAAAAACCCTCCTTTCCGTGCAGATGTTCTATATCTAAAGCTAGGTCATTGGCCTTAAATTATCCATATTGGCATCAAAGTCAGGATTCCAGTGCTACCAACTGGTGTTTGAAAGAGAGATCAGGAAAGGGATACTGAAGCTAAGGGTTCTTTAGGAAGTCAAGCAAGGAAGGAGGCATAGCTGTTGTATCCTATCCTCATAGTCTGCAAAAGGTGGCCCAACTCCCCAAAACAGACTCTTCCTATGGCCCCAAAGCATCTTCTCGGTGACTATAAACCATGCACCCATGACTCTTGTTGTTTTTCTGCATACCCCTCACTTAGTGCTTCTCTCCAGATCTGCCTAAGCCTTGGAGTGAATATGTCCCGCAGCTCTGTCAGTACAATATTTGGTTTCCCAGGAAATTTCATTATTCAGTCTAGCCTCCATACATGTTAGCTTGAAAAATGATTCTTTTAGTGTGTGTTTTAACTCTATAAAATCTCTGGCCAAAAATCCCCAACTGGCCCAGTCCTTGGGGCCCATTCTAAAGTCTGTTGGCCCTTCTGCTCATCATCACTGCACTCCATTTTCCTCCGCTGAGACAACGGCTTTCTTCTCTTCTCATTGGACAGGTAAATATGGGGTCTCTCCTGTTCCTTCCTCCACTCCCTCTCTGTATCTTTTCACTGGCCCCGATTTATTTATTGATTATTTATTACATTTATAAACCACCCCATCCAGAGGCTCTGATCAGTGTACAACAACTTTTTTAAAAGACATAAAACCCACAATTCAAACACAATGCTAAAAACAATATAAAAACAAAACCATTTAAAACCAATTAAAATACTTTTAAAAAACCCACTTTACAAGCCTTGGAAGGCCAGGCCAAACAAATAGGGTTTTAGCGCTCTCTTAAAGGCCAACATTGAGCCTAAACTGCGGATATCTGCCGGGAGTGCATTCCATAGACCAGGAGCAGCTACAGAAAAGGCCTGGTTCAGAGTTGCCACCAGACGTACCGGTGGCAACTGGAGGCGGAACTCTCTAGATGACTTCAACGAGCGATAGGGATCATACTGAAGAAGGTGCTCTCTAAGGTAACTGGACCCAAGCCATTCAGAGCTTTACAGGTAATAACCAGCACTTTGTATTTCACCCGGAAACATATCGGCAGCCAGTGCAGCTGTTTTAAGACAGGCATAATATGGTCTCTCCGGGTTGCCCCAGAGACCAATCTGCCTGCCGCATTTTGAACTAACTGAAGTTTCTGAACTACATACAAAGGCAGCCCCATGTAGAGTGCATTGCAGTAGTCAAGCCTGGAGGTTCGACTGGAGAAGATTTGCTATTTCTACCCAGCCTGACTCGGATCTCTTTCTCCATCCCCTTCCCGTCCTCCACTCCCAAATAGAGCACATACATTCAAATAGCCAATATAGCAGAGGCCAAGTGTTAGTGCCCAGACAAATGAAACATCTTGTGTGTTCTGTGTAACGTGGGGATGTCCCACTTGTTTTATTTTATTCAAGCCTCTCTGTGTATTCAATAAAAGGTATTTTATTTGGATTTAAGCCTGTGGTTGTGACTTTCTGGGAAACTGCCTGCTTTATAACCCTAGCTAGAAAGGTTCCCAAAGGGGCCCAACAGCACCTTCTGATAACAAATCCTTCTCCCACCTGCCACTCCTCATATAAAGCTGCCTCCTACCGAGTCAGACCATCAGTCTGTCTAGTTCAGCACTGGTTCAATCACAGGAATGTTCTGAAGATAAAGAGGGAGATGGAGATCTTGGAACCTTGCTGGAGCTTTTGTAATAAAGGAAACCTAAATCCATCATTGTGGTTTTGTTTGCATGTCTATTTCCTTTACACCAAATACTCCTTTAAATAAAAACATAAGAACAGCCCTGCTGGATCAGGCCCAAGGCCCATCTAGTCCAGCATCCTATTTCACACAGTGGCCCACCAGATGCCTTTGGAGAACCCACAGGCAAGAGGTGAGGGCATGCCCTCTCTCCTGCTGTTACTCCCCTGCAACTGGTATCCAGAGGCATACTGCCTCTGAAGATGGAGATGGCCTATAGCCCTCCGACTAGTAGCCGTTGATAGACCTCTCCTCCATGAAGTTATCCAAACGCATCTTAATGCCATCCAGGTTGTTGGCTGTCACTACATCTCGTGGCAGAGAATTCCACAAGTTGATCATGCGTTGTGTGAAAAAGTACTTCCGTTTGTTGGTGTTAGATTTCCTGGCAATCAATTTCATGGGATGACCCCTGGTTCTAGTGTTATGGGAGAGGGAGAAGAATTTATCTCTATCCACTTTCTCCACACCATGCATGATTTTGTAGATCTCTATCATGTCTCCCCGCAGTCGTCTTTTTTCTAAACTAAATAGCCCCAGGTGTTGTAGCCTTATAAGGAAAGTACTCTAGGTCCCTGATTATCGTGGAGGCCCTCTTCTGCACCTTTTCCAGTTCTACAATGTCCTTCCTTAGATTTGGTGACCAGAATTGTACACAGTACTTCAAGTGTGGCCAGACCATAGTTTTGTATAAAGGCATTATAATATTAGCCATTTTATTTTCAATCCCCTTCCTAATGATCCCTAGCATGGAACTGGCCTTTTTCACAGCTGCCGCATATTGAGTTGACATTTTCAACAAGCTGTCCACCATGACCCCAAGATCCCTCTCCCTGTCAGTCTCTGACAGTTCAGATCCTATCAGCAAAGTTGGGGTTTTTCATCCCAATGTGCATCACTTTACACTTGCCAACATTGAACGGCATTTGCCACTTTGTCGCCCACTCATCCAGTTTGGAGTGATCCTTTGGGAGCTCCTCACAATCCGTTTTGGATTTCACTACCTGAAAGAGTTTGGTATCATCTGCAAATTTGGCCACCTCGCTGCTTACCCCTACTTCTAGATAATTTATGAATAAATTAAAAAGCACCGGTTCCAGTACAAATCCCTGGAGGACCCCACTTCTTTTGTGAAAACTCTCCATTTATACCTACCCTATTTCCTGTCCTTCAACCAGTTAGCAATCCACACATGTACTTGTCCCCTTATCCCATGACTGCTAAGTTTACTCAGGAGTCTTTGATGAGGAACTTTGTTGAAAGCTTTTTGGAAGTCTAGATATACTATGTCAACTGGATCACCTTTATCTACACACCAGGGCCCAGGGTGAACCAGCAGTTCCTGAAAACCACCAGTCTAAATTAGCCACCTCTGGGCTAGTAGTGTGTATGGTTCAGTTCGGCACACTGTTACAGACCTCCGGACCGGTTCGGCAGTCCGGAGGTCCGGATGGGCAGGGGCCTGTTACTAGCGCTCATCTCTTTTAAGCCTTCAGGAATAACGACGGGGGCAGGGGTGGCAGGGAGGAACTCTGCCACCCCAAGAAGATGTTTAAACAGAACAGCGCTGGAGGGGGGAGAGTGGCGGCGGGGCGGGGGAGTACTACCACCACCCCGCTTAAAGTAACAGGCCCCCCCGTGCCGGACCGGAGGGCCTCCGGACCTTGCACACCCCTACTCTGGGCTTATATAGTGGAGGAAGACTTGGCACGAATCCGATAGATTGCAGCACAGAGCTCATTTGAGGATCTATGCTCTGGCAGTGTGGACGACAAAGAAACAGTTCTTCTCTGCCCTTGTTGCTTCTGTAAATTCACATCCATCTGAGTTGTGTAGGGTTATGAGGAGGCTAGTTCATGCCCCCTCTGTCTTGAATTTGAACATGAAACCATCTGTCACTCACTTGGATGTTTTTAACAATTTGCACAGCAACCCCTCTTGTAGGATTGAATTGGATCACTTTCAGTTTGTTACTTCTGAAGATGTGGACAGATTTCTTCGGATTGTACGTTCCACCACTTGCTCTCTTGACCCTTGCCCAATTTGACTTTTTTTTACCTGGCAGTCAAATTATCAGAGAGGCAATTATTATACGTTATTTGAAGAAACCTGCATTGGATCCCTCAGAGTCAGTTAATTACAGACCTGTCTTACAGGCCTAATTACAGACCTATGATTGAGAGAGTGGTTGCTTCTCAGCTCCAGGCAGTTTTGGTTGACACAGATTATTTATAACCTTTGGGTTTCGGGTTGAGACTTGCTTTGGTTGGCCTGGTGGATGATCTCCAATTGGCCATCGACAGAAGGAGTGTGACTCTGCTGATCCTTTTGGATCTCTCAGCGGTTTTTGATACCATTGACCATGGTATCCTGCTGGGTCGCTTGAAGGAGGTGGGATTGGGTGGCACTGTTTTACAATGGTTCCGTTCCTACCTCTCTGGCAGATTCCAGATGGTGTCACTTGGAGATTGTTGCTCTGAAAAATGAGAGCTAAAGTATGATGTTCCACAGGGCTCCATACTGTCTCCAATGCTTTTTAACATCTACATGAAACCGATGGGAGAGATCGTCAGGAAGTTTGGTCTAGGATGCCATCAATAGTCTGATAACACCCAGATCTATTTCTCCATACCAACTTCATCAGGAAATGGCATGACCCCACTAAGTGCTTGCCTGGAGGCAATATTGGATTGGATGAGGGATATTGATTGATTGATTTGATTTGATTTGATTTGATTTGATTTGATTTATATACCACCCTTCCAAAATGGCTCAGGGCGGTTTACAACAGAATAAAAACAAGTAAAATCAGTTAACAATTAGAATCAAAACTATAAACACAGAATAAAACCAACTAAAACATTCAAACAGCTAAAAACCCTGGAGAACCAGGGCCAATATTAAAACAGTTAAAACAAATTAAAAACCCTGAAAGGCTAGGCCAAACAGATGGGTTTTAAGGGCTCTCCTGAAGGTCAACAAAGATTTAAGAATGTGGCTTTCAGCTGGGAGTGCATTCCACAGCCCAGGAGCAGCTACAGAGAAGGCCCGCCTCTGAGTCGCCACCAAACAAACCAGTGGTAACTGGAGACGGACCTTTCTCAGATGACCTTAATGTGCAGTGGGGATCATGTAAAAGAAGGCTCTCTCTAAGATATCTCGGGCCCAAGCCATTCAGGACTTTAAAGGTAATAACCAGCACTTTGTATTTTGCCCAGAAACATATCGGCAGCCAGTGTAACTGTTTCAAAACAGGCATAATATGGTCTCTCCGGGTTGCCCCAGAGACCAATCTGGCTGCCGCATTCTGAACTAACTGAAGTTTCTGGACTACGTACAAAGGCTGCCCCACGTAGAGTGCGTTGCAATAGTCAAGCCGGGAGGTTACCAGCTGATGCACCACTGTTTTGAGGTTATCCTCTTCAAGGAATGGGCACAGTTGTCGAATCAGCCGAAGCTGATAGAGAGCACTTCTGGCCATGGCCTCCACCTGAGAAACCAGGGAGAGGCCTGGGTCCAGGAGTACTCCCAAGCTGCGCACCTGCTCCTTCTGGGGGAGTGTAACCCCATCCAGACAAGGAAGATCTAACTCACCCCTCAGATTCTGAGCCCCCACAATGAGCACCTCCGTCTTGCTTGGATTCAGCTTCAGTTTGTTATCCCTCATCCAGCCCATTACTGCCTGTAGGCAGGCATTTAGAGAGTGAGTGCCATTTCCTGAAGAAGGGAGGGAGAAGTAGATTTGGGTGTCATCAGCATACTGATAACATCCAGCACCAAACCTCCGGATGACCTCACCCAGCGGTTTCATGTAGATGTTAAAAAGCATTGGTGACAGAATGAAGCCCTGGGGGACTCCATATAACAGCTCTTGTTTTGAGGAGCAACTGTCACCAAGCTCCACCATCTGGAATCTACCTGAGAGATAGGAACGGAACCACTGCAAAGCAGTGCCCCCTATCCCCAACTCCCCCAGGCGATCCAGAAGGATACCATGGTTGATGGTATCGAACGCCGCCGAGAGATCCAGAAGAACCAGCAGAGTCACACTCCCTCTGTCGATTCCCCGGTAAAGGTCATCCATCAGGCTGTCTCAACCCCATAGCCAGCAGTAAAGCCAATTTGAAATGGGTCTAGATAATCAGTTTCCTCCAAGACTGCCTGGAGCTGGTCGGCCACCACCCTCTCAATCACCTTGCCCAGCCAAGGGAGATTGGCCTGTAACTGTCCATCGCTAAGAGGTCCAGGGAAGGCTTCTTTAAGAGTGGTCTAACCATTGCCTCCTTCAGACAGGGGGGCACCCTACCATCCCTCAGCGAGGCATTTATGATATTAACTAGGCCACCTCCAACAATCTCCTTGCTAGATAGAAGCAGCCAGGTTGGGCAAGGATCCGGAGAACAGGTGGTAGGCTGCATCACCCCAAGCAGCTTGCTCACACCCTAAGGAGTCACAGATTGAAACTGATCCAATCTAATACTGCAAGAGGGATTGCGGGATACCTCCTCCATAGACCTTGCAGAAATAGTGGAGTCCAAGTTGGCCCGAATACAGGAGAACTTATTCGCAAAGAACCCATTAAAGGCATCACAGCAGAGCAACTCCGGGGACTGATTGGAAGTAGAAGGAGCAGAAACCAAACTCCTCACAACCCAGGATAGCTCCGCCGGGCATGAACCTGCAGCTGCAATGTACGCAAACCAGAATCTCTTTTTCGTCGCGCGCACTGCCACCGCATAAGCCTTCAAATGGGTCACATGTTGAATCCTGTCAAATTCAAACCAAGTTCTCCTCCACTTGTGCTTTAGTCGCCTACCCAACCGCTTCAGCCCCCGCAGCTCCTCAGTATACCAAGGGGCCATTTTTGCCGCAGGTTGGAAGGGACGCTTAGGAGCAATCATGTCTAAGGCCCTGTTGAGTTCCCTATTCCAGGTTCCCACCAGGGCATCGACAGAATCACCGGCTGCACCAACGTCAAAATCCTCAAAGGCCTTTTGAAATCCCGCTGGGTCCAGCAGCATTTTTGGACGAACCATCCTAATAGGTCCACCACCCCTGCAGGGGTGGATTGCAGCTGTGAGACCAACCTTAATCAGGTAGTGGTCCGTCCATGACAATGGGGAAACCACTGGATCCCCCACCCACGGAACACCCCCCTGGTCTGAACAAAAGACCAAATCGAGTGCATGGCCGGCAACATGTTGGTTCAGAAACTAATTGGGATAGGCCCATAGTTGTCATGGCCGCTATGACCTCCTGAGCCACACCAGAAAAGCCAGCCCCGAAGTGGATATTGAATTCCCTCAGCACCAAAAGTCTAGGAGACTCCAACACCAACTCCGAGACCAGCTCCATCAGCTCAGTTAGGGAGTCAGTTGGGCAGCGGGGTGGATGGTACACCAACAGAATCCCCAATCTATCCCTAGTTCCCAACCTCAAAAATATGCACTCAATATAAGTCAGCTGTCTCACAGGGGCCCTGGTAAGGGAAATGGTATTCTTATGGACCACAGCCACTCCACCCCCCCACCCCCCGCCCACTTCCCCTGGCCTGTTCCACAACAGAGTAACCTGGTGGGAGAAGCTGAGCCCACACGGGACCACTCGCCTCCCCCAACCAGGTCTCAGTTATACATGCCAGGTCAGCTCCCTCATCCACAATCAAATCGTGGACAATTTCAGTCTTATTCTGAACTGACCTTGCATTGCAGAGGAGCAAGGCCAGATTGTGTGGGTCGTTGGAGCTGCTCCCCAAGGCCGAAGAGTTGACAGAACAGTTGGAAGTGGAAACAGTTATTAAATTACTGACTTCCCTTCCCCTGTTAACGGCCAGCTGCTCTGCCAGCGCCAATTCTTCTATTCCCCACCACTACAGTAATAGCTGCCCCCAAACTACCAGGCACACCCCCAGAACCATCCCACTCAAGAGAGCCCAAACACATATCTGCAAAAGGCCTGGCCCAACCCAACCCCCCAGCCCTCAGTCCCATCCCCGAAGGCCCACCCCCAAAGGCTGGCCCCCTTTGGTAGCCAGCCTTGGTGGCTGCCTACAGGCGGCTTGACGGCCACGCCGAAACCTTTGGTGAGCCTCCTTGCTTTTAAGCTTGCAAGCTCCAGAAGCCACCCCGCTCATGAGCAGCTCCCAGGACAGGCAGCAGGTGGTAGAGCTCAGCAATCTGGGAGGCTGGCAACCAGCCAGCTGGAACTTGGCAGCCAACAAGCAGGCTGCACTCCATCTGTGCTGGAATGTCCACAGGAAGCAGAGGGGCTAGATGGTGAGTCCCAGCAAGGCAGATGGAATGGCCCTGCTCCCCCTGTTACCTTCCCACTTGCTTCTGGCAGGTCTCCTTGCTTGAGCTGATATGAGTTGAATCAGAACAAGACGGAGGTACTGTGTGTAGGGAGTTGGGATCTGAGAGATGGTTTAGATCTGCCTGTTCTGGATGGGGTTACACTCCCACTAAAGGATCAGGTTAGTAGTCTGGGAGTGCTCCTGGATCCCCAACTCTCCCTGGTTTCTCAGGTTGAGGCTGTGGCCAGGAGTGCTTTTTTATCAGCTTTGGCTGATACGCCAGATACGTCCATTTCTGGAGACAAATGACCCTAAAATGGTGGTACGTATGCTAGTGACCTCTAGGCTTGACTACCGTAATGCACTCTACGTGGGGCTGCCTTTGTACATAGTTCAGAAACTATTATTGGTTCAGAATGCGGCAGCCAGATTGGTCTCTGGGTTTATCCGAAGGGACTATATAATACCAGTTTTGAAAGAACTGCACTGGCTGCCGATAGGTTTCCAAACAAAATACAAAGTACTGGTTATTACCTATAAAGCCTTTAATGGCTTAGGTCTAGGGTACATAAAAGAGTGCCTTCTCTGTCGTGAATCCTGTTGCCTATTAAGATCATGTGGAGAGGTCTGGTTATGGTTGCCATCAACTCGTTTGGTGGCCACTCGGGACTGGACCTTCTGTGTGGCTGTGCCATGTGCGCTCCCTGCTGAAATAAGAGCATCTCCTTCTCTGTTTGTTTTTAGGCGGACCCTGAAGACGTACCTATTTTCCCAGGCCTTCAACTGAGACCAATTTTAAAGTTATAATGTGTTTTTATCTATTATGATTTTTATCTTTTTATTAATTTTAAATGTTTTATTTTTTATATCTTAATTCTGTATACCGCCTGGAGATTTCTATATTAGGTGGTATATAAATTCAATAAATAGTAAATCAGTCAGTCAGTCAGTAAAAAAATAAATAAAATAGGAATGCTGCCTGTAGTCTCAGCTTGCCAGAAACCCTGCAGGAGTGGAAGAGACCACCTGCTTCCCAGGCAGACCCTGGTGAGAGCCTGTGTGACTGACTGTCTGGTGCTGCTGTTGCTGCCTGCCTGCTTCCTGCCCACTGGTGCCCGCTGCTTGACTTATGGGACTGTGTCTGTTGCTGCTCTGTGGGGAGTTTGTGCAGGACTGGCGCCCAGGGTGAATCAGCAGTTCTTGAGAACCCTCAGCCCAGACTAGCCCCCACTGGGCTTATATAGGAATGCTGCCTATGGCAACAGGGTTGCCACTGAAGGGGTAACACCAAAGTGGGCTACCCTTTTGGGGGAGCCTCTTCAGGGGATAGCAAGGGTGAGGGCCAATCCCCCTGGCCAAGAACATACGTGTGTGCGCGTTCTGTTTTTGTGGTAGTTTGTGTGTGAGTATTTTATAGTTTGGCTTCTGTTTTAAGTCTTGGGTGAGGTTGTTTTATAATGTGTCTGGGTTTGTCTGGGGGTGGGGGCGTATCCACTGATTATGGGGCAGCTGTTCCAGTGGTGGTGGGCAATCGAAGAAGTAACGTTGGCAATGCAGCAGCCCATTACAGGGGGTGGGAAATCAGAAATCTCCTAGCTGTTTCCCCTTCCGGAAATCCTGCCAGCTCTTTGACCTTGGGAATCAGTGCCAACCACCCACAAAAGCTCACCTTGCTCCTTTGTAATTCTAAGTCAGTCGGGAATAAATCAGAAATCATCCACGATCAGATTCCAGAGGAAGTGGCTAATCTGGTATGTATCAGAGAGACTTGGTATGTCTTGATATAAAGGACTTTGGCTGATGCTGGGAACTGGCCAGTTGCATGTCCTGTTTGGAGGAAGTAACTTTGGTCAAGAACAGGCTGAGGCCTAAAGGGGGATTTCTAACTGCTTAAAGTATGCTACTGTATTGGCTTGCAAGGCAACTTTCACAAGAAACAAGAAAGATGTGACAGCAGCTAGGTGTCATAGCCCAGACCTCTGAGTCAGAGGAGGAGCGGGAGGACTTGGTTGGGAGAGCAGGCTCAGAAGCACAGCAGGAGGACCTGGCTGTGAGAACAGACTCTAGAGCTGACGTGAAGCAGCAGCAGACAGGGGAATCTGAACAGCTGGCAGAGATGAGGGCTGAGGAGCCTGATCAAGAGGAAGCGGGAATTTCACCTGTGTTAAGAAGACATCTCGAGAAAGGCTCAGTGGGAGAAACGCAGGCATAAGATCTCGCGGGAGAGGGAATAGAAATGCTGAGTCAGGACAGTGCGATTGGCTGCCGGTTATCTCGAGCCCTATATCAAGCGGATGCTGTTCCTGAGATGGTACTGTCAGCAATGTTGCCTTCCGCAGACAGTGTTCCTCGAACTTATAATGGTTCACCCTTTCTTGTTTCAGCCTGTCCTTGTTCTGTTCCTTCCTTGCTCCTATGTTTCAGTTATTGCTCAGATATCGTAGAGTGGGGTACCTAGTTTAGTTTCAAGGGGACTTTATTTTTGTTTATACTACTTTATCTTTGAGAGTCATTCTTCGCTTTCATCCGTGCAGCTAAGCTGCTACTCTAATTGACAGAATTTCGATCTTGATTCACAGAAGTGGAGCTGGAGGGATCATAAATCCTGTCGGGTCAGCCGTGCCAACAGATTTACGACACTAGGCTACAGCTGGCCCGCCAGAAATAAGGCAGCAGAGGAACATGGGCCAAATCACAAAGAGTATTTCCAAAAAGTACCACGCATAGAGCTGAAAAGTGAAAGTTACAGTCAAGAGGAAAGCTTCTCGTCTGTGTGACCCATGAGGACAAAGGAGAGGACTTCATGGACCTCAGACAATCATGAGAACCCAAGTGGATGTCATGGCCCAAAGGCATGTGCCTTTTCACCCAGCCGCTGAAAAGGCACATGCCAGATGTCCAATGGCTGAACCCAAGGTAAAGGAGAGGACCTGAAGTGCGAACTCGAAGCAGAGACCAGAAGCCTGTTGGAAAGCAATAGCCAGGAGGAGGTTACCGGGAACTGTCAGCTCGGCAGATCTTGCCCATCCTTGCCCAGCTTGGAATATAAAAAAAAGACGGCCAGACCTGGACTGGGGATCAGCCTCCATCAAAACTCATAGTGTACCTGGGCGCCTGTCCTTGCAGTTGGTCAGCACTCTGCATGTTTGAACCTTGCTAGCTCAAAATCCTGGCCAGACTCTGACCTAGCCTTGTGTATGTATCATTTATAGGCAGAGGATTGTCTTTAATGGTCTTGGAAGCTGCAGGGTGTTATCAGTATGCTGATGACACCCAAAACTATTCCAATCTGCCAGTTCGGGATGGGGGTCACAGTTCCCCAGAAGGAACAGGTACACAGTCTGGAAGTGCTTCAGGACCCAAACATCTCCCTGGTGTCCCAGTTTGAGGCGGTGGCCAGAAGTGCTTTCGATCAGCTGAAGCTGATACGCCAGCAGAGTCCTTTTCTTGAGATAAACTATATCTGGTAACCTCCAGACTTGACCACAATGTGCTCTATTGTGGGGCTTCCTTTGTACATAGTCCAGAAACTGCAGTTGGTACAGAATGCAGCAGCCAGGTTGGTCTCTGGTCATCTCGGAGAGGCCATATGACTCCTGTCTTGAAAGATCTACGCTGGCTGCTAATGTGCAAAGAGAAACCTTTTTAAAGTGATGATTCTCTTTATTGAGTGTGGGGGAGAGCAACTGGCCCTATCCAGCCTCAGCACAGCATCCCTCCAGCAGGTATTGTGGGTGTCTATCTTATGTTTCTTTTCTTTTCAACTTTTGTTGAAAAGCGGTATATAAATATTGGTTGGCTTTGTCTCCCTCCCTGGTTATATGTAAACTTTTCTATTCCATAAGGCTTTTTGTAATTGATTGTATAATTGACTCTTACATTAGAAATTCGATTAAGGCTGCGATCCTATGCATACTTGAGAATATGCTTCATTTATTTCAGTGGGGCTTAATTCCAAGTAGTGCATAGGATTTTTACTGAGATTAAGCTAGATTTGCATGTTTATCTACTTGAATAATTGTTGGCATCTTAAAAAAACTATGGTGATTAGCAATTTTCCTTTTTATATTTCTCTGTAAGCCACATTGCAATAACTGTGTCTGTGAAATGCCTCTGAATACCAGTTGCAGGGGAGCAATATTTATTTATTTATTTAACATATTTTTATGCCACCCAAAACTTACCTAGGAGGAGAGGGCACATGCCTTCATCTCTTCCCCATGGGCTTCCCAAAAGCACATAGTGGGCCTGGGTCAGTGTGTAAATGAAACAGGATGCTGGACTAGATAGGCCTTGGAACAGGCCCAGCACAACTGTTCTTATGTTCTTAAAACAAACTCTTTCATATGTTTTAATAGCTTATAATAAGTCATAAGGGCTAACAATAACCTTAGCATGAACACAGTCCAGCCAAATACTAAATGCTTTGGGATGTAACTTACATTCTTTCCTAAAGAAGTTGCCTGCCTGAATGTTTTTAAAAAAAAAAAAAATCAAGTCCATGATAAATGCTCTAAGCCTTAGGTGTTGACTATTTGCATGTGACCTCTCAAGATCCTTCAGTCTCGCCACACTATATAATACTATATAATACAATCATGCACATGCGTGACATGCACATTGCTGCAATGCTCTCTATGTGTGCCTGCCTTTGTATGCAGTCCGTAAACTGCAGTTGGTACAGAATATGGCATCCAGGTTGGTCTCCAGGTCATCTCAGAGAGACCATAATACTCCTATACTAAAAGAGCTACACTGGCTGCTGATAAGTTTCTGGGCAAAATAAAGGTTTCCGGTGCTGGTGATAACCTATAGAGCCCTAAGCAGTTTAGGCCCTGGGTATTTAAGAGAACGTCTTCTTCGCCATGAGCCCCACTGCCCTTTGAAATACTCTGGAGAGGTCTGTTTGCAGCTGCCTGCAGCCCGTCTGGTGGCTATGCAGGGATGGGCCTTCTCTGTTGCTGCCCTGGGACTCTGGAATAGTGCATCCCTGTCGAGATGGGAGCTGACTCATCTCTGACAACTTTTTAAGAAGTCCTTGAAGACTTACCTTTTCACCCAAGCTTTTAAATTTAATTGTGGTTTTAAATTGTTTTATGTTGTAAGCTGCCCAGAGATGGAGGTTTGGGGTGGCATACAAATTTGATAAAATAAATAAATAAGTGGGGTGCTGAGGGGGATCCCTCCGGGGGTGTGTGTGGCCCATATGTCCCTTAGGTCCAGACTCTAAAATTACCTAGCCACACCCCTGCAAACAAATGGACACCCATGGATAGCACAGGGGTAAGAGCACATTTAAGAGCACATTTGTGTGGGAATGGGGATTGCTGGCACATTACCCGGGTACGTCATCTTCAACTTTGAGAACACCCGAGCAAGGATTGAATATTTACAGATTCTGAAGATGGAGATGAATTCTGAAGAATGCCAACTCTAGCAACTTCAGCTTAGAATGCCAAGAGGCAAAAACAGGGATAGAGACTTTACCAGTGACAAGTACCCAAAAACTGGTACTGGCTCTTCAAATTCTTCCACCCCCACCCCCATCCCTTTTAGGGATGTGCTCAAAATGCGATTCAACGCCCAAATCACAGCACAGTCCCTTTAAAACTGAGAGCTTACATGGCCCCTTTTAACACAGAGGAGAGCAGGTCCATACCTGCTGCTCCTCTGCTTGCCACCACTTATATAAGCGCAGCGCTCCCCGCCTCCCCAGCTATGATTACACACCAGCAGGGCATGATCCTTTGCATGTGCAGCATCCATGTGCATGCTGGTGTCTCGCAGGGACAGCTGGGAGACATCCCGCCTGTCTGCAATCATAGCTGGGAGAGCACTGCGATGACCAAGGTAGCGGCGAGTGGAGGAGGGGCAGGTACGGACCTGCTCTCCTCCATGTTAAAGGGGCTGTGTAAGCCCTCCGTTTTAAAGGGATTGTGCTACGATTCTGATTTTTAATCGCATTTCGAGCACATCCCTAATCCCTTTTGGCCTTATTCTTGTTGAGAAACGTTTAAGAATGGGGTAAAGACGGAAATGGAAAAATCCCATTTAGGGCTGTCATAAGAACATAAGAACAGCCCTGCTGGATCAGGCTCAAGGCCCATCTAGTCCAGCATCCTGTTTCGCACAGTGGCCCACCAGATGCCGCTGGAAGCCACAGGCAGGAGTTGAGGGCGTGCCCTCTCTCCTGCCATTGCTCCCCTGCAACTGGTACTCAGAGGCATCCTGCCTTTGAAGCTGGAGGTGGCCCACAGCCCTCCGACTGGCAGCCATTGATAGACCTCTCCTCCATGAAGTCATCCAAACCCCTCTTAAAGCCATCCAGGTTGTTGGCTGTCACCACATCCTGTGGCAGAGAGTTCCAAAAGTGGATCACGCGTTGTGTGAAAAAGTACTTCCGTTTGTTGGTCCTAGACCTCCTGGCAATCAATTTCATGGAGTGACCCCTGGTTCTAGTGTTGTGTGAGAGGGAAAAGAATCTCTCTCTCTCCACTTTCTCCACACCATGCATGATTTTAACTGACAACTGACCATTCTGGCCTGGATATTGTTTTACCCTGTTTCCACTTGTTACTAACACAAGAAACTCCTCCTAGTTCCCACTACAGCACAGTCAGAACTAACAACTCTGGCATAAACTCTTTATTAAAATAATTTATTTAAGAGAACAGCATCGTGTTCATCAGTATCTTCAGTCATGCTCAAAATGCATGCAAACAGGAGAGGAACAGTATCACTCCATTCACATCATATACATAAGAACAAAAATGAGTCCAGATGCTTAGATTTTTAAAACAATCCTTTCTTAAAATAAAAACATTTTCCCTTCACACATGGTGATTGGTTTCCCCTTCACATAGAAGCTCAAACAGTTAAACCGCAGCAACATTTCAAAGATAGCAAGTGCCTAAGTCCAGGGGTGTTTTATGGCAACTCTTTCCTTCCCTGAAAAGGAGACTCTCATCTTGCAGGTATGAATGTTCCAAGGAATATTCTGGTAATGCAGCTAATTTAGTTTCAGTACTGAGAGTCTTTGCACTAGATGGAAACGACTTATTCTGCAATTCAAAGCTCCACAGTCTATTTTTTCCAGCCTGATTCAAGTTCCTCTGGGGCACTGAGTCAAACATATTGGGATGCTCCGTCTAAAATACCTTTGGAAACCACACTTCAGTTCTCAGCACTGTTGAAGCATTGTCATAAGGACCTGTGCTCTGTATGCGTTTGAGCCAGCATTTCTGTCTATGAAGTTGACAGTGTTTGACACTGAAGTGATGGGTTTTATTGCATCCTAAAATAACAACCTAAATAGTTGCATCATCCTTCAATAGCACTAGATTATCAGCAGATAGAGACTTTCACCAAAGTCCATGGAACTGCCCCTTCTCAGCAGTTTAGAACATGATCCAACCAGTTCCATGAACTTAGCATGCTGCAAGATAGATAGCAAAGCAAGTAATGCAACTCTGAAGAGCACGCTGATCAATGGATTGTTTAGCCTCCTAAATGGGAGAAAATCAGAAGGTTGCCAGTCATTTGGCTTCTCTGAACGACTGGCCACACACATTGCCAACTCGACAAGTTAAAACCAGCAGGCTTGGAACACATCATTTACTTTTGACTGTTCTGCCAGGAGCAGCATGCCAAGTCTGAATTCAGCAGTGGAACAAAGAACACTTTATTGCAGATTAGATTACAATTGTACTTCAGAAGGAATGGCATTGCAGCCAAGCCTTGTTTTTTTTTTGCCAAAAAGACACCCAGGACTACAAGACAGCCCTACCTGTGTTAGAGCAAAAGTTTCCAAGGACTTGTTCAGATAATAAGACTATGAAGGATTCTCCTATGTGGACAAATCTCTTTACCTGTGGAGACTGCGCACAAGGAGATGTTTCTGACTTTCCAGCCACCAGGAATTAACGGGACCTTAAAGCAAGAGAGAGCTCACAGGATGTCGGTGGTATCTCTTGCTTCTGTGGTTCCACTGGAGAAATGATGCCCTTGAACCCCAACAGAAAAGCAGGCATCCCTGAAGCAGTCAAACAGGTGCATTCAGCATTACAGATTTCACTTAATGATATTCTGTCTCCCGACTCCATTTATTCCACACTCCCCTTGTGTCATTCAGAAGCATTAAAGATGCATTTACATCAGCCTCAACACATCATCTTAAATTTTCTGTAATTGTAGCAAGTATGTTCCACTTTAATTATTGTGTTTATTTTAAGTAACTGGCCACACCATCCCTCAAGAATTTTGAAACTAATCTGGAACATAGGAACATAGGAAACTGCCATATACTGAGTCAGACCATTGGTCTATCTGGCTCAGTATTGTCTTCCCAGACTGGCAGCAGCGGCTTCTCCAAGGTTGCAGGCAGGAATCCTTCTTGGCCCTATCTTGGAGATGCTGCCAGGGAGGGAACTTGAAACCTTCTGCTCTTCCCAGAGCGGCTTCATCCTCTGAGGGGAATATCTTGAAGTGCTCACACATCAAGTCTCCCATTCATATGCAACCAGGGCAGACCCTGCTTAGCTATGGGGACAAGTCATGCTGGCTACCACAAGACCAGCTCTCCTCTCCTGACAGCAACAACTGATGGAAGGGTAAGGCTTACCTTTTTGAAATAAGATTTTTCTGTGGTACAGGACATGTAGGGTTGCCACAGGGACATATGCAACATGCCAACCCTGTAGGCCAACTCCACTGCCAACCCAAACAAGGAAGACTCCGCCAGCTTGGAATGCACTTATTTGATCTTGGCTGTTCCAGCTTACCAGATCTGATTTCCACAGCAATAAGGGGGGGACATTTTTTAAATTATAGATTAGCGTCCAATTGCATTTAATGAGGAATTGCTTTATCAAACAGCCAAGATTGTTCCTCTGGGCTATCAGATTCCATTAGGAACCCTGGTGCTCCCCAAACATTCTCTAAGGGACTTCTCATGAGTGTGGAGTTACATTTGAAAACTTTGGATGTAAAAATCCTACAAAGCACGGAAAGAAAGTTTTTGTGTTTTTTTTTAAGACAAGCTCCTACCCACTATTTCAGGTGATGATTTTCAAGTCATTAAGAAATCATAAAAAATTTCCAAGGGCTTACATAGTTTCACTTTTGAATCACAGCCTGGAAAGGGTGTAACAGGACATGCAACATAATCCTAAAACTTGATAGCTTAAAGCATCCTCTGAAAGTGGCTCCTGTCCAGACTAGTATCTCCTTTAAAAACAAAACCAAATCCAAGAAAGGAAATTCCATAAGTTCGTTTGGCAGCTTTCATTCCATTGTTGAACAGGGACAGAAGTTTCCCATAATGCTTAACCTGCCTTCTTCCTCTAGTTGAAACCCATTTCACTTCCTCCTGCCCGTATTAACCACAGTTGTTCCACTCCACAATAATAGTTTCAGAAACACACACTTGTAAGATAAATAAAACCTGTCCATGAACTTTGACTTGGTGTCCTCCTCATTCATGACGACACATGGATTCTTGTAATTGCGTATGTCAGAAATATACACATTAGCCACAACGCTCTAATTCAGCCGATCTGCACCTCAAACGGCAGAAGAAGCTGCCCATCCCGTTTCAGTCCAGAAGTAAAAAATAAGAATAAATTAGGCACCAGTCAAACATTCTTAGCAGTGAGTGGGATGCAGGGATGGAAGAGAACCTCACGGCCCTCGTGTCTGCATGTGGTTTACTACACAGTCATCAGGCCATACTTGGAACAAAGCAGGGCCCTTTTTCTCTCCCGCTCGGCTAAAAAGTTCCGCAACTTGGTGGGGGAGAAAGTAACTGTGGCTTGCTGCCTCTCATCCAGGCCTGTCTCCTGCAGCCAGGGGGACTGAAGGCATTCAGCTGCTGATGGCCTCCTCCTAGCAGAGAAAAACAAGGAGGGGGTCAAGGAGGGTCGGATGAAAGGAAAGCATCGAAATTCAGACAAGGCTTCTTTTCCTCCCAGAGAACTGGCTTTTGAAGTCTCTGAGGTTCAAACTAGATGTTACTTTAAGGATGCAGTTGGGACTGCCATGCTTAGGTTTTATTCAGTTGGCTCCCAATGTATTTAACCCTTTCCCAACTTCAGCCCTGGTCCTTATCTGGATGAGAGTCACACTGCTGTTATTTGCCCTGAAATGGGAGCTTTTTAACCAGGCTTAATAGGAGAGGGAGGGAGGGAGGGGGAGGGAGGGAGAGAGGTCCTGATCAGATCTCCCTCTGTCTCCACACCACGGTCCTGATCAGCTGCTGTTTACTGAATAAAAACCAAGCATGCTAGCCCATCTAGTTTGTCTGAGAGTGGAGGGACGTGACGCTAGTTTGTTTAGAGAGATTAATCATGCTGTGGACACTATGAGGTCATTCACACAATCAAAAACTGTGTTCTTCCTGGGTTTGGGAGCTAAATTTTCAATTGTGTGGACACCTGGGCAGCTTTTCCTCCTACCTTGCTTCCACACAATCACTTCTTCCCAGGTTTTCCTCTTACTTTGCTTCCACACAACTGAAAATTGGGAGCACAGCCAGGGTTGCTAGATTTGGCTGATTTTTAGCCAAACTTTGGGTTACAGCCCATTTTACCCACGAGTATACCCCTTGGATCCTGGCAACCTTGGAGCACACACAGCTCCCAAACCCAGGTAGAACACAGTTTTTGATTGTGTGAATGACCTTTATATTTACTTAACATTTGCTTTGTATTAAGAAGGTATTCCACCAGACTTCAGAAAGGGCTCAGTGGTGGATCACATCCTTTACATGCAGAAAGTCCCAGGTTTAATCCTACCGTCTCCTTAAAATCAAGGGTTTTCAAATGTGGGTCCCCAGATGTTGTTGGACTACAACCCCTATCATCTCCAGACTGAATGGCCCTTGGGTGATGGTAGTCCAGCAACATCTGGTGACCCACACTTGAGAACTCTAGTATTACACAATCTCAGGGAACAGGAACAGGGTGCTTTCCAGATTACACACTACAACAGTGTCACTATGTGTCCGTTAAGTGTGCTTCCGTACTGCCTGTGTTTTGACATCACAGTCCCTGTGCTGTCAGCAAGGTGCCATTCACATTTCCGATACTTTTTTCCAGGTTTTATCTTTGCATTATAGTGCTACAAAGTTGCAAAAAATAGCTGTGTTTTCCCGTTGAAGAAGATTTGCGCATGCTAGAAAAGACTGCTCCCCTTGCTGGTGGCTTTGCGCAAACCCTTTATTTATGGTTTCAATACGATCCTGCCAAGCCAAAGTAAACTACCACTATTGTAGCAGGTAATCTGGAAAGCGCCCAGGAGCAACTCTTGCCTGAAGCCTTGGAGATTTGCTGGCAACTGGAGTAATAAACAGTACTGGACAAGGCAGACCAACAGACTGCCTCAGTATCAAGCAGCTTCATATCCAGCTTGCGGGAATGTTGCTGCCATTGAATCCATCACATTCAATTGCTTTTGTTCTTATCTCTCATCAGAAATCCAACACAATCAGAATTTCAGGGGTTCCAATGAGAGTATAGGGGGTAATTGTCTGCTATCATATTTTCAGAAAGCTAGATGTTTAAAGCCTGCCCAGTCTATGAATAGATTAGTCCAATGCATCTCAGCCTTGTTTGATTCCTGCCACTCAGTGACTGATTCTAGAGTGGGAGCAGAGCTTGGTTAAATTGGTTAAAAAAAAAAAAAAAGACAACCTTAAGTAAGACCTCCTTGAAAGAAGAGAAGGTTCTCCTTACCATGGATTAGATGAAAGTGTGCTTTGGAGGAATGAGACGGCTCCTCCAGAAAGCCCGGCGTAACATTTGTTGAGCTTGATTTTATCTCGCTTGACAAACCTCCCAAAGTCACAGGCAGCCTCAGGGCTGATGGGGTATTCAGCACTCAGCCTGAGAAGAACAGAGAAGAAGATTTTATTTTGTCTAATTAAGAAGTGTGTCCTTATTCCTCTTGTGTTCTGCTAGGTATCTCCGAATATGTACTCAGCGCCAGCCACTGTACAAAACAGCTAATTCTAATTTCCATCATATAAATGAGGTTCTTCAATCTGGAGGACAAAGCAAAACATTTTCTAAAGACACCTGGGGAGTCTATGGCTCATCTTCCACATTCAGTATCCAAACAGGATTAAGAGGTTCACAGAAGATGCCTGTTTGTGAGCACTCACCTTAGAAAAAGGCCTTAGTGGTGCATAGGAAATGGGAGGAGTTGAAGCCTCTTTTCTTTATGGCCCCTGAGATGATGATGGCACTCATGAGGGGTATGCAGTGGACATCTGGAACCCTCTTTTTTCTCTTAGAGGAGGACTAGAAAAGCATGATAAGGGGAGGAGGAGGGGCTCCTTATTTGTCTCTTTTCAGAAGACATTTTCTAACTTCCTCAAATAAAGACCAGGCCCAAGCTCTTTCATGATTAATGATATGAGGACTCGCCATCAGTTATTAAGAGAGGGAAGCTGGTACCTGAACTTTGCAGCTGTGTGCCTCCCTCCACTGCCTGGAGTGCTCTCAGGCATCAGGGCTGTGCCAGCCATTCCATACCATTGATGGCTCTGCTTGGTAGTGGTCCATGTTGCCCAAGCGCGGAGGGGGCAGGGAAGTTATTGCTGATCCTTCTCAGCATCCAGTGAGGCGTGGAGGCAAGGCCCCTCTCTGTTCCCTTCAAAGCCACTGAACTCTGTCAATGCCGCCGGTGTGCTCCCCGCTAACTGAGCAAAGAGGCACCTTTTAAAAGTGGGGATTCTCTTCTGTTTAGCAAGGGGAGATCAACGGGCCCTATCTAACCCCAAGACAGTATTCTTCCAGTGGCTGTGGCTGTTGCCTACCTTGTGTTTCTTTTTAGATTGTGAGCCTTTTGGGGACAGGGAGGCATTATTATTTATTTTCCAATGTAAAGCATGATTATTTTGAGAACTTTTGTTGAAAATTGGTATATAAATGTTTGTAGTAGTAGTGATAGTAGTGGAGGCTAGAGAAACCTGAGGGCACCTGACTGCCTCCCTTAAGACAGAGATGTTGCGCTTCTGTTTTGTGTTGAAGAGCCTGAGATACACGTACTCCCTTTTGCAGTGAAGAGCACCATATTGCTTACTGCCACCTTTGGGCATTCTCGGGAGCAAAGCCCCATTCTTTTGCCTTCCTCGGAGCTTGAGAGAGGGCTTTTTTATTGTTTGTCTCCCTACCTCATATAACTAAGAAATGGAAAAGGAGGAAGCAATTTTCTCACCAATTCTAGGCCAACGAAGGCTGGGTCCCTGAAAGTGAAAGTGAACGCGCCCTCCCCCCCAAGAGCAGACTGGACCAGAAGTGGGCAGGAATCTCCCCCCAATGGTCACAACTGCCATTTCAGATCTACTAATTTTTATAAACCCTGCCTCAAGCATGAGTGGGAGGAGATAACCCCTTTGGGTGGTAGCTCCACAGTTTAGGAACTGTCTACCCATGAGGATCTGACAGGCCCCACACATTTACAACTTTTAAATAACTCTTATGACCCACCTTTTTAGGCTAGCTTTTAATTGAAAACGTTTAACTGAACAGTTTTAGTATGCTGATTTTATATTATTTTAAGCCCCTGCTTTTTAGTTGTTTTTGATGGTCTTTTTAAAAAAATTGTATTCTTCATTTTTATGTTCGATTTTAATATAAATCACTGTGGGTAAAGCGTTTTTTAAAAGGTGTCATACAACTATTTTAAATCAATCCACTCTGGATACCCTCCTTCACCAAAAGAGAATGGCTGAATTTGCATAGTGGCAACAATTAAATATATAGGTGGTATTGTTTTTTGAGATACCAACAGACACCTGAACTCCCTTACAATATACTGAGCAAAAACAATTACTCGTCATTAGGCAGGAAATGGCTTTATCAGAGGATCACAGGGCAGAGACGGATCCAAACCCTCTTTCGAGTCCTCCCAAATTCTAAACTGGAATTTGGGAGGACTGAAAAGCAGGACAGAGAGAACAAGAGCAACAAAAAGGTAACTGAAAGGGAAAACTTCTCATCCCTAATCTCTGTATGCAACAGTATGGGGCAGAAAGGAGGAGGAGGAGGGATCACCTGGAACCGCCAGAGGGAGGATACCACTTTTGAATGCATTGTTAATTAAGAAGTGGTGTGTCATGGGAAACAAAAGAACCTTAAGAATGTAACAACATAAGAACAGCTCTGCTGAATTAGGCGCAAGGCCCATCTAGTCCAGCATCCTGTTTCACACAGTGGCCCACCAGATGCCTCTGGGGAGCCCACAGGCAAGAGTTGAGGGCATGCTAAATGTCCTCTGCATGTTTCATCCAGATGTGCTATGCTCCAGTGGGTTTTAAACTACACCACACAAAACTAGAAGGTTGGACAACTTACATGATGAACGCTGTTACACCAATTGCCCAGATGTCAGTTTGAGGAACAGCTCCTTTATCGGACAGGAGTTCTGAAGCTAAGAAGAGACAGTCATGTTAGAAAGCCTCCTGACAATCCGGCTCAAGAGCTACATATGAGATGATGGTGGTAATAATCTCCCCAAGGCTACAAAAGGAATATCTTCTTTGGAGGTCTTCAGGAGAGCCTTAAAGACCCATCTTTTTAGCCTGGCTTTTAATATCTAGTTTGAATTTTAATTTTAATGAGTTTTAATCTGGTTTACATGTTTTCTGATTTTGCTTGATGATGTGTTTTTGATTTTATGTAAACCACCCTGAGCCACTTTAGGAAGGGCGGCATGTAAAATGAATGAATGAATGAATGAATAAGTAAATATATAAAATTAATAATTATGATGACGACGACGATGTCCCTGTGTTCACTGTCTGGACCAGACCTTCTTGAACCTTAATTCATCCTGATGATGCATTCACAAGGCATTCTACTCACCCATAGTTTCCACATAGTCTGTGCACCCATCCAAGGTAATGACTCTGTCTGGTGTGTAGAACTGTGCATTGCCAAAGTCCAGGAGTTTAAGCAGATTTGGCTCAGTAATAACCATATTTTCAGACCTCAGGTCCAAGTGCAGGACATTCTGAGCATGGAGGTACTCGACAGCACTGAGAATTTGCCACAGATAGTCTCTGACTTCCACCTCCGAATAGGATGACCTAGGAAAGAGAAGCTAGTAGAACTTCAAAGCTTTCTTCATTCCCCACAATATCATATACTCTGCCGACGCTTACTGTGATTGGAAGAATTTTTCCCTGATAAGCCAGGGAATGGGTGGGTGGAACGGGGGGGCAGGGGGGGGGCGGGGGAGTTGGCATGTGTGTTCCATGTAATAATAGGGAGAAAAGGCAGCAGCAGCAACTAGAAACTTCACATAACAGCAAAGCAACAAGAAAGGCTCCCCCCCAGTCGCTTTAAAAATGGGGGAAACCTTAATGGCTTCAATAGAAAACCTGTTGGGCTACACACCAGCTGCGCATTGCCTTCTCCTCTGCCTCATTTTCCGAACCCTTCCTGTTGCTACTGAAACATCCCTGGACAGTGGCGAGTAGTGGCACTCCCTTCTCCTCTGCAGTAGCAGCTCATCCTAATGAGGCAGGGGGGAACCACAGGAGGCAGCTGAGGTTGCTCCTCTCTCTCCTGTTCCGTGCTGCATGCAGGCTGACCATTCATCAGGTAACTGTACAGCTCTACCTGATGAATGGCCAGCCTGCAGGCAGCGTGGCTGTCACGCAGGGCGGAAGAGAGCCAGCCACAGCCCTTGTTCCTTATGCACAGCTACTGACTTGGACTAAGAGTACAGGTGTAGCTTCGGGCTGTGAGAGCTAGAATTTCTGGTTCTCGGCTGGAGAGGAATGTGGGTAATGGCAAGGCAGACAGGAGAGGGGGTTGTCAGAATCAGAATCAGCTTTTATTTCGATCAATGGCCAGAACAAAAAACAAGCAAAAAAAGAAGGAGAGAGTAAGACATCATAAAATGGTAATACGCAACTTGCAAGCAATATAACAAAACTTGGCCACAGAGTTAGTACTCATACTATCAAATTTAGACAGTAATAAATCAAGATAAAAGTCATCTGAGCGGCCAGGAAAAGGCTTCAACAAGGGTGAAATAAAATGTCTGTGTTGTCTGTGAGGACAGTGTTAGGCGGGCTGGCCCCCACCATCACCCCAAAGGCCCGGGGCCCTCAGCGAGTGCTGTGTGTGGACAGCCGATGGCACCCGCCCACGATGGTTAGCATGCAGAAGGTTTCAGGTTCAAGCTGTGATATCTTCCACTAAATGTATCTTGGGTGGCAGCAGCCTGGGGAAGACCTTTGCTTGAGACCTGTGCGAAACAGGATGCTGGACTAGATGGGCCTCCTTGGGCCTGATCCAGCAGGGCTGTTTTGATGTTCTTATGTTCTGTTCTAGAGCACACGCTTGGCATGCAGAAGGCTCCAGGTTCAGCCCCGCCCTGCCCCTGCCCCTCCAACGAAGCATGTCAGGTAGCAGACTATTAAAAAGGCCTCCACCTGGGGCCCCGAAGAGCGGCTGCCACGGTAAATACCGTCGGACGAGGCAGGGGAGTCTTCTGACCCAGCAGCAGATCACTTCATGTGGTCATATGTTCTGGAGAACGTCTTTTAGGACAAAGGGCGGGGGGCAAAATGCAGGGAGGCTGCACTATTCCAACCCAGCAAAGCAGGGGTGAACCCCTCGGTACTAGGCGTTCGTACCAGAAAGGGGGCTTCTTTTGTAAAATACTCTGGCAAACCTGCTTGCACCAGCATCACTCTTCCTCAAAGGCAAGGATAGATTTTGTTTTCTATTGTGAGAGATTCTTCCATCCTCAAAGAAACCACAGGTGGTCTCTTACACATGGAAGAGCAGAAGATTTTATTGCCTCCAAGGAAGAACTATTTCGCTCAAAATGCATCAGGCCCAAGCATGTTTCCCAGCACTTTGGGGGCTGCCCCCATTTGTGGGGGCGGGGGCACAATCAGAGGTGCCATTGTTTCCTTAGCAGATGTTTCAAGAGGCAGGTTTACCTTCTGGCCAAGGCATGCAGCAGCTCAGGCCCAACGCAAAGTTCCACAATCAGCACCAGGTGGCGTGGGCTCACGTAGGCCCCCTGCAGCTGCCCAATGTTGGTGTGCTGGAGCTTCCTCAGGACGTGGTACTCCTGGAGCACAGCCTCCTTGTCTTCTGGCCTGTAGGGGATTATTTTGGCTGCCAGGGCATTTCCGCTGAGCTTCTCTCTGCACTGCTTGATGATGCTGAAGCGTCCCCTGCCCCAAGAGAGAGGCACACAAATCATGTGAACCAATGCCTCTTCTCACCTGGTGACCACAGCCCACGTGCCTTGAGGAGGAGGACATCTTACAAGACACTTGCACTTTGGGGCTACCACACCGTGAGGTCATTCACACCACCTCCCCGGGGAAGGTGGGTGGGGAGGCAAGCTCCTGCCTGCCTCCCCGTACACGATCCACCCTGCCCAATCTGCTCTGCCACTTGCCACGGCACAGGAGCGGCACCTCTGTGAGTGGCAGAGCAGGGAGCTGGAAAGGAAGTCCTCTGGCATCCCACAATGCACTGTGCCAGGAAGGCAGTGCAGGAATGCACTGTGCAGCACCACCACTGGGTGCTCTAGCTGCCCAACTTCCCAGCAGGCAGCCTGAGCAGACACACAACTGGGGACTGGAGTGGAAGGGTGTGCTCTACCTTGGTAATAGCCTGGGGGAAATTCTTGGGTTACTGGGCGGGGCAATACATGAGCAGCCACTGGGCAAAGGAATTTCCAGCAGGAAAGCCATGCAGGAGAAAAGTGCAATCCCCCATTCCTTGTGCACTGTGCTCCTGGCCAGATTGGTCCCCTACCCTGTGGCTGCTTTTTTAAATCTAAGAGGCAGTTCATTAGATACCTAAGTTAGGGGCCATCACATCCTCTGGCAGCAAATTTCATAAAGGAAGGACTTTTCCCTGTCCGTCCTCAATGTTCTGAAAATCGGTGTCATTAGATGACCCCTGGGTCAAGTCTCCTTGGCCTATAAAAGTCCTTGAAGTGGCACATAATACTGGCAAGTGTCTTGCTTGGATGAAAGGCAGGGCTGCAGGGGCTCCGTTTAGAGAGGGACAAGGGTTGGGGGTCTCCCACCTCTCACTTCAAACCACATCAGATTATTGCTCAGCAACACCTCTATTTCTGGCCAATGTGCTGATTCTACACACTGAATGCAAAAAATGTTACAATGGGGGGAATGAGCCTATGCACCAAGTCTGAATGCAAAGGTCAGACTTTGCTTTAAAAGGGTAACTGTTTGACCTACAAGGCAGGAAAAACTGCAGCTCATGCTCTGAAAATATATCACTGGCTTGCAATGTATTTATTTAACATTTCTATACTGCTTCATATGCAAGTCCCTACCCTAGGCAGTACACAAGCCAATTTAATTTAAATCAATCAATCAATCACAAAAAACCCAGTTATATAAAATTCATTCAGACTAGCTAAAAAGTGAACCAAATTAAAACCAAGTTTTAAAAACCCACCAGGTGCAAATCTGGGTGAACTATCAATGACTGGACTATTCTGAAAGAATGCAGCCAAATCTCCCCACTTTTATTCCCGGAGCTTCCTAATTACCAGACTGATTCCTGTGCACATAGAAATCTGAGGAACTGGCTCCTTGCTAAGGAGAGGTGAACAATCCTGCAGCCATTCCCTTGTGCAAACAGATCTCTGTACCTTTTGATCTCTGTCTGGAAGGCGTAGGTTTGGTGCTGCGTCGCCTGGGCTGGAGCCGTCATGCTGCCATCATCTAGGTCAGGAGACTCAAATGCTGGGGTGGAGGAGGGGAAAATACCAATGAGTGTTGAAACAGAGAAACGGTTCCTGGCCCAACGCAGATCCACAACGTCTCTTTCCAAGTGAAAGGTGAAAGTAAACACTTAGGACTCATTTCAGAAATTGCAGAACAGGTTTGCGCTTACGAATCCCTCCGTAGGGATTCTCCTGGCTTCTGTTTTCTTTAAGGTTTTCTAGACGGTTTTGCAGAACTGTAAACTTTTCTCACCAACCCAGTGTGTAGCAACGGTGACAAAGTTGAATTTGATGCTCGACATCATTAGGAAAAGGAACCCAAATAAAACTGTGAATACTGCATTATAATGCTTTTATATAATAAATATATGGCACGCCTACATTTGAAATACAGTGTGCTGTTCTGGTCACTGCCTCTCAACATCGATATTACAGACCAGATTTTGTGCTGCAAAATGCACAAAAGATGGCAACCAAAGCAGAGCACCCTCCATGCATGGAAAACCGACTGCATGTGAGGCCTTTTAGTTCATCATTAAGGTGACCAAGAGGGGGCATTGAATGAGGCTTAAAAGCTTATTCAATTGATGGAGAAAGTGGATAGACAGAAGTTTCCTTCTCTCTCTCTGCACTAGAACAAGGGGGCATCTAGTTAAACTGGCTGGTAAGGGATTTAGGATGGACAAAAGGAAGAACTTTTGCATAATTAATCTATGGCATCTGCTGCCACAAGATGCAGTGATGGCCACTAGCTTAGATGTAGCAATGTGCACAAATCAAAAGCCGTGATTTGATTAGAATTCAAATCAAAAAGTGTTGTTTCAATTTGAATCTGAATTGAATCAGCCCGAAACAGGTCGATGCAGTTTAGAATCGGATTCAATTCGATTCCAAATCTATTTGACCTGTTTTTAATGTTAAAGCCTGGGAGGAGAGGCCCCTTTTATGATTTTTAGAAGACAAAAAGAGGTGCCAAGGTGCCAGGACCTCACCTTTGAAAAGCAGAGAGCACAGCAGGGTGGAAGGGAGGCGGTGACCCAGCCCGCCATCGCCCCACTGGATGCTCATTTTAAATAGAAAGAGGCACGGAGGTGCCTTTGAACGGCTCTTCAGGGGTGCCAAGGAGCAGTAACTATTGCAGAGCATGCAGTGGGGATGGAGGCAGCAACCCGACCCACCACCCCGCTTTGGCCTGCTGGCAACTGGCCTGGCCTCCACACCCGCACAGAGGCCATTAGAATGCTCTTGTGCCAGAGCACCATGCTGCTCATTCTAATGGCCTCCACACATGCGTGGAGGCCAGGTCAGCGGCCACTGGTCTGTGGGGGGTTAGTGGGATTCCCAAGCTGTGCGCCCTGCAATAGCTACCACTCCTCTGTGCCAGCGGCACTGCCAAGGAGCAGTTCAAAGGTGCCTCCGCACCTCTTTCATTTTAAAAGGAGCAGGCTGCTGGGGAATGGCAGTTCGACCTGCGGCCTCCCTCTGATATGCTGTCTGCCCTTCAAAGGTGAGGTCCTGGCACCTCAGAGCCTCCTCCTGTCTTTTAAAATGATAAAAGGAGGCTCTCCTCCCTCTTCCTCCACCCTCTCCCCATAGGCTTCAGCATTAAAATACAGGTTGAATTGAACCGAATCAAATCAGCCGGATTTGAATCAAACCACCCCTTTTAGAGGTGATTCTATTTGAATTAGAATCGTTTGAATTGGCCAGATTCCAGTTGAATAGATTCAAATCCGAGTCGCTTCGGGCACCCCTAATTAAGATGCTTTCAATGGGACTAGGCAACTTCATGGGGGGTAGGTCTATCAGGTGCTAGTAGTCTTGACAGCTGTGTGCTACCTCTAGGCTCAGAAGCAGGTGCAGAGGAGCAATGGCAGGAGAGAGGGTATGCCCTCACCTCTTGCCTGTGGGCTTCTCAGAGGCATTTGGTGGGCTTCTGTGGGAAACAGGATGTCAGACTACACAGGCCTTGGGCCTGATCCATCAGTCATCTTCTTCATGCAGTTCTTAGTAGGTTTTCTTTCCTCGGCACAGGTGAGTGACAAGCAAAGCCACCGTCAACAGGGCTGAGGAAGAAAACTACATTGCTAAAGGCAATGGGAAGCCATTTGTGCACAAGCTAGCTCAATGCTATGTGAGCCATTTGCTGGATCCCGGATCTTGCCTGCTGCCTTGTTAATGTTACACGTATTTTCACACAGGCTAAGTATACAAGCCACCATGTAAATTAACTCCGCCCCAAACACTGTGTTTGTTAATGCAATATGACTATTCTTAAGAAATTGCAGAGGCTTACATTTGTGCTACGCTTTCAAAAAAGAAGAGAAAAGAAAAACCAAGTGACAGCCAGAAGTCATTGGAGCAGCCAGGCACAAAGTGAGGTACCAACAACCATGCCTGAGAGGCTTAAAACACTGGGGGGGGGGGTTGCTGTATCTTGAACCAGGGCCAAGCCCAGGCACCTTGACCCTGTGCCCCCAGGGTAGCTCTCAGGCAGAGGGAGCTTTTGGCCTTATCTTTGCTGCAACACCGCTTAGATGATGGCCAGAAAGTTGCTGCTGCTCATCAGCTCAGCCAGGCCAAGAGACTTGGGGAACCAGCACCAGAAGGTTCCTCCAGGTCTACACTTCTGAAGAAGAAATCCCAGTCACTCTTCCCATTTGGACCATGAGGGTACCTGCTGGATCCTTTTCACCAATTTTCACTTTGGCAGATGGGTTGCTGTATGGACCCACACCGGCCTTGCTGACGCAGGCGATCCGGAAGGAGCACACTAAGCCCCGAGGGAGATGTTCGACCGTGTAGCAGCAGTCGGCGATATCACTGGCCACAGTCTTCCATTCCCCATCTAGGCCAATGAAAGGGAAAGGGAAAGAGGACTTCTGGAACTGGGTGGACCACATGTAATGGCCCCACATCTTAATGGATTACTGACAGGATATGCTTGGAGGATCAGGATTTCCAGAAAAAGGGGCTTTTCAACTAGAGCAGCAGTATATGCAGTTTCCAAGACAATCTGTTGCAATTTTAGGCAGAGGTATTTGTTTTAGATAGGGCAAGACATTCAATGAGATGACGCCCACATGACATTCAATATACTACTTCATACCTCCCACCCACCCCCATGGCCCTTTTGTTCAAATATATTGAGATACAGATATCCTGCCCCTAATCCCTGCCCCCTTTCATTTTTTCTGTCCTGTTGTGGTCTCTTCTTTACCATATTTTGCTGGATCTAAAACAAAACCTGTTTGGTCAGAGGCCTTAGCAGGGCAGGGGGGAAATGGAGCATTGGTCACTTATGTGAAGGCTTCTTCTTGCAGCTGCATCTGAGGACATCTGAGTGGGTTATCCTCTCCATGAGCCATAGTCCGGCTCAAGGCAGGACTATGTAAATTAGACAAGAGCCTTTAAGAGCCTGAGCAGGATAAGCCCACCCAGTTCTTTTAGGCTAAGTAGCAAAATGGAAGTAACCTTGAAAGAAGTCCAGCAATAACAGAGGAAAAAACACAACTGGTAAGATAACGGACCTCTATGCAGAGAAAAAACACACAACCTTGCCTCTCGATTTCCCATAAGTAGGCGTGAGCATTGCTTGGGTGGGTCCAGATATCCTTGGATACAGCTGCAAGAAGAAGCCTTCACGGTAAGTGATCAATGCTCCGTTCTCTGCAGCTGCCTCCAAGGACATCTGAGTGAGTGGGACATACCACAGCCCTAGGAACCACTGATTCGGAGGGAACACTCATGCCTACTCAGGGGAAAGCACTTGTTGGAGGACCCATCTACCAAATGATGCTTGAGCTGATGCGTATGAGTCTAGCTTATAATGTCTTGTAAATGTTTAGGGTGCTTTCCATGTGGTGGTCCGACATCTCTCTTGAACAGGGGCATTTTGGGAAAATGCCGCCGATGCAGCAGCCACTCTGGCGGAATGTGCGAAAATCTTGTTGGGTGCTCTGAGATGTTGAGTCTCATATGCTAGTGAAATGCACACCTTGATCCACCGGGCGATGGTTGTTGAGGAGACCGGTTGTCCCACTGAACTCAGAAGGAAAGAGACAAACAAGAACTCTGTGACTCTAAATTCTTCAGTACGTTGCAGGTATATCTTGAAGCATCTGTGCACGTCCAATTTATGTCATGCCTTCTCTGACTGATGGGCAGGCTTAGGACAATACAATGGTAAGACGATGTCCTGTGACTAATGAAAAACTGAAGGTATCTTTGGTCACACAAGAGGATCAGGAATATGTCTGGCTGAGTTCTTGGAGAAACCGCAGAGGTTTTTGTGTGCAGAGAGTGCCCTGAGCTCTGTTACACTGCAAGCCAATGTAATTGCAACTAAGAAAGCTAACTTAAGAGACAAAATCCTGAGGGGCATGGAACGTAATGGCTCAAAAGGTGGATCTTGGAGCACCTTTAAAACCATGTGTAGATTCCAGGAGGGGAAGCAGTAAGACTGCAGGGGGTGATAGTAAGGCCATGCCTCTGAGAAAACATTTTAGATGGGGATGAGACTGTAAGGATTTTCTGGAAGGCCCAGCAATGAGACCCATCAAAGAAGCTATCTGGAGTTTTAGTGTGTTTGCCCTCAACCACTTTTCCAAGCCCTCCTGCAAGAATTGAAATAGATGCTTCATTGTGGCTTCATCCCATGGAACTGAGTTCCTCGCAGACCAAGGCCCTCCACGCACATTGGTATATCCTATTAGTAGACACACACCTCAATGCCAAAAGCATGTTCAGAACAGAGCTGGAGTAACCATAGGTCCTTAACATGTGCCATTCAGTTTCCAGGGGGCTAGCTTTATCCAGCTTGGATCTTGATGATGTACTGGGTCTTGTCACAACAGGTCCTCTGTTATAGGTAGTAGCAGGTGTTCTGATGTTGACAAGTTGTGATGTTGACAGGTTGTGGAGTTGCGCAAAGCAAGGCCTCCAAGGCCAATAGGGGGCCACCACTATGACCTCCGCCCTGAGAAGATATATCTTTTGAAGCAGACGACTGAGAAGAGGAGTTTATTATTTATTTCTTACATTTCTAGCTCTTCTAATATATCTTCTATATATTAGAAGCGGAGTTGGTGGGAAAGCATATAGGAGGGCATTTGGCAAGGGAGCTGTCAATGCATTCGCCACCTCTGTTTGCCTGCAATGAAACCTTGTGAAGAAGCACAGTAGTTTCGTATTGTGTGGAGTTGCAAAGAGATCGATCTGCTGCAGGCCAAACTGGGATGTAATCAGATGGAAAACCAACTGTTTGAGTTCCCACTCCCCTGGTAGGATGTCCTTGTGGCTCAGCTAGTCTGAGGTTGCCCTGAACATGATGTGCCATAATGGAAACTACATGCAGCTCCACCCATTGAAGTAGAAGAGTCACCTCTGAGTGCAGAGATCTTGATCTTGTCCCACCCTGTCTGTTTACATGGGCCTTTGTGGTGATGTTGTCTGTCTTCACCAGCATGTGACGGTTCTGCAAGGTGGATTGAAAAGCTAGAAGCGCTAGCCTGATTGCCCACAACTCCAGCCAACTAGTCAGTAGACCATGTGCCCTGGGCTGACAGATGAAAACAGTGTGCTTCCCAAACCCTTATTGCTGGCATCTGTTGTTACAGTTACTTGGGGAGGATCTAGGAACTCCTTGCCTATCAAGAGGTTCCTGTGGGCGATCACCAACATAGAGATCGTAAAACAATTGGGGGTACTTCAACTAACTTACTCGACTGCAGTGTCCTGATTATGGGGCAAGAGAAACCACTGGAGTGGGCGTAGATAGAAGTGTGCCATTTAGGTGCAGGACCCGGTGCCGGCGCCAAAGAAGCAGTTTCAGGCAAAAGAGACTCCTCAAGCAAGTATACCTTAAGGTGCACCACACGGTTTTTCAGCGTTTGCTTATTAAAGGTTACGCAGATGGAACAGGCTTTCGTATCGTGCGTTTTCCCCAAACAGAATAAGCAGAGGGTATGGCCATCCGTTGAGGGGATTTTGCCATGGCAATTGCCACATCTCTTGAAAGTAGTTTTGTCCTTACCGGACTTGCCTAAGCCACTCATATTTGCCAAAAGAGAAGCCATCCGTAAAGAAATTAGATACTCATCCGTTCTGTGGTCAAAGGGAGAGACCGAGATTGCGCCAAACCCAAGGGAATAATAAAATGCGTCGTCAAAGTCCATATCCAGAAGTTGATAAAGGAGAAAGACTGAAATACCGCCAAATCCAAAGGAATATCCAAAGAATCATCAAAGTCCGTTTCCAGTAGCCAGTAGATCAAATTTTAAGAACAACAAACTTTCCTCTGAGGAGCAAACTGTTTCCAAGGTATGATTGCTATGGCGGTCAGAAAGAAACCGAATAAAGGGATGCCCAACCACCACTAGGCGGAACTGCAGTCACGTGCAACTGGCGGTTGCCAGAATCGCGAGGAGCTAACTAATTCTTCCTGAAGCTGATCTGCGCAGGCACAGAACCCACTGTTGATGAATGATAGAACCACTACCCAAATCACTCCTGTTGTTCAAGACTTGCAAAGCTGCCATCAGCAGGGTCTGGAGACACTCCGGAGGTAGAAACAGTCTGTCCTGTGTATCTATTAAAACGCCGAGGTATAAAGGTTGATGTGAAGGTTTTAAGTGACTTTTCTTGCAGTTTATCAGGAAGCCATGATTTTTCAGTGCACTGAGGTCTTGTTGGGCAGTGTGTAGTGATGGGGATTTGATAAACAAATCGCCCAGGCATGCGAATACCCAGACTCCTTGAAGGCATAGGTGCACTATTATTGACATCAGGATCTTTGTGAATGTGTGTGGGGCTGACAGGCCAAAGGGAAGTGCTCTGAAAGTGAACCCCTGCATACCGGAAACAAAGCAGATGACAACTAAAGGGATGAATCAGAATATAGAGGTAGACCTCCCTGAGGTCGACTGATTCCAGCAAGTCCAGGTGCTGAAGGGCCTCTGCAGTTGACCTCAGAAACTCCATCCTGAATCTGCATTTTTTGACTCAATGATTCAGATACTGAAGATGCTGTAGAAGCCCTGATGGCCAAAGAAGCTACATCAGGGAGGAGAGGAGAGCTGGTCTTGTGGTAGCAATCATGACTTGTTCCCTTAGCTAAGCAGGGTCTGCCATGGTTGCATATGAATGGGAGACTAGAAGTGTAAGCACTGTAAGATATTCCCCTCGGGGGATGGAGCCATTCTGGGAAAAGCAGAAGGTTTCAGGTTCCCTCCCTGGCAGCATCTGGCATTGCTCTGGAACAACACCTGAATTATTGATCGATGTAAATAAATTAGCTAGAACTAAAGCCCACCATTCTATATTAGATTTTAATAGTTCAGGAAGAATAAGATCAGGACCAGGAGCTTTTCCATTTTTAAGGTGACCTATTAGATCCGTTATTTCAGCGGGCGTAACAGAAGGCCAACGGGGCAACTCCCCAATCAGAGGGGGAACAAAGATCTGGCTAGGCTGGGCATCATTATAGACAGCAAAAAAGTGAGATTCCCACGATCTAGCCGGAATTTTACAAGGGATATTAACCCGGCCGGTTGCCTAAACCAATCTCCAAAAAGTGTGGCAATCTTTATTAGTAGTGGCCATGATAAGCTTGTTCCAGACATTTCTCAATGCTTGTTGTTTAGCATATTTAAGACTACGTTTGTATGCCTTTTTAATCTGATAGTAGATTGATGGGACTGTTTGTTCTGTACCCGATCTGTATTCTCTATAGATATGCAGCAGTTGTTTACGTAAAGCCCTGCAATGCAGATCAAACCAGTTATTAGCTGCTCTTTTACTATAGGTCTGTGTAGAATGTAGCTTACTACAATGTAGGAATTTTTGCATAAAAGCAGTTTCCAATTTTCCATATGCAACAATTGTTTGAGGTCCCAGGTGAGCTTGCACAATGGAATCAAATAAATCTCTACCTTCGGGAGAATCATAGAACCTGGAGATCTCATTTTCTACCTCCTTGGACCATTTTATCTTGCAGCTAAGATTGGCAGAACTTTCCTCAAAAGCACAGGGGAACAAATTACCCCTCCTTTCTTGAGGAAGATCTAAATAGATGTTCATGGGTAAGTGATCACTAAAAATTTGCTCACCCACTTCAAAGGAAGATACATAGGGAAGGATCGATTTGGAAACCATAACATAGTCCACTATACTATTTCCCCGGGAGGAAAGAAACGTATATTCCCCAGGAATATCTGAGGGTATAGTACCGTTTAGAATGGTCAACTCATGTATCTTAGTTAAATAGAGCAATTGAGCTCCTGATGAGTTGATACATTTGTCTTTAGAATAACAGAGAAGCACCATCTATGCAATCTCCCCATTTCCAAAAACGTGAGGCCATCAACGTTTTATCATCGGTACCACATCTGGAGTTAAAGTCCCCCATAAGAATTACAGAAGCATGGGGAAAATTCAATAATGCTTCGGTTATATAGATATCCAACTGTTCCCAAATTGTAGTAGTGGAATTAAGTGATTGACTGGGAGGCAGATAAACATTGATCAATAACAAGTCTCCACTCCTAGCCTTGATCAAAATTGCCATAGCATAGGGGGGCAGGTCAGCTAATCGGATAGATTCTACATTTAAGGCTAGCGATATACAACATGCTAAGCCAGCCTTCAGCCTTCCCCTATTGGTATCCGAGTGGGCTTTCAGTGAGTAGATGATATAGCCACTGATATTGATCTCATCTTTCGTCCATGTCTCCTGAAACACTAGAATATCCCACTGTTGGATAAAAGTAATAAACTCTACGCCATTTCTCTTCCCGTTCCACCCGGCAATATTCCAGCCGAGAATTTTCCAGGTCGACTGTTCACCGCTCGCATAACAAGTCATTGAGCGGACAGGGAAGAGCTGTTTGGTTGAAAACTCCAAAAATGAGGGACCCACACCATTTCCCATCGTGGACTTTGCCACCAGGGTTTCCAACTCTGAGGAACCTCCCACACTCCCTTCTAGCAGTGCATCTGCGGATGTAAAGTTCGGATACTTCGACTTGGCCAAGATCAACTGAGACTGTCATTGCTGTGAAAGAAGATTGGATGCATTTACAAAACTTCCTGCAGTCTTTTCCAAAGGGAGAAGAAAATTTGTGATTTTAGTCTGTCTCATAAGATGTAGGTCATCAGAAGCCAAGTTGCTCGGGTGATCCTTCGAGCGGGAGAGATTAGGCTTATCAGTCTCCTGTAGATAAATAGATGAGATAGTATTACTTGCGCTTTCTTCTGGAGAGATCTTCTTCCTTTGATTACTGTTGTCAATTAAAATAGCCTCGAGAGATTTTAACTTAGAGATGTTAGACCATAAACCATCCTTCAGGAGTGATCCCGCTATTAGTTCAATCTTAGCCATTTCGCCCGACAGCTCTATTGAGTTGGTAGCGTTGGGAGCTAACAGAGAATTCTTAGAAATAGAATCATTCAGCGCTTCCAAAGGTTGCAGAATATCAGAATCCAGAGACTTCAATTCTTGCGAATTAGGAACCAGACTAGACTGGATATCTTCCTGCGTCGCCAAAGATAAATTCCCATGTATTTGAACTATATCACTCTCCTCCAGAAAGTATGGGGGTTGCAATCCATCGGATCGTTCGCCCACTTCCGAAACAGTGACAAACAAAGAATTGTTTGATTCACTTGAGCCTAACAAAGTTGAACTGGGTACAGCAATAGTGTTCAATATGGGATCAGTGCACCAAGTCTGAGTTTGATGATCTTTCTTAACTATAGGGGAACTGTGTGATTTTCTCTTCTGTGGGTTGCCAGTAGTCAGATTTGCTTGTGTGATCATACCTTTCCTCATGGACCCCAGATATAGTTCGACGGGGTCCTCGGGAGTGTTTGAGAGCTCCCCAATAACTCTCCCGAGGAATATCTCCCAGTTAGCTAGACAGTCCCGCATTCTGAGCAAAGATTGAGGAATTAGAGCATACTCAAATCTGAGCAACAGTTTGAACATGTAAGATTTAAAAGATTTGAGTTTAGAGAAGGAAATCAGATCAATTGTTTGAAGAGGAAAGCACAAAATCTGAGCTAATGAAGCTCTAATTTTTCCTTTTGTATTCCAGCGCTGATGATTAGTAGAATTATGACAAATGTCCAAAATAATATGGTTTGGGTGATAAGTAGACTGAGAATTGCCATGTTTGACACGTGAGGGGAGATATCCAGAGGGGGGCAAACAAACCTCCCCCTTGGATAAAATAGAATACTCAGTTAAAGACACATGGTCAGAAACTGGAATCTGCACACTTGTTTGAGAATAAGCATCAGCAAGCTGTTTGCCTTCCTTTACTTGCAATGATTTACTGTCTCCAGATCTACCCAATGGAGCTGAGTTAAGATAACTTTTTCAAATCCATGGCTAAAGAGTCCATCTGGGCTGTGATTTTAGAGAGACGCTGAAATAAGTAAATCAAAGTCTCCATTATAAGTTTGGACATTTTAAAAGGTATTTCCTCACTGATTTCCTCACTGATAGCAGGAGTGGGAGATTTCCTTAAATTGCTCGGAGATAAATTAGCTGGGTCATCCATAGAGTGTGAGGAGGGCTCACTCCTCCCACTCAAATTGTGATGAAAGCCGGGTAATTTATTACATACTTGACTCTGCTCACGGCAGACCCCCGCTGGACTAGTCCTCGGGCTCTCAACGATAAAGTCATTCCCAGCGTTTTCAACATGCAAAGAGCCTGCAGACTGAAGTTGCAAAAAGGAGGAGTCACTCTTCTCTTGAGCAGCTGTGTCTACTGCATAGAAAGGCTCAGAGACACAGACAGAGCTCAGAGCGCTCTTCTCAAACTTCTCAAAAAGTTTAACTTTGTTAGTATGTTTCTTAGCCTGCCTCCTCCTCATTTCTTACTTAGCTGCAGACACTCCTTGCAGATGCTTCTCATTCACTCCTGCTGAAAACCGCTGAGTCAGAAGAGACAAATCTTGCAGTAAAATAAACTCAGTCTTCTGATAGTGAAAACATTCCCCAGAATTAACACAGCCTCAGAATACAAGCCAAACAGCTCAATTAGGCTATAAGCCAAAGGCAAAAGTCTCAATTAAAAAAGAAAAACAGAAAATAAGATAAAAACAGGAGCTCAGAACTTGCGTGTTGCTTCCTCCTGTTCCCCTCCGTCTTACTTTGAATTTTGCGGCCGGCCGGCAGGCAGGAGACCCAGCCCGGTGTTTCCCTGCTCCGCCTGATAAGAGCTAGCAGCCCTTAGCTGCCTCAGGAGACCATCCTGATTTTTTTTTCCTTTAGGCATCAGAATGTGCCTCAAATGCTTGCTCTGCTCCATGGAGAGAAAGCGGATATCAAGGAGCAGAGGAAAGAACGGAGGGAAGATCGGAGGAGGAGAAAATGGAATGAGGAATTTATTTTTTTAACAGGAGGAAAAACTGGGGTAGGAGATCAGAATATACTGGATATGGAGTAACAATATAGCAGTAGAAGTAGTAGAAAATTGGAGAGAGATTGAGATTGAGATTGAGATTGAGATTGAGATTGAGAGAGAGAGAGAGAGAGAGAGAGAGAGAGAGAGAGAGGAGTTCTTCCATGGGACAGTGCAGTGCAGGACTAAAAGAACTGGACAGGCTTATCCTCCCCAGGCTCTTAAAGCCTCTTGTTTAATTTATCTAGTCCTGCCTTGAGCCACGTGGAGATGATAACCCACTCAGTTGTCCTCAGAAGCAGTTGCAGAGAAGAGAACATTTTTACCTTGGCTCTATCGTATCACCTTTGTCTCAGAGGAAAACACTACTTAGTTTGATCCAATGGCAACTGTGTTGTGCTTGTGGATTGGACTCCCTTATAATTCTATTGTTAGGGTGGGGCTTGGCGGAGGGTGGGGGACCTAAGAAAAGGTCTCAACAAAGTTTCTAGAGCAGAAGACAATGCAGAAAATTCCTTCCTACATAAACATCAGACTGAGAAGAGCAGATTTGAGTGAGAAAGCTTGTGACCCAGAACAAGGATGAGAAAGAAAGGACTTCCCATTACCTTCCTTCTTGCACAACACAGAGTACGTCACAAGGGTGTTCAGCTCCACCGGTTTCCAGGCTAGCCGAACTCCATCTTCAAGGATCTCCACAATATCAGGAGATGGTGGATTGGAAGGTGCCTCTGTCAAAACAGAAGACAAAAGCTGCTGGAACAATCAGTTCCTAAAAACACACTGTACCCTTGCATCAGTTTTGTCCCAGTTTAGCTGCCATGCCTGACTCCAAAGTCCTGTCTCAAGAGCATGAGTGCGAGGGGATAATCTGCTTAGGATATCCTCCTCCTCCACCACCACCAGCAGCAAAGAAAACTAGTCTCCCAACTCTTTTGACAGTTTCTAAAGGTTCCTTAGAATGAGCAGGGGCGGAACTATAATAGGGCAAGGGGAGACAATTGTCTGGGGGCCCACTGCCTTGGGGGCCCCCCGAGAGACAAGTCACATGACTGACTCCCCCAGCTGCGCACCCACCCAGGCTTCCTTCAGTTGTATTCATCCTCCGAAATTGATGTGAGTGTTAAGACCTGGAGCTACCAGAACAGCATGTCTTTCTCTAGTACCATTCAATGACTTGCATCGTCCACAATTTACAAAACCTTTTAAAAAATAATTTAGGATGATGTTCTACTGTGGCACATAGGGTATATTTTACTATGCTTTTTGTTACCCCTATTCAGCCTCATTTAAGATTTCTTTACTTCATGAGCTGAGCTTCAGTGAGGAGGGAGGGCCATTTTAAAATCTTGTTTCTGGGCCCACTCCAACCTTGCTATGCCCCTGAGAATGAGAAAATGCTTAAAACAGTTTAGGCCTGAAGTGTAGATATGCCTTAAGAGCCTGCCTCCTGCTCTTTGGTCTCCCTCAGCCGAAAAAGCCATCTCCTGTGACTTCTGCACCAGCTGGACAGTGAAGAAAAAGCACACACAGCAAGACGATCTTGGTACCTGCTTCATGGGCGTGTGTAGTTCCTGTCCTTTGGAGGATCACCAGAAGCTTGAGGCTGAGACTCAGGCTGCACAATATGTTAAAAGTGTGGTCTAGATGTACAGATATATTGATTTAATTGTAAACAGCAGCTGCAGGGTGTGTGTGAATGTTTAAGCACACGCATGTGATCAGGTAGATCAGCATCAGGGCTGCACTGTACAGATATGGGTGGTTAACTCCTTCTCTTTAATACTGCCAACTCAATGAAACGCACACCTATATGCTGCTATTTGGCTGGCAAAGGAAGTTGTCTTTGGCAACTCCCTGCCAATGGGTCAAGTAGAAGGAGGAAGCTCTATCGGGAGCAGACTCCCCACCTGCTGAGGAAGAGAAGCTTCCATAGTCGGTCCAACTTTCCTTTTACCTGCTTTCCTTATTATGCAGGAGGTGGAAACTGTGCCCTGGGAGTTGGTGGCCACACACGTGTACATGCCGAAATCATCTGCTGTAGCTGCTAGTATCGTTAAGAGCTGGAAGTGTCTGAGCGTGGATGAGATCAAGATCCGATCCGTGCTGCGAATGGCTGCCCCATCTGGAAGATGGAAATAAAAGCCAAACATGGCCCAAACAACTTCAGCTGAAGCTCTCATAGGGGTTTTCAGCCTTGGGTCCCAAAGACCACTGTGGCTGGGGATAATAGCAGCCCAACATCTGGGGACCCAAGGTTGAGAACCCCGTCTTATGAAATCACGCCTGTGGACTCTCTTGAAGACGGATGTGGAGTTGCGGCATTATTATTTTTTAAAAGAATGTATATCCTGCACTTTTCAAGAGGGACACAAGACGACTCAGAAAATATTAAGGGCTGGCTCTTGACATTACAGTGAAAGTAGAAACACAGAGTGAAGGGCCTTCCCCCTCTGCAGTTGAGTCTGGAACTCATCAAATTTTCAAAGATACAGGAATCCTCATTCTTTCCCCTTGCGCTTGGATTCAGAAGAAAGGGTATTTTTCCTCCCCTAGAGCATTTCCTGATGAGGCGTTTAGCTCGCTTCTCCAGCATGGAGGGTGTATATTCACATATCAGCCAGATTTACCCTGAAGTCCCTATGAACTATTGGGGAGCATTTCACTCACAATTCAGGTTTTTCACTGCGTGTTAGAGCATAGTCTGATTTATGTCCAGGGTTAAATTTTTTTTCACTTTTTCCATGGGTTTTTTGGGGCAACTTTGATCTTGCAGTAAAGTCTGCTGTCTGGAAATGCTCTGGGGTGGGATGGGGTGAAGATGGGGTGCAAGGATGGAGAGCATAAAAATGGCAGAAGTGGCAATGCCTGGATGCTAATTAAAAGCTCTCCTTTTGGGCAGCCCACAGTCAAGCTTCCCTTTGCACTCTGCAGATGGATCTTTAGGATGGGAATCATTGGTCTCCACCACTTCAGGCAACAAACCCAAGGAGCCTCATTCACTGGCTGCCATTCTTGCCCCAAAACTTCATCCTTGAGTGAGGAGCACATATACAGACATGTCAAAGGGTGGAGAAGGCCTTGTGGAAGGAACAGGTGGGCAGCATCTAATTAGGGCAGAGGTCGCTTGCCATTTTGCTCCCATCCCTCATTCCTACAATCCACCCCTGTTCCCCAAATATCCCAAGGGTCACGTATGGCATTTACATCACCTTTGAACCATTCAATGTGAGGAGATGAGTGGGCAGATGTCCGGCAGGACAATGTCACAGACTGCCCTAGGGCGATTGTCTGGTCACTGAGCTCTTCTACAAAAGAAGGTGCTGAAAGAGAGCAGGGAGAGGAGAGCAGCGCTTCAAAAGACTGAGCCCAACCCAGCAAGCTAGTATGCACCAATATTCAAAATGATTTGGTCTTTACTCTGTCATTATTTCTGAATGAATGACATTCCCTATAGGTGAGCAAAGAGACCAATGGAGGACCCAAGTGGAAAAGCATTGACTGTGTCCTCTCATACTGCCTTACTTTCTAAGTTATTGTTAGTAAGGATGTGCACGGATCCTGCTGGCCCAGTTTGGTTCATGTCTGGACCGGACTTGAACCTGACCAGACCAGTTTGGTCCGGCACCCCGTCCAAAAACTGCCCCCCCCCGCCCACCGGTCTGGTCCAGTCCAGTGGGGTTCGTGAATTTTGGTCTGACCTCGACCCTTCGAACCGAACCGGCTAGACATCGAACCTTAGAACGTAGAGCCAGTTCTGCACATCCCTAATAGGACTTCCAGGTTGCAATTTGAACCCAGCTAGTCCTTCTTGTAAATGCTATTTTGTCCTTTGGCTGCCGTACAATCTGTATACAATTTTCATGCTGCGCTTTCCTAGGCTCTAACCCTTTCATTGCAAATAAAGCTAATTACTGTCTTAAAGCAAACAAAATACCTTTCTCCTTGGTTTTGAGGCTTGGGAGTGTGAATGAAGGGAACCCCATTTTCTTCTTCATATGTCCGGAAGCTTCTGTCAAGGACGTCCTCTCCTGTAGGTCACCCCTCCGCTCCTCAGAGTCTGTTGGAAAAAAGTCAAGAGCAATTGTAAAAGGCCTTTTGAGTAGAACTGTAGCTGCTCTAAGGCAGCAGTTATTTTAAGAATGTATTTAAGATTAGTTTATTTATAATACAGTTTAATAAAAGTCAAGATTAACATACATTAATACATTCCTAATACAATGAGGTCACACACACAACCTCTTTCCTCAGAGCTAGGGAAGGGTGGAGAGGCAGAATAACTCCTGCCTTTCCCCATGCAATCATGGCTTAAATCTTGCTTGCTGTGCCACACTTGCAGACAAAGACGCTGCAGTGAGCAGGGAGGCCACAGCAGGGAGGCCACGGGAAGGATGCACAGCCTCCAGAAAGCCCACAATGCACTGCACTGCTCACGCAGTGCATTGAAGGCTTTCTAGAGGCCAGGGCACTTCTTCCTCCGAACTCTATGATGGCGGGGGCTGTAGGCAGTCCATGCTACCAGATGACCAAGGACTGAGGTAATAGGGCACACGCAAATGCCCTCCTTTTGAGCAGGGCAGCGCCAGGATCAGCCTTGATCCCAGCATTTCACACACGCAGCCCTACCCAGGTAAGAATGTGCAAGCCTGGGTTGGGCAGTTCACGTGAACAACCTTAATATGTGTTACATACAGGGGCGTAGCAAAAACCCCAGAGGCCAAGGGACAAAACCCAGGTTGGGGGCCCCCAACATGCATGCAAAGTGTGTGCACCCCTGTGCACCCCGTGCCCCAAGCCACACCCCCTGCATTTGATGTCAGACACAAGGGGCAGGGCAGCCAACATCTCCCCGCCGCCACTCCTGCCCCACCGCTGCTACTTATCTTGGCCTCTGGCTCCGGGGGGAGGGTCTGAATGGGCGTGGCGGTGGCGGTGGCAGGCCTCTTCTCTCTGGCTGAATTGCACACCTGCACAGTTCGACTGTGGACGTCGCATGCCTCTGACACCATAGGCATGCAATGTCCATAGTCAAACTGCACACCTATACAGTTTGGCTAGAGTGGAGAGGCCCACCACCTGTCCCACTCAATCACCTCCTGGAGCTGGAGGCCAAGATAAGAAGCGGCAGTGGTGGCAAGGGCGGCGGCGGGGCAGTCTCCTTGGGGGCCCCCTGACCCATGAGGCCCAGGGACATTTGTCCCTGCTTGTCCAATGGACACTATGCCCCTGCTTACATAACTCTGAGTAACAAAGGATATTTAAATATTTGTAAATTGATCGGCTGCTTACAACATCCGACACCCCGCCCCTCTACAAACCCCCGTATTGGTCTGTTCTGTTTTTTTATTAGATACAAATGTGTTGTTCTGAACATTATCAGTCACCCTTGACTTTATTGGCACCTATCCTAAGCCCTTGAGGCAGCCTAAAAACTGACAGGACCACTTAAGCTTTTGGAAAAGCAGTATAAAAATAGCACATACAGATGGATAAATATTTAAATGAATAGATAACAAGAAGCTGTTCTATTCAGTCACTGATATTTTGGTTCCTGCACTTAAGTCATGAATTGTGGCCTGTGTGTGTCACAGTAAGGTCTGTGATGAAGAGGTCAGGTTCAGAGTAGCATTTTAGGGTAGGTATAGCTGGTTTTCAGACATCTGGTAGCATTTTCTGATTACCTCTCACTTACCCACTACTCCTTTCCTGCTGCAACAGGTTTTCAAACTTGGGCCCCAAGATTTTGTTGGACTACAGACAACTGGGGACTGCATCATCCCCAGCTCCAATGGCCTTTGGCTGTCGATTATGGGAGTTGTAGTCAACATCTGGGAAATCCAGTTACAGGGAACACTGCTGGGCACCCAGGTCTGAGAACCTCTGGACTAAGGAGTAGTAGCACATGCACACATTTTGCAGTTCCTTAGTCCATTAGATAGAACAGAAACCTTACCTTCTCGGCTTTCCCCATCAGAGGATGACTTTCTTGTCAGCATTCTTGACAAGTGAGAGACTGATGCTTTCATCTTCTTCTTTAGGCTTTGCTCTACAAACTCCATTGACTGAGATCTGACAAAAGGTTTTAAGAGCCCCAGTCTGCTTTGCAAAGAACCCCTCCGCTTTCCAGTTGGATCTTCCGGGAGACCATACATTTGCTGAGACCCAACTGGTATATCGCCTTCTGAGTCGGACCTTTTCCCCATTCGGGGTGCTTTGGCTTGTTTCGACTCTTGCATCAACGTGGGTTCATCTTCATCTCTGGGAGCTTCTCTCACAGCACCACTTTGCAAGCTGTCCTTCCTGATGCACATTTTTTTCTCCTGATGAGAATGAGCTTTTGACTCCAGTGGCAACTTTGCCTTTTCGCCTAAAGGCAAACGTCTTTTGCTGGGCAGTTTCTCGGGAGCTTTTCTGAAGCTGAGGAACTCAAATGGGTAATACACAATGTCATAGAGTTCATGGAGGTTAAGGAAGGCAGGTTCCACTTCAGAGATGTCATATTTTGCTGTCTTGCTGTCTGGACGAGGAAAGTCGCCGTAAAGGTCTTGAATCTGCACCAGGGCAATTTCGTACATACGACCACTTCCTTGGCTACCATAGTCATAGCCAAATCTGTCCCCAAAATCAGAGCTAGCAAACTGAGATGGCCATGACATTTCTGTACCTGCATAATCCATTCGAGGTTTCTTACTCATGAAAGGTGGCACACCAAAATAATCTTCTTCTCCAGGATATATAACATCTACTTCTGAGGGATCAGCTAAACCAATGCCCCCTTCTCTTTTTCCTCTTCGTACCAGATACCTGGTTGCTGGTCGCATTGCTTGCCCAGGTGGACCTTGGTAGAACAGCTCCCTTGGTGGGGACATGTGCCTTCTGGATCCCTCTTGCTCAGAAACCGACTCTGCCAAAATATTCATCTCTTCTGAAAGGCAAACCATCTCATCCACTAAGTTCTCCAGAGCTTCAGCCTCTGTATCACTGTAAACGGAAGATTTCTGATATATGTCTTCCATGATTCTTCCTTCACAAATGAAAGCTGGAGTTTTCCTTCGAGTGATCGGGCTTTCTCCCCCAGAGACTGAATATGGGGACATGACTGGAACAGATGTTCCTTGGTCCCTCCGCATGGTAGATTTTGGCTCTCTGGGAGCAGATGGCATATGATGAAGGAGCTCATCATTTTCAGCTCTGAAGACGGAAGTGGGAACTGTTTTGGCTTGTGAAGCCATTGACATATGTGGCCTTTTGCCCTTCAGGACATCAGAAGTTATCTCACTGTGTACTGAAGGTTTCTCAGGCCCACATTCCTGACTTTTACTTGCAGAAACTATAACCGGGCCTGCTTGAGAAGTAGTTAGGCTAGGTTGTCTTTCTCCCTCAAAGGCATCAGTCTTCTGCTCTGTTGGAACAGAAGACCTCTGGTGCAGATGTTTAAGGTCTTCCCCCTCATGGATCAACTTTTGGACAGTTTCTGTTTGTTGAGGGTGGCTTCTAGTTTCACTAAGAACAGGCACTGCTTCACTATAAAAGGAAGACTTTGGAAACAACCTTTTTTGGCTTTCTTCATGAGATATTGATATAGGGGCAGTTTCTACTTGGGAAGCAGCTTGAATAACAGAACTTGTGCTTCTCAGGACACCAGAAACCACCTCATTGTAAGCAGAAGGCTTCTTCTGTAGAATGTGTTGGCTCTCTCCCTTAGGGACAGGCACAGCCTCTAAACAAACAGGGCCTCTGCCTTCTGTAACAGGCTTCACTCCACTGTGCATGGTAGGTGTTTGGTATAAGGGCTTCTGGCTTCCATCTTCAGAGATCGAAACTGAGGCAGTTTTCGCTTGAGAACTTTCAGGACCCTTTCCTACTGACACAGCAGATTTTGCCAAACTGGGTGCTGAAGGCTTCTGAATTTTCTGATCTTTCTTCCCAGAGACTGATACAGCAGAAGCTACTGCTTGTGAGGTAGGAATACTTGAACTTCTACCGTGTGGGACAGCAGCTATCACTTCAGTGGAAACAGAAGGCTTTTGATGTACAGGCAAATGGCCTGCACCAACAGGCACCGCCTGGGCTTGTGGACTCTTACCATCTGCCTTAACAGCTTGTTGTACCCCACTCTGAACAGAAGGCATCTGAGGTAACTGGTCCCCACTTTTAAAAGTCCCTTGAACAGGGGCAGGCTTTAGAAGAACAGGGCTTTCACCTTGAAAAACCCCAGGTCTTTTGCTCTGGCTAGAAGTCAGTTTTGCTTCATCAAAGAGAGACTCTCCTCTCTCACCATCATGAGAAACCAATGGGATTGTCTCCAATTGTGAAATAGTCAAAGTGGCGCTTTCTTCCTTTGGAAAGCCAGGCACTGCGTCCTTGTGCAAGGGAGCTTTGGGTGGCTGCTGTAACAGCCCTCCTTTATATTCAGCCATGCCCTCAGCTCCTGGAAGAACAGGAATCTTCTTCACCTGTAGTTTCTGAACCAAACCCTCTTTCCCAGCTTGCTGCTCCTCCTTGCCCATTTCTGTGGCGCCTCCCTTTGTAAAAGACTTTTCAGAGCTGGCTGTGCTGCCAGCCTCAGAAGCATGATACTGATGGGCTACCTGGTCAGGACTTCTTGGGGGAATTGATTCGCTTTCTTCTTCCTCAATGTATTGCTCCTCGGCAAAACTTGTTGCTCGCATCCTGTAATCATCCAATGAACGGCTTCTGCTGGAAACCTGGAAAGTGACCCGGGGTGATTTCTGAGCCGTATCAAAAGAAGCCGATTTGGTCAAGGGTCCGGCCCCACCTTCTCTGAACTTTTCGGTTTCTTCATCACCAGATATTCCTCCTCCTTCCTCTCCAAATTCAAACTGCTCTAGAAGGGGTTCACGCAGGCCACTTAATGCGGATTTGGAATACCCTGCTTTCCTATAGGTCCTCTTTGCTTTTTCTAAGTGTTTCCTATGATCTTTACCTGGTGATGATGGTCCCTTTGGAAGGCCCTCGGGTAGCTGACTGTAGAAAGTACTTTTTATCACACTATGTCGGGGGACACATCCTGGGGACCTTCCCACTTCATCTCCAACTTTTTCCATTTTACCATCTTCAGGTAGCAACAAATAAGCTTTATCTTGCGAAGAAGCCATGTCAAACCCTTCTGCAGCACCTGCCTCTAAAGGCATTAGTTCTTCACGTTCTTGCAGGGGGTGATCACCCAGTTCTCTCTTCACTGAAATCTGTTTATGTCTTGTGGGCTTGACTGGTGACAGCATGGCTTCAGTGTGCTTAACCTTGGTTGTAAGTGGATATTCCGAATCACTTGATTCCTCAAGCACAGGAAAGTGCAATTCTGGTGTAGGACCTAAGTGTTTTCTCCCCGGGGAGACTGCAATCTCATTGTCTGAAGATGATCCACTGGTGCTAGAAGAGCTGCTTTCTTCTACCAGATGTCGGGAGATGCCAAGAGAGGTGTTTTTGTGAGTTTTCTCCAGGATTTCTGGTATGGGTCGCATTACCAGCACAGATTTATAACTCATAAGAGAGCGCTGACCATAGAAAGAAAGAAAGAAAGAAAGAAAGAAAGAAAGAAAGAAAGAAAGAAAGAAAGAAAGAAAGAAAACAAGGGACAAGTTTAGTCAATTGAGAAGACAAAACATATCTCATTAAAAGGAAACCTCCACAACAACAACAGATTGCTTAAGTGTTTTCTGCTTTTTGGAGCATGGAATTCTTGATGCATGTGTTAGATTTTTGATCTATGCCTAGGTACCTGCAATTATGTTTATGTTTCTTTACTGCACAGTGAGTCAATGGCCAACAGGAAACAAATTCTGCCAAAAATGATCTCACACATTATGTTATTCATTTGTTTAATAGAGTTTCACCCCAACCTTTCCCAAGGGTTCAAGGCTGCTTCCAAAACCAATAAAATATATACAGTTAAAACTTTTTTTAAAAATCAAAATTACAAAGATTATAAGGACTGTAAAGACCTTTCCAGTAGACTGCACTAAAAGCAGTAAAACAATTTTAAAAAATGGAAATTGGCAACAACCAAAGGAATCAACAGATTAGAAGATTTGTATCTTTTAAAATCAAAATAATTTTTCAATTGCTATAAGACTGCTGAAAGAGTCAGACCTTGAGCATTCATCTAAATTCTAAAACAAATCAGGGAGAGTTCACCTTTGAGGAGTACACCTAAGATTTGTAAAGTTCTAGGATTCTTCCACATGATGATATAATCCAACTTGAGTTGGACACATTTTGGGGCAAGCAAGGCCTGTACAAAAGGGACGGGCTGCACTTGAACCAAAATGGAACCAGACTGCTGACGCTTAAAATCAAAAAGGTTGCAGAGCAGCTTTTAAAATGACACCTGGGGAACAGCCGATGGGAGCTGGGCAGTATCCCATTTGGCAAAAGCCATCCTTTAAAGTGTGAGGCTGCAAAGAATTCAGATAAAACAGAAGGGGACAGAGCAGAACCGCATAAAGAGCAGACGGGAGCCTGTGCTAGCAGGTCAAAGAGTCAAAAGAATAGCATACATCAGGGGAGAGATTCAGCATATAGGTGCTTATATGCCAATTTCAGAAGCCTCCGAGCCAAGATGGGTGAGCTGGAGTGCTTGGTTGCTAACGCAGAAATAGATATAGTGGGCATAACAGAAACATGGTGGAACAGTGAGAACCAGTGGGACACTGTTATCCCTGGGTATAAACTCTATAGAAAGGACAGGGAGGGGCGCCTTGGAGGAGGGGTAGCACTGTATGTTAAAGAAGGGATAGAATCTAACAAGCTAGAAAACCTAGGTGGAGTGGAGTCTTCCACAGAAACCCTGTGGGTGACTATACAAGGCTGGAAAGGGAACGTGCTACTGGGGACGCGCTATCGCCCTCCGGATCATAATGCCTACAGTGACTGGGAGTTGCAGGAGAAAATCAGGGAGGCGTCAAGGAGAGGCAGGGCTGTAATTATGGGTGATTTCAACTACCCACACATAGACTGGGTAAATTTACATTCAATTCAGGACAAAGAGCTCAGATTTCTAGATACGCTAAATGACTGTGCCCTAGAACAGTTGGTCATGGAACCAACCAGAGAGAAGGCGACCTTGGATCTAATTCTGAGTGACACCCAGGACCTGGTGCAAGATGTCAGTGTCATCGACCCTTTAGGGAACAGTGACCACAGTGCCATCAAATTCAGCAAACATGTGGGGAGAGAATCACCAAGGATGTCTAACACAGACATTTTGAATTTCAGAAGAGGAAACCTCTCCAAAATGAGGAGTATGAGGCAAGACTCACCTTTCTTATGAGGCAAGACTACAACACCTGGGGCTTTTAAGTTTAGAAAAAAGACGACTGCAGGGAGACATGATAGAGGTCTATAAAATCATGCATGTTGTGGAGAAAGTGGAGAGAGAGAAATTCTTTTCCCTCTCACACAACACTAGAACCAGGGGTCACTCCATGAAATTGATTGCCAGGAGGTCTAGGACCAACAAACGGAAGTACTTTTTCACACAACGCGTGATCCACTTGTAGAATTCTCTGCCACAGGATGTGGTGACAGCCAACAACCTGGATGGCTTTAAGAGGGGTTTGGATGACTTCATGGAGAAGAGGTCTATCAATGGCTACTAATCGGAGGACTGTGGGCCACCTCCAGCCTCAAAAGCAAGATGCCTCTGAGTACCAGTTGCAGGGGAATAATGGCAGGAGAGAGGGCACGCCCTCAACTCCTGTCTGTGGCTTCCAGTGGCATCTGGTGGGCCACTGTGCGAAACAGGATGCTGGACTAGATGGGCCTTGGGCCTGATCCAGCAGGGCTGTTCTTATGAGTGCAAATTATGACAAAAAATTAATAAATGGGAAAGCCACACTACATGTAAGGAAGTTGAGCAATATTCTTAGTAATGTCTGCACAATCTGTGGACAATTTATTTTTCAAGTTAAAGTAAAAGAAGTTTGAAAAATAAGTATGGATTGCCACAGATTGGCTTTCCAAACAGTGATTTATTCCTGCTTCACTACACATAGGGAAGGGGGGATTCATATAAGGAAGATATTTATAGTAACTTCATTCAGTAACAGCAAACTGTTGTTCATACAGCCAATGGCTTTTTCCATGATGATTAGTACTTAATACCAATTATAAGTGTGTTTTAAAAGCTGTACTCTGAGAGAGTGTTGAAACGGCAGTGTGGGAGACTCTGGCATTTTGCGGCAATGCATGGAGAGACCCTGTGTAGTCTGGTGGAGGTGTGGCTACCTGCCTGAGAGTGACTTCGGAGAGTGTTGATTCTTCCTGTCACCCCTATCAATTCCTAACTGAGCAGAATTCTTTCCTGTGGCATGCAGTCAACTTCTGGTCAATCTTTTAGAAAAATTGTTACCTGGTGCTCTTGCACATGGTCAGCTGTGTGTTAGAACAATGGACAGGCACACCGCACAGGCAAATCGAAAATCCATAACAGCTTTCATGCTATGTGCTATACTCAGAAGCCTATAACGGATTGGCTATAATCCGGAAATAATGTTAAAATTATCATTGAAATTCACTGGAAAACCAGAAGATAAAATGCAAGACGAAATACAAAATTCCAGACTCTGGAATGCTCTCCCGGTGGCTATTCGCTCCACGATCTCCATCACAGCTTTTAAAAAGAGTGCAAAATCTTGGCTTTTTGCCCAGGCATTTATTTGATTCTCTGCTGCTGCTCTTTGTACTCTGTATTGCTTTTATGCTTTTTAAAAAATTTTTTAATTAGGGATGTGCAAAAAATTTCGGGCACAGAACGATCTGTGCCCGAAACGAGCAATTTCGGGTGATTCGGGGCTGAACCGAATCACCCCCGATGTCCCCCGATATTTTTCGGGCCCGAGCCGAATCACCCGAATTTCGGGCATGAAAAATTCGGGTGATTCGGTTCATGGTTGATTTGGGGGGATTTTTTGAAGTTTTAGTGACTTTGGGGCAGTTCAGGGGCATAGCATGGGATCTGGGCAAAAAGAGTGGGGTGGAGTGGTAGTGCCTAATGGGTGCAGGCTACCACCCCAATTTCAGGGGGATCGGGCAAAGGGCTGATTTTTGGGGAATTTCTGAAGTTTTCATCTCTTTGGGGCAGATTGGGGCAGAAAGTGGGGACTGGGGCAGAATAGTGGGGTGGGGTGGTAGTGCCTAATGGGTGGAGGCTACCACCCCAATTTCAGGGGGATTGGACAAAGGGCTGATTTTTTGAGAATTTTTGAAGTTTTAGTGACTTTGGGGCAGTTTGGGGGCAGAAAGTGGATCTGCCCCAAAAGAGTGGGGTGGGGTGGTAGTGCCTAATGGGTGGAGGATACCACCCCAATTTCAGGGGGATTGGGCAGAGGCCTGATTTTTTGGGAATATTTGAAGTTTTGGTGTCTTTGGGGCAGATTGGGGGCAGAAAGTGGATCTGCCCCAAAAGAGTGGGGTGGGGTGGTAGTGCCTAATGGGTGGAGGATACCACCCCAATTTCAGGGGGATTGGGCAGAGGCCTGATTTTTTGGGAATATTTGAAGTTTTGGTGTCTTTGGGGCAGATTGGGGGCAGAAAGTGGATCTCCCCCAAAGGAGTGGGGTGAGCTGGTAGATAGTGCCTAATGGGTGGAGGCTACCACCCGTCCCCAATTTCAGAGTGATTGGGCAGAGGGGTGAATTTTGGTGAATTCTGAGGTTTGTCTTCATAAGGTGAAGTGTGCTAAATTGATTACTTCCTCATATTCATAGTAAGTGTGAAAAAGTGAAAGTGGAGTCATGAGAACTGTCTAATTGAAAAAAATCTCATTTGCTATGATAGAATGAGAATTCACACCTCAGAAAAAACAAGTCCTTCCCCCCCACCCGAGCCGGCCAGTTCCCCCGTTTGGGGGGCCAATCCGGTTCAAACTCAGACAACCTGAACTGGGCCAGCTCAATGTTGAGCCCAGCTTGATATGAGCCAGCTCACACATCCCTAGAGAGATTCATTCTTCCAAATCCTAGGATTACAAGCAAAGGAGAGGAATTCTTCAAGACATGCAAATGTACTTTTGACTCAGGTAATGAATTCCTGGAAGAAAGAATTCCTTTCCCACCGAGCTCAGTTGATGATGACTCAGTTGCCTTCTGTCACTGCACAGGTCTTTGATGTAACCTTTGCAGCAACAGAAAAATAAACCTCCTATGTTGCAGGCTATGCAGTTCTCTAGAAACTAAATACCTTCTGAAACATGCACATGCATTTTGAAGCAGAGGCTCTGAAATTTTTGTGCCAGTGCCTACTGACCTGCCACTTGCTTCGAGAGATAAAGAATTTGAGCTGCTTCGTGTCAATAAAATGAGATTCTTCAAGCGGAGGATTATGCTGTAAAGAAAAGGGGCGGGGGGGGGGGGGAAGAGTAGAACAACATTAATATAAACAATGCCATACATCTAAGTAATCTTATACCATACAGATTACATCTAGGGGGAAGTTTTTCTTCTTTTTCAAACGTCCAAAGAAAAATACTCTTCCATTGTTGCATTAATGGCTCATGTATAAGAACATAAGAATAGCCCTCCTGGATCAGGCCCAAGGCCTATCCAGTCCAGCATACTGCTTCTCTCAGTGGTCCACAAGATGCCTCTGGGAATCCCAGCCCAGGATTCCTATTGATGCCCTGCAACTTATTTAGAAGCATTATTTAGAAGCATTTAGACATCTTGCCTCTGAGGCTGTAGATGGCCTATAGCCTTCAGACTAGTAGCCATTGATAGACTTGTCCTCCATGAATTTGTTCAAACCCCTTCTAAAGCCTCTCCTCAGGAGAGGAGAGCTGGTCTTGTGGAAGCAAGCATGACTTGTCCCCTTAGCTAAGCAGGGTCCGCCCTGGTTGCATACGAATGGGAGACTAGAAGTGTGAGCACTGTAAGATAAACCCCTCAGGGGATGGAGCCATTCTGGGGAGAGCAGAAGGTTTCAAGTTCCCTCCCTGGCAGCATCTCCAAGATAGGGCTGAGAGAGACTCCTGGCTATAACCTTGAAGAAGCTGCTGCCAGTCTTTGAAGACAATAGTGAGCTAGATAGACCAATGGTCTGACTCAGTATGGCAGCTTCCTATGTTCCTAAAGCCATCGAAGCTAGTTGCCATCACTAGAGAGCCAGCATGGTGTAGTGGTTAGAGTGCTGGACTAGGACGGGGGAGACCCGAGTTCAAATCCCCATTCAGCCATGATACTAGCTGGGTGACTCTGGGCCAGTCACTTCTCTCTCAGCCTAACCTACTCCACAGGGTTGTTGTGAAGAGAAACTCAAGTATGTAGTACACCGCTCTGGGCTCCTTGGAGGAAGAGTGGGATATAAATGTAAAAATAAATAAAAATAAATAAATCACCACATCCTGTGGCAGAGAATTCCATAGATTAGTTATACACTATGTGAAAAAGTACTTCCTTTTGTTGGCATTGAATGCAAAGTTCTGCAACTCCTTTGGGTTTCCATATAAGAGATGAACCTTCCCCATTTCTCTCAGTTCTTTCCTTAAATCCATCCTCTCAGAGCTTCAAAGAAATGTCAGGAGGCAAGGGGGCAGGAGCGGAGCGACGAGGGTGAGCCTTACCACCAGAGAAGGAAAGGCCTGCCTCTGGCTCTGCTGCCCGATGATGCCTACTGATGACACATGGGGTCACGTACTACTGGCAGACTACAAGCCCAGCTGGCCCTGTCAGAAAAAAGGCCAGCTCGGAGAGAGGACAAGGGAATTTGCAGCTCTCCCAAGGCTTTGCCGAGAGTCCTGTGAGAGCTGCAAAGACTGTGCCAGGCTATTAAAGGGGCAGAAGGCCGATGAGGAGGTCACATGGTAAAGACACAGATAGGGAAAGCCAATGCCCAGAGCTGCTTTCTGAAAAGTGCTCTTGACCTTTTGGGATTAACAGAGAGAAGTAAACACATTGCTTCAGGGTGCTTCAAGATGGCAATTCTTCTAGCCTCTGATGTGTTTACAGGAATTAGAGCTTCCGCCCATATATTCCTCCCTGGGTTCCCAGACCTAGGGATGACATCCTCCTGCTCCATGAGTCAATGTTTAGAGCAATGTCATCTGCAAATGCACGGGGCACAACAGCCACATTATGGGATGGCCTCCCAAGAGAGGACTGTTGGCCTTCACCTCTTATGGAGCTTTACTGAAGACCACCACCTTTTTTCTTTTTAAAAGATACGATACTAATACTTGGCATTTGTACAGCCTGGATTACCTAGGGTAATCCTTACAACAGCCCATAAGGGAAGTAAATGGTATTATCCCCATACTGAAGCTGGGGATGAGAGGCTTGCTCATAGCCACCCAGTGAGTTCATGGCAGAGGCATTATTCAAACCAGGGAAGTCCCACTTTTGAAGCCCAGACTCTTGATCTGTGAGCGCTGTAAGATATTCCCCTCAGGGGATGGAGCCACTGCAGAAGGTTCTAACTTTCCTCCCTGGCATCTCCATGATAGGGCTGAGAGAGACTCCTGCCTGTTACTTTGGAGAAGCCGCTGCCAGTCTGTGAAGACAATACTGAGCTTGCTAGACCAATGGTCTGACTCAGTATATGGCAGCTTCCTCTGTTCCTATGACTATAAAATTTAAGAACCTACCAGATATGAGCAGCAGATACAATATTTAAAAGATGTGTTTTTAATTCTTTTTTAAAAACACTGAGGGAGGGAGCATGGCGGAGCTCTTGCTCCCTCCCTCAGTGGCCATTTGTGTGGTGCTGTCTGCTGAAAGGCTTTGAGCCTTCACTTTAAGGCCTGCTGTCACTAGATAATATCGCATTAAAGCATGCTGCGGAGGTTAACGTGATTATGTGGTTCCAATGATATTGCGTGAGCTGCTTTTACTGTTCTTGGTTATTGATGTGTTTGTTGAATTGTTAATGTCTGGTTTCATGTAATTAGGTTACCTAGAGTTCTTTGAAAAAGAGATGTGTGTGTATATGCACATGCTGCTGTGCGTGTAAGAGAAGGCAGGAACAAACTGCCTAGCGTGTGGTTTTGCAGTGATGTGGCGGGTTGGGCACCACCCTTGCTGGGAGGCTCATGCTGATCCTGCTGATCCAACTGGGATTAGGAGTAATAAAGAGGGGCATGGCCACATTCCTCATCCGTTTATGGGGTCTGGGTGTGCCGGTTCAGCCTGCCTGTCATTTGCAGAAATTCTTCAGTGGCCGTGGAAAAGAGCTATCTGGAAACAGCCTTTGCCTGTCCGATAAGTTCATTTCACAATTTCCTTTCAATACAATCCCCAGGATGCCAGTTCCCAAAACCATTTTTATTCAATGAGTAACATAGATTTCAGTGAGGAGCAGGGGCACAGCTAAGGGAGAGGGGGCCCGTGTTCACCCCTCTCTCCGGCGGCCCCTCAGAGTGAGGGAGATAATGAAGAAAATAGGGAGGGGTTTAGCTGGGGGGCCTCGGTTCTTTGAACCCATCCAATCAGTTATAGCTACACCTCTGGTTAAAGCATCTAATTGATTCTCCTGAGCCAAGCCAAAAGATAGCAACCGAAGTTTCATCAAAAAACCCAGAGATAACATCCCATTAGATTTTGTTTTATAGCTGCTTCCCTCATATACACAAAGAAATCTTAAGTAGATTTAACTATTCAGCAACAACTCCATTTTCTCCTTCCCATCCCTTTTCTTCTTGACTCCTCCCCCCACAATCCCTTCAGGAACATAGGAAACTGCCATATACTGAGTCAGACCATTGGTCTAGCTCAGTATTGTCTTCACAGACTGACAGCGGCTTCTCCAAGCTTGCAGGCAGGAATCTCTCTCAGCCCTATCTTGGAGTTGCTGCCAGGGAGGGAACTTGGAACCTAGATGCTCTTCCCAGAGCGGCACCATCCCCTGAGGGGAATCTCTTGCAGTGCTCACACTTCTAGTCTCCCATTCATATGCAACCAGGGCAGACCCTGCTTAGCTATGGGGACAAGTCATGCTTGCTACCACAAGGCCAGCTCTCCTCCTCAGGATCCCCCCAGGACAAATGTCCAAACAAAAAAATGGCAAAAGATTACTGAATAGAATACAACATATTTCAGACATTCGTATGGAGTAATTGGAGAGCACAGATTGCGCAAGTTCTTGTATCATGTGAACTGGCCCAACAACTTACTAGTCTTTATGCTGGAAATGCTATATAGAAATATAAAATGATAGGAGCATCATCATCACCTGTGGTGGACATGCTCAGATTGGATAGAAATTAGAAATGCAGTTTATAAAATTACAGGTTCTTACGTGATAATAGATCCAGAAATCTTTCTATTAAGCATTACAAAGAATATTGTATAAAAAAAGAAATGGTATGAAAAATGGTCTTTTATATGATTTGCCTGGCAAGAATGTTATTTGCAACATACTGGAGGACAGATGATTGGGAAATAAAGCTGCAGGATGATGCAGTGTTGGCAAAACTGATGGCAAGAAGCAAAACTCATGCAAATGTTTTTGATCTGCTGCAAACTATAATAGGAATATGCAACCTTTATGTGAATAACCTTTTTTTTAACCAACCAAATTTTCCTGTAGGCAAACCACACAGCAGCAGCCTCCCATTCAGTTTCTTTTTTATTGTTTTATTTATCACATTTTCAAAGGGTTTATTTATTTCAAGAGCTTATTTTCAAAGTTTGTTTATTTAACACAGTTCAACGAGTTCCAGTTCTGCTTTCCACATAGTCCTTCCCAAGAGGGCTTTCTTGTTCTTTCATTTTCACCACTTGGAGCTGCTCATTTTAGGAGGTCAGTAATGAAAAGTGGTAAAGGTCAGAGCTATGTCTGTGTGTAGTTTGTGCTCAGGAAACAGCAATTCTCTAGGAAAAGCTCCTTATTCAAAATATCCCATCAATATTCTGGCTTCCCTAATTTAGCTGTGTTTCAAGTATTATAAGTTTTTGCAGATTTGAAAATTTGGGTGAAAATCAGCACCTTCATCTGCACATGCAAAGTATCTGGATACAAGAGGAATAAAAGACCTGGTTGTTTTCTGTCCCCTAGAAGGTATCAAAACTCACCACAAGCCATCTGTGGGAGAGACACTCCGTTGCACTAGGCCTTGCCCTGGAATCAGAGTAAAACATGCTTCAGTTTCTAAGTCACAATAGAATGCTATAGTCTGCCATCATTTTGCACTATTCTGAATAGCCTGGGAACAGTCCTCACTTGTGCAGATTGGTGTGGCAGCTGATAAAAACAGCATGATGGCTGTGTCTATCAGTCCTATTTTTCGCTCCCGAATATCTGCATGAATACCTTTCCCCTCACCCACCTCCATTTGACCCAGCCTTCCCCAATCTCTGACTCTACTGCCCAACAAACTTCAGAAGCCACCACAGGAGTTTTGCACGGCTGTGAGTGCTGCCAGTGCTGGCATAGGAATGTTTCCTGTGATGGGCTGGAGTGAGCTTGAAATCAATTCAATGCCCAGCCCTGGCAGAGATCCCCCATTAAGCTGAACTGAAGTGCTATTTGACAGCAGCTGCTGTACTGCAGATACTTTGAGCTGGGCCCAAGTAGCTGTAATTCTAAGAGCTGGAGAAGTAACAGGACCCTCCGCCTTCTCTTTCACGTGCACACACACAGACACACACGTAGAGAATCACTGGGAAACGTCAAAAACCATACTTACCCTGGAGATTTCTGTAGTATCTTTTGGATAAAATCCTTTGCTTCTTCACTCAAATGAACAAAATCAGGAATATCCCATGAAATTGTCCCTTTCTGGATATTTAGCAGAGTTGTTCTGTCATTTTCCCCAGCAAATGGAGACTTGCACGTCAAACTAATTGTTTTAAAGGGATAAAAAAAATTAAGCATTTACCATTTAGTCCTTTGTAACTGCTATAAATGGGAAGGGAACATCATGGCCTTGATCTGCAAATCTGTGTATACAATTGTGTGATCTCACAAACAGATGGCTTGTGCTGATCATTTGTTGGTGCAAGGAGGAGAAGACCATCCTTGGTGGAATAGTCAGCTTTCTTTAGAAGGGACAACAGGGTCCAGGTTTTCTCGATTCTAGTGCCCTATCCAAAGAAAATTAACTAAACAAATCACCAAAAGGAGAGACTGTGATGATCCAGTCTCGCAAGAATCAGTGCATATTTGACTTTAGTATTTTCAACCTCATACAGGAAGTCTCTGCATATGTAGATCACAACCTAAAAGATACAGAAATCTGTTTCTACCTGTGGATCACTCTTCTGCTAAGCTACTGACCATGCTAAAATGCAACTTCTCTGAAAAGACTGCACTTCCTTCTCTCAGATACATTTAAAAAATTGGTGTCTCACAAAAACAAAAAGCACTGGGGCTAAAATGAATGGTGAACTTTGCAGGACGGGGTTAGAAGAAATTTTTAAGAAGAATAGGTGAAAGGTGGCCGTCCTTGGTGAAAGCAGTGAAATGGACCTGTTAGGTCAGAAAAGGCAATGGTACCTGGACATGGGCCCAGTCACATCATTCCTTTGAATACCCTTCTGCTGCCAAAGTTATTTTATTTTTTTACAATTAGATCCCCCACTTCCTCCAGGGAGCCCAGAGTGGTGTACGTGGTCATGTTTCTCCTCACAACAACCCTGTGAGGTAGGTTAGGCTGAGAGATATGTGACAGGCCCAGAATCACCCCGTGGGTATCATGGCTTAACAGGGATTTGAACTCAGGTCTCCCCAGTCCTAGTCCAACAATCTAACCACTACACCACACTGGCAATGGCACTCCTGCCTGTTTAGTTGAGATCTACCCCATCCCCAACCACACAGAAAGAGGGGCTGGCTGGGGGCTCTCCCTCCCTCGCCTGTAGCGTATCCCCCTGCCACCTGCACCCTCGACTGAGCACTTTTCTTCTCAGGCAAGCTCAGATACTTGCTGCTAAAATCAGACAACCCCCTTTCTATATGACTGGAGCAGATCTGGGTTTACACACAGCTTGAATAAATCATGTACAGTTTAGCCATGTGGTGCCAGAAACCATTTGGAACTATCGTTGACTTTTGGATTTCATTTATATTCACAGGCCAGTTAAAGGCAAGGTCATTATTCTCTCCATTAAGAGAAAGGGACTAGGCAGACAGATGGGAGAGATAATTTTGCTACCTAGGGGAGACGGTGTTTTGTGAAAACATACCTCCCAGCATTGAAACTCCTGGTCCCTCTATCATGCCAAAGGTGACCACAAACATTCTAAATCTTCACAGCCATCACATATAGCAACAATTATATAGACATTATTCAGAACTGCTCTGAGAAGGTTATAAGGAGGAAGGGTCCTCATTGTCAATCTGCTCACCTTAAATAGCTAATGACTCCAACAGGCCTGCAGAAAAAGGGGGAAAGCACATTTTAGTCCCCATGACCACTGTGTGATAATCTAGCCAAATTTCTGTGGTAATCATATAAAATAAACCACAAGGTTGAGCCTGCCTGGCAACAACTGTAAAAATCAAGAGGATCCTTAAGTGAGACTGTGAAGGCTGACCCCACCAGTAGCCCGTGGGACCCTTGATAACCTTCCTGCTGCCACCCACCTCAGTTCCCCTCAGATGCCTAATCACCTGGATTCATTTCCTCCCCTGCAATAGGTGGTGTTTTGGCACAGGCACGATACCGCGCACAGAGTGACTTGCTACTGGCAATGTAACAGTAAATTATTGTTTATTAACTGAATAATTAAATAGGTAATTAAGCAGATTGATTCAAGAGTATCTATCTATCTGTCTATATAATTCTCTAAGACGTACCCATGGCTAATCCCATGTGTGGCACAAACAGATGTAAAGCTTTTGTCTAATTAGGTTGGGATAAACAGGTTGCTTACCTGTAACTCCTGATCCTGGATTGATCCTCGTGTATCCACACTAATGGATATTGCACCTGCACAGTGAATACTCCAGAAGATTCCAAGCTCCTCGTGATGCTCCAATTCTGCCCGCCCCACCCTTTGGTAAAGGGCAGTTGGAGCATCATTCCCCTCAGTTCTGTACGAGTGCTGGCAGGCACAGAATCTTCCGGAGATTTCAACGCTCAGGTGCAATACTCATTAGTGTGGATGCAACAAGGATCACAACAAGGATCAGCCCCTCCAGATTCTGGTCCTCCACATTCCCTTTCCCACCCCGAATCTCACTCAGGCACTTTGGTGGCACAAGCCTCAAAATAAAAGGGACCTTTTCCCTTTCCTTTCCCTGGGCTCTGACAGCTGTTGAGGCAGGTAGCTGTGGAGTGTTGGGGCCCAGCTGCTGTCCTTATCTGCTGCCTTAGGTAACTACAGGCTCCCTGAAGATGAGGCATCTTGGCTAGTCAGCTCTCCCCTCAGCTTCTAGCCTTCTGGAAGGTGCAGGGGTGAAGCTCCTGAGACAAGATGCTCTGACCTGACACTGAGCTCTTTTGAAGGTATTTTGGGCCGAGGCAATCTTCCAGCCCCGCATCAATCTTCCTGGTGACCAGTTCCCCCCCTGGGCTGCCTTCTTCCTTCAACTCTCTTTCTCCCAGAGCTCTCCCCATGAGTCACACTCAGAACCACGGTTTATATTCCAGTCCCTGGAATGTTCAGGCAGGCCTGGCCAGAGCACATTTTGCCACGGACCTTGGGGATCTAGTCCGTGGTCTCTGGGGGTCCTCCTCAGAGCCCTGCCACTGCCCACAGGAGCGGGGTCAGCAGCAAGTAAAATCTTTTTTAAAAAAACTTTTTTCAACCGCCGCTGTGCGGTGGGGATGGTAGTGAAGACAGGGGGCGACTAGCAGCATGTGCAGAGAGCCCATGAATGGGCCAAAAACGGCCCAACTGTCATTTGGGCAGCAGATGGGCTCTGGGAAGGAGCTCTTTCCGCCGCTGCTGCCTCCCCTCCCCCACCTCAGTCTGCACCCGCTGGCTACACCCTGCTTCTGCTACCATCCTCACTGCACAGCGGCGGTAGAAAAATGTTTTTAAAAAAGATTTAACTTGCCCCCCAACCCCCCTCAAGCCAGTGGGGGCCCTCGGAAGCCCTTCAGATCCGAGCTCCAAAATTACCTAGGTACACCACTGGGCCTGACCAATCCTAACCCAGCTGTCACCTTTTAGCAATAGCAATAGCAATAGCACTTACATTTATATACCGCTCTATAGCCGGAGCTCTCTAAGCGGTTTACAATGATTTTAGCATATTGCCCCCAACATTCTGGGAACTCATTTTACTGACCTCGGAAGGATGGAAGGCTGAGTCAACCTTGAGCCCCTGGTCAGGATCGAACTTGTAACCTTCTGGTTACAGGGCGGCAGTTTTACCACTGCGCCACCAGGGGCTTTTAATTTGATCAACTGAAGTCCTCACCTGCAGATCTTATTCCACTTTGATTGGATGGAACCTTTATTGGTGGGACCCTTCTTACTGGACTGTTTGAGGATGCAACCACAACGCCTATGTTTTGTCTAAACTACTGCCTATAAACAGATAGATGCGGAACCATCCCACCAAATGAACAGCCTTCAATGGTTACCACGGAGCTGACTCAGTGAATTTAAAGGTTATTGTAACCAAGCACCAACAATTCTACATAAATCAAAACAATGCAGATGAATTCTTTGCAAATCAATGAATTCTTAATAAGAACCACCAAGTCAATCCTTAAGTGTCAGAACCCTCTTGCTAAACCTTCTTAGTGGTTTAAGGCCAAGCTGTGTTTCTTGGATCCAGTTAAGCCAGGGTTCTTTAACTTGGATCCCCAAATGTTGTTGTACTACAAACCTATCATGGCCAAAGCCCATTGTGGATGGGGATGGATGAGAGTTGTATTCCAGCAACTTCTGGGGACCCAAGCTGGAGAACCCGAGTTAAGTCATTGACACAGCACCCATCACGGTTTCTGCATTCATCAGCCAATCAGATCCATAAGATCCTAAGGGCAGGCCATTCTTGCTGGCCTACCCAGCTTGGCGACACAGGAGGAAAAGTATTGGAACCCCACCCACTCTGCTTTAGGTGCAAATATGGTAAGCATGGGGGGAACAAATCCAGCTGCTTCTGTTACATCTAACTCCAGCTAACTTGAAGCCCTAGATGTATTCTTCAGTATGAAATACAAAGAGAGAAAACAGGATATTTTACCAGATATCAGATGCCATTGATACTGGTGACTGAGAAAGGATTTCTGGTGAGACAAATTCAGGAGACCCATATTTACTGTACTGAGGCTCAGCCGGATTTATCTTTTGAGCAAAGCCAAAATCACAGATCTTAATATCGTCTCTGTCATCATAAACCATCAAGATGTTTGGGGGCTGTCAAAGTAGAAAAAGTAAAGACAACATATATGGAGGTATCTGGAACACACCGCCCCTTAAGTGAGCAACATCACCCATCCAAGCAGTAGCAACCCATGCAGGGGGACCAGAAGTAGGAATAGGAGATGGGTCTATTCTCAGGTTACTTCCTCATGAGGAAGGAGGGTGTGGAAACCAGTACTTCCCACTGAAGTCCATCACTCCAGGTGTTCTCAAACGGGAGGCCCCAGATGTTGTACTGCTACAAACAACCTGTATCATCCCCAGCCATAACAGCCTTTAGGAGCTCTGGTCCAACGACCTTTGGGGACCCAAGTTTGAGACACACACACACACACACACACACACACACACACACACACACACACACACACACCTTATTTCCTTTCTCTCTCTCCCTGCTACTTTCTAGGTACGGGGCCAAATCCAGGGGCTTCATCTTGCTTCTGCAGTTTTGCCTCTCCTGGAGTGTAGACCTCAGCCCACAACTTTACAAAAATGTTCAGATGCCTTACAGTAGGACTCCACTCAAGGCCGTGAAGGCTTAACAAAGGTGATGAAGAAATAGCACAGCCTGAAATAATTCTCATGTTTTCTAGAAGAAAACTGAACATGGCAACTCTCTTTAAACCTTACCTTAATGTCCAAATGAAGTACTTGGTTGTGATGGAGATATCCAATACCTTCTAAAAGTTGTTTAATATATTGCTTGACCTGTAAGTGGGGGGGAAAAAACCATGCAAAATGTTCTCAATGGATTTGTTTAGGTGCCATATTGAGAAGTATACAGTATTTCTGATTTGAGAGGCATTATGGAATGTAGCTCCCTCCACTTAAAATCCCATGACCTCCCCAAAAGAAACATGAGGACACAACATCACCTCTGTTTCTGTCACCACATTCTTCCTGAACAACCGGTCCAAGAGCTCTTCGTTAGAGCATCTAATACATTAAGGAATACAGAGGCTCTTGGGTTGAAAAGCAACACACAGAAATCCTTTGATTATCCAACCTCAGAAGAATCATATGAGCCAAGCCATCCATACTGTATTCTCACTTCACTTAAGGAAACCACGGCATAGAGCAGGGCTGGCCCAAGTTACGTTGGCACTTCATGTGGCAGCAACATGTGATTTGAAAAGATGCAAAGGAGGACAGGATGCTGTTCCGGGATGCAGCATTTCCAGTTTCAGGTGCCCTACTGAGTGCACCTCACCATCCTGGGCAGCAGTACTTGGAACATGGATTGCGCCTGCTTCCCTCAGCTACACCCTACGGAGGGGCAAGTGCTGCCCAAGTGACTGCTGGGTAGGCTTCTGAAGGCTGCTTTGCTCGGTCGGAAAGGCTGTGTCTTGCCCAAGACCATCATCAGAGAGTTTGGTGCAGAGATACCAGTTAGAAACCTGGTCTTGCTGGTTCCATTCCAGTGCTCTGGATCAGATATGTCCAACATCCTTAGCTGTCTTTTGCCAATAAACTGCCAAAGGATATCCATAGGGGATCTTCTCATAGTTTTATAACTAAACCAGAAAAGTCCTCTCAAAAGCACAGATCCCTCCCCTTGCTTACAGCTGGGCAGCTTCCACAGTGGTACTTGATCCATTTGTGGTATAGCAGCATGTGTATGCTGTGCGTGGCTTGGACCTCTAACTGAGCATACTGCTGGCCTTTTTCAAACACACCCTGCAAATGTACACAAAATAAATAGAGAGTAGGGGAGCTAAATCATTTATGGCCCCTAGATTGACAATGACCGAAACTATGTTGTGAAAGCTCCTTTTTGTCTCTTTTCTTTTCCAGATTTGGCCCTTGGATTCTTAAACTCACCGCTTGGTCCTCATGCATCACTACTTTCAATATGGAGCTCCCCATACCTGCCACCCAAGCACTCCCCTGCAAGCTGGCTAACATACATTCCTCCACAGCAGGGTTTTAGAAAAAGGATACAGCTCCAAAACAAGGATTAACGTTTTTCGCGTTTCAAACTGATCCAGCAGCTGGGTGATCCTGTCGTGGGAGAGGGTAGCTAGAACATCCCTCTCCTGATAGGTCTGATCCCTTGTTTTGCTTCGCAGGGGGATAAATTTGGCTGCGCAGGACACTCGGTTGTCTTTGTGGACAACCTTCTTGACAAAACCAAAGGAGCCCCTGTGAAGAATGCACAAACCAACAGGATTAGGGAGGGACTGATTCCAATTTTCAGGACGTGGCAAAAAGCAACTTCCCTGCCCAGTTATTTCCCAGACTTCAAATCCACACACAAACCAAAGTGATAACTGATGGCATATCACATGAAAAAAAACTGCTTTTACCTTCCTATTTCCTGCTTAACTTCATAGAAAGCATGGAGCTTTCTTCTTGTGCTCTGTTTCTTTGCCTCCTGGCTTTTCTTGTCTATAAGAATTCAAATAACAAGAAGTAAGATTCCAGGGCTTTCTGCATGATCATGTTCTTGCACCATAAATGGGTATAGGTATCCCCTCTGTTGTACATATTCCTCCCCTTGTTCAAAGCTATTTTGATCTTCCATGGAAATAGCACTTTTGTAGAGATGACACTGTACTGCCCATGAATTCAAAGCTTTGTTTTTAAAGGCAGAGCTAAATGTCATAGGAAGCTGCTTAATACCAAGATGGGATATGCCATGGTGGGTGATTGGATCACCTTGCATAGTATTGTGTATAGTGACTGCCAGCAGATCTCCAAGGTTTCCGTTTCTACCAGCCTGATCTGGAGATGCCAGGGAGTGAACTTGGGGCATAGCTCTGCCACTGAGCTATGGCTCCAACCCAAACTACATACTGATATGTACAATAAACTTCCAGCAGCCACTTACAAATAAAATTTGGAGAAGTGGCAGCAGTGGAGAGCGGAGAGAGATACCCTTGCTTACCCTTGTACCTTACAAGAAGGGGCTGTTAGGGGGCTAACTCAGCCTAATGAGTTAACTGCAAAGGTGGCATTTGAATCAGGGCCTATCTGGCTCACAGCCCATTCTTTGAGCCACTAGACTGTATTAAGCTCTTGCTGAGAGCCCTGGAGACAAAGTCGCCTACAAATAAATAAGAATGAAAAAATTGGAAAGACATACAGAAGTGGGGGGGGGGGAGGGGGAGAGAGAGAGAGAGATCTAAAGCAAGCAGTTAAATCACCTTCTTGCACCACTAGTTCAGCTTTGCATAAGACCTCCCCTTCTGTATTTTTAGCAATGCAAGTATAGACACCGCCATCTTCTGGTTTTGTGTTGTATAGAACCAAAGAGTAGCTTGTGCCTTCATTGAACTGATAGATCCTTTCACTGTCTGTCAACAAGAAAATACCCTGGAAAGATGAGAGTATATATCTTAGAACTTTAATGCCACAAAGAGACAAATAAAATTAGACTGAAATTCAGGTATACAAAACCACTTAAGGGACCCTCATATCCAGTGTTTATATTAACATTGTGTACGTTTGATTACTCTTCCTTTATCTGCACCCTTTTAAGAAAATGGTTCCTGCCTACCTTAAACCATGCAATGGTTGGCTGGGGATTTCCTTCAATAATAGCATGAAACTTTGCCATCTCCCCACATCGGACCAGCACATCCTCGATTGTCACCTGCATGTATGGTGGGCCTGGTGAGACAAAATATTTTTCCAGGTCATTTGTGTCTCTAGATGACAAATGGAGGGTGAGATGAGACAAAAAATATTCCTGGATCTCCCCCTCTTTGTATGTGCTAAAATGCATTTTCCAAGTTGGGAGAAGTTAGGTTGCCTCTTTTGACTCTTCTGGATAATTTTCTGGTTGTATCCCCAAAGCTGTTGGAATACTACCCATTTCAGACCCTGGATTTTGATTTTACTGTCCCTCAAACCTTTGGAGCTCAGGCTCCGCTTCTAAAGTTATTCTAACTTCCGAGACCCTCAACCCATGGTTGCTAAAAACCTGCTGCTACATGCAAGGATTTGTGGGCTGGTTTTCTAATCCAATGCTGGCATTTGAAGAGGAATAGGACATCTTTCTCACACCTCCAAAAACTACACATAGGGTAACACCATGAGGACAAAACAGCAAACTGCACTTCCCAAACCAGGAAGAAATGACGGGGGAAGTAGAGGGGTAACAGCTCCCTACATAAAGCCGATATCGATAAATGCGGAGCCTCTGCTAGGGGGCATCCAACCTATCTGAGTCCTGGGTGGTGAAAGGAGAAAGACTTCACCTTCCTTAGTATCATAGCTCTCCCATAAATTCTGCATCCCCCTCCTAAGGAGTTCCACCTCATAGTTTAAGACCACAGTTTCCCACAGTTTATTTCATGAAGCATTTGTACCTACAAGTGTCAGAACTATTGCAGTTTAATAACGATAGTGATGGGTTTTTTGCAGGAAGCCCCAAGATCAATTCCTGGCTCACCCATGAGTAAACAGGATGGCCCAAACTTGGGTTTAAGCTTTGGCATGTGTGGCCAAAGTATATTCACCATGGCCAAAGAAGACTTTATGTATGGTTGCATCCAGACAAAACCCTGGGAGAAGAGAGCACTTGTCACTCTCTTATTCCAAAGTTGTTCTAAGACTTTTCTTTTTCTGATTGCACTCTATGGACTTCTATAGGTAAATAGTCCCTGGAAGTGGAGTTGGAAGAACCATGGACTAATAATGGTTCAAATGTTAAGTTCTGAAAACAAAACTCCATCCAACATGTGGAGCCATCTTGAATTTTTGGCAAATGTTTCATCTTGATCTTAGGCAAGAATATGTAATAGGGTGGCTTACTTGCTGCTCTCTTGTCCACCGTTTTATAGACACCGGTTCGCTCTGTGGTCTCAACATAAACTTGCCTCTGCACATCCCAGATGATATCTGCTCCATCACTCCTGAGCCTCTGTGTTCCATCCATGACTTGGGGAGCCCTTGAGCATTAAACCAAAAGGTACAGTCATGATGCACCCAGAATTTATGAAATATAATGATCAGTCTCTAAGCAGACCACAATGACATGGTTTATTTTGCTTACTATTGAAGCTAGATAATTGGTTTTCCCCATGACACTCTGTGGATGCGAAAACTGGACTTTGAAGAAGCAAGATAGAAAAAGTATTGATGCTTTTGAACTTTGGAGCCAGAGAAGACTTTTGAGGATACCATGGACAGCCAGGAAAACAAACAAATGGATCATAGTACAAATCAATCTAGATTTTTCACTCGAGGCACAAATGACCAGGCTCAAACTATCATACTTCAGACACGTTATGCGAAAACCCAGCTCCCTTGAAAAGTCCATAATGGTGGGGAAAGTTGAAGGAAGGAGAAGAAAAGGACGACCAGCAGCAAGGTGGATGGACTCGATTACGACAGCAATGAATGCACCACTGAAAGACCTTCAAGGCCACGCTGAAGACAGATAATCCTGGAGACAATCTAGCTATGTGGTCGCTAAGAGTTGACACCGACTTGATGGCACTTAATCAATCTCTGACAACTTTTAAAAAGTCTTTAAAGAGGCATCTATTCACCCAGGCTTTTAATTAAATATTGTTTTAACAGTTCTAACATCATTTTAAAATGTTTTAAAATTTAAATTGTTGTAATGTTTTAACTTTTACTATATCATTTATTTTGTTTTTTGTTTTAAGTTTTCTGTAGTCATTTGTTTTAACTAATGTTTTAATGTTTTTTGTTTGTTTGCTTGTTGTAAACTGCCCAGAGCCATGAGTTTTGAGCGGTATAAAAATATGTTAAATAAAATGAATTAATTGATTGAATGAATAAATAAATAAATAAATAAATTGAAGCCAGGAGAACCCAAGATGCACATCATATCTCCTTAAAAGATTTACCACACTAGCCCTATCTACTTATGGATTGGAAATCTTTTTGTATTGGGTAATCAGCTTCATAATTGAATTATTTCTCCACATAGGAAATGTTTTCTTGACATCCATCTTAAATCTTATCGGCTACAACCTGAACCATTGATTCTTGACCTTTCTTCAGTAGAACCGATTCTCCTAGAAATGTATGCACTGTAGGGATGTGTACAAAATGGATTTTGTGTTTTGTTTTGAGCTTGAAACAAAACAAAGTTGGCTGAAACGTTTTGTTGAAATAGCACTCAACTGGCTGTTTCAACGGAACAAAGTTCGAAATGTTTTGAGTGTTTCGGCCATAGGAAGCAATCGTGAAACTCTAAACACCCCATTATTCCCCATGCGTAGCTCCAAGGAACCCCAAAGAGGGTTGGGTGGTAGGGCATGATGGTTGCTAGCTACCACCTAACCTGCAAAAGAAAAAGGCAAGCAGATGATTTAAAATACATTTTTAACCTTTCCCCCAAACCCCCATAGGAACACAAGCAAGTGCCAGAAAACCAATCAGCAAGGGAAAAATAGGCCTCCAAAAAAGTACTCAAAACATCAATGCATTTCGAATCAAAACATGGTTGTTTTGTTCCAAGTTTGAAATAGATTCTTTATTTTAAAAGCATTTTGTTTTGAGCTCAAAACACCCAAAATGGCCTGTTTCGAGTCGAAATGTTTTGCACATCCCTAATTACTGTATGGTTGTGCCAAATATTTGCCAAGCTTTTTGAACAGAAATTGCTAATTTTGGTGGAATTCAAGTTTCTCTCCCACCACAAGGTTCAACTGTGTAAATATTCAGTTTTTAGTTGCTCCTGTTCAGTGCCTTTGTTTTTACAGGCTGCCACTTCTTCCGCTCTCCAAATTAGTCATATAGGTGATCCCACTCTATCAGGGATCATGGAGTGATGTCACGATGATATATCTGATGTGATATTGCCACCAGACATCAGTAAATAAAATCAGGAATTAGATTTACCTAATGACATCATGGAAGATAACTGAAAGCAAGGGCAAGTGATGGTATTTAAGCAAAAGCAAGTATTTTCACAAGAAGTACCAAAATTTGCCAGTATTTTGACCTCACCAAAAATATTTTGACTCAAGTAAGTGATTTCAGTTTAATCCTAACACACCATTTTTGTTTAGATCATCGGACAGAGCTATTAAAGATAATACTGATAACATTCTCAGAAGAATTTATATAGTACTGATATCCTAGGATTGTATCATATCATAAATGCAAGCTGGGAATTGAATGATTATAAGTTCCCTGCAGTTAAAAGGGATCCTGATCTCACCTTGGTATCTCTGCAAGCCTTAGTTAGTCTCACCCTGCAAACTAACTGCAGTCTTGGATCCTGGTCATTGGACCTTGGTGTCTCAGATTAAGGCTATGGCCAGGAGCACTTTTTACCAGCTTTGATTAATGTGATAGCTCCACCCATTTGTTGAAAAGAATGATTTCAAAACAGTGGTGAATCAGTTGGTAACCTCCAGGCTAGACTACTGGAATTATGGTGTGTGGAACCACTTCAAATCTAACCTGGTTCAATTCGAACTGGCCCACTTCAACCAGTTCAAGGTCAAACTGGACCAGCCCCTCAAAAAGGTCCAAGTTCTAGCCAAACCAGGCCTGGTTCGGATCAAACCAGTTTGGAATGCTTGTAAAGGGAAATCTGGTAAGGATTCCTCTTTACAAGCAAAAGTGGATCCCTAGGAACTAAAAGGGGTTGAGAAGGGCAGGCAGAGAGGCGGGTAGGTCACCTTAGGTGTGGCAGCTCCTCTAGACCCCGCTGGCACTCCCCCCATCAGTGCGAGCCAGTGGGGACCCAGTTCGGGCCTCTGTGTAGGCCTAGAGGCCTGCACGGAGGCCTGAACTGGGCCCCCTCTGGCCTGCGCTGATAGTGGAGGGGGAACACCGGCAGGGCTTAGAGGAGCTGCCACCACCACTGCCGAGGAGCTGTTGCCATGCCTAAGGTGACCACCCATCTGCCCCCCCTTCTTGACCCCTTTTAGTTCCTAGGGATCCCCCTTTGCTTGTAATGGAGAAGAATCCTTAGTGGATTCCCCTTTACAAGGATCCCAAACTGGCTGAACCGGGTTGGACCTGTTCAAGGGCATGAACCAAACCAACCAGTTTGCGGATCGGTGGTTTGGTTCAAATTCGAACCAAACCACTTCGAATGGTTCCATGCAAGCCCCTAACTGCAATGCACTCTATGTAGGGCTACCTTTTTACGCAGTTCGGAAACTTCAGTTAGTCCAAAATGTAGCAGCCAGATTGGATTCCGGGGTAACTCAGAGAGACCACATCATGCCTGTTCTTAAGCAGCTACACTGGCTGCTGGTATGTTTCCAGGCGAAATATAAGCGCTGGTTATCACCCACCTTAAAGCCCTGAGTGGGTTAGGCCCAGGTTACCCGAGAGAACGCCTTTCCTAGCAAGTTCCCTACCGCTCATTAAGATCATCAGGACTGGTCTGCCTTCAGGTGACACCAGTTCATCTGCTGACAACCTGGGATTGGGCCTTTTCAGCTGTCTCCCCTGGCTTGTGGAACGCACACCCCATGGATATAACAGGCTTATCATCTTCAAGGGCTTTCAAGAGAACCATAAAGACCCATCTTTTCATCCTGGCTTTTAATAATATTTAACTGGTTTTAAAAATGAGATTCATGTTACTATTTCAACTGTTTTTATTTTACTAATTTTAATGGTATGGAATGAATGAATGGTTTGAATTTTGGTTGGAATTTTGGATGTGATCCACCCTGAGCCCTTCTGGGATGGGCAATGTTTCAATGAAATAAACAAACATATCCCAACCCTCTCTGTACTGTAAATAAACAACTAGCATATCAGGGAGAAGGCTGCACTTACTCCCCGGCAGGCTAGCTTTTCACAGGCTGGACGTTTTTGTTGTTTAAGAGTATTCATGCATGTGTCTTCCCGCTTGCTTTCTGAAACAGTATAGTACTTGGAGATTTTGAACGTATAGATCAGTACTTTATTTAAAGCCCTGGATCTGAAATAAGAACCGCTGATAGAATACTTGAACTGCGTGACATCCAGGGTTGATCTGAACTGCATAATGGTGCTACCTTGTAATAGGAACGGAGTCCTCTTGAATCCCATCATCCTGGAGAGGCATGTTCTTCTGAGCAGTGCTTGGGCTGGGTAATTTCCCCCTTTTGTCTGGAATGTTGCCAGTAGTTCCCTGCTGTTCCACTGGCAGCGAAAATAGAACTGGTTAAAGTAACATATGTAGGGATGAGACAGAGGAAAAATGAGAGAGCAGCACTAGCTCCCCATCACTTTTACAAGCTATCTTGAGCTGTTGAATGGTGGGGTAAAAATGGATTAAAATAAAATAAATGTTAGACCCATCATCTCTCAAATGATCTCCTTTTGAATTGCACGATTTGGATGAAAGGGACCCAGGTTACAGCCTATCGCATTCTTACAAAGAAATATTCTGAACAGAGCAAAGAACATCATCACTGAGATACCATAATATATTCCTTCTTATTTTATATCTATTTCCCAAAGAGCTGGAAATGTTACAATCCTTAGGGATGCATAATTGGAGCACCTGCGGGTGAGAGGGAGGTACTGGTAGATTCTGGATAACTTTGCAGACATGTCAGTTTCACAAAAATCTGAAGGGGGGGGGGAAGAAACCTAAAGGGCCACCCCCATCGCTCCAATTACTGCTCAAATGTCACTCAATGGAACAGAATATTCATGGATGCAGAGGACACTTAACAGACGACCAAGCGGCTGGAGCTAATGAAACTCATTGGCAAGGAAAGGGGGAAGGAGGGTTTGAACAAAACAAAAAGAATGGGACATTTCTCAATTCTTGGCGCAGTCACAACCCCTTCTGTTTCTGAGGGGGATTCCAGCACAGTACGAATGCAATGATGGTTCCACAAGTACAGCTGAAATATTTGCCTTTTTGTTCTCATCCAAAAGACAGGTGGCAAATGGGCGGGACACTCACCCTGACACTTCATCACAGCTAAACCAGGTTGAGACTTTTTCTGTCCCTGGCATTGACATCCTCAAGACAGACCATTCATGTCACCTCAGAGATGACATCAGGTCTCTTATGAGGATGCAAACTTGCTGAATTGGACTGCTGCCAAAACATAAGGGCGTGGTGGGGGTGGTAGTTTTTCCTTCTGTTTTTAGAAAGATCTATTGTTGGTTTCCTGTATCCTTATTTGATTGTAGCATTTGTCTGTAAGGCACCTAAACACCAAATGGTGGCAGTGGGGCTATAGAAACAAGTTTGGCTGTATTATCAAGTAATTATTAATAGTGCATTATATTTGTATTATTTGCATATGTGCCCAGAAAAATTGAGGCACTTACAATTAAAATGATAACATAATAAGAAGGTATTTCTCTCTGATCTTTTCTTGTCTGATCTCCCTCTAAAATGGATCCAATTGTTAATTTTCTTTGAGCCTCCCAAATACTAGAGCAGGAAAAGAAACAGCTCCCTCTCTATAGATAGATAGATAGATAGATAGATAGATAGATAGATAGATAGATAGATAGATATGAAATACAAGTCACATGTTTATATGGATCATTATACACAGTTGGCCCATTCCTTAGCTTTAAAACAAAAATCAAAGGAGAAAAGGGGAGTATGCATTGGCACCTATTCCGCCTATATTAACTAATATGTACTAAATACAGTTCTGTTCTGACAATGTATCCTGCATTTGCAGCAAAATGTGGTGTGAAAAGGAGAATCGCATCTACAAACACTTGGGGACATATGGTAGCTCTGAGACTCGGTAATATTCTCCAAAGTAAAGGTTCCTAGGGGCTGTGAAAAGGTTGTGAACAAGGACAGGGTGACATAAATTAATAAATAAAATATCATGGGCTTCAACAACGTCGAGCAGTTCACAACAGGCAGTTGGGCTCCAAGCACTATGAGAAGGGAAGGACGACAGAAACAGGGCAAGCGACACTCAGCCCTAGGCTCAGCCAAGAGTTGTGGGATGGTTCAATCTCCAACATTTGACAGAAGAAAATAACTACACTTTCCTTTTGCACCTGAGGCATGTTTGCTTGCCAGTAAGCCCCACTGAAATCCTTGGAATTTACTTCTGAAGAAACCACCACAGGATCAGGCTAGATTTGAAACTATCTCTGTGATGCCTGAACATGTCCTTCTAAAGACTTTTGGATGCATTCGCCTCAAAATACATATTTCCCTAAAGTCCAGAACTTGATTCCCCCCCCCCCCCCGTGAGCATGCCATAAAAGAGCACATTTTTCCTGCAGTCTCTCATTTCCCAAATTGTTGGAGGAGTCTCGTAGAATCTCTGGTCAAAATCCCTGCTCTGAGCACAAAATCCAAAGCTAGAGCTTCCCCAGCACATGCCTGTCCAGGTTCTGCTTGAAGACTTCCAGTGAGGGTGAGGCCCACCTATTCCCCTCCACCGCCCCCTGGTAATTAGTTCCATTGTCAAATGGCTCTTCTTCTCACTAGGAAGTTTCTCCTAATGTTCTGGCAAAACCTGCCCTCCTGTAACATAAGCCCATTAGATCTAGCCCTGCCCTCTGGGGCAGCAGCGAACAAGTCGTCCTTGTATTCTTTTATGTAACAGCTCTGTTCTCTGGCACAGCAGCAAACAAGTCGTCCTTGTCTTCTTTTATATGACAGCCCTGTTAGGATGTCCTCCCTCAGGCTTCTCTTCTGCAGGCAAAACCTGCCCAGTTCCTTCAACCTTTCTGCTTAAGACTTTTGTTTTCCAGACTCCTTTCCAATTTGAAATGCAGTGCCCAGAACTGGACATAGTACTCTAGAGGAGGTCTGAATAATGTGGAATAAAGTGGAATAATTTCTTTGCATGATCTGGCAACTATATATGCAGCCTAAAAATTGCATGAGCATTTTTTGCAGTTACATCAAATTGCTGGCTTGTGTTCACTTTATGGAACTGCAAACCCAAGGCTTTTTTTCACATGTGCTACTGCCAACTTAGGTATCTCACTCCTAAATCTGATTTTTTTGGGGGGGGGGTCTTAAGTTCAAAACTTGGCATTTTCTTCTGCTAAATTTGATTGTATTAGTTTCAGCCCTGTACTCCATTCAATCAAGATCATTTCTGAATTTGATCCTGTCTTTTACAAAAATGTTTCAGAACTTCAACATTTAACTTATGCTAACAAAACTGTTAAAATGATTTCCAGGACAAGCAGACAATATTGCACCATCCAAAATAGGCAAAGAAGCATACAAGTTTGAAAGCTGGGTACAAAATAATCACAGAACAGCCCCGAACGCAGGGGCATAGGAAGCTTGGATGGGACCAGGGGACCCCTGCCCCCTGAGTGTTCTTTCACAAGGACAAAGCTCACATGCACACACCCCAAGCCACACACCGTGCAGCCAACATCAGACACAAGGGGCGGGGCCTGTGCCAAGAATGGGGTTGTGACAGTCCCAGCAGAATTTCATTTCACCTGTCTGTGGTTGGTAGAATCACTGAAAGGGAGCTTCCAGGAAAAAGAGTTCCCTTTCAGTGATTCCATCAACCACTGACAGGGGAAATGAAACTCTGCTAGGGATGTCACAACCCCATTCTCAGCACTGTCCCCCTGCTTGTGTCTGATATCAGATGCAGGGGAGGGGCCAATGCCAGGGAGTGGGGAGTCCATACCTCACCCAGCCCGCATGAAACACTGGCTGCAGAGGAGAGGAGAGCAGAGGAGAGGGGTGTGCTTTGCTCCCCCAGTCAGCAAGTGCTTTGCTCACCAGCTGGGTGCAGGAGGGGGCAAGGGGGCGTCCTGGGCAAGGGGGAGCCTTGAAGGCCTTCCAGACCCTTGGGGCCTGAGGACAATTGTCCCTCCTTGCTCAATAGTCACTACGCCCCTGCCTGAATGCAAAGAGAGCCAATATTGTTCAATACTGCTCATATATAACATATGGGAACAGATCACAAACCTACCTTTTGCAGATAATCACACAGGAAAAAGAAAACAGGTGGAAGGGAAAAGAAAATGGTAGCTGAATCAAGTGTGGGCCCCTCAGATGTTTCTGGTTGCAGGAAATGCCCAAATCTATTCATACTTGACACTGGCCAACCCTGCTTTAAATTCTGACTCCTTTACTGCGTCTTGGCGCCCTTTATTGTCCAAAATAATCTGCACAAAGCAAACTGCTGAAATAACTTGAGAGGAGGAGAGATCTTCACACCACTTTATAATAATCAAAGAACCATGCTGCTGGATCAGGCCAAAGGTCCATCTACTCCAGCATCCTATTTTCCCCAGTCATGCCTCTGGAAAGTCCAGAAATGTGGGGAAATGGCCACTCTCTTCATGGCTTCCCAGGAACTGGTAGTCACAAGAATACTGCTTCTGACTCTTCTTTCTCTGTTATGAGGACACAGACGATGCTTGTAATGTAGTTCCTAAATGCAAACCATTGAGGTAGGTGTAGATGTAATTACTCATTGGACCAATTTCTAATGGGCTTGACTCACACCTTTCTGCAATGAAACCCCCTTTCCCAAACTTACCCTCTCTAAGGAGGGGGGCAGAAGTAATGTTGAGGTAGTCTTGCAGAACTGGGGGTTTCAGTCATGAGCATCCACTGAGACCAGGAAGCATGGGGAATGTAACTGGGAAATAACGTTTGTTTTTGTTGTCCATGTACACTTTCAGATTGTGCCTTCTGCTGCCACGAGGCCTCCACAACACACCCACTCATACTGCAAAGGTTAAATTTAGAAAGGAGGGCTGTCTGTTGGTGAAAAGCTTTTCTTGACTCAATTCTTATGGGCCCCACTTAAACAGGTTAATTAGTGCATGAGTTAAATCAAGCCTGGACGAGCTTGCCTAGCCACCCATCATCTGTATCTTCCTTACCATTCCCTGCTTTTCTTTGAAGCCAGTTGCAAATGAGTTCTGGGGAGGCTCAAACAGGGGCTTCCCTTTCCAGCTGTAAGAACATCTGCCATTGGATGCAGAATCTAGAGCAAAGCTACGACTCTAAAAAGTGACTATTGAAAACCACACAAAAGCAAGACACAAAGCAAGTGAGTACTATGACAGCTGATAACAGACATTTATTGATATGAAACTGAGCATCTAATGGCACATTCTGGCAGATTTTGTCTGAGGTTGCTTTTAAAATTCTCTCTCAAACAATCTTGTTTCCACTTTTGTCACACCTTCCCTTCTACCAGGAATTTGCAGTCAGCTTGGTTCTTTTGTACTGAGGTTTTTAAATACAAGTTCATGGTCTGTTCTACAGGAAACAAATCCCCACACATCTCCTTAATTTTCTAAAAACTGTAAATCAGTTACAAGCAAATTATATTTTAATTGCTAGGAAAATATTTTGAAAATGAACATATAGGACTTTCCATAGCCGTTTAAGTTGATTTAAAAAAAAAAATGTATAGGATGCATAGTTCCACCATCTAGCTTTTCTGTTTAAATTTTTAAACAAAATGTAAACAGATGTTGTTTGGGTTGATCAAGAAAAATACAGTTATTTCTTGTAATATATTCCTCTTTGGTTAGCAAGCTATTACTCAGGAAAATAAAACTGAAAAATAAGCATTTCTGCACAGTTTTTATGGACACAACACTTTCTTAAAATTTCTGATTATAAGATTACAGGAGGCCAGTATTTGCTGTTTCATAATGACTGTGGTCTAGATTTTCATGAACATATTTTAATTTAAAAATCTGGCCCTGATCATAATATAATCTTCAGCAAAGAGGTATTTTTATCTTTTGTAATGTCGATAACATTTCAATGTAAAATGCATAGTGCAATAGATGCTAATGTATAATTATGTTTCTTAATTATATACAATATAATCAATGAGGTGTTTGAAAAATGAAAGTTACTACATAACGAGGTTCGCCAAAGATGGCCACTGAGAAATGTCCAAGCTTCTACAAAAGTAGTGTGTGTTTATTTATTTTTTTAATCATGTAAACTGGTATTGAATACAGTTTACATGATGAAAATGGAAACTGGATTTCAAATTACTAGTTTAATTAAGTGACAAATTCAAGTGCCATTCTTGAGATGAAAATATAAGCGGATTATTTTTAAAGCTGGGTTCAGAGGAAGCCTTGATAATATTTGATGGTATCTGGTTTGGGAACCTCAAGAAGCAATGTCACATTATTTCCCCAATAAAAAGAAAAAGAATATGAAAGTCTATTAAGACAGGGAACTGCCTTAGCATATCTGTAACATTATTACAGTATTTCATAATATTCAGACAACAGATTTGCTTTCTCTAGTGGTATTTTAATATGTAAATATATGTCATAGTAGTAGTAAAATACCAGTTTGATTTTTGGACTTTAGTTTACACTAACTCTTTGGGGTGGATATCTTAATTCAATTTAATTCTACATCTTAGAAAGCAATTTTTTTGTTCATTTCTTTAAACAGGAGTCAGACTTTTGCTTCCCCTTGTCCATTTGGGAGAGTGCATGTAAATAATAAGGGAGTGAGGTAAGTACTCCTGAACAGCCCTTCCAGAAGTATTTGGTGTAGTATCCCTCTTTTGCCTTTGCTTGAACACAGACATGGGTTTATCATTTTCATCACACAGGCAATGCCAAATCTCCCAAGGCCAAGACTACACCATAATGAGATCAACAGCAAACACTGAACAGATTACAAATGGGTCAAATATTAGGCCTAGGAAGCCATTTCTGGCAAGAGCTTTTGAGGGTGCTGTCCATGAGGGTGCTGTTCACCCAGATTTAGTGAGCAGCCATTCATAGCAGCACTGCCCTAGCTGTTCTGGTCATGCGGCTGCTGCAGGCTATATCCTTGAGTATCCATTGGTTTTTTCACAGGCATGTGTGTCTGAAGTCAGTTGGGACAGTCCATGCGGACAGAAGGTATCATTTGAACCGGTCCAAAGGACAGGATCTAAGAGATGTGGTTTACCACATGCAGACTCTTTAATCAAATACTTCCTGAAAAGGATTTAGTAGCAGCAGGCACAGGAGCTATGCTGCAAATACTTTAATTTGGTACGATTTTGTTACCAGATTAGGAATCTTTTATCATCACTAAAATGCATCCATTGTAACACTGATAACGATTAAAACATTCTATAGATGCAATTAACCACTTTACACACTGAGCGGCTATTCGCTCACGAGTAAATTAATTGATGGTATTTCATTTTTCAGTTCAGTATAACATTACCTGTATCAACAGGCTTCCCATTCCTCTATGGTGTTTAAGATGCAATAAATGCTACACTCCTTATTTTCTGTTTATTAAACAGGTAATGCCAGTTCATAGGCATTCACTTGAGGAACTAGTTAAAAGAAAAATGTGTATTCGTTATAAACAATTGTCATTCTAGTACAGCAAGAGTTCACAGCCTTGGGTCCCCAGATGTTGTTGGACTCCAACTCCCATCATCCCCTGCCACAATGGCCAAAGGGGATGATGGGAGTTGTAGTCCAACATCACCAGCAGGCCCAAGGATGGGAACCTCTGTGCTAGAAGATGAAGACACAGCAGTATAGGAGGTGCAGTCTGCCTCTGAAGCTCTGTGTGTCAACAAATGAAAGCTTGCACTCAAGCAACATTACAGCAACACCGCCCCACAAAAAATTATGATAATATACTGGTTTTGCTGAGGAATGATGCAGGCATTACAAACGTTAAAGGTCAAGGTGCAGTCCACAAGCATCTAAAAATTATCCGTACTTAATTTTAGTTCCACTTTAGTAAGTGGAATTAAGTACAAATGCAGTTTTAAGCAATGTGTGGATCACACTATGTGAACACAATCTGCTTTCTGCTTTCCTCTGAAATTGATGACAAAACTTAGAAAATCAGCACTGAATTAAAAAAGGCTGGGCAGCCTCCTCAGTCAATTGTCTGAGTTTAATTCTACGGCAAAGAAATGAACTAACTGATGTCAATCGTACATTCTGAAAGGTACGCAAAAGGTCTGTGTGACACACAAAGTACATAATTTTTAAAGCACACTTAAGTGTGCAGGAGTACATTTTATGGTCGTTATGTTGTTTATTAAGTGTCAGCTCAGCTACTTTATGACAGTCTGGCGTACACAACAGCAACGAGAAACACGCTTAGATGAAAATGCTCAGCCTTCTCCTAGTTGCTAGAAGGCACTGCCAAAATGGTGACAGTGCAAGCTGCTTTTCATAAGGCTTGGCAGCTTGAAATATTTTTAAACAAAAATGACACTTATTTCGATCTCATCACTAACCATGCCCTAGATCCAGACGACTTGTTCCTTATTACTTTGCTATGGAATGGTGTGCTGTTTAAAAATCACAATCAAATGGTTACATTATATATACTGAACTGACAGAAGTGTTCCCTTTAAGACTGGAAAAGCTCCACATTTCATTTTAATATACATTTTCCTTGAGATGCTTTTCTTTTACGTTCTTCTTGATTATTCCCCGCCACAGTTTTCTCCCTAAGATTTGGCGTTGCTTAATGCTTACAGTTGTTGTTCATGGTAAAGTTCATAACTGTTAGTGGAGTTGAGAGTTGGATTCTGCTCAACTTTGGGAGGAGTCTTCCTTCTTGATGCTCAGTGTAACAGGTTCTCCAACAGCACTGTAGCTGAGGGTTCTTGTGGATACTTCTGTTTTGAAGCTGGACTGTCCACTGTCTGTGGACAGCTGAACTTCGGTGCAGAAAGATGGTATCAGTTTGAATGGGGCTCCTGCCGAAGCTCCATCAGCTGCCACACTTGGTTGTGGTGCTGCCATTGCTGTTGTGCAGGACTCACTGACATGGAAAGAAATGTTAGATGGACCCCTGGACTGCATTCCGGTCACCCTGGATGCTGACAACAAGACACCTCCTGGAAGATGCCCCTCAAACTTGCTAAAAAAGGTTTGCCTTGGCTTAGAAGCCATAGGTCTGCCTACATTCAGCAAGACAGGCTTCCCAATCGTTGGCTTGTTGATTTCGGTCTGGAGCACAGCTATTTCACAAGGTTTGTCTTCTGCAGAGTTAGGATTGCCACATCTATATGTCTCCCCTTCCTCAGGGACATAATCTTCAAGGTCTTCCAAAGTTAATGCTTTCCCATTACGCGTGAGGATTTTGAGATCTCTGTTTCTAATGTTGTCCACCTCTTCTGGCTCATCAGTGATGATGCTTTCTCCCTCTGTAAGGTCTTCATCTTGCACAAGACCTGATGATTCTTCTTTGGAAGCCCATGTTGTATCAAATTTGACAGCATCATCTTTAAGCTCTGGATCTCTGTGTGAATGCAGACCATCACCACTGCCCATCGCAGCGGTCTCTAATGGTTCATCCACCAAGGCAACCATGGGTGAAGTAATCTTACAAACCGATTCCTGAGGACAGTTCTTTCCTTTTTGTTCAGACCTATCGTGAGAACTTTCATTTTCAAGGTCAACTGGTATTCCCTTGCAGTCAGCTCCAGACATTTTGATGTCTGGGGGCAGGGAAGAGTTGGCCTGCTCCACTAATTTATTGTTTGAGTTATTTGTGTTTGGGTCATCTTCAGGAGAACGCCTGGGTCTTGGGCCAGACCAAGTATAACTGGATGCCGATTCATCTTTTTCTGATCTTGCAGGGGAAGATCCTCTTTTCCTTGTAGTTTGGGTTGCCTTCTTCACATTGAATTCAATGATTTCCTCTACTTCAACCCATTTGGGTTTTTGTTCCTCCACAGTAGTTTCCACAATGATACCTTTGACTGCTGCTCCTTGCCTTTCATCTGGCTCTGTTACAAACAATGTAGGGATTGCTGCCTTTTGCATTGCTTCTGGGTCATGCCTGTGGAGAGGCTGCCTAGTCTTAGTCACATAAACTTGCTCGGATGTCGAGAACTCTGACCTTGACGAGCGAGAAGGAGAATAGCTCGAAGACAGGCGGGCAGGAGAAAGTCTTCGTTTGACCCTTGGAGTCTTCACCACTGTTGTTATAGTTTCCTCTCTGATGATGAAAATGTTGCAAATTGTGTGTTTGTATGAAGAGCATTGCTCCACCCCGCTACCCCACCCTTTACACTTCATCACATGCTAATATTGAAAAAACACCGCAGCAGTGTTAGGTTTGTGAGTACTGTGGCAATATGTGGATGCTAGTGTTTGAAAAGGGCATGCAGCAACATACACTTGCATATCCGCCTCAGATTCAGAAACAGATTCTCCAGTGGAAGAGAAAACTATTCAATGAACCTCAGATCCATTATACTCTATTTCTTGAATGTTTCAATTATAAAGTGTCCCCCCCACCCCGTCATATAGTGTTCATTTCCAAAAATAAACACACTGTTTAAATCCCATCACGATGTTTTCAACACTAATGTTACATCTTTTTAGTATTTGAACAGTTGTTATTTAACAGTGGTGTGTGTGTGTGTGTGTGTGTACACGCGCGCACGCAAGCAAGCAAGCAGGCAGGCAAGCAAGCAAGCAGGCAAACTCAGAACACAGTATTAAAAAGTAAAGATCTAGCCAAGTATTAAAAGAGAGACTTCAATGAAAGCCTATTTTGCCAAGATATTGGTAGTCTCACTCTCTGGGATTTCTCTTTCTGCTTGACTGGTAAAAAAGAAGTTGGACTAGCTAGATTCCATCCACCACTATCCTAAACACCATCTGAACCTCACCTAATTTTGTTAGAAACCTACAGTCTCTTCTCGTGTTGAGTTTGCATGTAAAATTCAAGAGCTACCAGTTTCCACTGTTGCACAGTGAAAAGGATATTTATCATATATTCAAAAATCTCTTTCCTAATCATGCAGAATTTATGAAAGCAAAATCTGGCAGATTGGAATCAGAATTAGCCTTTATCATATTTCCCCTCATCTGAAATCTCAGGTTACTGCCAAAGCCTAGGCAACTCCTTCAAGATCAGGTGGGACCAACTGCAACCAAAACATGAGCTTTCAACAATCCAACATGTGGAGCACAGAGGTGCTCCTGGAAAACCAGCTGTGAATTTGCCTTATCTTCCAAACATCCTGTAACTAACTTTTTATTTCATTGATATTTAACACTGGCATATGAAAGGTTTTTGCTAAACAGACTACAGGAGCCCTGCCTTACTCATTCATATTCACCACTAGCATGCCCACTAGTAAATGCCCATCTTTATGATGGGTTTATATGAATGCAGAAAGGGTCTGTGCATTGCAGGGAACCTTATCCTCCAGATAGCAGCCACTGAGAGCTGAGCCAGCTCCGATCTGCATAGCCCCAAACTAGCTTCCATTTCTTGATGCAATTCTAGATTGAGATTGGTTTGGGAAGTTCGTTGAGATTGTGCAGTATTGGTTGCACAATGCTAAACTCTGGAACTCACTGAAATGTTCCTAACCAGATGATCAGGACTGGATGAACTGTGCACATAGCTTACAAAGAACTCAAATGGGGGTCGCAGGAGCTTGGGGAAGTAAACTGGAAGGCAACAAAAAGCAAAGCAGTCTACTCCCTTCCTAAAGGACTGGGACAGCAATCTGTTGGGAGGGGTTGTAGCTCAAAGGTAAAGCACCTGCTTTGTGCTCAGAAGATCCCAAGCTCAATCTTTGGCATCTCCAGGTGGGGCTGGGAAAGCTTTCCCTCCCCACCACATCTGAAACTCTAGAGAGATTCTTAAAGTCAGTGTAGACAGTCTGGGCTAGATAGGCCAATGGTCTGATTCAGTATAAGGCAGTTCTATGCAAGAAGTGACTTTGATACATATTGATGATCTTGGCTATTCAGTTCCGAAAGGAAAAGTTGGATTTCATTAATAGGAGACTGCTGTACATGAGACGTCTGTTTTATATGGAATTAAAAAGGAAGCAAATGTCTTGACAGCCCTTTCAAACCAGCACACTCAGCCTCAATGTTTCTGTGGCAGAACTCTTTCCACCACTGGCTAAAAGTATTTAAAAGAGCAGTCTCAGCAGCAGAACTTTGGTGAGAAAAAGAGAAACTCTGGTTCCTTCATGAGATTCTCTTGTACCAGGCAGAAGATGTACTAGAGCTGAACATGGTGGCTGGTTTCCTCAAGCATTTTTGCATCTTCCCCAAGAGCCTCTCTGTCCCGCAGTCATGGGCAGCATGGAAGAGCACAGGAGTGTTGGGGAGCGGGAATGTATCAGCCACCATTATCAAGCCACCAAGTCAACATTCTCTATCGTCTCATGCTGTGCTATGCCGGCAGGCAATGACAGAGCAGGGAATGATGTCCAGCTTGCCTCAGCAATAATAGGATGACTTCTTTTCCTTTTCCCATTTGTTTGCCATCAGTGATGCTGCCAGGTAGCCCAATCTGAATGATCACATGGCACTGTGACATCACCATGATGATTACATACCACCTGATTTGCTGGGATCAGGTAAATAGGAAGGGGAAGATCTTTGAAAAGTTGCACTGAAGGAGCAGCCAGCAGTGCCAGCAAACAGAGATAAACAAGTGTGCAGAAGGATGGGGGACATTTTTGGCCCTCTAGAGTACCCTTTGCAGAGTTAATTTATTCACCCTCAAAAATTTGGCCCAGTACCAACATGAAGCCATTATGTGCTGAGAATGAAAACCAGGCTACACTGATAAATTTTACAAAGTCCTTCATAAAATCATTTCACGGTGAATTTAACAGGAAGAAAGAATTGCAAGTTAAGAAGCATGTTAGTACACATAAGCACATCTTTTGAAGCAGTGATGTTCAAAGATGGAGTCCTGGTCCTAATGAGCAGGCTTCGGCCTGCTCAGACTCCAGTTGACTTGCCACAGAAGATATCAGAGGAAAAATTAGGATTAGACCAAAGTCACATATATCCACGTGCTCGTGTTGCTGGATTTGCAGTGAGTGATGGCTACTGGTTTGTTGTTTGTCCCCAACCTATTGCTTCCTTTTCTCATAACACAAAAATACCACAAGGTCTGATGGGATGGGAAGAAATACACTTGCATGGCCAATAAATTCAGTCTGGTTATTGGGTCATGCAGAGGCATCACATCACATCACAACACGAATGTTAAAAAATATCAGCACTTACATGATGATGGTTTTCTTGGGCACTTTAGTCTCTTGTTCAGTGACTACAAAGAAAACAGTATGAACAGCATGGGGTTAAAGAAAGGCAAAGCTGGAACGATTACATTAACTTTGTTAAGTTAATCAAGAGAAAACCTTGATTGGAAAGAATCATAATTTAGAGTGGGGGGAAACACACACACCATCCCATCATTGCTTTCTGTGGTGATTTCAAGTGTTATTTCTAACATCCCTAACCAATACTGGGAAGTTTTGATAGTTAGATCCACAAATCACTTAAGCTGGCAACGTACTTACACGTAAAATGGCTTAATCCAATTCACACCAATGGAACCAACATCCTCAGCATAAATCGCATGGATGTACCAATTTGCATGGCCCAAAAGCTGCCGAAGGCCTCAGCCAGGTAATTTTATGTGGGTGTTAACTTGGTATTGGGTTGCTTTTGTTTTATTTACCCCAGTTACTAGGGAGAAGCAGACACTGGCTGACATCCTGACTAAATTTACTCAGTAGTACTACTCGGACAATACTCTAAAGGACTACTAAATTTCAATAGGACTTCCTCTAGTAAATGTAGTCAGGACATCAGTCATTAATACCCATTCCTGTGTACTCTTAGCCCCGCCACATGCTGGGAGTTTTCTTCTTTCCAATATAGGTTTGCCTGTGGACAAAGCGTGGAGTTGAGGTGAGACTGGAAAGCAGACAAGGAACTTGTGCACTTGATTTCAGGTCAGAAAATGCCGTGCTATAGGGCAGTTAGTCAATGCATGTGCAAATCTTAATTGGTTTGTGGATCAGAACCGAAGGCTAATTAACCAACAAGTTGGCTGCTAGTGAGGTCATTCACACAATCGAAAACTGTGTTCTACCAGGGTTTGGGAGCTGTGTGTACTCCCAATTTTTGATTGTGTGGAAGCAAGATTAGAGGAAAACCTGGGTAGCTTTTTCTCCTACCTTGCTTCCACACAATCACTTCTACCCAGGTTTTCCTCTAACCTTGCTTCCACACAATCAAAAATTGGGAGTACACACAGCTCCCAAACCCTGGTAGAACACAGTTTTCAATTGTGTGAATGACCTCATTGTGTCTTTATGTAGATTATTGTATGTAGTAATACTAATTTATCAAAACATTTCTAAAAAGGAATCCAAATGTTATATATGAATATTTTAATAGTAATAAAACTATGGTTTGAAAACACTGTCCAACTGTGCTAGAAATTATTGAAACTATTGGTGATTTTGAAATGAACTGTTGGACTTCCCAGTTTGACACAAGAGTTTCAATGATAATTTTGTATTAGTTTTATTGAGATATAAAGATATATTTTTATTGATCCAGTTTTATAGCTTGCATAGTTGGACAGTGTTTTCAAACCATACAGTTTTATTACTATTATATTAAAATATTCATATATGATATTTGGATTCTATTTTTTGATGTTTTGATATACTGCTGAATCCAAACAGGGTTTTGTTTTGTAATACTAATTTATCCCAGTTACCAGGGAGAGGTGGCCTCTCCTTCATGGGAGGTCTTCAAGCAGAGCCTGGACCATCATCTGTTGGGGATGTTCTTTCTATCTTTGGATGCCCTGCATTGGGCGGGGGGTGGGTGGTGGGTGCAACTTCATCTTTCTATTATTCTATACCCCAATAATGTCATGAGTGACTTTTCATATGTTGAACTGGGGCAGGAAGAAGAAAAGAAAATCCAAATCCTTGCTTATATTTTGAGCAAAAAAGAACATACTGAGTGGCTTAAAGAATGAAGATAATTTAAACAACAAACTAAGGATGAGATCCTCCAACAATATACACTGGAGTAAGGTCAGTGTTAACCTCGGGGACAGTACACATTACAGACAAAAAGGAGGGGGGATACATCAGAAAATAAAACCAAGTCAAATGTGAACAATCCAGATCCTCAAAATAGTCTCCCTCTCTCTCTTTCCCTCCTCCAGGTAAAAGTAAAAGTACTTATCTCTATCTATCTACCTACTCACTCTATAAATGTTACAGTAACTACAGCCATGAAGGTATTTTAAAATCTGTATCAAGACCATATTATGGGTGATTCTTTTTAAACTGGACCTCATAACTTATCTATGCCTATATATTGGCTTTTTATAAAGAATAAACATGTCTAATGGCTTGTCTTTGGAGCAGGGATTAAGCAAAGCACAAGATAACATCTCTAGATGTAATTCGTTAGTAAGCTCTGTGGGAAAGTGCCTGTTACTTAATATTGTGTTTTAAATAACCAACAAGGCATTTCTCATGTTACCCAGGACTCATTCCCACACCTACAAAGCAAATTTGCATATTAGGCATTCAAGACAACTGTATGCCTTTGCAGACATAGGATTGTTCTTTATGTATCTTCATATGCTTTTAAAGCATAACATGAGAAGCAGCTTCACAAACAATTTTGGGTTAGAAACCAGCACACAGAATCACCTGAACATCAGGGTTTAGCCCTTTTCATCACCCCATTCATAGGCTGCAAAGTGGGGGTGCATCTCAGTGATTGGGGGTGATACAAAGGGGGGCAACATTTTTGCCCCCGTTACTTCACTCTCCCTGCCACTTCTATACACACTCTTTTTTCATTTCCTTGAAAAAAAGAGATCTTTTGGTTCCTCTTCTTCTGCAGACAGCAAAAATTGCTCCCAATTCCATCCTCACTCTGATGGTACCCATCCTGAAGCCAAATCAGAGTGAGGGCAAAATTAGGAAGCAATGCTTCCTCTCTACAGAGGAAGAAACAGAAGGCTCTTTAAAAGAAAAAAGAAGAAAAGAAAGCAACTAGGAACAGTGGGAGAGCAATCAAACTGTTAGTGGTGGTAGTGAAAATGGTGAGTTAGTGTGGCATGATTTTGCCTGTAAAGCTGTCCCATTCCCTTCAAGCTGAAAAAGGTCTTCTGAGAACTTTCAGCCAGACATATGGGCACTTTGGTCTGTTTTCAAGTTGTGTGAATTCAGTAAATGCACATCAAAATAGCAATCTGTTGGTGAGCACGAATACCTACAGACTGTCCACATGACACTTCCAATTGAAATATTGAAGTAAAACCTAGCCTGATGCGTTATTCAGGCCCAGTTTGGCTTGACTTGCATTTAAAATAGAAATTAGAGATCAAAGGCACACTTTCTGAGAAACAATAGGAGTGAACCTATCCTATTTTCAGAAAGAAGAGGAAATTAGCACAAGGAAACCAATGTTTTCTTTTGCAACTTTTGGAAACACTTTAAAAATGGCTGGTTGTGATATTTTGGCTGCATTTAGCTTTGCAAAGCAGAGGATCCCGATAAGCTGGTTAAAAGCTGTGATGTGTGAAGGCTAGCCATTGTGTTTATGCTACAGGCTCTCTTTGTTAACATGTTAAGCCAGCTATTCACACAATGTAGGGCAATACAATGGATGCGAAGAAAAATAAAACTCAGAACTCCTTGAGTTGCATGGAAGGTGGCTTCCAAAGAGACTTTATTATAAATTCTGTAGATCCCCTTGAGAAGCAAAGCGTCATTTTCATTGTACATTTATTCAGTATGGTTTACCAAGAAAACTAATGGATTTACTTATTTGTGCTGTGACAAGGTAACATCCAACATACTTCCATGCAAAAACATCGACATTCACTCTACTGTAGGAGGCTTGTTAAGGGATAGAAAACATTTTCCAAAATGCATTTATGAAACTTACAGTAATCTACTAAAGTCACCATTACAGCTTTATAATTAATTAATTAATTATTGTTGCAATTATATCTTAAACAAGAGGAAAAGTGTTATGTCTTTCAGGCAACAAAATTTCAATCCATTCACTCTAAGATCAATATTGGCATTTACAATGGATGAACAGCTCTGAAGATTGAAGTTGCTAGATTTAAACCCCAAAATAATGTTCTTTTAACATCTTGCCCATTCGGAACCCTAAATATGTCCTTCTGCATTTGGATTAAATATAAGGTTACTAAAAACAGATCCAAATAGTCAGTATTTGCACTCTAAAAGGTAGAGTATTTGTAACTGCATACCAAAATCGCGTGTGTGTTATAGCTGTTCTCATGAGCAGCCTGGCCTGGACTAGGCTGCTCGTGTGGCGCATCGGGATCCATGCAGATCCCAGTCTAACCCCACTCCCAAGCCCGAGTCTGAGCTGAGGTTAAGGGAGAAAGCACTCCCTTAACCTGTGTCTCCTCAGGCTCCATGACAGAGGCCTAGAGTGCCTGTCTGGTGGGAGAATACCTAAAGGCACCAGGCTCATTGTGCATTGCTTTGTTGGATATCTGGAAGCTGGGAAAACAAGTCCTGGCCTCTGTTGATCTGCGCTGCTCCTGGCAGTGTGGGTCGTGTGGGTGCACGGCTCACGCACCGAAGCTATTAACATCAATAATCTGGGGGATGGTAGATTGAACCCTGCCTTTCCCCCTGCCCACCAGCCCAGTTATGTCAACTGCTGGTGCCGCCAGCTCCAGTATCTTCTGAATAGATGGAAGTAAGATAAATTGAGAATTAATGGTATGGAAAAGCAACATATGATCAACATAACCAACCTTTAATGGGCCACCAAAATAAACTTAATAATAGTCAATTGCCAATAAACCTACTAAGAACCAATTAAACACAACTGTCAAACAAAAAGTGGTGCTAGTGAGATGAGACATGATTGAAGTTCTCAACTGCAAGAACGCAATAGGTTTGGTTTCCTGCCAAATCAGAATGAGTAATTCTTGGGAATTATCGAGATGATCAGTCAAAGTTTATTCCAACCATATTTTCTCCCTTTGCAGGATAACCTTCCCCTTTCTGATACGGATAAGGTTAACCTTGCTGCAGATAGGATAAGGTTAACCTTGCAGCCTCCCTGGGTGGATGAAGATAATTACATGCTGCTTTTTGGAAAAAAATAAAGAAAGATGTCCACTGCAAAAGACACATCCTTCATATCACTAAAAATAATTTTAAAAAACAAAATAATCACAGAACGCTAGGGCATGCTTGCATGGAAAAAGAACTCCAGCTGGTCCTATCAGTTTGGCTTAAAGGCTACATGAATGCTTTTGCAATCGAGTGGTACAGCTCAGTCTCTCTGGAATGATTTTTTTTTTTTTTAAAAAAATCACCAAAAAAAGAGGAGGAGCTGCGAGTTCTTCAGCTCAGAGTCTTTGAGGTCAGTGACTTGAGTCGGAAGACGGACAAACTGAATGCTGATATGCAGCAGGGAGAAGGTCCTGCACTGTTGGCTAGGGAGGACAGAAAGCTGAGTGGTGAGTACGTACGATTTACACCAGGCTGAACTAATCCAGATGTTTCATGTTGCCTGCCAAATACAAGGACTGATACTGCCTGGTTCTGTACTTTTCTGAGACTGAAGAAAGTCTGCACACACACACACTCCATAGGTTAGGGCCCTGGCTCAGACCTTGAGTTCCTGAATCACGTCCAGACAGAGGCATCAAGTACAAAATGACTTTAAGAATACAGGGTTATGTTTGCATTTTTTTTATTAGTTCACCTTCAAAGAACACTAAACAAAGTTAAAATGAAGCAAAGTTAAAGTGAGAGAGAACTTCAGACTGAAGATTCAGTCTGAGAACCTGGTTCTCTGTTATACCCCCTCAACAATTTTGAAACCAACCAGACAACTGGAGGGCATACAAGTCTCACACACAGTGAAGGAAGAGGATCTGGATAGTGGTTCCATCATCCATAAATAGTGGGTTCTGCGCCTGCGCTGATCAGCTTTGGGTAGAATTCGTTAGCTCCTTGCGACGCCAGCAACCGCCTGTTGCACGTGACTGTAGTAGCCTCTAGTGGTGGTTGGGCATCTCTGCAATCAGTTTCTACTGTGCCTTTCTATCTTGTTGATTTAGCTCAGAGATTCTCAACGTCAGGTCCCCAGATGTCATTGGACTTCAACTCCCATAATCCCCAACCAAAGGCCACTGGGGCTGGGGATTATGGGAGTTGAAGTCCAATGACATCTGGGGGCCCAACATTGAGAAACCCTGATTTAGCTCACCTTAATTCTGTGCTCAGCGATGCATTTCCCCTGCTTCTTTCCCCAATAGCTCCCAGGAAAATTAGCCACCCAGTAGAGAGACAAAGGGAGGCAGACTGACAAGGGTTCCTGAAGTATTCTGTGCTGGCTTTTGATCAAACCCTCCCAAGTGAGCACAAGGTGATGGAAAAAGTCATTCTGGGGGTGAAGGAAAATGATTGACTATTCCACCATAATTCAGCCTGCTCATTCCTCACTTTAACTAAACAAACAGTAATGGATTCTAGAAAAACTACCTCCCAGTCTTGCTGCCATCCAAAACAGGGGCAGAGCTACAATAGGGTAGAGGGCTCTAAAGAACCTGCCCCATTCTGCCTCCAGAGCTGTCTTGCCTTGTCACAGGGGCCACCTTGCTCGCCTCCACCGACCACTCCTGCTGCTGCCCGTCGCCATGCTTCTCTCTGCAGCGGTGCGCCATGCTGCCCATCCCCAGTGGCAAGCAGTGCTCCTAAAACCTGCTGCTGCTTCCTGGCCGCTTGGGTTCTGACGGTCCTGAGGCAGCTGGGAACAAGGGCCCGTGTGCTCGTTATTCCCAGCTGCCTCAGAGCTGGAGCCGGCTGGAGCGCAGGCAGTAGTAGCATGCCTCCTCCCTTGCTGGGGCTGGGGAGGCTGCTCCCGCCTCACCTCTGCCATCGCCACTGCAGGAGGAGTCTGCTGCCAGGGTAGAGGGCCCTCCCTACACCACTGCTTCCTTGTGAGGCACGGCTACAACATCTGGAGCTTTTTAGTTTAGGGGGAAAGGTGACTACAGGGAGACCTGATAGAGGTCTATAAAATTATGCATGGTGTGGAGAGAGATAATTTTTGCTCCCTCTCTCACAACACCAGCACCAGGGTCATCCCATGAAACTGTTTGGCAGGAAATTTGGAACTGACAAAAGGAACTACTTTTTCACACAGCACCTAATTAATTGATGGAATTCTCTGCCACAGGATGTGGTGATGGCCACCAGCTTGGATAGCTTTAAAGGGGGCTTATACAAGTTCATGGAAGATAGATCTATCAATTCCATACAAGACATATTACAAGAGCACCTAAACTATCCAGATCCTACATTTTCTGACTCCTAATACCACCAACACCTTGGAAGCAAAACAAATACCACCATTAATGTACCTCTTTCGAGAAGGAAATCTGATCAAAGTATTGCTACTGTCCCAATGAAGATTTGTAGCTGAGTCCAAATGTTCATTACCCACTAATAACCAACATACAGCTCTAAAAACTCTTCAGCATGGGGTAGTGTTTAGAGTGTTGGACTGGGGAGACTTGAGTTCAGATCCCATTCAGCAATAAAGCTCAGTGGGTAACTTTAGGCCAGGCATTACATCTCAGCCTAATCCACCACACAGCAGGGCAGATGGAGATCAATTATTTAAAAATAAAAATTGGATCTTTTAAATTTAAAACTGATTTTAAATATTTTTTATTAAAATAATTTGTAAAAAACTGAAACTGGATTTAAGTTATAAATAGTAATAATAACTAATTATGTTGTATGAAGATACTTTAAAGATATATTGTTCAATAGTCTACAGAGATGAGAGATAATTGTGATTTAAATAATTAAATGTAGTCTTTCTGAGAAGTGATTTAAATCAAATTCGCCCTGCCTCACAGGGTTGTTATATAAGGACAAATACATCTTTAAAAGAACCATATACACTTCTCTGAGCTCCTTGCAAGAAAAGCAAAGAACAATTAAGCAAGTAAGCATGGGGATGATTCTGCCCTTCCATTTGGAAGGCAAACAGAGCAGGTATGGAGTTGCACCCAGGCTCCATGTCCAATGTGGCCCATGCCAAGATTTATTCCAGGATTTGGAAGATCAGTGTTGGGGGGCAGGGGTGGCTGTTTGCAACCCAGGGCGGAGGCGGAGGAGAGGGAGGAGGAGGAGTAGGAGAGGGAGGAGGAGGAGGAGGAGGAGAGGGAGGAGGAGGAGGAATATAAAATAGGCCGGGTGGGGGGGCAAATTAGATGAGATAGTAAATGCATCATTATCTACTATCTTCCCTTTGAAAACCACCCCAGAAGCTGAGGTGGTTATGGACTCCTGCTATGGACCCCTGGGGATTCCTCTGGAGTGTATTTTCTTAGGTGTGCTGTCCTTCCCCAGTAGCTAGAAGGTTCTTTGCCTCTAAGCTGCTACAACATCAATTCTGATCAATTCCGAATTCATCAAACTCTGAGACACATCCCCACTCCATCTTGAAGGTTCCATGTATGAAGCATGCAGAACGTAACACAATGAAATCTCTCAACTGGAAGAGTGTGAAAAAATAATAGTGGTGTCTGCATGGCCTGCAGCATATTCCTATCTAGACACACGTACAGGGACATATGTGCAGGCAACCAACATTAATACAACCTGCTTCTGAGATAAGGCAGCAAATATATTCAACCTTGAAGGAGACGATGCCATGGCAACAGTAATTTAATGACAAAAGGCCATACCTTCAACTGTGATGGCTTGATCCGGCCTCCTCTCTTGAGCCAATGCCGCTGCGCTCTGGTGGTAGAGCTGAGCACCACTCTTTGCAGTCCCTAATCTGTTTGCCAGCTAAAGAGAAGTGTGCAATACTAATTAAAACGCTTGAGGACTTCTGGCCAAAGAAGAAAGCAAAATTCTCCATTTAGTAGGCGTTTCAGCCACACTCACACACAAGCAGTGAAGTTTTTGCCCATGGCCCAAATGGAATCTTTGCTACCATTTCATAAGCTAATTGAACTAAAGTTATGGGAGACATCAGCCCCATGCATAGGCCCCAACCATACCCTGCTAACTGAGCAAAGAGGCACCTTTTAAAAGTGGTGATTCTCTTTGTTGAGCAGGAGGAGAGCAACTGGCCCTATCCAACCCTAGCACAGCATCCCTCAAGTGGCTGCTGCTGGTGTCGATCTTATGTTTCTTTTTAGATAGTGAGCCCTTTGGGGACAGGGAGCCATTTTATTTATTTATATAAATATGTAAACCACTTTGGGAACTTTTGTTAAAAGGTGGTATATAAATATCCATCAAAGGAATGTTATGGGTTGTTTCTCTCCATACGCCAGCATGGAGTGCTGGGGTAACCATACCCAAGTGCAAACTGCACACATATCCTATCAAGTGTAAAAAGGCACTTATGCACATGGAATTAAGCAGTTATCTCTCAAAAATTTATATGCTGTGAATTAATTAAGCCAACATGTCCTGTTTGCAGAGAAACATACACCCTTCATACATTGGCAAGAATCCGGTTCCTTCCAACATGTCCATGTGCTGGACTGTGGATGATTGCGTTTATGGTGAACCACCAGCAGAGACTGCCAGTGACCCAACCGCAGGAATTCACTCAGATCACAGCAGACCTATCAGCAATCTGAGCTAATGAACCACACAAACAATTGCTAAACCACAATTTGCCCATATTAAACCCTGCAAAATGGACAAAGAGGTACCTTTTAAAATGGTAGCCCTATTATATTTAGCATGGGGAGAGCAACTGTTCCTATTCAACCCTGCATATAGGGATGTGCAAATCAAATTGACTCAAATGGACTCAAATTGATTTGACTCGAACCTGGCTGATTCGAGTGTTTTGACTTCAAATTGAATCACCCCCCAAAAGGGGTGATTAGATTCAAAGTCAGATTGAATCAGCTAGATTCAGAACCGAACCGGGCCAGACGGTTCCGTGCACACCCCTACTCGGTGAGGTAATCTGGAGAGGTCCGTCTCCAGTTATCACTGGTATGTCTGGTGGCAACTCAGAACTGGGCCTTTTCTGTAGCTGCTCCTGGTCTATGGAATGCACTCCCGGCAGATATCTGCAGTTTAGGCTCAATGCTGGCCTTTAAGAGATCACTAAAACCCTATTTGTTTGGCCTGGCCTTCCAAGGCTTGTAAAGTGTTGTTGTTTTTAAAAGTATTTTCATTGGTTTTAAATAGTTTTAATAATTTTTGAATTGTTTTTATATTGTTTTTAGCATTGTGTTTGAATTGTGGGTTTTATGTCTTTTTAAAAAGTTGTTGTATACCGCCCAGAGCCTCTTGATGGGGTGGTTTATAAATGAAATAAATAAATAAATAAATAAATAAATAAATAAATAAATAAATAAATAGTTTTTTTAGTTTAATGTAAACTGCCCTGAGCTACTTTAGGAAAGGCGCTATATAAATCAGATATTTTAAATGCTGCCTTTTGGGCCAGTTAGCAGGAATATTTGTAATAATTGTGGTAATAACAAATATACACAACCAATTAAAATGGTTGTGTACAACAGTCCTTAGCTGAACCTCTGCCATCCCTCCCCCACCTGAAAGAGAGTCCATTCCACGAAGAGCTTTACCTAACACCTTGAGAAGAACCCTGGATTTTCAATGTTATGGAACCCCACAGAAGAAGACAACCGCGGTATATGTCCCTGCAGACCATATATTTAGCTATGCATAAAATATATATTTTCCCTATGTATATTAACAGAAGTTAACTCCCAAGTAAGTCTGCATAGGACTCCTGATCTAGACATGGCTTCTCTGCCATCTAAGAGAAATTCTTCTGCCCCCACAATAAGTCAAAGAACAGATTCTGAAACCTATGCGTTCCTCACCTCACACTCATAGAATCCCAGGTCATCCTTACATGCATTCTTGATCACAAGGACTATAACACCACTCCGTGGTTCACTGAAACTCTGGTGTTTATTTGGGTCTGTCAACAGATTTCCATCCTTATACCACCTGTTTGGGAAAGAAAGAGAGAGTCGAGAACATAACAGGACATGGCATTTTCCAAGCAAGATCCCAAAACCGTATGGGACTGGCAATTTTTTTTTAAAAAAAACACTGGGTATTTTTTGCACATTGTAAAGTTCTGGGCTTGGAATTAAGTATGTAAGTATTAAAGTATGTAAATTTCACAATCACATATTTGCATAATTCTGACCACACGTTTTGCTCCTTAACTCCATGTCTACAAGTGCTAGAGCTTAGCTTTTTTTTAAAAAAAAGACAGCTGGGAATCTGGGGGAATTAATTGAAGGAATCTGAATCTTGAATCAATTTGAATCAAATCTAGTGTGATTCCATTTGGACCCGAATCTAGCCAATGGACCACAGGGGCAATTTGTTTTGTCTCCAAATCACCCGAATCAGCTAGATTTGTGTACAAATCAATTTGTACCTGAATCGATTTGCACATCACTAGTGTGCTGTGCTTTGCTGATTGCAAAACCAGTTGCGGGAAGGATTGTATGAATGCAGGCATTGTAGAAGATGAAAATGAGGATGAACAGCTAGCAATCACATTTCAGTTTTTTAAAAAAATGCACACCTTCAGTGGGGATTAGTTCTAAGTTTGAGTCAATTTTCATTCATTTATTGGACTAACAGCGATACCTCAAACTCTGTTTAAGAAAATTGCCCATTGATATACTTTGATATCTTTGATGTGTGAAATACAATGTACATTCTTAAGTTTAAAGCAAAAACCACTTTTGTGGAGATTTTTTCAACTTCACACGCTATATCTAATGGACTACCGCTCCCAACAGCTTGCCACAGACACTAGGCTCAGATTTCCCCTCCAGAAAGACGGCATGACTTGCTTTCAATTGCCTGCATTTTAAAAAGCGAGCTTGCAGACTCAAACAGCAAGTATATTGAGTAAATACATACATACATACATATTGCTGACTCTCTGGTAAGAAAGGAAAAACCAGCCCACAGCTATCTTTTGGTGGTGTAGTGTTGACACCCCTGGAGCTATGCAGGACAAGAAGTGGAAGGCGGCAGTTCCTCCTCCAACTGTCAAGGATGCTTATTCTAAAGCTAATTTGCATACACCTTATTGGAGCAAGTGGTAGGAGTAACCATCCATGGATGTCAGCCTCCACTCAAGGACAATGTGATTGATTACTGTTTCTTATACAGACACCCCCAGACCACAGGAAGGAAATCCTTTCAAAAATGGAGACTCGGGAGTCAAATTCGTTGGTTTTTTGTCTTGCTGAGTGCACCCAGCTACACCATCTCATCACAGTGCAACACACATTCTTGCCTGAATATCAATTTCCTCTTCAGTTTTGCCCCTTCTTTTTATTCTCAAAAGTGGTGTTTTTTGAAATGCCTTTTTGACATCTTTTTTTTAAAAACTGGGTTTAAATGTTGAAAAAACTGTTCTAGGGAGAGTGGGGAAGGTGGATTTGTGACAGCATGTCTCTAGAGGATCAGCATAGTATCTATATTTACTGTTGCAAACTAGTAGAACTGGTTTTCTGTGAGGTTGATCCTGAAGGGAAGACTGTCTAGTGTGGCGAGTGCATCAGAGCACCAGTGACTCCTGGTTCTTTTAAGTACTGTATGTCTGTACTCTCCTGTGGGTGAATTGCCTTTTGACAGCAAACAAGGTTAAAAGTCAATACACCAAACTTCCTTCCACTAGATCATGTAATAAATTCATCAATTATTATTTGTGAAGTAAGTAAGAAGGGAAAAGCAGTTATGCCATCTGCCAAAATAAAATTAGAGTTGGTCTCTAAGTGTCTCTCTTCTTACATTAGAGTGTCTCTCTTCTTGCATCTTGTACAAGGCAATCCTTTGAAAAATCTTCACAAATACACTTGTTTTAATGTGATTAAATAAAGGTAGGACAACTCACTTGATCTGTGGGTAAGGTGCTCCTTCAATGGTGCACGTAAATTGTGCATCTTCTCCATCAGCGTAGTAAGCATGCTTAACCTTATTCACAAATCGGGGAGGCACTAGACAGAAAAAGTAAACATCTTATAGGTAAATATAAGACACAAAACATTTGTATGAGGCAGCATATAAATGAAACAAATAAATAAATATTGTTTATTTATTTGATTTATATACCACCATTCCTAAAGTGGTTCAGGGTGGTTTACACTCGGATCGCCGAGTGCGGCGGTGGCGGCGGGCGGGGGCGGATCGCTGAGTGCGGCGGTGGCGGGCGGCGGCGGATCGCTGAGTGCGACGGTGGCGGGTGGCAGCGGATTGCCGAGTGCAGCGGCGGTGGGCGGCGGCAGATCGCCGAGTGCAGCAGAGCGACGCCGAGGCCTGCCGTCTGGCCCAGTGTCGCTTCCCAACTGCACAGGTGTGCCTCGCAGTTGGGAAGCGACGCTGGGCCAGACGGCAGGCCTCGGCGTCGCTCTGCTGCACTCGGCGATCTGCCGCCGCCCGCCGCCGCACTGGATCGCCGCCGGCCGCTGCCGCACCCGGCGATCCGCCGCTGCCGGCCGCCGCCGCGCTCACTCCTGCCGCCGCCCGCCACCGCCCCGCAATCTGCTGCCGCCTGCCACTGCCACGCTCACTCCGGCCAGCCCAGGGGGGCGCAGGTATGTGGGGGGTGGGCGGGGGGGAGGGCGCAATTTCAGAGGCAGAGCTTGGCCTGGGCACCGTTTCCCCCCGTTACGCCTCTGAGTGCACCACTGTCTTCAGGTCATTCTTTTCAAGGAACAGGCAGAGTTGTTGAATCGGCTGCAGCTGGTAAAAAGTGCTCCTGGCCACAGCCTCAACCTGAGCCCTGGATCAAAGAACACTCCCAAACTACGAATCTGTTCTTTCTGCGGGAATGTAGCTTCAACTAGAACAGAAAGATCTATCTCATCTTGCAGATTACAGCCCCCAACAATGAACACCTCCATCTTGATTGGATTCAGTTTCAGTTAAATATCCCTCCCATTACTGCCTTTAGGGGCTAATGCCATTTCCTGATATTGATGTCAAGGAGAAATAGATTTGAGTGTCATCAGCATATTGATAACACCCAGCAGCAAATCCCCCGATGACCTCACCCAGCAGTTTCACGTAGATGTTAAAAAGCATTGGTGATAGAATGGAGCCCTGGGCAATACCTTATAGTAGCTCCCATTTTGAAGAGCAACTATCATTAAGTGACACCATCTGAAATCTACCCAAGACATAGGAACAGAACCACTGTAAAACAGTGCCTCCTATCCCCAACTCCCTCAGGCGATCCAGAAGGATACTATGGTTGATGGTATCGAAAGCCGCTGAGAAATCCAAAAGACTCAGCAGAGTTATACTCTCTTTGTCAATTCCCTGGTGAGGGTCTTCTGTCAGACTGACCAAGGCCGTCTCAACCCACTAGCCCACTCTAAAGCCAGTTTAAAATGGGTCTAGATAATCAGTTTCCTCTAAGACTGCTTGGAGCTGGTCAGCCACCACCCTTTCAATCATCCTACCCAAGCATGGGAAGTTGGACACTGGCTTATAATTATTCATCTGAGATAATTATCCATTATCATATATTGATTATCATACCAAATATTCATCTGAGAGCACATGACAGAATACTTAAACAAGTATAAACCGGAGCAAGTGAAGAGTGTGTGCTGCACAACAGGAAGGAGGTAAATTGTTTTAATCATGGGACTTCTTACCTTGAACAAGGATCTTTCCCAGGGTACTGGCATTGCCAGCTGGGCTGGAAGCATAGCACATGTATTGCCCAGAATCAACACCTGTCAGGTTGTCAAGGATCAATGTGCAGGAACCATCGGGATCTTCAATGATGATATGATGAGGATCTATTTCCACTGGCCTGCCATCTTCAAAGAAAACAAAAGAAACACTCTTTTGCAAGCCAGTGTGATGTAGTGGTTAGAGTGCTGGACTAGGACCGGGGAGACCCGAGTTCAAATCCCCATTCAGCCATGAAACTAGCTTGGTGACTCTGGGCCAGTCACTTCTCTCCCAGCCTAGCCTACTTCACAGGGTTGTTGTGAAAGAGAAACTCAAGTATGTAGTACAGCACTCTGGGCTCCTTGGAGGAAGAGTGGGATATAAATGTAATAATAATGATAACAACAACAACAACAACAACAACCCCCAGTGAGGCACTACTTTGGCGTGGTTGTGGGGCTTGCGTGCTCGGAGGAAGGTGAGAGCTATGCCAGAGGTCCAACCATACTGGACAGGTCTCACCAGAGGAGCCAGACAAAGAGTGCCTCTCCCATCAACAATATGGTGAGACGTAACTTTAATAAATCTATACCGGATCACCTAAATGGAAGATTAGATTAGAAAATAAAATCTCCAGGCTTAAATCAGATGCTAGTAAATTGAAAGATATGAAAGACAAGAAGCTGAAGAATGAAAACACCAAACAGTATCTGATCCAAAAATACCACCTAGATTCAAGGAAAATTAGAAGAGTCCTGGAAATAATAAAGCAGCAAATAACAGCAGTGTCAAAGAAGATTAGCAGATACGAAGCCAGAATTACACAACACAGGCAGAATCTCCAATTCCAGTCGAATCAGAGACGTTTCTACCAAAGCATAGAAGGAGAAACTGCAAGAAACATAGAAACACCAAATAAAGAAGAAACAGTGCAATTCTGGGGGAAGTTCTGGGACAATCCAATAGATTATAATAAAAAAGCAGGCTGGATGAAAGAGGTCAAAAAATATAACCAACAAATGCAAGATCTAATAATAACACCAGAATTAATAAGTGAAAGAGCAAAGAAAATTAAAAATTGGACTGCACCAGGCGATGATGAACTGCATGGCTTTTGGCTTAAACACCTAACAAGCCTTCATAAACAACTATCAAAACAGTTCAATCACATTTTGCAAGGAGGTGATACTGAACAATGGCTAACAACTGAGAAAACTCATCTCATGATGAAAGACCCAGCAAAAGGTGCAGTTCCAAGTAATTATAGACCGATAACCTGCCTGCCAACCATGTTCAAATTATTGACTAGAATAATAGCAGATGAAGTGATGCAACACTTATTAACTAACAAACAGCTTCCAGTTGAACAGAAAGGAAATTGTCCGAACACCAGAGGCACAAAAGACCAGCTGCTGATTGACAAAATGATTTTAGAAAATTGCAAGAGAAGAAAAACCAATCTAAGTGTTGCATGGATTGACTACAAGAAAGCCTTCAATTCATTGCCTCATACATGGATACTAAAATGTTTAGAAACAACTGGTGTCAGCAAAAACATTGATATTTATTAAAAAAGCAATGAGCATGTGGAGTACACAGTTAAAACAGAAGGAATAGAACTGTCCAATGGAAGCAAGATCAAGAACCTGGAAGACAAAGAACATTACAAATAGCAATAGCAATAGCAATAGCACTTACATTTATATACCGCTCTATAGCTGGAAGCTCTCTAAGCGGTTTACAATGATTTAGCATATTGCCCCCCAACATTCTGGGTACTCATTTTACCGACCTCGGAAGGATGGAAGGCTGAGTCAACCTTGAGCCCCTTGGTCAGGATCGAACTTGCAACCTTCTGGTTACAGGGCGACAGTTTTACCAGGGGCTCTTTTATAATACTTGGGCATTCTCCAGGCTGATAACATCGCACACACTGAAGTTAAAAGAAAAATTGGAAGTGAATAAATCAGGAGAGTTAGAAAAATCCTCAAATCCAAACTCAATGGCGGGAACACCATACAAGCCATAAACACCTGGGCTATACCTGTTATCAGATACACTGCAGGAATAATAGACTGGACCCAGGCAGAGCTAGAGATGCTAGATCGTAAGACCAGGAAAACCATGACCATCAATCATGCTCTGCACCCCCGCAGTGATGTAGATAGGCTCTACCTCCCTCGCAGCTCAGGTGGAAGAGGAATGCTGCAAGTCCATCAAACAGCAGAGGAGGAGAAAAGAGGCCTTGAAGAATATATCAAGGACAGTGAAGAAGATGCACTTCAAATGGTCAATAACGAGAAACTATTCAACACCAATGAAAGAAAGCAGGCCTACAAGAAAGAACAAGTCAAGAACCGAGCAGAAAAATGGAAAAATAAGCCACTGCATGGTCAATATTTGCACAATATAACTGGAAAATCAAACATCACCAAAACCTGGCAATGGCTTAAGAATGGCAACTTGAAGAAAGAAACAGAGGGTTTAATACTGGCTGCACAAGAACAGGCACTAAGAACAAATGCAATAAGAGCAAAAGTCGAAAAGTCGAAAAGTCAACAACAAACAGCAAGTGCCGCCTTTGTAAAGAAGCAGATGAAACCGTAGACCATCTAATCAGCTGTTGTAAAAAGATCACACAGACTGACTACAAACAAAGGCATGACAAGGTAGTAAGGATGATACACTGGAACATCTGCAAAAAATACAAGCTACCTGTAGCCAAAAATTGTGGGACCATACAATTGAAAAAGTTGTAGAAAATGAAGATACAAAAATATTATGGGACTTCCGACTACAAACAGACAAACATCTGCCACACAATACACCAGATATAACTGTAGTCGAGAAGAAAGAAAACCAAGTCAAAATAATCGACATAGCAATACCAGGGGATAGCAGAATAGAAGAAAAAGAAATAGAAAAAAATCACAAAATACAAAGATCTACAAATTGAAATTGAAAGGCTGTCACAGAAGAAGACCAAAATAATCCCAGTGGTAATTTGCGCCCTAGGTGCAATTCCAAAACAACTTGAAGAGCACCTCAACACCATAGGGGCCACAGAAATCACTATCAGCCAATTACAAAAAGCAGCTTTTCTGGGAACAGCCTATATTCTGCGACGATATCTACAACAAAGCAACAATATTGATAATAAAATTCAGCCATACCAGGTTCTTGGGAAGGACTCGATGTCTGGATAAAACAAACCAGTCAATAACACCTGTCTGACTTTGTAAATAAATAAATGATAAATGTTTTTTCTGGGGTTGGAAAACTGGTCAGTTGACCACTGAAATATTGTCAACCAATGGTCAAGCTGATGGCCTAAAATTTGGAAACTGGGATTCCCGAATATTCCAGGAAACCAAGAAAGCTTAATCAGCACTTGCTGTACCTTTATACCAGGAGACATTTGGCTTGGGTGTCCCTGTTACACGACAGGCTAATTTGACAGTTTCACCAAGCTCAGCTGTGCAATCAGCCAGTTCCTCCTCAAAGTCTGGCGGATCTGAAAATAAGCAGATTTAAATCAGTGTAGTTCTCTGAAAGACTGGGAAAGGAAAAACAGAAGAATTTCAACCAATGTAGAAATGGTGTAGAGCAAAGAACAAGTGAAGCAAGAGATGGGAGCACTGGTTCACTAACTGTGAAGGCTTCTTCTTGCTGCTGGACATCTCTGAGTGGGTTATACCTCCCACGTGCTCCCAGGCAGGACTAATTGAAAATAGTTACAAAGCCTTAAGAGCCTGGGCAGGATAAACCAACTCAATTCTTTTAGGCAGAATGTGAGAAATTATCAGACCCTACCCTGCTAAGAAAGAGTAAAACTTGTATGTACATAACGGAAAGTGTTAGGATATAATAAGGTGAGTCAGAAGTAAAGATATGAAAGAAAACAACACAACCTAACACACACAAAAGGTGTTGGTTTGTGTAGGTCCCAGTATTATAATGCTTCCCAGGGAGTAGGCTAGGGTGCCGCTGTCCAGCCTTTGTTCAAGGACTTGGAAGAGGAGTGTGAGGCAGTGAATCCCGAGGGCCAGCTCTGTGATCAGAGTGAGGAAGCACTCAAGGAGGGCTTGGTGCAGGAGGCAGAGCAGAGTGACGAATCCCAGGAGGAACTCTCACTGCCAGTGTTATCTCCCAGGGCACGCAGGCACGAGAAGCGGCATGACCCAATCAGGGAGTTGAGACGCAGCAGTTACTTGAAGGTGGCTGACTGGGCAGAGCACTCATTGATTCCAGCTGGCAAACTGCTATAAATTTTGCAGCTTCACTCTACTGCACAGCTGGAGACAACTCATCAGACAGCCTTGATACATCCCCTCCATGACGCCTAGGACTCAGGATCTCTGGAATCTGGTGAGCGACCTTGGTTGTGGGGGAATGCAGGTTGGACTTGGTGCTCAGTAGTGATGTGTTCTCTTGTGCTTTTTACAGATGTTGGATGAAAACCTCGTGCCTTCCTGAAAGAAGTATTGTAACTGGAGACATCTCTTCGGCTGCTGCAGCATTGTAAATTACAGACGGCTCATCGAGTGTGGCGGGTTTATGACAGCCGCCTGGGAGGGCCAAGATGTCCTCAGCTCCGGCACCAAGAATATAGGGGTGTGCAATTCAGATTTTCAATTTGGATTCAAATCGAAACACTCTCATTTTGTTTTGGGGTCCGAATCTGACCCATCCGAATCACCCCAAATTCGATTCGGATCTGAATTAATCCAAATCTGAATTGATTCGGATCAAAAAACGGGCCTCAAGGCCAAAAGAGTGGGGTGGGGTGGTAGTGCCTAATGGCTGGAGGCTACCACCCAAATTGCAGAGGATTTGGGTGAAGGGCTGATTTTTGGTGAATTGTTGAAGTTTTAGTGTCTTTGGGGCAGAAGAGTGGGGTGGAGTGGTAGTGCCTAATGGGTGGAGAATACCACCTAAATTGCAGAGGGATTGGGCAAAGGGCTGGTTTTAAAGTGATTTTAGAAGTTTTCGTGCCTTTAAGGTTATTCTCCATAAGGAACAATTGAGGTTTCAGCAGCCCCATAACTCCACTTGGCGGGGTGCTGGCATGACAGAGCAAGTGGCGGTGTATTACACAGAAGGTGCCAGCCACCCTCATGGGTTTCTAACCCATGGGGTACAGGGTTCTGTTGTTTCTGAGGTATTCTGAGTGTAGATTCTCTGGTAGCAAATGAGATTTTCAATACAAACCATGCATCCACTCTCATTTGCTACCAGAGAATCCACACTCAGAACACCTCAGAAACAACAGAACCCTGTACTCCATGGGTTAGAAACCCATGAGGGTGGCTGGCACCCTCTGTGCACTACACCGCCACTCACTCTGGGCCACACCAATGCCCACCCAAGTGGAATTATGGGGCTGCTGAAACCTCCATTATACCTTATGGGGATAAACTTTAAAGACACATAAACTTCAACAATTCACCAAAAATCAGCCCATTGCCCAATCCCTCTGCAATTTGGTTGGTAGCCTCCACCCATTAGGCACTACCGCCCCACTCCACTCTTCTGCCCCAGAGCCTACTCTTTGCCCCAAATCTGCCCCAAAGACACTAACACTTCAACAATTCACCAAAACTCAGCCCTCTGCCCAATCCCTCTGCAATTTGGGTGGTAGCCTCCACCCATTAGGCACTACCACACCACACCACTCTTTTGGCCCTGGGACCCAAAAATCAAATAGACGTCATATCAGTCCGTTTTGCATTGAAGTCAATGGGAGGCAAAAAGGCAGGAAATTCAAGTAGACATCAGAACTCAAAATGGAGGAGGAAGAAGGAGGACTTAATTGGCCACAAAATGGAGGGCCGAAACTACAAGTAATTCGGAGCTGAAACGGGGGTGATTTGTTTCTGCTCCAAAACATTTTGGAAGGGCAAGAGGGTGATTCGTTTTGGCAACGAATCACCCGAAACGGGCAGTTTTGGGTACAGATCGTTCTGTACCTGAAACGTTTTGCACATCCCTACTTAGTATTTAGTTCTACAAGGAGCTCCATGTATTTTCTCTAAATAGCTGCAACAACTAAACCATCCTCTGTTACCTACTCTGTAACTGGAGCGTGCGCTCATTCCTTAGTGCTCTGCTGTTTTAACTACTGGGGGTAAAAATTAACAACCCGCAACACCTTGTTCCTGTTTGCTCCTGGGATCTTGACCCTGTGCCTGGCTATCGACTTGTGACTCCCTTCAGAATCCGCCCTGGACTACAGAATTGGCTACCAACCCCTCTCCTGGTATTAATCCATATTGGACTTGGCATTTGACTATGATTTATGGATTGAAGATTCAAATGTGGTAATTTCCACTGACTTGGTTCTACGAATGTTTGCTTCCACTTTCCTGCAATAAAAGCCTTAACCTCACGCATTCCAGCTGTTGCTTTGATTTATTGCGGGAACGTGCACCCTTGACATAAAGAGATTGTAGTAAATAAAGATATTTGAGAGGAAAAAAGATGCATAGGATTCTTTTTTAAAAGATGGAAATGAGAGAGATTTTGTAGAGGTCTGCCTAGGAGCACAGAAGGACTAAAAGAACTGCTGTGGGGTTATTCTGCCCGGGCTCTTAAGGCTCTGTAACTGTTTTCAGTTAGTCCTGTCTGGGACCCTCTCAGAGATGTCCTCGGCTCCAGGCAGCAGATAATCAGTCGTCATCCCCAGCTATACTTACCCCACACAGGGAGGCTGATGCGTTGCTGGATACCGCAAATTTCCTTCACCCAAGAATTCTTGATGATGACAGTCCTGGCTTGGAACAGATATTTGCGGACTGAGTCTTCCCGCTCATGCCAGATTTCAAATGCCCGGTCATCTCCTTCCACAAGATCATTCACGTCTATGTTTGGCAGCTGAGTAGTCAAATGACAAAGTTAAAAGTCATCTGAGACATCTCCGCGTTTACTGAAGAAATTATAGATTCATAACAGAGACCTCGACTCTAAATCTATGCCTATATATCTTTGTTTTCAGAAATGCTGTTATATAGAAGTATATAACAGTCAATGATGTTATATGTTGTGGACTGCTTCCAGTGTGACTTCTCTTAACTTAGTCTTAAGATGTGCACCAGGATGGTGCAATGATAACTCATGAATCAGAAGACCTAGGTCTGTAGAACTCAGATACGCATATGGGAGCCCCCCTAGAAGATAGTTCACTTGATGTACATCTAGGGAATTAAATGGACATACACAAGTGATTGTAACTTACCTGTTGTGCATCTTTCTGGTTGCCTCCCTACTATTGGTTCTTGGTTATTTGAAAAACTAACATATTTGAGGAATTGGCTTAATATCTATTAGTGCTGCAGTAATATTTGAAATAAAATAGTCACTTTAAAAATAATGCCATGTGTTATTGACAATGTTCAAAGCAACTGTTTGGATGGGTCTTTAGCAAAGTCCAGCCTGGAACACTTGTCCTTGCCATTTTAGCAATGATGGCATTTGAAGGAATAGCAAACCTTGGAAAAGAACGGAATATTGTTGGAGAATTTAGCAACTTGCCACAAGAAGAACTGTTGTTGTGGATAAAAACAAACACAAAACAAGACGCTGCTTTTGCAGGTGCAATGCCTACAATGGCGAATGTAAAATTATCTGCACTTTGACCTATCGTAAATCATCCACATTATGAAGACGTGAGTTTGTGGGCAAGAACAAAAGTAGTTTATTCTATGTACAGTCGAAAGCCAGCAAAAGAAGTTAAAAGAGAATTGCTAAAGTTGGGAGTAAATGATACATCTTGGAAGAATACTGGTGCTTGAAGAGAACTAAGCCTGGCTGCAGCATTCGAGAAATTTGGGTTATAGAAGACCTTAATAACGTCGGAAAAATCCCCTTATGCAGCATCCTGAGCAAAGGTTCCAGGCCAGATTTCAGAACAGTGTTCAGCAATGAGTTATTCAAAATATTAGAAATTACCAAGGAATGACAGTATTTGTTTATAAACTGGGAATTGTTTAAAGCTCTGTGGATTCCTGGTTCATATATTAAAAATTAAATATTTTTTATTGTTTAACTGTTTAATAGTTTTATATTGTTCTAAATGTTTGGTAAACCGCCTTGGGATTGTTTTTAATGAAAGACAGTATAAAAATCTAACAATAAATAAGTAAATAAAATGGGTAGTCTGAACTAGACAGAAGCTTGAATAGATAAAGTGAGGGAGAAAACAAGCATCCTGACAGTGAAGGAAAACAATGACCAAACCTTCATCATGTTCTTGAAGATGTAGCTGTAAGTGTCCGTCTTAGTATCTCGTTTGGGTTTGCAGACTAGGAGGTAACTCTTGAAAAGGAAGACATGTCGCTTGTGACCCTTCCAGGCCATCCTGGCTCCAGGTGCCCCTTCCCAGACAATGAATTGTCCCTGGTAAGAACAGCAAAGTTTCGTTACTTGAGTTGGTCATTTGGAAGGGTTCAGGAGAGTCCTCATTCTGGGGGGTGTTGTGTGCCATTTTTGGAAGAGCAGTATAGAAATCAATCAATCAATCAATCAATCAATCAATCAAATAAATAAATAATGGGGACAGCCTATATTCTGTGACGATATCTATAATAATAACAGTAACAACATTGATAATAAAATTCAGCCATGCAGGTCCTGTCTGGATAAAACAAACCAGTCAATAAGACCTGTCTGACTATGTAAACAACAACAACAACAACAACAATGCTTTATTCCTTGTTCTCCAGAACTTTGGGCTATCCTCACATTCATGTGCAAGCAGAAGTAAAATTAATCGGTTTCCTGGGCACTCTAGTTACAAATTGCATCTCTAAAGTTTCACTCCCATGTCTATGTGGACAGATGTATATGTGTTGGGAACACACTACCAGTCATGGCAATCTTTTAAACATACTGTAATGTAACATATTACCTTTTTGGTGCAATGATGTTTAATGAAGGAAGATAGGGACACTAATCTTGACAACGAAAAACCCTCATAAACAAGCCAATATAATTCGGAATTATTTCCCTGGCTCAGTGTGAAGAGCCCAATGAAGAGCCCAGGGTTGACTCAGCCTTCCATCCTTCCGAGGTCGGTAAAATGAGTACCCAGAATGTTGGGGGCAATATGCTAAATCATTGTAAACCGCTTAGAGAGCTTCCAGCTATAGAACGGTATATAAATGTAAGTGCTATTGCTATTGCTATTGCTAAATATAATACAATGTGATCTCAACACGTCTATATGGATGTATACAACATGCTCTAAATGAGATTATGGCTCTCATCACCTGTCGGATGGGCTCCCCCAGGATTTCTAGGGTTCCTGGATAGTTCTCAATGAGTGACACATGGAGATTGTTTTCTGCTCGTCGAGCGAGTGCAGACACAATAGCGTAAGCCTGCTCCAACAGAGCACAGTTCTGGCTGCTCCTTGCTTTGTTTCGGATTAGCTCCTGTGAAGAAATACAACAGAACAATTTGCATAATTTATGTCTATCCGTTTATGAATACGTTCAAGTAAGAAATCTTTTTTAACAAACCAAATAAATGAAAAAACAATTCTAGGAAATCAACATGATTTTGGAATATTAGTTTAGATGTTTTGGGTATACAGCATCATATTATTTATTTGTTTGTTTGTTTGTTTAACACATTTTTATATTTCCCCAAATGCAAGTCTCTGGATGGTTTACAACAAAGCAATAGAAACAACAAATGAAAAGGTGAAAATATTACAATTTAAAATTTTAAACATTAAAACTATTTAAAACACAATTAAAACAGTATCTAATTTATATTTATTTATTTATTTGATTTCTATACTGCCCTTCCAAAAATGGCTCAGGGCAGTTTACACAGATAATTAATAAATAAATAAGATGGCTCTCTGGCCTCAAAGGGCTCACAATCTAAAAAGCAACACAAGATAGACCCCAGCAACAGTCACTGGAGGTCCTGTGCTGGGGGTGGAGAGGGCCAGTTACTCTCCCCCTGCTCAATAAAGAGCATCACGTTAAAAGGTGCCTCTTTGCCAATTTAGCAGGATAATTAAAAGCCTGGGTGAACAAATGTGTCTTGAGTGCCTTTTTTAAAGTTGTAAGAGATGGGGAGGCTCTTATTTCAGCAGGAAATGTGTTCCAAAGCCTCAGGGCACCAACGGAGAAAGCCCATCCCTGAGAAGCCACCAGAGGAGCAGGTGACAACTGCAGACAAACCTCTTCTGATGATCTTAATGAGCAGTGTGGTTCATAGTGAAGAAGACATTCTCTTAAATACCCAGGGCCTAAGCTGTTCAGGGCTTTATAGATTTTGCCTGGAAACATATCGGCAACCAGTGTAAATCTTTTAAGATAGGAGTAACGTGGTCTCTCCGAGATGACCCAGAGACCAACCTGGCTGCCGCATTCTGGACCAGCTACAGTTTCCAGACTACGTACAAAGGCAGCCCCACACAGGGCGCATTGCAGTAATCCAGTCTGGAGGTGACCAGCAGATGTACTTCTGTTCTGAGGTCATTTATCTCAAGAAACGGACGCAGCTGGCGTATCAGCCAAAGAACATAGCCTTCTGTCTGATGCACTGATATGCATTTGTTTGCTGATTGCTACATTTTTCCAGAGAGACTGGCACTGTGCCAAGTTCCATTGAGCTTGCTGGTTTAATCACGGGGTTCGCTCAGACCTTATTAATTGGTAAAATGATCATGTTTGCCCTTTCCCACAATCAACAGATGTTTGCAAAGAGAGCATCATAATCTCCAGTGGCAGCAAGCCAGTAATGACCTGTGCTGGTTTCACCATGTACCTAGAACAGGCCCGGGGGCCGGATGCGGCCCGCGAGGCCTTTTTTCCTGGGCCCCGGGGCTATTTCCTCTTCCTCCCCCTGCTGCTTATAAAACACCCGCCAAAAAAATTTCCAGCTGCTGCACGGCCGAGGAGATGGCTGCGGGGGTGCGGGTGTTCTTCCTTATCCTCCCCCACGGCAGCAGTGGCGCACAGCAGCAGAAACCAGAGCGACACTCGGGTCTTCACTTGTGTGAAACCTAGGATCAAACCAGGTTAAGAGAGGGAGGACATGACTGCCACTGCCCTACCCACCAACTGACACCAAACAATTACACCAAATATTAAAAGAAAACTGCTGACCTTGATCACAGTCTGATACTTCTGGATCCTGTTTATTGGTCTCTCTAGATAGTGTTGCAGAGGAAGTATAGGTGGCTGCGAAGGGTCTTCACTGGATAATATTTCCTCTGTATATCTCTGAAAACAGAAACTTAACCATAAGGATTTTACAGGCTATCAAAAGGGCCTGGGAGAAGGATTCATCTTCTCTGCCTCAATCAACCTACTTCATGTAGTTGTCAATTCAAGAAATAAGAACTTAAGAGGTCATTGTATGCTGAACAGATCTACCACATCTTACCTTATAGAACTCCTGAACAGCTTTGCTGACCACAACAGACTCGGCCTGTATACGCCCAACGAGGTACTGGATGTACTTGTCAAAGTCCCCCTCGTTCTTAATAAAGCACATCGCCACATCATCGTCGGTGTCACATTTCTGAAGTTCTGGGAAGAATGTGCTGGGAATGATGAGAAAAGGATCGTGAAAGCACAGAGAGGAGAGCTGGTCTTGTGGTAGCAAGCAGGACTTGCCCCCTTAGCTAAGTAGGGTCTGCCCTGGTTGCATATGAATGGGAGACTAGAAGTTTGAGCACTGTAAGATATTTCCGCCCAGGGGATGGAGCTGCTCTGGGAAGAGCAGAAGGTTCCCAGTTCCCTCCCTGGCAGCATCTCCAAGATAGGGCTGAGAGAGACTCCTGCCTGCAACCTTGGAGAAGCCGCTGCCAGTCTGTGTGGAAAATACTGAGCGAGATGGACCAGTGGTCTGTCTCGGTATATGGCAGCTACCTATGTTCCTATCTTCCACAGGAAGGTGAGACAGTGGCAATTAAATGTGCACACTTTTTAAACCAGTGGCAGCATATGCACAACACAAATGCAAATATAAACATGGTCACAATCCTCCCAGACATTTTCCCACTGAAATGAAAAGGAGCTGCAGAAACGCACCATAACCTCCATCCGACCACCTGCCCGTTAAAAGACTATGAGGCTGTGCACACGAGCAGCCCAACCCCCATTGGGGTTGCTTGTGTGCAGCACCAGGATCGAGGCTGATCTTAGCGCTGTCTTCTGCTCAACCCTGAGTTTTGTACCTGGGCTTTTACGTGGTTTAAAGGCGGTGAGTGCACCCTTTACCCCAGATTCGGGGTTGTGAGTATGCTTGGGCTGCACACAGCCCGAACCTACACAGAGTCAGGTGCTTAAAGTATCCCTCTCCCGGGGGAATCCTTCAATGCTCTGTACTCATCACGGGGTGCATTGTGGGATTCCTGGAGACCAGGAAAATGAGTCCAGACCTCCAGAGATCCCTGCTGCGCGGAGTAGTGCAGACTGTGTAGGCATGCAACGACACACCGAAGAAGCATTCAGAGATCGTCTGGGGGAAGGTAGGTCCTTCACTGGATAACACATGCCCACGGCCGTGTGCACACAACCTTTTTATCAGTTTAAAAATTTAAAAGATGAAGTTCAAACCCTCTGCCACAGGAGAGTCGAGTCTTGTGGTAGCAAGCATGACTGGTTCCATATGAAGGGGAGACTAGAAGGGAGAGCACCGTAAGATATTCCCCTCGGGGGATGGAGTTGCTCTTGGAAGCGCTAGGCTCCAAGTTCCCTCCCTGGCATCTCCAAGATAGAGCTGAGAGAGATTCCTGCCTGCAACCTTGGAGAAGCTGCTGCCAGTCTGTGAAGACAATACTGAGCTAGATAGACTAATGGTCTGACTCAGTATATGGCAGCTTCCTATGATGTGCTGGTAGCCACCAGTTTGGATGGCTTTAAAGTGGGGTTAAATGCATTTATAGAGAACAAGTATTTTAACAGCTACTAGTCTTGAGGGCAATATGCTACTTCTCGGCTCAAAGGCAGGATGCCTCTGAGTACCAGTTGCAGGGCAGCAGCAGCAGGAGAAGAAGCCTGTCTTCATGTCCTGCTTGTGGGCTCCCGGGCATCTGGTGGGCCACTGTGGGAAACAGAACGTGCTAGGATTTGGCAGTTCTGGGACCAAGAGCAGGGTACAAAATATACAAAATAAATAAATATTGGCCAGTTAAAAGGCAGCGGTCGGATAAGGGGCAGCAAGCTTGTTCGATGTCTTTAGCCTGAACATCCAAGTCTTTCGTAAAATCTCTTCTCACTGGGCAAGCAGCTCCAGTGGAATCATTAACCGTGGGAAGTATTAGGGCTAGATGTTCTGCATAAGCATCCCCTTTTCTGCTTGGAAACTGCTTCAAGGGGGAGGGAACAGGGCAGAGAACTGGGGGAATGGGTTTAACCCTTTTGGCACCTACCCAAATCTCTCATCTCAAAGTGACTTTTCCAGCAGAAAAAGCATTGCAGGACACAAGTATGGGTGTAAGGTTTGGTTTGGTTCTTCTAAGGCTGTTTGCTGCGCTGCTGCCTCAGATATACCTACTTGGAATGGAAGTGAGTGACATCAGTGATGTTTCTGAAGATAATGAGCTTCTGATTGGAAACAGCAGCAGGGACGCCAGGGCAGGTCTCAGTGTACTGAATATGATGGGTCTGGAGGAATTGCAGGTCCTTGACAAACTCCTCCTCTGAGTTCAGAAGGTTCTGAATAATGAGGCTAAACAGCAAAGGAAAATAAAAAGGAGGAAGGTAGTGGAACCATATATGGTCTTAGCAAATGAAGAAACAGACTTCTTACATGTTGAAGTTCACACACTAGAAAAGTAACTGCCATTTCAGCCCAGTAAGCACTAAAGAAGTTGGGTTGTGGAGAAAGTTCTCTGTCCCCTTAAAGACTCCAGACATATCTACACGACAAATGTAAAGCAGTTTCAAACCTATGTAACTATGGCTGGGTCCACAACTGCAAGGGAGGGAGAAGAGACGGTACCATTTCAGATTACAGCTGATGTAGAGACTTCTGAACACAAAGCAAGCTCCCAGCAAACACAAAACTCAGTCCTCATGGCCTGATGCCTCAATTGCAGCTCCTGGCTTGCCTCATAACTCAGACTTCTGTTCTGACTCCTTGGAGTTGCTGCCCACAGCCCAGCAGGCCAAAAACCTTTGTAGCCTCTCAACAATATACAGTGCCTCTGAATGTCCTTCCCCGCCTTTACTGAACAATCTCAGATCCCATGCAAAGAGGCTCTACACTTGAGCGTTGTGTAGAGCCTGGGAGAATTCCCCGCAGATGATCGGTCATGAAGCCCTGGGCAGCTACCGGCTCCATCACGGGGGCTGGTGGGGGCTGCAGGGATCTGGAGCCACCCAGACCCTAGAAGTCCCAGGATGCCCTATGAGAGTGTGCAGGGCATTCTGGGGGGACCCCCCGAGGCCGGGAGGCTTGTTGTTGCCTCCCGGTTGGGGGTCTACTCATGTGTCGTCGTGGTGGCACACGATAAAAAAACCAAGGTTAACAGAGCACTCTCTCCATTAACCTTGTTTAAGGGGAGGGCTGGCCGCCATGGAACCACCGAGCTGGCCCACGAGCCCGATGGTTCCAACAATCGCAGGAAAGCAGGCTCGGCTCCCTTAGCCTGCTTTCTAGTGATTGTGGGAATAGGTTCAAAGTTTCTCAACCTTGGGTCCCCAGATGTTGTTAGAATTACAATTATCTTCCCTAGCCACAATGGTCTTCAGTCATTGTGGCTGCATATAATGGGAGTTCAGCAACATCTTTGAACCCAAGGCTGAGGAAATCCCTGGCCTAACAAGTAATATTTAACTTTATATAAAGCCTCAATTCATAACGTGTGATAGTGACCCACCTCACACTGTTGTGTGATGAATGAGCTAGGGAAATGTTGTTACCTACTTTGGGTTGTATGAATGAGGATCTGATAATGATAAAGTAGAGAGCCCTCACAGAAAGTGCCTTCACAGAATACTCACCTCAATTTCTTTTTATATTCATCCTCTGAAACAGATTCTCCAGGGAACTCTGGAACTTCTGGAACACCCCAATCAGGTGACAGCTAGAACAATGAAAATAAGATGTCAGATTTGGCCATATTTGCTAACCCCATGTTTGTGGGGGTAGTCCAGGTTGAGTGTTTCGCAGATGTTTTGAGTGAAGGCAACCACTATTGGCTATCTTTATGAGGAAAACTTGTTGACCTGTAGAGAAAAGTCTCTGTTTTTAGACATTTGTTTTTTAAAATATAAACTTCTATCCTACCTTCATAAAATTCAGTTGAAGATGGCTTATAACCATTTAAATCATATCAGTTACAGAAACTGCTAAATATAACCACAGCTCTTGCCTGTGGGCTTCCCAGAGGCATCTGGTGGGTCACTGTGTGAAACAGGATGCTGGACTAGATAGGACTTGGGCCTGATCCAGCAGGGCTGTTCTTATGTAACCAATATATAATAAGAACCAGCTAAGAAACTCCAGTCAGAAAGCATCATAGGAAGTTTGCCTGAATACAATAGTGCAGTGTTGGGGAGTCTTTTCCAGAGCTTTGGGGTTACTGGCACAAACGTTTCTCTCTTCTCAATTTCCTAATAGTGGGGGTGCTGAGACTCACCAGAAAAGCAGCAAAGGCAGTTAAGTAAGATCATATGGAGAGGGTTGGTCTTCCTGTTTGGTAGGCTCAGGACAGGAAAGGCATTTTATTGGTCAAAACCACCATCTGAATCAGGCCCAGAAGTTAACAGGTAGCTATTACAGATGCTACTAACTGCATTGAATCTTTTGCTGCCCTGCTTGCCTCAGTGAAGAGGTGGGTGATGGGGCTCTGCACCAGCTGAATCCTCCAAGCTCTATTCAGGGGAAGGCTTGAATTGGCACAAAGCAGGCTACAAGTGGAGTCAACAGGGGGCCATAGAGGAACCTGATTTAACTTTAAAGGAAAAGGGGCAAATGAAGACATAGAGCAGGGATTCTCAAACTTGGGTCTGCAGAAGTTAAGGCTATTGGGGCTGGGGATGATGGGACATGTCATCCAACATTGTCTGGGGACCCAACTTGGAGAAACCAAGGCACCAAACAAAAACCTGTCAGGGTCAAGTGAATTCTTCAGTGACACAACACAGTAAATTCTCTTCCAGTTCTATGGATCTTTGATTCTCTTTCAAAGTTTCGGGGAAATATTCACACAGTTCTGGGATGCCTGTTGTGATGGTTCCCGTATCTGCTATCACCATTTATCTTCAATCGTCCTTTCCTGTAATATCTTTTGCCTTTAATAGCAGGAGAATGATTTAGGCATGGAGTGTTACTCCAATAGAGAAAGTCAAATATTTTACAAATAAAGATGATTTGTTTCAGAAAGAAAAACAAAAAGAAATGAAACAAAAGTTGATCCTTCCCCAGAAACACACAGTTCAAAGCACAACCAGATCCAGTTATAGCTGGAGTCCCTTTCTGCCAGCCTGCTCTTTGGCAGTTAACGTCCAACTGGCTCTGCTTCCTAAGTTCTGAGATCCATGGAACTCTCCCTGTCAATCCCAGTACCTAGCAACAGTTGCCATGCTTACCTCACTAACCCCCAGACCAAGCAACATTAAAAAACAAACAAACAATTGTTAACTAGTGAGTTCTCCATTCCTTTAATTCCAAGTGGAATCTCAGGAGCCAGAGAAGCTAAATAAGCCAATTAATTAATATTCAGTGTGGTGAAAATGGATGGTTCTCACCTTTAACCTCTTATCCAGATAGGCTGGAGACACCCAACCTTGTCTGGAGGGGCTGGACTTGGTGGGTTTGGTCCTAACCAGCCATTTCAGAGGATGAGCAGAATCCAGGACCTCCACATATTGCCCATCCTTCAGGGTGATGGTTTCACGGTCAGCACCCATCGGCGTGTAGTCAGCGGTGACCATGTAGATGTCAAAAATCTGCAGGGACAGGATGGGTTGTGTATATTTTCTAGAAACCAGGGCTTTGAGATTCAGAAAGGCCCAAACACTAGTTGTGCTGCAGACATCTCAAGCTTGATATTAAAAGAGACTAAACTGCCTCCAAAGTTCCTGTTGAGTTCAGCTGCTGCTCCATACACTTAGAATGAGCATCAGTGCAGTCGATTGGTCTGCATCCCAAGTTCAAATTCCCGTTCAGCTTTGATTTTACTGGAATGCTTTCAGCAAACCACTATGTTTTTGCTTCTCTTGCCCACTTCATGAAACAGCGCATGACAACGTAATAATTACTAAGAGCGTTAGTGTGGCTGATAGCGAATAATCAAGATTATGACCTAACCCCTTGGAACGCAAAATAAAATATCAGAAGATATAAAAGCATGATTTCTGATGCACCTAATTCAACTTTTGACCTCTAAAGACATGCATACGTTGTGTTTTCCAAGTCAAGAGGGGAAAAGAAATGAATTCTTAAAATAAATTCTAACAAGATCCCACAATTGCATACAAATGCATCTTGGCCACATGTGGCCTAAATGTTAGCCAATCCTAGTTTGAATCCTAATAATTTTCCAGCTGCAGATGATCAACAGCACTTAAAATATTATACTAGGATGATTAATGGTGTTATCTTCACAATTGTGGGGGTCCTCAACAAGCTAGCTTCTGTTGGGCCCCCTTAAGGCTCATGAGGGGGTTTGTATATCTTGCAGTGGTGGGTCTTTTTTCCCTTCCTGCAGCTGGTTTCCCCTCAAAATGACCCCAATATAAGCATCATTCCAGGGCACTGTAGGGGAAAAATGACAACCACCTTTTAATTTTTTTTCACCAACAATGCCCCAGAACAAGACTATGTCAGACATATTGAGGGGGGGGGGGAGTGCAAACTGCCAGCAAAATGGTGGCCAAATTTAATCCTGCCCAGGGAGGCACCAAGGGTTAGGGTGCCCAAGGCTGCCACATGCTGACAATGAGCCTGCTGATCATCTTATTAACAGAAGCTCTTCAGTTTTCCTCTCAAATCTGCTCCTTTCAGGTCAGTTTCCCAGACTCAGTCACTAGAGCGCTTCCCAGATAGCCCGCTACGACAGTGGTAAAATGCTTGGGCTTGGCAGATCACATTCAAAATGTAAATAAAGGGTTGAAGCTGTTTTTGTGCAAAGCCACCAGCAGGGGGAGTAGTCTTTTCTAGCTTGCGCAAAACTCCGACAAGGGGAAAATACAGCTATTTTTGCAATGCACATGCAACGTTGGAGGACTGTTAACGCAGCAAAACAACCCGAAAGAAGGCATTTGAAATGTGAATGGCACCTTGCTGACAGCACAGGGACTGCGCTGTCGATACACAGGCAGTATGGAAGCACACTAGGAGAATATGTAGTGACACCGTTGTAGCGGGTAATCTGGAAAGTGCCTAGACAAGGAACACCCTTTCTGAAGGCCTGAGTTGAGGATCCAACTAGACATGACAGGGTGGTCACATGTATTTTAGCCACATGTGTATCCCATTTACATATAATGTGGAGTTTACTTGAAAAGGAACACAGGAGAGGAAAGGGAAACCTACTTCTCCCGTTTTATCTCCATTGCTTTAAGCACTTATTTCCCTGCTCCACTCATTTCTGGTGTCAGAGCTGGGCTGGGGGAAAATGGCTCAAAGCAATTAATTTCAGTGAGGTAAGGTGTGGCAGAATTTGCTTCTCTCTTCAGCATGCTTTTTTGATGTAAAGATTAGAATACATTGCTCAGCTGCTCTGTCATGTCTAGTTTTTCCTCAGAGTGTGAGTGTGAGTGTGAGAGTGTGTGCGTGTGAGTGTGTGTGTGTGTGTGAGAGAGAGAGAGAGAGAGAAAGAGAGAGAAAGAGAGAGAGAGTGTGTGAGAGAGAGAGAGAGAGAGACAGACAGACAGACAGACAATTTGGTTGATTCATGTATTCATATATCTGATCCAGCCAAAAGTGTGTCTGCCTATTTTATTTTTCTTCCTCTCCAAGGCCAACAAAACAGCAACAACTCAACTTTACTTTGTAATCCAGAGAACAATTGGGTGGCTAATAAATACAGTTGTTGCTGTTGTCACTGTTATTATTTATTATGATTTGAAATAATAATGCTATTCTGATGTTGCCTTTAATGATCCTAAAGAGATCTGGAACATATGATCCACTGAGAATGTTAAATTCTTTTCCCTAGGACAGGGGTTCTAAAACTTGAGGCCCAAGATGTTGTTGACTACAACTCCCATAATCCTTTGGCCATTGTGGGTAGGGATGGTGAGAGTTGTAGTGCAACATCTGGGACCCAAGTTTGAGAATCCCTGACCTAGAAAATGCTTGCACAGAGTTTACTTATACAGACAATCTACCTCTCCCCTTGCATCCCCTTCATCAGATTCAGAGGACGACTCTTGAACCGTTGAAGAAGGTCTGGACCTGCCATGTCGTGGAGATGGGGATGGTGTTTTTGATTCATCATCGCTGTCAGCTCCAGGGACTCGAAGTGTGGCTGAAAAGGGAGGATAATCTTATTTTATATTTATTTCAAACACTTTTATGTTTTTACAATGTCTGTTATGACTGCAAACCACCTTGAGGTATTTGAACAAAAGGCGGTATATGTGTAAACATAAATACAATAAAATGAAAGTGTGTCTGTGCACACACGACAGACAGATTGTTGGCACATATGACAGATAGACAACAAACCACTTCACACAAATAACTGGGGTCATTTGCACTGAGCAAACTGTTACCTTGACTTATCTTTGCAGACACCATTTCTGTGATCTGTGATGTCAGTTTCTGGAGAAATTCCTCGGTCCCAACCTCGGCAAGTGAAATATGGCTCCTCACAGCTTCCCCTTCCCCTGCCCAAGGAAAAATGTGGTATTAAAGAACATGAAAACATACAAAGAGCCCTGCTGCAGCAGACCAAGGGACTATCTAGTCCAGCATGCTGCTTCCCACAGCAGCCAATAGCAGGAGCGTAGCGAGCCTGGCAGCGGCCCATGTGTGGCCACCGCCACAGCCCCCTGGCCCCGCCCCCACATCTGATGTCAGACACAGGGGCCAATTGATCTCCCTCCTAAATGGGGCCGTGCGGCCCCGTTTGGAAGGGAGAACAGCCCACGCTGCATCGGGCAGCGTGGGCTGGAGCGACTCTCCCTGCTTTAAAGGCAGGGAGACCCATTCTAGCCGCGCTGCCAATGGAGCGCAGGCCAATCTCTCTCCTAAATGGAGCCATGTGGCCCCATTTGAGAGGGAGATCAATCGGCCCTGCTGCATTGGCAGCGAGACCAAGAGCAGCTCTCCCTGCTTTTAAGGCAGAGAGAATCACTCCAGGCGTGCTGCCAATGCAGCGCAGGCCAATTTTGGCTCCAAACAGGGCCACACAGCCCCGTTTGGGACCAAAATACCCCCTCCCCCGTGTCTGACATCAGGGGGAGTGTCTGGAGCCACACTTGTGGCCCCTGATTAGTGGCGGCCCAGGTTCTTTGAACCTGTTTGCCCAATGGTGGCTCCGCCCCTGGCCAATAGGTTGCCTCCAGGAGTCACCAGCAAGGCATGAAAGCAAGAGACCTCTCTTGATGTTGCTGCCCAGCAACTGGTATTCGTTTGGCATGTGCAGAAACCCCAAAACCAGTCTGAATTCAAATTGAATTTGAACCAAAATAGGTTCTGGCCCATTTGCCCGAACTGGCACAGCAGTTCGAGTGCCAGTACTTGGAAAGGGGAATCTGCTGAGGATTCCCCTTTAGAAGTAAAGGGGATGGGAAATCCTGGGGAATCCTATCCAAACTGAATCTGGGGTGATTCGATTCAGGCACAAATCGAATCAAAAAAACCGATTTGTGCGCATACCTAATCACTACATCTTGTGGCAGTGAATGTTTAAGCATTCAATTTAACAATGCAACATCTGAAAATGCCATACCTTAAAAAGACACAAACCTGAGGTTACTAGACAGGCAGGTCTTAAAACAAGTTGGTTGGTTCAGACCAACACTGTCCAGGACACACTATAAGGTCAGGGATGCGCCAAAAGCACGCCCACCCTGACATCACAGCAGGATGTCCTAACCTGCTTTCAGAGCATCCCTTAATCGCATGAGCAGGGATGTTGATCTGAGTCACCCCTCTACACACACTCCAAAGCTTTCAGGTGAAAAACCACCTCACACAATTAATGAATGCCCCAAGTGTTCATTGGGACGTCCGCCTCTGACAGAGCAGGTGTGTTCTTGGCATGTCCCTGACCTTAGTGTGTGTGCTGGGCGGCGCACATCCAAACAAACCCAAGAACAGCACACTTACACAAAGCTAAACCTATGAAACAACACTGTAGAAACCATGAAACCTATAAATGAGTCAGACCATTAGTCCACTAGCTCAGTACTGTCCATACTGACTGGTAGCAGCTCTCCAGGGTTTGCCAGGCAGCCCTGCCTGGAGACATCAGGGATTGAACCTGCACCCTTCTGCATCGGAAGGAGGTGCCCTACCCTTGAGCTATGACTCCCCTTCAACTGAGTCACTTTTCATGTGACTGTGGAGGACATTCATGCAACCTCCCGATAGGAAAAGTCCAGTTTTTTAAATCACAGAAATGGGCAACTGAACCATATGTTTGTTCAACATGTAGTTTGGTCCTGTGTTTTTGTTTTATTTAAATAGCAGATGTAGGGAGGTCGGTGGGCTTGCACCATGGTCCAAGAGACTGAGCCCCTCCTGTGGCAAGTATTTAAAAATAAGAAACTATAAATGTGCTAAACTACTCATTACATGTAGTATGGCTCCCCCCTCACATATTCCTTTGACTTGGGTTTGAGTTTTCTGCAAATATTGTCAGATTTTCCAACTTACCTTTACAAAATAAAACATATATACAGAATATGTAAATTTTAATGGAAAGCTAGATTTCAGAAAGACTTTGGAGGGGGACCAAAGGCCTATGGGTTCAATGCACTGCATACAGTATACCCCTGCTCTGCTACCTAAGGAATGTTCTTATGACACAAAGAGGCAGTGGCAGCTGGTACAAACAAGTTGAGGGGGGGGGAAGCCTCAGGTGCCTCTCTCATCTGCCCCACCCTGAGCCCAGTGGGGTGGTAATTCACCCAGCTGGGGAGTTCAATCCCTAACTTGGCAAATTACCAGCCTTCTGGGCTTAGAATGGGACAGACAAGAGAGTGCGGAGGGGGGTAGCTGGTACAGGGCAGAACAGGAGCATCACAGCCTGCATCGTATTCCGCCCCCCCCCCACTCCCAAAGCTCATTTGTACCAGCCACCACTGCAAAGAGGTTTTTTCACTCTCTGTAATCAGATGTCCCCCCTCTCTTCCATTTCTCAATGAGGCTATTCGCACGATGGGACGAAATCGGGCCAGCCTCCGCTAGCCCGATTTCATCACACTGTGGAAACCACCGGGCTCGGCTGCAAGCCCAGTGGTTTCTGGGCGGGTAACCCGCTCAAGTAGCCCGCCCCTTAAACCGGGTTTGCAGAGCAAGCGCTCCTCAAACCCGGTTTTGGGGATTGTGAGTAGCTGCAGCTACTCATGGGTAGACCCCCGGCAGGAGGTTGAAAGCAGCCTCCCAGATCGGGGGTCTTTCCAGTATGCCTTGTGCACTCACACGGGGCATACTGGAGCTTCCGGGGGGCGCGCGGCCCACAAACTCCCCAGCCCCTGCCGGTTCCGTCACAGAGCCGGCAGTCGTGTGGGCAGCCGATCCGGCCACCCAGGCAGGTCTGCCCAATCGTCTGCCCAATCGTCTGCTTAGCCCGCTCTCCCCGCAAACCCAGACAAAGCGGGTCTCACTGATCGGACAATACATGACTAAATCTGTAAACCTATTCGAAATAATTATATGGAGCACCAAACTGTGATCTATATTCAGAACATTCTGACATTTGAGAGTAGTGAAGTTACAACAGCTTTTCATACCTTTCCTAGCTTCAGGAGAAACCCCAACTCTGCAAAAGAGAATAGGGAAGACAGAAATCATAATTTTAAAAGGAAAGGAGAAATGTGGGGGCTGCTAATGTTAGGCACTGGACTATTGCCAGGTTTTTCTAAATGTCAGACACACAAAGTTTCAGTTCTTGGGTAAGAAACAGTGGCTGTCTTCGGACGTCATGGAAAACCTGATGCAAACCCACCTCAGGTTTGCCCGCCGTGACAAACGAATGCTCGGAACCACGATTCCTGGACCCAGTCCCAATTCCGATTCTTCCTCCAAACTGCCTCCAGTGTGGCGTCCAGTTGCACAAAGAGGAGGAAGCTCCTCCCCCTCTCCAGTGCCACTGGCTGCCGCGACTGTCCTCCTTTTGTTGGAGGAAGCCGGCACAGCCAGTTCCTCCCGCTTTGTAGTCTCCCAGACTACAAATGAGGATCGCCTGGAAGCACGCTGGGGGAATGGACAGAAACTGCAGGCCGCTGAAACCGCAGTTTCAAGGTACACCTGAAGGCGGCCAGAATGAAAGGCACAAATTCAGTTCACTGGCAAGTTCTCTTTTACAAGCTGCACTGGAAGTGAATGGAGGCAAAGGAAGAGCTCTACTGTGCATTGACCACCTTCCCCCCCATCTCAAATCTGCTGTGGGCCAGAAACTGGCAGAAGTCCTGGCTATTTCCTAACTAAACCTACAGTATTCTGCCAACCATTCACCCATAGACACGACAGTGGCAGACCTGTTTGTTGACACCTGCATCTGTCCCAATGGCATATAAAGTGCAGGGGGTCTTATTTTTAGAGCAAAGGGGGCATTACCACCCCCACTGCAGCCTGTCCCTTCAGTGACCTTTTCTCTTGAGCTAAGCTTCAAAACCAGAAGTGAACTCACTGTACTTGGGATAAAAGCACTGAAAGAGAGGAGCTGCGGGAGGATTCTCTTATCTGTGTGCCCTTTTTACTCTAGAAATTAGACAGCTCTTCCAATCGCCACAATTTTTACTTGCCTGGGCTAGACCAAAGTGAAACAAATGGTTTTGCCACTATTACAAACCCATAGTGGGCCACTGTGTGAAACAGGATGCTGGACTAGATGGGCTTTATGTTCTTACATATTGAGGCTGTTCTATGTGCAGCCTGGGCTTGTCTGCATGTGAGAACTGCTGGCAGTGCCTCGGCAGCAAACCCCCCAAATAGGCCCACCTGTTGGATGAAGTTAAGGGTGAAAGTGTGCCCTTAACCCAAGCTAAATGCTCATGTGTTGGGTGCCGTGTGGCACCAACACAGGAGCAGCCTCCTGGCCTGTGCATTTGGGGTGGGGATCCCCAAAATGCACCACACACAAGCGCAGTGCATTTGGGATTTCCAGGGGCTGGAACAATGGGCCCCGGCCTCCGACCCTCCGCACTGGGCATGTGATATTTGCAGCCAGTACGGATCCAACGTCTGTCTGCAGAGAAGGTAAGTTTCAGCAGCCTTCCTCCTCATGCGCCCTTCTCACTGATCATGAGAAAGGGCCCTTTGGCCCACAACACTGCAGGGTTAATGGTAGTAGTGATGAGAGGGCTTTTGTACTTGCTCTTCACACCCATCTTTTGCAAGAAGCCATGGACATTTACCTTCTTATCAGAGCTGAAAGGCAGCATTTTTTTAACTATCACCAAAATCACAGAGACATGGTGATATATAAACTAGAGCACTCAAACAACATTACCCATGTTCTTTCCTTTCCTTGTCTTCTTCATACCTGCAACAACCAAAAAGGGGGAAACTGTATATTTCCACTGAAAGCAGCTACTTGAGAATTTTTTAGCATTTTATAAGCCAGGCAAGACTGAAAGCATCACCTGAGCCTCCCTCTCACAGATCAGTTAATGCTTTACAACAATGCAGAGAGGTGAATGGCAGAAGCTCCAGATAGTGTCAAATCCATATTCACGGAGGTATATAGCCCTATTCATACATTATGTTCAATGCTTGTAAAATCAGTGTACAGTGATTGTACATATGTAGTTATTAATATGTTATACTGAATGCACTTACAGCAGCATACTTTCTATCTGTATCACGCATCTGAGAGGATCAGTACCCAAGTTTTCATTTTTTTTAAAGTTCACAAGATTTATGTTTTTTATGGTCTTTTATCGTATGCTTGCATTGTGTTACTCATCCCTAGGCTTTTAATATCTTTTTACTCTAAAGATGTAATCACCCCTTATACTTTATGCTGGTCTATGACCATAATAAAGATTGAATTAATTTTATTTTGATTTATGTTTTAATTTGTAAACCATCCCAAGATTTTATATGGGGCAGTATATAAATGCAATATATAAATAAATAAATTTTAAAAATTAATGCATATATAGTCACAAAGATATATAGTTGTACACAAAAACATATACTTTTATACAAACCTCTGTGTACGGAGCCTTACATTAGGCTTCAAAGTCACCCAAATTTGACTCTGAAGGATGAAGGTTAATCCTCCATTTTATTATTTGTTTTGTATTATGAATTTAGTTGCTTATGCTCTAAAATGGCTCACTGTATGTTTTAATAGCTTGTGTGCAAAGGTCAAACATTCAAAGTTTCTGTTAAACTGTTCTATCTAGAAACTGAAAATTTTTGCCTGGTTTTTGTTAGTTCTAATTTGAGAACCCTTCCAAGAATGGGTAGAGTTACATGCATAAAAAGAGTTACATGGATTTGGGCAGTTGAGGTAGTCTTGGAGAGACTACCTGAGACTAACTGAGTTAAGAACTGTTGAAAATAATGCTGAGAAATCACTGGGGAGTTATTCACACATGGCTTTATGCCATGGGGCATCTGGAGAGCAAATCTGCTTTGCAGCAGATTCGCAGATGTTTAATACGGGGGATTAAATGGACAGTTCACATAGGGTCTGCTCCTCTCCGCAATCCCTGGCAGATCTTTGTCCTGTGCGTTCCCACAGCTTGCTCCGGGTTTTTCCTCCAACCAATCACATCACAGAGGAGGAGGTGAGAGAGCTTTGTTGTTTGACAGCTGGTTAGGGAAGAATGGTATGATAAGTTGCCAAGCAGCCGGATCAAACAGCAGAATGCTTAACCCAAATCTGACCCAAATCTTTGCTGATTTTTATAATGAACTTGCCTTTGTGAAAGACTGCCTTCATCACTGGATGTTCCCACCCCCCAGACCGTTTAAGAGGCAGGGAAAGTTAAAATAGAAATCATCGCTTTCTTTCTGTCATGATGAAAAATGCAGGCTCATGGAATCAGTTCAGACAAAAAAGGCTAAGGTTACATCGAAGCTGTAGTCTCCATTCTGCATATCTAAAGCTCCCTGTTGAAATAAGATCCTCCCCATCTCTGGCAACTTTTTAAAAGGTGCTGAAGAAACATTTATTCACCCAGGCTTTTAATTAGATTTATGGTTTAAATTTTTAATGCTTTTTAAAAATGATTTTAAGGTTAATGTTTTTAATGTTTGAATGATTTTAATTGTTTAATTGGTTTAGTTTCAATTTTAACTGTTAAATTGATTTTAATTGTTTTTATTTGTTGTAAACCACCCTGAGCCATTTTGGAGGGGTGGAATATAAATCAAACAGACAGACAGACAGACAGATAGACAATAAAGCCTATATAAAGCATAGGAAGACCCACATTTTTCAGTTTATGCTTGCAAAATTTCTTCCCGCCCCCCCCGCCTTCTGGACTCCCTCCACATAATTTCACCAATCTGCTAACCCACCCACCCCAGTGCTTGCAACTGCAAATCACTCAGAGCAGACCATACCCAACACAGCTGTCAAACTCCCCTTTACTGAGTTTTGAATGAAAAATGCCGAATTACTGGCAATGGCCATTTCACACATCACAGAGAAACCTCGGGGCATAAAAGAAGCCTTGGGTTGTTGTTATTGTTTGTGGCGGGGGGTGTTGGTGTTTTTTTTTTAAGTCACTGAAAATAGAGGGCTTTTTAAAGCTGGGCATAATTCGGGCTAAGCCAAAATGCACAGCCTTGATTTGGGTGGGGGGAGGAGGAACAGAGCAGAGGCACTCTAACCCCCGGACCTTGGTCCTCCAAGGTCTGGGCGGGGCTCCAAATGGCTGGAGCCGGGGGCCTCCAGCAGCCACCCTGTGCTGTGGCTGCTGGGGGGAGCGGAGCAGTCCTTCTCCCCTCTCCCCCCACCCCCAGTGGTGGCAGCTGGGGCCAGAGCGATGCTGAGCCCGTCCGTTTGGGCCAGCTTTGGTCCAAACCCCACACAGTCAGTACCTCAGTCTTATTTGGATTCAGCTGATTATCTCTTCCTACAAAGCTAGAACCAAAGTATGGAGTTCCACAAGGTTCCATACTGTCTCCAGTGCTCTTTAACAGCTACATGAAACAGCTGGGAGAGACCATCAGATTGTATAGATATGTATCCCCACTACTAGGGGTGTGCACAAACCATTCAAGGTAGAACTGCTTCACATCAAACCAGGCTGTTTCAGCGGTTCAATCGCAAATCGCTTCAATGTCAAGAAGGAGCAGTGAGAAAGGTTGTTAAAGTCTCATACCCAGCTTGCCATTCAAAGCTCCCCACCCCCGACCCAAGCTGAATCACCAGGTGGATTGGTCTTAAAACATAAGCTGCCCACACAACAGTGGTGTGGTTCCGGTCTCCACGGAGGATGGAACCGCACCACCACTGCGTGGGCAGCCTGTGTTTTAAGATCTGGCCAGTGATTTGGCTGGGGATGGAGAAAGTGAGCAGCAGCGTGTGGAGAGTTGGGTATGAGACTTTGACAACTTCTCTCACCACTTCCTTGCCCCTTTATTTGTAAAGGGGAATCCTCACCTGATTGCCCCTCTACAAGTATTGCCACCCAAACCGCCAAACCTGTTCGACTGAATGGACCAAACCAGTTTGGCTCAATGCAGTCCAGTTCAAAAAGATTTGAATTCGAACTGAACCACATTTTGGGGTTTTGTGCACACCCCTACACATTACACACTTTTATTTGTTCCCTGCAGGAAGTGTCATACAAACACAATGTACGCACACACACACACACACACACCCCTACTGTTGTGATTGGTTAATGGGATCTCAGAACCTCACTTCACAATCTCTTAAATGGCATACATTCAATTCCTGTAATTTCAGAAGCATCTGAACTCTTTAATTCTTCACCAGTCATTGCCATGGCGTCCTGAATTTTTCTTTTCATAAAATGGACTTCTAAGAGACCTTGCAATGGGCATAGCAGAGGCTCAGTTTCATGTTATGTTAAAACCAACCAACATGACAGTACAGTGTTCTAGTCTTCAGCACTCTGCCATCCACTTACCCAAGTGAGGTCATTATAGCCTCTGTCACCATCACACGTTCCTGGGTCAGACTCTCAGCCTCTTTCACTGCAAGAGAACAACAAAAGTCCAAAATGTATAGTCAGAGAAAGCACGCTAAATGCTAAGGGTATTTCCCACCTTGCTTAGGCTTGCTAAAAGAGCATGCAGAGATCAGAGCTGTAACTGCTTGATTATCGAAAATCCTACCTTGGTTCAAGTTAGAGACTTGGAATAGCAACATCTTCTAATGAACAACAATTTATGCCTTTTATGTTACATTTTCCTCACATTTTCCGAGTCTAATTATAAAACCATGCTTTTAGTCATAAATACATTTATCAAATATAACTATTATTAATCAGTTCTGCTTATTGCAATTAATAATCAATCAATCAATCAATGAGTATGAGAAGTTTTGATGAAGTGAAAAATGAAGTGTGCTTCTAAAATTAGGAGTCTGCTGATGCTAACTCGCTTTCAGCCACCATATACCTGAATGACAATGAAGGAGGCAGAAAACCTGTGAAAATTCACAGAGGCTGGTTGGAGGAAGGTGGCAAAGAGATCAGTGGCCCACTCCATTTGGACCGTCTGGAAAAAGGGAGGCTCTTACAGCAATCGATAAATCTATCCAGCAAACAAAACTTCAGGCAGCTTCCTAAGGGAGCCTCTCCTTCAAAGATCATTTAGGAGCTGGACATGCATAGGAACCTGCATTATACTGAACCATCGGTCCATGAAGCCCTAGTACTGTCTGCTCTCACTGGTGGTACCTCTCCATTGACTACGGTGGAGGCCTTTTTGCAGGACTGCTACCTGAGACCCCTTAAATTAAAGGTGCTGGAGGGTCTGATTGGCAGGTTTTGCCATTCCCCTTTTCAAGCTGAGGGGGCCTGCAGTGCCCTTTCCTTCCCTTGCCCTCATTTTCTGCATCTTCAGCAAAGCTGTGGTTGATCCCTGCTGCTCCTGCTTAGCATCTGGGCTTGTTCTTGCCCATATTTCCTCCTGCTGCTCCTTTTAAAACCTGTATTGCAATGCTAGGACCCTTGGAATAGAATGGACAACATGCTTCCTTCCACTTTACCCGGAATTGCCTTGAGGGTCCCTCCCACCATGCCTCTCCAAACTTCCTTCAGATTTTTCTTCTCTCTGAATCATGGGAGCTACCTTTACCCTCTTTTCTACTCTCCCTCATCCCCCCCTCACCTTGGCATTCCCAAGTTTTGCTTCAAGTGAGCATGCCTAGAACTTGCACATTCTCATTTCAATAAACCCATTCCAAAGTTCTGACCTCCAGGCTCCTGTGACATCGCAGCAGGTCAACAAATGGTAAGAGAGGGTTTGCCAATTAACTAGTAAGAGTAGCCTGTTTACCTTGGATTTTGCCTCTCTTCAAATTCCTGGGACTTTTTTTTTGTGGGAAAAGTATCATGTTAGGCCAAGTTTCGAGGTTCTGTGTTTGGATTTGACACTATAGTCCAGAGTTTCTCAACCTTGGATCTCTTACTATTGTTAGACTACAACTCTCATTAACCTGACCATCTAACAACAGCTGGTGACCCAACATTTCAAAACTCAGAGATCAGAATTAATATACAGATACCCAGAGGTGCATCTAGGTAATTTTGGAGCCTGGAGCGGAAGGCTTTTGGAGGGGCCCCTCCCCTGCAAATGAAGCATCATCATGCTTGGCTGGGCAACCACACTACCTGGGACAGAATAAAGAGGATTGTGAAGGCCCTGGACTTCGGCCCGGAAGTCCAGGGGAAAGAGCGCCTCTGCAGATACCTAATAAAATAGTAAATTTACCTGCTGGTACAAAGGGAAGGCAATGAGGATCTTACCATCCAGAACTTCTAGGGAGGCACTGCAGATCGACTGGCCAGCCTTATTGGAAGCAATGCAGGTATAGTTTCCACTGTATCCCTTTTTCACATCCAGCAAGATTAGACTATGTTGCATATTGGAACTAGCAAGTTTATAACCCGGAGTGTCGGACTTGATCCAGAGGATGTCTTCTCCGTGGGACTCCTCCTTCAACCAAGTCACAGAGGGTGGAGGACTACCTACAAGGGAAAGTGGGTTAGTAACACAACCGCTCTCCAGAACCACCAGATTACCTCTCCTCAAAACTCACCATCCCTATACAGCCTTTGCTTAAAACCCCAGCCTTCATCCACAACTGTAGCAAAGTTTTAGTAACTGGGGAAATGTTAAGGTACAACAACAAGGTCTTAATTCCCATTTTGTGCCAGATCGTCTCTTCTTCTTTTTTTGCCACAACAGGATGCTGCCAGCCTGTATCTTAAGATCGGATGGATCATATCCATCAGCTGTTTCTATTTCAGACACGGCTAGCTTCTGTATCCCCAGGGACCAATTTGCTCCTATCCATCTCAGCTAGCCATTTCCCCCCACCCCCACTCTCCTTTTTCTCTTCCCAAAGTCAAACCTTGGTTCCTTGGGATGACCTGTTTTTGATTTTGCTACAAAGGAAAGCAGACATTGATGACACTCTGTGGTTGCATTCACACATAACTCAGAACCACAGTTAAATAGGCCTATGGTTTCGCGGACATTATGTCTGAATGTGGAGAATCAGAATCAGGCAAGGCAATGAAACCGAGGGTGCAGAATTGAACTCCAATCTGAACTCCTGGTTATAGTGAGTTTTGTCGCTGCAACCCAATGTTCCAGGCTGCCTGTGGTATGTCCTAATTCGGAACTGCAGGCTGCTGACCCTTTAACCGGAGTTACAGGTGAGATTGGCTGTGCATGCTGTCCTTCAGGTGAGAAGAGCTGGTCTTGTGGGAGCAAGCATGACTTGTCCCCTTAGCTAAGCAGGGTCCACCCTGGTTGCACATGAAAGGGAGACTAGAAGTGTGAGCACTGTCAGATATTCCCCTCGGGGGATGGAGTCGCTCTGGGAAGAGCAGGAGGTTCCAAGTTCCCTCCCTGGCAGCATCTCCAAGATAGGGCTGAGAGAGGTTCCTGCCTGCAACCTTGGAGAAGCCGCTGCCAGTCTGTGAAGACAATACTGAGCTGGATAGACCAATGGTCTGACTCAGTATATGGCAGCCTCCAAAGTTCCTTCTGTCAAGAAGGGAGCCGGCAGACAGCTCCCCCACCTCTCTGCAGTCTCGCTGACTGCAGAGAGACTGCTCTCCTGAATGTCTGAATTTGGATGGGAGAGTGGGGGGAGGTGGGTGTGGTACTGTGTTACATGCAAATATAGCCCCCCCCCTGTAACAACACAATTAGCAATGGTTTGTATGTATAAGCACTGTAAACACAATCACTGGAGGGGGAAAAAGATTTAAGGTCACTTACCTTCAACTTTGACAGAAAGGGTAATGCTGACACCTTTCCTCACTTTTTTGTTGGTAAATCTTTCCAGGAATCGTGGTGGTACCAGCTGCTCATGAACAGCTGAAAGTTAAATGAAGATATTCAGAACAAGCCATTAAAAATGTGACATGACTTTGTATAAGTGAGACTAAGACCCCAATCCATAATGGACTTAATAGGATTACTATGGAGTTTAAGACAATTTTCAAGCCAATGGATGGTGGATTGCAGCTCAGGTTTTTGCTTCTCATCTCACCTTTTTCTACTTTCTCTTCGTCCTCTCCAGCACCTGTTGATTAAAAAGAAGGGGACAAGGTCACCATGATATGGCAACAGTAATGTTCTGTGAACTGCAGAAATCATGTGACAAAATAATTATGTATTACATTTTTATCCCGTCCTTTCCCCAAGGAACTCAAGGAGACATGTATGTTTGTCGGGACCCATATTATTCCCACAACAAGCCACTAAGGTAGCTTCAGCTGAGAGAGAATGACTGACCCAAACTCACCCAGTGAGTTCCATGGCCGAATGAGGATTTGAACCTGGGATGTTTAAGTCCTAGTCTGATGCTTTAACCACTAAACCACACCGGCTCTGATGCAGTTCCATTTCTATTACAGCACACTTCATTCACAGAACATGTGGTCACTATTGTCAAAACAGCTATTAGGCCACAGTCCTAAACATAGCTGGGTAGAAGTAAACACAAAGGGTACCAATAAACACGTAACTGTCCACATGGGAATGGCAGAGAACCTGGGACTTTACATCGGGTGATTGATAGTGGGACAGGGGGAACATGAGCCACTACAGGATGACTTCTTACCCCACTGATAAACACCACTCTGTTCAACAAAATGTAGTCCTTATTGCAACAGTGATAGGAGTAGATTATTTGCACTCAGAACGCATTGCTATACATGTTACTAACTCTGGTGGGAGACTGCCTGGCAATCAGGATATGTTAATTAATTTTTGCATTCCAACTTCCAGGCTTCCTCTCTCTCTCTTTCTGTACGTACCTCAACTCTCATCTAGTGTATTGTGATCTACTAAGTCAAATGGATTGTATGTAAGTTTAAAGAAAAATGTTGTTACAGTTTTCTTACTTGGTCCAAGTTCTCCAACGTCACCTCTGCTAACAATTCTCACAGAGTCATTTGCCTGGGCTGTACCACTGCAGACTTCTGGGAGCAGCTCATGTGACTGAATGCTCCTCCATACAAAACAATTCCCTCCATGTAGACAACAAACATGTCAGAGAGAAGAGTTCCAGCTTGCACTTCCTCCTACAATAGCTAATTTCTACTTCAAAAATGAAACTAGAACATATTTGATGCAGCTCTATGGACAGGGGCGTAACTATCATAGGGCAAGGGGAGACAGTTGTCTGGGGGCCCACTGCCTTGAGGGGCACTGCCTTGGGCCCCCCAAAGGCAAGTCACATGACTGATCCCCCCAGCTACTATGCGTTTTGTTACCGCTATTCAGCCTCATTTAAGATTTCTTTACTTCATGAGCTGAGCTTCAGTGGCGGGGGGGGGCACTTAAAAATCTTGTCTCTGGGCCCACTCCAACCTTGCTACGCCCCTGTCTATGGAGCTAGATAAAATGGTGCTGCCAATTTGTTTGTTTTCATGGCCGGGTGGCGATGGGAAAATGAGATGTCCTGCATTTGCCATTCCTGATGAGGGCTGTTCACCTAATGCTCATTAGCACATCGTAAGCCAGCATATCACTAACCTCTGACGAGCAACCGGGCTGCTGAATATGCAGAACCCGCAGAGTTGCGAATAAACACAGAGTATTGACCAGCATCCGCCTTGCTGACACTGAGAACTTCAAGGGCATGAAACTCTCTCTTGTCTGTCTTTAGGATTCGGTCTGATGCATGCAGTGGCTGGCCATCCTTGAACCAGTAGAGTCGAGGCTCTGGATAACCTAAGTGGAGAAAATATAGATAGGAAGATGTAAGATATATCATAACAAACATGATAACAGATGGAGCCAGGGAAGTGCCCTTTACCACCCTCACTGGGCCCATGCTTCAGCTGGACTAGGGCTCTTACTCTCATTCAGGCATACTCAAAACTGTAGTTGTTGGACTACAGTTCCCATCACCCCAGTCACAATGATCTTTGGCCAGATTTCTTGTCAAACTACAGCTCCCATATAGCAATAGCAATAGCAATAGCACTTACATTTATATACCGCTCTATAGCCGGAGCTCTCTAAGCGGTTTACAATGATTTTTTTTTTTAGCATTTTTTTTAAACATATGTTGTTGGTCCACAAATGACCTCCAACCATTATCACTGGGGATGATGGGCGTTGTAGTCTCCCAAGTCTGATAACCTCTGCTCTAATCCATTTTCAACACTAGATGCTAAGGATCAATTCTGCAGGTCCATGTTTAATGACTCCACTAAGGCCCCTCTAAAGAAAGAACGCCCATAATGCATCAGAAATGTTTAGATTATTAAACATAGTTCCAGCTACATCTCACATGCCGACAAAATACTTTACCATTTAGGCTAATCTCTATTATTCCTGTCATGATTTGCCCACAGAAAATTGCAGAATACAAGGACAAAAGGAGCTGAATCAAAACGCAGAGCAAAAACTGGAGTTTCTGTTACCTTTCACCTTCAGGTGGAACTTGGCCAAGGGTGCTCCAGGAGCTACATGAATATCATGAAGCTCATCCAGGATCTGCGGCAGCTGCTCTTCTTCAGTCATGGATTCCGCTCCTTCTTGTTCTCGGCTGGCTCAGGAAAAAGAAGAGGAAACCTTTGACATACATTACCCCAGGCCTTGATGAAGAATCCTACAATCTTTGCCGGAGCTGGTTTCTTTGGCCACATGTTGGTATCAAAGGCCTACAAAGCCATTATGTACAGTGAGACCTCACTGAAGTCCAAACCTGTGATCTGCTAGGACTAGTTTTTCATCTCTATGCTTATGTCATGATGTCAAAGAAGAAAGGAGGAAACTGAGGCTGACACTCAGTGATCAAATTACTTGCCCAAAGCAGCAGCTCCGTGGAAGAGGGCAGCTGATGCATCCAGGATGCTTGGCTACCAGTGCAGTGCCACATTCCCTTGGACAGCTTGGACACGGGATGAACCAAGACAGCAAATAATTGTGCAGGTGATAAGCAAGAACACTTTTGCAGACTGACCTCTCTCTGACTCCATCTCCCAACATTCCTAGCTTATCTAAGGTCAGATTCACAGTGGGGACCTCACCATCTTAATCTGTATAATCTCAGTAGCTGCATCATGCTTCTGAAGCCACATCCAACATGGCAGCACCCACAGTATTGAGAGGACAGCAAAAAGCCGGATTTGACTGGGTGTGCATATACTACAACTGCCAATAGGAATGACAATGCCAACAAACAGACTTCTTGGGGCATGCGGTTTCAGAGACAACAGCTTATTTCATCCAGTACATTATATGTGCATTTCATGTATCCAGTGAAGTAGGCTGTTGCCAAAGACACTCAAGTCAAATGGTATCAATCTTTCAGGTGTTGCAGCACTGAAAGAACCTATAACCATTTGATCTTTTGCAGCAGTTAGTGTTGATAGTTTACCTGGAGAGATACCCTTTGGCACTGTAGTATGATGAGGTCTCTGTTGCATCTGCAGCTGTATCATAATCGGTACTGGTCACTAGTATGGATGAAAAAGAAAAGATCCCATGTGTTTGCTGTTTCATATCATTGTTTCTCATACAGATGATGGTGGAGAGAGCAGAGCTAGTCTTGTGGTCGCAAGTATGACTTGTCCCCTTAGCTAAGCAGGGTCCGTCCTGCCTTGCATTTGAATGGGAGACTTGATGTGAGAGCACTGTGAAATATTCCCCTCAGGGGATGGAGCCGCCACTCTGGGAAAGCAGAAGGTTCCAAGTTCCCTCCCTGGCAGCATCTTCCAGATCGGGCTGAGAGAGATTCCTGCCTGCAACCTTGAAGAAGCCACTGCCAGTCTGTGTAGACCATACTGAGCTAGATAGACCAATGGTCTGACTCAGTATATGGCAGCTTCCTATGTTATAGAGGAGAGGTGCAAGCCATCACTTATCCTTTCTTGAATGGTTTAGAAGGCAAGTAGACAGCCCACCCTCCTGGCGCTAGGTCTTTCCAACCAGTACGATACATGCCGAAGGCTTGGTGCCCAGACCTTGTGACTGGAGTGATCCTCAGTTTGGGGAGACTTTTCTGCAAATCTTTCAACTTTCCACAAATCCCTTTCTATGTCCTGTATAGTTCAGATGGCCCCAGCTCAGGACAATATTGATCACTTCTAGAAGTGATCTAAATTCTGTAGTTTTTATTGCCTTTGTTTACATCTGCTAAGCTATTTTGTTTGAATATATTGCTCTTTTATTTTATTATTTATTATTTATTTATTTATTTGATTTCTATACCGCCCTTCCAAAATGGCTCAGGGCGGTTCACAGCTTTTGCTTATTTTGTGTGATACCTTTGTGATGTCTTATCACAATATACATTATTTAAATAAATGCATAAGAAACAGATGGAACTGTGGGCTATTGCTTTGTCAGCAGTAAGTGGAGATATTGTTTTTCTGACTTGGAGACCCCATTCTACAAGATTTGTTACCAGCACACTGATGTGCACAACTGGAGGCTAAGATCGCAACATGAGCACAACCCCACAACCTCATGGCCTTGAGCTGACTTCAGCCGTGAGGCAGAACCAGTCATTTACTGCAGTGGCACAACCCCTGCCCTTTATGTGGCAGCAGAGGGAGCAGGGAGATCCACTGGCAGCACCACAATGGGCTATCCTAAAGACCACCTTTCATGATGTGCTGAAGCAAGAAGCACAGAAGGAAGTCTTGGGAGCATGTTGGCCGCTTCCTCTTCTGAAGCGCCCGCCCTTGCTCATGGTTTTGCAGTAAACACTGCTCAACATGATCCAGCTCCTAGAGAGGTTTGGAGTGCAGCAATGAAAAGGCCTCTGCTTGATATATCCATCTTAGGACTCACTCATCCCATGGTTCCAAATCCCAACATGGAAAGGCCATTAATTCTACATGGGAACTAACGTGCTACCAATCTGCAGACCATCATGTGAGACAATTGCACACTTTGTTTTTATATTTTCTTTGCTGCTTACATACAGGCTGGTATATTGTGGTTGGCCATGAGTTCTCAGTACACGTATATTGTCTATAATGGGTTCATGACACTGAAAAGCCTCTATGGGCAATTGTCACGCAGAATGCGCACCCTGGATTCTTGTTAATTCCCATGTGGTAGTGTATAGAAGTTTTTGTATAGAGGTTTTGTAAAGTGTGGCATGGCCTAAACTTATAGAAAATGAGAGGTTAATCTCCATCCATAAAGAGCACTTATCCAGAATCCCTCCAGAGTTGGCAAGCTTTTCCTCTTAAGCCTTGCATTATAAATCTGTTATGACTTCATGTCTGTCAACCTCACCATTTATTCATGCTTAATCTATATTATTAATTCTCCTGGATGTGCCTTGGAATGTGCATCCCAGTGCCCAACTGATTGGCTGAGCAGCAGAGACGCCTGATTGGCTGAGGCGCACCCAGGAGGATTGGTTGCCGTGGCGGCAGCAGGCCCAGCCTGGCCACGGATGCAAGGCCCAGGAGGAGTGAAAGAAAGTGGTGCGGGGGCAGAAGTAGCGGTGGGGAGGAGAGGCGGCTGGGCCTGGCATGGTCCAGCCGTGGATAGGAAACAGAGACTGGGGCAGAAGGTGAGGGGAGAGGTAACCGCTGGCCCCAAAGAGCGCACAGATGCTCTGTGTGGGGTCGGCTAGTATATCTTATTGATCAAGGAGAGCTTTGTCCTCACACATCATCACAGGTGGCACCAGAGGCCAGTGTACTTCTGAGACAAGAAGCTCATATCTCTGCTGTCTCACTGCCTAAACCCTATGGTAACTTCAAGGAAAAATGCATTCCACATACACAAGTACATCACAGGCTCACTTGCATTTACATTCAAGATGGGAGCATTAACTTGAAAATTGCCGTTACTGCTCTTTCAGAAATCTAACACATGGGATAAAGTTTCCCTTCCTCAGAAAATGCACTTTACCTTTTCTGTGCCTCCTCAACATATTCTTTTTCTGATACCATCCTCACATATCATTATGCCGAATTTTTGAATTGGGCTATTTTCTCCCCAGAACTCACAGTCTACTCGTAGCTCAGCTTTTGTTGAAGAGACGCCCATGCTGTTCTCAGCCAAACAGCGGTACACGCCCATGTCAAGAGGGACCACAGCAGTGATGATCAGCTGGTGGCAGCCTTCCTGATCTTCGTTGATCATGTAATGATCATCCTCTTCAATAACTCTCCCGTCTTTGAACCACCGGACAGTGGGGGTTGGTTTACCAATAACAACACAGTCGAAACTGACAGGATAGCCATCCTGCACCTCTTGGTTTTGAAGTTCAGTTATGAAGATAGGAGCTGGAATTGATTTTGAGATTATTGACATTAGTTAGTCTACTGCTGTCAGTTAATCTGTTTATTCATATGGGGGGGGGCACACACGCAAAAAAGACCAAAATTTATGTTTTTCAGAAGTTTTGAAGGAAGTTTGGTGTAATTAAGGACCTTCTCTATGGCTGTCCCCACCCCTTTGGCAATCCCTTCCCTGGGAGATTGAATTGGCCTCCTGCATCATAAGATGCTAATCAGCTGGGCTGGGGGGGGGGAGATCTGAGAATGACTCATGGGACAGATGCTTCTTCTAAGGTGGATAATTTTTTTCCTACAACATTATCCATAGGAATTAATCAGTCCCTCATTTCTTCTTGTGACAATGACATGGTTAAGATGAAAATGAGCCATCTTTGCTCAGGGCATGGGGGTCAGCACACTCCATTCTCAGAAGCATCTTTTGGACTGGATCTTTGGGAGAATGTGCAGTTTTATAAATAATCTATACATCACGAGACAGTTCAAAGCACATCTGGATGTATAGCTCTATAGTTTAACAGATTTGGGAAATCACTGGGGAACCTCATGCACTTTGTTCTAGACTTCTTGGAGGAAGGGTGGGAAACAAATATAACAAAGCAATAACAAATCAAACAATTCTGACCTCATCCATCCCCAATTTGCCACTTAAAGTAGTTTGTTTATATCAAGATTATGTCTGAGGATTGAGGAATCTGCATCTGAACTGAGGTACGTTTCTTTGGTCCAGCATCAATATTTTATATACTGGCGCCACCTGCTCTGTAAAACAACTTTGCATGCTTTACTAACCAGTATCAGATGTTAGCAATGGAGGTGGTGGTCGTTTCACCAATGTCCCAAGTTGTCCTGGGGCAGGCGGTGTGGCTTTCCCGATGCGCAATTCTATCTTTTTGGCACCTTGATCCAAGATGTCAATCTCAACAGGAATACCCATGGCAGCAAACATTTCTCTAAACCGGCTGGCAGCTGTTTTGGCCTCCAACATAATTTCAAACTTGATGTAGATGTATCTCTCATCTTCACGGTAGGTCTGGTGGTCCACCACTTCTATCTCTCCTTCATCTGCACTGACAAAGAGTTCCTCCTCTACATCTGAAATCTCCGTGGAGATCTTAGATTTGAACAGCTTGTGAAGCCTCCTCCCTGCCTTACGGAAGGCATCGTCCAACTCACTGCCAGAAGAGCTCTCTGTTTCGCTCTCAGGAATCTTTTTGGAAGGCTTGTGCTTACGTGCTGCTGCTTGTGGAGGGATGCCAACCATCACCTTGGCACTGTGAGAGACCTTCCCAAATTTATTGGATACCTCACAGATATACTTGCCTACATCATTCATTTCCAGGCCCGTGATAATCAGGGAACAGGTCCCATCACTGTAATTGTCTATATGATAATGGCGTCCATCTGAAATTTCAACACCATCTTTTAACCAACGGACCTTCATATCTGTTTTGCTTTGGGCCACACATTCAAGATGGAGGGTACTTCCAGGTTCTCCAGAGAAATCCTTGAAAGTCTCACCAAAAACTGGGCATTCTTGCTGTTTGATCTCTTTTCTCACTTTGTACCCTTTGAAAGCTGCCTGGATTTTCACAGCTGCCTGAGCCATGGAAGGGTCATCCACGTCTCCTTCTACAATCTCTGGTTCCGCTGGCTTAGCAGGAAGAGCTGGCTCAGTGTTTGTCTTTTCCCACTGTTTAGAGATTTTCACCGCAGAGACAGTCTGGATTTTGCTGCTGACAGTGGAGGAGCTAGCCTTTTTGAGGTAGTTAATCAAGGAAGGAGTCCCAGCTCTTGACTCATCATCTGAACTGGTGAAAGAAAAGTCTGCTTCTCCTGCTTTAGCCGACTCATCGCAAGTAGAATAGTCCTCTGAATAGTACTGGCTCACCTCAGCTTCTTCCTTCTTCCGCTTCTGAAGTTTGTCGTCCTCTTCTGGCAATTCACTGATTGAATCCAGCGTTGGCTCCCGACTCATCCTGCGCTTCTTGGTAAGAGCTTCCCACAGGAGGTGGAGGTCACCCTCCTGAGCAGCTTCAGGGGGTAAGCTGGGTTGCACCTGTTCATCTACTATCTCACCTACCTCATTAGACTTGGGTGCTTCCTCAGCAGCCTCTTTTAAGACTGGCACTGTGGAAACAAATTGGAAATAAATAGCAAAGCTTCAGGGTTTTAATTGTAAACCACCCTAAGCCATTTTGGAAGGGTGGTATAAAAATCAAATAAATAAATAAATAAATTGTTAAATCCAAGAGCACTGAGGTTGCTTAGTCACAGTGGGAGAGTATCCTATGCCTTTAATAGCTCTTATGATTAGTTCTAATATATTAAAAAGACATTTTAGTGGCAATGCATTCCCATAACTTCAACATCAGCAACAAACTTGCAAAAAATTTGTTGATTAAAATTCTGTGTCCACCTAAAAATACAGAGGAAAGTAAGTCATCACAATCATGTGCCATGGCAAATGCAATTCTGTACAGAAATGAGGACGATCCCAGCACTGCCTCCATGGATAGCCCAGAATTGTAACCTGAACTAAAAGCGGTGAGCACACCCTTTTACACAGGTATGGAGTTGTGTGAATGCTTGGGCTGCAAGCACCCCGAGCAGACACAGAGCTGGGTGCTTGGAATGCCCAGCTTTGAGGGGAAATCTCTCAACGCACGGCACTCATCATGCGGTGCATTATGGGATATGTACAGGTCAGGATGCATTTCCTGGCCTCCAGGACACCGTGCGGCTCGCAGCAGTGCTGGTCATGTGGGCCTTGATTACCGTTGGACTGTCTGGCGGGGAAGGTAGGTACACTCTTGCCTTTCCCCCACCTACCCTCACTAGCCCAGCAGAAGGTTGTGTGTTTTGTGTTTTAGTATGACTTATGCAGATGTTTTGTGTGTTCCCTGACTGGGTGGCTCACCCATCTGGCTAATCCAGGGAAGAAGAAGCAGTCAGTACCAGGAGAAACAATGGCATGGAATAGAATAAACAAAGTGAATATTGTGCCAACAAATAGTTTTCAAAACATTTCAAACTCAATTTCTAGTCTCCTAAGAAGTGAAGCAGAAATGCCAACATACCTTCAACAGAAAGACTGGCAGATGTTTTGATATCAGGAGAAGCCATGCAGGTGTATAATGCTTGATCTTCAACTTTAAAACCATGAATGACCAGTGTCTGCTTTTTGCCTTCTGAGATGATTTCATATTTCCCTCCAGGCTGGACTGGTTCTTTGCCTTTGAACCAAACCACATCATGGGCTTCTTGGGATAATTCACATTCTAAACGAGTCTTCTCCCCTTCCACAACAGACTTGTCAACCAAAGGTCGAGTGACTGTAGGTTCTGTAATTAGACACATCAAGCTCAATGAATGTACTTTATAAAATTTTGTTTTTGCAGCCCCAGTGAGCAGAAGAGCAAAGAAAGAAGGCCAACCAACAAAAGTCTAAGAGGAATCTAGATCAGGGTTCCTTAACCTTGGCCCCCAGGTGTTGTTGGACTACAACTCCCATCATCCCCTTTGTGGCAGAGGATGATGGGAGTTGTAATCCGACAACATCTAGGGGCCCAAAGTTAAGAAACCCTGACCTAGATTATAAAACAGGTTGCTTACCTGTAACAAGTGATCTTTTGGTGATCCATGTTCACTCACAAAATGTGTTGTGCGCCTGTACAGTAACCCGCATGGAAGGTTCTTCAAGAGCTCAACTCTAGGTGTGCACAGAATTTGGTGCAGTTCCGTTCAAATTTGAACCAAACCACCAGTCCACGAACCAGTTCATTAGAACCGGCAGGGCGTCTCGTTCATGCACATGAACCTGGTCGAACCTTTTCAGCCCAGTTCGGGATGCTTGTAAAGGGGATTCTGGTAAAGATTCCCCTTTACAAGCATCGGGGGGCTCCCTAGCAACCAAATTAGTGTTGAAAAGAGTGGCGGTCGGGCGGTCACCTTACCCGTGGCAGCTCCACTGCGGCAATGGCAGTAGGTCCTCTAGGCCCTGCTGGCCCCTGCCCCCACCATCAGCACAGGCCAGCCCGTAGCATAACTCAGAGTTGTTCCTTAGAAACAAAGAATTTTGGTAGGCAACCCAGTAAAACAACTTCATAACTCATCTCATGATAAATCACCCTGCACTGTACTTCCCCAGTAAATATTTCTAAATGTAAAGTGACATTTCTCCCTGGATTTTTAAATGGTGTCTGTCTTAAAACTGAAGACAAAGTTCTGACTATGAAAATCCTTGGATATTAACTTTGATAATCTGAATTTAAACATTCATTTGACACTCGAATTTTCATGCAATGCTTTGGTTTTGTCTTCAGAATCTGAACTTTTCCACAGCTGTTAATGTACTTTGGTTGATCTACAAGATTTACTGTGGAATTCTGAGCTCTTGGCCAATTCCAAATTTAAAAGAGATTTAAAAATTTGGAAACAAACTGAGAATTCATATCTGGATATTGAACATCCTCACATTTTAATTCATATTATAAGCATTTCTTCCTTACACAGCATAAGCAGATTGGGGGAATATACTTAAATTGTCTCATATTTTCACTATCCATTTATCCCTCAAGCTGTGGGAATTTACCTCAGCCATTTTTGTTTTGTTTAAGTATTACACTGAAGAGAGACTGAAATGTAAATGTCATTTTGCCAAAGAACATGCTGCAGGTGATAGTAGATGATAGGGGCTTCACAAGTGGTACTTTCCACAATCCTTCAAATTTAGCTATGCTTCAGAAGTAAACTGTCTCCATACATTATATTTGAGAGCTTAGCTGTAAACTAAATAGATGATGTTACAAAGAGAGACTATATAAAGGTGACACCACACAACCTCGCCTCTCTCATCTGGGGAGAATCAGGCTTTAACTTCACAGCGGAATGTTAGCTCTTCAGCAGCAGATACATGCCAAATGTTGCATACAGCTTGTTTTAGGAAAATCACCACCAAATGGAGATCAGCTCACAACAAACATAGACAGGCAGTAGAGTGCACAAGAATGAAAACAGGAGTTTAAACTGGATGTGAGCAATGTTGGGATTTTGCTTGACGTGTCTCATGTGTGCTGTATCAAATTTTTGACCATGGATTTTCCTTAGCAAGTTACTGTCAGAAAGTGGGTGACCTCTTGTCATTCAAACTGTGAGACTAGACCAGGGGTTCGCAAACTTCGGTCTACAGATGTCATTGGACTACAGCTCCCATCATTCCCTGTTACCTAGAACAATGGGAGTTGTAGTCACACAATATTTGGAGACCCAAGGTTGAGAACCCCTGGACTAAACTAAAATAAATTCAACGTTGCTTGCCCACAGATCTTTTAGCACAGATAATGAGGCCCGGGTCATATGTTAACAGGGAATCATGGGTCCAATGGACCTGTGGTTCCGTGCACCCCTTCCCCCACTCTCCTGTCCGAATTCAGATGCTGGGGAGAACAGTCTCTCTGCAGTCAGCGAGACTGCAGAGAGGAGGGGAGCTGGCTGTGCGGGCTTCCTTCTTCACAGAACTGCAGCCCACACAGCCAATTGGGCCTGAGGGAGGGAGGAGCTTCCTCAACTGCAGCTCCATGGGGCCCAAACTGTGGTGCCAGCATTCGTATGTAACAATGGTGCCTCAGAACTGGAGTTTGCAGCGGTGAAACTCCACTCTGACAAAAAAATAAAATAACTGAAGTCGTCATAGTGAGTGACTGATGGTTTTCAAGTCTGATTGAGGTGGGTGGGGGGACATACTAATGCTGAGCTATAGAGTAACTCTCAGGACGGGAAGGAACCTCTAATTCTCACCTAGCAGCACACCTTGAGGCAAATGCACTGGTTTGCCAGCACCCTCTCTGCTTACAGCTGAAATGCGGAATCTGTATCGTTTGCCTGCTGTGAGATTGTCTGCCACAAACTCTGTACTTGGAATAACTTCAGTCAGTGCCTGAGCTTTTCTGTTCAACACTGTAGCCTATGATGTCACTGCCTCCATTGCTGAGTGGCTTGAACCAGGACAGAGTGACTGAATGGCTGGTCTTACTTAAGATCTCTGACTCTTCAGGAGGATCAGGGAGGCCTGAAGGCACAACAAAGTTCCAGGGATGGTCTAAAGTGAGTGCTGGGTCTTATAAATAAGGGAGAAAATTAAGACCATCACAAAATAAATGCTGATGGTTGCCCAAACAGTGCTAGAATTATCAGGAACTTGGCCTGGCCCAACCTACCTATGACAGACAACTTGGCTGAAGCAATGGCATCCCTTGCTGCGAACGTCACCTCCCCTGAGTGATGCGGTTGAGCTTTCTTCAGTATGAGTTTGAAGCTATTCTCTTCTGCTTGGATTTCCCAGTTTTCATCCACTTGGATATCCACATCATTGATGTACCAAGCAACCTCGTTAACCGGAACTGCTTCACTCAAAATACAGCTGAAGACAGCTCGGTCTCCAGCAGTGACTGTGATGTCTCTTAATGGCTGCAAGAATTCCAGGCGCCATCCTGAAATAATGAGAGCATGAGCAACATATTCAGAATAAAGGAGCAAAATTTTGAAGGACGTGGAGGATTTCATAAGGGCCGCAGAAGCACAGGGGACATTTGGGAATATCTCAGCATCATCGTTCTGGTAGGAGCATGTTCAGAACACTTTCTGATGTTACATCTCACAGTTTGGGAGGCCCTATAGCACAGATCCCTCCTGTGTCAAGAGGGTAATCCCAGGTCACATGGGCAGGAATCCATGACAGTTTCTTCCTGTACCAGTATTGCCCCAATGTCCAGACACCTGCTGTATGATCCAGGGCCTCTGACAAAATCTAGGCAGCAAGGGAAAGAGGGTACCACAGAGGCTCCTATGCTGCAAAAGAAACATTGGTAGGGCCCCAATTTGACTTCCACTTTGCCAAAGAAATGGAAACAAGGACCATAACGGGAGGTGAAGGCAGAAAAAAGGAGGCTGGGTGAGGAGGGAAGTCACAGGGGAAGCAACAGTCTGCTTTTCCAAGCGGCCTCCCATTTCCCAGAGGAAAGCCTCCTTATGAGCAATAGCCTGCTTGGGTATTGCGGCAAGAGAAACAGGGACCATAATACAAAATCTGTATATCAAAGCAGAGGAAGGCGACACCATGGAGGAAAGAGCTCTGTGGTTCTCTCCAGTCAAGGGGAGAACTATGGAGGTACAGGAAATATGGAGGAGAAGGAGCAGGTGGGAATAGCCCCCTTTATTCTGACCAAGGCCAATGTGAGCTCAAGGGCTATCCCTCCTGCATAACTGATCACTTTCAGAAAAAGAACTGGTTGGAAAAATGATCTGTTATTCACCTAATAAGGCTGCTGTTATGATGCAATACAAGTTGCTGGACTCATTACCTTTCACGGTCAGGAATGCCGATGTCACCACATCACTAGCCTGGAAAGTCACCCTGCAGCTGTCCTGGAGCTTGAGGTTCTTCAGGAGGAGGAGATGCCGGAGTCCATTTTCGAAATAAACCATCTCAATGTTCTCAGAGGTCTTGACAGGCTCGTCATCAATCAACCAGTTATAATTGTAGCACTCTGGTTTGGAAAGGTAACACTCAAACAGAGCTTCACCCCCTTCCATGGCGTCAACATTCTCTAAGCCTTGGACAATCGTGTTCTTGGCTGTTAAAAAGGGTTCAGAAGAGAGAGACATTGTTTAGTTTACCACGCCTGAGGATTAATTAGCTCGGCAATATGGGATCTTACTCTAACTGCCAGTTCAGTTGATCATGGTTCTGTAGATTATATTGATTATATTGTTGATTATAGTGTTTTGCTTATCATTGTACAGTTACATAATAATCCAACGCAGTGGGGTTCCCAACCTGGGGGCCTCCAGATGTTGCTGTGGTTGATGGGAGTTGTAGTTCAGCGACATCTGGAGGCCCCCAGGTTGGGAGCCACTGATCTGACTTGTATCTCTGACCAAGCTGAAATGTTGGTATAAAGGAGATAGGACTCAGGGATCAATTCACACCACTGCCAGGTTAATGGTGTCTCTTCCATGGCAAGTCAAGCTTCAAACATTCAAAGAAAGCAACCCAAAGCTGCCCAGTGTGCACTCTGCCACATCTTTAGATGGAGCAAAATGCTTCTAGGGCTGAGGAAGAGCCTGGACATTGTAGGAATCACTTTAAGGTTGAGTGATTTGAAAGCGGGGGGTGGGGGGGAGTTGAGATTATTATGAATATGAAATGCTTTGTTTGCTATCCAGCATAAAACATTTGAAACAATTCTGCTACAGCAGGAGTTTTCAAACTTGGGTTCCCAGATATTGCTGGACGACAACTCCCATCATCCCCAGCCACAATCCCCTGCTAACTTGGCAAAGAGGCACCTTTTAACGTGGTGATTCTCTTTTATTTAGCAGGGGGAGAGTAACTGACCCTATCCACCCCCAGCACAGAACCTCCAGTGACTGTTGCTGGTGTATATCTTGTGTTTCTTTTTAGATTGTGAGCCTTTTGGGGACAGGGACCCATCTTATTTATTTATTATTTCTCTGTGTAAACCACCCTGAGCCATTTTTGGAAGGGCAGTATAGAAATCGAATGAATGAATAGATAGATAGATAGATAGATAGATAGATAGATAGATAGATAGATAGATAGATTCATTCCCATGACATTTGCAGTCCAACAACATCTGGGGACTGAAGGTTGCAAATTCCTACATTACAGAACTACTGGAATGTTGGGAACCTACAGTAAAACTCTCATATGGCCCAAGGCAGAGATTTCTGAAGCTGGTTCCATGATGTATAAAAGTGATAAGCAAGTGGAGCAACAGCAGCTGGGTTACACACAGCAGTTGTGTGTGATTTCAAATGTGCATTAACACAGATAACAACGGATATGCTGCCCCCCTCTTATAATTACGGATACTTTATTTGTATTGATTTTATTCAATAACATTTGGATCACCTTTCCGTAGGCTCAGAAAGTTACCAACTAAAATAGCAAAGCCAAATAACTAGAAAAACAAAATCAGAAAATAAAACAATCACACAATTATACTGCCCAGGTATTAGAAACCAAGTAAGAATTACCAACAGTCATATTATATTAAATAGCATATTCAAATCCCTAGATACACATCTAAGACAGTACTTAGCATGTAAAGATTAAAGAGGCTCAAAACACTTCATCACATACATTGTCTCAGCAATCCTTACAACAACCCTGTAAGGTAGGCCAGCATTTCAGATGGGGAGTTTGAAACTCAGAGGTGGTCTGTTTCAGAGGTTAAACTACATTCGGATTCTGGCTGGATGTCCTGGTTTGTTAACTGTTTCTGGTTTGTATGGAATATGTTCAGACAAAATGGGAGATTGTGGTTTATTCCAAAGCATGAACAGAAATTTTAGATCTTCTCTCTTCACATGCAAAGGAAGAAGGGAAGGGAGGTAATGGCAGCATGAGTTCAAGACTCAGACCTGCTCATGCACATAATGCTAAACCAAGGGTTAGCATCACATCTGAGCCAGGTCGCTGACTTCCCTAAAGCCAGTGACCTGGCTCAGATCTTGAGTTCAAGACTGAGATGGGACTGGAACTCACAGCTCACTTTCTTAGTCACTGTATTACACCAGATCTTTCATAATCAAACATTACTCTCATTATGTGTTATCAGTACAGGGCAGTAAAGTAAACAAAGGCCTGAGCAGGGGAATGTAAAGAATATGCTTAGAGAGAATTGGCAAGATACGGTCTGGAGTATTTCCTCAAACTCTTGCAGACGCCTTGTTTCGTAGCAGCCCTACAACTGTTAAGAACCTGAAGAATCCCCAGAGACCAGATCAAATGGTTTGTCAACTTTTCTCCCCTCTGAAAGAGCAGGGTCCCCCAGTGCTCTACAACCTGGAACAGTTGACAGCTTCTCAGTTCCAGCTCCAGCTGATAGCAACAGCTAGAGGGGCGGGGAGAGAAGTGATTGGCTGCCCATGGTCAGTCGCTGGTGTAAATCACGCCCTTGATTCACAGGATAGTCTTCTCTCCACCGGGGAAGACCTCACCTTGAACATCAAGCATAGCCACCACTTTGGTGCCTCCAGCTTCACAAGAGTAGATGCCGGTATCCCCTGGAAGTGCAGGCTTGATTCTAAGCTTGGCCACGTTCCAGTCCTGTTCGATTGCAATCCGTTGGCCATCAGCGCGAACCTCCTGGTCATTTTTCTTCCATGTGGCTTCCACAGGCCTAGAGTATTGGCAGATGAACTCTGCTGTGCCATCTTCATCAACGGAAAGGTCCTGCATAGGACTGACCACCTCAATGGTTGGATCTGTCAACCGACACGTCAGGAGGAACATGCATTAGTGGCTCCTTTGGGAATGATTACGAACACTTTTAAGCAAAGCATTCTCAGTGTGGACTAAAAAGCAAGTGAAATATGTGAAAGCTGATGAAAAGCTCTGTTTAATTTGCTGAGTTTAGTGTTTGCTTGTGCCAGCAGTAGGCATTATGGAAGCTGATGGGTTAGCTATTAGGACAGCCGTTGTGTCATATGTCACTGATGCGTTATGGCTGTATATGCACTGGTGCATTCCCAGAAACTGAATTCACATATAGTGTACAGATCTAAATCACAGATCTGCAGCACACCAAGCACTTACCTCCCCTCCAACCCGGTGTTTACCGCAGTCAGGATCAGAAATTTTATGGGGGCCATAGCAATGCAACAGAATTGTCTAGGAATCATGCCAGCATCTAGTCACCCTATATGACAGAGTTCCTGCTTACAGGGGTGCATGGGGGACAAAGGGGGTAAACTGCCCCAGAGTCCAACTGGAGACCCCCAACCTATTGGGTCAAAAATGTGTTTTTGGTTTAGATAACAATAGTTATCTACTTTGGTTTTAGTTACCTGACAGCATTTATGGGGGAAGGCTTTCAGGACGAAGCCCACTAGACTATGGCTGCATTTGCACTTAAAACAGAAGTGTGGGTCCAATGGAACTGTGGTTCCATCCTCCAGCCAACACACACACACACACACACACACACACACACACACTCACTCACTCACTCACTCACTCACTCACACTCTTACACACTCACTAGGTTACCTTCCCATATTCAGACGTAACTGATAGGGCTTTGCAGGGAGACTGCAGAGAGGAGAGGGAACTGGCTGTGCGTGCTTGCTTCTGGAATGAAGGACAACCCCAGCAGCCAATCACAGATGGAGTGAGGGAGGAGCTTCCTCCCTCAACTCTTCTTGTCGCAGCATCCAGCATTCAGACGTAATGACCCAGCAATGGAACATCAGGTACGAGTGGCTAAACTCTCTACAAACCCAAGGTTAAAATTGGAGTTTGAGGAGGGAAACCTCGCGTCACTTTGGTGTCCAAACCACAGTTGCATGCATTCAGATGTACAACAAATACAACCTCAGGCCCCTCCAACTCCATTTCCACATTACTTGCGAACGAGTCCTATGTTTTGCCCCAGGCCACCTCTTTGCCACCCTGCCTGCCTAACTGGGAATAGAAGAACTTGCTACTCTTCTTCCTCTGACATGCAGCCTATGGAATGCATATCTTTTAGCAGATAGGCCTAAGAGTTTATAAGAAGGCTGCTAAAGACAACGCATGGTATTACTATTGCATCAAACCTGTCAGTAAGATTGCTTTAAAAAAAATTGTGGTATAAGAGGTGGATTATCTAAGCAGAAACAGGAGCTCTCAAACTGATCCAGTCTGGCTTGAAAGTAAACTGAGTGACTTCCTAGTTGGGGAGAGAATAGCTTGGCTTATTCTGAGCCTAACTGATACCCGTCTGGGAAAGTGCACCCATCACTACCCTGGAAGGAAAAGCCTGGGATCTGGGCTATATAACCAACTGCCAAGAGCTGGGAGACTCTGTTGATCAACAAAAGTGCTGCTTCTGCACGGAAGCACCTTTACCATTATCCAGCTCCTAAGGTCCATCTGCAGTTCCTTCTGCTCCCTCCCTTCTGCAAAGAAGATCCTGGAACCGGGACTGTACTGCTAGCTGCCAGAGCCAGAAGAGGGCACCATGCACACACTAGCATCTCGTATTAATGATATTGTACTCCTGTGTGGAGTTTGACTGTAAGTCATTTTGGGAGCCAAAATAAAAGACATTTAAAAATACATACATAAGGGAATCGGCTCAGGCCATCTCCAGTCCACAGAGTGTGTATACACACATACACACACACCGTGATTAATCCCTCACTGGTCAACCCCTATCCACAAGGTTTATCAGAGCCAATGCAGGGTCAATGCAGGGCGAACTGTTCACAGGGCTGGTTTCCCATAGTGAGTACAGAGCAGGATGGATCCTGGAAGAATGGCGCCTACCTTTTCCAAGGACAGTTGATTTCAATGGGAGTGGAAGAAAGAACCTGCCATATATATATATATAGCTTTAGTCGCTTCCATCTATGGGTTGGGTTGGGCTGGGCTGAATTGGGCTATGTATCCTCTGTGCACAATTTACTGAAGAAGAAAAATCAAGACTGGCCATGAACGCTACCCACATTTTATGCCAAACCTTCTATACTTGCTTGCATTGCATTTATTTATTAACATTTTGGGAGGTCCAGGCGCTCTATCACCCTGGCCACTGGAGATCACACTCACATTTTCCCTCTGGCTTCTGGTATTTCATCATCAGGCATTGCCCACCCACTGTCCTTCTAGCCCTGGTGTCAAGGTTCTAGCCATAAGAGTTAGAAACTCAATTTCTTTTAATCAGAGCTGAATTTCTCAGGATGTTAATGTGTGTGCTCAGTCTCAGAATACAAATAGGCCTGCCTAGGGAGAATGTCTGCCTATAATAGGCATCAGCTGTTGTCCACAGTAAACCAGCACAATGTAAGTAGACAAGCTTAAGCTGTTTCACCAATGGAAGATGCAGCTTTTAAGATTCTGTAGAAACTGTTCTGTATACTAAATATAAATAATAATTATTAAATATGGCCTTAATTTCCCAAGAAAGCATTCCATTAGTTGCTTCAATAGGCCTTTGGCTAGCTGACTGATGATATTATCCCCTTGAAATGCCTTATAGCTGCCATGTTCTGCCACATTTTTGTTTTAATATTTGAGGTTTTATTGTTTTATATTGTGATGATGTATGCCTGCTCAGGCACCTTATAGATTTAGCAAAAAGGTGGGATAAAAACCTTAATAAATAAATGAATAAGACAAAATAAGAGGAGAGGAGAGCTGGTCTTGTGGTAGCAAGTATGACTTGTCCCCTTAGCTAAGCAGGGTCCACCCTGGTTGCATATGAAAGGGAGACTAGAAGTGTGAACACTGTAAGATATTCCCTTTAGGGGATGGGGCCGCTCTGGGAGGAGCATCTAGGTTCCAAGTTCCCTCCCTGGCAGCATCTCCAAGATAGGGCTGAGAGAGATTCCTGCCTGCAAAATTGGAGAAGAATTGTGAAGACAATACTGAGCTAGACAGACCAATGGTCTGACTCAGTATGTGGCAGCTTCCTTCCTATGTTCCTAAGAATTACTGGGCAGCATCCAGAAAGTCCCATTAATTTCAATGGGGCTTCATCATAACTAACTTACTCTGAATACTGCCTACTGTCAGGATTTCTAGCGCTCTTCAGTACAGGTAGGTAGAACTTTGCAAAGCTAAAGAAGTGGCGCAGATCAGTTTTTAGAAAAGCAAAACTAATGCTGAAAGATCCTTCATTGTTGTCATGGACATTTTTTAAGCTTCCTAGACTAGTATCCTTCTCTGTCATTTCAATCTTCATAAAAAGAGAGACTGCAGGGGAAAGATGTGTAACAATGGGATCAACTAGATTTAGTGCCTTTGCAAACAACGTGTTGTTGTTCTACTGGGAAATATTCTTCCTCCCATATACTGAAAGGGCATCTCATCTATTAAAGATCCATGATATCCAGGCATCCAAGAAGAGAAGAGAAGGTTGCACAGCCCACAGTGGGGAAGGGAAACTTAGGCGAGGCAAACTCCGGCCCCAGTCCTTCTCCTTCTCCCTTTATATATATATTTACACCCAAGGACAGCCCTACATATATATTTCATCGTGTATGAGGCAACTGACCAACCAGCTGCTGGGTGCCTGTATTTTGGCCACTGATGGCTTCTACCCAGAGCCATCTTTTGGCTCAGCTGCCATTGTTTCTACAGTTCAGCTGCCACCTGCTGCCCATCCCCCCCCCCGGTAATAATTCTGCAGGCGATAGTTCCTGGGCACTCTGCACTTGCTCCTCACCCTCTCCCCATGAAAAGGAACCAGGCTCAAAGCCAAGGGGAGATGAGGACCAAGGCTAGAAGACAATGGCTGGGAATGCACCTCAAGCAAGGCAATGTCAGCACAGCTCTAGGAGGACCAGGCTGTGATCCATCTGTCCAAATACTCAAAGGTCAGCTCTGAAAATATGCCCGGATTTGGATTAAGATAGACACAACCATCTATTCTTGCCTAGCTTACCCTGATGCACAAAACATCAAAACTAGGAAGGTAATGCTGTGAACCAGAGAGAGACCAACACATCACCAAACATGGGCTACTGCCTCCCTCGAGTGCTTCTAAGCCTGCTTAGTGTTGGAATACAGCCAGTGAGGCGGACTTGTGTGATTCAACCAACAATGACATAGAACTGGGCAAGGTGATATTACTGGGGGCTGACCCATGCACGCGATCTTGATCACGTGAAGCCACAAAACCTGGAGTTTAAAAGCGCACTGGTGGAACAAGCCATGCTTTTATCTTGCCCCACAAAGGGCTAGCTATAAGAACAGCCCCCAATGCCTCTTCAGCATGCTCTTTGTGACCATGAACTATTCCTAACACTGGAAGGAGTAGGTCACTACCACGTCTGCTCCTTGTTGGAGGACAACTGATGAGATATGGGGTTGTGCTTAGTGAGTGCTCCATTTGTTAATGCATGCCTTGCTATAGCCATTTTGCAGGACTGTGTTAAGGGCTGCCCTAAGCCAGAAGCATATGCACCGTGGTTTGTGGGTAGACCGTCGGCATTTTATTCTAAGCCAAAAATACCTTTGATTAATAATTTAGCGGAAGATATGAGGGGGCCTGCCCTGAAGGTCACAACTCCTGAATCATTAGGCCCCAGGTCCTTTAGAGTGAGTGTGTGGATTTTCCCATCTCGCACAGAGATTTCGTTGACAGGGCTGCTCTGAAGAGGGGATCCATCCAGCCACCACTGTATGTTTTGTACGCCGGAGCGTGAAATCTGACAAGTGAAAGTGGCTGATTCGCCTGCAAAGACGTCCGTGTTCTTTAACTCAGAAACAAGCTGTGCTTCCTCTTCTGCGTAACAGAGCAAGAGAACTTATTCCAAGGGAGACACGGGATAAAACAGACATACACTTGCTCACCCTTCTGCAAAACTTGACAAACATCCACCACTTAAACAATGGACTTCATTTGTAAAAAGAGGATGGACAAACCCAGCATCGAGAATGCTTCACACTTACACAGAAAAACACTTGAGACCAATTTTCACAACCAATTCCTCATGGTGCAATCCCTAAGGACTGGCAGATCACACATACACATATCCCAAATGTTGGCATGATGAAGCCATTTTGTGAAGATCTGTCATGATCACAACTTACCACATCCTAAAAAAACCTTTGGCAATTTGGTTGAATTAAGATGTTAAAAACTGCAATTTAGTCACATATGGAAGCATTCAAAAGACGATGGCTCCACACCAAACTGTAGGAAAATTCAACTTGCCATGACTCCTCCATGCAAAACACACATTTTGCTGGGGCCATGACTGTGGCAATCTGTTAACAGAGAGATTCTATCAAGGATCATTCTCTTGTTATATCAGGTAACTGTCTGAGGATCTTGTTCAGACCACACCTATTCACTTGAGGAGACAGCTTGATGGTAGCGAATCAAGTCACCAAAATTATTCACAGTCAAGCTACATGTGATTTTTAAAAGTATGTGTCAAAACATATTTGCAGTTTTGGTTTCACACAATCAAGAAATCTATCTCCTTTTTTAATCACAAAGGAAAAATATTAACATGCAAAGTGGTCAGGTAAACCGGCTCTCTTTTATTCCCAGTCAGTGCAATTTCTTAAGGTATAAAAAGAGTAAGGAGACTCCACATGCATCTCCCATGATTGATTGATTGATTGATTGATTCAATTTATGCGCCACCCTTCCTAAAGTAGCTCAGGGAGCTTTTATATTAAAATCAAACACACATAATAAAGCAATAATTTTTTTAAAAACCAGATTAAAATTAAAATTAAAATGAGATATCATTAAAAGCCAGGCTTCTCCTGAAGGCCTGCAAGGAAGATAATCCTTTTATATTCACAGGGAGCACATTCCACAACCCAGGAGTGAATTGGTGGCACCCAAAGAAGGACCCCTCCTGATGATCTTAATGAGTGGAGGGGGTCTTGTAGAGAATGGTGCTCTCTCAAGTAACCCGGACCTAAACCATTCAAGGCTTTAAAGGTAATAACCAGCACTTTGTACTTTGCCCAAAAACATATCAGCAGCCAGTGCAACTGTTTAAGAACAGGCATATTGTGGTCTCTCCGGGATACCCCAGAGACCAATTTGGATGCCCAAAATGTGGCAGCCAGATTGGTTCAAATCTAACTGAACCAGATTCAGTTAGTTTGGAAACTAACTGAAGCTTCCAAACTACGTACAAAGGCAGCCCTACATAGAGCGCATTGCGGAAGTCCAATCTGGAGGTTACCAGCTGGTGTACCACTGGTGTACCACTGGTTACCAGCTGGTGTACCACTGTTTTCAGGTCATCCTCCTCAAGGAACGGATGGAGTTGTTGAATCAATCGCAGCTGGTAAAAAGCACTCCTGGCCACAGCCTCAAACTGAGGCACCAGGGTGCAACCTGGATCCAAGAGCACTCCCAAGCTATGAACCTGTACTTTCTAGGGGAGAGTAACCTTATCCAGAAAAGGAAGTTCTATCCTGTCTTGCAGATTACGGCCTCCAACAATGAGCACCTCTGTTTTGCTTAGATTCAGCTTCAGTTTATTATCCCTCATTCAGCCCATTACTCCCTGTAGGCAGGCATTTAAGGGGCTAATGCCATTTTCTGATATTGATGACAAGAGAAATCTATTTGGGTGTCATCAGCATATTGATAACACCCAGCACCCAATCCCCTGACGACCTCACCCAGCAGTTTCATGTAGGTGTTAAAAAAGCATTGATGATTATATACCTGGGCCCTTGAAAAAGAATATGGCTTTTTGCCTAGTCATAAATGGAATCTAACTTTGTGTGTTAGGAAAAGGGCTTGGATTGTTTTTTAAGCCTGTGCATAGGTCTCAAAAATGCAACATCAGGCCAGGTAGCAGTATACACTGCTTTTATATACCTGAGGCAATGTAAGTGCTGATTCACACATACATGTTTTTCACTCAATGATGGCAGCCTTGTAGTCATAACTTGCATGTATGAACGAATTCTCACAAGTCAAAACTTCCATATGACCTTACACTACCTCTGACTCAATGCTTGGTGCACATATTCACTCGAGTTATTAACTGTGGAGTAGTCAAGGAACCATGTGTGAACCAGCTCCAGAAGTTTACACAAAGCACTGCAATTTTCGCTTTACAGACTGAATGTCTCAATATTGCTGGAAACATGCCTTGGTGTTCCTTGGGAACCAATGAGGCTTGCATTAAGGGTTTCAAGCTCCAGCCAAAAGGAGTCGAACGAACCCACCTTGTACATAAACGGAGCCCGTCGACAGCTCATCTCCCGTGCTGCAAGTGTATGGCCCACAGTCCTCAGGCTCCACATCATGAATGATCAGCTCGATGCTGGTGCCGCTACGCCGCATCTCGTATTTGGCACTGGGCTGAAGAACTAAGGAGCCTTTTCTCCACTCGACGGGAGCGTCAGGCTTGGAGATCTCACAGTGCAGGATGGCTTTCCCCCCCGTTTCCGATTCCACATTCTGCAACTCTTTTTTAAAGAGCACTGGCAGAACTTTAGGGGAAAGAGAAGTAGAGAGATGACATTTCAAAATGCAGGCTTGAGGTGCACCAGTGGATGGGCCCGTGGGCACTGGGGATGGTGATACTATAGCATGCTGTGGCAAGGTGCACTCTTAATTCCCAAACTAACTCCTGGTAAAGTATTGACTAGATGAATAAAAAGAATAAAACTTCATCAGGATTTGGTGTGGGGATAAAGCAGGCACCCTGAGCCAGGTGGTACTGCCATCTAAGCAACAAGATAAGAAATGAGTCTATCATGTTGGGTATGGGGCCGTCCACTTGGGAAGGATGTAGCTAGAGAGTTCATGGATTTCAGGAGTGCCCAGCTACCATGGAGCTCAAAGACTGAGGGGGGTGGTGATATACGGAGAGCAGCTGAAGCACAAATGGGCTGTATGTGCTCCACAAAAAACAGTACAGCATTTCCTGGCATGCCAAACAATTATTAATCAAGGTGTGGTAGGAGTTTGCTTTTCATGTGGAAAAGGAAAGGTTAATGGCAGGAGTTAATTCTGGTTGCATCAGAATGAGTCTGTAGGTTGCACTCTATCCCTTTCTCAGGTAGAGCATCTCTACCATTGCGTGTGGGAGGCCCCAGGTTCAATCCTTGGCAACTCTTGGGGGAGCTGGGAAAGACCCCTCCTCTGAAACCCTGGCAAGCTGCCAACAGTCAGTGTAGACCAGGGATTCTCAGCGTTGGGTCCGCAGATGTTATTGGACTTCAACTCCCATAATCCCCAGCCCCAGCGGCCTTTGGTTGGGGATTATGGGAGTTGAAGTCCAATAACATCTGCGGACCCAACGCTGAGAATCCCGGGTGTAGACTATCCTGAGCTTGATGGAGCAAGGGTCTGACTCGGTATGAGGCAGCTTCCCATGTTCTTAAGGCAAGCAACGGTTACATCACTAAAGAAAAACTATTAATAAAATTGCACATCCCCAGAAGCAAGAACAGCCACAGCAAGTAGGTAGACACAGAACTCATCCAGGCTTCTCTTACCTTTGACATGTACAGTGGCAGTTGTCTGTTGGTCTCGTGAATCACAGGTGTACTCTCCAGCATCCTGAGCTTCCACATCATAAATGAGGAGCTCCGCTAAGGTCCCTTCTTGCCTGAGCTCATACTTTTCACTTGCCTGCAGCACAACATTCCCTCTCTTCCAGACAAGCGGAGCCATGGGCTTTGTCAGCTCACAGTGCAAGGACACCGTGTTCCCTGCCTCCACCTCTTTGTTTTGGAGATGGCGCTTGAAAAGCACAGGGAGAGCTGAAAGACAGTGCAAACATTAGAGAGAACTTGTTTAAGAAAGTGCAGTCTTAATGCAACTGTAATCAACAATTCTAATTCTATCTTAATCTTCATTTATCCTCTTACTGGTTTAAAATAAATATAGTAGATCATGCCAATATGCAGAGACTGTGTGTGAGTGAAATCAGCTTGCATTTGTCTGTGGTGACTGGTTGTTGGGAGCTGCTTTGCTAGATGGCCAAACTGCCAGTACACTCCAAATGTTACACTGGCATGTTGCAAAACTGCTGAATTCCAGGCTTTGGGTTTTCACCCATGTGCATTGTACTTCATACCTGGATAGAAAGCTGCTTCTACAGAGAAGCAGTTTTCACTCCTTATTCACCAAAATCCAAGCCCAGTAATATACATTATTATCTTTTATTATATTATATTATTTAGCATACTTTAATGATGCCTGATATGTACATCTCTAGGAGGTGTACAAAATTTAACACACAATATGCAGCACAATAAAAAGAGTTGATTTCACAAAATACAATAAAAACAATATAAAATTAAAAAATGTAAAAACAATAAAAACAAACTAAACATTATTAATGTTTTCAAAAAGAATCTTTTTCTGCATGACATGCTTCCAGTTCTTTCTCTCCCTCCAAACAACCATGTGAGTAAGGTCTATTTTACACTAAATTCTGTTCCACCAAAGTGGTACTCACCACTCCATAGGCATGTTCTCACCTTTAACCTTGAGTCTGGCCGTGGTCTTTCTTTCAGCTGTACTACAGCTATATTCTCCTGCATCTTCCGGAACCACATCATGAATGGTCAAAGTGTGGGCAGTTCCTTCCACCTTAATTTCAAACTTCTGGCTGGGCTGGACTGTGGATGAGCCTTTCCTCCATTCCACAAGGATACTGGGCTTGGAGAGGACACAACGGAAGATGGCCATCTTGTTCTCATCGACGTCCATGTTCTCCAACTGCTTGATGAAGATTACTGGTGAAGCTGTACAGAAGGGAAGAGAAACCAGCGATGGAGCTGGTGAGGTAGGCATAACAGAAGAGGACAGAGCTCAATGGTAGAGCACATGCTTGGCATGAAGTCAGTCCCAGATTCAGTCCCTGGCATCTCCAGTTAAAAAAGGATTTTTTAGTAGCAGGCAAGTAGCAGGCAAAACAAAAGACCTTTAACCCTGAGTCTCTGGAGAGCACTATCAGTCAGAGAAGATAATATTTGGCTAGCTATTGATATTGGACAGGTTTCCCAACCCTTGGGTTCAGGGTGGTGTTGGACTACAGCTCCATAGTGGCTGGAGATGATGGGAGTTGTAGTCCAACAACAACTGGGGACCCAAAGTAAAAGAAGTAAAGATGGAGACACATAAGTCAGTTCATGGGCCCAGAACTAAATGACTGTATTTAAAGAGTTAGATGACTTACGTTGCACAGTCAGCTGGGCCTCAGATGAATTCTGACCCACTTTGAACACGACAGAGCCAGAGTCTTCAAGGGTCACCTTCCGGAGAGTCAACGTATGAAGCTTCCCTTGAACCTGGATCTCATTCATTTCGTTGGACTGGAGAGGTACATTTCCCAGACTCCACTGAACATCCTTAGCCTTCTCCCGAGAGACCTTGCACTGGAATACTGCATCTTCACTTTCATACAAAGTTATATCTTTCAGTGCCTCTATGATGGTGGTTGGCGATTCTAAAATTGAGAACAAAACCTTTTTAGTGAACTTCCTGGCTGCATGGGGATTTGGACCTGAGTCAAATAGTGATAGGGCTGTAGCTCTGGGAGGGGGCCACAGTTCCATGGTAGAGCATCTGCTTTGCACGCAGAAGGCCCCAAGTTCAATCCCTGGCATCTCCAGGTTGGGCTGGGAAAGACTCCCGCCTGAAACCTTGAAGAGCAATTGCCAGTCAGTAGAGATATATTGTAGAGACAATATCAAACTAGATGGACCAATGGTCTGACTCTGTATATGGCAGCTTCCTATCTACCTCCCTGGTCCCACGCTGACACTCTACTATACTACACAAGTAAAAACCCAATTTTTATTATTTGTTATTAATATTAATATTTAAATGCAAATACCACTTTCCATCAAAAAAGTTCTCAAAAGAGTTTATCTAAAAAGAAGCACAAGGGAGACATAACATAAGAACAGCCCTGCTGGATCAGGCCCAAAGCCTATCTAGTCCAGCATCCTGTTTCCCACAGTGGTCCATCAGATGCCCCTGAGAAGCCCACAGGCAATGTCTTTCTCCTGCTGTTGCTTCCCTGCAACTGGTACTCCAGTAACTGTGACTGGTATTCCTGTCTACCTACAGACCCGCCTCTCCCATCCAGTTACATCCCACCCGGTCAGATCATCTTAGATGGCCCTTTTGTCGGTCCCTGATTTCCGAGAGGTTCGGGGCAATAGGACCTGTGAAAGGGCCTTTTCAGTTGCTGCCCCACTTCTCTGGAATTCCCTTCCCCTTCAGATTCATTTAGCTCCTTCCTTATTGATTTTTAAATCTCTATTGAAGACTTTTCTTTTTCACCAGGCTTTTACCATATAATTTAACTATTTGTTTTTTGTTTTTTGTTAGTTACTTTAGTTGTGAACTTTAGTTAGGAGTGAACCAGCATGGCTTCTGCAAAGATAAATCTTGCCTCACCAACCTTTTGGAGTTCTTTGAGAGTGTCAACAAGTGTGTGGATCAAGGTGATCCAGTTGACATAGTATACCTGGACTTCCAAAAGGCTTTTGACAAAGTTCCTCATCAAAGACTCCTGAGGAAACTTAGCAGTCATGGGATAAGGGGACAAGTACATGTGTGGATTGCTAACTGGTTGAAAGACAGAGAAAAGAGGGTAGGTATAAATGGAGAGTTTGCACAATGGACAGAAATAAAAAGTGGGGTCCCCGAGGGATCTGTACTGGAACTGGTGCTTTTTAAATTATTAATAAATGATCTAGAAGCAGGAGTAAGCAGCAAGTTGGCCAAATTTGCAGGTGATACCAAACTCTTTAAAGTAGTGAAATCCAAAACAGATTGTGAGGATCTCTCCAAACTGGGTGAGTGGGAGACAAAGTGGCAAATGTGGTTCAATGTTGGCAAGTGTAAAGTGATAAACCACAACTTTAAGTATACGCTGATGGGATCTGAGCTGTCAGTGACTGACAGGGAGAGGGATCTTGGGTCATGGTGGACAGCTCGTTGAAAGTGTTGACTCAATGTGTGGCAGCCGTGAAAAAGGCCAATTCCATGCTAGGGATCATTAGGAAGGGGACTGAAAATAAATGGCTAATATTATAATGCCCTTATACAAAACTATGGTGCGACCACACTTGGAGTACTGCGTACAATTCTGGTCACCTCATCTAAAAAAGGACATTGTTGAACTGGAAAAGGTGCAGAAGAGGGCAACCATGATGATCAAAAGCCTAGAGCACCTTTCTTATGAGGCAAGGCTACAACACCTGGGGCTTTTTAGTTTAGAAAAAAGACAACTTCTGGGAGACATGATAGAGGTCTATAAAATCATGCATTGTGTGGAGAAAGTGGATAGAGAGAAATTCTTCTCCCTCTCCCATAACCATCCCATGAAATTGGGGGTCATCCCATCAAATTGATTGCCAGGAAAACTAGGACCAACAAACGGAAGTCCTTTTTCACACAATGCATTATCCACTTGTAGAATTCTCTGCCACAAGATGTGTTGACAGCCAACAACCTGGATAGCTTTAAGAGGGGTTTGGATAACTTCATGGAGGAGAGGTCTATCAACGGCTACCAGTCAGAGGGCTATAGGCCACCTCCAGCCTCAAAGGCAGGATGCCTCTGAGTACCAGTTGCAGGGGAGTAACAGCAGGAGAGAGGGCATGCCCTCAATTCCTGCCTGTGGCTTCCGGCGGCATCTGGTGGGCTACTGTGCGAAACAGGATGCTGGACTAGATGGGCCTTGGGCCTGATCCAGCAGGGCTGTCCTCATGTAGTTTTTAATTTAGAATGTAATTTTAATGCTTTCTTGCTTTGTATGTTTTAATACACCACCCAGAGTCTTTGGAGTGGGCAGTATATTAAATGTTTCAAATAAATAAATAAATAAATATTCAGAGTTATTGCCTCTGAGGCTGCCACCAGCAACAGCCACTGAGAGGGATGCTGTGCTGGTTTAAATAGAGACAGTTGCTCTCCCCTTTCTACGTACAGAAGAGCCACCATCATTTAAAAGATGCCCTGTTGCTAGTTAACCTCTACTCTGCCCAGTACTGCAAGCAACAGCCTCCCAGAAGGTAACCCAAAGCCCCACCTTTCACCAGCAGAACTACAGTCATCTTCTGGTCCCCTGTGTCACAGGTGTACTCCCCGGCATCAGCAGTGCTCAGCCTGGAAACGACCAGTTCCACCTCAGTGCCTACTTGCTTCATCCTGTACTTGTCACTGGGCCGCAGCAGGGACCCTTCCTTTTTCCACTGTACAGGTGCAGGTTTAGTGATCTCGCAGCTCAGGGTGACTGTGCCACCCTCTTCTCCTTCCTGATTTTCAAGTGGCTTAATGAAAAGCACTGGCAAAGCTAAATTAAGAGAAGCAAAGGAAAAATACATGGCTTTTGTCACCAACGGTTCCTTGCTTTTGTGTAGATAACACTTTAGCTTGAGAACTCTAGTTCAGTCCAGATCCAAGGTCCAAATGACTACAGGAGTGGGCACTGTGTGTGGTTGCTTGAAAATGAGACGCTGCCTTGGAAGGCAGTACCATTGAAAAAATTAAGATAGCAGGGGAAAGGTTTGAAAAGTGGGTGCTGGTACTCAAAGACAACTACATCAGATCAGAGAGCACTTCAGATGATGGCTGTCGCATGGAGAACCCAGATTTTTCAGTTCCAGAATTATATTGCCCAGTCGCAAGGCTTCAAGTTGAACACTCTGATGATTCAGATTTTAAACATTATGTGAGCTTAAAAAAAACATCTTTCCCTGTATCAGAATGCCTGCAATTGCAGGACCATTGGAATCTTTTTCTACATGAATAGTTTTGAGAACAAGAAAAATAAAAGGCCAAAGAGAAATGAACTCATTGGGTACCATTCAGAATAGAAGTTGCTTGAGCAAAACATTTCTTCTCATGCATCAGGAGGGGGGCGATTTTTGGCAATTCCCCCTTCCTATTCTACAGCCACATGATCCCTCCATAAAAATATTCCTGGGGGCTGGAGGACCCCCAGTAGTAGAATTTTTGGGAGCATTATGGGCTGCAGGAGGAAGGTGGAAGAGCTGAACGTGGCTCCTTCCCTGCTTGCAGGCATTCTATTTATACCGCTTTTACTCAGGATGTTACCTAATATCAACCTTTCATTTTGGGTTTCAACAAGATAAATACTTGATTTCTGAAGGACAGACAGATGAAATAGCAACATTTACTCAATTATTTGAGAAAGTCACTCCAGCATTTAAATACTTTTATTGTGATAAGGCCAATATTATAAAAGTGATTTGCAACTCCACAAATTCTACATTGCACCGGTGGCAATGAAGCCTTTCCATGCAGAGTGACTGCACCAGTCTGGGGGGGAAGAGGAGAGAGCCAGGGACAGACATTTGGGGAGAGACAGAGCTGCAGAAAGGGAGACAGGCAGGCAGAGAGACACTGCATGGCAGAACAGAGAAAGGCAGCACAAGACAGGCTGATGGTTAGCATGCACAAGACCGGGGTACCACATTTTAGCTTGCCACTGTATGTGGCCCCTCTCTGATGAACATAACAAGTCTCAATCTTCCTCCCAATTTTGAAGTTATAGAGGGGGTCGGGAAATGATCTCACAGTTGCAAAGTGCCTCCTCACCCCTTCCGCAGCTCCAGGGTTGGTAAGAAACCTGGAGGTTGTTAGGGTATTTGCATGGTGCTCTGGATATGTTGCCAAAGCAGCAGCCAAATCAACAAGTCCCTGACTCCCTCCCTGCCCCTTCAGGATGAGGTCAGGGGAAGGTCTCATGATCTCTGGAAGGGGCAGGGTTCTGGAAACAACTAATTATTTTTGGCCATCAAGGCTAGCCAAAGTTTGTTGGCTGAAAGCATGTGCACAAGACAGAGAAAGACGAGACAAAAGATGGGAGAGAAAGATGAGAAGATGCAATAACGTCTACCAGGAATGAGGGGACAGGAAAGGAAAAGATTCCTCACAGTCTGCTGATTATATCATTATTAGCCTACTTTCCAGTAGGCTTATGTTCTTAGGGCTGTTCTTATGTTCTTATCTCCCATAACACTAGAACCAGGGGTCATCCCATGAAATTGATTGCCAGGAAATCTAGGACCAGCAAACGGAAGTACTTTTTCACACAACTAGATGGACTAGATGGGCATTGGGCCTGATCCAGCAGGGCTGTTCTTATGTTCCTATGAGATCACCCAGCATTGTGTGTGTGTCCCCTTATCAACTTCGCAACGCCTGTTGGCACAAGTGCGCTAACTTGTGAACCCTCTAACCAATTTGAACCAAATTTACTACTGATGTAAGGACACATCGGGATGCCCAAAAGGTGTGCTGAGTGGTGATGTCAACCACTCCAATCCAAGATGGCGGCCACGTGAACATCTGAGGCGATAGCAAGCTAATTTGTGGACTGTCAAACCAATTTAAACCAAATTAGGTACAGCTGCAGTGAGTGGCACATAGGGACACCTCAATGGTATAGTTTGTGATGATGTCATCCACCCCGATCCAAGATGGCAGACATGTAAACCTTTGAGGTGCAAGTGGGCTAACTTGTGAACAAGCCTAACCAAATTTGATACAGATGTAGGGACACATAGGGATGCCCAAATGGCGCCATGTGTGATGATGTTATTCACTCCAATTCAAGATGGTGGCTACATGAACATCTGAGGCACAAGCAGGCTAATTTGTGGACTGACTAACCTATTTGAACCAGATTGGGTACAGTTGCAGTGAATGACACACACGGACACCTCAATGGCATAGCTTGTGATGATGTCATCCACGCCAATTCAAGATGGAAGACACAAACTTCTGAGGTGCAAGTGGGCTAACTTGTGAACCGCTTAACTGTTTTGAACCAAATTTGCTGCAGCTGTAGGGAGACATAGGGACACCTTAACGGTGAAGATTGTGACAATGTCATCCAAGATGGTGGATACGTAAATTTTGGAGGTGCAAGTGCACTAACTTATGGACAGTCTAACCAATTAGAACCAAATTTGCTACAGCTGAATGGACACATAGGGATGCCCCAATGCTGTAATTTGTGATGATGTCACCCATCCCGAGCCAAGATGGCAGATGCATAAACTTTTGAGGCAAAAGTGCACTAACCTGAGGATTGTCTTAACCAATTTGAACCAAATTTGGAACAGCTATAGTGAATGACACACAGGGACACCTCAATGGTGCCGTTTGTAATGATGACATCCACCCTGATCCAAGATGGTGGACACATGAACGTTTGAGGTACAAGAGATCTAACTTGTGGACCTCAATTTGCACCCAATTTAGTCCAGATATAGCAACAGTTAAAGGAAGGTAGGCTGATTAGTTCTTACTAGAACAACTTATTATTATATAATGATTATATACATTCAATTGAAATGTACATTATATCATATGCATTGAAATGTACAAGTGAAAATATTGGCTGTAGACCTCTAGTAGATTCCTGTTTTACTTATTTGTAAATGTGTTGGTCACTTCTCTATTTAACAAAATACAAAAAGTGATGTGCAAGCAATATTTAACAAATAACCCTAACATTAAAAATCACAGGCATGCACTGTTAAGCAATATGAACATAGAAACAGCAGCAGTTCAGAATTGGATCCCTCCCTGTCATGGAAATGTCTGTACCTTAAAAAAAAAAAAAAAGCTAGCTTGCCAGCTGAAACCGAGTTAACATACAAGCCAGTAAGCTTCCCTGAGCAGAGAGTTCCACAGGAGGAGTGGACGTCACCACCTAGAAACCCAACTCCTTTGGCTTTGTGGTTCTCACACAGGAAATAAAGGGATGCACAGCAGGACCCCCCTGCCCCCCATGATGTCCTTACTGGAGAGGGGCACAGTTACTTCCATTTGAAAAGACAGTGCTAGTGGCCAAGGTGAACAAAAGGTGCCCTCTGCTTACCTTTGACCAACAAAGATGCCGTGGTCTGATGGTCCCCAGAGTCGCAGGTGTAGTCTCCAGAGTCCTCAGGCAGTGCATCATGAATGAGAAGCTCAACTGCAGAGCCCTTTTGTCTCATCTCATACTTGTTGCTGGCTCGCAGCTTGGCTGAGCCTTTACTCCACTTCACAGGGACATTAGGCTTGGAGAGGTGGGCAAGGAGGGTGACCACTGCACCTTCCTCAACTTCTTGGTTCTCTAGCAGGACTTCAAAAAGGGCTGGAGTAGCTGAGAGTCATATGGGAATGAGGAGGTAATAATGAGAGGATGGCGCAACTGTACTAGTTCTCAATCACAGCTGAGGAGAGGCAGAGCGGCAATCGCTCTGCAGCAGGCCTCTCAAGCCTGGGTCTCCAGATGTTGTTGGACTACATCTCTGTTCTCATAAACCTTTGATGGGAGTTGTAGTCCAAGAACAACTGGGGACCCAAGTTTGAGAAGCCCTGCTCTAGAGTCTAGTGGATATGAACTTTTAAAAAATCTAATGCATTTAAAAAGACTTAATGAAATCAATTAGTTAACAATTTTGAACAGAAAAGCAAAACAGAAAACAAAAAACCAACCACCAAAGAGCCTCCACAAAAGACTGACCTCAAACCACTGTTGGCTACATGGCAATTGTAGCTAACTATCACTAGGTTGAACAGACATTCCTGTTGGAGCTCCAACATCTACCTGTTAGTGTTAATCTCCCCCTACTTTCTTATGTCTTGTCTATCCACCTTTTCCTCTTTCAGTACCTTCATTCTGCTCCTTCTCATCTTCAGCATCTTCTCCTCAGGGTCTCTCCCTGCTCCAACTGATTTTTTCTCCTCTTGTTCTAACATTCTCTGCCCCTCCTTTCACTTGTGCTGCATTCCACTATGTCACAGAACGGAGCATTGGTTCACTTACCATGAAGGCTTCTTATGGTTGCTGGAGTCAAGGACATCTCTATGGGTTATCCCCCTCACAAGCTCCAAGGCAGGACAGTTTTGACTAGCTAGAAAGAAAATACACGCCTACTTGAGCCAGAGGGGGATAGCCCCACCCCAGTTCTTTCAGGCCAAGCTACAAAAGGTGTAATGACAAATTGACACACCAGAAGGCAAAAAACAACACAGAGAGTCAACCTAACAAAACAGCAAGGAATAACACGAACAAACACTGTGAACTTGAAGTGCTATAGAAATGTCCATCAGGAAAAATCTGCATTCTGCTCCCCAGTATATGTGAGGCTTTGGTCATCTTTTGCTGCAATACATAGAAAAGACTGCTGAGAAAGTGGTCTCCCAGAAATAGACAAGTGCGCCAAGCCGGGTGGGCCTAAATGTCCTTGACTTCAGAAACCAGAAGAAGCCTTTACGGTAAGTGAACCAATGCTCCGTTCTCAGTTGCTGGGGTCAAGGACATCTCTATGGGACATGCCACTGCTTTTCGTCACCTAGGGAGGGAGCACCCCTGTCTGGTCCTGGGAAATCACCTGCTGCAACACTCTTCTTCCGAAGGCTGCTTGTGCTGAGGCATAAGTGTCCATTTTATAATGCCTGGTAAAGGTTGAAGGTAGCTTCCACGTTGCTGCCTTGCAGATTTCTTGAACTGGGGCATTTGTGGGAAAAGCAGCTGCCAATCTTGTAGAATGAGCGCAAATGTTTGGAGAACGGAGATGTTGCGTCTCAAAAGCCAGCGCTATGCAGGCCCTAATCCATCATGCGATGGTCGATGAAGTAACTGCTCTTCCCATGGTACCAGGAAGGAAGGACACAAACAGTGATTCCGTGGTTCTGAAAGATGTGGACCTCTTTATATGTCTCTTAATGCAACAACACACATCCAACATGTGCCATCTTTTCTCCATCAAGTTTGTGGGATGTGGACAAAAAGAAGGGAGAAAGATGTCCTGTGACTGATGAAATGAAGAAGCCACCTTAGTACATACAAAGGGATCCAGGATAAGGTGTACAGATTCTTGTTGGAATATACAAAATGATTTATGAATAGAAAGGGCCTGTAATTCCAACACCCTTCTCTCAGATGTAACCGCTATCAGAAAAGCCAATTTAAAAGACAAAATTTGTATCAGAATGGATTTTAAAGGTTCAAAATGTGGAGACCGTCATGCCTTCAGCGCTGTATGTAAACTCCAAGTGGGAAAGCAGTGTATTGTTGGTGGAAAAACAAGGATGGCCCCTCGGATAAACCTCTTTAGGTGAGGATGTGCATGCACAGACTTTGCCGAAATGCCTGAAATGAGGCCTACTATTGAAGCTGCTTGCCTCTTAGGTGTGTTTGGCTTCAGGCCCTTCTCTAAGCCTTCCTGAAGGAACTACAGGATATGATGTATCAATGCTTCACCCTGCAGAACTGAATGGTGTGCTGCCCATCTTAAAAAAGCTCTCCACATACACTGGTAAATCTGATTTGTTGATTACCTACATGATGCCAAGATAGTATTCAACACCCTATCTGAATAACCCTGCTGACTCAATTATTCACCTCTCAGTTTCCATGCGGCAAGCCACAACCAGCCTGGGTTGAGATGTTGCACCAGGCTCTGCATGAGTAAGTCTGTTACCAGCAGGAAACACGGTTCTGTTGTCGACAGATACAGTAACTCTGTGAACCACAGCCTTCTGGGCCAAAATGGAACCGCTAAAATTACACTTGCCCGTAGAAAACATATCCTTCTCAACATACTAGCAGAGAACTTAGTGGAAACACAAAAAGAAGTCCTTTTGGCCATGGTGCTGACAGTGCATCTACATCCTCCATGACCCTGCAAGGGAACCAGAACATGAATCTTTGAAGCTGTGTGTTCTGAGGAGTTGCGAACAAGTCCATAAATGGCATTCCCCATGTCTGAGTCAATTGTAGGAAGACCTCTTGGTTTAGGGACCACTCTCCAGGCATCAAGTCCTCCCAGCTCAGCCAGTCTGCCAGGTGATTGAGATCCCCCTTGACATCATGTGCCGATATGGACATCAGATGACTCTCCGCCCAAATCAACAACAGGACCTCTTCCATGTGCAGGGATTTGGATCTTGTTCTGCCTTGCCAGTTCACATGAGCTTTGGCAGTCGTGTTGTCTGTCTATCAGAATGTGAGCATCCCATAACGGATGTTTAAATGCTCTCAATGCCAAGTGGATGGCCCTCAGCTCCAGCCAATTGATGCTGCAGATCTTCTCCCTGCTCTGACCACCTTGTGCTGAGAGTTTTTAGCAGTGTGCACCCCATCCCCTGATGCTGGCATCTTTTGTGACTATCACCTTTTGAGGGTCCAAGAACTGCTTGCCCAGCAATAGGCTTTGTGGTATCAACCACCACTGCATTGAGCGATGGAGCTGGTGAGGTAGGCATAACAGCAAGCATCACTTCCTGGCGATGGCCGTCTGATGTGGAAGGAGGAACCATTGCAGCTCTCTCAGGTGGAACCTTGCCCAGGAAACAGCCTCCAAGGTCACCACCATCAGGTCCAAGATCCTTGCAAGTGTCAGCAGAAGAACTGCAGGAGCTGGAAGCGCCACCCTTATCTCTGTTGAGATAGTCTGGAACCTGTCCTGAGAAAGAAACAGTCGATCTTGCATGGTATCGATCACCACCCCCAAATGCTGAAGCCTGTGAGATGGGACCATTTGACTTTTTGCAAGGTTTATGAGGAAACTGTTTTCCTGTAGTGTTCAAAGTGTCATTTGCAGGTTGCTTTCCGCTGTCATTCTTGAATGTGACTGGATCAAAAGGTCATCCAAAAATACAAATATCCAAATTTCCTGAAGGCAGAGAAAGGCCATCAGCAGTGCCAGTACTTTTGTAAAGACCCGAGGGGCCAATGATAGTCCAAATGGAAGGGCGTCATATTGGTAATGCTTTCTGGCATACTTGAACCTGAGAAGGTGGATGCTGCTGCGATGAATCAGTACATGTAAGTACACCTCCTTCAGGTCTATTGAGGATAGGAAGTCTAGGAGGTGCAGCGCTTCTGCCACTGATCGGAGTGATTCCATCCGGAATTTTCCCCATTTGACCCATCTGTTTAAATACTAGTACAGCCCTTTCTTTTATCCCATCCTTTTGGGGGACGGTGAACAAGATACAATAAATGCCCCTTCCTGGCAGTGAGGCACCGTTTCCACCACTCCTATGTCCACCAGATTTCGGATGGCCTTTTTTTAGTTCAATGTGTTTTGTAGAGGAGTGAGGGGAGTTGGAAGGAACCTATGGGAAGGCAGGGCATCCAATTCTATCTTGTACCCCTTCTGAACTATGTTGAGGACCCACTTGTCTGTTACGGAAGCCTCCCATGCATGGAAGAACTCCGACAGGTGGCCCCCCCAGCCTGGAGAGTCCCGAGTCATAGCTGCTGCTTGGTTTGGTTGAAGGATTGTCTGGTATTGCCAAAGCTCCTGGAAGGGAAACACTGGTGATTTCAGGATCCCCATTGTGCTCTGGGATCCCTATCCTGGCCCCTGAAGGAGGGCCGGAAATTCCGAAAGGGCTGAAAAGGTTTTTTGAAACTCAGCTTATCGGGCTTGCAGATAGCATCGTCTTTCACTTATCCTTTGTTTCAACTAAAATGTTTTTCAGAGTGGAATCACCAAAATGCTTTGTGCTGTCATAAGGTACAGCAGTCAGGTTATTTCTAGAGGTGGAGTCCACCTGCCAGCTCTTAAGCCACAGGTGCCATCTGCCCACTACAGAAGCTGCAGATGCTCTGAACGAAAATCTAAGAGAGTCTAAATTGGCATCTGCAACAAAGGCCTTGGACTTTTGAATCTTGACCAGCTGCTGTTTCGTTTTTACAGTGTCAGCCGGTGGATCATTAAGTAAATCGTCTACCCACAATAAAGCTGCCCTGGCTACCATGGAAGCTGCTGTTGAGGAACAGATAGCTATGGAGGAATTATTGTGCACTCCTCTCAGTGCAAATTTTTCATCTGAGGGATCCTTAAGGGTGACCTCTCCATCCCTTGGCACCAAAGAGCCAGATATTAATTGTATGTTTGGCGATTTTAGTAACTCCGCTGGTTCCTGCTGGAAAGAGTAATATTGGTTTGCAATAGCCATCGGCTTCCTATTGATTGCTGCTAGTGGCCCTTCCTGTTTTACTGCTTCAGTGAAGACCACAGACATTGGCAATAACACACCCTTGAGTCTTGCCTTAGGGAATATGAGGTCCCCCTTAGCTGATTGAGCAGCCTCTGAAGCTACTTTCGATTGCAGACCACGGTGGCTAACACTCTCATCATAAGAGGATTATAGTCCTCAGACACAAAAAGGTGGTGTGAGACACTGCCCTGGTCTGGATCCTCCCCCTGCCCCGCACCATTCCCCTTCCTCCTTATCTGGAACAATGTCAGGGTCCTGATTACCACCATCTGCCCCATCTGGCTTCCCTTCAGGGTCAGCCTCCAAGTCAATCACAGGGGTTGGTGTGGCTTTAAGCTTATCTCGGTCCAATGGCCTTGGGTTCTGATTGCCTGGATCCCCAGAATCAGGGCCCGAAAAGTCTGAGGAATGCTGATCATTATGCTTACATTTTGAAGATAGATTTTTTTTACTTTTATTAGAATGTGAACCAGTGATCTGTTTCCTCTTTTTCTTGGCTTTTTTGGGGGGGGGGGATGGGCTGGATGAATCAGAAGAGGATGTGTCCTCAGCTGAAGAGACCCTCTTGTGTTTCCTTGATTTTTTACTCTTTTTAAAGGGTCTGATCTGCTGAATAGTATCCACTATGGCCTGCCACTCCCGGGGAACTGTCTTGGACAGGTTGGGATTTGGCTCTGAGGGACCCGCCGGTGGGGTGGGGGCTGACCACAAAAAGGAGAGATCTCACCAGCTTCTTTGTGTGTTCTTGGTCCAGGTTCCAGTTCCGATCTGCCCCTTCTGCTGGTGGTGGTGGTGCGGTTTTTGGAAAAACTGGCTGCTGAGGCACCTCTCATTTATTGGCCCCATTTCTCTCTGCTTGCGCCTTTTCAGGGCCTCCTGCAGCCACCACTATTACCTCCGACATTCCCCCGGCTCACCGCTCTGCTCCCGTGGCCAGAGGCTTGGCAAGAGGAACCGCCACCGCCCTTTTCAGCTCGTCCATAAGGAGCAATGGCGCTCCTGCAGACTCTCCGCTTCCTTCCTCGCTGCCTCTTCCTGGGGTGCTCTGGGACACAGCCCGAGGGCGGGAAATTTGCAGTGGCCTCGTCAGCATTTGGACCGGGTGGCGTTAGAGTGGCCGGTACCAATGCTTGTGGAGGAGGCAAGCCAGGGAATCTGGTAGGCATTGGGAAGCTGATTTTCCCTTCCCCTTCGGCAGCAGAACCATCTTATATCCTTCTGTGCGCTCCATGGCAGGAGGTGGGAGGACAAGAGAGAGACAGGAAGAAAGATTGGAAAGCTGAGAGAGGGCTTTTAAAAAAAAAGGTTAAGACTGAGAAAGGGGCTGAGAAAGAGTCAGTTAAGGGTAGAGAAAATAAAGAAAATACTCTGAATAGAAAAAGATTCCGGAGAAGAATTTGGAGCTGCCTGGAACTTCGGCGGACAGAAAGAACTGGGGAGGGGATATCCCCCTCTGGCTCGAGTAGGCTTATATTTTCTTTCTAGCTAATCCAAACTGCCCTGCCTTGGAGTTTGTGAGAGGGGATAACCCATAGAGATGTCCTTGACCCCAGCAGCTGAGAAACAGGCATTACATTTGCACAGCTCATCATCCTGTAGTTCTTCTCCGCTGCTGGAGAAGTGGGGCTACATCTCTCAGGGTGTGGATATAACATGCCTTTGCACTGGATGCCCAACATCAGTACAGCAGCAGCTGCCATTGGCACTGCAAAATAAATGGGCGTCTCCAGACCCAAACATGGCAGCAGCTTGTAAGTGTCAAAGAAGTCTCTCTATGGAAGCAGTAATGGGCTGGATGAGGGAGAATAAACTGAGGCTGAATCCAGGTAAGATGGAGGCACTTATTGTGCGGGGTCAGAAATCCAGAGACGATTTTGATCTGCCTGTTCTAGATGGGGTCACACTTCCCCAAAAGGAACAAGTATGCAGTCCAGGAGTGCTTCTGGATCCATACCTCTCCCTGGTATCCCAGGTTGAGGTGGTGGCCAGAGGGACTTTCTATGAACTTTGGCTGATATGCCAGCTGTGCCTGTTTCTTGAGATGAATAACCTCAAAACAGTGGTACATATGTTGGTAACCTCCAGACCTGACTTCTGCAATGCACTCTATGTGGGGCTGCCTTTGTATGTAGTCCAGAAACTCCAGTTGGTACAGAATGCAGCAGCCAGGTTGGTCTCTGGGTCATCTCGGAGAGGCCACATTACTCCTTTCTTGATAGAACTACACTGGCTGCCAAAATGTTTCCCAGCAAAATACAAAGTGCTGGTTATAACCTATAAAGCCCTAAACAGCTTCGGCCCTGGGTATTTAAGAGAGCGTCTTCTTCATTATGAGCCCCACCGCCCATTGAGGTCGTCTGGAGAGGTCCGTCTCCATTTGCCGCCAGTTCGGCTAGTTGCCACACAGGGACGGGCCTTCTCGGATGCTGCCCCGAGACTGTGCAATGCACTCCCTACTGAAATACGATCCTCCCCATCTCTGACAATTTTTAAAAAGCATTTGCAAACCCACCTCTTCAGCCAAGCTTTTTAATCTTTTTAAAGTTTTAAGTTTTAACCTGTTTTTAATTTTTAGATCGCCTTAATTGTTTTAAGATTTTTGTGTATGTTTTAACCGGTTGTATGTTTAACAACAATATGAGATAAAAGTCAGAGACAAAAGTTTAGGGCGGTGGACAAATTTAACAAATAAAATAAAATAAAATAAATAAAAGCAAGCACAACATAGAGGGACAGAGGCCCTCCAGATGTCCAGTGCTGCTACCTTATGGGATTTTCAAGCACATCAGAACCCATATGGGATTGTGCAAGCCTCCATCCAAATGAACAGGATAGGATAGTTTGCTTGGATGGCTCTGTCTTCTTACTGGATATCACAGCAGTTGCTGCAGAGTCTGCTGCTTATAGAGATTCTCTATAATTTTATAGAGATACATGCTCTTCCCCAATTTTGATGAAATTACCAGGAGGATTAGATAAGTTTTAGGTTTCTTTCCCCCATTGGAGTATTACTATCAAGGTTGCAAAATTTTGCTTTATTGCTTGTACTACCAGAAAAGAACGGATCACATATTCTAACAAGTTTCTGGGATGACAATAATAGTTGCTGAACCTTTGCCTTTTAAAAACTGGGATATCATTGTATGTATTATGATATATATCAACTTAATTGTGCTGTGATTTTCTTTTGTGCTAGTCTATGACCATAATACACCACCTGTCTGTCTAGGGCTATGGTGCCATACTACTGAACTGGGGGAAACAAGAGGGCCCTGCTCCCCAAGTTACAGACAGGCACCACAAGACGTATGGAGAGGTCCCCATCTGCATAGACCTAAAGAGCCACTAGAGGAAGACAACAATAGAGACCTTTTAGTGCAGACTAAGACATTTAAGGAGGAAGATTTAAAGGATCATGACTGTAGAAAAGATGCTCAGCATAAGTCCTACCTTCAACTGATAAGGTTGCTGTGGTTTTCTGATGCCCGATGTCACAGCTGTATTTACCAGAGTCCTCTGTTTTTAAATTATAAATCTTTAAGGTATGTATTGTTCCTTCTTGCTTGATTTCGTATTTGGAGCTTGGAGAAATCACCTGGGCACCTTTCTTCCATGTTGCTGAAATGTTGGGCTGGGAGATTTCGCATTTCAGGATAGCTGTACTGTCCTCCTGAAGCTCCTTGTTAACTAGTTCTTCCTTAAAGGTGGGAAGTGGGGCTGAAAATATAAACGTGGATAATTAAAAAAAAAAAAACTTGAAGGAACAAGCTGATACATTAGTCCAAGTAGCACATCTACCTCACGCAGTAGGTCCCAGACTCTAGTAGAAAGGAAGATTTTGCATACATATGGTGCATCTTGCAAATTCAGGATATAATAGTCATTTAGTAGCAATACAGAACTTAATATAGGAACATAGGAAGCTTCCACATACTGAGTCAGACCTCTGGTCCATCTAGGTCAGTACTGTCTTCACAGACTGGCAGCAGTTTCTCCAAGGTTGCAGGCAGCAGTCTCTCTCAGGCCTATCTTGGAGATGCTACCAGGGAGGCAACTTGGAACCTAGATGCTCTTCCCAGAGCGGCTCCATCCCCTAAGGCAGGGCTGCTCAACTTCGGCCCTTCTACAGATGTTGGCCTACAACTCCCATAATCCTTGGCTATTGGCCACTGTCGCTGGGAATTATGGGAGTTGTAGGAGGGCCTAAGTTGAACAGGCCTGCCCTAAGGGGAATATCTTACAGTGCTCACATTTCTAGTCTCTCATTCATATGCAATCAGGGTGTACCCTGCTTAGCTAAGGGGACAAGTCATGCTGGCTACCACAAGACCAGCTTTCTTCATGTTGGAATGAGATCTTCTGTCGCTCAGTATTACTTATTTGTTTAAAAGATGTATATCCCATGCCTCCACAAAAAGTCCCAGGGCAGCTGGAAGCCAATCATGATGAAGTTGCGGGGGTGGGGGTATTTTTTCCATCAGAAAGAAGGGTTCAAAACATAACCTAGGTGGACTACATGATGTGCAGTGCTCCACTGAAGGTGTGCCAGGGCTGCTGCCCAATTTGAAAAGCAGCCCTGACGGTGTAGTGTGCAACTGGTGCGCAATGACTTTCAATCGCTTCTGGGTAGGAGTAGGGAGCAGATCTTGATCCGGCTGTTCAGAAACTGAAGAAGTTTTCCGAGACACTAGCAGACTGTCATGTGCACTTGAACTAAACCTCTGAGGGTGACTGATTTTGCTCATTACCTTTCACTTTGAGCTGTGCCGTGGAGGTGTATGGTCCAACACGGAAAGTAATGGTCCCAGAATCCTGCTGGGTGACCTTCCTCAGCCTCAACGTGTGGACCTTTCCTTGCTCGACAGAGATCTCATTCATCTCATTGCTCTGGAGGGAGGCATCCTGCAGCTTCCACTCCACGTCCTTTGCATTCTCGTGAGAAACTTTACACTCGAAGGTCACATCTTCATCTTCAAACACCTCGGCGTTCTTCAGGCCCCTGATGATGGTGATGTCAAGTTCTGAAAGCACCACCACAATGTCCATCAGCAACAGGAAGGAAGAAAGTCAAGGAGCAAATGTTCATCATGTGACTTACTGCAATTTGAGCTGCTTTGTTCAGTTTATACAGGATCACAGAATTTTATACTTAAAACAGAATTCAACATCCGAAACACCTCAGCTTAGATGTATTAAGTTTAAGCTAGTTTCTAGCCTTTATGGTGCACCGATGGGCTTGAATATGTGGGGGCAACACCTGGGGAAAAATCACCAAAGCCGGAAAGAAACTGAGAAAGGAACTCCAAATAGTGGGGGGGGGAGGCTTTGCATAGCCCCTCCCCATGACTAGCAGAAGCAATGAGAAGTATGTAAATTTGCTTGATATAAGTAATTTGCACAGAATTCCGTTTATCTCTGCTTAGAATATACACTCACACACAATTCCACTCTATTCTACCCCCAGGATATTGCAAAGTAACATTGAACACAAAATTTGAACCAGTAAAAGGGGCACGTGCTACCTTGATTCCGTTGACACTCCTACTTTAGGGAGGGTGGCTGCAGCCGGGCTCCATAGAGCACCTTTTCCAGCTGGAAACTTGACTAAGTCCCTGGTGGGTAAAGTTGCTCTGTATTTGGATGGGAAGGCATGCCACAGCCTCCCTCTTCCCCAGGTAAGTTTTTATGCCTTGGGGGAGAGGGAGGAGGGGAAAGCAGGGAGAGATGCCAAATTGAGATTTTAGGAGTACTTGGAAAAGCCCTCAGCACTTTGGGGATGATCTCTAGGAAGCGACATTTGGAATCAGTATAGAGCAGCTCTGCACCATATGCCTCTTACCCTTCACCGTTAGCGTTGCAGATGTAGTTTGATCCCCAGTGATGCAAGAATATTCTCCACTGTCTTTAGCCTCCAGGCTGTGAATAAGTAGCTCCCGGCTGGTACCTTCCTGTTTCATTTCGTATTTGGAACCAGCATGAAGCACCACGCCATCTTTCCTCCACTCCACTGGTGCCTTAACCACTGTGACCTCACAACGAAAGTGGGCTCTTCCACCGGCTTCAGCTTTCTCGTTCTTCAGCCTTTGCTTAAATTCAGGCTGGAGGGCTGCAAAGTCAAGAAAAGTTGATTAAGGCAGGAGGCTGACTAAGTGCTCATACGCAAGGAGGGGAACCTACAAACCATTCCAGGAAGGCGAAACTCAGGAGCCTTCATGCTGTGGGACAAATTGTCATTTGACAATCCAAACAAGGCAAACGAACCAGAGTTAGCAACAATGGAGAAGCAGATCAACCGTGACATATTTTCTTCAAGACAATATTATCAAAGTTACAGCAATGTGAAACATCCTTGTGGAAAGGAATGAAGACAGTCCCAAATATCCATGGAAGACACCTAGTTTTCCATTTCCCAAGTTACTACTTTCCAGGTAGCCAGGAGGGACTATTACATGTATGTATGTATGTATGTTTATATTTATATTTATATTATATCACTATTACTTTGCATCTCTCCACACTCTGTAAACCCATGGCATTCACTGTGGTGGATTGCAAGGGACTATGGTTCAGGCAAGAGACAAGAGGTTATATTAACGTATTGAGTACTTCCAGTTACTTCCGGTAAAGGGGGTAACAGGGAGGTATGCTGCCGCCCCGATGGACTTTGAGAAAACTGGACACTGGTGGAGGGAAAGCGGAGGGAGGAGTAAATGCACCCTCCCCCTCCCTTAGGCAGACAGACACACCCGGTTCCGTGCACATCCCTATAAGTGAGCTATCCCAGGTGAAAGGCCACAAGTAGAACTTTCACATCCCTCCAGTGGAATCCACAAAATCAGCTGGCAAGCATGCCACAATAAATCAATCAAGCGTACAGAACTCTAGAGATGCATATGTGTGCGCAACCCAGCCTAGAGAACCAAATTCAAATATGTATTTCTGCCCTATCACATGCAGACATTTAGAAACATAGGAAGCTGCCATATACTGAGTCCGACTATCGGTCCACCTAGCTCAGTATTGTCTACCCAGACTTGCAGAGGGTTCTCCAAGGTTGCAGGCAGGAATCTCTCTCAGCCCTATCTTGGAGATGCTGCCAGGGAGGGGGATATCTTACACATCAAGTCTCCCATTCATAGGCAACCAGGGTGGATCCTGTTTAGCTAAGGGGACAAGTCATGTTTGTTACCACAAGACCAGTTCTTCTCTAAGAGAACACTTCTGGTTCTCTTAGTTATATCCCTTATTCAATGATCAATATAATCACCGACTGGCTTTATTTCACACATTTTACCATTGACAGTTAAGACAGCTGCTGTTTTCTGCTCTCCACATATACAGGTGTAACGCCCAGCATCCTGAATGTCTAAATCATGGATCACCAGCTCTGCAGCAGTGTCTTCCTGTCTCATTCGGTATTTGTTGCTCTCTGCGAGTGTCTTTTCTTCCTTCATCCACTGCACTGGAGCGCCTTTGGTGAGCTCGCAGTGCAACGTGACTGTTCCGCTTTCCATGGCTCCCACGTCCTTCAGTTCCATTTTGAATTGTGGTGGGAGGGCTGCAGAACACAAAACAAGTGCGTGAAGATGCAACAGTGGCAGCAGGGTGGTATACTAGGAAGGGCACAGAGGGACTATGCGGGGGCGGGGGGACAGAAAATGCAGCTGGGAACTTGTACTAAGGTCTGAGCCAGTGCTTGCTAGTTTGCAGTGGAAAAACTTCCATTGACTTCAGCAGGCATTGGCACCTGGCCTTGAATGGGAGATGGCACAACAGAACAATGAAAGTTGATCTCTGCATGCAGTTTATCAACAAACCAGAGACGGACATTGACACGTTTTTGAAATGAAGACAGACAACAGAAAGACTAGGAAAAGGAACACAGCCATGTAAAATGTACTTTAGGGATGATAGTGTTCAGATTCAAATGTAAGCCGACTATAAACAACCCACGTTGTCTGCACAATATGCTTTTATTCGATTTGATTACCCTGGACTGTTAAAGTGGCTGTCGTCTGCTGGCCTCCACAGGTGCAAATATATTCTCCAGCATCATTCAGGTCAACATCAGAGATCACCAGCTCAACCAATGGACCCTCCTGCCTAAGGAAGCACTTGTCACTTTCTCTGAGGACTTCATGCTCCTTACTCCACTCCACCAAGGCATCAGGCTTTGTCAGTTCACAACGCAGAGTGACTGTGTCACCTTCTGTGACTTCTTGACTGCGCATCTCTTGTTTGAAAAGGACAGGCAAAGCTGGAGGCATGATACAGAATGCAAGTACAGAATTATGAATTGGGGTGAATTTCGAGATGGAATGAAAATGTAGCAAAGAAGATAGTAAATGAGGAAGGAAGTTCCAGAAGGGAAGAGAAGCTATGGGGAACTGTGTCTTGATGGAGCTGTGAACCTACCAGAGGTTTTAAAGAAGGATCAGCCCAGGGTTTCTTAGCCCTGGGTCCCCAAATGTTTTTGGACTACAACTCTCATCATCCTCAGCCACAATGGCCTTTATCCACTGAGGATGGAGATGATGAGAGTTGTAGTCCAACAACATTTGGGGACTCAAGGTTGAGAACCCCTGGATTAGACACACTCATGGAGGAATGTCAATAGCTATGATCACTAAATGAAATCTCCACAAACAGAAGCAGCATTCCAAATGCTGGGGATAAAGAACAGAGGATGGCCATCACCTTTCTAAGAGCTTCCAAAGGCATCCGGCTGGCCACTCTTAGAAATGGAATGCTGGATTAGATGGACTTTGGTCTGATCCAGCAAGGACATTCTTATGACATACCACTGCAAGTAGCAGCTTTTGCCTCACCTTATGTCATTCATTATTTAATCAGTACATGTTACCAAATCATTCCGTTCCTGGCCATGCTCTTAGCAACAGCATTTCCCATCAGTGCACTGTCAAACACTGGACTCCTTCAAGCAAGCTAGCTCCACTTGATTTCCATCTGCTTGGTAGTTGCAGGAGCCAGTGCTTACTTGGGGAAGGGGATGAATTCCTACCCTATTATGAAACCTGAAATGACCAAACCTGAAATGCCAACAGACATGTAGTATACCCTAGGTCTGCAGAAATGGTTACTAACGCAGACACATGTTGCTAATAATGCATTACCCAGTGCATCACATATATATGAGAGTTTGTAGGTAGCCAGGGAAAGACTCTCATAGAAGACAAAGCGAAGGACACCAAAGAAGCAGTTTGAGGGAGGATCTGATGAAATCAGGAAGATGATGAAGGGGGTCTTCCTGCACGTATGCAGCTACCAGTTCACCATAGACCATATTTCAAAGGGAAGGGAGGTGGAGAAGCAGGATGACAAAATATGGGAAGGCAGACACAGATGAGGAAGTCTGTCTCCAAAATTGTTCCTTTCAGGAGCCTATGTAAAATATCTTTCAAGAATTATTTACCATTAACTCTTAAGTCAGCCGTGGTATGCTGGTCTCCACATACACAGGTATACTCTCCAGCATCCTTTTCATCTGGACTGTGAATCAGCAGCATGGAAATGGTGCCTTCCTGTTTTATTGTGTACTTCTCACACTGTTTGAGAATCAGCTGCCCCTTTCTCCAGTCAACTGGTGCCACCTTAGTCAGCTTACAGCAAAGAGTAGCAGCCTCACCTTCAGTGACCTCCTGGTCCATTAGTTCCTCTTTGAAAAGGGCTGGTAAGACTGAGGGCATAACACATGGAAGAACCATCAGCATTTAACACCAGTGGTTGCTGTATGTCTCAAAAACATGAGGGGAAATCCACAGGAAGAATAAAACAGAAAACCAAGGTGAAAGAAATGTGCACAATAGGAACATCATAGTGGAACATCTATGAATGAAATTGACAACACCTATATCGAGGAACAAATTTCATTCAAATATCCTTTGAGATTAGGATTTGATTTCAATTTTGGCTGTTCAAGCTGCTATGAAGCTCTCAGCTCAGTTTTCTGTAAGCTTTCAAGTGGTCTCATCACAGTAACTAGAGTTTGGAGTGGGGAGGAATTTGGAGAAGACCTAGCTGGTCTTGTCCTATTCCTAGAGAGAGCAAAGAATGCAAGGGTGCATGTGCAAAAAATAAAAATGAAATGAAACCATAAAAAACTAAAAATATACAAACAAAATATAAAAATAAGGGGAAATGTTAAAGGGTCGAGACAGCAAATTATTGCTTGAAACTGTGGAGTTTCAGAAGTGACACTAGAAAAGAATTTTTTTTTACCATGCACAGTTAAAGCAGCTGTTGTCTTCTGGTCCTCACAAACACAGGTATAATCTCCTGCGTCCTGCAGTTCTACATGATGGATAACCAGCTCAGCAGTAGCCCCCTTCTGTATCATTGCATACTTTTCACCCACTTTAAGGAAGCTGTGTCCTTTCTTCCATACTACTGGAGCATCTTTGCTCAGCTTGCAGCATAGTGTTACTGTTCCTCCTTCCATAATTTGTTCATTCTTTAGCTCTTCCATGAAAAATGGAGGGATTGCTGGGGGGTATAAAAGAAATAGAATATATGGGGGGAGTGCCCTCCAAAAACCAGTACCAGATGGTAACCATATTTTGTGTGTTATGAATCAGGCAACAAATATATATATATATTAAGGTTTATCTTCAGATGTCATAGAACTGCAGCAGGATGAGGACTTAAGGCTGGTAGAAAGAATCAGGAATCCCAGGCAGGAGCAGGATGGAAGATGAAGGTTTTAGGACAAACAGGAAGAATAGTGCAAGATTGGTGGAATAAGAACCAGATTTTAGCTCAAGATAGATACTACGGAACCAAGTCAGAAGGAGGTGAGGGAAACGTGGATTGGCAGGATGAAGCCTCTGCTCAGGTAGATGCCTATGTACATACTGCACAGGAGACCCACTGGATTAGAGTTGTTGTGTTTTTATAGCCTACCACATCTACTTTTTAATTTTGTATGCAAAAGCCAAGAAAAGAACTCTGGCTGCCACTGTAGGGCATGGGTGACCAACTTGAAACAGCAGTAGTTTGTGGCACTTGTGGACCGAAGCGGGAGGAGCTATGGTGCTGACTCAGGTGGCAAGCAGGCCTGGACAGCCTGCTTCTCCTGCCCTGTGCCGCTGTCTGCGCCAAAGCTCAGCAGACTAGAGACAAGGCTGCTTCAGGGCACTTGAAGCTGCCTCTATACTGCCCTACACCCCTGGACACCATTGCTGCAGAGGTGAACTGTTATGGCGCAGGAAGCATTTCCAGGCAGGGCTTTTAGCTCAGAATGGAGGGTACATCGGCTGGATTCAAGCCAAAGTCCATGCAAGATATTGGGGAGCACTTCACACACCAATTGGGTTTTTCATTACATGTTAGAGCCTAGCCCGATTTATGTCAGGGTAAAAAAAAAAAAATCAACTTTTTGCATTGTTTGTGGCGGGGTCAAATTTGAACTCACAGTAAACCCACAGTAAAGCCTGCTGTCTGGAAATGCTCAGGGTGAAATTAGCAAAGTTGGTGGTAGATTATGAGGGGCTAATCTGCAACACATAGTTTACCATTGACTGCCAAAGTAGCTGTGGTTTGTTGGTCTCCACATATACAGGTGTAGTCTCCCATATCCTGAAGATCCAGGTCATGGATCACCAGCTCTGCACTGACGCCTTCTTGCTTCATGACATACTTTTCACTTGCTTGGAGCACTTGGTGCTCCTTCTTCCATTCCACTGGTGCAGACTTGGTCAGCTCACAGTGCAGTGTGGCCACACCACTTTCTGTGGCTTCCATGTTCTTCAGGTTGCATTTGAAACGTGCAGGCAAGGCTGAGGATCACAGAATGAAAACATCGCATTTTAAAAACAAGTATAAAGACCCAAGAACGGCTCTGCTGGATCAGGCCGGAGGCTCATCTAGTCCAGCATCCTTTTCCCCCACAGTGGCGTACCAGATGCCCCTGAGAAGCCCATAGGCAAGGGCTGAAAGCATGCCCTCTCTCCTGCTATTGCTCCCCTGCATCAGGTCTTCAGAGGCATCTTGCCTCTGAGGCTGGAGGTGACACCTCGTTGGCATACAACACTTCCTGTCCTTGTGATTTAGATTAACTACCAGAGCCAATGGGAAATTTCACAAGACATTTTTGCCCCACAGAGAATTATCTAATGGCAATACCACTGAAATGAAGCAAAAGCATGCCATTTATTTCAACAGCTCTTGTGCTGAAGAAACATTGATAGGCCGTGTCCAACAATCCACAGAGACAATACCACAGAAGTGTTATAGATCTGAATGACAAATGCTAATTTATAGATATTAAATCTAACTCCAGAGAATAAGCATTTAATAGGATTGTAGGTGACCATCTGTTTAGGTTGCTTTACCATGCACGATCAAGGAAGCGGCTGTCTTGTAGTCTCCACAGATGCAGGTATATTCAGCATTATCAGTCAGCTCCACATCTTGAATCACCAGCTTAACAACAGAGCCTTCCTGCCTCATTTTGTATTTTGCACTCTCCTGGAGCAAACACTGCCCCATCATCCACTCCACTGGAGCGACCTTAGACAGTTTGCAGCAGAAAGTGGCTGTTCCACCTTCCATGGCTTCTTCACCCTTCAGGTCTTCTTGGAAGAGGGCTGGCAGAACTGAGGGACGCAACACGTGGAAACCGTTAACACATAGATACATGGTACATATATTAACTGTGGTTGACATGACAGTGGGATTGAGGACCAGTTCTGACAGATACATCACATACAAAACACACACACGGGAGAACTGATGGTAGCAAACGATACACATAATTCGACATTTGCTATTACCATGAACTGTTAAAGCAGCTGTGGTTTGCTGGCTGCCACACACGCAGGTATAATTGCCGGAATCATCCTCTTCCAGGTTATAGATCACCAGCTCCACCGCAGTGTCTTTCTGCTTCATTTTGTATTTTTCGCTGGGCTCCAGCAACTGGCTGCCCTTCTTCCATTGCACTGGAGCACCCTTGTTCAGCTCACAGTGCAGAGTCGCTGTCCCACTTTCTGTGGCTTCTGCACTTTCTAATTCTTCTTTGAAAAGCACAGGTAGGGCTAAGGAACAAGTATCACCAATATTTTCATATGTTGTGCTATTGTTCTTTTCAGCTGAAATAAAGTCACAACACTACAGACATGGACTCAACACACAAATATTTGCTAAACCACTGGTTGTCCCATGCCCAGACAAACTAGGAATAAGTAAAGGAAAACAATAGGGTCCTCCAGTAAGGAGAATAACTTAAGGATACCAAACATGCTCAGGAACTGTGGTTTTCAATTCCAGGGAACCTTTTCTATATCAGTCTGTCTGCCACCAAACACTTGTGTGTTGCAGAGATTCTGAAAGGTATTCTAGAGCACACATGTTGGGCTCTGGTCAGGCCTTCATGGTGATACCAAGTGACCCTGTTAGTGTGATCTAGAACACATCCAATGGGGAAGCTTGGTAGTAGCTGAGAACCTGTCTTTCAAAGAAACCTGTCAGCTGTTACAAGTCTTCTCATTAAGGACTCCTTGATAAGCTTCTGAAGAACTCCTGGGTTCACCAGAACACAATTTGAAAACCACTGCTCTTGAACTAGCAAAACAGCAAGTAGACCAAGGGGATAAATGAGTGCAGCGACATGCAACGGAGTTTCCACTGACTCAGAGGAAGATCGGGAGACAAAGCACATCACAAAGAACAATCTGACATCAATCCAAGGGACAATGCAGAAGGGAAGACCAGGGTTTCCCAGACCAACTCAATGTTTCATGCAGGGCATTCTGATTTACCGTGCACTGTCAGAGTTGCAGTGGTCTTCTGGTCACCACACATGCAGGAATAGTCTCCAGCATCTTTAGGTTCTAGCCTGAGGATAACAAGCTCCAAGACAGCACCTTCTTGGCTCATTTCATATTTGTCACTCGGCTTGAGTGTCTTGTGCTTCCTCCTCCATTCTACTGGAGCGGCTTTTGTCAACTCGCAGTGGAAAGCCACACTCTCACCTTCTGAGGCCTCTTTGTTCTCCATGCCTTTCTTGAAGAGGGCAGGGAGAGCTGAGAAGTTTAGAATGAACAAAGTATATGAATGCTAGCATCTGGACAATGCAACTTCCTGGCACAAATACTGGAGGAACTGGGGTGACTTTTAGGCTGTGTATCTGAAGCAATGCTAAACCCTCCACAGGAAAAAATTTTATTTGCAGACAGGAGGAAGTATAAAGTTGTACCTTCACAAATCTCTTTGCTGATCCACAGCAAAATAATCAACATACCAGTAGAATCACTACAAACTTGTACATAATCTAATTTTATTGCATCAATATTACTTCAAGGAATATGCCCTGTTAGATATATAAACCATACATGACAGGCAACAGATGTGCAATAGGAAGGCAGCATTAGAGAAAGGACAATAGGGCAGAACCCCCCTTGTGTGGAACTTCATTTAGCCAAAGTCACTGTATGTACCTTTTCCCCTGTGTTAAATGAATCCTTGTGGGAACAAAACTCTTCTTTTTCTGAATTCTAAAATGTTATGGCTGCTCCCTTGGATCAGGGCATAAAAGAGATCCTACTTCATCTATAAAAGTTAGTAAACGTCCATGGGGCTGTTATGGCAAACTGGAGCCCCCAGGTTCTCATATTTGATTCCCCAGATGGCAGTTGCCAAGTTTGAGAACCCCTATCTTACAGCTACACAGACAGAACAGATGAGAAAAGAAAAATATGGATGGCTGTTCTCCTGATATCACTTGTTCTGTATCTGACAATGGGAAATAGGGGGGGAAAAGCCTTCCAAGTACCATTCACTGTTAAGGAAGCCGAAGTCTTCAAGTCACCAAGCGCGCAGCTGTACTCTCCAGCATCTGCCAGTTGCAAGCTGTGAATGACAAGCTCCGCCAGGATGCCTTCCAGCTTCATGTCATATTTGTTGCTTGGCTTGAGCACCTGGTTGCCCTTCCTCCACTCCACGGGAGCTGAAGTCTTGGTCAGCTCACAGTGCAGAGTAGCGGCTCCCCCTTCTGCAGCCTCCAGGTTCTTCAGCTCTTTTTTGAAATGTGGAGGGAGGGCTGAAGATCACAGAGCACATTAAATACAAATGGTCATCATAGCTGGGAGACTCCAGGAGATCTGCCTTATCCACCAACTACCCTACTATTTACATTATTGGCTTATTTGGCAACTAAACAGTTAGGAGGTATCTGTTCTGGAAGAAAACTGAGGTGTTCCTACTGAAGCTTAAATATGCCATGTTACTAGAAAGAAATCTGGCCTCCCATTTCAGTTTTGGGTCTTGAAGCCGGACAGTGCCTTGTTCCTTGAACTTCCCACATACAGGGACCTGGTCATCCTGCTGTGGTTTGATGGTTGGATTAATCCCTTAAAAAGGGATTGCATTTGAGGTTTACTTTGCATGTGAGTATGGCATGGCTATATCGTCACCATACAACGAACATAAAGAGATCTGGGACACAGAACTCAAATTGCAAAACAACAGCTCCAATTACTATGAACAGAGTGAAACAAGAAAATGAAGTATAATAAGAAAACTGTACTTTGAATTGATGAATCATGTAAGAATAGTAATAGTGAATATTCAAATATGAGATAAAAATACTAGTCAAAACATGAAATACAGTAAATATCTGACCTAGTTAAAAAAAACACGCTACACAATACAATTAATAGTATATACACTATCATTACATAACTCACAACAGAAACATGGTGAATAACTATTTCGAAAAGGTTTATCAAGTGTCCAAATGTTAGTCCCATGTTAATTCTTATAAAAGCAAGTGGTATCTTCAAATGTGAAGAACCATGTAGAAAAACTTGGAGAACATGTAGTGTATCCTCTTTGAGGAGAGCTTCCAAATCTTTCCTTCTGTAGCAATATATCCTATAAAATATTTTCATTGTGTTCATAGTGACTGGATTGGCGTTGTAATTCAATGGCTATATCTTCTGCAGAGATTTCATCATGTGCTCTACCAGCCACATGCATTTTCTTTGTTTTTGCAACTTGAGCGTGTTCTGACAAAATGTGAGCATATAAAATATGCTTGGGAGAAGTGATGTGGCAAATGAAGACTGAGCCACATTGAACAGCAATGGAAATCTTATTCTGGAGTTATGTACTGAGTGACATGCTAATTTCTTGATTGGGCTCATGTTAGGTTAGAGATCATGTCATGTTTGCAACCGTAGATGAGTACAACTTTGTTTCCTCAATTACCCTTCAAAAAACACAGTGCAGTCTCCTCAGGCCCACTGTGCTACTTTTGGCTTCCATGCAAGAAGGCTGTGAGTAGGTCTCTCCCACCCTGCCACCCAAAAGATTCCATTTGTTTCCATACTATTCAGCCTCTAGATCTTACTCCTTTCCTCTATACTCCCCCTTCTGCCCAGCTCCCAGAATAAAATATACTGTGTATTTATTTTTTTTGCATTTTACTCTGCAAAACAACCCTGTCATTAGCTTGATCATTCTGCAAACATGTGCGATTCTTTGTGCTCCTAGTGAATCTACCACTGATGACTTTGTTCCAGCTTCATGTCAATGACAGCAAAAAAGAAAAAAAATCCTATCAGGAGGTCATTCCTTCCCACTCATGCTCGCTCGCTCTGGCCGCATCCACATGTTATGTGGAACAGCAGTTGAATAGGCCTGCAGTTCCGTGGACGTTATGTCTGAAAACTGGGAACCTCAGTCAGGTGCAGTGACAAAAACAAGGGTTCAGAATTGGAACTTCAATCCTGAACCCTCGGGTTGTAGTGAGGTTCGTCACTGTTCATCTCCGCAACCCAAGGTTCCAGGCAGCCTGTGATACGTCTGAATTTAGAACCACAGGCTGCTGGCCCTGGAACCAGAATTGAGGCAGAAAGCTCCTCCCTAAACTCTGGCATGATTGGCTGTGCTCAAGAAGGAAGCCCACACAGCCAGCTCCCCCACCTCTCTGCAGTCTCGCTGTCTGCAGAGAGGCAGCTCTTCTGAATGTCTGGATTCAGATGGGAGAAGTGTGGGGAGCAGGAGGCGCAGAACCACAGTTCCATTGGACCCGCGGTTCTGTGTTTCATGCAAAGGCTGCCCATATCTATCTATCGTGAGAGAGAGTGGGGGAGAGAATGGGTAGACTGGGTTAACCACTGTGAACCTCTTTCTCACAATCCAGTGGTCCACCGCTGTTCTGCTCATCGTGACAGCATCCAAAGCTCACCAGAACAGTTAGTAAGGTATAGTAAGACCATTTGGTCTCCAAAATAGATAGTGTACCACTCAGAACTACAGCTCGGTGTAGTTTATGGGAGAACTATATGTTTCCGTGTTTCACCTGGTTTGCAGTTGTTATTTGTTCATATATACACTGTGGTAAAATATACTAATTAGAAGAAAAATATCCCTTTGCAATTACTTTCTTTCTTTGCCACAGGAGCTCACCAATGACTTGCCCTCTAATGCTATGCATTAATTAAAGTAAAATTATTCACAGCAATTTTAGCACACTGTTGGAGGGAGAGATCCTTCCACACTAATATGTCTAGGGGGAAATAAACAGGACAATTCCCCCTTATAAAGTGAATATAAATATCACTCTGGAGCAGAGGCTTATATATCAGGTGACCTGAGAAGCTAGATGTAATGACAGATTATACGACGTTGGCAACCTCACATTCCTACGTACGTCTACTTACCACGCACAGTTAGAGATGCAGAAGTCTTCTGATCCCCGCACACGCAAGCATAGTCTCCAGCATCCTGCTCTGTGATGTCGTGGATGGTCAGCTCTGCAACATTATCCTTCAGCTTGATTTTGTATTTGTCACTCGGCTTGAGCAGCCTTTCACCCTTTCTCCACTCCACTGGGGCAGGTTTGCTTAATTCACAGTGCAGGGTGGCCAGCCCACCTTCTGTAGCTTCTTTGCTTTTGAGCTCTTCTTGGAAACGTGCAGGCAGTGCTGAGGAGTGTAATATTGACAGTGAGTGTGTCATGACGACTCACATACTCCAGAACCCATGGACACTCCATCAAGCACAATCCTGTTAAGCCCCATTCAAGTCAATGGAGGCTTTTCAGAGAGCAGTGCTTTGCTGGTAGTGCCCAGTGGCTTCCTTTCCCCAAGGACAGAACCACATTTAAAACTCTTCTGAAAGAGCAATGCCATTTCACAATATGCCAAAAATCAAAATGTCAAAGGTTCTGAAATCCCCGAACACTGATATTTTACATTTCAATTTGACCTTGACATTTGACACATTAAAAATCCAGCTTTGGAACCATTAATGTAAAAAGGAAATGTTGGCATATTGCTGCTTTCTAATATTTCCATTTTTTAACAGCATTTGGCAATACAACAAAAGATAACATTTGAAGACAAAAAATACATACATTGAAATGCCAACCCCAGGCATTTGCTGAAATGAAATAATTAATGGCTATTTCATTTCATTGTATTTCAGAGTACAACCATTACACACAGAAAATCAACACATATTTCTCATCACAAATAATTCTTTCTTGACAAGTATTCAACATCCCCACAAATGAAACAGAGATGTAAACATCACACAAAACATCAGTAAAAGAAGGAGAAAATGCTGCCAGCAAAGATTCCTCCACCACCACCACCCCCGAAATGGAAAAGATCATGAATCCTATAAAATTCAATGGGGAAACTTCAAGAAGAAACAGTAAAGGGGAATTTAAGCAGCAATCAGCTGATACAATAGAATTAAAAAGAACTATATCAGAAGCAGAAAGCCTGATAAACAATCCTATAATAGAGAACAGCTAAAGAAGTGAGTCTTTGACTATAAGTCTAGGGAGGGACCCTTATTTCTAAGTAAGATCTGCAAAGATTACTGGGACTTCTTTCCACGTAAGTCATGATAAGGATCAGGCTATTTGCATTGTTACAAGGGTCAGACATGAGTCTTTCACACAGAACTGCAATTTCCTTGTATTTTGCATGTCAGATCAAGCATCTAATCTTTCCAACACAACCTGTATTGTTGGACTTTTTTTTAAAAAAAAACAACAACTCCATTCTGTACACACATTTTAAAATGGCTTGATGCAAGTACAGGAATATAGAGCTAGAACCAATCCTGAATGCAAGAAAAAATTGAGAAAAGTCACCAAGCTAGGATGATGTATATTGTCTTCAGCCCTTCAAAAGCTTCTGCAATTCAAGAATGAACAAGCAATTGGCCATATGCAGATTTGTACCACTGAAACATCTGCTTCCTTGGAAACATCTGGTTTTGGCCATTATCAGGCTAAACTGTAATGGAATATGAAGATAGGCAGACTGTTGATATTTCCCATAAGTTTATGGATTTGTGTCAATATCCTTTTGACCACATTTGTTGCCTGACAGGATGCTTTCTAAGGCCTTACATAAATATCTTACATAAGACAATCCTCTAATATGCTGTGACTCTTCACACAAAATATTTCCAGGACCTAAAGTCTTGAGTATTGCCTAAAATGGCCAATTCTGAACTGCTTTCACCTCACCTTTTTTCCTTGCTGCATGCAGCTGAGCTCTAAGTGAATGGCTACTTCCATCTGAAAGAGGAGTTGGTTTGCTTTCTTCTAGCATCCATGGACAATGAGAGACATCTGTCTTGCATGACAATTGGAAAGCTGAAAACACCCTGGCAATAAAAGTGACATGTGCAACTGTAGAAAAAACAAGTATCTATGGAAGCTCTCATGAGTTGGTTGATTTCCTCTAAGTCAAACTCTACTATATGCAAAATGATGAGTTCTCTGGACCTGCTCTGCACCTTTTACTGGAAATCTTATCTTCTATACTGTACCGTTAAATTAAAATATTTATCTACCGCTTTTCAACCAAAGTCCCCAAAATGATTTACATAGAAAAATAAAAATAAAGAAATAAATATGGTTCCCTGTTCCCAAAGAGCTCATAAGATAGATGCCAGCAACAGCCACTGGAGGGATGCTGTGCTTGGGATGTATAGGACCAGTTGCTCTCCCCCTGCTAAATAAAGAGAATCACCACTTTTAAAAGGTGCTCCTTTGTTCAGTTAGCAGGGGGAAATGGGAAAACTATTGATAAACTGGCAGCTGCGCCTCCAGAATGAGAATTCCTTTCCAACATACTCTTACGTTCTTAAAGCTTGATTTTAAGAGCCTCCATATCAGCAAATTAGCATTTCTGATGGAGCACAGTGATCACTGGGCCAAGAGAACATCATAACCAGGCTAAGGTCCAGCAAACCAATACAGGACACCCTAGTATGGGTCAGTTACCTTATTTGGGACTCAGGCAGCAACAAAGGCTGTCATAGATGGCCTCAACGAAGCAGAAAGAAAAGGATGCAATGGGATGAGATGACAGCCAAGGGGCAGCCAGCATGGAGACACTGGCATGTGATTGATGCTGATGTGTAATGGCACAGACCAACTCAACATGCCTCACAACGATTGCCAAGATAATTTATAACCAGTATATTCAATTTCATTCACCATTGCTGCAATGCAATTAGAACTGGGATTTTAATATATTTTTGGAATTTTCCAGGTAAAAACTCTACAGGTTGGTTTTCAATCCATTTGAACTTAAAGGGCTGTTCAATTTTCACAATTCTGTGGAACATTGGCTCTCTCTCTCTCTCTCTCTCTCTCTCTTTTCTTTTTCTTTTGGCATTTTGATCCTGCAATAGGAAATAGTTTGTGAAGGAACAAAGATGGTTTCAAAGAAGAAAGTACTCCAGAGTTGGAGAAAGACTGAGCAAAAGCAAGGAAGGTAGTTGAAAGCATTGGTCAGAGATAGCTGGATTATAATGGTAAGGAATTGTGACGTTTTGGACCAGTGGGCAATCAAGAATGAAGAATCAAGACAGTACTCTACCAAAACCATAGCATCCAAGACACCACACTTAAATGACTTAAGGAATCAAGCTTCCCCTCTCTCACAGGTGCTTCATACATTTCTACCTTTTCCCAAGATCATGGCTCTATCTGTAAGGGATGGTTTAGGAAGTGATAAAGTAGTTACCACTGGAGTTTTCAAGATTTGTCAGGATAAGAATCTACTAGAGATGGTTTCAGGCTGTAGAGGCCAGCCCCACTACAAAGGTTCAAGTACATTACTGAAGCTCTTCAATTATTTGGATTCATGTAATGGATCCTTCAGTGCTGGCAGTCAGCCTTTCAAACACAGGAACATAGGAAGCTGCCATATACTGAGTCAGACCATTATTCCATCTAGCTCAGTACTGTCTGCTACACAGACTGGCAGCAGCTTCTCCAAGGTTGCAGGCAGGAATCTCTCTCAGCCCTATCTTGGAGAAGTCAGAGAGGGCACTTGAAACCTTCTGCTCTTCCCAGAGCAGCTCCATCCCCTGAGGGAAATATCTTACAGTGCTCACATGTGGTCTCCCCTTCAAATGCTACCAGGGTGGACCCTGTTTAGCTAGGGGGACAAATCACGCTTGCTATCACAAGACCAGCTCTCCTCTCTCACAGGTGCTTCACACATTTCTATCTTTTCCCAAGATCATGGCTCTATCTGTAAGGGATGCCTTTGGAAGTCAGATGCCCTCATTCAGTGCACCCAATTCCCCATAAACCATCCATCACCAATTCTCTACTTGCAGAAACCCCAATTTGCCTTTACCATGCAGCTGGAGGAATCTGCCCCCAGCAAAAGAAAGGGTGAAGGGAATTTCCTTCACTTATACACCTTTTTATTCCAGGGATTTCTTCTTGCATATGTGGGTCAGTACTGAAGCATCAGACCAAGAAAATGGAGACCTCCAAAGCACCACCAGCAATCAGTCGAACAGGATGAAGCATCCTTGACACTGCACAGGTGTGTGTGCCATTTCATTTATCTGGCATTGTGCAGAGAAGTTGTTCTGGTGTTGCAGGTAGATAACACAAGTGCAAATGTTTATAGCTAGGTCTTAAGTGGAAAACACTGGCAGTAGTATGTAGGATGAAGTTGGACTACTCTTGCCAACACGAGAGAAGACAAACAAATAGCAACGTATTTTAACAAACACCAACAAGGAAACAGACAGAACGAAAACAAAGGAGAAAAGCAATGTGTCAAAACAACACAACAAACAAAGAAATATTGACAGAGGGAAAATCCTTAAACATCACTGTTGTAATGTGGAACATTTGGTTACCATGGACAGTCACGATGGCCGTTGTCTTCTGGTCTCCGCAAACACAGGTATAATCTCCTGTATCCTCCACTTGCAGATCACGAATCAGCAGTTCAGCTGCAATACCTTCCTGCCTCATCCTGTACTTGTCAGTCTGCTTGAGAGTTTGGGATCCCTTAGTCCACTTCACTTCAGCGCCAATCTTGTTCATTTCACAGCGCAGAGTGGCTGTAGCCCCTTCTACAGCTTCCCTATTCTTCAGTCCTTCTTTGAAAAGCACGGGCAGGGCTGAGAGGATGGCAATAAGGACAGAGTGCAAAAAATAAACTGAGGACGGAAAGGAATCTGAGTTCACTGCACATTTACCCTTTCATGCAACCACGGGATTCTCATCATTTAGTGACTGCAAAATGCATCACCTGTTAAGGAAACACTGGTTGCTTGAACCTCCCTAGAGAGATGAAACACAACGATGGAGAGGGGAGATGTGGAATTTAGCAATGCCCCTAGATGAATAGGTGCAGGTCAGGGTGGTACCAGGGACCCCTGAATTCTAATCTGCCTACAGGGATTTTCTCCTTTTATATACTCCCCTGGCTTCTTGAGTACCTCTTGAGTTTCCTGTTCATGGGATGGCCTGCCCCACAATAGTGGAACTTTATTCTCACAAATATTCTGAGAAAGAACATTTTTCTTTAGAATGATTTTTAAGGCATCAGTTGAGTTGGCTGTTGATGGAGAAGTTAGCATGTGTTGCAGTTTATTGTTTTAATGATATATTTCAAATGTTACCATGTCAAGTCTTCCTAGGGATTTCTTATATGCCTGGTTAAGCATCCTTAAAAATAAGGTTTAATTAAGACAGGAATGAAACTGAGTAAAGAATCTTTCAACTAATATGAACTTCAGAAATTTCAGTGAGTCTCACATACTATAATAGTTCCAAAAACTATCAAGCTCTGTCTGTGGTGTTAGCATTCCCTGAGAGAATAAAACAACAGACTCTGAAGAGGGGGGTTCCTCGGCATTAAAGACAGAGTCTCATTTTTAGATTATTAATTTGATGCCATGAAGACTGAGAATACAGGCAGATCCACCAGACTGGGAAGTTATGGGAATCTACTCAAAGCAAAGACACAATAGCAGAACTATGTAGAATTTTTACCCTTGACTTCTAGGGATGCCATGGTCTGCTGCTCTCCAGATATACAACTATAACTTCCAGAATCTGTTACTTCCAGGTTTTGGATTATCAGCTCAGCAATGGCACCTTCACATCTCATTTTATACTTGCTGCCTGACTTGAGGGTCTTGTGTCCTTTCTTCCACTCAACAACAGTGGAGGCTTTGTTCAGCTCGCATCGCAGAGTGACATTTTTGCCTTCTGTAGCTTCTTCATCTTTCAGGGGCTTGGTGAAAAGTATAGGAAGGACTGCAGAATGAATGTAATATGGAACAGGTGTGGATCAAAACACAGCTGGTCGGAACCATGAACTGTTCTTCTCTTAGCAAGAAATCATGAGTTTACTATGGGCTGATACAGGGTGGTTTATCTGGATTAGTTGCTGTACTAGACTATGCCATTGGCATCAATGGAAACTTCCCTCTCAGGACCTACTAGAGCAACTTGAGGGGAGCTGTTCTTGTCGGGACTGTGGCATGAAAGGGCTAAATGCCTCCTCCAAGTGTGCCACAGTCCTGATTGGCCCCCTCGCAACAGCCATGTGGCTCTCCTCCCACTTTCAAAATCATGGCTCTAGCTAACACAGAATCTCTGGGTCTCAGGATCAACACCAAGTGAAAACGTCATAACCAGTTTCTCAGGAGATAAAAAGAAGTGCCATAACAATGCTATGAGACATTCCAAAATCTATGGGTTGTAAATTTGTAACTGACCTGGGGAAAATGTACATTTGAGTGGGTTTGCTCTTCTCCTGTGAGGAGGACAAAGTACTAGCATATTCACCAAAAGGAGGTTTAAAGTTAAGAGGAATGAGATGCCAAACATGTCCTGATTTGTGAGTATGAGAAAGTGGTTATTGGATTTCATTAGAAAGCTAAAAAAGAAGGCTGTAGGAAGACCCTGTTTGATTTAAGGCATATATTGCACAAATCTTTTTTACCATTCACTGTCAGGTGAGCTGTGGTCTTCTGGCCCCCACATGTACACGTGTAGTCTCCAGAATCTGCCAGATCCAAATCACAGATGGCCAGCTCAGCACATGGACCTTCCTGTTTTATTTGGCATTTGCCACTTGGCTTGAGTGCCCTCTGACCTTTCTGCCACTCCACTGAGGCAGCCTTGCTCAACCTGCAGTGAAGTGTGGTTGTCTCACCCTCTGTAGCCTCCTTGCTTTTTAGTTCTTCTTGGAAAAACACAGGCAGTGCTGAAGAATGCAATATGGACAGAGAGAAAGGGTCAAACCATGGGAGGACTCAGGGGAGTTAACAGATTATTGCATAAGAAAGCTCCATGTTATTGAGAGGCATGTGGCAACAAACCCCTAGAAGAAGGAGAATGCAAGGTTCAGCTGCACGTGTGCTAAATCTGCGGCAATCAACAAGAGAAAGAGCACTGTGTATAAAACAAAGCAGAAACATGAGGGTGTTTGCAGGAAGAGGTAAATGTATTGCTGTGCACATCAAGATATGTGGGAATTGCAGCAAAACAAGAAACCCTAACAGACCAGCAATGGATCCACACTGAGCACCAGCAGTAGAGCTGGATTGACCCTACATGTTAACGGGCTATTTTGATGCACATAAACTCGATTACCATTCACTTTTAAAGCTGCAGTCGTCTTCTGATCTCCACACACACAGGTGTAACTCCCAGCATCTGTCAGCTCCAGATCTTGGATGGTGAGTTCTGCAAAGCGCCCTTCTAGTCTCATTCTGTACTTGTTGCTCTGTTTCAGCACCATCTGATCCTTCATCCACTCAACAGAGTCAACGGCTTTCGTCAGCTCACAGTGCAGAGTGGCTGTCCCACTCTCTGTTGCTTCCTCATTCTTGAGTTGTGTTTTGAAGTGTGCTGCCAAGGCTGAAGGACGTGGAATGAATAAATATTGTGTCAACAGTCACTAGTTATAGTGGGGAGGGGGCTCTCTCTTTGACATGAGCTGTGCAATTCACTACTCAGTTACAGGGAACTTCCCTTATGACATGCTTTCAACAAATCCTGCCATTTTCCCGCCAGAGAAGAAGAACTTCAACATTAAGAAACCTCATTAAAAGAAAGCTGAGCAAACTTGAATAACCATGAAGAGGTACAACTGTCAGCCTTTTCTTAATGAGGATGGGGAAATGAATGTGTACCTCATACCACGTGCATGTCATGTCATGTCATTTGGAAGGAGGACTTTACAAATCACAAAAGCATGCAAGAGCAACAGCTTATATCCTGTGAAACTGGAGAGGAGTAAAGCAGGGAGATGCATGCCAACGTGCTAAAGGGGAGGCCAGCTCAAAGTAAAAGTAGAGTAGAAAGCTGAACTTTGTAATTGCCAATAAAAAGGTGAAGCGACCATTCCAAAGTATTGGTAGTGTTGCGTTTTTTACCATTAACAGTTAAAACAGCTGTTGTCTTTTGGTCTCCAGAGGTACATGTATAATCCCCAGCATCCTTTAGGTCTAGGTCATGGATCGTCAACTCAGCAATGGTTCCTTCTTTCTTCACTCTGTATTTGTTGCTGGGCCTTAGACCTTTGTGTCCCTTCATCCACTCCACTGGAGCAGACTTATTCAGCTCACAGTGCAGAGTGACTGTCCCACCTTGGGTGGCTTCCACATTCTTTAGTACTTCTTTGAAATGGACAGGCACAGCTGAAGGGTGAAGGAGTTTGTTTAGAAAAATATGAGGATCACTTGCAAGCATAGCCTCTAATATATGATGAGCTGCCGCTGCTTGCAGCCCATGACCTGTCTGAGCATTTCAGATCAAGATGCAAATATCAGCCGCTCTCACCCCTGCAACCCACCTGGTCGTGTCTATCAGAGGTTCCCAATCTTGGCCTTCCGATATTGTTGGACTACAACTCCCATCAGTAACAGCCACAATGTACACCTTTCTTCTCAACCCATTTCCCCATCCCTCTCAGACTCTTCCCTTTCCCCTTTTTTCCTTCCAGATCATTCCACACTCCAATTCTACTCCACTTGGCCACTACCCACCTACCCTTTAACCTACATGTTTGATCCCTCTCTTGGATCTGAGCAACTTGCACAGAGGTCGTCCACACAACTTCCAGCAGCTACTCGGAAGGGCTGCAGGGAAGGCAGGAGCTTGCCTGCCTTCCCCAGCAGTGCAGCCAAGGCCAGAGCCAGGAGCAGGAGGATCTCCCCATCCCGCATCCCAGAACTGCCCCACACCACAAGCTGCTCTCATTAGAGTAGTCACGTCACTTGGTGCGGCTGCTCCTTCCCGCCAGCTCGCTGCAAGAAATGGCAGACGCTGTGGGGAAGCCTTTAATCTGGCGGCAATGGTTCTCACAATCACCTGCTGAGGCTAAATGAACTGCAGGTTCACTTAATCTCGGCTAAACGCTGGATTTAAAAATCGGGTTAGTGGGCAGTGGCGGATTAACGGAGAGGCAGAGGAGGCATTTGCCTAAGGCGGCAGAATGTGAGGAGTGAAAAATTTTGTGCTCCTCAAATTTTGCTGCCCCTCTCTAGGGGCAGCAGCGATGATGTTTAAAATGGTAAAATTGGGAACTATCCCCTCCTTATCCCTGCAGCCACTGCCATGCCCCATCCTGTATTGAGAAGGCAAAAGGGGGGACTTTCCCCTCACCCCGCTTCCCACAGCCACTGCGACCACTGCCACACCCCATCCCGCCATGCAGCAGTGGTTTTTTAAGAAGGTGAAAGGGCGGCAAAAAGCTTAATCCGCCTCTGCTAGTGGGGGAGAAAGCACCAGGATCGGGAGTGATCCCGGCGCTCCACTTGAGCAGCCCAACGTAGGCCGGGCTGCCCTAGCTTGGGTTGGGCTGCTCGTGTGAATAGCAAAGTCTGTCTTCCACAGCTAGACAACCGAGCCAAAACCTGCAGAGGCTTCAGTGCTATCATCACAAAATCCTTTCGTGTGTTACAATAGAGATTTGATTTCTTTAATGACTATGATTAGAAGGATGTTAAAACCTGTTTATCCCCCATGATCTTAAAAGCAGTCAGACAGTAAAAGACAAGAATATGTAAACCTAAGTCCACATTACAGAAAAACCTCAATGAACTTTGCAGAGCAATGTGTTCAGTGCTACTCTGGACCAAAACCAATAAGTACACAAAGGAAGTGTTCACCCTACCATGGATTTTGACCTGAGCTGTGCTCTGCTGATCTCCAGTGTCACAGAGATATTTCCCAGCATCTTCTGGCTCGGCATTGTGAATGACCAGTTCAGCCACACACCCCTCCTGCTTCATTCTGTACTTCTCACTAGCCTGAAGAACGGTTGTTCCTTTCTTCCAGGCCACAGGAACATCGGGCTTAGTGAGTACACAGCTTAAAACTATAGCGGCCCCCTCTTCCTTCTCCGTGTCCTTAAGTTCTTGTTTGAAAAGGGCGGGCACAGCTAAAATGCACAACCAGGGTGGAAGGGAAATGGTGAAAATCAAAGATGGCAAAAGAAAATCACTTGCAACCATATAAAGTGACATGCAACAAGGATATTCTCATATGCAGGAACGTGCTAATATCCTCAAGCAAATTTTGATATTGGAGGCCTACATGAGGTACTAAGGCTGAGTTCTTCCTGCACACAGAAAACTAGCATGGCAGGGAGGAGACAGCTCTTCTTCCTGGCACCTAATTTTTTTTGTGTGTGTAGGGAATGTTTTCCTGTGGGGGAATGTTCACTTCTGTGAGTTCCCCAATGCAGTTCTGAAGTGGTATAGCCCAAACCACTTCGGTGAGAGGGCATGCAATCTGGCTTTCCTAGAAGTCTTTCACTGAGACCTCATGATGGGAGCTGACAACATGTGCATCGTCTGAAGGTACATGGTTCCAACAACCTTGCTGAAGCTAAGCAGATCTTGGACTCATCAACACCTGGTAGGGACATGCAAAAATGGTTTCACCGTTCTGAGCTCAAACCAGCCCAGCTGTTCAAAGTGGGGGTGGGAGGTTCCAAGTTTGAGCAAAACTGAGCCCGATTCAGATCGAACCAGTTTGGCCGGTTCTGCATGCTTGCAAAGGGGAATCCGGTAAGGATTCCCCTTTACAAGCAAAGGGGGGGGGGACCCTATAGGGTTGAAAAGGGAGGGGAGCAGGTGGGAGGTGACCTTACGCACTGCAGTGGTGACATGGCTCCTCGCCGCCAGTGCTCCCCCATCTGAGCATGCCGGCGGGGGGCCTAGGGAAGGCAGTGCTGATGTTGGGGAGCGCTAGCGGGGCTTATGGTAGCTGCCGTTGGCCCACCACCACCTTACCATTGCTGATGCAGCATGTAAAGTGACTTCCCATCCACCCTGCCTCCCTTTTCGACCCCACAGGGTCTGCCCCTCTGCTTGTACAGGCAAATCTTTTCTGGATTTCCCCTTGCAAGCATGCAGAACTGGGCCGAACTGGTTCAACCTGGTTGTAGTGCAGAACTGAACCACCGGCCAGTTCTAACAAACCAGCTTGTGGACCAGGCGGTTTGGTTCGAGTTCGATTTGAACAGAACGGAGCGGTTCCGTGCACACCCCCAACACCTGAATGGGAGACTGCCTGGGAAACCACACGTGTGTCAGGACTTCAGGACCTGGCAAGTGATGGGGATGTGCAAGAATGCTCAGTGGGGGAAGGCAAACAAATGTGCAGTGGGCAAGACCAAACACAAGCAGGGAAATAGTGGTCAGTGTGCTGGAACAGTGAAGCAGCCCCCAAGTGCAGGGTTGGAATCTCCAAGGGAGATAAGAGGGGAGTTGGCAGTTGAGCACTTTTGCATGATGCTGTTCCTCCCCAGGAGGGCACTAACCCCCTGTAAGTCTGTGAGCAGTGCATACTCCACTGTTTAGGAGTGGGAAAAGAAGGAAGCACCAAGGAGGAGAAAGCAGCAACTTCCACGATGGGCATGACTCCTGGCAAGGAGGGCAGACAAAGACGTGAGTTTGCAGCAGAGGAGGTGCTGGATATTGCTGAGTGCCCCCCCCACCCCCCACCCACTGGTGACTGAAAGGAAGGGCAGACAGCGATGGCCACAATAGCAGGGAAAGCCATAGCATGCTGCTTTGAGTTCTGCCATGGAAGAAAGGGGGGGTATTAATATATATATATATATGAATACAACCAATCAACAAAACTAAACTATGTGAGTGCCACCACTTTGGGATTTCTATACACAGGCTTCTTGTTTTTCCCCAAGCTTATGACAAGGATTCAGCTGGGCCCTGTTCAAGTACTGCTGACAAGGAACAATAAGCTTAGACTTTTATGGCTGGACAGAGAACTGCACTGTGGGACAAATGACTCCAAGGCAACACGTCAGTTATATCCGGTGAGCTATTTCAACTGAGCAAGTGAGCATGCACATTTTCTCTTAAGAAGGCCCACTATTCAATTATGGCATACATAGCTGAGCATCATAGAACCGTGGCTCTGCCTACCCGCCACTTCCACACGTGCAGAAGTCTTGAGCTCGCCGATGCTGCAAGAATATTCCCCAGCATCAGTGGCCTTTGCGTCCCGAATGACAAGCTCCGCCACTGTGCCACGCTGCTTGAGCTCATACTTGTCCCCAGCCTGGAGCACTTCATTCCCCTTGGTCCACTGTACTGGAAGGTCCGGTTTGCTAAGCTCGCAAGTGAGCCGGACCTTGTTTCCTTCCTTAGTCTCACTGCTTTGGAGTTGTCGTTCAAAAAGAACTGGCAGGGCTAAAATGCAGAATTAAAGATGGTGAATATGAGGCAGGGAGGAGTTCCTTGCTTCCCCCACAAGCTTTTGCAAGTAGATATCCAAAGCAAAAAAATCCAGATATCAGATGTGGGAATGTAAGTTAGCATGTAACCTACTGCCTGTTGTCAGCAAGGAGAAAAAGAAAGTCAGAGAATATTAAAAACAACAATCAGCCTGCCAATATGCTTTTGGGGAATAAATCATGGTTAGCTTCATCTGAGGTGCACATTTTCCATTTGCTGGCTTAGTCATCTGCTAGAAGCCAAACATATAGTCAGCATGTTACATAGCATACAAACTCCTGCAAACAACAACATAAAATTGCCTTCCACACACAATAGACAAAACCCAAAAGATATACAGATAGACATGTATACAGTTTGGTAGAACAACTCTTATCAAACGGCATAATAAGAGACAACAGCCAATACACAGAGATCCAATCACATTTCATACACTGTTTCTGTTGAAGACAATGAGATCAAGTTATGTCAATAATTAAAGTAGCAGGAAGTTTCTGAGATATGTATCTTTCATGAGAAAAACTGTAAGATTTACTGTTCGGTGGGTCCATGTCATATTTCCAGCTCCCTTACAGCACTTCTGAACCAGCCCTAAAATGGTTTCATCCTTTTTTGCTACTCCAAGATTACTCTTGCTAGATTATACCTTAACAAGCATCATACTTCATTACTTCATATTCTTAGATATACTCCATACTTACTACATCTAGAAAGGCCTAACATACAGCATTTTAGAGACACGTGTCCTTAGTATGGATATCATACTGCTCCATCATGGATTACCTGCATCTTGTTTCTAGAAACCTTGCCATGCTTGTCATGACTCCTGAAATTGCAGGAGTCATACTGGCAATTTCACTGGGAGAAAAATAGTCCAGATGAATCCAAGCTGGCATGGATGTGTTAGAGGGAGCAGTGGTGCTCTCCCACAATAAAGCTTCAGTTCATTGACTTCTACCCCAATATGTGCTAACAGGTCTTTGACAGTCCCAATCCAAAAGGGGGGGGGAATACAAAGTGAGAATTAATCTTGATCAGACCTCCATTGGGTAACCACACTGGCAACAATCCTTTTGATTCTAAAGGCAGCATCCTATGTATCAGCTATTATGTATCATCCTATGTATCAGCATCCTATGTATCAGCTAATGTGAGTCACATTAGATTCTCTCTAGCCATGTGGAGATACCATTAAAATTCTTCAAAGATGTGCATATGCTGATAGTGTGCATCCATTGTCAATATATGAGAAGGGAAGTTTTCTTTCAAGTAGATTGTCCAAAATTGTATCTGCAGGACAGATGAAGCACACTTCAGTTCATAGCTAAACATTCAGCTAATTTCATATTTTGCCATATTCTTTGGAGCTGACTGGTGAAATTAGTTCATGAATGAAATCAGGCAGAACAGTCTTGCGAGGGGTCACCCTACCTCTGGTTATCTCTGCTGCCACTTCTCAGATCTGATTTGGCAGGATCTGAGACCAAAAATCATCTTCTCCCTCTGGTTTGTTGTGTGGTAGTGCGCAGTTTCTCTTCTGGTGACATGGGAGAGGAAATAAATGTTCTTATTCCTTAATAATGCTAAAATAGCAGGTTCCATAGTATTGTTTCGGCACAAGTTCTTAATGCTTGATAGTCACACGTTTTAGATGTAAAGAAGCGTAATGATTTCAGGGTGTTGAAAGTCTTAACTTGCGACTTACAGGGGTGTTAATGTTCTTAAGATCACAAACAATTATAGTTCCTTTCTTGTTTCTTTTCTCCTCCTTGGGGTTGGGGTGCCTCACTTGGATTCCTTGTTTCTGACCTGCCTCCCTTCTGTGGATTCTTAGGGTCTTTTGTTACACAGGCAATAGCTTTCCTAAAGTAAAGTGTGCTGTCGAGTCGGTGTCAACTCCTAGCGACCACAGAGCTCTGTGGTTTTCTTTTGGTAGAACACAGGAGAGGTTTACCATTGCCTCCTCCCACACAGTATGAGATGATGCCTTTCAGCATTTTCCTATATCTCTGCTGCCTGATATAGATGGGAAACATACCAGCGGGGATTTGAAGCAGCAACCACTGGCTTGGTAGTCAAGCCATTTCCCGCTGTGCCATTAGGTGGCTAGTAGATTTCCTATAGAGAGCAAATTTACTTCCCTCCCTCTACTTAAGTCCTACTTCTCCCTTCCTAGGAGAAATCTTTCCTGTTTGGTACACCCTTTCCCCTGCCAAGCCTCCAGCTCACCATTTCTCCCCGCCTAACTGCCAACAAACTGCCATCCAACTGAATCTAGCTTCTTCTCTCTCTTTCTCTGCCATCCCTGACCTGCATTCTAAGCAGGGTTTCTCTGTCCTTCCTGCAGGGGTCTCACGGGTGCTGCAGCCTCCCTGTCAATCAAACTCCCTCCTGCAAATACATTTTGCACCGTTTACACATTTCTATAAACAAAGGCATTAAATTACATATAAACACCACCTTTAACAAACAACACTAAAAATGCAAACTCTCACGAGTCTGAACAGGTAAGATATAATTTTCAGTCTAGATGTCAAATTAGTATGTGCAGTTGGGGTTTTCAGTACATTCCAAAATAGCACTCCTATTCTCTACTATAACTCTTCACTCTCCAGCTTCAGAATCATACATCCTCAAGCGGAAGCAGAACTGGGAGCTAGGGGAGGGCTTCTCCCAATGGAAGAGTAAAATATTTCACTGACCCTCTTTTACATGGCCATCCCTGAAACTAATCTCAGCATTCCTTCTTCAACGGGGGAGAGCTTTGTGCTCCTCAGGCCTCAGATCTGTATCTCTTACCATCTCCCACTTTCCATCTTGTATATGACCATTGGTGGATTCAAATCCCAACAGGATATTCCTAGAGTTGAGGGCGTGATTCTGAAAGATGGTGCAGGAGTCACAGGTGATTTGTAATAAATGAATGGTAAATCTTCCAGGACCTGGGAGGTTAACACAGGCGTTGCTTGGACCGTTGCTTGGTTAAACCCTGATATAATTCTGATTACTGCCCAAGCCCTGCCCTTTAGCTGAGAGATGAAAGGGTCAATAAAAGAAAGCACTCTGCGTTGAAGCTTTGAAATGTGATGCCTTCAGTGGGGAGCCAAGTATCCTTGGTTGCTTGGTGTGATGCCACAGAAGTAGGTTCAGACTGTTTGCTTGAGTGGTGCAAGTTACTGGTCATAATCCAAAATCAAGTTGCAAGAAACGATCAAGTTCCAATAGCTCCACCTGAGAAAAAGAACTGCACCAATACTACACTGCCTCATTTAGGAGCTCCTTGCTCCTCTTCCACCATCAAACAGATTACCAGAATCTGATACTCGCCTTCATCTAGGTTACTTTTTACTGAAATCTTTATGTCTGGACCATTTTAAACCACTAAACCAGCAGTTCTTTTATCAAATGCTTCAGAATAATAAATCTTTCAAACAACAGTTGCATCCGACAGTAGCATCTCCTGGCTGAGAATAAATTCTATGGGACCCAGTGGCACAGAATAGCATTTTATCCAAAACACATGAAAACTGTTACACAGTGTTGACAAAATTCTCCACTTGAACATCGCAGACTCCTTTCCTACCATGTGTGTGCTCTAAGCCTTTTGTTACTAGCATGAAAAAGGACCACTGCACAAGAATACATGGTCACACAGGGCAGCAGGAGAAACACAAACCAAGCCAAACATGTATATCACGCGACATCCCCTATATAAGAGAATAAATATATACTAGCCAATCCGCACAGAGCATCTGTGCGCTATTAGGGGGCGACTGTCCCACCCCTCCAGCCCCACTCTCCCTCCCCCTCCCTCCCGCCCCACTCTCTCTTTCCCACTCACCCCCTTTCCAGTCTCTCCGCTGCTTCCCTACCACTTTCTTGTCTCGCCGGCCGTCCTGCCTCTGCCTCCCACCTCCCCCTTACCTGGGATGGCCTGGCCTGCCATCCCGCCACCGCCTCCCACCCCCGGCAGCCAGGCTGGGCTTTGCCACCGCTGCCTCCTCCCCCTTACCCGGGACGGCCTGGCCAGGCGAGGTCGTCCCGCTGCCGCCTCCCAACAGCCAGCTGAGGCTGCCTCCTCAGGCCGTTTTGCGGCCTGCCACCACCATCCTCCGCCATTTTTTTTTGGCCCTGAACTCTCATCCAATACCAGGAACTCTTGCGAGAGTTCCACCACCAAATCCTGGGCATACATGCCAGCTAAGAGAATTATATATATAGATGCTGTAACAGTGACCTCAATATCTTGCCTATAGGTTAAAAAAAAGAACAGTCTAGTTCTCAAGTCTTTAAAATATTGTCAGGAGAAGAATGTAAATGAACTCAGATATAACTGCAACATATTAAACAAGATGTTCAAGAACACAAGACACCTCATTGTCTTTTATCAAGGCTGGATTTTCTTAACTGCCAGAGGAATTTTTGCAACCCTCACTGTGGTAAAGAAATCATTGCTTGCAAGAATAATACATATCTTCTCTACAAGTGTCCTGCAAAATACTAGCAAGAAATCTGGAATTAAGGTAAAAATTTCATGCTGTAATACAGTGTGCATATTCAGACAACTGGTTTCATTAGACAAAAGCTGCAACAAATAGCTGGAGTCAACATCGTTACCAGTCCCACCTTATAATGAACAATAGGACATGACATCAGCATAAGTTGACTCTAGCATCCTGCTCTGCTTACATATTTGTTTGAGGGAGTCTAGATTTTGGAACTATAGGCAGAATGTTTCTTATTAATTTAGTAACCCATTTCTGCTGCAGTGAGAGAAACCATATGAAGTTCATACCTTGTATAACCAGCTTGGCACTGGATTGGGTATCGCCAATGTCGCAGGTGTAGATGTCACTGTCACTTTCCTTTAAGTCATTCACTATGAGTTGCAGAATGTTCCCCTTCTGGCTGATCTCATGTTTTTTGCTTGCCTTAATATCGGTAATCCCTTTCCTCCACGTCACAGCTGAAGCCGGCCTCTTGGTTTCACAAGTAAAAATGGCTTTTTTGTTTTCATCCATCTTCAGGTCTGAAAGGTCTTTGGTGAAACAATTTCCTGCTTCTGTAAAAAAAAATGAAATAAAGCAATATCTGATATTAACACTCCCAATTAATGCAAGAACATTGATAAACTAATTCTAGTTAAGGCAGAGGTTGTCCAGCTAGGATGCCAGTTTTAGTTAGACTACAATTCCCATCACCCACAGCCACAATGGTGGAAGGCCATTGTGGCTGGAGTTGTGGGCCAATAAAATCTAGGGGCCCAACTTTGAGAACCCCTGGGATAAGGAGTTCTAGCATAAGCATGAAGGTGGCTATATGCCTCCTTCACACTTCCCATATAGCCAGTTATCCAGCAGACGTGCAAAAAACCGGAAAACCTGGTTTGGCTAGAATCGAACCAGACTTGAGGTGAACTATCTGGTTTGGTTTTGTGCACACTCAAAGCAGACCTGGCTTGGTTCAAAAGAACCCTGGTATGAGGGGGCTTGAAGCTCTACTGGTAAAGAGGAATCTGTTAAGAATTCCCCTTTATCAGTAAAGGGGAAGTGGGGGAGCAGGGAGCTTTGCTAAAACTAATTGGGGTGGGAGAAGAGGAAATTTTTACCTTTGAAGTGCAGGGTCCACACAAATGGCCTTTGGGCATGCATGGGGACCATTCACTTTCACACATGTGCAGAGGCCCAAACTGGGCTTGAACCAGCCCCAGCGGGGTTGGGGGAAAGCCACGACCACCGCCAGCAGCACTTCAAAGGTAAAGATTTATTCTCCTCCCACCCCAACTAGTTTTAGCAAGCCCCCACTCCCTGCTTTACTGTTTAAGGGGAATCCTTACTGGTTTCCCCTTTACCAGCAAGTTCCGAGCTGGCTCAAACTGAACTGGGCCCTGTTCGGTTCAACCCAAATCTTTTGAGTCAAGTTGGCTCAAACTCGAGCCTGGCGCAATTCGAACTGGCTCCCACACCCCTATTATCTGGCACCTCAGCCAATACACTGGACATGGTCATAGAGCAATCCATGGAAGCCTTACTGTGGGCTTGGAAGAAACCTCCACATCAACCAATACTCATGACAGTAGCACACAAAGGCTTATTCACCTTCAATATTTATTTATTTGTTGTTGTTTTTTGTTTGTTTGTTTGTTTGTTTGTTTGTTTGTTTAGAATTTCGTATAAGCCTCCAAAGACTCTCAGCGGTGAACTTTGACAGTTCTAGGGGACAAGACCAAAGAAGCCGAGAATTTCCAACAAAAGCCCTTCTCAGTTTCACTTTCAGTGTTGGGGTCTCTCAGAACTCACTGGGTTTCTCATTTTACATGGTTGTAGAAGGAAAAAATTCCATAAAGAGGAATTCCCCTTTTGTAGGAAAGAAATAACAACAAGAACAACTGAGGATATTTATATACCGCTTTTCAACAAAAGTTCCCAAAACGGTTTACAAAGAGAAATAAAAATAAATAAAGATGGCTCCCTGTCCCCAAAGGGCTCACAATCTAAAAAGAAACATAAGACAGACACCAGCAACAGCCACTGGAGGGATTAGCATATCTGAAAAAATCTTCGCTGCCAAACCTGGAAACTACTACTACTAATATTTATATCTTACTTTTCAACAAAGAGTTCTCAAAAGAGAAACTAAAATAATAAATAAGATGGCTCCTTGTCCCAAGAGGGCTCACAATGTAACAAGAAACATCAAGTAGACACCAGCAACAGCTGCAGGAGGGGTGCTGAGCTGGGGCTGGATGAGGCCAGTTGCTCTCTCCCTGCTGAATACAAGAGAATCACCATTTTAAAAATGTGCCTCTTTGCTAAGTTAGCAGTGAAAATGTCTGGTTGTACTTGTTTAACTCAGAATATTCTCCTAAAAAGAGCCCCCTTCACTCATTGTCTTCATGTCCCTTTTGGTGCTCCTAGATTCTTTTTCTTCTGCTCTGACACATTCTCATTCTCTCTTCATTTGTTCATTTTGTCTCACTCAGGGACGGGCTTTCTCTTGTTCCTGCCCCAAGATTTTAGAATGTACTCTGTGCTGAAATAAGAACCTTCCCATCTCTGACAGCTTTTTTAAAGTCTTTAAAGATGTATTTATGTCACCTTAAATGGCGCAGTGTGGAAACGCTTGACTAACAAGCAGGTTGCTGGTTCAAATCCCCACTAGTACTATATCGGGCAGCAGCAATCTAGGAAGATGCTGAAAGGCATCAACTCATACTGCGTGGGAGGAGGCAATGGTCAACCCCTCCTGGATTCTACCAAAGAAAACCACAGGACTCTGTGGGCGCCAGGAGTCAAAAATCAACTTGATGGCACACTTTACTTTAAAGATGTATTTATTCAACAAAGCTTTTAACTAGAATAGTGGTTTTAAATTGTTTTATGTTGTAAACTGCCCAGAGATGTAAGTTTGGAGTGGTGTACAAATATAATGATACATAGATAGATAGATAGATAGATATTGGCTGGTTTGTTTTTATTAAGACATTATTCTCTTAAAAGTGCTATGCAGGATGAATAAATTATGGGGAAGTTCAGTGGTTGGTAGCTTGCTGGAGTGTTTCTTATTAAGAAATTCCTTTCTCTAAAAGACTATTGGATGGAACTAAATGGCTTTGCAAGAAACTTTCTGTTTGATTAGTAAAGACATCATGGTTACTGGTACACCACTGACCTTCCACAGTAAGTGTGGCTTTTGTTTTGGAGATTTCCGACTCACACGTGTATTCCCCGCTATCCTTGACAGTGGCATCATGGATGATCAAGATTGCCCGGTTCCCTTCCTGCCGCAGGTCATACTTCTGGCTCCTTCGGATTTCTTTCCCATCCTTGCGCCACTTCAGGTTGCTGTCCCACTTCGATAAGTCACACGTCAGGCTCACCTCTTGGCCCACGGATGTTGTCTTGTCCTCCAGCTGCCTTGTAAATTCTGCTGGCTTTTCTGAGAGAGAGAAAAAGCAATCTATTAAAAAAAATAATGCTGACCCAAATTTAACATCTTTTGAAACTTCAGGGGAATGACAAAACTTTAAAGCTGTAAAAAAAAACCCCACAGGATAAAGAAATATTTAAATGCCAATTGAGGAGAAGAGCTGGTCTCATGGTAGTAAGCATGAATTGTCCCTTTTGCTAAGCAGGGTTCATCCTGGTTTGCATTTTAATAGCAGACTACATGTGCACGCACTATAAGATATTCCCCTTAGGGGATGGGGCCACAGCTCAGTGAAAGAGCACCTGCATGCTTGCATGCAGAAGGTTCCCAGTTCCCTCCCTGGCATCTCCAAGACAGGGCTGAGAGAGACTCCTGCTTGTAACCTTGGAGAAGCTGCTGCCAGTCTGTGTTGACAACGCTGAGCTAGATAAACCAAACGTCTGACTCGTTATAAAGCAGCTTCCTATGTTACTATGAGGATTTAATGAAACTGTCCATGTTCTGAGCAACATTCTCACATAATACATCATACTCAACACCCTATTCTATGTACCTTTCACAACCAAAGAAGCTTTGGAGTTTAAGTCGCGGACAGAAAAAACCACCTCCCCAGCATCTGAAGCCAGGGTTTTTTTGATGTTGAGTGTATATTTCCGCCCTTTGTTGAATGCTCTAAACCGTCCATCGTGGCCTATTTCCGATCCATTGACTAGCCAATGGCAGTCTTCAACACTTTCATGCGAGAGAACGCATTCAAAGCTGCAGCTCTCCCCTTCTAGGACTTCAATGCTCTTTAGGCGTTTTGTGATGCCAATGTTAAGCTCTGGAAAGCAAGGAAGGAAAGTTGAAAGGATTTCGAGAGAGAGAAATTTCACTACCATATGCAGCGCAGCATGAGAACAGGGCAAGGATATCCTGGTGCAAAGCTAGAGGCTCACAGGGCACCAGGACTTATGGGGCATTTCCAGGCACGAGGCTTAAAGCAGTTCTTGTTTCAATTGATTTTGTAATGCACAGCCTATACTGGCCCAAGCATATATGAGCATTTCAAATACCTCTTCACTTTTGGGCACAATGAAAAGTGCTGATCCCATCCTTTAAGGCCCTCAATAGACTGAAACCAGGATACTCTAAGAATTCTTGCTTTTCCTGTACGATCCTGCTTGAGCACTCTGTTCAGTAACTGAGGCCCTGATTATGTCCTCCCACATCTGAAGTACAGCAGGTAAAGAAGCAAGACAGGGGCCTTTCGACTGTCACTCTGAGGCTGGGGAAAACTTTCCCTGCTGTTTGCTTTTTGGTGGGCATCCAAAACCTGGCTATTTGAGAAAGAATTTGGGCTTAATTATGTGTGTCACTCCAGAATTCTGGCCCCTGTGATTCATTTCTGTCTTCTGGTTGACTTTTATGTTGACTAGTTTGCGTGGAATAAATTGAATTTTCATTTTAATGAATAAGTTTCCATTTGAATATGAGCAACCTTGAGATTGAAAGGCAAGATATACATTCAAAGTGCTAAATGGGCAAAGGGGCAGCTTTTAAAGGTGTAAAAGGAGATAAATCTCTCTAACCCAGCACAATGTCTCTCCAGTAGTAGCAGCTGGCGTCTCCCGTGTGTTTAGACTGTGAGCTCTTTAAAGAGAGGGAATCCTGTTCTTATGCCTTGTACTTTGTAAACTGCTTTGAAAAGCAGATTGAAAAGCTTTTTGAAAAACGCTTTGAAAAGCAGTATCTCAATATTTCTAACAGCAGCAACTTCAAAAGTTAGTAGGAGTATCCAGACTAGTTAGTCATGACTAAGCTGAAATCAATGAGACAAATTAGCCATGAGTAATTTAAGTCCCATTAATGTCAGTGGAATTAAGACATGAATAACTCAGTCTAGGCTGCTCATGATGATTTTATTATTTCTAAGCTGCTGCTTTGAATATGTCTTTGATAGAAAAATTGGGTTACTGCTGTTGAAGAAGCAGAAGAAAATGAAGCAGAAGCAGAAGCAGCCTAGAGGAGACTGCTTGGCAAAAACAAGGTTGTGGAGAAACAGCTGTGGGGGAGGAAGGAAAGAGGGAAGGAGGCAGAGTGAATTCTTGCAGTTTGAATAAGGTTCTGGTTTGGTCTTGCATCCGTGAGGTGGCTAAGTTTACAGATGACACCAAATTATTCAGAGTGGTGAAAACCAAAGCAAGTTTGCAAGGAACTCCAGACACCTCTTCAAACATGCTTCAATATAACTGTTATAATGGACCAAAAAATCCCATCAGATGGGGTCTGAACTAGAAGTGACTAAGGGAGTGATGTGTGATCATAGTAGATAGTTTGGTGAAAATTTTCACCAGTTGTATGGCAGGTTTGAAACAGGTAAATTCCATGTTAGGGATCATTATGAAAGGAACCAAACACAAAAGCTGGCAATATTATAATGCCCTTTTATGAATCTATGGTACAGTGGCACTTGGAATAATATAAGAACAGAAGAACAGCCCTGCTGGATCAGGCCCAAGGCCCATCTAGTCCAGCATCCTGTTTCACACAGTGGCCCACCAGATGCCACTGGAAGCTTACAGGCAAGAGCTGAGGGGCATGCCCTCTCTCCTGCTGTTACTCCCCTGCAACTGGTACTCAGAGGCATCCTGCCTTTGAGGCTGGAGGTGGCCCGCAGCCCTCCAACTAGCAGCCATTGATAGACCTCTCCTCCATGAAGTTATCCAAACCCTTCTTAAAGCCATCCAGGTTGTTGGCTGTCACCACATCTTGTGGCAGAGAATTCCACAAGTGGATTATTCCATTTGTTGGCCCTAGATTTCCTGGCAATCAAGATGTATGTATGGTTCCGGGCACCACATCTCAAAAGGGATATTGTAGATTTGTAAATGGTGCAGAAATGGTCAACCAAAATTTTCAGGAGGCTGAAACACTTCCCCTAGGAAGAAAGGCTAACACTTTATCTGATTCAGATCAGATAAAAGGAAGTCCTTTTTTCACACAGTGCATAATTAGTTTATGGAATTCACTGCCACAAAATATGGTGATGGCCTCTAGAGTACTTAAAAGGAGATTAGACAAACTCATGGAGAACAAGTTGATCAAGGGGTACTAGTTGTTATGGCTACCGCTAGGTTCAGAGGCAGTATGTCTCCGAATACCAGTTCCTGGTAAGCAATGGTGAGATGGCCATTGTCCTACACGTCCTACTTCTGGGCTTTCGAGAGACATCTGCTTGACCACAAAGGAAAACAGGATGTTTGATCAGATGGACCTTTGGTTCCATCCTGCAGGGCCTTTCATATATTCAGTTCTAGGTCAACATTTACTTGTTCATATTTGCTGCCTTTCATAACAGATAGTTAGATTCAAGGCAGATGCTCTGTTAAAGTGATATTTGTTTAAATGCAAGTTACCCCCAAAAAGCCACTCCATGGACATGGGATAAAAACTGTCAATTTAGAATTCAGAAAGCAGGAGTAAGACACTTCTATCTGTAGTCTCATTCTGGTATCTTAGAACCCTAGGAACGAAAACAACAGCTAAGCCAAAGAGAGGCTGAAGAAAGCTTAAATCAGGGGTTCTCAAACTTGGGTCCCCAGATATTGTTGAACTACAGTTTCCATCATCCCCACCCACACTGGCCCAAGGCCAACATTTGAGAACCCTGGCCTCAAATTTTCCTCTTGGCTTTTGTACTGGGCCACGTTATTTGTGTGGCTTAATGGGCGGGGGGGGGGGAGAATTCCTCTAATTCTACAGTTCCGGATTTCACAATACAGCAGCCCTTACCTTGAATGCTGACTTTAGACTTGGCAATCTCTGTACCAAGATCACACGTATACAAGCCAGCATCACTCTTGTTCAGGTCATGGATGACAAGACCCAGTGTCTTGCCAGCTTGCAGCATCTCATACTTGTCTCCTGGGGTGAGCTCCGTGCCCTCTTTTTTCCAGATGGGCTTGACTTTCGGCTTGGAGACCTCGCACTCCAAACTGACTGTGCTACGCTCCTCTCCAACAACGTCATCCAAGGATTTCATGAAGACAACCGGCTTTTCTGAAGAACATTGTAGTAAAGTGAAGAGGGGGAAAACAGGTTGCTTACCTGTAACAGGTGATCTTCCTGGTGATCCATGTTCACTCACAAAATGGGTTCTGTACCTGCACAGTAGCCCCACAGAAGAATTCAATAGCTCCATGAGGTGCTCTTTGCACATGTGGTACAATCATTATTTTCAGCAGGAGAGCGCTTTCTCCTCCATTCCTGATCAGCAGCTATGATGAGCGAAGAATGTGGATGGACAAGGTCCAGAAAGTGAGGTGTCACTATTACTGTGGAGGTGTCCTAGCAGCGAGGTAGGCTGGGTGGGTGTTGTTAGTGAACATGGATCAGCAGAAAGATCACCTGTTACAGGTAAGCCATTTGTTTATCTTGGAGGTGATCCATGTCCACAAAATGGATGATTAGCAAGCTCACCTGAATGGTGGTGGGTGCTAGGATATGGTTACAGCACCTTTTAAAGAACCACCTAACCAAAGTTGGCCTCCACTGCTGAGCGGATGTCCACAGCATAGTGTTTAATGGAGGGAAAGTCTGGGGACCACGTAGGTGCTTTGCAAATGTCTATCATGCTGATGGGGACTGCCAACTTGGCCACAGCTCTAGTGGAATGTGCCTTTCACTTTAGAGGGAGGATTGATGCCTTGCTTGTTGTAACATGAAAATTAGTCCCATAAACCAATGGACAAGTCTCAATACAGGCTGGCCTTTTTGTCTCCTTTATAGGAGATGAATAACTTATTTGCCTTTCTGAATGGATTTGGCCTGTCCCTGTAAAAGAGAAGGGACCTTCTGATGTCCAAGGAGTACATGGATTTCTCCAAAGGTGTAGGAGCGTTCAAGAAAAATGTAGGTAAGACAATATCTTGGTTCAGATGGAATTCTGAGACAATATTGAAGGATGGGTCTGTCCTTGGAACAACTTTGTCTGAATAAAATTTAGTGTAAGGTGAGTCAGCCCAAAGAGTTGTTAGTTTGCTGACTGTCCTTGCCAGTGTGATGGCAACCAAGAATGCAGTTTTCAATGACAGGTACTTTAAGGAGGAGGAGACTAGCAGCTCAAAGGAAAGCTCTGTTAGTGTAGATAAAACTAAGGCAAGATTCCAGGGTCTCTCTTAGTGGTGGAAATATGTTATTGATCCCTTTAAAGAATCTCATAGAGTCAGGGTGGGAGAACACAGCGTGTCTGTCCCAACCCGGATTTTTAGCAGAGAGCGCGGCCATGTGATAAACATATTAGATAACTCTGATTGCTTTAGGCTCATCAAGGATAATAGGATCTGTCTGATAGAGGCAATGCATGGATCAAAGTTCTTGGTGGTTGGATAGTGTGTGAACCTCTTCCACTTGCACAACCAGCTTTTCCTGGTTGACTCTTTTATTTTGTTCAGGAGGATGTTATCTAATAATTCAGTTTCCAGGCAGTTAGGTTCAGCACTTCGAGGCTGTGATGTAAGATGCAGCCTGACCCTCTCGAAAGGAGATTTTGGCACTGGTGTTTTTGGCACAGGAGAGCCACTGGTGTTGAACCTGTGACAGACATAGTAGGGTGGGAAACCACAGGGTGGTCTGGGCCACCATGGGATGAGCAGAATGGACGGAGTCCCTTCTTGTAGTATTTTGCTCGTAATTTTGGAGAGCAGGGGAAAGGGAGGAAACATGTAGTCGAGGTGCTGTTTTCATGGCATCTGAAAGGCATCTCTCATGGAGCCCTGCCCTATGCCCACCCTGGAGCAGTAGAGTTTGTACTTCTTGTTGTTTCCTGTTGCAAACAGGACTATCAGGGGGGTTCCCCAGTTCTGGAAGGTGCTGCGGAGAATTTCTGGGTTTTACCACCCACTCGTGCTGCTGAGAGAAGTCCAAATTCCTGATCAGGGTGTCAGCCAAGGTATTATCTACTCCCTTGATGTGCAGAGCAAATGGATGCACATGATGATTTATGCCCCACTCCCACAGTTGTAGTGCTAGATTGCAGAGTGACCAGGAGACTGTCCCTCCCTGGCAATTAATGGCAATCACTGTTGTGTTGTCTAGGATAACCTGTACCACTCGATTTCTTAAGAGGGGTGGGAATTATTTTAGGGTGTGTAGCACCACTAGCAGTTCCAGACTGCTGCTGCAGAGATTGCTGGGATTGCTGTTGCAGAGTCCAATTGCCTTGGGCATGAAAACCCCCACAGTGGGCTCCCTATACATTTAGGGAGGTGTACATTGTTAGTGTGATCATTGGGGTGGAGAGTGTGACAGTGGCTGTGCAAGAGGCCATCAACCATAACAGTCTTTGCACAGAATGTGCTCTCTGTTTTGGGTTGAGGGTAAAGACTGAGATCATTTGCACACCATGAAGTTGAAAGACATGAGGCTGAATAGAATCTACACCCCATGGCATCCAGTTTTCTTCCCTCCCTATGCACTGGTGCTGAGTGCTTCCCCCCCACCCCACAATTTGCTACTTACAGCACAATCAGACACCAGGGAGTAGGGTGGGGGGTGTAGAGGAGCTGGCTTCCGTCAACTTCAAAGCCTTGTTGGGAAATATTGAAGTGTAGCAGCACTTAGAGCCTGAGGGGCTCAGTGGGTCAGCTCTGTCATGCATCTTATGGTGTCGATCTCCTTTATTGACGGATGTGGATTTTTACAATGTTGAATCCCCGAGGCCTTTGTCCAGTGGAGGAGATCGAGGCACTGAATCCATGGAGGCTTCCAATGTCAACCTCGAGCCTGAGGGTCGATGATCGTTCGACACTGGTCTGGTCCATGTCAATGGGCTCAGCATTGGAGTTGGGGATCAGAGTGTGGTTTCATACAATGCTGCTCATTGTGCCTGTCAGAGGAGAGGAGAGTCCCTCCACAGGATGTACAGTGCTTGAAGTTTTTTTTAGAGTCCATTAGCACCCAAGTTAAGACATAAAGAAGAACAAGAAACCTTAAAGTCGAGCATTATAAAGAAAGCCAGAAGTGTCACCATTAAACAAACAAGTTTGAAACAAGATCCGAAAGAGAAATCAAGATAAAGTCCAAGGTCAAGCCAGAATAAGAAACAAGATAAAGCTTTCACAGGAACCGGGAATAAACTGAGCAAATCCTTCATTATGAGGCACAGTGGTCGAGAAGGAACTGAAAAGACACTTTCCTACTAAAAATAATGGTCATGCCGCACACATGATTTGGCAGAGCCAAAGACCATCTCATGGAGCTACTGAATTCTTCCACAGGGCTACTGCACAGGTGCAGAACCCATTTTGTGAGGGAACATGCATCATCTCAAAGATCTGCGTGTTCAGATCCAGCTTTCTGAAACAGTTTAACTAATAAAAGTTAGTGACATAACAGCCAACCTTCACATCAGGATTTTGTTTCCTCTATATTGCCACAGGCCACCCAATGGTGCAGTGGGGAATGACTTGACTAGAAAGCCAGAAGGTACCAGTTTGAATCTCCGCTGGTATGTTCCCCACACTATGGGAAACACCTATATTGGGCAGCAGCGATATAGGAAGATGCTGAAAGGCATCATCTCATGCTGCACGGGAGATGGCAATGGTCAACCCCTCCTGTATTCTACCAAAGACAACCACAGGGCTCTGTGGGCGCCAGGAGTCGACACCGACTCAACGGCACACTTTACCTTTATATTGCCACAGCAGTACAGGATTTTGCATATTTGATGCAAAAATCAGCATCCCCAAAATTTTACCTTTTCTTGTTTTTAAAAAATCCTCTCTTAATGACTCCAAAGAAATGTGTGTGTGTGGCTTAGTACCTGGTGAGACCCCAGCTATCCGCATTTACCCCAAAGGAACAGAATTCTGAATTTGATCGCTTTCGAACATCAAATAATTTGGGGAAAACCTAGTCTTGGGTTCAGGTAAATAAAGTAGCAAAGGTATGGGACTGGTCACTGGAGACTACTAATAATGTGATTTAGGGGATGGGCACCTATACTGCATGCAGAAAATCCCAGATTCAATCCCTGGCATCTCCAAGTATGGCTGGGATTGTGCCCTGCCCGAGATCTCGGAAAAGCTGCTGCCAGTTAGCACAGACAGCACTGAGCTTGATGGATTAGTAGTCAGACTCAGTAGAAGGCAGCTTCTTATGCTCATATAATTTCATTGTCCTGAACTCCTCCTTGATGAATGGCCACATAGCAATGACCCTCTCTGCCCACTTGTTGCATCTGTTCCCTAATCCTGGGTGCAAGAAACTTTCTAAATAGATTGTTTTTATTTGTATTTCTTATAAATCAAATAGTTACACATGTCTATCAATAAATAAAATACATGTGGAAAAATACCAACAGAAATTACGTTTGCAAAGTCTTTAAGCAAAACTTCATCAAAATATTTGATAGTGGAAGCAACCTTTTTTTTCTTTATTTCAAAGCAGAGGCATGCTTCTCTCTTGCATCCAAGAGTTTCCCTTTTAAGAGTATGTAAGACCCACTATCGGTGGAGCCCACCCAGCCATCCCTTTTGTTTCTGTAGGGTGCTTTCTGGGTTAGCCACTCAACAGCAGCAAAATGCTTCCGTTCAGGCAAATCGCATTCAAAGTGAAAATAGCAAAGCACCCAGCAGGGGGAGCAGTCTCATGAAAACTAACAACCCCAAAAAACAGCAATTTTTAAAACACCAGATATACATAGCACTATATCACAGCAATTAAATTTGAAACAAGGCATTGGAAATACGAACGGCACCCTGCTGTCAGCGTAGGGACTGTGACGTCACAACACAGGAAGTGTGGAAACACACTTCAGAGATACATTGTGACCCCGTTGCAGGGTCTAATCTGGGAAGCACCCAGGAGTCAGTGCTCTGGTCAGGCATCCAAAAAGACAAAACTAGCAGCCTTCTCTGAGGACAGGGAAATTCTGGTGAATATCTGCATCTAATATGATTCAATAACCCAATCATTACCTGGTCCCCAGATGATATGGCTGATTGAAATGAGGCATAGCCAGAATAGTGACTCACACAGAGATACAGCAGATATACACTGGGGTTAATATTTTGGCACCATGGGATTATTTAATCATCTGATTTCTTGTGACGTACTAGCAGTTCTTTCATGGCACACTTAGAGCACTAGAGTGACCTGGCAGACAGTATGGGGATTTCTGGCTTTAAGCCTCCAGTTGTAGAAGGAGAAGAGCAGCACTTTCAAAAGCAGCAGTGAGGACTAGGGATATGCAAATTGATTCAGGTACAAAACGATTTGTACCCAAATCTACCCGTTTGGGGCAATTTGTGGACAAAACAAATCGCTCCGGTGCTAGCTGGCCAGATTTGGGTCCAAAGAAATCAGGGTTGATTCCATTTGGGTACAAATTGAATAGAAAAAATCAATTCATGCACATCCCTAGTGAGGACCATGAGTTCTGTGACCATTGAGGGAAAATCTTCATTTGATCAAGTCCCAAGTGAAGGAGGGGGACTCACCTTTCACTTTCAGCCGAACACTCTCGGAGACCTTCTTCTGCACCTTCACTGTCACCGTCCCAGCATCTTCTGGCATGACATGTTTCAGAGTCAGGCTGTGCAACTTGCCCATCCTCTTGATCTCATTGAAGTTGTTGGGGAAGAGATGTGTATCATTGAGGAACCATTCAACATCCTCCGTGTCCTCTGAGAGCTCACAGGAGAAGATGGCGCAGCTCTCCTCTTCAATCTCCATATCCTGTAGGTGTTTGGTTATGTCCACTTTGCGTTCTGTTATGTGGATGGCATGGGAAGGCACAGAATGAAGTTCTCTAGCATGAGATGTTGTCTCCCAACTTAATAAACAGTTCAGCATATTGCTGAATTCTCATGGAATTGGGCACAGTCTGTTTTCTACATGCAAAAGTAGCTTTCCATGTAAGCAAACAGTTCTTTCAGAGTATCAAAGGAATAGAAGCAACAAAGGGTTAAGGAGAAGGTTCTTCCACTTCAGCTACCCTCATCTCCAAATGCCACCCATCCAGTCCCACCAAGGGATCGCTTTCCCTCCCCAAACTCAATTATCCTAATGCATCCTACGCTCATAACTAGAGATCCACTCTCCAATCCACCCCTTTCTCCCATCACAGGTTTCCCTAAAACATATAGAACTGCAGATTTTCTTGGATCAAGGGTTCTCAGTCTTGGGTCCCCAAATTTATTGGACTACAACTTTCATAATCCCCAATGGCCTTTGGCCATTGTGGCTGGGGATTAGGATTCCCCATTTCTCTACCTTACCTCTTCACAATCCATCAGCCTAAACAGTACTTCTGGTACCAGATGGATTGGCAGAACATAAGAGAAAAGTGCCTGGGGTGATGAAACGAGGGGAGATAAGGCATTGGAGTGAAGGGGATTCAGCTCCCTGCACCCCCTTTAGTGTTAAAATCAGACCCCACCCCCACTTTATACCTCACAAACATGGCTGACCAGTACGTCTAAATGGACTTTCAATTAATCTTAAACAACACAATTAGTGAAGCTGTTGAATTTTGCAACTACCTGGTTTGGAATACAAATTTGCCCAGCTCTTGAGGTGGCAGAGTAGAATAGGGGACTGCAAGGGGGTTGGAGGAGTAGGGCCATCTCCTAGTCCACTTACTCTTGGCAATCTCTCTATGAGCAACTGAAAAGACTCAAGGGTCTTTTCAAATGCTCACAGGGGAGAAAATTGCCAAGAGTGAGTGGAAACTGAGGTGAGTCACACATCACTACAAGCAAGGCTTTTTCCACATCTACCATATGCCCATATGTAGTGGTGTGCAAAGGCCCTTGCTAAGAGTGTGTCCATCCATCACCGAAATCTGAGCAGTTTTGAGGTATAGACAATATATCCTGGACTGTTAATTTATACATGTAAAAACCAAGCACTGCTATAATTTGGGAATATGCATCATTCATTTAACTTCTATTAATTAATTATAAATAATATAAACAAACAAATAAACATTTCCTGTCTGGTGTACACATATAAGAAACTAGCAAAAAGGAGATCATAGTTGAAGGCTTGCTCCCCATTCTGCCACCCTCTACATACCCAAAACAGACAGCATGGCTTTCGTCTCTACATTCCCGGCTTTGCATTTGTACAGGCCAGAATCTCCAACCACTAGCCTCAGGATTTTGAGCTCTGCCGTATTTTTCTCATTTTTTAGTTTAAATCTCTCCGAAGGTTCGATGGGGGTGTGATCTTTGTACCATTTGATAACCTTTGGAGAAGGCTTGAAATCACAGGAAAAGACAACTGAATGGGTTTCTTGAACAACCTTGTCCTCTAGCTGCCTTGTAATGGTCACTTCAAGATCTACAGAGAGAAGGTTGTGAAAGGCGGGGTGGGGGTTGGGGGAAGATGTCATCAGGTACAAAGATATGCAAATTGGACTTCAGATTTAGGAAAATAAGGCACATTTTTTGAAACCAGAAAGAGAGGGAACCAGTTCCCATAGATAAAAAATACTTTGCTTATATCATGGTGGTGGTGGTATAATTACTATTATCTTTACTATTACTACTACTACTATTACTATGCCATCCATGTGCATGGCATTTAACAGAGTGAGGTGTGGATTATACAAAATTATTTTCATTCCTCCCTCAGTCTTCCTGCTTCTCCCACACCACCACCATTTCTATTTCCGCCTTGGGGTTGTCTTTTAACGAAAGGCGGTATATAAATGTAAAAATAAATTAAAAAATAAAAATTTCTCCTTTCTTTTAATTTAATTTAATTTAATTTAATTTAATTTAATTTAATTTAATTTAATTATTTATTTGATTGATTGATATACCGCCCTTACAAAATGGCTCAGGGCGGTTTACAATTAAAACAATTAAAAATTAAAATTTTTCTCTGTTTTGAGATTTGGATCTCTGTGTTGGTTTCTTTCTCTTCACCGCACGTGGCTTTGAGTCCCCAAGCAGGAATGAGGAACTGAGCTGTAGGGTTTTTTAAAAAAATAGGCACTGCTGCTGCTGTTATTGTTGTTGTTGCAGGGAGAGGAGGATCATGCTAATCGTAATGTCTGCTTGGCTTTACCAGAGTTTGGTTTTGGTAAACACTCCCCTGTATTGAAGTATTAGAAAGTCCTTGGGACAGGAGCCTGTTCTCTCATTCTTTGGAAAGCGTCATGCACACTGGTGGCACTGTATCATACCTCCCACCCCCTCCTAATCTACCTGCAGGTAAACACCCCTGTGAAAGACACACCCTCAAAGGAGACACAAAGTTACTACTGGTACAGCTTCAAGTAAACTCCCTCCCCCATTCTTCTGGTAAGAAACATCCTCTTCCACATTTGCCCTTAAACGCTGCCCTTGTTTCAAGCTTTGTGGAAATTGCAACCTGCCTTTTACAACCAAGTTGGCCAAAGACTTGGCTTTGCCAATCGCAAACTGAATGGTGCCCGTCATGTCCACATCAGTCTTCCTCAGGATCAGGCGGTGAATCCTCCTCTCTTGCTCCAGCACAATATCCTTGCTGGCCTGAAGGAGCTCTCCTCGAAGAGACCACTTCGGGGGCTTCACAGAGTCAATGGAGATCTCACACTCAAACCTGGCTTCTGCCGGCTCTGTCACCTCCACATCCCTCAGCTCCTTCACGATATTAATGGATTGCTCTGGAAAGAAGAAGGTGGAGTCAAGGAGAAATAGTTATGACCCATCCATTAATTATGCAGGAAGCAACAACAAAGCTGCAAGCACTGCACTCTCTGCTGCTTCTGGATCCGGACACAGTAAAACAGACCTCATGTAGAGTGATGGCAGCAGACTACCCCCACCCACCCACCCCCTTTTATAAAGAAAAGATGAAGAATCAACTCCAGCTTACTACCTTGACCTCAGGCTTCTAGTGTCTGTCTGCCCAGCTTGACCCATGACTCTGCTGCTGGCCTATAGCTCATTGCACAATCCCAGCCAGCCCACCCGGCTTCTGAACTCTGGCTTCAACTCATTCTCACCTTCTCTCGTGCTCTCCTGTTCCTGATCAACTGCCAGACCCTTGCAGTCCTAACTTCCAACCCTGTGCCACTTCCAACGAAGCCACTCATGACTAAGCGCTATCCCTCTGAATGTTCAGATAAATGAAGGACTACAATGTTTCATAGGCTTTGTTGGCAGAACCTAACCAAGAATTGGATCCGAAATAGGAGAGTACCTTCCACATAGAACTGAGCACTGCTTTTATCGTCAATGGCGTCACAAGTGTAGATGTCTTCATCTTCAAACACCGTGTCATTGATCATGAGCTTCCTGTAGAGCCCGTCACTCACCATCTCGTACTTTTGGCTAGGGTGGAGTTGCTGCTTGTTCTTGTACCACGTGACCTCGGCATTTGCTCGAGATACTTTGCACTCCATAAAACCTCTGTGTTTCTCAATGGCAATCTTAACACGGAGAGGTTTTACAATCTTTACAGGCAGTTCTAAAGAAGGAGATAAAATGAGGATGAAATAATCATACTCCACATACAGTGGTCCCTCGACTTACGAAGTTAATCCGTTCCGAACGCACGTTCGTAGTTCGGAATTTTCGTAAGTCGAAAAGCACACCACGGAGGTCTGGAAACATTCGTAAGTCGAGGAAACCGCATCTAAAAATTTGTAAGTCGAGGAAGCCGCATCTAAACCGGCAACGACTTCCGGTCATTTTTGTCGTTCGTAAGTCGAAAACTTCGGATGTCGAGTAGTTCGTAAGTCGAGGGACCACTGTACATACAGTGCTGTAGGCATGGGGGGTTTACACCAACAGAGAGTCCGTTTGATTACAAGGTAAAGAGAATTATTTATTTCTCCTAAAGGCAGTCCTTTCAGATAAATGCATAACTTAAAAGATAACGGTTTACAAGATTTATCAGCATCTGGTAACACTGAACTTTCATTCTGGCAGGTATAAGTGGCTGACCTGAGAAGCTCTTCTGAAGGTGGAGATCAGGGATGTGCACGGAACCGGGCAGAGGATGCTTGAAGGTGGGGGGGGGGAGTGCCGCTTTAAGGGTGGGGGAGGGTGCACTTTCCCCTCCCGCCACTCTTCCCCCGCTGGCACTCTGGTTTTCCAAAGTCCATGGGGCAGCAGTGTACCTCCCTGCTGCCCCGTTTGCCCCGGTGTATGAAACTAATCAGAAGTATCTGGCGTGCATCCCCTGCCTTCAAATGGGCAGAACTACCCACCATTTGAACTGATTCGGAGGCCCATAAATGGCCTCCGAACCAGTTCCATGCACATTCCTAGTGGAGACCGAGGACTTCACACTTTTTCTTCCTAACCTTTCTTCCACCAGCTCCTTTTCTTAACTTCAGCCCACCACTCCTCCTCCTGCTTTATAAATTATTTTAGTTAATTATTTTAATTAACGACTTTCCTGGTCAGTCCTTCAGTATATTGTTTCTAAATTCGAAGACAGTTCCTTTTTCACCAGTTAACTGAATTCTTCCCTCCTGCTGCCCAGAAACTCATGGAATTTCTTGCATAATCAAATCCAAGCCACACCCCTAGAGACCATAACTAGGGCCCAAGCACCTAGTTGCCATGCTCTCTTCACATGTTTAACTAAAACTTTTCCCCAAAGAACCAGTTCTTCACACTGTCCTGCAGAGAAGCCCAGTATTACTATCTCCTCTTTAAGGTGAGGAGTTGAGGCTGAGGGATTGCCTATCTCAGCCATACCTGGGTGCTTTCCAGATTTGCCGCTCAACAGCAGCCAAATGTTTCCATTCAGGTAAATCGCTTTCAAAATATAAACAACAGGGGGAGCAGTCTCGCAAAAACTAACAACCCGAAAAAACAGCAACTTTTTACACCGGATATTTGACACCACAGCATTATATTGCAGCGATTAAATTTGAAACAAGGCATTGGAAATATAAACGGCACCCTGTCAGCATAGGGACTGTAGTGTCACAACATGGAAAGCGTGGAAGCACACTTCAGAGATTCGTCGTGACCCCGTTGCAGGGTGTAATCTGGAAAGCACCCTGCACCACTTTCATATCTGCCAGAAAGGCCCTGCTCAGTTTTTTAATGATGCAAGATTGGCATCTGCCAGGATGAGGGCCTTCTCAGTAATTCCCCTTTGAGGTAGCCTTTGAGGTACTTAAAGTACTGCGTTGACTGATAAAGCAGACTTATTTTAATTCTTGTTCTTTATGCTTTTGCTTTAATGGTGTTGGCTGTATTGTTGTATACTAGCTGAAACTGCACAGAGCATCTGTGCACTAGGTACCTTAGTGCTGTTATTCCTATCCGCAACATTTGCCACGTGCTACCCTCACATTCCAATGTTCTAACCATTCTTGCCTCCCCCGTGCATCTTTTTCTCAGCTTCCCCTGCACACTCCATTTTTCTTATATTCTCCCCCTCCCCATGACTGTGCAGGTGGCAGAGAGGGCAGAGCAGCCTCCTTCTCCAGGCCCGCCTACCACCCCCTCTGCTGCCTGCTTGGCCGGTCTCCTCCCCTCAGTACACCTGATTCGGCCCCAGTGCAGCCCAACCTAACATTTGGCCGGCAGGCAGTCCAGGAGAAGGAGGTTGTGCGGCCCTCTCCACCGCCTGATTGGTCAGTCTCCTTGTGAGGAGGAGAGCTGGGCACTGTCTGAGCACTCGGCAGTGGCAGCTCATGCCACCGGTTTCTCTCCCCCCACCCACCCACACCCGCCTTATTTCCCTCGCCCACTGCTGCCACCACCACCACTTTCTCTCAGCCAGCTAGCTGTCACTTTCTGGCATTCCTCTTCCTCTCCTGGCAGCTACTCACGAACTCTTGTGAGAGTTGCCACACATGGGATTAGCTATGGGTACACCTTAGAGAATTATATATATAGATTGTAAAGCTCTTTGTAAGTTAGTTTTGGAAAGCAATAGAGCAATATAATTAATAAATAAAAATAAAATGGACCAACAAACTTCTGTTTCACATGCAGTCTGATAGCCATTAGACTGTAGTAGATTAATCCTGAAGATTACTAAATAATCCAGCAGATCATTCTAATTCTGTGAGTTTATGGAATAGCTGAATTTGGGATATGCTTTAATAAGCCACACATCACTACTACTACTACTACTACTACTACTACTACTACTACTACTATTACATTTATATCCCGCTCTTCCTCCAAGGAGCCCAGAGCGGTGTACTACATACTTAAGTTTCTCCTCACAACCCTGTGAAGTAGGTTGGGCTGAGAGAGAAGTGACTGGCCCAGAGTCACCCAGCTAGTCTCATGGCTGAGTGGGGATTTGAACTCGGGTCTCCCCAGTCCAGCATTCTAACCACTACACCACACTGGCTCTCTATAATGGCACTAGTTACCTTTGACTTTAAGTTTTGCTCGAGATTCTGCTGTTTCTGCTACAAATTTGATGTCTGCAGAATCCTCCACCTCCACACTTCTGTAGACCAGGGCGTAGCTCTTCCCTGTGAACAAAAACATATCCTTCTAGTTCCAGGCCACCAACATGAAGACAAAACCATCCACACAAAGCAGAACTGTGCCTCAATTTGGGGACAATAAAGGATATCCAAAAGTTCAGGAGGGTCTACAGCTCAAGGCAACATCCAAATCTTTACCAAACACAAAACTGGCCCTTTCTAGGCAGCAATAAACTGCACATTCTGACAAGTTTGTGCACCAGTTTTAAACAAGAGTTTACTTAGCATTGACACACTCCTGTTGACATCTCTTTCCCAGAAAGCTCTCACAGGCTGTTCAGATGCCCAACAAGGACCTCATGTGATGCCCACATTCACCAGAATAGAGGACAGAAGTCTGCAGGAGTATGTGGAGGCTGAGTAAGCTCTCACTTAGAACTTGTACACAAACACTTTAGAATGTGGAGTTAATTGCCCTCTGGGAAGGGACAGTGGCAGCTTCATCTAGAGAAAACTGGTGCATAAGTTCTGGATATGAGCTCCAGGGGTGTAGCTACAATTGAGCGGATGGGTTCAAAGAACCCGGGGCCCCCAGCTCCTGAGGGCCCCCCAGCTCCACCCCTCCCTATTTTCTTCATTATCTCCCTCACTCTGAGGGGCCGTCAGGGAGAGAGGTGAACATAGGTCCCCTCTCCCCTAGCTATGCCCCTGATGAGTTCAATGTGCCATAGACATCCTGTCTTCTCCCTGTTTCACACTACAATCTCTGAAACTGGCCAGAAACATAAATAGGAGCATTCCTTTGGAACTCTGCAGAATTAAAAAACAACTCAAGTGACAATTTGTAGCAGAGAAGTCCTGGGTGGGGAAACAGTTAAGTAACGTCTCCATTCGAAAATAACTGTCCTGAAACACACACACACTCTCTCCCCCTCTCTCTGGCTATTGGGTTTTGTTACTCATGTTTATTATTTCTTAATAAACACAAATTTTAACATAATGTGACATGTTCACATAACCCTGCCTTCCTTCCGCCAGTGTAAATAAGTTTTAGGTATTTATTATCCTCCTAAATACCTTGGCGGCAGGTTTAAGCTGAGAAGAGAATTTGTGCTTTTTATTTTCTCTCTCTTTCATATACAACCAGCAACAGTCACAGAGAGAGATGCCATGCTGGGCTGAACAGGGACAGCTGCTCTCCCCCACTAACAACAACAACAAAATATTTATATACCGCTTTTCAACAAAGTTTTCCAAAGTGGTTTTACAGAGAGAAATAATAAATAAATAAGGAGTCTCCCTGTCCCCAAAGGGCTCACAAACTAGAAAGAAACACAAGATAGACACCAGCAACATTCACTGGAGGGGTACTGTGCAGGGGGTGGATAGGGCCAGTTACTTTCCCCCTGCTCAGTAAAGAGAATCACCACATTAAAAAGGTGCCTCTTTGCCCAGTTAGCAGGGGTTAGCACTCCATCACCTCTATCACATCACATGTCGGAGGGCTATAGGCCACCTCCAGCCTCAAAGGCAGGATGCCTCTGAGTACCAGTTGCAGGGGAGTAACAGCAGGAGAGAGGGCATGCCCTCCACTCCTGCCTGTAGGCTTCCAGCGGCATCTGGTGGGCCACTGTGTGAAACAGGATGCTGGACTAGATGGGCCTCCTTGGGCCTGATCCAGCAGGGCTGTTCTTATCCCATTCATGGCAAGAAAAAAATCCATCAGCTGCTTCCTCCATACCTACCTTCTTGACGCAACCTGACATTGTCTCCAGCCCGGATTTTGTTTTCATTGCTGTACCACTGGGTTTGTACATCATCATGTGAAATCTCGCACAGAAAAGAAGCACTTTCTTTTTCACTCACTTCCACATCTTCTAACGGCTTCACAATCTTGATATCTCGGGCTAAGGAATCATAGAGGCAGGTTTATTGCAGGATATTTTTTGCTTCTCACTATCAGTTGCAACGGGACTAAATATGTTCCTATTGAGCTGTACCTCTGGAGATTCCACAATAGCTGGAGGGCCAGGTTTGCCCACCCCTGTTCTAGGCCCTCTGGCCAATGCTTTTGCCCAAGACTGTCTTGCTGGCCCATCTCTCCGCCAATCACAGATCTAACATGTTTATTATTTTGGCTAATACAAAGGTGAGGATCCTGTCTAGCATGCCTTCAGTGCTACATGCGGGCCCCCACAGTCACAACACAATACCATTGGTGCTGTTCAAAAAATCCCTGCCTCATAAATAAATTGTGATGGTTCTTGTATCTGCTGTCGCCATTTATCTCCAATAGTCCTCTCCTGTAATATCTATTGCCTTTGATAGCAGGAGAATGGTTTAGCAAAGTGGTGTTACTCCCAACGAAGAAAGTCCAAATATTTTAAAAAGAAAGAGGATTTAGTGTTTCATAAAGAAACAGAAATGAAGCAAAAGTTGATCCTTGCCAAGAAACACACAGTTCAAAGCACAACCAGATCCAGTTATAGCGGGAGTCCCTTTTTGCCAGCCTGCTCTTTGGCAGTTAACGTCCAACTGGCTCTGCTTCCTAAGTTCTGAGATCCATGGAACTCTCCCTGTCAATCCCGGTACCTAGCAACCGTTGCCATCCTTACCTCACTAACCCCCAGACCAAGCAACATATAAACACATAAACCATGGTTAACCATTGAGTTCTTCACATAACTTCATGGTGGCTCTATTCCGGTACCAAGAGGATTTCTACTGTACAACAGATTGACAAGACAAAGCCTGAAGGCAAGGTCAGAGATTGAGGGCAAGCCATTAATTCTAGCCTGCCTGCTTATTCTTCTGAAAGCACATGAGAGCATGATTTGGATCCGGACTGTGGCCAGAGAGAGGAGGATTTAACTTTACCTCCAGTCCAGTTCTGATCTGGATTACCCTACATAAACACACACATATGTGGGCTATTACATATATAGTTCCCATTGGCTCCAATAAAACACTTTTTTGCTTGTGTACTACCTGCCACATCTGAGTGGGGGGGGGGGAGAGGGGCTAAGTAGGATCAGATCTATAGTGGGGGTATTTTTTTCTTGAAGCCCCCTTGCCCCCGCCCCCCATGGTCTAAATATGGATTGCACCTCCTCCTGCATTATTTGCACCATAAAAAGCAAGCATGCCAGGGCCAAAAACATGACTGGCATCATGTGTTGTCTGGCCCTGATAGTCGTTTATTATCATTTATTATTTATTAGATTTGTATACTGGCTCGCCCAGATGGTTCTAGGTGGTTCACAAATATAAAAACAGATAAAAACAAAATACGTAACTGGTTAAAAACAAGCAAGGTTAAAACCAGATCAAAATCATCTCAGTCGTCACTGAAGGCCAAGTTAAGATGATATGCTTCTGAGGCTCTTTTAAAGGCTGCTAAAACTCTTAGGCTCTAATATCCATAGGGAGAGCATTCCAGAGCCCAGGAGCAGCTACAGAGGAGGGCCTGATCCTGAGTTGCCACCAGGTGAGCTGGTGGCAGCCAAAGACAGACCCCTCCTGATGGCCTTAGAGTGCGGTGGGGATCATACTGATGAAGATGCTCTCCTCCTAGGTTGCCCAGTCCTAGGCCGCGATATGAGTAGTGGACATGGGATGAGGGTGAGTGACATGGAGTACTGTGTCTGTCACATTATGGCCCCTTTTAAATTAGCGTTATCTGGGAAGTCAAGGTCATCAGTGCTACCAGAAACATAACACCCTATTCCAGGAAAATACAGGAAGTCAAAGAAGAAAAGGGAAAGGAAATGGTATGAACTCTTGATCAATTCTGAGCTACAGAGAGAAAGAGATTTCAATTGTAGACCAAACTAGATATGATGTGGAAGATCACTCATCAGATCTCCCAATATCTTTGCTTTGCTTAAAAGCAGCTGAGGGAACTGTTGTGATCAGAGCTGTGGCACCAGGGGGGAGGGGGATAACCTTCCTCCCCTTCACCATTTTTCCCATTTAACACCCACCCACAATACAAGCGCACACACACACTTAATTGCTGTTAGCCATAGAAGGGAAGAAAAGATAACTACAGTATGGATATCTGGTTCCCCCACCCCCACTCCGGTAAATAGAAGCTTTGAGGGGCGGGATGTATCAGGGAAATTGTGCATAGGGGTAGGGTTAAACCCTTCCTTCCTCCAGTGCTATGGCCTTGATCCAGTCCCCCTCTATGGCCCTTGATCCAGCCACCTTTAAGCAAAGAAAAAGAAGAGGTCTGAGCATGGGTTTCTCACATCATGCCTAGTCCAGCCTTCAAAGTCAGGGGTTCCCAACTATAGACCCCCAGATTTTGTTGGACTATAACTCCTTCTTCCCGTAGCACAATGACAGCCACTGTGGTGGGGATTATGGGAGTTGCAGTCCAACAGCAGCTTGGGAGCCCAGGTTAGAAACCTCTGGTGTAGAAGAAAGGACAGTGCACAAAGGGAGGAGAGCTGGTCTTGTGGTAGCAAGCATGAAGTGTCCCCTTTGCTAAGCCAGGTCCACCCTGATTTACATTTGAATGGGAGACTAGATATGGGAGCAGTGAGAGACATTCCCCTTAGGGGATGGGGCTGCTCTGGGAAGAGCATCTGCATCTTGGGAAGCGCATGCTGCATCCCTGGCAGCATCTCCAAGTTAAGTCGGAGAGAGACTCTCCCTGCAAGCTTGGAGGAGCTGCTGCCAGTCTGTGTGGACAATATTGAGCTAGATAGACCAATGGTCTGACTCGGTATGAGGCAGCTTCCTATGTTCCTAGGTTAGCACATCACTTAATTTCTCATCACCCAGCGATTGTCAGCTGAACAAATGAATAGGCTCTACTGAAAATTACAGCATCTGTCGTGAGATTAAGTGATGAGAAAATGCAGCTGCAGCATTTGATCTGTGGTGGCTCATTCGGACATGCAAGGGCATCACTTCATGCTCCAGCCATGGAGTCATAAACACGTACTTCTGAAGTATGTGCTCCATGACTGGGCACCATTCTTGCAAAGCCATTTCAAAAGGGAAGGACTTCACTATTCCAGCTGAAACATACCCTTGATCTCCAAGGCAGCCGAACTCTTGTCATCAGAAGCGTCACACGTATATTTTCCTTGGTCTTCAAATTCACATTTGTGAATTGTGAGGCTCCTCTTCATCCCTCGGGCAACCATTACCCATTTTTTATTTGGTCGTAGCAGAACTCCATCCTAGAAAGAAGAGGCTCAAGTGAGGGTTTATCTATAAGCTCTTATTCAATAAGCCCCATGATCATGTGTTCCAGTCTTGTCCAAGCAAGTGTGCTGACGTTTTAAGGGACTTTCATCTAAGACCCACAAAACTCTGTTCAATCAGGATATGAATGAATTAAGCCTCATTTTGAATCCTTCACACACACACACACACACACACACACACACACACACACGACTGTGTCCATGTGTATCATTTGTCACAATTTAGCAACTTCCCTAGATTGCTGAAAAAATGCCTCTGAGCTTGGAGAGACAATGGTCAGACCCAAGAATCCACCAGCAGCTACTTTCACCTAGCAGGTTCCGTAGGCTGGGGCTTAGGTTACCTAAGCATGAATGATTTCTATTTTCCTGCATAATGTTCTCTCTGTAGCCACGTCAGCTACAAAGCAGAGGAGAGAGTGTGTCACATGGCTCAAAGGAGTGTGTTTTTTTACAATACAGCTTAACCTAAGCCTCCAAGGTTCTTCACTCTAGCTCTGATTATCATCATCCATCTGATAGATTGACAATTGGACATTCACCTGCCTGTCTGCAAGCCCTCCCCAGCTGATACATCCTTCCAGATGGCAATAAGATGCACTATGTGGGAAGCACACGAGAGCCAAATACAAGTTTCGTCTTGTGGTAGCAAACATGACTTGTCCCCTTAGCTAAGCAGAGTCTGCCCTGGTTACATACGAATGGGAGACTTGATGTGTGAGCACTGGAAGATATTCTCCTCAGGGGATGGAGCCGCTCTGGGAGGAGCATCAGAAGGTTCCCAGTTCCCTCCCTGGCAGCATCTCCAAGATAGGGCTGAGAGAGATTCCTGCCTGCAACCTTGGAGAAGCCGTTGCCAGTCTGTGTAGACAATACTGAGCAAGATAGACCAATGGTCTGACTCAGTATATGGCAGCTTCCTATGTTCCTAAGTTTACTCACCCTCCACACACTAGGGAGGCTGCTTTCCATCTTCCTTTGCAGCACAAATCCATGCTGTGTTCAGGTGCACAGCAGGATCCTCATGAGATGTGTGCAGCGCCACCTGGTGGCCAGCTCTTGCCTTCTGAGGATAACCAGCTCTTTTCTCCCTTCGTCAGAAAGGTATTAATTGGTTCTTCTCAAAAAGCAAGAGCCAGCTGCTGGGTGGCGTTGCAAATAATTGCACAAGGGCCCTGCTCTGCATCTGAGTAAAGCATGAATTCCCAAGGGAAAGGAAGACAGAAACCAAAGGGAGCGTGTGGAAACTGAGTAAACTCACATTTGGATCTTATGTACAGTCTTCTCATGTAGTGCATCCTATTGACATCTGGAAGGACATGACGTTGTCAAACGTCATGTCCTTCCTTTACGCCATGTCCTTCCAACATCATGTCACGTCCTTCCTTCCATTCCATTCCATGACATGTCCTTCCATTAACCCCTGCTAACTTGGCAAAGAGGCACCTTTTAATGTGGTGATTCTCTTTGTTTAGCAGGGGGAGAGTGACTGGCCATATCCACCCCAGTTCAGTACTTCCAGTGCCTGTTGCTGATGTCTATCTTATGTTTTTTTTTTAAATTGTGAGCCCTTTGGGGACAGGGAGCCGTCTTATTTATTTGTTATTTCTCTGTTATACCACCCTGAGCCATTTTTGGAAGGGCGGTATAGAAATCAAATAAATAAATAAAAATAAACAAACAAACCCTGACAAACCTTTCTACTGCTTTAAGGGGAAGGGTCCACAGCAGGATGCTGACATACAAGCGCAGCTTCTGCGATTCAAGCAATCTTTCCCTTTAGTCACAGAAGTAGCTCTGCTTGTCAACACTCTATCGTGGACAGCTCCCCTTGATGCAGCAGAAACGTTAGTGAACATTTGATCCCCTTGGGCAATGTTCCACGCAGAGGTCACCGTGATGGGAACACAGGACCTGGGGAAGAGGAGGCGGCTATGTGTGCTGTTTGCAAAAGCAGGGAGCAGGGAAAGAAGGCTGAGCGGGAAAGTTGAGCAGTTGGGAAGGCTGAGAAAACGAGGGGGAAAGGAGACCTTTGCTGGAGGAAAGTGGGCAGAATGGGTAGCAGCGAGCGGAGAGCAGGATTGGTAGAGGAGGCAGAGAGTAGAGGAAAGGGAGATTGGGGGAAATGCCACAGAGGAATTAGGGTTGCATGCTGCTGGCAGAAAGGGGATGATCAGGAGTGGGGGCTAGAGGGTCAAAGGTGTGCATGAATGAATGAATCTTTATTACGGTCAATGACCCATAATAAGAAACAACACAATAAAGCTCATTTAACAAAATACAAGAAAATATTAATTAACCAATCATTCTAATACTATTTACTCAAACAATTTGGATCTAATCTTACTTGCTGCTGCATAAAATTTAGCCACATTCAGTGTTATACGTTCACTGTAGTCTGCTAACAGAAAAGAAACATACCCATCCTCTGTTCTACCTGGCACATTCAATAAAAAAGGGGAAATCAATTCAGAGTGAATATCCCTGTAAAATAAGCAGTATAGCAAAACATGAGCCACCGATTCTACACCTTGACCACAAGGACAGATCAGATTATTAATAGGGATTTTCTTATATCTGCCCTCTATTATAGTTGATGGCAATGCATTAAATCATGCAAGAGAGAAGGTTCTTCTCTGAGACTTGGTAACTAAATTAAATAAATATTGTGCAGGTTTGGGGTAATTTGTAAAACTGCCAAAAAAGTTACTTGCAGAAATTTGTGAAAAATGGGGCCAAAGGTATGTATATGCCTGAATTTCACGTGCTGGTTTGAACTAACTCATTGAATGTTGGGCCTTCAGGTCCCTAGTTACTATTATGAAGAGTAACAAGAGATGAAAAGAGATGAGTCAGGCTAGAAGAGCAACTCCTCCATTTCTTCCACCACCACTGCTGCCTGGGAATCTCAGGCAGTGGCAGAATTGGCAACAGTGAGCAATGAGAAACTGGCAGCAAAAAAACATTGCTCTACCACGTCTTTCTCCTTTGCTTGGCTTTTTGGACTCTGGCTTTGGCAGCCCCTGCTGCTGTGTAAGGTTCCAGGTGACCGGATGAGAAGAAGAAATCCACCCTTAGCAGGAGTTAGAGATGTGTGTGTGTGCTAGAGGATAAACCACCCCGAACTCCTTCAATAAGAAAAGTCACCTGGCTAGTAAATTCAGTACCTTTTGCCATTTCACTTCCGCATTAGGCCTGGAAAGTTCACACTCAAAGGTTACATCATCTTTGTTCTCAGCTTTGATATCTACCAAAGGTTTGATTATTTTCACTGGCCGTTCTATTAAGAAAGAAAGAAAATGTAATCTACGGCAGGCTGTATTTGTTAGAGATACAACTGAACAGGTTTTGTGTCTTTGTTGCCTGACAGCAGACTCAGACACACAGTGAAATATCATTTGGAGCACAAAACTGGAACTTATTTACTCATATCCAAGCCCCATGAATGCAGATAGGGGCCTAGCATGTAACACCACTACAGCGAGTCAGGTTTTTGGTTCACATGCACCTTTAGGATTGTCAACTCTTCTTCCAAAGAGGGCTTCATCAGATGTCTCGAAGCTGCAATTATCCCTAACCACAACTACACACTTCACAAGGAGAGATACTCACCAACCTGGGAGCAACAAAAAGATGGGATGGAACTGAACCCCTGGTGGGTCCTGTACTTTGGACAGGCTTCCCAGTAGAGAGGAGATCTGGTCTTGTGCTAGCAAGCATGAATTGCTCAGCAGAATCTGCCCTGGTGTGCATTTGAATGGGATCACTGTAAGATATTCCCCTTAGGGGATGGGGCTGCTCTGGGAAGTGCATCTGCCTGCTTGCATGCAGAAGGTTCCAAGTTCCCTCCCTGACAGCATCTCCAAGAGAGGGCTGAGAGAGACTCCTGCCTGCAACCTTGGAGAAGCCGCTTCCAGTCTGTATAGACAATACTGAGCGAGATGGACCAAGGGTCTGACTCGGTAGAAGGCGGCTTCCTATGTTCTCAACAGAAAGACTAACACTACACAAATATCCATAATCAAAATGGGATACATACTGCAGTGGATGCCTACCTGTCACGATAAGTCTGCCTGTTGAGAGAACACCTTCTGCCTTAAAGGAGATAAGACCCGAGTCCTCAATCGCAAGGGAAGAAAGGGTCAGTGAATGCTTCTTCCCCTGGGCACTAATGCAGCAGTTGTCCTTTGCTTTCAGCCTCAGGCCATCCTTCATCCAGACTGCTTCCACATTCTCATGGGACAACTCCACCTCAAAGGTGACGGCTTCTGTCTCATGGATCTCCGTCTGCTGCAGGCCCTTCACCAGCTTGATAGGCCTCACTGAGAAGGAACAAAGCAAAGTAATAAAGGATTAGATGTGTCTCTGGACCAGAGTAAAGCTAGCCTATGTGATTCTTTGCCTTGAGGGAAAGTGTAACATTCCAACACACAGTGGAAACTGGACCAAGGATGAAACTCTCAGGAAAAGCAAGAGGGGTGGCCATCGCCTCCATGTGCTGTTCATGAGCTTCCATCCAGAGGCATCTGGGTGACCTCTAGTTGGCAAAGAATACGATGCAAAGAATACGATGCAAAGAATACGATACAGGAGTGAAGGATAATCCCTCTGCTACCTGGTCAGAAATGTTTAGTTTACCTTGAAATGGTAAGACATAACCTTGTCTGGATTGATAATTATGCTAAATACACCAAAGAGCAGGGCTCCTATGGGAGTTTTCTACTTTGCTTCCTTGCTAAATAAAGCCTGAGCCTCAAACATTAGTTACATATTTCATGTAAAAAATGAAATATGCTCTAATGGTAAAAACCTGGATTTCTTTTTAAACCACTTCCGAGTTGGTAATGTTTAAATTTGCTTTAGGTGAGGAATTCTATAATTTTTATTTTGGGATCTGAAACCAATTCAACTTTCTCTTTCATTTAAAATTCTCTGTTTCCAAGGTTTGGTAGATACAGATTTTATAAGTGTTCGATATTTCGAACCACTGATGCTGTGATCAACAATTTTTGAGTGTAGGCAATGACAGCAAGCCGCAGCGACAGTGACAGTAATGAAGGCGGCCTCCCGCCTTGGAGGAACCTTAACAGTTTGTTGGTTTTTTTAAAGTCTGAAGACAAAAAATGATGGTCCGGGCCTGGGCCTGGGCCTGGATCCTTTGTGGGTATAAGCAATGCCCCTGCCTGTACCTACTGCTTTAAAAACAAAACAACAAAACAAACCCATAAGTATTGGTGTGAGTTTCACACACTGATGTTGTGTCCATGGACATTACACACTGGAAAATGCAGATGCTGCTGCTTTCTGGTGGGATGTTATCAGTGGTGAGCAGCATGCTCTGAAATATGCACTAATGAGTAGTGTGGGTGGAAGTCCCCTTCACAAGCTGCTGGATAGGATAGCAATGGGGACAGGAGAGAAAATAGCAATGCCAGCCAGTGGCCAGAGGAGGTGGCGGTGGGCTGGCCATTGCTTATGATAACATGTACAGCTGTTCCTTAAAGGCCACTTTCCTAATGTTTCACTCTCTAAACTGCAGGGCAATTAAAAAAAACCCAGCATACCTGTTATAGGGATGACCTTTCAACTGGGTCAATGGATCACTCAAAACTGGAGAATGTGCTTATAGGCATACTGGAGTTATTTTGGGGGAGAGCTGCAGGGGAAGGGATTAGCAAAAGCACCAACTCAACACCACCCCACAGGCATTGCGCAAGGGTGTTTTCCAGATTAGACCCTGCAATGAGGTCACAACAAATCTCTGAAGTGTGCTTGCATACTTCCTGCATTGTGACACCACAGTCCCTACGCTGACAGGAGGGTGCCGTTCACATTTCCAATGCCTTGTTTCAAATTTAATCGCTGCGATATAGAGCTAGGACATTGTATATCTGGCGTAAAGAAGTTGCTCTTTTTTCGAGTTGTTAGTTTCCGCAGTACTGCTCCCCCTGCTGTTTACGTTTCGAATGTGACTTGCCTGAATGGAGGCATTTTGCTGCTGTTGAGCAGCTAGTGTGGAAAGTGCCAAGCAGGCTTTCATCCTGTGCTACAGCAGAGGACCAGAAGCAAGAGCACTTTCTGTCCTGGAAACCAAACTCACCCACTCAGCACAGTGGACCAGCTTGTAAAGTGGCAGGTTGATGTGCTCAGTTGTAACTGAGCACATCTATGCAGAGAGTGCTAGCAGCCAAGTGATTGCTTTTCTCCATTAATTAAGGAGCTGCCTTACACTAAAGGGAGTCTTTGCTCCAGCTTGTTTTCCGGGATACATGATGATACTTAGGCAGCGGCTTCCTTGGAGCTGTTTGCACCAAATCCTGTGTGCAGCACTGCTGAGCGGCTTTTTGTTTAAAGAGGAACTCACTTGCAGCACTCTATCTGTATATATAATTCTCTTAAACATACCCATCACTAATCCCATGTGTGGCAACTCTCATGAGAGTTCGCAAGCAGCTGCTGGATAGGATAGCAACAGGGACGGGAGAGAAAATAGCAATGCCAGCCAGTGGCCAGAGGAGGTGGCAGTGGGCCGGGCCGGCCAGTGAGAGCAGGAAGCAATGGCCCTCCTCCCCACCCGGTGCTTTCTGGAAAGCCAGACCACCATCTCCCGCCGGCCAACTCCCAGCAGCGGCCACCTCCTCCCGCCAGCCAGGCGGCCCGCCATTGCTTCCTGCTCCCGCTGGCTGGCCCAGCCCACCACCACCACCTCCAGCCACTGGCTGGCATTGCTATTTTCTCCCCCGTCCCCATCGCCATCCTATCTGGCAGCTGCTTGCGAACTCTCGCAAAAGCTGCCACACATGGGCAGGTTCACACATTAGTGAACCTGTATTACGTATGTATTTTTCTGATCCACACAGTAGTATTGTAGCTCTGCACTTACACAATTGTATGTGTTGTGCTGTAAACATATTAGCGATATCAAGCTTTCACTATTGCATGATTTGTGTACATAACACCTCCTATTTGTCGTTTTAAGAACTGAGCACTGCTTAAAGAGCTTGCTGAATAAATTATATATTCTTTTATTTGAATATGAATACCTATGTGCTCATTATGTGAAACTCTCTGTATAAATTAAAGTTCTGTGTTTTATTGCACCAGGAGATATAGGACATGTTTTATATTTTAGTTTCATGTAATTTCATTGTGATGATAGAACAGGACATAAAAAGAACAGGTGCCAATATCATGACCTCAGACCCTGGAGTGCCCCAAATAAGGGATGGGGCAGAAGGTCTGTCAGAGGAGTTGGATTGGGAGGCACCACCAACCCAGGCATGTGGCACCCCATGCCATTAGGAACCCCTGCACTGGATGGACTGGGGTGGGAGGGGGGACCTCAATACTTCCACCAAGACCTATGGATTAGGCCCCGCTGGTGTCCTCCAGTTCAAAGCCTTCCAAGGACTTGCCAGCCATGATGAAGCCCTTCCCCCAGCAGCACTGGAGCAGCTGCATTCAAAATCGGACAAACCTTTTAAAGACCAAAGGCTGCTCCTTGAAGGGGCAGGGCCAAGCCACCTTGCCTGAGCAGCAGGCTACACAACCCAACAGCTGGCTAGGAGACACTGCTGGAGCAACATCCCCATTTGTTGCTTTCTCACAGAACTTTGGGCCTCTCCCTGCTCTTCCACATATTGCATTTTTAACAGGGAAGCTTTGAATTCTCCAAAAGTCAAGACATGCACCCAGCCCTGACTTACTTTCCACAGCTACTTTTGCCTGGGTCTTGTCATGGAGGGTCTCACAGGAGTAAAAACCACGGTCCGTGCTGACAGCACTCTTAATTACCAGGCTGTGTTTCGTCCCTTGGGCCATGATCTCCATGTTGCCACCCGAATGGAGCACACTGCCATTCTTCATCCATTTCACTTCCACGCTTGGCTTTGACAGCTCCACTTCAAGAGTCACAGTCTCCTTCTCCTCAACAGTTTTGGCCTCAAGTTTCTTCACAAATACCACTGGTGTCTCTGCATGCAACACAAGGACACGCAAAGAAAAGGCAATGCTTAGAGAACCTAGAAAATGGTGACAATTTGGGCAAGGTTAAAAATTTTCTAGTGCAAATGGTTACGCATGAGGAGGGCATTTGGTAGGAGGGCATGTGAACATGAAAAATCAAGAACTGGTTGTTATGTTTGCCCTGCAGAATAAGAAACGCAACATTTTAAGAGTGGTCATAGTGAGCGTGATTCACATTTGCAGCTATTCATTCATTCATTCAATACATTTGTATACCTCCCAAAACGCAAGTCTCTGGGCAGTTTACAACAAAACAACTTGCCTTACATTCATATTAGAAGGTCAGGTGCTGGTTCAGGCACCAATTCTGCTCTTCTCCTCTTCAGGCTGAGTTCTTGAGCTATACAACTTCAAACGGAAGGTGGGGGATTGCATTTTTAAAAATACTTTCCACAATTTAAAGAAACCTACTGTTGGAAGTGAAGGACTTTGCGCTGTCTCGTGTCTCAATGACAGAGGGGGACAGACTAGTGAGTCAGAGGGCTAGAGAGGTCAAGACATTGGTTATCCCTTCTCCACTGCTCTGACACTATCCCTTGATATGTAGATTGCTACTCTCAGGGACTAACTTACTTCCTGCCACTTCCTCTCCCTTCTCTTTCCCTTCCTTCTCCCTTGCAACATGCAAGCTCCTCTCTCTCTGCACCATGTGTGCAGAGATGCATCCATGTGCATCCAGCTAGCTAGCTAGCTAGAGATCCTATCTCTCCACTTTACTATCTAGAATGGAGTTCACCAATAAAGACTCCTTATATTGATTGGAAACTATGAACTGGCTCCAAGTTATTTTGCTCTCAGCATATGCACATGCCTGAGCAGACTCCACTGTGTTGTGCCTCTGTGCACTCTGCTATATTAGAAGGGTATCTCTTACCAGAGAGAATTCCCAACACCTACTGCATGTAGAAAACTACATATCAGAATGACGCATTTAGCACAGTCCTTTCCCTGATGTACTGGTTTAGTGGATGCAGGGGTTTTTTGTTTTTACAGGGGGAAAGCATTCAAAAATCAGGCACTTGGCCCTGCCCTCCCATTGGCAATCTAAAGTGGTACAGTCCAGACTCAGTGCACTGTCTTATTTTGTGTAACTTGGGCCTAATCTGGAGCAGGAGGAGGTAGCTGAGTCCTAAGGTATCAGCATAGACTTCAGAGTACAGGTGAGGTATCACATTTTTGAATGTTCCCTTTCACACACACACATAAAAACACCTCTCCACAAGTAGGGAGATGGCTTGCTGGAACCTTTCCAGCACTCTTTCTCCCTTGTGCACTAGATTTCTACCTGCAAATTGTTTGGGCTTTAAAAAAACACACACAGCGGAACATTCAGAAATGTGACCCACCCCACTTGCAGTCTGAAATGGTCCTACCTCAGCCTACTGCACATGTTGATCCGTCCTTGTAGAATGCCTCTAAAACAATCCACTCTGTGACATCAGCTGCACTCTTTACAACTTCCTGCTCCTCACCTTCCACCTTGAGGGTTGCCTTGCTTTCCACTCCTTCTGCTTCTGCTGAAATTTCACCAGCATCCTTCAGAGTCAAGTCAGTGATGGTGAGGCTGTGGTTTGCATCTTTCTGAGAGATGACATATTTCTTGCTGGCTTCAATTTTGGCTCCATTTCGGCTCCATGTGATGGCAGCATCACTAGGGGAGATGATGCACTTGAAAACAGCCTCCTTGCCTTCTTCACCTACTATATTGTGGAGGCCTTTGACAAACTTCACCACTCTTGGAGCTAGGAGCAGAGACAAGGATTACTTGTCAGAATGGAATTCACTCAGTCCTCAGTGCAATACATTTTTTCCTGTGTTTGGGTGTGTGTATTAATTAAAACATTATTGCAAGCATTACTAAAATAATGTGTATGGAAATGCTACAAATATGCTAAGCATTAGTCTCCTTTAGTGTGTCCTTGTCCTTCCTTAGCACTGCTAGCAATTAAAAAATAATAGTATAAGGCTACTAAAATTAATTTCACCATTAATAAAAGGTTTTCTAATGGATGGAGTGAAAGAGGAGACAGCAGTAATGGCAAGAGAGAAAGAAGCAAACCACAGCTTACAAAGACAAAATAAAAATGTTGGATACCATCCAGCAAAATTCTATCCCACAACAAGCCCAACAGAACCAAATGGATGTTGATGCCATCCAGCATCTAAAACTGGTCACCAGCAACATTCCTGGGGCCATGGCTCAGGAATAGAGAAGAGCATTTGCAGGGAAGAAATTGGTGGGCACAGGCTAAATGAAGCAACCCTTCCCCCCCCCCATCTACTGGTGGTTAATTTTTCAAAAAAATAATTTTTCAAAAAAAATGTTTTGGGTGTCATTTAGTAAACACTTACTCAAAGTAGTCCCCACTAAAACCAAAAGGACAGGCCTTCTCATTTCAATGGGACTACTTTGAGCAATGTTCCTCAGTATGTCAGCTACTGCTCCCTCATCAACCCTTACCCAACAGTGTTTGTTTTATTTGTACAGCGCCCCAAACCCGTCTCTGGGTGGCTTACATCAACATAAAACAAATTAAAACAGGAATTGAAGCCTTAAAACAAGTTAAAACCACACATCTAGTTAAAAGCTTGGGTGAATAAATGTGTCTTTACAGACTTTTTAAAGGTATGGCTTTTGATGCACAATCCAGCACCTCAGATTGGTCACCAGCAGCAGCAGCACAACTGGGAAAGGTCTTCGCTCGGTGAGATCGCCTGGGTGGACCAATAGTCTGACTAATGGAAGGCAGCTTCTGTGATCCTTAAAAATGCTCCTTCTGCCCCATATTAGTGATTTTGGCAAGTGCAGGTTTGAGAAGATGCTTTGGCCAATATAGCATGTACGTCTGCCCTAAGCTTCTCCACACCAGACCTCAGTCAGTCCACAAACTGTTTTCCTGCAGGACTGTGTCTCACCAGCTGCACTGCTTCCTGCTCTCACAAAAGACTGCCCTTCATTTCAAGTAGACCGAGTAATTGCTGAGCCTTGCAGGGGCATTATTTTGATTGCAAAACATCCCCAGAGAAAATAAGGATGGAGCCCCTGTAGAGCCACACTGTGGGACCTCCATAGGGTCAGGACCCGAACCCATACCTGTGGGGGTGACACGAACACTGCATTTGTCATCCTTGGTTTCACAGCAGTAATCTCCTTTGTCTTCTGCCCGGAGGCCTGTGATGATCAGGACCCTCTTCTCACCAATCTCACGCATCTGGTAGCGCTTGTTAGCTTTGAGCTCCACTCCATCCTTGCGCCAGACCACCTCACCTCCAGGATGACTGAGTTCACAATTCAGAGTCAGGGTCCCTCCAATCTCGGCCTTAACAGGCTCCAGTGTCTTGGCAAACTTCACTGGGATTTCTGAAGTTAATTTGGAGGAACGAAAAAGTACATCAACAGACATAACTTTACCCAGCTTCTCACTGTCCCTCTTTGTACAGTATACTAAATAGACCAGGGGTTCTCAAACTTGGGACCCCAGATGTTGTTGGACTAGGCCGTTGTGGTCTGGAGTTGATGGGAATTGCAAAGACCATTTAGGTTGGAGATGATGTGAGCCATAGTGCAACAACACCTGCAGGCCCAAGTTTGAGAACTTCCTGAAACAGACCCTCAGTTCTCAAAGTTCTCAGAGTCTGAGGCATGACTTAGTCTGATCTTACTTTGCTCAGCTGGTACAGTAGGAAGCCGAGAATACAAGACCACCCTAGAAAAAGAAGTGTCTCTGATGGCCCTGTCCTACAGTAGAAATGGGGCATAGGCCCAGAATCAGAATCTTGTCTGTCTTAAGTACCAAAACGCTAACCCTTTAGGCTGCAAAATTGGGTCCAAGGAAGTTTTAGCAATGCCTGAATAAAATCTCAGATGATGTTTTATGTGTTTTATTAAATGATTTTTACCATACCTCTCCTTACTAAAAATCAACACAAAGCAGAAAAACTCTATGTATTAGATAATTTGTGTTTAGACAATTTATTTGTTAGACAAATAACAATTTAAAACTATTATCAAGAGATATCTTGGGGGAAGAGTGGGATGTAAATGTAACAATATAAATATAAAATGCAATAAAGACTAAAAAAAGACAAGAGTTGCTCTTCTAATTTTAGATAGTGCTGAAGCTATTCTGCAATGTTTCATATTTGTTTTTATTGCCATTATTTAATTGTATATTTTATGTTGTACACTGTCTTGAAAGCAATGTTGAAAGGTGGTCCATAAATCTAAAAACAAACAAACAAACGTATAAAAACAGCAGCCGAAAACAAGGCACAGTTTCACTGATCAAAAAGATTTTTTCAAAAGGTCTTTTGAAAAAGATGCATCTCCAATCATCATTTAACCCCTGCTATCTTGGCAAAGAGGCACCTTTTAACATGGTGATTCTCTTTATTTAGCAGGGGGAGAGTAAGTGGCCCTATGCACCCCCAGCACAGGACCTCCAGTGACTGTTGCTGGTGTCTATCTTATGTTTCTTTTAGATTATGAGCCCTTTGGGGACAGGAATCCATCCTGTTTATTATTTATTTGTTATTTCTCTGTGTAAACCCTGGTGGCGCAGTGGTAAAACTGCCGCCCTGTAACCAGAAGGTTGAAAGTTTGATCCTGACCGGGGCTCAAGGTTGACTCAGCCTTCCATCCTTCCGAGGTCGGTAAAATGAGTACCCAGAATGTTGGGGGGCAATATGCTAAATCATTGTAAACCGCTTAGAGAGCTTCCAGCTATAGAGCGGTATATAAATGTAAGTGCTATTGCTATTGCTAAACCGCCCTGTGCCATTTTTGGAAGGGTGGTATAGAAATCGAATGAATGAATGAAAGAATGAATGAATGAATATAGTGAAAGGTAAAACCTAAAGTATTGGGGGGGGGGGCGTTGGGGGGCGGGGATGAGAATTCCACAGATGGGATGCCACCACAGAGGAGGCCCTTCTCTGCTAGGCAGCAAGTGGATCTCAGTTATAGATGGGCCAGGGAGCAGAGCATCTGAGACCAATCAAAGGGCCTAGGAAGGCTTCTATGAGACCAGGAGGTGATCTGGGTTCTCATTGACTAGGATGTGGGACTTCAGAGCCCTTCATAGCTCCTCCTCCCGATGACAAGCAGAAGCTGACAAAATAAGGATATACCGTATTTGCAAAATGGTTTCATTTGTATTACAGTATATATATTAAGGTTGCAGAATTCAGCTTTTCTTATGAGGGGTGGGGAGGAAGAGGGAGGGATGGCAGCAGGGAGGGGACACAGACACAGACACTAGACAACAGACAGTTGTTGGACTGGGCCAGAATCCACTGAATCCCTTCTAATTTCATGGCTTTCAGGCTGGAATGGGTCTGGGTCAATTTCTCAAAATAGGTTTTGGGCTAATATCCCCCTCCTTAGAGGGGAAGAGAACTTACCAACGGCCTCCACCTTGAAAGTCAGTTTCTGGCCAGCAGCTTCACAGACATATTCCCCAGCATCTTTCTTCTCCACCTGCTCCACAACCAGCTTCCGGGAGGTGCCGACAGACTCTGTCTTGATTTTTTTGCTGGGACTGAGTGGTTTCCCGTCTTTGTACCATTTCACTTGTGTATCAGAGGTGGCCACCTCACAGACCAAAGCAGTGCTCTCCTTCACCACAGCCTTGACTTCCTTCTGTACCTTCTCCTTGTGTACAAATACAACTGCTGCCTCGTGCTCTGCAAGAGACAGGAAAGTCGTGTCGGAACATGTGTTTATTGAAAGTCTTTATATCCCGCCACTTTCTGCAAGTGCCTCTCCGTAAAACTTAGCAAATGCATATTCAAAACCTAGGACAGCAAAGCCACATTTAGTTCATTAAAAAGAACAGCAAAATTCAGAAGCAGAAAAACAATGGCAGTTCAGCAGATTAGATGGCCCCAAAAAGCCTCTGGAAGAAAACAGTTTTAACTTGCCACTAGAAAGTGGTTCTCTCAGGAGAGGTATGTCCTATTGCCTCCCTTCCCGCTGGCTGGAGATAACTTCCTATACTAGCCACTTAAACCACTTTGTGGCCCCCCAAAAGGCCATGATGGCTGTGTTCAGGTTTGCAGATGTTGAATATAGTCCACTATCTTAGGAATAGCCCTGCTGGATCAGGCCCAAGAAAGCCCATCTAGTCCAGCATCCTGTTTCCCACAGTGGCCCACCAGATGCCACTGGGAAGCCCACAGGCAAGAGCTGAGGGCATGCCCCATCTCCTGCTGTTACTCCCCTGCAACTGGTATTCAGAAGCATCATGCCTCTGAGGCTGGAGGTGGCCGATAGCCACCAGACTAGTAGCCATTGATAGACCTGTCAATGAACAGACCTATGCAGTCAAAGAACAGACCTTTGCCAGTCCATGCACCTAAACTAAAATTAAGGAACAATGTGTTCCAAAGAACTCTGGGAACTGTAATCTGGGAGGTCCTGTGCTAGGACTCCTTTTGTTCATCAATTCATAGATCTTCAGTCCAAATTTCCTTGAATGGAAGAAATGACCATTCAACAGGTTTGAAGCTGGTTTAAATGTATACTGCCAATAGTCTGTCAAATTAGCAGCAAATATGTCATCTGTATGCAGTAGTTTAGGACTTTTCCAGCATTCTGGTCATTTCAAGGAATTAATAAGGATATCTTTGGAGGATACTTGCCACTGTTCTGGGACAAGCTAAAAAACAGGTTGCTTACCTGTAGCAGATGATCTGGTAGTGATTCTGTGACATTCATAACAATGGAACACCCTGTTCCATCACTGGAACTTCCAATTCAGTTCTTCCTGCCCACCCTTCAAAATGCAGCCATGGGGAAAGACACACAATTTGGATCGGGGCCATGGCGCCAGAGCTGAAGCTCCAATCCAAACTGCACCTCTCCCTACCAAAGTGCCTATTCGTCAAGGAGAAGAGAATTTACCAGCACAAAAGGGTTAGAGGGGAAAGGGATCTAAATTTACCATTTCGCTAGCTATTGGAAGGGGCAAGTAAGCTAGGTAGTACTCTCAAACTCTGACCCTGACAAAAAAAAGAGATAAGCATCCAAGCTGTGGGATTGGCATGTGACTATATTTAGCCTTTCAGATAGGATGACATGATTGGGATTTTGCGAAAGCCTCTTTCATTCTCACCTGCAACATTAAGTCTGAAGGTCAGTTTCTGGTTGCCAGCTTCACAAATGTACTCGCCAGCATCTTTCTTCTCCACTTGCTGCACAACCAACCGCCGGGTTTTGCCTTCAGTTTCTATCTTGAATTTTTTGTTGGGTGTGATTGGTTTCCCATCCCTAAACCACTTCACTTCTGTCTTGGCCTGGGCCACCTCACAGCTGAGGAAAGAGTTCTCTGAAAGGACAGCCTTGACTTCTCTCTTTACTTTCTCCTTGTTGGCAAATTCATCAACTTCTGCTTCTAGGGAGAATGGGAGAAAGTATAATTCAATATCCCTCTTCCTCTTGACTAACATATGGCTCACAGAAGAATCGGGATTAATTTTGGCATGACAGAGACCCTCTAGTGCAAACGACAATTCCAAAAATGGTAACATATAAAAATAAAAGTCTTTGGTACCTGTAACAGTGACCTTGAAGGTAAGTTTTTGGCCAGCAGCATCACAGGCGTATTCACCAGCGTCTTTGTTCTCTACCTGCTGCACAATCAACCGCCGGGTTCTGCCTTCAGATTCTATCTTGAATTTCTTACTGGCAGTGATAGATTTGCCATCCTTGAACCATTTCACTTCTGTCTTGGCCTGGGCCACCTCACAGCTGAGGGAGGCATTTTCTGAAAAGACAGCCTTGACCTCTTTCTGTACCTTCTCCTTGTTGGTAAACACCTCTTCAGCTTTTGCTTCTAGGGGGAAGGAGGGTAAGAATTTTTTCTTTGTTTCTCTTGACTGTCTTTTTAATATTATAAACATAGCAAAATATTAAGAAAACAATATAAATAATACTTTCGTTGCATATTCAATATACACCTTAATTTGATATTTGGTACCTATGAACCAAATCAAAAGGAAGAATACAATTCTAGAATACCAATTGTCATTCTAGAACATTCATCCACTTCTGTACAAACTGATCACTAACGGCAGGATTGTCCTGGGCATGCATGTAACAAGTAACCTGTGCCAATACTATAATGTCTCCGATATAAAAAGGCTAATCATATAACAGAGGTGCTATGCTGGTTTTTTCTCTCTTTTCAATAAAGATTAACAAAGTAGCTGCATTCCAGGACCTATAAGTTCATATCTACCTCCCTCCTGGGCTAAGCTCTAGACATACTACTGCCACTAATGTTGGGACTGAGCCTTTTTAAATCTTTTCTTCTTCTTTTAAATGGATGTTATTTTACCCTTATTCTGTGCCTGCAGTAACATCGAATGATGTTAGCTTTCTCATTTTTTACTAGCAGGAGTAAAGTTCTCCAACAAAAGTTCTCCGCTTCCATCAATTCTCCAACAATGCCAGATTTCCAAATAATAGCTAGGAGTGAACATCTAACTTGGGGAAAAAAGAAGAATCTAGTAGAAGAGGAGCCATTTTCTTGCAACTTGTTTAAACACTATAATTGTGGAAGAGGGGACCATTATATAATTTATTCATGTATTTGATTGATATCCCACTCATCCACATAGGCTCAAAACAGCTTACAGCATTCTTCTAAAAGTTCCCCAAGCTCACAATCTTAACTGTATCATTGGAACAACCTGTAAGAAAAATGGCACCACTTTTATCTAGATCAGATCAATTTCTTCAGATCAGACACGGAGGAGGAAACGAATAAGTACACCTCTCCATTTTTTTTGCCTGTGCTATGGCCCTGATCTAGCTCCAAGCATGTACACCACTCCAGAGAGCTGCTTTTTTTTTTTTTAAGGGGAAAAAATGACATCAGGAGTTCCAATCACAAAACCCCCACATCACATCTAGTTTGGCTCTAGTTAAAAACACAGACCCTGAGTCATTTCAAAAGAATCCTAGGCCTTGCTCAAAACCTGCCTTGCCAAAGTGGTAAACCATCAATCAAGAGATTTGAAGAATGGATCAAAAATGAGCAAAATACACACACACACACATATTTATTTATTTATTTATTTATTTATTTATTTATTTCACCCTGATAGAGGTCCTTGGGGAAAACTGGAAACCACAAATGTGGTTGGATATAAAGAAAAAGAAGAAAATTAAAGTACCTGTAGCAATGACTTGGAAGGACAGTTTTTGGCCAGCAGCCTCACAGATGTACTCGCCGGCATCTTTCTTCTCCACCTGCTGCACAATCAACCGCCGGGTTTTGCCTTCGGATTCTACCTTGAATTTCTTGCTGGATGTGATTGATTTACCATCCTTGAACCACTTCACTTCCGTCTTAGCCTGAGACACCTCACAGCAAAGGGAGGCACTCTCTGTAAATGCAGCCTTGACCTCTTTCTGTACCTTCTCCTTGTGGGCAAACACATCTTCGGCTTCCTTTTCTGGAGGGCAAGAGGGCCAGAAAACCACTCAATTTCTCCCTTCAAGATTAATATTTGGCATAGAGGTGATTCTGTGATCCTGACTGTTCTAATTCAAAGACAGAATCTGCAGCCCCATACAAACTTCCTAGAGATTACCCCCCCCAAAAATTCATGTTACAGCATGCTACATGCAGAGAGCAGTAGGGTGGCCACCCATCTGTGCTAATGGAGGACAATCCTCTTTTCACTGTATGTATACAACAGTCTCACTCTAAAGAATACTTACATAACATATGGAATGTTCTTTAAGCACTCTATACCAAAGCTATAAACTTAACAGTTGGTAGATTTTACTCCTCTCTCATGAATAAAACACAGCCTCTGGCACTTTTACTACTCCCCAAAAATAATTATTAGACGGTTAGGGTTAGGGCCGGAATATAGGCTGTAACTAAAGTGAAGGGAATGACCCCAACACCAGCCACTCCCCATTTCCATTTCAGCCAGCAGAGTCCTCTGGGATGTGCCATTTTTCAGGTATGGGTGTGTGTGTGTGTGTGTGTGTGTGTGTGAGAGAGAGAGAGAGAGAGAGAGAGAGAGAGAGAGAGAGAGAGAGAGAGAAAGATGGGTGGTGGTAGCCTCTGATCCATGGAAAAAGATAACAGGCACTGATGGTGTGGGAGCAGCTCTTTTAGTATCACAAGATATGTAGAGGCGATCAACGGTGTACAGGAAAGAGGTTTAGATGGTAGGCAGATAGGAACTGCAGAGGAAGGGGTCAGGTTTGGTGCTGGCAATTGCAGGCAGCAATAATGCTGGTGAAGGAATTTTAGCAGCAGATGTGGTAACATGACACATTGCAGTTGAATAGTGAGAGGTATTTTTACATGTTAATGATGGAGCTTTCCACTGCTCCTCTCCCCTGTCAAAACTGGAGAGCTGTTCTACAGTACCGCATTCACACATAACGTGGACCCAATTCTCGAGTGTCCTCTCGGCAGTCCTTCCCTCATTCGCTCTACAGTGCTTGATACATTTCTAAGCATTGTTGTTATTTTACAGGAACACATTTTGCTTGGGTATGGCTGGTCATTAATACAAACAGGATCCAAACTGAATAAGACTCAAAACACAAAAAAGTCATTAATTACACACTGCCATGGAAACTGTAGCTAGCTATAGCTTGATCCACTACTGATCCAGTCTCACATGAGTATGAAAGATTTTGAGTTATATGGACTTTTTTTTTCCAGGCAGAACAGAAAGGCAGCTAACTCTCAGCTTTCAGACAAGGTAATGCTGGTTACAAATACAAATTTCTGATTCAATTCAAATGAATGACGCCCTAGTCATAAAAGTTGCTTTGCTATTATTTTAAACCCATATGGGTTTGGAGAGTTGCTCTATACATTCAGCAAAAAATCAAATAAAAGGAAAAAATGTTAACTTTTATTTGATTGTGACCCCCTGGGGCAACTGGAAGCCCCAAATATGGTAGGACATAATTTAAAAAATGAAAGCCCTGTGTACCTGTAGCAACGACTTTGAAGGAGAGTTTCTGGCCAGCAGCCTCACAGATGTATTCGCCTGCATCTTTCTTCTCCACCTGCTGCACAATCAACCGCCGGGTTTTGCCTTCTGATTCAACCTTTATTTTCTTATTGGAGGTGATAGATTTCCCATCTTTGAACCACTTCACTTCTGTCTTGGCTTGGGCCACCTCACAGCTCAAGGAGGCATTTTCTGAAAGGGCAGCCTTGACCTCTTTCTGTATCTTCTCCTTGTTGACAAACACCTCTTCAGCTTCTGCTTCTAGAGGAAAAGAGGACAGGAACAATTCAACAACTTCATCTCCCCCTTCAAGGAACTTTAAGATTTCCCACTTAACAATATTTTAAAGTTTCAAAATATTTAAATTGCACGCATTCAGATGCAACGGTAGGGAAATGTTACATTTAGTATCAGGTTTGAGGTAGTTCAGATCTGATACTAAACCCACCTTTGCTTATGCAGCAGTATGCAAGATTTTCAGTTACACAGATATTTTTACCAGGCAGGGTGAAAAATTAGTGTTAGTTCTTTGTTATAGAGATTCCTGGTTAACAGTGTAACTGGGCAGTTAATATTTGTTAACATGAATGAATGTGAGGTTCCATTGGAATGCTCTGCACAGGACTCATCTTTCTAAGGTGACACGTCACCCCCTTCCAGCTAAGGAGTGGGACTGAGCTGCTGTGTAAGTGTGAAGGAAACTGTACTTTTGTAGCTTCTGGGAGAGGCACAGATGGAGTTGGGAGCTGAGAGAGCAAGTTGAGGACGAGATACAACTATGAGGTGCCTTATGCAAGGTACTTCCTAACCTCTAATGTGATGTGATCTGCTCCCACCTCCTGACTCCAACTATCAAAGCTCCCTACTGTCGTTTCAGGAATCCTTCCAATAATGCCCAATAGTGGCCCAGTATTTATAATGGGAGACCTTCTGAGGCTGCTTGGAGCCCCAAATATGTTAAGAAATAAAGGAAATGATTAGAGATGTGTATACCTGTAACAATGACTTTGAAGGTCAACTTTTGCCCACCGGCCTCACAGATGTACTCGCCAGCATCTTTCTTCTCCACCTGCTGCACAATCAACCGCCGGGTTTTGCCTTCGGATTCTACCTTGAATTTCTTATTGGAGGTGATAGATTTGCCATCCTTGAACCACTTCAACTCTGTCTTGGCCTGAGCCACCTCACAGCTGAGGGAGGTGTTTTCTGAAAGGGCAGCCTTCACCTCTTTCTGTAATTTCTCCTTGTTGGCAAACACCTCTTCAACTTCTGCTTCGGTATGGAAGAATGGAAGAAATGTTCAATAACTCCATATAAGTCAATGGGACAATAAATCAATCTCTATCTTCAAGGTTTCTCATTAACATCTGGTTCACAAAAGTGTCAGAAACAGAGAATCACCTACCAAATGTTCCCCAGAAGATAATCTAAGATCCTACATCAACCTCCAAAAAGTTGAATCACATAATCCAGATGATAGCATGCTACAAACAGAAAGCAGTAGAAGCCACAAGTAGGTAGTACCCATCTCTGTGGCCAGAGGACAATTATCTTTTCACTGCATGTATTCAGCATGCTCTCGAGGACAGCTCCACTGTAAAGAATGCTTACATGCCTTTTAAGCACTCTATCAACAAAGCTGCCAAACCTAAGAACTGAGGGCTTTTTACTAGGGGTGTGCAATTCAGATTTTTGGTGTTTTGATTCGGATCCGAACCGAAACACCCCTGTTCTGTTCTGTATCCGACTATGGCCCATCCGAATCACCCCTGATTCGATTCGGATCCGAATTAATCCGAATCTGAATCGATTCGAATTAAAAAATGGGTCCCAGGGGCAAAATAGTGGGGTGGGGTGGTAGTGCCTAATGGGTGGAGGCTACCACCCAAATTTCAGGGGGATTGGGCAAAGGGCTGATTTTTGGTGAATTTTTGAAGTTTTAGTGTCTTTGGGGCAGATTGGGGGCATAACATGGGATCTGGGCCAAAAGAGTGGGGTGGGGTGGTAGTGCCTAATGGGTGGAGGCTACCACCCCAATTGCAGAGTTATTGGGCAGAGGGCTGATTTTTGGTGAATTTCTGAAGTTTACGCATTTTTAAGGTTTTCCCCCATTAGGTATAATGGAGGGTGTATCGCTTCACGTCGGGGGGAAAGGGGTGGCCTAGAGTGGTGTGGGGTTGGTGGTAGTGCCAGGTAGAGGCAAGGAAGCTACCTGAATTTTTTCAAAGGATTTGGGCAGAGGGCTGATTTTTGGTTAATTGTTGAAGTTTACGCGTCTTTAAGGTTTTTCCTCATAAGGTATAATAATGGAGCTTTCAGCAGCCCCATAAGTGCACTTGGGGGGTGCTGCGGTGGCCCAGAGCGAGTGGTAGTGTAGTGCACATAGGGTGCCAACCACCCCCATGGGTTTCTAACCCATGGAGTACAGGGTTCTGTTGTTTCTGAGGTATTCTGAGTGTGGATTCTATGGTAGCAAATGAGATTTTCAATGAGACACCATGAATCCACTCTTATTTGCTATCATAGAATCCACACTCAGAACACCTCAGAAACAACAGAACCAAGTACCCCATGGGTTAGAAACCCATGGGGGTGGTTGGCACCCTATGTGCACTACACCACCACTGCTGCCTGATACAGGTGTTTCCTTTAGTCTGGGAAACATACCAGCGGGGATTCGGACCAGCAACCTCTCGCTCCCTAGGCAAGTTACTTCCCCACTGCACCAATAGGTGGCCCACAGTCAGTACCTATGTCTTATTTGGACTCAACTTCAGTTTGTTATCCCTCATCCAGACCATTACTGCCTCCAGGCAGGCATTTAGGGAAGTTATGCCATTTCCTGATGAGGTCGACATGGAGTAGATCTGGGTGTTATCAGCATATTGATAACACCCTGCACCAAACCTCCTGATGATCACTCCAAGCAGTTTCTTGTAGATGTTAAAGAGCACTCGAGACAGTGTGGAGCCTTGTGGAACTCCACACTCGAGTTCTTGCTTTGCAGAATAACAGTCTCCAAGTGACACCATCTGGAATCTACCAGAGAGGTTGGAACAGAACCACTGTAAAACAGCCCTAGAGTTGGAGGAGGCCAGTTGCACACCCGCTATCTGATATAAAGAGGAACAACGCTTTGAAAAATGCCTCTTTGCCTAACCAGTTAGCTGGGAGAGTAGAGGTGAAGGCATGCCAAACTGTAAATATTTAGCTATGGGACAGCTTGCCCAACATGTCACTGCAGTGTAAACACACTCAATACCTGTGAGGATTGTGCTACTGTTCTATACTTTCCCCAAAAGTCAGTTTATATGCATGCTAAGACACACACGGAGAGTGGGGAAAACAAACGCTAGCCACAGTATGTTTGTGATATCATGTAGATGCCCTGAAAAGTGGCACAATATAAAGGAAAAGAACATCCTTCATACCTGTAACAATGACTTTGAAGGAGAGTTTCTGGCCAGCAGCCTCACAGGTGTATTCGCCGGCATCTTTCTTCTCCACCTGCTGCACAATTAGGCGCTGAATTTTGCCTTCAGTTTCTACCTTGAATTTCTTATTGGAGGTGATAGATTTCCCATCCCTGAACCATTTCACTTCTGTCTTGGCCTGGGCCACCTCACAGCTCAGAGAGGCATTTTCTGAAAGGGTGGCCTTGATCTCTTTCTGTATCTTCTCTTTGTTGGAGAATACCTCTTCAGCTTCCGCTTCTAGAGGAAAGGAGGGTAAGAAACATTAAACAATTTGATCTCCCCTTTTTAGACATCTTACAGTTTCCCCTTGACATCTGGCTGTAAGAAGCGTCAAGATCAGGGAATCACATACAAAATGTTCCATGAAAGAGGGTTTCCTCACATCAACCTACAAATTAAACCACAAAATTTTCAGCTACCCTGTTGTTTTTACTAGGCAGAATAGAAATGTAGTTAATTTCTAGCTTCTAAACCAGTGCACAGAGACAAATGTCTGTGACACTTCATTTGAACAGTAGCTCCATTCACAAAACTTTACTTTGGCATGGTTTTAAGCCATCTGTTACAGGGTCTAATCGACACGTTCAGCAAAAAAACCCCTCATTTATTTTCCCAAAGCGGAGAACCCTGAGGTGTCTGACAGCTCAAAATTTGATAGCCTAGGAAGAAAAAGAAGAAAGTCTTGTGTACCTGTGACAATGACTTTGTAGGTCAGCTTTTGGCCAGCAGCCTCACAGGTGTATTCACCAGCATCTTTCTTCTCCACCTGTTGCACAACCAACCAGCGGGTTTTACCTTCAGCTTCTACCTTGAATTTCTTATTGGAGGTTATAGATTTACCATCCTTGAACCACTTGACTTCTGTCTTGGCTTGGGCCACCTCGCAACTGAGGGAAGCATTTTCTGAGAGGGTAGCCTTGACTTCTTTCTGCACCTTCTCCTTATTGGCAAATATGTCAACAGCTTCTGCTTCTGGGAGAAGGAAGGCATTTGATGTTAAAGGATTCCATCTCCCCCTTTAAGCCACTTTATAGTTTCCCATTAACATCTGACTCTGTCAAGAGTCAAGACCAGGAAATCACCTAGCGAATGTTCCACAAAAGAGACTTTTCTCACATCAACCTACAAATTAACCCACAAAATTCAGTCTACAGCATGTCACAGGCAGAGATCAGAAGAGTCGCCACCTATCAATGTTGCTGGAGGACAACCCTCTTTTCATTGCATGTGTACAGAATCCTCCTGAGGACAGGATTGCTCTAAGGAATGGCATGGCTAACCGCACTCCAAAAATAATTATTAAACCATGTTCTGAAGTCAGGAGTGAAGCCCTGTGGAAGGCAAAGGAGCTGACCTACCAATTGCTGCTACGGTATGCCCCAAGCAACATCCACTCCCACTGTTTCATTTAAATTAGCAGCATATAAATATCAAAGAGTATGCCATGTAGAATTTTTCATCTCTGGTAGCCAAGGTTGCAGGATGCATGCTGGTGGCCTTTGGCCAATGGAAAAGGAGACTTGGATAACATGCATGTTTAAGGTAGTATGATATGGTGCTGTAGTTATTACCCAACAGGATTTTGGAGGGCAAGCAGTGGCATATGGGAAAGAGGCTTAGATGGGACAGGGAAGTGACAATGACCTGTAACGACAACTTTGAAGGTCAGTTTTTGGCCTGCTGCTTCACAGGTGTATTCGCCAGCATCTTTCTTCTCCACCTGCTGCACAACCAGCTGCCGGTTTTTGCCTTCAGATTCTATCTTGAATTTCTTACTGGAAGTGATAGATTTCCCATCCTTGAACCACTTCACTTCTGTCTTGGCCTGGGCCACCTCGCAGCTGAGGGAGGCGTTTTCTGAAAGGGCAGCCTTGACTTCTTTCTGTATCTTCTCTTTATTGGCAAACACCTCTTCAGCTTTTGCTTCTGGGGGAAGGAAGAAAAGAAATATTAAATAATTTGAGCTTTGACTACAAAGTTCACATTAACATCCGGCTCATAGAAGAGTCAGGACCGGAGAATCACTTCTCACCAAATGTTCCACAGGAAATAATCTGTGAAAATAAATACCATCAGCAGCCTGAATCAACAGACACTACCTCATAAATATTGTGTAACTTGTTTTTTTACTATTGTAAACTGCTTTGGGTGGCTTTGTCAAGGCAAAAAAAGTGGTATGAACACACAACAAATAAATAAATAATAAACCTAAGCTCCTATATGAAACTCTTGCCAATTAATCCACTAATTTCAGACTATAGCATGCTACAAGTGGAGAGCAGCAGAGTGGCAAACCATCTAGAGAACAATCCTCTTTTTCATTGTATGCATGTCCAGAACCCTCTTGAGGACAGGGTTGCTCTGAGGAATATTTGGCATTGCTAACTCTGCATCAAAAATAACTATTAAATCATCTTCAAAACTAAGCTCTTTGCAAGGCAAAAGAGCTGACCTATCTAAGGCTGCTACTGCATGCTTAGCATCATTCAGTCCCCTCATTCCATTTAAATTTGCAGCATACAAGTATAAAGGAACACACCATGTGCTCTTTTTCCACACCAACAGACAAATTTCCAGAAAGCCTTTTGGTGGCCTTTGGTCACTGGAAAAGGAGACTTGGATGACATCAGGCAGCGGGATATGGCAGTGTAATGTGGGACATGGTACGTGACAGGATTTTGGAGAGCAAGCAAAGGCATATGGGGAAAAGACTTAGATGATGCAATATAGTGTACCTGTAACGACAACTTTGAAGATCAGTTTTTGGCCCATGGCCTCACAGGTGTATTCGCCGGCATCTCTCTTCTCCACCTGCTGCACAGTCAGCCGCCGGGTTTTACCTTCAGTTTCTACCTTGAATTTCCGGCTGGGTATGATAAGTTGACCATCCTTGAGCCACTTCACTTCTGTCGTAGCCTGGGCCACCTCACAGATGAGGGAGGCATTCTCTGAAAGGACAGCGTTGATCTCTTTCTGCACCTTCTCCTTATTGGCAAATACTGGCTCAGGTTCTTCAGTAAGAAAAACAAGCAAAGATACAGGCTATAGAAAAATTTATTATGACCAATTGCTAACACTTGGCTTCCAGTTCAATATGCTACAGCAAATCATTTGGTGCCAGTGCCATTAAAAAATAGTATTTGATTTATTTGATAGTGTGACCAACAGCACCCTGCTCATCAACTGCAAGTGCTCGACTGGTTCTCTGCAATTTGCGTGTTTGTCATTTGAAACTTTCACTCCTGTGTGGATGATATTGAGCATTTCACAAACAAGCCAGCACCACCCTTTCTTTTGCCCTGCTCAGCTACATCTTTATATGTTCAGTTTGTAGTCTCCTGAAAGGGCATAAGGGGGTTAGGTCTGTGACTGATGACTTCCATACCCTATTGAGACTACGTTTGATGCAGCTTTTTTTGTAATTTGGAACTTCCACTATTGTATGGACAACACTGAACTTTGCCCATTTCATTTAGCAGCCCTATTTTTGCCTTGCTCAGTCACACCTCCTCTGGAAATCTCTGACTGTCATTGTACATGTTAACGTTTTTGTATTTTGTATCATGAGATGGCTTGAGTATTATTGTATATATCATTATTCTTGTTGAAATGTTGTGTTTGGATTAATGATTTATTGTTCATTAGTGTCAGTAATTAGAGATTATTCAAGTATTGGTCCATTGTTGGTCAACATACATTTTCACTGTTTGGCTGCTGCATATTATTTGTATATATGGTTGCTGTAGTCACGGTGGGATTCCCGCCCCCCCTTTTTGCTTGGGTTTTTATCCTGACAACCCCTAATAGCGTAGCTGAGGGTCGCATGTGGGGGGGTTAGGAATGCTGGGGGTTAGGAATGTGGGGGTTGTATTTTTAAATAAGACAAAATCAACTGTATTTATGTACAAGAAGCTTAAAGGTTTCTCTTTCTCTGCCAAAGCAGGGCTACAGACTCGTAATGGTTTCTTTAATAACAATAACCAGGCTTGGCTAAAGTGTATGGTATGATACACAGACTTCGCTCACTGGGAGACATTCTACACAGTGTCCATGGACAGATAGAAAACAATCCTGTAGCCACAGTGGAATCGCCTATCACCGATAGGCACATATCCTGTTCCACCCAGTCCCTCCCTGGAACCCCACTAGTCCCAGAGCAGACCCTCTCTCTAGCGTCTCCATCCCTATCTCCTGGCTTCTCTAAGCCCTCTCTAACATTCTGAGCTCACAGTGAGATCGTTTAACTGCCACTCTCTAGACCTGTCATGCTAAAGCCCCTCCCTTAGGAATACATCCTGGTGGGCAGACACTGGGCAAAATGTTGGCATGTCAGTTGAGCGGCCACAATCTCGAATGGGGTGTGCAAAGCACAATAATTTTCAGAGTGCACCACCTGTCCTTGGCAGAGAAAGGCATTTAAAGGGATTTAAAGGGGAAAGGCATTTCTTCTGGCAGCGATGGCACTGGTTGCCTGCAAAGAGCCCTTCTTTGGTGGGTGACCCCTCACAACATCATCCTAGATTATGGTGAAACAGACACCCCAGCATCCTTTGCCCTTCCTCATCTACATATGCCCTCCTAGGAAGTCTCAATGTTCCCCTCCGCTCCCAAAGTAACAGGGAAATCCCACCTCCAGGGCCCCAGATCCTCTCTCCCACTTGTGCAGGACTATCAGGGTGCAGGACTCTTTGCAGGCAAGCAGTGCCAAATTGAAACCACAGGTTTGCCAACCTCTAGTTTCAGGTTACTGATGTGTTTAGAAAACCAAAGAAACTCTATTGTTGCCTAGAAGACCTCATTCAAACTTAAAGTAACCTAGCCCAAACTCAGGGACATCATCACTGCCTCTCACGATTAACGTCATCATCTCTCTCCAGCTAAATTGTATCTATGAAACTTGTTAACACAGCTAAGCTTCTCAGGCTAAGAAAACAGGATCTAACCAAATAAGGAGTAATCACCAGATGAACAATGAATAATTTGCATGCGTACTAGATACTTGGGCCATGTATACTGTATCTAGGGTGTCAGCACCATTTAGATTGTAGAAATGTAAGATGCACCTGTAACCAAACTGTAATCAATTTGAAAGCATGAGCCTATTGATTACCTATTGCTGTCTGCAGGGCAATAAAGCCTCAATTAATAATTTTTTTATTTCTAATTAATTAAAAATTAATTAATAATTAATAATTCCCAATCCTTGTGTCTGACTGATTGGTTAAGCGGACCCAGGAATGAGCCCCATAATTATGAACCAGGCCTAAGCTCCGGGCCTAAGCTCCTCCCTCCTTCTAGTTTCTTACTTGCTGTCCTGAATTCAAACTGAGAGGTTCTCCTTCTTACTGCACAAGAGATTGTTAGTCTGTTTTCTTAGCCTGTTTCCATAATAAATACCAAATGCTTGTTTCCCAATTAAAGTTGCTTCTGTATAATTACTTACAAAGGATAAGTAATTTCTCTGCAACATTATAGTATTACAGTGACATATTTTATGGACAAGAGTAGTGCTGCTCCAGCATGGCAATTGGAAGTGAACTGGCTTCTACTCACCTCTGACATCAACATGGAATGTTAACTTGTCATCTTTAGTTTCACAAGTATAGATCCCTTTGTCATGTTGCATTGCACTGTTGACCACAAGTTTCCGGTATGTTCCTTGAGAGGTAAATGTCACTCTCTGGTCTGGCCTAATCTCTTTTTTCTCTTTCCTCCAGACAGCGAGGTCGTGGGGCGATGACACCTCACACACCAGCTCAAACGGTTCCAAGAGCTTGACAGAAATCCCAGGAACTGACTGGTCGACAAACTTGGCCACTTCATCTAGAAGAGAAAGTCAGGATGCAGTAGAGAGTGTGTGTTGGGAGGCAGGGGTGTGCGGGGGGGCTGTACTGCCAGTTGAGATTACAGCTAAAAATAAAATATTCCATTAACTGAAACTTGGGTGAATTACTGAATTTGTAGAATTCGAAGCTTGGGCTTTGAGATGTACATCTCTGCTTGCAAATTCAAAAATCTGGAAATTTCTGTAATAAGACTGCCAGAGTAGGAACAGAAGCATTGGAACTGGGGTGGGGAACCTAAGAATTCTTTGGCATTTCAAATTTGTGATGTAAGGAGAACCCAATGGAGGGAGATACCTACCCTGAGGAAGCATGAGAGCTTCCTCAGGAGTTTGGTCTCAGTCAGGAGAGGAGAACATGATGCTAGTGAAACAATTACAATGTCATCACACAGTCTTGGCATCAGGAAGCTGGTAAAAATTGCCAGATTTGATTGGAGGAAGAGGAGGGGGGCAGTCAGGGAGTTTAGTGCCCATCTGGTTGAGCCTACAGGGATCACTCCTTTGCTCTGCTCAGGGTTTGTTCATTCGCCTTAATTATATCCCCGTTTTAATGCTAGGACAAAGCAACATATAAATAAGAATACAATTTAAAATGACGGGACTCAAAAACAGCAGCGTTAAAATGCAATAATATCAAAGCATTATCCCCACAGGACCTTACACCTACAAGAACAAGATTACCTTCCTTCTAAAAATAACTGGAAAGGGGGTGAGCATCTCTATACCATGGGCAAGGAGACCACTGAAAATACCATTTGGGGTACCTGTTAATCAAATTTCTATCACTGACAGGCCTCCAAAAATGCTCTTAAAGCATGGGCAGATTCATATGACAGCGTGGTGTAGTGGTTAGAGTGCTGGACTAGGACCGCGGAGACCCAAGTTCAAATCCCCATTCAGCCGTGAAACTAGCTGGGTGACTCTGGGCCAGTCACTTCTCTCTCAGCCTAACCTACTTCACTTGGTTGTTGTGAAAGAGAAACTCAAGTATGTAGTACACCGCTCTGGGCTCCTTGGAGGAAGAGCGGGATATAAATGTAATAATAATAATAATAATAATAATATGGTCATCTTATCGACCAATATTTTAAAAAAATCTCACACTGAGCAAGGAGCAGCCACAGCAAGCATGAATGCTTGAAAAATGGCAGATTGCACAAAGCTACAATGCATCTCCCTTTTGCTTGCAAATGACAAAAATAATGAACGGAAGAGACCACCTCACATCTGCTAAGATGAGGTTGAATTCTGTCAAGTCTCATGCTTGCTTGCTTTCAAAAAAATTATATTTTACTTTTCACCTCAAAAGTAGTCATAACAGATAATGATATAATCATAAAAATACATAAACAACAGAAATGCAAAAACAAAACTTTGAAACATTAAAAATAGCTGCAATTGACCAAGTCAACGCAGCAGTATTCAAAACCATGGTTAGGAGCTGGAATTCATCCACAATCGCCCATAATCTCAGCACTACAGAAAAGAAAGCCCTATCTTCACTCCAACCCACCATACATGGGTGGAGAGCTGGTCTTATGGTAGCAAGCATGACTTGTCCTCTTAGCTAAGTAGGGTCTGCCCTGGTTGCATATGGATGGGAGACTAGAAGTGTGAGCACTGTCAGATATTCCCCTTAGTGGATGGGGCCGCTCTGGGAGGAGCATCTAGGTTCCAAGTTCCCTCCCTGGCAGCATCTCCAAGATAGGGCTGAGAGAGATTCCTGCCTGCAACCTTGGAGAAGCCACTGCTAGTCTGTGAAGACAATACTGAGCTAGATAGACCAATGGTCTGGCTCAGTATATGGCAGCTTCCTATGTTCCTACATCTGACTTTATTGTATTTGATTGTCACCTGGATCATTACTGTTGATTTCCAATGTGGGGAGTTTCTTTTTAGATAGTTTTCTTCTGTTTCAGTGTTTATGCTTTTTGCTACTGTGCTTGGCTAAGCAAGATGTGGTGTGTGGGTTTTTTTGGTATAAATTTGGTGTGGCAACTAGACTACTTTGAAATGTAAAATCTCTGATAACATTTCTTATGGGGGGAAAACTTAATCAAATCAGTCAACTGGCTGGCTATGCTCAAACTAAGCATTTGGTGTGTTGAGAGCTAACAGTTCCATTTAGCTATGAACCACCAGGAGCCAGCTAAAGATTTCTTTAGCTCTTATTTTACTATTTGATTGAAGAATTTAAAAACAACAATAAAACAGCCACACAACTAATACTGGAAAAGAGAGGAGAGCACATGTGCAGGTCATGTCAATAAAGGATCAGATAGTGACTTGGTCAATCAGTGGGCAAAAAACAGGAGACACACGCCCCTTTCTCACAGATCTGCATGCTATCCTGTATTCCTCTCCACAGATGCTCAACACATAAACCCAAGAAATGTGTATAGAAACATACCTTTCAAACTTATCTTGGCGGTGCTTTCAAGATTATTGGCAACAAATTTCACCTCTGCCTCTTTAAAAGCACTTGTGACCCTCTTAACTGTGAGGCTGTGGGTTGTCCTGGTCCTTGTAATGATGTATTTGTCACTGTTCTGTACAACGTTGCCATTAATATACCATAAGCCAGAACAAGTGTTAGTGAGGTCAACAGTAAAGATGGCATCCCTGCCCGGTGCCACTTCCACATTCTTCAGAGAGCTTCTTACTGCCAATACTGGTTCTATAGGAGTAGAACAAAGCATAACAGTTAAAATGATCCCATCATTAGATAGGTTACTGATGATGTTGGATTATACATAGCATATCAACCTAGTATTCTAAATCCTTCTCTTTGCAAAAGGAAAGAGAAGAGGATGACCAGCAGCAAGGTGGATAGACTCGATTACAACAGCAATGAATGAACCACTTAGAGACTTTAAAGGCCAAGTTGAAGACAGATCATCCTGGAGAGAATCTATCTATGTGGTCGCTAAGAGTCGACACCAAGTTGACAGCACTTAATCATAAGAACATAAGAACAGCCCTGCTGGATCAGGCCCAAGGCCCATCTAGTCCAGCATCCCGTTTTGCACAGTGGCCCACCAGATGCCACTGGAAGCCACAGGCAGGAGTTGAGGGCATGCCCTCTCTCCTGCTGTTACTCCCCCACAGCTGGTACCCAGAGGCACCCCCCAAGGCTGGCCTACAGTCCTCCGACTTGTAGCCGTCAATAGACCTCTCCTCCATGAAATTATCCAAACCCCTCTTAAAGCCATCCAGGTTGTTGGCTGTCACCACATCTAGTGGTAGAGAATTCCACAAGTTGATTATGCGTTGTGTGAAAAAGTACTTCTGTTTGCTGGTCCTAGATTTCCTGGTAATCAATTTCATGAGATGACCCCTGGTTCTAGTGTTATGGGAGAGGGAATCAATCAATCAATTCCAAATCCTTAAACTTCAATTGTTTTGGATTAAAATCTAATTCAGACTCCTGCTATCTTGACAGTAATGGCCAATTCCAATCAAAAATTTTCCAAAACTGATGTTAGGTGTATGGTTATCTAGGGATCTCTAGGCCTCCAAACTAGAAGGCACTACATTAATTTACTACTGTAAACTAGTCTACAGAGTCTGGGGGCAATTTAATACACACAGTTCCCAGGTACAGGTGAAGAGAGGCAGACCGACAACCACTCTTACAACTAAAGAATATGAAAAATATTTCTTCATCATCTTATAGTTGAAAAACACTTAACATGACCAATTAACTCAAAAGCATAAAATGAAGTATCAGTGATGACAATATGCAAATGACTCATCCCTATACCACTGTACTTTATATGACACAGTGTCAGTTAATACTTGCTAGTCAAATAGTTTATTTCTGTACTGTTATTTCACTATCCGTTCCTATTGAATTCATAAGAACATAAGAACAGCCCTGCTGGATCAGGCCCAAGACCCATCTCATCCCGTGCCATGTTTCGCACAGTGGCTCTCCAGATGCTGCTGGAAGCCACAGGCAGGAGTTGAGGGCATGCCCGCTCTCCTGCTGTTACTCCCCTGCAACTGGTACTCAGAGGCATCCTGCCTTTGAGGCTGGAGGTGGCCTACAGCCCTCCGACTAGCAGTCAGTGATAGACCTCTCCTCCATGAAGTTATCCAAACCCCTCTCAAAGCCATCCAGGTTGTTGGCTGTCAACACATCTTGTGGCAGAGAATTCCACAAGTGGATAATGCATTGTGTGAAAAGGTACTTCTGTTAGTTGGTCCTAGATTTCCTGGCAATCAATTTCATGGGATGACCCCCAATTTCATGGGATGGTTATGGGAGAGGGAGAAGAATTTCTCTCTATCCACTTTCTCCACACCTTGCATGATTTTATAGACCTCTATCATGTCTCCCCTCAGTAGTCTTTTTTCTAAAGTAAAACCCCCAGGTGTTATAGCCTTGCCTCATAAGAAAGGTGCTCTAGGCCCCTGATCATCTTGGTTGTCCTCTTCTGCACCTTTTCCAGTTCTACAATGTCCTTGTTAAGATACAGTGATCAGAACTGTATGCAGTACTCCAAGTGTGGCCACACCATAGTTTTGTTTAAGGGCATTATAATATTAGCAGTTTTCTTTTCAATCCCCTTTCTAATGATCCCTAGCATGGAATTAGCTTTTTTCACAGCTGCCGCACATTGAGTTGACTCCAAGATCCCTCTCCTGGTCAGTCACTGTCCACCATGACCCCAAGATCCTTCTCCTGGACAGACCCCATCAGCATATATGTGAAGTTGGGGTTTTTCATCCCAATGTGCATCACTTTACACTTGCCAACATTGAATGACATTTGCCATTTTGTCCCCCAGTTTGAAGAGATCCTTTTGGAGCTCCTCACAATCTCTTTTGGATTTGACTACCCTAAATAGTTTGTTATCATCTGCAAATCTGGCCACCTCTCTGCTTACCCCGACTTCTAGATCATTTATTAAAAAATTTAAAAGCACTAGTCCCAGTACAGATCTCTGGGAGACCCCACTTCTTACATCTCTCCATTTAGAGAACTGTCCATTTATCCCTTCCCTCTGTTTCCTGTCCTTCAACCAGTTACCAAGCCATACATGAACTTGTCCCCTTATCCCATGACTCACTAATTCACTCTTCTGCTATTTTCTGATGAACAGTCCATCAGCTTACTTCTGTTTCTCCTCTCATCTCTACTACTATGAATATGTACATACCACTTTTCAAGAAAAGTTTCCAAAGTGGTTTACATAGATATAGATTAATAAATAAACAAAATGGCTCCCTGTGCCCAAAGGGACGCTGTGTTGGGGTTGCTCTTCCCCTGCTCAATAAAGAGAATCACCACTTTTAAAAGGTGCCTCTTTGCTCAGTTAGCAGGGGAGTCTGGTCTCTTTCAGCATCTTCCCTTCAGACCCTGCTTCCCCTCCCAGAGTTCCCAACGGACTTTTTCTCCCTTGGTTCTCTTCTCTCAACATTCTACAGTTCATCTTGTATGACCTCACAGGAGAAGGTGGGTTTACACCTAACTGCTCAGGGGCAGAAATGAGAATTGTTAAATTCGTTCAGTACATAAGTCCTGTGGCTTACATAAACAGAGGCGGAAGTCAAAATCCAACAGCCCATTCACATTTAGGCAAAGAGTGAACAAGGGTTAGAACCTAGAAAATGCAGGTCAGGTAGAAGGCAGTGGTGTCATACCGTCTGTCAGCAGCAGTTCCCTCCCTGGCAGCATCTTCAGAAAGGGTTGAGAGCGATTCCTGCCTATAACCCTGAAGGAGCTGCTGCCACTCAGTACAGACAATACTGAGCTAAATGGACCAAGACTCTGACTTGGTTTAAGGCAGCTTCCTATGTTCCAACCAACATATAGGAATGTGGTGTGATCCGATCCAGGAAGGCTTATGCTTGGCTCCCAGCCAATAAGACCACCAGGCAGCGAGCCAATCAGGATTTGTATACTTTGCCAAACAGGTATAACTAATGCCCCTAGGCTCAATAGGTGCAGCTTCTGAGCCTAAGGCACTGAATTCTGGGGCCAAAATGGGCAACAGACGGCACTGACCTGACCCACACACAGCTAAGCCATCCACAATATACTCTGAGGTCATTCACATGACCAAGCAGGGTGGTGGGCAGGTGTCAGGGAAAGCTTATTTAGCTCACCTTTCCCCCCAGACAGGCACTTGACCTTGGTAGAGTGTAGACCATACTCCCAGACAATAAGCACTGCATGGGCGTAGCTCCGGAGGCGTACCAGCCTTCAGAGACTCCACAATGCACAGTGCAACATGCGCAATGCATTGGGGGATTCCCATGAGAGACGAGCGCTCTATGTGCCCATCTCTGTGTGCGGCTAGGCTGAAAGCAGCCCAGGCTCACACATGAACAGAAAGCCCGGGTTAAGGGAGTGTTTGCTCCCTTAATTTCAGGTAACAGCTAGGCTGAAAAGCCAGGTTAGGCAGCACTGCCCGGCCAGGATTGGGCCCAATCGTGGCAGTTCTTACATGCAGCCTAACCAAGGCTAGCCTTCCCTAGCCTGGGTTAGGCTACCTGTGAGTACAGCCTCGTTGTCTCATTTAACCTTCCTCACTGGTTTATTGTCTAAGCCAGGGGTTCCCAACCTTGGCTCCCCAGATGCTGGGTCCCCACAATGTCAAAGACCATTGGGGCTGGGGATGAAAGTGTTGGAAGTGAAGGACTCTGCACTGTCTCATGTCTCAATGACAGAGGGGGACAGATTAGTGACTCAGAGGGCTAGAGGGGTCAAGACATTGGTCATCCCTTCTCTACTGCTCTGACACTATCCCTTTGATATGTAGATGCTACACTCAAGGACTTCCTTCCTTCCTGCCACTTCCTCTTCCCTTTCTTCTCCCTTGCAACACCCACGCTCCTCTCTCCCTGCACCATGTGTGCAGAGATGCAGAAACCATCCCTCTGCATTCAGCTAGCTAGATAGATTAGAGATCCTCTCTCTCCACTTTCCTATCTAGAATGGAGTTCACCAATAAAGACTCCTTATATTGATTTGAAACTATGAACTGGCTCCAAGTTTCTTTTACTCTCAGCATACACGCATGCCTAGGCAAACTCAGCTGTGTTGTGCCTCAGTGCACTCTGCTGTAATAGAAGGGTATCTCTTACCAGAGAGAATTCCCAACTGAAAGGCGCCATAGTCCAATAACAACTGGAGACCCAATGTTGGGAGCCCTTAGTTTAAGCTAGTCAGAGACTGAGGTCTGCCTTAGACCACACCTGTAAGGCTTGGTTTAGAGCCTTGCTGGCTGGCCTGATGTCTCTGCTCTCTGCCTTTTCCTTGGGTACTGCCTCTCTCATGCCTTTCCTTGGTCCATCATCATGCACACAGAGGGACCCTGAGCCACATTGAAAATTACTTCTATCCAACATTTCCATATTGTATGCCTGGGAGCCAAACTGCATGAGTCAAATGTGTCACTTTGTAGAAGGTGCTTAAACTTTACTGGTAAGTAGCAGTTTGGATCCAGACCATGGTACAGACTTAAGGGGCAATTAACCTTTATTTCCATGGCATTTTCCTGCCCAAAAACTGCACCCCCAAGGAGCAATTTGCTACTACAGGGATGTGTCATTTATTTGTTATTTATTTATTTATTACATTTATAAACCACCCCATCCGAAGGCTCTGGGTGGTGTACAACCAGTTTTAAAAGACACAGAACATTCCCCCAAAGTGTGGGCTGGATTCTTGAATGCTTTGATGCCCAAGAAACAATGGAGAGCATCAGGCATTATGACCTATTCACACAACATGCTGAGTAGCATTTAAACATAGAAATTCAGATTTAAAACCTGCATACAGTTTTTGCTAGTGGAATCTGCAAAACTTTAAAAAGTTTCATTAGAAGTCATATGAATGTGATCCATACGTGAAGCACAACTTTCTTTGAATCTGAAGTTTTCATTGAACCTTAGGCTCAGTTCTGTGCCAGTGTCATCCTAACACAGCAATCCTTTCTGAATGCTCTGATGTACACACCCAGTTCCCCACCTGTGAGGGCTTCCCCAGCCACACAAGAACACCAGAGATTACATCACAGATTGCTCAAGATCAGGGCATAGGTAGGTGACACCACAGAGTCTCCCCCCACCCCCACAGAAACAGGAGTCTATTTTCCTCATATGTCTTTAAAAAGGAAACTTCTTCCATAATTCCAAACAATTTTAAAAGACATTTGTGGATGGTTAACAAATACTAGAGCGTTCAGTTTAAACTATTATCAACATTAGCTGGATTTATTTAATTGATTAAGGTGTTTCAGTTTAAACATGGTAATTACTTGTCTATTGCTTTGCATTGCCTTATGACTACCCTTCCAATACACCTTTAGCCCCAACCCATACGTATAGGCTACAGGCCTCATCTGTCTCAAGAGGCTGTGCAAAAGGCCAAACACGGTACAGGCATTTGCTCTTTCCAGACTCACCGAGATGCAAGGTTCCTGGGAACTCAAGGTAGTCGCTCTGGCCATAATTGTTGACTGCACACACTCGGAATTGATAGTCAGCCTCTTCGAGGTTGTTTACTGTGAACTCAGTTTCAGGAATGAGGGATTCATGGCACTTCAGCCAGGTGAATCCAGTCAATTTCTTACGTTCCACTAGGTATCCGTCAATAGGGATGGGGCGCTCCATCTTAGGAGAGGACCAGGCTAACGTCACTGAGGTTTCTGTTTTATTTTTCACCACTGGGTCAACTGGGGGATGAGATGGAGGCTTCTTTGGAGCTGGACAGTTTGAGAAGGAAGGAAGAAAAAAAGGGTACTTTATTTAGAACTTCTTTCCCTGTTTCTTTCCTCAAAGAGAAATGAAAAACAATTAACACTATAATATAAACAACATTTTTTTAATGACTTACTTCACCCTACTTTTACTGTTGAGCCATGAGCCTAACAAGATTATTTAAAAAGCAGAGAAGGCATACAAACAAAACCAGGCAACTTAGATTAGAAAGCAATTTGGACATCTGTGTCTACTGCCAAAACAAAGCCACTTCTTTGTTACTAAAGGTAAAGTGTGCCGTCAAGTTGATTTCGACTCCTGGCTACCACAGAGCCATGTGGTTTTCTTGGTATAATACATGCAGGTATATATTCCAGTTGGTTATCATTAGACTAATAGGATCTCCCTGAAAATAACTGAAAAGGCTAACTTGTGTCCATGGGGCAGTGTAATATAGTGTTAACACGCTCCCCACTTCCCTGAATGATGAGAACTTCCATAGGCTAGGCAGTGCTACCTGGGTGTAGTTTCCATTGGATGAGCGTGCACGGGAGACCTGTGACATTTTTGTAATATTTGCTTTACATACAAGCAGAGAAAAGCAGAAGTCAGTCCTAGTAGGCAGCAGATCCCTAGAGAGAAAGGATCTACCCAAAGTGCCTTCAGCCAACCAGCAGCCTGCTTGCACTGCCTCTGTACCTGCCTCTTCCAAACTGCTGACCTTCAGTGCTGATGGTTCTCTCTCCACCCTTGCCCACATACAGCTCTCTCCCCTTAACTAAGGAAATGGTGATTTCTACAGGCTTTGATGGATGCACCGCAAAATTTGGTGAAGCAAACAGATGCCCTACCTATCAGACCACCATCTCCTAATATACTGAGAAAACATTTATTGATCCTTCTTGACAATTAACTTCTAATCAGTCTAACAAAGGGATGATTGGCCAGCAGCTGTAACATGGAAAACATCATCTCTGTAAATGGAATGATGGAAACACGAAGGAATATTATTACATTAGAAAATACAGTTTCCCCATAGATTATCAATACATGAGGACCTTGCTATTCTATTTGTGGAGTTTCCGTTCCCGGCTACAGCCGCAGATACAGAAACCGTGAATATTGAGGCATTAAAGTCAATGGGATTGCGGGGTTTAGATTCCCAGTTGGCCAGAAATAGCTCAAAAATAGCTGAAAATTGACCAAATTTCGGGGGAGGGGGGAACACAGTGGGGAGCTTCTTACCATGCTTTGCTGCTCCCCCTGAGTTGCACTGTGCCCCAGAATCGGCTGAAAATTGCAGTTTTGGGGTCCCCCCTTAAACTGAGCCATTTTGAGGCTCCAAGGAACAAAATGGTGGCCAGATGTGACCTCTCCAATCATTTCCAGCCACCCCCGACCCACAGATACGCAAGGTTGATGTGTTTATTTCCCTTTCCCCCCCGTATGCCGAGTTCGGGTGTCTTTTTCCCAACTGCGGATACACGAATTTGCGGTTAATGAATCTGCAGATAACGAGGTTTCCTTATACATCCAGTGACCCCAAAGCACAAAGAAAATACTTTTGCATCTTCAGAGAGCCCCCAGAACAGATTTGAATCCCCTGAAAATTATTAGCTAGCTTTTCTTCCCCTAAAATATTCCCAATGTTCAAGATTCTGGAAATGTTACTAATGCTCTCAGTTTATGAGGCTACTCTGTTTCACAGATTCAGGTCAAGTTACATTTTTTTCTAGTTGTCTGTTAAAAAGATAAACCCAGAGGGCTCCCAGTCTAATCAAGCTAATTGTTTTTCTCTGTTTGTGTATCATGCTGCTGTTTTGTTTTGTTTGTTGCTGTTTACACTTTTGTTGTGGCTATGGTTTCATGTTTGCAAACCATTAGGCACTGCCTAACTTCTTATTTTAATTTCAGTGGGACAGCTTTGAGTACTTTACCTCATGTCAATCATTATTTTTTAAAACAAACAACCCGATAAATGTGTAAATAGCAACAAAATGGACATGAGTAACCAAGAAACCAGAAATCAAGGTGTAAAGCCTGAACGTATTGTCTTCTCTGCCCAGCTGCCATATTCATCAAGTTCATTTCCAAGGTTTTCATAGAAAGTTTCCCATTTGAGGTTAGCAACTGAGCTAACGGGCAGAAGAAGGTTAAGCTATCCAGCAACCCCAGCTTCAAAATGGCCCTGTCTATGCAGACCATACATTCCTCACTTGTTCTCACAATGTGGGCCTTTGACCCGCGATGTCCTGGAGGTGAGCTCCACACACACAGGACAAGCGGGCCCAGGGTTCTCAAGCCCTGTTTCAAACAGCATGCTGATCTGCCTGGAAACACATCTCAGGCCTCCCAAAAGCAGCCAGTTCTCAAGAAAGACTATTTGCTTGGGATAGGAAGTTGCATTCTGCTAAATCAGATCATTACATCTAGTTCAGTATTGTCTCCACTGACTGGTGACAGCTCCCCAGGATTTCAGTACAGTACTGTAAAGGGTTGGGATGCCTCTGGTTTTTTGTGCTTTTAGACACTGGTCAGGTAAAGACCTTTTTGTTCACTTAGCCTTTTAAATTTTTATTTTTAAATCTCATTTTTAAAACTGACTTTAAAAAAAAGTTTTTTAATTGTTTTGTATTGTGGTGTTGTTGTTGTTATTGTTTGGGGCGGGGGGAGGTTGTGATTACATGTGCTATGTGTTTTTACTTGATGTTTTAATGTTGTGTTGTGAGCTGCCCAGAGAACAATTTGTAGTTGGGCAGCTAACAAATGAAATTGATGCCAATATCTGAACCTGAGACCTTCTGCACACAAAGTCCTCTACCACTGAACTATGGCCCGTCTCCAAGGGAGCTACACCCCCTCCTTGGAACTTGAACACTAGTTGTGATCATGGAATCTGAGTGCAATGCGTGGTTTCTATGGCCATTTGCTTCCATATGGGCAAGCCATAGTGGCTCTGCATTACATAACCATTTCCTCCTCCTTGCAATTTAGGTCATTCTTGGTAGGAGGACCTCCTGACACTCACAGGTGCTTGCTGTTTTCTTTCACCCACCCACTGTTCCAAAGGGGGCAGTTATTTAGCATCAGATTGCTAAATAGCAAACAGTTTGTTCCCCAGCATTAAGGAAATAAAACTAAGCAAGAAATGACTGTATCTACTATGATATTGTTGTTATTTATTCATCTATATCTCTCTTATGTGCATGAGTGTGCAGAGTGGCTTGTACGTATGATACCAACCAAATTAAATTAAAATATTAAAGCTAAACCATAGTGGTAAAATATTAAATAATAATTTTGAACAACAGATTGTTTCCTTAGCACAGCAGCTCAGAGTTAAAAATCAAAACCTTGTTAAAACAAAGAAGTCTTTAAAAGGCACCTAAAAACACCAAGAGAGGAGACAGATCTCCATGCAGAGGATGTTCCGCAATCTTGGGGGCACCACCACCAAGACCCGATCTCTCATACACATCGGTCTCACCTCTCACATGAGTGGGACAGAAAGACAGGCCCCTGATGCTAACATTAAGTACTATGAGGCAGGCTCATGTAGGAGCAAGTGGTTCTGGTGGCCTTCTCGTCACAGCACATTTAGGGCTTTAAAAGGCCAATACTAGCCAGTATTCTCTATTGAGTCCAAAAACAAATAGGCAACCAGAGAAGACGAAATAAAAATGGAGTTCTGTGTGTTGATCTTTGGGCACCAGATAACAATCTGCAGCTGCATTCTGAGCCAGGGCGCTTTCCAGATTACACCCTGCAATGGGGTCACAATGAATCTCTGAAGTGTGCTTCCACACTTCCTGTGTTGTTATACCACAGTTCCTACGCTGACAGCAGGGTGTCGTTCCTCTTTCCAATGCCTTGTTTCGAATTTAATTGCTGCGATATAGTGCTATGATGTCGTATATCCGGTGTTAAAATGTTGCTGTTTTTTTCAGGTTGTTAGTTTTTGCAAGACTGCTCCCCCTGCTGTTTACATTTTGAAAGCGATTTGCCTGAACAGAAGCATTTTGCTACTGTTGAGCGGCTAATCTGGAAAGGGCCCAGCTGAACTATTTTTAAAGCGTCAAGAGCATTGCAAGAGTTCAGCCTTGAAGCAACTAGGGCACAGAAAACTGATGCCAGATCCTAACGCAGGGCTGGGGAACAGCAGCAGCGGGCACCTCCAGCTTGGCATCCTCCCTTCCATGGGCTTCTCCAGACAGTCATCTTCCCATTCTGAGCCCCTCCCTACATCACCATACTGCCGGTACACTCAATCAGACCAATGGTCCTTCTGGCTCAGTGATCTGTATAGCAAGACTGGTCAGCCAGATACTGAAGGTCATTGTGGCTGAAGATTATGGGAGTTGTAGTCCCACAACATTTGGGGACCCAAGGTTGAGAACCCCTGAAATCTAAACATATGTTAAATCACAGTGGCACCAGTAATGACACAGTGTGGTCTTCCTTATGCATATGTAAAGGGCACCTTATTGATCTGGTTTCTGAGCCTAGACAGACAGGACAGGAGTCCTTTTGTATATCTTACTCTAGCTGCAAAACCTTTGACAAATCACTTCTTCACTTGCTTCTAGTCTATAGTCCTAAAAGAGATGAAACAAGACTATACACCTTTAATGCAAAACCTGCAAGGATAAATCGCATGCATAAACGGCGTTTGTTTCTTGAGAATGAAAGGCGCATTCCAACAACCCTAACACAGCAGAGGCTTTAAAGGCAATCCCTGTTGACTTCATGCCATGTACCTTCATGAAGTACATGGACAGGTTACTCTTGCAGCAGTGTGCAGAAAACCAAACCGTGTCAAGTTCGATGCATGCCATTGTAATTCTGGTTCACGTGGCTGCCTCAGCCCTCGACAGCTGCAACTAAATGCCTCAAAACTGGGACTGCCAAGAAGGGATTGGCCCACAAGCCTTCCATCTAAGCTGCTCCAACCCAAGAGATGTTCCAAGGGACTAACAAGGCACTTTTCTAATAGAGCCATTAAACCTGGTAAGACACAAAGAGTAAAAATACTGAACCTTGGCTTGATACACTGTCCGTCCTTAGCTACCCACAAAAATATATACATCAGTGTCACAAGATACGCTGTCATCTTCCCTGGATCTTTAATGGGAAGGCCAGTGGTCCAGAATGCCTGCCAATTTAACATCCAGCTCAGGTTCAGTAGATTGGCTATATACTGAAATCAGATCTCAGGGCCTTACCCTTCACAAATTAAGCTTACTAGCATGCAGACAGAGGCACTGTCCTCTTTCACTGGATTCCTTGGTGCAAGCTCATTTCATTCGTTATGAGAGGCAAATAGCATAAACAGCAGCTGCTTGAGTCATTGTTTCCTGTGGTCAACTAATGAGTTTTGCTTGTTAGAAACAGTAGCAATGATTAGATTACGTCATCTCGAAAATCAGTACAACGAACCATTCCCAGACAAAAAATAACAGGTTGAGCTGTTGTATGTGTAACTTAACCTATGTCTATAATTAGCCCATTTATTCCTGGGACAAGACAGGCAAGCTTTTTTCCTGCTGAGGCAGGGGTTCCCATCCTTGATTCCTCAGAAGTGCTGGGCATCTGGGAGTTGTAGTCCAACAACTGAGAAATTAAGCAAGTTGTAGTCCAACAGCATCTGGGGACCCAAGGTTGAGAAGAACCTTTGCAATAGTCATCTCACTCTTGCCCTGGCCTAAAAGGCAGGCAAGGCTCAACGCGGAGCAATCAAATACTTTGCGGGTTTTGCACAAGAGAAGAAGAAAGAGCAACTCACCAGATACCGTAAACTGAGTGGATGTTCTGCACTCATCAGCCACAAATACAATCTCACCCGAATCCTCCATTTTGCAGTCTCGGATTATCATGCTGTATTCTTTGCCAGATGAGGTGATGACGATTCGGCTGTTGGGTTTCAATTCTTCCTTGTTCTTCAGCCACCGGAATTTCTGGCACTTGTTTTCCAGTTCCACACAGAATATAGCAGTGTCTTTTACACTGACAGCAGTCTTTCTGGGCAATTTCTTGATAATATTTCCTTACAGGGGAAGAAATGAAAATGAGCATTTATCAGGGACTAAACATAACATTGCTTTTATTGCTTCAGCTAAATCAGATATAGAGTAAACAAATCTAAGCATGCAAGTTCCAAAGCTGAGCCCTGCATAACCTTTCATTAAATTATTCTTACTAATGAAATTTGGTGAGTGCCTGTGTTTGTGTTTAATTGTGTAGGGAAAGCCTGTTCAGTGTGAGAGCCTTTGCAAGAATTCAATGACATCCAAGATGACCCTAATTTGAATGTGACAGATTAGAAGATACCTCGAAAATATTAATCATGCATTTAATTTTTTGTAGATTTTTTTATTGCACCATGGTTATGAACACTGCTAAAACATATATTTGCATCCTTCTATCTAATTATTGGTGAGATTAAATTCTGAGCAAGCTTTAGGGCCTAATGAAGACCAGTGGAGCAGATCTACCCTTCATATCCCTTCTCCCTTCCCATTGCGGCTGTGGGAAGGTAAGTTTGGGGGAAAGGAGAAGAAATTGAGTCAGCTTGGGCAGAGCAGCTTGTAATGAGCCTAGCTTATTTATGAATGGAACCAAAATGTAAAGGGACTGACTTAGATTGCAATGAGCTTGATATTTCTGCACTGGGGGAGGTCAGTTACTGAAGCCTCTCATTTCTGAGATTCTTCTCTATTTATTTATGGTTCGCACACCATGAGGAGTAACACAACACTCTTCTTCCCTCAAAAGAGTCATGTTTGGTGAAATCACGGGAATATCCAGAGCTGAGCTTGGTCCTACATCCTAGAGGGCAAAAAGCCACTTTCGCTGTGGTAGCCAGAGGCGACCCTTCCGTGAGACGGGGGAAGGCACTCACCTCAGGAGAGGGTGCAAGAGGCAGCAAGCCACCACAGGCACCACTCCGTGGGCCTCCCTGCTGTCACCACCATCTGTTCTCACCCACTGAGGCAAGCTGTTTCCCCTCCTTGCCTCACTGGGGCACCTCTCTTTTTTCCTTCCCCACCCCCATCCTCACCACTGCCCAACAACATGACCTAGGAAAGGCCCTGATGCCATTCCTGGTTTGCTGGCATCATTTGAGAGTGTTTGCGTTCCATGACTGCTATTTCAGTAGCATGGCCTGAGAATGCTAAGCAGCTGCCTACAGATGGCGGCAGGGAGCATAAAACTGCCCTTCAACTCAGGCAGCAAATTGTCCTGGATCACTGCAGTACATTGCAAGGAGGAAGACCTTGGCCAACTCCTGCAACCTATTACTTTAATTTGTCCCTCGTAACTGTGAGCACGAAGGACAGCCCAAGTGGCAGAGTCCATTGGCCTTGGACCTGGGATTCAAAGCCCTTCCTCAGCCATGAAGTTCACTGGGAGTTACTGGGCCATTCACCATTTCTCAGCCTGACCCTCCTCAAAGGATTGTTGAAAGGAGAGAATGAGGGAGAGAAATAATATATATCTTTGAAATAAGTGTGGGATAAAAAATATAATGCTTTAAGGCATATGGTTACTGCCAAGCCACAGGGGTCCTCTCTTCACAGGACCCTGAGCAGGAACTCTGTAGGTGACAGCTGTGGGAAAAGACGGCTCAGTTCCTGTCTTTCAAGTCAAGCCCTAAAGTAGCAAGGCAAAAGAGTGGATGTGATGAGAGTATGAGGCAGTGGTCACTTGTGAAGCAGACCACATCAGCTTGGTTTGCTAAACCCTTTGGGGCAAACTGAGCAATCACCCTTCCTAGCCGTTGCTTGCTAACAGAAGCTGAGCGATACAGGCGCTGGACAGGCCTCTGCAATCCGGATTCCTTCTCTCCACTTAATTTGTTCAGGGAGTGGCATAATTACACGCAAGTCTAATGTTACAGAAATTGCTTCACAAGACCCTGCATGACCTTTAGTTGGAGCAAGCATGCCTCACTGATTACTTGCGGCTAGAAGGATGGATCATGCATTTCTGCTCCATCATGCACCTGCCTCCCTTCCTTCTCTGCACCCCACAGATATAGTAAGTGTGAAATACAAAAAATCTTAGTGAGGTGCCACATGTCCCCTTCCAGCAGACTCCACACCTACACTAAGGCCCCATCTGCCGTAAGCACCCATCAATATGTCAAGTACTGGGGTGTTGCTGCTGCTCCTGCTGCTGCTACTACTACACCACTTGTCCACAGAAGGTTCCAAAGTGGTTTACCAAGAAAAATAAACAATTAATAAATAAGGTGGTTCCCTGTCCCCAAACTAAAAACTAAAGATTATGGGAAGAGGTAGACTGGCTTTGCACCGGGACAGCCCATCTCCTAACAGATGACTCCAGGAACATCACCTGTAGCCATAGCCTTCATGCCCTTGTCCAGCTATTTCCCCCACCTCCAAATGGCGAACCCATTTGGCCCCATCATTTCACCTTGTGAACCCATAGCCAGTTCACCATGTCAAGTTTTCTAGTAACTCTGCCTGCCACGTCTAGATCTGCCTTCCCCCTCCCAGATCACAGGTATACCTGCACCAGGGAGATGTGGGATGTTCTGCTGAAATTATCTTCCCCCTTAAACTGAGCTCAGTAGATTTTAGGGCCACCTGATTCAAAAGGACATTGAAGCCATGGGTGTAGCATCCATTGGGCAAACAGGGACAAATGGGGCCCCCAAGCAGGCTGCCCTGCTGCCACCCCTCCCCTGCCCCACCGCCACCAACCCTGTCCCATCACTATTTCTTATCTGTTGGCCTCAGGGGGGCGGGGGTGAGCCGAGCGAGGCAGGCCACCCCCCCTAGTGGCGGTGCCAGGCTATGGACATCGCAAAGCACGATCTGATGTCATGGGCATGCAGCATTCATATTCAAACTGCACAGGCGTGCAGGCTGGCCAAAGAGACCCACCAGCCACAGCGCCTACTGCCACCATAGGGGGTAGTGGCCTGCCCCGCTCGGCTCACCCCCCACCCCCCAGAGGCCAAGATAAGAAGCAGCGGCAGGGCAGGGGCAGGGGCAGCAGCGGCATCAGGAACAGCCAAGGAGGTAGGAGCAGCAGCCGGGAGATGTTGGTTGCCCCACCCCTTGCTTCTGACATCAGATGCAGGGGGCATGGCTTAGGACACTGGCGCACGTGCGTGCTTTGTACATGTGATTGGGGGGGGGCTGCCCAGATTTTGTCCCCTGGCCCCCAAGGGTCTCAGTACGCCCCTTATTGAAGTCTTGTAATATTCGGATAAGATCAGTTAGGAATGGTGGAATATTCCAGTACCTAACAAAACGATCCACATTTCAGAAGCACTCAGCCATTATGATCAGATTCATTTATGACAATCAAGCATAGATGTACACTCCACATAATCTCTCCACAAACATAGGTTCTCTTAATGCAGAGCATAAACTATATGATACCAAATCAATTCAGACTTGCTTATACTAAGGTGTGTGAGTGATCCGAGGAATTCGTATGGCAGGGCATAGAAAATGGAAGCCAAAGCCAAGACTGGTAGTTGCTGAAGAAAGAGCAGTATTTTTTGTTGTTAAAAAAAGTAGCCTACCCCGTAATTTGAAGGGGGGGGAGTTATGCACCCAAAGTAAAATATTTTCAGCCTGTGTACTTATATCATTGACAGTCAGGGTTTCCAAGAGTCCATATGAAAAAGACATCGACAGCTGCTGATTCTCCCTCACCCTTGTGCAGTATGACTTTTCACTTCTCACTGTTCATTAGTCACTACCTTCAAGAAAGCCCCAGTTTGCCTGTCTTTCATCATTTCTCCCTTGTATCTTCTGTTATCACTGCCTCTCAGGTTTCCCTGCATGTAGTTGAGAACAGGGAGGTAGAAGGTCAAACACCAGATCAAGCTCATGATAAAGTCCTTTGAAGGCCCTGCTTTACATGGCAGATTGGAGTGAGGGGCAGGAGATGATGAACAGGCTGGCTGAGGAGGTGGATTTACAAACCTATGGTGTTTCCTCTGTACAGTTTTGGTCATCATATCTTAAGGAGGACATTGTAGAACTGGAAAAGGGGCAGAAGAGGGCAACCAAGATAATCTGGGGCCTGGAGCACCTACTTCATGAGCCAAGGCTACAGCATCTGGGGCTTTTTAGTTTGGAGAAGAGGCAACTAAGGAGATACATGATAGAGGTGTATAAAATTATACGTGGAGTAGAGAGAGTAGACAGAGATAATTTTTATCCCTCTCTTATAACACTAGAACCAGGAGCCATCCCGTAAAACTGAAGGCTGGGAAATTTAGGACCAACAGAAGGAAATACTTTTTCACACAGTGCATACTCAATCTATGGAATTATCTGCCACGGGATGTGGTGATGGCCACTAGCCTGTATGGCTTTAAAAGAGTCTAAGACAAATTCACAGAGGACAGGTCTATCAATGGCTACTAGTCTGGTGACTATAGGCCACCTCCAGCCTCATAAGAACATCCCTGCTAGGTCAGGCCCAAAGCCCATCCAGTCCAGCAACACAGTGGCCCACCACATGCCTCTGAGAAGCCCACAGGCAAGAGGTGAGGGCATGCCCAATCTCTTGATGCTGCTCCCCTGCAAATGTTATTTAGAGGTATCTTGCCAAGAGGCAAAGACCATTCAAACTCTTTCTTGTGATCCCTGGAACTGTCAAGAACCAGCTGTGTTTCCTCACCCAGGGTTTAGTCATTGTGCAGATGGGACAGTTAAGGAAAACTCAGCCAGCCTTTCTATGGGGTGTACACCTGCACTAGAAATTATCTGACTGCACATTTCACCACTGCCTGACATCCGAGTGCTCCATTAATGATAAACCATGGACCTCAGGAAGCAACTTTTATGAGATCTTCCCAGCTGCTCATGTTTGTGACAGAAATTGCCAGGAATCCCTTCCTACTCCCACATGGCATCCGCACACACCCTCCTAGTTCAAGGTCTAGATATATTTGATAATCATTTTCCACTGCAAAGATGGCAACATGATGTAGGATGGTAAAAGTATTCAAGTTGCAGAAGGGGTGGTAGCAAGATGAGCATTTAATGGGTTGGAACCAGAGAACATTTGTCATGCTTAAATCCCATTGAAATTAATGGAACTTAACATTAGTCACAACTAACTTGCCTGTTTATTTCAATGGTGCTTCAGCAAAACTAAATTTTTGCTGAAATTTTATCCAATCCAGTGTGACAATATGTTTGCAGGATCTCAAAGGTGTAAGAGAGAAGACACTAACACAATAAACTAATTAATTAATAAACTAAATATTAATTAACTTAATAAATTAAACTGACTATTAAAAAGCTTTTTAAAAATTTAGTATTGTATTTTGTGTTTGTTTTTGTGTGAGTGTTTTATTTCCTTTTTTAGTGTGTTGCGAGTTCATGTGTATTTTTACCTGATGTTTTAATGCTGTGTTGTGAGCCTCCGAGAGAACAATTTGTTATGGAGCATCTAACAAAGTTGTTTATTTTATTATTATTTCTTGTTTACACAGTCAGACAGGTGTTATTGACTGGTTTGTTTTATCCAGATATCGAGTCCTTCCCAAGGACCTGGGATGGCTGGATTTTATTATCAATGTTGTTGCTGTTATTATTATAGATATTCTCACAGAATATAGACTGTTCCCAGTAAAGCTGCTTTTTGTAATTGGCTGATGGTGATTTCTGTGGCCTCTATGATGGTGTTGAGGTGCTCTTCAAGGTGCTTTGGAATTGTACCTAGGGCACCAATTACCACTGGGATTATTTTGGTCTTCTTCTGCCACAGCCTTTCAATTTCAATTTGTAGATCTTTGCATTTTGTTATTTTTTTCTATTTCTTTTTCTTTTATTCTGCTATCCCCTGGTATTGCTATTATTATTATTTCTTGTTTACACAGTCAGACAGGTGTTATTGACTGGTTTGTTTTATCCAGACATCAAGTCCTTCCCAAGGACCTGGGATGATGATATTTTTATTATTATTATTATTATTATTATTATTATTATTATTATTATTATTATTATTATTATTATTATTATGCCAGTGCTGGTTCCATGTACATCAAATCCAGTCTCCTGCTAAGAAACAGGAAGGTTTTCATCTAAGTAAGGGATGATTCAGACATTATCATTAATAACTGGATGTCTTCTTTAATTAATGTTAGCTAAATGTGTGAATGGCCTTCATTTAATAGTTGTATTTCTCGTGATTTCATGGGATTCAAAATATATTTACAACCACCAGACTTGTCATAGCAAGAAAGTGAACTCTATATTAGACCTGAAAATCAATTCAGTAAATTTTGGGAAATATATCTGAATAAACTAACTCTACTAAAACAAGTCCAAAGAACATGGAATTACTTGGGGGTAGAGATGGGTCGACTCTCCAGAGCATGCCTCTGGCTGGCTCGGAAATTATTTCAGTTCTTCCTTCCAAAATCAAAAAGAATTTGGATATTTTGCTGAGCCAATTCAGGTAGGTTCATAAAACAGTACAGCACACCCACTAGTCATAATTCAGTGCTAGAGTAACTGCCTTGCAAGGTCCCAGCTTCAATCCCTGGCATCCCCAGGCAGGGCTGGGAAAGACTCCTGTCTGAAACTTTGAAGAGTTGCTGCCGGTCAGTGTGACAATACTGAGCTAGACAGGCCAGTGGTTTGACTCAGTACGAGGCAGCTGTCTGTGTTGCCTACTAGCCTGCCTGTCAGCCCCATGTGCTTTGCTTACTGCTCTTGATTGCAAGAGAAGCAAAGCTGCCTCACAGGAGGGAGGGGGGCTCTCTTTTTCTTCCCCCCCGCCACCTGCATCACCCTGGCATACTCCGAAGCAGGATGCCATAAGAAAAGTGGCAGTAGTGTTGCTGGGTGGGAACTGCAGATCCTCTTTTCTCCCCTAAGTTGTCACTCTGTCATGTGGAGCACACAGAACAAAGGTATGGTAGCCCTTGGAATTTACAGTCTTTCCAGGGACTCCCCGGGCCTCTCCAATACCTACATGGCAGCACCAGCACTTTTTCCCTCATGGTGTGCTGCTCCAAAGCAAACCGGAGCAATGAGGGGAGGGAAATAAACTCTCCCACCTCTTTGTACAATGCTGCTGATGCCGTTTCTCCCACCAGAAACAGCAAGTAAAGGCCGAGCGGCTGATGGAGAGCCTGGAAGTTATCCAGACATGGCTTCATGCCACAGGGTAGCTGGAGATGTTTAATTCAGGGGATTAGATTTTTAATTCAGGGGATTAAATGGTCCATTTACATAGGGTCAGCTCCTCTCTGCATTCCCTGCAGGTCTTTTTCCTGTGTGTATACCTACAGCTTGCTCCGGGCTTTTTCTCCAACCAATCACATCGCAGAGGAGGAGGTGAGAGACCTTTTGTTTTTGTTTGACAGTCGGCATTCCGCAAGATTGACTAGTCAAAACAACAGAACACTTAACCTGAAGCATTCTCTCAGCAAATGCATCTGCGTGGACGTTCATAGAAACCACTCCCAATTTGGGGTGGGGTTATTTTTGTCCTTACGGCATGCATAACCAGTGAGGGATCCTCTAGGATAATTTATTCATGTGAACAAAATCAATGGGCTCTATTTTTCATGAATTATACCAAAGTTTCCTTTCTTGACTTGCAAAAATGAATACGAAGTTGGAGAGACGCTAGCTTGGGATGACTTTTGGACAATTCACATTTTGACACGGCTTAACTAGTACTAGGGCCAACCTAGAACCATTCCAAACTATGTGAGGCAAGAAAAAAGCCCCTTTGAGCATGTGCAGAATGCCGTTGCAGTCACAACCGAGTCCCGGACTTGAGTCCTGGCACCTCTCATTTTTGCACTGAGTTTCCAACACATGGTGAAAAGCCACCCCATCCCCCCCCCCCACGAACCTTGTACCAGTCCTTTCTTTCAAACGAACCTTGCACCAATCCTGGCACCAATCCTGGCACCAATCCTTTCGTCTCCACCACTTGCCAACACTATTCTCTGAGCCCAACCTGAAATGGATTTTCTAAGTTCACCAAAAAAAATTAACACAGCCAGAAGCAAACATGATCTTCCCCTGCCCAAAGCCTACCTGCCAAAGTTGTGCTCCCTGCACCACAACACTGCCTCCCCATCGCCAGCGAAAGCATGTGTGGCTGGCTCTATTTTGCCCATGCTCCATCCCAGGTAAACACTGCCCAAGCTGCATGATTGATCACAGGTAGTTTCTCCCCGCTCCAGCTTTCAGTTTCCAGCCAGCTTGCTAGGAAAAGGCAGGCTATGGGGGAGGCAGAAGGAAGGCAGCCTTGAAGAAGTACACAGCAGCAAGCAGTACTTCCAATGTCCAAAGCCCTTTGCTATATTGCTCTTATTACAGATTCCGAATGGGCACCGGCTCTCCGTTTAGCCCATTTCAATAACAGCGTGGATTCTTCCCAAGCAAAGCTGTCCACAGCCGGGAAAGCAGACTATAAGGAACACAGCTGGCAAACTCCCCTTCCTTGTGGAAGACCAGTGAGACAAGTCACCAAGCAGCCCCCTCTGCTGACTCTTGGTGTTCTGCAAATCCACTCAGAAAATACTCACACACACACACACACACACACACACACACACACACACACACACGTGAGAGTTTTGAATGGCCCCTCCACACATCACAGAGAAGTGTCAGGGCATACCAGAAACCTTGTTCCCCCCCCCCCTCAAAAGCTGCTGCAAATATAAGGGTTTTTTTTATCCCTGACATAATTCGGGCTAAGCTAGAATGCACAGCCCTAATTCAGGAGAAGCCAGAATTGTGTGTGAACTGGTCCCTGATAGCCCATTGCGACTTCGGGGTAAATCCAGCTGATATGTGAACTCGCACCCTCCATTCCAGAGGAGATGCAAGCTAAAATCTATGTGTGCAAAAGTCCCTGGAGGCAAGGCTAGTAATCCCTCTATAACCTCAGGTTCAGAGAAGAACTCTCAAGGCAATTGAAATTTACACTTCCATGGGAGGGGGGGTGGTCTTGGTTTTTTAAAGTTCTGAAGGTTCTTCTCTGAGCCCTACCTGGGTAAACCTCCCTGACATCTTTACCTGGAGACCATTCATTAGATTTTGGAAGCAGACACACAACAGGTCTGTAACTTCAAAGTATATACCCTCTTTGATGAAGTGGTAAGATCTGCTGTATGTCAGACTCACTTGTAGGGTTCCAGTCTAATCAAAACTGTTTTAAAACTGAGAAATATGAATGAACAAGAAGAGAAAAGGTTATGAATGATGCACGTCTGTTTATAACCCACCAATGGTCAGATGCAATCCGAGGAAAGGACTACACATTATAAATGTGTAATAAAACCCTCATTGTCCACTTCTACTAGATAAATATGCTTTGGAAAGGGGCTGTTTGTTCTGGAGTAGAAAAAGGACAAGAAAGGATTGACTCTTTCCCTGCCCACCATTTTCTCCCTGCAATCTCCCCTGACAAGCTGTTATTTCCCCTATGAAGTTTCAGATGCATTTCTGTGAGGTAGGCCTACATCTGGAACCTTGTGGAGGATGGTGGGCGGGCAAAGAAGCTGGGAGATATTGGAGGAAGAAATTACTGTGGCAGGCAGGAAAAATATTAAACACCCCCTCTCACCCACCATTCTCACCCCCAAGGACACCTGCCTGTTAGAGGCAGAGGCTGGGATTTTATTACATGTGTTTGCATGTTACCAGGAGTCAAACCAAAGCTCAACCAAAGAACCAGTTAAGCTGTCTTTTTCAGTGAATCGGAACTGAATCCAAACCAAAACTCTCTTAGTTGCTTGACTTGAACATGAAATAGAACCAAACCCCTAAATTGGAAAAAAAAATGGTAAGCAGTTCAAATAAATAATTCAATAATCAGATGCTTGGCTTGCAACTGTATGATTAATATGTTGCTTTCCTCTTTTTATTCTGAATTATGTATTTTTTTAAAAAAACACAACTCTTTTAAACATAAAAAATAAGTCGTTCAAAAATAATACGTTTCACAAGTTAAATAGTAATCATTATGTTCATTTTATAGTGTCACATTTGCAATCAAAAGAGTCTGATCTAATTTTATCTGTCTGTCTATCTGTACTTGTACACCACCCCAAACTTCTTTCTCTGGGTGGTTTATAACATAAATAAATTAAAACAGAAATTAAGACCTTAAAAAAATTTAAACCCACTAAGTCTAGTTTATCATTCATTCATTCATTCATTCATTCGATTTCTATACCGCCCTTCTAAAGTTAAAAATCTTGGGTGAATAAATGTGTCTTCAGAGACTTTCTAAAAGTTGTCAGAGATGGGGAGGCTCTTATTTCAGCAGGGAGCACATTCCACAGTCTCAGGGCAGCAACAGAAAAGGCCTGCCCCGGTGTCGGCAGCGGATGAGCTGGTGTCAGCTGCAGATGAACCTCTACGGATGAACTCAGTGGGTGATATGGCTCATAGTGAAGAAGGCATTCTCTCAAATACCCTGGGCCTATGCTGTTTAGAGCTTTATAGGTTATAGCCAGCTCCTTGTATTTTGCCTGGAAACTTATTGGTAGCCAGTGTAATTCTTTTAATATAGGAGTAATATGGTCTATCCATGATGACCAGGAGACCAACCTGGCTGTTGCATTCTGTACCAACTGCAGTTTCTGGACTATATACAAAGGCAGCCCCACATAGAGCACATTACAGTAGTCAAGTCTGGAGATTACCAGCAGATGTTCCACAGTTCTAAGGTCATTTATCCTGAGAAACAGACACTGCATATCAGCCAAAACTGATAGAAAGCACCTCTGGCTACTGCCTCAACCTGAGACATCAGGAAGAGATTTGGATCCAGAAGCACTCCCAGACTGTGTACCTGTTTCTTCTGGGGAAGGGTGACCCCATCCAGAACCAGCAGATCAACAACAAACAACAACAACAATCATCTTTATTTGGTCCATTGATCAGTAAACCAGCAGACCAAAATTGTCAAAAACCCCGCACAATAAATACCTCCATCTTATCTGGATTCAGTCTCAGTTTGTAATCCCTTTTTCAGCCCATCACTGCCTCCAGGCAGGCATTTAAGGAGGCTATGCCTTCACCTGATGATGTTGACATTGAGAAATAGATTTATTATCTATTTCCGCTGTATTAAATTTATCCAGATCAGTTCAAAACTGGGCGAAATGGTCTGAAATGGTTCTTGAACAACTTTTTAAAGTTAGTATGTGAACCAGAACTAAAATGGAGATTTATTTATTTTTAAATTGATGAACCCAAGCTGGAATTCAGCTCTGTAATTTATGTACCTGAAGATCTGTGGACCATTAATAAAATCTAAAATTTGAACTCAGTCTAAATTTGTAATAGTTCAGCTCCCTGCATATAATGATCAGTAGCGCCCTTAAGTTTGTGTTTGCCAGGTAGACAGTATTACACATTACACATTTCTAGCTGCTCTGCTAATGCTTCTCGCAACCTTGAAAGTTGTCAGAAAAGAGTTTGAATTAGAAGATTCTTAAGAGGAAAAGAAATGGTGCACATCTGATTTCCACTTACCTTGGACGCTCAGTTCTGCAATGGTTCTGCTACCTTCTTTCATTTCACAGATATAGACAGCATCATCATCCATGGTAACATTCTGAACGGTGAGCTTCCGATGCGTGCCTTGTTCTTCAATGTTGTACTTCTGGCTCTGCTGAAGTTTCGTCTCTTCCTTGAACCAGGTGGTTTCTGTGCTGACAAGAGGCACCTCGCACTGGAAGGTGGCTGATTCTTTCTCTCGAACTTCCAGATCTCTTAGTTTCGACTTGAAAGGTATTCTCGGTTCTTGAGAACAAAGAAGAGAATCAACACATTGTAAATGAGAGATCACAAAACAAAATGGGGTGAACTGCCCAAGGCAGGGTTTCTCACACGGGTCCCCAGGTGTTGCTGGACTACAAGCTCCCAAAGGCCAGTGTGAATGGGGATGAAGGGAGCTGTAGCCCAACAACATTTGGGAATCCTGGTTTGAGAACCCCTGGCCGAAGGATTGCTCTAAAGAGCCCCATGATTGAACAGTTGGCCCTGTGCAGCCTGAGCCTATTAACCTATGCTCCGCCATACAGCTGTGGTGTGAACACAAAGTCACAACCAGAAGCCTGAGGTTGCCATAGTGTGCAGAGCCACCATCTTCATCCCTTCTCTAGCACTTGGAAAACTAATGAGGCAGTGCCACTGAATGCTCTTTATATCAGTTACAAAATTATATGCAGTGTGGGAAATGGTTCTCTATATTCTGCTCTGCCCAAGTTAACTTTACAAATAATGGAACCAGTCTGCTCCAGAGAATGTAAATCAAAATACAGTTAGAACCTCTATAAAGGTCACTGATACGCCTTTCCTTTGTCAGTACTTCTCTTTGTAATGTACAACTGCTAAAAGTGATCCATCAGAACAGAAGAAAGGGAGTTCTGCCAGATCACACCAAGGGGCCATTTCCTCAAGTGGCCAGCTGGTTGTTTCCAGGAAGTTCACCAAGTGGGTACAATGGCTACAGCCTTCTAGCTTGTCTATCCCCAGTTTGTGGTATTCAGATATTCCATCTAGAATTCACAGGTACTACTAGCTTTTGATAACCCTGACCTCCAAGAATTCCTGCCTAAAGAAAACTAACCTCTGATTCCAAAATTCCAAAACTCTCTTTCATGAGTTTGAGTACTGGGAGCTGAACCCCTGCCAGGAAGTCTCCCAAACACCGTGTATGTTCTGGCCTTTGTATTCTGTCATTCTTCCAAGGAGGTCAAGATTATGTGCATGTGGTTTTCCCATTTTAGCTTCACAACAGCTGTGTTAAGATAAGTCAATAATCATTTTTATTGTATATACCGCCCTTCATCCTAAGACCCAATGGCGGTGAACAAGAAGCTAAACACAATTCAATAAAAAAAGAAAAAACACAGCTATAAGTTTAAAATGAGCAAAGGACAGCTCATTGGCCAAAAGCCTGGATAAAAAAGGGCAGTCTTCACTTTCCTCCTAAAGGCTGGGAGAGATGGTGCCATGTGGGTCTCAACTGAGTGCGGGTTCCACAGCCTGGGGGCAACAGGTGAGAAGGTCCTGACCTGCGTGCTCAACGTACGGGCCTCATCAGCTGTCAGCATGTGGAGCACAGCTCTCCCAGCCGATCAAGTCAAGTGGGTAGATTCAGCTGGGAGCAGATGGCCCTTAAAGTACCCAGGGTCCAAGCCGTGACTTTTAATCATGACATTTCCAAAGACACTTTCCGAAATATTTAGTTATTTTTCCAAAGCCACCCAGTGAGCTTTTTAGCTGAGCAGAGGTTTGAATCCAGCTCTTCTCAATACTCCTCCATAAGAACATAGGAACAGCCCTGCTGGATCAGACCCATCTAGTTCAGCATCCGGTTTCACACAGTGGCCCACCAGATGCTTCTGGGAAGCCCACAGGCAGGAGCTGAGGGCATGCCCTCTCTCCTGCTGTTCTGCTCCATCACACCACACTGGCTTTATTATTATTTATTTAACCTGTTACCAGAGCTATTCTGTGAGCTCCTGTAGAAAATAAGCTCGGCTTCCCTTCTTTCAGTCTGAAACACTGAGTACCTAATGGCACATGCAGAAGATGACAGGCCTTTGGGCATATACATATTGTTAATGCATGCACCATAGAAACTGAGCAGACTTTCCTCCAGTTGCCAGGTGGTGAGGGAAACCAGCAGTACAATGCCAGCTTCCTGATGGGTTGTGTCTGGGTATAGGCCACTTACAGCGTGATGGTTTTCCATCTGGCCAGTTTCTAAGGGCCATAAGCAAAGTGTTCATCATAACAACTTTGGAGACCTATGTCAATGCCATTTTAGGTGGGTAGGTCTATGTCATACTTATGCTGTTGTAGGACTGGTCTTCTAGAAAAAATGTCTCCTAATGGTTATCCTCAATCTGCCCTTCTTCAACTGAAACTTCTCATTCAAATCTCAGTGTGAAAGGCAAACTATCAGAGATATAATTTTAGGTCTACATTTAATCAACTAATCAGACTAATTGATTTTGAAACTTTTACTCAACTAGAACTCTGCCCCCAATTGATTAGACAACAGATTTTTCAACAATTTTTACAATACAAATATAACAATTGCAGGTGGCAAGCAGCATTTAGACAACAGTGACATTCCAACTTTTCTTGCTGGTAGAAGGTAATGCATCCTCTGGGATGATGCTTGGAATATAGAATGCCATATACTGAGTCAGACCATTGGTCTATCTAGCTCAGTATTGTCTACCCAGACTGGCAGTGACTTCTCCAAGGTTGCAGGCAGCAGTCTCTCTCAGCTCTATCTTGGAGAAGCCAGAGAGGGAACTGGGAACCTTCTGCTCTTCACAGAATGTCTCCATTCCCTGAGGGGAATATCTGACAGTGCTCACACTTCTAGTCTCTCATTCATATGCAACCAGGGCAGACCCTGCTTAGCTAAGGGGACAAGTCATGCTTGCTACCATAAGACCAGCTCTTATGGTACATCACCTAAGAACATCACCTAAGAACAAAGGGTAATAGCCAAGCTAAGTTAGTTATGACTAAGTCCCGTTGAAAATAATAGGACTTAAGTTAGTCATGACTAACTTGTCTTACTTATTTCAATGGTGCTTAGTCATGGCTAACTTTGTATGCTGCCCAAAGCAGGACCTTTTATTTTGTTTCAGAAGTATTGTTTTTACTCACATGCAAACTTAAGCAAGCAATTTATTGATTGAAATGATTAATCTAGAGAGTTCTGTCATCAGAAAACAGCCCTAGGTATTTTCCTTCAGACTAATTTGTGGGCTTTGAATAGCAGCCTCAGCCTCAGCTTGTGATCCTGCCTCCTTGGGGCTTCTTCTCCCCAGATTTCCTCCCCTTGAACGTCTAAATGTCAGAAAGAAATTGTGTCACTCCCAATGACCTCCAAGACAGTGCCAATGAGTGTGAAGGTTATCAATCACTGCCAGCTGCATGACAGGCCACCTGTTTGAAATAATATGCACTTCTTCCAGCCTGACAAATGACATTCCCTTGTTCTTTCTTCTGTTTGGAATACTTTGAGTACTTAAACAATTGGTTACTTTAGAGATGAGTCTGTTGCCTGCCAAAATGAAAGGTCAATCGATGCATCCAGGAAAAATCACACAAGACTATACTATTTTGAATGAACATCCAGGGATAGGAATGCTTCTCAACCCACATAAAAAGTATTATTGCATGTAAAAACTATTTTATTTTTAAATATATACCCTGACAACATGGCTCTACAGACTCCTCAAGGTGCCTAACGTAATACTAAACAATAACAACATTGTATCAATTCAAAATGAATTAAGTACCACATCAGGGAGAAATATAGAGCTACAATGCTTCTGGGCTAGCATTCTAGAGATATGCTGTTTTTGATGTGGGAAGGGATTCCTATCATGAGACACACAAAACTGAGACAAAACAATGGCTGACATCCTGACTAAATTACTGGATGGAAGTCCCATTGAAATTAAGTAGTCTTTTAGAGTAATTCTTGAGTAGTACTAAGTAGCCTGGATGTTAGCCAAAGAAAACAAGGAATCATGGCAGAAAGCGGGACATGGCTACCTTCTGGGACAAGGTACTCTGAAATATCATTGCAAGACACCTGCCAACATCTGAAACTTCAGAAGAAGTGGCTGAAGCTGTTCCCTCCTTCTGGTCAAATTTTAGCATGGGAATTTGTGGAAGTCTCCGCCTCCTACTGAACTCACCAAATAATGACTCCTAAAGTTGGGTCGCAACTGATTGAAGTTCTTCTTGGAGAACTTTCCTCCATTTTTTCCTTCCAATATTTTTCCACAGAATCAAGACATTAAAATCCCCAGGATTGCTTTCAATAGCCATCTGGAGATTGATGTAGATTCTTTGAGACCCTAAGCCAATCCTGGATGGCTGGCAACCTTACTTCTAAGTAGTCACCCTTCTGACAAGGCTGGGTGCTTTGCATTCACTCAGACCCCACTTACTAAATTTATGCTAAAAACCAGAAATTGCAATGTGTTGAGGACAAGTGATGGTGGTGGTTTAACTTTTGTCCTGTTCTAGCTTCTCAGGCCATGTCTTTACCACTAATTTATTTTGGTTTTATAGTATTCTGTCAGGGATTCCTTTGCGGAAATGGGATAAACTGTTCAGGGATATCTGGATATGAAGGGGTTAAGTCTCATGCTAAGTGTAGTTGGCTGAGACAAGCCCTGCAGCTGAGTCTAGGGAAAACCCTAGTAGGGAGAGCAGTTAGAACTGTTGGAATTCCGTTAGAGAATGTCAACTGGAGCTGAAGGGCTGGAAGGAACGAGAACCAGATTGGATTCTGAGTAAAGTAAGCTTAAAGAGAAGCAGTTACTGAGCTTGAAAAGGAACTTGTTATAAATTCAAGAGTCATTTGTACCTGCAGTGTGTACAGTAAAGACACAGAGAGTGGAGCCTTTCACATGATCGCGCAGGTGGGGGGGGAAGGGTTAAGCCTACTTTCCCTGAGATTGGCCCCAGCTGCACCGTGCCGCCATGCACACGATCACTGCAGTAGTGACCAACATGGCTTTATGGAGCCTGGGGGAATCCCACAGTGCACTGTGCAATGAGCATTCTGAATTGGGGGATTCCCCTGGGGGATGGGCACTCTGTCCATTGATTGATTGATTGATTAAGTGCCGTCAAGTCGGTGTCAACTCTTAGCAACCACATCGATTGATTCTCTCCAAGATGATCTGTCTTTAACTTGGCCTTTAAGATCTCTCAGTGGTGCATTCATTGCTGTCATAATCAAGTCCATCCACCTTGCTGCTGGTCGTCCTCATCTTCTCTTTCCTTCCACTTTCCCCAGCATTATGGACTTATCAAGGGAGCTGAGTCTTCGCATAATGTGTCCGAAGTATGATAGTTTGAGCCTGGTCATTTGTTCCTCAAGTGAAAATTCTGGATTGATTTGTTCTATGATCCATTGGTCTGTTTTCCTGGCTGTCTATGGTATCCTCAAAAGTCTTCTCCAGCACCAAAGTCCGAAAGCATCAATGCTTTTTCTATCTTGCTTCTTCAAAGTCCAGCTTTCGCATCCATAGAGTGTCACGGGGGAAACCATGGTCCTGTCCATACAGGGGCTCAAATGGTGACCTGCAGATGTCCCCAAATGTGAAACAGTTGTGGGTAAAAACACATTGATAAAGTCCAGCAGCCAGCTTTGCTTGAGCAGCATTACAAACTGATTATTTAATTATCTATCTATCTATCTTTTTATTTAGAGATTTAATATACCGCCCAATCCATAGACTCAGGGCGGTGTACAAACAAGATGTTCTTGGTGGCTTGTAGATCATATTTTGTGGACGATCAGAGTATAGGGCAGAATATAGAATTAGAATACTGAATTCATGTAAGTGTCTTTGACGGATTACAAGGAATTGGAATTCCTTAGCGTGTTGCTACCAAAGAAGATTCTAGTTGAAACCCATTAGGCTTTTCAAAAGGATTGTAAAGGATCTTCTTGCACCAAACCATATTATCCATGGGCTCTATGAGAAACCTCCTTTGGGACCCTTCTTCCATTGTGCAAGTTAAAAGACACTTGTGCATTTATACATTCCATTGTATTGTTTAACTGATGGCATATTCTAGAAGTGTGTTCTATGTTGAGTGTTTGAGATGAATGTATGGATGTATGCAATATTTTATGCCCAATGTGGTTGAAGTCTGATGGTGAGAATTAGTTGCTCTATAAGCTCTTCTATATTATTTATATATACAATTCTTTAGGGCTAAGAGAATTATCTAAATGTTTAATTTAATGTCTTAATTAAGACATACCTATGGCTAATCCCATGTGTGGCAGCTCTTGTGAGAGTTCGGAGAGCTGCCGTATAGCCACGAGATGGTTGGGAGGGAAGAAAATTGTGGTTGTGGCAGCGGCCTGCCGGCTGGCCAGAAACCAAATGAAGGTGGAGAATAAGCGGTCTGGCCAACCAGCCAGTCAGAAAGGGGGGTGGGGAGAAGAAGCAGGCCAGCCAGCTGGCTGGCCAGAAAGCAGTGGGGGTGGGGGGCAGATTCAGATGCTCTACACCCGGCCCAGCTAATCTTCTATATAATTAATTCTCCAAGATGGGATGCGTGGGGACGTGGCAGAAAGGAGGCAATTGGCTGGCAAATGGAGAGGAGGTGATTGGCTGACAGAGAGCGCACAAGAGGGTGCCCAGGATTATCCAGCTTGTGGATCTGGGGTAATGGATACAAGTCCAGAACAAGGTTGTACCCTATACAAACCTGTATAGTTTTGTTCCTGCAGCAGCTTTAGTATTCCTTGGTGGGGTCCAAGGATAAAGGCCTATAAAATGTGGTGATGGAGATTTGCCTGTTAGTCTACCGCAGGTAATCCAACTTGTTCCTGATGATGACGACACCTCCTTTGTCAATCTCCTTGATTATAATGTCAAAATTATTTCTGAGGCTTGAAGGCACGTGGCTAAGATCATAGGACAACCATTTGATTTGCTGCTTGCTGACAATTTCAGCATGATGATAAAAACACTCTTCATAAAAGCCCCATCTGGTATTATGATTATCAGGAGATATATTCCAGGCAGGATTTTTCTTTCTGAAGCACAGAGTTGTTGAGGGCCAGTGTACTGTGGAACTATTCCTTGAGTCATAGATGACAGAAATAAGACTCCAGGTTGCCACAACATTTCAGTGGCTGGATTAACATGTAACGTGGACCCGTGGTTCTGTGCCCGCCCTCCCCCCAGTCTCCCATCCTCATTTGGACATTCAGAAGAGCTGCCTCTCTACAGCCAGCGAGACTTGCAGAGAGGCAAGAGAGCTGGCTGTATGGGCTTCCTTCTTGAAAGAAGTTCAGCTGGCACAGCCAATCAGGCTGGAGTTAGGGAGGAGCTCCCTCCCTCAACTCCAGTTCCAAGGGATCAAAACTGTGGTGCAGTGTTAGGTGTAACACTGGTGCCGCAAAACCCAAGTTAAAGGCAGCAAAACTCCACTTTGAACCAAAGGTTCAGAGTGGAGTTTGGGGAGGAAAACCATGGATCTCTTTCTGCCCTTAACTCCAGTTTCCCACATTTGGACATGTAGTTATGGAAATCTAAGGGACCTCTAGTTTCCTAATACATCCAAATCTGGTCACCATGTGTGTGGATGTGGAAGACTAGAAGGAGAATTCAGCTCTTGCTATGCTTAATTTTAAAAAGCATCATAAAGCACTAATGCAATTGGGGAGGGAGAAAGGAACGGTCCCCATATTTCATAGCTCCAAATATGGGACTCAGATTTCAATGAAGCGCATTATTTCTTCAATGACTATTTATTCAAACCACAGTTGACTGTGATTTCACTAGCTTCCATGTTTACAAAAACACATGTCATGGGTGTTTGTTTTTAAGGGAAGAAATCAAAGCATGAAACCTTTTAACACTAGTGTTGGCATTTTGCAAGCTTTTGAAATATTTTCTCAGCCAGTGCTCACATTACGGGGGGTGGGGGTGGGGGAAGGGAGGTACAGTGGAAATCAACAAACCTAGCTCCTGACTCTTCCCAATTTTAGTCAAACCATCCCCCCTCCACCATAGGAGAGCTGGTCTTGTGGTAGCAAGCATGACTTGTCCCCATAGCTAAGCAGGGTCTGCCCTGGTTGCATCTGAATGGGAGACTTGATGTGTGAGCACTGAAAAATATTCCCCTCAGGGAATGGAGCTGCTCTGGGAAGAGCAGAAGGTTTCAAGTTCCCTCCCTGGCTTTTCCAAGATAGGGCTGGGAGAGATTCCTGCCTGCAACCTTGGAGAAGCCACTGCCAGTCTGTGCAGACAATACTGAGCTAGATAGACCAATGGTCTGACTCAGTATGTGGCAGCTTCCTATGTTCCTATAGTCTTCTAGATATCTAAATATATTTACTCAGGGGGCCATCACAAAATTTAACAATAAATAAAATAAAAAGTGAAGGGAAAGCTGGGAAATTTTAAGGTTAATTTTAAAGTTGATTAAGTCTTGGAAGAGGCATACTGTAACATCACAATTTTGGGGGTGCTGCATGATGGATGTCCATGGGAACACCATGAGGTATTTTTAGGGGGAGGCTACATTCTCCAAAAATTCCTTCCCAACTCAGGGGCCCCTAGGCTGTGAGGACTGTTTTATAGGGAATAAGACCGGCGGTCCATCAAGTCCAGTCCTCGGATTGACAGTAGCTCTCCAAGGCACCATACAGAACTCTTTCCCATTCCGGCTATCCAAGGCTCCTTAATGGAAGATGGCAGGGACCTCAGAGGATGCAAAGCACGTGTTCTCCCACTGAGCTGATCTCTTAGCTGTTGATCCCCCAGCCCTAATTTCTTCTCTTCAGAGTTCGACAGTATCCTTAAGATTAAAAAGGTGTGATTTCACAGTATCCAGTTCGCATAAGAGCTAGCAAAAAGCTCATCGCCAAAAGTCAGGCTGCAAATCAAAACACTATTTTATCTTAGTGCATTTTTCCACCACACATCTTCCCAGGACTCAGGAAGAAGAGAGACAAAGGTATCCCTCCTCTTCTGTCATGACTGTGCAGCTCACACCCACAAAAAAGCCAGCTAGGGAATTACCTAGAAGTAAATACCAAGCTTCATTTTTAGAGCAGAATTATTCGTGAGTAGATCCATGGTCAGAGAGTCCATCACTTGAAAGACATCTTCCCTTCAAATGCACCTGTTTGATCAGCACCTATTCTCTGTACCAGTTGCGGATATGGATGAGGTTTGAATTAGTCACCCGTGGTTCTGCCTGGCTGCTAGCATCTCGACCCTTTTGATTTAAAACTGAACAGTTTTGACAGTCCACACTGCGTTCTGCAAAGGTGCAAATTATGGTAGCTGCTACTGTATTGACATGCAGGGGGTGGGGGCAATTATTATTATTATTTATTATTATTATTATTACATTTATATCCCGCTGTTCCTCCAAGGAGCCCAGAACGGTGTACTACATACTTAAGTTTCTCCTCACAACAACCCTGTGAAGTAGGTTAGGCTGAGAGAGAAGTGACTGGCTCAGAGTCACCCAGCTAGTTTCATGGCTGAATGGGGATTTGAACTCGGGTCTCCCCGGTCCTAGTCCAGCACTCTAACCACTACACCACGCTGGCAATACAACTGAGTTATATCCGAGGACTAGACCAAACATAATAGTGGAAGATCCATTGCTATTCCAAAGTGGGTGAGTAAGGGTCCAAATTTTGGAGCAAAAGAAGTGCATGAGTGGGATTGCTAAACCCCACCCCCACCCTTCAGCTGTCCTTATAGGTGCTCTTCTCCTCAGCCGAGCTTGAAAGCCAAGAGTTAGTTGGGGTAGCAATCAAGTAAATTCAGCTGGAACAATAGTCCAAGCTGTCCTTGTCAGAGCACCCTGAGGGAACTCGCCCTGATGGGCTTTCCGAGGGTGAATAATAAGGAAGTGAGGCCTCCTCAGACCAACTGCCTCGACTTGGACCCTCTGCTGAGTGTGCTAATGGGGTGGGGGTGGGGTGGCTTCGGTGGCGCTGCCTTTTGAGGCTGTGTTTGTGCCTGAGGACACCTGTCACCACGAGGGTGACAGAGGCCCTGCAGCTCGTGGCACACGGGCTGCCAAACAGCTGTCAGACCATTGCAGCCTTCGATCACTGTCTGCTGACTACCTGACAGACACCGACAGGCTGAAGTTAAGTACCTTGCATTTGCTTGGTAGCTCATGGAGGGGGAAGGGTGAGGGGGCTGTTAATGACCAAATCGTGCCGTGTGTGCAGGACTGCTGCCTTGATCCTTGAGTACCTTAAGGCTTTGATCTGTCTACAGAAGACCAATACGGTGACTTCATTGCAAAAATTTCCCATTGAGAGCCTTGCTGTGCCTGAAGACGTATTCAGCTGGGATCCCTTTCAGCATGAAATAGGCTTTGGAAGAAGGAAGCCAACTTGCTAATCAGAATCACAGATGGGAATGAACTGGAAGTCCATCTTGCCTACCATCACCATGGAACTGGATCACCCATTTCCCATCCCAGCTTCCTCCCTCCACCTGCCCCTCAGCCTATGCAATCCAGAAGCAGGGAGAAAGTACATTACAAATCGAGCTACAGGGCAAATAGAGAGTCACAAAAACTGCAGACTGCTAGGTAGGACAAAACTCCCAAACGTATGTCACAAGCAACTGAAGTGGTTACAAGAGAGTAGGGATGTGTAGAATTGGTTTGCTCACAAACTGGACCACTGCGAACTGGACCGGTTTGAGCGGTTCGATTATGAGCTGCTTTGAACCAGTTCAAGCCGATTCGTCAAATCAACTGGCCCAGCCGATTGGTTCAACTGAACCTGTTCACTTTGGTGAGGTTTGGTCCAAATTCATACTGAATTCATACCGAACCACACCAAATGGTCCGTGCACACCCCTACAGAGAGTGAATGAGTCAGTTTAGATGTCACATGGAACCACTGTTAAAGCCTGCTACATACTTGAGCCTCAGGAGTGTGTGCTCCCCTTTCCCTGCCTGCATGAATGTCCATTTCTAATTTAGGTTACAATAAACCAAGGTCAGTTGTGATGTCTGAACTGATCAATCTTGGTTTATTCCAACTTACTTTCTTGGAATAAACAGCAATCTGTAACCAAGGTTCAAAGAGAGTTACTGAATGCAGTTCATTCCAAGGAAGTAGGTTAGAATAAAGCTAGTGAGGTTGATTCAGATGCCATGACCAAACTTGCTTTAGTGTAACGTAATTGAAAGTAGATACTTGCATGGGCAAAGGAGGGAAGACCACATGCTCCCAAGGCTCAGGAACTTGTTCAGAACTAGGCTTTAACTATGGTTCTCTGTGTCATCTGAGCAGGCCCAATGTCCAAATACATATGTGCATGAACTTAGAGGGGTACGGTTGCAGAATCCTCTACATCATAGCTAAGATCTTAGAATACTTTTAAAAATTATATCGAACAGCCATTGGGGGCAGCCAAATGGCTCTGGGATGGTCTTTGTAGTAACTTGGAACCCTAAATCTGGCAAGGAACCAGACACAATTCACACAACCTATTTAAAGCAAATAGTAACTGGAACGTGCCTTTAGGCAACGAGCATCGTGGTAATGGTGGTGACAACAATGATGACATAAAAACAAACTTCGGCTCCTTACCTTTGACTGTGACCAGCACAGAACTGTATGTCTGCCCCGCCAGGTTGGAAGCTGTGCAAGTATAGAGACCATTATCAACCTGCTTGCAGAAGAGGATCTTCAACACAAAGTTCTCCTGCTCATCCTCATAGATGATATGCCTCCGCCCTTCAAGGATAACTTCACCATCTTTCTTCCAAACTATCTCTGGCTTGGGTTCTCCTGTCACATAGCAGCTCATCTTGGCATGTTTACCCTCAGTAACGGTGAAAGTACGTGTTGTTGCACCATAGGAGGAACCATCACTCCGAAAGCTCTTGGCAGTCAAACTAGCAGCCCTCTCATAATCAAGGGAGAGACTCAGGCCAAGTTTTGACCGTCCTTCTGTGGAGAACGCTGTGGAGATCATGGAGTCTGTGGTGGTTAAGTCTGTCTTCCTGATTTCTTCCCGCCTTTTTTGCATGTGTGATAGCAGTGGAGAAGTCTTGCTATAGCCCATGTCTATATTGTGTCTGGTGCCACCTGGGCTGCAAGAATCTGGTGTATCAACCACCAGTGCAGCCGCCGCACTGGTGGCTCCAAGAGGATTCTCGGCACGGCAAGTGTATGTCCCACTGTCCACCAACCGAGTACTTTGGATCTTGAGGGCATTTTTCTCTCCCTGGGACTCAATCTGGATGCGGTTGGACTCTGTCCTCCCTCCCAGGTGCCGTCCATCTTTCTCCCAGTTGACAGAAAGGGGAGGGCTGCCCTGAACAATGCACTTGAACATAGCATCTTCTCCCATGATCACTCTAATAGAAGTCGGCTTCTGGATGAAGTAAGGGGCCGATTCAGTCACAGTGGTTTTCTCCCCAACTTTGATGCTGACAGCAGCAAAAGCTTCTCCAATGGTGTTCTTGGCCCTGCAGATATATTGGCCACTGTCCTCCAGGTTTAAGTCATAAATCGTTAAACGATATAGATCACCATCTTCCACCATTTTAAACCTTCCCCCCGTCTGGATAGGAAGTTTATCCTTCTCCCAACTCACTAGTGGGATGGGGTTTCCAATAATCTGGCAGCTCAGGGTAGCATCTTTCCCCATGGACACCACAAAGGCCTTAGGCCTGGTCAAGAACCTTGGGACTCCGCTGTAAGAACTATAATCCATCTTGATATCCTAGGAGGTTAAAAAGAGGTGGGGGAGAAATAACAAAACAGCTATGAGAATCCTTGATCATAGGAAGCATGATCAAATTTTTGGAAACCCCAGGGTGGGGCAGAAATCACATTCAGTTTAACTTCCCAGACTATAAGCAACAGTAGCGGTTTCCAACCCTTTAATAATTCAGCTTATGAGCTCCTAGAGGCCTGCTCTCATAAAGAAATGCAGTAGTTGCTTGGTTCAAACTAGATGTAACATCAAAAGCATCATTACATTTCTGTCTTTGTAAGCTTAGAAATAAAAACAGCCAAGGGGAGCCTGATCCCATTGAGATTGGGGGTGAGGAAGTGGAATCTTCTACCCACAATACTCCTTTTTCCTGATGAAAATCACCACCTCACCCTCAAACCTGCAATTTTGTGCAGGAGAGAAGCTGAAATTTGCATTAATATGTTTTTTCTCCTGAGACACATAGTAGCTTTGAGAGGACAATTTGTGTAGGGGAAAAGGTTACCCCAACACACACACTTTTGTTTGTTTGTTTGTTTGTTTGTTTGTTTGTTTAACAAAAGAGCATATAGACTGAAATGCAATAATGCATCTTAGCATCACAGACTGCAATCTTCTTTGTTTTGGTGGATCAGACACTTTAGCACCCAGCTGCCCCGGATGGTTCACATTCATGCAAGCCAAGCATATACTGTAGCATGATCTAGCGTTGTTTCAGAAAGCCAATTTTAAAAACCACTAATGAACAGAACTGAAAAAACAAACATTGAAATTAAAAATAAGAAATTGAGTGCCCTCCCTAGAAGCAGTTCGGGGGGGGGGGGGAGCGGAAATAATTGGCTTGTGGGAGTGACAGAGGTGAGCCACCCCATTAACCATCCCTTGAAAAATAAATGCTTATTCTCTAGCAAAGCATTCAGCTTTTCACCCTTTCCAAACAGTCCTCTAAAAGAAACAACACAGGGCCTCATCCCCACATGCACACAGCACAGGTACACACTTCACATGTGTATGGCCCCCAAGAAAACTGGGGGATGTTGTCAAAAACATCAAAAATGGGACAGAGCTGAAAGGTCTGATCAAACATCCCAAATCAGGACATTAGAGTCTTCTCCCTCAATAGCACCATCAAAAAATGTTCTGTCTAGACCTACTAATATCAACTTTATATTGAGTTCATTCATCACAGGGCATGTGAAACAATGCCTTTGTTTAGATTTCCTAGTGCTAGAGATGCAAAACTAATCCCTGCATTTGCAAACAAAGCACACATTTGTCAGTTACTACTGCTTGCTTTAGACCCTGTGTGTAACTTGAATCCTCACATGATGTGGCCTTCATTTAAATTAATTCAAAAGGTGAAGATGCCTTCTCTACCTTCATTACTGAAGTTTCATGGCAGGAAAGGCTTCGCCTGGTTAATTTCTGTTAGTCATGCAGCTGTTAAAAACACAGAAGATTTGCCAAAGAAACAATGGGAAAACAAGAATCAAACTGCCTACCCTCTGACTTGCAGATGGTGAGGGTGGTAACAGTGAGATAGAGTTGCCAACTCTGCCTGAAGTTATTCCTGATGAGTTTGTTTTAAAAAAAAATATGTATTTATATTTTCCACTTTTTAAAATAGTTAAACTAGTTCTGGCATTTCCAAAAACGCTGGTCTTAGCTGCTGTGGATGCAAGCCCCCCACAAACCCTTTCTTGGGGCTATTATGTATGTCATAAGGTACATGGATTAAACAAGTAGTATCTGTTGGGCGGCAACAACAACAAATATTTATACACCGCTTTTCAACAAAAGTTTCCAAAGTGGTTTACATAGAAAAATCATAAATAAACAAGATGGTTCCCTGTCCCCAAAGGGCTCACAATCTAAAAAGAAACACAAGACAGACACCAGCAACAGTCACAGGAGGTACTGTGCTGGGGGTGGATAGGGTCAGTTACTCTCCCCCTGCTCAATAAAGAGAATCAACACATTTTAAAAGGTGCCTCTTTGCCCAGTTGTACATGATCAAATTGTACAAACAGTGTGCATGATCCAAATTGGCCAATCTGACTGACTTTGTTGGGGCTTAACACTTTTCAGACTGCTCTGGAAAGGGGTAATGGGGGCCATGAATTACATCATAAGGTACAGGGCTGAAACTGATACCATTTGGTAGAGATGACCTTCCTGCAACTTAAAATGTGCCATCTGACTGTTTGACTGATCAGTCCCAAATCAGATCATTTGATGTGCTCAGGGCCATAACTGCTTCCACTTTATTGAAGCATGCTTAGATCAGCTGGAATATTCATGAGGAGAAAAAGGAGAGGACGAGGAGCAAAGAGCTTCCACTGTACTCATTTGGAAATACACATAGCATTACTGAAATTATAAGAACTGTATTTTGCTACAGGAATACACATTTTATATTTATTAGTTTTATCAGTTATGAAAAAATTGAAAACAGTTAACGTACAGCTGTCAACACAAACTCTCTATTTTACCCACATACTTCCAATGCAAATGAAAACCAATCTAGCAATTATTCATCTTCCTCCTCACTATAATTTGAATCATTTCCATCCTCACAGTGGATGGCATGGGATGGCACCGAAGTTTCGTGATCTGCATACATGTAGATTTCAAAAGATGAGGATACTTGATCCCCATCAAACCACTTCAGTGTGGACTTCTTGTTTCCAATACTCCAACCATGGTCCTGTGGCTTAGACAACAGAGGCTTTCTTTGTATAGCTAGGTTACAGGTTCCACAAATAAAGTTTGCCCACAGTATTTTCTGTTGGATGACAGACTTGCATGATGGCATAGTGTTTCCTTCTGTTCCTTTAATCTCATTCATTGGAGATCGGATATTTGAATTTCTGTCATCCAACAGAAAATACTGCAGGCAAATTTTATTTGTGTAGTTTTTGTTGCTGTGGCTCTGCATTTTATGGTCCTATTCTGTATGTTTTTTTAAAAAAACCTTTTAATTAGATTTGTATTTTTATATTGCAATTTAATATTGTTATTGTGTAACTGTTTTATATTGTTTTAAATGTTTTATAAGCCACCTTGAGATTGTTTTAATGAAAGCTGGTATAAAAACCTAACAATACATTAAATAAATCAATGAATAAATAAAATAAATGAATAAATAAATAAATCCATTATGTGAATAATGGCCCCAATAAGGCATTTTGTAGGGCTTGCACCCCTAAATGCTCCAGCAGCTGCTCATAAGATTGGTGTTTCTGGACATGTTAGAACTAGATGGTCAAACATTTGTACTTTATCATGCAAGTTTTTTGACATGGGCTCTTGAATTTTACCTGACATTTGTTTTGGAAAACTAGACCTGGGGTAGGGCTTGTCAGTTTAACATCCTCTGGACGTAAACTGGATGAGGCCTATTCAAGGTTGAGCATCCAAAAGCACTGGATGAGGCCTACTCAAAATTTAAGATGGTCCAGGAATGTTACCATGGAAAACTAGAGTGTAAAGGTCAGGTTGCTACAACTCCAGAATGTATTTTAAAAGGAGAGCCCCTTCAGACGAGGAAAAGTTGACATTAATTCCACTATGAATATAAGAAAGATAAAATACAGAGGATATAGGAAGCCCACACCACTTTCTGCCATTAATGGTTTAGCATTGCCAGTGAACTTCCAGGCAGAACTTCCAGGCAGGCTGGAGAATGCTTTCAGTTTCTAAACTGCAGGCCCTGTGTCAAGATTGTGCAGTGGTCTTTGAAGGGACTAGACTGTAGGTAAACAATACACAAGTCTGGTGACTACAGGCCACCTCCAGCCTCAGAGGCAAGATGCCGCTGAATGCCAGTTGCAGGGGAGCAACAGCAGGAGGGAGGGCATGCCCTCATCCACCTCTGGCCTGTGGGCTCCCCAGAGGCATCTGGTGGGCCACTGTGGGAAACAGGGTGCTGTTCTAGATAGACCCCGGGCCTGATCCAGGACGTCCGTTCTTATGTTATGTCTTTGTTTTTTTTAATGGAAAGTGGTATTTACATATAAATATATTAACAACAATTAATAAAACTGGCTTTAAAAGGGCCTTATCCACATTCATGGAGGACAGGTCTATCAATGGCTACTAGTCTGGTGGCTATAGACCATCTCCAGCCTCTGAATCCCAGTTGCAGGGGAGCAACAGCAGGAGGGGGGGTATGCCCTCAGCTCTTGCCTGTGGGCTCCCCAGGAGCATCTGGTGGGCTACTCTGTGAAACAGGATGCTGGATGAGATTGACCTTCTTGGGCCTGATCCAGCAGGGCTGTCCTTATGTTCTATGTTCTTACAACCAATTACCAAGTGGACCCCACATATTTCACAAGCCACTTCTTGTTCTAATAATTTCAGTTGTGTCTGGACAATTATAACTGCCCTCGCTGAAATGCTAGAGGTGTGTCTCCCTCCCACCCCAATTAAAATTAAGATTTTTGTCATTGAAGAGTCAAAATCTCTTTATAGCCTCTTATTTATATTTCTTTTTTTTAAAGTTGTCAATTATTTTCGAATAGCTTTAAAGTCTTCCAGCTTTTGTGCCCTTGCCCTTTGCAAATGTATAAAGTAGGAGTCAACAACTGAGGGTCCTTAGGCCAAATATGGGCTGATCAAGAGAACCAAATGTGCCCTTAGTTCAGCTGTCACAACATCCATGACAACAGGGTTTTCCAGGGGGCCACTTTGGAGAGTCAGAGAGCATGCGCAATTTTTTAAAAATAGAGGTGTAAAATAAAAAAATAAAAGATGTATTAGTATGATTAAAAATTTACAGACCAGAAAAAAATATGCATGTATTTTTATGCCCCACTACAGCTATACCCTCTTCTATATTGATTCGTATATAATGCAAAAAGTAGACATCCTTTCCATTACAATCACTCCATGTCACTGAGCTATTGCTCTTAAAATAGACCCAGCTGTCACTCTCTGTCTTTTCTCAGAGTCCATCTGTAGAACTGCAAGCTGAGACCTAGGGAGGAGGAACAGGGTGGAGGTTGCGGTGGCTAGGATTAATACTGACATGAGATGGGGTCAGACAACCCAACGCAAGACTGTTTTCCCCTTATGTTTGGGTACATGGGTTGAAAACATGGAGAAAAATAGCCCTCTCACCTACCATACCCCTTCAAGAAGAGCTTCATCTCTCCCCACACACGTTGGCCCCCATGCAGCTCAAGGGAGTAAACATTCAATGTCCTCTGCTTTTTTCTTCCTTTGCAGTTCTTTGCAAATTGCTGTCCATCTGCTTCTGGGCCATGGGTGAAATCACAGCACACCACTAACCTAAGCCAAGCTTAGCCCTAAGAAAGGTTTGGGGTTTCTCGACCAACAGCTTTGCTGTTAATTTCAATGCTAGGGCTACAAACAACTGCAAATAAGCATGGACACAGCTGCACACAAAACTCTTGAGCCCTTTCCCAACAAGACAGCAGCAAACCTGCCTGCCGACCCAGATCTGGATTGAAATCAAGCTCTTACCTGGAGTCGCCTTAAACTTGGAGGAAATAAACCACTTTCAGTGGAGTGAGGGAAAGCAAATCCTTACTGAGCTGGCACAAAGGAGATAGATAGTTGAAGGGGGCATGGGGAGACCAACAGGGTCTTGGTCTCCCCACCCTGTGGCAAATAAAACAGAAACCCCAGTGAGGTCGGGGACACGCTGAAGGTGAGCCCCTAGTCCCCCAGCAGTAGCTTCAGTGCTCGGGGTTTAGCCAGTGTCCAGCCCCTCCCCTTGGCTGCCCTCCTCCAGTCAAGTTGGATTGCTGACGTGCCTCTCTCCCCCTGCCTCCCTTTCCAAAATAGCCCTGGGTGTCATTTACCAGAGAGATCAAATTTCATGTGGTAGAGAGACGAAAGGGCACCGTTGTCGGAAACCCACCAGGACTGACCCAAAAGCCATCTCCTGCAAGTGTGTGTGTGTGCAGGCATGCCCTCAATGGGACAGGCCCAGCAGAGTTTCTCAAGTGGGTTAGCCAGAGCCAAGTGACAGGTGTCAGGCAAGGGTATGATGAGGGAATGTTACAAGTTGTTAACAAACATTTATTAGACATCTTCTTGCCTATGTCTGTTTCAGAAGGGGGATGCCTTTCTAAGGGACAGTTCATTCCCTTGGCTTAAATAAAAGACTGACTGAACCTTATTTTTAGTTTCTGAAGTCTAATGCAGTTGACAGACTAAATATGAACAGGCATGGTGCCAAAATTAGTTACTGGGCTCCCAGGGTTAGAGATTGAAGGTTCAAGCCAATTATCTGTGATTTGACAGAGAAAATGTCTTTACCAGTAAAGCCTTCCTAGATGCGAGCCTTGGGCAGCCTAGTCTGACAGCCTGGAGGTGACACATATGCACTAGGCAAGGGGCCAGAAGGAGAGGGCAGGAGGCAAATTGTGTTGGGCTAGGGAAGGAAAAAAAACAGGTGGCCCCTTTCCACACCCAAATCTAAACAAGTTTGGATTCCAAGGAGGGCAAGGGATCTGGGAACCAAGTCCTATGAGGAGTGGTTCAAGAAGCTGGTTATATTTAGCCTGGAGAAAAGACAACTAAGGAGAGATACAATAGGTGTCTTTCAAATATCTGAAGGGCTGCCGCACAGAAGGAAGAGAATTATTTTCTGTTGCTCCTGAGGACAGGACTAGAACCTATGAGCTGAACGTACCAGGAAGCAATTTCAGGCTAGATATGAAGAGGAATTTCCTAACTGCAAGAACTGTTCCACATGAAACATTCTGCCCCATGCAGCGGTGGGCTGTTATGGGATGGAGTTTTTCGAACTGAGGACAGATAGTTGCAAGGGATTCTGTACCTGTTTCCTGCACTGACTAGGGGGCTAGATGAGAAGGCCTCCAAAATCACTGCCTGCATTCTATATCCCACTCACTGTCCTTCAGACTGCCACAAAGAAGGTCACAGCAGGCTCCAGGCTTGATCAGGGTGGGATGTGAGGCAGGGGTGTGTGTGTGGCTTGAGCAAGATGCCCTCTCACTGTAGGTCTGCTCCCTCCTTATTGCCAACAGAGCTGCAAGTGAGCATGCCGCAACATCTGCTCCTCATGCTTCCTAGTATTGGTGCTCTCTTGCTCATCCCCTCTGGGCCAGGGCGTGGCAGCACACAACAGGTGGCAAAGCCCCTTTGAGTTATTTTTATACAATGAAGCAGGGCATACATTTCTTAATGCTACAATACAAACAAATGAATACACAAACCTGCATTTGGATGAGCTCAGCTCCGAGTATACTGTGGAGAAACCACCTGAGAAAATTCTCTGAAATTCCTGCTTGGTAGGAACCCTGAAATACTCTTCAACCTTTTTCTTAAATAAATTTCACTTCCAGTGAAATAAATTTGCCACAAGAAAGGGAGCAGCGTTTTAAATACAGTTCCATTGGTTCCATTTAGTAAGTGGGCTAGTTTCTTCCTAATCAAAACAAAGACACTTTTTCACGACTTGTGTAGTAGAATGTACAATCCAGACTCTAGGTGCCAGTTGTTTTTTTCCTTTGTTTGGAGTTGTAGAGATAAAAGTTTATTTGGCTGTAACCTTTAGAAAAAACTGTTTATAATCTCAGTTTTTTCTGGCTATTTCACATGCATGTGTGCTCATGTTCAGCATCAAAACAATCAAGATTCCATATGAAAAAAAACCCACTTTTACATGCTAAATAAATTGTGCAATGCATGCATAATTTTCATTTGTCTGCAACCATTTTTTTAAAAAAAATACTGCATTGTTTACAGTGGATTGTTGGAAGAGGCATGTAATCAGGGAATTGGCTGATGCTGGAAAAAGTCTGGGATTAAGGAAATATTTTTAATTTGCAAATATCTAAATCATGTTAAGATAAGATTTTAGGAAAAATGTTCTAAGCACTTGGAATTGTAGAGGCTGTTGAATTCACTATATTCAGCATATTATTTGTTATTTAGTTATGATCACTATAAAATTATTATTCAAACCTGATATTTCTGAAGTTTTAGATACTATATTCAAAAGTGTTGGGGTTTGTGATCATTTAGCAAAGCACCAAGGAAGTTACCACTCCAGTTACAGAATGCAGAATTTAGTTAAAGGCTCTCCTCTAATCTAAGAGATGCTTCGTCTTCCATACTTCCAGTCTCTTGAGCAGTCACCTGTTTTCTTCACAAACATACACACAGAGCCAAAAACCTCTAGTCGAAGCAAGCAGATTTTTCTGGATGCTTTGACCTTGGCCTTCTGCGGCTCTCTTCTGCTTACTGCAGTGGGCAAAATGATATTCCAAACTGCTGAGCAAAGAGAAGAGTTACTGCACTAATGAAAGTACGTACAGTATGTTACTTCCACCATCTAAAAATCACTTATTGAAATAAGGGCATCTTTTCAAAGAGAGAGACATTTCCTGATTACCAGTCTTCTGGCAGCTCACCCTTGCTCTAGGGGGCTCCAAAATATTACAGGCAGTGGTTCTGAAGTCCCACTTGCAAGTTCTTTTAGCACCTGAAGATGTAATTTAGGGATGCTCACAAAACCGGAAAAGCCAGTTCAGCTCGAATCTGAACTGGATTCAAGTCAACCCAGCCTCGTTCTGTTCACTATCGAGCCGGACCTGGTTCAGGCTCGAACCAAGCTAGTTTGAAAGGGCTTGAAAGTGCACTGGTAAAGCGGAATCCAGTGAGGATTCCCCTTTACCAGTAAATGGCAAGGGAGGCAGGGGGGTTCTCTAGGAGGTAGATCAGGCAGGAGGGGAGGCAGAACATACCTTAAAAGTGCTACCGGCAGCAGCTGTGGCAGAGGCCATGGGTGGGGGGGCGGGGAGGGAGTGGGACAGTGGTGGCTGTCATCCCCCACCAGCCTCCCCCTGAGCAGCCTGGATCTATTCAGGCCTTTGCACAGGTGTGGAGATCACTAAAATGGCCTACACACATGCACAGAGGCCATTTTAATGACCTCCATGACTGCACCACCAACCCCGTGACCACGAGCAGCACTTTAAGGTACATTTTTACTCCCCTCCCACCCGATCTACCTCTAGAGTAGCCCCCCTGCCCCCTCCTTTACTGGTAAAGGGGAACCATCACCAGATTCCCCTTTACCAGTAGAGTTCCAAGCTCTACTGGTGGCTCGAACGGGGCCTGGTGCAGTTTGAACTCGGACCGGCCGAGGCTGCTCCGGTTCGACCCCGAACCTGCTGAGCTGAGCCGGCTCAACATCGAGCCTGGCTCGAGCTAAGCTGGCTTGCATGCCCCTAATGCAATTTATCTGGACCTGGAGACAAACTCATTTGAGGTCGCTAGGTGTTCTCTTATTGTCTTCTTTACCTATCTTGAGGCATGTTAAAGTAGCAGGTCTCCGGCCACATAAAGCTTTAAATGTCTTGTTGCTGATGTTATGCCATGACCAGTTTCATTTCTTCAGCAAGTAAAATGCATTTAAAACCTATTTTTAATCATCTTTAACATGGCTTATAAATGTTTCAATAAAGATAAAAGGAATATAAGAAATAAACCAAATGACCCAAATTTTTGTTCTGATTAAGTAGAACGGTTTCCAACACCAACTGGAGCAGCAGACAATAATAGGAATGAAGCATCAGGTAGGCCAGCTATTCTGCCATTAAGGACTCTCCTAAGAACATGTCAGTCAAACACCTTCAATAACTTCATAAAGGCCAAGACAACATTCCGAGTTTCATCACGTTGGCCCAGGAACAGCGTGTGGCTGACAGCCAACCATTTCATGGGTGCAGCCTTCCAGACTTACTGCCTCCAGCAGCATAAAACACCCTGATCAGGTTTCCCAAACCTGGCAAACAAGGTGATATTCTTTATGCAAGTGAGGAGGGTTTGGGAAGCACAGCTGCCTCTATGGTCTCAAACTTCTAGTCATCAGTGCATTAAGCAAAATCATGAGAATCCATAGGGCTCCAAGGAAAGCATCCTCCCAAATGCTATAATCCGAAATGCAAAAGAGGTACTGTGCAGATTGGGATCAACTGGAAGAACACAAGGTGCTTTGTGGTATATCAAGAAGGTTTTCCAGTTCTTTAACAACAGGAACCAGAAGGATCTTCTCCCCTGTGCCCAATTTAGGCTGATAGAATCCCTGATCCTCAGTAACTCCAATGTACACTTCTGTATGCAGGTCATCCTAGCATATGCCTCATGAAGCACAGTACGTAAATCAGTTACTGAGCACTGTTTCCCATCTGCCGCCTCCTCCTGAGCCACTATTTTGCACTAGGATGCAGCTGGTGGACTCCCAGATTTCTAATTTTAAAAAGACAAAACAACATCTTGGCTTGCAGTTTTTTAAAATTTTATTTTAACTGAAGACTACAGACCTCTGAGGATTTTAAAATTGGCATTCTGATCCAGGGGATTTCTTACAGTCCCACCAAACAGGAAAGCACAAGAGAAACTCCTAAGGCTTAGTCCACACATGGAACTGGAATTAGGTGTTCGGTAGGTAAACACAGAAGACATGCACACACATTTACGGCCCACTCCTGTCCAGTAAGAAGTCTGTCTGCAAGACTGTCTCCCCAAAGTTCAATTAAACTCCAAGTGTGCATAGAATTATCAATCAATCAATCTGTATGATGCTCAGCCATAGGCAATTGCATATAAACAAAATAAGTAGTTTCTGTTGGAAGTTAAAGGACTTTGCGCTGTCTCTTTGCCTCAGACAGTGGAGGACAGACTAGTAAGTCAGAGGGCTAGAAGGTCAAGACATTGGTCATCACTTCTCCACTGCTCTGATGCTATCCCTTTGATGTGTAGATTGCTACTCTTAGGGATTCAACTTCCTTCCTCTCTCTCTCTTCCTTCCTGCCCGCCTACCTTGCAACATGGCAAGCCTCTCTCCCTGCACCATATGTGCAGAGAGGATGCAGAATCCATCTGCATCCAGCTAGGTAGATAGATTAGAGATCCTAACTCCTCACTTTCCTATCTAGAATGGAGTTCCTTAATAAATGCCTTTTATATTGATTTGAAACTATGAATTGGCTCCAAGTTACTTTACTCTCAGCACACACGCATGCCTAACTAAATTTCCGCTGTGTTGTGCCTCTATGCACTCTGCTATAATGAGAAAGGGATTCTCTCACCACAGAGAATTTCCAACAGTTTCAAGGTAAATACAACTAAAACAGTGGTCTTAAAGAAAAAGGCAAGTTATAAAATCCCATGAAATCAACATTTATTTATTTGTTGAATTTATATACCACCTAATAACAAAATCTCTAGGCAGTGTACAGAATTAAAACATAATATATAAAACATTTAAAATTCATAAAAAGATTTAAAAAATCATAACAGATAAACACACATTAAAATTTAAAGATTTCGTCTCAGTTGAAGGCCTGGGAAAATAGGTACATCTTCAGGGCCCGCCTAAAAGCAAACAGAGAAGGAGATGCTCTTATTTCAACAGGGAGCACACTCCAAAGCCCTGGGCAACCACAGAGAAGTCCTGGTCCCAAGTTGCCTCCAAACGAGTTGGTGGCAACATAACCAGACTGCTCCAGATGATCTTAATAGGAGACAGGGTTCAAGACAGAAAAGACACTCTCTTAAGTACCCTGGACCTAAGCCATTAATGGCTTTACAGGTAATAACTGTATTTCGTTCGGAAACATATAGACAGCCAGTGCAGTTCTTTTAGAATCGGTGTTATATGGTCCCTTCGGGTAAACCCAGAGACCAATCTGGCTGCCGCATTCTGAACCAATTGTTGTTTCTGATCTATATACAAAGGCAAACCTATGTAGAGTGCATTACAGTAGTCAAGCCTAGAGGTTACCAGCCTATGTACCACCTTTTTAAGGTCATTTGTCTCCGGAAATGGATGTATCTGGCGTATCAGCCGAAGCTGATAAAAAGCACTCCTGGCCACTGCCTCAACCTGAGAGACCAAGGAGAGTTTGGGATCCAGAAGCACTCCCAGACTACAAACCTGATCTTTTAGGGCAGGGATTCTCAACGTTTGGGTCCCCAGATGTAACTGGACTTCAACTCCCATAATTCCCAACCAAAGACCACTGGGGCTGGGGATTATGGGAGTTGAAGTCCAATAACATCTGGGGACCCACACGTTGAGAAACCCTGTTTTAGGGGGAATGCAACCCCATCCAGAACAGGCAGGTCTAAACCATCTCTCAGATCTCGACCCCCTACAGGCAGTACCTTCGTCTTGTTTAGGAACATAACATAAGGAACATAAGAACATTAGATTCAACTTCAGCTTGTTATCCGTCTTCCAGCCCAATATCTAAATTATCTGGAATCTAAATAATCTGTGTCATCCAAAACTGCCCAATTGCTTGAAATAAAATGAGCTCATTGCTTCCTAGCGGTCACTGCAAAAACAAACAAACAAACAAACAAACAAACAAAACCACTGAATATGTTACTTCATGGGGTTGTCTGTCAGACTACTGCTGAAGAACAGTTGCCAAACTTTCTTCCTTGGCTCTATGTACAAGGGGCAAAACAACAAATAATGGACATGATCTTCAGTCTGATCGCAACCATAAATACAGTGTACATGTCCTCTCAGCCAATGGAATGACTAGGTATTTCCCTTCCAATTTGGCAGAAGGCACTGCCTGAAATCTGAGTTCTGAGAAAGCCCTGCATATCTTAGGGTAGGTTAAAGTTTGGAAATGGCCTCGGAATGGTTCTTCTTGATCTTGGGGAACCAAAACAAGAAGCATGAATTATTAATTGTTGCCCTGTCCTCTGTAGCCTCCTGCTCAAAAACCCAGTTCCTCAGGGTCACCCTCTTGCCACGAGCCAAAAAAAAATCTCTCACCCATCTCTTTTTCACATTGCTGTCCTCAGCCTCCATCCTTTCATTGTTCAAGCCATCACATCTTTATGAGGCTAATATCCTCCATTTCGTTTAATCTGCGTCAGTAAGGGATAAAAAATACATCATTTCTGGCAGAGAGAGAGAAAGAGAGAGGCCTCGACTCTGCCTTAAGAGTTGAAAAGCTGAGACTAGATCAAACCTGATCTCAGGATCATGGGGTCCCAGAATCAAACTGATCCTGGGATCAAATCTCTGATCCAGAATCAGACTTCTGAAAAACCAGGCCCTGATCTAACGAAATTTTGATTTAAGTTATTTTTACAGATTTATAAACAATATGAAAAATAATTGTGTAGCCATTTAAGTATATTTTTGTCTTATCAGAACAATGTCTCCCCCCCCCCGTTCCCTTTATTTTTCAACCAATTTTGAAAAATTTGAGTCTCTCCCCCCACCCCTCCATTCAGGGAGGCCCATCAGAACATGAGTTCCTAAGCTGCTTTGGAAACATAAATCTTCAGGATGGGGTTTGTCAGCTGTATCCCTCTCGTGGTGTTGTTGTTGTTTAAAGTGTTTCAGCTGTGCATTGGCTTTGGCACTTGCTAGTAAGGTGGCCTGTGTAAGCTGTTTCCAATTGGAATTAGCATCAAAGTTTATCCCCAGATATTTAAAGGACTGTACCTGCTCCAGAGTATGCCCATCTAACAGTCATTTGAAGTGCTGTGGTCTTTTCTCAAAGACCATAACCTTGGATTTGGAGTAATTTAACCATTTTTCCTCTTTACACATACTTTCCAACAAGAGTCAACACTCTTTTTAGGCCTAATCTGTTTAGTGAAATCAAGATTAAGTCATCGGCATATAACAAAGCTGCTACTTTTAGGGATCTAACTGAAGGTGCAAATCAAGAAGGGGGCCAATATACAGCCCTGTTTTACTCCTTTGGTAATTTGAAGGTTTTTTTCAGGTGCCTTGAAGCTCAGTTCTAACTTGCAAGGTATTGTCCTGATACATAGCCCCTGGATGAGCCATAAAAGCCTTTTATCAATGTTGGGGAGATACACAGATACACACACACACACACACACATACTTGCTTGGGCCCTTAATGTATTTTGAGATTTAATGATGTAAATACATACATGTGATCAGTGGTACGCCTGCCTTTTCTAAAACTTGTTTGCTCTTCATGAATAAGTTTTCTTGCTCCCACGTTTGCAATTTATGGAGAAGACAGCAAGCATGAAGTTTGTGAGCCACATCAAGGAGACCAACAGATCTAGAGTTCTTTGGTTCTGAAGGGTCTCTTTTCCTGTAGATTGTGGTGCCAGTCAGCGCTACGCTCATACATTTTTTTAATGTCCGCTCAGTTAAATTTAGATTCTGTTCAGGTTGAGTCAGGAAAGACCCACTCCAAATGCACATGTGCACAAAGTGCCTTGATACTGTAGCCCAGAACAAAACTCATCCCACACACAGATGAAAAAAATTAGAGAGAGCCCTGCCAATGCTCGATGACCATCTTGTAGGAAAATTACCTGAGCATGTCTAGGTAAATAACCTAGCCAGGACTGGGGAAATGTTTTACATTGCATTCTAGGGGACACAGTATTTGGTTACAATAAGTCTCTAGACGTTATTGGGTTGGTTGGAGTCTACCAGTACTGCTGCTGTCCACAGTGCTCATCTCTTAGTAGCTCTTAGTCTCTGAGCCACCAGCTGTTCACCACAGGGTGAGAGGGAGCCCTTTAGTTCTTGTCAGAGGCCCATGCCTCTGCCAAGCTCAGCCAGGTCACACCTCCAACTAGGTGGGGCAGAACAAAATTGCAGCATCCCAGCTGGAGCAGCTTTGGTTCTCTCTCTCCTCCCCTCCTGAACAGGATTGCCACCTTAATCTATGTGGTCTTCATCTTAGCATTTTAGAGAACAGTTGCTAATTAGGGCTGGTCTTATGGTAGCAAGCATCAATTGTCTTTTTGGCTTAGCAGGGTCAGCCCTGCTTTGCATTTGAATGGGAGATGTAAACACTAAGATATTGCCCTTAGGGTAGGGCTGATCAACTTTGGCCCTCCTGCAGATGTTGGCCTACAACTCCCATAATGCGTAGCTATTGTCCACTGTGGCTGGGGGTTATGGGAGTGGGGGGGAGGTGCCAAGCTGAACAGGCCTGCCTTAGGGGATGGGGCCACTCTGGGAAGAGCAGAAGGTCCCCGATTCCCTCCATGGCATATCCAAGATAGGGCTGAGAGAGATTCCTGACTGTAACCGTGGAGAAACTGCTGCCAGTCTCTGTAGACAATATTGAGCTAGATAGAGCAATGGTCTCATTCTGTATAAGGCAGCTTCCAATCTAATTTTTTTGAAAACAATTAAAATCTTGGTTTGTGACAGAGGACAGCTATGACACATAGCATCTCGAACCCTGCCCCCAATGAATTTTGCGGGACATTGGTGCATGATAGGGTGTACAGCTTAGGGAGTCTTGTTGACAGGGCTTGTCAGGCAAACAAATGAGTTCATCTTTTATTAAATGATATGGTTTGTGTGCTTTTATCATGCTTTTGCACACCAAAGGCCACGAGTTAGATCTACCCCTGCCTTGCATGAAGACACATTAGTGGACTCAATACATTTTGGAACTAGAGCCATCAGGGACTTAACCATAAACACAGTGGGGAAACAAAGTCTGGACCATTTTTGAGAGCAGACTGAATGAGCACCTGTTGGGAACAAAGGGAGGGTGGATTGGCTTTCAGACCACAACTAGAGGGAAAAGGAATACCCTTGCATGCTCTTCCCCTTATAAAAGTACTCCCGAGAAGAATTCTGAGTTTGCCAGCTCACTCTATGGCTTGTTCAGAATGGCTATCAGGGGCAAGTAGTGCCTTCATCAAAAGTTAGAGTACATAGGAAAAAATGTGGCAATGCTCAAATAAGCATTCTCCAAAAGAGAGGTCTCTGCACAGAGCAAGGCAACAGCTGAGGCTGAAGGCAGGAGAATTTTCATAGGAGCGGCCTGAATGGTTGCTCCTGTCCACCATTCCTGGATGGGCTAGGCATAAGAGAAAAGGTACTTGAGGTGCAGTATCAATCAAGCCTTCTCTCTTGTCTTCTCAGAAGCCTTCTTTTTCTTCCTGCTGTTTTCTTCACTGGCAGGCTCAGCTATGTATTTGGGACTAGGGCTCAGACTCTTGCCTTCTGGAAACTGCTTCAAAGCAGCCTCCTTGGAATAAACCTTTCCTAGCAGACCAACTTGGCCTTTAAAGAGAGAATGGCTTCATCAAGGGCTTTGTTGATGGTTAATTCCTATTTCTTGAAATAATACAACGATAGTGACTTAAATATTAAATACTTTAATTGTTTTAAGTGTTAACCAGCACACATAACAGATATTTAGTGACAATTACAAGAAAAAGAAAATTGAATCTTACATGGAAAACATCTGATAATAATTTGTTATGACTGAATACTAGTGGTAACAATCAAGTTCACACAGATTTCAAAAAGATAAAATTATATATAAAAATAATACTAGAACATTTCACTCACCATGATTTGTATAGGATTCACTATAAATCTTAATAGTACAAGTGCATACATGGTAAGTGACTCCACACAAGTAGAAACCTAGCCATGGTTACCTGAAACCACTTAATAAGGAGTTCCCAGGAGGTCAGTGCAGAAGAAACTTGATCATCATCAACATCTAGTTACAGAAGAGGTAGAAGTGAGATTTTGCAGCTTTCAGATCCACAGTTGCTTCCAGAAACAATGAACCAGCACCTTTATTGACCGGTAATTAAGTCTCTTATAACAACTGACCTCCACACATTTCAGTTTATTAAGTCTCTTATAACAACTGACCTCCACACATTTCAGTTGAATCTACTAGACAGAGCAACACGTAACAGGCTTTTCAGTCACCTCACCACTAGCAGTCTACAGTGCTCACAGTTTAACGAGATTGGCCAGAGATGCACAAGGTATTATACTATGAACAGCATATTAAAATAGATATTGTTTATCTTCGCATTATCCATAATAAAAATAAAAAGCAAGCTTATCTTCCCATATACCCTGGAAATTGTCTCCTTTGGCATAAAAAGCTATATTTCTACAGGTCATACATAATTATTTGTTTCAAGTGGCTCTCCAGTTATCCCTCCTATTTTTCTTATCAATTTTGTCAAATACAATTATTATTAAAGATTATCTGGCAAATCAGCGAAGAAGACTTAAGAGTTCTCCATTTGTTGAAAATTCTCACAAACTAGCTTAGTCTGTTCAGAAAATGAATAAAGTAACTTAAAAATATTTTTGCATCATGAACTGTAGTATTGCTAATAAGTTTAACAAAAACTATTTTTAAAATCAAGAACTAAAAACGAAACCCTGTAGTAAAATCATTCAAAAAGTACATAATTTCATAAAAAGGTTTACCAAAAGTTTAAATGTGCTGGTGATAAAGACCCATAAAACCATGCAGGGAACAATTTAGAGAGTGGGGTTTCTATATATGTAAGAAACGTTAAACACAACACACACAAGAAGTGCTGAACTCTCAAAAACTGCAATTGATAACTGCAATTATCTGTTGGATTCTACAGTAGAAAAGTCCAGCTTTATACAAAAGCAGTCTATTGTCCTCACTTCTAAAAGCGCTTCTATTTCCAGAACTGTTTGGTACAAAACACTTCATAATCAAAACATACAAGTATTCAACTAATATCAATGTCAACAAAAGTCATTCAAGATGAATAATGTAATCTAATGAAGAGACCAATTTCAAGATGATGACCAAAGTCCCGAGAAATGCACAAAGGATTCCATATGACTAGCAGGGCTTCAACTTCTGTCACTCAAAACAGGAGCCCCAATACAGGGATGTGCATGAACATTTCATGACGGAACCAGTTCGCCTCAAATCAGGCAGGTTCCTAGGCTTGATTGTGGACCGAACTGAACCAGGCCTGGTTCGAGTGAACTGGTTCCACAATGTTCAGGGGTGACTGGCGGGGGCAGCGAGACAGGTAAAAAAAATCCTTACGTGGCTTCCCAGTGCAGCCCCAAGTGAGCTCTCCCCTCCATTACCAAGCCACCAGCTTGGCAAAGGAGTGGGGAGCGCACTTGGGGCCACAACGGGAGGGTGAGCTCCAGCAGCCACACCGGCTGGGTAAGGGCCTTTCTAACTTTTCTCGCCCTTTCTGCCTGCCCCTGAACATTGTGTGGGTACCCTACCCCTTTACCAGCTGCCCTGAATTTCTGAACCAGTTCAATCTAATGGACCAGAATGGTTCGTCGGTTTGATCAAAGTGGTTCAGAGCAACATGGTTCGGTTCAAATTTAAACTGAACTGTTGTTTTTTGGTTCGTGCACATCCCTACCGTATGGTAAATCACGGCTGAAACGCAAGTTTCAAAAGTCATGTGTGAAAAATGTACAGAGAGTCTGTTGTACCAACCCGGGGAGGGGAGGCACAAGTCCTGCTGGGCATGTACATGCCCTTGAGCATGCCTGAGCACATCTGTGAATTGTAGACTATGCACACTGAACTGCATGCCTTTAGAACTGGTATTCACCTAACAAAATATAAGACTAAATATTACAGCACCCAAGTAAAATATCTTGTTTATAACCTGAACAAGTCCTACATAAACTGAATTTCTAACAAAAAACAAAAGCAAATTCAGCTCACTCTTCACTTTATGGCTGTCAGGCTGGCGTACAAGTTCTTTCAGTCTTTGCTCCTCTTCTTATGAGGGCTACCAACATCACAGCTCCCACACATAAGAGAGCAGAACTAATTTTCACATGGTTTGCAATATATGGCACAAAGAATGATAGTCTAATGTCCCCAAATAATCATTTCAGATAAAAATCTAAGCTTTGCCTCTCTATGCTGCATAACAGGGTGGATTTGATTTAAATCAAACTGATTTAAATCACGATTTAAATCACTAGCAGGGTGGATAAAAATCAAAAAAATCCAATTTAAATTTAAAAAATCCAATTTTTTTGATTTAAATCAAATTTTTTTTATTTAAATCGATTTTTTTTAATTTTTATCCACCCTGCTAGTGATTTAAATGAGTTTGATTTAAATCAAATCCACCCTGCTGCATAATTTAACACATCTGACATGAAGGTCTTCACAAGCCAAGTTCCTAGTTCAGCAAGACCTACCTTTTCGCTGTGACATTACAGTGCACTGCATTGTATGACACATGCTTTGACATGAATCCGGAGGGGGAAATTGCATCAGTTTTGATACTGAGAGCATCTTATATTCTACTTGCAGCATTTTAAATTTTATTTTAAAGTTAAATGCAAGTTATAAAATATTACACGACGAGTGAGGTAATACAAAATACAAAGTTTCTAATTAGACAGTGGAGAACTGATACATTGAGGCAGCGGGGGGAGATGCTGGAAATAATTAACCGTTTTCCAGAAACTGGCAACTCTGCACATCCTGCAGTTCAAATTGTTTAATAACCACAACACACCCAACTGCTCAAACAATAATTGCCCAGCCTTGCTCCTGGTTAATTTGAACCAGTCAACAATTATGCCAGGGTCTCAAACATGGGTCCCCAGGTGTTTTTAGACTGCAGCTCCCACCATCCCCAGCCACAATGGCCTTTCCCATACCTTTGGGGATGATGGGAGTTGAAGTCCAATCTCAACTGCCAAGTGTATGATGCTACTATCAGACAAAGGCACCAAATGGTTTCAACACTACAGGAAAGCAACATCTTGCACTAACTGTGGTAGAAAGCAGCGGCTGGTTGTTTTTTAAAAACCCTAAGCTGAAAATTAAGTTTCAATAAACATGCATAACATTAATTCCCATCCTTTGGTGGGCATCTGTTACTGCCATTTACTGAACAGCCAAAGTAAACTAAATGAGAACAGATGCCTTGATATGCAAAAAAAACCCAAACATTTTACTTTTTCTTAAGGAGGGGAACTCTCAGTGCTGGAAATTTATTATGAAATATTTATCTCCTAAACTATAAGCTATCAAACACAGCTTATTACAGTCCTTTTAATGTATTGCTCAGTAACAAAGAGTGAACACACAGCTATATTTACTTTTTAAGACTGTTAAAGGCACATTACCTATATCAACCAACTATAAACACTTTTATTTTCTCAACAATTTGCTCACAAATCACAAACTTAATGTGCCTAATACACTCACTACTTCACCAAAGTCCTGGAAAAGTACCATTTTGTAAATAGGAAAAAAAACCCAGATTACTAAAATTCCAACATATTCAATTCAATCAACTCCTCTTACTATACATTAATTTTAATCCACAAAGCATATTTGACCACATGACATTTAGTGCAAAACACACACACACACACACACACACACACCCCTCTTCAGAATTAACCTTTATGCAAAAACTAAGGCTGAAAATATTACAATTTTCCTTTAAGAATGTGGCACATTCATGAAGGTGCCTTCTAAGAATTCCTTTTCTTTTAACTGAAGAAAGAGAATGTGAGGTATTTGCAACTTCTTGTACCATACTACATTTACTCTAAACATTTGCAAATTCAAGACAACACATGGTGGGAATATTTAGTAAATATATACACAACAAATCAATTATGCTTCCAAGAACACTATCCAATTTAACATATTATTAAACAAAGTGCAGTAGGATCCATGTCTTTGTGACTTTTTCCTCTAGTATTCTCATATTTTCAATGAGATTAAGAGAACTGCTCTACACAACACACACTCACATCTTACAAGATAATTGAAGCATTAATTCTCCTAATTGGTAAGAACACAAATATTAAAGATCCAGTCCAGAGATTCCTTGCAGTCCTAACACACACAGACAGAGCTCCTAGGGTTTTCACTTTCCCTCTTACTATTCACTGCACTGCTGAGTATACCTTTTTGAAAGCATGCTCCCCCTTCATATGAACGGATCTACTCCAACATTACAGTGAAGGAGAAAGCCTGTGCCTGCAGTGGGCAAAATCAAGAAATAATAGATATACTTTTGGACTGAGGCACTGTCAAGTTGGATTCTTACCTTGTACATTCACATTGGCATGTTACATATCTGATTGTCTGAGAGACAGCATGAAGCCTAATAATAGTGATTAAACATATAAAATTTCCTCATGCTAAAAATAAATCAGCCAGCTTTGGTAATCTAGTATATGAGTTAGTTTTATATAACTATTCTACAAACATCCTGTCTCTACAGACATAATAACAGTGTGCATATTTATAGATTATACACAAACGCACTTGCAGATTTCCTGAGCATACATTAAGCCTGATTATTAGGTCTGGCAAGGGTCAAAGAATACATTAAAAGAAATATATCATTAAAATAAATACTCAAATCATTAATAGCCATATTTCTTCACTAAGTGCATACTAAGTTAAATAGTAGTTTTAAGCCACTTAATGCATACATATATTCCATTTCTAGTTCTAATAAACAATGCTTTAATCTCACTGGCTAACGCTTGCCATAATGCCATATTTACTGCACTGTATTTTGAACTGCTTATGTTGTTCTTCCCCAGTTTATTATACTACCCCCACAGAAGCTGAAGTCTGGATTAGCCTAACTTGAAATTGGAAATTAGCAACACAACTTCAAAAATTTAATGCAACTAACATTAGCTGCTGATTGCTTCAGCCAGACTACCAGGAATTATCCCAAGAACTTCAGCTCCTGACAATTCCACAAGGAGAAAAATACATTATTCATTGTTAATTAACAAAAACAAAACAAAACAGTATTTAGCAACCACAAGAAAACAGTATTTAGCAACCACTTTGGCACTTAAGATATTTGTGTAACAAAACCAGAATCTTCTAAAAACAAGTGTTAAACTGTTAACACATCAGAATTAGCTTAGCCATGTGCTAGTTTCCCAGTTAATGGCTCGAGTCAGTTTTGGATTGGTGGTCAAGATTAATTGCTTGGCTCCACTTCTGTATCACCCCTTTTAATTTGACAAGATCACTAATATGAAGCAGCTGCAATACTATTACAGAAATGCATGTACCCAGGCTTGAATCTCAGCAGCAGAAATGCAGCACAGACCAGCTAAACTTGCTGACAGCCTGGTGCATTTTCCAGATGGCTGCACAATTGACTTTTAGTGTGTGTGCTCATTTGATGACCTGTTGGGGTTCTCCATGGCGCTCTCTCTCTCATTCTCTTTGTCTTCATGCTCCACGGGACAGAGCTCTTGCAATGCCTTTTCTACGTCTTCCTTTTTCACTAGAACACCTGCTGAAGTTTTTGGTAGAATCATCTGAAGAGCACACCATAAAGCTGTACGTGTTTTTCGTGTAGACATTGCCAAATCTTTAATGGCAGCTGCCAGAGCAAGGACATCTATGAACAAAACCAGCAAGCACAACTTGAACAAGGATTATCTTTGAAATAATGCAAGGGAACTTTTGATAGGACGGAGAATTTCTCTCAAGCAGGTAGGGTGTATGTCTAGCCGAAACGTATGTACTATCTATCGCTTCCTTGGGTCTTTCCAAATCCACATCTCAGCAAAAAACAGGTAGCCCATTCGTAAGAAATGACTTCACGCATCTTATGGCAAAATGCCAGTGCAGTAAGTTTCTCCTGTATTCAGCCACAACACTGAAGAGGATTCTAGACTTCAGTTCAATTAATGTTTATATATATAGTGTGCTCAACAACACTGGGTGTTTTTTAACACTCCAAAATTCAATACATGGGCATTATGCACATAGAACTATCGATGTACATGGTGCTTCATCAAGTGACCATTTTGAAGTAACCAAATAGGAAATACTTGCCTTTTTCATTATTGTAACGAGATGTTCCTTGCCTTCGAGAATTAACAGCATTAACAATCTCATCTTTGCGTCTTGCTTGGGTAGCACAGATGGATTCTATGTGATGTCTCAGAGTAGCAGATATATTACAGTGGACAGGAATACCACAGAACATTTCCATTTTCCCTATTAAGGTGTGCACCTATGAAAGGATGACAATACTTAGCATCAGATTTTTAAAAAAAAAAAAATGTTTGAAAAATAACCAGATACCCACCTACTTTTTACTATTTGCTAGAGCAGAAACTCATAGCAGCCTTTTGCCTGGTCACTATGACAAGTAACAGCTGCTTCTAGCAGAGCACCAGAACTCTGATTCGAAATCATTTTCACACTGAAGCAGCCGACATTCTGCTTCCTGAAGGCCGTGCTTGGCTCTGCACCTACCAGAGCTAGGGCCTGCTTCTGGAGAAGGCATACAGGGAAGAACCACCATTGCACAGATGTGAAGTTCATTTGAATGCAGGCAAATCCATTCTGGGCTTAAAAATGGGTCCAGAGGAGAACCAACTGCAGGCACTTCAACAAAACATGGGCTGGAAACAAACCTGAAACTAGCTGTTTCTGCTAACATATATCACAGAAAGCCTCATCACCACTACAGCTCTGTCCTCTCTGCCTCAAGGCAACCAGCACAAAGCAATCAAACTGCTTCCAAGGTTTCTGGTTCAGACTTTGTGGCAGCATCCCTGTCAGCCAGGATGAGAAAGATTTTTTTATCAGGCAAAATTCCAGGAAAATTGTCATGATAAACACTAAGGTAAAGTGTGCCGTCAAGTCGATTTCAGCTCCTGGTGCCCAGAGCCCTGTGGTTGTCTTTGGTAGAATACAGGAGGGGTTTCCCATTGCCTCCTCCCGTGCAGTATGAGATGATGCCTTTCAGCATCTCCCTATATTGCTGCTGCCCAATATAGTAGCAGTGGGGATTCAAACCGGCAAGAACACTAGATGACTGCAGTTCAAGGAAGACAACTCTTTGCACCTTCACCACCCTGAATAGCAGGACACGATTCTGCTTACACAAAGGTGTACTGTTATAAAAATCAACAAGTTGATGATTAAGGGTGGCTTGCTGCTTCAATCCCATCAGCTTCAATTTAGTTTTCCAAATTAGTCAAACTACGACTCCATTTTTTTCTTTTCAGTCAGTCGGCACATATCTTGCACTGATCTGAAAGACTATTCAAACTTTGGTCTGCAGTGCTAGGCGGCGGAGCAAGAGCTCTGTCCTTTCAGGGAGCCAGGACACTAGTGGCACGGAAAGCTTGCCAAAGAGCATAGTGTTCAAGAAAGGGGATAAGGAAGCCATTTTTGCTTGCCTCCCCACCATGCTGCCAGAAACATGTCCCTGAGGGCTGTGTGAAAACCACTTCCTCATCCCCACATCCTGCACACTGTGCGATGCAGAAAGCCATCAGAGCAGCCAGTGCCCTGGCTCCCTGCGAGGGCAGAGCACTTGCCCCAACCGCTGAACACACTGGAAGAGGATGTGGGCCACTGCGTTATCCCTGAATGTGCTTACTCTTGCCTGCTCTTGGAACTGATCCACAATCAGACGATCCACTCTGGAAGGCTTAGCAGGAAGCCGGGTAAGTGGCACGTTATTGGAGCTGGATACCTGCTTTCCAGGGAAGTTTCTTGCTACGTCAGCCTCTGCCTGAAAAAAGGAAGTTAATGCCAAAATCCATTCCAATATTTCCCTATCATCATCCTCCATTTGCTTTCTAAGAGATATACCCTATTTTAAGACACTAGTAAAATTATTATAGATTATTATGCATTGTTAATTGGCTATGAAAATGCTTCTCACACCAATATCACATACAAGACTGCAGATAAAAAGCACTCAGCAAGCGAACTACAGACACTACAGGTCTTAATCAATCTTCAGCACAGATTAGGTAGCATCTAATTTAGGTAGCACCAAAGTAGGTAGCATTGGCATCCACATTTCTTCATTCTCCCCTACCCATCCCAGAACATGGGGATTGTGTCGAAACTCAGGGCACTTTGCTGCACAGCCTAGGAGAAGTTTTGGCAGGCTTGACATCGTTACTTAGAGAACAGACATTGGTGCCCTGTTTATCCTAACTTTAGTAACGCTGTTCCATGATTCTATGTTGAATGGTACACAGAATCCAGTATCCAAAGAATCCAGTTGAACCAGGTGGGTTTTTTCCCTTTGTTTTAAAGGAAGGGACTTAATTGAAACCTTTGCCTTCAGAGACAGCAGGCCTCTGAATTCTGGCTGCGTACTGGGGAGAAAACAGCAGCGAAAGGCTGGTCTTTATGCCTTGCTTGGAGCTTCCTAGACACATCTGGCTAGAACTTTCCCACACATAGCTTCCAGCTCTCAGAGTAAATGCTGAGTGAAGCCACTTCGAATCACACTTGCGGCATGAGGGAAGCAGCCCCTCCCCTCTGCTCTCGGGTTTTCTTGTTGCGCAGGTTCACATTGCACACTTCCATGTTTTCCTCCCAGCCAATGGGGGGAGGGGGAGGGAGAGAGAGAGAGGGAGGGGGGGGAAAGTGTGTGTGTGTGAGCTCCATGGGGAGGAACACAATGTTGCCTTTGTGTGATAAACTTGTGATATTCCCCTTAGGGGATGGAGCTGCTCTGGGAAGAGCAGAAGGTTCGAAGTTCCCTCCCTGGCATCTCCAAGATAGGGCTTCCTGCCTGCAACCTTGGAGAAGCCGCTGCCAGTCTGTGTAGACAATACTGAGCTAGATGGATCTATGGTCCGACTCAGTATATGGCAGTTTCCTATGTATGTTCCATTTGTATACACCAACAGAATTCTTCCCTTTTCCCCTAACACATGCATGGTGGGCTTTACATCCGTTTGTTGGTAAAATCTTTTTTTTAACCAGCAGAAATCTTAAGCAAGCAAACTAATATTGTTCAAAGAAATTCAACTTGAGCGTACTTGTAACTAGAACTTTCAAAGATTTGCTTCCTGAAAGCTGGCTTTTCCACTCTTCACATCTAGGCAAGGCAATTCTATTTGCATTCCTAAAGAGTGCTTTCCTCTTGTCATGTTAATGATTATATAAATACTCTAGTCAATGCCTCTCCCCTGGCATTTGCTGCAGTGTTTTTAAGGAAAACTCACTTAAAAGCAGGATTTTTAAAAACCTGGGAATACATTGAGACAAACTAGAATTCAGAAGACAAAGCCCAATGCGTGTGTGGGGTGCTTCCAAAGATCTCGAATGGACTTTGGGGTATGTGTAAGGGCACCTTCTGTGCTTCTTAAAACGTTAAAAAAAACCTGCTGCCGCACTGCTCCGAATGCCAGACCTCCGAACTGGTTTGGCAGTCTGGAAAAGGACCTCCAAACCAGTTCATGCACATTCCTAGTGCCCATCCCTGACCTGCCGCGTTTCCCCCGCCAGTGCTGTTCCCTAAAACGCTGGCGTGGGGCTGCCGAGTCCCTCCTTGCTGCCCCGGTCAGCATCATACCAGCAGTGGCTGGTGCACTTCCATTATGACAGTGACCAGGGCTGCAAGGAGATATGCAGCAGCCCCACACCAGTGTTTTTGGGGACAGTGCCGGTGGGGCAGGGATGGGCACCCTCCCTGCTCCTTAAAAGGTAACCCCCCCACCTCTGGATCAGTTCGGCGCTCCTGAATAGGAGCGCCAAACCAGTTCAGGCACATTCCCAGTGCGTGGGCTGCTCACTCATCCAGTTCGCTTGCCTCCCACAGCACCTGTCCAGACTGCTACTGCTTCATAGTTTTAGTTTTACATTTGAAACTCAGAAAGTCTGCAAAAGGTATCTTCTACTCCACAGGCAAATGTTCGGTATTCTACGTGGCTATTTTACTTTCTTCACATAACATAATCCCTTATCACTCACTGACTCCACACTTTTCCTTTTTAGAAGATTGCTGCTAAGAGACATTTCTAAAGCCTTCATCATATCTTCAGATATGAAATGAAAATGCAAAGTAAACATGCTTATGAAAATGAGCAAATCTGCATCCATTTGATTTGCCTCAATTTTATTTGTAGAATTTAGGCTTTCTTTGTGCAAATTCTGAAGAATCCTAGGTTCAATACAAGACCTAGCAAGGGGCTGCAAACTTTGGCATACTGACAGCATAAACCATGAATGGCCAAGTCAAAACTGGCAAATTAACTTACTGAAGACCAAAGAAGGCTTCCTTTGATTCCACTTGAACAAATGTTCCAAATATGAGCTGTATTGGAGTCTCCTGGCTAGAGCAAGCACTAAAGAATTCAGGTCTTCGACAGACCTTTTAGTGTACATCTCAAAAGTCAGAATGAAAGGCTCAGAAAGCTTTTCTATCCTGCCCTAGATGCTATTTAGAAGAGACTGGTGGTATACACTGCACCTTGCCAATAGAAACCAAGTTCTCTGCTAATTTTACCATCCACTCTTCCTAGGTTGAAGCTTACCATATAGATTACATTGCTTACCTTTTTTCGTTCCCTTTCTAGTGCTCTCCATTGCTCGTAACATTCTTCTAAATGAATATGAAGCTCATTTGCAGGTCCCGTGCGGTATTTTGGAGGCCTAGAGTTGCTAAGAGGTGATGGAAAGGCAAAGTACGGTGCAGGGATCTCTCCACAAAACAAGTCATTAATAAAAGGATTCAAATGGTGAACGTCATCACAGTGAAAAAGGTCAACAAGTTCAGACAGTGGAAATGGCAATGGAGAAAAGGTAACATTAGCTGGTGGTGAAAATGGATGAAGGTTAAATGGAGGAAAATTCTGCATGTGTTTATATCCAGATGGTAAAGGGAGAAGAGGAAGAAAAGAAGGATTGATGAAATCAGATAAACTGCCACCATTCTGCTCCCGTTTTCTTCTCAATGCATCAAACTGTGCACCATTTGGGCCAGTGAAACCTGGGTGTGGAATCCAATTATTTTTATGTCTTCTCTCGTGTGGCACTATTCTCTCATGTGTGTTGTATCTGTTTTGCTTATTATGAAATCTGTGGCATTTTGCAGATTCATTTACAGAATGCTTCTGCAATAACCAGCTGGAAGAACCATTAATTGACACTTTATTATAGTGTCCCTCGCGAGTAGCTACAGAATCGTTCTGGGAGTGTACAGTATGGTTATGTTGCTTCCGATTTTCTGTGAAGTTGGAAAATCCTGAGCTATTGGGAGCAATGGGCATTTGTAGTTTCCTGTCTTTTCTTGAAGAGGACAGCGGTATCTGTGAATACAAAGGCTGGGTTACCAAATGATCCATGGAAGATCCATTTGACGGAGTTGAAGACCCTGAAGAAAACCGAGGGCTTATTTGCTTTTGCTTCCCATAAGTTGCATTTGGTGGAGCTACTGGATTTTGTATTTTACTGTCTAGCCATGTGTACCCATTGTAAGATGAATTCATATTCTCTAGAGCTGGTTTTAGAGGCAAGTTATTATAGGAACCTTTTTGAGGATGTACTGAGACTTTACATTCAGTGTTACCAAAGGATCTCTCTGAACTGAAGCTATTGAGTAAATTATGTGGGTAGGTTTCCTGCAATTTCATATTCAATCCTTCAGGAAAGTTGTTTTCTTTATTAAGTATTGGACTGAGAAAGAATGGAGGACAACAAAACTGCCGAGAGTCACAAGCAGCTGTAGAACTCATGCATTTTTGAGAGGACAAATTATTTTCCTGGGTTACTGGGTCCCATATTCCATCAGCAGGAATACTAGATAGTTGTGTAAAATATTTTCTTGGCCCTTCTGTGTCATTTCTCTTAAGCATGCCTCTTGCTTTGTCAGCTTTCGGATATTCTGTATAGGTATTAGTACTATCTTTTATTCTAGTTTGTGTTGAGAAAGTACTAAACTCAGCATGGCTCTTTCCACTATCATTAATCAATTCTTTGTCATAATCATGCACATCCTGATATACAAAGTTGCTTTGCTGATTGATTCCATTCATTTTTAACGTCTTGTTTTCTGGATTAGCATTCTTCAAAATGTCACTGGGTGACTGAGTGCAAGGATCAGTGGGTGAAAGCGAAGATCCTATAACATGGAGATCATCAAGTTCTTTTTCTAACAACTCTACAGAGGAGAACTTCTGAACATTTTCTTCATAAGGGTTCTGTGTACTAACTAAGTGAGTAAGATCTTTATTTTCCAAATTTTCTTTAGGAAGAAGCCCTGAGAAGCTGCTGCTGTTTTCAAAGTCTGATGACCACGCTGGCGGAAATATTGTTGCCAGAGAATTCCTGTAACAAACAATAAAGAGCTTAATTCTGAAAACACTCTGTTTCTACAACTTAACGTATGAAGCTTCCTTATGCTGTCAAACCATTTCATTTAGCTCAGTGTTATCTCCTCTGACAGGCTGCCTTGTTTTCCAGTCTACTGCCTGAGAGCCTTTAAAAAAAAAAAAAAAAGCTGGAGATGCCAGGTAATGAACTTCCTGGAGTCCACATTAAAAATAAATTAAGTTCAAGAATATGCCAACTGTAGTATTCTGAGGATTGATATACTCTCTCGCTAAGGATACTACCATTTTATTCTGGATGAAGAGCAGAAGAAAATTGGCCTAAAGAAAAGATCTGAGGAACAAGTTGGAAAGAACCAGAATCTAATAATCCGTTAGTAACTGCTTGTGCTAGTAGTCACTGACAGTTAGTAGCTATCCAAGACAGCAAGCAGGACAAGAGACAACAAGCTCCAAATGAAGGCACACATACAGAGTCTTTGAGTTAACGGAAGTGTAAGTTTATGGCTCGAAGCTTGGTTTAGGTAAGGGGACAAGTTTACACCAAAGGCTGTGAAGTCAGTCTTACCAGTCAACATTAAGATCCGACAGTTGGACACAGGTATGGGGCCAGAGCTCAGTGACAGAGCATCTGCTTTGCGTGCAAAAAGTCCCAGGTACACCCCTGGCATCTCCAGGTAGGGCAGGAAAAGGCTCCTGCTTGAAACACTGGAGCCACTGCCAGTCAAGGGAGACAATACTGAGCTAGCTGGACCAATGGTCTGACTCACTGTAAGGCAGCTCCCCATGTTCTCTTCTTTAAAATGTGTAAGCAGGCTTCAGAGTGGAGCTGTGCACATGCCTTTCTGTGGACGTCAGGAGTGCTACCTTTCATAAGTTATGTGTTGGAATGATTTATATTCATATTCATGTTTGCCTGCTTCATTTTCTAAGCAGTGGGCAAATAGCTGAACATGAACCTGAGCCCCATAGCTAAGCTCTGGCCAGGCAAAGCTAACTTGGGTATAAATAATTCCAACATATGGACACATCTTAAGAAATGTTGGAAGCAGAGGTCCATTTTAAAGGAAGGCTGGATTAGATGGTTTTGCAGGTACATGTCATACCAAGTATCCTATTAAGCATGATATATCGTTTATTTTTATTTTATTTTTAACATTTTATATCCTGCTCTTCCTCCAAGGAACCCAGAGCAGTGTACTACATACTTAGGTTTCTCCTCACAATAACCCTGTGAAGTAGGTTAGGCTGAGAGAGAAGTGACTGGCCCAGAGTCACCCAGCTAATATCATGGCTGAATGGGGATCTGAACTCGGATCTCCCCGGTCCTAGTCCAGCATGCGTAATTTAGATAATTAAGTTCCTCATGATAGAAAATTATTTACAAGATCCACATTTAAGATTCTAATTGCAACCCATGATTAGCATGATTTTTAACTGCCATCTCCTGGGGAATGTAAATCTCAACCAGATGAAATTCAGGAACAGCATGATAGAGAATCATTTCAACCAGTTCAGTTCAGCCTGCAATTCCATTCCTGCACTGGGTTAGATAGAGTCAGTCAGACTCAGGCTGCAATCATATGCACACTGATATGTGAGTAAAGGCCACATAATTCACTAGGACTTACTTCAGAGTAAACATGTACATGAGCAGGCTGTCAGCTGGGATAAAGAATGTAACACTTTCACTGAAGCTTACTTGCTACTTTAAAATAGCTTATCTATAAATAGTTAACATCAACGTACCAGTCTGTAACAGGTTCTTGCTTATTTGGCTCCTCTAGGATGCTCCTCACTAAACCAAACATATCAGGGCCACTGCCCGAATAAGACAGATTTACCTGTGTCCTGAAAAGAAGAGACATGTAAGTACCACATCTACAAAAAACCCAAGAATTAACCCTTTAAATTAAGTACACTATTTTTTTTTTGCAATAAAGCAGTTGCTGTAGGCTATAACAGAGTTTTGTAAGAAACCTTTGGACAAAGCAACATGTAGACACATAAGACAACATCCTAAGGTGATCCAAAAAGCTGAATGATAAAAGGAATTGGAAAGTGAGAAGCAATATTCATTCAAATTAGCAGACCCTTTGCAGATAAGAAAGCTTACCTCCTCATTCTCCTCAAAGCAGAATGAAATCATAGAGTCACAGAAGGCCATGTGCATGAGCAACAGCATATATGGGGCAGAGTCAGTAGTGCTCTCCCTTTCCTAATTTATTGCTTACAAGTTTGGGATGCAGTGATGGGCTCAAGTGTCGCAGCAGACAGTTACAGCACAAACCAAACAACAACCTAGTTGTCTTCCTTTATATCTTCCCACAACTTGAAGAGGCAGACAGCACAACCAGATTACATATACTAATCCCAGTACACTCATATTCTCAAATCAACTGACTAGACTGTAAAGGGAGCGTATCTGCACAAAATCGAAGCAGTATTCCTTCTAACAGGGATTTCCAGAGGTTGTTGGCTACAACTCCCAGAATCCCCAGCTGTAATGGCTTTTGCTTGGGGATTCTGGGAGTTGTAGTCAACAACATCTGGGAATCCCTGTTAGAGGGAACACTGATTCTAAGCCAAATGTACCATGAAGTAGGCTTCAGAGCATGCAAAAAACAAAACAAAACACACACACACACCCAAAAACCCAAAACAAAAACAAAACAAAACCACCACAGGAATTAGAGGAAGGGAAATATGACAATTTCCACAAGACAACCCCCAAATTAGCAAATGAGAGCCTCAAACTATCCACCCACCCCACCCCCGCCATTGGGCAAAGTTAGTTGCAGGGATGCAAAAAGCCAACGTAAAATAAAATAAAAAGAAGCCAAGCCTCATCTGAATACACTATGAGTGCTATTCTCAAATGTACTACCAGGTGAAAGCAAAAGAGACTCCTATCTTAAGCCTGGCTTTTCTCTAGCTGAGACCTTTTGTGGCAAAAAGCTGAACTACTCTACAGGCAATGCTTACTACCCTACCTGCTTTGATATGATAAACCATACGGCCAAGCAAAATTATATCAGCGATGCACATATCAAGCAAGAATACCTTTTTCAGCAGCATTTCCTAAGCCACTATTATCCAGTGCTGTATCTGAGACCAACTGCAAATAATATGACCTTCTATTAAAAGTAAAAGTGACTATTTTTATTCCATAATAATGATGATGATAATAATAATAATAATAATAATAATAATAATAATAATAATAGAAATAATCCTATTTGGCTTAACCAGTTAGAAAATGTTGAAAGAACTGCTAGTATTAAACACATTTTCTGGGGGAAACATACTCTGAAGACCCAGCTTCCATCATCCTGTTCAAAGACAATTCAAGAAAGCACCAGAAGGTGGCAATCACTTCATACCGGTTTTTTGTGCTGACTTGTAAGGAAGCAACAGCATTAGCACTATCTTCGCACGTTGACCAGCTACTGTATAACTGGGGAGATTCCATAAGGAGTGGTGTGTTAGTAATTCCTCCAAAGAACTGGGAGAACTGGGTGTCCATTTCTTGCTTAGTGCTGCTTACCTGAATTGACAGTAAAAAGAGTCACTTTAAAACAAAATGATTTCACAAGTCAGGTGACCAGTCAAATGAAGTATTACTGGGGGGAAGCAAGCCTTTGTATTTGTCAATTCAAATAGAAGAACCATATAAAAAAATAGTTACTAGACAAACCAAGGACTTCTAGAGTGTAGCACTATATAAATAGTGAACAGTCCAGACCTTACAAAATTGCTTTGGCACGAAGGCTATGGACAGAGCTCTTGCTTACAGGATCCTATTGGGAAAAGTTTAAAAAAATTATTTGCCCACTTGCCCATTTCTTTTGTGGGTTAGGTGGTAGGTAGCACTCATCATGCCCTACCACACAACCCACTTTGGTGTCCCCAGGAGCTACCTATGGGGAACAATGGGGTGTTTTGAGTTTCCCACTGTTCCCTATGGCCAGAACAAGCTGCACTCACAGAGTGCACAGACGTTTTGCATTGCAATTTGCAATGCATTTTGCAACCCTGCCTTGAAAAACACTGCAGAAGCACACAGTAAAAGGGAATCTGTCCCAACACAGCATTTCAAACACAGTCCAAAAAAGAATAACTAACCCAGAATCCACTGCCAGCCACAGTGCCTACGCTGCAGTAACATCATTGGCACAAGTTGCTTTCTCACACACAATAATGATTCCCTACTTCCTATTCATGTCACATTTATATACCACCCTAAACAAAATCTCAGGGCAGTTTACAATGTAAACAGACAGCAAACAGCATTGCAACAGCTGTCACAACAGCACCCTTAGCAGCAACAAGCATAGCCCTAAGCTCAACTAGAGCAACTTCAATCACATTTTGACTCAACACACCTTACAATGCAGATTGCAGAACAGACCAGAGCAGTGAGTGAAACACAAGTTAGTCTCAAGGCCAGACATGGAGCAAGTCACAGCAGTCACCAAGATATATCTCACACACACAGCTGCCACTGTCCATTTCTTGCCACAATGCTATCTCAAACAAACAAAACAAACTACAACTCAAGGAAGGAAGGCACTTATTCTGCCTTTGTCAATATGAGGTCAAGCAAAACTAGATAGTTGTAGCAGCAATAGCACAGCATATTATACTCAGTGCTGGGGCGGGGGGGACGGACCACAAAATCAAACTTTTCTTCCTCTTCTCCTCTCCAAGCGTACATCTCTCTGCCTTCCAGTCCCTTTGAATACATTTTGGAATTCCCTCCTTTTGTGTTCTCCCTCCCCCCAGGTAAAGGGGGCACAGTTGCCCAAGATAACACTTGTTTTCTATAACAAGACATATCACTTCTATGATAACAAGCAAGGAGATCGCAAGCCAATTGGAAGCCAGTGCCCAAACACCTATCTGCAAGGGAAAAACAAGCCACTAAAATGGCACTCGAAATGTTTCAATCGAAATAGGAGTTTTTGTTTTTGCTCAGAACAGGCCCTTTATTTAGAGAGTGTTTTGAGCTCGAAATGACCTGTTTCCAGTTGAAATGCTGGAACATTTCAATGCTGAAACGTTTTGCACATCCCTATGTTGCCTTCTCTCTACTGGGGCTCAAAGATTACAGAAATCATGAGCGTATTCCTCTACCCCAAGCTTTCAGCTGTGCAACAGGGAAGCTATAAGGAAAACCACCAAAGAGTGAGCCCTACTCCTCTAATGTTTATTTGAACTAATGCAGGAGTAAGGTTAGTATCACCCTTTCAAGAGGAAGCTGTACTTCTGTCCCTTGCCTGCTTGAGCTCTTCTTTTGGGGTGGATACAGAAATGTACTTACCAAGGGCCTACTGTGATCAACATGTAACTATATAGAAAGTCAATCACCTGTACTGTCTTGCCAGGAAATCTTCCACATCCAGCTTTTAGCCTGCACCTCCTCTGGAATGGAGGGAGTGCAGCGTTCACATTTTGGCCAGATTTACCCTGAAGGCCCTACAATCAGGGAGCATGCACTGGGTTTTTTGGCCAGCTTTGAACTCGCATAAAAGCCTCACAGTAAAGCCTGCTGTCTGGGAAAGAATCAGGTGTTCAAGAAACCTTTACAATAACCCTGCATCTATTATTACTGTTCAGGAGTTGTGTGTAGCAAAAGATCCTGTGGGTAGATGATGAGATTGCTGCTTTCCAACATGCCTACATGCTGCTTACCGTAAACTACCAGTTGGTAATCAGAAGCCTGCATTTAACTACTACCACTAGTACTACTACTACTAATAAGAAATAATAATAATAATAATAAGAAGAAGAAGAAGAAGAAGACCAAAATAATCCCAGTGGTAATTGGCGCCCTGGGTGCAGTTCCAAAAGACCTTGAAGAGCACCTCAACACCATAGGGGCCACAGAAATCACCATCAGCCAATTACAAAAAGCAGCTTTACTGGGAACAGTCTATATTCTGTGACGATACCTATAACAACATCAACAACATTGACAATAAAATTCTGGCATTCCAGGTCCTCGATGTCTGGATAAAACAAACCAGTCAATAACACGTGTCTGACTGTGTAAAATAATAATAATAATAAACAAAAAAAAAAAAAACCAACCCCAAAACTTTATTAATTAGCTGCCCCATAACAAATTGTTCTCTGGATGGCTTACAACACAACCTTAAAACTGGAGATAAAAACACACATTAAATCATAACAGACCAAAAAAGGGGGGAGGGGAGAAAATACAATATACAATACAAAAACAACTGATTTTTAAAAAATCAGTTGCAATCAGATCCCAATTTTTTTTTAAAATCAAATTTAAAATTCTATGCACTTCTACATGAAACGCTCTAGAGAGTTAAGGACTTCAACTGCATTTGTGGAACTAAAATAAAGTTTACATGATCTTGGCTAGGAAGACTTTCAACCACTTAGTAAGAACTTGCAATATGCATTAAGGTATACATTTTGGCTCACATACAGAGCGACATCCCATGTAGAACCCATGCAACTATCACCAACCTCCACTGGCAGCCCCCTCAGCTTCCTGGAAAATATTGCTGAAGGATCCTTGGCAATGCCATGGGCTGCAGCCACACAGGTGCCTGCAACGGGGAGGGAGAGAGCCCAGAAACTGCGAGGAGCTCCATTAGAGCCCTGGGAAGCAGGTGAAGTTGCATGGATCTGCTTTCCACTGGTGTTGCTCTCTACTTGAGCCTTTATTTCTAAACTAAGTCCGGAAGTGGGGGTGGGAATTCTCCAGTAAGCACTACTACTATGGACTTACCTGTGGGTTATGATGACCGAGCGTGGCACTTTCTTTGACCATGTTCTCATTTTCAGTGTGCAAACGTGTGTTTTCGGGACATGTAGCATTTCCAAATGAACCGAGTGCCACAAGTTTCACCTATTTTAAAAAAATTCAGCATTATAGTTGGTAGCCAGGAGTGTCTTTTACCAGCTTTGGCCGATTTGCCAACTGCAAAACTACCTGGAGAAAGTGGACCTGACCTCAGTTACCTTTGCACTGGTTACATCCAAACTGGACTACTGCAGTGGCTTTTAAGAGAAGCTGCTTCTCAAGATAGTTCATAACACCCCTGATGGATCAGGCCCAAGGTCTATTCAGTCCAGCATCCTGTTTCCCACAGCAGCCCACCAGATGCAAAAACTCCAACTGGTTCAAAATGTAGCTGCCATGATTTATGTATTTATTTTATCAAATTTGTACACTGCCCCAAACTTTCATCTCTGGGCAGTTTACAATACAATGATGTTACTAGGAGCAAAAGTACCTATTTCCCCAGGCCTTCAAGTGAGACTAAATTTTTAAATTTTAACGTATTTTTATCTATTATGATTTTTTATCTTTTTATGAATGTTAAATTTTTATATTTTATATTATGTTAATTCTGTACACTGCCTAGAGATTTCAATATTAGGTGGTATATAAATTCAATAAATAATAATAATAATAAAAGTGTCCACACGTGTTACATCAATTACACTTGTTACCAATTAATTTCTGGACTCAATTTAAAGTACAGTCATCCCTCGCCAACAGTAAGGGTTCCGTTCCAGCAAAACCTTGCCGTTGGCAAATTCATGGTTGGTGAGCAAATGAAATCAATGGGAAACAGTGGGTTAGGCGAACCTGATCGCAAAAAGACCAAAAACACAAAGAAAAAATACCAAAATATTGCCAAAAATCACCCGGAATCCCTTAAAATAACCAAGAATAAGCAAGAGGAGTTAGCAGATGGAACCTCTGGAAAATTCTGAACCCCCCCCCCAAATGCTCAAAGGCATGTTTGAACCCCACAAAAACTACTCAGTCTTTTTAAACTGCGATGAGTTGGCATGATCAGCAAGAGGAATGAGCAGATTGAACCTCGGAACCCCAATCCCCAATGCAAACCCCCCCCCCCCCAATCACTTAAAAATCTCACCAAACCACGAATACTCGGGTCATGGTTGGCGAGACCGGTCATAATTTCCCAGTTGCAGATACTCAAAACCATGACTAGGAAAACCACGGTTGGCAAGGGGATGACTGTACAGGCGCCGAACTTTAAGATTAACGTTCTTTAAGACGCTCTTAAGGAGCGTCTGCACATAATGAATCTACCTAAGCCCCAAGATTGATTTCACATTCTCCTTTCCAGCCCACCACTAACTCCATTTGGCATATACCAGGGACGTAGCCCTTTTAGTGTTGGCATTATTTTCCTGGGGAATTCCATCAAGCCCCCTCTCTTCTTATTTTTAGACAGGCTTTGATTACCTTTTCATTCCATAAGACAGTTAATGATCAGTTATATTAGTATTTGTTCTATAGATAGTTCATAATTCCGTTATAATCTAATGGTTATTTGTTTTTAATTGCTCTCAGTTTTGCTGATTTTGTTTTATTGATTTTATGTATGTTCATTCTATAAGCTGCCTTGAAAAATACTACTGGCTGGTATTCTGAGTTCCACAAGTGGAACACTTCCACTTGCACATGGAGAAGAGTGGTCATTTTTGGTAATTCCCCCCCCCCTTCCTCTGAAAATGTCCCCCCAAACCCCACCAACCCTCAGGGACACATTTTCAGGAGACAGGTGGCTATCTCCTGTACAAGCATCAGAAGCACTCCCCATGTGCAACTCTTAGTCTGGAATGATGTTGGTCTGTATTCTGAAAGGCAGAGTATAAATACACAAAGTGGTTGAGAGCCCTGCAAAACATTTAGCCATTAACTTAAGATGTATGCAGACCAGTATTTGATGAAAAATGACTGCTGTAGAACAAAAATAAAATAGCAACATTCAATATTGCATTTAATATTAACTGGCTAATTCCTATGTGTGAAACAGTATTGTCCTCTCGCCTGGAGCTTAAATGCTTCCCAGGAAATACTCCCTAACAAAAAGCAAGCAATTCTAGATAAATGTGCTCCTTGGGCTTCAAATACAATCTGCCAAAGACTTCAGAAAAGTCTGCAAGTTAAGGGCCAAATTACACACAGTTCTCAGCTGTGTTTACTTTATCCATAACTTCTTTTGCTTAATTAAGTGCAGTTGGAGAGGCTGCAAATTAAAGCAGGTCAGACAAGAATATGTGTTTCTTAATCCTAATTTCTCATGTTGTTTTCTCACTTAAACCACAATCCCATCTACTTTTTCCCCTTCTGCAAGAAAAGAAAGAGTTGTCTTCATTTTTACAACTGAGCAACTTACAAATTATGGGCTGTACAACACTTCTGGTGTCCAGAAGTTCAGTGTCCAAACTAGCCGTTGCGAACCAACTTCCATTTGAAAATAATGACATTTTCAGTCTAAACCCATTGAAGAAGTCCATCTTAATCTCTCCTCAATTTCTTCTGCCTTTCCTCAAAGCTCTATTCCTTATCTACCTCAATTACTCTTCACCTTGTTCTTTTATTATATTGCTAGCTTTATACTTCAAATATAAATATACCGTAAACACAATCCCTCTTCTATACAGTTTGCTTTTTGAGTGATTACATCATTCCCGCATACATATTTGCTCCTACAAATGTGAGCTGTGTAACAAAATCCAGCAGTGTTTTTACAGATCTCAGCTGCAGCATCTTCTAGCATCAACAATGCTCTAGATTGCAGAAGGTACCACAGCTGAGATCCCTGAGCTACTGAGTCACTCATTATTGTGATCATATAAGGACATCAACAGTGAAAGTGCTGCATCAGCCCTCTGTGGCTCCAATTAACATGACATTTTCTTGAAATTGTTTTTAGGATACTTGATAGGAATAACATAAATGGCATGGTCCAAGAACCCCAACTTCAAAATAAGATAGCTATATCTTTTATAAAACTCTGTGTTCACTACATGAAAGAAGAATGCACTTTTTCCTACTGTATGGGTTTTCCAGACAATCACATGTTGCTCTCTGTCCTTAGGCCCTGTGATATTTTCCCAGCCCCCCTTTCTTTATTTCCTTTGTTGTATGCCCTTTTCCTCAGACCAGGTGTTAGCAAACACAGCCTCCTTCATCAGAGGTGTGAAATGCACAGTAGTCCACAAAACCTCGAGCTACGTTTGCTAGTCTTTAAGGTGCCACAGTGGCAAAAGGTGTTTTGGATCCAACAGACTAACACGGCTGCCCCTCAAGAAGTGATTATGTGGAGGAGAAATGTCTGAGGCAGGAGTGGGCAAACTTGGCATTCCAGCTGCTATTGAACTACAACTCCCATCATCCCCAAGCACAATTTATTTTGTGAACTACTGTGCATTTCACACATCCGATGAAGTAGACTGTAGGGTACTGAAGGTCATGCTACAACAAATGTATTAGTCATGAATATGCCATAAGACTCTGTTGTTTCTTCTCCGTATAGAATCCTTGAGAGTCCTGCTTTTTTGCAATGTTTTAGGGGCGGCAGCATTCCTCCCTGACGCCCCTGTCCCCGTCGATTGCCGGAAATAGTGGAAGTAGCCGCCGCGCATGCGCCCGCTGCATGTTGCGTGTGCACATGCGGTGGCTACTTCCGCTATTTCTGGCAAATGATGGGGGCAGGGGAGGCAGGGAGGAACGCTGCCACCCCAAAAACTTTGCAAAAAAACCCCAGAGCACCGGAGGGGGGAAAGCAGAAGGAGGGGTAAGTACAACCCCCCTGCCCTTAAAGCAAGACCCCCCTCGGTGCTGAACCGTGCCTCTGTGGTTCCGTGCACATCCCTATTCTTCAAGCTAGTACTTATTGAAACCTTTCTCCTCGAAGCATGTCTTTTGGGTTCCCTGCCACTTAAGCTCCTCTGCTGAACATAAGAACAGCCCTGCTGGATCAGGCCCAGGAAGGCCCATCTGGTCCAGCATCCTGTCTCACACAGTGGCCCACCAGATGCCACTGGGAAGCCCACAGGCAAGAGGTATGTGCATGCCCTCTCTCCTGCTGTTGCTCCCTTGCAGCAACGTTTAAATGTTGTCATCTAAAACTGATCATTCTTCAACATTAAGTAACATTTATTTACTTTGGTGCCATTCTTCAAAGAAACTTCAGAAGAAAACTGTAGGGCAAGATGGCTGAATAAGAATTTATTGAGACCTTGGATTGTATTTGCACATACTTGAATCAGCATTATGCTTCCTATCACATTACAGTGTTAATTAAATTAAACTGAGCTAGGATTTTGTCATCAATTCCTGCAGTTGTGAATTATCACCATGCTGACTTTATTTACAAAGAATTGTCACAGACTGTATTCTTGTATTTCATGGTCATTTGCCCTGACCAAAAAAATCTTTTTTTTTCTCTGCACCACTGTTCCCTCTTAAGCATGCCACAAGTTTTTAGATGTCCGCTCAGTTCATTTTAGATCCCACTCAGGAGGGCCCCACTCTGAATGCAGGTGTGCACACACTGCCTTGATACTGCCACCCAGAACAAAACTCATTCCACACAAAGATGAAAAAAACTAGAGGGACCACTGCTCTGCACCCATCTCTACATATACCTGCCAGCTGGCTGAGGATAACACTTCATGCAACTGATGAAGTGGCCTGTAGTTCACAGAAACGTATGCTATAAGTTAACTAGTCTTAAGCGTGCCACAAGACTGATGCTTTTATTTAGAAGTGAAATCACCTGAACTATTAATCAAGCATTTAAAAATATCTCAGCTGGCCCGGGTGCAGAGCATCTGTGCCTCTAGTTCTCCCCTCTCCCCCCAGGCTGCCGCCGTTTTCTCCACACACACCCGCCACTATTTTCTCTTCCCCCTGCTGCTTTCTTTACTCCCTCCGCCCACATGCCTGGCTGCCACTTTCCTCTGTCCTTCCCAGCAGCTCGTTCACAAACTCTCGCAAGAGCTGCCACGCATGGGATTAGCAACGGGTATGTTTTATAGAATATATATATATAATCTCAAATCAAATCTTTATTGTTACAGTCATTCAACCAGCAAATAAATAAATAAATAAGTGTGTGTGCATATATATATATATATATAGAGAGAGAGAGAGAGAGAGAGAGAGAGAGAGAGATATTTTTTTAAATTGTGTGTGTGTGTTTTTCAATAAGCTAAATTGTTCAGTTCTGAATTTGCAATCAGTTCCATCATTCATTACATTCTCTTATAGTTGCCAAATAGCAGGAACTATTAAAGCAGATATCACTTAGGTAATATTGTTAATTCTGCCTGTCAAGCAGCTTCTTGCCTGGTCACCTGAGATGAGTAAGAATTGCCTCAGGCAAGTCACCCATTCTTGCTTACAATCTAAAAGAGTTATAGACTCTTGTGAAGCAAGCAGGTGAGGTGGAACATTCAGGGGAAGAAAGGGGGTGGGTGGGATTCCAGGGCTTATTCTGCAGTGGAATGCAGAATAAGCAGCATAGGAGGCGTTTCAGGCCGGTGGAGCAAGAGATATTTTTAGAACTGTTGAGATGCATGTGCTGTTTAAGCTCTACATCAGTGTTCTTCATTGTCAGGCCCGGGAACCAGTGGCAGTCCCCATCAACTCTGTGGCTCCCTGACTAATTTATGGGGCCTCTGTGACGCTTGGGCCAAAGCCAATACTCTGCACAGTTCCCCTGACATCTGCGTGGAGATGACCATTCTCACCATGCAGTGCTGCGCTTTACCCAGAACTGGGCAGGGTGCCCTCCTTTAAAAGGAAATAGAGCCATCTTGAGCCCCAGCATCGTCTTGGAAGGTGTGCAGAGAGTGCTGGAAAGTTTAAGCCTTCCCAGTACTTTCCTCCTACCACTCTTAAGAGAGGGCTCTATCTTCCTTAGTCCTCCCAGTACTAAGAAAAGTACAGTAATGTGCAGGGTTCAACACTGTGGGAAATGGCTCTCACACTGAAAGGTTTTTTTTGTCAGAGTGGCCCCTGCTTGAAAAATTGTGAAGACCACTGCTTTAAATTATGAGAAGTTTGTGGTTTTGGCTTCAACACATATTGCCATTTAATATAATTATATGTCCCTAGAGGCAATGAGAGCATTACAATTATGGGACTATGTTCCAAATGACACATTGGGACCAAATGCTTCAAAATATGCTCATTAAGTAAGCTGGTACACATCATCAAATTACAAATAATGTGAATGCCTAAAACAGAAAGCAGTATCTGACACAACTGTCCACTTGCCTAAATACAATCTGGCACTTAAGTGGCTTTAAACATCTTTTATAGCATACCTCTTATAGTTGTTAATAATCCATGGCAATCCCACTGTTAAATAACTCAAACTGGACTTACTGACTGCAGTCCTAAACTCATTTACTTGGAATTAAGCCCCACCAATTTTAAGATAAAGAGTTTAGAATTAAGATATGAACCAAACATAAAACTGTAATCCCTACAGGTAACAAAAAGGAAGAGCTACTGGAACATTAAGCCCCAGAAATTTAACCTCAGAGAGGGAGTTAGGGTAATATTATTTTTCTCATAAGCAAATTGCACCTTATCATCCCCACTCAAAGGCTGTTTTAGCATGTCAAGGAAAGTGCCCCTCTTAATCCAATTTCTGAATTTTGACTTTTAGCATTAATGGTAAAAATCACTGTTACACACACACACACACACACACACACACACATACACTTATCACTGCTTCTTAAATTTAGCTGTACTGCAAATCCAACTGCTTATAATACAACTCTGAAAAAGCCATGCTACTCTTTATACATTCCCTCCCCTAGATGCTAGCAGGAATTTAGGTTATACCGTCTTCAAAACTTTTTAAAGTCTCCAAACCTGTGCAAGGATCACACAAGTCAGTTTTGTGTATGTGCCTTATCACGAAGCAAGCCGTTGGGAGAGAAAGGCAGCACTGTCTTCACACGGGACCAAACGGCTCTGCCAGAGAAGCAGCCAATGTCTGCAATACTGCACTTCGTCCAATGCTGCTGCTGCTGCTATGGGACACTTGCACATGACAACTCTGTTACCACGCACATACAGAAACTGTTGCCAAGCTATTGCAGGTCCAGAACAAACAAAGACGTGAGGAGAATGCAGGGTTGGGTCTGTGCAGACGCAAATGCAAAAAGCCAGTCAATCACACACAAATACTCAGAGCTTCCCAGAGTACCACTCCCTTAAAAACCTGCTGGTACTTTGAAGCCACAACATATCCCCCAGTGTAAATTTAAATGGGTCTACTACACAGTGGTAAGCCTTCCCCCCAAGGAAAGATTTCAGACTGCCAAAAGCCCTGCCTGCCTTCCTAGAGCAATACAGGAGAAACACAGACCTTACATTTCTAGTCTTCTTCCCTTACAGCCAGCCTCAGCCATGCCTGATGTCACCGGAATACCAGTATGTGAAAGTATTGTGGGAATTGTAGTCTTCAGGCTATTGTGAAATAGCTTCAAAGAATACTCAAGGATTTCAGCAACTCCCAAAACACTTGCAACAGTTGTCCTGTTATATGGAGGAATGGACCAAGAAAACAACCTGATCATATGCTTACTTGTTAGTAAGTGCCTCTTTATTTAATGGGACTTACTCCCAAGTAAGCATGCAACAAAGCTTTGATCTAAATCTACATGTATAACTCTGAGCCCACTTTCAGAAGTGACAAACCTTTCCATACCCCATGTCTATAATTTGAATATCTACACATGGCAAATGGCTCTCCTCTATTTTCAATTCCACATTAAATTTTCAAAGAATTATTTTAGCATAGTTGTGGAAATGCCTGCAAAGACCTGGTAATTTTGCCAAACTCCTATCAGTCCCATACCAAGATTTTCAAGGGGATACTACCAAGGAATGGTGCAAAATACTTGAAGTCACTTACACTGATTATATTTAGTATTCAGAATATAGTCATCACATTCAGAATGCATACAAAAGCCCCACCCATAAGAATAATATGATTCATAGAATTCACTCTGGAAACGATCCTGTTGCCAGCTGCAGACACACACAAATTTGGCTGCATGCTAATACAATCTCTTATATAACGTTTTTACCATATACACATTTTCTAAAGTCAACACACTAGTTTATTTTGAATGTATTAACATTCAGACAGAATGAAGTTTGACAATGACGTTTTATCTAAACATAAACAAGAGTTCTTAAAATAGCAGTTCTAGCATCTAGATTTTAAATAATATCCAAATCAACAAGGTACCAGCAGCACAGAAGGTTTTCAGATATATACTGCTTTCCTAACTACTCAGAAGCCAGAATGGCTAATCAAAAGGCAAGACAATCCCCCCCACACACAAACCATTTTTGCCTTTAGCATTCTGAAATCATCATCAACAACAAACTTGCAGATAAATAAAAAATATCAATCTGTATATATCAATCCGTATACCAGCCTGCTTGCCTGCGCATATCTACATAAGGCACAGATGTGTGGAGACTGAGAATGTTCTGTGGGAAATCTTCCAGAATAGAAAATTTTCCATTTCTAAAAATTCAGTGGTTGATGCCCAGACTAGCACTGCACACATGCAGCAGTGTCAGTTCTGGATTGTGATACCAGGCAAGGCTAAAGCATCTGGGCCTTTTTATTTTGGAAAAGAGACAACTATGGGGAGACATGATAGCGGTGTATAAAATTATGCATGGAGTAAAGAGTGAACAGAGAGAAATTCTTCTCCCTCTCTCGCAACACTAGAACATGGGGTCATCCCAGGAAACTTCCTTCCAAAATGGGAAGGCCTGCCCAAATGAAGAGAACAGAAAGGAACACAAACTCTGGCAAAAGAAATGCAAGGTGACAATAAGGAAGGTGAAAAGAAGGTTTGAAGAACATTTAGCTAAAAGCATCAAGGCGAATAAAAAAACCTTCTTCAAATATATCAGAAACAGGAAACCTGCCAGGGAGGCCGTTGAACCGTTAGACAATGGGGGAGTGAAAGGGATTATTAAGTAGTACTATGCACAAACCGGTCCGGAGGCCATGTTAGAGGCCTCTGAACCGGTTTGGAACCTGGCTGGTCCAGTGGGTGGGTGGGTGAGTCTAGTTTTAAGGGCGGGGGGGGTAGTACTTACCCCTCCCGCCGCTCTTCCCCCTCCGGCGCTGCACTTAAATGAAGAGAACAGAAAGGAACACAAACTCTGGCAAAAGAAATGCAAGGTGACAATAAGGGAGGCGAAAAGAAAGTTTGAATGAAGAGAACAGCACACGCAGCCCATTGCAGCACATGCGCCGCACACATTGCGTACGCACGCAACATGTGACGTGTGCGGCACGCACGGGCGCATGCGTGCCGGCAACTTCCACTTTTGCCGGGTAACGACAGGGCCGGGGCGGCAGGGAGGAACGCTGCCGCCCCCAAAACTTTGCTTTTAAGTGCAGCGCCGGAGGGGGAAGAGCGGCGGGAGGGGTAAGTACTACCCTGCCGCCCTTAAAGCTAGACTCCCCCCAGTGCTGGACCGCGCCTCCGTGGTTCCGTGCACATCCCTATTAAGGATTTGGAGGTTGCAGAGAAGCTAAATGAGTTCTTTGCATCTGTCTTCACAGCAGAGGATACTGAGCATATCCCTGTTCTTGAATCAGGCTTTTCGGGGATGAAGGATAAAGAACTAAGTCAGATGAAGTGCTCCGCTAACTTCATTTTTTGGCTCATGTGTCACTGTGGTGCATGGCGACACATGAGTAGACCCCCGACTGGGAGGCTTCAAGTAGCCTCCTGGGCTCGGAGATCTCTCCAGGATGCCCCGTGTGCTTGCGCGGGCATCCTGGAACTTCTGGGGGGGCCTGATCCCCACTGGCTCCGTGATGGAGCTGGCGGTCATGTGGGTGGCCGATCCAGCCGCCCAGGGCTGCCTTTTGATAGTCTGCGGCAAGAGCGGGCTAAGCCCGCTCTCTCCGCAGACCCGGAAGAAGCTTGATGTTCTAAACTGTCTGGAAAAATTGAAGACTAGCAAATCACCAGGGCCAGATGGCATCCATCCAAGAATCCTTAAAGAACTCAAATGTGAAATTGCCGACCTCCTTGCAAAAAGTATTTTCACACAACGCATAATCAACTTGTGGAATTCTTTGCCACAAGATGTGGTGACAGCCAACAACCTGGATGGCTTTAAGAGGGTTTGGATAACTTCACGGAGGAGAAGTTTATCAATGGCTACTAGTCAGAGGGCTATAGGCCACCTTCAGCCTCAGAGGCAGGATGCCTCTGAGTTCCAGTTGGGGGGGGTAACAGCAGGAGAGAGGGCATGCCCTCAAGACTTGCCTGTAGGCTCCCAGTGGCATCTGGTGGGCCACTGTGTGAAACAGGATGCTGGTCTAGATAGGCCATGGGCCTGATCCAGCAGGGCTGGTCTTATGTTCTTAACTGATGGCCAAGAAATTTAGGACTGACAAATAGAAATACTTTCTCATACAGCACATAATCTATGGAATTCTCTGCCACAGGGTACAATGATGGCCAGTAGCTTGGATGGCTTTAAAAGGGGCTTAGACAAATCATGAATTTAATAATAACAGTAATAGACTAGTAGTCTAACTACTAGTTGGTGGCTATAGGCCACCTCCAGCCTGAGGCAAGATGCCTGTGCATACCAGTTGCAGAGAAGCAACAGCAGGAGAGGGAGAATGCCCCCATCTCTTGTCTGTGGGCTTCTCAGAGGCACCTGGTAGGCCACTTTGTAAAACAGGATGCTGGACTAAACGGGCCTGATCCAGCAGGGCTATTTGTATGTGATGTAAGTTGTGTCATATAGCTAGGAAGTCAACATTCCAGAATAAGGTTTATTATTATTATTATTATTATTTATTTTTACATTTATATCCCGCTCTTCCTCCAAGGAGCCCAGAGCGGTGCACTGCATACTTGAGTTTCTCCTCACAACAACCCTGTGAAGTAGGTTAGGCTGAGAGAGAAGTGACTGGCCCAGAGTCACCCAGCTAGTCTCATGGCTGAATGAGGTTTTGAACTCGGGTCTCCCCGGTCCTAGTCCAGCACTCTAACCACTACACCACGCTGGCTCTTACCCAGAAGGGGTACCAGAACATGGATTTGTGGAAGTTCCCCAGCTTACAGCATCTTTCTTATCTAGCCGAATGGTTGGTTGTATGGCTCAGATATCATTTCAGGCCCTTTTCCCAGAAAATAAGATAGAATTATAATAGCAGAAGAGTTCCAGGTCTAAAATATTGTCCTCAATATTCTCATTGCATAACTATCTTTTAGTCTGGGCCTGTTTCTTCAGAAAGGGCCCAATCCCACTTTTGCACCATCCCCATTCGAATCAAATTCCCCCCCCCCCCCAAGTCAGGGATAGGCCAGATTGACTCTAAGGTGGCCACAAGATAGCTAGAGAGAGGCTCAAGGTTAAGAACATGCCTGCTGCAGCAAGCCTATGGCCTATCTAGCCCATCATCCTAGGAACATAGGAAGGGGCCTTATACCAATCAGACTAGAGATCTAGGTATTGCTTCTACACTCAATACAAGCAGCCTTGGAAGACCTTGTTAGAACAGTATAAAGTAGGGGTTCTCAAACTTAGGTCCCCAGATGTTGCTGGACTTCAACTCGCATCATAATAAATGATGGCTAGGGATGATGGGATTTGTAGTTCAACAACTCAAGAACCAAGATTGCCTACCCCTGCCCTAGGTATTGCTTTTATTCTTGATACAAGCAGCCTTGGGATTCTTTGTTAGAACAGAATAAGAATAGTAAAGATGCATCTCTGGAATTCGCAGTTGGGCCATCCAGGAAAAGCTTTATCCCTTGATAGGAACATAGGAAGCTGCCTTATACTGAACCAGACCATGGCTTCATCTAGCTTAGTACTGTCTACACAGACTGGCAGCGGCTTTTCCAAGATTGCAGCAAAAGTCTCTATAAGCCCTATCTTGGAGATGCTCCCAGGGAAGGAATTTGGAACCTTCTGCACGCAAACATGCAGATGCTCTTCTCAGAACAGCCCCAACCCCTAAGGGGAATCTCTTCCAGTCCTCACACATGTAGTCTTCCATTCGAATGCAAACCAGGGCAGTCCCTGCTTAACAGAGGGGGCAATTCGTGCTTGTTAGCACAAGGCCAGCTCTCCTCCCATATCTCAGCCTGCATTCCAGGATGAGCAGGGGAGAGAGAAGCAGCCTCCATGCCCCCTTCCAGCTTTCGGTGTCTGGGCTAGAGCGAAGGATGTGTCTGCCTGCCCTGTCACAGGGTGGGCAGTGGGGGCGGGCAATTCCACTCACATCCAAAAGCCTGTCCTTAACACAGGAAGCTGCCTTCTACTGAGTCAGACCCTTGGTCTATCTAGCTCAGCACTGACTACACAGACTGGCAGCGGCTTCTCCAAGGCTGCAGGCAGGAGTCTCTCTCAGTCGCAGGCCTATCTTGGAGATCCTGCCAGCGAGGGAACTGGGCACCCGCTACATGCAAGCAGGCAGGTGCTCTGCCTCTGAAAGGAGTATTTTACGGAGATCGCGCATGTAGTCTCCCATTCAAATGCAAACCAGGGTGGATCCTGCTTAGCAGAGGGGGGGCATTCCTGCTTGCTACCACAAGACCGGCCGGCACCACTTTCCCGCTCTCGTCGCCGCCGCCTCACCTCTGGCCGCGCCGCCCCTGCTGCGAGGAGAACAGCCAGAGGACGAGCGCCGTCGGTTACCATCCCAACCGCCCGCCCAACCTCCGCTCGTCGTCTGGCTGGCTGTGCAAGGGGCGTGGTTTATCCTGGCCCCACCCTCCGTCTGCCTCCAGAGGCTGCCGCGGGAAGAAGCGCCGCCAGAGGAGCGAAGGGCGGTGGCTCCGCCCCCCTCAGGGCTTCTGCGGCCGGACGGCCAACCAGCGCGCGCTGGTTGCCGCCGCCCAATGGGAGCGGTTGGTCGCGAGGCTTCACGAGCCTTTTTGCTTCTCTCCCGCCCCGCCCCCGCAACTGTCGTCCGTTTGAAAAAGCCGTTAACGGCTGCTGCTCGGCGAAAGGGAAGGCAGCCTCTGAGGTTACTCACCTCAGCCGCATTTAAACCCGCCTTTTTATTTTATTAGTATTTTTATTTATTTAACTTGTATTCCAACTCATTTCAAAGGCTCTAGGCAGTTTACAAAAGACACAATAAAAACAGACTAAAACCAATGATTAAACAATTAAAATTAAAAACAGAGATTACCACAATTAAAAAAAATTTTAAACAGCAATTTAGAATATAGATTATTTAAAGCCTGGCTAAAAGGTTCTTTGCAGAACAAAGAACAATAAACAAAGGTTCTTTGCAGAACAATAAACCCACCCAGCAAATAAAATACCCACTTTTAAGACCTAAAGACTGGAAGGGCGCACATATAAGCTCATTTCTAGCTTAGTCTATACTGTATATCGACTCCCAAATGAAATCGGAATCCCCCCCTCTGGTTTAAATGACTTTTAACTCGTTACATCAGGCTTTTTGGTTTATGATATTTTAACGTTTTATTTAGGGTAACATCTGTTCTGTATGATTTTTAGGCTTTGGTTGCCATTCGTTTAAATTGTAAACCAACCTGAGATTTTGTATAAAGCCGCACATAAATGTGCTAAATTAAATAGATATTTTATTGCTAATAGTGTTTCCTATAACAGGCATTCCCTCTTGTTGTTGACTACAAGTCCCATCATCCCCAGCCAGAGGCATTGGGGTTGGGGAGGATGAGAGTTCTCCCCCTTTTGTCCTGTCAGAATTCTATATAGCTTCGGACTGTCTGTGTGTGCATGTGTCTGTACACACCTGCATGTTGTTGTGTGAATGACCATTTTAAATTGAACCCGTGTACAAGCCCCCTTCAAATACAAGGTACTACAGATGAAGAAGTGTACTGCTGTACAAACTTGAATAGGCTAATTGTACACGCATACACTGCACAGACTGTATATGCATTGAACTTTACATGAATAAGGCTAGTGTGTAGCAGCCTGCAACACAGGTATAAATCAGACTAATTTCTGGCTATTATGCCACTGTCAAAGCTACAGCCTTTATCAAGAAAACAAGTAGGTCACACAAGCAGCAGCCTTGATCCAACGGCTTTGTGGCATAATCTTTTGTAGGTTTTGGCCCACAGCCACTTAAGCCATTTTAAGGTACCAGAACACAAGTTATTGTAACAGATAACATTGCTGCTCCAGAATTGTTCTAGTTCTGGAAAGGAAGATTTAACATCTGACTTCTGGGATTATTGCATGGGGGAGAAGGAACAAATAAACTTTTCATTCTATTATCTGGTGAAACTGTCTTGAGTACAAAACAGATCGTACACCATTGTTTAAAATCACAGACGGTCACCATTGTTTGCCATTGTTTTAAATTACAAGTCAAAATCTGCTATCTGGTGAAGCTATCTTGCGTACAAAACAAACTGTATGCCATTGTTTTAAGTCATTTTGAGTGCACTGGCAAAAAGGCAATATAAAAAAGTGTTGCAAAATAAATCCCAGACACCACAGACATTAAAAGTGATTTATGTAGTTCAACTGAAGGTTTATGTTATATACAAGATTTATGTATTGATAGAGCATTTAATGAGAGAATCTTTAAGATATTTTACTACCAAATATCTGGCACATATGACTATTTTTCACAAACATTTACAGCGATGCTTTGGAAAGGTCAGGCTGAAGTGTCCTGTTGGAAAATACTCCTGTGAGGGCCTGTGTTAGCAGACTGAGCCCCTTTAAAAGGTATACTTAAGTTACCCCTATGGTCAAACATTACATAATTCTAAACTTCCACCCAAAAGAATCTCAGCTTAAAACCTGAAGTGCGATATTTCCAACTAGTAGGCCAGGTCGAAAAAATCAATATTGCCCACTTCAGTTGCAAAGTAACCAGCCTCGTCTATCAATTTCGGAAGGGAAGGAAAACTACCTCAGTGGTGTTCAGTTCTAGCTACCATATTCCTCATATAAACAAATACAGTGAGATCATGTGGTTTAACATGATGCAATGACTTTTTTTTTTTTAACAGTGTACTGAAAGAAGAGATGGTGCTCGCAGCCACTGGGAACAGCACAGAAAGGCATGAGCGAAGGCAGCAAGACAAAGGCTTGGCCGACAGTCACAAAAGCTTGTCTGTTGCAGAATAAGAACTCTGTACCAGATGAGAAGTGTGAACGAACTCTAAGCTGAGCAATGTGGGCCACCCTGAGATTTAAATGTAGAAGCTTCCATTTGGATTCCCCACCCCCCATGTTTTACACCGAGTCTAGCCACACAGCAACTTCCTTGATTCTCTCTACGCGGCTGCACAGCAGGGCTAGAGCAGAAGGGCACCCAGAACCGCAGTACTTGGGTATATCGCAATGCATAAAAGCTCCTGGAAGTGTTTCCAATATCTTAATTTGGATCTTTTCCTAAAGTGCCTTGAAACCTCTTTTCACCTACAAAAGACTCTGGAGGATTAATCCTAAGAAGATGGGGTTGAATTTAACACCTTGGAATTCTCATGACAAAGAAAGAAGAAACAAAGAAATTCCATACATTTGATGGGATATGCTACAAGCCAATTTGTGAAACAGTAAATTCTGAAGATTTTAGTTCAGAATACACATTTCCTTTCCTCTGATTAACAGCAGCATTTAAAAAGACAATACCAGCAACTAAAAAATATAAAATAATTAAATACACTTTGCAACCCCAGTACCCAAAAAACATATTTTGTAAAACAAAACAAAGACAGTGCTTAGTGGTAGTTTTTAAAGCAATGACCCAATTTTCTTGCTATTATCTTCCTACATCTTAATGTCATTGAGATTAGATTAGTAGGATACTTTTTATATTAGTTATAATAAATCTTTTAATAATCAAAAGGAAGCCATGAGGCAATTCCTCCACTCAAACCCTTTGCAGTTGCTAGCAGTAGCAGTTGGTGTCAGTGAGAAAAACAAGAACAGTTGTGCAGCAATTTCCTGACTTGCTATGGCAAGAAAACACTGAGACTTCTTTTGAAGGTGAGCAACCAGCAATGGCAGGTCTGCTTACTAGACATATGATGTAAGTGTAGGAAGGAAGGAGCTCTCCAGAGACATCTGGTGCTGCTGGCTATTGCAACTGGAAGCCAGTTATACAAAAGCACCTTCTATACATGGGATACCTTATTAAAATGTGACCAAGGCCATAGGAACTTACAATTAGCACTTCAATGCTCCCTTTCACTGATTGTGCAGGAAAGTAAGAAAGAGAAAGTGGGTAAATGGGCAGGTTGTTCAGAAAATTTAGAGAAGATAAACAGAACTCTCCAGAAGAAGACACATCCCATACTCTTGTTGTCTCTGATCAATGACTGTGGAAATGGGCACAATTCAGCAGGAACTTTTCCTACACAAGTCCTGATGAAATGAGTCACCAAAAGGAGGCAGCAGAAGATTGCATCATCAATAAGTAAGGCAGATGATGTTAAGCACAAGTGGCTCTATTTACTGGCAAGTTTTGGCCACCATTTTGGGATGGAGGCAGTGAGATTCACATGTGTGTCACCTGATATTTTCAGACACAATGGTTCATTTATGTTAGCTAATCGCAGCAGTGCTATCCCAAGCTCATCTCCTCCAGCCCGGTACTTCCCAGCTGACTTTCCGGATTTTGTTATGATTTCTGTACCCTCAGGAATGCTCTCAGAAGGCACAGGGACTGAAAGCTGTATTGGCAAAATACGTTTGCGAATGACACCCATATGATGAGTCCTCGCTGTTAACTCCTGGCCAATATAACAGCCTTTAGTGAAACTGATACCATTCATAAATGCTAGATTGGATTCCAGAGGCAGGGCTATTCCAGAAGGTAGGTCTTTAATGCCTTCAGGGATGCCTGGAACAGTGGGAAAAGAACAAGGTAAGTATTAAATGGCATTTATAAACTGAGAGAACCCAAGCGGCTACATGATAAAATGCGTTTGGTGCTGCTATTGATGACAGCTGAAAAGCATTGGGGAAAACATTCCCTAAAATTAAGTCACTTGTGCAGACATGCAAATACCCACTAACCCCAAGTGAGGCAGTGTAAGATTTATCTGGGTTACCAAAGTTTTGTTAGCCTTCTAATAAATGTTCACAACTTTAAAATCAGTTTTGTAGTACTGCTGATTACAGAGGTGGAGGGTGGGCAGGAAGAATCAGAACACACCATTTTGCTTTGTCGGTACATTTTTCTAAAGACACTCAGAAGTGCTAGCAGACTCAACAGCCAAGCATTGTGCAGAAAGTTCCTACAGAGAGGGAAAAAGCTGCCCTGCCACGGTATTTTTCTTCCCACAGAGTGATGGCAAAATAAGCAACAAAGTATGTTCATCCAAAAATAAAGAGATACTCATTACACAGATGATGATTATACAGGGAAGCTGATTTAACGCTACAGGCATGTTGCCACTCCCACTAAAGAGCTATCTTTAGAACTCAGTATAAAACGTTCCTTAAAATAAAATAAAAAGCCCTTACTATCCTCTCTAATAAAAGCCTTGGTGTCCGTCCGTGGACGGACACCAAGGCGTGTGTTCGTGCCTCCCCCAGAACAGAGCAAGGGAGACACGACCGCCAGCACCCGGCGGCCATCTTGGATGGCCAGAAGCAGCCGTCCTGAAAAAGCCGCGTATGTGGCGGTGGGGGAAACTGGCCGAGACGGTGGCGATGCTGCCACCTCGGCCAGAGGACGCGGTGCGGCCGAGGCCTGGCTACGCCGCCGAAGCCGGGCGGGGGGAAGAGGCGGCGGGGGAAGCCGGCCGAGGTGGTGGCGGAGCCGCCGTCGAGGCCTGGCGGTGCCGCCAGAGCCAGGCGGGAGGAGAATTTGGGGCCCTTGCCCGGCTGGGGAGACCAGCCGCGGCATGGAGGCTGTCGGCGCCGGCGACAGTTGGTGCTTGTGGGGCTGGACGCAGAGGCAAGTCGGGGGGGGGGGGGGAGGTGCTAGCGCCCGTTATTTCAACGGGCCTGAAAATACTAGTCATATCATGTTACGATATGTTGTAATTTATTTGTTGTAAACTGCCAAGAGACATAAGTTTTGGGTGGTATAAAAATATGTTAAACAAACAAACAAATGTGATTTGTGAAGCAAAGCTTATAATCAGGTCCGGTAGGATTCTCTATACACAGTCTTAAGAAACTGGCAAAGCTTTGAATGTTGAAGGGTTTCCCATTCTTGATTCATGTGTTGCAGGAAGAAAAGCTATGCAACTCCTAAATATCTATGTTTTATATGATCAGCAGAATCAAGTAGTAAATTATTTCCAAAATGCTTCATTTCATGCTACAAGGTAATGCACAGATTTGTTTCATTTTTGAATATTGTGACAAAGATGTAACATACTGCATGTAGGAAGTTATACTAGGGATAATGTTTTTCTCTCAGCTTTCTAACATGTTAGTTCATTTCATGCAAGAATTTTCTTTTTAGTGGCAGAATATTTGAACATGTACCCCACCACCTGCCACTTGAAATGGTATAGTCTAGAATGAGCAGTCAGGAGCACATTATTTCAGTGCTCCAGAGTCTGCAATGGTTTCATAGAACCTTCTAGGTACAATTCAAGGCCCAGGTCATCCCTTAAAAACTCCTGAGAAGGTTTGAAATTCTTCTTTTCCCCTGGAAACATGCCTGGGAGAAGCAATTCACCAAAATCCTCTGGAATATGATTCTTGCCTCTGCAAACAATGATGTGCTTATGGCAAATGCACTTGCAGGGCAAAATGTCACTAGACCATGAAAACACTTTGTTTATAAGGCCATCCAGGTGCCAAGTTTAAATATCAAAGGTGCACAGGTTGCATTATAGGTGGTTGCTCTGCTTTTATCAAGTCCCTTCTCCAAAGGGTCACCACAGTCCAAACCTGGGCATGTTAAAGAAGGCATGTTAGTCTTTCACTTGGATGCTGGCCAGATTTAAGTAAGACGTTCTTATCCATACCAAGTCTGGTAGAAGATATAACATACACTTGTATAAACAAACACAGGAAATGAAGGAAATTACCAGGTGACAAAAACAGCTCACCTATGGATATAGCTCACCTGCTATAGCATTTAGTGATCAACAACACTCAACAATCCTCTCTCGTGCCACCTCTTTTACAAAACTAATTCACAGTTCTGCAACAAACTTATGTTTTCCACCTGTGATATGGAGACTGCATCAGGATATTATTAAAATGTATACAAATATATCATTAATTCCGGATGCAGAATTTTGATGTATTTGGTGCAAACAGTATAGGAACTGCTGTGTACGACTGCTACATTTCAACCCTTATGTTGTAAGTACAACTCAATTTTTTGCTGCTGCCAGGACAATTTCCTAAGACTCTAAAGTTGGGGACAATTTTACCTTGTTTATACCTGTACCTATGGTAATCCTTAATGTTTCCAATCTGGCTTCCAGGAATGATCTCTAGTGGGTTTGCATCTTTGTTAGTGATCAGCCTCCAACCCATGACATCTACTCTGGGGTCAGGCGTTACAACTACAGCCTTGCCAGCACATTGGTGGAGCTTGTGGGACTCCTCTTCAGATGGTTCCTTTGGAATGACAGCCCACAAAGAGAGGTCAAGGCAAGGGGTGATGTTTACTTTCCTCCGGATCTTATATAGTTTCAAATGCTTCTGAAGCGAGTCCAAGACTGTGGCATCACATTCCAAAAGGATGTGAGGCTCTTCTTGCCGACTTTCATGAATCCTGAAAAAGATCCAAGATCAAAATAAAATAGAGGGGATTGTTGATATGAATTCTTTCCCATTAATCTAGCCCCTTCCTGTATTGCATGGTCTCAGTCTAATGTTTTACTTTCTTAGTCCTCCATTCAGCTAGATTTTAGACGTCCCAGTTTATTTCCACAAATACAGCAAATTGCTTTTAAAAGTTACAAACCAGAAGTTTTCACTGACTGACTTGAAATCAATGTTATAACATGTATGGCTGGAAATTATGCTATACTTCAAAGATTGCACTGTATTTATTTAACTAATAACAGAGGAATCATTCAAAAATGATACACTTGGACCAGGCCTCCTGTTGAATGGTGTTAGTCTAGAAGTCTTTGAAGTTTGGAATCCTTCTCCAAGTTTCCATTCACATCAGTGGCACTTTGCAGCCCTGACTTCAAGTCAACCTAGGATCATCATGAGCTGTGAAGAGTTTATTGTTTGAGCAACAGTGACTGAAATCCAGTGGAGGCTCCCCCATTTATTGATTTTTGGATCTACATTTCATCGGCTTCTAGGAACTTCAGTTCTTCTTACTATATCAGTATTTGAAAAGATCATAAGTGTTTATCTACAACTTTTACATGCATTTGCACTATAAAATGTTTCGGCTTGCATCACAAAATAAAAGGTTAAAATCCTGCCACTCCTGTAATCTTGTGCTTGACCCAATGATGGGAGTTATTTTTATTTATTTATACATACTGCCCAATCCAACCAACTCAAGGCAGTTCACAACCAAAAATTATTTAACATAAGATACCTTTTTTTTAAAAAAAAAGTAGTCCAATGGTTGCTTTGCAGCAAGTTCCAATGAAAAAGCTATAGTCCAATGTAGAGCACATGCTTCAAGTTATACAGAACTCCTGGGCTCATAGGAAGCTGCCTTCTATCAAGTCAGACCATTGGTCAATATTTAGCTCAGTACTGTCTACTGTTAGCTCAGTACTGTTTACCCAGACTGACAGCAGCTTCTCCAAGGTTGCAGGCAGGAGTCTCTCTCAGCCCTACCTTGGAAATGCCAGAGAGGGAACTTACACAGGAACATAGGAAGCTGCCATATACTGAGTCAGACCACAGGTCCATCTAGCTCAGTATTGTCTACACAGACTGGCAGCGGCTTGTCCAAGGTTGCAAGAATCTCTCTCAGCCCTATCTTGGAGAGCCAGGGAGGAAACTTGGAACCTAGATGCTCTTCCCAGAGCGGACTCATCCCCTGAGGGGAATATCTTACAGTGCTCACATATCAAGACCCTGCTTAGCTAAGGGGACCAGTCATACTTGCTACCACAAGACCAGCTCTCCTCTCCATGAAACTTGGAACCTTCGCATGCAGATGCTCTTCCAGAGTGGCCCCATCTCCTAAGGGTGTTCTTACAATGCTCACATATAGTTTAGTTCATTACGGTCTTTGATTCAGTGACTGTTGCTAGTGTCTATCTTATGTTTCTTTTTTAGATTGTGAGCCCTTTGGGGACAGGGATCCATCTTATTTATTATTTCTCTGTGTAAACCACCCTGAGCCATTTTTGGAAGGGCGGTATAGAAATCGAATTAATAATAATAATAATAATAATAATAATAATAATAATAATATCCAAAAGACCTTGAAGGGCACCTCAACACCATAGGGGCCACAGAAATCACCATCAGCCAATTACAAAAAGCAGCTTTACTGGGAACAGCCTATATTCTGCGATGATATTTATAACAACAGCAACAACATTGACAATAAAATTCTGGCATCCCAAGTCCTTGGGAAGGACTCGATGTCTGGTTAAAACAAACCAGTCAATAACACCTGTCTGACTGTGTAAAATAATAATAATATTTAGCAGGGGGAGAGTAACTGGCCCTATCCACCCCCAGCACAGGACCTCCAGTGACTGTTGCTGGTGTCTATCTTGTGTGTTTTTTTAGAATGTGAGCCCTTTGGGGACAGGGAGCCATCTTATTTATTTATTGTTTCTCTGTGTAAACCACTCTGAGCCATTTTTGGAAGGGCGGTATAGAAATTATTATTATTATTATTATTATTATTATTATTATTTAAAAATAAACTATTCAAGCTATTTCATAAGTGTAAGACAAAATAAGATGAAACAACTTAAATAACCTAGATCACAGCTATACAAAATCTGGCTGCTTGCTGCAAAACATAAGTGTGATTATCAGAAAGAAGTAAATGCATGTAAAACTCAAAATTACCTAAAAACCAAGAGGAGTAATCTATCTAAAAACATAAATCATGATAAAAAGAACAATACAAAAGCACATGGCCAACAGTCTCAACATCCCTACTCCCACAAAGGTACATTTTATCCCAATAGGGGACTCTCCTGAACCTATCCTCCAGTACCACACATCCATCCAAGCCAATGTCAGGGATCTTCTATGTGTGGGGTATGTCAAATTATACAGATACTAGTATTTTTAAGCCCGTTAAAATAACGGGCGCTAGTTGGGTTCATGGAGGGAGGCAGCGGCGGCCGCCACAAAGAAGCCCCTTGAGGACTGCCCCCGGAGGAGGAGGAGCGGGGCAGGTGCGCGCAGTGCCACTTCCCCGGGGACGGCGGCGATGGCCAGGCGCCCAGAGCAGCAGCAGCAACCACGGCTCGCCCTGCTGAGCTGCTGCCTGCGCCTCCCTCCCTGGGCTGGGCATGAGGAGGAGCTGCAGCTGCTACTGCTGCCAGGGGTGGGCGGGCAGAGGTCTTCTCCTCCGGGAGCTGCCGGTCCCCGCTTCTGCCTGCCGGCGCTTGGCAGGCTGCCGGGGGCTCTTCCCGGGGGGACGACGCCGCCATCCTGGGAACCACCCGAGGGCCGGCTGCTGCTGAGCAGGAGGAGGAGGAGGCAGCGGCTCTGCGCAAGACCCCCCTGCCCGTCCGGCTGCCGCTGCCGCTCCCCTGGAGCCGCCCCCCGCCAACATGGCTTTGCAGCCTCCAGCCAGCCGGACCGCCCAAGGGACAGTCGCCGCCCCTGTTCTTTTCGGCGGGCGAGCCAGACCCGCCCCCGCCACCTCTCCTATCCCTGCGGCCGGGCTGGACCCGCCGCCGCCTCTGCCCTCCCAGTGGCCGCCTCTGGCCTTTCCGCGGCCGGGCGAACAACTGGCCAACATGGCCGCCTGGTGCCAGCGGCCGTGTCTCCCTCAGCCGTTCTGGGCATGCACAGAGTGCATGCCCAGAACGGCCGAGGGAGACACGGGCGCAGACACCAGAAGACACGGGCGCACACCCAGGGACTTTATTATAGAGGATTTAGCTGATTTTTGTGAAGGCTTAACAGCTCCAAACCTTGCGTAGCTTGATGCCCGCTTAGATCTATCTAGTGCTCACATATAGTCTCCCATTCAAATTCAAACCGGGGCAGACTCTTGGCAAAGGGGACAATTGCTGCTTGCTACCACAAGACCAGTTCTCCTCAGTCCCATGTGAAGTATCGGGGTACCCTTGACCCCAATAGGGGAGGTCCGTTCCTGGGCAGATGGAGCCCAATAATCAGCTCAGAAGAGAGGACTTCAGAAAGAAACAGTTATATGTCATAGGTCATAACTCATAGTTAGTTCCCCTTTTGTCTGGAAATGGGTCTGGAAATAGGTCATAAATTAGCGTGCAAGCAGTAGGCCGGTCTGATCTTTATCTTGCCCCCCCTCAGCACTTTGCGGTTTCCATGCTAAATATGAATTCTGCTAACTGTGGGAAAACTACCTACCAGGGGTGAGAATTATTTCAGCATAAGCAAATTCTGATTAAAAACCAAACAAAATGGCAAAGCTTATGCCAAGCAACTGATTCCTAGTTCCAACTTATATAGCCCATACACCACATGCATCCGCAGCTAGACGATGAGAAGTCATCCGAGAATAGACAATATACAGCTAGATGGACAAGCAGCCTGACTCACTGTAAGGAAGCTCCAAGAAATGGTGCATGGATCGAGGCTGTCAAAAATGCATCTGTAGTTGACTAGATCATTCATTACGCTGCTGCTGCAGCCTTTGAAGAGAGTGAAGGAAGTGCCCCTCTCCTCTCCCCACCCCGAATGCACTTTTCCATCCTCCCCCAATAGTTTTAAAAGGAGCTCACCTGTACAAAATGACGTCATAGAGACACCTCCCTTGGACGCTGAGAGCGTGCGCGTACTGTGCGCGAGAGGCGGCTGGATCCCCGCCCACTTCCATCAGCTGCGCCACATCATTGGTCAGCAAGCCTTGAAGAAATGTCTCCGCCTCTGTGCCTTGAAGGCGAAGTAGCGCGCGACTCAGCGGGAAGCAATTGGTGGCGGCGGTGGTTCCCGTTGTCCCTGCTTCTCTTTTTCCTCCCCAGCTCAGTCCTTTTCCCTTGCCGCCGAGGCCCAAGCTGCGGGGAAGACCCCGCAGCGCCGCGCTCGCCCTCACCAGCATGGCGGCCCGAGAAAGCATACCAAGGGGAACAGCACTGTTCTCCTCTCCGCCATCTTGTGTGTGGCTAATAGAACTGAGTACGCATGCTCGTGCGCCTCCTTTGTCTACTGGGCACAGCCTATTAGCGATCCTCTTTCATGTTGCGTAGGGGGCGGGGCGAGCTCGAGCTTCAAACTCTCATCTGATTCGCTTAGAAGCCTGCAACCTATTCTGGACTTTATCTATTTTAATACATCAGTAAACGTGCACAAAGATCTTTTAATAAGATGGTTATCTGGCTGCCTGGAAGCAAGTCTCAATAAATTCAATGGGATTTAGCCCCAAATACGTGAGCATTGGATCAGGGCTTAACTTGCAATGCTATGCACACTTTCCTGGGAGGAAACGCCATGAAATACAGTGGCATTTACTTGAAAACGTTTTTGGTTCCTTACTGCTTGTACACTCACCCCGTGAGGATCAACAAGGGCGGGATCTCCTGTGCTCATTTAGTGTATGAATGGGCTGATTTGTTAACTTCACACTTCTGCTGCTGCTGCCCTCCAAGTAACCCCACTGAACTACTTCTGCTTTAACATGCTTAGGATTGTGTGGCATGTCACTGAATGCCAGTTAGGGCTATATAAATTTTGTGCATCCGATCCTATGCATGTTTACTCAAAAGTAAACCCCGTTGTGTTCAGCTGGACTTGAAGTACAATTCTGTACATGCTTTACTCAGAAATACTGTATATCCCGTGTTGTTTAATGGGGCTTGTTCCCAAACTTGTGTGTTGATATAACCCTGAAAGCCGGTTCTTGTCTGGGTGGTGTATGATGCCAAATAATACACACACACAGGGAAAAGCTTATGGGATATTTACTGCTAGCAAGTAAGGCTTTCGGGGCACACCCAAATCGAGAGCGGTGACCCCCAGTTACAGGTAAGTATTTATACACGGAGGGTAGCTTAGTCATTCATCATGGTGTAACCAAAGTCTTTAGAAGGAACGAAAAGCCGATCATCAGTGCAGATCCAAAGCCTATCATCAGCGCAGATCCACCTTTGCATTGGAATGAAACAATTGACCTTCCCTTAACTCATATCAGTTTCCCAACATCCGACATTCATAGCTTATTCTGTTTCCCCGTTCCTTGCCTCTTATCTAGGTATCTCTTAAGGAGGAAGAGTAAGATACCAGCAGCTCCAGCAGATTTACTCCTTAAGAGGCAAAAGTTATTTCCCTATGCAGAAAGACGCTGGGGGAATTACCCCTTAGTTTCCAGTGTTGGAAGAGGATTATGAGACTCCATATTAAGATGGCTGTGCTGTGGTTCCTTAGTTTTTAGGTTAGACTGCCTTCCCAGCGTGGATGGTTTGCATGGGTATATCAGTGTGCATAAGACTGCAGCCTCAATGAGACTTACTACATTATCATCTTGCCCTTCTTCTAAGGAACTCATGGTAGCTGCATTTATCCTCACAACAAACCTGAGAGAGAGTGACTGGCCCAAGATCAGCCTGTGCGCTTCATGGCTAAGTAGTGATGCGAACTGGGCTCTCCCAACTCTTACTACAACACACTAAGGTTGTTCACATGACCAGCTTTCCTGGGTCCGGGGAGTGCTGGCAGGGAGGCAGGCTCCTATCTATCACCCTGCACATAAGCATGTGGTGTCCCCATACTCTGCCGCTCACATGGCAGCAAGCTGAAGAGCCAGGATCTGGAGAACTTCCAACCACTCACAATGCACTGTACAGAGTGGGTAGATACTTTGCTGCTGTTGGGCGTTCCTGCTGTGTGGCTTAATGAATGCTCAGACTGTAGGCAGCCCAAGCGTCCACACGACCAGGAGGGATGAGGCAGAAGGGTGCACTCCTTTCTTCCACCTTACTTTTAGCCCAGGTAAGAAACTCAGGCTGACCGGCTGAAGAATGCCAGGATCAGGATGGATCCTGGAACTCCACACCCTGCCCTACCCAGGTAGGGCTGCTCACGTGAATGATCTAACTACTATATTGCACTGGCCCTGATTTATAGGTAGTTTTTCCCAACATTGCAGTGCATGTTTATGCAAGGTGGGCATGTTTAGCTCGTTGTTACTTAGTGGAATGGGATACAGCTGTAATTATCTCAGAACATTCTGCAGTGAATGGTTAGATCCAGAAGAGAAAGGAGCTAGATGCATGCATCTGTTTCTCTGTTCTTTATCTAGTTACCCAAGTTCAGTACTGTCTCCCACTGATTTCAAGACATAATTTTAAAAGCACATGCATAAGGCATGTGCTCACTTATGTGGAAATAACCCCTACTGGAAAAAAGTGGGATTTCCTTCCAAGTAAATATGTACTGAATTGTTTTGCAAGATGCCCACTGAAATCAGTGCTATATTAAAGGATCTCACTTTACTAGGGTGTGATTCCATCTGCCTTTTAATGTGTCAAATCAACTGCCTCACTTCTGATGAAGTTCATAACACATGTTTTTACATACTGCTTGTTGGTTTGGCTAAGATATCCTTTCCTTAAAGCAAGTTTAATCTCACTGTTTGCAAGCAGGGGAGCCTGTGTTTGAATCTGTAATAAGCTGTTGGAATCTAGGTATTGCAAAGAGAGTTACCCTTACTCATGTGGCAAGGTGATGTGTTCTCCTCAGATGCTAGGTTTGTGTATTTTGATTTGTTTTTCTGGTTGCATTAAAAAGAAAATGTTTTTTAAAAGGCGTGCTCACAGTTTTCTGATTGTGATCATCAACAGCCCTCCTAGACAAATAGACCACACTTGTGCTATACAATAAACAAATTGAAAGTTTTATTCCATTCTATTAGTACAGGACACTGAACATCCAACTGAGTTTTTATGTGTTCTGTCACTCTACGTACAATCTGGCAGTAACATTTACATTGAAAAATATTTACAGAGTCAGTTTTATACTCAAAATGTTTCTCATACAACTTACAAGTTAGTACAAAAAAAGACAAAAATAACGATCTGGAAACTTCATAACAGCATAGATTTATTATGGCCTTTTAGTTAATTTCAAGTATTTTCCAGTGGAATGGAATGTGAGCGATATCATTTGGCTTTTGTTCTACCTTGGTTTTTAGATGTTAAATTATTTTTAAGCCATATTAACTGTTCTGACTTCCTACGTGAGTCAAGGAACTGCAGTAAGGATGCTGTGATATCTTGGTGGGAGATCCCTCTCTGCCTCATAAAATTTCAATTCCTAGGGTTCCTTGGAGGGAATTACTGATTTTAGAGCCATTATAGATAAACCATAGATTCTGATTTTTTAAAAAAATTATTATTTTTTGCATTTTGGATAACTATTCTGATGTGCTTTTCTTCATTTAGTGGTTGTCACATGGGAGTTTACTTTAAAGGATGAATGAAATGAATTACTCCTACATCTTTATGTGGCTATATGGTGAAGCAGGCACCTACAAATCCAACACTACATGCTGCTACCTAGCAATGTTTGCCATTTTCTTTCAGTACTGCTGCACTGGAGTGCAGAAGAAGCGGACTGGTGTTTGTGTGCATGTGTGTATCTTGATTGGGCCAAAGCACAGAGTGAACCTGCCCCTTTTTGTTATGGAATGAAAGTCATTATGAAACTTCTCCTCCATCCTAGTCCAAGTTTATAGGAAGCCCATCCCTAAATAGCAGGCAATAAAGTTCTTGTTGATTCTGACCCATTCTCCTTCCTCCATTTCAGAAAGAAGCATTAGCTTATGGCCAGTGGTCAGTGGCTTGGGGAAAATGCTGGAGAAATACTGAAGAAACTCATAAATCCTTCTCTCCATCTTTACTTGGAAGGCTCACTAGGATAAATCTTGTAAAGAAAAATGGTGGAGGCAGATGCACAACTGTTTACATAGGGTGAAGCCATCACCACAAGGTAGCTTTTTCTGGTGGCACAATTTTCATAATCTCAAAATGTGGGTTGAACCAGGAAGTTGATGAAATGTGATCTCAGCATGGCCAGGCCTGAACAATAGTGGTCACCAGAACAAAAAAATATTCATTGTATAGCTTCAGCATATTAAGCATCTTATCGAAATGGCTGTCCATTGAAATGTATTTTCTATGGCACCACTTCTGTCAAAAAGATTTTTGCCTGGTGTTAGATAGTATCTGATTTTTATTAGAAGAACCTGTTTCCTTAGAAAAGGCAAATGTGCTTTGTGGGACAGTGAGTCTCCGAGCCATGAACTGATCACACATATGTTGCTTTTCTCTATTGTGGCCTGAAATCTAGAAGAGTTTATGCTAAGCCTTCCTCCCAGTGCTTGATTACTGAAAAAATGTCAGGGCTCAAGTGTACCAGCAAATACTACCTTCTGATCTGGAAGCCTTTTTCTCTAGTCCCTGCTGTGTCAGAATATTTACTCAGAGAAATATATTCTGCACCTGTTCTGGGGGTAGTCCCCCCTCTCCCAAATCTCCAGGTTTCATTATGATGAATTTTAAAAGAACAAAAAGGCCAGGTAGGCTTGTGAATGATACACACAACTATTTTGATATGGGGAACCCATCACTATAAAATGGCCTTTTCCCTTTCTTTTTTTACTTTGGTGTCATTTTCATGTTTGCTCCAAATTTCCTTCAAAACATAGGCTGAGCTAGGAACTTGGTGAACTGTGACCTCAACAGGGCTACACTGATACTACTCACCATGACAAAAATCTATATAAAAGGCTTAGGTGGTCTGTGGCAAAGGGTGCATGGCAAGCCCCACCCACACAGTGCTTTACCAATTGGAGGTAACAGAGCAGGAGCACCGTGGTGATTGGGCAGCGGGAATTCCATATGCAGATAGGGAAGAGGAACCTGGTTGTGATGGAGGAAAGAGCCCCTTCAGATAGGGGCTGAATTAGAGGGCTGAAATTAGATAGGGGCTGAATTAGATAAGGAAACAAGATCTGTTAACTCAGAAAGGAAGAGAGGGAGAGGCAAGCGGGCAGGTGAGGGAGGGGCCTGAGCCTGTCAGCATCCTGACGGGAACAAGCAGCCTTGGTGGCGGCGGAAGTGAGGAAGGGCTCGGTCAACTGCTGCTGCTGCTACTCCTGCGGGGAGGAGCAGGAGTGGGGCTCGGGTGAGGAGGTCTCGGGTTAGGGGGCTGCAAGCCCCGACCAAGAGGAGCGAGGGGGATGGAAGCAATGGGATGGAGGAGGAGGAGCAGGAGTGCAGCTCAGGTGAGGGTGGAGAGATCTCTGAGGTGAGGGGGGCGGTGGCAGGGGGTGAGGGGAGCAATCAAGTACTAGAGCGCAGATGCTCTGCAAGGGTTATGCTAGTATATATAGTTTCAGCAAAGCCCCAGTATTTAGAATGTAAGTTGAGGCTCAAATCTTGGCACAAATTAAGCCCTGCTTCCTTCTTGCCAAACCTTTTTATCCTATCCTAAGTCAGAAGTGAAATGGAATCCTGTCTTTTCCCAATGATGTGCTTTCTGTCCCCTGAGAGTAAAGAACCCCTACCTGAAGGAAAGCAATTATCTTTTATTGTACTCTTTTAGCAACGATGCATCTCGTATTCCCTCTAACCAGCAACAGCCCATTCAGAATTAAATAGATTGTGGTGCACCTTTTGTCTCTGCCTTTACAGTTGTATGACAGGCAGACATTCAACAGGCAGGATGGCATTTCTTGCATTCTCTCTGGAGAACCACTGCTGCTTTTGCATTTCTGCCTTCCCTGCATCTTTTGAAAGCACAGAGCTTTGTGAAAGCTGACAACCACATGAGAGCACTGTAAGATATTCCCCTCAGCGGATGAAGCCGCTCTGGGAAGAGCATCTAGATTCCAACTTCCTTCCCTGGCATCTCCAAGATAGGGCTGAGAGAGATTCCTGCCTGCAACCTTGGAGAAGCCGCTGCCAGTCTGGGTAGATACAATACTGAGCTAGATAGACCAATGGTCTGATTCAGTATACGGCAGCTTCCTATGTTCCTAACCAATTACTTTTACAACTAGTCTTTATTTTAGTGAGGGGAGCTACTCCTCTTCAAAATTAATTCCCATTTGACCTTGGCTTAATTTTCTTGCTTTCCTGTGACACAAACCGTGGCCATGATTTTGCATCTGATGTTCTCAAAACGTTCTGCATGGCAAGCCACCCATCAAAGAAGGAGGTTCCTTCCACGCCACCCAACTGTCTGTCCATGCTGCCGGCAGAGGAGGTGGGAGCTACGTTGTACCTGCCAAGCAATATGTCAGTGCAGTTGCAACCTTCCAAATTTGCCTGAATCCAAGATTAGGTTTTTTCCAAGTTCTTTGATATTAGAAATTGGATGGTTGTCTTACATTCAGTGTCTTGTTCCATTTGGGTAAATACAGGTTTAGGCTGCATTTTACCTCTGTTTTTAAGGGGGCCATTTTAAATTCAAACTCTTCTATTCAGGTAAATATAGTACACCCCTCATTCCCAACACAAGTCCGCTGCACTGATGTATAGGTTAGTAGGCATGGTGCAGCTTCTGCTAGCAGCACGGATAGGCTGTTGGCTGGCGCAGAAACAACATGTATGACTTGCTCTTCAGTGGACGGCTCGCTGTGCATAATCTAAGCCAGTCTCTCTCCAGGCCCTGAAGTTTGGCCACTCTGGAATCTAATGTAAATTTAGTTTAATTTTAGTTTAAAAATTAAATATCAGGACTGATATTTCATTATATGTATAGCTTACACAGGTGCTTTTACACATTTATGTACATACATGCACAAACGATACTGTGACCGAATTCTCTGCGAACTCTGGCTGTGTCCAGAGGTCAACTTTTTCCAGGTGTCACAGCATTATGGTGATCAGCTAGTATATTAATTCAGAGTACTGGTTCAACGCACATGCACAGATGGAAGGGGAAACGACCACATCCGGTGGCAGTGAATTCCATAAGTTAAAGCACAATTAACTAATCAATATAGTGCCATAAGATGCAATGATGGTCACTACCTTAGGCAGCTTGAAATTTTTTTAGAAATTAATAGAGGACAGATTTATCATTTCTGAGACAGGAGGGCAGTCCTTATGTCCTTATTATGTTTCCTGCTGTGTTCACTGTTAGTCCACCTGGACCAGCAAAATCAGAGAAGGGGCAGGAGGCTATATTGTGCTTAAACAGCAACAATAGCTCAAGATCTCTGGTAGGAAGTATTCATTTAATGAGTTACTTCCTGTTCCGGGTTTGTCTTCCCAAACTGTCACTCCTAGCTATGATGTCAGGAAGCACCCTATGATTAGTTTTATTCCACAAATGCATGTAATAACCATCTTTTTAGCACCGACCTTCTGCTTTCTACACCAAGATGCAACAAAGATGTCAGAAGTGTTCTGTTATTCCATCCTCCTAATGTTGCTAAAGGCACTTTTGCTTAGGAAGTGTTGAAGCAGTGGTGAGATCTTCCTTATCCCCTCCCAGTAATCAATGCTGTAGGAAAGCACAATTCTACAACACATTCGCAATGTATATTGTAACATGGCCAAAGTGCTTCGCTCCTATCTTCTTCTCAGCTTAAATGCTGACGAATGAAAGAGTAAACACTACACACCTTTGAAGTTGTGGCTCCACTGAAGTCAACAGCAGAAATCTTAAGCTGTCAGACTAGATCAGGAAGTCCTTGTTTCGGGGTTTCAGCTTTGTCTTTGAAAGCTAACTCCTGCTTTCTGGAAGCCATGATGTGGTTAGGACATAGCTGTGTATACATTAGTACACCATTAGTAATTGCGGAGGTGATTTCGTGAGCTTGCATAACCATTTGGAGCATTATTGTAAGATATCATGGCAGCTTTTGCAGGCATGTCGTCTTTCACCAAAGGAGTGAGAAATCAATTCAGTTAAGGGTTACTGTAGCCATTCAACTTCAGAACATGAGCACAGTGCAACAGGGCATATGATCTGGACAGATAGTTGATCAGTATGGTCAAAGTTTCCCCTTCAAAGGGCTGATGGGAGCCTCCATTTTTCATACCCCAGTAGTGTTGAATTCACACACCGTTTCCCCTTGGACAAGATGGTGCATCACACAATGACTAGTGATGTCTTCCATCACTACAGGCCTTAGCACAAGCTTACACAGGGACAGAAATGGTAGAGGAAGGCAGTGACTGGAAAAGACCCAGCCAGAAGTCATGTAACGTCTGGTGTATGAATGGACAAAAGGGAGGAAACATTGGATCACTGACTATGGAAAGAAGATGGCATTAGGGCCATAAGAAAGGGGGTGCCAATGAAAAGAGATGAACTAGCAGAGTGAGGGATGATAGAAGGGATGGATAAACAAGGAGCAAGGGGAAAACACAAGACAATCTGCAGGAAGAGATGAGAAAGCAATTCTGAATGGAGCCAGCTGAGCAAGGAAGACTACCTGAGATATACACCAATTCAAGGGCTGGGCCCCCCAAAACCTCTGCAAGGAGAAGATTTGGAAGCCCCAGTTGTCCACTCAGGGGATTGCTTTCTTTTTCCATCTTGAGTCAGAGGACAAAACCTGGCAACCCCCACCGTTTTATCTGACAAGCGATAAGGACAAAAAAACAAATAAAACCCTGCAACTTACTCTTAGGAATGTCCAAAGGTTCCACCATTTTTGGATAAGGAAGGACTCCCGCATCACGAGACAGGAGTGGTTAAGGAGGTGGGAGAGGCCTCTTGTTAACAAACTGGAAGTTATTCCTGAAATGCGTCACTTCAAACCATTTGGCATCATTTAGCAAAACATTTGGCCTTTGTAAAAAATCAAAAACTGCATTGCTAGTGCTCTCTTAAACAAATCCCATTTTAGTGGAGGAACAGGAAAGCACCCTTCCCTCTTGATTCCCTGACCTTGGAAAGACCCCCCACTATATCCAAACAGAGTTCTTCCCATCCTTGCCATTAGTACTACCCTTCTCTGAACTGGCTTTGGGCTTAGCCCCCTGTTTCTCCTGGGCAGTGTTGGCTCGGTTCTGCTCTGCCACTGTCCCACTGGAAGCAGGGCTACTGGTTCTTGATGGCTGAGTGTGTGCCTGAGTGCTGTTGTAGCTCTGGAAAGCAATGTCCAGCTGCTCCTGAGCCACCCTCAAGTGTTTATGAAGCGTGGACAAGTCTGGGGGGATGTTCTCATCGGGGCTTGTGCACTGCTGTTCCTGAGCCACGTTGGCCAAGTTCTGCTCATGGGCCATCAGGCTGTTGGGAACCTTGGCCTGCTTGTCCGATTTCACCACCAGATTATACTCTGGAGGGCAAGAAATATTCTTTGGGTAGGCAGCATAATTATAGGGCGGCTGTCTAAAGCTATGGATTTTCCTGTCGCGGATGGCATCTCTGATGGTCCCAATCCCCAAGTGACACATCTCGGCCAAGTTGAGCAACAGGCAAAGGCAGCTGACGACGTACATGATCAGGAGGAAGATGGTCTTCTCTGTTGGCCTTGACACGAAGCAGTCAACGTTGTGTGGGCAAGGATCTCGGGTGCAAATGTATTTTGGCATGACTTCAAAGCCATAGAGCATATACTGGCCTATCAAGAAGCAAATTTCGAAAGAGGCTCTGGTGAGAAGCTGGAAGACATAAATCTTCATCAGGCCCTCCTCTTGGATATGCCTCCTTCCATCATGTTTCTTCTGCTCCTTCTTCTTCTCCTCCTTTGCTTTGGCTTTCTCTTCACTCTCTACTATTTCGTCCACTATCATGGGCTCTTCCTCCTCTGCTCCCAAGGGGTCTTCCAGATTGCGGACGGGCTGCCAGTTCAGCGCAAACTGCTTTTTCTTCTTGAAGCTTTTAAATCTCTTATGCTCCTCCTCAGAGGACCTTGCGATCCTGTGGATGGCATAGCCCAAGTAGATGACGGAAGGGGTTGAGATCATGATGATCTGGAAGACCCAGAATCGGACGTGTGACAGCGGCGCGAAGGCGTCATAGCAGACGTTATCACAGCCAGGCTGCTTGGTGTTGCACATAAACTTGCTCTGTTCATCAGAATAGATGGACTCTCCTCCAACGGCCGTCAGGACGATACGGAAGACAATCAGGACAGTGAGCCAGATCTTCCCCACGAAGGTGGAGTGATTGTGAATTTCTTCTAGCAGGCGGGTTAGGAAACTCCAGCTCATGTTGGTCATAGGGGCTAATCATTTATAACCTGTAATAAAGAAAGAGAGGTGGAAACATGGTTAATGCACATCCATTTTCAAAAAGTGGCATTGCTACACCATGTTCCATACTAGGATGTTGCAATATTTAAGGTGATAGAGTAGATTTTGCAGTATCTGTAGGTGATACATTTGTGATGATGGCCCTGACACCTTAAACATCTGCACCATGGTAACCCAGATACTGAAACAAGGGGGCGGGGAGTCACTTGTTACAATAAATTATACAACTTGAGGGCATCTGCACAGATTTCCTTCTTTTGCACCTTTTGTCCATCTTCTGTTAGCTGAGGGTGGACAGGCAAAGAAACAGGCAAGACATTAGGCGAATCCTGCTGATAGAATATAATTGTTCAGAGCACATGTATCCAATGTGCTGGAATGATGGAGCAAAGGGGATCACTGGATCTCTCCCTGAGGATATCTGCAGACCCGCTATTATTGCAGTGAGATGCCAGTATGCATGCTCAGCTAACAGCTAATGGTGAATCAAGGGGCTCTACTTTCGGAGGATCCCCTCCTGAACTTTCAGAGGATGCCCATGTGTACACACACACACACACACCACAGTTTATTTCAGGAATTCTGCACTCATAAGAACCTAAGGACAGCCCTGCTGGAACAGGCTCAAGGCCTACAGTATCTAGTCCAGCATCCTGTTTCACACAGTGGCCCACCAGGTGCCTCTGAGAAGCCCACAGGCAGGGTGTGAGGGCTTTCCACCTCTCCTGCCATTGCTCCCCTGCAACTGGTAGTTAGTTATGAGCCTTGCCTCTGAGGCTGGAGATGGCCTATAGCCACCAGACTAGTAGTCCTTGATAGACCTGTCCTCCATGACTGTCTACTCGATACCATACGCTGTACTTGCGTGTCCCAACTGTGCAATTGCGGTCCAGTGGACAAACACATCTTTGGGTTAGGACTCACAAACAACGGATGTGGTAGTGAACTAGTGTGCCAGTCAAGTGCATGACTTTGGCCTGCAGGTGATGATAGAATGCTCTCTCATCAAAAATGAGTCCATCTGGACCTTTTCATCTCTTGACCTGTCTTAAGGCAGATGTTTCTAGCTTTCTGAAATGCTCATTGAGATTTTTTGTCAAGCGCACCAGGAGCCGGGTCTCATGATCAGTGAGACCCGGTTTCTGCAGCAGAGCGGGGAGAGCAGGCTAAGCCCGCTCTCCCTGCTCATGATCAAAGCGTGAGCCCTGGGCGGCCGGATTGGCCACCCACACAATTGCCGGCTCCGTGACGGAGCCGGCAGGGGCTGAGGAGCTGGTGAGCCACGCAGCCCCCGGAAGCTCCAGTATGCCCTGCACGAGTGCGCAGGGCATACTGGGGAGACCCCCGGAGCTGGGGGGTGAATTTTTGCCTCCCCTCCGGGGATCTACTTGTAAGTAGGCACAAAGCCGTGCCGTGGCTACTCACGATCGGGAAGCCCAGGTTTACAGAGTGCTCGCTCTGCAAACCTGGGCTTAGGGGAGGGCTACAAAGGCGGGCTAGCTGCTTGTAAGCCACTGGGCTCGCCTGCGAGCCCGGTAGTTTACACGAGCAGCAACAATCAGGCTAGGCTCTCCTAGCCCGATTTTTGCTGCTCGTAAGAATAGCCCCCAAGTCTATTATTGATTGTTTAATTTGTGACCCACTCCACACACAAATCGAGCTTTATCTTGCGAATTCTAGCTTATCTCAAGTTTCTTCTGAGTTTTAAAAATGCTGGGTTTAAGCTACTTTTTCTGAAAAGCCAGAGCAAATAGGGAAACAGCAACAACAAATATTTATAGCAACTATAAATATTTACAGCAACTAGTGGGCCCGGGAGCAGAGCATCTGCGCCTCTGGTTCTGCCCAACCCCCCCCCCGCCGGCATGCCCCCCTGCCGCCCGCTTCTCCCCCCACACTTTCTGGCTTCCTCGGCCTCCCACCTCCTCCTCCTCACCCCGGTGGCGCGGCCATGGCCCTCCTCCACTGCCGCCTCACCCCACACACACTCTTCTGAAGGAGATCTGGGGTAAAAGCCCTATCTATAAAGCCAGGCTTGGAGCCAGCTGAGCGGCGGCCTGCTTCCAGCCCCGCTCAGCGGCTCCCTCCAATACACCTGTGTGCATGATGTCATGTGCACGTGGGCGTGGCTTGGGCTACGGAGCAGTCCAGAGCGAACTCCTGCCTCCCACGCCCAGGCCGTCGAGAGCCCAGGCGAATTCTGCTGCCAGTTATTTCAGGCAGCGCCGACTACCTGATAGAATGTTTTCCCCTTCCTCTCCCTCTCTGGAGGAGAGGCAGATGCACATCATGTCATGTGGAAAAGGGGTGTGGCCTGGGCTGCTGAGAGCCCGAATGAGCTCTCAGCTCGTCATTTCAGGCAGCGTCGGCTGCCTGATAGGACATTTCCCCGTCTCTCTCCCTCCAGAGGATAATGCCAAAGAAGGCGCTCTCTAAGGTATCTCGGACTCAAGCCGTTCAGAGCTTTAAAGGTAATAAGCAGCACTTTGTATTTGGCCCGGAAACATATCGGCAGCCAGTGCAGCTGTTTTAAGACAGGCATAATGTGGTCTCTCCAGGTTGCCCCAGAGACCAATCTGCCTGCCGCATTTTGAACTAACTGAAGTTTCCGAACTCCATACAAAGGCAGCCCCACGTAGAGCGCATTGCAGTAGTTGAGCCTGGAGGTTACCCGCTGATGCACCACTGCTTTGAGATCGTTCTCTTCAAGGAATGGGCGCAGCTGTCAAATCAACCAAAGCTGATAGAAAGCGCTCCTGGCCATAGCCTCCACCTGAGATGCCAGGATGAGGCCAGGATCCAAGAGCACTCCCAAGCGGCATACCTGTTCCTTCTGGGGGAGTGTAACCCCATCCAGCACAGGAAGATCTAACATTCTTATTTTGCGCCTTGATTGGGCCTGGGGGCTGAGTCCCAGCAACTCTCCCACAACAGAGGCATCTTCTGTGGACATGTCCTCCTCTCATCCTTGTTTATGCCTGTTAGCGAATTATGCTTGGTTGGGAGAGGCAGGGAATGGGCAGCTTAGTGCAAATAAGTACCACTCTGTGTAAAACGGGACCAAGAATGACTTATTTCACTGAGTGGTTCTAAGTATGACTAATGTAAAGACATTCTTGCATAATGCGTAATGTAAGGATGGCATTGTACAAAGGATGACTAACAATCATTAACTTATTTCTTTATCTTTGAAGGTTAATACAGCGCAACCTTATTAGCCCAACTGGATATCCAATTGCTTATTTTCCAAGTGAAATGTAGAACCGCCCCCTGCCCTTTCTTTATTCATGGATGGAAAAACTGCGTAGAGATGCAACTTTGAGTGCCGAAACGGAAAAGGGTGAAGTAGTCCCTCCCCTCCCCCAGTGCTGCTGCTAAAGTTGTAAAGTTGTGCCGTCGAGTCGGTGTCGACTCCTGGCACCCACAGAGCCCTGTGGTTGTCTGGTAGAATACAGGAAGGGTTTACCATTGCCTTCTCCTGCTCAGTACGAGATGATAACATACGTGTCCTCTATAAACCAGAGGGTCCACCCTGGTTGCATTTGAATGGGAGACCACATGTGAGCACTGTAAGATATTCCCCTTAGGGGATGGGGCTGCTCTGGGAAGAGCACCTGCTTGCTTTCATGCAGAAGATTCCAAGTTCCCTCCCTGGCATCTCCAAGACAGAGAGCTGAGAGAGGCTCCTGCCTGCAGCCTTGGAGAAGCTGCTGCCAGTCTGGGTAGACAATCCTGAGCTAGATGGACCAAGGGTCTGACTTGGTAAGGCAGCTTCCTATGATGCCTTTCAGCATCTTCCTATATCACTGCTGCCCGATCTAGGTGTTTCCCATAGTCTGCAAACATACCAGCAGGGATTCGAACCAGCAACCTCTTCTCCCTAAGCAAGTTACTCCCCCACTGTGCCATTAGGTGGTGCTACTGCAACCAAATTAACAGTAAGCCCTGCATTCCATGACCCCTGCATTTGCGGGGAAAGAGCTAGTCTTGCCAAAGCAATCATCAGTTATCCCCTTTGCTAAGCAAGATCTGCCCTGGTTTCATTCATGGATGGAAAAGCTGAATTTGGATAGGCAATTACCAGCGCCCCCTGTAATTTTTTTTCATCTGTCTATGGAATGAGTTTTGTTCTGGGTGGCAGTATCAAGGCAGTGTGCGCGCACCTGATTTAAAGTGGGGCCTTCCTGATTCAACCTGAGCGGGATCTAAAATGAACTGAGCAGACATCCAAACACTTGTGAGTGTGCGCACATCCGCACGCCTTAGAGGGAACAGTGGCGACCACATGTGAGCTCCGCCTTAAGGGATGGGTCCATAGCTCAGTGGTAGAGCCCTATTTTGCATGCAGAAGGTCCCAGGTTCAATTCCTGACAGCATCTCCAGGTAGGGCTGGGAAAGACTCCTGCCTGAATCTTCAGAAAGCCACTGCTGGTTAGTGTACTGGGTTAGATGGCCCATTGGACTGACTAGGGACTAGTCAGTTGATGCCATAATTTTCCGGTGGGATGCAGATCACACAGTTTTGTGTGCTTTTTTTAAAAAAAGGAGACTAGCAATGTGGCTATTCCCCACATCCCCCCACAGCAAAGGAATTCATTCTTTCAGTAAGACTAATCTCCTGCAAGCTCAAAGCGGGGCAGTCACCGAGGCAGTTCTAGCAGAGATGGAACAATAGTGATTCATCCTGGGGCTCCTACAAATTATTTCCACCCTGGGTGGGCCCTGCAAAAGCCAGAGACAGCCCTGCCCTGCCCCTCAAGACATACGACCCATGACAAAGATGGCATGCTATGAGATCGCCTTTGATTCAGGCCTTGCAGAACCTTCCCACAAAAGGTCCAGACATTGTAGCATCCTGCTTTGAAGTGAATGTCCAGAAAAGTCCTTAGAGCCTGGGTCTTAGGAATATAGGAAGCTGCCTTTTACCGAGTCAGACCCTTGGTCCATCTAGCTCAGTACTGTCTACCCAGACTGGCAGCGGCTTCTCCAAGTTGGCAAGCAGCAGGAGCCTCTCTCTCAGCCGTAGCTTGGAGACACCAGGGAAGGAACTTGGAACCTTCTGCATGCAAGCAGGCAGATGCTCTTCCCAGAGCAGCCCCATCCTCTACGGGGAATAACTTACAGTGCTCACGCATGTAGTCTCCCATTCAAATGCAAACCAGGGTGGACCCTTCTTAGCAAAGGGGACAATTCATGCGTGCTACCACAAGACCAGTTCTCTTCCTCTTCGAACTGTAGGGAGGACCCTGATAGGAGTGGGCACGCGACCTCTGAAAGGGGGTGGCAGGTGAGTGCTGGCGGGGTGAGGGGGAATTCAAGGGACTGGCCTGAGAAGGGGTGCAGGCATTTGGTCCTCACCGGTTGGGTCACTGCCTGGACTCAACAGCCAACAGGCTCCATCACCTCATTTCCAACAATCACAGAGCCTGCCTGCCTGGATAGCTCCTTTACCCTACCACCCACCAGCTGAGATGGCAGTGCTAAGCTTCCCTTTGCTCTTAGTAAGTAACCAGGTGACCCAGACTGGAGCTGGCCAAGAGAGCAGGGAACTGAGAGAGAGGGAGGGAGGGGAGGCAAGTGATTGATCCAGTTGAAAGCACAGATCTTGAATATGCCTTTTTCACTCCCATCCACAAGTTTTATCATTAAGCTTGCTGGTAAGCAGAATCCCCATCACCCAGCGGTCCTCAAGCCTGGGTTCCCAGATGTTGTTGAACTACAACTCCCATCATCCCCAGCCACAAAGGACACTGTGGCTGAGGATGATGGGAGTTGCAGTCCAATCGGATCTGGGGACCCAAGGCTGAGAACCCTTCGTTGGAGGGTGAGGGAGAGGAGGAAGAGAGAGAGAGAGAGCAGCCCCTCTAGATGCAGTTGACAAAGCCCCCTTGAACTCAGTGAAACCTCTGCCAGAGTGAGTAGGCTGAGGCATGGGGTGCGCGTGGGGCCTCACTGACTTGTATTCTGGCACAGGCACTCAAAGCAAGCGTTGCTTTGGCTGCCCCAACAACACACTGCAGACTCTGGGATAAAGTGGAAAGAAGGCGGCCCTGAACACAACGGCAGGAAAGAGAAGTGTCTGGTGTGGGGACGAGGAAGCAAGGGAGAACCGTGAGCCCAAGGACGGGCACATTGGTTTAGAGTTGCAGCTAGTGGTGGGGATTGCTAACCCAAGTCCTCGTGGACTTTGGTTCTTTTTTTTTAAAAAAAATAGCATTTCCATCTCATCGTTCCTCTGAGGAGCTCAGGGCAAGCCCCTTCCCATTTTATCCACACAGCAAGTTTCAACCCTGGAAGCAAACCTGGGCCAATCTCTCATCCAAAGCCACCCAGTGGCCTTCATGGCTGAGTGGGGATTGGAACTTGTGACTCCCTACAACTAGTCGAGCACACCACAGTAGCTGTCACAGCTTGGAGGGAGGGAGGGTCCCGGGGGAAAGGAGGATTAGAAATGTGTACCAACCTGCTAGCATGTGTTTTGAAAACACAGCATCCCCTTTGAGCATCCACACCCTCTTCCAAAACGATTCTCTTCCAAATTGCAATCAAGGGCACCTTGGGGCAGGGGGAGGGAGTGCCCCCCTCAGAACATTAACTGCACCCCCCCGCCCCTGCTTTCTGTTTCAAAAATCTAATATGTGGGACACAACTCCATCCATCCAGAAATGCACTTAGCCCCTTCTCTGTGCCCCCTCCATATTTTTTCTGGTGCAAGTAATAAAAATAAGGAGAAATCAACATGAATGTGATACTCACAGAGACATGATGTTTCCAGCTCAGGGTTCTCCTGCCAGCCAACTCACAAGGTTGTTTTTCCACAACCACCAGCACCTTTTCTGGAGGGAGCCAGAGAATATGCATCCCCATCAAAGTGATGTCGCACACAACTAATGCTTCACCAGCTTGGGAAGGAGACTTTTTGGCAAACTTTTAAACAAATCTTGCCTGACTCCGCCTTTCTGGCCACGATGCACCCATCCCCCTTTCAAAAAGAGAAACCCCACCCGGATGTGTCAGGGCATCAGCTCTGAGCAAAAGCCACTTTTCCCCTCCTAGGGAACAAAGCATTTACACAAGGATTTCAGAAAATTGTACAGGAAGGAATTCTCTCTGCCTCTCTGTCTGCCTCTCTTGGCTGCATCCTGTGTGGAAAGAGCTAAATAGGCATGGATTTAGAAGAGAGAGAGAAAGACACCATCTGAAGTGTTGCTAAAAATCCTTCTGGTTAACATTGCTGTATTTCGTCTTCCTCTGATGGATGAAAGTTAAGAGCGCTCGTTTGGGGCATCAGTAACAGATTCGAAGGACGGAAAGCGTGACTAATGGGAAACATCTGGGAAGCACATGGCCAGAGAACCCGGTGGAAGGGGAGAAAAGAAAGACTAGACACTTTTATGAAGCAAAGCCATTTCTGGCCTTAAACTCTGTGCAACAATCTGCAGTTTCAAGACAAAGAGACCTATGTCCACGCAGAAACACGGCTTGGGGTGGCCGATCCATGCAGAAGCATTTCATGAAACAGGATGTCTGGGATTTTGTATCAAAAGTAATGCCCACATTTCTGCAATGGGCGGAAGCATTTAGGCAAGCTTTTCCACTTTGCTTAGTATCTAAATATATTTACTTACTTTGCAATGTTGCTTTGGACTGCATATAGGGCTGTGCAATTTTTGGGAGGGGGGGCATTTCTTTTCTTTTCTTTCTTTTTTTAGATTGGAGGAGAATGATTGAGACTCCAAAAAGAGTTTTAAAAGGAGGCTCCGATGTATATCCAGCAGCACACAACATGTGATTTCTAGAGGCTTTCAGAATTTGTTTTTCATCTCAGTTTGCTTCTTGTATAAACAACCAAGTGCTCTCTCTCTCTCTCTCTCTGTGTTAAATAAAGCCCCTGTGCTGTGTTCAGGCATAGTGAATGTATTATGCACTATCCTTTAAATACAGTCCAGCCTCCAGATTCCAACAACTTTGCCCCAGCTTAGACTAGGAGAAACACTTCTGCAGGCCTGTGTTTATTTAGTGCTCTGTCAGGGAGTTGGTATAAAACCCTGTCAATGAACTATTCCTTTACCAACTTTCCTTTCCTTTACCAACCATCCACTAGTCAAAATTCAACAGGCAGTGTAGCTCCAACAATGGCCAGTCGGGCCGGTGTGCACAAACAGTTCGTTCCAACTTGGTTCACCTCAAGCCAGGGCCGGGGCTCAGAGGTTCGATCACAGACGAAACCAGGGGTTCAGAATGGTAAGGGGCAGCTGGGTGGGGGCTTGCAAGAGAGAGAAGAAGCTCCTCACCCAGCCGGCGTGGCTTCCAGTGCCGCCGCTCTTCACTGCCTGCCCTCCCTGGCACAGCCCCAAGTGCTCTCCCCCTCCTTTACCAAGCTGCCAGCTCAGTGGTGGCTTGGTTCTGGCCTCCACACATCTGTGGAGGCCCGAACTGGGCCACAGCTGGCCTGGGCTGTTCTTCGGGAGGCCAGTGGGGGATTTGGAGGAGCCCCCACCACAGCCACCGCTGTCTCTGCTGCAGCCACCTCTGCCATCTGCATAGAAGGTACAAAGTACCCTTTCTCTTGCCCCCCCCCCTTCCCCAGTATAGGGAATGTCCTGAACTGGCCCGGCAGCCAAACCTGGACCTGGAACTAGACCGGCCAATCCAGTTCTCTGCACACCGCTAATGGTGGACTTCCAAAAAGCTTTTGACAAAGTTCCCCACCAAAGGCTCTTGAGTAAACTTAGCAGTCATGGAATAAAGGGACAGGTTCATGTGTGGACTGGTAACAAGCTGAAGGACAGGAAACAGAGGGTAGGAATAAATGGACAGTTTTCGCAATTAAGGGAAGTAAGAAGTGGGGTCCCCTGGGGATCTGTACTTGGACTGGTGCTCTTTAACTTGTTCATAAATGATCTAGAAGTTGAGGTAAGCAGAAAAGTGCCCAAATTTGCAGATGACACTAACTTAGGGTAGTGAAATCCAAAGCAGATTGTGAGGAGCCCCAAAAGGATCTCTCCAGACGGAGAATGGGTGACAAAATGGCAAATGAGATTCAAAATAAGCAAGTGTAAAGTGATGCATATTGGGGCAAAAAACCCACAACTTCACATATACGCTGATACGATCTGAGCTGTCAGTGACTGACCAGGAGAGAGATCTTGAGGTCATGGTGGACAGCTTGTTGAAAATGTCGACTCAATGTGCAGCAGCTGTGAAAGAGGCCAATTCCATGCAAGGGATCATTAGGAAGGGGGTTGAAAATAAAACGGCTAATATTATAATGCCCTTATACAAATCTATGGTGCGACCACATTTGGAGTACGGCGTACAGTTTTAGTCACCGTATCTTAAGGAGGAGATTGTAGAACTGGGAAAGGTGCAGAAGAGGGCAACCCAGATGATCAGGGGCCTGGAGCAGCTTCCTTATGAGGCAAGGCTACTGCATCTGAGGCTCTAGTTTAAAAAAGAGGTGACTATGGGGATCCATGATAGAGGTGTATAAAATTATGCATGGAGTACAGAGAGAGGACAGAGAGGAATTTTTATCCTTCTCTCACAACACTAGAACCAGGGATCATCCCATGAAACCGAAGGCCAGGAACTTTAGGACCAACAGAAGGAAGCACTTTTTCACACAGCGCATAATTAATCTATGGAGTTCTCTGCCATGGAATGTGTGATGGCCACCAGCTTGAAAAGCTTTAAAAAGGGGCTTAGACAAATTCATGGTGGACAGGTCTATCAATGGCTACTAGTCTGGTGGCTGTGGGCCATCTCCAGCCTCAGAGGCAAGATGCCTCTGAGTACCAGTTGCAGGGGAGCAACAGCAGGAGAGAGGGTATGCTCATACCTCTTGCCTGTGGGCTCCCCAGAGGCATCTGGTGGGCCACAGTGTGAAATGGGATGCTGGACTAGATGGGCTCTTCTTGGGCCTGATCCAGCAGGGCTGTCCTTATGTCAGGCGCTCAGAATTTCCTGCACTGTGCAGGAGGCTGGACTAGAATACCCCTAGAATTCTATTATTCTAGCGAGAGAGAGTTCGAGACATTTATCCAAAACCTATGTAAGACTGAAAGGCAATTAAGTGCTGAAATCCACCCAGTGGCCTGAATCCAAAACTTATTAGCGTCTCCAGGAGTTTGCCATGTCGAATTCCAGCAGGCTCTGGAGTCCCAATCCAGGAGACACAACTGGCTGGAAAGAGAGCAAGTTTACAAAGACAGAAATGAATACATGGAAGGGAGGAAGCTGCAGTGAGGGAGAGGAGCACTGACAAAAAGAGAGAGACAAAAGCTTTAAATGGAAAAAGACACTACAGGATGTCATGTTAGACAGATAGGAAACTAAGTGAGAAGACACATTGTTTCAGACTGTACTAGTATAACAATTTTAAGTTGGATGATAAGAAGCTGCAGGGCCTCAGGGGAGATCTTCCACCCAGTAATTCTGATAAACAGTGATACACTACGTTCTCCGAGACCTCAGCATCCATAAGGACTGCCTCACTGGGCCAGTCTAAGGCCCATCTAATCCAGCATTCTGTTTTCAAAAGAAGCCACCCAGATCACAGAGTGAGCACCATTGTCGCTTAACACACAGTTTGGAACAGGGGTGTCCTCCAAATACATACAGCTTGCTCACATGACTGCCAGCGGGGTAGGAGAAGCACCCAGCCTGGGTAGGTCCTGGTTTTCAGCAATATGCTTGCAAACATTAAGGTAGAAGGTGGAGAGAATGATCCTGTGTGAGGTGGCAGCCGGGCAAGATGGCTTTCCTCCTCCCTTGGTAAAAAGCTGGGGATGGAATCTGGGTAGGGCGCGCTTGTCCTACCCAGCTGCCGCCTCACACACCATCATTCTCCCCACCTCCTCTCTTAATGTTTGCAAGCACATGGCCGAAAACCAGGAGCACGCCTAACTGGGCTCTTCTACTCTTCTCCCAGATACATTTTTGGGCCCTCTTGAAAAACTTTTGAGTCTGCAGTGATGCAACAGAAGTCTCATACTTAGCTTGACAAAGGTGCTATCTTCAGAGTTCAAAGCTTTCTATCAATCATCTTTACTGGTCTGCCTTACAGGGCAGTTGTAAGGATTACTGAAATACTGAAGGGTTTTGAAACCACCCTGCAAGACAGAATAATTTCATTATCCTGAAACAACGAAGTGCTTTTAACTGGAGGGCTTGCATGCCTAAAACCACTTAATTAGTTTTGGTGGCCTCAAGTGGGACCAAACAGCGCATCATCATCATCAACCACATTTTGAACTCCATCCTTCCCCCAAGCAGCTCAAGGCAGCTATATAACTGGCTGTTTCCCAGTTACTTGATTGATGGTGTCACACATACAGTGATCATGTGACATTCCAAACACAGACCAATGAATGAACAATATTAAACTTGTCCTTGCTTCCCCAACTGTAGCGGAAAGCACGGCTATCTGAATACAAAATGAGGCTGTTCACATGACCAGCTCTACCTGGGCTAAACACAGCCCTACCCAGGAAGAGCTGCTCATGAGAACCGCCAGGATCAGGACCGACCCCGGCGCTCCTCAGCTGCGTAGCCTGGGTATTTTTTTAACAGGGCTAAAAGTGAAACAGGATCAAATATGTGTGCCCTCCCTCATTATCGGCCGTGTGGGAAGCCAAGCTGCCGGCAGAGGCCCGTGGTAGGAGCAGCCCAGCCTCTAGCTTCTCCACAATCCACTGTGCTACTTGAACAGTGCATTGTGGGATTCCTGGAGGCCGGGCTTCATCTTCCAAGCCTACAGATCGCTGTGCTGCTCACCGCAGTTGCGATCACATGCACAGACAAGTAGGGATGTGCACGAACCCAAGTTCAGCTGTGCCGCTCGCCTGTAGGGATGCGCATGAACTGAGGTTCCTGCACTGGTTCGGCACCACGGGGAGGGGAATGGTGAGCAGGATCTTTTTTTTTTTTTTTTTTTTTAGGAGAGCAGGCTCCTGCCTGCCCTCTATCACCACATGCAGCTACCTGCGGCGGCGGCACTTGTCCCATGAACCTGCCGGTAGTGCCAGCACGCAGGTTCTCAGGACAAGCTCCATCCACCACAGCAGGAAACTGCATGTGGCGGCAGAGGGCAGGGAAGGGCCTGCTCTCCTTTTGAAAAACAATCCTGCTCGCCGCTCATCTCCCCACAGTGCTGAATGCGCCGTGCCAGACCTTGTCTGAACCAGTTCAGTGTTGAACCTCGGTTCGTGCGAATCCCTACAAGCGAGCAGCATGCCTGAAGGATCACGGGTGGCCATATGGAGAAGGTGGGAAGAATCCTGCCTTTCCCGGCCCTCGGTTTAATGGTGGTGAGAATGACCTCGGTATCTATGTTATGTCAATGATGATGAAGACCTTGCATGCTTCAAATGTAGCTTTTCCCTTTCAGAAGGTAAGAAGAGCCTTGCTGGATCTTGGAAGATCCATCAAGTTCAGCAACCTCTTTCCAACAGTGACCAACCAGAATGCCCCCAGGACACAAAGGCAACAGTTCTCCCTCTTGTCATTTGTTCCCCAACCACTGACATTCAGAGGTACACTGCTTCCGACCTGGAGGTTCTTTTTACGCATCATGGCTAATAGACCTGCCCTCCATAAATGTGCTTAATCTCACTTCAATGTCACCGATGCCCATGACCATCACCACAATCTGTGACAGAAAAGTAAAATCCACTGAAGCAGCAACTGGGTCATGTTCTGGCTCCCGTGTATGTTAAAAGAGGATACAACCCTACAACACATGTATAACCCTTCATGACTGACATGATGCATGCATATTTTCAACTTGAATATTTGTACCCAAGGACAAAATAACTTGTCAAGAACAGCTCTGGGGATGCTCTGATGCTTTGTTAGAAATACTCGGCACTGTTGCTTAAATGAGCGGTTGCTAAGCTGGGGGGAAATATGTGTATTTCTGATTATGGGATCCTTACCACAGCTTCTGAATTATAGTTTGTGGCTGCAGCTCGTTATCAGGGGCATCATCATCTGTGTTCTAAAAATGGCTCTGAAGTCGAGATTTTTCAGACCTAAAGACGTGCTTGGGAGAATTGCAGTGTCCTCCTTAAATAACTTCCTGCATTTCCTGAACTCGCCTCTTCCTGGCAGACGTAGCCATTGTCTTGGGAGCTGCTTCCCTCTCAAACACAAAGCTGTTATGATCTCTGCTAGATACAGGAGGACACGTGCAGATAAAAAAGAAAAAGGAATGGACAGGGTATGCTCTATTGGAGTGTTTACATTCCAAAATTCCTGGGGTGCAGTCCAAAGGAAACATCTTGCGCGCAAGCTCCTCTGAATCCAAAGGCAGATGACCAAAAGCATCTGGGCTTGGATGGAGATCCCTTTAATCCCAGTGGAGCTTCCACAGAAGATACTTCTGGTGGCTTGTGTTCCTGGCATTTTGGTCATTCTAGGGCTGCTAGGAACATAGGAACCTGCCTTCTACGGAATCAGACCATTGGTCCATCTAGGTCAGTATTGTCTACACCAGTGATTCTCAAACTTGGGTCCTCAGGTGTTATTGGACTTCAACTCCCATAATCCCCAACCAAAGGCCACTGAGGCTGGGGATTATGGGAGCTGAAGTCCAATAACACCTGAGGACCCAAGTTTGAGAATCCCTGGTCTACGCAGATGGGCAGTGGCTTCTCCAAGCTTGCAGGCAGCAGGCGTGCGTGAGCCAGCTCAGTTCAAGCCAGCTCAGCTCGACAGGTTCAAGGTCAAACCTGAATGTCTTCGCCCAGTCCAAGTTCGAACTGAACCGAACCGGGAATCCGGTGAGGCTTCCCTAAGCCTAGAGGGAGCAGAAGGAGAGTCAGTTAGTACTTACAAGTACTATCATTGGCAGTGGCCACGGGGAGGTGGGCGACAGGGGCGGCTCTCCCCCACCCCCATGGGCCTCCCCCAGAACAGCCAGGGCTAGTGGCGGCCCGGTTTGGGCCTTCTCCAACCTAGTTCAAGCCTCCATGCATGCGTGCAGGCCATTTTAGTGAACTCCACACATGCACAGAGGTCATTTGCGTGCCCACTGGTGCACAAACCGGTTTTGTGCACATCTCTAGCAGGCAGGAGTCTCTCTCTCAGCCCTATCTTGGAGATTCCAGAGAGGGAACTGGAAACCTTCTGCAGGCACGCAGTCAGGCAGGAGCTCTTCCCAGAGTGGCCCCACCCCCTAAGGGGAATATCTTACAGTGCTCACACACGGAGTCTCCCAATCAAATGTAATCCATGGTGGACCCTGCTTAGCAAAGGGGACAATTCATGCTTGCTACCACAAGACCAGCACGCCTCCCTTTCGCTCAATCAGCTGGAAGCAGAATTAAAAGAGCATTTCTACGCAGCAGTTAATATACCACAACATGATCCAGCAACACCTGCCCCTGTGACCGAAGTTCATATATATACATATATAAACTCACAAGTATGTTCATTTCAGCAAGGTCCCTCCTGAATTTAATTAGAAGTTTTTTCCTTGTGACTTCTACCTCTAATTGCTTCCTTTTCAGCATAGCATTTGTGATTAATTGCCCCTTAACGGGTCAGTTCCTATTCCCCACATGAGAAGGCTTCAATTATTAGTTTCCTTTATTCCCCCTCCCTTTTTGTTGCAAAACAACACCTTTTTATAATTTAAGAAGAGGAGAGAGAGAGAGGAAACCAACAATTAAAGTCCTTCCATGGGGAACAGAAGCCACCTAATGGCGCAGTGGGGAAATGACTTGACTATCAAGCCAGAGGCTGCCGGTTTGAATCCCCACAGGTATGTTTCCCAGAATATGGGAAACACCTCTATCGGGCAGCAGCGATATAGGAAGATGCTGAAAGGTTTCATCTCATACTTCGTGGGAGATGGCAATGGTAAACCCCTCCTGTATTCTACCAAACACAACCACAGGGCTCTGTGGGCGCCAGGAGTTGACACCTACTTGATGGCACACTTTACCTTTATGGGGAACAGGAACTGATTAGCTAAGGGGCAATTCAGCATTAATGCCACCTGCACTGAACAGGAAGCAATTAAGAGCCAGAAGCCACAAGGAGGAAGCTAATTAAACAGAGTAGCCCTGAAAAGTTGCACTTTGCTAGTCCATTCTAAATAGGCCGGCTCTGCAAAACAAAGAAAAAAAATCCACCATCTGATTTATGATGGTGGGGTGTTTTTTTTTTATGTTTTGCAGAGCCAGATAAATCAGATCTGAAACAATTATGATGTCTGTCTATATAGAAATACTGGAATACTTTGGCAATGATAATCGCTGGAATTTACTGTAAAAATTGTTGAATTAAGTACAGTAATACCAGATTAAATTACTGATAAGGCAGCAACCAAGTATGGTATTTATTTTATAAATAAATAACCAAGTATGGGTATTAGGCTATATAAGGAGATGATAGTTGGTCTTGTAGTAGCAAGCAGGAATTGTTCCCTTTGCTAAGCTGGGTCCGCCCTGGCTTGCATTTGAATGGAAGACTGCCGGTAAGCACTGAAAGATATTCCCCTGAGGGGAAGGGGCCACTCTGAGAAGAGCACTTGGCTGCTGCCATGCAGCAGTTTCCAGGTTCCCTCCCTGGCAGAATCTCCAAGACAGGGCTAAGAGGGACTCCTGCCTACAGCCTTGGAGAAGCCACTGCCAGTCTGGCTAGATAATACTGAGCTAGATGGACCTAGGGTCTGACTCAGAATATGGCAGCTTCCTATATTCCTGTGCAGACAGCTTAGCCATTCCATTTCATGTGGTTCAAAAAAACCAACCCCTTTTTTGAACCACACCTAGAGTAACTTACAACATGAGGCTCACTTTTAATTTTTTACTCTATATGTCTCTCTCCCTTTAGTGTGTATACCCTCTCCCCAGGGAATCCTGGGAACTGTATTTCTGCAAGAGAAGCAAAGGAAATCTGAATATCTTTAGCCTCCTCCCTGAATATAAGTCACATGATTCTTGGGGGGCAAGCCTTTATTTTATTTTATCTTATCTTATCTTACATCACATCTTTTTATACCACCCAAAACTCATGTCTCTGGGAAGTTTACAACAAGCAAACAAACAAAAAGCTAAAACATTAGTTAAAACAAAATAAACGATATAGTAAAAGTAAAACATTACAACAACTCAAATTCTAAAACATTTTAAAACAATGCTAAAACTCTTAAAAACAATATTTAATTAAACGCCTGGGTAATCCTATTCTTATATACCTACTCTAAAAAGAAAATCTTCCAGGGTATGAAGATGATGCTTGCCGCCCATTTTAACTATTATTTATTTTTATTATTTATTCTATTTCTATACTGCCCTTCCAAAAATGGCTCAGGGTGGTTGCAACTGTGAAAACAACTATGTTGCTTTCTCTCTCTCTTTTAAAGGGTGCTCCAGTTATCAGAAGTTTAATAAGCACTTATCAAAAAGGTCTAGACCAGGAATTCTCAAACTTGAATCCCCAGATGATATTGGACTACAATGCCTATCATCCCCAGCAACAATGGCCAAAGCAGATGATGGGAGCTGCAGTCCAACAAGCAACATTTGGGGACCAGTGTTCCCTGTAGCAGGAATTCCCAGACGTCGTTGACTACAACTCCCATAATCCTTAGCCAGAGGCCACTGCGGCTGGAAATGCTGGGAGATGTAGTCTACAACATCTGGGGACCACTGTTACAGGGAACACTGCTGGGGAACCAAGTCTGAGAACCCTGGCCTAGGGTATTTCTGGAATGTTTTGCCAACACACACAACCCTAAAGTTTATTGCAGGAACCACAAAAATATAGCATTTCATTTATTTGTATGCAGAGCAATGCAAAATAGCAGGGATGCCATTAAACACTGGACAAATATTTGGTCTGGCAGGCAGCAAACCTAGCATTTCAGAGGGAAGCTTGCAAGCCCAGCCAATAAACACTCATTAGAGGGGTGGGGGTGAACCTATGGTGGCAAGAGTTGAGGTAAGAAGTCTTTGCACAGCAGGAAGAGGGCTCAAGGATGGAAGCCCGGGTCAGTGTCTTGCTGGGATATCCTCTCTCTCTCTAGTCCATCACTCTTCAGTTAATACTCACATCCTTCTACTTGCAGCTAGATGCTACATTTTGTATGACTGGCTACAACGGAAATCCAATTAATTTAATTTAGGCAGACTGAAGATCTCTGGTTTCCTTGCTGCAGAATTAATGTTGGCCGGGCACAGAACTTTGACTGCCTTTCTTTTTAAAAAGCACACACAGCCCTGGAAATTTCTACACTGGCAGCATTAGTCCGAGCTATACCCACCCAGGAGAGCCATAGCCGGAAGGGGTTGGATGGATGTTCTGTTCATTGGACATCACCACCCCAAGTCTGAGCTATTCACCCAGGAAAATCTCTCTTTGAACTGACCATCAGGAGAGGCTGGTGTTTAAGCCTCCTTTAGTGCCATCTCTGACACTAAACAGGCCAGGGCCTGGTCAGTACCTGGATGGGAGAGAACTTGGAAACCTTCTAACCATAGCTCTTTGAAGGAAGACCAGGATATAAATGAAGAGAACACCTTCTCCTGTCGCCTACTCAGATCATCTGGGGAGGTCCGTCTGCAGCTGCCACCAGCTTGTCTGGTGGCTACATTCCATAATATCCTCTCTAGGAATAGACTGGTCTATGTGGAGATTTGGACGTTGAATCAGTGAACCATGTTCTTTTTTGTTGTCAATTCAATCAGGATATCCCTCAAGAACTGATTGTTCCTATTCTGAATAAGCATCCAGGGAGATCTAACGATTTTTATGTTGTTCTCCTCCTTTCAGATCAACGATCTGAAATTTCTCTTGATATTGCTAGATTTTGTGTAGTTCCCCGCAGAATTTGGAAGAGATTACTGATTAATCAATTTATTAATACGTTAACGTACTAATTCTCCGGTTCTATTGATAAGTTAATTATTGTTAATAATTTCAATGGTTGCCAATTTATTCGCTATGTATTAACTTTGGATATAGGTATGTTGCTTCATTGTATGTTTATAATGATGTTTGGTCTGGCCGTTGACTTTAATAATAACCTAGATCAAAACCAAGTCCCTCTCCATTGCTGCCCTGAGGCTATAGAATGTGCTCCTAGAAGAAATACAGTAAGAGCTTTTCCATCTCTGACTGTTTTTAAAAGGGTTATTCATCCAGGCTTTTAATTAGATTCATAGAATCCATCATGGTTCTCAAATTGTTTTAATTTTGTTTTAACCTGTGTTGTTTTATTGTAAACCACCCAAAGACACGAGTTGTTGGCACTATACAAATATGCTTGCTGGCTAGCTAGCTAAATAAATAAATGTGACAAATACATCAGCTGCTGACTTGAAACAACCCAGTCAGTGTCTTATCCACAATTCTGGTGGTATAACACAAGCGACCATAAATAGTGCTGGTCTTGTGGTAGCAAGCATGACTTGTCCTCTTTGCTAAGCAGGGTCTACCCTGGTTTGCACTTGAATGGGAGACTATATGTGTAAGCACTGTAAGATATTCCCCATCCCCTTAGGGGATGGAGCCACTCTGGGAAGAGCAGAAGGTTCCAGGCTCCCTCCCTGACAGCATCTCCAAGATAGGGCTGAGAGAGACTCCTGCCTGCAACCTTGGAGAAGTGACTGCCAGTCTGTGTAGACAGTACTGAGCTAGATGGACCAATGGCCTGACTCGGTATAAGGCAGCAACCCATGTTCCTATGTTCACAACTGAAGGAGGCTGAGGGTAGGTCCCACTGCATTCATGTACAAGCTGTGGTGTGGTGCCATCTTCAGGAACCTAGCCCCTGACTGCTAGCAGAGCAGTGCATAGGATCAGGTTCTTAGTTACACCCAGCTAATGGTCCAGTTTGGTGACAAGCATCATCCTGACCCAATGCAGCCCAAGAGGGGCTCCTGCAAATCCTGAGGTGGGGGTCGTTCTGCACATGCAAAGGAAAGCACATACAGGCTTTCCCTCGCCACCAAAACCAAGGGGAAGCCCTTGTAGCTGAGACAGCATGTACACACAACAGAGTACCTGTGGACTGTGGTCACAATGGGCCACAGGATGAAGTCAATGACTCAAAACCTGCCCTTTGTTTTTGCAGTGTTAATGGCAAGCAATGGTACCGGCAAAGTTTCTTTGAGGACAAGGGAGACCAGGGACGGTCCTTTCATGAGGCAAGGTGAGGCAGTGACCTCGGGTGGCAGATTTTGGGGGCACCAGCAGGGCGGCAAGATGCCCCCCACTACCATCACAATGGGAACAGTTCTTTGGGACCAATCCCACCTTTGCAAGCTTGACAAGGAGCACAAGGAGAGAAGAGGAGCCTGTGGGCAATCTCCTCTCCTTGCCCATGTACACTCACAGCCAGTTGGTTTCGAAGGGGAACTGGCCTCTACCGGGGACATGGGGCAAAGCAACCTTTTGCACCTCGCCTCGGACAATGCAGTACCTTGGGCCACCCTTGAAGGAGACATTTCCCCGACTCATAGCTGCCCCCCAAAGCATACTAGCAGCAAGGAGGGTGCCCGAGGATCAGCGGAGATTGCCTTGGCATCCACTTGAAAGCGGCTCGCTGCTCTGTGTCTGTTCCCTCTCCAAAAACAGCACAGTTAGAATAAAAATGTCAGAGGGGCCTGGTAGAGGCCACGTTAAGCAATTAGATCCTTTTCAATTTGCTTCCCTTTCCTGAGGCGGCTGCAGAAAAACAGAGAAATAATAACGCACCATTCAGAACTCTGGGGTCACTAGGTGGCTCCAAGAACAAGGGTTGACTTTGATTCTCCCCACTGTGGCTCCCTAAACCTTCACAACAGGAAGCTTCCAGTTCTTTCCATTTTACTGCCTTCCCCCACTTTTCTTTTCTTTCTTTCATGAAGTAGGGCCAGAGACTGGATGATGGGAGACCCTTCTGAATGGAAGGAAACGGAATCCTCTGCTAGGGAGGGCCTGCCAAAGTCCATCCGGCATCGCTGGCTGATCCATATGCACAAATGGCTCTCTTTGGAGTTCAGAAGCGAGAAAGGTTTCAATAGTGATACGGGAGGGGGAGGAAAGATCAGGGGTGTGTGGGGAAAGGAGGGCAGCTTGGCATTGTTCACAGTTGCTCCCCTAGACTGCCCCCATTGAGGAGGGGTCTTCAGCACCTGTGAAAGGGATGGGCAGCGGGGGGTCATGGCCGTGGGATCAGGAAGCAAGACAATCACCAAGAGGAGGAAGCAGAAGCATAAAAAAGAACAAAGCAATGGAAAGTTCTGCACAGAACATCAGTGGGGAAGGGAAGACAGCCATTTGGGAAGGGAGATGTTCAGAAAGGAAGGAGGACTTGCTGGTCACTGGCCTTTGCATGCCCACAACTGGCGGGAAAGCAGCCTGGCCAGGTGTTACGGTGTATTCCATCCTGAGTCTACAGTTTCTGAGCTTCTCAGTAACAGAGCAGGTCAACAGAACTTGACTTACGTTCAGGAACCACCTGCCAGTTGCTTTACCTACCCAGATGGACATCGGAAGCTGTCTTCTACTGAGTCAGGCCATTGGTCCATCTGGCTCAGTATTATTTAGATAGACTGGCAGTGGCTCTCCAGAGTTTCAAACTGGGGTCTTCTCTAGACCTGTCTGGAGACTGAAGCTGGGACCTTCTATATGCAAGGCAAGTGCTCTATCAATAACCCAAAGTCCTGAGCCATAGTGGATGAATGAAGGCAACCAAGAGCTGCTAGATGCCTCCACTGCAGGCCTGAACAATTCAGAACCACAGAATGTTAGAGTCGGAAGGGACCTTGGAGGTCTTCTAGTCTGCTCCTAGTAGGAATCTGCTACAGCATCCCAGACAGACAGCCATTTAGCCTCTGTCTAAGAACCTCTAGCAAAGGAGAGCCCAACACTGCCAGAGGCAGACACTATTCCCATCAAACAGATCTCACAGTGAGGAAATTCCTCCTAATTAGGGGCATACACGGACCAGTTGGTGCGGTTTGGTCTGAATCTGGACCAAACCGCAGGCCCCCGAACTGGTTCAGCTGAACCCATCGACAAACCGGCTCGAAGCAGTTCGCAATCAAACCGGCCTGGTTCGTGGCAGGCCGTGGCACTGATCCAAGATGGTGAGTTCTCACGGGACGCTCTCCCATAGCATGCAGCAGGCATCTCCAAGTTTCTGGCGAGCTAACCTCACCTCTTTCAGGTGAACCAGTCCGTGGTGAGCGGTGACACTTATGCAGCCTGGCTTTATAAGGGGCAGGTGTAACTTGGAAGCTGAAGCCTGAACTCCAAGCAAATTATCCTTTGGCAGATGCCAAGAGAAGCTGGCAAGACCTTAGTTAGCACCACCAACCATTACCAGAAGACCATATGTACACGGGCAGTTGCTTTATACCAAGTCAGAGCAGACTGTGCTGACCTAGATGAATCAAGGTTCTGACAGGCAGTGGCTCCTCATCCTACCTGAAGACGCTGGGGATTGAACCTGGGGTCTTCTGCATGCACTGCCAGTCTGGATAGACAATACTGAGCTAGATGGACCAAGGGTCTGACTCAGTAGAAGGCAGCTTCCTAGCTTCTTCCACTGAACTATGGCTCCATCTAAAGGCAAAAGAGAAGGTACAACCAATAGACCTGGGATACAGCAGTTCCCTGAAAATGTACAGAGAAGTAACTCAGGTCACTCGAGCCTAACCCAAATCTTAGTCTACTTGATTTCTAGACCCACAGACAGCAGGAAGGCAACTGCTCTATTCAGATCAATTACCTGGAGGCAGCTAATGCCCAGCATCCATAACCACTTTGCCCTAAGTGGTGGCTTCCTGATTTTGAAAATACAGGCTGACCTCATTACCCACGGTTTCAACAACTGCAGTTTCACATATCTGCAGACGGGTCTCAGAGACCCGGTTTCTGGATAGAAATACGCTAAAATTGGCCTATTTGCAGTTTCGAGTGGCCAGAAATGGCCCTGAAATGGCTGCCAATGTCATTTCTGGCTGCTATTTTACAGTACAGAACCATTTTGTGGCTCTTTAAAAAAAATTCCCACAATTTCTTCGCAGAAAATCAGAGGAATTGGAGTTTTGGGGTGGCATTGCTTGAGACCTAGACAGCAAGGCACTATACTTTGTTTCTCTTATTTCTGCCTCCTCCTCACTTTTTTAGTCATTTTTTATGTGTAGGAACCTAACCCCTGGACCCCCATAGAGGTAAAATTCTGTTATTCATGGCTTCCATATTCACACATTTGGCAAGAATGGAACTCTCACAAATAATGAGAATTTTAAAATTTATTAGTTATTTAACACATTTTTATATCGCCCAAAACTTACGTCTCTGGGGAATTTTACACCTGCACCTCTCTGAGGAATTTTACAAATATAGAAATGCATGCAATGTTCCTGCATGTCTAGAAAATGTTGTGACACTTGGCCACCCACAGCGGGTGGGGTACAATGGGATTGGAAACCTAGCTAAATAAGGAGACTGGGAAACAGAAGACCATGAAGGCAAAAATTAGAGAGGCACGCATCCACACTGGAGCCCTCTTTTTCCACTTCAAATAAGGCCTGGCTGTAAGCAGAAGAGACGGCAGGGTGATGAACAGGGAAACAAAAGCATCTGATGCATTTGTACCAACTGCCCTTAAACATGGCATAAATCAAAATGGAATATCTCGGCACCCTTTTCTCCCTGCAGCAACAGTCTGGGAGCCCAACTAGACAAACAGACCAACCACTTGTTAGGATCACTTAATAAGCTCAGGGTGGATGGGCACTCCTTTAAGGCAGAAAAGGGTGATATGGGGTATGATACCAAGAAACACCTGGGGGATTCCTCAAAAGAGCACACAAAAGGTTTGCTTCACATAATCGTACAAATCTAGGTTTAATGTGGGTTGCTGATATGAGAGTGATTGTGTGAACCCAGACCAAGGCAGGAATCTCAGATTTATCTTGGGTCATAAACCACCTCGGCACCGGACCATACAATCACACTAATGTTGGTAACCCACATTAAACCTAGATTTGAATGGTTGTGTAAACCAAGCCACTAGCTTCTGCACTGACAAACAAAGCCATCCAAAGAGCAATTAGAACCATTTAACAAGGGCTGGCATAATTAATTACTAAGTCACAGAATTTGTTTCCAAAACTGACGTCGCAACACCTCCAGAACTAGGCAAGGAAGCCCTTTCATCTGGTGAACGATAATCTGAAACCAAAGGGTTCCCACATGCCTTATATTCCATATGTATAAATAACAACAATGAGCATCCCAACTGATAGCGAATAGCAACCAAAATGTTCAGGCGGTCGAAACACCTTCCATAAGGGCAAAGGCTAAAACAATTTTGGAGATTTCATTGAGTTTAGAACAACAACAAAAAAAGATAACCCAGGGAAGAACGTGACAGAAGTTTAGGAAACTATGTATGGTGTGAGAAAAGTGGAGAGACGAGTAAAGCTTTCCTGCCTCTCGCTTAACACTAGAAATGGTAAGTCATCCAATGAGCAGACTAGAGCAACCTTGGTTCCCCAGATGCTGTTGGACTACAAATCCCACCATCCCCAGCCACAAAGACATTTGGTCATCATGGCCAGCAATGATGGGAGATGTAGTTCAACAATATCTGGGGACCTAAGTTTGAGTAGCCCTGAGTTAAGGGCTTTGCAGAAGAGAAGCATTTTCACTGAACACAGCTGAAGAGGGGGTCTGGCAGATATCCTCAGGGAGAACATTCCAGAACTGCGGTGCCACCACAGAACAAGCCCTGCCCCTACCTCTGCCAAATGAATACAGGATGGGCTAGAGAGCAGGGCCGGTGAGGATGGCTTCAAAGTCCAAGTAAGTTTTATTTAATTTATTTAAAATATTTCAATACCGCCCAAAACATGCGTCTCTGGGTGATTTACATGGATGCAGGTGGTCTTTAAGATAAGGACATTAAGGTAAGGTCCTTAATGCTCTCATCTGGGGATTTAGAGCAAAAGCTATATTTGCTATAAATGAAATAGTGTACACCCCAGGAATTACCCTCCCCTTTTCAGAAGATACTATCCTTCATTCCTTTTTCTTCCAGACACTTTTCTCTCAGTCAGACTCGCTTCTGGGAGAAAAATGCCTGGGAAGAGAAGCTGTGGGTAGATAAACCACCCCTGGGGGAGGTCATCTCACACACACACCTTTTGTCCTTCAGTGCGGCCTTTCACCACCACTCCATTTTCTTCATGACTGCAGAAAATCTAGCACGCAGATCTATCATAGCACCATCCTATCTAGTTTGACCCTGATGCCACAAAATAGAACAGTCGGGATTAGTAACCAATTTCTGAATACACTGTATGCCCCACACCACTCTTGCAGACAAATATCAAGCAGTTACATAGCTGAAGTTGTAACTCCTGGAATACTGCACCTGACCCCACTCCCAGCCCCAGACCATTCAGATCCATTTTTGTACATTATTTTGCTGAATGCAATTTTCTAATGTTTACTGTATGCTGTAAAGTTTGTTGTTGTTTTTTTAAAATATATATACCCGTATTTACCTGAACACAAGACAACTCTGAATTTAAGATGAGCCCTTTAAAAATACAGGTACCCTTATTTACCCCAAAGGATAACATGAAAAGAACTTGGGGGGAAACCTAGTATTGGATTCAGGTAAATACAGTAAGTAGTCACAAACCAATGAACACCCACCCAGATGAAAACTAAGAGCTGAAGAATTGTCTTGCCACATCAGAACAAGAGTCCATCTCCAGCCTCCTGTTTCCAACAGTGACTGTCCAGGTGCCTCTGGAAAAAAACAGGCTTGCCAAAGAGGCAAGCTCCTTTTCTGCTTAACTTAAAGCGAGAAGTGGATTGCTTCTTCAGCATGGGCTGACGGTGGGGTTCCCCCCAATCCTAGTCCTTTCAAGGCCATCTAAAAGGGCAAGAGGCACCAGAAATGGCTTCTTCGCCTAATTTAAGCTCCACTGCCTTACACCAGGAGTGGCCAGCCTGAGGCTCTCCATATGGTGCTGGACTACAATTCCCATCATCCCCACCCACCGTTATTGGAATGATGTAGTTCAACAGGAGCTGAAGAGTCTCAGGAGGGCCACCAGTACTCCCTTGAACAGGGAGTCCCAGATGCTGTTGACTCCAACTCCCAAAATCCCCAGTGGCAATGGCTTTTGCTTGGGGATTCTGGGAGTTGTAGGCCACAACATCTGGGAATCCCTGTTAGAGGGAATGCTGATGGCCACGCTGCCTTAGACCTCTCAACAACTGCTCCAAGGGCCTCAGTCTAGAGGCAACGGCTAACAGCCTACTTGAACAGAGCTGCACTGGTGCAAGAATGTAAGAGCTGTAATCACAGAATGTTAGAGTTGCAAGGGACCTCAGAGGTCTTCCAGTCTAGCCCCCTGCTCTGTGCAGGATGGCCACATCGAACTACTCCATTGCGCAGAAGTTTCCTTTTAAAATCCGGGGTGTGCTACAGGTTGCACACCTGTTGTACCAGCTCAAACATGCTTGCACAAGAGTGCAGTGCTAGCCTGGAATTCAAGCTCCAGCCTTAGCACAACCAGCTAGCTCAGCAGTCTTGAGCTGGCACAACATCCCTGCACAAGCTCATCGTTGGCCAGGATGTTGGCCAACTTGTCTATGGAACTAGCCGTTCCCACACCAGAGATTTAAAACTACAGGAGTTGAATGATCTGGGCAGGGATTCTCAACGTTGGGTCCCCAGATGTTACTGGACTTCAACTCCCATAATCCCCAGCCCCAGTGGCCTATGGTAGGGGATTATGGGAGCTGAAGTCCAATAACGTCTAGGGACCCAATGTTGAGAATCCTGAGAACTCTGTTTCTGGAGTGGGTGAAGGAGTGCCTTGGGATCTCTTACAGAAAACTCCCAAGAACCTCACCAAACTACAACCCACACTGCTAGGACCAGAACAAGATCTTCTGAGGAACTGAAGTGACCCCACTGCTCCTGCTTCCTTCTAAGCCCTCCTCAAAGCCCACCACCTCACTTGGCCTTTGGCTTATCCTCTTAATGCTCATTCCCAGTGGTGCAACCGACATTTACGTACACGCAGTGGCATCTTCCCTCCCTCCTTTCTCTCTCATTTCCTCCATTGTCTACATTAGATTTCAAACTTCTGGGAGCAGGGACCTCTCTATGCTTGCCTAGGTGGCTTTGCAAAGGTGTCATATGCACTGGTGGGCATGGATACGTTTTATAAAACTTTAAGCGGGGGGACAAGGGAGCCATGAGCCCCTCAAAAATTAAAAATCACAATGCTCTGTGCATCTGAATGTGACTTATTTAAATGAATCAAGCCCATCTTCCTCTGAGCATCTCTCAGAGATGGGAAGATCTGACACAATTAAAGCTAGGCAAGCTAGTTTAGGTTTATCAGGATCATTACCCTCCATAATGATATAGTATAGATAATTGCAATATAGACATATCCATATGTTCTCTCTCACACACACACACACACACACACACACACACACACACACACACACACACACACACACACACCTCCCTCTCTGCATCAAAATCCAAGTCTTGCATATATCCTTATTGCATCTATCTTATATGAATATATTAAATTAGATAGAGAGATTAAAAAAAGAGATGAGTGGGCAGAAGATACAGAGGGGGAAAGAGGGAGAGGGAGAGAGAGGCACACACAAAGACTCTCTGTGCGCGTTTGTTATCCGTAAACGAATTTTCCTCCTTAAAATGAAAAGCTTAGGACGGTACCAGATCCAAACCTTTTGGATACAAACTATAGTTTAGAAAAATGCCCTCAAAGTTCAAGGGAAAGCTGAATGGAACATTCAAGCCTAGCCTTGCGACAAGAAATCGTCAGGAAAAGGCTCCCTAGTAGCTAGCATGGGCCAAATGATTGTTTCCCAAAAGTCGCCCCTTTCCTCCTTGCGGGAGGCTTCCTCTCCAGCACCAATTCACTGGAGCCTTGGAGGAGCCTCCACGTGGTACGGTACCTTCTCCTGTGAGCTGGTGGGACAAGCAGTTCGGGAGAGAGACTGCAGGTTGTTGAGGAGCTCCGCTCAGGCACTCACAGCTGGATGGCAAGTCTGATGATGTGCCAGAGAGCAGGACGCAGGAGCAAATGAGCCAGGAGCTTCCTGGAAGTGTTTACATAGATGTCTCCGACCACCCAAGCGTCAGAAGGGTTGACTGCTCACGTGCTGGGGCTGGGCATGGGTACATCACAGCCCACAGGTGTGGGCTATGGAGCCTCAGCAGCCAGCAAGGAGGCAGGACTTCTGCATGGCAGACCGTGAGGTCTGATCTGTGCACACACCTGAACACAAAACACAAAAGAGCACCCCACTCTTTTCCGCACTGGAGCACTGACTTTAGATATCGGGCAGGGCCCCGAGGGACGGAGCCTACCGCAAGTCCGATTGTGCAGCCAGGAGATAAAGCACTGTTCCCTCTAAGGCATGTGCATGCCTCACAAGTTTTCGGATGTCCGCTCAATTCATTTTAGATCCTGCTCAGATTGAATCGGGGAGGCCCCATTCTGAATGCAGGTGCGCACACAGTGCCTTGATGCTGCTGCCCAGAACAAAACTTATTCCACACAGAGATGAAAAACATTAGAGGGACCACTGTCGCCCGGTGGCTTTTGGTAAGCCCAGAAGTGGAACTCAACACAAAACTGATCTGTTCACTGACTTTTTTAAAAAACCCGAACCACCACAGACTTGCCATCTTGCTTTTTTCGTTTTGTTTTGGGCCCTAAACAAATAAATAGCCGAGCTACCCGCCAAGACCAGATTGTCCTTGTTGGCTGGCAAGTGGCCACACCTTGGCTAGGGGCTAAAACGGCATGGGAAGACTAGAAGAAACGGGAGGCCAGAGGCAGTAGGAAGGAGGGCAGGTTGGTTAGGGTCAGAGACTCACAGCTGAGCAGAAGGAGGCCAAGGTATTGTGATGCTTGAGGTGAGTGGCCAAGGATGGCCTCACCTCTGGTGCAGGAAAGTTGCCAATGGCCTCCTCTTGTGCCCCTTTCAAGCTCTGCAAGGAGAAGGGGGTTATCAAGCCATTAATATCTCAAAGATGGCTTTGTGGCGACCGATACCAACTCCTGGAGGCTCCAGGACAGTCCTCGAGGGTAAGCAGCCCTCAGGCTGAGGGAGGCGACTTGAGCCAGTAGCTCAGATGGCCAGGCTAGCCTAGGCCAGGGGTTTGCAGCCTTGGGTCCCCAGATGATGTTGGACTACAATTCCCATCATTCCCAGATCCCCAAGGGCCATTGTGGCTGGGGATGATGGGAGCTGTAGTCCAACACCATCTGGGGACCCAAGGCTGCAAACCCCTGGCCTAGCGGGAAGGGCTTTATAGAACAAGAGGGGTCACATGACCACACCAAGCTGATGGTCAGCTGACATTGGCCAGCTATGCACTGGCACCTAAGACTCCATCTTCGGTCTGCAAGGTTTGAACTCTTCTGTCTTGTCAATGTGATATAGGTGAAACAGGAGGCGAGGAGGAGGAAGAGGAGGCTGCCTCTTGAGGAAACCCCATATGAGGCTCTGCTTCGGCACCTTCCATGGTCTTGGGCTGGAGACAGGAAAGTGCCCCCACTGCGTGATGTGCAAACGGGAATGTGCAAACTAGGGATGTGCAAACGGGCTTGACGTCGAACAGATTCGACGTCGAGCCGGTTCAGTTCGATGGTCCAGGCTTGAACCGAACCACTCTGTTTGGTCCAACCCCAGACCGAGCACCCCCTGACTGTTCGGGGGTTCGCAGACTTCCCCCCACTCAAAAAAATTTTTTAATGTGACTTACCCCCTCTGGGGGAGTTGTTGGAGGTAGTGGTGGGTCTGGAGGTTCCCTCTCCCCCCACCGGCCTGAATCTGACCATTCGGCCGGCTCTTCAGCCCATTCGGGCCTTCCCCCTCGGTGTGGTGGCCATTATGGATGCCGCCGCGCCTGCACAATAGGCCTCTGAGAGGCTTGGGTCATGCCAGGCCTCTCAGAGGCCAATTGTGCAGGCGCGGTGGCCTCCAAACTGGCCACTGCGCTGAGGGGAAAGGCTCAAATGGGCTGAAGAGCCAGCCAAATGGGCTGGTTTGGGCTGCATTGAGGCTGGTGGGGGAGGGGGGACCTTCGCAGACCCCACCCACCACCTCCAACAACTCCCCCAGAGGAGTAAGTGACATTTTTAAAAGTTTTTTTTGGGGGGGGGGGTCTGCAAATCCTCCCGGCCCGAACCAAACTGGCCCAGTCAGGTTCGAGTCTGGTCCGGTCAGCTGGTTCCATGCACATCCCAACTGCACTCAGGTGGAGAGCCATACAGGCAGTAACATGAGGTGGCAGAGCAGATTATTCCAGGAGTTTTCTAACCAGGGTCCCCCGATGTTACGGGACTACAACTCTCATCATCCCCACCCACGATGGCCTCGCCACTGTGACTAGGGATGATGAACTGTCGGCCAAAACCATCCGGAAGTTCAAGCTGGACAAACCCTGGACAGGACTCTACCACTTCAGAGTGTGGATGGGGGAGAACCACATTTTTGAAAACAACGTTAAAAAATGGCTCCCGGCTAAAGAAAACTTGGAATGTTTTAAAGAAGATTGGAGACCATTCTTGTTGTATTTAAAGAATTACTTTCCTACTATGGACTTTACAGCAGGGTTTGAAATTTAGTAAAAAAACAGCAGGTTGGGTAGACTAGTTATGTTTGTAAGGGTTTGAATTTATGTTTTGAATTATTATAGCAAGGGTAAATTTTATAGTTGATTCACAAAGAGATGTGTGCCGGAAGTCCACCTTTTTGTGTCTATTTGCAATGAATGATAATATTACTACTGTTAAAATTAATAAAAATTGAATTGGGGGGGGGGAATGGCTCCCGGCAAATAGCAAACTAGCACAGCACCGCAGGGAGAAGGCTGGGCTAGAAACTCCCCCACTCCTGTGCTTCTTTCAGGGAGTTGCTTCATGTGGGGAGAGAGCCAGCAAACGGTATCCCACACCTGAAGGGGCTCAGTAGGGTCTCCCACCTCATTCCTCTGCTTGCAGACAAGGCTCCCCAAACAAACCTCAAACTTGAGCCCCTGACACTTGGCAGAAGTGCAGGTTTTACTGGATCCAGCAGGGGGACTTTCTGATTCTAACATGGAAATACGGCAGAAACAACTATGCTGTTACAAGTCGGTCTGGAGAGAGAAAAGAAAGGATGAGAGGGAGAGAGAGAGAGCAAGAGAGCGCACAGCTGTAAAAACAAAGACAGAAAAAACTAAAATCCTGTATCATTCAGTCCATGGTCTTAGCACGGAAATGAAACTTGCACCCAATTCAAAGCCAGTTTTTCCATCCCGAACGAGGGTATATATATTTTCATGAATGAGCATCTATGAATGCTGGAAGGAAGGAAGGGGTCTGACATGCCCAAAGCAGGCCCACCCGCTGCTAGTAGACACATTCTTTAGCAGTTTTGCCCTCAACCCCCGCATAAAACAGCCTCATCAAAACCACTGCTCATTCTTTCAGTGGGGGCCAGGCGTAGGGCTGGCTGTACCATGCAGGGAGAAAGCCAGAATGGCACAGTCATTCATGCAATGGGGTGAGAGTGGTGGAAGCAGCACCTTCTCAGACTTCAGCATGGCCAACTCCCCACCGGCAGAGGACCGCAGCCCAGGATCCTGCGACTGTCGAGGTCTCCAGTCTTTGAACTGGGAGCCTCATGGGGTGAGGCTGAGTGCTTCTGTACGCAATATTGCTTCATGCAACTGGCTGGTAGGAGGGACGGCTCCCCTATGAGGCATGGTGAGGCTATGGCCTTGGGTGGCAAATGCATCGCAGAGCAGTAAGTGTGGGCACCCTGCCTTGACCCTCATCATAGGCATCAGTAACAGCCTCCCCTCTTGCCCTCACCTTCCTTGTCCCACCCCTCTCTGCCCACTAGGCAGAGGTTGGGGTTGATGCCACCCCTCTTCCTCCTCACCATCTGGGTGCACGCTCTGCCCTGGGGCTGGCACGCACTACTGCTTGGTTTATCAGGCTGTGTGCCCTGCCTCCAGTTTAGCTGGCCCTGTCATAGGAACATAGGAAGCTGCCATATACTGAGTCAGATCATTGGTCTATCTAGCTCAGGATTGTCTTCACAGACTGGCAGCGGCTTCTCCAAGGTTGCAGGCAGGAATCTCTCTCAGCCCTATCTTGGAGAAGCCAGGGTGGGAACGTGAAACCTTCTGCTCTTCCCAGAGCGGCTTCATCCCCTGAGGGGAATATCTTGCAGTGTTTACACATCAAGTCTCCCATTCATATGCAACCAGGGCAGACCCTGCCTAGCTAAGGGGACAAGTCATGCTCGCTACCACAAGACCAGCTCTCCTCTCCAGTCTCTCAGGGTTGCCATGCTCACCCTCCCAGCACCAAGCTGGTCCACTTTTGGTGCTGGAGGGATCAAACCCACCTGCTGTCAAAGGAGGATTTGCCCCTTTCCATCCTGCTTTCACCCCGTCTCCACTTCAGTCAGGCAGAAGAGCAAGTCTCCTAGTACAGCTTAGCTGTTAGTGGGTAGAAATGTTTGTTTCATATACCTCTGTCTGCCCTTTTAACAGCTCAGTGGATTTGTTATCCATGAACAATCAATTCTGCCAGCAGAGAATATCCACATGCTTTGTTCAACCCTCGTACAACCTACACAGGTGCAGTTATTCACACGTTATTCACTGACGGCAGGAACAGCAGTACCCTCCTGCATTTCAGGAGATCTGTACCCGGGTCCGCTTTTCAAATGAACCCAGATACAGTCATTCACACAAAAACACGTACATGCAGACGGACCGCTGAGTGCAAGTAGAACATCACATCTGAATAGAGCTAATGGCATCGTTACTGACCACAGGCGATTGCTTGTCAACAGTGCATGAGCAATGCCTGTTGCTTTTTCCATGGGACCTAATAAGGCCATTCTCAGAACCAGCCCTGCCTAGGTAGAACAGGGCTAGCCCAGGTAGGGCAGGTCATGAGAAGCCCCAAGATGGCTTCTGATCCTGCCGCTCCTCTCCTGGGTAGCCCCGGCTCTAAACCCGGGCTTACAATAAGGTAGGAAGACAAGCATGTGCCTCCTACCTCACTCGCTGGTTGTGTGGGTCATCAGGGCTACGAGCAGCCATTTTTATCATAGAGTTGGGGGAGGGAGTGGCCTGGCAGGAGGGAGCGTTCCCAATGCATCACGCTGCTTGCACAGTGCATTGTGGGATACTGCCCCCCCCACTCACCACCTGACAACACCGCTGCTCATGTGGGTGTGTGTGCAGGCAGCAGAGCCCTGATCGGGCGCTGAAGGAAGGCAGGTAGGCTCCTTCCCTGTCCCAGCCCATCCCCTTGTGGCTGTGTGAACGACTTCAATGTCTGGGGCAATCTCACTCTGTGTCTGAATGAAACAGCAATCCCAGCTTGGAGAATGTGGACTCCATCCTCCGCTGCTGCTAAGGGGATGGAGCTATTGTAGGCTGTGTGTGCACAAAGGAGCAGCAGCTTTTGCAGTCTGGAAGCGACTGTCAGAAGTTGCCATGCCACCTGAAATTCTGGGTTTCACCTGGATTTTAAGCATCTCACCCAGATTCGCCCAGATTTCAACTTTCATTTTAAAAAAGAGAGAGAGAGAGAGCTAAGCTCTAGCCCTTGTAGAAGCAGAGTTATGGAGCAAAACGTGAAGCCACTAATCTGCTCAAAAATTACTTTCAAGCCAATTTACATAATACTCAAATTAGACACCCAGATTTGGAAAGCCGGAATATGGCAACCCTAAGAAGGAGGGACAAAAAGAGCTGAGACCTCCAGTTGGAGGCACTTCAGGGTGCCGAGGGCTTCTCCCTAGAGGCCTTGTGTGGGATAACAGATCTGCTGCCTTGTAGGAGTGCCTGCTATATGCCCCCACTGATGCTCTGCTTGTATCCTTGGAGACAAAGCAAATCTCAAGCAAATATTACAGGAACACCGTCTCCAGAAAACCCGGCTTGCCCTGCCCCTGGAAGTTTACAGCTTTCAGCAGCATGGCGAATGCAATGGTATCTTTATCCCAGAAGCTAGCTTCGACTCTGACTCAGCCTTTGATCTTGGAAAATATATTGTTGGCTGCGGCTCTCAATAAAGGCGTCTCACATGGCGAAAAGCCCCAGAGCATCCGCCATTCCAGAATCAAAGCATGAAGTGCAAATCTCCCAGCAGCTTCTGATTTAGACAAGAGAGAGCCTGTGCGTGCCTCTGCCGACAATACCCCATTTGCAACATGGCATGAACCATGTGAAAAAGAGGAAAGGGAGCCGGATTTACGGTGAAGGGGCTGTTTGTCCCACGACTGTGCTGCCGAAAACCAACACAGAAGGCTGTGCCCAGTAATATGGTTGGGAAACAGGGCGATTACAAGCGCATTTAGAATCAGTGACTTGAGTGGAATCGACAGCCAGACAACACAAGCTCCTGTTGCAAAGCAGGGCCATCAGCTCTGCCCTGCCCCACCAGTGAACCTATTCGTCTAGATCATGCAGCAAACTGGGAGCAAGCACACTGCACAGGAACATAGGAAGCTGCCATATACTGAGTCAGACCATTGGTCCATCAAACTCAGTATTGTCCACACAGACAGGCAGCGGCTTCTCCAAGGCTGCAGGCAGGAGTTTCTCTCGGCCCTATCTGGAGATGCCAGGGAGGGAACCTGGAACCTTCTGCATGCAAGCAGGCAGGTACTCTTCCCAGAGCGGCGCCATCCCCTAAGGGGAATCTCTTACAATGCTCACATGTGGTCACACAAATGCAGTCTCCCATTCAAATGCAAACCAGAGTGGACCCTGCTTAGCCAAGGGGACAATTCATGCTTGCTACCGCAAGACCAGCTCTCCAGAGAGCTGTGTGCTGACTAAAGGGCTCCAGATTACTCACACAAGTAAAGACACAGATTGTAGAGGAAAGCAAAAAGCAACTAGGATCTCAAGCCACTAGGGGGTAAATCCTTCCTGGGGCCATAGACCAGCTGCAGGGGAGTAACAGCAGGAGAGAGGGCATGCCTTCATCTCCTGCCTGTGGGCTTCCCAGAAGCATCCGATGGGCCACTTTGTGAATCAGGATGCTAGACTAGATGGGCCATGGGCCTGATCCAGCAGGGCTGTTCTCATGTTCTTATGAGCATGAGGGAGGGCTCATAGTCTAGTGGTGAAATACACGACCTGCATGCAAAGGTCCTTGGCATTTCCATTTAAGGGTCTCAAGTTAGCAGAGCTAACCCGCCTTGGGATTGTTTTAATGAAAGGCGGTATATACATTTAACAATAAATAAAAAATAAAAATAAAGACCTCTGGGGATCCCAAAGAGCTTCCATCAGCCACAGAAGATCCTACTGGGTTAGTCAGGCTGGTGGTCTGACTCGGGATAAGGCAGCTTCCTTATGGCAGTCAGAACCCAAGCTTGAAAAACTCATCCCAGAGAATTATTCCAAGGGCAATTCCATCTCCACTCGCCTATCTCTGAATCTGATGCAACACCCCTTGTTCAACCAGACCTCCAGCCGACAAACACAATCTGTTAGCAAGATGCTTCTGGTAAGCCGTGGAAGACAACTCAGCAGGAACACACAGGAGCATTGTCAATTGTGGACACCAGTGCCAGGAACAAGGGGAAATAGCCGGACTGGAGCGATGATAAGCACAAAGGAGATGCAGAACTGAGGCCAGGGCAAGGCAGGGCTACCTCCCTGAGGTTGGGGCGGACAAAAGTTCTTTCACAAGAGCTGAAGGTGAAATCATAAGAGGCGCCCAACAGTGTGAACACCCATCCCACTACTGCCACCATGGGAAACAGGTTCTGCAGGCTTTTAGTGCTTCCAAAGCCCTGCAGGACCTATTTAGCCAAAGATGAAACAGTGGGACAAAGAGAATTGAGGCTGCGCAGGATGAGTAACGTGATCTCATTCATACCACCTTCGACTTTCTACTGAAAACTAGTAGGGCTGTCCTCCCAATCAGAACTAGGCTCCTCCTGTCCTAGTTCAAGAGTTGTGCATGCTCTCGATATCTGACTGTGTGTTAGGAAAAAAACAAACTTGGAGGCGAAGAGCTTGTTCATTTGTGAAGTCCCAGCTGGGTAGGATGAGCACGCTTGACCCAGATCCTGTCCTACCTAGCCGGGGCTTTACAGTCAGGATGTGCACGAATCGGCAGTCGGCCGGTTTGGCACACAGGGAAGGCTCAGGGAGGGTGTTTCCCCTGCCGGCGTTGTCTTTAGAATTGCTGGGGTGGGGTGGCAGCATCCCTCCTTGGCGCCCCGGGCAGCGTCAAGCTTCAGAGGCAAGGAGGTACGCTGCTGTCCCACGCCAGCGATTTTAAAGTCAGTGCCAGTGGGGGGAATGCAACAGTGGGGTGTGTGTGTGTAAAAGCACCCTCCTCGATCTTGAAGGAACACACACAACCCCGCCGCACCAAGCCAGTTGAACCTTCGAACTGGTTTTGCGGTTCACAAAAGGACTGCCGAACCGGCCCGTGCACATCCCTACTTTACAGACAAGTGAGCTCCTTGCCTCCGACACTTGCTTTTATTTAACACACTGAGGCTGTTCTCACAACCATAGGGGGGTGGGCTGGAAGGGAGGCACATCCCTACCCTGTGCCTCTCAGACAATCCATGAAGCCTCCGCAGGGCCGGATTAAGCTAGTGTGGGGCCTGTAGCATATGTTATGTAGGGGCCCCAAATTAAAAAAAAATGCACATAAATATTGAAACATAAATTACTTACTTGCATAGTAAAGTAATTCAATTTTTTCATTTGCCTGGTGCGCCCCCCCCCATCAACCACCCTATGCCTCCACTCAGCTGAGCCAGCCAGTCAACAAACTTTGCAAAACACCACACACACACACACACACACACACTTTTGTGTCCAATCTGTAGTGCAGAGAGACAGGAGTCACGGCAGGAGCTGGAGGACTGAAAGCCTGAGCCCACCTCTCACTCAGCACGCTCTTTTCCCCATTCCACACATACCTGGCCCGCCTGGCAGCAGCAGCCCCAGCTCTTTGGATTCGGTGCGGGGTGGTGGTTAGTGGGTTCAGCAGCAGCACACCCTGCGGGAATGGCGGTGGTGGGTAGACACACTCTTCTTGAACATAAAGTGTGGTGCATGGTCACTGGTCACAGGTGTTGCGCACACACGGGAGAAGCACCCACGGAGGGAGCGGCTATGGGCGCGATCACAAGCAAGCATGCAGTGCGAGCATCGTTGAATATAGGAGGAGTATGTGCCAGTGCTGTGTGCGGGCGGTGTTGCAGGCATGAGGAGGGAGTGCACACCGCACAGGGTGGCTGCCTACATACTTATCAGCCCCAGCCACGAGAAGCACATGGGTGACGGCAAGGCAGGCAGCCAATTAGAATCAATCAGGCGGTTACCATCACTCAGCGGTGCCGCCGCGGCCAACTCGGGAGGGACTCTCCTCACTGCCTGCTGCTGCCCATTCTTGTCTCCCGTTCTGACAGGAGATGAGAATGGGCAGCAGCAGGCAATGAGGAGAGTCAGCAGAGAGCACCAAATAGAGAGCAGAAAGAAGGGGCAGACGTTCAAGCCAGGCGTGCAGGGCCCTAGAAAACGCGGGGCCCGTAGCAAATGCTACATTTGCTACTATGTTAATCCGGCCCCGAACCTCCGGCTGGGTTTCCTTTCCCAAGCCCCACCCACGTGACCGGGCTGCCACGCGCTCTGAGAGTAGCCCGCAATGCACTGTGCGAGCAGCAGAGGGGCAGCTCTAAGAACTGCAGCAGCTCTGCTCTGCCTGGCCCTGCAAGCCACAGGACTCTATGGGTCTGTTTTCACAACCAGCGGGGTCCTCCGGATCCTTCCACTCCCCGCTTGCCTAACCGCCTTCAACAACCTGGGCTTTGAGCTGAGGTTCAGGGTCCTCTCGCTCCCTTACCCCAGCGTCTGGGTATCATGCGATTCTTCGGGCTGCGTTCAGCCCGCGGAATCACACAGACAAGTGCATACAGTGCCTCTCTGACGGGGCAATCCCCAATGCAACACACATGCCACGTGTTGCATTGAGGGATGCTTGGAGGCTGGAACAACATGTTCCAATCCCCGGATCCCTCCGCCCTGCTCTGTGCTCCATGCAGCTGCACGGAGCAGGGTTGTCTGTGTGGGGTGTGCGGGAGGTGCACTGAAGCTGACCTGCTTGATTGTCTGTGGGGAAGATAAATGGAAAGCAGCCTTCCCCCACACCCTCCCCACCTGCCCAGGGTGATGGTGAGAATCGCCCCCTATGGTTCACATGGCCGCCAGCAGCCCGGAAGCCGCTTAAAGCATGCCAGTGCTGCAGGTGACCAAAGCAAAAAGTAGGACAGACTCAGTTTTCATCCTACCTCACTTTCCACCCGGGTAGCAGATCTGGGTTACCCAGGATCAGAACCGCTGGGTCGGGAGAATCCTGCTGCCCCTGACGACCACAGGTTCCCGGGTTAACCCTCTCCTACCCAGGAATCTGTGGCCATGAGAACAGGCTCACAATCAAATATTGAGAGCACGCTCAACTCCCAGACTAGGGTAGAAGGAGGCTTCTCCCACCCTAATCATCATCATCATCATCATCATCATGAGAACAGCCCTACTTCCTTTCTCCAGCCGGAGTGCCTTGCAGGGGTCATGAAAGGCAAACACGCAGCAGAAGCAGTGGCTGACCTCACAGGATAACAGGCCAGAGCTGGGAGGTTTGTTATTCTTAGGCCTCCATTCGGATGAGCTGGTGATGGAGGTAACATTGCAGCTCACCCTCCATCCCCAACTCACCCTGGCATTCTTTTGTGAAGACGAGATTCCATCGGCCACATCCTCACCGGCTGTCCCAGCCCACTGGAATTCCAGCCTCAGCAAAACAAAGCAACCCGCGATGGGAAAGGAAGAATAGGTAATAATCCTTACATGTCATCAGAGCTTCCACCAACAATGAAAGGGTCAGTTCCTGTGAGGCAGAGGAGGCTGCCTGCATTTCAATAGCTGGAACTAGGTGTAGCTCAGCGCCCCAAATTATGAGTCAAATGCAAGTTATTTAGTGTTTGAAACACTCTACCGTTTTGGATCTTAATGCCCTGGAAGCGGAGCAGGAAATGAACATTTCGTTCCTGAAAGCAACAATATTGCTGTTTCGACGCTCCTTTAATTTTCCACCGGCAGTCGGGAGATTTATTTCTTGGCCAATGCAAATGGGCAATTAAGCGCAGAATGGCACGGCTCTTGCCAAGGGTGAGAGCAACAGGATCTCAAACCCAGTTTCGCCTGGACTCTGTGACGGGCCACACTATTTAGTAGCAGGGCACATACATAGGAACATAGGGAGCTGTCATATACCGAGTCAACCCCTTGGTCCATCTAGCTCAGTATTATGTACACTGACTGGCAGTAGCTCTCCAAGGCTGCAGGCAGGGGTCTCTCCCTGCTCCAACTGGAGATGCCGGCAGGGACTGAACCTAGGACCTTCTGCATGCAAGGCAGATGCTCTGCCACTGAGCGATAGTTCCAACCCTTAAGGGGAATGACTTGCATCACTCACAAGTAGTCACCCATCCAAATGCAAACCAAGGCAGACCCTGCTTAGCAAAGGGGACCATGCATGCTCACTACAAGGCCAGCTCTCCTCCCCATACATTTACAGAATTAAGACTCATGGAATTCCACAGCCACAAGATGTAGTGATGACCTCTGCCTCCAATAGTTTTAAAGGGGGCTGGGACAAATTCATGGAGGAGGAGAGGTTGGTCATTGGTTATTAGTCATTATGACTATGTGGAACCTCCATGTACAGTAACACTGTACCTTTGAATATCAGTTGCTGGGCAACAACAGCAGGGAAATGTTACTGATTTGAAGCCCTGTTTGCGGGCTTCCTGGACTCCGCAGGGATTCTCAATGTTGGGTCCTCAGATGTTTTTGGACTTCAACACCCATAATCCCCCAGCCCCAGTGGCCTTTGGCTGGGGGTTATGGGAGTTGAAGTCCAAGAACATCTGGGGACCCAACGTTGAGAATCCTTGTCCTGGAGGAATCTGGTTGGCCCCCATGGGGAGCTGGTTCTGATGGTGGACTAGATCAGGGTCGCACAACTTTGGTTCTCCAGCTGTTCTTGGACTACAACTCCCATCATCCCCAGTCACAGTGACCCACAGACACAGGTGAGGGATACTGAATATCTTTTTTTACAAAGACGAAAAATCCAGCAAGTACGACCTCTGGAGAGAGAAGGCATATACTTTACAAAACTTAACTACTGGAAAGGTTAGACTGAAATCAATTCAAACTCTTACGTTGGAATGGCTTGAGGAACCTCCATGGTTTCAACATTTACAAATTAGCTCGACCGTGCAGAAAGAAATACAAAAACAAGGTGGAAAGCAAATCTTAAATATGAATTTCCCTTACTTACCAGAGTCCTTTTTGTTAAATGTGACTAAAGCTAGCATACCCTCCAAATACACAGAGCTATCTTTATATACAATTACAGCTGCTAGGATTCTTTATGCCGCCAATTGGCGATTAAGAACGACTCCGACTCTGGATGAATGGCCACTAAAACTATGGGAATACGCTCCAATGGCTAAGGTTACAGCTTATTTGCGGCACAATTCAGACAAATCATTTACGTTAACCTGGGAACCTTTTATACATTTTAATATTTCGCAAGGGCATCATCCACATCCAACATTTGGCTTTTCTTAATAATGATGATTGATGTATATTACTTACACTTGTATGTCTGTTTTAATTTGGTTATGGCGTGAAGGTGGGTAATTGGGTGGAAGTGGTTTCTGGATTGTTATCTGATATACTCTTTATACCACTATTGTAATCTGAAGCTCAAGAGATGATTATGTAACCATGTCTTTTCTTTTTCTTGAAATAAAAAAAAATCTCATTTAAAAAAACAACAGGTGATGGGAGCTGTAGTCCAGCACCCCCAGGAGGACCAACATTGTGCAGCCCTGGACTAGGTGAAGATCATTGAGGGTCTGATCCTGCTCTTTCTATATCCAGAGGGTCCCAGATTCAGGCCCCAGCCGCTCCAGTTAAAAGGCTCTCTGGTAGCAGAGCTGGGAAAGATTTCTGCCTGTGAGCCTGGAAAGTTGTTGCCAATAAACCAGTGCGGGTAGATTGCTTTAGAAATTCTCGTTGGGTTTTAAGGTCCTGAATTTTCTGATCTTCTTTGTGGGAGTGGTGCTAATGCATTAGCCCAGAGGTTCCCAACCTGGGGTCCCCAAATGGAGAGCTCATCTTGTGGTAGCAAGAACATGAATTGTCCCCTTTGCTAAGCAGGGTCCACCCTGTTTGGCATTTGAATGGGAGGCCACGTGTGTGAGCACTGGAAGATATTCCCCTTCGGGGATGGGGCCGTAGCTCAGTGGAAGAGCATCTGTCTCCTTGCATGCAGAAGGTTCCAAGTTCCGACCCTGGCATCTTCAATATAGGGCTCAGAGAGACACCTGCCTGCAACCTTGCAAGGTTGGGGATTATGGGAGATGTAGTCCAAAAACAGCTGGGGGGCCTAAGTGGAGCAGGCCAGTTGCAGACAATACTGATCCAGATGGACCAATCGTCTGATTTGGGATAAGGCAGCTTCCTATGTTCCTATGATTTTGTTGCACTCCAAAAATGTTGTTGCACTTGCAAGTTACCGGAACCCAGCACCAATCCAACCGCATCTGGAAAGTCCCATTTAACCTTCTACTCCCTTTTGGCTTTTTTGTGTTTTGACATCAGCCCAGCTGAACTGGGATCCTTAGACTCCAAGTCTGGATACTCTAACCAGGAACGGGTGGTGGCAATTTCAACAATATTAGTCAATCCCTGATCCATGCTAGAGATATCTGGAAATGCGGCTGAAAATTAGTCCTTGTGAATTAATTGGCCTGTTCATCAGCATCCAAGACCACATACCCTGAAATCTACACAAATTGTGCATTCATCAGTTTCGAAATCGGAGTCCTCTAAGTTAAATCAGAAGGCAGGTGGTGCAGAAAGTTGGACAGAGGCAGTGCATGGAACGATAACATAACAGGGGGGATCCATTAATCCCCAAGATATAGACAAACTATTGGCCTCACTCAATATAGGAGCGGCATCATACTTTGTGAAACCAGGGAGCTGCTTGCTTGGGGTTCAATCCCCCACACCACTGGCACCAGAGGGATGAGGCGGATGATTTGGTTCCACCCCACGACAAAGAAAAGGGGGCAGGCAGGAAATCAAAAGACAGAAGATTACCCCAGTTTTTAAATGCTAAGGATTTGCTTCCAAGCCGGTCCGGAAGCAGGTCCCACTTGCACGTAATGTGTAGTTTGTCACTACCCCCACCAAAAAAAGATCCGGTTAGGGGCTGCTGATTATTTTTACTAAGTCGATTGCTAGTTAACCCAGAGGTTCCCAATCTGGGTTCCGAAGATGTCGTCTTACTACAATTCCCATCATCTCCAGACACAATGGTGGAAGGCCACTGTGGCTGGGAATGACGGGAGTTGCAGTCCAAAAGCATCTGAAACCCCAGGCTGAGAACACCTGGGCTAAAAGTCCAGAATGGCCGACTGATAGGAGCTGATGGTTAGGAGAAAGCTGGGAATCTCTCTGTAGGTTTGAAGGAGATCTATCCAGAAGCGCTTGAGGGAGCTGATGGACGCTCCCAGGAGGCAGTGGATGTGAGCCGTGCATGTGTGTCTGAAGAAACAGAAGTTTGCAGTCTGGAAGAAAGCAAGGCAGAAAGCTGAGAGCTGGCTAAAGGAAGGAACTCTAGGGATCTGGTGGGGGCAGCTGGTTTGATGCCTGCCGTTTGCCTCCACTTGTGCTCTGCTTGCATAGTTGTAAGTCAGCAAAGATGGCATAGGAAGCTGCCTTATGACAAGTCTGACTATTGGTCCATCTAGCTCAGTACTGTTTACTCTCGACTGCCAGCGACTCTCTACGGCAACAGGCAGGAGTCTTTCCTAGCCCTGCTTGGGAGATGCTGCCAAGGAGTGATCCAGGTTCTGCTATGGCTATCTATCCCCTGCTAACAGAGCAAAGAGGCAACTTTTTCAAGTGGTGATCCTTTTATATTTAGCAGGGGGAGAGCAACTGGCCCTATCCATCCCCAGCACAGCATCCCTCCAGTGGCTGTAGCTGGTGTCTTTTTTAAGTTTCTTTTTTAGACTGGCACCCCTTTGGTGACAGGTGGCCATTTTATTCATTTATTTATATCTAGCTAAACCGCTTTGGGAACTTGTGCTGAAAAGTGGTACATAAAGAGTCGTCATATGCCTAGCGTCCCTTCCCCACCATAAGACTCTCCTCCAAAGGAAAACAGACCCAGCAATGCTGCTTCCCCCACCCCACCCACCCCCAAATTCCTCGCCCTTGGTGAAGTGCAAGTGGTGCAGTAATTAATACAATCATCAGGACAATCAAGCAAAAATGGAATCTCGGGCGGTCAGGCTGGGAAGAGAGGAGAGCCAAACCCCAGCCTTCTTTCTGGAAACCTCTGCAGACCCTTTCTAGAAGGCAGGATTCAGGGCACCCTGGATCTTTCTGTCTCTGGAAGGAGAGAAAGCTCAGTCGAGGAGAAGTCTAAGGAAAACGCTGCAGCAGTCAAAGCAGCAGACCCAAGCAGGCAGGGATACAATTGTGTGGGCAGAAGGAAGGCCCTCCCTTGCTGGGACGGGATGCAAAGTGTCAGTCTTGGCCACTGTACCCACGTAACCTTTGAGCGCATGCAAAGCAACCTCTGCATTGCCTCCAGTTGCTGAATGAATCCAGGGCTCTTTGTATCCTGCAACCCTTCCTTCAGACCATCTCAGCCCATGCTGCCAATATTTGTTCTGGCCAGTCCCACGGAGGTCTCCCTGTCCTCAGGAGCCAGAACAACATGAGCATTTCCCCCTTGGAAATGGCTCTCTCCGCATTCCTCAGCCTCGGGTTCTTTCCCCCTCCGCCCCGTCAGCCTGAACTCATGTCATGTCCCCCTGGAAGCGGTTTGGCTTCAGGGTGACTCATTCAATGCTCTCGCACACAACATCCCTCGGAAAGAAGGCCTGGCCCTCCAGGGCTGGCCAAGCCTGGAAAGAACCAAAGGATCCCAGAAAAGGGGTGAGGGAATAAAAAGGCAAGAGTAGGGAAGTACCTCTTTGTTTCTTGCATGCTTCATAAATGACTATGGGGGCAGAGAAGTGGGTACCAGAATGTGATCTCCGATCCATGAAGGGCCCCAATCCAAGAAACCTCAGCCCAGCCAGGAATCAGATACATGATTCTGGGCAAGCTGCCGCTTATGAAGTCAGACCCTTAGTCCATCTAGTAGGGATGTGTGAATGGGTTCAAATTTGAACCCATTCGACATCGAACATGGCCGGTTGGGTGATTCGATATTGAACCACTCCCGAACCGACCCGGCCCCTGTTTGGCCTGATCTCGGTCCAAACAACCCCTGGTTCGGGCGTTCGGAATGTTTTATTTAAACTGTTTTTAAAGTACTAAAACTCACCGCCTCCGAATTGGGGGCTTCTCTGTTGCCATCGGGGGGGGGAGGTCTCCAGAGTTTCCCCCTCCTCCCCACCGGCCTTCATTTAGTAATAAATAGCCCAGTTTGGGCAGTTTTTGGCCCTTTCTGGGTGCGCCCTCTGCGGCGGCAGCCTTTTGGAGGCCACCATGCATGCCCAGTGGGCCTCTGCATGGCCTGGGGCACACAGAGACACATTGGGCATGTGCGGCGGCCTCAAAAATGGCGGCTGCAACGGAGGGAGCCCCCAGAAAGGGCCAAAAACTGCCCAAACCAGGCTATTTGTTACTAAATGGAGGCTGGTGGGGGAGGAGGGGGATCCTCTAGAGACCTCCTCCACCCCATGGCCACAGAGACGCCCCCGAGTGGGAGGCGGTGAGTTTTAGTACTTTAAAAAACATTTTAATTGTTTTGTTTTTTTAAGAAAAGTGAACTGGGGAGTGTTAGCGGGTGCACAAAACCAGTCTGGACTCGAACTGGGCAGCCCAGTTTTGTACACAACCTTTTACCATTTAGGTCAGCGCCACCTGCTCTAACTGGCAGCTGCTCCACAGGGTGTCAGACAAGGGTCTTTCCCAGCCTGACCAGGAGATGCTGCCACCGGGGATTGGACCTGGCACCTTCTGCATGCAAAGCAGATGCTCTGCCACTCAGCTACGGCCCCAACTGTGGCACACGTCCACATCTGAGATCTAGTGGTGGGCCAAAAGTGATCCTAAAAGAACTTTTGGCCACTTTGTGGGGTTCAGGGATGGAAGTGGGGCAAAGCTACTCACCCCTTTTTGTTGCTACCTATGATTGGTGGAAGGGGGCAGAAGCAGCATTTCTCATTGGCCATCAGTTTTGTACACAAAATGCCCCCCTTGGTGCAACACTATGGCAGATTGGAGCTGGGGGACGGAAGCGAGGAATTGTCCTGAACTCACGCATAGAAACACAAGAACTGCCTTATTGTCAGTCAGACCCTTGCTCCATCTAGCTCAGTATTGTCTACACTAACTGGCAGCGGCTAGAGGTGTGCACAGAACCGGCTGGTCCGATTCGGTTCGAATCCAAACTGGACACGAACCAGACCGGGCCAGTTCGGTCCGGCACCCCCTTAACCCCCAAGTTTGGTTCGGTCTGGGGGGGCGGGTTGCGAACAATTTTTTAAAAAATTTACTCTGCAGAGGCCAATTGCACAGGTGTGGCGGCCTCCAAAATGGCCACCGAGCCGGAGGGGGAAGGCCCAAACAGGCTGAAGAGCTGGCTGAACAGCCAGTGGCAGCATGAAGGGAGGCCGGCAGGTGGAGGGGGAACCTCCGCAGACCCACCCCACCCCACTCCTGCCTCAAACAACTCCCCGGAAGCGGGTAAGTTAAAAAAAAACCTACAACCCCCCTGAACAGTCAGGGAGTGTTCAGTCTGGGGTCAGACTGAACAGGGGATGGTTCGGTTCAACCCCGAACAGTCGAACCAAACAAGTTCAATGTTGAACCTGTTTGCACATCCCTAGAAGCGACTTCTCCAAGGTTGTGGAAGGTAGTTTCTCTCAGCCCTACCTGGAGATGCTTCCAGGGATTGAACCTGGGACCTTCTACATTTAAGCATGTAGATGCTCTGCCACTGAGCTGTGGCCCCACCCGTAAGGAGAATATCTTACAGCACTCACATGTAGACTCCCATCCAAATGCAAACCAAGGTGAACCCTGCATAGCAAAAGGGGCAATTCATACTTGCTACCAAAAGACCAGCTCTACTAGCCAAAGCCACAGAGGAGCCGCAGGAGATCAGGAACTTACAGCCCAACCATAGCACATCTACTCAGAATTACATTTTTCTGTGCTCGATGGAACAGACTTCCAGGTACGCATTCACGGGACCATGGCTTTAAACTGAAATTCCATGTATATCTACCTGGCAATAAGCTCCACTGAACACAGTGAGACTTACTTCTGAGAACGCATGCCTGGGATTGAACTGAAGGGTCCTGGCAACCACAAATTCTAACTTGGCTACCAAAGCCAGCCAACATTTACAAGACCCCTGACCAGCAGTTGCTTTGTTCCTGGAAATGAAACAAAGCCTCAAAATTTTAATTTAGAAGCTTCTCAAGGGTTCTTTCAGCTCAGAAGCTCTTAATCTTGGGTCTCCAGATAAAGAGTCATCATGGCTGGGGATGATGGGAGTTGTAGTCCAACATATGAGGGCCCACTTTGAGAACCCCCATCTCAGTTGATGGCTGAAAGTTAAGAAAACACAGCGGTTCAGAAAGAATGTTGCTTAATGACCGATCACTACTGGATCTTTAACTAATCCGAATCAACACTTACTTAATCAAAGCCTCGAGGCAAACCTTCCTCTTCTCTAAAGTCCATTTGACAGACAGTCTTTCAGCAGCATCAACAGTAGCAGCAGCAGGCACAGCGTGATTTGTGACTCTTTCAGAACAGCCGTGCCAAAATATATCCAAAGCCTAGCAACGGTCCACCATTGAGCCAAAAACCAGAAACCACAAAAACAACCTAAAACACTGTGCAATTCCCCATGTGTCCCAAATTACTGGAACCCAGTGTCGATCCAACCACATCTGGAACGTCCCATTCATCCTTCCACTCCCCGTCTGCTTCCTTGTGTTTAGACATCAGCCCAGCTGATCTGGGATCCTTAGACTCCAAGTCTGGATACTCTAACCAGGAACGGGTGGTGGCAATTTCAACAATATTAGTCAATCCCTGATCCATGCTAGAGACATCTGGAAATGCGGCTGAAAATTAGTCCTTGTGAACTGGCCTGTTCATCAGCATCCAAGACCACATACCCATCTTCACAGCCCTGGCCAGAGCAGTACAGAAATCCGATGATGACCAAGCACAAAGATTAGTTAGCAGTTGAGTTGCAGGATGCTTGCCTTTGTTTTGGGAAGGCTTGCAAGTGTATCCATTTATACATGTCTCTCCCCCACCACCCTTCCTCCATCTCATTGCTAAGAAAACATTTTATGACTCTGTTCCACGGCCGGCTTCTCAAGAGAACCTTGACAACAGCCAGTTCAGGTCAAAAGAGTCTTTATCTGGCATTCACAATTGGCCTATTCAAAGTTGAATCTCTGGAGATCATGCACCATGGTGCATGGCAGCCCTTAGCAGAAGTTGCTGAGTTGAGGAGGGGGGAGAACGTCCTTCCTCCTTCCATACGGCAGGGATGCACTGCCCATCACGGAGGAGTGAGCTGCAATTGTATAAAAGTACTCATTGTCTGCTGAACTCTAGGCCCTTAACCCTGAGGTTGTCGTTGGGTCTTGATGCATATGAGTGTGTGTCCAGGCGTTTGCACAGTCATGGACACGCTGAAGCACACTGACAGATGCATAACTAACTTATGGAAATTGTTGCACACAGTCCATATGGGGCCCACTCAGTGGTGGGGCATCTGCTTGGCATGCAGAAGGTCCCAGGTTCCATCCGTGGCAGCATCTCCAGGTACAGCTGGGAAAGACTCCTGCCTGCAACCTTGGAGAAGCCGCTGCCAGTTTGTGCAGACAATCCTGTGCTTGATGGAGCAAGGGTCTGACTCAGTATAGGGCAGCTTCCTGTGTTCCTAACCCACCTTTTCTGTGTGGCCTTTGACTAATCTTCATTCCCAACAATAACCAAGTTTTAACTCCTTGTAACAGCATTGGCCCACATTCTTTTCTCCCTCTCCCTCCCTCCTTCCCACCCCTACTCTGTTGTTTCCTCACCATCAGTTTCAGACTGTAACCTCCTTCAGGCAAGGACCTGCCTAGATTTGTTGGCATGTGCACCAATGGCATTATATAGGTTGTCAGGCAGAGGGAAACATTCTTCGTAAAGCACTTTCAGCTCAAATTCGGTGGGGGCAAACCAGAAACTTCAGAAACTGCTGGAGATTCATCTCCTTAGTTAGGTGTAATATTTCAACTGCAGGTTGTATCTAGTGGGTTTTAGATTTTTAACTTGTAATTTTAAATTTTATTTTAACTGATTTTTTAAAAGTCAATTTCTATTAAGTTTATATTATGTTTTTTTATAGTGTATCTGTTTTACTGACTTTGTGAACTGCCCTGGGTATTGGCATACTGAAGGGGTGAGGTATAAATATTTTGAATAAATAATAAAGAAACCACACACACACACACACCAGTAACTGTATTTCAACATAAGAACATAAGAACAGCCCAGCTGGATCCGGCCCAAGGCCCACCTAGCCCAGCATCCTGTTTCACACAGTGGCCCACCAAATGCCACTGGAAGTCTACAGGCAGGAATGAATCCTGCCCTCTCTCCTGCTGTTACTCCCCTGCAACTGGGACTCAGAGGCATCCTGCCACTGCCAGTTTCATGGTGACATTTCTCTCAGCGTAGCATCTTCTTGGCAGCCAGCCTCTGACTGTTTTTATCCTGTTAGGAGTACCTCATCTTTCAGCCCAAACTATATGCTCATGGGGTCATCCAAGAAGTACCAGGACTTTCTCTAGTCCATACTGGCATTACTAGAGCCTAAACAGAAGAAGTAACTGGCGTTGGAAGGTGAGAAAAAGTTTTGACAGCAGTATCCCTCCGCTGGGAGGAAAGCTGGTCTTGCAGTAGCAAGCATGAATTGTCCCCTTTGCTAAGCAGGGTCCACCCTGGCTTGAATTCAAATGGGAGACTAGATGTGTGAGCACTGTAAGATATTCCCCTCAGGGGATGGGGCCACTCTGGGAAGAGTATCTGCATACATGCATGCAGAAGTTCAATTTCCTCCCTGGCAGCATCTTCAAGATAGGAATGAGAGAGACTCCTATTTGCAACCTTGGAGAAGCCGCTGCCAGTCTGTGCAGACAATACTGAGCTAGATGGACCAAAGGTCTGACTCAGTATAAGGCAGCTTCCTATGTCCTTAAGTTCCTATGTTCCACTATTGAGTTTCACTAGCAAACAAGGCTAAGCAAGTCTCTGAGCAAATCAGATAACTTGGGAAGACTCCGGAAGATCAGAAACTGGGTTTGGTATGCATATCCTATGAAGCCTTCCTCAGGAAATTAAAAGGTGAACACCAGTAAAGAATTTCCTCCACAGAGCAATCTCCCTATCTAAGCGATAAGACCCATTTCCCCACCATTCAGTTGAACTAGCCCTGAGGACTAGCACCTTGTGATTAAAGCAACCCGGAAGATCGAGCCTGACGCCCATAGTGAAATCTCCATGCCTAAGCAACTCCGCTTATCAGAATTCTGAACTCAGTTGCCACACTTCATCCGAAACAATAGATCACCAGAGTAAAAAGTCTAGAAGGTGGAGAAGGTTTAGCCCAATCACTCAAAAAGGGTATAACATTCCCCTCTTTAGAGCCAGTCTTTTGTACTGTTCAGCGCACAAGAATTTATTTATTTATTTATTTATTTATTTAAACACTTATATCCTGCTCTTCCTCCGAGGAGCTCAGTGTACACAGTTATTTTTACACAGTACATAGTTATTTTTATCTTCACAACAACCCTGTGAGGTAGGTTAGGCTGAGAGATCCATGACTGGCCCAGAGTCACCCAGTGAGTTTCATGGTTGAATGGGGATTCGAACTCGGGTCTTCCCGGTCCTAGTCCAACACTCTAACCACTACCTACCACCACAGCATTCATTGAGCTACTCCCAAGGACTGAGGCTGGCCACCTCTTGCTAACCTGACATCCACCCCACAGCAGACCCAGATAATGTGTGTATTCTGTGGATGAGTCCCAGAGATCCCCAAACTGAGGACTATCGGAAATCCCTAGCTCAAATCGCTCCATTTTGGAGCTCCACAGTTGCTTGCAGACCAAGAACCTAGCCAGCCAGAGAAGCTCTCCCATCACTCCAACAGAAGGCAAAGCGGTTTGACAGGGAGATACAGTCCTTCCCCCAAGGTTCCCTTCCCCTTGTTCTCTAATCCCCTTTTCTATCTTGTACTAATAAAGCGGGATTCCCGGGAACTCCCAGGATCCCCTTTTGCTCATTAATCCCTGACCTCCATGTTGGGGGTCAGTGGCGAAGATGCACTTGGGCTTATCAGCCACTGGGGCGATTCTCACGATCAGCCGGCCATCGTGTGGGCAGCCGATCTGGCCGCCCAGGGCTCCCTGCCCGCTCATGAGCAGGCTTAGCCCGCTCTTCCCGCTCACTGCCCCAAACCGGGTCTCACTGATCGTGAGACCCGGTCCACTGTGTCCACTGCAGCAAGAAGCCATACAAGAGCTGGTTGAACTCCCCCCAAATCCCCATTCAGACCCTTTTTGTTATCCACTCAAATTTTAGCGAAACTGGGAGCCTAGCCCTTGTGTTCATCCTCTCGCAACGTCTCACCTGCCCCTGTGCTTCTCGCACAACAATGCAAATTTCTGCCACCCGATTCGCCAAAAAAGCAGCTGCATTGCATTAATTTTGTCTATCCCCTCCCTTCCTACGTGAGTCCCCAAAGGGCTCTCTGTCTAAAAAGAAACGTAAGGCAACAGTGACTGGAGGGATGCTGTGCTTGAGATGGATAGGGCCAGTTACTCTCCCCCTGCTAAATATCAAAGAATCACCACTTTAAAAGATGTCTTTTTGCTCAGTTAGCAGGGTGACAGTACCACACGTGGCCAGACGGTGGCACTGTGGAGGGTCAGGCAACTCAATACCCCAATGAGAACCCTCTCGGCCTGGGTCAGAGAGGGAGGAACTTGTGGCTCAGGCACCACTGAGCTTCCAGACTACCTCTCCCGACTCACTTGCCTACCTTGCCTCCAGATCAGCATATTATGGCAGAGCCAGAATGGCTTCTCCCATTTTTGCCACCTCATTTGCAGGCAGGAAAAATGGAGAGAGCCTTTTGTGTGTGCACAATTTCCCTGGGAACATAGGAAGCTGCCGCATACTGAGTCAGACCATTGGTCTATCTAGCTCAGTATTGCCAGTCACAGACTGGCAGAGGGTTCTCCAAGGTTGCAGGCAGGAATCTCTCTCCGCCCTGTCTTGGAGATGCTGCCAGGGAGGGAACTTGGAACCTAGATGCTCTTCCCAGAGTGGTTTCATCCCCTGAGGGGAAGATCTTATGGTGCTCACACATCAAGTCTCCCATTCAGATGCAACCAGGGCAGACCCTGCTTAGCTAAGGGGACAAGTCATGCTTGCGACCACAAGACTGGCACTCCTCTCTAATTTTCAAGTGAGACTTACCATTGGCAGGCACAGTTTTCCTCCTAGTGGGCCGCAATCGGCAGCTACCATTTCCCCTCAGGAATGTGCTCTACGTGATGACGCAGCAACATTCCCAGGGTGCAGTTGGGGACCTGGAGCTACTGAGGGGGCAGCCGCTGCCGCACAGCCACGGCGGCAGCAAATAACCCGAGCTGAATGTTCTCCCCCGAGGACTTCTTGGCCCATGCTTCCAGGCAGCTTCCAGGAGGAGCCCAACTTTGCTTTAAGATCAACCTCCACCCCAAGGCCAATGCGTATATAAGCTAGGGCTTCCCAAACATTGGCCCCCAGATGTGGCTGGACTACAGCTCCCATCATCCTCAGCCACAATGACCATCAAGGCTATGGATGATGGCTGTTGTAGTCCAACAACATTTGGGGACCCAAGATGGGGAACCCCTGATATAACCAATATGTGCAAAGACCTGAAATGACTGTCCCCCTACTTGGGGGCTCTTCAGAACCTACACTGCGGGGCAAGCAAGGAAGCTGAAAAGCATAGCATTTGAAGTGGACAGAGGTGAACTGTTAGGACATAGGCTAACTATTTCTTCCTGCCGGGTGCAGAGGAAATCACTGGGCAGAACAACAAGCCGCTCCATTGTCCTACACGGAAAGGAGGCGGCCATAAAAGCAAGCCAGAAAGAGTCCGGCTGGGATTCCACTGTGGGCACGGCTCAGCATTGCCCATCTGTAGCTATCCAGGAAGAGGCACAGCATCGGCCAGTCAGAGCTGATGATTGGGCCTGCTTCTATCCATGTCTGCGTCTGCGCGCCTGCGTCTGCGTCTGTGTGCGCGTCTCTGTGTGTGTGCATGAAGTGGGGGAGCCTGTGAGAAGCCCTGTTCAAAAAAAGTCCCCAAACCCACACACACACCTCCCATACAAATTCATTCATTCATTCATTCATTCGATTTCTATACCGCCCTTCCAAAAATGGCTCAGGGCAATTTACATGGAAAAATAACAAACAAATAAGATGGAACCCTGTCCCCGAAGGGCTCACAATCTACAAAGAAACACAAGATAGACACCAGCAGGTCCTGTGCTGGGGGTGGAGAGGGCCAGTTACTCCCCCCCTGCTAAATAAAGAGAATCCCCACGTTAAAAGGTGCCTCTTTGCCCAGTTAGCAGGGGTAACAAATGCTGAACATGCAGCTATAGGAAGACAGGGCGGGGGTGGGCACAGACTTGCTCCTTCTTCCTCTTCCCACATCTCAAGCATAAACACATAGGGATGCTCAGGCCGGTCTAGAGCCTGAAGGCGGGAGTGGGGGGGGGGGGATGGAGACAGATAGGGTATTGCACACCCCAAACCGTATTGCTGCATTTCCACAGGTCTCTGCTTCTTTTTCCTATATGCAGCTTAAGGAAAGAATTTGCTTTCTACGTGTGCATTTGGCTGCATTGCAGAACGGCAAACCATCTACTTAAACTCCTCTCTCACCTCGTAGCAGAGGCCACAGTTGCCATGACTCACTTGGACCCGGTTTGATTCCATTCACTTCCATAATTTCCTTCTGACTGTCCCTGATATTCTCTCTCTCTCTCTCTCACACACACACAGACACCACTTTTGAGCAAGGAAACGTTGGTGGCATGGTGTGTGCAGCTAGGAGAGAGAGGGGCTCCATCTAGTGGTGCTTAGCCATGCTGGGAAAACAAGGACTAGTAACTGTCGCTCTAGCTTTGCTCCCAGTTCCTTCTTTGGAATTCTGGGAAGTGACCAAGGCCTCTTTCCCTAGATCCGTTTCTTTCCCAGCAGGCTACAAACAGAGTGCGATTTATATTTGGCGAGGAGAGCTGGTCTGGTGTTAGCAAGCATGACTTGTCCCCTTAGCTAAGCAGGGTCCGCCCTGGTTGCATATGAATGGGACTGTAAGACATTCCCCTCAGGGGATGGAGCCACTCTGGGAAGAGCAGAAGGTTCCAAGTTCCCTCCCTGGCAGCATCTCCAAGATAGGGCTGAGAGAGACTCCTGCCTGCAACTCTGGAGAAGCCGCTGCCAGTCTGGGTAGACAATCCTGAGCTAGATAGACCAATGGTCTGACCCAGTATATGGCAGCTTCCTATGTTCCTATATGAGCTTTACTGACTGTTAGTGAGGATTAGATTAGATTAGTCTGTGCCGTTGAGTCAGCGTTGACTTCTGGTGACCACAGAGCCATGTGGTTACCCAGATTCAAATGCCCACTCAGCCGTGAAGCTCACCGGGAGACCTACTCATTCATCCTAGCCTACACAACAGGGTTGTTGTGAGGACAAAAAAGCTCTGTGAAGGAAGGCCGGGATTTATTTATTTATTTATTTATTTGATTTATATACCACCCTTCCAAAATGGCTCAGGGTGGTTCACAGCATAATAAAAACAATAAAAACAAATTAACAATTAAAATCAAACTATTAAAACCAATAAAACAGCTAAAAGCCCTGAAAATCAGGGCAACAATTTAAAACAAATTAAAACAGCTAATCATTTAAAAACCTGGAAGGCCAGACCAAACAGGTAGGTTTTAAGGGCTCTCCTGAAGGACAGCAATGATCTCAAATGACGGATTTCTGCCAGGAGTGCATTCCACAGCCCAGGAGCAGCTACAGAGAAGGCCCGCCTCTGCATCGCCACCAGACAAACCGGGGGCAACTGGAGAAGGACCACCTCAGATGACCCTAACGTGCGGTGGGGATCATGTGAAAGAAGGCACTTTCTTAGATTTAAGTGTGAATCATAACTCTCATCAAAACACTGTTTACTTTGGCAAGGGTACCGAGGGTGCTGTTGGAGATCCCTGAGCCCCCTTCACAGAACCGCAGTCCGCAGGGCCCCCTGAGCAGAGGAAATTACTGTTCAACTGCCTTAAGCCTCTTGTACAGATATGCCCACCTAAATGGTAGTGCCAGAAACCCCATTCAGACATTATGCTGTACGTGTGTACAGATGGCTGCACACTCGTGCATATCTTTAACCGTATCTGCGTGCTTCTAAAAAGTGACCTGGGTACCGGCCCTTCCAATGCACGGGTCTTCGTCCAAGACAGACACGGAGTCTGACCCTGAGATGGACTCTGAACATGCAGAAAATAAAAGGGGATGGTGGGGGGCGGGGCGGGGGCTACTCCAGGATTCAGGCAACTCTGTATGTTGGGAACCTCCCCTTCGACCCGAGGATACTCCTTAGCCCTCTTCTCTCTCATCTAGCTTGGAAGGGGAGGCTGAAGCTGAACCAGAAACGGAGTAAGAAGGCCTGAGCCTGATCAATACATGCAATGGAATGAGGTGGTAGTGTGGACTGTGCCATGATCCCCAAGTCTGACTGCCCCCTCCTGCATATCCATATTGGAGTCTTCCAATATGGGGGCACTTTAAGCCTCCTCCAGGCCGGTGGGCCTGGCCAGGACCTACGTCCCCTTAAAAAGTGCTCAATCTGCTGCAGGACTTTGCCTCAGCAACATCATTGCAACTACTCCCAGCCTGGCTCTTGCTCTTTCCCTTGCTCTTGCTTCTGATTCTCTGGCTTAACCTTGGCCTGCATTGACCTGCATTGGTTTAAACCTTGGCTTGTGACTCAGCCTGATCTTTGTTCACTCCCTCTTACAAATCCTTTCCTGGCTTTGGGACCTCAATTTATGCCCGATTCCCTTGGTAAGATCTCCCTGGAAGACCAACATAGCTAGCTTCACTGGATATGACAGACTGTACCACTCTAGACTGCAGGTAGGGAATATGGATTTTGGATTAATTCTCCGGTCAAAACCTCCCTGCAGCAAGCAAAGCAAGAGAATGTTCTAGCTTTGCTTCCTATTCTGCTGGTTTTCTACTTGCAAGATAAATGTCCCCTTTCTTTGTTAAATGTAACAACAAAGGGAGCATTCACATGCTGTTCTGCATTTGCAACCTAGGAGTGTCCAGCCCATTTTACACCTCAGGCCTGGCCCATGCATGCAACAGAATGAGAGAGAGATACATGGTAAAATCATGAGATGATCGAATGGATTGCTCTACTTCAGACTGCAGGTGTGGAAGAATACTTGAGAAAACTCTCCACGTTAACAAAACCCTGTAAATAGACAACTAGTTCAGAAGGAGCAGGCTAGACTTTAACCTTTCTGCTTTATAAAAACCTAGCAGATGAGCATTTGCAGGAAGGATTTACATGGGAGAGCAAAAATCAAAATTGGCACCCCCACTTGCAGTCTAAAGTGATACAGTCCATTCTGCCACCTCATACTGCTGCATGGGAATTCCACACGGGAGGGGGCCACCACAGAGAAGAAGGTGATACTCCTAGTGAAACTAACCACTGGTCCCATACGGCCTCTCCTCACCCCTCCAATCCCAACTGCTCCCTCCATCTCTTCCCTCTGCTTGGGAAGGCTGCCATTACCCCAGTCCTGGCTGCCATGTTTCCTTGTGAGAATATCCCGCCCTATGTTGCATGCAATAACTGACAAGGTCCAACAGGAGGCAAAGGAAAGTAGTGGGGGCTTCAGGACCCTGGAGAGCTCCAAGTAAGACACTTGGGAAGCAATGAGACCTTAAATGCCTCCTGGCTCATATTACCCCTCCTGCTTCAGCCTCTCTCCCTGGAAAGGAGGGACTTAAAGGGCCAGTCCTCTGGTCTGTCACATCCCCTGGCTCCGGGGTCTTAGGTTCTGGAGTTTCTGGCTCTGGGGAGTGCCAGAAACTGGTATCAGTGTAAGGTTTTATTTAAATAATGTAAGTGTTTCTCTCTGGGCTTGACCACAGCCTCAACAGAGACACCGTAGTCCAGAAGATAAGGTCTTCCTAGGCATTTACTCTGACTCCCAGAAATGATCAAATCTCATCATTTCCCCGCTAACAGTTTATTGTCGCACCACAAATCAAGGATAGGATGCAAGATCAGGGCCCGGGCCTTTGGCCATTGTGGCTGTGGATAATGGGAGCTGTAGTCCAGCATCATCACCAAGTTTCAGAACCTCTGCCATAGCTCAGATTCAGCCCTGGAAGAGCCCAGATTAGAGAGGCCAAGACACACGAGATAGCTCGTTTGCCGATTCTTTGGCTGGAGAGAGACACACACGGGGGTTTTAAGGACACTAGCCGGCAAGTTGCTATCATGCTGTGACCTGAGCAGCTCCACCACTATTCAGAACAAGCAGAACTACTACAGTCCTCCCATTGCATCTAAACAGCATCAGGGCTGCTTACGAATCCGCAGCAGCCCACAGCAATGCCCACTGAAAAGCCCTGGTTCCCTCCCAATGGCCATGGAATGCCCTGAATTCAGGAATTCCCTGCATTCCTGTGGCTCTTCAGATGAAGGAACATAGGGAGCTGCCTTCTACTGAGTCAGACCATTGGTCCATCTAGCTCAGGATTGTCTACACAGACTGGCAGCAGCTTCTCTAAGGTTGCAGGCAGGAAATCTCTCTCAACTCTACCTCGAAATGCCAGGGAGGGAAGCTGGAACCTTACTCTTCTCAGAACAGCCCCACCCCACCCCCCAAGGGGGATATCTGCATGCTCGCACATGCAGTCTCCCATTCAAATGCAAACCAGGGCAGACCCTGCTTAGCAAATGGGACAAGTCATGCTTGCTACCACAAGACTAGTTTTCCTTCCCATTTTTCTTGGCATGCTTGTTTTCTATATGCATGGAATTGTGTGGTTTTTAAAAAAAGAAAAAAAAATTCCATGTAAGCACACACCGGTAGTCTGAAGGCGTGCAGCCCAGACACAAGTTCACTACCTCAGTGAGAATTAGTGTACCCCAAAACAAGGCAGCTCTGAATTTAAGACAATGCTTTAAAAGACAGAAGTTAAATACAGGTTGTGTCTGTATTGAACCAAAAGAAAGAGGATTCTGAACTCAAGAGGACCCCCACCCCATATTTATCAGGAAAGAACTGGGGATGTGGAGGGTGCTACTACTATGGATATTTACATACTACTTTTCAACAAAAGTTCCCAAAGCAGTTCACATAGATCTAAATAAATAAATAAAATGGCTCACTGCCCCCAAAGGGCTCACAATCTATTTCTAAAAAACTCATACACCATAAGACAGACAACAGCCACTGGAGGGATGCTGTGCTGGGGCTGGATAGGGCCACTTGCTCTCCCCCTGCGAAACAGAAAAGAATCACCATTTTTAAAAGGGGCCTCTTTGCTCAGTCACCAGGGGGCTCATCTGGATTCAGATAAATGTGGTCAACCTTGGTCACTGGCTTCTGTCATACCCATATTTACTCAAATAGAAGTCAACCCTGAATTTAAAATGACCACCCCGCAAAAAAGTTAAGGGTTAAATATCAGTTTTACTACTTACCCAAAAGGAAGAAGGCCCTAAATTTAAGATAACCCTCCACCCTCCAAATCTCTAACATCAAAGAACTTGGCAAAAATTAGTCTTGGATTCAGGTAGATACAGTAATTTCAAGAGCCCGTTTAATGAGAGGAGATGGGGGGGGGGATAAAGGAGTGTGTACATCCCAGGCAATGATGCCTCCACCCTACCATCTTTAACCCCCTTAAAAGCCAGCACCTGACGCCAGCCAGATCCTCTGCAAGCCCTTCCCTCTGCTGAACCCACCAAGAAGTCCAAAGAACACAGGAATTCCGGCAATGCCTGCATGAAGCCGGTCTCTGCCCAAGAAACACAAATTGCTCTGCTGAGCTGTCCTTAAGGATTCCAGTCCCTCACAGTTAACAGCTACTGACTGGGGTGGGCGGGGGGGGGGGAGAAGGAAGTGGGGGGGGGTCGTCTTTGGAACAACCTAACGGCTTCCAGATGCAACTTGGTCATTTCCAGGCCTCTTGAGCCTCAAGTTGAAAGACCTGCTGATGCTGACACCCACCCCCCCTATCATGAACATTCTGTTTCAAAAACTTCCCAGTGCTTTTTTGCCGGCCTCCCTTCTTGTTGTTTGTCTTTGTGAAAAGCAGCCCAACATTTCTTCTTAACTATAAATCAAGGAGATTATTTCCGAAACCCATTAAAGCTTCAGAGGAAAAATCAGTTCCTGGGCCAGAGAGGTGGTTTCACCCATGCACTCCAATGAAGGTGTCTTCAGAAGAGATCTAATGAGTGCCTCCTTAAGACAGGGAGGCATCTTCCCTCATCCTTTGTATGCAAAAGGTCCCAGGTTCAATCCCATAAGGTGAGATGCCTGAGAAGGACCCCTGCCTGAAAGCTGGTGCCAAACAATGAAGATACCAACACCACAACAGACACAGTTGGCAACACGGAGCTAGCCAAGTCAAGAGTCCGATTCAGTATAAGGCAGCTTCCCACATTCTTATCCCCATCAATTAAATCTTGAATTAAATCCCTTTTAATTACTCACTTGGAGTAATGCTGCTGTCCTGGAAGCGGGGTGGGGGTGGACCTGCTTCTGTTGCTACACAAAAAATTCCCCATACACAGACTTAATTTTATTGCACGGTTAAATATCTGCTAAACGCCAAAAGGGGAATCTGGTACTATACAGTACAAGTGATATCATCCTTGATTGGAGTTTTCTTCTTGCATAGGAAACAAATTCTATATAGCCTGGAAATCTGTTGCTTCAGCAACAGTACTGGTGCAAAAAATAAGGGGATCTACCGGAGGTAGCACTTTTCAGGTCTTGAACCACTACCATATCCAGGTTTCTCTGCTCACAGTTCCTCCAGCTGAGGAACCACCACATCATTTAACCGCATACAGCACACAGTGACTAAATGGAACATTAAATTCACTTGTTTGCACTTCCACACAAGGCTATGCTCTCTTACTCCAGTTACAGATAGCTCCATCTCCTGGATCCAGGCTTAAACGAATATCCACAAATTAGAATTCATGTTTCAGCCGTATATCTGCATGGAGATTACCAAACATCTGATCTTTTGTCCTTTGGGTCCTGAGTTCTAAGCACTTAAAGGTTGTGTTAAGACAAAACTAATCTGTATGAAGTCTTTTCAAGACTGGGTTCTGACTGCACGGGGGTTAGCGTCTGTTGAGGGGGTAATTAATCTTTATGGAGCAATCTTGAGTGTGAATCTTTGATTTCAAATGGGGCAGCTAACCCAGATTTTCTCTCAAGTCCCCCCCCCCACCCCCACCCCCACTCACTGTCCTAAGGAGGAAAACAATCCTGTTTGAAAGAAAGAAGAACAATCCAATCTATAAAAAACCAGAGCATTTTGAGGAAGGTGGGGCATTTCTAACGCATTCTTAAAAGAATCAGCACATTCAAGCAGCTTAAACATACAAAGAAGAAGAAAAAAGAATAGCCAAAATACTGATTCCAGGCCTTAACCTTCTGCAAAGGTTTCTGGTTGCAGCCTCCAGCCCCCAAACAGCAGCTCCTTCGGCATCAGATCTCCATTTCCATTCAACGCCAAAGGTCTCCGCTCTCCAGAACTCTTGGACAGAGAGCAGCCAGCACAGACCTTTGAATGCTTCCTCCGTTACCTCTCCTCCCACCCCTTCAAGCCAATCTCCCTTCCTGATGTAGGAGCCTGGAGATTTAACTCGGAGAGTTTGGCTGGAGAAAGCTTCCCGAGTGAGTGAGTTAGGACAGATGGAGAGAGAGGACGTTTGGCTCTCTAACAGGGGGAAACTTGACTCAGAAATGTACTAAATGCTGACGGGTTGCAGACGGGTTCCTTCTACCGTGTGTGTGTGTGTGTGTGTGTGTGTGTGTGTGTGTGTGTGTGTACACGCAGACACATATCACATCCCCAAGTTGTTGTAGGAAATTCAACTTGAACCAACTCCAACTGTTTAGAGCACACACATACATCCTATTATATCAGAGTTTTATGCCACTCTCTTCCAAGGAGTTCAGAGGGCATACAAGGTCCTCGCTCACATTTTATAGTAAGTCAGACAGACCATTTGGGGCAGAGGGCAGATTTGAACCCAAGTCTCCCAGTCTAAGTCCAACAACACTCTAACCACTAACCCTACAATTTCCAAATTGTGTTCTACAGCAGGGTCCTCAGCCTTGGGACCCAAGATATTGTTGGACTACAACTCCCATCATCACTAGCCACAAGGGCCATTGCAACTGGGGATGATGCAAGTTCTAGTCCAACAACAGCTAGGGACCCCAGGTCAGGGATCTCTGCTCTAGGGAAGCCTTGTGGTCCTCGGGAGTTTAATGAAGTTCTTCAACAAGAAGATCATTAATGGTGGATACCTTCTCCCAAGAGGTGACTTGCCAACAACTCCCAAATTTCCTTGTGGCTGCAGGAGAGTGCTGGGAACGTCCCTGGTTGCACAGGCATTTCATATAGGTCAGTGGAGAGATCCAGTGGGCTGGACAGTGCCCTGCAGAAGGTGGCTTTCTGGGTAATTTTCAGGAGGTCAGCATTAACAATGACAAGTAAAATTGCATGAGAACAAATGCTCTCTCCATGGCTGGCCTTGTGCTAATCACTCCACCTCCGCCTCATTATTCCTCAGTGCTCCCACTAACAGGGATTCTCAGATGTTGTTGACTGCAACTCCCAGCATCCCCAGCTGCAATGGTCTTTGGCTGGGGATTATGGGAGTTGTAGTCGTCAACATCTGAGAATCTCTTTTAGAGGGAGCACTGCTTGGCTTTAACCATGTATTTGTGCAGGTCCTGCTAGCCAGTATTGGAGAACGGCACAAACCACCCAGACCCCATTCTGAAGCACACCGTCTTGGCGCAGGAGGGTGAGTCATCCTAGCCATGAGCCACCAGCCCTACAATTGCCCCCTCAGAGGAGCCCTGGATCTCTGGGGACCTGGCACCCCTCAGCAAGGTGCCTGTCCTCAGTATGCCCTCTATCACCTCCAGGCCCCAGAAGCAGAGCCCAGCTCCAACAATGGGGAGTGTTGGAGTGCTTCCTGGCTGTCTGGGAATCCCTTCCCAATGGGCCCACTCGGGAGGAGAGAAAAGCCAGATGAAGCACCTGCATTGGATCAGGGCCAGGAAGGCTCCTGGTTCCCACAGAGCCCTTCCGTCTTCCTGAAGCCTTTGCTGGTCCATCAGCTCATCCTTTGAGGTGGCTGTTCCAGATGCTGCCTTGTTAGACAGAGAATCCCCAAGATGTAAGAACTTGCAGAGTTCTTCCCAGTTAGGCGGGTTCTCTCGTCTCATGGGAATGCATCAGGTCACTGGTGCCACCAACTACGCCATCATTTTGCATCTGGCTCCACCCGTAGCTTCTATTTTGTGCTTGGCTCTCACTGGTGGGCCTTGGGGTAAGAAAAACAGTAGCCCTGAATTCAGTAGGCCTGAATTCTGCCCACCCCGGCCCTGAATGAAATAGAACAGGGGTTCCTAACATCAGATCCCCAGACATTGGGCTAAAAACCCGCATAATCTTTCGTCCATTATGGCTGGCGGTGATGGAGGTTGGACTGCAACTCCCATAACCCCCAGCCACAAAGCTGAAGGATGATGGGAGTTATAGTCCAATATCTGGTGACCTGGGGTTAGGAACCCCTCAACTAGAGCATGCACACAAGTTCTCTGCAAGGGATCAGCCGGCAGAGATTCAAGGGGTTCCACAGAAGATTAATTGATGTCAAAGGGCTCCTTAAAGGCACGCGGGATGAAAACCACCATGGGCTCTTCTTCCATTCCACTGCATCTACCACAAAGAAGTCTCTTTGACCCACTCTGTGCAGCAATGGCAGTGGTGCAAAGGGGGTGAAATGCCTGTCCTGTGAGAACAGCCTCAGCAGGCAACAACAATCACCAAATGGAGCACTTCAAAACTGTTTCTGTGTCTCCCTAAGGCAGAGTTCAGTGTTGTGGAGGTTTGTCAACACTGGCAGAGTGACAAATTTAGCCACTTCTCTTGGGAGTGGGAAGCAGAACTTGACCATTGGAATGAACCAACATCCTGGTGGATTCAATTTTGTTTTTCTAAATGCACTCAGTGTTTGGAAGACGCTGGGAAAGGTTACAGCTGCTAAGAAGGGAAAAGGTTGACAGAACTTTCATTCCGAACTGCCCCAACAACCGTGGCCAAGGAGACAAGAGCAAGGCAAGAGCGAAGAACCCTAACCCTAACCCTGCCCCAACAACCGTGGCCAAGGAGACAAGAGCGAGGCCACTTCAGCTGAGTCTTGCATGTCCCGTGTCATCATGGTGATCAGCCCAAAAAAGGCTGGTCGCCATCCCCAAAAATGGGAAATACAAAAAACTAGGCCCAAGGGCCTTTTGCTTATCCATCATGCTTATAATCCTCCTTTCCTCTATCATGGAACTCAAGGCAGCATTCCCAGGTGGTCACCCATCCAGGCCCTAACCAGACCTAGACCTGCTTAGCTTCAGCAAGGTAGCTGCATCATGGGGACCTTCAGGCCATCCCCACTCATGCTGTGTATAGGATGTAAGGCTGTGCTAGAAGTTATCAGCCGAGAGCTTTTGGCTCAAAATGAGATGGGGAACATTGGGGGCAGAAATGGGCATACAATTTTGCCAACTCCCCTTCGTTGCCATGACCACTTTCCCAGAATGCCCCAGAGGACAGCACTCCTGGAGGAGCAATGGCAGCTATCAGCCACCAACAGGACTGCTGCCAACACTGGCAAGCTCTCCCAAACATTTTGCCCCTCGAAAAGAAAATGAATGTCATGGTAGCCCGATTCAGATATTAGGCTGTACGGGTGTATAGATGCCTGTACACGCATACACGTGTTTGTGTGAATGACTGTGAACCTGGATAAGACAGGCCCTTCCAATGCAGGGTACATTTTGGAAGTGTACTTCTGTACCTGCATTCAGCACTGTACCTGTGCACAGATCTGGTTTCACAGGTGACAGGCTGCCGGGAGGCTATGGCTAGCTACCTGCAACAAGGAAAAGGAAACAGGATGGACACTTGTGAATAAGGAAAGGGAAGCCAGAAACGAGTGTGGATTGGGGATGCCTGAAAAGAGAGAGAGGAAGGGCGATGCTGAGGAGGGCCCACCGGCAGACCCACTCTCTAAAAGTGAAGAGGTGAAAGAAAAGCTGCAGACACTTTGTTTGCTACAGGCTGTTGGTGGGCAGGAATGGACAAGAATTTGGCCCACGTTTGCAGGCCAAAAACGTCCCCATGTGTAGAGCCAGCCATCTGGAGATGCCAGCGACACTACCTGAGCATTAATGCACTCCCACATCCACGGGCAAGAGGCGAGGCAACGTTAATCTCACGGCATGCCAGATCCACATGTGGCCAGAGTCGAGCACAAGGGATGTTTCTATAAGCAGTCGCCACACCCTGAATGGGCACCAGCCTTGGATTCCACCTGCACAGAGGATGTCAAGGCAACTCGGTCACATGCAAATATCACAGCACTGAACCCAGTAAGCAGTGGAGGCAGAATTCTCCTTTCATCAGAGAAGGAGGTCTAATTTATACACACAGGCAGAATCTAGTGGTAAAGCTTTCCCCAGACTGTATCACTGCAGGTTGCAGGGGATGGTCCCAGAGTTGCATACTTGAATGTTGTCCTCTCCCTTCACACAGAAACAGGCATGTCAAGGAGAACCTTTCTTCCTGACATGCTAGTTTTCTATGTGCAGGGAGTTGTTTTTTAAAATGGAGGCACATTCAAGCAAGCATTCCCCATCAGCCCCAGAAAATGTTTTAATTTCTTCATTCAGCTGTTCTCAAATCCTGCTGAAAAATGAACCCTGAGACACGCTCCTTTTATGCACTGGGACCACTATCTATGCAAAATGCACTGCACACAGTGAAACATACTGAGAATAATCCCAGACCCAGACAAGGAGCTGCTCCTTTCACCCATATAAGCCTCTCTGTTTAGACCCAGCTTATGGCGCAATTTCCAAGTTCTTTACTAGGCCGGGGTGGGGCAGAGGGGGGAGAAATAAAGGTGAACTGAAGAGACAGACCCAATTGTAAAAACAAATGCTGCAATTATGTCATTGCTCCAGCAGGCCAGAGGTTGAAAATCCCAGTTTCCAATGCCCTTGTTCAGGTTTCATTCCCAGTTCACTAGGGCTGTGCAAAGCCAATCCTTTTCACTTCCATGCATATTTCTAACCTCTCACACACTGGCAAAATAATGTTTGGGACAGTTATCTGCAAGAGTCGATCTGCTGTTTCTGCAGCACACTTTTGAATTATTATTGTGCATCAGATGCATATTGTTATTCACAACTGCCTGAACGGAGCATCATTTCCCCCATCTGAGACCAGAGCATTCTCTCTAAGCACTATAGTGCAGGTTTAATGCACACTGCATGCTTCTTTGTGCATCCAACCACTACCTTTTTGCCCTCCCCCCCTCTCCTGGCAGTTCTCAGCAATAATATTCTCAAAAGTAGAGCCTGCAACACACATATGCACTTATCTGTAACAGTGAACACACAGCTTTCATGGTGGGAATGAACCTACACACCTACACCCCCCGCCCGATGTTTACTGGATTGGTCTGCTTAAGCAACCTCCAAATTTGGTCCGGCTGTAAATTTAAAGGGTGTAGAACCTGACTGGATCTTAACTCTCTTTTCACGATAAGAAGCAACGCCAGCAGCCCTGACGCAGCAGCCGTGGAGACAGCAAAAGAGAAAGGCCAGGCGCAAGGCAACCTGACAACACATCAAAACATCCACGAAGGATGCATTAACGTTCAGAGCCAAGCACCACTTTGAATAAACAGGGCTTCAAAGTTGCCAGCTCTTCTGTCTTTGGAAGGCACACGTGATGGCAAGTTCAAGAGAGAGAAAGCGTGCACATGGAGATGCTAAGAGGCCCAAAGACAAGTGGGACTTCCACATATTAATGAAGTGGTATATCTGATATGTACATTCTGTTTCCTCTAAATTATTTTTTCCAAGTTGGCATATTATAGTTAATGGGTAGGGGGGAATCATAAGTGGGGAGGGGAAAATAATAGAGTACTGCAGATGACAAGTACAAAATGACAGCACAACACATCTCCTTGCAAGGTTTCCTTGCAAAATTTCCTTGCAAGAGGAGAGACTCAAACTTTCTATTGCTAGTAAAACCAGGAAGCATTCCATACCTTTCACAGACAGGAAAAATGGGTGGATCTTAGCTGATGCTCTTCGCTCTTTTTTTCACAGATGACTCTTGCAGCTGAGCTGGTGGCTTCACCTCTGACACAAAAAAGAGAGAGAGAGAAAGGAAAAGGGAAAACAATTTGTTATTCTTTGGGAACTGCTCTCGCTGCCAGGCACAATGAGGCGTCATTTCACGTCCCGCTTTGAAAGGGTCCCATTGTTGCAGAGCAGAGAGTCTGTGCTCCCAGAATCGTACCCAAATTTCTGGATCAAGAGGATGCATGCCTCCCTCCATTCATGTCCCCGCTACAGAAAGAGTCACCTCATGGCCATGTGATCAGAAGTGGCTTCAACCAAGTCACAGGACTTATGGCAAACCCTTTCCCTGTGACTGATCAACAGCCAGCCTCAGAGGCAAATGTGCCGTTAGTTGTAAGAAAATAAGTTTTTCCTTTAGTCTCCCAATTTAATTGATTTATTGCATTACATTTAATTTATACACTAGCTATAAGTGCCCAGCATTGCTCCGGCAACCCAGCATTGCTTTTGTTTTGTGGCTATACCCACTGTAAATCTGCCTGTCTGTCTGTATATCCCTGCTGTATATCTGTCTGTCTGTCTGCGGGGGTGGTTGTCAGGGTTCCCGGGTACCCTATGTTACTCTAGGGTCCTAGGAAGTCACTTTGCCAAGTTTGGTCCCGGTAGCTCAAAGGGTGTGGGAATGCATAGACAGACAGACATTCAACTTTATTTATATAGATTCTTACATCGCCACACTGTAAAATCTTATGGGGAGCTGCAAACCAAAACCAATGAAAGCACACATCAAAATAGTTAAAACAATTAAGAACAAATTAAGAACAACCACTAGAAGTCTGGTTTTAAAAACCTGTTTTGAAGGCCTTCTTGAAGCCCATCAGAGATGTTAAACCCTCTATCTCAATAGGGTTGATCATGTCTGATCTTGATCGTTCCTGATCCAGGAACACGCAGAGAGAGGCAGTTGGAAAAGTTGGCCTATGTCATAGTCAAATCTACAGACCTTCCTGCTCCTATCAAGGAGCGTCCCCAACTGCCAAGGCCTCTTCCACTTATGGGCCACTCACTTGCTATGGAAACAAAAGATGTCCCTATTCCAAACCAGGAAAGTGCATTTCTGAAAGCTGGACTCACCATCTTACCTCTCACTCCTTAGTCCCCAGGGGCTCTCAAGCTTAGGTCCCCAGATGCTGGTTGATGGGGGTTGTGGTCCAACATGATTTCTAACTGGTTTTAATTCTGTTTTAATGCGTTTTTATATTTGTGAACCATCTAGAGACATCTGGGTGAGGTGGTATAAAAGTCAATCAAACAAAAACAACAAACCAGACCAAAATCTGGAGACTCAAGCTTGAGAAACCTGCCCTAGACCAACAGCATTTGTCTATATTTGCAACATTTCCTGCCTTTTTTAAGTGTACAAATATTTAACAGAAAGTTAAAGCAAATCACTGCAGCTTAACCAAAGCAAACGGTAAACCAAAACTGCAACTAAAAAGTGTTTCTGCCCAATTGGTGCAGAAACCAGTAGCAGTCCATAGAGCAGACTCATAATTTGGTGCCTAAACAAGACCTGGCCACTGCAATAACCAGCTCTACATTAGGGATGTGCCTGAACCAGTTCGGCACCTCCTAACGGAAGCACCAAAAGAGCTCAGGCGCCTGCATTCAACCTGGTTTGGCAGGGCAGGAATTGGTTCCTTTAAAAAGCAGGAAAGAAGGTCCTTACCTCCTCCGCTGCCCCCCCCCCTTTTCCGGGCACGGCACCTGCTTTACAAAATACCGCGTGTGGCTGCAGCACGTCTCCCATCAACCTCATCTAGGAGAGACCATATTACTCCTGTATTGAAGGAGTGACACTGGCTGCCGATAGGTTTCCAGGCAAAATACAAGGTGCTGGTCATTACCTATAAAGCCCTAAACAGCTTAGGCCCTGGGTATTTAAGAGAACGTCTTCTTTGCCATGAGCCCCACCGACTGCTAAGATCATCTGGAGAGGTCCGTCTGCATTTGCCACCGGCTCATCTGGTGGCTACTCAGGGATGGGCCTTCTCTGTTGCTGCCTCGAGGCTTTGGAATGTGCTCCCTCATGAAATAAGAGCCTCCCCATCTCTGACAATTTTAAAAAAGTCTTTAAAGATGCATCTGTTCACCCAGGCTTTTGATACTGTTTTGATTGTTTGTAATGTTATTTTAGAATATTGTTTTAAAATTTTCAAATTGTTGTGTTTTAAATTTCTTTTTGTTTTTAACTAACGTTTTAATGCTGTTTTTATCTTCTTGTAAACTGCCCAGAGACGTAAGTTTTGGGCAGTATAAAAATATGTTAAATAAATAAATACATACATAAATCCTGTGTGGGGCGTCGGCACGCACATGGCCTCTGCACATGCACAGTGGCCATTTGCATGGTCAGCAAATGGTCATACTGACTACGCATGTGCTGTGGCCATGTGCGCGCCAACGCCACGCACAGGCTGCTAGGAGCAGCGCTGCAGCCATGCTCGGCCTTTTGGAAAGTGGGCGCCGCACCCGGAAAAGTGGCGGGATGGCCGCGGAGCAGATAAGGACCTTCTTAAAGGTAAAGTGTGCCTGGCGCCCACAGAGCCCTGTGGTTGTCTTTGGCAGACTACAGGAGGGCTTCACCATTGCCTCCTCCTGCGCAGTTTGAGTTGATGCTTTTCAGCATCTTCCTATATCGCTGCTGCCCGATAGAGGTACCAGCGGGATTCGAACCAGCAACCTCATGCTTGCTAGGCAAGTCATTTCCCACTGCGCCATTAGGTGGCTTCTTACCTGCTTTTTAAAGGAACGGATCGCCACCCGGCCCGTGGCTGCCTGAGTTGGTTCGGGCACATGCCTGCTCTGCGTCCTCATGATCAGCCCCAGCCATGGTCTAGATCTGGGAGCTGTCCAAGCGCTGGGGCATCCCTGGTCCTGGCCAAGCCTTTGGCAGCACCTGGAGCAGTCTAAGTTATGTTCCTGTCTGCCAGCCTCGTTCTGGACCAGTGGAGGTTTCTCAAAGGCTGCCCTGCATGGAGCACACACTAGTGATCCAACCTAGAAGCGAGGTTTCCTGAAGTTACATGACAGGAAGGTACGAAAAGCTGACGGCAAGTCAGGGAATGAGCCTGACTCCCTAAGCGTATCATTTTTCTTTCCCTTCATCGTTGGGCTGGGAGGCCCTACCTGAACCCAGGTCTGCGCTGGATTTCCAAATCCATCCATCCATCCAATTTATATACCACCCTTCCTAACGTGGCTCAGGGCTGTTGACATGAAACACACACTCACACTCTACAACTAAAAAAACATTTCAACCAGATTTATAGTTTAATGAAGGATGGGAGCACTCGAAGGCAGGAGTTCCTCATCTTGGGTCACCACCAGTTGTTGGCCACTGAGGCTGGGAATGAAGGGAGTTTATTATTATTATTTATTCGGTTTCTATGCCGCCCTTCCAAAAATGGCTCAGGGCGGTTTACACAGAGAAATAATAAGATGGCTCCCTGTCCCCAAAGGGCTCATATTCTAAAAACAAGATAGACACCAGCAACAGTCACTGGAAGTACTGTGCTGGGGGTGGACAGGGCCAGTTACTCCCCCTGCTAAATAAAGAGAATTGCCATGGTAGAAGGTGCCTCTTTGCCCAGTTAGCAGGGGCAGTTTAGTTCAGCAACATCTGGGGACTCAAGGTTAGGAACTGCTGCTCTCAGGGTGCATCCACACACATGGCTGTTCTTGAACTCTGTCCCTCACCTGCTGCAATGGATGCAGGATCAGGCACTGCACTTCAAATAAACTCCCATTTACCTTCATCAGATTTTTACTCAGCCTGCTGTCGCGGGTTTATTTCCCTCTTTGGCTTGATCCTCTGCCTCTCTCGGCACGCAGGCATGCCTCAGCCTACCGTCCTTTGTCCTGCGGTTCTCCTCATAGCCTGGAGTGCCATTTCAGTTCTCCTGTGACCCATTTCAAGTCTAATCCTTTATGAAGGCCCTTCCTTCTCCAGCTGCCTCACATCCCAGTTCAACTGCACAAAGCCCCACCTCATTATTGGCTTCTGTTATCACATCCATGGGGGAATCCAAGAATTTGTTGCACGGAAGTAACTTCTTTTGTTTTTAATATGCCATTTGAAGCAAACCTGTCCAATAAATTTCAATCTGCTTAGAAAATTCAAACTGCTTAGAAGCCACAAGGCTGCAGCCTAGAGAAGCAGGAGGACTCCGAATAGCCCCTGGGAGCTCTTTAAGTACCCCTAGGGGCACTAGCACCCCTGCTGGGAACCCTTGACTTAGTCCATGATGAAATGGACATTGATCCAAACCCCTTATCAAGAGCTGCCGATTCGCGAGACCTCTTCCCAGAAGAAATTCTTGTGATAAATACGCATGAAATCGATATAGTGTACACGAGATGCACTCAACTACCTAGAATGAAGTTACTTCTGTATGGAAGACCCAGCTTGCGCGAAATGGACTTCGACTCATCCTCCAAGTCATATCTTAAATACACCGAGATTGTTTTTAATGAAAGGCAGTATAGAAATTTAATAAGAAATAAATTATAAGCAAATCAGAGTTTGCGAAGACGGAATAACCCACTGGGCAAAGAAACGCTGAGCTGTCTTGCTTCAAGGGCAACCCTCCTCAGGAAGAATCCAGAACATGAGCAAAGGTCATGTCCAACTAGAACACGCCCGTCTGAAACCCCACTGTGTTTCAGAGAGATGCGGGAGGTGCTCTCTCTTGCCAGCCTCAGTGAAGCATCCTGCTCTAGCAAAATCTAATTAGCAATTGGATTTCAGTCCACAAATCTGCTCACTCGCTCTCCGGGCTAACAGGGAGGTGGCCTTGGATTGCACTCTGGATAGATGCCAAATGATCTTTTCTACTGCAGCCCATTCAGCGGGGTGGCGTCGGTAGGCAATTGAGTTGGCCTTTCACCTCTGGCTCATTTTCAAGAGTGATGCAGCTCATCCCGTTGGCATTCAGGGCACAATTCAAGGCTCTGCTTTTACTCTACCACACTGCTCTAAAGAACTTGGACCTTGTATACGATGTGCACAGTCACATCTAAACAGAGGAGCTGATGAACCCAGCTCTTCACTGCAACCTTCCAGACACTGACCTATTGCAACTCCAGTGCAAATTCCCATGAAAAATAAAATGAGAAATCCACACTATGGACAATGCATCTGCTGGCAGTAACCCACTGTTACCTGGCTGGCTGGCTCCAACGGTGTGTACACCTGCCTTCAGGGGCAGGAGGCACTGCCAGGTGGTTCACATGACCCAGACTTTCAGCGCCCCTCCCTGCTTGGCGCCCTAGGCAGCCATCTACTTCACCTAGTGGATGGGCCGACCCTGGCTTGGGGCCTGATGCCCACTGGACCCCAAGACAGGCCTGCAGCTGCTGAAAATGAATCAAACATGAATATGTCCGTAGGTGGCCTCCTAGAAAGGTTTGTGGGCTAGTAAGTTCTATGTGCTTATTTCCAAGGATGGACTTCACCCTCAGGTTTAAGTACTTTTTGCAGTGTTTGGAACAGCAAGCAGTCTAGGCACTGAAAATTTGGTAAGGCCAGAAAATACCGGCCAGAGCAGAGTCCTGCCCTGGTGAATGGAAGTCCAGGTCAGCCCCACGGTTGCACACCAATGTCCAGAGGAGGAGAGCTGCTCTTGTGGTAGCAAGCATGGCTTGTCCTCTTAAGCTAAGCAGGGTCCACCCTGGCTGCATACGAAAGGGAGATTAGAAGTGTTTGCACTGTACGATATTCCCCTTAGGGGATGGAGACGCTCTGGGAAGAGCAGAAGGTTCCAAGTCCCCTCCCTGGCAGCATCTCCAAGATAGGACTGAGAGGGATTCCTGCCTGCAACCTTGAAGAAGCTGCTGCCAGTCTGTGAAGACAATCCTGAGCTAGATAGACCAATGGTCTGACTCAGTATAGGGCAGTTCCCTATGTTCCTATGTTTCCTATGGACTTACTGGGGAGTCGACCATAGCCCAGTGTCAGAGCAGCTCTTTCCCATGCAGAGGGTCCCAGTTTCAGTCCCTTGCAGCATTCTCCAGGTAGAGCAGAGCAAGACCTCCATGAAAAACTCTGGAAAGCTACTGCCAGCCAGTGCAGACACAGAAAGGAGGAGAGCTGGTCTTGTGGTAGCAAGCACGAATTGTCCCCTTTGCTAAGCAGAATCTGCCCTGTTTTGCATCTGAATGGGAGACATGTGGGAGCACTGGAAGAGAGTCCCCATAGGGGGTGGGGCCATAGCTCAATGGAAGAGCACCTGCCTGCCTGCATGCAGAGGGTTCCAAGTCCCCTCCCTGGCAGTATCTCCAAGAGAGGGCTGAGAGAGACTCCTGCCTGCAGCCCTGGAGAAGCCGCTGCCAGTTCTAGACAATACTGAGTTAGATGGACTGACTCCGCATATGGCAGCTTCCTATGTCTATAATTGTTCCTATGGTGTATGGAAGTCACAAATGTCCTGCTTTGGTCTGTAAGGAGACCAGACTGGTCTTATGGTAGCAAGTATGAATTGTCCTCTTTGCTAAGCAGGATCCACCCTGGCTTGCATTTGAATGGGAGGCTACATGTTTGAGCACTGTAAGATATTCCCCTGAGGGGATGGAGCCACTCTGGGAAGAGCATCTAGGTTCCAACGTCCTTCCTTGGCACCATCTCCAAGAGAGGGCTGAGAGAGATTCCTGCCTGCAACCTTGGGAGAAGTCACTGCCAGTCTGTGTAGACAGTTCTGAGCTAGATGGACTAATGGTCTGACTCAGTATAAGGCTGCTTCCTATGTTCCTAGAAGACATAAGAACAGCCCTGCTGGATCAGGCCCAAAGCGGCCCATCTAGTCCAGCATCCTGTTTCACACAGTGGCCCACCAGATGCCGCTGGAAGCCAGAGGCAGGAGTTGAAAGGGGCGTGCCCTCTCTCCTGCCATTACTCCCCTGCAACTGGTACTCAGAGGCACCCTGCCCTTGAGGCTGGAGGTGGCCCACAGTCCTCTGACTAGTAGCCACTGATAGACCTCTCCTCCATGAAGTCATCCAAACCCCTCTTAAAGCCATCCAGGTTGTTGGCTGTCACCACATCCTGTGGCAGAGAGTTCCACAAGTGGATCACGCGTTGTGTGAAAAAGTACTTCCGTTTGTTGGTCCTAGACCTCCTGGCAATCAATTTCATGGAGTGACCCCTGGTTCTAGTGTTGTGTGAGAGGGAAAAGAATCTCTCTCTCTCTCCACTTTCTCCACGCCATGCATGATTTTATAGACCTCTATCATGTCTCCCCGCAGACGTCTTTTTTTCTAAACTAAAAATCCCCAGGTGACAAATGAAAAGCCCGGGGAATGGTGTCTCCCTACCACCTTTTGACAACACACAGTTCACCGAATGCAACATGCATAGGAGGAAATGGCCTGTTCTTCACCTACTCTTGTCTCCAGAGAATGCCAGAGGGAGGGGGCTGTCCCACAAGAGGTTTGCTGAGCTCATTAAAGCTAAATAAAACCTGGATAGCTCACGTTCTGCCACAATATTTATGCAAGTGCAGACATGTACCAGAAAAACGGAGACATGGAACCACTAGCTGAGGGCACTGAATATTTTTTTCCGTTCCTGGACTCCAAGTGTTTGTATGCTGTTATAACAACATATCTATTGTCAGGGTACAAACAGATCTCAGCTGACATTCTTGCTCTCCGACCGTGGTAAAAAATGAATTCTAAATCTAAATGGAACTCATGAGGTCCTCCCAGCAGTGCTAGCAAGGAAGATTTAATGGCCCGAGTTCTGCACAATTGTATCCTAAATTTTTGAAAGTGGCACACAGTGCAGAAGTCAGGAGCCAGTTCTGAATCTTGAGGAATATCAGCTTAAGAAGAATCCAAACAGCAAGTTTCCAGACCTCATGAATGCAGGGATTAAGAGGTGAAGCCTAGCAGAGATGCAGCCAAACCTTTTGCCTGAAGGAGAATTCAAAGTAAATGTGTTTTTTCTTCTTCAGGAGAAGCACTTGCGGCATTTCATGGGAACCAAGAGTTTCTAGCAATTTAAGTTTTTTTGCACATATTGTACCAAAAATATTGTACAATACTGCACATATTTTTTTGCACAGGTTGTCACAAGCTTTTGCCTAAAATGAGATTCAAGGCTAAATATGGAAGTTTCTTTTCAAGCGAAATATCCAAGCCATTTCAAGAGATGCTGAAATAGTGTCGTTAAGGTGAAACATGATTGGCATTTCTCGCCTGAAGTCTTCATGCTGAAAGGAAGATTGCGCCAGAGACTGCCCTGAATGGATCATTGCTTGGGGAGGTGAGAGAGAAAGACAGAAGACAGCAATGTGAGTGGACCGTGGTGAAAAATGAATCCTAAATCTAAACAGAACTCGTGAGGTCCTCCCAGCAGCGTTAGCAGGCACCAGGTTGGTGCCTTCTCTGAGGTAGTGGATGAGCAAAGGAAGTGGTCCCAGCGAACTCCTCCTCTCCAGAGCTGAAGTTGGCAGGATAATTGAGAGGCAAGAGAACCTGGCAAGGCAGTGTTGCTCAGCAGGGTGTTCGGTTCTCTGGCCCTGCAGGGAGCAGTCCCCACCACAGAGCTCAGCTGCACAGCAGGCAAACAGTCTGAGGCCAGCTTCATTCCACATCAGTCAATACCCCCCACCGAAAAAGCCGAGGGAGGCACTGCATGTGGCTCATATACAAAGCAGGGTGTATGCTCACAGCCTGCATCCCTCCAGGGGCAAGCCAAGGAGCAAAGGGTAGCAGGGGGGCTTTTGGACAACTCAGCAGCGATGGTGTTGTCCATTTGAGGCAAACCCCTCCCTAGCAGCCCCTCCTTTTGCCCCACCCTGAAGGTATAGAGCAGGGGTTCCTACCCTCAGGTGCTCCCCTTGGTGGACCCCGCTCCCACTATCTCTTGGTCTCATCATGCCACAGTAGCCAAAGGACTGTCCTGCCCAGCTGCCCACAAGGCAAAGTCAGTCTTCAGGACCTCGGAGAGCTCCGAGGCAGCAAGCTGATCCAAGAGCAGCCCAGCTAGAGATGTGCATGAACCGGTTCATGCCCCGGTTCAAAGCCGAACCGATTCAACGGTTCGACTGTGGGCCGGGCGACAGCCAGCGGGACCTTTAAAATTGGGTACAGCAGGTCATTACCTGCTTACCCGCCGCTTCATGCAGCTTCTTGTGCATGCGCAGAGGGAATATGCATGCCAGAGCCGCGCATGGGCTGTTGGGGAGAGTGCTGCCACAGCAGGAAGCTGAATGGAGTGGAGGACAAGCAGGTAAGGACCTGCTGTACTCACTTTTAAAGGTTCCCCTGCCACCACCCCCTGCACCACATTCATACCGCCAAACCGGTTCGGCGGCAGCACAGACCGGTTTGGCTTAGAACTGGGCACGAACCTCGATTTGTGCACATCTCTAATCCCAACTCCAACTGACTCTTCCCCCCCCCCCCCGCATCTCTTGGTCCCAGCTACCTTCCTCAGGCTCCACCCTCCTGTTACCAAGTGTGGATCCTTAAAGAGGCAGCCCCCCAGTTCTGGAGCCAAGACTCTGCTGCCTCTTGTGTGATGCATTCCCTGACCCAGAGTGTGGACACTGAAGGTCCATTATGCAAGGTGTGGAGAGCCTAGATAGAGAGAAATGTTTCACCCTCTCTCCTAACACATGAACCAGGGGTCATCCCATGACACTTTTGGCCAGGAAATTCGGGACCAGCAAAGGAAGCATTTTTTCCACACAACTCGTAATTAATCTATAGATTTATTTATTTTTGCCACAGAATGAGACTTAGCAACTGGTATTGGCACCTTTTAAATCAAATTTTTAGTTACACTTACAAGTGGTTTTTAATTTTTGTGTTTTATTTTATCGTGTGCTGTATTTCATTGTGTAAGCCAATCAGAGATACTAGTTTTGGTGAAGTGTGAAATAAATAAATAAATGCTGGGTAGGGTGTGCGAACTGCCTCAAATCCAAACCGGTACGAAGGTTCAGGGTCAAGCCGGACCACCCCTGGTTCGGCTCGACTCCGAACCAAACACACACACCCCAGTTCAGGGGTTCATTGAGTTTTTTAAAAAAATTAAACTTACCTCCACCGGGGGGGGGGGGCTTCTCCAAGGTGGAGGGTCTGCAGAGGTTCCCCCTCCTCCTGCCGGCCTTCCTTTTCCTAAGAATTGCCTACCCGGCCATGCAGAGTCCCATTGCACAGGTGTGGCAGCCTCCAAAATGGCCACCACACCAGGGAATAGGCCCAGAAAGGGCCGAAGACACCAGAACCAGGCAATTTTTAGGAAGAAGAAGGCCAGCGGTGGGGAGGGGGAACCTCTGCAGACCATCCACCACCATCTTGGAGAAGTCCCTGGAGAAGTTAAGTTAAAAAGAAAAAAGAAAAAGAATTTTTTAAAAAAATGTTTGTCGAATCCCAACGAACCAAACCAAATGGGGTGGGGTGGGGGCTGGTTTCTAAAGGAGGCCGAAAACAAACTGGCCTGGTGCCGTTCAAGTTCAGTTCGAACTCGAGCCAGGCCAGGTGGTTTTCTGCACACCCCTAATGCTGGGGACTTGTCCGGTTCTGCTTGGCTCTTGCAGTCTGGGCCAAATCACCATCCTCTGCAAGGAGAGCTGGTCGTATGGTAGGCAAGTGTGAATTGTCCCCTTTGCTAAGCAAGCAACTGGTTTGCATTGGAATGGGAGCCTACATGTGTGAACACTGTAAGATATCCCTCTTAGGGGATGGGGCTGCTTTGGGAAGAGCACCTGCCTGCTTGCACGCAGAAGGTTCCAAGTTCCCTCCCTGGCAGCATCTCCAACTTGGACTCCAAGGTAGGGCTGAGAGAGACTCCTGCCTGCAACCTTGGAGAAGCTGCTGCCAGTCTGTGTTGACAATACTGAGCTAGATGGACCAACGGCCTGACTCAGTAGAAGGCAGCTCCCTATGTTCCTCCTTGCCATTAAGACATGCAGGGTCCCTCTGCAGCAACAGATTCTGCCCCTCCGTGCCCACTGTGCATTCCTCAGCCTGTCTACAGTGTGCCCATCCGAAGCATATATAATCCTTGCAGGATTCCCAGTTCAGTGAAGAGGTGCCTATGTACAGATCCGGGCACATGTGTAGGAAAGGTACAGGCATGCAATGGAACACCCGTGGGCATAGCCTGCCACCCACCCTCCACCCCACCATTGGTCTATGTGCATTCCACAGTGTCTGCTGACCGGTAGGATCAGCTGCTTCCCCCAAACATTTGAAACCAGCTCTCTGGGTAGAGGCAGGGGGGAAAAAATTCACAGAGTTGGACCAGATAGGAATCAACTTCTTAGGAAGTGCCTCCCAGTAGCCCGTTCTGGTCTCTGGGCGCTGCTGAGTGTGAATCCATCACAGGGTCATGCTCCTGAGCTTTTGATAATAGGTTGCTCCCCGGCCCCCTACCAACACCGCCCCCCCCACACACACAGACCAAAAATACTAGCAAGGTTTTCCAAACTAGGTATTAGAAAGCAGCGGGGTATCCACGCCAGTCCAAAATAAAGCCACGAACAGGCAGCTTCTTTGTTGCTGTCCTTCCAAGAGAAATCTGGCCAACAGCATTAGCTACTCTAGAGCACATATCTAAGGGTTGTTTTTTAAAATAATAATAATAATAATAATAATAATAATTATTATTATTATTATTATTATTATTATTATTATTGGCATGACAATGCTGGAGACACACAGAGGAATAAGTAATGCCCAGCCAAAGAAATTCAACAGGTGCAGCCCTCGCCTGTGTGAACTGATGTGCCATAGCTGCTTCCGCCGCCCCACTGTCCAACAGCCTGTCCTTCCAGCAGGCCTCAGCTGCCGTTGATTTTATGCGCAGTTATGAAAAGCTGAGTGTGCTTGGAGAGGAGGCAGCGGCACAGGCACAATGCACCGAAGAGACACACAGAGAGAGGATGGACACACACACACGAGGCACACCTCTTCTGTCCGATTTTTACGGCTTAAGAACCTAAGAACAGCCCTGCTGGATTGGGCCCAAGGAAGCCCATCTAGTCCAGCATCCTGTTTCGCACAGTGGCCCACCAGGGCTGCAATTCTACCTTTACTAGGACCAACCAAAAAGCGACAACATCTTTTGCAAGATTTTGAGTCCCTCAGAATTCTTGATCAGCCTGAATGTTAAGTAAAGAGGGGTTAGGGCCAAGAGCCAGCGTGGTGTAGTGGTTAGAGTGCTGGACTAGGACCGGGGAGACCAGAGTTCAAATCCCCATTCAGCCATGATACTAGCTGGGTGACTCTGGGCCAGTCACTTCTCTTTCAGCCTAACCTACTTCACAGGGTCGTTGTGAAAGAGAAAATCAAGTATGTAGTACACCACTCTGGGCTCCTTGGAGGAAGAGCGGGATATAAATGTAATAATAATAATGATAATAATGATAATGATGATGATAATGATCACAGTGTTCCCTCTAACAGGGATTCCCAGATGTTGTGGACTACAACTCCCAGAATCCCCAAGCAAATGCCATTGCTGCTGGGGATGTTGGGAGTTGTAGTCAACAACATCTGGGACTCCCAGTTAGAGGGAACACTGAATGGGCATGTTACATTGATCAGTTTTCAGTTAGGTTTGTGCTGCAAACTGCTTTGAAACTTCCAGAAGAATGGTATAAGAACTGGCCCTCTCCACCCCCAGCACAGTACCTCCAGGAACTGTTGCTGGTGTCTTATCTTATGTTCCTTTTTAGATTGTGAGCCCTTTGGGGACAGGGAGCCATCTTATTTGTTTATTATTTCTCTGTGTAAACAGCCCTGAACCATTTTTGGAAGGGCGGTATAGAAATCGAATGAATGAATGAATGAATAAGTAAATAAATGAAATAAAATAAACTATATACATCTTCTAGTAAATAAAAACATTCTAAAGTTACATTGGATGTACACACATTCCGTTTGTCCACACTCTAACACACGAGTTCTCAAACCTGGGACCCCAGATGTTGCTGGACTACAACTCCCATCATCCTCAGCCTCAACGGCCTTCAGTTTGAGAACCCCCTGCCTTTATAGATTTGCATAGAAGTTAAGCCCATTAATTTCAACGGAACTTTCTTCTCAAGCGCAAGAGCAAACATATGATGGATAACCCAACTCAACAATCTGAAAGTGCTAGCATTGGAGAGCTTTCTAAAATGCCCAGTTCGAGTCCACCACACAGGAACACCCTGCCAGTCCAACAGTCACACTGAGCAGCAGCTACTAACCTGCAGCATCCTGGGATGTTTCAAGAACAACGGTGCAAGCCGGCCGTTATAAGAAGATGCCTTTCAGTTCCTGACAGAGAAAAACAGGATGCAAAATCAGACTTCAGGGGAGGCTGTTTTAACACCAAGTTGCTTTGGCCTTGTCGTCACCATCACTGGTTCAGTCTCATTTTTCGCTTTGACGATACCTTCTCCGACCCCCCAAGCCATCAAGAGACAAAGTTCTGGTCACCACATCTTTAAAAAGGACATTGTAGAACTGGAAAAGGTGCAGAAGAGGGCAACCCAGATGATCAGGGGCCTGGAGCACCTTTCTTACAAGGCAAGGCTACAACACCTGGGGCTCTTTAGTTTAGAAAAAAGACGACTGCGGGGAGACATGATAGAGGTCTATAAAATCATGCATGGAGTGGAGAAAGTGGAGAGAAATTCTTCTCCCTCTCACATAACACTAGAACCAGGAGTCATCCCATGAAATTGATTGCCAGGAAATCTAGGACCAACAAACGGAAGTACTTTTTCACACAACGCATAATCAGCTTGTGGAATTCTCTGCCACAAGATGTGGGGATAGCCAACAACCTGGATGGCTTTAAGAGCAGTTTGGATAACTTCATGGAGGAGAGGGCTATCAAGGGCTTACTATAAATAATATTTGCACAATTAGCTAATTTTAAGTTTTAATGTATTTTTATCTATTTTATCTTTTATATATGTTTTGTATTTTATATTTTGTTTTAATTCTGTAAACCACCTAGAGATTTTGATATTAGATGGTATATAATTGAGAGAGAGAGAGAGAGAGAGAGAGAGAGAGAGAGGGAGGCTTGCAAATTATTTTCAGGCATGGCTGAAATCCAGGTAAAACTCAGCAAACCAGTATTATGGCAACCCTGCATAGGCTCGGTCACATCTAAACCAGAGAATGACCAGAGTCTCACTGGCAAACTTACATACAGTTATTAACTCTCATCATTCACACAAAAATCAGTCCATCCCATTCCATTATACATTGCTGATATTCTAAGGTTTTTTTTAGCTCTCATGTCTGAGTTTGTTTTTACTACTACTACTACCACTACTACTACTACTACTACTACTTACAGTTCATAGTTTTGTACTGTATTTTTTCAATGTATTCTTGTAGTTTCTAACTTTATCTATTGTTAAATGCCACTTAGGATTTTTTTAAAAATGAAAAGCAATGGAGAACATCTCACAATAATATGTATCATTTCCTTCGTTCTTTTCCACTCACCCATTGAGCAGCAGCATGGTCTAGTGATTAGAGTCTCAGGGAGTCCCAGGCTGAAATCCCCACTCCTAATGGCACTCTTGGGTCAGCCACTCTCTCTTAGCCTAACCTACCTACCAGGGTTGTTGTGAGGATAAAAGGAGAGCTTGGAAGAAGAGTGGGATAAAAATGTAATAAATGATACTGTTGTACAAAAACCTTTATATGCCTTGTGTAGCTGGTCGCTCAAGTCTCCAGCAGGGCTCTCCCTACCAAAGGGGGTCCCATACCTTTAGGGAGAGACTGTTGCTCAGTAGCAGAGGGCATGAAGGAGGTCCCAGATTCAATTCCTGGCAGCATCTCCAAGTAGGGCTGAGAAAGACCCCCAGGCTGAAATCCCACAGAGCTGCTGCCAGTCAGTGTAGGCAGTCATGAGCGAGATGGACCAAGGGTCTGACTCTGTATAAAGAAGCTTCTTATGTCCATATATCTCCCATGCCTCCTCTTATTTGCCCCAAGTCTTTCTTTACTGCCCCATTTCCCCTTTTCTTTGCTTCCCTTCATTCTCTCTTTCTTAATTTTTTGCTTCTCTCTGTCTCTCTCTCTCTTTTGCAAGAGAAATATGAAACAGGTTCAATAATCCCTGATGATAACCATCAAAATAAGGCCATTGCATGCTTTCCTTTCCAGATGTTTTGGAGAAACAGAAAGGACCAAACTACAAATCACATCAAACTTGCAGTCTGGCCAGGTTTTTCTTTCACAAAGAGCAGCTGTGGAAATGGAGGAAGGTCACCGTGTGGGCTGAGACCGACACAGGATTCCTCTGCAGCTGCTGCTGCTGCAGGGTTTCTAACATAACAAAAGGGGTTCCTATCTTTGGGTCCCCAGATGTCATTGAACTACAACTCAACATCTGGGGACCCAAGGTTGGGAACCCCTGATATAACACATAGTTTGGCCCTAAGCCACCTAATGGCGCAGCGAGGAAATGACTTGACTAGCAAGCCAGAGGTTGTCGGTTCAAATCCCCACTGGTATGTTTCCCAGACTATGGGAAGCATCTCTTTCGGGCAGCAGCGATATAGGAAGATGCTGAAAGGCATCATCTCATACTGCGTGGGAGGAGGCAATGGTAAACCCCTCCTGGATTCTACCAAAGACAACCACAGGGCTCTGTGGTCGCCAGGAATCAACACCGACTCGATGGCACAACTTTAGTTTAGCCCCAAGAGGACTTCTAGTAACAGAGACAGCCAAACCACCACAAGCACTAAATATGGATCCAGCTGAAAGTATCCTTACAGTGGTTTGGCTAACATTCTTATATCTGGACTTTAGCTGAAGTCCAGACCTAAGATGCTGAAGGAGGAGATAAAATTTAATCTGCAGGGGATGCCAAGTTTAGCAAAATGCTCTAGGAGAGATAAGAATTAGTACTAGTAGCAGTAGAGTAAAGCAGCAAGATAGTTTGTGATGGGACATTTCCAATTATTCTGCTGCAGGGGTATGACTATGAAAGCACATTAGGGGTGGACAGAAGACCTCCCTTTTTATCCAGGCTTTTGGTCAGTGAGTTGTCCTTTGCCCTTTTTTAATTCTTTAGCTGTATTTGTTCTGTTTTTGTCTTGTTGTTAACTGCCCAGGGGGTCTCGGAAGTACCTTTTCACACAACGCATAATCAACTCGTGGAATTCTCTGCCAGGAGATGTGGTGACAGTCAACAACCTGGATGGCTTTAAGAGGGGTTTGGATAACTTCATGGAGGAGAGGTCTATTGACGGCTACTAGTTGGAGGGCTGTAGGCCACCTCCAGTCTCAAAGGCAGGATGCCTCTGAGTATCAGTTGCAGGGGAGTGACAGCAGGGGAGAGAGCTTGCCCTCAACTCCCGCCTGTAGGCTTCCAGAGGCATCTGGTAGGCCACTGTGCGAAATGGGATGGTGGACTAGATGGGCCTCCTTGGGCCTGATCCAGCAGGGCTGGTCTTTAGTTCTTCAAGGGTGGTATATAAACATTAAAAATAGGGTGAGTGATTCTAAACAAACAAGAAGCCAATTGCCTCCCCACTAGAATCCAGCAAGGAGCCTCAGAACCCTTGTGGTTATAGTGCATAAAAGCAAGAACTAAAATGCCAAGCGAGACGAACCAGCCATTTCACTCAACCTGCCACAGTGACCAGCGAAAAGCACCAAGGTGGTTTGCAAACGGGGCAAGAGCACCAGGACATCAACTCTGCAACCCTTGACACCCTGTCGCTGCAATGGTGCTTCTTGTCCTGGGTCATGGAGATGGAACCATAGAGAAGGAAGTAGAGGAAGGGTTGATGCTGCCAGACCCCATTTCAGCTAACCTTATTTCAGGTTACATCATTGTTGAAGTACCAGATTCTCTGAGCGGCCTGCAAGGTACCAGCAAGCTCTCTGAAGCCGTGCAGGGATTGGTTGCTCAGATGGTGCTTCCTGGTTCAGGGCTTCCTTCCTTGGCGACTCTGCCACACCAACTCACCACCCTCTGGCAGTCCTGACTGCACGGGCAAACTGCTGGTTGAAGGATGCTTGCACCTGTGTGCCTGGAGCCAGAGGTGCACCTAGGTAATTTTGGAGGCCTTTGGAGCCCCCCGGCACCCGTCCTGCAAGCATCATTTCTTAACATGTAGGTTCTTGAGGGCACAAACCACACCACCCAGGACAGACTAAAGATGATTTGGGGGGCCCCCAGAGGGTGTGGAGGCCTGGATTTTAGCCCCAAAGTCCAGGAGTAAGAGTGCCTCTGCTTGGAGCAAGCTCTGTGTGCCTTTGATAGTAACACCCAGCCCCACACCTCCATGCTTATGGGTTCTGCTAGCAAAGCACTCTCCCGTTGTAACCCTGCCCTTACGTAATGCTTCACAGCTTCTAATATTTTTACAGCCAGAGGCAATGACTGAACCACTCAAAACAATTTACTGAACATGTTCCTGGCAAGGGTTGCAGCAGGCTGAGTTGGCCCAATAAATAAGCCGCACAGCCAGTCGATAGAGCGGGAGAGATCTGTTCTGGGTGCACAGTCAGAGCAGCACGGCCAAAGGGGAAACAGGGAGCAAAGAGGGCCTGAAACCTCAGGCACAGCTCAGACAGCAGCTTGGGGGTCAAACTGTAGGTTTTCTGCCTTAAAATAAAAATGAGATTAAGAGGGGGGAAATGTACCAAGAAAAATCTCAGTTTGCAGCACAATCTTATCTGTGTTTGTTCAGGCACAAGTTCCATTGTATTCAGTGGGGCTTGACTGACTGATTGATTGATTGATTGATTGATTAAGTGCCTTCAAGTCGGTGTCGATTCTTAGGGACCACATAGATAGATTCTCTCCAGGGTGATCAGTCTTCAACTTGGCCTTTCAGGTCTCTCAGTGGTGCATTCATTGCTGTCATGATCGAGTCCATCCACCTTGCTGCTGGTCGTCCTCTTTTTCTCTTGCCTTCCACTTTCCCCAGCATTACGGACTTCTCAAGGGAGCTGGGTCTTTGCATAATGTGTCCGAAGTAGGATAGTTTGAGCCTGGTCATTTGTGCCTCGAGTGGAAATTCTGGATTGATTTGTTGCATGATCCATTGGTCTGTTTTCCTGGCTGTCCATGGTCTCCTCAAAAGTCTTCTCCAGCACCAAAGTCCGAAAGCATCAATGCTTTTTCTATCTTGCTTCTTCAAAGTCCAGCTTTCGCATCCATAGAGTGTCACGGGAAAAACCATTGTCTAAACGATTATAATCTTTGTAGGTATAGACACATCACCGCATCTATACATCTGGGTGTAAGTGGGGCTTACACCAAGGTAAACATGCACAGGATTGTAGCCCCATTGAGTAAAGTAGGACTTTTGTCCAAGCAAAGATACATGGGAATGTGCAGCAAATGTCCTATATAAATTGTTAAAATGAGCATGTATTTCTGGTTGCTGCAAAATTCATTTCATGCTTGTAAACAGACTCTTGTGTGGTCATCTTTTCTTTTTACCTTTCCAACTGTTCTAAAATAGAAAAGTATTATTATAAAGTAAAGTTGTGCGGTCGAGTCGGTGTTGACTCAGTTGACACCAACTCGACAGCACAACTTTACTTGAAGTGTTCTTATAACTGAATGATTAATAGTTGTGCAGAATAAGCAGCATGGCTCTCTCTCACCCCCTATTGGTTCACTGTGGGAACTTCTAGACAAACCACCTTTGACTTTTCTGCTTTCTTCAGTGTACAACTGAAGGTTTTTGTGGATGGGAAGGATCTCCAACAGCATCTGGGAACCCACGGTTGAGAAGCAAAGGCCACTGTGGCTGGGCATGATGGAAACTTTAGTCCAAAAATATCTGTGGACCCAAGGTTGAGAACCCCTACTGTATGGGGATAAACTGTATGGAGAAATCATAACAATAATTTCTCTTTCCTTGCATCCCTAGGAAGAGAAATCAGCACGGAAGAGACATCCTGCCAATTGCAGGGACTCCCTAAAAACTCCACTGGTCAGAATTCATGGGCTAAACTAAGAACAACGTCCAAACTAAGTAAGTCTTGACTAACCCCCACTCAAATTAATGGGAATCATGGATAGATTTCACGGGTGCTTATTCATTACTAACTGGGTGCTGTCCTAAACTGGGTGCTTATTCATTTAGGACTGGGTGCTGTCCTAAATTCTCCCTCTGTCATTGTGCTCTCGAGGTAGAAATATAGGCCAGTGTTGTTCTTTGTCCCCCGCCCACAATTATTCTCCCCACTACAGAACAGTTTTGTAAGTATTTATATAAAGCACCATGCTTACAAAGTACAAGGTCCCTGCCCCAAGGAGCATGCTTTATACAAACATATAAACACGTGGACAAATTTGTTGGTACCCTTACAGCTCACTGAAAAAGTGTTTTATGCCTTCTGAAAAGTGATTAAATGAAAAAGAATTGTCCCATGAATACCTGCATGCCTTTGATATGTCATCAAGTAAAGCAAAGCAAGTGTGAAAAGAGATAAAGTATTGCTTATTCTACAAAGATACTCTAAAGTGGCCTGGACACATTTGTTGGCACCCCTAGAAAAGATCATAAATAATTGAATTAGAGTGATTTTTCAAATTAGCTGCTTTCTTTAATTAGTATCACACGCCTCCAATTGTGCCATCAGTCATTCATCCTATTGAAATGGAGAAAAGTAGTCACTCTGCTGTTTGGTATCATCGTGTGTCCCACAATGAACATGGACCAGAGAAAGCAAAGGAGAGAGTTGTCTGGGGAGATCAGAAAGAAAATTATAGACAAGCATGTTAAAGGCAAAGGCTATAAGACCATCTCCAAGCAGTTTGATGTTCTTGTGACAACAGTTGCAAATATTATTAAGAATTATTAAGAAGTTCAAGGTCCATGGGACTGTAGCCAACCTCCCTGGCTGCGGCCACACGAGGAATATCGACCCCAGAATGGGCAGAAGGATAGTGAGAATGGTAGACAAAAAGCCAAGGACAACTTCCAAAGAGATACAAGCTGAACTCCAAGGTCAAGGTCCATCAGTGTCTGATCACACCATCCGTCGCTTTTTGAGTGACAGTGGGCTCAGTGGAAGAAGACCCAGGAGAACAATGGCTTCTCAAGACTATCAAGACATTCTGGAGTGAAACGTACTGCCCAGTGTCAGAAATTTCTGTCTCAGTCGCAGGTCATGGATCCTCCAACAGGATAATAACCCAAAACACACAGATAAAAGCACCCAAGAATGGCTAGGAACAAAACATTGGACTGTTCTGAAGTGGCCGTCTATGAGCCTTGATTTGAATCCTATCGAATATCTATGGAAAGGACTGAGACATGCAGTCTGGAGAAGGCACCCTTCAAACCTGACACAGCTGGAGCAGTCTGCTCAGGAAGAGTGGGCCAAACTACCTGTTGACAGGTGCAGACATCTCATTGAGAGCTACGGGAATCGCTTGTTTGCAGTGATTGCCTCTAAAGTTTGTGCAACAAAATATTAGGTTAAGGGGTCCCATCGTTTTTGTCCATGCCATTTTCATTTGTGTGATTATCTGAAATATTCTGTTGCATCAAAACTCTAAAGCAAAGTCTGATTTTTGTTAAATGCGGAATAAACAATGATGGGTGCCAATTACGTTTGTCAGTTTCAAGTTATTTCAGAGACAATTGTGGGTTCTTCTTTTTTTGTGGAGGAGTACCAACACATTTGTCCACGTGTGTATGAAGCTGCCTTATATCAAGTCAGACCACTGGTCCAATTAGTTTGGCATGGTCTGCCCTGCTCTCCAGGGTCCTGGGAACTGCAGGGGTCTTTCCTAGAACCTGTCACCTGATCTTTTTAACTGGAGATGGCAGGGTCCATCTCTGGACCCTGGGACATGCAAAGCAGGTGCTCTTCCACTGAACTGTGGCTAGAGGCTAACAGTCAACCTAAAATCCAGCCTAACAATCTAAAGCTTTATCCTGGAAAGACTGCAGAGGAAGGAGAGAGAGACTGAGCCGGGACGGGGTGGGGGGCAGACCTTCTAGGAGGCAAAGTGAGGAGGTCATCTCAGGTGTAAGTGGCTACCTGCTGCCACCATGAGCAGGTACACCTGCAGGTGGGGGCATCACATCTGCCTCCATCAGCAAGGTGTCTTGGACCACCCTGTTAGTTACAATATGGTCTGGGAACTAAGGGGTTGCTGCTGAAGATATGTCAAGTAAAGTGTGCCGTCGAGTCGGTGTCGACTTCTGTGGTTGTCTTTGGTAGGAGGGATTTATCATTGCCTCCTCCCGCACAGTCTGAGGTGGTGCCTTTCAGCATCTTCCTAAATCGCTGCTGCCCAATATAACTGTTTCCCATAGTCTGGGAAACATACCAGCGGGGATTCTAACCAACAGCCTCTGGCTTGCTAACCAAGTCATTTCCCCACTGTGCCATTAGGTGGCTACTGAAGATAAGTACGTGCCGCTTTTCAGCAAAAACTCTCAACCTGATTTACGGAGACATCACAGAAAATATGAGCATTTGTTCGAGGTCAGGGATTTATAGTGGTGGGAGAGACATCTTCCAGTAAAGGTTTGTCCAGCGTTGTGGGTTTCCTTACCAAGGAACCCGAGATAAATTCACCTAGAACCCCAGAGTTGCTCCAAACACAGTCTGAAGACCACAGGCACATTCAACAGACTGATCAATATGGTCACATCACAGAAGAATCCAACAATGCAGTTTGAATATGGAAGTGCTCTCTCTCACTCATACACCCTTGCCTTCTCATTCTAACGCACATGCTAAACTGCAATTCATTGTTGCAGGGGACGATGGGAGTTGTAGTTCAGCAACAGCTGGGGAGCCATGGTTGCCCACTCCTGTGCTAAACACTCACTCATATTCATTCTCTCAGATTGCTGAAAAGATGCGTGTAAAGAAGTCTGAACATTTATTTAATATGCACTGTATACATGTGCAAATAGATTTCTGCACTGTTCTTGCCTGTCACATTTTGATACACATCAAGGCTTATTCTAACATGAAGCTGGACACATTTTGTACAGTGCAAAAAAATATAACTGCACAGCGGAAAGCAAGTTTGTGTGCAGGATGGAGTTTAATTAGGAAGTCGGTTGTTTCTTAGAGAGAAGAAAAAAGCAGAAGATAAAGATGAATTCTGTTTCCTTTCAATATTCATAACCTTATACAACATTCAATACCTTAAACAAAAACAAACATTAGAACCCTCCTTTACTCTCTTGCGTTCTTTGGAAGACACCTCCAGTTTTCCTTCTTCCCTCTTTCCCATTTCCCCTCCCTCCCTCCCTGTTTCTTTTTCTATTCATTCTTGTTTTCTCTTCCATCTTTCTTTCCATTAGAAAATTTTGGGATCGGGACATGCTCATGGATATTGGGGGGGGCTGCCCTCCCCCCACTGCTTGTGCATTAGGAAACAGAGCTTAGAATAAACCTTAATGCACACACAACATGGTCACTATGCATACATAATACATTTTTGCCCACCATAGGTAGATTCCTCCGTCAGATGCCAACATGCAGAATATACTCTTATGTTGTGGGGGAGGAGAGCTGGTCTTGTGGTAGCAAGCGTGACTGGTCCCCTTAGCTAAGCAGGGTCTGCTCTGGTTGCATATGAATGGGAGGCTAGAAGTGTGAGCACTGCAAGAGATTTCCTTCCTGGGATGGAGCCACTCTGGGAAGAGCATCTAGGTCCCAAGTTCCCTCCCTGGCAGCATCTCCAAGATAGGGCTGAGAGAGATTCCTGCCTGCAACCATGGAGAAGCTGCTGCCAGTCTGGGTAGACAATACTGAGCTAGATAGACCAATGGTCTGACTCAGTTCATGGCAGCTTCCTATGTTCCTAAATACTACTGCAGCACACACACAAGACACCTGTCCCATCCTGACACTCAGCCAACTTCCATAATCAAGATCCTACACACACACACACACACACACATCACAACAACTGCCTACTCCCAGATTTACAAGGAATACAAGCCACACCTAATGTTACAGCAGGGAAGTAACTTGCCTAGTGAGCAAAGGGTTGTGGGTTCGAATGGAAACACCCATATCAAGCAGCAGTGATATAGGAAGATGCTGAAAGGTATCATCTCATACTGCATGGAAGGAGGCAATGGCAAACCACTCTTGTATTCTACCAAAGAAAACCACAGGGCTCTGTGGGCACCAGAAGTCGAAACCAACTTGTTGGTAGCCACATTACAGGGCTACCAACTTTCCAATAAGCCTCTGCAGCTGTGTTTTTGATAGTTGCTTGACAGGCAGAAACTTGCAGCTGAAACATTTCACAGCTCATCCATAACGTTTATCCCTCAACTTATGCAGGCTGAGATGCTATTAAAAGCCACAGATGCAGAAGCAGGGCTGAAAAACTGGCAACCCCCAGTGAGGAACAGAAGAACAGCCCTGCTGGATCAGGCACAAGGCCCATCTAGTCCAGCACCCTGTTGAATGTGTGTGCCAGAGACACATCACACAATCTTGTAACTCATACATCTGTACACCCAATCCACACATTACATGCATACATATATTCACAGAGAGAAGATCAGCCTTGCATATTTCATTGCCACTTGCATCTAAGAATCATACATTAAACCCAGAAGTTAAGAACGCACACAGTTTCATAACATTAGACTCTGCGTTTATATACAGCATATACAGCCCATGCCATCACACACAGCAAATTATACGCGCACACACACAATGTTTTTATACCACACATTCATAATATATTTCACACATATCTATGGTGATGTAACACGATCCATATGGAACATAACATAACCTATTCACTGCAAGCACTTGCATAGCCACAGTTACCCTTCCCAAGGCAAGAGTTTACAAACAAACATGTTTCACTTGTAACAGGCTCCTGACCTTGGGTCTGCAGATGTTCTTGGACGACTACTCCCATCAAGGGCTAGGAGGAGAGCTGGTCTTGTGGAAGCAAGCATGAATTGTCCCCTTTGCTAAGTAGGGTCCACCCTGGTTTGCATCTGAATGGGAGACTACATGTGCGAGCACTGGAAGGTATTCCCCTCAGGGGATGGAGAGCCGCTCTGGGAAGAGCAGAAGGTTCCAACTAGTTCTCTCCCTGGCAGCATCTCCAAGATAGGGCTGAGACTGCTGCCTGCAACCGTGGAGAAGCCGCTGCCAGTCTGGGTAGGCAATGATGAGCTAGATGGAGCAAGGGTCTGGCTCGGTATATGGCAGCTGCCTATGTCCCGATGGCCAAATGACCATAAACGGCCACCTGGCAAAGGATGCTATCCTGCCTCTGACCTCAAGGGCCCGGGCGGCCCCCTCGTGTGACCAACCGGCGCTTCCATCGCCTCGCAGCCTGCCGAGAGGGCCCGATCCACTCACCTCGCGCGTGCGGGCGGCGCGCTCCCGCCCCCAGGCAGCCTCCCAGGCGGGGGGACCACTCTCCGCGGGCAGAGAGGCGCGTGGGTGGTGGCTCCGGTGCGGCCACGCGGGCTGGCGAGAGACAGCGAGGAGGCGCCCGAGTGATGGGAGGCGAGCGAGCTCCAGGCAGCTGCGGCCCGAGCGAGCGCTTGCAACCCCGGCAGCAGAGCAGGGCGTCGGGACTCGGCAGCCTCCAAACTTTTGCGCTCTGGAGGATGCGTCTCCCACGCGGGGCCGGAGCCACGCCCGCGGGCGGGGGGGGTGGGGCGCGAAGGGGCTGGTCTTCGGATCCACGGAGGACGCGGAAAGGAGAAGGAGGAGGAGAGGAGGAGGAGGACCGCGGGCGGACCAGGCTGGCTGCGAGAGCTGCCACCCGCCGGGTCTCCGCTGGGATGGGAGAAGGCGCAGGGCGGCGTCTGTCCTCCTCGGCTGGCCGCCGGACCCTGCACCCTTGCGGGGACGGGGGGGGGGAGGCTCGCCTGCCCAAGGCGGCAAGGGGCAGCCCCGCGCGCCCGCGCGCCCCTGCTGCTCTCCCCCCGCCCCGGCTTTTCGGCTTTTCCCAGTTTTGCCCTTATAAAGGCTTGCTGCTGCGCGTGGAGCTGTTTCCCGGCATCACACACACACACACACAACTCGCACCGCACCACACCACACACCAGACACAGCCTTCTCTTTCGTAAGCCCGCGAGACACAGAAGCGGACTGGAGGCAGCTCTTCGCAGCCAAGGAAGCGGCGGCTCCGATCGTGCGGGCCGGACGGAGTGGAATTGCAGCTGGCGCCGCGCAGAGGACGCGGACAAGCGGGAGCCGAAGCCCTTTGCAAACGGGCGAGCGTGAAAGAGCCACCGAATGGAAGGGCAGATGATGTCCGAAGCGCCGAGCCCTCGAGCCTGGAGAATCCCGGCGGCGGGAGCTGCTCTGGAGAGGAGTTGGTTGCACGAAGACGGGCATCGTCTTCTCCAAGGGCCTCTCCTGAGATGAGAAACAAAAGCACACGGCCCGTGCAAAAGCTCGGCGCTTTTAAAGTCCCACCGGTTTCCCGTGGGTTGGAGTTCCGTGTTCATTTTGTTTCGCAGATTTGTTGACCGCCTGACTTCCTTAGACTGGAGGCGGTTTCCAGACTTTCAAACAACAGCGAAGAAACTCGCACCCGCAGGGAGTCTCTATGCCTCCCTGTGATCAATGGGCCCTCCTCAAAGGGTCTAACTTCGGCTGGACCCCGCTGCTCTCTGTCCTTCCCCGGCACAAGGGGTCTCAACCTGTGGTGCTCCACAGATGTTGATGAACTACAATTCCCGCCATCCCCGGCTACAATTGGTGCTCAAGCTTGGGTCCCCAGATGTTCTTGGACTACAACTCCCATCATCCCTAGCAACAATGGCCAGAGGGGATGGTGGGAGCTGTGGTCCAAGAACATCTGGGGACCCAAGAATGAGAAACTCTGCCCCGTAGTAGCTCCTGGGGTACTGCAGTCTCTCTGCAGTACCCCAGCAGACCCATAGCCCCCCCCAGGGGGGAATAGGGTGGGTGCCCCCTTCCCCCAATTTTTTTACAAATAACTTTTAAATAACTGGATGTTGCTTGCACGTAGGACTAATGTGGCGGTGGGGGGGGGGGGCAGATGAACTGGCCTCGCCTCCCTGCTTTCTTGGGCACCGCCTCCCAAACTTTTAGGCTGGCTCTATGAGTGACCCCAGTCTGGGGTCAGCTGCGCATTCTCCTGCACAACACAGTGGTTACTCAAGGGACAGCCTTGCTGAAGCCATACACATGCTTGCCCCCCCCCCTTTTTTATTTAAAAAGGCAAAGCAAGGTCATTTGGTAGCAAGCATGAATTATCCCCTTTGCTAAGCAGGGTCTGCCCTGGTTTGCATTTGAATGGGAGACTCCATGTGTGAGCACTGGACGATATTCCCCTGAGGGGATGGAGTCGCTCTGGGAAGAGCACCTGCCTGCTTGCATGCATGCAGAAGCTTCCAAATTCCCTCCCTGGCAGCATCTCCAAGATAGGGCTGAGAGAGACTCTCCTGCCTGCAACCTTGGAGAAGCCGCTGCCAGTCTGTGAGGACAATACTGAGCTAGATGGACCAAGGGTCTGACTCGGTAGAAGGCAGTTTCTTAGGTTCCTTATAAAACATCAGGAATGTGCATCCCAGCGCTGCAGAGAGGGAATGCACCCCTTTCAGAGAAGTCGGGTTTTAAAAATCAAGAACTCCAGAAAAGGTGGCAGCCTGAGCCGTTGGTACTTTTTCAAAGAAGTACGTACCTGGGTGCTCCTCTCTTTAAGCCTCTAAAATTAAAAACATATCAGAGCAAGGTCCAGTATTCTCGTCCCTACAGTGGCCAACCAAACACAGCTGAAAGTGCTCCAGCCAGTCACACAGAAGATGGACACCCCATGTCACTTGTCCCCAGCATCTGGTATACCCTGAGGTATACAGCTTCTGAACATGGAGGCTCTATCCTCACAGCCTGATAGAGTGCTCTGCTAGGAGCATGGCTGCCAGCCATCTCCTCCACCAGCAGCAGAACGGAGCAGGATGAAAATAGCCCACCACCATTGTTTGTTGATTTATTTATAATATTAGTTAGATGCCATCTTTCTGATTCAGAAATGGACAACCCAAGACAGCCTGCAGTAAAGAAGAAACACAACGAAATAACATGAAAACAGCACAGCAGCTGCAACCACACTGGCAGCAGTCAGAGAACGGCTGGATCAGGGGCTCTCAAACTTGAATCCCCAGAGGTTGTTGGACTACAGGTCCCATTATCCCCTGCCACAATGACTGAAGACAGGGTGATGGGGGTTGTAGTCCAACAACATCTGGGGACCAAAGTTTAAGAACCCCCTGAGCTAGATAAACATCAATCAAGACTGAAGTCAAAGGCCTCTACAAAATGTTTTAATTGCACAACAAAATGTCATCAGGCAAGGGGCTAAATGGACTTCCCAGGGCAGGGCGATCCAGAATGTGGGAGCCACCATTGAATGTGGGAGCCACAATTCTTTTGCAGTCTTCGGAATGCTCCCTGCACAGATCCCTTGACTGCCTTCTACTTCCGCGCCCATCCTATTTTATATTTGTGCATTTCAGTTGTCTTGCCGATATTTAAAACTGTACATTCATGGTGTGGGATTCAGCCCTCTCGAAAAACCGTTTCGTCGTTTTCTTATCAGCTGTTGCAGAGATGGTATTTCGGAGCTGGTTGCTTACCCTGGGGCCCGTTTGCTGCCACAGGCTGCCCACCAGGGAGAGCATCACAAGATCATTGGGGAGAAACCAGCTCTGTCATGTCAACCGGGGCAGAAGATGACCTCTAACTTTCCCCCTGGGCCTCGGATGTCAACGCAGACTTGTCTCTGGCAATTGCCTGCAACTGTAAGGGTGTCCAGGGTTTTTTCCTGTTTCCTTTTAAGCAAATTCTAAACTAAGCCCACTTCCTTGCATCTGCTAAAAACGTCTCTGCTTCCTCAGACCGCCTGCAGCATGTCCTGATTTTTAGGAAGAACATGCCGTTAGTCCTGATTGTGCAAAGCATAACAAATCCATGTGCTGGAACGAAGAGATGTGCAGGCACCTTGGAGCCCACGGAGTGCCAGATCTGCAGTGTTCTTTCCACAGGGAATGTGGCCCAGCAGCTAGGCTCCCTTCGTCAACACTGGTTTGGATGCAAAGTACCACGCGTGGAAGGAAAATTGCGGCCGCCGCCAGCATTGAGCCACAAAGACTCATGCAAGAGTTCACTGGGCTGGAATAAGTTGGCCTCCTACATAGCACAAGCTCTTGGATCTGGCTTCACTTTTCTTGAGCAGCACTCTAGAACGAGGTATAAAACAGACCTCCCATTAACAGAAGGTACCTTCTGCCGTGTTGAATAGGTCATCAGCATAGGGATCAACAGCTACTAGTCAGAGGGCTACAGGCCACTTCCAGCCTCAAAGGCAGGATGCCTCTGAGTACCAGTTGCAGGGGAGGAACAGCAGGAGGGAGGGCATATCCTCAACTCCTGCCTGCAGGCTCCCAGTGGCATCTGGTGGGCCATTGTGTGAAATAGGATGCTGGACTAGATGGGCCTCCTTGGGCCTGATCCAGCAGGGCTCTTCTTATGTTCTTATAGCCTGACCACACTGTCAACCGCTTGATTATCCTATCAGTAACCAACTCCCAAGGAAACAATTGCTTTTGTCTGGTCCCAAGAGCCTTTCCTTACTATTACACAATTGATGCATTTATATTAAAACATAACATAATGATAAGCACCTTGCTGGAAAAGGCCCAGGATCGATCTAGACCAGGGATTCTCAACGTTGGGCCCCCAGATGTTATTGGACTTCAACTCTCATAATCCAAAACCAACAGCGACTGGGGCTGGGGATTATGGGAGTTGAAGTCCAGTAACATCTGGGGGCCCAACGTTGAGAATTCCTAATCTGGATGATTATCTTGCTTCCTACAGCGGCCCACCAGATGCCTCTAGGAATCCACACAACCAGGAGATGAAGGCATGCCATCTCGCCTGCTGTTGCTCCCCTGCAACTGGTGTTTGGAGGCATCCTCCTTCTGGACCTGGAGGTAGCTTACAGCCATCCAAACTAATAGCCAGGGATAGAGCTGACCATGAGTTTGTCTAAGTCCCTTTTAAAGCCACCCAAGCTGCTGGCCATTATTTATTTATTTATTTATTTATTTTATTATTAAAACTTTTATACCACCCTTCCAAAAGGCTTAGGGCGGTTTACATTAAAACACCTTAAAATCAGTTAATAATAAAAATAAAAATTATAGAACATAACAATGATTAACAATTAAAAACATCATAAAACTACAATTAAACAATCAAAACAATTTAAAAACAAATTTTAAAAAGCTGAGAAAGCCTGGCTGAAGAGATGGGTTTTCAGGTGTTTTCTGAAAATTGCCAGAGATGGGGAGGATCGTATCTCAGCAGGGAGCGCATTCCACAACCTCGGGGCAGCAGCCGAAAAGGCCCGTCTCTGTGTAGCCACCAAACGAGTTGGTGGCAACTGGAGACAGACCTCCTCAAGTGACCTCAGCGGCCGGTGGGGCTCATAGCGAAGAAGACGCTCTCTTAGATACCACATCCTTTGGCAGAGAATTCCACAGATTGATTATGCACAGTGTGGAAAGGTACTTCCTGTTGGAACAGAGCCATGCTGGAGTTCTGATCAAGTTTGAGGCAGAAACATAGGAAGGAAATAAGGGCAGAAACATAGGAAGCTGCCATATACCAAGTCAGACCCTTGGTCCATCTAGCTCAGTATTGTCTACACAGACTGGCAGCGGCTTCTCCAAGGTTGAAGGCAGGAGTCTCTCCCAGCCCTATCTTGGAGATGCTGCCAGGGAGGGAACTGGGAACCTTCTGCTCTTCCCAGAGCCGCTTCATCCCCTGAGGGGAATATCTTCCAATGCTCACACATGTCGTCTCCCATTTGATTGCAAACCAGGGTTGACGCTGCTTCGCAAACGGCATGATTCATGCTCTTGCTACCATAAGGCCACATGGGCCAAAGGCTCCAAGAGTTTAAAGGTAAGGAGGAGGAGGCTGCAGAAGGAAAAGCACTCCATGATCTGACTAGGGAGAGAGATGGATTATTTTGGCACCCAAGTTTAGATGGGGTGAAAGGGAGGCCAGAGGGAAGAAGATGGCCAAGAGCAACTGGGGGCTCCTGCTGGCTGATGTGCATTGCCCCATTCTCAGAGCCATAAAAAGAAGTGCAAGGCTCGTTCCACAAGGTCCACTTAAGGATTGTGAAACAGCCATGGAGGCAGGTAGGCGGAGGCTCCTTCTGCTTTCAGATCTGTCTCGCTGAACCACTTCTAAAAGCTGCAGCCAGGAGTTCTCACACTTGGATGTTGTTGGGCTACACCTCCCATCATCACCAGCCACAACCATGGGGGTGATGGGAGTTGTAGTCAACAAGGTCTGGGAATCCCTGTGACAGGTACATTGCTGCTGAGCGTCATTATTAGGAATGTGGTGTCTGGCTTCCGCTAGGGCAGAGGGCTGGCCGGGTCATCCTCCTGCCCTCAAGGTCTTTGGCTTTAGAAGAAGGACAGCGAGTTTCCAAAGCATGCTTCTGGACCTCAGTGCCCGTCACCTAGCACAGACAGAGCCTCCTCGTGCAATGGGTTTTCTTTTGCACAGCTGGGTGCTTTCCAGCTGCTTGGCACTAAACTAAAAAATAGTAAGCATTGTAGTGGAAAGGACTGTGAAGGCATTGTGTGAATTGGAGAATTGGAGACCTCCAATTCTGACTACTTGCCTGATTTGTACAGCTGGGCAACAGTGGGAGCAAACTGAAAATCCAAGTTTGTGTGTGTGTGTGTGTGTGTGTGTGTGTGTGTGTAGAGAGAGATCAGTGCAGACTCAGAAAGAGCAAAATCTTTCTAAAGCAAAATCAGCATTAGGTGCAGATGCTGCTTCTGGAGGAGCATTGAGTGAGATAATCAAGTAACGTGTTCCATGCTTTCCGCTCCAAGAAGGTCAGGGCAGCAGTAGAGGCTATCCCCTTTTTATTTTCACAATCCTTTGTGGTGCCAAGTTCTGGGGAGGTGGGATGACAGGGCAGGGGAAGATGGCCTTGACAGCAGAAACAAGTTAAGGCACAGGTTCCCAGCTTGGGGTCTCCAGCAGCCAGAGACCAGTGTGGCTGTGGATGATGGGGCTTGTAGTCCAACAACATCCAGGTTTGAACATTGTGGCTGTAGCTTATATGGGTGGTTAAGCAAGGCAGCTCTACATGCTGCAGCAGCGCCCTAACGGCGTCCACATCTGCTAAGCTCTGCCTTTCCCTTCCAGCATCTCAAGGTCCTTCCTCCTCCCTCACTGGCCAAGGCCAACCTTTCATCATGTTTTCTCGGAGGCTGGCATTTAAGACAAGTTGATGTATTCTGCAGAATCAGATGGGAACACTTTCCTACCACCACAAAGAGCTATTCCTTGTAAGAGGAGTCAGGAAGAATGGTAATACAATCAATTGCAGTCTGATGTGCAATATATAGTCAAACTAGCCTGCCGGTTTAAGACCAGAGTTACGGCTCTCTCATTTGGGAATGGTTTCCACACAGCACCAGGAAATGAGAACCTGAGGGTGATGCCTTAGCTGACATGCTGCATGCTCAGTAACCCTGTTGTGCGATGCCACAAATTCTGCTCGCTTCCAACTGGCCCTCCATGCACCCCTGCTTTTTCTTGAGGCCCGGCTCCAGGTAGGGAGGATGGAGTCCTTGGCACCAGCAAAGATGTCCCACTTTGGCCACTGAAATTGTCAGTCATAATGGCAGAACCTTAACAAAAGGGGCCCTTTAATGATGTCACACACTGCTGCAACAAGAAGAGGAGCATATTATTTCCATGTAGAAAGCAAAGGGCTTTGCGTCCTGGCTGAGACGTTGGAAGAGGAAAGGACGGACGGAGACTGCATCCCTGCAGCATTACACCAGACCACCCCCAAGCTGCAAATCGTGCCTTTCCCCCCTAATCTCCAGCTAATTGAAGTTTCTGTGGCATGTGTGTGTGTGTGTGTGTGTGTGTGTGTAATTTAAGGTGGGGTTAACCCCTTTCCACCACACTGTGGCCCCCACCTAACTCAAGGCCTCCCACAGGCCTAGCTGCTTTTCAAAAAGAAAGAGATACTGGGTTCCGGTCACGGAGCTGCTACATATCGTAGGAACATAGGCAGCTGCCATATACTGAGTCAGACCCTTGGTCTATCTAGCTCAGTATTGTCTGCACAGACTGGCAGCGGCTTCTCCAAGGTTGCAGGCAGGAATCTCTCTCAGCCCTCTCCTGGAGATGCTGCCAGGGAGGGAACTTGGAACCTTCTGCTCTTCCCAGAAGGGAATATCTTGCAGTACTCACACACATTCAAGTCTCCCATTCATAGGCAACCAGGTTGGGCCCTGCTTAGCTAAGGGGACAAGTCATGCTTGCTACCACAAGACCAGCTCTCCTCTCCAGTTTGGCTAATCCAAGCCAGGATAGCCCCAGATGCAAATTGGAGAATGACAGGTAATATTAAAGATTGTGCCATTGAGCATGTGCAGAGAGTATTTTCCTCATCCTAACTGCAAGGTCACATCTGGAGGAAGAAAAGCTCTCAGGAAGAGGGCCCAGTCCCCCAGAGGCTTGTGCCCTCCCTGTTTTAGATATTAAGCACTGATGAGATGAACACATCAGCCACTCACTCCCTTGAGTGTTCCCTGGCTATTTTGGTCTTCCGCATCTGCCTCTCCTTCCCAGGACGCCAAATCATCAAATGAGGCAAAGTGAGACGCCAACCCCAGCTGGTTTGCCCCCTTCCTTCGTATCACATCACTCCCCTGCTGTTAATTGTCATCCTCAATTAGCGCAAGACACTAAGAATGTTCAAAGCTTCCACCCCGTCATGTTACTATAAATAACAGATTGCCCGATTGATTCAGCCGAGTCAAGTTTGAGAACATCTTGGCCCCACAGATGGGCGGGATTTGGCAGCACTTGCTGGGAGATCAAAGTCAGCCAGACTTTTAAAAAATAATATTTCTTATTACATCTTGTCTGGGATGGAGAACTGCACTGCTATGACTCACTAGTTAATACAGCACAATCATAAGATCATAAGAAAAGCCCTGCCGGAGAGGCCAAAGGCCTATCTTGTCCAGCATCCTGTTTCACAGAGTAGCCCACCAGATGCCCCTGGGAAGCCCACAGGTAAGAGGTGAGGGCATGTCCTCTCTCCTGCTGTTGCTCCCCTGCAACTGGTATTGAGAAGCATCATGCCTCAGAGGCTGCAGGTGGCCTATAGCCCTCAGACTAGTAGCCATTGATAGACTTGTCCTCCATGAGTTGATTGATCCAAACTCTTCTTAAAGCCATCCAGGCTGTTGGCTGTCGCCACATCTTGTGGCAGAGAATTCCACAAGTTGATTATGCCTTGTGTGAAAAAGCACCTCCGTTTGCGGGTCCTACATTTCCTGGCAATCAATTTCATGGGATGACCCCTGGTTCTAGCCCTGAGGAACTTACAGTCTAAAACCTGCTGCAAGGGAGAGTGTATTGCTTTCTACACAGATATGCTATTCATGAAGGAAATTCCTTGGGTCTCCACCATGAACCTGGAAGCATGGTTTCTGGAGATATAGTGTTTTCCTTTCCACATTGGCGCTCTCTAGTGTAACTTTACAGGTAATGCAAGTAAAATATCCCTTCATTACTAGTAAAGGTAAAAGGTGCTGTCAAATCAATTTCTACTCCTAGCACCCACAGAGCCCTGTGGTTTTCTTTGGTAGAATACAGGAGGGGCTGACCATTGCCTCCTCCCACACACTATGAGATGATGCCTTTCAGCATCTTTCTATTTTGCTGCTGCCCCATAGAGTACTAGCCTTCGCTACTAGTACCAAATTACTCGTAAGGGAGAGACTCACAAAGGTGGATAAAGCTGATTAACCTATTACATTAAACACATACCTTGGACCTTAAAATTAAATAGCAGCTACAGTGAGCCTCATATTTGTAAACTGCATGGAGTATGTGTGTTTGCATGATTTTCAAAGCTGCAAATGGAACTCCACACAAGTATTTTCCCAGATTCCAGAAGGATCTGTCTAGGCAGTGTACATTGTTTAAAAATACAGCAAAAAGAAAAAGACAATTAAAACCATTTCAAGCTTGAGAAAACAGGCGCGGCTTAAGGGTAGTGTTTTGTTTGTTTGTTTGTAAGGCAGCCAGAGATGAAGAAGCTCTTATATTGACATGCAGCACATTCCAAAGCCCTGGGGCAGCCACAGAGAAGGCCAGGTCCCAGGTCACTACCAAAGGAGCTAGTGGCAACTGTAACTGGACCTCCACAACTGATCTCAATAGATGGTGGGTTTCATGACAGAAAAGGTGCTCTCTTAAATGATGGAGAGGTGTTCCCGCCCCCCATTTTCAACATCCCTTTCCTTTCTGTGCCACGGTCCTGACAAAATCCTACCCACAAAGCTGCTTATTGTCTTGGATGGGCAGCAGTTACCCATCGCAACTCCTCTCCTGCAGCACATCATGTCTTGCAGTGGGTGGGATTTCCTTCAGGAGCACGATGCAAAGGGAAACCGTTACCTCCCTCCCTCTACACACACACCCCATGGTTCCAAGTCCGATGATCCCCAGCAGCAGCAACTTATAATAAAAAAAATAATAAAAAAATACATAGGGCTAGTGCCCAGCTATGAGAACAATGTAACTAGTAGCTTGGCTTGCATCTTGATAGGCAACAGACCAGCTTCCCCACGATGGTGACTTCATGACCTTTCATCTACAACAGGGGTAGGCAATCTTGGCTCTCCAGCTGTTGTTGAACTACAACTCCCATCATCCCCAGCCCCAATTCATTTCACAGTGGGGAGAGGTGCATGCAGGGAGTGACTGCCCCTCTTGGCCTTGACTCTGGAGCAACCAGAACCAAGAGACGTGGAAGGAGAGGCTGAGAAGGGGAGACGACTGGAATGCATGGTGGCCTCTTCGGCTCTCCTTTGCATGGTTGAAGGAGACCGTCAGATGCAAAGGCAGGAGTGCAACAAACTTCCCTACTGCCCAGCAACTGGTATTCAGATATATTGCCTCTGAACCTGGAGGTTCTATCAAGCCATCATAACTAATCACCATGGACTGTCATTTCCTCCATGGATTGGTCTAGGCCCCTTTTGAAGGCACCTAAGCCAGTGGCCATCTTCACCACTTGTATCAAGTATGAACCATACACAGCAATATCTTGCTGGTTTATGTCACTGAAAGCCACACTGTAGACAAGCAGCAAAACAAATGCATGCATGGGGGACTGGTCTGCAGCCAGGCCTCTGTGGAACTCCGAAGCTGGCTTTAGCCTCGGTACTAATCTCAGACCACACAAAAAGTATAAAAATGCACAGAAGATAGGATTTGGTATTTCCTTCTTTAATCAAAAGTGCCCTAGAAGAAATCTGTCAGGAATCAAGCTGAGAGGGAATGTGTGTGTCTGTGTCTCTATAGCACGGAATAAGCAGCAGCAAACACGCCTCTGGAATGCTGTGCAAGGTTGGAGCGTCTACGCCCGGGAGACTCAGGACTTCTTGGACCCCTGTGCCTTCTCGATTTCCTAGGAAGAGGAGAGAAAAAAGAATGGTCTGTCACACAGCCGTTTGCTGAGATGTCTACATTCCTTGTGCCTTTGGGCAAAGGACCCATTCCTGCACCCTTCCCGCCCCGCCCCCCCCCCCGACTGGCTCAGAGTCCTTGGCTTTGTCTGCCTTTCAAGTGTCCTACCTCCCCAACTCCTCCTCTCTATGACCCCTGAGAAGCTCTTCTTCCAGCTAAACCAACCTTCCATTTGCCTCAAAGCAGTCAAGCAGGCCAGCAGTCAGAACCTTTGGGAATATTCTGTGACATCACGGCAGCTCAGCCAATGGCTTTGCATAACTCACGAGTGACAACTGCTTTTCTGTCTCACATCTAAAGTGTGTAGGAAACATGCCTGTCCTCCTGCTTCCAGCACGGACCATCTGAGAGGTTTAGAGAAACTGGCCTCCCCACACCACAATGCCCTTCTAGTTTATGTTTGATCTGCGCCACTTTGACTCTAGGCATTGCCATCTGTCCAAGCAGTTCCACTTTTATTCAAGCTTCAGAGCTTAAACATATAGAACCAGCAGGGAACAAGGCAGGAGGCCCCAAACTATGCCCTCTGTGATCCCAGAAGCTTCTCTACCATCCAAGCAGATAACTGTGTTGCAAGAAAGCCAAGTGATTCACCTCTGCCAGGACCTCCTTCAGTTCGGAATATGCTTCTTCCAGGTCATTGTTGACAATGATCAAGTTGAAGAGGCCGGGCTCTTTACCTGGTGTGTTAAAAAGAACCCCAAACCCACAACATCAGAAGTTAGACGATCTTAAGCACACACCGCCCTTTAAGGGTCCCTCCAGAAGTACTGAATTACGAATACAGAAGCCACTGAGAAGTTCAGGAGGTCAAGACTGCCCTTCTTCCCACATTGGCCAATTGGCCATTAATTTCCATTCATCAGAAAGACATTCATCAGCTCCCTTCCAAGGGGGGGATGGGTGCTCTTGGAGCCTGCGACCCTCTCAACCATTTTGCTTTTCCAGGGGAAAAGGCTGCTGGTGTCTAAGACAACTCCAAATCATTTCTGGTGAATCTAGATACAAGTTTTATCACATATTTAATCCCACCTTTTCTCCAAGGAGCACGGGAGGCCTAAAGGATGGTTCCCTCCACTGTATCCTAACAACTACTACTACTACTGTTTGTATGCCACTGTTCAACAAGAGTGTCATCAAAGCAATTTACATATAAAAGCAAGTTCTTCTAGTAAGAACTAATCAGCCTACTTTCCTTTCACTGTCTTTACATCTGGACTACGAGGTCCACAAGTTAGATCTCTTGTGCCTCAATTGTTCATGTGTCCGCCATCTTGGATGGGGTGGATGTCATCATTGAGACATCATTGGATGTCATCATTGAGGTGTCCCTGTCTGTCACTCACTACAGCTGTTCCAAATTTGGTTCAAATTGGTTAGACAGTCCTCAAGTTAGTGCACTTGCGCCTCAAATGTTTATGTATCTGCCATCTTGAATCGGGGTGGGTGACATCATCACAAACTACGCCATTGGGCATCCCTATGTGTCCATTCAGCTCTAGCAAATTTGGTTCAAATCAATTAGACTGTACACAAGTTAGTGCACTTGTGCCTCAAAGTTTTACATGTCCACCATCTTGAACTGGGGTGGATATCATCATAACAATCTTTGCTGTTGAGGTGTCCCTATGTGTCCCTACAGCTGTAGCAAGTTTGGTTCAAATCGATTAAGCAGTTCAAAAGTTAGTTCACCTGCACCTCAAAAGTTTATAGTTCCACCATCTTGGATCAGGGTGGATGACATCATCATAAACTACATCGTTGAGGTGTCCCTATTGTTACTCACTACAACTATACCTCATTTGGTTCAACTGGATTAGGCAGTCCACAAATTAGCCCATTTGCACCTCAGATGTTCATGCGGCCGCCATTTTGAATTGGAGTGGATGATATCACCACACACCATGCCATTAGGGCATCCCTATGTGTCCCTACAGCTGTAGCAGATTTGGTTCAAATGGGTTAGGTGGTTCACAAGTTAGCCCACTTGTGCCTCAAAAGTTTACCTATCCGCCATCTTGGATCGGGATGGATGACATCGCAAACTACGCCATTGAGGTTTCCCTATAACTGTACCCAATTTGGTTCATATTGGTCCAGGCATTGTGAAATTGATAGCGGCGGGGGACACACACACAGAATGCCAGGTGATCTCATAAGCCTGCTGGAAAGTAGGCTAATAATGATGCTTCCCTCTCCCCAAGGGCTCACAGTCTAAAAGAAAATGCAAGGTAGACACCAGCAACAGCTGCTGGAGGGATGCATTGCTGGGGATGGGTAGGGTCAGTTGCTCTCACCCGGCTTTATATAAAGGAAACCACCACTTTGAAAGGTGCTTCTTTGCCCAATTAGCAGGAGCCAGTTTCCATATAACCCTGCAAAGAGGTGAGGCTAAGAGACAGTAACTAGTCCAAGAGCCCTAACTGGGCTCCATCACTGAGTGAGGATCTCATCTCCCTGGTTCTCGTCTGACAGTCTAACCACTACACCAGCAGTTCCCAGCTTTTTCCTTTCTGAACTATTGTGCCACACCAGCTTTCTTAAATCCCTGCGACATATCCCTCACACTTCCCCCGGATCCTGCAAAAAAAAGTGTACACATGTGATGTGGGGAGAGCTGGGGCAAAAGCAAACTAAAAGATGGGACTGACCCCTATCCAAGGAAGGCCATCGTACCAGGTTCAGGTTACTCCCATGCCTCCCTTCCCCCATCCCCACACGCCAGCTCCTCGATACTCACTAAGTTCCATATCGATGCAAGCTGCATTCAGCCGCTTCTGTAGACTCTCCTCCGTTTCAGTCTGTCTGTCTCGTAACCGTTTTTCCTAAGGGCGGGGGGAAGGAAAAGGTGAAATTCACACATTCTCCAGGAAATCCTCTTCCCTTCTCCATGTGTTCCACTGTTACTGCTTTGGAGCGCTCCATACCAGTGTGGGAGCTCAAGAGCCGTGGAAGTGCTGGTTAAATACTACATCTTATTTATTATTACTCTGTGTTAACTGCCCTGAGCCATTTTTGGAGAGGCGGTATAGAAATTGAATAAAATAGTAGTAGTAGTAATAATAATAATAATAATAATAATAATAATAATAATAAACCATATTGTATGGTGCATTTCAATGCAGTTCAGTCCAAGTGCACTAGAGTTCTCTGAAGTCATGGAAACTTCTAAGCTTCCTTTGACTACTTTACGGGTTCTTCCACAGGTAGGGCTAAGGGGTCGGGGAAAGAACAATAATCAGCAGGACAAGGCTCTTTTAATTTGAGCGAGATTTCTAAATATGCCATTGCATCATAGAAACTGATACATTTATGTCACCTCCTATCCCTGAAATTATTACCGCAACCCCAAGCTTAAGCTGGCTTGGCTTGCAGGAAAAGGTGCAAACTGCAGTGCTGTAGCCATTTCCTGCATGGGGCTGTACCTGAAGACCTCCAGGGTCCCGTCCAACACCAAAGCAATTCTAGGATTAAATACTCTCCCTCCTCATTAACTGGCAGTTCATTTTAGCAGAGGTGCAGAAGTCACCTGCGTAAGAAATCAACTATGTAGACAAAGATGGGATATGATGTTTCTCAAGGGGAGGTGGCCGTAGCTCAGTGGCAGAGTGTCTGCTTTGCATGCAGAAGGTCCCAGGTTCAAACCCTGGCAGCACCTCCAAATAAGGCTGAGAAAGACTCCTGCCTGGGAGAGCTGCTGCCGGTCAGTGCTGAGCTAGATGGGCCAAGGGTATGACTCAGGGCAAGGCACCTTCAATCATGAAGCTGCCAGTCAGGGCACCTTCCTTATGATGCGAGGCTACAACACCTGGGGCTATTTAGTTTAGAAAAAAGACAGCTGCGGGGAGACATGATAGAGGTCTATAAAATCATGCATGGAGTGGAGAAAGTGGAGAGAGAGAAATTCTTTTCCCTCTCCCATAACACTAAAACCAGCGGTCATCCCATGAAATTGATTGCCAGGACCAGCAAACGGAAGTACTTTTTCACACAACGCATAATCCACTTGTGGAATTCTCTGCCACAAGATGTGGTGACAGCCAACAACCTGGATGGCTTTAAGTGAGGTTTGGATAACTTCATGGAGGAGAGGTCTATCATCGGCTACTAGTCGGAGAGCTATAGGCCACCTCCTGCCTCAAAGGCAAGATGCCTCTGAGTACCAGTTGCAGGGGAGTAACAGCAGGAGAAAGGGCATGCCCTGCCCTCAACTCCTGTCTGTGGCTTCCAGCAGCATCTGGTGGGCCACTGTGCGAAACAGGATGCTGGACTAGATGGGCCTCCTTGGGCCTGATCCAGCAGGGCTGTTCTTATGAAGTTTTGAGAGCGACACAGCCCTGTAGCCTGGCTCTGTGCCACACTCACCAAGGTTTCTATGGATGGAGGCTGGACTGAGATGTAGATGGGATCCAGGTCGGTTTTCTTGATGTTCTTCACGCCCTGCAAATCGACATCTAGAATGCAGATCTGGTTCTGGGCTTGGACAGCCTGTATGGCAGCTTTACTGAGAGGCAGAGGAGAGAGAGGTGAAGGTCACAGGGTGGGGATGCTGTTTGGGAAGACGGTTCACAATGCAATGGGACGCATTCTAGGAAGGGCACCTCAAAAACTGCTCAGCTGCAACAGCCAAGAGAGAGCCTCCAGTACAGCACAGCAGCAAGGGGGACGACAGTATGAAAGCAGCACAGCTTGCTTTTAAGAAAGACAGATGGCTTTTTCCAAAGACACACTGGAATTGTCTCATTCTCTGATGCTGTCGTTTTTAATGGGCATGGTGGAGGTTTTTTGTTTTGTTTTTTACAAAGGTGCTTTAAATTGATTTGACTTAACTCTTTATAAGCTGGTTGACTGATTTTTTTTCTCTCCTGTCTGGGAATCTCTTTGGGGTAGAATCTCTCTGAGCTACCAAGAAGTGGCATGTAAGTGGAGATACGAATAAAAATGAAAGTAATGTTGTACCAGTCAGTATCACACACGTTCAAATGCGATTGTTCTTTAAATGCCATGCCAACCATTCTCTAGAGAGTCGACATAGTATGTCCCTATGGGTCAAAAAGTGATGAGGATGCTTGGTGATGTGCATCCTCAAGATCACATCAGTTCCCAGGAATGGGAAGTCAGATATGGGCTCCCTCTTTCTTCCATGACACTCCATTCACGCTCTAGCTTTCTCTCTCAGAATAAAGCATGAGATCCTTTGCTGTCAGCAAAGGCCCTTAGAAACTAGAGGGAAGTTGTGGAGGAGGGGTATTCCTCACTGAAGACTGACCCCAGGCACAGCTCATGGCTCCCGCTCCATTTGGTGGACGTGGGATGAGGAAACCCAAAGCACAACCGTCACTATGGCTACCACAGCTCAGACATCCATCTTGCCCAACAGGTACTGGCAACCAGATCCATTGTGTACTCAGCCCCTTTGGACAATCTAGATCAGGGCTGCTCAACTTAGGCCCTCCTGCAGATGTTGGCCTACAACTCCCATAATCCCTGGCTATTGGCCACTGTGGCTGGGGATTATGGGAGTTGCAGTCCAAAAACAGCTGGGGGGCCTAAGTTGAGCAGGCCTGATCTAGATACATGTGGAAAGCTAAAACTGGGCAACTAAAAGACAAATGTGCATTCAAGGGGTGGGTGGGAACAGTCACTTGAACCCCAAGTTAAAATATTCTAATATTGGGGTGGGAGACATTCAGAAGCTTCATGTGCAGGTTACAGCTTCTGCCTGGGAATCCTAAGAATTCCAGCTTTAAAAAAAAGTAAAGGAAAGTTTCTAGTCCTTAAGGTTCCAGAGAGATATTTGATCAGTGAAGCAAAAAACATGCAATTCGACCCTGAACACAGCAGATCACTCACGTCCTATCCAAAATTCATACCTTGTCCCATACATATTCCCAGAAAATTCTGCATGTTCGATGAATTCTCCAGCATCGATTCCCTTCTGCATCTCTTCTCTGGTCACATAATGGTAGTCTGGATAAAATGAGGTTTTTCATGGCTATGTTGCAGTACATGCAGGAGGACACACAGGTACTCAGGGAAAGGTGCAGGAGAGTCCCAAAGGTGAGCTCCACTGGAAATACGCAATTCTCTTTCCATTCTCTTAGTGCTCCCACAAGAAAGGTCCCTCCCTACGACAGAATCAGCCCCACCAACTTAGCCATTCCCAACTACCTTGATTATCTCACGGTACATCTTTTAAGAAGGGACTTGGCAGGGAAGGAAAACCACAGCCAAGGCTGCCTGAGCTCTTAGTCTGGGAGAATCCTCTGAATCCTAGGGGAGAAAGCGGTCCTTATCAGTATTCCCTGTAACAGGGATTTCCAGATATTGTTGACTACAACTCCCATCATCCCCAGCTGCAATGGCCTTTGGCTGGGGACGATGGGAGTTGTAGTTAACAACATCTGGGAATCCCTGTTACAGCAAACACTGGCCCTTATGTAAGGACCACCGTCCCCCATATGAACCTGCCCACCCATTTCGAGGCCCTTCTCTGTGTGTTCCTGACTTCTGGCTTGGTGGGCTTTTTCTGTGGTGGTGCCTGAATTATAGAACTCTCTCCCTAGAGGAGTTTGCTGGACAGTTTCATCATTAACTTTTAGGCACCAGCTGCACTTTCCTCAGGTACTCAAGATCCTTTTGACCTGATTTTTAGCAGCTGGCCTGGTTTTTATTGTACTGCTTTAACTTACAGCAGGGGGTTCTCAAACTTGGGTCCCCAGGTGATGTTGGACTACGAATCCTATCACCCCTTTTGGCTGCTGTGGCTTGGGACAATGGGAGTTGTAGTGCGACAACACCCCAAGTCCTGAGTTTGAGAACTCCCGTTTTATGGTTTTTAATCAATGCTCTTGTTTTTACCATGTTTCTAAATTAATCTGTTTTTAAAAGGCCTTGAGGGCTTCTGAAGCCAGAAGGCAAGATATACATTTAATTAAACTATGCTATGCATACTGTCCTGCCAAGTGTCTATACCTGAGGTTGCCTTTGCAGTCACAGGACAGCTGCAAACTGAGAAGGTTTAGCCAACCCCTCCCACATTGCATCCAACTTACTGGGTTGCACATTGTACAGCCCTGCTTTAAGATGGCATCAGGACTGAAAACCTACAATTTCAGCTGATGGGGGGCGGGGGTGGGACAAAAGCTGCCTGTTTTCTACTTACCCTCTGAAGGACAAAAACAGATCCCGGACTATCTCTTGATCAGAATATCCCCAACTGTTCCCACCCCCAAGTTCCCATCTTACACCAACCCTCCCCAAACATCACAGACTCACACCTCCCCCTAAAACAAGCAATTCTCACCAAGCCCTTTCCCTCCTGATCCTGTAGACTAGGAGGTCCCAAAGTTGGGTCTCTAGATGTTGTTGGACTACAATTCCCAACATCCTTCGGCCACTGTGGCTGGAGATGATGGAATCTGTAATCCAACAACAACCGGGGGCCTGAATTTGAGAGCCCTGCCATAGGCCTGTGCTATAAAGAGGGTCTGCCCTGCTTTAGCCTAGAACTAGCCATTGGCTGAGTTTGGTATTATCTTTCCTGTGGTAGACAGATCTGGACACCGACCTTTACCGTTCACCTCTCCAGGTCTTGGTTGCCTTGTGGTATCTGAAAAAAATTGATACATCCAAAAGAAGACAATAAAGCTCGTTTCGTAAAATGGCCGAAAACCCTAAACACAGAGAAATACTCTCCCCTCTTCCACCCTACCCCCTTCACCAATTATCAACACAGCCCTTTTTGGTTCAGTTTATGACTAGCTTCTCACAGCCAAGCAGGGAAGAGAACTCATTCAGGGTGAGGTGGAAAACACAGGACAGAAAGGCAGAACGGTCCAGGTTTCAACTGCTAAGCCGAAAAAGGGGAAACGAGCTGGATGTGAAAGACAACTTCTGGATGGAGAAATGGTGGAGAGAGCACATTGAAAAATGTCCTCGTCCCTGGGTGCAACAAGACTGAAAAGCTATCTGTCAGTATGTCGCCTGCTCCCCTTCACAGAACTAGAATCCACTCCATCTGCTCCTATGAAGAGGTTGAGTAAGGACCCTCTGATGGAAGACGGAGGAAGGTGAGCAAAGTCTGGCGGAACAGACTGTGGGTGTGCAAGATGATGGGGAGAAGAAAATGGAAAGCAATCCATGCCAGTGTGGTGTAGTACTCTATCAGACTGGGACCAGAGGGGTCCTGGTTCGAATCCCCAATCAGTCATGAAGCTCACTTGGTGACTCTCTCACAGTACATCATTCAAGGCACTTTTAAAGGGCTGGTGTTTCTCCGCAAAGGCAGTGTGTGGCCCAACCTTGGGCCCCCAGATGTTGTTGGACAACATCTCCCATCGTCCCCAACCACAATGGACCTTGGTGCTGTTTGTTATTGTGGCAGGGGAAGAGGAGAGTTGTCATCTAACAATATCTGGGGACCCAAAGTCGAGATCCCCTGGAGGAGAGTTTGGGTTCGGACTGGGAAGACCCATGAACAAATAGTCACTTGGACAGAGAGCTGACTGGGTGACCCTGTGTGAGTCATTCCTCACATAGGGCTGTTGTGAGGTTAAGATGTGGTGGGACCATATACAGCATTCTGAGTTTTTGGGAAGAAGAGTGGGATGAAAATGTAAAATAGTGATATCCAACAGAACCAGGAAAGCAAGTTGACAGGGAAGGTTTGGGCAGGAGAAAAAGCTGTCAACCCAGCCCCCCCCCACCCCCCGTTTTCTTCTATTCCATCCAGATCCCTCCCAGCAGGACTTACTATCCGGAATGAAAGAGGCTTAAAAGTACATTAAGCATTATTGTAACTGCTAGCTTCATATGGGGAGCGGGTATCCTTTGCCCCATTCCCCCAGCCCCCAGAACAGCTTCAGATATGTGCCGTTTCCTCTGGCTCTGCAGAAGTGAACTCACTCACGGGAGACGCTGAAGCCAAAAACGTTCTCATAATCCTTCAGCAGCTTCTTCAGCAAAGTGCTCTTCCCTGCCCCAGAAGGGCCACTCAGGACAACCGGCCTTGGTCCCGTCATAACTGGAGGGAGAAGAGGCAAGATTCATTCTTTGCTGGGGATGCAAGCTTTCCCATACATTCCTTTAATAATGCTGCCCAGTCTTGGAGTTTGACTTCTGAACCACAGGCCTGCACTGGTGCGAGAGACATTAGCGAAAATGCTGAGAGGAAGAGGAAAGCCGTAAGAGGCATTTGAGCCGTCTGTAGCTGAGAGAAAGCTCTCCCAGGACTTTCCTCTCCCTAGACATGCATAAGGAAATGTCACTGCTTTAAAGAAGCACCAGTGCCTTTGCAACACCTGCTATCACTGCACCAATCAGCATCCTCACCTCAAGATTATTTGCATTCGTAGCAACCACCTTCACATTGAGGACAGAGACAAAGGCCGCCTAATCTGCTGACATGTTCACTTAATGTCTCTCTTGCTCCACTGTCGTTCTTTCCTCCCTTATCTTTCCTCATGTGTCTGTTTAGTTAGATTGCTATCTTGAGGGCAGAGTCTTGTCTCTGCTGATTTTTCTTTCTGTACAGCACCTTGCTTTTTAAGCAGATAATAGCGTATATCTTGTCATCTTTTTTGCATTAATAAAAAGATTTATATAAAAAGAATTATGATGATGATTATGATGATGATATTATGACATGAGAAATAGCCATTCAGCACAGCTACAGTCTGGAAACACACCTGAATTTATTTATTTAATTTCAATTTCAATTTATTCAGTTTTATTGAATGCAGGACCTGGGGGCAAAGAGATGCACTTTCCAAGGTTCAGGACACCAAAATAACCCAATGGAAACTCTACTAATTGTTCAAGGATTCTCCCAGCTCTAGGCCACACTTTCAGGCCCACTGCTGTCACTGGTGGGCATCTTCCCACTAATAAATAGGCAGCATGCATCCTTCAGTGGCTTTCAATGCATGGCAACAGACCTGCAGCACGTGAAGCAGCTCCCAGGCGGGGAAAACGTTTACAGAAACTAGCAGACCACCGTGCTCACATTCAGTCTGTTACCTACCAAGATGCAAGCCATCCCATCCCATCAGGGGTTCTCAACCTTGGGGTGGGTCCCCCGATGACATTGGACTACAACTCCCTCAAGGGTCTTTGGCCGTTGTGGCTGGGCAATGGTGGGATCTGAAGTCCCAACCACATCGGGGGACGCCGGCTGAAGCATAATTTCCAGAGGGAGGGCTGCCATGCTGATGGTCTGCGGTCCTACAACACAGAGAGGGATTTTAGCCCTCTGTTCATCCATATCTTGTCGTTTAGCAAACCCTGAAATGCAGACTGCTTTCCCAGGGCCATACTCAGTTGGCAGAGCATCTGCTTTGCGTGCAAAAGGTCCCAAGTCCCATCCCTGGCAGCATCTCCAGGAAAGTCTGAGATGGACCCCTAACCAAAGCTCTGGGGAGCCGCTGCCAGTCAGTGTAGACAGCACTGAGATAGCTGGACCAACAGTCTGAACCAGCAGAAGGCTGGATCAGTACTTGAAAGGGTCCCCCACCCCGCACTTCAACAAACAGCACAAGCAAAGCTGTAATGCTATCATGGGACTTGTGTTTATTTATAACTAGCTTTAAGTACCTGGCGTTGCTCGGGCTTATGGTGCGAGTTCCTCTTTGTTATTGCATCCACAGGTGTTGTGGCTATACCTGTTGTATATCCGCCTGTGTCTGTGCGAGGTGGTTGTTGGGGTTCCCAGGCACTCTACATTACTCGTAGGAGACTGCATGTGAGCACTGTAAGATATTCCCCTCAGGGGATGGAGCCACTCTGGGAAGAGCATCTAGGTTCCAAATTCCCTCCCTGGCAGCATCTCCAAGACAGGGCTGAGAGAGGCTCCTGCCTGCAACCTTGGAGATGCCGCTGCCAGTCTGTGTAGACAATACTGAGCAAGATAGACCAATGGTCTGACTCAGTATATGGCAGCTTCCTACGTTCCTAGGAAGTTACTGTGCCAATAGCTCAAAGGGCATGGGACTGTATAGGGAACAGACAAACAAACATTTAGTTTTAAATATGGATAAATAGATATGCACGGTGAGGGGATCAAAAGCTTATTTAAAGATCTACAGTTAAGACACAATTTATCTTTAGAAAGAGTCATACGTATCTGCAGCTGGCAGGGGAAGCCAATGCTTAGTTTCCCCAAATCTGAGAGACATCAAATATAAGGATTTCTCTCTACATTTATAGCCTCTCTTTGGGAAAGAATACCAGGAGGAAGAAAATGGTCAGGAAGAGAAGAATGTAAGAATAGCCTTGTTAGAGGAGATCAAGGGACCATCTAGTCCAGTTATGATAGATAGATAAACTTTATTAGTCTTTGACCAGTACAGAAACATGAAGGAACATAATACCCATTACAATAACAGTATAGTTTTTCAATGAATATACAATGACATAGTATATTGAGAAGGATGGAAGGCTGAATCAACCTCGAGCCCCTGGTGGCGCAGTGGTAAAACTGTCGCCCTGTAACCAGAAGGTTACAAGTTCGATCCTGACCAGGGGCTCAAGGTTGACTCAGCCTTCCATCCTTCCGAGGTCGGTAAAATGAGTACCCAGAATGTTGGGGGCAATATGCTAAAATCATTGTAAACCACTTAGAGAGCTCCGGCTATAGAGCGGTATATAAATGTAAGTGCTATTGCTAAGTGCTATAGCTATAGTAAATTATTCCATTACATTAGATTTTGCCATATTTTTAACCGCCCAGAGATGAATGTTTGGGGCGGTGTACACATTTGATAAATAAATAAATAAATAAATAAATAAATATTAGACAAAACTTAGCCACGTTATAAGCAACGTTGGCTTGATAATCTGACAAAAGAAATAAGATATATACTTCATCTTCTCTGCCTGGTATATCCTTAATTAAGGGTAAAATTAATGTCTCTTGTGAGTCCCTATACAAATTACAATATAAGAAGACTAATAAGACAGGACCCACATCCTCCATGGCCTGTGCATCACGTGGACAGTAGCATTCAGCGGAAGGAACCTTACCATATACAACCGACGAGGGAAATACATCAAAGAGGGCCAGTGCAAATGCTCTACTATGGTAGCAATAGCACTTACATTTATATACCGCTCTATAGCCGGAGCTCTCTAAGCGGTTTCCAATGATTTAGCATATTGCCCCCAACATTCTGGGTACTCATTTTACCGACCTCGGAAGGATGGAAGGCTGAGTCAACCTTGAGCCCCTGGTCAGGATCGAACTTGTAACCTTCTGGTTACAGGGCGGCAGTTTTTACCACTGCGCCACCAGGGGCTCCTTAGAGATAGGTACTTAGAGATTGTTAAAGCGTGACAATAATCAGCTTAGTACTAAAGGCATATCTCCATATTTTGCATCGTTTCAGGGCCCAACTCCTCTCCTGTTGAGATTCCATATCTAATATTCTTTGCTTTACAGCCTTTTTTTTGCTTGTTCATAACCCATAGTTCACAGCGCTTCAGGGGAAAAGCCATAGAAAGCAAGCTTTTTTTTTTTTTTAACAGCCAACTTCCACTGTGATTGGAATCTGTCTTCAGATATCAGTGAGGCCAGACCCATTGGTGTGAATATCACCTTCAACCAATAATGAAAGATGGTGATCCACACCTGGGTCTCCACACCTGTGACTCCCATTTCCAATCTTAACGCTATATTAGAAATGTATCTAGCAATTTGCATCTAGTCCAATGTCCCATTCCCCACAGTGGTCAACCAGATACCCCCGGGATGCTCAGAAGCAAGGCTTGAAGGCAACAGTCTTATCCTACTGTTTGTTCCTTAACACATGATTTTCAGAAATATGCTGCCTCTAAACATGGAGGTGCTATTTCACTATCATGGCTAATTTGTCCAATCCCCCTTTAAAGCCATCTAAACCAGTGGCCACCACTGAGTCTCATATCAGCAAATTCCATGCAGGGCTTACATCCGTGTTTTTCAACCTTGTAGTCCAACCAAATATAGCTGGACTACAACTCCAAAGGCCATTGTGGCTGGGGATGATGGGAGCTGTAGTCCATAAACATCTGAGGACTCAAGGCTGAGACCCTGAATTATATGTAGTCTGAAGCAGTACTTCTTTTTGGCCACCAAGAATGGACTACCAATCAGTATCAGTGGGTAGCCCCAAGTTGAGCATCAAACCCAAGCTTGGCTAACTCCCGACTTAAAATCAGTTACCACTAGGTTAAACAGCACTGGTCCCACCAAGAGAGATCCTCAAGGGACCCCACTGCTTATCTCCGACCATTGTAAAGCTGTAAAAATCTTTTTAGAAGTCCAAATATATAAGGTCTATCAGATCACCCCACCAAGTTTGCTGACACCCTCAAAGAACTCTAAAAGGCTAGTGTGGCAGAATTGCCCCTTAGTAAAAGCTGTGCTGAGTTTTTCTCAGAAAGACTTTTATAGGTCTTTCTTAATAATGCTTTCCACCAATTTACTTGGAAGACGTTAGGCTAACAGGTTGGTAAATTCCTGGGTCCCCTTTGGGTCCCTGCCTCAAAAGACATTACCCTGACTATTTTCCAGGCTTCCAATAAGGAGGCATATTTTAGTGACACATTGCACATTTATGTTGGATCAACAATTTTACAGGAACTCTTAGGTTCAAGCCATCCAGGCACAGGAACTTGCTAATTCGAAATGCGTCAGTTAGCTAGACCTTCATTTCTTATCACCTCTAGGTTGAAATCCTATGCACACATACTTGAGGGCAATCCCATTGACTGCCATGGAACTTACTTCTGAATAAACTTGCATTAGGATTGCATTGGTTATTTCTTCAGATGCCTGCTATGAGAAAACTGAATCACACATCACGGCCCTCTCTTGAATACTCTCTGGAGTAAAGAATGATGCAAAGAATCCATTTCGCTTCTCTGGGATCTTCCTCTCCTCCTCCATAAATCCTTTCACATTCTTGTTATCTTACCAGTCCAACTGCTTGCCTGCCTGGTTTCTTGCTTCTGTTGCCTGCTTTTCTCTCCCTCCTCATTATGTCCCTCAAATACATTCTATTTGCTTGCCATACTACCAAGGAGAGAGAAGAATATACAAACATTCTTCGCCTTCCCAAATTATGAATAATTGCAAAGTTCAGGAAGGAGAGGGGACGTTGGCAGAGGCCACAGAGGAACAAACAAAGAATCTTCCATGTCCAAGACAATGGAAACAATTCTGACTCTGTTAGCTCATATTTGGTCCTTTACCCATCAGGAAAACAAGAAGGAATGAAAGGAACTTGGAGTTGCTGCAATTTCTTGGCAGACAAAACTGTTGCAGGTATTGGCTGCAAACACCCCAGCCATATTAGCCTTCCCAAATATTCGACGCCTTACCTTTTGCTCTTCTAGGATCTTTTCAAAATTCAGTTTATAATCCTGCTTGTTTTGCTGGAAAGGAGCAGATTGCACAAGGAAAGACACCAAAAAGGCACAACAGGCAGATCGCTTGGCTATTTGTGACTGCCTAAAGCCTTAATTACCGATCCTTCACCTTGAGACGGCCAATAAGAAACTATCCTCCAAATCCCTAATCACCTCCTGCAATTTCTTCCACTCTCCCGCCTGCTTTTTATGGCTTAAAGCTTCAGCCATGCCCAGAGCGGAGCCTGCTTCATAAAGCATGTCTGCTGATTCAAAGAGGATGCAACTTTTAAAGAGAAGGCCTTGACAGGCACGCACACCTGCCCAAGAATAGCTACGTATCTTCAATACTTTGTTTTAGCATTTCTGAACATGCAATGGATAGCGATTTAGAATAATGTTGTGGTATGGGGTTCTTCCTGGCTCTTGTCCATCCTAGCCAGTGCTTGCTCTTCAGAATGAGCAAAAGGTTAAATTCTGACTGAAAAGAAATTTAAAAATCCTTCGTGACAAATAAAGGCATCTTTCAAGACAACATTTCCTGCCCGCTTTCCGCCTGAATCGATGACCAAGGGTTCGACTCTCGTGTCACCTCTCGTCTTCCAGTCCCAGAAGATGGGTTCATTCCGGAAGCCACGGCTTCGTTTCATGAGCTCCCCAGTGTTGCCTGATTTGCCCCGGTTCCTGGCAGCTCGGCAGTCTCTACAGCTCAACTCTGACTCTGCATGGGACAGTGTCCAAACAGCCGTGATCAATGTGTTCAAGGGGGGAGGCTTGCAAAACAACGAACTCTACACCCTCAATGAAAACGTCCGGCAACTGCTGAAGAGTGAACTTGGATCCTTTGTCAAAGACTATTTCCAGAACCAGATCCTTGCAAAGGGCTTGCTGCTCATAGAGGAGAAGGTTAAGCTTTGCGAAGGAGAGAATCGCATCCATGCACTATCTGAAAACTGGGATCACTTCTTCACTGAGACTCTTCCTACACTTCAGGCTATATTTTATCCTGTTCAGGGCCAAGAATTGACTATTCGCCAGATTGCCCTTCTTGGCTTCCGAGACTTGGTCTTATTAAGAGTGGAGTTGGGTGAGATTCTACCTCGGGTCCAAACCCAAGTTCCACCTTCCATTGTCCAGATGCTGCTGATTTTACAGGGAGTCCATGAACCTACAGGCCCCAGTAATGCCTCCATGCAGTTGGAAGGGCTTGTTAAACAGGTGGTGTCCCCATACCTTGGATTGTGTGACGAAGGACACTGCTTCCCCGACAGCAGCTATGCACTCGCACAGCTTCCTAAGATCCCCATCTGATCACTGAACTGGCTGGTGTGTGTGTAAATATATATATCGTCGCAAACGCTGTTTCCATTGCAGTTCTCTTATGAAGTCTCTGTTACTATTTATTGCCTCTCCCGGTGTTTAGTGCTATGTTGTTAGCAAGGAAATGTCAATAAAACATAATGAGTCGGGTGTGGGGGAGGAGATATGCAATGTATAGAAATAGACAGCATAAAATTCAAAGACTCCTTATATGTTGTTAATAAAACAGTGGACAGCACAGAGAACCTTAAAACTTCCACAGTATTACTGTTCTTGTTATGTTACATGTTTACCCTCTCTTTCCAAGGAACTCAGAGGGGTGGTCACGGGCTCTCCGTCCCCAACAATCCTGCGAGGTAGGTTAGGTTGAGAGAGAGAGAGAGAGAGAGAGAGAGAGAGAGAGAGAGAGAGAGAGAGACTGACTAGTCAAGATCACCCTTGAGCTTCAAGGATGAAGGCCACAATCCAACACTCCTGCGAGACACATACTGAGGCCCTGCACACGAATGGGGGGGGGGAGGATTGAGAACATTCCATTGCCAACACCGTTGTTCCCCGAGCAGTCAGAATATTAGTTGGCACCAGCTCAGCCAGTCAACATGGGAGATTATATGGCCACAAGTCAAAGACAACATTATTTCTGAAACCTTGGCATCTGCCTTTCTGTAGCATAATAATACTATCAAGGCAGGTTCCAAAAAACAGATTTCAAATATGATTTAAAACCAAACCCGGTAAAAACAACCTCACTTAGCAGCAGATTAGCATGGCAACAAAGCCAGAAAGCTTTGCTAAACCAGAATATTCTTCTTTGCCGTCTAAAGATGGGTGGTGATAGGATCAGGGCATAATCTGCATAATTGATTCTACTCCCAAGATCCAAGTTTGCATGCATTTTCTAGAAAGGGGCAGAGGGCCGGTGGAGATGGCGACACTGCCGATATCCTCCTGAGCTCTGAACTGAGAAGGAGAGTGAAATCATCAGTTACAAGGACAGGAGAAGAGGCAAAAGATGAACATAGCAAGGGATCAAGCAACTGTGCTCCGGCCAGCTTGCAAGCTTAAAGGAAGAAAGGAGAGGACAGCTCAGCATCTGGAGAAAAGAAGATTAGTGGGCAGTCCTTGATGTAGCCTCAAGAAAGGTTTCCTGATTTAAACTTTTAATCGCATTTTCCATTTATAGTGTGTCCTTCAATAACCGCACCTTCCCCAGCCCTTTGCAATGCAAAGGCAGCAAAAAGGGAAGTCTTGTGGGCACTTCTGCGGTGCTGGGCTTATAATAGGCACACACACATCATCACCATCAGGCCTCGAGCAAGGTAGCTGGATGGGAAAATGTTAGACTGGACACATGAAACTGGCTTATACTAGTAAGACCATTGGGCCAACTAGTCCTTCACAGTCTACTACAGGGTTTCTTAACCTTGGGCCCCCAGATGCTGTTGGACTACAACTCCCATCATCCTCAGCCACAAAGGCCATATCTGGGGGTGATGGGAGTTGTAGTCCATCAACATCTGGGGGCCCAAGGTTAAGAAACCTTGGTCTACTACATTCCTTGGCCTGCTGTTCAAGAGTCTTTTTAACTGGAGATGCCTTGTGGATGAAAAGCACGTGCCCTTTAGGAACATAGGGAGCTGCCTTCTACTGAGTCAGAGCATGGGTCCATCTAGCTCAGTATTCCTCTGGAGATGCCAGGGAGGAAACTTGGAACCTTCTGCTCTTCCCAGAACAGCTCCATTCCCCCAAGTGGAACATCTTACAGCACTCACACATGTAGTCTCCCATTCAAATGCAAACCAGAGGTTGGTGTCAAAGTCAATATGGTTAGGGTGAGGCTGGATGTTCTTTAGGAACTCCTTGGTATAGCATTTACTCTCACAGAACTCAAGGAGCTGGACACTTTTGTGGAGAAAGCCTGCAGAAGGACACCCTGATGACTTTGGTGCTAGCCCTCCTGGGTCATCTCAATGCCTCCGTCGTGCCCTGCTAGCCCTTTTTAGAGTCGACCTGGCAACGCTCTGGCCCTTGGCTCCCTAGCCACAGCCTATGTTTCCCCTGCCCTTCCCTCATGCCCCTATACCCACTGCTTATTCTGCCTCTTTCCTCTGGAATCCCTGACCTTTAGGATCTAGCTAGTGGATCATGATTGGCAAGGGAAGCTCAAAAAGGGGATTGCAAAACCCCACCAATACTGGCCCAGGAACTGGGCAGAGAGCCGCATACCCAAGAGGGAAGCGTGCTCACTGGTTCTGTCGGTGCTTCTAGTGAATGCAGAAGACACGCCATGCAAAGGACACCGTGCATCACTGCAGCTCCGCCCAACTTCCATGGGAAATTATGGGAGCTGGGCAGAGCTGCAGTGACGCACAGCGTTGTTTGTACAGAGCCTCTTGCACGTTCACTAGAAGCACTGGCAGACTGGTAAGTGCCACTGAACCAGTGAGTGGGCTTTCCTCATGCGCGCTCACATGTGTTTTTTTTTAATGTCTGCTCAGTTAATTTTAGATCCCACTCAGGTTTAATCAGGAAGGCCCGAACTCTGAATGCTGGTGCGCACACACTGCCTTGATACTGTCGCCCAGAACAAAACTCATTCTGCACACAGATGAAAAAAATTAGAGTGAACACTGCCGTCGAGTCTCCTGTGAAGGTGGGATCAGGGCCGTGATGCTGATCTCAACCCCTGGACAGGCTCATACGGGAGGAGTCAATTCTTCTGGTCGCCTGGTCCTAGGCCGTTAAGAGCTTTAAAGGCTAGCACCAGCACCATAAACCGAACCTGGAAACAAATACGGAAACAATGCAGGTGGAATAGATCACAATGATCTATTCAGATAATTGACAGATCACAAATGTGGTTACTCTGATGCCATCAGATCACAAATCTGGTAGCTGCATTTTAGACCAGATGTATAAGCTTGTTGTTTTCAAATTCACAAGGTTTTCACAGTGCTTCAGAAGGTGTTGAGGCATATATGCACTTTAGCTGAGGCAGCTTTGCAGTCAGAGGCTCACTCTGCAGCTAGTAATAATTCCTTTTAGGCATGTACCTTTGCCTGACACCCCACCCTTAACTTAAGCGACACCATTAGAGGTTTCTGTAATCTGCAGATAAATGGAGGCAAAAACAAAAACAAATTCTGGAAAGTGTAAGGCACTAAAAGTGCCTTTCACTGTTCGCTGAAAAGTGAAAGCATTGACTTTCTACCGGTATATCAAGAACACCCCATAATTCCTGTTCAAGCCTGGAAAAACACCATTGAGTTTGTTAACCAATTTAAAATACAGGAGCTTCCTTCCAAGACTGTTCTTTGTAGTTGCTGTGCTTCAGAATATTGGTTTTGTCGGAGATTGCCATTATAAATGTCTGGAAAACGTCTGCCCATGAGTTGTACTCTTGCTCCCTACCTCTGTACCGCGACAAAACAGAAATGTTCACAAACATTCTAACCGCTTCTGGGAAAAGGCAATCACCATTTCACCAGTAACGGAAAGGTAAATATCAGCATAGCCAGTGTGAGGAAAGCAAGAGAGCAGTCAGTCGGGGAAGATTATCTTATGAGGGCCGGATTAGGAGGCGCTGTATGCTGCATGGGAGGTTAAGGACACAAGGTCCTGGGAAGGCTAAGTGATCAGGAAGCTTGTTTGATCAAGAAATCAAACAAGGAAGGTATCTCACACTAAGTTCTAGGGGCAGGAGAAAAGGAGTTGGGGAACAAGTTAGAGGGCTCAGTTTATACATTATTTATCCCAAATATCCAGCTGTGACTTGGGAAGGCAGGGTGACTAGGAACTGGATAACCAAAAAGGGTAAGGATTAGAACTCTATATTGCTTTATAGTGCAGTCAAATCACCAGCTGCAGGTCTCTAATTATACACAATACTGCAATTGGAAGTCAAAAGAGTTACTATATAAACAGCTTTTGAACTTGTATTAAAATAAGGACAAATTAAGAAACTGCAAGCGTAAACTTGGCTGCTGTTCTGCTTGAACTGGCTTCCAGCAACACACAGCCAAGACACTAGCAAGAGATCCGTTCCCGCTTCCAAAGACAACTCCTGTTTATAAGCCATGGAACTGACTACCAGGGAAGTGAAGCATATGCATTACCCAGTGGAGGGCAGAAGTAATTGAATATTTTCTGTTTCAGTGGTTTTCATGCAGCATTTAATGGGATGATTATACAGAAATAAAAGCCATCTTGCTCAGATCAGCAGATGACAGAAGCACATGACTAATAATTGCAATCAGCATGCAAATCCTGCTGCTTCACAGTTAAAATTGGCACAGACACTCACTCAGCATCCTGAACTGCTATGCAGCTCCCTGATCATAAGACTTTGCAAATGCATAATCTTAAAATACTATTACTGTCTTAGTGCTCTCCTAAACTTCGGAGAAGATATCTTTCAGTCTCATTTGCTTTTCTAGGTTGTTATTTCTTTAGCGGAATTGGTCTGTCGAGACCAACAGCTACTGGGAACAGCGGCTAATTTTGTGGTTCGGCTGCTGCTAATTTCATTCACCCTTTAGCTTCTTCATTTTCATTGCTTCTGTTCTAATAACAAGACTTTGGCTGAAGGAGGAACCACATTTGCAATTATTCCCATAAGGGCGCCATGCATTTGAAGATGATAGGGAGAGATGGAAGGAGGTTGATGGGTGACTGCAAATGAGGTCAGGGCAGAGGGACGCCTCAACCCACCCTCCAACGTGGCCTGCCTCCGAGTCCTGTTGCCACAAATACCATGTGTGCCCCCTGTCCCGCGGGTGGGGGATCAGGAAGTGGTGTTCCTCCCCACAGGGCCTCCAGTTGCTGAGGCCTATGCTTCTTCTTTTCTCTCTCTCTCTCTCTTAAATTAAAACTTTATTAGAGTTTCCCCCTTCAATATACAATGACAGGTAGGTATCATATTATGGAATAAAAATGACACATATTTATAACACCAATTCCCCCTGCATCATTCAATTAAATAACCAGTTTTGAACATAAAAAATAGAATCAACTCGCTTCTGCAAATGAACATTCACTTTCACCAAGAGTAAATGTAGTTTAGAGCGTTGGGGTCATGCATTGGGTCCTTACCCTCTTCTATATATTGCCAGAAAGGTTCCCACACTAAGTCCTATTCTAAAGCCTGGATTAAAATCACATACTCTTCCCTGGTCAGCATTAGCTGATCCTGTACATATTATGAGGATCTAACATACCCATAAGCACATGAATAGGGTGGGCTAGAAATGTAAATAAATAAATAAATAAATAATGAACGCCTCGCTAAGACTCACTTGCAGACACTCTTGCAGTCCAGTCCTGAGCATGTTTCTGTGAAGCAAGTTCCACTGAACTTCATGGAACTTATTCCCAGATAACTGTTGCAGCCATGCAGCACAGCCCTATGCATGCTACTTAGAAATAAGTCTCATTGTACACAGTTGGGCCTATTTCCTAGCGGGCAGGAAGCATCTAGATCCTCATTTAAACCTCACGTTGATTTCAATGATGCTGAGTCATGACTAACTAGTCTGGATGCTGCCCGGCCTGTTTAGGATTGCAGCCTTAGTAAGGCAGGCAGCAGACTCAAGAGCTTAGTGCAACGAGGCACGAAAGACTGCCATCTTTCAAGTGGCTTGTTGCTCCTGTGCCATTAAGCACTCAGATGCAGTGAGAAGCAGGATGGGTATCATTCCCCTCCTTGATGGCTGCAGCATTCTGGCCAGCTTCTCTTGCTAAAGCGCAAATGCCAGCTGAAGGGTGTCAGCTTGAGTTAAACAAATATCTTTCATTTTCCAAAATTTGCCAAATACCTTTCATTTTCAAGAGCTCCCTTGCCAAGCTCCACAAAACATAATGAACCTTGCCCTGCAAAAACAAAAACCCCAAACCCCAAACCCCAGAAACTCCAACACCCTTTTTAAGCACCCTTTGACAGAAAGTTGTGTGCCCACATCATTCATCCTTTGTTGAGATTAACATTATTTGCAAACTCTGAGCCCCTTAGGACTGAGATCTGTCTGTGAATTCTTTGTAAAGCAAATTTGCACACAGGTAGCGCTGTCTAAATAATAATAATAACTTGTATCAATTTCTGTGATTTCAAAGTGATGTTTATGTACATTACAACATACCAGTGACCTCCCACAGGAAGCAAATATAATAAATCTATTCCATATTTTGAAGAGTTTGTGCAAAATGAAGTCATACTTCCCGATGGCCTACAGATACCATTTTGCATGAACATCCCTACCACTGAAATTAGCTGAATACACTACCTTTTACTGCAACATATGCTCGGGGAAAGGTTAAAATATATATTTTAGAAGAAGTTCTGAATAAAACCATCATATTTTAATTGCTGTTCTGAACAGATTAACACGCAATCAGAGCAATACTTCCAAAACGCTATCAAACCCAAGAAAAGCAGAAGTTCTTTCTCAGATTCAAATTTACTATGATTTAAATTTACCATATATGATCCTTATTCAATAAAATGAATGTTTGAAGCTAAAATCTTACAAATTTCAAACTATCCTCTTTCTTTTCTTCTACAAGTGGACTAATAGAGTGCTATCGCATATATTTATTGTCTTGAACTTTCCCACAAGTGTAATCTACGCAAAATGACTTTGCCATGTCAACTGGCTTCACCCACTAGTACGATTATAATGTTCGAATCTGCCTTGAAAACTGATGAGAGCAATATAGCAATAGCACTTACATTTATATACCGCTCTATAGCCAGAGCTCTCTAAGCGGTTTCCAATGATTTAGCATATTGCCCCCAACATTCTGGGTACTCATTTTACCGACCTCGGAAGGATGGAAGGCTGAGTCAACCTTGAGCCCCTGGTCAGGATTGAACTTGTAACCTTCTGGTTACAGGGCAGCCGTTTTACCACTGCGCCACCAGGGGCTCTTATTTTAGGGCAAAGGTGGCCAACCTGAAGCTGATTGGCAGCTGTTGGACTACAACTCCCATCACCCCTGCCTCAATAAGCTGCGTCTGGTGGTGATGGGAGTTGTAGTCCAACAGCTGGACAATCTCAGGCTGCCAACCCTGCCTGATGCAGAGCTGTGGCGAGAGCCTCTGGGGACGGGCAGTGGGCGGCGGCGGTGTTCAGTTACAACGCGGGCCGAGGATCCTGGAGCTGTTAGGCGGGTCTGCGACTGCGGAGGCGCCGGAGAAGAAGCATTTTGGCAATGAGACCCCAGGGAGAAGGAGCGCCTGCCAGAGATGACCGCCAGGAAGAAGCAGAAGGGGCGGGGAAGAGTTATAGAGAGGCACCGGAAGGCGGAGAAGGGGTGGGAGCCCCCAACAGTGACAGCAGCTGCCACAACCTGGCAGGCCGCCCTGAGGAGAAGGGAGGAGAGAATTCGGGGGCGACACGCGACGCCCCTGATTGGGATACATAATTGGCGGGGGAACCCCTGTGCGAGGCCACGGGAGCAGGAGGGGAGCCTTTCAGTGAAGCACCGCCGGAGAGCAAGGGGAGCGGACCCACAAAGGGCGTACTCACTTCTTAGCGCGCTGCACAGAAAGCGCCGCCAGATCATGAGGAAAGGAGCCGCAGCCGCTTCCCGGAACGGTGTGACTCAGAGGGGCGGGCTGGGGCCACAGGCCCTGTTGCCGCCCGCAGCAGCAAGGCCCTCCCTCTCACCGGGAGCTCGGTCACGTCATCGTTCCGCGACCTCTTCTATGAAGGCAGGAGCAGCGTGCAGAGCGAATCATGACGTCGCTGTTTGATGACGCCATGAAGCGGCCGGCAGCGCCGTGACCGGGACGAATTTGCGCATGCGCCCAAAGGAGGGGCGTCCGCGCGCGGCTCTCGAGTGGCGAGTCACGTGAGAGAGCTCTTCGGTATGGGCAAACGGGAGGGGGTAGGAATAGTTGTGAGGGGCAAACCACTGAGGACGGACTGGAGAGGGGGGAATCAGCTGTGGGGCAAACCATTCTGTATATGTGTGGAGTGGAAGATTCTTAAGATAAGAATCGCACCGTGTACAGAAGGGGAGGGACCTTGGAGAGGAGCGACTGCTCCGAGGGCCGAACCATTGTGTATGTGGGGGGGGGGTCCGCGGGACAGAAAGGGCCAAACCATTGTGGCAGGAGGGGTGTGCACTGTGCAGGTAGGAGGCTCTGCACTGCAGGTGTAGTAGAGGCTGAACCATTGGTGGGGTGGAAGGGGGGAGTCGCGGAGTTGTGTGCACCCCCAGGTGCTGGTGACCTTGGCCGCTGGCAGGCTTCATTTGATTCTCCGTGACCTGCTGCCTCTGTCTGCATTCCCCCTTTAGGTTGATTGGGTTCTGATCCTTGCAAACGTTTGCAGGAAGAAGGAGGGCTCCCTGTCTGTGCAAATGTTTTCCCTTGAGAAGAAATCCCAGCTGGCTGCAAGGGCAGCGCTCAAGGTGGCTGTGTGCCAGGCATCCTCTGAAGCTGCCTTCTGCTGAGCCTTGGTCCATCTGTCTCATCCTTATCTACTCTGACTGGCAGCAGCCCTCCAGGGTTTCAGACAGGAGTACTTCCTAGCTCTGCTGGCAGAAGCCAACAGATTGGGCCTGAGACCTTCTGCGTGCAGAGCAGATCCTCTTCCACTGAGCTGTGACTCATAATCTGTATACACATCGCCTTATGCCGAGTTGGACCCTTGGCCCATCAGTACTGCCTGCTCTGTCTGGCAGACCTTTTCCAGAGTTTCAGACGGGGTCTGTCCCAGCCCCACCTGGAGATGCTACAGACTGAACCTGGGACACTCTGCATACAAAAGCATGTGATCTACCACTGAGCTAGAGTGTGCTTCTCAGGGCTGTAGACTGAAAGGTACTTCATTGCTCTCACTAGAGGTGGCGAACCTGAGGCTCTCCCAGTTCCTGTTGTGGCTGGGGACCAGTGTTCCCTCTAACAGCGATTCCCAGATGTTTTTGACTACAGCTCCCAGAATCCCCAGCTGCAATGGCTTTTGCTTAGGGATTATGGGAGCTGTAGTCAACAACATCTGGGGGTCCCTGTTAGAGGGGACACTGCTGGGGACGGTGGGAGTTGTAGTTTAACAGCAGCTAGCGAGCCAAGGCTGCCTACCCCTAATCTAAAGCAAACAAAAACCAACCCTCTTCTTTTGCAGCAGGCACTGTCAAGAAGAGTTCTGACCCTCCGATCATGCCAGCTATAGGTCTTTGTGGCGTTTGCCCATCCTAGAGGTAGTGTCCGGTGCCAGAGACGTGCTGAAGACTAGATTTTGTTTCTGGAGCTTCGGTAGCTGGATCTGAACTCAGAATGACTACTGTAAGCAGGACTTTAAGGTACTACTATAGAACATTTGAGTGAACACTATTATTGTGCTAAGTGCTGTATAGGAGCAGAAGTTATACAGTCCTTTACATATTTGTTACCCAATGTTGTACATGTGACATGGAAAGAAACCCCTGTTTTCACTTGATTATCCTCCCACTCTAACCTGTAACCTTATGCATACGCCCTTGGGGGTAAACCCCACTAAACAGAATGGGATTTATTTCTGAATAAACAAACATAGGATTGGGCTCAGTGTTCCCTCTAAAGCGTGCACACATGTCTGCGCTCACAGGTTTTTTTATGTCCACTCAGTTAATTTTAGATCCCGCTCAGGTTGAATCAGGAAGGCCCCATTCTGAATGCATGTGTGCACACACGGTGTCTTGATACTCCCACCCAGAACAAAACTCATTCTGCACACATGAAACAAATTAGAACACTGATTGGGCTGTGTGTTTGCTTAGGATTGCAAGTTGTATGACAAGACACGATTGAAGGCAAAAGGAGAGGGAAAGGAATTGTGATTGTGGGGCGGCTGACATTTAATGGCCGGAAAGTGCATTTATTCCAGCCTTTTTAATCGTCTGTGGCAAGTAGGGAAGTCCAGCCTGGCCTCTACATGAAACAAAATGAGGTGGTGGAGTTCTGAGCTGGTTAAATGGATTGTACCACAATAGCCTTGAGCCATTCTGTTGCCCTTGTCCCTTGTGGAAAGATGAGGAGCTGTGTCTGGGGACTCGGTTTTGGGAAGCCCTGACCTATCGGAAAGATTTGCAGCAAGTACAGAACTAGCAGGCTGGGTTAGACTCCTTTTCCCTTGTGTGCTCTTTCTGTTTGTTTACTGGGTTTGTTTGTCTTTTTAACATGAGGAAACATTCAAAAATAAACTGTACCCCTGCCTGAAATATACAGCCTCTTCTACCTCCTCCTTTTATTGCACGCGGAGAGGAGAGCTGGTCTTGTGGTAGCAAGCATGACTTGTTCCCATAGCTAAGCAGGGTCTGCCCTGGTTGCATATGAAAGGGAGACTAGAAGTGTGAGCACTGCAAGATATTCCCCTCAGGGGATGAAGCCGCTCTGGGGAGAGCATCTAGGCTCCAAGTTCCCACCCTGGCAGCATCTCCAAGATAGGGCTGAGAGAGATTCCTGCCTGCAACTTTGGAGAAGCCTCTGCCAGTCTGTGAAGACAATACTGAGCTAGATAGACCAATATGGCTGTTTCCTATGTTTCCTTTGTAACCCAGGCCCCTTGTAGGCTTGGAAACTTAACAACAGGTCTCCCTCCCTCTCATTCCCTATTCTTTTATTTTAAGCAACAAATTACTTACTAGTTTGCCTGCACACACACATCCATATAACAGTTCTTATTGACTAATTGCTTTCATGAACTTATTTGCAAGGCTGAACTTAATCTGTTTTGGAGAGTGCAGAAGGCCCAGTTCTGAGAGAAGTTCATAGAGCTGTAGGAAGTTAGAGCTGGAAGGAATCCTAGAGGTCAGCTAGTCCAAGCCCTGCGCTGAAGATGTGGACCTGAAAACATTACGCACATCAAGATGTGCCCAAGCCTCTCCTCAAATAAATGTGCATTGCTTGATTCGCTTCTGATTTGTGACGGAGAGGAAACTGGATGCCTTGCTCAGACCTCCTCTAGGTTCTGCAGTTTCACTAGCATTCTTCTCCTTCGCTACAACTTCACCAATCTTATTTCCTCAGGGAAAATAACAAGAAATATGTGTGGGGAGGGAGGGTCCGGGGGGGGCGTTAATTAAAGCTGAGCTGTAATTCAGCTTAGGGTGCCAAATTCCGTTTTTGGTCCCAAGTATCCTCATTAGCACAGTGTGATGTGGAATATGTGTGAAGCCTAAGCACAACTGTGAAGCCTGAGAGAGAAACCTGTGAAAGGAGTAGGTTTGGGATGAAACTCTCAGGTGGAGAGAAGTGGTTTGAAGATGGAGAGGGTGGGTTTTCCAGGTTCCTTGGCTGTGTGATCAATTGTTTGAGGGTTTTTTCCCCCTTTTTCTGAGCTTCTGGATGCCCTGAGAGTGTCCAAGGGAGTCCTTCAAGTGTGCTGTGCACTGCCCTGGCTGGGCTTGCTCTTCCGCCTGAGTGAAAAAGAAGGGCTGCTTCTCTTGGCATTATCTGTTTCTGTCTTCGCTTGTTTCTGCTGACGAGGGAGGCTGGGAGACGGATCTTGCCTCCAGGGGATCCCAGCCTGAATCTCTGCTCTATCAGCTGCTCAGGCTGAAAGTGCAAAGACATGCAAGTCGGTGGATGCTGTGGACTTGCCAGGCCCTCTGGGCAAAGAGCGGAGGCCAGCTAAGGCCACTTGAGACGTGCTTGTCTTTACAAGCGAGTCGGCTGCCGTCACATGTTCAGGACAGGTCGCTGTTGGAGGCAATCTCTCCCTCTGCCCTTCCTAGCCCCAAATCGCCACCATGATAGGAGGAGGGGTTGTGATAGGATGTGTGATTGGCATGCAGGCAGCCCCAGTTTCAAGTCCTGGCATTTCCAGTCTAAATTTCAGACCTTGTGTCATGCTTTCCTGGACTTCTATGCCCAAGCAAAACATTCTGCTTCCTAAATCACTCTGGCTCTTCCCTATCAGATTTGAGTGTATTCTAGATTTGAGGTTTGGTGCTGTGTTTTTTGGGGAAAGGGGAAATAATAAGATGTATGCATCTGATATGTCCTCCTATTCCATCTGAATTGGTTTCAGAGTCTTGCGGCTAGAGACCTTCTTCAGGCTCCTTCCCGGGTCTTGCGGCCTCCACACATCTGCCAGCCAGCACAACTCCAACCGAACGTCCATCGTCCGCCTTCCAAGACAAAAGTATGCAAGGACCTATCCCGTACTGCTAGTCAGACCTGATGGCTCAACAATCCACGTTCGCTACAAAGAGCCGAGGCAGATCCTTTCGGTGAGAATTACATTCCTCTCATGCTCCCTCAGAGAGAAAGGATTTCCAAGAGAGAAATATATCTCCCCAAAAGATGTCCTAAAATTTTCAGACACGTAGCTCCTTTCTTTGGCTTTCTTCCGAGTGAGTTGGTCAGCCTGTGCAGTGGCTGTATCTCTTTAAACTGTGTGATTGAATGCTTCTCCGTGAAAAAAGATTCCTTCACTTAGCAAGCAAGAACATCAAGAAGGCGGCTAGGCTAGAATCCTTCCCTCTGGTATGCTAGGGTGTGTGTACGTGTACGTGTGTACACATACATATACAAGTTTGTGGTCATGAGAGCTCCTAGCAGTGTGAAGTGGCACACAGGTCCACCCTCCCAGGGAGAGCTAAGTGTCCGTTAATGCAGGGCATCTGGTCAGACTTATTGGACTTTACTGTGGCTCTGTGTAAAGTTTAGAGAACCTTTTGGTACATGTCCAACTTAAGAACATAAGAACAGCCCAGCTGGACCAGACCCAAGGCCTATCTAGTCCAGCATCCTGTTTTACACGGTGACCCACCAGATAGATGCCTCTGAGGAGCCCACAGGCAAGAGCTGAGGGCATATTTGCCTGCATCTGGCATTCAGAGGCATCTTGCCTAATATTGTGTTGGTATCCATTCATTGTCACTAGTATGCTTCGTGAAACAATTAATTTTTAGAAAATGTAAACATTTCTGTTGCAAACTTTCGCTTCCGACTCAAGAATGGAATGCTCCTGAGAATTCAGCTTTTTAAACATAATTCTTCAGATGCCTCGTTCATGACTTCAAATTGCGTCTTGCCAGAAATGGTCTCCAAACATTAAATCCTTTTTGAGTGCTATTCTGAAGCACCTTTACCTGCTGAATTTTTGTCCAGCATTAAGCTCTTTAAAGCATCAAGACCTTAACAGGGGGGAAAGTGGCAATCCAAAGATTTTTACTAAAATGTTGTATTTAATTGCATTTTTTTTTAAAAAAAAAATCTCTCCTCTTAGATACCTATAGACATCAACACCCTCCCTGATGCCGAAAGGAGAGCCCGGTTGCGGAAACGGGATGCCCACAAGCTTAAACCTAAAGAAGAGACACCATTTGAAGATGACTTTAAACTAGAGGATTACAGAAAGTTTTGGAAGAAGAAATGACCTCTCTCCTCCTTTTTTCCCCCTTTCCCTTTTGCTTTCCCTGAGATTTTGAGGGAAGAACAAACCTTTTCGTACTAGATACAATGTTGTAAAAATGTTTCCAGGAGATAAATATGATGCATGAGTAAAGAGATTTTTCTGTGTCCAGTTTATATGTTGTCCTGTCTTACTGTGGGTGCTGGGAAACCATAATTAGCTTGTGGCAGTTAGGAACATAGGAAGCTGCCACATACTGAGTCAAACCATTGGTCCATCTAGCTCAGGATTGTCTACACAGACTGGCAGCGGCTTCTCCAAGGTTGCAGGCAGGAGTCTCTCCCAGCCCGATCTTGGAGATGCTGCCAGGGAGGGAACTTGGAGCCTAGATGCTCTTCCCAGAGCGGCTCCATGCCCTGAGGGGAATCTCTTCCAGTGCTCACACATCAAGTCTCCCATTCATATGCAACCAGAGCAGACCTTGCTTAGCTAAGGGGACAAGTCCTGCTTGCTACCACAAGATCAGCTCTCCTCTGTTTCCTTACAAGGACTGTTACCCAACTAAATAAATCTTAGTTGCTTAATTGCTAAAATAGCATAAATGTGTATGTAGGTAACAGCAGTGGCTCTGAAGAAAAAGGCAATACGCCAGGGGTTCTCAAACTTGGGTCCAGTGTTCCCTCTAACAGAATCCCAGGTGTTGACTACAATGCCCATAATCCCCATGCAAGGCTATTTCATCTGGGGATTCTGGGGGATGTAGTCGATAACATTTGGGAATCCCTGTTAGAGGGAACACTGCTTGAGTCCCCAGATGTTGCTGGACTACAATTTGCATCATCCCTAGCCCTCAGTGGCCAAAGGGAACCCCTTAAAACCCTGGGCACATTGCCTTTGCTTATACAGAGCAGGTGGAGGTTCCAGAGCAAGAGTGCTGGTCTTCTGGTAATGAGCATGAATTTTCCCTTTGCTAAGCAGGGTCCACCTTTCTTTGTATTTGGATGGGTAGAGTATATGTGAGCACTCTTAAGACAAGAGAGCCAGCGTGGTGTAGTGGTTAGAGTGCTGGACTAGGACCGGGGAGACCCGAGTTCAAATTCCCATTCAGCCATGAGACTAGCTGGGTGATTCTGGGCCAGTCCCTTCTCTCTCAGCCTAACCTACTTCACAGGGTTGTTGTGAAAGAGAAACTCAAGTATGTAGTACACTGCTCTGGGCTCCTTGGAGGAAGAGCGGAATAGAAAATGTAAAAAAAAAAATAAAAAATCCCTTAGCGGATGGGGCCATAGCTCAGTGGAAGAGCATCTGCCTGCTTGCATGCAAAAGGTTCCATGTTCAATCCCTGGCAGCATCTCCAGATAGGGCTGGGAGAGACTACTGCCTGAACCCTTGGAGAGCTGCTGCCAGTCAGTGCAGACAATTACTGAGCTAGATGGACCAATGGTCTGACTCAATATATGGCAGCATCCTATGGACCAATGGTCCAATTTAGTATAAGGCAGCATCCTTAATTCCAAAGATTGCGTCATAAGAACGAGACTCTGGAACAGCTACCGGAGCTTCCCTAAACTGGGTCCCCAAGTGTTGGACTACGACTCCCATCATCCCCTGCCACAATGGTCTGAGGCACTTGGCTCTCCAGAGGCCATTGTGGCTGGGGATCATGGGAGTTGTCCAACAGCATCTGAACAGCCAAGTTTGAGCACCAGGTCACTGTAGTCTGTTTTGAGCTAGAGAAAACCATTGTTTGACTCTGTATATAAGGCAACTTCCTATGTTCCTGAATTGCTACACGCTGCTCTTCCATGCAAATTGTTTGGTGCAGGTAAGGAACTAGGATATCAAGGAGAAAGGGGTTTTAAACCAGCCTTTCCCTTGACAAGTCTACAGGTCTATATGTATGCATTTATTTTATTTATTTAAAATATTTATACCCCACCCCACCAGTGCACTAGTGCTCGGGGCTGCTCACAACAATAAGACAGATGCAAGATAATAAAAGTAATAAAATTAACTAAATTAAACAAAAAAGTTCATTAAAAACCACAATCATCATTAGGTTCAAATTAAAGGTTATTTTAAACCTTTTAAAAGCCGATATATGGGGCTTTTGCTTTTTATTTCCTGGGGTGCAAGGAAAAGCATCCAGTAATGAGTCCCCCACCTGTGAGCTGAAGTGAGCCACATGTTGAGTATCTCTGTGTAAAGCAGGCCTGAATTAGCAGGAGAAGAGGAATGCAAGAGTGCTTCCAAAACTCAAGCGTTCTGCTTTTTAAGAATTACATGGGGCGAAAATTCAATAGGTATAGCTTCCCCAGCCTGTGTTTGGATGGGCAATACTGGGGAAGCTGTGCCGAGCGGATTACTGCTTGTCATGCCGCTGTCACGGGCACAGAGCCTCTTTTTATTTATTTATTTATTTATTAAGTCTAATGAGCAACTCTGGCAGAAGATGAACAATATTCTTAAAATCCTATTTGGCATATAGGCAGCCAAAGGCTGTGATCAAAATAAATGTGCACATGTTAACTTGTGTGTGTTCCCATTCGTCGGGATCCTGTGCCTTTAAGGCCTCCATGGCAGACAGAAATCCAGCAGATGAAGCTGAAAAAAGTACATCTGTGGAATTTCTGTAAATATACAGGGTTTTGTTTTTTGTTTTTGTTTTTTTAAAAACCTATAATAGAGGAAAATGTACATCTCTTGAATTTTTGCATGCCTCATGCAACTTTTTTTTAAAAAAACCAGGCGCCCCCGCCGGGGCGGGGGTTTGCAACCCTTTTTCTCGGATACTTGGTTCAGTCTGCCCTCCCTCCCGGCATGTAATGCAATGGTATCTCCCCAGGCCTGCGGAAGTTGCTGCCGGAAGTTAGGTGTTGCAGCTTGCACGTGAATCTGGCAGTGGCGGGGTCTTCTTCTTTGCTGGGCGCCTGCTTTGCCACTCTGGTCTGGTGGCGGGGAAGCGCTGCTGCTGCTGGACGCCCGCCGCCGCATCTAGATGCATCTGCATCTAGCCGCTGGATGCAGAAGAAGGTACAAGGAGGCGTGCGGGGCTAGGCATCCAGGGGCCTCCCTTGGTGATACTGCTGGCAAGCGCAGGGCAGCCTGGCAGGCACTTTGCCAACATAGGAAGCTGCCATATACTGAGTCAGACCCTTGGTCCATCGGGCTCAGTCTTGTCTACACAGACTGGCAGCGGCTTCTCCAAAGTTGCAGGCAGGAATCTCTCTCAGCCCTATCTTGGAGATGCTGCCAGGGAGGGAACTGGGAACCTTCTGCTCTTCCCAGAGTGGCTTCATCCCCTTAGGGGAATCTCTTATGGTGCTCACACATCAAGCTTCCCGTTCATATGCAACTAGGGTATAGGAATAAGTGGACTGTTTTTCACAATGGAGGGAAGTAAGAAGTGGGGTCCGCCCCCCACCCCCAGCAGGGGTCAGTACTGGGACCCGTGCTCTTTAACTTGTCCATAAATGATCTAGAAATTAGGGTAACCACTGAAGTGGCCACATTTGCAGATGAGACTAATCTATTTAGGGTAGTGAAAACCAAAGCAAATTGTGAGGAGCTCCAAAAGGACTTCTCCAAACTGGGTGAGTGGGTGACAAAACAGCGAATGCGGTTCAGTGTAAGCAAGTGTAAAGCGATGCATATTGGGGCAGAAAAACCCAACTTCACATATACACTGATGGGGTCTGAACTGTCAGTGACTGACCAGGAGAGAAATCTTGGAGTCATAGTGGACAGCTCATTGAAAGTGTCGATTCAGTGTGCAGCAGCTGTAGAAATGACAAATTCCTTGCTAGGGGTAATTAGGAAGAGGATTGAAGATAAAAATGTACTATCAATCAAATATATTATTAGGCTCAATAGACCAGTAATTATAGCACATATAGGTGAGAGATTGGCTTGGCTTGAGCATGGCTGTTGAATTTTAAAAGAGCAGCATAACCTCTGAGCTATAGTTTCAACTCTCTGAAAAAGGTCAGAGTCCTTTTTTCTACATCTGTATGTTTCATTTTGCACAGCAGTTGAAGTTCCATGGTTCTGATCAAGCTCATCATATAACGGAAGGTCTAAGTTTATAACTTCTAGATCAACTCTCAACTTTCAGTTGTTCCATCAATAGTATCAAACTAGGTGTGTTAAGGAAGTATATAGCCCACCACAAAAGTGATATTCATCTACATTAACAGATGTTCTTTATTCAGGTACAGAATCTGAAAACCCACAATTGACATATACATATCAGGTGATATGAAAAGTCAAAGAATAAGGGAAAGGTTAAGGAATAAGGGCCCTCAAGTCGATTTCGAGTCCTGGCTCCCACAGCGCCCTTTGGTTTTCTTTGGTAGAATACAGGAGGGGTTTACCATTGCCTCCTCCCGCGCAGTATGAGACGATGCCTTTCAGCAACTTCCTATATCACTGCTGCCTGATATAGTACCATGGGGGATTCGAACCGGCAACCTTCTGCTTGTTAGTCAAGCATTATTTTCCCGTTGCGCCACTTAAGTTGACCGTATATAAGAGTTCTAGTCGATTAATATTCCTATAAACAAGTAACGGTCAAGGGTAACATGTTCTAAAGGTTTCATTGTGGGAAACAGGATATAAGAATCCTTGAGCAAGATTGTGAGGTGTGGCCAGTTCTTCAGAGGAAGCTAATTCTTCAAGGCCTGGTCACTCAGCTAGCTGAAAGGATTGTATTTGTCTTGACCGGTGGTAAGCATAATGAAGTACTTCTCTATTGTTAATTGAATATTTGTGTCCAGATGTTTTTCTGTGGGTCAACAAGACAAGTAGTTCTGCGAGGCCTATCTATCAATTCACTGCCCTGCTGATGAGGACAATGGCCATGTCCTGGTAAAGGATAGTGAATGTTTCCTAAAGGTAACACAAATTTCTAACAAATCCCTGGCAGCTTCTCTAGGGAGAACTGGGAGAGACTTCTGCCTGAAACACTGCCAGTCAGTGTAGACCAGGGATTCTCAACATTGGGTCCCCAGATGGTATTGGACTTCAACTCCCATAATCCCCAGCCCCAAGTCCAATAACATCTGGAGACCCAACATTGAGAGTCCCTGGTGTAGACAATACTAAGTTGGATGGACCAAGGGTCTGACATGGCATAAGGCAGCTCCCTATGTTCCTAATGAGAAAAATAGTCCAAACACATCTTAGAATTGTAACCGATGTATAGATGGCATTTGCCCTGATTGTTTGTTTTTGTTTTTCTAGATCCACATGTCTGAAGCTTGGAGTCTGAACTTCCTTTGACCACTGGGTTTCATCTTTGAACATTCAGAGTGCTCTCTTTTCTCCGGGATGTTTGGTTCCTCCCGAGGTGGTGTGCGGGGCGGGCAGGACCAGTTCAACTGGGAAGATGTGAAGACGGATAAGCAAAGGGAGAACTACCTGGGTACGGAGATTCCTCTTCTCATTTTGACTGGTTAATGTTCCTTAACTTCTGCAGTGTGCTTGAAGCTCTGCATGTTCCTTGCCTAAACGTTCCTTGCGTTGACCCTCGCTAAGTGTAAGCCGATGAGTCTCTGGTTCAAATTCCACCCCGCCATGAATTCACCAGGTGGCCTTAGGACAATGTAGTCTCTCTCTCTGCCTCAGCACTCCCTTGCTCTACAATATGCAGGTAATAATATTGTCTGCTCCAACTGGTGCAGTAGCAAGCAACTGGTCTGGTAGCAAGCATGACTTGTCCCCATAGCTAAGCAGAGTCTGCCCTGGTTGCATATGAATGGGAGACTAGAAGTGTGAGCACTGAAAGATATACCCCTCAGGGGATGGAGCCGCTCTGGGAAGAGCAGAAGGTTTCAAGTTCCCTCTCTGGCTTCTCCAAGATAGGGCTGAGAGAGACTCCTGCCTGCAACCTTGGAAAAGCCGCTGCCAGTCTGTGAAGACAATACTGAGCTAGATAGACCAATGGTCTGACTCAGTATATGGCAGTTTCCTATGTTCCTATGGTGGTGATTCCCCCAGGTCTCCAGGAAAGGCTCATTTCCAGTCCTATTGGCAGGGTCTTTTAACTGGAGACAGGAACACAGGAAGCTGCCTTATACGGAATCAGACCCTTTGTTCATCTAGCTCAGCATTGTCTGCACAGACTGGCAGCAGCGTCTCCAAGGTTGCAGGCAGGAGTCTCTCTTAGCCCTATCTGGAGATGCTGATTACCTGATGTGCCTTGTAATCCCCCATCCCCGAGTTACAGTACTACCTGCATATACTTCATAACCTTGTGGGTTTCCAAATCCTTGTGCGTAAATCTTTGTAGATATAGGATGTACAAACAACCACTTTGTAATATAATTGTGCTTTGGCAACATACTGTATGCTTGGGTAGTTTGTTGGTTCAATAAAAAATCTTGTCCTATCTGGAGATGCTTCTAGGGATGGAAGTCGGAACCTTCTGCAGGCAAAGCAGATGCTCTAGGGAATGTACTAAAGTGAATGACAGGGAATGCCCACTGGAAAGCCCTGATTCCTTCCAGATGACCATGGAATGCTTTGAATTTCTGAATGGCCAACAGCCATCAGCCTGGGTGGCTTTAAGAAGGTCTTAGATAAATTCACAGAGGACAAGTCTATCAAAGCATCTACTAGTCTGGTGGCTATTGGCTACCTAGGAACATAGGAAACTGCCATATACTGAGTCAGACCATTGGTCTATCTAGCTCAGTATTGTCTTCACAGACTGGCAGCGGCTTCTCCAAGGTTGCAGGCAGGACTCTCTCTCAGCCCTCTCTTGGAGATGCTGCCAGGGAGGGAACTTGAAACCTTCTGCTCTTCCCAGAGCGGCTTCATCCCCTGAGGGGAATATCTTGCAGTGCTCACACATCAAGTCTCCCATTCAGATGCAACCAGGGCAGACCCTGCTTAGCTATGGGGACAAGTCATGCTTGCTACCACAAGACCAGCTCTCCTCCCTCCAGCCTCAGAAGCAAGATACCTCTCAATACCAGTTGCAGGAGAGAGAGGGCAGGCACATACCTTCTGCCTGTGGCCTCCCCAAAGGCATCTGTTGAGCCAGTGTGTGAAACAGGATGCTGGACTAGATGGGCCTTGGGCCTGATCTACCAGGGCTGTTCTTATGAATATACCTCTTTCACATTCACTTAGCAAAGGGGATAATTCATGCTACTGGAAGACTAGCTCTCCTCCTATTGTGGGGCTTTCTCAGTGCAAAGCATGTAGTCTGTCACGGAGTCCTCTTATCTTGCTTGTCGTTCCTTGGCATCCACACTTCCTGCTTCTGCTCTTATGGGTGGTTTTTCCTTTTACCTTCCACACGCAGGGAACTCTTTGATGGCACCAGTAGGCCGTTGGCAGAAGGGCAAAGATCTCACGTGGTATGCCAAGCAGAAGAAAGGAGACGCACCTCTCTCCCGGGAGGACGAGCTGGCTGCTGTCCGGCGGGCTGAACAGGAAGCAATGATGGCAGCCTTGTAAGTTAGACCAACCTTCTGGCTATGGTTGGTATCCGTGTAGGGATGGCATGTCTGTGTGAGCAACTGGGCCGAGGGCCGTTCTTCAACGTAATTGGGTAGCAAGCCCAAGAGCCCCAAGCACTGAGGCTGAGAAATGTTCTTGACTAAAGGTGGGTGGGTGGGAGAGGAATCCTCCAATCCATAGCTGGTGAAGCAGACCTCTGCCAGACATTACTCTCCTCTGCTGCTGTTTCTTTATAGGGGTTACAAGAATGTGAAGAAGCAGCCGACAGGACTCAGCAAAGAGGTATATTGTTTTCCATTTTCTGATTTGTGTTTATTTAATTCTGTAGTCCAGGAGTTTTCAAACCGAAGTCCCAAGATGTTGTTGGACAACAGCTCCTATCATCTCCAACCGCAGTGGCCACAATCCTGGGTCCCCAGATGTTGTTGGCCTTTGGTCATTGTGGCTGGGGATGGTGGAAACTGTAGTCCAACAACATCTGGGGCCCAAGTTTGAGAAGCCCTGTTGTCGCCCATCAAAGCTCACGGTGGGAGCTTCTCTCTTCAAAGGAGGGCTGTACTTTCCATTGAAATAATCTGACTTTAAACTGTGCAATTGATTGATGGGTTGCATTTAAATACATGAGCGTAGTCCTACACATATATAAATATATGAGCATATTCCTGTCCCTTTTGGGGGATGGTCAAGGATTGTCATCTTTTTCTCATGTGTTGAGATAATATTTACAATTTGATAAACAAAAGTTATTTGAATGCTTTTTGGAAGGGAAGTTTGATATTTCCTCTTCATCCATTTGGGAACTGGGAACAGAATTTATATTCCTTATGATGTCAGCATACTGTAGCTAAAATGGCTTCAGACGATGAACAGGTTCAAGGTCTTACCTAAATTTTAAAAGGCCATGATTTTTTAAAAAAATCCCCTGGGACATAGATTACCACTGTACACCATCCGCTAAGCCTGTGGTTTTGATTGCTAGAAGCAAAATCATAGGCCCTGATCCAGCAAAAGCCAGTCACGCATGCATCTTGTTGAAACTGCTGGGACGATTTTGTCATTTATAAACTTCAGCACTGTTTGTTTCAATAGAATTTAAATATGTATAACTTTGCCTAGATCACGGCCACAGTGTTTACCTTGAAATAGCTGCTACCTTTAGATACAAACTGGGAAATATCCTTCTCTTAATTTTTTAAAAATCATGTTTGGATCAGGATGCAGGACCTCTGCCTTATCTGTCTCAGCTCCATCGGTTAATCCAGGGGCATATTTTAATCCGTACTTAGAGCTTTGATTTCCCTACCAATTGCAGTGATTGAGGCTTGTGGCTCCAACCTCTACCAGGTTTAGCCAATTAATCTGTTAGATTTGATAGAGGCAAAGGCTTTAAATTGATTTGTCTGCCTTCTGCAGCAGACTTCTTTTTCTAAGAAATGTATCTATATTTAATGCAAGTACCCTGTTTCCCCGAAAGTAAGACCTACCCCGAAAGTAAGACCTAGTAGTAATTTCTGATGTACCGCTAATTGCCCTAGTGCATTTTGGGGGGCTAAAATTAATATGAGACACTGTCTTATTTTCGGGGAAACACGGTATGTACAAAAACTGCAAGAAGGCGTCTTCTTAGAAGAGTTATCTCCTCTGTATGAGAAGGGGATTCCCTCTTTGAAGATGGTGCCTGATTTAACTATGTGCACATATCGTAAAAAAGCAAACTGTTCTTCTTCCTCTTCTTCAGAACTATTGTGTTTACTCATTTACAATGGATGCGATTAATGAAAATTTAAGTCAGTCGGTCAGGTGGCTGTCCTAATTAAGACATAGCTACTTAATAACAGATAAAGTACGCCAAGTTAATAAGTACATGTCAGCCCAATGAAGTAGAGTATGTCAGGCCAGTGAAGTTGTGTGCATGCAAGCACGCAAATAGCACAAACACAAAATTGCACAACTGATGTTACACAGGAGTTATGCTACACCTTTGAAAATAAAGGGTTTACTCTCATGTAACGACAGTTGGGCAATGTGTGCATTTGTGTTTGTGGGGTATGTAAACCACTGGAAGGGATGATCAGTCATTTCCCTTTCTCTTCCAAGGTAGTGTAACTCCTGACATTAAACACCAGCTTTGGATCTCTGCCAGTTCTGGCCAGTTAAGAGCTGGAGTGAGGGGTGTCCTTGTGTCTCCCTGATAGTCCCTTTCTATAGGAGATTAGCTGGGCTCTATTAGATGTGTCCAAATCTCACCCACAATCTAGTCTCTTTCAGTCACTGGCTTCTGTATCGGTCTGTGATAGGTTATACATAACACTACTCCTTCCATGTCATTTTGAGGATTATATGGAGTGATGCAGTAACTTTAGGGTCCTTCACAATCCCAGGCACTTAAGTCTCCAATTTCTGTCTGCAATTCTTTGCAAGGATCTTGCCGAGGTCTGCAAACGCGATGGAGCAGAACATGACGAGAAGAACGTGGACCGAGTGCTGGGTTTGGGGAGTTCGAGGTACATCGTGTAGCTCTCCAAGTAACTTCTAATGCTCCTCTTAAAGTGGGAGGTGGGACTTCCTGTGGAGACACAGGAAGTTACTTAGGGAGGTGCTGGACACTCACCCATCCTTTTATTTGTGTTTTGTCTTAATTGCCTCAGGAGACAGGTGGCTAACGCTGTCTGCTCCAGAGGTAGGCAGCCTCGATTTCCCAGATGATGGGAGTTGTAGTTCATCAGCAGCCTTAGTCTATTGTAACCCCTGTCCATGCTTCTCTCTACTTGTGCCTATGAGTGATAATTAACTTGTATTGTCCGGTGGGTGCCGAGGGGTAGGGATGTGCATGAACTGGTTCAGTGGTCCTTTTACAGACTGCCGAACCAATTTGGAGGTCCACCGTTCGGACAGTTGGGCAGCTGTGGGGGGTTATGCAGCAGCCCCGTGCCAGTGGTTTTGACGACAGCGCCAGTGGGGGAAACACACAGGGGGGGAGGGATGGGCACCCTCCCTGCTCCTTAAAGGTAACCTCTCCCCCCCTGCCCTGCCACTGAACTGTCCAAATGCCGATTCATGCACATCTGTACCGAAGAGATCCGTGGATACTTTGTTGTGCACGTTATTTTTTTGTTTGCAAGAAATTTTGGTGCTCTAGGTGTGTCTGATTTATTATTTATTCATTTATTTGACATATATACGGCCCACTACCAAAGTCTCTAGGCAGTTACAATAATGAAACAAACTGAAAAGATTAACACAGTTAAAACACTCTTAAAATTTAAAGTTAAAACAATCAATAAAATTAAACTAGAACTTCAATTAAAAAGCTTGGCTAAAGAAATGTGTCTTCGGTTGTTTCCTAAAAGCCATCAGGGGTGGACCAGCTCTAATTTCATCAGGAAGTGCTTTCCACAGCCCTGGGGCAACTACAGAGAAGGTTTGCCTTTGAGTCGCCACCAAACAAGCTGGTGGCACCCTCAGACAAACCTCCCATGATGATCTTAATAAGCAGCAGGGTTCATAATGAAGAAGACATTCTCTTAAATACCTTGGGCCCAAGTTGCTAAAGGCTTTCTAGGTAATAACCAGCACTTTGTATTTTCTCCAGACACTTATTGTTAGCCAGTGTAGTTATTTGAAAACAGGAGTGATATGGTTTCTTTGGGACAACCCGGAAACCAACCTGGCAGCAGCATTCTGGGCAACGTACAAAGGCAGCCCCACATAGATTGTATTGCAGTAGTCAAGCCTGGAGGTAACCAGCATGTGCACCATGTGCTTCTGTCGGAGTTGAGTCCTCCTCCACTTGCGCTCTAGTCGTCTACCTCACCGCTTCTGCTCCTGCAGTTCTTCCATATGCCATGGAGCTAACTTAGAAGCAGGCCAGAGAAGACGCTCAGGAGCAATCATGTCTACTGCACGGGTAAACTCAGGACTCCATTTTTCCACCAGGGCATCAACAGAGTTACCGGCAAAGCCAACTTTAAAAGGTTTCTTGGAATCCTGTTGGATCCAATAGTCTCCTTGGGTGGACCATCATAATAGGCCCTTCACCCCTGCAGAGGTGACTAGCAGCAGCAAGTTGAACCTTCACCAGGTGGTGGTCTGTCCATGACAATGGGGAAATTGTAGGAGCCCCCACCCATGAACACCTCCCTGGTAAGAGCAAAAAACCAAATCGAGTGTGACCCACATCATGTGTCGGTTCTGAGACAGCTTGGGAAAGGCCCATAATTTTCATGGCTGCTATAAACACCCGAGCTGCACCTGACAAAGTGGACTTTGAAGTCATCCACCACCATAAGCCTGCCTGGGTGTCTCCAATGCCAACTCCACAACCAAATCGGACAGCTCAGTTAGGAATTCTGTTGGGCAGCGGGGTGATCAGTGCACCAACAGAAGTCCCAATCTATCCCTGGTCCCAAGGCTCAAGTACACACACACACACACACACACACACACACACACACACACACACACACACACAACATAGGCAGGTGCTCCGACAAGGATCCTGGAAAGGCAGATGTTCTTATAGACTACAGCCACTCCACCTCCCCGCCCATGTCCTGTCATCTGCTCCACAACAGAGTATCCCGTGGGGAGAAGCTGGGACCAAACTGGCCCACTAGGATCTCCCAACCAAGTCTCTGTAATGCATACCAGATCAGCCCCCTCTTCCACAATCAAGTCATGGATACTTTCTGATTTATTTTGAACTGGCATTGCAAAGGAGCGAGGTGAGGCTCTGTGGGTAGTTGGCACTGTTCCCCAAGGTTGCAGCCATTGGACCCTTACTTTGGTTCCTCTAAACAGGATTATATCCCCCTCCGTTTCCCCCCATTTTTGCTTAGATTTAAAATTCTTCTCATTGGCTTGGTCTGGTTTAGATTCCATTTCCCCGCCAAAGCACAGAGACCTGTTTGCTGATCGCCTCTGCTTCCTCTCTAACTCAGGGGTGGTCAAACTTGTGCCTCCGGCTGTTGTTGGACTACAACACCCATCATCCCAGCCACAAGGAGTTGTAGTTCAGCAGCTGGAGGGCCATGTTTGACCACCCCTGCTCTAACTCTTTTTTTCAGAAGTGGTGGTGGGAGCAGGGTGATGTTTTCCAAAGAAGACAAAGAGGCTGCCAAACTGGGCCTTTCAGTCTTTACGGTAAGTTCTATCCCTTCCTCATCCCATCTCATAAGAACATAAGAACAACCCTGCTGGATCAGGCCCAAGGCCCATCTAGTCCAGCATCCTGTTTCGCACGGTGGCCCACCAGATGCCTCTGAGAAGCCCACAGGCTGGAGTTGAGGGCATGCCCTCTCTCCTGCTGTTACTCCCCTGCAACTGGTACTCAGAGGCATCCTGCCTCTGAGGCTGTAGGTCTCCCTCTGACTAGTAGCCGTTGATAGGCCTCTCCTCCATAAAGTTATCCAACCCCCTCTTAAAGCTATCCAGATTGTTGGCTGTCACCACATCTCGTGGCAGATAATTCCACAAGTTGATTATCTCAGGTCATGGAAATGAGACACCTCAGGGGCATTTGTTTGTTTATTATATTTGTATACTACCCCAAACCTATGTCTCTGGGTCATTTACATCAACATAAAACAAATTAAAACAAAAATTAAAACATTAAAACAATTTAAAACCGCAGTTCTAGTTAAAAGGCTTGGGTGAATAAATGCATCTTTAAAGACTTTTTAAAAGCTGTCAGAGATGGGGAGGTTCTTATTTTGACAGGGAGCACATTCTAGAGCCTCAGGGTCCCACAGAGAAGGCTCATCCCTGAGTAGCCACCAGACAAACTGGTGGCAATTGCAGACCGACCTCGCGATGATCCTGATGGGCAGTGAGGCTCATAGTGAAGAAGATGTCACTGGCCAGCATCTAGACCAGAGCTGCTCAACTTCAGCCCTCCTGCAGATGTTGGCCTACAATTCCCATAGTCGCTGGCTATTGGCCACTGTGACTGGGGATTATGGGACGTAGTTCAAAAACAGCTGGGGGTCCTAAATTGAGCGGCCCTGATCTAGACGAATGTCATGGCAGACAACTGTGTGTGTTTTGTTGCACAGGAGGGGCACTATTTTTAGCGATTCCCAAAGATGTGGGTTTTCTGGTGAATTTTGAATTGGAAAATTTCCCCATGCAAATTTCCCTCTTGTTGCATTACTTTTTTTTAAATTAAAAAAAACCCCTATTATACAAATTGTCCTGATGTCTTAAATAGATTGTGTTCTGATTTGGCATATTGCTTGGAAAAAGCACCTGCACTATATTAATTTCCTCTGCAGTGTATCTAAAGCTTTCCAAGTAGCCAAGTAGAAATTATAGAAATGGAAAATTTTCCACAGGGAAAAAAAAAAGGGGGGGAACTTTCTCCCCACCCTGTCCCAGCCACCATTTCTGGTGATTCCCTCTGTAGTGCCCTGTGCCACCCAAAAATATGTCCCTGAGGGTCAACCAATATTTGGGGACATATTTTCAGGAGGTGCAGAGGGAAGGCAGGATCGCTGAAAGTTGCACACACTCCTACACAATGGAAAATGCTGTTGTGTTGGCACAGTGGAAGCCCGAATGTTGGCCATGGAACACCTTCCCTTTCTTCATGTTTATTAGTGTTGTGTTTTTATAACAAGTATTAATTTTGCTCTTCTGGTGGGGTGGGGAAAGAATGACCAGTGCAATGTATGAGAACTGAAATAATCCAAAAACTTGCACCATGAAAACAGACACGTGTAGCACAAAATGAACAGAGAAAACTGCCATATACTGAGTCAGAACATTGGTCCATCTAGCTCAGTATTGGGCGTCTGCCCAGTCTGGCAGCAGCTACTCCAAGGTTGCAGGTAGGAGTCTCTCTCAGTCCCATCTGGAGATGCCAGGGAGAGAACTTGGAACCCTCTCCCTGCAAGCATGCAAATGCTCTTCCTAGAGCGCCCCCACCCTCCAGGGAAATATCTTACAGTGCTACCATGCAGTCTTCCACTCAAATGCAAACCAGGGTGCACCCTGCTTAGCAAAGGGGACAATTCGTGCTTGCCAGAACAAGACCAACTCTCCTCCCTCCCATCTCCCAATGCTGCTGTGCCTGTTGGGAGAATGTACTTGGCTAGGCTGGTGGTTTGCTAATAACCCAGGATGAAGGGCTGAAATTTCCTCAATGGGACTTAAAGGCCCAATTTGGACTGTTAGTTGTCAGGAGGGAGGGCTGTACCGCCACTTTCCACATGCCCTCCTTTCTCCTCTCACACACTCCCAAATCCCGCCCCTGCCTCCTGGTTGGCGGTAGAACCTGGTTGGCTTGCTGTGACGTCCAACAAACTGTGTTTGCCCCTAGATAACTATTCACACATTTTGTTCAATAGACATACAGATCCATATACATGTGCAATTATTCACGTTATGCTGAACGCACATACAGCAGAACACTTCACTCTGCACCATGCATTTGAGGGACCTGGACCCATTTTCATTCTGAACAGAAATGCACGTACAGTCATTCATAGAAAAGCATGTGCCTGTGTATGAACACACACATACGGTGTAATGTCTGCTTAAGGCTTTCGTTTTGACTCTGAGCCAAGCTTCAAAGCCTTGGCTCCCAGTTCTGCTTTGAAGGCAAAGGGTGGCCTTTTCAGACATGCAGAAGCAGGATCTCATCCTGGTCTGTTGAGTGTCCCGTAGCTACAGCCACTCAGCTCCTCTCAACTTTTTTCTTGATCATATTTGTACCCTGCGCTCCTCTCTTTGGACCTCCGAGTGGCTTAAATGTTTTTTCTCAGCTCTCTGCCATCCAGGCGTTGCTCAGCGTCAGACTCTGCGCCATCTGTCTCCCCACCTGCACCCCCTCAAATTTCAGCTGTGGAACTGTCCCATTTGCCTTCTCTGGACCAAGCTGGGGTCCAGTGCTGAGTGAGTCCACGGAACCCAGTCAAAAGTCTCTCCAGCCTGAGTTCTGAAACTCCTCTTGGAGTCAGTTTATACAGCAGAATCGGGTAGTAAGGTTCTTTCCTGGACTGTATCAATTTGGGTTGTGGGGTGGGGGTTGCACGCTTGAATTCTGCCCTGTGGAACAAACTAACGTCGCTATGTGTTGAAAAGGAGCATGCCTAGGAGAACCCGGGAGTGAGCCTTTCTCCTGGACATACTGGTCTTGTAAGTTTTTATGTATTGAGGAATATCGAAAGTGTCTGCAACTCGGGGAAATCCAGAAAAAGCTTGACCACTTGATTTGGCTGCTTTTGTGAGCCAGGCAGGAGGCTCTGTGGTTGGGAATATGCCACTGAGCAGGACCAGTTCAGACCAGGAGAGCTTGTGGCAGCAAGCATGAATTGTCCCCTTGGCTAAGTGGGGCCCACCCTGGTTTGCATTTGGATGGGAGACTACATGTGTGAGCACTGTTAGATATTCCCCTTTGGGGATGGGGCTGGTCTGGGAAGAGCATTTGCATGCAGAAGTTTCCAGGTTTGCTCTTTGGCATCTCCCGAGCGGGCTGAGATCGACGCCACTGTCTGCAGTCTTGGAGAAGCTGCTGCCAGTCTGTGTAGACAATACTGAGCTAGAGGGACCAAGGGTCTGACTCAGTGTATGGCAGCTTTCTATTAACTCCCTCCTTCTACTTTCCAAACTAGCATCTGTCTAGGGCAGGCCTGCTCAACCTAGGCCCCACAGCTGGTTTTGGACTACAACTCCCATAATCCCCAGCCACAGTGGCCAATGGCCAGGGATTATGGGAATTGTAGGCCAACCTCTGCAAGAGGGCCGAAGTTGAGCAGCCCTGGCTAGGGCATAGTGGGAAGGCGGGCGGTCAGGCAAGGGCAGGCTTTGCCCACATGTGTGTTGCCTTGCTCGTCTGCTGTCTTTCAATGCACAGGCGGCCCTGCCTTTGCAGGGGCTGTGGGCCCCCGGTGTGCATTTGAGATGCGCCTGCAGGCACCTTGCAAATGTGCTCATGAACGTGTGGCGTGGGGGCAGGCCTATTGGCATGAGGCTGTGACACGCCCCTCCCAGCCCCATGTGGGTTCATTGAATGTGTGGAGAAGAACCCCAAATCTCGGAAGGACTTGGGTCTAGTCTTTTATTTTATTCATCACATTTCTGTATCGCCTGATATAGGCATCTCTAGGCAGTGTAAAGAGTTGGGCAACGCAAGAAAAGTAAAAGCGGTCTTGAAACAGTGAAAATCCCCCCAAACAAATAAAGGCAATCTCTCAAGAGAAAAAACACAGTATGGTTCCTTGGTGTGTGGTTTTAATCTTGCCTCTGAATCCCTAGCATCATCGAGTGGCAAACAGTCCAGAGGTTTCAGCTGCTAAAAGACAACCGGACAAGGAAATGGAAGCGGAAGCAATGCCGTAAGACACACACACACACACACACACACACACACACACACACACACACACACACACCCGCAGTGCCTCTCTGGCTCTTGACTCTCGGGGCCAAGAAGAAGGGCCGTCTTCATTGCTGGGTACCGGGAACCGGAAAGAGCAGAGGCCGAGAAGGGGCTGGAAAGCAGAACAGATGACAAAAGGGAGGAGCCTAAAGGGACTGCTTATGTTTAGCTTTGGGGAAAGGGAGGTGACGGTGCTCACCAAGTCTAGGAGGAGGGATGGGTTTAAGGCAGGGCTGGGCAAACCTGGCCCTCCAGGTGGTATTGAACTACGACCCCCATCACCCCCAGCCCTAATATAGTGCTCCTGGGGGTGATGGGAGTTGTAGTTCAACAATATCTGGAGGGCCAAGTTTGCCCAGCCCTGGTTTAAGGTATACGGCAGGCAAGGGAGGGAACCAAGTTACATGAATCAGGACTTCCTACCGTATTTACCATATAGCCACCTAATGGTGCAGAGGGGAAATGACTTGATTAGCAAGCCAGAGGTTGCTGGTTCGAATCCCCGCTGGTAAGAACATAAGAACAGCCCTGCTGGGTCAGGCCCAAGAAGGCCCATCTAGTCCAGCATCCCATTTCGCACAGTGGCCCACCAGATGCCGCTGGAAGCCACAGGCAAGAGTTGAGGGCATGCCCTCTCTCCTGCTGTTACTCCCCTGCAACTTGTACCCAGAGGCACCCCGCCCCCGAGGCTGGAGGTGGCCTACAGCCTTCCAACTACCGTAGTAGCCATCAATGTTTCCCAGACTATGGGAAACATCTATATCAGGCAGCAGCGATAGAGGAAAGATGAGGCATCATCTCATACTGCGCAGGAGGAGGCAATGGTAAACCCCTCCTGTACTCTACCAGACAACTGCAGGGCTCTGTGATCACCAGGAGTCAACACCGACTCGACGGCACACTTTACCGTATTTAGCAGAATAGCAGGATTATACCTGTATTTATCCAAAAGAAAGAGGATTTGAATTCAAGATGAACCCCCTATATTTGATAGGAAAGAAATGGGGAAAACTTTGTCTTGGATTCAGGTTAATATAGTACTTGTAAGAGGACCTAGACAGTGAATGTCTGCCTGCCTTAAGGTGGTTATGGAGTACTAGTCTATACAGATCAGCTTGTAAAACGGATCCTAGACCAGAGTCTTCCACTGTTGTGTCCCCAGATGATATTAGACATATCAACTCCCTTTACAGTGGCCTCTGGCCATTGTGGCAGGGGGTGATGGGAGTTGCAGTCCAACATCATCTGGGGACCCACAGTTGGAGACCTCTTTCCTAGACTAGACCACATCAGCCTGCAAGTGGAGGAATCAGACGATTATTATTGCCATATTTTTATACCGCCTGATATGTACATCTCTAGGCGGTGCACAAAATTTAACACAATAGAGAACAGAGTAAAAGCAGTTAAAATTTCACTAAATACAGTAAAAATAAATTAAACTGTTTACAATTAATTTCATTTAAAAGCCTGAGAAAACAGGTGCGTCTTGAGGTTCTTCCTAAAAGCAAACAGAGAGAGAGATGTTCTTATTTCAAGAGGGAGCCTATTCCAGAGCCCTGGGGCAGCCACAGAGAAGGCCCAGTCCTGAGACGCCACCAGACGAGCTGGTGGCAGCCATAACTGGGCCTCTCCAGAAGATCGTAGTAGTAGGCGACAGGGTTCATGACAAAGAAAGCGCTCTCTTAAGTACCCAGGGCCCAAGCCATTAAAGGCTTTATAGGTAATAACCAGTGCTTTGTATTTCGTTCGGAAACATAGCAGCAGCCAGTGCAGTTCTTTTACAATCGATGTGTTTTAGCCCCTTCGGGTTGCCCCATATACTGTTCTGGCTGCTGTATTCTGTACCCATTGTAGCTTCCGGACAACTTACAAAGGCATCCCCATGTAGAGTGCATAGTAGTCAAGCCTGGAGGTTACCTGCATATGCACCTCTGTTTTAAGTCATTTAAGTCTTAGTTGAAGACTTTGACTCTGAGCTTGTCTACATAAAAAGTTTATCTGACTGTTGAGGATGCTTTTGGATATAAGAGATCCTTCCTTGCAGGCAGAGTAGTGCGGTTGAGGGGTTCCTTTCATGCCCTTTGAACTCTGTCTAGAAATATAAAGTTTCTAGTCCATGATGTTATGGAGAAACACTTGGGATATTTGTATCTTGCGGCCACTAAAAAGCCTGTTGATGTGTGTTTAGGCTTTGGGGGCCAGTAGGGACATTCAGGCAGGTATGCAGGCCTCGCTTTACCAGAGTTTCATTTCTACCTGTTTCTTTGAAAGCACCCCCATGAAATTTACATGGATGCCTGAGGAGGAGGTCAGCTTTGAAGGCCTCTCCCTGGCACATTAGCTTCCCATAGACAAGGAGCTGTTGACATGGGATCAGTTCCACACAGGCATTCTGGAGTTGGCACAGACTCATGAGGACTGGACCCTAAACTTCTCTGCAGATTTGTACTGGGGCTTGAGTCTTCTTGGGGAAGGAAGAAGGTACTCCAGCTGTGTCTTGAGTGGGCCTCCAGAGAGGCGAGGGTAAGAGACTGCCTATTTCTCTTTCCCCACACAGGCCAGAGGTCAGCAAGAAATCCAAAAAGAAGGAGAAGAAGAAGAAAAAGCACAAGAAGGAAAAGAAAAAGGAGAAAGAGAAGCACCCGAAGAAGAGAACTGCCTCCTCTTCCACCTCATCTTCTCCGGATGACAGAGAAAGGTACTGCTGGGACCACATCTGTGGATCTTAATGGCGCTTACGTTTTGTGGTACCCGCCTGGAAGCTCCGCTTTGTTGCCTGGTTGAGGTGTTTATTCCGTCTAAGGATGTCTGTCATTCTCTTCCGTATCGGCTACCCGTGGAGAGGATCTCCAAGCCTGTGTAGAATGTGCTTCCCTCCTCACTAATGCTGCCACACTGGAAACGGGGCAGAATTTCTCCATCGGATGCCCGGTCGAGATGCTTCCATAGGCTGGATGACCTGTTCCTCTGTGGCAGAGCGTGTATGGGACCTGCTCCATAGGAGTGCCTCTTTTGAGCAGAGGCTCAGATTACAGGATCTCTCCTCCACCACCACCCAAAAATAAAAATAAAAGGGGGAGATTATGCAGTTCAGGTCTCTTCACATGCAGGCATCCAGCCACCTGCAGCACCCATGGGTATGAGTGTGGTGGGGTGTGGTGGTGGTTGTGGTGTACCTGCCCACTCTTAATGCCATGGGTGTAGGATTAGACAAGTGTCTCCACCAAGCTTGTGGCCTGTCCCTTAATTGGGGCAGTGGGCTGTTGCTTAGTTGGGAGGAAAGTGCACTCTGCACATGCTCCAAGGTTGAACTAGGGAGCTGCCCTATACCATGTCAGACCATTGGTCTATCCTGCTCAGGGCTGTCTACACCAGCAGTTACCAACCTTGGGTCCCCAGATGTGGTTGGATCACAACTCCCATCTTCCCCAGCCTCAGTGGCCAATCCAGCAACACCTGGGGCCCCAGATCTAGGATCCCCTGGTCTACCCTGATGGGCAGCCGTTCTCCAGGGCTTCGGAGAGAGGTCTTTTCCCAGCCCTGCCTGGAGGTGGCAGAGATTCAGCCCAAGAGCTTCTGCGTGCAAAGCAGGCTCTCTGCCATTGGAAATGTAGGAAGCTGCCTTCTACGGAGTCAAACCCTGGGTCCATCTAGTTTAGTATTGTCTGCTTTCCAGAGTTTGAGACAGAGACAGCTCTTTTCCTAGGCCTTGCTGGAGATGCCAGGGAGCAAACCTCTGCTTGCAAAGCACCTGACCCAGAGTCCTGCAGAGGACTCTGGGAATCCCAGAGGAGTCCCAGACTCCCCCAGAGCCCAGTGGGAATGTGTTGTCAGTCTCTACGGTGGCTGTGTCGGTTTGCTCAGTTAAAATTATGTTCTGCTGGCAGCCGAGCTGAGCTGATTGAAAAGCATCGGGTGCGGAGGTGATGGGAGAGTCTTATCCATGGTGGCCCGTTCAGCCAGGCAAGCCATCTGTTTGATGTTGCAGCTGCCATATAGTGAACCTGATTCTCCTAAGTTCATGTGTTCTGCGGTGGGGAGCGGGGTGCAATGAACCACCATCCGTTGGAAGATTTGCAAGCCCATTGAAGAGCTTCATTACATTCAGAGTAACCAAAAAAACCCCACAAAAAAAGACTATCCCTGGATTTATTTTTTTTAAACATAACTTCTGTACTGTAATACATTGCAGAGGCCTGAAATTACTGGAGATGAAGGTGTGTTGGGTTCTTTAGGTGCATTTTCAAATGTTCAGCACAGGAGTGTGCTGTGAGCAGCCCACAGATCTTCCATAGGTTTTGACTGTGCCCCTGCTAACTGGGCAAGGAGACACCTTTTAAAAGTGGCGATTCTCTTCTATTTAGCAGAGGGAGAGCAACTGGCCCTATCCAACCCCAGCACAGCATCCCTCCAGTGGCTGTTGCTGGTATCTGCCTTATGTTTCTTTTTAGATTGTGAGCCCTTTGGGGACAGGGGACCATCTTATTTATGTATTTATTTTTCTGTGTAAACCACTTTGAGAACTTTGGTTGAAGAGCAGTATATAAATATTCATAGTAGTAGTAGTAGTAGAATTTCTGGATCCAACTTGGAGGAACACACAGGGGATGATACTCAGAGGCCAGCTGTGTCTATGTGGAGTTCCTTCCTTCTAGGATGGAGGAAATGCTTGTAGATAGGGGTGTGCCTGAAGCGCGCGTCAAGCATTTTTAGGGAAATTAAAAAGGGGACTTTAAGAAAAAGGAGAACAGGTCCTTACCTGCTCTCCACCAACCCTTCTAGCTTCCTGCTGGGGCAGCACTGGTCCCAAAAGCCCCCTGCACTGTCAGCACACATATGGCGTCCACGCATGCGCGGGTGCCATTTGTGTGGTCTGCATAGTGTTGTGTGGTCATCCTTTTGCATGGTTGGCGGAAAGCAAGTAAGCACCTGCTTTCCTTTTTCTCAAAGTCCCCTTTTTAATTTCCCTAAAAGCGCTTGAACCGTGCTTTGGGCACATCCCTACTTGTAGAAAATGCCACATCTCCTATTGTTGGGGCTCAGTCTCCACAGAGAACAAGTTCAGTGGTGGAATAGCGTGTCTGCAAAGGTTACGGAATTTCTTGGCTTTGGAAACTTCCAAGCAAAGGGTGGTCAGGCATCATAGGAACATAGGAAGCTGCCATATCCTGAGTCAGACCATTGGTCCATCCAGCTCAGTATTGTCTACACAAACTGGCAGTGGCTTCTCCAAGGTTGCAGGCAGGAGTCTCTCTCTCAGCCCTATCTTGGAGATGCTGCCAGGGAGGGAACTTGGGACCTTCTGCTCTTCCCAGAGCGGCTCCATCTCCTAAGGGGAATATCTTAACTGTTCAACACGTTTAACTGCTCACACGTTGTCTCCCATTCATTTGTAACCAGGGCAGACCCTACTTAGCTAAGGGGACAAGTCATGTTTGTTACCACAAGACCAGCTCCCCTCTCCGTAGAGCAGCTCTCCTGGTTGCAAACTTGCACATCCTGAGGGCCAAAGGAGTTTGCCTACATCTGTTAGCACCTCATCTTTCCTAAAAAGCCGCCGGGTTGGAGGAGGAGAACTCCGGAAGCTGCCTGATACCAAGTCAGACCACTGGTCCATCTACTCCAGGGGTGTCAAACGGCGGCCCTCCAGCTCTTGTTGGCTAGTCATGATGGGAGTTGTAGGCCAACAATTTGACACCTCTGGTCTACCCTGACTGGCAGCGGCCCTCCACGACCTCAGGCTGGAGCCCTTCCTGGAGAGGCCGGGGATTGAGCCGGGGACCTTCTGTGCACCAAGCAGCAGCTCTTGCCACTGAGCTCCAGTTCTTCCCTAAGAACTGACTCTGATAAGGACTGTGGCATGCAAGGAGAGAGCTTTCGCCCTTTAACCCCTGCTCAAAAGCCACCCCTTCCGCCCCACCCCAGAACCTCCCGCCATGCTATTTACTTCTGATGGGTTTTGTTTTGTTTTGTTGTAATGGCTAGTTTGGCCCTGAGAATGTCAGCTCCTTTTAGCTGGCTGCAGTGTTTTCTAGCCCATTCGGGGTGAAGAAGCCGATATTGTTTTAAACATTTCATAGCAGAATGAACACAGCCATTGGTTAGTCTTTAACAGTATATAGGTGGTTGGTTTTTTTTTTTTTTAAATGTCTCTATCCTGCTCTTTCTCCGAGGTGCCCAGAGCGGTGTAGTGCACGTTTCTGTTTATCCCCACAACAACCCTGTGAGGTAGGCCAGGCCGAGAGAGAAGTGGGTGGCTCAGTTGCCCAGCTGAACGAAGTTTTGAAATTGAGCCTCCCCAGTCCTAGCTCCAACTACTGCACCCTGGCTGGCTGTGAGCACAGAACAGCAACAGCCTGTTCTGTCTTAGTGCAGGCTGCTGGACTCAGGGAGCTTCTCGGATGCCATGGCGGTAGCCTTTGAGAACAGTGCCTGCAGTGGCCTTGTAGTGCCCTGGACCTCTTCTGTGCTCTCCTGTCTTCCTTGTCCGATGACCTGACCTGACCTGCTTCCTCTGTGCTTGCAGGAAAAGGAGACCCCTCTCCCCTCCCGAGCGCCCTTCCTCCTCCTCCCAGCGGCCTGGAGCCAGCCATCGTGACAGCCTCTCATCACCACCCCGAGAGGGACAGAAAGCCCCCAGCAGGCGGTGCCACAGTCCGGCCTCTTCCAGCAGCCTCAAGGAAAGGACCCACTCTGGCCGGCCAGCGGCCAAAACCTCTTCTCCCAAGCCCCGAAGGAGGGGCCGGCGCAGTGGTAGTAGCCGCAGCCGGTCCCCGTCTCCCAGAGGCAAGGGCGCGGGGGGCCAGAGAAGGAGAAGAAGCCGGTCCCCTGCAGCCCACAGGACCAAGAAGAGGCACGACACAGACTCGGATGACTGAACCAGCCTTGGAACTGAGGAAGCCTTTCTTCAAAACAGACCCTCTCTTGGTGGTTCCTTGGATCTGTTTCTTGGCTGATGCACATTTCTATGGGGTCATTCACACAATCAGGAACTGTGTTCTACCTTGGTTTGGGAGCTCTGTGTACTCCCAGTTTTCGGTTGTGTGGAAGCAAGGTCGGAGGAGAACCTGGGTAGCTTTTCCTCCTACCTGGCATCCACACCATCACTGCAGCCCAGGTTTTCCTCTCACCTGGCTTCCACACAACCGAAAATTGGGAGCGCACACAGTTCCCAGACACAGTTTTTGATTATGTGAATGGCCTCTGTGTTTGGGAGAGGGGTTTAGGGTTTTGTGGGGTGGGGGGTTGTGCAGGAGGGGGACAGAATACAGCTTTTATCTGCCTCTGCCAGTTTGCTCTAATGTCAGGGAGGAGCATGGCAGAAAAAAACCACCCTCATTGACTTTAAATATGTAATATGTATCCCTTAGTGCCATATGGTGTGTGAGTGAGAGAGGATCGATCGATCACTCGATCAGAGTCATGATAGCTACATTTACCCCTTAAAAACCAGAAATGCATCCACTTATTTATGTTCTTTCTGTTATTGCTTACCAAGTTTATATTGCATTAACCAATATGAATATTAATTAAAACCACCACCAATACATTTCTGTATTCAGGAATACAATGAGGTGATAACCAGTGTTGAATCAACAGGTGTTCAAAAGGCTGGGAACAAGCTTTTGAGTTACAACAAAGCTCTCTTTTTTTCAGGCATTCAAATATATAGATTTTAATGTTTCCCTTTTTAAATAGAGATGATAAATGTCTGGACCAGATCAGACATTTGTGCAACACTTTCAGTCTCGCTTTCAGTAAGATTGACAAGATAATATGTTCTGGTTTTTTTAGCAGATACTGTTTTTTAGGCTCTCTTTATTTCATGGGGCTTCCGTTCCCACCTATTTCAGCAGATAACGAAACCGTCAGTAAAGAGACCATAACCCTATGGGGATTTTTTGGGTGGGTGGGGTTCCTAAGCACACTGAGGTGTGCTGAAAATCACAAGAAAAAAGGGTGGAGGGAGCAGAAATAAGCATGGCACTTTGCTCTCTGGCCATGCCCCCCAAACTCCTAAATTCTCTGATTTTTGTTTGGTTTTTTTTGTTTTGGGTTTTATTCATTTTTTTTTTTTTTTTTTTTGCAGATAAGAGTCTCAATGGTGGCAGGAAATGACATCAGAAGTCATTTCTGGCCACTCAGGAACCACAGATAGGTGAAAATAGCCCTGTTTTCACCCTGCAAACTTTTAATAAACTGGGTCTCTATGATCTGACCACAGATCTGCGCATCTGTGAATGGAGAACCTGCGAATAGCAATAGCAATAGCACTTACATTTATATACCACTCTATAGCTAGAAGCTCTCTAAGCGGTTTACAATGATTTTAGCATATTGCCCCCAACATTCTGGGTACTCATTTTACCGACCTCGGAAGGATGGAAGGCTGAGTCAACCTTGAGCCCCTGGTCAGGATTGAACTTGTAACCTTCTGGTTACAGGGCGGCAGTTTTACCACTGCGCCACCAGGGGCTATGGAATAGCGAGGGTCTCCTGTACCCATTTGTTTATTTATCGTATTTATATACTGCTTAATATGTGTAATCTCAAGGCAGTGTACACAATTTAAAACTAATATAAAACAGAGTAAAAACAAAACAATTTCACAGAATAAAAATGTTAAAACAATTTCATGGGATAAACACTAAGATTAATTTCAGTTAAAAGCCTGAGAGAACAGGTGTGTTTTGAAGGTCTTCCTAAAAGCAAACAGAAGGAGATGCTCTTATTTCGACAAGGAGCACATTCCAAAGCCCCGGGGCAGCCCCAGAAAAGGCCTAGGACTGAGTCACCTTCAAATGAGCTGGCAGCAACCATAACCGGACCTCCCCAGATGATTGCAATAGGTGACAGGGTTCATGACTGCAGGCTTACTTCCAGCTTTTTGCAGATTGGTCGACCTGGGCTGCAATCTTGCGCACACGTATCTGAGAGTGAGCCCCTTTGAGCACAGTAGGATTTGCATTTTTCACACAACGCATAATCAACTTGTGGAATTCTCTGCAACAAGATGTGGTGACAGCCAACAACCTGGATGGCTTGAAGAGGGGTTTGGATAACTTCATGGAGGAGAGGTCTATCAACGGCTACTAGTCGGAGGGCTGTAGGCCACCTCTAGCCTCAAAGGCGGGATGCCTCTGAGTACCAGTTGAAGGGGAGTAACAGCAAGAGAGAAGGCATACCCTCAACTCCTGCCTGTAGGCTTCCAGCGGCATCTGGTGGGCCACTGTGTGAAACAGGATGCTGGATTGCATGGGCTTTGGGCCTGATCCAGCAGGGCTGTTCTTATGTACTTCTGCGTTGGCATGCCTGAGATTGCACAATCAATTAATCTGTCTCCTTGTTCATTCTGTGGGGCACATGTGTGTCCGTTTACACTTTGTTTGCAATGTGATTCAGAACACATGTCTGTGCTCCTCGTTTGGTGCTCTTTTGCGCAAAAGTGAGTATGCAAAGAGCGTGATGTGCCACAGTTGATGAGGATGCCACTTGGGACCTTATGACAGTCCCCTCTGTGGGCAACACAGAGTGCAGTGGGGCAGCAGATAAGCCTTCACGGTGCCTCTGCTAAATGACCCATGCAGGATGCTTCCCAAAGCTGCCAGATGTCTTATCCCTTCGGATATATCTTCCTCAAAATGGATGGAGTCTGTTGGAACTGTGTCCATGTTCTTTGTTCCTCTTCGAAGGTGGAGGATTTATTTGCAAATAAGTTTGCAAGAGTAGTCGGGGTTTTTAAAATGATGCAACTGTCCATGAACCTACAGGAGGCTTTAGGCAGTGGGCCAGTTCACACGGCCATAACCTGAGTAGGACAAGTGTCCTATGCATGCTCCTGATCTCTGATTGTGTGTGAGCTAAAATCTAGGTAGGAGGAGCGGGATGATTGTCTGGAAAGCAGATGCAGGCTCAGACAGGGTCATCCTACCCAGCACATGAACGAGGGTGGAGGAAATGCCACCTGAGCTGGCCCCCACCTCCTACCTAGACTGTGGCTCACACAGGATCAAAAATCAGGAGTGCGCACCGTTCTTTGCCCTGCCCAGGTTATGGTTGTATTAACTACCCTTGTGTTTCCTTGAAAGGAAATCCCTCCTTGCTGCGTGGAAAGTTGTTTGGAACTAGGCAAGGTTCGAATGCTGTATGTGGTTTAGCATGGTGGGCAGCTGTTCCAAGAAAGCGGAAACAGCCCAGAAATTCGTGGAGCCAGCAACAACTCCTCTCATGAGCCTGAATAGCTCAGTCTGTTGACCCTGATGGGGAGTCTCACATCTCCATGGCCCTAGACTTTAGTCTATTGTTCTTTGTGTCCTTTTGGGGGGTCTTCTTCTCTGTCCCTTGTTCCCACACCTGCCTGTTCTTTCGTCCTTTCAATCCTCGCTCAGCAACAGACAGTTACATGGAGAAGGGTTCCCTCAAGGAGGAAAGTGTGAAATGCTTAGCAGTTCACATGAATCGTTGGTTCCTTTGGGGTCATGGAGTCCACATGGTAGAAAGATCCGTAAATTTCTTCTCGCTGTGATACGTTTTTGGTATTTGAGTGCTGCTTCCTGTACGCTTAGTTGTGCACAAATGCTCCCAAAAGGTTCTCTGCGAACATACCATTTCTCCATGACTCACCTGAGAGGCAGCACAACGAATATAGAGTGTTGGGAATCTTTTTGCTCAGTCATGCTGGGTGATTTTGATCCAGTCACTATCTCTCAGCCTAACCTACCTCACATGGTTGTTGCTAGGGTCTATATATGTTGCCCTGGCTTCCTTGGAGGAAAGGTAGGATATAAACATAATCTATACAATATACTAGTTAATTACATCTGGAACCTGTTTTTCATCTGTGAACACCATTATTATTTCTTGTTTACACAGTCAGACAGGTGTTATTGACTGGTTTGTTTTATCCAGACATCGAGTCCTTCCCAAGGTCCTGGGATGGCTGAATTTTATCATCAGTACTGTTGGTTATTATAGATATAGTCGCAAAATATAGGCTGTTCCCAGTAAAGCTGCTTTTTGTAATTGGCTGATGGTGATTTCTGTGGCCCCTATTGGTGTTGAGGTGCTCTTCAAGGTCTTTTGGAACTGCATCCAGGGCGCCAATTACCACTGGGATGATTTTGGTCTTCTGCCACAGCCTTTCAATTTCAGTTTGTAGATCTTCGTATTTTGTGGTTTTTTTCTATTTCTGTTTCTTCTATTCTGCCATCCCCTGGTATTGCTATGTCGATTATTTTAACTTGTTTTTCTTTCTTCTCGACTACAGTTATATCTGGTGTATTGTGTGGCAGATGTTTGTCTGTTTGTAGTCGGAAGTCCCATAATATTTTTACATCTTCATTTTCTTCAACTTTTTCAGTTTTATGGTCCCACCAATTTTTGGCTACAGGTAGCTTGTATTTTTTGCAGATGTTCCCGTGTATCATCCCTGCTACCTTGTCATGCCTTTGTTTGTAGTCAGTCTGTGCGATCTTTTTACAGCAGCTGATTTGGTGGTCCGCTGTTTCATCTGCTTCTTTACAAAAGCGGCACTTGCTGTCTGCATTATTATCATTATTATTGCACTATTTGCATTATAGTCTGCATTATTATTTATTAATATTTATATACCAATTTCCAGCATCCCCCACCCCCAAACAGTTTACATAGGAAAAGGTTTCCAGTCCGAAGAGGGCTCACAATCTAAAAAGAAACAACCTAGACACCAGCAACCACCGCCACTAGAGGGATGCTGTGCTTGGGTTATATAGGGACAGTTGCTCTCCCCCTGCTCAATGTAAGAGACTACTCACTACTCCAAAAGGTACCACTTTGCTCAATTAGCAGGTTTGCATCTGAAGCAAGAATAAAAATGAAAGTGACTGTGAGCATAGGCAGGGTTCCTCTCCTTCCCTAATAAGCACCCATAGTCATCTCTCCATGCCTGGGATTGGGCTAAGGGTTTCAGGTGGGCTTGGCTCTTAGCATCTTCTGATGGTGGGGAGGGGGGCATTTCAGAACTAGCCTCTTCCAGACCCAATGGCGAACCTGCAAGAGGGGAGCCAGTGAGGAAATGACCAGCTGGCAGAGAGGAAAGGGAGATCTGTGAACGAGAATGTCACACACCTGCTTAATTAGGAAAATAACTCGTGGATGTGACACAACTCCACCCCTCCTTGAAAAGGCCAAAATCTCTTTACTGTGGGGAATAAACCCATTTTTAACTCTTAGCTGGAAGGAGATTGGTACCTATTTTGCCTGTCAGTGTTGGTCAGCAATGCCATCTAGGTGGGATGCCCTATTTAAAAACAACAAGAAGAAGGACAATGGTTTTTAAATGATCAGATTGTTTTACAATGGGATGCTACCCAGGGCCATAAATGTGTGCTACGGGCCTCTCTCCCCACCAAAAAAACATATTTTTGACTTCATTCTGAGCTCTTCAAGACCTGGGCCTCCTGCTGTAAGTGAGAAAGGAAATGGGGGAAAGATCCCCTTGAAAGGAAAACAGCCCCATTAACTTCTCTGCATAATAAAGTGAGAGAAGGGAGGACCCTCTCACCTATGTGTTAATTGGGGGGGGAACTGTGGGAAAGGAAACTTTATGAGCCTTGCTTGGGTTATAAGCCCCCGGGAAGAGCTTCTGGAAAGCTAGGAAAGCCGAGAAAGGAAATGGCCACTGTGAAATCGGAGTGCTTTAAAGAAAACGAACCCAGGACAAAACTGGGCAATAACAGCTGATCTGGCATGGTCGGTCTGGTCCTCCTCCAGCTATGTGCTCTGTTGAAGCTAGGGACCTATGCCTGTGAAAGCCGGCATCTAGATGCATATCATGCTGACCAACCGCTCAGGAAAGGGGGACATAAGCCCTCTCCACAAGCAGTTGAGCATGCACATGTGTCCACCTCAGAAAGCCAGAGGATTGTGCAAAAAGACGAGCTGATATGTACGTGTGCCCTTGACTGGAATGCACACTGTAGGATGCATACAGGAGTGTAGCCATTGAGTGGATGGGTTCAAAGGACCTCCCCTCCCCGCTCCACCCCTCCCGGGAGAGGGGCAAACCACATAGATTCCCGAATCTCTGGCTTCTGGTAAATATAGACAAAGTGGCCTGCCCTCCTAGGAACATAAGAAGCTGCCAGGTACCGAGTTAATCCATCTAGCTCAGTATTGTCTGCACAGACTGGCAGCAGCTTCTCCAAGGTTGCAGGCAGGAGTCTCTCTCAGCCCTATCTTGGAGATGCTGCCAGGGAGGGAACTTGCAACTTTCTGCATGCAAGCAGGCAGATGCTCTTCCCAGAGCGGCCCCATCACCTAAAGGGAATATCTTACAGTACTCACATGTAGTCTCCCATTCAAAAGCAAACCAGGGCAGACCCTGCTTAGCAAAGGGGGTGACTACCACAGGACTAGCTCTCTTCTTCAAGCTTCCCTCCAACATGCTGCAGATGAAAATGGGGACATGTTTGTGAGACCCTCAGTTCCCAGGCTACGGACCACTGCCTGAAACCCCACTGTGCCACACCCCCACTGCAGATGCTGTCTGCGGTATTCATTCACTCTCCAATGGCCTGTCTTCCACCCGTTTAAAAATCAGAAAGGCATAAGTTTGGGCTAACGTTATGTTCAAAAAAACATAATCATGCTAGATAGCAACAGCTCAGAACAGGCTCAGCGGCTGCAAGTTGTGCAATGCCATAGCAGGTGTTGATGTACAATCTTTATACAAATCTATGGTGCAGCCACATTTGAAATACTGTGTTCAGTTCTGGTCACTGTATCTCAAAAGGGACATTATAGAACTGGATAAACGTCCAGTTGTGGGCAACCAAGATGATCAGGGGCCTAGAGTACCTTCCTTACAAGGTAAGCCTACAACACTTGGGGGTTTTTAGTTTAGAAAAAAGATGGTTGAAGGGAGATGTAATAAAGGTCTATAAAATTATGCACAGTGTGGAGCGAGTGGAGCTATATCTATCTATATCTCCCATTCTCACAACACTAGAACCAGGGTTCATCCCATGAAACTGCCAGGGAATTTAAGACTAACAAAAGGAAGTACTTTTTCCACAGTGCATAATTTATCTGTGGAATTCTCTGCCACATGATGAGGTGATGGCCACTAGCTTGAATGGCTGTAAAAGGGGCTTAGACATATTCATGGAGGACGAGACTATCAACGGCTACTCATTGGTGGCTATAAACAGGGGCGTAGCTATCATTGGGTGACCGGGTTCAAAGAACCCGGGCCGCTGCCCCTCAGGGGCCCCGACACGCCCCCCGTGTCTGACATCAGATGTGTGTGGGGGGGCTGATTTAGCTCCTGAATGGGGCCACGTGGCCCCTTTCGGGAGTTAAATTGCTAGAGCTGCCTTAAAGGCAGGGAGAGCCGCTTCTGGCCGCGCTGAGAATGTAGCGCTGGCCCCGATGTAGCTCCCGTATGGGGTCATGTGACCCCCTTCTGGAGTTAGATGTTCAGTGTTGCATTCACAGAGGGCAGGGAGAGCTGCCTGGATCTAACTCCCAAAACGGGGGTGTGCAACCCCATTAGGGAGCCAGACCACGCCCCCTGCATCTGACATCAGAAGCAGGGGTGTGGCTAACCCCCACATCTGATGTCAGGTGTAGGGGGCAGGGCAAGCGGGGCCACTGCTGGCTTGGCTCCTCTACTGGCTATAAGCCACCTCCAGCCTCAGAGGCAAGATGCAGGGCAGCAGCAGCAAGAGAGAGGGCCTGCCCTCAGCTCTTGCCTGTGGGCTTCTCAGAGGCATCTGGTGGGCCACGGTGTGAAACAGGAGGCTGGATTCGATGGGTCTTGGGCCTCATCCAGCGGGGCTGTTCTTATGTTCTTGCACGTGTGTTCAGGGGAAGATGCATCCATGTTGGATTGTGAGCCTTGGGGGATAGGCGGCCACTTCTATTTTCTTATGTCAACTGCTTTGAGAACTTTTGCTGTTGAAAAGTTTGGGTCTGATATATTCAGGGGCGTAGATAGGGGAGACAGGGCCCATGTTCACCCCTCTCCCTGACGGCCCCTCGGAGTGAGGGAGATAATGAAGAAAATAGAGAGGGGTGGAGTTGGGGGCCCCAGGTTCTTTGAATCCATCCGCTCAATTATAGCTACATCCCTGGAAGTATTTAAGAGAGCGCTTTCTTCTTCATCACCCCCACCGCCTGTTAAGATTCTCTGGGGAGATCCGGTTGCCACTGGCTCGGCTGGTGGCAATGCGAAACTGGGCCTTTTGTAGAGTTGACCCGGGACTCTGGAATGCGCTTCATAATGAAATTAGAGCTTCCCCTTCTCTGAATGTTTTTAAGGAAGATTTAAAAACATACCTGTTTAGTTAGGCTTTTAGTTCATAGTTTTTAAGCTTTGGTTTTAGAGATTTTAATGTATTTTAAATTGTTTTAATTATGTTGATGTTTTAATGGTTTTAATATTGTGAACCACCCAGGGACCTTTTTGTATGAGGCAGTATATAACTAAACTAACTAAAGCAGGATATAAAATCAGGGAGGAGAGCCAGTCTTGTGTTGGAAGCATGAATTAGCAAAGCAGGGTCCACCCTGGTTGCATTTGAATGGAGACTACTTGTGAGCACTGTAAGAAATTCCCCTTAGGGGATAATGGGGCCGCTCTGGGGAGAACTTGTCCCAAGTTCCCTCGCTGGCAGCATCTCCAAGATAGGTTGAGAGAGACTCCTTCCTGTAACTTTGGAGAAGCCACTGCCAGACTGGGTAGACAATACTGAGCTAGATGGACCAATGGTCTGACTCAGTATATGGCAGCTGCCTATGTTCCTAAATATTCTTAAACAATAGTTCCCTTCTCAGAACCTTGCTTTTGAGGGAGCCAAGCCCTAAAAAAAATAACTCTTACTCTGTTGTGAGTGGGGTGTGGGTGTGGGGGAGACTTTGAACAAAAAGAGCAGGGAATTTCTCAGCTTGAAGAATACTCTCTCAAGTCAGCCCTTCTTCTGAGGCAGAAAGGTGCCTAAAACTTTCACCGTGCTCAGACAGGTGCTCAGGTAAGACATGCGCAGTGGGGATATATGGCAACATTTTCTTGCAGGCCCATACTTGTAGCAAAGTCATTTACAGCAGCGCCGATAAGGAGAATGGCTGCACAGTATTATTTCCCCCCATGAAGCATGACTTGACACAGATCTCTGCATCTGCTGTCTTCTTCCTTCTCTGGTTCTAGCAGAGTTTAGCAGCTTCGGTGTTTCAGTGGCTTTCCGTAGCCCTTCCAAACAGTCACCAACAGCAGGCAATTCTTCTGTTTCCAGTTAGCCAGCATCCTTTGGGGTGGTTCTCTCGCTCTGTGGCTGACTACAAATCACCCCTGGCATGGCTCTCTCTTCCGGAGCCGGCGGCTTGTTTACTGTGATGCTCTTCTGCCCGGCGCAATTAAGCCTTTCTGTTGGCTGCTGCCGCCCAGACCGGTCCAGGCCAAGCAGTCTGGTCTCCATCCAGCCCTGACAGGAAGTGCTAGTGATGACTCCATTGAACCCTCAGCGGCAGCCCCGACACTGCTGGAGCATAAATCACGCCCAGAGACTTTGTGCAAAGGTCAGGGAAGTGTTTCTGACGGGGGCTCTGTTGGGACAAAGGCCTCACGCACCTCAGAAGGGGTGTGTGTGTGTCTCCCCACATTCCTTGCCCCTGTGAGTGATGGGCCCATGCACCTACCTTCTACCCCCCCCTCCTCCTCTATGGGGAGTTGAAAGGAAGCCTTGTGCTTTCAGGTGACCAGACTTGCCTCTTTGGGGTGTGTCAGGGCGAGAAGTTCACACACAATGGCTTTCGGAAACGGGAGAGAGGAAGGAGGTGCCTCTTGCTTTGCGCAGGCTCCTCTCACATCACGAGGGACGCAACAATCCTGAAGTGTGGAAATGCAACTGTGCAGATTGTTCTGTGTGCCGGATGGGCAGCCAGTCATAACTGAGCAAGGGTTCTCAAGCTCGGGTCCCCTGATATTGTCGGACGACTACTCCCTTTGGCCACTGCGGCTGGGGATGATGGGAGCTGTAGTCCCACAACATCTGGGGACCCGAGTTTGAGAACCCCTGGCCGACAGCAAGCAGAGCAGGGCAGAGTCTTCAGCCAAGTATGACAGTGGCGAGGTTGGGACGAGGGTTGCCAACATCCCACTGCCCGAATCGGGGAGTGGTTGGGAGCCTGAGTGCTGTGCGTGCTTTTACCACTTTTGACTACAGCTCAGGTTGCTTGCGTCTCCTCTACTTATTGATATAACCATGGTTAGCTAAATGGGGTGTGAGGTCATTTTGTTTTCTAGAAAGAGAAGCGTGGTTCGCCAGGGGAAATAATAATAATAATAAATAATTCGATTTCTATACCGCCCTTCCAAAAATAGCTCAGGGTGGTTTACACAGAGAAATAACAAACAAATAAGATGGACCCCTGTCCCCAAAGGGCTCACAATCTAAAAAGCAACATCAGATAGACACCAGCAACAGTCACTGGAGGGGTGCTGTGCTGGGGGTGAAAAGGGCCAGTTACTCTCCCCCTGCTAAATAAAGAGAATCACCACGTTTAAAAGGTGCCTCTTTGCCCAGTTAGCAGGGCAAAATAGGTTTCACACTCGAGGACTATCCAGTAGTGCTCCCTTGCATTCTTTTCACGATCCTGATAACTGGAGAGTGCTAAGTTAGCCAATCACTGCTTGTTTTAATTAACATTACAATCGTTAATTTTAATGTTTTTGTTAACGTCCACAGCATGGGACTCTTGGCAACTCTAAGCCTGCAGCCCACCAGAACCGCAGAGTCCTCCGGTAGGGGAGGGAGAAGGACCGGCCAAGGGATTCTGGGTATGAGAACTGGGGGTGTTGCTATTCAAACACGTCCCCATTTTCATCTGTGAAATGCTGGAGGGGTTGGAGTCTCCGGCTCTCTCCCCGTCCCTGCCACAAAGGTGTGCAACTTCACTTGCATAGAAAGTACCAGGGAGGCAGGGACCCCCTCCCTCCCCCCCTCCCCCAATTACTGGACAGTTGTTTGAAGGAAGGGCACTCGTCACATGCTCAGAGTTCTTCACATGCTCTTCTTTACTATCCTCAGTCAAAGTTTTTTTTTAAAAAAAACAGCAGTACATCACAGTTCCCCTTAGGTTCACTACCACTGATGTTTGGGATAAGAACATAAGAACAGCCCTGCTGGATCAGGCCCAAGGAGGCCCATCTAGTCTAGCATCCTGTTTCGCACAGTGGCCCACCAGATGCCGCTGGAAGCCTACAGGCAGGAGCGGAGGGCATGCCCCCCCCCTCCTGCTGCTACTCCCCTGCAACTGGGACTCGGAGGCATCCTGCCTTTTGAGGCTGGAGGTGGGATAGACACACATTGCTGCCTCTCAGAAATCTAACATGCAGGACAAAGCTTGCTCTCCTCTGAAATGCACTTTCCCTTGCTTGTGCCCCCCCCACCCCCGCCTCGGTGTTCCCTCTAAGTTGGTTCCCTGCACAGTTGGTTCGCCAGTTACAGCCTTTCCTCGACCGGCAGGCCCTGGCAACAACAACAACAACAACTCATGCCTTTGTTACCTCTCGTTTGGATTACTGTAATGCCCTCTACTTAGGGTTGCCTTTGAAAACGATTCGGAAGCTTCAGCTAGTCCAGCATGCAGCGACCCGCCTCCTTATGGGTGGCCGTAGGTTTGATAGTGCCACACCTCTTTTATGGTCTCTGCACTGGTTGCCTGTTCATTTCTGGGTCCAATTCAAAATACTGGTTCTCACCTACAAAGCCCTTACGGACTTAGCACCTGTATATTTCCGGGATCGCCTCTCTCGGCCGGTTGTATCCCGTCCTGTGAGGGCTTCAAAGCTAACCCTCCTTAGTGTCCCAGGCCCTGGTGTAGTTCTTGGTGCCTGGGCACATAGGAAGACCTTCTCTGTGGCCGCCCCTCTTCTTTGGAACATGCTCCCCCCCCGATTCATTCAGCCCCCTCCCTAGCTGCTTTTAAGGCCTTTCTTAAGACCTACCTGTTTCGCCAGATGTTTGCCCTTTAATTTATTCTGTTATTTTTTTTTGATGTTATTGGTACTGTTCTTGTCCACCGCCAAGAGTCTTTGGAGGAGGTGGAGTATAAGAACAATTTAATAACTAAATAATAAATCAGGAGCGTCCCTCTCTGAAAGCACATGGTGCACGCACACTGCCTTGAGACTGCTGCCCAGAACAGAACTCATTCCGCACACAGATGAAAAAATTAGAGAGAACACTGCCTCCCGCTCCCGCCATGTTATTTTTCTGCTACCACCACTGTTCATCCAGATTGCCAACCATTGTTCGGCTGCAAATGCCCCAGCCGTGAGGGTGCTAGAGAACCCAATTCGGGCCTGTGCCTCTTGGTTGAAGGTGTGTGTGGAGGGAAGTATTTGGGGAGCCCCTGTAGCCACAGGCAAGGTCTCTTCCTTGCCCCATCCTCCTTTGAACGGCAGCCGGATAGCTTAATTTGGAGCCTCTCCCTGAACCTGACAACCCCTAATTATCTTCATTTCCTTTTCTCCCTCTTTATCACAACAGGTCACTTTCCAGGCAGAGGGGATTAACCTGCAATCATACATCATCGCCAAGCCAAGGAAATCCCCTCTTCCTGCACTTGGTGTTAACTCCAGACTGGGGCTCTGTACATGCAGCAAAAAGAAGGGATGGAAAGCACTTCATGCTGTGTGCAGGGTGTGTTTGTGTGTGTGTGCTGTTCCTTAATGCAGCTCCACATTAAACATTTCCTGCAAACAGAAAACTAGCATAGCAGGCAATGAGCTGGACTAGCATCTCTCTTTGGGATGTGCTAATTTGCTGTTTGCTGGGAGTCTTTGACATGGGGGAGTGTTCAAAAGTAGTAACCACCCCTCCCTCTTACAGCCTGAAATGGCACTGGGCATTTTGCCACCTCTCTCTGCCACCTTTCTGGATGAGTGTAGCTACGTATGGGGTATAAAAAGGGTTGGTCCCCACTTAAAATAAACAAAACGTAGAAGAGTTGGGCATGAGATGGGGTCAGGATGAGACTTTGCACCCTGCCCCACAAATCCAAATACATCCCCCAATTTCTAAGTGTGATTTAAAGATACAGGTACTCCCCGAGTCACAAGCACCCAGACTTACAAGCAAAGCTTGGTAACGTGCGACATTAAGGAGGTCCCCAACTTACAAATGCCAGCTTGCACTTAACAAACAAGTCGTCGCTCTTGGGAACGAGATGCATTTGGAGTCTTGAACATCCGACTTATGAACATTTGAAACACAACCTGTTTGTAAGGTGGGGACTTCCTGTAGAGGCCCATGTGATTCAGAGTGACGACTGGTCACTCTCAGCAGAGGGCTGATAATGCTTTTTAATAGCCCTTGTTCCTCTGCGTTTACTAATAGTTTGATACACAGTCGTTTGTATAGGGTTGCCATTTCCAATTGAAACTATTCCTGGATATTTATTCTCCTTAAAAAAATCCCTATATTTTTTCACTGTATCAGGCTCTTAAATTATCCTTTAATAACTACCTAAGATTGATGCTGATTCCTGGAGATGCCAGACCAGTCCTGGAGGATTGGTTAAAAAAACCATCAGTTAGAGGATAATGCTTTTCTCCATGCTATGGAAGGCTTCAGTTTAGATCAGGCATTCCCAGACTTAGGTCCCCAGAGGTTGCTGGACTACAACTCCCCATCATCCCCAGCTTCAATGGGTGGGGGGGGGATGATGGGACTTGTAGTCCAACAACCTCTGGGAATTCAAGACTGAGAACCCGGGCAGCCCCCAAACCACACTGCCTCTCACTCCTGAAAGTCCCAACAGGTGTTACTTAAGCCCAGTCTGGAGTTTAATGCTGCAGCCATTGCCAGCATTTTGTGTTAAAATAAAATAAAATAATAATAATAATAATAATAATAATAATAATAATAATAATAAATTAATTTAATCCTCAAAAAGCATTCTGAAATAGGGTTCTGTTCCACAGTGAAGCTGTGTGGAGCTATGACAGAAGGGGGCACTGTGGAGCTGTACAGCATAAAACTGCAGCTCCAAGGGGGGGCGGGCGGGTGGAGGATTCCCCTTGAAATGGCCTTGCCAAAAGGTCTGGCTTTCAAGAGTACTGATTTGGGGCCTTCTCTGGCATGACGGGGAGTTCTTCCAGCCCTCTTCCCCCCTCCTCATGGTCACAGTTCCGGCAGGGACCCCAAGGCCTTTCCAAGACTCTGAGAGGCCCGGGGGCAGGATGTTCCTTTGAAACGCCCCCCCCCCCATTTTCCTCTGGCTGACATACTCTGCAAAGTTACATGCAGAGTGGAATGGAGCAGCTGGGCATGAGGGCAACACATGCCATGTGTCACACAAGCAACACTATGTGTTGTAGTGCTAATTAATATGTATGATAGTGTTCAGGAAGATGCTGAAAGGCATCAGCTCAGACTGCGCGGGAGGAGGCAATGGTCAACCTGTCCTGTATTCTACCAAAGACAACCACAGGGTTCTGTGGGCGCCAGGAGTTGACACTGACTTGACAGCACACTTTACGTGTGTATGTATATGTGTTATTTTCATTTGTGTTATTATCTGAAATTTTCTGTTGCATCAAAACTCTAAAGCAAAGTCTGATTTTTGTTAAATGCAGAATAAACAATGATGGGTGCCAATTACACTTGTCAGTTTCAAGTTTATTTCAGATACAATTGTGGGTTCTTCTTTTTTCATGGAGGGATACTAACACTTTTGTCCACATGTATGTATACACAGACACACAGTGGTAAAGTGTGCCCTCTAGTCGGTAACTCCTGGCGCCCACAGAGCCCTGTGGTTGTCTTTGGTAGAATACAGGAGGGGTTGACCATTGCCTCCTCCTGCACAGTGAGAGATGAAGCCTTTCAGCACCTTCCTATATCACTGCTGCCTGATATAGTACCAGCAGGGATTCGAACCAGCAACCTTCTGCTTGTTAGTCAAGCATTTCCCCATGCATACGCATGCGCGCACACGCACTAGAGTGTGTGTGCACGTGTATGCATGCACATATTGAAGGCTGCACTATGGCATCCTTCAACTGTGCAATATTTGCTCTTGTGAAACTGTACCAACATTACATTCCACTGCATGTGTAATATTGCCACTGCATGCTGTGTCATGGTGATAACCCCGAATCCTGAAATAACTCTTGGTCCTGGGATGAAATGTTAACTGATTTGTTTCACTGCCTTGAACGAAAAAGCATCATTTCAAATACTGGACCATGCTTTGGATTCCGCTCCCCTAAGCATGGGGTCCAGGGCAATTGCTCCCCGCTCCCCAGCCCAAGGCCCTGGGTGACCCATCTGCCTTGCTGGTTCACATCAGAATTCCTTTATCAATCTGCAAACGGAGTGATCCCAGGGTAAAGGCATTCACCCCTCAGCAGCTCCTTCGCACAGACCCGGAACTAGAGGAGGAGGTAGCTAGCCACTTCTAGCAGGAGAAAATGACCACACTGGAGTGGCTCCAGCTTCAATAATTACTATACATTAATTTTGACTAGCTAGGCCGGGTGCAGAGCATCTGCACCTTTGGCGGGCGGGAGAGCGGGCCATCCCACCTACCCACCGCCACCTTTTTCTTCCTTGCCTCCCAGCCCCTACCTGCAGCTTGCCGGCTGGCCCACTTCTCCTCCCCCCCACCGCCGGCCCACTTCTCCCCCTTGCCCAGCCAACTGCCCACCTGCTTTCCAGCTGGCCGGCCCACTGCTTCTCCCCTCCTCCGTTGCTTTCTGGCGAGCTGGCCGCCGTTGTTTTTTTGCCGGCTGCTGCCACAGCTGCTATTTTCTTCTCTCCTGCCTGTATCCGTGGCTACCTGGCAGCTCTCCGAACCCTCGCAAGAGCTGCCATGCATGGCATTAGCCACGGGTATGCCTTAGAGAATTACATATATAGAAGATACTCTATCCCGCCTCTGTTGCTCAGAGTAGATGGTCCTGCCTTCCCTTTTATTCACGCAGCCACCCTGCGAGGCAGGTTCAGTAGAGATAACTGGCCTGAGATACCTTCCGTGAACTTCACGGGGATTTGAATGCAGGTCTTCCCAGTCCAAGTTGGGCACTCTAACCATTACACCACATCGCCTTCTACATACTTAGTTTGGGTGCTGGGTATGGAATCTTTGACTTCTGACAAATGTTTAGCTAGGTGGGTTTTTGTGAAGTACGGATTGTGAATATGCATCTCTATATGTCACCCGCTCTGAGACCTTTGGGTAGAGGGCAGGCTAGAAATGTAAATAAAGTAAGCCTGTGCAGCCTAAAAAATGTTGGACTGGATCTGAGAGGATCCAACCCAACAGAAACACCTTAAGGAGGACTGATATAGCTAAACCAGGGCTGTTCTTAGGGCAGGGCGACCGGGGCCATTGCCCCGAGCCCTGCTCTAGGCACACTGCAGTGCAGCCTGCCCTCCTCTCCCCCAGTCACTTATCTTTCCCTGTGTGCAGCCAGAGCTGATCTTTCGTGTGGATGTGCAGCACAGGCTTGAAAGGCTCCCAGGCCAGCTGCTAGAGTTCCTACTCTCTCCGCCTCCCAGCTGTTCACTGGGTGGGCAGGGCTTCTAGAGAGGCCTCCATGCAGGCCTTGCTAAAGCCTGAAGCTCAGGACAGAGGCGGGCAGAGTGTCCAGCGCTTGCCCTTACCCACCACAGCTCTCTGCAGACCCTCAGCCTAGCCTGTGCCTGCTTAGTAATGGAGGTATGATGTAATTTCCTTTTTGTGGTTATCTCCCACCCCTTGAATATTTAGGAATTGGCTTTCCATAGGGCTATGGTATTGAGCAGAGATGTAGGGAAGGGTGGGAGGAATATGTATATCTAAACTGAAGTGGACTGGACATTTTTTTAAAATTTTTTGTTTTAAACCTCCCCTTTTAAAAGCCCTATAAGTGGCTTGTTTCATGGCAGAAACTTACAAAAATGTCTGGAACTGAAGCCCCCCGCCTTTAGACCAACATTTCACCCCCACATGGAAGAATCTGCTCTTTGCCTTTATTAAAACACAAACAAACAAACAAACAAACAAACACACACACACACACACACACCAACACACACACACACACACACCAACACACACACACACCAACACACACCACACCACACCACACCCCAGTCTGCCTCAGCCTTTAGATTACCTGGAATGACTTGCCATAGGGCTTTGATATTGAGATGTGGGGAGGGGGAGAAATATATTTATTAAATTGAAGTGGATTAGACAAATTGTTGGTTTTTAAATCTTTTTTTGAATTAAAAAAACCCATCAAAAAGCCCTAAGTGTCTTGTTTCATGGTAGAAAATTACAAAAACATCCGAAACATTATTTATTTATAAATGCACTATGCTCTGGTTGATTTGCAACCCAGAACGTCTGCGTGAGAACTGTGAACCATGCATTGTTCTTTTTATTTTAGAAATTAAAAAATGGACACTATGTCCAAGCTGGTTGGACATGTCAAAAAACCTCACTTACACTATTTACACTGTATGTCATCATTCAGTAGGATTCTGTAATTATACGAAATGTTAAGGAGGCTCTGCACATGCTGATTCGCCCCATCCCCGCACCTCCTTAGAGACATCCCTGACCCCCACCCCCAATCCTGTCCGATTCAAAACTTAAGTTTTGGATGGTATAAAAATATGTTAAATAAATAAATGGCCAACAAGCCACCACTCAGCTGAGAGGCAGCCCACTGGCCATTTAGTTTTGGGAATACAGAGAACTCCAACAGAGTTCTGCCAGGACAGGATGGATTGTAGTTGGGCTCCCTCCCATCATGGCAGAACTTCTTCCGATAATGCCTGACAGAGGACATATCCAGTCTGACCTGCCTGTTGGACCGACACGACTGCTCAGCCCTACTATATAGCTCTTCCTTTAAAATATTAAAGCTTTTCTCCTATGTGATCTCAGTAATCCTCCTTACAACCCTACAAGGTAGGACAGTGCCACAGCACCTTATATTGCTGAAGTGGGCTCTGCCTGTAGACATACCTAAATGCTGCGGGCAGGGCTGGCCCTAGGGGTGTGTGGGGCTGGAAGCGAATGCATATGCAGGACCTCCTTAACATTTCAATATAATATACATTATATATACAATATAATATACATATACATTGGTACAGACACCAGTTTGGCCACATTGCTGCTTACCTCCATTACGAGCTCATTTATGAATAAATTAAAAAGCAGTGGTCCCACTACCAATCCCTGGGGGACTCTGCTTCTTACTTCTGTCCATTGTGAAAATTGTCTGTTTTCCCCATCCTCTGTTTCATATTCTTCAGCCAGTTAGCAATGCATACGTGAACCTGGCCCCTTATTATTCTGTGACTTAGCCGTCACAGAATAATATCTGGGTTATTCTTATGTAGCATTCAACCACCTGAGTTTGCTATTAGAGGAAACAAGTTGGTCCTGCAACAAAAAGGTTGCATCTCCCCAATCTTAGTACAATTTTCATGATGCTGTAAGGTACTAAAGGCTCAGGCCTTGTTGTTTTATAAAATTTATAGTTTATAAGTTTTATTTCTCCCCCTTCCCACAAAATAAGATTACACTGTCCATTAGAACATCCTCATATTTTGTTTAATATGAAACTAGCACCTTCAAGTTGATACATTTACAGGGAAGCAAGCACTTTCAATGGATAGCAAGTACTTTCAATGGTATTCAGAAGCAGGATACCTCTGAGTAACAGTTGCAGGGGAGTAACAGCAGGAGAGAGGGCATGCCCTCAACTCCTGCCTGTGGCTTCCAGCAGCATCTGGTGGGCCACTGTGTGAAACAGGATGCTGGACTAGATGGGCTTCCTTGGGCCTGATCCAGCAGGGCTGTTCTTACTTCCAAGTATATGCTATCTTTTGGAAGTGCAAGGTGTAGCATACTGTTTCTCTGCTCTCTGCCAAAGCATATTACACTTCCCTCATGATTTTTACAACATAAATTTGGTCTAAGAAAGCAAGAATGGTTTAAGTTAAAAATATATTCTTACATATTGCTTGGGAAATCAGAAGGATAGATGGAAGGGGCTGAAGCCAAGAGAAACCCAGGGAGCAGCAGCAAAATGGCAAGGAGACAACTTCTCTAGCCTCTCTTTTCCCAGGCTTGCTCTGGTTGGCTATATGGGGGTTACTGGGAAGGGGAAGAGGGAACCCTCCCACAGTAGAGCAACTCCCCAGATAGGCCTTCTCCCTGGGACAGCCTTCAAACTCACGAGATCACTTGATGGGGCTGGCTGACGCTGCAGGGAATGAGAGCAAAGGTTCCCTGCAGAAAAGAGACTTGGGAAGTGGGAGGGAACCCCTCCACCAGTGCTCAGCCCCACCCACGTCTCCACATGCTCCACATCCTGTGTTTTCTTGCTTGCACTCTTTCTTCTCCTCTGCTTCCAAGTTGCAGCTGGCTGCCGGGTGGCATGAGGCTGCTAAGTGAGAAGCTGTTCATGCCTCCGCTGTGGAGCTACGCCCAGGGCAATCGCCCCTGTCGCCCTGCCCTAAGGACAGGCCTAGCTGTGATAGGGGGCAGGATGGCAGGGGGGGGGCCCAAAGTGCATATTCTGCTGCATTAAGAAGTCATTGAAAGCAGAAAGCTAGCATAGCAGGGAGTAGGCTGGGCTAGAACCTGTTTCTAGCATTCTCTGTTGGGATGTTCTTTATAGAGAGCAGCATTCAAAAGTGGCTCGTCTGCTGCAATCTGAAGCAACAGTCTATTCTAGGACTTCCTCTTTCTAGCCCCCTTTGACTGGGGATTTTCACAGGTTCCCAACTTATTCTCTCACTATAAATAGGCAGGGGTGGTCTAAGACATGTTGCATAGGATGCGCCACACCTGCTGAGTACCAGTTGAAGGGGAGTGACAGCAGGAGAGAGGGCATGCCCTCAACTACTGCCGCAGCTTCCAGCAGAATCTGGTGGGCCACTGTGTGAAACAGGATGCTGGACTAGATGGGCCTTGGGCCTGACCCAGCAGGGCTGTTCTTATGCTGGTGGGTGCTCAACAATCTTGGGCCATGCTGCCAAGGCAAGGTGATACAGCATTCAGAGACTATGCCACCAAGCCAGGCCATGGCAACAGAAGAGTGCAATGTTCCCAAACACTTGCTAAAGCTCATCCGTGGAGTTCATTCATCAGAAGACGAATGTGTTAGCAACGTGTTTCTCAATTGCCTCATCTTCCTTGGTTCAGAAGACTCCATTTAGAAGACTATTAAGGGCTTCCCACTGCTATGATGAACCAAAGTGTTTTTGTAAGGGGGGGGTGTGTGGGTTCCATCTGAACACAGCTTATGCAAGCCCCTCAAGGTGGTAAGGTTGGAGTCAAAAAATCTCCAAGTGACTTCAGGGAGAGATGTTGGGCTCATTCCCAGGTGAGGTCTAGCCAGGTGTGCTTCAGGATAGATAGCATCACCAGACCATACCTGAGGGGTAGCGTAAGACTTTTGTGCTGACCACAGAACAGATCATCTGATGAAAGAACATATGCATATCACGTTAGCCCAAGCATACTGCCACATGGAAGAATCAGGCCTATTAGCTAAAAACTCATGGCAAGGGATGCCACCACGCAAGTCAATGTAAAACAGCAAGAACTTCAATACAGGCAAAGTGTAATTTAAAGTATTAAATATGAACACAATCTGTTAAGTGCAAGTGCCTGCTGCCCAAGTGCTTGCCATTCCAGTGCCTTTGTACTCACTGTTCAGAAGCAAGTTTGTTTCTTATAAGCAACTACTATTTGTGTATTTCCCCTTGTATTCCCATAAGGCTGGGTTTCTTAAAGCTGTTCTTGGACTACGACTCCCACCAGCCTCAGCCACAATGGCTGAAGGCTGGCGAGTTGGGTCCCCAGATGTCGTTGGACTACAAGTTTGAGGACACCTGGCATAAGGGAAAGGGGATATGCTTTTATATTACTTGTAAATGGAAGCTGGAAAGTCAGTAAAAGAGCCTGGATCTCAGGGGCAAGTATGTGAAGGAGGGTTCTCAGCCTGTGGCTTTTAAGTCCCAGGGGGTCTTCCACTGGGTGAAGCCTGATGAGGAGTCCAGGAGATGAAGCATGGTCGGTTTAGGTGGGGCCCATTCCAACGTGGGATTTCTCAGTGGAGACTCAAAGCAGAAACTGGATGAGTACAATGCTATGCAAGGTTTTATTCAGTATGCATTTGGTTATGAACCTGGCAAAGTGAGCAGGCAAAGCAAGAAGACACCGTGAAATAGTTAAGAGATTTTTATTCTAACAGCTTTAATTACAGTGCTTGTTTGTCGAAATGAAAACTGAAAACAAGTATACAAAACAGTTGATTACTAACTGTGTATTGAAAGCAAATAAGATTTTCCACAACACTAAATAAACCAGTTCTGATAGTTCCTCAAGTTAAACAGCTCCAGCTTCTTCAGTGTTTTATCAAAATACAAAAGAAAAAAGTTAGAGGCTTTCTTGATGGCAAATCTGAACCTTGCAGTATGAGGGATGTGAAGGGTTTTCACACACATACACAGATGTGAAGTTGTTCCAAAAAATGGCATCAATACTTCTAGAATGGAATGAAACTCCAAACTTTCATGCTTTTACTTAATTTTTTTCCTAGACACTACATTAGATGGCTTGGATGGCATTTCTTACTTAAGTACAGTACTTGCCGATGACAGAGCTTAGAATTGCTACGGGCTGCTGTGCGCTCTGTGGAAAGAATTTGCCTTCTGGAGTAGTTCTACACAAGATAAGTCCAAAATACTTGGGGGGAGGGGAGAACCAACAAGAAATCAAACAGATGAGGATGGCACCCAAATTAGATGCAGAAAAGGAGGCTATTCTTGCCCAAATCTCAAGACAGCTCGAGGGATTCAATGTTAGTGCGTGCGCCAATTTCTCTCAAGTCTGTGGCCAAAACTGAACTAGCTCGGACTTTAGGAGGGTCCACATAAAAACACAAAAAGTCATCAAGCACAGAAAGATCCAGAATGCTGCTCATTCTGTGGATCTATACACATGTTAAGTTGCTGGTATTCAAGTTGTTGCAGAACTCACAATGGACATTTTGTTCAAGTGTTTAAACTTTCCTTTTTAAAAAAAGAAACTGACAACTCCAGGCTAAAAAAATAGCCACCAAATCTGGCCTCCCCACAGACCCTGCTAGCCAAGAGGGATCATTTTCAGCTCTAGTGTATAACTGGACTACTGGCAACCCTTCTCTGAAGCCACTTTAAATTCCTTTCCCAGTACTAAACAGCGAATTGATTTTCTTTACAATAAAAAAAGCTGAGTAATATTGCATAGGAGTACCAGAAACTGTCTCATTGGAAACAAGAACTATTTACATTAAATAAGAAACCTAAACTGTTTTCAGGCTTGGATTTGCCACACGTACAGCATGGTGAAGGACATCCTGTGACAAGAGAAATGAAAACAGCTTCCGGCACTCAATACCACAAAGTAGCATGGTTTGCCACATTAGAGTAAAGCAAAGGGCAGTAGGAGGAGGAGGAGGAGAAATTAGGGGTGGAGAAGAGAGGGGAAAGAGGAAGAATTTCAGGGCTTCATTTCTGGTTTCGGAGCTGATTGGACAACCAGTCCAGTCCTTCATAGAGACCATCTCCACTAGTGGCACAGGTGGCCTGGATATACCAGTTCCTGTGGCGAAGAGAATGCAGTCCTAGTTTGTCTGTGATTTCTGCTGCATTCATCGCATTCGGAAGGTCCTAAAAACAGAAGCAACTTGGCTTTAGAAGATGCACTTCTTTTAGAGAATCATAGAACAGAGACACGTTATTTAATCCAGTGGTTGCTTAACAGAACTGCCCACCCACCATGAGTGTGCCACAGCAGCAATTCTGGAGAATGGTGTTTGAAGATCACAAACTCCAAATCAGTCAGTCAAACTACATGCGACAACATATCCCTCAACACACCAGGCAATCTGAACAGGGGAAAACACTCCTTCCTGGCCCCAGACACAGTATTCATTCAGACCCAATTAACATGGTATTCTGGGGAGTATACATCCATTCCATGCATCATCCTGTCTAGATAAAGTAGCTCCACTGAACCAAAACACTGTTAAGTCCCAGAAGAGACAGTCACAAGACATCCCTCAGAAGGGTAACTACTTCACAGCAATACAGATCTACTTGCAAGACATCAAAAATCTGGGTAGGTATGTCTATAACTGCTACAGTGATTAACTGTGATGAGTTAGCCTCTCCCACCCAATGGTTTTGTCTGTTCTTGGCTCAAAGCTTGCTTCCTTCAAGCCCAAAACATATTTATGCTCCCTCAGAGAGCAGCACAAGTAAACCCTCAGCCCTCAATCCAGCAACTGTGTAGTATTCATAGTACAGATTTTGGAAGGGCAGCAACAATCAACTGTAAAAGCCTTGCTTCTTAAGTTGCCAGCAAATGTGGCATGCAACTTAAGCTCTGCTAAAATTCAACTACAGTGGTCCCTCGACTTACGAACTACTCGACATCCGTAGTTTTCGACTTACGAACGACAAAAATGACTGGAAGTCGTTGCCGGTTTAGATGCGGCTTCCTCGACTTACGAATGTTTCCAGACCTCCGTGGGTGCGCTTTTCGACTTACGAAAATTTCGACCTACGAACGTGCGTTTGGAACGGATTAACTTCGTAAGTCGAGGGACCACTGTAGGTGCAGCGGGCACTTAACACAATTTGTGAGGCTTCAAGCTTAACAAGGGAAAGCTATAGGAAGGGGTTCATTACACAGATCTGACCATCATAAATTCAGTCAGCCCTACATGGACACTGATACAGAAATCCTGCACTGAGAATTATGTGCAAACATCATCATTTGACTTCGAAGTCTCAGTTGGTTTTCTTTAAAGACTCAAATAATTTTACAGGGGAGAGAAAGGCTTGGAGATTACCAAGTAAGCAAGTCAAATGGCGGCAGCAGTGGGAAAGAAGTTGTGAAGGGCATGAGAACACCAGCCTCTACTCAGAGGGCCTTTAAGAACTTTTTCTGCTGGCACTCTCAGGATGCTCTCTTCTGTGTCACCTAATTCTACACTTGGACACTGAAGCAGCAGATGTGTGCCACACAAGTCCCGGCAGAAGTAACTACTGTGTTTACATTCAGGAAGTCATTCGAAGCCAGGGTGTGCCCTAAAATGTGGGCAAGTTTTATTTTAAGTGTATCCACTATCACCATATACTTTTAGGTGACATTCAGGTGACCTGAAGCACCTAAGTTTTACTCCTTCACTGCAACTTCAACAGAAGATAACAAACCCAGTTAACCTTGTACAAATCTGACTGAGTAGCAATTTGACACTTTTCATCTAGGGATGAAACATGAAAAGGAAGCCTCAGCCTTTGAGAACTCAGGGATGGAGTCCGAGGTTAGAAAGCCATTAACTGCATCCCAAAAGTCCATGTCTTTAAAAAAATGTTATCATTCATGCAGACAGCTGTTCTTTTACTCAGCTGTTACACACAAAAGGCTGTCAAACTGAGCCAGCTTCCTGTTGGCATGGAGATAAACCAACACGTGCAAATGTGTTGAAATGACTATTAACCAGATTTCAAGGTAATGGGGGTTTGGTTGCTCCGCTTGAGGATGCACTGAGGTTGAAATAAGGCAGATCTATGCAGTTTATGCTGCCAGTTCTAGGGAGCCACTTTTTCCAAAGCAGACCTCTGGACTCTGCAGGAAGTAATGTGGCTACTGATCAATGGCAGTGCCTTCTTCACACTACCTGCTCGGACAGACAGTTTGCTATCACACTGATGTCAGTGGACTGGATTCTAATCCAAACAGGAGCAGATCACAAGTGTGGAAGAGTTTAAACAATCCTGCTGGTGCCCCCGCCCCCTTCTTAAATGAATCAGATTAATTTTAATATGAGATATAACACTAGATCAACAGGAATTGGATCTCCTGAACAGAGATTATTTTCTTCCAATACTTTCTAATTACTGGGCAATGCCACCAGATGTGAAAAGTCAGCCTTACTATAACAATAGCTGCTCTACCCAATTTAGGCTGCAACATGCCCCTTGCATATTAGAATCCAACAACAGAGCACTGCCCCCAAATAACCCCAGCTCCTCTTTTCTGGTGCAATACTGCATGTGACTTTTTCATTCCTCCAACTTTTGAGGTTGTGTGACAGTTTGCAAGAGCCAACAAGAAGTCTCACTGCATATACGCAGGGCCAGAGACACGAATAAATGGACTTTTAGCATAGTAATGCTTTCTTAGGGCATCCCCAAGTATTGAATTGCAAAAGAAACCCAACTGTATCACATAGGTCACAGCACATCCTGCAACCATGTCATGCAAGAGAGTATGCATTTTACTGCAGAATGTAAGCAGAAATACTATTTCCAACCCACTGCTAAAAACAAACTCCACTGACACTGTTAGGCTGAAAGGTTGGAACTCTTCAAGCCCACCTGCCAAAGTGGCTACAACTGAGGCAGCCAAACAACCACCCAGGGAATCCTATTGGCTCGGCTATACATATTCATTTCTTAATGCTTACCTGTTTGTTAGCAAACACTAAGAGGACAGCGTCTCTGAGCTCATCTTCAGCCAACATTCTCATAAGTTCTTCTCGGGCCTCATTGACTCTCTCTCTGTCATTACTATCAACCACAAAGATCAAACCTATAAAGCAAGCAAGCAAGCAATTGTAAACCAAGCACAATCCAGGGATTCTAACAGTAGCTCATTCCACATTTCAAAAAGAAGAAGCAGAAAGTTTTTTTCTGGGCCAAGCATGTTGTGTTGTATCCTAAGGAGTGCAAACAGAAGCAAGTCCATGTGCACAAGCTTCCCTGCCTCCTGAATACAGCAGCCCCTTGAAAATCTATTCCCAAGCATTGGGGGACTCTCTGAACAGAACCGTATGGAGAGTGGAGGTTAAGTTGCCCCCCTGTGGTTTGCATGGAAGTGCTTTCCTTCACACAAAAGGCGCTTAGGATACATGGCATGGTCTGAAGCTGCAAATGGTTTTCTTTAATACAGGTTTAGCATAGGGATGGTGGGGTGAGGCACCTCCAAGAATGAAAAGTGTAAGTGTGGAGCTAGGCCTATTTCCATAAGAAATGTGCATGTTCTTTTTCATGCTAGTTGCCAATGAAACCTATAATAAGCCAGGTTAAATAAATTTTCATCCAGTTCACTACAATTATTGGTTTTAAGATAGGCACACACAGTGATTTAAAAGGATGGAGCTATTTGCTCAAACATTGCTTTGATCAGGTCAAGGGAAACAGACAGTTATCTTCTAGACTGGGTTCAAAATCCGAATATGTAATAAGATCAACATGACTCGAGGGAATTCTGGAAACAGAACAGGAAAGCATTAATAGAAAACTAGCTGGGCCGGGCGCAGGGTATCTGCACCTCTGGCTGGCCCTACCCACCGCCACCTTTTTATCCCCTCATCGGGCCGGCTTCTCCCCCGCCACCACTTTCTGGCTGGCGGGCCAACTTCTTCTCCCCCCACCTGGGCTTTCCGCTTGCCTGGTAGCAGCTGCCTCCTGCTCCCACGGGGCAGGCCACCACCTCCTCCTCTGGCCGCTATCGTTGTTTTCTCCTCCGTCCCCATCCTATCTGGCAGCTGCTCGTGAACTCTCGCAAGAGCTGCCACACATGGGATTAGCGACACATACTTTTAAGAGAATTATACATAAAGAAGAAGATATTTTTATTAAGAGCCTGAAGGTCTTTGGGAGAAAGTTAGAAAACTGCAATGTGCTTGTGGATGAAACCATCAAAACCAGTAGTGAGAAACAGGATCATTTCACTCTATGCATAACATGGTAACAATATTACTGATTTCTCATTTACACCCTGCATCCTTCAGCCAACAATTCCTAAAACTATGCTGACTTGTCAAAAATGGGAAGGGAAGGTGCTGCCATACCACAGTTAGCAGAGATCAGAATTAGTGCTGAAGTTTCCCTCAGCAGCATTCTAATCCCGTAAAAACTATAACCGTGCTGGAAAAACAACCTGAAATAGCTCACTCTGGAAGGGCTTCAATATCTATTCAGGAGAAAGGGAAGTTACCAACTGGAAGATTCATGTCGCTCCAGTTTCAAAAAGTGAAGAAACTGTACACTACTACATAGAAGTACCAGTAATTATGCTTTCAGCCATCTACTGCCAAAACCTGAACCTCCTTTTGCATGAACACAGCAAATTGGTCAAGTGCTTCTTGAGCTCCGCTGCGCTATCAATGTGACGGACTTCCTTACTCACTATGATAAAAACCAATGCCCAGTATTTTGCTTTATGAAAAGTGGAACTATGCAAGGTATTAGGCACAAACCATCAGCCAAGTTTCTGAACAGAGCAAGATATTAGCTAAAGATTTCTTGGTTTACAGAGCATTCTTACAGCCACAATGCTACAGCAGCTGCCTTATCACACAGAGTTTCTTATTTATTTATTTAAATTTATATCCCGCTTTTCCTCCAAGGAGTTCAGAGTGGTGCATATGGTTATGTTTACCCCCACAACAACCTGGGAGGAGAGCTGGTCTTGTGGTAGCAAGCATGACTTATCCACTAAGAGCCCCTGGTGGCACAGTGGTAAAACTGCCACCCTGTAACCAGAAGGTTACAAATTCGATCCTGACCAGGGGCTCAAGGTTGACTCAGCCTTCCATCCTTCCGAGGTCGGTAAAATGAGTACCCAGAATGTTGGGGGCAATATGCTAAATCATTGTAAACCACTTAGAGAGCTCCGGCTATAGAGCGGTATATAAATGTAAGTGCTATTGCTATTGCTAAGTTAAGCAGGGTCCGCCCTGGTTGCATATGAATGGGAGACTAGAAGTGTGAGCACTGGAAGAGATTCCCCTCAGGGGATGGAGCTGCTCTGAGAAGAGCAGAAGGTTCCAAGTTCCCTCCCTGGCAGCATCTCCAAGATAGGGCTAAGAGAAATTCCTGCCTGCATCCATGGAGAAGCCACTGCCAGTTTGTGTAGACAATATTGAGCTAGATAGACCAATGGTCTCACTATGTTCCAACCCTGTGAGGTAGGTTAGGCTGAGAGACCCATGACTGGCCCAGAGTCACCCCATGAGTTTCATGGTTGAATGGGGATTCGAACTCGGGTCTTCCTGGTCCTAGTCCAAAACTCTAACCACTACGCTATGCTGACACATCTTCAAGCCATCTGCTGTGCAGAAGCAAGTGTGTTAATTTGTTTTTGCAGCAATTCTGTAACTCTTAGTTCACAACTCTGAGACTAAGGCAAAATAGCCTGAGCAAAGAATGTCAAGAAACAGCTAGGCAACAGCTGACAACGGCTAGCCGTCTGCCTGCATCATAGATGCAACAGCTCCTGCGCACAAAGTAAACTGTGAAAACAAAACATATGCCAATCTGCCACAGCATCTTGTTAAGTCAGCCCTGAGGGCTGGAAGCAATAAAGCACAGAACAGACATGAACTCTGAGGCATGCAGAGACATTCTTCGCTAAAAGATTAGGAATCTAAAAATGCAGAACAGGCCACCACGTAACAAGGAAAAAAGTTCAGAAAGCAATGTTCATTATTCCAGCTGGGACCACTTTTTCTTTAGTGGATTCAGGCAGTCCATTTCAACCAATCTTGAGCTAGAATTCTTTGCAAATTGTCTTGCAGTTTTGGTCAGGACGCATTTAGAAAAGTACAGCTCCAATTGCACCTGGCTGACTTAAGGGTTTGTGGATGCAATTTCCTCAATCTTTTGTTTAATTTGGAGTTAAAAGTGCTCAAAATGAGTAAAGAAGTTTAACCATTTTATTGAAGTTAATGGGCCACCACATCAGTGTTCCCTCTAACAGGGATTCCCAGATATTGATGACTACAATTCCCAGAATCCCCAGCTAAAGGCCACTGCAGCTGAGGATGCTGGGAATTGTAGTGAACGACATCTGGGAATCCCTGTTAGAGGGAACAGTGTATCACACAATAACTGGTACCAAATGTCAAATTATTGTAAATCCACATGCATTTGCAGCAGATGGATCAAAACTCTAGATTCCATCAATTTGATCCATAGGTGAAATCTGAAAGAAGTTTTACGAAGGCCAAAGCTTTGACTCATGTATATACAATGCATACACATTCACAATAGTTAACTATGCAGCACACTATGCTGTGTCACCTATTCTGCACCTTTTCGGTATGTTTTCAGTATTTCATGACTATCTTCCAGTCATTTAGAGAGAGAAGCTAGACACAGATGAGACAAAACAGGTCACCTGGCAACCTAAATGGTACTCTAAGTATTTCTTGGACCTCCTATTGCCACTTTAATTCAACGTATGGGAGGAATTGCTTCACTTTCCAGTGGCATCATGCTAGCTACAATGCATTAAGCTGAAAAGGTAGCATGTGTGGTTGATACAAGTATCCTCACTGCATTTGGGTTAGTAGGAAATACTTCCTTTCCAGGTAACCCTTACCAGCACAGCCAGCAAGAACAATGCAGAAAAGTCAAGCACCTTAGTTCAAAATGGTAGAATAGGAACATTACTCTCAACTCTTCCATGTGGTGGTTTTGCTGTCCAGCACGGGGTGTGCGTGTGTGTGTGCTGGTGCTCACTGTTAAATCACTAAACTGACCTCCTGGCAAATTCAGTTGCCAATGACCAACACTCAAGCCCTGAAATAGCTGATATGTCTGAAGACAATGATTAGGTGCTTTGGTGACCACTGCTTTCAACTGAATATTTTCTATTATTTTATAAGCTGTGGCCTCAAAAATGAAGTTAGATGCATTGAAACAAAAATGTTTAGCAAATCTCAAAGGAAGGAATCCTACAGAATACTGTTAATAATGAATACACTTGAAGGAGTGAAAAAGTTAGCATATTTAGCGAGGTGCAGGATGGCTCAGCCCTACAACTAAGCATCAATGGATGCATTCAAAGTGCAAGTGCCCAGTACATGGACGTTACAGAAGAGTACTACTCACCTTGTGTATTCTGGAAATAATGGCGCCAGAGTGGCCTGATTTTATCCTGGCCACCTACATCCCACACTGTGAAGCTAATGTTCTTGTATTCTACTGTTTCTACATTGAAACCTGAAACAAATTGTGGTAAAGAAGTTGATCAGTTAACAAGTAAAAGATGTGCTTGATCAGGTGACAGACTAAGAACAACACGGAAGTAAATTGTTTGTAATATGCTCCCAACCCACCAGCCCACTGGTACCAAAGAGTGCTTTGGACCTCATTTAAACAATCCAGTCTTAATTCTACATTCAGAAATGAGAACACCTACACAAAGTTCCATCCTCCCTCCCACACTTCACCAGTGAGCTTCAAACACCTGCTCAACTGATTTTTGAATCTGAGCCACTAGAGCCCTAAAGCTGGACTGCTAAATTTGTAGCTGGAACTTGTTCTGTGCTGAAGGCCACACTGGAAACATTATACCAACTCAACGGCCACAGGTAGCCTCCATAATTATAACAGCATCTATTGATAGTTTGCTATTTTCATAAACATATAGGACAAACTTCATATATTGGCTGTTATTCTGCAACATTCATAACAGAAGAACAGCAGTGCTGAGTCAGGACAAGGGTTATCTAGTCCAGGATCCTGTTTTCCACAGTAGTCAGTCAGGTCCCTCTAGGAAGCCCACGAGGAGGAAATAAAGGCATAAATAAAATAAAGCCACTACCACCTTGCACCTGGTATTCAGAGGCATCCTGTCTCCAAGCCCGAGGGTGGTATACAACCACCAAGACTAGTAGCTATGGATAAACGTGTCCTTCATGAACTTGTCTAATCCCCTTTCAAAGCTATACAAGCTAATGGCCATCACCACCACATCTTGAGGCAGCACATTCCATAGATTCATCATGTGCTGTGTGAAGACCTTTTTGTCTGTCTTAAATCTCCTGTCAGTTTCATTAGATGACCTCTGGTTCTAGTGCTGAGAGAGAAAAGTGTCTCTTCTATATTATGCATAATTTTACAAGCCTAATCACACCCTCAGTCCCTTTCTTTCTAAACAAAGAAGCTCCACACATTGTAGTATTTCCTTGAAAGGAAGGTTTTCCAGCCCCCAGATCATTGTGGCTGTCATCTTCTGCACTCTATTCAGATCTATGATATCCTTTTTGAGATGCAGCAACTAGAATATGATCACACCATAGATTTGTATAAAGGCATTGTACTACTATTACTACAGATATTTATATACTGCTTTTCAACCAAAGTTCACAAAGCAGTTTACATAGAAAAATACATAAGTAAGATGGTCTAGTTATTAGCAGTTTTATTGTTGATCCTTTCCCTAATGAACTCTAGCATGAGATTTGCCTTTTCACAACTGCTGCACATGGGGACAATGTTTTAACTGAGCTACTCACCACAGCCCCAAGATCTCTTTTCTACTCAGACTCCATCAATATGTGTGTGAAGCTGGGGATTTTTTGCCCTAATGTGTATCACTTTACACAAATTGGAAAAGAATTTCATTTCAGAGCTCTCTGGATTCACTGTTGCCTGAGGCGAGACAGGAAAGGAACAGGAGGTTTTGGCGCCTCCTACTTAACTGCTGGATATCTCCAACTACTTTAAAATTCTACTTCCTGTCTTTCTTGAGGCATGATTAGCTGACAACCCATTGTTTAGAATGACCTCCGACAACTGCGGAAAAGAGATTTTTCTGAATTTTGTTGCAATCTATTTTACTTTTCATTACCCTGAATAGCATGGCATCATCTGCAAACCTGGCCACTGACTGCCTTTTCTGAAGCTGTTTGCCACATGTTTGAGTTAGCCATTGAAATGAAGTGAACATACTTCAGCTTCAGTCACAGTTTGCAATGTATCTGCAACCTCAGGTGATTCCCCCACCCCAACCCTCTTTTTAAAGCCTAAGGAGTATTTGGGAGAGCAAAAGCCCAAGGTAACTTATGGATTTATTGGACAATTCCTGCCAAGTCACTTTCCTTCACTTTAAAATGGAACTCTTGTTCACCTAAATATTAGGGTTACTGTAAGGATCAATGAGACAATCTGTTCCCTGCTTTCAGCCTTAGAGAGTAGGTTCTTTATCCAAAGAAGAAAAATGGGCTTTAGCAACACCTTATCTGGCAGATTCACACATGATCTTAGCCTATCCAATTTTCTCTTGTAACTCCAGAACACTAGAAACAGCCAACTCCTATCATAAAGAATGAACTACAAGGAGTATCAAATGCAAAAAAAATCTTAAGAAAACTGGGAGTATCTTGAACTCTTCAAGGCTGCACTGCAATCTGTCCATGAACACTTCCTTAAACTGGTTACAGCAACTGTGAAAAATGCAGCACCATAACCAGATCCTTATTTCAACTGGGCAGCAAGCCAAAGACACATGCAGGCTGATCCTATGCATGTTTACTCAGAAATAGGTCTCACTCAGTAGAACTTACTCCAAAGCATCGATAGGATTGCAGCCATAATACTGTTTAAAAGACATTTCAAAACACCATATAATCCAGGTAGGAAGCTACTCACCTATAGTTGGGATGGTAGTTACTATTTCACCGAGTTTAAGTTTGTACAAAATAGTAGTCTTTCCTGCAGCATCCAGTCCGACCATAAGGATACGCATTTCTTTTTTGCCAAAGAGACCTTTGAAGAGGTTAGCAAAAATATTTCCCATGTTTGAGTGTGGCGATCAGTCACTGGCCAAAGAAATCTAGAGAGATAAGAAATTCAAGAAAGTTAGCTACAGTATAGGAACACATACAGCCTAGTTCTTGGAAGTAAGTTTCAGAGCTTTTCATTCCCATGAGTGTGCAGGATAGCAGTCATAATCTGACTATTACATCAGTTCACAGCAATAAAGGTCCAGTGCAGAACAGAAGTTCAACTAGGGGCTGAGAACAGAAATGTTTTCCAACGTAATCGGAGACCATCCTGCAGTGTGGGTATTTCCTCATACCTTCAGGTAGTGACAGGAAGTTAGTACAGCAAAGATTTCCTGGAGGGCTAGGTTAACCCTTAATCCCCAGTTCCTTTTCCTGTCGCCTCAGGATCGGCAGGAAGGAGAGAGAGCTAGGCAAGTCTAATTCTTTCTTTTCTTTCCTTCTCCTTTGAAAATTCCTTTTTTCTTTATACAATATCTCCTTAATACGATCTATCCTCCGGTCTGTCTATCCAAGTTCCCTCCGTTCTGTCTCTCGAAGTTCCCTGTGGGCTCTGCAGTAGCCTCAGTGCCATAAAAAAACCAGTAACCCAGATCTGGTGTGTGTGTTTTCTCTGAATATAGATGGATGCTACTAAATGTTGACATGTTTTAAAATTATAGTGCATATTCAATTATGTCAAGGGAGGTAGTAATGTTAATGTTAAGGTCACAATGCAAGATTATATACTTTTAACAAAAGCAAAACATGCCTCATTCATTTATACCACACTATTCACCAATTCCTTTCAGTGAAATTAGGACTGGTTTGATAATTCACAGCTGGAAACATGTTTCTCTTCAATATTTAATGCTGAAGTTTGATAAGGGTCACTCTTCAATAGGGGCAAACATGGTTTCAAATTTTAGAGCACCATCACCACCAAAGGTCTGGGCAGACATTTCCCTGGACTGTTTTCATCTGCTCAAGTCCCACACTTAGTTATATTTTAAAAGATGTAACTAATGCAGGAAGGGGGTCATGGTCCAATGTTAGAACTTTACATGCCAAAGGTCCCAGGTATTGCCAGATAGGGCTGGGAAAGCCCCCTTTCTGAACCCCTGCTGCCAGTCAGTCTAACACAAGCAAGATGGAACAATGGCCTGATTTAACATAAGCCAAATTCCTATTTAGGAGAACAAATCAAAGGTGGCTAGTATTAGTGGTGACAGGGATATACATTTGCACTCAGACAACAGATGCAATGGTCAACAGTAGGCTTCTTGGTCATGCATGTGAAAAGCGGGCATTATTGTACATTAGTTATAATATACTGCCCTGTGCATTTTGAAGTTCTTTATTAAAATGGAATCACCCACTACTGGCCTTAACACAAGGATTCATTCACTACCATTGATTCAGCAATAGTTTGATGATTAACTGTGACAGACAAAATGTTTTAATGCATGCAAAATACATATTTCAGCGGGAGTTTTCTGAACTTCTAAAATGCCTTTAATACAAAGATGAATCAGCAGAGGGGCCACACCTTTATCAAACACATGAAGATGAGTAGCAGCAACATGACTAATTTACATTAGTGAGTTTCTCTCCCTAAGAATTATTTCCTCACACCGCAATAAGTGCCTCAAGCACCTGGTGGAATCTTGCTTTTTAGTGGTCAAACAGCCACTGGGTGGAAGAGTGGGTTGTATACATGGAATGCAGAAGAGACCCTATGGTGTGGCTACATTTTCCGCACAAGAGCTCTATCTAACAGTTTGTCCCAAGTTGGTAAGTCAGAATCTTGGCTTCTGAAGGTGCACAGCTCTTAATCAGAAACTGCAGAGTTGGTGAAGTCTAAGTTTGCATCTAGACCTAGTTTTGCTGGTTTGTTCCAGAAACCTTATGAAAACAAACACTTCTAATATTTCTAACCTGTGTATCAGGCTAACAGACAATGACATTTCCTAAATACATGTTCTCCAGTATCCATAATAAGCCCTTTGTAGGAGCCTTTAAATGAAGCTCAGTTACAAACACTCTGGTGTCCAAGTGCAGACTCATGTATGTGAAGCTCTGGACTTCTTGTTTCTTCTGTGTTACAGCAGGGCATCTGCTACATCTCCTGATATGCAGCAGAGCCAGGATTATACCATTCTGTTTCACACCCAAGTTATCCCCCAACACTAGGCAGCAGTGGTCAAAGATAATCTCTCCATACATTTCAGAGTACCACATTGGCAAATTATGTCTCTCTTTTGAACAGAGGGTGGCCATGCTGTTAATTTAATTTAAGTTTCCACTGATGCTAAACTGTCAGCACCAGTCAGCAGGTGCATTTCCAAAAGCTAACCAAGATAAAAATCTCTATGATGCTACAAAAAATGATACTAGAAAACAAGGACCCCACAAAACAATGCAGTTTTGTGCAATTAAAACACACTGTAGCCTAATTTTTGTATTTTATTACCAGGTGTGCAAGTATTTTGAAATCAAACCTCTGCTTTAAACATTCCTAAAAACTAAGCCAATTATGTGCGACTCTTCAGAACAAAAAGGTTATCCTCAATATGTTTGCTGCAACAGAAAGAGCTCAGTTACCTTTGACAAAACAGTTACATGACTGCTAGCTTTAAGTAGTAACACACTTGAGGGAAACCCACTTAGTGTCTTGATCAACTGCAAGTAGTAGACAAGAATACCACTAGCTTGGTATAACTCACACCACTAGCTTGGCAGAGAACACAGTTCAAGCAGGAAGCCATCCTACACCTTGCCTAGGAGCTTCCCTTTTCAGATGGATGAACAACCATACCCAGCGAGAACTCATTAATGGCTCCACATCCTCCTGGAGGGAAGTATCACGTGGAGTGCCACAGGGCTTTGTCCTGGGTCCTGTGCTGTGCAACATTTTCATAAGTAGAGGAGATGCTTATCAAGCTTGCAGATGACAAAGCTTCAGAAGACAGAATGAAGATTCAACCTCAAATATTGGGTTGAAACCAACAAGGTGAAGTTCAACAGAGCCAAATGTAAAGACTGCCATCTTCAAATATCTGAAGGGTTATCACACAGAAGCAGCAGACACAATCCTCTGTTGCTCTTGAGGGCAGGACTAGAACCAATTGGCTGAAATCACAAGGAAGCAGATTTAGGCTAGACATTAGGAACAGTTTCCTAACTGAGAGGACTGTTTAACAGTGGAGCAATCTGTCTCATGTCACGGTGGGCTCTCCTTCGCTACCGGTTTTCAAACAACTAGACAGACGTCTGTCATGGATGCTGTAGCAGTTTCATGCATTGAACAGGGGTTTAGATTGGAGGACTTCCAAGGTCCCTTACAAATCTAGAACTATGTATTCCAACTGCAAGCACAGATACTTAAAGAGTGTCCAGGAAGAAACTGCACCCAACAGCAAATTTCACACAGCCCATATCACTGTACACGTCTTACCAATCCAAAGCAACACGTGAGAGATTTAATTGTCTCTAACTATGTAGTTCTGAGTATTACCTAAAAGTATTAAAGGACTACAGCTGCGTGTATGCATGCAAAATCATCAGTCTCAATTCTTAAAAAGTTCTATTGATTAAACACTATTTTTCAATATGGCAGAAACAAGACTACTTAGTAAAAACATCATCCTCTTAAGGGTTCACTGAAGTATTGTTCACTCTTTTTGTAACTTCAAGCAGCAAAATATTGTGTAGGGGATTTAGGAACTGCTATGCCTAACTGTATTTAAAAATTCCTTACTGCCCTTTCATATTTGAATGTTTAAGTTTGGGGAACATGTCAAAATATCCCACCACTAGGGATCTACAACAGTCATCCTGGAAGTTTCTTTTCTGCTCAAGCATTGAATTTTAAGCCATAGGCTAGTTCAGTATACCAGTTTAGGAATCCATCTGCAAAATATTTACACCATAGTTTTAATTTTAAGGAATTCTTTTATGTTTTAGAGAACTGCACAGAAAGTACTCCCCTACTATATGATAAATAAAGGTAAACTACAGGGAGCAGAGCAACATTTCAAGAGTAGATCAATAAATAAATGTCTATAGACAATGTATAGGCAACTTTATCTCTCTTGCCCTAGAGATTAGAGGTGTTCACAAAACGGATTGTACATTTCCAGCTCGAAACGCATGCCCTCTGCTGTTGCTCCCCTGCAACTGGTATGCAGAGGCATCCTGCCTCTGAGCCTGAAAGTAGCCTATAACCATCAAGACTATTATTATTATTATTATTATTATTATTATTATTCCCACTCTTCCTCCAAGGAGCCCAGAGTGGTGCACTAAATACTTAAGTTTCTCTTCACAACAACCCTGTGAAGTAGGTAAGGCTGAGAAAGAAGTGACTGGCCCAGAGTCATCCAGCAAGTCTCATGGCTGAATGGGGATTTGAACTCGGGTCTCCCTGGTCCTAGTCCAGCACTCTAACCACTACACCACACTGGCTCTGTTAGATCTCAAAATGAAGTGCAAAATGCTCAAAACGTTTCATCAAAACAGCAGCTAAGCCTGTTTTAATGAAATACTCAAAATGTTTCGAGTGCCATTTTTCTGGAGAGAGCTGGTCTACCAATTGGGATTGGTGGGTAGACCCGAGCTGGGCCGATGTGCTAAGTCTGGAGCAAAGGCCTGGTCTACTTGCTGCATGAAGTGGATAGACCAGGCCTCCGCTCCGGACTTAGTGCGTTGGCCTTCCTCAGAGGCTTGGTCTATCCACTGACCCCAATTGGTAGACTGGCGCTCCCACACTCTAAACAGTTCAAGCTCAAAATGGGGTAGTTTTGTTTCAAGCCTGAAACAGGCCCTTTATTTTAAGGGTGATTCGTTTCCAACTCAAAACGGCTGTTTTGAGCTCAATTGATATGCACATCTCTACAAGAGTGGATAAATCTATAAAACAAATGCAAGGCAGTGTCACAGGACATCAAGGCTTAGGAACTCAGGCAGAGGATAAACACTGAGTGAGCACTTAACTTACGGCTCTCACAAAGTTTCTAACTTAGGTGCTAATCCATGCTTCCAGGTCCTGGATTTTAATCACCAACCCAGAGCTTAGATGTCTCCTCTTGCTTACTACAAGGTTTCTTCAATCCCTGTTCCTTTCTTTCACACAGCCCAAATCTCATACTTGACTCTCCTTGATCTCCTTCACTACTTTTACCACCCTTCATCTCTACCTGCTCTCTAAATATTAACATAAGAAATGCCTTGCTGGATCAGGCCCAAGGACTATCAAGTCCACCCTCCTGTTTTGCACAGTGGCCTACCAGATGCCTCTAGGAAGTCCACAGATGCCTCCTGGGAAGCCCCAGGAGATGAAGGCATGCCCTCTGCAGTTGCTCCCCTGCAACTGGTATGCAGAGGCATCCTGCCTCTGAGCCTGAAGATAGCCTATAGTCATCAAGACTAATAGCCACTGATAGATCTGTACTCCATAAATTTGTCTAAGATCTGCTTAAATCCAGCCAAGGTGGTGGCCATCACCACCACATCCTGTGGAGGAGTGCATACTTTCTTGGTCCTACATTTCCTGGCTTTTAGTGTTGGGGTGGTGCATGGAATTTGCCTTTTTCACAGTGGCTAAACACTGAGTTGACACTTTCAATGAGCTGTCCACCACAACCCCAAGATCCCTTTCCAGGTCAATCACCAACAGCTCAGACCCCAGTGTACACTGCCATTTCCTGCCAGACTGCATCCTTTCTCCCTATAGGTAACCATTCCTTCCAGCCTAATACTTTGAGATTTGAGCTTGGCCCCTACCACTTGTTCCCCCCTAATCCAAACCTGGCACTAGAAAGGAGTATTGAAAGATCAAACTAAGACTTCCTAAACTGCTCACAGGAAAACAAAATGAAGTATCAGCTCTTCTCAAATCAGATTAGGATGGGCAAGTAAGGGAGAGTCACCCACTCCCCCAAATCGATGTGAATTAGAGGAGAGTATTTGCTACTACAGAGCTTTCAACCTACCTATGTCTCAGTCAATGAGGGCAAGAAGACTGCAACTACCATGGTATCCTAATATTCTCTGGATCATTGTGTCTCTTTCCCAATGTTCTCTACCCAACTGCCTCACAGTTCGAGAGCTACAGTTCTAGCCTGGTCTCTACAGCTACAGCTTCATCCCCACTAAAGAACAGAGATGCACTAGTTTTGAAACAAAACAAGAATGCCTCAGTATTCTAAAGGTTCTGGTGGGTCTCATAAAGTGTGTAGACTACCCAATGCACTAGACAGACATTTGATTGTTAGCAGTATAATGCAAGGCTTGTCTGTCATACCTAAAGGTAAAGTCATGCTGTTGAGTCGATGTTGACTCCTGGTGACCACAGAGCCCTGTGGTTGTCTTTGGTAGAATACAGGAGGGGTTTACCCTTGCCATCTCCCATGCAGTAGGAGATGATGCCTTTCAGAATCTTCCTGTATTGCTGCTGCACAATACAGTGGTCCCTCGACTTACGAACTACTCGACATCTGTAGTTTTCGACTTACGAATGACAAAAATGACCGGAAGTCGTTGCCGGTTTAGATGCGGCTTCCTCGACTTACGAATGTTTCCAGACCTCCGTGGGTGCGCTTTTCGACTTACGAAAATTTCGACCTACGAACGTGCGTTCGGAACGGATTAACTTAGTAAGTCGAGGGACCACTGTATAGGTGTTTCCCATCATCTGGGAAACATACCAGTGGGGATTCAAACTGGCAACCTCTGGCTTACTAGTAAAGTCATTTCCCCACTGCACCATTAGGTGGCTCCTCTGCCATACCTAAGGGACTCCAAACAGATGCAACTTGATATGAGCAACGGTAGTTTGCTATTATAGGCAATGATTGATATTGAAGAGGTATATCTGTGTGTGGACATTCATTGTGGTCAAAGGGGAAGTAGTGGTGGATCTCCTTCACTAGTAGGCCCTGGTTTAGCTGAGACTCTTTAGCTGAGCAGGGCAAGCACTTCCCCTAAGCCAATTCAAAAGCCCCTCCAGGCAGGAAAACTCTGGGCCCTGTGTGGCTCCTCCCCATCAAGAGGACATATGACAATACCATTGCATTGAGCAGCTGCATCTGTAGGGGAACTCTGCAACTCACTCACATTACAGCACATGGTCTCTCTTAACAGAGATGAAGAGAGGAGGCAGCAGAGATGATGTGGAACTACTGCTTTGGGGCAGTATCCACACATCCTCCATATTACCTAGTCCCACCCTAAAAGTCCTAATAATTTCTAACACATTCAGCCTTTGGATTACATATCCTAATAATTTCTAACACATTCAGCCTTTGGATTTTTGCACTGGAACAAATATTGCTAGATACAGGAGAAGTAGCAGAACCATAAAGGTCCACCTATGGTGCTGGCCTGGAATGAGCAGAACTGTTTCCTGAAGTCACTGGTGGGTGAAGTAGCAGGATGCTCCATAGCAAATTGCAAAAATGTTCTTTCACACCATCTTCATGTATGTCCAGTCATGAAGTCTGGAGACTACACCTAACCAGAGAGCACACATGGCACTTGGGCCTACAGCAAAATACCTCTGAGCTTTAAACTGCTTAAATATTAAGCTGTTTTACTTGTTACTCAACTCAGCATACAAGAGTACAGAACTGCTTTTACACAAAGTAGTAAGATTATAAATTAGAGGATAAAGGAAACAATAGAGGGTAATATTTGGACTGAGACGCCTATGAGAGAAAAGTCTGAGAATAGAAACCTCAGCAAAGTGGCACCCTACATTTTTCCAAATAATTAGAAACAAGAAATAAAATTAGATTTTTGCATGTAGCAAGAAAGTCTGCTGAATAATACAAAAAACTGCTGTTATAGCAGGAAATGTACTAGTACTCTTTGCCTGAAAGCTGTAAGAAAGGGCTTGAGAGTCTGTGATCTCAAAACTGTGCAGCTGATATTGCAACATTTTCAGTCCAGTGCGAATAATCCCTCCAGATGCTTTTCATGGGACTTCACTTTCACATTCTATTCCACTAGTGGCCAGCATAAAGAAACTAGGCTGCCAATACTCTGACATATGAGACAAAAAGAACAGCAACTTTTAGTGGTTTGAGAAACAATATTGTATTTAAGTTTCATTGAAGCAAGATCCATTCCTGGTTATGCCCTTCCATTTATACAATATACCTAATCTTGACTACTGATGCCCAAGGAACTATGCTTTTTGCAAGTTACTCCGCTGCCCCAAAATCTGCAACCAGTACAGAATTAACTAGCCTGGCAGTTCAAAAAGGAAAAGAATCTGTTTCATCTAAGCTATGCTGCTTTAAACCTATCCAGATGACTATGCTTTAAAACAAATCTTCAGGCCATACACAGTGTTAAGAGTTGGAAAAGACCTTGGAGGTCTTCAGTCCAGCCAGTGGACAGTTCAGTGCAGAAAAGCACTACATCATCCCTGACAGATGGATTGGCCACCCAGCCTCTGCCTGAAACCCTTCAGGCAAGAAGAGCCCACCACTGCATGAGCCAGATTGTTCAACTGTCAAACAGCTCTTTCAGTTAGGAAATTGTCCCTAATGTCTAGCCTAAATCTGCTTCGTTGCCATTTCAGCCCAGTGTCATAAGGAAAACAAATTATGTTTTTACCTAAAACATACGGCAGGTAGAACAGTAGGGATTCTCACCTTATCAAACAGTAAAACAGACTGCTAACAAGATATTAATCCAGTGTTCTTCAGCTGAGGTATCAAGAATTTTTGAGCACATTTCCTCCAATTTCAAGTGAGAACCAAGCAGCACTAAGCCACTTATTTTAGTTATAACAACCCATGTGTCTTATTTTTAAAGCATCTTTCTATCTCAAAACACTCATTACTTAAGCATATTTTGTTATCTTGAGGAACAACAAAAAATGCTCAAGTCATGAATCAAGGAGAAAATGAGCTGAATTGCTTCATGGTCAACTTTCCCCCTAAACTCTGCTTTTGCTAAAATAGTCTGAGATGCCCCCTGAGGCTAATCAGCAAAACATCACAATAGATACTTAAACCTAATTTGAAATAACATATATTTGCAAGAAATAGTACTTAATACAACCCAAAACTGGTTTATGAATTCCATTACCAGACTGTGACAATGACCACTAGCTTAGCTGGCTTTAAAAAAAATTCATGTACATTACCCACTGATAGGCCTACTAGCTGTGATGGTAGGAACCTTAATGTTTTCAGATGCAACATACTTCTGAGCCTAACCTCCTTGACTTATTCCTTCAGGGTCAAGCAAGACAGCACAAAAGATGCTCAACAGTCATTAGCATGCCCTGGTTGCAATCCTTCCAGAGTCATCTGGATGGCCACTGTTGGACCTTGTTCAGATACAGGAAATTTGTAAACTACAGTATTAGGAGTAAAGTTGGATTGAGGATACAGTGCTCTTGTTCTCAATCCCTAAACATTTAACATGTGAGGTATAAGAAGCTACCTCATTCTAGTAGCCAGCATTTAGTGTTTACCAGTTCCAACACAACACTTTTTCATGAAAAATCTCAAGACTAACTTAAATACAAGGTGCTGGTTATAACCAATAAAACCCTAAACAGCTTGGGCCCTGGGTATTTAAGAGAACGTCTTCTTCGTCATGAACCCCACCGCCCATTGAGATAATCAGGAGAGGTCCATCTGCAGTTGCCACCAGCTCGTCTGGCGGCTACTTGGGATGGGCCCTCTCCACTGCTGCACCAAAGCTTTGGAACACACTCCCTGCTGAAATAAGAGCCTCCCCATTTGACAACTTTAAAAAAGTCTTTAAAGATTCATGTTTCATAAAGACTCATATTTTAAAGTCTTTAAAGACTCATAAAAGCCTGTTCACCCAGGCTTTTAATTAAAAAGTATTGTTTTAATTTTAAAAATTTGTTTTAAAATTTTAAATTGTTTGAGGTTTTAACTTTTCCTGTTAGCATTCCTTTTGTTTTAACCAATGGTTTAACTTTTCTGTTGTCATTTATTAATTGCCCAGAGATGTAAGTTTTAGGGAGTATAAAAATATTTTAAATAAATAATTTTTTAATTTTTTTTTATTTTTACATTTTTATACCGCCTTTCGTTAAAAGAAAAATAAATATTAGAAATGCAACTCAGCTACATATGAGCTTAAAAATCAGAAGGCACATAAGTCATGACAACCTCACTCATCTGTTAACTTTTTCCTGCTCTGTCCACCAGTGTTTCCTAGTAAAACTTCTAGGTGTGCTTAGTCAACACAGAAAAACTTGCACTGGGAGAAGACAGCTGTTAAAGCCAAAGTAAACATTGAAATTGGTGATTTTATGGACCACAAAAGCTTTAAAACAGTGACAAATACAGCTTCATGCTTCAGTGTGAGTCTATACTTAAGATTGCACAACAGTCCCAGTCAGTGTTCCCTCTAACAGGGGTTCCCAGATGCTGTTGACTACACCTCCCAGCACCCCCAGCTGCAATGGCATTTGGCTGGGGATTATGGGAGCTGTAGTCAACAACATCTGGCAATTCCTGTTAGAGGGAACATTAGTTCCGGTACATTATGGGAAGGGTGTTCTTCCTTGAAGTGTCAATGTCACATATTGGTCAAACGTGACAGGCAGCCAAACAGCCATTCAAGCCCCAAACCCATAAGTACCCAGCTAAATGAGCCTCAACCTGTAGTCAGTGGTCAACATTCTGCCCAGTGCAACCGTGGCATTAGCAGGCTGCTGCACACAGAAAAGGCACCCCCCAAACTGTTGCAGAGCTCCTTAAAAAAGCATGAGGTCACTTGCTTCATGCTACTTCCATTAGAAATAACCTTGGCAACTTGCTAATGCCAAGACTGCACTGTGTAGGGTGTTGGCCAGTACTTTTTCCCCCTGGACCATTTCAGAGAGTTGTTTAGAAGGTGTATCAAAGAAGCTAGTCAGAAGAAGTAACAGGAGGAGTTGTGGAAAGGAAGAAGAAAATCAGTCCTGTTCTTACAAACCAGGGCCACATTCCCACAGATGAGCCAGCACTGCACTGACAAAGCTACACTAGTTCAGGAATATTGTCTATGAGTCACCTTAAGTGGCATAGCAAGGCAATGCTTGACTAACAAGCAGAAGGTTGCTGGTTCAAATCCCTGCTGGTACTATATCGGGCAGCAGCAATATAGGAAGATGCTGAAAGGCATCATCTCATACCGCGTGGGAGGAGGCAATGGTAACCCCCTCCTGAATTCTACCAAAGAAAACCACAGGGCCCTGTGAGCACCAGGAATAGAAATTGACTTGACGGCACAAACTAGTACCATTACAATTTCCCATGTTCACCAAAGCATGTAACAACTGCTGCAAGTGAGCACCCAAGCTGTAAACGGCTTCTTCCCCACATGCATTATCCACGGAGAGTCACATACACAGGCCCTAAGGTGTTTCAGAAATTTCAGCAGTTGCTCTCTTGCAACCACAACCCTTTAAGACTAGAAAAGGATGTCTAGCAGTGCAGATGAGCAGAGAAAGGCAAGGGCAGCTTCCCCCTAAACGTTCTCAGAATACCCCCTTCTTAAGGGGCAAGCATGGCTGAACCTACACTAGAGAAGGAGGAAGAGAAGCAAAGCTGAATGGTTGGGAAATGTGTATAACCTCTCCTATTTGAACTTCTCTAATCTGGATCCTTCCTTATTCTGCACATCACACATGAATTGCACATAAACACTTCCTGGATATTAAATACGAAGACACTTCCTGGACAATGAACTACAAATTCATTTACTTGAAATAGATTTTGAAAAGTCATTGAATTGAGTAAAACTTATTTCTAAGCTTAGAATGAAAATCTCAGTCAACCAAAATGCATATCCTTCAAAGTGTGCAGCTGAAAGTGTGTGTGTGGGGGGGGGGAGGGAGGAGAATCTTGAAAGGCAAATCATGTGGACATTCACACATATAAATACAAATATGCATGTCTGAAAGCTATAATTCAAGGAGAGCATTACAGATACCCACACGCTGGATTGTTCTGTCACCAGAACAAATACAAAATTAAGAAGAAAAGGATGATGGCAGGGGAGTGCCTGGTAGGAGATGGGATTCCCAGCTCTGGACATGGGCATACCTACTGCCATTTTTCATTGCCTGCTACGTTAGAGATCTGTCTTTTGTATATATGCTGGCGACCATACAAAACTGTTAAATAAAATTTCTTTCAAATGGAGCTGTATAAGCTAAAAATACAGAAGGATGGATCCTTGCCAGTGGAGCGCATCTGGCTGCCTCTAGCTGCAGAGACTAGCAGTGCCAATGAGTCCAGGGCTGCCAATGTTGCACTGTATTTCGGGGGGGGGGGGAGGGGAAGCCCAGTGAAATAAGGTGTATGCAGCAGGGAGATTGCTTTGTTCCACAAGGTTGCATTTGTGTCAGTGACATGGGACGACAACTCCAAGCCCGAGGAAATGGATCACAATTTCCCATTCCGCCCTGTAAATGGAGTTTTAAAAAGGTTGTCCTCTGCCATTTCACACTTGAGATACTGCACTTGCGTAACTTTTTTGTCCCGCTGATGAAGTCACCAGTGAGTGACTAATTGATCAAAACTGTTCTCCCCACCCATCTTCTCAAATCCTGTGCTCAATCCAGTGGGAAACTACAAGCAAGAGGTCAACCATCTATATACCCCAAATATAGGGATCAGAGAAGAGGCTTTTTCCCTTTTTGATAACATGTTAATGACTCATTCAATCACCCAAGCAACAGATCATCAAGGGGTGTCTGGGTGGTAACAAGGGCTCACTCCTAACACAGGACAAAACAGAACCCTATGCTGATCACCCCTCAATTAGGTACTTCAAGAAGTTAAACACTGGAATTACTTCACTGACACTGAGACCTTAAAGGCCAAGCTGAGAATCTATCTATGTGGTCGCTAAGAGTCGACAACGACTTGACGGCACTTAATCAATCAAAAGATACAAAAGAAAGCACAGACCAAAGTGTGTGGGACAAGAAGTCCCTCTTCACATTTCCATATGGAAGAAAAAAGCGGTCAAAGTGCATTCCAGAGGGACGGGGAAAGTGACCATTGGGGCAGGCAGGCTGAGCTGCCGACGACAAGCAGCAGCAAGCAGTTCAACGCCCTTTTAAAAAAGCAATACAGGACGGGGGACAGAAAGGGCAGAGTAGGCCAGAAGGAGCCTCCCACGCCAGCGCCGTTCGGGAAATGCAGTTTTTACAGGGAGGGGGAAGGAAAAAAGCGAGCTGTTGTGAGTGGTCACTTGGCTATTCGCATTTTTAGAACAGTTACCCAACCTTTTCACTATTAAGGACACTCCAGAGAGCGATGGCCGTCCATTAAGGCAAAATACTCAAGTTGAGGCACCCAGGTAGGGTCCTCCCTCGACCTCCCACCCACCCACAGCCCCCCCTCCTCCTGGCGGAAAGCGAGAGAGGGGGGGCCCAGCCAGGCGAGTCTCGGCCTCCTCCTCCTCCAGCGGGCCGCCCCCTCGCGCAGCCGAGTCCGCGCCGGCAGTGCGGCCTGAAGCCAGCAGCCATCCCCCACCCCGCCCGCAGACTCAGGGAGGGGGACAAGCGAGACCCCGGAGGCAGCTCTTCGCTGGTCCGGCCCCGTCGCCTGGGCCTAGTCCGGGCCTAGGCCTCAGCCCCAGGCCTGGCCGTCGCCCAGGACAAGGGCTCGGCCCCCACTCTCTTCCCCGTCCCGTCTCAGTGGAGGTTGGGAGGGAGGAGGGGAGGGCGGGGGACTGGCGGTCCTTACCCGGCGGCGGCGTCGTCTTGGTTTGCCTCGCTCAGGCAGCGCTGCTCCTTCCGGGCTTTCTGTCCTGGCTCCCCCCCTCCCCGCTTGCTCGCCTGCCTGCCTCTCGTCCCTTTTCCTCCCGCTCGCTCGCTGCGCCCAGGCACACAAGATGGCGGCTCCCGGCGGCCACGTCAGTGCCAGGGGCCGCGCAAAGCACGACGGGTAACCAGTTTCAGGCGCGCGCAGGGGGCGGAGGGGTGGAGGTCGGAGGCTGGCCGGCGGCCGAAAAGGGACCAGAGAGCGAGAGGGACCCGGATAGCCGAAAGGGCTGAGCTGGAGAAGGGCGGGGCCTCGGAGGGCGGCTTCAGGGAGCGGCGGCAGCGGCACTGCTGGCAGGAGAGGGGGCCACGCCTGCGCACAAGGAGGGGGAGTGGGGAGGGCGAGGCTTAACTCAAAGAGCGGCGGTGGGGGGGGGGAGAAGAGTGGGAGGGGCTGGGAGACGGGAGCAGGAGGGAAGAGCAGGAGCGGGGAATCGCCCGCCCGGGAAAGGGGCGCAGGAGCGTCAGCGCGCTCCCCTCCCAGTTGCCGCGCGCGCCGCGGGCAGGCCGTTGGAACACTGAGGGAGACGCGCTCGCCAAGCGACAGTTAGGAAGGCTCGCGCGCGTTCCAAGGGCCGGCGAGAATTAAAGGGCCGGGGCGCGCACCCCGGAGGGGGCGGGGCTTCGTGGGTGGAGCCTCCCCAACCGCTCCTATATCCAACCCTTCGCGGGAGGCACACAGACATTATTTCATCATTATCATTATCATTATTATTACATTTATATCCCGCTCTTTCTCCAGCGAGCCCAGAGCGGTGTACTACATACTTGAGTTTCTCTTTCACAACCACCCTGTGGAGTAGGTTAGGCTGAGAGAGAAGTGACTGGCCCAGAGGCACCCAGCAAGTCTCATGGCTGAATGGGGATTTGAACTCGGGTCTCCCCGGTCCTAGTCCAGCACTCTAACCACTACACCACGCTGGTTCTATTTAGTCCATTTATATACCGCCCCCTACGAAAAGGTGGCTCACCATCTAAAACCGTTGGAACACTCACATAATTAAAAGATTAATTAGATTTCATCTGTGACGCAGAAGGTACACCAGCGTCCTCTACTACACAGCCTCTGACGTCTATCCACTGTTGGAGGAGGAGGAGAATGCTGGCTGGCTGGCTGGGGAGGAAGGTGGTTTTCCAGCATCTATGGAAAGCATTACCGACAGTCCCTTTTTATTTAGTTAGTTAGTTATTTAATTCAATTTCTATACCGCCCTTCCAAAAATGGCTCAGGGTGGTTTGCAGAGAGAAATGATAAATAAGATGGATTAGCAGGGACATCCCTCACTTCAGCCCAGAATTGTCTGAGGCTTGATTGATTAAGTGCTGTCAAGTCAGTGTCGACTCTTAGTGACCCCAGAGATAGATTCTCTCCAGGATGATCTGTCTTCAACTTGGCCTTGAAGGTCTTTCAGTGGTTTATTCATTGCTGTCATGATCGAGTCCATCCACCTTGCTGCTGGTCGTCCTCTTCTTCTCTTCCTTTCCATGTTCCCCAGCATAATGGACTTTTCAGGGGAGCTGGGTCTTTGCATAATGTATCCAAAATATGATAGTTTGAGCCTGGTCATTTGTCCCTGGAGTGAAAATTCTAGATTGATTTGTTCTATGATCCATTGGTTTGTTTTCCTGGCTGTCCATGGTATCCTCAAAAGTCTTCTCCGGCTCCGAAGTTCAAAAGCATCAATACTTTTTCTATCTTGCCTCTTCAAAATCCAGTTTTCACATTCATGGAGTGTCATGGGAAAAACCATTGTCTGAACGATTCTAATCTTTGTAGGTGTAGACACTTCATGGCATCTAAATATTCTTTCCAAGGTCTTCATTGCAACCCTACCAAGTGCTAATCTGCGACATATTTCTTGACTGCTGGATCTTTTACTGTTGACGGTCGATCCTAAAAGGCAGAAACTAGCCACCACTTCAATGTCTTCATGATCAATTCTGAGGCTGGTTGTACACCATTGTACAGCATCTTACAGGATGCAATTTGTCCCTTATTTTCAGCTAGGAACATAGGAAGTTGCCATATATTGAGTCAGACCACAGGTCCATCTACTCAGTATTGTCTACACAGACTGGCAGCGGCTTCTCCAAGGTTGCAAGTAGGAATCTCTCTCATCCCTATCTTGGAGAAGCCAAGGAGGGAACTTGGAACCAGAGAGGCTCCATCCCCTGAAAAGAATATCTTACAGTGCTCACACATCAAGTCTCCCATTCATATGCAACAAGGGCAGACCCTGCTTAGCTAAGGGGACAAGTCATGCTTGCTACCACAAGACCAGCTCTTCTCCAGTTGGAGCAAGCTAATGGGAAGAACGTATGGACCAGATCAAACCAGTTATAACAACATAAAAGTGATGATTATGATCAGTACTCAAAAACATAATCCAAAGAAATTATCTTTTTCAGTATGGCAGCTTAGGTTATCATGCAGGCTGCTAGTTCACCCACCACACCACAACCACTACTACTACTTCAGGTTCTCCTTCTGTGCCTTTAAAGGAGCTTGCTACTGTACACATCTTGACTCCTTTCCCTTCTCTCCCCTCCCCACTACTATACCAGAATACTCAGCGGTTCTGGTGGGCTACAGTAGGGATGTGCAGAACCAGTTCGAATAGAGCTGGGTTGGATTCGGACTGGCCTAGTTTGACTGGTTCGAGCTTGAATCACACCAGAAAAAGGGGCCGGTCTGAGTTCGAGCTTAACCAGACTTGGTTCAGATTGCTTAAAAAGGGGAATCTGGTAAGGATTATGTCAATGGGCAGTGGAGTACAGTGGACCCTTGACTTACGAACTACTCGACATCCGATGTTTTCGACTTACGAACGACAAAAATGGCCGCACGCTTACGAATTTTTCGAGCTATGAACGGAAACCGTTGGCGGTTTAGATGCGGTTTCCTCGACTTATGAATTTTTAGATGCGGCTTACTCGACTTACGAATTTTTTTAAACCTCCGTGGGTGCGCTTTTCGACTTACGAAATTTTCGACCTCCAAACGTGCATTCGGAACGGATTAGCTTCATAAGTCGAGGGACCACTGTACATGCCAAAGAAGACGTTTTCTTAGATACCCAGGGCCTAAGCTATTTAGGGCTTTGGCTCTGGGTGGTATTATTATATATTATTATTAATATAACCACACATGAAACTGGACTGTAAGCTCCTGAAGGTGGCAGCCTGACTTTTTGCTTGTTACTCAGCAAAGTACCATGTGAATAAGTGACATAACATTATTATTGTGTGTAGGAAGATTATTCCAAGAGCAAAGGGATGACCAAAAGGAGAAACCATTCAGCATATTTTAGAGTTATTAAATTAATCTATCAAAGAAAAAAGCTTACTACAGAAAAAACTATGCCAAATATGACTAAGCATGAATTAGTTTCTTGTCAAGACCCTAATGCCACAGGCCATTGGTACTGGAAGGGTGGGTTGTGGCTGTGGGCATCTGCAGAAATGTTTCTGTGGGTGAAGAAATACATAAACAGAAAAGTAAAAATAACTGCTGCTCCACGAGACCACATGAATCCAAGGGGAATGCCCACTGTGGATGTCCGTGGTTGTGGCACACCATAATAGGATTGCAAATGGACTCCAGCAACTGGAGTCCACCCCAACGTAGAACATAGGAAGCTGACATATATGGAGTCAGAGCCTTGGTCCATCTAGCTCAATATTGTCTCTACACAGACTGGCAGCTGTTTCTCCAAGGCTGCAGGCAGGAATCCCTCTCAGCCCTATCTTGGAGATGCCAGGGAGGGAAGCAAAAGGTGAGGAAAAAATTGATATTAGTATTTGTATACCACTTTTCATCAAAAACATTCTCAATATGTTTTACAACAGAATAAGATGATTCGCTTTCCCCAAAGTGTTCACAGTCTAAAAGGAAAGTTAAGTCAGAGACCAGGAGCAGCCTCTGGAGAGATGCCCTGTTGGTGCTTGACAGGGCCAGTTGCTCTCCCCTTCTGCTAAAAATAAGAGGGGCACCATTTAAAAAGGTGTCTCTCTTTGCCCAGCTAGGAGGAGAAATGGTACCTGTGAGAACAGACTAGTTGGACACAAGGATAGAACACTGAGACATGGGTTCTTATATGTTCAAAGTGACCTTCAGGCAAACAAGCTGGCACAATTTGATCATATTTTGATCCAATGTGTATCATATCAGCACAATTTGATCATTTTCTGGATCTTTTTTGAGAGCAGCAAAAAAAGAGAGTGGGCAAAGGAAAGAAGAGGAGGACAGAAGAAGACGACTGACATGGTTAAAAAAAATTAAAAGTGAACCTTGGTAGCGGGGAGCTAGGAAAAGCGTCACCTGCTAAATTTGTTCACGACAGACGGCTGTTAAAGACGCAGGAGCAGGGCCACAAGGAAGGTGATGGGGAAAGGCATTTTGTAACCAGCCCACTTACGACTAGATGAATGTTCGAACCCATGGGGCTGAATAGATACATGTGTGTTGTGTGTGTGATGTGCAAAAAGGGAAATCAGGTTTGTCTCCCATGGAGAAATACCTGAGCTCCAGATGCAAGGAGAGAGGAGAAAAGATTTACTGTTACCAGACAAAATTTCAAAAAGGCAAAATACTTGTTTAGGTTATTTAGTATAATTGGACGTATGTCTAGATTGTGTGAGGGGGATTTCTTTCTTTCTTTCTTTTGGCAGTTTTGCAATTCTTCATGAAACATTTTAACATTTTTTTAAAAAAAAAAACACACGTCAGAATATGATGGTGGTGGACCTGCAAAAATGCCTTTTGATAGATCTTGGTCTTCTGACACTATAGTATACCCTGAAATCACATTTTCAAGGTTTTCAGTTCCGAGAACGAGACATATCATTTTTATACAAAGAAACCCACAATAAAATTGCAGGACCAGTCAACCCTGGTGAGTGCACACAGAGCAATCTCTTCTGGGGTCTGAGAGCAGGCATCTGTCTGTATTACAAAGTATAATTTATGGGGATTTTATATTTATGGGATTGGAGTCTGAGCACTTCCATTTTATCTTCTTACTCTTAAGTTGATAAGCGACACATTCTAGCAAGACTCCTGCCTTAAAACCCTTAATCCCTTCTAATATTTAAGGTAAAAATTCATTTGCCTGGTGTCTCATTTTATGCTGGGGCTTGCATTTCTCATATTTTTCTTTGATGTCTGGTTAATGTGACTTATTTTTTAATTATTTAAAATTCAAAAGCTTGCCATCTCAACACTGGGAGAAGCTGTTTGGAAAAACGTATCAGTATTGCGCCTGGTGCTGTGAATTTGCATTGCAGTTTGTAATATCTAATGCATTGATTTGGGCTTTTTCAAAGCTAAGAACCAGCATGATATATTTGAATATGTATTATATACCTATGGAGATTATCGCCCATCCTCCTTCCCCTAAGGGGAACAGATTTTATGGTTTAGTAGGCCATCTACATCTTTAACCTTAGTGATTCTACACAAGACATTGGGAGCAGATTTCTAAATGTCAACTCCTGGAACCAACTGTCAACCAACAGGAAGTAGCTACTGGAAGCTCATTGTACTATGCACCCATGTCAGTCTTGACTAGCCTCCTGTACTGCTCTGCAAACACCGTTCAAGGTACTGAAGACCTACATGCCTTGGGCTTTGCATACCTTAGAAAACAGATGGCTAATTTTTGTGTTCTTGGAGGTTGTTCCAGGTAGCTGTCCTTGGGGTGGAAGTGCATGTTCCGATACACTTTCCAGAAGTATACTTTTACTGGAGGTCTAGCTTCAGGGGCGTAGTGACAATAGAGCAAGGGTGGACAATTGTCCCCAGGGTCTGGGGGCCCCCATGTCGCACCCTCAGCTATGGTGCCCCCTCCCACACTCAGCCAGCGAGTAAAGAATTTGCCAGCTGGGAGCACGAGGCGTGCCCCTCTCCTCTCTAGCCAGCGTTTCAATCAAACGCTGGACCCTCTCCCAGTCATTGGCCCCACCCCTACATCTGATGTAAGACACAAGGGGCGAGGCCTATGCAGAGGACGGGGCCATCAGCCCCAGCAGAGTTTCATTTCCCCTGTCAGTGGTTGGTGGAATCTCTGAAAGGGAGCTCCTTTACCCAGGGAAATGAAACTCTGTCGGGGCTGATGGCCCCGTCCTTGGCATTGGCCCTTTGTGCCTGACCTCAGACACAAGGGGGTGTGGCTTTGGGTCCATGCATGCTTTTGTATGAAATTAATAAGCCAGTCGGTGGGGGCGGTTGGAGCAGTGAGGACTAGGAAAGGAGGAGATGGGTGTGTGTGGAGGTACCAGACCATGCACAGAAAAGGAAGAATGGCAGAGTGCGCCACAGAAATAAGGTGATAAGAAAGCTAGGAAGGAGTCATATAAGGACGACTTTGTGATCTGTTGCAACTGTAGCCTTAGGTTTAGAATAGGACCTATTTCTTTCTTTATGCTACAAACATATGTTAGATGTATCCCAGCCTAAGTTTTCATGGTTTTCCCCAAATAAACCTGAAAATTGTAGTTTGGTGTAGGTGCTGAGAGTTCTAAGCCCCTTCATAGATCTACAGTTCCCATGGTTCCTGGGGACAGTGGGGAGAGAGGACTATTGTTAAAGCAATTTCAATCTGTAAGGTAGATATGCCTAATGTGCTCTATTGTCTTCGGTTTCCTACAGTTAAAAAAAGAGAGCCTTGTGTCTAATATTCCCTGGAACCAACATTTAATTATTGCAAAGAGATGTTCACAGTTCTGACAGCTGCAGCCTGACTTCATAGAGCAATTTAAATATAGAGGCGTGAACACACTGGCTCCAATTAAAAGTGATGAGATTCAAGAACTCTGAGCACGTTTCTGAGAAAGGTCTGTCGAATGTGTACAAGTCGCCTCCAAATAAGATCTTTCCACTTCAACGCTTGTAGTTTTAAGCACCACACCACCCTCTGTTTCCACGCGTTTAAGACAATAGTGAAGAGGGAGCTACTTGCTAGGGTTATTAGCTTCTGTAATACCTGATCTCATGACTATTAAAAATAGTTGAAGAAAGGGGACGGGGGACATCTTCCCATTTTATTTTAAAAAACAAAATAAAGCCCTTAGTGTTCAATTTTTGTTGATTTGCCTTTATCACAAATGTGGAGACCGCCAGTGGGCAGCTAAACCCAAATGTGACAGTAAGTGTGTGCTGTCCAGCCCAGATTCCCTGAAGTTTGGGGTCCTAAAATGCAGAAGAGACTGCTCTGTTGACCAAGCAAGGGTTGAAGGACAAGCTCCTAGTATTAATACCAGGTCTGGCCAATCCAGAAACTTTGTATTGCCTGCCATATGCAGAGGTTGGGCACTCCTGTAATATCCCTGGCATTACTTGGTAGCAGGGCAAGCATGGAGAACACATTGCTCCTGATAAGGAGTCTTCACTTGAAGTGCATTGGGTCCAGTCATCCTCTCATTTCCAATGAACATAAGAACAGCCCTGCTGGATCAGGCCCAAGGCCCATCTAGTCCAGCATCCCGTTTCACACAGTGGCCCACCAGATGGTACAGGAAGCCACAGGCAGGAGTTGAGGGCATGCCCTTTCTCCTGCTGTTACTCACCCGCAACTGGTACCCAGAGGCATGAAGTTATCCAAACCCCTCTTAAAGCCATCCAGGTTGTTGGCTGTCACCAGATCTTGTGGCAGAGAATTCCACAAGTTGATTATGCGTTTGCTGGTCCTAGATTTCCTGGCAATCAGTTTCATGGGATGACCCCTGGTTCTAGTGTTATGGGAGAGGGAGAAGAATTTCTCTCTCTCCACTTTCTCCACACCATGCATGATTTTATAGACCTCTATCGTGTCTCCCCGCAGTCGTCTTTTTTCTAAACTAAATAGCCCCAGGTGTTGTAGCCTTGCCTCATAAGGAAGGTACTCTAGGTCCCTGATCATCTTGGTTGCCCTCTTCTGCACCTTTTCCAGTTCTACAATGTCCTTTTTTAGATGTGGTGACCAGAATTGTACGCAGTACTCCAGGTGTGGCCGCACCATTGTTTTTGTATAAGGGCATTATAATATTAGCCGTTTTATTTTCAATCCCCTTCCTAATGATCCCTAGCATGGAATTGGCATCTTCTGTTTTTGGACTGGTGCTTTCTCTCCTTTATTGCCACTAATGAGAAGGGAGAGAGGGATTTTCAGTGCAAGCAAGAGGGTGGAGGAAGCACATGAGCACATGCCTGTTTTGGTATGGCATTACAGTGTATGTCTGAACCAAGCCCCCATATCATCAGACTGGGTCCCAGCCTCAAATAATGTGGGTCCTGTTTTGGTCCTGGCTGTTACATCAGGTTCCCGTAATGCCAGAAACAGTATGTTGAGAGATGATATGTGCACAAGCCATTTTCATTTTAAAAAATCACTTAGAATTTTACAGTTGTTCATACAATCCAACACCTTTCTGTGTGGCTTAATGCTCAGTGAAATTTTAGAAATGGGGAAACTGAATAGGAAAGTTAGTGGAGGGCAGGTGGGTTCAGTGAGTAGGATGCTCAGTGAGTAGTAAGTAGTCCTCCCTTAGGACTAGCTGCCACATCACTTATGCAAAGTGATCAAATACATGCCAGTTGATTAAAGTATACCATTTTGCTTGCAGTCCTATGGTCACTTACTTGAGACTGGAGGAAGCCCCATTAACATCAGTGGGACTTACTTCTGAGTAAACATGCATAGGCTCATATTGTTAATTACATCACAAGTTGGCAACTCTGTATAGCAACCTACCGAATCTTCAACACCAGTTCCTGCTTCCCTTGGCTGAGAGAGCACTAGAAAGACATCAAAGTTAACTCCCACTTTTTAAGAAGTAAAGTTGATTTATTTATTGTTAAATTTATATACCGCCTTTCATCAAAACAATCCCAAGTTGTGCTGTTGAGTTGGTGTCGACTCCTGGAGACTACAGAGCCCTATGGTTTTCTTTTGGTAGAATACAGGAGGGGTTGACCATGGCCTCCTCCCACGCAGTATGAGACGATGCCTTTCAGCATCTTCCTATATCGCTGCCAATATAGGTGTTTACCAGCGGGGATTCAAACCAGCAACCTCTAACTCCCTAGGCAAGTTACTTCCCAGCTGCACCATCAGGTGGCCTTTTACAGAAGTAAGAAGACATAATTATCCCACCCACCCCCATTTACTTCCTTACTTTCCCTTTTGTAATGTGTCTGCCCATTTAGACTGTAAGGTTGGCAGGGTCTTGACATTTTTAATCTCACATTTCTACAATGCCCTGGTTTTTAATCAGGTACTTAATAGATAATGCCTTTAAAATCTAGCAGTTATTATTCCACTTGTGTACATGACACGACACAGAGGACACTACACAGAGGAAGAGGATAGGTCCCAGACACTGCATGAAAGAGATGCGTAGGGAAACAACTGAAGAAAGGAAGTGGGAGCTTAGAAAGATTGTAGGAAAATACGGGATTCTTTCACGAACTTTTAGGCTCCGTTTACTTATTATTTATTTATTCGATTTCTATACCGCCCTTCCAAAAATGGCTCAGGGCGGTTTACATCACAATAGGTCCGTTATAATAGAGTCTGGGGGTTCGGAGGCTGGAAAATTGTGTTCTCCTAGACCTGATGAACAGCCCTTGTCAGATAAAGGAATGCTGAGGAATCATAGCCCCTGCCCCCTTTAAAAAATCGAGATGGGAATGAAGTTCCATCAACAGAACCTCATTAGAGTGTGCAGCTTTTTCTAATTTGAGGAACCCCGAGCTTGTCAACGTGCGTGTAAGGGGAAGACAGCAACTGACCCAAGAGCTGCCAATCAATATCGTGGAAGAAATGCACTTTGACCTCACATAAGAAGGATGCTGATTGTTTCAGATGCAAGTTGAGAAATGGAAGCTTGCCTGCTCCTCACATCAATGTCAGGACACATTCCCTAATGGAACACCTGCATGATGGGGAAGAAAAAAATCAACAGAGTTTGGAAAGTTCAGCTGGGGCAGTTCCTGGTGTTTGTTACACAGTTTTATTTATGTATTTAGCTCTTCCTAGCTCTATACAGCATATTTAAAAAACAAACAAACGAAGAGAGGTCTCTGCCCCAAAGAGCTTCCCATCTAAAGTTTGACAAGATAGGGAATGGCAAGAACAATAACGGATGATTGTAAGCAAATACCCATGTGCATGTCCTTATTTACCATCATCACTGGGAATAAAAACAATGTATCAACCAACTTTTAAAAACTAATGTTCAAGGTGATGTCCAATAAAATGCAACAAAACACATATTCTTAAAATCACAAGGAGTATATCCAGCAAAAGAAGAAACCAGCTGATAGGCCAAATGCCTACTTGTAGATGAAAGGGTCTTATAGGCAGGCAGAATCTGACTCTGTAATAAGTCTATCATGTGGATTCGAGTTCCAAAGGGTAAGTGATATGATGCATAAGACTCTAGCGAACATTCCTGTGTTAACCCAACATTTCAAAGAGATGGAACACAGAACATGGGCAGGCCAGAAGTAGGTAATACAGCAAAGCTAAAAAAACCTGGTAGTCCAGAGAAAGCACCTGATGATCTTCCTCAACAAGGCTGAGAAAAGATAACACACTGAGAGTTTTATATAATGCAGTGGAACTTAATTGGCCCACTAATATCACCTGACTCTCCAGACCAAGAGGGTTCTGGGTTATGGTTAAAAACTGAGTTCTCATGGAAGTGGTGAAACCTTGTGGGGGCTGGACCACATCAGAATGCAGGTGGGGGCTCACATCCATGACTGAATGCCTCTCCATACAAAGAGATGCCCTGTGCATAGAAAGCTAGCATCAGGAAGAAAAGACTTGATTAGAACCTGTACCCTTGATAGGCTAGTTTTCTATGTGGAAGGGATGGTGGTGGTGAGGTGTCCAAAGAAGTATTCAGTCATGTGAACCCCCACCTACAGCATGGAGGGGTCCAGCCCAGACATGGGTCAACATAGGTGAGAACTAGGCCTGCTTGTCCCAGCTGCAACTGCCTTATCCGGTTAGCAACCCCAGTGCAGGAAAGCACAGGGAACCAGTGCCCGGTCCTCAGGGCTTCTGTGGAGCAGCGGTTGGGGTGGGTTAGAATACAGGCATGCAGGATCTTTAAAAAAACAAACAAACTAGAACCCTGAGGAGGTCTACCAACAAGAGTCAGTTGCCAACAGGGACTCAGCAGTGGACCCAGTTGCTTACTGTATACTTTCTTGCATTGCATGCTGCGGTTCAGCGTTAGCAAGGATAAAGTGATGCATATTGGGGCAAAAAACCCCAACTTCACATATTCACTGATGGGGTCTGAGCTGTCGGTGACTGACCAGGAGAGGGCTCTGGGGGTCGTGATGGACAGCTCGTTGAAAGCATCGACTCAGTGTGCGGCAGCTGTAAAAAAGGCAAATTCCATGCTAGGGATCATTGGGAAGGGGATTGAAAATAAGAATGCTAATAGTATAATGCCCTTATACAGATATGTGGTGCAGCCACATTTGGAGTACTGTGTGCAGTTCTGGTCACCATATCTTAAGAAGGACATTGTAGAACTGGAAAAGGGGTAGAAGAGGGTGACCAAGATGGTCAGTTGCCTGGAGCACCTTCCTTATGAGGCAAGGCTACAGCATCTGGAGCTTTTTCGTTTGGAAAAGAGGTGGCCTCGGGGAGACATACTAGAGTTGTATAAAATTATGCATGGAATAGAGAGAGTGGACACAGTGAAATTTTTCTCCCTCTCTCACAACACTAGAACCAGGGGTCGTCCCATGAAACTGAAGGCCTGGAAATTTAGGACCGAGAGCAGGAAGTACTTTTTCACACGGTGTGTAATCTGTGGAATTCTATGCCACAGGCTGTGGTGATGGCTACCAGCTTGGATGGCTTTCAGTGGGACTTAAGACAAATTCACAGAGGACAGGTCTATCAATGGCTACTAGTCTGGTGGTGATTCGAGCCGGGCTTGACATCAAGCCAACTTGGCTTGACGGGTTCGGAGTAAAACCTGGTCCGTCTGAACTGAACTGCGCCTGGTTCAAACTGAGCTGGCTTATGAGGCAACTGGTAAAGGGAAATCTGGCGAGGATCCTTTTTCCAGGAAAGAGGGCTATTCTAAGGGTAGAAGGGGAGGGAAAAACATAAATAGCTACTTACAAGTGCTGCTGGTGGTGGCTGAGGCAGCCGTGGGGGGTGCATCTCCCCCACCACCCTGCCGGCCTCCGCTTGAACTGGATCTGAACTTGAACAGGATCCGGTTCAACTGGAGGCAAAACTGAACCAGCAAAACTGGTTTTGTGCACAACTCTATAGGACAGCTCCAGCCCCAGAGGCAGGATGCCTCTGAGTACCAGTTGCAGGGGAGTAATGGCAGGAGAGAGGGCATGCCCTCAACTCCTTCCTGTAGCTTCCAGAGGCATCTGGTGGGCCACTGTGTGAGACAGGATGCTGGACTAGATGGGCCTTGGGCCTGATCCAGCAGGGCTGTTCTTATGTTCTCCACCAGCACAATTCAAGACCTTCCAAGGTGGCCTTTTCTGCAAAGGCCTAGCCAAGACTGCCTAAATAAGACCAACATTTCAAGAGGCTGGCCTGAGGGGCAATACTTTTTTATTGTATGCAATTTTGAAACCATGTTTGAAGCATTTGAAGACAGAATAGAATTGACCTGAACCAGTATCCTCCCCCTCCCCCCGAACCAGTGTATTAAAAGTTTGGGTTTTCTTTTTTTTAATTAACTTCTCAATTAACCCAAACACAAATGTTGCTTGAGAATTTCCAGAGAGCTCTAATTACTTCAGAGTAGCCCCATTTTACATCCCTATTTTAACTTAGTGCCTGTGTGGTTTCACCTCCCGTTTATGTCAATTATTCATTTGCATTGACAGCTGATATATGCGAGGTCCTTATCTCCAGGGAAACAGATTGGCTGTTGCCATTTGATTTATCCCAGTGGAATGCATTTCAATTACCATCTTAAGCCTGTGCCCATGATGCGGGGGCTCAGACGATGTTGTGAATCACCCCTGTTTAATATGCTCCGCTACTTTTCTGAAATCCACTGTGGTGGGCGGTTGACTTGCGTCGATAGAAAATACGTGTGTGTGTGTGTGTGTGTACGGATGCGGTTTGTGGTGGGGAGCAAGAGTGACAGCTTGTCCTTTCCCCTTGATCCCAAGACCTTTAGTTGCAATTCCAGCCATGTTACAGGCAGAAGGAAAAGTGCCCCTAAAAGAATAGAAATGGGCAGGGGTGTATGCAGGGGGAAAAAGAAAAGAGAATGTAGGCCTGAATGTATTATTATTTATTATTTACATTTGATATCCCGCTCTTCCTCCAAGGAGCCCAGAGTGGTTACTACATCCTTAAGTTTCTCCTCACAACAACCCTGTGAAGGAGGTTAGGCTGAGAGAGAAGTGACTGGCCCAGAGTCACCCAGCTAGTTTCATGGCTGAATGGGGATTTGAACTCGGGTCTCTCTGGTCCTAGTCCAGCACTCTAACCACTACACCACTAAGAATTTGAGGGTCTGCCCAGACCTTTGAATGTTCATTTGTTGCTTTGAAGAAGAAGAAGAAGAAGAAGAAGAAGAAGAAGAAGAAGAAGAAGAAGAAGAAGAAGAAGAAGATGCACATCCTGAAAATCTGTAAAGCATTCCGGGGTTTTTTGTTATGATGCACATGGTTGATTGCCAAGAGACCAGATTTATAGCGTTGGAAAAACCATCCCTCTCACATCTAGACATCAGTGCAGAGAGGGCTTAACAGCTTTTGCTAGACTTGAGAGGCCTGAATACAGAAAACAATAACACATGGGAAATTATCAGGATATATGGACAGTATACACAGACGTATATGCTTGATGAGATTCTTAGGCATTGATGTGAGGCAATGATGCTATGCTTCTTGATCTCCTAGCTGTCTCCATCTATCCCTGACTTCTTCTTCCCACACCCATTTCCCCCCTCGACATGCCCTTTTCTTTAAACATGTTTTCCTTAGTTGTCTTGCATCTTTGTTTATTAAACACCATAAAGAAGTAAACACAATATAAGTATTACTCTAAAGAGGTTTGTGACAACGAAAAGCAAGTCAACAGTGGGGCTTCTGTGACAGTGGCTTCTGCTGTAACTGGGAGAACCAGTTTTCTCCAAGCCCAGCCCTGGACAGGAAGTTGTACATCTGTATACAATCTTGTGAGTCAGTTTGCTATCACAGTGACTCAAGTGATGTACCTTTGAATTCAGGCGTAGCTTTCATATTTAAAGTTTATTATTATTATTTTAAAAATCTAGCCTCTGAAGGCATGCTTGAAACTTTGTGTAGGAAATTTTGGTGAAATCTAGGAAGCGAAAAAAGATGTTGAATAAGATCTCTCTCTCTCTCTCTCTCTCTGTGTAGGCTTCAATGTCCAGCATAATTATTTGCCACGCCCTATGACTATGCAAAAAGAAGAGAAATCGCACAGACTGGCTTAACATGTGTCCTTTATGCAGGTCATAAAATGCAGCTTTCTCAGTACAGAATTAACATTACCTCACTGGGTGACTCTGGGCCAGTCATTCTCTCTCAGCCTGGTCTACCTCAAAGGGCTGTTGTGAGGATAAAATGTAGGAGGGGGGCACACCCTCTACATGGTTCTGAGCTCTTGTAGGAAGTTCAAAATGAAATAACGGGGGTTGAAAATGAAATAAATCAATAGATTGTGCCGTGGCAGTTCAAGGCTTCTGTGCGTCTGAGACAGGATGCCAAATGCTGCCCTCTCCTTGTGCCCACGTTCTCCCCCCCACCTTAAAAATCAGGGGACAGGAGGGAGTCTTGCCATCACGCTTGTACCCTAATAATCTGCTGTCAGAGGCAACTGCCTCATCGTGCCTCATGGAAGTACTGCCCCTGATTGATTGATTGATTGATTGATTACGTGCCGTCAGGTCAGTGTCGACTCCTAGCAACCACATAGATAGATTCTCTCCAGGATGATCTGTCTTCAACTTGGCCTTTAAGGTCTCTCAGTGGTACATTCATTGCTGTCGTCATCGAGTCCATCCACCTTGCTGCTGGTCATCCTCTTCTTCTCTTTCCTTCAACTTTCCCCAGCATTAGGGACTTCTCAAGGGAGCTGGGTCTTTGCATAATGTGTCCGAAGTAGGATAGTTTGAGCCTGGTCATTTGTGCCTCGAGTGGAAATTCTGGATTGATTTGTTCTATGATCCATTTGTTTGTTTTCCTGGCTGTCCACGGTATCCTCAAAAGTCTTCTCCAGCACCAAAGTTCAAAAGCGTCAATGCTTTTTCTGTCTTGCTTCTTCAAAGTCCAGCTTTCGCATCCATGGAGTGTAACAGGGAAAACCATGGTCCGAATGATTCTACTCTTTGTTGGTGTAGACATGTCACGGCATCTAAATAGCCTTTCTAAGGACTTCATTACAACCCTACCAAGTGCAAGTCTGCGATGTATTTCTTGACTGTTGAACTACCCCTAGCCTGTGTAAAAACTATATAAGACAGCTTTTATAGTTTTGGGTGTTTTAAAAAGGTTTTGTTTTTGTGTTTTTAAATATTTTAAAATTGGTTTGAGAGCGGGAGAAAACGTTTGGCCGCTAATGTTACCAGAGAGAGCTTTGGTAACAAACCTGAGATTTGACTCAAGGCCTCAGAGGCTGCGTCTCTGGAGGTGTGAAATCTGTAATGATGAGGCAGCTAATGAGCTCACGCTTGCCAAGAGCGCACATTGAGACCGAGTTATATATAGCTGTAGGCAACGAAGTGCTGCTCTTCAGCGTCACATCACTGTGCAAGCCTATCATGCTCAAAACTACACAAATCTCCAAGCCAGGAAAAGCCTTACCAAGAAATGATGCAAAGCAGTCCATTTGAGGGGGCAGATTGAAGAAGAGGTCACTACTTTCCTGCCTCCAACAACCATTTTGCCTATGTTTTTAGCCTACCTTCCTTAAGAAAGTGAGCTTATGAAATCACCCAGCTTTCTCTCTCTCTGTGTGTATCCATTTCATAATCTCAGGAACGATTTGAACCAAATTTAGTACTGTGGTAGGGACACACAGGAACACCTCAACAGCGTAGTTTGTGATGATGCCATCCACCCCTGTTCAAAATGGCGGACACATGAATGTTTGAGATGCAAATGGGCTAACTTATGAACCATCTGACCAATTTTGACCAAATTTGGTACAGTGAAGATGGTAATTATCAATTAAGATGATAGCGAAAGGAAAGTAAGCAGATTCGTTCTTCCCAGAACTTCTTGTTTTAAATTGTGACCCACTGAAACAGTTTGGCAGTAGGTTTGGAGCAGACAAATGGGGTACTTCTTCTTTGTGGGCTCTGTGATTCACACAAGTGGGTGTTCACACACGTGAGGAGCCCTTCAGCAGGGAACTTCCAGGGCTTTATTTTCCTTGCAATGCGATTGGCGGGAACTCCACCCCCTCTAATATCACTAGTGCAGCATGGTCCCTCCATTAGTTAGTTCATCATTGTCCGCCATGGAGAACACATCGCACCACTCAGACTCCTTCCTTAGCTTTCTCTCTCTTTTTTTTTAAAAATGGAAAAGTATCATTTTTATCTCCCAACATGTAAAGCATCTGTAGGAATCTGGAACCAGAGCTCTGAACCAGTTTTCTCTTTAATTTTTTTCATCTGTATGTGGGATGAGTTTTGTTTTGGATGGCACGTATATTTGGAGTGGGACCTTTCTGATTCAGTCTGAGCGGGATCTAAAATGAACTGAGCTGACATAAAAAAAACTTGTGTGCATGCACATGTGCACACACCTTAGAGGGGACTCTGCTCCCAACACTCAGGCACTAGCCCCGTTCTTCCTGCACTAGTGGCCTCTGTTTCCACCAGGGCAAGACCTTTTTGTTCAATCAGGCCTTTTAGATTTCAAATTTAAAAAATTGTGATTTGATTGTAACTGATTTTTTAAAATGTTCTAAAAATTGTTTTTGCATTGTATTTTGTACTTTCTTTGCCCCACCCACTGCCTTTCCCCCGTCTGTTATGATTTAATGTATTTATAAATCTCATGTTTTAATCTTCTGTTGTGAGCTGCCCAGAGAACAATTTGTTATGGGGCAGCTAATAATTATGATGATGATGATGCTATTTACACACAGTCTACCAGATGTTATTGACTGGATTTAGTACTCTAATTATCGGGGCCTTTCCAAGGGTCTAGGATAACTAAAGAAGAATTAAAGATATCGTCGTAGTACTTGTGCTGTGCCGAGTAGTGTGGCCTTCTGTAGTTAGGAACATAGGAAGCTGCCATATACCGAGTCAGACCATTGGTCTACCTAGCTCAGTATTGTCTTCACAGACTGACAGTGGCTTCTCCAAGGTTGCAGGTAGGAGTCTCTCTCAGCCCTATCTTGGAGAAACTGCTTGGGAGGAAACTCCAAACCTTCTGATGCTCTTCCCAGAGTGGCCCCATCCCCTGAGAGGAATCTCTTACAATGCTCACACATCTAGTCTCCCATTCATTTGTAACCAGGGGAGACCCTGCTTAGCTAAGGGGACAAGTCATGCTTGCTACCACAAGACCAGCTCTCCTGATGTGTTGTAATTTTATTGATGCCCAATGTGTCGAGATGGTGTTCAAGTTCTTTTGGTACTGCACCAAGGGCACCAACCACTATTGGCACTACTATTGTTTTCTTTTTCCAGAGCTGCTCAGTTCCAATCTGAAAGTCTTTGTATTTGGTTATTTTCTCCAATTGTTTTTCGTCGACTCGTCTATCCCCTGGGATTGCAATATCAGTTATCAGAACCCAATTCTTCTTGATGACTGTCAGATCAGGCGTATTGTGTGCTAAATGCCTATCGGTTGTAAAAATCCCAAAGGATTTTTGCCTCTTCATTTTCTGTGACCTTCTCAATTGGATGATTCCACCAATTCTTGCTTGCTGGCAATTTCTAATTCTTGCAAAAGTTCTAGTGGATCATTGCAGCAACTTTGTTGTGTCTTTCCTTATAATCAGTCTGTGAGATTCTCTTACAACAACATACAATGTGCTCAACCGTCTCATCCGCTTCCTTGCATAATCAACACTTACTGTCTTTCTGGGTCTTATCAATTTTTGCTTTTATAACATTTGTTTGTAGTGATTGTTCCTGGACTGCAAAAACGAGACCTCCCGTTTCTTTCTTCTGTGTCCCCCCTCGTTAACCACTGCCATGTTGTACTATTGTTGACTTCCGATTGTATGTCATTAAAGCACTGACCGTGCAATGGTTTGTTGTGCCATTTTTCTCGTCGATTCATCATCTGCTGTTTTTCGTATTCATCCTTCAATTCCTTTATTTTCTGCAGTCCTGTCTTGCTATTATTATTATTAAGTCTGGCAAGCTGTGCTTCGACGGTGCCACCCACACCACAGTACCAGCCTCCCTGAGAGTCAGCTGACTTTAATGACCAATCCCTGCCTGCCGCGCTCTATCAAGTTGTAGCTGCAGAGCCTGCTTCTCAGTCTGAGCAACTTGTCTGCTGCATGAAGCTCCTCGTTCTTGATCAGTGCTCTGGACTTCACCCTGCCCGAGTCTGATTATGCACCTGCTTTTGACCTCTCTGAATCTTGCCTGCTGTTTTAGAGCTCAACCCCTGCCTTGTTTTGGACCATATGTCTGCTTCTGGCCCACTTGGGCTGGCACCTAGCTCACCTGGATCACAGAACCCCCAGTACCTAGAACCTGAGCAATGAAAAGAACTTGTGGAACTGAGTCCTCCTCAAGATGTGATGCATATATGCTGATGAGTCTACGCTGATGGGACCTGAGCTGTCGGTGACTGACCAGGAAAGGGATCTTGGGGTTGTGGTGGACAGCTCGTTGAAGTGTCGACTCAATAGTGGCAGCTGTGAAAAAGGCCAAATCCATGCTAGGGATTGTTAGGAAGGGGATTGAAAATAAAACTGCTAATATTATAATGCCCTGAGACAAAACTAAGGTGCAGCCACACCTGAAGTACTGTATACAATTCCGGTCACCACATCTAAAAAAGGACATGGTAGAACTGGAAAAGGTGCAGAAGAGGGCAACCATGATGATCAGGGGCCTAGAGCACCTTTCTTATGAGGCTAGGCTACAACACCTGGGGCTATTTAGTTTAGAAAAAAGACGACTGCGGGGAGACATGATAGAGGCCTATAAAATCATGCATGGTGTGGAGAAAGTGGACAGAGAGAAATTCTTCTCCCTCTCCCATAACACTAGAACCAGGGGTCATCCCATGGAGTTGATTGCCGGGAAATCCGGGCCAACAAACGGAAGTACTTTTTCACACAAGACATAATCAACTTGTGGAATTCTCTGCCACGAGATGTGGTGACAGCCAACAACCTGGATAGCATTAAGATGGGTTTGGATAACTTCATGGAGGAGAGGTCTATCAATGGCTACTAGTCGGAGGGCTATAGGCCATCTCCAGCTTCAGAGGCAGGATGCCTCTGAGTACCAGTTGCAGGGGAGTAACAGCAGGAGAGAGGGCATGCCCTCAACTCCTACCTGTGGCTTCCAGCGGCATCTGGTGGGCCACTGTGCGAAACAGGATGCTGGACTAGATGGGCTTCCTGGGCCTTATCCAGCAGGGCTGTTCTTATGTTCTTATGATGGCTACTAGTACACTTGAATAAGGATTAGGCTCTTTCATGATGGAGATGTCTTATCAATGGTGCTGGTTAAATTTGATGGCTAAATAGAACTTCCACATTCAGGGGTAGTATACCTCTGACTTACCACATGCTGGGAGCAAACAATAGGGGAAGATTAGCAGCATCGTGCCCTGTTTGTGAGCTTCTTACAACCATCTGGCTGGCCACTGTCAGAGACAGACTCCTGGATTAGATGGGGTATTGGAATGCATACTGAATTCCCCCCTTTCAAAATCAGAAATGTTTAGGAAACTGCTCATACATAACCACCCTTGGAGATAGCATATATCCTTTGTTAGGACATCCTTCCAGAGAATCAGAGAGTGCGTATAAACATACAGCATAACTGGCTATTCACGTCAACATTCATTTATTGCTGTTGGGTTTTTTAGAAAGATGTTGAGCCCTTTCTCATGATCGTGTGAGAGGGCTTGAGGGTGGGCCTTTCCTGCAGATGATCTGGGTGTGTGTGTGGGTCTGGGAACACGGATTGTGTGCCCAGACGATCCGTGGCTGCCATGAGCAGCATGGTGGTGCAGGGGTCAGGAAGCATTGTCCTGCCCCCAGAAATCCCACAATGCACCGTGCAAGTGCACAGCGTGTTGTGGGGATCTCCCTAGCGATGGGCGGGTCAACGGGGTTAAGGGAGTTTTTGCTCCCTTAACCTTGTTTAAGAGTCCAGCTTCATAGCCAGGTTTGCTGTCGAGGTGCCACAGGGAGCCGGTCAGCTCCTGGCAGTTCCCAAGCCCGGGCTTAGCTGCCCTAGCCTGTTCTTGGCTACTCGTGAGAACAGCCTCGATCAGATTTTTTTTTTAAGTGCTGCAAAACGTTTGTGACATCACAAGCGCCAGCCAATCAGTGATGCACACAGCCAGCTTCTATAGCAAACCAGCAAAACTACTTTCCCCTGAACCCAGCCCTTCGGAAGGAGCCAAGCTGAATGCTGTGATAAGGGGGTAGCACATTCCTCTTACCCATTCAGGAGCTCATTAGAACTAAACAGATTAGCAAATGGGAAGGTGGGATGGGAGTGGGGAAGAAAGATATGCAAGAATCACACTAATACTCACAGAACCTGAGAACAGGACTGCTACGTATTTCCCTTGACCGGGCTTTTGTGCTATCAACAGCTCCTCAACAGGGAAGAATGGGGCTGTGCTCAGATCTCAAAGTCTGACCTGAAGATTCAGGGTTTTAGTTGCCTTTTCAGGATCTCCAGGGGTAGGTCTAACATCTCAGAGTAAAGGACCACCACCGCAGTGGGGCTGCTTACTTGACTTGGATGCTTTTACTATTAGCAGGCTCCGCCCATAAGTCACAAAGAACAGCCAGATTTTGCCTTCTGACCCAACCGGTGATGCACCCCCCCAAAAAAATGCTCCTACCACATCCAAGTCTGCTTCCTTGCTCCACCTACTGCCCCCGCCCCCCGAGACCTCAGGAGACCTGGCAGCCTTAAGCAGAAAAAACGACATTGGAATCGTTTCCCATGACAGCAGAAGCTGCACTTTTGGATTTCTGCTTGCAGAGCTGTTATTGGAGGCTGGCCAGGAGAGAAAAGGTAGCCGTCCTGTTTGAGAAGGATTTCAAGGGACTGAATGATCAGCAGGAAGCTGTGAACCTACAGGAGCAGGGGGAATGGTATCTAACAGTTCACTGAGGATTGCCTTGGGGCCCTCCACTGTACGTGTGAGCAGCATTAACTGTCATAGCATCCCCCAGTAAAGCCTCAAAGTCAAAGTGGTTGTTTGCGGGGGCAGAGAACTACAGCTGACAACAATTCTCAGGATTTCTTGAAGACAGTTCCACTCTTACAGGATGGATGATGATGATGATGATAAATAAATAAATATTATTATGCTGTTAAACACTTAATAAAGAGGTGTCCCATGGCTAGGGTTGCCAAATCACAATGTTTGGGGTTTCAGTAGGCCCATATCTACTCCCCTGGGGGGGTCTCTCTCCTTGCATGTGTGCTGTATGCCTGCTTTCTCCCTTGTTAAAACCCTCCTGAACTATTTCTAGAAATTCAGGGGGAGATTGGTGGGAGGGAGAAGCACATGGCCACCAACAGGTGGATGGGAGAAAGAACCTCTTTCTCTTTTGACTTGCCTGTTTCTGGGACAGCCAAACCTGTGTGTTGGGGTTGAGCACCTGATAACCTGCATACATGGCTGGAATTTGGCCTAGTAGTTCACAGCTTTTGCAAGCCTGTCTTAAGATGGAGTAGTGAAGTGGTGCTGGGCGATAGAGCCTTTGATAGGGCCAAGCCAATGCCTTTCCCAGCTTTAGGAACATAGGAACATAGGAAGCTGCCATATACTGAGTCAGACCCTTGGTCCATCTAGCTCAGTATTGTCTTCACAGACTGGCAGCGGCTTCTCCAAGGTTGCAGGCAGGAGTCTCTCTCAGCCCTCTCTTGGAGATGCTGCCAGGGAGGGAACTTGGGACCTTCTGCTCTTCCCAGAGCAGCTCCATCCCCTGAGGGGAAGATCTTACAGTGCTCACACTTCTAGTCTCCCTTTCATATGCAACCAGGGCAGACCCTGCTTAGCTAAGGGGACAGTTCATGCTTGCCACCCTTTTGCATGATGAGAAGTTTGGAGTGGCATTTTCACAAATTTGGGTGTGTGTGCAAAAGGGGCTGAAGCTGGCACATTCTGGAGTCTCAGGGGCTGGTGGCCACCACTTCCTACCCCAGGATTCCCTCTCCAGTGAGGTCACGAAACTTTGCCCTCACTCTGCTTTGGCTTCACGATGATGGTCATACCTTTCTTCCCCCTTTCTAGGGAATCCTGAGGGGGGAAATGACAGTCACCATCTGTCAAGACTCTGGGAATCACAACAGCTCTTGCCACCAAGATTCTGAAACATGCCACGAGCATAAAAGGTAACCTGGGGGAGACATGGTCTTGGGAAGCTTTTTACCTTTCTGAAATTCACTGAAAAAGTCCCAACTTTTAATATTTTTTATCCGTTTTAGTATTTTCAAATATCACTGCAAAAATTGCACACACCCCTCAGTGGTGAGAGTGGCAGCAGGTTATGAGCTGGTGGCAGTTCACGTGAGTTTGTGTGTGGGGTGGCCGGTGGGTGAGTGGGTGGAATCTCATTTTTGGAGAAAATGGCTTTCATGAATCTGTCCACAGACATAAGGAACTGAGAGACTCCTCTGCTACAATGCTTTCCTCCAAAGGCACGTATTTGGAACGATTCCTAGAATTCTCGCTGAAATTCATTAAACTGCCACCAACGCCTCCCCCTCCAAATTCAGGTTGAATATGTTGTCACTTGAGTCTTGACAATGTTGGCAGTAATCCCAAACCCTGCCTTGCTTTTGGTGCATCTGCTTGCAGGTCAGACTTCTGTGAATATTATGTAAATCTCATTCTTTTATTTCAGCCTTTTTGTGCAAAATGGTCTCTGAATATTTTCACCTTTTTCTGCCAAATGGTTGGTACTCCCAGAGTACCTTAACTCAGGGTTTCTGAAACTTGGGCTCCCAGATGTTGCTGAACTCCAACTTCCATGTTGGGAGTTATAGTCCAATAACATCTGGTGGACCCAAATTTCAGAGCCCCTGTCTTTACCTGACTGCACCAAACCATCTTCCTCCTTGTGATATATTAACCATTTTGTACAAGAATGATTTAATGCAGCCTTAAAACTACAAAATCCACAACAGGAGCATGAAAGTGAGTGAAGCACTCATGCCCCCAAATTTCTGGAACCTTTACTTAAATCCAGCTCAGAGGCAGTATGCCTCTGAAGACCTGTTGCTGGGGAATGCAGTAGGTGGGAGAGGCCTATTTGCCTACCTGTCCCACTTTGGGGGACTTTGCCTACCTGTCCCAGTTCCCCCAGAGGTTGCATTTGCATGGCCACTATGGGAAACAGGATCCTGGGCTTTTATGGGCCTTCGTTCTGATCCAGCAGGGCTCTGCTTAGGCTCTTAGAGCAAGGAGTTTGTTCCTGTTGAATGGTTGGAAATGACATTTCTCCCAAGTAGAACTGAAAGAGTATGTCAGAATTCCTCCAAAGGAGAAACCATAAATTCAAAGAGAATATCAGGGTTGCTCCCAAGGAGAAAATGTCAGAGAATTCCCCCCCCCCTTCTTTCTCCACATCCCTAGAACTGACGCTACAAATGTTTTCTTTTTTGAGTTCTGCACAGCAGAGGGCAGCAGTGAGTTGTTAGTGGAGTTCTTGATTCTGCATTTGAGCGGAAATGCCGTGAACAGGAGATGAACTCCCCAGCAGAATTCTTATCGACATTCCTGTATTACAATGAACTGGGTGCCACTGGAGTGACAGGGGCAAAGTGTGTGCACGTGCGAATCATATCTCCTGGTAGCAAACTCAGATAGTCAAATACGTATCAGTCTGAAGGTGAAACAGGGTCGTCCAAAACTCAAGTTGTGGTTTCTGCATCCTTGGGGTATTCCTCAGCTTTGCAGAAGAACATAAGAAGAGCCTTGTTGGGTGAGGCCTAAAGCCTATCTAGTCCAGCATCCTGGTTATATATGTTTGTAAAGCAGCTGCTATTAACTGGGCAAAGAGAGAGATCTTAAAGCAGCGATTCTCTTATATTTAGCAGGAGGAGGGCAAATGTACCCATTCAGTCAAACATAACGTCCCCCCAGTGGCTGTTGCTGGTGTTCCTTTTCCAGTTGTGAGCCTCTTTGGGATAAGAAACCACATTCTTAATCTTTTTGCTATGTAAACACTTTGAGAATAATTTTTTTTGTTATTGGAAAGTGGTATATAAATGAATAACCATAATAAATAAAATAAAAAGTCAAAGAATGGCTTCCAATGCAAACAACAACAACAATAACAAAAACAAAAACATCCTAAGGAGGACTAAGCATGCTCGGTGGCTGGAAGCCCCAGAATTTTGTTCATCTGAAAAGATTTAGAGATTCTGTTGGAGAGGAGATAGGAAGGGGGGGGGGGGGGCGAGGACAGGCCTGCTTGAACCCCTAACAAATCTCCAGTACCCCGGAGGAGGGAGTGGCAGGTTGGCACTCCTGTTAGGGGTGGCGGCACTCTGCCACATTTTGTTACAGGTCCCATCCATTTCTTCTAATATTAAACTTGGGTGGTCCTTCTGGGCCTATCAGTTTGGAAGGGAAATAGGACCACCCACAACCAAGGCTGCGCTTCTGCCTACTCGGGGGAATTCCGCAGGTACAGAGAAATATATTAGTTTGCAGGTTTTTTGTTTTTTTAAAAAACCAAACAAGCAAACAAACAACTTGCCAGGAACGTGTGAGCTTCCAGGAGCTATGGAATGTTGACGGCAGTTGTACCATGGAATACTGAGAGTGTCAATTAAAAAAATTAGGAAGGCCATGGGGAGTGGGAGTGGGAATCGGCACGCTCGAACCCCTGACTGCATCTAGCAAGGGCTCTCAATCTTCGGCCCCCAGATGTTGTTGGATGACGACGACGACAACTACTACTAAGAATATTTAGATGCCGCTCTTCAACCAAAGTCCCGAAAGCGGTTTACATAGAAAAATAAATAATACATAAATAAGACAGACCCCTGTCCCCAAAGGGCTCACAATCTAAAAAGAACCATCAGGCAGATACCAGCAACAGCCACGGGAGGGGTGCTGTGTTGGGGCTGGATAGGGCCAGTTGCTCTCCCCCTGCTAAATATCAGAGAATCTCCACTTTAAAAGGTGTCTCTTGGCTCAGTCCGCGGGGGTACTAACACGCCCATCATGGCCTCTGGCCATTGTAGATGGGGCCGGTGGGAGCTGTAGTCACACCACACTGAGGGACCCAAGGCGGAGAACCCTGGCATATAAATATCCTGGAGTGGGGTATTAAGGTCAGATGGATCTGCAGCATGAGGTTAGCAACTCCCACTCCCCAAACTGTTTGAGGAGGCGTCAGAAGGGAGGAAAGGAAAAAAATGATTCTTTTATGCCCCACTTTCCATCAACCTCCTCACTCCCCACAATAAATATCTTGGGTTTGAGTCTGGCAGACTCTGAGCCCATTAGCACTGCATAGCACAGCAGGGGTGGTTTTAGGAGGCTGAGAATTTTTTTTTTTTAAAAAGGTGCCCCCTTTCCTCTTCTTGAAACCTCCCTCCTCCATCAGCCCTGGTCAGTGCTTCTATAGCAGGCTGGTGGGAACTCTGAACCAGAAGCAGACTTGTTTGTGACTCGGGATACACGACAACATTTTTTTGCGGGTTGTTGCCACGTTATCTGTTTGTCTGCCTGTCATCTGTCCATCTATCTATCTATCCAAAATGTTTGATGCTTGTTCTGCTGAGTGTTGAAAGGTGCAGAGGCAGCACTTTGGGGTTTAGTTTCCAATGCATGAGTAAGCACTGGAAAGTTCTGGCGTCTTTGGGATATTTGCTTGATTTCTCCATATATTGGCAGAACACCAGTGGAGGCAAGCAGGCGCTTTCCCAGCTGGAAAGCCAATCTGCGGATGCTGCATCAGGTGCATCAGGTGCTCCTGTGGCCAGCTCCAGGGCCACATCCTGCTTCCAACGAATACCAGTTAAAGCAGCTCTCCTTGAAGGACATTGCCATGTGAGCCCTTTCCTTTTCCGCTGACCACCCTTGGAGCCCTTCTCTGTAGGGTGAGGAGCGTGCGTGTAAATGGGATGTCTGCTTGGCTCCGCTGGACAATGAAGCCCCCTGGAAACAGAACGGGAAGTATGCAAAAGGCAAAGATGTCCTGTGCGACTCGGAAAAGGTCAGGAGGCCCTTGTCTGTCCCTGCAACCGACTTCCATGCCTGGAGTTTTGAAATCCTTTTTCTCTCTCCTCCTCCTGTCGAGGGGAAACGGAACAAAAATGTAATCCCTTTTTTAAATGTTGTTCTGGGGAAGAGGACAATACGAATGTGGGTTTGTAACCAGGCTGGAGAATGGAGCATTCTTGAGCATCCTCTGTCTCCATCGACTTGCCTTTGACCTATCGTGATGAATGGGGTAGGTGGGGAGAGGAAGGCCTATTAATATATGTCCCATCATGATCCAATTGCTACTGACCCCCATGTGGCCGACGGTCTGCCGTGCGGTTCTGGTCATGTGATTCCCAAACCCTCTCAGCTTGTGGGAGCCCAGCTTTGTTTGAGCAGAGCCTGGGTGGTCCTTCCTGGCACCAGAAACTGAAAAGGTTCATCGGAATCGTTGCATCGCTTTATAGCCATAACTGCGGGGAGTTATTCTCTCCAGAATTAAGTCCGTGACCATTGGAAAAGCCGTAAGGTGGGGTTTCTAAATTCCAATTATCTTGGTCTCTTGAACAAAAAAACAGATTATGTCTCGCCGGACAAAGGAATTTTTTCCTCCCATGTAACTTTTTGTCTTGTGGAACTTTCCTGATGTGTAATGCCCGTATAACTACCCCTGTAGTGAGGCCATCTTATGTTTTCAGTCACATTCCCATTTACAAGGAAGGGACGGATCCATTCAAGGCAAAAAAGCCCCAAATGCACATTCAGCTCCGAGTGAATGCAGCGTCTCGAAGATATGATCTGAACACAATCCTTGGTGACCACATTAATGAAGCTGAATGGAGGAGAGCTTGTCTTTCTATTCTCCCCTCAAAAGGCAGGATGTCCTATTCTTCTCTCTGCCCTCAGATGCTCCAGAGGCCTTTCCTTGTCACCCTCCTCAGGACCAACGCTGCTGCTCCCCAGCTGCTTGCTTCAGTTAAGAAGCTAGTCACCCTGGCAAGAAAACCGACCCCATCAGGCCTGGGGTTGTATATTGTTTAGCACCCCTGGTTTCCACCACAAAGACCTTCCCTATGCAGTGATGAATCATGTTTTAATGTTTCTGCTGCAGGGATGGCCAACCTGAGACTCTCTGGCTGTGGTTGGACTACAACTCCCATCACCCCCAGCCCCAATATACTGGAATTAGTGCAGCTCGCTATACCGGGCACTGGTCAGAACTCTAACAGCATTATTTGTCCAAACTGGTTTGGGTTTTTTTTGGATGGTCTTACTATACAGATTGTGACCCACAAGTTGAGGCCCACAAAGCTGGATGCAGCTGACCAGCCACGGGCAGAAGCCCCAAAGGGGCTCAATAGGCCTAAGGCTAGTTCACACAGCCGCTAATTGGGTAGGATGAGCATCCTACCCCAGTTCCCATTTTGCAATTGGTTGCAAGCAAAAAGCAAGGTGAAAGGTGAGGGAAGTGATCAGGTGCAAGGGCTTTCCCTCCTACCCCCTTTAATTGCTGGGTGCAGCTGCTGGGTAGGATGGAGCCCTCCAACCTAGCAGGAGCCCCACAGATTATCACTCCCCCACCTCCTATCTTGCTTTTTACTTGCACATAATTGCAAAAGAGAAGCATGCAGAGCTCCTGCTGACTGGAGCAACTAACTGCTAACTCCCCTGCTAACTGGGCAAAGAGGCAACTTTTTAAAGTGGTGATCCTCTCTATTTAACAGAGGGAGAGCAACTGACCCTCTCCAACCCCAGCACAGCATCCCTCCAGTGGCTGTTGCTGGTATCTATCGTATGTTTCTTTTTTTAGATTGTGAGCCCTCTGGGGACAGGGAGCCGTATGTATGTATGTATGTATGTATGTATGTATGTATATGTAAACCACTTTGGGAACTTCTGTTGAAAAGTGGGATAAAAACAGTCGTCATTCTGAACTTGGGTACGATGCTTGTCCTACCCAATTAACGATTGTGCAGACTAGCTTCTAGTTTTTAGCTGACAATGTCTGGCCTGCATTCAGCTGTATAAGCCTGAAACAGTCCAGATTTATTTTAGGAAGAAAGAGATAAGGGTTTTTAAAAGAATGGAATCATTCGCACTGTCATTCCAAAAGCCCCAGAAATTCCCAGGATCTACTGTCAAATGCCAGGGAATAACTCTGGAATCCAGTTCTGGCATCATCTCTCTCGTGATCTTCAAGATCTCCTCTTCACATCGGTCGGAAGAGCCTGCAGGCCTACGCATGTCTGGGTCTGCCTCCAAATGTCTGAAAGGGGCTATAGACAGGCACGTTCCCGGAACACTAGGTACCAGAGTCCATTCAAATCTGGGATTTGGGAGTAGAGGTGCCCTGTCCAGAAACATGGTTTCTAGACAGCCTGGAAAGCTCCAGCACCTCTTTCTTTTCAGAAACGAATCAGCGAAGAATGCAGTCTAGTCCAGCAAACCACATTAGGAAGGAACATAGGAAGCTGCCACATACTGAGTCAGACCCTTGGTCTATCTAGCTCAGTGTAGTCTTCCCAGACTGGCAGCAGCTTCTCCAAGGTTGCAGGCAGGAATCTCTCTCAGCCCTATCTTGGAGATGCTGCCAGGGAGGGAACGTGGAACTTTCTGCTCTTCCCAGAGTGGCTCCACCTCGAAGTGGAATATCCTACCGTGCTCACACATCAAGTCTCCCATTCATATGCAACCAGGGCAGACCCTGCTTAGCTAAGGGGACAAGTCATGCTGGCTACCACAAGACCAGCTCTCCTCTCCACATTTACTGAATTACAGGTACCTGAAAGAAAAGAACCTGTCAAAAAGCAAAGGGTGTGTGTGTGGGGGGGAGAGCTAATTTGTGCAGGTCTGAGTAGCACCACTGACAACAAGGGAATCATTAATGCCACGGAGAGAAAAAGACGTTCCTCCTGCCATCCACAGCTTTTGGCTGATCAAAAGTCTTTTGAAGCCCAAAATCACAATGGAATTTTACCAGGAAAAAGAAAGGTTGCTTCTCCTTCTGTCTCGAAATATCAATCAAAATACCATGTTGATAGAACACACAAATGCAGTGGAAAGATAATAACTAAATAAATGGTATATTCAGTCCATATATTCATATATTCATATATTGCTGTCAAACATATAGTGCACGAAGGAGGAGCCAAGCTCCTATATGGACCCAAAGAGTATAGTTTCTAATGTTTCTTTGATATGTCCTTAAAGTCTTTGATAATAAACCTCATGGGTCACTTGAAGAAATGAAGAGTTGTGGGTGCACACATTCCAAATCCAGGAAGCAGAGCAGCTGACTAGGATGGATGAATTCCAAGTTCAAAGCCTTGAACAGCTGGCTGAGGTGGATATATTCAAATTTCCAGAGTTCCAGAATAGTCCTTGAAAACTGCCTAGGTACCAGTTTTTTTCGCCAAAGCTTCCTCACGAAGGACTGAAGGTAATGCTTCAAAACTTTCCTCAAGGTTGAAACCTTATTATATGAATATATGGACTGAATATACCATTTATTTAGTTATTATCTTTCCACTGCATTTGTGTGTTCTATCAACACGGTTTTTTGATTGATATTTCTTGATTTCACGTGTTCTCCCTTTTAGTATTGTAAATTTCTCTCCTTCTGTCTCAGCAAATCTGGCTCACACGTGCAGGTTCGCTTCACGACAGCAGCAGCGTCAAGCAAATCGCTGCATGTGTGAATGGGACTCTATAGAGAGGGCACCCCAGAAAGCACTTCATCTCATCTTATGTGTAATGCTTTTCAGTTTGAATATGTTTCCGCCCATCATTTTGTTTACTGATTGCATGTCTATCCCCTCCTGCCTGCCCTCCAAAGAGATCACAACAGCATTCATGTTTTAATTTCTCTGGGGGATCAGCATCCCACATGATAAGAGGATCACAGGCAGGTGCGGAGCCAGCCGAACGGGGGCCTGGGTCTCGCCCCGCCCGGCAGCCCCTCTTGTGAAGTCCTGTGCATGTGATGTCATATCTTTGTTATGAACCCCACCGCCCATTGAGATCATCAGGAGAGGTCCGTCTGCATTTGCCACCGGCTCGTCTGGTGGCCACTCAGGGATGGGCCTTCTCCGTTGCTGCCCCGAGGCTTTGGAATGCGCTCCCTAGTGAAATAAGAGCCTCCCCAACTCTGTCAGCTTTTAAAAAGTCTCTAGAGATGCATTTCTTCACCCAGACTTTTAACTGATATTGTTTTGATTGTTTTAATGTTGTTTTTAGAATATTGTTTTAAAATTTTAAATTGTGTTTTAAATTTCTTGCTTTTAAATTTTTTCTTTTTGTTTTCAATTAATGTTTTACTTTTAATCTTGTAAACCGCCCAGAGACGTAAGTTTTGGGTGGTGTAAAATATGATAAAATAAGTAAGTAAGTAAGTAAATATATGCACGGAGTGTGGCTCAGGCTCTGGAAGAGCCCCAAGAGAACTCCCCCCAACCATGCACGGGCACCAGAGAGCCCCGAGCGAGCTCTCCCCTGTCCTTTTCAGGCAGCGTTTGCTGCCTGACAGCCTTTCTTTTCCTTTCTCTCCCTCCAGCAAGGATAAAGGTAAGGTGGGCCATCCAGTAAGCACTGCCTGAAATGACAGGGGGAAACTCGCTCAGGCTCTCTGGAGCTGGAGGCCATGCCCACTTTGCTCATGGCATCATGCACAAAGGGGGCATGGCCTCGAGCTCCAGAGAGCCCAAGCAAGCCCTCCCCTGTCATTTCAGGCAGCGCTTGTTGCTTGAAAGCATCTATTTCCCTTTCTCTCCTTCACTGGACACAGGGGAGAGCTTGCTCGGGACTCTTAAGGAGCCTGAGCCACACCTCCCTGCGGACGTTGGCGGCCCTTTCCTTTGGTGGCCCGGGTTCTTTGAGCCCATCCACACAATGGTGGCTCTGCCCCTGATCACAGGGCCCGCAAATTTAGGAGGAAGCATGCAATCAGCCACGCAGGGGCCAGAGATAAGTGGCATGGTCTAAGACAGCCAGAGAGTCAACTGCAGAGGGAGTAGCAGAAAGCAAAGTGGCAAGCGGCAGGCTGGTAGGTAGGGTTGCCAGCTAGGGACTTTTATAGAGGATATGTGACTATTTGGGGAACTAAATGATGGGTTGTTGGGGTTTTGGGGTTTTTTGGTTTTTGCGTTAGGAGGAATAGAGACTGTTTTGGGGACCAAACAACTTTTGGGGTGTCCAGAGTTCTGGGGAGCAGCTGGAACATTTTGTTTCCCCAGAACACTCTGCTCTCCTGAGCAGCTTCTCTGCATCTCTCGCCTTCTCCTCCCCCTTCCTACTGACCCTCCATCCAATGGGGAAGCCAGAGGGGAGGTTCTGCTTCTGTGGCACCTTGCAGAGCCCCGGGATGCAGGAGCACGGATATGTGGGCCCGGCCGGTTCAACTTGCTTCCTTCAGGTGGTGGCGGCAGTGAGAAGTCAGCAGTTAGCTAACAAACTTTCCTTAGTCAGCAGCTCCCCCTGCTAACTGCGTAAAAAGGCACCTTTTAAAGTGGCGAATCTCTTCTATTTAGCACAGGGAGAGCAACTGGCCCTATCCAGCCCCAGCACAGCATCCCTTCAGTGGCTGATGCTGATCTTACCTTGTGTTTCATTATAGATTGTGAGCCCTTTGGGGTCAGGGGAGCATCGTATTGTTTATTTCTCTTTGAAAACCACTCTGAAACCTTCTGTTGAAAAGCAGTGTCGAAATGCTTGCCGTTGCAGAGAACAGCAAGCGAGTGGGAGACCGTGCAGGGACCACTGTGCCAGCGTGCAAAGAGGCTGGCTTGGCAGCTGGCTGGCTGCATTGCCTGGAGCCACGAGGTCAGGTTGCTGACCTGTCTGGGGAGAGCAGCAGGCTGGGTGACCTGTGGGGAGGAGGACCGTGTGGGTGGTAAACCTCGCCAGGAGAGGAATTTACAGTCAAGAAGCCGGCGCGGGGGGGGGGGGGCGGGGGCCTTGAGAACTCTGCACCTCGGCAGCAGAGACTCAGCAGATATAGAACTCACCTGGTCATTAGCATCTCAATGGTGATCTGTATTCTCAGATTATTTCATCAAAATATGCATATTTGATACCACTAAGGATATTCCAATTTAATGCAAAGTGTAGCCTATTTGGACACCCTTTTGGCGAAAGACATCCTTTCTTGCCACTTTTTTGGTGACGGATGTCGACTTTTCCCGCCATCTGGACCTGCCAACCCTACTGGGAGGTTCTGCTGGAGATGCAGCTCCAAGAGCCTTGACTCTTGGCACCTCTGAGCCTATTGACCATGCGGGGCATTGGGAACAGAGGTATCCAGGCCTTTACATGATTGTTTTTATTGCGGCTTCTATGTGTTTTACTCGTGTATAGTTTTTATGTTTGTATTTTATAGATTTTAAGTTAGATTTGTTTTATATTTTCAGCTTAATTTTTAATTGTCATTTTAACTGTATGTTTTTTAACTTTTGTAAAGCACCTTGGGATTGTTTTTAATGAAAGGCGGTATATAAATTTAACAATGAATGAATGAATGAATGAATGAATGAATGAATGAAATAGTGAGGAAGGGTCGTCCTCTTTGTTTCCCCTCTTGTCGTCTCTATCTCTGCTCTGGCTTCCACTGATTGGTAGATGGATACTCTCAGATCTCCCCCTCCTCTTCCTAGCTACTTGCTGCATTTAAAACTTTACAAGTATTTGGACCTTAAATGTCCGTCTCAAGAGACTCTTAATGGGCCTGGTTCTTCTCACACATTAGGGATGTGCGAACCGGCTTGACCTTGAGCTGGGTCGACATCAAACTGTCCTGGTTCGAGGGCTTGACATCACACTGGCCTCGAGCTGGACCTTGAGATGAGGTCGAGCTGAACCCCCTCCCCACTGGCTTGCTCAGCGGTTCCAAATAAAAGGATGCAGGTGTCCATTGCGCATACGTGGCAGCCACCAAAATGGCTGCCGCCACTACATAGAGGCACAGAACGGGCCAAAAATTGCCCACACTGGGCCATTTCGAGACCAGGGGGAGGTGGCAGAGGGATGGGGAACTGCCAGAGATGCTGCAGCAGCACATCCCAGAGGCGGTGAGTCCTTCAAAAATTATTTAGTTAGTCAGTTAGTTTAAACTGCACCTCCCACTTCCTCCCACTCCTCTTCCAAGTCCTTGAATGAAGGCATGACATCACCTTGCCTTACTTCCCACCTTGCATAATCTCCCACCTCCCACCTCACCTCGACTCACCATGCATCCAGGCTCCTGCCTTGCCTCCTGCCTTGTGCCTTGCCTCCAGCCTTGCTTCCAGTCTCCTTCCATGCCTTGCCTCAAGGCTCCCACCTTGCCTTGCCTCACCTTCAGCCTCCCTCCTTGTCTCCTGCCTCACCTCAAACTTTCGCCCCTGCCTCACCTTGCCTCTAGCCTCGCCTCACTTCCAGCCTCACCTTGCCTCCAGCCTCCCACCTCACCTAGAGTTCTGCCTCACCTCTAGTTCTGCCTCCAAGATAGCCTAGACTTGCTTCACCTCAACTTCAGCCTCCCACCTTGCCTTGAGCCTAGCTTTGCCTCGAGCCTCCCAACTCACCTGGCCTCACTTCAACTCCGTCCTCCCACCCCACCCCACCTCCAGCCTAGCCAGAGGCTAGGTGAGGATGGAGGCGATGCGAAGAGAGGCAAGGCGGGAGGTTTTCAAGCTTGGGCCCTTCTGAGAGGGATGATAGGGTGATGGGTGTTGGCGTCCAGCCACAGCTGGCTGGGGACCCACAGGGAAACAATCGAATTTTAGATTTGTAAGGTACCAATCTGTTTGTATAAATCTGAGCATGACCATACCACGGTTTTTAGAGCAGTGAGAAAAGAACCCATGTCCAATACTCCTTCTCCACCACTAAACTAACCAGGCAGCCTTGTGCCAATCCCATGCTCAGATTAATTTTTTAAAAAACCAAATTTATTAATAAAAAAAATTATTCCTACTTCCATACTTTTAAACTGTCTTTTTTTAGAGTAGGCATGACTCTGCCAGAGTTGCTGAGAGACACTAATTCCTGGTGTTAAGGTGATAATTGCTGGGAATTGATTTGCAAAAAGGTGCAGAGTAACTTTTCATTTGCAATTGAAGCCACAGTGTGCGAATTCTTTGGAGTATATTCTGAGAATAATTGGAAGTTCAGCAGGATATTCTTGGAATTTTCCCTCCTCTCATATTCGCCATGAGAATCATTCGAGAATACATTGTGGCATATTTGTCCCCAATCTATATTTCACCCATTTTCTGCCTTTTAATCTATTGTAGTCCAACATCATCTGGGGAACCAAACTTGAGAAATTCTGTCTTAGCAGACTGTGCCCAGCGTTAATGGACAAGTGTGGAGTGTGTTCTGCCTCAGGCCCTGAAATCTCTTGACCCAGCCCTGCCCTCCCCCCTACAGGCTGGTATTTGAATGCAACAATCCAGGTTCATGGAAAGTCGAGGCAGTCAGTCAGTAGGGACCACACAGAACTCAGCTCACCTCCCCAGACACCCGACAGTTCATTGCGGGCGGAGCTCTGTGGTTTTTGCCTGATGCCGCTTGGAGAAGGTTCCTGGAAGGCAATTTTTGCCTCCACATGCAGCTCTGGATCATAGGCTGCTCCTGGACAAAAAAAGAAAAAAGGTGTTGGAATGGGAGGATTAATTCTAAATAACTGTAATATGCTGGCAAATGCTGACAAGGCCAATGTCTTTTCACTCATTGCTGTGTCACTGGGGTTGAGCCATACTCTCAGATTGTTTGCACTGACCAGGGGCAGCCCTGTTGGAGCTAGGACCCTGGCAGCATCGGCTCTCAGCTGCAATGTCTCATAGTGACCACTGGGGGGGGGAGTGAGTGGAGTTAGGGTCATGGATAAAAGTGCTGGACTCCTCCCCTCCTTGTTCTCCCAGTGTTAGTCTCTATTTTGTCTCTTCAGAGATGGCTGTTTGTTTTGGTCTCTCTCTTCAGCCATGAGCTACAGCTGAAACTAAACTGCAGGCTTTCTCACATTTATTTGTAACCTTCTCTTTAAATAAATCCGTGTAGTTCTTCGGTACAAAAGAACGGTCTTGAGACCTCTTGCTTTGCTGCTTTCTCACCAAACTGGTTTTGTTTTGCTGTTTGGGGACTGAACTGCCATCCTTCCCCCCCAGTTTCTAGCAGTTAAGTTCTCGCCAGCGGGAGAAGCAGGTGCACAGTGACTCAAACAGCGCACATCCGTGTCAGTGCACACACATGGACACTAAGGCCCGGTGTAGGATGAAAGAGGAGGCTGCTGGCAACCTTCCCTCTACTCTGCCCCTTGCACCACTTTCAAAGCGTACTGGGGTTGGTTTTGAAAGGGGGCTGCCCCTCACCAGAGTTGTGGGGCAAGGCAGCATCAGTGCCAGCATACCTGCATGTAGAGCTCTTGGCAATGTGTGATGGTGGTGGTCAGAGTCCTCAGGCTGTGCTCCTGGGTGTGAAAGCTTGTTGCTGCAAGTATCATAAGAACACAAGAACAGCCCTGCTGGATCAAGCCCAAGGGCTATCTAGTCCAGCATCCTGTTTCACATAGCGGCCCACCAGATGCCTCTGGGGAGCCCATGGGCAAGAAGTGAGGGCCGGCCCTCTCTCCTGCTGTTACTTTCCTGAAACCGGTATTGATAGGCATCCTGCCTCTGAGGCTGGAGGTGGCCCACAGCCACCAGACTAGTAGCCATTGCTAGATCTGTCTACTATGAATTTACCCAAGCTAGTGGCCACCACATTCAAAGGCAGAGAATTCCATACATTAAGCCTGCGCTGCATGAAAAAGTACTTCCGTGTGTCCTTCCTACATCCACGAGCATCCCTAGCAATAACTCGGTGAAGAATACACCGTGCAGGTTTCTTGCTACTTGGAATCTTTTCCAGCCATGGGAGGTTCTCATGCTCTTAGTGAGGTGGTTTGTGGTGGGCTCATCCTCTTTATTTTGGGGCTTCCATCCTTCGGGATATTTGAGAGAGCCACAGTGTGTAGCTGGAGGCAGACGCCAGTGAGTAACGTGGGATCAGGAGACGTCTCCCACTCTCATTGCTTTAACCACAGGAACAAGCAAGCTGTTTAGCCCCGGACTTGTGTGTAGTAAGCCTATGAGGAAAAGAGAAGGTGATGGTGGTGAAAGGGTGTGTGTGTGTGTGTGTGTGTGTGTGTGTGTGTGTAAACAACGCCAAACCAAAGCTAAACAAACCCACCATTAAATTACTTCCCAAATTGCTCTCATTTCACTGGGCTTGTCGCGGTTGGTATTTTAGATGTTTTTGTCTGGTTAAAGACACAGTTAATCTCCATTGTTCCCCTGCGCCTCTTGTGGAGTAGGCAGGCCCTCCCAGCAGTGCCTGAGAAACTGCTTCTCATCAGGGCTGGGTGGGAACAAAAAGGAAGGATGCACGTCTTTGGTGGTTTTGATAGGTCCAGGGGCTTTGTGTCAGGTGCCGGAGCGCTGGAGAGGTACAGACAGGAACTACCTGGAGTGGAGGAAGTGGACATTAATCTGAGGAAGATCCTGGGGGTGGGGTGGGGCTGCCACAGCAACAGTTTGCCCAGACTGAGGGAATGCAGCAGAGCTTGGAACTATAAAGCAGGCACTTGATTGGCTCAGTTGGGCTCACCCACTTAGGAACATAGGGAGCTTCCATATACTGACTCAGACCCTTGGTCCATCTAGCTCAGTATTGTCTACATACACAGACTGGCAGCGGCTTCTCCAAGGTTGCAGGCAGGAATCTCTCTCAGTCCTGTCTTGGAGATGCTGGGGAGGGAACTTGGAACCTAGATGCTCTTCCCAGAGTGGTTCCATCCTCTAAGGGGAATCTCTTCCAGTGCTCACACATGTAGTCTCCCATTCATATGCAACCAGGGTGGACCCTGCTTAGCTAAGGGGACAAGTCATGCTTGCTGCCACAAGACCAGCTCTCCTCAGTATCTAGTTCAGTATCATCTACTCAGACTGGCTATAGGCCACCTCAGAGGCAGGATGCCTTTGAGTGCCAGTTGCAGGGGAGTAGCAGCAGGAGGGGGGGGCATGCCCTCAGCTCCTGCCTGTAGGCTTCCAGTGGCATCTGGTGGGCCACTGTGGGAAACAGGATGCTGGACTAGATGGGCCTCCTTGGGCCTCTTCCAGCAGGGCTGTTCTTATGTTCTTATGTTCTCCAAGGTTTCAGGCATGGGTCTTTCTCAGCCCTATCTTGGAGATGCTGCCAGGTTGGGAACTTGGGACCTTCTGCTCTTCCCAGAGCAGCCCCATCCCCTAGGGGGAATATCTCCCAGTGCTCACACATCTAGTTTCCCATTCAAATACAAACCAGGGTGGACCCTGCTTGGCAAAGGGGACAATTCATGCTTGCGACATACCAAGTCCGATCATTGGCCCATCCAGCTCAGTATCGCCTACACTGACTAGCTCTCCAAGAGTTCCGGCAGACGTCCCGCCCAGCCCTGCCTGGAGATGCTTCCAGAGTTCGAACCTGGGACCTTCTGCATGCCCAGCGGATGCTTTGCCACCAAGCGACCGCCCTGTCCCCTTTCAGTTCTGCTGAATCAGTGGCCTTGGGGATCCCAGCACACTCTCAGCATTTCACAGACTGAAACCGGGGAGTGCTGGTAGCATCTCATCTCACATCGTGGGTCACTATCCAACTCTCCCCTCACCCATCATGCCCAGCTCCAGCTGCTGACTGCCTGCATCACACTAAAAACCAAGCAGGTCCTTCTTCTTTGTGTTGAGAATATGCTAGAAAAACAATGCAAATTGGCACAATGTGCCATTGTGCATGATGTGGTTAGCATGTAATGGCTAGCATGCGCATTCTACGTGTGTGTGTGCATTACAGGCCAGCCCCATTCCAAACTGACCTTTTCAAGCTTTGGAAGTGGCACAGGGGGCAGGAAGGAGGGGCGGGGGACAGCAGCCTCCTCTCCTCTTCCGGTAGGCTTTGCCCCGAGTGAGAGGGCAGGCTCCCCTTTCAAAGCTCGCAAGGGTCCGATTGGTCCTCAAAAGCTGCTCTGAAGGCTGCAGTGGGGGGCATCTCGCTGCCCTGCTGTTGTCCCGTAATGGGCCACCTGAGGCACCTGCCTTACCTCGCCTCATGAAATAGGGAGGTGCAGCGTGCACGAAACGGATTCTGTGTTTTGTTTCGAGCTCCAAACAAAATGCAAAACGCTCAAAATGTTTCATCAAAACAGAGGCTGAGCCAGCTGTTTCGATGAAACAAACTCGAAACGTTTCGAGTGCTGCAAGCGTTTGGCCATAGGGAACAATGGGGAAGCTCGAAACACCACATTGTGCCCCATAGGTAGCTCCTAGGGACACCCAAGTGGGTTGGGTGGTAGGGCATGATGGGTTTGAATTTAAACACATTTTTAACTCCCCCCACCATAGGATCCTTTTAAACGCATTTTAAACCTTTCCCCAAAACCTCTATAGGACCCTGTGAGGTTTTTGGAGAAAAACTAAAAATTTGTTAAAAATCACCAACTTGCCCATTTATTTTGTGGGTTGGGTGGTAGGTAGCACCCAATTGTTCCTTATGGCCAGAACAAGCTGCACGCACAGTTTTGCATTGCAATTTGCAATGCATTTTGTAACCCTGCCTCGAAAAACACTGCAGATTAGAAGCACACAGTAAAAGGGAATCTTTCCCTCCCAACAGAGAACAATGCACATTTTCCCAAACACAGTCCAAGAATGGCCAAAAAAGAATCACTGACCCAGAATCCACTGCCAGCCACAGTGCCTACACTGCAGTAACATCATTGGCACAAGTTGCTCTCCTTATGACTTCCTATATATGCATTTATGTTACATTTATATATGACCCTAAACAAAATCTCAGGGCAGTTCACAATGTAAACAAACAGCAAACAGCATTGCAACAGCTGCCACAGCAGCACCCTTAGCAGCAACAAGCATAGCCCTAAGCTCAACTAGAGCAACTTCAGTCACATTTTTACTCTCAGCACACCTTGCAATGCAGATTACAGAGCAGACCACCAGAGCAGTGAGTGAAACACAAGTTAGCTAATCACAGTAATCACCAAGAAATATTACACACACACACACACACACACACACACACACACACACACACACAGAGCTGCCACTGCCCATTTCTTGCCACAACACTGGCTGCATTCACACATAACGCAGAACTGCAGGTCCAATCAACCCATGGTTCCACTCCCCACCCCCACCCCGCTCTCCTGCCCGAATTCAGATGTAACAGACAACAGGGAGCCTGCAGTCAGCGAGACTGCAGAGAGGAGGGGGAACTGGCTGTGCTGGCTTCCTTCTTGCATGAAGGACAGACTGCACAGCCAACCACGGCTGGAGAAAGAAAGGAGCTTCCTCCCTCAACTCTGGTCACAGGGAATGCAGCCTGCGGTTATGGATTCGGATGTAATGCAGGTTGTGTTTAACCTCGGGTTGGGGCAATGAAACTCACTACAGCCCGAGGGCTCAGAGAGGAATTCCAAAACAAAAACTTCGGGTCTGTCGTCTTGCGGAACTGGAGTTTCCTGCAATCAGACATGCAGGTTTGGCAACCTCTGGCCCCTTAAAGTCTGGTTCCACATTATGTGCAAATGTGGCCAACATCTCACAAACTAAACAAGCCACAACTCCAGGCAGGCAGGCAGGCAGGCAGGCACCCAAGTTTTGCCTCTGTCAGTCTGAGATCTAGAAAAAACCAGATAGTTATCGCAGCAATAGCACAGCATATTATACTCAGTGCTGAGAAAAGAAAACCACAAAATCAAACCTGCCGTGATTCCTTCCTCATCCTCTTCAAGGGCACACTAAAGGCTCTCTCTGCCACCCAGTCCCTTTTAATACATTTTGGAATTCCCGCCCCCCCTTCCTCCTCCTTACCCCCAGCCAACGGGGGTGCAGTTGCCCATGACAACACTTGATTTGTATGATAACAAGCCAATCAAGAAGCAAGGAGATCTCAAGCCAATCTGAATTGAGTGCCAGAAAACCAATCAACAAGAGAAAAAACAGTCCTCCAATAATGCGCTCGAAACACTCAAAACATTTTGACTCGAAACAATGTCGTTCCATTTTGAACTCGCAACCCGACCTTTATTTTAAGGGCATTTTGTTTTGAGCAGAGGCAGAGCCACCATTGAGCGAATGGGTTCAAAGAACCCAGGCCACCACCCCTCAGGGGCCGCACCTCAAACCCCTGACATGCCCCCTGTGTCTGACGTCAGATGCAGGGGGCGTGGGTCCCTGCTCCCTGCATCAGACACTGACGCTTAAGATGCATTGATTCACCCAAGGTTTTTCAACTAGAATTGTGGTTTTAAACTGTTTTAATGTTTTCATTTCCGTTTTATGTTTGTTGTAAACTGCCCAGAGACCTGAGTATGGGGCAGTGTTCAAATATACTAAATAAATACATTCTAGCAAATCAACACTCACATGGATTTAACAAGGCATCACCAACCTCACAGGGTTTCAGCCTTTGTTATTTCGATTGTGCTGCTGTGGCAAGCCAGGGGTTAATGAGCAGACCTTGGCTGGGTCTTTTCCTCCCTTGGGGACCTCAGGTGTCGAGGGGAGGGCATTGCAGCACCCTGGGTGCCTTCCACTCTCCTGCTTTTCATGAGGAGAGGCAAGGAGGTATTCAGGCACTAAAGAGTTGCCCACAAACCACTGCAAAGCGTACTCCCCTGCCCTGCCTCACAGCTTCTGTGTTTCACTTGGCATTCTTCCCATGTCGTCTTTGCTGTCCTCAAAGCCACCATAAGAACATAAGAAGAGCCCTGCTGGATCAGGCCCAAGGAAGCCCATCTAGTCCAGCATCCTGTTTCACACAGTGGCCCACCAGATGCCACTGGAAGCCTACATGCAGGAGTTGAGGGCATGCCCTGCAACTGGTACTCAGAGGCATCCTGCCTTTGAGGCTGGAGGTGGCCCACAGCCCTCCGACTAGTAGCCATTGATAGACCTCTCCTCCATGGCGCCTTCATCCAGACCCCTCTTAAAGCCATCCAGGTTGTTGGCTGTCACCACATCTTGTGGCAGAGAATTCCACAAGTTGATTATGTGTTGTGTGAAAAAGTACTTCCGTTTGCTGGTCCTAGATTTCCCATCAATCAATTTCATGGGATGACCCCTGGTTCTAGTGTTATGGGAAACGGAGAAGAATTTCTCTCTCTCCACTTTCTCCACACCATGCATGGTTTTATAGAGCTCTATCATGTGTCCCCGCAGTCGTCTTTTTTCTAAACTAAATAGCCCCAGGTGTTGTAGCCTTGCCTCATAAGAAAGGTGCTCTAGGCCCCTGATAATCTTGGTTGCCCTCTTCTGTACCTTCTCCAGTTCAACAATGTCCTTTTTAAGATGTGGTGACCAGAATTGTACGCAGGCTAGAAACATCTATCCATTTGTGTGGCATTGCCCTTGGCACCCTGTGCTGGCAGCGGAGTGGTGCTTTATTTTCAGTTTATTTATTTCTTGAACCGGACAACCTGTCATTCTCCTCAGGCTAAAAACCCAAAGCGCCTCAGGTAGGCTGAGGGGCTTGTGGAGCATTTTGAACACTAGATGGCAGCAGCAGGCCTAGGCAGGAGGGGAAAACACAGGGAGATGTTTCCCCATGTAGCTGATGCGTTCACTGTAGAAAACGAACTTTTAAAACCAAAATAATAATAATAATAATTAGGAATCATCATCATCATCATCATCATCATCATCATCATCATCATCGCCAAATACAAAGATCTACAAACTGAAATTGAAAGGCTGTGGCCAAAATAATCCCAGTGGTGCAATTCCCTAGGTGCAATTCCAAAAGACCTTGAAGAGCACCTCAACACCATAGGGGCCACAGAAATCACCATCAGCCAATTACAAAAAGCAACTTTACTGGGAACAGCCTATATTCTGCGACGATATCTATAACAACAGCAACAACATTGACAATAAAATTCTGGCATCCCAGGTCCTTGGGAAGGACTTGATTTCTGGATAAAACAAAGCAGTCAATAACACCTGTCTGACTGTGTGAAATAATAATAAAAATAAATATTTATTACATTTCTATACAACCCCATCCAAGAGCTCTGGGCAATGCACAACGATTAAAAAACAAAAACAAACACCATTTAAAAACAAACTGCTTAAAACAATATGAAAAGATTTAAAGCAGTTGAAAGTCATTTAAAACCATTAAAAAATGCTTAAAAACAATTTAAAAACCTTGGAAGGCCAAACAAGTAAGTCTTTAGGGCTCTTTTGAAGGCCAGCAACAAGCCCAAACTACGTATATCTGCTGGGAGTGCATTCCACAGGCCTGGAGCAGTTACAGAGAAGGCCCCGTTCCGAGTCGCCACCAGACGTGCTGATGGTATCCAGAGAGACGGACCTCTCTGGATGACTTCAACATGCAATGGGGATCATACAGGAGAAGGCGCTCTCTAAGGTAACCCGGTAATCCAATATATTATTCTTATAATTAATAATAATAGCATAAGAGCTCGAATTTATTTCTTTATTTAACATCTTTTTATACCGCCCAAAACTTGAGTTTCTGGGCGGTTTACAATTAAACCCCCTCTTGTCGACATAAACGTGATGTTGAGACTCCACAAAAAACAGATACAGCTCGTTCACACAACCACCGAGGGATGGCCGGGAGTGGCGGGGGCGAGGGAGCCTACCTGCCTTCCCCCAGATGTTCAGAGCCCACATGAGCAGTGCTGTGGTGAGGGCGATTGGAAGTGGTGTGTGTGTGTGTGTGGAGAGCTGGGCTGCCAGGTATCCCACAATGCAGTGCGTGAGCAGTGAGGTGCATTGAGATGTCTCCCTGCTGCTGGACCATTTCTTCTCCCCTCCCCGACTCTATGATAAAGATGGCTACCGGCAGCCCCCAAGCAACTGCTAGCAGCCCAATGGCCCATTCAACCGGCAGGTGAGGCTTGTCCTCCCATCTCACTATAAGCCCAGGTTTAGAATCAGGACTACCTGGGATGGGGGCAGCATCTTGACCAGGCCTCCTTATGACCAGCCCCACCTGTTCAACTCAGGGAGGGCTGGTTGTGAGAACAACCTTAGAGCATTGGACTACCCAACTTGAGCAGGAGGTGATGGAAGAATGGCCTTCCAGAGCAGACTTCTCCACCTCAGTGGTATGACCCTCTCCTTCCCGTGCAGGCAGGGGAGCCCTAACAAATTTCCCCTCAACCCAGTGACAAACACTGGCATGGCTGCAAAAGCTCTGGTCTAAAGATGGGGTTTCCGAGCTTGGTTCCCCAAAGACTGACGGACTACAGCTCCCATCATGGTCTTTGGCGTTTGTGACTGGCGATCATGGGAACATAGAACACAGGACACCGCCTTATTCTGAGTCAAACCCTTGGTCCATCTAGCTCAGAATTGTCTACACAGACTGGCAGCGGCTTCTCCAAGGTTGCAGGCAGGGGTCTTTCCCAGCCCTACCTGGAGATGCTGCCAGGAATGAACCTGGGACCTTCTGCAGGCAAAGCAGATGCTCTTCCACTGAGCTGCAGACCCATCCCCATTTGGAGCCCGACCACATCTGGGGAGCCTGAGAATTCCTGGTCTAAGTGACCGACCAAACTGGGCTTTAGGTTTCTCACCAACAGCTTTTTTCAATGGCTTCCACAGTCCGCAGAAGAAGCATGGCTGTCTGGCCGCTTGGCCTCTGTCAGGATCAGCCAAGCTTCAAAGCAGAAGTTTGGGGCTGGCCATTTGACACTGCAAAGTGCAGAATGAAGGATCAGTTTTGCTCTCTCTCTCTCTCTCTCTCTCTCTCTCTCTCTCATCCGACCCAGCACTACAATTTGCACCCTCGGGTTGTAGTGAGTTTTGCCACTCCAACCCGAGGTTGAACGCAGCCTGCGTTACCTGTGAATGTGGAACTGCATGCTGTGTTCCTTGTAACCGGAGTTGAGGGAGGAAGCTCCTCCCTCTCTCCAGCTGTGATTGGCTGTGCAGGCTGTCCTTCATGCAAGAAGGAAGCCCACACAGCCAGTTCCCCCTCCTCTCTGCAGTCTCCCTGACTGTAATGTAATGTAATGGCTCTCCATTACATCCAAATTCAGACAGGCGCATGGGAGGTGGAGATGGGGAGCAGAACCGTGGTCTTAGTAAACATTAGAGGTTGCTTCCATACTAGCCATTTCCTCTGACACTGACACCACCATTCGCTCACTCTGTTATTGTGGAGTATCTGGATGATGTTTCTACCAACCTGTTCCATTCCAGGGTTTCCTGTGTTGGCCTCCCCTCCTTTCTTCCAAATCTGATTTGCCGCCATTTTACCAGCCTTGAATGGAATTGCAGTGCCAGCCTGTTCAGTGTGGACCAGCAAAGGGCCATTGAGGTCTCTGGTAAGAGGAGGGATGTGAACTTGAGTTTCAGAATTTCAACAGTTGCAGGGACATTTTTTGCTGATCTGTGCATGCCTATGCCCAGCACATGCAACCCATTCGATATGAGCAGAGCCTTCATTTGAGGGGCTAGTTAGCGACTAGTCTTGTTCACATGCCCACTGGTAGGGTAGGGGAAGTGCTCAGCCTGGCTCAGAAAGCTGGGTGTGTGCTCCCAATTTTTGGTTGTGTGCTTGCAAACGTTGGTAGGAGGTGGGGAGAGCGATGGTGTGCAAAGAGGCAGCTGGTTAGGATGGCTTTCCCAACTAACTTTGAAAAATATTGGGGAGAGAAAATGGGGGTGGTGTGTTTGTGCTACCTAGCTGGTGCCTCACACTCGATAATTTCGCCCGCCTCCTACCTTGATGTTTCCAAGCCCACAACAAAAAATTAAGAGCATGCCTGGCTCTCTCACTAGGATTGCCATGCCTCCTGGAATTTAGGGTAGTGCCCGGATTTTGGCTTCTCCACCTACCTGTTAAATTCCACCTGGATTTACACAGATTTCAAATGTGCTGCCCAGATTGCCTGGATTTTACCCTGGATCCAATAATATGGGAGGGCAGAGAAGGAGGGGAAAGTATAAAAACCTGCCAAACAAACAACGAAATAAATAAATAAATAAATAAATAAATAACAGATGCAAATTAGTTGCCACATAATTTGCATAATATGCAAATTAGGCCACCTGGATTTGGGGGGCTTGAATATGGCAACCCTATCTCTCACCCAGGCTGGGCTCTTTTCTCACCCTGCCAGTGGTTGTGTGAATGGGCCGACTGCTTTCCTTCCCTCCTCTGGAGTGGTGAAACTGCAGCTCTGTTTCTCTCTCCCTGTCCCGAGGAAGCTGTTTTCCCCCTTTTGATTCCTGGCAGGCGGATCATAGCTTCTCGAGCTTTAATGGCGACAGTGATGTTAGGAGGAAGCAATGGGGATTAAGCTTTCCCTAAAGAGCTCCCCTCGTTCTTGGGTGTGGTCTGGCCCAAGGGCTGGCAGTTTCCCCCGAGATCAATAGATTCAGGCCCATGTCTTAGAGACTCAATGGCTTCTGTCGGGGGTGGGGGTGGGGGACACAAAACAAATCACAGGGATCAGGAAAGTTCAGGATCTGGGTCACTTCCTTGTTGCCTTAACATGTGAATTTCTGCCCCCCTGCACAATACGGCACTGGCCAAAAGGTCAAAGGCTGGGGATTAAAAACACAAACGGTGACGGAGACGGAGATGTACTGGAAGCTGCCGTATACCAAGGCAGACCGTTGGTCCATCTGCTCCAGCGCTGCCTGCTCTGGCGGGCAACAGCTCTCCAGGGTCCTAGGCAGGGCTTGTCCCCGCACAACTGAGCTACCTGAGATCCCACCCCACAACTGGAGAGACCAAGAAACCCACCTGGGGCCTTCAGCATGCAAAGCATTTGCTCTGCCACTGAATTGTGGACCCTCGCAAGAGGGGGCCAAGAGCTTGGCAACTGCCAGTGGGGGAGAATAGGTGGCTGATTCTGCATCATGGGCAGGAGACTCTAAACTAGGCCTGTCTACACTACACATAGAAACCAGCTTCAACTCTGTTCTCCATGGCTCCTAATAACAAACCCTAGAGAGTGCCATATTAACCATGGACAAGGGCACAGGTTCTCAACCTTGGGTCCCCTGATGTCATGGGACTACAACTCCCATAATCCTCAGCCCCGTTGTGGCTGGGGGATAATGGGAGTTGTAGTCCGACAACATTGGGGGACCCGAGGTTGAGAACCCCTGAGCTAGGGGTGTCTGAGAGAGCATTTCCAGTGCCCCCACACAAACGTACAAGCCTCTGTCTGTTTTCTTCAGAAGTAAGTTCCATTCTGTTTAAATGTGCCTAGGATTGCAGCCTTAGACAGAGAGACTGGCTTACAGTTCTAGCGGAGATCTGCCCTTAGCAGTTCAGGACACAGGGCAGGTCTCTCACATCGCCCCACTGGTTTGCTGCTCTAAATCCCCTCTGCCAAAAGGGCATTGAAAAAATGGAACTGAGGCTCAAGTACCTGCACTTCCCTGTGACTTTTAACTGGCCTCCTAGAGTTGGAAGGCACCTGAAGCTCATCTAGTCCAGCCTCCTCCCCAAACGCATATCCGCCCACAAGTGCCACACCAATAACCTCAGCAGCCCACAAAATATGCTTGTAGAGTAAACAGATGATTCATCTCATGTAAGTGAGCCAAGCCACACATTGCAGAGGAAGGGAAGGGTCCCAGAGCATGGCCCAAGGGCGCATGATATAGCCCCCCTTGCTAAAGCTAAGCAGGTGTGGTCAGTGTTCAGATGGGAGACCCATGGGTGCCACCTTTAGGGATGGGCTGTAGAGCATCTGCTTTGCATGAGAGGTTCAATCCCTGGCAGCATCTCCAGGTAGGCCTAGGAATGTTTCCTGCTTGAACCCTCGGAGAAGCTGCTGCCAGTCAGTGTAGACAGTACTGAGCTAGGTGGACCAATGATTGGACACAGTAGAAGGCAGCTTCCTATGTCCCTATGTCCCATTAAGTCCAGTAGGGATTTGAGCTGGTTCAGACATGCTGACTCCTCACTCAGTGACTGCCATGTCAAGTGAATGACCTGTATAGGAACATAGGAAGCTGCCATATACTGAGTCAGACCATTGGTCCATCTTCTCAGTGTTGTCTACACAGACTGGCAGCAGCTTCTCCAAGGGTGCAGGCAGGAATCTCTCTCAGCCTCTCTCAGCCAAGAGATGCTGCCAGAGGGGAAACTTGGAACCTAGATGCTATTCCCAGAGATGCTAATCCCCTGAGGAGAATATCTTACAGTGCTCACACATCCCCAACAGCTATAACACCTGGGGCTATTGAGTTTAGAAAAAAGACGACTGCAGGGAGACATGATAGAGGTCTATAAAATCATGCATGGTGTGGAGAAAGTGGATAGAGAGAAATTCTTCTCCCTCTCCCATAACACTAGAACCAGGGGTCATCCCATGAAATTGATTGCCTGGAAATCTGGGACCAACAAACGGAAGTACTTTTTCACACAACGCATAATCCACTTGTGGAATTCTCTGCCACAAGATGTGGTGACAACCAACAACCTGGATGGCTTCAAGAGGGGTCTGGATAACTTCATGGAGGAGAGGTCTGTTGACGGCTACAAGTCGGAGGGCTGTGGGCCACCTCCAACCTCAGAGGCAGGATGGCTCTGAGTCCCAGTTGCAGGGGAGTAACAGCAGGAGAGAGGACATGCCCTCCACTCCTGCCTTTAGGTTTCCAGTGGCATCTGGTGGGTCACTATGTGAAACAGGATGCTGGACTGGATGGGCCTTGGGCCTGATCCAGCAGGGCTGTTCTTATGTTCTTATCAAGTTTCCCTTTCATATGCAACCATGGTGGACCCTGCTTAGCTAAGGAGACGTGGATGTCTTATCCTAGGGGCAGAATCATGGACAGAGCTTTTGTCAGCTGATATGCCAGGGGTTTCAACAGAGCCGCACACAGGTAGCTGCCGATCATCAGGCACAGAGTGTTTAATCGTACAATCCACTCTTCTTCCATCGTGGATTTCAGAAGGTGGCAAATATGAGGTTCTCAGGCTGTCATACATCCCTAGGAACATAGGAAGCTGCCTTATACCGAGTCAGACCCTTGGCCCATCTTGATCAGCACATCAGGAGTGGTCAGTCGAGGCCACAATTGCTGGGGTTGATGGGAGTTGTGGTTCAGCAAGAGCTGGAGGGCCAAGATTGCCCACCCCAGGTCTACACTGACAGGCAGCAGCTCTCCAAGGATCCAGGCAGGCGTCTCTCCCAGCCCTACCTGGAGATGCTGCCAGGGAGTGAACTGGGGATCTTCAGCCCGCATCCATGCGGATGCTCCTCCACTGAGCTATGGTCCCACCCATAAGAGGAATGTCATACAGCATGCCGATGGAGTCACCCATCCCAATGCAGACCAAGGCAGACCCTGCTTAGCAGAGGGGACAATCCATGCTCGCTACCAGAAGACCTCCTCTGACCAGACTTAGCCATCCTTATCTTTAGCACCATGGCTGCCTCATGACTCCTCTCAGACCATTCCCTGGGACGACATAATCAATGGTACAAGAAAATAGAGCAGTGTCCCTGCGTGTGAGTGCCAAGTCCAAGGTGTGAGTAATAGATAGGAGATCCATTGAGATACGGCCCTGTACAATCCTGCCTTTATTTGCAACACTAATGTGCTTAATGTTGGCTTCCCAGTCCCCGAATGAGCCATGACTTGCTGAAATACAGTTCCGCACTGGTCCGAATGTGTACAAAGCTTCTTCATACAATCAGTATTGAAACGACAGTGTATTTGATAACACACTGCTTGGGAAAGTTCTGGAAATCGTTGAGCTTCGGGCGATATGCTTCATACATTTCCCGTCACTACAGTTATCTCGGTTTATGCAAATCGCTGTAGTCACGCAACAGCATGAGTTTGTTTGTGCTGTGTATGACATGAAAATATTTATTGTGCTGTGCAGAATGTCAATCTGAGGTTTTTCGGGCTGCTGTAATTTCGGTGCAGTGCAAATATAGCTCCGGCCCCCTGCAGTGATTTCGTATTTTCCATATTATCTACTCCACTGCAGACAGGAAGAGTATGTGTGATGCTCTTTTACATGCAGATTGAATTTAGCACCCATTTGAAGACTTTCCAAGATCAACCATTTCCTTATCATGGCCGTTTAGAATGGTGCGATTTTTGCCATCCCAGCTCCAGACTCCTGGCATGATTCCGCCGTGGAGCCAAGGTGGTTGGACTTGCCATTGGATCTCCAGAAACAAAAGAAATCTGGGCACTCATTTCCTCTGTGTATAATTTGCCAAGAATTAAAGAAGCCTAACACGAAACTGCCTGAGATTGAGTCAGACCACTGATCCGACTTGCCCAGGATTTCTGACAGGGCTGGTTGTTGTTGTTGTTGTTGTTGTTGTTATTATTATTACATTTATATCCCGCTCTTCCTCCAAGGAGCCCAGAGCAGTGTACTACATACTTGAGTTTCTCTTTCACAACAACCCTGTGAAGTAGGTTAGGCTGAGAGAGAAGTGACGGGCCCAGAGTCACCCAGCTAGTCTCATGGCTGAATGGGGATTTGAACTCACGTCTCCCTGCTCCTAGTCCGGCACTCTAACCACTGCACCACGCTGGTTTGAGGCTGCTCTCAGCGAATTCTCCCCCACGGACCCTCTGCTACCTGGCTGGGCCCTGAGAGAGTCATGCTACCATTTGGTAGAAGAGCGCTGGTCTTGTGGTAGCAAGCATGACTTGTCCCCTTAGCTAAGCAGGATCTGCCCTGGTTGCATATGAATGGGAGACTTGATGTGTGAGCACTGGAAGAGATTCCCCTCAGGGGATGGAGCCACTCTGGGAAGAGCAGAAGGTTCTAAGTTCCCTCCCTGGCAGCATCTCCAAGAGAGGACAGAGAAAGAGTCTTGCCTGCAACCTGGGAGAAGCTGCTGCCAGTCTGTGAAGACAATACTGAGCTAGATAGACCAATGGTCTGACTCAGTATATGGCAGCTTTCTATGTTCCATGACATGTAGGCTATGGCACAGATGGGATCTCAGCTAGCAGCAGCAGGTGGGCCCTTCTGAGGGCCCTGGGCAGCTGCGCTATGGTGCCAACTCCTGATGCCATCTCCACTGACTGGCAGTAGCTCTCCACTGGCTCAGACAGGCCTTGTACAAGCCCTACCTGGAGATACCAGGCAACATAGGAACATAGGAAGCTGCCAAGTCAGACCCATGGTCCATCAAGCTCAGTATTGTCTACCCAGACCGGCAGCAGCTTCTTCAAGGTTACAGTCTCTCCCAGGCCTATCTGGAGATGCTGCCAGGGAGGGAAGAACTTGTAACTAAGTACTCTTTCCAGAGTGACCCCATCCCCTAAGGGGAATATCTTACAGTGTTTACAGGCGGTCTCCCATTCAAATGCAAACCAGGGTGGATCCTGCTTAGCCAAGGGGACAATTCATGCTTGCTGCCCCAAGACCAGCTCTGGAGCCTTCTGCAGTTAAAATATTCGCTCTGCCACCGTGCTACGGGGCCCCTCTCTGTAGACCAGCCGTCAAGCAAGAATTTCAGACCAGTTTCAAGTCCAGGAATGAAATGTTCATAGGAATGCTGCCCCCCACAGGCAGTTGAGAGCTTTGTAGATGGCCACCAGCACCCAGGAAAACGTGGCCAGGAAAAGTATGGCTCTGGATAGGGCTGTTGTTTTTTAAAAACCAAAAAAAGCAAAGGACAAGGCAAGTTCCACACATACTTCCTGACATGTTTAAAGTGTATAGAGATAGATTTTGTGTTGGGCTTATGAGAAAAGCCTTACTTGCCATTGGTATCCGGTAGCATGCCTGGAGGTTCTGCCCATAGCCCCACTCACAAATGCTGGGCTGCTTCCGGATCCAGAAAATAATAATGTTTCCCTCTACCTCCTAACCCACACTAGCTTGTGCCTCCTCACACAGAGGCCTCCACCTCCTGATAGCATCCAGGTAGACTTGAAGAGCTAGAGGTGGGGCGGCAGTTCGATCCTAAAGCCCAAGTTCTGCAGGCTGAAAGCCACAGGTCGAGTTCCGAAGACTTGTAGGGAGCGTTGGACTCTTGTCTGAAACTCCGGAGGGTTGCTGCTAGTCAATGTTGTCCATGCTATACTAAATGGACCAGTCTTCTAATTTAATAGACCAGTCTTCTCACTCAGCTTAAGAGTGTGTTTGATTGACATCCAACTTTCTGATCATTGGATCCTTAATGTTCAGCATCTTAAAGTACAATTCTGACGACTTCTCACCTGCTGCTTTCCTTTTGGGAAGGATGGTAGATCAGTGGTAGAGCATCTGCGTTGCATGCAGAAGGCCCCAGATTCAGTCCCTGGCAGCATCTCCAGGTGGGGCTGGGAAAGACCCAGCGGAGACCCCAGAGTGCTGCTGCCAGTCAGTGCCCTACAATCATCATTAAGGTAGGAGACACATCCTACCCAAGTTCCGGGAGTTGTGCATATTCCTGTTTTCCAATCAAGGTAGGAGGGGGAGGAAGTGATCATCTGCTAAGCGGTAGCTGGGTTTTCACCTTACCTCATTAAAGAGATGGGTACAACTGCTGGGTAGGGATCAGGTCTCTCACCAGCTGACAGCAGACAATCAGTTCCTTCCCCTCCTACCTTGACCGGACAACAGGAATGTGCAGCACTCCTGGAACTTGGGTCGGACGTGTCTTCTGCCTGATTGAGCACTGTGTGAAACCAGCCTAGAGAAGACCACACAGATCTAGACGGTCTTTGGCAATCTCTTCCCCCATTTCCAAGACCTGAGCTCCAACGAAGGGGTTTGCTTCGGCTGGAGCTGGTCCTTCCCCCACATCTTCTCACTGTTCCTCCTCCACCATGTTATAAAACATTCAAGCATGCTCATAAGAGTGGACTACCCCGGCACCACCTTGAACTCAGCCTGGCTGGCAGCTAACAGCTCATGGATGTTTTAATGGATTTGTTTTAATTGTCAACCGCCCTGAGCCATTTTGGAAGGGCGGTACAAAAATCAAATCAAATACATACATACATAAATAAAATAATGAGCTGACTCTGTCAAAGAGGACATGGAAGTGGAAAAGTCGAGGCGGCAGTGAAGCAAACCTCGACTCCTCCTTTGCATCTCTCCTGCAGACGGCATTAGGGGATTTTCATCTTCCGTTTTGCAAGAACTACGTGTACCATGCCACACAAGCCCAGGTATTGCCTGGGGCCTCAGACATTTCTGAACAAAGCCACCCCAAGAGTCCCTCTCTGTAGCTGCTCCAGGGAGGGAATTTTATTGTGTTTTCTTTTATTCATGAAGCTGCCATTTGCTGACATTGCAACATTCTTGGCGCAGTCAGAACTCCTCAGGTCGGACCATTCTGAGCATCTCTGAACTTTGGTGTCATGACTCAGAGCAGAAGAACATGCCTCAGTGAAGTAGCAGGCTGGGTCCCACCCCCCCCCCCGCCCAAATTATTCCCAGGAGTTGGCTTGTCTGCACAAAGTTAGGTAGAAGGCAGAGCTGGAGGTCGTCCTTTGGGCTATGCTCCAGCTAGTTGAGATGCTGCAGATGTTCCCACCCAGTGGCATCAAGACCAGCAACAGGACGCCTCCATAGCAATACCCATGGTCCTCCAAAAGGCAACGACTGCTAGCACACATTCCGATGATCTTATTTCCTGACAAAAATCCAATTTTAGAGAGAATGAGCCTTTCTCACAGTCAGAGATTCCTGAGTAGTGGAGTGTTAACCCAGGAATCTATGGTCATCTGGGACACTGGGGGTCCCCCCAACCCAGAAACTCAGACCTGGGCAGCCCAGACCTGCTACCCAAGTTAAAAGTAGGGTGAAAATGGAGCCAACTTGTTTTGGCCATCTGTACTGGAGCACCATTTTAAACTGTTCCCGGGCAGCCGGCGGCCATGTTTATCATAGAGGCCTGTGGCTTGTGGGGCTAGGCAGAGGGGAACTGCTGCAGTAGGGCTGCTTCCACAATTCATTGTGGAATATCAGCAATGGAGAGAGCTGCTGCAATGGGTGCACGAGCTGCAGAGCCCAAAGGAGTGTCAAGTTGCATAGCCTCCAAGTTGTTTCATGTTCCCTTTTTGTTTGTGATCTACTCAGCTTCAGAGGCTGAAAAGACTACCACCTGTATGGAGGCTAAGTTTATTCACAGAACCTCCCAGGTGTGCTCTTTAACCAGCTCACAGAACTCCTGCCAGCCTGAGCTTTCATTGGTAACTGGCCCCTCTTCATCGGCCAGTCTCTTGGCAATCACGGCAGTTCCCGTGAGCTCTCAGGCCAGAACGAGACCTCATCCCGAGATCTCGCGAGAGTCCCTGCAGATCGACCAAGGCCCCAGACTACACTTATGGGCATCCCTCTCTGTTTGGGCCAGTTTGGCCCCCAACATGCCCCCATCAGGGGCACCATTCCCCACAAGTTGGGATGGTGGTCGGGGTACACGAGGGGCTCATCAGGCTCTGTCCAGCCACGGAGTAAGTTTCCGTGTCTCTTCCCGCCCCGCAAACCCTGTCTCCCGACAAGGAGGCTCTGGTCTTCTGGGAGGCATAAGGTAGAAAAGTGCCTTCCCTCTGCTCATCCCCATCTGGTCATGAGAACAGGCTCAAAATGAAGCACATGCATTTTGTAATGGAATGAATGGGAATGGATATGAAGGGGCTCCTTTGTGTCCATTTCCAGCCATTCAAAAATGAATGCACCCCGGGATGTTTGGAATATATGGCAACAATGGGGCATTCTGTGTTGGGAACCCTCTGTGGCATGGGGACATTGGAAGCTGCCTTCTACCGAGTCAGAACATTGGCCCATCTAGCTCAGGAATGTCTGCAATGACTGGCAGTGGCTCTCCAAGGTTTCGGGTCTTTCCCAGCCCTACCTGGAGGTGGGACCTTCTGCATGCAAAGCAGATGAGTCATGGCCCCATCATCATTCATCATTGCCATTTGTTTCATTATGTTTTTTTTTTAAACTAAAAATAAACTATGCATCTTACTTGTGAGAAGAAACTGTGAGGCAGCATTGTTGGAGGATGTTATGTTCACCCCTGCTAACTTGGTTGCCCCTGCTCTCTGGGCAAAGAGGCACCTTTTAACGTGGCGATTCTCTTTATTGACAAGGGGGAGAGTAACTGGCCCTATGCACCCCCAGCACAGGACCTCCAGTGACTGTTGCTGGTGTCTATCTTGTGTTTCTTTTTAGATTGTGAGCCCTTTGGGGACAGGAATCCATCTTATTTATTTATTATTTCTCTGTGTGTACCGCCCTGAACCATTTTTGGAAGGGCAGTATAGAAATCGAATAAATAAATACAATAATAATAATAATAATAATTGTGTTTTTAAAAAATATAAAAGGCTGCTACCAGTATAAAGGTAAAGTAAAGCGTGCCATCAAGTCGATTTCAACTCCTGGCACCCACAGAGCTGTGGGGGTTTGTTTTTTTTTGGTAGAATACAGGAGGGGTTGACCATTGCCTCCTCCTGCACAGTATGAAATGATGCCTTTCAGCATCTTCCTGTATCACTGCTGCCCGATATAGTACCAGTGGGGATTTGAACCGGCAACCTTCTGCTTGTTAGAATTTCCCTGCTGCACCACTTAAGGTGATGCTACCAGTATAGGTGGTCTTAAAAAGAATTACCTGTAATGCCTCACAATGGTCCAGTGATGTGAGGCATATGGGTAGAAAAACATGGCCACCGCAAGTCAGGAGGAACTTGTAATAAGTAAAGCACACTTTCTCTCAAAACCCTGAAGATTTAATGATAATAAATTAAAATTACAGTAAAGGGGTGGGGGGAGGAACACACAAAGAGAAACCAACATGAATTAAAAAGAAAATAAAATGGAAAGCAAAGATGAAAGTAACATGTTTGCCGCGCCTTAGAAAATGTACTAGGGAATTTTTTTGCCTCCTTCTCCATGCACTGGAACATGGGAACACCCAGTCAACTTGACAGGCGGTTCATGCAGGGCAGAAAAAGGGAAGGGTGTTTTCCCACAGTGCTGGGCACCAACAGCAACTTCCTTCTTGGAGTGAATAGCGGATATGTGTGTATAGAATTTCCATCAGGGATGTAATGTGAGCAAAAGAGTCAAACCTTTCTCCCATTGGGCTTCTCATGTCCATATGAATTGTTTCAAAAACATGGAAGTTGCAACTGAACTCGGAATAAACTAGTTCAGGGGTTCTCAGACTAGGGTCCCCAGATGTTGTCGGAATACAACTCCCATCACCCATGCTGCAATGAGAGCTGGTCTTGTGGTTGCAAGCATGAATTTTCCCCTTTGCTAAGCAGGGTCTGCCCTGGTTTGCTTTTGAATGGGATACTACTTGGGTGAGAACATTCTAGGGGATGGGGCCGCTCTGGCAAGAGCACTTGCATGCTTGCATGAAGAAGGTCCTCTCTGGCAACATCTCCAGATAGGGCTGAGAGAGACTCCTGCCTGCAACCTGGGAAAAGCCGCTGCCAGTCTGTGTAGACAATACCAAGCTAGATGGACCAAGGGTCTGACTCAATAGAAGGCAGCTTCCTATGACCTTTGGCCACTGCAGCAGGGGATGATGGGATTTGTAGTCCAACAACATCTGGAGACCAATATTTGAGAACCCCTGCACTAGTGCACTTCCATTGGAAGCCCACCAATCTCACCACCTCCCTGCCCCCCTTTCAGGCCTTATCTTCAGGTAATGGCTCTCCCTTGTTTGCAGCTGCTTAAGGACCTGCTCCCATCCGGCTGGAGAGTGTGAGGCCTCGGAGTGCTTGCATTTCTAGCTTGGAATGTTCCTTATCTGTGCATCTGGGCGTCCTGCTTCCCTTCTGTCCCACTCAAGCCAGAGGGGTGAGAAGATCATCACTGGGGAACTACTGTTCACGAAGGAGCATTCATCATGAACCTGACCGTAGGATAAAGTTCCTATCTACTCATCAAGTGGATTTGTACAATTCTGGGCAAACACAAGGAGCTGTGGCAGCTATGAGCAGAAATCTCAATAATGTGTGCCGTGGAATGCGTCTTATTTGATTGGCCCTCTATGTTTTTTCTTAAGGCAGGGCAACCTGAATGCAGAGGTAACCTTTGGGTCCCAGAGCCGACCTGGTTCAAGGCAGTGGTGATGGAAAGACCTCTAGCCGACAGGCTTGCCAAGAGAGGGTGATTTAGAGCACTTACCTTTAAAGAGCACTTACCTTTTATAACCCCCAAACTTATTTTAAGAGAATTGTTGGCTTATCTAGGAATTTATTTGGGGGAATTGGCAAAAGGCCTAAAACTGCACTACAAAAACATATTTTTCTTGAATTTACTTGGATTAATTAAGTCAAGAAAAGCAGAGTAGGCGTTTTAATACTTGCACTATGTGAGTTGGAAGGTGAAGGGGCAGCCCAAGATACTGGGGGCACCTGAGGTGAGGTACCCAATGCTGGGGGAGATCACTGGGGCTGTTCTGGAGCCTGAGCCATGCCCCGCCGGGGGCTTCAGTGGCCCTTACCATTGGCGGCCCGGGTTCTTTGAACCCATTTGCACAACGGTGGCTACACCCCCGAACTGAATAGGATACAACAGAGGGCTTCTATGCCTCTCCCAGAGTTATCATAAAGTCGCTAACTTGCTTTTGTGTCCGGACACTTGGGCCTTGCAACAGGTTGTGCTGATGTTTTGCAGGTGTTAAAGGCAACATTCCCTGACTGACTTGAGTCATGGTGTTATGAGAGAGGGAGAAAAATTCTCTTTCCACTTGATCAAGCTCTCTCGTGTCTTCCTTGGGTGGTCTACACTAAAATGTCCCAGACACTTGAGCCTTTCCTCTCAGTGGGCTGCAAGAAATCCCATTTTTAGACGTGATGCAAAAGACACCCCCCAACCCCAGGATGAATGGCAAGAAGGGATCCTGCAGAAAGGCAGGGTGAGAGGCAGCTGCCCTCCGTGCGGTGAGAGAAGCCTGCGAGGAATGCAGCGAGCACCTCCTTTGTGTCAACGAGCCGGGTCTCAGCCCTTGCCTTAATCTCAAAGTGCACATTTTCAGGCTCCTTGCAAAGCAAATTTACTTTGTCAGAACACAAGGTGAGCTATGCGGTGGCCGCAGACTGACTCACCGCGGAGACGTTTTCTCCTGAAGCAAAGGGGAGCCAACAGCAGCCGGCCGCTCAAACTCCTCCACAAAGCAGTTAAGAAAGGGACGTGGTGATGGCCACCAGCTTGGATGGCTTCAAAAGGGAATTGGGCAAATTCAGGGAAGACGGGTCTGTCCAAGGATACTCGTCTGGTGGCTCTAGGCCATCTCCAGCCTCAGAAGCAAGATGCCTCTAAATACTAGTGGCAGGGGAACAACAGCAGGAGAGAGGACCTGCCCCCTCAGCTTGCCTGTGGGCTTCTCAGGGGCGTTTGGTGGGCTGCTGTGTGAAACAGGATGCTGCTCTAGATAGGCCATGGGCCTGATCCAACAGGGCTGTCCTTATGTTCTTAAGGGGTCCCCAGATGTGGTCGGGCTACTTTGCTATATGGAACCTCCAGGTTCAGAGGCAGTCTACCTCTTAATCGCCATGGCTGGGGAGCAACAGTGGCAGAAGCCTGTGGACTTCATGCCATGCTTGCGGACTGCTCAAAGACACCTGGTTGATCTCTGTGGGAAGGAAGATGTGGGACTAGATGGCCTTTTGGGCTGATCCAGCAGAGGTCCTCTTGCATCTCCCTCCCCTTTGATTACTACCTGGTATCTGCAAAAAGGTGCAAGCGACATTTCCATAGAGACTAGGATCTGGGCTTCTGAAGGTACAGAGACCTTCACTCCAGGTGGCAACTTGGTAAGCCCAGGCACAGGGGTGATTAGGGGTACAGTTAGGTAAGGGCTTTGGAACCCCCCCACTTGAGGGCTTGGGGGTGGGTGAGCTTCGGGCAAGTTAAATCATTTTTTTAACCTGCATGTGCACAGGGAGCCCCTAAAGGGGCCAAAAATGGCCTGATCTGTCATTTGGGAGGCAGGTGGGCTCAGGGAAGGAGCTCTTGCCACCTCCCCCAGCTGGGTCTCCCCTTGAGTGGCTGCCCCCATCCCTGACGCACAGTGGTGGCTGAAAAAAGTTTTTTAAAAGATTTAACTTGCGAGACAGGGGTGGGGCAGTGGCGGAGGTCTGGGGAGGCCCCCAAGAACATTTGGAGCTCACCCCGGAGACAGGAGGCCACCAAATCCCCAAGGTCTGTGGCTAAGTATGCCTCTGGGGGTGATCCTTGCATGAAGCAAGGCGAGGCAGTCACCTCGGGGGGCAGGTTATACCAGGGGGCCAGCAAGGTGGCAAGGTGCCCCCCACAACTGCCACCAGAGCAGCTCCTTGCTTGCACTCCAAGCTTTGGAAGGAGTGCTTCTCCTTCCCTTCCTTGCCAAGCTTGGAAGAAGCCCAGGGAGAGATGAGGAGGTTGCTGGACACTTGCCCTCCTCCCCATCCCCTGACCTTGCAAAGGTCAGTTTTGAAAGGGGGCTGACTCCCACCAGAGCCATACGGCAGGGCAGATTTTGGCTCCTTACCTCTGGGACCCCAACCCCATGGCCACCCCTGCCAAAGTAAAGTAAAGTAAAGTAAAGTAAAGTAAAGTAAAGTAAAGTAAAGCCGTCAAGTTGATTTTGACTCCTGGCACCCACAGAGCCCTGTGGTTTTCTTTTGGTAGAATACAGGAGGGGTTGACCATTGCCTCCTCCCACTCAGGATGAGATGATGCCTTTCAGCATCTTCCTATATCGCTGCTGCCTAATACAGTACCAGTGGGGATTCGAACCAGCAACCTTCTACTTGTTAGTCAAGCATTTCCCCACTGCGCTACTTAAGGCGACTCCCCTCTGCCTAAGCATCTTGCATAGTCTCACCATTGCTGCTGGCTTCAGTGCTGATTGCAGTTCATCTCTGCATCCCACTCTCACTTTTGAAAATTACAGTATCCCCAGAGAGGGGACATTTTTGTAGGGATGAATCCTACCAGGCAGTTAACACTTATAGGCCGCCCACGGAATGCGGGAATTCCAGCAGCCTAAGAACCTGTATCCATTAACATTTGAATGGCCACAACTTGAGTTATTGTTGCTAATGGCTAATTAATGATTGAGTTAGACAGTATATAATTACATTCCTATAATGAAAGGAAATTAGACAATCAGGCCCTCATGTTCATCGACCCATTTCTATGCACAACATGCCTACGAAGAAGAGGGTCAAACTGCATGTGCATTTTCTTGGTCTCATCTATGAGCGGCTGTTCCATGGGCACCTGAAGCATTCCTCTGTTCTATGAAGAGAACATCTCCATTAACATACGGAACTCAGTGCCACAACATGCTGGAATGGCCGTACGCATAGATCAAGTACAAACTTTTAGACTAGGATTGTCAGTGTTTGACACCCAAGCCATAATTCCAACTGAAGTTGGGAGTTTAGGGCAGGCCAGCCATTATGGATCTTGGGTGATCCATGATGATAGATGGGTGGGTGACCTTACTGGAATCTGTCGTGAGTTCTGCCTGGCCTCAGAAGGTCTGTGGTGCCTCTGCAGAGCCTTCAGCCCACATGGCACCAACCAGGCCCTTCTCATGGCACCATGGAATCATGGGTCGGGGGTGGGTGGGTGCTGGAACAGGGCCTGATGCACAATCGTTTCAATCAAAGAACAGAAGCCCTGAATGTCCCTTCACATGCATAGTTTATTGAGGGTCATATGTGAGCATCAGAAAAATTAGAACTTTTTCTACTCTAGTGCTCAGCATACTTTACTCCATGGAGTGGGGTAACTCCAAGGAGTACCCCCCCATCCCTTAAGGGGAATACCTTACAGTGCTGTAGTCTCCCATCCAAGTACAAAGGAAGTCAGGCCCTACTTAGCAAGGGGGACAATTCATGCTGGCTACCACAAGACCAACTCTCTCCTCCCCAAAGCCAGCTTTCCTCCGACTGGATGCTGTGGATGACGGGGAGGAATTGTAGTCCAACAGCATCTGGGGACCCAAGGCTGAGAACCCTTGAGAGGAGGAGAGAGTCAATTCCAACTTGAGAGTGTGGCAAGGAAGACCGCTTGCTGCAGCCAGCCCAGCAGTCGATTTTGCTCCAGTACGAGGCCATCGCCGCTGTCCTGGCATTGGGAGTCTCCGTGCCAAATGAGATGTGACATTTCATTTAAAATCTGCTGATTTGCTGGAGGACTTTGCTTTGCTACGGTGAAAGGACTTGAACAGCAGGCTCTCTCCACTCCTCTTGCGTAGGCTCTTAACAGCCAGAATGAATCAGAAGGGCTTACTTCTCCCCCAGTTACTTAATAATTCAGAGCAATCCACCCATGAGACAACATTCCACCCGGAGCGATGCCTTTCTATGAGCCAATATTTTCTTTGAAAAATAACAGCTGAAATCCCGCCAATTTAGGGATGGGCATCTCTCCTATCTAGAGAGAAAGGTGACTTTTTGCTTTTTGGAGCCACCACGCCCTAGAGAAAACTGACAGCTGTAGGTCACGTTGACCCCTCTTGCAGCCTATGTTACAGGGAACATGCCCGAGGATGGAACATCACTCCATGATTCAGGATGGCTGCAAGAGACCAGGATAATGACCCCAGGTCAGGCGGAAGCAGGACTGAACTGAGCTCCTTTTTGAAATGAAGATTGATGCCAGTGCGGGAAGAAATCTCCCCTTTTGGTGATTTTGGCATGTCCTAGAACTAGGTTTACTCATTTGTCAACACTCCATGCATCTGTTGAAGCTGGCTCTGGTCCAGGATAGCTTAGTCTTTAAGGAGCCACAAGAATGCAGCACACTTAAAAGGCAACCCCTCTGGGATTATTTGTTTAGATTGCCCTCACTTGCTGTCACTCTCATATCTGGTGATAGCCAAATATGATTGGTTGTGATTTTGGTTACTAACAGCTTAGATCCAGGGTATGTAAGAGAGTGCCTTTTCTGTTGCCTATTAAGATCATCTGGGGAGGTCTGGTTACAGTTATCACCGGCTCGTTGGGATGACTCAGGCCCGGCCTTCTAGTCTCTGGTTACCCCAGAGCTGTGGAATATGTTCCCTGTTGAAAAAAGAGCATCTCCTTCTCTGTTTGCTTTTACAAAGACCCTCAAGACATACCTGTTCTCTTTTAACTGAAAAAATTTAAACTATTTAATGTGCTTTTATCTGTGACCTTGTTTTATTTGTTTTGTGAATTTTAAATATTTTATACTGTTCTTTATATTTGTTGTATTTTCTGATTTGCACACCGCCTAGAGACATATATATCAGGTGGTATAGAAATATGATAAATGAAATAAATAAAATAATGGTTTGTGCCATCCAATGTTCAGATGTAGCATCATGATGTCATCCCATTCACTATGTGATCTCTGACTGGTTGGGACAAACCAAATCACTTTCTAAATTCTTCAAAAAGGAGGAAGCAGCAGCAGCAGCAGCTGGGGGTGAGGCAGAATAGAATCAGACAGGATAAAATAAATAAAAGTGAATACTTGCCCAATCTAGATGGGTTTTTTGGGGGAATGATTTCTACATGGCAGTAACTTCTGTTTTAAATCTGAAAATCAAAACTGGTGAGGATTTGGTATAGTCCTGGCAAGAGATGCGAAGGAACGGGGTGGGGTGGGGTGGGTGGAAACTGGAAATATGCATTGAAAAACCCAGTTTCCCCCATCTCCCCCCAAAGGACCTTTAATTCCTCCCCCCTCAATTTTTTTTGGAGGGGGGAAATTGGGGAAAAATTGATTATGAAATCTTTTCTTTTAGAATTATGAATAATATGTTTAAGAAAAAGTGATCAGATATATTCATATAAGAAAAGATGTTCTGGCCTTTACTCTCCCAAGCCTCTTGCTTGTTTCAGATTCCTCCCTCTTCTACAGCATGTGGGGGGAAAACAAAAAACAAACAAAAAAAAACCACTAGCCTATTTTAGGAAATATGCCAGATCAAGAAATAAAGGAACATGTGAAAAGGTAGAGAGGCTTGTCTCAATACAGGCAGTTCAGTTTTCATAAGTCACTAAATTGATAAAAATGAAGGATCAGAAGGAGCAGAAACTACTGAGAGTGATACAGTGCTTCTAAATGTAATAAACCAAACACGATCCATGTTAGGAGCAACACAGGCAATACATAATAAATGCTCCTAAAGAAACAATGTAGCTTTAGACCTGCAAAAGATGCTAGGGGGAAAAAAAGTATTGCATATATTTCAATTCCCCCTCCCAAATTCCAATATTTTCCAAAAAAGAAAAAAACAACACAGGTTGGTTTTTTAAAAAATGACTTCAAAATTTCCAGAGATTTTACATCTCTAGTCCTAGCCAGTGGTGTCATCATGAATTCAGAAGTGCAGGGACTCTCCATGACAGCCCCCATAGCCATCTCCACTCCAATAGTGATGCCCCTCCCTTAGACAGATGCAATCGTTTAGGGGGTTCTGCTAAGAGAAGTCAAAGATAATCTCCTAATCTACAGAGCTTGAGCCTCATGTGGTTATTTACCCAGAAGAGCAGTCTGGGTGGTTGACCACAAAGGGTGGAGGATACTCCCTGTAACAGAAGATGGGAAGAATGGAAATAAAATCAATTGTAGTCCAATATTCAGTTATGCAAGAAACTGTTGGAATAGCAAATGCAGCAGATTATTTCCATTTAGAAAATGAAGTCCCAGGACTGCACCCCTGCCTGCCGCTCCCTGCAGCATTCCACTATTGGTCCTAGTCAGAATCAAATGCGATGGAATCTGCTGGAAGTTGAAATCATTGGGTTCAAATGCCCCGAAAACTGGAAAAAACCAACCAACCCCGGAATTCAAAGGCTGGACTTTCAAACACAGAGGTGGATTTAGGCAACCTGCCGGAAGTCAGGAAGCTGGGAACCAGAGCACTCCAGCAGCATGTTAACCCCTGGACTTATTGACCCCAACCCGCCTTTCTCCACCCAACTTCAGCCCTAGGTTACAAACCTTGGGCTGAAGTTGGGAAACCTGGCAGCCAACCAGAGGTTGGTGAGTTCAGAGGTGCTCTTACCCCTGGACTTTGGGGCTGAAGTCCAGGGCCTCCATACCCCCTGCCCCCCAATCCTCTTTAGTCTGTCCTGGGTGGTGTGGGTTGTGCCCTCAAGAACCCACATGTTAAAAAATGATGCTCAACTTGCGGGGGGGGGGGGGCGGAGGTGCAGCTCCAAAGCCCTTTAGGTCCAGGCTCCAAAATTACCTACCGTAGGTGCACTTTTGGGAGAGTTCAGGTGATGTGCCTGCTGGGAGCACCTCCAGTGGCTGTTGCTGGTATCTGCCTTATGTGTTTCTTTTTAGATTGTGAGCCCTTTGGGGACAGGGGACCATCTTATTGATGTATTGTTTATTTTTCGATGTAAAACTCTTTGAGAGCTTTGGTTGAAGAGTGTTGTATAAAAATCCCTAGTAGTAGCAGCACCAGCTCACCAGGAATCTCCAATGTTTGGCTTCCTGACTTTTGATGGGTCATCTGACTTCACCCTCAGTAGTTGAATTCTGAACCTCAAGGTTACTCTGACTTTATTCTGTGGGGTTTCTGAATGTGCTTCATAAAACAGATTACATTTCAGAGCTGTGTCTACATCAGTGTTCCTTCTCATAGGGATTCCCAGATGTTGTGGACCACAACTCCCATAATCCCCCAGCAAAAGCCATTGCAGCTGGGGATTCTGCGAGTTGTAGTCAACAACATCTGGGGATCCCTGTGAGATGGAAGACTGGTCTACACTGCAAATAAACCCACACATTAACATTCCGCACCACAGCAACGCAAACCAGGAAAAACTTCATTCCACAATGTGTATACGTCATGCATGCATGCCGCTTCCATCTCGCTCTTCAGCACGAGTGGTCTCAGCAAATACATGACCCCAAAGGGCAACAATATAAAATCAGCATAATCAAAGCCGTAACCCTGCAGATGTAAAACAACACTGGCCAAATAAAATCACAAACAACCAGAAAATAAACAACAGCTCTTGGTGCTGAAAGCTATAAGTGGTACTGCTAGCCAATCCTTCCTCAGGTGGGGGGGGGGCATTCCACAGATGGGGGACCACCAACTGAAAAAGCCCTTTCCCCAGTTTCCACCTGCCTAATTCTGAAAGTGGAAGTATGTGGAGAAGGGCCTAAGACTACCTTAGCAGATTCATGCAGGAAGTTTCTGCACAAACTGTTGGTTTTCTCCAACCTTTCCCTCTCCGGTCTGGATCCAGCCCATTTTAAGCGTGCGCTCCTGCTTTGCCCTGTGATATGGGAAGTCCCACAGTTTGCAGTCATCTCACTGACATGCCATTTCATCACTGCAAATTCAGACAGTCGGCAGCTGGGCCTGTGGAGTTGGAGGAGGGGGATCGCTGCTTGCCCGGGTGATGCTTGTTGCCGGCTTGTTATAACACGCCCCACCCCCCGCCCCGGTTGGTTCCTCCTTTTCTCACCCCTCCTGGGCTGGTGGGTTCCCATGTTCCTTATACCTGCTTCACCTTTCACTTGGTTTTTAATGAACAGAGGAAACAGAAGCACGTGCGCGGCCGTCCTGGGGACTGATGATTCGATTTGGTGGAAGGAGCACCAGAGTTAGTGGGTGATGACAAACTGATTGGGCGACACACGACCTCTGGGTCTTTGCAGCTGATCTTCAGCAGTCTTCTTCAGAGGGTTTCCAGGTACAGCCGAATAGGGTTTGTTTTTTTAAAAAAGCGAATGCAATATGAAACCGTGTGGTATTCATGAGCTTTGCCATGGCTAAACTCTTGCATAGGCTAGCTGGCCTCCAGAGATGTGGGGTTTCTGTTTGGGGGGTTCTGTGAAGATATATCATCCATAGATGCCCCAATGGTTGATCCCATTTCTCTGGTGTCTATTTCTGGTAGATTATTGTCCACACTGGGGGGAGATTTGGGGTTGCCAATCTTGGAATTTCATTTCCACCCTTGAACCCTTAGAAATTAAACATCTGGAGCAGGAGGCAGATGCATTGTAACTGTAAGGCGCATGCACATCTGTGCATGCACATGGACACAACGGCATGATGGCATGTGACCATTTCACCTGCTGGCACCAGTGAGATTCATTTGGGCATGCTGCGTGTGATTACATACTATTGACAGGTAGTTGCTGACCAGTGTTCCCTCGAACAGGGATTCCCAGACGCTGTTGACTACAACTCCCATAATCCCCAGCTAGGGATGCTGGGAGTTGTAGTCAACAACATCTCCCTGTTAGAGGGAACAGTGTTGCTGACATATCATACAGTGCAGTGAGAGGGCAGCCTCACAGAACTTCCCAGCTAACTGCACCCGGGCAGCAGGATAGCTTTTGCCACCTTCCCCTTTCCCAGGAAGCCCTCTGTGCCTCCCCAAAACATGTCCTTGAGGGCTGTGCAGCCAAAGATCATTGCGGCTGGGGATGATGGGAGTTGTGATCCAGCAACATCTGGAGACCCAAGGTTAGGAACCCCTGGCCTTAGCCCAGCAAGGTGATCTGACCAGGCTGAGCCTGGACACTGAGCACAGTTTGCTGATTTTACGTCTCTTGCATCTCTGTTTCGGCTTCTTCTCATGCTGTCTGCCCTTCCCTGGCTTCACTGACATGCAAAAATGTTAGGTTAGGTCCCCCCCCCCGCCCCGAGATACAAGAGGCCCATTCATAGGTCTGCCTGAGGCTAATATCCAGACACATTCGGTTAGCACTACCTGCATTGTAACAGAGTCAGAGCACCGTCTAATCTCCCCACAACTGGCAACTCCTGGGGAAAGATTAAATAGTGACATCTGAACTCAGACATAACTCCCCCCCCCCGCTGCCCCACACGTGCTGTTGCCAGGTGAAGATGCTACAAAAGCAAAGGGATTGTTTCTGTGGTAGTTATGGCTGGACTAACCCCCTCTCCCCTTTTGCTGCCGCATTTACAGGGGGTGAAAGTTCTTGGCAGGGACAAAATATAGTGACTTTGCTGGCTGCTGTGGTGCTCCTCTGGATGGCTGGAGGCTGCTATTTTTTACTTCCCAGAACAACGCAACAAGACCTTCTGTTGTGGTGCCCTGGCTTAGAAACACCCACCCCAAAGAGGTCCTCCTGATGTCTACGTTGCTTTCATTCTCATGCTAGGTAGAGACTGTTTTATTTTCTCAAGCATTTGCTGATTATGCATCTTCTTGCTGCTGGATCTCTTCTAGGGAATAGATCAATCTAATAAATGATGCATTATTCTAAATATACACATAATCAATAATGGTTCATGTATCCAAATACTGAGGAATGTGCCACAAGCCATCCAAAATTACTACACATACAAAATGTTCCATACATAGTAAACATGCATCTTTCAAGAGGAAACCGCACAGGTGCAATGTCCACTATATGGACTAAAAAACTATGTCCATCCTCCTATATGCAATGAGGTAAACACTTCTTAAACTTCATCTGAAGCTCATGGAAATGATTTATGGTGCAAGGCATAAAATTAGTCCTGAAAAACTGTCCGGATTCCAGTGATTTTCACTGAAGCTTCTTCATGAAGGACTTATATACTTTTTAATCGATTTCTTATGGTAACATTTTACCTGTGCTGGTTTCCAAATGGTTTCCAGCCCCAGTTCAAGGGCTATTGCCTTGAAAACCCTAAGCATCTTGGGTCCAAAGTAGGGGTGTGCAATTTGGATTTTTGGTATTTCGATTTGGATCCGAATCAAAACACGCCTGATTTGTTTATGGGTCCGAATCTGACCTATCCGAATCACCCCAGATTCGATTTGGATCTGAATTAATCTGAATCTGAATTGATTTGGATCAAAAAATGGGTCCCAAGGCCAAAAGCATGGGGTGGGGTGGCAGTGCCTAATGGGTGAAGGCTACCACCCAAATTGCAGAGGAATTGGGCAAAGGGCTGATTTTTGGTGAATTTTTGAAGTTTTAGTATCTTTGGGGCAGATTTGGGGCATAAAGTGGGATCTGGGGCAAAAGAGTGGGGTGGGGTGGGATTTGGGGTGCCCTAAATCTGCCCCAAAGACACTAAAACTTCAACAATTCACCAAAAATCAGCCCTTTGCCCAATTCCTCTGCAATTTGGGTGGTAGCCTCTACCCATTAGGCACTTAACTTAAACTGAGTAGTACCCCACTGCCTTGCAGGTGGGAGTGGGGTATAGTTGGCACATGGCAGTTGACAGTTGGCACTGTCAAAAAGACAGTCAAAATGAATAGAAGAAATGAAGGTGTGTAATGAATCCTCACAAGGATTCATTGAGTGAAAGTTATTATACACCAAATGAGCCCAAAACTTGAAAAATAGTGACCACACATTTAGCTCCATAACTCCACTTCTATAAGCACTAGAGCTTAGCTTTTTAAAAAAATGGAAGCTGGCAATCTGGGGGAATTAATAGGAGGGATCTGAAACTCGAATCGATTTGAATCGAATCAGGCGTGATTCGATTTGTACCCTAATCTAGCCAATAGACCACAGGGGTGATCTGTTTTGTCTCCGAATCACCTGAATCAGCTAGATTCGGGTACAAATAAGTTTATACCCGAATCAGTTTGCACATCCCTAGTCCAAAGTGCCTATAGAACTCCCCACCCCCAATATGGGCCTGCATGTGCTCTGTGGTCATTTGAGGGCCCTTTCTGTGGCTTCCCAGAGGTCCTTCCTGTGTGTCGGAGGGACACTTGCCAGGCGCACATGAGAGGGCCTTCTCCTTAACCAAATTCCCTGCCTTGGGAGACTCATCTTGCATCAGCCATTTCTGGATTCCACCAGCATTGTGGCTGCGGAAGATGGGAGATGTAGTCCAACAACATCTGTGGACCTGTTTGAGAACCTCTGGTCTGGAGCATGTGCTGCCTTTATACAGAGTGACAGGGAGACCCGACAAGGCCTGCCAATGAATTGAGGGCATGCCCTAAATTATGCCCCATCATCCTTTGCAATGCACAAGGGATTCCATGGCAGTCACACAGGGAATCTTCAGCGAACAAGTCAACATGCAAAGGAAACTTAGCAAGACCTCTGTGTGAAGGTCGAAAATCTTTCTCATTTAATAGCCCCTTGTAATATATATATTTTAAAAAATCATTCTTGGTCCACCCTCACACGCCCCAGGTTATAATGCAAGGCTCCATCTCCCTTCCTCCGCTCCCAGAAATCTGCACCTGCACATGACATCTTAATTAAATGGCAGAGAATATCTGTTCCACTGCAGGTGATGTCATGGCATCTGGGAGGCATGCAGAACTCAGCTCTTTGGAAGACTTCATAGCCAGAAATGTTGTGTTGAGGGTGCTTAAGTGGGACAGGGAATCATTGCAGAACAGTCGAAATAGAAATCCAGGTCGCCAGATGTTATCTGATTGTGTGATTGCGCTCCAGAGAGCAGTTGGGTAAGATCCTACCTGCCCTCTTTCCCTTAGGAAAAAGGCTAGGGACTCTCATGTTAAAAGGAAAGGGGGAAATTCAGGGAGGGGGCCTGGAACATCTCCGACGGAGCTCAGACCCACCCCCTCAACTAGAAGCAAGCAATCTGTACTGTGGACCACAAACTGTGAAGTGCACCAGTCCAGCTTTTTCAGTGGTATCTGGGGAGGTGTCCTTTGGGGTCCATAATCTGTTTGGCCCAGAGTGGAAGCTGTAGGGATGGAGGGAGGAAAGGAAGGAAAGAAGGCCGGCGGGAGGGCTCAGTGAATGACACATCGGCTAGTGCGCCAGCTGAGGCCCGTTTTCAAGAAGGCAGGTGTGGCCACGGTTACCCATGCCTTAGTCATTGCTGGATTACTGCAATGCACTCTATGTGGGGCTGCCCTTGAAAAATATTTGGAAACTTCAGTTGGTGCAGAATGCAGCTGCCAGGGTTCTCTCTGGAACTTCTCGCCCAGAGCATATTACACCTATTCTGAAAGAGTTGCACTGGTGGCCAATTTGTTTCCGGATCCAATTCAAGGCACTGGTTATTGCCTTTAAAGCCCTTAACGGCTTGGGCCCTGGATACCTGAAGGACCACCTGCTTCAAAGGGTTTCTGCCTGCCCAACAAGATTGTCAGGGGGGCCTTTGCTCCATGTGCTAATATTGAGAGAGGCTAGTGGTGCAGTGGGGAAATGCTTGACTAACAAGCAGAAAGTTGCCAGTTCGACTCCCTGCTGGTACTATATCGGGCAGCAGCGGTATATAGGAAGATGCCGAAAGGCATCATCTCATACTGTGCGGGAGGAGGCAATGGTAAACCCCTCCTGTATTCTACCAAAAGAAAACCACAGGGCTCTGTGGGCGCCAGGAGTCGAAATTGACTTGACGGCACACTTTACCTTTAGATTGTTGTGCACATGGGACAGGGCCTTCTCTGTTGTTGCCCCCAGACTCTGGAATGCTCTCCCAGTAAACATTCGCTCTATGACAACTGAGGCTGCTTTTAAAAAACAACTAAAAAAACCCTTTGTTTACTCAGGCCTTTACTTCCTAGAGGCTCCAGGTTTCTCAGCTTTCTCGCGTTTGTTTCTTTTTAATTGTTTCTTGCCGTTTTATGGTTTTATTGTTGGATTGATTTTAAGGTTTTCCATGTAACTTTTACAGAGTTTTATTGTATTTTAACTTTTGTAAGCCGCCTTGAGATGCATTATGAAAGGCGGTATGAACATTGACTAATCAATCAATCAAATCAAATCACAGTGTCATCATTGGTGAGGTGGCCACATTGCACACTTTGATATATTTTTTAAAAAATATAGGTGGATGTCAATGGTTGACATACAGAGCAAAGACGCTGCAAGGAACAAGCAAAGAGCAAAGAGCTTAACACAAGGGTGACTGAGGGCTGCGCTCTGTAGGTCAGCCGAGGTCTCTATGTTAATGCACTGTGGGATGTGGTGGGGATGGTGGTACTTTCCAGAGAGGGCAGGTTCCTGCCCCAAGGGGATCACCATCTAGTTCCTGACACAAGGGTGTTGGAGATGCACTTCCAGTGCATCGACCTTTTGCACCAACTGTCCTAATGACCACTAGGGGCATTGGGAGTAGAGACAGTGAGTCAGGGTCTCCCTCTCTGTCCCTACTCTATGACCCCTGAACTGACTCTTCAGCACTTCCTGTGCTGAGTCACACAATCCTCCCTTTCCTCCTAGAGAGCAGATGGAAACATCTCTCCCTCTCTCTCCTTGCCTATCCATGATCTAGTCCTTTAGATTAGAGCTAGGTCTTTCCTATTGAAGTGTATTTAACCAAGAAACATTTCGTATTCAGTTCTACAAGGATCTCCATGTGTTTTCTCTAAATAGCTGCAATAACGAAACCATCCTCTGCTACCCACTCTGTAACTGGAGTGTGTGTGTGTGCTCATTCCTTAACGCTCTGCTCTTTTATGTATTGAGGGTAAAAATGGACAATCTCTAACAAAGGGGAAACCACAGAAGAAGGGGGAGGAAAGGGAACCAAGGGTTAAACAGGGAAATAATATACTTTTATTTTGGCTGGAGTTAGGGTTTCAGCAGAAAAAAATGAGGAGGCATTTAGGAGCAAAAAGAACATTGGGAGAAAAGCTTGGGCAGAGAGAAGAGGCACCAGAGGGCCACCATGGAGAGAGAGAGACTGAAGCCCACCTGTGACTGGTGTCAGATGACTAGCCAGAACTTGGGCTGCCTCAGGCTTCAAGTGATGTTAAATCCCCCAAATAGGGCATTAACTCACAGGTTCTCAAATTGGGTCCCTAGATCCTGCAGGACTACCTGTGGCTGGATGTTGGATGTTGTGAGTTGTAGTCCCCCAGGATTCGGGGACTCCAGTTAAGAGAACCCTGCATTAAGTGACTGAAGGATGTAACACCGCAGCCTCTGTGTTGGAACAAGTCGCAGTGACTAATTCCTCCGTGAACCCAAGCGTCACAACAGTGATCTGGAACTCAGTTGTGGCTGCCTGCCATCTCCCTTGGTATCACTTGCATTTGAGTGACAATGGTTTTGTTTGTCATGTAGCAGAGAGGTTGCCCTCCCCACCCAGCTCCTCCTTCCTTGCTGGGATCTGCTCAAGGCCCCTGCCAGCATCTGTTCATGAAGTCTACTCTTGCCTGAGCCACGGGAAGTGCTGGCAACTCAGGTTCAGGCGGACACTGTTGGGCAGGCAGTTCGCACAATCGGCATGAGGGTAGGGGAAGCCTCTTACTCTAATTCGGGAGCTGGGTGTGCTCCTGATTTTCAACCGTGTGTGAGGTTGGAGACAGGGAGCTTGATTGTCGGTCGGGCCCCAGCTGGTCAGGATGATCTCCTCACCTACCTGGTTCAGAAGCAGGGGATGGAATCTGGTGAGGGAACCCAACTGGGGCAGGAGTGACAACTAGGCTCCCCGCTTCCAACTTTATCTTACATGTGACTGTAAACTGTGAGCATGCCCATCTCCCAAATTAGGGTAGGATCTATGGTGGATTAACATAGTAGCAAACGTAGCATTTGCTACGGGCCCCACATTTTTGAGGGCCCCGCACGCCCAGCTTCCAATAAATATCCCTTTCCTGCTAAATGTGCCTTTTAAGAGAAGGCCCAGCACAGCATCTGTCCAGTGGCTGTTGCTGGTGCCTACCACATTTTTCTTTTTAGAGTGTGAGCCCTTTGGAGACAGAGAAGCATCTATCCACTGTTTATTTTTCTATGTAAACCCCTTTGAGAATTTTGATTGAAAAACGGTATATAAATGTTCACGGTTGTAGTAGTAAGTGTGAGTTTGTGGCTGGGTCTCCCATACTCCAAAATATAGCAAATGAAAAAAATTGAATTACTTTACTATGCAAGTAAATAATTTATGTTTTAATCTCTATGTGCATTTTTTAAAATTTAGGGCCCCTTTATATCATATGCTACAGGCCCCTCACTAGCTTAATCCAGCCCTGGGTGGGAGGCTTCCTCTACCCTAATGTCGATCGTCCGGACCACCGTCATGTCTGTACAGATATGGTGGTGGCCCAGACGGTTGACTTTAGGGTAGAGGGATGCTTTAACAATGCAAGGGCAGAGGCTGGGACTTCCTTTTGCCCACGTGTGGATGCTACCATTTTAATAATAGCAGAACAGGGCTGCTGGCTCTATGAGAAAACACTCTGAAAGGATGAAAAGGACGAATTGTGTCTCCAGTTTTAATTCAGGGGTGGGGGGAAGCAGGCATGCCACAGCTATCAAGCGTTTCGGAAACTCTGCACTGAGGAGGAGGGAAAGCGCCGCGTGCACCCAGGTGCCCTTTCCGCAGCAGCTGCCATGGCAGGGGAAAGATCCCGATCCCCCGCCTTCTGACTGTCAAGCCAGTTTTCATTACGATCCAATCAAGGCGTTTGACATTCCTCTGGAGGTCTTCAGCTCACAGGCGCAGTCGCCAACTAAGAAACATGCGAGTGCCAGCAACGGGAGTATTTTTAATTTAGCCCCAAGCCAGACAGGTGTGATCAGGAACGGGAGAGAGAAAGGAAAAGATATAGGCGGAGCTTTTTCAGTAGCAATACAGGTGTTTGCTGCAATGAAGCCTCCCCCCCACCCCTGAAACGTCTCTTTATTTATTTACTTACTTACTTACTTACTTACTTACTTATTTAGACAGTAAGGGCCTTAGAATGAAGAAGGGTTATAAGGCAACCCCAAAGGACCTAAAGGCCTTTTGCTCTAAGTTATACTGCATCAAGCCCAAGAGTAGCCACGTTTGATTCTGTGCGAGGTCTCTTTTCATGGGATCAGAGAGAGAAAGGGTACTAAAAGGCCATCTTGTCTAACCTATTCTTGCCATGTTCATTCCTATTATGTTATTTAGAGTATTTATGCACCTGTCATGTTTATTTGCATTATATTACAATACTTTCTATTTTTTTTTGCTTTAAATTTTTATTGATTTTAACAATATCTTGAACATCTCATTACATCAAATTAAACAAAGATTGACTTCCAGCTCACCAATCAGCGCGAATCACTAACTGTACAATTAACCCTTGCTATAATAATTCAAAACATATATCCTATATCTTACCAAACTCAATTTTAATCTACTCAACCTGCTAATATTACTAAATTTCAAACCCTGTTGAAAAATCAATATTAGGAAAATAGTTCTTTAGATACAGTAAGAATAATTTCCAAAAACCTTCCAAATTTTGATCTCTTATCAGTACTGTAAGTTTTGCCATCTCCGCATATTTCAAAATTTTTATCAGCCAATCTTCTTTTGAGGGCAGTTCATTGTCCTTCCATTATATTACAATACTTTCTCAGCTTCCTAATTTTTTTAGATTTTAATCTCTGGTTTATTTTTAAATTGTTTTGTTTTGTTTGTTTGTTTATCAAATTTGTACACCGCCCCAAACTTGCATCTCTGGGCGGTTAACAACAATTTTAAGTATTTGTATATGTTTTTAACTTGTTTTATGCTATTGTTAACAGCCCAGAGATGAAAGTGTGGGGTGGTGTACAAATTTGATCAATAAATTAAAAAAAAAATTACATTGCATGAATCTCAATGTTTTTCACTCCTCCAGCTATATGTCTGTCACCCAATAGTCTCCTGGGTCCTTGAAATGAATCTGCCCCATCTCTATTATCTGGAAAATGTCTACCCTACCAAACCGGCAAGTTTTGGCCCCAAACATGAAATGTGCGAATATTCAGCCTAGCTCTGTGTGGCGATCCTGTTGCGTTCAAGGGGCATCTTGGCTTGGAGTTAGGGCTGTTGCCACCAAACCCAACGTTATGTCTCTCTCCTCCCCTTCTGCATGCCCACCATGTGCTCTCTCTGCCACTCAGTGGTGGCCTCTCCCCTCTACCTGACAGGGCCCAGAGGTGTGGCGGCCCCTTCTGAGGTGTGTTCAGACTCGTCTCTGGTTTGGCCAGATGGCTGGCTTGGCTGAAGTCTAGTCTGAGCTTGAGAGACTGGCAGCCTCTTTGCACTTCCGACACACCTCTGCATGCATCAAGCTACAGAACAGACCTCCAAACACGGTGAGTTTCAAGTTGGACACAAGCCCCTCAAGGCAGTCCCTCAGGGGAGAGGATGGCTTTCTCAGGAAGAGGATAACAGGCACTTGATGGATGGAGGGGAAGGTGCTGGGAATGGAACAGAATTCCTCTGCCCTTTGCACACAGACTCCAATAAGCTCTTGCTATTGTGGCAGAGCAACACATGGTTTAATCCAGAGGGACTGGTGAGGTTTCCCCCTGCTTTGGACCAGACTGTGCCTTTGTGGTACAATCCTTTCTGCAGCAGTACTGAGGCAGAAGCTCACAGGATGCAGGCAATGGTTAGCTTCTAAAAGAAAGAGGAATCCAGGGTTAAACCTGTCTTGAACCCATGCTTCCTGCCCTGTCCCCTAATGCCTGATAGGCAGGTTGTGGATACTTGGGTGTGTGTGTGTGTGTGTGAAAGAGAGAGAGGGGGGCACTCTTTGTATGCTTAGAGACACTTCTTGTGGGGCAGATGCTAGGTGTTTGAAACAGGTTGGAGAACAAAAGCCATGATTCAGAGTGAAATCCTGGATATAAGGGAAGAATCCAGATGCAGACATATACCCTCTCATTACCAGGGACAGCTCCCATTTTCTGATCTCTATCCCTGATGTATCATCATCCTGATTTTGAGCTTATTTGGGGATGACTTTAAGAATATGATTTATTTGAATGTTTTGGTGTGTGAGCACAAGTACACTAGCTTTTCCTTCCCCCAGGTTTGCGCATGTGCACTGGCTTCCTCTTCCCACTGTGTGCACAGGTACAGTAGCTTCCTGGCCGTGCTGTGTGCACAAGGTCAAAGGCCGTTTGTAACATGTTCATTCCTTTTGACAGCAACACAGTAGAACTGAGACAGCTTCAAACAAGCATGTGTCCTCACACCCCCCACAGACGGAAACCAGCTCCTACCAATTAAGCAAGTATAGTTTTAGTTGATTCATCAGCCTGTTAAGCTGATTGTGTCCTGAAACATCATTCAGCAACCTGAATAAATTGTGCAAACTAAGCATAATTTATTTTTTGGCCTGTCATGGGGAGGAGGAGGAGGGAGGATTCTCTTTCCCTAACCACAGGGAAACCTCTCATCTCCCCCATACTGCCCTGCCATCTTCTGAGATTTTGCCAGGACTTTCCTGCTTGCTGTGTGCAGCCATGAAGCGCAGAAACTTGATTTCACTTTTAAGAAGCCCCAGTTCTCAGGATTTTGTGCTCAGTATCAAGTTACAGAAATACAGAATCCATCCGGTCTTCAATTTAGGTGCTCTTTTTAGTTTTATGACCCCCTGAACAGAAGGAGCTAATGTATTATTCTCGATATATTTCCTTCTTTTTGCTGGTTTTCACCAGAGGAAATCCCCCCACTGCTCTCCGCTTGTTTTGTAAGCCTTCCAGCATGCCAGGCCAACAATCTGTCTCAGGAGATGGAGAGGAAAATGCACAAAACGCCTCCCAGATTAATGAAATTAAACCAATTCATGTCACTTCATGCATTAAGCAACTTGTCACAGGGAGCAAAACAAAACCGATTTCCAAAGAAGGCAATTCCTCTGCCACTCAGTGGCATGGCTCACACTCTCCATGCAGGAAATCTCAGGTTCAGTTTCTGGCATCTGAGCTAGTAGGAATGGAAAGACCTTGGACGACCCACTGCCCATCTGCATCGACTGGCTGGCTGGCTGGATCACTGAATTGGCTTGGTGTATGCCCGCCTCACACGGCTAGACAACCCACTTCCAGGAAACTCCATCCCTATTAGAGCCAAGCCTGAGATTTGGGCTGCAGCCAATGTATAGTTTTAATGTTTTATATCCCACTTTTTCTTTCTTTTTTGTTAAAACAGGCACAAGGTGGCTCACACAATACAAAACCAATAAAAGATAATATTGGATCTACACTAAAGACACAATCCAAAAGCAGCAGTCTAAAAACAGAGAACGCTTCCCCTGATCTAATACAATTAAAACACCAAAACTAGTCTGTGGCAGTTCCTGTATCTGCTGCCTCCATTTATCTCCAGTTGTCTGTAATATCCATTGCCCTTGAGAGCGGGGGAATGCTTTAGGCACGGGGTGTTACTCCAACAAAGTCCAAATATTTCAAAAAGAAAGAGGATTTATTCAGGTCTGTCACAGGACCAGCCCTACAGGTACAGGACCATGTAGGGCTGGTTGTGTGAAGTGCTGGGATCACTCCTGACCCCTCTGTTCCTTCCCTGGGTAGCCCTGGTTTGGAACCTGGGCTAAAAGTGAGGTAGGAGGGCAAGCACATGCCTCCTACCTCACTCCCCAGTTGTGTGGGTACTTGCACTGTCAGCAGCTGCTCATGGGCTGCCGGCAGCCATCTTGGCTATAGAGTTCAGCGGAAGGAGCAGCCCGACACCAAGGAGCTTTCCCAATGCACCATGCTGCTTATGCAGTGCATTGTGGGATACCTAGTGGCCCAGCTTCCTCACACCCCCACCTCCCACTCACTGTGCCGCTCACTGCGGTGTCACTTGTCTGGGCGGGGTGGTGGTGGAGCTCTGTTTGGGCTGTGGTTATGTGGGGGAAGGCAGGTAGCCTCCCCACCCCCAGCCCACCTCCTTGTGGTTGTGTGAACAACCTTATTGTTTCACAAACAAAAACAAAAAGAAACAAAATAAACAATGGTTCATTCAAAGAAATACACAGTTCAAAGTGCCACCAGTTACCATTTATTATCCTACAGAATGTCTGAATTCTGGGATACTGGAGGTCCCTTCACCTCTGTTTTCCCAAGCTACATGTCCAAATTGAGGAAAGCGGAGTTAAAGGTGAAAAGGGACTCACGGTTTCCCTCCCCTCCCCTTCGGTCAGAGTGGAGTTTTGCTGCCCTTAATTCCAGTTCTGCAGTGCCAGTGTTACATCCAAACACTGGCACTGTAGTTTCGGCCCCATGGAACCAGAGTTGAGGGATGAAGCTCCTCCCTCACTCTGGCCTGACCGGTTGTGTGGGCTTTCCTTCTGTCACTGACTGAAGAGAGACCCCTCTCCGGAACATCTGAATTCGGACAGGAGAGTGGAGGGAATGGGGCTGCATCCGTTGGACCTGTGGTCCTGCGTTACATGTGAATTTGGCCTCTGACTCCTTTTCTTCTAGTTTCCTGCCTGGAAGTTAACTTCCAACTGAATCAACTGCATGCATTCTGACATCTATAGAACTCCTCCTGTCCATCCAGGACCTGGCAACAGTTTCCATGCTCACCACTATAAACCCCCAGACCAAGCAACATATATAAACACAAACAATTTTTAACTATCCTTCCCATTTTAAAAAGAGAGCGAGAGAGAGAGACTCTTCAATCACCATTTATTTATTTATTTATTTATTTAACAGTAAAGGAGGGAGCCCAAAGTATCTGTCTGGAGATAGCATCCGATCCAAAATGGGCATTGGTTTGAATCGGGTAAATTCAGGCTGATTCAATTTGGCCTCAGTTCGGCCTTTAAGCTTTGCACACCCCTAGTAATGTAGTAACCCTGGCACTTTGTGTCTTCCTGCTCACGAAACCCCCTTGAATGGTCACCTATAGTCACCTGTGATTCAGCTGGCTGGGAAGCATGGAGTGGGTGAGCTTTTTCTGCTTCTGCCCCCAGGCTCTTGCCTTCCTCTCTCTTCCCTTTGACAGTTTTTCGCCTGTGTGTGAAGACTTTCCTCTTTGGGCAGCCATTTGGCTATTCTGGTTGATGATTTGAGATGTTTGACTGCCTAGTTTTTTAAAATGTGATGGTCCTCCCTCACCCCCCCCATTGTAATTAATGGGTTTGATGATCTAAGATCTTGGTTGAAACAGAAGGGGCTGTAACTCAGTGGTAGAGCATCTGCTTTGCATGCAGAAAGCCCCAGGTTCACTCCCTGGTTGCATCTCCAGGTAGTGCTGGGAGAGACTCTTGCCTGAAACCTTGGAGAGCTGCTGCCAGTCAGGGTAGACAATACTGAACCAGATGGATCAAGGGTCTGACTCAGTATGTGGCGGCTTCCTCAGTTTCTCTCTTGAGCAGCTTTTTAAATGGAAAGAGGGAGTATACACATTTAAAATAAATACATTTAAAATAGATTTTACTCTGGAATATGGGGAAGAAGGCCACTCAGTTCATAAAGAGAAGTTGGAGATGGGGCCCAGATGAAGCCGGGGGGTGGCGGGGTGGGGAATTGGTAGTCAAAACTAGCGGAGCTTTGATCTTTGATTTGATGTCAGTGAAGATGAAAAGAGAACACTGAACCTTTTACTCCTTTTTTTTTTAAAAAGCAGCTGCCACTTGAAACAGAATAATTGGATAATTAAAAGGCCTTCCCGTATGTCAGGTTTTATTTAGCTACCTTGGTTCAGTGCTGGAATGTGTCACCAAGAGAGGGTTTTTTGTTTTTTTTTAAACATTCACATGAAAAATCCTATTTTAAAAAACACAGAGGATCAAGCCCACCAAAATGGCTACTTCTGAAGCAGGGACTGAAACAGAGTTGGATTTGAAGCTGTCAGTGCAAAACCCCAATAAGCTGTCCATCTTCTCGATCAGCAGAAGCACTTTTGTCTTAGGATCTAAACTTGATTCTCCAGATGTTGTTGGACTTCAGCTCCCATCACTCCCAATGCCTTTCAGCTATTGTGACTGGGGATGATGGGAGTCGTAGTCCAGCAACCTCTGGGAACCCATGTCTTAGAGGCATCTTAACATTGCAATGTCAATTTGCATTGAAATGGCTTATTTTGCAAGCAGCAAAGCAACTTGCTAATGCCCCTGAGAAAACAAATGCCCAGGGGATAGGGCGTAGGTTAGTGGAAGAGCACCTGCTTTGCATGCAGAAGGTCTCAGGTTCAATCTCTGGCAGCATCTCCAGGTAGGGCTGGGAAAGACTCCTGCTTGAAACTTTGAGAGTTGCTGCCAGTTAGCGTTGGTTACACTGAGCTAGACCAATGGTGTGACTCAGTAGACAGCAGCTTCCTATGTTCCTAAAAAAACCCAACTAGGATTCCTCTAGCTACTCTACTGTAACTAAGCTTAAATATGTATACATAGGAACATAGGAAGCTGCCATATAGTGAGTCAGACCATAGGTCCATCATGCTCAGTGTTGTCTACACAGACTGGCAGCGGCTTCTCCAAGGTTGCAGGCAGGAGTTTCTCTCAGCCCTATCTTGGAGATGCTGCCAGGGAGAGAACTTGGGAACCTAGATGCTCTTCTCCCAGGGCGGCTCCATCCCCCGAGGGAAATATCTGACAGTGCTCACACTTCTAGTCTCCCATTCATATGCAACCAGGGTGAACCCTGCTTAGCCAAGGGGACAAGTCAGGCTTGCTACCACAAGACCAGCTCTCTTCACTCTGTAATGAAGGAAGTTGTAGTTGAAACAATGCCATCTCCTTCCACTGTTTACCCTGCTGCCTCCATTTACTTTCCCTCCCTTTGCTGCCTCCTTTGTGTGGCTATCAAGACTTCAAGACCCTTGGGGCAGGGACCTATCATCCAAGGGCTATGCAGGCACATGGAAGAGACTGTATGAATCATGAATCATCATCATCATGACTGAAGCAAGAGTCTGATGTGTGAAAATGCGCGGTAATGACAGGTTCTGTGCAGATTACAACTTGGAAGTCTTTGCTCTCCTTCTGGTCCTGCTTCTACCTCACACTGCAGAAGCAACAGAGCCTGTATATATTGCTCCTTCCCTGGCTCCGGCTGGGAAGCCGTGTCCTCAGGCCTTTCCATTTAATTAGGGTCTCTGGCACAAGCTCCACCTCGCACCTGCGTTCTGTCTGCCTATCGGTTTCATAGACCTTTGCAGCCTGACCGTGATGACTCAGCAAATGACTTCAGCAAGAAAGGATGAAAAGTTCAAAGCTCACTCAGACGCCAGCCAGCCAGGCAGGCTTCCAAATGGACAGAACCACACCACAGGACTCTTAAGCGCTGCTCTCCTCTCTAGGCCGGGGCACAAGTTGCAGACTCCACAAGGGACGTCACAGCAGTGCCAACTCAAGAAGAAAACTTGCAAGTATTCTTGTTCTAGAGTCCGTCCCCTCTCCTTCTAGACACGCCCTTTCAGCACCATCCTTTAGGACCTTAGGGCAGTGAACAATAAATTAAAACAGCAAATAAAAGAGACATAACGTTTCATTAAAATATACTTAAAATCGACAAGCAGGTACGAACCTGAGGGGCGCAGAGGGAAGCTACCCCTTCCAAAGGCCTAAATAAAAAAGGCAGTGTTCAGTTTCCTTCCAAAGTCGGGGAGAGAGGGAGCCCTGCTGATGTTATTTGAGAGTGAGTTCCACAGCCTGGGGGGCAACCACCAAAAAGATCCTGCCCTGTATGCTTGACAAACGAGCTTCAGCAGGCATCAACTCATGGTGCAGTGCCCATCTGGCTGGTCCAGTCAGGTGAGTAGATGCAGCTGGGAGCAGGTGGTCCTTAAGATACCTGGGGCCCAAGTCATTTTGGGCTTTAAAGATAATAACCAGCACCTTGAATTGTACCCACTGCCAGTCAGTGTAGACAATTCTGAGCTACATGGACCAATGGTCTGATTCGATAAAAGACAGCTTCCTGTGTTCCTTTGAAAAGGTTAAAATGCTCTGGACCTGTGTAGTGTCATCCCAATCTTACCCCCTGACCAAAAATCCCTTAGGCAAGACACTCTGTAACATGGTGATAACAATATTAATCTATTTTATAGTCCTTACCACAATCCTGTAAAATTGCCAGATTCCCAGACTGGTCTCTGGGGTATCCCGGAGAGACCGCATCATGCCTGTTCTTTAACAGTTACACTGGCTGCTGATATGTTTCCAGGCAAAGTACAAAGTGCTGGTCATTACCTTTAAAGCCCTGAATGGCTTCGGTCCAGGTTACCAGAGAGAGTGCCTTTCTCTACAAGATCCCCACCACTCAATCAGGAGGGATCTGTCTTTGGGTTCCACCAGTTCATCTGGTGGCAACCTGGGATCAAGCCTTCTGGGTTGCCGCCCCTGGGTTTTGGAACGCGCTCCCTGTGGCTATGAAAGGATTATCTTCTTTGGAGGCCTTCAGGAGAGCCTTAAAGACCCATCATTTTAGCCTGGCTTTAATAATATCTATTGATAATTTTAATCAGATTTAAATTTTTAAAATTGTAATTGTTTCATTGTGTGTTTTTTATTTTGATGTAGACTGCCATGGACCACTTTGGGATATACAGTAGTAGCAGCGGGGATTTGAACCAGCAGCCTTCTGCTTGTTAGTCAAGCATTTCCCCACTGCACCACTTAAGGTATGACTACTACTATTACTACTACAATATTTATATACTGCTCGTCAACCAAAGTTCTCAAAGCGCTTTACACAGAAAAATAAATAATGCACCAAGGAGACGGTTTAAATCTTAGCTGGTCTAAATCTTTAGAGAATACTCTAAAGTGCTCATATAGGTGTTCATGATGATGATTTCCCAGGAAGCACTGGTCAAAGGGAAGAGTGGGATTCTAGTCAATATTGGCTGGCCTACCTGCAATAGCAAGGAGGAAGTTTGCCTACTGTAGTATAAAGGGTTAATCCCCTCTGGTGGGGAAGGGGTTAATGCAGAGGTGTAACTAGGGAAAACGGCGCCCGGGGCAAGCACTGAAATGGCGCCCCCCGCACCCCCCCAACATACTACATTATACTTAGGTTTTTCCTCACAAGCGCCCACCACCGCCGCCAAGCCAGGCCACTGACTGGCCGCCAGGTGCCAGCAAAGCAATGGGGGGGGGCACAGGCGGCCCGGAAGGGACCACTCGTGGGGAAGGGGGCACCGACGCGCTCCCTTGACTGCTGCAGTGCTGCTGCACTGAGCAGGAAACATTTGTATTAACAAAAAATTAAAAATTAAAAAAAAATTTGGTCATGGCGGCGCCCCCCACGTGACCAGAAAAGATGGCGCCCGGGGCACGTGCCCCCCCTGCCCCCCCTATAGTTACGCCTCTGGGTTAATGATGTCCCCAGAAAGGCTCCAGGCCTGTTATGGAGTTGAAATAAAGCTCTTGCAAAAGGCAGGCTTGCCTCAGCTCTCTCAGTGTAATACATGGTGTCAGAAATGGCTGAATCCTGCCTCAGTGCTCACAAAACACTGTTTGATAACTGCTCCGGGACTCTCAAGACAGACTGGAGAACTTAGGTTATTCTTCTGCTGCCAACACTGAGGCTGACTGCAGCAGCAAACCCTGCTTCAACTCACAAGGCCCTCCAGCCCTATCCATGATGGAATCCTTCAGGATCACACCCCCAGGACAGTTTGATTTCCACTCTCCTGCTATGTGGCCAAAGTAGACCAGATGCTTCCACAGATTCAGATATGTTTCTGGATTACGGGCAAAGTCTGAACCCTACCGAGCGATTACCCTGATCTATTCTATGGGGGATCAAGCTGATGAAATACTGATGTCTCTGCCACTCCGATATGGTGCAGTAAGGCTTAACAGAGCGTTTTCTAGGGAGGAAAAATGTGATATATAAGAGAGCAAGGTTTAACAGTCAAGGGCCCTCAGAACCTTTGGATGGTTTTATCCTGGCTTTGTATACATTAGCAGAATCTTGTGATTATGGTGCCCTGAAAGAGGAACTTATCAGGCACTGCCTTGTCGTAGGTCTTTCAGATGATCAGTTGTCACAACAACTACAATTGGACCCTGACTTGACTCTCCAAATGATGATTACAAAAGATTGCCAATCTGAGTCTGTCAAATTACAACAAAAATAAATGTGTTCTCCCAGCTACTCATGGACCACTGGACTTGGATGTCCTGCAAATTGTTGAGTGGAGGCTTCCAAAACTGTGGGGCAGGGGCATCTCTCCCAAAGACAATGCAGGGACTTTTTAACAGACACTCTATGAAAATAAGTAAGATAAGACCCAATGCAGGAGCTGTGGTAGAGCTCCTTCACATTTGTCTGCTGCATGTCCGGCTAGGGAAGCATTGTGTCAAAGATGCAAAACAAAGGGTCACTATGCTGTAGTGTGTAGATCTCTCCTAATTGTCCATGAAGTCACTGACCAAACTACAGCTGAGGAAGAAACAATGATTCTGGATGAATTAGCTGACGATATGCCTGTCCGACTGACAGAGATAGATCTTAATGGTCGGCCAATTACCTTTAAGATTGACACAGGTGCTGATGTTACAGCCATCCCAGGTTCCTGCTATGCATAATCCACACAACCATGGCGCCCTTACCACTCCAGCCAAATGTCAGAGTTGACCAGGTAACATTGCACTCAAAGTGCTGAGATTCTTCCGGGCCAAGATGACAAAACAACAGAGAAGCATAGTACAGGATTCTTATGTGAAACAGGGTCTAGCTGTGCCACTTCTTGGATTGCCAGTGGTGAAGGCACTGCAACTCATCCAGACTGTTGATTAAAGCAGCTCAGACATCTTTAGCACAACATTATCAAATGGCACATCCTCTGGTTTTTAAAGGTCTTGGCAAAATGTTGGGGGCATGTAAGATACTGTTAAAGCAAGATGTGGTCCCTTATGCTATAACCACACCCAGACAAGTGCCCTTGATACCGATGGGGAAAGTCCAAGAAGAGCTAACAAGAATGGGAGTGATCACAAGAACTGAGGAACCAACACCTTGGTGTGTTGGAATGGTGGCTGAACCTAAGCCCAATGGCAAAATTAGAATCTGTGTTGACCTGACACAACTGAACAAATATGTCTGCTGAGAAAGACACATCCTACCTTCTATTGAACACACCTTGGCACAATTGGCAGAAGCTACTGTGTTTATAAAACTGGATGCTAGGGCCAGTTTCTGGCAAATTCGTTTAGTTGAGGAAACCTCTATGTTAATAACTTTTATCATTTCATTTGAGTGGTACTGCTTCACAAGATTATCCTTTGGAATTTCCTCCACTTGAAGTCTTTAAGCTTCACATGTTACAGATGCTGGATGGCCAGGAAGGAGTTATTTGTCATGCTGATGATATCCTTGTCTTTGCTTCTACAAGAGCACAACATGACGCTCGTCTGACCAATGTCCTAAAATAAACCCTAGAAGCAGGAGTTACTTTAAATGAGAAATGCACTTTTGCCAAATCTCAACATATTTTTGGGACATTGGATCACCTCACAGGCTATTCAGCCAGACCCCACCAAGATAGCTGTGATCAAAAGTTTATCAGCAACTGTCCAACAACTACACAGATTTCTCGGTATGGCCACCTGTCTTGGTTGGTTTGTACCCAATCTGGCAACAATTACAAAGCCGTTGAGAGATCTGCTGAGTGAAAAGAAATCATGGGTTTGGACATCACTACAACAATCTGCTTTCAATGAGATCAAACAGCTCCTCCGTTCACTATTACTGTTCGCCCAGTCTGACCATACTCGGGAGACATGTGTTGCTGCAGACACTTCTTTCTTTGGGCTTGGAGGGGGTTTGCAGCAACATTAAGATCAAGGATGCTGGGTTCCTATTGCTTTTGTCTCAAAAGCACTCACACCAGCAGAAACACATTATCCACAGATTGAAAAGGAGGCTTTGGCTGTAACAAGGACATTTGAATGCCTCAGGACATACCTTGTTGGTTTGACATTCACTCTACAAACAGATCAGAAGCCTCTTATATCACTATTAGGGGATAAACCTCTTGATGAACTTCCCCCAAGGATCCAAAGATATCATCACCAGATGACAAAGTTCACATATAAGATCGTACATGTCCCAGGTAAAGAATTACTGACAGTGGTCACTCTCTCCTGTGCAGCATTACAAACACCACTGTCTCCAGAGGAACTCAGTCAAGAACAGCAAGTAGCTATCTGCGTGGATTTTATTGCAGATGAAATACCCATCTCCGGATCCTTACAGGCATGGATTCACAGAAAGCTGATGCCCTGCGACCTAAAATTAAAAACAAATATATTGTCTGGAGGGGTAGCCACAAACTAAATTTTGCAACTCAGAACTAGCTAAATATCAGTGTGAGCAATTCAAACTTCATATAGTCAATGACCTACTCATGTACCAAACCAGAGTGGTGGTCCTGTCAGCCTTAAAGCAAGAACTTTGGGGAAGATACATCAAACTCATCAGGGCAGACAGACAGTCTGGTGGCCCTTTATTAATGAGGACATTCAATTCTGGGTCAATAGCTGCCACGTTTGTGCTCAACACTGTCCAGTCTCTGTCTCTCCACAGAATTACCAAATTATCCATGGCAGATTGCGACAGCTGATTTATTCAACTGGAAAGAATCTGACTATCTTGTCGTCATTGACTACTATTCCCAAAATGTAGAATTAGCCAAGCTACAGGCAACTACAGCTGATAGAGTGATTACCATACTCAAGAGTATTTTTGCTCATCATGGCATACCTTCAGTTCTCATAACAGATAATGGGCCACAATTTACTGGGGCAGTTAAACGTTTCACAGCTGACTTTGATTTTCAACATGTCACTAGTAATCCACATTTTCCGTGGAGTAATGGTGAGGTGGAACGTGCAGTTCACACTGTGAAAGCTCTATTCAAGAAAAATGACAACATCCATCTGGCCCTCTTGAGACATCACTCTACTCCCTTGGAATATGGGTGGAGTCCAGCAGAACTACTCATTAGGTGATGGCTCCGTACTCCTACTAATGTCCAAAGCCAAACTGGCTCCTAAACTTGTGGACAGAAAAACATTTCACCAGAAAGAAAAACCAATAAAGGAATGTCAGAGGTGCAACTTCAATACCCAGCATGCCAGCAGATCTATTCTACCCCTCAACCCCCAACAGGATGTGTGGGTTCCAGATGTGGGTGTGCAAGGCCGCAGCAGACACACCTGGCTCTTATTGGTAAAGACACAAAAAGGACTCTGGGTAAAATTGGGAACAACTTCATGTTATCCCTCCAGTGTACCATCCCAGATCTGGGCGTGCTTCAGTTCCACCAGAGAGATTAGATTTGTAATGTTTCCAGTTCTTGTAGAAACATGTTAATGTTATAAATGTTGATTCCCATTGTTTTAAGTCTGAACCTTTTCCAAAGAAGGGGGGATGTAGTATAAAGGGTTAATCCCCTCTAGGGGAAGGGCTTGGTGATGTCATCAGAAATTCTCCAGGCCTGTTATGGAGTTGAAATAAAGCTCTTGGGAAAGACAGGCTTGTCTCAGCTCTCTCAGTATAATACACCTATTGTTTTGGGGAGCTGATATAGTGATTCCTCCCATTTTTAGCTGGAAAAACCAACCCTGCACCCCAGGAATCAAAACCCTGGGAATGGCTGATGCTTTCACACTGGCACTGGGTTGCAGCCCAGCTAGGAGCGTGTGCTCCTCTTAAGTAGGCAAACCAAAAGGTAAATGACTGTAGAGGACACTTTTGTGTTAAGCAGAATGTTCGAATTCTCAGACATCTCCTTTCACCTCCTTCCAGAGTCACCTTTCTTTATCCCTATCTTTTGCAAGAGAATTGCTCTCTGTCTGCTTTGCCACCTTATTAGATCCTTTTCCTCTCCCTGCACCCAGATGTCAATTGCTGTTCTCAGAGAATTGCTGGAGATCTCCGTTTGTCACCTTTCCTTTCACACTGGGATGATGGAAGGGTTTTATGGGCCCAGGAATAGTCTCCCAGACATCAAAAAAGGAAAACAAGTTTGTCTGGAGGAAACATGGAGGTTTTTCACAATTGGAAGAAGGGTGTTTTCTGATTGCTGGGCACACAGAGCAATGTTTATGTTTAAATTTCCCTTTAGCTTAGGCTCTTTGGGGCAGAGACCTGTTTATTTGCCTATGTCACTCTGTAACGTCACATGGATGGTGCTGTATCAGAATAATATCAATAAAAATAGCTACTAACCCCCTCTAGGGTAATCATTGTGGATATCGACACAGTAGCAATGCACAGAGCATGATAAAAACATCATGGACGTGTCCACTGCCTCCCTAGGATTGGACAATGGAAACGAAAGGCAGAACTGTGGGTCAAGAGCATGTCATTAGCATCTTAGCCCAGACTTCTGGAGAACACCACTTGGTGATTTTGCCGCTCCTCACTGCTCTCATGTGACTGTGGGGGGCAGGGTTGTGGTCTCGGCCCCCTTGAGGCAGGCACAGAGGCCGCCATGTTGGAGTTCATCACATGATGTGGGCCAGCCAACCAGATGCTAGGAGTGGCATTTTAAGATGCCGGCCCCCTAGAGCTCCTTCTCAGTTGCTTGGAGGGTGGTCCTCCTTATGAGACTGACCCTTAGTTGGAGTAACTGAACTCTTGTCATGCCTCGCTGTCATGCCTCGCTTGTCATGCCTCGCCACTGGTAACTGCACCATTGTCATGCCTCGCTGCAGGATTTGTGTTATCTAAATTAATAGAAGTGGCCCTAGTTCATCCAACTATACGTGTCTTGTCTTAATTGGGGCCTGGAGGTGCAACATGAAGATGTTAAGCAGCATGGGGAACAAGCTGGGAACCATGTACCACCTTGCAAGCCAAAGTCTTATGGGGGAAGCAGCAGCCTCTCACTATCATCTTCTGGGTACAATCCTGCAGGAAAGACAAGAACCTCTGAAAAATAGTGCCCCCGAGTCTTGTCCTGATTGGGCAACTGAGAAGGAAAATATGGTTGGTGGTACTGAATCAGGAAGAGGTCCAAAAGTGTCAACCAGGCTGCACTCCTCTGTCTAACTCTGAGCACAAGGCATCCATAAGGACATCATCATCATCATCATCATCATCATCATCATCATCATCAATTCAATTTCTATACCGCCCTTCCAAAAATGGCTCAGGGCGGCTTACACAGAGAAATAATAAACAAATAATTGGATCCCTGTCCCCAAAGGGCTCACAATCTAAAAAGAAATATGTTAGACACCAGCAACAGTCACTGGAGGTACTGTACTGGGATGGATAAGGCCAGCTACTCTCCCCCTGCTAAATAAAGAGAATCACCACGTTAAAAGGTGCCTCTTTGCCAAGTTAGCAGGGATAAGAACAACCCTGCTGGATCAGGCCCAAGGCCTATCTAGTTCAGCATCCTGTTCTACACAGTGACCCAACAGATGCCTCTGAGGAGCCTACAGGCAAGAGCTGCCCTCTCTCTTGCTGTTGCTTCCCTGCAACTGGTATTGAGAGGCATCTTGCCTCTGAAGCTGGAGGTGGCCTATCAACACCAGACTAGTAGCCATTGAGAGACCTGTCCTCCATGAATTTATCTAAGCCCCTTTTAAAGTCATCCAAGCTAGTGGCCACCACCACATCCTGTGGCAGAGAATTCCATAGATTAATTATGCACTGTGTGAAAATGTACATCCTCTTGTCAGTCCTAAGTTTCCCAACTATCAGTTTCATGGGATGATGCCTGGTTCTAGTGTTGTGAGAGAGGGAGAAAAATTTCTCTCTGTCCACTAGGGCAGGGATTCCTAACCCTGGGTTTTTATTTTATTTATTTATTTATTTTTACATTTATATCCCGCTCTTCCTCCAAGGAGCCCAGAGCTGTGTACTACATACTCGAGTTTCTCTTCACAACAACCCTGTGAAGTAGGTTAGGCTGAGAGAGAAGTGACTGGCCCAGAGTCACCCAGCTAGTTTCATGGCTGAATGGGGACTTGAACTCGGGTCTCCCCAGTCCTAGTCCAGCACTCGAACCACTACACCATGCTGGCTCCTTTCCAGATGTTGTAGGACTACAACTCCTATCATCCCCAGCTACAACGGCCTTTGTGGCTGGAGACAATGGGAATTGTGGTCTAATGACATCTAAGGTCCCCAGGTTGCAAACCCCTGCATGAGGGTGACCAAGAGAGTTTCAGTCCTAAATCCAGGTTGAAAGCCAGATTAAAATGGCTCTAAATAATCGGTCCTATCCAGTATACCTGGAGTTGATACACCACCTTGCATTCAGCTTCTTTCCCCAGAATGGTAAATTAGATAACGGGACCCACATGGGAAGCCCTGGTTTGGTAGATTTTAACATCAGGGAAGAGTATCTATCCAGAGTTGCTTTCCTGTCCACATCCTTGAGTAATCGAAGGGTGAAAGGTATCCATCTCATACTGAACTGATGGGGCTTCAGCATCCGTCTGTGACTCTGCAACTGTAGCTGCATCCAAGTTGGAGTAGGATATTTTGTCACAGTTTTTCCATTTTGGGGACCCCATATTAAACTGTATTGGTGCAGGTGTTCTCAAACTTGGGTCCCCAGATATGTTGGATTTCAACTCCCATAATTGAAGGGAGTGGCTTCTTCACTATGAGCCCCACCTCCCATTGAGGTCATCTGAGGAGGTCCGTCTCCAGTTACCGCCAACTCGTCTGGTGGCTACACAGAGACGGGCCTTCTTGGTTGCTGCCCAGAGATTGTGGAATGTGCTCTCTGTTGAGATACAATCCTCCCCATCTCTGGAAATTTTTTAAAAAAATAAATAAATCTGAAAACCCATCTTTTCACCCAAGCTTTCTCAGCTTTTAAAAATTTGTCGGTTTTAATTTTGTAGTTGATTTTAAATTGTTGAATTGTTTTAACTTTTATATTTGTTTTAATTGTTTCATGTTAACCACCCAGAGATGAAAGTTTGGGAGGTATATACATTTGATAAACAAACAAACAAACAAACAAATAATAATCCCCAGCCACAAATGCCTTTAGCCATTGTGGTTGAAGATTAAGGGTGTTAAAGTTCAGCAACCTCTAGGGACCCAAGTTGGAGAACCCTTGTTTTAGTGTTAGTTTCTAGCTCCCTACCCCATTCAAAAGATGTTAAATCTCTGGGCCGTGGGGGCAAATCCAGTTTATCTCATGCACATGTGCATCAATGTATGTGCATGAACATTAAGGCATCATTACAAGTACAGCCTGCCATCCCATTCACTTCGGAGCTCACTTTGAACGGGCGATAATGCATTGTTAGATAATTGGGGTTGTTTCGTAGCATATCAGCAACCCACAAAGTCTCCCCCCTCCCAAACAGAAGAGGACAGGCTATTGCAGAGTTAATGCATAATGCAGCAAATGGAGGGGAGACTTCAGCAATATTGGACGGAGGGAAGGCTTGGGAAGTGGGAACAGGGGTGTTGTTCCTGTTTTCATCTGCAAAATGCTGAACCTAATGACTTTGCAGTGTGCTGATACATCCTGGACTTGGGCCCCACAGCCCTGGCCAGTGACCTGTCTGAACGAAGCATCTGCCCTAAGACATATTGCAGAGTTCTCTGCAACATGCAGGGATTCCATGGCAGAGCTGGGGAAACTGCAATGCCCCTTGTTAGCAGGTTCACCCTCCAGTAGCTGGCAGGGCTCCAGTGCCCCAGGAGGATCCACTGCTGCCACGTGTCCTCAGGACCGACTGGGAAGGCATCCACTTTGCTGCCGTTTTGCTAATGGAGCTGTGGGAACCACTATTTTACCCACAATGCCCTAGAGCAAAGACTATGTCAGGGGTCCTGTGGGGGGGAAAGCTGCCAGAGGAGCACAAAAGATTCACCCATTCTATTCCCAGATACTTTGCGGGGAGAGGTCCCATCAGATGACACCTCGCTGAGGGTCTTGCCAAACCTGGAGCTTGCTCTCCTTTTTTGATAGGCAGGTGAATGCAAAAAGGGTCCCCCAAATGCTTAAAAACCCTTAGTGTTAGCAACAGAGGAAACTCTACATGGCCATCAATCACATGTCCCTAGGAAGCAACTTACGCAGTACCAGACCATGAGACTATCTCAGCCTGGCAGCTGCGCTCAGCAATTCCTAACCAGGATTTGAACCTGTAGCCAAATATACTCCACCTGAGCTCTCCGCCCTTCTGTTGAGATGGGTCTTTAAGCAGGACTAAGGAAAAGAGAGTGTGCGATCTGGGAACTGAAGGGGAGGGGAGTCTGTGCTTCTGCATTGCCGCCTTTCTCCTTCCAAGGCCTCCTTCCCTCAACATGACTCATGTCAATACCGAAGGTTAATTAAGGTTAATTATCTTCCCTGCTTAGCAGCACATGCAAGTTCAAAAGAGGACCGGGGGAATCTAACAATCTAACACCCCTCCAGTTGCCATGAATCAATTTTCTTCTTCATTTACTGTATGGTGGCAGGCAGCCAGGATCTCTGGCTTCAAAGCGGACGCTTCTCCACACGAACAGTCAACTTGTGAACCTGGTAATTTCAGATGTGCTTATAGTGAGTGCATTTGCCAAACATTTTGGACAGGGGGGAGAGCTGGAGAGAAAGAGGCTGTTTGATGTCTCCAGCATTAGAATTAGCATCTTAGATCATGCATGGCTTTGCCTTTCGCGTTTGCAGGAGAAGGATCCAGCCACAGTGGAATTAAACAAGGTGTTATCAAAGACTCATCAGCTGTGTTGGGATCCATTGATCTGGCTTCCAAGTGGGGATGGAAGAACGGACTGCAGAGACCTAGCTTGCTGCAACTGTGGTGGCAGTGGAACCCATGTGTCAAATTCCTCTCAATACCCAACATTTATAGATGACATACATATTTTGCATGTTGTGTGTTTCTGGGCACTGCATCCCATAAAAGGGCAGCCAGAATGATCAAAGGACTACTGGTGTATCTTCTCCACAAGGACACAAGGAAAGGCTAAAGCCTTTTTTTTTTTTAAGTTTAGAAAAAAGATGACCGGGGGGGGGACTGTTAAAGTAGGGGTTCTCAACTTTGGGGATCCAGATGTTGTTGGACTACAAACCCCATCATCCCTTCAGCCACTGAACCTTTTTGTGAACTTTTAGTAGAAAAGTGCTATATTTAAATAGTAGTCGTAATTTAGAGACAGCAGCAAGTCTAACTACCTCTCTAGGGCACCAGGGGGGCAGTTTGAATTTCTGCAGCCTCATCTCACTCAAAGTGTCAACTCCTGGTTTATTTGGCACTCTTCCTTACAACCCCCATCTGTGAAGCTCTGCATGCCAGCTGACGTTTTCCACACCTCGGGAGATGGGAATGGTTGATTTTCCCCATAAGAACTCCTTAAGCACCTTCACTTTGTCAGCGTGAGGCCCTCCTGAAATTTATTTATGACCCTTGCATCCTACTGTTCAGGAAGCTCAGAGATGCCTTTCTGAAGGGCTATCAGGACACTTCCTCTCTGGACACAAACCAGGCCGAGAGAGACTGCCTTGCCTTCAACATATTAGCAGTGCATGAACTGCTCTCAGACAGTGCCCAAGCATCGTTTCTCTGGGCTGGGTAAAACCTTGTAATATGGGTCTCCTTTCCTTTCTCCTCCAATGAACTAGGGGCCTTGGAGCATTTTAAGGTGGAGTGGTGTGCAAGGCATTCAGAATGGTATGAAAGTTTATTACTTCTCAGCTACGTTTTTGCATTTGCTTATTTAATGGGCAAATAATAAAGGCATAAGCCAGGGGTTCCTAATGTTGGGTCCCCAGTTGTTGATGGACTACAACTCCCATCATTCCCAGCCACAATGAAGTTGTACCAACAGCATCTGGGGACCCTGCTGCAGAGTAATTACTTATCCTCTATAAGTAATTGAACAAGAAGCCAACTTTAACTGAGAAAAAGAGGTTGAAATGTATTACTAATTCAAACACAGGCTAAGAAAACAATAAAGAGACTAACTGAATCTTATGCAGAAAGAGGGAGAACCTCCCAGTTTGAAATCAAGGAGCAAACAAACTGTGACTTCACCCCCAAGCCAGTACATAGATACATCCAAATAGAGAAGAATGCCCTGTATAAAGAACTGAGACAATGGCCACATTCACACATAACGTGAAACTGGAGTTAAATGGGGCAGAGGTTGGAAAGCCATTACGTCTAAATGCATGTAACCGTGGTTTCGTGGCAAAAGCAACCTGTGGGTTGCCTCACCAAACTCCAGTTTGAACCTTCAGTTTGTAGTAAGTTTCATCTCCCCAACCTGAGGTTTGATGACATCAACATCACATTGGAAATAGAATGGGAAGGAGAGCTGGTCTGGTGGTAGCAAGCATGACTTGTCCCCTTAGCTAAGCAGGGTCCACACTGGTTGCATATGAATGGGAAACTAGAAGGGTGAGCACTGTAAGATATTTCCCCCTAGGGGATGGAGCTGCTCTGGGAAGAGCAGAAGGTTCCAAGTTCCCTCCCTGACTTTGCCAAGATAAGGCTGAGAGAGATTCCTGCCTGCAACCTTGGAGAAGCTGCTGCCAGTCTGTGAAGACAAGACTGGGCTAGATAGACCAATGGTCTGACTCAGTAAATGGCAGCTTCCTATGTTCCTATGGACGTGAATGGCAGCAGAAGCACAGTTTTGTTCACTTTCTGGAGCCACAATTACAGAGACAGTGATACAGAGCTGCCCCGGATTGTGTCCGCTCCATGCTAGCAGTGCTTCTTGCTGGCTTCCTGTCCGAGCACTCACCTCATCCCTCCTGTCTCCGATCCAACAAAACAGTTGCCTAGCAACAGGGACGCCACCAAGTCCCATCCCATACTCCCAAGCCTGTCAAACAGCAAAGTCACACAGGGGCATTCCCTCTTTCCACTTTGTCCCTTGCTCCCCCCTTCCTGGCAATCTGGAGAGAAGGGGGACAGGATCTCAAGACGGGCACTAAGTGATTTGCTCCCTGAAAATGAAGTGACAATGATATATGTTCACAAGGACATCCCTTTGAGATGGCAACATAGACAGGGCAACCCCATTAGAGTGCTGGGACGGTAACATATGGCAGGGCGGAGACACCAAGGGTCAGGTTTAAAAGGAAGCCCCAACCACGAATTCACAAATGGCAAAGGCCTACTTTCTGTACAATGGTTTTGGGCTCAGCATTGCTCCAGCGAAAGGAGCCATTCCTCATATGCGATGAGAATGGCACATAGGAACATAGGAATCTGACATATACTGAGTCAGACTCTTGGTCCATCTAGCTCAGTCTTGTCTTCACAGACTGGCAGCGGCTTCTCCAAGGTTGAAGGCAGGAATCTCTCTCAGCCCTATCTTGGAGATGCTGCCAGGGAGGGAACTTGGAACCTAGATGCTCTTTGCAGAGTGGCTCCATCCCCTAGGGGGCAATATCTTACAGTGCTGCTTACATATCAAGTCTCCCATTCAAATGCAACCAGGGTGGACCCTGCTTAGCTAAGGGGACAAGTCATGCTTGCGACCACAAGACCACCAATGGATGCTGATCTGGTGCGGAGCGCTCACTCATGAGAGTGTAAGACCATGGGGATACCCCTTCACAACTCATGAGAAGAACCATCTGTGGGGACAGGGGTGTCAGGCAGAATCGCTAATAATGTGTGACGACAATTCCCCTTCTCCCATGGACCACTCTCTGACGAGGGTGTCAGGCTATGGGGGCTGGATGGCAGGTACCACCCAGCCAGATTGCTCTATCTAAGAACGCTGTGTGGACGGGTACCCTGCCAACAGCTCTCCCTGTCTCGGCACCAGCCGCCAAGAATCTGTCAACGCGTGCCTTCTGCCAGCCCATCCGCCCATTTGAACATGTCCATTTTTGTTTGTGCCCAGAATGGCGACCCCACTCTCCAGGGGCCACTGGAATTTGGGGATCCCCTCTCCCACTATTCCCCACGGCAGCAGATCTGCATACACTGCAATGCCGGCCCAAACCCAGGAATTTTGAATGAGAGTAAAGATCTGTCCCCGCACTCAGTGTTTCCCCAGTCCGCACATGCAGATAGGCTCTGACACATCGGGCGTCAAAATCTCCTTTGGTTGATTACATCTAGACATGTCAGTGGGCCATTAAAGAGAAAAATTAGGCAGCAGGGCTAATGTAGCATGTGCATCCAACCCTTTGTCTGCATGGGCTTCAGATCTGCCAAACACCTCCTGAAAAGATGTTTAATTAAAAAGAGAGCTCTTAATATGAACTGGCTGCAGCAAAGTGTAAACTTTGGTCAGCAATATGACTATGATTGACTTGCCTTATTAAAAAAGGAGGTAAGATATGCCAAGTTTGGGGTTAAAAATAGAAGATGACTCATTGTGCGAGTTCTTCTTATGAAACGGAGCAAACAGGCTTGCAGTTTGGAAGCATGCCTCCTGTTGAACAAAATGATCATGCACTCTCCCTTCACCCGTTGCTAGTTGATGTCCAGAAGAGTTTAGAACACTGCATTTATATCCCCAGCACTCAAGCTTTTTCTATCCTGTTTGCTGATTTCCAAGAAAATATAGCTTGCTTGTTGCTTCATAATTCACGGAGAGTCTGGGCTTTCTGTCTTGAACTTTGTCGGAAGGCATCATTCCCCATGCGTTTCCAATGGGAGAGTTTCCCCACATTTGTTGCCAAATTAATCGATTTTCCTGGGATTTTCAATTTTTCTGCTAGTCTGGGTGAGGTCTGGAACCTACCCTCTAAACTGGCATGCTTCTGTCTTTGTGGTTTGACCTGGGAGTTTCACATCAGTGAGGGAGTGAAGCCCAAGCAGCGCTATATATAGAGAGAGCAAATTTCCCCCTCCTATTGTGTTCTGGAAGTTCACTCTGCACTGGGTGCTATCCTTCCTAAATTCTGATTTCACTAGAGCCCTATTCAGACATTACATTGTGCCTGTACACATAGATTTGCTTCTGTGTGAATGACTGTACCTGTGTTCGTTTCAAAAGTGAACCTGGCTGCAGGTCCCTCAAATACAAATCTCTCTGGGCGTAGTGCCGCCTAAAGGCTCCTATGCACTTGAGGCAAGGTACCAAGCACGCCCCCCCCCCTTGCGTGCACCCTCTTCCTCTTCTTCCCCCTGCTTCTTAAAGGCAAGGAGCAGGCAGGCATCTTGCCAACATGCTGCTGCCTGAGGTGACCTCCTTGCCTCATGGAAGGGTCGCTCCTGCATGCACTGTGGGCAAATGGTGGGTGGATAGGGCTTAGGAGAGTTTCTAAAATAATTCCTGCTGGTATTCAGGGATGTGCACTTTCTTTCTTTCTTTCTTTTTTTGCATTTTAAAATGTATATTAGTTTTACAATATCTTAACAATCCAATTACATTTAATTAAGTAAATATTCACTTTTTATTGTTACAGTCACAGACCAGTACAATATAAACAGTATATTAAGTAAAAGATTAAAGGAGATTAAAGATATTAGCTATACAAACCTACCATTGCTATAATAATTCAAAACATATATACTCCACATTGCAAACTCGATTTTGCTCTACCCAACCTGCTGTTGTTACTAAATTTCAAACCCTGCTGAAAGGTGCATATTGGAAAAATAGTTCTTTAAGTAAAGTAAGAATGGCTCCCAATCTTCTTTGAAATGTTCCAAGTGTTCATCTCTTATGAGTGCTGTTAGTTTTGCCATCTCAGTGTATTCCAAAATTTTTATCAACCAAGCTTTTGAGGGCATTTTAGTGTCTTTCCATTTCTGCGCATATACTATCCTAGCCGCAATGGTTGCATACATTAAAAATGTTAAGTTTCTTCTGGAGAACTCTCCTTGTACTATTCCCAGCAGGAAGGATTCTGGCCTCTTAGGAAATGTCATTTTAAAAATTTTCTTCAACTCATTATATATCATATCCCAAAAGGCCTTTGCCTTCCCGCATGACCACCACATATGAAAAAAGGTTCCTTCACATTGTCCACATTTCCAACATTTGTTATTAATGCTAATTTTTCCCCAGTGTCAAATACCACCTGTACATCATCTTATAATAATTTTCTTTTAAAGTATAACATGCAGTGAACTTTAAATCGGTTTCCCATAATTTTCCCCAAGCTGCCATATCTATATTATGACCCACATCTTGAGCCCATTTTCTCATAGTCATTTTAACTGCAGGGATGTGCACTTTCTAGCAACGTTCACTTCCTTCAGTTCTTCTGCAATCAGTACAGACGATCCTGACCTAGACGAACCAACGGCCTGACTCTGTATCATCATAACAATAGGCAATGTTTTTCGTTGCATGAATTTGCCTGTGCACCCTGGAATTATTTTGCATAATTTTGTTCTGATTCTACTCACAAAAGGAGGGGCTCCCACACCCCTGTCCCCTGGGAGCCAGACATCTCTTTCCGCAACCCTTCCTGCCCCCAACTTTTGACCACGTGCTGCCTGTTCACTCTTAGGCATAATAACTTCACAACCGTAAGCACTTTGGCCCGCAGACAAGAGCATGCTGGGGGGGGGGCACACACCTTCTGTCTGGACCCGTCTCCTAGCTGACCGACAGGGCCCCCCTCCCCATGGCCGTGTGCACACCACAAATAGTTACTGTTCCTGCCAGAGATGGGCGCCTTGCTTAGGCAGCAGTTCTGATGCTCCCAGCTTGTGTTCTGCTCTGGCTATAAACACTAATTTGGAGCCTGGCACAAGCCAAATCATTGTTTACCGATAGGCTGATGTCAAAGAGCATCATTATGCGGCTTGCACCGACTGCACCGTTTCGGCTGGCCTTTGTGCCACCGCCGAGGAAGGGCCTTCCCCGCTGATGGAAGGGAAGAGACACAGAGCGGCGTTTGGCTGACTCAGACCCTGGATCCATCTCGCCATTGCCCTGCCTATTATGATTGCTATCAGCTGAGAGAGCAGGGTGGAATGTTTGCCTGGCATGGGGACCCTGCCCAAACTACATTTTATTTATTTGTTTATTGTTAGATTTGTATACTGCCTTTCATTAAAACAATCTCAAGGTGGCTCACACAGAAAAATTAAAACAAGACTATAAAAAAAATACACAACTAAAAATATTAAACTAGAATATAAAAACGTAGATCTGACTAAAAAGATTTAAAATACAAGCACAATATGACCATACAAAATACAAAAGAGCAGCAGGATCCAAAGACAAAACAGCAGCATCATATGGACCTCTGACTGGCAGTGACCCTGCGGGGGCTCAGGGAGAGATCCTTACTCTTCCTGCTACCTAAGATCCTTTCTACCTGAGATGCTGGGCATTAGAGCTGGGATCTTCTGGATCTGCTTTACTCTTGAGCTTGCTTGCTTGCTTATTTATTTATTTAATTATTATTTAACAAATTTCTATACCACTCAACACTTAACGTCTCTGGGCGGTTTACAATAAAAACACAATTAAAACAAAATTTAGACATTCAAACAATTTAAAACTTGGAAACAAGGTTTAAAATATCAAAACAGTAAGTCTAATTAAAAGCCGGGGTGAACAGATGTGTCTTGATTGACTTTTTGAAAATGGTCAGAGATGGGGAGGCTCTTATTTCAACAGGGAGTGCATTCCAAAGCCCAGGGACAGCAATGGAGAAATCCTGTCCCTGAGTATCCACCAGACGAGCTGGTGGCAACTGTAGGCGAACCTCTCCAGATGATCTTAATGGGCAGTGGGAATCATGGTGAAGAAGACGTTCTCTTAAATACCCTAGGCTTAAGCCGTTTAGGGCTTTATAGGTTATAACCAGCACCTTGTATTTTGCCCAGAAACTTATAGGCAGCCAGTGTAGCTCTTTCAATGCAGGGGTAATATGGTATCTCCAAGATGATCCAGAGATCAACTTGGCCGCCGCATTCTGGACCAAATGCAGTTTCTGGACGATGCACAAAGGCAGCCCCACATAGATCACATTGCAGTAGTCTAGTCTGGTAGTTACCAGCATATGTACCACTGTTTTGAGGTCATTTATCTCAAGAAATGGACACAGCTGGTGTATCTGCTGAAGCTGATAGAAAGCACCTCTGGTGATTGCCTCAACCTGGGGCACCAGAGAGAGGTTAGGATCCAGAAGCACCCCCAGAATGCATATCTGTTCTTTCCAGGGAAGTGTGACTCCATCCAGAACAGGCAGTTCAAAATCATCTCCCGAATTCCGACCTTGCACAATAAGTACCTCCGTCTTATCTGGATTAAGCCTCAGTTTGTTATCTCTCATCCAGCCCATTACTGTCTCCAGGCAGGCATTTAGGGAGGTTATGCCTTCTCCTGACAATGTTTACATGGAGAAATAGATTTGTCATCAGCATACTGATAACACCCTGCACCAAATCCCCTGATGATCTCTCCCAGTGGTTTCATGTAGATGTTAAACAACATTGGAGACCATATGTAGCCCTGAGGAACAATATACGAAAGTTCAGATTTTGAAGAACAGTCTTCAAGAGACACCATTTGGAACCTGCCTGAGAGGTAGGAGCGGAACCACTGCAAAGCAGTGCCTCCTACCCCCAACCCCGTCAGACATTCCAGAAGGATACTGTAGTCAATAGCATTGAAAGCTGCCGAGAGATCCAGAAGGACCAACAGAGTCCCACTCCCTTTGTCAATTCCCAATTGGAGATCATCCATCAGGCCGACCAAGGCAGTCTTCACCACATAGCCCGCCCAAAAGCCAGTCTGAAATGAGTCTAGATTATGACATTGTCCCACGCTGCCAACACACTGCCGCTTGGGGTGGTTTACAGTAAAGAATAAAAGCATAAAATCTGCAGTAAAAGAATAAAAGACAATAAAACAACCCCATGGCAAGTTCTCTCTTCTCACCTCTGCCTAACATTTAGATAGCAGTCGTAAAACCTTATTGTACTAGCCATAGTCATGAGAGAACAGCATCAACATATACATAGGGCCGGTTCTCACAATCAAAACAATGTTGGGTAAGCGTGCAATCTGAGGTCCCTACGCTATGTGTGCTCCCGATTTCTAGTTGTGAAAACCCGGAAAATTTTGGCAATTTCTAGTTGTGAAAACCCAGAAAATTTTGGCAATACATCAACCTGATATTTATCCAATATCATTAATCTAAGACTTGAACTCCAGATGTCAGTGTTGGGTAAATCACTGAAAACTTCTGGGTTCTCACAACTGGGATTTGGGAGCCTGCATGCATGCTGCAGGAATCTCAGATTCCCGGATTGCCAGACATCGTTTTGATCCGGGGGTGTCCCAGGAACACTGGCCCTGCCACCCCCTGGGGGACCTCTTGCTTACCTCCTCCAACCAGCTCCTCCTCCTCCTCTGCTTGCCATCCACAGCCATCATCCGCCACCTCACCTGCCTCCATTCGCCTGCCTCCTCCTCCACCTACTTCCTGCTGGCCTCCTCTACTGCATGCCTCTGACCACCTCTTCCTGCTCTCAGGTGGAAGCAGGAATTGTTTGGAGGGAGCAGGAAGTGTCCGAGCCGGTGGCTGGAGGTGAGAGTGGATAGCATGCACTGCTGGAGAGCAGGATGGGTGAGTGGGTGGGGTGTGCTGGGGGTGGGTTGTGTGTGCTCAGGTGCAGGAGGGGGCTGAACACAGTCCGCCACTTTCCTAGCTACACCACTCCTTTGATCACAAGAACTGGCCCGCGGTAAACCTCACAGTCATAGGCTTATGCATAGTAAACTTTACAGTCCAGACTCCTCCACTTTTCCTGACGTCTGTAACAATTTACAGCATTTTTATTCAGTTCCCTTTCCCTAATTTTCTTTGCTGCCAAACCAAACAGGTGTATGCCTGTGTAACCCCTTTTGGGTTGCAAAGGCATCAGGTAACAACATAACATGTCAGGGATGACCACCATCTAATTTATCATCATGGCATGAGTTTCCAACAGCATCAGCCAATAAGGTGGAGCAGGAGTATGGGAACTCTTGCCATGGTAATGAAGGGGACCCCTTTTTTGGAAACATCTTTGGAGCAGAGGATGCATCACCTCTGCCCCAAAGCAGGGCCGCTTCTCAGCCCTGCTGTTAGAAACCTTTCTCCAGGTAATCCAAAGTGTTTCTCCCATGTTCTCTGGTGAAGGAGACAGGCAGAGGGGCAATTTCAGAAATTTTCCAGACAGGCCTGGGAAAGTCTGAGAAATCTCCTAGCCAAGGGGCAATAATTTTGCTTCCAGAATCCCCACCCCGAATGACATTGTGTCATGACTCGTGCTTCCACTGCTGCCTGCGCATAAGCCGTAGAAACACCATCCGCCATCACCAAACAGTGGTAGGCTACCCCTTCAAAATGTGACAAGAAAGTTTACAGGAATATCTCCCCCCACGAAATTGCCCAGTTTTGGGCAAAACAGCTGTGAAGAAAGTGTTTAGATCCGCTCTCCTTGTAACGAGAATTCCAGGGATGGAGCCTGAGACCAGCAAAGGAAGTGCTCTACCACTGAGCGGCACAGCCCTTTGCAAGGAATGGGGTGGAGTGAACAGTAGGCTCATTCCGCCTCAGGCAGAGGAAGGGGGGTTATTCTCCAACCATTCCTTCTCCTCCTGGCTCCCTTTGACTGTGGAAAGCTCTAAAACTGTTTCCCCTCAGCCCATATTCTAGAAGTGACTTTCCAACCATGCATATTCTGTCTTCCTTGCCTTGCATATAAGCCAGGCTTTACTCACAAGCAGGCTGTTACTCATGAGGAGGCCTCACAGGCCCAAGGGAAACTGCTGACATGGGAAGTCAGCTACTCACTGTTTCCACAACAGGCTGCTCCTTCCCCCTAGATCTCTTCTCTGCTCAGCCTTCTTCCTCCATCATGGACACCACTCAGGGGCAGTCCTTTCATGAGGTGAGCTGAGGCAGTCACCTCAGGTCAGGTGGTGGATTACTGAGGATGCCCCCTGCTGCTGCTGCTGCTGCTGCTGCCACTGGAGTAGCTCTTTGGGACCAATCGGCTCCTTGCAAACTCGGCAAGAAGGAGCACCTCTCCTCACACACCTTGCAAAGGCTGCAAGAAACAAGAGGAGGTTGCTGGTAGCCATCCTGTCTGATGTCCCCATAGGCTACTTTCAAAGCATGGACAAATTTGAATCAATTTGAGCGAAAATCCGTTCAATTCAATGGTTTCACACTCGAATCGATTCCAACTCGATTCGAATTTGAATTGATTCGAGGGAATTTCGTGCACATCCCTAGCTGCTGGCAACCATCCTGTCCAACTTTCAAAGCCTGCAAGGGTCTGCTTGGAAAGGGGGCTGGACCCCACTAGGAGCTTGGGGCAAGGTCGTACTTGGCACCTCAACTCAGGGGCCACAATCCCTGGGGCCTCCTCTGAGCCCACTTCTGCATCTGGCGGCTTCAGCAAGATGAGGGTACCCATCTTTTTCTATCAACAAGCATGTTGTTTTTTTTTTTAACCCATACTATAAAACTTGGGCTTAGGCCCAAACTGGCACAGTATAATCCCCTCCTCTTATCACATGTAGGGGAGATAAGCACCGCTCAACTCAGGCGGCAGAGTTTTCACACATGCGACTAATGACTGTGCATAGCTTGGGAGAGGAGCCGTGCTGCCACCATGCTGCTCCTCCATAATGGTCACCTCTGAAATGGGCTTTGGTTCTCCTCGTTGTGTGTGTTGTCCAGTTGATGTGTGTCGTTCACCCCATCCCACCTGTTATAAGACACAGCTTGCTATTCTCACCTCTCAGTTGCCTTTCCTCACAGGAATTTCTGCCTGATACCCATCTAAATTAATTGCATGCATATTTTCGCAACAGCTTCTTCCCCTTTATACCATCCTAAATTATTCCCTCCTCAATATTTACAGCTTTCAGATACACCAAGATAACATTTGCATCCTCTGCCAGCCATTATCTCTCCAGGCGAAACATGTTTAATTCTTTTCATCTTTCCTCGCGAATTAAACATCTTTCTGCAGCTCCCAAATAATTTGGCTGGAGCCTTGCTTCCCCGCTGAACGCCTCTCGGCTCACACGTTTTGTTTGGAATCGATATGTGCCATGCTCCAACTGGGGTGGGTGGATCCTAGATGAAAAGAAATGTCTGATCTGTTGTCTAACCCACACACAATCTACGCCACCATGTGCCACAAGCAGTGTGCCAGGGAGCTGCAGAAAAAAGGGCATCTGCCGAGGAAATGACTCTTAAGCAGCAGAGCCAAGACACAGGTAGCAGGAGTGGCGGGGGAGAGGGGTGGAGGTCAATGGCCAATCTGATTGGAGGGAAATTCCTTGTTTGCTTCCTTACCTCAAATGAACTTGCTAGAGCGCAATCTTGTGGCCCACTTGTGTCAGCTGGTGATACCAGCTAAGTCCCCTGTGCCCTGGTCTTCTGCACAAGGCTGTGGGCCAGTCCAACCAAGTCAATGAGGTGTTGTTAAAAACTGGCAGGTACAGAGCTGACCAGCAGGGGAGCTGTCCAGCACTGTCAGCAGTCAGAGGGTCACATGTGGAGCTGGAGCAGCTGTCCAGATGGGAGCTACGACTAGGAGCTGGTCTATGAAGGTGTTGAACCAGCAGTGTCCAAGTAGCAACCGGCAGTATATGCAACCAGCCTGGCTCCCCTACCATTTCGGGTGTAGTGGGGCCCTAATCCTGACTGTACTTAAGGTAAGGATTCCTCCTCCCTGTTCTTGACTCCTCTCGGATTTTACCAAGTGCTCCAAAGAGGGGTTATTTCAAGGACAACTATTGTCTTATTACAGATGTAACTCCTCTGCTCTACCTGACAATAGTAAGAGATAGTTTTGAATTTGCCTGATGTCAGGAGCCAGAGATGGAGGTTGATGGTGGGGAGCATTGGGAGACTGCTCCAGGTGTAGAATTGACTAGTAAATGGCATTGGATCAACTCATCTGTACATTGTGAAATGACACCGTCATGTTTATGGAAAAGAAAACAAAAAATAATCCTACCCAAACATAGTTGATGGTGAGGCATGAAATCACTGGACTGAAATAGCAGTTAAGAACCTCACCTGTTATAGTGTGTGTGTGTGTAGGAACACAGGGAGCTCTGGGAGTGGTAGTCCTTCTGAGGTCTTCCAAGATTTCCCTATGAGAAAGACTTCCTCATGCAAGGACTACCCTTTCCTTTCCTGCCGATCTCCCTTTCAAACAGGGCTGCGCCGCGGCCAGGGGCGTAACTATCATTAGGCAAGGGGAGGCAGTCATCTAGGGGCCCCCCAGAGGCACATCACATGACTCCCCACCCACCCATGTTGCACCCCCTTTGAATTATATTGATTCTCTTGGATATCGGCAGGAGCAGAGAGTAAAAAAACTAGATTCAATGTGAACTGGATATTCACAGTATTCATAATGGGGATGTGAGTGTGAGTGCACGATCTATTGTGAAGTGTGTTTGTGTATATCAGCGAGGGGCCCATTTTAAAATCTTGTCTCTGGGCCCCCTCCAACTGTGCTATGCCCCTGGCTGTGGCGGCCCCCGGCCCCACCCCCCGTGTCTGATGCCAGATGCAGGGGGCCGGCTAGCCATGCCCCCGTGTCTGACATCATACGCGGGGGACATGGTCTCCTTCCCAAACAGGGCTGCGCAGCCCTGTTTGAAAGGGAGATCGGCCTGCGCTGTGTTGGGCAGTGTGGGCCGGAGCGACTCTCCCTCAAGGCAGAGAGAGCCGTTCCAGCCACGCTGCCAATGCAGTGCATGCTGATTTCTGTCTTAAAATACGGGGCTGCATGGCCCCATTTGGGAGGGAGATCGATCCGCCCCACTGTGTTAGCAGCCAGACCAGGAGTGGCTCTCTCTGCCTTTAAGGCAGGGAGAATCACTCCAGCCGCACTGCCCAACGCAGCAGGGACCAATTTCCCTGGTGGCTCCGCCCCTGCTGCTTCCCAAAAAGGAGGTCTCCCCGCACTCAGGGCGGGCATAGTACTGCCTGGAGAAGTCTCCACCTCCATGCAGTAGCAACATAATGCTGCAGATTATTCTGCTTCAGCATCACTAAAACACAGGCCTTCTAAATACCATGCCACTCATCAAATAGTACTATGAAGTGTGCAATACCATTGCGTGTCAAGTATCAAATACTGGCAAATATCACCTATTGAAATGAAATTGTGGTTCATCAAATACAGATATCAAATATCCAGCGAATGTGCAGCAAATATTTGGGAAAGCAACAGATCTATGGAGAAAGATCAAGATAAAACAAAATCAAAAATTTGAGGATTAATGGTAACAACTTAGATTCAGCTGAAATTAAAATACAAAAAGAATGTTTTGTTGAGTGAACCTTGAGCAGAGGTGGGACTGTAGTGAAAATAGCAAGCTCCATTCCTCAGTGATCTCCTCTTTGGCTCCTGTGTGTGGACAGTGGTGTCATCCTTGTGAAAGGCTATTTCTTATTTATCTCCCGGTGATCTGAGGTATATTGCTTCAGAACACGGGAGCTCTAATTTACCGATTGTGACCAATTTCATACTGCTGGAGATTCTGGTGTGTTTTGGGGAGGAGTGAACACACCGTATTATCGTGAAATCCAAAGCAAAGGCCTACCCCTCCGCTTCAGTTCCTGCCCTTTCAGATTAAAATGCCCTCTTCAATTATAAGGGTCACAGCTTCCTTAATAAAAAAAAGAGATTGAGTCATTATTTCCATAATGCCGCAGAAAATACATTTCTCAGGCCTGCCTTCTCAGTACTGTATCAAAGCCTTGTTTTCTGCTCCACGATATCCCTTCTGCTCTTCTTCATTCTCCCTCCCCAAACCTTCCCTTGTTGTCTCCCCCCACCCCACCCTCCGCCGCAGTGAAGTGAACAGGTCTATTTTGTGGTATGGCCCATACCTGTGATTAACACTCTGACCTTGCAATTACTCACATCTGGATGGGTCTTTGTTCTGCTTTGAAGTCTTTTCAATAATGTTTCTTCTTTCATTTCTTCTCTCTCCCTTCCTCAGCATGTGCCCCCCAACCAACCAACCAAGCCCCACCCCCCAAAAAAAATTCGGCCACATTGCCTATTAGTTCTCCAAAGCAGCAATGGGCCCAGAAATTATTTGAAACCTAGTGGGCGCCATCCGTTGGAATCCCTGCTTATTAGGCACAGGTGGGTTGCGACCTACTACGATGGGAAGCTTCAGACCTCTGAGGTGACCTTTTCCAAAGTGTGGGCTGAGTTGACAACAGCCTCTTGTCCACCATGGCTGCTCTCCTTGGATAATTGACAGGGGCTATTATTTCCCCTTGTTATGACTTCCAAAAACTAAAATTTAAGAACATATTAACAAAACTTGGAGAATACTGGGTCATGGGCGGATGGCTGCAATCTCTCTGAGGGCCAGTTCATGGGCCTGGTCATTGTCTAAAGACCTCAGCATGTGGTCAAACTATCCCTACAACGTCACACAGTAGATTGAGGGATCACATGACTGAATACTTTCGCCCACTTCTTCCCCCTCACCTGCCCAAATATAGGTAACATAGAAACAGATGCAGAGGAGAAGGACCCCAGCTCCGTGTTCTTTGTTATGGCCAGGTTTTAGGAACACAGGAAGCGGTTCTGCCTTATACCGAGTCTGGCCCATCTCGTTCAGTACTGTATACTCTGACCGGCAGTGGCTCTTCAGGGAGGAGTCTTTTCTTAGCCCTAACCGGAGGTGCTGGACATTGAAACTGGAGCCATCTGTATGCTAAGCAGATGTTCTACCACTGAACTTTGGGCCCATATCTACCTTTCTTTGTAGGGTTTTTTTTTTTAGTGTGGTGGAGCATGAAAGCCCCCTCCTGCCGCTTGAAGTGCTACAACCCAGGAACAGTTTGATCCCATATTGAATTGTTTGTGCTGGGCCCATATACAAGGGTCTGAGGTGGCCCATTCTTTTTGGGGTGGGGTTTTTTTTGGTGTGTGTGTGGGGAGTATTTGTCATAAATTTGGTCCTATGTACCTATTGGTACATTTATGAAATGTACCAATGAGACAGGTCATTTCTCCATATGAAACTGCAGTAGTACAGTCCTCCTGTGAGGACTATACCACCTTAGAAGCTCAGGTAGGAATCCATGGTTCTATATGGAGTGAAGGGTACCTAGGATATTTCAGTGCTGCAGGTGTAAGCATTTCAGTGTTGCCAAGTTTAGTCTTAAAAATTTCTGGCTCTGCTTGTCAGGCTAAATGCCTCCGTACATGTGCTGAATGTTTTTCTCTTTGCTATGGCAACTTTTTTTAAAATTTAAAATTAAAAAGCGAGTGATTCTCAGTCCAAAGTTCTTCTGAGCATAGGCATGGCTTATAAGGTTTTGATGTGTTTTATTTTTTAGCTGCTTTATTGTATTTTAAAATTGTCATTCCTGATCATTGATCGATTTTAACTGTTTTATGATATTTGTGAACCGCCCTGAGCTATTCTGTAAGGGCCGTCTAAAAATCGAACAAATAAATAATAAATAAATAATAAGCACAGGATGCTTCTGAGCATGTGAAGAGTGCCCCCTGAAAGCGAACATCTAAAAAAACCCCCCCAAAAACCTTATACAATGTTAGGGAAATACCATAACACCAAACACGGCATATTTCCCCTCTCTGACTTTACATCTTTCTGCTCCAGCAATTGGCCAGATAGGTAATATCAATGGCTATAAGTCATGAAAGCTAAAGGGAAACTCCATGTTTAGAGGCAGTATACGTTTGGATATGGGATGCTAAGAGCAAGCAACTGAAGGTGGCCGTTATCTTCGTGTCCTGCTTGTTGGTTCCCAGGGGCATCCTGAGTCCTAGGACCTAGTGCGACACTCTGTTGAAGCTAGACAGGTCTGGGTCTAGCCAGTGCTTGGATGGGGGACAACCTAAAGACCCTCTCTATGACACTTTGGGTTCCCTCATGGAAGAGATGGGAGAAATCAATCCATGTTGTACTCAACTGACCTGATTCTGATCCAGCAACGTGATTCTAATGTGAAATTCTGGTTGTTTTGACCTCCTCCCCGCCCCGCCAAAAAGGATATTCATGAGACAACATGGTGGGAAAGGAGGCAGGTAGAAGCTTCTTCTGCATTCTTAAAGCTCTAATGATCGAGGCAGATTTGCCAAAGACTGGCTAAGAATAAAGCTAGAAGAAGTTGCAGGGGCTCAGAAGTGCGGGAATCCCCTGCGCTTTGGGAAGATTAACTTTTCTCGGCAAAGGCAAACACAGGGAGATAGTCTTTCAAATTGCCTTCCAGCCACGACAGGCAATGGCTGCGTTAATTAGATTACAAATGCTCTTTTATATTCTGCAGATAGGTTGGGAGCGACAAGGTGGGGCAGAGAAGGGAGAGGAGCTGTTGGGAAAGAAGCAACAACCAGTAGCCCCATTTTCTAAATGGTTCATTGACAGTTTTTGCATGGGGAGGCCTTATCTGCATGCTAGCCACACACCCCCACACACTCTTCTCCCGCAGAGGGTCTATTTGTGCATCTGTGCTCTCAAACAGTTTCTTGCAGGAGTAGATTGTAAGTTGGCATATACCTGAAACTTGGCTTCCCACTCCAGTCCAGGAGCTGTATAAGGAGCCGCCTTATACCAAATTAGACTGTTGGTCCATCTAGCTCAGTAACGCCTGCTCTGTCTGGCAGTGGCTCTCTAAGGTTTCAGGCAGAGGTCCTTTCCAGCTTTACCTGGAGATGTTGCCAGGAATCGAACCTGGGACCTTCTGCATGCAAAGCATAGGTACATAGGAAGCTGCCATATACTGAGTCAGACCATTGGTCTATCTAGCTCAGTATTGTCTACACAGACTGGCAGCGGCTTCTCCAAAGTTGCAGGCAGGAGTCTCTCTCAGTCCTATCGGGAGATGCTGCCAGGGAGGGAACTTGGAACCTGGATGCTCTTCCCAGAGCGGCTCCATCCCCTGAGGAGAAGATCTGACAGTGCTCACACTTCTAGTCTCCCATTCATATGCAACCAGGGCACTCCCTGCTTAGCTAAGAGGACAAGTCATGCTTGCTACCACAAGACCAGCTCTCCTCAGATGCTCTACCACTGAGCTAGCATCTTGAATGTGCTTTATCCTAATGGGGAAAAAATAAAGTGATGCAATGATTATGGGGGGATGATATGGTGAGGTCAAATCTTGCCCTCTTGGACCGAGACAGAGAGGCTTGCTGCTTACCTCTGACAGGGATCCCACAGGAGATTTGTGCGCAAAGTGTCACATGGAAATGCATTACCACATACCCCAGCGTGCCTTCCAACATTTAGGCCCTCCCTGTTCTCACACCCCATCCACCCTAGTGATGAGCATTTGGCGAATGCATCCTTCATTTGGAGTTTGCAACATTGGCAGAAATGGCTTTTGAAACCACAAAGGCTCTTTCAGAAACCAAAGGAGAACTTTTTTGCTGGCTGCTCCCTCACTTAACAAATCCACGTCGGGTTGCAATTTTCAAGGGTAAAGTTAGACAGGGTTAGAAAGATGGCTTTGCTATTTAGTGTCCACAACAACCTGAGCAATGAGTGGATTTTTTTTTTTTTAAAAAAGAAAGTTAAATGCAGCAGGGGTGGGGGAAGATGGAGAAAACACTTTGGGGACATTCCATTCCACTCTTTCCGTTGGCTGACTACTAAACAGAGCAAAACAATACATTTCCTTGGGAACCGAAGGCATTCACCATAAGTGAGGGTGTCGGAAGTCGTACTTGTTTATTCCAGGGCTGCGCTCGGGCATTGGAAATGCACAATTGTCTGGCTCATTCAGAACACTCAAACATGTTGTGGGCATGATCTTCCATTGCAAAGCTCCCTTCATAATTCTAGATGAGAGTTTTATGAAGCAGCTTCAGATTCCAGATAGGTTAGGAGACATATACAGCACAGGGGGAAACTAGAGTTGCCAGATATTGCAACCTGGAGATCTGCTCAGTACATTTAGAGCCCCAAATGCATTGAGAGATGAGGCAGCACTAGCTTCTCTGGCCTGTTCCGCCCCAAATTTTGTCACCCACCCCCTCCCAACTGCTTACAATAAGCATAATTTCAAGTAAGTGTACCAAACAAATCAATTTGCTTCTTTAAAGGACAATACTCTCAGTTACGGAAGCTGCCGTGTTTGGGGAGTTTCTCATATCCAGAGTGGAAGTATTGTCGGAACTCCAACCTTCAGAGAGCTTTGAATTGGTGCTGTGAAGGATGTTAGACAAGAACTCATGTGCACCACCACACAACTTTGGCCACACAAGAGAACGGTTAGGAGACCAACCCTGGACCTAAAGTCTTTTTGCCCTCCCTACCCCCTGCTGCTCCAAGCAGTGGCTTGTTCAGGCATGGACCATGGGGTGGGGGGTCTGTGGTGTCCTGCCTCTTGGGCACCCCCCAATGCTTTGGGGGGCCTCCCCAGAAAACCCCAATGCCCCGCTGCTGCTCCTGGCCCATGCTGCGTGCGCTGCCATGATTTCCCCCTCGCTGCTGCTATTTTGCCCTCTTCTCTGCTGGAGGGGGTGAGTAGAGCAGAGCAGGCAGGCCTCCTCAGCTTGTGCAGACCGGCCCCCTCGCATATGCCGTAGGAGTAGGGAGTGTTGCATGATCATCCCTGCTCTGGTCCGCTCACACTCCTGGCGGTAAGAGGGGGAAATAGCGGCGCCACGTACAGCGGGGGCTGGGCAGCAGCGGTGGGGCAGTGGCAGTGGCGGATCAGCTGCGGGGGCCGCCGCCCACCCAAGAGGTATTTTTTAAAAATTAAGGGTGGAGTGCTCACAGTGTGGGGGGAGGGCTCCGAAGCCCTTCAGCCTCAGGTCCGGGTGCCAAAAATACCTAGGTGCATCCCTGGCTGCAAGATAAGCATCATCGCTCTACACACACACACACAACACACCGTATCACACACAGTATTTATTTACACACAGTATTAATAATGAAATGTTTTTAATAAATATTTTATACACCACAATTTTAAGCACAGTATTTTCACCACAGTATGCTCAGGGAAAGGAATATGCTCAACCCACCGACCTGCAGGTAACACATTTTGCATGGACGGTCCTGCCACTCCTGGCCACGCACAGCGGGAGGGATATGGGCCGGGCTGCGGGTGGCCGTGGCACTCAGATGCCACCCTCAACACGCTCAGCCGCCTGGCACACCACAGGCTGGCCATGCGGCATAGCCACCACCCCACCAAGGATGGAGTAAAGAAGATTTGGGGGCCCCCAGGGTGTGTGGAGGCCCTGGACTTCTTCCCGGAAGTCCAGTGGGAAGAGCACCTCTGACCAACCACACTAACCAAGGAAATCAGCTTGCATCAATAGGCCGGAATGGATGAGGTCCGACTTGCTTGCTGGTCTGAACAACTGGCGGGCTTTTTCTTGCTGAGTGACTTTCAGCTAGCTCAGGGATTTGCAGCCTTGGGTTCCCAGATGTTGGACTACAACTCCCACCATATGTTGCTGGACTTCAACTCCCATCATCCCTAGCCAGGGATGTTGTCTTCCATATTGGTAAAGATTTGGTGCTGGGGAAGCCGCAATGGCCTTTGGCTGTGTACTGCAGTTCAACATTTCCATAACAGCTGCTGGGTGTGGGGTATTCTAGAAGCATTCTGGTTCCCCAGAAAGCACAACCCATCCCTGACAAATGGGGCAGAGGGAGGGTGGGAAAGCAGAAGGCAAGAACAACCAGGTTGTCCCACTGTTGCAAAGATACCTGCTTATTTTTCTCTGAGTTGCTCAAGGGAAAAAAAAGGTGTGCTGCCTATTGCGAAGCCAAAGGCCACTGTGGCTGGGGATGATGGGAGTTGTAGTCCAACAATATATTGGGTCCAGAGGTTGAGAAACCCTGTTCTAACTTATTCTGTTGGAAGACCAATCTGCACCATACAGTCCTCCTGGGATCGGTGGAGCTGGGTGTCTAAAGGATCCTCCACTTTAAAAAACAAAACAAAACACCCAACAAATAAACCTGTCCATGGGAAGTTTATTTGTTTTTTAGTTTGTGGCATTTATACACTGCTTTTCAGATGAACCTCCCAAAGTGGTTAACATAAAAACCATCAATAAACAATGACACTAAAAGTACAACTACACTATGGTCAAAATTTAATGAATTGTATGTGCTTTAGAAGGTGATTACATATATATGCATTGTTTGTCGGTGTTTTTTCTTTTCTTTTCTTTTCTTTTCTCTTCTTCTTCTTCTTCTTCTTCTTCTTCTTCTTCTTCTTCTTCTTCTTCTTCTTCTTCTTCTTCTCCTTCTCCTTCTCCTTCTCCTTCTCCTTCTTCTCCTTTTCTCCTCCTCCTCCTCCTCCTCCTCTATTTTTCTTTTAAAACTTTATATGAACGTTTTTCATTTTTGGAAGTGTCTTGGACTGTAATGTTTGTTCCTTAAAATAAAATGTGTTTTTTCTTTTTTTAAACGACACTAAAAGCAACACGCTGACATTTTCACATCAGCTGTGGCTCGTGTTAATGAGCCAGGGGGTGAAAAAGGAGGCAGTTTGACTTGCCCCTTTCTCTCTTCCCTCCCTGCCCAAGAGCTGCTGGCTATTCTTCAGGCAGAGCTGAGCAGTTAACCACACAGCTCTACCTGATGAATGGCCAGTCTATAGGCAGTACGGCTCTCAGCTACGGCGGGAAGAGAGAAAGGGGCAAGCCAAGGCTGCGACTGCTTTACTTGTTGGCCGGGCTCTGTAGGCTTCGTCTCTTCTCTCCTCTCTCTCCCCCTCAGACCTGGTTGCTCTTTGGTGGCAGCTGGGGGAGGGAGGGGCCACGGGTGCTGGACCACGGGAGCTGGGTGGTGGCCGGTCAGGGAGCAGACTCCCAACTGTGTAACAATAGCAGGTAACATTGCAGATACAAATAGTCTTTCTCAGTCTCCCCTCTAGAAAGTGAGCATTAATTTGACCAACCCTTTTGTGTCGTTCTGCTAGCCAGTTTTAGAATTTTGTATTATAATTCCTGAGCAATAGGAACTCAGATATAGGCTGGTGCTCGTTATACTTGATGTCAGGGGCGTAACTATCATAGGGCAAGGGGAGACAGTTATCTGGGGGCCCACTGCCTTGGGGGGCCCTCCAGAGGCAAGTCACATGACTGACTCCCCCAGCCGCGCACCCACCCGGGCTTCCTTCAGTTGTATTCATCCTCCGAAATGGATGGGAGTGTTAAGACTGGGAGCTACCAGAACAGGATGTCTTTCTCTAGTACCATTCAATGACTTGCATCGTCCACATTTCTTTACTTCATGAGCTGAGCTTCAGTGAGGGGGAGCCCATTTTAAAATCTTGTCTCTGGTCCCACTCCAACCTTGCTACGCCCCTGCTTGATGTAGAGTTGTGCTTGCCATAGATCTGTACTTGCGGGTCACTCCTGGATATGGCTTGTGGGATGCAGTTGGTAATTGTCGCCACCCCCAGAGCCACTGTTTTGCACCTGGTGGACCTAGCATTTTAGTAAGGAAGCAAGCAGATCTTGCAAGACTGAAGTCTGTCCATTCTTGCCCTGATGCAACCAGGTCCAAGCTTTTTTAGCACTTTAAATTATCTCAGGGTTGGTTTTTTTGTTGGCGGGGGGGGGGGGCTGCAGAAGGATGCTGATTGATTGTTTGTTTGTTTGATTGATTGATTAAGTGCCGTCAAGTTGGTGTCGACTCTTAGCGACCACATAGATAGATTCTCTCCAGGATGATCTGTCTTCAACTTGGCCTTGAAGCTCTCTCAGTGGTGGATTCATTGCTGTTGTAATTGAGTCCTCCCACCTTGCTGCTGGCTGTCCTCTTCTTCTCTTTCCTTCAACTTTTCTCAGTATTATGGACTTCTCAAGGGAGCTGGGTTTTCACATAATGTGTCCAAAGTAGGATAGATTGAGCCTGGTCATTGGTGCCTCAAGTGAAAATTCTGGATTGATTTGTTCAATGATCCATTTGTTTGTTTTCCTGGCTGTCCATGGTATCCTCAAAAGTCTTTTCCAGCACCAAAGTTCAAAAGCGTCAATATTTCAGGATGCTACCTGAAGACAATACCATCGGGTGGTCAGTTTAAAACAGAAAAATCTACTGATCAAGGAGAGAAGTAGTCAAAGGCAGCAGCTGTGCCACATTGAGGGAAAGGATTGGGTCCACTTCTGCTACTTTCCTAGTGAGGCACAGCACCAGAAGAGGGACCCTCAAGTTTACTTCTACATACCCCAGAGAACGCTCTTCACTTTCTGAACAAGCATATTAGAAGAGATGTCAGAAAGGCTTTGGTGTGAGGAAGGATGGCTGTATTCCTTTTAAGAAATCAAAACAGACAGAGGAAGATTACAGCAATTAAACCAACAGTTAGCCATTAATATGACAGATGTGGTGTTAAAAATATCTTCCTAATCCCTCATTTTATTATTATCGCACCAAACTTAAGAACGCCTCTCTCTCTCCTTTTCTTTTTCTTTTTTCCTCAAGATACTGCCTGCGGTTACATAAAGCACACACCTTAGCTGGTTTTTTAATCCCTCGCAGACTCTGAATGGGTGAGTTGTCATTAAAGAGGTTGGTCTGTACTGTGGCTCCTTACGGATGAAAACATACTGTCTCAGGGCAAGGCGTCTCTTTCACCTTGTCTTCTGCTCTGGGTACACCACGTGAAATCTACCCTTAGCACAGAAAACCGGAAGATACTGGAAAATGCTCCAGGTGGTTGCTGGGAAACTGACCTGTCCTTCCTTTCCGGAAAGAAAGAAAACATGTATAGTGGAAAACTTTCTAATAGTGGGTTGAACCAGGATGTGGTGGTGCACAGGAACATAGGACCATGCCTTCAACCAAGTCAGACCACTGGTTCATTGAGCTCAGTATTGTCTACACTGCTTGGCAGCAGATCTCCAAGGTTTCAGGCAGGAGTCTTTCCCAGACCTCCTGGAGATGCTGCCGGGGATTGAACCAGGGACCTTCTGCAAGCAAAGCAGATGTTCTACTACTGAGCTATACGGATGTGCACAAAACCGGCTGGCCTGGTTTGGGGTTGAACCAGCCATGCAGAGGCCACATGCTCAGGCACCCAGACCCCATCATGGCCACTGGGCTGCCGGGTGAAGGCCAAAAACTGGCTGAAGTGCACCTGAACAGGGTGAGCGGGCGATTTAGAAGGCTGGCAAGGGGAGGGGGAACCTCAGAGGACCACCCTGCCGCCTCCAGGAACTCCCTTGAGGGGAGTACAAGGTTAAAAAAAACTTTTTTAAAACCTCCCCCCACTCATTTTTGGTCCGTGAACCCCCCGAACTTCGGGGGGAGGGTTTGGTCCGGGTCAGGACCAAACCGGAGTGTGTGTGTTTCAGTTCGACCCCCGAACCATCAACCCCCCGAACCCAAACCACAAACTGTGAACCCCCGAACCTGTTTGCACATCTCTGCGGAGCTATGGCCCCATTCCCAAGGAGCTGTCTGGGACTGAACCTAGAAACTTGTCCAGTCCTTGGATTTGCTTGACCACTAAGCATCTGTTTCTTTTCAAAGGCAACAGATGTCGCCAACCTTTCCAAAGTAGGTGGATTTGAAGAAAAGCCTGGCAAGGTCTAGCTTCCGCCATTTTCCTGCCCTGTGTATAAGGCCTATATATTAATGCAACGTGTGTTAATCCAGCCTATGAGGCTCACGTGTTAATGCAGCCGTCAGGGAGCTGTTCTGTCCAACATCTAGTAATGTGTGTAGGGAGGCAATGTCTGGGTGCAGGGCCGGGGATTGCTTCTTCCCATGCCACTCCTTGAGAGCCAGATGATAGCTGTGTGGGAAAGAAGAAGCCCATTGTTTCTACCATCCACATGGTTCCGCCATACGTATGTGAAGGAGTAGCCTGAAGCAGGCCACAAGAAAGGGCCTTTCAGGCAAGTGCCCTAACGTATGAATGCATGTCTTCTGATGAGCAGTTCTCAACAGACGGTGACCATCGCTGTCATAACCTGCTTGGGGGCTTCTAGAGCAGGGGTGCACAACTCAAATGCCCCAGTGGGCCAAAACAAACCATGCCTTGCTGTGCAGGGCCGAGGTCAATTTTCAGCACATTAACTATAACATTGCAGTTAATTATTTAAAATAATAGAAGTGAGGAACAGTCAGAGGGTTGGAGTCCAGGGGAAAGAGGGATCGTGTCAGTAGGCCAACTGCATTTAGCTACTGCTGCTTATCCATGGGACAAGCCAAGAACTCTTCATGGCTCTTGCTGTTGCTGCAGGATATTCCTACCTGGGGGCCAGATTTATTTAATTTAATTTATTTATTTTATTTCTATACCGCCCTTCCAAAAACGGCTGAGGGCGGTTTAAATTAAAACTACATTAAAACGTCAGGTCAAAGCTGGCCAAAGACCATGGTGGCAAGGAATGATGGGAGTCGTAGTCCAGCAACACCAGGGGACACAGCTTTGAGAATCCCCATTTTCATGGGCTCCCCTGCTCATCAGCCCATGGGACACACAACCTCACATTGCATCTGAAATAAATAACAAACACATCCCTTCTCTTCCTGGCGCAAATGCCAAATGGGTGCTGGACGGCGTCCCAGCTCCTGTTTCCCTCCCCATCTGAAACATTCCAGGCTTCATCGCCAAACTTGGCTGGGACTTAGAAACATGAATAAGCTTTGCCTGTCTGGATGCCAGCTGGCAAAGGTGCCACCCTGAATGGAACCCTCCCATGGGTTATGAGCAAAATGGCTAGTCCAGATTCTCCTGGGCTGCGTACAGGCTGGGAAACAGAGACAGAAGACCTGTTTGTTGTAATGATCCCTCCCAAGCTGAGAGCGAGCAAGAGAGATGGACACACACATTGGGCTTGCAGGAAGCCGACCCCATTCACCAGCGTGACCTAGTTCCATTGCCACGAGTTAGAAATTGTCGGTGCGTTAGTGCGCGCGTGTTTGTCCGGCAGGCGTGAGACAAGTGATCGGGGAATGTTCCGTGCCACAGATGAAGCCAGGGTTGGGCCTTCCATGAGCTAGCAGGAGCACGTCACCCACCAGGACCCACTGGGGCTCAGACCTAGACCCAAGAAGATGGGCAGGAACTCCAGGGAATCAATATCCCCTGAGAGGCAACGGAAGCCACCCACCTGGCGGCACCCTTTCTGAGGAGACTGAGGAGGTGGCAACAGACCTCGTGCAAGAATCCCCGTTGTGATTCACACCTCAGCTCTGGACCCTGTCTCACAGCCCCCAGGCACCCCAGATGCAGCAGTGATGACAGCAGGCCCATGCAGGGGCGTAACTACTATTAGGCAAGGGGAGGTGGCTGCCTGGGGGCCCCCCACGCCTCGAGGGGCCCCCCAGAGGCAAGTCACATGTGAAGTGTGTGTGTGTGTGTGTGTGTGTGTGTGTGTGTATCAGCGAGGGGCCCGTTTTAAAATTTTGTCTCTGGGCCCACTCCAGCCTCGTTACGCCCCTGTGTCCATGCTGAAGTCTAGATTTGGTAATGCTGGTTTGACAGCTTGAGGCCTTTCCTTCAGATAGCCTACTCAGGAGGAGCGGGGGTGGGGGGGGAGGCAAGCACTAGTGTGGGCTCAAAGATCAGGGCTTGGATAAGATCTAGGAAGAAACAAAGGGACCAGATCCTCTATGAAGCGGTTGGTCCCCCAGTGCTACTGCAGCAGCCCCGTGGGGAGGTTCCTCACCTCATTTTGCAGATCCAGTGCTGGCTGCTCTGATTCCACTTCGTCCCTGAACCAGGTCCATAAATTTTGGCCCTCAGTAGCATCTTGGGGGGTGGATGCTCATAGTGATGTTTGGAAGTGTCTTCCCCTCTAGAAATGGAAATTGGTGACAGGATGGTTGCCCATACAGCTCTCTGTGCATTATCACCTCTTCTTTATCTCTACCTCCACACAATTGGGGTAAACTGGAAGTCATAGGAACGTAGGAACATAGGAAGCTGCCATATACTGAGTCAGACCATAGGTCCATCTAGCTCAGTATTGTCTTCACAGACTGGCAGCGGCTTCTCCAAGGTTGCAGGCAGGATTCTCTCTCAGCCCTATCTTGGAGATGCTGCCAGGGAGGGAGCCTGGAACCTTCTGCTCTTCCCAGAGCAACTCCATCCCCTGAGGAGAATCTCTTCCAGTGCTCACACTTCTGGTCTCCCATTCATATGCAACCAGGGCAGACCCTGCTTAGCTAAGGGGACAAGTCATGCCTGCTACCAGAAGACCAGACCTTTGCACAGAGGAAAGGGAGAGGGTTACAATGAACATATTCTTGTGCTCTCTCCATGGAGTAATCTTTGGAGGATGTTCCTGCCAATTTCCATTTCCATTCCTCTGACAAAACTGACAACCTTTTAGAGCAGGTTTGTGTGTTTTTAAAACACCTGAAAGTTTTTAAAACACCATTGCAAACGTGGCCAACGGTAAGGACAAGAAAAGGACGGCAACACACTGGAAGTTAGTTTTGCAATGTGATCACCTGTTTTATGTTTCTAGTGGTGTAGACCTTGTCAGAAATCACAATGAACATTCATCCCCCCTGCCTCCCGGGATGGTACCACCCACCCCAGGTGCCTCATGTATTAGTGGACAGCTCCCTTGCTGGTCCAGACTGAAACTCTGCTTCCATCCACTGGACAGCTCCCCGGCTGCTCCAAACTCTGGAGTGAGAGCCTCAGGCAGAACCACTTTGTGATCTGGCCATTGTTATCTGTGTTGACTTCTGTAACTACTTCTTAATGATGTGGGTTGACTTCTGTAATTTGATGTGGGTTGACTTATGCTTTGTGTATGCTTCAGTGCAATCACATGACCAGAGTTGTGATTAGATGGTGGACTGCTCGTTTAAAGTGTCGACTCAATGTGCGGCAGCTGCGAAAAAGGCCAGTTCCTTGCTAGAGATCATTAGGAAGAGGACTGAAAATAAAACTGCTACTATTATAATGCCCTTATACAAAATCATGGTGCGGCCACACCTGGAGTACTGCATACATTCTGGTACTGCATACATTCTGGTCACTACATCTAAAAAGGACGTTGTAGAACTGGAAAATGTGCAGAAGAGGGCAACCAAGATGATCAGGGGCCCAGAGCACCTTTCTTATAAGGCAAGGCTACAAAACCTGGGCCTTTTTAGTTTAGAAAAAACGGTGACTGTGGGGAGATATGATAGAGGTCTATAAAATCATGCATGGTGTGGAGAAAGTGGATAGAGAGAAATTCTTCTCTCTCTCCCATAACACTAGAACCAGGGGTCATCCCATGAAATTGATTTCACAAAATGCATAATCAACTTGTGGAATTCTCTGCCACAAGATGTGATGACAGCCAACAACCTGGATGGCTTTAAGAGAGGTTTGGATAACTTCAGGGAGGAGAGGTCTATCATCGGCTACTAGTTGGAAGGCTAAAGGCCACCTCCAGCCTCAAAGGCCTTTAGCTCTCTGAGGTTGCAGGGAAGTAACAGCAGGAGAGAGGGCATGCCCTCAACTCCTGCCTGTGGCTTCCAGCGGCATCTGGTGGGCCACTGTGTGAAACAGGATGCTGGACTAGATGGGCTTCCTTGGGCCTGATCCAGCAGGGCTGTTCTTATGTTCTTATGTTCTTAGAGTTCTACATGTGCTGTCTAAAACAATTTCTTCACATGAATGGTGTTGGTACCAGGTGGCGGTGGGGCCTGGAACCCACGTCAAACCAGCTTGTGAACAAACTGCATTGTGCTAAGCCAGGGGTTGGCAATCTTTCAGAAGGGGTGTGCCAAGTCTTCATTTACTCACTCAAATTTAAGGTTTCATGTGCCACTCATCCTTTTTAAGAACACAAGAACAGCCCTCCTGGGTCCGGTCCAAGGCCCACCCCGTCCAGCATCCTGTTTCACATAGTGACGCACCCAATGTCCCTGAGAAGGCCACAGCAATAGGTGAGGGCACACCCTCTCTCTTGCGGCTGCTCTTACAACTAGTATTAGAGGCATCTTGCCTCTGAGGCTGGAGGTGGCCTATAGCCACCAGACTATTTTAACACAGAAGGTCTCTCTCTATATATATAACTAAACAAATGCTGTATGTAAGGTAAATATTTTTTAAATGTGTGATAAACTTTATTGAAAATAAATTAAAACACATTCTTACATACAGAATTTCTGAGAAACTCTCACTAATAATGTGCAGCCCTGGATGTAGACATGGAGAAATTCCGGTGTCCCTTTCTGGACATGGGGGAAAAGATGACCTAGCACAGAAGAACCGGCTGCAACCTCCTCTCCTGTGAGTGCCACTCAGAATCATTTCATGTGCCACTTTGGGCATGTCTGCCATAAGTTGCTGACCCCTGTGCTAGGCATCATCCCTGTGGCAAGAGTAACATGTAATCCCACCAGGGCTGCAGGTCCAGATGGTGAAAAAGCCAACATCCATCACCCAAAAAGTGATTTTTGGGTGAAATTTTTGGAATGGTGGTGGATTCTTTTTGGAAAAGAGGAAGCTTTACACCAAAAAAGTCTCCAAAAAGTCTCCATTTTGCATAAAATTTGCATATGTTTAGTGGTATTATATATGCATATTTTGATAAAAATTGGATAATTTGAGAATAAATGTAGCTCACCACAGTGAAGTTGATGACTGGGTGAGCTGTATGTCTGCTCAGTCTGCTGCCTAGGTCCAGAGTTCTCAAGGCCCCTGCTTTTGAACTGTGAATTCCTCGCCTGGTTAGGCTTACCACACACACACACACAGTCCTCTGCCCTCCTCCCCTACGGGTCAACCCCCCAACTCTCCCCAGCCAGGCCAGCAACTTCACCTCTTGGCTCTAGATAGGGCAGCCCTCTAGGTACCAAGCCAGCCTCTTTGCGTGCTGGTGCAGTGGTGTATACAGTTTCTCACTCGCTGTTCTCTTTGACCTCAATCAAGTATATACCGCTTTTCAACAGAAGGTTCACAGTGGTTTTCAAAGAGAAATAAATAATAAGTTGCTCCCCTGTCCCCAAAAGGTTCACAGTCTAAAATGAAACACAAGGTCACACCAGCATCCGCCACTGAAGGGATGCTGTGCTGGGGCTGGATAGGGCCAGTTGCTGTCCCTGTGCTAAGTAGAAGAAATTCGCCACTTTAAAAGGTGCCTTTTTACTTAGCAGGGGGAGCTACTGACTCAGTAAGGTTTGTTAGCTAACTGCTAACTTCTCACTGCTGCTGCCACCTGAAGGAAGCAAGTTGAACCTGCCGGGCCCACCTATCTGTGCTCCTGCATCACATAAGAACAGTTCTGCTGGATCAGGCCCAAGGAAGCCCATCTAGTCCAGCATCCTGTTTCCCACAGTGGCCCACCAGATGCCACTGGAAGCCTACAGCAGGAGTTGAAGGCATGCCCTCTCCTGCTATTACTCCCCTGCAACTGGCTCTGCAAGCAGAACCTCCCGTCTGGCTTCTCCATTGGATGGATGGTCAGTAGGAAGGGGAAGGAGAGAGAAGATGAGAAGCTGCTCTGGGCAAACAAAATGTTGAAGCTGCTCCCCAGAACTTTGGACACCACAAATGTTGTTTGGTCCTCAAAATAGTCTCTATTTCACCTACTGCCAAAAAAAAGAAAGAAAGAAGGTCATTTGGTCCCCAAAATCGTCGCATATCCTCGATAAAAGTCTCCAGTTGGCAACTCTAAGTCCAACTCTTTATTTCTTACAGAGGATTCGTCAGTACTTACTGCTGTTTCAGTATGCTTGAAACAAACAATTCAGGCTGTTTGAAGTGTAACGCAACTACTTCTTACATTAAAAGATGCAGCTTTTACTGTCCTCTAGGGGTGTTCAAGAACCCCAAATCATGGCTTGCTTCGAATTTGAATCAAATTAGAACTGAACTGCGTTCTGCCAAACTGTTCCAGTCGAACTGACCAGCTGTCTTGTCTGTCCAATCGAACCGGTTTGGCAATTCAAGCGGCAGTACGGTGAGGATTCCCCTTTACAAGTAAAGGGGTTGGGGAATCCACCAAAGGGTGGTGGGGGAGCAGCGAGAAAGGTTGTTTAAGGTTCTTACCTTACCAGCTTGCTGCCCCCAACCCCCAAATACAGCCGGATCGCTCTTTAATCGCTGTGCAGCGGCAGCACTGTTTCAGCCTTCGTGGAGGCTGGATCTGTGCTGCTGCTGCATGGCCAGCCTGTTTAAAGAGCGATCTGGCTGGTGATTGAGCTGTATTGGGGGGTGGCGAGTAGTAGCGAACGGCAAGCCGGTAAGAACCTTAAGCAACCTTTCTCGCTGCTCCCTGGCTGGCCCACTCCCCTTCGATGTTAAACTGGTTCACATAGAACCGGGCTTGGTCCGGTTCGATCAGGGACCGAACTGGTTCTGGTTCATTTTGCAATCGAGCCGCCAAACTAGCCCGGTTCAATGAGAACCGGTTTGACATAAAATGGTTTGTGCACACCCCTAATGTCCTCTGGTTAAGTAATGGTGCTTTTAAAAAAGCATCACCCATACTTCCTTACAAGATCCAAAGGATTATGGGATTGCCACTGCTTTTCTTCTAGGTGCAGTGCCAAAGTAAAGAAGAACAGGCAAAGTTTAATTCTAACTAATTATGTGAACTTGTATGTGTCCAACAGTTATGCAAACTGTTGAGAAGAGAAGCGATGTAGTCTTGCAACCAGACTGTTTGAAAAGGCTATGGGTGAATGCAACTTTAATGTCATTCGCAATAAATGCTGAGAGATTTCTTTAATTTTTTAATAAAATACAAAAGTGCAATATGTATTTCTTTGTAATGCACTTACTTTTTTGAGGAAAGTGCTGAGGCTGGGAATAGAGAAATCTGTGGCCTGGGTTGGGGGGAAAAAAGGGAGAAACCTGCAAAGCGTTTGGAAAAATGTGGTGGCTCACTCTGCAAGCCCTGTTCCCCGTTGTCTGATGCAAATAGACCTGTGCTTTGTGATGGCATGTCTGTTCCCCTCCACCCCACCCGGCTGACAACTGCAGCCCATGAAATTGCGTTGCCCACAGCATAAAGAATATCGAAGGGGCCAGAGCTGGTCCACCACTCCCCGGAATTTCCATCAAAACCCACAGGAATTCTCTATAGGGCCGAGCACAGCTTATTAGCCGATGTTAACATGTTGTTATCTGCTCACCATGTGGGAAAGCTCACCATTGTTCTTGCAGACAGAAGGATTTTCAAGACACAAGGGAACAATGGCACTAGCTCTGGCATCTGGGATGTGTTGTGAACATTCTGGTCCATGCGTATCTTTGGAAAAGGAGCACGGCCTTGGTTAGAAAACCTTCTGCTTAGGAAGCTCATCCTTCTTTGCTGGACACCTTTCCCACCCAGCTTTCAACATGGTTGCACCCAATGAGAATGCAGGCCTTACCTTGGGCAGCATAGCAGTAGCTCATGAAAATTTTCACCCTTCTCTTCTTACATAAAAGCACCGGAGCTAGCAAGTGTCCACAGGCATGGGATTCCCAACAATTCACATGAAACAACCTTGCTACTTTGCAGCGTCGACTTCTGTATCCCCCTGTGAGGACCCGCTGGAAGGATCAAAGTGCACCTGGAAACTAGGACACTCATATTTTTGCTGCACCCCCCAATTTCAGCTGTTCAATTAACAACAGATAGGAATGGCTGACAGAAAATAACATCATTTAGAATATAAACACTAAACTCTGACTTGGATTGTGGCCACGGAAGGCTCTCTCTCTCTTTTCTCTGTCTGGCCACCTACCCCTTTTAGTCACTGATTACTGATTTAATTATTCACTTTCCACACTAATTAACAAGTGGCGCTTTCCTGATAACAGATGCCCCTCTGGCCGACATGCTAAGGGAGCAGAATGTATAGAAAATATAAATCTATTTTGGAAGGGTAGTCAAAAAAATAAGAGGAGGAAGGGAGGGTCAGAGGGGATAAGAAGTGGGGGGAAAAAAATCTTAAAGGATTAGAAATAAAAAAAAGAAGGTATTTTGTGCTAAGCTAAATATTATTTTGTTTCTATTGAAAGGGTTAAGAAAACAAAGACAGACTTGACAATTTCTCCCCAGTGGAAGCTGGGAATGGTCAACAGTGCCACAATGCTATCATTATTAGATGGGTCCATTCTCACTGGATTTTCCACAAAATCTTTAATAATTTGATTCTTTTCAGCCCCAGCAGCCAGCTGAGCTCTTTAAGAAACAGTAACAAAACCCAGAGAAAAACCTACTACTGAGAAGTGAGCTTTGGTGTAGAGAAGAAATGAAGCAGATTAGGGCTGGGCTGAATAGAACCAGGCAGGGCCTAGCAGTATGGTGCAGCCTGAAGCCCAGGGCTTCATTCATTCCCGCACAATATCGCCACCAGAGTCCAGGCCTACCTACTAAATTACACCATTATAGGCCTAGATTGATACACAACTTTCCCTCCCTGGCGGAGCTGGTAGCGGGAGGGGGTGGAGTGGACTTTATTTTCCCAACAATGTTTTAGGAGTCGCTGTCTCTATTCAGCGCGTTTCGAAGCGCTCCCATTCATACGAAGCATATCGGTTTTTAATTGCGCCACACACCCGAATCGCAAACATGGACGATACAACCCCCTGCATTCCTCAGGAGGCGAAGCGGAGGGGCGGGCGGGTGGGTTGCTTGGGCTCGTTCGAAACGTGTACGGTTGGGTTCTTTTGTGTTTGGTTTTGGTTGGGGTTATTTCCCAGAAGCCTCAGCAGACGGGGAGCACTTCATAATCTCACTGCGGCTCGCATTTTCCCCCAGCGACTCACTTTCGCGTGAACAGTTGGATCTCATGTATTAAGTTGAGGCAACACAGACTTTTTGACCCGGGTCTCTGTTTTTGCATTCTGGCCCCTTACTCCCCCTGCCAACCCCTGGTCTTGTCTTCGTAGCAAATTATGGCTGGGGTGTGTGTGTGCTGCTTTGCTTTTCCATGGCGGGGGGGGGGGGGGGGGCTGGGGGGGCCTGGAAAACGAAAACACAAGGATTGCACTTGCAGGTTTTAGCTTGATTTTTCTTGACCCCTGGCAGTTTTGTTTGCAACTTTCCTGTTTCCTTTCAGGAACTCTGCAAGGTCTTCGTAGCTTGGCTCAGAATTTATGGTGCTCAGAATTCAACAAAGGTGAAGATCTACATTTTATTTCATATTATATATTCACAGATAGACAGACCGAGCAATATATATCCCCCCCACCCCACCTCCTACACTTGCTGTTTGGCATTCCAGTCCTTTCCAGTATTTTAATGAGAGTGAAAATGAATTGCATGCAGAACATTCTTAAAACAACCCCACTCCTTCCTTCCTTCCTTTCCTCCCTCCCTCTCTTCTCTTCTCTTCTCTTCTCTTCTCTTCTTTTTTGCAAATTACAGCTTTGCAAGTAAAGATCCAGACAGCAGAACTGGCATTAGTATGTATTGTAGTCTATTTATTTTCCTGAACAGGGAAAAATGGCAAGGGTTTTTTTGTAGCTGTGTGACAAAAGGTACATGGAAATTAATTAGGGTGAGCACATAATTTTTTAAAAAAGCAATTATTAAGAAAAACAATTCAGAGGATGTTTGGCAGTGTTGCACACTTCAGAACTATTGAGACTGTGTCAGAGCTCTGTCAACACGCTGGCTGCAGACCAAATCCCCAGCGTCGCTTCATTTTTCATCTCAGGAAGAGATTGGGAGGTTTAACAGAGACATTTATGTAGCTTCGGGCAGAGAAGAAGATATGAAATGGGAATTGACTGGAAAGTGGCAATTTTTGCTGCAGTGCTCTGGAGAGGAACTTGATAGTCATCAACTCAATAGTCAAGATGGCTCTTGTGATTGTGAGGTGGCTTCTGCCCTATCCGACCATTCCCAACAAATGTATCCAAGTAATGAAAATGATCCAGCCAAGGCAAGCACTTTTACTTTCCATTGGTTGTAACAGGAAAGATTTAAGCTCTGGCTTAACTTTCCCACTGAAATCAATAGGAGTTACACGACTTTTGTTTTAGCTGTTTCATACTCAACAGATGGAAAGATCAGGAAAGATAAGCTGAAATTAATTTTACGGAAAACTCTTCAGCACTTTCTCCCAACAGAAATTTGTACAAAAAAATTATATCATTCTTACAGGTGGCCCTCGTTATCTGCGGGGGTTCCGTTCTTGGCTACAACCACAGATAATGAAACTGCAGATAATAAGACCTTGAGTGAATGGGGGTCAGGTTCCTAGAGGCTATAAAAAGCCCCAAAAGGGCTTTAAGAGGCAGAAATAAGAGCAGTAATGTACTGTGTCATGTTCTCCAGGTCTCCAGCTGTCCAGCAATGCCCACCTCCAATTCTGTTCATTTTCCACGAAAAATTGTGGGATTTTTTTTTTTTTTTAAACCAAAGAGCCAAAATGACCTCGGAGATAATTTCAGGCCTCTTAGGAACAGTGGATAAGTGAATTTTTACCATTTTTTCAACCACATATAACGAGGTCACGTCTCTATTGCCCGATCATGGATATATGAACCTGTGGGTTCTAGGACCATGGATGATGAGGGCCACCTGTATTTCATCCCCCTCTCCCACATCCTGCCAGTTATAGATACTTCTTGATTTAGGAGATGTAGAAAGTTCACACTTGACAAGTAAAAACATTTTTGCCTTAGAATTAATCACCAAGCCTGAATATATTTTTTCTGAGTATCCCGATGGATACTCTTGTGGTTTTTGTAAAATATATTAGTGGTTTGGGGACAGCAGCCTGCCCATAAGCACTTTCTCCCAAATGGGCCAAGGTATCCTGCTTGTAGATTTGAACCTTTGTCTCCTGCATTTCTGCCCTATCGCTAAGGCACCCGAGGTGGCCTCCCTTAACAAAATCAAAATAAACAACCACAACTGTGAAAACACATATTTAAATCATGAATATTAAAACAACAATGTACAGCTGCTCAAACAGACTTTGAGATTTGCAGATTGCTACTGTTTTATTTTCTGATAAAACAGTAGCAACCTGCAAATCCCAAAACCTTTTGGAAATGCCAAATCTTTAGACGGTGCCTGAATGCCAGGAAGAAAGATCATCCAGAACAGGAAGTTCCATGGTCTGGAATGGCTACTTAGAACACCCTCCAGTGTGTTCCAGCCAACCAGAGGTTGGTGGTAGAACACACAGAAGGGCCTTCCCCAGTGACCTGTGCCAATGGGCAGTTTCATCCTGAGGTCAAGCTAATCTGAAAGGTGTACTACAGAAAAAGGTATAGCTTGCTTGGTTTGTGTAGCAACTGTTACCACCTTTATTCCAGACAGAAGTAAGCTACCACGTTTGTGTCTATGCTTTTCTGGTGTGTGTATCTCAAACCAGGCCACCAGTAGCCAAACCCAGACACCCTCCAGGGTAGCTCTAAAGCAGCGGGAGCCGTTGGCCTTACTGTTACTGTTCTGCAGCAGCACTCAGATGATGGCCAAGCCAGATGATCTGGGAAACCAATAGGCACCTGGGCAGCCCTAAATAGAATTCTTCAGGCGAAGTCTGGCCAGTTTGTCTTTATGCGTAGGAACACATATTGCTTTGCCTACCCTCCTGACCACCCACCTGACTTGACTATGGATCTGCTTATGTCCCTCCGCCCACGAATTCTGTCTGTCTGCTCCAGAAATTGACCAATATCCTGATCAGGCAGCTGCAGTGAGGTGGTGGGGTACACCACTGCTGATCCCTGACTACTGCTGAGAAGGGTAAGATGTTCTGGTTGGTGGGGCACAGGAGTTGCTATGTCACTGCATCTGCTACTCTTCGGTGTCTCCTACTCAAGTGAACCAGCGATGCCACTGGTCTGCACAGGCAGGCTCCTTTGGGACTCGCCCTGTGAAGGTGGAGCACACGCAGTAAGGACTCGGCTTGGCCCCTCACCTTAGCTGCAGCTTGGTGGTTGAATATTGTGGTTCACCTGAAGGCTGAATGAGGGGAGACTGAATTGTAGTCAGAGGAAGAGTCTGCCCAGCTCTGGGTCTCCACCCAACCACACCCCAAAACGGTTGAAGCCCGCCACTTCCTCAGAGAGGTCCTGGAGTGCTGATCTGGTCCCTTCCCTAGAATCCCCATCTATCACCCCTGAGTCCCCAAGAACAGGTGACGCCTGGCCAGAGCTGAGCCCTATCTCTGAAGATGGAGTGTACGCCCGGCTGCTCAGGGCTTGCCTCCCAATGGATCTACTTGGAAGGAGACAGAGACTGCCTTGGGTGCCTCCTCAGAAGGAGGGCTGCCCTAGAAAGGGGTGGGGCCCTTGCAAGGCATGAAGTTGACTCAGTTGTCAACACCTTTGCTGAGTCAACAGCTCCCAATAGAGCTTGTCTCTCCAGACTGCCTCACGTCCAGACATTGGGGCAGGTAACTGCATAGATTCTATTCCATTTGGGTGCAGCCTGCTGTTAGCAGTTGGATATGCAGTGCATAGGGTCAGATGCTGAAAAGCAGCCCCCAGCGTCAGGGGTGTACCGTCTATTAGGCAAGGGGAGACAGTTGTCTCCTGGCCCGCTGCCTCAAAGCCCCCCCAGATGCTAGTCACACACACCTGTTCCCCGTGGCCGCGGCAGCTGTCTGATTGCAGCTGGCGACCCGGGCGGGCCACGTAGTGGCCAGCAGCCTTGGTGCGGTGAGGGTGGCGATGGGGGAAGCTTTCCCTTGCCTTCAAGGCAAGACCTGAGCAGCTGCGCCTGTGCACCCTCTCTCTTCCATTCTGGATGGGGGCAGGGTGGCAGGGCAGGTCAGCAGCCACCTGCCTGCCTTGTGTGCACCGTGCGCAGCAGGGAGGCGCGTGCAAGAAGCTAGGCAGTGGCAAGGTTGGCCAGCCCAGCTGGTGGCATTGCCAACACACACACACATACACACACACAACCTTGAACAAAGGACCTGGAGGAGACAAGGAGGAGAAGCTCCAGAGCAAGCAGGGACTCCTGTGGCGGCGGGCCATTACGTCCTCGTCTCAACACTCCACCGCTTGAGCCGCTTTCCCCCATAGCAAACTCCAAAGTTGCAAGAGAAAACTCTCCAGAAATCCTTGTCTGGAGACAAGACAATAGGAGTGACAGCAGCAAATGGGACTCTTGGAGGAAGTAAATATGGGGCAGTGGGGTGGGAGAAGGGGGGGGGCGTCACAGGAGTCAAATTATTTTGATTGCATTCACTGTAATTTGAGCTAAGAGTACCATGGTCACTTCCTCTTCTGCAAGAGTTGCTTTCGTTTTCCTGTTAAAGGCATTGGAGACCTACTGGGGCAACGGCAGGGGTTGGGCATGTTAAGCCCTGGAGAACAACAATCCCATGGACTTGTTCTTGTGAACGTGATATGTAACGAAAAGATTGCATCTGATCTGTGGATGTGCAAAGTGCTTTCCTTCACTCACCATGGCTATCCCCCCCCCACCGTGGTCTGGAATTAAGGGGGAACACAATCACTGAGGAGGGGTGTGATGCAGGTAAATCTCTAGCTCCAGATATTTTTTTAAAAAAATTAATCACAACAAGAAAACTATTGGCACGGATGAACAATCCTTGTGACCCAACACTCAGTTTCCTACAGTGCTAGCCAGTGCTAGCTTTCAACGCATCCAAAGCCATGCTCCCCACATCATACGTCAGACCTAGGGGGCGTGCCTGCACTCCCAAATGGGGCTGCACGACCCCGTTCAGGAGTGAAATTGGCCAGCGCCGTGTTTGCCGCATGGCCAGGAGTGGCTCTCTGGTTGCGCGGCGAACACAGCGCTGGCCTATTCTGCTTGCAAACTGGGCCATGTGGCCCCATTTGGGAGTGAAATCCTGCCCCCACTTCTGACGTCAGACATGGGGTGTGTGTTGGGGCCGTGAGGCACAGCCTCTGATTGGCGGTGGCCCAGGTTCTTTGAACCTGTTCCCCTAATGGTGGCTCCGCCCCTGTGCTCGACTAGAAAGGCCTTGGGCCTGATCCAGTTGGGCTGTTCTCTTTAAACTCTCCATGTTTTAACTTCCTAACTGCATTGGTGCAGTAGGGAAGTGGCAAATTTTGACATCCTCCCCTTCCCCAGAAGCCGTCTGTGCCATCTGGAATTATGTCTCTGAGGACTGTGCAGACCTTGGGGACATATTTTTGGGTGGTGCAGAGGAATTCCTGGGGAAAGGGAGGGTGTCAAAAATTGCCTCTTCTTAGGTGCCTTTAGTTGGAAAGTTCTGTTAGGCTGCCTTCTCGCTGCACTGGTGCTTCCTTGCTCTGAAGGTCAGCCACTACAAGGGGAAATGGCTACCGTGGAAAGGAAGAGAGACACGCTGCTTTCTCCGAGCCCGGGATGGGAGTGCTCTGTCCTCTCCAGCAACAGCAGTCATCATTACATCCTAGGTGAGAACCCCAATCCCTGGAGGAAGGAGATGTCTCCCTAGGTCCCCCAGGGCCAGCTCCTCCGTGTATGTGTGTTGAGGCACACACTGCTTCCCCGCTAGATAGCCAGTTGCTCTATAGCTGGGAACTGCGTGTGATCAAAACAGAAGTTTCCACTAGCAGTTAATTATGTTCATGTTTTAAAATCAAGAGCTGGATATGCTGATTTGGCATATTGAAGGTGACTTGATAGAAGGAAAGAAAGATTAAAAAAAACACATGGATTAGAATCACTAGCAATCATGGTTTGCAATTGATCGGTTAACTTGTTGTCACAGCTCTGCCCTTTTTACTCTGTTTTGACCTAGATTAATTTCCGTAGGCATTATGGCAGCATTTTAATTGCATTACACTGGAATTATGTTTTTGTGAGTGGGTGTGTTTTATTCTTGGAAGCAGAAGTTGATACTAGCCATTGTTTTGATTGCTGTGCAGAGGATATTTTGGTGTTCAAAATAAAAATTGTTCCCAGTACAAAGGCCTCCGGTGAAATTTGCTTAATAAATGTTCAGCTCAATTATGTGCATGTTTACTCAAAAGCCAAAGCCATTCTGTGCAATAGGCCTGACTCCCAAATAAGTTTGCCTAGGATTAGTCCTGGGTAGCCCAAGCCTGTGCATGCTTACTTGGAAGTAAGTCTTACTGAGTTAAATTAGGCTTACTCCCAAGTATGTGTACAGAGAACGGCAACCTTTGCCTAATCCTCAGATCTGGTGTGGTTTAGTGGTTAGAGTGTTCGCTTTTGGCCAGGGAGAGCAGATTTTAAATCCTAGATCAGTCACTGGGTGACTTTAGGTAATCGCTCTCTCTCAGCCTAACCTACTTCACAGGGTTGTTGAGAGGTAATCCATATCTACTGCATGTATGCCCCCTTAGCTTAGTGGGGAAAGGGTGGGGCACAAATTATGAATAATACAAGGACCTGTACTTGTGGGTATTCAGGTAAAATCCCAAGGGGCAAGGGACTGGAAGTGGATGGCCAAAAGGGTGGAACTTCCAAGGTCAGTGGGGGGGAAGAACCATCTCCTGCATCCCCAGTTCCAAACTTTTATGTCTCTGCATATCAGCTGGGAGCACAGTTGCCCACAGCAAACTCCTCATGAAGGTTCCACACTATGATCCCCCTCCCCCGCTTTTTAATTTCTGAGCACTGCATTTTTCTGACATTGCTTGACGTGTTTTTTCTTGCGCTGCATTTCTCCGGGAGAGCCGTGTGGTGAGCAGCAAATTGTTATTAAGTCCTCCGGCGTTCGGTCTTCTGACGTTTAACCCTGTGTGTGCAACAACGCCCGAGTGCACGTCTCCACAGCCAGCACAGAGGTTGTCCTCCAGGCATGGCATGTAGGGTAGCATGCGGGGATATCTGGGGCCTGGGCCCATGTCTGAGTCTGATCTTGAGGCTTGTACATTCATCTCAGAGAGTGAAGAGTAGCCACTGGCCCACCAACCTATAGGGTTGTTCAGGAACCAGCCATGGGTCCAGGCATGGGCGGCCGTCCTGACTAACACTGCTCTAGTGCAGCAAACAAAGACACACACATGCAAGAAAGTCACATCGCTGAGTATTCCGTGACATCCAAAATATCACTTGAACTGAATGGGGGCAGTGGGGAGTTATATACTTGGTGGTGGCTGGTGCTGGTTGGACTAGGGCAGTGAGGAAAGGAATTATAACTTTAAAAACCCATAAGGCCACTGCTGCTTCTCCACACTGCTGCCTAGCTATGCCCAGACTACACACCTGCTGTGTGCTCCACATCTGCCTCTCACCTAGCATGCATATTGGCCTGATACGGGGTGAGTGCAGACTCTGTGCAGAGATGGGCAGAGGTGCAGAGTGCCAGTGGCAATTTAATGGGCTTTTGAAGATATCATCTCCTTCCTCTCTAAGGCCCAAACCTGGCCAGTTTTCCGTATTGCACAAAGGGTCATTCTATATGAGCCCCCACTTGCAGTCTCAAGTGGTCAAGTCCAAACCAAAGTTTACTACTACAGGGAGAACTAGGTCATTGTCCCAAGAAGGATTATGATATTATGCTGGAAATATTGTGGAGAACGTCACAAACGAAGGACTGGAAAGTTGTGTAGTTTTAACAGAGAGACATTTTCCAAAATAAACTGTTTGGGGAGTGCAGGGCGGGAGCGAGTTTCTGTGTGCTGGAGTTTGAAGAAATGGGCTAATGGATAAAAGAGGAGCAATGGGCGGTTTTTAGGGAGTATTATTTTTACACCAGTGGTGCTTTCAAGTCATTTCTCCCCAAGGTTATGTTAGGGAAAGGTGGCAGTTACTTCTGCAGATGAAGGAAATGAAGAGGAGCCCAATTGATGGTGAATTATTTATCAAGAGGATGGCATCGAATGATTTACAGTAACTTAGATTCATTACCTTGAGTTATAGATGTTTCCAACAGAAGATGATTTAGAATGCCCAGGAGAAGGCAGGAGGTGAGCACCAAGATGAAGCTTTGTCTTCAAGGCAAACCTCATGAAAACAGCCAGCTCGCGCTGGTGAGGTATCATGTTTGGGGGGTGGGCTCACTTCAGGATAAATATTTGTGTTGAAGATCTCTGTAGGTGCCAAGCTGGTGATTCACAAGTTTCACAGTGAGTTTTCAATGCATCAGGGTATAGGACAGTGTGCACTTTACCTCTCATATGGTCCCCTTGAAATGGCTGCAGTGGTTGTGCTGGCATTCAGTTCGAATCTTAGAATTGTATCCTGAACATGCACTCCAGCTTCCATTCTGACGCCTTCGTCTTGAAGGGACAATATTACATTGACTGACATGATCTGCAGCATGACAGAGTTTTAGCGCTACGCTGTGGGACTGCTGCAGACTTCAGAGCAACCAGTGCTTCTGCAACTGCCCCTTCTGAGCAGCCGCGACCCTTTGAAATCTGCAACAGCACTGCACCGCAGCATTACACCTCTGCCATACTACGCGTCATGTCAGCCAATGCGTTTTGCATCTTTCCTCCTTCCCTTGAAAATAGGTGAGGCAGTTGCCTTTGAGTTTAAAAAATGAAAGGAGAATCCTGTTCTAGACATGCATACTAAGTTAAGAGCATAAGATGAGCTCAGCTGAATTATACTGAAGGTAAGGTTGAGAGCTGGTCTTGTGGTAGCAAGCACGACTTGTCCCCTTAGTTAAGCAGGGTCTGCCCTGGTTGCATATGAAAGGGAGACTAGAAGTGTGAGCACTGGAAGAGATTCCCCTCAGGGGATGGAGCCACTCTGGGAAGAGCATCTAGGTTCCACATTCCCTCCCTGGCAGCATCTCCAAGACAGGGCTGAGAGAGAGATTCCTGCCTGCAACCTTGGAGAAGCCGCTGCCAGTCTGTGTAGACAACACTGAGCTAGATGGACCAAGGGTCTGACTTGGGATATGGCAGCTTCCTATGTTCCTATATTCTGACTTACCAAATCCAGGTGCCTAATTTGCATATTATGTAAATTAGCTTGAAAATAAATTTTGAGCGGAATAGTGACTGCACGTTTTGCTCCATAACTCTGCTTCTACAAGGGCTAGAGATTAGCTTAAAAAAAGAAAGAAAAGGTGGGAGGGGGGAGCTGAAATCTGTACAAATCTGGGTGGGCTAAGGAATCTGGGTGGGATGCTTAAAATTCGGGTGAAACCCAAAATTCCGGGGTGTGTGGCAACTCTAACTGAAGGTCTATCTAAATCGGCAACCAGTTTCCTACAGTAGCCAACCAGATGTCTTTGGAAAGCCCTGAAGAAACTGGGGTGGGGGGGGTGAATTCCCAAAGGTGCTAATGAGTTTGCATCAATTAATTTATTCAATATTGCCTGATGCATTTCAAACATGCAGTGCTCTTCTTCAGGGACACCTTAAGTAAATAACATTACTTAATATATGTATGTTTATATTTATGTATTTATATAATGTGTATATATTTGTGTTTATATTCCCGGTGGTGTGCGGTGTTATCCCCAGGGAGACAAGTAAGGAGAAGATATTTTGATTAATGTTATTTACTTAACTTGCCTCTATAGAAGAGCAATAGAGCAGTTCACGCTTGAAATGCGTCAGGCAATACTGAATACATTAATTCATGAAAACTCACCAGCACCTTTGGGAATCCTTCCCCACCCTTCGGTTCTGATTTTTTGGTGCTGCGTCATTTTCCTCCCCTGCTCCTCTCCTTATTCTCTGGAAAGCCCGCAAGGAGAGCATGAAGACAATAGCTTCTCCAGCAGCTGGTGCTCCATGACATGCTGCCTCTGTACCTGGAGTTGCCGGCATTTAGCCATCATGGGTAATAGCCATTGATAGACGTCTCTTCCATTTCAGCATTGCAGTCTTCAAGAGAGATTCAGATTGCAGTCCATTTTGTCTTCCTCCTTCCCTTTGAACATGGATACAGGGATCCAACTGGGATTGAGACCTGGAACATACAACTGATCCTGATCATATGGACCAAATTTTATTCCATTGTCTCAGTGTTTAAATAGGGTGTTATCAAACAGAATGTCAACTGGGCAAGTTAAACCAAAGACACTCAGACAATTAAGTCGTTCTTGGGATTATTTGAGGAGGTAGAGTAAGAGCCGATTTCTGTACAATTTGCATGTCCTTCATTCATTTCATTTAATTTCATTTCTAAACTGCCTAGTAAATAAATCTCTAGGCGGCATACAAAATGAACTGTAAGAGTTCACTGAGCTGCCCTTGCCCCCACCGCCCCCAGAGAAGTCATCTAGGGATATCCCAGACTTCCTCTTGGTGGAATTAGATGTTCTAGAGACAAAGATCCACTGCTCTCTTCAGACAATTCTTTGGCCCCAACTGGTGGTACACCATTGGTCTAAATCCACCATGGCGTGTCAGAATGGCCCCAAATATATGATCAGCCACTACCCATGATGAAGGGAGGAGAGCCATTGTTGAGGTCAGTCATGTACAGGCCCTAAGAAGCCTAAGCACAACCAGTGCAGAAACAATATCTTCAGGACAGTCTCTTCTCATATGGCCTTTCCTTCCTTCAAGGATCAGCCAAGGAGACCCTTTAACAAGCCCCACTGCACTGAGGTGCATTCAATGAGGATGAGGCAAAGGGCCGCTTGTATGGCAGTGCTCAGACTGTGGAACTCCCTGCCCCAAGGAGTTTGCCTCTTCCCTTTCTCGATGGCCTTTTGCCTATAACTCAAGGCAAGCATTTGGCTTGCCTTCTGTTAGATTGTCAAGCACATCCTGAGTATTCGTGAGCCTCTGCTTTTGTTGGGTTTTTTGATGGTTTTATATTGATTTTTTAAAACTCATTTCATTTGCTTGGTTGTAAGTGCTATGTATTAGTTGCCTTGAGTGTTCTTTGTAATGGAAAAGGAGGGCACCCCCCCCCCAACAAATAAATAAATGCATGTGCACATATCTTCAATGCCCAGTCCTTATCACCTGGAGTAATTGGAGTCTCCGTGTCAATACTGCATTGGGTCAGAGTGGTGAGGGAAGGAAGCCCTCTGGGTGAAAAGTTCCTACCCGCCCACCCCCCTCTGGCTCCAGCCCACAAAAGTGGTTGGAAATTGCAGAAGAATAGCTGGCATCAATCGTTGTCTTTCACTGTTTGAAAGGAGTTTATGACTTTGAGTTTCAATAAATAGGTTCACCCCCCTTTCCTCATGTTCTCTATTCACCGATGCTATGGGCCTGGGGCTTTAGCCAAAGGGAAATGGAGGTGTTAGCAGGTACTTGAGAAGATGTGACATGTCGGGTGAGGTCAGGGGGGCAGATGGAGGCGTGAGAACCATTGGAGAGGCTGACTTCTGCACCATGCGAAAGGACAGTTGCTTTGCCATCCACTCCTACACTGAGCACCCATCTAACTGCTCGCAAAATTTCTAAGTGGCTGTGTTGGTCTATGAGACAAAGAAAAAGCCAGCCTCCAAAGTCGGGCAATATCTTTCTGAGGGCCAACGGAAATGTAAGCCGCTTTGCAAGCGCTTTTTGTTGAAAAGTGGCCTGTAGACATTTGTCATGTTTGTAATAAAGTTTCACAAAATAATGAGCCCGTTTTGACGTCTTCAGAACTCTTCTACAGGCTGGAAGTTAAGCCAAAGTGGGCTGGACAGAGAGACAAAGGTGGGCATTGTGGGAAAGCACCCAGGTTCGAAGTTTGTAACAGTCTGGAGAGGGAGTGCTGAAGATTTTAATCTAATGTTCATTAGATTAGTCTCTGCTAAGTGCAAGACAGATTTCAGTTTGCACCAAGGGCTACTAGCACAAAGAAACAAAACCAGCTGTTTCCCCATTCCCCCCAAAAATGTGTAACCCAGTAGTCACTGGCTTGTCTTTCCAGCACTACGTGGAACACCTGGGCCCCTTAGTCTCTTGGCAGGAGGCCCTGCTCCTGGAATGCCAAAGATATGGGAGGGCCTAGGACAAACTTCTGCATGACTACAAACCCCCGCTGTGTGCAATGCAGCACTGTTGGTGTGGTGGCCCCTGCTGCTCTTCCCAGGACAAGTCAAACATTGCACTGAAGGTCTAATAAGGTGGGTGGGTGTTCTCAGCCTTTGATGTGTGCATTGCAGCGGCTGGGAACTGACGGGTGATGGAGCAGGGCTTGGATTTGCAATATTTTATTATTTGAAGATATGATGCCAATCTTGTTACAATAGAGTATATTGCAGAGATCAGAAACAAGGAAGGAGGAAGGAAGGAAGCAAGGAAAGAAGGAATGAAGGAAGGAAGGGAAAGAAAAAGAAAGAAAGGAAGGTAGGAAGAAAAAGGAAGGAAGAAAAAGGAAGGAAGGAAGAAAAAGGAAGGAAGGAAGAAAAAGAAAGGAAGGAAGGAAGGGAAAGAAGGAAGGAAGGAAGGAAGGAAGGAAGACTTTTATAGACAATGACTTCTAGAGGGGTCACTGTGTTTGTCTGTTGCCATAAAAACAATAATAATAAGAATGCTGCAGGACTGTAAAGATTAACAAATATATAGCAACATAGATTTTGTGGACTATGGCCATCAAATGCATATGAAATGTTATCCTCAGTTGCCAGGTGTTTTATATATATCTTTTAAAAGAAATTTTATTAGCTTTAAAAATACAAAGATACAAAGATGAGGGGGGAAAGTGAAAGTAATATAAGATCAAAAGAATAGGATGCATCTCCAAGCTTCCAATATCCAGGAATAAAGTCAGGTGTTTTATAGACAGCAAGAAACTTTCTGATCAATACTGCTATCAAGGAACACACATCATCAGTGGCATCTGCAGGACGTTTTCTGGGGTGGGAGGCAAGGCCTGCAATACTATACCTACTTATCTGGGAGTATGCCCCATAGAATTCAATGAGTCTAGCTCAATTGAGGGGTGGGGGACAACTGTTCTCTCCCCTCCCTTCCGCCCCGTCCTGGACACCCATGCATTCCATACTGCATAAATACAAGAATTGTTGCATCACACCAAAGGTCCACCAAGCCCAGTACTTTGTCTCCAACAGTGGACAGCTAGTCTTCCCAAGAAACTGACAAACACGTTAGACAGGACAGCCAAATCCCAATGTTTGTCCTTCAACATCCAACAAGCAAACATGGAGGTTCCATTTTCTAATCAACTTTAGTAGTCACTACTAGTAATTATAATACTAGAGTAATAGACAGGATTAACCTTAAGTGGCACAGTGGGGAAATGCTTGACTAACAAGCAGAAGGTTGCCAGTTCAAATCCTGCTTCTACTATATTGGGCAGCAGCGATATAGGAACATGCTGAAAGGCATCACCTCATATTGCACGGGAGGAGGCAATGGTCAACCCCTCCTGTATTCTACCAAAGACAACCACAGTCTCCAGGAGCCGAAATCGACTTGATGGCACACTTTACCTAATAGACAGGATTGCCAGTATTATTAACAGGCCAGCCCCTGTGAGCATTCCTACTCCTCTTTTAAAGCCATCTAAATTAGCAGAGACACCAATGCATCCCATGAAAGTGAACTCCATGAATTTTTTATTTTATTTTATTTATTTTTGCATTTTTATACCGCCTTTCGTTAAAATATAACCCCAAGGCAGTTTACAAAAGTTAAAAACATACAATAAAAACACAATAAAAACAACATGCTAAGAGTATAAAAACATATAAAAACAGGCATAAAACAATACAACAAATAACAAATAATTGTAAATTGAATTAATTGTGTGTACATGAAAAATCATGGTTCTGTTTGTTTCATTGAATGATGCTGTATTGTACTGAGAGAAATAATCATTCTCTAATCATTCTCTCCCTGCCAGTCATAATGGCATAAGCCAGGGCTTATCAACTTTGGGTCTCCAGATGTTCTCACATCACAATGTTTGTTGCTGTCTAAGACAGTTTCATAGATGCCTGTGCCACCAGCCCTCCAGAGTTTGTGTAGCTCTTTCCTGTGCTTTCTCCAGCTCTAGAGCAAGGTGGGCTTATTTTGGGCACATGTGGTCTACTTCCTCCTCCCACCCCTTCAAATCCCTATGATCCTCACATAGGTTTCAGATGTGTTGCAAAGAGTCCAAACTAGGCTCTCAGAACAGTTAAAGCATAAACTGGGTGGTGGACCTATTAGGATGGTCCATCCAAAAAGGCTGCTGGACGCACTAGGATTTCAAAAAGCCTTGGAGGATTTTGATGTTGGTGCGGCCGGCGATTCTGTCGATGCCCTGGTGGGAAGCTGGAACAGGGAACTCATCAGGGCAGTAGACATGATTGCTCCCTTCTGACCTGCTGCAAAAATGGCCCCTTGGTATACTGAGGAGTTGCAGGGGCTGAAGCGGTTGGGTAGGCGACTAGAGCACAAGTGGAAGAGAACTCAGTTCGAATCTGACAGGATACAGCATGTGACCCTTTTGAAGACTTATGCAATGGCGGTGTGTACGGCGAAAAAGAGTTTTCGGTCTCCACGCATTGCAGCTGCAGGTTCGCCCTCAGCAGAGCTATCTGTCGTAAATCTGTTAGCTTGGCTAACCCAACAGGATTTACAACCCCCTTCAGCACTCCCCCTGTGAGATAACAGAAAGCAGCAGCAAAACTGCAAGAAGGAAAAGAAAAGAAAAGGCTCACAAAGAAAATAGTAAACAAATTAAGTTCCCTGAACTGAACTAGGTACCCCCCTCTAACAATAACTGAGTAATAAGTGAAGAGAAAACACAAAGCAAGGAATGAAACGAGCGAAAGACACCAGAACAAGGAATTAACGGAACAAAGCAGGAAAGCATAAACAAGGCAAACTGGAACTCGGAAAAGTCTGGAATTTAAATAGCACACTGTCTGCCAGCAGTGAAAGTTGCAAACAGCATCTGAGCAATTGAGAGACTGCTAAATATATACGGCTCAAGAGAATCAGCAGCCAATCAGGCTTCCCTGAGTCAGCACTTCGGCTTCCTCTCTTGTGATCTCCTGCGCCTGTGTGACTCCCACTGAGCTTGCCTCTCAAGGCAGGCGAAATCCCAGGCTCCTCCCCATCAGAAATCATGCCTGGAAGCTGTTGCAAATCCTCAGCTCCAAGGTCTGGTCTCCCTGCCAAATCGTGTTGCTGTGCCTCTGAGCTCCTTCTACGTCCAATCAGTCCCTGGGGTCATTCTGCTGTGATACCTTTAATGGGTTCTTTGTGAACAGGATCTCCTATATTTGGGCCAACTTGGATCCCACTATTTCTGCAAGGTCTATGGAGGAGGTGTCCAGTGATCCCTCTTGCAGTATTAGATTGGATCAGTTTCAATCTGTGACTCCTGAGGATGTGGACAAGCTGCTTGGGGTGGTGCGGCCTACCACCTGTTCTCTGGATTCTTGCCCGACTTGGCTGCTTCTATCTAGCAGGGAGATTGTTGGAGGTGGCTTAGTTAATATCATAAATGCATCGCTGAGGGAGGGCAGTGTGCCCCCTTGTCTGAAGGAGGCAATGGTTAGACCACTCCTTAAGAAGCCTTCCCTGAACCCCTTAGAGATGGATAGTTACAGGCCAATCTCCAATCTCCCCTGATTGGGCAAGGTGATTGAGAGGATGGCGGCCAACCAGCTCCAGGCAGTTTTGGAGGAAACTGATTATCTAGACCCATTTCAAACTGGCTTTAGGGCTGGCAATGGGGTTGAGACAGCCTTGGTCGGCCTGATGGATGACCTTTACTGGGGAACCAACAGAGGGAGTGTGACTCTGCTGGTTCTTCTGGACCTCTCGGCAGCGTTAGATACCATCGACCATGGTATCCTTCTGGATTACCTGCCGGAGTTGGGGATGGGGACACTGCTTTGCAGTGGTTCTGCTCCTGTCTCTCGGGTAGATTCCAGATGGTGGAGCTTGGTGACAGTTGCTCCTCAAAACGGGAACTGTTATATGGAATCCCTCAGGGCTCCATTCTGTCACCAATACTTTTCAATATCTACATGAAACTGCTGGGTGACATCATCAGGAGATTTGGTGCTGGGTGTTATCAGTATGCTGATGATACCCCAATCTACTGCTCCTTTTCATCTTCAAGAAATGGCACTCATTCTCTAAATGCCTTCCTACAGGCAGTAATGGGCTGGATGAGGGATAACAAATTGAAGCTGAATCCAAGCAAGATTGAGGTGCTCAATGTGGGGGCTCAGAATCTGAGGGGTGAGTTAGATCTTCCTGTGCTAGATGTGGTTACACTCCCACAGAAGGAGCAGGTGCGCAGCTTCAATTATTTCAGAATGCGGCAACCAGATTGGTCTCTGGGGTAACCTGGAGAGACCATATTACGCCTGTTTTGAAACAATTGTACTGGCTGCCGATATGTTTCCAGGCAAAATACAAAGTGCTGGTTATTACCTTTAAAGCCCTGAACAGCTTAGGCCCGAGATATCTTAGAGAGCGCCTTCTTCTGCGTAATCCCCACTGCACATTAAGGTCATCTGAGGAGGTTCATCTCCAGTTACCACCAGCTCGTCTGGTGACAACTCAGAGGCAGGCCTTCTCTATAGCTGCTCTGGGGCTGTGGAATGTGCTCCCTGCGGAAAGCTGTAATTTGAATTCTCTATTAGCCTTCAGGAGGGCCCTTAAAATGTATCTGTTTGGCCTGGCCTTCCAGGGTTTTTAAACTACTGTAAACTGTTTTAAATTGTTTTAAATGGTTGCCCTGGTTTTCCAGGGGTTTTAGCTGTTTGAATGTTTAATTGGTTTTATTTTGTTTTTATAGTTTTGATTTTAATTGTTAACTGGTTTTAATTGTTTTTATCCTGTTGCAAACGACCCTGAGCCATTTTGGAAGGGCGGTATGTAAATCAAATAAATAAATAAATAAATAAATAAATAGACTGGTCTGTTGTTAAATGAACCTGTGTAGCCACTCGTGCTGGGTCAAATAACATTGTGCCTTGGGTCAAAATTCTTTGCAAGATTCCCATCCCGGGCAACAGCAGGTGCCAGGTGATATGCTGAAAATTGGCCAGTAGTCCACTAGGTACATAGGAACATAGGAAGCTTCCATATACTGAGTCAGACCATTGGTCTATCTAGCTCAGTATTGTCTTCACAGACAGGCAGTGGCTTCTCCAAGATTACAGGCAGGAGTCTCTCTGAGCCCTATCCTGGAGATGCTGCCAGGGAGGGAACTTGGAACCTAGATGCTCTTCCTAGAGCTCCATCCCCTGAGGGGAAGATCTTACAGTGCTCTCACACTTACATCTTACAGTCTCCCATTCATATGCAACCAGGACAGACCCTGCTTAGCAAAGGTGACAAGTCATGCTAGCTACCACAAGACCAGCTCCACTAGTGGGCCATGGCCTATCCAGAGTTGGATTTATGGCAAGTGGCTGCCTGGAGTATTGCGGGTAGGTAAGCTTGTCACATTTCCATTATTCTTAACATTAAAAAGCTTTTATAAGTTTAGAGGAAACAGATGTGTTTTTATTTGCTTACATATGGCTCGAATAAATAAAGTATTACAGGTCCATGTGTGCAAATTTATTGCTGTCTTTGAGAGAGATAAGTCATGTATGCATCAAAAAAGTGGTCCCCAAGTTTTGATGGCAGCGCACCCATTCTGAGATCTCAGACACCTGCGAGTATCCCTAACCAACCCGCCCCCCGCCAAAGCTTTGTGCGATGATGTTTCATCTCAACAATTAAGTAACAGACAAAAGAGAGCCCTGGAACTGAAAGAGGCTAGCCTGCAGGGGGCTACAAACTACCCCCTCAATGAACCTTCCTATGCCATTGCCCAGTTTGGCGTGACTATTTTGGATCGCTTTGTGGTCTCTAGGATTTCATCAACTTGAATGCTTTACTGTTCACCCTTGACTCCTGCTCACACACCAACAGGTTAAATAGCACCAGCCCTCCCAATACTGATTCTTTAGGATGGTGCATTGTTTAATCAATCTCTCATGCGAACTGGCATCCCTACACTCTGCTTTCTGTCTTGTACCCTGCTGCTAAGCCATGGAAGGCCAAGAGTATTTAGGGAGACAAGGTGGATGCGACACAGACATATGAAGTCCCAATTAGCCAGGACTCCTGACCCTGACATAAGGCTACTGTGCATCCAAGCATCTACCGCTTCCCTTCACACTTCTGTTAGAAACACTACTGGCATAACCCAACTCCTATGCAATTTGTGAAGCAGCCCTGTGAGGATGGGGCCTCAGGGACAAAGCACCTGCTTTGTATGCAGATAATCCCAGGTTCAGTACCTGGTGGCATCTCCAGGTAGGTCTGGGAAGGTCCCCTCTCTGAAACCCTGGAGAGCTGCTGACCATCAGAGAAGAATGAGTGAGATGGACCAAGAGTCTGACTCAGTATATGGCAGCTTCCTCTGTTCATAGATGTGAAGCCTTCCTCTTCTCTGCATCCAGTCCTTACCCAGCATTGGCCGTAACACTTTGTGGACCACATGTCTGTGTTGAACTTTTATGGGAACTGTCTGGGTTCAAACTCCTGCACATCCATGAAGCTAATGTGGGTAGGCAGCTTAGGCCTGTCACTATCTCCTCCTACAGAGGGTCGGATAAAATTGGATAGTCTCATAAAGGTTGCCGTGAGCTCCTTGGAAGACCACCAGTGTGATAAACAAACATACGGAACACCGCTGGCCTTGTGGTAGCAAGCATGAATTGCCCCTTTTGTGAAGCCTGGTCTGCATTTGAATGGGAAACCACATGTGTGAGCACCGTAAGATACTCCCTCGAGGGGATGGGGCTGTTCTGGGAAGAGCATCTGCATGCTTGCAGGCAGAAGGTTCCAAGTTTCCTCCCTAGCATCTCCAGATAGAGAGGACTGAGAGAAACTCCTGCCTGCAATCTTGGAGAAGCTTCTGCTAATCTGGGTAGACAATACTGAGCTAGTTGGACCAATGGTCTGACTCAGTATAGGGCAGTTTCTGTGTTCAGTGTGCAGAGGTTCAGCAGCTGCAAATGGGGAACGTGTTCTCAAGATGGTGCCTAGATGGTCAGGAAAAGACAGGCAAGAGGTGAGGAGGGAAGCATTGATGCTATGCCCACCCAGGTGTGGGTCAAGGAGGCCACAGAAGGGATGTTTCAACACTCCAGTCTGTTGTGGCTGTCTCAAAAAGAGGCAGGAGCCTCCTTTGCCTTCCTCTGAGCCAATCTTCTGATGGACGGCATTGACCTTTCCTTAACACCCGCCACAGAGTTCATTACTTAACACTTTTCACCTGCTGACACACACACACAGGTAAGCCCCAGAGTGGCTTGTAGCCCCAAGGGATGCATTCTGGCTGGGTGCCTGTGAGTGCATTTACAGAATGGAACACACACATTGAATCTCCACCTGCCAATACGGGAAGGAATCTCCAGCAAGCAACTCTTAAAACCGTCCAGTTGCTGGTGACGTCCTCAGACTGGATTCATGCAGACGAAGGCAAACAATCTTTGGAGTTCATGTAGGGTTGATAGGTAGGCGAACAGGCTTGCTCGTCTTTGCTTGGGTGTAGCGCACAAACATACACTACAGTCATACAGCCCTTCCAGTCGATGTCAGTTCCAGGTTTTATTCCTTGTTTGGTGGGAACTAGGGAAAAGGCCTTTTTGATTGGCGCACCCGGCATATGGAATTCAGTGTCCTGAGAGAACGGAAATGTGTTTAGGTATGTAAATGTATGTGCAGAATTAATCTATGGAATTCTCTGCCAAGGGATGTGGTGATGGCCACCAGCTTGGATGGCTTAGACAAATTCATGGAGAACAAGTCTATCAATGGCTACTAGTCTGGTGGCTATAGGCCACCTCCAGCCTCAGAGGCACGATGCCTCTCAATACCAGTTGCAGGGGAGTAACAGAAGGAGATAGAGCATACCCTCAGCTCTTGCCTGTGGGCTTCTCAGAGGCATCGGGTGGGCCATGGTGGGGAACTGTACTAGATGGGCCTTGGGCCTGATCCAGCAGGGCTTCTCTTTTGTTATTAAGTTTGTGCCATGCTGCTGAGGCCTTGGTTGTAGTATTTTACCCATGGACATGAATAGTGCTATCTGCCCACCCAACAAGGTCATCGGAGGGGGCTTTGTTCCATGTGCCAACATTGAGGGAGGTGTGATTGTTGTGCACACAGGACAGGGCCTTCTCTGTTGTTGCTGCCAAGCTCTGGAACACTCTCCCGGTGGGTGTTCATTTTCTGGCATCTGTGGTTGCTTTTAAAAAACAACTGAAAATGCTTTTATTTGTTCAGACTCTTACCCCTTGGGGTTGCCAGTCTCTCATAGGAACATAGGAAGCTGCCTTCTACTGAGTCAGACCATTGGTCTAGCTCAGTATTGTCTTCACAGACTGGCAGCAGCTTCTCCAAGGTTGCAGGCAGGAATCTCTCTCAGCCCTATCTTGGGGAAGCCAGAGAGGGAACTTGAAACCTTCTGCTCTTCCCAGAGCGGCTTCATCCCCTGAGGGGAATATCTTGCAGTGCTCTCCCTTCTAGTCTCTCATTCAAATGCAACCAGGGCAGACCATGCTTAGCTAAGGGGACAAGTCATGCTTGCTACCACAAGATCAGCTCCTTTCTGGCTGCTCTCTTTTGTTTTTATTGCTGCTGCTTTTTGGTGTTTTTATGGACCCTGAATTGATTTGCATTTCTTGATGTGATTTTTATGGAATTTTATTGTATTACCTTTTGTAAGCTGCCTTGGAATAAGTTTGATGGAAGGCGGTATATAAACCAAACAATAAAAAATAAAGAATGAAATGAAATGAAACATGAGCTCTGTTGCTGCTGTTGGTTTGCAGCAAGCAACTGGCTTCTGGCGCTGACAGCGCTGTGATGCTTGAAGAGAACACAAGGAAGGACTCTGCCTGGCCACCGTCAGTTCAGCACTTCCAACAGGGCCTGGTGGAGGCAGCTAAACAGGCTGCAGAGGCTGGTGCTGGGAAGGCTCTCCTGGTCTCCACCAGCCTCTGTGTGATCGTGCACAGCAGACAAAATGGGCTGCACTAAAAGTGGAGTGGAAAAAGTGGAAGAGCGAATTTGAGTTCGAGATGGGAATCTGAGTCTCGAGAGAGAAGCTGGCCTTGCGAGCCTGAATTGTCTCCATGGCTCAGCAGGGAGGGGGATCACCTGACGAACACAGGAACTCAGGAAGCTGCTCTTCCCAGAGCGGCCCCATCCCCTAAGGGGAATCGATCTTACAGTGCTCACGTGTAGTCTCCCATTTGGTTTGCATTGCCTTGGATGGTTGACTACATGTGAGTGCTGCCTGCTGTGAGATATTTCCCTTCTGAGAGACAAGGCTGCAGCTTAGTGGAAGAGCAGATGCTTGCATGAAGAAGATCCTGGCTTCTCTGCCTGGCACCTCCTGGTAGAGCTGGGAGAGACTCCTGCCTGAAACAGGCGGGGAGGGAGGCCAGCGGTGACCCGGGTTCTGCTGCCACTGCGGCCCACTAGCTCCGCCCCCTACACCTGATGTCAGATGCAGGGAGCATTTAGCCACGCCCCCACATCTGATGTCAAACACAGGCCGTGGTTTAGCTCCCAAATGAGGCCGCATGGCCCCGTTTGGGAATTAGATCTACACTGTGAATGCATGGCCCCATTTGAGAGCTAAATCATGTCCCCTGCGTCAGACACGGGGGGCGTGTCTGGGGCACAAGGCGTGGCCTCTCAGAGGTGGTGGCCCGGGTTCTTTGAACCTGTCCGCCCAATGGTGGCTCACCCCTGAGGCCTGAAACCTCAAGTACTGGATCAACTGCAGGGATGTGGACATGGGAATACGACCGTAGATCAGTAGCAGAGCACCTGATTTGCTTGCAAAAGGTCCCAGGGTCAATCCCTGGCAACAGCTCCAAATAGGACTGGGAAAGACTCCTGCCTGTAACCGCAGAGAGCTGCTGCCAGTCAGTGTAGACAATACTGAGCTAGATGGACCAAGGGTCTGACTCATGATAAGGCAGCTCCCTATGTTTTCTCCCTCTAGAAACTGATTTTGTGTGTATTTCTAATTTGCTGCTGCTTTCTGTTGCTTGGTTTTTAAATTACGATGCTGCGTTTTATTTCTCATGTACTATATGTGAGCTGTCTTGAGTGCCTTGGTTTGAGATGGAGAGAAAGGATATTGATTCCAAAATTTAAAAAAGGTGCATTTTTGAAGTCAGTCCATACTCAGGCTGGCATCCATCTGCCTGTGCAGCAGGACCCCCATGGGGCAGCTAGGAGGCTGCAGAAACCTTGTTTCCCCTTCTCTCATCCCAGCAGAACGCTGCTGCATGGGGGCTTCGTGCTTCAGCGGCGGGTAGACTGCATGGTATATCCGCCCATGGGTTTACTCATGAGCGCTTGAGTCTGGCTGCCAGCCAAGGATCTTGAACAAGAGGGACCCGTGATCCACCCTAGCAGGCCAATAGGTCCATTCGCATGTTATGATCAACACAGTAGTGGCTGGTGTGGATGCCACCGGGGAGGGTGGGCAGTGAGAGGCACCTTTAAGCATAAATTAGGAGAAGCTTACCTCCGCTCTGGCCACACCAAGCTGGTCTGAGCACAGTGCTCTGCCCAGCACTCCCTGCAGTGGGGGATCAGCTCTGCCACACTGACCTGGCTTCTGTGGAGCTGATCTTCTGCCGGCAGCCAGGTGGACTACCACCGTAGGGAGTGCTGGGGTGTGTGGCTTGCAGGTGTGGCTGGAGCAGAGGTAAGCACCTACTAATTTAAGTTTAAAGGTGACTCTAGCCGCCACCTCCCGCAGCATCCACACCAGCCGCTATTGGTTCAACAGTCGTACAATGAGTATGCAGTGTACACAGGTACAATCATTCACATGTTACGTCAAACACAGGTACAGCAGTACGCTTCCTGTTTGCACCATGCATTTGAAGGGCCTGTATCCGGGTTCACTTTTAAAATGAACAAAACTACAGTCATTCACACAATCATGTGTACTCTGTACACTCATACGATATAATGTGTGAATCTGGCTAATATGCACAATTCAACAACTTCTTCTTCTTCTTAACATTTTACATCCCGCTTTTCCTCCAAGGAGCCCAGAGCGGTGTACTACATACTTAAGTTTCTCCTCACAACAACCCTGTGAAGTAGGTTAGGCTGAGAAAGAAGTGACTGGCCCAGAGTCACCCAGCTAGTCTCATGGCTAAATGGGGACTTGAATTCGGGTCTCCCCGGGCCTAGTCGAGCACTCTAACCACTATACCATGCTGGCTCTTGCTTTTAAAGAAATATATTGTATGTTTTATATTTGCTTGTTTATCTTACGGAAGCAATAACTCTTGAGGCACCCATTAAAATTAATGCATATTTTTTAATTTTCATTATAAAGTTAACACATCTATGAAACATAGCTGGTACCAAAATAAAATAAAATAAAATTACAAGACATTGCTAGCCGGTTGCCAACAGAAAACATGGTAAAAAGATACGGCGCCACGATCCAGAGCTCTGCAGGGCTCCTCTGGCGCGCACACTCGACATGAGCCAGGCTGGCCCCGTTTTTGACAACATCACACCAGCACCTGCAAGAGGCACGTAGACGAGAAGGTGGCAGCCCCGCTTATGCTAAGGTGCATGCTTGCTGGATCGCGGCTGCCTGAGATGACGACTGCAGGAGCAGAATGACAACACTGTCCCCAAGGAGTTATTTCTGCAAATATATACTCTTGCTAATATATACATTTATTCATAAAATAAATAATCATAAAAAACCCATCACTTAACAAAATACCAACAAAAAAAAAAAAGGGAAAAGAGAAAAAGATGACAACTCTACTTTGTACAATAGCTTTGGAATTTCAGGTTTTTGTTTGCTTTTCATAATACGTGCATTCGGTAGCAAGGGTGATTGAATAGGAAATGGGGCGATTCTTCAGAAGCTGGTGAGTGGGGCCGGCCTGACCATGAAGCCATGTGAAAGCCGTTGCTTCAGGCAGTCAATCCCAGGGCTCGGGATGTTCGTCCCCTGCCTCCAATCTCGACATGCCTTTTACAACAAATGGATAAGGACCTCATTTTAAAATTCATGTAACTTGCGGCTCCTGTGGCCGGCACTGCTTCCAGTAGCAGGGCACACTGAATTCAGTAGTATAACTGGCACAAGCAGGCCTGTCCCAGAGTATTTGGGTGCCTGAGATGAAACACCCCAATGGCATTTCTCCTTTTCTGATTATATGAGGCGTAATCCATTGGTAGCATCTTCCGTACCCAGCTATCTAATGGTGCAGCGGGGAAATTTATTTATTATTTATTTATTGTTCAATTGACTTGACTTGACTTGATTATCAAGCCAGAGGTTGATGGTTCGAATCTCAGACTATGGGAAACACCTGTATCTGTCAGCAGTGATATAGGAAGATGCTGAAAGGCATCATCTCATAAACCCCTCCTGTATTCTACCAAAGACAAGCACAGGGCTCTGTGGTCACCAGGAGTCGAAACCGACTCGATGGCACACTTTACCTTTAGTATTTCCTGTACAGGATTCCCTCCATTTCAAGGGCTCACAAGGGAGAACTCTATGGTAGGGCAGATCTGACCGTCTCACTTGCTGCAGGGGTTGAAGACTTCCCCACTCCATTCCTTTGTTGTTCCTCGGGTTCATGGATTTCCAACCTGTAGTACTCGAAATGTTCCTGAACTACAACCTCCATAATCCTCAGCTACAATTTATTCTGGAGCAACACAGGTTGGGATCCCCTGCGTCTGGTTCACTCTGCCCTGTGCTCTGTGCCTCCAAAATTCTGGTTTAACTAGGAGAATGTTTAACATAAATTCTGGCATCGGAGTATATGCCATTTGCTGCTGCTGCTGCTATATCCAGTGGCTGATATACTGTACAAGACTCCATCAGCCTAGGAAGGGAGCATTTGTCCTCTGTTGCCCCAGTGTGTTTTCACAATTGCACAGCATTATGCAAGTGTGTTTTTACACAATTGTACAATTGCTCGGTCCCCAGGTTTATGGAGCCAATGTCTTCTATTCATTTGCATTTCCCCCCTTTGACCTTGTCAATGCAGAGCCGTGCGTTTGATAAAACACTGCAAAAAAGCAATTTTGATGTGCATAAAATTGGTGTGCTTTTTGGTGCTGTGTTTCACTGATGCACATATGTGTGTTTGCACATTGGTAAAAAATAATCTTGCTATAAGCTGCTATCCAATCACGTTGATTTTGTTGTTGTTGCAGTGCTTTATCAATGGACAGGTGCTCATTAGTAACGCAGTGAAATACAAATGAACCAAAGAGATTGAAGGTTGACGTCTTAGGCATACTGCAGTGGTTCTCTAACAAGGGCCCCCACCCTGATGGACTACAACTCCCACCAAAGGCCATTGTGGGAGGGGGTGATGGGAGTTGTAGTCACGCAACATCTGAGGGTCCATGTTTGAGAACAATTGACTTACCCATATCCTTCACTATTTCACCAATGAAATTAGGAACACGTCTGTGGATGCATAGGAGGGCGTGGCCAAGGAACCTGGGGAGGTATGATATACAGTTCTGAGCACAAGGATCCACAGATGGAAAGCAGATCATAAAGTGCATGCAGAGCACAGTAGTCCAGATCAGGGATTCTCATCGTTGGGCCCCCAGATGTTATTGGACTTCAACTCCCATAATCCCAAGCCCCAGTGGCCTTTTGCTGGGGATTATGGGAGTTGAAGATCAATAACATCTGGGGGACCCAACGTTGAGAATCCCTGGTCCAGATGCCAATAAGTAGATGAGCCAAGACTGTACCCTCCAACAATCCACAGATGAAAAAAGGGATAAGATTTCTCATGCCAAGGATTACTGCCCAAGACCTCAACCACTTGGACACATTGCTTCAGACTGGATTCCACCCACTGCAATGTTGTGCATCCATTGACAGGCAGGAGCACTAGAGAGACAAATGCACCCTCCCACTCCTCTGGGAAAATCCCATTTCTAGCCATTCCGATTCTTGAGTCCTGAGGAAGGACAACTCTAACAATGCATTGGGGGGGGGAGTGCAGCAAGGCATCCTAAGAGGCAAAAATAGGGACAAAATGGGAACAATGATTCTTGCAGAGAGAGAGTCCGGAAAACTGGGACTGACTCTGGTAAAGAGGAGCCGTAGGAGGCGATGGCTTACCAGCTCAGTGAGAACCAGAACAGGGCCCCTGAGGGATGAGAACTCGCGTGGGCTGAGATTTGGCTGCTGGGTGTCATAGTTTGGCTCAGGAAATTGAAAGGACCTAGGAAGTTTTGGCAAAGTCTTGCTGGGGATATTATAGGGCAGCTAGCTGGGAGCGTCTCTCATTAGCTACCCAATTACTCTGAATTCAAGGTGATGGTACATCTAGGTGTGGACGTCCATGACTCCTCCCATGAGTCAGCCAATGAGTCAGGCGATATGGGGGTGGGGGAGGGAGCAGTGTGGTATGGTGGAGAACATTTTGGAGACAGCAGTTGATTAAAAATGAAATAAATACTAATAAATAAAGCCAAGGAACTTGGCGAAATGAAATGAAAGGGGAGCAAAATGTTGGCTAGCATGGCTGCCAAGGCTTCTCTGGGGGCTTCTGAGAGCCCCCTGAGGTGCCAGAATGAGAGAGAGGAGTAAACTCGGGGCTCTCAGACTCTGTGTTTCCGGATGTCATTGGACCGCAACTCTCATCATCTCCAGCCTTCAGCCATTGTGTCTGGGGATGATGGGAGCTGTAGTCCAACAATATCTGGGGACCCACGTTTGAGAACTCCTGGGAAGTGAAAGAGGAGAAAAGGCCTCACTCATGGCAGAGCAGCTCATTCCTTTTGAAATGTGACAGATCATATTTCTGCTACGACTGCAGCTGTGTTTCTGCCCTGAGGTGCATGTGGAGGGATGTATAAACCTCCCACCATATAAAATCTCAAGTGCATTCAGCACTGAAAATCCTCAACATGAGCCAATAATTCTGTTTCTATCATCCACATTTGCTCATTGCATGTACCAGTATAAATCCAGTTAGATCAGGGCACAATGAAGCCAAAGTTAGGTGTGGGTCAATCCCTTTTCAAAGGGAGTGAGCTAAACTTTGATTGGCTCCAACCTGTCCATCACTTTGACTGGATCGCATAACTTTGACTGGATCCATCCTGTCCTCAGCATTGTTCTTCTGGATTTATATCAAATCAGTAGTTGAATTTTTGAGAAAGTGTACGGGCTCGTCCCCATCAGTGCTCCCACTAATTTTTTCCATCTGTGTGTGGAATGAGTTTTGTTCTGAGTGGCAGTACCAAGGCAGTGTGTGCCCACGTGCATTCAGAGTAGGGATGTGCGAAACGTTTCGGGTACAGAATGATCTGTACCTGAAACAGCCAATTTCGGGTGATTCGGATCCGAACCGAATCACCCTTCTAGCCCTCCGAAATTTTTCGGAGCTGAAACAAATCACCCCTGTTTCGGCTCCGAAATATCTGTTGTTTCGGCCCTCCATTTTGTGGCCAATAAATGCCTTCTTCTTCCCCCTCCATTTTGAGCAATGACTTCTATTTGAATTTCCCGCCTTTTTGCCTCCCATTGACTTCAATGCAAAAAGGTCTGATGTGACATCTACTCAAATTTCAGGTCCCAGGGGCAAAATAGTGGGGTGGGGTGGTAGTGCCTAATGGGTGGAGGCTACCACCCCAATTGCAGAGGGATTGGGCAGAGGGCTGATTTTTTGTGAATATTTGAAGTTTTAGTGTCTTTGTGGCATATTTGGGACATAACGTGGGATTGGGGGCAGAAGAGTGGGGTGGGGTGGTAGTGCCTAATGGTTGGAGTTTACCATCCCAATTGCAGAGGGATTGGGCAAAGGGCTGATTTTTGGTGAATTGTTGAAGTTTTTGGGTTTTTGTGGCAGATTTGGGGCATAACGTGGGAGCGAGGGCAGAAGAGTGGGGTGGTAGCTCCTAATGGATGGAGTCTACCACCCCAATTGCAGAGGGATTGGGCAAAGGGCTGATTTTTGGTGAATTGTTGAAATTTATGTGTCTTTAAGGTTTTTCCTCATAAGGTGTAATGGAGGTTTCAGCAGCCCCATAACTGCACTTGGGAGGTGCTGGGGTGGCCCAGAGCGAGTGGTGGTGTATTGCACATAGGGTGCCAACCACCCCCATGGGTTCCTAACCCATGGCGTACAGGGTTCTGTTGTTTCTGAGGTGTTCTGAGTGTGGATTCTATGATAGCAAATGAGATTTTCAGTGAGACACCATGAATCCACTCTCATTTGCTATCATAGAATCTACACTCAGAACACTTCAGAAACAACAGAACCCTGTACCCCATGGGTTAGAAACCCATGGTGGTGGTTGGCACCCTATGTGAACTACACCACCACTCGCTCTGGGCCACCCCAACACCCCCCAAGTGCACTTATGGGGCTGCTGAAAGCTCCATTATACCTTATGAGGAAAAACCTTAAAGACGCGTAAGCTTCAACAATTCACCAAAAATCAGCCCTTTGCCAATCACTCTGAAATTGGGATGGTAGCCTCCACCCATTAGGCACTACCACCCCAGCCCACTCTTTTGGCCCAGATCCCACGTTATGCCCCAAATCTGCCCCAAAGACACTAAAACTTCAAAAATTCACCAAACATCAGCCCTTTGGCCAATCCCTCTGCAATTTGGGTGGTAGTTTCCACCCATAAGGCACTACCACTTCATTCCACTCTTTTGGCCCCAGGACCCATTTTTTAAATCCGAATCGATTCAGATTCGGATTAATTCGGATCCAAATTGAATCGGGGGTGATTCAGAAGGGCCAGATTTGGATTCAAAATGAATCGGGGGTGTTTCAATTTGGATCCAAATCGAAACACCGAAAATCCAAATTGCACACCCCTAATTCAGAGTGGGGCCTTCCTGATTCAGCCTGAGCAGGGTCTAAAATTAACGGAGTGGGCATCAAAAAACTTGGGAGCGTGCACACACGCACACGCCTTAGAGGGAATACTGCTCCCACATATTTAACTTTCCATGGCTGTAGGTATTTTCGGCTTCCAACCAGAAAATGAAATCTTTAAGAGGCTAAGAGGAATCATGTCAGTAGCTCAGCTAATTTTTGTTATTGCCCTCATCCCAGAAGGAAGCAGTCAAAGGAGTGCAGGACATTCAGAATTTATGATGGAACCAAACCTTGAGCCTAGCCAGGATTCCAGAAGACCATAACTGCAGGCTGGTCCATCACAGGTCTCCTAGGCTAATGGGCCAGAAGGCACACTGGGATGGAGAAACCAGTAATACAGGACTTCTATGCCTGTATGAACCTGGACACAATCAAACTGCCCAGTGCTCACTGGTTGGTCAGGATGTCAAGCCTTGGTGTCTTATTATTCCAGAGGCCAAAAGGGAGCAGTCCTGTGAGTCCCACAGCATGCTTCATGTCCTTGGAGGTGAGATCCAAAAGAAGTTACAGTTGCTGCATTGCTGACCATCCCTGACTGGCTGGGGAACATAGCTTCCTGCTTGGGGGAGGCATTCACAGGCTTTTCCTCCTGACACACTCTTGACCCACATGGGGAAGAAGAGGTCTAATATATGGCAAAGCGTGGGACCACCTGTACTTGGATGAAGGTTCAGGGTGCTTGGGTGAAAAGTGGTGGCTTATCGTTCTCTTCACGACTGTCGTACAAAAATCTACTAATTGCAGTAAGGCATGGCTGCCATTTTGTGCCCATGAGCTTCTTGTTGATCCTGAGCAAGCCCAGTGTTTACGCCATCTGCCGTATGACTACCGAAACATCCCACACTGTTTTCTGCCATGAAGCCCACTCACTGCATGAGGGCCAATCAATGGCACTTTACCTTCATCACTCACTTGAAGCTGTGCGGTGCCTCACACACTGTATGTATCTATATGCCTGTGTGCATGTGTGTGTGTGTGTGTGTGTGTGAGGTGCGCGCACACACACACACACACACACACACACCACCATACCACCTCTCTTCCAGTCTCCCTCTTCCATGGCAGAAGTCTTGTTTGGAGCATCACTTCCTACAAATATGTTACAAGGTGCTACACCACCCAGTTCAGGTAAAGCAGTTTGGCCACTCCACAGAGCAATGAGTCATTAGCGCGTTTCTCCAGTGCCTGTGAAAAGCTGAGGGGGAAAAACAACAACAAACCACTTCTTGTTAATTCTATATACAGAAACTTAAGCGGTTGAGATACAGTGCGACAGGCCGGACTGGAAAACGAAGGGCTGTTGTGCTAGAAGCTTCTTCCATGCTCATAATGCACAAACAGGCCATGTTTCAGGAAGACACACAACCTTCAAAGGACACTTATTAGCACGGGTCTTGCTGTGAGAACTCAGAGAGGAAAGAGGAGACTCCGGAATGTTCTGGAAACTGCTGGCCAGCTCTATGTTGTTGACTAGTTACACCACAGTTTCCTGTGGAGAGGAAGGTCAAGCTGTTGGTTTGTTCATTTCTTGGTGTGCCAGGAGTTGTGAGGTTAACCTCCAGGGGTGATCGTTGAGAAGAAATTAGACCTACTCTAGTCGACTGGTTTTAGCCTCTTTGCATGTGTGTGTTCTTGCTTTCACTCAATCAATCTCAAGAAGTCGACTTTCCCCACAGAAAAAGTTGTCTCCAGTTCGTTTTCTGTGACCAAGGGCATCCTGCTTTATTTACACGTATGGACGTCGTAGACCCGTATGCACTCTTGGCAGCTGACGTAGCAGCACCAATGGAAGATGCAATGGCACTTTTCTTTTCTCTTCTCAGTCCGCGTGTTGTGGCCACGCCCGCAGCACAAGAGGTCGCAACCGTCTATCCCGTGGGAGGTGACGTTGCAGATTCTGTCACGGGTGCCAAAGGAGCCGGTTTCAGGGTTCGGCTCGCAAAAGTTGGGTGAGTTCTCATAGTAGACCAGGTCTCTCTCGGTCGGCGCTTTGAAGAAGTTGTATTTGGGCCGGAGTGTCTCTACCCAGCCACGGGACTCTCGGTGCTTTTCCACCACCATTTCAGAAGCACTGTCGTATTTATCCTTGAGGTAGTCGCCAATGACTCGGAAGTCGGGCTGGGACCACCAACAGGTCTTCACCTCGCAGCTGCCTGACAATCCATGACACTTGCATTTGAGGTGCATATGGTCAATTATAGACTGGACAAGGAAACACAAAGAAGCAGAAGGGGAGACAAAATCAGCCTGCTGTGTAAGGAAACATTTAACCTGACATTTCTGAATGTCATAAACATAACAGTTGCTGTTGAACCACAACTCCTATCTTCCCCAGCCACAATAAACAGTGGCTGGGGGTGATGGGAATTGTAGTTCCACAACAGCTGGAGGACCACATTTTCTCACTCCTGGCTTATCATGTCACTTGCAATAAATTGTCACTGGGGATGATGGGAGTTGTAGTTCAACAACATCTGGAGGGCCAAGTTTGCCCAGGCTGGTTTAGCAGGTCACTTGCACTAGAAAAGAGCAGTTCACATGATCGACATCAGGGTAGGAGAAGAAGCCTCCCACCCTAATTTGGGAGCTGGGCGCGTTCCCATTTGCCGATCACGTGCCACTTAAAAGCAAGGTTGGACGCAGGGAGTTTGATCGTCAGTCAAGCCCCAACTGGGTAGGACCATTTTTCTTCCCATCCCATCCCATTCTCATTCTGGGGATGGGGATGGGATCTGGGTAGGGCATGCTGCTCCTACCCGACTGGGGCTTAGCTCCTGATCAAGCTCCCACCTCCAACCTTGTTTTTAACTGACACACCATCGGCAAACGGGGACATGCACAGCTCCCAAATTAGCATGGGAGGTTTCTCCTAACCTAATGTCAATTGCATGAACTGCCTTAAAATCTAGGGCCAGCTTGCACAACCAGCAAGATTGGATGGTAAAGCTACTATTGACTACTACTACTACTACTACCGCTACGAATACTGCAAATATTTATATCCCACTTTTCAACAAAGTGCTCAAAGCAGTTTACATAGAACAGTACACAATAAACAAGGGGCTTGCTTGTCCCCAAACAGCTCATAGTCTAAAAAGAAACAAGGTAGACACCACAAGCAGCCATTGGAGGGAAGCTGTGCTGGTTTTGGGCAGGGACAGTTGCTCTCCCCCTGCTCAATATAAGAGAATCATGATTTTAAAATGTGCCTCTTGCTCAGTTACCAGGGGTATGTACCAAACACTGTACCAACACCTGGAGGAGATCCAGGTTTTACAATTCTGCTTTAACCAATTTCCAGTTAATCCCTATTCAGACTTGTACCATGAGGTCATTCACACAATCAAAAACTGTGTTCTACCCAGGTTTGGGAACTGTGTGTACTCCCATTTTTTGATTGTGTGGAAGCAAGGTAGGAGAAAAAGCTACCCAGGTTTTCCTCTAACCTTGCTTCCACACAAGCACTTCTACCCAGGTTTTCCTCTAACCTTGCTTCTACACAATCAAAAATTGGGAGTACACACAGTTCCCAAACCTGGGTAGAACACAGTTTTCAATTGTGTGAATGACCTCAATGAGTGCTTAATGTGCTTAGGTCCAGATCTGTAAACAGGTACAGTCATTCACACGTTAGGCTGAACGCAGGTACAGAAGTACATGCCCTATCTGTACCATGCATTTGAGGGGCCTGTACCTAGGTTCACTTTTTCAATAGATGCAGGTGCAGTCATTCACCAAACATGTGTAGGAATGTATGGATGTCTGTACACTTGTACAACAGAATGTCTGAACCGGGTCACAGTGTAACATGGAAACGGCAGGGAAGGAGCAAAACAAAGCACAATCATCAGTTTCCCTTACGGTCCTTCCAGCTTCATTGTTGTGCCGATTCATGGCTGACCGGGCATCTGGCCGATTCTCCCGGGCGTCGGCAAACTCCCGGGATACCATGCTCCCGAACTCCACGTCCTCACTGCAGCCTCCCCATTTCCAGCCTTCTCCCGGAGGACCCTTGTGACGCGTGTCACAGCCACAGATGGTGGCTGACCCTTCGGCGCAGGATCGGGTCACTGCAAAAGCCACGCCAGCCGAAGCGATGGCGTGCACAAAGGCCGACTCCCTGGTGGCTGCAGGGAGAGAAATGACAGGACAGAAGCGTCCATTACTCAGAGGGAAAGATGGCTTCCTATGGATAGGACTAAAAGGCTGCAGGAGAGAAAAAGAGTGCATATTTTATAACATACACATGACAAGTAAGGATTCATTCTTCATATTAATATAGCAAAAGTAAGTTAAATGTATCCGTTAGGAACAGAGGAATATAGGAAGCTGCCATATACTGAGTCAGACCATTGGTCTATCTAGCTCAGTATTGTCTTCACAGACTGGCAGCAGCTTCTCCCAGGTTGCAGGCAGGAGTCTCTCTCAGCCCTATCTTGGAGATGCTGCCAGGGAGGGAACAGGGAACCTTCTGCTCTTCCCAGAGCGGCTCCATCTCCTGAGGGGAATATCTGACAGTGCTCACATTTTTAGTCTCCCTTTCATATGCAACCAGGGTGGACCCTGCTTAGCTAAGGGGACAAGTCATGCTTGCGACCACAAGACCAGCTCTCTTATAATAATACTGTCCAGCTTTATTATGATCACTGTGAGTACATCGCTATCCTGCCCTTCCTCCACAGAGCTCAGGTTGGCTTACAAAGTTATTTCCCCAATTTTTCTTTATAACCACCTTGTGAGGCAGGTTAAGCTGAGAATGAGTGGCCCAAGGTACTGATCCCAGCAGTGTTCCTCCGGGAGGCTTCTGGCAGCTACCTTTAAAAAAAACCCCACAAATCCCCTCTCCACAATGCAACTTCAATGTATAGGGATGTGGTGAAGGGACTTCTGGGTTGTAAAAAAAAACATGTGTCTATGAGGATTCCCCAGGATGAGTGCTTCCAAGAACAGCGTTGTAAATACACCCAGCTTTTGTACACACACACACCCATTCCAATTCCCTACAATGATCTTTCTAACCACCATAAGTCCTATCTCTGCATGATGCAGAGTATCCCTGATGAAGGGTGAGCTTGCTTGAAATTCTCTGGAAATGTATGCCTTGATATCCCTTTCTTGAATGTCCATTGCTGCTTGTGAACAAGCAGGATGATACTTTGGGGGCATCTTTTGCACTCTCCAGAAAGGACATCTAGACCGCATACAGAACATGCATTTTATTGGGTTAAAAACTTAGAATCTGAAAGGACCCCAGGGGAAATAGTTTGGTGATCCTTCAGATACTGAAGCAACAATTTGCTGTACAAAATGGGTAGGGAATGGAAATTTCCCCACAAGCCACCAGAAGAGCCACCACTGCAGAATGCAAGTTATCCTGTGGGACTGGAAAGACCATTTGGCAGGATCTGTGCTCAAGCATGCTGACCAGCCTCTCTCCCCACCCCCCGATTTGTCTTAAGAGTTTCAAAAAAAGGTGAACCCAGAGCTTTGCTGCAAAAATGGTCCCCCAGATTACCTGTTCTTGTTGATCTCATCTTCACATATCTCCCAGTTTTGGAATGTCATTGAAAAGAGGAGAGGAGGGGGATGTTTACAGTGCAGTCCTATGCATGAATTCAATATGCATGGATATCAAAGATGGCCCAACTGTAAACAGAAATCATCACTTGATGTTGCAAGTCATCCTGTGATGACAGACATACATACGTGGACCAGGCTCAAGAATTAAGTCTGCCACATCCCAAAGTCTGGGAGTGGGCGAGAACCTACGAAGAACATAAGAAAAGCCCTACAGAATCAGACAAATGGTCAGTCTCATCCAGCATCTAATTTTCCACGGTGGCCAACCAGATGCCACCAGGAAAGACCGTAGCTCATGGGAAGAGCACCGGCCAGATTCAATCCCTGGCATCTCCAGGCAGAGCCAAAGGCCTCGGAGAAGCCCACAAGGAAGGCAGTGGCTGTTTGCTCCCTTAGCAGCACCCAGTATTTAGAGGTATACTGCTCCTGTATATAGGAACATAAGAAACTGTCATATACTGAGTCAGACCATTGGTCTATCTAGCTCAGTATCATCTTCACAGACTGGCAGCAGCTTCTCCAAGGTTGCAGGCAGGAATCTCTCTCAGCCTTATCTTGGAGATGCTGCCAGGGAGGGAACTTGGAACCTAGATGCTCCTCCCAGAGCAGCTCCATCCCCTGAGGGGAATCTCTTCCAGTGCTCACACATCAAGTCTCCCATTCATATGCAACCAGGGCAGACCCTGCTTAGCTATGGGGGCAAGTCATGCTTGCTGCCACAAGACTAGCTCTCTCTCTCTCTCTCTCTCTCTCTCTCTCTCTCTCTCTCTCTCTCTCTCGATATGGAGGTTTCATGTAGCTAGAGCAGCTAATAGCCATTGATAAGCCACCCTATACAACTTACATTGTTTCCAAAAGTGCCCACAGGGAGGGTGTCCATGCTTGCTCATGGGTGGTATCAGGGGCGTCGCTATAATTGAGCTGACGGGTTCAAAGAACCTTCCACGCCCACCCCTCCCTCTATTCTTCATTATCTCCCTCACTCCAAGGGGCCACCAAGAAGAGGGGTGAACACAGGCCCCCTCATCCTTAGCTATGCCCCTGGGTGGTATTAAGATGGCATGTCAGGTTAACCTAAATTGCATTGGGGAGCATTGGGTCTGTTAAGGACATAAGAAAAGCCCTGCTGGATCAGGCCCAAGGCCCATATAGTCCAGCATCCTGTTTCCCACGGTGGCTCACCAGGTGCCTCTGGGAAGCCCACAGGCAAGAGGTGAGGGCATGCCCTCTCTCTTGCTGCTGCTCCCTTGCAACTGGTATTGAGAGGCATCTTGCCTCTGAGGCTGGAGATGGCCTATAGCCACCAGCTGTTTTGATACCTTACCTGCCCGTGTCATTAGAAAGGGAGCACATCCATAGGGATTTGTTTGTTTGTTTGTTTGTTTGTTTTTTACATTTATAGACTTCCTCATCCAAAGGCTCTGGGCAGTGCACAACGAGTTTAAAAAGACATAAAAACACACACCATCTAAAACACACAACTTAAAACAATATAAAAACAATTTTAAAACAACGCAAAGCCATTTAAAGCCACTTAAAATTAACCCCCAAGCAATTAAAAAACCTTGGAAGGCCAGGCCAAAGCAATAGGTTTTCAGGGCTCTCTTAAAGGCCAATAGCGAGCCAAATCTGGGGATATCTGCCGGGATATCTCACTGATGCCCCAGCAGTCTTGTGGCATATCCCAGTATTGCAGGGGATTGGGCTGTCCATGCAACTGGCCACTCTGGGTGTGTCCTGTCTCTAACCACATGGGCTGGTAAGGTATTGCCTGAACTGGCCATTCTGAACCTTTGGCTATGCCATTTAAGGCTGTATTGGTCAAGGCAGCGCTCTGTGTTATATCTGTGACTATGCAATGCCATGAATGATTTTGGGATTGACTCCTGGCCTCCCACCTGTCGGAAGACAAGTGGCTGAAGACCTCACTAATGGAAGCTGTTGAACACCTGCTCCCCAGAAAGGATGTTCACACCCTCCCCTGTGATAGGATGCAAGAGATGGGAGCTGGAGCTCAGCGGAAGAGCATCTGCTTTGCATACAGAAGGTCCCCGTTTCAAGCACTGGCATTGCCACGTAGGGCTGAGAGAGACTCCTGACTGTAACGTTAGAGAAGCTGCTGCCTGTCTGGGTAGACAATGCTGAGCTAGATGGACCAAGGGTCTGACTCTGTATAAGGCAGTTCCTATGTTCCTCCTTCCAAAGGGCCGTAGGAATGCAGGGAATTTCCAAATGGCTGTTGGCCATTTAGAAATTTGATGCATTTGATGGTCATTGGGAAAGAACCAGGGCTTTTCAGTGGGCATCACCTGTCATTCATTTCAGTACATTCCTTAGAGCAGGCCTGCTCAACTTTGGCCCTCCTGCAGATGTTGGCCTACAATTCCCATAATTCCTGGCTATTGGCTGCTGTGGCTGAGAATTATGGGAGTTGTAGTCCAAAAACAGCTGGGGGCCCTAAGTTGAGCAGGCCTGCCTTAGAGCATCTGCTTTGCATGCAGAAGATCCCAAGTTCCCTCCCTGGCAGCATCTCCAAGACAGGGCTGAGAGCGACTCCTGCCTGCAAACTTGGAGAAGCCGCTGCCAGTCTGTGTAGACAATACTGAGCTAGATGGACCAATGGTCTGACTCAGTAGGAGGCAGCTTCCTATGCTCTTATGTTCCTATGCCCTCAGCTCATTGATTCAATATTTATGGGCATATTTATTTCTTTATTTGAAACATTTATACCCTGTCTTCCAGTACACTACTGCTTGAGGTGTTGTGAACATTAATAAAATAGACACGATATAAATAAAAGATTAATAAAGTTGAACAGATTAAAAGACCAAGCTAAATCCACATTTAAAATTAAAAAGTTTAAACTATTAATAAAAAGATAAAAACGAAGAACTAAAAAACTAAAAAAACCCCTACCAGATATAAGCAGCAGATAAAATATTTAAAAGTCTCTTTAAAAAGTTGTGTTTTAAATGGTTTTTTAAAAAACACGGAGGGAAGGAGCATGGAGAAGCTCTTCCAGAAAGGCATTCCAAAGCGGAGGGGCTACAACTGAAAAGGGCCCTGGCAGGTTCGTACGGGCAAATGCAGTCTGACAAGCTGTGTAGAGCTTTAAAGGTCAAGATCAGCACCTTGCACCCAGCTCAGAAGCAGACCAATTAACTAGTGAGGCTACCGCAGGATGGGTGTGACACTCTTGAAGCGACTTGCACCCATGAGCATCCTTGCAGCAGCATTCTGGACCAGCTCAAGCTTTTGAACCATCTTCAAGGGCAGCCCCATGTAGAGTGCATGGCGGTAGTCAATCTGGATGTCCCTAAAGCATGAGTGACTGAGGTAAGGTCCAACTTCTCCAAGTAGGGTCACAGTTTTGGCATACCAGCTTTAACTGATAAAAAGCACCTCTGCACACCACCACCACCTGTGCCTCTACAGACAGCATTGGGTTTGGAAACACTCCCATGCTGCGGATTTTGTCTTTCATGGGGAGTGTGACCCCATCCAAGACCAGATTTACCTCACTACTCAGATGATCAGTTTTACCAACCCAGGGCACTTCCGTCCTATCTGGATTAAACTTCAGCTTGTTTGCCCCTATCCAGCTCAGAACAGCCTCCAAGCAGATCCACACATTATATTGGAAGTACCATTGAGTGTCTTTCATGTGTACTGTGCACTTTTAAACCAGGATCAGACCTGACCAACTGTCATAGATCCAAACCAACAGATGGATCCACAGCACTTAGAAAACAAGTATCGTACAATCCCTCACCACACCGGCTCACAATCTCTACATAAGCAGACAGGAGGCGTGGAATGCTGGAGGCCAACGCATCTCTTTAACCAAGCTTTCTCAGCTTTTTAAAACTTGTTTTTAAATTGTTTTGGCTATTTAATTGGTGTTTTATGATGTTTTAATTGTTAATTTTTATTTTATGTAGTTTATAATTTTTGTTTTGTTAATTGTTTTAAAGGGTTTTTTTTTAAAATGTAAACCGCCCTGAGCCTTTTGGAAGGGTGGTATAAAATTTTTAATAATAAATAAAGAATAAATAAAGAATAAATTGTAATCTGGGATTGAGAAGACCATTTTAAAAGAGAAGATGTTTCAGCACTTTCAGAATGGGAAGGGCTGTGTCCCCAAGGATCTCTGAGGACTGTAGGTCTGTGACACGATTGCATGTGTTATCCTTTCCTCATTTCCACAAAGATAAAAAAGCAAGACTTGTACTACTTCTGACTCCTTCCTTTCCAGGGCGGCCATTGCAGCTGCAAATAGCAGGAGCTCTCCAATGTGGGCTCCCAGATGTTCCTGGACTACAACTCCCATCATCCCCAGCCTAATGGACTTCAGCCATAAGTTGTAGTTCAACAACATGGGAGGATCCAAGGCTGAGAACACACAGTGTGTCTCCTTCCTGGTTATTGATAAGCAACCCCATGCGACAGAGACAGTTGCAAAGTTGACATTTTTAGCTGTTAAGATAGGTAAACAGATAACACAGCCCCATTAGAGGCTTTTGGTTGTTTTCAACCATTTAAAATTGTTAACTGTGTTTAGTGCTATTACGCTTTTAATCAGTTGGAACCCCTTTGCGTGTTATTGTTTTAAAAACATTCTTCTTCTTCTTAATGGAACTCAGTGTGTTTTATGCTTGTAAACTGCAGGTCTGTTGACTGTTCATAAACATGATTCTAATTTTATGACAGAGTTAAGGATCTCTGGCAGGGAGCTTTACTAAAGTTTTCTTCCCAGCCCCCTGATTATGAAATTGCAATACTTAACTGTTCTTGGGGGAAAGCCATGACAGTCAAAGTGGTTTCAAATTGCTTCCAAATCAGGTTCAAGTTCATAGGATGGATAAGGCAGAAGAAGAGGCACCTTTTAAAATGGCATGCACCTACTACTCAAGGGCTACACAGTTTCAGCCCTCCAGCTCTTGTGGGACTCAAATCCCCATCATCCCTAGGCACAGTGGCCAATAGTCAGGGATGATGGGAGTTGTAGTCCAACAACAGCTGGCTGCCAAAGTTGTGCAGCCCTGTTCTTATTGGTTTCACATGTGTACAAAGCCAGGAGAGGCAAAAAAGGAGCAATGTGATGGATACGAATATGAATATGATGAATATTTATATACTGCTTGTCAACAAAGTCCCCAAAGAGGTTTAAAAATTAGTAAACGAGATGGCTCCCTGTCCCCAAAGGGCTCGCAATCTTAAAAAGGAAACATAAGAGAGACACCAGCAACAGCCACTGAAGGGATGCTGTGCCGGGGTTGGATAGGGCCAGTTCCCCTTGCTCAATAAAGAGAATCACCACTTTGAAAAGGTGCCTCTTAGCTCAGTTAGCAGGGGACAAGGTGATGTAGAGGTTAGAATGATAGATTAAGAGTAGGGAGACCCAGGTTGAAGTCCTGTCTCCGTTTTAATGACCTCAATTTTAATGACCTCAATAATGACCTCAATATTCCCTGGGTGACCGTGGACCATCTCCCAGCCTACCCTACCTCACAGGGTTGTAATTGTTAGAGAGCATGGAGGGCAGATTCTTTCATCTGCCCCAGCTACAGTGGAAGTGCACAGGTAAGGGAGCACTGCTAATAAATGTTTTTTGGAGACATGGAGTTCAAGTGCCAAATAAAGTAGTTTACTTGGGAAATCCATCAGAGATAGATTAAGACGTATCATGCTTGGTTGATAGCTATATACAGGAAATGGGGAAGAGGAGAAGATGGAAGTCTCTCTCTTAGGTGAGAGTATGAAACAAAGGAGAATCAGAGTAGAGAAAGCATGGTCAAGAGGGGGAATGTCTTTACTGTTACTGGTTATCTCTACTCCTAATGCTCCTAGTGGTCAATAGGGTTCCTGGTGCTAAGAGTCGATGCCATCAGGAGCAACAGCTCCAACACCCCTTCTCGTTGTCTTGTGCACTGATCTATGACTCCTCCCAGCTTCTCCTGAAGAATCTTGAACTGGTCTCTAGGTAGCAGCTTGGTCAGCCCATCTGCTACCATATCTTGAATTGGGGACTACTTCAGCTTAACTAACTCACTCTCTTGTGCCTCTCAAACATAGTGGTGCTTTGTGTCTATGAGCTTTGTTCGAGGCATCATCTTTTTCATCAGAGAGATTTAGATGCACCCTTGGTTGTCCTCAAAGAACTCAGTTGGTTTTGGCTCATCGGTTTCAAAGTCTAACAGTAACTTGTGCAGTCTTGTGGCTTCTTGACATGCTAGGCCAGCTGATATGTACTCTCCTTCTGTGGATGAAAGCGGAACAATTGACTGCTTCCGGCTAGTCCAACTGATGGCTCCGCCTCCATAGAAAAACAGGTTTCTGCATGTGGACTTGCATTTGGTTATGTCCTTGGCCCAATCTGTGTCCATGTATCCCACTAGTCTGTGCTTGCTGCTTGCTGGTTTCACAAGTTCAAAGTGCACGGTACCCTTTGGGTATCTTCCCAGCCTTTTGACTGCAGTCCAGTCATTTTTGGTTGGTGCACTTACGCTATGTCTGGCCTTGTGATTGTTGCTATGTACGGAAACTTCCCAATTGCTCTTCTGTATAGACTGTTGTCTGGCAATGGCTCACGGTACTGATCTTGCTTCAGGAAGTTTGTCTCCATTGGTGTACTACTGACCTCATTGGCTCCTGTCAGTTTCAGGCATTCTAGAAGATCCTTTATCTTCTGTTTCTGATTGAGAAGGTAACTTCCAACCTCTTCTCTTTCTATTTGAATGCCAAGATAATAGGAAATGCTTCCTAGTTCTTTCACTTCTATTTCTTTGTTCAGGTGCTCCACAATCTCTTGACTGTCTTGTTTCCCCGCCACAGCAAATAATGAAGTCCAGCATAAGTCAAAATGTAAGTCCATCCATCAGTTTTGAATCTTGAGTATAGGCAGGGGACAGCTTTTCCTTATGTGAACCCCTTCTTGAGTAACATCTGGTTCAGTTCTCAATCCATGTTCTAGCAGTTTGCTTCAAGTCATAGATGCTTATCTGGAGTTTGCACAAGCCTCTCTTTTCCAGGTTCTTCAAATCCCGGCACCTGCTCCATGTAGATGTTTTCCTATATTTCTCCATGTAGAAATGCAAATTTCACATCTATGTGATCAACTTGCATCTTTCTTGCTGCTGCTATGCTGCGAAGTGCTCTTACTGAAGTATTTTTCACAGCAGGTACAAATGTCTCATCATAGTCTTCCCATGTGCAGGATTCCTGGGTCTCTTTCTGGCCATGTAGGACAGCCTCCTGGATGGACCCCCTTTGTTGGGTCTTTGTGAGTGTCTTACTTCTGGGTCAGCTTCTACTTCCCCTTCTTGTTCTGGCTCACTGGTTAGCTCTAGGCTTATGGGGATTTCTTCTGTTTTTGATTCCTTTTCCATCTGGATCTCTGGTCCAATTTCTGGCACATCACTTGTGATTGACCTTTGTCTTTCATCAAAATATACTACATTACATATTCTTGCTATTCCAGTGGCCACATCAAGGATTCTGTATCTTTTTCCTCTTAGTGTATTTCTAGAGAGTATTCCTTCTTCACATCTGCAATTCAGTTTATTTCTTTTCTTTTTAGGAACATATGCATATGCTTTTGTCCAAACACTCTATGTCTTAAGTTGGGTTTGTTTCTATGCCATAATTCAAAAAGTGTCGCAGTCTGTTCTGGCAATCATGACTGCTTCTCCCCAAAATTTGCTTGCCAATCCTGCATCCTGCAACATGCACCTTGTCATCTCTAATTGGGAATGATTCTTTCTTTCTGCTATGCCATTCTGTTGTGGGGTGTAAGGCACTGTGCAGTCATGTTCAATGCCTTGTTCTTTTAGGTAATTGGCCATTTCCTTTTATGTGAACTCACCCACATAATCACTTCTTTGTCTCTGAGGTTTTCTGCCAAAATTCTTGCTCATAATTGCAACAAGCTCCTTAAATTTATCCAGATACTTTCTCTTTTAGCATATAAATGAAAGTGTATCTGGCACAGTCATAAATGAAAATCAAGAAATATCTCTTTCCTTCTGATGATTAAACTTGCATTGGTCCACAGACCTCACTATGAATCAACTCTAGGGTGTGCTGTGACTCTCTTTTTTTGGTGGAAGCATTTGTTGATTCCCTTCAAACAACACTCACATCTTGAATTATTGTTCTTGCAGGGCTGAATTCTCAAGCCTTTTGCTAAATCCCCCTTCTCAGGCTTATTGAGGTTTTATAATTCAAGTCCAGCTCACTGAACAATTCATTGTCTTTAATCAGATTTGAAATTTCACCACTATCAACAATTAAATTCCCATAATCACTTTTGTAATCACCTTCAACAGATTCAAAAGTTTCAAAAATTGCTCCAAATCCTTTTCCTACTATTTCTTTGGAATCTCTGTTAGCCCTGCTTTTCTGGTTTGGTGAGATTCTGGGTGATGAGTCATCCCTCTTGGAATTTCTTTCCGCAGATCTACTGCTGCCAGGGCCTTTGTTCTGAGAACAATTCACTTGCAAATGGTCTGGCTTCCTACACAGCCGACACACTTTGCTCTTTTGTTTGGTCTGAAACTCTATAACTTGATTCTTTTTGTCAGAAAGCTCACTAGAGGCTGCATCTCTCATAGCGAAATCCTGAAGTTTTGCAATCAGAAATTCCAAATCAATCTCCTCCCTTGATTCCAAAAAACAATGTATCATTTGAAGCTTTTCTAGCAGACTGTTCAGTATAAATCCAATAATTACTTGAACTGGGATTTTTACATTTTCTCTTTCACACCTTCTTGAAATGTCCAGAATTTTATTAATATACTCAGTTAAATTCTGTCCTTCCTTGAGTTTCATATTGCACATACTCACAATCAGATCAATGCTAGTATTCATTGTCTTCCTAGCATACACATGTTTAAAAATCTTCTAAGCTTGCTTAGCTCTCCTGGTCTTTCTCAAATGAACAATAATTGAGTCACTCACATGCAAGCCGATTAATCCATACTTTTCTGTTTTTGGCATCCCATGCTGTTTGTTCTTCAGCTGCTTCAGGTCTGTCCTTCTCCAGGATGCTTTTCGGTCCCTGAGCCATGAGAAAGGACTCCATCCTGAATGACTACGTTTCAAAATTTAATCCACCCAGCCTTGGGATCTCTGCCTGTCTCTACTGCAGTCTCCATGGCAAAAACGTTCCCTGACATTTCTCTGGAACTCCTTTCCAATCAAGCAGTCTTTCTACTTACTTACTGTGTCTTTGGGTTCATTGCCAATCCTGGGCCCACAACCCTGTTAGAGAGCATGGAGGGGAGATTCCTTTATCTGCCCCAGGTACAGTGGAAGTGCACAGGTAAGGGAGTACAGCTAATTAATGTTTTCTGGAGACATGGAGTTAAAGTTCCAAAGAAAGTAGTTTTTGGAGGAAATCCATTAGAGATAGATTAAGACATATCACGCTTGGTTGCTAGCTACATACGGGAAGTGGGGAAGGGGAGAAGAAGGAAGTCTCTGGGCCCTTTCTCACAATCAAGGACCCAGGCGGGAGGGCATATGGATGAGAAGGCTACAGAAGCTTATCTCCCACACAGACAACTGGGTCCCAGATGATCTGCTGCTGCCCCTGGAAATGCCACAATGTACAATGCAAAGTGCACGGTGCATTGTAGATATCCCTCCCGGTGATGGGCGTGCACCCCTCAGTGTCTCAGCGCAAGTTGAAAGCAGCTGGTGTTGGCACATGGTCAGTTAACCAGGGTTAAGGAAGCGCTCACTCCCTCAACCTCATTGAACAGCCGGGCTTCATAGTTAGGTCTATCTCTTAGGTGCTACTGGGAGCTGTGCAGCTCCTGGCGGTTCTCACGGGCAGCCAAGCATGGGCTTGGCTGCCTTAGCCCTGTCTTGGTTGCTCCTGAGAACAGCCTCTCTCTCTTCAGTGAGAGAATGAAACCTGAATCTATCAGTCTAACAAAGGAGAATCAGAGGAGTGAAAGCATGGTCAGAAGGGGAATGCTCCTACTGTACCCCTAGTTCCTCTAGTGGCCAATAGGGCTGTGATGCTAAGAGTTGATGCTATCAGGAGCTGCATCTCCGACAGTTATGAAGATAAAATGAAGCAAAGAGAGAGCTTTGCACACTACTTTGGGCTCCTTGGAGGAAGAACAGAATCAACCACACCCCCTTAAATGTGGTGGTTCTGTAATATTTTGCAGGTGGAGAGCAACTGGCCCTATTTAACCGGCCGTGGCATCTTACCTGTGGCTGGTGTGTGTGTTTGTTTTAGATTGTGAGCCCTTTTGGGACAGCAAACCATTTTCTTAAGCTTTTTGTTTTGTACACTACTTTGAGAACTCTTGTTGAAAATCTGTATATCAATACTTTTAATAATCAATAATAATGTATCTACCTACTTATCTTCCATATTTGTAAACTGTTTAATATATATTTTTAGACAATGTACATTGTTTTAAAAATACAGCAAAAATAAAAACAACACACACAAACACAAATTAAAATAGTTTAAGAAATGTTAATAGTGGCCAACAACCAGACTCATACTGCACTGATGGACTGGAGCTTCCATCCAATGGGAAACATGTGCAATGTTTGGTTCACCAATCCTCAGGGACATATTTTTTAGAGACTACAGAGGGGATAGCAGAAAATCATGACGATGCCACCCCCACAAACAACATAAAATCCTGGTGCAGTGTTATTCTGGATGTCAACCAATAACAACAGTCATAAAAGCACTTTTTGTATCAAACATGAGAAAGACATGTTGCTTTGGCACCCAAACAGGAGTCCCTAAGAACATAAGAAGAGCCCTGCTGGATCAGGCCCAAGGAGGCCCATCTAGTCCAGCATCCTGTTTCGCACAGTGGCCCACCAGATGCCGCTGGAAGCCTACAGGCAGGAGTTGAGGGCAAGCTCTTTCTCCTGCTGTTCCTCCCCTGCAACTGGTACTCAGAGGCATCCTGCCTTTGAGGTTGGAGGTGACTTGTAGCCCTCCGACTAGTAGCCGATGATAGACCTCTCCTCCCTGTTGCACCTGTGAAAGACCTGTGGTCAAGGGATGTCCCAGTAAATCTCTGAATTAAGCAGTGTGACCCCCGGATTTCCCTCCCTCATGGCTGGGGCACTGAGTTCAGCTTTGACGCAGAGGCGGGGTGGGGGAGGAAGAGAAAAGTCTCCAGATCTGCGTGAATTGAACCACTTCCTGCCACTGAGAAGGTTACCCCCCTTCCCAAGGCTAATAGCTGGCCTGACCCTCTTTAGCTGCCGAGAGCTTGCCAGGTCATCGCCTCAGGCAGGGCAGGCTGCAAGACTGAAGAGAGCCTGGCCTAGATGGAGGGAAAACATGCCCTTGTAATGGAAATGAGGGGTTATTAAGGTGCCATATAAAAATGTACGAGCCTCCGCCGAGATAAGAGGCGGGAGAGCACAGGGCTTATTTGTCAGCCAGCCTGGGTGGTTCTCGGGAGCCGCGGCAGGAGAGAGGGAGGGCAGGTTGGGGCTTGAGAAGAGGGCTTCGGGAAAGTCAGCTGGTCAGGAGCAGGAGGATTGGGAGAAATCCTTCCCTGGAGGGGACGGAGAGCATTCCTGACAGGGGAGCGCGAAACCACAAGAGCTTCACACCCCTCGTCCCCAAAAGCCAAAGCCCCAAAGGGGTTCCAAGGCTTCTAGGAAAGTCAGGCGCGGAGTTGCACCTCTTCACAAGGAGGCCTTGCTCCCAGCTGCGTGCATCAGGCAGGCAGGCGGGAGGAAAGCCAACCCTGGCCCTGGCAAGGACTGTGGTCTGGGGAGGGACAGCTGTTGGAGCTGGCCTTGCTGGCAAGGAGGGCCCTGCCTGCCCATCAAACCAGGCCACCCTGGACTGGTAGCAGCAGCAGCTTCAGAATGTCGTGGGTTGCAGAACTGGACTACATCCCTGCAATCTCATGTGGGATTCCTACGGGATGGGATAGGGCAGCCATTTCTTTCTTTGTTTAAAATGGATTATAGTTTGAGTCGGAATCTTGCTGGGAACTGCCTGGAGTGCTCTTGGGAAGAAACTTGGTACAGAGATTTGACGATAGATTTCGTGTGTGTGTGTGTGGGTGGGTGGGTGTTGAATGCTCTCCTGCCCTATTGCAAAGATACATGGAGCTGGTTCAGATGATACCATCGCTGGCCATGGGATTAAGACATGGTGAAAGTGTACCTGTTGCATTAGCAGCTGATCTGAACAAGCCAGGGGACACCCAAAGCGGGCAGCTCAGGTGTCTCCTCTCACTTCTGCCTTGCCTGAGAGCCATGCTGCCTGCAGGCTGGCCATTCGTCAGGTAGAGTTGGCCATCCGTCAGGTTAACCATGCAGCTTTACCTGACAAATGGCCAGTCTGCAGGCAGCATGGCTCTCAGGCAGGGCAGGAGAGAGAGAGAGAGAGAGAGAGAGAGAGAGGAGAAACCCGAGCTGCTTCTTTGGGCAGCCCCCCCCCACCCCGGCTTGTTAGCATGAGCCGGTGCTGACCTGTTGGGATGCCTTCTGTCCTGCCACATCCCTGGGGATGGGCTGCGAATGGCTGCTTTGCAGCCATTTGGATCAACAGTCCCCCTGCAAAGGATGTACTTATTCATACAACGTGTTGGTAAACTATAGCATTCACCCGTTGCTGGTTGGGCCCAGTCCTCAATGTTGAACCAGGGCAGGTGCTCCGTTGTCACACCTTCCACCAGAATAAGGTGAAAGGGAGGCATTCCAACAAGAGGGGTCCCACCAGAGGCCATCTGCTTGTGGAGAGCTTCCTTAGTCCTTCAGCTAGCCCTGGCGGAGGCAGAGATTGGAACAAGGCTTCAAGGCATGCCTCCTATGAGATCAGGTGATTCTGCTCTGCTTCCAGCACCGGCCATGATGGAATCACCCAGTCTCATGCAAGCCATTCCTTTATTTATTTATTTATTTATTTATTTATTTATTTATTTATTTATTTAACATTTGATATCCCACTCTTCCTCCAAGGAGCCCAGAGTGGTGTACTACATACTTAGGTTTCTCCTCACAACAACCCTGTGAAGTAGGTTAGGCTGAGAGAGAAGTGACTGGCCCAGAGTCATCCAGCTAGTTTCATGGCTGAATGGGGATTTGAACTCGGGCCACCCCGGTCCTAGTCCAGCACTCTAGCCACTACACCACGCTGGCTCTCTTTTGATAGCAGCTTCTCCAAGGTTTCAGGCAGGAATCTCTCAGCCCTATCTTGTAGGTGCCAGGGAAGGAACTTGGAACTTAGATGCTCTTCCCAGAGTGGCTCCATCCCCTGAGGGGAATATCTGACAGTACTCACAGTTCTAGTCTCCCTTTCATATGCAACCAGGGCAGACCCTGCTTAGCTAAGGGGACAAGTCATGCCTGCCACCACAAGACCAGTTCTCCTCCATCACATAATATGCTCCCAGCAGGGGCTGATGAAGAGAAGGCAAGGGTCAGTGATAGTGATCTGTAAGGCCCATCAGTAACATACACACCCACTGAGAAAGTTACCTGCTTGGCATTAAAAAAAAAATCTGTAAAAATTATTTTTAAAATTAATCTGTTATTTTTCAAGGAAAGAATGAAAAAAACTCCAGCAAAGCTGTGAAAAATAAAAATAGCAAGATAGGATCATTGCAGAGTATATTTATCTCTCTCTCTCTCTCTCTCTCTCACACACACACACACACACACACACACACACACACACTCCAAAAATAAAAATTAAATTGTAAGAGTTATACTTATTACAGAAAGAAACAACATTCCTCCAGAATGCAACATGTCTCCTGGTACCATAACAGATATTTGGATATGTGTTTGTGTATGATATTAGAGCAAAGGGTCCCCAGCCTTGGGTTCCCAGAAGTGATTGGACTATAATTCCTATCATCCTCAGACACAATGACCAAAGGCCAGACAAGAACAGAAGATAGGGAACCCCCTGTATTTGAGGACACCAAAGTCTGAAAAAACAATCTGGGGTGGAAATCTTCCAAGAAAATAGGAACATCGGGAAAATAGGAAGCTGCCATATACTGTGTCAGACCCTTGGTCCATGTAGCTCAGTATTGTCTACCCAGACTGGCAGCGGCTTCTCCAAGGTTTGCAGGCAGGAGCCTCTCTCAGCCCTATCTTGGAGAAGCCAGGGAGGGAACTTGGAACCTAGATGCTCTTCCCAGAGCAGCCCCATCCCCTGAGGGGAATATCTTACAGTGCTCACACATCTAGTCTCCAAATTCATATGCAACCAGGGCGGAGCCTGCTTAGCTAAGGGGACAAGTCATGCTCGCTACCAGAAGACCAGCTCTTTTCCTGGTCAAAGCTGTTGTGTTAATTTGTCCATCTGTGCAACATTCCAAAGGTACACCTGCCTTTATTTATTTATTTATTGCATTTAATAATAATTTATTATTGTTGTTGTTTGTTATTTATATCCCTCCCAATCAATACTACTCAGGACAGTTTATGACGGTTAAACAATACCAGCAGGAAAAGATTTAACACAATCAAACAAATAATACAATGTAGAATAAAAACAATTAAACCAAACCCAATTAAAATTAAAAACCCATTAGGCTGTAGTAAAACACATTAAAAAGGCTTTCTAAACATGTAAGTTGTAAGATCTTTTTAAAAAGCCAATAGGAGGGAGCGTGGCAAAGCTCATCTGGGAGGGCACAAAAGGCCCTGTCTCTTGACCCTGTCAACCGACAGATATCCCGTGCGCAAGCCTCCGTTGGTCTATGGAGGGTAATGCCGAATCTTTCCAGTAGTATGCACAGCGCACAAGCAGTTCACTCAAGCCAAGTGCAGGGAAGTGAGTGGGACAGTGGTGGAACAATTGTGTATTTTGGGTCTTGTGTGGAGGATTCCAACTTGGTCCCTTGATGGCACCATCATGATGGCAACAGATGAGGCTGCCGTATACCAGACCACATCAGCCTGTGTCCTTCTTTCTATTTTGTCTGGCAGTAGCTTCCCACCAGTTATTTCTCAGGGCCAAACTTGGTGGAAGATTCACTAGGCCTCCTGGGGGCTAGTCTCACAATGAACAAAAATCGGGCTAGGAGAGCCTGGCCCGGTTTTTGTTAATCTTAAGAACCACTGGGCTCGGCTGCTAGACCATTCAAGAACCCCCGGTCAAAAACCAGGTTTGCGGAGCGAGTGCTCCGCAAACCTAGTTTTCAGTATCATGAGTAGACCCCCGGAGGGGAGGTGAAAAGCTGTCTCCTGGCTCCGGGGGTCTCCCCAGTATGCCCTACGCACTCGTGCAGGGCATACTGGGGCTTGCGGGGACCATGCGGCCCCCGAGCTCACCAGCCCCCGCCAGCTCCGTCTCCGTTACCAGCCCCCGCCAGCTCCTATCCGGCCATCCAGGACTCCCTCCGTGCTCATGAGCGGGGAGAGTGGGCTTAGCCCCTCTTCCCGCTCACTGCAACAAACCGGGTCTCACGGATCGTGAGACTCGGTCCCTGGTGTTATTTCCTTTTTGCAAAGAGCATCTGTGGATTGGAGTGGGATCAGGGTTGCAGTGCTAAGGAGGGGTTTGTGATTGTGACCCTTCCCGCCACACCATGACCCCAATCAGGGCTGGCCTTAGGGGTGAGTGGGCCAGGCGGTTGCTCAGGGCGCCTACCTGAAGAGGGTGCCAAGCTCAGCGGGCCCAAGTGACACAATTTGGCAACACTGATAAAATAGCCATGGGGAGGGGATGGGTTGGTCCCGATCCAGGTTACCACTTGTTCTAGGGCCCAATCCAAATTGTCCACTGCAGCTGCTACAAGCCACCGAGGGGGCAGGCTTTTTTTTTGAGTCCGTCCCCCATGCAAATCTAAATCTAAGTCAAAGAATCAACATGAGGTCAAAGGGTGAAACTCATCTTCCTGGCCCACAGCCCAATACAAATTATGCCCCCCCCTCCGACCACCGCAGCTGCTCCTTGCACGACCAAGATACATCAGAGGTTGTGATCACAGAACTCCCACCGCACAGCTAGGCTGGCCCTTGGACAGAAGTGTCTTTCCCAGCATTGCTACCTGAAATGCTTTTAAGAGAGATGCTGGCCGGCTGCAGCTGATCATCCTGGCCCCTGTGACAAAAAAGGAGAAAAGGCTGCCTCTGAGGATGTAACGGGAACCAAGGAAATCCAAAGAGCAAAAGGGCTAGAGAAGAACCCCATCCTGGCAGCATCTCCAAGACAGGGCTAAGAGAGATTCCTGCCTGCCACCTTGGAGAAGCCGCTGCCAGTTTGTGGAGACAATAATGAGCTAGATAGACCAGTGGTCTGTCTTAGTAAATGGCAGCTTCCTATGGTCCTACTTTTCAATCAATCAGTATTGTTTTCCCACAGGAAACTGGGCCCAAAGCAGCTCACAATACACAGTGACAACACCACCATTCAATCAAAAACATCATAATGGCACTTTTATATACATTAGGAACCTAGGAAGCTGCCATATACTGAGTCAGACCATCGCTCCATCTAGTTCAGTATTGTCTTCACAGACTGGCAGCAGCTTCTCCAAGGTTGCAGGCAGGAATCTCTCTCAGCCCTATCTTGGAGATGCTGCCAGGGAGGGAACTTGGAGCCTAGATGCTCTTCCCAGAGCGGCTCCATCCCCTGAGGGGAATCTCTGACAGTGCTCACACTTCTAGTCTCCCCCTCATATGCAACCAGGGTGGATCCTGCTTAGCTAAGTCATGCTTGCGACCACAAGACCAGCTCTCTTCCATTCATTCATTTGCTATGGTTTGAATTCAATTCTAGGGCGTAGCTGCTGGGTTTCACAAGGGTCCTGCAAACGTGAGTCCACAGACCCCCTGGGAATTGCCTCCTCTTCCCTCCTCCGCACACAACCTCCTCTGGCCTCCTCGCCGCTCCACAGTCACCACTGGCTGCCATGTTGTGCCCGGCTCTTACGGGCACGCGGTCGGATGGGCTGCTTCCTCTCATGCGCGCGAGAGGAACCAGCCCATCTCCTCGCAAGAGCCAGGTGTGACGTGATGGACAGTGATGGCTGCAGAGCAAGGGGGCGGCCAGAGGGGGGTAGGCGGGCGGAGGAGGGAGAAGGCAGTGAAGCCGAGGGTGATGCACATGATAATGGAAGGGGGGGGCTTGACAGAGAGGTGGGGGGATTCAGTGCTGGGGGCCCCTCCTGGCGGTCCAGAGCACGGGCTGCTACAGGGCTCCGTAGGGCAGTGCCACTGATTCAAGTTTTGCATCTCAGTTCAGTTCCTCTGTGTGAGACCTCCTCTCTTCCTTCCTTCCTTCCTTCCTTCCCTTCCCTTCTTAAAACCCATCTTTTCCGGCACAAAGCCTTAATCTGCACCCCCTGCTACAGCTAAGTGTTGTATTCCGTCTAGTGATCTTTTTGTGTTTTCTTGCTGAGAAGTTTGTCCTGGGGGTGGGGGTGGGGGGCGGATCCTGTAGAGTGTGTGAGGAGTGGAGTCAGAAAGGAAAAGGGAGGGAAAGGAGAAGGAGAAAAGCAAGTTGTTGCCGAATAAACCTTTCATTAAATTTATATAAGACTATTTTGTGTTTCTGAGGGAAGCGGCTATAAAATATTAAGCTCAAGTACTTGTCACTGAAAAATGTGCCTGTTCTCCCCTTGTTTCCTCTGCCTCCATTTCCCTTTCCATCCTTTGTTTTCTCCCTTGTGTCAGTATCTAGACTGTAAGCATTTTGGGGCAGAGACCTGTCTCTCATTTCTTTGCAAAGTACAATATACATGGATATGTACTGTTTATATATACCAATCACAGAGAAGCAATTGAACACCATATTTCAACCCACACCCCAACATGCTCTCCTTCACTTGTTACCTGTTATCACTAATTAGCAGCTGCCCTCTTGTTGCTTGAGATACTTTAGGAATGAGGCCCACAATGATAAATTATTGCTCAATAATTTGCTCAGTCACAGTGTTGAGCAGTTGCTCAATCACAAAGAAAAAACAAAAGATAGCAGCAAAGAGGGGTGGAAACATTTGTACTGCCTCACAGGTACTGGAGTCCACTGTACTCAGTGCAGTTGTGGGTGAATTAATTGCATGTGTGCCTTGTATGAATACAAACCCTGCAGGCTTGGCTACTGCAATGCACTCTACATGGGGCTGCCTTTGTACGTAGTCTGGAAACTGCAACTGGTGCAGAATGCGGCAGCCAGGTTGGTCTCCAGGACAACCCAAAGAGACCATATCGCTCCTATTTTGAAAGTTCTTTGCTAGCTACCAATATGTTTCCAGGTCAAATACAAAGTGCTGGTTATCACTTATGATGCTCCTAACAGCTTGGGCCCTTGGTATTTAGGAAAGCACCTCCTTCGTCATTAACCCTGCCACTTACTAAAATCATCAGGAGAGGTCTGGTTGTGGTTACTGCTGGCTTGTTTGGTGGTGACTCGGAACTGGGCCTTCTCCATAGCCACCCTGGGACGTTGGAACACGCTTCCTGGCAGGATAGGAGCCTCCCCAACTCTGGCTACCTTCAAGAAAGCTCTTAAGACACACCTGTTTCTTCAGGCTCTTAAATAATAATAATAATAATAATAATAATAATAATAATAAATAATTTTAATTCAATAATGTTTACACTGTTTAAATTGCTTTTAATGGTTTGTTTTAATGGTTTTCACTGTTTTGATTTTTGTGCAAACCGCCTAGAGATATTTTATATCAGGCAGTATATCAATTAATTAATTAATTAAAAATAAATACATAAAATAGTTGCAGTGCTCTGGGTTGAGAAGAGGATTTCTGTGAAGGAATTTATCATGTGCGAAGCAGACTTCAGTTACAGTGGAAGACCTGCCTGAGTTTCTGTAGGAGGAGAAAGACAACACTTCTCTCATAGGCCACATTCACACGTAACGTGGGTCTGCGGTTCCGCCCTCTGTGCCCTGCTCTGCTCGGTTACCTGTCCACATTTGGACGTAACCAGCAGAATCCCAACTGCAGTCAGGGAGGCTGTAGAGAGTAGGGGGAACTGCCTGCATGGGCTTCCTTCTGGAATAAAGGACAGCTCCGGCAGCCAATCACAGCCGGAGCAAGGGAGGAGCTTCCTTCCTCAACTCCAATTGGAGCTCAGTGGGATTGAAGTACAGTGTTCGGATGTAACACGGACACCTTCAAACTTCAGTTAGGAGTGGTCACTACTAACCAAAATTCACTACTAACTGAAGGTTCAAATTGGGGTTACGGGTGGGAAACCTCAGGTCACTTTTGTGTTTGAACTACAGCTGCATGCATTCAGAAGTACCAGGAATTCAACTTCAAGCCCCTTCAACTCCAGTTTCCTGTTATGTGCAAATGGGGTCAATGCCTTCTAAAAGACAGATGCTGTTCCTCTCGTATCCCTCCATCATAAAGTGCTTAAACCCACATATCCATCTGCCTTAACTTTCTAAATTCATCATTCCTCAAACTGAGTAGGCTCCAGAAGTAGCTGACAATTTAATTAATAATTGTCAGGTGCAGCATTTAGTATTTATGGGAGTCTAGTGACAGATTCCTGGCTAGCGGATGTCAAAATGCCAATTCATACAGAAACAGCCATTCTCTGATTCTCTGTTAGTAAATACAGTCCTGGTTCCAGGCTGTGGGGATGATAGTCCAGCAACATCTGAAGACCCAAGGCTGATAACCTCTTCTTCAGAGAAACTGCAGATGGACCAGAAGGAGATGGGAGATGGCCGAGATGTCAACCCACATAAGCAGTCCCTGAATCATTCTGCAGATTCTTGGGTCCCATTTTCATTCCTTGGTGTATCCTTAAAAGCAAACCCTTGGAGGGAGGGTGTGTGTGTAAAAGTGAACCAAGCCTCCAGATTTTAGGCCAGAAAAATGATGTGTGTCAGCTAAGAACATGAGAACAGCCCTGCTGGATCAGGCCCGAGACTTATCTAGTCCAGCATTCTGTTTCAGACAGTAACCCATCAGATGCCTCTGGGAAGCCCACAGGCAAGAGGAGAGGGTGTGCCCTCTCTCCTGCTGTTGCTTTCCCCGCAAATGGTATTCAGAGGCACCATGCCTCTGTTGGAGGTGGCCAATAGCCATAGGACTAGCTGCCACTGGTAGACCTGTCCTCCATGAATTGTCCAAGCTTCTCTTAAAGCCATCCAAGCTAGTGGCCATTGCCACATCCCATGGCAGAGAATTCCATAGATTAACTATGTGCTGTGTGAAAAAGTACTTCCTTTTCTCAGTCCTAAATTTCCTGGCAATCAGTTTCATGGGATGACCCCTGGTTCTAGTGTTGTGAGAGAGGGAGAGAAATTTCTCTCTGTCCACGCTCTCTCTACTCCATGTATACTTTTAAAAACTTCTATCATGTCTCCCCATAGTTGCCTCTTTTGCTAAGTCGCCACTAGTTGAAGCGAAGTCTTTTTCTAAGTTGCTGCTTGCTGATGCACTTCTTGAAATTACAGCCTTACCTTGGTTTACCTGGAGATTCCATCCTTTGTTGATCCCACTTTGTTAAGTGGGACATAAGGTAGAACTCTGCCTCAGTGAGTTCATAAAAAAGCAACGCTGTCAATATTTGGTTTCCAACGTTCCCAATATTTTCGCCACGAGCAAAGTCAACTTCCCAACAGCCCAAATCCTCCTCCCTTCTTTTTGGAGGGAAGCAACAGATGACTCCCTTCCCGCCTTTGGGCACTTCCACCCATCCACTCACGGCATTCTCAATCAACGAAACCCATGCCAAGGTCTTCCAAGTCTCTTCTAACATCATTTATTCTGGGATGATCTCCATCTCGGCCTGGTGCCGAGCCAAGATTTAATCGTTTTGATTACCGAACTATCTGTTCCTGTGTAAAGAAGCCTTTTAAAAATGCAAAATAAAAGCCTTTAAAAATATATTTATTCTTTACCTCCCTTTCCCCCAGGGAAAAAGGTGTCTGTCAGAGGGAATTTCCTATGTATATTCACTCAGTACAGTGAGTTCCTGCCTCGGCTATGAACAAATCCTTCATGTGATGTGCTGAGTGGTGGTCCATAGTTGAAATTTTGGGCAGACCTAGGAAAGATTTCCACTAAATGGTCACAGCAGTGGATGAAGATTAATGGGTCAGGGTCCTTGTCACATGTTTTGCACCAGCTTCATGCCCAAGAGGAAAATGGAGGCTTGCCACATTCAAGCTCTCCAAATCTGGGCATTCGAATCTGCATGCTATGCAAATTAGCTTGAAAATAATTTGCATATTGTGCAAATTATGTAAATTAACTGATGCGCTGTCCAGTTGACTTGCATTCGCCCTTGAGATTTACCAACAAGAGTTTAAAAACACACAAAACCAAAATAATAACTGGGGGGGGGGAAATAACTGAACTGATATTAATAGTCTGCTCTTGTTTGCCGATCGTGTGCAAGTCAAAACCACCAAGGTTGGAAGCAGAAAGCTTGCTCGTCTGCTAAGCAGCAGCTGTGTTGAAGGACTCTTTCCACCAGCTCCGGAGTGAGATAGGAGGGAAAATGCTCACCAGCGAGCTGGACCTGGAGGAGGGCATCGGCAGTGAGCTCAGAACGTGTGCTCAGCTCCAGAGTGAGGGTGGGGGAAAAGCGTTCCGCGTACCTCCCACCTCCACACCGAGCCCACACACAGACGAGCATTTTTCCTTCCTCTATTACCCTGCTTGTAGGATTCCCACAATGGCCAATTGGGAGCATGCTCTTATGTTTCTTTTTTAGATTGTGAGCCCTTTGGCAACAGGGTAGGGAGCCATCTTTATTTATTTTATGTAACCGCTTTGGGAACTTTTGCTGAAAAGTGGTATATACTTTTTTTTGGTCATATTTGTGTTTGTATTCATATACTGGGCTAGGAAAGGAGGCTTCTCCCACCTTAGTAATCATTGTGAGAACAGCCATATTCTGTTGCACCTGTTTGTAGAATAAATCACACAGACCCATGTAGAGTTAAGAGCCTCCCTGGCAGCTATAATTCACAACCTCTGGTTTGGTTTAAGAGCAACATCCTGCCACAGCTCCCAGAAATGTGAGTAACATGGTTCTCAAAAGAACTAGGTTTACCTGGAGATGGCCTTCTTTGCATGGGACATTAAAGGCGGACCTTTGCCTCAATGGAGCTCATTGTAAAAACACACACAAAAAAACAGGTCAGAGTCTGGCGGACTTCCTTGATAAGGCCTTGTTTTGTCTGATGTCTAAATGCACTCAACTTTCCTCAGGAGGCATAACACTTCCATCAGATTAGATAAACACCCATTCGCATAATTGAGGGAAAGTTATTAAGAAAGCAAGCCATGCCAGGAATATATGCAGACAATTAACTGAAAGTGGGGCATGTGGTTAGTTGACTGATGCAATGTGCAAAGGCTGACATCCTAAGGAAGCACCCAGTGCTGCTGATGGGTTTGAATAGCACTGGAATTTGTGCAGCTGGGGTGAATGTCAATGACCTCTCCTTCTCCTGGAAGTGCTTGGGGTCCAAGAAAATATGTCACGGAGGGCTACGTGACTTTCAGGGACATGTTTTCATGTGGCATAGAGTGCTTCCAGGGAAAGGAGAGATCATCAAAATTCACCCCCCGCATGGGTGCCAGTGCTGCATTAATCAAACTCATCAGCAGCACCGGTGTTTCAATAGTCAGGATGTTGTCTAAGACTTTTGAAGGCTATAAATGGATAGCATCATCCACCCATCCACCCATCTGGGAAGCCCACAGGCAAGAGGAGAGGGTGTCCAGGGGTTGATTAAAACATCTCTCTCTCTCTCTCTCTCTCTCTCTCTCTCTCTCTCTCTCTCTCTCTCTCTCTCTCTCTCACACACACACACACACACACACACACACACACACACACTCCAATTGAAAATCAAGCTAAACATGACCCAATCTTATTTCAAGTGCAAACCTTAACCCAGAGCCAATTCCTGGTTTCAGAGAGCATGTTGAAGAAGAATCGGGACCGGTATTTGTCAAAGAACATGCACGTGGGTGGCACAGATTTGCGGCACAACGCCGTTCCCATGGTGGGTGGGATCTGTCCAGCTCCGGAACAGGCAACAGCCCTTGTCTGTATTTTCTTCCCAGTCTCTGGCATCCAGAGGCCTCCCCCTCCTGTGCTTATAGGGACCTGGAAAAGGAAACCCTGAATGTACATCTCAGCTCAGCCATGTACCTTGCTTAGGGATGCTGGGCCAGCCACTTTTCTCAGCCTAAACTACTGCACAGACCAGGTGTGAAGCAAGGCAGAAGGCAGCCCGGGGTGAGGTTGGAGATGACCTCACTGCTTGCTTGCCGCCTCGTTTGCCCGCCTTCCTGCCCCCTTGCTCGCTCACCAGCCCACTGACAGTGGCAGCAACCCACTTGCCTTTGCTGGATGAGCACGCTGCAATAGGATCGCAGCATGGGGAGATTGCAGCCTCTTACACTTGGTTCCTGTGGCTGGGCTGTCCCCCACCACCCCATGGGCCTGAGTGAGTGGCCAGCATCCAGCACAAGGGGGACAGGAGGGAGTGGCTAGTGCCAGCCTCACCCAGGCATCAACAGCCCATGTGCAGCCACACCATCTGCCCATATTGTAGCAACACACTTGTCACAGATTTGCTGGAGTGGGGTGGGGTGGCAGAATCCTATGCAGGATGCCCTGAGCTCTTTGGAGGCAAGACAATTGGGTATTTATAGGCCTCTCCTGCACAAATGCATCCATTTTGCATGATTTTTTCTATCAGTCCATCAGTACAGTAGCCATCACCAGAAAGGGCTTGGATGCTACCTCACCAAACCACATGATTAGAACATAGGAACATAGGAAGCTGCCATATACTGAGTCAGACCATTGGTCCATCTAGCTCAGTATTTACACGGACTGGCAGCGGCTTCTCCAAGGTTGTAGGCAGGAGTCTCTCTCAGCCCTCTCTTGGAGATGCTGCCAGGGAGGGAACTTTGAAACTTCTGCTCTTCCCAGAGCAGCTCCATCCCCTGAGGGGAAGATCTTACAGTGCTCTCCCTTCTAGTCTCCCATTCATAGGCAACCAGGGTGGACCCTGCTTAGCTAAGGGGACAAGTCAGGCTTGCTACCCCAAGACCAGCTCTCCACCCTAGAAAGGGGGTGTACTGAGAGTGCTCCTGTTGGGATCAATTCAGGTGAACCACGCAGCTGTAATTCTGCCCTGCGGGCTTTGAAATTAACAGCCCACCACTACATGAGAAAGGGACCATCTGGGAGGGCCTCGGGATGCACACAGAAGACCTTCCAGTGGGTGCACTCTCAGAGTCTCCCCTTTCGAATCAGGTGGGTCACTAAAGCATCATCCAAACCCGCCCAAAGTCATTTCCAGGTCATCTGAGTTAGCAGTCCTGTCTTGTAGCAGAAGGTTGAGGCGATTATTAAAAAATCCCCCCCAAAGTGATGATCCAAAAGTGTACTGCCTAATAGCAAGGGCTTGGATGGACAATTCTTGTGCTAGGACAGGGTTTCTTAAGCTTGGGCCCCCGGATATTGATGGACTACAACTCCCAGAATCCCCAGCCACAATTGACGTGGCTGGGGATTCTGTGAGTTGTAGTCCATCAACATCTGGGGGCCCAAGCTTAAGAAACCCAGTGCTAGGGTAGTCGGCAGGCAGGCGCCCTATTCACATGTTATGTTCAACCCTTGTACAATGAGTGTACAAGCAGGTACATGTATTCATGTGTCATAGTGAACACAGGTACAGCAGTACACTTACTATCTGTACCACACATAAACCTGTACTCAGGTTTCAATGAGCCCAAGAACAGTCGTTCACACAAAAACATGGATGAGTGTACAGACATCTGTGTTCTTGTGCAGCGTAATGTCTGAACAGAGCTAGTGTCTTCTCTGAGAAGAAGGGGTTGGGTGGACAACCCAAGTCCTTCAAGATATGCGATTCTATTTTGGCCACCAACAAGATGGTGAGGGGACCTGCGAACACTCAGCCGCCTGACCGTATTTCCCTGAGAAGCTGTGCTTCTGGGGTCTTCTCAGCAGCTCGAACCCCGCCCCCCCCACAATGCTTTCCTCCCCCCATGCCACAGAAAATCATTTTCTGTGATCAGCAGACTCTGGGAACAAAAGCACCGCCCCGAGCCCACCTGAGAACGGAATGCAAGACTCCATCTCCCTTGGCATGATTCTTCTTGACAGGCCGGCTGGGTTGGGATGGCCAGCCTTCCTTATTACCTGCTGGGGTGAATGAATCCCCTTTTGTCGGGGAGGTGTCACGGCGCGTTAGGCCAACAATGGCCCGAGATATTTTATATGAAGTTTGCCCTTGCCACTGATTAGCAAGAACCAGCCAAGTCATAGCAACCTAGAACTATGCGTTGGTTGGGCCCTGTCGCCAGCCGAAAGGGAAATCCCTATTCAAATGGTTTAATAAAACAATCTAAAGGGCGTGTGAATCGTGAAAAGCATTTTCACTTTTTCTCTTTAGCTTAATCTCCTGGTCTCTGGGATATTGTGCTCCGAGCAGACCCCAGCGGGGTGCGGGCGAAGGTCCCCCATCAAGTCCTTTTACGGCCCCTTTTCTCTGCGAGTTAATGATATACTGGTGTGATTGCCTCCCACAGCAAGGAGAAACACGCATTTGATGAAAAGGATGGACCTCCTAACACATCCTAAAAGGCAACAATTTCTCATCGAAAGGTCACAGGTCATAACCTGCATTTTTGGGTTGTCTGCCAGCCCCCTTTCAATAGATGACTGAAGCTCAGGGTTGTTCACAAGGGCCTTACACACACACACACACACCCACACACACACACACCCTCCTGGAACTCAGCTCCAGTAATTAATTTCCACAAGCTTCTTTAATGGCTCAGTTAATTTCTAATTATGTGTTGTTGGTGGTATTTTCAAGGCTAGACCCCAGGTACTGAAGACCACCAGCTTCTGTTTCTGTTAAGTCGAGCTGGACAACTCGTTTCTAGAGGATAGCTCTGTCAATGGCTATTCGCCATGACCTCTAGGAGTGGAGCTTCCATAAACAGATGCAGTGTACCTCTGATTACCAAATGCTGGAAGCAAACATCTGCTTGCAAACTTCTCGAGGTCACGCTGGAGATAGTCTGTTGGACTAGATGATGATGATGATGATTAAGAAGAATATTTATATATTGCTTTTCACCAGGGGGCTCTGGGTTTTGTAGGGGTTTTTGCCCTGAGGCTGAAGCCAGGGCTTGAGAACTGTCTCACAGGCCCAGTAGCCACACCCCAGATGGGGGCAGATGGGGGCAGGAGGACCTCCCCAGCTGACCTCAGTGGATACGCAGGATCTTAGGAGGTGGGGCAGCTGGTCCCTAGCCATTTAATGACCAGCACTTTGAACTATTCTTGGAAGTGGACCGGCAGCCCAAGGAGCTGAAAGAAAAACAGCAGTGACACAATCCCCCAACCCGGCCCCCAAAGCCTACCTGCTGGATTTTGTTCTAGATGACGTTTCTGGATGGTTTTCAGCCCTGTTGTAACTAAGGCATGATGTGTGGCCGCAGCCAGGACCATCCTGCCAGGAAATGGGTGCAGTTGGCACACCAGCCAAAGCGGGATAAAAGCCCTCCAAGCTGCAGTTGCGACCTGGAAATCCAGAGCAAAGTCAGACCCAGAGGCATCCCCCCAGCTGCAAGAGGGTGCATGGGAAGATAGGAAGCTGCCACCTACTGAGTCAGACCCTGGGTCCATCTAGCTCAGCATTGCCTACACAGACTGGCAGCGGCTTCTTCAGGGTTGCAGGCAGGAGTCTCTCTCTCAACCCTATCTTCTAGATGCTGCCAGGGAGGAAACTTGGAACCTTCTGCTCTTCCCAGAGTGGCTCCATCCCCTGAGGGGAATCTCTTCCAGTGCTCACACTTCTAGTCTCCCATTCAAATGCAACCCAGGGCAGACCCTGCTGAGCAAGGGGGCAATTCATGCCTGCTACCATAAGACCTGCTCTCCTGGGGGTGGACACAGAAGGGGCAACGTCTGTTTCTTAGGGGTGAAAGCCTTGTGCCACACATTAAATCTCTGGAAGAGAAAAACCCCCAAATATCTTACATTAATGCTCCCTTCCTAGATGTTTATTCTCTGGAGTAATCTTTGTTGGCTTTGAAAAGGGCTAACTTTAAAATGAGCATGCTTAGGGTGGCAGCAACCTGATTTTAATGCCCAGTTCGTGATTCAGCAGTGGATCAGGTAATGGCAGTGATGAAAGGGGCTGCTTGTCCGAGGTGTGCTGTGCCCCACCTCCCTCGGATGCTGCCCATGGCATCATCCAAGAAGCTAAGCAGAGGACTATTTCTCAGCCATGAACCTGGATACAATTCTGGTCACGGCATCTAAAGAAGGACATTGTAGAACTGAAAAAGGTGCAGAAGAGGGCAACCCAGATGATCAGGGGCCTGGAGCAAGGCTACAACACCTGGGGCTTTTTAGTTTAGAAAAAAGATGACTGTGGGGAGACACGATAGAGGTCTATAAAATCATGCATGGTGTGGAGAAAGTGGACAGAGAGTCATTCTTCTCCCTCTCCCATAACACTAGAACCAGGGGTCATCCCATGGAGTTGATTGCCGGGAAATCTAGGACCAGCAAACGGAAGTACTTTTTCACAAAATGCATAATCCACTTGTGGAATTCTCTACCACAAGATGTGGTGACAGCCAACAACCTGCATGGCTTGAAGAGGGGTTTGGATAACTTCCTAGAGGAGAGGTCTAGTATCAACAGTATTTGTATCGAGACTCGTCTCTCTTTTTATGGTCATCCTCAAACACTCTTTATGGACAGGACTGCATCACTCCCTTGTTCCTGACAGTAATCATGCCTCTGATGAAGCAGACTCTCACTTATGAAAGCAATTAACTTTTTAAAAAAATCTTTAAGGTGCGGTTATGGAGCATGTATGGACCTGTGCAGTCTGTCTCTGGCATTCCAGGGTGATTTTTTCCAAGGTTTGCAGGAGTCTGCAGAAAACGATTTGAGGTCCCCTTAGTCTAGCTAAGCAGGTGCCCATCTGGTTATCTGGATGGGAGACCCAAAAATGCTGTTTGGATTTGTTTGAAAGAAGAGAAGAAAATGAGGGTCAACCCAGACGTGACTTCAGTTGTGTTATTGATCTTGCTGGGTTTGGGGCTTCTTCTTTTTGTTGCAATTTTCTTTTGTTCAGGCTGGGACCGTGGCATGAAGGTAGAGGGGCTTAAACTCCACCCCCACACCATAGTCCTGACCCAGACTGGGGGTTCCTTGGCATGCTATTTGCCTCGGGGGGAAAGCTCTTGTTGATACCAATAGAAACTTTTTTGCAGGGCAGATATTGCATGAAGTGGACCCTCAGATCCCCCTTCCCCCAACCCGCATTCTACTCTCTCTCACACACACAAAAACCCAAAAGCAAGGAAGCATACCAGGACTAGACTTGGAAAAGAATTTTCACCAGTGCATTAATTATAACTGAAGAGAATATTTTGGAGAATTATTCTATCTATTCCATTAAATGCCTTAGTGAAGGCAGCATGGCTCTTGAGTGGGGTGGGAGAGAGAGGAGCAAAGGAAAGATGCTTCCTTTGGCAAGCTCCTGGTTCATTAGGACGAGCCACCATTGAGGAGATGGAATTAAAGCCATTTTAGTTGAGTCAGATTCTGGAAGAATTTCTGGGCCAATTCAGGGTAATAAGACGGAGGTACTTATTGTGCGGGGTCAGAACTCTAGAGACAATCTTGATCTACCTGTTCTAGATGGGGTCACACTTCCCCAAAAGGAACAGGTTTGGAGTCTGGGAGTACTTCTGGATTCACACCTCTCCCTGGTTTCTCAAGTTGAGGCGGTGGCCAAGGGTGCTTTCTATCAGCTCCGGCTGATACGCCAGCGGTGTCTGTTTCTTGAGATCAGTGACCTCAAACAAGCGGTACATCTGTTGGTACCCTCCAGACTTGACTTCTGTAATGTGCTCTACGTGGGGCTGCCTTTGTACGTAGTCCAGAAACTTCAGTTGGTTCAGAACATGGCAGCCCGGTTGGTCTCTGGGTCATCTCGGAGAGACCATGTTACTCCTTTACTGATGGAGCTACACTGGCTGCCGATAGGTTTCTGGACAAAAAGCAAAGTGCTAGTTATAACTTACAAATCCCTAAATGGCCCTGGGTATCTAAGAGAGCGTCTTCTTCACTACATGCCCCACCGCCCATTGAGGTCATCTGAGGAGGTCTGTCTCCAGTTACCGCCAACCCGTTTGGTGGCTACATAGAGACGGGCCTTCTCGGTTGCTGCCCCGAGATTGTGGAATGCGCTCCCTGCTGAGATACAATCCTTCCCATCTCTGGCAATTTTTAAAAAACCCCTGAAAACCCATCTTTTCGCCCAGGCTTTCTCAGCTTTTAAAAATTGTCTGTTTTAATTTCATGGTTGATTTTAAACTGTTGATTTGTTTTAACTTTTATATGTATTTTTAATTGTTTTATGTCAACCGCCCAGAGAAGAATGTTTGGGCGGTATATAAGTTTGATGACTAGAGAGAGAGAGAGAGAGAGAGAGAGAGAGAGAGAGAAATTTGTCACAGCCAGCACTGCAGATCTACCACCAAACTCCATCTCGGCTAAATCAGGCAAGAAGCTTCCTTCATAGAAGCATTCTTTGTGGTTTGGTCTATTTCCTACTCTGACTTCCCCCCCGACTTTATTTCCTATCGTTTGTATCCATCTCTCGTTTTAATTATCTGCCTTTCTCTCCTAGCATCCTCTACATCGCCTTCAAAGGAAAGGGTGTTTCCTAAGCATGGTTAATATATGCCTCCTCAGACTGACTCACTTCTACGTGATTAATGCTTGTGCCATTTGCTAACTATTTTTACTGCTGCATGCTTAATATGTAAAAATTTAATTAAAGTGTTATTCATTAAATACCATATCTGGGCCAGTTTTCAAATATCCAAAGGGCATATTCCAATTAAGCAAGATCCACCAGCGAACTGCATTGAAAAGTCTCTCCCTATTTGTTTCTCTCTTTCCCTGTTGCCAAAATCAAAGCCATTGACTTCAATATGATAATATGATAAATACTGTTTTTTTGTGGGGGGATTAACAAAAACCACAATCATATTTTCAGGAATGTGCCATGAAGAAAGCGGGCACCCTTTCTGCAAGACACAGAGTCTCCATCCTTCTCACAAATCAGTAAGGAGAGCTGAAGAACTGAAGAGATCTGTGGCTGAGCTGAAAATTCTGCACGAGAACTTTTGGCTCGAATTTTTGTTGTGGGCAGTGGGGTGGGGGAGAGGGAAGACACAAATTTGTGTTGAAACCACTCCACCTGGCAGCAGCGTTTTGCACAGGTGCTGTCAGGTTTGGGCAGTGGTATCCCTTTTGATGGTGGAAGGGTTTCTTCTTCTTTCATCCCCCAATACTGACCTTCTTCTGCAATGTGCAGTCACAAGGGAATGCTGTGTGTGTTCTAGCACATTATATTATTATTATTTTATTTATTCAATTTCTATACCACCCTTCCAAAAATGGCTCAGGGTGGTTTACGCAGAGAAATAATAAATAAATAAGATAAGATGGATCCCTGTCCCCAAAGGGCTCACAATCTAAAAAGAAAGACAAGATAGACACCAGCAAGAGTCCCTGGAAGTTCTGTGCTGGGGGTGGATAGGGCCAGTTACTCTCCCCCTGCTCAATAAAGAGAATCATGATGTTAAAAAGTTCCTCTTTGCCAATTTAGCAGTGGTTAGTACATGCCCTTAATCCACAGCAGTGATGGAGAAGGCTACATTACCCTATGTGAACTGAGCACACACAGGTTCCAAAACCCACAGTATTGTGCAGGGTTTTGTGGGAGAGGCTCCTTGGCAGATATTCATGGGGAAAATGTTCCCTGAAGGGAGAAACTCTGAAAAACCTTGTGATATACAGCTGCATATCAGTGACAAGTACCATCAAATACTACATACCATACTCCATACGAGGGATTCTCAAGGTTGGGTCCCCAGATGTTATTGGACTTCAACTCCCATAATCCTCAGCCCCAGTGGCCTTTGGTTGGGGATTATGGGAGTTGAAGTCTAGGGACCCAGCATCTGGGGACCCAATGCTGAGAATCCCTGCTCCATACCATTGTCAACTATAAAAGACCACCAAATATAAAATGTCAGATATTGGGTTGGTTCATACATAACATGGAACCTAGTTAGAAAGTCAGTAACTCATTTGTCTACGATCATCTGAACCCATGCCAAGGTGGAAACCTCAGGTACAGGTGTGGTTGAAAACTGACTTCTGTAAGCAAGGTTTGGAGTTGACTTGACAAAATAAGAATGGCTCCACCTCAGGTGTATGTTAAGTCTGAACTCACACTTTTCATGAATTGCTAGTTCATTTCAGGAAGGCCCGCTCCTTTGCCACAGGAACCAATGGCTGTGAGGTTGAGCAAGACCAGCTGGGATAGCATCCACAGCCTTGCTGGGAAGATTGACCAGGGAAGTTGGCTCTGGCTCAACTCTGCTGCTTCCAACAAACTGAGATATGTAATTGTCTGCAGCACCAATCTCAAGTTCCCTCCATATCTCAGGCTGGGGGAATCTCGTGTTAAAGGTTATGTGTGAATCTGCCCATCAGATTTTGAAATCAGATATCACTAGGTGTCAAACAAAGATGCCTCTGAGTACCAGTTGCAGGGGAGTAACGGCAGGAGAGAGGGCATGCCCTCAACTCCTGCCTGTGGCTTCCAGCGGCATCTGGTGGGCTACTGTGTGAAACAGGATGCTGGACTAGATGGGCCTTGGGCCTGATCCAGCAGGGCTGTTCTTATGTTCTTAAAGATGACAAATATGCAGAGAGCCCTTTCTCACGATCTGTGAGAATGGCTTGTGGACGGGAGGGGAGGAAAGTTTTGTTACCTCCCTTTCCCTGCAGATGATCCATGGAGGGCACAGGGGTGTTCAAATCACACACCCAGATGATTCTCCACTACCTCAGGCAGTGTCGAGGGTCGGGGGCTGGAACACGTTGTCCCACCCCCTGGAACTCCCATAATGCACCACACAAGTGCTCAGTGCATTGTGGGTATTCCCCAGCACTAGCCGGGAGCCCTGCCGTCTGCCAGACGATCGAAAAAGTGGGGCGAAGGGAGCGCTTGCTCTCCTTAACCATGTTCAAGCTGCAGGCTCCACAGGTGGGTTTGACACCATGGCAGTGCCCACAACCGCTTGCCTCCCACTGCTTCTCATGAGCAGCCTCAGAGAATATCAAAACATCTGGAGAACATCCAACATAAAGCAGAACATTGAGGGGAATTGGGGGGACCAGGTTTTCTGCTCTGGCTCAGACACCAAAGAAGCGTCAAGATGGTGGTAGTGGTGGAGGAGGAGTGTGGTAATTAACCCACACCAACACAGTTCATCCTGCTAGACCAATTAAGCTAATCTATTGAGGTAGTTCACAAGGATTCCATATTAAGTGCAGCTGCTGAGTCATTCAGAAGAGTCCGCCCTGTCAGTCAGGGACCCTCTGGGGGTATTGTTGGCTCTCATACTGTCTTCAAAACAGGATGCAAATAATACCCAGCTCCTAAGAGTCTAAACAATCCTTCTACTAAGCATAGCCCTGAAATCATTCCACAATAATTAATTTACTAATTTGACCTCACCCAGTAATGAAACAGAGTCTGGAAACACTTTCAGCCACTGTGTGGAGAATCTAATTCTATAGCAATAGCAATAGCAATAGCACTTACATTTATATACCGCTCTATAGCTGGAAGCTCTCTAAGTGGTTTACAATGATTTTAGCATATTGCCCCCAACATTCTGGGTACTCATTTTACCGACCTCGGAAGGATGGAAGGCTGAGTCAACCTTGAGCCCCTGGTCAGGATCGAACTTGTAACCTTCTGGTTACAGGGCGGCAGTTTTACCACTGCGCCACCAGGCTATACCACTCCTCCTTTTGCAAAACTGCAGGAATGCGACCCTTCTTCTCCACTTCTTCGGCAAACACTCTGGTTCATGCCCTGGACTTCTCTTGCCTTGACTACTGCAATCTGGTCCACCACTGGTCCACCACTGGCTCATCTTGGCCCCTCACCTCCATCCAGCACTCTGCTACCCAAACCATCACTCCTGCCTGTGGCCTCTCTTCCTCCAGGTCCACCACCCGTTAAGAATCCAAAGGTCTCCTGCTCCCTCAAATGACTCCGTCCTTTCTTCCTTGCTGCCCCTTCTGTGTCAGATTAACACCTGGAACATCTGTATGATGCCGTCACTCTCACTTCCTTCCCTTCTCGAAACCCTCCTTTTCTATGAAACCTGTGTCACAACAGCTTGTTCCCCATTCCCTCCTGTAGTTGAACTTAAATAGCTTGTAATTGAAACCATGACATATTTCCCTCTGTTTACCACTCTCTCCATTTATCTCCTCTCTGTTATCTTCCTTCTGCCAATATCTAGATTGTAAGTTCCTCGGGGCAGGGACGTGCCTTCTCATTCTGTGTAAAAGCCCATGTGCATGGATGGCACTAAAGAAATAAATAGAATAATAATCATCCCATATTGCATCTTTAACTTGCCAGAGAGGTAGGTAAATTATTATGGCTGGTCTCCGGGAGGAATTTCTTCCCTTTAGAACTCCTCAAGGATCAGGGCCTTTTTAGTGGGAGCCCCAAAGCACTGAAACTTTCTTCCAAGAGAGTTACAAAATATGGCATCCTCCTTGCTGTCCTTTTGGAAGTGTGTACAACCTCTTCATTTTCAGAAAGCCTTTGGAGACTGGTTGCTGTGATGCGTTTGCTCTCTGCTCCATTGTGCCTGTTGTTTTTAAGTGTTGCTGCTATGCTATTGCTTGGCTATTACCGATATTGTTTCGGTTTTGTACACTGCTGTGAAATTTTGTATGAGCAGCCACCAAGTGTTTTTAAATAAAGAAATAGGTCAGGGGTTTTCAACCTTGGGTTTCCAGATGTCGTTGGACTACCATCATCCCAGGAACAAGAAAGAAAGAAAGAAAGAAAGAAAGAAAGAAAGAAAGAAAGAAAGAAAGAAAAGAGGCAAGACAGTGATTGTTTATTCCCAATGCGTTCTGAAATAATCTTTCTCAAAGGAATTTTTATGTCTGAGAATGATGAGAGTCCTAGTCTGACATAATCTGTGGGTTTAAGGTTGTGACCTCCTGAAATAAGGTGCCTAAAACTTTGTCTGACAGAAGTGAACAATAATAATTACCCAAAATGAAGATCTCTTGCATTTATGTACTTTAAACACAATCAAAATCAGGACACATCCAGTATGGTCCACATTCGGACCAATTTCAGGAAAGAACATACAGCACATGAGAAGAGCCCTGCTGGATGCGAGCAAAGGTCTATCTCCAGGCTGCACAACTTTGGCCCTCCAGCTGTCGTTCCACAGTCACAGTGGTCAATAGTCAGTGATTATAGAAACTGAAGTCTAACAACAGCTGGAAGATCAAAGTTGTGCAATTGTGATCTACCTAGTGCAGTATCCTGTTTCCCACAGTGGCCAATCAGGTGCCTCCAAGAAAGTCATCAGCAGGGCATGAAGGCAGCTACTGTCCTTGGTTTGCCCACTAGCAATTAGCATTCACAGGTACACTGCCTCTGAACAGGGAGGCTCTATTTAATGGCTGATCATTGTTAACAGGCATCGTTTCCATGGTATATGCAATTAAGTAACTGTTTAAGGCTGTCTGTTTCATATTGTGACAAGTTGTACGGCTTTGCAAGCACATCTTCACTGGAAAAGTGGGACAAAACTCAAAAGTGAGGTCCTCGTATCATAGGGTGAGCATCCAATCTTTTACTGGTTTCAGCCACATGATGGGAAAAGTGGACAAGGCGTGGGCCTAGGGTTGGTGGCAAATGTCACCCACAGTGGAATTTCAAATTTCAGGAGCCTCCTTAGGTGAAATATCTCCAAAATGTGTCAAGGAAGCAAAAAGAATGTGAATTAGGCCTGACAGGTTTCTCATGGAGGCCCCAGACATCCCTAGTTAAATCTCAACAAAGAAGTGCAGATAAGTAATACGATATCCCCCCTCCCCGATACCTTCTAGAAACTGAGAAGGGAGGGGAAAACTCACGTGGAATCTTTGTCAAGTCAATATGCCTATCCCTGACTGGAGATGCTACTGAATCGACTTGCAATTGGTGACACCCAATATAGGTCAATCCTTTTTAAAAAAGAAAGAAAGAAACTGCTATTTTAAGAGCTTCAAAGTGCACAGTAAAGTGATCTCATAAAGGTGTGATGCTGATGATATCAATGCTCTTTAGTTTTTATTATATCTTTCACCATCGTTATGTTTTTAAAATGGACAATTAAGGCCCAACGCCCCCTTCTTATTCTATATAGTATGTGGTTTGTCAAGTGTATACGGTGACCACCTTTGTTTCTTGCTTTGTTACTGTGCATTTAACAGTAGCCTGAGACAGATTTAGCAGGTGAAGGCTTCTCCCAGCACTTATCTCCAAGAAAAAGCTTCACGTACCTCACTCCTTTGTGTCAGACAGCTGCTAAAGGCAGAGGAACAGTGCCAGAAGAAAAAGGTGGCAACCTGAACGTGGTATTAGCATTAGTGATGGGAGCAGTATTGGAATTTGGGGAGTGCAAAATACAAACTCCCCCAGCATAGAAAGCTTAATTCCATTAGAAGGCAGGCTCAGATGCCTCCGAATCTAGGTCCAGCTCATAATGGGGTTTATCCGCACCCTACCAGCCCACCCTGCCAGACCCCCACCTATTTTCAAGAAGACAATACCCTTGAGGATGTGGAGGAACTGAATGGGCAGCAGGGAGGGCTCCCTAGGGACTGGCGAGAAGGAGAAATGGAAATGATGTGCCTAAGCATGCTCCATTTCCTACTGGGGCATATTGGATCTGTACTCTCCTCATAGATGAAACTACAGATTCCATGTTAACCGACTATAATTTATTTCTGGGGAGCATGGGATCATGGTTTCACCTGCCTCTCACTTCTGTTCAGGAGGCATTAGGAAACTACCATTCCCATGCTCCCCAGCAGAAAATGATACTTCCATCTTTTCTGTTTTCTGTCTGTAGTGAGCCCTACCTGTTATTGGTTATTCCTCTCCCCTTCTCTACAGTAAGTTTGTTTTTCTTAGGAAAGGGGAGGGGGACTGGTAGGAAGGAAGGGGTATGTTTCACCCCTTTGTTTTCTCCAAGCTTTCCCAGACAAACTGGAAAAGACATGAAGGTTTCTCCAATGCATTCTCCAGGAAAGTTCATTAAAAAATGAATGGATTCCTAAAGAATGTGGGGGGAATCCCTCATCATTGCTAATTAGCATTCTGTGCTGGCATTTAGTAGCATAACAGTGTGAGAAATATATGTTTGATCTAACTTCTAGCAGATTTTCTATACTTCCATCATGGTGGCACCATTTATTTAGCGAATGGTTGCCCTCACTCAACTCCCTATTTTCCTGGTGTTGAGGATGCTCCATACTGGGACAGAACTGGAGCTAGTTGGGAATGATTAAAGCCCAGCAATGATTGATGGGAAGGGAAATTCCTGACAGTTAATGACCGGCTTGGGTTGAGGGCCTGAGGCCTTTGGGAGAGTTCTCCATGTGTTCGTTGGGTTGTCTCTTGCCAGAAAAGGCCCAACCCAGAAAAATGCAGATCCTCTTATTAGAAACTTTGTCAATGTACATGTAGAGGGGAAAGTGCCCTCACCTGGCTGACTGAAGCTAGACTAAGGGAGGCACGGCCATTTTGAAACTGAGCAGCTGACTAAAGTATATAAAACAATTCACCAAATCTCACCCCACCAGTGGTTTCTCACATTTTTCTTCATACATCGACAATTAACAAAATTTGATGGTGACACTTGCTTCAGTGCTCCCACTCTCAGTTCATGAGATCATGGGGTCCATGTCAACAGAACCAGTTGAAGACGCATGTACAGAAATGTGTTACTTTTTCATACAATGCATAATCAACTTGTGGAATTCTCTGCCACGAAATGTGGTGACAGCCAACAACCTGGATGGCTTTAAGAGGGCTTTTGATAACTTCATGGAGGAGAGGTCTATCTACGGGTACTATTTGGAGGGCTATAGGCCACCTCCAGCCTCAGAGGCAGGATGCCTCTGAGTACCAGTTGCAGGGGAGTAACAGTAGGAGAGAGGGCATGCCCTCAACTCCTTCCTGTAGGCTTCCAGAGGCATCTGGTGGGCCACTGTGTGAAACAGGATGCTGGACTAGATGGGCCTTGGGCCTGATCCAGCAGGGCTGTTCTTATGTTCTTTTGTAAGACACCAAAATTCTGCACAATTTTATAGCTAAAATGAGGAGGCGAGACTAACACTTTCTTAGCTATGACCCTCAAACTCTCTCACAATCTCTTCTAATCAGTTGGCCAATAGCTTAATCATTCCACTTTTAATGATTTCTTTTCATGCACTTCTCTGTGACAGTCAAAAGCACTGTTATCTCCCTTTCCCCATAGACACACAACCTTGACTTCATTTCCAGCTCTTCTATTTCCTTCCCCTAACCCAGGGTTTCTCAGCCTTGGTTCTCCAGATGTTGTTGCACTACAACTTACATCATCCCCAGACACAATTATTGTATTTGGGGGTGATGGGAGTTGTAGTCCTACAACATCTGGGGAAACAAGGTTGAGAAACTCTGCTGGAAAACCTTATTTAGAGTTCCTCATGAGCAGATCAGCAACAGTGGCTATGCAGAAATGTTGGCACTTTGCCTGCTCAGTTGATGTACTTCAAGCTTCTCTCTCCATGCATGTCCACAATTTCCCCTTTTAAAGATATAGGAACCATGAATTACATTTACTTATGATAACTGTGAAATACAAGAATTCAAGGGCTTAGCTGGCAGTATTTTCCCCTTAATAACTAATTAAAGCTTTTGTCCACCTTTTCCACAGGCTCTAGCTATTCTGGGATGCAAGTACAGATACAAAAGAGCCATCTTTGGATGCTGAGAAACTCGATTACAGATCTCAGGGAGAGAATTTTTGTAATGTCAGCACTTAGATTTTGTATCTCTCAGCTGCAATCCTAAGCAGTCCTTCACTCCCTTCTCTACCTCTGGGGTCTCTTTTTATATGAGAGCAAGTCTCATGAACTCAGACTCACTCCTGAGTAAACTTGCGCCTAGGCACATGTAACTTAAATAAATACAAATTTCCCCCCTGTTTACTTCTGCCTCGGTCTTTCTCCTCTTCACTGTGGTTTCCACTTTGTAAATTCTTAGCCTACTTTCCAGTAGGCTTATGAGATCACCCAGCATTCCATGTCCCCCCACACCCCCAATCAACTTTGCAATGCCTGGACCAATATGAACCAAATTGGGTACAGCTATAGGGACACCTCAACAGCTGTCATTCCCCCCGATTCAAGATGGCAGACACGTAAACGTTGGAGGCACAAATGGGCTAACTTGTGAACTGCCCAACTGAACTGAACCAACTTTGCTGCAGTTGTCAGGACACAAAGGGACACCTCAATGGTGTAGTTTGTGATGATGTCATCTACCCTGCTCCAAGATGGCAGACGTGAACATTTAAGGTGCAATCTGGGTAACTTGTAAACCACCTAACCGATTTGAACCAAATTTGCTACAGGTGTAGAGACACATAGGGATGGCTCAAGTGCATAGTTTTTAATGATGTCATCCACCCTTATTCAAGATGGTGGATGTGTGAACATTTGAGGTGCAAGTGGGAACCAATTTGGACCAAATCTGGTATGGTTGTAGGGACACATAGGGACACCTCAGACACATAGTTTGTGATGATGTCATCCACCCCAATCCAAGATGGCAGATGTAGGAACGATTGAAGCACGTAGGCTAACTTGTGAACTACCTAGCTGATTTTGGCCAAATTTAGTCCACTTTAGGTATAGTGAAAGGCAAGTAGACAGATTAGTTCTTACTAGAACAACTTGTTAGATTACAGGCTCCTCCGGGCAGAGACTCATCCTCTTGTATATTGTAAAGTGCTATTAATGGAATAATAAAATTAAGTAAGGAGGAGTAGGAGGAAAAGGAGGATTAGGAGAGCAGCCTCCTTTACATTTCTAAGCTACACTTAATCAGAATCTTTATTATTACAGTCACTGATGAAGCTACACTGAATTTCCAGGTATTCTGACACATGGCAATGTGGTGTTTTTCACCATTCCATTAGTATGAATTGACCCCCAATCCTTTTTTTTGGGGGGGGTTGCCTTTTTGTATTATTTTGCTTTGCCATTACCATCCAACCTGTGGCTGAATGAGAAGACGGGCTAATAGCCATTATGCCAGCTCTCTTCGTTCCCTTAAATCCCTCTTGAAAATTCACTTTTTCCATGCTGTCTTTGTCCTAACTTCTTTGGCAACATACTCTATTGCAACCAAGTGTAAGTACATGCAAGTGAAAGAGTAACCCATTCCTCTCCTGTCCCCTGCTGCCTCCACTCCCTTCTTTTTCTCAGCTGTTGCCCTGGGATCTCTTTTTAGGTGTTGAGAGCACCTTGAGGCAGGGACCTGGCTCTCTTCTCATTCCTTGGAACATACCATGCATGCACAGGCACTCATGTGCATGCGCGAACACCCCTCCCCCCATATTTCTACCCCAGTTTCTACCTTCAGCGAACCCTTTGCCCAATGTCTGGTGAGGAGCCCCTAAATGTCTCCTGTCGAACTTGTATATGTTACAGAAGATTCTGGGGATGGGCAAGTATTCTAGGGTGTACATAGGGCTTTGGGGCAGGCCTGCAGGGCCTCGCCATCACTCTGCATGATGGGCCCAGCATCCAACAATTTATTGGAGCCACACACTGCAGGAGAAGAATGGTAGCGGTGAATAAGCAAACTCAAAGCGAACACTTGTGCATTCTACAAGGGGACTCAGGGGCTTAACTTTAAGTTTCTGAGTCTCCCTTTAAAACTCTCTCATGCGCCTCAGCCTCCCTCCCTCCTATTTAATTTATTTGCCCAGTACTATCTGAGCCCTTGACACTCTGCAAAGCATAAGAGGAGATAGGTTCCTGCCCCGAGGAGTTCACAATTTAAAGGTGACTCAGCAGAAACAGTAGAGGGAGTGGAGGCAAGGGTCAGCAGTGGAAGGATGTGTGATTATTTCAGTTACACGGACTTGAGCTATGGAATGCATTGAGTTTCGGAATGGCCAACAGCCATTGGAAGGAACCTCTGTGGGCATTCCCTGCCATTCAGTTTAGGACATTCTGTAGAATCTTCCTGGTCAGGTGCACGAGGAAGCTGCCTCTAAAGGAACACCACTGGAGTCTGGGCAGCTTAACTCACTCACCCCTGCTCCAGTGTAGCGTCTGGTAGTTAATCAATCAGGGGGGCTGAATGGTTTTTAAGGGTGCCAAATGGCTCTCAAATCGAATTCAAATCAAATGTTGAAAATTCATTTTGAATTCTTGGCCTGCAGGCTTCCCCAACCTGTGGCCCTCCAGATGTTGCTGAACTCCAACGGGATGCTGGGAGTTGTAGTTCAGCAACATCTGGAGGGCCACAGGTTGGGGAAGCCAGGGAGTTGTGCCAAAGGCTTCTTGGCAAATGCATTTTTATTTATATATGTATCTATAAATCTGTAGACCATCCCAAACTTCTTTTCCTGGGTCTATGTTACAACAACATAAAACAAATGAAGACCAAATAAAAATCTTAAAACAATTAAAAACCACAATCAAGTGAAAAAGCCCTCCTTGTCATCAGGCTGCAGCAGAGAGTGAGGCAAGCAGAAATTTGGTTTTTTAAAAAAGATTGTGAGCCCTTTGGGGGCAAGAGTATTAGTGCTAAAGAATGCTGTTTGCTGTTCTGAGCCTTTTGGGAAAGAGTGGGATTTAAATGTAACAAACAAACAAACAAACAAACAAACAAACAAACAAACAAACAAACAAACAACAAGTTTGGGTAAAATAACCAAGCCTTTAGGGCCTATTTAAAAGTTGTCGGAGATGGGGAGGCTCTTATTTCAGCAGGGAGTGCATTCCAGAGTCTCGGGGCAGCAATGGAGACGTAGCCAGCAGATGAGCTGGTGGCAACAGCAGAAGAACCTCTCTGGATGATCTGAATGTGTGGTGGGGCTCATGGTGAAAAAGATGTTCTCTTAAATACCCAGGGCTTAAGCTGTTTAGGGCTTTATAGGTTATAACCAACACCTTGGATTTTGTCCAGAAACGTATCAGCAGCCAGAGTCGCTCTTTCAATACAGGGGTAATATGGTCTCTCCGAGATGACCCAGAGACTAACCTGGCTGCTGTATTCTGGACCAACTGCAGTTTCCGGACTATGTACAAAAGCGGCCCCACATAGAGCACATTGCAGTAGTCAAGTCTGGAGGTTGAGGGGCCCAGACAGGACATGTACGCGTGGCGGACACACACACACACACACACACACACACATGATCTGCCTCGTTCCTTCCCCGCACATGGACAAGGATGCAGGGCCACAAAGAAGGGAGGCTCTTTCTCTCCAAGGTGGTGGGTAGTGTTAAACGCTAATCAACAAGCTTCATCCCCGACTGCCGAAAGGAGATGGGCTCCCCTTTGACAAAGCTTTTAATCCCGTTGGGCACGACCTTTGACACTATTAGGGCTTGCAGTGACCCTAATCCAATCAGATTGATTAACTGAAGCAGGGACCCTCAATGCTGACCCCTCCTCTGGCCTGGCCTCTCCAGCCCTGGCCAAACAGCGGGAGGCCGTTGGGCTCCATTTGCACCACAATAGGCCAGGACTGAGAACCTGTTTCTTCCCCGGGTGACTTCAACACCCATCACGGGCTCACTTGCCAATAGTTCATTAAAAGTTGCTTCTCCACAATGACTCTTGGCCATTTCTCAGTCCCGTTGGCAGGTTTAAAGCCCCGCCGGTGCTTAGCCGAACGAGAGGAGGCAAGCTGGGAGGGGCTGCTACAGGGGAACGCTGAAGGACGAGGGTCCCCTTTTGACACATTTAAATGCCTGGGCTGGGAAGAGGGGTGGGCAAAGGAGGCGTTTAAAGACTCTGTGGTAATTTACTCCGTGTGGAAACGGGAGGGCCAAGGGGAAGGAGGGCACTTTTTTCTGGGCTCGTGGTGTGCTATGGAGGACTTTCCAAGGGCGGGATTTTTCAGAGCCATCCAGGGTGAGAGAAATTCCAAGAAATGCTGTTTTGGGAGCTCTGTGGCAATGCTATAATCCTTCTGTATAATTGGTTGTTCTTAATTTTTTAAACTGTTTTGGTGTTCGGTTCTAATTCCGGTTTTATCATTTATTTGGTAAATTGCCATGAGATGTTTCTATGAGGTGGTATATCAATGTAACAAAGAAAGAAAGAAAGAAAGAAAGAAAGAAAGAAAGAAAGAAAGAAAGAAAGAAAGAAAGAAAGAAAGAAAGAAAGAAAGAAAGAAAGAAAGAAAAATGTAAAAAATACTGCTGACAGCCAGACTGATTTGCTCCCGAGTGATCCCATTGAAATCAAGCAGTCCTTTAGCCTACATCTTGAGTTGTACTGTAGAGCAGGGCAGGGCAAACTGGGCCCTCCAGCTGTTGTTGGACTACAACTCCCATCATCCCACAAGGATGGGAGTTGTCGCTCAACAACAGCTGGAGGGCCCAGTCTGCCCAGCCCTGCTGGAGAGTCTTAGTCTGGATATCAGCTGCTAAAATACTTGGCATCTTGCCAATAGATTAACCGGCTAATGGGAGCGAATAACGAATACGGAAGGTCTCAAAAAGGGAGGCCAAGGGATGTGGTAGCAGTGTTTTGGCAGAGGGTGGCTTTGGACACTTGTGACCCACCCGTTAATGCATCTGGCTCCTGGATTAAGGGGAGGAGATGTATATGTCCCCCATTATGGCTGCCATACGGAAAAGAGGACGGCTCTCCTGTTCCTTGAAGAAATGCACAGCAGAGGGAGTTTCAGCAGGTACAGCTTATCAGGCAGGGGAAAGAAAAGCTCCCCCGGTTGAATTTCCCTCTTCTGTACATCTATGAAAGGTACAGGAGGCCTATGTTCTTTTCCATAGGGCAGACCTATCACCCATGCCAAGATGGATGCTCTGTCCATGCACAGAGAATGCACATTTTGGCAGGAGGGAGCATGAAGACCACCACCCTACCCCTTGGCCTGATGCTCAGAAGAAAAAGTGGAAGAAGCACAAGTGACTTCTATTTCCTCCATCTTTCTTTTGGATGAGCATCTAACAGAGCCCTAAGATTGTACTGCGGGACCTTCTAGTGACAATGAACTCATGAATGTGAAGAAGGGCCTTGGTTTTCCTGTTCTTGAGCACAGAGGCAATCCACTTCATTGGGAGATCTCCCAAACTTTAGTTTTGTGAAAAAGGCAGAAAACAGATCTGTCTGTAGTTTCTCTGCATCAGTGTAGAAATCTGCATCATGGGCCCCTTCAACCAAGTCTAAAATAAAAATCTTGGATGATCTTGTATTCACATTTCTTTGAACAGAAGAGTGCTGTGACCTCTAGCTTACTCAGACCCGAGCTAAGTGGAAGAGCCATAACATCTGCTTTGCATGCAGAAGCTCCCAGGTTCAATCCCTGGCAGCATCTCCAAGTAGGGCTGGGAGAGACCCATCCTGAAACCCAGGAGAGCTGCTGCCAGTCCATGTGGTCAGTTCTGAGCATGATGGACCAATTGTCTACTTGGTAAAAGGCGGAGTGTCAAGGAACCACATCTAGGATGGGAGTTAGCCTCCCTCATTTTGACGTAAGAGCATCACATCCACAGTAACTGCCAGACCTGCCATTCACCAGTCCCCTAATCCTGTCTGGCACAGGAGAAATGCACACTTTGCACCTCACCTATTCTGTAGAGGCGATAATTGAAAAGGTAACTGAAAACTCTTTGAGCTACCAGTCCCACAGTCACCTCTACTCACCTGGCCAACTCCCCTCCTCATTGGCTGGGGAGCTGTCAACCTGAGCCCTCATGGCATACCTCTGATTGGTGGAAGGGGCTCACCCTCTGTCCGGGTGTTTTGCCTAAGAAACTCTTTAAAAGTTGTGTATTGCTTTTGTTATTTGTCAGCTATTCCCCATCTACTTGCTAGACTTCCCTTCACCAAGATATGTAGGTGTTTTGCTTTAGTCTTTAGAATGCGTTAGGAGTTAAAAATGACTTTTGCTTTATTTTCCGAATGCCTACCTGTTCCCCTTCCCCACATTGGTTCCTGTAGGTTAATAACAGTAATATTTTAGAGAGACCGATCTCGCCTCTCCTGTGTGTAGCTCAGAGACTCTGGCGTTGTGGCTCCCCATGAGCTGACTGCTTGTTTGAGCTACTCAAAGAGAAACTTACCTGAAAGGGTCCACTGAGCCTGGTAGGGATGTGCAAACCAGTTTGAAATCGAGCTGGTTCACACTTGGAGCCAAACTAGGGTGGGGGTGGTCCAAGGGCGAGTTGAGCCTAGAGCACCTTTCTTATGAGGCAAGGTTACAACACCTGGGGCTATTTAGTTTAGAAAAAAGACGACTGCGGGGAGACATGATAGAGGTCTAGAAAAGCATGCATGGAGTGGAGAAAGTGGATAGAGAGGAATTCTTCTCCCTCTCCCATAACACTTGAACAGGGGTCATCCCATGAAATTGATTGCCGGGAACTCTAGGACCAGCAAACGGAAATACTTTTTCACACAATGCATAATCCACTTGTGGAATTCTCTGCCACAAGATGTGATGACAGCTAACAACCTGGATTGCTTTAAGAGGGGTTTGGATAACTTCATGGAGGAAAGGTCGATTGATGGCTACTAGTTGGAGGACTGTAGGCCACTTCCAGCCTCAGGGGAGGGGTGCCTCTGGGTACCAGTTGCAGGGGAGTAACAGCAGGAGAGAGAGCATGCCCTCAACTCCTGCCTGTGGCTTCCAGCGGCATCTGTTGGGCCACTGTGTGAAACAGGATACTGGACTAGATGGGCCTTGGGCCTGATCCAGCAGGGCTGTTCTTATCACATCCACAGTAACCACACTCAGGTCACCACATCTTAAAAAGGACATTGTTGAACTGGAGAAGGTACAGAAGAGGGCAACCAAGATGATCAGGGGCCTAGAGCACCTTTCTTATGAGGCAAGACTACAACACCTGGGGCTTTTTAGTTTAGAAAAAAGACGTCTGCGGGGAGACGTAATAGAGGTCTATAAAATCATGCATGGGGTGGAGAAAGTGGAGAGAGAGAAATTCTTCTCCCTCTCACATAACACTAGAATCAGGAGTCATCCCATGAAATTGATTGCCAGGAAATCTAGGACAAACAAACGGAAGTACTTTTTCACACAATGCATGATCCACTTGTGGAATTCTCTGCCACAAGATGTGGTGATAGCCAACAACCTGGATGTCTTTAAGAGGGGTTTGGATAACTTCATGGAGGAGAGGTCTATTGACGGCTACTAGTTGGAGGGCTGTAGGCCACCTCCAGCCTCGGGGGTGGGGTGCCTCTGGGTACCAGTTGCGGGGGAGTGACAGCAGGAGAGAGGGCACGCCCTCAACTCCTGTCTGTGGCTTCCAGAGGCATCTGGTGGGCCACTGTGCGAAACGGGATGCTGGACTAAATGGGCCTTGGGCCTGATCCAGCAGGGCTGTTCTTATGTTCTAATGGTATAAGGTAGCTACCTGTGTAAGCGATGATACAATAATGTCCAGCTACTGCCCCAAATAGCAGCTACACATTAGCTTCTCCTTGACCCTCAGTAACATTCAAGTATCAGGTACCCACAGAACGATGTCACGATGCCCTGCATTTCCCCAAGTCCCCCGCTAATAGCATCCAGTGATGTGGAATGAGGGTGAGCAACTGTAAGTGCTCTGACATCAAATAAGAACCTAATAAGAGCCCTGCTGGATCAGACCAAAGGATTATATAGTCCAGCATCCTACTTTCCACAATAGCCAGCTGGATGCCTCTGGGAAGCCCACAAGCAGGACTCAGAGGCAATAGACCCCTTCCTGCTCATCCCAGTAAACAGGTATTCAGTGGTACATTCCCTCTGAACATAGAGGCCGCATTCACACAAAGCACGCAACAGGAGGTTGAAAAATCCACAGTTTCAATTTCAAACTGTGAATTGCATCGCAGACGTCTGCCCAACTGCAGTCCGGCAACCTCCGGCTTCAGGACAGGGGAGTCCTTCCCTCCCTCTGGCTCACCGAGGCCGATCCCAGCAAGCTCTGCAGCACCCGCGTGGCCAGACTGTAAGCAAGGTATCCGCACGTCACCAGAGCAGCTGCCATTGGCCACAAACTTGCAGGCGGCGTGCCGAGCATGATCATGCCTTTTTGGAATGGTCTGTCTGCCTTCATCAGGGAAAGGGCAAACTGCAGGTTGCTTTCACCACAAAACGGTGGTTGCGCTCATTTGGACATAACGAAGTTCCATCCTGTGCCCAGGCCAACTCCGGTTTTGCGTTGTGTCTGGATTTGGCCTGGGGTTCCATTTAGCTAAGAGCCATTGATAGGCTTGTTTTTCATGGATTTATCTAACTTGCTCTTTAAAACCCTCTAGGCCAGGGGATCCCAACGTTGGGTCCCCCGACTGTAGGGTTGACTGGTTATCACGACCACAGATTCCTGGCTAGCAGGAATCTGTGGATGTTTCTGGCACTGGGAGTCCTCCTGACTCAGCGGTTTGGATCCCAGTTAGCCCAGTTCCGCTAGCAAGGTTAAAAGTGAGGTAGGACAAGAAAAAGAGCTGCCCTACCTTTTCATTTTGGTTGTCTGCAGCACCGGCATGATTTAAATTGTTCTCATGTTGCAGGTGGCCATGTTTATGATAGAGTCCTGTGGTTTGTGGGGCTAGGAAGAACAGAGCTGCTGCAGTATTGAGTGCTGCCACTCTGCTGCTCACACCATGCATTGTGGGATACGTGGAGGCCCCAGCTCCTGATTTCAGCAGTGGAGAACTCCCATGTGGCATTCATGTGGATACATGAGCTGCAAATTAGGGATGTGCAAATTTATTTGAATTTGAATCGATCTGACTTGAATTTGGGTGATTCGAGTGATTCAAATTCCGATCGAATCACCCCTTAAAAGGGCAATTCTATTAGAATTCAAAATGAATTTTCAACATTTGATTTGAATTCTATTTGAGAGCCATTTGGCACCCTTTAAAAACCATTCAGTCCCCCCGATTGATTTAAAAAAGGCACCCAAACTGAGTCAAATCGAATTTCAGGGTCGAATTCAAATCTGATTTGAATTTGCAATTAATTTTTGGGATTTGATTCAAATTCAAAATGAATCAAAAATTCATTTTATGCACATCCCTACTGCAGAGCCCAAAAGAGGCTCTGGTCATCTGGAAGGCACGAGGTAGGAGTGTGCCTTCCCTAAGAACGTAAGAGCAGCCCTGCTGGATTGGGCCCAAGGCTTATCCAGTCCATCATCCTGTTTCCCACAGTGACCCACCAGATTCCTCTGAGGAGCCCACAGGCAAGAGGTATGTGCACGTCCTCTCTCCTGCTGTTGCTCCCCTGCAACAGGTATTTAGAGGCATCGTGCCTCCGAGGCTGGAGGTAGCCAATAGCCACTGGACTTGAAGCCATTGACAAACCTGTCCACCATGAATTTGTCTAAGCCCCTTTTAAAGCCATCCAAGCTAGTGGCTATCACCACATCCTGTGGCAGAGAATTCCATAGATTAATTATGTGATATGTAGGAAAGTACTTCCTTTTGTTGGTGTACCTTTGTTTTGTTACTTTTGTCAGGGGGCACTTCCAGCGCACCCCATATGGTCATGAGAATGAGCCCATTGTTGGACTACAACTCCTATCATCCTCAGCCAAAAGCCATGGCGGCTGGGAATGGTGGGAGTTGAGTATATGGGTAAACAAATCGGTCAATCATGCTCGGCGTTTAAGGGCAGGGGAGCAAAATGCGTTGCTGCTGCTTTGGGTAGTGAGAGAGCCTTGAGCATCACCTTTCATGTGGGCTTCAGCTTCTGGATGCTGAGAGAAATCTCAGCCCCTGCAAGAGAGTCGGGGGCAGTGGAGGCTGGGTGCTCACTTTAGCTCCAGAATCCAGCCCTTCTCTTGGTAGCTCAAATATGTTCTGCCCCTGAGGGATCTCTGAAGAATGCGACTGAGATGTTTATTCCTCTTCCCTCCCTCCCCCTCACCGTCGCTGTAGGTGAAGCAGAGCTGAAGGGTGGCTTCATTCTCCCTCGAGGGACAACATTCTTCAGTTATGAAACAGTCCCCCCCACACACACACTCCCCAACCTCCTTTCCCGCTGCTTTTTGCCTGACTGGTTTGGGGGAAATGAAGACATTTCACTTTTCACTGTGGTGGGTAAGCGGGTGGACAGAGACGACCCTGGAGCAAGCACCCACTCCGCTCCGAAACCAGCTGAACGGCCCTTGGGTGAGTCGGGCGCTCATCCTTCCTAACCTGCTCTGCATGGTTGTTGTGAAATCATATCCCTAAAGGCAGAGACCTGCCCCTTCACTCTGTCACCGGGGAAAGTTGTAGAGCACAATTCTGAGGGAGCCCTTCACTTCGCGAGTAAGGATCTCGCTCATGCCCTCCATTAAGGCTCTCGCTCATGCCCTCCTTAATAATCGAATTATTATTATTATTATTATTATTATTATTATTATTATTATTATTATTATCTCACAATGGCATCGTTGGGTCCAGTTAAATATTTCGTGGACATCTCCTCTCCCCAGACCGGTCCTGACCCAGCCTGGCCTCACCCACTCCACACTCACACAACTACTAACACTACTAACACTACTACAATTACTATAACTACTATTACTGTGTTTATACAGGAAGCCCCCAGCTTACAAATGCGTCCCAAAAGTTCATTTGCAAAAGTCCATTTGCAAATCATTTGCAAAATGATGCACACAAAAAGTTATGTGTTCATAACTCGGAACACAATTTCATTTTCAAGAGCGACGTATACCACTTTCCAGCAACCATTCTCAAAGCAGTTTACACAGAAAAATAAATAAATAAATAACAAATGAGATAGTTCCCTGTCCCAAAAGGTCTCACAATCGAAAATAAACACAAGGTAGAGACATCAGCAAGAGCCACTGTCCAAAGTTTTAATTTTGTTTGGCTTATGGCCGTAAATAAAATGATTCTGAACAGCCACTGAAGAGATGCTATGCTGGGGATGGATAGGGCCAGTTGCTCTCCCTGTGCTAAGAATAAGAGAATCGCCACTTAGAAAGGTGCCTCTTTGCTCAGCTAGCAGGGGAGTCTGTCTGTCCGTCTCTCCCTCTCCCTCCCCACCCTCCCACACATACCCCTACAGTTTTAAAGGTGAATTCCCAAGATTGCATCTTCTTCATGAATTAATCCTACCACCCTATCATTTCCATCCTTATAACCATGAATGTGGATTGGGAATTGGATGTGCACCTGTTACATAGAAACATAGGAAGCGGCCATATACTGAGTCAGACCATTGGTCTATGCAGCTCAGTATTGTCTACACAGACTGGCAGCGGCTTCTCCAAGGATGCAGGCAGGAATCCCTCTCAAACCCACTCACATTTCTTAAAAGAGTGTGTGGTAGCCAAAAGAGTGTGGCAGGGAGTAAGCAAGCTGTTAGAGTGGCCTGATTTGGAAAAACAGACTTGGGAAGAACTAACCTCGGGTTTGAGCGATAGAACCTCCTTTCGAGGTCCCAGAAGGAAACCTTCAAGGAAACGGGACGGAACAGGTGCCCTCATACTAGGGAATTGGAATGTTCCCCTTCTCGTAATCAGGTTAGTAAACCTGTATGTCATTTATGCAATGCTCCTGCATAGGAATAGGGAGGAAAGACGCGACCAAGAGGTTCACGCAGATGAGACAGTAAATCTCTTCTGGAAAAGTTTTTATGGTTATGTGCAAAAAGACAAGAGTATCTCTTCTAAACAGCAATGGGACAAATTGTGGAAATGGACGTCGGACATAACCCCCCCGATTACCTGATGTGCCCTGAAATCCCCCACCCCCGAGTTACAGTACTACCAGCATATACTTCGTAACCTTGTGGGTTTCCAAATCCTTGTGTGTACATCTTTGTAGATATATCATGTACAAACAACCACTTTGTATATAATTGTGCTTTGGCAACGTACTGTATGCTTTGGTAGTTTGTTGGTTCAATAAAAAAATCTTGTCCTATAAAAAAAATCTTGTCCTATCTTGGAGATGCTGCCAGGGAGGGAACTTGGAACCTTCTGCTCTTCCCAGAGCAGCTTCATCCCCTGAGGGGAATAGCTTGCAGTGCTCACACATCAAGTCTCCCATTCAGATGCAACCAGGGTAGACCCTGCTTAGCTAAGGGGACAAGTCATGCTTACTTCCACAAGACCAGCTCTCCTGTTGTCCCTGCCTCCAATTGTTCCAATTTCAAAACAATTTGGAAATAGCAGTTTATTGATCCAGTGCTTATAAAAGTAAGGTGAAGTCGATTTCGACTCCTGGTGCCCACAGAGCCCTGTGGTTTTCTTTGGTAGAATACAGGAGGGGTTGACCATTGTCATCTCCCATGCAGTAAGAGGTGATGCCTTTCAGTATCTTCCTAGATCACTGCTGCCTGATATAGGTGTGTCCCATAGTTTGGGAAACATACCAGCGGGGATTTGAACCAGCAACCTTCTGCTTGATAGTCAAGCATTTCCCTGCTGCGCCACTTAAGGAGACCCATTGCTTCCAAGACTTCCTTAAAGCGCCACTATGACCTTTAACTCTTTGCTAGACCTTTGCAAAAGTATCTCGCTGTAGCTGCGATAGCCAGAATGGCCCTACATTCACCGTACATGCACAGAACTACGAGGCGGGGTGTCTCTGGAGGCTACAATATGCATCACCCTGATTGGCTGTGCCATGCCACCCTCTGAAAGGGGGTTGGGTGATCCGCACCAGGACTGCGGACAGAGGGAAGATCCTGGCCACACACCTTTTCCTGCCATGCAGCTGGGGGAAGGGGAAGCCTGTTGGCACCAAGTGGTACCTGGGGATGGGGGGCTCAGGATTGGGACCAAAGGGTTAAGGTGTTCTCCCCTTGCCACACCTCCGGTCCGGGGCTGGATGCTTACTGTTTTTGATAGGCAATCTAAGCCCACCCGTCTGAGGACAAGCTTAACGTAATGTCCACTTTGGTCCTTATTCAGAATCCAGCCGAACCATCCAATCAAACAGGGAGTTGGGAACTGCAAAGATGTAACTGGGATGTTCCAAATCACCTCCGTAGTTGCACACAAGGGGAAGGAAGGCCTTTCTGCAGTTTGTAACCTCTGCCCTTCCTTGCCCCTAAGCGGTCAGCCACTTGAGTTGCCACCGGGATGGCCCCCGTTAAAGATATTCTGGAGGTCACCTTGCACTTCTGATGCAAGGTCAATTGGTGTTTGCTCTGGCATTAGGGTAAGCTAATCTTAACAGCAGGGTCAGTCCCTTGGCGGGGCGTGGAGTTGTTAAGTGTCCCAATAATTACATCCTGAAAGGCTTATATTCCAGGCAGCAAAGCCAAGACCGCACAGAAGGTGGAGGAGGATGCTTCAGTGCAAAGGCGACTGGGTATTTCTTCTGCAGGCCTGTGGCATTTGGCCTCAGTGGAGGTCATGCGTACAAAGAATTGTGAAAGCCGAAGGCAGCCAGGGCCTCTCCAACTCGCATCCTCAGATGTAGTTGAACTACAACTCCCACCATCCCCAGCCACAGTGGATGGAGATGGTAGAAGCTGTAGTCCAACATCTGGGGACCTAAGTTTGAGAACCACTGGTCTAAGGTCCATTTTACACAGGATTGCTTGACACTAGAGCCAGGCTCAACATCTGAAATTCCCACTGAATTTAGAAGGTGGGGGGCACGAAATTGGTGGGTGAAGGTGTCTGTGGCCTCTCTCATTTCTTTGCCTCTGCTGCTGGTATTTAGCGGTGGCACAAGCCACGCCCTTCTCAGGGACCACTGCCCGGGACCTGCCATTTCCCTCCTAGAAGAGGGGTCCCCACCCTGTGGTACTCCAGATCCGTGGTCCCTCTAAGAGGGATTCCCAGATGTGGTTGACTACAACTCCCATATTCCCCAAGCAAAAGCTATTGCAGCTGGGGATTCTGGGAGTTGTAGTCAACCACATCTGGGAATCCCTCTTAGAGGGAACACTGCTCCAGATGTTGCTGGATTACAACTCCCATGATCCCCGGACACAATTTATTGCAGTCCCTATGTGTTGATGGACTGTTGCTCAGAGGGGTATTCTGGGAAAAAGATGGTGGCCACCAGTCAGTGGTTCTTGGGAGGGGCACTGGGCTGCCAGAGGTAAGTTGAGATACACCCAAAATGCATCCTACCTTGAAATATTCCAGAAATGGACCCCATGTTTCCCACCTGCAAATGAGGCAGCAAAAGGCAGGGGGTTGGATATGGGGGTTGGATATCAGTTTGACTCTCACCTGCTCTCCAGCAAGAACTCCTATATGACGCATATGTTTGTTGAATGCATCTTTTTAGCTGTACATTTTTAAAATGCGGTGAATATTAATATTTATATACTGCTGTGCAAAAAAAAATCCTGACAGCATTTGTGTGGCAAAAAGCATCAGAAAATGGTTCCTTGTCCCAAAGTAGCTCACAAGCTACGGAGAAAACACACAGAAGATGACAGCAACAGCACTGCAGCCACTGGAGAGATGCCATGTTGCACTGAATAGGGACGGTTGATCTCCGCCTGCTAAATATCAGGGAGGCGCCACTTTAAAAGATGGCCTTGCACTTTTGTTGCCAACTTCCAGCTTGTCGACTGCTGTCAGCTCTCTTCCTTTGAGCAATGAGAATATTGGTGAACATTCCATGATACCATCCCAGGAGCTCAGCCAAATACGTCCAGCAATTAAGGATGACCAGCAATTAAGGATATCCACCATATTGTTGGAATGAAAGAGGAACCTGGCAATGCCCAACTGCCCTCGACAGCTCCCACCACATAACCTTGTACCCGCGTAACTGATTTCCACTGGTACCACTGCCTGCCTGTCCTCATCATGGAAATCCTATTGCACATTTTGACTGCATTGGCTCATAACTAAAGCCACAAGCACAGTCTGGGTCTCCAGGCAGTCAGACAGAAAAAGCCAACAGTCTCCAATTGCCTAGGGCAGGGATTTGCAAACGTGGGTCCCCAGCTGTGGCTGGACTACAACTCCCATCATCCACCACCACAATGGCTGAGGATGATGGGCGTTGTAGTCCAGCCACATCTGGGGACCCGCGGTTGAGAACCTTTGGCCCGAGAGGTTTGAAGAGTTAGCCTTTTCCGCTGAGATCTCCTGGCTTTGTTCATCTCTGTCATTCTTTCTGCAAAACCACGAGCTCACCTTTATCCAGCACAGGCCCAAAGATAGCCAAGCTGTCATTGACAGTTGTGCAGTTCCACCTCCGGCCGCGGAACTGGTGCTGGCATTCCTGGATGCCGATCTTCACCCCTTCGGCTACGCTGGGCATGATCTCCACATAGTTCCGACAGAACCTGAGTTGCTTGGGCACCAGACCAGGGATGCTGCCACAGAGGATGGGCTGCGTGCCCAAGGAGGAATACTGGTGGCCAATAGCCAGGGACCTAAAAAAAAGAGGGAGGACAAGGGGTGTCATTCCATTCACATGAGCAATTGTCCACAGAACAAACATCTGCAAAGAAGCTAGTTCTTCCCCAAGCCCATCTGCCTCTCCCTTCCAACCTGGCTATGTAGGAAGAGAGCTGGCCTTGTGGCACCAAGCATGACTTGCTCTCTTTGCTAAGCAGGATACACTCTGGTTTGCCTCTGAATGGGAGACGACATGCATGAGCACTGTAAAATAGTCCCCTTAAGGAGTGGGGCTGCTCTGGGAAGAGGACCTGCCTGCTTGCATGCAGAAGATCCCAAGTTCCCTCCCTGGCAGCCTCTCCAGATAGGGCTGAGATTATGACTCCTGCCTGCAATCCTTGAGAAGCTGCCGCCTGTCTGTCTAGATAAAACTGAATAGAAACCAATGGTCTGAGTCGGTATAAAGCAGCCGTTCTTAATTCACAGCAACCTCAGATGGGTTCATAAATGCAAGGGGTGAATCAAAGGTTGGCCTGAGTTGACTTTCTCACCCCCGAGTCAAGTCAGTGGGTTTTGATTCACCTCTTTTGCATTTCAGGACAAATCATCATGTACAGAGTCCCAAAGTCTTTTACATGCAGACTTCTCAGTTCCCCACAACCGCTCCGTGACCTGTGAATGAATCAAATGGATCTACAAAGTATGTGGGGTTGCGGGAAGCACCTGGGAATTCCTTTGCCATGTAGATAAGGGCTCTAAGGATGCCACCTTCCCTGGCCTGCTGCTCCATCTAAGCCTCCTAGTAATCTGATACTTGGCTTTTCATCAAATGCCTTGGAAAAGAATGTTGCATTGTTGTAAATAGGAAATAAAATGTGACATCTTGCAACATTATTTTAATACCCCTGCTAACTGGGCAAAGAGGCACCTTTTAACGTGGTGATTCTCTTTATTTAGCAGGGAAAGCGTAACTGGTCCTATCCACCCCCAGCACAGGACCTCCAGTGACTCTTGCTGGTGTCTGTCTTATGTTTCTTTTTAGATTGTGAGCCCTTTGGGGACAGGGATCCATCTTATTTATTTATTATTTCTCTGTGTAAACCTCCCTGAGCCATTTTTGGAAGGACAGTATAGAAATTGAATAAAACAAACAAACAAACAAACAAACAAACAAATAACCATACACGTATTACATGATCTCTGAGGTTTATTTTGGGATCTTATCCTGGGATCTGACATTCTTTGCATTCAGGTCCCTGCTATTTCATGCAAAAGCCTGGATCTCACTGACAACATCTGGACAACTGGGTGGGGCTAAAGTTCAACTTCCTCACATTGTCCTCCTCTTCCTTCATCACACACACACACACACACACACACACACACACACACACACTCTTTATGCCTTTACTCCCTGCTCATTTGCTAGCTAAGTGTGTTTCCTTGAGAGTCCCGGAACCTAGAGACTTCATAATACCCTATCTCAAAACGTGGTTTTTTGTTTTTGCAAACTTTCAAATATGTGAAGATGCACATAGGTATGCACATTGATGCAAATGTGCAAATCCAGCATTTATTTAAGAAGATGGGTGTGAACCCAAAACCTAAAATGCTTGGGAAAGTTGTAAATATAAGAAATGTGCATATAGCTGGTGTGGAACAAATGCAACATCATGAGTCCTTAACCTGCGAACTTTATCTGCAAGTTGCTGCTTCCAGCTTCAAATTATTTAAGTCATGCTTTATTTAGGGGCAATTTAGACTTTATAGAATGATAGTTGTTGATTTTTTGAGGAGCTGGTAAATGGAAATACAATAGAGAAGACTTAAACATCACTAAATGAAAATGAAATAAAGCAGACCGAGACAAAAGTGTTAGTCTGGATACATCCTTAGGCAGGTAGATCCCCTATTTTTCACCCGTCCTCCTGAATCTGAAAGCAACTTGCCTGGCTAATGAGTAACTGATTCGTGATACTTCAAAGGAATGCAAAGAAGGAGAAATGGCACTTTCAGGCAGCTCACAGAAGGTATTAGCACTTCAACCCTGGAGTCAGCATTTTCCAAAAGGAAATCACCTTTCTCCCAGACAAGCCTCGGGCAATTCATACAGCTATGTGGTGAAGTCAAGAGGAGTTGGCTTTTCCTGGGGATTTGGGCATGTTTAGATCATTCTTCAACACATCTGCTGTCATGAACCTGACTTCTAGCCCAGAGAGAGGCAACGAGAGCGTAGAGCCAGTGACCCAGACCCGAGAGGCCCTGGCCCAACACTGAACGCCAGCCCAACCACAAGGAATCCCCAAACTCATTGCTCGGAAGCCCAGACCCCTGGAGATGCCAGCCCTTGCGTCCAGTTCCATGGAGGGGATGGCTTCTGCCCTCCAACTTGGCCTGCTGCTTGACCAAGCCCACATTCCAAAGCCGGCGAGAAATCATGTAGAGGGGATACTGGGGAGTGTCCAGCTCCAGGCCAGAGGGCGGCCTCCTTCAGGCTGTGCCCAGCTCAGAAACAGGGCTGAGCCTAATAAGGCCAGTCCGACCCAGGAAGAAGAAAAGGCTGAGGTGAGACAGAAGACCATTTTCAGAATGAGAAGGCGTCTGCTTGCTGGGACCTGTCCAGGGTTCTGAAGGTCTCTTTCTGACCACCACCCTTGAGTTCTGATCTGGAACTGAACTCTGCTTGTCTGTAGACTGTTTCCTCCCCCTTGTCTCTGTAGGCCCTGGGTGGTTGGCTAGAAGAGACCTGCACCTTCCTGACCTGTCTGTGGGCTCAGCCTTGCCAGAAGTGGACACCTACAGGCAATGCTTGACCACGACTTTGTGTCATGGCCCAGGACCCTGACCCATCAAAGGAAAGCTCTGCAGATCTGGAGGGTGGAGAGGACTGGGGGCTGAAACACCACAGGAAGCAGTCAGTGAACATAAGAACCTAAGAACAGCCCTGCTGCATCAGGCACAAGGCTCATCTAGTCCAGCATCCTGTTTCACACAGTGGCCCACCAGGTGCCTCCGAGCAGCCCACAGGCCTTCTCTCCGGTTGTTGCTCCCCTGCAACTGGTAGTGAGAGGCGTCGTGCCTCTGAGGCTGGAGGTGGCCTATAGCCATCAGACTAGTAGCCATTGATAGATTTGTCCTCCATGGATCTGTCTAAACCCCCTTTAAAGCCATCCAAGCTGGTGGCCATCACCACATTCCATGGCAAAGAATTCCACAGATTAATTATGTGCTGTGTGAAAAAGTACTTCTGCTTGTCGGTCCTAAATTTCCCAACCTTCAGTTTCATGGGGTGACCCCTGGTTCTAGTGTTGTGAGAGAGGGAGAAAAATCTCTCTCTGACCACCCTCTCCACTCCATGCATAATGTTATACACTTCGATCATGTCTCCCCTTAGTTACCCCTTTTCCAAGGTAGAGAGCCCCAGATGCTGTAGCCTAGCCTCATATGGAGGGTGCTCCAGGCCCCTGATCATTTTGCTTGCCCTCTTCTGCACCTTTTCCAGTTCTACAATTTTCCAGTCTCAAAAGGCAGGATGGCTCTGAGAACCAGTTGCAGGGGAGAAATGGCAGGAGAGAGGGCACACCTTCAACTCCTGCCTGTGGCTTCCAGCAGCATCTGGTGGGCCACTGTGAGAAACAGGATGCTGGACTAGATGGACCTTGGGCCTGATCCAGCAGGGCTGTTCTTATGTTCTTAATATCCTTCTTAAGATACGGTGACCAAAGCTGTATGCAGTACTCCAGGTGTGGCAGCACCATAGATTTGTATAAGGGCATTATGATATTAGCACTTTTATTTCCAATCCCCTTCCTAATGATCCCTAGCATGGAATTTGCCTTTTTCACAGCTGCCATGTACTGAAAAGACACTTTCAAGGAGCTGTCCACCATGACCCCAAGAGATCTCTCTCCTGGTCAGTCACTGACAGCTCAAATCCCATCAGCTGAGATCCCATCAGGGAATTGGCCTCCATGTGAGATCTTTCCCCCAGGGAACAGTGGAACCTACACCCTTTGTTCCAGAGGGAATCACTCTGAATTCCCATCTTCCCCAGAGCTACCTGCATCCAGGAAGAATTTCATCTACCACCCCATCAAGCCTAGGGCCCAAAGGAGTTATTTCAGCCCTGCCCGAGTACATGCCTGAATAACAGAGCGGATCTCCTGTTACTTGTAAGTAGATTCCCTTTGGGAATGTGGGGCTCAATGCATATTTTTCTCTGCTGGACAACATGGCTGCTGACCAGTGGTGGGGCAGCCCTCCAAGCTCCCTGTTTGCCATGGAGCCTGGTTTGCTTGTGGGCTTGCTTGTTTGTCTTGCGTCCAGCATCTAGCTGTGGTTCTGACCCCTTGATGTCTGACCTATGCCTTTGGCATGCCTTGTCGGAATGCCCCTTTGGGCCTCACCCTGGAATAGAATACTTGGTTGCATCTACTCTGCAAAGCCTGCATAGGAGGATCTGTGCTGAGCTAGGATAATCTGGTTGGGAGCTGCCAGTTCTCAAGAACAGTTCAACAGGCCCCAGTCACTGAAACAAGACCTCAACTTGTCCCGAATCCATGAACTGGTTGAGTGAACTAGACAGAACTTCTGATTCAGGATTTGGGTCCAGTTGCAATCACTTTGCCGTTAACTTCAGTGCTCAAATGGGATGGCCTCCACTGCAATCCCCTCCTGAATTCACTGTTATTGTGAGCCCCCACCCATGGGATCACACCTCTGTTCATACCTCCCCCCATGGGATCAGTGAATGTGTGGAGGAACAGAGGGTTTGTGTCCCACAGCCCCACCCTCAATCTTGATTTGCCTTCTGCTCCTGCATCCTGCTCTTCATGCATCCAGCTGAAGATCCAAGATTTTAAAAATGTGTGTTTATATTTTTCTTGTATCATCGCATCTCAGTCAGAGCCAGCCTTGCCATACAGGAGGGTGAAGCAAGTCACTTCAGGTGGTGGATTTGGGAGAGTAGAAGATTTGCAGCCATCTCCCCGGCTTGCTCCTCCCAGCTGCCACCAGCACCACTCTAGCCAGTCCAACTCTATGGGTAGGAATTCCTCCTCCTCTCCCTGTCTCTTCTTCAGTTTCCTTTCCCTCCTCCATCGTGCTCTCCCAGCTGGGTGTGGCATCATTTCAACTGTCCACCAGCCCAGCACTGGAACATAGGGAGCTGCCATATACTAAGTCAGACCATTGGTCTATCTAGCTCAGTATTGTCTGCACAGACTGGCAGTGAAGAGCAGAGGTGTCACAGCAGGAAGGGCTGGGTAAGGGGGCTGGGAACCAGTGTGCATGTGTGTGGAGAGGGAATGTGGGGTGGTATTAGGCACCTTGCTGCAGGCACCAAAATGATTTGGACCAGCTCTGGTCTCAGTTATGAATACTGATTTAGAGGGGGTTTTTTTAGGTTTTTTAAAATAAATCCAATGGATAAAAGTGCTGAAGTTGGCAATGCTAACTCTACTTCCACACAACTGGTAACCATAGAGTAACAGAAACCAGGAAATGATCTATGCACCTTGGCGATTTGACTCAACACCAGTGATCTAAGATACTCCTAACAGTGGAGTTCTCAGACTTGCATTCCCAGTTGTTGGAATACAACTCCCATCATCCCCTGCCACAATAACATTCAGCCATTGCAGTTGGGGCTGATGGGAATTATATTCCAGCAACATCTGGGGACACAAGTGTGAGAAAACCTGTTCGTGGTCGCTTTTTTGTTTCTAAGACCGTTCACCAAGACTCAGACTGTCGCATCTGGGAGGTTCCACATAAGGAAGCATCATCCATCCAACAAGGGCTATTTATGACTGCCCCAGATGACTACTACCTGGTAGGCATCTGGTGGGCCACTGTGTGAAACAGGATGCTGGACTACATGGCCTTGGGCCTGATCCAACAGGGCTCTTCTTATAGCATCTGTGCAAATGAGAGTTTAAATTAATTTTCGGAGGGGCCAAAGCCCACTAGTAGAGCACTTAGAAACCAGTACCAAATTCTCCAGATCTAACTGACTTGTGCATTGGTTTATGAGCATTCCCTCCTGTGTTTGCGATGGGTTCCCTAGGTTCCTAAAATGAGTACGGCTCCAACATACTCTCAGAATTTTTTAAAAATAATAATAACAAATTGATTTTGCTCTTACAGGCCAGAGCATGCTGTATAATTGAAGGCAGTGCCTTGTCAACGCAGATCGGTCAGACCCGACTCAAGACATACCTTACAGCTATTTATGGAACCATTAAGATTCTCTTCCTAGAAGTGTTCGTGTTCTCTCTCTCTCTCTCTCTCTCTCTCTCTCTCTCTCTCTCTCTCTCTCTCTCTCTCTCTGCTAATGTTTGAGCTCAGACTCCATAATGATCTTATACTTGGCACAAGGTGGATATTTTTAGAATGGAAGCCCCACAGTGGGTCTTGAGGGATGGGAACTCAGGACCCATCCTGAGTCTTTTCATCAGAGTTGAAAAGACTCAGACACCTTGCCTACGTCAGATCACCAAACTCTGATGAAAAGCGGGGAAAAGAGATGAGCAAGAAAACAGTGAACTGATTTGGAGGATACCTTACCAGCCCACACCATCGGAAAGGGGATGCGCAGAGAGAGCCTGGAGGACCCAGCTTGGGTGTTCCCCCTCCCGTCTGAGCTCTGGAGCTCACCACCACACTGATTGTGTGGGTTTGCAAGCGGCAGTGCCTCCTGGGACATCTTCCATGGATATTCCAATGCCCTCCTGGCATGTCCCTTTATCATATGGGGGTGGGCTGCTCATCCAAATGGCCACATTTGGAAGGTCAGCCCACCTCCACGTGATAAAGCAAAGTGCCAGAAGGTGCTAGAATATCTGTAGAGGACAACCCGATGGGTGCACTTTCTGCACAACCCCTTTCGAATTCCTCCAGTTGGTAAAGTATTATCCAGACAGGCCCAATCTCAGGCTGAGATGAGTCGCGTGGTATTGCTTGAGCCCAGTCAAAACTTGCAGATTTGACTTCTAACAAGGGGTCTGAGAACGGTGACGTGCAGACGACATCCGGGCTATTCTCACAGCCAGAGCTACCTGGGTGGGAGAGGGTTATCCCAGGGAGCTCTGGTCATCTGGGACACTGAGAGCCCTCCCAGCCCAGAAGCTCCATCCCTGGGGTAGCCCAGATCAGCTACCCAGGTTAAAAGTGAGGTCGGAGGAGAACAGCCTCCTCCTCTGGTCCTCTGTGCCACCGCGGCTTCCCCAGTACTGCTCCCAGCTGGCCAGTGGCCATATTAACCAGAGAGTTGGGGGGAAAGAGGGGCCAGGCCGAACAGAGCTGCTGCTATGCTGAGGGCAGCTGCTCCAGTGGTCCACCTAGGCAAAACTGGGGCTGGGGCTGCCCCTGCCATGAGGACCCCCCCACACACACACTGCAAGTCCCCCCCCTGCATTTTTGGGGAGGCCTCCTGCTGCCACCCCGTGCCTGTCGCTGCCCCACGGAACCGAACCGCCAAAAGTTACCTAACTTTAGCCACCAATGTGTGCTACCGGGGGCAGGGTGGGGGGTGAGCTGAGCAGGCCTCCCTGCCCAGTGGTGGCAGCAGGCAGCGTGGCTGCTGGGCCGGGCTGTCTGGCCCAGCGGTCCTTGCACACAGTGAGGCGCTCCTTTCCGTGCAGGCACACTGGAGCGCCTTGCAGTTTGCAAGGACCGTTGGGTGGGCCGGCCAGCCAGGCCCAGTGGCCGCTTGTCCCACTGCCACCACGGGGGAGGGGGAGGCCTGCTTGGCTCAGTCCCCGTCCCCACCCTCTGGCCACACACATGGGCGGCTAGAGGAAGGTCCTTTGGGCAGTTCAGCATGGCGTGGCAGTGGCGTGGCAGGTGGGGGGTGGGGGCAGGAGGCCTCCTGGAGGCCCCCATGGTCCCTTGGAGGCCTCTTGGACCTTGGAGGCCATCGGCTGGGTCCCCATGGTCTGGGGGTTAGAGCTCTTCTGAGCTGCACTGTGGAATCCTGGAGGAACCTGCCCCATTTAGTTGTGAGAACAACCTTATCTTCTGGTAACGCAACTTTTTTTTGGCTAACAATTCACTGGAAAAGCCCAGTACATAAAAATGTAACATTAGTTACATGCAAGCTAGCACAACGCCTCTGGGGGCTGCCTCTCGTTTCTAGTCTTTTTACGCCCAGGACTGCTCCGGTCCCTGAGGAGGTCATTCAGGCCCAACCACTCCCACAGGTGCCTTCTGCAAAACTGGAACTGTCACATGGCCTTCTCACACGGCAGCCTTCTGGGCTTGCTTCTTAAAGAGGCAATGCACCATCGAGCCAGTGGCTGTGTCTCTATTAACAGACCACAATTGCCTTTTCCTTGCCTTAGTGATTCCCAACCCCACTAGAGAGGGGAAGTCGAAGAGAATGTCAGGGCTCCTCCCAAGGACACATATTTAAGCATTTTCTCAGATGGATCGTAGGAAGCCAACATCTACAGCGTCAGACCATTGGGCCATCTAGCTCAGTATTGAGCCCCTGGTGGTGCAGTGGTAAAACTGCTGCCCTGTAACCAGAAGGTTACAAGTTCGATCCTGACCAGGCGCTCAAGGTTGACTCAGCCTTCCATCCTTCCGAAGTCGGTAAAATGAGTATCCAGAATGTTGGGGGCAATATGCTAAATCATTGTAAACCGCTTAGAGAGCTTCCAGCTATAGAGCGGTATATAAATGTAAGTGCTATTGCTATTGCTATTGCTATTGCTATTGTCTACACTGACCGGCAGCAGCTCTCTGAGGTTACAGGTCTTTTTCAGTCCTACTTGGAGCTGTTGCCAGGGATTGAACATGGGTCCTTCTGCAAGCAAAGAAGGTGCTCTACCAATGATCTACTGACCCATCTCTATGCCCACATCCCTGCATTTGACACAATACTTCTCCATATCACTCAAACCTATGCCCAGCTTTAATGCTGACATATCACATTTCATCCACCCATGCTCAAAGGCACCAGATGTAGAGCTATCCTATTTTACCATCACAAGAGTCCTGCAAATGTTAGACTTAGACAACCCAGGGAACTTCAGTGCCAAATGGGGATTTTGGACCCCGATCTCCTTGTTCTGTGTCTGTCACTCTGTCCACCACAGCACACGATGCCCTGTTAGGTGGCCTGGAAGGTCATATTACACCACTATTTGGTTTTGTCCAAAGATGGCTTTGTGAGATCCTGCAAGGGGTTGATTCACTTTCCCATCATTAACCTATTCAGCACTTTCTCAGATAGCCATGAGTTAGATCAGCCACAAACCTTTGGCCCCTTGAAACTTTGCAGTAAAAAGTTAATACAAGAACTGTAAAACTGTAAAACACTCCCCTCAAATTGCAAAAAGCAGTAGCCACTAGGGATGCGCATGAACCAGTTCAGCACTCCTTTTGCGGCGTGCCGAACTGGTTCGAAAGTCTGGCGTTTGAGCCAGTTCAGAGGTAGGGGGCCCTTTAAGGGGCAGGGAGCGTGCCCTTTCCTGCTTCGCCACTTCCCCCCGCCGGCAGTCTCCCCAAAACCACTGGAGCAGGGCTGCAGTGTACCTCGTTGCAGCCCCGGTCAGCATCATATTGGAAGTGGCCTATGCATGTGCGCATGTATGTATGCTGTGCGCATGTGCGTCTGCCACTTCCACTTTGTGATTTTTAGCAGAGAGGTGGTTTAGCAGGGGGGAGAAGCCTAACCCTTTTCTCACCAGCTGTTTTGGCGCTCAGGGTTGCCTTCTCCAAGCTGCTTTCCCTCCAGGGGAGAAATTATTGGTGGTGAAAATTTTAAGCATTCCCTCAACTGTTGCACAAAACTGAAGCCTCCCCAGGCTGTTTTTTATTTTAAAAGTGGGGCTTCATCCTACACATTGGTGCAGAATGTGTCATTTGCCCCTCCATGAGAACTGCATTCCCTCCATCCATATTCTCCGTCACAGTGGCCAAATTCTCACAAAGGTGGTTCACCTGGGTCTGGACTGTACCACTTCAAACAGCAGGTGGGGGCTCACATCATGGAATTTTCCCTCATGCCAAAAAAGAAAAGAAAAAAAGAAAAGGTGGGGGGAGGGATCCTTTCACATATTTGTTTAACATAATTTTAGCCTTTCAATCCATGATTCCCAAGGGGCCTTCCACCAATATATTAAATCCATATATCATAAAACAACAGCATTGTAAATATAGTGACAGTAAAACATTTATTGCCAGCAAAAGTTAAGAGCCGCAGTAAAATGAATCACCCTGAAATTTATTAAAAGCCCAGGAAAACAACACAGGTGTTACCTGGCGTCTGGAAACCATCAGATTTGGCACCAGGTGAATAGCAAGGAGGAGGCACATTCTCAGTGAGAACTATCCAAGAAAACTTCCCCGCTGCAGCAGCAGTTCCCCTGGAGTGCATAAATGTGCAAATTGCACATGAATGTGCAGAAAGAATGGCTCGCTTTTAGGCCTGTGCTTGCTAAAAAATGGCGGGCCCTTATGTGAACTGACTCTACAGAAAAATTGTCGGGAGGGACTGATATAATACCCTCAAACTGTTGGGTTGGGTCAGATCGAATTAAAAAATCTGGCAATTTTCTGAGACCCTGCCATTGGGATCTAAAAGTTAAAGGGGTCTCTCTTTAGCTGTTAAATCCCTATCGAGCAAAAGAGAAGTCACTTCTTAGCGGAGATGAGGCTTCTTTTTCATGCCATTGGACCCGACAGGCATGTTGGAACTCTGGCAGGAGGAGTTCTAGTTGGAGTCCTGGCTGTTGGGGTCCCTCCTGTCATAGTAGAACCCCTTCCGATAATGTCCGACAGGGGGCATATTGGGTCTGACATGCCTGTTGGACTGAAACAAGTGCACAGCCTATTTATGCTACAATCAAATAATTAAAAGGCCCCTCTGAAGGTCAAACTAAACTAATGGCACCAATAGTTGTCTCTGTCCCAAGGCAAATTGCAGTTTGTGTGGGGAGAGATTTTTATTGGGGCCATAATGCAGGGGGAAAGGGCTCAACGCTACCCACCTCAGTCCAGATCACCATTTTGTTTTGTTTTGAAATGGAAAACATGGAGGGGAGTTTGCTTAAAATGGGGCTTGCACTGAAATTTCAATAGAGTGCAATCCGAATGAGTTCAGAGTTCCTCCGTCGGTTGTCCAGGACCAGCCACAGAAGTCTATAGATTTGCAAAACAGACAACACCCTTCTTTCCATCAGGGACTGTATTCCACACTGCAGAGCACTGACTGCAGAGCGTGCTTCCGTGTGCCTGCAGTTTCTGGGAGCACCCTGGCTCTTCCATTGTCCAACGCCTTCATTAAAGTCTTAGATGAAAGACTGTTTGTGTACCAAAATCACAGGTGGTACAGAATAAGGAGGGATTGCGAGCACTTTAGAGGATGAAACGAAAATCGCAGTATGCTTCAACACCATGCTTCCATCCTCATTTGTCAACCTGTTTCCTTTTCTGCTTTTAAATCCCTGCAAAGCCTTCCTTTAGCCACTGTCGACTCACTTTGTCTGCACTTTCCGTCGCCACTTCACTTTCTACCACACCTTCATTAGGATTTTTGTCATTTTCTGTCCTTTCCCCCTGCACATGAATACCTGTACAGATTTGGCAAATGTCTTGAAACCAGATGCTGGGGACAAACAGCCCTGCTTGTGAATCTTTGCTGGCTGCTGTAGCAGATAGGATATTGGACTAGGTGGAGTCTTGGATGCCCAGAATTTAGAAATGCAATTCTCCTTAGCACTAAACCAGGGCTTCCCATGTTGCTGAACTTCAACTCCAAACATCCTTTGGCTGGAGCCAAAGGTCATTGTGGCCGGGAATGATGGGAGCTGAAGTCCAGCAACATCTGGGGACCCAAGTTTGAGAACCCCTGCACTGAAAAGTAGAGCTGTTCGTACATTATGGCTAACTCTTTATTACCATAGTGATGTGGGTGGCATCAAAATTTGCATCCATGCAACTGGGTCTCTGCAAGGTTTCTGAAATATCTGGAACTAGCTTCCCACATGGGTTGACAAAATGGTGTGGTAGATTCTCAAGGAAGATTGGCCAGAGTTCAAGCAGATGCAGCAGGCACTAAACTGTTATCCACTGGGGTTATGGGACATATTTTGGGCAAACAGCACAGATGCCCGAGATGCACCCAAAGTAGGGCTCATACAAAAGGCAGGCTCAGGTATAATGGTAGCATCTGAGGTTGCATACTCCTCCCATCCCCGCACAAGCCGCTACTTCCATTGTTGTTCCAGTATACCCAAACTGGTTGTGTTGTCTGAACCCACCACTCTCAGCATATCCTGTCCTAATTCCCCCAGGGAACCCGACATCTGTAACTGAGATGTGAAGTAAGTTACAGATGTCAAAGTCCCTGAAGGAAGTAGAGCAAGAGATGCTGAGATTGGTGGGTTTAGACATGATCAATCTCAGAACCGACAATAGAAGCAGAGACTCTCATGGGGATGGGGGAGAGCATGTCTACGCCATGGGCAGTGGCAACCTCAGGTGCCCCCGTTAGATATGAAGAGGCTAGAAGCCGGTTCTTCATTAGGGGAAAAAAATCCCCTTGATTAATCTTCAGACATCTTGCATTCAACTTCTTAGTTAATCCTTTAAACAAATTTAGAATCAGAGCAATGTCGGGAAGACTAGTCCCACAACAGTCCGGGGTATTGTCAGCAGGTTTTGGGGTGGAGGTAGGTAACCCCCTGCACCCATGTTTTAGGCCAATGATCTGTAGCCACTCACGTGCACTGCCTTCCCCATTGCTGGAGGGGCTGGACATGCCTGCTTTCACCAGAATCACAGAAGACATCATTTCGCACCTCACAGGTGACTCAGCACTGGAGCTGCCCACCATCACTCATCACTGTGGGGTTTTAAAGGGATTGGGTGAGTCTTAATTCTGAGGAAGAGTCAGTACTCTGCCAAACAGAAGGCTGTTAGTGAAGACAGAACTGGAATGCTGTTGGGTCCTAAGACTGGAAAGCAGCCCCAGTAGGACCCACAAGTTGGCTAATGCACATCCTGTTGTGTCTTGTAGATCTGTTGCATCAGATTAGAATCAAGGGGAAATCACAACATTTGTTTTTGTTCTGATAAGGAAGCCAAAGAATGCTGTTGTATTATTTAATAGTAGAGTGTTTTCATGGCATGCAAATTAGAGAACATGGGAAGCTGCTTTATCCTGAGTCAGGCCATTGGATCAACTAGTTCAAGATGGTCTACACTGACTAGCAGAGAGGTTCTCCAAGGTTTCGGGCTCAAGAGTCTTTCCCAGCACGATCTGGAGATGCTGCCAGGGATGAACCTCAAACCTTCCGCATGCAAAGCAGATGCTCTTCCCCTGAGCTTCAGCCCCACTCATGAGAAATTGTTGTATTGAGCATTGCTTCTATGAGCTAGCCTCATTTAGGTGGTGGATCAGGGGTTCTCAAACTTGGATCCCTAGATGTTGTTCAACAACAACGCCCATCATCCCTAGCTACATTGTAATCCTAATTGTTTGATTTATTTTAGTGGCCTCTGGGTTAACAATATGTTTGTGGATAGTTTGTTTTTATTTTAAAAGGATGGCTTATTATTTAGTTTTATTAAAATGCCAATCCCCATGTGAAATTTCGTATTGAATCGCTAGTTATATAGATTTATGGACGATGATTAATTTATTGATGATAACTTATTGTCGTGAATATGTTTGGATGGTTGTTTGCTTTTTTCACATTTTACTGGCTGTGAACCACTTTAAATGCAATGGATGCAGAAAAATAGTATATAGATAAAGCAACTGGGCTTTCTTCGTGTCTAACATGTGCTCTGCCACTGAACTATGGGGTGTCCTCATGTCCCTTTACCCTGCTTCTTATCACAGACCTAGTTTTCTCTGAGATGATAAATAAATGGGCATCGGGGATGAACTACTTCAGATCACAGCAGGTGGTTTATTTGTACCTATGAAATGAATCATGTATGTTCTTACGTTGCACATATATTCTCCCTGCACAAAGTAAAAATGGCACAAAGATGAGAAGGCCTTCTACGTACAGGTTTCCCACCATGTACTACATTTCTAGGTGCAGGGATTTTGGGGCACAGACAAGCATTATCATCAGAAGTAATACAGTCCAGACACAGCTTGACCCCCAGTATGGGAACAAAGACCCAGTTCTGATTGTCCAACATCACCTGAAGCCCTTTGTGCAAAGAGTATGTCCTTTCTGTGGTCTGTACAATGCCTATCATGCTGTTATCAACTTTTTTAATTCCTCATCCATAAAACAACTCTAAGACCCTCAAGGTAGATTACAAAATAAGGCATTACAACTTCCTGACAAAAGCAACCATGAATATTGTTCTAAAATGTAACCCTAAAAACAGCAGGTCCAAAAAAATCAATTCAACATAAGAAAGGAATTCCTCAAATCCTGGAGGGACATTGGAATAAATGTCCTAAAATGCCAAGATCCCATGCATCTTTACCTCAGAAACCTGGGTGGAGAAATTCCCCCAAAGTGGAACATAGGAACATAGGAAGCTGCCATATACTCAGTCAGACCATTGGTCCATCTAGCTCAGTATTGTCTTCATAGACTGGCAGTAGCTTCTCCAAGGTTGCAGGCAGGAGTCTCTCTCAGCCCTATCTTGGAGATGCTGCCAGGGAGGAAACTTGGAACCTTCTGCTCTTCCCAGAGTGGCGGCTCCATCCCCTGAGGGGAATATCTTCCAGTGCTCAATGCTCACACTTCTAGTCTCCCATTCCTGTGCAACCAGGGTGGACCCTGCTTAGCTACGGGGACAAGTCATGCTTGCTACCACAAGACCAGCTCTCCTCTCTAAAGTGGACATTCTGCATAATTCCCTGGCTCTCAGGGTTCCTCCAAGGGAAAACCTAAATTCCCTCTGAATTTCAGTGTTGCTTCCAATGGAGAAATATGAGAGAAATCTCTCCGTTCCTTCACATTCCTAAAACTAGGAATAAATCCTCACCTGCTCCTCCTCCACATGCTAAGAGCTCTCCCAGTCATTTACTCTGACACATGGATGTTCTCCCTATCGGCCAGCTGGAATTATTATTATTGGGAATATTTATATACCACTTTTCAATAAAGACGTGCTCAATGCACAGGACAAAGAAAAAGGTAGACAGTGGTGCCCAGAAATGCGCTTTCCCCCTTCTGTGACACCCCCTGCCCCCAATTTCCTCATGTAGCCCCTGGTTCCCTGTCCCTGAAAGGGCTCACAATATAAAAAGAAAGACAAAAGAGACGCCAGCCAAAGCCACAGGAGGGATGCTATTTTGGGGTGAATAGGGACAGTTGTTCTGCCTTTGCTAAAGATAAGACAGCAACTACTCGAAAAGGTGCTTCTTGGACTGGTGAGCAGCAGTTACCTGCTGGGGAATTGTCAAAGGAATTGTCAAGATGTTACTTGCGAGTCTGATGGAACCCAAACAAGTGTCTTTATTAGGCTCCCCGGAAGATATGAAAAAAGCAAGTCCCTGTTGCAAATGGAGCAACTCAAGGGGTCAGGTGAGTGTTAGCAAAGGGGGAAGTGTGGGGCGAGGTGATGTGCCAAGACATTGTGGCCCTGGCAGCTGAGGTGGGGCGCCAAATGCTTCCTCGCCCCATGCCCGTGGTGGGGGCCCAGCTGCCTTTCAAAAGTGACCCTGCAATGGCATGAAGGTGGCATGGGGGCAGAGAGACGTTGCCAGCAGATTCCTCTTCTTGCTTGTGCTTCTCGCAAGCTTTCAAGGAGGGTGAGGAGAGGCATGCTTTGCAAAGCTGGTAATGCTCAGATTGATCCCAAAGAGGTGCTTTGATGGTGACAGCAGAGGGCATCCTGCCGCCTACTGCTACCCCAATAATAAGGACATAGGAAGAGCCCTGCTGGATCAGGCCCAAGGCCCATCTAGTCCAGCATCTTTTTTTTTACACAGTGGCCCACCAGATGCCTTTGAGAAGCCCACAGGTGTGAAGGCATGCCCTCTGAGCCTGGAGGCAGTTGATAGCCATCAGGATTAGTAGCCATTGATAGCAAAGTCCTCCAAAAAATTGTCTAAGCCCCATTTAAAGCCATCCAAGCTGGTGGCCATCACCACATCCTGTGGCAGAGAGTTCCACAGTTTAATTATGTGCTGTATGAAAAAGTACTTCCTCTGGTCGGTTGTAAATTTCCTGGCTATCATTTCCATGGGATGACACCTGGCTCCAGTGGTTTAAAAGAGGGAGAAAAATCTGATGTCTACAATGACTACTTTACCTTGCCTCATTAAAGAACCGGAAAAGTGGTACCACAAGGTATGGTGATGCCCACTAGCTTAGATGGCTTTAAAAGGAAACTAGACAGATTCATGGAGGAGAGCAAGTCTGTTAACAACTGTTAGTTATGCTGGCTAAATCAAGCCTCCATGTTCAGAGGCACTATAACTGTTAGTATCAGAGTTGCCTTCATGTTCTGCTTGTGAGAGGCCAGTGCTGGGAAAAGGATGTTGGACTACATTATTATTATTATTATTATTATTATTACATTTATGTCCTGCTCTTCCTCCAAGGAGCCCAGAGCGGTGTACTACATACTTGAGTTTCTCTTTCACAACAACCCTGTGAAGTAGGTTAGGCTGAGAGAGAAGTGACTGGCCCAGGGTCACCCAGCTAGTTTTCATGGCTGAATGGGGATTTGAACTTGGGTCTCCCCGGTCCTAGTCCAGCACTCTAACCACTACACCACACTGGCATGAATGATTGGTCTGGCCCAGCAAATACTTTTTCATTACAGTTATTTGAAAACAATAAAGAGTTTTTGTTTGTCAACCAGACGCCCAAATATTTAATTTTCTTCTCCACTTTCAATTCACTTATCTCATAAAATTTATCATTTAGTTTCTGATCCATATTTTTTGTCAACACCTTTGTCAAAAAAAAGGTCTTATTAATATAAAACCCAGCCAGTTGGCCAAATTGTTCTATTTTTTGCAAAAGCCTTCCAAACTTTTCTAACGGATTTTCCAGAAAAAACACCACATCATCTAAGTTTATACTCCTGTTTACCTACTTTCGGTCCTTGTAATTGATCATCTTTTCTAATATTTCTACAAAGCACTTCAAGAACTAATATAAAAAGTAATGGAGAGAGCGGGCAGCCTTGTCTAGTTCCTTTTTGAAATTCACAATTATTTGATAGACTTTTTCAGTGTAAGTTAAGCTTTATCTGATGTTACATTTTGGACTAAATACTGATTTTAGGATTTTAATGAAATTGTAATTTGAAGGGGTTCACACACACACACACACACAAACACTACAGCCACCATGAGCTGGAGTGTCTTTTCTGAACAAGCCTACACATTTTGAACAAAACCGTATATATTGAAATCAAAGCTGTGTGTGTGTGTGTGAGAGAGAGAGAGAGAGAGAGAGAGAGAGAGAGATCTGGGGAACTGGATTTTATTTTTCAATATAAGCAGCCATTGACTCAACATACACCAGGAACCGGGGCGTAACTATAATAGGGCAAGGGGAGACAGTTGTCTGGGGGCCCACTGTCTTGCCCCCCCGAGGCAAATCACATGACTGACTCCCCCAGCCGCGCACCCGCCCAGGCTTCCTTCAGTTGTATTCATCCTCCAAAATCAATGTGAGTATTAAGACCTGGAGCTACCAGAACAGCATGTCTTTCTCTAGTATATTCAATGACTTGCATCATCCACAATTTACACAACCTTTAAAAAAAAAATTAGGATGATGTTTTATTGTGGCACATAGGTTATATGTATATAACTTTTACTATGCTTTTTGTGACCACTATTCAGCCTCATTTAAGACTTCTTTACTTCATGAGCTGAGCTTCAGTGAGGGAGGGGCATTTTAAAATCTTGTTTCTGGGCCCACTCCAACCTTGCTACACCCCTGCCAGGAACAAACTAAATGACCTATACACTTTGCTGACAGTAGCACTTTGGGGTTCTTCTTTCCCCTGCAAAAACCAGATTCTGTGATTCATGGCACAATCATAGGCAGGCAAATGCCCACACCTTCCTAAGGATGTGTAATGCACTCTTCCAAATTAGAGTTACAATTTATCTTGTTGAGCAAAAAGGGTGGAGGAATCGTCGAGGGGAAGGCAATGCATGAAGAACACAGTCCCCAGGCCCAAAGGTTGGTTACATTCTTGCCCACACACCTTCTCTGAATATGAGCAACAGTCTTCTCCCAAGTTTTGGGGTACCCTATGAACAACACATGGATCTAGAGCTGCCTGTTCCTGAGTCACACCCTTTGGGCCATCCTGCTCAGTATCGCTTTGTATTAAATATACTGGCAAGCATGAGCTCTCTTGGATTTCAGGCAGGGATATTTCCTAGCCTTGCTCCCTGGAGAAGCAAGGACCTCTTTCCTCTCAGGGACCTGAGACCTGCTGGATGCAAAGCTTGTGCTCAGTCATGAGCCATAGCCTGAAGATGGTGGCTTCCTCAGTGGTATTGATGACAGGGAGCTACTGAATGGTCCATATTATACTGAATACCATGGATACATATTCTCTCACGAGCCTGCATTAATTTCACTTTGATTCTTTCTATCTATCTATCTATCTATCTATCTATCTATCTATCTATCTATCTATCTATCATCTATCTAATTTGCACACCGCCCCAACCTTTTGTCTCTGGGTGGATAACAATAACATTAAACAAGTTAAAACATGCACAAAAATCTTAAAACAATTAAGGCAATCTAAAAATTAAAAACAGGTCAAAACTTTAAAAAATTGAAAAAGCTGAAAAAGCTTGGCTGAAGATGTGGGTTTTCAAATGCTTTTTAAAAATTGTCGGAGATGGGGAGGATTGTATTTCAGAAGGGAGAGCATTCCACAGTCTCGGGGCAGCAACCGAGATGGCCTGTCCCCGTGTAGCTGGACCTCTTCAGAAGACCTCAATGGGAGGTGGGGGTCATAATGAAGAAGACGTTCTTTTAAATACCCAGGGCCGAAGCCATTTAGGGCTTTACAGGTTATAACCAGCACTTGGTATTTTGCTGGGAAACCTTTTGGCAGCCTGTGTAGTTCTATCAAGAAAGGAGTAACGTGGTCTCTCCGAGATGATCCAGAGACCGACCTGGCTGCTGCATTCTGTACCAACTGCAGTTTCTGGACTACATACAAAGGCAGCCCCACATAGAGTGCATTAAAGAAGTCATGTCTGGAGGTTACTAGCAGACGTACCACTTTTGAGGTCGTTCATCTCAAGAAAGAGGCGCAGCTGGTGTATAAGCCGAAGCTGATAGAAAGCACCCCTGGCCACCACTTCAACCTGAGAAACCAGGGAGAGGTGTGGATCCAGAAGTACTCCCAGACTACGTACCTGTTCCATTTGGGGAAGCATAACCCCATCTAGAACAGGCAGATCAAAATTGTCTCTGGAGTTCTGACCCCACACAATAAGTACCTCCATCTTATCTGGATTCAGTCTCAGTTTATTCTCCCTCATCCAGCCCATTACTGCTTGCAGGCAGGCATTTAGAGAGGTTATGCCATCTCCTGATGATGTTGACATGGAGAAGTAGATCTGGGTGTCATAACACGCAGATGACACTCAGAGTTGTGTGAGCAGGTGAACTCTAAACTTTCTAAAGATAAGGTTTTATTGGCACTTTTTCGCAAGAGACTATACAGTTAAACTGAACCAAACTAAGTGACAAATTCACAGGCAAGAGATTACAACACACACATCTAGAACATCAGCGAAGAGCCCCACCAGGAACACCAATATTTTGTAGAAAACCACCAATGAGATATGTGATGCACTAGTAACTTATGTAGCCTTATTTGCAAGAGACAGAGGGTGCTCTGTGCAACTAGCTGACTAACTTCTCCTTACCACCCAGGGGCCTAGCAAGGTTGGAGTGGGCCCAGAGACAAGAGTTTAAAATGCCCCCCCCCTCACTGAAGCTCAGTTCATGAAGTAAAGAAATCTTAAATGAGGCTGAATAGTGGTAACGAAAAGCAAAATTGTGGACGATGCAAGTCATTGAATGGTACTAGAGAAAGACATGCTGTTCTGGTAGCTCCAGGTCTTAACATTCACATCAATTACAGAGGATGAAGGAAGCCCGGGCAGGTGCGTGGCTGGGGGAGTCAATCATGTGACTTGCCTCTGGGGGGCCCCCCAAGGCAGTGGGCCCCCAGACAACTGTCTCCCTTTGCCCTATTATAGTTACGCCCCTGTTACCCCCCCCCCCCACAGATTTCTCATGTCTTTCCCATGGCCAATCAGTCACATTTAGCTAGCCCCACCATTGCTTTTTAAATACTTCTCAGTGTACCCCTGAGGCCTAGAATCTTGTTCTCCCTTTAAATGCAAGCTAGCATTGCATAGCCTCTAATATATCACTGACGAAAATAGGGACATGCTTGTGAATAGGAACATAGGAACAAAAGAAGCTGCCTTATACAGAGTCAGACCCTTGATCCATCTAGCGCAGTGTTTGTCTACACAGACTGGCAGCGGCTTCTCCAAGGTTACAGGCAGGAGTCTTTCTCCGCTCCATCTTGGAAATGCCAGGGTGGGAACCTGGAACCCGCTGCGTGCAAGCATGCAGGTGCTTTCCCCAGGATGGCCCCGTCCCCTCAGGGGCATATCTTACCGTGCTCACACTTCTAGCCTCCCATTCAAATGCAAACCAAGGTAGACCCTGCTTAGCAAAGGGGAACATTCATGCTGGCTTCCACAAGACCAGCTCTCCTCCTGTGTATGGGGCAGGGGCAGTCCAAGACATTTTTCTGCCTGAGGTGAAGGACAATATGTCACACACACCCCAATCGGTGGGCCGGTGCACCCACTGTGCGCGTGGGGCAATGCCTTCTTCCCTCTGCACCCCTCCTTGTGCTTGTGCCTGAGGTGACTGCCTCACTCCACCCCATGGAAGGTAGGGGGAGTGGCCAAGCAACCTGAGAGGCATGGTGCACAGTTCTGACTAGAAGCATGCCAGAAATGGACAGCAGTTCATCGAATGCATGCAAGCACATTGTTCCAAACAGTTGAGCCGAGCCTGTACTTCCAGCCGTCAGATGAAACTAGGGCTATGCCGCCCATTCTCATAGCAAGGATTATTGTCCAAGCCCCCACCATTACACAGCACTGAAGACAGGATGACACCTGCTAGGTGCTGTGCGCTGCAGAGCGCCTTGGTGTTGTGCCTCAGTTTGCATGCCAGGGCAATATCAGAGGATATGATGATGCAGCCACCCACCCACTTGGGGGCGGAATTCCCAGAGACTCTGAGGGGGCTGGATTTTGAAGAAGGACATGTCTAACAGCTTGCAGGGACACAGGGACACAGGAATCGGCCATATTCTGAGTCAGACCATTGGCAGGGGCGTAACTATAATAGGGCAAGGGGAGACAGTTGTCTGGGGGCCCACTGCCATGGCCCCCCCCAGAGGCAAGTCACATGACTGGCTCCTCCAGCCACGCACCCGCCCGGGCTTCCTTCAGTTGGATTCATCCTCCAAAACACATCCCCTAAGGGGAACATCTACCATGCTCACACATGGAGTCTCCCATTCAAATGCAAACCAGGGTAGACCCTGCTTAGCAAAGGGAACACATCATTCTGGCTACCACAAGACCAGCTCTCTTCCCACGAGGAGTGAACAAAACTGAACAAGGCATCCCCAAGAGGTCAAAACATGGACAAAATAGGGACAGTAGTTTACTGTGGACAGATTCCAGAAAATAGTTGGTGCCTATTGGATTACTGCGACTCTTCCCAAGAGTCTATGCACCACAAAGGACACCAAACTGCCCAGAGACGAAAGTTTGGGGAGGTATACAAATTTGATAAACAAACAAACAAACAAACAAACAAGCACAAAATATGGCGCCTTTGGAGCTATAAAACACAAACTTTGCCAGACCTCCCATCCAAAGCAATGGAATCTACAGGCAGTCAACAGAAATGTGAAAGGAGTCTATAAACTGGATAGCAGCTCTGCTGATATCATGACAGCTTGATTTCATGCCCTCTTGTTAAGGCTGTCCACTGACTGAAGAACCTTGAGTTGGGTAATCATCTGCCTTTCCCATCAACCAACCAATGAATAGACTAAATATAAATAGAGGATATTATCATCAGCACCAATATGCAAGAGCTTTGGGCCGATATTGGATGAACCGAATAAAGAATGAAGAAAGATAGGGTTCAGCCACTGTCAATATATTCCTTTCACTGTCCAACTGAAGAAGCATAGCAGAACAGTCTAAAGAAAACTCAAAGTTATATTCCCGTAACTCTCAGCCTCCCCAGTGAAATTGGGATCTGACCGACGTATCCACTAAATCTTCCATTAGTCATGTACCAATTAAAGTTCTGTGTTTTAATCCCTTTATTGCACTTCCTGTAAATGTTGGGGTTTCTCAAACCACAGAGTCAAATTTCTGGTCAACTGTGATCCTCATCTCAACAAACACAACCATGACACACTTTCTGGTGTGCAAGAGGTGCCCACAGTAACCTATTGGCTGGTGCCCAGGCTGTTATAGTGAGTACACCACAAGTCCCTCCTTCACCTATCCATACCTTGTTGGATGCTCTGTTTTTCCCCACCCCTCCCCTCCTTTCAAGCACTGCAACTTTCATGCTCTAGAGCAGAGTTTCTCAATGTGTGGGTCCCCAGATGTTATTGGACTTCAACTCCCATAATCCACAGCCCCAGTGGTCTTTGGTTGGGAATTATGGGAGCTGAAGTCCAATTACATCTGGGGACCCACACGTTGAGAAACCCTGCTCTAGAGAAGTCCCGTACCCCCACCAGTGGGTTCAGGGCCTCTTGAAAAGGAGGAGAATGGGCTACATCTTCATAGTTCTGGGCCTTTTCCAGCATGGGGTTAAACTGCACCATGTGACTGAGGGGGCAAGATAATTTGGATCAGTGGTTGTAATGCAGAGGAAAGGGTGGGACCCCGAGTCCCCTCTAACAGGGATTCCCAGATATTGTTGACTACAACTCCCATAACCCCCAAACAAAGGCTATTGCAGCTGGGGATGCTGGGAGTTGTAGTCAACAGCACCTGGGAACCCCTGTTAGAGGGAACATTGGCGGGACCCCCCTCCCTGTTCCATGATTCTGATCCAGATCAGTCACACACCCCCGACACAGCTATTTTACAAAAGGAAAAGTATGTTGGGAGTCTTCAATCTCTCCCCTTAAAACGATGCTCCAGGCACTAGTTCCTACTTTGCAGAGGGAAGGAGGGAGGGAGGGAGGGACAATTTAAAGGCTTGTTCATTTTATGGACCCTTTTGTCAAGCTAAGGAATGATCTGTATATTGCCACTGGAGTTCTGCGGGGTCCTGTCGAGTGATGGAAGGTCTCTGTTATGCAAGAGAGAGAAGGAATCCACCCTTGAGGAAACTCCGCTCCCAGTCAAGCTGATCATTCTTTCGACCCAGGTCGCAAACAAGTACTCGTGGGCGACGCTCCAGGAATCCAAAGCTAATGCAAATATTGATTCACAGAAACAAACTGAGGAGACCCGTGCCTGTTCCCTTCCTTGAGATATTTGGTTTTGTGCCAGGCTGACAACTGTGCTGGAGGAGGGAGGAGGAGCTGGAGGAATTGAGACGAAACCAGGAGCCTGCAATCGGACTGCTAGGACTGTAGGCACAGAACTTGGGGGTCTGAAGGAGAACAGACACCACCACTCCTTTGCAGCTCTCTCAGGCAAGTGCTGCCAATTGTGGGTCCCCAGATGATGGACAACAACTCCCAACATCCACAGCCACAATGGCTGAAGGCTGGAGATGATGGGAATTGTAGTCACAAGGACATCAGAACAGCCTTGCTGGATCAGGCCCAAGACCCATCTAGTCCAGCATCCTGTTTTGCACAGTGGCCCACCAGATGCCGCTAGAAGCCACAGGCAGGAGTGGAGGGCAGGCCCTCTCTCCTGCTGTTACTCCCCTGCAACTGGGACTCAGAGGCATCCTGCCTTTGAGGCTGGAGGTGGCCTGTAGCCCTCCAACTAGTAGCTGTTGATAGACCTCTCCTCCATGAAGTTATTCAAACCCTTCTGAAAGCCATTGAGGTTGTGGGCTGTCATCACATCTTGTGGCAGAGAATTCCACAAGTGGATTATGCATTGTGTGAAAAGGTACTTCCGTTTGTTGGTCCAGATTTCCTGGCAATCATTTTCATGGGATGACCCCTGGTTCTAGTGTGATGTGAGAGGGAGAAGGATTTCTCTCTATCCACTTTCTCCACACCATGCATGACTTTATAGACCTCTATCATTATAATGTGGAACAGGGATTCCCAGACGTTCTTGACTACAACTCCCATCATCCCCAGCCGAAGACCATTGCAGCAGAGGTTGCTGGAAGTTGTAGTCAACAACATCTGGAAACTTTATTACAGGGAACACTGCTGGGGACCCCCTACTTTAGGTAAAATTTGTAGGATTGGGGTTGGGGTGAAGCATGTTCTCAGGAGGAGGTCAGGCAGGATGGAGGTGGGTGCAGGATGGCAGACCACAGGGGAAAAAACTTGGGAGGATGCCCAGAGTTGGACTTGAGAGAAGGCCACAAGAGAGTGCAGGATTTGAACCAGGAACCTTGTGGCTGGGATGCAGCCTAGTGTGGTGCCTGGGTCTGTGGGTGCCCATGCTACAGCAGAGACCTCTTCAGGAAGAGCTGGGAATAAGGATGTGCAATATTTATTTATTTATTATTTATTTATTAAAACATTTTTATACTGCCCAAAACTTATGTCTCTGGATGGTTTACAACAGAATAAAAACAAAGTAAAACATTCGCTAAGACAAAAATGGGGGGGGGGAACACAGACATTACAACGATTTAAAAATTTTAAAATGATATTTTAAAACAGCATTAAAACCATTAAAACAACATTAATTAAAAGCCTGGGTGAAGAGATGCGTCTTTAAAGACTTTTAAAAAGCTGCCAGAGATGGGGAGGCTCTTATTTCACTAGGGAGCGCATTCCAAAGCCTCGGGGCAGCAGCGGAGAAGGCCCGTCCCTGAGTGGCCACCAGATGAGCCAGTGGCAAATGCAGACGGACCTCTCCAGCAGATCTCAGTGGGCGGTGGGGTTCATGACGAAGAAGACGTTCCCTTAAATACCCAGGGCCCAAACTGTTTAGGGCTTTATAGGTTATAACCAGCACCTTGTATTTTGCCCGGAAACATATCAGCAGCCAGTGTAGCTCCTTCAATACAGGTCAATACAACATTGACCTTTGTGAGTAGAAACCCCCCCTTGATTGGCCAGTTAGATCTCCTTCCCACAGCATCTTCTGCCTATAACACTTCAGGAGACTTCAGGAAACTTCAGCTCCTGATCTCAGACTCAGGTCTGGGTTTAGATAGAGTCCCTGACAATTCACACCCTAGTCCAGCTATGGGCTCATAGTCACTAGACTAGTTCACAAAGTCGACAGCTGGGTAGTTCAAGTGTCCTATCCAGTTCCGGAGCAGTGGTGCTCCTGATTTCCCATCGTGTGTGAGGGGAAAACAAGGTGGGAAGTGAGGAGCTTGATCATTTGCTAAACCCCAGCTAGGTAGGAGAAGCACACCCCATCCAGTTTCCCCAGATGTCCCCAGCTTTAGGACAAGGTAGGAGCGGAAATGGTCAAACAACATCTGGGGACCCAGGTTTGAGAACTCCTGTATCCCCAGAAGGCAAAAATGGAGACAAAACAGGGGCAGGGACTAGAACCAGGGACTAGAAAACTTAGAGAAAATGGCATCATGGTCGTGGGGCCAGTCATGTGGCTCCTTCCCACCAATCATCACTCTCATTCTTAATATGCAACCATCTGATTATGCAACAATCTGGTAGGAAGGACACACACAATGGCTGCCTTCGGGCATAACGTGAAACTGGTGTGGAAGGGGCCTCTGGTTTCCATTTGTGTATGTCCATATGTGTACAACTGCAGTTTTCCCTAAAATAGACCCACAGTTTTTGTCCCCAGACTCCAACTGGTACCTTCAGTTTGCAGTGGGTTTCGCCACCTGGACCTCAGCTTCTGCGGTGCCAGCATTACATCCGAACGCAGCACCGCAGTCTCACTGTCTGGCAACTGGAGTTGAGGGAGGAAGCTCCTCCCTTCCTCTGGCTGCTGTTGGCTGTCAGGCTGTCCTTCAATCAAGAAGGAAGCCCAGACAGCCAGTTCTCCCTCCCTCCTCGTTGACTGCAGAGAGGGACCTCTCCGTTACATCGGAACTTGGGGGGGGAAGGGGTCCATTGGTTCCGTGTTATGTGTGAATGCGGCCAATGGGTGGTCCTAGGCTTCTAAACGTGACTGCAGTGGTGTGGGGTAAAGCAAAAAGAGAAAGGAAGAAGAGCTTCTGCTGTGGTCGTGTATGAAAGGTCCCGACGGCCTATTCAGTGTCTTTCCCTTTCTGTAGATGTTTGGATATATGTCCATACATATGTCTGAGTAAGAGTGTTCTCCTGAAGAATGGATCGGAGGCATAGGCCCCTTCCTGACCTCTAGTTCTGCTTCCCTGTTCCACACTTGCTTGACCAAACCGAGGATGATCTTCTGACTCCTTTTCTGAGCAGAAAGGCTGCAGCTTCAGCTGCTGTTGCTGCATATTTCAAACAAGCCCGTGCAAAGGATCGGAGACGCTTTCCTTTGCACATGGTGCCCCGGGCCACAGATTCTGCCTCCTGACTTCGACAGCATGTTTTGCTTAATAAAGAATGCACAGCAGGCCTTCACCCCAAGCTATTTATCCGGAGCATGCAGGGAAAAGCCACTCAGAGTGGAGAGGGAGAGACACACGCCTAGAGAGGGAGTCTCTGCGTAGGTTGTGTGTCCTTGCCCTGTATGCCTGCAATGGGGAAACAGGGAATGCTGGGCTTCAGGGCACGGGAGCCTCCCCTCTCCCACTGCCTGGGGGACAAGTCTGAAGGTGGCATATTGAGGAATGCAAGATATGACTTCTCTGGTGGGTGAATGCCGAAGACTCTGGGCTCAGGAGCTTGGGAGAACCTACGAAGATCTGACTATGGCCAGCTTCACATGTAACGTAGCACCTGAGGTTGCCAGGAGCTGCTGCCACTTCAGAAATATGCAGGAGCTCTATTTCTGGCTACAGTAATGCTATGTGGCGGGAAGGGTGTGTCGTACAAATCCACCAATCTTGTTAGATCCGACGCTACTTGCGGCACAGAACTGGACATCTGTAACTTAGATTTGAAGTGAGGAGGAGAGCTCATCTTATGGCATAAGCATAAGTTGCCCCCTTTGCTAAGCAGGGTCTGCCTTGGTCTGCATTTGAAAGGGAGACTACATGTGTCAACATTGCAAGATAGGGGATGTGGCCGCTCTGGGAAGAGCACCTGCCTGCTTGCATGGAAAAGGTGCCAGGTTCCCTCCTTGGCAGCATCTCCAAGATAGGGCTGAGAGAGGCTCCTGCCAGCAATCTTGGAGAAGCCACTGCCAGTCTGTGTAGACAATACTGAACTAGATGGACCAATGGTCTGACTCGGTAGAAAGCAACTTCCTCTATTCCTGCGTTCTTATGACAGCTGTATGGTTCTATGCCTCAAGTAGGGCTGGATATGCTGAGACTGGTGGGCTCATATGTCATGCCCAACCTCAGCATATCCTTCCTGACTGGGACTCCCCTGCATCCCTAGGGCTGTGGGAGCTCACAGTAATATCAATGACATGTGAGGCTGGCCTAAGTGCCTTCATAAGGGCCTCTCAACCTTGGGTCCCCAGATGTTGCTGGACAGGCCACTCCCATCAGCCACTGCATCTGGGATAATGGGAGCTGTAGTCCCACAGCCTCTGGGGACCACAGGTTGAGAACCCTTGCCTTGACAAGAACAGCCCTGCTGGATCAGATGCAGGCCAAGTTCGGACGACACAGCAATCCTCAGTCACACTCACCCAAAGTTGGTGTTCTGCATCGTCCGAATGCAGGACAATCCCACTAAAGCGGTTCTCTGGCCACCTTCAAACTGAGGACTGAACCCTCAGTTTGAAGTTGAGCAGCTTGCTGGAACCGGAGCTCCACTCACCCCACTGTGTCATCTGAATGCAGCAGCCGGGGGTTTGCACTTAAGCTCCTCCTGCATATCAGGGCTGGTTGCTGGGCAAGTGACGTGCTTGGTGGGAGAGGAAGAGGGGGATCGCAGGCAGAGGCAATGGAACCACAACTGCCAGATCGTCTGCGGTATGATTCTTGGCTTCTGAGGTTAACCTCAGGTAAGCCTACCCTCCGTTTCACTGGCCGTTCGAATGGCCCCCCCAGGGTCTATCTATTCCAGGCTCCTGTGTTCAGCAGTCACCGCCAGAGACTGTCAAGAAGGCCAGAAGCAGGGCAGTGAGATAGACAGAGGCACGCTACCACTCAACCTGGAGGCTTCCTTTAGTTATCATGCCTAATGACTGTTTTGAGGAACCTCTCCTCTCTAAATTTGTCTAATCCTCTTCAAAACATCTAAAGACCAAGTTACACGTTAACGTTAAATGCATCATTAAAGCCAATGCGTTTGTTATAGATTCCTGCCACCCCCTCCCCCCCACAAAGCAGCTGTGAGGAAGGAGAAGGCAAAATGGGTTGGAAGTACAGTATGCGTGTCTGTGTGGACTTGAACCCTTTTGCTCACACTACAATCCCAGCCTGGATTTGGCCTCCCTGCAGCTCCTGTTTGCTCTGGGAGGAGAGCAGAGAGAAGCCCGGGGCGGTGGAGAAGGAATCGGTGTCATTTTAATAAATCTGCCAGATTACCGGAACTTCGATTAAGGTGCCTTTTAAAGATACTGAAGGAAATACATGAGCAATTATAATTTACTAAACAAAATCCACCCCTCATTGTTGGGCTGAAAACCTTCTCCCTGACAAACTAGTTTTCTGTGTGTTGGGATTTGTCCAGCTCTTGTTGAACTCTCATCAACCCCAGTCACAGTGTATTGTAGCTAGGGATGATGGGTATTGTAGCAGTAGTAGTAGTAGTAGTAGTAGTAGTAGAAGAAGAAGAAGAAGAAGAAGAAGAAGAAGAAGAAGAAGAAGAAGAAGAAGAAGAAGAAGAAGAAGAAGAAGAAGAAGTTGTTTCAGCATGGCCACCCTGATATAGGAGGAAGGAAGGAAGGAAGGAAGGAAGGAAGGAAGGAAAGGAAGGAAGACTATCTAGTTATGCTTCACATAGGGGCTAAGCTGATGTGCTACTTCACTGCATGTTTTCAGCTACAACAGCTAAGCGGGTGAGGTAGGAAGTCCCTTGACTCTTTCCCAGACAGCAGGCTTTTCCATGGGTTTTCTGCAAGACTTTACTGCGAGTTCGAAGTTGCCCCCCAAAAAACCGAGACAGCAAGTGGATTTTTTCAAAACTCCAGATATAAACCGGGCTACGCTCAAATGCGCAATGAAAACCCCAAATTGTGTATGAAGTGCTCCCCGATAGCTCGGAGGGCCTTCGGGGTAAATTTGGCTGATATGTGAATGCACAACCTCCATGCCATCCAGAGGAGATGAGAGCTAAAAGCCCTGTGTGAAAAATATCCTGTTCTCAGCCTCTCTCCAAATCTGCAGTATGGAGGAAAGTAATCTTGGCCTTTCTTAGAGGGCTATTGGAAATATCATCGAGTACAAATAATGCATGTCCACACACTGAAAACACTATGTAAATGCAAAGCATGCTGTTAGCCACAAGATTTAGACTGACATTACCCAGAAAGAGCCTTGGCAGGATTCCGCGTGACTCCAGTTCAGAGAGGAAAGGTTCAGGTTAGCATGCCTGCCCTTTCTTTCAACCATCCAAGGCTCAGTGGTTTTTTTCAACAGTTGCTTAAGAGGCAGAAATCAACAGGTGAAGCTTCTCCCTTCCATCAGTGCACCTCTGTGCCAAGACAAGCTTCACCTGCTGACAGATCAGATTCTATCACTTGCTGTCCGTCTCTTCAACCCCACAGAATTCTTTCTCAGAGCAATTTACACAATACAAAAATCACTGTAAGCATTCAAAGCAACCACCATAAAGATATGGAAGCGGCTGTTCAACGCACAAAGCCGACATAACTGCAGCATCTTTTAAATATTCTGAAGAGTTTGTGGATTTATTTGTGCAAAATACGTCCGTGCACTACTTTGTAATGGTCTACAGGTACCAAAGTTTGCATACACAATGCTGCCACTTAAATTATTTAAATACACGGAGGCTATTCACACGAGCGTGAAAAACGGGGCTAAGGGAGCCCAGCCCAGTTTTGCTCGCTCTTTTGAACCACTGGGATCGGGCTTGAACTCGGTGGCCACAGGGCGGCAAACCCAGACTCTGAAACCTTCTTGCTAAATGAAGTTAAGGGAGTGAGCTCTCCCTTAACTGCCTTTTTCCGATCGTGTGTATGCCTTGGCTGCTTGCAAGTGGTGAAGTGTTTAATTTTTTTTTTTTAAAGATGAAATTCTGATTCAAACCATTGTATTTTCACTGTTCTCAACTGATTTTTGACACTCACTAAACTTTAACTCCCTCAGTGTGGGTGGCTCGGTTGTCGTGCACACGGGACAGGGCCTTCTCTGTTGCTGCCCCAGACTCTGGAATGCTCTCTCGGTGGCTATTCGCTCCTCGGTCTCCATCACAGCTTTTAGAAAGAGTGTAAAATCTTGGCTTTTTGCCCAGGCTTTTATTTGATTGTCTCTGCTGCTGCTCTTTGTACTCTGTATTGCTTTTATGCTTTTGTTTTAAATTGTTAATCAGATTTGTTTAATGTTTTTTCACTTAATATTTTAATTGTGTCTTTTTTACTATCTTGTTTTTAAATTTTGCTGTAAACCGCCTTGGGATTGTTTGAATGAAAGGCGGTATATAAATTTAACAATAAATAAATTAACAGATCAATAATTCAAAAAATGACATCATGCCCAAGAGAAGCGGAAGTACTTTCTCAGATTCAAATTTACTCTGATTCAAGTTTAGTATGTATGGCAATTCTTCAATAAAATGAATATTTGAAGTTGAAATCCTACACATTTAAAACTCTTCTTTTACGTCCCTTTTGCAAGCACACTAATAGTGAAATGCTGTTACATATATCTAACTATGCAAAATGTCCTTGCCCCATCAACAATGGGCCTCATGAACTAGTCCAATATAAATCTGAAACGCCTGGGGAAATTTAAAGGGGCTCACCTTTTTGAAATAAAAAGTGGTATGACAAAGATGTCATACTCAGTACGAGGTGGACCTTGGGAGGATGTCAGGACACCACAAAGGAAGAGACAGATTTCTGAGTGTCAGACTAGTATTTAAAGCCTAGGGCTTTATTGACAGACAAGTGGCAGCTTGGCTTATGTCAGGAGTGAGGGACAGGAGCCAGTGGTACCTCTGTGCATTTGTTCTGCTCCTCTTAATTCAGAGCAGGGGATTGCAAACTTTTTATCTTTGCACAATAACCCTCGCTTTGGGGAGAGCCTGTAGCCTAGTGGGAGAATCCCAGCTTGGCATGCAGAAGGTCCCCGGTTCAGTTCCTGGCATGGGCAGGTAGGGCTGGGAAATACCCCTGCCTGACACCCTGGAAAGTGGCTGCCACTAGAGATGTCAAAGCTCTGAGACTGGGCCCACAGGGCATCCACAGTTTCTTTGATAATTAAATCTTTCTGTGTTTTCTAAATGAACCCGATGCTCTTTTCCCCGGCATCATTAACTACCAACACATCCACCAACATCAGGCAGTGTGCAAGACCGGGGCACTAAGGATTTATCTGGGGCAGGTGCCCCCATGCTGACCATGCCCCCAGCTGCCAGTCAGTGTAAGCACGACTGAGTCAGACAGACCCACGCTCTGGCTCCATATCAGGTAGCTTCCCAGGGTCTCTCTCTAGGGACCATTTCCCTGCTGATGCTTCTGGATTCCCATGGCGTTTCAGAGCATTCTGGGACACATTCCAGGCTGTACCCATTGTTCATGTAGGGCACTGGCCAGACCTGAAGGGACACCCTTGTGCACTGCTTGTGACTGCATGCACTCGAAAACCCTAGACAGACATTCTCATCTGTGTGGAGGGCCAAATGAAGGGTCGGACAAATGAAGGCAGTTCCCTATGTCCCTACGTAGTGTACCAGCTAACTTACAAGGAAGCATGTCCACCATTATTGATCTTTTCATTGAGGAGCCCCTAATAAGTTTCCAAGCAATTCCAGGGTCCTGGAACATAGTTTGATAACCATGAATTATGGTAGAATTCAGCAAAAGACAGACCTATTGCTCACTGAAAACAGCAGTCCAGAAGATAATGCTGCTTGGAGCATCCTAGGCTGCAAACAGGGGCTCTAACAACTGCAAACAGAGGCGTAACTAGGGAAAACAGTGCCCGGGGCAAGCACTGAAATGGTGCCCCCCCACCGCGCCCCCCCTGCCGCCCCCCCCAACATACTACATTATACTTAGGTTTTTCCTCACAAGTGTTTGCCGCCGCCGCCAGGCCAGGCCACTGACTGGCCGCCAGGCGTCAGCAAAGCAATGGGGGGGCGCAGGCGGTGCGGAAGGGACCACTCGTGGGGAAGGGGGCACCGACACTCTCCCTTGACTGCTGCAGCGCTGCTGCACTGAGCAGGAAACATTTGTATTAACAAAAATAATAATAAATAAAATAAATTGGTCATGGCGGCGCCCCCCACGTGACCAGAAAAGATGGTGCCCGGGGCACGTGCCCCCCCTGCCCCCCTATAGTTATGCCTCTGACTGCAAATTCCTCCATTCAAAAAACAAAACAAACAAACAAAAATCATCCCAACACATTAAAAAAACCTCGTTTGGCAGGGAGAAGATTTTCAGCCCAACAATTTGGGCTGTAATTTGTATATTATATAATGTATATAATATATAATATATAATATATAATATATAATATATATAGTGTATATTCTAATTGATCATATACTTCCTTCAGTATTTTTTAAAAGGCACCTTAATTGAAGTTCCACTAATCTGGCAGATTTACTTAAATGTCAATCGACTGAGCAATGATTCAGTTAACAGGTGTGTTATTAATCAATCCACAATGTTTCGAGCAGGTGACAGCCCTAACGATGATGAAAATGAAGGTACTAATGCCAATTTATTTACGTCATTTCAGTCCTGTTAACAACTGAAAGATGTTCAAGGGTTCTCCAAACATCCATTAAACAGCTTTGTTGGGGCATCTATGTTTAATCTTTAAACATAGCCTTATGAGGCATCTATGTTTAATCTTTCCAGTTTCTTCTGCCCCAGTTATCTTCCCAACCCAAAACATCCAGTATTCAAATCCTTCAAAATCAGTATTTTAAAGAAAATATTACTAACTTAAAGTGCATATGCAGAAAACCTGAATTGATTAAACATGCCATAACCTGTCAGATATGTCTGGAATTTATAAACAAATTTATTCTTGTTTTCCATTAATCAATACATTCCTTAAGAACTGCCACATCATATTCCATCTTTAGTTTAGACATATTTTAGATACCGTAGTACAGTACATTTATGACTTCATTTCCCATTCATATATCTCTGGGACTTTTTCTAGCCTTCAATATTTAGTCAATAGGTTTCTAGCTGTAGCTGTCATGGATGGGAGCATCTCACCAGTAGCAACTCTTGAATAACTCAGAGGGGCGTGGCAAAGGCGTGGCAAAGAACATTATTAGGGGAGTGAGGATTTTGTTATACATTCAATACTTACAGAGGCAACGTAATTGATGTTGTTAGGGTATTCCCCTTATTAATGTAGATTGCTTGACCATTTTAATCTTATTCCGAAATGGACTAGATTCTGGATTACAGCAATGTGCTCTATGTGGGACTGCCTCTGTACGTAGTCCGGAAACTACAGTGGGTACAGAATGCGGCAGCCAGTTTGTTCTCCGGGTCATCTAGAAGAGACCATATTATTCCTGTGTTGAAAGAGCTACACTGGCTGCCGATACATTTCCGGGTAAAATACAAGGTGGTGGTTATTACCTATAAAGCCATAAACAGCTTAGACCCTGGGTATTTAAGAGAACGTCTTCTTCACCATGAGCCCCACTGCTGGTTAAGATCATCTGGAGAGGTTCGTCTGCAGTTGCTGCCAACTCATTTGGTGGCTACTGGGGAACAGGCTTCTCTGTTCCCCTTGTTGAAATAAGAGCCTCCCCATCTCTGGCAACTTTTAAAAAGGCACTGAAGACACATTTATTCACCCAGGCTTTTAATTAGATTTATGGTTTTAAATTTTAAATGTTGGTTTTAATGTTAATGATTTTAATGTTTAAAAGATTTTAATTGTTTGAGTTAGTTTTGATTTTAATTGGTGTTTTTTTGTTTTGATGTAAACCGCCCTGAGCCATTTTTGGAAGGGTATATAAATCAAATCAAATCCATCCATCCATCCATCCATCTGCTTTTAAAATACTGAGGTCATTCACACAAGTGAAAACTGTGTCTGTGTTCTCCTACCTTGCTTCCACACAATCACGTCTTCCTCTCCCCCTCCCCAGTTGTTTGTACCCACACAACTGAAAACTGGGAGCACACAGAGCTCACAAACCTGGGTAGGACACAGTTTCCGCTGGTGTGGATGGCCTCCCTGTCTGTTTGGAGAAGGCCATCACTCCCGGAATAATGGGGAACTAGAGTTCAAGTGGGCAGAGGTTGCCAAACCTGTACGTCCAAATGCGTGCAACTCCGCTCCCATCTGGAAATCAACCCGAGGTTGTGCTTGGCAAACTCCAATTTGAACCCTTGGCTTGCAGTGAGTTAGTTTTGCTGCTCATACCTGAGGTTTCCGTGGTGGAGCATTACAAGCGAAATAGCTGACCGGGCACAGAGCATCTGCACCCCTAGTTCTCCCTGACTTCTCCCTGACTCTCCCCCCCTTCAGCCCCATTTCATTGTCCCCCGGCCCCGGTTCTTTCCTACCCTCCCTGTTTGTTTGCCCTCGGCGGCCAGGCTTCTCTTCCCCACCTGCCGCTGCTTCTCCACCCCACCTGCCACTGCCTCTTTCCCACCTGCCGCTGCTTCTCCACCCCACCACTTCCAAAAATCCTCAGCCATTCGCCGCCCACCCGGCCACCTGCCAGCCACCTCTGGCTGGCCTGCCACCACCTCCTCCCTCCGGCCGCTGCCTCAGGTTGGTGCGGATTGGCCCGCTGGCCGGCTGCCTCCTCGGGCCTCCTCTGCACCCGTCCCAGTGAGGCCTGGCCTCACAGCTTTCCCCCGCCCACCCAAACAGCTGGCTGCCCACGTGTGAGGAACTCTTGCGAGAGTTCTGCCACACATGTGAAAAGCCACGTCTTGGAGATTTAAGTATGTAGATAGGAACATAGGGAGCTGCCATATACTGAGTCAGACCATTGCTCTATCTAGCTCAGTATTGTCTTCACAGACTGGCAGTGGCTTCTCCAAGGTTGAAGGCAGTAGCCCCTTTCACCCCTATCTTGGAGATGCCAGAGAGGGAACTTAGAACCTAGTTGCTCTTCCCAGAGTGGCGGCTCCATCCCCTGAGGGGAATATCTTGCAGTGCTCACACTTCTAGTCTCCCATTCATATGCAACCAGGGCAGACCCGGCTTAGCTAAGGGGACAAGTCATGCTTGCTACCACAAGACCAGCTCTCCTATAGAACGAGAAGCTGCATTCCCTGGAACCAGAGTCAAGAGAGGAAGCTCCTTCCTCTCACCATCCATGATTGGCTGTGTGGGATCTCCTTATGCAAGAAGGAAGCCTGCACAGCCAGTTCCCCCTCCTCTCAGCAATCTTGCTGACTGCAGGCTCCCTGCTCTCCAATATGTCCGAATTCGGACAGGAGAGTAGGGAGGGGGTGGGGAGCAGAACCGCAGGTCCATTGGACCCGCAGTTCCACATTACATGAGAACACAGCCTCGCCCCTCCTAGTTCCAGGCCAGGAAGGAAGCCGAAGGGTCAGCCCGGCTCCTGGGAGGCTGAAGGAATTGGAATCTCCCACTCATCTGACTGCACTGGCTTCTGCTGCTTGTTCTGGGGTAGAGGGGTGAATGAATGAGTCTTCTCGAAGCAATGGAAGCCCTTTGAAACAATTAATTCAAGCGAAAGGACCATAATATACTGTGACTTTATCGACTGACATTTTGCTGTAATGTTCCAGTCTGGTGGGTGGGGGTGGGGGGCATATTTGTGGAGAGCAGTGCCTGCTACCCCTTGCTATGCCTTGGAGTCACATATTTCTACAGGCAAGTTCCTTGTAGAGGGTCACATAAAAACTCGGTACTCCCAGCCACTTTCAGCCAAAGAGGGGGAAGGGGCGGAAGGGAGGTACCCTGCCGTTCCAAAGGCTTTTATGTACACTGAGTGTTGGTGGGGGGAAAGTGGGGGAGGGGTAAGTGACCCTCCCCCACCCTCAAAGTGACACCCCCACCCCTCAAGCCACCCCTGCCCGGTTCCATGCACTTACTTAATCTGTAGTACTCCAGATGTTGCTGAACTATAATCCCCTAGACAATAACTATACTCTCTAACAATAATGATAACTCAGCAATGTCTGGAGTACCACACATTGGGCACCGCTGTTCTAAAGAATTTCATTGGAACCTTTCAACAAAAGGAATTCTAAGAATCAAACCAGACATGACAGCTTAGCGGGAACCTAGAGATTACTATGCTCCTATTGAGCGATTGTGCGGACTCAGACATTTTCTCCAATCTACAATTGGCAATGCACAAACCCAACATGGAGATCTGTAAACTTAGATTTGAACTTGACCTGCTTGATGATGGCAACTTCATGTCAGCTTGATGCATTGAAAACTAGAGATCAGGGAAATTTTCTGAGTTTGTACAATCACTCTCAAGGATCATGTGCACCATGGGAATCTGACCATGCTAAGCAGGGTCTGCCTTGGTTTGCATTTGAATGGAAATCTAAATGTGTGAGTACTGTAAGATATTCCCCTTCGGGGATGGGGCCACTCTGGGAAGAGCACCTGCTGCTTGCATGCAGAAGGTTCCAAGTGCCCTCCCTGGCAGCATCTCCAAGACAGAGTTGAGGGAGAAGCCACAGCCAGTCTGGAGAATTGGCTCTCAATCTGGAGAATCCGCAGCCAATCTGGGTAGACAATACTGAGCTAGATGAACCTAGGGTCTGACTTGGCAGAAAGCAGGTTCCTGTGTTCCTCCTTCCATAGGAATGCATGGCCGTTGGCCATTCGGAAATTCAATGGTCATTTGGAAGGAACCAGGACTTTTCAGTTGGCATTCCCTGTCATTCATGTTAGTACATTCCTTAGAACATCTGCTTTGCATGCAAAAGATTCCAAGTTTCCTCCCTGGCATCCCCAGATAGGGCTGAGAGAGACTCTGGCCTGCAGCCTCGGAGAAGCCGCTGCCAATCTGGGTAGACAATACTGAGCTAGTTGGACCAAGGGTCTGATTCAGTAGGAGGCAGCTTCCTATGTTCCTATCTCTGGATTTCTTCAGAGCCAACATTAGATTGATCTGTGAACCCACCCTAAGTGTGTCATGCATACCAGCATCCTTGCTCCTCCCCACCTGTAAATGCCATGCATGGGACCCAGTCCACATCAGGACCATTGCAGGCATGGTGGGGAGGGCTGTAATCCTACCTCCCTGCCACAGTCCCGATCCAGATCAGGAACCCCGAGGATATTTTTTGCTCTAGAAAAAAACTTTAATCTCAGTCATTTTAGAAAGTCTTCTGGGATGAGATCAGTATTTGAGCTCCAAGCCGTATCATGAACTAGGCTCCCAACCTGTGTAATCAACAAATTCCCACCCCACCCCCTTGCAAAACATCCCTGGGGGTGGCAGGGTAGGCTGAACATTAAGATGAGTCCTAGACAAGAGAGATCCAGTAAGCATGTTTGGTCATAAATAGCTGTCCAGATGAGAATGAGATAAGCTCCTGGAAATGGCTCCTGGTCAGCTAAACCCTCTATGGACTTTTGGCTGCACAAACAAATCACTTTGGCAAGACACCAGCTTGAGAAAGCCCTGAGCTGAAAATGAGCAAGAGAGAGCAAAATGGTCACCCTTCGATATCCTGCTACAAAAATCTAGATTCTAGTTTTCCACACAGTCTTGCAGGGGAGCAACCGCAGGAGAAGGGACACGCTTTCATCGCCTGCTTGTGGGCTTCCCAGAGACATCAGCATGCTGAACTAGAGAGGCCACGGACCTGATCCATCAGGGCTGTTCTTGTGTTCTTATGATGGGACATCAAGCAGCATTGCCACTGTAAATATGGATTTGAATCACTCCGGAGCCAAACAACTTCAGCAGCACATCAATGCTCGAACTGCAGCGAGAAGTCAATTCGCCACCTTCGTCTGGAGAGAAGTCCTTCCTGACCCAAGAATTAGAATGAAAGCAAAAATCCAACCCATTCCACATCTGCTTGGTTATGTAGCGCACATGCACTCTGTAGACTGCAAAATCCATGATGCAATTCACCCATGAACAGAATAAATACATGTGAGAACTACTTTGCTGTCATGCCATTGCACTGCAGAAGGGCCGACAGAAGCGATGTGCATTTGGACAAAGCTGACAGCAGTACCAGCATACAATTCTGCATGAATGGAACCTCACATTTCAGACTGATTCCCTGCTCAGAAGGAATTTAGTAGTAACTCTGTCTGCCACTACTGATGATTTCAAAGGAGGGAGTGACTTTCCAAGAATGTTTTGGTTTAGAATTAACCTCCATCTTGGAGGTACCACAGCCCTGCCATGATGCTGTGGTAAGCATAGAAATAATAATTATATTGCTTCCAGCTGACTTTGGGGAGTCTGGAAGCCATTCCAAGGTTGAAATCATCTTAAGGAATGGCTTATAACAGTAGTACATCTGCTGGTCCCCTCCAGACTTGACTACTGCGGTGCGCTCTATGTGGGTCTGCCTTTGAACGTAGTCTGGAAACTGCAGTTAGTCTAGAATGAGGTGGCCAGATTGGTCTCTGGGTCATCTCGGAGAGCCCATATCAGTCCTATCTTAAAACATCTACACTGGCTGCCAGTAAGTTTCCGGGCAGAATACAAGGTTTTGGTTATAACCTATAAAGCCCTAAATGGCTTGGGCCCTGGGTATTTAAGAGAACGTCTTCTTCGCTAGGAACCACACCGCCCATTGAGATCATCTGGAGAGGTTCGTCTGCAGTTGCCACCAGCTCATCTGGTGGCTGCTCGGGAACGGGCCTTCTCCGTTGCTGCCCCGAGGCTTTGGAACACACTTCTTGCTGAAATAAGAGCCTCCCCATCTCTTCCAGCTTTTAAAAAGGCAGTCAACATGCATTTGTTCACCCAAGCTTTTAATTAGATATTGTTTTAATTGTGTTTTAATAATGTTTAGGTTTTAAATTTTAATTGTTGAAATGTGTTAACTTTTTATTGGTTGTTTTTATTGTCTTGTAAACCACCCAGAGAACTTGTGTTTGGGGCGGTATAAAAATGTGTTAAATAAATAAATAAATAATAACTGAAGCAGCACTAAATGCTTAAAGGTAAAGGTAAAGTGTGCTATCGAGCTGATTTCGACTCCTGGCGCCCACAGAGCCCTGTGGTTTTCTTTGGTAGAATACACTAAGGAGGGGGTTGACCATTGCCTCCTCCTACGCAGTATAAGATGATGCCTTTCAGCATCTTCCTATATTGCTGCTGCCCGATATAGGTGTTTCCCATAGTCTGGGAAACATACCAATGGGGATTCGAACCGGCAACCTTCTGTTTGTTATTCAAGCATTTCCCTAAACGCTTACTAAGCTACAAACTTCATGCTGTCCATTGCCCATTGGCAAGCTCTGTGGAAGCCTTGGATTCAGCTGCTGTGATGCCACGGAATGTTCACGATCATCTCAACTGCTTAAAGGCACAGTTCACTTTTGGAAGGTTGAAAATCGGTGCTGCCACTGTTAGAGAAGGCAAAGCTCAGCTGTGGGGAAACAACCCACATAGGGCACATAAACTGGAGGAGATGTGGTAGAGGTTGGGGAGAAAAGCAGTCAAGGAGGAAGATGGGTTTCTAGTCATGGTACTAGATGGTACTAGTCATGGGTACTAGTCATGGGTACTAATCAATGGCTACTAGTCGGAGGGCTGTGGGCCACCTCCAGCCTCAAAGGCAGGATGCCTCTGAGTACCAGTTGCAGGGGAGTAATGGTGGGAGAGAGGGCATGCCCTCAACTCCTGCCTGTGGCTTCCAGCAGGATCTGGTGGGCCACTGTGCGAAACAGGATGCTTGACTAGATGGACCTTGGGCCTGATCCAGCAGGGTTGAAGAGGAACACTTAACCAATAGGTTTGCATTGAGTTTGGCCAAGAGGGAGATGGAGATGGAGATGGTATAGGACCTAAGACAGGTGGGCTGGGATGTAGCTTGTGGGAAGGAATAGGGGTAGGGATGGAGGGCTGCATCTGACATCTTGATCTCTCCTAACCATTTGGTCTGCAGGTCATTGGCATGAAACAAAGCAGCCATGCACACCAGCTGTTCCCAGCCTTGGGTCTTCAGATGTGACCAGAGTCCAACAACACCTGAAGAAGACCCAAGGTTAGGGACTCCTGGTATACAACAACCCCTCAGGGTTCCTGGTGACCTGGGAGACCATAATATTGAGGCAACCCAAGTACTGCCTCTGCCTGTTAGGCAAGCCAAAGAGCCAGCCCCTCACTCCCAAATTATTACCTGTGTGCTCCGCCTTGGCCTGAAGTCTCCTTTGCTGGTAACTATGGCGAAACATGCAAACAGTGGCTTTGAGCTGAAACACCTCTTGGCAGCTGCAGCCAAGAGGTGGAAGGTGGGGTGGCGGCAGCTCCGTTTCCCTCGAAGTCTCTGCCAAAGGACCGCGAGAGGCTCAGCCTGAACCTGGCTGGAATGACACCCAGGATGCCCCTTTGCCAAGAGAGGTCCTGCCAGTAGAGGAGCAGGAAGGAGAGGAGGGCTTGGTCGGTGGCTGGGATAGTCTGAGAGCACTCCATAGGCACACTGGAAGCTGCCTTCGACTGAGTCAGACCATGCGTCCATCTCGCTCAGTATTGTCAACACAGACTGGCAGCAGCTTCTCCAAGGTTGCAGGCAGGAGTCTCTCCCAGTCCTCCCTGGTGATGCCAGGGAGGGAACTTGGAACCTGCAGGCATGCAGATGCTCTTCCCAGAGTGGCCTCATCCCCTAAGGGGAATATCTTGCAACACTCACATATAGTCTCCCATTCAAATTCAAACTCACTCACATGCTCAGAGTGCTTTTCTTTCTTATCATCTATCAAAATCTATAAAGAGCAGCTTTCTGTGGACTCACTTCTGCTTGTCTGTGAGAGAGCTGGGGTAAAGAAGAAAACCTGTAACTCCATCAAAGCCAATAGGACTTACATAGGAACATAGGCAGCTGCCATATTCTGAGTCAGACCATTGGTCTATCTAGCTCAGTATTGTCTTCACAGACTGGCAGCAGCTTCTCCAAGGTTGCAGGCAGGAATCTCTCTCAGCCCTATCTTGGAGATGCCCCCAGGGAGGGAACTTGGAACTTTCTGCTCTTCCCAGAGCAGCTCCATCCCCTAAGGGGAATATCTTACAGCAGGGTTTCTTAACCTTCGGCCGCCAGATGTTGATGGACTACAACTCCCATCATCCCTAACCACACTGGACATGGATGGGGATGATGGGAGTTGTAGTCCCTCAACATCTGGGGGCCCAAGGTTAAGAAACCCTGTCTTACAGTGCTCACACTTCTAGTCTCCCATTCATATGCAACCAAGGCAGACCCTGCTCAGCTAAGGGGACAATTCATGCTTGCTACCACAAGACCAGCTCTCCTTATTCATCATTTATTCAGTGATGTAGTCACAGATTCAGAAATGCAGGTGCTCCCCATAACATCCCCCATAGCCACATCCACCCTGATAGCCACGCCCCATGGCCCTGCCCATCCCGATGGTCACACCCCTCACTTAAATCCATGCAAGAATTGGGGGGATTGCTGTGACAAGAAGTCAAGAATAATGTAGACTCTAGGGAATGTACTAGAATGAATGACAGGGAATGCCCACTGGAATGCACTGCTTCCTTCCAAATGGCCATTCAGAAATTCCATGCATTCTATGGCCATTTGTAAGGAACCAGTGCATTTCAGTGAGCAGTCCCTATCATTCTTTTCTCTTTTTAAAACATTTTATATCCCACTCTTCCTCCCAGGAGCCCAGAGTGGTGTGCTACATACTTAAGTTTCTCCTCAAAACAACCCTGTGATGTAGGTTAGGCTGAGAGAGAAGTGACTGGCCCAGAGTCACCCAGCAAGTTTCATGGCTGAATGGGGATTTGAACTTGGGTCTCCCCGGTCCTAGTCCAGCACTCTAACCACTACACCACACTGGCTCTCCATTTGCATTTGATGCTAGTCCACCACAGGACTTGCATGCAGACGCCCCCAGGTTCAGTCCCTGGCAGCATCTCTAGGAAGAGCTTCCTATGTTCTGAAGACACGAAGAAAGATAATAAATGGTGGGAAAGTAAGAACAGCACATTATTTCCACGTAGAAAGTCAAAGGCTTTGCGTCCCGGCTGAGATCCTGGAGGAGGGGAAAAGTACTGAGACTGTGTCCCTGCCCATCTTTGCAACACTGCACCACTGGACTTATTGTGGTGGGGGCAGTATTTACCTGAATGGAAGATGAGTCTGCATATAAGACTATCCCCTTTAAGAAGCAGGTTAAATACAGAGCTCATACCTATGCACCTAGAAGTCTGCACCTGTACTACTTACCCCAAAGGAGGAGGATTCTTAATGTAAGATGATGACACCCACCCCCACACCCACCCCCGATTTCTCTTTTCTGTTCTCAAAGAACTTTGGAAAAACCTCATCTTGGATTCCAGGAAATACCATTCTTTCTCTCTTTTTAAAAGACATCTAGTATGTGGGACAGAGCTCACTCTTCTGAACTGATCTTTCCCCCTTCTATATCCCCCTGAGCTAGATCCCATGGGACTCCAGGGCCCAAACCCTTGCCAGACACATGAATCCTACTGGCGACTGTCCTTGTAAAGGTCTTTGCATCTAGGGAAAGGATGGTCAGCCTGAGACTATCCAGGACTGCAAATCCCATAATCACCAGCTTTGATGTGTCTGAAGATGATGGGAGTCGTAGTCCAACAAGAACTGGAAAGCCTCAGGTTGGCCATTTTGATCTAGGGCTCTAGAAGGGCTGAAGCAAACAAGGATAAGTTTTCCATAACCTGCTTATGGAATCTCTAACTGGTCCCTCTACTTAGTTTTCCAATAGGCTAGGAGCCCTTACTGGACAGGTCAACCCACAGTTTGGGTGATTTCAGGATTAGTCTAGGTTTTGTGGCAGTGATTGGCATTGATGAAAAGGCTGCAAGGCAGTCTACAGAATCTGGAATTGGGTCGGGGATGCCTCCTACCCTGGTTTGGGAGCTGCGCACACTCCAGCTTGCTGCGAGGGTATGAGGGGAAAACATTATTGGAGGCACTGACAGTGACAGTCTGTTAAATGGCAGCTTCGTTAAGAGCTCTGTCCTATCCAGCATCTGGACCCAGCTGCTGATTGAGGTAGGAGGACAAATCTCCCAACCCAGCTGTCATTTAACAGACCATCACTGTCGGTACCTCTGACCTTGGTTTTCCCTCACACACAAGCAGCAAACGGGAGTGTGCGTAGCTCCCAAACAAGGGTTGGAGGAGTATCTTTCCCTACTCTGGATCATGTGAACCACCCTTGTGTCTTTTTGAACATGACAGAATCCCCCTATTGACAGCAGAGTGAAAGGTCTCCAGACAGAAGAGCTTCTTCTGAGATGTTTCCACCCCCACCCGCCAACAGCTCTATCAGATATCCTTCAACCAAAAGTCAAAGGAGATTTCAGAATTCCCTCTGTTATTATGAGGATGATGAGAAGCCTAGTTGTCGGCTTTTTTGTTAAAGCCGAGGATGCAAAATGACATGCCACTTGTTGGTGGGGGCCACAGTCCTATGAAATGCATTTCAATAGGCCAGTGAGCCATCTGCCTACAAGGCAGAACCCTGGCCACCTGAGTGAGAAATATGTGCTCTTTATTGCTGTCTATCTGATATAGGTTTAAGGCGAGGACAGAGAAAGCCTTGAGCAAAATCTTGCATTTCATCAGGGTGTTGGCAACACGGCTATTTCTCCCTTTGGGTCCTGGAAAGATCTAAAGCTGGACGCCAACACAGACTGAGTCAGTTTAGATTCCCCCAGTGGTAACAGTTTAGACTGGAAATTTCCAAAGACGGACTTGCTGTGAAATTCCCAAGGCATCCTCTGTAGCTGCCTTTCCTCATGTAGCTGCTCCTCCGAGGCTCCCGTGTGGCTTTCATGAGGGACACCTTACAGTTTGATTTCTGGATGTGAACAGGCCGAAGGTTCAGCTCTGTTTCAAAGACTTGCCCTCTTCCCTGGAAACCTTCATGTATTATTATTATCCCACTTTTCTTCTATTATGCAATTCCATAATGGAAGTGGATAAAGTGGATAGCAATACGTTTCTCTCCCTCTCTCATAATATACAATGAGGCTGTGCACACGAGTAGCCCTACCCAGGTTAGGGCAGCCAGGGGCAGTGCAAGTCATGTGGGTGCATGCGTCACATGCCGAATGGCAATCCAATGGTCGGCGGGGGCGGGGGGGGGAAGGTTCAACTCTGTCTCCCCACCTCCCCTCCCCTCCCCAGCCCAGTAACAGTTGTGAGAACAATCTTATTGTTTAATTAAACTATGGAATTTGCCGTCATCAGAGATGGTGTTGGCCACCCACCTAGACAGTTCTACGAAGGGATTTGACATCTTCATAGAAGATAGGGCTATCGATGGCTACTAGCCCTGATACCTATATATGTCCATTAGGATCAGGGGGGCATGCCTCTGCATAGCAGGTGCTGAGGAACACCAACGGGGCAGGGGGAGTATTGCCCTCTTCCCCCCACTTGCAGGCTTCCCAGATGCACCTCAAGGGCCACTATATGAGGCAGGATGGGCCTTTGGCCTGATCCAGTAGGGTTTTTCTTATGTTTCAGGTGGCTCACACATGGTCCCCAAGCAGCCATTGCTTGACTTCAGCACTGTGGCTGCTGCCCCATGCGCTTTCAGACCATGCTCTGGGACCCGCAGCCCAAAGCTCACATACAAAGAAGTCGATGCAATTACTACAAGGTTAGAGGAAATAACTCTTTTGCATGCTTGACAGCAGAACTCTTCTCTTTAGTGGTGCATGCCTTGCCATAATTGGCTTATTTCGTTATATGTTAAGCCCACCTCATTTCAGGGGCCTAGGGTAGGTACATCATGTCAATTTTAACTTTATAAATACATGATTCTGCCATAGACAGTTACGGAGCTGTGGCATTGAGGGCCCATTGGTCCATGCATCAGAACCAGGTGATAAAAACTTGCCCTTGGCTATACTTCTACTGGTGGAAGTGGGCATGTTTGAAGGCTAGCAGGCCAGCAAAAACACACAGCTCACCTCCTTGCATGCAGAAAGCTAGCACACGAGGGCAAAGGTCCTGCCTAGCCATCTCGTTGATCAGTATTTTTTCTACATGCATTGCGTTTTTTCTTGCAGCGGCATGGAAACTTACAAACTCCGACCTGCAGGCTGAAGTGGAACAATCCAGGAAATTCCACAACAGTCTGAAACAGAGGCAATGTCCTTAATTAAGAAATGCTCTTTAGTGGGGAAGGGAACAAAAGACCTCACAGCTAAATGAACGCCCTGCTGAAAAGGTTAAACCAATCACCTTCGCAACAGACAGATTACTACAACTCCCATCATCCCCAGCCCACAATAATTGATTGATTGATTGATTAATTGATTGCATTTTTATACTGTCCTATCCAAAGGCTCTGGGCAATGGCCACAATGGTTCAACGACATCTGGAGACCCAAGTTTGAGCACTCTTGGATCAGATAATACTTGCCCAGCACAACTGCACTCCAAAACCTGGATGAAACTGGAGGTCCTTTGCTGTGGCATTGCCCATTCCTCCTGATCACATAGGAAGCTGCCATATACTGAGTCAGACCCTTGGTCCATCTAGCTCAGTATTGTCTTCACAGACTGGCAGCGGCTTCTCCAAGGTTGCAGGCAGGAGTCTCTCTCAGCCCTACCTTGGAGAAGCCATAGAGGGAACTTGGAACCCAGATGCTCTTCCAAGAGCGGCCCCATCCCCTGAGGGGAATATCTTGCCATGCTCACACATCAAGTCTCCCATTCAGATGCAACCAGGGTGGAATGTAGGAAACTGCCTTATGCTGAGTCAGATCCTTGGTCCATCTAGCTCAGTATTGCCTACACTGACCGGCAGCAGCTATCCAAGGTTTCAGGCCTTTCCAGCCCAGAAGAGAGCCAGAAGAGCTGATCTCAGGAAGGAAAGCTGGTCTTATGGTAGCAAGTGTAAATTGTCCCTTTTGCTAAGCAGGGTCTGCCCTGGTTTGCTTTTGAAAGGGAGACTGCGTGTGAGCACTCTAAGATAGCCGGGGCCACTCTGGAAAGAGAATCTGCATGCGTCCATGCAGAAGGCTCCCGAGTTCCCTCCCGGACATTTCCAGGTAGGGCTGAGAGCAGTGTCGACCCTAACAGGGATTCCCAGATGTTGACTACAACTCCCAGAATCCCCAAGCGAAAGCTATTGCAGCTGGGGATTCTGGGAGTTGTAGTCAACAACATCTGGGGATTCCTGTTAAGCGGGGACAGTGGCTACAACCTGGGAAAAGCCCCTGCCAGTCTGTGTAGACAATACCGAGCTAGATGGACCAAGGGTCTGGCTCAGTAGACGAACAACTTCCTATGCTCCCAATAACCACAAACCGACTGGCAACCTCCTCAGGCCCCTTGAAGAAGCCGGTTCCCCAAGCGGGAAGTTTTCTGTGCGTGCGGCTGCACCTGGGGTGACCACACTCTGCAGGTCTGCCATTGCAAGAAAGGTGTGGAGAACCTGGCGGAAGTGCAAAGAGTGGACAGGGAGGGTGGAGGGGTTGCGTTTTACAGCAAGGGGCTTGAAAACGCATGGGGTGTGGAGCTGGGGCAGGCTGTCCCAGGAAAAGAGATCACTCACAGCTACTGGCTGTGTGCAAAGGACAAGAGCCGTGGGAGGGGGGAGGATGAAAGAGACCCCGAGGCAAATTAGATGTTCCTTTACACAGGTGTTTTGGGCTAGCATGCCGGTTGTTTTGTGTCAACAAATAGCAGCCAGATTGACCCTTGTGGATTGTAGCCGATGTGTGGGTAAAGGTAAAGTGTGCCGTCGAGTCAGTGTCAACTCCTGGCGCCCACAGAGCCCTGTGGTTTCCTTTGGTCAAATACAGGAGGGGTTGACCATGGCCTCCTCCCGCGCAGTATGAGATGATGCCTTTCAGCATCTTCCTAGATTGCTGCTCCCTGATATAGGAGTTTCCCAGAGAGTCTGGGAAACATACCAGTGGGGATTCGAACAGGCAACCTCTGGCTTGCTAGTCAAGTCATTTCCCCACTGCGCCATTAGGGGGCTAGAGAGGGTTTGTCGGGGCAAATGGCATGCAATCCAGATTAGCTCCCCTTCCCCTGTGGCTGTGATTTTCCCTAGGGGAAAGCTGCCTCTGTGGGAAGTTTCCTCCTGTGGCTGGCTTGCCTGCTTGCTTGCTTGCTTGCTTGCTTGTTTGTTTGTTTAACACATTTGTATACCACCCCAAACGCAAGTCTCTGGGTGCTTTACAACAAAACAATAAAAACAACAGATAAAAAGATTAAAACATTTCAACAATGAGAATTTAAAAATGGTCAGAAAGATGCAATTAAAACAAGATCTAATTAAAAGCCTGGGTGAACAAAAGTGTCCTGACTGCCTTTTTCAAAGTTGTAAGAGATGAGGAGCTGTGGGGTGTCCAAATGATTGGGTCTCCTGTCCCTGGATAGGTGAGAGGAGGAGAGCTAGTCTTGTGGTAGGAAACATGAACTGTGGCACGATCCACAAAAGACTGTCACTACTAAGTGCCACTGAAACCAATGCAGCTTGCCTTGGTAATGACTTATGGCCCGTTCCTCTATTGCTCTTAATGGATTTAGTAACACCTAATTTTTGCTCTGTTGTTCCCCAGTGTCTGTCTTCTGTTTCCCCACCATCACCTCAGAGTTCATGGTGTTAGAAGGGAGACAGATAGGTGGTGGGTGCGAGGGGCATGTGTTTGCCCCTGAATTATCTCCCCTCCATTCCTGGACCATAAGCTGGACATGAACATCAGTATGTAACTCTAAGCATGCTTCCTCTACGAAATCAACAGGACTTCCTCCAGAGGAAAAATACATTGTAGATGGAAGCTTTGATATGAAATGTGTTGTTATTTCTTTTTTAGAAACTGAACAAAACTCGCCTCTCCTTCGTGCCACCGGAAATTCACATTGCCTCTTTCCTAATATTTTTCTCTGGTGTTGTTATTAGTTGCTGGACTGGGTTTGATCTCCTCATAGGACTTCACATGGAACATAGGAAGCTGCCTTATACCGAGTCAGACCCTTGGTCCATCTAACTCAGGATTGTCTACACTGACTGGCAGCAGTTCTCCAAGGTTACAGGCAGGCGTCTCTCCCAGTCCTACCTGGAGATGCTGCCAGTGGGTGGACCTGGGGGCCTTAGACACTCTTTCACTGAACTTCAACCCAGATGTTGCAGGGCTCACGTGTAATCACCCATGCAAATGGCAGATCTTGCTTAACAAAGGGGACTATTCACGTTCACTACCAGAAGACCGGATCTCCTCAATTTCTACTATGTTGCTTGGAGTGTGTGTGCGTGTGTCGGGCAGAGTGAAGGTTACATCTAATTCCAGCCTGTTCTGTAAGGTTCTTGAGAAAGCCGGATCCCAGCAGAGCCAGAATTTTGGGGAAATTATTTTAAAAACTGGCACAGATCATAGGTAGCTGGTTGGCACCAATATCTCCTTGCTGTAACTTAACAAGACTTTGCTAGAGTTAAGCTGATATCATAATAGCAAGGAAGGTGGCCCACTCTGTCTCTTTGCCAACATCAACTGAAGAAGAAAGCTATTAACTACTTTTCATTCCATACTGGCAGGCGATGCCAGGATTCAGCTTCATGCAGTGGGAAAAGAGGAGAGAAAGCCCTGATTTTGAACCCTCAAATTAGATGACACGCAGCTTGCAGGACTGGGGCCTGTGCGTGTGTTGATTTAAACAGCACAGCGGCTGCAAGGAATCCCGATCTGCACCCAGTCCATGCGTGGGGGTGGTGGGGGGCGGGGTGGACTTTAGTTTAACTACATCACAGTCCCAAACTGGATGAATGTTCCTCTTTGCTAAGCAGGGTCCACCCTGGTTGCATTTGAAAAGGAGACTACATGTGAGCATTGTAAGATATTCCCCTTAGGGTCACTCGGGGAAGAGCATGAAGACAGTCCCAAGTTCCCTCCCTGGCAGCATCTCCAAGACAGGGCTGAGAGAGATTCCTGCCTGCAACCTTGGAGAAGCCACTGCCAGTCTGTGTAGACAATACTGAGCTAGATGGACCGAAGGTCTGACTCAGTACGTGGCAGCTTCCTCTGTTCCGACTCTTCCCAGAGCCAATTCACACATGTGCATTCATCACTTCATAAAACACAATATCACCGGGGACTTGCATATGCAATGGAGCCATCATAGGTGAATCACCACAGGCAGAGCTCTTCTATCCCCCAACATGACCTCAATGGACAGAGAATGTTAGAGTACGAAGGAAGAGCCTGGTTACTCAAGCGGCGAGTTCTAGGAAGAGGAGCAGAAGCAGAGACGCACCCAATGAGGCCTTCTGCTCCAACCCCCCGCTGCACAGTGCAGGATCTGTTACTGCATCCCTGACAGAGAGGTTGTCCAGCCTCTGTCTGGAAACCTTCGAGAAGGAGAGCCCACCACTGTGTGAGCCAGACAGTTCCCCCGTCAAACAGCTCTTATTGTTAGGAAAGATCTCCTAATGTCTAGCCTGAATCTGCTTCCTTGTGATTTCTACCCAGTCCTGTCCTTAGGAGCCACCGAGAACACATCCCCTCCTCCTTCTGTGTGGGGCAGCCCTGCAGATACTTTTCCGTGTCCTTCTCAAGGAGATAATCCACTGATTCAGTTACGGAACGACAGTAAAGTAACAGTAGCACTCAAAGCCTAACAGACAAGATCATCAGCTGGTTTAATGTTGCACAAGCTTTTGTGGGTGACAACCCACTTCACCAGATCCTGCATTGGTACTGGAGCAACAGAGTAAAATGAGCTGTTGAAAGCAGAGCTTGGAAACCTCCTTAGATTCTTAATGGGACAGGGGTTAAAACACATCAAGTACTATCCGTGTTGTGTGACAGCAAACCATCATCCCCATTTAATCCTTGGCTAATGCCGTCAAACTTTCTAATGAATCCCTTTGCATGAATCAGCCTTCAGCTAACAATGAAGTCATTTGCACGGTGCCTAGAGAGGAAGGCAAGGAAGACAGTGGGGCCATCCACATGACCTACCGGGTGGGTGGGCAGAAGGGCGGGCAGGGGGAAGGCTCCCCAAACCTTGCCTTCACCCCAGATGATCCTGGTAAGCCTGGTGGGAGCATACTCCATGCTCCTGCATGATCAGCCCTTCACCGCATGATGTGTGCGCTGCATTGGGGGATTCCCTAAGCATAGAGTACCCGTCTCTGTGTGTGGCGAGGCTGGATGCCACTCACACACAAGCAGGTAGCCGGGGGTAAAGGAGCGCTCCTTCCCTTAACCTCGGCTAACAGCCGGGCTTAAAAGCTGGGCTAGGCGGTGTGGGCTGGCCATAAAATGTCGTAGCATCGTTTGTAACCCCTAGGGTGAACCAAACCCGTTGGGTCCTCTACTGTGGGGTGGCATAATGGAGGCCTATTCATTCCCACTAAAACTATATCTGGGCTGTACCTATAGGTGAGGCTCAGAAGATCAACTGCTCCTCCATAAAAAGCCATTCATTGCATGCAGAAAGCTAATGTCTTGAGGAGAAGGATTCTATCATAGCCTTCTCTCCAACATGAAGATATTCTATGGATGAAACCAGAATTGACTAGCCCGGAAGCTACTTGCCATCTGGTGGTGCAGTCAATTTCACTCCTCAAATTTCAGTGAGAGGGGATTTTTCTTTCTTTTGCATAGAGGGTCATACAGTCATGTGAATCCCCACTTGCAGTCTATAGTCCACACACATTTACCACCTCCATGAGAAGTAAGCTGCCGTCTCCTCCAGGTGGTGATGGGTCCATCAAGATCCAAGCCTTGGGAATGATATCATAGAGGTTCCCAACTTTGGGTCCCCAGATGTTCCTGTATTACATCTTCCCCCAATCCCCAGCCACAGTGACCAAAGGTGAGTTATATATCATTGCTAGTCAACAGATCAGGATTGCCGGGGAACCACAGCAGGGGCTAGGTAGGTTTCTTGGCTCAGAGCTCAGGCAGAGGGAAGAAGGTGAATTGGTACCCCACTGCTCTCCCTCCCTGGCCCAGCCTCCAGGTACTCCACCAAACTCCAGGGGAATCCTTCTCAGCATGGCTGCCTTTAGTCCTTAAATGCTACATCCCAGACTCCACCCACTTCCTGCTTCTTCCCCAGCTGGGCCCCACTTCCTGCTTCTTCCCCAGCTGGGCCCCACTTCCTGCTTCCTTTTTAGCTCTCTCTTGTAACTGCCCTCTCCTGCAAGCCCAGATGTGTCTACCTCACCTAGCAACAGACACATCCTTCCTCCGATTCCATCCCTGTGATGGACAGGCCCTGCATCTGTTGTCACAGTGACAGGGCAATCAGTTCCTGCTGCATCTCCTCACCTTGACCCATTGCCCTCGCTCATCACTGGCTTTAGATCTAAGCCCCATATAAGGGTGAAACCTGCTCATGCCCTGTTGGCTGACATCCCAATGTCCCTTTCTCGTGATCTGATTCCAAGTGGATATTATCTTACATCATCATAATGACTTGGGTCAAAACCTGAGTCTACCATAAGCCAAATGCTAGCTAGAATGGAAAGTCAGTTGAGTATTCAACAGGCCCTGCAGGTGACAGGGCTGATTCGTCTTTGGTCTGGTCCTCTCTGGGATGCCTTCTAGTGCCCAGCTGGTCTTTCAGCCACCGCAGAGCTTAAGAAACATCCCAGCTTCTTCCCCGGGTGGACTCTTGTGTTTCACCCATGCACCACGGTCTCTCTTGTGTTTCACCCATGCACCACGGTCTCTTTGCCTCAAGTGGTGTAAAAGCTTCCAAACATGATGCAGTGTGACTGAGAGCGGAGGGGATTTCCTTCTGTGACAACCGCTTGTGAAATGTTTGGGAAACGCAGTCATTAGGACTTGTGAAATCCTTTTCAGGTCAGCCTGGTTACTCAAACGGCAAGTTCTAGGAAGAGGAGCAGAAGCAAAGAAGCACCCAATAAAGGGAAGGGATGGGTCAAGAGGACTAGAAGACTGGCAAGCTAACTCCCTTTCTGCTCATTAAGAGTCCATTGACGACACCTTCCTCCTGTGAATATTCCTTGGCAAACGGTTTCAGTTTAACTGACTGTGTACAGTTTTTAGCCTTGTGTGTCTGTAAGAAAGGAGGAGACCAGGAACTCAAGGCATCCCAGCGGATACTTCTCCGCATCCCAGCTCAACACCGATTAATTTTCATCCTCCAGGAGCTTTTCCAAATGGCAGCTGAACACAGTTTCCCTAGACTTAGGCTGTAGGGAGTTCATACGAGGGAACCCTTTACAGAGATGTCAGGACGGCAGCGACTGTAGATGCTGTTCATACAGCCAACGGCATTATTCCGTTGAGCCAGCATGGTGTAGTGGTTAGAGTGCTGGACTAGGAACGGGGGAAACCCGAGTTCAAATCCTCATTCAGCCATGATGCTAGCTGAGTGACTATGGGCCAGTCACTTCTCTCTCTCAGCCTAACCTACTTCACAGGGTTGTTGTGGGGAGAAATTCAAGTATGTAGTACACCACTCTGGGATCCTTGGAGGAAGAGTGGGATATAAATGTAATAATAATAATAATTATTATTATTATTATTATTATTCAGCTTAACTCCTGATGATTCCCAGTTACTGCACATTACATGCGTCCTAAAAAAAAGTAGCACATTACATGCGTCCTAAAAAAAAGTAGCACCAAGTTTGGTGCGGTGCTCAAAACGGCTTAACCTGAGGCACTTCTGGCTGCAGTCAAGCTGCCTGTCTGGGGAAGCTCCAGGCCGTTGTCCCCAGCCCACCACAAGAGCCACGCATGCACCTCTTTCTTAGCCTTTGGATCCCACAATCTGGGGTTGGGTGGATTCCCAGCTCAGAAAGTTACATCAGGTTCTCCCCTCTTCATGCAGCAGCCCTCGTTTCATCTCATTTGCAGTGTTATGTTCAGTGCTGGCTACTGCTAGCCAAGAGTGGGGTAGACGTGTGGTAGGAAGGAGGATCCACATCCCGGAGGGTCTAGAAGCCACATTCCGGGAAGAGAAGCTGAAACAACAGGGATGGGCAGGGCTGTACAATCTTGGCCCCCCACATGTGGTTGGACTACGACTTCCATCACCCTCAGCCACAGTGGCCAATAGCCAGGGAGTTGTAGTCTGACAACAGCTGGAGGTGTGGCGCTCTGGGGTAGGCGAATAACATGCAGCAGGGGGTGATGGGATTTGTAGTCCAGCAATAGCAGGAGAGCATCAGGTTGGCCAGTCCTGTGCTAAGGGGATGTTCCTTCCATGTGCCACAAAAAGAGCAGGGTCCTGGCCAGGAACAGGTTTTGACACAGGCTGGAAAAGTTGGCGGGGAGGGCGTCTCAGATTGCCTCTTCCTGTTGTCCAGAAGCCCCTGGACCTGTTTGCTTCCCCCCTGCCTCCAGCCAAACCGGCTGCAAGTCGTGTCTGATGGTCGAAATGGAAACGCCGCTTTTGTGAAGTGCCACAAAATGATGATTGTCCCTCGGCTGCACTTGTGGACACGTTGCAACTCCATAAACTTAAAAAGCCATTTCCTTCCCTGACTCACATACCTGAGAGCAGAGCTGGGGAGGCCTCTGGTGAGCTCATGCATTCCTTTCCCCCTGAGGAGGTGTTTCCTACTGTACGTTCTTCAGGGCTTTGCCCCATCCAGCCTTACATCGTTCCGCAGTGGCTGATTCTAACTCCTGCAGCTTAATTCATGCCTTTGACAGGGAGACTTCAGGCATGCCAGCAGCACAGGGTTTATTTTATTTTATTTTATTTCACTCATATTTTGGAGGGATGGTGGAATTCACAGGCATCTTATTTGGTGCACCTGGTCCCCTAAAGCAGGGGTGACCAATCAGAGGCCCTCCAGCTGCTGCTGTACTACAACTCCCATCATCCCCAGCTGCAAGGATGATGGGTGTTATAGTCCAAAAACAGGTGGAGAACCTCAGCTTAGATATTTGCTTCTCCCTTGCCCATCTGGATTACGGGCAGGGGGCAGTGCAAGTTGTGTTTGGAGTCAGATCCCAGCTGTAGGGTTTTCTCTTGCCCCTGTCAGATCCCGAATCTCAGGGGCAATTGGGCCCTCGGTGGAACTTCCAAACCCCCTGAAAGAGGCACCTCAGTCTCTTTCTTCCAGATGCCTCACACCGCCCATTGGTCCATCTTGCTCAGTACTGTCCGCACTGACTGGCAGAGGCCCTCCAAGGTTTCCGGCAGGCGTCTTTCCCGGCCCTACTTGGAGATGCTACCAGGGATGGTACCTGGGATCTTCTGCATGCAAAGCAGGCACTCGGCGACTGAGCTGGGGCCCCTCCCAAGTGAACTGGCAGCATCGTCCAACACCTAATGATGTACTCAGCCACTTCCTCCCCAGTGTGAAAAACAGCAGAAGCGTTGGCTTTTCTCCCTTCGTTGAGCGGCTGGCTTCCATGGGCCAAGACACGAGGGACTGAGGTACGTATGGGAAGTCTTCTGTTCTCAGGGGCGTAGGGAGCTTGGCCGAGAAGGGACAAGCTGGGCCAGTGGCCCCCTGCCCCTCTGCTAAAGTGCGTGTGTGCCGGCCACACCCTCCGCACATGACATCACATGCAAGGGGCGTGGCCACCAGCAGCAAAACCGGTGAGATGCCCATCTGCTTGCTCCACTTGGCGCCTGGTTCACATGCCGTTGCGGACCAGACTCCAGTGGTGTATGAATGAGGCACCAAGTGCAGCACGCCCGGAGCAGGGAAGGCCAAGCGCCAGCAGCCCCCAGAGGTGTGGGGGGAAATACCTGGCTGGTTTGTTTTTTTTAAATAACTTCTCCGAGGCCATTGGGGTGGTCTACGGAGGTTCTCCCTCTGCCTGACGGCCTTTCAAAAGGCTCCCGGTTCAAGCAATCTTTGGCCCTTTCCAGGCCTTTTCCTCATTGCAGTGGCCCCTGTGTGGCCTGGGTCATGACCTGGCCATGCAGGGCTCATTGCAAATGATTGGCAAATGGCTGCCGCGGTGGGGGAGAGGCCTGGAAAGGGCTGAAGATGGCCCAAACTGGGTGCTTTTTGACATAAGGAAGGTTGGCCTGGGGAGGGAGAACCTTCGTGGACCCCTTCATGCCATCCCAGTAGTAACTGGCGCCCTGGGTGCAAATCCAAAACACCTTGAAGAGCACCTCAACACCAGAGGGGCCACAGAAATCACCATCAGCCCATTAAAAAAGCAACTTTACTGGGAACAGCCTATATTCTGGGACGATACCTGTTTCCCCGAAAGTAAGACCTAGCAGTAATTTCTGATGTACCGCTAATTGCCCTAGTGCATTTTTGGGGCTAAAATTAATATAAGACACTGTCTTATTTTCAGGGAAACACGGTATCTATAACAACAGCAACAACATTGACAATAAAATTCAGCCATCCCAGGTCCTTGGGAAGGACTCGATGTCTAGATAAAACAAACCAGTCAATAACACCTGTCTGACTGTGTAAACGACAATAATAATTTTTTTAAACAAAAAAATTCATGAAACCCCCCAAATAGCAGGGGTGTGTGTGTGTGGGTGGGGGGGTTCAGTCCGATGTTGAATTTTAACCGAACCAGTTCGACTTCCAACTGGTTGAAATTTGAACCTGTTTGCACATCCGTACCAGGGTACATTCCTCCTTCCCTGCTCAGTGGTGGCCATGTATGTGTGTTTGTGTTGTGTGTGTGTGTGTGCTGGGAGAAGAGGGCTTTGCAAGTGCCTTAAATGAATGACTGAGGTGTGTAAGAAGCACTGGGGCGGGGGGAGGTTTAAAGAGTTATTTACTATTATTATTTATATACCGCTTTTCAACCAAACAAGTTCTCAAAGTAGCTTACATAGACAAAGAATATTATAAAGATGGTTCCCTGACCCTCAAAAGGCTCACAGTCTAAAAGAAAGACATCAGCCACAGCCACTGGAGGGATGCTGTGTCAGGGCTGGATAGGGTCAGGTGCTCTCCCCCTTATCCGAGTCTGGGCTATGAAGAAGGGTGGGTCAGGCGGTGCCCCTTATGTCACTGTCCCTTCAGACTTGGCTCAGGTCAATATATCCTTTGCTGACAAGGACTCCATGCACTCAGTGCCTCAGAAGGGGTCTCCTGCTAACTAACTGAGCCAAGAGGTACCTTTTAAAGAGGCAATTCTCTTATATTTAGTAGTGGAAGAGCAACTCTGAAAGGCACCTCTTGGCTCAGTTGGCAGGGGTCACATCTGATGGGATGGATCAGCAGTAGATTCAGGACAGATAAAATAAAGTTGGTTCTTTTCCCCCCACACAATGCAGAAGGAATTTATGGAATTTGCAGCCACAAAATGTAGTGATGGCAGCTAGCTTAGATAGCTGTAAAAGAGGATTCACACAAATACATGGGTTTTATCAATGGCTATTAGCCATGATGGACAAATTGAACATCCGTGTTCAGGGGCAGGAGGATGCCACTGAAAACAGTCCCAGAAGCAACAGGTGCTTGTAGTAGTAGTAGTAGTAGTAGTAGTAGTAGTAGTAGTAGTAACAACAAAGCAAAGAGGAGAGGCTTCCAAAGGTTGAGGTCAAATCGGTCGCTTGAAAACACAAAGCTCCAATTTAGGTCTTTTGGAAAGCTTTGCCTGCTAATATTTAACAAAAGGTGAGTCTTAATTGATGTAGTTTTGATTTTAATTGGGGGGGGGGGGTTAAATTTTGATGTAAACCGCCCTGAGCCTTTTTTGGAAGGGTGGTATATCATTCAATCAAAATACATAAATAATTTGCTTGTTATGACTACTGAAGTATTAATTTTTTTAAAAAAACAGACTTGGAAATATAGACTTTGCCTTCCATCAAGGTATAATCCAGGCTGGACAGGAGCACAGCAAGATTGGAGGGAGTCCTGGGATAAGGTCTGGAGATCTTCACCCCTTGCCTACCTTCCCCCCCTGCCCCCCCCCCTGCCCCGCCGCCTTCTCTGGGATAACCACTTTCTGAGATATGGCTTGAGGGCACCAAAGAGCCAGCACAACTGCGTCCACTCAGTAAGGCAAAGCTGCCCGGATGCCAGTGGGAACCGCCACCAACACAGCCCTCAGGTATCCATCTGCTCAATGGCAACTTCTCCCCTGAGTCCAAGGTTTCCCAGCTGTAGGTCCCCAGATATTTTTGGACTAGAATCCCCATCACCCACAGTCACAATGCCCAAAAGCTTTTGTAGCTGCGGGTGATGCATTATTATTATTATTATTATTATTATTATTATTACATTTATATCCCACTCTTCCTCCAAGGAGCCCAGAGCGGTGTACTACATACTTAAGTTTCTCTTTCCCAACAACCCTGTGAAGTAGGCTAGGCTGAGAGAGAAGTGACTGGCCCAGAGTCACCCAGCAAGTCTCATGGCTGAATGGGGATTTGAACTCGGGTCTCCCCGGTCCTAGTTCAGCACTCTAACCACTAGACCACGAGATCCAAGAAACTCCTTGCCACATGATATTGTGAAGGCTAGCAGTATGTGGACGCCAACATTTCACCAGAATTAAATTGGAAGTGATGGTGGAAGCTCCTCCTTTAGTCCTACTAGGAGGGCAAACAGTGTTTCAGTGAGTAGTGGAATTTCTCAGGTTGGTCCCTGAGATAACAGCTCTCCAGGTTTGGCCCAAAGCAAAATGAGGAGTGAATCTAGAGGATCTTCCCACTGCAAAGCAGTGGAAGGATTTCTAAATAGTTTTGAGAAGACTGGCACAATCTGGGAAGGAACTGGGTGCTCCTCCCTGCCTCACTTCTGAGGGCAACTAGAAAAGGAGATGTGTGCAGCCAGCTAGCAGGTTCATGTAGAAGCAAGTAGTCTTCTAGGTTCCAAACCATCTAGAAGTTTCAGCCACACCCTGGGGCCATTCACACAACCTACCAGGCTTTGCAAAACTTGTCTCCCCCCTGCCCCCAGACCATCATGCTGTTCTTGGTGGGAGCACAGAGTGTGCTCCCACACGATCTACGCTATTCCGTGCAGTACAGAGCAGGGCGGATCGCTCCGAGGCCAGGATCCGTTGTCCCAGCCTCTGAGTATCCCTCAGTGCACCGTGTGCCAGGTGCGGCATGCTGGGAGATTCCCCCATCTCTGGGTCCGCACAAGCTGTAAGTAACGCACGGCACACGATCCCGGCAGCCAGGTTAAGGGTGTGTTTGCACCCTTAACCTTGGCTGAGAGCTGGGCTTCAGCACTGGATTTGGTGCCATGGCTGGGATCAACGTGGATCCTGGCAGTTCTCGTGGGCAACCAAACCCAGGCCTGTCTGGGTCCACTAACCACTAATCCTCTGGGAGCCATGGAGCCGTGGCATAACGTGATTGCCGTAGCTAGTCCCAGTCACCAGCCTGGTCACCACATTTTGAACCAGCCCTCATTTCTGGACACCCTTCAAGGGTAGCACCACCTATAACACATTCCAGTAATCTAAGCCGGGCGTCATGAGAGCGTGGAGAACTGCAGCAAGACCCACTGACGCCAATGAAGCTATTCCAAAGCATGTGGGCTGGATAGGGGGCTGGATCCTGGGGCCTAGATCAGGGACTCCCAACCTCCCCAGATGTTGCGGGGCTGCAGCGCCAGCCCATTGTGGCTGGGGAGAGGTGATGGGAGTTGTAGTCCAACCCCATCTGGGGACCAGTCTTTGAGAACTCCTGCTTTATGGGGAGAAACATCTGGATTGAGATGCAAATGGTGGCGGGGGCTTGTTAGGGGCGCAGGGCTGGTCTGTTTTGTTTTGTAAAGGTTGTTTTTCAAGAACAGCAAGTTGCCAGCCCTGCAGGGGCGTCGCTAGGGGAGAGGGGGCCTGTGTTCACCCCTCTCCCCGGTGGCCCCTCGGAGTGAGGGAGATGATGAAGAAAATAGGGAGGGGTGGAGCTGGGGGACCCTCAGGAGCTGGAGGGCCTGGGTTCTTTGAACTCATCTGCTCAATTATAGCTACGCCCTTGCGGTACTGTTAAGCATAAGTCTTTTTTTCTTTTCTTTTTTACAGCTGAGGACACTAAAGCTGAGAGATACACAATTTGCCCATGCAGGAGGCCGGTCAATAGAATGCAGCCTTTCGGTGGTTGCCATCCTTGGAAAACTGGGATTCAGAAGCAATGAATGATCTCTTGCAGAGGTTCGGTTGGTTTCCAACCTGTGGTACTCCAGATGTTGCTGAACTACAACTCTAGTGGTTAGAGTGTTGGACTAGGACCAGGAAGACCCAAATTCGAATCCCCATCCAACCATGGAGCTCACTGGGTGACTCTGGGCCGGTCATGGATCTCTCAGCCTAACCTACCTCATAGGGTTGTTGTGAGGATAAAAATAAGCATGTACACTGCTCTGAGCTCCTCGGAGGAACAGCGGGATATAAATGTTAAATAAATAAATGAATAAATAAATAAAACTCCCATCACCCATAGCCACAATTAATTGTGGCTGGGGGTGATGGGAATTTTTGTTCAGACAATCTGGAATACCTAGGATTGGGAAATCATGATCCACAGCAAATCACCCAGAGATCTACCAGTGGATCCCGATCTGTCGTCTTGCCCACCCCCAGCACAAAAGGGTAACAAATGGGGGAGATTCTAGAACAATTAATCTGGAGGAGTAAAGAGGTGACAAAGACCATCATTAGGGGAGCGAGGATTATGCTACACATTCAATACTTACAGAGGTAAGGTAACTAATGTTGTTAGTTGATTTACCTTATTAATGACTCTTCCTGGACAATTTCAAACGTATTCAGAAAAGTTCCCTCTTAGAAAATATTGGCTTTGGGGAGGTGATCCTGCACCCCCCGCTGCATACTTGGTTTTACCCAACCCACTTCCTGGTTAGGAAGGAAGTGAAGCAGTTGGCCTGGCTCCTGGGAGGCTGGAGGAGTCTCCTACCTGCCCTGCTTTGTGGTGCTTGTTCTAGGGTAGAGGAGTGAGCAAATGGGATTTCTTTAAGCAATGGAGGCCTTTTCAAACAACTAATTAATGCAAGCAATAGCACAAGGGTAGGCAACCTTGGCTCTTGAGCTGTTGCTGAACTACAACTCCCATCATCCCCAGCTACAATAAATTATGTCTGGGGGTGATGGGGGTTGCAGTCCAGCAACAGCTCAAGGTCACCTGCCCCTGCTATAGAACTATAACATATTATAACTTGTGTTGTCTATGGCAAGGGTCCCCAACCTGCAGCCCCCCAGATGTTGCTGAACTACAATTCCCATCATCCCAGCCACAATAAGTTGTAGCTGGGAGTGATGGGAATTGTAGTTCAGCAACATCTGGAGGGTTGCAGGTTGGGGACCGCTGGTCTACGGTGTTGCTGTAAAGTTCCAGTCTTGTGGAAGTGGGAGCAAAAGGGAAAAATATTTGGGGGGAAACCAGTCACCCATCGGTGAATCTGATTGCAGTGTTACCCCTAAGGCATGTGCACTTGCACCCAAGGTGGGTTGTTTGGGGTTTTTTTTTTTTAATGTTTTTGAATCAGGAAGGCCCCACTCTGAATGCACGGGAACATACATTGCCTGGATACTGTGGCCCAGAACAAAACTCATTCCACACAGAGAACAGAAAAATTAGAGGGAGCACTGGAGGAGAGCTGGTCTTGTGGTTGCAAGCATGAAGTGTCCCCTTTGCTAAGCAGGGTCCACCCTGGTTTGCATTTGAATGGGAGACTACATGTATGAACACTGTAAGATATTCCGCTCAGCGGAGGGGGCTGCTCTGGGAAGGGCACCTGCCTGCCTGCTTGCATGCAGAAGGTTCCACGTTCCCTCCCTGGCAGCACCTCCAAGATAGGGCTGAGAGAGGCTCCTGCCTGCAGCCTGGGAGAAGCCGCTGCCAGTCTGGGTAGACAAGATGGGGTTAGAGGGACCCAGACAGGGTCCTAGTTTCCTATGTTCCTGTGGCGCTCCAGTCAGTTACGCGTCTGGCGGCTCTTTGCCTAGCTAGACCAGGGAGTGGCGAGTGGGGGGCTCGTTAAGCACCGAGAAACTAGTTTACACAAGGAAAACAATTAGGAGTGTGGGCCGGGCTTGCTTTCCAGGCAGAAGGCTCCGATCTTCACAACATTTCCAGCCTCAGACACACCTTCCAGTTACTCTGCGGTCCAAATCTCGGTTTGATGAAGACAAGACGGCACACACCGCAGGATGCCAGATCGTATCTGCCTGACTCTCGCTGCCTTTCCTAATGGGGAAAGCAGCGCTTCGCTTCGGTTTGAAGAAATACCCAATTTCACCCGACAGTATAATTCGATCGAGGCGACTTCGATGCATTGATCAAAGCGCCGGCTCCTAGCTGTTACGGGGCAGAGGCGAGGAAGCAACCGGGGAGACCACGATTAGGAAATTAAGGGCGTCTCGGTTTTGCTCTCAGGGGGGTGGGAGAAGAGAGGGGGCCAGAAGGCCTAGTGGTGGCAGCTTTGAATTTTCCACGCAAGCCAAACTTTTACCGGATTGAGTCATTCCGAAAGCAGCAGAGATTATTCCTAAACCAGAATAGAATTGGGGAAAGAAGGGTTTTTTGGGCCGGGGGAGGTTAACATTAAAAAAAACAAACACAAAACAAACCAGCTTCTGCTAAAGCATGGGTTCTCAAATGTGGGTCCTTCTTTGGCCATCCTGGCTGGGGATGATGGGAGTTGTAGTCCAGCATCATCTGGGGACCCAAGTCTGAGAAGCCCTGTGCTGATGGAAATAGGAAGCTGGGTTATTGAAACACTCTCACGAAATGGTGTTATGTGAGCTGCAGCCATAGGCAGGCTTAGCTGCGAGTAAGCTCTACTGAACACACTGGGACTGGTTCTCTTCGCGATGGTGTTCTCTTGAAGGGAATACGGAGCCGGGAGGGGTGTGCATCTCCGCCCCACGGGTGTTTACTGAGACTTACTTCCGAGTAGACCTGCTGCTAAGGACTGAGTGAGCCGTTGTCCCTGAGAAACAGTTAGGACCAATGCGGTGGAGCAATTGAATTCTCACCATCCAAAAGATACTCGAACCGGGCATTGTGAACATGAAGCTGGACTCCGGGTCTCAAAACAAGGACGCGACCCGATCCGGGCATAGCTACTCGTCTCGAAAGTAAATCCCGCCGAGTTCCAAAAAGGCCTGTCTGCAGCAGGGGTTCTTCTCGATCCCTAGATGTTGGATGCCAACATCTGGGAACCCCCGGCTGGAGAATGCCTGCTAAGTTCTAACCCTAACCGGCAGAGGTGCTCTGACACCTGGACTTCGGGGCTGAAGTCCAGGGCCTCCACAGCTCCTGCCTGCCCCACGCCTCCTCTTTAGTCTCTCCCGGGTGGTGTGGTCCCGGTGGATCATGACGATGCTTAATTTGCAGGGGAGAGGGGGCCTCCAAAGGCCTTTAGGTCCAGGCTCCAAAATGACCTAGGTGCACCTCTGTGTATAGGATCCAGTGTTCCCATTAACAGAGATTCCCAGATGTTGTTGACGACAACTTCCAGCATCCCCAGCTGCAATAGCCTTTGCTTGGGGATTGTGGGAATTGTAGTCAACAACATCTGGGAATCCCTGTTAGAGGGAACACTGATAGGATCGCAGCCTAGCTTGCACGGGAATTATGCTGGTTGCAGATTCCAACCAGAGAACTTCAGCCCAAATAACTGAGTGCAACCGAGCGATCCTACGCAAGAAGTAAGTTCAATTGGTCTTGCTTCCAAGCAAGTGTGTGCCTGCAGTCTTAGGATGGCGGCCTTAAAGCCTCAGCCTTAAAAACTGCTTACAAGATATCGTGTTTAGGAGAAGCAGCCTATTCCATATACAACCTGAATTGAATCTGAGCGAAGAACAGCGTGATCCATGCGTGTTTACTCAGAAGGAAGACAAGGAGTCAGTGAGGACTGCAGCCGCCGAATAGCGCGATCCTAATGCTAGTGGTGACTCTTAGGCAAGCCATTGTGTTCTGTGGGCTTCCTCCCAGTTAAGTGTGCACAAGGCTGCAATCCTGTTTGTACTGACTTACCTGGGAGTAGACCACATCCAATACAGCAGGACTTGCTCCCGAGTCAACAGCCACCATAGGGCTGAATTAGAAATCTGAACTCCTTCCCTCCCCGCTCTGAAAGGGTGATTTCCACCAGCTATGTCCAGTTTTGCAGGACATTGTAAAGAAACCCACACATCGACCCACAAGTCCACTTCTCCAGAGTTCAGCAGAGAGACGCGATTCGTTTCGAACTGTTGACTGGATGTGTCTGTTTTCTGAAGGGCCGCTATCAAAACCAGATCGCGGCTTTGTGTCACCTGTGAATGCTAATACGGGTGAGAAGGGAGGAATAGAGAGCCTTTTGCTTAAATCGGTCTGGAGCTGGGATGCCTTATCCGACTTCAAGGCGAATTCGTTTTCTCTTTCTGCTCCTGTCCCAAACAACATTCTCACGGGGACTCAGATAGTCCCGGAGAATCTCAGAGACACTTTTAGGACCTTGTGAGAAAACGCTCGTGTGAACGGGTGGTGGATTTTGCCCCTCAGTCGCAGTACGCAGGATTGGAAGCAAACCAGAAGCTTCAGGTATGAAGAGCGTGGTCAGATACTAACTGGAGACGCTGCCCCATCCATTGATGGAGACGTTGCCCCCATCCAGTGGGACCAGGGCGGCGGTGTGAGGGGCAAAACACCTTCTCCAAACCAAGTGTTGTGCCCATTCCATTTGCTAGACCTATATCGTGGGCTGCCCATCCTATTTCTAGGCAGGAGCATTACCTGTCCTGATGAAGAAAAGAATCCGAAAGGGGGAGATATTTCGAGAAGAAGGCGGCTGAGTGGGTCGAATTTGAGATTTGTGTCGGAGCTGGTGTCGTGATAGCCGTGGTGCGACCCCAACCTTGTATGCGGAGCAGGGCGCGCACACGCTTTTTGCAAGTCACTGCGCACACGCACCCTCCCACCCTCCGCACGTGGGAACGTGCTTGTGATTTAGAGCTTTCCACGTCCATAAATGAAAGCAGGAAAGCAGGAAATCCCCAGTTGTTGTTGGACTACAACTCCCATCACCCCCACCACAATGATCAAAGGATGAGAGATGTAATCCAACATCTGGAGACCAAAATTTGGAAACCTCTGCTCTGTTAGGATTGTGTGCGCGCGTGAGTCCTCCTGGTCGCTTTTCCTAGTTTCGCTAATGTATTATTTATAGAGATAACAACAACAACAACGAATGAAATCATGGTATGTCCCCAACTCCTCATACGATCCTGCGGCCAAGCCTGGAAACATAAAATGGGAAATCAACGGATATTCTACTTTGGCTTCTTCTTTATTCTCCTCCTCCTGATGCTCACTCCCACTTGTGTCTAATTTTAGACTAGCATTCTTGGGGCAGGGACTTGTCCTCTCACCCTCTGTAAAGCTCTCTGAAAGTCGATGAAATGAATGAATGAATGAATTAATAATCGTCCGTTATTAATTAATTACAATAATTAATTACTCTAATTAATAACATAAATTAATAACGGACGATTGTTACAGTGATGCTGGAACCGAAGGAATGTGTTTCCTTGTTTTAGGCCGGACGCTGTGACGGCATTTCTTCCTACATTTCAATTTATATATCACGCCCTGGAATTTTTTTTTTTTTAAGCAACAGCCTCAAAATGCTCCTTACAACAGGTTTGAGTCCAGGTGTGTAGGCAGGCAGCCTATCTTATCAAGAGCCGTATTTGCATTTTATTACCTGGTGCCCTCTGTCATACCTGAACTATTTGGGGAATTCTGCCTTCGAGGACGTCTCCCGCCGCCCCGGCAGAAAATGGATCTTTAAATGCACATCTGCATATGTGAGACCTGACGAACCAGGAGCTTTTGACAGACACGTCGGCCTTTTCAACCCCCGTCTCCAGCTTCTCCTAACGTTTAAAGAGAAATGGCGGCGGGGGTGTGGGAGCTGCCACTCTGTGCGATGGGGTCACATCTCCCCACCCCCACACGCACGCACTGGATGGCTATATATTATTTCTACGGGGAGGGGAGAGAGAAAACGAATCTGCCCCCGATTTATCTATTTCCAAATTTAATTAGATGACCTGGATGGAGTGATGATTTGGGGAAGAAATGTGTTGGCTTCTGAACGGAAATCACATCTGCACACACCTATACACACCTGCGCAAATACGCGCAGTGCAACCTGTCATTTAATAAAGGCTGATAAAGGAATACCTTTATACCACACTAGGATCTGCATTCCGACGATGCAGATCTAGATCTGGTTTTGTGGGAAAAGAAAAACAAACGGTTTCCGCATAGAATTCTTGCACAACCGCCTCTAAAAGAGACCATGTTCTCTTGAGCCTTTTAAACATTTCTGCTTGCACGTGGGAATTGTTCTCTTTCAAAAGTATTGACTTGCTCAGTGCATGCCAGCCAGGGTCCAGTTTCGGAGCCTGACGGTTTGCTTTGCTTACACGCCCCCTCCAAGAGAAGCCCATTGCCTGCTCTCTCTCTCACACACACACACACACACACACACACACACACACACCCCACTCACGCACACGCACGCTTGTATAAACGATCCACGCGTGCGGTGGTACAGGTGCATCAAGGGATAAATTCAGGTGACCAGCATACATGGTGATAAAGCATCACTTTTCTTTATATATTTAAGGCTGCGGTTCGATGCATGATTACCTGGGAGTAAGCGCCAATGAATACCGGGGCTGTTACTTTCGGGAAAACATTCACAGGATAGCACCCTCTCCGTTTGTTTATCAATCATATTTTTATACCGGTTGATATGCACATCTCTATGTATCTCGAGACCGCCTGACATGTACACCTGCGACTTAACGAGTTCTCAGATCGGATTTCTCTTCCTCTGGCTGCTGGCCTTTGGCATTGGGACGAGCGGCCCAGACGCACACACCCGGAGCAGGCAGCAGAAACCTTTTAGGAAATGTTAGTTTAAGGGTGGGGTGGGGAGATTTTTAAACAGCAAGCCGCTTACAGAGAATAGAAGCAGACTGTGGAAATGGATGTAGGTATAGTAGCTACGTTTTGGTAACTTCAGACATGCTTTTCTCTGGATAAACTTTGTCCGGGGAGTCAATCCTCTGCTTTATGGTTCCTCATCTACTACGCTGGTTCCACCATTGTTTCCTACTGAAAATGGCCAATGGTTTGGGAAGAATGTATACATCAAAAACGTTATTAACTTAATATAATCTATGATCTTCCAAAACCGTTGGCCATTTTCAGTAGGAAACAACTGAATATAAATAACGCTTTTGAAGGGAAATCATCCGCCTACACAAATTAGCGTGCAGGATCCTGCAAGGACCTTGACAAAGTTGTATACCAGCAGGTGAGTAACGTTTGGCCTTTTATACATTCCAGCTTTTCCTGGAATGTACCACTTCTGGAAGGGGATGGAATCTTCCATAGTCCACCCCCCCCTCCACAAAAATTCTCTCCCTAGTAGATCAGAAAGGCCAGCATCAGGGTTGACGTTTTTGGGTGCCAGGCCAGGGAGTGTTGTGTGCTGGTCACAAGCATTCAGACATGAAACTTCCCTCCCGCCTGCAGCCTGAAGTAGCGCAGTCTAGACAAAGCTCTGCCACTTAATGCTGCTAAATGTATAAACTGGCCCAGAAAAGGGCAGTTCAAGCAAAGCCTCTGTGGACACGTGTGCATGCCACCTTTGCAGCCTCAGGCGTACACATGACAGTCTTTGGGTCTGCTTGGGACTTCGGGCAATAGCTTCAGGGGCGGGGTATGCCATTCCTGGAATGCTCCCCACCTCCAGAAAAGAAACTTTATTTCGATTGTGATCGTGTGAACGCCGGCGACAGGAACCACTTGCCTGCCTGTGGCAGGTGCTACTTGGGGTGCGGGGTTTGCCTGGCTCAAGGGAGCCGGGGACTGAGCTGCTTCACTGCGCTGGGCTCCTTCCTTCCCTCATTCCAACTCCTCGGAGTCTGTAATTACCGCCAGTCGCTGCGATCTGCACCGACTTGCCCAGCCTTCTCGCTCTCAGCCTCTGACTGTCTCTCTCTCCCCAGCTCGGGTTAGTCCCTTAACATTTGCGCGGAAACCGAGCTCTTAAAGGGGCAGGGCGCCCCATCCCCAGCAGTGCCTTAGCCTTCTAGAAGGGTCACCACGCCGAAGATCGACCTGGGGGAAGCCGAGAGGGTGAGGTCGCGAGGGGGTCTAAGAGGCGACGTGGAAAGAGGCAGGCGTCTTCTTCGGAGGGGGCAGTGGGTCTTCGCCTAACCCAGGGGGTCTCGAACTTGGGTGACCAGATGTTGCTGGACTGCAGTCAGTCCAAGAGCATCTGGGGGCTCAAGTTTGAGAATTCCGGGCCTAATCTCTCCCACCATCCGACCATAATTCGCTGCCCTCTCCCTTCCGGAGAGATGCCGCCTCGGCAGGAGACCGGGGAGCATCCCCGTTGGGTTAGAGACGCCCTTAGTCAATTTCGCTTTCCTGGGGCTTCTTCCTGGATATTGGTCAATTTCGGCCACAGTTCTTGGAGAGCGAGCGGTGCCGGGCACGGATCCCTTTCCAGAGTTCAGACACGATCAAAATCCTCTAGCCCGACCGTTTCATTTGAGAGAGAAAGAGAGAGACGGATCGGAGAAGCACTGGTCCCTCGATCCAGGCTTAAAAGGCTTAAGGATCGAGCAAAAAACCCAAAACCAAACCAAAACTCAAAAACGAGAACTAGGGAAAAGAACCCCTTAAAACCAGTTTCTGTCAAAGAAATCAAGAGCTGATATCTTTTTTGCGACCAGATCGCAACACTGAAAGCTTAGGGAAGAGTCACGATTTCAAGGCGGAATAAAAGACACTATTTTGGGAGGAAAAGAGTGGGTGACCCCATATATATATATATGGGGTCGGAATATATATATATTCTGAGCGGGTCCCGATTCTTGAGTTACAATATGATGACAATTTTTTTTTTGCACGATGGGGATATTTTGCAATTCACTCCAGTTTCATCACGACCCCGTTTCTGTGGCGTCCGCAGACCGTAACCCGGCACAGAGAAAGCTCGCACTACATTGAAGGACAGAAGACACATACAGAGGCCGCCTTCTGTAGGAATCTTTCACCATCTCTCCCTCCTCCTTTTGATAAACGTTATTTTTGTATCTTATTGTGCCTGGCCTTACTTTCTTTCTTAAGAGAACTATTTCTCCAGGCGGCGGGGGGGGGGTCATGTCCCCACTTTTTGACTCCCCCCTTCCCTTCCACGACTAGCTTAAAATCACCTCGGAAAAACTCGTGTCGACTTGTATCATTATCTGTTTAATTCACTCAGTACCTTTTGTTCTTGGCAGGAGAGGATCAAAGCAAGCTTTTTTTTGTTGTTTTTTGTTTTTTTATAAAAGAAAACCTCTGATCTCTCTTCTCTCACCCTCCCCACCTTTTCCAGCCCCCCCCTTTTTTTTACAGTAGGAGAACGGCAGATCTGGGCTAACCCAGTCAAAATAAACACAGCGCTTAGATAAATAAAAGACGTCGAAATATGAGTTCTTAAACCCTTGGAGGAACCACAATCTCCTTCGCCGCCTCTCAGGAGAAATGCGAAGCGGGAGCGAAAGGACAGCTCTTTTCAAAGCGGAGGCTAGTGGAAAACGGAAGGCCAGTCCACCGCCCCCCCCACCCCCACGCCCGCGCTCCTCAACGAAATCAATCTTTCAATAAGAAAGTAAACTTACCACCAGATAGGATAACTCGACAGAACTTGAGTCAGCCCAGCAAAGAACAGGCAATATCCAAAAAAGGCCATCTCGTCCCCCAAAAGTTGGAGAGAGAAATGATTTTTTTAAAAAATAAACCAGGCAAGTCCTCAAACTTCTTGAATGCAGGAGAGGGGGGCGGAGAAAAGACCCCCACCCCCCTAAAAATATAATCAACCCAGCTCAGACAGGTATATGGTCTATGCAGAGAGCAGACGGAGAGATCTAGCTCGCTTTTCCCTGCACGCCTCTCTCAGAGAGGAGGAAAATAAATACGAAATAGAATTAAAATATCAGAGAGGCTTTTGAAGAAAAAAAAATCCTTCTTCTCGCAGCCAAGACACTAAAGGCAAACATTTAGCAGCAGAAGGGGGGGGGGGCGAGTTTCAAGAAGGTTTCTGGAGAGTGAGTGAGAGGGAGAGAGAGACCCAATCAGCACTTATCGCCAAAGGGGAAATGTCGAAGCCTTCTCTGCGATGCGTCAATCCAGAGAGCCAGGCGGAGGAGGGATGAGCTAATTGCGAGGAGATAATGTTTTAATACTCATTAAGGACATGTTGGCTCTCAAGCCAGGGGGCTGAAGTGGAGGGATATTTTAAAAAAGAGGGGGGGAAGAAGATTTAGGGGGCTTAAATAGGCAGGGGGAACCCCTGTGGATCGGGGTAGCTATAACAACCTGTACGGACTTCGCTCCCTTGGTAGATGGAGCCACTAAAACGTTAAAAGCGCGCGGGGGCTGGGGGGGGGGAGATACTGACCCCAACCCACTTATAAAATATGGGAACATTTAGGGCTGGGTCCTTTCGAAGCCCCCACCCGCAACTCCCCCGTTTTTGCTTTGTGCGTAGACAAGATAATTGAGAGAGAGATTGAAGCCACGGATTGCTAATTTAAAATCGCCCTCTCTCCTGAACCACATGCAAAGAAGGAAGCTCTCTCTTCGCCTCGCGATGTATTTCTCGAAGCTTGTTTCGCATTTCATCGTCCAAAAGGAGGAATTTGGGGGGGAAATAGTTTCAGCCAAGACGAACAGGTGAGAAGTAGAGAATCTGCTCTCCGGCCTCCCCCACCCTCTACAACGACGGCCCCGAAGGATTCTTCAGGACGAGAGAGGAATTCCGAGGCAATATTTAAATTTGAGGGGGGGGGGGGGAGGAATTACTCACTCCCCAAAGGCTTTACTCCCAAAGAGCAGATTGAAGTCGGTGCCTCTGAATGCAGCCCACTCCACAGCCCTGTTGAGGCCCTACTCCGCCTCAACAGGGCTGGGCAGGAGGACTGCACTTTTTTTGGAACTTCAGGTTTCCTCAAGAGCATTTCCTGCCCAGAAACATTCCGATCCGGTGGTCATGGGGGTGGGCGGTGGGGGTGTAAGCCGTCTTTTATTAGAATTGGACCAAGTCGATTGTACTCCGAATTCTTGAAAATAACTGGGCGGTGGGCTGGGTTGGTATACATTTTTGGCAGGATGGATAACCAGCTCTCATCCACAATCGGAGAATCTGGCTTTAAACTAGTTTCCCCTGAATGAACCCTAGAAAACCACATTCGAACCTAGATGCATTCACGTGGGAATGAGTCCCTTTGAGTTCAACAGAATTCACTTCCATCTCTAAGTGTTGTTCAGGAGAGTAACCTACATCCATTCACAATCAAAATATTTTTTCAGCTCAACTCCACATGGGAAGGAGGAGAAAATCGGAACCCGTGCCACCAGCTCGAGGGAAAACATTACCCCACGATCCACTAGGCAGTTCAGCCAGAGGTGACTGAAGTCCACGTGGGCTTGATTGAGGGGAGCGGCCAAACCCCATGCACATTAGGAAGCAAATCCACACACAGAGTTCAGTGGGGCTCACTCCCGACTCCGAGTCGGTGTGCATGGGCTCTGGTTAGGGAGTCGGGTTTAATCCTGCCTTGGAAACCAAACGGAAAAGGTGGGAGTCCTCATGTCGCCGGTTCACAGGTTATACGTCCGTGCGCGCGCATCCTTAAGAGACGTTCACAGCGTGGGTCCGGACGATGCAGCCAGGCCCGACTGCGAAGTGCGCGCTGTTTGGAACTGGGTGAGGACGGGGGAGTATGATTTTCTTCAGCTGAAATGTAGGATTCGATGCCCCCCTCCTCCCCAATGTCACTGGTTCCCAAAAGGCAACCGTGTCCTGTCCAAGAGTGGACGGCGCTTGCTCCAGGAAAAACACAGGGCAGCTGTTTCGTTTCGTTATTATTTGCTAAGCGGGAGACAAAGGGGTGCAGGAGGAGGAGGAGGAGGAGGAAGAGGACACACGACCCCTCCACCCACTCTCCGAGACCCTCACCCCCCCCCCCAGGGCGGCATCACCGAAGTGGCGGCCTAACTTTGCTCCCCGCTCCGGCCCGATCCAAGCCACGTGTCCTTGGAAGTAAAGTCCAATAGAATTCCGCGGAACTTACGCGCGCCGTCAAGGACGCGTCCGGAGCGACCCGAAATCGCCCCTTCCCGCCACAATGATTTATAGCTTCAAGACGGACCTTCAGATGTCATTTATTTTAACCATCACCGTGGAGAAGAGACTGGAGGAGGCCCGCTTTGGATACGCGCGATGAATTCGTTGCAGGCTGCATTTAATGTGAGAGGTGGTCCGATCCCCTCTCCGACCCCCGAGCATTTTGGCCTGTCCATTTCCCCTTTCCTGTGATTTTATTTTGGGGAGGGGTGTGTACCCCCCCCCCCTTTGGAGCTAAATTGATAGAAACCTCATATAATATTAATATACGGGATCCAAAATAATGTACATCGCCATCTATAAAATGTAACCCCCATAATTCGTGTGTGTGTGTGCAGCCCACCCCCACCTTAAAGTTGCTTTTCCTCCTTGCTTTTGACAGCGCTCTGAGACCCCACCACCACAGCCTAGTTAATGCTACAGGCCTGGGCTGGGCCCATTTCCTCGGGATTAAGACCTGTGGAAGGCGGTGCAGAGGGATTTACTTCTGAGTAAACTGGCCTAGGATTGCGTTGCCCGGCTGCAATCCTTTGCATGCGCAGGCGGCCCCTTGAATACAGTGGGGCCGCCCTGCGCTTAAACGTGGCTAAAACTGGGCTGATTGCCAGTTTGGACTGAATCCATTTGAAGTCCCAATCCGCTTCGCTCGCCATCGCGCAGGTGGTGGGGCGTACCTTTGAAATCAGGCCCCCCGCGCTGCACTATCCTATATTTACTCCGAAGTTAAAACCATTAACTGCCAACTATGCGCCTAGGATCGTAGCCGTCAACAAATCTCCTTGGAAGAGAGTTTTATTGCAATCAGTTTGATTTACTTGCGAGGAAATGCATTTGGCGTTAGGATGAATAACAGCAGGAGTGCCGGAACTTCGGCGGCTAGAGCTCTATAGCTCCGGAGTCAACCTCGTTTCACATCCAAATGTGAAATGGAAGCCTTTATGCTTGAGTTCCACGGAAACATTCCGACGTGAAACCAGGTTGACTCCGGAGCGATGAGGCTCGACTCACCGAAGGTTAAAAGCGGCAGTGAGAGACTCCGATGTGAAACCAGATTGACTCCGGAGGTATGAGGCTCGACCCGGGACTCACGCTGGCATCCTAAAGTCAAGTGCTTTTATTTATAAGTAGACCAAATCGGTTGCAATAGAACCAGACGCGCTGTAGCGTCGAGTTCCGTCGCCCCAGATCTCAGCAAGCTGTTCCCTTCCCGGTGCTGCTTTAGACCCACAAAGACACGCATCTCTCCACAGACGCTCCTGCAAACCCCACCTAAGTCGCTGGATCCCAAGAAGAGCCAGGATGATCTGGAAGGGCGGGGGGGGGTGGGGCGGGAGGAGAAAGAAAAGAGAAAAGAAAGGCGGCGGGGTGTGTGTGTGAGTGTGGTGGGGGAGGAGGGCGAGAGGAGGGGGAGGCAAAACACCGCCCTGCTCTCCAGGATTTTCCCGTTGCATTAGGTGAAAATCCCACGCAATTATAGCATTACAGCGAAGGAGCGAGTGCTCGGTGTTCAAAGACAGGGGGATTTTCGCAGTCCTTTCAAGGGAAATTGCTTCTATTTCAGACTGAAATGCACACACCCAAACACGCGTCCTCCTAATGCACAAGCAGAGGGGGCGGGGGGCGCTGGCGCTCCCTCCGACCAGGGACGGGCTGGGGACCCGGCCTCCCCTTCCCTCTTAGCACTTCCCAGACAGCCCTCGCCCCTCCAGAGACGTCAGCTTCGCGGCCCCCCCCCCCCGCCTTTGGAGCTCCTCTAAAAGCCTTGAAAACCAACCAACCAACAAAAACCGTCGGCCCAAGTTCTGAGTTCTTCGTTGAAACCAGAGCGCAGTTGCAAGACCTGAGCTCCATTGCAGGCCCCTTAATTAAGCTCAACGTGGCTAAACCTGAGCTGCTCACAACTCTGTGGCGTGGGAGGCACAGGTTTGACTTGAGGCATCCGCTGCAAGGCTGCTCTCACACTTACTTGGAGTAAGCCTCATTGGACTGGGGGGTTACTTCTGAGTAAACATGCCTCGGATCAGGTGTTTTGCTCCATTTATATACATTAAACAAAAAACGTCTTCGCCCGCTCCTCCGTTTGTTTTTATGCCATGATTTGTGGCAAAGCTGGGAATGTGTAAAAACTAACATTTTTGTGTATGCTCTTGTTTTTCATGCACCGATTTGAGACCCCACTCCTAAGGCTGCAATGTGTGTGTGTGAAGCCCTCTGAATCACTAAAGCAGTGCAGATGCAGAATGGCTTACAGGAGATACAGACCACATGCAGGGAGGCCTTTTGGGGAGGGCAGAGAGATAAACTCCCCCTGTTTCACACCTCTCTGTGATCAGGCTTCAAAAGTGTCTGGATCTACATGTGAATCATCCCACTCCCTAGACCACACGTCCCTTTGACTTCCAGTCAAAGTGGCTCTTCAAAGTTTCCCACAGTTCTGCTGCCTGAAATCCGTTCACACACGGGATCTCAACCTTGGGTCCCCAGATGTTTCTGAACTACAACTCCCATTGTCCCCATCCTGGCAGGGAATGATGGAAGTTGTAGTCCAACCACATCTGGGGACCCAAGGTTGAGAACCCCCCTACTTTAACTAGAGATGCCAAGGATCTTAGGTATGGAAAGGATGCCTTCTCAACACTGCCGAGTGGGCCCTCTCTATCCTGTATAGTGGATCTGCTGACCGAGAGAGCAGGTATAGTGCCTAGGAAGTGCCAGCAAGGAAATCTCTGGTTTGGGTTTCATCTTGGCTCACTTGGGAGCCTCAGGGAAGCACCTTTTGTGTCCTCTCATCCCTATCTGCAATAGGTGGACAACAATACTCACCTACCTTGCAGGATTGTTGTGCTGTGCTCTGCATAGTCAAGAAGGAGAAGGTAAATACATGTTGAAGGCCAAACTTTAGGCTCTCCAGGGCTTTTGTTTTGCTAATTAGGAAATCCCCAGAGCCGCTCTGCAGGTCTGTGGAGCTCTGGGGGAGGATGTTTAGCCCTTTCTTCCCATGCTCCCTCCCTGATGCAAATTCTCCCACCACTATTAGCTTCTATGGGGGTAAAAAAAAGAAGAAGCCAGGAACGCCATCTATGTCCAGTACAAATGCTGGTTCCCCCCTTAATAAATGGAGGTTTTGTTTTCTCACACTCCTTACCTCAAAGTAAGCAAGGATTGTTCCCATGGAGAGAACCACAGTGTCAGAAAGTGCATCAAGGCCATCTAACTCCAGGGTACTCAAGGCTGAGTGGAAGGCTTTCTGTATACTCTCAGTGGAACTATGTTGTCAATCAAGCAGTTCAGCAGAAAAGGAATATAAAATCCATGGGGGAAAGCCACTGAAGAGTAACATAATTTAATAAAATAGCAAGCAACCACCTGTTAATATTGCCAGTACATTAATATATTTAAATCATGCAAACATGAAACGACTTTTACAAATGGGTTTAAAATGAAAAGACAATTTTTGTACACACACACACACACACACCCAACACATTTGAGGCATCTGTGACTCCCTCGGGCCATTTTTATCAGAGGGAGTACTGCTCGGAGAACCCTGGCCAGCTTTCAGAGAGATGAGGAACGGGGCCTTATCGGTTACTGCTCCTGTGGAAATATTCTCCAGACAGACTGCCACATGATGGGTAAGACATGGCTTTTGAGACTGATCCCCCCCCCTCCATTGGTATGTAGCTGGTGTTTTAAATAACAGGCTTATTTAATTGATTGTATTCAGTTTTATTGAGATTTTGAAATGATGCAATTGTGATTAACGTTTGGGACTCTCTTGAGAGTATCAAATGGGATAAAATACATTCAAACAAATAAGTAAATAACGTTCCTTTATTTTGTTGTTTTGATGGTTAAGAAATAGCTACCTGTGACTGATCACTCTTCCGCATGTGTATCCTGATTTGGGGGAGGGGAACATAGGAAGAGCCACCAAACGGCACAGCAGGGAAATGACTTGATTAGCAAGCCAGAGGTTGCAGGTTCGAATCCCCACTGGTATGTTTCCCATGGAAAACACCTATATCGGGCAGCAGCAATATAGGAAGATACTGAGAGGAATCATATCATACTGCGTGGGAGACGGCAATGGTCAACCCCTCCTGTATTCTACCAAAGACAACCACAGGGCTCTGGGGGTGCCAGAAGTCGACACTGACTCGACAGCACACTCTTGCTCAGTCTTGTCTACACAATACAGACTGGCAGCAGCTTCTTCAAGGTTGCAGGCAAGACTCTTTCAGCCCTATTTTGGAGATGCCAGGGAGGGAAGTTGAAACCTTCTGCATGCAAGCAGGCAGGCACTCTTTCCAGAGCAGCCCCATCCCCTAAGGGGAATATCTTACAGTGCTCACACATGTAGCCTCCCATTCAAATGCAAACCAGGGTGGGCCCTGCTTAGCAAAGGGGACAATTCATGCTTGCTACCACAAGACTGGCTCTCCTCCCCTGAAAAATGGAATATGCTCTTCCCAAATATATTCTTACAGAATATACCAAACGCTTTTTGGGGTGTGTGTGTGTGTGTGTGTGTGTGTGTGTGTGTGCAGGGGGTGATTTTTGTTGGCACCATTGTTGTGGCAGTGGTGGGTTTGAGCCTTTTAATGCCACAGTCCTTATGTGGATCAGGGCCTCTGTGGCACTATCTAGAAACAAAAACAGAAGGGCAGAAAGGTGTTTAAAGGTACCTCTTGTTTGTTAAGTAGGGCTGAAGGAATTAATCCATTTAAGCAGTACATTAACCACAGCTTTATACACAGGGTCAACATTTTGGATTGAGAATGAAGGCCGTGCTATGGAGATATATTAAAACCCAGCACTTATGTGGAGTCTTCCAAGTATGCAAAATCAAGCCTATTGGACAATTAGATTTATTTTTAAAAGAATCATCTGGGTTTCCAATTGCTTGATTAATTAGCCCAAGGTAATTATTTAGATCAGGGGCATAGCAAGGTTGGAGTGGGCCCAGAGCCAAGATTTTAAAATGCTCCCCCCTCACTGAAGCTCAGATCATGATGTAAAGAAATCTTAAATGAGGCTGAATGGTGGTTACAGAAAAACATCATCCTAAACTATTTTTTTAAAGGTTTTGTAAATTGTGGACCATGCAATTCATGTAATGGTACTAGAGAAAGACCTGCTGTTCTGGTAGCTCCAGGTCTTAACACTCACATCAGTTTCGGAGGATGAATACAACTGAAGGAAGCCCGGTCGGGTGCGTGGCATGGAGATTCAGTCATGTGACTTGCCTCTGCCCCCCCCCCCAAGGCCATGGGCCCCCAGAAAGCTGTCTCCCCTTGCCCTTTTATAGTTATGCCCCAATTTAGATATCCACAGTCCTTAACACATAGGGTTATTGAAGGATGTAGTATTTCCTAAATGTGAAATAATTTACCATTTAATCAATAGAATCAAGATATTTTTAATTGCTTGTTGTAACTCAGGGGTTCCCAGCCTTGGGTCTCCAGAGGTTGGACTACAAATCCCATCATCCGCATTGTTAGAAGAGAAGTTCATCTTCAGTATTTTTTCTTTCCATTGGCTTAGGAGTTTGGAATATAAAATGTTTATATTTTAACATAACCCCAAATGGCTTCCAAAAACCAAAATGTTCAAGACAACCTATCAGAACTGCAGAAGATCCTGAAGTTCAAAAGGTCTCAGCAGAGAGCTGTTGACTTCCGTATCTCTGGGCTTCTGCTCAGTCTTGAGATGTAAAAAATCTCTTAGCTTGGATACAACCTGGAAAGAAAATCTGGCTTTTAAGGGTTTGCTATCCTTCCACATTTGACAGAGGGAGACAGGAAGCACTGCAGTGCATTCATCCATGGAGGCAATGTTGCCTAGTGGTGGTGACTCAGAGCCTAAGCTGTAGTGAGGAAGACCCTGGTTCAAATCTTGTCTCTTTGCCATCTGGCTATGACTTGGCCTTAGGACCCACTGCTTCCTTTCTTGGCCTCGCTCATCTGAAAAGATGGGGTAATAATGGGGAAATTCTGCACTACTGTGCAATTAGGATTGCAACCATTGATTGTATACTGAGTGCTCTAAAAGGCTGTGCAAATGAAAACACTTCATGGAGCTTAGGACTATCACCCCATTAGCAGATCCTAATTGATTGATCATATTAATGTTAACTGATTATATCTGCACATGTTGTTTGCATGTGGCAGGGGAAAATGCAATACCATAGCATGCAATACCACCAGCATGGTGTAGTGGTTAGAATGCTGGACTAGGACTGGGGAGTCCCGAGTTCAAATCCCCATTCAGCCATGAAACTAGCTGGGTGACTCTGGGCTAGTCACTTCTCTCTCAGCCTAACCTCCTTCACAGGGTTGTTGTGAGGAGAAACTTAAGTATGTAGTACACTGCTCTGGGCTCCTTGGAGGAAAAGCGGGATATAAAATGTAAAATAATTTTAAAAAAGTAAATAAAAGTACAGAAGGATACTTCATACATTTTAATTTCAGTTGCACACTTATGTTGCAAAAGCCTCAAAGAAGAGGCATTCTCTCTCCACATTTGTGCAGGAGGGAGTTGCTCCTCTGAGATGGCGTTAGCTGCTTGTGGTTTTTACAAGTATTTGTGTTAAAATTGTTTTTTTGGGGGGGAAATCAAATTAAATCTGCGGCCTGATTAATTGCAGGGACATTTTGGGCCAGTCAACATGGGTCCCCCCCTTGATTAATTGGGGAGGAGAGCTGGTCTTGTGGTAGCAAGCATGGATTGTCCCCTTTGCTAAGCAGGGTGTGACCTGGTCTGCATTTGAATGGGAGACTACATAGGACATAGGAAGCTGCCTTATACTGGGTCAGACCATTGGTCTATCTAGCTCAGTATTGTCTACCCAGACTGGCAGCTGCTTCTCCAAAGTTGCAGGTAGGAGTGTCTCTCAGCCCTATCTTGGAGATGCTGCCAGGGAGGGAACTTGGAACCTTCTGCTCTTACCAGAGTGGCTTCATCCCCTGAGGGGAATATCGTACAGTGCTCACACTTCTAGTCTCCCATTCATAGGCAACCAGGGCAGACCCTGCTTAGCTAAGGGGACAAGTCGTGCTTGCTACCACAAGACCAGCTCTCCTCTCATGTGTGAACACTGTGACATATTCTGCTTAGGGAATGGGGGCATTCTGGGATGGTTCCAAGTTCCTAGGATCTGAGCCAGGGGTTCACAACCTTGGCTCCCCAGATGTTGTTGGACTACAACTTCCATCATCCCCATCCTGTTGTGACTGGAGACGATGGGAGTTGTAGCCCAACAATACTTGGGGGCTCAAGGTTGGGAACCCTGCATAACTGGTCCATTGGCTAACTATTGTTGCTCTAGACAAAATCCTGGCAAAGGAAGAGAGCTGGTCTTGTGGTCGCAAGCATGACTTGTCCCTTTAGCTAAGCAGGGTCCACCCTGGTTGCATATGAATGGGAGACTTGATGTGTGAGCACCATAAGATCTTCCCCTCAGGGGATGGAGCCACTCTGGGAAGAGCATCTAGGTTCCAAGTTCCCTCCCTGGCAGCATCTCCAAGAGAGGGCTGAGAGAGACTCCTGCCTGCAACCTTGGAGAAGCCGCTGCCAGTCCGTGTAGACAATACTGAGCTAGATGGACCAATGGTCTGACTCAGTATATGGCAGCTTCCTATGTTCCTATGTTCACAGATCTCACACTTGCTAGGAACCAAGTACAGCCACAAGGCGTAGAAAACACGATGTCCCCATAGAGTAGCCCAGTTGCCCCACATGCTGGAGAGGGGCCTGAGAGGCTGATCTCAGAGCAGTCAATTTCGTTTTGCCTTCCTGGACAACACTTTGTGGGGCGGAGAACTTGGAGGACTTGCCCCTGAACTTGGAAGCCCAGCCCAGCCATATCTGGGCCAAGAGGGGCCGGCTGGGGACGACGAGAGGGAGGATCGAAAGCCAGCGAGAAGCGCAGCAGATGCCTCTGAGCCGAGAGATGGGCAGGTGGCGAAGGCTCTGGTGTTGCTGGGGGCCCGGAGAAGGAGCCCCCTTGAGGCTGGTGTCGAGCAGCACCCTGGCTGCCTCTTGCTGAGGCCACCCAGGATCTGCTGGGGGGACGGTTTCCCGAGCAAGAGCGGCCCCTTGAGGCCATCCCCAGCCTCCTAAGGGCAGGCAGAAAGGGGCATCCTCCAAATCCCTCAACCCTAGACAGGAGGGTGGCAGTTCCGTTTGTCCCACCACCCAGGTCTCTGTGTCCCAGTCAGGGGAGGGGGCTGCTTCTCAGCACAGGGGGAGCGCAGATATTGCGGGGGGGGGAGGGGGGAGGAACGAAACCATCTCCACCGCCTGTGGCTTACCTCCCAGCTCGACCTTTCTTTCTGCTGGAGCACAATGTGGTGGTGTTGGGGGTGCACCAGGTGGTGTTGGGGGTGCCGTGGATTTGGGGAGGGTGCAAGACCAACCTTTTCACCTTTTGCCTGGCTGGAGGGCTTTGGGCTTTGGAATGCACTCCCTGTGGAGAGAAGAGCCTCCCCATCTCGGGCCACTCTGAAAAAGGCACCGAAGACCTATTTATTCACCCAGGCTCGTCATTAGATTTATGGTTTTGATACTTTTAATGTGAATGATTTGAATGTCGAAATGATTGCAATGGTTTAATTGATGTTGAAAAGATTTTAATTGCCAACTGCCCAGAGACGTATGTTTTGGGTGGTATAGAGATGCATTAAACAAACAAACAAACAAATAAACACACACACACACACACACACACACACACACACACACACACACACGTGAGCTTAGGTAATTTTGGAGCCTGTAACCCCGCTCTGCATGGCTGAAAATTAAGCATCATCCCCCGCTGCGCATGCACACACACACACACACACACACACACACACACACACACACACACCCCAACACACACCGTGACACACAATGCATTTTTTAACACGTGGGTTCTTGAGGGCACAAACAGCAACTAAACTCCCAAGAATGTAAGAATAGAAAACAGGTATAATTATGCAAATATGCAGTAGCAGAAACATTTCAACACTCAAGATAACATATCCCCATCATGCATTCATGCATTCATTATTAAAACATTTATACCGCCCTTCCAAAAGGCTCCGGGGTGGTTGAGGCTCCGGGTGGTTTCATCCCACACATTTCTTCCCCCCTCCCCCCTCTGGCTCTAAAGCACCAGGCCCAGGTCACAATCACACTTGGCGGCCACACCACCCAGGACAGACTGGAGAGGACTTGGGGGCCCTCCCGGGGGTGTGAAGGCCCTGGACTTGGGCCCCATAGTCCAGGGGTAAGAGTGCCAGTGATGACACACTCAGAGAGGTCATGCTTGGCTTGCTGGGACCCCCCCAGGCCCAGTCTCTGGTCTCTGCCCTTAGAAAGAGCGCTTGGCTGAGAGTGACTCCTCTCTCATCATCATCACAGGGATGCAGGAGGAATCTCCCCTCTGCTGAGTCCAACCATTGGATCAGATGCTGCTGAATGACAAGTTCCAGTTGTCGTTGGGTGGACGGGAGTTGTCGTTCAACCGCCTCGGGAGTACCACAGGTTGGGAAGCCCTGACCCAGCTCAGGGTTTGGATCACTTCATGGAGGAGAGGTCTACCCATGGCTACTAGTCGGAGGGCTACAGGCCACCTCCAGCCTCAGAGGCACGAAGCCTCTCAATACCAGTTGCAAAGGAGCCACAGCAGGAGAGAGGGCATGCCCTCAATTCCTGCCTGTGGGCTTCCAGCGGCATTTGGTGGGCCACTGTGTGAAACAGGATGCTGGACTAGATGGGCCTTGGGCTGTTGGGCCTTGGGCTGTTCTTATGTTCTCATGTTCTTATGATTGTCTGCACCAGCTGGCAGCAGCTCTCGAAGGTTTCAGGCAGGGGTCTTTCCCAGCCCGACCTGGAGATGCTGCCACCGGGGATTGAACCTGGGACCTTCTGCATGCAAAGCAGATGCTCTGCCGTTCAGCTGCGGCCCCATCTCCACTTTCATGGCAGGGGGGGTGGCAGTGGTGGCTGAAGACCTCTGTGCACTTGAGACAAGCTGCCAAATGCTGCTCCCTTTGGGTGCCCCCTTCTTCCCCTCTTTTCAAAAGCAGAAAGACGGCATTGGTGCCCCAATAAACTGCTGAGGGGCGGGGGACACTGCCTCACCTCGCCTCATGAAAGGGCTGCCCCTTATAGGGGAACGTTGCAGCTCCATCCATCTTGGGTTGAAAGGGTTCACAAGCTGTAGGGCTGGGAAAGATCCTCCCTTGCCCAAGACTCTGGAGAGCTACATCCATTTGAACAGGAGAGCAGCAGGCTACATGGAGACTAGTACCAGCACAAGGGAGAAAGCTTTTTATTCATCCCTGCTTGAAGCTAAGCCTTTCTACCCTTTCGACCCACAACCTTGGAGAAGCTGCTGCCAGTCTGTGTAGACAATACTGAGCGAGATGGCCCTATGGTCTGACTCAGTATATGGCAGCTTTCGATGTTCCTATGTTCCTATGTACCCACACAGGAAGGTCGTCCCCTTTCTGAAGCAGGAGCCCTGTGCCTTTTACAGGCGTCTGACAAGCAGAAATCCAATAGGTATAGCTTGACCCCATCACTGCATTTCCATATTGGTCCTAAGTGGAGCCTTCATGTTCAGGGGCAGTATTTCTTCCATGTTGGAAGAAAAAAAAAAGCTGGTAGCTTTTGTTCAGGCCAACACACACAGACACACACCAGTTGAGAAACCTAGCTTAGGGAAATCCTTTCTCTGAGAGCAGATCCTGTCTGCTCATTGTTTGCCTACGATTCTTGTTTATTTAAGAGCATCCTCTTTGGATTATCTGATGTTTATCTCCAGAAAGGGAAAGGTGGATTTGGAAGTAAAAAATTTGTTTCTTTGCTTTTAAAAAACAAAAGGTGTTCACTGAAGTGCCGAAGTGTGTTTCCCAGAACGGCGTCCAAGGAGAACTGCCTTCCCCTTTCCAAGGAGAGAGGATATTCCTTCCGACTGTTTACAAATTAGACAAAGGTGTGTGGACAACTTAATGTGTCCCCTGATGTACAGGGACCTGTCCTGTTTAGCTGAACATCTGTAAAATGGTCTAGTTGGGGGAGCTCTGGAAGGTAACACTGAGCATCGATTCTAGAATGGGATGGACTGTCAGAATTCACATTGGACTATTGGAACGGTGTTGTGGTGGTTTGTTCTGGCAGGGTGTGCACGTAGTACAAGAGGCTAGATCCCTGCCCTGAGGGGATTACAATCTCAGACGTGACACAGGGGAGACAACAGCAGAAGTGGGAGAAAGTGGAGAGCTGGTCTTGTGGTAGCAAGCATGACTTGTCCCCTTAGCTAAGCAGGGTCTGCCCTGGTTGCCTATGAATGGGAGACTACATGAATGTGAGCACTGGAAGATATTCCCCTTAGGGGATAGAGCTGCTCTGGGAAGAAGATCTAGGTTCCAAATTCCCTTCCTGCCATCTCGAAGATAGGGCTGAGAGAGAGTCCTGCCTGCAACCTTGGAGAAGCCACTGCCAGTCTGTGAAGACAATACTGAGCTAGATAGACCAAGGGCCTGACTCAGTATATGGCAGCTTCCTATGTTCCTATGGAGGCAGATAGTGGTAGTAGTAGTAGATGGTTTTTAATGTTTTAACCATAGTTCAGGGGTTCTCAGACTTGGGTCCCCAGATGTAGTTGGGCTTCAGCTCCGCTCATCTCCTGCCACAATGGCCAGTAGTCAGGGATTATGGGAGTTGTAGTCCGAGATCTTCAGGAGGGCAGAAATTGTGCAGCCCTGCTGTGGCGTATTGACTGACTGCTGCCTTCAAGAGGTAGTTCAGACATGGTGGAAGTAAGAAAATGCATTTCACCCTGCTCTTCCTTCCAAGAAGTTCAGGATGACTTATGTATATAGTCCCCCCCCCCTTACTCAGTCTCACAACAACCCTGTGAGGTATGTTGGGCTAAGAGAGCGAATGGCTCAAAGTCACCAAAGGAGATTGAGGAATCGTTCCAAGTCCTACACACACGCTAACCACTACACCACACTGCTCCAGCTAGAGTCAGTATAGGGACTGTGCAAAAAGCGTCACGGAGAAGCTGGCATTTGAGGAGGAATTAGAAGGAATTGAGAGAGGTGGCCTCATGCAGGGGTTCGGGGAAGCAGTTTCAGGGGCAAGGGTGGACTTTAAAACAACAACAACAACAACAACAACAACCACTTTCAGATATTTGTAATTCAACTTCCAGGAACATTTCAAAATACTGTGAAACTTTTTGATGGATTTTAAGGTTGCCATCATTGTTGATAAATAAGGACCTCCATGCCACATTCAGCACTCTGCTATGCCTTATTTCCATCCCACTCTTGGACTCCCTTAATTGAATCGAATCAGAAGAATATTCACTGGGAGAAGCGACTTGGGGATGATCTCCCTCCCCATTTTTCTTTGGCTTCATTAATTTGATTTCCACAGTTTCTTTTCAGTCTAAATGTGTACATGACTTAATTCAGCGGTTCCCAACCTTGGCTTCCCAGATATGGTTGGACTACAACTCCCATCATCCCCAGTGTCTGCAAATGATGGGAGTTGCAGTCCAACAACACCTGGAAATGGAAGGTTAGGAAGCTTTGTTTGCTCCCGAAAACAAAAAGTGCAGGGAAGGTGTGTGAGCAGTTTTGAAATGGATCGGAGAATATCAGAATAATTTTATTGTTGAGCTGGAGTGGGCAAAGTGGGCCCTCCAGCTGTAGTTGAACTACAACTCCCATCATCCACAACCACTGTGGCTGGGGATGCTGGGAGCTGTAGTTCAACAACAACTTTGCCCACCCGTGCTGGAGAATCTGAAGGCTTGTCAGTCTTGGGGCATTGCAGGGCTGGGGCTGGACCATATGCTGGGTGTTCCTGGCTCTATGATTGTAAGCAGAAACAGCTCCGCCAGACAGGGGTGAAGGGACAAACAAGTATGAAGCTGTGCTGCCCCCTGCTGGCAGGAAGTATTGAAACCTCGTTTGCTCTTTTGGCTTTCCATATAAGCCATTTTCACAAGTGATGTCTAAATCAGATTTTTTTTGTATTTCCCACCATGCCTCTTGTTCAAGTGTAACACCTTCAACTGGCTAGAATGTACAATGACACTGGAAATGCCTCTCGTCCATGATCCTCCGTCTCCCATGGCCAAGATTCACAAGTTGGCCAAGAAGTCTGCACCACAACTAAAGAAGAGCCACCCAGTCAATGGTATTCTACCAAGAAAACCACATGGCTCTGTGGTCACCAGGAGACTGGAGGGCACAATCTTTCCTTTCCTTCCTCCCCCCCCCCCGCTAACTTGGCAAAGAGGCACCTTTTAACGTGGTGATTCTCTTTTATTTAGCAGGGGGAGAGTAACTGGCCCTATCCACCCAGTGACTGTTGCTGGTGTGTCTATCTTATATTTCTTTTTAGACTGTGAGCCCTTTGGAGACATTATTTTTCTATGTACACCGTTTTGGAAACTTTGTTGTTGTTGTTGAATAGTGGTATATAAATATTTGTTGTTGTTGTTTCCCTCTAGATGAGTTTTATCAGCACATGAATCCAAGCTCCTGGAGCTGAGCTATTGACCATAATCCCAAGATCTCTTTTCTAGAGGCGGCTACAGCCAGTTCAAACCCCCTCAGCAGATGTGTGACTTCGGAACTATTTCCATTGAATTTTGAACACAATTGACAAGAATGCAGCACTTAGGAATGCATAGGATCTCTTGCAGCACACAGACCTGTGATTAATGATCCTGTCTATTATATGGGTGTGACAGTACCAATATACATTCTTGCTGGGAATACACTCCCGGCTGGAATGAGGTCTTCAGCCACTCTAGCAGCATTAAGAGATCCAGCGTGGTGTAGTGGTTAGAGTGCTGGACTAGGACCGGGGAGACCCGAGTTCCAATCCCCATTCAGCCATGAAACTAGCTGGGTGACTCTGGGCCAGTCACTTCTCTCTCAGCCTAACCTCCTTCACAGGGTTGTTGTGAGGAGAAACTAAAGGATGTAGTACACTGCTCCGGGCTCCTTGGAGAAAGAGCGGGATATAAAATGTAAATAAATAAAATAAAATAAGAAAGAGCCCCAAGACACACCTGTTTTGGCGTCCTTTGGTTCGTTTAGTTTTAGTTTATTTCAAAATGTTTATATTGTCTTTAACTATTTTTGCCTATTTTTAATTTTTGTTTTGTATTTAAATCTTGTAAACCATTTAAAGACAGGTTTTGGCATTATAAAAATGCTCTAAATAAATAAATAAGAAATGGTTAAAACCCTTAATGGTTTGGGTCCAGACTTCTTGAAGGACTCCACATGAGTCTGCCTGTCTATTGAGGTCGGTTGCGGTTTGTGGGTACTTGATATCCCCCTTATTTCCAGCTGAGCAAAGTGGCACCTTTTTAAAGTGGTGATTCTCTTTAGTGAGCAGGGGGGGAGCAACTGGCCTTATCCACCCCCAGCACATCATCCCTCCAGTGGCTGTTGGTGACTATCTTGCGTTTCCTTTCTAGACTGTGAGTCCTGTGGGGACAGAGAGCCATTTTTATTTATTTATTTATTTATTTATTTATTCATTCATTCATTCATTTCTATGTAAAGCACCTTGGGAACTTCTATTTGAAAAGCGGTATATAAATATTTGCCATATTCATATACAATTCTGTCTCCTGGGGCCATCCAGGACTTCTAGGAGACCACCCCCTTTCATCAGGCCTGTGCTGTGGTGTAGAGATCATTATAGAACTCTCAGTTGTGATCTCTTGATCCTGTGTTTTGTTCTTTTTGTACTGTTGTAAATTGCCTGCTAGATTTTTCATTTGGTCCATTCTTCGCCTACTTTCCTTAAGGAGAGTAAGGTTATGAGATCACCCATCTCTGTCTGTGTGCCTCCCTATGAACTTTGCAATGCCTGGACTGATTTGGACCAAATCTGGTAGAGCTGTAGGGACATAGGAACATAGGAACATAGGAAGCTGCCATATACTGAGTCAGACCATTGGTCTATCTAGCTCAGTATTGTCTACACAGACTGGCAGCGTCTTCTCCAAGGTTGCAGGCAGGACTCTCTCTCAGCCCTCTCTTGGAGGTACTGCCAGAGAGAGAACTTGGAACCTTCTGCTCTTCCAAGAGCGACTCCATCCCCCGAGGGGAATCTCTTCCAGTGCTCACACATCAAGTCTCCCATCCATATGCAGCCAAGGTGGACCCTGCTTAGCTAAGGGGACAAGTCATGCTTGCTACCACAAGACCAGCTCTCCTCACATAGGACACATAAGGACACCTGAACGGCATAGTTTGTGATGATGCTATCTACTCCAATTCAAGTGGCCGGATGTGTGAACATTGGAGCTGGAAGTGGGCTAACTTGTGAAGATGGTTGTTGTTGTTGTTGAATTTATATACTGCCTATCATAAAAATCTCTAGGTGGTTTACAGAATTAATCAATTAAGATCATCATTTATCAATTAAGATCACAGTGAAAGGAAAATAGGCAGATTAGTTCTTACCCAAACTTCTTCTATTTCATTGTTTGGTTGTTTTCTGTATATTTTAATTGGGTTTGCGAACCACCTCTGGTACTTTTTAGGCAGAAAAACAGTTGAAACATTTAAAGAGAGACACACTGTGTGTTGAGCTGAAAGAGTGAAAGAGTAGAGGCGAAAGGGGGTTTGCCGGGAGAGCAGGCTTGACCCTAGCGCTGTCTGGGTGGCCGGATTGGCTGCCCAGACTATTACTGGCTCCATCACAGAGCTGGTTGGGGCAGCGGGGATCGGGGCCCTCCCAGCCCCTGGAAGTCCCATATGGCACTGTGCGAGTGCACGCAGTGCCTTTTGGGGAGCCCCCCCCCGATGCCAGGAGGCTTGTTGTAGCCTCTCAGTCCGGAGGCTACTCGTGAGTCAGCATGGCACACAAGGAGTTAACCTGCTTCTTGGTTGCTCCTGCACCTGAAACCCGGGTTAAGTGGAGGGCTACCCAAGAGGGTTTGCCCCTGACCCGCTCCCAGGAGCCGCGGTTCTCATGCGCAGTGGAAACTGGGCTGGGCTCCCTTCACCTGGTTTCCATGGCAAATGAGAATAGCCTCAAGCTCTGCTGAATCAGATGGAGATCTGCCTAGTCCAGAATTCTTTGCCCAAATCCCGGAAACCTACAGCCACTCACCTGATAAACTGGCTAGGGGTCCACCAGGAGATTATGTTCTACCCTCTGCCCATCTCTGTGGGCTCTTCCAGATATTCCAATGGTGGCACAAATTCTAACAGAGAGGTAGAGAGTTCCCTCAATGACATTTAAAATACACAACGGAAGTTTTTAGAGCCATCTGCTGGCAATCGGCGAAAAAGCGGTGTCTTTTCAAAATACTTTTATTCTAACTAGAAAAAGACATGGCTTTCTCACAGATTGTTGACAGCATAAAGAACTTAGGCAATATACTTTGAATGTCTAAAACAATCCTTTACATCTTTTGAAATTAGTGCTGAAATTGGGGGGAAATAATTGACTTGAAGAGTCCTGCAGTGGGGAAATCCAATAACAACACCATGTAGCGCGTGTTGATGATATTTTAAAAATAACCACTCCTTATGGTGAAAGTACAAACACATCATCTTTTTTTTAAAAAAAACTGAACTCTGGTTCACTTGTGAAACTGCTCATAATATCAGCTTGAAAAATCATTTGAAGGAAATAATGCAATATTCTCCGTCAGATTGCATTTCCCACCACGAGGTGGCGGTGGATCTCCACAAGCTGACCACACAAAAACTGTACCCAACACAAATGTCTCTTAGCAGTGAGCAAAATTTCAAGTTCATCGTAACGCTGACGTTGGGCCCTCAGACGTTGTTAGACTACGACGACGTTTTATTATTTCATAATTTTTCATATATTTTCAGAAATTGAAAATATTTTTTCATATATTTTCAGAAATTGAACATTTTTTTAAAAAGCTCCCATCACCCATAGTCTACCATAGGAACATAGGAAGCTGCCTTATACTGAGTCAGACCCTTGGTCCCACTAGCTCAGTATTGTCTTCACAGACTGGCAGCGGCTTCTCCAAGGTTGCAGGCAGGAGTCTCTCTCAGCCCTCTCTTGGAGATGCTGCCAGGGAGGGAACTTGGAACCTTCTGCAGGCAAAGCAGATGCTCTAGGGAATGTACTAAAGTGAATGACAGGGAATGCCCACTGGAAAGCCCTGATTCCTTCCAAATGACCATGGAATGCACTGAATTTCCGAATGGTCAACAGCCATTCAGAAATTCCTTACATTCCTATGGCCTTTTATCAGACCTTTGGTCCATCTAGCTCAGCATTGTCTACACAGACTGACAGCAGCTTCTCCAAGGTTGCAGGCAGGAGTCTCTCCCAGCATGCAGATGCTCTTCCCAGAGAGGTCCCATCCCCTAAGGGGAACATCTTACAGCGCTCACAGATGTAGTCTCCCATTCAAATGCAAGCCAGTGTGGACCCTGCTTAGTAAAGGGGACAATCCATGCTTGCTATCACAAGATCAGCTCAAACACAGTTTTGAGATAATGGACAATGTATCGATTGCATTTACCTGAATCCAAGATGTCCCACCCCCACCCCACCCTTATTTCCTTTTAAATATAGGGAAATCATCTTGAATTTGAGTCCTCTTTCTTTTGGATAATTACAGGTATAGCCTGTATTTCATCTCTATCTTTTAAGGCACCATTGTAAATTAAGAGAACCTTATATATGGGTAAATATGATATGTCCAAATGTCTATACGCCTTGTCCAGATTTCTCTATTTCATCAAAGTGGTTACCCTCCCAGGAGCATGAAAGGAAATGCAAAACTCATGGTTGATCCAGGATTCCTGTGTTATGTGTATAAGGCAAATGGAAAGATCCACTGTGACTCCTCTTAGCAAATCTTTCTTTGTTCCTGCTAATAAAGTGAGTTTACTGCTGGGGTCAGTCTCTCCCTTGGTCTCCTCCTCCCTTCTGACCAGGGGTGTGGCTAGGTACTCAAAAGAGCCCAGGCCCAAGCCCACAGACCCCTTTTGATAGCTAAATGCAATTAATTACATCTGTCTCCTCCCTGAAGAGACACTGGAGGAGACAAGTGCTGTTTTGGGAGCTGGAACAACAGCCGAGACTGGTCTTGTTGTGGTAGTAAGCATGGATTGTCCCCTTTGCTAAGCAAGGTCCACCCCAGATTGCATTTGAATGGGAGACTACATGTGTGAGCACTGGTAGATATTCCCGTCAAGGGATGGGGCCGCTTTGGGAATTGCACCTGACTGTTTGCATGCAGAAGGTTCCAAGTTCCCTCCCTGGCAGCATCTCCTGACAGTGCTGAGACATCTGCCTGCAACCTTGGAAACGCCGCTGCCAGTTTGTGTAGGTAATACTGAGCCAGGTGGACTGAGGGTCTGACTTGGTAGAAGGCAGCATCTTATGTTCCTATGTTATGTTCCTTAAGTGCCCACTCCCCGCATTTGATAAGGAAGTGGCTGATGAGATTCAGGGCTCTGAGCCATTCATTGGGGCCCTGACTGAGCAGTGTTCCCTGTAACAGGGATTCCAGATGTTGCTGACTACAATTCCCATAACCCCCAAGCAAAATTCATTGCAGCTGGGGATTCTGGGAGTAGTAGTCAACAACACCTGGGAATCCCTGTTAGAGGGAATGCTGGCCCTGAGCCCCATGGGCCCCTCCCTGATGATGGCCTTATTCCTGACGGTCAGTCCCCAACTAACTTTGAAGTGCCATTGTGTCGCTGAGGCAGGAAGAGAAGCCACACACCTTTGCTCTGGTCTACAGGTTTCCAGTGACCTTCAGCAAAGCACCCCTGATGGAATCCCCCCTACCAGAGTGGGCCCTGAGAGAGTTGCTCTTCCGCCATCACTGCATGAAGGCTGTGGGCACCCAGCTGGTCTCAGTGATCAACCGTGAGCCCTTCTGAGGGCGGTAGGGTAGCCCAACTCTGATCTTGAGGGCCGCTTCCAACCACAACTGTTGAGGCGACCCTTTCCACCCTCAGTCCCTTCTCATAATTAATGTATTTCAGCTAAAACATACTTGGCCCAACCACCAACTACTTGGCCACCCAAGTCAACCTCTGAAAGGTTCTGGTCCTCATAACTTGGGCTGTCTGGATTATTCTGTCACGGCCTGTCTCTAGAGGGCGGCCATGGGGCATGTCTTTCCTTCCACCCAGGGATGATCATGGAAACCTGGCTTGTGTTCTCAACTTTCCACCCGCCACCAGCTCAAAGCCTGAGGCAGAAAATCTGCAGAATCTCACTCCTGAAGTTTTGCCCCAAGAAAAATGTAGGAGAATGGAGGTCAACGCCACCCCCATCATCAGTTTGAGCTTGTACGCTAGTAGCCACCAGGGAAGTGAGCTCTGTCAGGCTGAAGGAAGCCAGGGCCATCTTCTGAGTTTGCTCAGTCAAGTTCCCTCCAATGGCATGGAAAACTGGGGGGAGGAATGGTCGAGGTGGGTGGCATCCATGGTGGGTCTTCTGGGGCCACCCAGATGGGACCAGAGAGAAGCCAACCTAAATCAGCCTTCTGGCAAGTTGGCAACATCTGTGTGATTGCTTTGACTTTGGAACTAGCAGGAGGAAGGTCAAAAGTCAGAACTGCTACAGAAAAATCTCGCCTGGTCTAAAACTGGATGTGAAACCTTGGGATTTCTACTAGAGCCAAATGTTCACAGAGTTCCTAGTGGGGATGAATGTGTGTCATAAAAGCTAGCATGATGTCTGTGGAGTGGGGGGCAGAGAGGGTCACTGTGGTGGTCACTGTGGTGACACCAGGCCAGATTTCTGGTGGGGGCTCATGGGGTGGAATGCCCCTCGGTAACCAAATAATTTTCTGCACATAGAAAATTAGACTGTTAGGGAAAAGGCAAGGCTAGAACATGTCCCTGGCATGCTAGTTTTCCCAGGGAATTATTTTGTACAGAAAAGTGTTCAGTCAAATGAGCCCCAACCTGCAGTCATAAGAACCTAAGAACAGCCCTGCTGGATCAGGCCCAAGGCCCGTCTAGACCAGCATCCTGTTTCACACAGTGGCCCACCAGATGCTTCTGGGGAGCCCACAAGCAAGAGGTGAGGGCATACCTCTTCTCCTTCTGTTACTCCCCTGCAACTAGTATTGAGAGGCATCGTGCCGCTGAGGCTGGAGGTGGCCCACAGCCACCAGACTGGTAGCCATTGATAGTCCTGTCCTCCATGATTTTATCTAAGCCCCTTTTAAAGCCATCCAAGCTGGTGGCCATCACCACATCCTGTGGCAAGGAATTCCACAGATTAATTAGTACTTCCTTTTGTCCCTAAATTTCCTGGCCATCAGTTTCATGGGATGACCCTTGGTTCTAGATCTCGATCAGTCTGCTTAGGTTTGCCACTTCAAGGAGAACCATAGAGACAGAAAGATGAGACCATCGCACATTCCCCTTGATTTCCTGTTTGGTGGGGGGTCTCTACCTCACAGTGAAGTGGGGTGGGGGTGAAAGCACAGCACATTTGCATGATGGTGGCCATGAATGAATGGAGCACAGATGTGCCTTTGGCATGAGAGGAGATTTGAATGGCATGATGGAAGTGACACTTTAACTACCATGACCTTTGCAGCATCCTCTGAGTGTGCGCTTCATGTGATATGTTTTTTTCTGGAATCCAAAACAGCTACCAACTGTCTGTGTGAGGTTTTAAAATTCACTGCAGCATTTTAAGTACTAACAACTCTGATTTTTGTATACAAATATAGCTCAAGTGCACTCAGTATTCCAAAGTAAAGAATAGCACTGGGCTACACTGCAGGGTCATTGTGAATTCCTCTCTTCTCAGGGCCAAACAAGATGATTTGGAGCTCCCAACAGCTTTTTTTCTTTTCCAAAAAGCAGACACAAGGAGGGAGACTGAACTGGAGTGGGGCTATGCGGATGGAGAAATGCCATTTCCCACTGTCCTGCCCTTGACCCCTAACTCCATCTGCCTGGGAGCTGTTGTGGTGGCACAGCGGGTGACGTCTGACTCCTGCTGCAAGAGTCCTGGTGTATATCCAGATGGGAAAATATTCCCTTTGAAACAGGAAGCTCACTCTCTGTCCACATGGCTTGCTCCCCCCTTGCTCGATTGCAGTGCACAGCGCCCTCCAAACAGGAAATCCGAGATGAAGATGGCATATTTGGGAGTTTAATCTCCATCAGGAAGGAAACACAATTCGTATTTAGGAAATGCAATTTGGAATTAGGAAGGAGGTGTAAGAAGACACGTGCACCCTGCTCCGAGGCCGGTAACAGTGGCAAAGTGAAGGAAAAAGTCAGGAAGAGAGGAAGGAAGCAAAAAGTTGCTCCTGTGGCCGGGAACAGCAAAGGGAGGAAAGGGAACATCTTTCTTGTGCCCAGTGGTGTAGTCACAAATCCAAGAGTGCAGGTGCTCTCCATGGCAGGCCCCATAGCCACACCCACCTCGGCAGACACACCCACATGGCCACGCCCACCCCAATGGCCACATCCCTCCCTTAGGTAGATGCAGTGATTTGCGGGGAGCTTCTTGTAAGCTAAGGATAGTTTCCTCATCCTACAGAGCTTGAAGATCATGTGGCTCTTCCTCCAAAGGGCAGTCTGTAGATACAGCCACAGAGGCGGGAGGGCACTCCTTGTCACAGAAGAAGAGTAACACCATCAGCGGTAGTCCCGTATTCAGTTACGTAATAAAATGTTGGGATAGAGAGAGGAGTATCTTATTTCCATTTAGAAAGCAAAGGGATCTGAGAACCTAGGTGGGGGGAGAAAAGTATTGGGACGGTGTCCCACCCTGTCCTCTCCCTGAACATCAGAACATAAGAAGAGCCCGGCTGGATCAGGCCCAAGAAGGCTCATCTAGTCCAGCATCCTGTTTCACACAATGGCCCACCAGATGACCCGGAAGCCTAAATGCAGGAGTTGTGGGCATGCCCTGCAACTGGTACTCAGAGGCATCCTGCCTTTGAGGCTGGAGGTGGCCCTCAGCCCTCCAACTAGTAGCCATTGATAGACCTCTTCTCCATGAAGTTATCCAAACCCCTCTTAAAGCCATCCAGGTTGTTGGCTGTCACCACATCTTGTGGCAGAGAATTCCACAAGCTGATTATGCAAATGGTACTGAGAGGCAACTGTTGCAGCATCACACCAGCGCTTGTGCCTCAGGAGCCTGCTGGTGGAAATGACCACCTCACCTTTCCTCATGGAAGGACTGCTTGGATCCCAGCTCCTAAAGCCATCTGCAACAACAGTCATTTTGCTACTTAACAGTAAAAGGTAAAGTACTCCTCCCATTTTTACACTGGAGCTAAAACAATTTAGGAATGTAGGAACATAGTAAGCTGCTGTATGCTGAGCCCATCCATCAGTGCATCTAGCCCAGTTTTGTCTACCCAGACTGGCAGCAGCTTCTCCAAGGTTACAGGCAGGAGTCTCTCTCAGTCCTCTCTTGGAGATGCTGCCAGGGAGGGAACTGGGAACCTTCTGCTCTTCCCAGAGTGGCTCCATCCCCTAAGGGGGATATCTTACAGTGCTCACTTGCAGTCTCCCATTCAAATGCAAACCAGGGTGGACCCTGCTTAGCAAAGGTGACCATGCTTGCTACCTCAAGACCAGCTCTCCTCCCTATCTGCGATCTAATTTCTGAAGGTTGGCAGTCACATTAAAAGCTCTTTTCTGGCCTCCAATGTTTTTTCAAGGCCAAGTCAAACTCCCATGCCTGCTTTCCATGATTCAGGAGTTTCGTTCACTGCCTGTGTACAGTCAAATCTACCACATGCCTCCCTCAACCTGGTTTCCAAGCTGCGTCGGGGAGGAGATGCTTCGTTTGCTAGTCCCTGACCTCTGGACCTAGGCCGGCATGTGCCGCTAGCAATCATTGACAGGTTCCTGAGTCTTTGGTGCTTGGTGCATACCTTGATTGAATCTCAGGCCTCAATTAGCATGTGCATTGCTTTAATCACACTGACGAGGGCCCCCCTCTGGCCGCAGGGGCAACACCCACAGCAGAAGAGAGAGAGAGCAGGAGAGGAGAGGAGAGCTGGTCTTGTGGTAGCAAGCATGACTTGTCTCCATAGCTAAGCAGGGTCTGCCCTGGTTGCATCTGAATGGGAGACTTGATGTGTGAGCACTGGAAGATCTTCCCCTCAGGGGATGGAGCCACTCTGGGAAGAGCAGAAGGTCCCAAGTTCCCTCCCTGGCAGCATCTCCAAGATAGGGCTGAGCGAGATTCCTGCCTGCAACCTTGGAGAAGCCGCTGCCAGTATGTGAAGACAATACTGAGCTAGATAGACCAATGGTCTGACTCAGTATATGGCAGCTTCCTATGTTCCTGTGTTCCTAGAAGTCCGTCCAGAAAGCCAGAGAAAGGACTCTGTGTAGGAATTTGCAGGTTCTTCCACGTAGATCATGAAACCTGAGGACGGAAGGTATGTGTGTCTACTGGGGGTGGGTTACCCCTTCCCAGAGACTATCTAATAGATGCACAAGTGTGAGCAATGATCCCCTGTTGCACACTTGTGAGTTCTTTGGATATTGGATTGAGCCCCTGAAGCAGACTCACCAAGTCCTTGGCTCTGTCCAGTTCTGAAATGGTGTGCTTGACACCCAGTTCCCCAGATTTCCTCCCCACAAGAGCGATCCTCATTCTGGGGGAGGTGGGAGGGGTTAATTTTAAATATATATTTATGAAATTATTGCTTATTTTCTTTGGCCACACATGCATGGAACACAAAGGATATGACTAGAACTCCAAGAATTTGCAGGTGTGCTGTAATGTATCCGCTTGATCTGGTATGTTGATATTGATTGTTCTGATTGTATGTATGGTACATCCTGCCTTTTCAGTTATCAAAAGCCTCCAAGGTAGCTCACAATAAAGGCTAAAAAGCGAAGTTAAGAACTAGGGATGTGCAGAGGTGGTTCGATCATGACCTGGACCGCTGCGAACCGGGTAGTCTCTCCTCCCCATCTCGAACCAGTTTGAGCCAGTTTGTCAAACCGACCAGCTCTCCTCTATGTTAATTAAATTAAATCATTCATTCAATCTCATGCTGATTAGTTAAGCCAGCATGAGATTTCTATGTGTTTACACGGGAAACAGTTCTAAAACAAAAACTCTTGAGGGGAGGGGCTGAGGGAGAAAAGGGATGATTCAAAAGGGGGAGTGGGCACTCCCCCCAAATATTTCCTCCACCCCCTTTTGCTCCCCCATCCACCAGACTGGAACTTTAAAAGTAACATGTCAGATAACACAAATGTTTAGGGTTCTATGGTTTGAATTAATGATTTTAAAAGGCCTCCATTGTTGAGGGCAGCCACATCCACTCCCTTCTCTGCCACACAACAAGTGGCAAAAGTCTGTGCAACCAGGTGGGTAGAAAGCACATCCATCTCCCATTTTCCCTCCCCCCCCCACCTGTTTTGCAGCAGCGATGATATTTCCAGTGGCATTCTCCCCCAGCAGCCACAGGGGACAGCCTTTTTTTTACCCAGACATCTCCTCACCACAACATTACAGAGGAAGCTGCCTTCTACTGAGTCAGACCATTCGTCCATCTAGTTCAGTATTGTCTACCCAGACTGGCAGCAGCTCCTCTAAGGTTGCAGCCAGGAGTCTCTCTCAGCCCTATCTTGGAGATACCGGGGGGGTGGGGGGTGGACTTGGAACCTCCATCCCCTAAGGGGAAGATCATACAATGCTCACACATGTAGTCTCCCATTCAAGTGCAAACCAGGGCAGACCTTGCTTAGCAAAGGGGACAAGTCATACTTGCTTCCACAAGACCAGCTCTCCTCCGCAGATCATGTAGCATCATGGTGCAGGGGCTCATAGCCTTTGCTCACCACTGCTAAAAAATAAAATAAATCCCTAGAATGGCCCCACAACTTTGTAGGCTGTGAACAGAGCAGTGAACTTAGGAGGTTGTTTCGGCTCAGGCTCCTCCCTACCACCACACACACACACACAAGCAGAAACAAGAAGCAGACGTCCTCTGAAGTCTGAAATGCAAAATATGGATTTGAAGTGGCAGCTCTGCACAAGCCAATTTATATGTGGAACAACGGAATGACGAAACCCCACATCATTTGTTTCTGCTCTCAGAGTGGGTGAAGTTGATTTGGTGTGGAAAATCTCCAGTGGGGGGGGGATGGGAGAGAAAGTTCAGGAGAGAATGGTGTAGAAACTCAGCCCTGTTTCTAAGCAGTGGCCATATCAATAAACAAGACCCCACTGAGGTCTGAGAAATATAAATTGATCAATATCAGGGTGGCCAAGCTGAGGTTTTCCAGCTGATGTTGAACTACAACTTCCATCATCCCCAGCCATAAAACAATTGTCATTAGGCATGATGGGAGTTGTAGTCCAAAAACAGCTGGGGAGCCTGAGGTTGGCCATCCCTGAACTCTATGCTGTAAGAAAAGTAGAATTACAGTTGAAGCCGTTGTGGGGGGGGGGGGGGCACCTTTGTTGCTCCAGTTCCGCTGGCTACATGTGTGAGCGTTGTATGATCTTCCCCTTAGGGGATGGAGGTTCCAAGTCCACCCCCCCACCCCCGGCATCTCCAAGATAGGGCTGAGAGAGACTCCTGGCTGCAACCTTGGAGAAGCTGCTGCCCGTCTGTGAAGACAATACTGAGCTAGATGGACCAATGGTCTGACTCAGTCTATGGCAGCTTCCTGTGTTCCTATGGTCCTATCTGCCTTGATGATACGCCCCATGAATCTGGATTGGGAATTGTGCTGGATTCCATCTTAAGGGAAAGCAGGATTCACCTTTGCCAGGATCAGGGCCTTCTGCGGGGTAGCCCCAAGGTTCTGGAACTCTCTTCCAAGAGATGTCTTTCTCTTCCTCTCTATGCTGTCTTTCCGAAGTTGGGTAAAAAAGTTTCCTTTTCAGAATGTCTTGCAGCATTGATTAGCTTATATCCCGCATGGAGCATAGCTTGCTGCTTTTTAGGCACTGCTTACTGGTTACGTTTTACGTTTCTGAGACTGAGCAGAAATGGACACACACCCACCCCCAATTTTGCCAGCCCATTCACAAATGGCAAAATGGATGGGCCAATATGGTGATTTTTCAGGGATTTTTCTGGTTGCATATGAATGGGAGACTTGACGTGTGAGCACTGGAAGATCTTCCCCTCAGGGGATGGAGCTGCTCTGGGAAGAGCAGAAGGCTCCAAGTTCCCTCCCTGGCAGCATCTCCAAGACAGGGCTGAGAGAGATTCCTGCCTGCAACCTTGGAGAAGCTGCTGCCAGTCTGTGAAGACAATACTGAGCTAGATAGACCAATGGCCTGACTCAGTATATGGCAGCTTCCTAGGTTCCTAAGTCTTTATTCAGAAGCAACTCCATTTTTCTCCTTTCCTTCTCTTTTCTTTCTGACTCCACCCCCCCCCCATGCCGCCCAGCCTGGTTGCTCGACTCAAGCAAGCCACAGGAACAGGTACCCGGGCAAGATTTCCCCCTCTCTTGGTGATTGCAGTGAAGAAGCAGTCCAAGCAGTCCTTCTGCCAGTCCAGCTGACCATTGGCACATGCCCATGTTTGTTTTTGCCTGGTACAACGACCCTACTTTCCTGGGATCGCTGATAATCGGGGCTCCCCTCTCCTGTGATTCCCCATGGCGGCTGATCTGCACACACTGCAAGGCTTCTGCATACACTGCAAAGCCAGGGAATTTGAATAAGAGTAAAGATCTATCCCTGGCCCCAGTGTATCCCCTAGTATGTCCTGCCCAGACACATGGAGTGGCCGCTATTCCTTGGGAGTATGGAAGGGTTGCCTGGAGAGGAGGGGGTGTGTGTCACAGTGTACAAGTTATATTATTTACTAGAGAGAACGGGGACCCCACAAAAGCAAGGTCCCCTTGATTTGGGTGGCCTACCTCATGAGAACTGCCCCACCTGTTTTGCAGTCCGATGGAGGACCAAAGCTCACTGAGCCACTGGTCCTGTCCAGCTGACTGGCCTTCTCAGGAGAGGGCTACTTCTCAGGCAGCAAGCCAACAGCGGGCAGGAGTCTTCTTGGCTGTCCCTGGACTGCTTTGCCAGGGTCTGCCATTGCAAGAGCATCCCTAGTCACAGTGGGCCAGACCCCAGGATCCTTAGCCCTCCCTCATATATTTATTCCCTTCTAGGATGTCATCACGAGCCCTTCCTGGATTAACTGATAAATAATTGCTGTCAGGAGAAGGGTGGAGATGCCACTAAAGGGATTTAAATGCCCTTACCCTGCCCAGGATGGGTGGTCCATTCCAAAAAGGCACGATTGCACTTGGCACGCCTCCTTGGCCCCTTGAAGATGGTGGCCAATGGCTGCCGCCCTGAAAACATCCTGATGCCTTGCCCACAGTCAGGCGATGCAAATGCTACAGAGCTTGCTGGGATGTGGCCTCGGGGGACCAGGAAGAGGGAGAGGGGCCCCCTACCAAAAAACTAGAGGTTTCCAGGCTGCCGTTGGATGAATGTCGGCGGTGCAATATATGCTTACAAAAATTAACCTCCGGTTCGCCTACCCGCGGTTTGCCGTTCTGTGCGAATGTGGGCTGATTGAAACTGCATTACCCATCGAGGGTTCTCCAACTTGGGTCCCCAGATGTTGTGGAACTACAGTTATCATCACCCCCAGCCACAGTTGTAGGAATTGTAGTACCACATCATCTGAGGACCCAAGTTGGAGTGCCCCTGTTATGCACGCTTGGCGCATAAACCCAGGTTTATAGGAGCAGGCCACTCCCTGCTGTGTCTCTTTGGCTCTGAACAGCCACTTGCTGGTGATGCCCATATCCACTAGATGTCTCTGTTTGTCATGCAGAGGAAGAATGGCAGCGGTGGTGATGGTAGTTCAGTTGGAAGGTGCCCCCAGTGGGATGCTGAGGATCGTGGGATTCTTTTCGTGGTGCCATCAACTTCGTCTGATGGGCAGCTGAAGAGATGAAAAGTTGCCTCTACACCAATGCATTTCCCACAGGCTCATCCCTGCCCCATACAGGATCTTGGCACAGTTCCATTGCGTGCTTGTTTTCCCCTCTTGAAACTGCACAATTGGGATATTCCCCCCCCCCTTTATACTAAATTTGTAATGACACATCCTAAATCTGATGCAAAATTGGCCAAAAATTAAAGAATTAAAAAGGGGTGGTAGTGGAGATGGCTGCCAGCTAGAAAAGGCTAAAAAATTTCATGGCTCAATAAATGGCTCTCTAAAAGAGATCCAGCGTGGTGTAGTGGTTAGAGTGCAGGACTAGGACCGGGGAGACCTGAGTTCAAATCCCCATTCAGCCATGATACTAGCTGGGTGACTCTGGACCAGTCACTTCTCTCTCAGCCTAACCTACTTCACAGGGTTGTTGTGAGGAAAAGCTCAAATATGTAGTACACTGCTCTGAGCTCCTTGGAGGAAGAGCGGGATATAAATGTAATAATGATGATGATGTATGTATGCATGTATGTAGTACACCGCTCTGGGCTCCTTGGAGAAAGAGTGGGGTATAAATGTAATAAATCAATAAATCAATAAATCAGGAGTTCTGAAGATTGGGTCCCCAGATGTTGCTGGATCAGAACTCCCATCATCCCCAAGCCTTTGGGGGTGGGGATGATGGGAGCTGAAGTGCAGCAGCATCTGGGGACCCAGGTTTGAGAACCCTGGGGCTAAACGGTGGGGCTGTGTGCAGCTGTCATTGTAGGGATCAGGATCAACTGGATCCTGGTAACAATCAAATAGTGCATTCAACCTGCAAGGTGGCTTGGATCGCATCACACTGGTCTATCAATATCAGCTTGATGCACAGCTTGGTGCACAGCTGGAGCGGGTGGGCTTACACGTCATGAAGATCTGGCTTCTCTGAAGACATTGGGTGCTCACAGCCAGTGGCACTCTTACTCCTGGACTTTGGGGCCAAGGTACAGAGCCTCCACACACACCCCAGGGCCCCCCAAATATCATTTAGTCTGTCCTGGGTGGTGTGGTTGCCACTGGCCCACACGGCACCTGGTGGTCGAGTTTGATTATGACCTGTGCTGGGTGCTTTAGAGACAGAAGGGGGAAAGAAATATGTGGGATGGGAATATGTTAAGTTGCATGTTGAAATGTTTCCGCTACTGCATATTTGCATAAATATGCCTATTTTATATTCTTTCATTGTTGTGAGTTCAGTTGCTGTTTGTGCCCTCAAGAACCCACATGTTAAGTATAGTGTGTGTGTGTGTGTGTGTGTAGGGGGATGATGCTTAACTTGCAGTGGGGGGCCTCCAGCGGGGGGAGGGGGGCAGGGCTCCAAAGGCCTTTAGGGCCAAGATCCAAAATTACTTAAGTGCACCTCTGTTCACGGTAGCAGCATTTGAAACCACCACCTTGCCTTCAATGGTCTTTCCCTATAATGCAGAAGGACAGGAAGTAAGTTCATGACGTTGTGTCCTTTTCCTGGTGCATTACTGGAAGGAAAAAAAAAACCCACATAGGAACTTAGGAAGCTGCCTTTTACTGAGTCAGACCCTTGGTCCATCTAGCTCAGTACTGTCTACACAGACTGGCAGCGGCTTCTCCAAGGCTGCAGGCAGGGATCTATCACAGCCCAATCTTAGAGATGCCAGGGAGGGAGGGAATTTGGAACCTGCAGATGCTCTTCCCAAAGTGGCTCCATCCTTTGAGGGGAATCTCTTACAGTGCTCACACATGTAGCCTCCCATTCAAATGCAAACCAGGACAGACCCTGCTTAGCTAAGGGGACAATCCATGCTTGCTACCACAAGACCAGCTCGGATGGTCTTGGATGCACTCTCTAGTTACAGGATCTAATGATGACTGCCGACGTGCTCTTCCCCTCCAGTAGATACCTTATTTGCTGGACTTCACAAATAACAAATCTTGGGAGGTCAGTACTTAGACATGGCTCTGTTTATGAATCATTTTTGCAGCCACAAGTCCTATTGCTTGGCTCTGGGAAATCTGTAATCCTTCTTGCACTGGTTCACAGCAGCAAAGATACAAGGATGACCACAAGCTATACATGGGGTGTGGGGTGGGGAGTGAAATTGCCTTACACCAGGGGGTGCCCAAACTTGGTTCCCCACATTTTGTTGGACTACAACTCTCAACTTTCGACAAAGTCCATTGTGGGTGTGGGTGTGGGTGATGAGTCCAACAACATCTGGGGACTCAAGGCTGGGGTGGAGACCTCTGCCTTCCACTATAGGATGTTGAGGGTTTTGGATATGACATATTTGGCAAAACTAACGAATACTAAGAGAGCAAGAGAAGGCAGAGAGGCAGAGAATTCTTTTTTTGAGAAGCAGAGACTTCTTTTTATGTTGTCCTAAAATGCTATTGACTGCGCTCTCGTGACCAGAACGATCGTGATTAAAAAGTTAACCATGACTGGTGCGCCTTGCATAGTCCTGTGAAAGGTGACGTGAGAACCTGGAATTTCTAGGTAGTTCTGGTGAAATCCCTGAGGTTAGACAGTATTTAACTGGGATCACTAACCAGGACTGGATCCTGGTTAGAGATCCTGGTTAAAAGCTGGTTAACTGCAGAGATTTGACAAGGATTGCCCAGAAACCTTTGGTTCTCACGTTATGGGAATGCACAGGGTGCTTGGATCGCGGTTAACCGTTTAGCTGTGATTGTTCTGGTTGTGAGAAGGCAGCTTTGGATTAATATAGCTGGATGTCAGAACTGGGAATATCATGAGACACACAGAGGTGATACGCTGTGGGTAATTTTTTCCATTGGCTTGCATATGGTTGGTGCATATGAATGAGGATTGGAATGTCAATAAAGAATTAGGAGGCTTAAGAATATTCCCTTCTTTGTTTAAAAGTGTAATTTGACATTATTTGTTTAAAAGTGTAATTGACATCTCATGCATATATATATATATATATATATATATATATATATATATATATATATATATATACTGATCTATATACAGATCGGTATCACAGAAGCTTGAGATGAAATGTGAAAATCTATGCATTTTTCTTTGTTATCATTTTTATTGACAGTAAAAATATGGCTGGGGGGTGGGGAGGTGGGTAGAGATAATGTTGAAATCTGGGCATGAAAAGGTGAGGGGCTTGCTCCCCTGGAAGGAACACAGCACACCTCAGCATTCTTTCCCCACTAGGCTATACTGATTTCCAGATGTTTTCAGCGTGGCAGCTGTGGGTCACCTGTGGGCTAAATCAACTTCAGCTCAGTCCTGACCTGTGATAAACTAGTAATGTAAACAAGCCAGAGCTGGGAGAAGTAGTCGATTTATTTATTTAGCTTTTAAAAATAAAATAAAATTAAAAACTTGTTCTATCCCCAAAGGCTCAGGGAGGAGATCAACCCTTTTGCAGAATATAAACATAACATCTCAGATCTGAAATATTAAAAGGCATGATTAAACTGCAGCACTCAACACCCCCCCCAACCCCGTTCGCCTGGAATCCCCCAACACTCTTCTGCATTTTGGACTGGCGGTTGCTGAGGCCTCTTTGTCGACTTGGGGTTGTCTCATCTTGCCTCTGTCACTGCTGCTGTCCTCAGTAGGGCTTCAAGTATTTGCAGAAGAAATCAGGAGGCTAAGACCGGCTTAAGTGTCTTTGGACAGGGGTTTCTCAATTTTTCCTCTTTCCCTCTCTCACAAAACTAGAACCAGAGGTCATCCCATGAAACTGATGGCCAGGAAATTTAGCACCAACAAAAAGAAGTTCCTTTTTACACTGCACATAATTAAACTGTGGAACTCTCTGCCACCAGCTTGGATGGCCTGAAGCCGGGTTTAGACAAATTCATGGAGACAGGTCTATCAGTGTCGACTAGTCTTGTGGCTGTGGGCCACTTCCAGCCTTGGAGGCAAGATGCCTCCAAATACCTGTTGCAAGGGAGCAACAGCAGGAGAGAGGGCATGCACATACCTCTTGCCTGTGGGCTTCCCTGAGGCATTCCCTGAGTACCCAGAATGTTGGGGGCAATATGCTAAATCATTGTAAACCGCTTAGAGAGCTCCGGCTATAGAGCGGTATATAAATGTAAGTGCTATTGCTATTGCTATTGCTATCTGATGGGCCACTGTGGGAAACAGGATGCTGGACTGCAGCTCCCATCATCCCCAGGCACCGTGGCCAAGTTTGGGAATCCCTGGTCTAGGACATGGATGGGCAGAACATTAGTTATGGTCTGCTTGTAGGCTACTGGCGAATTTCTGGGGACCCGCTTAGCACCTGTTGTTTGTTGAGATTCTGGCCAAGAACACTGGACTTCAGTATGATTTGCAAGGTGCTCCTTATACATTTAAGCTAGAGAAGATACTCAGGATTCCAGATTAGTCACGTCACAATGGTAGAACACAAGGACTCATGTAAGCCCCCACCCCCAAAGTAGACCCTGCAAGCCTGGCCAGGCTTGGTCTGGGATCAGCTTGTTTGGGTTCATTCCTATCTCAACCAGTCACTCAGCTTCTCCCCCCTTTCCTGGGCCAGGACTTTCACTGATGGAAGGAGTGAGTGAGGTTCATTACCTGTTGACACCCAGGGCTTTATCGGGGGTGAGGGGTGGGCGTCATTCACTTTAATCATGTGGGTGGATGATTAACCATTAAAGCAACAGCGTTTGCTGACCTATTAACCAAGTGGGAAGGATTTCTGGCTCACTTTAAAAAGAAAGAAAAAAAGAAAATGCACTTGGGTACATAAGACACCCCCAACCTCTCATCCCATGTCTCTCATATTCACCTCTTGCTGTCTTGGCCTTTCCCCTTTCCTGTGCTCTTTCTGGCAAGATCCTTAACATAAGATGATGGGACCAGACCCCAGGCCGATTTTTTCCAGCCTCCGGCTTCCTACAAGGGCTAACCAGATACCTTTGGAAAGCCCAGAAGTGGGTCCTGTAAACAAATAGCCCTAGATATCACCCAGCAACTAATATTCAGAGGCTCTAATCTTGGAGGGTTCCTATAGCCATCAAGACTAGTAGCCACTGCTAGCCTTCTCCTCCTTCAGGAAAGCATCTTATCCCATTTAAAACCCAAGCCTGTGGCCATGACTACATCTTGTGGCAGTGAATTCCACAGATTAATGACACACTGTGTGGGGAAAGTGCTTCCTTTGGGGCTACCCCTGCCAACTGATCCAAGAGACACCCTTTAAAGTGGCGATTCTGTTTAGCAGGGGTAGAGCAACTGGCCCTATCCAACCCCAGCCAGCATAGCATCCCTTCAGTGGCTGTTGCTGGTATCTGCTTTATGTTTCTTTTTAGATTGTGAGCCCTTTGGGGACAGGGGACCATCTCATTTATGTATTTATTTTTCTATGTAAACCACTTTGAGAATTTTGGTTAAAGGGCAGTATGTAAATATTCATCATAGTAGTAGTAGTAGTAGTAGTAGTAGTAGTAGTAGTAGTAGTTGTTGTTGTCTGCCCTCAGTCTCCTGCCAATCAGTTTCATAGGATGACTCCTGGCAGTAGCATTGTGAGAGAGGGAAAAACATGTCTGTTTGCTTTCTCCGTGCCATGCGTAATTTCATCAGTTTCAACCATATTCTCCCTTTGCAGCAGGGACATGCCTGCAACCTTGGAGAAGCCACTGCCAAGTCAGTGTGTAGATTATACTAAGCGAGATGGACCAAGGGTCTGGCTTGGTATAAGACAGTTTCCTGTGTTCCTAGGATGTATCTGATGTGGATGGAAATGCACTTTCTCCACAGGAGCTGTTATGTGCATGCAAAGAAGTGCGCCTAGATCTAAATCGAGGCCTTGGAATGCATGCTGGTGAGTCACCTGTCAGTCTGAAGTAGGGCTGTTCTTGGATTAAAGAAAACCTGGCTAATTCATTGCATGATTTTTACTTGGTTAAAGTGTGCATCAGTTTGCAAAGAAGGAAAGAAATCAATCCGCAGTGGCGGGAAAGTAAATGCACTCATGTCACAACAGCCACCACCTTCGGAGAGGAATTCCCTCCTATGTGAGGGAGATGATGGAGTGCTTTATCTAAGGCAGTGCCTGCTCTGGCCCATGCAGTTTTTAGCCTACTTTCCAGTAGGCATATGAGGTCACTCGGCATTCCGTGTGCATCCATGAGTGTGTGTCCATGTGTGTTTCCATTGCATCAACTTCACAATGCTTGGACCAATATGAACCTGTAGTTATCAGCCACACCTCCCCCTAAAGCGTTAACCAGAAGTGAACCCTGTCTTGACTGACAGACTGGTGAACTCCCAGGCTCAGCCAATCAGCACACCAGGTGGGTGGTACCTAGAGAGCAGTTGGGAGGAAGAAGGCACTGCAGTTCTTTGTGAGAAAAGAACATGTGGCCAGGAAGAATGGCTGCAGGAAAAGACTCTGTTGATCCTTGAAAGATAGGAGGGCAGGAAGCTTGAATTCTCCTTTGGAGTTTGGTGAATTCAAGAAAAGGAAGCCTGGGCTTTGGCATAGGGAAGTTTAGACTAGGGAAAAGTTAGTTTAGACAGACTTTGCGTTAGAAGTTATATTCCTTGTGTGTGTTTTACATATTCCTGATACTATTCTATTATAGTTTACTTGCAACGTAATTGAAATAAGAAACACTAGCCTACCCTCCATACACTTAGGGCATAGCAAAAGACTGTATGCATTTAAGTGTGTGTTTGCATTTTCCTATATACTGTTCTTTGCAACTGGGTAACCAAGATTTTTAAAGTGTGCTGCCCCAACATCATCCGGGGTGCTTTTGAAGTATTCTTGTAGCCTACTGAGTATTTTTATATGTAACCAAAAGCTGAGTAAGCCTTAGATGGAAGCAGTCTGTAGTACCTGAATAATGCTGTTTTTCTTTTTGTTCTTTTCTTTTACAAGCTTCTCCAAGATGGTTTTTAACTCAGGAAAGTGGGGTGCTAAAGAGGAATTTATCTGGTGCAAACACGTCTGCTCAGGCATTCAGCAGTTATCAGTTTTCTCACCACATGTAGGCTTGTACATGGAAGATTTTTGTACTTGTCTAGTAGCAAAATAAAGAGAGTTTGCCCTGGGATTCCACCCCAAGTCCAGGGAGGTCCAAGCTCTGTAATAAAGAGGGGTGGCGGCAGCAGCCATTTTTGAACCTACCAAAAATACAGAAGAGTATTAGGAGAAGCCTAGTCATGCAGCTCAACAGGGATGATTCCGCATTTCTTTCTCTCACGTGAGCTTGCTCTGAGACAAAGGCTTTAATCCACTACAGAACCGAATCGGGTACAGTTGTAGGGACACATAGGGACATCTCAATTGCATAGTTTGTCATTATGTCATCTACCGCAATTCAAGATGGAGGACATGTGAACATTTAAGGTGCAAATGGGCTAACTTGTGGACTGTCTAACCAATTTGACCCAAATTTGACCCAATTTTGACCCAAGATGGCAGATTCATGAATGTTTGAGGCGCAAGAGGTCTAGCTTGTGAACCACCTAGCCAATTTGAGGTGCAAGAGACCACCTAACTGATTTGAACCAAAATGGGTAAAGTTGTAGTGAGTGACACACAGGGATACCTCAATGGCATGGTTTCTGATGATGCCATGCACCCCAATTCAAGATGGCAGACACGTGTACATTTGAGGCACAAGTGACCTAACTTGTGAATGACCTAACCAATTTGAAGTAAATTTGCTATAGGTGTAGGGACACACAGGGATGGCTCATGGGTGTAGTTTGTGATGATGTCATCCACCCTGATTCAAGATGGCAGACACATGAACGTTTGAGGTGCAAGTGGGAACCGATTTGGAATAAATTTGGCACAGTTGTAGGGATTCATAGGAACAACTCAACTCATAGTTTGTGAAGATGTCATTCACCCCAATTCAAGATTTCAGACACATGAACGTTTGAGGTGCAGGTGGGCTAACGTGTGAACTGCATAACCGATTTGGGCCAAATTTAGTCCATTTATAGGGATAGTGAAAGGAAAGTAGGCAGATTAGTTCTTACTAGAACAACTTGTTCTAGGTACTTATATTAAAAATAACTTCTTCTTTTTAAAGATGCCTGATGAGTTGTAATCACATTTTTAATTTGATCAAAAAATCATGTAATCAGCTGACCCAACCAAACAACAAAGTCCAGACGGCTGAGGTTGACTGTGCATGAACATGCCATATTGCAAACGAGACGAGAGACCTGAGCAACACACTCTAGATCGGGGCTGCCCATTTCCGGCCCTCCAGCTGTTGGTGGACTATAGCTTTCAACATCCTTGACATCACTGTTGCTGGGGATGATGGGAGTTGTAGTCCACCAGCAGCTGGAGGGCCACAGTTGTGTAGCTCAGTTCCAGATCCTCTTCCAGGGCTGTGGGGCTCCTACAATTGTACCAGTGCAAGTGAAGGGCTTGGCATCCGGTGCAGAAATCAGCATGTGGATGTTAGGTCTCGTTTGAAAACCAGGAGCAAGTTTCTAGTCCTTATGCTTGTGACCATAGCTCCTCTGCCTCCCTCCAGGACTGAGGTAGATGCAGTCAGAACCCGAGGCTCCAACTGGGGTCAGCTCTTCCTCCTCCTCATCGGAGGCTTCTTTGGTCTAACTCTTGTGCAAGACAGCCATATGACATACACGCCACAATCTATTATGGGTGGGTGTAGGCACCCCGGAAATTAGAAGGTACCTGGCTTCATGGTGTGACCATAGGCCTATCCACACGTTATGTTCAACACTTGTATGATGCGTGTACAGTACACACAGGTACAGTCATTCACATGTTATGTTGAACGCAGGTACAGCCGTCTGTCCGCTTCCCATCTGCACCTTGCTTTTGAAGAGCCTGTACCCAGGTTCATTTTTTAAATGAACAGAGGTCTAGTCATTCACACAAACACAGGTACGAGTGCACAGACATCGGTACAATCCCACAGCAGAGTGTCTGAATCGGACCCATGGCTGTGTTGACTGTATGACCTTCTTGCGTGGAAAATTCCACTCTTGCTTCTTCCCCAGTATTTCCCCCCCAGTGCAGTCTGATATCCTCGGTCTCCCACATCCTTCGTTTGCCTGCAACTCTCTTGGCTTTCCAAGAGTAACAAGAAAACCAGAGGGGGTTAGGGATGCCGAGAAGGGCAGCGAAGCCTTCTGGCAGCCCTCGGCTGCGTTCTGCTTGCAGCCAGGTCACATTGGGTTCACACTGCTTGTTGTGATTCACAGCAACTGTGGCGCATGAGACCCCATCCCTCCCTGGCGGCCCCTACTGGGAAGGGCACATCGGGGTGCAGCGTAGCCAAAATATAATAACCATGAGCAAGGATGATTTGGAAAGCCATCCTGCGAGAACCGGTTGCATAACAAGCAGCGCGGATTTCTCCAGCCTTGCACTATTCTTGACTGCGGTTTGTCTGGATGGGATGGCACAGAGAGCGGGAGGGATACTGAAGCCAGAGCTCTCCGACTTGGGGGAGAGGACAGAGCTAGTATGGGGTTGGGGGAGCATTGCTCTGCAGCTGCCAGAAAGAGGAGAGAGGGATCTCTGAAGCCCAAAGGACATGCTCTGTTAAGTGTCTGGCTGGAGGGGATATCCTTGTTTCTATCATTTAAAGAGCAGCCTCAAGGGGCTGGGTGTACAGCACAGGAAAGAATTCCCAACCGGTGGTGCTCCAGATGCCGCTGAACTACAACTCCCATCATTCCCAGCTACAACTTGCTGTGACTGAGGATGCTGGGAGTTGTAGTTCAGCAACATCTGGAGCATCACAGGTTGAGAATCCCTGGAAGGGGAGCGGGCTTGAACCCTTTGCCCCCAACATGGGTGTCCATGTGGGGCAAAGGGGCAGTTGTCCCCCTTGGGATTCTTGGCCAGTGGAACATAGGTATATAGGAAGCTGTCTTTTACAGAGCCAGATCAATGACCGTTGGTCTATCTAGTTCCATTCTGTCTACTCTGACCGGCAGCAGATCTCCAGAATTTCAGGCAAGGGTCCTTTCCAGCCCTTTTCCAGGTGCTTCCCCCTGCTGGCGGATTAGTGCAAGGCAGCCGAGAAGGTTTTTTTAAAAAATCACATCACACACCCCTTCCCCACCCCCCACAACTCCATTGGCTGAAATGAAACAGGAGGAGGGGCAGATAAATGTGTTTCAAGGAGAATGTGGACAGTCCTGCCTTGAAAACACGTTGCAATGGACAGAAAATGTGAACGGCCACCAGCCTACAATGAAACATTGAATAATGCTATACTTTCAGTTTCAAACTGTTGCACTGTTCCGTCACACTTGGCAATGCTTTACCCATTGCAAATCTTGTCATCCGAAAAATGCCCTGCAAATGCCAAGGATTGAACCTGGGACTTCCTGCATGCTAAGCAGATGCTTTACCAATGAGCTACCGTCCCATCCCCAAAGTAAATGGCTGGCCACTACAAATGTTACATATTCTTAGCTGCTTTATACTGAGTCAGACCATTGGTCCATCTAGCTCAGTATTGCCTACTCTGACTGGCAGCATCTGCATTTATTTACGAGTATATATTTTGCTCCCCTCACCCACTGAAGAAATTCTGTACATGGTTACAGCCCCATTATGGTCCTGATTCTGACCATGCGCCCAGCAACTGCTAATTAAGGAATTAAAAACAAGCCTATTGGCTGCAGTTAGAGGTTGAATACAACATGCACTTTGGTCTTAAGCTTCTTTGGGTAGTGGCTTGCAGTAGTGCCAAAATATACTGGGGTGGGGCACAAACATGTATGTCTTGAAGCGGGCACAGAAGAGACAAAGTGCATTGGGGGAGTTAATTTTATCCTACATGTATGACTTTTCTGAAAGAGAAAACTGTATATTTCACATTAACATGCCCATCCTAAACATATTCTCTCTGAAGCAAATCCTGTTTTAGATGAACTTAACTTTCTGCTTAGGAATACAGCCTTATTTTAATTTCCAGTTGATGATTCGGTTGTAATTGCCAAGCATTGATCTAAGTTCTCCCTCCCCCACCCCCCGATTAGAGAATGATAATGAACAAAGCACACAAGACCACAAGAATGACCCTGCTGGGTCAGGCCCAAAGCCCATCCAGTCCAGCATTCTGTAATTTCCGAGATCCGCCCCCCCCCGATCCCTTTTTGAAAATTGGTGTTATTTTGGCTACTTTCCAGTCCTCTGGTACAGCACCTGATTGTAGGGATAAGTTTATGCAGTTTAGAATGTTATTTTTCATCATCTCTATCTGACTCAGTTCTTTAGCCTCTTGTAATCGTAATAGCTTCTAGTTTTTGTCTCTGAGAAGCTCGGTTCAGGCACAGATATATGCTCAGTATCCTCTGCTGTGAAGACAGATGCAAAGAACTCGTTTAGCTTCTCTGTAATCTGCTTATCCCCCTTAATAATCCCTTTCACTCCCTCATCATCTAACAGTCCAATCATCTCCCTGGCAGGTTTCCTGCTTCTATTTAAAGAAGTTTTTGTTATTTTCCTTGATGCTTTTAGCTAAATGTTCCTCAAACTCTCTTTTCACCTCCCTTATTGTCTCCTTGCATTTCTTTTGCCAGAGTTTGTGTTCCTTTCTGTTCTCTTCATTTGGGCAGGCCTTACAATTTTGGAAGGAAGTCTTCTTCCTTTTTATGGCTTCCTTGACTTTACTTGTTAGCCATGCTGGCATCCTTCTGGACTTGGTGGTGCCTTTCCTTCTTTTTGGTATATATTCTGACTGGGATTCTATTATTGTGGTTTTAAATAAATTCCATGCATTCTGGAGCAAAGTGACTCTCTTGATTTCCCCATTCAATTTTCTATTCACCAAACTCTTCATTTTTAGAAGAATTTCCTCTTCTGAAGTTCATTTTTTCTCCTCATTTTTAGAGAAATTTCCTCTTTTGAAGTTTAAAGTGTCCGTGTTAGACTTCCTTGGAGATTCTCTCCACGCATCTATGCTGAATTTGATCACAATGGGAAACCTATATCATTTGTCCTGTAGAAGTTTGAACGGTTACCTCTGTTTTTCATTGCCTTTGCAGCCGGATGATAGGCACTTCAAAATACAATGAATGAATGAGTCTTTATTTTGGTCAACGACCAGAACAAACAATTTCAAATTGCCACCAACTAATTAATAATCCCTCCAAAAATAATTTTTTCTGTAAAAATTCAGTAAAAATTAAAGAAAAACTATTCAAGGTAATTTTAGAAAATAAACTCACCCTATGCCTATATAAAATGATCACACATCATGCTCGCTAATCAAGTGAGGTGATCATCTTGTGACACTTTTTGCTTGCCATTGCCCCAAACTTAGCAGCATATTTTTTCATCTGATAAAAGAAAATTCACATTAACAATACAATTGTTCAGGATGACTTACCTAAGGCTCCCCAGCTGCTGTTGGACTACACATCCCATCATCCCCAGCTGCAATAGTGGCTGGGGATGATTGGAATTGTAGTCCAACAACCACTGGAGAGTCTCAGTTGGACATCCCTGCAATAGACCAAGCCTTACAAAAACTTTCAATTTTAAAGGGGTTCTCAGACTTGGGCCCCCAGAGACTATTGGACTACAACTCCCATCATCTTGGCCATTGTGGCTGGGGATGGTGGGAGTTGAAGAATGCCTGCAATAAGCCATTTTATAATCAATACGTCTGTAACCAGATGTCCTGCATCCCTTCCCCGAAGGCCCCCTTTCCTTCCCTAAATCCCCCCATCAGCTACGGACACTTACTCTCAGGAAGGCTAGGCTGTGGTGGAAACCTCCTGTGTGTCTGGAAAAGGTCCTCTTTGGGGGTGGGAGCCAAAGACAGGGGGTAGGGGGGGAGTGCCACAGATCCTCCCTCCCAAAAGCAGGGCCAAGGAGGCTACAAGGAAGAGCCGAATGTCAACGGCTTGGAAGGGTGTCTATTGGCTTCCACATCATGAGGTCTCCTATTTTATCAGGCAGGGTTCTTTCACAGTCATGAGACAGGCAGACATGGAACAGGTGAAGCTTCCCCCACTGCCACCTCTTTGCTTTGCCCCTTTCTCTTGGCCCCACGTTCACCTCTGCTTCTCGGAGGCCACTGTCCAAGGTTCCTGGAAGTTGTGCCATTCTGATCTAAACAACGGAAGGTGGAACTTTAGACTTGGCGACAATTGCTTGACCTACATATGCAGCAGATTGAGGCAGGAGCAAAATGGCGGAGTCCTCCAGCGGTGGACTACGGGCTGTATCACTCAGCCTGCCAGTGGTAGAAGGAATGACGGAACCCTCTGCTGGATCAAAAGCTCCCTGCAAGTAGAAACCTAACACAACAGGGAGAAGGTTGGGATTGATAGTACCTTTCTCCTTGTGGTGCTAGGTTCTGAATGGCAGGGAACATTTTTTTTTTCTTGGATGGGGGCTCATTACAGAATGCTACTGCCCCCTGGAGCCTGACAAGGAGCCATCCATTTTACTCTCCCTCTCTGCCTTTTTAAGACCAGGCGAGCAAGGTCAAACCAAAAGGCATTTCATTAACTGCAGACAAATGCTGTCAACTTCAGTGAGACTTGCTCTCCATCAGGAGAAGCAGCTTCGAGAAACAAACAGGAGCCATTGCAAATCAGGGCTGGCTCCCCACACGGTCCTGCCCCATTTGTGCCTGTGAGGGGGATCTTTGCTCATTAATGCCAATTGTTCTTCCATTATCTGTGCGGTAGGCACATCTGGGCTGCTTATCTCCTTTTACTGTTAAGCTCTTTGGCTGATAGCCAGACTCAGTGACTCAACGGTGCGCTACACAGGAGTTACTCCATAGGAGGACTGAGTTTCAGCCGGGTTACTCAGGAGTCATTTAGCCTGGATGGCAGCCTTGCTTCTTTCTCACTGCGATTTTTAATTGGGGCTGAAAGCCACCTGGTAAACTTTTATAGTGAAAAAGGTGAGAGAGAATATTTTAGGAACACAGGGAGCTGCCTTATACTGAGTCCAACCCTTGGTCCATCTAGCTCAGTATTCTCTACACTGACTGGCAGCAGATCGCCATGGTTTCAGGTAGGAGTCTCTCCCAGACCTATCTGGAGATGCTGCCAGGAATTGGACCTGGGACCTTCTGCATGCAAGCAGGCAGATTCTCTTCCATTGAGTGATGGCCCCATTTCCTAAGGGGAATATCTCAAAGCAGACAGTGCACACATGTAATCACCCATTCAAATGCAAACCAGGACAGACCCTGCTTAGCAAAGGGGGCAATTTGTATTTGGTACCACAAGACCGCCTAATGGCACAGTGGGGAAATGGCCTGCCTAGGGAGAAAGAGGTTGCTGGTTCGAATCCCCACTGGTATGTTTCCCAGACTATGGGAAACACCTATATTGGGCAGCAGCAATACAGGAAGATTCTGAAAGGCATCATCTCATATTGCGTGGGAGACGGCAATGGTCAACCCCTCCTGTATGCTACCAAAGACAACCACAGGGCTCTGTAGACACCAGGAGTCGATACTGACTCAAGGGCACAACTTTACTTTACTGCAAGACCAGTTCTTCTCCTCTAGTTTAAATACACGAACAAAGCCAATGGTGCAGAGTTTATCGGTGGCAGTTTTAAGATTTAAAAATCAAGATACCAAGAAGGTTTCCTGAGCCTCACTGAGCTCCAAAAGGGTCACACGATATGTTATGATGAAGCTCCATCATGACTGGAACTCCCAACCAGAGGACGGAGCAGAAGCGCAGGGAGAGAGCTTCGGCTTTGCAGGCAGATGGTCCCAGGTTCAATCCCTGGAGGCATCTCCGAGACAGGGCTGGGAGAGACGCCTGCCTGAGACCTTAGAGAGCTGCTGCCCATCAGTGCAGACACTACTGAGTTAGCCGGACCAATGGTCTGACTCGGTATATGGCGGCAGCTTCCTATGTCCCTATGATGCCACCTTGTAAAAGCAGGGCGGAGCCTGATTTGAAATGGATCCATGGAATGGGGGTGGGGGTGAAGGGTGCAAGCCTAATCCAAGTTGCCTCCAGCGTTCCTGATCGCTTGGGGCCGAAGAATTCTAGGCACAGTTTGTTCAAAGGTTCTTCTTCCCTTTGTGGTTAATAGCAACTTCGGGGTGGGGACGGGACAGTTTAAGGCAAGGAATCAGCCCAGGGGGAACTGGGTGCAACCTTCCTCCTGGCACCATGGCCCTGTTCCACACACGCCTCCCCAGAGTGGTTTTTAACCCAAGAAAAAGTCACCGGGAAATCAGATCATGGATCCCTCATCTGGCTTGGCTCTCTTAGGATGAAAAAACAGCCCCTAGGCACCCAGTCTCGCTAGCCCTACTCAGGCCTTGCTGTGCTTTCAGTCAGGTGCCCGTAGGCTCAAGGCAGGTTTCTGTGTGAATGACTGTACGTACCTGTGTCCAGTTTAAAGGGGAAGCTGGGTACGCCCCCCCCTCAAATGCTGGCTCCAGAGAGGAAGGGGACGGCTTCCACAGAACGGGCGGCTAACCAGATCTGCGTCCTTGTGTGCACCGTAAGCAGATTGCACACCTGTTGAACATAACGTGTGAGCACTGGCAAGGCTCCTTTCTGGCCCAATACAAGAACTCGGGATCATCTGGTAAAATGGATGTGGTGTAGTGGTTAGAGTCTTCTCTCTCTCTCAGCCTAGCCTACCTCACAGGGTTGTTGTGAGGTTAAACATCACCATGCACACCGCTCTGGGCTCCTTGGAGGGAGGGTGGGATATCAATATAGCTGATACAGAGATAGAATGGAATAAATAACTAGGCAGTCGATTTCGGGGCTGACAAGGGAAGGCACCTCTTCGCACATGGGTGGTACAGAAATCAAATAAACAAACAAACAAACAAATAAGTAATGATGTGATTAATGTCGGAAATCCATGGCCACAAGAGAGGGTGATGGCCCTTCGCTCGGCCAGGGGTTCTCAAACTTGGGTCCCCAGCCATTACTGGACTACAGATCCCATCATCCCTAGCCACAATGGCCTTTGGGGGTGATGAGAGTTGTAGTCCAACAACTTCTGGGGGCCCAAGCTTGCAGAACCCTGGGTTGGATGGATCTGGAAGGGAATTCGGCAGATTCATGGAGGAAGAGGCGTTCGTTCTCTCGACAGCTGTTAGGAGAGCTAAATGGAGCCTCTATGTGCAGGAGCAGTGAGGGCTGTTGTGTGCTTTCAGGAAGTGTCTGTCTGCAAATAGGGTGCTAGATTCAAAGGCTCTCTCTTTGATCCGAACCACCTGGGCCGCCCTTCCATGAACACTGGGACGGGGGGGGGGCATCCATTCCTGCCACATTCTCCTGCCCAGAGGTGCACCTAGGTAACTTTGGAGCCTGGGCTTCAAGGCCGTTGGACACCCCCCCACACACAATGATACCCCTACACACAAACACCGTGTGACAAAAACCAGTATTTTAATACGTTCTTGGGGGCACAAACAGCAACTGAACTCACAAGAATGTAAGAAGATAAAACAGGTGCATTTATGCAACTATGCCTTAGCAGGAATATTTCAATACGCAACTGAACATATTCCCATCCCACATATTTTGTTCCCCATTACCCCCCGCCCCCAAAGCAGAGGTCACGCCTGGCTGCCTGGTGTAGTGCAAGCCACCGGCATAGCACAACAACCACACCCAGACTAAAGAGTATTTGTGGGGTCCCCAGCAGGTGTGGAGGCCCGGATGTCCAGAGGGCAAGTTCACCTCTTCTCCTGCCTCCTGTCCATTACTGTTGCAAAGAAGCTCTGGAAGCTCCTACGGGCCAGGTCTCTCTTCCCTCGAGCAGGTAAGCCTTGCTGAACATTCAGGAGGAGGGGGAGAGGCCCTCCTAGGTAGAGTTGCCATGACCCCCCCCCCGAATACTGGGTTTCACCTGCATTGTAAACAGGGCCGGATTAAGCTAGTGTGGGGCCTGTAGCATATGTTATAAAGGGGCCCTAAATTTTTTTTTAATGCACATAAATATTAAAATGTAAAATATTTACTTGCATATTAAAGTGATTCAATTTTTTCATTTGCTATATTTTGGAGTATGGGAGACCAAGCCACAAACTCACACTTACTACAACAACCGTGAACATTTATATACCGTTTTTCAATCAAAATTCTCAAAGGGGTTTACATAGAAAAATAAAGAGTGGATAGATGATTCTCTGTCTCCAAAGGGCTCACACTCCAAAAAGAAAAATGTGGTAGGCACCAGCAACAGCCACTGGACAGATGCTGTGCTGGGCCTTCTCTTAAAATGCACATTTAGCAGAAAAAGGATATTTTATCTAACATGGACCAAATAAAACAAGTAAAGTTTTAACTTTAATTCCCACTTGGAAGCTGGGTGTGCGGGGCCCTCAAAAACGTGGGGCCCGTAGCAAATGCTACACTTGCTACTATGTTAATCCACCTCTGATTGTAAGCATCTCACCCAGATTGCTTAGCCCACGCAGATTCTCCCTGATTTCAGCTTTCATTTAAAAAAGAAAAAACAAAACAAACAAACAAACAAACAAATAAAACAACAACAACCCCCAAAACAAAAAACAACAACAGCTAAGCTCAAACCCTTATAGAAGCGGAGTTATGGAGCAAAACGTGCTGTCACTATTCTGCTCAGAAATTATTTTCAAGCCAATTTACATAATATGCCAATTAGGCACCCCGGTTTGGAAATATGGCAACCCTACTCCTAGTTTTCTCCAACCACAGTGGGTAGGCACTCTCTCTCTTTAGGAGGAGAAGAAGAAAATGTTCCCAGCTGAGGTCCACCCTTAAGTTACCTTGGCATGTCTGCAGCCAACCCAGAAGAGGAAGGCTGCTGTGTTTCTCTCACCCACCACTGCTACTCAAGTTGTCTGGGGTTGAGCTTCCTCGTGAAGCCCCTGCATGCCTCTTTCCCCTCCTGGCTGTAACCCTCCCTGCTGCCCTGAGAGAGAGAGAGAGAGCGCGAGAGCTGGTGTCCTGTCAGCTGCAAAACAGCCAGAATCAAATGGAGCAAAAATATTTTTGCAGTTACAGTGTTAAGCAGCCCACCCATCAAATGGTGTCGAGGATTTTCCAGGGCTTGTTGAAAGAAAGAAGAAGGGGGGGGAGGGGAGGGGAGGGGAGAAAAAAAAGGAGCCCAGGCTTTATTTTTAGCGGCAAAGAGATTTCTCGTGGGTTGTTTTCTTTCTCTCTCCAGCCAGGGACAAGGCAGCGACCAGAATGGCCATTAAGGATTCCTCCTTGTTAATCTTCTCCAGAATCCACCCACACCTCAAAAAGGAACATCGCCAACCCCGCAGGCATCGATGTCCTGTTTTACTGACACCCTCTCCACTAGAGAGCAGATCTCAAGCAAGGGCTTACCCTGCTATATCACTGAACAGCCAGTTTACCACGCCAGCAGAATGACGTGTGTCCACTATGGCAATAGGCCACCTCCAGCCTCCCAGGCAAGATGCTGCTAAATACCAGGGAGCAGCCGCAGGAGAGAAGACAGGTGGGCCCTCACCTCTTCTTGCCTGTGGGCTCCCCAGAAGCATCCGGTGGGCCACTGTGTGAAGCAGGAGGCGGGACTAGAAAGGCTTCCTTGGGCCTGATCCAGCAGGGCTGTTCTTGGGTTCTTGAGAGTGGTCAAGCTTTTCTGGACTGCACCACAGTCAGGTTGGGGGTGGGTGGGGGTTGGCAATTTGAATGCTATCTCTCTCATACGCTTAGGGTTGCCATACGCAAGCTTCCCAAATCCAGGTGGCCTAATTTGCATATTATTTATTTATCTATCTATCTATCTGGCAGATTTGTATACTTTCCCCGCCTTCTCTGCTCTCCCAGGTGATCGAATGCAGAGTAAAATCCGGGCAATCTGGGCAGCACATTTGAAATCTTTGTAAATCCGGGTGGAATTTAGCAGCCGGGTGGAGGAGCCAAAATCCGGGGGCTACCCTAAATTCTGGGGGACATGGCAGCCCTACTCTCACACAAAGCAGCTTGTACACAGAAATCTAGAATGTCAGAGAGAAAGCTTGAGCCCTGCCCCCCCCCCCGCTGCCCCGGTATGCCACATTAGAAGATGCAAGGAAGGCAGGCAGGCAGGCAGGCAGGCAGGGTTTGTTCATCATGAGGGAGTATTCAAATGCAGCTACTCCTGCTATATTTTGTTGTAAGCTGTCCAGAGACCTACGTTTGGGGTGGTATGAAAATATGTCAAATAAATAAATCAATCCCTGCCACCTGAATTGGTATAATTCCCAAGAAGAAATTAACCACTTGATATTATATGGATTGAATAAACTGGATTTTTTGTTCCCCCAGAGATCACATCATGTCCTGCCTGCTCAGTCTCAGAGCCTGGCTGTAAGGACACATGCCAAGAAGAGGCCTCCTAGATGATCAAATTGCGCCCCTTCTGCTCTCTGCAGCGCACTCAAAGGTGTCTGCTGCTCATTTTCCCTCTCCTGAAACCCCCACAATGGGAGGGGAGTCTCCTGTTCTCATGGCACACATGCCCCCTGGCCCCAAACTCTCCTCAACTGTGCAATAAGCCAGGAGCTCTCAGACGTGGGTTCCCAGTTGGACTGCAACACCCGAGGCCATTGTGACTAGGAATGATGGCAGTTGTAGTCCAACAACATCGAGAGACCCAAGTCTGAGAACCCCTGGGGCAAGCTGAGTGTTGTCCCCCCCCCTTTTGCAGCCCCCCCCCCAACAGACACTCAACTGCTTCCAACTTTCTATAGCTGCTTGAGGCCACTGAACATTTTCAGTTCTCTCCATCATGGTTTGGGCTATGTAAAATTTTAACAAAGAAACCATTTTTACAGGTGCCTGCGGAATCCCCTGTGATTGATTGATTAAGTGCCGTCAATTTGGTGTCGACTCTTAGCGACCACATAGATAGATGCTCTCCAGGATGACCTGTCTTCTACTTGGCCTTTGAGGTCTCTCAGTGGTGGATTCATTGCTGTCGTCATCGAGTCCATCCACCTTGCTGCTGGCCGTCCTCTTCTTCTCTTTCCTTCAACTTTTCCCAGCATTATGGACTTCTCACGGGAGCTGGATCTTCACATAATGTGTCCGAAGGATGATAATTTGAGCCTGGTCATCTGTGCCTAGAGTGAAAATTCTGGATTGATTTGTTCTATGATCCATTTTTTTGTTTTCCTGGCTGTCCATGGGATCCTCAAAAGTCTTCTCCAGCACCAAAGTACAAAAGCATCAATGCTTTTTCTGTCTTGCTTCTTCAAAGTCCAGCTTTCACATCCATAGAGTGTCATGGGAAAAACCACTGTCCGAACTAGGGGCGGAGCCACCATTGGGCGAACGGGTTCAAAGAACCCAGGCCACCAATTGGAAAAGGCCACTGAGCCCTGTGGCTGGGGCTCCATAGGAGCCCAGAGCGAACTCCCCCCTCCCAAGCCCGGGCCGCCAAGAGCCCGGGCGAACGCGTTGCCAATTATTTCAGGCAGCTCCAACTGCCCGATAGAACGTTTTCCCCTTCCTCTCCGTCTCCGGAGAGGTCCTATAAGGCAGCCGACGCTGCCTGAAATGACGAGCTGAGCTCGTTCAGGCTCATTCTGGGCCACCGAGACCGCGAATGAGCTCTCCCCTTGTCGTTTCAGGCAGCATTAGCTGCCTGATAGGACATTTTCCCCTTTCTCTCCCTCCAGAGACAGAGAGGAAGGGAAAAATGTTCTATCAGGCAGTCGGAGCTGTCTGAAATAATTGGCAAAGAGTTTGCCCAGGCTCTCGGCGGCCTGGACATGGGAGCGGGGAGTTCGCCCTCCGTGCGCGTGACATCAGGCGCATGGTTGTATTGGAGGGGGCCGCCGAGCGGGGCTGGACGCAGGCTGCCGCTCAGCTGGCTCTGTGCCTGGTCTGGACGCTTCTAAGCTTTGTAGGTGTAGACACGCCACGGCGCCTAAATATTCTTTCCAAGGCCTTCATTTGCTACCCTACCAAACGCTAGTCTGCGACGCATTTCTTGACTGCTGGATCCTTTCGTGTTGACAATCGATCCTAAAAGGCAGAAGCTCTCCACCACTTCAATGTCTTCATTGTCAATTCTGAGGCTGGCGGCTTTCCCCGGCATTGTCATTAGTTTAGTCTTCTTGACATTTAGTCGTAGTCCCATTTTTTCAATGTGCTCCTTCACTTCCTGTGCATGCAGAAAAACTACTACTTTGCATGTGGCTGACCCCATTTTGCTAGGGGAGCTGATGGGCACAAGACAGAGTTTAGGTTTGGAGGAAGGGACAGTTATGATGAGAATCCTTCTGGTTTGCAAAAGTGATGGGCCGTGCCTTCCAGAAGCTCATAAGCTTGGTATAAAGGCCAACAGCGCCTGTTGTTTGTTTATGTACGTATCATATTTATACAAAATAGAGTAAAATATTAAACAATTTCACTGAATAAAAAAGTTTAAACCCTTCATGAGATAAAAAGAACTAAACAGTTTAAAACTGATTTCAGTTAAAAACCTGAGAGAGCAGGTGTGTCTTGAGGGTCTTCCTAAAAGCAATCAGAGATGGAGATGCTCTTATTTCAACAGGGAATGTATTCCAAAATGGTGGGGCAGCCACAGAGAAGGCCCGGTGCTGAGTCACCACCAAACAAGCCAGTGGCAACTGTAACCAGACTTATGGTAGCAAGCATGACTTTCCCCCTTAGCTAAACAGGGGCTGCCCTGGTTGCATTTGAATGGGAAACTACATGTGTGAGCACTGGAAGATATTCCGTCAAAGGATGGGGCCACTCTGGGAAGAGAACCTGCATGCATGCTTGCTTGCATGCAGAAGGTTCCAAGTTTCCTGCCTGGTAGCATCTCCAAGATAGGACTGAGAGAGATTCCTGCCCGCAACCTTGGAGAAGCTGCTGCCAGTCTGTGAAGACAATACTGAGCTAGATAGACCAAAGGTCTGACTCAGTATATGGCAGCTTCCTATGTTCCTGTGTTCCCCAGATGAACTTAATAGGTGGCAGGGTTCATGACAAAGAAGGCAGTCTCTTAAGCACCCTGGGCCCAAGCCGTTAAGGGCTTAACCAGCACTTTGTATTCTGCGCGGAAATATATTGGCAACCAGTACGGTTCTTTTAATATCTGTGTTATATGGTCCCTTCGGGTTGTCCCAGAGACCAGTCTGACTGCCACATTCTGTACCAATTGTAGTTTCTGGACTAGGTATAAAGGCAGCCCCACATCTATATATTCAATTCTCCTGGGTGCACCTTAGAACGTGTGTCCTGGTGCCCAGCTGACTGGCTGGGCAGAGGAGGCGCCTGATAGGCTGAGGCGCACCCAGGAGGATTGGTTGTTGTGGTGGCCAGGCCATCCCGGCTAAGGGGGAGGAGGCTGCGGCAAAGCCCAGCCCGGCTGCCGGAAGCAGGAAGAGGTGGCAGGAAAGGGGGTGAATACAGGAGGGGTTGACCATTGCCTCCTCCCGCACAGTATGAGATGATGCCTTTCAGCATCTTCCTAGATCGCTGCTGCCCGATAGAGGTGTTTCCCACAGTCTGGGAAACCTACCAGCGGGGATTCGAACCAGCAACCTCATACTTGCTAGGCAAAATCATTCCCCACTGCACCATTGGGTGGCTGCCTACATTTAACCCCAGCACCTCCTTATTCAAGGGTACACTACTTCTGAACATGGAAGTTCAATTGGGTTTTCTTTGTGGGACTTGTCTTTCCAGTTTTTTTAAAAATGCCTAATGCATTGAAACTCTCATTTAGCATAAGAATTTGTTCATAAACTTTTTCCTTGACTACTCCAGCTGCATATCACTGGCTGTTGGTGGTGGGGAAATGCAGGGCATGAAGTTATGGGCAAGTGATATCAGTGGGCTTACTCTGATGCAAACATCCTTAGGATTGGTGTGCTGAGGACTGGTAGGCTGAGATACACCCTTCGGAACTAAACCTGTCGTTCCTTCTTTATGTTCTGAAAACTGGACTGAACTCTGATCTTAATATTGGAATATGGGCCATGAAAGTTCCTGTGTGCAATGAAATAAGTGAATCTGGTTTTGCGAATTCTCAAGGCAATTCAACTTATGCTCACTTTTTCTTTTTAACTCCGGTTTTGGTGCCCCCCCCCCAATGTGCTGCTTTACAACTTGACTCACTGCAGATCAAGATGCCCGTTTCATTTGACGGCATTATGCAATCCTATTGTCTGATTAAAAAGTGATAGTATTATATTGCCGTGAAATAGCTTGAGCAGAGGACTGATGAACGGCTGCCTTTGTGGTGGTGAAAGATCCACATTATTCAATGCTTGATGAGGCTGCATTCGACAAAGGTGTGCCCAACTGCAAGACAGGTCAGCACTGCAGATGGCAATTTGTGAGAAATCGGACTGTTTTGGAGTGGATTGCAGCAGCTCAACAATAGGATTGCAAATGAATAAATTCAGTCTAGGTGGAATCATTCACCCTGTCCGGTTAATCATTCACTCCGAGTGAATAACTGCAGCCCACGTGAAGGCAAACCTGGTGAAATCAAATTAATATGCTCAAACTGAATTAAATCCAATCAGCCTGTTTCAGGCTGGGCACAGACCATCTCTTTGAAGACAAACTGTTAACCACTCAGTAGGAAACCTCTAGAAGGCCACACATTGAAGTGGCCTTCTCTTGCCTTTTGGCTTGTTTTTTGTTTGGTAAGGGTGATAAATATTTGAATTTCAGCCACACAAGGCATGGGTGCAGGGCCCTCCGAAGCATTTGAGGAGTTCCCCTCCAAGGTAGCTTTCTGTTTCCACAAAACACAATCCGCCCCCTCCCACACAGTCTTTTCCCTCTGCCCTCCAAACATTTCAGTGAGAAGCTTGCTCCACAGCCTTTCCCTCTCTCTGCACTGCTGAATTCCCACGGAAGAATCCTCTTTCGGAAAGGGAATAGACGTTGGTGTTGAAGCTGCTAACTTTAATTCCAGGCCCTTGCCTCTCTGCCTTGACGAGCAACCACATTTTCAGGAATTTTATCTGATTGTGCTTACATCCTGCCTCTCTTTGATCATGTGTTTCAAGGGGGCATACATGGGGTTCCCAGGTGCTTTCTCTTCTGAGCACTGACCCAGGGGCATAACTATAATAGGGCAATGGGAGACAATTGTCTTGGGGCCCACTGCCTTGGGGGGCCCCCCAGAGGCAAGTCACATGACTGACTCCCCCAGCCACGCACCCTCCTGGGCTTCATTCAGTTGTATTCATCCTCCGAAACTGATGTGAGTGTGAAGACCTGGAGCGACCAGAACGGCATCTCTTTCTCTAGGACCATTCAATGACTTGCATCGTCCACAATTTACAAAACCTTTAAAAAAATAATTTAGGCTGATGTTCTGTTGTGGCACATAGGGTATATATATATATATATATATATATATATATATATATATATATATATATGTGTGTGTGCTTTTTGTTTCTCAGACTCATTTAAGATTTCTTCACTTCATGAGCTGAGCTTCATTGAGGGGGTGGGGGGCCCTGGGCCCACGACAGCCTTGCTACGGCCCTGCACTGACCAGATCTGAGCCTGGTTAGCTTCTCAGGCTGTATGAGAGACCCTCCGATGATGGTGCCCTGCAGCTGGAGTCTCTCCATCGGCTGTTGCCTTTTCTGTTCTTTGCTTTCTGTTTTGAAGATTGTGTGAACCCATTTGGGACAGAGGACCATGGATCTAAAAGGGGCTTAGAGACATTCATGGAGGAAAGGTCTATCAATGGCTACTAGACTGGTGGCTATAGGCCAGCTCCAGCCTTAGAGGCAGGATGCCCTTGAATACCAGCTGCAGGGGAGCAACCACAAGAGAGAGGGGCCCTCAATTCCTGACTGTGGGCTGCTTCGAGGCATCTGGTGGGCCACCGTGTGAAACAGGATGCTGGAGTGGATGGACCTTAGGCCTGATCCAGCAGGGCTGTTCTTATGTTCTTATGTCTCATACCTTTTTGCTATATAGAGCCAGCGTGGTGTAGTGGTTAGAGTGCTGGACTAGGACTGGGGAGACCCAAGTTCAAATCCCCATTCAGCCATGAGACTTGCGGGATGTGACTCTGGGCCAGTCACGTCTCTCTCAGCCTAACCTACTTCACAGGGTTGTTGTGAAAGAGAAACTCAAGTATGTAGTACACCGCTCTGTGCTCCTGGAGGGAGAGCGGGATATAAATGTAAAAATAATAATAAAATAATAATATAAAGCACTTTGGTTATTCCCCCCCCCTTTAATTTTTTATTATTATTAATACTATGAAGCAGAAACAGCTTTTCCGCGCAAAGAGCTAAAGTGAGGGAGACCAGCATCACCTTCAGAATTTCTGCAGGTCAGGTTGCTGTTGATGGCACAAGAGCAGGGACCCTTAATAATTAAAAAGAAAAAAAAGAAATGGCGAGCAAAAAGATGAGCTTTATTCCTAAGGGAGGCAAGCAGCACTTTCCAGACGGAATAAAAAACTGCAGAGAATATGCTCTGGTACCACATTCATCTTTGCTCCTAGCAGTGAAGAAGTCGCTTTTGTGAGTGCAGAAATTGTTCCGCTGAAGGAGGAGGCGAAAATTCTCCATACAGAACTTTCTGCTCGAGATGTGGTGTGTGTGGAAGGGGTCAAAACAATGCTTGGACTGCTTTCTCTCTTTTTTGCCAGCCCTGCTTATTTTGCAGCGATGGCAGTGATGATCTTCCCAGTGCCAGATGATGCTCATTTATTAACCCTACATCTCTTCAGACTAGTGCAACTGTGTCTTCTTCATGAATCCCACCACCTCTTGAAATCATCGGGAGAGGTCTGGTTGCACTTACTACCAGCAACCCCTGACCGGGCCTTCTCTAGGGCTGCCCCAGGGCTCTGGAACACGAAGACGTTGTCCAAGTTCTCGCCTGGCATCTCCAGATAGGGCTGATAGAGACTCCTGCCTGCGGCCTTGAAGATGCCGCTGCCAGCCTGGGTAGACAGTACTGAGCTAGATGGACCAATGGCCTGACTCAGTATAAGGCAGCTTCCTATGTTCTTATGAGCACATGCAGAGTACTGTTCTTTCCATGGGGGAAAAACAATAAAAAAACAAAAAACCTTCAGAGAATCCCCACACTGTGCAGGTTTTCCACAGCAAAAAGTAGGACGGGGTAGCCAACCCAAGGTTCTCTGGCTGTTGTTGGACTACAACTCCCATCATCCGTTTTTATATTATGTCTTAACTTGTACATCTCCTGGAGATTTCTATATCAGGCAGTATAGAAATGTAATCAATTGTCAAGAGCAAACCATCCCCAGGCCCAGGGCTGCAGTCAGCAACATCGGACTCAAGCTGGCTACCCTGTTGGGTATTTAGAAAGGACAAGAAGTAGTTTTCCACACAGTGCATATTAATCTGTGGAATTCCTTGCCACAGGATGTGGTGCTGGCTACCAGCTTGGATGGCTTTAAAAGGAGCTTAGACAGATTCATGGTGGACAGGCCTATCAACGGCTACTAGTCCTGAGGGCTATAGGCCACCTCCAGCCTCAGAGGCAAGATGCCTTTCAAAAGCAGTTGCAGGGGAGCAGTGGCAGGAGAGAGGGCATGCCCTCACCTCTTGCCTGTGGGCTCTCTAGAGGCATCTGGTGGGCCACTGTGTGAAACAGGATGCTGGACTAGAGGGGTCTTCTTGGGCCTGATCCAGCAGGGCTGTTCTTAGGACCCTATGCCAGGGGTGGGGAAACTTGGTCCTCCAGGTGCCAATGAACTACAACTCCCATCTCCCCCAGCCACAATTTATTGTGGCTGCGGATGCTGGGAATTGCAGTCCAGAAACAGCCTTAGTTTGCCCACCCATCCTATGCCAAGGGTTCTCAAATTTGGTCTTCAGGTGTTGCTGGACTCCAGTTCTCATCATTCCCAGCCACAATGGCCCTGGGGATGATGGAAGTTGTCGTTCAATAGCATCCGGGGACCCGGCTTTGAGAACCCTTGCCCTATGCAGCATCTCAGAGTCTTGAGAGGCCAATCCCAGCTTGCTCCCGTCATGATGTAATGCAGCACACAAAAGGGCCCCATCCAGGCCTTGGCCAGGCCCAAGTGCGCAGAGTAGCAAGCACGTGCCTTTAGGCCGAGTACTTTGTCTCTCTGGAATAGGCATGGCAGTGCTATGCACATCCTCGACAGTAAGCTCCGTTGACCTCTGTGGCCTGGCCTTTGAGGATCGTGCTCCATTCAGACCCAAACGCTCCCAGGGATTCTCAGCCTTGGGTCCCCAGATGTCTTCCCCCAGGGAAGGCAACTCCCATCACTCACAGTCACATCGGCCTTGTGGCTGTGGATGATGGGAGTTGTAGTCCAACAGCATCTGGGGACCCAAGGCTGAGAAGCCCTTAACCTCCCCCAGCTTGTGTGAAGGTGGGAAACTGTTTGTGTCAGCTGAGCATAACTTTGTGAAATTAATTTGATCTGTGCCAGTCGGGGAGATCATCTGTCTGTACAATGTGGGTTCGCCTCGCTAGGGAAGCCGTAATCCCTGAAGTGGGAGTTCTCTGCAGTCCGTGGCGAGACAAAAGGCACTCTGCACTTGCTCAGGAGCCCTTTCATCCAGTCATACGTTCCCGGGCTGAGTCTTTTGTGGTGGTTTTTTGCATCCAGGATTGAACACTGGGGCGCTCCGGCACGACGGAAGCCCCGCAGCGTGACCCCCCACCCCGCCCCGCGGGTCCCAGTAGTCCACGAACGCCTCCGCGCCGATCAATCAGCCCGGAGCCACCAGACCCCGCGACCTTGCCGCTCGCCCGTCAGGCAGCCAGTTCCACGGGGCTTGCTACGAAGCCAGCGCGCCGTCGAGCGGAGCCTCGGCGGGGAGAGGAGGCCGGCCCGGGCTCCTCCGGGTCCGTCCCCCCCGGCTGCGTGCCTGCGCTCGCCAAGCCCCCGTTGCCCGCCCGCCTCGGGGGGAGGGAGGAGGGGCGGGGCCCGGCGCCGCCGCCCCGCCCCTCGCCTCGGAGCCTGGGGCTGCCGGCCCCGCCCCCAGGCCCGGCCCCGCCCCCTCCTCCCCGCTGGACTCGCCCGGCCGCCGGCCTCCCTTCGGCTGCATATAAAGCAGGCGCCTGGAGCCGCCCGGCCGCTGATCGGGCTCCGCGGGGGAAGGAACGCGATGGTCAGCCCGAGCGCCGCAGCAAAATGCTGGATGGACACCGCCTGCTGCGAGGGCTCTTCTCCTCCTCCTCCGCCTCCTCCTGCGCGCTGCTAGTGCTGCTGGCCTGCTGCGCCCCGGGACCCTCCGCTGCCTACTTCGGGTGAGTGAGTGAGTGCGTGCGTGAGTGCGTGCGTGGCCGCCGCCGGCATCTGACTCCGGGGTAGGCGCGGGCGGTAGGCAGGCAGAGGCTGCCCGACTGGCAGGCGGGGTTGCTGCCCTCGGCGGCACCTGCTGCTCCGGGGTCAGCGGCTTGCGGTGGGGCCGTCGCGTGCCAGCCTGTGCGCGTTTGGCGCGGCGGCGCGGTCCTGCTGCCGCTGCGGACCTTTGCCCGCCTCGCGGGGATGCGCGGCCGCCGTTCCGGGCACCGAGACCTGCGCGAAGGTAAAGCCGTCCTGCTGTGCGCGCTTCCCCGAGGCCAGCCTGCTGGCACTTCCGAGCAGCAGCTGGGCACAGGATGGCGCGCGCTTCCTCGGCGGAAAACCTGCTGTCAGATGCTTCTTTTGCTGGCTGTCTTCAGGAATGGGATGGAGCCGACTTGGCAGCCCCCTTTCGCTCCCCCCCCCGCCTTAATCAAGGGGGGTATGGGTGGACCGCGGGCAAGCAAGCGCCCTCCAGGCAAGTGGGGGGCGCACAGCGCGCCCACCCGTGAAGGCACTTTGCCCCTTCCGTGCCCTCCCCAGTTATTTTCTGGTGCCGCCACTGCGCGCCCCCTTGCAAAGCGGCGTAACCTCTTTCCGGCTCGCGCAAGGCCCGGGGCCCGGCTGGTGGCCCCTGCCAGTCTCCCGCCTGCAGCCCCTGAACCTGCCGCCGGGCTGGACAAGAGCTCCCCCCGCCCTTTCCTATGGGGCGCTCCGCAGTCCCGGCGCGCGCCCTGGAGGTGCCAGAAGAAATCTCTGCTGCGGCGGGGGGGGGGGGGGCGCCGAAGGGGCCGAGCCTGCTTTCAGGGGTGGGCGAGAGCTGGCGGGCCCCCCCGGCTGGCATTCAGAGGCAGCCATGGGGGTGATCGGGGGCAAGGCCCCGGCGGCCCTAGTCTGGGGGGCCCGTGGCGAGCCAGGGGCGCGGCGTGCAGCCCGGCCGCCTGGCTCGCTCTCCCTTGGCGCGCCCCTTAATCCGGTGCAGCCGCAGAAAGCCGGCCGGCGGCCGCGGCGGCTCTGCCCGCTCAGCAGCGCTTCCTTGGCGTGCAGGAGACTCGGCCAAGCCCCGCCGCGCCTCCTGCCCGGCTGCGAGCTGCCCCGCAACTGTCGGGCTTCCCTCTGGTGCCAGCCTCGCTCGCCGCCGCCGCCTTTTGCGCGCAGGAGGGCGAGGGCCCTTCGCGGTCGGGGTGCGGCAGCCCCTTTCTTGCGTGCCTGGCGCCGCTCTTTCGAGGAACCATTCTCCCCCCCCCCCACCCCCCATGCACCTTGCAGGCTCCTTTGCAGCCGGAGTCCGGGCTGTCTGGGCAGCGCAAGCCTCCAAATGCCTCTAGTTGGGATCGGGTCCATTCGAGTGTTCTCGTTGGCGCCTAATTCTCCCTCCACCCCCGCCCTGGGCGTTTATCACTGGGGGGGGCGCGAAGAGGTGCTAGGAATCTGCTTTTCTATGCTGGGGGTGGGCAGGAGAAGAGGGTCTCATGTGGCAAGTCTCCCCTGGCCCAGTGAGATCCAGCAAGTTGGCTGGGTCTCGTCTCCCCCTCCCCATGACCGGTGGGCACCTGTCTGCCTCCGCTGGGGAGAGCCTTTCCTCCAGCCCAGCGGGCGGGTGCACCCACTCCTCAGGTGTGTGTTAGGAGGTGCCCCAAGGCAGTCTGTCCTCCTCCCCCTCTGGGTGCTCCTTGGAGGCCAAAGGGTTTGCATCCTGGGGGTGCGGGTAGGGAAGGGGAGGTTTGGGAAGTGAGGGGACCTGGGCTGAGCCACCTCCACTGGACCCCCAGCTGCCCCCCTTTGGAAAGTGCTTCTCTTGGAACTGCCAGCAAAAGGATTTGGAGTTGCAACCTGTTGAAATGTCATAGGAGTAGATGTGAAGATGGCACAGAGTCCTTTGCTTAAATCACTCTAAATACTTCTGGACAGGAGGGAAGGGCCCTATTGGGGTGCTGACTGCCCCCTGAGCCAGCCCTCCTGGACGGTTCTGAGCTGGACACCTCTTGCTGCCAGATCACCTCTGCTTCCTTTACTGACCCTTTCCCAGGTCACCTCTAGATCCGAAGTTGCCGCCTGGCAGCTGGAGAACCCTTCCTTCCGCTTTTCCAAAGTGAGCTTTCCCCCTCTGGGACTGGATCTCTGCTTTGGCTGCTACTTTCCCATTTCTCTTGAGGCTAAGCAGGCTTTCGGTTGTGGGGAGGCGGGGGGGGGGGGGGGGAGGGCGCACATTTGCAACATTGTGCTGATCTGGATGCTCTCTGTTTGTTCTTCTTTCCCGTAAAGTTTAGTGGTGGTTTTGTGAGCTGACATTGGTTTTAATGCTTGGGGGCCTCCCTCTTTTCTGTCTCTTGGTTTTCTGCTGGCAATGCAATTTAATGATGACTGTATTAGGAAATTGCAAGAGGCACATCTTGTAAGCTTGGTCATGGGATGAAAAAGTGGACTTCTGGGGAAACCCAAGAACATCAGCTGTGCCACCTTCTGAGGCTGGCTAGCTTCCTGCTGCAGGAGCTGATGGGGGCAACAGTCTACTGCAGGCCCCCCAGGTATTGTTGCACTACAAGTCCCATTATCCCTAGCCACACTGACCAAAGGCAGGGGATAGTGGGAGCTGTAGTCCACAACATCTGAGGACCGAGTTTTGCCAGCCCAGATTTCAGTAGGCCCTCAGTCTCAGCTGGGTGCAAAATGCCAGGGGGCTTAGAGAGGGGGAGAGGAGAGGAAGATGTGTTGGCTAGACCGTGGAGAGCTCAGTCTTGTAAAGAAGTCTCACTGCATCCCTGCACTGCTATCTGTGGCCAGCAAGAAAAAAACCATCTTTAAGCACTACCTGTCCCCCTGGGAGCAAAAATGAATCTAGAATGAATCTAGAATTGTGGCGTGCAATCCTTCCAGCTGTGGATTAGATTTGAGGCTTGAGGTCGGGGTGTGTGTCCTAAAGACCGTGAGCATTCCAGGTGTGTTAGGTGTGGTCTAGAGAGGTCTGGGGAGTTGAGACGTGTGTTTCTGGCATGCCTGGTGCGTGCGGCTACCTTTCCCTCGCCCAAGTGATTGCTCCCGGCCTGTGCTCCTGACTCCAAGCTCTGGCATGATGTGGGCAGGGAGTCAAAGAGAACAGTCAGGAAAAGCTGGATTGTTAAACAGAAGCGTCTTCCTGTATTTCATGAGACTCCCTGTCTGGGACCCCCACCCCCAGCTCCCCTTTAAAGCTCACCAGCCTGTCTTGGAAGTCAGATCTTCCTTGGAGTGGGTCGGTGATCTCTGCCTGCACTGGTAATGGCCGCTTCTTTTTCAGAAAGGCACACCAGGTGTAGAGCTGTCATAGATCAAGAGGCTCCTCTGGGGACTGCAAAATCCCACCCTCCGAGAGGAAAGAGGACCCGATCGATGTGTGGCTGCCTCATGGTCCAGCCTGGATCTTGCAGGATGTCTCTTGTCTGACTTCCGCCCTGGGGCTCTTTGCTCCTGGGCTGCCCCATCGGCCACCTCGCCACCGATGTCTGTCTTGTCCCTGGTCCTGCGCTCTGGCTTGGAGTCCTGGGGGGAGGGGGAGCAGCTGTTCAAGGTGCAGTTCCTGCTCTGGCCAGCAGAGGGTTCCATTAACCCATGAATTAAAAAACAACCCTCTGGTGTTAAGACTTGCAGGTGTATCCTGTTCTCTAAGAAAATAAAATATTTTTCATGGGAAAGTTTTTCTTCTGGGCTCCCCCCCCCCTTTCTGTTCATTTCTATTTGTTTTGTTTCTCTCTGGGAGGATCCATTCTCCGCAGACTGGACTAGGAGGCAAATGCCCCCCCCCCCGCCCAACGCCACCGTGAGATGCGGTTTCTTTAAAGCGAGGTTGCTTTAAGCTTTAATCTGCTTTTCTGGTTGGTATGCACCTCTTCAACCTGCTGAGGCCCTCTTCTTGAGGCATGGCCTTCCTGCCTCCTAACCTGAGGTCTCAGCAGCTGCTTCACACTCCCAGGAACTTTGTGGCCAAGTGCATGCAGTTGTTGGAGACACCTATCACTAGCTCAAGGCAAAACACAACTTGGCCAATTCTGGGTGCCGGGGAACCATGGCACCTAGAAATCTAACCATGTCACCTGGGCAAGGCTGTTCATAGGCCGTTCCTTAAGACCAGGCAGCTCCGTTTCTGCTCCAAGTCCATGTAAGGGCTTCTCTTTATCCCCCCCGCCCTCCACTATGCCCAGCACTAAGTCTGGTAGTTTTGTCAAGGGTCCATGGTCTGGCTTCTAAATATTTGGGCTGACTTCTAGATCCAAAGGGACTTCTCAAGGCTGAGGGTAAGAGAGATGTGGGAAGGCTGGTGCAGCTTAGAGATTTTGAGGACATGTGGGGTGCACACTTATTTATTTATTGTTAAATTGGTATGCCGCTTTTCATTAAAACAATCCCAAGGCGGCTAATGAGCATAAAACACATATACTTCCCTGCTGGTGGTGGTGGGTGTCTGTCTGTTCCATACTAGCAAAATGGCTATTATGATAAAGGTGGATGTGGAGAATCTGTCTCTTTCAGAGATCCCCGAAGGTGTGCAGATATATCCCGCCCTCCCGCCACGAGTTTCCTTTAGGGAACACTGCAGTGTTGAGATTAGTCGGCTGATTCTGCCTTTGTAACCTGTAACTTGTGTAGAGGATAGGCGAATGATATGTGGAGCCTCCATATTCGGGAGCAGCGTACCCTTGAATGCTAGCTGTTGGAGAGCAACAGCAGGGAAAGGTTATTGCCTTCCTGCCGGCTTAAGTGTTTTTCCAGGGATGTCCAGATGGCTGCTCAGGATGTGGGATGAGATGAAACTTTGGGTTGACCCAGCAGAGCTCCTTCTCTTGTCCTCCTGTCCACCGGGGTGGGGGAGAATAAACCACCTTCGGGCAATCCTCAGCCATCAAAAGCCAAACCTCTCCCTGCTTAGCTCTCTGGGTTGGGTTTTATTCTTGCTGACGTTAGAGGGATAGAATGCTGAGCAAGTCTCTGCCCTGAGGAACTTACAATCCCGCTCTGGCCGTGGGACTACAAAAATGAAGGGTGGGAGAAGCAGGTGATGGCCCCAGATGAGTGCGAACAGTTGCTAGTGGGAGTGTGAAGGGTTTGTTTCAGTTGGAGATGCCTGCGATGGACTTGAACGATGGGCTTGAAGAAAGACTTGAAGGGGAGCAAAGTGATGTCCTAGAACAGGGGTTCCCAACCAATGGCACCCCAGAAGTTGCGGAACTACAAATCCCATCACCCTAGCTACAATTTACTGTGACTGGGGCTGATGGGAGTTGGAGTTCAGCAGCACCTGGAGGTTGGGAAGCCGTGCCCTCGAAGATTTCGGGGAGACCAGCTTTGGACATAGGTGGAAGAAGCAGGTAGAGCATTTGGGAACATGAGGCTTGAGGGTGGCAGAATTATTATTATTATTATTATTATTTTATTTTATTTTATTTTATTTTATTTTATTTTACATTTCATATCCTGCTTTTCGTCCCAGGAGTTCAGAGTGGTTTACTACATACTTAAGTTTCCTTCACAACAACCCTGTGAAGTAGGTTAGGCTGAGAGAAGTGACTGGCCCAGAGTCACTCAGCAAGAATTGTGGCTGAATGGGGATTGGAACTCGGGTCTCCCCGGTTCTAGTCCGGCACTCTAACCACTACACCACCCCTGACAGTAGCCCTTGAATGCAGCAGCGCTATAGGCAGCTGGGGTCCCCATAGGTTGGGCTACAACTCCTATCATCCCCGGCTGCAATGGCTGAAGGGCGTTGTGGCTGGGGATGATGGGAGTTGTAGTCCAGGGGCCCCTCTGGGGACCCCAAGGTGTCTGGCGATATAGAATTCCTCTGGCTTGGCTCGTGACGGGTTGGGAACAGGTTGCTTGCCATGTTACGGTCACTTGCCGAAATGTTTGGGGCGTGGAGGGCGGGGAAGGGGGCCGTGCAGAGACGAGTGGAACGGATGCCGATGTTTCTTGGAAGACGTTCTGTTAAGAAACTGGCAAACCGAAGCTAGAACTGGCTTAAATCCCTCCCCCCCGCCGCCGATCTGTTCTGACCGCAGCTGCTCTGCGCTCCCTGCAACATGTGTGGAAATGCCTCTTGCAGCCTGGCCAAACATCTGTAACCGCTGCCCCCACGGCCCGGTTCCCAGGGCTAGCAGCTGGGCAAGGGAGCCTGGCTGGATGGATTCGGAAGGCTTTGATCCTCCTGGAAGGGGGTGGCGTGGCTGAGCACCAGTGCTCACGGAGCAGGATCCGAGGCCCGAGTCTGCCGGAGTCCCACTCTGGAAGCGGAGCTTACCCCCCCGTGTTTTCCTGGCCACGGCCCCTCTGAGCATGCCTTCTGCACATGCCTGCCTGCCTGCTTGACTTGTGTGGGGCCGGGTCTTGGTGGTGCGAGATGCGGAGTGGTGGGGGCTCCGAGCTCTTGGACCGGCCGTGGTGGGGTTGCGTGGGGAGGGAGAGGCTGGTGTGGGCCGGGCCGGGTTGCACAGCATCGGCCTTTCTGCGGAGGGTGGACTACAACTCCCATCGTCCCTGACTGTTGGCCAGCGGCTGGGGATGACGGGAGTAGTAGTCCAAAAGCAGTGGGGGGGCCGCATCTGTGCCGCTCTGGGTGAGGGGAGAGGCTGTCAAGACAGGGAAATGCGGGGCTGTGCATGGCAGGAAGGAAAAATGGCCGTGCGGAGCCATGCTGGTGTCCGGAGGGAAGCAAATGAGATTGCTGGTGGGTCGCAAACGGCCGGGCCACCAGCGTTTCCCTTCGGACCAGAGTTCCCTCCAACAGGGCTTCCCAGATGTTGTTGACTACAACTCCCAGCATCTCCAAGCAAGAGCCATTTTATCGGGGGATTCTGGGAGTTGTAGTCAACAACATCTGGGAATCCCTGTTCGAGGGAACACTGCTTCGCTTCGGAGAACCTGAACCCAACAGCTCCTCCTTGAGCCCTGGGCCTGCTTGAAATGGCCCAGGGCAGCAGAGGTTTCGGCTGAGCTGTGCGGCTTCCACCCTCCAGTTTTGCGAGCAAAGGATTTTGCAGATGGGGCCAACGCACGCAGGCTCCTGTCGGCAGCAAGATCTCCCACTGCCCGTCTCTTGGGTAGGTTTCATCCAGGGGCTCTTCTGGTCTTCCATGGTGCATAGCTAGAATGGAGGGGGTGAAGAGGGCTTTTGTTTGTCTTTATTTCTTTATTATGCTTATATCCTGCTCTTCCTCCAAGGAGCCCAGAGTGGTGTACTACGTACTTGAGTTTCTCTTTCACAACAACCTTGTGAGGTAGGCTAGGTTGAGAGAGAGAAGTGACTGGCCCAGAGTCACATCCAGCAAGTCTCATGGCTGAATGAGGATTTGAACTCGGGTTTCCCTGGTCCTAGTCCTGCACTCTAGCCACTACACCAGGCATCCCCAAACTGCGGCCCTCCAGATGTTGCTGAACTACAACTTCCAGCATACCCAGCCACAAAAAATTGTGTCTAGGGATGCTGGGAGTTGTAGTTCAGCAACGTCTGGAGGGCCGCAGTTTGGGGATGCCTGCACTACACCATGCTGGCATTTACACCAGGGGTTTCCAACCTTAGGTGCCCAGATGTTGTTGGACTAAAATCCCCATTATAGTGGCCTTGGCCATTGTGGCTGGGGATGATGGGAGTTGTAGTCCAACACCTGGCGACCCAAGGATGGAAACCATACAGAGTGTGGTGCTGGGGCCTGTTGAACACCACACGGTGATGCACTCGAGACTTATTGAAGGTGCCCTGTGAGCATATATGTACACTTATCCTTGCAACTGCAGTCCGTTCCTTGATGTTGTCAAAATGAGCTTAGGGATGCTTCAGGTTGGCCTTAGGAACATAGGAGGCTGCCATATACCGAGTCAGGTCCTTGGTCCATCTAGTGCAGGTTTGTCTGCACAGACCGGCAGCGGCTTCTCCAAGGTGGCTAGCTGGAGTCTTTCCCAGCCCTGTCTTGGAGATGCTGCCAGCGAGGGAAGTTTGGACCTTCTGCAGGCAAGCATTCGAGAGAATGTACTAAAATGAGTGACAGGGAATGCCCCCTGGAATCGTTGGTTCCTTCCAAATGGCCATGGAATGCGTTGGCTTGGCCACTTGGAAATTCCAGGCATTCCTTTGGCCCTTTGGGGCATGAAAAGCTGCTTTCTACCAAGTCAGACCCTTGATTCATCTAGCTCAGTATTGTCTACACAGACTGGCAGTGGCTTCTCCAAGGTTGTAGCCAGGACTCTCTCTCAGCCCTCTCTTGGAGATGCTGCCAGGCAGGGAACTTGGGACCTTCTGCGTGCAAGCAGGCAGTTTCTCTTTCCAGAGCATCCCCCCCAGGGGACTATCTTACAGAGCTCACAGATGTCGTCTCCCCTTCAAATGCAAACCAGGGTGGACCCTGCTTAGCAAAGGGGACAATTCATGCTTGCCTCCACAAGGCCAGCTTTCCTCCCTTGGTGTTCAAGTGCAACCTTCGTAGAACGTCCCGGGTTCAGTCCCAAATGCTCCTGCTTAAAGGGGTTTCTGGGAGGCCTCGGGAAGATCGCTCTGCCAGAATCCTTGGAGCTGCACTGCCCTTCAGAGCAGAGGCCTCCCACCTTAGGTCCTCAGATGTTGTTAGACTTCAGTGGCTGCCATCTCTGGCCATGATGTCCCAAAGTGGAAATGAGTCTGGACTTGACGATCCTGTCGTGATACAGTGAGGCACCTTTCCCTCCTCCTTTTTTTGCTCATTGGGTTGGAGTTATGTTATGACGGGGTACCAAAGAGCTTTTCTGGCCGTCTCCCAAATGTTGGATGCATGTGAAGCTGCCTTATGCTGAGTCAGACCCTCGGCCTGTGCCATTGAGAGTTGTCTACACTGACTGGCAGCAGCTCTCCAAGGTTCAGAGGCGTAACTAGGGAAAACGGCGCCCGGGGCAAGCACTGAAATGGTGCCCCCTGTGCCCCCCTGCCGCCCCCCCAACATACTACATTACACTTAGGTTTTTCCTCACAAGCACCCGCCGCCAAGCCAGGCCACTGACTGGCCGCCAGGCGCCAGCAAAGCAATGGGGCGGGGCCGCAGGCGGTGCGGAAGGGACCGCTCGTGGGGGAGGGGGCACCGACGCGCTCCCTTGACTGCTGCAGCACTGCTGCACTGAGCAGGAACCATTTGTATTAACAAATTTTTTTAAAATTTTTTTTAAAAAATTGGTCATGGCGGCGCCCCCCACATGACCAGAAAAGATGGTGCCCGGGGCACCTGCCCCCCCCGTCCCCCCTATAGTTACGCCTCTGCCAAGGTTTCAGGCAGGACTCTTTCCCAGACCTCCTGGAGATGCTGCCAGAGATTGAACCTGGGACCTTCTGCATGCCAAGCAGATGCTCTGCCTCTGAGCTATGGCCCCATCCCCAAATGTGTAGGATAACTGCGCTTTGTCCCCTACAAATGTACAGGGTTAGGTTAAGCATTCACGCCAGGTAGGCATGAGGGCTTGAGTTATAAACTAACCATGGTGGAATCTTTGTCAACCCTTGTTGCCAGAAGTGTGAAGTAAGAGTGTTTCTGAGGATGTGCAGAATGCTTATCCACTGCTCTGCGTTGTGTTCTACATCATACCTTAGGAACATAGGAAGCTGCCATATACTGAGTCAGACCATTGGTCTATCTAGCTCAGTGTTGTCTTCACAGACTGGCAGCGGCTTCTCCAAGGTTGCAGGCAGGAATCTCGCTCAGCCCTATCTTGGAGATGCTGCCAGGGAGGGAACTTGGAACCTAGATGGTCTTCCTAGAGTGGCTCCATCCCGGGAGGGGAATATCTTGCAGTGCTCACACATCAAGTCTCCCATTCATATGCAACCAGGGCAGACCCTGCTTAGCTAGCAATAGCAATAGCAATAGCACTTACATTTATATACCGCTCTATAGCCGGAGCTCTCTAAGCGGTTTACAATGATTTAGCATATTGCCCCCAACATTCTGGGTACTCATTTTACCGACCTCGGAAGGATGGAAGGCTGAGTCAACCTTGAGCCCCTGGTCAGGATCGAACTTGTAACCTTCTGGTTACAGGGCAGCAGTTTTTTACCACTGCGCCACCAGGGGCACACCACCCCTAGCTAAGGGGATAAGTCATGCCTGCTACCACAAGACCAGCTCTCCTCGTCCTTGTGTGTCTAGGCTTAAGGTTTTGACCTCTCTTTCCCCTTGGGATGAGGCAGGTGTCTCCTAGCTGGTGGCTGGTAGGGTAAGCAAGAAGCAATCTGCTGCAGCTGGTGGAAATGTTCCTCCTGAGGGATCCTGGAGCAGGTCCCTGCTACAGAGGATGCTGCCTCTCGGAGTCAGACACTGGTCCACCTAGCTCAGAAGTGTCTGCACTAGTTGGCAGCAGCCCTCCAAGGTTTCAGATGGAGAACATTTCCCAGCCCTCCCTAGAGATTGAACCTAGGACCTTCGGCATGCAAAACAGATACTCTGCAACAGAGCTACAGCCCAGGCAGAATGATTTGGGGCAAGGTCCTTAAGTGGCGCCGTGGGGAAATGCTTGACTAACAAGCAGAAGGTTACCGGTTTGAATCCCCACTGGTGCTATACCAGGCAGCAGTGATATAGGGAAGATGCTGAAAGGCATCATCTCATACTGCGCGGGAGGAGGCAATGGCAAACGTCTCCTGTATTCTACCAAAGACAACCACAGGGCTCTGTGGGCACCAGGAGTCGAAATTGACTTGACGGCGCACTTTACCTTCACCAATGGGCTGGTTGAAGAGCAGGGGGCTGGTGGGCTAGAGCAGGGATTCTCAACGTTGGGTCCCCAGATGTTCTTGGACTTCAACTCCCATAATCCCCAACCAAAGGCCACGGGGGCTGGGGATTATGGGAGCGGAAGTCTAATAACATCTGGGGACCCAACGTTGGGAATCCCTGGGCTAGAGGGTGCTGGTGGGCTGGAAGTGATGTGCTGGAGAAGGGGAGGGCTGTAAGACCTCAAGTGGTGGGTAGAGCATCTGCTTGGAACGCAGAAGGGTCCCAGGTTCAGTCCTTGGCATTTCCAGGTCAGTCTGGGAACGAGCCCTGTCTGAAGTCCGGAGGAGCAGCTGCCAGTCAGAGGAGGCAGTGCTGAGCTAGGTAGACTGATGGGTTGACTTGGAATATGGCCCGGCGTTCCATTGGTCCTCCTCCAGAACAGCCCTGCTCACAAGGGAGCGTGAGTAGAATGCACGGTCTGGGCTGTGTGTGGCAGCAAAGAAGGCCTTGATCTTGCCGCCGTCTGCCTCTTGGCCGCTCCGCCCAGCCGGCTGTGGCAGCAGCTGCTGCCATCTGCCCAACACCACTTCCCAGCCGGCATCTGCAGCATGCATGTTCAGACTAAGCCTGTCGGGTTGTATCGGCCGCACTGGCTGAATCGGACCCCGACTCTGGACTCTATTCGGGAGGCTGGCTGCCCTCTCGCTTCCAGGCTGGTCTCGAAGGAGCCTGCCAGAGGGAAAGCATTTCTCCCACTGGGCCCCGTTGGATCGCAGTCCCGGTGGCCTCCCTCAGTGTCTGGGAGGAGAGCTGGCCTTGTTGGGAGCGAGTGGGAATTGTCGCCTTAGCTAAGCAGGCTCTGCCCGGTCAAGCCGCACAGCTGGGGAGCAAGCTTGGGGAGGGGCCCGTTTCCTTGACCGAGAAAGCTAGCAGGTCTGCAAACTTGTGTGGAGGAGCAGCCGGTCCTGGGGGCCCACCTTTGGTCCAAAGTGGGACAGCCCTGACACAGGCCAAGTGCAAGATGGGAGACCCAGCATTGGCTCCTGTATCTTTTCCCCCTTTGGTTGAAAGCAGTTGTAAAGGCCCCGAACTTGGATAGGGGATGCCGTGCTGAAGTCTGGGGGTTCACTTCCTAACTTGAATCTCCTCCTCCCAAATGGGTGTTAACTGCATAAAGGGAAGAATACGACAGATACCATCACACACACACACACACACACACACCCCGCGCCCCCAATGTGGTTAATACTAACTTCTGGGGCTGGTGATTTGTTGGAGAAACATACTGGTGGGACTGTGTAATTTCATGCTGGCCTCTGACGGTAATAAAGCTTGATTCTGATTGATTCACCGGTGGGAAAGGGTTAACCCCCCTTGCAGCTCTCTTTAGTGCCTTAGTTGTTCTTGCTTTTTAAAACTCCAGTTTTGAAAGTTTCAGCCCCTGTGGCCAGGAGTTCCTCACCTTGAGTTGCCGGAGGTGGACTACAACTCCCATCACGCCCTGCCTTTGGCTGCTGGGGATGGTGGGAGTTTGAGTTGCAACACCTGGGACCCAATGTTGGGAAGGCCTGCCCCGGAGATATCTGCGCCCCCCCCCATGCTGCTCCCCTCTCCCTAGAGGAGTGCATTAAGGGGCCCGGAGGCCTGACTTACCACTAGCGAAGTGGAGCGGGTTGCAGTCTGTCTGTCAAGACGCCTTTCGGCCCTTGGCAGGTGAAGACGAGCCTCCCTGGCCAGTGGCCTGGCTGTCTGAGAAGTGGGAGTCCCCTGCTTGCACCGGAGCGGCTGTCCCCCATGGGGTCTGCCTGGGCTGGGGGCACCAGCGGCTGGCAGCCATGCTCAGCAGATGTCGCGCGGCCAAAGCCCTGTCTGAGCCACCCCTGCTCCCCGCTCGGGTCTGCCGACGGGATCGAGACAGCTGGGGCTAATCTCTCGCCGGCCCAAACCTCTCTTTTGTTTCAAGCAAAGAATTGCCGGCCTCTCCGAATGCAGCAGGGCCCATCGGGGAATCGGGAGAGGAATCTTCCAGGGTTGCTTGTTAAGGAGATGGTGTCAGCCCACAGCTATGCTGCTTGTCTGGCCGGGGGGTGTCCTGGCAACTGGGGTGGGAAGGGACGGCGGTTTGGGTGGCCCTGGGCTGTCTGCTGACTAGTGACTTACTGTCCCTGAACGGGTGTGGCTGCCCCCCATCTCCCCCCGACGTGTGTGCAGTGGGGTGCCTGTACATCTTCCCCTGGAGAGAGGAGTTTTCCGCATAGGTTTAAACCTTTTGCGTTTTGCTTCAGAGGTGACGCTCCTGCCCTGTGCTAACCAGGGACATGCAAAAGCTTTCCGTAGTCAAGCCTGGGGACCTTCTGGAAATGGCTGTGTGGAGCTCTCTTTCTCTGCCCCACCAAATCCTACACCAGCGACCTTGATAAGGAAGTTGGGGTATTTGGGGCACCAGGTGACGAATGCTGGCTTCACTCCGAGGTCACAACTGCCAGGATTCTGCGCCTTCAGTTGACTTTCAGGTGCTCCACACTGTGGTTGTCAGGCAGGTGATTGTGCAATCAATGAGTTTCCCCTTCCGAAACAGTGTGTAGTATTACTCGGACAAGTTGGTTGTGCTGGTGGCTTCCCAGCTCTTGGCAACGTGCACACACCATTGCATCAACAGACCATAGCCATTTCCAGACTTTTACCTCTGCCTGATCCTGCACTTCCTTACTCTTGTGGGGTTAGGACTCTTGGATGGATTGATTTTCAATGCTGTCTAATCAGTGTTGACTCTTAGCGACTACCTAGATAGATAGATTCTCTCCAGGATGATCCGGTTTCAACTTGGCCTCTTCAAGCACCTCCAAAAGAGTGAACGCTGCTTTCAAGTCTGGCCTTCTGTTGGAGAGGACTGTCTCAGGGGCTTGCTGGGTTCAGGAGATCTCTTCAGCCGGGCCACATTGGCCTCCATGCTCTGCCTGCACAATGGGCTTCGTGGCTCCCTGCCCCTCAGATGCAGGGGGCATAGCTTAGCTCCCAAACAGGGCCATGTGGCCCCACTTACAAGCAAAATCTGGCCAGCATCACGTTGGCAGTGTGTCCGGGAGTGACTCTCCCTACCTTTAAAAGGCAGGGAGAACCCCTCTGGCCATGCTGTGAACACGACGCTGGCTGATTTTGCTCCTAAACGGGACCACGCGGCCCCATTTGCAAGTGAAATAATGCCCCTGCGGCTGATGTCAGATGCAGGGGCGTGGCTGGGGCACAAGGCATGGCCCCTGCAGCGTGGTGGCCCGGGCTCTTTGAACCCGTTCATACAATGGTGGCTCCACCTGTGACTATAACTCCCATCATCCCAGCTATTATGGACTGTGGCTGGGAATGTTGGGACTTGTAGTCATGTATGGAGTAGAGAGTGGGCAAAGAATTTTTTCTCCCTCTCACAACTCTAGAACCAGGGGTCATCCCATGAAACGGAAGGTCAGGAAATTTAGGACCGACAAAAGGAAGTACATTTGCACACAGTGCATAGTTAATCTGTGGAATTCTCTGCCGCAAGAAGTGGTGATAGCCACCAGCCTGGCTGGCTTTAAAAGGGGCTCAGACAGATTCATGGAGGCCAAGTCTATCAGTGGCTACCAGTCTGTTGTGTCTGTGGGCCACCTCTAGCCTCGGAGGCACAATGCCTCTCAATACCCGTTGCAGGGGAGCAACAGCAGGAGAGGGGGCATGCCCTCACCTCTTGCTTGTGGGCTTCTCAGAGGCATCTGGTGGGCCACTGCGGGAAGCAATACGCTGGACTTGATAGGCCTTGGGCCTGATCCAGCAAGGCTGTTCTTATGTTCTGTAGCTCAGCAGCACCTGAGCTCAGAGTCTTCCGTGATGTGACAGTGGGTGGGGCTCACAGCCAACGGGCTACCAGTATTGGTTTCTTGGGGAAGACGGGAGGGTCTGCAATGCCCCTCTTGGGTGGAAATGCTAAGACTCTGGTCTCGTGCCTATGCAAAGAGGTGGGGAGGCAGATTCTTCTTGTGGAAGCTGCTAATCCCAACGCAATGAGAAGGAAACCAGCCCCTGCGGTCCCGTCCCCCCCCCCCCACACACACACTTACCGGAAGCCTTTTGTGTTTAATAATTAAGAGACTCGTGCTTTATCTCTCAAATTAAAGTTTCCTGTTAGGCCTCCACAGTAGCAGGTAATTGAGTTAGAGGATCCAGGATTCGGAACCGGATATGGGAGTGGGGGGAGGGAGGCAGTGTTCCCTCTAAGGCATGTGTGTGTGTGCCCACTCACATGTTTTTTGATGTCTTCTCAGTTAATTTTAGAGCCCGCTCTGGCTGAATCCAGAAGCTCCCACTCTGAATGCAGGTGCGCACATATTGGCGCCCGGAACAAAACTCATTCCGCACTCAGATGGGAAAAATTAGAGAGAATCCTGGCGGGAGGGATCTCATACTGCACCCTGTGAGTGTGTGTTTGCTGTGTCTAGTCTAGGCTTGTGCAGTGTGTTTTTTGTAGAGCGGCCATGAAGCTCTCTGGGTTCAGGCCTGGATGGCGAGGGGCTTGCACTTCAAAGGATAGGTGAGGATTTTGTACCCCCACTGTTTCTCTGTTCAAATGCAGAGCAAGGTCCTTGTGTGACTTTTCACAGCGCCACCTGCTGGCCAGCGACGATCCCTTCTGAATTGCTGCTTTTCTGCCAAATGGACCGGGGCAGCCATTCCAAGGCTGTCATCTCAGGCAGCAGATTGACTGGGGCAGCAGTGAGGGGGCAAGCTGCCTTTCTGCCCCCTTCTTCTGTAAATGCCGCCAGGAGGGTGCACACCAGGGGCTGGCATTTAGTATCCTGCCTCAGGCGTGCAGGGGCCTTGAGTCGCCATTGGAAAAGGATCGGTGGTTCTGGGAAAACAAGAGCCGGCCAGCAGGTGGCGCTGTGAAAATGGTGCGAGGTTGCACCTGAACAGCCCTGGCAAGGCGGATGTGTGGAGGGTGAAAATCATGCTTAACTTGCACCAAGGCTTTTCACATCTCATGGCTGACTGCTGTCTGGAAGGACCCTTAAAACCACTCTCCTTTCTCCTGCACTATCTGCTTTATACGCAAGTGGGGAAGACGTGTTCAACATGGCAGCCCTGTCATGTTTAGTTTGGCCCAGTTGCGGAGTGACGTGGGGGTCGTTGATGGCTAGGTTTTTGGGCAGCTCTTTCTGCCATTGCCGCCCTCGGCTGCTGCTCGCCTCACTCCCATGTTGGTGCTGGCAAAGAACCAGTGTGCATGCTCCTGGGGTTGGGGGAGCTGTGCACTGGCTGGCTATGCAGCCGTCCACCCCTCTCCCTCCACTCTTATGTGGGCCAGGGGTGTCAGTGGCGTGGCATCACTACCCTGTGTTGGCTTTGTCAGCGCCAAGAGTGGTGGGGAAGAGGAGGGCAGGCATTGGTTGCCCCGGGGACATGGCCCCATGCCTGCTGTGGGGGGGGAGGGGGTGCTATGGAGGCAGGTGGGGCACAGCAGCCCTGGCCCCTTGGGTGTTCACTGCACATGGCTGCCAAGTGGTAGTTCCACCCCGGCCTGGCCCTGGCAGCAAGATGGGATGCAACAGTGCCTGTGCCCGTGTGGCACCTCAAAGGTCATCTGGAAGAGTCTGAAGCAGTCTTCTTGCAGGCTGAGACATCCTGTGGCAGTCGGGCTCTAACCAGCAAGCGTGCCTGCCTCCCTCCTTCTTGAGAGGAGGCGTCGCATGGGCGAGTGAGCCGGACTGTATTCCGGATCGTGACTGGGAGGGGGGGAAGGAGGAGTCTTGCCTGCCGTCCCTGCCTCGCTCAGTTTGCAACAGCCCAAGGCACAACAGTAACCCCCATGGCAAGACGTTCTCCTCGCAGCCGGCTGGCAAAGATGGAGGCTTCTGCTCCCAGGTTGACTCTGTTTTTTCCATCCTCCTCACTGCTGCAGATGCTGCTCTGAGCGCCTCAGTCGCGTCATGTCCTGTGTGTTGCATGTGGTTCCCAGCTTCTGTTTCCGATATTAAATTGCTCGTTTCCAGCAAGCGTTGAGGGTGGGGAGCTTTATGGTTTGGGTTTTTAGAAACCAGCGTGGGGAGGGGGAAGCGTTCTTCAAGACTGGGTTACTCCCTCTGGCTTAGCACTTGGCAGCCTTCGGCTTCGTGGAAGATGCAAGCGGTCCTCCACCACGGCAGTTCACGAACTTCACTAGGCTGCATAATTCTGAAGCAAGCGCCGATATTTGCAATCTGTGAATAAGACAAGGGTCTCGAATTTCCTCTGATCTACAAAATGTGGAATGCGCGCACACACATTCTTTAATGTAAATTGAATTTTGAGCAAGCTTGATCCTGGCTTAAAAAACCCTCTGACCGAACTCGAGTGTATTGCCAACTCGAGACAAGATGTTGGGTGGTGTTCAAGTCGCAATATGTTAACTGTAAGTCAGAGGCTAATGTTGAGAGCCAGCAAAGTAAAAATCCCTTGTCTCACTCAGACCCATGAGTGCTGGGGTTCTCAAGCTTGGATCCCCAGACGTAGGATGGCCATTTCTCCATTGCGAAATGGTTGATGGGAGTTGTAGTCCAGCAACCTCTGGGGACCCAGGTTTCAGAACCTCTGAATGGGCAGCCAGTATAGATGGGGTCAGGAGTCGACACTGATTTGACGGCACTATTTTACCTTTAACATTGAGTGCCGGGCATATCTTGGCTACTGATATGGTTAGGATCATGGCCAAAAGGTCACATGTTCTCCCATATTGTGAATTCCTCCCACTTCACCCTTTGCTTGCCAAATAGGAGAGGAGATCTGGTCTTGTAGCAAGCATGACTTGTCCCCTCAGCTAAGCAGGGTCTGCCCTGGTTGCATATGAATGGGAGACTAGAAGTGTGAGCACTGGAAGCAGAAGGTCCCAAGTTCCCTCCCTGGTGGCATCTCCAAGATAGGGCTGAGCGAGATTCCTGCCTGCAACCTTGGAGAAGCCGCTGCCAGTCTGTGAAGACAATAGTGAGCTAGATAGACCAATGGTCAGACTCAGTATATGGCAGCTTCCTATGTTTCTAGATGCTCGTGAGATGGCACCTTGATCAGGATTTCCAAGCAAGCTTCAACCTTGGTTAAGAAGCACTCCTCCTTGACTTTAACGCTGCTGGTGCTGATGCTTAACTGCAACGAATAGGCTGTCCTATACCAAGTGCCTGTGCCTGTTCTGTAACAGTGGCGCAAGTGGCCTACCTGATAGGGCTGTTGCATGACTTGGCTCAGTGGAAGAGCATCTGCTTTGCCTGCAGAAGGTCCCAGGTTCAGTCCCTGGAAGCATCTCCAGATTGCGAATGGGAAAGCCCCCTCTCTGAAACTCTGAAGAGCTGCTGCCAGTCAGGGTAGACCAGGGGTTCTCAATGCTGGGTTCCCAGATGTTGTTGGACCTCAACTCCCATCATCCCCAACCAAAGGCCACTGGGGCTGGGGATGATGGGATTTGAAGTCCAATAACATCTGGGGAACCAACGCTGAGAATCTCTGGGGTAGACAGTACTAAGCTAGATGGGCCAACGGTCTGGCCTGGTATAGGGCAGCTTTCTCTGGACTTATATATACCTGTGACTGCCGCTCATCAGTGTTCTCTCTAATTTTTTTCATCTCTGTGCGGAATGAGTTTTGTTCTGGGTGGCAGTATCAAGGCAGTGTGTGCACACCTGCGATCGGAGTGGGGCCCTACTGATTCAACCTGAGCGGGATCTAAAATTAACTGAGTGGACATTAAAAAAAAAAAAGAGCACGCACATGCACACCCCTTAGAGGGAACACTGGCGCTAATGCGTACGAAGTGCCCGCAGATCAGAGTCACTAGGTTGGAGGTTCTAGTGCTTACTGCTTTCAATACTTTAAAGTTGAGGCTCCTCAAACTTGGTTTTCCCAGATGTTGCTGGATGGCAATGTGCATCATCCCCAGAGGCCACCATGGCTGGAGATGATCAGAGTTGTAATCCAGCAACATCATGGGAGCCAGGTTTGAGAGCCCTGCTTTCAGCGGGCTTGCCTTTTCAAGGAGGAGACTCGTCCACTCTACTCTCAGGAGTTAGTGCACACCATAGTTCAGAGGAGCTGAAACTGCTGCATTTAAAACACCACGAGGCTAAGTCTGATTTGAAGGGAGGGGAGCTGGTCTTGTGGTAGCAAGCATGACGTGTCCCCTTTGCTGAGCAGGGTCCACCCTGGTTTGCATTTGAATGGGATGAGCACTGTGTGAGAATGGGATTTGCATTTGAATGGGATTTGCATTTGAATGGGATGAGTACATGTGTGAGCACTGTCAGAGATTCCCCTTAGGGCACGGGGCCTTTCTGGGAAGAGCACCTGCATGCTTGCATGCGGCAGGTTCCAAATTATCTCCCCGGCATCTCCAAGATAGGGCTGAGAGAGCCCTGTCCCTATCCTGCCTGTAACCTTTGGGGAAGCTGCTGCCAGTCTGGGCAGACAATGCTGAGCTAGATGGACCAAGGGTCTGACTTGGTATAAAGCAGCTTCTTATGTTCCGCTGAGCTGGGGGTGGTCCTTCAAAGTGGTTTTGGGCTGTCCTGGATGTGAAATGGGGGAGGAAGAAAAGGAGTGCTGGCAATTTTGGATGACACAGGCTGGCCAGGAAAGGCACAGCACTTGGGCCTTATTTACCTTGGGTCCAGGCCGCTTGGGCTGCCTTGTGGTGCTCTGACAAAGCAAACCATGAATGGAAAAAGCTGCAGGCGAGGGGTGTGTGTGGCCTGCAGCCACGCCACTGTGTTCTGTTTTCCCGCCAGGCTGCCGAGTCAAAGGAGGTCAGCGAATGAATGGGAGACCCGCAGTGGAGAACGAAGCGCTCGCGGTGGCTGCTGCTCTGTGTCGGAAGTGAACAAGAACCCGGCAAAATCGGGCCAGGTTTCCTTTTAGTCCCAGGCTTCATAATCCTGGGTGTCCCCAGGTGGTGCTGGACTCAACTCCCAGCTCCCCCTCTGGATGTTGTTGGGCTCCAATTCTCCTCACCCCCAGCCCAGCCACAATGGTCCATCTGGGGACCCAGGATTACAAATCCCTGCTTTAGTCCATCATAGAGCTGAAAAGAAAACTCCCCTAGAGCTTACACTGGGGAAACCCAAAGGTTCAAGCAGAGAGAAGCTAAACAGGAGAAATTTCAGCAGTGGGTGGAAAGCCTGAGCACCACCCCCCACCCATGCAAGGAAGGTGACTTACTCCAGTTGAGTAACAGTGGGCGCCTCTGTGGATTGCAGCCGTGCTGCATTCCATGCTCCAAGGCATGCTGGAGGTTTCTGGCCTCTTCCGGGTGGCTGTCCTGGGATGCCTCTGGTCTAGTGTGATGTCATGATGTGGCAGCATTCCAAGGGGACTTCCAGAGAGAGGGGCAGCTAGACCTAGGAAGGAGTCTAGTGCTTCCCACATGACTTCTGCCACTGCCTGGAAAGGCACAGCGTTTGCCAGAACAAGGTAGACTGGACTCTCGTGGAAAGCCATGATGATGATCTGCCTCCCACAAGTTGAGAGCTCTGCATGCTTATGCCCTTGGGAGTGCCACTCTAACTTTGGTTGTTGCAGATTGGGGGCTCAGCATCCTTGACTCAGCACCGAGGGCCAGTTTGGGCAATTGGAACGGTGATCCAGACCGTGCAGCTGGGTCTAGTTTGGATACCTGGCTCCACATGATGATGCAAGAATGGGGAATGGCACCAGGAGTAGGGCCCCCGAAGAAGCACTCTTGCTTTGCATGCAATGGGCCACTGGCCTGAATTCTGGGGGGCTCTTCTGTGTTAAAAATGGGCTCTGGCAGAGTGCTTTCCCCTTGCTGCTGAATAACCTGCCTTGTAGAGTCACAAGGGTCCTTTCAGACGACCAGTGCACTACAAATGAGTATGTGTGGGCAGGTTAGTAACTCTTGCAGGCTGATGTGCAAGGCTGTGTGATAAACAGCAGCTGAGTGGCAAATGTGGTGTTGTGCACTCTCTGGAGAGTGCACAACTACCTTGCCCAACCTCTACCCTACCGTAAGGTTGGTCTGTACGTGAGATGAACTACTGATGCTTGCCCCCACTTGAAGGAGCAAGGGCTCCTTCCAGGGCTTGCCAGAAGTTTCGCTTATTTCTTGGCCAGTCTCAACTTGACCTGCTGGTTTCCCAGCCACCTAGCCTCAAAGCTGTTTGTTCACAGCTGGGACCTTGGAGGCTTGGAGGGATCCTTGATCTGGCTAAAGAGAGGACCTGGTGGTTGAACATCCTCTTGCTGGGGACCCTTGGAGCAAATGAGCCTTCAGCTTTCTGTCTCGCTCTAGGAGTGTGTTCATGGCTCCTGAGTGAATTCAGTGGACATATGGATGTGTCAACTGGAACATCGGAAGCTGCCTTAGACAAAGTCAGGCTGTTGGTCCACCTTACTTCATATTGTCTATGCTGACTGGTAGTGGCTTCTTCAAGGTTTCAGGCAGGAGTCTTTCCCAGCCTTCCTGGGAGATGCAGTTGTGGATTGAGCTTGGGACCTTCTGTGCATAAAGCAGATGCGGTGTTACTGAGTACAGCTCCATCGCTGCTGAACTGAATGGAGGGCTCTTTCCAGATCAGACCCTGCAATGGGATCAGGACGTATCTCTGAAGTGTGCTTCCACACTTCCTGTGTTGTGACACTGCAGTCCCTATGCGGACAGTGGGCTGCTGTTCAGATTTCCCATGCCTTGTTTCAAATTTAATCATTGTGATATAGTGCTATGACATCGTATATCCGGCATAAAGAAGTTGCTGTTGTTTTCAGGTTGTTTTTGTGAGATTACTCCCCTTGTTTATGTTTGGAAAGCCATTTGCTTGAACAGAAGCATTTTGCTGCTGTTGAGCAGCTAATTTGGAATTACTGACGACACATTTCACCTGAGCTAGGAAGATACGGGAGCGTCTCGTGCAGGGGTCTCAGGCTAGTTTTCCAGCTGTTGTTGGACTGCAACCCATCATTCCCAGTACACTGGCCAGTAGCTGGGGCTGATGGGAATTGTAGGCCAACAACTGCAGCAGGGTCACAGTTTTAAGACCTCTGTCTAATGCTCACCTCTCCTTTAGCAACCCCCAAAGGCTCACTGCTGGGCTAATGCCCAGCAAACATCCCCAGAATCTGTAGTACAGATCAGTTCGACACTAGACTAGGGATGGCTCCTTGCCATGTACACACCTATCTAACCCAAGCTTGCTGTCCTGAAATCTCTAGGAAGTCCCTCAGTGAAGGTGGGGAGAGTTTTGCTGACCCGTGAGGCTGTCGATATATTGAGGGGTTCGAAGCCAACGTTTCCATGGAAGCCACCCCCTTTCCAGGGAGTTCGAATGGCAAACGTGTTTTATCTACCCTGTACATGAGGCCAAAATACTGAACAGCTTAGATAGGGAGATCTCCAAATTCCAGCATAGGGAACTACCTGCCCAGGCCTGTCTGAGCTACCGTTGGCTGCCCCCAGCTCGTGTGTGTTGTGTTCCTCTTGCTTTAGAAAGGAAGAAATCTGCCGAATGCCATGGAAACCTCCATTTCCAGGAGGGAGAATTGTAGTTCCATGCCGCAGCTTGGGAGAGGACCTCAGCTGTACGCTGCTTCTCTCTCCTCTCCAGGAAGTTCAGCCAGAAAAAATATCAACAGTTCCATTAAAAAGTCTGCTGGTTTTGCTAGAGTAGTGAAATAAACATACCTGTAGGCAGAACGGATTGAACCGCACAGGAAACATTAACTAGAGAGAACACACACGGAGCCTACTCCCTCTCCCCTGTATAATCGACCCGATAAAAAACATGGTGCACGCAGATGGCAAGGAATAAATCAAAACGGCAGCCAGGGGATTGTCCTGGATGTGGGGAGGGGGCGGCTGGGAGAAGAGAACCGCTTGGCTCAAAGGCAGATGCAGCCACAGCAGGGCCAGCAAAAAGACTCTGGCCACAGAACTTGGGATGCAAAGCTCCGAACTGGAGCTGCGGACGCCGTGAGAGCCAAAGTGGGCTACTTGGTCCCTCTGCAGGAGGGGAGGATCTGGAGCACTGTGGCAGAGCATGTGACTTGCATGACAGAGGTTTGAGGTTGGCATGGGGCCGTAGTTCAGTGGAAGAGCATGTGCTTTAGGAACATAGGAAGCTGCCATATACTGAGTCAGACCATAGGGCCATCTAGCTCAGTATTGTCTTCACAGACTGGCAGCAGCTTCTCCAAGATTGCGGACAGGAATCTCTTTCAGCCCTATCTTGGAGATGCCGCCAGGGAGGGAACTTGGAACCTTCTGCTCTTCCCAGAGCGGCTCCATCCATTGAGGGGAATCTCTTCTAGTCTCCCATTCATATGCAACCAGGGTGGACCCTGCTTCGCTAAGGGGACAAGTCATGCTTGCTCCCACCAGACCAGCTCTTCTCTCCTCCTTTGTATGCAGAAGGTCCTCCCAGCTTCAGTCCAGATAGGGCTGGGAAAGGCTCCTGCCTGAAACTTTGGAGAGTTTCAGTCAACTCTCCAAACGCTGCTGGTCAAGAGTCGTCAATACTGAGCCTAGGTGTTCTAATGGTCTGACTCCATATAAGGCAGTTTCCTATGGTGCCTGGCATCTCCAGGCAAGAGGGTTCCAGAAAGTCTGGGAGAAGCTCAAGGCCTCAAGGAGACGTTGTCAATTGAGGGCCTCCACACTGCCTTGCAGCATCTGACCAAGACCAGCGTCTGGTCTGCAGTTGCCACCCGGATGCTTCTAGAAGCTCAAAAGCAGGGCATGGTAGATGAGACCAATGTGTTGTCTCGAAACATGCTGTTCCCTGCAGGAAAGCTCCAGTTGGCTATTGTGGCGGCTGCTATATATAAGCCTGTCTAATCTGAGCCGGTTGATCTTTTGGAAAGGCAGTTCAGGACATCAAGAGAGCTCACCTCCAGCTTCTAGCTTCTCCCCCACCCCCATGGGCTCTCCAGCAACCGAAAGTTCCCTGGACGTTGGTAGCTGTCACAGTTGGACATCTGAGAAGTCATGCATGTATGAGTGTGAAGTGCCCTAATCTTAGTGTGCTACCAAAGGTAAAAGCTCCCAATGGGTTAGAATTCAGGAAGTGCTTTGTGGGAAGGTATCTGAGAATAGGGATGCAGGACATTAGGATTGATGGGCCAAGGCTTCGGAGGTGCAAGGAGGCATGGGTGGGACTGAACGTTGCATCAATTCAGAATAACCAACCGGATCAAATTTTTGTGGAGTGTCCGGGGGGTGCTACTTTTCTGATTCATCTGCATGTTGTCTTGAGCCTGGGGAAAAATCGGGCTTCATTTACACTAGGACTGCATTGGCTGTTTACTAGATTTGGTTTGGGGTGGGATGAACATGTCTTGAGGTGAGTTAATATTGCACAAAATTTAGCAGTCAGATACTGTTCAGCACATGGTTCCCCCGGCAGTCTCCGCTTCCCCCTCTTGGAATGGAATGCCAATCTTTATTGCAGTCATCAACCAGATTAAAAATATCTCAAGTCATAATCGTGCCTTAACCAGTACTTTCTTACAGAACACAGTTTAGAATATAACAATATATAGTACAACTGACACTCATGATTTTATGAATTGCTTCCTTACGCAGTGGAAACATTAATATAACAGTTGGACAAAAGACACAGAAAAGGCCAAAGGCCTACCTGGGAATTTAGACGGCATAGGTAACAAGTGCTAGATGAATATCTCTATAAAACAGACAATCAATCCACATATGCTTGGTCATCTCAACCACTCCTGACTGACACGGGCATAACTGAGAAAAAGGAATATCCAGTTAGCGACCCTCTAAAAGAGCTGAAGGCTGCACATTCAAGCGTGCCAAGGCAAATGCCCTTCTTGATTTGGCAAGGACAAGCTCATATAAATATTTAGCTGGTCAGTGGGGGTGAGCTACACGACCTAAGAAAGGTACGTGTCTGGCTTGGACCCTATCTTCTTGAGTTGCAATACCCCAAATCCACTGCCTGATTATCTCCTTGGCTTTTAAAATCCCTAAGGAGAGCAACACGGGGATACATAACCCATAACTTTCTAATTTCCTCAACGCCCTCTTTCCATGCAGATGCACATTCAGGGCCATAGGTGTGATGCCAAAATTTAGATTCAGATACTGAGAGAACTTTGCAACCCAAACATGTGCCTCAATTGGTACTAACCCCAATTCCAGCCTTAACGCTGCATTCGGCATTCCTCCTCTTGGAATTGGTCTCTGTGTGGACCCACCCAATCAGGGATCACATGGTGAACAGGACAGTTGAGTTGCACTACCTTTGTATATACTGCATGGCTCAGAACCACCAGTGGGAGTTGACTACATGATGACAGCACTCTAGGCATTTCAGCTGGCTGGACATCTTGCAAGAAACAGTGAAAATCGCCAGGAAGAGTGTGTGTTTCTCTGCCGCTGAAAAGGCTTGCCAAACACAGGCAAGTATTGGCTTCGTCTTAGTTAAAACAATCTCCAGAAATGTGCAATTTGGAGCATGTAGGTCCTGTATCTTCTATGCAGTATTCTCCCACTCCTTCCATTCAAACCAGGCAGGAAAAAAAAACCCCATCTGTTGATTTCTTGCTGCCTTGTTGGGTGTAGCAGTCTCTCGGCCTCATAACACCACTTTCCTGTTCTGGCATGTCGTAATCTGGCAAAAACTAATTCCATGGAACATGCCGTGTGAAACCTGGGCTGTTCTCATGGTCTGCCTCTCCAGGTTTTTTTGGTTGTTTTTTTAAAAAAAAACAAAAAACACTGGGCCTTCCTTGCCAGGAGGATTGATCATCCTCCCAGTCCTCTCCTAGGGATGGATGTAGATGAGTGAAAACTTGGCTGTCAGTGTTGAAACATTTGGCAAGGAAGCATCTGGGTTTACTCCCATCTCCCAGCTTGAAGGCTGGTCAATGGTGCTGGGAGCAACAACATTTCAGCAGATGAAGATAAAACACAACACCGCACACACCCTAGCATGTCAACACAAATTGCAGGCTTCCTGGAGCAAAACAGACCCTCCCCTGCTCCATAAATTAGAATACTCTGCTGATGAATCCTGGATGATTGGTCTGTGCATGACCACCTACTCTGAATGGGAAGGTGAAATAGAGATCTGGACTTCCATGGACACCCGGGGCGGGGGGTGGGGGGTGGGAATCTGTGTACCATGTACCTGAGCATTCCAGTTTCCTTGCTCCATTCTTAAAATGAGTGCCTCTCAGTGGTATAAGAGGGCTGTTGAATTGGACCACAAGTCCATTTAGTTTAGCATTGTGCTTCCCCTTCTGGTTAGCCCAGGACTTCGCAAGCAGGGTTCCCAGATGTTAGGCTAAAACTCACGTCATCCCCAGCCACAGTGGCCTTTGGGGGGTGATGGGAATTGTAGTCCAATATCTGAGATTCATGTAGCAGAGTATTGCCTACCTTGACCAGCAGTGGCTCTCCAGGGTTCTAGACAGGAATCTTTCCCAGCTCTATCTGGTGGTGATACCAGAGATTGACTGTGGAACCTTCTGCATGCAAAGCAAGTGCTCTTCCATGGAATTATGGCCCCATCCCCAACCTTCCCAAGCTGAGAGTTCTTGTTAATACAAGTTCCCTCCTTTTTGAGCATCTGCAGAACCAGGATGACGTAGGGCAGGTCTTCTCAAAACTAGGACCCCCTGATGTTGTGGGACTACAACTCCTATCATCCCCAGCCATAGTGCTCAAAGGCTGTGATGAAAGTTGTAGCCCAACGAAGGCCCCAAGGCTGAAAAACCTAAATGTGAGATGATAGACTTGGACTGGGGCCCTGGGTTCAAGTTCCCACTCCACCATGAAGCTTGCTGGCTGCCCTTGGGCCAGTCAGGATCTCTCTGAGAGAGATGTTAATATGCCAGAGTACTAGGAGTACTGCTCATATGCCAGTGCCTGCCATTTTTGGCGTCTTGCAATCTCGGCTGAATCCCCTGCTGTGTGTTAGTTTTCTTTTGATTTCAGTGAACTCCTATTTAACTCAACTGGATTGTGACGACTTCGAGAAATCTACAGCATCTGAGCTCTGGGGGCCTGGGTGCTTTAGCCACACACATGGAAACTGGCTTTTGCTCTGTGTAATCTCTTCATTGTATCCCATTCCCTGAATATCTCGGGGGCCGCACATGCGCTTTCTGTGACTTGTATTTGGGTCAGTCCAACTTGGGATGGTCACAACAGTGCCTGGATTCATGGGCTTGGAGCTATTTATAGGTGGCTTGGCAGCCTCTTTGGGGAACGGCTTGCAAAGCTAGATTATTCCCAATTGTTGTGGTCTTAATATAGTCTTAATCGGATCAGAATACTTTGCTATATTTCAGTGCACCTGTATGTCCCATTTCTTAAAGTGATGTAACAATGCCTTAATGAAGGCTTGCATGATCAGCAACGAAGTCGTCTAGTCTCTTCCTCTTCTTTCTCTCTCTCACACAGATCTGATTGCCCTATGTGGGCCCAGGATAGCTTTCTTCTCATATGGCTTGTGCACTAGAACCATTGGTAGGCCCCCAGAAGTGTAGCTAAGCGCTGTCCTTTCTTCATAGGCCAGTGGCTTACATTGTATGGTCTTGACTTCCCCTATGTCCCAAGGAGCTGTCTGCTACTAGGAATGCTTATACAGTATACTGCTTGGCAACAAAAGTTCTCAAAGCGCTTTACATTGGAAAAGAAAATGGTTCCCTGTTCCCAAAGGGCACACAATAAAAAAACAAGCATCTGGTAGAAACCAGCAGCAACCCCTGTCCTGGAGTTAGACAGGATCGGTTGCTTGACCCCAGCTAAGTGTAAGAAAACCGCCACTTTAAAAGGTGCTTCTTTGTTCAGTTGGAGTGAAGTACCCTTTCCTATGGTCTTTCAAAGACAACCACAGAAGGCTGTGGTACATGCTTCTCTGTTAGACCAGGGCTTCACAACCTGGGGACCTCCAAAGGTTGCTGAACTACAGCTCCCATGATCCCTGGCTAAAATAAATGGTGGCTGGGGATGATGGGAGTTCAGCAACATCTGAACCCCTGCTAACTTGGCAAAGAGGCACCCTTTAAACGTGGTGATTCTCTTTGTTGAGCAGGGGGAGCGTAACTGGCCCTCTCCACCCCCAGCACAGGACCTCCAGTGACTGTTGCTGGGGTCTATCTTATGTTTCTTTTTAGATTGTGAGCCCTTTGGGGACAGGGAGCCATCTTATTTATTTATTATTTCTCTGTGTAAACTGCCCTGAGCCATTTTTGGAAGGGTGGTCTAGAAATCGAATGAATGAATGAATAAATAATAGCAGCAACATCTGGTGGCCCCCAGGCTGGGAACCGCTGTGTTAGACCTTGATGCAGTACTAAGTAAACTGTTGGTTCACTGAGCTCGTCATGGTCCACAGGCAGGGTTTTCAAGCTTGGTTGGGTCCTTGGAAGTTGGACTACAATTCCCAACTTCCCCAGCCATAGTGGGCAAAGGCCCTTCTCCACCATGTGGCATGGGATGATGGGAATTGTAGGCAGACCCTGCTTAGCTATGGGGACAAGTCATGCTTGCTACCACAAGACCATCTCTCCTCTAAACATTCATATTTCCTGCTTGTGTCCTTTTTGGAGATCTAGAACTCTCGAGTCTTTGTAAGATTCTTCCTGGCAAGGCGTAGAGTGGAAGGAGAGCAAGTGCATGAGGGGAAATGAGTCTTTTGCCTTGGCTGGTGAAAGGCCGGCAATATTCAGTGCCTAACTCCGGAGGCTCATAGCACACAGCATTGCTTTGTAGGGCACTTCCAGCTCCTTGCGCTTCCTAGTACTAACAGTTGCCTAAAATCTGTTTGACACAAGATCGATTGGTGGTGTTTAAGCCAAAGAACTGTATTCTCCCACTGCCTGCAAAGAACAGTATTCACATTGTCTTTGGCAGCGAGCGTGACTTGTCCCCTTAGCTAAGCAGGGTCCACCCTGATTGCATATGAATGGGAGACTAGAAGTGTGAGCACTGCAAGATATTCCCCTCAGGGGATGGAGCTGCTCTGGGAAGAGCATCTAGGTTCCAAGTTCCCTCCCTGGCAGCATCTCCAAGATAGGGCTGAGAGAGATTCCTGCCTGCAACCTTGGAGAAGCCACTGCCAGTCTGTGAAGACAATACTGAGCTGGATAGACCAAGGGTCTGACTCAGTATATGGCAGCTTCCTATGTTCCTAATGTTGCAGGGTGGGGGCCAGCAAGGCAGTAGCTGTGGCAGGGGAGAAACCAATGCCAGAAAATGTGCTGCCTAAGGAATATCTGAGAGGTGACAGAAGGATGTAAAATCCTAGCCCCGGGAAACTGCCACACAGTCAGACCCTTGGTCCTTCTCGCTCAGTATTGTCTGCACTGACTGGCAGCAGCTTCTCCAAGGTTTCAGGCAGGAGTTTTTCTCAGCCCTAACTGGAGATGGTGCCAGGAAGGGAATTTGGACCTTCTGCATGTAAGGGTAATATCCGTGGTCTCCCGTCAAGACGTGACCACACCAAGACCTGCTTAGCTTTAGCAAGGTGGCTGGATTATGTGCCCTTAGACCACACACTGGGTTTTCTATGCTCCTTGAACCATCCCATTGATACCATAGTCCAGGGTAGCCAATCTGAGGCTCTTCAGCTTTTGGACTATAACTCACATCAGCCCCTGGAGCCACAATGAATTGCAGCTGAAGATGATAGGACATGTAGTCCAACAGCTAGAGAGACTCAAACTGACTACCCCTGCCACTGACCAACCCCTGCTAACTTGGCAAAGAGGCACCTTTAATGTGGGGATTCTCTTTATTTAGCAGGGGGAGAGTAACTGGCCCTCTCCACCCCCAGCACAGGACCCCTCCAGTGACTGTTGCTAATGTCTATCTTGTGTTTCTTTTTAGATTGTGAGCCCTTTGGGGACAGGGATCCATCTTATTTATTTGTTATTTCTCTGTGTAAACTGCCCTGAGCCATTTTTGGAAGGGCGGTATACAAATCGAATAAATAATAATAATAAATAATAATAATCCTTTTGAAATTAGGAAATTTTACCCACCCACCCATTTTACATGATCAACCTTAAGAGAAAATGACTACAGATAGCAGTGACTGCTTGGAATATAGACATTGATTGAAATGCCCTTTATGGCTAGGAATCCAGAAAATACTAAGCGCATTGTTCAGAGACAGTGGGTTATTCTAGCCTCCTGGCATGAAGCAGAAGACTCTGTCTTGGGAAGATGATTCTACAGCCTCTCTAGAGATCTTATTCCAGTTTGACCCTAAGCTGATCATGTGCTTATCCTGAAATCCTTGCCCATCTGCTTGCAGTGCATAATATGAACAGTGGTTCTCTTCTCTGAGATCCTTGTCCAACATCTGGGCACCCAGATGTCGGATTTCAAAATGTCACTACCACAAATGTAAGAGAACCTTGGCTCTTGGCCACTGCATTCAAATAGAATCTCCAGGGTCCTTTCAGGGTGCAGAGGTTTGGAGCATTTTCCAGAGTAGTGATGGATGTGCTGGCAGATGCTGTAGTGAGCTGCTCATGCGCGCAATGCCTTCTGGACAGAACAGCGTCCCATGTGGCAAAGTAGCCACCCTTCCTGAATCCCAACTACCCAGATCATCCAATGCTCCAGTTAACTTCCTGTACCTCCACATCTGTCTGTGAAATGGATCTTTATCACTCTTGGCAAGAAGATGCTCAGGCTCTCTTTGCTGAAAGGTGCAACTCAGGATGTTGTGAAGGGACCGAAAGTATGAGATACTTGCTTCCTGTTCCCTTTGCATTACCCGCAGTGTTCCCTCTAAGGCGTGCACGCACAAGATTTTATGTCCACCCAGTTAATTTTAGATCCCGCTCAGGTTGACTCAAGACCACATTCTGAATGCAACTGAGCACACACTGCCTTGGTACTGCCACCCAGAACAAAACTCATTTTGTGCACAGATGACAAAACCTAGAGGGAGCGCTGATTATCAGGACTTTAAAACCACTGACATGAGGCCCGTTCACATGGCATGTTTCACACTTGTATGAATGTACAGTGTATACAAGTACAGTCATTCACATGCTGTTGATCATATTGGTTTATGTATTATATGTATTTATCATATTTATAAACCTCCAGATATGTGTATCTCTCGGCAGTGTATACAACTTAACAAAACAAAATGATTTCACAGAATAAAAAGTTAAAACAACTTCATGGGATAAAAACCAGTAAAACAGTTAAAAATTTCGGTTAAAAGCCTGAGAAAACAGGTGTGTCTTGAGGATCTTCTTAAAAGTGATCGGAGATGGAGATGTTCTTATATTCCAAGGCTCTGGGGCAACTATTTTATTCATTCATTCAATTTCTATACCGCCCTTCCAAAAATAGCTCAGGGCAGTTTACACAGAGAAATAATAAATAAATAAGATGGGTCCCTGTCCCCAAAGGGCTCACAATCGAAAAAGAAACAAGACAGACACCAGCAACAGCCACTGGAGGTCCTGTGCTGGGGATGGAGAGGGCCAGTTACTCTCCCCCAGCTAAATAAAGAGAATCACCATGTTAAAAGGTGCCTCTTTTGCCCAGTTAGCAGGGGGCCAACTACAGAGAAAGCCTGGGAGCTTTCCAGAGTGGCTGCTCAAAAGTGGCTAAAGGCCTCGTTCCGGCAAATCGCATGCAAAACGTAAAATCTGCAGGGGGAGCAGTCTTGTGAAAACTTACAACCCACCAAACGCCTTTTTTTAAACGCAGAATACACAGCGTCCTAGCTCTGTATTGTAGCAATTAAATCAGAAACAAGGCTTTGGAAATGTGAACGGCACCCTGCTGTCCGTGTAGCGACTGCGGTGTCACAACGTGGGAAGTGTGGGAGCACACTTCTGAGGTTTGCCGTGACCCTGTTGCAGGGTCTAATCTGGAAGGCGCCCTGGCCCAGAGTCTCTACCAAACAAGCCAGTGGCAACTATAACCAGATCATCTTAATTGGTGGCAGGGTTCATGACCAAGAAACCATTCTCCAGTACCCTGAGTTATGCTGCGCACAGGTACAGAAGTACACTTCCTGTTGGTACCATGTATTTAAAGGGCCCGTATCAGGTTCAGTCTTAAAACAAACTCTGGTAATCATCCTCTCTTTTGCCTGTCTCTAGTACGCTTGTACAGCATAATGTCTGTGCTGTGGTGTCTGTGCAAGCCGAGTATTGCTTTGCCCTGCCCAGGACTTCCTCTTCATTGGAGAACAGCTGCTTTGGAGTACAGGAGGAGTTGAGTTTCAGTCTGGAGCCTCTTTGGGCTGACTCCCTGGGACTCTTAAACTCGGCTTTTCACTCTAGACTTCTTATTCACCTCCTGGCTCTGTGCATCTTTCTCACCATGTCAAAGTGCTGCTTCAACGGCATTCAGTGGCATTCATGTCCCCGACTCTGGGGCTTGTCAGATCGGCATGCACGCCAGCCTAGACTCTTAATTTGGTGCAGCTTTCCTCATTGGAAGAAGCAGCTTGCAGGGGGCTGGGTGGTAGGAAGAGAAGAAACTGGCTTGGCGTGAGAAAGCTCAGGGTCCCGCGATCCCTTTAAATCAAGCTGTGCTTTTGCAGAGTCTGCTGCTTTTATTTTCATCTTTTGACTCCTCCAGAAAGAGAGGTCCAAGGACAGGAATGCAATATTTCAACAGGCACATCACCCTAATTGGAACTTTTGCTCATAGATAGTTGAATGGTATTTGGCACATCAGATTTTCCCAGAGGAGTCTTTTGATCTCGGCTGGGGGGTGTCCAGTATCTTGAGCTCGTCTTCCTCACCTCTCATGAAGTGCCCAGTAAGGCTTATTTTGCCAAGAGGAGTAGCCTTTGATTTGTATGGCCTGGCTACGTAAACAGAGGAGGCACCCAGCCAGTGTGGCCCCTGGCTTCTTTGGGGCCCATCCCTGCTTGTTCGGGCAGGGTGAAGCAAAGAGCACAGAACCCATTGCTCTGCATAAGCAAACTTCTGCACACTGACTCACTTAATCGCGAGCGACTGAGGTGCTTTTAATCAGGTGACAGATCTAATATGTAGCCTGCTAAGGTGCTAGAGTACAAAAGAGATGCATCGGTCAGATGCAAAGTGTGCCTCTTTTCTTCTGAACCGTGCCTTGAAAATGCAATCTGGGGACCTCCTTCATGCAGTCAGCTTACACTTGTTCAGAAAGGCCCTGCACACCAGCTCCCTCTCAGCGTTGTCTGGAGCTTGCAAACACACATACTGTGAACGCTTCAGTTTGCAGCCCTGCAGCTGGACGCCACCTGCTACGCATCTTGAAGTGTCCCCCCCCCCGCCCCAGGCTCTTTCCCTGTGCCCACCTATTTAGTTGGTTGGTTGGTTAGTTTATATACTGCTTTTCATTACAATAAACTCAATGGTTTACAAGAGAGCCAGCGTGGTGTAGTGGTTAGAGTGCTGGACTAGGACCGGGGAGACCCGAGTTCAAATCCCCATCCAGCCATAATACTAGCTGGGTGACTCTGGGTCAGTCACTTCTCTCTCAGCCTGACCTACTTCACAGGGTTGTTGTGAAAGAGAAACTCAAGGATGTAGTACAGCGCTCTGGGCTCCTTGGAGGAAGAGCGGGATATAAATATAATAATAATAATAATATAATTAAAATAATGCATAATTAAAAAAACCAAAAGTACAGATAATAGAAATATTAAAATAATATCTATTTAAAAATGTAATAACCCATTTAAAAAACAAAACCCAAAACAAAGCAGCAGCAGTAAAAACAATACATTCATTCAAAAGCCTGGGTGAAGAGCCACGTCTTTACTCCCCCCCCCACAAAAAAAAAACTGTCAAGGAGACTGAGGAGCGGATGCCAACCGGGCAGCATTCCAAAGCCTGGGGGGCAATGACTGAGAAGACCCTGTCCCATGTGCTCGACAGCCGAGCCTCTCTCACCATCGGCACACAGAGCCGAGCCCCCTCTGCTGATCTTGTCAAGAGGGCAGAAACCTTGTTGTCTGAATAGGCTGTTCAGCCAAGAGTGGGAAAGCAGGGTTGAAAACCTCTTGAGTCTTTCAGGAAAACGCCCTTTCCCCAGTGCATAACTAACATGCAGTGTGCAGCTCTGTGTGTACTTGCATGGAACTGGCTGTCAGATGAATGTGCACAGGGCTGCAGCCTTGGAGAACTTCTTGCCCCAAAAGGTGATGAGTGCTACTAGATCAGGTTTGCTTGAAACGCATAAATGCATGGGTAATGGCACAGTGGGGAAGTAACTTGCCTAGGGAGCAAGAGGTTACTGCTTCGAATCCCCGCTGGTATGTTCCCCAGATTATGGGAAATGCCTATATCAGGCAGCAGTGATATAGGAAGATGCTGAAAGGCATCATCTCATACTGCGCGGGAGAAGGCAATGGTCAACCCCTCCTGTGTTCTACCAAAGACAACCACAGGGCTCTGTGGGCACCAGCCGCCGAAATCGACTCGACAGCACAACTTTAATAGCTTTATAAACGTCTACTAGTCAAGACAGCTAATTGGCATCTCACTGTACAGAGGTGACATACCTCTTTTGCAGCATTTACTACTACAGGGGTGCTCAAAGATGTTGATATTCTACAAGCCCCACAGTAGCCTATGAGGCTATTGTGGCTGGTGGAGGTGGGACTTGGGAGCCCAAGTTTAAGAACCCCTGTAGTATCCTAACAGTAGGTGTGCATCTGCTATGTGCCTGGCTTGGGGACTCTGGAGATGGTGGATGGATCTGGTCTGAACCTTTTTACCTTGAACCTCTGGAGATGGTGGATGGATCTAGTTTGACGCTTGCACCTTGAACCTTTGGAGATGATGGATGGATCTGGTCTGATCCTTGAACCTTTTGCCTCATGCTTAACCCCTGGAACAGCTAAGTAAATCAGAAGTTGGAAATGTGTCCAGGCGTTCCCATTGCATTTGGCATTCCAGTTAGACTCCAGAGGGCCTGTGCCAAGCCTGGCAGGAATAGCTCTATTGGTGGAGGACAGGGTGGGCATTGGGTCTTTGACCCAGTGGCCTCAAATGACCCCCCCTTGCTGGGAATTGCATAAAAGGGTTTTAAGGGATTAAATGGGTGCCATGCAGAGGTTGCTCCTAACAAACATTTTAAGCTCTGGGCATGAATCTGGCTTCGAATGCTTGTCCTTGTTAGTGCTCTCTAAAAAGAGAAGCTACCTTGGCCATGAAGTCTCAACATCTGGTGGTGATGCTGCTGGGTTTATTGCATGCGCCAAGTTCTCACCAGGGGCGACTCATGAACAACTAGTTTTTGGGAGCAAAGAGTCAGCAACACACGTTATTAGGGGAGTGAAGATTGTGCTATACTTTAAATACTTACAGAAGTGAAAGTAACTAACGGGTTGTTTCTCTTGCTAATGGAGCTTGCGTGACACTTTCAAACGTATTGAGCAATGGACCAGATTCCTCTTGGAAAATCGTCTCATTGGATTAGGCCAAACTTTCCAGTCTGCTTTCCAGGCTAGTTTCCTCTTCTACTGGTTTCCCATGACCATGTGGCAGGAAAGACTGGGATGGGGAGAGAGATCAGCACGAGGCCAGCTGAAATCAGCAGGGGAGGTGACCCTGCTCCCGCCTACAGTTGTGGTCTTGCCCTGCCCAGTTAAGAACATCAGAACAGCCCTGCTGGATCAGGCCCAAGGAAGCCCATCTAGTCCAGCATCCTGTTTCGCACAGTGGCCCACCAGATGCTGCTGGAAGCCTACAGGCAGGAGGTGAAAGGGGCATGCCCTCCCTCCTGCTATTACTCCCCTGCAACTGGGACTCAGAGGCATCCTGCCTTGAGGCACATGGAGTTCCTGGCCAGGAAGGCAGTGAAAGGGTTGGCCTGGCTCCTGGGAGGCTGGAGGAGTCTCCTAAGTATTTGGCTGCACTGGCCTCTGCTTGCTGTGGGGTAGAGGAAGGAAGGAGGGAGTGAGGCTTCTTTGAACACAGGCCTTTAAAACAATTAATTCAAGCTATAGGATTGCAATATCTGATGACTCTGTTGTATGACACTTTACAGCAAAGTTTGAGTCTGGTGGGTGAGGGAGTGCCGCTATTCTTTGGAGTAATAATAAGAACAAAAGAACATAAGGACAGCCCTGCTGGATCAGGCCCAAGGAGGCCCATCTAGTCCAGTATCCTGCCCCACACTGTGGCCCACCAGATGCCACTGGAAGCCACAGGCAGGAGTTGAGAGCATGCCCTCCCTCCGATGGTAGTCTGTTGTGAGACATATGGCTTGTTAAAAATGGCTTGCCATGAGGATTTCGCACGAGAGAGGGAAGCCCTCTTGGATGGCACCAGAGGTCCATCTGGTCTAGCATCCTGCTTCCTACAATGGCCCATTGGATGCCTCCTGGAAGCCCACCAGCAGGGCTTAAAAGCAACAGACCCACCCCCCAACTCTTTTTCCCCAGGACTGAGACTTGCTGCTTCTGAATAGGAAAGCTCGGCCGTGATGAGTGATGGCCACTGATGGGCTGCTCTTCTATGAGGTTGTTCAATCCCCTTTCTAGATATTCTTAAACATTTTTGCTCCCTTGATGCTGTAGAAATTTACTTGAGTTCAAGCTCCTCGGTGGCAGTTCTTGTAGACTTTTCTCTCCTCTTCTCTCCCCTCCCCTTCCGCTGGCTCCTGTTCAGGAGAAGTCTGGAGCCAGGAGCCTGGTGGCTCAGCCAGCAAGACCCTCAGTCACGGTGCCCACAGATGTTCCTACAGCTTTTGGTCAACTCCCCAGGAGTGGGTGCCAGCCTGGTCCTCAGCCAGCATGTTGTCACTTGATGCTGGGAACAGGATACGGTTGCACGTTCGCACTGTGGTGGGAGAGCAGGGCCCTGCCCGAAGGAACGTGGGGAGGGAACCTCTTTGCAGCCTCTTCCCAGTGATTCCAAAGGCAATCCTACTGCAGGCTGATTCCGAAGGCAATCCTCCTGCTAAGCAGAGTTAAAATCAGATCAGCCCATGCATGTTGTACTCCTTTGTATCTGGGTGGGTGTTGAAGGTGCAGAGATCGAGGGCAGGTCTACCAAACCCCTTGCCCAGAATGTTGCTGGGGTGGTTAGGACTACTCTGTGCAGACTCGAAGGGCTACATAAGCTGTCACTGTGTTTACCAATGAATAAAACTAGGTGTCTGGCGTTGGGAACTTGGATGCTCCACTGCAAGGGGTAACTGGAACGTAGGAAGCTGTCTTCTGAGTCAGACCCTTGGTGCATCTAGCTCGGTATTGTCTACACAGACTGACAGCGGCTTCTCTGAGGTTGCAGCCAGGGGTCTCTCTCAGCCCTATCTGGAGAGGCTGCCAGGGAGGGAACTTGGAACCTTCTGTGTGCAAGTAGGCAGGTGCTCTTCCCAGAGCAGCCCCATCCTCTAAGAGGGAATATCTTACAGTGCTTGTATGTAGTCTCCCATTCAAATGCAAACCAGGTTGGACCCTGTTTAGCAAAGGGGAAGTTTCATTCTTGCCACCACAATACCAGCCCTACACACTACTTTAAAAAACTCAACAACCTTTGTTTATAACACTTCTTTAAAAATTGCCACCCTTGAATTGTTTAGCTTTAAATTGATGCTCTTGCATAATATATGCATATGTTACCCTTCAATAATATTTACCGGTATGGAATATGCTAGAGGCAGACCGAAATTATGCTGGGTTCTACCGGCTGATCTCTGGGGGATTTGTGGAGACCAGCAAGTGTTTCTCTCTCTCTCTCCCAATAGGATAAGTAAGAAATTCTCTGCCATGACCTAGTGCCCACAGATGCTTATATTTAGGCTCGGTGTTCCTTACCTATAAAACGAGTGTTGCCTTTGTGCAGCTCGGTTTTGTGCTGGAATCTTTGATCGGAAGCAACTCAAACGTAGACTTGTCCTTCAATAGGCAGGCCATGCCAGTGTCCCCCACCACTGTCTTTCACATTGCTCCAGTTGGGAGTAGAAAAACATAGTAGATGACTCAGACCGTAAGCCTGAAGCCTCCTGTGGAACATGAGATGGCTGGAGCTGTAAGGCGTTGCTGGCGACCGTGTGCTGGGTAGAGCAGAAGTATGGGCCCGATTTGGTTCAGCTCTTCCGATGATCCCTGCCATTAACGCCTGCTCCCTTTCCTCCCCACAGGCTGGCTGGGAATGAACCCTTGACCATCCTCCCTCTGACTTCAGAAATGGAGGAAGCTGCCGTCAAAGCCCACTACAAAGTCTGTGACCGCCTGAAGCTGGAGAAGAAGCAACGGAGGATGTGCAGGAGAGACCCTGGAGTGGCCGAGACCCTCATGGAGGCCATTAGCATGAGTGCCTTGGAGTGCCAGTACCAGTTCCGCTTTGAGCGGTGGAACTGCACCCTCGAAGGCCGCTACAGAGCCAGTCTGCTGAAGAGGGGTGAGCTGGGGGACCGGCAGGAGGCAGGCTTCCCCTGGTGCTGGTTCCGGGGCTGAAAGTCGATTATTTCAGTTGGTTCAGCTCCTGGGCTGTTGTCTGAGCCTTCCTCAAGGTGACAGAGTTGCCCAGATGCTTCTGGGAGAATTGGGCAGGGGCAGAGGTTGTCCAGCACAATGATTCCCACCATCTCTGGGCACAGTGGTCTTTGGCTGGCGGTGATGGGAATTTTAGTCCAGTAACACTTGGTGGCCCGAGTTTGAGAACCCCTAGGACAGCGGTCGGCGACATTGGCTCTCCAGCTGTAGTTGAATTACAACTCCCATCATCCCCAGCTGTAATTTATTGCAGATGGGGATGATGGGAGTTGTAGTTCAACGACAGCTGGAGAGCCAGTGTTGCTCTCCCTGCCCTAGGCTAAGGAGTCTCTGAATGCCACTGGGTGATGGAAAGAGATAAATGAAGTGGTTCAGAGATGAGAAATAAAGTAGAGGTTGACAACCTGGAAGCTTTCTGGCTGAACCTGAGAAGTTTCGTCAGCCCAAAGTCTAAAGAGGGGTGTGGCAGATGTGATGGTGGTGGCTGTGGTACTTGGCAGGCTGGCTGTTCTGGGAATGGGGAAGAGAGTCCTGGCTGCAAAACAAATGGCGAAAATAAAGGGCTTAATCTGCAGTTCTCAGCAAACCGTACAGGCAAGGGATAGATGCGCCATATTCTGTTTCTCTTCCATCTGAACTTGGCAATGTCCTTTGACTTCTCCTGCTAAACACCCCCAGTCTCTTTGCCCCTGAAAAATTACCTATTTAACCCTGTATTGTGTGTTTCAAGTCTCTTTCCATATTCTCTGCCCAAACAGCCAGTGTGGTGGGTAGTGTGGTAACTTCAAAAACACACATTTAACTGTGTCTTAAATGATAGGGATGTGTAAAACATTTCGGGCACAGAACGATCTGTGCCTGAAACAGCGAAATTCGGGTGATTCGGGGCCGAACCGAATCACCCACGAAAAGATCCGAGAAATTTCGGGCACGAGCCGAATCACCTGAATTTCGGGCCCAAAAATTCGGGTGATTTGGACCTCCATTTTTTTGCCTTCCTTCCCCCCCTCCGTTTTGAGCTATGATGTCTATTTGAATTCCCCGCCTTTTTGCATCCCATTGACTTCAATGCAAAAAGGTTGGATGTGACGTCTGCTCGAATTTCGGGTGCCAGGGGCAAAATAGTGGGGTTGGGTGGTAGTTCCTAATGGGTGGAGGTTACCACCCCAATTGCAGAGGGATTGGGCAAAGGGCTGATTTTTGGTGAATTTCTGAAGTTTTAGTGTCTTTGGGGCAGATAGTGGCATAACGTGGGATCTGTGCCAAAAGGGTGGGGTGGTAGTGCCTAATGGGTGGTAGTGCCTAATGGGTGGAGGCTACCACCCCAATTGCAGAGTGATTGGGCAGAGGGCTGATTTTTGGTGAATTTCTGAAGTTTATGCGTCTTTAAGGTTTTCCCCGTGAAGGGTGTATCGCTTCACATCGGGGGGAAAGGGGTGTCCGAGAGCAGGGTGGGGTTGGTGGTAGTGCCGGGTTGGGGCAAGGAAGCTACCTGAATTTTTTCAAAGGATTTGGGCAGAGGGCTGATTTTTGGTTAATTGTTGAAGTTTTCGCATCTTTAAGGTTTTTCCTCATAATAAGTTATAATGGAGCTTTCATCAGCCCCATAAGTGCACTTAGGGGGTGTTGGGGTGGCCCAGAGCGAGTGGTGGTGTAGTGCACATAGGGTGCAAACCACCCCCATGGGTTTCTAACCCATGGGGTACAGGGTTCTGTTGTTTCTGAGGTTTTCCGAGTGTGGATTCTATGATAGCAAATGAGATTTTCAATGAGACTCCATGAATCCACTCTAAAAAATTCAGGTAGCTTCCTTGCCCCTACCCGGCACTACCACCAACCCCACCCTGCACTAGGACACCCCTTTCCCGCCGACGTGAAGCAATACACCCTTCATAGGTTGTGCTGGGGATGGATAGCGCCAGTTGCTCACTCCCTGCTAAATAAAGAGAATCACCACTTTAAAAAGTTCCTCTTGCTCAGTTAGCAGTAGGGGTGTGCACAGAACCGGCTGGTCTGGTTTGGTTCGAGTCCAAACTGGACTCAAACCGGACCGGGTCAGTTCAGTCAAACACCCCCTTGAATACCCCACCCCCCGGTCCAGTCCAGTGGGGGGCGGGGTGGTTCATGATTTTTTAAATTATTTTTTAAAAAAACTTATCCTCTCTGGGGGAGTTGCTCGAGGTGGCGGGGGTGGGGGGCTCCAGTTCTCCTCCCCCCGCCGACCTCCCGTACTGTCCAGATCGGTCCATTTGGCCCATCCGGGCCTGCCCCCTCCAGTGTGGTGGTCATGTTTGGGGCTGCCGTGCCTGTGCAATTGGCATCTGTGTGGCCCCAGTTAGAGCAGTAAGGGAGGCCGGCAGGAGGTGGGGGAACCACCATGGAACCCCCCTCCCCCGCTGCCTCGAGCAACTCCCCCGGAGGGGGGTAGGTCCATTTTTTAAAATAAACAAATAAATTAATTAAAAAATCACCAACCCCTCAAACGGCTGGCGGGGTGGTGGTTCAGTCCAGGGTCAAACTGAACAGGGGGAGCTTTGCTTTGACCCCAAACAGTCGAACCGAACAGGTTTGACATCTAACCTTTTTGTACATCCCTAGTTAGCAGGGGTGATGGGAGTTGTAATCCTTCACCTTGGGACTCGGTGCTGGAAACCCCTGTGTTACTCTGCCACATTACTACTTCTGTGCTGCAGGAGCATCATATCCTATCTGGTTGAAGAAGACCAGGCTGGGTTCCTCTCATGCTGGCTGAACGTGGCCTCCTTCCTCTTCCGTAGGTTTTAAGGAAACGGCCTTCCTCTACGCCATCTCCTCGGCAGGGCTCACCCACGCCATGGCCAAGGCCTGCAGTGCTGGGCGCATGGAGCGCTGCACCTGTGACGAGGCCCCTGACCTCGAGAACCGCGAGGCCTGGCAGTGGGGCGGCTGCGGCGACAACCTCAAGTACAGCAACAAGTTCGTCAAGGAGTTCCTGGGGAAGAAGTCCAACAAGGACCTGCGAGCCAGGGTGGACTTCCACAACAACCTGGTGGGCATGAAGGTGAGAGGGGGCACCTCTGTTGCCTTTGGGCACAGACAATGGGAGAGGACCTCATCCAGCAATGGTGTGCACGTTTGGCAGGCAGGAGGCCGCCGGTTCAGTCCTCAACATCTCTCGCTGAAAGGATTACATAGCAAGTGATGGGGAAAGATTTCTGCAGGAGATTCTAGAGTGGCTGCCACTTCTTGCTAGGTTGGATGGCCCATTGGGCTGGCTTGGCATCAGAATGGTATAATGCTTCTAGTTCAGCATTGTTGGCCAAGGTTTGGGTCTGTCTAGCTAAAGCTACCTGTGTGGTTCTGGTGGCTCGAAGAGGGGCTTGGACAGACACGTGGAGGAGGTCTGCCAGTGGCTAGTCTATGGGCTGTATGAGCTAGGCCTGTGTGGTATCGGATCTGGAATATCCAGTCTCGTCCAATCCAATATCCAGTCTTGGAGAGGAGAGCTGGTCTTGTGGTCGCAAGCATGACTTGTCCCCATAGCTAAGCAGGGTCTGCCCTGGTTGCATCTGAATGGGAGACTTGATGTGTGAGCACTGCAAGATATTCCCTCAGGGGATGGAGTCGCTCTGAGAAGAGCATCTAGGTTCCAAGTTCCCTCCCTGGCAGAATCTCCAAGAGAGGGCTGAGAGAGAGACTCCTGCCTGCAACTTTGGAGAAGCCACTGCTAGTCTGTGAAGACAATACTGAGCTAGATAGACCAATGGTCTGACTCAGTTTATGGCAGCTTCCTATGTTCCTATGTCCACTCTCCCTGGTGACATAGACTGTCCCCAGCTCTCCTGCTTCAGAAATGGCGTACCTCTGGATACTAGATGTTAGGGAAGCAGTGGAGTGGGCTTCACTACAGTAGGTTACAGGTGAGGGATGCCAATTTTGTATGCTCCCCGAGTAAGAAATTCCTTGAAAGGTAAAGAGTGGCACATCAGGGAGAGGACTAGTCCATTCTTATGCCCTGGTATGTATATATGCATGTGTACGCGCGCTCTCTCTCTCTCCTCTTATTTTTTTGCTTCAAACTTCCTCTTTGGGGCTAGCAGAAGCACCCAGGGATGGATCCTGCTCTGGGGGTGCTTGTGGGCAATATAAGCATGTGCATACATGTGGTCTCCTTCAGGAAGAGTCTATGCTTTCCTCAGCTTAACATCTCAGGCCCTTTAGACTAGTTTCTTGCACCTGGGGTTCCTAGCCTTGGATCCCTAGATGCTGGACTACAACACCCATCACCCCCCAGTCACAAGGGCCCAAGGCTCGAGACACAAAGGCATTGTGGCTGGAGGTGATGGGTGTTGTAGTCCAACATCTAGGGACCCAAGGTTGGGAGAACCCCTGAGCCTGAAGTATTGTCCAAAGTTGCCCAACTAGTGAACTGGCTCTGCTTGTATACCCTCTTTCTGTGGGGAGGGCCCCAGCTCATCCCATTTAAGTGGCTCTTGTACAACAGGAAGAGGAAAGGCCATAGAATAATAGAACATTGGTTGTAAAGCAGATAGGGCTGCTCTTGGAAGAGCACTTGCATGTAGAAGGTTCCAAGTTGCCAAATGGAGCAACTCTCCAAATGGAGAGTTTTCATAATGGAGGGAAGTAAGAAGTGGGGTCCCCCAGGGATCTGTACTGGGACCCGTGCTTTTTAATTTATTCATCAGTGATCTAGAAGCAGGGGTAAGCAGCAAGGTGGCCGAATTTGCAGATGATACCAAACTCTTTCGGGTAGTGAAATCCAAAACAGATTATGAGGAGCTCCAAAAGGATCTCTGCAAACTGGGGGAGTGGGCGACAAAATGGCAAATGTGCTTCAATGTTGGCATGATGCACATTGGGACAAAAAACCCAACTTCAAGTATATGCTGATGGGATCTGAGCTGTCGGTGACTGACCGGGAGAGGGATCTTGGGGTTGTGGTGGACAGCTCATTGAAGGTTCTGGTCACCACATCTAAAAAAGGACATTGTAGAACTGGAAAAGGACATTGTAGAACTGGAAAACCAAGATGATAAGGGGCCTAGAGCAAGGCTACAACACCTGGGGCTATTTAGTTTAGGGAAAAAACGACTGCAGGGAGAAATGATAGAGATCTATAAAATCATGCATGGTTTGGAGAAAGTGGATAGAGAGAAATTCTTCTCCCTCTCACAGAATACTAGAACCAGGGGTCACCCCATGAAATTGATTGCCAACAAACGGAAGTACTTTTTCACACAACACATAATCAATTTGTGGAATTCTCTACCACAAGATGTGACAGCCAACAGCCTGGATGACTTGAAGAGGGGTTTGGATAACTTCATGGAGGAGAGGTCTGTCAATGGCTACTAGTTGGAGGGCTGTGGGATACCTCCAGCCTCAAAGGCAGGATGCCTCTGAGTACCAGTTGCAGGGGAGTAACAGCAGGAGAGAGGACATGCCCTCAACTCCTGCCTGTGGCTTCCAGCGGCATCTGGTGGGCCACTGTGTGAAACAGGATGCTGGACTAGATGGGCTTTGGGCCTGATCCAGCAGAGCTGTTCCTATGTTCAAGTTCCCTCCCTGGCATCTCCAGATAGGGCTGAGGAGATCATTCTACCTGCAAGCTTGGAGAATCTGCTGTCAGTCTGTGCAGACAATACTGAGCTAGATGGACCAGTGGTCTGACTCTGTATAAGGTAGCTTCCTATGTTCTTAAAGGACCTTGGAGGTCTTCTGGTCCAGGGTTTCTTAACCTTGGGCCTCCAGATGTTGTTGGACTACAACTCCCAGAATCCCCAGCTGCAATGGCTCTTGCTTGGGGACTATGGGAGTTGTAGTTCAACAACATCTGGAGGCCCAATTTTAAGAAACCCTGTTCTAGTCCACTCCCCTGCTCAGTGCAGGAAACTGCAACAGCATCCCCAACAGACGACTGTCCAGCCACTGAAAGAGAGCCTAGCCCTAGTGGACTGTTGCACTGTAAATGGCTTTGGCAGTTCTTCTGAATGTCTAGTCTGAATCAGCTTCCTTGTCACTAACAACCCATTGCTTAGTCTAGCCCTCAGGAGCAACAGAAACGAAGTCTGCTCCTTCTATGAAACAGCCCTTCACATATCTGAAGATGTCTCTTCTAGCTCTCTGCCTCAAACCATGGAGAGCTACCACCAGTCAGGAGATATTATCCTATCAAGCAGACATTGGATCAACTGTTGGATCCCCCTCACTAGACTCAATGGGAGAAAGGAGCCCACTGAATACGCTGCCCTCCATGGAAGACCAATAGTTGACCCAGCATTTGCTTGATAGGCTAATGTCTCTTGCAAACTGCAAAATTAGACTTGCCACAGGTGCCAAAACTACCCTGAGGCCCCTCTGTAACTCACCTTGAATGCAGTCTTCATACTGTAGGCTTCATTACAACATAGTAGATGTGTCAGCAAAGGGGAAATTCCTCAAGAAAGGGTGTCTTTCTGAGGTATGTGTCATTTGCCGTAGATGCAGGAGCTATTTTCAATGTAGCAGTTGAATGTGACCCCACCCTCACAGCAAGCCCTTTGCAAAGGTTGGGAGGCAGATCAGAGATCCCTTCCCTCCAGCCCCAGAGGAATGTTGCTCTTCTGGAGAACTTTGACATTTCCTGAAATGGTAGCTTTTAAGGGGAAAGAAACCCCTGAAAACTTGGGAGTCCATAAGGGGGACGTTTGAAACTGACCAAGCTCCATTAGCTTAGGAACCTGAGTTTAGCCCGATCACTTGCTGCTCAAGAAATGAAGATTTTCTGTCAGCATGGCTCTGTTGCGGAACAGGCTTGTTCTCCAACTTGTGCAGAAGTGCCTTGAATGAAATGAATCAAAGCGGGTTGAAGTCAGACTTGAGATTGGGTTACAATGAAGACAAAAGAAGGCTTGCATAGCGGGTGGAGGAGCCAATCAAAGTAAACTGATGCTAATAAGATTTGGGCAGGGTAGTTTGTGATTGGGCCCTGAGATGCCAACACTCATGGGAGTGTTGCTAAGGCAGGGTTGGGCAAACTTGGTCCCTCCAGTAAATGGTGCCCCAAGAAATTGTGGCTGGGAGGACGGGAGTTGTAGTTCAACAGCAGCTGGAGGACCAGGTTTGACCACCCCTGTGTGAGGCGGATGGCTTTGGGTATGTCCTATAGGGGTGTGCATGGAACCAGCTGGTCCGGTTTGAGTCTGAACCATACCCGAACTGGACTGGGGCAATTCGGTCCTTTACCAGCTCAACCCCCCCCCCATTCAGTTGGGGGTTTGGTCCCCAAACTTACATTTTTTAAAAAACTTACTCCCTCCAGGGGTGTTCTCTGAGGCGGTGGCAGGGGCATGTCCATGGAGGTTCCTCCTCCCCTCACCGGCCTCTTTTCTTGCCAAAACTGGCCCATTCTACCATTCTTCAGCCCATTCAGGACTCCCCCCTCCAGCATGGTGGCCATTTTGGAGGTGGCCGCACCTGCACAATGGGCCTCTGTGTGGCCTGGGCAGCCTCCAAAATGGCTGCCATGTGGGGGGGAAAGAATGGGCCAGTTTTGAACAGAAGGGAGGCTGGCGGGGGATTGGGGATGAACCATACCACCCCCTGTTCAGTCCGACCTTGGACTGAATACACATATCCACTCCACTGCCTGTTTGGGGGCGTTCGTGAGTTTTTTTCCTTTGTTTTAAATTTTTAAAATATATATATTTAAAAACCTTACCCCATCTGGGGGTGTTCTCCGAGGCAGCCCGGGGAGTGGGGTCCATATTTTTTAAATTTAAAACAAAGGAAAAAACCTCAGGAACCCCCCAAACAGGCAGCACGTGTGTGTGTGTGTGTGTGTGTGTGTGTGTGTGTGTGTGTGTGTGTTTGGTTCAGGGTCGGACTGAACAGGGGGTGGTGTAGTTCATCCCCGATCCATCGAACCAAACTGGTTTGACATCAGACCGGTTTGCACATACCTAGTGTCCTGTTTGACTTCCCAGTAACAGCTGTAGAACAGGGGGCAGGCACAAGATGGACAAGCTTTCCACATTATCAGTTGAATTTTGAATTCAGTTGAATTTTGGGGGGGTGTTAATTCTTCTGCCATGGTTGCTTTTTTGCTAATGGCATCTCCTAGCCTCAGTGTCCCCACCTGTAAAATAGGAGCCTTACCTGGTTGCTATTGACTGGGCCTCTGGGTTCTGCTGTCTCGTGTTCAGTGGTGGCATAAGACCTCTGTTCACCTGAAGCAGAATGCCAAATGCAACCTTGCCTGCACACACTATCCTCCCCTTTCCCTTTTTGAAAAACAAATGTACAGGAGGACATCTTGTCCCCCACCCCCTAGCCAGGTGCCACACCAACCTGCTGCTGGAGGCAACTTCCTCGCCTCATGGAAAGGCCACCCCTACTTGGGCTGGTTCTGTGTGTGTGAATTCCGGGTCTGTAGGAACTCAGTGTAGACTTGTACTTCTCTGCAGGTCATCCCAGTGCATGGCTCATGGGCTGCAGGAGTCAACTGGCTCCGTCCCGTGATCTGCTGTTTTTGCACCTGGCTGGAGCTGGTCCTTGGGGTTTCTTCTAAAGTAGATCCTGGAAGCCTGAAGTTGACCTTGGTGTATGTCAGACAGAACTGTGTGTATTTCACACCTGTGCTGTGGAAGCGCAAGTGCATGTCCAGAACTTGGCCCCCTGAGATCCTTTGTGGCTCTGAATTAGTATGGCGTCCTTCCTTCTAGGCACTCGGGGTGGGGCATGGGGTCTTTCTCCCCATGTTGCTTTCTCCTCAGCCCCATGAGGTGAGGTAGCTTGAGAGAGAGTGGCCAGCCCAGGCTCGTCTAGTGAAGTCAAACTTCACAATAGAGGCCGTAGCTCAGTGGCAGAGTACCAGCTTTGCATCCTGGAAGTCCCTGGCAGCATCTCCAGGTCGGTCTGGAAAAAGACTCCCATCTGAAACAGTGGACATCCACTGACACGCTGTACCCGTGGTTCTCGAAGTTGGGTCCTCAGATGTTGACTGCAACTCCCATCAGCCACAATGGCCGAAGGTCATGTTGGCTCAAGATGATGGGAGCTCTAGTCCAACATCTGCGAACAAAGGTTGGCAACCCATGACGTATGGGACATATCTGTCTCCTAGCCCTGTGACATCACGCTGTGCATCTTCAGTAGCCAATTCGCTTCATCCCACCTAGCCTCTTGGGCTGCTCAGTGGCCAGACCAGTTATAAATTAACAGAAGTGCATCACATATGTGTAGGCCTCCCCCACTCCCAAAGAATTGTCATTTGAGGGTGCCGAGAAATCTGTCATATCTCCGAAACTCCCCACAGAACTATGGCTTCCGGCGGGGATGGATTGACTATGAAATCAGTTGCTCTGGTACAGGGATTCTCAATGTCGGGTCCCCAGATGTTCTTGGACTTCAACTCCCGTAATCCCCATCCGCCTTTGGTTGGGGATTATGGGAGTTGAAGTCCAAGAACATCTGGGGACCCGACATTGAGAATCCCTGCTCTAGTATATAGGGTCAAAGCAGAGGTTCTCAGCTGAGCATTTGATCAGAATTTTGAGAGGTGACCAGGGCCAAAGGTAGGCGGACGTCTGCCCACATTTGGAGGGTGGGCCACTGTGTTAGGACCTCTCCATCTTTCATCTGGGACCTTTCAAGGTGGGTGGCTTTTTGCAGTCACATAGTATCATTCTGGGTGCTTCTGGGGAAAGAGCAGCTGTTGGGAAGAATGCTCTTCAGAGAAGAGTCTCATTCCCTCAGTTGACTCCCAGTTTCACAGCTTCTAGTTGGAACTGCAAAAGTGGGGCAGTGTCTTGGACCAGCAGGAGAACAGATCTCCCCTTGCAGCACAGTACTTGAGGTCATGCGCTTGTCGGAATTGCATGCCAACCGGAGCCTCTGAAGATGCCTCCTCCAACAGGCAGGCTTGGTGGTCTCTCAGCAGTCTGGAATGTTGTTTTTCCATTACATGTGAGCGTTCCTGATCATAACGGGCCTCTTGAGGCTCAGTAGAGGGGTTTATCCCCCCCAATCCTTTGAACAAGTAACAAGCGCAATTGTTTGAGGCTTCTGGACAGGGAAAACATTTTCCCCTCTCCTGGATGCCCTGCTAGAGAGCAATTCCTGGGAGCCTCGTCTCTCCCAGCCCCAGGCTTCCAGGGCTTGCCCATTTTTAAAAACCTTGCTGTGAGAAGCTCCCCGGTGGGATGTGTCTCTTCACACCCTGGCCTGCTCAGCTGCAACTCTGCTGCAAAAGGTGAAATAATCGGCTGTCCCGAGCCTCTTGCGCCCATTTCATGCCTCGCTAAGTGCCTACAACATGACCTCAACGCCAGCGACAAGGCGAGCTTGTCTGGCACGAGGGATGAGGTAATTAGCCAGGAGGACTTCTCGGAGCTCCTTCTGCTTTTATTGACGAGCGCAGCCTTTAGAAGATGCTTATTAAAAAAGCAATTTTCCCTCCTGCCAAATCCACCCCAGCTCATTCAGCTCTTCTTGGGGGGTGGAAACTGCAGGGCCCCCACCCTACCCCACCCCCTGGAGCACCGGCAGCGCACTGGACAAACTTCCAAAACGTTGAACTGGGTGGCCGTCCCCTACTGCTCTCTCTCTCTCTTTCCTTCTGGGTACAGTGCTCTTCCCCCCCCTCACCCCCCACCCCCCCGGTCCTCCCTTTTGTATCCCATTAATGAAAAGTCAGAGTATTAGCACACTTGGTTTGTTCCACTGGGCCAGAGTTAAGTGATGTTTTAATTAAATTTTTTCCCTCTTGCCCATGTTTCTCAGCAAAGTATCATTAAACATGACTCTCCGGCTACCTCTGTCTGGAGCGTTGCTATGTTGCTTAATCCCCAGAGGGGCTGACCCCTTGTTTCTCTTCCCCTCCCCCGAGGTATGTCTGGTCAAGCATGTCTTACAAGCCGGAGAGGTGCTATGAAAGGGGAGGCTGTGACCACGGGCACACCAGTTATCCACATTCCCATGTTTCTCGCTTGTGTCTTGCTGCTTGGGTGAATGCAGGCAGTCGTTTACTAAATGGTGGGTAGGCAGAGGAATGTGGGTAGTTGCCTTATACCCAACCAGGCCATTGGTCCGTCTAGCTTGGTATTGCCTACTCCAGGGGTTCCCAACTGGGGGTGCTCCAGATGTTGCTGAACTACAATTCCCATCAGCCCCAGCTACTAGCTGAGGCTGATAGGAGTTTTAGTTCAACATCTAGAGTACACAGGTTGGGACCCCTTGGCCTACTCTGACTTGGCAGAGGCTCTCCAGGCTGGTTTCAGGCGAGGGTGTTGCCCAACCCTACCTGGCAATGCTACCAGGGTTTGAACCTGGGGCCTTCTGCATACTAAGTGAACCCTCCTCCTCCTCCTAATTGGCTGTCTAAGTGCTGAAGCTTGGCATACCCCTCCCCTCAGCCTGACTGACAGGCTTCAGAAAGTTGGCATGGAGTCCTCCAACCGGAATGGATGGGAATTACTTGTCCCATTAATTTCCATAAGACTGCTTCTTCATAACTTCATGTAGACGTGCGCCAGTGACTAGAGTAGCCTCATAGAAGGTGTGCACTTGTTTATCTGGTAATGGCTCCTGTCAGATAAACACTGATGATGCTAGCCTAAGAAGATGGTTGCTATGCCTATATTCACCTAAGGTTGAATACAGGCATAGTCCATACAAATACAGTCATCTCTCACCAACCGCGAGGGTTCTGTTCTGGGAAAACCTCACAGTTGGCGAATTGGTGGTTGGAGAGCAATAGAAATACATTGGAAACGGAGTTAGGGAAATCACAGTCAGGAAAAGACCAGAAAATACAGTTAAAAATAGAAAAAAATCACCCCCTGAGTCCCCGGAAACTTCAAAACAACAACCCAAATTGCCCCCAGATCTTGCCAAACCACAGATATTTGGGGCGCGGTTGGCGAAACTTGCCACAATTTTCCAGTCCCAGATACTTAAAACTGCGATTCGGGAAACCCGCGGTTGACGAGGGGTGACTGTAGGGTAAATAAAATAAATAAGCCTGGGGAATGAGCAGAATATGCGCTCTGCTTTTCAAGAAAGCAAGCATTTAGTGACCTGTAGAATGTCTGCAAGGCGTATGGAATGTGTTAGGAGGAGACATGCATTGGGAAGGGTTATATTGGGTGCTGTAACTTCTATGCCAGTATGACCTAAGAAGCTGCTTTATATGGTCAAATCAAGCTCAGTAGTGCCATTCTTCAGGGTTTTGCATGAGTAGTTCCCACCTTCTGTGGAGGTGCTGGAGATCAGGGTTTCTTAACCTTGGGCCCCCAGATGTTGTTGGACTATAACTCCCACAATTCCCAGACATTGCTGTTGTGGCTGAGGATTCTGGGAGTTGTAGTCCAACAACATCTGGGGGCCCAAGGTTAAGAAACCCTGCTGTAGATTGAGCCTGGGACCTTCTGCATGCAAAGCACTCGCTTTCGCACACAGCTTCAACTTCTCTCCCAGTAGAGCACGGCCGATCGCTGCAGCCTCAAACTCTTATTTCATTTGTGCATATTAAGTAGGGATGTGCACGAACTGGTTCAGAGGCCCTTTTATGGGCCTCTGAACCGGTTCGAACCCTGGCCGGCTTGAAATTTCAATGGTTGGGGGTGGGGTAGCTTTAACGGCAGAGGAAGATGCACTCTCCCCCCCCCGCATTCCCCCTGCTCTCACACAATTCCCTAAAAGCCTGTTGGGGCGGCAGCGTACCTCCCTGCCCCCCCGACAGGCTTTTAGAGAATCGTGCACTGGTGGGGGAAACGCTGGAGGGGGGAGTGCATCCTCCCCCACCCTTAAAGCCACCCCCCACCATCGAACTGGTCCCCTCCAGTTCTGTGCACATCCTTAATATTAAGATGTCCTCTATGAAATGTTCAAGGTGGCTTCCAAAAAGCAAGCAGATAACTGCAAAGCAGGAGACAAGTCTGACATTCTAATCCAATAAAACGGACATTAAGGCCAGCAGCTGGGGGATGGGGTTGTATCTTAGCGGCAGGACATGTTTTTCATGCAGAAGGTCCCAGTTCAGTCCCTGGCAGCATCTCTAGGTAGGGCTGAGGGAGACTCCTGCCTTGAAACCTTGGGCAACTGCTCCCATTCAGTGTAGCCAGTATTGAGCTAGATGGACCCAAGGGTCCATCTAGTGGGATGGACAGTCAGTCTTTCACCCCATCTTAGTGGGATGAAAGACTGACCGTGAAAGGCTAGTGTGAGGGGGAAGTTCAGTGTGGGGAGTCCTAAGGTTCTGTCCTGGGTCCTGAATCAGACACCTGTGGGACATGGCGAAAAGGCTCCACAGAAGATCATAAGCAGCAGGCCGGCTCTCATGGAAAAAGCAGCCCTTTGCAGGTCCTGGGCAAGGCTGGTCCTCTTGTGAGGGGAGGTTGTTGCCTCGAGCAGCAGGAGATGGAGGCACCCAGAAGCCTTCTGCCAGCCTTGGTGTCAGAGCAGCTCTTTGCCAAGCGGTGACACAGAGCTGCTGACTGCCTTGGTGTGGGGTGTATATGTGCCCTTCTCTACCTCCTCCTTTGTGTGCCACTGGGCTAGTTAGGAAAAGGGGCAGGAGGCAGAAGAGGAAATGAGGAAAGGACAATAGTTGCTACAGTATTCGACTGGCATTTTAGTTCCCTTTGATTTCCTCCCTCCTCACCATCATCTGTGCACGAGGGCAGGAGTGGAAGAGGACAGATATATTTTTGTAACTATTGGTACAATAAAAGCGATAGTGGGTACTGTGTGTACTTCACCTGGTAGGGGGAAGGAAAGGGATGAAGAGTGCCTGCACAAACTGGAGAGGGCATTTAGCATCCTGCCTCAGGTGCACAGAGGTCTCTGGCCTCCACTGGCCCTGGTCCCAAGCCATATAGGGCTTTCAGGGTCAAAACTAGCACTCGGAACAGGGCTGACAAGCTAATTTGCAATGGAAGCTGTTTCTATAAAAAGGGGCAGAAGTTCCCTATCATCAACTGTAGTCAGTAACCTGCTAACTTGCTTTGCACAGAATACGGGAAATGGGTTCAGACATGACTTCTTGCAACTGACTGTGGCTTCTTGCCCGCAGGTCGTCAAAGCGGGAGTGGAGACCACCTGCAAATGCCACGGTGTTTCAGGGTCCTGCACGGTCAGGACGTGCTGGCGGCAGCTCTCTCCTTTCCATGAGATTGGCAAGCAGCTGAAGCAGAAGTACGAGATGTCACTCAAAGTGGGCAGCACCACCAATGAAGCGACGGGCGAGGGGGACATCTCCCCTCCCAAGAAATCCGTCCCAGGCCACGGCGATCAAATCCCAAGGACTACAGACCTTGTCTACATTGACGACTCCCCGAGTTTCTGTGTGATGAGCAGATACTCGCCCGGCACGTCAGGCAGGAAGTGTTACAAAGATAAAAACTGCGAGAGCATTTGTTGTGGCCGAGGTCACAACACACAAAGCCGCGTGGTGACCAGGCCTTGCCAGTGCCAGGTCCGCTGGTGCTGCTACGTGGAGTGTAAGCAGTGCACGCAGAGAGAGGAGGTCTACACCTGCAAGGACTGATGTGCGGGGCTCATGTGCCCATGTGGATAGCCCATAGCAATGCAGATGCTGTGCAACAAGCAGGCATGGAGACAAAACAGGGTTTGATGCATTTCTTGGTGACTGGAAGCTCTGCTGAGATGTAAGCACTTTCGTCAGGTCCCAGCTGTGTTCTCTACTTGTTCCCTTCTCTGCAAACCCACATGGGGGTCCAAGCATATGGAACGAAGTGCCTGTTGCGTGGTGTGGGTGCCGATTCTTTGGATGGGAGATAGTATTGTCAAAATCTATGAAACGATTCTCAACTGGATGGCTTGCTCTTCCATCTTGGTTCTTCTTCATCATCGGCCGTCACAGATCCTGACCGAAATGAGGAGTTCTCTGTTTAGGATCAAGAACCTCATTGCCTAGAATTCAGATGCTCTGGTTGGTTTCATGGACTACCCAACTAACCTGAGGACTAAGTGGAGGAGCTGAAGAAACTGTATTAGGCAGAACTAGACAGCGATAAATTAAGGGATGGCACTTGTGGATTTCTGGTTCCAGGTTAGTCCTCCGGAGCAGAAGAACTGAAACCAAGAAAAACAAACAAACGATCCTCTTTGCTGGAGATCCTAGTACATCAGTGGAGCCTGCACAAAGGAGAGCTGCTTTTGTGGTTCCTCACAAAGAACGTTTGTTCATCTGCCTGCACTTTGTAGCAGAGATTGTGCAAACCTTTTTCAAAATTGTTCCAGACAGGGGAAAAAAAGCATTTTTATTTTTTTTAGCTATGGTTCATCATAATCCACCTTTCACTAGCCACCTTCATTACCTACTTCACACTATGAAAATCACCAGAGGCCTTCTTAAACTTCCTATAGACACCGCCATGCACTGCATCTCACGACTTTGTACCTCCTTTTTGCTTCAGTCACCCGGTGGAGGCGGCTTAAAATCCCAGGATGAAACACACCCCGGTTTCTGGACACTCAGTTTTCCGCTGCCTGGTGGTGGAGAGACCACAGCCTTACAGAGCATACTGCTGCTTCTGAATTTCCTTGAATTGAACTGTAAGCCATTCTGGACAGGCTTACTGCTCCCAGGATTCTGTCAAGACAGCATTCCATTTACTCTCAACAGTGGCAGTGATATTAATCTGGCACAAATCTCTATATAGACCTTTAACTTTTTTTAAACCACTAGACTGTGTATTTTTAGAAAACTAGTTTTTATTAACAGCAATGCAAATATTGGATTCCAAGTGACCGGTCAATGAATTAAAAGGACGGGGGAAGCCAGAGAAGGAACAGAAACCACAGCAGTGACCAAACACACTGGTGGTGTGGACGACTTGACGTCCTTCCGTTGCTCTTAATGAGGATATTACAGTTTGTATCTTGGATGCAACAACTTCTCTTCAACAACACTACTTGGATCAGAAATGGCTGGCTGGCTGCCATACTGGCAAAGTGCCTGTGTAGGTGGTGATATTGGCAGTGAGTGTTTTGGATGATGGGGTCACTTCTCTGATTCTCTAGTAGTAGCATTTTCTCTAGTTAACCTGTTGACCTGGTGTTCAGGGGGAGCTGGATAAGAGACCTTCTTCATGGGTTCCATTTTAGCCTGTCCAGTTTTCCAAGGACAGCTTTGTCTTTATTGGACCTTAAAAAAAAAATAGCCACTCATATTTAAGCTATTCTTGAGCATCTCCTAAGAGGGGATGGATTTGGTTTGCTTCATATTCTTGGGGACAAACTGAACTATAGCCCGGTGTGTTGGCCTGCTGTTGGATTGTGGCAGAGATGAGGGAGTGGCACACCGATAGTTGATGTAGGATCATGCAAAAGTGAAAGACTCTATCCCTTCTACATCTTGACCAGCAGCACCCAACCACCTACTCCCCCACCCCCTCTCCAGCCCTGACAGCCCAGCATGGCTTTGCACGATGCCATCCTGACCCACAAAGATGTCGTCCCGACCCGTCCGTGGCTTCCTTACCGAATGGACAAGTCCTGAAGCTACGTGCAAAAGGGTTGTACCTATAACAAGTCAAGACTGAATAGAAACCTATTATTCAGTGTGGATATATATGCTTAAATATAAATATTGAACATTTATTTATTAAGCCTTTTGGAAGGACCTTCTTGTGGTTTCAATGTGGTATTACGTCCAGTCCTCTCTCGAGGCTGCCTCCTCCCTCCTTTGCCTGCATGTGTGCCTTAATTTCCAGAGTGTCTTAATTCCACCCACCCACCCCACAAGGTTGGGCATGGCTACAGAATAAGATGCACACGAGATTCTTCAGGGTTTTGAGGGGAGGGGTATTTGAACTGCTTGGCTTAGTCCCACCTCACTAGAAGAATAGGGCCTGGATTGGTGCCTTGAAAATGGACCATGGTTGAATGATGCAGGCTGTGTGTGAAGGCCCAGCTCAAGCTGTTTTGTTGCCCTGGGTGAAACTGCCACTTGTGCTGCCCTTGGCACCTTGTCTGGGGTTGGGGAACGGCTCGCGAGTCCTCCTGGACTGGGTTCAGTTTCAACCTCTTCCATCATCCCCAGCCATAGTGGCCTTCAGATTTGTACAAATGTCTTTGGCCTTTGCGGCTACAGATGGTGGAATTTGGGTCATCAGATATTACGTTAGACTACGAGAAGCCCTGATGCAGTGAAGTTTGCTGTTGAGCAAAGCGAGGAAGGGTCTAGTCAGGAGAACTGGGATGGGAGACTTGTACCATCCCACAGACCCTCTTGTCTCCCAGAGATCTGGGTTGAAGAGGATGTGATTTCAGGGTCTTCTCAGCCCACTGTTTGCTCAGTGCCACAGCCTATTGGATTGGGACGGATCCAGCTGGTGATGGAGCTAATTCCCCTGATCAGGGTCTGAAAGCAGAAGTGTTCCCTAAAATCTAAAAAAAAATAGTTCTTTGTTCTGAGTCCAGTTCCAAGCCAAACTGCTCCCTGCTGCATCCCCGAACCAAGAGCGACAGGGTCAGATTTTGTCCCCTAACTTCGTCTACTACCTGCTCACTTATCTGCCTGTCTCTCCCTTGCACATCTGGCTTGGTGCAGCAGCAGGGAGATCTCTTCCCGCACAATTTTTTTTTAACGCAGCTAGAATGTTGCTGTGGTCTGCAACTTGGGAGCACTGGGAAATGCAGCTTTCCTAGTGCTGCCAGTGCTTTCCAGAGAGAGAGAGAGAGAGAGAGAGCAGGGAGGGAATACTCAGGCACTTTTAGCTTGACTCTTTGCAAAGCCTTGCTCTGTTGACATTCCTTTTCTGTGGCAGGTGGTGGGATGGACCTCATTACCCTCCTGCCCTGCCCTGGACTGCAGCCCCATTCCCAGGTCCTTGCTTTCAGCCGTACAAATTTCCATGGAAGCATTCGAGCATTGATGGGTATATACAGATTGACTTCTCATTCTGGAATTTAAGCTTGGCAAGAAGTGCCAAAGTGCGTAGCAAGTGGAGATACTTTTCAGATGGCCAGATTTCTGCAAGAAATGTCAAAGGGGGCTACACTCCTCCTCAGTTTACCACTACAGTGTTAATTACAAGAGGAGCTGGCTATGTGTAATGCAACATTTGCAACAGATGCTGCTGCTTGATATAGTGTGCCATTGAGACTTGACTGAACTTTTCTTAAAGACCCGAGGTTTTTTTGAAAACAGAGTGCGACACTTGCCTAGGGGGCCATCAGGCCTCACTAGTATGGGTTGCATGTGGCATTATAACCCCTTGTAGAAACCTCAAGTTCCCCCAAATGCGGGTCAAGAACATTTGAATTAAAACTGCAGAATGCTCATTGTATTGAAAGAGTTTGCACAAAATGAATAGGTAGAACGGCATCTCAAGGCGAACTTGCTGATTATGTTAAAATATGTAATTTGGCCACGTGTGTTACTATTATTAATACACTTTTTTTGTTAGCTGCCCCATAACAAATTGTTTTCTGGGTGGCTGAGGTCACATTAGAAAACATCCAATAAAGGCATATAAAACATGACAGACAAATCACAGCACACAACAAAAAAATACAAAATACAATATAAAATATTCTAAACTTTTTTTTAATTAAAAGCCTGAGTGAACAGCAAGGACTTTACTTGGTATCTAAAAGAACAAAGGGATGGCACCAGGCAACCCTTGGCAAAGAGACACTTTTAAACATGGTATGCTTTTTATTTAGCAGGGAGAGAGTAACTGGCCCTCTCCACCCCCAGCACAGCATCCCTCCGGTGGCTGTTGCTGGTGTCTATCTTGTGTTTCTTTTTAGATTGTGAGCCCTTTGGGGACAGGGAGCCATCTTATTTATTTATTATTTCTCTGTGTAAACCGCCCTGAGCCATTTTTGGAAGGGCGGTATAGAAATCGAAATAAATAAATAAATAAACAAACCCTCACTGGGGAGGCTTTTCCAGAAACAGGGTGCCACCACCGAAAAGGCCCCCTCCCAGTGGCAATTGGGAGAGGCATGAGCAGCGCTGAGAGTACCAAGTGGGTGTTGAACCCTTTCCTGCTGTGATCTTTATTGAAAACTGTGCCCTTGAAATGGCTACTGGCCCCAGAAAGGGGAGGGAAGTTTCCCTTTTGGGAGCACCATTTTCAAACCATTTTCATGCCCAAAAAGGGTTGAAGGCCTTCTCTACATATGCCGTCATCCTGATCATAGCCTCGCAGTAGAACCTATTTGTTATAAACAGGTAGGGTCAAGATTCACCCCTGAACACACATACTCTGGCCAAGAGGTAACCAACCCACAGTGGCTGGTTTTTGGAGATGCCATGAAAGGGGGAACAAATTGGTCAACTACTTTAGTGTAGCCCTATGAACACTTAAAAGGAGGTCCTCTTTAACTAAATGCTGTGGGTGCCCAAGCTAGTGTGCATAGGATTCTCGCTTTAATCTCTCTCTCTCCTTTGGCTTTGTAATCTGCTTTGAGAACTGTTGGTTGAAAAGCAATGTAAGCATTTTAAAACTCTTCCATGGACAGGCAGGGAACGACATTTGGATTTTTGTGTGTGTGCCAGGTAGTCTAGGCGATCTCTGGCTTATTAGTGATTTCTCTAGCTAAAAGTTGTAAGAACATAAGAACAGCTCTTCTGGATCAGGCCCAAGGAGGCCCATCTAGTCCAGCATCCTGTTTCGCACAGTGGCCCACCAGATGCCTTTGGGGAACCCACAGGCAAGAGGTGAGGACATGCCTTCTCTCCTGCTGTTACTCCCCTGCAACTGGTACTCAGAGGCATCCTGCCTTTGAGGCTGGAGGTGGCCTTTAGCCCTCCGACTAGTAGCTGTTGATAGACCTCTCCTCCATGAAGTTATCCAAACCCCTCTTAAAGCCATCCAGGTTGTTGGCTGTCACCACATCTCGTGGCAGAGAATTCCACAAGCTGATTATGCATTGTGTGAAAAAGAACTTCCGTTTGTTGGTCCTAGATTTCCTGGTAATCAATTTCATGGGAAGTTGCAGCCTTTCAAACTGAAGTTCTACAATATGAAAAAGACCATTGGCTTTTTGAAATGTTGGGAATCACTAAAACTTCAGATTTGTCTGACTCTTCTGGGAATATGGATCCAAGCTGTGTACATGCTTGCTTTTTATTCATGCTGCGTATGTGTGCAGCTGTGCAAGGGGTGAAGAAATGAGCAGATGGGAAGTATCTTGTAGCCCAGTCGTATGCATGTTTGCTCAAGTCCCACTGAGTTCCATAGGACAACTGTGCATGCCTAGGATTGTGGCTTTTGAGATGGGCAAAGGAGTGAATGAACTACTGAGTGGAAAAACTCTTCTTTGTATTATAATTCACGCACTGAAGCTGGTGTGCTTTCTGTATGTATTTAAAAAAGTGTATTTATGTTAATGCAAATATTATTACTTCCTTGTTATATATTGTAAATAGTAAGGTTTATTCTCCTGTGGTGTTTTTTAAAAAAAGTTAACATAAAATAGTAACGAGGCACATTCATTACATGTATATAGACAGGTATAATATGCTTACTTATAATGCTGGGGTTCTCAAATGTGGGTCCCCAGATGCTGGACTACAACTCCCATCATGCCCAGTCCCAGTGGCTGGAGGATGATGGGACATGTAAACCAACATCTGGGGATCTAAGGATGCGAACCCCTGCTATAACCCCATTTTGAAATTGGGAGGACATCAGTGTGGCTTCAATCAACCTAAAGTATTGGTAGAACACAGATTACCAGTGAAGGGGAAGGTTGTCACCAATATCTCATGCTCCTAGTCCTTAAACCTTTCTGGAAAGACATGGAAGCTATTTCACAAGCATCCAAGGTCTTGTTTGTGGGGGAGGGTGGGGTGGAGGGGATGGGGATTTTTTTTTTTAAACTTCAAACGGACTTCTGTGTTATTTCAAACTACTCTTGAAACTTCTGTTTCTGAAATCTGCCAGCTGTGTTGAACGGGACTCTGGTGTGCAGAAGACATGCCAAGCCTGAGCTCCCTTGGTTATTCATGCAGTTCTCTAGATTCAGGCCAGGGGCTGGAAGAAAGAGGGAAGCTCCTCTTTAATGTGGAAAGTTCTGTAGGACAGGAGAACTAGTGGAGTTCTCACGTTGTACATCCGTTGTCACCTTATTTCTTTCATCCTAGGGGCTGCACTTTTAAAAGCAAATGCCCATGTTTTGCACACTAAGTTTTTGTTTTGCAAGTGACGTATTCAGTATGGGTACCAGCCATAGAGGACTTGATGGACTGGTTGTAGGGCCATGCATTATATGCCCATGTGTCAGGGTGGGGTGAGGGTGGAATTACATGTGTTGATATGGGCAAAAGTCTTTGAAAGCATTCTATGGAATTTGTGCTTAAAATCAGGGAGCTCAGAAGTGCCTTTGAAAGGGGGGGAAACCCCAGTATTTGGAACCCCATTGATTCTTGTAGCTGTAGAATCCTTGAAATTGGCACATGGAGCTGTGTTGGGCACAGGGTGGATGTCATCATCTGGCATTGTCCCCATGCTTATAGGCATGTGCTTTGTTGAAAGACTCCTTGCCCTGATCTTCTCTAGTGGAGCAGCCACAGGAGAGCGTGAGCTATGCCTGAGGTTACACTTTCAGCAGACATGGGGCAGTGGTGAAGCCCAAGAAGCCTGGCAAGTTCTGCCTGGAGTAGGTCTACTCTCAGCAGAAGCCAGATTCCTCTACAAGTTGGGGCCACACGGCAGACGGGCAGGGATTCCCCAGGAGATGAGTTGATGAACAGGTTCTCTGCATGTGAAAAATGTATGACTGCCTTACCAAGGGGTGCTTGGCTGTATAGCAAGTTTGCATCTACTGTGCTCCACCAGCGTTTCACTCCACGGGCCAGCTCTGCACAATGATGAAAATGGGGTGTCGTTGATGTGAACTGAAACACATGCACCCATGCGCTAGCCAAAGGCTTGCCATTTAAGCTGATGTTCTGTAGGGACCTTCTGCGTGGAAGGCCACAGAGTAATGGCCCCATCTTGAACCAGGAAGAGGGGGAGAGAAGCAGCTCTAACATTTCGAAAGAGCAAGCAAGCACTCTTACATGCTCTGATATCCCGCAACAAGCTTCCCTTCACTGCTAGAAGAAATGGCCACCATTTTCACATTAATCTTCACTACTTGGGATGACACAGCAGATGCAAATATACTTCCAACAGTCCACCCCACCAGTCTAACTGGGCCACCCCAAATCAATAAGTGAAAGTTTTCATGGGTCTGCCAGCAGAACGGGTTAAACCTGGGGTGTGTAAAATCAGCCTCACCCCCCGTTAGATTACAGTGCCCATCATTCCCAGCCTTGGTGGCAAATAGGCATGATGGAAGTTATAATCCAACAGTTTGAGGGCTGAAGTTAAGCAGCACTAGGTTAAAGCTTTTAATCCTCATTTTCTGAAATACTCTGAATAGAACCCAAGATGCCCTAGACCAGGGTTTCTCAACGAGTTGGTCCCCAGATGTTATTGGACTTCAACTCCCATAATCCCCAGCCCCAGTGACCTTTGGTTGGGAATTATGGGAGTTGAAGTCCAATTACTTCTGGGGACCCACACGTTGAGAATCCCTGACAATGGATTGTGTCCAAGGAGAATCATGGTGACTCTGTTGCCCATCTTTTAGCTTCTAGTTCCACACTCTTATTTCAGCCCAATGCTTCCAAAAACATCTGTTTTCATTGTATAGTGATCTAGATTCATCAGGTTGGGGAAAAATGTTCGTAAATCAGACAACTTTTGTGGTAGGTTTGCAGGTCTTACATTGGGAAACGTCATTGGATTCAATGAGCACTGTTGCATCAGTCCTGTGTGTGGTTGTGTCTTTAAAGAAAAGGTTCGGCCGAAGGTATAGGACTCACTGGTGTGCACAACAAGGGCTAACCTTCTGCTGCATGGCTCGCATCCCAAAGGATCCTCTGCCATGTTTGGACATAATTTGCCCCATCCTGGGAAATGTGCTTGCAAGGGAGTCTGGGCCTGGCCATGAAAGGTGGCGATTCTTAAGGTGCCAGCCATTAAGCCGAGTTGAAATATCACCACCTCATCTGCAAGTTGTCAAAAGATGAATTTTGGAGTTGGGAATGGTGTGGGGTGGTGGGGTGGTACCATTCCCTTCCAAATGCCCCTCACCCCATGAACAATGCTAGGACACAAAAGCCAGTTTAAAATTGAGCCTGGATACTAGGTGCCAAAGTCAGGTTATGAGAAGGGGCCCCATTTTGCTAGCTTATAATCTCCAAGACAGGGACGTGTGAGGAAAAGCAGGAGGAGTCACAGCTCTCCTGAGGCCACATGTGTTCAGAATGTGGGGATACCATCTGAAACACCACCTCCCTATGTTGTTCTTCTCCCCTTGACATGTTGTCATGTGGAGTTTGGAGTAGGGGAACTCTCTGAGAGTGTTGATTTTGCAGCACTCGTAAAGGTTATGCAGGAGAGGTGGAGACCTCAGTGGGGCCAACACCATGCCTTGGCCACCCTTGAGGTGTCATTCCAGCCTGGATCTCTCTCTTCCAAGTTTTTGGAAGATCACTTCTCTCTACCATGCTCCAAAAGCCAGCTTGCGGTAAATCCAGTTTCTCTTTTAAAATTGCCACTTGAATTGAGTAAGCATCTTCAATTCCTGCTCTGGGATGTGTGGATTTTTAAAAAAGAAAACCAATCCGTTCAGTATCCATTCAGTCAGGGGTGGGCACACTTGGCCCTCCAGCTGTTCTTGAACTACAAGCCGTAGCCTTGTAGGGATGATGGGAGTTGTAGTTCAAAATCAGCTGGAAGGCCAAATTTGCCCTCCCCTGCATGAAGTCCTCGCTGGTATCTTGATGTGCATTTTCCCCTACAGCAGGGGTTCCCAACCTTCAGTCCCCAGATTTTGTTGGACTACAACTTCCATCAACCCCAGCCACAGTGGCCAAGATGATGGGAGTTGTAGTCCAACATCTGTGCACCCAAGGTGGGGACCCCACCCCCCACTCCGCCCTAGGATATATGATTATGGACTAAGCAACTTCTTGTGTGCACTTGTGAATAGTTCTCCTGGAAGCGTTGTGAGGAGCAAATGCGAACATATGAAGGATTTTGTAGGGTTTTCCTGGGGGTGGGTGGGGGTTAATGTCTTATGGGAGCCTAAATTATTTTTCTCTACCTCATATGTACAGCTTTGTAGGTATAAAATCTGATTTCTTGTGTGACTGTGGAGAATGTATTTAAGTTATTTAACATCTTTGTATAACGAATGAGAACAAATGAAGCAATAAATGTATTTTAAATTATACATGGAGCCTGTCTGTTGTCTTTCCACCTTGGCAAGATGGTAATAAATTCTACCCCTTGGTCCCCAAATCTTGCAGAAGTTTCCAGACATGGATGCCTATGGTGGCTTCACTCCTGGGAAAGACAGCACACATGGATGGGATCTGATGTGGATTGGGGCCATGGTGGCTGGGAGCAGGGGAGGGAAGCATTAATCCTCTTCCTTACACCACGGTTGTGATCCAGCTCAGGAATTACGCCTGCAATTGCCAAACAGACCACACATATCGTAGGTGAAATGGGTAAGTTGTCTGCTTAGACCAGGGTGCTGTCATCAGCCATGAATCCTCATGGCTCTTTGGAATTTTCATGCTCAGAAGCAGAACCCCTCTGAATACCAGGTGCTGGGAGGCAAAAGAAGGGGCAGGCTATGGTCTACAAGCCGATACCAGAAGGCATCTGGTTGGTGACCGTGCACTATGGAATGCATGCCTTGATGAACCCTGCAAGACACTTGTCAGTGCTGATAAGACTTCAGATTTGAACTGGAGAACATCGGAAGCTGCCTTATACTGAATTGGACCATTAGGAACTTAGGCAGCTGCCATATCCTGAGTCAGACCATTGGTCCATCTAGCTCAGTAATGTACACAGACTGGCAGTGGCTTCTCCAAGGGTGCAGGCAGGGATCCCTCTCAGTCCTTGCCTGGAGATGCCAGGGAGGGAACTTGTGACCTTCTGCACGCAAGCATGCAGGTGCTCTTCCCAGAGCAGTTCCATTCCCTAAGTAAGAGGAATCTCTTCCAGTGCTCATGCATGTAGTCTCCCATTCAAATACAAACCAGGATGGACCCTGCTTAGCAAAGGGGACGAGTCCTGCTTGCTCCTACCAGACCAGCTCTCCTATGTGGTGTTGGTGCAGATTGTTCAATAGTGTCTACACTGATTGGCAGCAGCTCCAAGGTTTCAGGCAGGAGTCTTTCCCAGCTCCATCTGATATCAGGGATAGAACCTCAGCCCTGGGGCATACAGATCAGATTCTCTACCACTGAGCTATGGCCCACTCCCTGGAGCTTAATGTGGTTGTCAACTGTCCATGTAGTTGGGCTGTCCAACTTCGATCAGATGAAACGGGAACCTCACTATGTTTGCCGTAGGGATCGCTGGCAATCTCCCTGCCCAGTGACACATGGCTGTTGTGCCATGAATTTACTCCGCAAAGCAAGTCTGCCTTGCACCATTCACACTGAAAAGGTTCTACAAATAGGCATATGACAAATATTTATATACTGCTTTTCACCCAAAGTTCCCAAAGCGGTTTACAGATAGAAATTAATTAATTAATTAAATTCAGGCAGGATGCCTCTGAGTCCCAGTTGCAGGGGAGTAACAGCAGGAGAGAGGGCATGCCCTCAACTCCTGCCTGTGGCTTCCAGCGGCATCTGGTGGGCCACTGTGCGAAACAGGATGCTGGACTAGATGAGCCTTGGGCCTGATCCAGCAGGGCTGTTCTTACGTTCTTATGTTAAATGGCTGCCTGTCCCCAAAGGGCTCACAGTCTAAAAAAAAGAAAGAAAGAAACATAAGAAAGACACCAGCAACAGCCATTGGAGGGATGCTGTGCTGGGGTTGGATAGGGCCCGTTGCTCACCCCTTGCTAAATAAAGGGAATCACCACTTTTAAGAAAAGGGCTCTGAAAAACTATTGGCGGGATGCATCACCATTCCAAAGATCCCTCTGATGCATCTGCATTGTGTGAAAAGGCAGGGCTGTGGGCTGCCTTAGTCCCTGGGCCCTCAACCGTGGGTCCCCAGCTGTTGTTGGCCTACAACTCCCCCTCATTCCAATGGCCAAAGGATAGGATGGGAGTTGGAGGACAGCTGGGTCTCCAAAGCGGAGAACCTGTGCGTTAATGTATTCGTATGCATGGATGTCTTCCACATGCACACCCTCTAGAGGCAGGATGCTGGTATCCTGACCCTCATATTCAATTGCTCAAGAGAGCTTGAGGATGCTTGAACTGAAGCCTGACCATTCGAGCCATTCTCACTAACCTCATTGTAACGAGTTCACTCCGCAGCAAGCAAAAATCAGAGCCAAAATAAGGATAGTCTTTTGTATATATACATTTTTTAAAAACTAGAGATAGGAAATAAGACTGTGCAGCAGAGCTTCAGTAGGTTGTTGAGCGCAGACACAATCCAGTCCCAGCGTATGCTCAGAGCTTCTGAGCCACGCCAACCGGGAATCAAATCACTACCTGAAGCCTTGTCTGGAAGTGTGGCCGCTCCAAGCGGATTTCCAAATCAAAAACCTGCTGCTTTGCGCGCTCCTAACGGGTAACGCACAAGAGAAGGGCAGTCTCTGGTAACGTGTTGGAGAGTGTGTGCCACTTCTCAGGTGTTCCAGGAGCAGGCCACACCACCCTATCTTCTACTCTTCCAGATTCAGTATTTGTTGGAGATTGTCCATTATTACCCTCAATAGGTAAAAAGAACCGAGCATTCAGGAATGAGCACACAGACACTCCAGTTACAGAGTGGGTAGCAGAGGGTGGTTTAGTTATTGCAGCTATTTAGAGAAAACACATGGAGATCCTTGTAGAACTGAATACGAAATGTTTCTGGGTTAAATACACTTCAGTAGGAAAGACCTAGCTCTAATCTAAAGGACTACATCATGGATAGGCAAGGAGAGAGAGGGAGAGATGTTTCCGTCTGCTCTCTAGGAGGAAAGGGAGGGTTGTGACTCAGCACAGGATGTGCAGCGGACAGAGTCCGTCCAGGGGCATAGGGTAGGGGCAGAGAGGGAGACCCTGACTCACTGTCTCTACTCCCAATGCCCCTAGTGGTCACTAGGGCAGTGGGTGCAAAAGGTCGATGAACTGGAAGTCCATCTCCAACAGTATTTGCTTCTGTAGAACACGGCAGCCACAGAGAGATGGGACCTGTGGCTGGTGCCCTCCAGTGCTGCTCCTACATGGATTCAGACTGAACAGGGCACATGTGCAGATCTTTCCTTTCTCTGATGCAGCTAGATGGCATGGCTGTGAGTGGAGACACTTCTGGGCTAGGAGGAGCCCAAGATGTGAAAGATCAACACGGGATGCCTTTCTGTGTGGCCCAGCTGAGAGCTGGTCTTGTGGTCGCGAGCATGACTTGTCCCCTTAGCTAAGCAGGCTCCACCCTGGTTGCATATGAAAGGGAGACTAGAAGTGTGAGCACTGGAAGATCTTCCCCTCAGGGGATGGAGCCGCCACTCTGGGAAGAGCATCACACAAGGTTCCAAGTTCCCTCCCTGGCGGCATCTCCAAGAAAGGGCTGAGAGAGATTCCTGCTTGCAACCTTGGAGAAGCCGCTGCCAGTCCGTGTAGACAATACTGAGCCTGATGGACCAATGGTCTGACTCAGTACATGGCAGCTTCCTACGTTCCTAACCGGCGTCACTATAATTGGATGGAACACGACTGTGGCTGCGTCCCATGTTTCTGTGAACAGCAAAGTAACTACACTTAAGCCTCTAGTTCAGGGTTTCTTAACCTTGGCCCCCCAGATGTTGTTGGACTGCAACTCCCATCATCCCCAGACATGGCCTTTGTAGCTGAGGATGATGGGAGTTGTAGTCCAACAACATCTGGGGGCCCAAGGTTAAGGAACCCTGCACTAGGTTGACTGCCACAGAGGCTACAAATGGACACCTCTAAACCAGGTGTGTCACACTGTGGCCCGCCAGCTGTTGTTGGCCTACAACTCCCATCATCCCCAGTCACAGTGGCCAGTAGCCAGGGATGATGGGAGTTGTAGGCCACTGGCTGGAGGGCTGCAGTTTGGCACCCCTGCCTTGAACAGCTTCCCAATTCCGGCTGTCACCAATGTGGAAAGCTGCTGGAGCACTTTGGGGCCTGGGGAAGCTTCCTATTTTTTAAAAAATATTTATATAGCGCCCTTAGTCCTAAGACCTCCCGAGAGGTTAATATAACAAGATAAAAATGATTTGATAAAAACAGAACAAATACAGCTAAACGTTTAAAAAGCGGAAAGGGACAGCTCATTGGCCAAAAGCCTGGATAAAAAGCGCAGACTTCACTTTCCTCCGAAAGACTGGGAGAGAGGGAGCCAGAGCGAGTTCCACAGCCTGGGGCCACAACAGAGAAGGCCCTGCCCCATGTGCTCGCCAAATGGGCCTCAGCCGGTGTCAGCCGGTGGAGCAGAGCCCTCCCAGCCAATCTAGTCAGATGTGAACTGTCTTATTGCCCTACAGTCACCAAAAGGTAGGCATGAGGCAGCATGGTCAACGTTGACGGCTCAAGCAAAAACATCTCATCTGGCACTTGCAGGGTCTGATCCTGCTCTTGCCCTGACACCAGTTTACTGAAGAACCTTGGAGCTTTAGTCACAGGACACTGCCTTTTCCCGAGATTGGTCCCCCGAGCCCAGAACGCTTTCCTCTAACTTGCAGCTGTTCTCCAAGGTTTTCCACAGCAGAGGTTTGGCCGGGCAGTGCTGGGGATTGAACCTGGGACCTTCTGCACACCACCACGTGCTCCACCATGGAGCGATGGGCTCCCGAGCTGCACTCAAAGCCAGCCTCCTTCTGCTTTCTGCCAGTTGCTACAGCACATGCTGCAAACAGCTCTCGGACCCAAACAAGGAGGCATTGATGGGCATGCCATGTTTCCACCAGCCTCGCGACCACCTCGGGGACGGCCCAGCGAGCTTGGGTGGACCTGTCAGCCATCAATCTAAATTATGCCCACGTCCTAGCTGGCATCCAGATGAGGGAGATGTGGTTTCTTGCCTCCCCCCTCCTTGGCGGGGCTGTTTATGCATGGCACGGTGGGCGGGTGGGTCTGCCTTGGCTTGAGTTGCCTCCCTGGTACCGGCCATGCCACCCAGCTTCATGCACCGTTTTATTCTTTTTTCCATGCGGTCCTTTGAAAAAGCCTGAGGTGTGTACAAGGAGAGGTAGCGAGGTAATAAAAGAGCTGTCACCCTTCTTGCTAGGCAAACAGGTTACGTCACACTGTTTAGTAAACCTGTTTCCCCTCTCATACTATGGAAAGAACCTGTCCTTTTCCAGGCTCCTGGAAAGTCTAACAGCTGCTCTTCCCTCAGCTCTCCCATTCTCCGTTTGCTTTATTTGGGTTGTTGGTGATGCTCAAACGTTTGATTTTTCTTGGAATTTTGTCGTCATTGTCAGGGGGTTCTCAAGCTTGGGTCCCCAGATGTTGTTGGACTAAAGGAGGAGAGCTGGTCTTGGGGTAGCAAGCATGACTTGTCCCCATAGCTAAGCAGGGCCTGCCCTGGTTGCATCTGAATGGGAGACGATGTGTGAGCACTGCAAGATATTCCCCTCAGGGGATGAAGCCGCTCTGGGAAGAGCATCCAGGTTCCAAGTTCCCTTCCTGGCAGCTTCTCCAAGGTAGGGCTGAGAGAGATTCCTGCCTGCAACCTTGGAGAAGCCACTGCCAGTCTGTGAAGACAATACTGAGCTATATAGACCAATGGTCTGACTCAGTATATGGCAGTTTCTTATGTTCCTATGTTCTATCCTCAGCCCAAGGCCATTGTGGCTGATGGGAGTTGCAGTTCAATCAACATCTGGGACCCAAGTTTGAGAACGCCTGCCTTGAGCCATTCAAGAAGCACCAGCCTTCTCCCTGAATAACAGCTCCCCTAAAGGTCCCGCTAAACAGTCCGCGGACTATTTGAAAATAGTCCGCGGAATGTCAGCATGAACTGTATTTTCATTGGCAACTGGTAAGATTGGAACCACCCGTTCTTTTCCATACCGAGGGCCTATTAATCAATACCAAACAGTTGACACTTCAAACAGCTATAGGAGACTTGATTAATCAATGAGGGAAATCGTAGCCCGCAAAGAATGTGTAACGAGACCCCACTTCAAAGGAGAGTTGGACAGTCTGATCCAGGATTCCAGACGGGATGAAGATTGCGCCTGTTTGTGTCTTCACAGAACCAGCTCAACCGTTCGGAAGCTGGGCACCCAATCCTTGACACTGATGGAGTTGAAGGAGCTGGACTGTGTGCAGGATTGTAGCTGTGGTTGGGAAGCTTGTCCAGGTAGGAAGCCTGTCAAATACATTGCTCCAGGATATCTGGTTCAAAGTAAAGAGGTGTTCGGACTTGAATCCACAGCAGAACTTAAACTGGTGGAACATAGGAAGATGCCTTGTACCGAGTTAGACCATTGGTCCATCTAGCTCAGTACTGTCTACCCAGACTGGCAGTGGATTCTCTGAAGTTGCAGGCAGGAGTCTCTCTCAGCCCTATCTGGAGATGCTGCCAGGGAGGGAACTTGGAAGCTTCTGAAGGTGCCCTTCCCAGAGCGGCCCCATCCCCTAAGGGGGTTCTCTTCCAGTGCTCACACATGTAGTCTCCCATTCAAATGCAAACCAAGGTGAACCCTGCTTAGCAAAGGGGACAAGTCAAGACCAGCTCTCCTCTCAGTCTGATGTCAGATTGGGTGTGCCATCGCTCATCTCTGGCCAAAAGGGGATTGCAAGGAGATCAGCCACATCAACTAAAGATGCTCCTTCCATCAAAACCCTTCTAAAAGCTTCTGAGTAAGGGAGCATAGAAAGGTAGCTACTAGGGATGTGCACGAACCAGTTTGGAGGCCCTTTTACAGACCTTTGATAGAAGGTCCAGCAGTTTGGCCGGTTTGATGATGATGGGCAGGGTTATCTTAAAGGATCAGGGAGGGTGATGACAAACCTCAATCTCCTCAACTGCACACGAGCTAAATCTGAATAATGAAGCTGGAGGACAGACACCGAGCAGAGTCACACAGCAGAGCTTTTCCTGGATGGTAGTACCACTTTGAGCTGCAGGTAGCAGAGTGCATATCTGAAAGGTCCCCTGTCTGAAAAGTGCCTTGAACATGCATATGTAGCACATGGAAGAGAGCACTCCAACCTACCCTTTCTCCTGATGTGCTATACTTCTGTATGCAAGGAATCTTTTTCTGCTGGTGGTGGCAGTGGGGAAATGGTCCAATGTGCAACTTCATCCCCGCACTGAGCCTGAAGTGGTGCTCTCCGGGAAAAGCTCTGTCACTTGATTTTTACGAATCAAATTTGATTTGATAAAATTTATATCTTGCTTTCTAACCCCACCCCCCACCACACACACAAGGGATTCAAAGCAGCCAACAACATAAAAAGTCAAGACAATAAAGCATCTGCAGAATGCAATAAAATTAAAGCAGCCTTAATAACCTCATGCAAAATGCAAAACACCAGGGAAGAAAGATTCAGTCTGGCCTTGTACAGCCTCCAAAGTGTGGTAGAACTGAAGTGAATTCTGGAGGTCTATGTAGGGTGGAGATGGTGGGGGCAGGAAGAGACCTCAAGAATTCTCCCCTAATTTAATTTGCAGTCTTTAAATAAAATGTCTATTCTAATTTGAATTTTTTCAACTTCTCCAGTTATTGATGCTGTTGGCTAGAGGGTGAACCCACCCCCCACCCCCACACACCATATAAACATATTGTATTTGGCAGGTGGATACATATTTTATTGCCTTAAAATTAATCAAGGACATTTAAACTTTTGTAAAGGTATCCCTCTGAAATGAAGGAACATCTGAACATGCTCAAAAGGTAATTTCATCTTCTGACATCTTGCTGAATTTTGAACTTGTGTGAAATGCAGTTTCAACTTTGAGGGTGCAACAGTTGTAAACCCTGGAGCTTTGGCTAGGGTGTCCCATGACGCAAAGCCCATCAGGGCATTCCATATGTCCCTATGTTCTATTTTCTAGTTTAACCTGAAGTCCCTGCAAGCTATCGGGGAGCTTCACACACAATTCAGGTTTTTCACAGTGCATTAAGAGTGTCACCCGATGTATATCCAGGGCAAAAGAATCCATTTTATGCGTTGGTTTTTTCGGCCAGCTTTGAGTTTGCAGTAAAGCCTCCCAGTAAACAAACGGTAAAGCCTGCTGTGTGTAAAAGTCCCAGGGAGAGTTTTGATCATCTCACCCCTCTTTCGATGAGCTGCTGGCAGTCTATCACATGATCACAAGCTGCGCTTGAAATTCCCTTCTGGAACATAGGAAGCTGCCATATACTGAGTCAGACCCTTGGCCCATCTAACTCAGTATTGTCTACACAGACTGGCAGCATCTTCTCCAAGGTTGCAGGCAGGAATTTCAACCCTATCTTGGAGTTGCTGCCAGGGAGGGAACTTGGAACTTTTTGATCTTCCCAGAGCAGCCCCATTCCCTAAGGGGAATATCTTACAGTGCTCAAACATGGAGTCTCCCATTCAAATGCAAGCCAGGGGAGACCCTGATTAGCCAAGGGGACAATTCATGCTTGCGACCACAAGACCAGCTCTCCTCCCAAACACCCTTGTTACTTCCTCACCACATGTGTGGAAAGGAAGGAGAAAACTGGGTGCAACACTAGCGTCAGTCCCGGTGGTTTCAAAAGTGGTTGCCCATGCGGTCTGGTTGTGGTGGTGGTTGCTGATCATCAAAACTCTCTTGTAATGCCAGCTCACTAGGCTAGCAGAGGCACCTTTTCGAGTGATGGCTCTCTTATAGTTAGGAGAGAGGAAGCAGGGGTGTCCCTCTTCAACCTCAGCAGAGCATTGCTGTAGGGCTGTTGCTCGTGCTGACCAACTATGGCTTTAGAATGTGAGCAACTTTGGGAGGACAGGGAACCATTTTCTTATTTTTATTCCTCTTGCTATATAAGCCACCTTGAGAACTTATTTTTGTTGAAAATGGTATATGAATATAACAAAGACAATGACTGCTGCTGCTGCTGCTGCTGCTGCTGCTCTTGAGGAGGGCATCAGGAGAGTTCCGTTGGATCAGACCAAACTGAAGGTCTGACTAGCCCAGAATTCTGATTCTAAGGGGTGGTCTTCAGGAAGCCCACAGTCAGGGTTCAAAGGAAGAGGCTCAGTGGCGATCTGTCAGGGATGCTGTAGCACTTACCTGCACTGAGCAGTGGGGTGGGACTAGAAGACCTCAAAGGTCCCTCCCAGTTCTACAATTCTATGATTCTAAAAGCTAACTAAATGTTGTATGAAGAAGTAATTTCTTTTTTCTGTCTTGAATCTACTACCAATCACATTCATTGGGTAACCCTGAGTTCACATGTTATGTGAGAGGAAGAAAACATTTCTCCCTGCTCACCATCGTGCAGAGCATTATTGCCTTTGATTGCAACCAAAATGATCAGGGGCCTGGAGCACCTTCCTTATGAGGTTAGGCTACAGCATCTGGGGCTCTTTACCTTGGAAAAGAGGAGATTACAGAGAGACATGATCGAGGTGTATAAAATTATGCATGGAATAGAGTGGAGAAAAAGAAATTTCTCTCTCTCACACACAACACTAGAACCAGGGGTCACCCCATGAAACTGAAGGTTGGGAAAATCAGGACTGACAAGATGAAGTACTTTTTCGCACAGTGCATAATTAATCTTTGGAATTCCTTGCCATGGGATGTGATGATGGCCACCAGCTTGTATGGCTTTAAAAGGGACTTAGACAGTTTCATGGAGAACAGGTCTATCAATGGCTACTAGTCTGGTGGCTACTAGCCTCAGAGGCAAGATGCCTCGGAATCCCATATTGTAAGCACAATGATGCTATTTCCCCCTATTTTCCATCTCTAGGGGGTAGTCATTGCCAACAACCACTATGAGCATTCATCACTTGAGTTGGTATTGATGGCCAAAATGTGTGGCCCTGGTTCATGGACTAATATAAATACACATGAACTTTGTTTTGGTATCAAATGGTGAAGAAATTTCTGCTAATAATTTAATGTGGTTGCTGCTGGACCAGCCTGTGACTGCAGGCCTCTGTCCCAGAAGGACCATTGCTCGTGTCTTTGCGTTTTTTGGTTCTTCCTTCCCTTCTTGAATCATCTCTGGATGTTTAGCCAGCATCCTCCAAGGAACCAAGCCATCTTTTCTGCCGCACCCAGACTCCCCTTTCCTGTTTCGCTCGAAAACTCTGCAGTTAGATGTGTTTGGCATGACTTCAGGAAGTCAATGTCGTCTTTGGAAATGTCAGCTCAAAGGGGAAACCAGGTGATTCACGTTCCTCATGAGCAAGGCAACCACGGTGGCCTTCTGGAGTCATGCTGTCGTCAAGATGGCCTGCATAAATCTGGAATTCTCCCTGCTGCAAGCAATCGACTTCGGCTTCATTGTCTGTGTCTTTCCCCCTCCTTGTCCTGCAGCCTGTGTGTTTTGGATCCAGTAGTGCCTCTCGCACCGCTGTGCTACGGGAGACGGGGACACGTCCTCCGCACGTGTCAAAAGAGCAGATGAACGTCGGGAGGCTGCAGCTTCCAAGAGTGAGTCATTAGAAGAGCTGATCTGAATAAACAGCTGTGCTAACATTGACTAAGATGCTTATTAAAAATACTGGCAGCCAAAGGAGGGTCGCTCACTATTTGATCATCCTCTCTCTCCCTCTCCCTCATTTTTTGGAAATTAACAAAAGAATCCAGGGAGATTTCAGAATAATATTTTTGGGTCAAGATAAGGCCTGCTGTTCTTAACGGAGAACCATCCACTCTCCTCTCTTCGAGCAGGCATTGAGAACACAGAAATCTGAGCTTTGCCAAGCATCCAACCCATCTCCTTGGGCACAGTTTCATCCACTCCTTCCCTTACCCCTCCCACATTTTCCATTTCATTTTGCTGGGATGGGCCAAAGGTCATTTGCTCAAAACACAGTTCTGAGTAGTGATGGGTGAACCCTCTTTCCCTCTGATTTACACATTTTCTGTTCAAACTGATTAATTAAGAGAATGTCTGTTGGTGTCTGGGATGAATACATTCTTCAGATATTATTATGCCCCGCTCCCAGGGACATAGTCTGAGGGCACACGATGCAGCCACCTTGCTGAAGCTAAGCAGCAATCGGTCTGGTCAGTGTCTGGATGGGAGACTGCCTGAGAACCAAATGGATGTTGCTTTAAGTCCCATGATGGAAGAAAGACAGGGTATGAATGCAAGAAACAATGAATGGTAAAGAAGATGCCAATTGCCTCCTCTGGACCCCAGTGTGCCCCTGAAAATATCACATGGGGCCTAGAGAGCCTTTTTTAGCCTGCAGCCTTCCCAACCTTGATGGGACCCTTTCTAGCAGAGGTAGGGGAGATAGCAGAGAGGGTTTCATCCGGGCTGGGATGGACACAGAACACTGGGATGTGTTGGGTACGTAAGAACAGCCCGGCTGGGTCAGGCCCATGGCCCATCCAGTCCAACATCCTGTTTCACTCAGTGGCCCACCAGATATCCACTCATACATATCCAGTGTTTTTGCACCATCTAGGAGAGGGGTTGGCCACTTGGGCTCTCCAGCTGTTGGACTACAACTCCCATCTCCCGCAGCCACATTTTATTGTGGCAGGGTGTGATGGGCGTCATAGCTCAACAGCAGCCAGAGAGCCAAGGTTGTCTACCCCTGACTGAGGATCATGGGAGCTCTGGTTCAGGGAAGAACGGCTAGAAGCCGCTTGGTTCCAGTGATCTTTCCATCTCAGCCGTTCCAGGAGTCCTATCAACATGCGTGTTTATTTTGCAAGCACTTCCAGGCAGAGGGATGTTTCGTGGGAGCTGAGGTGACATACTGCTATAGCTGCTCGCCTGTCTCTCAGGTATCCAGTTATGTGTGTTTCTGTTTGTTCGCATCGGAAACTGCCATATCCTGAGTCAGACCCTGGGTCCCTCTAGCTCAGTGCTGTCTACACAGACTGGCAGCGACTTCTCCAAGGTTGCAGGCAGGAGTCTCTGACTCTCTCCCAGCCCAACCTGGAGATGCTGCCAGGGAAGGAACTGGAGACTTTTCACATGCAAAGATGCAGGTGCTCTTCCATTGAGCTATGCCCCCACTTCCTTAAGGAGGAGGCCATCTTACCACACTCACATGTAGGTTTCCCATCCAAATGAAAACCAAAGCAGACCCTGCTTAGCAGAGGCAACAATCCATGCATACTACTACAAGACCAACTCCCCTCCCCCTGCTTTCCCCAAACATTCCCAAGAGACAAGACAATAAGGTCATCCTCACGACCATTGCAGCCTGGCGAGGAGGTGGGCGGCATGATTTCACTCACCTCCCCCCCACAATCTTCTATTTTTCCAGCTGTCTCCTGATCATGTGACTCAAGCGCTCACATGAGTGGATTTTGTGTGGCTCTCTGGAGGACAGGGAAATGCATCTCGGCCTCCAGCTATCCCTCAATGCACTGTGCAAGGAGTGTGGTGTGTCGAGGCATTTCCCTCTAGGCGCCTGGCTTTGTGTCTGCTCGGCTGCCTGCAGTTAGGGATGTGTGAATTGGTTGGGGGTTCGGTTCGAACCCCTCCCCCCCGCCATTTCCGTTTGGACCGAAACCAAAACCCCTCAGCAGTTCATGAATTTTTAATATTTTTTTTAAAAATGTAATTACCCAAAGAGGCTTCCAAAAGGCCATGGTGTGTGTGTGTGTGTGTGTGTGTGTGTGTGTATCCGTGAAGGTTCCCCCTCCCCTGCTGGCCTCTTAAATCACCACCATGGCCCGTAATATGATCTTTTTTGGCCCATTTGGGCCTCTGTAATTCTGCACAGTGGCCATGTTGCCGGCCACCACGCATGCGCAAATGGTCTCTGCGAGGCCTGGCATCTGAGAGGAGATCTGGTCTTGTGGTCGCAAGCATGACTTGTCCCCTTAGCTAAGCAGGGTCCACCCTGGTTTGCATCTGAACGGGCGACTTGATGTGTGAGCACTGCAAGAGATTCCCCCTCAGGGGATGGAGCCGCTCTGGGAAGAGCAGAAGGTTCCAAGTTCCCTCCCTGGCAGCATCTCCAAGACAGGGCTGAGAGAGAGACTCCTGCCTGCAACCTTGGAGAAGCTGCTGCCCGTCTGTGAAGACAATACTGAGCTCCATGGACCAATGGTCTGACTCAGTATATGGCAGCTTCCTGTGTTCCTATGGTCCTATCTGCCTTGATGATACACCACATGAATCTGGATTGGGAATTGCGCTGGATTCCATCTTAAGGGAAAGCAGGATTCACCTTTGCCAGGATCAGATCCTTCTGCAGGGTAGCCCCAAGGTTCTGGAACTCTCTTCCAAGAGATGTCTATCTCTTCCTCTCTGTGCTGTCTTTCCAAAGTTGGGTAAAAAAAAGTTTCCTTTTCAGAATGTCTTGCAGCATTGATTAGCTTATCCCGCATGGAGCATAGCTTGCTGCTTTTTAGGCACTGCTTACTGGTTACGTTTTACATTTCTGAGACTGAGCAGAAATGGACACACACACCCGCCCCCAATTTTGCCAGCCCATTCACAAATGGCAAAATGGATGGGCCAATCTGGTGATTTTTCAGGGACAAGGAGACAGGGGATGAGTCCGTTGCTCAGTGTCAGAGCATCTGCCTTGCATTCAGACAGTCCCAGCTTCCATCCCTGGCAAATCCAAGATAGCGCCGAGAAAGACTCCTGCCTGAAACCCTGGAGAGCCACAGCCAGTACTGAACTAGACAGACCAATGGTCTTACTTGGTAGAAGGCACCTTCCTATGTTCCTGTGATGGAGATGAAACGTATTCAGTGTCCATTCAAAAATGTTCCTTGGGAGTATGCTGTGTGATGCTGTCGCATCCTTTGAGAGGCTTTCTGGGGGGAAATGGGGACTGCCCGCCTGTCTACCTTTGCTTTGCTGCTGGTCAGAGAACCCGGAACCCGAGTCACGTGCATGGGCTTATGTGGAGGGGGCCGCTGTTCAGCTGGCTCTGTAGCTGCATTGTAGAACTGGAAAAGGTACAGAAGAGAGCAACCAAGATGATCATGAGAAAGGCCTGGAGCACCTTTCTCATGAGGCAAGACTACAACACCTGGGGCTTTTTAGTTTTGAAAAAAGACGACTGTGGGGAGACATGATAGAGGTCTATAAAATCATGCATGGTGTGGAGAAAGTGGAGAGAGAGACATTCTTCTCCCTCTCCCATAACACTAGAACCAGGGGTCATCCCATGAAACTGATTGCCAGGAAATCTAGGACCAGCAAACGGAAATACTTTTTCACACAACGCATAATCAACTTGTGGAATTCTCTGCCACAAGATGTGGTGACAGTTAACAACCTACAGGTAGATGGCTTGAAGAGGGGTTTGGATCACTTCATGGAGGAGAGGTCTATCATTGGCTACTAGTCGGAGGGCTACAGGCCACCTCCAGCTTCAGAGGCAGGATGCTTCTGAGTACCAGTTGCAGAGGAGTAACAGCAGGAGAGAGGGCATGCCCTCAACTCCTGCCTATAGGCTTCCAGTGGCATCTGGTGGGCCACTGCGCGAAACAGGATGCTGGACTAGATGGGCCTCCTTGGGCCTGATCCAGCAGGGCTCTTCTTATGTTCTTATGAGAGACTGAAATAAAGTTTGAACAATTTGACTGCCAGCCTGTGACTGCTGAGAGGACCAAGGTGGTCACAGCTGTAGAACAAGTGGCAATGAAAGGGGGTAGTGATGGTGAAACAGGTCCAGGGTGAGGTCAAAAGCCTTCTTTTCAGAACTTGCGGCCCAGTATTATTAAAATGCCTCACATCAGACCCAGCAGTGTTCAATGTAACAAGGATTCCCAGATGTTGTGGCCTACAATGCCCATAATCCCCAGCCAAAGGCCAAGGCAGCTGGGGATGCTGGTAGTTATAGTCAGCAACATCTCGGTCTCCCTGTTACAAGGAACACTGATCAGGGATGCTCAGACTTGGGTCCTCAGACATCGTTGGACCACAACTCCCATCATCTCCAGCTACAATGGCCACATGCTTTGGGTGATGGGCATTGTAGTTGGACACCACCTGGAGACCCGAGTTTGAGGACTCCTGACTTACATAAACAAATACATTAAAATGTAATGCTGTTTTAATAATACTCAATATATTATATTACCTTTAATGTCCATTTTGTAACTGTGTTCAGGTTGCCTGTGGGGAAGAAGCCCCTCTGGCCCCATCATAGTCAAACTGCTATCTAAAACACAGAAATGCTTTCTGGTCCTGTCCAAAGTCTGATCAGCTTTCTCAGAGCCTCAGCCCTCCATAAATTTCCCAAGCATCCACAGCCTTACTGCAAAATCCACCCAAAGCCCTTTTTGTGTGTCTGTGTGTGTGTGTGGGGGGGGTGTCTGTCCAGTTTTTCTGCCTTCCTTTCCAGTCCCTGCAGCCCCTTGCCCCACTCTAGATCTGCTGATCCTCGTTTCCTTTGCCTGGTAAATTCTGCACAATGGGTGATCTTTGCCCCTATCTATATTATTTTAATTTTTTTTAACGTGCTGTGGAATGTGAGCTTATTCCTTGTAATGCAGCATTAAAAGAATCTTCAAGGTTAATAATTTGGTTCCCCAAACCAGTTCTCCTTTCCTTTCCTTTCTTTCTTGTTTTTAAAAGGCCCCGTTGCTTTTGCTAATGAAAAAGGGGGGATTTAAGAGCAGGATCTTGAGGCCTCACAAAGGAAAAACAAAACATCATAATAATTCAACAATCCCTTTCCCAATGCATTAAACCCCTTCCGTATTTGAGGGAGTTGGCAATTTAGTAGCTAATCCATTTGGCAAATGCGAGACAGTGCAACCATCAATGGCCCCCAGCTTGGGGTTTTGTCTGGGGGAATGTTTGCGAACGGAATTCAATAAGGGCAGGAAAACGCTCGGCTTGTTTTAATCGGGGCAGGGGGACATTCTCACAGGGCCCAACGCGGGCTGGGCTGGGCTTGACGGCAGTGGGAACCACGGTCAGGATGCCCAAACTGCCGGGATGTCACCATTCCTGAGAGGCAGCCGTGCCTTCTGGTGGGAATTCTTGCCCTCTTGTGCTGGCCCCCGGTTTGTAACTGGGGAAAAGTTAATCCTCTGACATTTCACCCTGCAAACAATATTACTGGTCGCAATTCAAGGCAGGCTTAAGAAGGAAGCAAGGAACTACACACACACAGACACACACACACAGCAGAGTTGAAGATGGGAATGTACATCTCACGCCAAGTTGTATAAGTCCTTTGGATACCAGAAAGGCTGCATGCCTGGTCCCACATTCGTCCTGCCATGAAGATTCTTTTGGAAACTGCATCTCCATAGAACAGGGGTTCTCAAACTTGGCTCTCCAGATATTGTTGTACTACAACTTTCATCATCGCTAGCTATAAAAGCTATTGTGGATGATGGGAGCGGTAGTCCAGCAACAACTGGGGACGTACATTTGAGGACCCTGCCCTGTCTTGGAAAGTTCTTCCCCCTTCTTGCTAGAACATCTATAACCATATTCTGTGGTATAACTACACCATGAGGTTTCCCTGTCCCGTGAACAATGGGCCAATGATGTGGCACAGAGGTGTGGAAACTCACAAGGCAATACTGCTTTTCTGAACTGTTAATCCAGAGAGAAATGCTGTTTTTATGGCAGCCCATTGCCAGACCTTATATAGAGCTCCATTTCTGTTCCAGTGGAAAACTTTATCAGATTTAGAGGGATGGTGTGAAACTTCTCCGGTTCTGTCTTTTGAGGAGATTTCAGCCTTTCTCACGAAATCCACACTGAAATGTGAAAGCAGGCATCTCACGAGGGAGCCCTACACAAGTACGTCACACTAACCCTGCTAGCTCTGGATTCTCTGGCCCAGATCCTGCCAAAATGTACAAAATCCACTCTCTTGGATGGCTGATCCTCCTAACACTAAGGCCAGGGGAAGGAGGGATTGGGGAGAAGTGGTCAAGTAAGAATAAATGATTGATTGATTGATTGATTGATTGATTGATTGATTAAATGCCATCAAGTTGGTGTTGACTCTTATCAACCACATAGATAGATTCTCTCCAGGATGATCTGTCTTCAACTTGGACTTTAAGGTCTCTCAGTGGTGCATTCATTGCTGTCGTAATCAAGTCCATCCACCTTGCTACTGGCTGTCCTCTCTTCTCTTTCTCTCAACTTTCCCCAGCATTATGGACTTCTCAGGAGAACTGGATTTTTGCATAATGTGTCTGAAGTATGAGAGTTTGAGCTTCTTCATTTGTGCCTTGAGTGAAAATTCTGGATTGATTTGTCCTAAGGTCCATTTGTTTGCTTTCCTGGCTGTCCATGGTATCCTCAAAAGTCTTCTCCAGCACCAAAATTCAAAAGCGTCAGTGCTTTTTCTATCTTGCTTCTTCAAAGTCCAGCTTTCGCATCCATAGAGTGTCACGGGCAAGACAATTGTCCAAACAATTCTAATCTTTGTAGGTGTAGACCACATAGAAAGATAGATTCTCTCCAGGATGATCTGTCTTCAACTTGGCCTTTCAGGTCTCTCAGTGGTCCATTCATTGCTGTCATCATCGAGTCCATCCACCTTGCTGCTGGTCATCCTCTTCTTCTCTTCCTTTCCACGTTCCCCATCATTATGGACTTTTCAGGGGAGCTGGGTCTTTGCATAATGTATCCAAAATATGATAGTTTGAGCCTGCTCATTTGTGCCTTGAGTGAAAATTCTGGATTGATTTGTCCTAAGGTCCATTTGTTTGCTTTCCTGGCTGTCCATGGTATCCTCAAAAGTCTTCTCCAGCACCAAAATTCAAAAGTGTCAGTGCTTTTTCTATCTTGCTTCTTCAAAGTCCAGCTTTCGCATCCATAGAGTGTCACAGGAAAAATGATGGTCTGAACGATTCTAATCTTTGTAGGTATAGACACATCACAGCATCTCAATATCCTTTCCAAGGCCTTCATTGCGACCCTCCCAAGTGCTAGTCTGCAGAGTATTTCTTGACTGCTGGAACCCTTAATAAACTTTATTAGTTAGCTGCCCCATAACAAATTGTCCTCTGGGTGGCTTATAACACAACATTAAAACATGAGATAAAAACACACATTAAATCATAACAGATTTTTTTAAAAGGTGGGGGGGGATACAAAATAAAACACAAAACACATTTTAAAAACATTTTAAAAAATAATAATTAGTTACAATCACACAAAAATGTTAAAAATTTAAATTTTAAATTTTAAAAGGCCTGAGTGAACAAAAATGTCTTTTTCAGCCTGGCGTCTAAAAGAACAAAGTAATGAAGGCAGGCGAACCTCACTGAGGAGGCTATTTCATAAGTGGGGTGCAACCACCAAAAAGGCCCTCTCCTTAGTAGCCACTAGCCTCACCTAATTTGGTAGGGGCACCCAGAGGAAGGCCTCCGAAGATCTTAAGGAACGGGTTAGGGTTGGGACATATGAGGCAAGGCACTCCCTTAGGTAACCCACTCCCGAGCCATTTAGGGTTTTAAAGGTTAGAATTAGAACTTTGAATTGGGCGCAGAAATGGATTGGGGGCCCTGGGAGGCAAGAGGGTGTGAAATTTCTGGAACAACCAGTCCATGGAGTGAAACAACCACCAAACTTCCCTGATACTACTGAGTTCAGCTGCAATTCTAGCCTTTTCCAAACTGTGTAGTGTATGTGTGTCTGCCTCTGTGCATTTCTTTTTGAAGTCTTTGGCCCACCTTTTTTTCAAGTTCAGATGTTACAGCGAGTTTTGCTTTGGACACACGTCGGACAGGATACTAAATTGCAGAATCACTCATCAGGTTGTATCTTTCCTCCCTTAATTGAATGTCAGATCTCTCGACATAACTCCTCTCTCTTATAGAATTTGTTGAGCAACTATCAGGAGATCAGAGAAGAGCCTGGACTCAGCCTGGAGAAGGAAGCCAAGTATGATATACAGAAGAAAACGTCTGGGCATCGTGCCATTGGAATATCATCAGATATGAACCAATCCTAAGGGTATGTTGTGTATGAAAGGTAAGAATCTGTCATGCTGGAGTCTTTCTCCTCTTCTCTGCCCCCCCTTTGAAAGAATGTGGAATGGGATAAAAAAAGTAAACTAACATTGATCGGTGTTTGATTGTCTAGAAAATTTAGTATGTTAAGCTGAAGGTCTCTAATGAATAGCTGAAGAGCTTGAACGGCTCTCCGTGCCAAAAAAACCTAAACATATATTTCAAAAATAAAGATAACAGAAGCTCAGCTGAGATGTGAGGAACAATATGAAGGATAAACACTGCCACGTTTTATTTTTTTATTTTTTAAATGGCAAATAAGGATCCAATTAGTGGGAGTGTGCAGATTATACAAAGGAGATAAAAGCTGGGATGTGTAATTGGAAACACTGATGCTTAGCATCAAACTATCCAAAGCATGTTATCTATGCTCAGATGCTTTTCGTGGGTGAATGAAATGGAGGTTGATGCTCTTGAAGCAGTAGAGAGTGGGAAGTTGCTGGGTGTTTGAGAGGTTGGATGGCCAGAGAGACTGCTAATACCATATGAGAAGCCTTGTTATAGCATACTGATGGCCTTTCTAATCTAGCAGTGACCAACCAAATGTGTTGGAGACTTCCTGTGCCCTGGTGGCTTATCCCCAGGTATGTTGCATGTGAATATCAGGCCCATGGACACATTATGTCTGAACAATGAGTGTACAGGATGCACAGGTACAGATCTGTACACAGGTACAGTCATTCAAATGTTATGCTGAATGCAGGTACAGAAGTACACTTCTTATCTGTACCATGCATTTGAAGGGCCTGTATCCAGGTTGGCTTTTAAAATGGGTAGAGTCATTCACAGAAACACATGTACGAGCGTACAGACATCTGTACACTCGTGCATCATAATGTCTGAATCCGGATATGGAGTAAGGTGTAATGGTTAAGAGACTACAGGTTCCTGTGCCCATGTGCATGAGCACATGTTTGAGCAAGAACACTGCTTTCATGTAGGCTTTCAGACCTCCAAGATGGTGTTTAGTTGGCCAGTTTGACTGGGAAGGGAAAGGAAGATGGAAGCTCTCTAAACATGAACTTGAAGGACTGGTACCAGTCAGATACTTGGATCTAAAAGGGGCCTTGTGGATCTTGGGCCCCCAGATGTTGCTGGACTACAACTCCCACAATCCCCAGCGACAATGGCCAACAGGAATGATGGGAGTTGTAGGCCAACAAGATCTGGGGAGTGAAGGTTGAGAATGCCCTGCAGTAATGGTTGCACAGAAGTTCACGGTGGCAAGCTGCGTCCTCCTTTGGCTCAGGGCTTTTGAGATCCAGGGCACTGCAGACAGGACTGGTTTACATGAACCAATGGCACATAGATCACTAGAAGGCAGTTTCCTATGCAATCAAAGTTTTATAAGGATGCTTAAAAGTTTGAACGGACATTCTGAATATCTTCTAAAATCGTGTCCCAGACTTCTGCTACGTCTGTCTGCCTCTCTGTCTGTCCTCCTCTCCTGAACCACTTTGCCAGTACAGTTGGTAATGGTACTATCTGAAAGATGAGAAGGAAGGAAAGGTAATAGCCTGTGCTTGGAGAATGTGCAACATTTTTTTTTAACCTGGGAATGGGCCCATGAACTGCCTCTCCCCCCCCCCACAAGATGCATAGTGAAATAGTACTTCTTTCTTCTCTTAAAGGGATGCATATGTGATTTTGATATCACTCAGCAGCCTTTACATTAGTTACCACCTTGACCTCAGCCCTATTTGCATGTCTAGCAACCAACATACCTCATGTTAAGAAAAGAGATAATGAGGTGAGTCTCACGATCTGTGAGACTTGCCAGAGGGGGTTCTGTGAGGAGAGCAGCCATGGAGCTGGCAGGGGCTGCGGGGATTGGAGGCCATGCGATTCAGGGGCCCACGCGGGACATCCTGGAGAGACCCCCAGGTGGTCTCCTCATATGTTGCCATGCTGCAGAGCCACGCAGCGGCAACACACAATCGAAAAGACGGGGTTAGCGGAGCACTCGCTCCACTAACCTTGTCTAAGGGGAGGACTAGTTAAGCGGGTTACCCGCTTTGAGGACACCCGGGTTTGCCTGTGAGCCTGGTGGTTCTCACGCTTGCCAAAAAGCGGACTAGGCTCCCTTAGTCCACTTTTTGGCGATCGTGAGAATCACCTCAAAAGCTGCAATTCAAGCAAGGGTTGGTTTGGTTTTTTTTAAAATGTATGTTGGCTTATGAAGATGAGAAGCAACCAGAGTCCAGTGTTTTGGGAGTTCCTTGTCATCAGTATGGGGTGAAGTTTAGCTCTGTCTCTCCTTTCCTTCTCATTCTGGAGAAACTGCAGAGGTTCTGAATTGGTATTTGAGAGCAATAGTGGACTAGCTGTAAATTAAACTGAAACCCAGTTTGGACAAAACACAAGAGCTCTTGGACAGAAGAGCTGTTGATCCAACAATCGGAGTCCAGCCCATCTCCTTTGGGGATGCACATGGGTCCCAGAGTATGGTCTAAGGCCACATGATACAGCCACCTTGCTTAAGTTAAGCAGATCTTGGTATGGCCAGTGCCTGGATGGGAGACCCATATATGCCACCTTTGGGAACAGGGCTGTAGCTTGATGGAAGAGCATCTGCTTTGTGTTCAGAAGGTCCCAGGTTCAACCCCTGGCAGCATTTCCAGCTAGGACTGGGAAAAGCCCTTATCTGAAGCCCTGGAGAAGCTGCTGCCAGTCTGTGTAGGCAATGCTGAGCTAGATGGACCCAGGGCCTGACTCAGTAGGTGGCAGCTTCCTATCATCCCATGCACCCTCTTGCAGCTGGGGGGATGCCTCTGGGTCTGACTTTGCTCTGGATTTCCAGGTCGCAACTGCAGCTTGGAGGGCTTTTATCCCGCTTTGGCTGGTGTGCCAACTGCACCCATTTCCTGGCAGGATGGTCCTGGCTGCGGCCACACACCATGCCTTAGTTACAACAGGGCTGAAAACCACCCAGAAACGTCATCTAGAACAAAATCCAGCAGGTAGGCTTTGGGGGCCGGGTTGGGGGATTGTGTCACTGCTGTTTTTCTTTCAGCTCCTTGGGCTGCCGGTCCACTTCCAAGAATAGTTCAAAGTGCTGGTCATTAAATGGCTAGGGACCAGCTGCCCCACCTCCTAAGATCCTGCGTATCCACTGAGGTCAGCTGGGGAGGTCCTCCTGCCCCCATCTGCCCCCATCTGGGGTGTGGCTACTGGGCCTGTGAGACAGTTCTCAAGCCCTGGCTTCAGCCTCAGGGCAAAAACCCCTACAAAACCCAGAGCCACCTGTGCCCCTTGGGGGCCTAGATGGGTATTCTGAAGGCAAAACATGTGCCCTTTTAAACAGAAGCTATGCTGGAAGGCCAAGCAACTGCGGGAGTGCTTCCTACAGCGTGTAGAGGATATCATCACACAACCGTTTTCCTGCCCCCAATCACATCCCATTGGAGTCTAGGAAGCTGCTGTTTACTGAGTCAGACCATTGGTCCATCTGGTTCAGTATGGTCTGCACTGACTGGTAGCAGCTCCCCTAGGTTTCAGGCAGGAGTCCTTTCCAGTCCAACCTGGAGATTGAACCTGGGACCTTCTGCATGCAAATGGATGCTGTACCTCATGATGGCCCCATCACCATTCTCCTTTTGCTACAACCCTATGCTGTAATTCCCTAGGGGGGGATATGTTACAGCAGACAGTGCTCACATGTAGTTGCCCATCCAAATGCAAACCAAGGTGGACCATCCTTAGCAAAGGGGACAAGTCATGCGTGCCTCCACAAGACTGGCTCTGCACCCTAAGTCAAGGAGAGGGTACGTTGAGGGGAGGGGAGGACATGGCAGATCTGATCTGACAAACATGTCTGATACACGCAGCTGGTCTTGTGGTAGCAAGCATGACGTGTCCCCTTAGCTAAGCAGGGTCCACCTTGGTTGCATGTGAATGGGAGACTTGATGTGTGAGCACTGTAGGATATTCCCCTTTGAGGATGGAGCCACTCTGGGAAGAGCATCTAGGCTCCATGTTCCCTCCTGGCAGCATCTTCAAGACATGGCTGAGAGAGAGAGATTCCTGCCTGCAGCCTTGGAGAAGCTGCTGCCAGTCTGTGAAGACAATACTGAGCTAGATAGACCAATGGTCTGACTCAGTATATGGCAGCTTCCTATATTCCTATTCCTATACCCACAGAGTTCTGGTATGACAGCAGGGAGACTTCCAACAGTTTTGACTTGTTGGAGGTCCCTGTGGATGTGATGGACCTCCCTCTGACAGCCCCCAACAGAAGGCAAGTCAGCTGAACATCTTTGTCAGACTGAGACGAATGCACAGCCCTAGTTTAGACGGAACATTACAATGCATCCCTCTTCTTGAATGATGGCCCTGGAAAGGCCATCTCCTGGTCGGTCCCAACCATGCCTGCTTCCAACCCCTCAACTTCATTGTGTCCCCAGCCTCTTGGTGAGCCTCCCTTGCCTCCAGCCCATCTGAACAAATTCAGGACGACCTCCCCCTCTCCAGAGTGCGGAACAATAAGAACTCTAATTAAAGATTATCCAATATCATTTGCGAGACGAGGGCTCGTCGGGAGGCGAGGGGGAGAACCAGCCAGCACAAATATGAGGCAAACAGTCCAACACTTGTGATGGGCTGGCAACGTGCCCAACATACCAAGCAATCCAGTCTGGCTAGCTGAAATCCTTTGAGGGTGGAAAAGCCTAGTTCCATTCAGATTCGAGACAACTGCAGCCAGATGAATCAGCTGGGTGATATCACTTCTGCCTTGATGCTAAGACAGGCTGGTCACATTTCTAACTGTCAGAGCTCTAAGCCAGCCCAGCAGAAAGAAGAACACTCTCCATTTGCGCTCTTTTGTTCTTCTTGCTGTGTTGCCGTGTGCCAGATTTGTCTCTTGCTCCATCCCTCATGACATGGTGGCCATGTCAAACACGAGTGGGGCACTTTTCAGTCCATTCACCCTTTGCGGAGACTGCATCCATTCAAGCTCTGAGAATCTTCTGCATGCTTCTCAGTGGGTGGGTACCAGCGACAGACTTCATACCTCCCAACACAACATTCTTTTCCTGAAGAGGTTATTTTCTTGGGACAAAATCCCCACCCCACCCCCGGGTGTCTCCTTCAAGATTTTTTTTATTTTTTATTTTGCAGTAGAAGAAAAGCAATGAAAAAGTACATAAAATTAGTGATGAACCAAAGTATTGTCTTGGTGACACTTTGGGATGTATTTGGAAGGTTGCAGAGCAGGAGATGTTCCCAAGCCCCTCTCCCACCCTTTTGGTGGCTGTTTGCAGCAGATATTGTAGAACTGGAAAAGGTGTAGAAGTGGGCAACCAAGATCATCTGGGGCACCTTCCTTATGAGGCAAAGCTACAACATCTAGGGCTTTGGGGGTTTAGGACAAAGGGACTACTAAATGGAGACATGATCGAGGTCTATAAAATGATGCATGGTGTGGAGAGAGTAGAGAAAGAGAGATAATTTCTCTCCCTCTCTCACAACACTAGAAACAAAGATCATCTCAGGGATTGCCAAGAAATTTAGGACTGGCAAGATAAAGCACCTTTTCACACAGCACATAATTAATCTTTGGAGTTCTTTGCCATGGGGTGTTGTGGTGACGCCCACCAGCTTGGATGGCTTTAAAAGGAGCTTAGGCAAAATTCATGGAGGGCAGATCTATCAATGGCTACAGATCAATGGCTATAGCCATCAATGTCTTGATGGCTATAGACTGCCTCCAGGCTCAGAGGCAGTTTGCCTCTAAATACCAGTTGCAGGCGAGCAACAGCAGGACATACCCTCATCCACCTCTTGCTAGTGGGCTTCATAGAAACATAGGAAGCTGCCATATACTGAGTCAGACCATATGTCCATCTAGCTCAGTATGGTCTACACAGACTGGCAGCAGCTTCTCCAAGGTTGCAGGCAGGAATCTCTCTCAGCCCTCTCTTCGAGATGCTGCCAGGGAGGGAACATGGAACCTAGATGCTCTTCCTGGAGCAGCTCCATCCCCTGAGGGGAAGATCTTACAGTGCTCACACTTCTAGTCTCCCATTCATATGCAACCAGAGTGGACCCTGCTTAGCTAAGGGGGCAAGCCATGCTTGCAACCACTAGACCAGCTCTCCTCTCTTTCCAGAGGCATCTGGTGGGCCACTATGTGAAACAGGATGCTGGACTAGACGGACCTTGGGCCTGATCCAGCAGGGCTGTTCTTGTGTTTTAGAAGAAGCAAGGCAGTGGGATCAAGCTGCCATGTTCCTATCTCTGCTCCGGCATACCACACAGTGTTGGAAGAGAGGGATATAGATCCCTGCCCCAGCACAGATCCCTCTCTTTGTCCCCTCTTTTTGGGCACAAAGGGGCATTTGTTCCCCTTTTCACTGAAACCCCTCCACTGCAAACTTGATAACCTGAGCTTCCCCTCTGCTTGCTCCCCTGCTGGAAGACGGAGAGGGTTTCCCATTTGCCTTGGTGTGTTGCCTTTGAGCCCTGGTTCTGGGCTTCCTGGTGGCATCGGGATGGCCACTGTGGACAAGAGGATACTGGACTCCACTGCTGTCTGGTCTGGTATGTCTGTATCCTGGGATGATTTCAGCAGAAACAGAAGCCGATGTTCCAAGCAAGGCATCCGGGATGTACTGGGCTACTAACAGGGTCATGCAAACTGCATTCCAATTAGCACTTCCGGCATTGGGCTGCGCAGGGAAGTATTTGTGCTCTCTGCTGCTGCTGGCCATTATCTGATGCATGGATGAGCCTCCTGTTCAAGGTTCTGCACTGGCGCATTGCAGTGTACCCACGGCAACCTGGGCCCAGCGAAAGGTCATTGAGAAAGGGGGCAAAATATCTCAGTAGAGTTGTACAGGCAGGTTCTCTTCCACACAAAGCTACACACATGTGCAGAGCTGCGTTCATAGGGGTGGATAATGCTCCATGTGAAGTTACAATTTGAAGTGTGCAGGCAGCATCAGGTCAGATCCTGGAAGGCAGAAGGGTGCCCAGTAGGATTTTCAGGGATCCAGGGGTGAAGTTTGAGTGCTTTGTTCCAACCATAAAAAGTTGTAGCGGTATATCCAAATATATGTGAATTTGGTTGATTTGCCAATTTCAGGAGCAGGCAAACTTGGCCCTCTATCTGCTGTTGAACTACAACTCCCATCATCCCCAGCCACAACTTATTGTGGTTAGGCAAGATGAGAGTTGTAGTTCAACAACAGCTGGAGGGACAAGTTAGCCTAATCGATACAGACCATAGCATTCAGGTTAGCTTGTGCCAGAATTTTGATTTTTAAAACGTGGAGGCAGTTTTTTGCAACATCTGCCAAATTCACAAATTTTAAAATTTGAAACTTAAAATTTGAAGTGAAACTTGATGCCACTGGACATTTAATATTACTGTTTTAAATGTGCCCGTTTTGATTGGTTCACTGACGTGAATATGGAATTTGCTAAGCTTTAGTCATACAAGCCACCAGTCAGAAGATGTCGAATGTTCTGCTACAGTACATGCCATATATAACCAAACACAGATTGCTACTGCATACGGCTTTCAGATCCTACCAAGTGCCAGCTTTTTGTCTTATCAAGCCCTTTATGGCATGGGTCTGGGCGTGGGATACCTAAAGGAGCACTTTCTCCCAATAGGCCGACCTCTTAGTTAAATTCTTCTTAACAGGCTTCTTCTGGTTGCCCCGGTCTTTGGAGGTCAGGCAGAGGACAATTGGAGACAGGGCCTTCTCAGTGGTGATGCCCCAATTTTGGAATTCTTTCCCCAGAAATATTTATTTGGTACCATCTTTGTTCTCTTTTAGATACCAGACAAAATCTACCCTTTCCATGTGATAACTGTAGGTGGCATTTCTATCTTTTTGGTGATTGGTTAGAACTAAAAAAAAATTGGAAGCTGCATTAAGGGCACATACAGAGAAAGATGGGGTGCAAATTCTGTAAACAAAAATAAATATTAAGTCTTCATGCAAATCCTGTGGATGTCAAATGCTGCAGTAGCAAATATTCAGTGATGAGCTTGAGAATATTCACCATGTAATCCAGAAAAGGTCACCCACCTTCAGTGGCACAACGGGGAAATGCTTGACTAACAAGCAGAAGGCTGCCGGTTCAGATCCCCACTGGTATTATATCGGGCAGCAGCGATACAGAAAGATGCTGAAAGGCATCATCTCACACTGTGCGGGAGGAGGCAATGGTCAACCCCTCCTGTATTCTACCAAAGAAAACCACAGGGCTCTGTGGGCGCCCGGAGTCGAAACTGACTTGACGGCACACTTTACCTTAGCTTAATTCAGAAAAGAGGTTTCTTTGGAGCAAATTCATTCCCTCCTCTTCTCCTTCCTCCTCCTTGCTCAGAGTAGATGTAAGCCTGTCAATTCTTGGGTCCCCACATCCCTCACCCCTCATCAAGCAGAAGGCAATAAGGTCCAAATCCATGCCTGAAATTATTGCTGGGGGCTTGTGAGGACCTGAAGCAATCACTAGTTATTGCCCCACCATTTCTCATTGTACCTCAGGCTGCTGTTTGAGTAAAACCCGACAGGGCTCTGATGAATTTCTCTGCTTGTTCTCTCTTTTCCCCCCTTGCTTCTTTCCTCCTTCCTAACTCTTGGTATCCAATGCCACATTTCTCCAGGCCACTGACAAGCCTAATTACCCAATTATCCCAAACTATACCCAGAACTCATCTCAGAAGAAAAGAGAAAAAAACTCTGAGTGGTGTGTGTGGTATAAGCACACAAATAAATCCAGGGTGTTATAAGTAAATAAATAAAGCAGGCTAGTAATGATTTTAGTACATATTTCTTAACAAATATCATTAGTTTTAAATAAACATCATATGCACATTTCTCTCTCCATATTTAATTCCCCAAACCCTTTGGCAGAGGCTTTGCAAATTCTAGTCCTCTATAAAAGTTCTCCCCAGAAGGGAATTAACAGTGGCTTTTTAATGAATTTTTTAGACAACCAACCATCATTTGTACCTTTATATACATGACAAAGAGATGCACAAATAAGAAAAAAGAAGAGGAGAAGAAAATGGGAGGGAGAGAGAAGGAAGGGAAAGATGAAGAGGGAGGGATTTCTTCTTGGGATTTCTCCTTGAAAGAAACTCTGAAATTTGGGGAGAATTTCCACTTTTGAAGAATTTCTCCACCTCCCTTGACCACTGCAGAAAACAGGGCGCTTTCCAGATTACACGCCGTTCAGCAGTAAAATGCTTCGGCTTGACAGGATCGTTTTGAAAACACGAATAGCTTGTGCAACCATCCTACAATGGAAAAATACAGCTATTTTTTTTTTGCAACGCACATGGAACGTTGTAGGACTAAAACACACGGGTAAAATCCAAAAGAAGGCATAGAAAATGTGAACAGCACCTTGCTGACAGTGCAGGGACCGTGATGCTGAAACACAGGTGGTATGGAAGCACATTTAGTGGACAGCAGTGACACTGTTGTAGCGTGTGATCTAAAAAGTACCCAGGAATTTGAATTAGATGGAGCTTGTGAGTGCTTTCCTGAGGCTCTCATGTCTCCCAGACACTGGACATCTCTCTGGCTTTTGAAATGTCACTAGCAATCCCTCACACACTTAAAAATCTTCATAGCCATGAGGACTAGAAACTTTTTACTTTTTTTTTTTAAAGCTGAAATTTCCACAATCTGCAGTCATTACTGGATTCTGAGGCTTTTCTGCCCTTGTGCAGAATATGTAGCGTGCTGCACATGTCTGTGTCTGAGATTGGAAGAATATCTAAAAAGGAGAAAAGGAAAAAAAATGAAGATGACACTAAGAGGAGTAAGAGAAAGGAGGCAGGAGGAGGGTAAAAGACAGATGTGGGGAAAGCCCCCATGTCTGTCAAGTCCTCTGTCATGCTCTCTGCACACCCGTCCATCACAAGTAGAGGCTGTAGGCACTGATGTTCCTGTGACTACCACTTTTGCTAAAGGGTTCCTGTGACAGCATGCCCCCTCCCCCAGAGATGTCTTGGGGCTACAGGGGATAATCCTTCACATTAGCCAACCTATTAACTATCGCGCCTGTAAAAACAGCCGAGGCCGTCACAGTTACTCCTGGCCCGGTTCCCTCCTGCCCATCAACTGGATGGGAGATCATCTGTAACGGGATATCCCCAGGGCCGTGTGCTGTTGACACTGAGAAAGAAAGAATTTGGGGCTGGAGTGGCACTCGGGTTACCGGTGATTTGGAAAATCCGCCCACTCGAAAGGGTGTTGACAGCTCTGTATACAAACTCTCGCTGCTCAGGATAGTGAGATAGCAGCCGGCCGAAGGCTATAAAGAGCTTGATAGACAGGGCCCCAGTGAGTGCCGGTGGGGAGGTCAGGGGAGTCATCTCTTTTTAAGGCAATGGTGCTGTTCGGGATGGCGGATCTGTGCAGTCCTCTGAATGGAGTGAAGAGTCAATGAGACTTGCTCTGGTGTAGCTGCCAAGTGCTCGAGTGTTGTCAGATGTGCAGCAAATTCTGTGGAGACTCCATACAAAAAAGCAGGTCTGCTCAACTTTGGCCCCCCCCAGCTGTTTTTGGACTACAACTCCCATAATCCCCAGCCACAGTGGCCAATAGCCGGGAATTATGGGAGTTGTAGGCCAACATCTGCAGGAGGGCCAAAGCTGAGCAAAAAGCAAATTCTGCATTTAAGAAGAGCCCTGCTGGATCAAGTCAAAGGCCCATTTCATCCAGCATCCTGTTTCCCACAGTAGCCCACCAGATACCTCTGGAAAGTCCACAAGGAATAGCTGTTGCTCCCCTGTAGTTGTTTCCCTGCAACATAGGCCTACTGCCCCTGAACCCAGAGGTCCCATATACCCTATAACAGGGATTCTCAACATTGGGTCCCCAGATTTAATTGGACTCCAACTCCCATAATCCTCAGCCCCAGCGGCCTTTGGTTGGCAATTTTGGTAGTTGCAGTCCAATAACATCTGGGGACCCAACGTTGAGAATCCCTGCCCTATAACATTCTGCACCTAGGCAATCCAGGTTTTGTGCTATGAACAGATGAGTTCTGCAAGCTGCATAAATTATATACACTTTTATTTTGGGAAGCAGTGTGATGTAGCAGTCGGTCTGCTGGACCAGGGGGAGCTAGGCTCAAATCCTCACTTGACCATGAAGTGGGTGAATTTGGGCAGTCACTATTTATCTCCGCCTAATCGACCTCACAGTGTTGTTGTGAGGATATTTTAGGAAGGAGACTAAGCGTATTCCCTGAGCTCCTTGTAGGAAGGGCAAGATTGTTTAAGCCATTGTGCAATGTTTGCATGCTACTTGGTTGCTATAGCAACCCAAACATACCTGCTTGCAACTTAATAGAGCCTTTATACTCCTCAGGAGAATAATCCAAAATCTGTAGTCCTGCAGCCCGCTTGTATTTTGCTCTGCGGAATTTATATCTGCGAGAAGTAGATGCTGTCCATGCTGTTTGGCTGACAGATTCTAAAAAATTTATAATGTGCATCGCACGAAACACAATTCATGCCTCTGCTGTCATATTTATTTACTTATTTGTTTATTTGACCTGGTCATATTTATGCTTGATGTCAAACGTCGGGTAGCACTCGCATCCAGTTTGCAGCCTTGAGGCCAGGGCTGATTGGAAAGTTTCCCCGTGAGAACGTGTGGCTTGAAATTCGGAAGGAGTTGGGGGTTGGAGTTGCCCCCAAACCATCCTCCCCCACCACTCACTTTGTTTTCTAGCAGCTGCCCCCAGATTTTCAGAGGCAGCACTCTGCTTGATGACATGGGAGGGCTCCTTTGGGTAGCTGGCGGCTGCCATTTTTATTTCCCATAAGTATTTGGGGACAGCGGCCATTTGGGTGAATGGCCTAGCCCCATTCGAGAAAAGAAGATGCTGGGAAGGCATTGGAATGTCCACAGTAGACATTCTGAGGAGCACTCTCTCCCAGCACAACCCCTTCCTAATCCTATGGGTAGTGCCAGTATCAACTGAACTGGCCCAATGTTATATCGTGTGAATTATGGTTCGTCTGGTGGCGACCCAGAGGCGGGCCTTCTCTGTAGCTGCTCCTGGGCTGTGGAATGCACTCCCGGCAGAAATCCGTCATTTGAGATCATTACCGTCCTTCAGGAGAGCCCTTAAGACCTATCTGTTTGGCCTGGCCTTCCAGGGTTTTAAATGACTGACAAATTGTTTTAAATTGTGTTAATTTGCTACCCTGTTTTCCAGGGTTTTGTTTTTTTTTAAACTGTTTGAATTGTTTAATTGGTTTTATTCTGTTTTTATAGTTGGATTTTAACTGTTCACTTGTTTTAATTGTTTTTATCGTGCTGTAAAGTGCCCTGAGCCATTTTGGAAGGGCAGTATGTAAATCTAATAAACTAACTAACTAACTAAATAAATAAATAGATTTCCAATACCTCTTTGGACTGGCTTATATTTAAAGGGGCACTTAGTATTACTGAATGGATTAAACCAGGACATTGCTAGTACGCCCCCCAAGGATCTCAGGTGGGGCCCAGACCATTGGTGCCACAACATTTTTTTTTTTAACCTTGAGGTTGCTGCCAGCACCTCAACTGCCTGTGCAAAACAACCCGCCAGGAAGTAGCACGGTGAGCACCCACTGCCACTTCCCTGCCCGTTTTTCACATGCCCGGCAGTGTGGGTTAGTGCCTCTGCCACCACTGCCAGGACAGAGGAGGAGGAGAGGTGGGGAAGATCTGGGGCACCCCCCAAAACTTTGGGGGCCCATTCCCCATAACCCCTCCAACAGCACCACTGGATTAAACAAATAAAACATCCCGTTTGAATTAAAATACCGTCTGGTTTTAAGTGTCTGTGTGCAGAGGGCACTATCCCCACTCTCCAGCACCCTGCCTTTGAGAGTTTCCAGTCACATGGCCAGAGCCCTCCACGCAGCCTGACACCTCCTCACGTCTGACAATAACATCCCAAAACGGCTTATGTGTCCCACAGCCTAGCATTTCTATTCTCGCCAGTCCAGCAGAATGCGCTGAAAGAATAGAAATACAATTCCGTCCATACAATGCAGGCAAAATAGCTGGGACCGTTTTGCCCGCCCGCCCCCCCCCCCCCCGCCGGCAAGAAGCTATGCTATGAGTAACTCCATCTGGGCCATTAAACCCAAAACCTCTCTCTGGTGTCCATCCGGGAGGAAGTTCAACATCTCCGCTGCACATTTCCCAAAGAGCAGATCATCCCTGACATGCCCAGAGCTGATGTTTCCTCACTCAACAAGAGGCGGGTCAAATGTCCAGGGATGCATCCCAAACAAATTCCACTCAGTGTTCAAACTCCGTGCCTAAAGAAAGCAAATGAAATACCCAGCAGGCCATGGGCTCTAAGCGGGACATTTTCGCCACAGCTGTCTCTGTCCATAGCAACATGCGGCCGGGTCTCTCGAGATGATAGTCTGCTGGGTTGTGTGATGGGATGGCTGGCCACAGGGGGCACTGAAAGGCTGCCTACAGTTTCAAGGCCTCGACGTTCTCCGAGGAATCAGTGGAAAACTGGAGTACACTGGCCACTCTAGCCCAATCTGGACTCCTCTGTGAGGTGGTGACTCTTCAAGGATTACAGTCCCACTACCAGCAGTGGTTCATCCTACCAAGCCAGTCTGTGTGTGTGTACCAAAGGAGAGAGTTTGGGTTGCTCCTTTTCCTCCCACTGTTCTTGAGAACTGTGATGCCTGCAGGCTGGCAATTGATCAGGTGGAACTGTGGGTTAAGCGGTGAATGGTCAGCCTGCATGCAGTGAAGGGCGAGAAAGAGACGAGCATCCGAGCTGCCTCTTTTGGTGCCCCTCCGGCTCTTTAGGATGAGCCACTACTGCCTACGACCTGATATCACCTTCTCTTTTCCTCTCCCTCTCTCTCTCTCTCTCATAGGCTGTGTTTCCTGTAACACGGATTCCCAGATGTTGTTGACTACAATTCCAATAATCCCCAGCTGCGATGGCTTTTGGCTAGGGATTCTAGGAGTTGTAGCCAAAAACATCTGGGAATCCCTCTTAGAGGGAACACTGCTGGTAGGTAAAGGTACAGTGTGCCATCGAGTCAGTGTCAACTCCTGGCGTCCACAGAGCCCTGTGGTTGTCTTTGGTTGACCATTGCCTCCTCCCGCACAGTATGAGATGATGCCTTTCAGCATCTCTTCAGCAAAGAGAGCCAGCGTGGTGTAGTGGTTAGAGAGCCAGACTAGGACCGGGGAGACCAGAATTCAAATCCCCCTTCAGCCATGAGACTTGCTGGGTGACTCTGGGCCAGTCACTTCTCTCTCAGCCTAACCTACTTCACAAGGTTGTTGTGAGGAGAAACTTAAGTATGTAGTACACTGCTCTGGGCTTTTTGGAGGAAGAGCGGGATATAAAATGTAAAAAAATAAAAAATAAATAAAAATCTTCCTGGATTGCTGCTGCTCGATATAAGTGTTTCCTCTAGTCTGGGGAACATACTAGCAGGGATTTGAACCGGCAACCTCGGGCTTGCTAGTCAAGCCATTTCCCTGTTGCGCCATTAGATGGCTCCTAGATGGGGAATTGAACCAGGGACCTTCAACAGGAAAACATGTGCCCTACCACTGATCCTGAAACTGAAGCACGGCTGTAGATCCCCATGGCGAGTGCTTTGTCTCCCTCTGGTCAGGCTGCCTTCTCAGTGCAGGATGCCACATCTGGAATGTGGGTGGTGGAGAAAACCCAGGCACGGGAAATGCTCCGTTGGTCAAGGCGCATGTCAGGACCCCCACCCCACCTCCCTATTCTCGCAAGGGATGGCCCAAGGCATTGTGGAACTCGAGCGAGGAGCCCACACCTGCCTCAACCCACAATTCTGGGGCCGGGGGCTAGCCACCTTGCAAAACTGAGAGTGCAATCTTTGAGAGTGGGGTGGGTGGGTGGGAAGGAGGGCAGGTCACCAGTGGCCTCCTCTTCTCTCTTGGTGCTTCTTGCAAACCTTGCAAAGAGGGGGAGGGGAGGTGCACCTGGCAGAATTTGCAAGCAACAGACGGGCCCTGAAGAGCCGCTGCCCTCAATCAACCTGAGGCGACTGCCTCGCCATGCTGGGAGCGAGGCAGGACAGAAGCCCCCAGCCAGTCAGCCCTGGCGTGAAGCATCAGCTGGGCAGGAGAGGGGTGCACGCTTCATACTCCCAGCGGGGAGTGCTTTGTTTGTCAGCTGGCTGCGGGAGGGGGCAAGGGTCTGCCCTGGTGGAGGGGCATGGGGGGGCCTCGGCAGCCCCCCAAACTCTGGAGGCTCATGGACTGCCGTTTGCTTTTGCTCCATGGTCTCTATTCCTCTGGCATCTGGCAAGATGTTTGATGAATGGAAACAAGGATCCAACCCAAGCTACGCAGTGTGAAAGCCCATTGATTCCAACTGGAGACTAAAGCACCAGCTTCAGTATCTCCCCCTGAAATTCTGCAGCCAGTCATGAATTCTACTTCTGTATTGTGCAGCTATGGATTTGCAAAGCACACCACATCTATCTATCTATCTATCTATCTATCTATCTATCTATCTATCTATCTATGCATGCATAAAATCCAGTTCTGTCTAAGAAAGGCAGGCTGATTGCCCAGTGGTAGACAGAGCATACGCTTTGCATGCAAGTGGTCTCTGGCGTTTCCAGTAAACGGCTCTGGCATGGAAGATCTGGGAAGACCTCTCTCTGCCTGAGATCTTGAGCTGCAGCCAGTCAAAGCAGACAGGATGGTATGACTCGGAATAATGCAGCTTCATAGGATCATAAACTGGGTTTTTAAAAAATTGGATCTCTGCACGGCAGGTGACTGTTGACAATACAGAAGTCTTGCCAGAAACACAGTGACTCCCCTTCGTGAGAAAACAATTGTCCATTATAGAGAACTGCATTTATGGGAAAGTGCATTTCTGGGTGGGCAAACTGTGTCCCACAACTTAGATTTCTGAAACAGAAATCTGTCTCAGAACAGATGGGGTGTTCTGGCACATGGGGGACAAACCACTCCCCCCTCTGGAGCCCCGCTTGTGAGCTGTCCGGAGGCAGCAGGCTGACCAGGGCTTGAAGTGGGATGTGGGATTTGATGATGCTTTGGCCTCATCCAGCAGCCTTTTCCATGCATTGTGCACATCAGCTTTTGGCCTCTATGACATGCTAAAGTAAAGGCTGTAGCAACTTATCCTAATGAGCTGGGGGGGGGCGCCAAAGGAGGAAGCTTGTGTTACTCCTCTCTCTCTCACCTAACCCAAGAGCTTCTCTCCCTGCAGGCTGATGATTTGTCAGGTTAATCGTGCCGCTCTACCTGATGGATGGCCAGCCTGAAGGCAGCGCAGGGCGGGAGAGAGAGGAGCAACCCAAGCTGCCTCTTTTGCCTCCCCCCCTGGCTCTTTCGGGTGATCCACTGCTGGGCAAAGGGCGCATCCCAGCAGCCAAAGAGAATCCTCCCAGCAGGCCGAAGGAGCCCTCCGTTAACGGAGTTTGCCTTCTGCAAACAAACACAAGCCCCGATCTTCTGCTCTGCCCTCCTCTGCGGAGCAGGGTGTGGCCCAGACTGGGATGCAGAGAAGGCCAAGGAGAAGGGAACTCTTGCCTTTCCAGTAACCGCAGAATTAAACAAAAGAGGAAAAAGGAGGATTGAATTCCTACCGCAAGATGATGTTGGGGTTGCGATTTGATACGAGGGAGGTTTTTCCCTCTTTCTTTCCTTGAAGTTATAATGAAATGGAAGGAATGGCCATGCCAGAAAACTCAGTGGCTTGCAAAGCAAAGGCGTTTTCTTTTCTCAGGCAGATACAGGAGGCAGCAGCAGGAGCAAGAAGGACTTTTAAAAAGACTGGGTCTGGGGTGAACGACTGTGGCACTGTAGATCATAGAATGTGACTGATGTTTGATCATTCTCGAGGGCAGCGGCTCTCAGCTTTGGGTGCCCAGATGTTGTTGGACTACAACTCCCATCATCCCCAGCCACGTTGTGGCTGGGAATGATGGGAGTTGTCATCTAGCATCTGGGGACCCCAGCTGGAAAAGCCCTGCCTTCCAGGGTTGCTGTAAGAGGATGGAACACTCTAAAGTGCTTTATTACTGCTCAGCAGGGCTGACGGCTGTTCTGGCTGGCAGTGATGGGAGTTGTAGTCCCACAACAGCTGGAGACCCAAGGTTGGGGATCCCTGCTGTAAGGTAGATCTGTAATGCTCCCCTCTTGATACGGATTTGAGAGCAACATACTCTCCAATATTGCACAGATGAAAAAAAGGATAGCCACTGGTTATTGGGCCTGGGAGCAGAGCAGTACATGCTAACAATGCAATGCTTTCTCACTAACTCAGCACTGGCAAAGACCAGTGTATAGAACTTAGGCAAAGAAAAAGAAAGAAACCAAGCCCAACGTATCTCTGCAGCCTGCCTTTCGTTTCTAGTCCCATCTGGGCCTAGAACTGGCCACTGTATGCTTTCAACATGATTTCCACACCATAAGGGCTAGGAACTTACTTTTCAAAAAGCAATGACAGGTGCTGACATTTGCAAGACGCCGAACTGGGCACCCAGTGCCAAGTTCCCTGATGTGCGTATGGAAGCGTGGGAATGCATATATGCAGAAGGCTGGAAGAGGTCCTTTTTCTTTGGACAGCTGCATTCTGCTGCTTATGGCTGGCCTTCGGCAGTAAACAAAAACAAAATTTGCTTCTGGATTGGAGTCGTCAAATGAAAGCAGCAGCCAATTTGCCCCCGCTGAGGGTGTTTGCCATCTGCATTAGCCTTGGTCTCAGGGGACACTGAATGGAGCCATTATTCCTAGGGTAGTCTTGGCTGTTTAATTCCTACGATGGTGAAACCGTAGACCGCGAGAGGAAAAACCTAATACTTGTGTGACCGGCTTGCCATTGGCCGCCCGAGCTGGTGTCTACCTTGTTTGCGAACCGAGGAGTCGGGCAGGCAGCTTAAGGGGTGATAGACTCCCGTCTCCAGAAAGCAGGGGAGGCAGCGAGTAATTAAAGCGCTATGTAAGGTGGATAGCCGAGCTTGGAGGCAAGGCAAGGGTCCCTATTGATTTCTGGAGGCTTCTCAGTGACAGGGCCACGAACCGTGGAAAAATCAGCCTGGGACCTCCTGGAAAGGCATTCATGATCCCGCTCAAAATCTCTTCCTCCCCCTCCTTACTGTATCTCTTGCCACTTTTTATGAGTAAAGTGGAGAGCTGAAAACAGAACTCGTGGCTGACCCATTCGTCCTCTCTGATGCTTGCACTGGAGGGCATTGTGCTAATTAGGAACCTAGGAAGCTGCCATATACTGAGTCACACCCTTGGTCCATCTAGCTCAGTATTGTCTCCCCAGACTGGCAGTGGCTTCTCCAAGGTTGCAGGCGGGAGTCTCTCTCAGCCCTATTTTGGAGATGCTGCCAGAGAAGGAACGTGGAACCTAGATGCTCTTCCCAGAGCGGCTCCATCTCCTGAGGGGAATATCTGACAGTGCTCACATTTTTAGTCTCCCTTTCATATGCAGCCAGGGCGGACCCTGCTTAGCTAAGGGGACAAGTCATGCTTGCGACCACAAGACCAGCTCTCCTCCCTTTAATTAACTGCCTTTTGAACATGCAGGCACTCCAGGTTAGTTTTCAGTGGTGGACTTGTGTCAGGGCTGTACCATGTCAGATCACACTAAGGAGCTCACATGATGGGATGCTTCTCCATGCACAAAACTTCCCTGGACACAGAAAACTAAAATATCAAGGAGAAGGTCTCCAACCTAACCATTCCTTTGTTGTGCTCATCTCCCATCAGAGTGGAGCGACTGCAAAACTGAGAGCGGCCACTCCACTGCTCGTGAGTTGCATCATAGGCTCCCGGAGGACCCAGTGTGAGTTTCCCCCCTCCTGTCGGCACTCTCGCGCACACTGCTACACTGCTTGTGTGGGGCGCATGAGCAGAAAAGCCCAGAGGAGGCTCAAGTGATTTGGAAGGAAGAGAGCTGATCTGCTGGTAGCAAGCATGACTTGTCCCCTTCGCTAAGCAGGGTCCACCCTGGTTGCATATGAATGGGAGACTTGATGTGTGAGCACTGTACACTATTCCCCTAAGGGGATGGAGCCGCTCTGGGGAGAGCATCTAGGTTACAAGTTCCCTCCCTGGCAGCATCTCCAAGATAGGGTTGAGAGAGACTCCTGCCTGCAATCTTGGAGAAGCCGCTGTCAGTCTGGGTAGACAATACTGAGCGAAATGGACCAAGGGTCTGACTTAGTATATGGCAGCTTCCTGTGTTCCTACATAAGGAAACAGGTAGAAGCCTGCCTTTCAGTGTTCCCTCTAAGGCATGCGCACATACGCATGTTCACAAGATTTTTAAATGTCTGTTCAGTTAACGTTAGATCCTGCTCAGGTTGAATCAGGAAGGCCCCACTCCGGATGCAGGTGTGCACACACTGCCTTGATACAGCTGTCCAGAACAAAACTCATTCTGCACAGAGATGAAAAAAGAAATTAGAGGGACCTCTGCTGCCTCTCCCCTGCCCCCCTCCCCCCACGGTTTGGTCATGAGGATGACCTCCATGTCTTACATTCAGATGGTCTCAGCTTCAATGTTCAGTTTTTTTTTTTAAAAAAAGGATCAGGTTGCAAATTCTGAAGAAAATCTTTTCCCGGATCTCTGAGACCCTGAATTATTGCTACTAGTCAGAGCAAGCAGTGGGATTGAAAGATACCAAGGAGAAAGAGCAGTTGTGGGACGTGAGGTTGTCTTGCTGCATGTTGACTTCAGCGGAAGGAATCTCTCATTATCATTAGCTGACCTCCGAATCTAACCTGCCACATTTCTTTAAGGCATTTATAGCCCATGGCCTCCTTGTCTCCTCCTCACCTCCAGATCCTCCCAACAGACCAGTGATTCAGTTGGCAGCCTGGCTGGGTGGGCAGGGTGCGCCCACAAACCATCTCCCCGGCCAATATGGATATCGAGAGCAGGGCTGGCCAATCAGAGACTAGTATTTAGTAGGGATGTGCGAACAGGTTCGACGTTCGACTCATTTGATGTCGAACCTGTTCAGTTCGAAGGTTCGGAGTCAAACTAAACCATCCCCTGTTTGGTCTGACCCCGGGCCAGCGGGGGGGGGGGGAGCCTCCATGGACCCCCCCCCCCGCCCACTGCCTCCAACTATGGTTCCATGCACACCCCTAGTCTCTAGTGGTTGTTGAGCTACAACTCCCACCATCCCTAGCTGCAGCTGGGATGATGGGAGTCGTAGTCCAACATCAGCTGGGGAGGCTCCAGTTGATCGGGTCTGTCCTAGGGATAGTTTTCTCCCAAAGGAGGGGAAAAAATGACATTGGCATAGGGTACAATGAGGCGGAAGTGGGGAGACCCAAAGCCACGTCCAGCCTCTGGGCCTTTCCAAATTGTACACAGGGCATGCATGCCCAAGGGCCCTGCAGGCATTCCTTGTGTAAAGGGGAAACATGAGGTGTAGCTACAGAGAGATCTTCAAGAGGGCCTGGTGCCTCTTCGTGCCCTTCCAAGACTGAGGAATCACCTTGGCTTGCTTTGTTCCACCGCTGACCAGCTTCCGACTGTCTGGCAGCCGCTGCTGAGCTCCAAAGAGCTGGTGTGTTGCCACTGGACCCCTCTGAGACGCCTGGGGCAGAAACCAAAGGTATTGGGTGTACGAGGAATGCCCTTCCCTCCGGCCAGCTGCCTTTCCCACCACTGTCGAAAGCTGCCGAGGCCTTTCCATTGCCAATGGAACAGCCCTGCTCCCTGGTGGCATGGGTCATAGTCAAAACATGGATCTGGGGCCAGTCAAAACAGAGGCCGGTTACTAATCCCAGTCTAACAGCCTCCCCAACATCAACGCCACGTTCCCATCAAATCCGCCGGCATCCAGTTCTCTTCAGAAGTCAAGAGGCTATCGCTCCACCTCCCTGGTTTTGAGACTCTTCCATCAGCACATTTGACTCTTGGCCTCAGATTTAATATTTTGCACTTCCTCCTTTCACTCATTTCTTCCTCCCCACCACCCTACTCCCATTTTGTGTGCATAGGACAGCGATCCCAGTGAGCAGGGATGTTAATGCCAGTATGGTGTAATGGTTAGAGATTTGGGCTTAGACTGGGGGTGGGTGGGTGGCAGGTTCAAATCCCCACTCAGTTATAAAGGGTCAGGCATTGCAAATGCCTGAGATTAACCTACCTCACAGGGTGGTTGTGAAGATTTTAGCAGGGGAGGGTTGAGCTTCTTTCAGGGAGGATAAGGTGGATATATAATGAATGTACAAGATACCCAGTACTGAATATTCCCCACAAGGGGGGGGACTCACCTAAAGTAAAAAAAGGGAGAAGGGTTCAGCCTAGGGGCTGAACCTTGGGACCCCAAATGTTGTTGGACTACAACTCCCATCATCCCCTTTGGCCATTGTGGCTGGGGATGATGGGAGTTGTAGGCTAACGACTTCTAAGGATCCCAGCTTGAGAACCCCTGTGCTAGTTCTTTTAAAAGATGGAGTTTCTAACCGTCTGCTTGCTCCCCCCACCATGCATTGAGTTCACAAGCACTGCTCCCTCTAACAGGGATTCCCATATGTTGTTGACTACAACTCCCAGCATCCCTAGCTGCAATGGCCTTTGGCTGGGGATTATGGGAGTTGTCAATAACATCTGGGAATCCCTGTTAGAGGGGACACTGTGCACAAGCCCCTCTCCTCACAGAGTCCCACTGCACTACGCATAACTGTTTGCAGGAGCAGACTCTTCAAACTGCCACCACTCATTCTCACGGCTTCCGTGCCTGTGCTGTGGCTCCAGAAGTCACTCTCATTCACATTAGGTGTGCGCTGCTCTTGGGTGGGGTAGGATAGAGAGGAGCAAACGGAGCGGTCTCCTTTGGTGACCCCCTCGCCCCGGCCCGTTAGGATGAGTCACTATCGCTAATATGATGCGCAGCATTATGGCTCCGACTTTGAAGGCAGCCCAACATTGTTCAGAAGCAGTGGTTGCAGAAGTGTTGCAGGTGGGGAAACCAGCAGAAATGCTACTTCTGCAACCACGGTTTCCAAACAGCGTTGGGGCTGCCTTAGAAGTCCACAGCAGCCCCACAATGCAGTGCTATGGAGCTGTAGCACTGCACGTCATGTTGGCCACTGTTTCTTCCCAGTTAAAAAAAGGGGGAAAGGAAAATAAATGAAATGGATGAAAAATGAACTAAATGAAAATGAACAAGTTGTTCTGGTAAGAACTAATCTGCCAACTTTCCTTTCACTATCCCTACACATGGACTAAATTTGGTCCAAATCGGTTAGGCAGTTTACACGTTAGCCCACTTGCACCTCAAATGTACATGCATCTACCATTTTGAATCAGGGTGGATGACATCATTACAAACAATGCCTTTGAGGTCTCTCTATGTGTCCCGACAACTGTACCAAATTTGGCCCAAATAGGTTCCCACTTGCACCTCAAATGTTCACATGTCCACCATCTTGAATCAGGATGGATGACATCAGTACAAACTATACCATTGAGGTGTCCCTATGTGTCCCTACAACTGTACCCAGTTTAGTTCATATTGGTCCAGGCATTGTGAAGTTGATGGGGGTGGGGTGGGACACAGACAGACAGACAGACACACACACCACAGAATGCCCCAAATTGTGCTCTTGAACTAAAATCCCCTGGAAAATTTATGAAGCTGTGTGCCCTGTTGCCCCAAGCACAAACATGTTTGCACTAATGCAATACCAATTTGAAACACAAACTCCAGACCTTGTGCATTTAGCTAGTGCAACATATTTGCTAAACATTTTGTTAATCTGGATGCCAGCCGCCATGTTCCTCAAAGGGGGCTGGACCCAAGTTGAATGGGCCAGACCTTTTGAGCATCAGTGGCTCAAAATTCCCTACCATCCTCCCCCCTCCCCACAAACGGAAAAGCACCATGTACCTGAGTCTTTCCTCTTAGGATAGGCACTCCAAGTCCTTTGTTGTTTAGCTTTGATGGCTCTTTTATGCCACTTTTCCAGCTCAATGCTACCCTTTTTTAGCCCACTTTAAGGAAAGTAAGTTTATGAGATCACCCAACATTCTGTGTGCCTCTATATGTGTGAGTCTGTGTGTCCATGTGTGTGTGCCCCGCCCCCCACCATCAACTTTGCAATGGCAGGTCCAATATGAATCAAATTGGATACAGTTGTAGGGATGCATAGGACACTTCAATGGCAGAGTTTGTGATGATGTCACCCACCCCGATCCAAGATGGCAGACACATAAACTTTTGAGGCGCAAGTGGGCTAACTTGTGAACTGCCTAACTGATCTGAACAAGATTTGGTACAGTTGTAGTGAGCGACACAAAGGGACACCTCAATGGCATAATTTGTGATGATGCCACCAACCCCAGTTCAAGATGGCGGCCATGTGAGGTGCAAGTGGGCTAACTTGAGAACCGCTTAACTGATTTGAACCAAATTTGCTACAGGCGTAGGGACACATAGGGATGCTTCAACAGCATTGTTTGTGATGCTGTCACACACTCCAGTTCAAGATGGCAGAGGTATGAACATGTAAGGCTGAAGTAGGCTAACTTGGGATGGTAATTATCAATTAAGCTTATAGTGAAAGGAAAGTAGGCAGATTAGTTCTTACTGGAACAACTGGTTTAAAGATGGGGGTGGCTAGAAATGCAGGGAATATGCTAAAGATGGCTGCACTGTTGACTGATGTCTACACCCAAACCAGCAGAGGCTTTACCAAAGGGCTGTTGCTGGGGAGTGTTTTCTTCCCACTGTGACAAGGATGATGAAACTCCTCAGACAGCGAGGAGAGAGAGATCAGCCATTATAAACTCCACATTTATGGCCTCTCTCATTATTTTAATTTTCATGGCGCAAACAGACAAGCTGGCAGTGCTGTGAAGCACTTGGCATGGCACAATCATTTAATAACCACCTCGTAAATTTTTTGCTTTAGCTGGCTTCCTACACCCATCCACCAAACGCCCTCGACGTACCCCCATTCAGGATGCTGGTACTTAACAGGACGGCTGGCATTGCTGACGAAAACCCAGGATAATGAGTTGGCGTGGAGAGGCTGTGATTTCACCAGCTTTGAGCCAGATGGCAGATGCATCCAGTTCAGAGATGAGCGATCCAGGCGAGAAATGACACATGGAAGATGCAGTGGGTTTATGATTCAAGACGAAACCCAGAGGACTCCCCCATATGAGGATTAGCATTGCCCCTTGGGTACGCATGTGCATCGCACAAGGTATGCAGATTGAACAAATGATGTTGCACAAGAATAAGCCTATTGGAAATAATGGACATTCTCATGTAGCATCATTTGAGCAACGTTTATGTTTCTGCAGTTTGCATAACTTGCAAATATTATGCACATGCAACATTACTGGGCTAACATTCCCTTGCACGGTATGTCAGCAGGTAACATAGGAGTAAAGGAAACTGCCTTCTACCGAGTCACATCACTGATCCATCTATCTCAATACTGGGCAACGTACTCTTCAATATTGCACAGATGAAAATAAGGATAGTTTTTGGGGTGTGTGGGAAAAGAGCAGTACATGCAAATAATACATCTATTTCTCACTAGCTCTGCACTGGCAAAGCCCAATGCATAGAATATAGGTGAAGAAAAAAAGAGAGAAAGACAGCAAGGCCAACACATCTGCAGCCTGCCTCTCATTTCTCATCCGATCTGGGCCTGGAGTTGTTCAGACCACTGCATGCTTTCAGCATGATGTCCACACCATAAGGGCTAGGAACTCCTTGAATGGAAACCGAGCCCTCTTGAGCCCCTGTGCCGTCTTGGAAGGGGCACATGGTGTGCTGGCAAGTGTAGCCCTTCCCAGCATTTCCCCCATCGTGCTCGTAAGCAAGGGGTCCGTCTCTCTTAAAGGGCCCTCCTGGCACTGTGAACAGCGCAGTACTGTGCAGGGGTCAGCACAGTAGGAAATGGTTCTCACATTCAATGGGGTTTTTTAAACCACAGTGACCCCTGCTTGAAAAATAGTGTCGATCACTGAGTGTATGTTTAACCAAAAGAACCTCCGCCCTCTTGGCTTCTGAATCAGTGGTGAACTCGCTGCTGCAGAAATGAATAGGGTACATGGCCAGGCAGGATAAACTTTTGACAAACTGTAATAGTGGAGACAGTGGAGAGGGTGGAACAAATGATGTGATCCTTGGTTTGAGAAGCATGTCCGTATGTCCTCACTTTTGCAATGGAGGAGACCCCATCCAGATGGGACCCACAAGGCAGCTAGCGACCACCCTAAAACCAGCGATTCACACATTGACACAAACCAGATCATGTAAACCATATTCCAAAGCTTCAACAGGAACGATTAGGGGTGTGCAGAAACCCACCCTCCCTGCCTGAGAAACATCACACACCTTACAGAAACTTATCTGGCTCCCTTTGAACATTCTCAGAAGTGGTGTCTCAGGGGGAATCCTGACATTCGCTCTCAGTTTCATTTTGCGTGAAAATTCGGGGTCAGTCCTTAGTGGTGTGGGACAACCTCGGAGAAATCTCCCCGGTGTCATAGACACCTGCTTGGCTTCCCTTGAACATCCTTGGATGTTGCTCCTTGACTGAAATCCACTTCCTAGTATTATGGTGATTGGTTCACATACCCGCTGAGGCCAGCACAAGAGTGTTAGCGCAAGCCATTTTCAATGCTGCCAATTTTCAATGCATTTTCAGTACTGCAGGGAGGGAACTGGGAACCTTCTGCTCTTCCCAGAGCGGATCCATCCCCCGAGGGGGATCTCTGACAGTGCTCACACTTCTAGTCTCCCTTTCATATGCAACCAGGGGGGACCCTGCTTAGCTAAGGGGACAAGTCATGTTTGCTGCCACAAGACCAGCTCTCCTCTTCAAGAGGCTCAGAGTCTGAACATAAATACAAGGGAGATGCTAGCAGCTGCCACTGGGAGGGCTGCTATGCTGGGCTGCCTAAGGACAGTTGCTCTCAAAAAAAGACAGCCTGCACTTGAAAAGGTGCCTCTTTGCCCAACTAGCAAGGGCGGTTCCCTCCCTCCCATACTGTGTGCCCATAAGATGGTTCTCTGTCCCAAAGGGACTCACAGTCCAGAAAGGAATGCAAGGGAGATGTTAGCAGCTGCCGCTGGGAGGGATGCTATGCTGGGTTGCATCAGGATAGTTGCTCTCCTCCTGCTCAATATAAGACAGCCTGCACTTGGAAAAGTACCTCCTTGCCCAGTTAGCAGGGAAATCAGCCAATCACTACATGTGTGCAAGGAGTATATCCACAGTGCAATTAGTCCCACAGCCCATTATGTTCAAAGCATGTCATAACAGGATGCACAACCTGTGCTCTGCATTTGAGGGATTTGTTCGCTGGATATTCTTTGCAAATGGAACCACGTGCAGCCTTTCACACAAAAGCAGATACGGATGCAGAGTGGTGGACATGTGACTGGTAATCTGCATGCATGTCATATTCATTGCATGCACAGGAGGCCACGTGACCTCTATATTTTCAAAAGCTTCAGACCTCACAGTGACTTTTAAAATAAGGACACGTCCATTCACATGAAAGAATGTAGACACAGAGAGACAGTGATTTTTCCACAGACTGGGACTATCTTTGGTCATCAGGAGTAGTTAAGAGCAGATGTCTGGAAGCCGTTAGGATGATTAGATGCCTTTTACAATTGTATAGAAGATGGAATTGCAGTAGGCGTGGTTTTTCCTTCCCTAGCATGACAAGCTGCTGAAATTCCCTTTTCTTCTCACCTACTACAAGAGCTGACTAACTTAAAAAATAATAATAATCTGGCACCTCATCCTAAGTGCCTCTGAGGATATGCACAATCCACTTCACTGAACAAAACAGAGCGTTTGTAACAGACTGAAAAGTAAAGTGATTTCAATCATATGCAGAGTGCCTTTCTTTTCTAATAGGAAGAAGCTTTTAAAATGTAAGGACAGAGCACCTTTATGCATATGCAGAGTGCATCAGCCCAAAAGGTCCCATCTTTAAAAAAATCTTATAGAAAGTGGGGAAATAACTAAAACATTGAACGCACAGAATTTTGTTCCCATTTTTGTTCTGACATCTGGCCGAGAGGATGAAACTCTGATTAGGACCAGGAAAATCCTGGCCGGATGTCAACCTCGCCACCAACATCTCCAGCATTCTCACAAACACAAGGTAGAAGCTCAGCTGACAGAGAAAATAGCGCCACCTCGTGACCGGACAGCCCGACTTCCTGGGGCAGCCTGAAGTTCAATGTAGAGAATTCCCATCTGGGTTGTGACCTTCGCTGACCCTACTTAGCACGTGAAATCAGATAGGATCACAGAACAAGGTGGTACGGTATGTGTTCAGCACACTGCCAGGATGCCAAGCCAGCAGATGACCTGGTTAAAGATCTTAAATGTCTCTGGAGATGTTTTGGGCTCCCCTCCCCCTTCTGCTATGTAGAGTTTCATATGTAGTCCAAAGGATCCTTTAAAAAAAGAGGGGTTAAAAAAAAATTAACTATGTGTTTGCTGATGCAGTCATTATGGCTGGTGTTTTATCATCTTTACACCCAGAAACAATCCTGAACATGCCTCCCAAAACACCTTTTGGGAAGAGGGTTACTTATATGTGACTTCAACCTTTGTTCTACGGGAAAAGAGTCTCCGTCTTGGGTCCCCAGATGTTGTTGGACTACAACCCCCATCATCCCCAGTCACAGAGGCCAAAGGATGTTAGCAGTTGTAGTCCAACAACATTTGGGAACCCAAGGTGGAGAACCCCTCTTCTACTGGCTTCTGGTGTCATTTTTCTACGTTATTTATATGATTGTGTGTTGGTGATTTTTAACCACTTTTTTTGTTGTTGCTGTAAGCTACTCTGGATGCTTTTAAGCAGAAAAAAACACAAGACAAAACTGTTGATTTTTGAATAAATATTGTCCCTTCCCTCCTGGCCCCTTTCTGTTTTCTTTTCAGGCTGCAGAAATGCCACCCTCCCTCACTGTAGGACCATTCACATGTTCAACACTCATACAACGAGTGTACAGTGTGCACAGGTACAGATGTGTACACCGGTACAGTCATTCACAAGTTATGCTGAATGCAGGTACAGACGTACACTTTCTATCTGTAGTAGGCATTTGAAGGGCCTGTATCCAGGTCCACTTTTAAAATGAACACAGCTACTGTCATTCACACAAACATGTGAATGGGTACAGGCATCCATACACTCGTACAGCATGTCTGCGTAGGCAGTAACACTGGTGGGCTCATTGTAGGAATTTCTTTTGGGGTGAGAGAGGGGGAATCCAAGCAAAACTGTGGATGGTGTTTGTAGACATGATGGTGGTAGACCAGAAATCCCCTCACCCCATTGATAACATCACAGTGAGGGAACTCTGGGGTAAAAAAAATGGCAGTGGCTACTGAGAAGAGTGTCATGGGGACCATGTATCACTGTCCCCTTGCACAGTACTCCAGACTCACAGAAACAGAGATGAAGTAAAGCCTGAAGTAGAGCCCCTGGTGGCGCAGTGGGAAAACTGCCGCCCTGTAACCAGAAGGTTGCAAGTTTGATCCTGACCAGGGGCTCAAGGTTGACTCAGCCTTCCATCCTTCCGAGGTCGGTAAAATGAGTACCCAGAATGTTGGGGGCAATATGCTAAAATCATTGTAAACCGCTTAGAGAGCTCCAGCTATAGAGCGGTATATAAATGTAAGTGCTATTGCTATTGCTAGTGCTATTTCTCTCTATTTGCGCTTCCACAACCAATCCGGCTACTGCATGCTCTTCTTTCTAAATCTTCTGAACGGTCCCGTCCACCCCTCCACATCCTGCTCCTCCTCTAAAGTCCACCTTCCTGCTGGTGCTTCTAAGACAACATATCGAGGTCATTCTCACAACCAGGCTGGGGCAGGCAGGGGACAGGGAGGGTAGGCATGCTCCTACCTGCCTCCTCGCAGACAACCAGAGGCTTCTCCTTTCTCTGCCAATTGCACACCCAGACCGGCATGGGGCAGTGATCGGTAGAGCTGGGGCCTTCTGCATGCCAAGCCACTGATCTATGGCCTCATCCTAGACCTTAGCTTTGTCCTTCAACTGAAAAGGGCTCAACATATTGGCTCTGTACACATACATCATAGGATTGATATGCAGTAAAGGCAGCCATTGCAGATCATGAGGACCCACAGGAAGCCCACCTACCCAGCCCGTTTAAACATGAGAAGTCAAACTTCTGTACTTTGATTTTTACTGAGGGAGGATGGAAATAGTGGCTGTCCTACCTCAGGGTTTGCTCATATGTTAAAATCACTGCATTAAGCTCTTCCCAGCAGCCAGCAGCCATGTTTACCAGAGAGTTCTGCAGCTAGAGGGGCCAGTCAGGGGAGAGCTGCCAATATACTAAGGGCTGCTTCTCTACTGGGAGTGCAATACATTTTGGGATACCCTGTAGGACCCAGCCCCCTTTTCTCATAATGGAGACTGAGGTCTGCGGGGACCAGGCTAGGGGCTCTTCCTTCCCCCAAACCACCCCCAAATGATCATGTGAAAGACCTTCTAGTCTCCTTCTGACCACAAAGACCAGTACCAGGCCATGGGGGGGAGGGGTCTCAGGAGGTTCCCCCTCCCCCGCCAGTCCCCCCGGTATCACAACGGCCTGGTTCGGGCAGTTTTCGCAGGCCATGCAGGTGTTCATTGTGCGTGCACGGTGGCCTCCAAAATGGCTGCCACAACTACACATAGGCCTGGAATGGGCTGAAAACCGCCTGAACTGGGCTGTTATGATATGAGTATCATATGGTTTGGACTGGAACCGAACTGGGCTAACCAGTTTTGTGCATACCGCTAGACTGGACCTGGGACCTTCATGCAAAGCAGACACACTGCCCAACCTTCCATTGAGCTCCTGCAGGAAGGACCCCAGCTCAGTAGAAGATCATCTGCTGTGCACGCAAAAGGTCCCTGGTTCAGCCCCTGGCAGCAACTCCAGGCAGGGCAGCAAAAGACGCTCTTCCGAATCCTTGGGGAGACACTGGCAGTCAGCAGAGACATGACTGACCTCGAGGAACTGAAGGTCTGACTCAGGAGGAGGCAGCTTTTTCTGGAACCTGTTTAGGAGGGAGGGGAGCCCACTGTGGGCAGGGATGGGGTTCCCTGCCTGGAAAGAGGCCGAGACGTGAAATCAACCCCAAGGGACCCAGTTCAATAGTGTGATCCTGGCCTAGCAGATTTCTAGCCCCCTCTGCAGGAATGTGTGGTGTCTCTTCCATAATGCACTTTGGCTGCTACAGAAACAAGTCTCACCTTAGCAAAGCTTCGGGGAAGACATCCGGAGGGAATGCACATACTTCCTTGCTCTTATGGCGACACGAAACACCTCTCTCTTTGGGCTGACTAAGAGGCCAGCAAAATAGGACACTTGCAAATGGGTGGTCTTGGGGGCCCCTTCCCCCAGATGCATTTTTAATTAAAAATAAACACTGAGGACCGCAAGAAATACCTATAAAAGTGAACAGGGAGATCAGCAAAGAAACCCCCCTTTTATGGCAGGGCTTACAGAATCAGGACAGGTGGGAATTCGGGGCAGGAGGTGTTTGCAGCTGGCCAGGGAATCGCCTCTGGCACCAGCCTCGGGGATTGAGGTCCCCCTGCAGAAGGATCTTTCTGCTTTGGTGACTGCAGATTTTCTTCTAAGGAGATATTTCCTATCTTTCTCTCAGAGAGTGAACCTGAGGCATAATTCGCAATAAAATCAAGTATGTACAGAGTGCCAATATGCAGAGTACTTTTCAGTTCAAAAAACGGAAAACTTTTCAAAGGACAGAGCTGAGCACTAGGATGGGGCTGTAGCTCAGTGGGATCTGCTTGGCATGCAGAAGACCCCTGGCTCCATCCCTGGGGGGCAGCATCTCCAGGTAGGCTGAAAAAGAAGCTTGCTTGAAACCTTGAAAACTGCTGCCGATCAGAGTAGACAATACTGAGCAAGGTGGACCAATGGCCGGACTCTGTTGATGGCAGCCTCCTCTGTCTAGGGATGGGGCTCACAGAGTCAGTCAGTTTCTTCTAAGCACCACAGTAAAATTTCTAGTTGCCATGGTGAGATGGCACCTGGGGTTTGGCAAATCCTGGGAGGGAGGGAGCATCAGGCTGGGCACCGTTGGGAACAGGATGCTGGGCAAAGTGAGTGACTCTTTGGCCTGATCCAGCAAGGGCTCCTTTTATGTGCCAAGAGGTCAGCTGATACGCGCCACCCACTGTCAGGCATCACATCCCAATCATAAGATCTAGCAACTTCATTTTTTTTAAAGAAAAAAAAAAAAGAAAGAAAGCTGAGATTCCCAGGAAGCAGAATTCTGTGCTTTTCTTGAAGAACCATCTCGAGGTTTGCTGCACACTGGATCCGCAGCACACAGTGTTTGATTGGGGGCCCAGGGAGCCTACCAGGCAGGCAGCGCCCTGTCTGAGTGAGGTGGCAGCTCAGTTGCAGCCTCCCCAGAAGTAGTCCAGCCCTCCTCCGCCTCCCCCAAGGCACGTCTCCTCATCCGTCACACTCCTTCCTGTCGTTGTCCAAGCTGGCTTGCCTGTACCTGCTGTCGCTAGCAAATAGTTAACACTCCATCCATTCTCTCTGCATACTGGGGGGTGGGCTGGGGGTGGGGAGAGGAACCCGAGTGACTCGGGTCGAAAGCCAAGATTGGGAGCCACAGCCCGTTCCAAAAAAGCCCAGCGACTGTCTAAGGTTTCAACATCTTGTCCACAAGGATCCACAATTAAAATTTCTACTGCTAAAGTTTCACGGGGGAAACAAAAGCTCCGATATTCCTCCGCTTCCTCCCCCTCCTTCCCCGAGCCCCCGCCACCACTCAGTTAAATGGAAGCAATGGGAAACCTCCGGTTTCTTGGCAGCCGCCTCGGCCCTGCTTTGCATAGTTCAGTTCCATCCTATAGCCAAGTTCGAACTTCCCTCCCTCTCCCCACATCCCCACCCTGGAGCTGCATGAGCTCTCTAATTGCAGCCATCATGGTGCTCTCATGCCTTGGCAGAGGCCAGGAGCAAGAGAATCACTCCCCCTAGTTAGAGTCACATCGATTGATTTTGCTGATTTTTAATTTTTTTTTAGCATTTGCATTGAGTCACTCTTCTTACAACGTAGGGTCATAGCAAAAGGAGAATGGGGATGAGGCCATAGCTAAGTGGAAGAGCATCTGCTTTGCATGCAGAAGGTCCTAGGTTCAGTCCCTGGCAGCACCTGCAGGTAGTGTTGGGAAAAACCCCTGCCTGGAACCTGGGAGAAGCCACTGCCAGTCAGTGTAGAGTGCCAGGGCTGCTCAACTTCAGCCCATCCTGCAGATGCTGGCCTACAGCTCCCATAATCCCTGGCTATTGGCCACTATGGCTGGGGATTATGGGAGCTGTAGTCCAAAAAGAGCTGGGGGCCTAAGTTGAGCAGGCCTGGCACTGTAGACAATACTGAACTAGATAATGCTCTAAGGCAACTTCCTTTGTGTTTCTATGAGAAGCATCTACATTGGCCTCCAAAACTGGAGCAGAATTGACTTTTCTCAAATGGGCTGTCACCTCCCTTAATTTCCCACTCAAAAAATGACCTCGATAGTCAGGAGTGGCACACGTTTTTGTGGTGCCGGAGGTGAAGTGCAAAACACTGCCTTGGTGGGGGCCAGCCCCGCTTCGATATTGACACTTGCAAACTTGGAAAGCACTGCTGGGGGTGGGGAGGAGGGAAGGGGGCCAGCAGCCTCTTCTGCTCTCCTTGTGCTTCTTGCAAGCTTTGCATGGAAGGTGAGGAGGAGAAGTAAAGCTAGCAAGGGTCAGAGGGGTCCCGAAGAGCTGCTCTGATGGCAGTCATGGGGAGCATCCTGCTACTCTGGTGGGGCCCCAATAATCTGCTGCCTGAGGCAACCGCCTCACCCTGCCCCATGAAAGGGCCACCCCTGCCCACAATCTTGAGCTTCTTCGGTTTCCCATTCTTTTTCATCTAACTTGGGTAGCTTTGTAGAAAGGCTGTAGCTCTGTGGTAAAGTACGGACCTTCCAATGCTCTGTAAGTGGAAGGCCATCGGTTTAATGCCCACCATCTTCCCTTTCAAAAAATAAAAGATATGGGGGAGTCTTCTTATCAAGGCTGTAGATATGCGTTGGCACTGATGCTGCTCCATGTATATATCGCACCTCAGTTCCACCATTTTCAACTCCCTGAGATAAAGAGCGTAGTATCCTTCAAAGATTAGCATTTTGACACCATGGACTTCACACATTCTAGGATTAAGATCTTAAATACTCTTCCTCCCCCCCCCCCTATTTTTGAAATATATCTATGTGCCAGTTTTTGCCAAAAACTGGGACATTTTATATATACTTCTAAATTAAACCTTACAAGTGTGAAATATCCCATTCTGAACTTCCACAGACCCAAAAATGTGTATTTTCCTGTTCGATTTGGGCTTTCCCCCCTTTTTATTTTAAAAGAAAAGTACAAGATACAAAAGAAATTGTCCAGCTGCTGTTTTCTTTTTTGCCTTAAAATCCACCAAGGAAGCTAGTGGCAGTTCTTAGAAGTAGCCTTCAAAGTCAACTCACAGCTGAAAACCCACAATCCAAAGTGGCTAATGCTTTTATTAGGACCAACAAAAAAGTAATAAAGCATCAGAGAGTGAGGTTTCGAGCCCTACACAGAACTCTTCATCAGGTTAGATTGTAAGTATAAGGATGGGGTGGAGAGAGAAGACGGTTTAGAGGTTTTGATGCAGACTTGGACTGATCTTGGTAGGGTGTGAGATTGTTTCAAAACACACACACACACACACACACACACACACACACACACACACACTGTACCTCCACGTTGGAAATATAAAATCTGGAGATTTTCTCAATCCAGTCTTTAGCACTTACTTGAAACTCACAGGTCCCTTCCAATGCAGGGATGAAAAAAAGTAGAGAAACGAGAGCCACATGCATGTCACCTGTGCACTCATATAACATAGTGGGATCATTCACACAAACAAATGGGGGGGGGGGAGGAACCTACCTACTTTCTCCCAGATGGAGGCTCCTTTTGCCATTGCCAGTCACACACCCAGATGACCGTTGCAGTGATGATTGGCAGAGCTGGAATCAGGAGGAGGAAGTCCTCCATTATCCCAGAACGCATTGCATAGGAAGAGGAGAGGCAGCCCTTGCCAATGCCCTGGCCTTGCAAGCCTCAGAACTCTATGGCCACTGGCCCAGAGAGCTGCAAAAGCCAGGCACCCACATGACTGCAAGCAAGGGCAGGACAGCAGATGCTACTGTCCTACCTAGGTTAAGGGTGAGGTGGGAAAGCTGGTAGCCCGGCTTGGCAGGCATGGGGAGGAGAGGGTTCTGAGGCTCCAGATGAGTCTCTGTACCCTGGTTAACTCTCTCCTACCTGGAAAAGGCTTTTTGTGTGAACAACCTCAATAGGGCTAAGGTAAACCTTATATTATCAAAGCAGAAGGCAAATTTAGTCTGAAAGTAAACTGAAATCAGTTTGGGCATTTTGTCAGTTTTGGAAGGCATTTACATCTCAAACGTTATGTCCTTTTGTGCAGTGGGGCAACCTCCTCCTCCTCAGTTGAAAATTCCTTCTCCCAGACAGCCAACGGCAACATTCTCTAAATCTCAAAATTGTAAGTGGCTGTGTTGGGCCATTAGAAGAAAAGCCCACAATCCAAAGTAGTTAATGTTTTTATTAGGACCGACCTAATATCCAACCAGCCTTTATCCAAGTAGCCCTGTGTGAGCATCAAAATGGCCCCACACCTTTCAGAGGTCGATCTAAGTCTTCATCAAACTCTCTGAACTCCATCTTTAGATTTTACAGACTGCAGAAGGTTGGGGCACCTCCAGCATATCCAGGCAAGTAATTCTTATTTAAAACATATATATGTTTGCACTATAGACTCCCTAAGAGTCACTATTGCCACCCTTTATTTCTGGAAGGGCTCTTGAATTTTAACAGTGGTAGAACAAGCAGAAATTCAACCAGTGCAGCTTGAGCTAGTATGGAGATTCAATGAAGGGCAAAACTGAAATGGTTGCTTTTCTACATGTCTCACAAATGTTGGAAGTTCCAGGCATCCTGCCAGAAATAAAAGTGACAACTTGACTTAGACTCTAACTACCATTTCAGAATCCAGGTATCAAGAGTCATGAGGCCACAACGTACAGGGATTTTCTGTTCTCCTTGCTGCAGCCCCATCCATCTCTCCTGGCCCAGGGGAATGCAAAGTGCATTCTGGGATATCATCCAGAAATGCATTCATCAATGGAAATCAGAAACGTTCTGAGTGCCATACAAGGAACCAAGATGGAAAGAACACCCTCCAATGTTTCTGAAATGAAAATAGGGGCACTCTTATTCTCACACAAGGTATCACTGCTTGGGTGCCCCTCCAGAGTTGCACACTGCTAAAGGCATCCTGGAGAGAATCTATCTATGTGGCTGCTAAGAGTTGGCATAGACTTAAGAACATAAGAACGGCTCTGCTGGATCAGGCCCAAGGCCCATCTAGTCAGCATCCTGTTTCACACAGTGGCCCACCAGATGCCGCTGGAAGCCTACAGGCAGGAGTGGAGGGCATGCCCTCTCTCCTGCTGTTACTCCTCTGCAACTGGTACTCAGAAGCATCCTGCCTTTGAGGCTGGAGGTGGCCTATAGCCCTCCGACTAGTAGTCATTGATAGACCTCTCCTCCATGAAGTTCTTCAAACCCCTCTTCAAGCCATCCAGGTTGTTGGCTGTCACCACATCTTGTGGTAGAGAATTCCCCAAGTGGATTATGCATTTTGTGAAAAAGTACTTCCGTTTGCTGGTCCTAGATTTCCTGGCAATCAATTTCATGGGATTACCCCTGGTTCTAGTGTTATGGGAGAAGAATTTCTCTCTATCCACTTTTTCCACACATGCATGATTTTATAGACCTCTAGCATGTCTCCCCGCAGTCGTCTTTTTTCTAAACTAAAGAGCCCCATGTGTTGTAGCCTTGCCTCATAAGGAAGGTACTCTAGGCCCCTGATCATCTTGGTTGCCCTCTTCTGCACCTTTTCCAGTTCTACAATGTCCTTTTTAAAGATGTGGTGACCAGAATTGTATGCAGTACTCCAGGTGTGGCCACACCATAGTTTTGTATAAGGGCATTATACTATTAGCCATTTTATTCTCAGTCACCTTCCTAATGATCCCTAGCATGGAATTGGCCTTTTTCACAGCTGCCGCACATTGAGTCAACACTTTCAACCAGCTGTCCACTACGACCCCAAGTTCCCTCTCCTGGTCAGTCACTGATAGCTCGGATCCCATCAGCGTATACCTGAAGTTGGTGTTTTTCATCCCAATGTGCATCACTTTACACTTGCCAACATTGATAAGGCACTTGCTGGCACTTAATCATTCAATCAATCAATCAATCAATCAATCAATCAATGGCTCTATCTTGTATTCCACCACTCAGCAATGGCACCCAAAGTACCATTTAGCAACTTCACTGTAACATTTGCCTTTTCTTAAAAACTCAGGAATGTTTAGTAGAATGTTTGATTTCACAGTGGCTCTGGTGGTACTTAGTAGAGAAGGATGACATTCAAATATGTTCAGAAAGTTTTATTACCTGAATAAGTTGTATGAGATAAAATGTAGTAGGGAACAGTGTTTCCTCTAACAGGGATTCCCAGATGTTGCTGACTACAATTCCCAGAATCCCCAAGCAAAGGCCATTGCAGCTGGAGAGGCTGGGAGTTGTAGTCAACAACATCTGGGGATCCTTGTTAGAGGGAACACTGGTGGAGATTGGAGATGAAGCTGATGCACATTTGTGTACCTGTGAAGAACATTTTTAAAAAGGTATCCCGCAATGCAAAACAAGAATGGTTATATACCAGGGACAACTACCAGAAAGTTGGGACCACTAGAAAGTGTGTCAACTGGCTAGCTGGAATACCTGAATGACATTCTGGGAACAAAGGAAGCTTCTTATGTCAAGTCAGGTCATGAGTCCTGACCTCTGAAGCCGTGGAAGATGCTGTTCTCCCTCACCACATTCTGGGAAAAATAGAAATAGAGACAGCCAGTCTCCTGCCTGGGCCATTAAATACCGAAAAGGGTTGGAGGGGAGGGTGGTAGGTTGTGGGGAGGGGCTGAAGAAGCCAAATTGCTTTGGAAGCAATTCAGGCAGGACTGCTTCGATTCAGATTGACTTGGCAGCGTCCTGGTTTGGATCCAAATCTAAGTGTTGGTGGTCGAATTGGGCGAATCACTTCCAAATCAAATCTACCACCAAAGCTCGACACAGTCCTTGTTCTCACCATTGTTCGTGAGACCTTGGAATGTCCAGCCCCACAGTGCCCCCCCAGGGGGATCCCAGTCTCAGCTTCAGCTAGGCTTTCTCGGGCATGGGGCTGGCTAGATGGACCTTTTGGTCTTATCCAGAAGGGCTCCGATGTTCTTAGGGATGAAGTTATTAATAACACAGAGAGGGAAGGGAGGGGAAAGAGCAAAAAGGCAAATAAGGAAGCCAGTGGTAAAGCAGCTCAGGGTTAAGGTCAACCCCACAGGGAGATGGAGAGAGAAAACGGTAGAGCGGATATTAATTTTTAATGTGGTGGAGGTGACAAAGAAATGTGTTCGCAGCTCTCTAGGACGTGCCGATGCCTGCAACAGAAAACACACAGGAATCTCTGTGCACAGGTCAATTGTCTGAAGTGCTGGTCGTGAAGGAATTTGCTTTGGCCCTGTGTGAATTCAGGTTTCCGTCCTATTCCACATGCAAAGCGAGGCAGATTTGAGGGTCTGCTGGGGGAGACTGGGGGTGGTGGTGGGGTCTGGATACCAAAGGAGAATCTTCTCATCCCATCTCACAGTTCCCCTGAAGAACTCAACTTAGTGAAAGCTGGCCTCAGGACCTTGGACACGCTGGGGTGTCCAAGATGGCGCCACCCACAGAGAGGACATTCTAGGAAAGATCTTGAATGTCCTGCTGTAGTGTGCTTAGTGTGTGTGCTTAGTGTGGCTCCCCACTCAGCCACAAACGCACCAGGTGGCCTTAAGAAAGTTGTTCTCTTTGGCTCAAGCCTGCTATCTGCAGGATGGAGAAACTAACACTGTCCTGCCTTCCAGGATTCTGCTAGGGAGGGCCTACTGAGAGAACCAGTGGGGTACAGTGGTTATTATGTCCGAGAAGGACTGGGGAGACCTAGGATCAAATCCCCAACCAGTCATGGAACTCACCAGTCAATCTTTCTCAACCAAACTCTCCTCATGGCGTTGTTGTGAAGATAAGGCTCCCTGAACTCCTTATCAAGAAATAAGAGAACCCCACAGTTATCCCCATGGAGAAGTGCCAGCTTAAAATTTGGGGAGAAGGGGGGGAGCAAAAGGTCCCTTAATATTGCCCTTCGGACTGTTGCTCAGAGGTAGAGCATCTGCTTGCATGCAGGCAGAAGGTCCCAGGTTCAAGTCCTGGCAGCATCTCCAGGAAGGGCGGAGTAAGACCCCTGCTGCAACCTTGGAGAAGCTGCTGCCAGTCAGTGTGGACAATACTTAGCTATATATTGAGCGAGCTGGATGGCCCAGTGGTCTGATTCGGTATAAGGCGGCTTCCTAGGAGGAGCAATGCTGATGCCTCTCCAGTTAGGAACTAATCCATCTGAAAGCACATTTCAGTTCTTTCGATGTACATTCACTAGCACGGTATGAAAATCCTCTCATTTCATTTCCAGGAGAATCCAGCTGTTCTGCAGGGCTCGTATTTGGATGCAAAAGAAAATTGGTCTTGAGTGTGTGGAAAGACATGATCCCCCGTGCCCCACCAGAACTCTACTAGTCCAATAAACAATATGTGTGTGCTTCTCTCAGATGTTTTCCAACCAAAAATAGGGACTGTAGCTCAGTAGTATTGCATCTGCTTTGCATGCAGAAAGACCCAGGTTCCATCCCTGGCAGCATCTCCAGGTAGGGCTGGGAAAGACTCTTGCCTGGAACCCTGGAGAGCTGAGTTTAGGCTGAGCTAGACGGACCAAGGTTCTGACTCAAGTGAAGGCAGCTTCCTATGTTACATAGGAACATAGGAAGCTGCCATATACTGAGTCAGACCATTGGTATATCTTGCTCAGTAGTGTCTTCACAGACTGGCAGCGGCTTCTCGCTGCAGGCCGGAGTCTCTCTCAGCCCTATCTTGGAGATGCTGCCAGGGAGGGAACCTGAAACTTTCTGCTCTTCCCAGAGCAACTCCATCTCCTAAGGGGAAGATCTCATAGTGCTCACATGGTGCCTCCCGGCTCAGCATCCCACCCCTCCAGTGGTGGGGCTCCTCCCCACGTCTGCTGATGGCCGCCATTTATCTACCCACAGGTCCCCTCACCAGGAGGCAATGCAACCATTGGGGCAGAAGGCGGCTGTTGGGAGGAGCAGCACCACTGTGAGTAGAACCAGGGTAAGTTCACCCAGCCTTTGCCTGAATGTTGGCACCGCTTAGTAGCGAAACCTGGGACATAGGAACACAGGAAGCTGCCAAATACAGAATCAGACCATTGGTCTATGTAGCTCAGTATTGTCTTCACAGACTGGCAGCAGCTTCGCCAAGGTTGCAGGCAGGAATCTCTCTCAGCCCTACCTTGGAGGGAGGGAACTTTGAACCTTCTGCTCTTCCCCTGAGGGCTCCATCCCCTGAGGGGAATCTCTTGCAGTGCTCACACATCAAGTCTCCCATTCAGATGCAACCAGGGCAGACCCTGCTTAGCTAAGGGGACAAGTCATGCTTGCTACCACAGGACCAGCTCTCCTCCTCTGGATGAAGGTATTTTGGCTCAGCACTCATTCTGAACATTTAATCATATCACACTGTTTCTCTGCATGGCCCATGCAGTCCAGAATCTAATGCCCAGTTCTTGAGGGCTAGGAGTGACGCGCGCGTGTGTGTGTGTGTGTGTGTAACGAAATCAATCCTTGGGTGCAGGCGATCAACTAGTTACCATGCATTCACCACACCTGAAAGCTCCCTCCTTGCCAACCTCAGTTCTCGTCTGGGCCACCCAGGTGGGGGTCTGAGCAGGCAGCTGATGGTGCTGCGGAATGAAGTTGTGTAGCGGCAGCTGGGGTGGGGTGCAATGCCACTGGGTACCTTTTGCCACAGAGCAGCTTCTCTTTGCAATTGCAGGAGACTTTTGCAAACCAGCTCGAGAGGAAAGGAATTCTGTGCTCGCCTTCTGCAAGAGGGACACACAAGGGCTCATTGGCAAAGCCATCCATGGTGCCTCCCTCTGGTTATGGTCCTTTGCTTCTTCCTGGGGTGCCAGCACAGGGCTGGGGCATGAAGTCCAACGCAGCATGAGGCTCAGGGAAGAGCGTGGTTTTTTATGAAGACCACCTAGAATGGGTTGTGTTTTTTTAAAAAGTGGGACAAGTTACTTCACTTCATGCCCATAGGCTGGGGGGTGGGGCAGGGACAGAATCTCAGCTCCCAGCTATAGAGCAGTGGAAACCCATATATTTTTATACACAGTTGAATATCCTCCAGTGCTGAAGGCCTCTCTGGGGACTTTTGAGTAGCAATTAAAGCCACACTCTGATGTTCCTTGCCAAGGTCTTTTCTGACCGATGAGGAAAAGAAAGAGAGAACTCAAAGCTTTAACACTACATGCTGAAAAAGGTTGTAAAGTCTGAAATGAAAAACCGAGATTATACCCAAGGCGGTGGCGAAGTGCCTCCCAGAAATAGTCAGCTCCAGCTTATGATCTAGAAACAGCATCCCCTCTTGAAGCAGAAGGAACTCTCATGGGTGTCTCAGTCACCCACCTCTTGCTGATCATTATCATTATTTATTATTTATTTATTCGGTTTATATGCTGCCGTTCCGAAAATGGCTCAGGGTGGTTTACATCAAAATAAAACCATTAAAAACAATTAACATTTAAAAAGAAAACTATAAAAACAACATAAAACTGATTATGTGGCTAGGTCACACACAAGGGCAACCCTCTAGCCCTGTACAGAGATGACATTGTACCTGCAGTCAGGTATCTGTACACTGTGAATAAGTATGCAATGCATTCAGAGCTGGTTTGGTGGGAGCAAGCAGGACTTGTCCCCTCTTCTAAGCAGGGTCTGCCCTGGTTTGCATATGAATGGGAGACCACATGTGTGAGCACTGTAAGATATACTCCCCTCATGGGATGGAGCCGCTCTGTGAAGAGCAGAAGGTTCCAAGTTCCCTCCCTGGCAGCATCTCCACGATAGGGCTGAGAGAGACTCCTGCCTACAGCCTTGGAGATGCTGCTGCCAGTCTATGTAGACAATCCCGAGCTAGATGGACCAATAGTCTGACTCAGTATCTGGAAGCTTCCTATTTTCCTGTGATAGGGAATGTGGAGACGAGGGGCAGCACCTTTGTGGGCTCTCTGTGAGTGTTGTCAAGGAGTGCCACCTGGCCACCAAAGCTGCCAAAGGGATCATAGGGGAGGCAACATTAGTTCCATGGTGGAGGCCCAACATAAGTGCACAAGAAGAGCCCTGCAGGATCAGGCCCAAGGCCATTTCGTCCAGCATCCTGCATCACATGGGGATCAACCAGATGCCCCTGGGAAGCCCACAGGCAAGAGCTGAGGCCATGCCCTCTCTATTGGTGTTGCTCCCCTGCAACTGATATGCAACGGCATCTTGCCGCCAAGGCTGGAGATGGCCTATAGCCCTCAGCCTAGTAGCCATGGATAGACCTCTCCTCCATGAATTTGTCCAAGCCCCCTTTTAAAGTCATCCGAGCTGATGTCCGTCACCGCATCCTGTGGTGGTGAATTCCATACATTAATTATGCACGGTGTGAAAAAGTCCTTCCTTTCGTTGGCACACCATGCCACTGTAGGGGTATGCATTTCGTTTCCGATACAAAACGTTTTGTGCCCCAAACAGACCATTTCAGCTCTTTTGTAGCCTAAACAAAACACCCAATGCTCAAAACAGAAAATTTTGTAGCCGAAACAAAACGTCCCTGTTTCGGATACAAAATGTTTTGTTGTTTCAGCTGTTTTGGAACTCCGTTTTGCAATCGCAAAAAGTCTTTCTCCTTCAGTCTCCATTTTGAGTTTTGACATCTGTTTGAATTTCCAGCCCTTCCAGCTTGCAGATTAGTCAGCGAAAGCATGTGCTGATTTGCTGGCAATTGCCTCCTTATTCTTTTTAAGCAAATTTAAGGGTAAATTTTACCCTCATTGGCCAGTGGGGCAGTGTGCATTTCATTGCTGTTGTTTCATACTGTTGTGTGTAGATCAATTGCATTTCTGGGGGGGATGTGGATGTGCAGGACCTTTGGAAATCTGCCTGGTTCTTTGCAAAGCTCTGCTGCTGTTGATGATGTGTGATGTTGATGTTATTTGGGGTGGATTTGGGGCCCGATGGGGGCTTTGGGGGCAGAAGAGTGGTTCAGGTGGTAGTGCCCCAATGGGTGCCTGCTGCCACCCAGATTCCAAATGAATTGGGGAAAGGGTTGATTTTTAAAGAATTTCTGAAGTTGACATGTCTTGGGGCAGATTTGGGCAGAAAGGGGGCCTGAGGGGCAAAACAGTGGGTTGGGTGGCAGTGCCCCAAGGGGTGCCTGCCACAACCCAGATTCCAAAGAAATAGGGCAAAGGGCTGATTTCTTAGGAATTGTTGAAGTTTACGCATCTTTAACGCCCCCCCCCAGGGAATAATGGAGGTTTCAGCAGCACCATAACTCCACCTGGGGGGCACTGGGGTGTCCAGGAACGAATTGTGGTGTAGTGCACATAGGATGTCAACCACCCCCATGGGTTATTAACCCATGGGCTGCTGGGTTCTGTTGTTTCTGAGGGGTTCTGAGTGTAGATTCTCTGGTAGCGTATGAGATTTTCAGTGACAAACCATGAATCCACTCTCATATGCTACCAGAGAATCTACATGCAAAATTCTCAGAAACAACAGAACCCAGTACCCCATGGGTTAGCAACCCATGGGGGTGGTTCGCACCCTATGTGCTCTACACAACCACTTGCTCTGGGTCACCCCGGTGCCCCCCAAGTACAGTTATGGAGCTGCTGAAACCTCCATCATTCCCTATGGGGAAGAACTTTAAAGATGCGTAAACTCCATTAACTCTTTAAAAATCAGCCCTCTGCCCAATTCCTTTGAAATAATTCTGGAAGCTTCCTTGCCCCCACTGGGCACTACCACCCACCCTACTCTGCTCTGGGCCACCCCTCCCCCCCCAACATGAAGCTATACTTTTGCTGAAACCTCCATTATTCCCTGTGGGAAAAATCTTAAACTTCAAAAATTCACCAAAAATCAGTCCTTTGCCCAATTCCTCTGAAATCTGGGTGGTAGCTTCCACCCATTGGGCACTACCAACCCCACCTATTAGTTTTGCCCCAGGGCTGTTTTTCAAATCCATAACATTTCAGATTCGGATTTTGCAATTTCGAACAAAGAACAAAATTGTGGTGTTTCGGATTGGCTGATTTTGAGCAAAGAACAAAATGAGGGTGTTTTGGATTTGGGCCAAAAGCAAAACAGAAAAACAAAACAAAACGCACAACCCTATGCCACTGTTCTTCATCCCACCTTTCCACCACATTCTGCAAACTCACTGCATTCCAGGACAAGGTCTGGAAGTGAGCCAGACCTGAAAATAGCGAGCACGACTCAGGCAACACACAGAAGAATGCCGATTCAGAATAGCTCCCCTCCTCCTCAACCGGTTCCCTTGCCAAGCGCTGAAGCGGCCAACTTTCATCCATCTCGAATTAATTGCAGAGCCCAACGTTGGTCTTCCGCCTCCCAGCCATATCCTTAAATTCTTCCTTTGGAAGCCATCGCAAGTCAGATACTTTTGCTGATGCGATATGACTGATCCCTCTCTAATGAGGAAGTGGCGTCGGTGAGATGAAAGTCCGAGCCCCCGCTGTGTAAAGATATGAACTAATAAAGTAAGCTCAAGGAATATGAAGAGCCTCATATTTTTCCCAGAGAGGATTTGGACTAACCTGGCTTTGGGTGTTTTTGATCAAGCTTGTTGCCAGAAACTTGTTATTAAGGGTTTCAGGAAATAAAGCACCACCCTGCCCACAAACCTACCCCCTACCACTCCACCTGCCTGCCGGTTCATTCATAATTGTATTAACAATTTTCTCAGAAAACAACTACATGCCAAACGAACGGAAGAAGAAAGTAGCTCAAGAAGAAGGAGGCAACATGCTGTCCATGATTGGAGAGATAGGGATCAGAGGATTTCTTAGATTTTTAAGCTGCTAGCCCTCTTGGTGGCTTAGAATGAAAATGTGGAGGTTCTGGCTGCTGATGTATCAGAGAATCACTGGCTGACATACAGAGCAAGAATGCATTGGTGCAGTGGGAGAGCAGCCTGATAAAACCTTTCAGCTAACTGCACCAGTGCACCGAGCGAGCCAGCAGTGTAGGGAGGCTGGTGGCAGCCTGTGTGTGGCTGCTGTGGTCTCCTGGCCCCGCCCCTCATCTGACATCAGACACAGGGGCCCAGCGAGCCATGCCCCCGCCTCTGATTTCAGACCTGGGGGATGTGGTCTCCCTCCCAAACGGGGCCACATGGCCCCGTTTGGAAGGGAGATTGGGGCTGTCTGGGGATGCACTCGTGGCCCCTGATTGGTGGTGGCCTGAGTTCTTTGAACCCGTTCGCCCAATGGTGGCTCCACCCCTGAGCGAGCCCCTAACAGATCTTACTGACTAATTGCACCAGTGCAGTAGGGAAGCAGCAATTTTTGAGGCCCTTTCCTTCCCCAGGAAGCCCCTCAGTATCACCCAAAAATATGTCCCTGAGGGTTGCACAGCTCTTGGGGACATATTTATGGGTGGCATAGAGCATTTCCTGGGGAAGGGTAGGGCATCAAAACTGCTGCTTCCCCACTGTGCTGGTGCCATCAGTTGGGAAGTTTTGTTCGGCTGCTCTCTCACTGTGCCAGTCCATCCTTTGCTCTTCATGCCGGGTGGCCACAATACTTAGCGGTGCATTTTCTGTAGGGCCCATCAGGGTATATTGCTAGTGTGTTCATGGCAGAGAGGTGAGATTTGAATTGAGGACTTGGTGGCTCACACACTTATTGTGTCTACATATTTATTTTATTTATGTAAAGCAGGACTGCCAAGTAAACACTGCCGCTTGTGCACTAGGGTTGCCAGAACCGAAGGGGGTATACTCGTGGGCCAAATGGGCCGTGTCTCAAAGTTTGGCTTTAAAAAAGGCCAGACCTGCCAACGCCCACATGTGTGTGGAATGGTGAGCAGCAGACCGCCACCAGCAGGAGGGGGGGAAGCTGCTCTGGGTCCTCCAGGGGCCCAGCGTGCAGTGCGTCAGCAGTGGAGCAGCTGCATCCATTACTGCGGTCGCTCCGCTCCTCACGATCGCTCCCCTGTCCCAGTCCGCTGCCTGAAATGGCAGCTGGGCAGTCAGGAACTCTGCTACCCAGGGCGATGGTTCACACAATCACCTACCGAGGTAGAAGGGAACGGCAGGTTTTGGCCACAAGGAAGTTTTTTTCCCATACGGAAGGCCAGCGGGAGAAGGGACACCTCCACGGACCCCCCTCCACGGCCTTGGAGAAGCTCCTCGAAGGGGGCTAGCACTCTTTTTTTAATTGACTCGCGAAACCACCTCCCCGAATTGAACCGAACCCAGTGGAGTTTGATGGGGACAAAACTAAACTGGCCCGGTCCTGTTCGGGTCTGGTTCGGACTCGAACTGAACCGGGCGAGTTGGTTTTGTGCACACCCCTACTTGGCCACTGGTGATATTTGTGGTCTAGCACAGGGCTCCCCAAACTGTGGCCCTCCAGGTGTCGCTGAACTACAACTTCCATCATCCCCAGGCACAATCAATTGTAGATGGGGATGCTGAGAGTTGTAGTTCAGTGACATCTGGAGGACCCCAGTTTGGGGAGCTCTGGCCTAGAAATAGCATGCCTTGCTGTCTCAGTTCCAGTCAAGATAAAATATAACCAACTCTTGTTCACAATGCAGGGACTTTATTGGACTCAAAGAGGTGAGACTCCCTGTGGATCTGGCAGCTGCTGGAGAAAAGCAAAAGGAAAGTGTTTCTGCCAGTGACTTCCAAGACTATTCTATAGACCCCAGAAATGTTTATTTTGCAAAGCCCCAGAGAAGAATGCCAGGGTGGGCGGGCAGTTCATTGGTAAGATGGGGGACTTCCCAATCAAGCAGCATCTCAAACAGTTCGCCTTCTGGTGATTGCACATCTGTAGCTTTCAGAGAAGCGCACGTGCACACACAGGCCAACATCCTGACTAATACTGCACTAGCAGAAGGTGGTTGTGCTGGCTCCTTGTGTTGGATCTGGAGTTTGCATTCCAGCATGTTTGCTCTCGTGCAACAAGGCGCACACCCTGTGGCACGCCTCCTGTGTTTTACAGGGAAATTCTGTGCAAAAGCACAACCGCACAGTTCCGAAGGCCTCTGCGACTTTGCACAACTACTTCTTGCCCGGGAGCAACTTGGCTCATTGCACAAGCTGGGCTCCTTAGACGGGATGCCAGCTACCACACTTTTCAGTGATTAGAATCCGATCCGGAGTCGAAATTCTGAGGGTGTAATGTTTGCCTCGCATTCGAGGTGAGCATCAAAAGCTGCTGAGTTTCGTGTGATCAAGTGAGGAGATATGAAATCTGGAGAAACCACTAATGAGGATAGTGGCTGTTCAATATTCAGTCTCTTTCCCTCCCATCACTCCTCCCAGGGATTTTCCCACCAACGCAGACATCATTCTTCTCCTGGTGGGGGGAGCGGTTCCTATAAAAGCAGGGTCCAGTGGCACAGAGAGGCCCCTTCTGGGCTTCTGTCTATTGTTTCCAAAACAACAACTGACTTTAATATTCTGTTTATTAACTTGTGATTAAATGCAGGGATCTCGTCTGATCCATGGCTTACCATCTGAGTCTGGGCTCAAGCTGGAAACCTGTTTTGAATGCTGGGGCTTGGCATATGTGCAGTAATTCTTTTTAAAAGTGCCTTTGATCGCTCGTGTTTAGTGATCAACACAAACCACACAAACACTGCAGTCAACACACTCCCATCCGGAAAATGGGCTTTTGAGTAAGAGGTTGTGGCTAGTGTGAAAGCATCAAGGCATCCAAAGAGAATCCATATAGGGTTTTGTTTTCACATGCTAGCGTGCAGTCAACTCTATGTACAGACTTGCCCACTTGTGGATCTCCTTGAGGGAACCCAATTCCTGTCCCAATACAGCCGGGCTTGGACTTCCAAGAGTGCTCCACGCGGACACCCAGCAAGCTGTATGATTTAGTGGGGAGTGGAATGTCACCCCCACATGGATGCCATGATGGCGTTAGGGGTAGACAGACATTGCCTGTTCTGTACAGTCCTCTTTCCACAGATTGGCTCTGCGCCATCTTCCGCTCTGCCTGACTACGACACCCGCCGCATCACAGACGGGCCGTTCACTGTGGGGAAGGCCATCCGACATCTCCTGCTGAAGCGTTCCTTTGCTGGCTTGACCCCAGCTCTCTGCATGCAGTCCTGTCCTCGTACTGATCCTGCTGAGCTTGGCCTGTGCACGGTCTGTGTGTGTGTGTGTGTGTGTGTGCATGGCCTGGTTGCTGAAGACTTCAGTGTGAGCCACAGGAGGGCCTCCCTCGGAGTGCGTGACCTGCCTCTGATGTCCTGAAGGCAGGACATCAGAGGCAGGTCACGCAGGGAAGGTTGGCTGCTCAGGAAGCTCAGAGAGGCAGCAGGGGGTCCTGCTGGCGTCCAGCAGATCCATCGCCCACTCCCTGCGCCCACACACATGGAGAAAGCAGGATTGTGCTCAAAGACTTCCGTGTTCCAGAGTTCCAGGCATCCAGACGGAGGGAAAGAAATGTCATTCTCAGCAACCTTGAAACAAAGCTGGGGCGATGCAAATTTCTAAGTTGACAAGGGCCGTGCCAAACAATTTGCAGTTGTGGGGTGAAATCGCCATCCCTGGTATTCTCCGTCCACTTGTTTGTAATACCATATCGCCCTTAAACGCGGGCATGGCAGAGTGCCATGGGGTGTGCATGTTCATGGCACATTTCTATGTTTTAATGTTCAAGCATCCGCACAAGCTCCCTCCAGCTGGCTGGCTGCAACTGAGGGAGAGTCGATACAGGATGCTGGTCTTTGAACGGATATCCGTTGGATGACTCAAGTATTAGCTCTCTGACCCTTCTTCAGTAACCCATCCTTGCAAATCTTATCTTTTGATCTTTTCCGTGACATTGAAGGGCAGCCGGAGAGGTCATTGCAGCTGTAAGAAGACTGACAGGTATTTAAAAGTAAAGTGTGCCCTCAAGTCAATGTCAGCTCCTGGTGCCCACAGAGCCCTGTGGTTTCCTTTGGTAGGATACAGGAGGGGTTGACTATTGCCTCCTCCCGCGCAGTGTGAGATGATGCCTTTCATCACCTTCCTATATTGCTGCTGCCTGATATAGGAGTTTGCCATATTCTGGGGAACACACCAGAAGGGATTTGAACCGACAGCCTCCTGCTTTCTGGGCAGGTTGCTTCCTCACTGCGCCATGAGACCTGTGCAAAGCTTCAGCTGCAGCCAAATACTCCACACAGCAACCCTGGCTCCATACTCACTGGGCAGTGCTCTGCTTTCCTCTTGAGCCCCAGCAGCACCAGCTTGGAAGGTGAGCCTTCCTAGCCTTTCCCCATAGAGCTCAATTCTTTAGATTGTGAGCCCCTTGGGGACAGGAGACCAGCTCATTTGTATATTATTCATTGTTCTGTGTCAACCGCTTTGAGAACTTTGGTTTAAGAGCAGTATATAAATATCCATAGAAGTGCATAGGAACCTAGGAAGCTGCCATATACTGAGTCAGACCATTGGTCTATCTAGCTCAGTATTGTCTTCACAGACTGGCAGCGGCTTCTCCAAGGTTGCAGGCAGGAATCTCTCTCAGCCCTGTCTTGGAGATGCTGCCAGGGAGGGAAATTGAAACCTTCTGCTCTTCCCAGAGTGGCTCCATCCCCTAAGGGAAAGATCTCATAGTGCTCCCATGGAGTCTCCCATTCAAATGAAACCAGGGCAGACCCTGCTTAGCTAAGGGGACAAGACATGCTTCCTACCACAGTGCCATCAAGTCAATTTCGACTCCTGGCACCCACAGAGCCCTGTGGTTGTCTTTGGTAGACTACAGGAGGGGTTGATCATTGCCCCATCCTGCACAATATGAGATGATGCCTTCAGAATCTTCCTGTATCACTGTTGCCCAATATAGTACCAGTGGGGATTCGAACCAGCAGCCTTCTGCTTGCTAGTCAAGCATTTCACACTTAAGGTGTGACAGGTATGTAGAAGGACTGTATTTCTGATTGTGCCTGATCTCTCTCTCTCTCTCTCGATCTCTCTCTCTCTCTCTCTCCCCCCACTTTTCTCCATTACACCCAAGGATCCCAGTGTCCATAGCACTTAGGACAACTGCAAGGAGATGACCCTGAGGGAGCAGCTATCTTAGATTAGCTCTCTGAGAGAGCTTACAGGGCAAGACGGTCTGACATGCTCAGAAGCATCCAAGGTGGCAACATGCATAAGATGCTAGGATGTGATCAGCAGGGGCTATTCTGTGAAGAGCCTTTAAGATGCATGTTTAAGCTGGCTTTTAGTCATCTCTGAATGTTCTAAATTGTTGTTTTAACAGTTTGTTTTGTCTTGTTCTTATTGCATTCCTGTTTGTGAACTGCCTAGAGCCTTTGTAGTCAGGTGGTATAGAAATTAATTAAATAAACAAAAAATAATAAATAAATATCACACATGCTCTGGAAAATCTAATGGGGCAGCAGAATCAGAATTCAAAGACACTTTGTGAGTTTCTAAAGCATCACATGTAAGCGGAAACACAACGGCTGACATGATGTGTGGCCTGCTGTTGAGGTGATTGTCTGCTCTGGTGCCGATGTGGACCTCAAAGCAATCCCCGGCCCTGTTAGGAAGCAGCGGTTCTGGGAGCAGAATTTCTGCAGGTTTCTCCATTCACGGCACTGGGGAAAGCAGAAGAAATGCTGCTTCTGCTACTTCCTAACAGCATCAAGGCTTGCTTTGAAGTCCACAGCAACCCCAGGGTGGACCATCATGGTGATGGTCGGCTGTGCATCATGACAGCCACTGGCTTGGTTCACCAAGTGATCATTTTCCAACTTCTTCCTGTGTGAGCGACACACACTGCTGATTTCTCAGACTTCTACCCTTCATATTTCTGGGTCATGTGTAAAGTAGAAAGATGCACATTTACCTCCCCATTGGAAGGTGCAGAAGTTCCCCCTTCATACATGTTCTGGAAGAGGGAAAAGAGGAACTGAGAATTGCTCCTCTGCTTTTTGTGGATTTTTAGAAGTGCCAATCATGTCATATGCTTTTAAAACTTATTTTTAAATTTTTAATTATTTTTTTAATTAATATTTTTCAACGGGATGAACCATTTCAACATAGATACATTTATTTATTTATTTATTTATTTATTTATTTATTTATTTATTTATTTTGCATACTGTCCACTACCAAAGTCTCTAGGCGGTTTACAGCATAAAACAAAAACAAACCAAGCATTTAACAGTTAAAACATATAAAGACCAGATTAAAATATCCATAAAAACACCAACTAACTAAAATGCATGGCTGAAGAGATGTGTCTTTAGCTGTTTCCTAAAAGCCAACAGGGATGGAGCAACTCAGCAGGAAGTGCCTTCCACAGTCGTGGGGCAACCACAGAGAAGGCTCTCCTTTGAGTCGCCCCCAGACGAGCTGGCAACACCCTCAGACAGACCTCCCCTCAATATCTTAATAGGTGGCGGGGTTCATAACAAAGAAGGCATTATTTTAAATTCTGTGGGCCCAAGCCATGAAGGGCTTTGTAGGTCATTACCAGCACTTTGTATTTTGCCTGGAAACCAGTTGGTAGCCAGTGTAGATCTTTTAGAATTGGAGTAATATGGTCTCTACAGGACATCCTGGAGACCAATCTGGCAGCAGCATTCTGCACCAATTGCAGCTTCCAGACTATGTAGCAAGGCAGCCCTATGTAGAGTGCACTGCAGTAGTCAAGCCTGGAGGTTACCAGCATGTGTATCACTGTCTTAAGGTCACTCACTTCCAGGAAAGGGCGCCATTGGCAAACCAGCCAAAGCTGAAAGCACTCCTGGCCACTGCCTCCACCTGAGATATCAGAGAGAGGGTTAGGTCCAGAAGTACTCCCAAACAGTGGTCCCTCTAATTTTCCCCATCTTTGTGCAGAATGAGTTCTGTTCTGGGTGGCAGTATCAAGGCAGTGTGTGCTCATGTGCATTCAGAATGGGGCCTTCTTGATCCAACCTGAGCGGGATCTAAAATGAACTGAGCGGATACCCAGAAACTTGTGAGTGTGCGCACATGCGCACACCTTAGAGGGAACAGTGCTCCGAAACTGTGAACCTGTTCCTTCTGGTAGGGAGAGTAACCCCATCCAGAACAGGCAGATCTATCCCATTTCCTGAACTGCAGTTTCCTACAGTGAGCACATCTGTCTTCTTTGGATCCAGTCTCAGTTTGTTATCCCTCATGCAGCCCATTACTGCCTCAAGGCAGGCATATTGTGAAGTTATGCCATTGCCTGATGAAGCTGACATGGAGAAGCAGATGTGGGTGTCATTGGCGTACTGATAACACCCTGCACCAAATCCCCTGATGATCTCTCCCAGCAGTTTCATGTAGATGTTAAAAAGCATTGCAGACAAAATGGAGCCCTGAGGGACACCATGCAAAAGCTCTCTCCAAGGAACACCTCTATGTTTATAAAGAAAAATAATTGATAAAAAAATTAAATCTTTCAGGGTGCTTTCCAGATTAAACTCTACAACACTGGGGCTATTCTTATGATCACAAAAATCCGGCTAGGAAAATCCTAGTCCGATTTTTGTGATCGTAAGAACCACCGGGCTTGCAGCCGAGCCCGGTGGTTCTGGAACAGCTAACCCGCTCCTGTAGCCCGCCCCTTAACCCGGGTTTATGGAGCGAGCGCTCCGCAAATCTGGGCTATCTGCTCGTGAGTAGCCGTGTCGCGGCTACTCATGAGTAGACCCCCGGCTGGGAGGCTTAAAAGCAGCCTCCTGGCTCGGGGGTCTCCCCAGTATGCCCTGCGCGCTCGCTGTCCACTGTCACTATGGATCTGCTAAGTGTGCTTCTGTACTTCCTATGTCGTGACACTGCAGTCTCTGTGCTGACAACAAGGTGCTGCTCACATTTCCAATGCCTTCTTTCAGATTTTATTTTGCGTTATAGTGCTACAACGTTGCACATGCATTGCAAAAAAGTAGCTGTATTTTCCCATTGTAGGAGTTTGAAATTCTGGGGATTGTTTTCAATACGATCCTACCCCTGTTGTAGGGTTTCATCCGGAAAGCACCCAGCATAATGTACTATTTCTCTCTCAGCTTTATATAATATATAAATATCCATCCCATTTCTCAAAAGCCTTTCCCCTTTTTGATAAACAAAATAAAAAAGAACAAAACAAAAAACATAGAAAAAATATTCTAACAGAAACACTTTGACCACTAATTTCCACAAAAGTATCTTTCACAATGCATACAGTTCCAAGAAGGGATTCCAGATTTCCTGGGATTTGCCAGGAGCTTACAATAAGCCATTTTTTCACAAGGACTTAGAAATAGTAAATCATCAGTCCACTGTTCTGACTCAAGAGTGTCCTTTGCGTTCCGTTTCTGAAGCATAAGGCATTCCACATGTGTCCACATTCGATACTCAGGATGCATGCTTGTTTCTAAAGTGGAAATACAAGAATAATATTCTTGCCAGTTGAATGATTTCAACTAGATCCATCTAGTCCAGCACTCTGTTTCTCTGTTTGGCTAAGTGACTGCCACTAGAAGTTCTTAAACTGCACAGAATGGCTTTTTTTTCTCTTTTTTGGTGTGCAGTATTTGCATTTATTTAGTGTACAATGAAAAATTTAAATGAACAGAGCCCATTTGTGCAATTTGTTATTATTAAGGAAACAAATGCCAGAGTTCCTAAATCGAACTGAATGTTATATTGTAATTTGTTGCTTGTTCAGAAATCATTTGGAACTAATTTGAAGCCATTTCAACTCTCTTATTTTTCCAGTGCCATCGGCATAGGCTAGATGGAGGTTACCGGATGTGCAGCGGGTGGGAGAGAGAGCAGCAAAAGGGATTTTGGCACTGCAGGCAGACTGGTCCCAACTCAAAGACTTCTGAGCAAAAGTCCCCAATATTCTGACAAATCTTCTTTTCACACAGTTCTCACCAATCATATTTGCATGGGGAGGGACTTGTGGGAATCTATAAAATATGGAGACAAGAATATGTGTTTTTTGTTTGTTTGTATTACATATATGAATTCTTTCTTTTTGGACATGGAAAGTTCACATGTTCCTCTCCTGGTCTACAGTTTTTAGTTGTATTTACGATATGTATGCCTTTTTCAATTGTCTGTACTTTTTGCTCTGTCTGGAATTTGACAAGCCTGATTCCTTGAATGGGTATTATTAGAATACCTAGCAAGACACAGCTAGTTCACAGGCATATAGATATCACTTGATTTCTGAGCATTTGCAACACTTGATGATTCAACACTGAATGTGTGAATGGACAACACTAAAAAGCATAGTGTCTCACACCTGTTTCACACATGGCTCAGCTGGAGAACCATTCAGTGGCTTCATAATGTTCACCTCTTCTTTAAGCACTTCAAAGCTCTATTTAAGACTTTTGTTTTTTGCCAGGTTTTTGCCCTCTAGGTTACCTATTTGTTTTTTGTTAGTTACTTTACTTTTTAATTTACAATGTAATTTTTAATGTTACCTTGTTTGTATGTTTTTTTGCACCGCCTGGAGTCTTCGGAGTGGGCGGTATATTAAATGTCTCAAATACATACATACATACATACATACTGTACATTCAAACACATGAGCCCCTACCTGCAGTTTGAGAGAGTATAGTTAGTCTTGCAAGAAAAGCACCAGCCAGTGTGGTGTAGTGGTTAGAGCTTTGGACTAGGAGTGGGCAGACCTTTGTTCAAATTCCCTTTCTGCCATGAAACTCACAGCGTGACTCTGGGCCAGTCACATCTTTCAGCCTAAGTTACCACACAGAGTTGTTGTTGAGGATAAATACAACCATGTACACTTTGGAGGAAGAGTAGGGTATAAATGTACGCATAAAATTAAAAAAAAAATTAAGAGGATTCTGTTGAGTTTCAAAGCTAAACTTAAGTGCATGAATGAAGCAGGTATAACGAGCCCCCAGATCTGGTGACCTTTGCCATCATCACTGGTCCATAGTTATCTACATTCCCCTCTAGGTATTTTTTTAGATGAACATTTAACTATAATTTGTGGCCTTTAGAGAAAGAGAAAAGAGAAAAAGTGCTCTTTCTCTCTCTCTCCTCCCCATACAACATCTGGCCACAATTAGTTTGGTATCTCACATATTTTGAGAGGATGTCAGCAATTTTCCTTTGTTTTTCACCTCATCTCTTCCCCGCCTTCTTCTCTGCAAGATGCAAGACGTGCTTCTGGAGGCAGCAAAATCCTCATTATGTGATGGCCCTTCTCGCCCGCGTCATTTCTTCCCTGAATGTATTAGTCTCAGGACATTCAGATGGCTCACGCACCAAAATCCATTTTCTCCCCATTCTGTCATTCCCAACATTTATCATCACCTCATTCTTCTAGCCTTAAGCACTGTCCGGGGAGTTGCATAACTTCTGTGCAAAAATCAGATACAAAATCAGTCCGTAATGTAGGCTTTTCAAAAAGGAGTCCAACAGACCCACCACTGGAACACAGACAGTGAAATGATATTATGGTTGTGCTGGGACCATGAAAACAACTCTAATTTTTCATTTTTATGGTCTCTTCTGAACACCTTGGAAGCTTATCATTTGCTGCGTGCAGAAATGCACAGAAGATAACCGGAGGACATTTGTAGCAAAAACTGAGTGTTTTTTGGGTCTGTAGGGCAGTGCAAAGCACAGGGTATAATTGGGGGGCAGAATTCTATTCCCTAAGGACCTTAACCTTCATGAATTAACCCCCCCCACACACACACAAGCAACTGTCCCTCACGAATATGAGGATTCGTTTAAAAGTCCATGTCTGTTGATGTCTCAAAAGTCAGAGGAACTGCTGGAGAAGATTTCACAAGGGGGACTTTTTTGTGGTGGCACCTGGTCTGTGGGAATCCCTGCTACTAGAGGTTACAGCACATCCCTCTTTGTCAGTATTTCAGTCATATCCAACCACATTTCTGTTTGAAAAGCATTTTAATTCCACTGGGTTTTTTTCCCCTAGGGTTTTTTTTTTTTTTTTTTGCAGCTGTATTATTTATGATCATTATTTTTAATGTCTTTATTTCACTTTATTCTGTTATGGGCTGACATCTAGACCAGCACTACAGTAATGCAAGGAACAAAGATGCACTCGCACAAGAAGGCCGCAGAGCTGAGCAGTTGCTCAAAGTTGTGCAGTCTCTTGCAGTCTCGGTCCACTTGTGCAAGTGTTGTGCTTCCATAACCAGGACAGCAAATCGCTTTACATCCTTCCCTGCAATGAGGAAGTGGCTTCACAGGTTGTGCAAATGTATCCTGGTGCACTGGTGCAACATTCATTTGGAATGCAAGCTCCTGACTGGCATTAGTGCAACATGTTTGCACTAGAAACATAGGAAGCTGCCATATACCAAGTCAGACCTTTGGTCCATCTGGCTCAGTATTGTCTACACAGACTGGCAGTGGCTTCTCCGAGGTTACCAGCAGGAATCTCTCTCAGCCCTGTCTAGAAATGCCAGGGAGGGAACTTGGAACCTTCTGCATGCAGAAGCTCTTCCTAGAGCGGCCCCAACCCCTGAGGGGAATATCTTCCAGTGCTCACACATGTAGGCTCCCATTCAGCTGCAAACCAGGGTGGACCCTGCCTAGCCAAGGAACAATTCATGCTTGCTACCACAAGACCAGCTCTCCTCCCAGTACTATTAGTCTGGATATCAACCATTGTGGTGTTGTTTTAAAATGATGGTTAATTCCTTTGGGCACCTCCATTTTGGAGAGGAAAAGCAGGATCTATATATTTAATACTCTAAGACACTGCCCTATTTCTAAGCAAAATAGCAAAATAAATTTTATTATGCAGCCACCAACAACCCTTTTCTTCTCCTCACTACTAGAAAATCCAAATCCAACATTTCTGGTTGCAGAAACTGGTGTGAAATTTCGATATCACCTTTCCAACCGCAGCAAGTGCTCAGCTCTGTATGCAAAGCTCAGCTGAAAATTCTTTGGAGAAAATTTTCAGCTCAGAATAGGGAAATTAGAGGGGGGAAGTTTTCATGAAATGGCACCCCTCACTTTTCCTCTGCCACTGCTGCTTGTGTGCATGGTCTTGGCATTGTCATAAAGCCAGTTCAGAGTGAGGGCAGAAGCAGGAAACCCTCACTCAGAGTCTTCTGGCTAGGAAGCACTGCAGAAAATGAGCAGCCAGTGGTACTGGGAAGCAGGGGCACCGCTGTTTGCACTCGTTCCAAATTGCCAAATGCCCCCCTTCACTGCCCACAACTTTGCAGCCTGAGAACAGGGCTGTGAAGTGGGGGGAGGCAGTGCCTCAGCTCAGCCCTGCCTGTATGTAACTTTCCCAGCCCTCAATAATATCTAAGGCTCTGACTAAAAGCGAGGTGAGCAAGGCAGTGTGGTTGCCTGTGGATGGCTCTGGAGGTGTTGCCGGGAATTCTTCTCCCTGACTTAGCCTCTTGTGGCTTGGGCAGCCACAAGCAACTTGCTTAATCTTCATTTTCCCAGCTTACTCATCTGCAGAGCTGGTGGTTATTTTATTTGCTTATTTATTTTGATTTATAGGAGAGCTGCAACCCATTTGGGGACGCGATACGCTCGAGGAAGTCCTCCCAAAACTTGGGTTGGCTGGCAAGTTTCCCAATGGATATTCTCCTAAACTCAGCAAAGTCACATGTTGCCTCTCTCTCTGGAAGGAGAGGCTTCCGGTTTGGATGCTCCTGAATATTACACAAAAGGGGGGCGGTGGGGAAACACATAGGAAACTGTCCCTTCTGGGAAAAGGGGCTCAGCCTTTTCTCTGACCTGCTTGTTTTCTGTCGGTGGAGATTTTGGTTTGTTTTTTTTTAACCTACCAGGTCTGAAGTGATTCGTTCCACACCTGCTCAGCCAATCTGCACCTTCAAAGTGTTGTGAGAAAGCCCACAGGCAGGATCATTTTGCAGAAACTGCTCCTAGGTGTTAGAAGCCAAAGGCCAAGGCTTCTGGCATCTCCTTTCCCACTCAGCAACCCAGGCTGCCCAGCCTATCTATGACATCAGAGCAATTAAGCGCATAGCAGCAGGAGGAGCTGTGACATCACAGCAAGTCAGCCACTCAGGGCGAAATAGGATATAATCTGTGGGCTATGAGCAGGCTGGTTATTACTCCCCACTAGCTTCTCTCAGCATACAAAACTGTAGTTTGGGTCTTCTTTCATTTTAGCCTTACAACACACCCATCTGCTTGGGAGACAGTAAGGATGCTCACACGCGCAGCCTGACTCAGGCTGGGGCACCCTGGACTGGGTTAGGCTTCTTGTGTGGAGTGTCAGGGTCTAACCGCACTAGTTAGCCTGGCTCGTAGTTGAGGTTGAAGGCACGGGCCCTTAACCCAGCTGCCAAGATCGTGTGCTTCCTTGGGCTGCACAAGCCGAGAGCACTCATCTGATGTGGGAATCCTCCAATGCACCATGCTCAATGCATTGTGGGATTCCCAGAGGCCATGAGACATCATCCTGCCCTCCGGAGATCTATGTTGCTTGATACAGTGTGGATCATCTTGGTGCACTGGGAGTTGGGCCACTCCCATCAACTCCAGCCACAATAAATTGTAGCCTGGGATGATGGGAGTTGTAGTTCAACAACATCTGGAGGAGCACAGGTTGGGAACCCCTGATCTGCATCCATTGCACCCCTGGAGTCCTCTCAAGGCCAACAACTGGTGTGGCTTCCAGCAGTCGGCCAAGTGTTCCAAGGAGCTCAGATGCCTCCCGCCATCTCTGTTACCTCCATCTCCTCAGATGGCCAGTCTGCTCTCCTTGACAGACTGTACCTAAAAGCACCCACACAACTCCAGGCCAGAGGACCGTGCCTTTAAATCACTTGGCTTCTGAGGCAGGGAGGTGGTGCTTGGGTGAGTAGTCTGAGCTGGAGGTACAGACGGCTTCATTCCATCTCTGACCTTTGCTAGGTCCATAGGAAGCTATACCAAGTCAGACCATCGGCCCATCTCTCTCAGTATTGTCTACGTAGAAGCTCTTCAAGGTTTCAGGAGAGAGTTGTTTCCTGTCCAACCTAGAGATGCTGCCAGGCATTGGACTTGGCATGTGCAAATGCTCTTCCACTGAGCTATGGCCCCCTCCCTTAAGCAGAGTCTCTCTTGGTTTGCATTTGGATGGGAGTCCACATTTGAGAACTTTAAGATATTCTCCTGAAATACCTTGCAAACCAAGACAGATCTGGCAATTCATACTCATGACCACAAGACCTGCTCTCCTCCCGCAAGAGCAAGTTGCTCACTTGGAGCTCTCCAGGGTGCTGTAACTATTGCTGCCTCACCTTACCACCTCTTGGACCTTGTGAGTGAGTTCTTGCCCATGGGAGAGGACACCAGCATGTTTGTCATGCTGGTGAAGGATGGGCAAGGGGGAACCACAAGGGCAGTTGTCTAGCTAGCAACTGCCTCCCATATTCCTCCCCTCCCACACATCCTCATCCTCAGGGTCAGGATATAGGGTGTCAGGATCACATGTGGAGGGAGGAACTGAGACCACACCTTCTGTCCACCATCCTGATCTCTACACATTCAGTCCATGGTCGGTAAAGCCACGATGCAGGTAGGCTCTCTTCAGTGCTAGGGCTGAGCTGAATCGCCCCCACCCATTTGCAGGTGGTGAACTTGAGGGGGCATTTTTGGAGGTGGGGGTGGGTTGAAAGCCAGATCAATGTAGAGGCAGTGATGGTGGTAGTCGTCCCGCTGCCTGGGTGGTGGTGGCAAGTCCCCCCACAATTCCCCTCAAAATGATGCTGTGCTATCATGGAGTATCTTTCAGAGGCAAAGTGTGCAGCTACCAGCTAATGAGAAGAGTGCCCTCCTAACAAAAGAGCTGCTGGCAGTGAAAAAAAGGTCAGCTGGGAGCTGTTTTGGGGGTGCCCTTCACTCCCACTCCCCCACACCCAAACATTCCAGCTGAAAATGAAAACTTTTTAAGCTCAGCTCTAGCTAAGACCTTCAGCTGGATGTGTGGAAGTTGGGAATAGGAAGAGTGGCCACAATCCCAACTCTCTCCTCTGTCACTTTTTACAGAATATTTCCATGAAACTACTATTACTACAAGCAAGCAAGCAGAGGCAGAGAAGTGAAATGGGAACACTTCAAGGTCTTGTGGGCAACCTTCCTCACTTTGCTACCCCCTCCCTTCCAAAGAGACCTCAAATAAAAGCAGAAGGGGTGGGAAACAATGAAATACTGGCAGTGCTCCTCAGCGATCAGTACCAAATCTGATTAGCAATAGCAATAGCAATAGCACTTACATTTATATACTGCTTTATAGCCGGAGCTCTCTAAGCGGTTTACAATGATTTAGCATATTGCCCCCAACATTCTGGGTACTCAGAATGTCCTTGGCTGCAGGAATAATACGTAAAGCAGATGGGCTATGACATGATCACGTCTGCAGGAAATCAGCTGGGAAAGGAATCGATGGAAGCTCCCAATTTGGGGCAGAAGATGCAAGCACCTCAACACTGCAGGCAAAGCCAGCCTTACTGTAAACGGTTAGAGCTAACAATTGCTGCCATCCTGAAAAGGCCCAAAGGGCAAAGAGCAGCCTTCTCCTTGCCAATTCTGGGGTCCCCAAGCTTGGGTGCCCAGATGTTGTTGGACTACAACTCCCGTCATACACAGCCACATGGGGATGGCTAGGAATTATGGGTGTTAAGAACATAAGAACATAAGGATAGCCCTGCTGGATCAGGCCCAAGGCCCATCTAGTCCAGCATCCTGTTTCACACAGTGGCCCACCAGATGCTGCTGGAAGCCACAGGCAGGAGTGGAGGGCATGCCTTTCCTCCTGCTGTTACTCCCCTGCAACTGATACTCAGAGGCACCCTGCCTTTGAGGCTGGAGGTGGCCTATAGCCCTCTGACGAGTAGCCGTTGATAGACTTCTCCTCCATGAAGTTATCCAAACCCCTCTTAAAGCCATCCAGATTGTTGGCTGTCACCACATCTTGTGGCAGAGAGTTCCAGAAGTGGATCACGCGTTGTGTGAAAAGGTGTTGTAGTCCAACGGCATCTGGGGACCCAAAGCAGGATGCCCCTGGGCTAGTGAATATCTGGCATGTATTGCTTTGTTTGTCTATCACCTTTATAAACCACTCCATATAAAATTGCTGGGTGCTTTACAGATTAAAACACAACAGTTACCACGAGAGAGTCAAAGTGGCAATAGGGTAAAGTGCCCTGGCCATTTGAACAGAGGATCACACTGGATGTGAGGTGGAGGGGATGGGAGTGTTATTATGAGGCCCCTGGTTTCAGACGACCCTCGTCAGATTTCCTGGACCGAAGGGTGCACCTATCTGGTGGAAGGCTTCCCAACTGAGGGCTATTGGCCCCAGAAGCAGGATGCCTCTGAATCCCAGTTGTTGGGGAGTAACAGCAGGAGAGAGGGCATCACGCCCTCACCTTTCCCCAGAGGCATCTGATGATGGGCCACTGTGTGGGACAGGATGCTGGACTACATGGGCCTTCTTGGGCCTGACCCAGCAGGGATGTTCTTAGGTTCTTAACCCTTCAGTAGTGGCAAGCATGCAAGGGGTGCTACATGAATGCCTGGACAGACATGAGGTGGCCATAGCTCAGTGGCAAAGTGTGTGCATTATCTACAACAGGGATTTTCAACGTTGGGTCCCCAGATGTTATTGGACTTCAACTCCCATAATCCCCAGCCAAAGGCGACTGGGCCTGGGAATTATGGGAGTTAAAGTCCAGTGACATCTGGGGACCCAAGGTTGAGAATCCCTGATCTACAACACCTGGCTCTGGGTTCCTTCTTTGCCCTCCCAGGTAGACAGGCTGGGAAAGACATCTTCTTGAGAGGCATCAACAGTCAGGATAGATCATTGGGCTAGAGCCAGGGTGGGCAAACCTGGCCTTCTGGCTGTTCTTGAACTATAACTCCCAATTTATTGTGGCTGTGGATGATGGGAGCTGTAGTTCAACAACAGTTGGAGGGCCACATTTGCCCACCCCCTGGGCTAGATGGACCAAGGATCTGCTCAGTATAAGGCAACTCTGTGTACTGTGAGGAGACCCGAATTCGGTGGTAGAGGACATGCTTGGAATGAAGACGATCCCAGGGCCAAAAGCTTGCTTTAAAAATCTCCTAGCAAAAGGGCTGAGCCCAGGGAGACCCACAATAGACCACACTGTGCTAGATAACCAGAGACCCAGTTAGAAGGCGGCTTGATATACTCCTGCCTTTACAGAACGCATTCTCAAACTTGGGTCCCCAGATGTGGCTGCAAATGATGGGAGGTGTATGGGAGGATGATAGGCTGTGAGCCCTTTTAGCCTTCATCCGACTCCTGATGCCGTTGGCCTGACGTTTTCCTGCCCATGCCTCCTCTCTTATTGTTTTTACTACTTTTATTGTTGTTATTGCTTTTTAATTTTTAAACTAGATTTTACCATTTTATATTCTATCTTCTCTGTGCATTTTCTATAATAGATATAGGTTTCGGATGGTGAGCGGGAAGAGCAGGCTAAGCCCTCTCTCCCCGCTCACGACCAGGCAGGCAGCCCTGGGCGGACGGATTGGCCGCCCACACGGTTGCTGGTTCCATGATGGAGCCGGTGGGGTCTGGGGATCTTGGGGGCCGTGTGGCCCCCATAAGCCCCAGTATGCCCTGCGCGAGTGTGCAGGGCATACTGGGGAGACCCCCAGAGCCGGGAGGTGACTTTTCACCTCCTGGTCGGGGGTCTACTCATGAGTAGCCGCAGCGCAGAGCCGTGGCTACTCACGAGCAGATAGCCCGGGTTTGCGGAGCACTCGCTCTGCAAACCCGGGCTAAGGGCAGGGGTTCTCGAGCGGGATACCCGCTCTAGAACCACTGGGTTCGCAGCCGAGCCCGGTGGTTCTGACAATCGACAAAAATCGGGCTGGGCTTTCCTAGCCCGATTTTTGTGATCTCCAGAATAGCCCCATAGTATTATTTTATTTTTAGCAAGTTTAATTTTTTTAGTATTAATATATGTAATTTTTATCTATTTTAGCCTGTCTCTTTTAAATTGCAATTATTTTTAATTTCAGCCTATTCGGGATATTTTGCATTGTACTTGCAATCACCTTTAGTTTTAAGATGTAACTTATAATTTGTACCTTTTATTAACCCTCTTAGCATCACTTTCTTTTAACTTGCAATTTTATGTTGGTCTATGACCATAATAAAGGTTGATTGATTCTCGTCCAACAATATCTGAGGACCCAAGGTTGAGAACCCCTGCTTTACAGAACCTGACCCATGCAGTGTTGATGCTTTGGAGTTTTGCTTCAATTGAATTCTAATGTTCTCTTATGGATCATTTCCTGTGCTTCCTTGTATCATTGTGGCTGCTTTCCAGTGTTCAAAGTCCAGCAGGTTTGCCTAGTTAAAAATTAAAATGGGGAGCAATAATCTTTGTCAGAAATTAGAAGTGGTGGTGGTGGGGCCTTTTTCTCCCCATCCAGTGGTCCAAAAATCAGGGAAAGTAGATTGTTCTCTGCATTTCCCCCCAGAATTCCTTTCAACTGAGACCAAACTTGGACAGCGTGAACCCCTAAAGTGGTTGGTTTTGAAGGTCGAAGGTGGTGAAATGCTGACTGATTTATGTCCTTAGTTACAGTGCGATGCTCCAGTCATCCAGCTGTTAAAGAGCCTATACACAACCCATTTAAGCTAAAGGACCTGGATCTAAGCCAGTGTCATGGCAAAAATGTGGTTCATATTACACACGCAGAAGTCTCATTGAGCTTAATGTGACCTAGAGCTGCTACAAGAAGTGGTGTATGAAGAGGAAACCCAGATCCCCAGAGCTGGGCTACATGTTACACGTATTAAGACTCTGCCAGACTCTGGAATGCTCTCCCGGTGGCTATTCACTCCTTGGTCTCCATCGCAGTTTTTAGAAAGCATGTTAAATCTTGGCTTTTTACCCAGGCTTTTATATGATTGTCTCTTCTGCTGCTTCTTTGTATTTTGTACAGTTCTTATGCTTGTATCTTAAATCATTTCAGTCAGATTTGTTTTATATTTTAGCTGAATATTTTAATTGTGTCATTGTTATAGTCTTGTTTTTAATTTTTTTGTGAATGGCCTTGGGATTGTTTTAATAAGAGGTGGTATACAAATCTAACAATAAATAAATTATGTGGAAAGTAGCTTGTCACTGCCTCTTTAGGACTCTAAAAACTCACTCCCTCCAGACAAGGAAGTGAAAGGCTTCCCCCACTCCCTTCCCAGAAACCTGAGCTCCCAGAAGGGATGGGGCCGCAGATCCGTTATAGAACCTCTGCATTGCATGCAAGAGATCCCAGGTTCAATCCCTGGCAGCACCTCCAGGTAGGGATGTGCAAACAGGTTCGATGTTCAAGAAGTTCAATGTCGAACCTGTTCGGTTCGAAGGTTTGGGGTCGAACCGAACCATCCCCTGTTCAGTCCGACCCCAAACCAAACACCTCCCAACTGTTTGGGGGGTTCGCGAACATTTGTGAAGGGTTTTTTAAAAAACAAACAAACAAAGGTCCGTGAACCCCTCTGGACCAAGCCGAGCCGGGGGGGTTGGAGGGGGTGCTGGACTGAACTGGCCCAGTCGGGTTCGAGTCTAGTCTGGACTTGATCCGAACTGGGCCAGCCGGTTCCATGCACATCCCTATCTCCAGGTAGGGCTGGGAAAGAGTCCTGCCTGAAACCTTGGAGAGCTGCTGCCAGTCATCGTAGACAATACTGAGCTCGATGGAGCAAGGGTCTGAGTGAAGATAAGTTCCTGTAAGAGACGGAGAAAAAAGCTGAGATAATACAGGGAAAGCAGGGCCACCGACTAGGCTTCCTCTCCCCATAATTATATCTCATGCAGCGAATCTTCCTAAACAGTAGGGGTGAGGAGGAGCACGGAACAGGGAGGCACAGAGAAGATTTGCTTCAGGAGGGACCCTAGCAAAACCGCATGTGCTTTGTGGAGAACATCCCAGATTCCACCCCATCATCATCTCCATCTAGAAGGATCCGGAAGTATCCCAGCTACATTGGTTGCCAGTTTCTGGGCACGATTCAGGGTGCTTGTTGGTGTAGTTGCAAATTCAGAAGTGCAGGCGCTCTCCACGATAGTCCCCATGGCCATGCCCACCCCGAGGGCCAGAGAAGTCAAGAAGTACTGGTGCTCCACCACTGTACAGCCCTCTTCTGCTACACCCCTTCATGTTTATACCCCTCTCTCCTGCTATTGCTCCCCTGCAACTGGTATTTAGAGGCATCTTGCCTCTGAGGCTGGAGGTGGCCTATAGCCATCAAGCCATTGACTCCATGAATTTGTCTAATCACCTTTTAAAGCCATCTAAGCTGGGGGCCATCACCACATCCCATGGCAGAGAATTCCATAGATTAATTATGCACTGTGTGGAAAAGTACCTCCTTTTGCTGACCCTCAATTTCCTGTCAATCATTTTCTTGGGATGACCCCTGGTTATAGTGTTGTGTGTGAGAGAGAGGAAATTCTCTCTCTGCACACCATGTATAACTTTATAGATATCTATCATGTCTCCCCTTAGTCATCTTCCTCCCCCACCAACTAAAAAGCTTTCTAGGTCTTCTTATTTTATTGCTTCTGTCTGATTCTTTGTTATTGTTTTTAATGGATTGCTGTAAGTCCACTACATAAGAACATAAGATCAGCCCTGCTGGATCAGGCCCAAGGCCCATCTAGTCCAGCATCCTGTTTCACACAGTGGCCAGCCAGATATCCAGATGTCAACGGTTCAAGTCCATTAAAGAGAAAGGCAAAGCATACTTTAAAAAACCAGAATCCATAATAATAAATTATAATGGTTGGTGATAGGAAAGACGTCTTCCTCAGATGCTGGAAAGTTGCGACCTGACACAGTATAAGGTGGCTTGGCTTCATTTGTGAGGATAATCCAGCAATGAAATTCAACATGGAACGTACCATCTCCACCATCGCTCATTGAACATACCACCTCTACAACCACCAGCAGCCAGGCACGTGCTTTCAGGAACACCCTGCCCTCTTGCTTGTTTCTTGCACCTGTATTCGAAGGTAGGCTGCCTCTGAACAGGGAGGTTCCATTTGGCCATCAAAGAGAATAGCCATTGTTAGACCTCTCCTCCATGAACTGAGCTGGCAAACTGATAGCTAAGTGATTCAAAAAAAACCCCTCCTTTCTTGCTGCCTGCACGCACTTGCGTAACTCTCACTTGTTTCAGCCGGGCTTTCACAGAGTGTCTACATCCCTGGTGGGTCGTGCCTTTTGCTTGCTGGAGGCTGACCCGGAGGGGATTGGAGGAGCGCGCAGAGGAGAACGGAGAGCACAGCGTTGAATTTTCCAGCATGTTGTGTTTGAAAGGTCAGCAAAGGGTCTAATTCATTTCCTTGTTACATAACCCTGTTGACTGATTTAATGACGGCTGGCTAAAATAATAAAAGATTTATGTCCATAAACATCTGAACATGAGCACTGCTCTTGATTCCATTCCTGGGGCTTTCCCGGTGTGTTTTCCAGCAACTGTCTTATTCATTTCCTCATCGAATTACTTGCACACACACACAAACACACACCTCCGAGCCACGAAAACAAAGATGTCAGGTGAAATTAATGCTAGTCAAATCACAGAGTCTTTTCTCTGCAGTGTTAAAATCGGAGAGCTGGAAGAGAGCAGATGGACCAGAGAATGGTCCACCCCTTGCAAGACCAGATCCCCAGATCCCCCCATGTTTAACTAGGGCTACACACAAATTATTTATTTATTACATTTATATCCCGCTCTTCCGCTGAAGAGCCGACCAAGGCAGTCTCAACTCCATAGCCCACCCCAAAACCAGTTTGAAATGAGTGGTGTGCATGGTTATTTTTATCCTCACAATCACCCTGTGAGGTAGGTTAGGCTGAGAGATCCATGACTGCCCCAGAGTCACCCTGTGAGTTTCATGGCTGAATGGGGATTCGAACTCGGGTCTTCCCGGACCTAGTCCAACACTTTAACCACTATGCTATACTGGCTTCTGTTGGCTTGATTTATAGTTAATTAATCTAAAATGTTAGTTGATTAATTGGTAGCAGCACATTTTAATTCAGCAGGCTAGGACTGAAGGGTCCTCATGTGCCTGCACTTGTCTTCAATTCTTTTGCTATTATAATACACTAGGTGGTTCAAAACAAGGAGTCAGGATCCTGCAGCCAGACAACTGGCCACTTACTTGCCGCAGTTAGGGGACTGAGATGGATAAAGCTGCATTAAAGAGAACAAAATTATTTTTAATGGGTGTGTGGGATGCCCCTGAAGACTCATGCTGTTAATCATTGCCACAGCACGATAGTATTGCTTTATGTAAGAGATAAGAAAGGAGATCGGTACCCCAAACAAGAGACAATCCTGTAACAAACAAACAAACAAACAAACAAACAGTACCCAACTAATATTGAAATAAGTATTATTATCAATGGCATAAGAAGATGCGCACAGACAATTCAAGATGGAAATGATACAATATAGGCAATCCTTAGGTGGTCATACAAATGACAAAGCTTAGATTGTATAATGAATTGAACGATAGGAAACTTGTAGCGCTAAAACCAAGCTTCAAAATCTTCCTTGGTCAAATGAAGAACAAGCAAAATCCAGCCACCATATTGCAGATTCTAAACCCATGTCAGAGTCCTCCTTGAATCTTGAGGTTTGCTGGCCAACCATCCAATGGAGAAGCCAGAGGAGAGGTTCTGCTTCAGGGATAGGTTGCTGAGCCGCACGGACTGGCCCTATCCAGCCCCAGCTCAGCATCCCTTCAGTGGCTGATGCTGGCGTTTCCTTGTGTTTCTTTTTAGATCGTGAGCCCTTTGGGGACAGGGGAGCATCTTATTGTTTATTTCTCTTGGAAAACCACTCTGAAACCTTCTGTTGAAAAGCAATATCTATAATACATGTTTGTAGTCTCAGAGAACAGCAAGCGAGTGGGAGACTGGGAAAGCAGAGAGAGCAGCTGGTTTGGTAGATCGCTGACTGCCCTGCCGTGAGCCAAGAGGTGAAGTTGCTGGCCTGGCTGGGGAGAGCAGGCTGGGTGAGACGCACTCTTACCCCTGGACTTCAGGGCCAAAGTCCAGGGCCTGCACAGCCCCTGCCCCCGCCCCCCAAATCCTCTTTAGTCTGTCCTGAGTGATGTGGTCACCTGTCTGAACATGATGATGCTTAATTTGCCGGGGAGAGGGGGGACTCCAAAGGACTTTAGGTCCAGCCTCCAAAATGACCTAGGTGCACCTCTGTGGGTGACCCATGGGAGAGGAGGACCTTGTGCATGGTAGACCTAAGCAGGCAAGGGATTGACGGTAAACAGCAGGGGCCTTGAGAACTCCAAACCTAGGCAGCAGACATCGAGCTCACCCAGCCATCAGCTTCACAGTGCTGAGCTGTGTTTATTCTTGAATTACCCAACTTTTAAATCAAAACCCGCATATATCATACCACTAAACAAATACAAATGTTATACAGACTTTTTGGAGACTTTTTGGGGAGGTAAAAAGCCCCTTCTGTTTCTACATTTTGGTGATGGCTATCGGCTTCTTGCACCATCTGGACCTGGCAACCCGATTTGCAAAAGTGGATCAAGGGCAAAGGTCCCACCTGCCCAGCTCTGCTCCTGCCCTGGCACAGCTTTGCACCAGAAAATGTCCCTTCTCAGTGAGAAGCAATGCCTAATGTAAATCAAGGCCGACTTCCGATGCAAGGTGCCAACATATACAGCACTTAATTCCCATCACTTTCTCAGATTATAAGCAGGCTGGAGGCTTGGCAGAAGGCTGCAAGAGGAAGGAGTCCATTCGCGCGATGTGTTGGTTTGCCTCCGATGTGACGGCTGCGCTTCCACCCAGGTTTTTATTTTTTTAAATGATCTACTGGTCCCTCCTGGGCACATTTTTCAGAGCTGTATGCCGTGGATTAGCACAGTATTATTATACATCTAGGAAAGAAAAAGGGGAGATGGGAACCATCAAAGACACTCCGACCAGATTTCCAGTAGCATTACACTATTTCTGCCAGGCTACGGGAGTTCCAAACTTTTGGAGTTGTGAGGAATGGTTTTTTTCACCCCCTCTTGCTGGAATTGGCTGGGACATCGGTGACAACGAGGGGGGAAAGGCAATCCAGCCGTTAACTACTTCTGGCTGGGATCTCAGGGGCTACAGTCTGTAGACAGACCTGATCCCAGGTTAAATAGTGCCCTGGGCGAGGAGGGAGTTGGGTCCACCCACCCCCCGCCCCTGGCCATGGTTAGTTTGTCAGTATGGCCCAAGTTGTGTTGCTCGTGCAGGTTTGCAAAATCTAGTAGTGTAACAGACCCTCATGTTCCCAGACTTTTGCAGCAATGCCCATGAAAAGGGCCCAAGCGGCCTCTCAGGAATTTGCTACTAGTGCTCTCCAAACGGTACACTCAACAAACAGTGAGCCACCAAGCTCAGCTTGGCGCCCCCTTGAGGCAGTTTATGGGAGGAGAGCTGGTATTGTAGCAGCACGTAGGGTTCGGGCGAGGTGGTTTGAGCTCGAGGCGGTTCGAGCTCAAACTGGCCTGGTTCGAGGACTCGCCCTCGTGCCAGACCAGGCCTGGTTTGGCTTGAGAGTTAGGGCTACGGTAAATGCATTTATTTTTACATGATTCGTGTTTGGATATTTATTAATTTATTTGCTTTTAATTTTACTCACATACACATTGAGAACACAACAAGACAACAAGGGTCCCAGGGTCCAAGGGCAACAAGGGTCTAAGGGCACACGATACACAGCCACCTTGCTGAAGCTAAGTAGGTCTTGGTGCAGACCCATGTATGCTATCTTTGGGAATGGGCCATAGCTCAGAGGTAGAGCATCTGCTTGGCATGCAGAAGGTCCCAGGTTCAGTCCTTGGCAGCATCTCCAGGTAGGGCTGAGAGAGACTCCTGCCTGAAACCTTGGAGGGCTGCTGCCCGTCAGTGTAGACAATACTGAGCTAGATGGACCAAGGGTCTGACTCGGTATAAAGCAGGTTCCTATTTCCCTATTATTCACTTTCATACTGATCATTCACGTGCTTACACCTGAATGATCCCCACTGCATGTTAAGGTCATCTGAAGAGGTCCATCTCCAGTTGCCACTGGTGCATCTGGTGGCAACTCAGAGGCAGGTCTTCTCTGTAGCTGTTCCTGGACTGTGGAATGCACTCCTGGCAGAAATCCGCAATTTGAATTCTTTATGGGCCTTCAGGAGAGCCCTCAAAACCTAGCTGTTTGGCCTGGCCTTCCAGGGTTTTTTAATTGTTATAAATGGTTTTAAAGTTGTCACCTGTTTTTTCAGGGTTCTTAAACTGTTCTGATTGTTTAATTGTTGTTTGATGAGGTTTTAATTGTTAATTGTTGTTTCATGCTGCTTTATAATTTTTGTTTTAATTGTTAATTGATTTTAATGGTTTTGTTTTAATTGTAAACTGCCCTGAGCCTTTTTGGAAGGGCGGTATAAAAGCTGATTAAATAATAATAAATAATAAATAATAATAATAATACACGAGATATAAAGAAACAGTAACATGTATTTCTATCACGAGAGATCTTAGTTTAAGTAATAGAATGCAATTCCTTTTATTCTGGCTGGATGGGCTGCAAGGCTCCCCTCCAGCTCTATGATTCTGTGATTTTATTCTTGCCACTTCAGAGTAAGACTAAACTCCTTGTTTTTTTCTTCATACCAGCTATTCCTGGCTTTCAAATGCATAACTGGTGGTTATATTTTATTTCTGATTTTAAATATACACTTAACTTTATTAAAGACAGTAGTTTACATTCTGCACAAGGAGCTGCCACTCCTAGGCGAGCTGCTGGTCCCGGTTGCTGCAGATCCGCTGGATTCCCTGCCCGCAATTGTCCTTGCTAGGGAGTGTGATGATGCACTCGTGGGAGTTATTTGCACTGGGCATCAGGCTTCGGCGTAAATGTTGAGCGAAGCCACTTCGAAGTACACTTGCAGCACTAAGGGAAGCAGCCTCTGCTCTCAGTTTTGTTTTGAAACAAGTCCACATGGCATGTTCCATGTTTTCCGTCTAGCCAATGGAGGGGGGGGGGTGGGGAAAGGGAGCTCCTGCAGAGATAGATCTGCATTTCTGAAGAGAGTATGCCTCTTATCATGCTAACGATTGTACGTCAGTGCCTCTCCCGTTCGCTCCAGCATTTTCAGAAAAAGTAGCTTCAAACCAGCATTTTAAAAACCCAGCCATATGTCGAGATAAGCTAGAATTTGCATCACAAAGCCTGACTTGTGTGTGGAGTGGGTCCAAAAATCTCGAAGGGACTTCGAGGTAAGTTTGGCTGGTGTGTGAACACACACACTCTCTTGAAGGAGATTCAGGGTAGAAGCCCTGTGTGTAAAGCCTGCGGGTGGTACTTCCATTGGGAATGATAGAGGGCAGGCACGGAGCCTTCGGAAGCAGTGTGGGCAAAGTGTGCAGGAGACAGGAAGCAGTGACTCAGATCAGCGGTTAGCCACCGTTTCTCACATTTTTCTTAATTCTGAATACTTTGCAGGATTCCGTTTTGCTCCACATTCTCCAGAAGCCATGACCAGCATGGAAGAATTAGTTCGCTCATACTTTCACCTGACGGATGAAATGGATCGGGATCACCACCCGTTATTAAGATCTCCGGGAGAGGTCTGCCTGCGGCTGCCACTAGCTCGTCTGGTGGCGACTCAGGGTAGAGCCTTTTTTGTAGCAGCCCCGAGACTCTGGAATGAACTCCCTGTTGTTGTAACAGCTTCACTATCTCTAGCAGCCTTTAGAAGAGCTCTCGAGATGTGTTTATTAAACCAAGCTTTTGATCAGCTATAAGTTGGTTTTTACTGTTGTTCATGAGCCCCACCCATTTCCATGGTCCGGGTACTGACCTCTCTCCCAATTCCAGCCTTTCTTTTCATTCATTCATTCATTCAATTTCTATACCACCCTTCCAAAAATGGCTCAGGGCGGTTTACACTGGGAAATAATAAATAAATAAGATAAGATGGCTCCCTGTCCCCAAAGGGCTCACACATTCTAAAAAGAAACACAAGACAGACACCAGCAACAGTCACGGGAGGTCCGGTGCTGGGGGTGGAGAGGGCCAGTTGCTCTCCCCCTGCTCAACAAAGAGAATCACCGCATTAAAAAGGTGCCTCTTTGCCCAGTTAGCAGGGGCAAAGGTGTCCTCCTTGGACAGGAAGAAAAAGCAGTCTGGAAAGCTGACCGGAAGGTTGGCCTAATCCAAAAAAGCAGAATGTTCTAAGAGGAATCCGGCCCATTTTCTGAACTAGTTAAAATGTCAAGCAAGCTTCATTAACAAGATAAACAGATGAACAATATTAACAATCTTACCTCTACAAATGTTTAATGTCTAGGAACATTAAACATTTGTAACCTTGCTCCCTAATAACATCCTTTGCCACCACTTAACTGGTTGTTCTCGACACACCCATGTTTTTGAAATAGTTTTCTAAAATTTCATTATTAAAAAGACCTGGGTGCCTTTTCCAAACAGATTAGACCATACTGACCTTTGCATATTTGTATATCTAAACCCTTTTTCCACATGCCCCCCCTTTCCTTCTTTTGATACCTTCCAGTTTATAAAGAATTGAATGAATCTTAGATAAGATTTTATTTTTTCCTCCCAATAACATCTCAAACTTTGTTTTCATGCTCAGAATAAACCCCTTTCTTCTTTGTGGTATTAAAGAACATATTTAGAAGAACTATGAAATAAAGAAAGTCACTGTCTGGCTGGATCAAGGCATTGTGCAAATGATTTTATCATATTATTTATACACATGCCTTCATATCTGATTTGTTTTTTATACCAAACAATACAATTTCCTAGTTTCCCATCCAGATTATTTTTTAAATAATAAATTATTGAAGTAATGTTACTTTTTCACAGCTGATTTTTTTTAAAAAATACTTGTGCCAAGAAAGCCGTGGTGTGTTCATTATATAATGATCATTTAAATAATGTAATTTACTTTTAGTTCTATTAGGCCACAGCAAATTCTTTCATGCTGTTATTCTGCCATTGCTCTAATACCTGGAAATTATAACCGGAAATTATAATATAAATGGAACATTTTCAAAAGGCTGCAATTCTACGCATGCTCACTTGAAAGTTTAGGAGGAATTCTCAAGGAGCCTTCAGCAACACTGTGCTGAAAGCTTCTTCTGCAGAGGTGATGGAGGTGGGAGGAATGTCCGCATCCCTCCCCTCCACCCCAAAGCCCTTTCCACTTGTTTATATATGTTCCTGAGGACTGCCTGAACTTCAGGAACAGATTTATATAATTGTAAAGGGCTTCTGGAAGGAGGAGAGAGGCATGGAAGTTGCCCGTCTCCACCTCCTCCATGCCCAGCCTGTTGCATAAGAACCCTTCAGGGCTGGGATGCTGAAGTCACCTTGTAGACCCTTATCCCTCCTCCATCACTGGAGGGCTGTGGAGAATGTTAGCCAATGAGGTTCTTCTCATGATCAAGTGAGAAGAGCCAAATCAGGTTTGCGGGGAGGGTGGGCTAAGCCGATCAGTCTTCTCGAAGAGACCATGTTGCTCTGGCTGCCAAGAAGTTTCCGGGCAAAATACAAAGTGCTGGTTGTTACCTATAAAGCCCTAAACAGCTTAGGCCCACGGTACTTAAGAGAGCGTCTTCTTCTGCATGATCCCCATCGTCCACTGCATACATCAGGGGAGGCTCGTCTGCGGCGACCTCCATATCGCCTGGTGGCCACCCAGGGGCGGGCCTTCTCTGTTGTCGCCCCGAGACTTTGGAATGCGCTTCCTGTGGGAATATGATTCTCCCCATCTCTAGCGGCTTTTAAAAAGTGTTTGAAGACTCATCTTTTTACCCAGGCTTTTTAACTTTTTTTAATTTTAGACTGTTTATTGATTTGTTTTAAATTGTTTTTAGAATTTTAATTGATTTTAATGTTTTGATTGTTGCTTTGTTGTGAACCTCCCTAAGACCTTGGTTTGCAGCAGTATAAATGCATTAAATAAATAAATAAATAAAATAATATCAACTGTTATGATATTGCATGAATGTTAGATTTTGCCTCAATGATGAAAAAGCTGGAAAAAACATCTGTTAAATCAAATGATGTCTTACTCTTTTTCTGGTGCCTTATTTTATTTTCAGTTATCATCATTATTAAAAAAAATGGCTAGGAGGTCTCATAGGCTGGAAGTGGCCCAGGCCTCTCTGACCTCTGAAAGGGCCTGATGTGAAATATGCTGTTATTTCTTTTTCAGAACTTTAACATGTTATTGGAGGGATTCCCTTCCCCTCAGAAATACACTTTCCCCCTTCTTTGCTTTCTGTCTGTCAGCCAGCAGGATGGAAGTACGGATTTATGGAAAGTTCAGCTCCCCTTTCCTCTCACCCATGCGCCTGGCTCTCTAGGGATTTGGCACAGACCTAATTCTGCACTCAGAACTGGCCCCATCCCATCTAGCTTTGGCCCCTGCTGCGGGACCAAACAGAGAGAGCGTTCTTTAAATTTTAAAAAAAGCTTCATGCATTTCTTTCTCCTGCCAGCAGTGGGCGCCACACACTTAGAACTTTAAGAACAGCCACTCCTGAAAGGGAGCTTACCTGCTTACTCAGCAGTTTTCTGTGCCTTTAAAATGGAACTTCCTTGATGTGTCTCCCAAGGTCCACTTTTGACTCCTTTGGTAAGATGAGCTCATGTGACAGCAGGATCTGGCCCAGTCTCCTGCAAGGAGGCACATCTTCTTTTGGTTATGAAAGAGAAGTCAGCCATATTGATTGCACAGCAATCCAATTTGCTTTCCTAGTCCATTTGGAAATTCTATTAGAACGGACCATTTTTCAGATATGACTGTTGGCATTTGCATTATAAAACCGAACGTGGGGTCAAGGGGGAAGGCAGAACTTGCAACACAACTCAAAGCTGGGGTGTTGACATGCAGCAAAGGCATCCAAAAGGATCAAGAATTGACCTGGAATTTGGCAAACTTCAGAATCAGTTTCTGAAACTGATTCTAGCCTTGATACCAACAAGCCCCCAGCTGGGATTAAATTTCACAAGTTTGTTTCTTCAGCTGTTCCAATGGTGACATGTAAACTCAGAACCAAAGTACACGTTCCAAGAGATCCCACTGGACAGCCCTTCCTGGGCTCTACCACTTTAGGCTGAAGTTGGAGGAGCACATGGCTGAAACCACATCACAGATCGTCCACCCGTGGAATGCTCAGGGACTGAATCTTTGCATATCCTGGGGACTGGTGTACAAAACATGTATGCCAGTACATACCTCTCCCTAGTATTCTCTGAGAAGAGGACTGATGTGCAGGAGGACACATCTATGGATTCTCTATTTTATTACATCCCTCTTAGAAAGGAGTATCAGCATCTGGAAAGCATACTAGCAGGTGTTAGAGTAGACAGTCCTTTCTTAAGAAGATATTCTGATATACAAATATATTCTCCAGTCTTGAGGGCTGGCATTGAAAACAGTCTTGGAGATCCAGCTTTAGTGTAGATAAATCCCAGGTCAGTAGGCCAATGAGAGAATGTTGGACATTGGAGACAAGAATTAAAGGAGGCAAATGCATTCCTGCCCACCAGCCGACCACCCCCAGATCTGCAGTCCATACCACCAAGTGCAAGCTTTCATCTTGAAAACCTTTTACAAATAACTCATCAAGACAGAGGATAGGGAGGATCAAGGGGTTTCTCCCCTCCCTTTCTTCTCCTACCTCCGGAGATGTCTTCCTCTCTGCAAAATCCAGGCATACACTCCGCAATCTACATGTAACCTGCTAAAGACGTTTTCTTTGCTAGTTAACTGAGAGAGGTCCCCAAGCTGTTAGATGTTTATGTCACATGGTTGAAACTTGGATACATTTGTATGTGTAGGCTGATAATCTAGATCTATCGGTATCTCTTGATTGTGTCAGACTCACTCACTTACAGGGGTATCACAGGGTACTTCAACATGATTTGGAAAAATAAAATCAGATATCCTTCCTTCCTTCCTTCCTTCCTTCCTGCCCTTCCTGCCTTCCTGTTATTTTGTTAAAACCCACTTTGTGAGTTTCATCAGGGCAAATGCAAAAAAGTGCTACAAAATCAATAAAACATGAATTTATTGATATATTTATGATCAATAAAACAAGAACAGAGTTCTTAGAAGATCTGTAAATTTTCTTCAAAAATATTTTCTTCAAAAATATTTTCTTCAAAAATATTTTCTTCAAAAATAGAGGACATGATGTCTACCTGAAAATGGACACTTTGACACTATCCAGAAAGTCAAGTATGGGGATACATATAATCTAAGGCATGCTGATTTCTAGAATCATCTGGAAAGGGAACATCCGTAATCTGTCCCTCAAACAGAGACTGTGTGTGGTGGACAGATTATTGGGGTTCCAGCAAGGCAGCAAGATGACCCCTCCCACCTCTTCGGGAGCAATCTGAGACCCACATGCTAAGACTGTTGGCGAACTTCCCTCCTCTCTGCCCCCTGTACCACTTTCACAGTTTGCATGGGTCAGTTTATTTTATTTATTTATTTATTTATTTATTTATTTAACATATTTCTATAATCGCCCAAAACTTGTGTCTCTGGGCGGTTTACAATTAAAATCATTTAAACATTAAAATCAATGAAACAATTAAAATCATGTAAACATTAAAATCATTAACATTAAAATCATTTAAAACCCAACCTTAAAAGTATTAAAACTATAAATCTAATTAAAAGTCTGGGTGAATAAATATGTCTTCAGTGCATTTTTTAAGGTTTCCAGAATAGAGAGGCTCTTATTTCAACAGGGAGCGCGTTCCAAAGTCTAGGGGCAGCAACGGAGAAATCCCATCCCCGAGCAGCTACCAGATGAGCTGGTGGCAACCGCAGATGAACCTCTACAGGTGATCTTAATGAACGTTGTGGTTCATAGTGAAGAAGACGTTCTCTTAAATTACCCACTGCCTAAGCTCTTTAGGGCTTCATAGGTTATAACCAAGGCCTTGTATTTTGCCTGGAAACTTGCAGGCAGCCAGTGTAGCTCTTTCAATACAGGGGAAATATGGTCTCTCCAAGATGACCCAGAGACAGACCAACCTGGCTGCCACATTCTGGACCAACTGCAGTTTCCAGACTATGTACAAGGGCAGCCGCACATAGAGCGTATTGCAGAAATCTGGTTTTGAAAGGGGGCTGGCTTCCTTCAGGGTCATGGGGTAAGACCTTGTTTGGTGCTTACCCTCAGGCACCACAATACCATGGGCCACCCCTGGAATGAGACCTCCCTCCTGGAGGAAGTTGTAAGTTCTTCAAACCATTTTCTACTTTCCTGCCCCAGCTTTTAGGTGGCACCTCTTCCAGTTGTGCTGGTAAAGTGGATTGGGAGAAGGTGCTGAAGAGACAGACAGACTCCTCAGAACAGGCCTGCTGAATCAGCCTCCTGCTTCACACAGTGGCCCACCAGGTGCCTCTGGGAAGCCCACAGGCAAGAGGTGAGGGCATGCCCTCTCTCCTGCTGTTGCTCCCCTGCAACTGGTCTTTAGACGCTTCTTGCCTCTGAGGCTGGAAGTGGCCTATACCCACCAGACTAGTAGCCATCGATAGACCTGCCCTCCTTGGATTTACCTTAACCCCTCTTAAATCCATCCAGGTTGTTGGCTGTCACCACCTCTTGTGGCAGAGAACTCCATAGGTTGATTATGCATTGTGTAAAAAAGTACTTCCTTTTGTCAGTCCTACAGTTCTTGGCAATCTAGGGAACACTCAAAGTGATCCCTAGATGCTGTTGATTACAACAGGGGTGGCCATCTTTGTGTCCCCAACTTTGGGTTCCCAGATGTTGCTGGGCTGCAATGCCGAACTTGGAACCTCCACATATTGTTGGACTACAACTCCCATTATCCCCAGCCACAAGAGGAGTTGAAGCCCAACAACATCTGGGGACTCCAAGCTGGGAACCTCTGATCTAGAGGATTGGGTTGTTGTCTCAGTGTTTGCAAACGGTCCTTCTCATGTGCACATTCTTGTATTGTTTGAGGCCTTCTGACCTACATTAGAAGTCTCCTTTTGATCTGTTTCCTCCAGGTACAGGCCCCTTACAGTGGAGATTTTCCCTTAAAGGTTGCAGCTAATGCATTCCAGATGGGAAACGAGTATGCATGCCAGAAATGTTTTTGCTCTGGTCTTTTTTTTTCTTTTTTCCCCAAATCTTTTTTCTCTCCTCAAAATACCACAAGGGCAGGGCCTTGCGTAGCATGTCAGCGTCCATTCCATGAGGTTTTTATTTGGAAATGCCACAAGATGCATTTTTAATTTTTTTTTTGTGCGTGCGCGATATTGCCAAATGAAAAACATATGGCTGTAGGAAGCGCCCGGAATGGTATTCTCCTTTGTAAACATTCTCATGAAAAATCAGTGCATTTTTAGTTGAAAGGAATGAATTAGTGGCAGGAGGGGATGGGAGGGGAGCAGTGGCCTGGGGGGATAAGAAGGGGTGCGTGGTGTGGGCCTGGAGGTGCCAGGCGTGACCATGAAGCCATCACCAACCTTCTGAAGATGATGGCCACTACGATATGACATAGTGATGAACTGAGATGTTGCCCCTTAACTTTGCCCCCCTGTTTATTTGATGTGATGTTAAGGTGCGTTTTGAGCATTTTGTAGGTGGAGTTGTGGACAGAGGTGACATTTCAGGTGAAGATAACAAAAACAGCAATCCTGACTGGTGATGGGTGTCATCATTTCCCCCCTACAAGGCTCTGAATTGAAGGCAAGAAATATTGCACTCACTCTGATTTGGCTTTATTATGATGCCGATATATATTAAGATAACCTTTCAGCATTCTGAAGCTTCTTAGGACAGAAATATAAATGAATTCAACATTGCCTGACTGCATTGACAATCTTGGGTTCCTTAAGTTGGGGGTTATGGTGTGTATTCCTGCACAGTAGCTTGACTGCTACGATGAATGCTGATTGATAGAAAATTATTACAGTCAGCTTGGGGAGCAGGCCACTAACAGCTCCCAGGCAGGTTGGACCCCACTCCTAACCGCCATTATTTCCCACAATGCCATGGGACAACACTGATTCTGGGGCATTGTGGGGAAATCAAAATGGCAACTGCCAGTCGGCAGCAGTGCAGAGGTGCTCTCTGGCTGCCAGGAAAGGTAAGTCCCACATCTTCTCCACCATATTGCCCGGGATTAACAGAGAAGACAGAGGGCTGCTGGCATGCAGCTGAGCTGAAGGACAGCTACTGCCAGGCAGTACAAAGAAGGGACAATATTAAAGACAAACTAGAAGGATGAAAATGAACAAAACACAAGTGAATGAGAAGCCAAATGAACATCAGAGCAGACAAGAGAGTAATGCTAAGAACTGGGTTTTCAATAAAGAGAATGAATAGAGCAACGAAACTGTGGGGGTGGGGGTTGTGGGGCTCACACACCCCTCTATGAAACTCTAAACACTAGCACAGAGATTCCCAACCTTGGGTCTTTGGACTATAATCAAGGCCTTTGTGGCTAGTGATGATGGGAATTGTCGTCCAAGTCCAATAGGTCAGACTACAATTCCCATGTTGTAGACCCAAATCTGAAGCCCTGGGGTTGGGAACCCCTGCAGTAGCGTGTAAGGGCCGATGTGCCCTGTCTGGGGCTGTCAGCCCAGTCTGATCTCTTCCTGTCAGAGCTGGCCTCTTGCCTGTTCAAGGGCCCAGTCCCCTCCCCAACACATACTTTTCAACAGTGGGCTCGTTCAAATGACATGTCTGCCAGGATTGCGCCTAGAACACCAGGACAGAGGACCTCCTGACATGCGTCAGGGTGGGCGTGCTCTCGGTGGCACAACTCCATCTCGACTGTGTGCACAGCCATCGTCTTGTCCAAATGGGCTCAGAGTCGCATCTCAGGGTGGGTGTGCTCTCGGTGGCACAACTCCATCTCGACTGTGTGCACAGCCATCATCTTGTCCAAATGGGCTCAGAGTTGCATCTCACATGGAGGGGCTGGTCATCAAGACCTGGGTCACACAGGCCTGTCCATCACTGGGCCGCTCTGCATGTGGCTGCAGTGTGCTTGGTGTTGGAAGTGAAGGACTTTGCGCTGTCTCATGTCTCAATGACAGTGGGGGACAGACTTGTGAGTCAGAGGGCTAGAGAGGTCAAGACATTGGTCATCCCTTCTCTACTGCTCTGACACTATCCCTTTGGTATGTAGATTGCTACTCTTAGGGACTGACTGACTGACTTCCTTCCTTCCTTCCTTCCTTCCAGCCACTTCCTTCTTCCTTCTCTTTCCTTTCTTCTCCCTTGCAACATGCAAGCTCTCTTCTCTCTCTGCACCATGTGTGCAGAAATGCATCTCTCTGCATCCAGCTAGCTAGCTAGATTAGAGATCCTATCTCTCCACTTTACTATCTAGAATGGAGTTCACCAGTAAAGACTCCTTATATTGATTGGAAACTATGAACTGGCTCCAAGTTATTTTGCTCTCAGCATACACACATGCCTAGGCAAACTCCACTGTGTTGTGCCTCTGTGCACTCTGCTATATTAGACGGGTATCTCTTACCAGAGAGAATTCCCAACACTTGGAACCTGGCCACCCCATGTTTGCACTGGCTCTACTGAAAGGCATTTGTGGTTGAGGGAAGCGAAAACTCCATCTGTGGCAGTCACTCTAACCTTGCTCAGGCATTCAACAAAAGGAGGGCAAATGGACTGTCCTGGCTAGCCATGCCCCTGATGCACCAATGCGCTCTGGGACCACGCCCCCTGCAGTCCCTACATTCAGTGCCTGGTTACAGAGGCAAGCGCTGGACGTGGGGAGAGCTTCTTCCAGCATGCATTCTGGCCAGCTGGGGCTCTAGAAAGAGGGGAGAAGCTCTCTCTGTGACTATCCAATTGCCTCGGCATCAAATTTGCCAAGAGCAGGGAGCACAGTTGCATCAATATGCAGGGGCATGGCTAGCTGGCCCACGCGTTTTCTCTTTCTACCCAAGTTCTGCTGGAGTCATCCAGTGATGTGTGAATCAGTGCTCAGTAATGCAGGCCTGCTCAAGGGTGGAGCCTCTGCTCTGGATGCAGAAGGTCCCAGGTTCAACCCCTGGAATCTCCAGGTAAGGCTGGAGAGACTCTGGCCTGAAAGCAGGGAGAGCTGCTGCCAGTCAGTGTAGACAAGACTGAACCAGATGGGCCAAGAGTATAAGGCAGCTTCCAGTGTACCTGTGTAATGAACTATGGAGAAATCAGGTAATGCACAGGCGGTGTGGAGGCCAACAGCAGTGGCCTGCATGATGCCCATAGAGTTGTCTCGTGCAGAGAAGTATGTTTGTTTGTGTGTGTGTGTATGTATGTATACACACACACATCTCACACATCTGAGGGTATTTGGGGAGAACTGGAATCTGAAACAAATGTGTTTCTTGGCAGGGGACTTGGCTGTTGATGACCTTGGAGTAACGTTGGACAGCAAACAGAGCTGGGATGTTGCAGTGCATCCTGGGAGGCAGAAAGGTCTTTGGCCTGCAGCATCCTGACAAGCTGGAGCAGAAAGGTTAAGAGTCACTTGTGCTGATACAATCCTAGAGGGATCACAGCTGAACTGAGTTCTGGGCACTTCATTACCAGCGAGATGCAGATGAAGTGGAAGAAGTTAAGGGAAAATAAACTGGATGATGGCGCAGGCAAGAGACATACGAAGGGAATGACATCGGAAGGGGAGGTTAAACCATTTAAAGATGTACAGCTTGGCCACAGGACAAGCTAACTTGGTGGGGAGGGAATGTGGTAACAGCTGAGAAAGCTCCGAATGGTAAATGCAAATTGAGGGGGGAATCATTTGCAATGGTTCAAAGGGGTGCAGCAAAGAGCAGCAGGAGGAAATCCAGATGGGAAGGTGCCAGGACCGAAGGAGGAAGCTTGTTTCAGTTGTGAAGGAGCCTCCTATGGGGAATGGGGAAGGCCCCCCCCCCGGCCCCAGTGAGAGCATTTGAAATTAGGAGAATCACAACAGAGGGGACTCTTAAAAACTTGCAAGCCAGATTGACATAATATCGCACCCCACCCCCGGCCACCAATTTGGAAGTCACACCTTCTCAGAACTTGAACATGTTTATTAGATGGGCAGGCCTAGCTGTTGCCCAGACACATTGCAGCTTTCTTTGTTTAACCCTTTGAATAGAATGCCTATGCACAGTAAGAAAGAAAGTATGGAAGCCAAGATAAGCCACAAGAGAGCCCAGCAGCAGAATCACACCCAACAATCCACAACTGAAATCTGGTGCATGTTGGGGACCTCATGCCCTTGCAGTGCAGTCCTGAGCGTATTTATGTAGAAATCCGGGCTGCTGTGTTCAGTGGGTGATCTTTGCAAGTATGTGTGTGCAGGATTGTGGTTCTGTTCTCTCAGCACGGATCACTGCTGGACTTCCCTCCCCACTGGCACATACTGCTAAAGGCTCTTCTGTGCCTCTTTAGGGCTGAGCTCAATGTTCTCCTGTGAGCATTTTGAGCATGAAATTTGGAAGGGGAGGTGGGTGAACCTTATCCCCAAATTGGGCCCCTGAGTTAAATTTTTGCAGCACTACCAGTTCTACAGTGGTGGCATGCCTCTGGGTGGCCGGTAGTGGCTGTTTTAATTTCCCATAAGTCTTCGTCTGCTTTGAGAAATTCTGGTAAAAGAAGATAATGCCCTCCAGCAACTCATGGGCGCACCATCACCACTCACTAAGGTCTACATATTTCTGTCCCCATTTCCCCCACCCCATTTATCCTGCTCCAGGCTGAGTGCTGGTCTCCACCAAAGCAGAGAATCTGTGATGATCACAGACCTCAGACAGCTCCGAGGGGAAAGGGGTCAGGACCTCGGATAGCTCCCAGCAGTAGCGCGCAAGGGCTACTATTTCTCATGGCTGCTCCCCAAGCAGAGTGAATTGGCTGGCTCTGCTCTGCCCCTGGGGAAGGCCTTGTTTGCCTGATTTTCTAAGAGGTGCTGGGGCACCCCCTGCTATTGAATGTCAGATTCTCAAGAGACTCCTCCAAGTCAGGCAAAGCTCCGTCCTTGGGTCTCAGTGGAGGTGCTGTCTTGGGTTCTCATGGTTCTTCTGGTGTGGGGAGTCTCAGAGGTGTGGGATCACCTGGTGTCTGGGTCCAGGTGCGGAGGGAGGCTGGCGACAGCCCCTATTCAGCTGCCGTCGTGGCCCCCTGGCCTCGCTCCCCCACATCTGACATCAGATGCAGGGGGCTGGCTAGCCACGCCCCCACATCTGACATCAGGTGCGGGGGCGTGGTCTCCCTTGCAAACAGGGCTGCATGGCCCAGTTTGGAAGGGAGATCAGCCCATGCTGCATAGGGCAACGTGGGTCAGAATGATTCTCCCTGCCTTTTAAAGGCACCATTTGGGAGCAAAATAACACCCCCCGCATCTGCTATCAGGAGAGGAGAACTGGTCTTGTGGTCGCAAGCATGACTTGTCCCCATAGCTAAGCAGGGTCCACCCTAGTTGCATATGAATGGGAGACTTGATGTGTGAGCACCGTAAGTTATTCCCCTCAGGGGGATGGAGCCACTCTGGGAAGAGCAGAAGGTTCCAAGTTCCCTCCCTGGCAGCATCTCCAAGATAGGGCTGAGAGAGATTCCTTGGAGAGATATTCCTTGGAGAACCTTGGAGAAGCTGCTGCCAGTCTGTGAAGACAATATTGAGCTAGATAGACCAATGGTCTGACTCAGTATATGGCAGTTTCCTATGTTCCTATGTCTGGGGCTGTGAGGCATGATCCCAGGGGGTAGCGGCCCAGGTTCTTTGAACCCGTTCGCCCAATGGTGGCTCCGCCCCTGTCTGGGTCATAAAGTCTTTTCATCCTGTTTCATCCTCCAAACTGTTTGTCTTTCCCCCATTTGGGGCGGCGTTCCTGGATCTGGGGTCATGACTCTCTCCCCTATGAAAACTGCTGAAATGACCCTTCCAATTTTGCCACCTGCAAATTGGATGGCAAACTTTGGGGGACATTTCAGCTTAGCCCCTGCTGAATGCTCTATCTCATCTTAAAGCATGACCAAACAGTTGGTAGTTCATTCCTAAATGTTCACATTTCACTCATTGTCCCACTGCATCCTGGGTTTTATAGCCCGAAGGCTGCATTAACACTTGGTAGTTCTCAAGATAATGTCATAGAAAGACAGAAAATACTCATTTTCCTGGTGTGAAACATAATAGCACTCTGCATGAACATATAGTGGATCTCCTGATGGCAATGCATATTTTTTTAAAAAATATGTTCTACACAATTCTCCATTTGCAAAATCTCAAATTTTGACCAAATTCCATTGTAGGCAGCATTCAGTAGCAATACTACTTAATCTGATGGGTATCCGTCCGCACACCTGAAACTGATGTACTGATGCCCAAGAGAGCTGTAGGACAGTGATTTAAACAGTCATAAAAATTCATAATGAGCCCAAGGTATTTAGAAGAGTTTACAAAATAATAAGCATCAGTGGAACTGGTGGATTCTACCTGAGTTCTTGTGATGTTCTTATGACCTAGATGGAAGGAAGGTCACCATACGCTGGACTGTTCCATTGTGAAGTCAAGACAACCATTGTGCTGGAAAGGAAGGTTCCATCACATGTCTTATACTTTGGGTAGGTTCCAACTGGGATTTTATGGGTCATAATGGAATTGCGACAGGGAATCACTTTTGTGTGTTATGCCTTGGGAGCATGGATCTCTATCTGTTCCTCAGAGTGGCCTACTGATGAGATGCAGTTTGACAGCTGCCGCAGTTTGGCAGAGGTGGTGGGTGTGCCCTGTGCTTGCCACTTCCACTGGCCACCTCATGAGGCCTCCCACCCTGATGCCCCCTCCCACTTGGAGGCTGTGGTGGCACTGCTGTTGCTGATCTGCTGCCTCCTGGCTGTTGAAAAGGCAGAGGGCGGGAAACAAGGAGGAAATGCAAAGAGAGGAGAAAAGAAGAGGGGAGGGGAGAAAGAGCTCCCTCTTCGCCAGTGAGGGAGGAAGGATCTCCTCTCCACCAGTAGGGGGCAGTGCCACCCTGCCTCCGGTGCAGTTGGGGCTTGGCCCAGTCTTGCTGTTACCAGATCCATTTCTTCATGTCATGGAGACCTTACCCATGCACTGCTTCTACTCTGCTATTGCATCCCTTTGAGGGAGGGAGGGAGGGACAGGATGGGGTTCGCTTCGTTAGATGACATCTTTGCACCGTCCCGGTTGAGACCTGGTCCCAGCTACAATGCACAGGAGGGCAATGGGGGCCAAAACACCTTACTGAGGCCTCTATGCAGGCTCTCAGGTAGTGCCTCTGAGCCTACCCAGAGTGCCCCTTCCCCCCTGGTAGGACTTCTGCCCATGTCTGGGGTTTGTGGGCAGGGCTTCCAGTCAGGGCATGAGTTATGACCCGACTCCCTGAGCAGATTAATCGCCATGTTCCAGACGATGAAAATAATCCAAAGCAGGAGGTATTTTTATTTTGCCTGCCCCCCTTCCTCTTCGCGGAATAAATGGGAAACATGTTATCCAACACAATGGAAAAATCCAAGCTGGTTTTCAGCTTTCTAAGCATTGGACCTCCTTTTGAAACCATAATCATCAAACTGGAAAATGAATAAATGTCAGGTCCATTTCAATAAATCTGCACACGAGTGAGAATAGCAATCGTAATGAAAGCTTTTTGTGACACATGTTTGGATGGAAGACAGCGGGTTTCTGCTTTTCTTTTCTTTTTAAAGACGAGTGTATGTTTTCATGAGGCATGGCTGCCTCGTCGTATTTAGAAGGGAGGGAGAAACACACGAGGAGGAGCTGCGGCCAATGCTTGGTCAGTTTCAGTTCTGGCACTCTGAGTTGCCAGACAGCATGGCCCTCCATGTTGGTGTCTGTCTGTTCCAGCAGACGACACGTGATATTCGCAGAGTCATGGAGAATGTTTGGCTCTGCCTTAATATCAACCCTTCCCAGCTGGTGAGTTGGTGACCCCCATCCTTTCTTTCTCATGCCCGAGCTTAGATGCTCTCGAACTACTACTCCCATCTTCTCCATTGTGGCTGGGGACGATGGGAATTGTAGTCCAACAGCTTTGGCCAGGGTGATTGGGGATGATGAGAGCTGTAGTCCAACAACATCTGGGGACCCAAGGTTGAGGACCCCTGTCCAATTGTCCTGTTGCTTTGCACACTCACCGTCATCCACTGCTGTACTGGCATGCCTCCCTCCGTTCTGTGCTTCCTTTCCCTCCTGCTTCTTGGGCCAGGGATATGTCCTCTTCTACTAGCTCCATACATGTAGTAGTTTCCTGCCCTGAGCAGAGGTTGGACCAGAAGATCTCCAAGGTCCCTTCAAACTCTATGAAGTTTCTATGGCCGCCTTCAGACATAACACCAAACTGGAGGCAGCTGTGCCAGAGGTTCGGTTTTGTGGTCATCTGAATGCGTGAAACCGTGGTTTCATCACAAAAGCAACCCTAGCTTTTCTACCCCAAACCATAATCTAAACCTTTGGTTTGTAGTGAGTTTTGCTGCTGAAACCTCAGGTTTGAAGGCAGCATCGGGTCACCTGAATTCTGCTGCCCTCATAACCTGGGGTTTGTGCCGTGGTTGCTCCCGAAACCATAGAGAGGGCAGCACAGACCATCCCAGAAATGTGTCAACTCTGTGCCTGCCATGCTTCTCGCTGACCACTTCTCCGATCAGTTGCCCCTCCCTCTGCAGTCTCCACACTCCTCCTGCCATTGCCCAGCAACAGGAACTCTGCGTTGCCACATCCCAAGCTCCACCAGTGCATGCAAAGGGAGAAAACCACATTGGGGGGAGCCCGCTTTCCACTGCATCTTGTGGTCCCCCCTTTGTCAATCTACACACAAAGGATGGGATGCCAAGATGGGCACAGAGGGAGAGGTTTCCACTGCCATCAAGGGCTGCGCACACATGTGCACAAACGTGTGGAGCCCCAGTGACACCAGGAACTGGGAAACTCGGTTGTTTCCCAACAAAGATCACACATGTCAGGCGAGTGATACCACGTCACTTGGCAGAAATACCAAGAAACCCACAGAAACCCCATCCATGGAAACCTTCCTGTAGTCCAGTCATATAAAGAGACAACAATTATCCCCACAAATCTCCTGTCTGTATCTGTCCATTGGCTGGTGTTTCTTGAACAACCTGCAATGCACATTGCCCGGCATGCAGGACCTTTAATTGCAGTTTCCATACAAGACATTTTGACAGCTTCTATCTGGGGAAGGGGAAGGGGCACACAAGCAAGGAACCCATTCATTAATCGCACACCTGGTCAAGTGCGGCTGCCAAGCAAGGCATCCCTGCATAGGAAGCTGCCATATACTGAGTTAGACCCTTGGTCCATCTAGCTCAGTATTGTCTTCACAGACTGGCAGCAGCTTCTCCAAGGTTGCAGGCAGGAATCTCTCTCAGCCCTATCTTGGAGATGCTGCCAGGGAGGGAACTGGGAACCTTCTGCTCTTCCCAGAGTGGCTCTATTCCCTGAGGGGAATCTCTTCCAGTGCTCACACTTCTAGTCACCCTTTCAAATGCAACCAGGGCAGACCCTGCTTAGCTAAAGGGACAAGTCATGCTTGCTGCCACAGGACCAGCTCTCCTGTCTAAGGTGTTGCATGTGGAATGTGGTTGGTCAGTAGGGCATTGATTTCCCTGGATGCCTGGACAGTGCCTGTATTATTAAAGTCCTTGTGGATGGTACTGCTCCCACCAACTATACAGAGCAAGGATTCTCAATGTTGGGTCCCCAGATATTACTGGACTTCAACTCCCAGAATCCCCAACCAAAGGCCACTGGGCCTGGGGATTATGGGAGTTGAAGACCAAAAAATATCTGGATTCCCAACTCTGAGAATCCCTGATATAGAGTGCTCCACTAAATACTGCATGTATATGTATGTGTATCCAAATGTTCAGCCTTGGTCGCCCAGCTCGGAGGTGCCCCAGACGGGTGCAACACCATGCATGCCAGCAAATAAAAGTCTACCATCAACAGGAGAACCTATACTTTGGGTTGAAAGATAGCCCCTGGAATTCACAAGTGGCTATGTTCTATTATTTTGAAACCGTTTGTAGGGGAGGTGGGGCCCAGCCCTTTCCCCTGGGGTGCAAGCATGCAGTCTCAGCCATAACCCATGAGAAGAACCATCCTAGGTTATACCTGGATGATGGCTACAGGGACGGGATCGAAAGCACTGTGTGATGACACTACGTGCAATAGTAGTGTTCTCCCAGGGGACTGCTGGAGAATTCTCCCAGGGGCTGCTCCCTCATGAGAGTGACAGGCCATAGAGGATGCAAGACCACTCCCTCCAGGGGACCCTGTATCTCCAGAAACGGAGATTCTGATCTGATCAACTGGCCATCACCAGTGCCTCAGCTATGCCACAGCCAGTGACTAAGCAATACGGCGCAGACACTTTAAGCGTCCCAACATTCCAGACCAGATCCCAGTTCCCCTTGTAAAGGGCTCAGTCTGCTGCAGGACCTTGTTATGGCAATGCTGCTGCAATTGCTCCCAGCCTGGCCCAGTTTCCCTTGCTCTTGAGTAGACCTGGTTTCTGGCTTGGCCTTGCTTGTGACTTGACTTGGCTTACCTTACTCCTGAATTGACCTGACCTCTTGGCTCGGACCTTGGCCTGTGACTCAGCCTGATCTACGCTCCCTCCCTCTGACCACTCACTGTGCAGCTTGTGATCTTGTCCTTGCTGGAAGACCACCACAGCTAGACCTGCGAGAGATGATACTATGATTCTATATTGATGAGTGTCAGGAGCTGCAAGGGTTAGAGCTAGGACTGTACACAGGCTGAATTCACCCCTTTGCCTGATTCCTTTGGGGGTTGGGTGGCAGTTGGCACCCATGGGTGCCATGCCCCCTAGCCCTGAAAAATTCAAATTGAATCAAATTCGAATCAAATCAACCCAGATTCAAGGGCGTCAGATTTGAGCTCAAATTGCATCAGCCTGATTTGATTTAAACTCAAATCGAATTGCAAAAATCAATTCATGCACATCCCTAGAGGCAATGTCACATTGCTGTGTCATTTCCTGTGCATTCCAGGGTGGGGCCAGGCAGGGAAAGGTGGCTGAAATGCCACAGTGGCCACTGGCCAATTTCTTCAGAGAAGCTGGCTCTTCCTTACAAAGTCAATCCCTCCTGCCCCAATGCATCAGCTCAATTATCAGTTCGATGAGATCTAGACCAGGGATTCTCAACGTTGGGACCCCAGATGTAATTGGACCAACTCCCATAATCCCCAACCAAAGGCCACTAGGCCTGGAGATATCTGGATTGGCTGGAAATCCAGTCATTGTGGCTGGAGATGTTGGGAGTTGTAGTCCAACAACAAGCCTCAAGGTTGGCAACCCCTGTCCTAGATATCTGGATTGGGATTGGGCTGAAAATCCAGTCATTGTGGCTGGGGATGATGGGAGTTGTAGTCCAACAACATCTGGGGCCCCAAGGTTGGCAACCTCTGTCCATCTCATTACGTTTGTGCTTCCAGTACCGAATAACAGGAGAGAAGCAAGGCAGCAACATCCTCCTCATATGGAAACGAATGCATCTCCAGAATGTGGAGGCCTATGAAATGCTTCATGCTTTTCCACCTACCACGTAAAACGATGTCAGGACCACTTAGAGCAGAAATGCAGGATTTGCTTGCAGGCCAGCATGCCGTTCTCATTTCCACATCCCTGTATCTATCCATCACCACTAGGCTTGCTTCTCCAGGCCAACGGTGCGTCTCCTGAAACTCATTTCTGCACTGCGTTTCAACAAGCAAGAGGCCGGTAATGCTTTCCAGATGTTTTATCACCCAACGTGTGATGTACACTTTGCTTAAATTCCTTCTCCGTGCCTGGATCCCTTCTCTCTTCCCAGATTTCTAATTTGCAGGATTACATGTGCCCCTAATCTTTGGGTTCACAGCAAATGGAAAGTATTTCGTTCAGCCGGTCCTCCACCCTAGTTATTTCCCATCACTGGTGTATCACTGGGCCAAGTTAAGGATAGGACAGCCCTGGGCACCAAAGCCTCACACCCTGAGCAGAGCTGGGTGTTTCTGGTTTTGGTTTTTGCCCCAGATGCATTTCTTAAAACTTTTTGGGAGCTTTCTGCACTAGTTCAGGGGTTCCCAACCTGGGGGCCTCCAGATGTTGCTGAACTACAACTTACATCATCCCCTGCTATTGTAGCTGGGGATGTTGGGAGTTGTAGTTCAGCAACATCTGGAGGCCTCCAGGTTGAGAACCACTGCACTAGAACATATTTCCACATGGTCATAGGCAGCAGGATCCTTCTGGTCCACACAGTGGCACTTCTGGTGGTATAAGCCACTTATCAAGGGGTAAGCTGGGTTGCCACCTTTTATCCAGGCCCTGCTCTTGTGCCTTCACAGTAGCCCCAAATGCAGAACTGTAGCAGAGGAAACTTTTCCCGGCGTGGAGATATAGTAATGGGAAAAGCTTCACCTGCTTCATCCTTGCTTGAGGGTTCCAGTGAAATAGCAACACAGCCAGCAAAAACTTTGGCAACCCTAGGGATGAGAGACAGCATTCTCTTCCTAAGGCTCCAAGATGGTGAGATTTGCAAGACAGCTCATTGTTCTGCCCTGACCTTGTCTATGAATAGATCTAGATCAGGCCTGGATCTTGGTCTCATTGTGACAGCTAGCTTTGGCCTTAGTATTTTGCATCCCCCTCTTCTGGCTGTGTCTGCCCCTTGACCTAATGCTTTCCCTGGCTGCCAGCTGGCAGAGACAGACCTGCTATTGTATTGTATTGTATTGTATTGTATTGTATTGTATTGTATTGTATTGTATTGTATTTTACTATGTAGCAGATTAAAGCCTTTGTCTCAGAGCAAGCTCACGTGAGGGAAAGAAATGCTGAATCATCCCTGCTTGAGCTGCCTGGCTAGGCTTCTCCTAAAACTATTCTGTATTATCTGTAGATTCAACTTTCTTTCACCGCTACCCCTCTTATCGACAGAGCTTGAACCTCCCTGGGCTTGGGCTGGAATCCCAGGGAAAACTCTCTTTATTTTGCTATTTATTTTGGATAAGTACAAAAATCTTCCACGTGCAAGCCTACACTGGTGTGAAAACTGATAACTGCTGAACATTTGAGGACGTGTCTGCACCAGAGAACACCTCCCCTTCGGGCTTTTCCTGAGTTAAAAACCAACTCGGAGAGGCTTGTAAAAAGAAAAGAACTAAAAAAAAACCAGTTTTATTCAATTACTACAGACTGCTTCCATATGAGGCTTTCTGGCTTTCTTTGATACAGTTAAGAATACTTAGTAGATTACAAAAATAGGTTGTCTTAATGCACGCTTAAATTTTTATAGCATCTTTTTAGCTAGGATGGGTATAGACTAGTGTTTCTTATTTTAATTATGTTACAGGTAAGCAATAATACAACAGTATCAGGAATATGCAAAAATGCACACACCAAATAAATAGAAATTCTAACACAAACTCTAACTAAACCACTTTCTCCTGCCCTAAAATTCTGAAGCCACTAGTCTTGGCTTCCTTTTCCCTTGAACTCACCAAATGCCGGTTGAGAATCAAGTCCCCGCATTTCTATCTTCCAAGTGCTGCAGTCATCCTCCTGCAGCCAACCTCCATGGCCACATGTCCTCTTCTGCACCACCCATCTAGCTTCTTCTAACAAAGGCCTCTCTTCTTCTTGGCGACAGGTCTCTAGGTCCCACCCACCTGGTGTTCTGATTGGCTGAACCCTGGAGTTCACTGGCCTGTCAGTCAAGACAGGGTTCATTTCCAGTTAACTCTTTAGAGGGAGGGGAGGCTGGTCACTACACCCCTCTCCTTCAGTTGAGACTGGTGGCTGGAAACAGGTTTTGACAGCTCCTGTCTCAAAAGCGATGGGAATACAAAGATTTAATGGATTTTATGCGTCTTTAAGGTTCTTTCCCCATAGGGAATGATGGAGGTTTCAGCAGCCCCATAACTGCACTTCGGGGGCACTGGGGTGGCCCAGAGAGAGTGGTGGTGTAGAGCACATAGGGTGCCAACCACCCCAATGGGCTGCTAACCCATGGGGTACTAGGTTCTGTTGTTTCTGAGATGTTTTGAGTGTAGATTCTCCGGTGGCATATGGGAGTGGATTCATGGTTTGTCATTGAAAATCTCATATGCTACCAGAGAATCTACACTCAAAACACCTCAGAAACAACAGAATCCAGTAGCCACAGGAGGCTGGCAGGCTGGGCTCAGGCTGGCAACAAGGCAGGCACAGGCAACGGCATGGCATCATGGCAACTTGAGGCATGCAATGCTGCAAACTAGTTCTCTCTCTCTCTCTCTCTCTCTTCAATGAGGCAGAAAGGCAGAATGGCGACTACTAACTTGCTGAATAAATTGAAAACCCCTCCTTGAACTCCACCCAGCCTTGCCCCTTCTTCGACCCTTCCCCTGGCCAATGTGGGGTCAGTAAAGAGTGGAAAGAGGTAAAAGAGCCAATGGGGAACAAGGAGGGAATCGTCAGCAGGTCAGCCCATGCTTTAGGTCACCTATCGGAAGGCTGGAAGGGCAGGAAATTCAAAGAGATGTCAAACACATAATGGAGACTGACTCAGAGATCGCCACAAAATGGAGGTCCGAAACAACAAAATGTTTTGTAGCTGAAACAGGGACGTTTTGTTTTGTATACAAAACTTTCGGATCTGGAAAACAGGTGTTTTGTTTTGTCTACAAAACACTTGCTCTTTTGGGTGCAAAATGTTTTGTACCCGAAACGTTTCACACATCCCTATAAACCACCATGAGTTGTTATAGATAGAACATTGTCAGATATTCCCTGCAGGGAATGGAGTTTGCTATGGGAAGAGCAGAAAGTTCCGAGTTCCCTCCCTGGCAACATCTCCAAGGTAGGGCTGAGAGAGATTCCTGCCTGTAACCTTGGAGAAGCTGCTGCCAGTCTGTGTTGACAATACTGAGCTAGATGGACCAAAGATCTGACTCAGTATAAGGCAGCTTCCTATTTTCTTATCTTCCTTTAACATACAGATTCAGGCTGTGCTGATGCACTAGTGATTTCTGTCACATAGTGGGGGAGAGATGATTTTAATCAATCTCCCCTTCCTTCTGCAGTCACCCATGCCTCCCAGAATTATGTCTCTTAGAGTTCCCCCAACCCTCAGAAACTTAGCTCCAGGAATGTGCATTGTACATATTTTAAATCCCAAATTGATATTTGCCTTGGGGCCTTGTCTAAAGGCAGGGTAGAAAAAAGTTAAATCAAGTTTCAGTCCTTTTTAATGCAGTTTTCCTGTGGCTGTTCCTCCCTCCTCCTCCCTGATCTAGTCATATGGTGATCCTTCCGCATGAGGGAATCACATCATACTATTTATTTCTTTGTTTGTCGCATTATATACCACTCTATATGAAATCTCAGGGCAGTTTACAATCCAATCAAACAACAACCAAAACCTAAAAATCATATAGAGCAGATTAAAATTTCCATAAATAAAACTTTAAAACTCCATAAACTAAAAGCCTGATGAAATAGGTGTGTTTTCAAGAGTTGTTTAAAAACAACCAGAGATTGGGAGAATCTGATTTCATTTGGGAGCATGTTCCAGAGCCCCGGGGCAACCCTAGAGAAGACCCAGTTTTGGGTCGCCACCAATCAAGCCAGTGGCAACCTCAAAACAGTGGTACATCTGTTGGTAACCTCCAGACTTGACTTCTGCAATGCACTCTACGTGGGGCTGCATTTCTACGTAGTCCAGAAACTTCAGCTGGTTCAGAACGCGGCAGCCCGGTTGGTCTCTGGGTCATCTCGGAGAGACCACGTTACTCCTTTACTGATGGAGCTACACTGGCTGCCAATAGGTTTCCGGACAAAATACAAAGTGCTACTTATAACTTACAAAGCCCTAAACGGCTTAGGCCCTGGGTATTTAAGAGAGCGTCTTCTTCACTATGAGCCCCACCGTCCACTGAGGTCATCTGAGGAGGTCCATCTCCAGTTACCGCCAATGTTTCAACGGGCCTTCTGGGTCGGTGCCCTGAAATTGTGGAATGCGCTCCCTGCTGAGATACGATCCTCCCCATCTCTGGCAATTTTCAAAAAACACTTGAAAACCCATCTTTTCGCCCAAGCTTTCTCAGCTTCCTAAATTTTTAGGTTTTAATTTCTGGTTTATTTTTAAATTGTTTAATTGTTTTAGTTTTTCTATATGTTTTAAAGTTGTTTTATGCTATTGTTAACCACCCAGAGATGAAAGTTTGGGGTGGTGTACGGATTTGATTAAAAAAATAATAAATAAATAAATAAATAAATAAACTACAGCTGGACTCCCTCCAATGATCTCAATAGGCTGTGGAGCTCATGAAGAAGAAGGTGCTCTTTTAAATACCCTGGGCCCAAGTCATTCCGGGCTTTATAGGTAATAACTAGCACCTTGTATTTTGCAAAAATGAAGTATGATGAGTGGGATGCTATCACAAGGCTACCAGGGCAATGTGATCTATACAGAGACTATGTGTTGACCTCATTCAGGGTGAGGTCAAGAGAGCAATGAGGGCAACCTAGGAGCATAGGAACTGAGGTAGCTGCCTCATACCGAGTCAGACCATTGGTCCATCAAGCTCAGTATTGCTGGCACAGGCTAGCAGCAGCTCTCCAAGGTTTCAGGCAGGAGTCTTTCTCAGCCCTACCTGGACCTTTTTCATATGGGGTTTTAAGCTCTCAGTGTTTCTGATGGTTCAAAAGAGTGAGAACTCTTTAGAATTTCAGTTCAGTAAATTGAATTATGGTTTGGGCCTGTCCCCCCAGTCTGCTTCTGGTTTTAACATCATTGTTGGACCAAGGCTCTACCTGCAATCTTAAATATCCCCAGTGTTATTCCAAGCAGAGACAGAAGCATGAACTGGAATGGATGACTAGCAACTGGACTGGAGTTGAGCTGAAATGAGTCAGTTTTTCAATAACATTTTTAAAAATGTTTGAAAACAGCTTGAGGCCATTCACCCGATGATATGGGAGTAGTTTGCGGGAGGAAGAGCTCCTAACCTGGTCTGACAGACATGCACTTCCCTCATTTGGCTCTCGAGGCCCAGCGCACACACCAAATCATGGCAGCCACAAGCTTGAAACATGGAAGGTCCTCCAAGCATCAGGAGAACCTTCCCGGCATGCATCATGCTGCCAGGAGAAGAGGAGATCCTCCCAACATCATCAGCCACTTTCTGACTGACCTTGAGGAGGCAGGAGGCGGGCCCAACCTCCTCAGCATCATTTTGTGCAAAAGATTATAGACTGTGCTGTGCAGAGTGGCACATTCAGAGACGGCCACCTCAGTAGCCACAGCGCCTTATTACAAAAATGGCAGCCAGCTGCCAGGAACACCAAGAAAGAGCAGGTGCTCACACATGACCAAAACCCCAAGGTAGGAAGACACCTATTTTTGTCCTATATTGGTTAAGTGTTAGGTAAAGGATCTGCGCTACTCTCATTTTCAGGATATGGGCTTGAGAATCCCCATCGGTTCTCACCACCAGGAATCCTTGGATTGGATCATCTTATTGCCTGATGACTATAGGCTACCTCCAGCCTCAGAGGCAAGATGCCACTAAATACCAGTTGCAGGAGAGAGGGCATGCCCTCACCTCTTGCTTGTAGGCTTCCAAGAGGCATCTGGTAGGTCATGATGTGAAGCAGGATTCTGGACTAGATAGGCATTGGGCCTGATCCAGGTGGGCTGTTCTTATGATATACCTCCCTTGACCTGCTTTTTCATAGTCATGTGTACAAGCCTCTTCAGTCACTGGTGATTTTTTTGGCAGTTCCTGCAAAAAAAAAACACCCATTCACTTTTTAATTGATGATGGCCTCATTGACCCTCACTTTCAGTTGATCTCAATGGCCGATGTGATGTGCAGCAGTATGTCGGCTTAAGAAGGGCTGGGGGTCTGCAGGGAACTTCTAGCATTCCTGTTGGATAGCCAAGTGGGTGCAGAGCAGAGAGGGGAGAAATTTCTGCTCCACTCCCCACTCCCTCCATGAATTTTCAGGGAAAGTCGTGCCATATCCCCCAGGCTTTCATATCTAAGGCCAGGAGGGGCTTCTAAGAACTCCCCAGAATGCCACCAAAGACTGCGTATTCCCTAATATCTGTCAGGCTCCGGCACTGACCCTGTAGGGCTTTCTAGGTAATCACCAGCTGCTTGAACTGGGCCCAGAAATGAAACAGAAACCAGTATTGCTGGAGAGCACGTTGAATATTTTTCCTCCTTCCTGAACTTCAAGGAACTACATGGACAGAGAGTATTCAACCCTTGAACTTTCTATTGTTTCCTTCAGAACAACCATTCTATTGGAGCTGCATTTCTCTTGAGGAAGCAGAAGGAAGTGATGACTGTGTGTGGGCCAAGCAGAGATGTTACTCGAATGTTCTACCTACAGAGAATGAGAAATCCCTCCAAGATGTATTTAAATGATAGTCAAAGTGCCACCCCCCAAATTACCAAAAGATATGTGTACTTCCCCCCCCCCTAGAAAAAATGAAGCAGGTACCTTGGATATGTAAACAAAAAGAAGTTTAAAAGACCTAAGAGCACAGATGAGCTATCGGGATGAATTAAAGACAAGCTCTGAAAACAATGCAGGTTTCAGAGAGACAGACTGAAGTAATTCATGTCCTTTCCTCAGCATCCTTTGCAACAGAGGACAGGCAGTCTCCAAGACTGTGTAGATCATGACGGCAAAATAAAAACATCATTAGCACATTCAAACTTACAGGAACGTGTCTCTCTTGTTGACTGGGCGTGTTTGGGAATCTGGTGTAACAGTTAATCAATTCAAAGGGCGATGGCTTTGGAACGGAAGGAAAAGAGTAAAAAGCAAAACAAAAAACAAAGCTCTTGTGGGCAGAACTGCACATTAGAAGGAAGGCAGGGCTGACGCTGTGGACTGGGTGGAATTGATTCCCCACCATTAGGCAAGGTGCATCTTATTATGCATTTTGTTTATTTAAGCACCATCTATTCTTAGAGCAGCAAATGTAATCACAAAAACAACCAGGGCATAAAACTAGTATAGAACCATAGCAGCGGAAGAAGAAAGACGAGTCAGTTCAAAACATAAAAGAACTCCGTGGTTCACATCCACACTCATGATGCATTTGGGCAAACATGTTCTGCAAACACAAGAGCCCCATGCGGATGTTTCCTCTTCCCAAACCCTCCTGCTCACAGCTCCAAAAGCGGGTAGGAAGCCCCAACCTGGAGCTGTCACTCACCCTCTCTCTCCAGCTGCTCGTGGTAAAAGTGGCAGCCACCTGCAGAGATACCCACTGTAACTGCCCCCATGGTCTCACAGCCTGGATCTTCCTGGGCTGCCGATCTTGGAAGCGCCTTCTCTCACGGTTACAGCGGATCCCTCTGCAGATGACCACCAGTGGAACCACAAGTGACTGGAGAGAGGAGTTGAGTGACAGCGCTGGAGTGGGACTCCCTATCTGCTTTCAGAGCTGCAAGCGTGAGTGTTTGTGGGGAAGGAAGTGTCTGCATGGGACTAAGGATGTTGCATTATCTTGTCCTGCTGCATTGGGTGCTTGCATTGCAGACTAGTGTTGTACTTGCACGGGGTGGGCAGACTTGGCCCTCCAGCTGCTGTTGAACTACAACTCCCACCCACCCCCAGCCACAATTTATTGCTATCATAAGACAGAGAGGAGAGCTGGTCTTGTGGTAGCAAGCATGACTTATCCCCTTAGCTAAGAAGCATCTGCCCTGGTTGCATTTGAACAGGAGACTAGAAGTGTGAGCACCGTAAGATATTCCCCTCAGGGGATGGAGCTGCTCTGGGAAGAAAAGAGGGTTCCAAGTTCCCTCCCTGGCTTCTCCAAGATAGGGTTGAGAGAGATTACTGCCTGAAGCCTTGGAGAAGCTGCTGTCAGTCTGTGTAGACAATAGCTAGATAGATCAATGGTCTGACTCAGTATATGGCAGCTTCCTATGTTCCTATGTAAGACCAGCTCTTAGGTAGTACAGCCAACATGTCCTCTTGGCATTAATCAGGTCAAGTGAGAAGAGATATATTTTTCAGTCATTCAAAAATGAAAGAAAAAGAATGTGCATGTGCGGCTTATGAACATTGTCCTGACATGTGAGGAGGAGGGAGTCTCTGCACCATCCTCTGAGCTCTTCATGTTGGTGCAGGGATGTCCAACTCTTCCCTACCAAAATCACACAAGGACTTTTCTTATGAAGATATCTGGAGTGGATCCACAGATCTTTTTAGAGTGCTTGCAAAGGCAAAAATGGATCTGTAGATCCACTCCAGGAACCTTTATAAATTCATCTAAGTTCTGGAGGGCATACCCAGCAATGTAGCAGCTTCAGTCTAAGGCAAAGCCCTGAATAAAGGCCCAGGATCCACCCCCACCATTTCTGTGACATATCCTGAATATTGTAGGCTTACGGTATCCATTGGGGATTGTAGGACTGCAATTCCCAGGAAGCCCTGTGTGGTACATGATGCAAACCCAGGAGCATTATGTGTTGCTGGGCAGAATAATGCAGCCTTCTTGGCCATGGACCGAGTTTGATGCTGCCCATCCCATCTTCAAACCCAGGGAAGTCCCCTTCCATATATAAGGCTTTCACCGTGGACTCTAGGTACTGACTGCCGATGTCAGGGGTCTGTGCCAGACAGGGGCGTAACTACTATTAGGCAAGGGGAGGTGGCTGCCTGGGAGCCCCCCATGCCTCGAGGGGCCCCCCAGAGGCAAGTCACATGACTATCATGAAGTGTGTGTGTGTATCAGTGAGGGGCCCATTTTAAAATTTTGTCTCTGGGCCCACTCCAGCCTTGTTACGCCCCTGGTGCCAGAGCTTTAAGAACTAGCTCAGTGTGAAATATCTAGTGTCCAATGGATTGGCTGACAGATTGTGGACATTAATTTGAGCCGTCGGAACCCCCAAATTTGTGTGGTTATCCACATTTTGCAGAAATCCACAGCATCCCAATGCAGACTCTGTTTGTTTCTCTTGGTGAGTTTTCCAATCCACTCCCTTGACATCAGAGGGTCTCTTGGCCTGGCACACTGCCACACTGGTCATTTCTAGAGTGTGGGAACATCAACGTTTTGTGAAGGCATATGATGGTGGCTGGTGAGCCCAGCTGAGCTGTATTGGAATGGATGGTGCATCGCGTGGCTGTCCCTGACACAGATGCTTCCAGTCCCTTCCAGCTCTATGATTTCATGAAATGGATGACCGGCATCCAAACATCCAGCGCTTGTTTTCTCTTTCTCCTTTTCGCTGAGCCTGAATTAATATTTGTTGTTTCTATACACACATCTGATAACGATCAAAGCAGAAACACTTTCCATCCGTGGGTTCGAATAATGCCACATCCTCCAAGCACACTCTCATGGGGCCTTTGAAGTCGGAATAGTTGAAAAACAGTTTGGGAGATGTTTGGATTGTTGTCGGTGGGACCCCCCACCCCACCCCCACCCCGCTTTTTCGTTGCCGTTGTTGTCATCTCAAAGCTAACCTCTCTGACAATGAAACTGTTTGAAATGTGGCGGAGAGGGGCGTATCAAGATCGTACTGTTTTTCTCTTGCGACTTGCCAAACTTCTCCAGATACGGAATTTGCACATGTTCAAAGCAGAAATAAACTATTAACATTTTTTCCCCTCGTTTCTTGGAGCGGGATGAAGGCGACGGCCTAACAACATGGCAGGCATTCTATAGCCATCATGTGAAAGCTATTACAGAGCAACATTTAACAGGGACCATATCCCGGCAGTCAGACCTAATCAAAAAGACACAAGAAATATGGACAGGCCGCTTGGGTGCTGGTATGGAACTGATTCCCTCCTGCATGGTGAAAAACAATAAAGAAAATTAGATGGCTGAGAAACACCTCATTTGGAAAAGGCTCAACTAGAAAGACTGGAGAAAGGGGGTAGTCAGGTCAACATTTCCAGACTGAAGCTTTTGAATTATTCCCTTTGCTAAACAGGATCTACCCTGGTTTGCATTTGAATGGGAGACTCCACTTGTGAGCACTGGAAGAGATTCCCCTTAGAGGATAATGGGACCACTCTGGGAAGAGCATCGGCCTGCTTGCATACAGAAGGTTCCAAGTTCCCTCCCTGGCAGCATCTCCAAGTAGGGCTGAGAGAGATTCCTGCCTGCAAGCTTGGAGAAGCCGCTGCCAGTCTGTGTAGACAGTACCGAGCTAGATGGGCCAATGGTCTGGCTCGGTATATGGCAGCTTCCTGTGTACAGCTGGCGGGGCAACCCTTACCCCTATATCAGGGTGAATATGCACAAGAATTAAAATGACACTAGCTGGGCTGGGCTCTGAGCTTTTGCACCTCCGGCCAGCCCACCCACCGCTGCTCTTTCCTTCCCCCTGTATGCCCGGCTTTCTGGCCGGCCAGCCAGCTACTTCTCACCCCCCCCGCTGCTTTCTGTTGGGCCAGCCCATGGTTTCTGGCTGGTGGGCCAGCCTGAAAGCAGGCCCGCCACCTCCTCCCACCCACCTACCCGCTCACTCCTGGTAGCAGCCACCAACTCCTGCTGGCTGAGCCAGGTCGGCCCGCCATCGCCTCCTGTTCCCGCTGGCTGGCCTGGCTAGCATCTCTATTTTCCCCATCCCCATCGCTAACCATATCCAGCAGCTGCTCGTGAACTCTCACGAGAGCTGCCCCACATGGGATTAGAGGCGGGTACGCCTAGGAGAAATAAATATAGAGATGTTACAGCCAATTAATGCCTCAGCGGGGAAATGACTTGCCTAGCGAGCAAGAGGTTGCTGGTTTGAATCCCTGCTGGTATGTTTCCCAGAAACACCTATACTGGGCAGCAATGATACAGGAAGATGCTGAAAGACATCATCTCATACTGAGTGGGAGATGGCAATGGTAAACCCCTCCTGTATTCTACCAAAGACAACCAGAGGGTTCTGTGGTCAGCAGGAGTCGACACAGACTTGACAGCACACCTTTACCTTTAAAGTCATCTAGGAGTGTGTATCATTTCAGAATGAAGGTGAGAGAATGTTTCTCCACCTAACAATCTCCCTACAAACTCACATGTTACGTGAGGAAGGATTCTTCACGTGGGGATTCTTCATGTGGGGAAGGATTCTCACACAGTCTCCTCCCTGATATACCAGTGTGGCTGTTTTTAATACAAGACAGAATACATCCAACCCTTAGTTTGAGTTGCCATAGATTAGTTGATACCCTCAAGGTCACTTTTCAGTCATGCAAAGGCCACTTTGCTTCTCTAAGGAACTATGAAATCTTCCCACCAGAGGGATGGATCCTGTGATTGTGAAACATGATCGCTTCCTTCAGAGAAAGAGGTGAATCATTAACCTCTGATTTTATCACGGTTGAGGTATCTCTTTCAACTCAGAGACATATTGCACAAGGCATTTGCAAAATCATACCAATAATAATACTTAGCATTTGCACAGCAAATTTGCAGCGTGTTTCACACGTGTTATCTTGATGTAGTCCTTACAAGAACTTTGTGGGGCATGTAGTTTTATTCCCCTATTGCCATTGGGAAGCTGTAAGCATTATGCTCTCTGTGCTATACCACATCATCTCTCTGCTTTGTACCAATGTACACTGTCAGGTATAGAGATAACCCATGCATCTATTTTGTGGAGCGTGTACACTTCTTCAGAACTAGCTCTGACGTTCTTGAAACTGTTGATCCCCAACAAACAAAAATAGGACTGGTTCTCATGATCCGTTTGCTACTGAAAGCCAGGAGGGTGAGGTGTGTGCACTCCTGATACTCAATTTTGTGGACAGCTGAAAAGCCGATTGGAGGATCAGGTAGTGATCGTGCACAAGGCACACTTGTAGTTTGTTGAAGCGGGTAGCCAACATTGGTAATTTTATATTTGACCAAGGGAGGAGGCCCACTGCCTATGATGCAAACTTCGATTGTGCCTCACTTCCTGGTCCTCCAAGTGCCTTTTCGGCTGCCCTCGTCACTTGATCAAGTATCAGAAGTACACTTCTCCCAACTTTTGGTGGCAAACAGATTGTGAGAATAATCCTATATATTGCAGTCACTTGGGAATCTTCACATGTCGTTTCTCGTCAGCATAAAGCAGCAATTGCAATTTTACAACATTGGGGTCATCTGGACCTGTAACTGACAGACACCAGTGCTGTTGGAATGAAATCCGAAGGTGGTTTTTTTTGTTTGCCTTTGTTTTTTAAATACAATCCAGAAGGGCAGGATGTGTGAAACATCACAGAATGATCAGCCCCTTTTGCAGAAGAGAGTAAATGTGTTACGAAGTAGCACTGGTTAGGGAAGTAATGTTTTATATACATTTTAACTAGGGCAGACCCACAATGAAGCCTCCAGTTCCACTGCCCCATTAGCAGGTGGCAAAAATGCAGGGGAGGGCGTGACTTTGGGGGGTTTGGAGGGCAAGAAATGGGGCAAAAAGGGGGCCTTATCAACAGCAGTAGAGCTCCGCTGAGTGTTTGGGGGCTGCTCATTTTTTCCTAGTTGGAGGGGGATGACATAGCATCCTTCCAAGGGAATTATGGGAAATTAAAATGGTGGCTGTGAGCTACGCCAGAGGAATGACACTGTTGTGAATCTCAGAGCAGCAACAAAATTCTGAGCTGTGGAGCAGCTTGAGGGCAACTTGCCCCCCTCACCCCTCCAAATATTGAGCTGACCATTCTCAGCAGAGAACCTTGGGTTCAGACTTAATTTTGTTTACCCCCTTCCTTGAGGGTCCAGAGGCATCCCATGGCAGAGGGTCCACCATGAGGTCTGGTAGTGGCTGCTGATGAGACCAGGTGGGGCAGGTCCATGGGGCACTTTGATCCAATAGCAGCCCGAGGTGGACTGAGTCCTTAAGTACCTCTGCACTCAGTCCACCCTGCTGAGCTCCACCTCCCTGCCTGGATTTCAGCAGCCTTAAAGGGGCAGCCCCCTGGCCTGGAGTCTGGCCCTCCTCCTCCTCCTCTTTAGCTAATCCTGCCCCCTCTGTCAGTGGCACTGCTGGGCAGATATTGAGGGGAGCAATGGAAGGAGGGAGCTGGGTCCCCTGAGGACTTGAGCACCTAAGGTGTCGCTTCAGAGGGTTTGGACTTTATGGGTCTCCTCTCTCTTTCAAACGTGGGCCTGGTCAAGTCCCTAGGCTGGGTCCAGTGCTGGAGGCCCTACGTCTATAGGATCAGATGCTGTCACTAGTCAAAGCTTGGATCATGGCAATAGGAAGGCCGAGGAGACTGAAGTCCAGGTCTGAATTGCCTTCTCCTCCCACTACTATGAGCATTTATATGCTGCTTATCGACAAAAGTGCTCAAAGTGGCTTACACAGAAAACAAACAAACAAACAAACAGGGTGGTTCCCTGTCCCCAGAGGGCTCGCAGTTAAAAGGTAACACAAGGCAGCAACAGCAAAACCCAGCAAAATCTGGGGCGAGATTGTCCTGGGGGTGGACTGAGCCAGCTGCTCTCCCCCAGACATTTTTAAGTGCTTCTTTGCTCAGTTAGCAGCAGTGTCCCCTGTAACAGGAGCTCCCAGATGCTGCTGACTACAATTCCCATAATTCTCAGCCAAAGGTTATTGCAATTCGGGGTGGTGGGAGTTGTCATCAGCAACATCTGGGAACCCCTGTGATGGGGAACAGTGGTTCGAGGGCAGGGGGCGGGACTGTTGACTAATTAACCCTGCAAAACTTCACGGCAAGGGATGGTGGGCTCTTTCTCCTCCCCTAATTGCTGCATCGCCTCTTACTGCACCTTCCACACCCTAGTCCTTCTCTTCTCTCTATGCAAACATCTGGTAGCAATGCTGTGCCTGGAATTCGTGCTTGTAAACACAACATTTTCTTCTCCTCTATTTAAAATGCTCTGAAATCTTAATAATAAAATTAAATCAAAACTTATTCAAGTTCTCCCTGAAGGGGAAAACATCTCTTGATCAGCTAGCTGAGCTGCTTTTAAGTCTCAAATTAATTGATTCTGGAAACATTTGTCAAATACATAAATAGTTTAATGGAGAGAGAGAGAGAGATTGAAATGAAAGGATGGAAAATCGTGGAGTCAAACAATTTGGATAATGACCCAGATCAACACATTCCGAGGTTAGATGTAGGAGTCAGTTGTAAAGATGTCTCAATGAAGACCGAATGAGACAAGAAGAGGTAGAAACTAAGTTTAGACCAGGATTGGGTAATGCATGATTTTTAAGGTTGCAAAAGGCCTGGAGAACTGTTAATGAGGTCCGCAGATGTGGGTAGACTAGTGCTCTGATTAGAACAGGTGGCCGGAAGTATCCTCATGCCTGCGAGGGTGTGGCCAAGGAGGAATCAGACCGAACTGCCACTCTAGTGGCTGGACCCTCAGCAGAATAGGGGGAGTGCAGTCCCCATGAGGCTGCATTTCTTTCTCCCTCTGGCTGAACGCCCATGTGGAACAGAAGCAGAGGAAGCCAAAAGGAGGAGGAGGGGGAGGGAGTGCTTGAACCTCCTTGTTTCCTTTCAGCCACCCCATACCAATTGGGCTGCTAAAGGAGCATAGATGGCCAAGCCAGTGGTGGGAACCCTGGGGAACTCACAAAGGATCTTATTGCGATCTCAACACACCCAACTTTTTAAAAGTAAGTTTCTAGTCCTCGTGGAGATAAGTTCAAAAGTGATGATGGCAAATAATAGAAAGAAATACTGAAGTATATAAAACCTGAATGTGCACGTGCAGATACAAACTTCAGAACTGAATAAGAATGTGTATGCGTTTCTCTCCAAAATGGTTTCAGCTCTTCAGGAACAGGAATGCCCTTACATCCTTCAATTTTGCTCCAGCGGGAAATCCACCTTCTATCTGGGGTGGAGAGCTGGTCTTGTGGTAGCAAGCATGAACTGTCCCAGTTGCTAAGCAGGGTCCAACCTGCTTTGCATTTGGATGGGTGACTACATGGGAGCACTGTCTGATATTCCCCTTAAGAGATGAGGCCATGGCTCTATAGTAGAGCATCTGCTTTGCATGCAGAAGGTCCTAGGTTCACTCCCTGGCAGCATCTCCAGGTAGAGCTGGGAAAGCCTCCTGCCTGAAACCTTGGAGAGGTGTTGCAAGGCAGTGGCGGAATTTGGACTTTGCAGGAAACCACACCTGCACGTCTGAATTCGGGGAAATTGAGTTTGCGGAAGAAAGGGACTCACAGATTCCCTCCCCAAACTCCACTCTGAACCTTCAGTCAGAGTGGAGCTTTCACACCGCAAACTCCATTTCTGCAGCACCAGCGTTGCATCTGAATGCTTGCACTGCAGTTTCAGCCCCATGGAACTGGAGATGAAGGAGAAAGCTCCTCCCTCACTTCAGCCCGATTGGCTGTGTGGGCTGTCTGTCTGTCAAGAAGGAATCCCATACAGCCAGCTCCCCTGACTCTCTGCAGTCTCACTGTCTGCAGAGCGGATGCTCTCTTGAATGTCCGAATGCGGACGGGAGAGTGGGAGGTGGGGCATTACATCTGCATTACATCTGAAGGCGGCCATCATAGGCAAAGCTGAACTAAATGGACCAAGGGTCTGACTTGGTTTGACAGCTTCCTATGTTCCTCTGTCCATCTGCCTCCATGCTGCAGCTATCCCTTTAAGTTATACCAACTTTATCTTTAAGGATAATTTTTTATAGTGCAACTACACTGGAATGGTAAATGGGTTCTGTAATGACCCCAGCATTCAAGCCTACTGGCTCTTTCGGACCTCTGATTCATACACATCTTCCTGAAATGAAACCGCCCGGCGATATGAATAATTATTGAAAATATATATATATATTTTGAACAGTGAATAGTTAACTTCTTGTCTTAACTACTGCATTGACAGGGTTGCTAGTGTGGTGTTAAATCTGAATTTTCCACCATGTTTGGATTGTTTAGCTCCTGCCTGCAGAACCTTAGAGATGTGCCATGATTCATTACTCCAATTTAAATTGGGTCTAATTGATGCCTTTGCCCTTTAAGCACAACTATCAAACTAAAACAAGCAAACATAGGATAGGTGGATAGGAGGGAAATGCCACAGAATATCCAACTAACCTATTTTAGGAGAATAAATGGAGTATTAGAAGTGGCACAAGTCTGAGAAAATCTTACATACTAGCTGGGCCAGGAGCAGAGTAACTGTGCCTCTGGAGCAAGAGCAGAGCAGAGCGTCTCTGCCTCTGGAGCATCTGTGCCTCTGGAGCAGAGCATCTGTGCCTCTGGCTGGCTCAGCCACCGCTGCTGCCTGTTTCTCCCCACGCTGGCATGCCTGGCTTTCTCGCTGACTGGCCCACTTCTTCTCCCCACCCCCCACTTCTTCTCCCCTCCCGTGCTTTTGGATGGCGGGCCAGCCAGCCCACTTCTTCTCCCCCACCTTTTCACCCCCCTGCACTTTCTGGATGGTGGGCCAGCCGGAAAGCCAGCCCGCCCCCTCCACCCGCCCACCTACTCCAGGCAGTGGCCGCCTCCTCCCAGTGGCTGGCCCACTGACACCTCCTACTCTCGGTGGCCGGCCTGGCCCACCACCTCCTCTTTCTCCTCACGTCTGGGCCAGCCTGCCCCCACCTCCTGCTCTCAGCTATTTTCTCTCCTGTCCCCGTCGCTATCCAGGCAGCTGCTTGCAAACTCTCACAAGAGCTGCCACACATGGGATTAGCGACGGCTAAGTTTAAGAGAATTAAATAAATAGATTTTTCTACCCCTTCGAGGTCAGATGTTCTCAAATGTGCCAGAGAGTCAACTGATCCAGGAGGTTCTTATGAGATGAAGTATACCTTATAATTTCCGAAGGACATTCTGTCCTGTCAAATGCTCCCATCCCATCCAACCACAATGAGTTTTGTCTAGAGCAACATCTGAAGCAAATATGGAAGGTCCTGATCAATAAGATATCAGGAATGTTGGAGGAAGTGAAAAGAGACAGACAGACAGAGTGAAATTTCTCAGATGTGCTTTATACACCAGTTCTCTTAGGCTTGTGAGTCTGGCATATTGCTCTGTTGTTCGCACACAAAATATAGAGGTGGGCATTTGAATGGGTGGCCAGCTGGGAACTCCATGGAGGTTGTGTTGAGTTTTAAGATAAAATACAGGCAGGACCTAAATGTGAAATAGTGCAGTGGCTGAGCCTACAAAGGGTTCCAGGTTCATTTGCTGGCATCGCAAGTTAAAAAGATCTCCGGTGGCAGGTAGAGAGTGTCCTCTTCTGGAAAACTGCTGCCAGTCAGAGAAGGCAGTAGTAAGTTAGATGGACCAGTGCTTTGACTCAGCATAAAGCAGCCTCATCTGTTTCTGGCAGTGGGTCATGGTGGAGCATATGCTTTGCACACAAGAGGTTCCAAGTTCAGGTTCCAAACTTGACAAGCATCTCCTGTCAAAAGGGTATCAGGACTGGGAAAGTCCTCCACCGGAGAACTGCTGCCAGTCAGATTCAACAGAACTAGTCTAGATGGACCATTGAGCTGGCTCCATATGAGTCAGTTCCTTCTGTAGCATATCAAGTAAAATGATTTCCATGATGGTGGGGGAAGAAGAAAGTCTTGGGCTCGGACGATATTTGAGCCTTCCAATGTCTCTCGTGCTACTTCATCCATCAAAAAACATAATCCCGCCTTGGGGATCGGGTGTTGGCATCTCTCCATCGGCCCAACTGCGGAGCCTGCTTACTTTCTAGCTCTTCATCAGCAGAGATCCCACACATGAATCCCCAAGCCCAGACTCAGCAAGTAGGTGGAATGGGGGTGGGGGTTTACAACGATTTGGCCAAGACAAGGTGGAAGAGGCAGGCCCAGAGGGCAGAGGAGTGGGGATGAAGGGGGGGGGTGTGCTAGTGGTTGTCCGCAATTATTGTAGCATAGTAATCCTTCCCGTAACAGTCTCCTCTTCCCTGGAGCTCACACTAGCACACGTAAGTGTCCCTCCTTATTTTACAATATCAGACCATCGCTACAGTGGGATGCTGGGTATTCCGGGAGAATATCTGGAGAGAACATTATCTCCTGTACTGGCCAAGGTGAAACGTTTCCACTGTTCAGTGGAGGAGGGCGGGAACAGGGGAGGAGGAGATGAGTTCTCTCCCCCTTCCCTCTCGTAGCCCATCTCGGGGTTGTTTTTCTAGTCTCCCGTTCCAGACCCTCATGCCAGTTCTTCCTCACTTCGCTCGAACTGTCAGAGAGAAGCTGTCACTTGAGATATTGTTTCATTAAAGCAACGGGGGAAATGGCTGCTGTAAATAATTCAACCCTTCCCGAAGGGGGGGGGAGAGGGGGGAAGGGAGAGAGAGAGCTGTCATTATTACTGCCCCCTCCCCCAGATAAGAACCAATGGGGCTCTGCTCAGCTATGTAAATGCCTTGGATACTGGAGAAGAGGGCATTTGACCCAAGGCGGTGTCTAATATGGACGATAAGGCATCTCTCGTCTCCATCAGATCCCTCCCCAAGAGCCATTCCTTCCATGGCGACGGTGAGAAATTGTCTAACTGATATTAACCAGATATAGTGGGAATTTTGCAGAAAATACAGAACATATGATCAACCAGCCCACAAGTCAGAGGCACTGGGGAGCTGGAATAAACATGCAATGACCGTCATAAATCTAGCCTAGCATCCGACCACAAAACTTTGTAGTCTTACCAGCTGGAGGCGAAGGGCAGGTTCGGATTCTGCCCAGAAACCAGCTTCAGACTGACTTATGACGAGGTGGTCTCTGTGAGTTGCCATTCTGTAAGTGAGCTCAGGATATTCCAGGAGCGGCTGGTCCTAACGGGCCGGGGGCGGGGTGGCAAAGGAGGCACAGCTGACTTTGCTTCCTGGAACTCCGTTTGCTCCTCTCTCTCCCGCCCTGCGCAGCCTGCAGGTTGGCTATTCACCAGGCAGCGCTGCATATTTAACCACACAGCTCGACCTGATGAATGGCCAGCCTGCAGGCCGTACAGCTGTCATTAACACTGGGGTGGGGTGGGGCGGGAGAGAGAGGAGCAAACGGGACTCTGGGAAGCAGAGCTGGTCTTGTGGTAGCAAGCCGGACTTGTTCCTTTAGCTAAGCAGGGTCCACCCTGATTACATATGAATGGGAGACCACATGTGTGAGCACTGTAAGAGACTCCCCTCAGGGGATGGAGCTGCTCTGGGAAAAGCAGAAGGTTCCAAGTTCCCTCCCTGGCAGCCTCTCCAAGATAGGGCTGAGAGAGATTCCTGCCTGCAACTGTGGAGAAGCTGCTGCCAGTCTGTGAAGACAATACTGAACTAGATAGACCAAGGGTCTGACTCAGTATATAGCAGCTTCCTATGTCCCTATGTCCCTAAGCAGAGGCAGCTGTGCCTGCTTGGGTGCCCCCGGCTTGTTAGGACTCCTGGGACATCATTTAGAGATGCACTTTGTACACCAAGCAACTAAAACTGGTGAATCAGTATGGAGCAATAGGTAGGGGCACAAATTAAGGGAACACACATTTGTTTCCTGAAGTTACTAGGGTTCTGGTGTGTTGAGGGATGAAAATGGATATTTATTTATTCACTTACTTACTTGCTTATTTTTGTGTTTCTAGTATTATTTATATGCCACCTTTGCGGTCCAGAAACTGCCAGTGAAAGACAGCTTACAATAAAAAGTACATCTGGCTAACATATAGTGTAGCCTGCTGCCCACGGAAGCGTGCACCCCTTCTGCGCCAGCTGAGAGTCCATCCCTGCAGCATGTGGTGGAGGAGGCTGTCACATGCACACTAAGGTGTGCATATTCACCACTGCACTGCTCCCACCATTATTCCCAATGGCAGTGATGGCACATCAGCAATTATGGGAGGAGAGCTGGTCTTGTGGCAGCAAGCATATATTGCCCCCTTTGCTAAGCAGGGTCCACCCTGGTTTGCATTTGAATGGGAGACTACATGTGTGAGCGCTGTAGATATTCCCCTTAGGGGATGGGAGGCACCCTGGGAAGAGCATCTACATGCTTGCAGGCAAAAGGTTCCAAGTGTCCTCTCTGGCATCTCCAGATAAGGCTTGGAGAGACTCCTGCCTATAACCTGGGAGAAGGTGCTGCCTATGGCTTCCTATGCTCCAGTGTGCCTACGCACACCTTAATGTGCACACAACAGCCCCCACTGTTGCTTGCTGTGAGGATGGGCTCTCAGCTGGGGTTGAAGCCGTGCACAGATCTCTCTTCCATGGGCAGTCAAAAGGTAAACTGTGCCGTCAGGTTGGTGTCGACTCCTGGTGCCCACAGAGCCCTGTGGTTGTCTTGGGTAGAATACAGGAGGGGTTTCCCTTTGCCTCCTCCCGCGCAGTCTGAGACGATGCCTTTCAGCACCTTCCAATATCACTGCTGCCCAACATAATAGCAGCGGGGATTCGAACCGGCAACCTTCTGCTTGTTAGTCAAGCAACATGGCACGATATCTTAGCCACCTGCTTCCTTGAAATTTCAGTCCATTGGTTCTGAGGGTAGGACTACATCCAAGAGACTGAAATCAAAGGGTTGAAGTGAGCAAAGCACTCTGGAAAAATAAGTGCTAGGGTATAAATTATAAATTTATAAATTAGGGGTGTGCACAGAACAAAACAAAATATGTGGTTCGGTTCGAATTCAAATCAGTTGTGCCAAACCTGTTTGGTCAAACTGACTGTCTGGTTCGGGTGGCAATATTTGTAAAGGGGAATCAGGTGAGGATTCCTCTTTACAAGTAAAGGGATGGGGAGTGGCAAGAAAAGTTGTCAAAGTTTCTTACCTGACTCCCCTCTCACTAAATGTCTGTCATCACCTCTGCTGCATGGAGGGGCAGGGTGACCCTGTCAAATGTCTCCATTTGGGAAATTCCATTTCATGCCTAATGAAATTGTTGGCATTGACTCTGAGCCTCAGGGCTGTGCCTGCGTAGTTAGCCGATGCCCCCTTTCCCCCGTTTCCCCAACCTGAGAGCTCCACGAGGCAGCCATCGCAATCCTGCTAGCTCTCCGTTTCAGAATTGTGATCTGGCACCCCCAGAAGCCGCCTGCTCTGGGACCCAAGCCCAATTCACTCTTAGTTTTGACTGCAAAGGAAGGAGATGAAAATCCAGAAGAGCTTAGATGTGACTGACTCCCTTTCCTGGGGAGATTTATAGGATCTCCAGACTACATGTGGCTGGCCCTAGAAATATGTCTTCCTTCTCTCTCCTCTCCTCCTCCCTTTCCTGGCAACAGACTCTCTGTGTGTGCACCTCAGCCGGCAAATCACACATCTGTTTGGATGACTGATGGATGTGCTGGCATCCCAGGGCCTGAAGCTTTATGGCCTCAAAGTGCTAGTATTTTACCTACAGAAAGAGTATCTCCAGTGTGTTCATGATAACAGGGGCATAGCAAGGTTGGAGCGGGCCCAGAGACAAGATTTTAAAATGGGCCCACCTATGTGCCACAACAGAACATCATCCTAAACTATTTTTTAAAAGGTTGTGTAAATTGTGGACGATGCAAGTCATTTAATGGTACTAGAGAAAGACATGCTGTTCTGGTAGCTCCAGGTCTTAACACCCACATCAGTTTTGAATACAATTGAAGGAAGCCTGGGCGGGTGCATGGCTGGGGGAGTCAGTCATGTGACTTGCCTCTGCCCCCCGCCCCAAGGCAGTGGCACCCCAGACAACTGTCTCCCCGTGCCCTATTATAGTTACGCCGCTGCATGATAAACCTGTTCACCTCAGCAATCAGAGACCGTGGTCCCAGGGGGTGGGGGAGGGAGAGAGAGGGGGGGAACTCCTCCCTAGGGTCTTGAACAGAAAATGTGAGATCCCACTTCTCTGGGGCTGATGATTTTTCATTCTCCTGCCTAACATAAGAAGATACATCGAGCTTTGCTGAATCAGACCAAAGGCCTCTCAGTTCCAGCATCCTTTTCCAATACCGGCCAGACAGATGTCTCCACAAAGTCCGCAAGTGGAGTTTCAAAATCTACAGTCTCTTTGGCTCCCCCTCAATGTATAGCGTCCAGATATACTGTCTTTGCACATGGAGGCTTGATTTTTCTGTTATCCAACCACTTTAAAAAGGCATCTAGTCTTGTGGTTATCCCGTGGGGACACAAACAATTACTCACTATTTTGTAGATATCCACAAATATCCACAAATTAACAATGTGTTCTGCAAAAGTACTTCTGTTTAGCCCTACAGACATGATGAGGGAAATGACTCAAAGTAGTCCCATTGCAATTGAAAGGACAAGTCAGGAAATGCCTAACTTGTGCTTTTAATTTCAACAGGATGATGCTGAGTAATATTCCTCATCATGTCAGCTATTATGTTGTACGTGTGTATAGATGTATACATTCACACGTGCACATGTTTTTGTTTGAATAATGTTACGTATGTTCACTTTAAAAGTGAACCTGGGTAGAGGCCTCCTCAAATACAGAGTACAGATAGGAAGTGTACTGCTGCACATTCACTGAACATCAAGTGTGATTGTACATACATATACTGTAAACAATTTGTATGTGCTTTGAACATAATGCATGAATAGGACTTCTGGATATCCTGATCTATTTCACTGGGTAGCCCTGAACTCAAATAGTATGAAAGAAAGCCTACATTAGGGATTCCCAACCTTGGGTTCCCAGTGTTGTTCAACTACAGATCCCATCATCCCCAGTCACAATGGCCTAGATAATGGTTGTGGTGTGCCTAGCTGTTCCCTCGCTGTATTAGCCCAGCTTCTTCCTACCCTAAACTAGCTTGATTGCTCATCCATTGACAGTTATTAACTACCGTCTACCTTTAACACATGCCAACTTTTATTTGAGAAGCTCCCGAATTCATGGTCTTTTCAGATCCTAGTGCTGATTAGTTGCCAGGGTGTGGTTTTACTGGTCCGAGCAGTTGAATAATGGCTGTGTGGCAACCATAATATTTGCCAAGCTCTCTGAGACGATGCCCCCCCCCCCCAGATCAGTCCTTATGGTCCTTCTCCAATGATCTGTAGTTTGTTGGATTGGGAATGAACCTTGTGCCCTGAGCACTCTCTCCTCCCACTCCTCCCCTCTTTCTCATGCTTTAATTCAATACTTCCATATTTGCTGAGTCAATGGCTGCATTCACATGTAACAGAGAACCATGGGTCCAATGGACCCGTGGTTCCAAGGCCCCTCTCTCCGATCTCCCATCTGCATTCAGACCTTCCAGAGAGCATCCTCTCTGCAATCAGTGAGACTGCAGAGAGCTGGGGGAGTTGGCTGTGTGGACTTCCTTCTTGTTTGAAGGACAGCGCACACAGTCAATAAGGGAGGAAGGGAGGGAAGATCATCTTCCTTTAACTCCAGTCTAGCTGAATGCAGCCTCCAGCGATGCATTCGGATGAAAAGGAGGTTTCCTGGACCCTCAGTTTGGAGCAGTGAAACTTACTAAAAACCAAGGGTTCAAACTGGAGTCTCGTCAGTGCAACCTCGGGATGTGCTACAGACAGGACCAGAGTTGGCTGGGTTTAGATGTAACGGTAAGGAAACCGCAGGTCCCTCCCACTCTAGTTCCCTGTAATGTGTGAATGAGGCCACCATTTCCTAATGATTGATTGATTGATTTGATTTCTATACCGCCATTCCAAAATGGCTCAGGGCGGTTTACAGTGAAACAAATCTAAAATCAATTAATGATTAAAATCAAAAACTATAAAAACAACATAACACCATTATTAAAACAATTAAAACAGGGTTTAAAACCCTGGGAAACCAGGCCAAACCTTTACGGTTTAAAAACAGTTTAAAAACCCTGGAAGGCCTGGCCAAACAGATAGGTCTTAAGGGCTCTCCTGAAGGCCAATAATGAACTCAGCTTACGGATTTCTGCCAGGAGTGCATTCCACAGCCCGGGAGCAGCTGCAGAGAAGGCCTGCCTCTGAGTCGCCACCAGACGTACTGGTGGTAACTGAAGATGGACCTCCTCAGATGACCTTACAGTGCAATGGGGATCATGCAGAAGAAGGCGCTCTCTAAGGCAACTCAACCTAAGCCATTCATGGTTTTAAAGGTACTAACCAGCACTTCCTATGGCAACTGAACCAGGAAACCATGGTTTGAGCATTTACTACAAATTAGAATATCAGCATAGGCTCAAACTGCAGTTTGATAGCTTACAGGGAAAATTCAACCCATAGTTTCTAGGTGAGGATGTCATAAGAAACTGTGGTTTAAAAACCAGGGACCGCTCAGTTCAGCCAGGTGTGTGAGGGGAAGACAGGAGGGGGAGTATATGGATTTGTTCCCAGTCCAACAAACCACAATTGTTATGTGAGAACTGGGTCTATGTGTGTCCTCAAGAGAACATTTTATTTATTTATTTATTTATTTATTTATTTATTTATTTATTTAGTGCTCAGGGCGTCTCCCCCGCCCCACAAATGCTATTTGTTTTTATTCAGAGCATTTAGAACCTGCTTCTCAACCACTGATATTCATGAGATGGCTCACAAAGATATGAAAGATAAAACAGAACAACACCATTAACAACACCAAAGATGTTGCTTGTAAAGACAGAGCAGTAGCATTAAATTATATGAAAAGCAGCGGGGGGCAGCGTTTCCAGGTTCTTCTAAGAATGAGAGCCAAATAGAGGGCCTGGAGGGCAGAGTCTATCAATGGCTACCAGTCTGGTGGCTATAGGCCACTTCCAGCCTTGGGAGCAAGATGCCTCTGAATACCAGCTGCAGGGGAGCAACAGCAGGAGAGAGGGCATGCCCTCAGCTCCTGCCTGTGGGCTTCCCAGAGGTGAGCCACTATGTGACACAGGGTGCCAGACTAGATGGGCCTTGGGCCTGATCCAGCAGGGCTCTTCTTATGTTCTTATACAATTCCAGAGGCAAGACAGCATCACAGCTGTGAAGGCCTTGCCCCTCATTCCCACACGCTTCAGAAGGTGGGGGCACCCCGAACAGAGCCCCTGGAGGCTGTACAGACAGGGCTGTTACCCCGAATCCCCTTCGGAAGAGAGTGTGTGCACACCAGCCAAACTTACCCCGAAGTCCCTTTGAGATCCTTGGACCCACTCCACACACAAGTCCAGCTTTGTCTTGCGAATTCTAGCTTATCTCAAGGTATTTCCAGGTTTTAAAAATGCTGGTTTTAAGCTACTTTTTCTGAAAACACCGTAACAAATAGGGAGAGGCACTGACAAAGAATCATTAGCATGACAAGAAGGATACTCTTTTTACAATTGCAGATATAGCTATTTAGTAATCTCTTTCCCCCAGCCCCCACATTGGCTAGAAGGAAAACACGGAGGCATGCCATGTGAATTTGCATCAAAACAAAACCCGAGAGCAGAGGGGAGGGGCTGCTTCCCTCAATGCCGTGAGTGTATTTCAAAGTGGCTTTGCTCAACATTTACTCCGCAGCATGATGCCATGTGCGAATAACTCCCAGGTGTAGATCTTAAAAGTCGGACTATATCCTGCTCCTAAAGCATTTAGGATTCTAAAGGTAAACATCATCTCTTCCTCGAGGTTATGACCATCAATTTGAATGGGGCTAAGAAACAGATCTGTGCAATTCATAGGAGAGACAGGCCTTGATTGCTGATCTTCTGTGTTACTAGTGGAGCCATCTCCCTCCATATATTCTAGTTCCCAATATGCTGTCATTCTCATCCTGACACCACCACCCTTGGTCTTGGTGGTGACCAAGAAAGGGTATATCCAAGACAGGGCATTCAGACAACAAGCCGGGCCTATGCAAACAGGAGCATCCTTGATGCTCAATGGTTGGGCTCAGTAACTGTAGTCACACAATCAGCTGGGTGGTACTCTGGATACATGACCATCTCAATTACCTTGCCCAGCCATAGGAGTTTGGAAACAGGGAGGCGGGATTGTTCACACGCTCTGCACAGAAGTGCCGCTGAACAACTGGAGGTTGGGTTGCCAATCTTATTCCTCCTCTACATATTTGTTGTGTGAATAGGGTTATTATGGTGACTGAGGGAGAGAAACAGGCTCAACTGCCAGTGTGATGGTGTTCCCAAACACCTGCTTCTCACATCCTCACTGCTCCTATGGGGAAAAATAAGGCACTCCACTTCAGGCCACTGTGGCGAGGAGGAAACCTGTACTCTGCCCCAACACGGGGTGGCCCTCAGTGGGGTAGGGGCTGCAGTGGGTCTGTGTGGGCAGTAGGAACAAGAACACATCGTCGTCTCCTCCTCCTCCTCCTCCCAGGAGCCTTCCCAACATCCAAGCCTTCTCTCCATGCACCCCCACCCCATATGCCATAATGACGAGCAGCTTGTGAGGTTATAAATATTCCTCCTTTTCATGGTGTGTGGTGGTGGTGTGTGAAATGTGTATGTGTAAACCCCCATGCAATCAAATCCTGGCCAAATAATGAAATTCCTGGGCTCAGAGGAGCTAATAGAAATGTTATTCACATTAATTTTTTTGCTCAATCAGCTTCTCCAGGCTCAGACGTTTGGTCCTGGGATTACCGTACTGCTTCACTCATTCACTCACATGCTCCCCCGTCATTCTCTCTCTCTCTCTCTCTCTCTCTCTCTCTCTCTCTCTCTCTCACACACACACACACACACACACACACACACCAATAAGAATGCAAATGAGGCCCGCTCCAGCTGCACTCCCATTCTGACCGAAGGCTCTCTTCACTGCAGGGTGAGAGAAACCAGGGGCTGCTTCTTGGAAAAGACCCACAAGTGTCACTGATTAAATGCTCATGCTTTAGGATATGGGTCAGTCAAAGGAGCATGTGGGAGCTTTTCTGCTGATTTCCATGAAATCTGTATTGAAAATGGTGTCATTGATTAAAGGCAGGGAGCTCTGTTTACAGCCAGACAAATTCTGTCACTTGTCAAGTCAAGTACACCACAAATAGATTAAGGACCTGTTTCCACAATCCTTTATCCTGGCAATGAATAATTTGCCCTGTGTCAACACCTTGTTCACACTCTCAGGGACTGACCTGGAGGTGGATGTGAGGTGAAGCCGTGATCCCAATCCTGGTAAGATCAAGAGCGGAGGCACAGTCAGTGCTGTCACTTGGAATTTCCATTTTGATGGCAGGCTCTAATTCTGCAACCCCCACTAAGGTTTATGAGCCTGGATGCAGGGTCCCTCCCCATTTGGGGAATGAGGTGGACAGAGGATGAGATTGAGTAGCAAGACCCTGCGGTCCAGACTCTGGGGGACCCCACGTCACTGGGACCCTTCACACTCGGAGAACCAGAGGAACTGGAGCTGGTTGTAGTTCCAGTATCTAGAGATATAACCGGAACTGTTCCAGAGGCGGCAGGGGTGTTCCCTTAAGGGTGGGGGAGGGTGCCCTTACCCCTCCTGCTGAATTTCCCCTCCCAGTGCTCCGATGTATCAAAGCCCCTCGGGGTGGCACCATACCTCCCTTCCTCCCCATTGCCATCCTCGGCCAGAAGTGGCCGGAAGTACTGGGTGTGTGTGTGTGTGTTTGTTGCATGCACACATGTGCCCATCTGCCATGCATGCATGCGCAAGCCACGGGCACATGCACACCCGTTACTTCCAGACACTTCCGGCCGAGGATGGCAACTGGGTGGCAGGGAGGTACGCTGCTGCCCCAAGGGGCTTTGATACAATGGAGCGCTGATGGGGAAAATGTGGCGGGAGGGGTAAGTGCACTCTCCCCCACCCTTAAGGGAACACCCCTGCCACCTCCAAAAGCCGAAATGGCCCCTGTGGCCGAAACATTTTGGAGGCTTCTATAATGGCCTCCAAAACGTTTCGAGCACATCCTTATCAGTATCCCCACCATGACTCAAGGAAATGGCCCAGGTTTCATCCTCTGATTCAGAAGAGTCCTTTGAGGACCTGCCAGCCCCAGTAGAGGTGCCCCAGTGCTGCCAGAGCCAGCGCTTACATAACTGAGCAAGGCCCTTTTAAACAACAGAGGCTTCCTCAGGGAAGGATTGTGCTCGATCCCATTAGCCTGGGCAGCAGCTATAAAAAACAAAAGTCAGCTCCAAGCATCTGCTGGAGCAACATCAATCTCCTGTGTGTTGTATCCAACTCTCTGGAAATATCCAAGCTCCTGATTTCCTTCTCCCTGGGAGCTGTCTGAGGTCTGCATTCCTCCCAGAGATCCCTGCCTTGAGGTCGGTCCTGACTTGGTGTGTAACAGGATATGTAGAAGAGTTACCCCAAGACTGATGGATGCAATTACATATGAAGGTGCCTTATTTGAAGTCATACCACTGGGTTATCTAACTGAGCATTCTGATTGGCAGCAGTCTAGGTGGAGGCCTTTCATATCCCTACTCTCTGAAGTCCTTGCAAGTAGACTGAAGCATGTGCCAAAGCTTGTGCTGAAGCACTGAGCTGTGATCTCCTCTGCACAAACCTATGTCTCTGATTTTCTTCTTCCCCTACCAAAAATATTCTTATGGCTGAAAGTGCTTTACTGTGCTAAACTGCATGATACAGGCTGCCTTCAGATGTCGCATGGAACCTGAGGTAAAACCACTTCAGGTTGTCCCCACTTGACCTCCCAATTAGCGGAACCACGGTTGCAGGACCCAACCGTGGTTCTGATTCCTCTCTCCAACCTCTGGATGAACTCTTGGTTTGAAGTAAGGTACATAAGAACAGCCCTGCTGGATCAGCCCAAGGCCCATCTGGTCCAGCATCCTGTTTCACAAAGTGGCCCACCAGATGCTGCTGGAAGCCACAGGCAGGAATTGAGGGCATGCCCTCTCTTACACTAAGCAAATCGAGGGTCCAGAGGCCATAGGGTATCGTCTGGTTTGGGCAACTCACCCAAACTGGAGTCAAGGGGGGGAACTCCTCCTGCCACTTGAACTCAATTGGCTGCCGCAGTTTTCCATCATGAGTTGGAGGAAGCCCATGCAGCAGTCAGTTCTGCCCCCTTTGCAGTCTTCCAGACTGTAGATAGTTATCATTGGGGAGCATGCTGGGGGTCTCAGATGGAAATTGTGTGAAATTGTTGAACCTGCAGTTAAAAGGAATGTCCAAAGGTGCTGATAGTCCGTGAGAAACAAAAGGTGCAACTCTGCTAGGGATGTGCACGAATTGAATTGTTTAATTCGGTTCGAATTCAAATTGAATTTCAAAAATCCATTTCAAATAGGGTTAAGCAGCGAGGTGGCCAGATTTGCAGATGATACCAAACTCTTTCGGGTAGTGAAATCCAAAAGAGATTGCGAGGAGCTCCAAAAGGGTCTCTCCAAACTGGGTGAGTGGGCAAAAAAAATGGCAAATGTGGTTCAGTGTTGGCAAGTGTAAAGTGATGCACATTGTGACGAAAAGCCCCAACTTCAAGTATACACTGATGGGATCTGACCTGTCAGTGACTTGTCAAGAGAGAGATCTTGGGGTCGTGGTGGACAGCTCGTTGAAAGCATCAACTCAACGTGCAGCAGCTGTGAAAAAGGCCAATTCCATGCTAGGGATCACTAGGAGGGCGACTGAAAATAAAATGGCTAATATTAGCCCTTATACAAAACTATGGTGTGGCCACACCAGGAGTACTGTGTACAATTCTGGTCACCACATCTAAAAAATGACATTGTAGAAGTGGAAAAGGTGCAGAAGAGGGCAACCAAGATGATCAGGGGCCTGGAGAGCCTCCCTTATGAGGCAAGGCTACAACTCCTGGGGCTATTTAGTTTAGAAAAAAGACCTCCGAGTTTATTTCCAACCACCATTTTGAGCACAGGAGCCATTTTGTTTTTAGAACATAAAATAAACTGGTGATTTTTCATGGGAGAGGAAGCTTGATTTGGGGCTTTTGGGGGAAGTGCTGGACACCTGGAGACCCACAGAGCATGGTAGGTCACTTTTCCCCCACCCCTGGTTTTTAGGACCCCCCCTTCCCCCCCCCCCCCATTTTCCAGTTTCCAGCACCTTCAGGAACCTACCTGCCTCAGTCCCATTGATTCAATGCCTCGGTATTCACGGTTCTGTTATATGCAGTTATAGCAGAGAATGGAACTCATGCAGATTCAGGGGTTCTCATGTATGGTGGTAAACTAAAAGCTGGGCACAATAGCCATCCTCGGCTGCACGCTTTCAGTAATCAAAGGGACAGTGTCTCTAACTAAGAAGACTTCATTTGATTTGCCATGGCTAGTAGCCACAGATAGACCTGAAAATTCCCATACCCAAATTTCCTGGAAACGAAGCCTGTTAACCAGGAAGACCCCTTCCAGCCTGGTGGCTTCTAGTGAGAAGGGAAGCACCTCTGTCAATGCTCAAAGGTACTCTTTTTCATAAATTTTACAGCAATGAGGCTTATCACCAAAAAAAGCATTCTGGGCTTAAACCCTGTGGGCTTTCTCTTAAATGAAACTCTGCTACCCCTTTGGTCTAGATACATAGTTCGTTTTCTTCCCGAGACAGCAGCTGCTCTGTGGCCAAAGAAGTGAAAATCCATGAGGTTTCAATTTAATAAAGAAACTATTATCCCTTCCAAGTGACCTCTTTTAAAATCCCAGTATTTCCCAAATGAAGAGGAAGCCGGAGTTTTAGAAGGAGATAATAAAGGGAAAGCTTAATAGAATGCAGAAATCCGTCTCCTAGAAGCCAGCCTTCGGGAGAGCCCCCCCACCCCCGCCAGGGCTCCCAGCTTAACTGGACAGCCCCTAATTAAATTTCTCTTGGGGTGATAATACATTGGCAACTTTCATGCAAAAGAAGTTGTGGAACTTTTCGACATTCTTCTTCTTATTAAAATCCTCTGGCGCAATGGCTTTCATCGTTGCAGAGAACAAGGGCAACAATATGCTGTAATGTTAGACGCTTTATTTCTTCCAGGAAACCATTGGCATAGGCAGATTTTTAACAGCGGTATATTTGGGAAAATATTTTATCAAGGATTCTGGGGCAAGAAGGTGGGCTGGGAGAGCTGATACGTAGAAGCCGAAATCTGGGCTTTGCTAGCAAACAGTAGACTGAAAGACATGTAAAACTCATGTCGAAGATATCTGCATACATAACTTAAAGGAAAGTTCAATCAAAGTGTGGCGGGGGGTCCTTTCCTTTATAGGGATAATTATGGGTGTGGCAGCTCCAACTGAGCTCCAAAAAATGAGGAAATTTGATGGCCCGTGACATTCATGCCATGAGGGGATGAGGCCTGATGTCCAGTCTCAGATATGGAACTGGCCTACAAAATCCTAAACATGCAAACACAAATTGGCAAGGTCCTCCATGCTCCAATGCACTACCTGCATAGGTTCGTGGCAACAGCTAAAGCTGGGGATTAGTGTTACAGCAGTGTTTAAGAAGATTTTGGTGACGTGCCTCTGAGCATACAGTGAGCCTAGCCAATCAGGGATGATGCAAAGAGTGTGATGACTTCATGACCCTATGTAGCCAATCAGCATTGGCTACGTGATGATCTTATGGGGGCATACTAACCCTCTTAAGCGGGTGAGAAAGGGCAATGCATTACTGGGCTGCACGGAACCAAATATGACCGTATTGCCTGGATGCCTCTAGAAAGAAGATGCAGCTGAAAGAGACTCGCGGCAAAGTATGCTCTGTTTTTGGCAAGTTTGCTTTTCTTGAATGTCAAAGTCAACTGCAAAAAAAGAAAGGAAGAAAATCGACAGTAAGGGGAATGTTCCACAGCCCTAAAAAAAGGGTTGCGGTCGGCCATGATTATATACAGCACGAGGCGGGGAGACAGACAAAAATGAAATCAAGGAGTGAGCGAGAGAATGCTCCTGGGGAGACATCGGATTCTCAGACCAAAAGTATTTGCCATTCCGAAAAGGGGGGGAAATCTTCAGCCACTATCCGGTAGCAAATTACAAAGCATTTGGACGTTGAAAGCCAACTTCCATTTTTGCTGATCCATTCCCTGTTCAACTTGGCAGCCCCAAACCACAGAAAGACAAGCCCTCGTTGCAGTGCTCAAAACCTGGCATCGGATCAAGCCCCCCAAAACAAGAGGAAGCATGTCCGTTTGAACACACGTGGCCCATGTCCCTGGATGAGGTCCTCACCTCAAATCCTGGCACGTGCTGATGTGAGTGGGGAATCTTTGGATTTGGACTGAAAGGGCAGAATGGGAATCTTGGGTCAAAGGACTGCCCAAGATTGGAATTCAGTGAAGGAATCTATAGGGAGGAATAGATTTCCTGTATTTAGCTTCTTTATCGTTATGGGTTGTTGTCATCATTACTCATGCCCTATATATCCTTCCCTAAGAAATAGCCACAAGATAATAACCAATGCAAACCTTAATGAAAAACAATTGAATTGGCAGCACAAATACTATAAAAGCATCAGTCTTGTGGCTACCAGATCATCATGGGAGTTATACAAATATGACAAATATTCATATACCGCTTTTCAACAAAAGGTCCCAAAGCAGTTTACATAGGTATGAGTAAATAAATAAATAAAATGGCTCCCTGGTCCCAAAGGGCTCACAATCTCAAAAACAAAAACATCAGGCAGATACCAGCAACAGAGACACTGGAGGGATGCAGTGCTAGGGGTGGGTAGGGCCGGTTACTCTCCCCCTGCTAAATAAAGAGAATCACCATTTTTAAGAGGTGCCACTTTGCTCAGTTAGCAGGGGACTTGAGTTACTGCCATGCTCACCTGGTTCATGCACACAGCTGTGCCAGGGATGCGTGCAGCTGCTAGCCAATCGGCTTTGAGATTGTTGCTGATCTTCTTTAGCCAATTCCAGGGGCACCTTTTGCTCATTGAAAAGCAGCTCCGTTGTGCATCCACCTTGAGTAATGGATCCTGTTAAGATGCATCACTTGAGCTTTAGAGCTGCACTACATATCTATCTGCAAAATCTACAGCAGCTTTTGACAACCTTTAAGGGCCCTTACTATGGCAGAAGAGAAGCAAATAAGGTCTCCTATTCAAGGACAGAGCACATAGGGGCTCGTTCTCATGATCCTAAACACAGTAGGAACATCATCCAGCCAGGCAGGAGAGTCACATGCTCTCTTGATTGGCAGTCATGTGCATTCAAAGATATGGGGGGTGAGTGATCAGGGAGGAGGGCTTTCCATCCACCCTTGATCAATTCAGGGTGCAGAATGTGGGTTGGCTGTGTCTATCCTACCCAGCTCCTGGCTCCTGCATGGTCACTCTCCCCTCTTCCTACCTTGATCTTTGCATATATACAGCCCCTGATGGGGAGTGCTCATGGCTCTCTTACCCTAGCTGGATGCTTCTCCTACCTAGGGTTGTGAGAATGAGCCCATAGATTTCCAGAAAAGTCATGGATGTTTCAATTTGCCACCAAATACAGAAAATTCAATGAAAGGGTGCGGGGGAGGGGGGGATCTGCAGTAATCAACGGACGTTTTTGAAACCTCTGCAGCTATTGGCTGTAAGAGATCTGGCTTCATTTTATTGAAATACCCCCTCCGAAAGCCCTGGCTCGGTTGCTGAGGTGTAACTGAATGTTTATGAACATTCCAGCTGTGCAGACGTTTAGACAGATGGGTTGTGTCCTGTTGGTGGGAAGCACTGGTATAGGGAGGGCCCATATCCAGGCTTCCTGCCAACCAGGTGGTGGCCCCCATCCGCTGTGGCCCCCTGCCACACCCCCTCTCTTCTGAGCTGTGCGGGGGTGGCGGCTTCCCCAAGGAGCCCCAGTTAGGCTGCCCGGCCCCATCACACAGCTGGCCACTGCTCTGAGCAGTGAGCAGGGCAGCCTACACTGGGCTCCTTCATCAGGGAGGGAGCCGCCACCGTGTGTGCACGTGAAAAAGGGGGCGCCAGGATGGGCACCCGGTGGCATCCCTCTCTCCCACACCGTGCCCCTTCTCTCCTACCACTCATGGTGGTGGCAGCTGTGACCTCCCTGATGAAACAGTCCAGGTTAGTGGGGCAGCCGCTGAGCAGCAGGGGTAGGGCGGCCTTTGTTATGGAGGCCACCGCCATCGTGTGTGATGGGAGAGAAAAGGGTGCTGCATAGGGGAGGGTGCCCATTGCGGTGAGTGAGGCGCCCCCCCCCGAACAGGTGGTGGCTCTGGCGGCAGCTGCGCATGGGTTCTTTGAACCTGTGTGCACTATGACAGCACCACCCCTGGTGGGCAGAGTTGCCAGAACCTAAGGGGTAAACTCGTGGGTCAAATGGGCTGTAAGCCAGAATTTGGCTTTTTAAAAGCCAAATCTGGCCACCTAGCTGGTGGGGAGGACTTCAGCAGAGAGGGGAGGAGGCCGTACTGTTCCAAAGCTGCTGGCTCTTCCATTGTCCGATTAGAGCCGAGCCCAAATGTCCCCCTGTTGTCTGTGCCCAGGTCTAGAGAGGCAGCAGCTGGAGGGGAGAGCTCCAAGAGGTTGGTGTGGAAACGGCAAAGGCTGTCTGCAGATGGAGGGGCGGTACAGTAACCGGAAGGCCTGCCTTTTCCTGGAGCTCAGACAAGCCCCAAGCCAAAGCAGGCAGCTAAGCTGGCCTCCTGAGTAGACCCATTAGGAGAAAAGCTCTGAGCTGTGAGCAATTCACAGATGCTGTGGTTCCAGGGGAAATGGAGTGGGTTGGGGGGGGTAGGACAGGATCCCTAGTAGGGGGCACTGGGCCCCCAGAGTCCAGGGGACTGAACTGAAGGAGAGACAATGAGCTCTGGATCCTTAGGGTCAGATGGATCTAGGGGGAGCTGGTTGGGGTGTGCTCTCCTTCATCCTCCTCGTCCTCCAAGAGGGTACCTTCTGGATCAGAGTCTGGGTGGGTCTGATACCTGTTTATGCTACTCCATTTGAAGCCAGCAAAAATGGAGGAATTGTTGTTGTTGGTTTTCCATGAAGTGCAAAATAGAGGGGGCAACACTCACCAGTGCCCATAGTATTCTGCCTGGTGGCTGCCATTTCCCCCTGCAGTTCTCACCCTCTAAGCCACACCATGTCATCTTTGTTCCAAGGAGGGCTATGTGGGGTCAGGGTGGATCATAATAGCCACCAGTGAGGTCACTGCTTTTTCAGGACTCCTCTCATGATAATGCTATGAGATGATGCGGCACCATTTGAAGGAGGGATTATCGAAATAAAAATGGTGGAAGTCAGCCAGAAGATGGTACAAAATAGGAAGCAGCAGTGAAATAAGGAAACATAAGAACAGCCCTGCTGGATCAGGCCCAAGAAGGCCCATCTAGTCCAGCATCCTGTTTTACACAGTGGCCCACCAGATGCCGCTGGAAGCCACAGGCAGGAGTGGAGGGCATGTCCTCTCTCCTGCTGTTACTCCCCTGCAACTGGTACTCAGAGGCATCCTGTCTTTGAGGCAGGAGGTGGCCTGTAGCCCTCCGACTAGTAGCCGTTGATATTCCTCTCCTCCATGAAGTTCTTCAAACCCCTCTTCAAGCCATCCAGGTTGTTGGCTGTCACCACATCTTGTGGCAGAGAATTCCACAAGTGGATTATGTGTTGTGTGAAAAAGTACTTCCGTTTGCTGGTCCTAGATTTCCCGGCAATCAATTTCATGGGATGACCCCTGGTTCTAGTGTTATGGGAGAGGGAGAAGAATTTCCCTCTGTCCACTTTCTCCACACCATGCATGATTTTATAGACCTCTATAATGTCTCCCTGCAGTTGTCTTTTTTCTAAACTAAATAGCCCCAGATGTTGTAGTCTTGCCTCATAAGGAAGGTGCTCTAGGCCCCTGATCATCTTGGTTGCCCTCTTCTGCACCTTTTCCACTTCTACAATGTCCTTTTTCAGATGTGGTGACCAGAATTGTATGCAGTACTCCAAGTGTGGTTGCACCATAGTTTTGTATAAGGGCATTACAATATTAGCCGTTTTATTTTCAATCCCCTTCCTAATGATCCCTAGCATGGAATTGGCCTTTTTCACAGCTGCCGCACATTGAGTCAACACTTTCAACGAGCTGTCCCACCACGACCCCAAGATCCCTCTCCTGGTCCATCACCGACAGTTCAGATCCCATCAGCATATACTTGAAGTTGGGGTTTTTCTTCCCAATGTGCATCACTTTACACTTGCCAACACTGAACCATTTGCCACTTCATTGCCCACTCCCCCAGTCTGGAGAGATCCTTTTGGAGCTCCTCACAATCTGTTTTGGATTTTACTACCCGAAAGAGTTTGGTATCATCTGCAAATTTGGCCACCTCGCTGCTTACTCCTGCTTCTTCTGGAAGCCGTGGCCCAGTTTTGAACCCCCTGACCCCATTTGATATGAAAGTTCTCATCAGAATTCTCTTCATAGAATATGTGGTTCAGCTCTAGTTTCAACATGGTGCACGTATGAGAGAGGTTTATGAATAGTGTATATGGGTACTGAGTGTATATATTATAGGACTATTCACACGATCATCAAAATGAAGGTAGGAGGCAGCAAACCCAGCTATTAATGCTTGTGAGAACCCACACAAATCTCTCCAACCGAGCTTGCTCAGCTGTGGGTAGACCAGCTTCTGTATCTTGTCTTTACTGAGGTGGGGGTGGGGGGAAGATGAGCTATTCTACCTTGGTGTGTTGATTGTGTGGGTACATTACCTGATAGCAAGTGACCAGGTCTGTGATAGAGAGCTGTGGCTAGAGGGGCTGCCATTTGTGTATGTGGCACTCTGCACAGCAAATTCTATGGTCCATTGCTTGCAATGCCTTCAGTAGGACTGGGCTCACCTCCAGCCCCTTCATGGACAATCAGGATATGATCAGGAGATACTGGAAAGCTGCTCCTCGGAGGGTTGCTATGCTTCCATGGCTGCCGTGGTTGTCTGGGTGCTGAATTAGCAGATCCAAATGGAGGTTCTGCTCATTTGTGGGAAACAGGGTGGGAGCTCTTCCTCCTGCAAACTACCCCCAGATGGTCATGCGAAAGGTCTTAATGCGTGGGCAGTGTGAGGGGATGTGTGTGCATGTTTCTACACATGAGTGTGAGTGAAGAGCAAAATGGGCCCAGAAACGAATCTGTGTATTTTCCCAGCTTTCCCCTTGCCTGTTCTTATTCTTTTGCTTCATGGCAAAAAGAATTAGTATCTCAAACACAGTTGCTCAAGGTCATGCGCTACCATGCGGTCATTATTTCCCCGGACGCTGACGTATATGGCTTTGCTGAAGGATGGAAAGAATGAGAAAGCTTATTACGCCGAAGAGCAAGGCTGCTCTTTTCTGGTTTCGCTTTTATCCAACGGATTCCACTTGGTCAATCCCCTGTTTAAATGTCAGCGTCCCTCACCTGGCAAGATTTCCGGAGAGCCAACGTTGACTCGGTTCATTTCAACAGCTTGAAAAGCAGTGACTCAACGCCTCATCTAATCCATTGAAAGGACATTTAGGAGGCAGGGCTTAGCAAACAGTGTCAAGTTTAAGAAGTGTAGACATTTTGGAACCATGGGGTTGAACCAAACGAAACAGGACTTGGCCAAGATCTTGAGAGGCAAACCCTGAGCTTCAGGTCAATAAAGGACTACCTTTTGGGAAATGGTGGTCTTGAGATACTTGAGGTGTATGGAGGAGGGCCACAAAAGGGAAATGGATAAAAAAATTGGAATCTACGCACCATCTTTAGCCATATTTTCCTCATGCCTAACGTATCCCACAGTAGCCGCCGGATAGAATGAATGAAGTGACCTTTGTCTGTGCAATTTGTGAAGTGTTTGGGGATCACAGGGGATAAAAGGCTCCGAGGAAATGCAAAGCTCTCATTATTAGCTACCGTGAAGAGAGTGTAGACAACAGCTGCGAACTGGGGAGAAACAGAGAGGGGGTGTTGCTTAGCAAAGAAGACTTCCTGCTCTGAAGCCCGGGGGTCTCTGCTCTGTCTCTTGGAGGCAGCTCTCCATAATTGTAGACTGAGAGGGAACAAAATGCCACGAGACGGATGCAGCTGGGCCAATCTCCATGTCTGCCTTCCTGAAGAGACACCAGCGCAAATGAAGGGTGTCTCCCTTCCTTTCTCTTTATTCAACGAAAGACTTGAGAACTCCACTGACTTCACTGGGATCGAGCGGTTGTGAAAAGGAGCTTGGCCTCTGCTCTGATCAGGGCATGCCAGTTGCTTCTCTCCGGGCCAGATTGGAGCCAGACTGGCTTGGCCACTTTTGTGCACATCCCTAGATGGGGGTGGAGCAGTGACTTAGCATGTAGAAAGCCACAAGCTCCGTTGCTGGCATCTCCAGGTAAAGCTGAGAAAAATCTCCTGTCTGAGAGCCTGAGACTGCTGCCGCCAGTCACACACTGAGCCTAGTCACAAGTGTGTGCAAAACCAGGCTAAGGGAGCCCAGCCCTGTTTTGCACACACATGGTTTTTGGGTTTGGGGTGATCCCATCAGCACCATGGCAGGAAACCCACCTACAGAGGTGCACCTAGGTAATTTGGGAACCTGGACCTAAAGGCCTTCGGAGCCCCCCCTCACTGCAAGTTAAGCATCATCCCTCTATTCTCATCCCACATATTCCCCCCCCCGCGCCCGCCAAAGCATCCAGCACAGGTCATAAACACACTCGGCTGCCAGGCTCAGTGTGGGCCAGCAGCGACCAAACCACCCAGGACAGACCAAAGAAGATTGGGCGGCCCCCAGGGGATGTGGAGGCCGTGGTCCAGGAATAAGAGCACCACTGCCTGCCTATGAAGCCTCCCTTCAAAACGGGCCGAGGAGAGCGAGCTCTCTCCTAACCTCGCTGGAGTGATCGTGTGTCAGCTGTAGCTGCTTGCAGCCACAGCTGGTGGACTCGGGGAGGGGAGGGGAGGGGAGGGGGGAATCCCAAGAATGCGCCACACACTTGCACAGGGCATTATTGGAACTCTGGGGGGTGGGGCGGGGAGGGGCGGCGTGTCCTGGCACCTCAACCCTCGGAGCTGCCGGCAGCAGCCGGGAGTCATCTGGGTGGGCGATCCACCTGCCCAGGGAAGACGGCATGATCATCTATGGGGAGGCAGGATCTTTGGGCTTCCTCCCCACAAACCCGGCAGCTTTTTCTCACTGCTCGCCCATCTAGAAAGGAATTAGACATTCTGATAATACAATCGGAAGCAGAGAGCTTTTTCCAGCACTTCCCAATGCACACGTGCACTTTCATGTCCTCATGAAGGATATGAGGCCGTAGCTCAGTGGCAGAGCATCTCTTTGCATGCCAGAGGTCTCGGGTTCTATCCCAGGCAGCATCTCCAGGCAAGGCTGGGAAACCCTGGAGAGCTGTTGCCAGTCACTAGGCAATACTGAGCTAGATGGGCCAATGGCCTGATTCGGTAGAAGGCAGCTTCCTGTGACAAGACATGCATGGACTGAAGGCACTCAAAGAGGTTGCAAGCTATACGCGTCCAGTGCTCTGTAATTTTTTGAAATAAATGGAAGAGTGGAGAATTCCTAATATATCTGTTCCACTTTGGCACGCAAGATCCAGGGAGATCGTTGGATTAGAAAACTTTGGGGAGCACAGATACCTGAGCATCCCGGAAAAACACTTTCTCCACATTTCAGTCGGCTTAGGGAGAGGGGAGGCCCAAAGGGCTTTAAAAGCCTGTCCTTAGTGTGGTGTTTTTGGTGCATCCATTCCTTGATCCAGGCCAGCTTTTGCAGGGGGCTTTAGTTACTTGTATTCCAGGCCTGGAGTGGAGGCGGGGCTAACAAGCAGCCAGCAGCAAGAGCACAGAAAAGCAGTCTGCACTTGCCCCTCTGGACATGATCTCTGTCTCATTAAACCATTAAGATTCCTGATTCCACTCCACTGCCTTATCCTTGCACACCGCAATTCTTCCCTCTGGATTCTACCCTTCGATACGATCAAGATTGAACTGCACAAGAGAAACCTTTCAAGAGTATGTTTTGTCATCGCCAACTCCATAATAACCAGAGCGAAAGGTGCTCCCAAAGAACAAGCAGACATGGGCCTGAAAGAATGAATGTCCGAAAGAGCACAGCTGCTTCTACAGGGGGGCAGGCACCACCCCAAGCCCCCTCCCTCTTTGCTGGCCCCACAGCTCCTTCTGCCCGTGACCACACTGGCTCTTGGACTGCAAGGGACATCCATGCTCCGGTCCTGCTGTCGATCCTCCTGAAGGCAGCCTGGCTCCTGCTGACAGCTGCAGTCACTGGTGCTCTCCGTTTCTGCTTTGCTAAGGAAACTGAATCTGTGTGTCGGCCATTTGTCATCATGGCGGGCTCTGGACTCCGGGCTGCCAAGACAAACAGCTGGCGCCCTCCCAAAAACGTGTCACCGTTGCGGGAGGAGCGGCAGCCGCACAAGTGGCCGCTCAGGCTGCTGCTGGTTTAGTGCAAGACCCGTCGGAAACCATTTCTCAGGGTTGGAAGGCAAATTTGGGGAGTTGCCTTGGATGGATGGAAAGCACCGTCCTTTGATCTGGGAGGGCATTGGTAACATTGCCAAGTTTTGCTTTGGGTGGGGGTTGGGTCAAGGCTTCAAGAAGACTCCTCCAGAAGGTCATAGATTGAGTCACTGGCAGCAGTGGCTCGTCCTGACGAGCCCGGGGTGGGGGTGACAAAGGAGGCTTCCCAGCATCTCTGGTTGCTCCTCTCTCTTACACCCCACCCGAGAGCCATGCAGCCTGCAGGGCAGGCTGGCCATTCATCAGGAACAGCTGCGTGGTTAACCGTACACTCTGCTGGACAAATGGCCAGCCTGCAGGCAGTGCAGATCTCACGCGGGATGGGAGAGAGAGGAGCATCCCGAACTGTCTTCTTTGGTGCCTCCGGGTCATCAGGATGAGCCAATACTGGTTCAAGGGCGGTTATTCTTGAGGTCTCTGAAAATCGAACAATCATTTATCAGGTGGGCACTTACTTACCATTTTGTGCATATATCCATATGGAAAGTTGGTGATCTGTGATGTCCCACTGTGGGAAGGACCCCCTCCTAACTGGGAAGAGACTCCTTTTAAAATGGTGGCAAATCTCTTGTGCTTAGCAGGGGGATAGCAACTATGCTTATTCAGCCCAGCCTAGAATCCCTCCAGTGGGTGTGGCCGCTGCCGCCACTGCCTTGTGTTTCTTTTTTGATTGGGAGCCCCTTGGGACAGGGGAGCATCTCTAGGCTACTGTCCTTGTTCAGCTCCGGCCCAGCATCTCTCCAAGGGCTGTTGCTGGCATCTCCCTTCTGTTTCTGTTGTGAGCTCTTTTAAGACAGTGGGTCCTTTTTTTCATCCCTTTTGCTATGTAAACCACTTTATGGACATTTTTATCGAAAAGCAGAATCCACCACCCAACTCTACGGCTTCCCTAGATGTCTGATCATGTACAGATTTGTAGTAAAATATCACAATAGTCAGATCTACAACTCCAGCAGTGTTACTGAGGAGGGGGGGCAAGCAACAGCCCACTCAAAACACCTGTTCTCCCTGAGTGCAAGACAGACCAATTACCACAGCTCGTGGTTCCTTTGTGGGGTTCAGAATTGTGGGGAGAGGCACATAGGTACATAGGTATGTTGGAGATCCGGGACAGAATGCAGGCTGGACAGGATGGAGTTGGCCACTGACCTCACCCTGTGAAAGTTCTTGAACATCTGCAAAGGGCTGCAGTTGAGCTAAAAGTGTAGCAGTGGCAGGGATGAAATGGCAAGCCGGGCACTGCATGATGTGCTTTGTGAAGACTGCAGCTGAAAGTGGAAGATCTCAAGCTCAATCCCTGGCAGTATCTCCAGGTAAGAGTGGAAATAGGGGTGTGTGAGCCAGTTTGAGGTTGAGCTGGCTCGACCTCGCTCTGCTCAAAGGCTCAGCCTTGAGCCTCGGGTTTGTCTCAGGGTCGAGGCGGAGGACAGCACATTCGTTAAAAAATATGAAAGACTTACCACCACTGAGGGCTTTGTTAGCCTCAGAGGTTTGTGCGGTGGCCGGGGTGGTGGTCTCCGGTTCCCCTCCCTCCACTGGTCTCCCCATGAGTCTCCCCGGGCTGGTTTGGCCCATTTCAGGGCTGTTTTGGCCCTCTGTGTGTGTGAGGTGGCCATTTTGGGGACCACCGCACAGGCGCACTGGCTATTTGTGTAACCCAGGTCAGGCAAATGGCTGCCTCACACACCCTGAGGGCCAAAACAGCTGCCAAAATGGCCACACAGAGGGCTGGAATGCCCCCCAAATGGGCCTGACCAGCCTGGGGAGACTCAAGAGAGGCTGGTGGGGGAGGGGGAGCCACCAGAGACCCCCTGCAACCACTGTAGCATCCCCTGAGACCGCCAAAGCCTCAGCAGTGGTAAGCCTTTCATAGTTTTAAATGAAACAAATTTGCTGCCCCCTGCCCCCCTCGAGCTGGGCCCAAATCAGTTCAGATTTGAACTGAACCGGGCCTGGCTTGACTGTGCACAAAACTGAACCGGACCTGGTTCGACTCAAAACAAGTCCAGTTCCATTTGAGCTGAACTAGGTTTGGTCTATGGTGTGTAACTTTTCTATAGATTATATACACGGTTTATATACATGTTCCTATGTATACGGTTTCTTTCCCTCTTCATCATCCATGTGTCCTCCTCATTTTTCATTCTGTAATCCTATCCGACTGACCAATATGGCTTTCAAGGCTGATAACTTTATGTTTTTGGATGAGGAGAGGACTAACGTTTTGAGCCGTTCTTTTGGGACAGCTGCTCAAGCATCACATTATTCAGTGCATAATGAATGGAACTAACTGGGCAATCTTAAAAGAAAACAAGTTAAATTACAGTATCATGCCACAACATTAAAAGAATTTTGTGAAGCTTTTAGAATTCCCAGAGGTCTACGGCTCAGTAAGGTTCCTGCTATGTTCTCCTCAGATGAACGTTTTTTTTTTGAGCACTTGGTCATCCATATTAAACAAGTGTTCTTTTGACCTCATGTTCCTTATAATGAAGAAATCCTTTCAGGAGTATGAAGAGGTACAAAATGAGATAACTGTTTTGGAGAGCAAATTAAAGGACATCATTCCTGGGGGGGGGGATTTTGATACTAAAATACAGGATATAGAACGATCCTTACAGAGATATCATGACAAATTGAATGAATTTAAGGAACAGAAATGGGAAAGAGATCGGAGGAATTATGAGTGTAATCAGGTTTATCATTGGGGGGATTGTAAGACTCCCACTAGAAAGTTGGTTAGATGGTGTGAACTTATAAGTTCGTCGGAATCAGATTTTTCGGAACTGGAAGGCTCATCTGTTGCTCCTTTGGAGGACAATGTCCCTATGGGTAGAAGACCATGTTTGGAACGTGCTTCAAAACGCCCATTTAATGATAACTTTTTTCACAAAAGACTACATCCATAAGCCAAGAGGAAAACATAGTAATTAATATAAGTATCAGAGTACTCTCTCCAATAGAATATAAAGTTCTAAATTTAGGACTTTCTTTTTTCCATCATCTTTTCATGATGATTTTAAATTAGAGGTGGATTTGTTTAAATTGGAGAGACTCATAAAATTACGTATAATGTTTGGAGAAACTCAGGAATCTGATTGGGATCAATTTAGACCTAAATCACAATTTATTCCTCATTTTGAACATCCGGCATTGACTGTTTTCATGAGTGTTTCATGACAGTTTTTTTCATTTTGGCAATCCTATATAATAATACCCTAAGGTACCTGCGTCCGTGTCTCTTGCGGGTGTTCTGCGCATGCGTGGCGCACGCGGACGCAGCAACGGAAACTACGCACACAACTGCGTGTGCGCGTAGTTACCTTCTCTGCGTCATAGGTCCGCGTAGCAACCCGTTACACCTGAGGCAAACCTGCGTCCATGTCTCTTGCAGGTGTTCTGTGCATGCGTGGCGCGCGCAGATGCACCAACGGAAACTACTCACACAACTGCGTGCGCGCGTAGTTACCGTCTCTGCATCATAAGTCCGCGTAGCAACCCGTTAAACCTGAGGCAACAAGCACAAGGAGGTCCATGTCCCTTGCCCTTGAAGAAAGACTGTTCTCTACACAACTCTTCTAGCGCCCGTTAATGTAACGGGCTAAATATCTAGTATGATAATAATCTATGGTGTGTAACTTTTCTATAGATTATATACACGGTTTATATACATGTTCCTATGTATATGGTTTCTTTCCTTCTTCATCATCCGTGTGTCCTCCTCATTTTTCTTTCTGGAACCCAGTGTAGACTGGGATCTCAAATCAGGAGTGCACATCTCTCCCCCCCCCTTCAAGAATCTGAGTTCCTCCCTGCACATTTCTGTTCCTCCCAAGTGCTTTTCTGCTCCCTCAAAACACATTTTCTTCCCCAAAGGTGTCTTTCTTCTGTCCTCCCAACAATGTCCAGCTGTTGTTGGACCATAGCTCCCATCATCCTCAGTCACAGTGACCAAAAGCCAGGGATGATGGGAGTTGTAGGCCAATATCTGTAGGAGGGCTGCAGTTAAAGACTCCTACTGTAGTCAATACTAAGTCAAATGGATCAATGGTCAGACTTGAAATAAAGCACTTCATATGTGTAACTAGATACACATATCAGGTGGTATATAAATATGATAGGTAGGTAGGTAGGTAAGTAGGTAGGTAGGTAACTATGCATAACAAAATACTGAAGAGTTACAGTGGGATCATATGCCTGGTCCCTCTTCTCCCCTGTTGCTCTACTTCTTCATTCAGCCTATGGGGTGGGGGAATCAGTGTTCTTTATGGCCCGTTCTCCCACACTTTTGCCGTGTTTCTTCTGCAATGGAGGACAACTGCTAAGCCCTGACTCTAAACACTGCAGTGCAATCCCCGCATGGCCTTTAAAGCCAGTGGAGCCTGTGCATTTACTGTGCAGAGAGTGACTTTTTTATTAGCCAGAACATTGGCCAGGCAAGTGGATGCGTTTCAGCCTCTTATAATTAATGAACCTCTTTCCTAACGTTCATAGCATGCGTACACACACACACACACGCACACACACATGCATTTAAGAGAGGCCCAGGAGCTATACCTCAGCGGTACAATCTGAATTTTCACGCTGTGTTTCAGGATAATATTCAGATGTCTTGGAGGCACAGACCCCCGTGCTTCAGGGAGTCGGCAGCCCGTGTTTCATAGCTGCTCAGAGAGTCTTTAAAATGATGGGCCTGGAATCACTGCAGTCCTCCAGGATGACCAACATTTTCTGCACACTCCATCAAGGTGATCCTTGCAGGCAGGTTTCTGGCTGGCTCCTCTCTTGCTGTCTAAAGGAAGGAGGCAAATCCCTTCTGTTCCTTGGACTCATGTTCCTCCTTAGAGCTGTGTCTCCTTTGCTTTTCCTGGGTTTATGCAGAAGGAGATATATTTCTTCTCCTGCCAGGGGGCCAGCTCTGCTGTAGGGATGTACACAAACGATTTGGGTAGAAAACAATTTGTACCCAAATCTACCTATTTGGGGCGATTTGTGGACAAAGCAAATTGCCCCCTGTGCTAGCTGATCAGATTCGGGTCCAAAACAAATCACCCAGATTTCTGACCTGAAAATCTTGTAGACTCAGACCTCCATTTTGTGGTGATCTCTCTTGCTGTCTCCATTTTGTGTCAGGACATTTTTTTAAAAAAAATCCCGCCCTCCCAAGCTTCAGATTGGTGACTTGCAGTGTGCAACAATTGGCTGGTGATTCCTCCCTGGTTCTAGATTGGCTCGTTTCCATTCAAATCTTGTGTTGTCAGAGGTGACTGACCCCACATTGACTAGGGGAAGGGTCAAAAAAGGGACAAGGGTGGGGGAGTTCAGAAATGATTTGTACCCGAATCTACCTTTTTAAGGAGATTTGTGGACTAAACAAATTGCCCCTGTGCTAGCTGGCCATATTGGATCCGATACAAGTCAGGGGTGATTTGATTCGGGTACAAATCAAATCAAAAAATCGATTCGTGCACATCCCTACTCTGCTGAGCCTAATATCTATAGCTCAGTGCAAATGACATACCTGTCTATAAGTAACAAGTGGGATGCAATCACAGACACTGGGTCACTCTCCTAACCTTCATGTTTTCATCTGAACCCCATCACAGAACCTATATCCTGTCTGCTGTGCCAAGGTTCAGATCAATGCATAGAGATCTGTGGGGGAGGCAGTACGAGTGATCCTATGCCCAACCCCACCTACGTATTACCACGTAGGGATATGGTATGCACTTATGTACTTATAAGTCTTCTGCTTGCTTCAAGTTTTACTTACAGGTTTTAAGAAGCAGATAAATTACTTGGGCAAGTCACCAGCTTTGTGGTTTCACTAGCCTCAGTCTAGGGAACTAATTGCCCTAAGAGGCAACAGTTTCAAACAAATAAATTATCATTATTATTTCTTGTTGACACAGTCAGACAGATGTTATTGACTGGTTTGTTTTATCCAGACATCGAGTCCTCCCCAAGGACCTGGGATGGCTGAATTTTATTGTCAATGTTGTTGCTGTTGTTATAGATATCATCGCAGAATATAGGCTGTTCCCAGTAAAGCTGCTTTTTGTAATTGGCTGATGGTGATTTCTGTGGCCCCTATGGTGTTGAGGTGCTCTTCAAGGTCTTTTGGAACTGCACCCAGGGCGCCAATTACCACTGGGATTATTTTGGTCATCTTCTGACACAGCCTTTCATTTTCAGTTTGTAGATCTTTGTATTTTCTGATTTTTTCTATTTCTTTTTCTTCTATTCTGCTATCTCCTGGTATTGCTATGTCGATTATTTTCACTTGTTTTTCTTTCTTCTCGACTACAGTTATATCTGGTGTATTGTGTGGCAGATGTTTGTCTGTTTGTAGTCAGAAGTCCCATAATATTTTTGCACCTTCATTTTCAACAACTTTTTCAATTTTATGGTCCCACCAATTTTTGGCTACAGGTAGCTTGTATTTTTTGCAGATGTTCCAGTGTATCATCCCTGCTACCTTGTCATGCCTTTGTTTGTAGTCAGTCTGTGCAATCTTTTTACAACAGCTGATTAGGTGGTCCACTGTTTCATCTGCTTCTTTACAAAGGCAGCACTTGCTGTTTGTGGTGGATTTTTCTACTTTTGCTCTTATTGCATTTGTTCTGAGTGCCTGTTCTTGTGCAGCCAGTATTAAACCCTCTGTTTCTTTCTTCAAGTTGCCATTCTTAAGCCATTGCCAGGTGTTGGTGATGTCTGATTTTCCACTTATATTGTGCAAATATTGACCATGCAGGGGCTTATTTTTCCATTTTTTCTGCTCGGTTCTTGACTTGTTCTTTCTTGTAGGCCTGTTTTGTTTCATTGATGTTGAATAGTTTTGCATTATTGACCATTTGAAGTGCATCTTCTTCACTGTCCTTGATATATTCTTCAAGGCCTCTTTTCTCCTCCTCTACTGTTTGATGGACTTGCAGCATTCCTCTTCCACCTGAGAAGTTAGGGAGGTATCGCCTATCTACATCACTGCGGGGGTGCAGAGCATGGAGTTGAGGTGCTCTTCAAGGTGTTTTGGAATTGCACCTAGGGCACCTAGGGCGCCAATTACTACTGGGATTATTTCTTGTTTACACAGTCAGACAGGTGTTATTGACTGGTTTGTTTTATCCAGACATCGAGTCCTTCCCAAGGACCTGGGATGGCTGAATTTTATTATCAATATTGTTGTTGTTATTATAGATATTGTCGCAAATTATAGGCTGTTCCTGGTAAAGTTGCTTTTTGTAATTGGCTAATGGTGATTTCTGTGGCCCCTAAGGTGTTGAGGTGCTCTTCAAGCTGTATTGGAATTGTATTGGAACTGATTATTGTATTGGAATTGTTGTTGTTGTTGTTGTTAACTACTCAACACTGTAATTGCGTGAAGCTGCCTTAACTACAATATTTTGTCATCAAAGGCATTGATCTATGTGTTTTCATGTGACATGGCGTTTGCCCTGAAGATATCCTTTTAAAAATATTTGATTACAGTAATTAACGTAGCATCAGTCTCTTAATGGCCATTTGATACCATAGCAAGAAATAGAACCTCCATGATCAGGGGCAGGATAACTCTGATTACCACGTGCAAAGGACAATTAGTGTAGATTGCTGTCATAGTGACTGCTGTGTGCATCCTTGTGCATGCTCTCCCAGGGAGCATCTGGCTGGCTATTGCTGGCATTTGGGAGAATGCCAGGCAGATCAACTTCTGGGTTGATCCATCCATGTATAGAATTGTGGAGCACAGTCCTTCTTTGCCTGGAGAGTTAGTGTGGAGAGCCAGTGACCGACATGATGCATAACACAATGCCAGTGTTACCAATCTGCTGGTGCTGCTGCACACATAAAAGTCAGCCCTTGTGGTGCTGTACAAGAGCACAGCTGCACAATGACTGAAAACGGCATGCATGCCCTTGTGCAGCAAGACTTCCATTGGGTAGGATACATCCTGATCTTGGATACATTGGATCTCTGACTGGATACATTGGATCTCCTGATCTCGTTTTGGTCTTCGTACCCTGAACTCCTTAGAGGAGGGTTCTCAAACTTTGGTCCCAGATGTTGCTGGACTACAACTCCCATCATCTCCAGCCACAAGGGCCTTCGGCCATTGTGGGTGGAGATGATGGGAGCTATTGTCCAACATCTGGGGACCCAAAGCTGGGGACCCTTGCCTTAGGAAGGGCTGTATATGACATTTTATTTATGTGTTTATTAATAAAATTTGTAGACCAGCCCAAACTTCCGTCTCTGGGCAGTTTACAACAACATAAAACAAATTAAGACAAAAAGGAAAACCTTAAAACAATTTAAAACCACAATCAAGTTTAAAAGCTTGGGTGAAAAAAATAAGTCTTTACGAACTTAAAAGTTGTCAGAGATGGGGAGGCTCTTATTTCAGCAGGGAGCACGTTCCAGAGTCTCGGGGCAGCAACAGAGAAGATCGGTTCCTGTGTAGCCACCAGATGAACTGGTGGCAGCTGCAGACAAACCTCTTTGGATGATCTCAATGGGCGATGGGGTTCAGAGTGAAGACGACGTTCTTTCAACTACCCAGGGCCTAAGCTGCTTAGGGTTTTATAGGTTATAACCAGAACCTTGTATTTTGCCCAGAAATTTATTGGTAGCTAGTGTAATTCTTTTAATATAGGAGTAATATGGTCTCTTCACAATGACCAGGAAACCAAGCGGGCTACCACATTCTGTACCAACTGCAGTTTCTGGACTTTGTACAAAGGCAGCCCCACACAGAGCACGCTGTAGTTGTCAAGCTGGTTACCAGCATATGTACCACCATTCTGAGATGGTTTATTTCAGGAATGGTGTATCAGCTGAAGCTGACAGAAAGCACCACTGGCCACCACCTCAACCTGGGACACCAGAGCAGGGAGAGATTTAGATCCAGAACCACTCCCAGACTGTATACCTGTTCCTTCTGGGGAAGTGTGACCTCATCTAGAACCAGCAGGTCAAAATTATCTCTCGAATACTGACCTCACACAATAAGTAAAGGTAAAGTGTGCCATCAAGTCGATTTCAACCCCTGGCATCCACAGAGCCCTGTGGTTGTCTTTGGTAGAATACAGGAGGGCTTTACCATTGCCTCCTCCTGCGCAGTATGAGATGATGCCTTTCAGCATCTTCCTATATCACTGCTGCCCGATATAGTACCAGAGGGGATTCGAACCTCCAACCTTCTGTTTGTTGGTCAAGCATTTCCCCGCTGCACCACTTAAGGTACCTCTGTCTTATCTGGATTCAGTCTCAGCTTGTTACCTCTCATCCAGCCCATTACTGCTTCCCGGTAGGCATTTAGGGAGGTTATGTCTTTCACTGATGATGTTGACATGAAGAAATAGATTTGGGTGTCATCAGCATACTGATAACACCCTGCACCAAATCTCCTGATGATCTCTCCTAGCAGTTTCATGTAGATGTTAAAAAGCATTTGAGACAGTATGGAGCCCTGAGGGACGCCATATAAAAGTTAAGGTTTTGAAGAGCAACAGTCTCCAAGGGACACCATCTGGATCTGCCCAAAAGGTAGGAGCAGAATCACTGCAAAGTAGTATCTCCCACCCCCAATTCCCTCACACGCTCCAGAAGGATACTGTAGTCGATTGTACTGAAAGCTGCCGAGAGGTCCAAAAGGACCAACACACTCCCTCTGTCAATTCCCAGTTGGAGATCATCCATCAGGCTGACCAAGGCAGTCTCCACCCCATAGCCAGCCTGAAAGCCAGTCTGAAATGGGACTAGGAATGCATCAGTGACTTCCATCCACATGAGGACTGAAGTTGCTTACAGTTCACACTCCATACTTGCACAGAGAGAGTATCACTGACACAGGGCCTTTACTATTGCTTAATGTCCAAGAGATCCCCCAAGGCCAGTTCTGTAGCATCTGCAGTATTAACCCCAGAGCCTCTGAGAGCCTGCACTGTCTATGTCAGCGTAGTTCCTAACTCCCTTGTTGCCTTCTCAGTGGCAATGAGGCTCCAGGTGATCTGGCTCTCCTCCTACCTTGGGGTGCTCCTCCATCCAGCTTCATTAGATGTATGCCAATGGCTTTTGTAGCCTACCAAGAGTGCAACCTTTTCTCCAGGGAGTCCTCTTTCCCCATGCCAGGTCTGAGTCATTGGCACTCAGCGCTCATTGCAACAGGAAAGGAATATCCAGTGAGCAAGGAGAGGTTGGGGATGGAGCAGAAAGGGTCCTACCTTGTTGCAAGTCCCAGGGAAATCACAGAAGAGAGCATGCCAAAATTTGTTGGCAGGGGTTGTACTAACTCAAGGGCAGTGAATGTTAGGGATGGGCAAAGCTTTGGGTTGGGGCTATTCAGGTTTGATCCACTAAGATCCCCTTCAACCTGAAGCAAAGTGGCCATCTCGGGGGGGGGAGAGGTCAAAGTGGGGCCAAAGCAAAGAAAACTGGGCAGCTTTGGGCCTCCAAAGCTTTGGTTTAGCCCACCTCCACCCCTCACCCCCACCCCTCAAACTACTTACTAGGACCAGCAGCGGTCAGGAATTGTTTTAATTTTTCTATTTGTGAAATTGTTTTAATTGTTTTTAGTCTGTTTCCTTATTTGTTGGGTTTTAAACTGTGTACACAGCCTGGAGGTTCACATATCAGGTGGTATATAAATATAATTAATAAATAATAATAAGAAATAAAAGGCTCTAGTCTTTTTCTCTGCTTCTTGCTGTGAAGGACCAAAGCCATATTCCACAGGTTCACTTTAAATAAGAAATGATACAGGTGCTCCTGGGATTTGTAGTCTTTTCTGAGGCTGTGGCCACTGAGGCCATTTGTAGTCTTTTCTGAGGCTGCGGTGGGGTGAGCTAAAGTGAACCGTCAAGGGGCCGAGGAGTTCAGATTGTCATGACTCGAAGCCGTGACCCCCTCCACCCAACTAGAGGATTCCTCAGAAGAGGAGGAAGACGACAGGGTCCAAGAACCTAAACCCACAGCCAGGAACCTGCTACAGAGGACTCCCCAGAAGAGGAGGCAGACGGGATACAGGAACCCAAACCCCAAGTCTGAGGACACTGTGCTGCCCTCTGACTCTGACTTTGAGGAACCGGCTGCCAATGAAACTGAAGAACTTTAAGCCTTGGCAGGATCAGAGACAACCATCAACCAAGATCCCTTTAAGCTTTACCAGTCCTGTCCCTGGGGGAGGTGTGACCTCCATCTAAATGGTATGGTATATAAATGGCTAAATGGCTATGGTATATAAAACCTTCAGTCGGGCAGCGTTTCTGTGATTATAGCCTGTTCTTGTATCCCCTGCATCAACCAGTTTGGCCATGCATGTGCCTAGTCCTCTGTACTCCGTTTGCTGGTGAAATTGTGCCCTTATTTGCCCTTGCTTCTGCCTTGACTGCTGTACCAGCTGACTACTGGTTTGACCTTGCCTCTGCCTTACGCTCTGTACTTATTATTGATTGATTGATTGAATCTCTATACCGCCTAATATAGAAATCTCTAGAAGGAAATGCTCTTATTTCAGCAGGGAATATGTTCCAAAGTCCAGGGGCAGCCACAGAGAAGGCCCGGTCCTGAGTTGCCACCAAACGAGTTGGTGGCAAGCGTAACCCGGCCTCTCCAGATGATCTTAATAGGTGACAGGTAGGGGTGTGAAAACAGGCTCAAAACTGATCTGGTTCAACATTGAACTGGTTCGTTTTGGGGTCGAGCCGACAACACCAGCCCCAGTTCGGGGGTTCGACAAGCCTATAATTTTTTTTAAATGTACCCCCACCGGGAGGCTTCTCCAAGGTGGTGGTGGTGGGTGTCCGTGGAGGTCCCCCCTCCCCCCGCTGGCTTTCTGGACTTTAAAACACACCTGGTTTGGGTGTCTTTGGCCCTTTCCAGGCCTATTCTCTGGTGTGGCAGCCATTTCAGAGGTCGCCGCACCTGTGCAGTGGTTGCCTGCTTGCCCCCCAGGAAAACATAGGTAGAAATGGGAGATAAATTCCATCAAGCCCTGCAATAAATGCAGCATCGAAGGGACAAGTCTAGCTTCAGCAACAGGAGTTTGGGAAGTGACAATACTGGCCTGACAAGAGCATTCCCTCTTTTCATCTGGGAATCATCCACTTTCTTCTGTGAAATATCCGGAAGTCAACTCAGGGCTGCATCTCCCTGCCATGTATATGCCAGGGGTTCTCTGCCTGAGGTCCCCAGATGTTGTCGGGCTACAACTCCAGTCATCCTCATCTTTTAGGCATTGTGGCTGGGGATGATGGGAGTTGTAATCCAACAGCTTCTGGGGACCCAAGGCTGAGAACCCCTGCTGTATGCAAAGGGTTCTTTCCCCCCTTCCAGCTTTTCTTCCAGATGTGTGTGTGTGTGTGTGTGTGTGTGTGTGTGTCCGTGAAGACTGAGTATCCTCCCCAGGAACCACATCCTCTCCCTTGGCACAAGTCTGCCTGGGGATTTGCCAGCCACAAGTGGTTTCTCAGATGTGCCTGCAAAAGAATCCACTCTTCCCTGGACCGCGATATTCAAGAAGAGGAGAAACCACTGACACCTGCCTTGGCCAGCAGTAGCCCAGTGAAACCTTTCCTCCCAGGACTGGAAAAGAGGAAGCAGAAATCCAAGAAACACTGAAGGAGGGGCATGGTTTCCCAGCATACCTTGAGTGCCGCCCAACTTGAGCGTGGCTACCAGACCCAGGGCTGAGTGAAGAAGATATTTCAGTGCCTGAAGTGGGAAACCCAGATTATGCCTCTGGGTGGTAAAAAGCAGAATAACGGGTTAGATATGCAACCGCTGGCCACCCTGTAATGGCAACCATTAGCCAGCACCTTGGACAGCTGACTCACTCAAGTTAACTTATTTAATTATTTATTTTTCTAAGGCAGGGGGTCTTAAACGTGGGCCCCCAGATGATTTTGGGACTACAACCCCCGTCATCCACTGTGGCCATCAACCATCATGGTTGTGGATGATGGGAGTTGGAGCCCAGCAACATCTGAATGCATGCGGTTGAGAACCCTTGATGGAAGGATTTCATAGGTCCTTACGGAAGTAATGAAAAGCAGCGGTCAAATGCAAAAGCTAGCAAGTAAAACAACTGAAAGAGCTGGTCTGGTGGTAGTAAGCATGACTTGTCCCCTTAGCTAAGCAGGGTCCACCCTGGTTGCATATGAATGGGAGACTAGAAGTATGAGCACTGCAAGATATTCCCCTCAGGGGATGGAGCTGCTCTGGGAAGAGCATCTAGGTTCCAACTTCCTTCTCTGGCTTCTCCAAGATAGGGCTGAGAGAGATTCCTGCCTGCAACCCTGGAGAAACCACTACCAGTCTGTGTAGACAATACTGAGTGAGATGGACCAAGGGTCTGACTCAGTATATGGCAGCTTCCTATGTTCCTATGTAAGGTCAAAGCATGAAAATGAAGGAATAGAACTCAGCAGTGGTGGGTGGGTGGGGAGGAACACCAACAGCTTTGCAAGGAAGGAACAGTGAAATAAAATCAAACGCACAACACAAGAATGTCCTAATGCAGGGGTTCCCATCCTATAGTCCTCCAGTTGTTGCTGAATTACAACTCAAATCATCCTCAGTCACCATAAATTATAACTGGGGATGATGGGAGTTATAGTTCAGCAACATCTGGAGGACCACAAATTGGGAGCCCCTGTTCTAATGAAACAGCCAAGTACCATCAGGAAAGGGGGTAGATGGGTCTCCCGGGGAGGAAGTCCCATCGCCTGGGTGTGAGGTCTGAAAATGACCTGCCCAACATGAAACAAGGCCTCCGATGATAAGCAAGGCAGGCAGGCAGATTCATGTAGGGGAAATGATTCACATTTATCCCACCTGAAATGGTTAGAGCAGTGATCTTCACGGTTTTTCAAGCGGGGCGACCTGGACAAACCACCTTCAATGTGAGAGCCATTTCCCACTGTGAAGATCTCAGTGCTGGGAGGGCCCTAAAGAGGGATGGAACCCTCTGTCGTTAGGAGCTCGCTGGGAAAAGTGAAGAACGGCATGGTGACAATAGTTGTCTCTGCATTCCAGGGCCACTAGCCAGTTAGTCAGAGGGCTGCACTTAGGGTTGTTGGGGGTGGCCACTCAGCCCCAGGCCTTACAATGAAGAACTCTGGCTTAGAGGCTCAGGAACCCTTTGGAAAGGTACTCAAAGTATATAAGAAGAGCCCGGCTGGATCAGGCCCAAGGCCCATCTAGTCCAGCATCCTGTTTCACACAGTGGCCTACCAGATGCCCCTGGGGAGCCCTCAGGCAAGAGGTGAGGGCATGCCCTCTCTCCTGCTGTTGCTCCCCTGCAACTGGTATTGAGAGGCATCGTGCCTCTGAGGATGGAGGTGGCCCACAGCCACCAGACTAGTAGCCATAGATAGACCTGTCCACCATGAATCTGTCTAAGCCCCTTTTAAAGCCATCCAAGCTGGTGGCCAGCACCACATCCTGTGGCAAGGAATTCCATAGATTAATTATGTGCTGTGCGAAAAAGTACTTCATCTTTTCAGTCCTGAATTTCCCAACCTTCAGTTTCATGGGGTGACCCCTGGTTCTAGTGTTGTGAGAGAGGGAGAAAAATTTCTCTTTCTCCACTCTATTCCATGCATAATTTTATACACCTTGATCATGTCTCTCTGTAATCTCCTCTTTTCCAAGGTAAAGAGCCCCAGATGCTGTAGACTAGCATCAGAAGGGAGGTGCTCCAGGCCCCTGATCATCTTGGTTGCCTTCTTCGGCACCTTTTCCAGTTCTGCAATACAATAGCAAGAACAACAACAACAAAATAATATGTATATACCTTAAGTGGCACTGCGGGGAAATGATTGACTAACAAGCAGAAGGTTTCCAGTTCGAATCCCTGCCGGTACTATATTGGGCAGCAGTGATATCGGAAGATGCTGAAAGGCATCATCTCACACTGCACGGGAAGAGGCAATGGTCAACCCCTCCTGTATTCTACCAAAGAAAATCACAGGGCTCTGTGGATGCCAGGAGTCGAAATCGACTTGACGGCACACTTTACCTTTACGGCAACAAAGTTTTCCAAAGCAGTTTACATAGATAATAAACAAACAAACAAATAAAATGGCACCCTGTCCCCAAAGGCCTCACAATGTAAAAAGAAATGTAAGATAGACACCAGCAGCAGTCACTGGAGGTACTGTGCTGGGGGTAGATAGGGACACTTACCCCACCCCCCGCTAAATAAAGAGAATCACCACGTTAAGAAGGTGCCTCTTTGCCCAATTAGCAGGGTAATATCCTTCTTAAGATCCGGTGCCCAAAACTGTAATGTGGCTGCACCATAGATTTGTACAAGGGCTAGGGCATGATAATATTAGCATTTTTATTTTCAATCCCCTTCCTAACTATTCCTAACATGGAATTGGCCATTTTCACAGCTGCAGCACACTGAGTTGACACTTTCAATATGCTTTCCATCACAACCCAAAGATCTTTCTCCTGGTCAGACACCGACAGCTCTGATCCCATCAGCGTATATGTGAAGTTGGGGTGGTTTTTTTTTTTGCCCCAGTATGCATCACTTTACACTTGCTTACACTGAACCGCATTTGCCATTTTGTCTCCCACTCCCTCAGTTTGGAGAGATCCTTTTGGAGCGCCTCACAATCTTTTGTGGATTTCACCACCCTAAACAGTTTAGAGTCATCTGCAAATTTGGCCACTTCGTTCGCTGCTACTTACCCCAACATGTAAAGCATTTATGAACGAGTTAAAGAGCGCTGGTCCCACTATAGATCCGTGGGGGACCCCCCCCTTCCTACTTCCCTCTGTTGTGAAAACTGTCCATTTCTTCCTACCCTCTGTTTCCTGTCCTTCAGCCAGTTACCAGTCCAAACATGAACCCGTGCCCTTATCCCATGATAATCGATTAGTCAGCACCATAACACCACCCTGCCTCTGTTGACCCCAGGTGGTATTCATGGTTGTGGGTGACCTTATCCTCACAACAACCCTGTGAGGTAGGCTAAGCTGAGAGCAGGGGACTGGCCCAAGGCTTCGTGGCACTTCATAGACAAGTAAGGATATGAACACGTCTGCCACTGGTGAAGTTGCTCTAAGTCAGGGCATTCCAGATTCCCACAGGAATGAGGGGAAGAAATGGAGAGAGGAAGATGAAATGGTTCCAGACAAGCTACAGAAGGCCAAGCAGAGGAAGCCGGGGTGGGACTAGGGAAGGAGGGGACTGTAGCCTGTTCAGGCGATAGGTCGAGGGGGGCATTGTGGGCAAGGGGGAGGCTGAAAGTGCTTTACAAGAATAAGAAAAAACGAACAGAAAAAGAGGGGAAGAGAAAGAGGCATCCAGGGGAATGATTGTAATGAGCGCCAATGGTGACCTTGGGTTACTAGTATCAGGCTTATCTCAGTATCTATCTATTTATTTACATTTCTTCCTCCAAGGAGCCCAAAGTGGTGTGCATGGTTGTGTTTATCCTCACAACAACCCTGTGAGGTCGGCTAAGCTGAGAGAAGAATGACGGGCCGAGAGACAACCAGTGAGTTTCGTGGCTGAAGGGGGATTTGGACTCGGGTCTCCCCGACCCTAGTCCCCCTCTAACCACTACACCACACTGAACCTCAGTCCGCCACCTGCAAATGAGATGGCCCAACTGAGGGGAGGAGGGCAATCTGGCTTGGCATGGAAGCAAACCAACACCGAGCAAGCCCTTCCCAAGGGGAAGAGAAGGCAGGCCCCGCGTGCTCCATCTTTATGCCTCCACCAGCAAGCAGCCCCCCTGCTCTCCGATCATTTCTCCAACGCCGCTCTCCCCCCCCCCTTGCCCCACGGCGGCTGCCCTAGCTTCCAGATTAAAACAATATATGACCCAATCTCACCCACTGCTTATTGACGCTGGTAATTACCTAAGAATTAAAGGGGCTGTGTGTCTTGGAGCAGCCTCAAAGGCTTGTGGCATTCCCACACAGGCACACCGAGCGCTGTGGGGTCTGCTCGGCTCTCCGACGCAAGGCCCCTGCCAGCCGGCGATTTCCTCTTGACATGACACTATTATTACCCACTTACTAAATGCTTCCTGTCCCCGAGCCGCGCCAGGAAGGGCAGGTTTCGAGATAGCAGCCTCTCGCAAGGCCACAAGCCCAACCCGCCCGAAAGGAAGGGGGGGCTTGGCAGATGAGCCCCCCACTTCCTCAGCAAGCACTTGCAGGGAGATGAATCCGACTTTCCATTCCCCCCTCGGCAACGGGTGGAGTTGGGAACGGGAGGGGTGACGTCACCCTGATCGAGCCCGGAGCTGTGCAGCTCAGCATCTGTCATAACAAGCGTGCAAACCCGCCGCCCGCCGGCCCAGGACAGCCTCCCTGGGATTAGCTCCTGCTAGTTAACAAGCCAGACTTAACCTTCCCACAACCCTGTGACTTGCCTCAGTCCCTCAAGGCCCCCCTCCCTTGAAATTACCCTCCAGGAAACGCTCAGACCCCTTTGGGGGATGCTCTGGCCCCTGGGAAAGAGGGCATCCTGGCAACTGGGCTTGTGGGTGCTTTAGGCAGGGCCCTTTCACGAGGCGAGGCGAGGCGAGGCAGTTGCTCCAGGCAGTGGATTATTGGGGCATCAGCTGGGCAGGGAGATGCCCCCCTGCCCCCCCCCCGCAGTGCTGCCTTTGGAGCAGCTCTTCCGGACCAAACTGACCCTTGCAAGAGGCATGAGGAGAGAAGTTGGGATTGCTGGCTCCCTAACCCTGCCCTCTGTGCTGCTTTCAAAGCTCACAAGGGTCTCTTTTGGAAAGGGACTGGTCCCCGCCAGGGGCATGGGGCCATCACTCAGTGGCAGATCCTACATATAATCTGCCTTGGAGAAGCCGCTGCCAGTCTGGGAAGACAATGCTGAGCTAGATAGACCAATGGTCTGACTCAGTATATGGCAGCTTCTTCCTATGTTTATACAGAAGGTAGTGCTTTGGCCATTTGCCATTTCCATCTGGATTTTGAACTTGTTATGTGACTTTGCCCACTCCACCTTGCAGTCCATTTTGCCTACCGCAGCCACCTCCTTCCTTAATGCATATGCTTCTGTCTATATAGTTTGCATTGTGAGAAGGCTTTTTGTACACTGTTTATCATGTTCATGTCATGGATCATCAATTATTGATTGTATACCTTTTCACTATTTTTGAATACACATATTGCTTACATTGTTATTGTTTGACAACCTATATTCCTATCCTGTAGTCACAGTGGGAATCCCCTTCCCCTTCTCCACTGGTTTTTTCATTCTGTGACTGCCCCTTTCTCCTTGCTTTGAAACCCTGGACAGCCACTGCCAGTCAGAACAGGCAATACTGAGCTGGATGGACCAAAGTCCTGACTCTGAATCAGGCAGCTTCCTAGGTTCCGATGTGAAGGCAGCATTTCGTGCCATGCCTCCGGCACTGCAGTACCTTGGACCACCCCTGCATATTTCACACATGGCTTGTTGCCTGCGGGTGCAATGCATCATGAGATTTGTAGTCTTCAAGTCATCTTAACATACTGTAAATAATGAATAACAATCAAAGAAAGTGGGCGAAACAAAGGGTGGGAGAAAATGTTTGAGAGGAAAGAGATTATTTAGGGCTGTGCCATAAACCACTTAACGGCCTTCTCCATTGCTGCCCCGAGGCTTTGGAATGTGCTCCCTAGTGAAATAAGAGCCTCCCCATCTGTGACATCTTTTTAAAAGTCTCTAAAGAGGCATTTCTTCACCCAGACTTTTAACTGATATTGTTTTGATTGTTTTAATGCTGTTTTTAGAATATTGTTTTAAAATTTTAAATTGTGTTTTAAATTTCTTGCTTTTAATTTTTTTAAAAAAATTAATGTTTTACTTTTAATCTTGTTGTAAACCGCCCAGAGATGTAAGTTTTTGGTGGTGTAAAAATATGATAAATAAATAAATAAATAAATAAAGGCACAGAGGGGAAATGCTTGATTAACAAGCAGAAGGTGACAGGTTCGAATCCCCGCTGGTACTATATCGGGAAGCAGCTATCTAGGAAGATGCTGAAAAGCATCATCTCATACTGTGTTGGAGGAGGTCATGGTCAACCCCTCCTGTCTTCTACCAAAGAAAACCACAAGGCTCTGTGGACACCATGAGTCTACACCGACTCAATGGCACACCTTACCTTTATAAACTGTCATAAAAGAAGCTTCCACATGTGGTGATCTGTGGATTGACCATAACATTTAGTGACCTCTTACAGCCATGCAGTCGCACAAAAACATACAGCATTATCACACTCATAGTAGGAAGAGTTGCCAGTTAAATCTAAAATGAAACTTTGGGGGGAAATTTTTGAGGCCCCTTCCACCTGAGAAAAGACCTGAGGAACTTCCAGGGAAGCTAGAGATACATATATCAGGCCGAATAGAAACATGATCAATAAAATAAAATAATAAATGAGTTTCACTAAAATTAGCAAAGTTCACCAGTGGGGTTCTGCACATCCTTACCCACACAGCTCTGCCAGATGCATGGCCAGTTTGCAGGCAGCAGCCTGGCTCTCATTAACACTGGGCTGGAGCGGGACAGGAGAAGACCAACTAGAGCTCCTGGAAGCAGAGGCAGGTATGCCTCCTTTAGCGCCCCCCCATCTCTCCCCCGCCCCCGGGTTGGTTGGGACAAGCCGCTCCCGCCCTAGTGCCAACAATCATTTTGGAATTGTGGGATTCGTATGGAGGTCCTGCAAGCATATGGACCAACTCACAGAGTGAGGTTCATTCAAAGAGAGGAGAGCTGGTCTTGTGGTCGCAAGCATGACTTGTCCCCATAGCTAAGCAGGGTCTGCCCTGTTTGCATATGAATGGGAGACTTGATGCGGGAGCTCTGTAAGATATTCCCCTTAGGGGATGGAGCCACTCTGGGAAGAGCAGAAGGTTCCAAGTTCCCTCCCTGGCAGCATCTCCAAGATAGGGCTGAGAGAGATTCTTGCCTGCAACCTTGGAGAAGCTGCTGCCAGTCTGTGAAGACAATACTGAGCTAGACAGGCCAATGGTCTGACTCAGTCTATGACAGCTTCCTAGGTTCCTAGGTAAGGTGTTGTGTACACTGCACAGAGCAGATGGGAGCTCCTACAGGGAGCCACTCTTTGGGCTTTGGATAGGCTGAATGGCTCTGTTTAAGACAGAGGGCAACTAAGCCAGAGGGATCCTAAATCCAATAGTTCTGGGGTCTGGCCATCTGAGGAGCAGGTGAAGAGAGGTAACATCTGGAGACCCACGGCTGCTATATGGCATGGCTCTTTAGATCTTGTGCCTTGAAGAGCCCTCGTGATATGCTGAAGTGGGCAGGCGGAGCTGTGCGCAGCTTTTCACCCTGCTGAGATGGCCAGACTTCTTCCCACTTCATTGGAGGACGGGGGGATGTTGTGGGGTCTGATCCTGCCAGCACTGGGTTCAGAAGCTAGACATGGGCAAGGAGACAAAATGACTTTGTCCCTTATCTTTCTGGCAAGTGATGAAAAGGGGGGGGGGACACACCAGATTGACTGGCAATTCTACTAGAGAAAACACATGGATTAGCTTTGAGGGCAAGGGTCACCACTTGTGGCCTTGCAACTTCCATCAGCTCCAGTTGAAATGGCCAGTAGCCAGGAATAATGGGAGTCGTAGTCCAACAACAGCTGCAAGGCCACAGCTTGAGACCCCTGTCCTAGGGAATTCCGTTATTGTGAAGAACTTGCAACTTTAGCAAGCCGTCCAAGCAAGCCTGAAAAAGCCGTCCTTCTCAAAAAGCAAACCAGGGAGAGTGGATGGTCAGGGGAGGGACCAGAAACACAGGGCTGTCCCTTGGAAACAGGCTCAGTCGAAGCATCTGTCTTGGGGACCTCTTCTAGCCAACAGCTGCCCCACTGAGTCCATCTCAGCATTGCAACATTCATTGAAATGAACAGACCGAGAAAGGAGGCATTTCAATTGCTTTTCCGAGTCAGCCCTTGGGGATTTCATTGCCAACGTCCACCTCTGTGGCAAATGGCTGGCTGTGTGCTCCTTCAGCTGAACTTTTGCTTCCCCCACTGCCAATTCTCTTCCCTCCCTCCCTTCCTCCCCCCCCCAATGAAATGTATCAAGTTCCAAATTAAACACTTGGAAACTCTCCAACTCTATTACAAGCCCATCTAAAGCATGCTGAGAGAAGAAGCCGAAGGAGAAGGGAGAGGGCTGGCAACAGCCAGGTAGAGAGTGTCTAGCCCACATTAGTTCAGCTAAAAGCTGCCAAAGGAGGGGTTCGAGAAATATTTAAGGATGCCAGAGCTCGCAGCTTTCTCTGCTTTGGACCTTAACCCATAACTGAGAGGCAATGACTGGAAAGAATAATGATGGTTGATATCCAGACTAAATTTTTCCTGATTAGAAATTAAGTAGTCCTTTACTGTAAATCCTGAGTCGTAATATTGAGTAACTTAGTATGGATGTCAGCCAATAATTTGTAATAATAATTGATGATGATGGTGATGATGATGATGATGATGATGATAAGTAATTATTAATTATTAATTAATTATTAATAATATTATTATTAAGTAATAATTTGGTACTTTAATTATCAAGCCCTTTCCAAGGGTCTAGGATAACTAAAGAAAAATTAAGGATAGTGTCATAGTATTTGTGCTGTCCCAAGTAGTGTGGCCTTCTGTAGTTGATGTGTAGTTGATGTGATGTGATGTGATGTGATAATTAAAGTACCAAATCCAGTCAATAACATCTGGTAGACTGTTTGTAAACATGAAGAAGAAGAAGAAGAAGAAGAAGAAGAAGAAGAAGAAGAAGAAGAAGAAGAAGAAGAAGAAGAAGAAAATATCTATAATAATGACAACAATAATATTGATAATAAAATTCAGCCATCCCAGGTCCTTGGGAAGGACTCGATGTCTGGATAAAACAAACCAGTCAATAACACCTGTCTGACTGTATCAACAAGAAATGTTGATTGATTGATGATGATGATGCTGATGTAGCACATTTTAAGTATTCACAACATTTCACATGTATTATCTCGGTAATGCTTATAACCCCCTGGAAGGTAGCAGGCAGGTAGTTTTATCCCACATGACAGATAGGAACATAGGAACTTGCCTTATACCGAGTCAGACCCTTGGTCCACCTAGCTCAGTGTTGTCTACACAGACTGGCAGCAGCTTCTCCAAGGTTGCAGGCGGGAGTTTTCCCCAGCCGTCCCTGGAGGTGCTGCCAGGGATTGAACCTGGGGCCTTCTGCATGTAAAGCACATGACCTTCCACTGAGCTGTGGGCCCATCCCCTAAGGGGAATATATTACAGTGCTCACATATAGTCACCCATCCAAAGGCAAACCAAGGCAAACCCTGCTCAGCAGTGTGGACTATTCATGCCTGCTACCGGAGGCCCAGCTTTCCGATGGGCAACTGAGTTGAGGGAACGGTGGCTTGCATAAGGCAATAGGGTGAGCTTGTAGCTCAGGTAAGAGTTGGGCCAGGATCTTCACAGCTAATAGTTTAATGTAGGGGTTCCCAGTCTGGAATTCCCAGATGTTGTTGGACTACAATTCCCCTCTTTCCAGCCCCAGTGGCTGTGTGGCTGGGGGTGACGAGAATTGTAGTCCAACACCATTCAGGGACTAAACATTGGGAACCTCCAGTTCAGACAGTGGCCGCATTTGCATGGAGAGCCCCTCCCTCTTCCTGATCCGTCAGAATGTATCCAGGGGTGGCCGCCATTGGCCACAATCTTCAGAGGGGTGTGCCCAGCACGATTGTGCCTTTTTGGAATGGTCTGCCCACCCACGGCAGGGAAAAGGCACTGAAATCCCTTTCAATGTCATTCAAGCCCTTCATCTGACAGCAATTGCACCACTACCCTCATAACACTAGAGGTGTGAACTAAACCACCTGGCCTGGTTTGGTTCGAGTCTGAACCAAACTCGAACTGCATTGGGCCAGTTTGGTCTTGGCCCCCTTCGACACCCCCCGTTCGGTTCAGTTTGGGGTGGGGGTTTTCGACCGACATTTTATCTTTTTTTTAAACTTACCTCTTCTGGGGGGGCTTCTCCAAGGTGGTGGAGGGTCCTTGAAGGTTCCCCCTCCCCCCAATGGCCTTCCTTTATGTAAAAATTGCCTGGTTCGGGCATCCTCAGCCGTTTCTGGGCCTATTCCCCGGTGTGGCGGCCATTTTGGAGGCCACCACGCCTACGCAGAGGGGGTAAGTCAAAAATAAGTAAGTAAGTAAGTAAAAACTCGATGAACCCCTGAATTGGGGATTTGTATGTTTGGTTCAGGGTCAAGCCAAACCAGGGGTGGTTCAGCTCAACCCTAAACCTTTTAACTGAACGGGTTCGATGTCGTACTGGTTCGGATTCGAGCCGGTTTGCACACCCCTACATAACAGTCCTGCAACAAACCTGTCTTGCTCAAGCACAATTTCTGATGTCGGGGGGGTGCTGAGGGGCTCTATTTTCCTGTTGCTCAGGAAAGGGAAAGGAACATGATGACTTCCTAGAAGGGGATATGTATATGAGGGAGGGCAAAGGATCCTGCCGTCTCAGCTGCTGTAACTAAGGATGCTCTTGCAATGGCTGACCCTTGCAAAGCAGCCCATGGAGAGATGCGTTTTAAGTTGTTTTTTAAAAACACTGAGGGAGGGAGCATGGCGAAGCTCTTCAGGGAGGGCGTTCCAAAGCCGAGGGGCCATAACTGAAAAGGCCCTGTCTCTAGTCCCCATCAATGGGATCTCTGTTAGTGAGCAGGGCCTGAGATGATGAGTGGAGGGCCTTGGCAGATTCATATGGGCAAATGCGGTCCAACAGGTACCCCGGACCCAAGCCGTGTAGGTCTTTAAAGGTCAATACCAGCACCTTGAATCTAGCCCAGAAGTGGACTAGCAGCCAATGAAGCTGACGCAGGATGGATGTAATACTTGTGAAACAATTTGCACCTACGAGCATCCTTGTGGCAGCATTATGAACCAGCTGAAGGTTCTGAACAGTTTTCAAGGGCAGCCCCATGTAGAGCACATTGCAGTGGTCCAATCTGGATGTTACCAATGCATGAGTGACTGAGGTCAGGTCCGACTTCTCCAAGTAGGGTCGCAGCTGGCATACCAGCCGTAGCTGGTAAAAGGTGCTTCTGCATACTGCCGCCACCACTGCCTCCAAGGACAGCGTTGGGTCCAGAAGCACCCCCAAGCTACGGACTTTGTCTTTCAGAGGGAGTGTGACCCTGTCCAAGACCAGATTTACCTCATTACTCAGATGATCAGTTCTACCAACCCAGAGCACTTCCATCTTATCTGGATTAAGTTTCAGCTTGTTTGCCCGCATCCAGTCTAGAACAGCCTCCAAGCCCCGGTTCAGAGCATCCACTGCCCCCCTGGTGTCTGCTGACTTAAAAGATAGCTAGAGCTGGGTGTCATCAGCATATTGATGGCACCGCAGCCCACACCTACAGATGACCTCTCCCAGGGACTTCATGTAAATGTTAAATAACATAGAATAGATCCCTGTGGCACCCCATAGGCCAAAGACGAAGGAGTGGAGCAGGCGTCCTCCAGCACCACCTTCTGAGTATGACCTTCTAGGTAGGAGTGGAGCCACGATATAACCATGCCCCCAACCCCCAACCCAGAGAGACGTCTCAGAGTCAATGGTCCATGGTCAATGGACCATGGTCAATGGTATCGAAAACAGCTGAGAGGTCCAGGAGGATCAACAGAGTCACACTCCCTGTGTCTATCTCCCGGCATAGGTCATCCACCAGGGCAACCAAGGCAATTCCAGGCCCATATCCAGGTTGGAAGCCGGACTGGAAAGGACTGAAGTAATCAGATTTATCCAGGGCTGCTTGGAACAGAGATGCCACCATGCTTTCCAACACCTTGTCCCAGAAGGGGAGGTTTGAAACTATTGAAAGTTATTTAAATCATCTGGGTCCAATGAGGGCTTTTTAAGGAGGGGCCTAATGACTGCCTCCTTCAGGCAAAGGGAAACCACCGCCTGCTCTAGAGAGGCATTCACATGTCTGCCTCCTCCCTTATTTTTTGTCTGAGTGCAAAACCTGAGCTAGCCGGTCCAGGGGCGCTGGGATCCCAGTGCTTCTCATGGCTGGCTCTACCCAGGCCAGGCAGCCCTAGGTGGGTATAGCCAGCAATGGGAACAGGGAAACTGAATGACTTCTTGGACAAAGAATCAATCTTGACCTGGAAGCTTGTATAAGAGCCAGGGGGCACTACTTGATCCACCCTGGCTTCTTACTGTTCAGAGGATGTTTTGGTGATGTTGCTAATCTCCACGTGTTTTCCCACTTTAGCCAGTTGTGAGTCACAAGCTGAATACCTGCTTGACTGTCATTTGGTCTCTAGTTCATGATCATCTGGTTCCTCTAAGCCAGGGTTGGCCCACCTGAGGGTCTCCAGCCGTTATTGGACTACAACTCCCACCATCCTTTGCCATGACACAGCTGGGGATGATGGGAGTTGTAGTCCAACAGCAGTTGGAGAGCCTCAAGTGGGCTACCTCTGCCCCAACCCCTTTTATCATGCTTATTAGGGATGTGCAAATTGATTCGGGTACAAATCATTTTGTACCCGAATCTAGCTGATTTGAGTGATTTCGAGACAAAACAAATCACCCCTGTGGTCCATTGGCTAGATTCAGGTACAAATCGAATTGTGCCTGATTTGATTCAAATTGATTTGAGGTTCATATCCCTCCAATTAATAACCCCAGATTCCCAGCTTTCATTTTAAAAAAGAAGCTAAGCTCTAGCCCTTGTAGAGGTGGAGTTATGAAGCAAAATGCGTAGTCAGTATTTTTCAAGTGTTTGGATTCTTTGGTGTTTAGTAACTTTCCCTCAATGAAGCCCTGTGAGGATTCATTACACACCTTCATTTCTTCTATTAATTTTGACTGTCTTTTCAACAGTGCCAGCTGTCAACTGCCATGTGCCAACAACACCCCACTCCCACCCGCAAGGCAGTGGGGTACTACTCAGTTCATGTTCTAGGATTTTTTCCAAGTGTTTAGGCTCTTTGGTGTCTAATAACCTTTCCTCATGATGAAACCCTATGAGAATTCATTACACACCAAAGAGTCTAAAGACCTCAAAAATTCCTAAAATATAAACTGAGTACCCAGTGGCTTGCGGGTTGCAGGGTAGTTGGCACATAGGATGCCACTAATTCCCCACCCCCACCTGCAGAGCAGTGGGATCAAAATGAACATAAGAAATGAAGGTTTGTAATGAAGACACCAAAGAATCTAAACACTTCAGAAAATACCTTGGGGGGGGGGGGTATTTGACACATGGCAGTTGACAGTTGGCACTGTCCAATGACAGTCAAAATGAACAGAAGACATGAAGGTGTGCAATGAATCCTCATAGGGATTCATTATGAGGAAAAGTTATTATACACCAAAGAATCCAAACACTTGAAAAATAATGGCTGCATATTTTGCTCCATAACTCCACTTCTACAAGGGCTAGAGCTTAGTTTTTTGTTTTTGTTTTTAAATGAAAGCTGGGTAAAGTGTCTCAGTGCCTTGAAATTTGGGTGGTAGGTGGAACCCTTGGGGAGCTACCCACCAACCAAATTTGGTGCCTCTAGGACTTTGTTAAGTGGTCTGAATCAGTCCAAATCCAAACCGAATCAAAGCAAATACAAATTGAATCTGGGGTGATTTGAAGGGGGTAGATTTGGATACAAAACAAATCAGGGGTGATTTGTTTGGGGCACAAATCAAATAAAAAATAAATATATTTGTGCACATCCCTAATGCTTATTATTTCCCTGTTTTGTACATGTTGATTTCACCCTTCTTTCCTGACATTGGGCAGAGCTAGGCCAAATTAACCCTCAGACCCCAAGGCCATAACATGAAGGTTCTCCACCCATGCCATAACCCCTCAAATATGTCCGCTGTTGACTATTAGGAAGAGAGAAACACACCCATGCTCTGCCATGATATCACAGTGTTCCATTAGCTATCTGACAGAAGCTATTAATGATATTCCCCTATAGCCAGAGCTCCGCCTAAAAATCCTTTCCCCCAAGTCTCTGGGTACATTTTGTCTTGCGGTCGTCTGGCATTACTACTGAGGCAAGACAGGGTGTTTGTGTGCCAGACAGTGGGAGTGGGGGGAGGCTGCGGGGGGTGGAATGCATTGTCAGTCATTGCCGTTTCATTATAAAAATGGCTGGTATTCCCACAAAAGATGTGAAAGGTTGCACACCACATGCTGTCATCGGCATAAGTGGAAACACACAATGGGAAAGAATGGCTGATGAATGCAACTGGAGGCATTAATTTGCATCTGTATTTTGACAATGTGCATCTGGAAGAAAGATGCGGGGGTTTGGGTCCACTGTAAGACTCTATGAACATAGGAAGCTGCCAGAGGCGTAACTATAGGGGGGGCAGGGGGGGCACGTGCCCCGGGCACCATCTTTTCTGGTCACGTGGGGGGCGCCGCCATGACAAAAAATTTTTTTTAATTTTTTTTTTTAAATTTTTTGTTAATACAAATGTTTCCTGCTCGGTGCAGCAGCGCTGCAGCAGTCAAGGGAGCACGTCGGCGCCCCCTCCCCCACGAGCGGTCCCTTCTGCACCGCCCGCCCCCCCCATTGCTTTGCTGGCGCCTGGCGGCCAGTCAGTGGCCTGGCTTGGCGGCGGCGGCAGGCGCTTGTGAGGAAAAACCTAAGTATAATGTAGTATGTGGGGGGGGGGGGCGCCATTTCAATGCTTGCCCCAGGCGCCGTTTTCCCTAGTTACGCCTCTGGAAGCTGCCTTAGACCAAGTCAGACCATTGGTCCATCTAGCTCCGTATTGTCTACTTGAAGTGATCGCAGCTCTCCAGGGCTTCAGATGGGGTATTTCCCCAGCCCTACCTGGCAGTGATGGAGACTGAACCTGTATCTGCCTGGAAACATCAAAGAATGGTAGGATTTTAAGCCCAATTAATGCACGGTAGAGGCTTCAAACCAGGCCTGGGGTGGAGCCACCATTGGGCCAATGGGTTCAAAGAACCCGGGCCGCCAACTAATCAGGGGCCACGTCTCGCGGACCCGACACGCCCCACACGTCTGACGTCAGACGCTCCTGGTTGCACGCTTCGAATGCAGCACCAGCCTAAGTAGCTCCTGAAGGGGCCGCATGTTAAAAGGCTGGCGCTGCTTTTGCAGCGCAGCCCGGGAGCGGCTTTCCCCTGCAGAGCCAGCCTTCATTTAACTGCCGAAGGGGCAGCACGGTTAAATGGCAACTCTCCCAGACTGGTCCCGAACGGAGCCTCAAGGCTCCGTTCAGCCAGACCATGCCCCCGTGTCTGACGTCAGACACGGGGGCGGGGTCAGCGGGGTCACGGCGGCGGCCTCACACCGGCTGCCGGCAGTTCCGTTCCGTCAGTGAACCAGGCCCAACCCAGTTCGAATTGGTTCAGCTTGACCTAGAACCGAACCAGACCCGGTTCAGTTCGAGGTTGAGCCTTCAAGCTGAGCTGGTTTGAGAGCCGATTTCGAGCCAGCTCACACAGCCCTACCTCTAGAGAAGGAGAGCCTGCCACTGCATGAGGCGGACTGTTCCACTGTTGAACAGCTCTTACACTTAGGAAAGTCTTCCTTATGTCTAACCAAAATCTTCCATAATTTCAACTCATTTGTTCTAGTCCTGCTCTCAAGAACACTAAGTCTAGTTTTTCTTCTGTGTGACAGCCTTTCAGATGGCACTGGCTTCATATTTTCACTTCTCTGCTAACTGGGCAAAGAGGCATCTTTTAAATGCAGCGATTCTCTTATTTCGCAGGAGGAGAGCAACATTCCCTATCCATCCCCAGCACAGCTTCCCTCAGAGGCTGTTGCTGGTGTCTATCATGTTTCTTATTCAATTCAAATAAATCAAATCAAATAAATAATAAATTAAATCAAATAATAAAGAAATCAAATAAATAAATAAATAAATTGTGAGCCCTTTGGGGACAGGGAGCCATCTTATCTTCTTCTTCATATATATTTCTCTTAGGCATACCCATTGCTAATCATTATTTATTTATTTATTTATTTATTTATTTATTTATTATTAAAAATGTTATACCGCCCTTCCAAAAGGCTCAGGGCAGTTTACATTATGTGTGGCAGTTCTCATGGGAGTTCGCCGGATAGTGACAGGGACAGGTGGGAGGGAACAAAATGGCGGGAGCCGGCTGGCCAGAGGGGAAACAAAACAGTGGTGGTGGCCAGCCGGTTGGCCAGCAGGCAGGGGAAGAGGGTGGCCGGGTGGCTGGGAGGAAAATGGCGGTGGAGGCAGGCAGGCAGGGAAGAAGATGGTGATGATGGCGGCGGGGGTGGCAGGAGGCGCAGATGTTCTGCACCCAACCCAGCTAGTTTATTTATTATTTCTCTATGTAAACGGCTTTGTAAATTTTTGTTGAAAAGCAGTATATACATATTTGTAGCCGTTGTTTTTGTTGTCCTCCAGGCTAAACATCTCCAGCTGCTTTCGGCTGTTCCTTGTAGGATTTTGATTCCAGAGCCTTCACCATTTTGGTTGCTCTCCTCTGAATCCATTCCAGTTTGCCAATGTCCTCCTCCTTAAAATGTGGTGTCCACAGCTCACACAGTATTCCTCATGAGTTCTGACCAGCATAGGGGTGGTGACATTAATTGCCCCCTTTGCTAAGCAGGGTCACACTTGGTTTGCATTTGAATGGGTGAGTGCTGTCTGCTGCAAGATCTTGCTTTAGGGGCATGAGGCCATGCCTCAGTGTAGAGCATCTGTGTGCGTGCAGAAAGCCCCAGGTTGCATAATCTCCAGATTGGCCCGGGGGAGGCTCCTGCCTGAAACCCTGGATAGCTGCTGCCACTGCCAGTCAGTGTAGACAATACTGAGCTAGATGGACCAATGGCTTGACTCATTATTAGGCAGGTTTGTGTGTCCCCACTTTGCCTCTGCTATTAGCAGCTGCATCACACTGCTGGCTCAGTGACCCTTCTTAACTGCATTGCTGTCCAGCCAGGGCTCTCCTGGTCTCTACTTGTGTGTTTGTGTTTTGTGACCTCAATGCAGGACTTTTCATTTGTTCCCATTGAACTTCATCTTGTCGATTTTGGCTGGGCGTTTGAGTCTGTCCTGACCATTTTGGATCAGGATGTGTGTTTTATCTCTGTGTGGCAGCCTCTTAGGAACATAGGAACATAGGAAGCTGCCATATACAGAGTCAGACCCTTGGTCTATCTAGCTCATTATTGTCTTCACAGACTGGCAGCGGCTTCTCCGAGGTTGCAGGCAGGAATCTCTCTTAGCCCTATCTTGGAGAAGCCAGGGAGGGAACTTGGAACCTTCTGCTCTTCCCAGAGCCCCTTCAACCTCTGAGGGGAATGTCTTCCAGTGCTCACACTTCTGGTCTCCCATTCAGATGCAACCAGGGTGGACCCTGCTTAGCTAAGGGGACAAGTCATGCCTGCTACCACAAGACCAGCTCTCCTCTCTTCTACCTGTGCGTGGGCAGACTCAGCCAGACCCCGAAACGCACACACAGTACAGGGGTGGAGTCTGCAGCGCTGCTGCTGCGGAGGAGAGTTATGCTCATTCCACATGGCCCCATTCGAAGATGCAAGTGAGCCAGCGCCTTGGACCTGCGTCTGCAGCATGTGGGAGATTCTTGGCTGCCTCCCTCGCGCATTTGAGATGGTTTTGGTCATCTTTAATGCTCATTGTTCATTTCCCTTGCCGTTGCCCCCTCTGACTGCCTTTTCCCAACCTTGTCAACCCCAAGCTATCTGACTGTATAGGCAAGCAGCAGGCGGGCGGCAGATTTATGAGAGCAGGCTCTCCTTGGCCTGAGAACGCTTCCCTGGAATATTCTCAAGAGCGGCGTGATCCGAGCCATTCCCGGTGACTGAGCGCATGATGAATTGTTTTTGTTTGTGTCTTGTCACTTCTGAGACCAGAGACAATAACTTAGAACAAATGGTTCTTGTTTCTTTACTGCCAAGAGGGAATATATATATATATAGAGAGAGAGAGAGAGAGAGAGAGAGAGAGAGAGAGAGAGAGAGAGCGAGAGAGAGCCTATCCAATCTCAAAATGAGATCCTCCTTTACTTTGGGAGAGGCCTCTGATGGTCATTAAGATGATGATTTGACGCTGGAGGTTCTTGCCAAAGCGCTCTTCTTCTCCCCTGATGGAGTCTAATAGATGGGAACCAGCTTGGATCCCTTCCAGATAAGGAGGTTTATGTGCCTGAGTATCTCTCGCAGGAGAGGAGCTGCAGCTTACGCGGGCATTTATGCTAGGGGTGTGCACGGAACCGACTGCACTTGAACCAGACTGGCCAAGTTTGGGTCCGGACCCCATCAACCCCCCCCCCAGTCCAGTCCGATCCGGGGGGGTCTGCGAATTTCTTTTAATTTTTTTTTTAAAAAGATTTAAAATACCTCTAGCCCCTTCGAGGGGCTTCCTGTAGGCCGCGGGTGTGTGTGTGTGGTCTGTGAAGGTTCCCCCTCCCCCCGTCAGCCTCTCAAATCACTGCTGCAGCCATGTAAATGGAGTATTTTCAGCCCTTTCGGGTCTCCATAAAGGTGCAGCCGCCGCCGCTGTGCATGTGCACATGGCCTCTGCGAGGCCTGGCATGGCCTACAGCCTCACAGAGGTCATTTGCCCATGCGCAATGGCCATTTCGCGGACAACCCCCCCCCCCAGCCTACAGGAAGACCCTCGAAGGGGCTACAGGTATTTTAAATCTTTTTTTTAAAAAAAATAATAATAATAATTTGCAGACCTGTCCGGAGGTTTGGTTCCAGTCCAGATGGAACGGGGTGTGTGTGTATGTGTGTGTTGGTTTGGGGGTGGGGGTGGGCGTGTTCAGTTCAATCCTGAACCTCTGGACCGCCGGACCGGTCCGCACATCTCTAATTTATGCCTGAATGGAAGCAGTGCCAGAAGGGGTAAAGGGAAGCTTCCTGGCACCCGGGAAGGAGTAGATCCAGCACATCATGGATGCATGCAATATGGATGTGCATTGGGACGTCTTGTGCAGCTCGACCACCCTCCCAGTCTGAGTGGGAGACTCCCTGTTGCATGGATAATCTCTCTTCCCCACTATGAAAGCTTCCAGTTTCTCTCAGTGCATTTATTCTGGATATCTCCAGCTCTAGTGAAGTTCTCAAAAGAAAAAGCTTGGCAACCGATGTGGCCAGAGCTGAGCTTGCCAAAATGAAACGCTTTGCCACAGAGCTCAAGTCTCTTGTTTGCACTCTGCTTCAGAGACCAGTTCTTTTTCCAGCTGAGTGGCACCCTGCTAGAAGGCAGGTCTTCCCAAAGTTCATCTGCAGTGAAGCAGGCAGCTCAGCTCTTTTTCATGCTGCCTACCACCACACAGGGGCATAGCACGGTCGGAGTGGGCCCTGATATAAAATACGAAGGTGGGTCCCTGTTCCACTGCCTTCTTTTTTCAGAGAGGTGCAAGAGCCAGTGCAGTGCAAGGAGAGGAGAGTTGGTCTTGTGGTCGCAAGCATGACTGGTCCCCTTAGCTAAGCAGGGTCTGCCCTGGTTGCATACAAATGGGAGACTAGAAGTGTGAGCACCATAAGATATTCCCCTCAGGGGATGGAGCTGCTCTGGGAAGAGCAGGAGGTTCCAAGTTCCCTCCCTAGCAGAATCTCCAAGATAGGGCTGAGAGAGACTCCTGCCTGCAACCTTGGAGAAGCCGCTGCCAGTCTGTGAAGACAAGACTGAGCTAGATGGACCAATGGTCTGACTCAGTATATGGCAGCTTCCTGTGTTCCTGTGTTCCAATCCATGGGCCCCCTCCTTCAGAGGTCCAGGCACATTTGTCTCCCCTTCCTACCACTTTGCAGTAGAACTCAGGTCTATGAAAACGGATTAGTGTTTTGCAAGGGAGCCTGGGTCTTTCTAACCCTACTGAGCACTTTGCCAGACAGCTCATGTCTTTCACATGCTAAGTAACTTTGGGCAGAAGAGCTCAGGCCTGTGGAAAACAGATTGTCCTGCAAAGAACCTAATTTTTGTGGCAAAGTGCTTTGCTTTCATCTAGCAAATTCGCCGTTTGAATGACTTTAATTGCCAGTCTAATTGTTTGGTAAACTTCAAAGAAAATCAAAGCCAGCTCCTTTAATTGTGCCTGGAAGCCAAAGTCAGATTTGTGTCAGGTCATTAAAAATAGCCATGTAAATAGCTCTCTTTTATTTGTCAAAAGGAGTTTTCAAGTGAACAGTCCCAAATTTGGATCTGGGGAAATGCCAGGATCCAGTTTCCGCAGGCGTTTAAGTCTCATTGAAGGGACACACACTCGAGGAGGAACTGAATCTGTCAAACTATCCTATTAGCCCAGCAATCCAGTAATGCATGAGCGACTCCTGCACCCAAGAAGAGGCTGAGCTTGCTCTCTCCGAGCCTATTAGGGTTGTTAAATAAACACGGACCTCCTGCTTTAAACTTGTCAAAGCCAGGAGGAAGCACGGGGCTGTTTTTAATAAAAATGTTGCACAAAATGAGAGCAAGTTTCAGATATCAATGTTTATCTTTGTGTGTGTGTCTTCTTGATGAGGCTATTTAATAAGCATTGATATATATATATATATATATATATATATATATATATATATATATATGTATGTATTTAAGACTATATGTTGTAGGCCAAAGGTTAGAGTGCTGGACTAGGACGGGGGAGACCCGAGTTCAAATCCCCATTCAGCCATGAGACTTGCTGGGTGACTCTGGGCCAGTCACTTCTCTCTCAGCCTAGCCTGCTTCACAGGGTTGTTGTGAGGAGAAACTCAAGTATGTAGTACACCACTCTGGGCTCCTTGGAGGAAGAGCAGGATATAAATGTAAAAATAAAAGTAAAACTGAAGGGAGCCAGCTCTCATGGTTCCAATAACTGCACGGACCGCTCAGTGGGAGAACATCTGCTTTGCATGCAGAAGGTCCCAGGTGCAGTCCCTGGCAGCATCTCCAGGTAGGGCTGACAGACACCTGCCTGAAGCCCTGAAGAGTGGCTGCCTGTCAGAGTAGACAATACTGAGCTAGATGGACCAATTGTCTGACTCAGTAGATGGCAGCTTCCTGTGTGATGCACACAGTCAAATGTGAGTGAGCAGTTGGAAAGTCTGGATTAGATGCTGCCAGCCCAAGCCTCTGTTCTTGTATCTAGAGGGAAGGAGGAGTCTTCTGGAGCCCTTTGCCAATGGCTCTGTTCATGTGGAAGTGACTCAGTGGGTGAAGCCAATCCCATGGGCGGCGTCACAAAGCAAAACTTTACAATCCAGTGGGAGGACAATTCAATGTGAATCAATCATTCAACGTTCAAGAAAATAAAACCAATTGTCACTGACAAGATAACAACGTTGGCACTGAGCAAATGTTTCTGGGAAGTCTGTTCCGTAAGCCTAGCTTTGTAGGGCAAGAGTATGTGTTAAAGGTAAAGTGTGCCGTTGAATCGGTGTTGACTTCTGGTGACCACAGAGCCCTGTGGCTGTCTTTGGTAGAATCCAGGAGTAGTTTACCATTGGCTCCTCCCATGCAGTGTGAGATGGTGCCTTTCAGCATCTTCCTAGATTGCTGCTCCCTGATATAAGAGTTTCCCATAGTTTGGGAAACGTACCAGCGGGGATTTGAACCAGCAACCTCTGGCTTGCTAGTCAAGCCATTTCCCCGCTGTGCCATTAGGTAGTGAAAGTATGTGGACTGGGGCCTTAATTGACATCCAGTGTCCTGGATTCTTAGCATAAATTGCCTCTGTTTAATTCATGTAGTGTTGCCAGATGATCAATTTGGAATCGTCATCCCAGTCTTGACATTTGTTCTTTCGGTCATGCATGCCTCCTCTTTCTCACATCGTAGAAGCATCGAGCCATTTCTGCTCAAGATGGGGCTTAGAGAAGTTCAGCTGCCACATTCCTCAGTGATTTGCACCATCACAAACTCCTGTCACACACACAGCATCTTAAAGGAAAGTGATTAATTTAGCAAGAACATCTTTGCAAATCTTTGGCAAAGGCAACCATGCCCAATCAAAAGTCACTTAGGGGAGGGGTGGGTTTGCTTCTACTTTCTAAACTTGCACACAGTTCTATATCAGTTAGCAGTCCCCTGCTCACAAAGCAAAGAGGCACTTGCGAAAAGTGGTGATTCTCTTTATTGAGTGGGGGGCAACTGGCCCTATCCATTCCCAGCACAGCATGCCTCCAGTGGCTATTGCTGGTATCTGCCTTATGTTTATTTTTAGATTGTGAGCTCTTTGGGGACAGGGAGCCATCTGTATGTATGTATGTATGTATGTATGTATGTATGTATGTATGTAAACCGCTTTGGGAACTTTTGTTGAAAAGTGGTATATAAATATTTGTTGTATTAGTTGTATATTTGGTGAATGGTCCCCAGCTTTCCTATACAGATTATCTTCCTTCAGTCATTTGTACTTTGGATCGTTATGTAAAGCTCAAGTGTATTTTAATATTGATATAATCTTGTTACTACCTCAATCAGCTTGCTAGATGTTTCATTTGTTTGTGCTCATTCCGGCATGCTATAAGGTGGTTAGAAATGTACAGGAGGCCCTCATTATCTGCGGTTTCAACTACCGTGGCTTTGCGTATCCAGGGACAGGTCTTGGAGCATGGGGCCGCATATGGACATAACACGAAACTGGAGTTAAACGGGGCAGAGATTGGAACTCCGTTACGTCCAAATGTGTGCAACTGTGGTTTCGTGGGAAAGGTGACCTGTGGTTTGCCTTGCCGAACTCTGGTTTGAACCTTCGCTTGGCACAAAGGTTTGCCACTGAAACCAGAGATTTTGCTGTCACAGCATTACTTCCGAATGCCATGCAGTTTATGGAACTGCAATCAGAGAGACAGACCCACCTGGGATCACACCCACACCATGCCCGTGGTGGTTCTTGCTAGCTGCCTCCCCAAGCCCTTGCCCCATATCCTAGGTCACTGTGGGCCAGACCCCAGGATTCTTTGCCCTCTTTCATATATAGATACATATGTAGTCATTATGTCCCCTTCTCTTTCCAGAATAACAGGAAAATAGTGCCCCCCCAAGACCCACCCACCTCCCAAATTTGTGCTTGTGCTGGACATTTTTGTTTCAGGACCCTTAGGAGGGCTGTGATGCTATAGCTGTTAGTGGAAGCACTGGCATGGCATTTAAAGGGATTTAAATGCCCTTTCCAAGCCAAAGGTGGGCGGACCATTCTGAAAAGGGACGATCGCACATGGCACACACCCTTTACCTGGGATTCCCTGTTAGAGGGAATGCTGGTCTGGTGATCTCAGTGCTACGGAGCTTGCTGGGATGTGGCCTCAGCAGACCAGGAAGAGAGAGGAGCTTCCCTGTCCTGAAACCAGAGGTTGCTGGACCATCGTTGGACAACTGTCTACAGTGCGATTCATGGTTTGAAAATTTAACCGCGGGCCCACCACCAACCTCCGGCAAATGCAGCCTTGTTTTTTTTATCCATGGAATAGAAAACAGGCGGAATTATTCACGGTTCCTGCATGGCTGGAAATGACCCGAAAAGGACTTCTGATGCCATTTTGCAGCATAGATCCATTCAATGGCTGGTTTGTTGTTGCTGTTTCTTTAAATTGATGAATATTGGCCCCACATTTGGGCAATTTTGGGATTTGGGGGGGGGCAATTGCTGGAGGGCTGGAGTCCTGGAGATCAAGGTATGCTGTTTTCCACCTCTTATTTCTGACCCCCATGCCTTTTGGCCCATTTTTTGGTGTAAGGAACCTAACCCCTGGATTCCCATAAGGGTAAGGTTTCTTCATCATGATTTCCATATTTGTGCCTATAGGTAGGAACGGAACCCGCATGAATAAAGAGTGCCTTCTGTATTTAGAGAGGACCTTCTGCATTTTGTATAGAAGAAACATAGGCCAGCACCCTGACCCAGAGTTTCACCTATGTAATTTTGGAGCCTGGACCTCTGTTGCCAGATTTGGCTTTTTTAAAGCCAAATTTTGGGTTACGGCCCATTTGACTCAAGAGTATACCCCTGAGGTTCTGGCCCCCCTGGACCTAAAGCCCTTTGGAGCACCCCCCCCCCCCAGCAAGTTAAGCATCATTTTTTAATACATAAGTTCTTGAGGGCAAAAACCACAACACCCAGGAGAGACTAAAAAGGATTTGGGGGCCCCAAGGGGATGTGGAGGCGCTGGACCTCAGCCCCGAAGTCCAGGGGTAAGAACGCCTCTGCCCTGACCAATGGAAGACTGAAGACATGTGCTTTTCCCCAAAAGTTCCATTTAAAAGAGAGGAGGCATGCTGGAGGTTCCATAGCGCAAGCGTGCTTGTGGTAGTGTAACACTAGTCTGTAATGCAAACCCCCAATGCAGCAGAGGTCAGGATGTCAGCCACGGTCTCTACCCCTTTCGTAAGTTCTTGAGGGCTCATCTGAGAAGAGCCCTTCGGGGCCAAACCAAAAACCCATCTAGACCATCATAGTTAGGGATCTGCTGAAATCCCCTGACACATTTCATCTGTTTTGTAGAAATGCATTAGGCTTTCCCTGGAAATTCTCAGACATCTTGTCTTGGGAGGAACCCTGAAATTCACTTGGAAATTCATTACAAATTTCCCTTTTAATGAAATGTCAATGCCAGCCCTAAGTGATTCATCTTCTTTCCTGCAGTGTGCAGCCACATGCCTCTGAGAAGCCACATACACACAGGACATGAAAGCAGAAGATTCCCCCCCACTGTTTCCCTTTCACCCCAGCCACTGGTATTCTGAGATATACTACTCCTAAACATAGATGTTCCATCTAGCTGCCCTGGCTAATAGCCATTGTTACATCGGGAATCCATCTCAAATTTGAGTCACCTGGTATGGTTGGACTATAACTCCCATCATCCCCATCACAATGGTTGGAAGCAGGGGATAATGGGAGTTGTAGTCCAACAACATCTGGGGACCCAAGTTTGAGAACCCCCGTCTATTCTCTTTCTAAAAGCCATCTAAGACAGTGATGATTACTGCATCATGTGGCAATGAATTCCAAATGTTATTTTTGTCTTATGTGAAAAGGTGCTTTCTTTGCTTTGTCCTGCATCTCCCGCCAGTCAATATAATTGGGTGACATCAATTTGTAGTTACGAGAGAGGGAGAACAAATTCTGCGGGCATGTGTGTACTTCTGTACCTTCGTTCAACACAACATGTGAATGACTGTACCTCTGAACAGATCTGTACACTCATTGTACAAGTGTTGGACATAATGTCTGAATGGGTCTTCTGAAAGGCCAGGGACAGAACATTCATTTTAGGTCCTTGTCTACTTCCTTCACACTGGCTTCCATACAGCACAGCACTCCACTGATCCCAGGGCGAGGCATGTGCATTCATTCAGTGCCACTCAAAACGGTGTCCGTGCTACCAATGTGCTCAGAGAGGCTCCATTGCAACTAAGAACTATGTCAGCACTGAAGCGTTGATTATCCCATCCTACCTAATGGAATCTGCCAGTGCGTCCTGTGTCAGTGTAAGATTTTTCTCAATTTGAAAACAAGATAGATATACCTGTAATCTTTTCAAAAACCATCTATACTGGTGACAGGATTGTCAACAGAACAATATGTTAAGATTGTTGCAGACAAATTACCTATACTCCATGAGGCTGTTCTGTGAGGGATTATTATTTATCTATACTCTATGAGGTCTCCCCTGAAAAGAACTCTACATCTCGGCCTTGTAGCTGCTTTTACACTCATTAAACTGTTTTACAAACTTGGAACATAGTATGACCCTGGAATACACACGTCATTCACTCCTGCTTGTCCAGCAACCCAAGGTTGCACTCTGCAGACTCAAATTTGAATCTTTGCTTTGTAGTGAGTTTCGCTGCTCATAACCGGGGTTCCAGTCTGCCAAACATCTGAAGACAGCACGGGAGGCTGCATTCGGTCTAACCGGAGTTGAGGGAGGAAGCTCCTCCCTCTTTCCGGGTGCGATTGGCAGTTCAGGCTGTCCACAAGCAAGAAGGAAGCCCACACAGACAGTTCGCCCTCCTCTCTACAGCCTCCCTGAATGCAAAGAGCCTGCTCTCTGTTTTGTCTGAATGCAGACAGGAGAGTGGGGAGGAGGGAATGGAACCGCAGGAATATTGGACCTGCAGTTCTGCGTTATGTGCGAATACGGCCTAACAGTCTCTTATGCAGAGAGAGGGAGACCCTCTCCGTCTGAATACAAGGACAGCAAGTAAGAAGGCTAAACTGAAACTGAGACTCCATCCGCAAGCCTAAACACAGATCTATGCACACACAGACAAGTTAGCCCTGGACTAGAACAGAGACAATGTCTATGGAAAAATCTCAACAAATATGTTTTTACTGAAATATGTTATTACTGAAAGACAAAGAAGTTCTGTTGGTTTCACTTGCAAACATCAGGATTGACAGATTATGAAAGGAAGTTGGGGGGGGGGAACCACATTGGCATTACTGTTGATTAAATCCACAGATCCAGCCACAGGATCCACTGAAGTCAATAACAGCACAGTCAATGGAGGGTTTGGGGAATCCAAAATTCTGAAATATCTCTTGATGCTGGGGTTGTATTTTAACTGATGAGTTTTGCTGCCTTGAATAAAAGGATCAAATAAGAAACCATGTTTCAACCCCGCCTTCAAGTTTAGGGTCTGGGGCAATTGCCCCCTCCAGGCCTGGCTTCTTGTGGTTAATTCAAGCTGAGACCGAATGGGCCCTGTGAACCAATGTCCTTCAGTTTCTTCCCACCAGGGGAAAAAAAAAACACATTTGAAAACACTTAGCACACTGCACAAAGGGACATGATGCACAGAGAAAGGCCTGCCTTGAAGATTCACAGAGGCCGGTGCTTCTCCACGAGTGGTTGATTGCAACTCTGGTAGGAGATAAATCTCTTTGCAAGAGCATTTCAGCATCACAGCCCTTATGACCTCAGTGGAGGGATGGCTGAGGGGGAGATTCATTAGCTCTAAAACCAAACATCTCCCTTTCTGGGGAGAATGCATTGTGCACAATTCCCTTTTATTACCTTGCCTTGAGGCAAGCTCTCTTGGCCCGATCAACTTGGTTTGTCAAGCGGAAGACGTCCCATTTCCCAGTCACTAAGGTATACGAGGCAAATGTTCTCACCTCATCTGATTTTTCTTTTTCTGATCCTGGCCAGATTACATGGGTTATGAATTCCACAGGTTGTTTCACCAAAGGAGGGTTCAGGAGTGCACGGATGGCTCACTGTTAACGTTTGTGCTTTTGCTGAAGCTATGGAATGTATTACTATTACTATTAATAATGATGATGATGATGATGATGATGATGATGATGTATAAAGTACCTTCCACATACATTGTGCCTTGTAAAGAATGAGAAGATAGGCCCCTGCCCCAAGGGGCTTACCTTCTAGATAGAATCATAGAAGGTTAGAGTTGGAAGGGACCTTGGAGGTCTTCTAACCCTGCTCAGCATCCCTAGCAGATGCCTGTCCACTCTCTGAAAACCTCCAGTAAAGGAGAGCCCACCCCTTCATGAGGCAGATTGTTCCACTGTCAAACAGCTCTTACAGTTAGGAAATCCTTCCTAATGTCTATCCTAAATCTGCTTCCTTGTAATGTCAGCCCTTTGGTTCCAGTCTGCTCATCCTTCATTAGAGCAGTTCATCCACTAGTTGCTGTTTTGGATGGCAGCCATCTTATTTAACACCCCACTTCTCAGCTGAAAGAATTGGGGTTGGTCTGAAGTTGCCCCCCTCTGCAACTCTCTCTGCTAGCCAAAAAGTATTGGCAAAGTACTGGTGAGTTTCTCCCCAACCCCTGCTCGCTGAAAATGTGAAAGAGGTGAGTCAGTTGCTGACACGATGCTCAGTGTTACGAAGCTGTAATGCTGTGCCTGGGGTTTCTGTGGACTAGGAAGCAAGTCCTGATGCTGGTAAGAATTGGCAGTCCACAAGCACTGCTTCCACATTTCCCCTCTTCACAATAATGGGGGAAATGGCAGAGGTGTTCCTTGCACTCCTGCTTGTTCCTACCTGCAGCAGGGCTTGCTTCTAAGTCTGCAGCAGCCACATGCTGCTCTGAAACACTGTGCATCATGTACACCAGTTTCTGCCCTTATTTTGTTCCCAGTGCTGCTGCTGCTGCTTCTGCATCTCCTCTTCCTCTCCTCCTCCTCTTCTCCCTTCCTCTTCACCTCTTCCTCTTCTCCTCCTCTTCCTCTCCTCCTCTGCCTCCTTCTCCTCCTGCTTTTCTTCTTCTTTTCATCCCCTCCTACTCTCCTGATCTTCTCCTCCTCCTCCTCCTCCTCCTCCTCCTCTTCCTCTCCTCTTCATCTACCTCCTCCTCCTTTGCCTCCTGCTACTTCTACTCTCTTCCTCTTCTCCTCATCTTCCTCATCCTCCTCTGATGCCTCCTCTTCCAGCTTCTTCTGCTCTTCCTCCTCCTCTCCTCCTCCTCATGTTTCCCCATCACTTCCAGGTCAAATGTTGGTGACCTGGAGAGCATAATGTGTGGTTGCAGCCACAACCCCCCCCCCATCTTCTCCAGAGCATATCTGGGTAATCTCTTATGATGCTGAAAACTACAGAGGATCTGAGGACTCAGAGGGACAGTGAATTGCCCTCTGCCCAAGGCCACCACACCAATAAAGTATGTTGCCTTTTCCGCATCAAGGCAAGCTTAATAGACCAAGAAGTAAATTTGCAGTTGTGTGATTCGTGTTCAAAGCTGTGTTTGCAAATTCTGTAAACATTACGGTCATTCTCATTACTGTTGCTGGGGCAGGGTGGGCAGGCAGGGGGGAAAGGCAGGGTTGAAACTACCTCCCTCCACCCCAGATGATCGGCTGTCACCTGTGTGTGGCATGCAGCTTGCACACCCACACATTCCATGCTGCTCTGAGCATCATGGATCTCTGGAGGCCGGGAAAATGAGTCTTGACCTCCAGGAATCCCTAAATGCATCTTTCAAGGAGCACATCCATGACCCTGTACCTGAGTAAAAGGGCGTGGTTGCGGCCTTTTACCCAGGTAAAGGGGTGGGTAAAAATCCCAGGCTACCCGAGAAGGCAGGGCTGGGATGAGCCTTGACCTGGTGCTTCACATGAGCAACCTTACACAGGTAAGGACAGTGGGACAGAAATCTGTGGACAGAAATCTGCCCAAGCCTGGGGAGGGCTGCTCGTGTAAACAGCCTCATTTTCTTGCTCCCCCTTTCAAAAATCTATCTATTTTTTTTTTTTTTTTTGGTAACTTTCTTACACCTCAAAAAGATCCAGCTTTGTCAGGGAAAATCAAGAACCGTTCACTCCTCATACAAATACAAGAGACTTGAACCTACCAATAGCCCCTAGCAATTGCACATAAACTTCAGGTGTTTGTGTGCGTGTGCTGAAATCTTGGCAGGTCATGGAGCAACCAGCATGTTATCACAAAAATCTCAGAATATGCATCTTGAGAATCAAATTAAAAACAGACCCAACTAGAGTAAGTGCTCTCGACAAAAATGGCATAAGTCATAGGAATACTGGATTGGGGTCAGGCTTGGTGTTCTGGCTTTGGTGGCTTGTATGTGAAGTGGAGAGTGAAGTCCGCAACAGGAGTGTAGGATGGTACACAGACGGTAAGGTCATTCGCACAATCAAAAACTGTGTTCTACCCAGATTTTGGAGCTGTGTGTGCTAACAGTTTTTGGTTGTGTGGCAAGGTAAGAGGGAAAGGGGGACAGAAGTGATTGTGTGGAAGCAAGGCAGGATGAAAACCTGGGCGCTTTCCAGATTAGCTGCTCAACAGCAGCAGAATGCTTCTGTTCAGGCAAATCACTTTCAGAACGTAAACAGCAGGGGGAACAGTCTCACGAAAACTAACAACCCCCCAAAACAGCAATGTTTTGATGCCAGATATACAACGTCATGGCTCTATATCGCAGTGATTAAATTTGAAACAAGGCCTTGGAAATACGAACGGCACCCTGCTGTCAGTGTAGGGACTGCGGTGTCACAACACAGGAAGTATGAAAGCACACTTCAGAGATTCATCGTGACCCCGTTGCAGGGTGTAATCTGGAACGCAGCCTGGATAGCTTTTCCTCCTACCTTGCTTCCACACAACCAAAAATTGGGAGCACACACAGCTCCCAAACCCAGGTAGAACACAGTTTTTGATTGTGTGAAAGACCTCAAAGACTGACTACACTACTCAATAGTACTACTTGGGAGTTACTTCAAAGGACTCCTTAATTTCAATAGGACTATTCAGGAATCATTTATTTGTATTTAAATTATTTAAAATATTTATACCCTGCTCAGGTTGGCTCACAACAATAAAAGAGATACAATGTAAAATAAAAGTAATAAGATTAACCAAATTAAGTAAACAAGTTAAAAGTCAGGTTAAAAACCACAATCAGGATTAAGTTTCAAATTAAAAGTTATTTTAAAAGTTAAAAATTGAGAGTTATAAAAAATTTAAAACTAAAGTAACTACCAGACATAACCAAAGATGGAGCATTAAAAAGCATCTTTTGAACAATGTGTTTTAAGTTGTTTTTAAAAAACACTGAGGGAGGGAGCGTGATGAAGCTCTTCAGGGAGAGCGTTTGAAAGCTGAGGAACCACAACTGAAAAGGCCCTGGATCTTGTCCCCACCAACCGGATCTCAGTTAGTGTGGGGTCATGAGCAGGGCCTGAGACCATGAATGGAGGGTCCTGGCAGGTTCATATGGGTGAATGCGGTCCGTCAGGTATCCCGGCCCAAAGCTGTGTAGGGCTTTAAAGGTCAAGACCAGCACAGAAGTGGTCCGGTAACCAATGAAGCTGCCACAGGATGGCTGTGAAACTCATAAAGTGACTTGCACTCACGAGCATCCTTGCAGCAGCATTCTGGACCAGCTGAAGCCTCCAAACTGTCCTCAGGGGCAGCCCCACATAGAGTGCATTGCAGTAGTCCAATCTGGATGTTACCATTGCATGCGTGACTGAGGCCAGGTCCAACTTCTCCAAGAAGAGTCGCAAGTGGCATACCAGCCGTAGTTGGTAAAAGGCACTTCTATCTTAATTCAGTCTAGATGTTAGCAAATATTGATTTATGTATTTATTCTATTTTTATACCACCCATCCGAAATAGCTCAGTGAGGTTTACAATTAAAAACAGAAAACATTAAAACCAATAACAAAACAAAAATATCGATATGAACACCAATTAAAACTCATCTTGAAAAACAATTAAACTATCAGAACAATTAAAACCATATCTGGCTATCAAAGGGAAAATACTACTTAATGCTTTCAGAAAGATGAGGACAGAATGGGAAGCTGAAATATGACAAGGTGGGGGGGGGATCCCATTCTGCAAAATAATTGTCACCACCATTTCTTCTAGGGTTGTTTCTTAAAGCTCCTGGCAGCAATTAAAATCCGTACAAAACGTAAATTTCAAAACAAATTCCAGGCTTCTCCCAAGGAGAAACATCTGAGACTTTTCAAGGGAAGCCAGCATTATATTCCTCAAGAGGCTCCTGCACATCACTATTTCCCCCCACCCACCCAGCGCAGGCTCTGTGCTTTTAATGGTTGCATGGTAGACAGAAATGCAACAGGGACAGCCGTGAAAGCAGGTGTGGAGGAGCTGGGGAGGCTTGGAAGACGGGTTCCCATGAGTCAAACATCCCTGTGAACCATGGGAACTTCCGTCCTTATTGCAGCCTTCATTGTCACAGTCTCTTGGGGACTTCTGAGAAGTAACACAACTTGCGAGGGGCTCTTTTTTTCCATGGTTTGAATGCTAGTGCGTGGTTTAGACTTCTAGCTGTGTCTCGACCCAGCAGGCCAATGCAGAGGCATCTGGAGTCTGGATTAATTTTTCTGAACACAAGGTTCCACTTACCTATCATAGCTAAGAACCACTGACAGATTTATCGGCTGCAATCTATCCAATCGCTTTTGAAAGGTCTCTGAACTAGTGACCAGCACCAAATCTTGTGGCAGTAAGATCCATAAGAAGAAGTTCCTTTGGGGGGGGTCAGTTCTGACCAGGCTGCTGATCAGTTTCATCGGGTGACCCCAAGTTCTAGTGCTATGAAAAAGAGAGACCTATTTCTTTCTCTCTACACCACTTGCAAACCCATCAACCTTGATCGTGTCCCCGCTAAGCATTGTAGATGGCAGTGCAAGCAGAGGGGGGGTCCAAGGTAGGGCTGTGCGAGCCGGCTCAACATCGAACCAGCTCGGCTTGAAGGCTCGACCTGGAGCCGAAAATTCAGCTCAGGGTCAAGCCAAAAGCCTTACCACCTCCATGTCTTTGGCAACTGTGGGGGGTGCTGCAGCAGCCATGGGGGGGGTCTCTGGTCCCTCCAGTCTTCCCCCCAAGTCTCCCCAAGCCAGTTCGGCCTGTTTGTGGGCCATTCCGGCCCTCTGCACATGCAGCGGCTATTTTGGTTGGTGTGGTGGCCAACCCGTCATGCAAATGGCCAGTGTGCATGCGTGGTGGCCCCCCCCCCAATGGCCAGTGCACATGCACAGAAGGCTGAAACAGCCCAGGAAGACTTGGAGAGAGTCTGGTGGGGGGAGGGGGAATTGCCAGAGCTCCCCCCGCCCAGCTGCTGCAGAACCCCTGAGGCCACCAAAGCTCTCGGCAGTGATGGTAAGTCTATCATAATTTGAAATAAATAAATTTACTGCCCCCTTTGAGCCGGGCCTGAACCAGTTCAGATTCGAATCGAACCAAGCCCGGCTTGACTGGGGACAAAACCAAACTGGACCCAGTTTGGCTCAAGTCCAGCTCAATATGAGCCGAATTGGGTTTTCTGGTTTTGTGCACATCCCTAGTCCAAGGAATTGCTGCACGTGAGGCCAGGTGTAAAAATGCTGCCTTGCCCCATGCCTCAGGTGCGGGACAGAACCAACAAAAGTGGTGTGGGGGGCATAGAAGAAGAGACGTTGCTATCAGCCCCTTCTTCTCTCCTTGTGCGTCACTTTGCAAAGCATGTGAGAAGAAGTGACTGTTGCAGAATTTGTGAGGATCAGATTTGTCCCAAAGAGCTGCTCCAATGGTGACGGCAGGGGACATCTTGCTGATCTGGGCAGTTTGCAATTAAAATCATTAACATGAAAATCATCTAAAACCCAACATTAAAAGTATTAACACTATAAATCCAATTAAAAGCCTGGGTGAACAAATTTGTCTTCAGTGCCTTTTAAACAGTTGCCAGAGATGGGCAGGCTCTTTTTTTCCAACAGGGAGTGCATTCCAAAGTCCAGGGGCAGCAACGGAGAAGGCCTATCCCTGAGTAGCCACCAGACGAGCTGGTGGCAACCGCAGACTGGCCTCTCCAAACGATGTGTTAGTGGGTGAAACTAGATGTCAGAGTGCAGATGCCAACTGGATGCCTGGATCCTTTTTCTTCCATGACAACTGGAAGGTTCAGTGGTCAAGGAGGAGGTGATTGGTCTGGAGATGGTTGCTGGTTTGCTCTGGAGAATTTGCATGAGGATAAACATATGCTAAATTCTGCACGGCACCACATCTTGTTTCAAATACCCCTACAACTGCTTCTGCGCGCACACACGCACACACACACACACTAATTGGAAGAAAATACATTCACATATCTCATGACTGAGGGCTATAGGCCACCTCCAGCCTCAGAGGCAAGAAGCCTCTCAATATCAGTTGCAGGGGAGCAACAGCAGGAGAGAGGGCATGCCCTCAGCTCTTGCCTGTGGGCTTCCCAGAGGCATCTGGTGGGCCACTGTGTGAACAGGACGCTGGACTACATGGGCCTTCAGCCTGATCCAGCAAGGCTGTTCTTATGTCCTTATCTCCAAAAGCATATCTAGTCTGGTTCTGAGAAAGACCTCCATGACAGGCACTGAAGGTGTATCCATGGAATGCACTATCACCCCGTCCTAACGAGCCGGGGGCGTGGGTGCCAAAGGAGGCACTGCTGCCTCTGGTTTCCTACAGCTCCAGTTGTGCTTCTCTCCCAGCCTGCCCTGCCCCAGCATTAAAGAAAGGGTGGAGAGCTGGTCTTGTGGGGGCAAGCATGAATTGCCCCCTTGCTAAGCAGGGCCCACTCTGGTTTGCATTTGAATGGGAGACTCCATGTGTGAGCACTATGAGATATTCTCCTTAGGGGATGGGACCACTCTGGGAAGAGTATCAGAAGGTTCCAGGTTCCCTCCCTGGCGGCATCTCCAGGACAGGGCTGAGAGAGACTCCTCCCTGCAACCTTGGAGAAGCCACTGCCAGTCGGTGTAGCCAGTACTGAGCTCGATGGACCAATGGTCTGACTCGGTATATGGCAGGGGCCTATGTTCCTATGTTCCTAGAGCCGTGCTGCCTGCAGGCTGGCTATTTGTCAGGTTGTTTATTTGTGTGGGCTTAACCCGTGCAGATCTGCTTGGTGAAAGGTCAGCCTGCAGGCAGTGCAGCTCCCGCTAATGCCAGGACAGGATGGGACAGAGAGATGCAACCAGAACTACCAGGAAACAGAGGCAACCGTTACTTTTATGATATGCTTGATTTGGGTCGAGTGGCATCCTGGAAGGAGAAAGTGTGGGAAGGGGATGTTGACATTCAAAATGCTTGCTTAATAATATGTCATTGTATAGGGACAACCCTTTAGGAGTGTGCATGGAACCAACTGGCCCGGTTTGGTTCAAGTTTGGTTCAAGTCCAAAATGGCCACCGCGCTGAGCAGGTAGGGCCGAAAACTGGCCAAAGAGCAGCCAAAGCATATAGAAAGCCGGTGGGGGGAGGGGGAAACTCTGCTAACCCCTCTGCCACCTCCAGCGATTCCCTGGAAGAGAGTAAGGCGAAAAAAATTATTATTATTATTTTTTATTGTAACAGAAAAATGTTCGTGAACCTCCTGAACATTCGGGTGTGTGTGTGTGTGTGTGTTCAGTCCGGGGTTGGACTGATCAGGGGGTGTTTCGGTTCGACCCCGGATGGTCGAATTGAACTGGATCAATGTCGAACTGGCTCGACATCGAGCCAGTTTGCACATCCTTACAACCTCTCTGGGGAGCAACCACACCTGGCCCTCTGTCAGGGCCCTTTCCTTCCACCATCCTTGAGGAAATGTGACCAATTAGATGCCCGTGGAATCCATGCTGAGCCCATGTCAGGATTGCTGGCAGCCATCTTGCGAGGAGATTTTTCCTTCAAAGCCAAACTTTTTTCCTCTGGAGAGTTTCCCAAGGTAATTCCATCTAACAGAACAAAAACCCAGCAATGTCCTGCATTTCTTATAGTGCAGCAGATGTTTTCATACCGTGCCAGCACTTAATAAATGGCAGTGTATTCACACTGTCAGGGTTGTAAACCTAATAAATTGCATTTAATACAGGAATAAATACAGGGCAACCGCATTTCAAACAGACTCCAAAGTATCCGTGCCTTATATAAGAGCAGAGGGGGCTGGTGTGAGGTTTCAGTCTGGGGGCTGCGTGGGCAGGGAGTGTATACATATCTGAGGGTATGTAACCAATTAGCTGCCCCATTATAGGTGACTCCATTACGGCTGGATCATTTGGAAAGAAATGGAGATATTGTCATGCGGAGAAGCTGGGGGAGAATTACAGCCAGCTCCCAGCTCCTAACAGCTCCTGAGCAGTCTGCCCACGGATACAGTGGCAACCCTCTAATTTTGCCTAGACAGAAATTCCAGACAGTTTGGGAAGGTCAATCTCAGGTAGAATGTCCTTCGGAACTTTGAGGGAAGTTAAAAATAATCTCAAAAAGTTTAGTGGCATTTGTGGGTGTGGGTGTGTGTTGTGGGAGGCGGGGCAGGGGAGTATATCTCTTAAGGGCAGAAGAAAATGTTACGAGAAACACAAGGTTGCCGCTCCAAATGGAAGCCCCTGTCAAGCAACCCCTTTCTCCCTGCAACATCTACCATATTGACCCAAATCGAAGGCGACCTTGAATTGAAGACGACATCTTAAAAGATAGATATTAAATTAATACAAGTTATATCTGTATTTATCCAAAGGAAAGAGGACTCTGAATTTAAGATGACCCCCCCATATTTAACAGGAAAGAACGGGGGCAGGGGACCTGGTGGGCCACTGTAGGAAACAGGATGTTGGACTAGAAAGGCCTTTGGCCTGATCCAGCAGGGCTGTTCTTACATTCTAATGTTATGTTCTTGTTGTACCAGACAGCACAAAAAGGAATGGAAAGAACCCTTTCAATGGCAGCCCCATGGCTTTTGGAACATCATCATTGTCGTCGTCGTCAGCAGCAGCAGCAGCAACAGCATTATCATCATCTGTTCCACCCTCCTCCTCTACTGTGTACTGTGCATTGCAGAGAGGGACAATTGCTCAGGTAGCTTGGTGCTCAGTCCTAACTATAGACTCCAGCTGCTGGCAACTTCCCAGGGCCTCAGGCAAGGGACCATCCCAGTCCTACTAAACTGTGGCCCTTTGAACTGGAGATGACAGAGAATGAGCCTGTGACCGGTGCTTTTGAGAACTAAAACCTCCTAGGCTTTTAAGCCTAAAAAACACTGGCTTTCCCCACAGGCCTCTCATTCAAATCAGCAGCGCTGACATCCAGTGCTGAACAGGGTGTCCCCCGCATGTCAGACCATTGACAGGGCTTGAGATGGTATATGCGGCCATATCTCCAAATGCCTCCAACAGGAATTCTGTCTAACTCAACCCTAACTCAAGACCTCTGTGCAGCTGAAGCAGGGCATCAAAGGCTGTCCCCCTTGGGCACACCCTCCTCCTTGTTCTCTTGTTTTAGAAGGGGTGCATCATGACATCTTGCTGCCCCACGGCTGCCCCAATAATCATCTGCCTAAAGTGACCACCCCATTCTGCCTCATGTAAGAGCCACTGCCATGCCCCATGCAGAAGAAAGCAGCTCTTTCCCTTCCCTTAGGAGAGATTCACAGGACAAGGAGATGTGACTGGAGCCAGACGGGAACCTGCTGGGGGCCAAATTGACTCCCTGGATCAATAGTTGCTTACTCTAATCTTCATCCTCCCTTACGGCAAGCCAGGGTTGTTTGGATGGTCAATGGGACAAGTGAAAACAACATGAAGGCAATTAAAAAGAAATGGCTGAAATACAACATTCTATTCTCCCCTCTCCCTCTCCCCGCCATCAGTGTTTCAGTGATGGGTCAGAAATATGAGGACATGGGCTAGAAAGAGAGAATTGTGCCTGATCTCTTCTATCAGATTGGCCATTTCAGCGGCATGTGAAAAATGAGGCTTTTGAGGGCAGAACAGCTAGACGGGGTTGGGGTGATTTGGTCCCTTTAATCTTTTGGAGGAAAGAGAGCGCCAATATATCTCCAAAGAATCACTGTATGAAACAATGAGAGGTGGGTGGGAGAGATTTCAAAAATAGCAGATTTGAGGGGGGATGAAAAGAGAGGGAAGCAATTACAGGAGGGATGCGCTTGGCGCTTGGCGGGAAACCTCCTCTAGATGGTGTGACACAGGAAAGAAAGCGAAGAGAAGAGAAATGGCGTCCTTCCACTTTTAGCCTCTTTATTGGCACTTAATTGCTGCAAGCCAGCTGCGATTTGTGGCTCTGCTGTCAGATACAGAGTCTGATAAAATGTCGCCTCCCACCTTACTTGTGGTGCTTCCGCCATTGATTTATTACCAATACTGAGTGAGTCCCCACCCCTGCCATTTGAATCAGATTGGCTCAGAAATAGGCCGGGTTATTTCCCAAAGCATTAAGGAATATTTCAGCTTATTTCTGAACCAATCTGAGTTCAGATTGAAGCCCCCCGGCCCCCGTGAGGCTCCATGCCCTCTCTCTCCTTTGCCCAGTCTTCCAGACCCCCACCCCATATACCTGGAATTGCAGCAAGTTGGAGAAATGAAAAGAGGGAGGTCTTTCTCCCCCACCTCTGTCACCTCTAAGGGCTGCACAGTGCACCAAGCACAATTAGCCTTTGAGGAATGTAGTTTCTCCAAGGGCTAATGGAATGTCATGTGCCCTTGGGAAAACGGCATTTCCCCGGGGCTACTTATGCCTGGCAGGATACCAGGTGCAGAGAGGGGAACTCTTCCCTTCATCCTGCTCAATGCTTCTGTCAGCGCAGCAGCAGCCAGGTACAAGGGAATGGGAGAAGGGCATTGGGATCTGGAGGACGGCAGGTGGGTAGTAAGGTAAGGGTTTGGAGATTTAGTGGAGGCAGAGGAGAAATTCTTCTCTGCCTTGCACTGAAATCTGAGTTGGAGAAGAATTGGGGTGTCATAATATTTGCTTTACATAAGGCTCTATAAGAAGTGGGCATTATGAGATCCTGTGTCCTCCAAGTTTAAAAATATGAGCCTCAGAGACATCTTTATTTATTATGCGTATATCCTGTAACTCAGCTGGCTTGCCCGGGACTCTGAAACAGCCTCCCTCTCTTGAAGCCAGCTGTAGCCACTAAGATGCCCTGGAGGAGGCCTGTCTCTGGATTTCCCTTTCCCTGCCAGTCAGGACTACCTTCCTGCTCAGACACACCCTCCTAGATCAAGCCACATTATCTCGCCCTTGGATCATTCAAGAAATCATGGTGCAACAACATCTGGGGAAACTTCATCAAGGCGGCTGAGCCCAGACTGGTTCTATCACAATCTAGATTTCTGTTGAACAGAAATGAACAAAACTAATCATTAATCACTATAAGCAATTCTGAAACAAAAAAAACCCGCTAACTTTATTTTATTGATTTCCCAAGTGCATACTTTGCTCTTCAGCTAAAAAGCCTTTATATTTGCAACTTTATCCACAGGCAAAAAAGGTGTGAACACTCCCAGCAACTTGGGTGTGTAGGCGTGAGATTTCACCCAGTTTACCATTCCAGTAGGGCTCAGGATATGGAGTGTGGGTGGGAAAGTGCCCACAATGTCTGGGTGATAAACAGCCCCCTAGACGGAGGAAGTGGCCTCATTCCCCTTCGTCCTTTGCCCAAAATGTATTCAGGGCAAACCTTACCCCATTTCCTCTCTCGAACAGTCTAGAATGAGGATGTTGTGATATACATGAACAATTGTCCTCATTGTGAATTTGCTTTGTTTGTTCTAATCGACTTTAGTATAATGCCAGAATGGATTGGCTATTATGAGATCATCATGCGTTAACTCTGGCTGGAATTATCTCGTTAGGAAGAAGATTATCCATTGGTTAAACTCCCCAAAATGGTACTGCAGCAGCTGCCCCAAGCAGCAGCAAAAACCAGGGTCAGAGTCTAGAGCATTTAACCCCCCAACCCCTTTTCATGCCAGAATAATTTGCCAAAGAACATTTAACACGGCCTTAATTATTAATACAGCACCATCAGGGTACTTGGCACATTCGATCAGGGATTCCCAACCTGTGTTGCTCCAGCTGTTGCTGAACTACAATTCCCATCATCTCCAGCCACAATAAATTGTAACTGAGGATGATGGGAGATGTAGTTCAGCAACCTCTGGAGTAATACAGGTTAGGAATCCCTACATTATATAATAAGTAACTAGAGTTCTGCCCTGCTCCAAGGAGCTTACAGATGCCTTTGTGACAGGAGATGATGGGAGTTGTAGTCCACCACTATCTGGAGAACCAAGACTGGGAACTCCTGCTTTAGAGTCATCTCAACTTTGCCCCAGAAAATGTGCAAGCAAGGGGCGGTTCCATGGTCTATGAGTGAGTTGGAAACTGGTGGCCCAAACATATTATTAAAGTGAAGGTTGAAATGTATTTTACACATTTTAACAACAAATCCAACTTGACTATGTGTTTTATTTCCCTGACAAGTATATGTTTTAATTATATTTCAAGCCCACATAAACATTCATATGAAAGTTAGTTTATATATGTATATCTAATCACAACTGAACGATATACTGTAAGAGCATGTTCAACAGACCAAAGTAATAAAAGACGGCAGTAGGGAAAACTGGTTCATTTGTTAACAGTTGAAGGTCCCTAATTGTTAATAAAAGAGAAATATGGAGGTACCGAAAAAATCACACTATCCATCTATTACTACAGCAAATCCCCACGAAGGAAATGGCTCTGAGCTTCACTGGATTGAAACCACAGAGCAGTTTTCCTCAGAAATTTTCAGCTTTACAGCTTAATGCATGGGTGTCATACCTTGACACGAAGCCAAGGCTTATGATGAGACGGGGCCATAGTGGAGTGGATCAGCTCAAGCACAGACAGGTGAAGAAATGAGGGCCAATGGCAAGGGATACCATTGAGGAAGGGCCAGGGTTGGGTCCCAGGTCAAGGGGAGTAGAGGCCAGAAGCAGAAAATGTGGTCAGAACCCAGCTAGTGGTTGGGTGCAGAAATAGGCAGGGCAAGGCAGGAGAGTCTACAGGTGGGTTCACATGTATGGTGGCGCCCGAGGTTCGTGCAAGCTCCCACAACCTCAGGAGTGTGTGCTCCCCCATTGCTGAGAGCAAGCCTCTACTTCCGTTCCAGGTTCCAATATGCCATGAGTAGTCATGAAGTCCGAACTCACAAATCTTGGCGTATCCTGCCCTATTTCTGTATCAGGGAACCTGACATTTGTAACTGAGCTTTGAAGTAAGTTTCCGATGTCAGGTTCCTTGATTGAAATATGGCAGGATAGGCCAAGATTGGTGAGTTCAGACATCACAAGCAATCTCGGCATATCAAAACTTGGAATGAAATAGAGGCTTGTGCAGGGTGGGGCTGTGGGAGGTTCATATGAACCTCTGGTGCCACTGTATGTGTACAGCTGCCCTATGTGGCTTCTCATAGAGACAGGTTACTCAGACTGCAGAACCAAGCCTGAAGCAACAGTTCCGTAGGACCAACCAAACAATTAAGGACAGCCCTAATGTATCAGGCCCAAGGCCCATCTAGTCCATCATCCCATTTCATACAGTGGTCCACCAGATCCCTCTGGGAAGCCCACAGGAAAGAGGTGAGGGCCATGCCCTCTCTCTTGCTGTTGCTCTGCTGAAACTGGTATTGAGAGGCAACCTGCATCTGAGGCTGGAGGTGGCCTAATCACCATCAGACTAGTAGCCATGGATTGACTTGTCCTCCATGAATTTATCTAAGCCCTTCTTAAAGCCATCCAGGCTGGTGGCTGTCAGGTGGTGGCTGTCACCACTTCTTGTGGCAGATAATTCCATAGGTTAATTGTGCATTGTGTGAAAAACTACTTCCTCTTGTTGGTCCTAAATTTCTTGGCAATCGGTTTCATGAGATGACCCCTAGTCCTAGTATTATGTGAGAGGTAGAAAAAAAATTTTCTCTCTCATCTCTCAGTGACTCAGAAGTTCCTGGAAGCATCTGCCCAGCTCTGGACCTTTTAGAGGAACACTGCCTGTGGTAGGGGCCCGCCACAGACGGGATCGCCTCCAAAGGGACGACACCAAAGGGGGGTCACCCTTTTGGGGAACCACTTTTGGGGATAACGAGGGCCAGATTGTTTGGCTCAGAATTCTTTGTGGGTGTGTAAAGGTGGGTAGGTATTTTAATTTGACTTCTGTTTGAAATCCTGGGTGAGTTGAGTTTTAATGTACCTGCATCTGTCTGGTGATGGGGAGACAGGGGGTATAGCCACTGATTATGGGGCACCTATTACAGTGGTGGTGGCGAATAGAAGATGTAGCATTGTCAGTAGGCCATTGCAGGGGAAGGGAAATCAGAAACTTAATTCCTGTTTCCCCTTCTGGCTGTCCTGCCAGCTCTTTGACTTTGGAAAGCAATGCCAAGCACCCACAGAGCCTTGTCTTGCTCCTTTGTAATGCCAGGTCGGTACAGAATAAACCTGAAATAATCCATTATCTGATTCTGGATGAAGGGGAAGATCTGGTATGTATTACAGAGACTTGTTTGGGGGATGCTAGCGGCCCAGTCTGGTCCCAGCTAGGGATGTGCACAAAACTGGCTTGTCCTATTTGGTTCAAATTCGAACCTGCTTTGAACCAGGGTGGGTAGGTTTGCTCATGGTTTTGCTCAATTCCCCGGGTTCGGTTCGAATTCAAACCCAGTTTGAACTGGTTCTGAAAGATTCTACATAGGGTATAATGGGAACTCGAACCGTACTGAGTAGCAATACCATTTCTGACTATAATCTGGGTGGCGCCGCAGAGCAGCAGTGATAAGGCCAATGACTCCATCTGCCCAAGAACTGTCTCTGTTGTGCAGGGAGTCAGATGCCTGGGCCTGGTTGTTAAAGGCTGTGAACTGACTGAGCCAAACATTTGCATCCTGATTTTGGGAACAAGAGTTGTGCTTTTGGAAGTCTCAAGTCTTTCTCAAAGATGTGTTGCATACAAAGAAGGTTCACATATTTCATGGCTAGGAAGCTTCCTTATACCAAATCAGACCCTTGATCCATCTAGCTCAGTATTGTCTACACCAGGGATTCTCAATGTTAGGTCCCCAGATGTTATTGGACTTCAACTCCCATAATTCCCAACCAAAGGCTACTGGGGCTGGAGATTATGGGAATTGAAGTCCAAGAACATCTCAGGACCCAACATTGAGAATCTCTGGTCTACACAGACTGGCAGTGGCTTCAAAGGCCACAGGCAGAAGTATATCTCAGCCTTATCTTGGAGATACTAGGGAGGGAACTGGGAATCTATGCTCTTTCCAAAACAGGACCATCCCTTAAGGGGAATCTCTTACAGCACTCAAACATATAGACTCTCATTCAACTGCAAACCATGGTGGACCCTTCTTTGCAAAAGTGACGATTCATGCTTGCTACCACAAGACCAGCTTTCCTCCTCTGCCTGTTTATTGCCAGTTATGGCCCTGATCTGCTGTTGCTATAAGTCATTTCCCCACTTAGGCTTTGTCTTCTTCTTGGTAGGGTAATCCCAGCCAATCAGGGATCTTGCAGTGAACACGCCAACATCACAGTGCTCTGCAATCAATGAGATTGTTGACCTGGCAAAGACAAACAAACCATATTAAGGTAGAAGCAATATGTCTCAGACTGGTCACATGGGTGATCCTAGCAATCATGAACTGCCTTGATTAGGACAGAGTCTATTCTGGGCAGTGCTTCCCACACAAGTAAAGACTTTTACCAGTCCCTGAAGTGAGGGAGGACATCGTTTGCCATCGATGAAAATGTACACGAAAATCACTCCCCTTTTGGCTCAGTCTTAATCAAAGAGCCCTTACACAGCATGGGGCTAAACATCCCATCTCTTGATCATGTCCTAGCCTAGAATGGCAAAACTGGAAATGTGGCATTTACAAAAGAGGAGGTTAGTCACAGCAGGGGGTGAGATTCTGTGGGATCTGGAATTCTAAGATGTCATTGTGACTCCCGCGTCTTTTAGCAGAGCTGTTCTTCAAAGCGCATCCCACCTTCGCACACTCTGTCCTCAAGCTATCACCAAAGGGATCTGTTAATAAACTCCAGAGCCGCAGCTGGGGACAATTACCTCTGCTGTGAGGGTGAGCCAGAAAAGCAGCCCCAAAGGCCGAAGTACAGGACAAAATGTGTCACCCAGGCTCCATACAGATGGATCTGGGGGGAAAGAGATGTTACTGGGTCAGAGGCAGGTTGGAGGAGAAACAAAAAAAGAGGGACATGGGGAACCTGCTGTATATCCCACAAAATTCACAAGGAAGAAGAGAAACATGTAGGCTGCACTCCAAGCCAGTCTGCACACTGATTTATGGAGCTGGTAAAATCCAGACTGTTCCACTTTAGGTTGGAGGTGGGGGGGATTCTATCTTTATTTACATCCCAAAAGGGGATTCTCGATCCTGTGTCCGCAGACGGTGTTGGACTACAGCTCCTAACATCTATGATGGCCTTGGCATTGGGGATCCCCAATGGCCTTGGCCATTGGTGGTGATGGGAGTTGTAGTCCAACACCATCGGGCAGTCTGAGAGACCTAATGCTGCCTTGCCCCAAGGCCCCTTTCAGAAACAACCCTTGCAAGCTGTGTAAGTGGTGCGAAGGGGAAGGAGGGAAGGGGGCCAGCCATTTCTTCTCATGCTTCTTGTCAACTATGAGGAGCGGAAGGCAGCCTTCCTGATTCTACTCTACTCCACTGCCTTGTCCTTGTGTGCTACAGCTCTTTCCTCTGGATTCTACACCACCTTGCCATGCACCTGCCCTAAACTTAATTATTTCAGTTATCTCTTCACTTTGATCTGCTGGTTTACCACATTCAGAGAGCTTTCTCCCTTCTTACCCAAATCCTTTGCATTGTTTGTTTGTTTGGAATTTCTTGTATACCGCCTCCTCCAAAGACTCTAGGCGGTGATTTTGAGGCTGTCAGTCAAAATCAGGACACTTCCTCTCTTCCAAAATGACTGCCCTGGATTAAGTGAAACTACGAATTCAAGGAAGTCATGAATGGAAGGGGTAGGTCATGAGTGGTGTGTAGGGGTGCCTAGCTTGGACCCCACTTACCCTGTAGAGGCCTGGTGACTTTCCACAGACTTGGAAATAAAGCCCTCTAGTGGAGGGGGAGATACAGAGATGGTAAGAACCGACCCACATGATGTGGACCTTCATACACTACCTTTGCATTGTGGGAGCAAACCAAGAGGAAGCAGCAACCACAGCACCAAAGCTACAGTGGGGCTGGATCCTGGGGCTGCTGCTCATTCCATTATGTGGCTGCTTAACTTCTGCACCCCATGACCTTTCTGGAAAAACAGGCTTGACGTCCGCACACCTGATGTGACCAGCACATGGACACAAGGGAGCCTTGAGAATTCTGTCTGTTCTACTGTCTGGGGGCGTGGGAACTTTTGATGATGTGTTACTATTAATCAAGTTTATGGTGATAGTCATATTGGGCAGAGACCAATGAGGTCATTTTGGCAACTTACCTGATTTCCATCGACTCCTGCATTAGGATTTCAGCACTTTAAAAAAGATTATTCCCCTCCTCTTCTACATCCTGACTTTCAAACCCTCTGCCTCCTCTTCCGATACAAAGACAGAATAATGCTCATTTGCAGATATGGATAAATCGGAATGTATGACATTTAACCTAAATGTCCGGTTAAGTGTTTCATTTTTTCGAGCAGGGAGCTATAGCTAACCACAACAGTGTTGGGGTAAGAACGGCAATCAAAGCACATAATGAGCTCACTCACATGGGCAGCCCTATCCAGGCTTGCACAGTCCTACCTGGGTAGGGTTGCTCATGTGGAGCACCAGGATCAGCCCCGAGCCTGGCGCTCTTCTCTGGGGTAGCCCGGGTTTTTGAACCAGGCTTATACTGAGGTAGAAGAGCTTGAACATGACCTTCTACCCCATCCCTAGTGGTATAAACGCCATTCATATAGCTGGGTGGCTAGCCGCTGGAGCACCCGGAAGTGGGGAAATCCCCCAATGCACTGCGCTCCTTGCATGTTGCATTGTGGGATTTCTGGAGGCAGGGCCTCCATGGATCATCTGGAGGGAAGGTAGGTGCAGTCCCGAATTGGAAGAGTCTGCGCCATCTTGAAAGTCCAATTTCCATCACCTTATCACAGATGGTGAAGACGGGGACCATTTCAGTGATTACTTGGAGAGGGGGCAATGTGCAGGGGTGGACAAAATTTACTGGTACTCCTCCCAGTGGCCATCAGTGTTTCCCCCCAGAATGTCCCAGGAATGAGTGCACATCTCGATACCAGGAAGATCATGAGTAACATTTCCCCTGAAAATGCAGAAGAGGTCCGCTTGTTTCATTCCCTCCAGTGTCCTCTTCAGCCACCACCCTGATTCTCATCAGATAACTTTGGACTCTGCCCTAAAACATTACATTTGCTTGCAGAACTCTAAATTTGACAAGAAATGTCTACAAATAAATGTAAGTTTTGAATGAAAGCATAGAGGTGGCATCTTGGCAGCAGGATCTGTCCCCCCACCCCCCCACCCCACACACACCTTTTAGAATGCCCAAAGATATTCTAATCTTTTCATTAGCTCATCTGAAAAGATCCTGCCATCCACAGCTAGCTCTGCCGGTCTAGTGGCGGTGAGCATGAATTGTTCCCTTTACTGAGCAGGGTCTGCTCTGTTTTCCATTTGGATAGCCGACTACAGGCACAAAGCTTGTACAAGTGTACAGACATCAGTACACTCATAACATGTGCCGGCATGGTGTAGTGGTTAGAATGCTGGACTAGGACTGGGAAGACCCGGGTTCAAATCTCCATTCAGCCATGAAGCTCACTGGGTGACTCTGGGCCAATCATGTATCTCTCAGCCTAACCTACCTCACAGGGTTGTTGTGAGGATAAACATGACCATGTACTCCACTCTGGGCTCCTTGGAGGATGAGTAGCATATAAATATTTTAAAAAATAGGGGTTTACACAGAATCACTCACTAGCAACTGTAAGACAGGGATGGGGCTGTAGCTTTGTTAGAGCACCTGCTACCGAATGCTCACTCCCTGGCACCTCCAGGAAGGGCTGGGAAAGACGCCTGCCTGCAACCTTGGAGAAGCCACTGCTCATCAGTGTAGACAATACTGAGCTAGATGGACCAAGGGTCTGACTCAGTATAAGGCTGCTTCCTATGTTGCTATGTGTGGGGATTCCCTTCGAATAAATGTGTGCCGATTGGTTGGAGAGCGAGCGATGTCTCCCTGTGAGTGTTGGGTCATGGGCACCCAGCAGACGGTAGGGTAGAATCCACAGTTGGGACCGGGAAGGTCTAGTAGAGGATTTGGAAAGAGAGAGTCAACAAAGACCTGGGGGCTGGAAGCAATCTGGGAGTCAACATCAAACCAAGACTCACAGCTAAGAAGACCACAGGAACCAGACATGGAAGACAACCCAAAGTCCTAACCAAAGTCAGAGGTCAAGTTGAGCAGACAACAGAAACAAGGAAATCAAACCAGAGTCAAAGCCAGGGGTCAAACCAAGCAGGAACAAGGATCAGAAAACACATCATCACACCAAGACCAAGTAGACTTTAAAAATGAAGCAAAGTCTGAGTCCAGCTGGGAAGCATTTATGGTCTTCCTGTCCTGGGAAGAACCCATGAACAGCCTAGCTGGGCAGGGTCAGATCAGGACCTGAAAACCTCCTTCTCTCTCAAGCCTAGTGTAGTTCAGCTGGCTGCTTGTTTCTTTCATGAAGGACAGCCCACACAGCCAATAGCAGCTGGCGGAGGAGGGAGGAGCTTCCTCTCTCAACTACGACTGGAAAACACACAGATTGCAGTGCCAGCATTCAGACATAATGCTGGCACCACGGAATCGGACGTCCAGGCGGTGGATCTCACTACAAACTGAAGGTGCAATTCTCTGTCCGGGGAGGAAAAGCAAGGGGACATTTTTTTGCCGAAACTGCATTTGGATGTGCAGTTTCTGAAACCAGAGGTGAAGGGACTTCCGGTTTTGTTATGTACAAATGGAGCCAATTTCTGGCACTGATATATTAAACGTTACTAAAACAAAAAACATGGAGATCCAGAGAATTCCAACCATCAATTCAAACAGGGAACTCAAATAATTTTTAAAAAAATTAATTGAGGGTTTCAACTCTCTGGAGTTCAGTAAAAAGATCAGGACAAAAACATACTATCAATGCAATAACAATCAACATGTACCACAAAATCCTGCTTACTATGTTAACACATAGTAAGCAGTGTTAGCATGCTAACACTATGAGGCTGTTCTCACACACAGCCTAACCTGGGCTAGGGGTGCCCAGCCCAGGCTAGGCTGCATGTGAGAACCACCATGAATGGGCCCAATCCTGGCAGGCCAGCACCACCTTGCCCCACTATTTATCCTGGCTGCTAGCTGAGGTCAAGGGAGTGAGTGCTCCTTACCCCAGGCTACCTGCTCATGTTGGAGCACGGGCTGCTTCCAGCCTGGCCACACACAGAGACAGGCATCTAGGGTGCCCATCTCTTGGGGGAATCCCCCTATGACGTGTGTGTGATGTGTGCTGAATTGCGGGCTTCATGGAGGCTGAGACAACGGGTCCCGGTCTCAGATCCATCTGCCCTGCTCTGTGCTGCATGGAGCAGGGCTGTTTATGTGGGAGTGTGGAGCACGCTCCCATCAACAAAACAACAATTGTCTGGGGGGAAGGCAAGGGTTGAGAAGCCTTCCCCTCGCCTGCCCGCCCGCCCAGTAGGTCATGTGAATGGCCCCTATATCTAATGTAACATGTATCACAGTTCGGAATCTTAAACATAAATGCACATGTCAACTACGGTTAAAAAACCAAAACAAAACACCGAGTGTGCAGCAGGAAAATGCTCAAAACAAAGTGGAATGAAAGTGAAGTTGTTTCCTGCACTGAGAAGGGGGTTGGACTATATGTCCTCCAAGGTCACTTCTAATTCTAAAATTCTATGATTCTATGAATCCAACCACTGAAAACCAGAAGGCTTGAACATCAAAAGGTCCACCCAAATAAGTTCAGCCTTCACTAGATCTTCCCCAGTGACACAATATATTGGCTCCACAAACTTCCAAAGTATCAAACACAGGCTTCAAATCTTCTGTGGATAGATTCTCCAGAGCCTGCATAGGATAAGTCTATCAACTGGCCAGACTATCTCATTGAAACTGTCATATCCTTACCCATAAAAGCCTTGGGCGTGCGTCCGTGCCGCCCGTGTCTTTTTCGCCCGATCTGGGCATGCGCGGAGCGCATGCCCAGATCGGGCGAAAAAGATACGGCCGCCCAGAGACGGGCGGCCATGTTGGACCAGGCGGTGGCCGCGGCGGAGCGACTGGCTCCGATGGCGGCCGCCGCCGTTACGGCGAGAGGGCCGGGAGGAGCAGAAGCGGCGGGCCAAGGAGAAGCGGCCGCCGCCAACGGCAGGAGGAGAGTGTGGCCGAGGCGGCGGCGGAGCCGCAGCCTCGGCCAAAGGTAGTTGTGGCCGCGGTGGGGCGACTGGCCCCGTTGGCGGCGGCTGCGACGCCACCGAGAGTGCGGGTGAGGCGGTGGCGGGGCGACTAGCCCCGATGGCGGCCGCGGCCTCAGCAAGAGGTGGCAGTAGCTCCCCTTAAGGCTAGCGCCCGTTATTACAACGGGCTAAAAATTACTAGTTCAGAGATAAAATGCTACTGAATATCAGGTGCGATGGGAGAGAGCTGTTTCCTTCATGTCTTGCTTGTGGGGTTCCTGAAATGTGGACATGGTTGGAATTCAAATCCTAGACCAGAAGTTGCCTTGCCTTGTTCCAACAAAGCAATTCTGATGTTCTCATCTTCTCCCCCTGAACCTCAGTCCTACCCAATGGCCACATTACCTTTCCATCTGCATATATAGAAACATCCATCGTCATTCAAGTTGGCCAGCATAACTTCTCCATTTTCCATTTTCTATCCTCAAACGTTTTCGGAACCTTGTAAATAAATAAAGATAGAAACACTCTCCCCCTAAGCAGCTGTTTTCCATTTCTCATTGCACAATAAGCCCTAAAAGAGAACCTTGTTTATCAAGTCTGGGGAGTTGCCCTAACTGCAACGCCCCACTGTCTCCCGTAAGCCTTTAATCAGCACACATCTGGACTGCATTGCCAGTCCCTGGGGAGTGCGTGGAGGCTGCGACATGACAACCCTCATGTATTAGCTACGAATCCAATTATTAGCACTTGTTTCAATTCATTATTAAAGGTGGACAGGGAATGGAGCAGGAAAAAGAAAAAGATAGCTCTGGCAAGTCTGGCGCAGCTCAGGGGCATGTGGTAGTCATTAATATTCTCTAAACAAGGCTTGGCTGGAGGAGATGTCTTCACGTACGAGTGGCGGGGAATGGGACGGTTGCTGGGTTGTACCTCCGCGGTGCCCTTGTGCCTTGGCAGCCTCGTTGACAGATGTTCCCTGCAAATGAATCGTTGAGGCTATCCTCACAATGGGAGAACACCCGGCTAAGAGAGCCCAGACCAGTTTCCCTCTATCATGAGGACCACCGGGCTGGCCGGTGAGCCTGGTGGTTCAATGGCCGCTAGCCCGCCAAAGTAGCCCTTGCCTAAAATGAGGTTAGTGGAGTGAGTGTTCCGCTAACCTCATTTTCTTGATTGTGAGACGCTGCGGTGCAGCACTGCGGCGCCTCACGAGGAGATCCCTTACCAGGAAGTGACAACAAGACTCCCAGTGTTGGGGGTCTCCCAAAAATGCCCCACGCACTTGCACGGGGCATTCTTGGACTTCCAGGGGCCAGGGGGCCCCCAATCCACACCGCCCCTACTGGCTCCGTGACAGAGCCGGTAATCGTGTGGGTGGCCAATCCGGCCACCCAAGGAGGGCAGAAGGCTCGTGTGTGGGGAGAGTGGGTCAAGCCAGCTCTCACTGCACAGGCCCTGCAGGCTCTCCACACTGCTTGTGTGGAGAGCCTCAATGTGTTTCAGGACACCCCACAACATGGCAGAGGTTGCTGGGGTGCAGCTCTTGACTCGAGCACCCGTGCAAGTTTGCAATCATAAGAAGATAGGAAGCGGCTTTCTACTGAGTCAGACCACTGGTCCCTCCAGCTCAGTTTTCTCCACACAGACTGGCAGCAGCTTCTCCAAGGTGATGGGCTGGATTCTCTCTCAGCCCTATCTGGAGATGCTGCCAGGGAAAGAACTTGGAACTTTCTGAACACAAGCTTTCAGGTGCTCTTCCCAGAGCAGCCCCATCCCCTAAGGGGAATCCCTTACACTGCTCACACACGTAGACTTCCATTCAGATGCAAACCAGGGCAGACCCTGCTTATCAAAGGGGACAATCCATGCTTGCTACCAGAAGACCAGCTCTCTTCCCAAGTGGCGAGGGTAATTGTGGTGGGCCAGCACCCTTAGCAGTAAGGCAAGGGTCCTCCTAGGATGTGCCCCTTAAACTACACACAATGCATCTGTTTCCTTTGGCCATCATAGCAAAGGCTGAAAGCCAGGAGGTCTGCTTCCTCAGACCACTTCATAGTAGGTGGGTCTTCTCATTTAATGGGGGCGATTCGTTTTGCTCACTTTACTTTAGTATGGTCAAAGACCAGCCAAAAAAGGAAAACACAAGAATACAAAATAGACAAAGTAAACAATAGGTTGACCAGAACTGAGTCATTGTTTCTCCGCTCTTATCCTCAGAGCATTTACGAAAAAAGTTGCAAGGCTTTGCTGTATGTGTGGACTCCTTTTCCATAATTGACTGTAAGCACTAACAGTCTTACACCAACAGCAGAGCTGCTTTTAAGCAAGTGAAATGTCGTGACCAGTCTAGTCTCAGGCTTGATCCATTTTGCTCAGTGTGGAGAGAGCTTCTTCAGAATGGGCAAGAGGCAAAAACCATCCTCTGGGAGATTGTAGCAGGACTCAATGGAGACTGAGCCATAGCATAAAGAAGGTCCCGGATTGCCTCCTTGGCATCACCAAGGTAGGGGTGTGCACAAAACCAGTTGGCCCAGCTTGGTTCGAGTGCAAACCGGACCTGAGGGGCCAGTTTGATTTTACACCCCCTCGAACCCCCGGTTCGGTTTGGGGGGGGGGGTTCACAATTTTTAAATTTTTAAAAAATTAACTTACCCAGTTGGGGGAGGGGCGCTGGAGGCTCCGCTCCCCCTGCTGGTCTCCATTACAGCCACAAATCACCCAGTTTGGGTGGTCTATGGCCTGTTCTGTGCATATGCCCAATGGGCCTCTGCATGGCTGCATTGGGCATGCATGGCGGCCTCCAAAATGGCCACCGTGACAGATGACAGGCCCGGAACAGGCCAAAACCTGCCTGAACCAGGAGATTTGGTACTGTAATGGAGGCCAGTGGGGGGAGGGGGAGCTTCCAGAGACTCCCCCATGGCAACTTTATTCATTTTTTAAAGACAATTGTAAATTTAGATCGTGTGTGTGTGTGGGGATGGTTTCAGCTCGATATCGAGCTGATCCGGGGGCGGTTGGCTTGATAACGAGCCATTGAACTGAACCTGTTCAGTGTCAAACTGGCTCAGTTCCGAACAGGTTTGCACATTCTGACTCCAAGTTAGGGCTGAGAGAAACTCCTGCCTGCAACGTTGGAGAAGCTGCTGCCAGTCTGTGTAGAGAATACTGAACTAGATGGACCAAGAGTCTGACTCGGTATTGGGCAACTTTCTGTGTTCCTATGAGAGCGCAGGTTTCTTGGCTCAAGACTCTGCTCAGGCCTGAGGCAAAGAAAAAGGTTAAACCACACTCCACTTCCAGGGCCAGCTGTCAAATGAGGCCCAGGTGACTGACTGGAGAACGCCTTAGCCCTCTAATGCTGCCCATGGACTCCACTTCCCATTTCACCCCCCAGCCTCTTTATAACAGTCATATGAGATTGTTAGGCAATGGATTCTAGTCTGTTGCTTCACAGTGGGACCAGCATTCCTCTAGCACAGAGGTAGGCATCTGTTGTCAAACTGAAATTCCCATCACCCCAACCACGATTATGGAGATGATGGGAGTTGTAGTGCAACAACAGCTGGAGGCCCAGGGTCGCCTACCCCTGCTCTAAGATCAGCCCCTCTGATGGGCATGCCATGCTTCTGTTGTCATGGTGATGGGATGATAAAGGGACAGGGGCGGATTGTCTCAATCATCATCTTCATATATATTTCTCCAAGGCGTTCCCGTTGCTAATCCCATGCGTGGTAGTTCTTGTGAGAGTTCACGAACAGCTGCCTGGATAGTGACAGGGATGGGGGAGAAAATGGGGGTGGCTGGCGGGTGGGGAGGGAAAGTGCCAGCCAGGCCGGGCGGGCGGGCGAGGAAGAAAAGCACCGGCCAGGCCGGCCCGTGAGGGAAAATGGACTGGAAGGGGGAGAGCAGACTGCAGCTGAAATGGGGGAAGGAGAGAACGGACTGGGGCTGAAGGGAGGGTGGAATGAAGATGGGGAGGAGAGACAAGGAGAACTAGGAGCACAGATGCTCTGTGCTGGATCAGCTAGTCTCATTGGTTCTCCTCGGCTTTTTGGTCCCACTTTGAAGGTTGGGCCACCCCATACACAGCTGCAGCTCAACTTGATGCACAAACATGCATGAAGATTTTCTGTGGGTCCTCCTCCTTACTACATGCTATCCGTATTGTGGAAACTCTTCTTTGCTTCCCTTTAAATCCTTCCACTGTTTCTCTCCAACAAAAACCTCAAAATGTCACTGGCTTACGTACGTGTCCTGCCGCTGGAGTAGTGGGCAAGGGCGTAACTATAATAGGGCAAGGGGAGACAGTTGTCTGGGGGCCCACTGCCTTGGCCCCCCCCAGAGGCAAGTCACATGACTGACTCCCCACCCACGCACCCGCCCGGGCTTCCTTCGGTTGTATTCATCCTCCAAAATTGACGTGAGTGTTAAGACCTGGAGCTACCAGAACAGCATGTCTTTCTCTAGTACATTCAATGACTTGCATCATCCACAATTTACAAAACCTTTAAAAAAATAATTTAGGTTGATGTTTTATTATTTTTATTATTTATTATGTATATAACTTTTACTATGCTTTTTGTGACCACTATCCAGCCTCATTTAAGACTTCTTTACTTCATGAGCTGAGCTTCAGTGGGCGGGGGGGGGGCGGCATTTAAAATCTTGTCTCTGGTTCCACTCCAACCTTGCTATGCTCCTGATAGTGGGGCACACACACTGGCTTGTCCATCCAAATGGCATTCTTGCTGCTAGCAAGTTCACAGAGCCTCAGTGGCTCTGCAGAATTGCATCGTTGCTGTAGCAACTCTGCTCCCATTGGGAATAATTGGAGAAGCATTGCTACAGATACAACCCTTAGGTGACACTGTCCTTAGGAGCCACTGAGGCCCTATGAGCTCAGTAGAAGTGAGGACACCATTTGGAATCACATGTGTCTGATTTGGAATCACACGTGAATCTGTCTGATTTGGAATCACACGTGTGATTCCATTTGGAATCACACGGAGCGAGCACACACATCCCACTTTTCCATCAGCAGGGTGCTGCGCAGTATGTAAGTCACGTTATGCAAAAATTTGTTGACTGCTTTACAGATGGGTTGTGCAAGATCCTTTGGGATATATCCAAAAGACTATTACAAGCCGACATTGGCCATCCCGTGCCTTCTGCCTAATACCTCCTGCAAGTAGGGGTGTGCACAAACAGTTCATCTCAAACCAGTTCACCTAGAAGTGGGGCCAGTTCAAAGTTTTGATCATGGACTGAACCGGGGGAGGTTTGGTCCATGATTGAACCAAACTGGGCTCAGTTCAGACAAACTGGGATGGTAGGGGGTGGCTGGGCAGGGGCAACAAGAGAGTCCATAGCCAGTTAGTGCAGCAGCCACCACTCTTCACTGCTCACACTCCCTTGTGCAGCCCCAAGCATGCTCCCCCTCCTTTACCGAGCTACTGGCCCGAACCAAACCACAGCCAACCTGGGCTTTTCTTCAGGAGGCTGGCGAGGGGGTTGGAGGAGACCCCACTTCTGCCCTCGCCACCACCAATGTCTCTGAAACCCCTGATAAGGTAATTCCCCCCTCCTGCCTTAATAAAGGCATGCCCCTTTATTTGTAAGGGGGAATCCTTGCTGGATTCCCCTTTACAAGTATATCCCCCAAACCGGCCCACGAACTGGTTTGCTGACTGGACCGGACCTGGTTTGGCCAGATCTGGAACCAGATCTGACCCAGGCTGGGTCAGTTCAAATCCAGTTCAGATTTGTACCGAACTGGCCAAACCGGTTCCATGCATACCCCTACCTGCAAGCCACTTACAGTGTTCCAGTTTTGTGAGCACATGCAACTATTTAGGCCAAGCACACATCTTCCAGGCCCAAAGCAGGCCTTGCCTTGGGACTGCTTTGATCAAGAGTTCCCCTACATTACCGCACATTGCTTGTCGTAAGCATGAGGTAACCTATTATTACCCAGGGCTCCAGATTGCTGACGCTTTGGATTCCAGATGTCTGTATAAATTTATAAATTGGCCAGCATGCTTATCAAGCCAGATGCGTTCTATTATTATTATTATTGCCTTCTCCCTTTGTCCAAACATTTTTCTAACCTGTTAAGCTCCCGGAGATTGATAGAGTTTCACATGATTTTTTCCTCGCCAAGCTCGTGGCTAAAAATGGCTTTAGCTTAATCAAGAAAATATTCACGGAAGCATTAACCTATAATGTAGACCAGGACATCTCGATACAGCCAGGAGGGAGGGAATGACCCCAACCCCAAATAGTAAGACTGAACCAAAAGTTCTCTGTTGAGTACATAGCTTGAAATTGGGTGGAAGATCAAACATGGAAAGTGCCTCCTCCTTCTGGTAGCCACAGCAGCATTCATCCCACTGGCTGGCAACTACCATTTTTAAAATCCAGGAATCCCCTTGGAATGAGGCTACATCAGTAGTGGCTCAAACTAATGAGCCGGTGGGGGGCACCAAAGGAGGCAGCTGGGGTTGCTCCTCTCTCTCCCATCCTGCCCAAGACGAGAGCTGTGCTGCCTGCAGGCTGGCCATTCATCCGGTAGAGCTGCATGGTTAGAAAATATGGTGTCCAGCACCTAGAGTGTGACACAAATGGCCTCTGTGTATGCATGGAGGCAATTTTAATGACCTCCACTTCTGCACAGAGGCCTGAACTGGGCCTGAACCAGCCCAGGTTACTCAGGGGGAGTCCAGCAGTGCGGGGAGGGGGGTTGCCCCCCTGCCGCCTCCTCAGTGGCACTTTTAAGGTACTTTCTTACTCCCCTCCTGCCTACTCTATATTTAGGGAAGCCCCCTGCCCCTCCCATCCTTTACTGATAAAGGGGAATCCTCAGTGGATTCCTCTTTATCAGTAGAGCTCTGAACCCTTTTGAACCAGCTCAGTTTGAACTCAAATCGGGCCCAGTTTGACACTACATGGAACTAGACCAGGCCAGGTCGGCTTGAATCCAGTTTGGATATGAGCCGAACCAGCTTTGCCGGTTTTGTGCACATCCTTAGGCGATTCCTCCCACCTCATTAAAGAGCTGGATAGGACAGCACCATCTGACCCAGCGCCTCTCTCATATGGTCACTTCCTCCCCCTCTGACTTTGCTGTTCCCCTCACACACGATCACAAAAGGGAAACATGCACAACTCCTCAACTAGCTTAGGACACTTAATTATAACCATGTGAACTGCCTAGTGCCTTAAGGTCTATGCAGACCAGCCGTGTTAATCCACTTCATTTGAGTGTTCTCTTCTGGAACAAGTCTTTGCATTTTGTCCAGAATGCGGCAGCCAGGCTGGTCTCTGGGTCATCTCGGAGAGACCATATAATTCCTGTATTGAAGGAGCTACACTAGCTGCCGATATGTTTCTGGGCAAAATACAAGGTGCTGGTTATAACCTATAAAGCCCTAAACAGTTTGGGCCCTGGGTATTTAAGGGAATGCTTTTTTCAGTATGAACCCCACCGCCCACTGAGATCTGCTGGAGAGGTCCGTCTGCATTTGCCACCGGCTCTTCTGGTGGCCACTCAGGGATGGGCCTTCTCCGCTGCTGCCCCAAGGCTTTGGAATGCGCTCCCTAGTGAAATAAGAGCCCCCCATCTCTGACAGCTTTTTAAAAGTCTGTAAAGACACATCTCTTCACCCAGGCTTTTAATTAATTATGTTTTAATAGTTTTAATGCTGTTTTAAAATATTATTAAAAAAATTTTAAATTGTTGTAATTTGTGTTTCCCCCCCCATTTTTGTCTTGACGAATATTTTACTTTGTTTTTATTCTGTTGACGTAAGTTTTGGGTGGTATAAAAATGTTTAAATAAAAATAAAAATAAATAAATTTTCTTCTCCCTTCCTCTCTGCAGAAGGGTCGGCTTGGGTTGCTAACTGCAGGTTCTTTGGCAAGCCTTGACATGGTGGAGTTGCACCCCTTGACCTGAGCATTCCATCTTCTGCAGTAACATTGCATTATGTTTGCCTAAAAGGGTGTAGAGAGGGAGGAAGAAGCAATTAAGGCCCTAGCTGGTAAATTAGACAAGTTGAGCTTAAGGTTGCCCAGTCTTAGGGCTTGTTAGGAGTTTCAGGGTCCTTCTCAGGAGCTCCAGGAGAAACATCAAAATCTCAGGGTTTGGGGTCGGAACCAAGGCTGTGAGTCATTCTCCATCTGTCCTGAGAGCTTTTGACATTTCAAAAGCCTGCGTTCATCAGGTTCTGTCTTGAGGCACCAAGCATAGCCAGGCTCTGCTCCCTGGCCTAACTGGTGTGATCCTGCACCCCTTCCTCTACACCTTAGCTCCCTGGTTCTGCCCTCCCTGCCTCATTGTTTGGGCCTGGGGTATTCTGCTAGTATTATTCAAAAAGGGATTTTTGCTGAATCACTTGTAAGTCAAGACCTTTCCCATCCAAACGCAAAACGAATACATGTGTTTGCACTCTCCAAAATCATTCCAGGGCTTCTGGATTCCTGGCTGTATCTGGAGTGCAGGGCTGAACATCACATATCATCTTCTCCAACTGTGAAGAGCGGTCAAGAATCCACCAGAGAGCAAATGCCTCCATTTCAAAGCTACAGGAGCAACTTTGGCTTGCAAGATCCATACAGAAATGGATGACAAGATCTTCTGGCCACCAGGCAGAAAGAAGAGATGGGGAGGACTCATTTACCTCAAGTGGTTGGAGAGAAGGGTGGGTGGGAAGGAAAGCCCGACCTGCCGACATTCCTTCTACAGATTTCTGACAGGGGGACGATCTTCTTTTGCACCAGGCAGGAAAATGCACGGAGGCTATGAAGATCGCCATGGAGAGTCAATCTGAGCAGGTGGATGAGGCTGGTCAGCTCGACAGGAGTTCTCAGCCTGGGGTCCCCAGATGTTGTTGGATGACTACTCCCATCACCCCCAGGCACAGTGGCCTTGTGGCTCAGGGTGATGGGAATTGTAGGCTTGCAGAATCACAGGGCCCAAGGTTGGGAACCTCTGGACTATTCAACAGGGGTGTAGCAAGGTTGGAAGCAATGCTGGGGCAAGATTGGAAGTACCAAATTACCCTGATTTCCACCACCTCCCTTCATGGCCCCCTCCCTGCCATTGCTGCCTGCCTTCTCTTTTGCCTTCCCCGCCGCCACCACCACTGCTGCCTGCATTTGCAGCCTCTCCCTCCCCGCAACCCACCATCTGTCTTCATGGCCGCCACCACGATCACCTGCCTTTGCTGCCCCATCACCACTGCCATTGGAAATCCATCTGATGACATCACTGGATACCTTCAAGGGGTTGCCTCTTTTCGCTGAGATGGGTAAGTGCTGCCACACCACCAGCTTAGTGACTTTGGAGAACATCAGGGGGCAGCAGAGTTAGGGGCAGCCATCCCCCAGGTACCCCCCCCAGACACTTGCCCCCAGCTGCTCACTTCTGTTCAAGTTCAGTGAGCAGAATTGAGGCAGGCAGAGCACCCAGCTTGTGCGGGGGGGGGCATCTTGTTCCTGCTTACCTCTCACCTTGCCCTCAACTCCCTGCTATGCGCACTCCCTCCCCCAAGGGTAAAAAAAAGCCCCTCTCTGCCTTCAACAAAGGGACAGCAGGTTGCAAAGGGCTCCAATGAAGACAGCCTGTGAAATACACACAGAGGTAGACACTGCTAGCTCTGAAAAGCAAAGTCACAAAAATTGCTGCAAGAAATAGTATAAGTAATGCAAGGGCAAAGGTAGCTGCCATATACTGAGTCAGACCCACTGGCCCATCCAGCTAGTACTGTTTACACTGACTGGCAGTAACCCTCAAGTGTTCCATACTGGAGTCTTTCCCAGCCCTAACAGGGCATTTTCCAGATTACATGCTGCAACGGTTTCACAGCGTGTCCGTTAAGTGACCCTTCGCATTTCTCATGTTGTGACATCACAGTTGCTGCGCTGTCACCAGGGTGCCGTCCATATTTCCGATGCCTTGATTTGGGTTTTATTGATGCGTTTTTGCCCTATAATGTTGTAAAACTGTTGCAAGAAAGTGCTGTGTTTTACCAGGTGTTTTCTGGACTAGGAGATTTGCAACAGTCAAAGTGTGGCAAAGTGTAGCAGAATTAGGCAGCGGTTTGAAACTGTGAGCACAGTGGCTGTTATGCAGTTTTCTATGGAACATGACAGGGTTTTGGCCGTCCATATTGCCCGCCACTACAGTGGATTTTCCAGGCAGGAGGTGTCCATATTCCACCTGGATCACATTCACTGCCCCCTCCGTCTGCCTCCTCCATTTCCAGCCAATAGGGTTGCAGAGGGGGTGGGGAACTGCTAATGCAATTCTTAAATTTCTCCCCCCTCAGTGCTTTTGTGCAAAGGTGCAACAAATTTCTCCTTTGCTCAAGCAGAAGCACTGAACACGTGTGGCGTGAGATCAGTGGGATCAAAAGTCAAGGATGAACGCGGAAATGAAACGGAGTGGAAATACATTAGATATAAGTGTAAAAAGAAAAGAAAAAAATCAGCTTTACATATCAAATTCCAGAGACAAATGTGACTGAAACCTAGGGCCAAAGGCAGAATTTGAAAACTGAGAGGCGACAATATATTAGGAAAAATATATTGTGTGGCTTTACATATCAACAGATCCTTGATCTGCTGAATGAGCCAGCAAATCCACAGTGTGAATGTGTTAAAAAAAAAAAAAAGTCATAATGAAAAACATGAGTGATTGAAATCAAAAGCTGAAAGCAGATAAGAAACAAGTTGCACCCTTGCACCATTGTGGGTTCCACTTTTGCACAAGAACTTGCATTGAAAAATTAAAAGAAAAAATAATTTTACATGAGCGGCAACATTATTTCAGGAATGGGCAGAAAGGGGCTGTAAAACCCGGCAAATCCAAGTGAACTGTCCAGACCACACTGTATGGGGCAAGCCTCCATACAATGGGGCATTTTCCAGATTACACGCTGCAACAGTTTCACAGTGTCTGTTAAGCACCCTTTTGCATTTCTCATGTTGTGACACTGAGGTCTCTGCACTGTCACCAGAGCACCATCCATATTTCTGATGCCTTGATTTGGGTTTTATTGGTGCGTTTTGGCCCTATAACGTTGTAAAACTGTTGCAGGAAAGTGCTGTGCTTTCCCGTTGTATGGAAAAGGGGGCAGTGAATGCGATCCAGGTGGAAAAAAATATGGACACCTCTTGCCTGGAAAATCTGCTGCAGCGGCAGGAAATACGGACGGCCAAAACCCTATCACGTTGCATAGGAAACTGCATCAAAGCTGCTGTGCTTGCAGTTTCAAACCGCTGCCTAATTCTGCTGCACTTTGCAACACTTTAACCATTGCAAATCCCCTAGTCCAGAAAATGCCCTGGAAGTGCCAGAACCCAGTTCCTTCTGCATGCAAGGCAGATGCTCTAGCTATGGCCCTAACCCCCAACTAGGCGCCACCCTCTTCTCCTCACTGTGTCTGCCATGGGCCATCAGGATGTTTTTTTATATCCATCCACTAAAAATGTGTCTGAATTCACATAGTTAAGCAGTGTGGTAACCAGGAACAGCAGATTTGGGGGCCTGGGAAGAAGCAGAAAGAAGGAGGAAAACAGAAAACTGCCTTATACCAAGTCAGACACTGGTCCATCTAGCTCAGAATTATCTGCTTGGACTGGCAGTAACTCTCCAAGGTTTCAGGCAGAAGTCTTTCCCAGCCCTCCCTGGAGATGCTGCCAGACATTGAACCTCGGACTTTCTGCCTGCCTGCAAGCAGATGCTCTCCCTCTGAGCTATGGCCTATAAGGGGTGGGGCCATAACACTTGCAGCACCCACGTGTGGTCACCCATCCAAATGAAAACCAAGGTAGACCCTGCTTAGCAAAGGGTACAATTGGTGCTCGCTCCCACAAGACCAGCTCTCCTCCATCAGAAGTTCCCGACAAACCAACCGAGTTAATGTATGTATAAAACCCATACCCTTCTTTTCTTCGAAGGAGCTTAGAGCAAAGTCCATTGGGCTCAATCCAGGAAGTTACAAGTCCAGATCTGCTTAAGCTCAGCAACAGAACTGTCTTGTGTGCCTTCAGCCCACTCCCTAGGCCAGGGATGGGCAAACCTGGCCCTCCAGCTGTTCTTGAACTACAACTCCCATCATCCCCAGCCACAATTAATTGTAGTTCAATAACAGCTGGAGGGCCAAATTTGCCCATCACTGGCCTGGATGCTCAGCCTACGTCAGGGATGGATGGGCAAATTTGGCCCTCCAGCTGTTATTAAACTACAATTTATTGTGGCTGGGGATGATGGGGGTTGTAGTGCAATGACAGCTGGAAGGTCAAGTTTGGCCACCCCTGATCCAGGCTTGAAGAAAGACTCCGGAGCAAAGGCAAGCCAGCCAGGTCAAGAAGTTCATCCCTTCTCCCACACTGCTCCCTCCTTGCCTAGTGGCGTCCGCCCGATTCCCTGGCTGCGGAGGCATGTGATGGGAAACTGCTGCTCACCTTCCAGGCGCAGGGATTGCTTAAGTGTTTCTGAATGTGTTTATGATGGGAGGTTGCACGCTAGATAGATTTACGAGGCCTGGCGTGGCCAGGGAATGTTTGTTACATGATTAATACAGTTAACAGTTCTGAATCAACAACAACCCCCCGATATTGTCTCCCGCCGTGCCAAGGAAAACGTACAGCTCATGCGCACCTGCAGAACAGTAGCCACTTTTGTACTACTGGATTTCAGCATCTTAACTAGCTGTCCTGGGGTGGTGAGCATGGCAGCGGATGTGTGTGGTGGCAAGGGAGAATGGACTGTAGTTGCTGATCCATCTGCAGGTTTGTCATTGGAAGCCAAAGGTGGCATTTGGGAGGGAAAGAGATGCTAGCTGCAATGCTTCCCCATTTCTGCAAAATTCTGGAGGTCCAGAAAAATGGGCTTGGAATAGTTTGCCTCCATTTGTAGCTTTATGGGCCCAATGAAGTCAGGGCGAGTTCGACTTCCCATAAGAACATAAGAAGAGCCCTGATGGATTAAATCAAGGGTCAAGAATGGGATGAAAGGCAGGGTATAAATCAGGGCTTCTCAACCCTGGGTCCCCAGATGTTGTCACCAAGTCCGACAACATCTGGGGACCCAGGGTGGAGAAGCCATGGTATAAATATAAACAAGTCAAGTCCAGCATCTTGCTTCACCCAGGGGCCAGCCAGAATGCTGTGGGAAGTCCACAAGCAGGACTTGAAGGCATGAGCCCTCTCCTGACTTTGCTACCCAGCAGTTGGTATTCAAAGGAATACTGCCCCTGAACCTTGAGGCTCCATCTGTCTATCAAAGCTAACCACCCTTCGCAGACTTCTCCTCTGTGTCGCGACCAGACAAGCCGTTGGCAACTGGAGTCGGACCTCCTCAGATGATCTTAGCATGCGGTGGGGATCAGACCAAAGAAGGTGCTCTCTAAGGTAGCCCCGACCCAAGCCATTCAGGGCTTTAAAGGTAATAACCAGCACTTTGTATTTTGCCCAGAAACATATCGGCAGCCAGTTCAGCTGTTTCAAAACAGGCATAATACAGTCTCTCTGAGTTGCCCCGGAGACCAGCCTGGCTGCTGCATTTTGAACTAATTGAAGTTTCCAAACTACGTACAGAGGTAGCCCCATGTAGAGCGCATTACAGTAGTCAAGCCTGGAGGTTACCAGCTGGTGCACCACAGTTCTGAGGTCATCCTCCTCAAGGAATGGGTGCAGCTGTCGGATCAGCCTAAGCTGATAAAAAGCACTCCTGGCTACAGCCTCCACCTGAGATACCAGGGTGAGGCCTGGGTCCCAGAGTACTCCCAAGCTGTGCACCTGCTTCTTCTGGGGGAGTGTAACCCCATCCAGTACAGGGAGATCAAACTCATCCCTCAGATTCTTAGCCCCTACAATGAGCACCTCCGTCTTGCTTGGATTCAGCTTCAATTTGTTATCCTTCATCCAGGAATAACAAATAACAACTTTCCCCCAAATTGAGGGGGAAAGGGTTAAAATTCCTCTATCCCAGTGCCATGGTCCTGATCAAATAATCCTACCTGTAAAACTGCTTTTAAAAGAATTTACAAGGGATGGGAGATCCAATTGTAATGTGGTTGTTTCATACTGTAAACATTTACTTCTACTTTTGATGACGACGACCCTGATCTGACTTTAATCAATATGGTCCAGCCAAGAATTAATCTCTCACCCATTCCAGTGAAGACTAGACAAAACCAAGAAACAACGGAGACTTTTCTTGGATGGTTCCGCCATATCCCATCACATGAATCCTCCCAGCCAATCATGGAGGGAGTACAGATGTCTCTTGTGCTTCCCTGAAGTTCTCTCTCCTGATGGTGGTGCTCAACTTCAGTCTGGGTTCTTATGGGAATAACGGCTCCTTTGGCAGAAGACATCAGCTCGGACATCTCTTTCTTCTATTGCATCGCCACAGTAGCGCCTCCCATGTCAGGACAACCTTTGGAATCACAGTGATTGCTGGCAGCACACAGTAACATAAAGATAATTGGCATGATCCAAGACAAACCCAACTCCTCTGGGAAAATGCGATGACACTTCTGCCAGGCATTAAAGGTCAGCATCTTCAGACAGGTGCCAAGGCCAGCAACTTGACAGGGGTCCCACCATCAGCTTCATTACAACTCCTTCACCCACTGTCTCTTCAGCAAGGGATGAGAAGAGCAAAGAAAAGGTCCATCAGCCACTGCTTCAGCCACTGCTTCAATAATCTGCATGCTGCTTCTGGGCAGTGGTGGTGAATGGGCTCAGCATGGGCCCAATCCACACTGCCACCTAGATTCTCTATGTTTCAATTCAGTGGAGCCGTTAAACTGCTCTCTCTTTGGGCTGTCACTCCCAGCTGAATTTTGCCAGAAGGGAGGTGGCTCAGAGATGGCCCATTTATGGAAAGCAGACCTACCCATCTGTAATATGTTCACCAAGGCCTCTGGATCTGTGGATTCTTGTCTCCTTTCCAACCATCCCCATTAAGGGAAGAGCCATTTCCTTTCTAGCCCGCTTCCACTGTTTGGTCTAAGAATAATAATTTTAATCCCTTATTCCATTCAACAGAAAGGTAATATCTGAGTGCTTGGAAAAAGAAACTAGCGAGAGCATTTTAACAGACTTCAGCAGAATGCCCCCATGTGAGGAAAAAAATCAGAGATGGTTGAGAAGGGAATTCGATGAGAATAATTTTATTAGAAGGGGGAAGGCTGGATGAATTTGAAGTACACACATATGCACGCATGGACACTCTTCACAATGGATGAAATGTTCTCAAATGAAAATTACTGGCCAAATTTGGAGATGCTTCTGGAAGTGAGGGGGGTGGGGGTGGGCAAAGTTGACATTAGCCTCCACCTTTCATTCTCACCTGTTTCACAGGAATGACAATAGGCTTTCTCTGGGGAGCCCCCCCCCTTTTTATTCCCCATCACCACCTCCAAGCACTGCAACATCAGCCAAAAGCATCATTCTGAAATTCTTGGTGAAAGATGGTGGCCACCAGTGTGGGCCACTATTGCCCCTAGAAAGCCCTGAGAAAGTGGTGGTGGAGGAGGGTTTCTTGGCCACCGCATAACAAATTGTTCTCTGGGCAGCTCACAGATTATTTGATACTATGCTATGACAGCATCCCCCAGAGGGACTTAGATGGGTGGGGGTTGGCTGCCAGTTTGTGCCTGACAGGAAGACCAATGTTGTTGCCACTAGTGAGGCCCCCTTCACCTACATTTTGTCCCCTGAAGACTTAGCAGATTGTCTCCCCATTTTACTGCCCACAAATAGTCGCATAATAGGAGGGGGGATAGCAGCTGAACCTTAAAACATCTCTATGTTCACTGAGCAGCATCCAGGCTAAGGTACTCAATAGCGCCACTCAGAAATTACTCTAAATGACTACTAACTTTCAATAGGACTACTCAGGAGTAAATGAGTTGGGATGCTGCCCACTGAGGCCCCCATCCAGCTCTTGTTCCATGCAGCTAGAGGCATGCAAAGATAATCAATCCCAGATGGGAATGTCTGTATCCATCCCTAGCCAATAGACACCAACCTTGTTCAATTGGGACCAGCAAGTGCTACAATGTGGGTGTTCAGTCAGAAGGTATGGGAGGAGGAAGTCAAAGGGGAGGGGAATAGGGGCATGGAAAGGTTGGGGTCCTAGGAACAGGAGGAAGACGGGTAAAGAAAGAGAGGTGAAGACAAAGCAATAGTCTGAAGTTGTGGTTCCCAACTTTGAGCTCCCAGATGTTGTTGGACTACAACTCCCATTATCCACAGCCTTTGGCTATTGAGGCTGGGGGTGATGGGAGATGGAGTGCAACAACACCAAGGGAGCCAGGTTTGGGGACTCTTGGCCTAAAGGAAAGGGGGCAGATGGGGCAGTAAAGAGAAAAGATGGTCAAGGGAAGAAGTGGTGGAGGAAGAGGAGGCCATGTGAGAAGCGGAGGGATCAGGGAGGAGAGCTGGTCTTGTGGTAGCAAGCACAAATTGTCCCCTTTGCTAAGCAGAGTCTGTCCTGGTTTGCACTGGAATGGGAGACTACATGTGTGAGCACTGTATAATCTTTCCCTTAGGGGATGGGGCTGCTTTGGGAAGAGCACCTGCATGCAGAAGGTTCCAAGTTCCCTCCCTGACAGCATCTCCAGGTAGGGTTGAGAGAGACCCCCGCTACAACCTTGGAGAAGCTGCCATCAGCCTGTGGAGACAATACTGAGCTAGATGGACCAATTGTCTGACTCGGTAGAAGGCAGCTTCTTATGTTGCAGGAGCCAATGGAAGAGAAGTTGTCCAAAGCAGCAGAGAACAGAGAAGAGAAATTGAGGCTGACATACACCACCCATCCTCAAGGTCACCTTTCTTCCATGGGTTTCTCACGAGTGTTTTTGAAGCCCCACCTGACTGCCCATTCCGCCTCTTTCTGGAGTATGTCACGCAAAGCCGTTGGTTGTGAAAGAAAAAGGAGACCTGGAGCAGGCAGTCTGGTTTCCATATACAGGCCTGGCTGCTTCTGCAAGGACTGAGCCTTCCCCTGGACTGAAGCTAGAGAAAATAATCTCGCAAGCAGGTCGGGTTGGCCTGACAGCTTTCCTTCTCCAGAGCTCATAAACATGACAGACGGGCTGCAGCCTCAAGGAGGGGAGCTGTCAAGATGAAAGGAGCATCTGTCTGTCTGTTACCAGCACTGCAGGGGGCTCTTCAGTGGACGGCACTTTGAAGGCGATCTTTTGCTTTGTGCTCTTCTTGCTGAAATGGAACTGTCAAATGTTAAACAAGATCATTAGATAATCATTAGATAATCAGATCTAGTAGGTGTGTTGGTCCAAGAAATGGGACAATGCCCCTTGCTTTATAGCTGCTTCCTCCACAAACACAAAGTAATCTTATACAGATTTAATTAAGAGTTTACTCAGAAACAACTCTATTTTCTCCTTTCGCTTTTCCTCCCTTTCCCTTTCTGACTGCACCCCTGCCCCCTATGGCCACACTCTCTACAGGATTCCCACTGGGACAAACTTCTAAACAATAAAACAGAAAAGATAGTGGATACGATATAATAGGGATGTGTGAGAGAGCTTGATTTGAACCGCGGTTCGAATCGAAATGGCCCGGTTCAGGCCATCTGAGTTTGATCTGGACTGGGCCCAGTTCTATGAACTGGTTCATGGGTCAGTTTGAGGGTATACTTTTGAGTTTTGAGTAAAGGTGGCAAGGGGGCATTTCCTATCATAAAGGCTGGTGGCGGGGGGAGAGCCAAGTGAAAGGGTATTCTGTACCTTTAGGTGGAGGAGGCCTCTGTGGAGGCAGCAGGGGCAGCAGAGAGACATCGGATGTGGCAGAGGGTGGTGGCGGGAGCTTCTCCAAGACTCCCTCTGGCCTCTCGAATGACAGCCTGGGCTGGCTGCAGCTTGGTTCAAGCCTCTATGTGTGTAAGAGGCCCAAACCAGGCCACAGCTGGCCCAGGCTGTCATTCAGGAGGCCGGCAGGGGGCTTGGATGAGCTCCTGCTGCTGCCCCCCACTGCATCTCTCCTCCACCTCCACCGCCACCACAGCCGCCTCCTCCACCTAAAGGTACAGAGTACCCTTTCTCTTGCTTCTCGCCTCCCCACTCCCCTGACTTTTAGGATAGGTAATGCCTCCTTTATTTGTAAAGGGGAATCCTTACCGGATTCCCCTTTACAAGCATACTCCCAAACTGGCCCATGAACTGGTTTGGCCTGGTTTGATGGCTGAATCAGACCAGACCTGGTTCAGCCGAACCCAAGACTAGACTGGGCTGGGTTAGTTCAAATCCAGTCCGGATTCGAACCGAACTGGCAAAACTGGTTCCAGGCACACCCCTAGAATTCAACATCCCTTTATGTAGCAATTTTTTTAATATATTGCCATTAGGTTAAGGACTCAATTAAGTGCTTAACTGTGGGAGCTGTTTATGCTTTTTAAACTATTTTTTAATGAATGACTGTATTTTGTTTTATTGTGTTTTAGTATTGTTGTATGTTTGTTATTTCTAGTTCTGCTGGCCAATGGCTGTGATAAAATTGATGATGAACATCCCTTTATTGAATCTAGAATTTCCCCGGCACCACTCTCTCACCCATCCATCCATTTCTGCCCATTCGCTCCCCTCCCCCCAGCAGCTCACTTGCAAACTCTCGCAAGAGCTGCCATGCATGGGATCAGTGATGGGTGTGTTTTAGAGAATTATATATATAGATGACTGTAGTGTTGCAGAAGTGTGATTGCACAGTTCTTCATATTAATGTAAGCATGCTTTTGCGCAACACCTCTGACATTGCCTTAGTCATCCACAGTGGCACGGGCAGTTTTGAACTAACCACAATATGCTGCAAGACATGTTAGCCATTTTGTGCAGGTGTGATTTATTTATGATTTATTTATTTATTTCTCAGATTTGTAGACCGCTCCATCTCTGGGCAGTTTATGGCATCACAAAACAAATTAAAAATGAGAACCTTAAAACAATTTAAAACCACATAGCAAGAATTTAGCTTCAGAAGGATCTCTCCCGCCCTCCCTCTCTTTCTCCCCCCACCTCAAATTTTGCTGACTTTCTGCCCTTTCTGCAGCTCCCTAATTTGACAGACAATGAGGTCTCTATCGTGAAACAAAATGCAGCTTTCACTGCTGCAGCTATGGAAAACTCATAGGAAATGCTTGCAAAGTTATCGTGATGAAGAATGCAAGCGTTTTGGCTGCCTCTTTCATGAACCCAGCTAACATAAAAGGGGCACAAATGATGGAGGGTGAAATTGAGGGAAGGAAAATTCAGGCTGAACATTTTCCTTCTGCTGAGAAGCAGTCAGATGGGAAAGTCACCCGAAGAGGGACATCTGCAAACGGGCCAGAAGAACCAGACTCGAATTCCCAGCAGTCAGCATTCCTGCATGGGCAGCAGAGGGTCAATGGATGAAACTCCAAAAAGTCTTGCAGACCAAAGACCAACCCTAGGTAAACCTGTTTGCTGGGAAATAAGTCCCACTGATCTTTAGTTGCAGGACTAGAGATGTGCAACACCTTTCCCTCTGTCCAGGGAATGTCTCTCAACATATTGGGGTGTTTTTTTAAAGCCCTAAATAGTTAAGCCCTAAATATATGTTTAAAACCTTCTAGGTTTCATTTTATATGAAAGTTCATTCTAGGGATGTGCGTGGAACTGGCTGGCTCAGTTTGGTTCAAGTCCGAACTGGACTCGAACCTGACTGGACCAGTTCGGTCTGGCACCCCTCGAACACCCCCCCCCCGCAGTTCGGTTTGGTCCGTGGGGGTTGAAAATATATATTTTTAACCTTTTCTCCCCTCCAGGGGAGTTCCTAGGGGTGGCAGGGAGGGGGAACCTCCGCGTACCCCCCCCCCGCCCCAAGGGATAAAAGGTTAAAAAATGGGGGGTATCACAAAAATCCCCCCCCCCCGAATTGTCAGGGGTGTGTGTTCAGTCCGGGTCTGGACTGAACCGGGGGAGTTGGGTCTGACCCTGAACCATCGAATTGAAGCGGTTTGATGTTGAACTGAAGCACTTCGATGTCGAACGGGTTCAGGGTCAAATTAGTTTGCACATCCCTAGTTTATTCTGCTTAATAATCACATCTGTATCCCGCTTAAGGATGTTTGGAATTTCCCCCTTCCCTTCCCTTCCTTTATTGTTTGCTCTGTTCCGTCCTTCTTAATTCCTGCGTAACTTAGACAATGAGCTGGGTCTCATAATCCGTGAGACCCGGTTTCTTCGGGTGAGCGGAGAGAACAGGCTAAGCCCGCTCTCCCCGCTCACGAGTGGATCGGCTGCCCACATGATTGCCGGCTTCATGACGGAGCCGGCGAGGGCTGGGGAGCTGAGGGGCCACGTGGCCCCCGGAAGCCCCAATATGCCCTGCGCAAGTGCGCAGGGCATGCTGGAAAGACCCCCGAGCCGGGAGGCTGCTTTTAAGCCTCCCGGCCGGGGGTCTACTCATGAGTAGGTGCGGCGCTAAGCTGTGCTGCAGCTACTCACGATTCTAAAAACCAGGTTTGCGGAGCACTCACTCTGCAAACCTAGTTTTTTACCAGGGGTCCCTGAGCGGGTTACCTGTTCTGGAATCACCGGGCTCGTAGCCGAGCCCAGTGGTTCTCACGTATAGCAAAAATTGGGCTAGGCTCTCCTAGCCCGATTTTTGCTAATCATGTGAATGGCCCCAGTGTCTCAGTCATTCAAGAATTGGATTGTACACAATTTACCACAGGGTTCGATTCTTTCTCGTGCATGCTTTGCCCTTGGCATTGCTGATTGATACATGCATGCAACTCTGTGAAAAAGCATCAATCCCACGCATATCAGTAATGCAGAAGGGAAAGAACGTGCTACTAAACTTTCGGAACAGGACAAACTGTGCATGTGCAACCATCTATAGCTGTATTCAGACAGTGGCTTACATTCTGTATAACCAGACATGTAGCCAAGAGGGCTGGGGGCTTGCTGGCTCAGTAGCACCCAATAGCACATGGATGCGCCTTCTGACAGTGAGGGAGGCTCCATCACTCCATGTATCCTAAGCACTGTATCAGACCAGTGCAACTTACTCCTATCATTCCCAATGGAAGTAGGTCATAACTGCTATGACACAGCACTTAGGATGCATGGAGTTTTCTCCACTGTTAGGAGGAGTGTTCATGCCGTGGTGAGCTCTGCAGAGCTGGAGAGCCTCCATCTTGGATGGACAACTGGTGGCATGGAATGGACCCCCCTATGCTGTACATATGTACAGATGTCCGTACATATGTACCTGTTTTTTGGGCAAGCATTTACTTTAAAAGTGAACCTGGGTACAAGCCTCCACAGGTTCAGGGTACAAATAGGAAATGTAGTACTGTATGTGAGTCGAACATAACATGTGGATACCTGCACATTCATGCAGATTTGTCCATGCATTTACTACACACAGGTTGTACAGTCATTGAACATAATGTGTGAATAGGGCTTCCTGAAATCCAGACATCAAAAAAATCCAGAACAATGGAGGATCCCTGAATTATCAGTTGCACTTCAGAAAAAAGAGAAGACCGCTCAGAACCAAAAATCTGGTGAAAAATTCAGCTGAGGATAATTTCAGAAGCATCCTTAATCCCAAGGAGCTGAGCACGGTATATATGGGAGTGATCCCTCTGTATCCTCACATCATCCTAGTCAGATCAGAAAAGCAAAGTACATCCAAGGTGTCCTTTTCCCAGCTTGAAAACCGCAGATTCACTGCTACAGAAAAGTGTCCCGATTCTGAAGAAAGCAACATAGTTCTGAACAGTTATCTTGGATCCTTCTGGGGGAAAGTAACACAGAGACAAGCAGAGGCTTGTTGCACCAGTTACTGTGCAATTAAGCCAATTGTGCAGAACAGGGAGGGGAATGCAACAAACCAGGTACAATAATCCATTTTGAGCAATAGTCCCACAGCTAAAAACAAGCTGGTCAGCAGTTTGATGGGGAACACTAAAACACTTTGAGTATGTAATGATGTGCTTCTATGCTGGGTGCACATCCATCCTTGTAACAGTTATGTATATACTTTTCCTGATAAATATCCTGAATACACAGTGTCACCTTCTGGCAGGTCAGAAATATGAGGGAATGTCATACAGGCATCCCATCTTGCAGTGTAAGATAATGAGAAGCCTAAGGCTATCATAACAAGTCTTAGTAAAAAGTGAAAATACATTGGACAATATTCTTATTAAGGCTGTACATGCACTGCAGGGAGAAACACTCATGCCTGTGGAAGGCTTTCTGACTATCGCAGCACCGGCAGTCCAGGGGAGGGGAGGTGAATTTTGCCAGTCTTCCCTTCCCTTCCCTTTGAAGTGTTCTGTGCAACCCAAAAATAAGTCCTCAAGGGATGTGCAACCCTCAGAGATATATTTTCAGCTGGGATGGTGCACTTCCAAGGGAAGGAGAGATAGGTGAAATTTGACATTTCTGCATGACCACCATAGCTAAGAATAGAAGCTTTCCATTGCATGGGTGCAACTCACATAGCACACGGACATAGCACACATACCACCTTAGGATGCCAGCAATTATCTTCTTGCAATCTTTACAGCAATCCTGTGAGGTAGGTCAGTATATGAAATGCACCATCTTTGCATATAGTCTTTTCACTCCACCCTGCAAATCTTTTGAAACACTCAGGATGTGATGGCGTTTCCCCACCCCGACCAGAGACTGCTAATGATGTGAAGTATAGAGGAGAAAGCTTTCTGCATGACGATGTCCTGTCATGTGACATGCTTCATTCCATTTTTATGGAGGAGAGGAGTTCAACAAGGGGTGCTATTTTCAGCTGCACCTCTGTGTGTTTTGCAGCATCTCGTTCCGCCCTTACACTGCTTATTTGATAACAGTGCTACTGACAGAAAGATGGGACGAGGGCCACATCATTCTTGCATGGACTACGAGCTGTCAAAACTGATTTGTCTTAACCACACCAGTCGGGGGGATGATGCTGATGGAAAGGCACCCTTCTGCTTCCTTATCGCAGCTGCTTTTTCAGCCTTCCTGTCAGCAGCGAGAGTTTGCCTGTCTGAATCTTGCCAAAGTTTGCATCAAGACCGTAACAATCCCAGCGCTTTCCTCTCAAGACATGGAAATACTTGTTCATTTGTCTTGTTTACTCGACCACATCATGGCCCATGCAGTCCTACCACCTCCCCCCCCTTCCCTCTCACCCCCCTTGAAATATCATTGAGGGCCTGCATTTATTCCACACACGTGTATGCCTTCCAGGATGTAAACTCATAAAGCGAGAGAGACGGCATCTCTCGGCAGTCATTAAAACCAGTAAATAATCATCCAGAAAAATAAAGTTGGAAATGTTGGACCACAGTCAACATTATGGGAAATGATGCTTCACAATGCAAATCAACTCCAAATGTTTTTGGTGACCGGCTTGCTCGAGTCAACTGATGATTGGGGGAGAATGGAGTATTCTCAGTTCTGCTCAGCTGGTTGGTTTCCCCTGATAAAGGGCCAGCTTGAAAATGTTGAAAAATTTGGAGAAAGGGTAGAAAATTTTAAAAATGACTCCGTAGCATCATACATATGCATCATAGCAAACTGCATATCCAAATCCACAGGGTGTTGTGCGTTTGTCCATTGATAACTGATATTGGTTTGAATTGCCCCATGCCATCCATCATCAGTGAAAGATGCATGGTGGGCAATGTTTTGATGGACCCCAAAACAATGCAGTGATAGGCCCTGTCTTTCTGAAGATAGAGTAGGCCAGTTCTTTAAGGACCAAGTTATTTTGTGTGGGACGAATCACTGGAAGGTGATTTCTCTCTCCCGATAGCCATGTGATATAGGAGCTTTCCAAGAAAGCACCACATAGTTAAATTGTGGCCTCCTTTAAAAAGGAGTCCATTTTCTTGTTTGGAGTAGTGATGGGTGAGCTCTCCTCTTTTCACCATGTGATTGGTCAGGTTTTTTTCTAAGCAAAGTCTAGAAAAAGCTCAGGGTCTTTCTGAGAGTTGTGAGAGGAAGCTCAGAAAGACCAATCCCAGGAGATCTTTTCCTCATCTCTTCTTTCCCTGAGCACACTTAACCTCATGAGGGAAGAGGAACCAATGGCAAGGATGACTGACTGGTGACCTCAGAGGCCCTTTAGGCCTCATCCATAAAGCCTAGATTCTTGGAGAGTGTTCCAAAGTACCTAGGTCTAAATCCTATCACGTCTCCACTGTTGACAGCATGCTGTACCTGGTTGGGTCTCCCCTTAACAAGGGTAAATCTGTTTGGGAAATGGGGGACTGAGAAGGAGTATGTAGTGGGCCTGGCTGCAGGCCCACTACAAGCTGTTTCTGAACACAGAGCTCTTCCACAATGGGCCAGCAATTACAAACTGCAGAGGTTTATTTCCAATGCCAGTTCTGAAGTACATTGACATCACCAGTTTGCAGGATCAGACCCACTTGGACTGCCTGAATGTACATGGCTACAGCATCTGTCCATATCGAAAAAAGTATTATTAGCTTGGAATAATAATGCAATGGGACATTTCTAAAGTGCTTTCCTCAAGTACACATCTCTTTGCATCCATTGTCTCAGTAAGGACCTCTGCACAGGGCTGGAACTCTTTAAGTCCAGCCAACATTACTGTCAAGATATTGGTGATGGGGAGTGGAAGCCTGCCGTGGAGAGTCTAGTAGTTTGCCTGAGCCACCTAATGAGCTTGTGGCAGCAGTAAGAAACTGGGGGGCGAGTGCCCCCAACCCTCATTTGATCTTCAGTCATTGCTGTCTGCGGAGTAGACTGTCTGGTGCTGTGAATACTGCTGTCATCCAGGAGGCTGAGGGGTGCTGCAGAGGGCTCTACCCCTGCTTTGTACACAGGGGAAGCATTTTAGACCACAGCATGCTTCCAGGTCTGGGGTGCCTATTGCCTGCATCCAGTTTTAAAATGTCCAACATGAACACAGATATTTCCCAGAAGCCGAGAGGTCTCCTTCTGAGCCATCACCATCGAAACACTGTGGGAAGTAGATGTAGCATGATGAACTGAGGGACAAAGGAAGCTGCCCTATATCGAGTCAGACCATTGGTCCATCCAGCACAATATTGTCTACACTGACTGGTGGCAGCTCCCCAAGGTTTCAGGCAGGCGTCTTTCCCAGCCCTACCTAGGGATGCTGCCAGGGATTGAACCTGGGATCTTTTCCATGAAAAATAGATAACTCTACCACTGAGCTGCAGCCCCGTATCCACATGAGAAGATTCTGCAAGAGAAGAATACCAATAGGGCAGAGCAGGGGTTCTCAAGCTTGGGCCCCCATATAGCATTGGATGGTAACTGCCCTCACCCCCAGCCTCAATGGTCAGAGGGAGTTGTAGGTCCCAACAACATCTGGGACCCACCTTTGAAAATCCCTGGGGTAGGGAGTGCTTTTCAGGTTCCTGTAGATGCTGAGATGGGAATGCTCTTCATTTGACTTGAAAATCTGAAGCTGTTGATTTGTGAATGGGATCGGTTTGAAAAGAAGAGTGTGAGTTGGCCAAAAACACAACCAAACACTCTGATTCACCCTTGGCTCAGCAATTCCTTCCTCTCTCTCTCTCTCCTTCCAAATGATAAATTCAGAGGTGTTTGTCTTAAGGACTGGAAAAAAAGATCTCAGAACAAAACCAATAAAGGCTGCTTCCCACTGAGCCTTTGGACAAACCCTGAACCCAAATTGACCTCTCTGTGATATCCAAAAAAGTTTGGATAACCCTCTATAGAAAAAAAAGGCAATTTTTTTTTCCATTTTGCAGTGACTACCCTTCCTGGAAACAGAGGTTTGGAAGATCACAAAAGCTGCCGATAGACTAATCAAACCATCTAACAGTCTGGCCATGGTAATTAAGGAGTGACCCATGGAATTTTAGGTGCTAACTTTGTCTGGAGTGTAGGGTGGGGTTGGGTGTAGCTCATGAGCTTTGTTCTCATACTCATCATATACTGTAACTGAGCACAATCTTTGAGCTGATGACTTTTCTACTTTTGCTATTGCAGTGCAACCCAAGCAAAGACGGGAAGTGGCATTACCATGAAGCACAGTGAAGCCCAAGTCTGATGGGCCACCTTACCAAGAATCAGGCCTTACCTGGAACCCCCAGAACAGATAAAGCCACCCTAAACCTTAGGCCATAGAGAGCCAGCATGGTGTAGTGGTTAGAGTGCTGGACTAGGACTGGGGAGACCCGAGTTCAAATCCCCATTCAGCCATGAGACTTGCTGGGTGACTCTGGGCCAGTCACTTCTCTCTCAGCCTAACCTACTTCACAGGGTTGTTGTGAAAGAGAAACTCAAGTATGTAGTACACTGCTCTGGGCTCCTTGGAGGAAGAGCGGGATATAAATGTAATAAATAAATAAATAAATAAATAAATAGTGATAGAGAACATATTTTGCATACAGAAGGTCATAGGTCCAATCATTAAGATCACCAGTTAAAAGGAGGAAACAGCAGCTGATGAGAAAGGTCCCGGGACCTGGGAAGCCACTGCCATTCAGAGCAGACAATACTGAGCTAGATGGACCAATGGTCTGACTTGGCATAAGTCAGGGGTTCTCAAGCTGAGGACACCAGATGTTGCTGGATGACAGCTTCCATCCTCCTCAGCCACAGTGGCCAAAGGGAGACACACGAGCAAGAAAATGAGGTCAACGGAGAGCCTGCTCTGTTAACCTCTTTTTGGGGAAGAGTGTTTTAGGCAGGCTAGTCACCTTGGGGCTCCCTCGGCCCGCTTTCTGTTGATCATGGGAATCGCCTCTGAGACTTTGAGGGGAGAAAACCAGAGAGGTAGCAACCCCCACCCCTGGATCTGCACAGAGGAAACATGTGTGGGGGGGGGGGAGGGGGCAGGTAATGTGAGGGTTTTCCCTCCCCTCCCTTCCCATCATCTCAGGTGAATGTATGCAGGAGCATTGGGCTCTTTTAAAAAAAGGTTGGCCAATTGCAACCTAAGGAGGTACTACGGGTAACGTTGCACAAATGAAGCACTGGTTTTTTGTTTTTTGTTTGTTTTTTTAAATGGCCGGTTGCAGCAGCTGGTTGCTTTGCGCAAGAACAGCAGATTATTATTATTTTTAAGGCTTAGTTCAGAAGCTGAGAGGCAGAGATTGGAGAAGAAATGGAGCAAGCCTGCAAAAAAAAAAAAAAAGCTACTCTTTTCTCATGCATATACAGCTTTAAACCTGAAATGTCAAGATATGATCTGAATACAGTCAATGGCTGCAAGACACTGTCAAAATCCACATAATAAAAATGCACACCAAGCCTATATGATGCGAAGCAATTTTAAGCTGCTTCTGACAGTTCTGGCTCCCTGCTCCCTTGCAGAACTCTCTCCAATAATGCCCAACAGAGTCTGATGCACATCCCTAATCTATAGATATAGATTGTAATAAATAAATAAAATAAATAAAATAGATAGATAGATAGATAGATAGATAGATAGATAGATAGATAGATAGATAGATAGATAGACAGACAGACCTGGGACTATTTAGTTTAGAAAAAAGACAACTGCAGGGAGACATGATAGAGGTCTATAAAATCATGCATTGAGGGGAGAAAATGGATAGAGAGAAATTCTTCTCTCTGTCCTATAACACTAGAACCAGGGCTCATCCCATGAAATTGATTGCCTGGAAATCTAGGACCAACAAACAGAAGTACTTTTTCACACGATGCATAATCAGCTTATGGAATTCTCTGCCACGAGATGTGGTGACAGCCAACAACCTGGATGGCTTTAAGAGGGGTTTGGATAACTTCATGGAGGAGAGGTCTATCAATGGCTATTAGTTGGAGGGCTATGGGCCACCTCCAGTCTCAAAGGCAGAATGTCTCTGAGTACCAGTTGCAGGGAAGTAACAACAGGAGAGGGGTCATGTCCTCAACTCCTGCCTGTGGCTTCCAGCGGCATCTGGTGGGCCACTATGCAAAACAGGATGCTGGACTGGATGGGCCTCGGGCCCAATCCAGCAGGACTGTTCTTATGCTGTTCTTATGATCAATAGATAAAATAATAAACATAGATATAAATATAGTTATCAGTGTAGATGTAAATGCTACTTGCTAATTGGCCTGTATGCTGGGTTCTGTGCTTGTGGCCTTTTGGTCCTCTGTGCATTCCAGAACATCCAGAAACTGTCTAGAGGCCCAGTCCTCATGTGGATCTTTGATGGGGTCACATGAGCACACAGTGTCTTCCACTTGTCATCTTCACATCCCAGACCCGTGCTCACCCCCTTCTGCGAATGCTTGTGGCTGAATTGCTGAGTAGTGGGGACACAGGGACATAGGAAGCTGCCTTCTACCAAGTCAGACCCTTGGTCCATCTAGTTCGGTATTGTCTACTCCAGGGATGTCAAACTGTGGCCCTTCTGCAGATGTTGGCCTACAACTCCCATCATCCCTGGCTATTGGCCACTGTGGTGGGGGATTATGGGAGTTGTAGTCCAAAAACAGCTGGAGGGCCACAGTTTGACATCCCTGGTTACCCAGATGGGCAGTGCTGCAGGCAGGAGCCTCTCCCAGCCCTATCTGGAAATGCTGCCAGGGAGAGAACTTGGATCCTTCTGCAGGCGAGCAGGCAGGTGTTCTTCTACTGAGCTCTGGTCCCACCCCCTAAGGGGAATATCTTGCAGTGCTGCTCACACGCGTAGTCTCTCATTCAGATGCAAACCAGGGTAGGCCCTGCTTAGCACAGGGGAGAGTAATACTTGCGACTTGTGATTAATACCAGCTCTCCTCCATCAGCTCCATTACTGCCGTTTCATTTATTTATTTATTTATTTATATCTATGTAAACCACTTCGGGAACTTTTGTTGAAAAGCAGTACATAAATATTTGTCGTATTTGTTGTATCCGTATTCATGGCTCCTCTGCATCCCCCGGTGGAACAAAGATGGATGGAGGAAGAAGCTTGCACCATTAAACTGATGGCACCACCATATCTCTTTGCGCCACTCAACCTCCGTCCCATTTGGCTCCAGTCCTTCCCTCCTTGCACTGTGTGATTTCACACATGCGGGCAATGTCCCAACGCTCGAGTTACTCAGAGGGCAAAAGCTTTGGATCCTGGCCAAACCATTTCAGTCTTCCTACCTTTCCCCCCTCCCTAAAATCCATCATATTCAAATAAACAGTTCATCCCTAGACTGACACATCATAACCCATATTCTCCATCTCTCACCGTATATATGCATATATCTATTTGTATAGATTTTGCACTGGGTTTTCCCCCCTTTCTCTTTCTTGGCTGGGGCCCCTTCTGGAAACGGGACAGCAGCAAAGTTATTAAGCCTCTGCACTCGAGTTTAAAATACCTCTTTAGTCCAACAAAACATGCTATTGTTGAACTGGGAAAAGATCTCTCCGAAAGTCAAACACCCATGACGGGAATATGAAAAAACAGAGCAAGATATTAAGTCATATTTGACCCTTAGAATAAACAAACAGAGACAAGAAAAACTGTGTGTGTGTGTGTGTGTGTGTGTGTGTGTGTACATACGCACACCCCCATAGCTCTGATTAAAAGCATATTGTCATGGAGGGGTTGGGAGGCATCTGTTGTTCAATGTATCCTGCTTGATTTATAGATTATGTAGCAGTACTTAATGCAATCATGCTAAGCCTGCAAGAGGCAATCGATTTACGCCTCGGAATCCGCCGGCTGCATCCCTCCTTCGCCTTCTCTTCCTCCATCCAGCCCCTGCTGCCATTCATTCAAAGCAGACTGCTTGAGCAACAGTGTGAAATTGCTTGACGGATCCGTCTCTGGGTGACGCTCCGTGCCTCGCTTGCTTTCCAGGAGTAACTGGCCACAGGAGATTGAACTTGCAGCTTCAGTTTACACAGCTGTGAGCGCCGGTGCAGAAAGTTCACTTCATTTTGCTTCAGGCCTCTTTTTAGCAGGGGCATAAACACAACCCCCACTCTCTCTCGCCTCCTGCGGGGGGTGGGGGAGATTTGCCCTCCCACCCATTTTGAAGCACATATTCTTTACACACACGCCCCAGCCAAAATGACTGCAAAGTGGGGGGAACCTTCAGTCAGTCTTTCTAACCCAAATCAAATTAGTCTGCAAACGTCTGAATTTCTTTCCTCTTTATTATATTTTTGTACATTAAAATCCTTTGGACTGCAGGAAGAAGCTGTGCTGTTTTTACAGTTTGTAGAGCAACTAAGAATTTTAGGAAGCAAACTACATAGGAACATAGGGAGCTGCCTTATACTGAGTCAGACCATTGGTCCATCTAGCACAGTATTGTCTACACAGACAGCTAGCGGCTTCTCCAAGGTTGCAGGAAGGAGTCTCTCCCAGCCCTATCCAGAGATACTAGGGAGCGAACTTGGAACCTTCTACATGCAGGTGCTCCTCCCAGAGTGGCTCCATCCTCTAAGGGGAATCTCTTCCAGTGCTCACACATGTAGTCTCTCATTCAAATGCAACCAAGGTGGATCCTGCTTAGCAAAAGGGAGAATTCATGCTTGCTCCCACAAGACCAGCTCTACTAATACTAGGTGACATCCTGACGAACAAAGGGTTTGCAGAAAGACGTTGTGGCTAGCACAAAGTCGTGGCACTATCTACTTGCTTGCACAATCGCTGTACAACCCATAGCATGCCTCATCTGTTTTAAATAAAGCTCAAAAGTTAAATGCTACAAATCCTCATTTATAGCACAACTAAGCAATCTTCTCCTGCTAACTCAACTTTGTTCATTATCCAAATGCTTTGTTAGTCCGGTTGTCAGCCCTAACGACAGCAATAATAACATTTATTTGTTTCTAAATGGCTACATTCACACGTAATGCAGAACCACAGTTCTAGGGGCCAGAGGTTCCTTGAGTGTTATGTGCAGATGCAAGCAACTGGAGTTTTGCACAGTGACAAAACTGAGGTTTCAGATTTGGAACTCCAATCTGAACTCTCAGGTTGTAGCGAGTTTCATCACCGCAGCCTGAGGTTGGATGCAGCCTGTAGTATGTCCGAATGCAGAACTGCAGGCGTTGAAGGAGGAAGCTCCTCTCTCAACTCTGGCAGTGTTTCCCCTCCTCTCTGCAGTCCTGCTGACTGCAAAGAGTATGCTCTCTGTTACATCCAAATTTGGACAGGAGGGGGGGGAGCATAACTGCAGGTCCTTTGGAACCACAGTTTTGCATTACGTGCAAATGTGACATATGTTCAAAATGTATATGGTTATCTTCAGCTATAGGTTCCCAGAGCACAACATTACTAAGAAACACAATATTAAAATGCAGATTTAAGCATTCAGGCACAACACAACTGAACAGTAGAAACAATAAAAGCTCAGTAAATCAAACCAAATTAGCAGGAAAGCAAAAAAAGAAAGAAAAGAAAAGAATGTCTGTTAAGATCAGCTAATGGACATGCTGAATAAGTTTAGCAATTTAAAAAAAAAAACTTTGCCTGGCATGAAAGCGAAAATAGGTTTGGTACTAGGTGAGTATTTCATGGAAGGGCATTCCATATTTTTGGCATGATAACATAGTAGTAGTTGTTAGGGATGTGCATGAAACAGATTTTGCATTCTGTTTTGAGCTTGGAAAGAAATACAAGTGGGTGAAAACTTTCATTGAAACAACCAGTCCAACTGGAACAAATTCTATGAAACAAGCTCAAAACATTTCAAGTGTTTTGGCCATAGGGAACAATGGGGAAACTCAAAACACCCCATTGTTTTCCATGGGTAGCTCCTAGGGACACCAAAGTGATGAGTGGTAGGGCATGATAGGTACACAGTAAAAGGCTGGACATGGAGCTCATCACATAAGTCACCAACAAATATCAGGGGCGGGGGGAGAGAGATAGAAAGGGAGGGAGGGAGGGAGGGAGGGAGGGAGAGAGAGAGAGAGAGCACTGTCCATTTCTTGCCACAGCACTATCTCACAAACAAAACACACTACAATTCAAGAAAAGCATCTGAGTTCAAGCAAAACCAGATAGTTATAGCAGCAACAGCAATAGCACAGCATATTATACTTGGTGCTGAGAAAAGAAAAACGCCAAATCAAACCTTCCTTCCTCCTCTTCTGATGTATCCTCTTCTTCAAGAGAGGCACACTCTTTTAAGTGCTCTCTCTGTCACCCAGTCCCTTTGAATACATTTTGAAGTCAGACAATGAGGGCACAGTGGCCCATGAAACATTTGATTTGTATGATAACAAGCCAACCAAGAACAAGGAGATCACAAGCCAACAGGAATTCAGTGCCAGAAAACCAAACAGCAAGGGAAAAACTGGCTTGCAAAATTGCACTCGAAGCATCCGAACGTTTTGATCGAAATGGGGTTGTTCGGCTTCGAGCTCAAAAAAGGCCTTTTATTTAAAGGGGGTTCTTTTTTTAGCTCAAAACATTTCACCTTGAAATGTTCTGCACATCCCTAGTAATTATGAATGATGAATGTAAAACATAACATACAAAAAAACCCAGTGAAGTGCAGTATGAAGTGCCAAGAGGAGGTTTGCAGGGAGAGCGGGTTTGACCCAATCTCCCCACAGTTTATCACTCACCCATTGCCAGGTGGGCCATTGGGGGCTGGGCTCAGGGAAGCACTGCCATGTGCTGCCCTACCCCACTTCACCCCCAGAGCCCCAATAATGTACTGTGTGAGTGTGTGATGCATTACTGGGAGCCCCCTCCCCCCTGATTGTGTCTGCCATGGCTGCAAGCAGCCATGGCAGACACACGATCAGTTAACCCAGAGTCCAGAACCTGGGTTAAGTGGCAGGCTACCTAAGAGGGCTTGCTGCTGCACTGCCGCTGGGAGCCACACAGCTCCCGGTGGTTCACACCACAGTAGAAACCGGGCTGGGTGTGAACTCTCTTAGCCCGGTTTCTGCTGGGCATGTAAATAGCTTCCTTGTCTTCAGATATGGATGTGGCTTTCAAAAAAATCTTTATTTTTAGAGTAGTTTTTTTAAAAAGTATAGATAGAGGGGTGGGGTGGGGTGGGATGGGGCTGGCTCCAATAAGCTGACATCAACACCACAGAACAAAACAATTTACAACTTGTTCGAATAATGTTTTAGGTCAAGTTCAAAGAACATGAATGGAGACTATGGCTGGAGTCTCTCACTTAAGATACCCAGTTTTAAATCACACAGACAATTGTTTTCTTGGGGAAACCATTGGTCATGCCTAGTTGAGCTACATATTGGTCATGGGCTCAACCTCTCTTCTTTTATCAATAGGGTTGCTAGATTCCCCTGAGGAGGTAAAGCCTAGAGCTAATGAGTGGTGCTTCCTGGGTCAGGGATGGACCTTGATGGGATGGGATAGGAGTGGGGAATGACACTTGGCACCCCACTCACACTCATAGGGGGTGGTGCTAAGGGGCAGATCCTGGTGGTGCCATTGGCTGGTGACAAGGCAATGGAGCTCACAGCTAAAGCTTTCATCAAGCCAAATAGAACGTACTTGTCCATCTGGGTATGCCCTGGACCCCTTAAAGGTGGTAGGCTGAAGTGCCTGATCCCAGCCTCAGAAAAAGGGGAGGGGGTTAGTAGCACCCGGGTCCTCCTCCTTGGCATTTGTTTAGTTTGAGGGTGGGCTCCTCACCAGGAGACCACAGCCCTTCTTCTCCTCTCTGCCCCCACCCCTGCCTTTTGGGTGACCAACACTTCCATCAGCTGTGTCTCCCTGCTGACTTCATCAGAGGGTGCTATTCAGCCCCTCGGGCCATTCGCCTGAGTCTGGCCATACGTGCTGCTCCTGCCCAGCTCCAGGCCAACTCCAGCTCCATCTGACCTCCCACTTGGCCTCCCTATGCTAGCTCTGTCTTCCCCCTGTTCACAGTAAGCCTGGGGTGTGGGTGGGTTGGCCGGACAGTAGTCCTCCCCTCTCTGGTTCTGTTTCCTCACTTTGAGATTTTAGTCCCTCCCTGGAAACTCTGAGATAGAAGAGGTTAAAACTCTGAGCAGAGTTTTACGCTAAGATTTTGTATATTCTAAATATGGGAGGACAGCCACTAGCTCTCCTTTACTAATAGGAATGCAGGAAGAGGGACTCCTCATAGAAGCCTTACAGTTACAGAACACTCTAATTCCATTACAGAACACTCTAATTACAGTTACAAAACACTCTAATTTCCCTCTCCATCAGAAATGTTTGCATGGTGGCCCTTTGTGGGGACGGGGAGCTCATTGGTTGAGCTCTGCTTCCCATACAGAAGGCCCCAGGTTCTTTCCTTGGCATCTTCAGTTAGAAGTATCAGGTAACAGGTGACAGAAAAAACCCTCTGCTCCCTCAGAGTACACAATACGGAGCTAGGTGGATCAGTGCTTGTTCAGATTGTTCATATGATGATGCAGGAGGTTGCAATGCAGGATGTTGAAAGAGACGGCCTTCTTGTACATCCTCCCTTCGTACAAAGCTGTGGTTCTCTCCAGTTGGTTTTCTTTTCACTGGGTCATGTTCTAGAAACCATCTATTTCAGTACCCACTCCAAAAAAAACAACAACCATGTCCCCAAATTTTGCACATAGGCCTTGGAGAATGAATGCAAACATAAACACGCAGCTAATGGGGGTTAATTTACTGCTGAAAGCTGCTGGCCTGGGTGTCGCCTGCTAAATAATGGCCTAGAACTGCAAGTTTCCTCCCAGAAAAAATATAGAGAAGAGCAGCATGGATGAGAGCCAGTGTGGGCCTCTGGAGGCCCTATTAGACACGAGACTTGATAGGGGATGACATTGAAAAGCCTCCTCATCACAAACTTGTGCTGTGAATAGAAGAGCATGGCTTTTAGATCTGCCTCATCGTATTTGGGATGACTGTCAATCCTTCACTTCCACATACTCACAAATGTCAGCTACAAACTCCACTTCACCCATAAGCTTGCATTATGAGGAGCAAGTGAACACTTCTATTCTATTCTATTCTATTCTATTCTATTCTATTCTATTCGTGGCAATGAAGCCTCTGGCATTGATTGGCTGAGCCAATATGGTGTCATGGAATGTTCAGTTGCTCTGGGAATGAAAGAGTTTGTAGTCCAATTTCTGTGGGGGAAGTTTAATTAGGATTGAAATTTTGTCTAATATAATATAATATAATATAATATAATATAATATAATATAATATAATATAATATAATATAATATAATATAATATAATATAATATAATATAATATAATATAATATATTACATTACATCACATCACATCACATTACATTACATTACATTACATTACAGGCAACCTGGGTTTGTCATTTGGGCTGAGATAAAAGATCTTACAGTGGCTCTCAACAATCGCAGTTGTATGGAACCAACATATGCAGGAATAGTATGCATCTGAAGATTACCATTTTCTGGGGAGCAATAGCAGGAGAGGGTTGTAGCCTCAGTGTCCTGCTTGTGCGCTTCTCAGAGGCATCTGGGCAGTCACTGTGTGGGAAGCAGGATGCTTGATTAGATGGACCTTTGGTCTGATCCAGCAGAGCTGGGGATTCGGCCACAGCTCAGTGGAAGTGCATCTGCTTTGCATGCAGAAGGCGCCAGGTTTAATGCCTGGCAGCAACTCCAGCCAGTGTTGAGGTTGGCCCCTAGAGAGCAGCTGTTGCTTCAGTACTGGGCCAGATGGACCAATAGTCTCACTTTGTGTAAGGCAGCTTTCTATGTAACTGATGGTTCTGTGATGGTTCTTCCAAATAGGGGTGTGCATGGACCATTTGGCACAGGTATTCCAAATTCAGACCAAATCGCAGGTATGTAAACTGGTTTGGTCAAACCAATTGGCTGGGCTGGTTGGTTCGACAAACCAGCTCAAAACGGTTCAAAATGCTTCATGGTTGAACCACTGGAACTGGCCCAGTTCTGCACATTCCTGCTTCTAAAAATCTCCTAGTTGCAAGACTAGGGATAGGTTCCAGGAGAAATGAAAGCTAAGCAGCAGAGAGCTCAGAAGCCAGAAGGAAGAGTGCAGAATATGCAATGGATGGAGAAAGGGGAACTTGACGGAAGGATTGGCAGAGAAGTAGCCTCCTTGAGGAAAAGTTCAGAGGAAGCAGAGTGACAAAGAGCAGATACTTGGCAGGGAGCTCTGCAGAAACCTCACAGCATTTCAGATGAGGAGTGGCCACGTGATGTGCGGGAGGGAGAGAAGAGTGCTGGGGAGACAGTGTGGCTAAATGGAATAGGACAACTTAGGCAGAGTCCTGAGAAGCAGGAAGCCAAGGGTGGTGGAGGTGTGGAGTCGAAGAAAGGAGGATCCAAGGGGTAAGGAGGACTGCGGCCAAACTTTGCATATGGCAGAGAGACCATGCAGGAAGGAAGTGGACAAGCAAAGGAGACTTGGGAGTTGGAGATTATGAGACAAAGGCGCAAGAAGGGCATAGACTTGCTAGGTCTCCCTGGACTTTGAGATGGGGATTCTGCCAGTTGTTGCAGCGTCTGCTGTCACCGCAGCATGGACAAACAGGGCAACATTTGGCAACATGGTTAAACATAATGGTTAAACACAAACAGGGCAACACGGTTAAAATTACTGGGGGTGGGGGACTGAAAGGATTGACTAACCAGTCCTTGGCTCTAGGCTCCTAGATCATATGAGATACTTATGAAGCAATATGGGAGCTAACAGCTGTTTCCAATTTCCTGTCACGGGAGTGTGACGAAGAGGGCCAGACAAGAATGTATTCAGCGGTGTGAACGATTCGGTCTTGCATGGTTAATCCTTCCCTTCACTGCTCACTGGAGTTGCATACAGTGGGCAATCGAGGAAGAGAACCTCTCTTCTCCTGCTTTCAGAGCCACTCATAGTAAATCAAAGCAATCCGTTCCAACCACAGATCACCGCAGGGTTGGCGTGTTGGGTGGGAAGGCACTCTCCGGTTGGCAGGAATTCCGTGTGAGGCAGCAAAGAGATATGTGAGTCGTCACACTGGGCTGCATTAGTCACAGTCGTATGTAACCGCTCGTCACACACCCTTGTCATCGGGTTTGCAAGAGGATGCTCGTGAAAGCTGGTTTCCCACAGACACAGCCCACAGAGAGAGAGAGGATTGTTTTTTATTGGATGAGTATTGCAAGATCTCAAGATGCCCTAAGGTGGAAAATAGGTAAAGTTTATTGTATTGTAATGGATATAGAAGGAAGGAAGGAAGGAAAGGAAGGAAGGGAGGGAGGGAGGAAGGAAGGGAGGAAGGGAGGGAGGAGTATGAATTAATTAACCTGGCTGTTAATGGAAATATAAAAATGCCCCTGCCAAATCAGGTTAAAGGCCTTTCAGGTCTGTCATTCTCTTCACAGCAACAACTAGGCATCTCTATCTAGGCACTCACAAGCAAGGATACAGGCAACGGCTTTCCTCTTTTTGTCCCCGCAATAAAAAATGTTTCATCTCTGTTTTTGGAGATTCCATTCATCCTGCATAATAGCCCTTAGCAGACCTTTGATCTTCCAACTACCATATGGATCCTCTCCTCCAAACACTGGGTTTACCTGCAACCATTCTACCTAGCTGCAGCAGAGGAAGAGGTCAGAGAGCTGGATTCCCCTCCACTGGCCACACGCATGTGCACCCCGCATTTCCGGCCACTTCCAGCCATGGAGGGAATGGGATGGCAGGGCGGTATGCTGTTACCCAGACGGAGTCTTTACAAATGGAGCGTCGTTGCAGGGAAAAGCAGAGGGAGGGATAAGTGTACCCCCCCACCCTTAAAGTTGTCCCACCCCTGCCGGTTCTGTGCACATCCCTAATGTTGATGGAAGTACGATTGTATTGATTGGCTTTTATTAATATTGTAAACATATTAAACGCTCCAACATGAATCAACTAACAAGTCTAAAAGTGCTTAGCCATGCCCATGGATGGCTGCCACCATCTACCCCTATGATATTTGCTCTTTGCCACCACCAGCCCTAGCAGAGACCTCCAGCTTCAGCCAATGCTGCCTGCTGTGCTGGTTTCACTTCTGTGTGGCTCCATGCTTTGTCCTACAGCCTTCAACCAGCCAAGTTGGGACCAGCTGTAGCCCAGGTACCAAACTTTCCCAGTCAGAGTTTTGTTCTTATCTTGTTATGTTTTTATCTAGTCTGGTGGCTGTGGGCCACCTCCAGCCTCAGAGGCTCAATGCCTCTGAGTACCAGTTGCAGGGGAGCAACAGCAGGAGAGAGGGCATGCACATACCTCTTGCCTATGGGCTCCTCAGGGGCATCTGGTGGGCCACTGTGTGGAACACGATGCTGGAATGGATGGGCCTCCTTGGGCCTGATCCAGCAGGGCTGTTCTTATGTTCTAACATGGTAATCATGTTTGCCATGGCCATTACTCCCCTCCTGTTCAGGCCTGTAGCCAGCCTAAAAATGTTTTTTGGGTGGGTTGGGGGGAGGTACAAAAAGAAAAATAGAGGATGGCAGCTAATCTGGTCCCCACCAAGCCTAGGTCTTTGTCTTTTTACTGGTACTCTTTCTTGGTGTTTTAAAAAATATTTTTATGTTCTCAATTGATTTTAACATTTCAATGTGATGTTATGGAATTTTATTGTACTGTATTAACTTTTGTAAACCACTTTGGGATGTGCCTTATGAAAGGCGGACTATAAATCGAACAATACATACATAATTAATAAATAAGTGCAAACAAGATTCAGTTAAAAACTATTTGTTTGTAAAACTTTTAGTGGGGTCAGAGAAAACCATGGGGGGGCAGCCCCACAGCTCCTCACCCATTATGGGTGTGCTTGTAGTAGAACAGAATACTGAATATAGAATAGTCTATCCTGTTCTAGTATGGGAAAGTAGTAGCCATGGCAAGTATGATTACTGTATGGCTTAACTCTGCATTTTATTTCTGTTCTATATTCTATTCTACTTCCCCATAGACGTCAAGTCCCCGTAAAGATGCCAAGTCCTCTGCACTTGAGGCATTACATTTTTTAAAAAAATACATACTGTTCATATAGGCAAAGCAAAAAGAAGATGAAGAAATTAAGCATGGGATGCTCACACTGGATTCAATCCTAGCAGGGTGACCATATGAGACAAAAACCCAGATGAGTTCTTCCAGAAAGCTTCAGTGCTTCAGCAAGTGCCTGTCAGTGTATACGACGATGATGATGATGATGATGTCATTGTGCCCCATCAGCAGAGGAGCCGTTGCCTGATGAGGTCATCAGACCGCCTAACCACAGACACATGTACATGCTTGCTAAATTACCACCACTAGCCTCATGAGCTGCTGCGTCCACCATATTCCAGAAATCTTGCTGCAGAGCCCAACTTGCCCCCAGGCATGGAAAGCAGAAGGAGCATTTCATCACACAAGAACCCTATTCAGACGCTGCACATCTGCACAGGGCTGATATCTGTATACATGGACTTGTTTGAGGAATGACTGTACATGCCTGCATTTTAAAAGTGGCCCTGGGCACAGGCCCCTTGGAAAGCAGGAAGCTGTCCATCATGTGGAAATAAGTTACCTGTCTAACGAGGCCTTTGGTTAATTGTTTACATTGTTTTAAAATGTTTTTCACTGTTCTGATTGTTTTAATTCTAGTGGCCTTTTGAAATTTGATTTATCAACACTGCTTTGAGACATGTTTTGGTACGCTAAATAAATACATAACTGTACATGTGTTGAACATAACATGTGACTAGGACTATCCTGAGTGAATGGGATGGTTCTCTCATCTCCTCTTTCTGGCAGAAGAACAGGGCTGATGTCACCTTGTGAATAGAACCAGAGAGTTGACCCTAACCTGAATCCGAACCCTAAAGATTTTTAGATGGTGAGCCCGTTGGGGACAGAGATCCATCTTATTTATTTATTATTTCTCTGTGTTAACTGCCCTGAGCCATTTTTGGAAGGGTGGAATAGAAATCAATCAATCAATCAATCAAATAAATAATAAAGCGGGTTCAGAGTAGCACCCCCCCACACCCCACCATGGAACTGAACCTGAACCTAAAATCCCTTGGTTGCTTTGAACTTGAGCCAGAATGGAACCCCTAAACACAAAAGTCGTTCAAAACAATTGGTTCAAAAATCAGTCCACTCAACTGTTAGTTGTACGGTGGTTTATACAGTATTTACCTGAATCCAAAACTCGGAGGCTATTTGCATGCACATGCAAAAACGAGCTAAGGGCCCAGTTTTGCACGTGCATGAGAACCTCTGGGATCAGACTGATCCTGGAGGCTACACGGTGGCAAACCAGCCTATCTAGGCACCCTTCAAATGAGATTGAGAGAGCTAGCACTCCCTTGACATCACTTTTTTGCTGCGGCTGGCACACTCGGGGAGGGGGGGGTTCCCATAATGCACCACATGGTGCATTATCAGAGCTCTGGGGGGCAGGGTGGTACATCCTGGCACCCCAAACCCTGGAGCTACCAGCAGGAGCAGGCGCTTGTCTGGGAGGGTGATCCACCCACCAAGGAGGCAGCACTGCTCATCTGCTGACCCACTCTCCCCGCAGAGTGACCCCGAGCCTTTCTCATGGATTGTGAGAAGAGGCTCTAGGTTTTTCCCTAGTCCTTCAATGTTAAAAATCAGAGGGTCATCTTAAATTCAGAGTCCTCTTCCTCTCAAGTTAACACAATATAACCTGTTTTTAACTTGCATTTTTAAGGGGGTCATCTTAAATTCAGAGTCATCTTCGATTCGGGGGAATACAGTATTCTCGTTTTTTACTGCCGTGTGTAAAAAACCCTTTTTAAAGGGTTGTCATGTGCAAAACCCTTTTTTAAACATCAAAAATAAACATCGTGAAAAATCCACATATATTTTTCTCAAGCTAAACAGTTATCATTACATTATGGTTTTAGAGAACACCACAAGCAAAATCATTTGATAGCATCCTGCATGCAATGTGTACTGATTCAAAACAGCAAAGCTACTTTTTAACCAGACCACTTTTTAAATTCTGACCCTGGAGCAATCCTTTCCTGACGAGAGATGACGCAGTGGATTACTGGGATGCCAGCAGAGAAGGGACGACCCCCACGCCCCTCAACTGCTGTCATCAGAGCAGATCTTCAGGACCACTCTGAGCTTGGCAAGCTTTGCAAAGAGCACCTCTCCTCACAGTCCTTGCAAAGCAGGAAGAGAGACGAGGAGGCTGCTGGCAACCATCCTACCTCACCTCTCTCTGTCCCACTTTCAATGCTTGCAAGGGTCCACTTGGAAAGGGGGTTGGCCTCCACCCGGGTCGTCATGGGGCAAGCATTTGGCACCTTGCTTTTGGCACTTTGGGCTGTCCCTGGTCTAAGCCAGAACTGAAGCAGAGAGTTAAAAATTACTGAGAACTGGAAACAGCAACAAAGCCAGTTTTTTCAGTGTTCAGCTCCCTGAATATCAGTTGGACACCCATGACTGGGACAGCATCAAACACTTCCTCACTATGAGCTTTGATACGTCTTTGCTTAAGAATATATGAAGACTCCTGTTAGATCAGGTCCATTCTAGGCCTGCTTCTCACAGTGGTCAGATTTTTTCAGGAGGCTCACATTGCAGGGCGATAGCCCTTTCCCACCATTGCTCTGCAACAACTCAAACTCAACGGCGTGATGTCTCTTAACCTGGTGATTCCAGTTAGCCATTATGATTATTAGCCATCAATAGACCTAGCCTCCATGCATTTGATCTCCAGTCTTTGCTTGGGCAAAGGACTCCCTGTGAATATCTGGGAGGAACACTGGAAGTGAATATGAAGTACCCGAAGGTTTTGAGCACCCTAGGCAGTGTATGATTCCCCACCACACCACACCACACAGCAAAGAATTGCAGAGCCTTGCATGCACACTCATCGGAGTGAGTTCCTCCTTCTCTGAAGCCCTCAAGCCCTGAGCCTCTCTACATCTGAGCATCAGAGAGTGGGTGGGTGAGTGGACAGACAGTGCATCCAGGCATCCAGGGCTGGCTTCTGCTGCTGTTGCCTTCACTGGGGTGCACATCTGCCATAGCCCCGCCCAAGCCCCAGCAGATGCTGTCACTGCTGCATCCTCCTCGACTGCCTCTGTCTCATCCGTTAAGGAGCCTGGTGGAGTGGCAGCTGGGACATTGGTGCAGTGGTGCCCCTTAAAACCTGGCACCTTAGGCGGCTGCCTAGGTTCCCTCTATGTATGGCTGAACCCTGTGAAGTACTCTTGCCTCTGTGCCATCCTCTGAAACTCTGCTTTCTGTGTGAGTATGTGTGCATGTATATATAATTTCTCGTGGGTATAATTAACCTCCGTCTCGATGGTATTATATGTTTAGCACACACCTATGGGAAGTTCCCCACATGGCACAAGTTCCATTACACAATATCATGTGTCAGAGATGTTGACAGCTGAAGCCAGAGCAGAGCTCGGGAACAGCTGGGCCATGCATGATGACCCACTGAATCATCAGTACGCAGGCATCTTGAGATAGAGTTGCCTGCAGCTGAAGATTCCCTGCAGTCCACCAAAGCAATTAATAACCTACCATGATTGCATACCTGGCGGCTCCCCTGGTGATTGATGGATGGGCTCTGGAAGAGACTTCCCATTAAAATGCTCATTAGAAGGTCAGCCTGATCACGGAGTTGCTCTGGAGTCTTCGAAACGATAGCCCCTTGGAGATGCTTGTGCTAACTGCCGACATGCATGCTTGCCATGGCACATTGGAGGGCACGGATCATCTCTTTGCTCCAGACTGGAGACGGCTTTGTTTGTTTTAGTTATTTCAATTACCCTCTTTTTCTACCATATGTATCCAGAGCGACAAATGAAAAAGTAGCTTAAAAATAAAAATGCCACAATCAAGGGATGGAAATGTCAAACAACCACTGGAATAAAGCAACAACAAAGGAATAACCTAGATTAGGGGGTCCTAAGCTTGGGTCCCTATATGTTGCTGGACTACAGTTCCCATCATCCAGAGTAACAATGGCCTTTGACCTCTTGTCTGGCCATTGTGGCTGGGGAACCTTTGACTTAAAATGATTAATAATGTTCCTTGGTCCCTAAACATGCAACCAAATAAGAGTGTTTTAACGATAAGCTTCACTAGTTGTCATTTGCTTTCTGGCTCAGTTCAAGGTGCTGGTTCTGTCCCTTAAAGCTGTAAATGGCCTGTACACTTTCCAGATTAGCCACTCAACAGCAGCAAAATGCTTCCGTTCAGGCAAATCACATTCAAAACGTAAACAGCAGAGGGAGCAGTCTTGTGAAAACTAACAACCTGAAAAAACCAGCAACTTCTTTACGCTGGATATATGATGTCATAGCACTCTATTGCAGTGATAAAATTTGAAACAAGGCATTGGAAATATGAATGGCACCCTGCTGTCAGCGTAGGGACTGTCGTGTCACAACAGGAAGTGTGGAAGCACACTTCAGAGATACTTCGTGACCCCATTGCAGGGTGTAATTTGGAAAGTGCCCTGGAGCTGAAACAGTTGAAGGATCACCTCTCCCTGCCTGAGAACGCCATTCTTCTCCAGAAGCCCTCCTCCAGGTCTCCACCAACAGAGGCAGGGAGGGTGGTCACCTGAGAGAGGATCTTCTTAGTGATTCTCTAGGCCCATTCTGGAATGGCTTCCTGGTAGAGGTTCATCTGGCACCATCATTTCCTGTTTTCAGTACTTGGAGCCAATGAGACCTCATCCGAAGAGGAGGAGAAGCCACACACAAACATCAGGACTGATAGGGTGCCTGGGGAATGGATAGTCAGACATAGACCAGCCTGCAAATTACACCCTGCCCAAGGGGTATCCAAACAGATATTTCCAGCCTTGGGTTCAAGCCCTGTGCACCTGCTTCTTGTGACCTGACTTTCTCCATCATTCAGAAGTGCTGGAAATGGGTAGGGTTTTTTTTCTAGATGTCTGGAGCTCTGGGCCAGAAGATCTGGAATCAGCCCATCGTTTACATGAAACATGAAAGTGATAATTTTGTTTTTTCTGCTCATGGCCCCTTCAGTTCTGAGCCAGGTTTCACATTTTATTTTTGAAGTGCTATATTTCTCTCTCACCCTCATACATAAAGTTCATTACATTGCCATTCTGGATGCAAGTCAGACAGGGAATGAACAAGTTAACTGACCATAGACCTCAGTCATAGACTTTGCCACCAAGAGAGCTGGAGGTGAGTTGAAATGCAGCAGAAAGTTGTTATGAACTTGTCATTTTGACCCTGACTTGATTGGCCTCCACCTGTTTAGTCTTCATGGAAATGTTGATTTTTATTCTTTCCTGTCTGGCAACGGCCTACCCCTTTTCTTCTTCTTTTTTCTTCCCAGGTTGCTGGAGAGTGAACTAATACTGTAATTTTAGGGTTCCCAGCAGACAGAGCAGCTTTAATGGCCAAATGAAGCTGAACTTGTCATCTCCTCCCAACAATTTGCTTTGGGTAGGAGAGCTGGGCTGGAAGCAATAGAAAAACAATAGATATCATCATTCAGATGGCAAAGTTCCTGCTCCTATTCAGTGCAGGCTCCAATGGAAAAAACACGGGGGGGATTTAAACTTCAGAATTTTGATTTGATTTCAGAATATCAGATAATGTTCAAAGTGATTTGAAAATTGATAGTTGGTGGCATTTGAAATTTGAATCCTCCAGGCTAGCTTGGATTTTTCTCAATTGCCAAATAATATAGAATGTCAAAAACTCTAAAATAATTTCTAGAGCTTTTTTGTTTTCTAGATGTATACACCCTGTTCCATCCTGGGGCAAGTAGCAAAAGCAAAAATCAGCAAAACTGGGCAATCTTATTCTAGTTGCATTCGAATTATCTAATTAAATGGCATTTCCATAATCTATCCCATTTAATCCTGATCCCCAAAGGCCCATTCAACTGCTGACATGCAATAGCACCAAGGGTTGGTCAAATGCAGTCAAACACCATCACATGACAGCTATCAAATATTGCAATAAGTGAAGTTCAACTGATAGACTTCAGCCTCTGGCTTGAAGTGCTGAAATGGTGCCTGAAATAGCAAGTGCTGGGTAAATGTGCAACTGGTCAAATAGCTTCATGATTTCAGAGGATGAATCTGAGGATGCTTCTTGAAAGTAAATTTATTTTACACTCCATTTTCCTTTGATTATTGTTGCTTTACCTGTCAGAAACTTTGTGTACCAGGAAACACTGATGCACAGCAAAGTAATTAGAGAAAAACCAGTGGTGGGGATAAGGAAGGAGAAAAAAGAGAAGGAACTCCTTTCAAGCAAAGGAACTGGAGAAGATGGAATGGGGAAGAGGTGGTCTTCCTTCAGAGAAAGAAAAGGGACTCATCCTTAGGAAACAGCACAAATGAAAAGTGGGTGAGTGTGGGAGGAAACCAATACACTTCACTATCTCTTTAAATGGTGATGGATGTGCTGCACTTTAAACTTTAAAAATGCATCAAGGAACGTTGAGTTCCACAACTTACGTAAACTACTGCAAATTAGCTTGCTACCATAGTTTGCCTAATTTATTCTGATGTTTTTGTTTGGAGGGAGGAGCAAAAAGGTGTTCAGGGTACTGAAAGTCCAATTCCTAATTACTCTGGTTTATTCAGCCACCCTTCTGGCTTTGAAGGCATTCTCTATACAATTGCTAGCCTACTTTAACAACCACAAGGTCTAGTAACTTGTTCTTTTTCTGTTAAAATATAAGTTTCTCAGGTAGCTGAATTACCTATCCAATGCCACATTCTACAGTCCCACAGAACAGTAAACAAAGTATTTGGTTACTGGCTTAGGATAAAGCCACTAAGATAAAGCTTAGGATAAAACTTTGCTCTGATGCATCAGGGGTTTTCTGATGGTCTTGTCTTTAATATATGAATTTATGGAGCTGCCTCATCTTGAGTCATAGGAACATAGGAAGCTGCCATATACTGAGTCAGACCATTGGTCCATCTAGCTCAGTATTATCTTCACAGACTGGCAGCGGCTTCTCCAAGGTTGTAGGCAGGAATCTCTCTCAGCCCTCTCTTGGAGATGCTGCAGGGAGAGAACTTGGAACCTTCTGTTCTTCCCAGAGCGGCTCCATCCCATGAGGGGATATCTTACAGTGCAAACACTTCTAATCTCCCTTTCATATGCAACCAGGGTGGACCCTGCTTAGCTTAAGAGGACAAGTCATGCTTGCTACCACAAGACCAGCTCTCCTCTCTATAACACACACACACACACACACACACACACACACACACACACACACACTATATATATATATATATATATATATATATATATATATATATATATATATATATCTAGCTTGGTATTGTATATGCTGACTTGCAGTAGTTTCCCGAGGTTTTGGACAGGGGTCTTTCACAGTCCTACCTGGAGATGTCAGGAACTGAACCTGGAACCTTCTGCATGGAAAGCAGGTGCTCTAGAACCAAGGTGCAGCCCCCACCCCTCGGCAGTGACAGTATTCATGTGACAGAAATGCCAGTGCTACTCTGGTTTCAATGAAAACAGAATATAAAATCATCCACTTTTGCTTCTGATGTGGAGCAGCTGAAAAGCAAGCTGACTCTTTGTTTCTCTTTGGTCAAAAGTTGCCTACCTCGATGACCAGGCATTAAATCACTGCCTGAACTCTATTTCTCAAGGCGTGCAGGGTTGACTCAGTTTGGCTCAGGGTGACGCTCATTCATTCTGCCTTAGGACACATTTGGCAGGTCCTCTGCTCTGCAGGATCCAGGGCTGACCTAAATTGGATGTGAAAATCCTCTCGAACCTTAGGAAGGGACTTGTTCTCCAAACAGCCACAAGGTCATCGGCAGGACAGTAGCTCATGCGGCAAAGGTCTACGCTGAGAAGGGAACTTAGAAGCCAATATTCTTCACAGGCTGTGACCTGATGGGTAGATTCTTTTCAGCCTTTCAAGCCAAATATGGTGGGACTCAGCCAGCATAAAGATGGGAGACTCCAAGGAAAAATCATTTGGAAGTTGCATTCATCTTTTTGAGTCAGCGAAAGACACTATCCTGGTGTGATGCTAAATCAATAACTCAACCTCAGGATGGGGCTGTTTATTAATGGAACCATGCCTGTTACCTCCTGGTTTGCAGTCCTTCAGGACCTTGTTGGGAGCTGGCAGTCAGCACCACAACTGGCTTGGCTAAATGTCAACACAGTGCTGTGGGGACAGCAAAATGTTGGCCGCCAGACACAGTCAGAGAGCCTTCCTAAGCTACATGTGTGTCAAGTGAAGGGGGTGAGACAGGAGTTGGGGAGGGGCAGTGCAGGGGGCAGAGAGAAAGGGCAGCGAAGCCTGAAGCAGCAGCATGGTGGCGATCAGGAGGCAGGAACAAACCTCCCTTGCTAGGGCAGAAAAGCTCACACGGTGAAATGCATCCCAAGGACAGGGCTGGCTGGGGCCCCCATTTGGAAAGCTGGGCACGCTCCCAGCCAGTGGTCATGAGAACTCCAAAGATCAAGGGAGGAAGAGGGGAGAATGATTGTGTGGGAGGCATGTGCTAAAACAAATTTGGAAGCCAAATTGCAGCACAATCGCTTTACAATAGGCCTGCTCAACATAGCTGCCCCCCCCAGCTGTTTTTGGACTACCCAGACCCTTTAATGTGGCGGAGGGCAGGTCCATCTGTGCTCCTCTTCCCCTCACCACGACTGCTGTACTAGCATCACCCACCCACCCACCCTGCTATCTGCACGTGTTGTCCCCTAGATGCCTCCACATGGCGCTGGCATGCACATGGTCAACGATCATGCAGCTCCATATAGGCTGCATTATGATTCTCTGGAAGTTCCCAAGGCAGACATGGCAGTAGTGAGGGCTTTTTCTTCTTCTCCAGAAGTGGGCAGAGCTATGAACCAGAAGAGTAAAAGACACCCATGTAGCCTGGGTATCAGGCAGCAGATACTGTTGCAGAAGGACTGTGGGAGGGATCAGGGCCTGGAGACACAGAAAGCTGCACTATGAGAGATTTCTTGCAGTGTTGCACAGGGCAATGGGATGGAAGCTTCAAGCTATGAGCCTTGACACACAATGTGCGGCTTGTGCCTCACTGAGAAGGATCTTGGAATACAACTCTCCAGTTGTGGATTACTTCACTGAATGCCACTGGAAAGGCACACCTCAGACTCCTCCTATAAGCTGATGGGATGCTTGTGCGGCTGGTCCAGCACTGATGCTGGACTAGATGGAGCACAAGGCATCTCCAGAGAGATATCCAGGGCATCTCTTTGGGTGAAAGAAGGTGAACATGGGGGTAGTGTCCGGGTGATAATGAAGAGTGAGAATAAATAAGGAAGGGGAAATCAGCCTGTGTTAGTTGGCACTGGCTTCTTGTGATGTCAGGGTGATGTCAGGTGGGCAGGTGGTAACTTTTTCCAGCTCTGCTCCGGACCGTGGAAGCAGCCTTGTTTGTGTTGACTTTTCCCCTCTGCTCTGAAAAGGCCAGTGAGAGATGGAGGGAACAAATTCTCAGCCTGGCACCTCATCAATGCTGCTGCCTGTGAATCATTTGAGACGAAGGGAACTCGATGCCCTCACACCCCACAGAGAGCATCCAACCCAAGGGATGCTAAATAGAGGGAGTGAGGCATAAACAGATACGTTCACATCAGAAGTGCACACTCTCCCCCAGTGAAGTTATCACAAGGAAAACTGGCAATCATGGGGAAAACATAGGCCACATTCGCATGTAACGCAGAACCACAGTTGAATGGGCCAGAGGTTCCATAGGCATTATGTCTGAATGCTGAGAAATATGGTTTGGTGTGGCAAGGAAACCAAGGGTTCAGATGTGGAACTCCAATCTGAACCCTTGGGTTGTAGTAAGTGTTGATCCCGCAACCCAAGGTTGGATGCAGCCTGCATGTCATCTGAATTTGGATCCACAGGCTACGTCCCCTGGAACCAGAGTTGAAAACATTCTTTTAAATACCCAGGGCCTAAGCTGTTTAGAGCTTTATAGGTTATAAAAAGCAGCTTGTATTTTGCCCAGAAACATATTGGTAGCCAGTATAGTTCTTTCAATACAGGAGTAATATGGTCTTCTTGAGATGATCTGGAGACCAACCTGGCTGCCGCATTCCATACCAACTGCAGTTTCCAGACTATGTACAAAGGCAGCCCCACATTGAGCGTGTTGCAGTAGTCAAGTCTGGAGGTTACCAGCATATGTACTAATGTTTTGACTTGAGGTCATTTATCTCAAGAAACAGATGCCACTGACGTATCAGCTGAAGCTGATAGAAAGCACCTCTGGCCACTGCCTCAAACTGGGATACCAGGGAGAGGTTTGGATACAGAAGCACTCCCAGACTGCGTACCTGCTCCTTCTGGGGAAGTATAACCCCATCCAGAACCGGCAGATCAAAATCATCTCCTGAGTTCATCTCCTGAGTTCATCTCCCACAATAAGTACCTCCATCATATCTGGATTCAGTCTCAGTTTCTTATTTATCATCCAACCCATCACTGCCTCCAGGCAGGCATTTAGGGAGGTTATGTCTTCACCTGATGATGTTGACACAGAAAAAAAGTTGAAGTTGAAAAGCATTGGAGACAGTGTGGAGTCCTGGGGGATGGCCTATATAAGTTCATGTTTTGAAGAGCAACAGACTCCAAGCGACACCATCTGGAGCTACCCAAAAGGTAGGAGCAGAACCACTGCAAAGGAGTGCCTCCCACTCCCCTCAGATGCTCCAGAAGAATACTATGGTCAATAATATTGAAAGCTGTCGAGAGACCCAAAATTTATTTATTTTATTTAAAATATTTAGACCCCACCCCTCCTGTATACTACTGCTCGGGGTGGCTCACAACAATAAAATAGATACCATGTAAAATAAGAATAAAATTAACCAAATTGAGTAAACAAATTAAAAGTCAGGCTAAAACCACATTCAGAGTTAAGTTTCAAATTAAAAGTTATTTTAAAAGCTAAAAATTGAGAATTATAAAAACTAAAAAGTAAAGAACCTACCAGAAATAACCCAAGGTGAAGGTTGCATAAAAGACCCACAGAGTCACACTTCCTCCATCAATTCCCCACTGGAGATCATCCATTAGGTCGACCAAGAGAAAGATGATGTTTTACACATAGGGCTGGTTCAGACAACATACAGAACTCCGGGTCTAGTGGATGTGCTGTTCCGCATCCCCCCTCTCCGGTCTGAGCTCAGACCTACTGAATCAGCCCAAGAGGTAGGACTGCTACTGCAGTCTCAAGACTGCAGAGAGGTGGGGGAACTGGCTGTGTAGGCTCCCTTCTGTCCTGAAGGGCAGCCTGCACAACCAATAGGAGCTTCTTCCCTCAACTCCAGTTTGAGGAAAGCCTAACTGCAATCCTTGGTTCGGACATAACAGAAGCACCGCAGAACTGCAGTTATTGGTGGCCTAACCAAAGGTAACAACCGTAAAGTAACCAAAGGTAACAACTGCAGTTAGGGGAAGGAAATGTGTGGCAGCTGTGAAAAAGGCCAATTCCATGCTAGGGATCATTAGGAAGGGGACTGAAAATAAAACGGTGAATATTATAATGCCCTTATACAAAACTATGGTGTGCCCACACTTGGAGTACTGCGTACAATTCTGGTCACCACATCTTAAAAAGGAAATTGTTGAACTGGCCCAGTACACAAATAACATGGAACCACGGGTCCATTGGTTCCGTGCTCCCTCCCCCTGCTCTTCTATCCGCATTCGGAGATTGGGGAGAGCCTGTCTCTGCAGTCAGCGAGACTGCAGAGAGGCAGGGGAGATGGCTGTGTGGGCTTCCTTTTTCACAGAAGGACAGCCTACACAGCCAATTGGGACAAGCCCACACAGCTTCCTCCCTCAGCTCTGGCTCTGTGGGGTCCAAACTGTAGTGCCAGCATTCACACATAATGCTGGCACTGTGGTAATTGAGTTTGAGGCAGTGAGACTCCACTCTGACCAAAGATCACTTCCCCCTGCAAACTCCATTTCCCCCCAGTTTGGACGTGCAGGTTTGGAAACTGAAGGTGAAGGAATCTCCGGTTTCCTGTTATGTATGAACAAAGCCAGTGTGAACTGTATGAACCATTATGAACCAAACTGTTATGTATGAGCCGAGCCAGTAACAAACATTTTATTTATGTGTTAATTACACATCTACTCTCCCATGGTAGAATTTAAGGGATTCCCAGGCATTATGTGAGATTCCCAGGTGATCTCACATCCAGGCACTACCTAGAGCTAGACCTTCTTAACTTCAGGTGGCTGCATCACTTGAAGCTCAGACTGTGCCATGGGAGCTGAGTGTTTGAAAGATATGGGTGCCTGTATAATTTATATTTGTGCTATATTAAGCTGCAGTCTGATGCACATTTACCTGGAAGAAACAACCTGAGGAGAGAACTTTACAGAACACCTGAGATCATCTACATTTCTTTGGCAACAAATGGCTCAATGGACAACCCTCCTCTGCATCTCAAAGGATTCCCTTTCATACGCAAGGTGAAATCTCCTCTCTGCTTCCAACCTCACAGACTGCAAAATGCAGGAAAGACCGTGAGCAGTGGAGTGTAAATAAGAGTTTATGGAGGAAGCTGATGAAGGAATCCCTCTTTTGGTTTTTGGGGGGTTTTCAATAGAGTTCCCATGAAATTTCTCCTAAAAGCAGGATTTGATGTGAATTTAGGAAGTCTTGCTCAGGATAAGATTAGCACAAATTTTCTGACTCGTGAACTGTCTCATACATCGCGCCAAATTTCTCCTACAGCAATATTTGAGGTGAATTTGGAGGCTCCTACTTAAGCAAAATATCTGTGGGAATTTTTGGAAGGTGGATAGAATAACGCCCGTGATTAGCAGTGGGTGGAGCTGAACACCTCCATTTCTGCCTTTCTAACATTGTTTGACTTCTGGCCTCCTATGTTCCCTCTGCTCTGTCGGACACGTTCTAATGTTTCCTTTGCTCCCTTGGCTTGGTCTGATATCTAAAGGCCAAAGTCTCTCACACATGTTGCCACCCTGGCCTTCCACTCGCTGATTGCTTCAGAGGCCAGTTTTCCATCTCGGAGACCGTGCTTCCCTCCCCCGCCCCTTGATGTCTTTATCAATAGCGTTCAAAAGCCACGCCCATGCCTCAGAGGTTATCCAATTTTCCTTCTGTTCCATCCCTTCATGAGTATTATTATTCATGACAGAAATGGAACATATTCTTCTGGCAGTAAATCTCAATTCTCACAGGGCATCTAGGAAATCTGTGTTCCAATAACAGCTCCTTTTGTAGAGGCTTGGTGGAAAGGAGCTGGAATGCATTTGGAGGAGGGGAGCAGACTCTTCGGCATTTGCTCTTACCTTACGTCCCCTTGCAAAAATCTGAATTTCTACTCTCCTAATTCAGCTTAAAAAATAATGCCCTCAGTTATGACATATCCCTGCCCTCGCCACTTAGTTTGGGCCTGTGTGGAGACTTCCCAAGCTCTGAAAGCCAAGATTCAAGAGAGACTTCCAGCTCTCAAGAGGTCACTTTTTAGCCTACTTTCCAGTAGGCTTATGAGATCACCCAGCATTCTCTCTCTCTGTGTGTGTGTGTGTGTCCATGTGTCCCACCCCTTATCAACTTCGCAACGCCTGGACCGATATGAACCAAATCAGGTACAGCTGTAGGGACACCTAGGGACCCCTCAACACAGCGAAAATGGTGATGATGTCATCCACCCCATTTCAAGATGGCAGACACAAAAACTTTTGAGGAACAAGTGCACTAACTTGTGGACAGTCTAACCGATTTGAACCAAATTTGCTACAGCTGAATGGACACACAGTTTGTGCCCCAATAGTTTGTGATGATGTCACCCAACCCGATCGAAGATACTGGGTGCATCAAGGTGCAACTGGAGAACTGTCTAACTGATTTGAACCAAATTTAAAACAGCTGTAGTGAATGACACACAGGGACACCTCAGTGGTTCAGTTTGTAAGGATGACATCCACCCCATTCCAAGATGGCGGACACATGAACATTTGAGGTGCAAGAGATCTAACTCGTGGACCTCAGTTTGCACCAAATTTAGTCCAGATGTAGAGACAGTGAAAGGAAAGTAGGCTGATTAGTTCTTACTAGAACAACTTGTTAACCATTAGCTTGATGTTGGCCAACCCTCTGGGCAGTTAATATGTCTCCCTAAGAAAGGCATGATTGGCCAATAACTGTCACACCAACTTCCAGCAGCGTGAGGAAGGTATGAACACCAGGGCCAGTTGTGCACCTAGGTAAAACTGGTGCCTGGGCCACCTCTACTGCGAGCTCCCCCCCCCCACTGTGAGCCCCCCTGCATTCAGTGGGGGGGGGCTCCTGCAACCACACTGCACCTGCCCCACCATGCCGAACCACCAAAAGTTATCTTATTTTTAGCCGCCAATGTGTGCAAGTGTGGGATGAACCGAGCAGGCCTCCCCCTACCCCATGGTGGCAGTGGGCAGAGCGGCTGCGGTGCCTGCCTGTCTGGCCCAGCAATCCTTGAAAACTGTGAGGCACTCTTTTCTGCATGGATGTGCTGGAGTACCTCACAGTTTTCAAGGACCGCTAGGCCAAACAGGCAGGCCTAGCACCAGCTGCCACGGGGCGGGGGAAGGCCTGCTTGGCTCACCCTTTATCCCCCAGCCGCGTACATTGGCGGCAAAAAATAAGGTAAGTTTTGGTGGTGCAGTGGGAGGGGGCAGCTGTGGGGCAGGGCAGGCGTGGGGTGGCGGCAGGAGGCCCCCTGGTCTCCTGGAGCCCCCCTCCCCCGAATCTTGGTCTCCTGGAGCCCCCCCCCCCAGAGGCCATGGGCTAGGTCCTCAAGGTCCTGACGAGGGTTGTGCCTCAGTTCTTCAGGGCCTCAAGTCTTACCAACAGGAATTTCCCAGTGCAAATATTTCTGGGAGTCGTAATTTGCCAGGGCTTCCAGAACCTTTCCAGTTCTGACAGCTGCATTTAGGAACATGCAAGGCCCCCCCTCGATAAATCCTTCCAGACTTCTTCAGAACTCTTCAGAATTCCTCAGACATTTCCCTTGAACTGAACCTTCCAAACTTGCCAATACATTACTTGGTTACTAAGGGATGTATGAGAGCTCTCTGAGACGTTTGTGGCCCGTGCCAGTGGTTTGGACATAAAGCAAGCACCAAGTGGGGAAGCAGGAACAAATGCTTTGGTCTGCACCTGAGCAAGGAGTTGTTTAGACCAAAGAGCTGCCGGGGTCAGAGTCCTCATCCTATTGGTTCCCATTTATCACCGGACAACTGGGGAAGCAAGCTGGTCTTGTGGTAGCAAGCATGAATTATCCCCTTGACTAAGAAGGGACTGCCTTGGTTTGAGTGACTAAACATCAGCACTGTCAGATATTCCTCTTAGGGGATGGGGCCATGACACCGGGGAAGAGCAGTCCCAGGTTCACTTCCTGGCTTCTCCAAGTAGGGCTGGGAAAGGCTCCTGCCTGAAAACTCAGAGAACTGCTGCCAGTCACTGAGCTAGATGGACCAATGGTCTGACTTGGTAAGAGGCAGCTTCCGATGTTCCTAACAAAGAAGCTGCAGTACAGCCATCTGGCCAGCTGTCTTGGGGGCACCTCTGCACAGCAGAGAACAGGCCAGCAGCTCCATCTTCTGGCAAGCTGACACAGCGGCTGCCTTTGGTCGTAACAAGGAACCGCGGGTCCAATAGACCCACAGTTCCATGCCCCTCCCCGCCATTCTCCTGTCCGCATTCAGATGTACTGGAGGGGGCCTCTCAAGTCTGTAGAGAGGAGGGTGAGCTGGCTGTGCAGGCTTCCTTCTTTTGTGAAGGACAGCCTGCACAGCCAATAGCAGCCGGAGTGAGGGAGGAGCTTCCTTTCTCAACTCTATCTTCAGAGAAGGCTATGGGCGTTGCCAGTGTTTGAGCGTAACGCTGGCAACACCAAACTGGAGGTGGAGGCCACAAAACTTAGAGATAACCCAAAGTGACAAATAGAGTTTGGGGAGGGAGATCGTGGGTCCCTTTTTTTGCTGCAACTGTGGTTGCCCACACTGGGATGTACGGTTAGCGAAGCTGGAGGTGAAGGGACCTCCATTTTTGTATTACATGTGAATGCGGCCAGTGAATAAAGTACCTGGACTGCTACTGTAGCTAGAGTCCCTGGTTCAAGACCCTATGTGCCTTATGGTTCTCTAGTATGATTCTTTTTGCATCCCTCAAACTGCAGGCATAATGAGATCACAAGCTCTCTGCTCTTGAAATGAGAGGCATTCTGCACCATCCCTGGGACCGAACAAGGACAGCAGGTCCCAGAGAGAAAGTTCAGCAGATGTGTACGATTTTCCCAGAGGCTTTAACAATGCCCAAGAGTCTGGTCCACCCAGATGGTGCTGCCAACTGGGGCCCTCCCCACAGCCAGTTCTCACAATGATGCCATGAAGACCCTTGTGGCTTCGTCCCTTCCATTCTCATTGGAAGATAAAATTTCCCTCAGCCAAACAGTGTGTGCGGACCCACAACAGCTCTGAGAACCGTGAGTCATGAAGAGGCCAGTTATTAAAAACAATTGCCTCTCTTACATCCTGATTTGCTTTAATGACTTCCTCTGCCCTGAAGTGAAGGGGGTTTTTTTTTGGTAACTCTTTTCAAAAATGCTAGCAGCAATAATAATAAAATGAGGTTGTGCGCCCCTCCCTCTCCCATCCCAGGAGTTTTCCCAACAGAGAGATCAGACTGACATAATGAGAGATTTGCCAGTGTACAGACAGAATAACTGAAAGGCCAGGCTGCTCACGAACCAGCTGCCTTGTGTGCTGTGTATTTCCTCTGCTGCCAAGTGAGGTCACAAATTCCTTGTCTTAGGTACAAAGAGGATCCTATATCCTGAAGATTGTGGCATCTCTGGGCTTCTTCACGTGGGAACTGGATCCTGCCCAAGGATACAGGGAAAGGGCTGTTTCCCTTTTGAGAGGTGGAGCTGGCAGTTCATCATCTGTTTTCCCTAACTAGGGTGATTCTTAATTTGGGAGTAGGAAGTGACCAAGATCACAATAAAAGATCTTGCAAGGCCAAAGGGTGTATACACAGAGGGGTGTGCCCCCCCCCAAAAAAAATCCAGTTGCAAAAGTGACTTTGCAGGCCCGTCGCTGTGTGAAATATTTTCAGTGTAGAATGTCCTATCACATAACTGCTGGATTTGCAGAATTGGGGGTCAGAATTGTGTCTGCTTTCCCTGGCCCTGGTATCCACACGTTCAGCAGCCCATTTATACAGACTGAATTCATGTTGACTTGTGTGCACTGTGAAATCGGGCAGCTTTCTGAAGCTGGACGCAACTTAACAAGCAAGTGTAGATCTTTTCCAAATCTTAGCCTCTCCCCGTTCCTGCCATTAGCTGCTAATCAGCTGTGTGGAGGGTCACTCCAGTTCCTGTGGAGGAAATGTTGGAAGGGCAGGTCACATAGCCAGGTGTGCATTTGCAAAGGGAGGCCGCCCTTATTTACAAAGGACAAAGTTAAAGGTTTTCTCAAGGTAAATTTTGATGGACATCAAGGCTAATGCTGCACTACTGGAAACACGTAGCACTAGTGCTAGGAAGCTGGGCTAGCTTTCTAGGCTAGTGTCACACTGGTACAACAGAGTTTGCTTACATGACCTGTGGTGTACCTCCTGCTGTGAAACCTCTTCCTCCGTCCATGTCTGTTGCAGGGAATCATGCAAAGCTCTCCACAATCCTTGTTGCACAGGCAGAGCAAGTGTGCAAGAGACTGAGCAACTCTAAGCATTCACTCAGCCTTGTGACCTTCATGTATCGGAGCATCTTTCTTCACTGCACCTTGGCAGCAATGGTTTGGTGGGGAGGAGAGCTGGTCTTAAGAACATAAGAACAGCCCTGCTGGATCAGGCCCAAGGCAGATCTATTCCAGCATCCCGTTTCAGCCTGTGGTCCACGGGATGCCCCTGAGAAGCCTACAGGCAAGAGGTGAGGGCATGCCCTCTCTCCTGCTGTTGCTCCCCTGCAGCTGGCATCTTGTCTCTGAGGCTGGAGGTGTCTTGTGGTAGCAAGCATGAATTGCCCCTTAGCTAAGCAGAATCTTCCCTGGTTTGCCTTTGAATGGGAGACTACATTTGTGAGCACTGGAAGATATTCCCCTTAGGGGGTGGGGCTGCTCTGGGAAGAGCACCTGAATACTTTTATGCATGCAGGATGTACAAGTTCCCTCCCTGGCATCTCCAGATAGGGCTGAGAGAGACTCCTGCCTGCAACCCTGGAGAAGCCACTGCCAGTTTATATAGACAATACTAGATGGACCAATTGTCTGACTCGGCAGAAGGCAGCTTCCTGTGTTCCTATGGATGGCAGCCTTTGGCTTGAATATTGGGGGAAGGAAGCTAAAGAGGAGGTAAAACCAGCTTCCCTATTTCACATTTTAAGGGCTGAGGGAATGTGCTGGTTCTCCTCCCAGCAGCTATGTGGGGTTAGACAGACCACTAAATAAATGCACCCCCCTTAGACCTCCTTCATCTGCACCCCCTTCGGACCCCATTTCTTCACATGCATGCTGGCTCTGTTGGCTTCATTTGGGTAGTCCTACATTATCCAAATGCTAAAGCCAAATTTGGCAAAGCCAACCTGTCTGGTTGCAGTCAGGGATATATCAGGATATGGCATAAAGGTCCCACCTCATGGGTTCCTGGACCAGGCTCTGATCTAATAATTTTGAGATTTTTTTCCCCCATGCGAAGTGGCAGCTACAGCCAAGGCAGGAATGTGGTAAAGCTGCCCCAGAACCCCTGTTAATAAAAGGTCCCTCATAAAAACTTAAAGAGAATTAATGTGTACATGACCAAAGAATAACCCAGTAAAAGAGCTGAAAGGCAAAGCTGGATTCAGAGAGAGGAAGTTGCTTCTAAAGTGCATATACTTTGGGTTCGCCATTTGGGAAGTCTGTTTTTAATGAGTTGGTGAAATGATTTCTTAAGGTTTTTTTTAAATATATATATGAAAAATGATATTTATTAGCAATAACAAATTAACTCTGGCAAATTTTACAAGGTTTTCTAGACTGTGATTTTTAGATTGTAATTCATATTACAGAGTACAAGCAACATCCCATAACAAAGTTCCTACATCAGTACAAGCCGCAAGAACAGAGGGACCCAATCCTTGTCCAGAGCTCTGTGTGTGAGGAAAAAATGGCACATGAGTCAGAATCTTGAGAATCTCAGCTTTAATTTTTTTTAAACCAAATTTCTAGCCCCTAAGCCTGTGAACCCAAGTTTGAAAGTGTATATGCAAAGGTTTCAAGGTTACAGACCAGAGAGGAATTGAGGAAAATAAAAATAAAATAAAAACCTGCAAAAAACTCTTCACATAGCAGTTTATCAGAATAAACAGAGTTCAGCACTAACAGATACAAAGATAACTCCCCTTCCAGTATTCCCATCACCAATTTCTAAATATTCTAAATATTCTAAATGCATCATTTTTGCAATATAAACAGCAGGCAGTGGCTGACAGCCTGACTAATGTTGAGTTTGCAGAACAAAGTCGAACTAATAAAAGACTGAATCATGGGGATTTTCAGAATTGCGCTCTTGCACAGAGGTTTGCTGCAAAACATATGGGACATGCTAGGGGTGTGCATGAACCAGGGTTGGAGAACATTTTGAGAGTGGGGCCTGCAAACTTTAAGAAAGAGGAAAGCGGGTCCTTATCTGCTCCCTGACACCCCATGGGGCTTCCTGCTGGGGGAGCACACATCCCTAGAAGCTCCCCAAATGTGCTTGACTTCCAAAAAGCTTTTGACAAAGTTCCCCACCAAAGGCTCTTGAGTAAACATAGCAGTCATGAGATATGGGGAAAGGTTCATGTGTGGATTGGTAACTGGTTGAAGGACAGGAAACAGAGGGTAGGAATAAATGGACAGTTTTCACAATGGAGGGAAGTAAGAAGTGGGGTCCCTCCCCAGCAGGGATTGGTACTGGGACCAGTGCTCTTTAACTTGCTCATAAATGATCTAGAAGTTGGGGGTAAGCTGCAAAGTGGCCAAATTTGGAGATAAACTATTTAGGGTAGTGAAATCCAACACAGATTGTGTGATGCTCCAGAAGGACCTCTCCAAACTGGGGGGGTGGGCTACAAAATGGCAAATGTGGTTCAATGTAAGCAAATATGAAGGGACGCATATTGGGGCAAAAAACCCCAACTTCACATATACACTGATGCGGTCTGAGCTGTCGGTGACTGACCAGGAGAGAGATCTTGCGGTCGTGATGGACAGCTTGTTGAAAGCATCAACTCAGTGCGCGGCAGCTGTGAAAAAGGGCAAATTCCATGCTTGGAATCATTAGGAAAGGGACTGAAAATAAGACTGCTGAGATCATAATGCCCTTATACAAATCTATGGTGTAGCCACATTTGGAGTATTTGTGCAATTCTGGTCACCATATCTTAAGAAGGACATTGTAGAATTGGAAAAAGTGTAGTAGAAGAGGGTGACCAAGATGATCAGGGGCCTGGAGCGCCTTCCTTTTGAGGCAAGGCTACAGCAACTGGGACTTTTTCACTTTGGGAAAGAGACAACCATGGGAAGTCATGATAGAGGTGTGTAAAATTGTTCATGGAGTAGAGAGAATGGACAGAGATAATTTTTTCTCCCTCTTTCACCACACTAGAACAAGGGGTCATCCCATGAAAGTGAAGGCTGGGAAATCTAGTTCCAAGAAAAGGAAATACTTTTTCACACACCATATAATTAATCTATGGAATTCTCTGCCATGGGATGCGGTGATTGCCACTAGCTTGAATGACTTTAAAAGGGGTTTAGACAAATTCATGGAAAACAGATCTATCAATGGCTACTAATCTGGTGGCTATAGGCCACCTCCAGCCTCAGAGGCAAGATTCCTTTAAATACCAGTTGCAGGAGAGAAACAGCAAGAGAGAGGGCATGTCCTCACCTGTGGGCTTCTCAGGGACATCTGGTGGGCCACTGTGTGAAACAGGATGCTGGACTGGATAGACCTTGGGTCTGATCCAGCAGGACTGTTCTTATGTTCTATGTTTTTTAAACATTTTGTCCTTAAGTGTGCTTTCTATCAGTTTACCTGGCACAGGCCTGTAGTTTCCCGGATCCTCACTTGGTCCCTTTTTAAAAAATTGGGGTTATATTAGCTCCTTTCCAGCTCTGGTATTGAGCCTGACTGTAGGGAAGAATTACATATTTTTGCTAGGAGATCAGCAATTTCACATCTGAGTTGCTAAGGAACTCTTGGGTGGATGCCATCTGGCCCTGGCAATTTGTTAATTTTTAGTTTTTCAATACAGTTTTGAACATCTTCTCTCGTCACCTCAAATTGGCCCAGTACTTCAGCCTCCACATCTGAGAAGCTCAGTTCTGGAGCAGAAATATGATCAGTATCCTCTGCTGTGAAGACAGATGCAAAGAACACATTCAGTTTCTCTGCAATCTCTTTATCCTCCTTAATAATCCCTTTCATACCCTCATCATCAAAGGGTCCAATCACCTCCTTGGCAGGTTTTCTGCTGCTGATTTTTAAAATGTTTTCATTGTTCTCCTTGACACTCCTTGCTCTATGCTCCTCCAACTCTCTTTTTGCATCCCTTATTGTCTCCCAGCATTTCTTTTGCCAGAGTTTATGTTCCTTTACTGGACTAGATGGACCAGTATATACTGACTCAGTATAAGGAAGCTTCCTATGTATTCTGAGAGGGAGAAAAATCATCAGTCTCCACTTGCTTCACACTATGCATAGGTTTATGCAGCTCTAAACTAAGAACTCCCCCCTATACTAAGAACCTTCCCCCCTCCTAAACTAAAAGTATGCAGATGCAAACCTTCCCAGTGGATCGGGCCCTCTGCCTTTTCCCAACCCACCAGTTCTATGATGTGGGGAAGGGAACTTGAGAAGAAGAATATTGCGTGAACTCTGCATTGGATTTATTTCTACTGGCTCTGAGCGCTCTCTTATTTTCCCTTTCTGCTTGTTCCCTCGTAGTCGTGAAACACAGGCTCATTATCCGAATTAACATGATTCCCTTCATGTTTCAATAAATATACCCGGTCAGGATTTATAGCCTGCCTCTCTCCCTGAAAGGCAAGCTGGGCTACCCCTTGCACGCCAGGGATAGTCTGGAGCGATGGTTGTCTCCTCCTTTGTTATGTCTCGCATGTGCTGGGCCAAATCTCCAGCAACTCTTGGCTCACATTTGTGCCGCTTCGAGAAGTGGAAGGAAGAAATGTCAAGCCTGTGATGGTAAGGAATATCCATTTGATCTCTTTGTCTGGCCTCTCCGCAAGTCTCGGCCTGGAGCTGAGGGGTGGGAGGTGGGTGGAGAGACGTGTGGACTGAGAGGCAGAACGGACTTCCAAGGTAGCCTGGGATGAACTGGAGAGCGATTGCACTGAACGCGGAGTCCTCCTCACCTCCACCCGTCTCCCAGCCCTCAAGTGCCTTCCCTGGGTTGAGCTTTAGATTGTAAGCTCCTCAGAGCAGAGACTTGGCTTTTTGCTGATGTTCTGTAAAGCACCGTGTGCATTGAGGCTGCTGTGTAAAGCATATGTGGAGGCAGCCTCGAGCTGAGCCTGGGGAGGGGGGCATCCTGGCTCCTGGACCACATGACAGAGACACATCCTTCACAAGGAAGCTGGGGAGGGAGCAGGAAGCGGGTGCTGACGGAGAGGCAGATCTATCACTCAGATAAGCCAGGGAGAATTCCCTCAGAGCTTGGCTGGGTGCCTGGAAGCTGAGCTAAGGAGAGCTGGTCTTGTGGTAGCAAGCATGACTTGTTCCCCTAGCTAAGCAGGGTCCACCCTAGTTGCATATGAAGGGGAGACTTCATGTGTGAGCACTGCAAGATATTCCCCTCAGGGGATGGAGCTGCTCTGGGGAGAGCATCTAGGTTCCAAGTTCCCTCCCTGGCAGCATCTCCAAGAGAGGGCTGAGAGAGATTCTTGCCTGCAACCCTGGAGAAGCCGCTGCCAGTCTGGGTAGACAATACTGAACTAGATAGACCAATGGTCTGACCCAGTATATGGCAGCTTCCTATGTTCCTAAGGAGAAGAAAAGTGAGATGCTTTCCTCAGCCTAAGGGAGGACCCGGGGCCAAATGTCCTGTGCTTATATACTCCCTGCGGAGTCCTACCACAATCACCCTCATAGGAACATAGGAAGCCGCTTTGCACCGAGTCAGACCATTGTTCCATCTAGCTCAGTATTGTCTACACAGACTGGCAGCAGCTTCTCCAGGGTTGCAGGCAGGAATCTCTCTCAGCCCTATCTTGGAGATGCTGCCAGGGAGAGAACTTGGAACCTTCTGCATGCAAGCAGGCAGATGCTCTTCCCAGAGTGGCCCCAACCCCACAGGGCAATCTCTTCCAGTCCTCACACACGTAGTCTCCCACTCAAATGCAAACCAGGGTGGACCCTGCTTAACAAAGGGGCCAGTTCATGCTCTCTACCAGAAGACCAGCCCTCCTCCCATGAATAATGAATGTATTTATTGATTTATCATATTTCTATGCCTCCTGACCTACTGCTACTATAATATTTATATACTGCTCTTCAACACAATTCTCAAAGTGGTTTACATAGAAAAATAAGTAATCCATAAACAAGATGGGCCCCTATCCCCAAGGGGCTCACAATCTAAAAAGAAACATAAGGCAGACACCAGCAACAGCCCCTGGAGGGATGCTGTGCTGGGGCTGGATAGGGCCAGTTCCCCTTGCTCAATAAAGAGAATCACCACTTTGAAAAGGTGCCTCCTTGCTCAATCAGCAGGGGTACATATGCATCCCTAGGCAGTATACATAAGTTAAAATACAATATGAAACCAGGATAACATGATTAAAACAATCACGATATAAAATCAATTGAAATTATTTAAACGCCTGAGAAAGCAGGTGCATCTGAAGGCTCTTTTAAAATAATAAATTATGACTCCGACACTACAAATGGAATAGCGATGCAGTCCAACATCTCCCCCACCCCCACCTCCCAAAATGACCTAGCACGGTCTTCCAGACTTATGCAACACATAAGGAACAAAGGCACATTCATTCAATTAGCAGCTGAGGGGATGCTCAAAGTGGCTCAGTCTCTGGCACTTTTGGACCACTTGTCCAAGTGTTGCACTTGTACAGTCAGGACAGTGCATAGCTTTGCATCGTTCCCTGCAACTTATCTGGACCGAGGAAGAGATTTCACAGCAGGAAGCGTGCCACAGGTTGCATAAGCACATCCTGCTTGCTTATGCACCTTGCATACGCACATCCTGTGCCACACAAGCTTCCAGCGTAGTGACAGCCAGCATCCTTGCCCTCGTGCAAAATGTTTGCATGGGTGCTGAGTTCCTTTGGATGTCAGCTGATGACAACTCTAAAGAACCTCCATGTTCAGAGGCAGTATACCTCAGAACCAGATGCCAAGAGCGATGGCCATGACCTTCATGCCCCGCTTGTGACTTTCCCGGAGGCAGCTGGTTGACCACTGTGGGAAACAGGATGCTTCAGCAGGCTGGACCCTTGCTCAGATCCAGCAAGGTGATCTTCATGTTCTTAGGTGGCCAATTACTCAAACAAAGCTGCTCCATATGCACAAACTGGGCAATCGGCCTCCTTTTTTGCAGAGAAAAATATTATTGCAATACATGCTCTACCTATCACCTCCATTTTAATACCCAAAATGATTTCATCCATAAACTGCTGGTAATATGTGGGGACTTAAGTGAGCTTAACTGTGGACTACATCATGCCCATTAGCAATATCAATTCTGGTTCAATCCCCCTGAGAGCCGGAGGCTGGGATTTTTAGATTGTAAAATAAAATAGCAACAATATCCTGATATCCTGAAAGGAGTGGGTTGGGTAGAGACTAGGTGGCTTGGCGATTACTCAGGTGGTTGTGGATCAGGGTCTAAGACTTCATGGGGACTGGGGCTGCTTGCCAAAATACATGGGGTTTTATAGCAGTGGGCCCAAAATCTTGAGTGGAAGAGGCTACAGCTCAGCGGCAGAATGTGTCCTTTGCATGCAGAAGGTTTCATCTGGTTTAACAGATCTGAAGATGTCCAGGCTGAGAAAGACTGTTCTCTGCTTTTGGAGAACTGCGGCCTATCTTGATAGAATGGATCTGGAGGGCCCAATGTTCTGACTCGGTCTATGTTTTGGCAGGCAGCCTTGGCTCAGGTGAGTCGTTTGGGCTGAGCCCTAGGACTCGGCTACCATGCAGAGATGGAGGACAGGGCTGGCTTACCCCTCAGCAACCAAGAGGGAGTGTGCTGTGAGAGCATTTGTGGAATGCCTCTGTGTGCAACTTCAGACTCTCTTTTGCAAGCACCTGGTCCCTGCTCCTCAGGTTTCGTACATCTCGAGAGTTTAAAAAATCATCGACATCTTTTAGGGCGCTTCTCATCACCCTGCACAGGGACTAAATCTGTGCCTGCTCCAGATGGGTGATCATTTGTCTTGCAGAGACCAGGGTAGGAGGAGGGGAGAGTGATCATGTGGGCGCCAGAAGCTATAGGTAGAACAACGTTTCTTCCACCCTTGATAGAATGCTGGGGACAGGATGCGTGTGGGCCGTTCCCATCCGACTCAGCTCCCAGCCTCCACATGATCACTCTGCCCTCTTTCTGCCTTGATCTCTGTAAACACATGACTGCTGGTCAGGCATGTGCCTGGCTTTCCCGCCCTGGCTGGTGGGTGCCCCTCCTACCCTGTTTAGGGTTGTGAAAACAGCCCCACTGTTTAACATGTCCACGGTTACATCTGTTTTAGCTGGGGACTTCTCCTGAAGGAAAGTCTCAGAGAAGAACATTGGGGCATCAAAAAAAAATCCATCTCAAAGGAATGGCAAGCTTCTGCAGCTCCCCGCCTCTTCTCTTTAGCTCTTTCCCCATTTCCCTTGCCCCACTGTCAGTTTGATAGCCCTCATTCCCCAAGCCACCCCAAGCCTTTACTTACCAGTCCAGGCAGGAGCAGCAGAGGTTCCTCCCTCCTGTCTCCCTGATGCACTACTCCAGGCTTTCTTAACCTTGGGCCCCCAGATGTTGGACTACAACTCCCACAATCCCCAGACATGGCCTTTGTGGCTGGGGATTCTGGGAGTTGTAGTCCAACAACATCTGGGGGCCCAAGGTTAAGAAACCCTGCACTACATTAAAGTGCACTAGAAGGGAAGGCATGGTGGCCCTTGAGCGGTGGAATCTTTCCCAAAGGCTGCTGCAAAGATGATTCCTTCCCACTCCCTCCACACCGCTACCTCTCCCATCTGATGGGTCAGGAAAGAGCTGAGATGGGTATCTGAGCGGTGAGACACTGAGATAACTTGATATGGGGGAGTGCAGAAACGAATGTCCTCAGTTTGGCACTCCCCTGCCCCATTGGGTGGAGACTCCTCTGCAACTTGTTCAGAACTGTCTCATGGTTTGGGTCTGTAATGATCAAGCAGAAACAGCCTTTCCTTTCTTGCAAAGAGTGAACCGGAAGGGAACCCTGTCCTGACGTCAGGCAGTGACCTCTGGGGATCAGCCATTCAGCACACGGTGACCAGGACCTAGAGGGCCTGGTGGCAGGAAGTGAAGGGGGTCTTTGTTCTCAAAGGGAGCCAGGAGGGCGGTGAGAGAAGATTGGGAGCAGGCTTCGGGAGCACCAGCCATGAAGCCTGGCTGCCTCATGGCCAACAACCAGCCTGGAGGCTTCACTCATGGAAGGACATCTGCAGATCCTTGAGACACAGGATTGCAGAAAACTTGAATTATTTCCTGGAGTTTGGGGTGAGTTCAAGGGGAAAGGAAGCCAAGAGTTTTGGGGGCTTCGGAAAGACTTAGACAGGGAATAGTGATAGCTAGCCTGCGTTAGACTATTTTCTTTCTTTTTGTGCTATGCAAATCCTTACAACTGGTTTATTGTGTCTTATTTGCAACATAACAAATCAAGGCAAACTGAGCCAATGCTCCTTTCCAACTAGGGCGTTGTAAAAGTCTCTGTAAACTCTCAAAGGGGCTTTTTGTATTTTCTTGAATTTTTGTTCTATGCAACTGGGTAACCACAATTTTAAAGTGTGCCACTCCAAACATCAGCTGGAGTGATCTTGGGAAGTAATCTTGTAAAGTACTGAGTATTTCTTTTTACCTGTAACTCAAAGCTGAGAGTGCCTCAGACTGAAGCAGTCTGTAGCATTTTGAATAAAGTTTTTCTCTTTTTGTTCTTTGTATTTTACCTGCCTCTGAGTGGATTTTTAACTCCAGAAAAGGGGTTTTTCTTTGGTGCAAACATGCCTCAATGTTAATTGCTCAGCAGCCTACCAAGTTTTCTCATTACGTGTAGGCTGCACGTGCAAGCTGTTTTTGTAAATTTCCATTGGTAAATGAGAAGGAGAGTTCCCTGGAATTTTGCCCACACCAGGGAGGAATTAAACTCTGTTTAAAAAGTGGGCATGTTGGCAGCGAATACCAACGGAATAGTTTAAGTTTTAAAGGAATCGCCTATGTTGAGCAAACATGGAGGGAATGAATGAGCATTTATCTATTCACCACGTGGGTTTGCTCTGAGACAAAGGCTGGGCTTAAATCTGCTATTTGCTACAGGGTCTTTATCCATTAGTTCCTAGTTTCTGTCTGGCAGCATCCAGGGTGTCAGGGACCATAGCACAGATAGTTTCCGTGGTTCCTGACATTCCTCTAGGACCTAGGAGGCAATGGAAGGTCTGGCAGGGGGGCGTGAAAAGCAGGGTGGGTGGGAGCTGGGCTTATGCTCCATAACTGGGAGTGTGACATATCTGAACTCTGGAATTGGCTTGGAAGGGGGGAACTACAATATATTTATTTATTTTTATTGATTGATGATTTTTCACAGCCCATGCTGAAACATGTTGGAAGGAGTGCAGATCTCCATCTCTAGTGGATATCATTTAAGGGTTAATGAGACGTTTAGCTGCTAGAAACAGTTTGCCAGGATATTGGATGCTGCTTTGGACCTAGTATCACCAGCAAGCATGCTTGCTTTCCCTCTGCTCAACCTGTGGCATTGTAAATAGATATTTCAAAAATAGCATCAGTGCTCTTGCTTCATAGTGAAGCCGATGCTGTTCCTACCACTTAGTGAAGTTGGATGTCTTGCTAACTACCATTGCTCAAAACTGTTTCATGCTTATGCATCTTCAGGATGGCTAGAGCCAAGGAGTCATCCAGGGAAGTGGCTCTAGGTTTTCTCATCCCAAATAGGACCTGGGGTCTCTGCCTAACAAGAAAGTCTCACCAAACTGGCTGCCGATATGTTTCCAGGCAAAGTACAAAGTGCTGGTTATTACCTTTAAAGCCCTGAATGGCTTCAGTCAGGGGTACCTCAGAGAGCGCCTTTCTCTACAAGATCCCCACTGCTCATTAAGATCACCAGGGGGGCCTGTCTTCAGGTGTCACCAGTTCATCTGCTGGCGACCTGGGAATGGGCCTTCTCAGTTGTCACCCCAGGTTGTAGAATCGCTCCCTGTGGATATCAGAGAATTGTCTTTCTTGGAGAAGAGCCTTAAAAACTGATCATTTTAGCCTGGCTTTTAATGATATCTAGTTTTAATTTTAATGAGTTTTTATCCAGTTTAAATGTTTTCTGAGTTTAATTGTTTTATTAAAGGAGAACTGGTCTTGTGGTAGCAAGCATGAATTGTTCCCTTTTGCTAAACAGGGTCCACTGTGGTTTGCATTTGAATGGGAGACTAGAAGTGTAAGTACTGTAAGATATTCCCCTTAGGGAATGGGGCCATGCTGGCAAGAGCACCTGCCTGCTTGCATGCAGAAGGTTCCAAGTTATTTCCCTGTCATTTCCAGATAGGACTGAGAGAGAATCCTGCCTGTAACTTTGAAGACGCCGCTGCCAGTCCGGGCAGACATACTGAGCTAGATGGACCAATGGTCTGACTCAGTATAAGGCAACTTCCTATGTTCCTATTATGTGTTTTTTATTTTAATGTAAACCGCCCACAGCCATTTTAGGAAGGGTGGTATATAAATTGAATGAATGAATGAATGAATAAATAAATAATAATAATAAAATAAATAAATAAAGCTCCCAAACTCACTTTTACCACCTTCTTCTTCTTCCTCCTCCACAATTTTCTTAATAGCTGATTTTTTTAAAATATTTGGCCAGTGCCCTTTTACTAGGCTTTATCAAGCAAACAGAAATGATAGAAAACCAGGGCCTTACATTGTCCTGATTTCCACTTTGAAATAAGTCTGCACCCAGCCATAAATGGAGCTCGGAACCGTTCCCAGAGGTCTCTCTCCCCCTTTCGTCTTCCTTCGTGCTGACAAATTCATTGTATTTGGATTCTTCTCTTCCTACTCAGCTCCAAGAGGTGGCCCCACCTCTGCATCCTCCCACTTTCTTTCCATCACACTGGCTTGTGAAATGTGTATGGAAAAAGGTCGGCGGAAAAAGAGACACTCCTCAAATGTCAAGAGCGTGTTTGGGTGCTGGAAGCCTCCATTCTGTTCTCTTCAGCCCCTCCCTCCTGAAAAAAGAGTGTTGGGTGAGAGCAGGGGGGAAAGAGGCCCTTCCTCTCTTTGGGGTTTATGTTTTTGGCTTGGATGTTTTGGGAGAAGCCCTTTTTTAATTGGAGGGTGCTTGTAAGCTGTCGACAGTGGCTGGCTTGGCTGGACACAGAATGTTTTCCTTTGTGTTCCCATTCTATACCAGCCAACAGTTTCCCCAATAGCAGGAAGGCAGCCAAGATAAGGAAGTATTCATCATTCCTACACTTTATTATTTCAAGTGGAAACAATGGGTCATAGTCAAGTGGTTGCTGTGATGGAGCCTCCCTCTCTCTTCCTTGCCTTGAGAGTTGCAGAATGCAATTTCTAAAGCTCCAAGCACCTACAGCACATCTGGTCACTGCCTACAGTATCCTGGGCCCCGGTGGGGACATCCGAATAAGCAGCAGAGCATGTTCTAGATTGGTGTCAACACCACATTTCATCGAGAGCATCATTTACAAGGGATGGAGGCAAAGCAGCTCCAGGAACTTTAGGAGGAAGCAGAGCCTGTGGAAGACATAAGACTGCTGCCAACAAAATGCATCTTCTTGTTTCCCTTCTTCCTTGTAAGATCAAGAGAACTTGTATCTTGTTTCTCCACCTTCTGCTCTACATCATTGGCTGGGGAAACTATGTAATGACGCCACACCACACAGGGAGGTCATTCACACAGTCAAAAACTGTATTCTACCCAGGTTTGGGAGCTGTGTGTGCTCCAAATTTTTGGTTGTATGGAAGCAAGGTAGGAGGAAAACCTGGGTAGAAGTAATTATGTGCAAGCCAGGTAGGAGGAAAAGCTACCCAGGATTCCCTCCTACCCTGGCTTCCACGCAATCACTTCTACCTAGGTTTTCCTCTTACCTTGTTTCCACCCAACTGGAAACTGGGAGCACACCCAGCTTCCAAACCCAGGTAGAACACGGTTTTTGATTGTGTGAATGACCTCAGGGAGTTACATGTTCTGGAGCAGGGGTTCCCAACTCTGGGTCTCCAGATGCTGCTGGACTAGAACTCACATATCACATCAGGCTGGGAATGATGGGAGCTGTAGTGCAACACCTGAGGACTGAAAATAGGGAATGCCTGAGAGACATGAAAACATGAAATGAAGACGCTGATTCTGATGGTAGCCCCACCTCTTACTAACACCCCTTTGTGGGAAATGAAATGAAAAGTCACCATAGGATTAGTAAAATTACTCTAAGGAGTTTCATAGAGATGTTTGGTGTCGCCACCAAACATTTAATGAACTTTCATTTCTATCATGCGCCAGCAATTTGTTTGCAAGAACACCCCTGGGACCATTTACTCCTAAATCGAAGAAAAATCAAACATACATCTAAGACAATTCTATTGGACTGAAGTATGGTGTATGAAGATGTGGGCAAGACCTGATCAATAATTACTGTATGCCTGTTGGGTAAGCAGCTCCTGGGCATAGTCCATCTGGGGTGGGGGCATGAAAGGACCCCAAGTTAGCCATTAGCCTAGAGACTTTTCTCTGAGGAGTCCATTTGTCCATGGCAAGAGCCCTATTCATACATTATGCTGGGCAAGCATACAGGTATATGTATATTCATATATGCATTTGTGTGAATGACTGTGCTTGCATTCATATTAAAAGTGAACTGGTACTCAAAGGATGCCTCTGAGTACCAGTTGCAGGGGAGTAACAGCAGGAGAGAGGGCATGCCCTCCACTCCTTCCTCTAGGCTTCCAACAGCATCTGGTGGGCCACTGTGCGAAACAGGATGCTGGACTAGATGGGCCTTCAGCACGATCCAGCACGGCTGTTCTTATGTTCTTATGAGCCTAGGTATAGGGCCCTCAAACACATGGTACAGACAGGAAGCGTACTGCTGAAACCTGTTAATGTGTGAAGTACTGCACCTGGGCATAGATTTGTTCTGCGCACACTATACATTGGTTATACTGTATGAGTGTTAAATACAACATATGCATAAGGCTGACCCAGCTCGATCAGACAAAGCGTCCATTTATTTCAACATCCTGCTTCCCATGGTGGCCAATAAGATACTTCCAGGAAGCTTACCAGCAGGGCGGGAAGATAACAGTCCTCTTCTTTGTTGCTTCCCAGCAGCCGATATTCAGTGGCATATTACCTCTAAATATGGAGGTCCCATGTAGCCATAATGACTAAATAGCCATTGATAGACATACGTTTCACCAGGGATGTGGCCGCCACCACATCCTGTGGCAGTTAATTCCATCTAACAACATTAAGATACACTTTTGTGTAGGATCAGGGCAATGTCCATGGTTCTGCCTCTCCCCTCTCACTATCTGTGTCCAAATTGGTGCAATCAGCCTTTGCAGTGCAAGGTTTCTTCTGCTACTCTGGCAGCCACATAGATGCATGGGAGTTGAAATCTTAAGTGAAACCCTTTTCTCTCTTCTTCTAGGAAGCTACCCAGCAGTCCTGTGTCTGGGACCTTAGCGATCATTTGTCCGGAGACACTCATGGCTTCAAACACTTTCCCAAATAATCTTGATAAACTAAACCTTCAGGTAAATTTGGAAGATCCTGCTTGGGGGAAATATCTATATGAAGTGAAAAGAAACACAGAATGAATGATGTCTGTGTGCATTTGTGCTGAGGATGCGTGTACGTGTTTGTGCATCTCTAAGTTACCACTGAACTCAATCCAAACTAAAATGCAAAGCAGATTGGCATGCAACACAGCTGTAGACTTGTAAAAATTGCAGTTGCTGAGCTTACTGGTTAAAGCACTTGAAGTTTGCATCCCAGCTTCGGAGGCTTCCAGTGGCCCACCAGCCTCCCCTTTGGATATGCCTCAGGAGCGCATATTGGTGGGTCATCTGACCCCGAGTGGTTCATCCATCTTAGCCTGAGGATGGCATGGAAGCACCTGATGAAGAAATGCAGGCCAGGGACTGAGGATCCAAGACAAACAGAGGTGGGAATGGAGCCACCAATCCACTCAGCAACTCCACACTGGAATTCCTTGGCTCGGCTGAAGCAAGAAAACCACCTCCTTCAATGAATGGCCACAGCTGGCAAGAGCCACATGGCTTGAGAATGCAGAAAAATAAAATCCCCTTTCTTCTTTGTCATCCCTCCCCTCCTTTGCTTGTCGAAACAGAGGAGAGCTGCATTGGTGTTCTGGAAAGGGCAGTGCATCCCTCCAAGAGACAGGACACCTCTCCAGTCTTCTCAGGCCAGAGGTGGTCAGAACATCACACCTGGGCCAAGTGAGACCTATGAGGTCTTCTCTTTCCCATCCACCATGCTCAAGACCTGGGCCCCTAGCTGTGGTCCTCATCAGAATGCTGCTTCAGGATGGGAATGTTCCATGCCTTTGAGTTCCAGAAACTGAGACCTGGCCTCATCGATGCAGCCGAATGAGGCCATGGAATCTTGGGGGGCTTGACTAGCCTGGACCGCTTCAGACTGTAGGTGAGTGATGGTATCTTTGAGTGCTCCCTTCCGTTCATAACTCCCCGCCAGCATAAAAGCAATACCACTGGCAAAGAGCTGAGATTGGATGTTTTTCTCTTTTGTGCTCATTCTCAATTTGCAGTGAGGTTTCTTTAATATTTAAAAAAACTTGAAAAAAGCATTCAGAATTGTAATTGCCCCCCTGCTTTCTGAAATAGTTCTGTCTAATCTACTAGCATTTGACCACCTCATTCCCTTTCATTCTCCTCCACATGTAGACCAGGCCTAAAACAGTTGTATTCTGGGATTTATCTGCATAGCATGTAAGATAAATCCCCCCTCCCCACTCCAAGAAATGTCCCTAGCTTAATGGAGAAATTGATGACCACCTTCTTAATCCCTTAACAATGTTGCTCAAGGTGAAACCCAATGTTTGCATCTGAATGTCTCTCTATGTGACATTTCTTTGGCAGCATTCTGTGATGTGGGGACTGCAACAATTTGGAGACCCGACATCACAACGACATAGTGTGGAAAACAAAACAAACATTTTGATTCCTGTCAAGAACTGCAAGAGTAATGCCCATGCAGTGTGTGACCTTCCTGCCATTAGTAAAAGTCATCAGTTGTCTTTCTAGCGTACACCTCAGACTCTGGGAGCAGGTATTTTATGGAGGGTCAGCAAAGTGACTCCACAAACATCACAACTCCATTCACAAGCTGCAAGCGGAGAGGACATTTCAATGTCTCATGTGGGGTGAAAATCATGGTTGGGGACAAATCTTACTGACATCAGTAAAGTTCTTCCTGATAGCTAGTGGCTGCTGTTCCCCCCGCCCCCCACACCAGCCCGAATACCTCTAGGAAGGATGTGATGTAAGGATGATGCATCATTCCCAGGGACAATCTTGGCAGGGCTGGGGGGTAGAGATGTTAGCTGCTCACCACCCAGAGCTCACTGTAAAACAGGTGGCAGTGGTAGAAACAGGTGAGTCGGGGGAGGCTTGACTCTCCCAACTCCACCCAAATTTGACCAAAACATTCTCAAATGATAACTTTTGGTTCAGCCTTAGTGTTTTATATCATGGAACCTAGGGATGTGCACAAAATACGTTGTTTCGAGCTCGAAACAAAACGCAGATGGCTGAAATGTTTTGTCGAAATAGCAGTCAAACTTGTTGTTCTGATGCAAAAAGAACCCTTGAAATGTTTTGAGTGTTTTGGCTATAGGGAACAATGGGGAAACTTGATACACCCCATTGTTCCCCATAGGTAGCTGCTATGGGCACCACAGTGGATTGGGTGGTAGGGCATGATGGGTACTTCCTACCCAACCCACAAGCAGGCAATTTTTAAGCTTTCCCCCAAACCCCCAGAGGATCCTATGGGGAATTTAAAAAAAAATCACCCACTTGCCCATTTATTTTGTGGTTTGGGTGGTAGGTAGCACCCAAATCCAAGCTGCATTCAAAGAGTCCTACCTCACAACCCACTTTGCTGTCCCTAGAAGCTGGAAAATTGGGTGTTTTGAGTTTCCCCATTGTTCCCTATGGCCGGAACAAGCTGCACTCCCAGAGTGCACACAAGATTTGCATTGCAATTTGCAGTGCATTTTGCAACCCTGCCTTGAACAACACTGCAGAAGCACACAGTAAAAGGGAATCTGTCCCTCCCAACACAGAATACACGTTTGAAACACAGTCCCAAAAAGGCCAAATAAGAATCACTGACCCAGAATCCACTGCCAGCCACAAAGCCTAGGCTGCACTAACACCATTGGCACAAGTTGCTCTCTCACACACAAGAATGACTCCATTCTTACTTCCTAGCATTGTGACAGCTGTGCCCCACCAGCAAGCATAGCTCTATGCTCAATTAGAGCAACTTCCTCCTTTGGACTCCCCCCTCCCTCCCCCCACCAATGGGACACAGTTGCCCATGACAACACTTGACAACACTTGATTTGTATGATAAGGAGCCAACCAAGAAGCAAGGAGGTTGCAAGCCAATCTGAAGCTAGTGCCAGAAAACCAATCAGCAAGGGAGAAACAGGCCTCCCAAATGGCGCTTGAAACATCAAAACATCTTGACTTGAAACATGGTTGATTTGTTCTGAGTTCGAAACAGACCCTTTATTTATAGGGCATTTTGTTTCACGCTCATGATGCTCGAAATGACCAATTTCAAGTCAAAACAAATTGGCTGACACTCTGTGCAACTTTATGCGCACCTTGTACCATTGCGTTGTGTAGTTCTGCAGCTGCAAGTGTGCAAGAGTGCCAAAGCTGGGCGATTGTCTCCCATTCTGTCTGAATCGGTGGCATTGTACTATACAGACTAGCTCCCCGCAGAGAGAAAGAGAGAGAAATTATTTTGGCAAAATTCTCCTTTCTTCTGGGATAGTGTTTCAAATGAAAACTTTTACCAGCTGTGACAATAATCCCTCATTAGCAAGGAAATGTGCTGGATCATCTCCGAGTCTCCCACTAAGGATCAGATCTTGCACGGCAAATGTTTGCACACAGACTTCAAGGGCTGGGAGGGGCCTTTTGCTGAGCCATATTTTATCAAGGGGCTGACTCCAATGGGCTGGACCAAACCCAGCGTCATCACACACTGCTCCTGTGTTGGCAAAGAACCAGCAAAGCTGGAGCCCAGCGCACGGTGCTCTATCATCCTGCTCTATCATTCCACCCTCGAGCGATTTCATCCACCTTGGAGCCAATCAGGTTGACCCCATGGATAGGCTATGGCCCAAATGTGCACATACACATGTTTGAATCTCTGTATAAGTCAGATTCAGACTAGGGATGTGCGAACTGGCTCGATGTCAAGCTGGTTTGCCATCAAACCAGGCAATTTGAGGGCCTGCCCTTGAGCCAGACCAGGCCTCCAAAATGTCCACTGGGACCACTGAGAGAGTTGAAATGGCCCGGAAATGGGCCAAATCAGCCTATAAAAGACCATAGGATGCAAGCTGGAGAGGGGGAACTGCCAGAGACACCCCCAAAGTAGCACCCCACCCCCCAGAGGCCTCCAAACCCAGCAGTAAGTTTAATTTTTTAACACTTTAGAACCCTGAACCAGCTGAAATTTGAGCTGAGCTGGGGTTCTAGTTCAGGGTGCTAAAACTGAATATGCCCAGTCCAGTTTGAGTCCAGTTCAGACTCGAACTGAACTGGGCAAACTGGTTTTGTGCACACCCCTAATTCAGAAAAGGTGTCCATCTAACCTAGTTTTGCCTACATGGACCATAAGTGATTCTTCAAGGCCCCAAGCAGCCCTGCTACTGGGATCCCTTTTTATAGGAGATACCACTCACTGAACCTTGAGCGGTCAGAAACTTGGGTCTGTCTAGAAGAAACTCTCCAAGGCCCCAGCCTTACGATCCTTTAACTGGAGATACCACTGTCTGAACCTAAAACCATATGCTTGCAAAGCATATGCTCTACCATTGACAGAAGTATCGGCTGCAAGTGTTCCTATGTATCAGGACAGTCCCTATATTCTGGGATATGTCCTCCTTGGTACAGTCAGAGTCCCTGCATTGGTCTCTTGAGGATGTCTTGGTCCAATTTTCTTTGGTTGTCCTTCCTCAAGACTCAACCCTCTCCTTGTACTTTCTAGAAATTAACTCTCCAAATGAGTGGATAGGTGCATTGTGGCCCTAGTACACCCGCATGTCAGTAGGGGCACACCATTCACACACCTACATAGTGCACAGCATCAAGTGGCTTGGCCCATCTATACCGGTCATCTGGAGTCATGTCCTCTGCCCGCACTTCATGACCTGCTTTCCATTTGTGGCCCACTTGGCGGCAGAATTGCGTGTGATGCTTCCCATGTTGCTTGGCCACACCCTTACACATCGTCGTCAGCCTTCTCCTTACACAGCCTTGCCATCCCCTGTGTGCCTCAGAGTGCGGGGAAAGGGGTTAAGTCACCCTGGTCCTTCTCCAGACAGAGGCCAGTGCCTGAGTCCAGCCTCTCTCCAAAGACCCTGGTTCTCCCTGGAGTGCACGGTCGCCATCTTCCTCTGCGGTGCTACCTCCCTTAAAGACCTTTGTCCAGGCATCAGAGCCCTTCAGGCCCCAACTTCCCTCCTCACAAGCTTCCTTCTCTTCCCGGAGGGCTGTCCTATCATCCCCAGTGGCATTAGATCCCATCCCTGCTCTCTCTGCCCTTGCATCCCTAGTGGCCGGTAGAGCCAGAACTGAGGCTCTCTCCATAGGACATGCTGGCCGCTCTGCACCACCCCAGCCTTTGCCTCCTTGCCCCACTGCTAATGCTTAGGCTGGCCCTGTCTGTCCATGTGCTGGTTGGTGATGTGGTCAGCGGCAGCCCTCATCCTCCTGGCTCTTGCGCCACCAAGAGCTCTTTCTGCCACTCGTCCATTAAGTGGGCCCCAGACACACAGGTCACACCCTGCCTTCCAGGGTGCTTGGCCACGCCCCCTACCCATTCATAGGCATGTGTCGAATTGCAGGGGGGGGCATGGTGAAGGGTTTGCTACGATGGCCCCTTCCCATTCCCATTCCTTATTTGTTAACCGTCTGGGTTGCAAGCATAGCAGACAGGGGCATAGCAAGGCTGGAGGGGGGCCTAGGACCAGTGATGGCAACCAAAAATGGGGGACACAGAACGGGCAATGTGCTTCGATGGGTGTGCAGCTAGGCCCCACACATTCGATTTCTGAAACAGAATTGGGGGGCAGTTGGGAGGCAAACCACTCATCGGGGGCGTAGCAAGGTTGGAGTGGGCCCAGAGACAAGATTTTAAAATGGGCCCCTCCCTCACTGAAGCTCAGCTCATGAAGTAAAGAGTAAATTGTGGATGATGCAAGCCATTTCATGCTCCTAGAGAAAGACATGCTGTTGTGGTCGATCTAGCTCTTAACACTCACATCCGTTTCGGAGGATGAATCCAACTGAAGGAAGCCCAGGCGGGTGCGCAGCTGGGGGAGCCTCTGGGGCGGGCCCAAGGCAGTGGGCCCCCAGACAACTGTCTCCCCTTGCCCTATTATAATTACGCCCCTGCCACTTGTCAGGGAGCATGATCCCCACTGGAGCCTCCCTTGCCTGGGACAAGAAGCCCTGACCCCTCGTCTTCAGAAAGGCTCGACGAGAAGGGCAAAGAGCATCTATGGCTCAGCTGATGGGCCCCCTCCCTCGGGGCCAAGGGACATTTGTCCCACCCACCCTGTCCAACTATAGCTATGCCTCTGATGGCCAATTTTCAGAGGCAAGCCTGCCACCGTAGGAGGGCTTTCAGCTGAGGAACACTGGCGTGATCCAATCATTGTCTGGCTGTTATTGATCAGCTGATTAACTGCGTAAATTACACATTGCAAAACCACAATGAAAATACCTTTGAGTGGTTTGGAAGGGAGTGAACAATTTGCAGTGAAAGGATTGTGTCCCAGGACAAAATCTGGATCCTGAACCCCACCAGCTCTGACCGACTGTCACTGTTCAGCACTGCCCCCCCCCCCCCCGTGAAACTTTGCATAAATGCAAACACACACACACTCCATTTCAGGCTCCCGTTTTCTTTTGGAATCCCTCCCAGAAAATATTTAGCTCTTTGCCTTGGGCTCTTGGTGGTTTAGCAATCATTTACAGGTGGAATAATGGTGGAGAATTTGCAATCTGAAACATGACACTTCATATGCTTTAACAAGCAATCACCATCAGTGGGGCTGATCAGCCCTTCATTCCTACCCCTTAAGAGTTCAATAAACCACTCCGCAAGTGATCCCAGGTAATATGAACTGTCCCCTTAAGTGGCATAGCGGAGAAATGCTTGACTAACAAGCAGAAGGTTGCCGGTTCAAATCCCCACTGGTACTATATCAGGCAGCAGTGATATAGGCATCATCTTCTCGTACTGCACAGGAGGAGGCAATGGGAAACCCCTCCTGTATTCTACCAAAGAAAACCACAGGCCTCTGTGGGCACCAGGAGTCAAAATTGACTTGACGGCACACTTTACCCTTAGTTCAACCTTATATTAAAAAAACCCACAACCCAAACAATTTAAATAGGAGGGATCCAATCAGAACTGGGACCATAGTGCATGGAGAGAAGAGCTTTAACTTTTCCCCATTGTGCCACAGTCCCAAGGAAAATGCCCCCATTAAAATGGCTATTAGCTTGGGGAAGTTTGTTTGTTTGTTTGTTTGTTTGTTCATTCAATTTCTATACCGCATTTCATCCCAAGATGGTTTACAAAAGTTATTACAATAAAATTCCATATAAAAATCAATCAAGACCATGGTTTCCAATGGTTTCAATTGGTGGCAACGGGTGCTTCCTTTTGGGGCCTAATAGCATATCTGGGAGGACCTTTTCCTTGGGACCATGGTAAAGGGAAAGGGTTAAATGTTCCCTGCACATATACCACAGTCCCAATCCTTATTCCTCACTTCCCACAGCTACTATTTATTTTATTTATTTATTTATTTAATTTATTTTTTTATCTCACTCTTCCTCCAAGGAGCCCAGAGCGGTGTACTACGTACTTAAGTCCTTCATTACAACAACCCTGTGAAGTAGGTTAGGTGGAGAGAGATGTGACTGGCCCAGAGCCACCCAGCAAGTCTCATGGCTGAATGGAGATTTGAACTCGGGTCTCTGCGGTCCTAGTCCGGCTCTCTAACCACTACACCACGCTGGCTCTTTTAAAGGTTTTTTTAAAAAGGTTTTTTAAAATAAATCCATGCAGGGCTAAACTGCATGCCTACTGTTAACATGCAGAAACAGAGAGTTGGATGGGACCTCAGAGGTCTCCTATTCCACACACACACACCCCGCTCAGTGCAAGAGACTGCTGCAGCATCCTAGACAGATGGCCACCCAGCCTCTGTTTGTGAACTTCAAAACAGGGAGAGCCTGCCCACGGCATGTGGTAGACTGCTCCACCACTGAACCACTCTTATAACTTGGACACGTAGTTTAGCGCCCGGATCACAAAAGCAGCGGGATTCCCAAGCATCTGGCAAGGCACAATCAATGGCTGGGCTTGCTTGGATGGATGACAGGCTGCACACAGGCCTGCAATAAATGAAGAGACCGATTCGCCAGGCCTCCTTACTTGGTGGAAGGCAGCCTGCTTTTTCTAGAAGGCCGCTGAGCTCTCCTCCCATATAAACATTAACCTCCTAGCTGTGCCGCAGCTGGCAACCCAGTTCAAACTATTTCCCAGCCTGCCCTTCAGGTGTGTCCTTTCTAGCCGAAGTTCTCTGCTGGCAGCCAGCCCAGCTGCCCGTCTCTTCTCTCAGATGCCTCTGTTTTCCTTTGCTCTCATGTGGGTCAGCTCCGCTGTGATGCAAATCGCTCTGCTTGGAGGGAGTTTCCTCTTTCTTCCCTTTCCCCATTGTGTCTGTGTGTGATTTTTCCACTTTCTTGACACTCATAAAAACGCCTTAATTTCCCTGTCATAGCGGTGGAATTTGCTTGGGCACAGCAACTGTTTGACGGGCTTCCCGGGGTGGGAATCTAAAGCCTTTTGCTTCTTCCTCCCAGAGCGTGTGTGACTCCATATTAAGAACACATGCTGCTCTCAGGAAACGTGTCTACGGCTTCTCCAACACTGATCTTACTACTGACACTCATGATGGACAGAGAGCATTTCATTTGCCAAACTCTGGGCAAGCATTATGTGAACTTCAGAAGAGCTTTGCTGGCTTAGACCGAAGGTCCATCTAGCTGAGCACCCTGTTCCCCACAAGCAGGAGTTGAAGGCAAGAGACCTCATCATCTGTCCTTTCCCAGCAAATGGGCCAGACCAGCACTCAGCATGGGGCCGCCTGCCTCCCCAGTTACCAACTCAGTTGCTGTAAACTACTCAGAGACAAAGGTTTGGTGGGGTGTACATAAAAACATAAGAACAGTCCTGCTGGATCAGGCCCAAGGCCCATCTAGTCTAGCATCCTGTTTCGCACAGTGGCCCACCAGAAGCTGCTGGAAGCCACAGGCAGGAGTTGAGGGCATGCCCTCTCTCCTGCTGTTACTCCCTTGCAACTGGTATTTGGAGGAATCCTGCCTTTGAGGCTGGAGGTGGCCTATAGCCCTCCGACTAGTAGCTGTTGATAGACCTCTCCTCCATGAAGTTATCCAAACCTCTCTTAAAGCCATCCAGATTGTTGGCTGTCACCACATCTTGTGGCAGAGATTTCCACAAGTGGATTATGAGTTGCATGAAAAAGTACTTCCGTTTGTTGGTCCTAAATTTTGTGGCCACCAATTTCATGGGATGACCCCTGGTTCTAGTGTGATGTGAGAGGGAGAAGAATTTCTCTCTCTCCACTTTCTCCACACCATGCATGACTTTATAGACCTCTATCATGTCTCCCCGCAGTTCTCTTTTTTCTAAACTAAAAAGCCCCAGGTGTTGTAGTCTTGTCTCATAAGAAAGGAAAAGATAATAGAAAGTACAAACATAATAGAGATAGATAGATAGATAGATAGATAGATAGATAGATAGATAGATAGATAGATAGATAGATAGATAGATAGGCAAACAAACAAATTCCACAGTCAACGCACAGGGACAGGCCCTCGATTATCACAAATTCTTGGTTAGCGGTTCCAGCTTTTCAGAGTTCAGTGATATGTACCCAGTTCAGTTATCACAAGGGTTAATTTTGGCCATTCGCATTTCCTGTGTGAGAATTTCACACTTCTGGTGCTGCTTCCGGTGGTATTTCTGGCATGGAGGCACCTCTGGAAGCAGTGTGGAGCCATGTTGGGGCATGTTTGCTTGAAACCTGGAGGATATTCATTCATGTTTAGGGCCTTTACTGGAGGAGCTAGAGAGCTGGAGTGATCAAGGTATAGTGCTGTACTCCTGTTTTTTTTCTGCCCCCCCCCACACACACACCTTTTGGGTTCTTTTTAGTACTTTTTCATGTACTGAGGAACATACCTCCATCATTGCTATAGGCACAAGGTTTCAATTATTGCAATGTTGGCATTCACGGTGGTAGCACAGAACGTAACCCCCACAATAATCGAAGGCCTCCTGTAGTGGACATCAGACCATGTTGAGGGTGATAAAGAAGAGAGCTTGTGGTAGCAAGCATGATTTGTCCCCTTAGTGAATCAGGGTCTTCCATGATTGCATTTGAAAGGGAGACTAGAAGTGTGAACCCTGTTAGATTTTGCCCTTGGGGGATGGAACCACTCTGGGAAGAACATCTAGGTAGGGATGTACAAACAGGATCAACGTCGAATCTGCAGAGGCCAATTGCAGATTGCCAGTTGCAGAGACCTTCAAACAGAGGCCAATTGCACAGGCGTGGCGGCCTCCAAAATGGCCACCGTGCTGGAGGGAGACGGCCCGAACGGGCTGAAGAGCCAGCCAAATGGCCGATATAGGCATGAAGGGAGGCCAGTGGGGAGAGGGGGAACCTCCACGGACCCCCACCCCCGCCACCTCCAACAGCTCCCCCGCAGGGGGTAAGTAATTTCTTCTTCTTCTTAATTTAAGTCCGTGACCCACCCCAGACCGAACCGAACTGGGGGAAGTGGTTGGGGGGGTGATGGACTGAACTGGTCCGGTCCGGGTTCGGTACAGACTCAAACCAAACCGGACCAACCGGTTCCGTGCACACCCCTACATCTAGGTTCCAATTGCCTTTCCTAGCAACTCCCAAGATAGGGCTGAGAGAGATTCCTGCCTGCAACTTTGGAGAAGCTGCTGCCAGTCTGTGTAGACAATATTGAGCAAGATGGACCTATGGTCTGACTCTGTATATGGCAGCTTCCTATGTTCCTATGATTCCTTGGGACACTGTTCCATCATGCCCTGCTCCCTTTACACAATGGCTTTCTGACCATACTAGTTGCTGACTAAGGCTCCATCCACTATACCACGCAGTGTGCCATTTTTTCAAAGGAAAAACACACACATCCCTTTTCAAGGCTCTCCTCACATATGCAAGGGTGGCCCTTTCATGAGGCCAGGTTGGGTAGTCACCTCAGACAACAGATTATTGGCACACCAGCAGTGTAGCAAGAGGCCTTCTGCTGCTGCTACTGGACAGCTCATTGTGACCAATCAGGTCCTTGCAAACTTTGCAAGAAGCACAAGGAAAGAAGAGGAAGCTGGTGGCCACCTTCTCTCTTGCCTGTCCCCTGCACCATGTTCCAAGCTCACAGGGGTCAGTTTTGAAATTGACAGGGGAGGAGAGCTGATCTTGCGGTAACAATCACGATTGTCTTCTTTGCTAAGCAGGGTCCACCATAGTTTGCATTTGAATGGGATACTACATGTGAGTGCTATAAGATATTACCCTGAGGGGATGGGGCCTCTCTGGGAAGAACATCTGCTTGCTTGCTTGCTTGCTTGCATGCCGAAACTTCCAAGTCCCCTCCCTGGCACCATCTCCAGATTTAGGGCTGAGAGAGACTCCCGTCTGCATCCTTGGAGAAGCCACTGCCAGTCTGGGTAGACTTGTGTGCTATGTATTTCAATATTGCCCCGGTGGGAGCACTTTGCAAAAGCTAGAATGGAGTCAGGGCATGCTTTGATTGCCTGGCTAAGACCCAACTCCAAGGACACACACATATACACACACCTCATTGTTATGCTGTTCCCCGGCCACCCTCGTTTCCCCTGCCAAGTCTGACCTGACATTTGGTAAGCTGATCTTGGTGAAAACCATTATGCTTTTAAAAAGAGGAGCTACTGGATAATTGGTGGCAGCTTGTAACTGTGGGCTTGGTTGGTCGGAAATGATATAATATGTATATGATTTCTAGGAATCCAACCTTGCGGGTATGGTTTGTTTGTTTCGGGGACTCTGTTTCCATGGAATTATTATTATTTTTTTTAAAAAAATACTGTTGCCATGGATATTAATAATAATGAAGTGATTATTACTGCACTCAAAAGCCTTACTTGGCAATTCCAGCATCTGTTTGAGAAGTGAGAGTGGGGGGATAGAAACCTTCAGTATGGTATGTGAAAACTGGGGTGCGTCCTCACTTCTACTGCAAATTTGTTTCGGGAATCCCGTTAACTTTCGGTGTTCCCAGTTGGAGTTAGTTAGGAAGTTAATTAGAAAGTTAGACTGAGGAAATAGCAACTTGGGGAAGGGATAATTTTGGGGATGATTTTCAATGGAAAAGTGGTGCTGGGAGAAGAGTTTTGAAAGTCCCTGCACTATAGTCCCCATCCAGATTAGCCATGGCTTCTTTTGGTAAACAAAAAGCCACAGCGAATCCCAGAAATGGGATACAAATGTGCCATTAAGCCAATGTCCAGTTTGATTGATTTATATTGTTTAAAAACAAGACTGCAGTGTTGTTATGACTTTTTGCAAATGCAGATTTTAAGACCTATGTTGATGCCATACAGTGGCCCAGTGCATGCCGGTTTCATGTCAATTTCAACTTGGCCAGCATGGCATAGTGGTTAGAGTGGTGGACTAGGACTGGGAAGACTTGAGTTCAAATCCCCATTCAGCCATGAGACTTGCTGGTGACTCTGGGTCAGCCACTTCTCTCTCAGCCTGACCTACCGCACAGGGTTGTTGTAAGGAGAAAGATAACCATGCACACTGCTCTGGGCTCCTTGGAGGATGAGCGGGATAGAAATGTAAATAAATAAAGTTACTTCAAAGCACGCCACCTGGAAGCAGATTAGAAGCCCGTTCAGGACAAACATGCTTGCAATTCATGCAACCACCCCCCACCCTTGTTTTTGTGAATCAGAAGAGGGGTTACATATGGAACTGATTGCCAAGAGCTATGGAAATGGCCACTGGGTGAGATTATAATTTAAAAGGATCAGAAGATGTATGAAAAAAAGGTCTACCAATAGCTATTGGTCATGACAGATAAAGGGAACTTCCATGTACCAAAGCAGTATACTTTTAAATACTGGGTACCGGGGACAGCTGACAGAAGAGGGATATTGTCTTCTAGGGGTGTGCACAAAACCGGGTTGCCCAGTTTGGTTCGAGTCCGGACCGGACTCGAACCAGACCAGACTGGGCATGTTTGGTTTTGCCACCCTCCCAAACACCTCCAGTTCGGTCTGATCCAGGAGGGGTTCAGTTCGATATCGGACCAGCAAACCAAACAGGTTCAATGTCGAACCTGTTCGACATCAAACCTGTTTGCACATCCTTGTCTTCAAGTCAATTGGCTTCAAGTTGGAGGCATATGGATGAACCTTTGATCTAAACTAGCAGGGCTCACCCTGAGGATTTAGGGTGGTATATAAATATAAATATAAATATAAATATAAATATAAATATAAATATAAATGTGGTTACCAGAACACAGTCTTGAGGGAAGTTTTCAGTAGTGCTCTCTTCTCTTTCTCCCGCTTCCTTCCTTTTGTCATGAAGTTTTACACCCAAGTGACATAGGAAGCTTGCTTTATTCTGAGTCAGACTATTGGTCCATCTCGCACCTGATTGTTTACACTGACTGGCAGCAGCTCCCAGCTCTTCAGCTCCCATCCCGATGGTAAAAAAAGCATTTCACACTCTTTCTGGAAAGATTTATATTAAAAAATATTTCACTGTGGCGCAAAGTAACACACATTTTAATAAGCACAAACCCCAGGGTCAGATCAAACCTTCCAAAGAGCTCATGTGTCTGCTGTTTATTTTATTTATTTTCGCACCAAGCTGTCTACTACGCTTGACCTGTTGGGTTTCCCAGGTGACTTCCAAAAGCAAGCCACAGACTACCCTCAAGATTCTTTCTGCCTCCCCTTCCCCTCGCACACCTTATTTCTTCTTCACACACGGTCATAGTTTGGGAGACCTGTCCCCGTTGCTCTTTCCTCCTCCACTTGGAACAGGAAGCCTCGGGCCAGAATGAAAACCAGACCCCCAGTTCTGCTCCTTCTCCTTCTTCCCCATTGAGACTCCATTACAGCAAGGGGGGAAAGGGTCAGCTGTGAGGGCTGGCCGTCAAATTCCAGTCAAGAGCCAAGTTATGTGGGGTGGAGGGTGGAGAACGTGGATCTGTGGAGTTTAAAACACGCTGAGGTCTTTGGTTAAGAGTCCAAAGAGTAGGAGGCCATTTGGGAAGGGGGGCGGGGGAGGGATGCCATTTGTAAGGCTGAGGAGGGAAATTTCTCTTTCCTAGCTCTTGTTTCACTCCTGTTGCTGCATCATCAAATCACCTGCAAACTCTGTGTGGCGGACACGTAACTCTCCCTGTTGAAGTGAACTATGGAATTCACTGCCACAAGGTTTGGTGATAGGCCCCCTCGACTTAGCTTCAAATGGAGATTTGGTGACTTCATGGTGGTGGAGGTGGATGAGGAGGAGGAGGAGCTCTTCATCATTATGACTAAGTGGAACTTCCTCAGTCAGCAGCAGTATGCCTCTGAAGACCAGTTGCCAGGGAGCAATGGCAGGAAATGGGAGGAGAGCTGGTCTTGTGATAGCAAGCATGAATTGTCCCCTTTGCTAAGCAGTGTAACCCTGGTTTGCATTTGAATGGGAAACATGTGAACACTGCAAGATATTCCCCTTAGGGAATGGGGCTGCTCTGGGAAGAGCACCTGTCTGCTTGCGTGCAGAAAGTTCCCATTCCCTCCCTGGCAGCATCTCCAAGATAGGGCTGAGAGAGACTCCTGCCTGCAACCTTGGAGAAGCCACTGCCAGTCTGGGTAGACAATACGAAGCGAGGGTATTATTATTTCTTATTTACACCGTCAGACAGGTGTTATTAACTGGTTTGTTTTATCCAGACATCGAGTCCTTCCCAAGGACCTGGGATGGCTGGATTTTATTATCAATGTTGTTGCTGTTATTATTATAGATATTCTCGCAGAATATAGACTGTTCCCAGTAAAGCTGCTTTTTGTAATTGGCTGATGGTGATTCCTGTGGCCCCTATGGTGTTGAAGTGCTCTTCAAGGTCCTTTGGAATTGCACCTAGGGCGCCAATTACTACTGGGATTATTTTGGTATTATTATTTATTTGTTCATTCATTCAATTTCTATACTACCCAAAAATGGCTCAGGGCAATTTACACAGAGAAATAACAAATAAATAAGATTGATGGATCCCTGTCCCCAAAGGGCTCACAATCTAAAAAGAAACATAAAATAGATACCAGCAACAGTCACTGGAGGTCCTGTGCTGGGGCTGGATAGGGCCAGTTACTCTCCCCCTGCTCAATAAAGATAATCACCACATTAAAAGGTGCCTCTTTGCCAAGTTAGCAGGGTACCGATCGTCTGACTCGGCAGATGGCAGCTTCCTGTGTTCCGATGAAAGTGGGCTTCAGGGGTGCCAACAGGATCTTCTGGGCCCAGTCCATGAAATGGGGATCGTCCCATGCAACTGTTTATGGGCAGCTGTGCAGCAGGCTGCTTCCTCCACTCTACGTCCAACTCCTCCCTCAGTCCATATAACCCTCCTGCCCTCCCTCTGAACCTTCCTTACCTCCTCCTTCCCTTCCCAGCAAGGACCTACCTTCTCTGGCAGTGTCCACTCTGGACTCCCACTCTTTGAGAAGGGGCGCTGGGGGAGAAGTGTGTTCAGGCCAGGAGAGTCCATCCTGGCCTAGAGCGTCTCCACTGACCAGGACTCCCTATACATGCCTGGCTTCAAGGAAAGGTACTGAGCAAGCAGTGTTGCCATGTTCGGCATCCATGTGTAGGAAATGCTACACACACACACACACACACACACACACACACACACACACACACACAAGCACAAAGAACCACTTGGCTTGCTGCTTTCTCCCTCTGTCACTGGAACGGCCCCCTCCTGTTCTGCCCCCCTTCTTTACCCTGGGGTAGCTTGCTAGATGAGATGGGATGGGGCACCTCACAGGGAGGTTTCAGAGTTCTTTTCTTTTCTGGTAGGTCCAGGCAAGCCTCTTGCTCTATACCAGAGGTCCCCTACCAGTGGTCCTCCAGATGTGGTTGAACTACAACACCCATTGTAGGAACATAGGAAGCTGCCATATACTGAGTCAGACCATTAGTCTATCTAGCTCAGTATTGTCTTCACAGACTGGCAGAGGCTTCTCCAAGGTTGCAGGCAAGAGTCTCTCTCTCAGCCCTATCCTGAAGATGCTGCCAGGGAGAGAACTTGAAACCTTCTTCTCTTCCCAGAGTGGCAGCTCCATCCCTTAAGGGGAATATCTTACAGTGCTTAGACTTCTAGTCTCCCATTCATATGCAACCAGGGTGGACCCTGCTTAGCTAAGGGGACAAGTCATGCTTGCTACCACAAGACCAGCTCTCCTCTCCACAGCTTCCTCTCCTGTCGGGGCTGGGGCTCCATGTGGGGAATCTGCTTTTCATGAGCAATGTCCCAGGTTCACTCCCTGGCATCTCCAGTTAGGACTGGGAAACCCTGGAGAGCCACTGCCAGTCAGAGCAGATAATACTGAGCTTGATGGACCAAGGGTCTGACTCCGCATAAGGCAGTTTCCTATGTTCTGTGTTCTAAGACTTGATCAGCATCCCAAGGCTCCTGGTCTAGGCTGGCTGGATCCCTGAATTGGAGCCCCCCACCACCACCACCACTAGGGGCTGGGATCCCTCATGGAACAATATATTGAAAGGACCACCCTCTCCCACAGACCCTGCCCATTTAGACCTTCTTCAGACCCCACCCCCACCCCTGCCTTAGCAAGTTAGAAGGGTGGCTGTCTTTTTGATGATCCCACTCAAACTTTGCAACTCCTGCGACACCTTTGCTGGGCAACATCTCTGAGCCATTTCAGGCTCTGTTCTGCTCCTGTGTGCCTTTCATAACTTTGAGGTATTTGACATCACAGGTCCTTGCTGTTTATCTGCTGTATGATTTCACCTTGGCTGCCACTGCTGGTTTCATTGTGTTGGTTTTCTTGCCTGATCTGAGGCTTTTTAATTCCCCTCTTGTGATCTTTATTTGTCTTATTCCAGGGGTCCTGAAACGTGGGCCCCCAGATGTGGTTGGACTACAACTCCCATCATGTCCCCACCAGGGGATGGTGGGAGTTGTAGTCCAGCAACATCTGTGGACCCACATTTCGCAACCTCTGCCTTGCTTCGTTTATGCCTGCTTGTGTTTTCATCGCAAAGCTTCTTCGGGGCCATTGAGAAGCTGGCGGGGTAGCACAAGGCTAAATAACTAAATTTATCGGAACAATAGCAGTAATAATAATATCCCCCTCACCTGTGAGCAAATGGAAACAATCTGCATTCGAGGGAGAGAAACCCGCGGCTGATTTCATGCAAGAGGAGGGAAGAGAAGTCCCCAGTGCTCCATCTGGAGTGGTTATTTTGAGATGATGTAGCGAGCTTCCCGCAACGTGCTCCCAGACCTGCTTGGGGGTGGGGGTGAGGGGGGAGAGGACAAACTTGTGGCTTGATGAGAGATCACACCCATTTCCTTTCCGGGCCCTTCCCAGAGCATGTTAGGCAAGGCGAGCCAAGACAAATCAAGCTCGCGGGAGCTCGCAGACAGACAGCACCTCTCCCTGAGCTCAGTAATTACAGCTCCTTGGGAACCGGTGGACGGGAGCCGGCAGACTCTGACAAGTGGCCACTGCCCTCTGCTGCCAAGTGGAGAAGCCGGGAAATCAGTGCAAGAGGAGCAGGGAACACACACACAGGAGAAGGATCAGGGCCTCCTAGGGGGACCAGAGGAGCAAGCCGGGAGTGGGCCAAGCAAAGGCATTGCTAGGTCCTTGGAAGATCTAGGGCCAAGGCTCACAGCTCCCCTCTTGATCGTTCAACTCAATCATATGCCACACAAATAATTCTGTATGTTGTTGTTTTTAGAAGTCTCTAATATAATTGCTTGCGCCGTCGACTCCTGGCAACCACTGAGTCATGTGGTTTTCTTGGTAGAATACAGGTTGACCATTGCCATCTCCCACACAGTATGAGATGATGCCTTCCAGCACCTTCTTATATTGCTGCTGCCCATATAGGTGTTCCCCATAGTCTGGGAAACACACCAGTGGGGATTTGAACCAACAGCCTCCTGCTCTCTAGGCAGGTTGCTTCCCCACTGCACCATTAGGTGGCTCCTAATATAATTACACAGCATATAGGATGGTGTGAAGCCCCCAAGAGCTAGGTGAGTTCTCTCCTCCTCTCTGTGCCGGTGCCTTCGTGGCTGCACTTCCTTCCGGGAAGAGGTCATGCAAGAGGGAGGTGGCTGATGAGATGTGTGGTCCATGCCCCCATGGGCCATGTGCTAGTGACACCTCTAGGGCCAAGGTATCAAACACAGGGCCAGGGCAAGCACCGGACAGTTGTGCAAAGGCAGGGCAGGCTGGTGTAGGGAGGGGAGCAGGTAGTGAGCCTGTTAGACAGCTCCGAGGAGAGTAGGAGAGGGTTGCCAACCCTCCAGCACTGGCCTGGCATCTCCAGGAAAGAGTGGCTTAATTTCCCCCTTCGTATAATTTTTTTAATCATGTGTGTGCATGTGGTGGGACCTGTATGTGCCTTAGAATAAGTTGGACCGTCGGTCTATCTCACACAGTATGGTCTACTCTGACTGGCAGTAGCTCTTTGAGGTTTTCCCCAACTCTGCTAACTGTGATCTTTCCACCAGAGATCGCAAGAGCTGAAAATGAGAGTTTCTGGTCCGGTTCATACTTAACGCCAAACCAGAGTTAAATGGGGCAGAGAACTCCATTATGTCCGAATGTGTGAAACCACAGTTTCATGGCAAAAATGACCTCCAGTTTGCCTTGCCAAACTCCAAACTGAACCTTGGGCTTGCACACAGTTTCACCACCGGGACCTCCAGTTTGGCAGCTGAAGCATTAGATCCGACTCCGTAACCATAACCATACCTGTAACCATAACCGCGGTTCCATACAGATTTTCAAATGACAATCTTAGAGGAGGCGGCATAGACCCACTCAGGGATGTGATAGCTCTATGCCCATGGCACTCCTTGCTGGCCACCTCTTAGAGGACCAGCCCCACCGCTCCTGTCACCTACACAGCTATGGCGTTGCCTGGCAACAGGAATGCTGCAATGCCCCTTCCCGGAGTTGTCAGCCTGTCAAGCTGTACAGTCACTCAGGGGGGTTCCCTCTTCCCACTCTGTCCTTTGCTTCCCCACACCTGGCAAGCAGGAGGGAAAGGGGAACGGGATGACAGGATGGGCACTAAGTGCTTTGATCCCCGAGAAGGGAGAGGCAGCAATGTCTGTGCACAAGCACAAACATTCCAGGTGGCACCATAAGCAGGGCACCCCATCACAGTACTGGGAAGGGGATTTGATTTGGCATGGGGGGATGCCCGTGGTCGGGTTTAAAAGGCAGCCCCAAGCAGGGATTCTGGAGCAGCCAGGTTGTGGGGTTTTTTCCCCCACAGAAAGGTTGGGGAAGGGGGCCCCAGCCCCTTTCCCTTGGGGGTTATTGTTCCCTAGGCTTGCTCAAGAGAAGGACAATCTGTGGGGACTAATTTCAAATTTGCTAGGTGGTACTCAAGTGCTTGCCACCCATTATCCCATGGAATGCCAGACCATTGGGGCTCGGATCGGAACTGAACAAGGATGCTCTATGGAGGGAAGCTGCAAGGACGGGAATTTTGGCAAGTGCTGTCTCGTCTTGGTGACTGCTGCCAAGTAGCAGCAGTTAAACCACGTGCCCTTTCATCCTGTCCACCCATGTGGATACATGCACCCTTGCCTGCACCCCAAACTGGCAACCCTGCTATCCTGGGGCCACTGGAGAACGGGGCTCCCGTCTCCTGCTAATCCTCATGCCAGGAGGTCTGCATACAGTGCAATGCCGGACTGAACCTGGGAAATTTGAATGGGTTGGCATTTTTAAAGCCAAATTTTGGGTTACGGCCCATTTGACTCACAAGTATACCACTTAGGGTATAAAAAGTCCACTCCAGAATCTGGTGTCTCCCTCATCCATGCACACAGGCAGACTCTAGCACATGGGGCATCATGTGCACCCTATGGGTGCACACAAAGCGTAATGGGGAAAGGGGTGTTGCAGCACTCAAGTTCAGTCTTTGGCCATTGAGAGTTGGGTACCCTCCGCAAGCAGGGCCCCCATGGAGGGATTAGCTCAACCTCTCAGCGTGAAGTCCAGAGGAAGAACTGGGGCAAACACCTCTTGCACTTGCCCAGTAGAGTGTCCCAGTCATGGGAGGGATAGCCAACACATAGCCTGTATGCCCCCTAACTTGTGGGGCTGTGGCTGCTGCCCTGTGGGTGAGTTTGTGCAGGATGGGGGCCAGGGGAAGTGAGTCAGCAGTTGCTGAGGACCATCTGCCCAGACTAGCCATCTTTCTGGGCTTATAAAAGGGCTGCTGCCCTGTGGTGGTGGGCCCGGCATTGGAGGGGTCGCCACCAAAGGGGGTCACCCTTATGGGGAACCACTTTGGGGGACAATGAGAGTGAAAGCCAGATTATTTTGGCTTCTGTTTTGCTTAAGTCCTGGGTGTTTCAGATGTGCCTTGGTTTGTCTGGGGATGGGGACTGACTATGGGGGGCGTGCCTACTGACTATGAGGTGGCTATTCTGATGGTGGTGGGGAATAGATGAAGTAAAGTTGACAGGTCAGCGAATTACTAACTGAACCGACAGACTTGGTCTCGGGTATGGTGTTGGAGTCCCTCAGGCTTGTGGAGCTGGGGAACTCCAATGTCCACTTTGGGACCAACATGTGGCTGGTCACACACTTGAACTGGTCTTTCACTCTGATCGGGGTGGTGTTCTGTGGGTGGGGACTCCTGTGATTTCCTCGTCATCATGGGTGGACCACCATCTGGTTAAGGTTGGACTCACAATCATACCCCATCTTCACAGGGGCAAGGGACCCGTTAGGATGATCCTCCCGAGAAGATCCAGTAGGGTTTGAAGAAACTTTGGAGGGATTTAGTGTTGGCTGTGCTGGTGATCCTGTTGATGCTTTGGTGGAGAATTGGAACAGCAAACTGACCAGGGCAGTAGACATGATCGCTCCTAAGTGTCCTCTCCAACCCTCTTCAAAATTGGTCCCTTGCTATATGGAAGACCTACAGGGGCTGAAGCAGCAAGTTAGATGACTGGAGCACAAGTGGAGGAAGACTCGACACGAATCCAACCGATTGCATCATAGAGCACATGTGAAGATCTATGCTCTGGCGATAAGGGTGGCAAAGAAGCAATTATTTCAGCCCATATTGTGTCTGCATATTCATGTCCAGTGGAGTTGTTCAGGGTTGTGAGAGGGCTAGTGAGTGACCCTCCTCCCTTGAATCAGGACTTGGAACCATCTATTACCCACTGTGATGTGTTTAATGCTTTTTTTGTGGATAAAACTCTCATATTCGGGCCGACTTGGATTTAGATCCCACAATTACTGCAGTGTCTGAATTGGAGGTGTCCAGCGACTCCTCTTATGTGGTGAGGCTGGATTAGTTCCAGTTTGTGACTCGTGAGGATGTGGACAAGCTGCTTGGAACGGTGCAGCCTACCACCTGTTCTTTTGACCCTTGTCCGACATGGCTTATGCTATCTGGCAGGGAGGTTGTTGTTGAAGGCCAAGTAGAGATCATAAATGCTTCTCTGAGGGAAGGCAGGGTGCCTCCTTGCCTTAAGGAGGCAATTATTAGACCTTTTTTTGAAGAATCCTGCCTTGGATCCTTCAGAGTTAAGCAATCATAGGCCTGTCTCCAACTTTCTGTGGTTGGACAAGGTAATTGAGAGGTTGGTGACCTCCCAACTCCAGGCAGTCTTGGATGAAACTGATTATCTAGAACTGTTTCAGACTGGCTTTCGGGTAGGCTATGGTGTGGAGACTGCCTTGGTCAGCCTGATGGATGATCTCCAATTGGAAATTGACAGAGGGAGTGGGACTCTGTTGGTCCTTTTGGACCTCTTGGCAGCTTTCAGTACTATCAACCATAGTGTCCTTCTGGAGAGCCTGAGGGGGTTGGGGGTGGGAGGCACTGCTTTGCAGTCATTCCCCTCTTACCTCTTGGGCAGATTCCAGATGGTATCCCTTGGGGACTATTGCTCTTCAAAATATGAACTTCAGTATGGTGTTCCTCAGGGCTCCAAATTGTCTCCAATGTTTAACATCTACATCAGGAGATTTGTTGCATCAGTATGCTGATGACACCCAAATCTTTTTCTCCATGTCAATATTATCAGGAGAAGGCATAATCTTCCTAAATGCCTGCCTGGAGGCAGTGATGGGCTGGATGAGAGATAACAAACTTAGACTAAATTCAGATGAGATGGAGGTACTTATTGTGCGGGGTCAGAACTCGGGAGATGATTTTTATCTGCCAATTCTGGATGGGGTCACACATCCCTGGAAGGAACAGGTGCACAATCTGGGGATGCTTCTGGACACAAAAACCTTCCCTGGTGTCCCAAGTTGAGGCGGTGGCCAGAGGTGCCTTTTATTAGCTTCAGCTGATACACCAGCTGCATCCATTTCTTGAGATAAATGACCTCAGAACAGTAGTACATCTGCTGGTCACCTCCAGACTTGACTACTGCAATGCGCTCTATGTGGGGCTGACTTTGTACATAGTTGGTCCAGAATGAGGCAGCCAGGTTGATCTCTGGGCCATCTCAGAGAGACCATATAGCTCCTATCTTAAAAGACCTGCACTGGTTGCTGATAACTAGGCCAAGTGGCACCTTTTAAACATGGTGATTCTCTTTATTTAGCAGCGGGGGAGTAACTGGCCCTATCCACCCCCAGCACAGCATCCCTCCAGTGACTGTTGCTGGTGTCTATCTTGTGTTTCTTTTTAGATTGTGAGCCCTTTGGGGATATGGAGCCATCTTATTTATTTGTTATTTCTCTCTGTAAACCACTTTGGAAACTTTGTTGAAAAGTGGTGTATAAATAGTTGTTGTTGTTGTTGTTGTTGTTGTTGTTGTTGTTGTTGTTGTTGTTGTTCTTCTTCTTCTTCTTCTTCTTCTTCTTCTTCTTCTTCTTCTTCTTCTTCTTCTTCTTCTTCTTGTATTTTAACCTTTTTTACTTGTTTTTATTGTTTTGTTGTAAACCGCCCAGAGACTTTCATTTTGGGCGGTATACAAATATGTTAAATAAATAATAAATAAAATAAACAAAAGCAGGACACCCCATCACCGAAGGGGAGCAAATTATTATTATTATTTGAGGGGGTGCTCTTGGTTGTGTTTAAAAGGCAGCCCCACTCTAGAGCAGCCAAGTTCTATTTTTTTCCACTGAAAGGATGGGAAAGGTGGCCCCAGTCCCTTCCCCTTTGGGGGGGTTTGTGATCCCTAGGCCTACTCATGAGCAAGGATGGTTGCCAGGGTCAGTAGTGCTCCAGTCTTAGAAGAATGCAGAACTGCTTGGAAGGCAGATTCATCCAGCCTGGGATGGACCACTTGCTTACAGAGGTGTACCTAGGTAATTTTGGAGCCTGGACCTAAAAACCATTGGAGGGGGCCCCCTCCCCTGCAAATTAAGCATCATCATGCTCCACCGGATGACCACACCACCCAGGACAAGAGAGCTGGTCTTGTGGTCACAAGCATGACTTGTCCCCTTAGCTAAGCAGGGTCTGCCCTGGTTGCGTCTGAATGGGAGACTTCATGTGTGAGCACTGTAAGATATTCCCCTTAGGTAGAGCTGCCACTCTGGGAAGAGCAGAAGGTTCCAAGTTCCCTCCCTGGCAGCATCTCCAAGATAGGGCTGACTGAGAGAGATTCCTGCCTGCAACCTTGGAGAAGCTGCTGCCAGTCTGTGAAGACAATACTGAGCTAGATAGACCAATGGTCTGACTCAGTATATGACCGCTTCCTATGTTGCTATGACAGACTAAAGAGGATTTGGGGGGCCCAGGGGCTGTGGAAGATCTGGACTTCCACCCCGAAGTCCAGGGGTAAGAGCTTACAAGAGTGCCAGGCAGGCCATGGGGGACACCCCCTTACAATTCATGAGAAGGACCATCAGATTGGAGGGGAGAGAAATACCAAGCAAAAACTCTACTGAAGCCTGACGCCAAAACTTCCCCTTCTCCCACTGACTGTTCTCTCATGGGAATGATGGGCCATTGGGGCTATGTACTGAGCCAGGTTGCTGTGGGGGGGAAAGCTGTGGGGAGGAGTACCCCAGAGACTGCTCTCCTTGACTTGGTGACTGCCACCATGTTGCTATCAAAGCATGCCCCCTGCCAGCCCGTCCACCCATGTGGATACGTGCAGCCTTGCCTGCACCCTGCAACGGTGATTCAGCTATCCTAGAGTCACTGGCTCCCCTCTCCTGTGAGTCCCCATGCTGGCAGCAGATTTCCATACAGTGCGACTCCAGACTGGGCCCTGGAATTCTGAATGGGTGTAAAGGTCTGTCCCAGCATCTTCGCCCAACTGTGCACACAGCCAGGCTATGGTACATGGAGCATCTGGATCTCCTTTGGGTGTGTGCTTGTCTTCACAGGGAATTAGCGGCGGCGGATTGTGGAGATTCTGTGTTATCCTTTGCCACAGAGAGTTGGGGGCCCCACCCAAGCAACCCCTTGGGTGGGTGGGCTGGCTCAACTCAACTCAGACAGCTCAGAGCTTGCAGTCCATGAGTTGACCAGTGCCCTCACAGTTGTGCAGTCTCCCTAGAAAACTGGCCCTCTCCTGGAGCAGGAGGTTTGTTGGATCTGGAAGGACTGCTTTGCCAGGGCGACCCCTCACAACCTCATCCTAGGTCATGGTGGGACTGATCCCCAACATCCTTTGCCCTCCGTCATCTACATATCCCCTCCTAGGATGCCTCCATGCTCCCCTCTCCTTCCAGTGGAACATGGAAATATCCCCCCAGACCTGTCCACCCACTGAGGGTGCATGGCTCTTTGCAGTCCACCAATGCCAACATGACCAGAAGCATTTAAATGCCTCCAGCTGCCGAACCTGACCCAGGTACTCATAGCACAGACTGACCCACAAATGCGAGGCTAGGTCACCAGGAGGACAGGATGCAAGGTCTAGCCTCCGAAGGGTCAAGTGTAGCCATAGTCAGCAGGTCATGGTTGGGAGCCAGGAAATTGCAGTCTATGAGTGGAGGGCAGGAGTCAAGGTCAAGCAAGCCACAGTCTGGAACCGAGGAGTCGAACATGGAGCAAGCAGAAGAGGCAGTCAAGCAAGCCAGGGCCATGTGCCAGGGAGCAGGCTCCTACAACCATGTTGCTTCAGCATATATCAGAGCTATATTGAGCCTTGATATAACCCTGCTCTTTGACTCCTGTCTCTGGCTCCACCCCCTTCCCTGTAGAACAGGGATTCTCAATGTGTGGGTCCCCAGATGTAATTGGATTTCAACTCCCATAATTCCCAACCAAAGGCCACTGGGGCTGGGGATTATGGGAGTTGAAGTCCAATAACATCTGGGGACCCACATGTTGAGAAACCCTGCTGTAGAAGATGTCAGAGTTAATACAGCAATTCCTTATTTTGGAGTTGCTGGCTCTGGTGGGCTTGAGGAGCCTCTATCTCAGCTCAATGGTCCTCAGAGGAGTCCTCTGAGTCTGAAGATGTAGGCAAGGAAGCATCCTCCTCTGGCTGAAATGGAGGAGGTGGGACTGGTAAGCCTGGAGCTTCCTGTCCAGACTTGTCCCCTGAACTGTCCCTGTCCGCCCTCATCTGAGGGGCTTCAGGACCCAGGATCATGACCCCAAGTTAACTCTCCAGGGTGTGATAGATCCTCACCTGGGTACAGCACAACAGAACTCAATAAAGCTCCAGTTGCTCCCTCACCACACAGACAGCTTCTTGTGCTTTTATTAGGATTGGAAGGACCATGCATCCTCAGCTCAATGCAAGGAACCACCATAGACAGTGGCAAACATGAGGCACAGCATTGCAACTCCCTAATGCTGCACCCTGGGGCTGCTGTGGGCATCCGAGGCAACCCCAACACTTTTCAGAAGCAGTGGTGGCAGGAGCAACTGCTTGTCATGAATGGAGAAAGTGCACTGTCACGGATAGGGAAGCCTGCAAAAACTCTGCTTCGGAACAGGGTCCAGGCTGCCCTAGAGATCCACAGCAGCTCTGGGACGCAGCATTGTGGAGCTGCAATGCTATGCCTCATGTGAGCCACGATGATGAGAAAGAAGGTCTGCACAACATTCCTTCTCCTGCACGTTATATCAGTGCACTTCCAAAGACTGCATCAGTATTACGGACTCTGAATGGTGTATAATCGGAACGGATCTTGTTCCTGCATTACAGTGGCACTTTCAGATAGAGGCACAGCAGCAGGCGGATGGTCTCATAATATAACATCAGTGTAACTTAGTCTCCTGTACTTGCCCAACTCAACAGTTGTGGTGGTGGGGGGGTGGGATTGGGCTGAACGGGGAGGCCCTTACATGAGGTGTGGCGGGGCAGTGGCCTCAGGTGGCAAATTACTGGGCACCAGCAAGGCAACCAGAGCCCCCTCCCCACCACTGTCATTGGAGCAGCTTTTCAGAACCCATCAAGGAGCATCTCTCCTTGCACTTCTTGCACAGCTTGGAAGAAGCATGAGAAGCGGAGAGGAGGCTCCTGGTACGCTGCCCTCCATCCAGTCCCCCACACCACTTCCGAAGCTTACAAGGTTTGCATTCAAAGGCAAACCAGGGGGGACCCTGCTTAGCAAAGGGGGCAATTCATGCTTGCCAGCACACGACCAGCTCCAGCTCTCCTCCAGACAGCCCACAAGCAGGACATTAAGGCATTCCCCCTCACCTGGGCATGAAGGCCTCTGGGCATGATAGACCTCTCCCACCCTTGCAACACAGCATCTGGTGTCCAAGGATATATTTGCCTCTGAACATGGACTTTTCATGATATGTCATATTATTACATATTTATTTTACATATGCATATACTGCCTTTTACATATGCATATACTGCCCCACTGCATAACCAAATAGAACAATAAAACAAGGACTACAAATGTTAAGAGGGAAAGCTAACAGCCCCAGCCAGAGCTCTCCTCCTCCCCCCCTCCTCCTCCTCTCTCCTCTTCCTCCTCTTCTCCTCCTCCCCCCTCCTTTTCCTCTCCTCCTCTTCCTCTCCTTCTCCTCCTCCTCTTCCTCCTCCTCCTCCTCCATCAGTCTCAGCCCCTTTTCAAACCATCTCAGCAAGTGGCAGCCATCATCATATCTTCCACCAGCAAATTCCAATTGGCATAATAATGAGTTTTTGAGCATCAAGAAGATGCTGAAACTACAGGGTCCATGCCCAGCCCATGGCAATGCTTGCATTCTTAGCACTAGTGTTACAGATATCACAAAAAAGATGGGAAATATTGAAACCAAAGAACTCTGGGGAAGGAAACACTCCGCACTTGGCCTGAATCCTCCTCCTCCAGAAAGCCACAACTTGCTGTCAAGGTAACAGCCATTTCCACAATATTGTTGCCTCGCCTAAACAGCTCGCACCAAGTTCCGGGTTGAACGAATATGTTTTTCCACCTGCAGGAGAGAACCATTTGAGACGGCATTCCAGGATGGATCTGGGGAAGGTCGTAAAAAGTTTGCGGTAACCTATAGATTTTATTTTATGCAGGCGCTTAACACAATATATTTTATAAACGTGCTAATGTTCACATAAATCACTTCACATGCTGTTTGGCATGCTGGGGGCGTCCCAGTGAGGATCGGATGCTTGCTCATGTTAACCACACAGAGACACACGTGGGCAGACACCCGCAGACATGGACGGGGCTTCCCTCCATCTTCCAAGGCCAGTTGAGGAAGGTGGAGGCCATCCTTTGCTGCAATGATCATCTCTGTGGGAGGCTGGGAGACTTGTCATAACAGCTGCTATTGATTAGCAGTCATGTTTAAGACAGCCAGAACTTTGGAACGGCCTCGTTCCTGCTTTCAGCTACTAGGACAACCAGATGCAACAGAGGACAGGTCTCCATGTGTCGATGGGGGATATTTTAGGTGCAGTTTATCAAGCAGGGGTGACAACAGCTACACCTGCTGAAATTCACTCACCTACATAACTCTGAAAGGGATAGGAGCCTTCTCCTCTGTTGCCTTTGGCCACCCTATCAGTAGTTATGCACTTGAGAAAGAAAAGGTAAGTCCCTTGTCAGGGTCCGCCTAGAAATCGACCTAGAAGAAGGCAAGTTGGATGAAGAATGGGTGTCTGTCCCAACCTGGATCCCCATCCCTGACAACCTCCCAGAACCATCAGAACTAGTAGAGCTAACCATTCCCATCAAGAAGTCCTGGAACTCTGATGACCTGGAGCTCCTTGTAGGGCTCTGGCTCCCTCTCTCAAGCCCCCTCCATTGCCTCCAGGACTCCAAGAGCAGAAGTGACACCCAGCCAGGACCAAGCACTGGATCCAAAGATGGAGAGTACACTTGGCTGATTGGAGTATCCCTCCCGATAGCTTTCCTCCTCTGGAGAAGGAGGAAACCAGCCTGAGTGTTTCTTTGGGAAGAGGGCTACCCTGGGACTTTAGGAAGAGACGGGTCTCCTGTTAACCATAAAAGACCTTTAGCCATCACCTTCTCACTGGTTCAACCACTCCCATGAAGTGCTCAGGCAGAGGTGTAGCTAGGGGAAAGGGAGCTCGTGTTCGCCCCTCTCCTCTTTGGCCCCTTGGAGTGAGGAAGACAATGAAGAAAATAGGGGAGGGTGGAGCTGGGGTCGGTGGGTTCTATGAACCCATCCGCTCAGTTATAACTCATGCCTCCAACTGCCTAACCTGACCCAGATACAGACATACCTGCTATACCATGTTGATTTTTGTTGATTGCTACAGCTTGCATGGCAGATGGCTGGTGGACCTTCTGCTGGGGAACCAGAGACGACCCACCTGCCATGGGAGTTGTAGCAATTAATATGATGCAGCCGTTGTTAGCACATTGGCCTTTGGACCCTGGAGACTGGGTTTGGAATCCCCTCCTAACCATGAGACAGTAAACATCACAACTCAGTTAACAAGGAGAGGAGGAGAGCTGGTCTGGTGGTAGCAAGCATGACTTGTCCCCTTAGCTAAGCAGGGGGACCCTAGTTGCATATGAATGGGAGACTAGAAGTGTGAGCACCGTAAGAGATTCCCCTCAGGGGATGGAGCCGCTCTGGGAAGAGCAGAAGGTTCCAAATTCCCTCCCTGGCAGCATCTCCAAGATAAGCCTGAGAGAGATTCCTGCCTGCAACCTTGGAAAAGCCGCTGCCAGTCTGTGAAGACAATACTGAGCTAGATAGACCAATGGTCTGACTCAGTATATGGCAGCTTCCTATGTAACACCCACAAAAACAACAAGCAGCCATCAAATCCCTCTTCCATCAGAGCAATCGTGGCTTCTTTCCCTTGCTCAGCTCATCCAGGTCAAGAGACCACGAGGAGGCCTTGGAATGCACAATTGAAATTTCAAAGGGATTTGGGATCTCTTCTAGTCCAGCTCCCTGCTGAGTGCAGGGCACTGCTGAAGACCAATGACCATCCAGCCTCTGATGAAAACCTCCAGCAAAGGTGAGCCAACCTCTTCCTGCAGGTGGTGGTTGAGTCACATCCGTCCTTAGCAGGTCAAGAGTCTTCTTTCTCACCTAACAGTGAGGAGATTCTCACGACTGGCCAAAAGCAGGTTAAAGAAGCCGAGCCAGCTTTTGGGCGAGTGACAACCACCGGGCCCGCAGGCAAGCCCGGTGTCCTCAAAGCGGGTGACCCGCTTAGGTAGCCCTCCCCTTAGACGATGTTAGCGGAGCAAGCACTCCGCTAACCCCATGATTTGATCGTGTACTGCCGCAGCTCAGCTCCACACCACAGCAACACATGAGGACACCTTCAGAGAAATCTTCCTATTCCCTTGCTCATCCTGTGCATGCTTATTCAAAAGTAAGCCTCAATGAGTTCAATACTCTGTGGATTACTATAGTGTTAATCTCCTAAAAGCAAGTCAAATTGTGCATTGAGTTCAGTAAGGCAATAAGCCTGCAGCGTGAACTGCTAAAGCGGGAGGGGGGGCACTCAGAAGTGTTGCTTCAAGCAACCTGTTTAACTAAACTTGATTTTTAAAAGATCAAAAGTGCTTTTACTAGGACATTTATTTCCAAAGCAAACCTCTTATGACATTTACAGCGCACATGTCATAAGAACGTAGGAGACCTCTCGATCGGACTGAAGTTCTAGCTCACACAGGACTTTGTATCCTACCATGGCAAGTAAGAGATTTCCAGAAGGCCCCAAGCAGGGAAAGGAGGCAAAAGCTCCCTCCACCCAATGATTGATGCCTTCCTTTATACCACATGCAACTTGCCTTCTCTTATCTTCTTATGTGCAGGAACGTAGCAAACCTGGAGTGGGCCATGGAACAAAAAAATGAAGATGGACCACTGCCCCCCTTCTTCTTCAGACTGGGTGAGTGGGCGACAAAGTGGCAAATGAAGTTCAAGGCTGGCAAATCTGAAGTGATGCACATTGGGATGAAAAACCCCAACTTCACATATACAGTGATGGGATCCGAGCTGTCGATGACTGACCAGGAGAGAGATCTTAAGGTTGTGGTGGACAGCTCGTTGAAAGTGTCGACTCAATGTGCGGCATTTGTGAAAAGGCCAATTCCATGCTAGGGATCATTAGGGAGGGGATTGAAAATAAAACGGCTAATATTATAATGCCCTTATACAAAACGATGGTGCGGCCACACCTGGCGTATAATTCTGGTCACCACATCTAAAAGAAGGACATTGTCGAACTGGAAAAGGTGCAGAAGAGGGCAACCAAGATGATCAGGGGCCTAGAGCACCTTTCTTATGAGGCAAGGCTACAACACCTGGGGCTTCTTAGTTCAGAAAAAAAACGACTGCGGAGAGACATGGTAGAGGTCTATAAAATCATGCATGGTGTGGAGAAAGTGGACAGAGAGAAATTCTTCTCCCTTTCATATCACACTAGAACCAGGGGCCATCCCATGAAATTGATTGCCAGGAAATCTAGGACCAGCAAACGGAAGTACCTTTTCACACAACGCATAATCAACTTGTGGAAATCTCTGCCACGAAATGTGGTGACAGCCAACAACCTGGATGGCTTTAAGAGGGGTTTGGATCACTTCACAGAGGAGAGGTCTATCAACAGCTACTAGTTGGAGGGCTAAAAGCCACCTGCAGCCTCAAAGGCAGGATGCCTCTGAGTTCCAGTTGCAGGGGAGTAACAGCAGGAGAGAGGGCATGCCCTCAACTCCTGCCTGTGGCTTCCAGTGGCATCTGGTGGGCCACTGTGCAAAACAGGATGCTGGACTAGATGGGATTCCTTGGGCCTGATCCAGCAGGGCTCTTCTTATGCTCTTATGTTCTTAGGTGTGAGTGGAAGAGCAAAGAGCAAGTTGTCACCCAACCAGCGGGGCCCCTCCCTAAGACGTCCAAGGACATTTCTCTCTCTCCCCCATGTAGTTCAATTGTAGCTAAGTCCCTGCTTATGTGGCTATGATATTCTTACACAGGTTTATCTGATAATTCTTACTCTTTGGGGAAATTAGGGATGCCAATGAAGCTCAGCATAATTGAAATAATTATGAGTATTGGGGGCTTCTAGGATTCACCTAAAGGACAAGGTGAGCATTAGAGCCCCAAATTCTTCCCTGTCTTGATTGAAATCTGAGCCACGGAAGAATTTCCAGCCTAGCCCCTGCTATCTGGGGAAAGAGGTACACTTTCAGGTGGTGGCTGTCTTCTGTTTAGCAGGGGAAGAACAATGGTCCCTGTTCTGCCCAGTAAAGCGTCTCTCCAGTGACTGTTGCTGGTGTCTCCTGTCCTTTGTGTTTGTGTGTTTCTGGTCATGAGCTTTTTAGATACGTCGAACCATTTTCTTATTTATTTTGCTATGTAAACCTCATTGAGAATGTGTTGTATTCTATCGAGTGACCTTTCAAGTTTTGTTAATTAACAATTTATCCCAGTGACAATCCTGTAGAGAGTGTGAGGGGTAGAGTCAGAAAGGAAAGAGAGGGAAAGGAAAAGGAGAAAAATGTAGTAGTTTCTGAATTACACTTAGTTAAACAAACCTAAGATCTATCTATCTATCTATCTATCTATCTATCTATCTATCTATCTATCTATCTATCTATCGCCTGATATCTCAATCTCTAGGTGGTGTACACAATCTAAACACAACAAATACAAAACATAGTAAAAACATTTAAAACAATTTCACATAACAAAAATTTAAAACAATCTCACAGGTTAAAAACAATTAAACAGTTTAAAATTAATTTCAGTTAAAAGCCTGAGAAAATAGGTGTGTCTTGAGGGTATTTCCGAAGGAAGCAGCTATAAAACAGAAGGTTTGGTTGAAAAGTGACATATGAAAAAATTAAATAATAATTGAAACATTGCCTCCCTGTGACCCACAGCCCTAAGCCCCACAAATGGCAACTTCATGCATTCAGGAGGGGGCTTTCTTGGCTACATAAATTTTTCATTTGCATTTAGGAATCACGCAGGCCTGCAGACCCTCACAATCACAATCCTTGGCTACAACTGTCTTGCATGACCACAGCTGGATCTCTGCTGCCGATACAAAGCTGTCATTTGCAGCCAAGGATTGTGGGGGCTTACCCTGAGTTTTGAAACATGGTGGCTGTTTTCTGGCCAGGAGAGTGAAAGCTCTCCAAACTAGCGATTGCTATTCCTCCACTGGATTTCATGACACCATCCATCTGCCATGAATCACACTTCCTCATTGATGGGCTGGGCTGGGAACTGGGCATCCCAAAAAGAAACATTTAGAAATATAACCCTCTTATATTACACATACTTGTCTGTGATGCCATAACTTCCATTTATCATTCTAGCTTTGGAACCGCATGGGGACTTTTTCATGTGCAGGAACTGAGCACTTGATACTTTGGCTAAATTGACCCATCAGATGGTCCAAGCCAAACTATACCCATTGAGGAGTCTGCCTAAGTTTGGACTAAGGTCCTGGAAGTGGTGAACCATGGGGAACATTGTTCTCATTGCTTCTAGCATCTGTGGACAGGGAAATGCGCATCTATAACAGCATCCAAGATCTCAACCCCTGGTACAGCATCTTCTGGAACACCTTTCTACTACCTCCCCTCACCTTGGTAACTTGGAACACCACAGAAGAGACAGAGGCCCTTAAACCACAGTGCACAGTATGAGGTCAGCACTGCACCAGAGCACAGGTCCTAAAGGTTCAGTCTGCTCTGCATCCAATCCAGAGTTTGGATTAATTTGGACTCCGGGATGTCCAATGAATGTCTAACAAACTAATCAGTTTACTTCACCTGTTTACTTCACCACTCCCATGTCATGAAGTCCACACAGCCTGGCCTAAATATTGTGATGTTTCTGCTCGAAAGGTCTGCTGATCAGCTGTCTTTTCCCTGTATCACCCTCTTCCATACTTTGAAGTGGGGTGTCTTTGCTTGGGGCTCTGGTCCCTTGAAACTAACTAAGGTACCTTCCTGTGTACTGCTTCCGGCTTCTACACCCTGATCCTGGCCCACTTGGCAAAGTTGGAATGTCCACTATGCTAATGTGGCTGTCTTCTTGCCACAGCCTTCCTTCCTTCCTTCCTTCCTTCCTTCCTTCCTTCCTTCCTTCCTTCCTTCCTTCCTTCCACTCTCTTTGGGCTCTTTCCCCCTTGCTCTGCAATACCTGATCTTGGGATAATAGCAGAATCCTCCTCTTCTTCCTAGGCTCACTCATGCCCCCCGCCCGCCGCTAACTCTGAGTCAGCTGTGAACACCTGAATTAGTTAAACATTGTGGTTGGTATTGGCTGTGCTCATTTCCTCTTCTAGGATATGGAGCAATTGATTACCTCATTACTGAGCCGAAACATCCCCTTTTGCCGGACTTAGACAAGGACGTCTTTCATTGCTAGCGTGGAGGTATGAACTGTTCATGGGGTTGGGCCAACTCTTGTTTACATTTCCCCTCTTGGTCCGACATTTATTTCGATGTTCTGATAAGGGAGCAAGGGAGGGACTACCGGAAAGAATGATGTACTCTTGCTTCACACTTCCATTGCAGAGTCAACTTCCACAAGCCATTTCCTTGCCACCAGAACATCAGATGGAACAAACATTGGATTGCCAAGGTGTGGACCAAGATTGTAGGTTGAGGCAAGGATATCCCTAGCAAATATGTTGTGGATCAAACCCTGCATGTATCTCTGGAGAGGTTGATTCTAGGCAGCATCCTCTCTTCCTCCTCCTCCTCCTCCTCCTTCATTTAATGCTATTTCCCAAACTTCAACATTTCTTGATGCTTAATTAAAAATAATTATTTTACTAAACAACCAAGAGCTGCTGTTTCTGATCCAGTGCCTGGAGGGCATCATCAAATGGATGATGTGAAACCAACTAAAGATGAATCCAGAGGAAATGGAAGTTATGCTGGTGATGAAGCCCAGTGTTTTGGAGACAGTGGTGTTGCCTGGAATAGATGTGGTAGTGCTTGCCTTAGCACAGTAGAAGTACAGTCTGGTTGTGCTCCCAGACAACACTGGGACAAAACACTCCCAGACAAAACAGGTGGCAGAAGTGGTCAGATCAACGTCATCTGTGCTCCATCGTGGAGAGAAGAGACATCACCATCCCTGTCTATGCTTTTATAACATCTAGGACGGGCTATTGTTTACTGACATGCCATGCATGCAAAAGGTTTATCTGGTAGCAACTATACTTTCACAGATTCACTCATAATGATTTGGATCCAGAAAGGATCATGCAAAAGAAGTTACTTGCAAAAGGTATTTGATAAAAATTCTGAAATAGATTGAAAGATAACTGAAACAAGTTATTGAAAAATTGCATTACTCTTGGAGAATGTTATGGCCCTGGGTGATATACCATGTTAAATTATCAAAAAGGGAAATGTGTGAAAAGATCATTTCCTCTCTATTCATCCTTCATTGGCTTTCAAATAAGAGGTGTGGGTATACTGAAGATGTGGTCCAGTGAGCAAGGAGAAGGGAGACAGTGTGGTCCAGAGCAGGGGTCTTCAATGGATGGTTTGTGAGGCACCCCAGTCTCTAGTGGGTCACCCTAGGGCACTAGCACCACAGGCAAAGGGAGCCTTGTGTTGTAGGAGGTAATTTTTTAAAGAGAAGGTGCAGTGATAGTCAGGCTTGAGAGAGGACTAGGCCTCAATTAAAGTAACTGCTTGGAGGGTGGGCCTCTCCAAATGAGGACAAAAGCCTGGGAGAATCCATCCATATTTATTTATTCTTTCTCTGTGTAAACCTCCCTGAGCCATTTTTGGAAGGGTGGTATAGAAATCAAATGAATGAATGAATCAATCAGTCAGTCAGTCAGTCAATCAAATTCCTGTGGCCAATCCAGAGTGAGAGGCAAGGTTTACTGGACAACAGTCTATAGAGAAGTAGGGGATGGATGTATTAGAGTTCGCTTCTTCCCTGGAGGCCTCAGAGTGAGGTCTGATCAGCAGCTACTGTAGGGAAAGGGGAGACTAACAGCCTTAGGCTGGCAGTCAGCTGAAACTTCCTTACCTGGATGCAAGTAGGAAGGATAGGGACCAGTTTAGCTAGACATGTCAGGGAATTTATTCTTGTTTAGGTGCTTGGATCTGACTGCATGGTTCTTATAGTTCCTGGGGAAGGGTTTACTTGAATAGAAACAGAGATTGTTGATGCCTCCATAGATTTCTTTGTCATCAAATTATTAATAAATCCTTGTTATAGAGTGCCAATCCTTACTGGGTCCTGCTCTAGGCACACACTCCTGAAGACCTAAGACTGCTCAAGGCTGACATCACCACAATGACATCACCACAAATTACACCATTGGGGCATCCCTATGTGTCCATACAGCTGAAGCAAATTTGGTCAAATTGGTTAGACTGTCCACAAGTTAGTGTACTTGCTCCTCAAAAGTTTATGTGTCTGGCATCTTGAATAGGGTTGGATGACATCGTTACAATCTACACCATTAAGCGGTTCACAAGTTAGCCCACTTGCTCCTCAAAAGTTTATGCATCCGCCATCTTGAATCAGTGTGGATGACATCATCACAAACTATGTCATGGAGGTGTCCCTGTGCATCACTCACTGCAACTGTACCCAATTTGGTTTAAATTGGTTAGACTGCCCACAAATTAGCCTTCTTGCACCTCAGATGTTCATGTGGCTGCCATCTTGGATTGGGGTGGATGACATCATCACAAACTACACCGTTGAGATGTCCCTATAGGTCCCTACAACTGTACTCAATTTGGTTCATATTGGTCCAGGCATTGCAAAGTTGATAGTGGGGGACACATATACGGACATATGGACATATGGACACAAACAGAGAATGCCGGGTGATCTCATAAGCCTACTGGAAAGTAGGCTGAAAATAGGAAGAAGAAGAAGAAGAAGAAGAAGAAGAAGAAGAAGAAGAAGAAGAAGAAGAAGAAGAAGAAGAAGAAGAAGAAAGAAGAAGCATTGCAAAATGGGGTGAAAGGCAGGCCTCAGAACTGGAACCTGTGGAAGACAAAAGGTCCACAGGTTAGTGTTCCGAGCTTGCTTGTGGTGGGGCTTGAAGCCAGGGTAAAGTGCAATGTGGTATAACTGGCACTGATAACCTGGCATCATTAGACCCCAATCTCTCAGCAAGCCTTGCAAGAAATGAAGTAACTGCTGGTAGGCTGGTCAAAAAGCTACACCTTGAACAACCTGGCTGGGCCTCATGTGTGAGCTCCAAATCCAACTTCCTTCTTTGCCCACCTGAATTTGCTGCTTTGATTACATTTGCTGTGGACTCTCTGCAAATCCTTCCATTGTATCTGCTACCAGCCCTGATATTCTGTCCCCAGTCTTGTGACCTTGTATGGCCAGTCCTGTCCGATGTCCCTGCTCCAGATTCTGACCGGCCCATTCCATGGACTCTGTTCTACCCTTGACCTGACCTTACTTTCCTGGACTACTTCTGCACATGCTTCTTCTATTCGTTCCGGATAGTAGTGCGCACTGTAAACATGCCCAAAGCTAACCGCCTCTAAATAAAATGATTTCCCAAGGATGTGTCCATCTAAAATGTGTATGTTGGAGAGTATTCAGTGCTTTCCCTTTGAAGAAGGAAGCTATAAGAACAAGAAGTGCTCCGTTCATGGAGCTTCCCAGTCATTCCAGCTGGGGAACTTGTCATGTTTCCTTGCTAGCAGTCTGCTATTCCACCCTAGTCCAGTGAAACATACATTTCCATCCTGAGAAGGTGGAAAGGTTGATCTGCTTCCTTTCAGTGCAGGCTCCCACCTAGAAATCTCCCAAAGATGCAGCTTGGAGAGAGAGAGAGAGAGAGAGGGTGGGAGAGAGAGAGAGAGAGAGAGAGAGAGAGAGAGAGAGAGAGAGAGAGAGAGAGAGAGAGAGTCTTTCTGTTTGATTTCCCTGAGATGTTTTGGGTTTTTTTTCATTTTCTCAGATGAGGATTTACATCCCCAGTTTGCAGCCTGACGTTCTGGGTGCTTGCCACTTCAGGAAAGGTGCTAGCCAAAACTGAATCATTCCATAAAAACGCAGCTGATCCCAATTTGGAAACTTTTCAAATGAGACACTTAACAAAGAAGAAGAAGAAGAAGAAGAAGAAGAAGAAGAAGAAGAAGAAGAAGAAGAAGAAGAAGAAGAAGAAGAAGCAGCAGCTAGAATTTGGTGAATGGACCTGGAGTAACCTAACCTGGAGGGTTTGGAACCTCAAATTTGTATCCTCACACTTCACTTCTGACAGGCTTTGTCAGGAAGCAAGAAGTGGGGGTGATCTTCAGGCTGTGAATCCAGACAATTGACACTACAGCTACATAGAGGTCCTATGCCCTGGCTGCTCAGAATTACTTCTGCTAACTCTTTCTATAGTTGTAATTTGAGACTGGGGTAATTTCCGACTAGTTTACTTCTAGTGCTTTGTTATGACAACTAGATGTTTATTTAGCATCGGGAAACACCAGGTGTTGTATAAAATATGGAAGCAATACAATCCTATCCCAACAAGCAGTCTCCCAAAGGAGAGGAAATTGAGCGATGTAGTAGTGGGTTACTACTAGTGGGATTGTACCACTACTAAACAATTATCTAGCACTGATACCTCCTAGATATGGCATAGAGTTTGGATGAGATACAGCTCTTTCCTCAGTTTCCCAAAGGAAAGGAAAGTGTGTGTGCCAATCCATTTTCCTTGTTTAGAGATTTGCAGATTCTTCAAACTTCCTTTCCCTGAGCTCTCCTGTAAATTCTTTCTGACTTGTCAAAACGACCTCTGTGAAGTGTACACAAAGCAATCCCCAAGAAGCACAACTAGAACCCATGATCTCAGGCCACACCGGTACCTCTTAGGGCTTTGGCACACTCTCATGCCAAATGCATGGCCCCCTGGATTGCTAGAGCTGAGCCTCTCCAGACATCATCAGAGGTGGACCTGGACAGTTTGCGTTTGGCTCTGTTTTTCCTGCCCTGGAGCCTATGGGCCAAAGGTTGCTGTCAGGATCCGGGCCTAGCAATCTCTGGAGCATCCATGGGCTGCTTGGCAAGTCCACTCAGAGCCTACTAGTAGCCAGCTCTTCCAGAACAGTTGATTGATGGGGCTCTGAAGGGGAAAGTCTGTCCTCCATTGACACACAGTAGAGGGGAGGGTTGGCAAAGGAGCACATGGAAAAGCAGTTTTGGCACCATCACTGGCAAACGCCGGTCACGCTTTGCCAGGAGCAGCTCCAGCCTCAGGCATGGAAAGGATCTCCTTGGAATTGTATCTCTCGTTCTCCAGGCCTCTGTGAAAGGAGCCTAGCAGGCAATGGGTTGACAATGAGGCTCTCTGAGCTATCAGGATGCAAGAGCATTGGCACCCTAAAGAGCTAGTGGAGCAAAGAGCTGGGACTGGGTGGGGATCTAGGGGAGCAATACACAGCATCAGTCAAGGAGGAGAACTGGTCCTGTGGCGGAAAGCTTGAATTGTCCCCTTTGCTAAGCAGGGTCTGCACTGGCTCGCATTTGGATGGGAGACTACTTGCGTGAGCCCAGGGCTGTTCTTACATTCACCATAAGATATTCCCCTTGGGGGGTGGGGCCACTCTGGGAAGAGCACCTGCCTGCTTGCATGCAGAAGGTTCCAAGTTCCCTCCCCGGCACCTCCGAGATAGGGCTGAGAGAGACTCCTTCTTGCAACCTTGGAGAAGCCGCTGCCAGGCTGTGTGGACAATACTGAGCTAGATGGATCTATGGTCTGACTCAGTATATGGCAGCTTCCTATGTTCCTATTCCTATATTCCCTTTCCAGTTCTGCTTCTGACTTGGCTATGGTTGTTTTTTTTTTGTTTGTTTGTTTTAAATCAATGTTTTTTAAAAAAATCTCATCATGACAGATCCTTCTCTCTGCTGACAAAACTAGACCCCGCATGGATGCCAGTGAATCAGTGAACAAGATGCAAAAAGCTTTTAAAAAATTAACATTGTGGGGGGAGGGAAATGGGCCATGTTGCCCAAGCAAAGGCCAGGTCTGATCTGGAAGCTTGTATATCCCAGTCAGTTCAGGGAAAACCAATGGGCTGCCTGAGGTACATGAAGACACTTTGCAACAGGGTGGAACATCGAATCCCAGTGATCCTTCTGATCTTCATCTCCCAGTGACTCACTGTAAGGGCCAGCAGAGCACTGACCCTTAAATTCCTGGTTTTAGATCTAGTAGCTATGGACACTTTAATTACCTGATTGATTGATTGATTGATTGATTGATTGATTGATTAGACTTGTAAATTAATTATTTAGGACAGGGGTTCCTAATGGCTGAGAACCCCTGTCTTAGGGCTCATTTATCCAACCCCTGCTCTGTTCTTCGCCACTACACAACCTGTCCTCCTTTTGTGAGATGCCAGAACACCAGATCTGTCTTGGTTTCCTCCAGTATTTGAGGCACTACTCAAGATAAAGCCTAGAGGGCCTAGACTGCTTGGACCCTAGGCTGTGCAATTAAAAAATGATCAGAGACAGGCAAATGTGCAAAGCCTCTCTGAGAGAGTTTGTCTTATCAAAGTTTGAGTCTTATCAAAACTCTTTTTGTGCCCCTTTGATTCCTCAGGTGGTTTGACTGAAGAGAGGGCTCCACATTTGTTTATCTCAACCTTTTGCTTCTAGCCAAACTTGCTTACTGCTGAGGGATGTGCAAAACCAACCTTATCCCCAAGAAATGTCACTTCTGTGACTAAAAGTTACCCCTGCTAACTGGGCAAAGAGGCACCTTTGAACGTGGTGATTCTCTTTATTTAGCAGGGGGAGAGCAACTGGCCCTCTCCACCCCCAGCACAGGACCTCCAGTGACTGTTGCTGGTGTCTATCTTATGTTTCTTTTTAGATTGTGAGCCCTTTGGGGACAGGGATCCATCTTATTTATTTATTATTTCTCTGTGTAAACCGCCCTGAGCCATTTTTGGAAGGGTGGTATAGAAATCGAATTATTATTATTATTATTATTATTATTATTATTATTATTATTATTATTAATACTGGCTGCACAAGAACAGGCACTAAGAACAAATGCAATAAGAGCAAAAGTAGAAAAATCCACAACAAACAGCAAGTGCCGCCGTTGTAAAGAAGCAGATGAAACAGTGGACCACCTAATCAGCTGTTGCAAAAAGATTGCACAGACTGACTACAAACAAAGGCATGACAAGGTAGCAGGGATGATACACTGGAACATCTGCAAAAAATACAAGCTACCTGTAGCCAAGAATTGGTGGGACCATAAAATTGAAAAAGTGGTAGAAAATGAAGATGCCAAAATATTATGGGACTTTCAACTACAAACAGACAAATATCTGCCACACAATACACCAGATATAATTGTAGTCGAGAAGAAAGAAAAACAAGTTAAAATAATCGACATAGCAATACCAGAGGATAGCAGAATAGAAGAAAAAGAAATAGAAGAAATCACAAAATACAAAGAAATAGAAAGGCTGTGGCAGAAAAAGACCAAAATAATCCCAGTGGTAATTGGCGCCCTGGGTGCAGTTCCAAAAGACCTTGAAGAGCACCTCAACACCATCGGGGCCACAGAAATCACCATCAGCCAATTACAAAAAGCAACTTTACTGGGAACAGCCTATATTCTGCGATGATATCTATAATAACAGCAACAACATTGATAATAAAATTCAGCCAACCCAGGTCCTTGGGAAGGACTCGATGTCTGGATAAAACAAACCAGTCAATAACACCTGCCTGACTGTGTAAATAAGTAATAATAATAATAAACTATTTGGGATTCCAACGTAGTTACTCGGATGTTTTCGCTGGGCAGAAACCTCCATATTCAATTAAACGTTTACTTTATGGGTAAATTTTGGAAATCGAGCATGATCCAGCCTTCTTGACTGGTACTCGAGTTTGACACTAATCCAATGGCCAAATCAGGAAAACTCTCCACATTTATCTAATTTGATTCAAACGATTTGCATGCTGCCTTTCTGCCACATGGCATAATGATTTCAGCAACCAAAAAACCACCAGGCTGACAAGCTGAGTGAAACAGAGCACTACAATAAGCTAAATTAAGTCACTAGACTTAACTGCCAATATCCAGAATAAATAGGACTTTGCCTGGCACCCAAAGAACAGTCATGAAAACATAAGTGTATCTGCCTCCAAAAGGAGCTCTAGAGGTAGAGTAGAACCACAGAAAGGGACCTCTCTCCAGCAGCCATGCTCCTAACCTCAGCAGGTGAGAGCACACAGATGCAGGCTGCTGATGACAGAGAATGACAGGCCACCTGAAAGGTCTCACCTGGATGCAATGAATAGAAATATCACCTGCAATACTCAAAACCTTATTTATTTTGCTGGTTTGCATGGATTTTTCATTGCTTGACCTTTACGAAGCTGTGCTTTACATTGTCTGGCTTCTCTTTACAAGGGAAAATGTCATTCAAGTCCTGTGTCACAGAAAGCTTTTCTCCATCTCAGATTTCCTCTCCATTCTTCTCTGTCGACAGCACCCACTAAGTATGAATATTAAGGGCAGGCACAGAAATCCCATATTTGTATGTTTGTAGTTAGAATTCTATACTGCCTTTCATAACTTTCTCATGGTGGTTTACAAGGTTTTGATATAATACTAAAATCCATAACATCACATTAAAACAACCAAGAACAGCAACCATAAAATACAGAGAGTGCGGAAAGTACAGAGAAAGCAAAGCACCCCTTAAGGCCTGAAGAAACAACATTGCTTCTTAAATGCAGCAAGAGGAGCCAAGGAATGGACATCCTCCAGGGGAGCATTTAAAAGCCTGGGGTAATAACCAAGAAGGCCCTGTTTCACATACATGACAATGAGCTTCCCTCATGTCGGCACATGGAGCACAACCCTTCTGATGACCTTGTGGGGTAGTCAGAACCCTTCAGGAGCAGGCGGTCCTTCAGCTATTCACGGTCCAAACCATTAAGGGCTTTAAAGATGATGATCAGCACCTTGAATTTGATCTGGAGACAAACTGGCAGCCAGTGTAGCTCTTTCAAAAGGGGTGTAACATGCTCCCATTCTTCAAGGGCTGCACCACATAGAGGCCGGGTTCATATATAATATGAAACCATGGGTCAAATGGACCCGCGGTTCTGTGACGCCTCCGCCACTCTGCCGTCTGCATTTGTATCCTGGGGAGAGTGTCGTCTCTGCAGAGAGGCTGGCTGGGTGGGCTTCCTTCTTCGCAGAAGGATAGCCTGCACAGCCAATCAGGCCGGAGTGAAGGAGGAGCTTCCTCTTTCAACTCTGGCTCCATGGGGCCCAAACTGTGGTGCCAGCATTTGTATATAATGCTGGCACCACAGAAATGGAGTTTGTGGTGGTGAAACTCCACTCTGACTGAAGGTTCAGAGTGGAGTTTGGGGAGGGAAACCACAGATTGCTTTCCTCCACAAACTCAATTTCCCCCTAAGGCATGGGTAACTGTGACCAAAGCTGCCTTCTTGAGGAAGGGGCACGACTGGTGCTCCAACTGAAGCTGTGCAAAGGCACATCTGGCCATGGCCTCCAGCTGGGCATCCAGAATCAGAGCCAAGTCCATCAGTATCCCCAGACTGTGCATCAGCTCTTTCAAGGAAAATGCAACTCCAGCCCACAAGAGTTCCTCTCAGAGCAGGAGGACGAATATGCCCCACTGAAGCTAGGGCTATGCACAGTCACAAATTCTTGATCAGATCAGACCTGATCTGATCCAGAACCATAAGTGTCAGTGTTGGGTCCTTTGGACCCTTAAGAATATTAGAATCATCACAGATAACTCAGACTCTGAATGAATGGCTACTAAAATTATGGGAGTACGCCTTGATGGCTAAGGTTACAGCCTACTTACACCACAACTCAGACAAATCATTTCCATTAATTTGGGAGCCTTTTATAAATTTTAATATTTTGCAAGGTCTTCATCCACATCCAAGATTCAGCTTCTCTTTAAAATGATGTTTGATGTATATTATCTACACTTGTATATTTGCTTTAACTTTGCTATGGGGCAGGGTTAGGGTAATCAGTTGGAAGAGGCTTTTCTGGATTGTTATTTGTAATATCTTATATGCAGTTATTTTAACCTGGAAGTTCAAGAGACGACAATGTAATCATGTTCTTTCTTTTCTTTTAAATAAAAAATTATATTAGAAAGAAAGAAAGAAAGAAAGAAAGAAAGAAAGAAAGAAAGAAAGAAAGAAAGAAAGAGCTTTGGAACCCAATTTTTTATCAATGAAAATCTCCATAGAAATCAATCGGGAAAGCTTAAAAAAAAAACACTAGGGGAAACACAGTTAAACAGGGAGCTCTATAAGTTGCCCTACAGGTAGGCAAGGATGGCCTGACTCTATGAATCTATTTACAGGAGAATCCGACCATCTGTTGTTTTTAAACTGTGTTTTTTTAAAGTAACCCGGAAATTGCACTCATAGAGAATTACAGAAGAAATGTGTTGAAAGTAAAAAGTAAAATAACCAACTAAAAACTTGAAATTAAAATAAAAAAATCCATGGGCCGGCAGGCCGGTGGGCGGGCGGCAGAAGATGGTCGAAGATGTATTTTTTACCTTCCCCCAGACACAATGGGGAAAGAAATGCAGATGTGCGCCACCATTTGGAGCTCCGAAATGCTTTGGGATTTTGCAAACAGTGTCAGAGAACTCCAACCCGAAATAGGCTTCCCTATTTCAGAATGGGAATATCTCCCATACCCTCCCAAATGGCCGATGTCGAGCCATTTCCAATATTCCTGATCTGACTTGACAGAGCCCTAGCAGAAGCCCACTAGATCCCTGAGCAGTGGGAGCTTGCCAGCCCTCTCACATCATCCCCTCCGGCACTGGGGAACTCAGTGCCGCCCAGCAATGCTCTTGGCCCTGTCTCTAGAACCTACTTCATCACCCGCAGGACCTGCCAAGAGCAAAGGCAATGTCATGTCAGGGCTGAACTCCCACACCGGAGGCGAAGTGCTTGCCTAGCTGGAGGCAGAGGGTGTATCTCAACCAGCAACAATGTCAAGCACTCCCCATCTCCCTTTCTGTTGGACAAAGTGGCAGAGCTGAGCCATAGGTAGCCGTCCGGGTTGAGCCTGGTACAAAGTGTCAGGCAGAAAGAGGCTCCAATCTGCAGTCCTGGGGACTCACCATAAGGGGCAGGCATGCACACAGCCAAAGGCTCCTGGTAGCTTCTCACACAAAGAGATTTCTGTTGAGATCAGTTCTCCTCTGCTGGTTCACACCATTGAAAAGCCATGTCTTCCATATGATGGCCTTTAGTTCTCACCCCTGGTTTGTCTGCCACTTCAACATGAAATGTAGTTCTGGATGAGGATCTCACAACACAGAATATTATTCTTCCACATGGTGTGCGCTCCGAGCTGGCACATCCCACGCTAACAAATAGAATAAACACGGAGGTGTTGTTGAACGAGTGCTTGCAGTCTGTGGGTGGCCATCCTCAGTAAGACTTTCCACTGACTCTGGACATGGCGGGTTGCATGTGGTTGCTTGAATAATGGAGTGTTGGTGGAGCGGGATGGTGATTAACCAATCATGGGTGTGCCTTTGCAGAGGATGGATATTCCCAAGGAAAGGCGAGGGAAAATGAAGAGCTAATTGGTCAGATTAATTGATTAAAGCTCTTTTAATCAACTGAAAAGGTGCTCCCGATTCATAAGGCAGCAGATTTTTTATTTAAAACAAAACCGCAAGTAATTATAATCATCCTTTTAAAGGGAGGCATGCTCCCTTTTCTCTCATCCAGAGAGGACGTCTCTTTCTCATACAATGACTACTAGAGCATGAGTATGCCTCAGCTAAAAATAGATGGAGGATGCTTCCTGCTTCAGAACAATTGTTTCTAACCATGTGCACCTCTAATCAACCGCTGATTAATTGACTCAAACTCATATGGAAAAGGAACAGCCAGAATAAAATACACAGCCAAGGCCAAGAGTGTATCAATATTTCATCTGGTTTTTAGTTTGAATGATAGGAGGTTCCAAAGGCAAATAAATTTCCACTTTTATTAGAGATAGGCTAAACCCAGGGGGTCTCAAACTTAGGTCCCCAGGTGTTCTTGGACTACAACTCCCATCATCCCCAGCCACAATGGCCTTTGGCTGGGGATGAGTGGCCTTTGGCCATTGCGTCTGGGGGTGATGGGAGTTGTAGTTCAACAATATCTGGGGACCCAAGATATAGAACCCATAGGCTAATCTATGGGATTGGATGCAGATGAAGTTTGGAGTTGCCAGATTATTTAACAGGATGTTTCCCAGGTGTCTGTTTTGCTTTTCTAGGGTCTTCCCATTATCTTGACTGAGTCTTCCAGGCCTACCCAGAAGCCTCTAGAGACTCTGGTACAAGTAATGAGCCATTTTATTTATTTATTTATATCTATATAAACCTCTTTGGGAACTTTTGTTGAAAAGCACTATGTAAATATTCGTCATATTCGTACGGTGCCAGATGGAGGGCTCAAATTACGGTTGTTAGTGAAATTTCAGCTACAATGAGATTCAAATTGAATGTGCTTGTTCCTCAGCTTCTCATATCAGGAAAATATCTGCGACCTTTCAAAGAAAGTCTCCATAACAGAGAGTGCAAGAAAGAAGTTAAAACCCTGAACTGTTCGGTCAGGCACTGAGACCTGGCCAGCCTGTGTCACAGAGACAATGTACACCATGTGAGAAGTACAATTGTGGTAATGTCACAATATTTCTAGCGAGAGTAACTATGATCTCTAGATAAAAGGAGAGCTTTAATTGTCCATAATGACCAACACCATCACTAACAAAAGAGACTTGGTTGGGGGAGACTGGTGGCCCAGTCTGGCCCCAGCTTCTCTCCCCAGGGTAATCTGTTGAAATGCAGCTGTGGGGACATGGGTGTGGTCTATAAGAACAGCATTGCCCTGACCCGGATCCCTGTTGAAGTGTCTGACCATATTGAATGTGACTTCTGTTGGTGTACCGATAGCCCCGCTGCCCAACAGCGTCCCTAACTGAGTTGATGGACTTGGTCTCGGGTTTGGTGTTAGAGTTCCCCAAGCTTGTGGTGCTGGGGAACTTCAATGTCCACTTTGGGACCAATTTGCTTGGGCCGGCTCAGGAGTTCATAGCAGCCATGACAACTGTGGGCCTATCCCAAGTGGTCTTGGGACCGACACACGTTGCTGGTCACATGCTTGATCTGGTCTTTCACTCTGATCAGGTGGTGTTCCATGGGTGGGAACTCCTGTGATTTCCCCATTGTCATAGGCAGCCCACCATCTGGTTAAAGTTGGACTCACAATCACACCCCACCTTCACCGGGCCGAGAGGCCCATTAGGATGGTCCTCCCAAGAAGATTATTGGATCCAATAGGATTCCAAGAAGCCTTAGAGAAATTTATTGTTGGCTCTGCTGGTGATCCTGTTGATGCCCTGGTGGAGAATTGGAACACCAAACTCACCAAGGCAGTAGACATGATTGTTTATAAGCGTCCTCTCCAACCCACTTCAAAATAGGCCCTTGGTATACGAAAGACATACAGGAGCTGAAGTAGTGAGGTAGACGACTAGAGCTCAGGTGGAGAAAGACTCGGCTTGAATCTGACAGATGACAACACGGAGCACATTTGAAGATCTAAACTCTGGCAATATGGGTGGCAAAGAAGCAATTCTTTTCAGCCTGTATTGCGTCTGCAACTTCACGTGCAGTGGAGGTGTCCAGAAACTCCTCTTATGTGGTGAGGCTGGATCAGTTCCAGTTTGTGACTCCTGAGGAAGTGGACAAGCTGCTTGGAGCAGTTTGGCCTACCACCTGTTCTCTTGACCCTTGACCAACATGGCTAATACTATCTGGTATGGGGGGGTTGTTGTAGAATGCCTAGTAGAGATCATAAATGCTTCTCTTAGGGAAGGAAGGATACCTCCTTGCCTTAAAGAGGCAATTTTTAGACCTCTTTTGAAGAAGCCTGTCTTGGATCCCTCAGAGTTAAGCAACCACAGGCCTGTCTCCAACCTTCTGTGGTTGGGCAAGGTAACTGAGATGGTGGTGGCCTCCCAACTCCAGGCAGTCTCGGAGGAAACTGATTATCTAGACCCATTTTAAACTGGCTTTCGGACAGGCTATGGAATAGAGACTGCCTTGGTCGGCTTGATGGATGATCTCCAGTTATAACCTACAAAGCCCTAAACAGCTTAGGCCCTGGGTATTTAAAAGAATGTCTTCTTCACTATGAGCCCCACTGCCCATTGAGATGATCAGGAGTGGTTTGTCTCCAGTTGCCACTGGCCCATCTGGTGGCTACTCGGGGACGGGCCTTCTCCGTTGCTGCCCCAAGGCTTTGGAACATGCTCTCTACTGAAATAAGAGCCTCCCCATCACTTTCATTTTTAAATGGAAGTCAAGACACATTTGTTCACCCAGGCTTTTAATTAGATACTGTTTTAATATTTAGATTTTAAAAATAATAATTTTAACATTGTTTAAAATCTTAAATTATTGTAATGTTTTAACCTTTTTATTTGTTGTAGTATTGTTTTGTTGTAAACTGCCCAGAGACATGTTTTGGACAGTATACAGTTATGTTAAATAAAATAATAATAATAATTGAATTAAAAGACTAGTACAGCAGTGATTGCACTGGAATGTGGTGGGGGGCAGGGGATGATCTCTCTTTCTTCCTGCAGTTGCCTGTGCCTTCTGAAAATATGTCCCTGGGGCTCAGGGACCTATGCTCAGGTGACGCAGAAGGAAGGGGAGATCAGCTGCCGAAGGAAGGGGAGATCATCCCTTAGCAGGGGAGATCTAACTGAGCTGCTAACTGAGCAAAGAGGCAGCTTTTTAGTGGTGATTCTCTTTATTGAGCAAGGAGGAGTAACGGGCCCTATCCATCCCCAGCACAGCATCCCTCCAGTGACTGTTGCTGGTGTCTATCTTACATTCCTTTTTTTTAAGATTGTGAGCCCTTTGGAGACAGGGAGCCATTTTAGCCATTTTGTTTGTTTATTTATTTCTATGTAAACCACTTTGGGGAACTTTTGTTGAAAAACAGAATATAAATATTTGTTGGATTTGTATTCGTATTCCTCCCCTAACACACCCCATCCCCTGTGCTAGCACAGTCTTTGTCTGGAATGCATCAGAGCTTCATCAGTGATTCAAGAGTCGGGATGTCATCTTTCATTCATTCACTCATTCATTCAGTGGATTATTCTTCAGTCCACTTTCCACTGAACCATAAAGTGGTTTACAGGTAAAGCATGAAAAGAAGATCACAACAACATGGCAGCATTAAACGAAAAGTATAAAGCGTAAACCACTTTGGGTGGATTGGTTTTTTTGAAAAGCAATATAGAAACAGTTTTAAATAAATAAAGGAAGAAAGGAAGAAAGGAGACATCATTTAACAGACTTAGATCCTTTAATTTTTTTAAGCGAATGAGTGGGACCATGCAGATTTCTCTAGGCAAGGAATACCAGAATTGTGGGGCTATCACTGAAAGAGCCCTGTGTCTGGTACTCACCAGCAAAATCTCTGCCACTAGCAGGTCAAACAGCAGGGCCTGAGTGGCAAATCTCAATGGTTGGGCATGATTATATGTTAGAAGTTAGTTCTAATTGTACTATTTATTAGAGACAATCCTTACTTTCTGGTTCCTGTCTCTGGAAAATTGATATTTTTCCCCTGGTAAGGATGACATGGTAAAATGTTCAGTGTGAGTAAGTAAAACTCTCCTTCTTCTGGCATCAGCTCCTTCTGCAGGGATAATGACTGATGGTGAATGCCTCTTGTGCACAGGAAGGTCAACACTCATGCACAGGAACAGCAGCTCACCATGCAATGAAGAGCTGGCCGGAGTTACCTAGGGAGCCACTTTATAGCCAGTCAGACAATTGCTGGTCCATCTTGCTCAGTATTGCTTACAATGACCGGTGGCAACTCTGCAAGGTTTCAGATGGGTATTTCGCAGCCCTCACTGGAGACGCCAGGCTCTGAAACTGGGTCTTTGTGCATGCAGAGCAGATTATTTATTTATTTATTTATTTATTTATTTATTTATTTATAATATTTATACCATGCCCCTTCAGTGCACTCCTGCTCGGGGTGGCTCACAACAATAAGATAGACACAGATACAAGTAATAAAATTAACTAATTTTTTTTAAAGTCAGATTAAAAACCACAATTATTAGATTCAAATTAAAACTGAAAATTAGAAAAAGCTAAAGAACCTACCAGATATAACAAAATAATAGTAGAGCATTAAAAAGCCTCCTTAAAAAGGTGTGTTTTAAGATGTTTTTAAAAAACACTGAAGGAGGGAGCATGGCGAAGCTTTTCAGGGAGGGTGTTCCAAAGCTGAGGGGCCACAACCGAAAAGGCCCTATCTCTAGTGCCCGGGTCATGAGCAGGGCCGGAGATGATGAATGAAAGGCCCTGGCAGATTCATATGGGTGAATGTGGTCCGACAGGTACCCCGGCCCCAAGCCGTGTAGGGCTTTAAAGGTCAATACCAGCACCAGATGCTCCTCCACTGAGCGATGATCTTTCCCCAAACCAGAGGAATCTGCCTTCTATTAAGTGAGATCATTGGTCCATCTAGCTTTGTACACGGACTGCCAGATGCTGTCCAGGGTTTCAGACTGATATTTCTTAGACCTACCTGGAGATGCCAGGGATTGAACCTCGGACCTTCTGTATGCAAAACAGATTCCCTTCCACTGAGCTACATAGGAACAAAAGAAGCTGCCTTATACCAAGTCAGACCCTCAGTCCATCTACCTCATTATTGTCTAAACTGACTGGCTGTGGCTTTCAGGCAGGACTCTCTCCCAGCTCTACCTGGAAATGCCAAGGAGTGAGCCTAGAACCTTCTTCATGCAAGCATGTAGATGCTCTTCCACTGAGCGATGGTCCCATCCAGTTACGGAGAATGCCTTACCATGTTCACAAGTAGTATCCCATCCAAATGCAGACCAAGGCTGATCCTGCTTAGTTACACCAGCATAAATGGTCAAGGGGACAATTTATGCTCACTGTCACAAGACCAGCCCTTCTCCTCAGCAGTCCTTCCCTGATGCCATTTCATTTCCTGAAGCTGCTGGTTTATATACAGTATACTAGAATTCTTGGCAGGATATTCTGTAGGAAACTGGCCTTTTTGTAGCCTGCCTTTAGCCACAAGAACAAGCAAGCACCCTCTCTGCTTTTTTATATTGGCACAGGACAGGCTATTGCTGGGTCCATGAATGCCGTGTAAAGCAGGAGGCAGGGACCAATTGTCAATCCGGTGTAAACATGGAGGCTCTGGAGAGGTCGAGGCTCGCAAAGTGAATCTTGCTTTGACAATAGGGGTGTTCTAACTCCATGTTCCTCTCTGAAGTGCTGGAGGGGATGCCAGTATTCTCAGTTTGGACATGAACCTATGACCACACACAGGCCCCCTGTTCAGAGACTCCCAGAAGATGTTTTCAAGCGCACACTGCCAAGGCAGCACAGGTTCCTCTTCCCTTGCCTCCGCCTCCTTCTTATCCCTGCTGCTGCTCTTCAAGAATGAGTTGGAAGCTGGGCCAAGACCCACGGTGCAGTCCAATCGCTTTGCTAGCGTGAACAGTGATTGGCAAGTGGACTTCCAAAGGCAGTATCTCAGCTGCTGTAAATGTAAACGGTGGAGGAAATGGGGAGACATTTTTGCAAGCAGGTAGAACAAACAGAAGGAGGGGGCCGAGACCCGCCGTGAAGCCCCCAAACCCAGGCCATGTGGTGGTTGGTTGGTTATAGCCATGTGGCTTGTGCTGCTCAGTTGAGCATCATCTCAGCCTTTCCATAAGCAGCCCATATACAGTATCTTTCCAGGCATTTGTAACTCCACATCTGTAACTCAGGACTTCTCCACTCTTAAGAGAAGTCCTCAGCTTTCTAAGAAAAGTCTCAGAAGAAATGAAAAATAAAACCTGGGAGGTTGTGAGTGGGAGGACAGCCTCAAAAGAGATGACCCCCCCCCCACCAGCCAGAACTGATGTCCAGCTTGAAGAACTGCTGCAAACCTGATAGTCAAAGACCATTGCTGAGCATTCTCCCTGGTGGCACTCCCCCTGAGGAGCGGTCACAGAAGCCGAGTTATGTGTTCAGCAAAAGGAAGTGGCACAGTCTGACTTGGAGTTCTCAAGCTCTTCCTCCTCCCTTCTGTGGCTTAGCAAAGCCTGGGAGAGGGTGGCTGCAGAGGAGGAGGCCTACACCGTCCTGTCTCTCGTGCAGTATATCAGCCAAAGGCACAGTAGATCCATGTAGATAACATGATGAGTTATTATGGGATATGGGGAACCTAAGAAACACTCTCAACATTCGCTGCTGGTTCGGAGGTGCTCCTGGGTGATTTGGGAGCCTGGACCTAAAGGCCTTTGGAGGCCCCTCTTCTTTGGAGCCCCTCACCCCACGCACACCTTGACACAGGCAGTATTTTTAACATGTGAGTTCTTGAGGGCAGAAACAGCAACTGAACTCACAAGCATATAAGAATATAGAACATGAATATTTATGCAAATATGCATTAGCAGAAACATTTCAACACACAACATAACATATTTCCACCTCACATATTTCTTTCTCCACGTCCCGCTCTGTCTCTAAAGCAGAGGTCACACTCGGCTGCCCGACACAGTGGCAGGCCAGCACCACCCAGGACAGAATGAGGAGGATTTGGAGGCCCCTAGGAGGTGTGGAGGCCCCGGACTTCAGCCAACAAGTCCAGTGGTAAGAGCACCTCTGTGCTGGTTTGCTATTTCATCTTCAATATAGGCAAAAGTGGGTCTTTAGACCTCCTGTGAGAATCTCCCCCCCTCCCAGCATGGATTCCAGAATGGCACCCTAATGGACCAGGAAAGCTTGGCCAAAGTAACGGGGTCTTGACTACCCCTATGTCCCTCCATGTATGCATGTATGCATGTATTGCTTTATATACCACCTGACTCCGAAGGCTCTAGAGCAGGCCTGCTCAACTTAGGCCCCCCAGCTGTTTTTGGACTACAACTCCCATAATTCTCAGCCACAGCAGCCAATAGCCAGGAATTATGGGAATTGTAGGCCAACATCTGCAGGAGGGCCGAAGTTGAGCAGGCCTGCTCTAGAGTAAACTCTAAATACAATAAAACACAATAAAACAAACTATTAAAACAACTATGAGTAAAGCAAAATAGTAAAAAGTAAAATAATTTAAGACATTCAAGGATTACTAAAAGCCAGGCTTAAAAAAAAAAGTGTCTTGGCACTTTTAAAGGCGGACAAAGATGTTCTGCCGCAGATATCTAACTGTTTTATAAATGTTGTGAGCCGCCCCGAGCAGTAATGTACAGGAGGGGTGGGGTATAAATGTTTTAATATATATATGGAGTGCATTCCACAGCCTAGGGGTGACTGCAGAGAAGGTCCGCTCCTGAGTCACTGCCAGACATGCTGGCGGCATCTGGAGAAGGACCTCTCTTGACGATGACTTTAATGTTCCTATCCAGCCCATCCCTTAGCTTAGTTGGCCCACCACTGGCACTTCCTGAGGTTGATAGTACATGGCTTCCATAGGATCTGGATTGTTTGATCCCTCCTGGTTAGGGTGTGACAGCCTCCCATTGGATCACAGAAACTTCTAGTTGGCTTCCAGGTTAGTCCCAACTTCCTGTTGGACACAGCATTCTACAGGAAATTAACCCAGTCCCCTGCCTGCAACATGTAATAGCGAGTGTGAATTTCTCTGGGAGGGAACAAGGCACCCCTAGAGACCACCATAACTGTTCTGGAGCACAGACAGGGAGGGGAAGGGGACGGTTTGTGGGTAGACCTCCAGAGGGAAGAAAGAAATGTTCCATCGCCGGCATCCAATGTGGGTGTGATATGTGGCTCATTCCTCAGTGCAGGGTGGCTAATTGGAAGTGAACACAGTCTTAATTGCATCTTGCTAATTCTTGCTTGTTAGGATGATTGTAGAAAAGGAAGACCAGAGGATGAAAAAAGGCTGGTGTTAACACGCTGCAATTTATACCTCATGTCCAGATCATAATTCTTGGCCTCTGGTGCTTCCACACCTCAAGATTTATGGCCAACAGTCCCAATGTGGTCTCAAAATGGCATGGCACCGAGGCCCTGTGGTGAGATGGACTGATGTTAGAAAAAACAAAACATGAGTTTAATTTATGGGAATGCTTCTTTGGACAGGAATTCCAGGCCAAGCACAGTTCCCTTCTAGTGGAAAAACTTTGCAAAACATTCCCTTATTCATTCTGTCTCTGGGAGTCTGTCTTGGATTTTCTCCTTCATCTCCCTGTTCTGCCTTCCTCACACCCCCTCAGGAACCTTCTCACTGTTATTAAACACTAGTAAAGTGTCTCTCAGTAGGATGGGCTGTTCCATACTCCCATCAAAGAAAATGGCTTCCATGCTTTGGAAGAAAGTAAGCGTGCTGCAGTTGGAGACACCGTCAACGGTGAGGAGCCCTTGCTCTATTCTGATATTTGGCATCAGGGGCTGACACAGGAACATAGGAAGCTGCCAGATACTGAGTCAGACCCTTGTTCCATCTAGCTCAGTACTGTCTTCACAGACTGGCAGCGGCTTCTCCAAGGTTGCAGGTAGGAATGTCTCTCAGCCCTCTCTTGGAGATGCTGCCAGGGAGGGAACTTGGAACCTTCTGCTCTTCCCAGAGCGGCTCCATCCCCTGAGGGGAATATTTACATCTAGTCTCCCATTCATATGCAACCAGGGTGGACCCTGCTTAGCTAAGGGGACAAGTTATGCTTGCTACCACAAGACTAGCTCTCCTCTCCTCATATGTAGGCCCCCTTCAGACATAATGGAACCCACTATGAATGGAACCCATAACTGAACCCACAGTTCCACGCCCCCCCACCCGACTCTCCCTTCTGCTTTTGGACATGCAGGAGCACGGCTTCTCCACAGTCAGCGAAATGGGTGCAGCTGGCCATGCGGACTTCCTTCGTGACAGAAGGACAGACACACACCCAATTGGGCTGGAGTGAGAGCGGAGCTTTCTCCCTCAACTCTGGCTCCATGGGGCTGAAACTGTGGTGCCAGAGCTCGGATGTAATGTTGGCGCCGCAGAACTGGAGTTGGAGACGCCCATACTCCACTCTGAACCTTTGGTTCAGTGAGGAGTCCAGGGAAGGAAACCATGGGTCCCTTCTCGCCTTCAAGTCTGGTTTCCTGAATTTGGACATGCATCCAAGGAAACCAGAGAAGTGACCTTTGGTTTCCTGTTACGTCTGAATTGGGCGGTAGTCTCCCATCCAAATGCAAACCAAGGCAGGCCATGCTTAGCAAAGGGGACAATTCATGCTTGCTACTACAAGACCAGCTCTCCTTCCTAATGGTGAGGGAAATTACTCAAAGCAGTTCCACTGAAATCAAAAGGAATGCATTGCCGAACTTTTCCTTCACATTTCAATGGGCTATTTTGTGTAGTGCAACTTTGCTAACTTCTTGCATGCTTGTTCCACAAGTGGTTCATTGCTCTGGTGTTTCTGGAGAGCAAGTTGGGTGTTTTTTCTCCACTTAAAAAAAAGTTCCCATTAGAAAGGAAATGCAATCTGTATAACTGGTGGATTATACAGATTGCATTTCCTTTCTAATGGAGCTACAGAGTGCGGGGGGACTTGGCCACTAGCCCAAACAGTGTTGACCCCAGTGATTGTGTCAGAAATCATTGTGCCAATTCAAACAGCTTCTTTGTTATGCTGCTCTTCCAGTGTGGGCAGGACCCCTACAGGAGAAGTAAGTGCAGCACATGGGAAGTCTGGTGTGACCAAGAGACGAGCAGGATTCCTATCGTCTGTAGCCTTATGTTATAGGTAGCAACAAAGGACTCCTTTTGGCACGTGCCTTTGAACCATCTCAAGGTAGCCAGCATCTTATGGCTGGTTGCTATTTTGCTGTCTCCTTCAGCCGCAGACATTGGCCTGCATGTTGCATATACTGGCAATGGAGGGAGAGAGAAATGTGTCATTGCTTCCTTGTACTATGGCAAGGAAGACCTTGGTCATGCTGACAGAGGATGAATTAAGCTGAACCTTGGGGCACAGGGTAATGTAAGGAACTGAACCCAGGTCTCCAGATTTTAACATGAACATCCTCTTTGCTGACTTTGCAGAACTAAATGCAAGTCTGTGAATATGCCCCAGTTCTGCAGAAGTGCAGAAAAACCAGACTGTGTTCACTGTCTACTAAGTCTCCTCGTTTTTTGTAATCTAATTTTTTTTTAAACCCAGCTTCCAAGTTTCTAGCTCTTGTGATTTCAAAGCTATATTTGTAAGTGTGGAGGGGGCAATATCTGGGGAAACCTCAGGAGTTGGAAGAGTTGCTGAATAAGATATCAATTGAACAATGTAGAACTACTACTCCTCCCTCCTCCTCCCCCCACCCCCGCTCCAAGGTCCCCTTGTGACTGTGAAGGAGCAGAGACTTGTTCTCCGTTGCTGCTGAGAACAGAACTAGAACCCACATCAACAACTTCCTTTTTGAAATTACAAGGAAGCAGATTCAGGCTAGACCTTGGGAAGAACATCTTGAGTTGCTTGACAGTGGAGCAGTATGTCTCAGGCCATGGGTTTCTTTCTTTAGAGGTTTTCAGAGGCCAGATGGCCATCCTGCCAGGGATGCTGTAGCTGCCTCCCTCTCTTAGTAGGCAATTGGTCCAGACCATTGGTTCCCAACCTGGGATCCTCCAGATGTTGCTGAACTGCAACTCACATCAGCCCCAGCTTATTGTGGCTGGGGATGCTGGGAGTTGTAGTTCAGCAACATTTGGAGGATCCCAGGTTGGGAACCAATGGTCTAGGAGACCTCCAAGCTCCCTTCCAATTCTAGAATCCTATACCTGGCATCTTGATGAACATGGCACTAGTGCAAACATGTTTCACTAGTGGGATGTTGCAGTAGCTAGTTCTGCTAAGCTGAGCACTTGAGTTCCCCACTGGTGTTGCCCCAGTGTTAACAGGGTGCTCTTGCACAACCCACGGTGCTCCACCTGCCGTGAAACCATTTCCTCAGTCCATAGATGCCGAGAACGAGGCAAAGCTATCCATGTTCCTTGTTGTGCAAGCGGACCAAGAGTGCAAGAGACTGAGCAACTCTGGGCATTCTGCCGAGCTACGTGACCCGTGCATGTGCATCTTTGTCCATTACACTAGTGTAGCTTTAGTCTGGATGTCAGCCTATGATTGCATGAGACTATGCCGGGGGGAGGGGGAATGACATTACACCATATAGGGAAAAGGGCACAATACTTAAATTATGTCTAAACCTGGCATTGGCCCTTATAACTGCAAACCCTAGATGCTCTCAGGCGCTGGGAAGAAGCTGAAAAATGCTTTTGCCCTCCCAGCTGGGGGCAGTCACCAGCTGATGGAGCCTGGGGTTCAGGGTCAGAGCCCAGAGCAGGCCCAGGGATGGAGCCCTAGAGGGCCAGGTCTAGTGGTCTTGGTGCATTTGGAGGCAGCGCCAGTTCATTTGGGGAAGATCTGGGAGCAGAGTTCAGTGCAAAAGCGATTTATAATATTTCCATAACTTGTATCCAGGTGGCAAAATTCAGGTGTCCTGATTGTGGAATCTGGATGGTCTTGACACACACTAGGGCAGTCCACACGATCACATGTAGGGCAGAAGCAGCCTCCTATCCTAATCTGGGAGCTGTGTTGTTGGCTGATCATCTGTGTTCAACCTAAGGCTGGAGGCACCATCCTAAGCAGTACCCGGGGTCAGTTGACTTTCCCTCCTACCTCATTCAGCAGCTGGGTACATCTGCTGGGCAGGAGGGAGACCTCTAGCCTAAATATGACTGTGTGGATTGCCCTAATCCCCCCGCCCCACAGGGCATTTAAACCATCCTCTGCATCCTCTGTCCCTGGAACCACCACCACGCTGAACACAATCCTCATGTCAATCCACATTTGTTCTCGCTCGAACGTACCAAAGTGTATTCCCTCCTGGCTTTGTATGTCCCAAAGTGCAAGTGTGAGCTGAGGCCAATGTGGGGTGTGTTAATCCTTGGAGACGACAAGCCTCTCGCCTCTCCCTGCTGGTGAGAAAAGGCCATATCAGCACTCCTAAAGATAGACGTCCATGCAGTGAGTGACGGTGGAGAGATAGCGTTTGCCTCTGTTGGCATGCTGATAAAGCCCCACCCTTGGAGGGCTCTTGCTGGAAGGAAACGGAGTGCCAGGAGAAAAGGCTGACCCTGTTTGAGCTCTGGTGCCTATTTTGGATACTGTGAGAGGTCAGCAAGAGTACCAAGCCAAGAGGTACTCTTTGCTTGCACCTCCAGCAAGAGTTGCATTTGGAAACCTCACTTTTCAGTCTTTCTGGTTTCCGGGAACTCTTCCGGCATTGACTGATCTGCCAATGAAGTTCTGCATCTCTGCAATGGAACGTGTGGGGATGCCATGGATCGTGAGGAGTGTTCTCAAGTGCACATTCCATTTATGCAGGGCCGAGAGCCAGAAAAGCCAGGGGCAAAGCTGGGTTTTTATTTGTAACCGTGGACATGCCGTGAATAGATAGCTTTTGCACTGAACTCTGCTCCCCAGTCTTCCCCAGATGAACTGGCTCTGCCTCTAAATGCACGAAGACCACTAGACCGAGCCATTTGGCTCAACCCCTGGGCCTGCTCTGGGCTTTGACTCTGAATCCCAGGCTCCATCGGCCAGTGGCTGCCCCCAGCTGGTAGGGCAAGAGCATTATCCAGCTTCTTTCCAGGGCCTGAGACCATCTAGGGTTTGCAGTTATATGTGGGCCAATGCCAGGTTTAGAAAAGCAAGCTTTGACCCTTCCCTCGTTCCACCTGTGATAATAGCCTTAATGCTGGATGGGGGCGTAGATTAATTAATCCAGTTTAGGTTGCTTAAAAGGGGAGACATTCAAATGACTGGGGATAAGCCGATTAGCCATGACAGCTAAATTGGGCTTTTAGGTTCTAAGGAACATGCCTCAGAAATTAATGCCAGTTGCTGGGACATAGACTGGGGATGCCTCCATCATGCTCTGTGTCTGAGCTTCCCAGAAGCTTCTGGTTGTCTACTGCTTTTCAGCTGATTGAGCAAGACTCTTCTTATGCTTTTATTGTAGGTAATAAATCCCTAACCTAAGGGTCAGCCCCAACTTGCACTTCAGGGCAGTTCACACCAACCCCTTTTCCACATCTGCAGTTGGAACAAACCCTGCAAAAATCGAACCAAGAAACAAAATATTTCTGCTCCTGTGCTCCATGAAAGTTGTTTGCTGCAAATCCGCCACACAAGTCAACAACCAGACACACTGGATGCACACTCTTTCTCCCTTTTGCCTCTGTTATGATTCTGTTGTGACAGGCGTAGGCATTTGAATCCCATCTCCCATGATGGAATGTGTTGCTCAGAAGCTTCGGAGAGGCTGTGGCCATGAGGATGCAACTGGACGGAATGCTCTTCATAGAACTTCACATTATTAAGTGATGGAAGCCAATCATTACACGATGGAAGCCACATTATTAAGCAATGGAAGTCAATTATTAAGCGATGGAAGCCAATCAAATGTTGGAGTGTGCGAACTGGTTCAGATTGAACCTGAGTTCAATTCAAACCAGCCCAGTTCGACCAGTTTGAGCTCGAACCAGACCAGCCCCGCAAAAGACGGAACCAGTCTGAGTTCGAACCAAACCAGGTCTGGTTCTGATCAAACCGAACTGTTTGACTGGCTCAATTGCCCTGCTTGTAAAGGGGAATACGAATACGATGAATATTTATATGCCACTTTTCAACAAAAGCTCCCAACGCTTTTATTTTTATTTTAAAAATAAATAAAATGGCTTCCTGCCCACAAAGGGCTCACAATCTAAAAAAGAAACATAAGATAGACACTAGCAACAGCCACTGGAGGGATGTTGTGCTGGGGACGGATAGGGCCAGTTTCTCTCCCGCTGCTGAATACAGAGAATAACCACGTTTGAAAGGTGCCTCTTTGCTCACTTAAGCAGGGGAATATGGTACGTATTCCCCTTTACAAGCAAAGGGGGCTGGGGAGGGATTCCCTATGTGAAAATGGGTTGGGGGCCAGTTGAGAGGGCACCTTACCGGCTCTTGCGGCGGCAACTCCCCAGCAGTGGTGGAGGCAACGACTCTGTGCAATGGCAACAGCCCCTTTGCCCTGCTGATGCTCCCCCTGCTGCAGGCTTGTGGGCGGCCTGGTTCCAGCCTCCGCACATGCACAGAGGCCATTTGCGTGACTTCCACGCGTGCACGGAGAGGCCATTTACTTCACCACTCGCTTTGCCAATGCGCAAATTGTGGATGTGCATCTCATCTGTGGAGGCTGGGATAAGGCTTCCCACCAGCCCATGGTGCAGGGGGAGCATGGGCAGGACTGAGACAGACCCCCGCCACCGGGGAGCCCCTGCTGCAGCCATGAGAGCTGATAAGGTGCCCTCTTGCCCCACTCCCCAGCCCATTTTGAGATCGGGAACCCCCCTCTTCCCTCCATCGCTTGTAAATCCTTACCAGATTCCCCTTTACAAGCAGAGCAATCGAACCAGGTCGAACCAGTTCGATCCAGTTTGATGCAATTCGACAACTCGAACTGAACCACCGCCGGATCTATCGAACCAGCTTGTGGACCGGGCAGCTCGGCTTGAGTTCCGTTCAAACTCAAACTGAACTGCCCATTCCGGTACCGCGCATACCCCTAATAGAAGGTGGGGGAATCCCACATGTGACATGCCATGCACGCAGCCAGTAGTGAGAACAATCGCATCAGGTCAACATGTGGGTCTGTTTCAGGCCCACAGGCATTTTGCTGATGGGCCATTCAGCTGACGACTCATTACTCACTTTCCCCGCAGGCATTCCTTCCTCGCCAGGGGCCATTGTCTTGTGTTTGTGACATCACAGCCAGTTGCCGTGGGAACCAGTGATGATGTCACAGAGGGAGAATTAGCACCTATTAATGTGAACAAGCAGGGGGAGGACATGAATAATGGGAGAGAGACCAGGTTTGGACACAAATTGCTAGGGAACATTTTGGACAGGAAAATGACTTGAAAGGTAAATGGGGATTTTTATATTGAAATATTATGTTTTCATTACGCTTGGACAGCGAACAAAAGCTCATATTTGAGTAATAAAATTATAAATGCCAGAGTGAGAACAGCTGTAGAATCGTGAAGGGCTTTTTTCCGTGCAGGGCGAGCCAAAAGTTATGATTATCATTTCTTTTAATGCGTATGACAGAGAAAGGCTGCTCAGGGCTGGGTGTCTTAATTGCTCTGCATCAGGAAGGTTTCAAAAAGGCCAAGCAGAGCAATGAGGAAGGGGCATCATTGACTGAAGCACAAATCCAGGTAGTCCAGAGAGCAGGCAACCCAAGAGGCAGGACAGGCAGCACTGGGGGAAGCAGAGTTGGATCCCACCGCCATGTTTGCTAGATAAAAACAGAGACTTGGTTCTAGGACACACACACACACCTCAGTGCCATATGAAGGAGAACGTGGCAGGCCTCAACTCCACAGTGGTTCCACTCCTACATATTGCTGGAGGCTTCTACTACAACTATTAATATACTGCTTTTCAACTCAGGGGCAGAGCCACCATTGTGCGACCAAGTTCAAAGAACCTGGGCCACCACCTTTCAGGGGTCACGCCTCGCACCCAAGACATGCACCCTGGGTCTGAAGCCAGACAGGGGTGTGTGTGGCAGGGAGACCCAGTCCAGCCATGCTGTGGCCCGGTTTGCAAGCTAAATTACACCCCCTGTGTCTGACATCAGAAGCAGGGGGCGTGGCAAGGGGGTGCTGTGGCGGCAGGCAGAATTCAGGCCACCTCTGGCCTCCCTCCGCAACTGTTTCAACTTTTAAAAAAGTTCCCAAAGCAGTATTTTTTAGAAGAAATTCTGAATAAGATACTTCCCACTGACCTGCAGATACCACATTTTGCAGGGACAATCCTGCCACTTCAATTAGCTGAATGTGTTACCCCTGAATATTCTCTGGATTGGACTGCTCTGGTGGTAGTTCTCTGTTGGGCTCGGTGTGTGGGTATGTGCACATGGTAGCAAGCAAGGGAGGCATGGTGCTACTCTCCCTCTCCGCACACGCTTGTAGTCACCACTCAGCTGGGGTGGAGGAGTCTCTCTCTCTCTCTCTCCCTTAAGATGTAACAAAGAACCGCGAGTCCCTCCACTCTCCCATCCACATTCAGATGTCCTGGAGAGTGTCTTCTCGGCAGGACTGCAGAGAGGTGGGGAAGCTGGCTGTGCAGACTTCCTTCTTCCATAATAAAGGACAACTCACAGAGCCAATAGCAGCCAAAGCGAGGGAGGAACTTCTTCCCTCATCTTCGGTTGGGGAAAAGGCTAACTGTGGTGCCAGCATTCGGATGCAACGCTGGCACCGCTGAACCAGAGGTACAGGCAGCGAAACCGAATGCAAACCGAAGGTACAATTCTCTGTTCAGGGAGGGAAGCTGCGGGTATATTGTTTGCTTAAACTGCAGTAGCCCACATTTGGAAGGGCAGTTTGCAAAACTGAAGGGAACTCTGGTTTCGGGTTATGTGCAAATGCAGCCATAGTCACTCTCTCTGTGTGTCTCTGAGTACGTCTCTGTCTCTCTCTCTCTCTTTGTGGAGTGGCAGCAGCAGCTGCTAGTGCTGCTCTCTCGGAACTCCCTTGCAGCAGCCTCCACTCACACTGCCTCACCTCTTGTGACGTACGTGCCATGCATCACATCACTGTGACTGCGCAGGTGCAGTCAGGCAGCACAGACCCAGCCGCATTTGGCCCTCAGTAGGTGGCTGGGCTGCACTGGTGGGCGGGAGGGCTGCTGCGGCTGCAGTGCACCTGGCAGCAGTGCAGTGCAAGCTAGTGGCACAGCCACCATCCAGGTCTCTGGCAGGACATCACACACACACACACACCAGTGCTGGAGAACGGGACTTCGGACCAGAAGTCTGATCCAAAGGGTGCCACTGAGATTACCTTGGGTCATGCCTGACTCTGACTCTGTCTCTGCATACCATATGAATTTACTAGAAACCAAGAGAAAAAAACTTCATAAGTCCCTCCTGTGTTCTGCCTGAAAACAGAGAAAGAGGTAGCCACAAGCCCTGTGCCAATGGACTCCTTGGCCACGCCTCCTGGCCCTCCACATCTGCAGAGGCAGATAGGGCAGGCCCTCAACTCCTGCCTGCAGGCTTCCAGCGGCATCTGGGGGGCCAATGTGTGAAACAGGATTCTGGGCTAGATGGGTTTCCTTGGGCCTGATCCAGCAGGGCTGTTCTTATGTTCTTAAAGCTTTGGGTTTTAGTGTTTTTATCTGCATTTTAAAATTGTTTTAATTGTGTCAATGTTTTAATGGTTGTTTAGATTGTACACCGCCCAAGGGCTTTTTTGTATGGGGCTGTATAGAAATTGAATGAATGAATGAATGAAATCAATCTAAGATCCGGCCATTGGAAGTAAGCATGAAGGGCAACAGGTTCTATCCTAACCTTCTCTTTGACATGCTAAAGCTTTCTGTATGCACAAGTGTGTTTGTCTTAAGGTTTCAATACGGACACAGAGGTGCTGCTGCTCCGTTTGTTTCCCCACTCTTCTAATATTGAGTTGAGCACAACATGTAATACGACATCTTTGCACGATGCATTGCTTTGTCCTCACCTCGTGTCATTCGCTGTCAGCAATGTGCAGCATGATGATGTCACATCATGCCTCTTCTTCAACTACATCAGGGGTTCCCAACCTGTAGTCCTCCTGATGTTGCTGAACTACAACTCCTATCACTCCCAGCTACAATTTATTGTGGCTGGAGATGATGAAAGTTGTAGTTTAGCAACATCTGGAGAACCCCTGAACTAGATGTTATGAGGATAAAGGCAGAAGAGACACTCATCGGTAGCATCTCCACGTCTTTTGCCATGTCCGGTTTGACCTTGAGTCTTTACACAAGCAGACAAGTTTTGCCGGAACTGTTACTCAGTAAGGAGTCTAACCATGCTGAGATGAAAATTCTGATCATTCCCTCTTCCTTCCAGAAGGAAGAAGATGGAACTCTTCCAAGCCATTCATTTGATGGGCCTCCATCTCCAGCTGTCCTCATGAGAGACATCTCCAAACACCTGCACTGGATGTGTGGCTGTTCGGAAATGGAGAAGACTTCCATTCCTGGACTTGGCAGATGTTGTTCCATGCCAACTGTTGACATCTTTAGGGGGTATGGTAGCCAATTTTCCAGGGTCCTTGTAAAGCAGCAGAGTCGTAGCCAGGGAAGCTGGAGGCACACCAGCTTCCTGCATCTTTGGCATAGCATGACGAACCAGAGCCCATGTTTTTAGCTGTGTCCTGAGAGCTCGCATTGTCTAGTGGAAAGGATGTTGGTCAGTCTCCGCTCGGCCATAGGCTCAAGGGCAGTTTTCAGCAAGTCATTCTTCTCACTTAGCCTCAGTTCCTTCTTTGTCAGTCAAATGGGAATTCTGCAGATCTACTTCAGCTTTGTCATTACGAATGATATATGGCTTATAAAGCCATTTGTTCACAAGCACCCTGCTCTTAGGATTTGTCGGAGGTTTGAGAGTTCTGATACACCTGTGGAGATCCCTGCCTTCCAGATGTTGTTGGACTATGCCTCCCATCAGCCCTTCAGCCATTGTTGCTGGGGATGCTGGAGGTTGTGGTGCAACAACATCTGGGGAACCAAATTTGGGAACCTCTGTGCTAGAATATCAGCATTCATTTCAATGGAGGAGGCCAGGCCCCAGGGTGGGGAAGGGACTCTTTATACAGAGCAGTTGATTCAAGAAGTGGGCTGCAAGATGACTTTTGAGTTGTCAGCATTTTGATTGTAAACCCTTTGGGGGGCAGGGATATTTCTTGTGTTGCTTTTGTTATTCAGTCAAGCACCAGGGTCCATGTTCTATAAAAAGGCAGACAAAATCTGCAACAACAACAACAACGGTAATGATGATAAAGTGTGTGTGAATCAGCTTACAGGAAAGGGCCTCAGGTCAATCTATGCCTGGGCTGTACTGTTTCAGATATCAAATGGGGCTTGCATTATGAACAGCTTCCCTATGATAAAGAGCATCCCTAAACAGACAGTATTTATGCTTTATTACCCCACCTTTTCTCCCAGATGGTGCTCCAGATTGCATGCAGATGGCTCACACAAGGGTTCTTCTTCCCCCATTCAGACAATGCCCTGCTTAGCTTCAGTAACGTGGCTGCATCATGTGCCTGCAAACTGTTCTCTGGGACCTGGAAAGATGCTTGCCACAGGCTACATTGGGGCCATTCTCCCTGACAGCTGGGTTTTGATGTGCAGGGAACCTTTTTGCGGAGAAGGGCCACTTTGTCATGTGTGAACCCTCACCTACAATTTGAGGTGGTCCAGCCTAAACAGTTTATTTATTTATTTAACGCATTTATATACTGCACCTATACAAAATCTCAGGGCCGTTCACAATCCAAACAAACAGCCCAAACCCCCAAATCCTATTAAAGCAGATTAAAAGTTCCATAAATAAAATTTTAGAACATCATGAACTAAAAGCCTGATGAAACAGGCGTGTTTTCAAAAGAAACATGCTTTAGAAAGCATGTCAAATCGTGGTTTTTTTTTAACCCAGGCTTTTATATGATTGTCTCCACTGCTGCTTCTTGTATTTTGTACTGTTTTTATGCTCGTGTTTTAATTTTTTTTAAAAAAAAAAAAAATCAGATTTGTTTTTATATTTTTTTAGCTCAATATTTTAATGTGACTTTTTTATAATCTGGTTTTTAAATTTTATTGTGAGCCACCTTAGGATTTTCTTAATGAAAGGCAGGGTATAAATTTAACAATGAATAAATAAATAAAATAAAAAGTCCTTTAAAAACAAGCAAAGATGGGGCGATTCTGGTCTCATTTGGGAATGTGTGTTCCAGAGCCTTGGAGCAATTCTAGAAAAGGCCCAGTTTGGGGTTGCCACCAAGCGAGCCAGTGGCAACTGCAACCGGACCTCCCCCAGTGATCTCAATAGGTGGCAGGGTTCATGAAGAACCCTGGGCCCAAGCCATTAAGGGCTTCATAGGTAATAGCCAATAGCAGCCGGGGAGGGCAGCACCAGGTGAGGTGGGGAGGTGAGAGGCTCCTTTATAAATAAATGAAGAGGTGCTCACCAACATTAAGGCAGCAGCTGCAAGCTCCCTCGAGCACATGTGCAGAGGTCAGGGCCATGTTGCGGCCCTGCAGAAATGCCAAGCAGGGCATCATTGCCCCACACCAGATCCCCGGGGGAGCGCCACTGCTGAGGCAGCTTACAGATGCTGCCCTAATGTTGGTAAGCACCTGTTCATTTGATTATAAAGGAGTCCCTCACCACCACCACCACCACCACCAGTGCTGCCCTCACCGACCGCTACTGGTAATACCCAGCACATTGACAACATCAGTGAGAAGGCGACCTAGTGGTTAACACGAGGGTAGGTCCAGGTAGGTCAAGCCAAGCCACCACTTTTCCAGAGCAGGCCCGGGCAACCCATCCTAAAGAGATTCAGTGCTGTCTAGCCTCATTGAGAAACGAAAAGAAAAATATATGTATGGAATTTATTTTTACATTTACATTTCATTTTACAAGCCGTTGCTTTTGTTAGAATCAGCAAACCTGGATCCATCTATACCACGTTTCGCACACGGAGAAGACAGTTATACATCATCCACAGGTTTAGGGCCGACCAAAGAAATCAGGGAAACGTGAACTCCTGACTAGAGCTTCACAACTTCAATCTGTTAAGTGAAAACACTCTCTTCAGGAAATGGCATACCTTCCCTAAATGCCTGCCTGGAGGCAGTAATGGGCTGGATGAGGGATAACAAACTGAGGTTGAATCCAAATAAGATGGAGGTACTGGGGGTCGGGACCTGAAAGATGGTTTAGAGCTGCCTGTGGTGGGTGGAGTTACACTCCCCGTGAAAGATCAGGTATGTAGCTTAGGAGTGCTCCTGGACCCAAAGTTCTCCCTGGTTTTTCAGGTTGAGGCAGTGGCCAGGAGCACGTTTTATCAGCCTCGGCTGATATGTCAGCTACATCCATTTCTAGAGGTGATTGACTTTAAAACAGAGGTACATATACAACTAACCTGCAGACTTGACTACTGTAATGCACTCTACATGGGGCTGCCTTTGTACATAGTCTGGAAACTACAGTTGGTACAGAATGTGGCAGCCAGATTGGTCTCTGGGACAACACAAAAGGAACATATAGCACTGGTTTTGAAAGAACTGCAGTGGCTGCTGATATGTTTCCAGGTGAAATACAAAGTGCTGGTTATTATCTATAAAGCCCTTAATGGCTTGGGTTCAGGCTATTTAAGAGAGTGACTCCTTTGTCATGAACCCTCCCACCTTTTACAGTCTTCTAGAGATGTCCAGTTATGGTTGCCACCAGCTTGTCTGGTGGCAACTCAGGAGTGGGTTTTCTCTGGGGCTGCCCCATGGCTTTGGAATATGTTCCCTGCTGAAATAAGAGCATCACCTTCTCTGTTTTCAGGAAGACCCTCAAGATCCTCCTGTTCTCGCAAGCTTTTGATTAGAATGAATTTTAATTATTTATTTTAATAACTTGTTTTATATTGTTTTTATTGTGTTTGATGTATTTTAATATTAAAATTTGTACACCACCTAGAGATGTACATGTATGGTGGTATAAAAATATGATAGATAGATAGATAGATAGATAGATAGATAGATAGATAGATAGATAGATAGATAGATCGATAGATAGATAGTGGATTATCACAAGTCTTCATGAAACTTAAGACGAAGTCTCAACCTTACAAGAGCCCTTCTGGAGCAAACTGCAGACCGATTGGTTCCAGCATCCTGTTTCCGGTGGTGGACCAGATAGCTCCAGAAAGCCCACAAGCTCCATTCCAAGCGACTGGCAAAACGTCCACAGAATACACTGGAAGTAGCTCTTGGAATGCTTGGCCTGCAATGCTTGACTTGAAGGCCTCTTCAGTGGCACACTTTGGACCGAACTTCTGGACTTCTGCCCACCCCCCATGTCCCAGTGATGGCCGCCCTGCTGACCTGCACTGCACCGCTGCAGCGGAAGCTGCTGTGAGGATGCTCCTCTGATTCTGAGCAGTAGCACTAGCGCAGCATCCAAGAGAGAAAGAGGGGAGGGGGGAGAGACTGAGATGCAGAGAGACAGAGAGAGAGACTCCCCTCCCCACTGAGCAGTGACTACAGGCATGAGTGGAGAGGGAGAGGCAAGTGCCTTCTAAGCTTGCGACCATGCACACACACACACCCAGACCAACCACCCAGGGGCGTAGCAAGTTTGGAGTGGGCCCAGAGACAAGATTTTAAAATGCACCCCCCACACACTGAAGCTCAGCTCATGAAGTAAAGAAATCTTAAATGAGGCTGAATAGTGGTCACAAAAAGAGTAAAATTGCTATCTATCTATCTGTCTATCTATCTATCTATCTATCTGTCTGACCTATGTACCACAATAGAACATCATCCTAAATTATTTTTTAAAAGGTTTTGTAAATTGTGGACGATGCAAGTCATTTAATGGTACTAGAGAAAGACATGCTGTTCTGGTAGCTCCAGGTCTTAACGCTCACATCAATTTCGGAGGATGAATACAACTGAAGGAAGCCCGGGCGGGTGCGCGGCTGGGGGAGTCAGTCATGTGACTTGCCTCTGGAGGGGGCCAAGGCAGTGGGCCCCCAGACAACTGTCTCCCCTTGCCCTATTGTAGTTACGCCCCTGCAACCACCACCAGAACCAGTCCAGTCCCAGATAACAGCCACAGGTAACAGTGAGTGAGTGAGAGCGGGGTAGTGCATTCAGCTAATTCCAGTGGCAGGGTTGTCTATGCAAAATGTGGTATCTGCAGCTCAGTGGGAAGTATCCTATTCAGAATTTCTTCTTTAAAAAGAAGAAGTTCCCAGCTTTCCCTGAGCATATTCTGATGTAGAATATAGTGCATTGCTGCTTATCTGGTGGTGGTGGTGGTGGTGGTGGTGGTGTGTGCATGTGTGTCCAATAGGTCTTTAGTTCCAGGCTGCAAAATTACCTAGGTGCACCCCTGGGCCTCTTTGACATGTTCCCCTCCAAAGGCACAGGAATTCCATTGTGATGATGTCGCACTAAGTTGGTGTGGAGAGCTGAGCTCACTGCTGTGACTCAACGGCTGTGAATTTCGCAGCACAAATGTTGTCCGGGGCAGCTCCCAGAGGTCAGGAGTCAGGAGCAGCAGCTTATGGCATACTGAAAGCCACCCTGTGCATCGGCTCCCATGCACAATATGCCAGTGGCCAGCCTGGTGTGGTGGAAACCTGCCAGCACAAAGCAGGCATAGCTGGTGAAATCAAAGACGGGTTGGGATGGTGGAAGTCCAAAGTTCATCTAGAGGTCAGAGCAACTGGCGGCTGTTCCCCCAGCTTGCCAGCAATGGGTTTGCAGGCTGTCCACATCACCAAAAGAGTGACACAATTCTGAAAGAGCCGTGCCTAATCTTGGATTTGGTTTGGAGCTGAGCTTTTGACCCATGATGAAAGACTCTTCGTAATTTTTAATCAATCCAGTGATTTTGCTTTACAGTTGGTCCTAGAGATTGGGGGTTGGGGAGAATGGACGTGAACCAGAGCCAAGTGATCTCATAGGGAGGCTGGCTGGTTGGGTTTCACTTCATGCTCAAGGTCTGGGAGCTGATGCACAAGCCCATGTTTTAATGCACAGGAACACAAGGATTTATTGACTGTACATCAGACCATCAATGTGCACATTTCTTTACAAAGTACAAGCAGACACATCTCTGCCCTGAGAAGCTTAAACTTTAGAATTCAACTCAGGGGAATCAGCAGAGGAAGGAGAGGGAGGTGAAAACAGAGATAAACAGGGGAAGAATATGAAAAGATTTCATTCACACATACATGGTCCTAGTTATATTAGGGCATGAGGACTAAGGGGTTAAGTCAAAGGCTTAATTGCCATATACTGAGTCAGACCCTTGGTCCATCTAGCTCAGTATTGTCTACCCAGACTGGCAGTGGCTTCTCCGAGGTTGCAGGCAGGAGTCTCTCTCAGCCCTATCTTGGAGATGCTGCCAGGCATAGAAACTGAGACCTCCTGCATGCAAAATCACCCAAAGACTTAAGTGGTGAGAACCCAAGCAGACTGGAAAGAAGAAACTCAAAATAATAATAATAATTTAAAAAATCTGTTCAGACTGGGTGAATGGCCAGCAAAATGGGAATTAGCTCCAGGGCATGGGGACCTATGAGGCATGCAGTCAGTTTGTTGGAGCTGAGCAGGGCTGGGTATGGTCAGTAATAAGGAGGCCCATTGTAAGTAACTGTAAAGTGAAGCATATTGGGGCAAACGTCCCCCCCCCCCCCATGTATATACTGATGGGTTCTGTACTGGTGAAGAGCAATCAAGAAAGAGATTTGGGGATAATGCTCAACTGTCTTCATGAAAATGGCAGTTCCTAGCCAGCTTGAGTGACCCATGAGTAGTCCAACTGAAGTTAATATTCTGCTCATGAGTAATTTAGGCTGGTTTGGCAGCTAGCAACTTATTGTGCGCCAGCTGTGGAAAGGGCACATTCCATAGTAGCGATTATTGGGAAAGGCACCGCCGCTGAGCTACGACTCCATTCACAAGAGAGAGGTGGCATCCTGCGGCTGATGGCAATAAGGGAGAACAGGTGGAATTGTTCTAGGGAGCAGGAGACTTTTTAATGCTCATCTGTAAACTGGGTGAATCATGGAGGCAAGACCTGAGGTCCCACCCCTGTAGCCCTCAGTGTGCCAAATTTGACCTGGGCAGACTCCTGGGCAGGCGCGGCTAGTGAACACGCCTCCGGGGGGGGGAACGGCGGGCAGCTTCTTTAAGGTAAACTGAGCCGGTGCTCCATGCCCTCGCCAGCAGCCAGGTGAGTGGCAGAGGTGATTTCCTGCTGGGCGGCATGGAGCACCGGCTCCATTTACCCTTAAAGGAGCTGCCCGCTTGCCCCCCCCCCACGGAGGAGAGTTCAAGAGCCGCGCCTGCTCCTGGGTCGCTGAAGGCTCTGGCTGCTAGAATCCACGTCTGCTGGAGCCTTGCTGCCACCCACGAAGCCGTACCTGAAGAGAAGGCAGCACATGTGGAGGGAACAGACCAGAACCCACCCAGAAGCAGCCGGCCCCTCCTCCTCTCCCAGGTGTGCTCATGTCTTCCTCTTTCCCTCGCTTCAATCTGTCTCCTCGGAAATTTCACTGACTCCCACATTTTGCAAAAAATAAGGCCTTTCTAGTTTTCCAAGCACTTCACGGCACATGCCACGGTTCTGCAAGTTAAGCCAGCACGACTGTACCTCTGCGTGCGTGTTGAACTACAGAGAGTGGTAGCGTGCTTAAGGCAACATACTGGACTCATGAGTAAGGTGAGATTTGAATCCAGGACTCCTCACACACAGTTTGTTGGAGATGGACTTCCAGTGCATCGACCTTTTGCACCCACTGCCCTAGTGACCACTAGGGGCATTGGGAGTAGAGACAGTGAGTCAGGGTCTCCCTCTCTGCCCCTACCCTATGCCCCTGGACTGACTCTGCTGCACGTCACAATCCTCCCTTTCCTTCTAGAGAGCAGACGGAAACATCTCTCCCTCTCTCTCCTTACCATCCATGATGTAGTCCTTTAGATTAGAGATAGGTCTTTCCTATTGAAGTGTATTTAACCAAGAAACATTTCGTATTCAGTTCTACAAGGATCTCCATGTGTTTTCTCTAAATAGCTGCAATAACTTAACCATCCTCTGCTACCCACTCTGTAACTGGAGTATGTGTGTGTGCTCATTCCTTAATGCTCTGCTCTTTTACCTATTGAGGGTACAAAGCGACAATTTCTAATGCAGTTCACATTGCTACCCAGTATGTGAAACTCAACACGTTGAGCTTGGTCACTCCCCCACCCTTGCATTAGTATCCCATCCTACTTCCAAGATGTTCTGATCAGCATACAGAGTTCTCTCCCAAACTTTATCTCTACAACAGCCTCCCGAGGTAGGCAAGGTTGAGAAAGGTCACCCAGTGGGGATTAGAATAGAAAACCCAACCTCACCCCTTTGGGCTCAGCATGCATCTGTGCCCAAAGAGTTGCTAGTGAGACCAGTAGCATTTCTCACGGGGAAAGGGTCTCACGTCCCTTCCCAACAGCATGTCTGAGGTCTCCCCAGCTGGGCTTGCTACCTCACTCAGCAAGGCACTCTCAGGCCAAGGTTGCTAGCCCCCGGCTGCTGGCTATGTGGCTGGAGCTGTTGGCGAATCCAGCAACAACAGCCCCATTAATAAATCCGCTCCTCAGTCCTGACATTTGCCATACTCCATCGTGTCATGCCTGAGAAGTCTTGGCCACGCATGCAAGTGGACACACACAGAATGGGGCTGGCAAGCGGTGGGTATGTGCCGGGAGCTCAGCTCCAGCTTCTGACGCCCACGGAGTCTCCGTGAAATGCAAGCTGCCGCTTCCAAGGCTAATATTTACAAGTTGTTCGCATACCGTTTGCTGGATCGGCTCACTCCATTAGTCCTCGAACAGCACTGTGCCATTTCATACAGTTGGGCTTGTGAGGGCTGCAGAAGTGTGCACGGGAAGTGATTGATGGCGTCTGCCTGTTTCATAGCAGGCCTGGAGACAAACTCAGCATCTGTCCAGCAGAGAATCTCTGCCACCCTCAGAGTTGAGCTACAGACATTCTACCAAGGGAGCTGAATGGTAATTATTTTTCTCCAAACACCACAGGAATCTGGGCCTCTGCTAGGAGGCCTAAAGAGCTGTTCTCCATGGGTGAATTTCATGCCCACCAAAGCACCAAATAAACTTTGCATGAAGGCCTTGAGTGGGATTTAAACTGTGCATGGGACGCTCTGCACAATGAACCCACAGATTCGGCTTTGGGGGGGGGGTGGCTGTCAGCTGCAGACTGGTGTCTTTCCATATGATAGGACTGATCTCCAACATGCAGCATAATAGAATCCTAGAAGAGCTGGAGGCTACTTCACTGGCCAACTAGTCCAACCCGATGTTCGATGCAGGGAATCGGCTGCCCGGCCCTGCCCCCTGTTTGAAGACCTCCAATGGAGATCCACCTGCTCTCTGATGAGTCTCCCTGATGTTTAAGATTGGCTGGAATCTTATCATCTTATCTGGGTGCAGACTGGCATCCATAAGGAGAAGGGTCTTTTCAGTGGTAGCACCAGAGCTCTGGAATACGCTTCCATATGCTGGCTGCTGGAAGCCCCAATTGAAGACACACACCCTGACACTTTATGGGTTGTGAATCCTAAAGGACATAGAGTTGTCATAGGTGATTGATTAATCCTGACCCCACTTTTTTCCCTTTATACTCATACTGAGGAGAAAATGGCATGCATCTGATGAAGTGAACTACAGTCCATGAAAGGTTCTGTTACTATGAACCTCATAGCCCTTAGGGTGTCACAGGACTCTGTTGTTCTTCCTTTTTCGTAGCCACACTACCCCAGGACAATGCTGGACAGAGGAGATTCTGCTGACACAGTTGGCAGTGAAAGCCTCATTTAAGTATGATTTTTTTTTTTTTTTAGAAAGGGGGTGGTGGTGGTGGTTATGCATATGGGGTTCTTTAAATACCAAACGTTGTTTGTACCCATACGTACTATTTATCTGATCTGCAGCCATTAATTTCGGAATGAATGGGAACCAATCCAAATGGGTCTAATTTGGTTCTGTTCCCATTGACTCCGAAAAGGAATACACCCCCCCAGTCCCATTGGTTTCAGTGAGCATTGACTATTTTGCAAATGAGAGATATTTCAGTAAGGTCTTTCCCCCCTTAGGACTTTTGCCAGCGGACGTTTTAACAGAAGACAACGATCAATCATTAATCTTTATTACAGTCTGAGACCAGCACAAGGCAAAAGGAACATGTAACAGTGATATTAAAAGCAGATAAAAGCGGTAGTCTATGCCTATTAGTATAAAAACCTGTACGGTTACTATGAAATTACTATAAGATAAAAACTATGAATGTCTGTAAAAAGTGATAAAGAAGCTACAGGTGAAACTCGGAAAATTAGAATATCGTGCAAAAGTCCATTAATTTCAGTAATGCAAATTAAAAGGTGAAACTGATATATGAGACAGACGCATTACATGCAAAGCGAGATAAGTCAAGCCTTAATTTGTTATAATTGTGATGATCATGGCGTACAGCTCATGAAAACCCCAAATCCACAGTCCCAGAAAATTAGAATATTACATGGAACCAAGAAGACAAGGATTGTAGAATAGAACAATATCGGACCTCTGAAAAGTATAAGCATGCATATGTATTCAGTACTTGGTTTGGGCCCCTTTTGCAGCAATTACTGCCTCAATGCGGCGTGGCATGGATGCTATCAGCCTGTGGCACTGAGGAGGTATTATGGAAGACCAGGATGCTTCATTAGCGGCCTTCAGCAATTCTGCATTGTTTGGTCTCATGTCTCTCATCCTTCTCTTGGCAATGCCCCATAGATTCTCTATGGGGTCAGGTCAGGCAAGTTTGCTGGCCAATCAAGCACAGTACACTGTATACTTTTCAGAGGTCCGATATTGTTCTATTCTACAATCCTTGTCTTATTGGTTCCATGTAATATTCTAATTTTCTGGGATTGTGGATTTGGGGTTTTCATGAGCTGTATGCCATGATCATCACAATTATAACAAATTAAGGCTTGACTTATCTCGCTTTGCATGTAATGCGTCTGTCTCATATATCAGTTTCACCTTTTAATTTGCATTACTGAAATTAATGGACTTTTGCACGATATTCTAATTTTCCGAATTTCACCTGTATAATATTGCTAAAACAGTAGCATGTGACTACGGTGTCACAGTAGGGCTAAATCTATAAGATGGTATTGAAAGTTACATGCTATAAGCTGATTGATTGATTAAGTGCTGTCAAGTCAGTTTTGACTCTTAGCGACCACATAGATGGATTCTTTCCAGGATGATCTGTCTTCAACTTGGCCTTGAAGGTCTCTCAGTGGTGCATTCATTGCTGTCGTCATCGAGTCCATCCACCTTGCTGGTCATCCTCTTCTTCTATTCCCTTCAACTTTCCCCAGCATTATGGACTTCTCAAGGGAGCTCGATCTTCGCATAATGTGTCTGAAGTATGATAGTTTGAGCCTGGTCATTTGTGCCTCGAGTGAAAATTCTGGATTGATTTGTTCTATGATACATTTGTTAGATTTCCTGACTGTCCATGGTATCCTCAAAATGCTATAAGGTGCATGCTAAAATCTGTAAAAGATAAACTGAGATTTTAAAAACAGTAGGGCTGGATGACTGAAGAAATTAGTTCTTGCTGGCAGTCAGGGCCCGGCGAATTCTGCATGCTGCCGCAGAGAACTTGGCAACATTGTATGTTATAGATGGATTACAGTCTGAGAGTAATAGGGAGACATAGTATTGGTCTGAGTGTCCTGGGTGCTTTCCAGATTAGATCCTGAAACAGGGTCACGGTGGCTCTCGGAAGTATGCTTCATCACTTCCTGTGTTGTGACACCGCAGTCCTTACACGGACAGCAGGGTGCCGTTCACATTTCCAATGCCTTGTTTCACATTTAATCGCTGTGATATAGTGCTATGACATCATGTATCTGGTGTAAAAAGGTTGCTGTTTTTTCAGGTTGTTAGTTTCCGCGAGACTGCTCCCCCTGCTGTTTACGTTTCAAATGTGATTCACCTGAACGGAAGCATTTTGTTGCTTTTGAGGAGCTAATCTGGAAAGCGATCTGTCCAGAATTGGGAGAAGGGGATTTTGTATGTGTCTGTAGAACAGGCAGCAAGGAGGACACACTCAATAGTTTCAACTCATCCTGAGTTGCAGGGGCACAGATATTCCAGGAAAAGGATCTTCCTGTATCTTCCTTCAAGGACAGCTGAAGGAAGGGTGTAGCAGCGAGCCAGAGTAAAGGCCTTTAAGTACTTCTAGCTGTGAAAGGTATCCAGCAGGAGTTGTTACATCCCTTAGACCAGTAGTTCCCAACCTGGGTTCCTCCAGCTGTTGCTAAACTACAACTCCCAGAATCCCCAGCCACAATTAATTATAGCTGGGGATGCTGGGAGTTGTAGTTCAGCAACATCTGGAGGAACCCAGGTTGGGCACCACTGCCCTAGAATTTCAAAGGGAACAGAGTTTGGAGACTTATCTAGGCCAGTTTGACATTCTGCATCCATTCTGCACTGTTTAAAAGTGTTCTGGCCCACTTGTAACTTTGCATGGAGCTGCTGGGCAAAAGGTTTTAGGTGTAGGGTGACTGGAAAATGGTCACTGTCAAATTGAGGTGTGACCTCAAAGTGGTCTGCAAAATGGAGTCAGTTCCCAGAGACAATTACATAGTCAATGACACTCATTTTAGTCCTGGCCCAGAAGGTAATCCTGCAGGGTGGTCAATTTCATTGGAGCCATTGAGGATGCAGAGATTAAATTTGGTAGACATTTGGACTAGACAAAAAGTGGTGTAATTTGACTTCTTTTCCTTCAAAAAGTGAGCTAGGGACAAGTCATGCTTGCTACCACAAGACCAGCTCTCCTCTACTGGCAACGTAGTTTATGAAGGAGACATCCTTACAGCTGGAGTTCCAGCCAGCCACCTTCCAGGTCAGGAGGGAGACCTTGTGCTGGTCTTTGGGATGTCAATCTGTTTTAGTATTGGCAGGGGCCAGTATAGGTATTCCCACTGGGGTAGTGATGGGTTGGTGCAAGGAACCACACAGTCGAGGGAGGTAATCTCTTGTGTTGGCTCTGCTGCAGCTAGTTGCAGCTGTACTTCTGACAACACAATAGGCAGAGATTGGAGATTATCATCATTACTGTGCCATGAAGTCAGTGGAAGTGTGGAATCATGAGCTCTCAGCTCAGGGTCTGCTAAACCTCCCTCTGAGCATACAGACTCCACAGAGGAAGCAGGCAGCTCCCGCACCTCAGGCAAATGAACTGGGGAGGTTAGAGCAGTGATGTCACCAAAATGAGGATCATTGGCAAACAACATTCCAGGGCCTATAGCAGACAAGATGGCATCCCTGAAGGTTGTGTGTGGTGAACACTGCTTTGGGGGTGATGAGTATGATGTAAAGGCCCTTTCCACTGGGGTAGCAGTGGAGTATGTAGAGTCTGAAGCTCTTCAGCAACAGTAGGAGGTTTGCATGGTGATGTTATAAGCCGGGGCTGGGTAAGCTCAGGGGCCCCTTCCTTTGGAGTTTCTGTGTCTATGAGGAGCATTTGAGGCTCTTCAGCACCAGGAGGTAGAGCTGTCTTGGATTAGAGCTGGGCAAGCACTGGGGTATCCCTGCTTCTTGAGTTATCTGACGTGGGCAGGGGCACTTCAATGATATCCAAATCTCTGTCTTTAAGCTCTGAATTTGTGCTGAAATCAGAAAAATAAACTGATAGTTTCCTCCTGGTTTGGGAGGGGTTGCAACCTTACATGGATTGGTGTCCGACAAGAAGGTCAGCAGGTCATGCTCCAGGGGATTTATTAGGGCTCTGGCAGTTGCACTAATGTGGACCTTAGGTGGGGACTGGTGGTGGAGAGTGTCTGTGTCACTGTCACTCTCTGTGGATTCAGACTCTGATCGGAGTGGGGAATGTCCGCGTAAGTGCCTACTTTCTAACCACTGTGAGTAAATCCCCCAGATCTGAGAACTCTAGGCCTATAGCTTCATGATCATCACATTCTCTTGGCCATAACAGGTTAGACTGTGGAGGTAGCTGAAATTCAGCAGGGTTATTTGCAGGCTGTTTACTAAGGCCAGAACTTGTTTCCTTAGCAACTTTATCATCAAGGTCACTTTCAGCAGGAATATTTTTGCTCTTGGTCTTTTCAGCAATTAGAGGCCGAAGGACAGTGTCTTTAAACACACTATTGTGTCTAATGTTAAAGGTATGGAGAAGGTCCCCCCTCCATTTGAAGGAGCTGGCAAGGGAGGGTGGGATGACTGAAGGTGAACAGAACCTGGACAGCTTGGCAGAAATTGGATTAAGTCCAGGTCTATGGATCTGGGGTGGCAGTTTAAGAGTTGGCTCAGCGAATTAGTAATCAATTTACGATGAGCCTATTTCCAAGCGTTAATAAGGTTCATTTCTACTTGTAGTAGCACCTGGGAGGTTGGAAGTACATGCATTGATTTAGATGAAACTAAATCCAGCATATGTCCTGTGTGTGATTTTGGCAATCCAGCATATGTCCTGTGTGTGATTTTGGCAAAGGTCCTGACTAGAGTTGAGGAGGGAGCTGCCTGGACATTGCCAGGGGCTGTTTGGAGGTTTAATTGTTTATTTGTGTAGCACAAATGCATCAAAGACATGCTGGAGCTTATCTACTTTCACTGAGATTGTGTTTAAATGCCCTAGAATTTGAATGACCATTTCTACTGTAAGTAAACATGCATCTCCTAAATTTTTTGGAGGGGGGGGCATAGGAGTGGCTGCAGGGACATCTGGCTCTCTTTCGTTCCCTGTCTCTGCTCCAGAGGAGTTTTCAAGCCAGAGTTCTTAGATAATGAAGGAGATAGCTGAAGTAATGCAGTCTTCCTTGTGGCAGACTCCTTGGAGGAAGGGTCCCCTGTGCCCAGGGCCATTAGTCTGTCCTTGGTAGGGAGTGTGAAGGTTGTACTCATGGCTCCGTTAGTGGAAAGGTAGGAATTGATTCTCATCTGCTTCCCTGCCTTGTCTGATTGGTCATTAGGGCTGTTCCTATTGGTTCTCTTCTGGTTGTCATGGTTAAGGTTTGTGTAGCTTTTGCAAGAGAATTTCAGCTCCAATGAAGAGCTGAAGGGCAGTTTTAAGGCAGGAGCTCATGAATAATGCTGCTAGCTAGTTGTCATCTTGGCCCCTCAACAGAAGACTTGTATCTCATATATTGCATAAAACAGGCATGGCTATGTCCCATGGTTACCAACATACATTTTTAAAATAAAGCTTTTAGACCTGTTAGTGACTATAATGATGGGAAGTAGAAGGAAACCCATTTTTCCTTGTCAGAGCAAGGCACAGTTTCTTTAATTTTTACTGTACTGCTAGTCCACGGGGGATAGGAGTGCCAATAAAAGGGATTAGGCAGCAACATACTTTTCCCATTAGGACATCCCATGCTGCTAGTGCAGTGGACTTTGCCAAATGTTGAAGGTCAAGGACAGAGCTACCTCTAGTTGGATGGCAGCTCTTATGGCTGGCTCAGCCATTGGACAAGTTTGTCAGTCACCAATGTCTTGAGCGTCATTTTCTTTGTGAAGCTGTCACTGTGACAGTCCAAAAGGGAGTGAGCACAAGATAGGGTTATGTAAACAAAGCGGTGAACATTTTCACAGGGAGTGCCAAAGTGGGACCATAGCTCAGTAGCAGAGCATCTGCTCTTCATGCAGAAGGTCCCAGATTCGATCCCTGGCAGCAGAGAGGAGAGTTGGTCTTATGGTAGCAAGCATGACCTGTCCCCTTAACTAAGCAGGGTCTGCCCTGGTTTATTTATTTATTATTTATTCAATTTATTTATTCAATGTGGTTGCATATGAAAGGGAGACTAGAAGTGTGAACACTGGAAGATATTCCCCTCAGGGGATGGACCCGCTCTGGGAAGAGCATCTGAGGTTCCAAGTTCCCTCCCTGGCAGCATCTCCAAGATGCTGACTTGGTATAAGGCAGCTTCCTATGTTCTTATGAAAGAAGGTCCTTGAAATAGTAGCATTTTTCACACTCTATAATCTGGTTCTCACAGCCAGCTATAGTGATGTGGGAGTGGGAAAACTTGTGTTGTGAGGCTCGTGCAGAGCCTGGGAACCCACTCCCACCCCACTGCTCCAGAGCAGGGCTAGCCTGTTGGGAAACCCAGCTTAATACCAAGGTCAAAGGAGCAAAGCCCCAGCTCTCCATGGCAGTCCCAATTTCCCGGCAGCCCAGCACCCTGATGATCACAAAGAGTGGCCAGGCCGCTGGGAGCTGCAGCATTGCCATGGGAAGACTCTTGGTTGCCCATGCAATGCTCCGTGAGGTACTGGAGGACTTCCTCCTCCAAATCCCCTATGTATTCAGCTCCGCCATGCCAGTTGTGTGGATGGGCAGCATGGAAAAGCTCTAACAAACATCTGATCAGCAGCATTCACATGTAACACAAAACCAGAGGTCCCTTCACCTCCATTTTCACTAGCCATACATCCAAATGCAGGCAACCAGAGTTGCACAAGGAAATTGACCTGCGGTTTCCCTCCCCGAACTCCAATCTGTACCTTCAGTTCAGAGTGGAGTTTTGCCACCTTCAACTCCGGCTGCGTGGCGCCAGCATTATATTCGAATGCTGGCTCCACCGTTTCACTCCTCTGAAACCAGAGTTGAGGGAAGACGCTCCTCCCTCGCTCCAGCTCCTATTGGCTGTATGTGCTGTCCTTTATGAAATAAGGAAGCCTGAACAAAAGGTTTTGCCTCCGCTCTACAGCCATTTTGTCCGAATGCAGATGGGAGAGTTGGGGTAGGCAGTGAGGAACCGTGGGTCCATTCGACCCGCAGTTCTACATTGCATCCAAAGGCGGTCATTGTGGTGGGGAGGCAGGAAGGCTTCTGCCTTCCCCTAAGTCCTCCCATCCCTAGCCACCAAGGAGTTTGGACGTGGGACCAAAATGCCCCACCAAACTATACAGCCTCACTGCATATATCAGAATTTCCACTGTTTTTTGTGGGTAAAGTGAACTTTCTTTGGTTGGTATCTGAGAGTCGACAACTAACTCTGGAACGTTCATGAGGCTACTCAGATGTGTCTACTGAAATGAGCATTTTCCTTGTGTTGATTGAAATCTGGCATTAAGTTTATTGAATGTCCACAGACTTATAAGGGTCAGCACTTAAAGTATAACTCATAGCATCATTTGTATGAGCATGTACCTGCATTTATATCATTTTGCCATGTGTTTGTATGACTTATATTCTAAGCCTGACATGGGCCTCTCACTTAAAGCTGTAGAAACAGCTGCTTGAAGAAAGCAAGCATACATAAAATACTGCAGGACTCAATAAATGTCAGAAACTTGTTTAGCTCTTCAGTATTCTCCAATGTTTCCTTAAAATTCAGCACTTAACGGTTGGGAGCTAGGAAGGAAACTCACAATATGATGATCCCATGTCACATGATGTGGGCTCCTTGATGTAATGCCTGGGAATTTGCTGTTTTGGTGGACCAAACATGATGGATCTAACATGTAACCCAGTTGTAAGTTTGGTGATGGTGGTTAACCAGTAGCAAGTGGTTTTTACCTGGCTTCTTAGTATTTAAAATTGCTCTGAGCTTCCCAGAGTGGTTACCTGTAGAGTGGAAGATCAATTTGGTCTCAAACATTTCTCCAAATTGGCTCAACTATTGTGGTGCTATCACTTCTGAATCCGGATCTGAAAATTCTGGTGACCATTCTCAAGACTGTCCTTCCTGTACTGAATCTTCAGAGTTATCTTCTCCTAGAGAGTCAAGTGTCTGAGTCTAAGCAATGTCAGGACAGACAAAATGAATGACTTTTTCACACAAGGCATAGGAACATAGAAAGCTGTCTTCTTCTGAGTCAGACCATTGGTCCATCTGCTCAGTATTGTCTACACAGACTGGCAGCGGCTTCTCCAAGGTTACAGGCAGGAGTCTCTCTCAGCCCTATTTTGGAGATGCCAGGGAGGGAACTTGGAACCTTCTGCATGCAAGCAGGCAGATGCTCTTCCCAGAGCAGCCCTGGGGGGAGTATCTTACAGTGCTCACACATGTGGTCTCCCATTCAAATGCAAACCCATATGGACCCTACTTAGCAAAGGGAACCATTCATGCTTGCTACCACAAGACCACTAAGCTCCTGTTAGCATCGAAAATTCACTGCCACAACATGTGACAATGGTCACATGTGATGAGGGCCACTAGATGATGGCCACTGATGATGGCTACTCATGAAGGAGGAAAGGTATATGACTAGTGATTATCATTAGATAGAGCTTCCATGTTCAGAGGCAGTATACCTCTGAATATCAGTCACTGAGGAGGAGGGACAACAGGAGCAGGCTATTGCCTTCATGTCCTGCTTGAATAATTCCCAGAGGCATCTGAGTAGGCCACTTTGGGGGGAAGAATACTCAACTAAATGGATTTTTGGACAGGGCTTTTCCTGTTAAGGAATTATTCAGGCAGAAAATTTATGTTCAAGAAGACACTGAGATTGAAGTTGATCCTCCTCATAGCTCTCTGATATTCCAGCCAGGCTCCTGTCTGGCAGCAGAGATGCTGAGCTCCCTGAGCCCCCAACCATCAGATATGTGCTGTGGAGGGAAGCCAATGTGGTGGAAACCTCTGGGTGGGGATGGAGCTCTGCATATGCACAGAAGGGATCAGCTGCTGGCTGATGGGGATTGGAGATGGGAGAAAGAGGCCTGGTGGGGTAGGGCTGTGATAAGGAGGCCTGGGGAGCAGGGTCAGGGATGATGGGTGTGGGGAGGCCGAAAGGGGATTTAAGCCCACCTCTGCCAGGGATGAGGTGGATGGCCAGAGTGTCTATGGTCCCTGTTGATGGAGCAGACATGAAGAGGAGGCTCCAAGGGGCATGGAGGAAGGTCCCAGATGAAGCAACCCCTCTTCATCTCCACCTCTCTGCTCTGAAGCACTGTAGTGTAACCTTCTAGGGCCTCTTGGAAGAGGTCTTGCCCAGGGGATCCTTACACATCCAACTATCATGAGATTAGGGAAGTATCATGAGAATATAGAGATCTGCAATCGTCCACCCCAGTTCTGGCTTTGTTAGTATCGCCTGTAAGAATGGACATAGATTTTCCAGTGAGCCCCACCCCCCCGCCACCTGAAAGCTTAAGCAAGCATATTTGACTGTTTCAAACTGCTTCTAGCTTCAGATTGATTGGAATTGCCTATTTCATCTGAATGAACTGCAGCTGTCATGGTCAAGGCCGTCAGACACAGGTGGGCAGAGAAGCTGCAAAGTCTTCTGGGATGTCCTTAAGCCTCTTCTCCTCTCTTCCTCTGATGGAAGGCCAGTAGAACCGATCTCCCGGGGAAATCCAGGAATCTCACTTCTCACACGATGCCAGAAATGGGTAAAGGAGGAGAGCAAGTCACTGATTTTTAATCCGCCTTGTATCTGTTTGCCTTGGAAAATGCAAGTTGGGATTTTTTTTATGGAGAATTGCAATGAGCCATAAAAACCCTCAAGCCTAAATTGATCCAGGCTCTTTAATAACCTGGGAGGAGAAAAACAGAAGCAGGAAGAGCAGCAAGACAAGCCGAGGGAATCCAAACACAACTTGGCCGTTCTCTGCATCTCGGATTGTTTCCTCTATTGGATATTTCCACTGGCACATAAAGTAATTTGCTGGTCTCCCTCGGGATCTTCTTTGAAGCAAACGGAGCATTTATAATGACTTTTAAATAGGATATCTTTGGATCCAGCTGTAATCAACAGTTTCAGGTCAAATCCCAGGCCAGGTCCCCAATCTCCACCCTTTGACCTGCTCTCTTTCACTCTCTTTGGATACCCCCTTTCTTTGCTGCCCCAGCCGACGGGATCATCATAAGGTTTCCCTTGCCGAATGCATGTGTTTCGGTCCTGCTCTTGCATGGAAACCAATGAAAACAACCAAATGCTTTAATTCTTGTTCGACCGTGACGGTGACATTTCCAAAAGGCAGAAGAAGGACCAAAATGTGAAATAAGATCAAGTGAGAAGAAAATGGAATTCAGACTTTCTTTCTTTGAGGAATGGGGGGGAAGGATAGTCAATGGGGAAGTGGGGGGAGAAGAAATGGAACTTGAGGGTGTGGGTACCAAAAAGAGGATGATAATTTGCATGTCACCCATCGCTTCTTGGCACAGACAACCATAGGCCATCCTATCTGTGTGCTAGAAAACCTTGCTGGGTTGAAATCCTTCATAATAATTGCCAGATTGTGTCAGCCCAATGGACCATCAAGCATTCAGTTTTCCAGCTGTGGCCAGCCCAAAGCCAAAGGGAAGTTCATAAGGAGGACATGCTGGCGACATCCAAGGCTGCGTGTCTGCCACAATTCAGCACAAGTGTAGAAAGAAAAATGCAAAATGTGGTATTGAGGGTGAAATGTAGTTTCCAAAGCATTGGGAGTTACCCCGTTGACATGCTTCCAACCACTCCACAGACTGACCGGCCTGGTCAGATGTAATCAAAGCTAGGCTGGAAGTGAGGCAGGAGTGCCTGTTTATGGTGCTATTGAAGCCCTGGTCAGCAAGTTTCTGAGAGACAGGAGATGAACCTGCCAGGAGAGGAGGTGAGGGAGATGATCACCTTAAGGCATGCTGTCTTGGGAAGGCGGAGGCTAGGAGATAGACAGGGAAATTGAGCCCAGACAGGAGCTGGAGGAAAAGGATGCTTCTCTCTGAATGGGCGGAACCAGGAGGGTCCTTCCCCAGTAGGGTTGGGACCAACATTTCTCCAATGTGACATTCAAAATTCCTTCAAGGAGAAGCTGTTAGGCCGATAATTATTTCAGGATTCCTTCAAAGATGAAACTGAAATTTGAAAACTCTTTTAGGATTCCTCTCAAGAAGAAACATAGGGAAATGTTCTCTGATGGTTTCTCCACATTTCCACACTCACAGGAGGTTTCCAGTTGTGAAGAGCCAACGAAGAGATGCCTCCTTCCATGCACGTTTCAACTCTGGTAAGAGAATTGATCCAGAATCCATCTAGGCATTCTAGAGTGGGACTGTACCTACTGCAGCTCCTATCTCTTAACATCTGATATAAAGCAATCACAACCTCATGTTTTCATTTCATTTCCCCCACCAGTGTTCCTAGTTCTTGGGGCTATTCTCACAATCAACAAAAATCGGGCTAGGAGAGCCTAGCCCAATTTTTGTTGATCATGTAAACCACCAGGCTCTCAGGCGAGCCCGGTGGTTTACAAGTGGGTAACCCGCTCAAGTAGCCCTCCCTAAAGCCCGGGTTTGCGGAGCGAGCACTCCGGAAACCTGGGCTTTCTGATCATGAGTAGCCGCGGCTACTCACAAGGAGACCCCCGAAGGGGAGGCAAAAAGCCGCCTCCTGGCTCCGGGGGTCTCACCAGGGCATGCGCTCGTGCAGGGCATGCTGGAGCTTGCGGGGGCCAATTGGCCAATATATATATATATATTTACATATTTTTATACTGCCCAAAACTTATGTCTCTGGGTGGTTTACAACTGATAAAAACAAAATTAAAAACACTAGTTAAAAACAAAAAACAAGAAATTTAAAACATAACAACATTGTTTTTTAAACAATGCTCTAAAACAACATTAAAAACAATCAAAACAGTATCAGTTAAAAGCCTGGGTGAAGAAATGTATCTTTAGAGACTTTTTAAAATATGTCAGAGATGGGGAGGCTCTTATTTCACTAGGGAGCACATTCCAAAGCCTTGGGGCAGCAGCGGAGAAGGCCCATCCCTGAGTGGCCACCAGTCAAGCCGGTGGCAAATGCAGACGGACCTCTCCTGATTATCTCAATAGGCAGTGGGGTTCATAACGAAGAAGATGTTCTCTTAAATACCCAGGGCCCAAGCTGTTTACGGCTTTATAGGTTATAATGAACACCTTGTATTTTGCCTGGAAACATATCAGCAGCCACTCCTCAATACAGGAGTAACATGGTCTCTCCGAGATGACCCAAAGACCAGCCTGGCTGCCACATTCTGAACCAACTGCAGTTTCCAGACTATGTACAAGGGCAGCCCCACATAGAGCGCATTACAGTAATCCAGTCTGGAGGTTACCAGCAGATGTACCACTATTTTGAGGTCATCTATCTCAAGAAACAGACGCAGCTGGCGTATCAGCCGAAGCTGATAGAAGGCACTTCTGACCATTGCCTCAACCTGGGACACCAGGGAGAGACTCGGATCTAGAAGCACCACCAAACTGCGTACTTGTTCCTTCTGGGGAAGTGTGACCCCATTCAGAACAGGCAGATCAAAATCGTCTCCAGAGTTTCGACCCCGCACAATGAATATCTCCGTCTTAACTGGATTCAGTCTCAGTTTGTTATCCCTCATCCAGCCCATTACTGACTCCAGGCAGGCATTTAGGGAGGTTATGCCCTCTCCCGACACTGCTGACATAGAGAAATAGATTTGGGTGTCATCAGCATACTGATAACACCCTGCACCAAATCACCTGATGATCTCTCCCAGCGGTTTCATGTAGAGCCCTGAGGGACACCATACAAAAGTTCAGATTTTGAAGAACAACATTCTCCAAGGGACACCATCTGGAACCTGCCCAAGAGATAGGAGCGGAACCACTTCAGAGCAGTACCTCTCACCCCCAACCCCCTCAGACGCTCCATAAGGATACTATGGTCGATAGTATTGAAAGACGAAAACTGCCGAGAGGTCCAAAAGGACCAACAGAGTCACACTTCCTCTGTCAATTCCCTGTTGGAGATCATCCATCAGGCCGACCAAGGCAGTCTCCACCCCTTAGCCAGCCCAAAAGCCATTTTGAAATGGCTGTAGATAATCTGTTTCCTCCAAGACTGTCAGGAGCTGGGAGGCCACCACCCTCTCAATTACCTCGCCCAGCCACAGAAGGCTGGAGACAGGCCTGTAGTTGCTCAACTCCGAGGGATCCAAGGTAGGCTTCTTCAGAAGCGGTCTAATAATTGCCTCCTTAAGCCTAGGAGGCATCCTACCTTCCTTACCTTCTCTCATGTTGTCTCCCATTCAAATGCAAACCAGGGTGGACCCTGCTTAGCAAAGGAGACAATTCATGCTTGCTACCACAAGACTAGCTCTCCTCCCGATAGTTGCTTACTGAGATACAAATGTCATATGTAGCCTATATGTTACAGGGAGCCAGCCCTAACATGAGGTCAAGTGATCAAATCTGAGGCATCATTAAGAGGGTCAGAACTGAAATGATTTTTAAAAAGTTAAAATTGAAGCAAAATTCAGGGTTCCTCTCAAGGGCAAGCACCTGAGAATTTTCAAGGGAGTCAGCCAAGGCAAATGAAACTACACCGGAAGTTACTATCAGGGCTGTGAATAGCATTGGACCAATAATTGGATCCAATGTAATGCAAGTTTTATCAGAGAATTTTTCACCAGAAGAGATACAGATGAAAAAGGTCCCCAATCAAAAGATACAGTTCAATAAACACAGTATAGTACTGTGTGGCATTGAGCTGCATCGGAGTGAAGGAGGGGTCCCCTGCTTCCCTGTATAGATTCTTTCCTTCTTCCACCGGCAAATCAGTTGCTTTCCAGGCAGTGACATTTTAAACTGCCATCTTTCTGCACTGGTATCACCCCACAATGACTGGGCAGGTGGGGGCAAAACTTGCTGCTAACTTGGCAAAGAGGCACCTTTTAATGTGGGGATTCTCTTTTTTTTAGCAGGGGGAGAGTAACTGGCCCTGACCACCCCCAGCACAGGACCTCCAGTGACTGTTGCTGGTGTCTATCTTATGTTTCTTTTTGGATTGTGAGCCCTTTGGGGACAGGGAGCCATCTTATTTATTCATTACTTCTCTGTGTAAACCACCCTGAGCCATTTTTGGAAGGGCAGTCTAGAAATCGAATAAATTAATAAAATAAATAAATGGCTCGGTGTAACTTTATATCAACGATGGTCTCTCAGCCTCGGTCTCAAATGGGCAGGATGGGAGGAAATGGACACTCCTACCTAGCAAAGCTGTTGTAAGAAATACAACAAAATAAAGTATGTAACCACTTCGAACATTCTATATAGATGCTAACAACTATTGTTAAAGAGGCATTTTGAGGCGATCTAATCAAGACAATAGTGGCAGCATATTGATTATGAGGAACATGATGATGCAGGGCTCTGATTTTATTTGAGTGCTGGTTTTTAGATATATTGCAGCCTTCCTGCAGTCCATGCTAGGATGTCCCCCATACTTTCCCCCTCATTTCTGGGGGTGAAATGCTAAGATTTCAGTGATTTTGAGGGGTGGGCATAATTTCGAGGAGGCAAAATTTATATGGTGGGTGGGGTGCTTCCAGCTGGCAGCTGCCATATTTTCTCCCCAAATGCCCCTCAGAAGTTCCTTGGGATATATCATGAGGAACTCCTGAGGGGCATTTTGGGGAAAATATAGTAGCTGCATATTTATATATACTGCTATTCAACAACTACTACCCCCCCCACACACCAAAAAATAATAATCACAAAGCTGTTTGTTTGTTTGTTTGTTTGTACATTTACATCTCGCTCTTCCTCCAAGGAGCCCAGAGTAGTGTACTACATACTTGAGTTTCTCCACACAACAACCCTGTGAAGCAGGTTAGGCTGAGAGAGAAGTGACTGGCCCAGAGTCCCAGAGTTTACAGAGCAGAAGGATAAAAACAGAAGAAAAAGAATGAAGATGAAGAAGAAGAAAAGGTTTCATGTCCCATCCCAAAGGGGCTAACAGTCTAAATAGGGTGTCACCTGCAACAACCACAGGAGAAACATTACGCAGGACAGAATAGTGGCAATTGTTCTCACCCTGCTAAATATAAGAGTTACCAGTTTGAAAGGAATCTCTTTGTCCTGTTAACCTAGGCCTGCACAACATATAAGGCCCAGGTGATTGGTGATTTTCTTTATTGGGCAGGGGGAGAGCAACTGGCCCTATTCAACCACAGCACAGCATCCTTCCGGTCTATCTTATGTTTCATTGTTTTAGATTGTGAGCCCTTTGGGGACAGGGATCCATCTTTATTTATTTATTTCTATTTCTGTATGTAAACTACTTTGGAAACTTTTGTTGAAAAGCAGTATATACATATTTGTGGTAGTAGGGGCCAGATCTGTCCCGTGGGGCCTTTTTCACTGGCTCACAGTCCAACAGCAAGAGCAGGAGTCATAGAGCACTCTTGGCCTGTCCTGCCAACAGGTAGCTGTGAGACCAAATGTTCCCTGTCCCTAGGCTGGAACTGACTAACACCATTGCTCTTCCTCTCTGACCCCTCACATTTCAAACCTCTGACCCCTCACATCCATTACCATTTTTCATCATTAATGTTAATGTAACTATTGCCCCCCCCACACAACATCATGGTTGGTTCCGACCCACAGGGGTATTTGAGTTGGGCACCCCTGTGTTAGCAGAATGTGGCATCCTCCCAAGAGGCATTCTTGGGCAAAAAAATACTGGCTGTCAAGAGAGCGCTATAGCTGCTGCTGTGTTGTAGACCACAGTGATAGCTAAATAATGTGGTAGAAGGAAAATAGGTAGGCCATGTTTGCCCACTAATTTAAGTCAACAGTTCTCTTTGGAGCAACACTCCAAGTACTAGAGGGAGTAGGGGGAGGAGAAATATCTCCCTCTTTTCTGCTGCCATCATCATCACTGCTTACAGTAAAGAAGGAGGAGGGAGAGAGACCTTTCTCCCTGCTGATGTTAATGTCATAATTCTCCCATTGTGTATGCCATCACAGGAGTCATTGCAGATGCCCTTTGAAAAACTACATTTCCCAAGGGCCCATGGAGAATTTATTCCAATTGCACAACCAGTGCTTTGGAGAGGAGAGGGTGAGAGAGACGATCTTCCTTTCCTCTTCCTATACCCATAGTTCCTTTGCTACTGCTGACACTGATTGCACTAGATACAAGGGCAGTCCTACCCAGTTTTGTGAGCTTAGTATGCTTCTGTTTTGCAGTTGTGTGTTAGATTAAAACAAGGTAAAAGGCAGGGATCTTGATCATCTGTCAAGATCCAGCTGAGTAGGACAAGCACACCCTACCCAGATTCCATCCCCACCATCTGAATGATGTAGGCAGGAAAATCATCATATCCAGTTGAAGCTTGAAAAATTTTCAAGCTCCTTGCTTCCTACCTTGTTTTTATCTAACACATAATGACAAAACAGGAGCATGCCCAGCTCCCAATGCTGGGTAGGACTCATCTCTTACTCAGTTTATGGGTGTGTGAACTGCCCTATAATTAATTTAAGGGCAGGGAGGGAGGGGAGAGGTTAAGATGGGTGGCATGCAAGGGGACATGGAGCAATAGAGGGTTTTTGAGGCTGGGAGCAAGCTGGCAGTTCCTCGACAACTTGCATTTCAAGCCAAGCTAAAGAAGAAATCAAGAACCTCATCAGGCTCACCTGTTCTTTGAGGTGAGCTTCACAAGTCCCCAGAGCTCACATCAAGGCACAAACCTGGTGAACTTCACTGGCACTTCTAATACTGACCGGACTGAACTCTCAGTGATGTCAGTGGGCCACAGCAGGGTCCAGATTAATTCACTAGTGACAAGTAATTAACTGAGCTATTTTGTGATTTCTTGGAGGGAAACTAGCTCTGCTTGCCAAGTGCAGTTCTGAATCTCTAGGTGTGTGTGGCAGGTTTCATTCATTACTAATAAATATTTAAATTTACACCAGGATTTTTTCCCCTTGAGATCTGCCCCCCCCCCAAAGCATCTCAGTCCAGTCTTGTGCCCCTGAACCCTTCGCAGCAGGCAGAAAGTAATTGAAGGGAGTCAAATTAAAGGCCAGCTGCTGCTTTGACTGGACTGTCTTTGAATTTCTGAGCAAATCCGTAAAGAAGCTACAGACAGAGCATCCGAATTATATAGCTTCTATTACAGGCTGCCTTCAGAGGCCTCCTGTGTCCATGCTTCGAAACCTAACCATGGCTATTAGAAGAGATTTTTTCCTATTCCGCCTGACCAACATTACTATAAAACTCTGCCTACCCCAAAACCCCAGACAGAGAGCAAATGACAGTTTATCCACGGCTTTTCCTGTTTTCTCCTTTGACGTATCTGGTGATGGGCTGCATGGTCTGGCCTAGTGGCTGAGGCGTCTATCCGTGAGGAGAGGCCTCTCATTCTGTCTGCAGAACCTGCAGTCAATTTCCTCTTGGACTTTCCAGTTGCCCGCGGAAAACATCTCTGGTTATTGTAACCAGCCAAACCAAATGTTTGGAGGGGTTTTTCTTTTAACCACGGTAGTTTGAGAGAGAGAGAGAGAGAGAAACCCCTCCCTTGAAGCAGAAGGAAAACAGCCATCCTGGTTGATGGTCTATTCACTGTCTTGGAATGCATCACTCCACTCATTTCTCCAGGCAAGCGTGTTGATAGCTGCTAGTATTTTATGTTGTCCTCACAAAATGAGCTCTGCAGGGTGGAGGGGGGTTTATTTAGAGGTGGTTTTTTGTGTCCATGACATGCTTTCTGGAATAACTGAGTCACGGCTCACCCACCCCCCCAGCAAAGTGCTGTGGACTCTTCTCACCTTCAAGTGCTGTACACATCTGGTTCCTTCAAGAGGACTTGCTTACTTGCATTTTCTCCACCAAAGGTTTTTTTAGTGCATACTGCTAGGTTTACAGGCTTTTGTGTCCCATCCCTGGAAGGGCCAGGGGAGCATTTGCCCCCCACCCTATCTGGTTGTCATAAATCAGTACCCTCTTGTGACTGCATAAGGGTATGCAGAGCCCCACCAACACATTTCATACGTCTTATGGAAACTGCATTTGGCCTCCTTGTTGTTCTCAGGGGTTTCATTGGGGGAGGAACCTGAAATTTGCTACAAATGTCACTTCGTGTGAACTTTCAGTGCTAACAGAAGCAGATAGTTATGTGCTGCTGCCGTTGCTTCCCTACAGCAACTGATATACTGAAGTAGTCTGCTGCTTACCACATAGATTATATTTAGTGATCCTTGATATACCTATCTTTCAGCTACATATGGCTGTTAGTTTTCAAAGATATCCCTGAGGTAGTTGGGTGAGTGGGCTTAGCTAGGGCATTATTTGATCGGTAATTTGTAGCATATCTTTTGAAACAACATATCACAAGGACAAGCATATAGAATGGTGACTGTAGAGCCAAACTAAATTTTACTTTGAATGCATCCTATTAATTAATTAATTAATCCATCCATCCATCCATCCATCCATTTATGTGTCTGTCTGTCTGTTTGTTAAGCATATTTCTATACCACCCCAAACTTGCATTTCTGGGTGGTATCGTTGAATACATTGCTTGGGATTCCTAATGTATGGAAGTTCTTAACCAAAAGCAGCTCCATGAGAATCTGGATTGGGACCATGGCCTAGTGGAGGGGGGGGGTTAAGCATTCCTCCATGACACTCTGCGAATTCTGTCTGAATGACCCCCCCACACACACACACACACAGCTATTTTTGGGAGAAGACATCAGAAATCCCAAATACAGGTTTCAAAAATGGATTTAAGGTAACATCTAGGAGAGGAAGGAAGGAAGGAAGGAAGGAAGGAAAGTTATGTGCATGTCTCTCTGTGGCACAGAAGGTGGAGGCTATTCCCAAGGCACTCAGTGTGTATGCATGGGATAAAAATATCACACTAACAGTTGCTCTTGAGGAGCAGTGGAAAGAGTGGATAATATCAACGTTGTAACTTGAGACGCTGGCGCCGTGATGATTTCCCCTTGGCTCACTCCTAGTGTTGTGCCTTTAGGCAGGCCCAGGGTGTGAAATCTCTGTTGTGGTTCCCACGGCCTGCCGATAACCCAGAAGGAGGCGTCATCACATCAAGGAGAGGAACAGATAGGGAATCCCAGGATTCAGAAAGGAAACCAAGTGCGGCACTCAGAAGGTTTCGCAGTTCCAGTGCTACATGGCTCCATAATTTAATTTCACTGACAGACAGCAATCCCCTCCCCTTCTCAAGCTGGTGCCCTCCCCTCTGGAGCCTCTCCTCCTCTAAATATTTATACATGGAAGCCTCTTAATAAGAGGAGCATTGACTTTCTTGATTTCAGCAGAAGGAGCTGTCTTTCAGAGTGCTGGTCCTTCTTGCCCAGCCCCGTCTGTCACAACAGGCAACAGCCCAGGTGGTGGTCTTCCCCACCCATTCATTCCTCTTACCTGACAATACCAGGGATTGCACTGGGGAGCTTGTGCATGCTCTGCCACCAAGCTGTGGGCCAAGGACTGGCAAGCATTAAAGAGCAGCCAAGATTTGAACTCTCAGTTGAAGACTAACTTGGATAAGATCCAGGAGATTATGCACAGTGAACTTTAATATCACTATGTTTAATATCCAATTTTTTATTAAAGCAACAGCAGTAAGGAGCTCTTAAACTTTCCCCCACAAGCTGGGGGGAAAATCACCCTCCCCAGCTGCTTTTTCCCTTGCAAAGGAAAAGAGATCCCTCTCATAAGGGTGGGAAAGCAACTTCAGCCATCAGGGAAAAGGTTAAGCACCACTCCCCTGCTGCAGCTGCTGCAGCTGCACAAATGCAAAGTCTCTCGCAACTGCATTGAACTTTTTTTTTTTTAAAGGCAGGAGTCTCATGTGAAATGTCTAGTTTTGCCCTGGAAACACACCATAGAAAATACCCAGCCCTGGCTTGCATATTGTACAGCACCCCACCGATTCAAGAGCAGAGCACGCACCCTGGCTCGGTGCCATCCCAAATCCTGTGGGTGCTGCTAGCAAGCTTGCAGAGGTTCTACGGCAACGAAGAATAGCATCAGCATTGATGCGACAATTTCCCCATCATTCCTAATGGGAAAAGCAATCCTTCAGCGCTATTCTTAAGTTGCCACAGAGCCTCTGCAAGCTGACTAGCAGTGTCTACAAAGTTTGGAACGGCACACATTCTGCTCTTGGTTTATCAGGATGCTGCACAGTATGTAAGCCAGTTCTACAATTACACATTATAGAGAAAGATCAGTCATATTAGACTAACTTTCCCTGGAGCTTCTCTGCCATCACTAACCTTCTCCTTGAGGGACCCACGCAAAGTTTTCAAATAGCGAGCTTGATAGGAAATGGGCAAGCTCCCCCTTACTCAAATTGGATTGGCTCTGATGGAACTGACCTATTCCCTCCCCCAGCCCACCTCAGCCCCAAACAGGAAATGGTTGGGCTTATTCGGAGTAAATCCAATTTGATTTGGACTCCATCGTGCTGCTTATCTCCATCCCCCTTCCCACTTATCTGGCTGTAGCTTCAGCAGCAGCAAGGAAGGGGAAACAAAGAGGCCCCAGCCCCAGTTGGATAAATGGGTGGGTGGGAGGAAAGGGGGAAGGGTGGTTGGGCATTTCCCCTTTCTCCTGCCAGGTATAAGCAGGCCTGGGAATTGTATTTTCCCAGGGCTACTGGATGGTAGCAATAGCAATAGCAATAGCACTTACATTTATATGGTAGCACTTACATACTATATGTAAGTGGGGGAGGGGAAGGGGCCTTTGAGTTAGCTAGGTGGGTGGAAGCTTGGGGGCTGGGTGGGTGAGAGTGGGGAAGAATTTAGGGTTGTGGAGATGTGCAGAAACCCTTTCAGAAATGTTACTTGGCTTATGGAGATTCATTTGGCTTCCCTTGAGAATTTTGTTTCCCTTTGGAAGGAACTTCGACATGTGTTTCACATTTCACCTTTTTGACATTGCAGTGTTAACCCTAATTGTAGTGCTCATCTCAGATTGGAAGTTCACATTTCTGAGCTCGGAAATCCGACTCTTGGAGACCTTTCTCCTGGTCTGTGAAGACCTCCTCTGCCCCAAGGTCTCCAGCAGGGGTCTTGCTACCTGAGCGCCTTTGAACGGGAGCAGCAGCCAACTTCTGTGTGCAGAGTAAGAGCTCTACCACTAAGCTATAGCCCTACCCCTAATGGGTAGGATCTTTCCTTCGTTGGGTCTTACAAAGTAGCAGCAGCAGCTTCAAATGGCATGTTTATTGGAAACAGAAGCCAAATGTACCTCCCTAATCAAACCCTGAAAGTCTGCAAACCACTTCAGAGACTTGCCCCGGCAGCTTACCCTCCTCCTGGAGTCGGGAGGGGATGTTTCTGGTTTCCATTCTTTGTGTTGTAGTTCTGACACTTCCAAAAGATTTATGCTCTGTATTCTTTCCAAGGCTTTTATGGGGTCTTTGATCTGTCACTGAACCTTCCATTCTTTTCATTCCACTCCGATATGTGGAATTACCTTCCGAGACTCCTGCTAATTAACAGCACTATTCCCTCTGAGGCAGGGGCTGGACTGCAGACCCCTGGAGGGGGCTGGATTTCTCAAAGCTTTATGCTCTGAAGGCTATGCTCACGATTGGATTTCTATGCTGGGACATCCTCTAGGGCTCTGCAGGGCAAGGCAGGGCCATGGGGAGCTGATCCGCCATCTAGGCCTGAAGGGTTTTATCTTGAGCTCAGGGTTCCTGAGGACACTGGTTTTTGCTGGAGTCTGAAGGGCAACAGGCAGAAGAAACATCCCGGGGCTGGCCCTACTGTGAAGCAGGCTGTTTCAGGTGCTGGATTGTGGGCCATTCTCAGGGGCAGCATGGCAGCCCATGCAGCTCCTCTACCATGGAGGCTGGAAGGAAGGAGCAATGGCACCACACTGCTTTTCTGCTTCCCTTCCTAGTGTCCTGGCCCTGGATCCAGGACCCTCCCCACAATGGAGGATGAGGCAGCATGCAACAAGACAGGGAGGGATCAACTTGAGATTGCACCCGGAGTAACCTCATGCTTCTGGGAAGAACCAGGAGAACCCAAGCCAGCACCGTCACAGTGACCTCAGGGCACAGGCCTGCTTCTATCCTCTGACTCAGAGAAGTCCCTTGAGAACCTGTCAGTCTTAGCAGAGGCCCCCCTACATTGCCGGAGCCCACACCTAAGAAGTCAAGTAAGGTGACTTCAACAGAGCCTTTCCTAGAGAAGGGGCGGGGCCAAGTCACTCTTCCTGGGCAGTGGCTGGAAATGCCAGCAGTCTGCTGGAGCAACATTCTTCTCTGTGTTGCAGTTCCAGCTCTGGTGGCCTTGCTCAGCGCTGTCTGAGGTCCTGACTCTGCCATTGGAGCTTTCTGAGATCTAATGTACTTCTGGATCCTGACCATGGCAGAGCCCCTAGAACAGTATCTCATAGAACATGTAGGAAGGACCTGGGTGTGTGTGTGTGTGTGTGTGTGTGTGTGTGTGTGACTTTAATAGCAAGAAACAGAAGGAAGATGAAAGGGATAGGGCAGCATTAGGTGCTCCACTGCAGGCAGCAAAATATCACCGGCCAGAACTCATCCTTCCCTCTTGACTGGGTCAGGGCAAAAGGCCATACTGCTAGTGTACCTGACCAATCAGATGGGAGACTAGAAGTGTGAGCACTGGAAGATCTTCCCTTCAGAGGATGGAGCCGCTCTAGGAGGAGCAGAAGGTTCCAAGTTCCCTCCCTGGAAGCATCTCCAAGAGAGGGCTGAGAGAGAGTCCTGCCTTGGAGAAGCCGCTGCCAGTCTGTGAAGACAATACTGAGCTAGACAGACCAATGGTCTAACTCAGTATATGGCAGCTTCCTATATTCCTATGTGGAAGATCACCCCACTCCTAAGTCAGGGCTTCCAACTAGTTTTCCAGTTCAGCCCAAGGTCCACTTATCCATCTTTTCATATAACAGATGGGAAATCGCCACTAAGAACCAATATGAAGTGGTGGCTTGTTCACCCCTGTGCATGTCATGTTTTCCTGGACATTGTTGCACTTTAGCATACACACCCTCCACCCTTTTGCCCTGCTGAAGGCTCTTCTCCGCTGTTTCCTGCTGAATTAATGTATCCTCTGATAACAGGTCCTGGCATTAGTTAAAAGTAAAGAGCATAGTCATTCTTTGGACTAAAGCTGTGCTAGTGGGTGGGGGGTAACATAACTCACCCCTAATGTGTTTTCAGTAGTTCAAAATGAACCTCAAGAGGAGCCCTGTTGGATCGGACCAAAGAGCCATCAAGACCATCATTGGTTTCCCATCATGGCATGTGGGGAAGAGGCCTTGTGGGGGCCCATAAGCCAAGCATGAAGGCAATAGCCATTTCCCATGGTCTGCCCCCAGAATTGAGTTCTCAGAGATAGACTTCCTCTGTACATGGAGGTTCCCTTCCCATGACCAACAAAAGCACCCCAGGAGCCCAGTGGGGGGTTGGATGAAGAGTTTATTATATCTAGCATCCTATTTCCCACAATGCCCCATACTCCCCCATGGATTTCTCCAATCCCCTCTTAATTCCCCTTCTAAGCCCATAGCAATCACTATACCTTGCAGTAGCACAATTTGTACATTCATCATGCAGTGTGAAGAAGTCCTTCTCACCTCTTGTCACTTTTTTCATCCTCTGCACAATTCTCCATGCCATGAAGACGGAAAGGGTGCTACCCTAAAGCAATTATGAATGATACCTTCATATATCTTGGATGGAAGGACTAGGAGGTATTTCTCCACACCTGAGTATTCTGAACCTGATATTCTGAAATCGAAGTACGGAAATCCAAATCCATGGAGCCTCTGCTGGAGAAAATCCTCTTTTGTCCCACTCCCCTAAGAGATGTGCACATTTTGCACACATACCTCTATGATTACTACCAAAGCAGCTAAATCTCTTGCCTTGGTGCTGGCAAAACAAACAAGCTAGTAAATAGATCTAGTAATCTGATATTTCAAATAATTGATATTTGCAATTCTGCTGCACCGTCATAAACATTCATATTGGATGTCTAATTTGGCTGTCTTAAAGCGCCAGGCCCATTATGGTGGCATTTCATTTCTATATTCTGTTGTTGTTGCTAGGGCCAATGGCTGAGGCAAGTGATGAATGCATAAAATATAGGGGGTTTCTTTTGTAGTCCAGAAAGCCCCCCAGAGTCCTATTGCTCATTCTGAACCAGCGTGTCGCTCTTGGGTCCAGAGGAATCCACTGTAATTCCTTGGTTTTAAAAAAATATTCAAAACAAACCCAATTTAAATCATTAAACCAGATGAAATGCAGAGGGATTAGCCCGTTAGCCCATGTGGGACCCGCCACTCCAGAAATGCCTTGCTTCTGTATGATTGACATACATTTGCTGGCAAGAAGAGTGAGACCTTGGCTGCGAAGTGGGGCTGGAAATTCTTTAGAAATCACCATGGCTGCCATCTGAACACTGGAAGGTCCGTAACAGGGAACTCTGTTTTGCTAACATGGCAACAGTGGCCCAGCCAGCCCAAGAAGGGTGTGGGGTGCTGAGTGGGGAGCGAAAGGTCCATCGTCTGCAGGAAAGCTTAGGAGGTGAGTGCATTTTCAAATGACTTTTGCCATGGCAAAAATACAAACCACAGCAGTCAAAGGGGGCACAAAGAGTTGCCCAAGGCAATGCAGGGAAGTGGGACCCGCAGCCAGAACAGACATGGGTCTACATAGGCAAAGGAAGCCTTTGGAAAAAGCTGAAGGAATTCCCAGACTGAGAATAGGTCGGTGCCAATGCAAAGACACCATGTTGGGTGTTTAATTAGCTTTGAGCAATTTTTTTAAATACTTGTGATGAACCGATGAAGTGGCAATTTTATTCTTTCCAGATTATTCATGGGTGTTTTTTTAAAAATAATTTTAAAAAATGATTTGGGGGAAGCAGAGTTTTCAGTGAGGAGCTTTGAACCTTTTGCCTTCTGAGTGTTGAAGCACTGCTTGAGGAAATCCCAAGTGGACAGAAGTTCAGCCTAAAACATGTTGAATTCACTCCATGACTGTTTTCTTGAAGCAAACCTTTCCAGTGCTGGATTAAGACCACCCAGACCATATGCAGCGAGAAAACTGGAGCTGGTATGAGTCAACGGAGAGTAAAGGACTGCAGCCTTGAGAGCTGATGTAGCACAGGAGCGACGAATGTGTGAACACAAGACCCAGAAGTAGCAACAGAAGAAGTGGGAGTTATTCATGCTTATTCTGTCAGTGCTTTGGGGACGTCTGCAAAGCAGTTCTCTGGCTATGGCTGGAACTTCCATCCCTACCGACCAGATGATGGGAGAGGGCTTGCCATGTGGAAATAGGTTCGATGTCGAACAGGTCTGACAGTCCGATATTGAACTGAAACCCCACCCCCATCCCCAGCTGTTGGGGTGGGGAGCAGTTTGCGATCTTTTTTTTAAACCTTTTAAAAAAAAATTTTTACTCACCCCCTCCAGGGGGCTTCTCTGAGGTTGTAGGGGGGTCTCTCTGGTGTTCCCTCTTCCCCCACTGGCCTCCGTTATGTTAGAAATTGCCTGGTCCGGGTGGTCTTCATCCCGTTCCAGGCCTGCCCTTCATGGTGGTGGCCATTTTGGAGGCCGCCGGACAGGGGCCCTTATTTGCTCTCCTTGACATCATCACACAGCAAAATCTGCTTGGCTCTAGAGTATCACAACATCATCCCATTGCCTACAGGATCCCTGATTAGGTGGGATCCACCATGTGACTAATCACAGGCTAGTGTGTACTGTGTTTCAAAATGATGTTTTATTCTACACCACAACAAATGACATTACCAAAGCTGTCACTGAGGATAAGCTACAGTGCTGAAGAAGGTTGAGAAAAGATGCAGATTCACCCAAAGTATTTCCAGAAGACTAGTTCCACTGCACAGAAATTGCTAATTTCAACAGCAGAATAAAGAAACTGAGCAGCTCTAGTGCCGCTCCAGGTGCATTGCATTGGAAGATCATGGAAGGAGACAGGTCATAAATATCCAAAAGGAGAGGGCAAGGGTGGTGTGATCCCCGTCCCATCCAGTTTCACCCAAATAGTGATGGATTTCCCTCTGAGTGGAGTGGCACGTTTTCTGTCCTGTGAACACCTGGTCCTGTGTCAATAGCATAGATTTAGGATCGAGTGTTTACATACTGGGCCATCTTGCATGTATATTAATAACTTGGTTCAATACTGCGGTTCTGTGGTTGCACATACTTTGGCAAAGGTGTTATTTACCCAGTCGGCTTCCACGGCCCGGCAAGAGCCTTGCCATTTCGTTCCATCAGGTGTGGTATGTACAAGTGAAATACATCCCTGACGTGGAAGCTCAGATGCAAATAAAGTAAAGCCCAGTCTGAAGTTTGCTCAACTGACATGCAAATGCTCATGTATGTGGGTATCTGTGCCTGTGCATCCATGTTTCCATATGCCAGGGGTTCTCAAGCTTGGGTCCCCAGATATGGTTGGACTACAATCTCATCATTCCCAGCCACAATGGCTGAAGGCCCAGGCCCTGATACCAGAGTCCTGTTCCAGCTGGGAATAATGGGACTTGTAGTCCAGCAACATCTGGAGACCCAGTTCGAGAACCCCTGCTGCATGGTCTTGCAAATCCCACTCCTCCAATTCATGGCTCATTTTGGACTTCTGCACCTTAACATTCCAACCCCTCTTCTGACCCGGTTTGCTCTTTGCTAGAAAGCTGGCCACTGACGAAGGAAGACAGTTCAGTCTGCAGACCTTTCTCACTGTCTGGATGCACTGAACTACAAAATCCTAAGAATTTTGATTCTCCCATCAGTAGATGAGTGAGTGAGTCCCAGACATCTTTGTTCATATCAAACCTGAGTTGTAAATTAAATCAATGGAGGCCCAAGTGCAGGGGTGTAGGAGCCCACCAGCACCCAGAGGACAAAGGCCTGCTGGCGGCTCCCCTCTTCAGTGTTTCAGAATTACATGCATGCATAGTGCATATGCGTGCGCATTCCTGAGCCATGCCCCTACGTCTGACATCAGATGCAGAGGGCATGGCCAGTACTGGGGACGAGGCGAGTCAGCCTCTGCAGTGTTTCCCCAGGCAGCGGTTTGCTGAATCGCTAACTGGGAGCTTCTTTCCCTGGTCCCATTCGCACGTAACGTGAAACCACAGTTAAATGGGGCAGAAGCTGGAGTTCATGTACAGTACATCTGGATATATGAAACAATGGTTTTGAAGCAAAAGTGAACTACGGTTTCCCTTGCCAAACTCCAATTCAAACCTTCAATTTGTACTGAGTTTTGCTGTTACAACCTGACGTTTGAAAGTGTCTGTGTTATGTCTGAACACAGATGCTGGCATAACCATAGTTTCATGCTGGTTCTAGAACTGAAATTATAGAGAGGGTGGCCTAGACCTGCCCAGGAATGCACCTGCTCCATGGTTGCCATGCTTCTCACTGGCTGCCTCTCTAAGCACTTGCCCCACCCCCTGTCTCCATACACCTCAAGCCATTGCCTGGCATCAGGCAATGGCTTGTAGTTTAACAGCTACATGAAACCGCTGGGAGAGAACATCAGGAGATTTGGTGCAGGGTGTTATCAATATGCTGATGACACCCAAATCTATTTCTCCATGTCAGCTTCATCAGGAGAAGGCATAACCTCCCTAATGCCTGCCTGGAGGCAGTAATGGGCTGGATGAGGGGTAACAAACTGAAGCTGAATCCAGATAAGACAGTACTTATTATGCAGGGTCGGAACTCGGGAGACGATTTTGATCGGCTGGTTCTGGGTGGGGTCACACTCCCCCTGAAAGAACAAGTTTGCAGTCTGGGGGTGGTTCTGGATCCAAGTTTCTCCCTGGTGTCCCAGGTTGAGGCAGTGGCCAGAGGTGCCTTCTATCAGCTGATACGCCAGCTGCATCCATTTCTTGAGATGAATGACCTCAAAATGGTGGTACATACGTTGGTAACCTCCAGGCTGGACTACTGCAATGCTCTCTATGTGGGGCTGCCTTTGTATGTAGTCCAGAAACTGCAGTTGATCCAGAATGTGGCAGCCAGGTTGGTCTCTGGGCCATCTAGGAGAGACCATATTACTCCTGTATTGAAGGAATTACACTGGCTTCCGATACATTTCCAGGCAAAATACAAGGTGCTGGTTATAACCTATAAAGCCCTAAACAGGCCCTGAGTATTTAAGAGAACGTCTTCTTCACCATGAGCCCAACCGCCTGTTAAGATCATCTGGAGAGGTTCATCTGCAGATGCCGCCAACTCGTTTGATGGCTACTTGGGAACAGGCCTTCTCCCTTGCTGCCCCTGGACTTTGGAATGCGCTCCCTATTGAAATAAGAGGCTCCCCATCTCTGGGAACTTTTATAAAGGCACTGAAGACACATTTATTCACCTGGGCTTTTAATTAGATTCATTGTTTTAATATTCTTAATACTGGGTTTTAAATGTTTCCAATGTTTTAAATTATTTTAATTGTTATTTGATTTGATGTTTTAAATGATTTTAATTGTAAACCACCCAGAGACGCAAGTTTGGGGCAATATAGAAATATTTTAAATAAATAAATAAAACAAATCAGGGATGCCACCTTGTCCCATCCCAAGCTTCTCAGCCTGTCAAAGGGGAAAGTTCCATTGCGGGATGCCCACTTTCCACTGTGTCTCTCCCCCTCCCTGGCAATCAGAAGAGAAAGGGGATGAGATGGCAAGATGGGCACTATGTGTTTTGGTCTCCAAAAATGAATCAATGAAAAAGTATATTCACAAGCGCATGCAGTCAAGGTGGCTCCATAAAGTGGGCAACCAGATCAGATCGCTGCAAAGATAACATAGGGCAGGGTGGCAATACCTGGGATTGAGTTCAAAAAGGCAGCCCCACCCAGGAATTCCATGCAGGAATTCCTGAATGGCTCTGTTCTAATTTTTGTACAGTAAAGTTGGGGAAGGGGGGCCCAGCCCCTTCCCCTTGAGTGAAAAATGATCCAAACCCGGGAAATGTGATTGAGAGTAAAGATCTATCCCCAGTCCAGGTGTTTCCCTTGTATGTCCACCCAGTACTGCCTAGACACATGGAGTGGCCACTACTCCTTGGAAGTATAAAAGGTTTGCCTGGAGAGGAGGGGTTCACAGTATACAAGCTATATTATTTACCAGAGAGAATGGGGGCCACACACAAGTGGGGCCCCCTTGATTTGGATGGCCTACCTCATGAGGACACAGTCTGACAGAGGCCTGAAGTTCACTGAGCCTCTGGTCCTCCCCAGTGGACTGGCCCTCTCATGAGAGAGCTCATCCCCGGCCAGCAAACCGACACAGGGGCAGAAGTGTATTTGGGTGTCCCTGAACTTCTTTGCCAGAGTCTGCTATCCTTAGTCACCATGGACCAGACCCCAGGATCCTTTGCCGTCCCTCATATGCATATTCCCTCCTAGGAAGTCATGATGATCCCTTCCCAGAGTAATGGAAAAATTGTGCCCCTCTGTACCCCCCTGGTGCCAGTAATTGTGCTTGTGTGAGACTGTTTTGGTCTGGGGCTCTTATGAGAGCGGTGGTGCAATTGCAGGTGGAATAAGGACTTAAATGCCACTCAAGGGGTTTTAAATGCCCTTTCCCTGCCGAGGGCGGGTGGTCCACTCTGAAGAGGCACGATCATACTGGGCACACCGCTTTGAAGGTCATGGCCAATGGCTGTCACCCTGCCGGCATTCTGACATGGACCAGGAAGTGGGAGTGCTCCCCTGCTCTGACACAAGAGTTTGCCAGGCTACGGTTAGATGAACGTCTGCGATGCCAGTCCCAGTTACAAAGATTAACCTTGGGTTCATCTACCCATGGTTTGCCATTACATGCAAATGCAGCTTCAGCCTCCTTGCGAGGAGGCAGAAAAAGGAGCTCCCAGTCAGCGATTCAACAAATCACTGACGGGGGAATCTCCTCAGGGGCTGACTGGCCCCGTTTCTGGTACTGGTCATGCCCCCTTTATCTGTCCTTTGCTCCATTGTCCCCCACCCCCTGCCCCGACCAAATGCTCACAGAATTACACTAAAATGGCTGATATTCAGACGAACCAAGCGCCCGCCCAACAAAGTTGCATGCATGCAAGAAAATCCCAAAGTTGTGTTCTTGCACTCTTGTGCAAAGGTTCCCTGCAAATAAATGCTTGAACTGAGATGCTCCTCATAGTTGGTGCATCACAGGCTGCACTTGTGCAAGTGCAGTGCAGCAGATTCATCCAAATGCTTTTTCAAAAATGTTTTTTTTGGGGGGGGGGATTTCAAAAGAAAAATTGTTTGGGGTTTTTTTTAAAAAAAACACACATGGAGTATGGTTCAGCTCTGCAAGAAACAAATGGATCCTCACTGTTGTGAAAAGGCTCTGTTTACGCTAACCCCCGCCACACACACACATGCTTCAAAATAGCACTGAGTGTACCTGACCTCGTGCAGTCTGTTCAGCAGCCTCCGGAAAACCAGAGCTCAGCTCACAAGCGCTGGGACTTGAATCAACAAGGCCTCCTTCGAGCTGTGATGCTCCAGGGGCCTTTCCTCTGTCCCTCCATGAACTGTTACAGGAAATGCTCGGGAGTTATCTCCCAGGCTAATTAAGGGAAGAGCCTGGAGACCCCGTGATCCCCAGGGAAGCAGGAGGACACGAGTGTTGTTCTGGCCTCTGTCAACGCACATGACAAGGTGGCTTCTTCAGCCAGCCAAGTTCCAAGCCCAAGATAACAGTATTTTAGGGACACCAGCCAGAGATTAGCTGCCTAGCAAACGGGACTTTGCCTTGACAAGCTAAAGCCATCGTACTTAGAGGCCTTTGTACTTCCTGGATGTGCTCTCTCTTGATGATGGGGGGAGCGTCGGTAAGACCAATCCATCCATCGGAGAGAGCTGTGATATCTGCCATTGGGCTAGAGGGCTCTTTTGTCCACTCTAAAGGTAAAGCAAAGTTCTGCCATTGAATCGGTGTCGACACCTGGTGACCACAGAGCCCTGTGGTTGTCTTTGATAGAATACAGGAGGGGTTTACCATCGCCATCGCCTGCACAGTATGAGATGATGGCTTTCAGGATCTTCCTATATCACTGCTGCCCAATATAGTACCAGCAGGGATTCGAACCGGCAACCTCTTGCTCGCTAGGCAAGTTATTTCCCCACTGCACCATTAGAATGGCTTCGTCCACTCTAGCATGGCAGAAAGATCATAGCCCAGGCATAGAGTATCTGCTTTGCATGCAGAAGATCCCTGGCAGCCTCTCTAAGCAGGGCTGGGAAAAGCTCAGGTCTGAAACCTTGGGAAAACTGATGCCGGTCAGAGTAGATAATACTGAGCTCAATGTATTTATGTGGTATAAGGCAGCTACCAAAGTGAGTTGTTATGTCCTTGACTCTATGCCTGGAGTCCACTTATATTCTTGACACCATGCCTTGGAGTCCATGCCTGGAGACCTCCACTTTTGCCACGTACGAAGCTTCTCCTCTTCCTTGTGGTGAGGAACCACCTCTGCACTTGGCTCCACAAGGTGAACTGGATGAATTAGATAGCAGAGCGGGGGATACAGCTCCAGCACACCAGCAGGTCCCCAGCTTTGAAGTCAATGAATCCAGAGTGCCAGGTTCACTGGAAATGCCTGGGGGAAATTCGGTTTGTAAGGGCACATAAACAACAGATCCAGTGGACATGATCCACAGAAATCTGCCTTAAACTGTGTCGGACCATTGGCCCATCTAGTTCATTAGTGTGACTACTCTGACTGGTGGCAACTCTTCACAGTTTCAGACATGGGTTCTTCCTCAGCCTTCCTGGAGATGCTGTCAGGAATTGAACCTAGGTCTTTCTGCATGCAAAGCAGAAGCTCTACCTCTAAGCTACAGCCCTTGTCTGAAGAGGGTAGTGCTGAACCTGGGGACACTTCCTCCACGTGATTTAGAACCCACACAGGCTGCCTTCGGATGTACCTCTTAACTGCGGTTGCAACAGAACCAGTTACTCTCTGGCCGTGTTCGATTCGCCTGGCACACTCGCCAGTGATGAGGATCTGCAGTCTGGAAGACTGCAAAGGAGATGGAACGGGCTGTGCAGGCTTCCTCTGACACAGGAAGGAAAGTGGCCACAGCCAATGACATTTGAGCAGTGGGAGGAGTGTCATCTCCTAATTCCGGTTTCGGCAGCTGTAAAAATGCACTCTCCAGCTTCTGAACCCTCAGTTTGGTAAATGTACCTTCAAGCGAACCAAGGGTTCATCTGGAGGTTGGGGGGTGGAATCGGAACTGCAGTTGGGTCCTGCACGCTCAGTTCCAATAATTCGGACATCACGCTTGGGGCAACTTGAAGTGAGTTCACCTCTGGTTTCTTGTGACATCCGAAGACGGCCTCATCATCAAGAGTTCAAAATCATGCAGACAAAGTGACCCCAAGTTCAGCACTGCCTTCCTCAGTCAAGCATGGAATCTGAGGATACAGGGTGTGTGGCCATGGAGTGGATCAGTACCGGGGGTGTGGCTAGATGATGCCCTCCCATTCTTCCATCAGACCATGTACTTAGGCTCATAACACTGGCATGAAGCTGGAAAATCTCTAACAAATGAATACCTGTAGGCTAGAGATGTGCAGATCGATTGGGCAGTGAATCGATTTGACTCGAATCTGGCTGATTTGAGTGTTTCTCCCTTGAAAGACATCACCCCAAAATGGGGCGGTTAGTTTTGAGGTTGAATCGAAATCAGCCAGATTCAGCTTGAATCTAGCCGAATCAATTTGGCCTTCAATGTATGGGGGAAGGGGGGGGGAGGAGAGCCTCATTACATCCTTTTAAAAAATGGCACCAGGGCACCATTAAATTAATTACTTTTACTAATTGCAGAGCCTGCAGTGGTGACCCAACCCTCCACCATCACCCTGCGGCTCTTGCCAGATCCTGTGAACAAGAGGCACCTTTAGTGCTTTTAACTGCTCCTCTGGCAGGAGCAGCAGATACATCTTATAGAGCTGGCAGTGTCAGGGCGATGGTGATCAGACCACCGTCCCTCCCTGCAGCCATCCTGGCTGGTCGCTAGCTCTCACTAAAACTTAGTGCCATTTAAATGCACTAAACCTCCTTTAAATGGCCCCTGTGCAGGTGCAGAAGGCATTTAATGGGGTAGCCCCATGTTGTTTTAGCTAGAACCCCATTGTTTTTGCACTAAAACACTAGTGTTTTAGCAAAAAAACAGCAGGCGATCCCCATCGGGGCTATCCCCACCCCCAGCCCCCACAGCACAGGTCAAATCGATTCAGATTTCATTAGAAAAATCAAGTCCGAATCGAGCTTGCCTGGTTTCACAAAGGCCAGATTTGTGGTCGAATCAAAATAGCTGGTTTTGATTTGACCATGAAATGAATCACAGTTTTCGATTCATGCCCATCTCTACGCTAGAGCAGCCTTCAGTCAAGTTGTTCCAGTTCAGAAGATTTTGTAACTTTATATTCCTGTGATAGCCAGCTAAGGATGCCCCCAGTGGTGAAGACTTCTGAAATGTCATGATATAGCTTCAGGATGAGGTGACTTCTGGGGTTAGTGAAAATGAATGGGGATAAGCCCATAGCTCAGTGGCAGAGCATTTGCTTTGCATGCAGGAGGACCCAGCTTCCATTCCTGGCCACATCTCCAGGGAATTCATGGACATTGAGCTGTGAATCATGGTGAAAGTCATCATATGCCAGGTAAGAACAGCGATCTCAGTCTGACATGGTGTTGAGCTGACATTTCACCTCCGTAGAGTAGATCTAAGATGTACAGTGAGGCTTGAACGTGAGTTCAGCACTGCACCCTCCACCATGTGGGCTGTGCCTGCCTCTGTTTTGCTCACTGTTTTTGAATAAGGGAGTTTGCATAGTGCAGGAGTTCCCAACGTTGGGTCTCCAGGCACCTTCCAATGTCCCTATACAAATACGACAGATATTTATATACCACTTTTCAACAAAAATTCCCAAAGTGGTTTATATAGATATGAATAAATAAATAAGATGGCTCCCTGTCCCCAAAGGGTTCACAATCAAGAAAGGAAACATAAGATAGACACCAGCAACAGCCACTGGAGGGATGCTGTGCTGGGGCTGGATAGGGCCAGTTGCTCTCCCCCTGCTCAATAAAGAGAATCACCGCTTAACAAAGGTGCCTTTTTGCTCAGTGGGTTGGGAAGATGTTGCTAATGCTGCCATGCCAGAGGCAGCAGTGAAATATTGTGTGTCAAGAGCAATCTGGGGGGATTCTATTATTCCTCCCTTAACCCCAGATTTCAAGCCAAAAGGTCATTTGTAAGAATATGCACTTCTGCCCTAGTTCTGCCACGAATCTGGCCTTTGTGAAACCAGGTAAGCTCAATTCGGACTTGATTTTTCTAACCACATCTGAATCAATTCAACCTGTGCTACGGGGGCTGGGGGTGGGGACAGCCCATGATGGGTTTCACCTGCTGTTTTTTTTAATTGGGTGATCTTTTATGTCTTCTGCTGGGTTTCTTATTTTATTTTCATTAGGGCTGCATGAAGCTTTTACAGCTTCAGGGACCTAAAGTCCTATCTGGTTGGGGGCTGAAATTGGAGCGAAGTGAAGCAAACTATACTATCTTTAAGCAATCTTCAGTCATCCAATGGCTGCAGCCTCAGAAAAGACTACAAATCCCGGAAGTACCCGCGCATTGCCAGCACTCTAGAGAAAGGGAAACAGTCATTTTGACAGTGAAGCTGTGGAAGACAAATGCTTGCTCCCTTGCAGCTGGGAGCAAAGATAAAGAAGATGCAAGGCCCAGGCTTGCATCTTGCCTGGGCCTGTAAGTATGGGTGGGGAAGAGAGCTTCTGGGACTTGTGGTCCAAAGTTGTGGTCCAAAGAAAAGCAGGACCCCCGATGCAAATAGGGGACCCCTCCAAAGCTCCGGCGTGGTCCCTGGTGAAGTGGATCTGCTCTCCACAGCCCTAGTGGCCACTGCTCCACTGTGCGCTATTTTACAATTCCTTGTCATCTTTTTGTGTCCACACTACAATTGATGACAAATGTCTTTTCTTTATCTATTGCAAACTGCATTCGTATGATTTCATAAGATGCTCTGACTGCTTCTGAACTGAAAGCTGGCATATAATCTGGGTAACCCCATAAATAAATAAATAACGTAAGACCTGTTTGCCTTTGACTCTCGTAGCTCTTTTTCATACCAGTGTGAACTTCAGTTGGCAGGAATTGCAGTTTTCACCCTGGATGACTAAGGTCAGGCTCCCGAACACCAAAAGTGTTGCCGTTCCCAGAGCCAGCAATGTGAAGCTAACACTTAGCAAAGCTGGACGGATTCCCAAAAGCCGGGAGACGCTACCTCATATAGCCAGCGGCCGGAGGGCATGTGGCAAGTGAGACAACTGGTGAGTGACATGGTCTGTAGATCTCCCTTTCTTGGGGGTCAGGTGGATGAGGTGAGCACAATTGAGAGAGGGCAACAAAGAAGGCTCCCTCACTCAAACTGGCTTCGTCAGGGACTCAGGTTAAATTTTGCTAGATATCAAAGCTGGTCCAGAGATATTCTTATTTGCCTCTTTCATTTAGCTGTCCTCAAGCTGGGGGGACATGGATTTTCTGAGACTGAAGCCTGATATCATCTCCCACGACAGGAATGGACTGTTCCCTACATGGCTAATTTTGTGTAAAACAGTCAGCACAACACACAGCTGTGCACTAGTAATAGCACTGAGTCCAAATGGAAGGATGCACATTTGGCGGGCGTGGGGGGTGGGATCAGCTTTTGAGATACACGTTTACCATGCTGGTGATAATGAAGCAGGGGCAGCAGTCAAATAGGACAAGCATTCTGCTATTCTGAGTGAAGGCAAGAAACATTGTTTTCACTCCTACTAGGCTTCTGAATTGATTGTGTTATGCTGTGACATTATCACATGGGTTACTAGCCCCTGAATTGGCCAGATCATGTAGCCAGGAGGAAGAACCCTCTTTTGTTTTCAGGGGGTGGGTGCTAAGTATAGAATAGAAGCAAAATAGAATGAAAACTGTGAGGAGGGCAAGGGTTTGGGGGTGGGGTGATGAACTTCAGTTGGAAGTTCAGATGAATTTCAGAACATTTTCAAGTTCTCATCTACCCATGAAAATGTGCCTGAGAACTAACTAGCAGCATATGAAACCAGAAAAGGGGGGAGGGGGTTGTGTGGGAAAGCATCTGATATTGCAAGGTCTGGTAAGCTTTCAGGTAGTGTTTTGATAAAGAAGTATTAAACTCTCATGAATATGCAGATATTGAGATGATGACGACGACAATGATGGCAATGATTTTGCATTTATGCTGATGCATCTGTCACCAGTGATAGCTGGTTATGATGTTATGGAATGATCACAAATATTCCTACCACTCAGGGAACTATGCTGCCAGCAACAGAATGTTCACAGTCGAGCTCCCATGAGAAAGGATAGTTGTCATTTTGGTTGGGATTGAAACTTTGCACAGGGCTGTGGAAGGAGCAGCAATCTGGGGTTGGCTTGGAAAACTGGCTGAGATAACAGAAGTAAAGAACCTAAAAGGCAACAAGTCAAGGGAGAGGATGGCTGAAGGATAGAGAAGAGTAGGTAGTAGAATGAGGAATGTGATGGAAGGACAGGTAGTTGAGACAGAGGCTTGAGGAAAAAGCTCTCGGGGACTATGAACTAGAGAGCTAAGGGGCATGGTGTTGGCAGCTCTAGGCTCTGCTATGCTTTTAAAACTTGCATAGTTACTAGGGAGAATTCTGTAACATATGAGGGAGAATTTTGACCATTCAGAGTGAAGGCAGTGCTTCCTGAATTGGTCACCACTTTTGAGCCTTTTCACAATGACCACTGAAAAACTGCCAAAATGTACAGCAGTTGCTGAAGTTCAAGTTCCAACTGCAGGTCTCCTGCTTTTGTTGTGAAACTCTCTCTGACAACACCCGACAAAGAGCATGTTGGTCTGTCATGTCTGTCAGACGGATACAACAGCACAGCTTAACTACCTGTGTGCTTTTGTTGTGATAATGAAGTTCATTTTGATGACACCTTAAACAAAAAAATTTTAAGAAGAGCAATTGCATGCACAAAGTTTATCGTAAAAATGAAGACAGCCTGGAGCAGAAAAGCAGAAAGGTCACAAAAACATGCATACGCATGATTGGTGAGCACTGAAGAGCTTTGTCAAAAGATGGCCGCTTTAGAGTGTTCAAGTTTCAAATCAAGATTCAGAAGTAGACAGACCCCTGATCAGATCCTCCCCTCCCCATATTTTAGCAGCAACTCCTCTGCAGCATCATTTTTTAATTTCTTAAGTGCCCACAACTTCTGGCTTTCTGTAGTTAGCTACTGCAGAAGGGCCTCCAGATCAAGCTGGACTACAGCTCCCATCATCCCCAGCCCCAACGGCCTGGGGCAATGAACTGTAGTCCAACAACATCCGGGAACCCAAGGCTGAGAACCCCTGGCCTAATATATGGTGGTAATATATCCTTAGAAAAAAACCTAAGTATTTTCCATCAAGGAGACTGCAGCAGAGAAGGGCAGAAATCTTCAAACTAGATAGAAAAGTGTGCCAGGCCTGTATTCCCCAGATCCCTCCAGCTCATGCTAGCTGCCTGGTTTCTTGCCAAGTCTGCATGTTTTATGATGTCCGAGGACTGATTTGCTTTAAGTTCTGCATTTCCTTCGTTAAACGTTACTGAGAAGGTAAGACACAGCCCCAAGACCACACACAGAGGCCAGCCGGTGTTGTGGTTATCACTCGGGCCTGAGCATTGCTTCACAGATTACAGTCTGCTTCCATCTAGTGGCTGAAGGAGAACCAGAATTTGAAGCAAATGTTATGCAAATGTTATTTTGGGGTTGTGGGTGCATGTTTAGGGGCAAGTTTTCAACCCTTTCTCCAGTGTTGATTTTTCTTTCTGTTGATTTTTTGTTCATTTACAGTGCACTCTACAGTGCATGACTACTCAGAAGTATGCCCCACTGAATTCAATGGAGCATACTCCCAAATAGGCATACATAGGAATGAGCTTTACAATATTTCTATCTCAGGTTCATGACGAATCTTATAAAAAGTAAAACCTTAACTGCTATCAAATCATAAAGCAGATGAGAAGAATAAAAGGCCAAAAAGCCCCCAAAAGCACTCAACAATTGGGTGCAAAATCATAACTAGGGGTGTGCGAAACCAGTTCTATTCAAATCTGGCTCAAATAGAACTGACATGGTTAGAACAGTTTGGATTCAAAACAAACTGGGGCCCCCAAAAGGGGTGTCTGTCCAGGTTTGAGCTGAACTGGCCCAGGTTCTAACAAACCGGTTCGGAACCGGTTCAGCGGTTCAGGGGTATGCTTGTAAAGGCGAATCCAGTGATGATACCCCTTTACAAGTAAGAGGGGAACCCTGCTCATGTTTTTAAAAGTCCTAATGAGGCAGATGAGAGGGCACCTGTAATCTGAGGGTGTGGTGGCAGCACGGCTCCTCCTCCCCGGACTGTGCCCAGCATTTCAGCACAGCCTGTTTGCGGCCTCCACACACATGTGGAGGCCAGAATTAGGCCATGCTGGAATGCCAGGCCCAGTCCAGGGAGGAGGAGCTGCACCACTGCCTCTGCGGAGAGAGTTCTAGAATCTTGGGGCCACTTCTGAGAAGGCCCTGCCCCATGTCACCAGTCCTGACCCTGTCACCATTTTGAAAAATCACAATGGTTTGGATTCAGACTGAGAGCAGTGGGGGCTTTCTCGTCCCTTGACTCCATTCTGCAGCCCCAGAAGATCTGATCCTGAGCGGGTGTGGTGTAGCATGGGAGCCTGACGATGGAGGGAGGAGTTTGCAGAAACCCTCTCCTTGCACAAGTGGAGGTGCCGATCCATTTGATTGCTGTGCATGCTATAGACATTTCTGCATTTGAGGATTCTTTGTTTCACGATAGGGTTTTTAATAATACTTAGCAATCACATCATGCATTTGAGAGTTTACAGATATTCACTTGTGACCCTGTAAGGCAGGTGTTGGTGATGCTTTTTATATGGAACAATATAGTATTTTCTAGGAATAAAGCTATGGCCCCATTCACACATGACGGGAAACCAAATTTGAAGGGGCCTGAATTCCTAATACATCTGAACACATGCAGCCAGGGTTCAGACACAAAAGCGACCCAAGACTGCCCTCCTGAAACTTCACAGTGAACCTTCAGTTTGTACCTTCAAACCTGAGGTATGAAGATGTCAGCGTTATGTCTGAATGCTGAACTGCAGTCCCACTGAGCTGCAACAGGAGTGGAGGGAGGGAGCTCTCCCTTTGCTCCAGCTGAGATTGGCTGCCACTGCTGTCCTTCATTCCAGAATTCCCATGCTGCCAGTCCCTCATCCTCTCTGTAGTCTCTCTGACTGCAGTGGTGGTCAGGCTTCCCTCAGTTGGGGTCAGGCTTGCGCACCAACCCCCAGGCCCCCACACAGTCATTTCTGGTGGGCACACAGTCTCTGCTGCACCCACCACCCAACTGCCCAGCACCCCATTACCCTGGCTGGGAAGGGAAGAGAAGCATTTCCCCCTCTTTCTGGCCAGACCTCCATTGTGCCGCCTCTGCCTCCTCCCTTCCCCAATGGCTGGGCCTTGGCCTTCTCCTCCTCCAGCCAGGGGAGGAGGGAGGGAGGAGGATGGCCAGTGGTGGCAGCTACACCCCTCCAGCAGCTCAGAGAGGCCAGCGGTGGGGTAAAAAAAGATTTCAAAAATTGTGTCCCGCACTTTGCATGGCACATTAATTTTTTCTGGGGGCCTGGGGAAATATATATATATATATCTGGTGTGTGTGTGAGAGAGAGCGTGGGGGGGAGAGGGAGAGAGAGAGAGAGAGTTAGCATCTTCTCTGTGGTGGGGGTAGGGGTTGCATCAACTTTGCATTTGGTGGCACACACAAGATTGCCCCTTCTCCCCCCCCCGATTAATTAACCAAAGTATTATTATGAGAGAGAGAGAGTTAGTTATGTGCACACACTGCCTTGATGGTGCTGCCCAGAACAACATTCTTTCCACTCACTGGTGATACAAATTAGAGGGAAGAAACACTGGTAGGGGTCCTGCCAGCTATGTCCAAATGCGGACAGGTAACTGTGAGGGGGAGGGAGTGTGGAACCGCGGGTCCATTGGACCTGTGGTTCCACGTTACATATGAATGCAGCCTATGACTGTCATTATAACCATATTGCATTGGGAGGGGAGGATGGCTTGACTAAGTCAACCCAGAGAGCTCATGGTAAAGATGAGATTCAGACAAAAGACATTTGGATTTGTGTCACTCACAGTGCAATCTTATGCATGCCTAATCAGAAGTAAGTCCCATTGGACTTACTCCCAGGGAAGTGTGAACTGAATTGCAGCCTCAGTGTGACCATCCCTGCTTCTTATTTTGCAGTGCTTTACTCACATCAACTCAGTGAGTTGTCACATTCTACAGAAGGGGTACCTGTTAGCATACCTGCAAAAGTCTGTGGAGGTATCTTGTTCTGGAGTGATGGATTCCAGCTCTGTCTGCCATTAGAGTGTCCCTTAGTTTGGGTTTGCATATTGATACATTCAGTATGACCATTTCCTCACTTTAAGAAAAGGTCATCACGGCCAGCAGAATGGAAGAGTTGGCAAGTGAGGGCAAAGAAGAGAAGATGGAGAACAGCACCAAGAAAAACAACATCAGAACAATAATAAACGTGTTTACCTGGAGTGCTGGAAATGACTCAGAATGAGAGGCTGGCATCCTGGTGAATGAAGTGCTTGCAGGATGATGTTGCACAAGGATGATGCACAAGCTATTGTATTTACCCGAATAGAAGATCACCCCCATAAAAAGCAGAGGTTAAATACAGGTTATACCTCTGTTTCCTCAAAAGGAACAGGACTCTGAATTTAAGAAAATCCCCCCCCCCCATTTCTAAAATTAAAGAAGTGAGAAAAAACCAAGTCTTGGATTCAGATAAATATGGTACCTTTTAGGGATCTTAATGTTGCACTATGAAAGCATGTTTGTGCATACGTATTTGCTCAACATAGCAACATAGGAAGCTGCCATATACTGAGTCAGACCATTGGTCTATCTAGCTCAGTATTGTCTTCACAGACTGGCAGTGGCTTCTCCAAGGTTGCAGGCAGGAAACTCTCTCAGCCCTATCTTGGAGAGGCCAGGGAGGGAACTTGGAGCCTTCTGCTCTTCCCAGAGTGGCTCCATCCCCTGAGGGAAATCTCTTCCAGTGCTCACACATTTAGTCTCCCATTCATATGCAACCAGGGCAGACCCTGCTTAACTAAGGGGACAAGTCATGCTTGCGGCCACAAGACCAGCTCTCCTCCCATGCTCAACGAGGGGCACTCTTCATATGTTTCAATGGGAACATTTGCACAAGACCGCTATAATGCAATTTTGCAAGTTGCCATTTTAGTGCAACTATGCCATCTTCTTGCACTAGTGCAACTTTGTTGTGCAAACGCTTCATCAGCCAGGATGTTAGCTGGGAGGGTTTTTCCCCAACATGCACAAAACAAGCATGAAATGAGGTAAGTCGTTTCAGCTCACCGTGTCTAGAATATTCATTCCCAAAAGGGCACAAAGAAAGTAGAAATGTGTGATTTCACACACACACACCATCTCCAACCCATTGTTTTGCCCAGTTAACCTGCCGGGTCTCCAAAAACAATCTCTGGAGTCTCAGGAACAGATGGCAGCCAGAATGCAGGCAGCACACCAGATGCATGAAATTCTATAACATTCTTATTTCATTTTATAAGGCAACAGAAACCCACTATAAAAACCAACCTTTTTTTCCACACTGAAGCTCACACAGTACATAAATAACTGGGAGATGTAGCAGAGGAGGGGGCAGTCTGTGCCTTCATAAATAAATGTCAGCTCATCTTGTGACTGTGAACATTGGGTGGGGGGGCAAGTTGGGGATAGGAGAGAAAAGTCTGAGAGCTTGTTTTCGTTGAGGCTTCACTGAATAACTATGGGAATCTGAAATTGGATTTCATAGGCACGGTGGAAGAACAAAAATCAAACAGCTTCAGAATTCAGCCCCCCAAATACAGGTGGTGGTTCAGTCTACTGGTGGCTATTAGCTAGACATGTGCACGCAAAAATTTGTATCATTATGTGATTCATTTTTTATATTATCACGTTATTTCATTACCTTTAATGTCATTTATGTTGTTAAAACCAGTGGGGGAGGCAAAGATCGTGCAATTTTGGCCAAGAACATAGTGGTTTTCTATTCCATTTGTATGAAACTTGCAGGCGCTGAAAGTCCTTTCCTAGAGATCACTGTATGGTGTGAGGGGCACACTGCACACACTGAGTGGAGGAGGCTGGCACAGATTCTGTATGAGGCAGAACCAGATGAAGAGGCATGAGTGCCCAAAGGGACTGAAGACAGAGCAGAAGAAGCGTGGGGTTGCTGGCCACACCAATGGCTTCCACGCATGCACAGAGGCCATGTGCACGCTGGCACCACACATGGGTTACTGTGGGAGTGTGCTGCCGTAGCAGGGAACTGCATGGAGCCCCGGAAATGCAGGTAGGGACCTGTGCGACTCACTTTTAAAGGTGCTGCTTGTCACCGATACCGCCCCCCCCCCCACTCCCCAGTGCCGCACTCAAACCGCCGAACCGGTTCATGGGTTGGCCGAACCGGGATGAACCGGTTCATTGGTTCAAACCACGAACCGGTGCATAACTGAACCAGTACATGAGCTGCAGTTGGTTCATGCCCATCCCTAGTTCTTGGTTCTGGAAGGATGGGTTACGAATACGCTAGCCTGCCCATTGAATATCAGACTAGCTCTGTCACCCAAACCCTCCTCAATTACCACAGCAGATTTATCCCCTCCTATGGTGCCAATGCCGGAGGTATCATCATCATCATCCTTTGACTGAAACAGCTTTGACAACAACTGGCCAGATTCAAGGAGCACGGCTCCGGCTGCTAGCCCACGACCCCACTGATGCCAGCGTGCTGCTCTGGCTCCTTCCACCCCTGCGTTGTGCCAACACTCAGCTCCCAGCCCTCTTTCATCCCGGCCAGAAGGCATTGCTGCCTCGGGCTTCTCTGCAGTCTGCCCCCTCCCCCAAAAGGATGCTTGGTCTTTGGGTGTGTGTAGGGGGGGGCGGGGAGTGCTGTTCCAATGCTGCCACTCCCACAATGCTTCCACACAGTTCCCCTGTGCCTGTCCCATGTCTGTTGCCACTTCTTGGCAAGATGATTTTTTTTTCCCTTTTGGGAAGGGAGGATATCATTTGGGGTTATATATTAATTAACTATATGTAGTGCGTACTTGTGCACACTACACTATAGGGATGTGCAGACTGGTCCGGGGGTCCAGGGGTCCAGTGGTTTGGTTTGAGGAGTTGGGGGTCGAACCAAACTGCCCCCCCTCCGCAGTCCTGTCCGGACCAGAACCAAACCCCCAGACTATCTATCTATCTATCTATCTATCTATCTATCTATCTATCTATCTATCTATCTATCTATGCTTTCAGCCCCTTCGGGGGGCTTCCTGTAGGCTGCCGGCAGGGGGTGGGGTCTGCCAAGGTTCCCCTGCTGGCCTCTCACATCACCACCGTGGCACAAATTAATCAGTTGCGCAGCGGCCATTTTGAAGGCCTCCATACATGCACAAAAGGCCACTTCGAGGCCCGGGATGGCCAGGACCTCGCAGAGACCATTTGCGCATGAGCGGTGGCCATTTGTTCCGGTGGCCATTTTTTAATTATTATTTTTTAATGGCCACTGTGCATGCACAAATGTTCTCTGTGTTTTATGGTTTTATGCACAGCCCTAGTACACTATGTTTAAAAAGTTACAATTATATCCTGCTGTTCCTCCATGAACCCAGAACAACGTATGTGGTTATGTTTATTCTCACAACAACCCTGTGAGGTAGGCTGGGCTGAGAGAGAGGTGCCTGGCCCAGAGGCACCCAGTGAGTTCGTTTTTATTCTTCTTCTATTGTCTTCAGTTTTGGTTTCAATGTTGTTCTTTTCATAAACAGCTTTGAACTGCTTTATATAACCGCTTTATAGCAAGCTTTCTATAACATGCTTCATAAACCGCTTCATATACCGCAGTGGTGCGGTATATACATATAACCAATAATAAATCCATCATGGCTGAGTGGGGTTTTGAATTTGGGTCTCCCCCAGTGGCATCGGTGCTCCGTGTTCTCACAGGCAGTCCCCGTCCCCGGTGGCGGCAATGTGCTCCCGATCTCAGTGGCAGCCTCTCCCTGGCGGCAGCAATGGTAGGGGCAGCAGAGGTGTGGTGGCAGCAGCCTCTCCAATCCCAGCAATGGCGGAATTGCGCTTCTCTTGCCTGCGCTCCAGCTGACCTGACCCCAAGCAGCTGGGTTCACACACGCCCTCGTTCCTGGCTTCCTTGGGGTCAGAACTCCAAGCATTTGGGAAGCAGCAGCGGACTGAAGAAGTGCCACACACCGCTGTGGATTGGGGGACTGCGGGAGGAAGTGTGACAGGGGGCAGCAGCAGAAATGGCTGGCGATCTGGCCAGTGGGAGAGGGGAGGCGGGGTGAGTGAGGTGGCTCCTGAGGCAGGGTGAGGGGGCGGCCCTGGAGGCGGGGCAGTGTGTGCTCCGCCCCCTTGTAGCTCCGCCTCTGGCCTCCCTTGTTCTAGCCCAACACTCTAACCCAGGGATTCTCAAACTTAGCTCCCCAGATGTTGTTGGACTTCATCTCCCATAATCCCCAGCCACAATGGCCCAAGGCTGAGAATTATGGGAATTGAAGTCCAGCGTCATCTGGGGACCCAAGTCTGAGAACCTCTGCTCTAACCAGTGTTCTACAAAGAAGGAACAAGACAACCCGCTCAACAAACGTGCATGCCGGCACAGGTGGGTGTCACAACAGCCACGCAACACACACGGGGCCCTTCATCGAAAAGAACCTTTAAATGGAAATCAGGAATCCCAGAGAACAGACAGGGAAAGCTAGATTTAAAATGCAAAGAGGGTGGCGTGGGGCAGCAAGTACTAGAAAATGCCGATGAGGGGAAGGAATAAAACAGCAAAAGAAGTGGAAAGAAAAGCTAGATTCCATGGAGCGTTGGCTTGTGCACACCTCCATGGTAAATGAGACAGACTGGCGCCCAGACTACGCTGCTGAGTAGTACTGTTCAGGAGTTACTCTAAAAGACCACTTGATTCCAAGAGGATTTCTCAGGAGTAAGTTGGTCTGGATATCAGCCACTGTCAGTTTAATGAATGTGAATGCACTAGCCCTTAAATTGTGCCAGAAACACACAGCCAAAGAGAGCAGCCCTTGACTGTAGTTTAGCAACATCTGGAGGACCACATGTTGGGAGTCCCTGTTCTAGAGAAGATGTGTATTTGGGAGAGAATTTTTATATCAAGAGAAACTCTTTCATCAGCACAATTGGCCAGAACCATAACTGGTGCAACATAAGTAGAATTCCTCGGGATCAGAGAATTCCGCAACAACCCTTTGCTTCTGTGGCAGGGGTTTCCAGTCTTGGGTCCCTGGATGTTGCTGACTACAGCTCGCATCATCCCCAGCCACAATGGCCAAAGACCACTGTGACTGGGGATGATGGGAGTTGTAGTCCAACGACATCTGAGGACTCAAGTTCGGGAACCAATGATCTGTGATCTATTTCACGCAGAAGTTGTCGACCTATGCCTGGATGCTACCACTTGGACTGGAGGTGGGCACTCTCACAAAGGAAACTCTATCCATTCAGAAACATTTCCTGCATAAAGAAAAAGAGGATCTCGGGGAGAAGAATTCTAGACCAGCCTTCTCCCTGATATGCAGTCTTACTATGTGCTGGGATAGCCTCCAATCACACAAGCCCCTGCCTGCAGTTTGAAGTGGTATAGCCCAGACATAAGTTTCCCACCAGAACTAGGCCGGAGTCAGCTCCCAAGCCTGTGCAAGTTGCATTTTGTCACCATCTGTTTTGTATTAACTGTTTTCAAAACGGATTATGCTGGGAGCTGGGAGAAGTTTCTGACAGTCCGTACAACCTCCCAGGGGAGAGGAACAGCCTTAAAAGGAAAGTGTCAAGTCCAATTGGTTGTCCAGCGTGTTTTCCAGATGCACCCAACGAACGTCTTGAGGTCAACAACCCCCAAACCCTAGAGAAACCAAATTCCATCGTTCGGTCAGAAGGACCGGTGCTTATCGGCCTGTGCTGATGGCGAATAAATTGCTTGTTGATGTGGACCTGCAGCCACTGCCAAAATCTTTGTGATTTATGGCAACCAATGCTCTAAGTGACAAAAGGCGAAGGCAGACAGATCCCAGAAGATAGATTACTTACCACCTGCCAGGGCCAGATGCATAAATGACGTCGGATATATTTTGGGCCCTCATTGTATTTTGGACATCGCAAAGGGGATGGTTGAGGAGCAGCTGACAACCCTCTACCTAACCAGAAACTAGTGTCTACCACATGAGAACTGGCAGGAAGGAGGAAGCTAGGATCCCGAGGAGCCTGAGCTGCCACCTGACTTCTTGGTGGGGGCGGGGCTGTATATAAAGGCTCTTCATGGAGTTGACTCAAGTGGTTGGAGAACTTTGACTTAAGGCAGGGATTCTCAAACTTAGCTCCCCAGATGTTGTTGGACTTCATCTCCCATAATCCCCAGCCACAATGGCCCAGGGCTGAGAATTATGGGAACTGAAGCTCAACGTCATCTGGGGACCCAAGTCTGAGAACCTCTGACTTAAGGCCTTTCAGGCTGCGGCTGTAAACTCTGAGGAGACCGGGAGAGGCAACCTCCACTCCTTCTCACTTTCCCTTCATGCATTTAGGGGACATTAAGGCATCAGGCGAAGGATGGACATCTTCAAGATCTGGTGGCAAATCCTTTTGGCAAGCAACGCTGTAAATGGGAAGCCACCCTGAGTTTCTGGGATATCAAGAGTAATGAATCAGACAACTGGGCTGAGAACAAATGAACATTTTGTGGTGTCATAGGAACATAGGAAGCTGCCATATGCTGAGTCAGACCATAGGTCCATCTAGCTCAGTATTGTCTTCCCAGACTGGCAGCAGCATCTCCCAGGCTGCAGGCAGGAATCTCTCTCAGCCCTATCTTGTAGATGCTGCCAGGGAGGGAACTTGGGACCTAGATGCTCTTCCCAGAGCGGCTCCATCCCCTGAGGGGAATCTCTTCCAGTGCTCACACATCAAGTCTCCCATTCATATGCAACCAGGCTGGACCTTGCTTAGCTAAGGGGACAAGTCATGCTTGCTACCACAAGACTCTCCTCTCCTCTCTCTCCTCTCCTCTCCTGTCAGAGTTAGACAGCTATCAGAGAGCTTTTTGGTTCCACAGTTGGGACTGGGAGGGTTGAGCCAAGCATCAGAAAAAGAGAGATGGGCCAGATTCAGGAGGCAAGCTGAGAGTCTGAGCCAAAGCCAGGAACAAAGCAGAGCAGGTGATCAGAGACCCACAGACTCTCCAGGGCCTGGAAGAGCTTGATCCTGAAGCAAAGTCCAGCACCCAGGAAGCCTTTGTACTTCCTATTCATGTGGGATTCAAGAGCAGCCGGGCAGGGTCAATTCAGGGCCAGAGAGCTCTATGTCCCAATACGGTTCATGCAGTTCAGCTGCCAGCCACATGGGGCAGTTGTAACAAGCACCCATGGCTCTCTGGCTCAGGCCAGGCAGGTCCTGTGTCAACAGCAACAACCCACTGCCAAAGGAAGAAAAAAAGAGAAATGTCAAGTTGAACCCCTACCTTCACTTCTCGCCCTCTTCCTCGGTTCTCTCCCTTCATCTCCTTGGGACAGAGAGTGGTCTTCACTTTTTCTGTGGAATGGTGCAATTATTTATTATTATTATTTATTTACACAGTCAGACAGGTGTTATTGACTGGTTTGTTTTATCCAGACATTGAGTCCTTCCCAAGGACCTGGGATGGCTGAATTTTATTATCAGTGTTGTTGCTGTTATTATTGTAGATATTGTCGCAGAATATAGGCTGTTCCCAGTAAAGTTGCTTTTTGTAATTGGCTGATGGTGATTTCTGTGGCCCCGATGGTGTTGAGGTGCTCTTCCAGTTGTTTTGGAATTGCACCTAGGGAATTGCACCACTGGGATTATTTTGGCCACAGCCTTTCAATTTCAGTTTGTAGATCTTTGTATTTGGTGATTTTTTTCTATTTCTTTTTTTTCTATTCTGCTATCCTCTGGTATTGCTGTGTCGATTATTTTGACTTGTTTTTCTTTCTTCTCGACTACAGTTATATCTGGGGTATTGTGTGGCAGATGTTTGTCTGTTTGTATTCGGAAGTCCCATAATACTTTTGCATCTTCATTTTCTACAACTTTTTCAATTTTATTGTCCCACCAATTCTTGGCTACAGGTAGCTTGTATTTTTTGCAGAAGTTCCAGTGTATCATCCCTGCTACTTTGTCATGCCTTTGTTTGTAGTCAGTCTGTGCGATCTTTTTACAACAGCTGATTAGGTGGTCCACTGTTTCATCTGCTTCTTTACAAAGGCGGCACTTGCTGTTTGTTGTTGATTTTTCTACTTTTGCTCTTATTGCACTTGTTCTTAGTGCCTGTTCTTGTGCAGCCAGTATTAAACCCTCAGTTTCTTTCTTCAAGTTGCCATTCTTAAGCCATTGCCAGGTCTTGGTGATGTCTGATTTTCCACTTATATTGTGCAAATATTGGCCATGCAGTGGCTTATTTCTTCATTTTTCTGCTCGGTTCTTGACTTCTTGTTTCTTGTAGGCCTGCTTTGTTTCATTGGTGTTGAATAGTTTCGCGTTCTTGACCATTTGAAGTGCATCTTCTTCACTGTCCTTGATATATTCTTCAAGGCCTCTTTTCTCCTCCTCTACTGTTTGATGGACTTGCAGCATTCCTCTTCCACCTGAGCTGCGAGGGAGGTATAGCCTATCTACATCACTGCGGAGGTGCAGAGCATGATTGATGGTCATGATTTTCCTGGTCTTACGATCCAGCGTCTCTAGCTCTGCCTGGGTCCAGTCTATTATTCCTGCAGTGTATCTGATAACAGGTATAGCCCAGGTGTTTATGGCTTGTATGGTGTTCCCACCATTGAGTTTGGACTTGAGGATTTTTCTAACTCTCCTGATATATTCACTTCCAATTTTTCTTTTAACTTCAGTGTGTGCGATGTTATCAGCCTGGAGAATGCCCAAGTATTTGTAAGGTTCTTTCTCTTCCAGGTTCTTGACGTTGCTTCCATTGGGCAGTTCTATTCCTTCTGTTTTTCTTATTTTTCCTCTGTTCATTATGAATGCAGCACACTTGTCTAGTCCAAACTCCATTGCTATATCGCTACTGAATATACGGAAAGTGTTTAGCAGTGATTCGATTTCTGACTGGGACTTTCCATACAACTTCAGATCGTCCATGTACAGCAGATGGTTGATTTTACTTGATGTGTTAGATGTTTGGTATCGCCTGAAAATTATTATTATTAATATTAATATTGCTGTTGTGGTTTCCATTTTTTTAAATTTGTAGTGATGGATAATAACTTCTCCCGGTTTTGTTGAATTCAAATGGAGCATGCAGATAACTCCCACCCATGTGTTCAATGGATGTTCAATGGGATCTGAGCTGTCGGTGATGGACCAGGAAAGGGATCTTGGGGTTGTGGTTGACAGCTCGTTGAAAGTGTCTATTCAATGTGCGGCAGCTGTGAAAAAGGCAAATTCCATGCTAGGGATCATTAGGAAGGGGATTGAAAATAAAATGGCTAACATTATAATGCCCTTATACAAAACTATGGTGCAACCACACTTGGAGTACTGCGTACAATTCTGGTCACCACATCTTAAAAAGGACATTGTTGAACTGGAGAAGGTACAGAAGAGGGCAACCAAGATGATCAGGGGCCTAGAGCACCTTTCTTACGAGGCAAGACTACAACACCTGGGGCTTTTTAGTTTAGAAAAAAGACGACTGCGGGGAGACATGATAGAGGTCTATAAAATCATGCATGGCGTGGAGAAAGTGGAGAGAGAGAGATTCTTTTCCCTCTCACACAACACTAGAACCAGGGGTCACTCCATGAAATTGATTGCCAGGAGGTCTAGGACCAACAAACGGAAGTACTTTTTCACACAACGCGCGATCCACTTCTGGAACTCTCTGCCTCAGGATGTGGTGACAGCCAACAACCTGGATGGCTTTAAGAGGGTTTTGGATGACTTCATGGAGGAGAGGTCTATCAATGGCTACTAGTCAGAGGGCTGTGGGCCACCTCCAGCCTCAATGGTGTGCCTCTGAGTACCAGTTGCAGGGGAGTAATGGCAGGAGAGAGGGCACGCCCTCAACTCCTGCCTGTGGCTTCCAGTGGCATCTGGTGGGCCACTGTGCGAAACAGGATGCTGGACTAGATGGGCCTTGAGCCTGATCCAGCAGGGCTGTTCTTATGTTCTTATGATGTGTGAAGGGAACAAGGATTCTGTCCTTTTTGGCCACACCCCTGATAGCAATATGCCTACTCCTTTCTAATGTTAAACACATGGCCACTGGGAAGTGTGGCCAGAAGGCACTTTGGCATAAGGAGTGGAGTCAAAGGGACATAGGAACATGCCTTCTACCAAGTTAGACCCTTGGTCCATCTAGCTCCAGATTGTCTACACTGATTGGCAGTGGCTTCTCCATGGGTGCAGGCAGGAGTCTCTCAGCCTTGTCTTGGAGATTCCAGGGAGGGGACTTGGAACCTCCTGCATGCAAGCTCAGAAACATAGGAAGTCAGACCCTTGGACCATCTAGCCCAGTATTGTCTGCACAGACTGGCAGTGGCTTCTCCAAGGTTGCAGGCAGAAATATCTCTCAGCCCTATCTTAGAGATGCTGCCAGGGAGGGAACCTGAGGCTTTCTTCATGGAAAGCAGATGCTCTTCCACTGAGTATGTCCCCATACCCCTGAGGCAAATATCTTACAGTGCTCATGCACATAGTTTCCCATTCAAATGCAAACCAGGGCAGACTCTGCTTAGCCAGGGGGGCAATTCCTGCTTGCGACCACAAGACCAGCTCTCCTCCTGATTTGCTCACACCTCATACATCCACTGGACACATGGGGAGTGTCACCTGCATGTCCCTAATATGAAAGCCAATCTTTGCCAGAAGGGAAAAGAAAAGAAATGAAACAGAAAATGGCGGCTGCTCCCATTTGTGGCCTGAGCATTTCCTTGGCCTCCTTTATAACTGTGAAGAAGTAAACACCTGTTGGGAAGTCAGAGGTCAACCCCCAGCTGTCCACAGCCCTTGCTCGAGCTGGAATGGGAAAAGACTGTATAAATATTAGCAGACGCTTCATGCTTGTGCCTTCATGTGCACAGCTAAGGTTAAGGGTGAGGGGAAAGGAGCGAGATGTTTGCCTTTTGAACAGTTAACCTCAAAGCGAAATGTCTTCGAGGGGAAGTAAAAGGATTACCTCTGCTAGCAGGTCTCTTGATTAAGAAGGATCTGTTGTTTCTAGGGAAAAAATGTGTTGGAAAGGAGATGTTTCATGGAAATGGTGGGTGGTGATCAGGGCCTCTGAACATAGGGATAAAGGGATATAAGCAGCTGCCATATACCGAGTCAGACCCTTGGTTTCAAGTTCCCTCCCTGGCGGCATCTCCAAGAGAGGGCTGAGAGAGAGTCCTGCCTGCAACCTTGGAGAAGCCGCTGCCAGTCTGTGAAGACAATACTGAGCTAGATAGACCAATGGTCTGACTCAGTATATGGCAGCTTCCTATGTTCCTATGTTTTCCTATGTTGGTCCATCTAGCTCAGTATTATCTACTACACAGATGGCCAATGGCTTCTCCAAGGTTGCAGGCAGGAGTCCGTCCCATCCCTAGTATCTGGATATGCCAGAGAGGGAACTTGGAACCCAGATAGTCTTCTCAGAGCGGCTGAGATAGTCTTCTCAGAGCGGCTCCATCTCCTACGAGGAATGTCTGACATTGCTCATATGTAGTCTCTCATTCAAATGCAAACCAGGGTGGAGCCTGTTTAGCAAATGAGACAATGCATGCTTGCTACCACAAGATCAACTCTTTTCCCTGCAGCAACATGGACTACTGGCTGATGATCAGCATTCTCACTTTCAACAGATTCGTGTTCATCAGGGTTCTCTTCTGGCTAAGAGGCCTAATTCTTGCAGTCAACCTGTGTGTGAACTGATCCCCTCCAGATAGCATGGAGGGGCTCTCTTAATAAGGAATACTCCTGCATGGAAAACAAAATCCCCCTCCTCGTGTGTAGAAAGCTAGCATGTCAGGGAGAAGAGTGCTAGCCTAACTTTCTCCTCCATGGGCTAATTTTGTACGTGAAGGTAATAACAGGCCAAAGCCATTTTAAGAGCACGTGTGTATCACAACCCCAAATACACATTATAACTGTTGGATTATCATGGCTTCCCTCAAATAATTCTGGGACCTTTAGTTTGCTGATGGTGCAGAGATCTGATGTTTGCTGATGGTGCAGAGCCTACGGGTCCCCAGAAGTTGTTGGACAACAACTCCCATCATCTCCAGCATTTGGCCATTAAGGCAAGAGAAGATGGAAGTTGTCGCCCAATAACATCTAGGGATCCAAAGCTGGGAACCCCTGGATTAGCCTGCCTTTCAGATAACTGCAATTTCCAAAATTTAGTGTGGAGCGAGAATTGCAATGAAAGCAGTTTAAGTCTGTGGTGTAAATCTGTCCTGTGCTGTGATTTAATAACTCCTGTCTCCTGTCGAGTGGAAAGGACGATCACTCAAACAGCATTGGCTAATTTTTCTTTGATGATTCAGCTACATAGAGAGGGAGGATGTGAGAAAGGGAAATCCACAGGGGAGGAACGGGACAATAAACTCTCTAATCGCAATGACCAGTGGTGGCGTTTCCTGTGACATGTCCTCCAGCAGTGCTAATGGACTTGAGGACATGCCCTACACTCATCTCTTGCAAGACACGCAGGCCGCCATTCATTGGAAGTGTTTACACAAACTGCTGCCAGCACTTCTGGTCAATGCTATGGACAAAGAAACAGAAATGTCTGTTGCGCCCTGCTAAATGAGCAAAGAGGCAGCTTTTTAAAACGGACGATTCTCAGAAACTGGCCCTATCCATCCCCAGCACAGCATCCCTCCAGTGGCTGTTGCTGGTCTCTCTCTTATATTTCTATAAGAGAGAGAGCCATTTTATTTGTTTATATCAATGTAAACAGCATTGGGAAATTTTGTTGAAAAGCGGTATATGAATATTCATCTTATTCATATTCGTAAATTGACCCCTGCTAATTGAGCAAAGAGACACCTTTTAAAGTGGTGATTCTCTAATATTTAGCAGGGGGAGAGTAACTGGCCACATCCAATTCCAACACAGTAGCCCTCCAGTGGCTGTTGCTGGTATCTACTTTGGCTGCATTTGCATGTAACGCAAAACCAGTTAAATGGAGCAGAGGTTGGAATTTGTGGACACCTGAATGTGTGCAACCACAGTTTCATGGCAAAAGCGACCTGCAGTTTCCACCACCAAACTCCAATTTGAACCTTCAGTTTGCAGTAAGTTTTGCCACCCCAACCTGAGGTTTTGCAGTGGCAATGTTATGGCCGAGCGCAGATGCCGTCATAGCCATGGTTTCATGCAGTTTCTGGAACTGTGATCATAGAGAGGGTAGCCCAGACCCACCTGGGATCATGCTTGCTGTGGTGCTTCTCACTGGCTTCCTCTCCAAGCACTTGACCTGCCTACCCAGTCTTTGATCTAATAAATCAGGGCAGCTCAACTCCAGCCCTCCTGCAGATGTTGACCTACCACTCCCATAATCCCTGGCTATTGGCCACTGTGGCTGGGGATTATGGGAACTGTAGTCCAAAAACAGCTGGAGGCCTAAGTTGAGTAGGCCTGTGATAAAGCAGCTCTCCAGTAACAGGGATGCCACCACGTCCCATCCCTAGGAAAGTCACATGGGGGTATGCCCTCTTTCCACTCTGTCCCTTGTTCCCCCATCCTTGCTATTAGGAGAGAAGGGGGACGGGCTTAGAACTATGTGCTTAGCTCTCCAAAATTTAAACGATCAAGATGTATTTTCACAATAGGGATGCATAAGTCGGTTCGAATCGCAGTTGTGTGGGCACAAGTGTTGGCAGCCTTATTTACCCATGTAAGCAACTTATCCCAGAAAACTGGGGTCTGGCAATTGTGGTAAGGTAAAGAAAAGTTGTGCCATAGAGTCGGTGTCAACTCCTGGCGCCCACAGAGCCCTGTGGCTTTCTTTGGTAGAAGACAGGAGGGGTTCACCACTGCCACCTCCTGTGCATCATGAGATAATGCCTTTCAGCATCTTCCTATATCTCTGCTGCCTGATAAAGTAGCAGTGGGGATTCGAACTGGCAACCTTCTGCTTGTTAGTCAAGCATTTCCCCAATGTGCCACTTAAGGTGGCTACAAAAAGGGTAATAGAAATGTTCCATCCAATTACAGTCATAAGCCTACTTAATATTATCAGCAAAATGTATGCTGGGCTATTAAATCAGAAACTCATGGACTGGTTGGAGCAGGAGCAATTTCTGGAAGATGAGCAGGCAGGTTTCAGACTAGGGCGTTCTACAATTGACCACTGTCTGGTCGTACAACATTTAGTTGAGAAATATACAAGATCTGACAAATCTACCTTATTTGCTGCATTCATAGACTTTAAAGCAGCATTCAGTTCAATTTCTAGAGTATGCCTATGGTCCAGGCTGCATAGCACCTCGATGGATAAGAGGCTCTTGCTGCTGCTGATCAAACTGTATGACAGTACCAGCCTTAAAGTGAGATGCAACCAGCACAGCCAGTAATCTAGGCCTGTAAGGACATCTAAGGAGGTCAAGCAGGGGTGCATTCTGGCCTTTTCGTTGTTCACTATCGATGTATTGAACAAAGATCTTAAACTATCAATCTTTTAATTAGATTTATAGTTTTAATATTTTTAGTATTAGCTTTTAAATGTTTTAATGATTTTAATTGTTAATTGATTGTAGAGTCTCTCAATCTCGTTGTTCTGTACAGGACAATGACAATAAAGATTTATCGTATTGTATTTAATGTTTGAAATGATTTTAATTGTAAACCGCCCAGAGACACAAGTTTTGGGCAGTATAGAAATATTTTAAATAAATAAAAAATAAATAAATGTAAACTTTTAATCCTCTGGAGGGATACTGTGCTGGGGATGGATAGGGCCAGTTGCTCTCCCGCTGCCAAATAAAGAGAATTGCCATTTTAAAAAGGTGTCTCTTTGCTCAGTCAGCAGAAAGACAAAGAGCAGTCAAAGTGTGCCCTCTGCCAGCCTGCCCTCCCATTTGAACATGTCCATCTTTATTTTTGCCCAGAACAGTGAGCACACTTTCCTGGGGTCACAGGCAACTGCGGCTGTCCTCTACCGCAATTTCCTGCAGCAGCAGATCTACATACGGTGCAACACCGGTATGAACCCGTGAAATTTGAATGAGAGGGGTGTGCACAAAACCGGTTTGCCTGGTTTGGTTCAAGTCCAAACTGGACTCGAACAGAACCAGGCATGTTCATTTTTGAGCCACCAAACAACTCCCACCAGGCTTGGCTCGAATCCAAACCGGTTCGGGGTTCTAACGTTTTAAAAGAACATTGGTTTTTTAAGAATCACTCACCAGTGGGTCCAGCAGCCTCTGGGGGTGCTGGCTCGCTCTCCCCCTACCAGCCTCCACCCCAGTCCTCTAAGGGCCATTTGGGCCCATTTTCAGGTCATTCCAATCCTTTCCCAAGGGGTGCCAGCCATTTTTGGAGGCTGCTGCGCATGCGTCCTGGCCATTTGCATTGCCAGGTCATGGTTTTTTAAAAAATTAACATTAGAATCCCCCGAGCCGACCCCAAGCTCAAGGGTGAGCCCGCGAGCTGGACCAGTTCAATGATGAACCAGCTCGACCTTGAGCCAATTTGCACATCCCTAATAAGAGTTAAGACTTGTCCCTGGTCCTGGTGTTTTCCCAGTCTTCCCACTCGGCTAAGCCCAGACACATGGAGCATCAAAATCTCCATCCCTGTGGCAACAGGGACGTCACCATGTCGCCTTCCAAGTTTCCAAGCCTTTCACATTGGAAAGCCACACAAGGGCATGCCCTCTTCCCACTCTGTCCCTTGTTCCGTGTGTGTGTGTGTGTGTGTGTGTGTGTGTGTGTGTGTGTGTGTGTGTGAGAGAGAGAGAGAGAGAGAGAGAGAGAGAGAGAGAGAGAGAGAGAGAGAGAGAGAGAAGCTACTCAGCAAAGGATGAGCTCTCTCCTGTCCCAGGTGCCCCAAGGGGAGACCTGTCTTCAGGCTGTAGGAATTGGGTTCAACTGGGCTCAATACCACACAGAAGTAGATGGAGCCCTTAAGCACCTCTGAGCTCAGACTGCCCTGCCTCATGGGCTTTGCCTCCCTGCCTGGAGAAGGAAAGCCTTAAAGAGACAGCCCTTTTGGGAGTCTGGCACTCCTCCTCCTCCATCCTACCCGTTTCTGCCAAGCTGGTTGTTGGTGCTGGTGGCAGCCATTGGGGGCTGTCATGGTGTGGAAGAGACCAGCTCTGTAATGGAATCAGGTTCCAGGCAGGGTGCTTCCCCAGGGAGCCAAGGCCCTGAGCGAGCTTCCTTGGGGCAACCCAGCTTCAGGGCTCGCTCTGATTCCAGCCAGGTGTCATATGTCAGGCCTGAGCCTAGTTCTGGTCCTGCCTCAGCTTGGAATTGGGCATGACCCAGCTGAAGGGGGGAAATGGATAAGAACATGAGAATGCACAACAGAAGCTTTTGGCAAGGTGCCTCCAAAGAGATGCCTCCGAAGAGATATCGAGGCAGACCTCAATATCCGCAGATTCATTATCCACAGGTTCATGTATCTGCAGTTGGTAAAAGACACCCAACCTCAGCATATGCGGGGGGAAAGGGGGGAAACATGCCAACCTCATATATCCAAGGGTTGGAGGTGGTCAGAAATGACTGTGGAGGTCATTTCTGGCCACCATTTTGTGTTTCAGAGCCTCAAAATCGCTCAGTTCCTTAAAAAAAATGGGGAAACCCCCCTCCGGTGATTTACGGGCAATTTGGGAGGCACAACACTACTCAGAGAACCAATGAAGCATGGTAGGGAGCTTCCCCCCACATTTTCCCCCAAATCTGGCCAATTTTCAATCATTTCTTACCAGGAACCTAAGCCCTGCAATCCCATAGCCCCAAATGATTCGATATTCACAGATTCTGCTGTATCCACGGTTGCAGCCAAGAATGGAATCCCCGCGAATATGGAGATTCCCCTGTAAATACTAGTGTTTCCAGCAGATTCAACATTTGTGGCTTGCCCCAGCTCCTAGATAATGCTTAGGATGAATGAAGTCCAAGGTCACTTTTCCTCTGGTTGGTTCCATAGCCAACTCTTCTAAGCCACATCCATTCAGGGTATCTTGAAATGTCTCTGTGTGACCTAAATATGCATCTGTTGGATCATTGAAACCACCCCTTATTATTAGAGCCTTTTGGCTTTGGGAGGCCTCCCTAGTTTCTTGTTCCATCTCAAGATATTTGGGAACACAGATGTGGTGTGTGAGGGATCTTGGAGTCAGATCTCCTTGAGTCAGATCTTGAGTCAGATCTCCTAAAACATTTTTTTTAATGTACAAGGAGCCATGGGAGTCATTGTGGTTGCCACCAGCTCGATTGGCAGCGACTCAAAACCAGGCCTGTTCTAGGGTTGCCCTGGGACTCTGGAACATGAAATTGTTCAAATTTTAGGGTTGCCCTGGGACTCTGGGACTTCTTCATGAAATTGGAGCCTCCCCTTCTCTGGATGTTTTTAAGAAGGACCTGAAAATATACCTGTTCAGTCAGGCTTTTAGTTTCTAGTTTTACGTTTTTAAGTTTTAGAGTTTTTATCTGTATTTCAAACTCACTTTTTTCATGGATTTAATTCAGCGATAGATATTACTGTATTTTACAGGGCTGGACAGGGCTGGTCTCATGGCGAGCACTCACCTGGGGAACTAGACATAAATCGAGGTCAAGTTACAAGCCAGGGTCAGAAGCCGAGAAGTCAGAGCTATGAATAAGGAAGGTACATCAGGTCTGGTAACAGGCTGCAGTCAGGAGCCAGGAGATCAGGTCTACACAGGAGGAGGTGAGTCAGGTCAAATCAAAGGACTCCCCATGAGTCCTAGAGTGGCGGGGGGGACCTTGCATCCTGTTTCTTCAGTAGCCATCTCAGATGAGAAGAGGTCAGCCTCCAGGATCATGACAGATAAGGTAAAATAGGAACTATAGATTGGTTTTGTAGTTAGGACCAACACAGCAATCTGATTGCTTTGTTTTAATGACAGTCTTATCCTGTACCTCTATGATTTTAGAGGCTGGTTTTAGTCTGTTGTTTTTAGTCTCTTTTAGTCTGTTGTAATTTTGAATTTTGTTGTAAACCACCATGAGTTCATTTATGAAGAATGGCGGCATATACATCTTTTACATAAAATCAACCAACCAACCAATAACTGTCCTCCATGACCTTTGTATGAACTGAGGCTGAGCTAACTTCTTCAAGGCTGAGCTAACTTTTTCAAGGAGAACTTTCACTTGGATTTTTGCTAGGGGGTAGGCAAAAGGGGGAGGTGAAACAGGCCAAACTCCCTGCCTCTCTCCCTTTGCAGCAGTGGAAGTTCTGGCAGCCAGTATCCAACACCCCTGCCCTCCTATAATTAATACGCTAACCTGTTTCAAGCAATGGCAAAAGGAGCCCATAACCAAATTTGTTTGGCAAGGGGAAAGACCAAGAATTAAATTTAAAAATTTAACTGATGCTAAAGAAAGAGGTGGTCTTACCCTGCCTGATTTAAGGCTGTATTTTGATGCTGTCTGTTTGACATGGTTAAAGGAATGGATAACATTAAGAAATCCCAGAATACTTGACCTGGAAGGATTCGATAGAATGTTTGGCTGGCACTCATATTTGTGGTATGATAAATGCAAAGTGCATAAAGACTTTCTTAATCACTATGTAAGAAGGAGTCTGATAGGAGTATGGGCAAAATATAAAAATTGGTTAGAGTGTAAAACTCCACTATGGGTATCCCCGATTGAAGCTTTGGCACATAAAGAGACAAATATGCAATCTGAATGGGGCACCTATAGGGATTTGTTATGTTTTCAAGAGAAGGGCTGTAAATTAAAAATTTAAATGAAGTACAAAATTTGGTTAGTAATTGGTTTCAGTATCATCAACTAAATGAAATTTATAAAAAAGATCTTAAGGTTGGGTTTGTGGGTCAAATGTTGAGATTTGAGAAGGAGCTGTGTGAAAATGATGAAAGATTAGTCTCTAAGATGTATAAGCTTTTGGAGGAGACAAGAGATGAAGTGTTTAAAACGACTATGATAAAATGGGCTCAAGATGTGGGTCATAATATAGATATGGCTGCTTGGGAAAAATTATGGAAAACTGATTTAAAGTTTACTGTATGTTATATTTTAAAAGAAAGTTATTATAAGATGATTTATAGGTGGTATCTGACACAGAAAAAAATTAGCTTTAATATATAAAAATGTTTGAAATATATGTTGGAAATGTGGACAATGTGAAGGAACTTTTTTCCATATGTGGTGGTTATGCAGGAAGGCAAAGGCTTTTAAGGATATTTATTTATTTTATTTTTTGTTAAATTTATATACCGCCTTTCATTCAAACAATCCCCAGGCGGTTTACAGCAGAATTTAAAAACAAGATTGTAAAAAAGACACAATTAAAATATTGAGCTAAAAATATAAGCAAATCTGATTTAAAAATTAAAACACAAGCAAAAAAAACAGTACAAAATACAAACAGCAGCAGCAGAGACAATCAAATAAAAGCCTGGGTAAAAAGACAGGTTGTGATGGAGACCGAGGAGCGAATGGGCACCGGGAGAGCATTCCAGAGTCTGAGGGCAGCAACAGAGAAGGCCCTGTCCCGCGTGCACGACAACCGAGCCTCCCTCATTGTCGGCACCAGAAGCAGAGCCCCCTCAAATGACCTTGTCAAGTGGGCAGCAACCCTTGGGAGCAAGGGTATGTGTATAATCAACTGGTGGAATTCTCTGCCACAAGATGTAGTGACAGCCAAGAACCTGGATGGCTTGAAGAGGGGTTTGGATAACTTAATGGAGGAGAGGTCTATCAACGACTACTAGTCAGAAGGCTACAGGCCACCCCCAGCCTCAAAGGCAGGATCCCTCTGAGTACCAGTTGCAGGGGAGTAACAGCAGGAGAGAGGGCATGCCTGTAGGCTTCCAGCGGCATCTGGTGGGCCACTGTGCGAAACAGGATGCTGGACTAGATGGGCCTTCTTGGGCCTGATCCAGCAGGGCTGTTATTATGTTCTTAGGTCATTGTCTCACCGGGTCCAGCTCCTGGCCATGAAGAAAGCTGTGGGATCAGCTTGGCTCCTGGGAGGCTGGAAGAGTCCCTTACCTATCCGGCTGTGCTGGCTTCTGCTGCTTGTTCTGGGGTAGAGGGGGGAGTGAATGAGGCTTTTTCAAACCACGGAGCCCATTTCAAGTGATGAATTCAAGCTACAAGACCCTAACATGCCATGACTGCATTGTCTAATATTGACATGGGGGGAGTTTCACGGAGCTTTCTTGGTCTCCGATCAGAAGACCTGGCTTGCTTCTGCTCTGGCCCTGGCGGAGCCCAGCTTCTCTCCTTGGGTGGCACTGCGTACCGACTGAGCGAGGGTGTCGGGAGATGTGTGTTTATACCGAGAGGGGGTGTGGATAAGTAGGTGCTGGTGTGGGAAAATGAGCTGACAGGGTTTCGGCTTTGGAGTCCTGATGCAGCAGCGGAGTTGGGGAATTTTCCACCAGTCAGACCTTTTTGGCTGTTCCCCTGCCCTTCCCACCCTGCCAGATATGAACAGCATGCTTGTAAAAAGGGGCGTGTGCCTCGTTTTCAAGGGGTAACTTTGCACGCCTCTGGCTTACAGTGAGCAAGCGCTAGCCAAGTCTGCCTGCTTGGCTGAGGATGACGGGTTTCGGCTCCTTTGGACGAGCCCCTGAGGTCCTCCAGGTCTTATCTGGTGCCCGGCCAGGGCAGGTCTGTGGACGGTGAGGCTGTTCTTGGTACTCCCACAGTCACGGAATGTGCTGGTTTCCCTCTCACCCCTGGAAAATGTGTTTCTGACCTTATCGGCCGCTAGGACTACAGCGTTTAGAGTCAATTAACTGGTCATGTCAATTGACACATAAGCATTACGTGCAACAAAAAAGTGTCTCAGCTAATCAGGCAGCCATGGGCATCCACAAGAAGGGGTCAAGGGGGCAGCCCCCCCCCCAGCTCCACATGGAGTGGGAAGCAGTGTGCTTTTATTTATATATTTTAAAGTATGCATGCTACCCCACCCCACAAAATGCTTGCAGACACTCAGGCAGGCAGCAGATTTCCGTTCTGGAAGAAGTACTTCTACAAAGCCGACATGGCAAGCAGCTTCTTAGAGAGATTCTTTTCTGCAAGAGAAAGGCAAGGTGAGGACGTCTCTTCTAAGATGACATTAAGCAGAAGATATAGCCATAACTCAGTGGCAGACCAGTTGCTCGGCAGGCAGGAAGTCCCAGTTTCATTCTCCATTATCTCCAGGTAAGGCTGGGAAAGAAAGGCCCTGGTCTGAAACCCTGCTTAGTAGTGGTGTGCATGGAACTGGCGATTGTAGGTTCGAAGGTGGGGTGGGATACCTTTAAGGACTGGGGAGGGTGCTCTTACCCCACCACCCACCCCACCCCACCCCACCCCCACCCTGGCATGTTTCCCCTGCCGGTGCTGTCATTAACATTGGTACTTTGCCCTGATACATCACGGACCAGCATGCGCATGTGCATGCTGCAATGTGCTTGCAAGAGAATGTGGCATGCACATGCACAGCAGCCATTTCCTGTCCTTAAAGGTATCCCCTTCACCTTGGAAACGGCAGAACCGCCTGACATTCAGGCTGGTTCGGAGGCATAAAAGGGCCTTCCATGCACATCCCTACTGGTTAGCTCTTGCAAGTCAGAGTAGACAATACTTAGATGGGTCTGACTAAAAGTAGCTACCTATTGCACAGTTTCCACCCTTTGCTTGCCTTCAGCTCCTTGGAGAACATCAGCTTGGACAAGATCCCAGATTCGATTCCGGCAGCATCTTCAAGTACTGCTGGGAGAGACTCCTGCCTGAAACCTTGGAGAGCTGCTGCCAGTCAGTGTAGAAAATGCTGAGTTAGATGGACCAATGGTCTGACTCAGTATAAGGCAGCTCCCTATTTTCTTATGATGCACACACACATAATCTAAAATCAAACTATGATTCTTGCTTCATGAGAACATTTATGCAGCTTTAATCAATTTACATAGCTCAGTGGTAAAGCACCTGTTTTGCATTCTGAAGGTCCCAGTTTTAATCCCCAGGTAGGGCTGGGAAAGATACACTGTACTTGTGTCTGTAACGTATGACTAGGGATAAACTGATAAAATACCCTTCTATATGATGACATCTATATGCCCATTGACACGTTATGTTCAACATACTACAACAAGTATACATTGTACACAGGTACAGATCTGTACACAGGAGCCATCATTCACACATTATGCTGAACGCAGGTACAGAAGTAGGAGTGCGCACAGGCAGAACCAGCTGGTCTGGTTCGGTTCAAGTCCGAACTAGACACAAACCGGACAGGGTCAGTTCAGTCCAGCACCACCTTGAACCCCCGCCCCATTCAGTTTGGTCCAGGGGAGTTCACGAGCTTTTTAAAAAAATCAAAATATTTAAACTTACCCCCTCCTGGGGTGTTCTCTGAAGTAGCAGGGAGTCCACGGAGGTTCCCCCACCAGCACCGGCCTCTCATCCATCCAAAACTGGCCGGTGGCCATTTTGGAGGCTGCTGCTCATGCACAATGGGCCTCTGCATGGCCTGGGTCATGCCAGCCCAGGTAAGTTTTTTTTAAAATTAAAAAATAAATAAATAAACACTCACAAAACCCCTGAATGGGCTGGTGGGGTTCGGTCTGGGGTCGGACAGGGAGGTGGTTCGCTTTGATCCCAAACTGTCGAACCGAACCAGTTCGACGTCGAACACGTTCAATGTCAAACCTATTTGCACATCCCTATATAGAAGCACACTTCCCATCTGTACCATGCATTGGAAGGGCCTGTACCCAGGTTCACGTTTTAAATGAATCATTTCACACAAACATGTGTATGAGTGTAGAGACATCTGTACACTTGTACAGCACAATGTCTGAGCAGGGCTTGTGCAGAACTCGCACCGGAACATTTGAACGGAACCATTTCCCAACACAGCTTCTTTTCCCACTGCTGTTGTTTAAAAAAAAAAAGCCGCGTTCCTGGTTTTGAAGACCCCGGCTTGCAGGCCAAGGATGTCAGCCGGTGTGCGAGAAGAACCTGAAAGGAGGAGTGGGAAACCACAGCAAGAGCCCAGAAGCTGGAACTCGGCATACACAGAGAGGCAGGGGGAGCGAGAGGGGAAGCCCGGAGTCAGCCTCCTGCAGAGAAGGAGAGCCTCCTGCCACCGTCAGCTGGGAACAGGCCACTTGTTCAGGGACACGACTCAGCATCTTGGCTTCCTTAGCAAGAGGAAGATTCCAGCCTGCTCCAGCGTGACTCTGGAGCGGGAAGCCGATGCCGTTGCTCATGGCAAGCACACCATGAGATTCTTGCTGGGAGGCTGTATCTTGAGGAGGAGCCAAGCTGTGCCTGGAGCTTTTCCACACACACAGGGCTTTCAGCTCACATCTCAACATAGGAAGCTGGCATAGACTGAGTCAGACCCTTGGTCTATCCTGCTCAGTGTTGTCTTCACAGACTGGCAGCAGCATCTCCCAGGCTGCAGGCAGGAATCTCTCTCAGCCCTATCTTGGAGATGCTGCCAGGGAGGGAACTTGGGACCTTCTGCACTTCCCAGAGCAGCCCCATCCCCTGAGGGGAATATCTTTTAGTGCTCACACTTCTAGTTTCCCTTTCATATGCAACCAGGGTGGACCCTGCTTAGCTAAGGAGACAAGTCATGCTTGCGACCACAAGACCACCTCTCTTCCCATTATAACATAAGAACATAAGAAGCTGCCATATACTGCGTCAGTCCATTGGTCTCTCTAGCTCAGTATTGTCTTCACAGACTGGCAGCGGCTTCTCCAAGGCTGCAGACAGGAATCTCTGTCAGCCCTATCTTGGAGATGCTGCCAGGGAGGGAACTTGGAACCTTCTGCTCTTCCCAGAGCGGCTCCATCCCCTGAGGGGGAATATCTTGCAGTGCTCACACTTCTAGTCTCCCTTTCATATGCAACCAGGGTGGACCCTGCTTAGCTAAGGGGACAAGTCATGCTTGCAACCACCAGACCAGCTCTCCTCTCCTAAATCTCCTCTGGAATGGAGGGGGTGCATTCACATATCGGCTAGATTTACCCCAAAGTCCCTACGAGCTCTCAGGGAGCACTTCACCCATGATTCGGGTTTTTCCATTGCACTTTGGAGTGTAGCCCGATCCACTGTTTGTATCAGGGGTTTTGGGTCAACTTCGAACTCGCAGTAAACCCTGCTGTCTGAAAATCAGGGCTGTCCTTAGAGAGCCCTGGTGGTGTTTGGGGCCTGAGGCAAATCAGCCAGTGTGTGTGTGGGGGGGCTTCCAATTAATTCTTATGGCGGTTATAAGAGCAGGGCCTGGCTGGGGCAGTCACCCTGCTTTCCATGCCCTAAGGACAGCCCTGCTGAAAATGTTCCTGGGCGAGTTTCTGCAAGAATGGCTTTGCTAACATTCCCTTCGGTCTTCAATGATGGGTGGTAAGTTGCAGCTCCTGTCTGAAGAGGAGATTGAATACGAGCAAAGGTCTTGCCTTTCCCCTACAGCAGGAGAACTCAAGGTTGGGTCCTCAGATGTTAGGAACTACTACTCGAATCATCTCCAGATGCAGTGGTTGAATGGATGGGAGCTGAAGCCCAGCCGTAATGGGGGGCCCAAGCTTGAGGACTCTTGCCCTAGGGGATGAATGTCCTCCAACCCCCTGCTCATTTTTGTTGTGTATGGGTGAACTAAACCCCCATGGCACTTGTTTCTAGACACTGTGATGGGAAGAACTGGTGCTGCCCATGTGTCTGATGCAGTTGGCACAATAGATTTGCCCTATGATTGAGAGTCCTTCTCTTGCAATAGTGAGCATGGGTTGTTCCTTTGGTTAAGCAAAGTCTGCCTTGGTTTGTGTTTGGATGAGTGACTACATGTGAGTGCTGTCTGCTAAAAGACATTCCCCTTAGGCGGTGAGGCTGTAAGCTTAGTAGCAGTGGATCCATTTGAGAAGAGCTGGTCTTGTGGTAGCAAGCACAAATTGTTCCCTTTGCTGAGCAGGGTCCCCCCTGGTTTGCATTTGAATGGGAGTCCATGTGTGTGAGCACTGGAAGATATTCCCTTCAGGGGATGGGGCCATAGCTCAGTGGAAGAGCATCTTCCTCCTTGCATGCAGAATGTTCCCAGTTCCCTTCCTGGCATCTCCAGATAGGGCTGAGAGTCTCCTGCCTGCAGCCCTGGAAAAGCTGCTGCCAGTCTGTGTAGACAATGCTGAGCGAGATGGACCAAGGGTCTGACTCAGTAGAAGTCAGCTTCCTACATCCCTGGATCCCCACGGATCCTCAGTTCTTTTTACATTCATATAGCAAGTAACATGTTAAGCAATGCATAGAGGTCCCCCCATGTGGTGAAATCAGACATTTCTAAGGTGACATTCTCAGTACTCCCACTACTTGCCTTCTCTTCTAGAGTGTGAAGTGTCGCTTGAGAGGGTTTGTAGCTCAGGGGAAGCACATCTGCTTCGCATGCAGAAGGTCCCAAATTCAATCGCTGGCAGCATCTCCAGGGAGGGAATGGGAAAGTCCCCTCTCTGAAACACTGGAGAGTTGCTGCCAGTCAGTGCCGACAATATGGACCTAGATAGACCAGGGTAGTAGCATCGTGAGAAAGATGGTCAGACATGCCAAGTGATGTACTGGAGAGAGAGGAAAATTGTGCACAGCGCTGTTGCTTCTGCTTGGGACATGTCGGTATATCATTTGCTTTGTTGAGAAGCAATATAGAATTCTGAGTTATCCTCATCATGGCATGCTTTCTTTTGACTTCTGCTTGCTTTAGCAAGACTACGTGGTATTTCGAAGGGCAAGAGACCCTTGGGCTCCTTTAATCCAACCTCAGCTCCATAAACCTGGGCCTGCAGGAGTCCAATAAAGAGCCATTTATAGGTCTCCTCAGAGTCAAATCAAAATATTTTCACAAATGTGATCACATAGGCCTGGCCTGCTAGCAGGGCCTGGACTCCGGGGTTGCTTCCCCTGGTGAGAAGGTGCCGGCTCTCCCTTCGTCTCTCTCATCCAGGCTTCCATCTCCATAGGCTCCTAGAATATTTGATGCCCCTGCTATAGAGGGGCTGTCAGATAGTGCAACCTTTTCCCAAAGACAGTACTAAACCTGAGCTAAATGAACCGTTGAGTATGAGATGAACCTGCTGAAGGGAGATCCTTGCATCCAAGCCAACCCTTTGTGAGTCTTCTATTTTCAACAAGCTCCCATCATCCCTAGCAGCAATGCCCAAAGGCAATGGGATGGTGGGAGTTGTAGTTCAACAACATCTGGGGATCCAAGGTGGAGGACCCCTGGCCGAGACCCAGCAAGGACAATAATCTGTGCACGGAAGCAACTTTCAGTGCACAGATCCTCTCCTGGGCACTGTTAACAGCTTCAAGGAAATAGTTGCTTAACTGTCATGGCCTCACTCCAGGGAAGCCCAGTGTAGCCCCCCTGAGAGGGGACCAGGAAACTCTTAGCACCATCATCAGCATACAACCCCCAGGACTTTGGGAGAAACCATGAGGCTATTCACGTGGTTGCAGGAAATCGGACTAGCCTCCGCTAGCCCGATTTTCTACAATTGCAAGAACCACCGGGCTTGGCTGCGAGCCCGGTGGTTCTTGAGAGGGTGACCTGCTCAAGTAGCCCGCTCCTTAAACCGGATTTGCGGAGTGAGCGCTCCGCAAACCCGGGTTTTGGGATCGTGAGTTACCACGCCACACTCGCACTGTGCATATTGGAGCTTCCGGGGGCCATGCGGTCCCCAAACTCCCCAGCCCCCACCAGCTCCATCATGGAGCCTGCAGTCATGTGGGCGGCCAATCCGGCTGCCTAGGGCTCCTGCCCTGCCCGTCTGCGAGGAGAGCGGGCCACAAACTCGGTCTCACTGATCGCTAAACTAGGATAAAAAAGACAAACTGCTGTACCTGGGCAAGGCAGGGGTGGCAGGAACCACACTGGAGGAGCAGACCAAGCCAAAGTCACAACAGGCCCGGGATCAGAAGGAGGGATATGCACGAACCTGTCCGGAGGCCCTTTTACAGGCCTCTGAACAGGTTCGAACACTGAGAGGTTCAACGTTCAAAGGTGGTGGTGGGGGGTTGCACTTTAAGGGCAGAAGAGGGTGCACTTACCCCTCCCTCCACTTCCCCCCTGCCGGCACTCAGTATTTGCAAAGTCCTATGGGGCGGCAGTGTACCTCCCTGCCGCCCCATCCGCTCCCTCGCTGGAAGTGGCCAGAAGTAGCTGGTGTGTGTGCACGCACCGGGCACATGTGCATGAACATCAGGCAGGCTCGTGCGCAAGAGCCAGCTCCTTCCGGCCAGGGAGCGGACGGGGCAGCAGGGAGAGATGCATCCGCCCTGTAGGACTTTGCAAATACCGAGAGCCGGAGGGGGGGAAGCGGAGGTAGGGGTAAGTGCACCCTCCCCCACCCTTCAAGTGTGACACACACAAACACACACACACACACCCGCCATCAAACCACCCCCGCCTGGTTCCATGCACATCCCTAATCAGAAGCCAAGGATCAGTCCAGCAGGAACAGGCAAGGTCAAAAGTCAAAAGCAAGTAAGAGGTCAGAAGCCAAGGAACCCACAAGCAGGGGACCGGCCAAATACAACCACACACAAAGTTGCTTCCGTGAGAAGCAGAGGCAAACGGAGGCCTTACGTGGCAGCCAGAGGGGCAGCCCCACCCAAAGCTAGCATGTCCTTGATCTTAAAGGACCTGCCTCCTCAAGTCTAGCTGCTGACTCCAGTGGGGCTGGGTAGCTGCCACTGGAGGGTCTGGTGCCTCTACTTCATCCAAGGGTTGGGAAGTGTGGAGCATCAGCAGGCATGTGGGACACTGGACTGGTGGTGGAGAAAGAGGCCCCTTGGCCTCCTCTTCCTCAGACTAGTCCTCTGTGTCAGACCCTGGCAGGCGGGGTTCAGATTCAAGGCTAATGACTGCCTGCTCTGCAGTGGCGTAACTAGGGAAAACGGCGCCCGGGGCAAGCACTGAAATGGCGCCCCCCCCACGCCCCCGCCCCCCCCCATACTACATTATACTTAGGTTTTTCCTCACAAGCTCCCGCCGCCGCCAAGCCAGGCCACTGACTGGCCACCAGGTGCCAGCAAAGCAATGGGGGGGGGCACGGGCAGCGTGGAAGGGACCGTTCGTGGGGGAGGGGGCGCCGACACGCTCCCTTGACTGCTGCAGCGCTGCTGCACTGAGCAGAAAACATTTGTATTAACAAAAAAATTTTTTAAAAATTTTTGTCATGGCGGCGCCCCCCACGTGACTAGAAAAGATGGCGCCTGGGGCACGTGCCCCCCCTGCCCCCCTATAGTTATGCCTCTGCTGCTCTGCTGAATCCTCAGAGTCCGACCCAGGTAGCAAGGGGTCAGGCCCGGGGTTCATGGCATCTACATTTGCAGTGTGGGTGTGCTCTGAGTCTCTAACCTGGGGGACATGCATTCTTTCGATACTCCCTGCTGCCCCACCTGTCCAGAAGAAGGAACTGCAGGGCCTTCCCTCCTGCCAGAAGTGGCCTCTGGAAAACTTGAGGCTGACTCGGCAGACCCAGGAAGTCAGGTGACATGCAAACTCCAATCAGCCACCACCTTGCCGTATATAAGCCCCCCAGCTCACCAGCAAGCACCATTTTAAACAAGACTATTGGCTCTTCTTGGTTTAGTAGCACTGGGTTATAAGGCAGGGAGAGTGAGGGCATTTCCCATAGGAAGTGTGATGTGGCTTTCCTTCAACTGGGCTTCAGCTCTTTGGTTACGGCAGACGATAGCTGAGGAAATCTGCTGAGGTCCACGTGCAGGCAGGGGGTCTGCTGCTGAAAGCCCCCTGACTGTTTCTGCTCCTCTTCCTCACTGCCAGCTCACCCACCTGGTTGCCCCCTGATTACTCACCAGCTCCCTTTGGGGCAAGAAACCAGCCATCAGCAATAGCAGGGCAGAGAAGGCAAGCCTACGGAAGGAGGGGCAGCCACACTGAGGCGGCCATGATGCCAAAGGGCAGTCCAAAACATGGGGCCACCACTGCTGTTTGTTTATTTATTTTATTTATTTAATAAATCTGTATACCTCCTACTACCAAAGTCTCTTTATAATAAGAATTTTTATTAAGTAATAGATCAAAGAGAGCAAAGACAAATCATCATAAAAACAATTTAAAACCAATCGTTTCCCATGATGAAAAACCTCATTTTTCTAATTAATTGCATCAGTAAGGGAAAAAATATCTAGAACAAGATAAAGCAAAAGAAATTCAGACTCTTAGAATTGTAAAATCTAATCTGATCAGCTTCTTGTAAATTACATATCAAAAACACTATAAGTCAAATCCAGAAAATGGGAACAAAGTTTGACCATAATGGATATTATAATTTATAAAGGGTTCCCAAACCGACATGAATGATTCAGTAGACATACCATGTACATAAACCGAGACTTTTGAAATTGAAGCATAATCCCACACTTTCAAAAACCAATCATTTAAGGAAGGAATTTCCAAACTACGCCAATTAGATGCATATATAATCCTAGCTGCTGTAATCATATATAAACACAATTCATTTGACTTGGCAGGGATATAAGCTACTACAGAAGTCTCTAGGCAGTTTACAGCAAGAATCTAACAGTTAAAACATATAAAAACCATATTAAAATATCAATAAAACACCCACTAACTAAAGAGCTTGGCTGAAGAGATGTGTCTTCAGTTGTTTCCTAAAAGCCTTGGAGTCTGCCCTCTCATATCAATGAGGCTGTTCACACAACTGAAAACTGGGTTGGGACAAGTGGGACACCCAGCTGTGTGTGCTCCCGATTTTTGGTTGTGTGGGAGAAACCAATTAGGTAGGAGACAGGAGCTGGGTAGGATATCTTTTCCTTCTACCTTGGTCAAACACTGGGTATGAAAGCTGGGTAGGACAGGTGCTGTCCGACCGAGCTCCTGCCTCCCACACAATCACTTCTCCCTCCTCCTACCTGCTCGGTTACTCCCACACAACCAAAAACTGGGGGTGTGCACAGCTCCCAGACCTGGGTAGGACATTTGTCCTACCTAGTTTTTGGTTGTGTGAACAGCTTCACTGTATTCTATATCCTAGCACCATACAGCTAGCTCAGGGGTTCTCCAGCTTGGGCCTCCAGATGTCGTTGGGCTACAGTTTCCATCATTAGTAGAAGGCCATTGTGGCTGGAAGTGGTGGAAGTTGTAGTCCAATGACATCTGGAGACCCAAGCTGGAGAGCTCTGAGCAAAAAGGAACCCTCTCTCCTGCTGTTGCTCCCTGCAACTGGTGTTTAGAGGCATCTTCCCTCCAAGGCTGGAGATGGCATGGGGGTTAACCATGATGGCTATACAGAATCTCCATGTAAAGGCACATACCCATAAGTACAAGTTGGGAAGTAATGGTAGGAGAAGGCTATTGCCCTCTTGCCCTGGCCGCTGTGGTAACCAGGGTGCTGGACTACATAGTTGGCTCTTTGATTCGATGTTTCAGGGCTCTTCATAACTTCTTGATTTCTTTTTGCTTCTGAATTACTTATTTGGTTGTGTTGCTAGCATGGACATGCTCATTTGCCATTGGATAGTAGGGCTATTCCCCCCTCTGGACAGATCTTGCTTCAGCTCACTGGGTGGTCAACTGACTTGCCTAAGCCAGGGGTGTGAGCCTCAGATTCTTATCAGCAGTGTTCCAGAAAGGCACAGGCCTTGGCAGGAGGGAAGGATTTGTGTCACCCTTCATGAAGGACGACATGGGTTCTAGCCAATGCCCACAATATGCAAGTACAGACTAGACATATGGATTGCCCCAAAGTAACTTAAAAATAGTTTTCATTCATTATGTCAAAAACTAATGCTCTGAAACGGTCCTCATTCATCCTCTAAATCAAAAGAGAACTATAGCACCTTAAAAATTAGCAAATAAGCAACAGAAGTTTGGAGCAGATGGTGGAAGAGGGAATTTCTGGTTTCTAATTTCTACGCGGCCCCCTCCCCAGCCCACAAGTCCCTGACAGTAGTTTTTGGCCAAAGGTCACTGTCATGAAAACTGTCGACACCAACGGCTTATGGAGATATAGGCCATCACGGCAGTGAGGAAGGAGATGATGAAGTGATCCTTTTCAAATGTGTTCCATGCAGCTAATAAATGCCAAGGAATTAAGCAGTATCAAGCCTTGGGCTGAATGTGGCGGTGCTCTGAGGCGTCAAAAGGAGAGCAGCCATAAATCAGCCCTACTGTTTTTCTTTTTTAAGTGGACTTCTAATCCAGCGGGCCAAGCTGTTTACAAGGTCATCTTTATAAAAAGGATTCTCCCCCGAGAGTCAGTGGACAGAAGGCCTGGCACGCTGCCCGTAATGTGCCACCTCTGTGACAAATGGACTCAGCCTTTGGCAAGTTCCCCCTGGAGGCTGCCAGGGATTGAAGAGAGGGAGATGCACAAGGATCTGTCCAAATCCTCCCCATCTAATGTTTTTCTCCCAGATTTTGGAATCTGGTAGTACCTGGTTTTGTTTCCAGAGTGGAACGGATATCTCCATGACATCCGGAATCCTCCATTCTTCTGCTTGTTGTTTCCAAATGTTGTACAAGTCAAGTCTTCAGATTCTCAGTTAATTGGTGGTACTGGACAGATTAAAAAGCTTTCTACATGAAAGGTCATGTAGATTAGCCTTTAGTACAGAGGTCCTGTGTGGGAAGTCAACTGTGCCACAGAAGCCTTCCAGTCTAGGAGCATATGAAACTGCCTTATACTGAGTCAGACCACTGATCCACCTAGCTCAGTATTGTCTTCACAGACTGGCAGCAGCTTCTTCTAGGTTGCAGGCAGGAGTCTCTCTCAGCCCTATCTTGGAGATGCCAGGGAGGGAACTCGGACCCTTCTGCATGCAAGCAAACAGATGCTCTTCTCAGTGCGGCCCCATCCCCTAAGGGGAACACCTTACAGTGCTCCCACATGTAGTCTCCCATTCAAATGCAAACCAGGGTGGATCCTGCTTAGCAAAGGGACAATTCATGCTTGCTACCACCTGACCAGATCTCCTCCCCTGCCTCAGTCAATCACTTGGAGAAATAGATAATATCTGGCCAAAAGCTTCCTGCATTGGGACCTGGATACTAGGGGGAGCGCTCCTTCCATATGTGCCCTCACATGCACTGAGATAATCATGGAAGAATCTCCTTTGAGTACTCTAGGCATGACAATTTAGGCAGGTGGTGACAAAGAGCAGGGCCTTCTCTATAGTGGCCCCTGATGGTGAATTTCTTTGCCTAAGCAGGACCGCCAAGAGAGCTCCCTTGTGTTTTTCCAGAGACTGTTTAAGACCTTTTCGTTGACCTTGTCCTTTGTGAACATGGTTGCTGAGTTTATTGCTGCCCCTGTTGGCTGTCCTCTTGATGCTGTTCATCTGTTCTAATTGTTTTAAGATATAGTTTATTGTATATTTTGATATTTGTGACTTGGAACAGAATTTGGGTGGCATCTCTAGAAAGAGAGGGAGAGATTATAGCCTTTGGAGGAAATAACATCTTAAAGATTCACAATGGGAGGAACCGAGAAATGGATAGAGCCCTGAGGAGCTTTCACTGTTTACAAGATCATTTGCTTTTGCTTTCCTTCATGGACTCATGCCAGTGCTAATTCTCAGGGCATTTCTAGGGTGACATCCATGCTACTAGCATCAATGAAACCCAGGATAAACATGGGTGGTCATAAGCGACCAGCTTTTTCCACTTGTCTCCACCCACTTCCCACATGTCGACAGAGAGGAGGTTGCCCAGTCCTCTCATCCTTGGCAAGATTCATAAACACCTCAGGTGTCTGGATCTTCTCTGTTTTATTGAGCAGGCACTTTGTCACCTGCCTCATGTTCTTCATTGACTCATTTCCTGTTTTCCATTCAAAAGGAAAGGGACACCTGGAGGGGGGAGGGATTGGCACACTCCAAAACTTCTAGATCTTTTCAGCTAAGGAACACGAGGAGGCCTTGGCCTGGAACGTGAAGCTTCTGAGTCTCAGGTTGCCAGCATGGTTGCCAGCAAAAACAACAGCGTGACCGACGGGTGACTGCACGGATACTCGGGAGGTTTGTAAGTTGTTATGTGCATGTCATGGAGATCTTTTGTCAAGCTTCCATCACTTCTCCCCCAAGCCCCCAACAGGTGTGGCAGGTGAAATTTCACTCATCCTGTTTTACCTAGAAAATCTGTCACTCAATCTTCCTGGAAGCAGAGATGTGGTAGCAACTCAAGTTGTTTTTGTCACCCGTTAGCCTGGAATGCTTCCCAGGATTGCTTGTCTGCCAGTCTGTGGACCTACATTTTAAAGCAGTCTCTCGTAAACCTTCTTGAGTTTCTGATTTTAATCACGTAGTCTGAATTTGCCTTTTCCTGTGTCCCATGGCTGTTAGAGGTCATTGGCATAAAATGATATAGACATTAAGGATTTGTGTCATCTTTCACTATTTTTGTCATGAGCACTAGCTAATAGGGGTCCATAATACTCACCCAACCACAGTCCAGAAACCTACATTCCTGAAATAACTGAAAAATAATCCGTTCATCACATCTAAACCTAACGTCTTGAAAGGCAATATTAATCCTTTCTAAAATGTCTGAATAATCAGTACAAACCACAGAGTCCTCTGGCATCTTAATATGGGGTGCTCTGAGCACTAGAACCATGGGGAACCTCCCTGCTCTGCCCTCTAAGGCCAAAAGGAAACATGGGTGAGATGGAGGGACAGGGATACACTGGCAGGAGGACATGATGGTTCCCATTCCCATCCTAGCCTTAGAAAAAGGACCAGGCCAAGGAAGCAAGGTTGGACTAGAGAAGAACATTGGAGAGTGGACCCGCTGAGCCTGCTTCCTTCCTTGCCCAGAAACATTAAGCTCCAGAAACAGTTGAGCCAGGACCAGGAACAGCTCACTGAACAGGAACAGAACCACGGACAGCTCACTGAGTGAGACTCAGCTGGGAACAAGGTAAGATATTGCTCCAGCCAGGAACTGGAGCTAACTGAGGGCTTCAATCAATAGACCTGTCATTGTACTGATGTCTCTCCAGCTCCACCCTCTTCCCTATTATTAAGCCATTAGGGCTTAAATGGGCCACATTTCATTTCTCAGGTACTGGCACCAGAAGTGCTGTGGAGTGTCCTGTACTTCTGAGGATTCTGTGGAAGAGACCTCATAGTCAGAGGGAAAGGACAGTTTCACCTCCATAGGCTGTAGCAGTCCAGGCTCCTGGGGTTCCCTTCCTGAGATGAAAGAGGGAACTTCTTCCTGACGGAGTACCTGAACCCAGTTCTCTGTGTCTTCAGTTTCTGAACCCTGTGTATTAATAGGAGGCTTGTCTCCTGAGCCATGACATCACCTCCAATGGCAAATGCGAGGCACAATATAAGGTCAGCCAAAATGTTCAGAATGCAGCTGCCAGATTGGTCTCTGTGGCACCCCGGAGACCATATTATGCCTGTTTTGAAACAGTTGCACTGGCTGCTGATATGTTTCCGGGCAAAATACAAAGTGCTGGTTATTACCTTTAAAGCCCTGAACGTCTTGAGTCCGAGATAGCTTAGAGAGTGCCTTCTTTTACATGATCCCCACCTCACGTTAAGGTCATCTGAGGAGGTCCGTCTCCAGTTACCACCAGTTCGTTTGGTGGCGACTCAGAGGCGGGCCTCCTCTGTAGATGCTCCCAGGCTGTGGAATGCACTCCTAGCAGAAATCTGCAATCTTAATTCCTTACTGACCTTCAAGAGAGCCGTTAAAACCCATCTGTTTGGCCTGGCCCTTCAGAGTTTTTAATTAGTTTTAATTGTTTTAATGCTAACCTGGTTTTCAGGGTTTTAGTTGTTCTGATAGTTTAATTGTTTGTTAAGATGTTTTTTAATTGGTGTTCATATTTATATTTCTGTTTTAATTGTTATTGGTTTTAATGGTTTCTGTTTTTAATTGTAAAATGCCCTGAGCCATTTCGGAAGGGCAGTATAAAAATCAAATCAAATCAAATGAAATAAATAAATAAATCTCAGCAGAAAATTCTCAGAATTTCCCATCTCCCATTCTCCCCCTGACAATCGTCAGGAAATATTTTGAGGGACATTCATCCCAAGTCTTGTGGTATACACAGCACAGATGAAATGATCTGTTAAAGGCCTTGTGGGAGGTCTTGACAGTGTGAGGCTCTTCTCACGTGCAGGCAAAACTGGGCTAAGGAAGCCCAGCCTGTGTTTGCCTGTGTGTGAGAACCTCTGGAGCTGTGTGGATCCCAGTGGCAGCACAGTGGCAACCCTTTAGAGGGCCCCGGCTATTAGCCAGGGTTAAGGGCGTGGTCGTGCTCTCAGCCCTGGCTAACTGATCGCGGGTGGGTGGCACGTCGCTCCATGCAGCACCAACACTCGAGTAGCCTCCCATTCTGTGTTGGGCGGCTCCCCATAATGCACTGCACATTTGGGGCCCTCCCAGCCCCCAAACCTCCCAGCTGCTGGCAGCAACCAGCTAATGTCCGGAGAGCAATCCGCTTGCCCAGTCAGAAGAAAAGGATCATCTGTGGGGGAGTTAAGCATTTTGAGGCTTCCTCCCCTCACCGCTTTTGAGCCCTTTCTCCAATCGTGACTCGAAGGTGATCCATATCTAAAACAACTGGTTTAGTCCTCAGAGAAGACGGGGTTTCAAACCGAGGCAAGAGGGCCATCTGTTGGACTAGAAGGCCTCCAAGGTCCCATCCAACTTCTAAAATTCTATATGATTGCTGCTGCACATCCATGAACAAAGCCTTCTCTCTGGGGCCTGCCAAATGATTTATTGAGCATGGTAGGCCCAAGAGAAGGCCTTGCAAGGCCAAACTTAAGGTCCACAAAAGTTCACCTAGGCACATCTGGCAAAGTGGCACCAGGCTCACACATCACACAGGTGGCCTAGCATGGCACCCTTTTGTCCAAGATTGAGCCCCCATTGCATAAACCCCCTGGGAAACCCCTGTATAAGGCCCATGCTTGGCTTCTACCTACACTGGAGCAGGGAACCCAGCAGGTGTGACAGTCAGTAGCCAAAGGGAGAGGGGGCAGGTGAGGGGTGTTGACTTCCTCCTTGCTCTCAGACCACAAAATGTCCAGGTGATCCCTGAGTATCAAACCAGGGGGGCAGAAGGTTGGAACTGTGGGACAGTCTTTATTTTATTTATTTATATATATTTTATTTATCAGATTTGTGCACTGCCCCAAAACTTCATCTCTGGGCAGTTAACAATAACATAAAACACGTTTGAAACATACATGAAACTTTAAACAATTTAAAAGTCAAAACAGATTATAACCTAGAGATTTAAAAATCTGAAAAAGCTTGGGTGAAAAGGTGGGTTTCCAAGTACTTTTTAAAAATGGCCAGAGACGGGGAGGATTGTGTTTCAGTAGGGAGCGCATTCCACAGTCTTGGGGCAGCAACCGAGAAGGCCCATTCCCGTGGGGCCACCAGCTGAGCTGGAGATGGACCTCTCCAGATGACCTCAATGGGCAGTGGGGCTCATAATGAAGAAGACGTTCTCTTAAATACCCAGGACCCAAGCCGTTTAGTCTTCCAAAGTCTTCTTTCTCTCCAGCAGTGGGGCGCTACTGCAAAGCCTGAGGCATTCATCCCCCCGGGCTCCTTCTGAAGAGCTGATGGTTGCAATTAAAGCTTCCTTCCCTTCTTTCCATGTGACATGGGCCAAATGCTCTCCAAGACGTCTAAGCAGCAGAAAGCGGCCGGTGCCAGCTCATTAGCAGAAGTCAACTGGCCTGGTTGCCTGGATTCCCATTGAAAAGCCAATTAATAAGAACAAAGGAAACAGCAAAGTTAACTGGACAGGAAAAGCGACTGGAGAGCGCAGCACAAGCAAATTCCAGGAATACACTTAATGAGCTTAGGAGGTAGCGGGGACTAACGAGCTGAGGTCACCAATGTGGCTTGCTAATTTGTCCTGTCCTTTTGACCACAGCTGATATCAAGCCAGAGAGGAGTGACAGGGGACCAAAGCAAAGGAAACCTCAGGCAGAAAAATCGGATTGCTGGTATGTTAGTGGGAAGGTGCTGTGTGGTTAGGCCTCAAAAGGCAAAGCCCAGCCGTGCCAGGCTTTGACAGTGCCCTTCTCACCTGGATAGGAAGCTGCCATCTACTGAGTCAGACCACAGGCCCATCTAGCTCAGGATTGTCTACCCAGACTGGCAGCGGCTTCTCCAAGGTTGCAGGCAGGAGTCTCTCTCACTCTCAGCCCTACCTTGGAGATGCTGCCAGGGAGGGAACAGGCTTTTAATTGATATTGTTTTAATGGTTTTAATGCTGTTTTAAAATATTCTTTTTAAAAAATTAAATTGTTGTAATGTTTTAAACTTTTCATTTTTGTTTTGACTAATGTTTTACTTTCTGTTTTGATTTTGTTGTAAACTGCCCAGAGACATAAGTTTTGGGCGGTATAAAAATATGTAAGTAAGTAAGTAAGTAAGTAAATAAACTTGGAACCTTCTGCCTGCAAGCAGGCAGGTGCTCTTCCCGGAGCAGCCCCGTCCCCTGAGGGGACTATCTTACAGGGCTCACACATGCAGGGCTCCCATTCAAATGCAAACCAAGGTGGACCCTACTTAGCAAAAGGGACAAATGCTTGCTATCACAAGACCAGCTCTCCTCCTCCTCACCAGTATATGTGTGTCCATCCCCAAGCAAAAGCCATTATAGCTGGGGATTCTTGGAGTTGTAATCAACAACATCTGGGAATCCCTGTTAGAGGGAACAGGTTCTCATGTCCTGAGGGCCAGCCCATCCATTAGGCACACCTAGGGGGTTACCTAGCGCGCCAAGCTATGGGGTGCACCATCCTTCCCACTGGTTGCTTGCTGTGTGGCCAGCTTCACTTTGGGCACTGCCACCCCCTTGCTCACCTGTTCATGCCCCTTGCTGCTGCCTCCTGCCTGCCTGCCTGCTTGTCAGCCGACCCATCCCATCCCCTTCACCTGGCACTGCTGGGCCTTTATTAGGCTGAGTAAAGGCTGGGCCTTTACCAGGCCTTGAAGTGCCATGGTGTGTTACAATGGCATTATCCATCCCAGCGCATTTCAAGCATATGGTCTTTAACCAGGGGGTCAGGAAATGTTGCAATGCATAATGATGTTTCCTGCATCCAGGTCTTGTTTTTTTTTTCCCCCATCTGTCTCTAGCCCTTGTGCACTGAGCATTTTTTCTTACTGATGAGCAGCTGAAATGTTTATGAACATTCCATAGCTCCTTAGCAGCTGAGTCAATGGCTTGCGAGTGGTATCAGCAGCCGGCACAGTGACCAAAAGGCTGAGCTGCAAATCAGAACTGCTGTGATTTGAATCTCAATTCTGGCATGACCTCACTAGTCATGATTAGTTATTAATTATAATAATAATAATAGTGGGATTTAGGCAAGCCACTCCCTCTCAGCTCTCCAGCTGCACAATAAGGAGAATAATTAAAAAAAAAGCCTCAAGAAGCTGACAAAACAATTCAATCCACGTTTTAAAAGGTCTGAGAAAATAAAAAGGTCTTTGCTTGGAGCTGAAAAGGGAGGAGTCTGGGTCAGGGAGCAGAAGAGAGCATCATATCATGGGAGATCCACAACCCAAAAGACATAGGAACATAACAAGCTATCTTTTGCCGAGTCAGACCATTGGTACATCTAGCTCAATGTTGTCTACACTGACTGGCAGCAGTTTTCCAAGAGTTCAGGCAGGAGTCTCTCCCAGCCCTACCTGGAGATGATGGGGGCTGAACCTGGGACCATCTGCATGCAAGATCCTCCATCACTGAGTCTTCCCTAGGAGATGTGCCATCTCCTAGGGGAATATCTTACAGAAGTAAGTCCTCAAATACAGTCACCCATTCAAATGTGAACCAAGATGAGTCCTGCTTAGCAAAGGGGACAATTCATGCTCACTACCACTAGGGATGTGCAAACAAGTTCAATGGTTTGGGGGGTTGTGGTCGAACCGAATTATCCCCTGTTTGGTCCACTGGACCGAAACCCATGTGGTGACAGCCAACAACCGGGATGGCTTTAAGAGGTGCTTGGATAACTTCATGGAGGAGAGGTCTATCAACGGCTACTAGTCTGGTGGCTATAGGCCACCTCCAGCCTCAAAGGCAGGATGCCTCTGAGTCCCAGTTGCAGGGGAGTAACAGCAGGAAGGAGGGCATGCCCTCAACTCCTGCCTGTGTCTTCCAGAGGCATCTGGTGGGCCACTGTGTGAAACAGGATGCTGGACTAGATGGGCCTTCTTGGGCCCGATCCAGCAGGGCTGTTCTTATGTTCTTATGTTTACCCACCCTGGCCAGTTTGGGGGGTTTGCAAGTGGTCCCCCCCAGTTTTTTTAAAAAACTAATTTTAATCTTACCCCCTCGGTGGGGGGATGTTCTCCTTGGTGGTGGTGGTGGTGGTCCACGGAGGTTCCCCCTTCTCCACTCCCGCCATTCTCCCTTCCGTCCAAAACCAGCCAGTTTTTTTCCTTTTCCTTTCCTTTTCTCTCCCCGCCCCCCAGTATGTGATATTGGGAGCTGCACGGGATTGGTTGGTTGCCTTCCGTTCTTTAGTTGAATCATGGGTTGAAAATCATGATGGATTCAGATAAAGAAAATTTGCAATCTGTCTCAGTCCTAGTCTTTCGTTTCTGAGTTCTCTCAGTACTAGTTTTGTTTCTTGCATTTGCTGGCTTCTCTAAAACCTTGGCACCTCTGCATGAAATGAGGGCCGTATCGACCCCTCACAAGGTTCCACTATCTGCCCTGCCTGATCATTTTTATCTAATTCTGACTTAGCATATGAAATCTTGATGATTTCCCATTGTTTCCTATGGGCCATAATGTCCCATGGGACAAGACATCAACCCGATGACAGTGCATCAAACAATGTGATCCAGGCTGATACAATTATTGGACACAAGATTCAATGGTCACTTGCATCAGCTTTGAACCGGATCAGATCCAATAATTTTGTCAGTGCACAGCTGTACCTTGAAGTGGCTCTTTAGGTAGAGGTAGCAGTGGGATTGTTGGAAAATAGGGTCTCCCCAACAGCATGACCACATCAAGATGGAGATGGGCAATTGCTGTGATGTACTCTTTGCTTTGACTTTGTCCTTTAGAGTGCGGATTGGAAAAGACTCCCTTCAGGTGGTAGAGGCCAGTCTTTCTCCCGGCCTCCCCCTTTGCCCCATCCACTAACATCATGACTTGAAGGGCTTTAAAATAAAACAGGGCATGCAAAAATGCGATGACTTGTCAAAAATGCAGCCAGCAAGGTGTTTAAGGCATGAATTTCCTCTTAATGAAGCCTTGCTGAGGGAATATTGCCTTCGGCCTGGAGCACTGGCGATGACGTCGCCTAAATTTATGGCTGTCCCCAAGCAATTCCCCCAGTGAGAGGTGGGAGACGGTGGTGGGCGGGGGGAGAAGTGGGGAAAGTACAGAGCATACGGAAAGGGCCTTGTAAAATCCCCACCAGGTTGGCTTCAGCCTGGTCCCAAGATGCACCTGTCAAGAAACCAGCGAGAGAGGCTGGGTCCGGTGGCTTAGTATCACTGGACAGGAATAGTTGACATCATGAATTGTTGACATTAGAAGGTAAGAACCTGAGAACATCAGAGAGAGGGAGGAAGAGATTTTGTATCCTTTGCAGCAAATTTGATCTGGTCCCTGAAACATATTAGCAAATAAAGAACTTGTCCTGGTTACTGGGATACCTGACCCAGCAGCATGTTCTCACTGAAAATAAGGAAACTCCTATCTAGGGATCTGCACCCGTTTCTCGCATCAAAAATCCCTGCCTGTCCTGAGCCCCCTCCTCTTTTCCATCAGGGGCTGTCGCTCAGTGCTGGGACCCATGTTTGGCATATAGAAGATTCCACTTGCAATTCCTGGCAGTGACTGGCATCCAGTCTAACAAAGCACCGGTACAAATGTGAAGTGCATACGGTATATGATCCTAGAGTTGCACCCAATGGGGGTGCATGTGACAAATCAACTTCTTTATCCAGGCCAGCATTTCAGAATGGGTCATTGACTAGCTAGTCTATCCCAGGACTGAGACTACACTAGGAGGACAAGGGGGAAATTCTACTGCAGGGGTTCTCAGCCTTGGGTACCTTGATGTTGCTGGACTACAACTCCCTTCAATCCTTGTGGCTAGGGATGATGGGAGTTGTATTCCAACAGCATCTAGGCACCCAAGGCTAAGAACCTCTGCACTAGAGGGAAACTTAGCTGTTTTGTCCTTTCTGACATTCTGAAATCCAGTAGTCCTGTGAGAATTCAACTGAAGCAGAACAAAAAGGATCTTAGGATCCTGAAATGAATGTGGGAATCTGTCAGACCCTGATTTAAACCTTGCAGAGAAGTTTGCCCTCCTGCCAACTGAAATCTCTTTGGCCCCCTGAACGGAAAGCTGAAATGATTCCACCCACCCCCACCCCTCACCCCATCCTCACAGTAATAGCAACAAATCTTGGGTCGCTTCTCTTGGGTCATGCTGTGCAGCTGCTTCAGGCAGCCAAATGTTTTGGGCCAGCTTTTGAGTGGGGCTAACGTTTCTGATACTAGACATATTAAGAGTAAACTACTGGGGTTTGATAGATGAGGATGTCATGGCAGAGAGAAAGAAAAGTGGGGGACTTCTTTGGTGGCCAAATGTATGACTGAGAGGAGCGCGTGAACTGATTTGAGCTCAAACCGGGTTCAGTTCGGATCAAACTAGTTTGGCCCGGTTCAACCAGTTTGGATGATTGTAAAAGGGAATCTGGTAAGGATTCCCCTTTACAAGCATCAGGGGGACTCTACGAGGTTGGGAAAGGGTGAGTAGCAGCAGTGGCAGCTGCAGGGCGCCTTGGTGGTGATGAGACAGTGGTGGCTTCCCTTGGCCCAGCCAGCACTCCACCCATCACTCTGGGCTGGTGGGGGAGTGATTGGAGAGCACCAGCAGGGCCTAGGGGAGCAGCCACCACCACCACCACCAAGAGCCATGTGGCCATGCGTAAGATCACCTCCTGCCCGCCCCCACTCCTATTTCATTTTCAACCCCATAGGGTTCCCCCAATGATTGTAAAAGGGGGGGGTCCTTACCAGATCCCCCTTTGCAAGCACTAGAACCGGGTCAAACCAGTTTGAACCAGTTCAGCCCAGTTCTAGGCATGAAGTTGAACCAAACCACCAGCTGATTCTGACAAACCAGCTCACAGACTGGGCAGTTTGGTCGAGCTTGGTTCAAACTCAAACCGAACCGCCCGGAGAGGTTCCATGCACACCTTCTCCAAACAATCTGGGCAGCTAATACTTTCCCTATATGAAAGGACAAACATTTAATTTGCACCATAGGTTGAGGAGGAAGAATGCTAATCCTGTTAGCTCATCAGCACTGGCAGAAATGGAGCCGAATGCAGGCTCTTCCGCAATTATCGCCTGTGTGTTTGCCTTGGTGAGACTCATTCAGTTGGGAAGTCAAATGGAGATAGTGGGGAAAGCGATTGTTATAAAAGGGAGGCTGAGACTCATTACGGAGCAAAGGCTATTTCAAGTTACATAGAAGCCATTCTCTCATTCAGTGGCGCAAGGCGAGACTGGGAAGTGGGAAGCCTACGGGAACAGATACAGATGGTCTGTGAGGTTGGGAGTGGCATGAATCAGGGGGAACATCAGAACATAAGAAGAGACTTGTTGGATCAAGCCAAAGCTCCATCTTGTCTAGCCTTTTATGAAACACAATGGTCAGTCAGATGCTTTCAGGAAGCCCACAAGCTGGGCATGAAGGCAATAGTCTGCCACTGCTGTTGCTCTGTTTTAAAGAGATATACAGCCTCTGAACAAGGAGGTTCCATCAAGTCATAATGACTAATAACCTCTCCTCCTCCATGAATTTGTCTAACCTCCTTTTAAAGCCACCTAAGCCAGAGGCCATTACTTCTCATGGGAGCTGTAGTCCAACCACACCTGGGGACCCAAAGTTGAGAACCCCGGTTGCAGGGCTTAAAAGTGATGACCAGCACACGGAATGCAATCAAAATCAGTGTCATGCGCGCTTTGCAGCACGCTCCAGTCCACAACCCGGAAGCGGCATTTTGTACCAGATTTCCTCCTGCCCAGTTGTGGGGGCGGGGTGCTTTGAGAGGGACAAAGGGATAAAGCCTCCTTCCACCCACATCATGGTCCTGATCCAGATTACCCCCCTCCCCTCAGTTGATTTTTAACAGCAAGATGAAAAGCAGGCATGCAAGGGCCAAAGTATGCATGCAAGGGATGGTACACAGGGACATAGGAAGCTGCCATAGACTGAGTCAGACCATTGGTCCATCTCGCTCAGTATTGTCTACACAGACTGGCAGCAGCTTCTCCAAGGTTGAAGGCAGTAGCCCCTTTAACCCCTATCTTGGAAATGCCAGAGAGGGAACTTGGAACCTAGATGCTCTTCCCAGAGTGGCCCCATCCCCTGAGGGGAATCTCTTCCAGTGCTCACACTTCTAGTCTCCCATTCATATGCAACCAGGGTGGACCCTGCTTAGCTAAGGGGACAAGTCATGCTCGCTACCACAAGACCAGCTCTCCTCTCTGGTGTGGTTCAGGGGTGTAGCAAGGTTGAAGTGGTCCTGGGAAAAGAAGTGAAGATGAGCCCCTTGGCCGCTGCCTTCTTCTTCTTCTCCCCACCCCCAACCCCACATCTTTGCTGCAGAACAACTGCATGGACACGGTGAAAAACAAAACGTCCTCAGCCTGCGCTCTCTCGTGTCCCTATGCAAATAATAACCACACACTCCCCACACTCTGATCAGGAGCCAGCAGCTTGCCACTGAACCAGGAGGGTGGGAGAGGAGAGCAAAAGTGGGCTGTTTCCCAGCCAGTGCCCCCCCCATAGGCTCAGGCATATTTGTCCCCACCCTTGTTCAATTGCAGCTACACCCCTGTAAGTCCTAACAATTCCAGTACTGCACAGGGCTGGTCTTGTGGTAGCATGCATGAATTGTCCCCTTTGGTAAGCAGGGTCTGCTCCAGTTTGCATTTGAATGTGAGACTGCATGTGAGCACTGGAAGATATTCCCCTTAGGGGATGGGGCTACTCTAGTGTGAGCATCTGCATGCTTGCATTTCTAGAAATCTCTAGGCGTGATTGCATGCAGGGTGCATGCAGAAGGTCCCAAGTTCCCTTGCTGACATCTCCAAGATAGGGCTGAGAAAGATTCCTGCCTGCAGCCTTGGAGAAGCCGCTGCCAGTCTATGTAGAGATGATACTGAGCTAGATAGAGCAATGGTCTGACTCAGTATAGGGCAGCTGCCTAGGTCCCTACCCTGCCTCATGACTATCAGAATAAATTCAGAGTGTCATCAAAACAGCAGCCTTAATGAATCCTCATTTTATTTATTTATCTATTTATTTATTTATTCGATTTCTATACCGCCCTTCCAAAAATGGCTCAGGGCAGTTTACATGGAGAAATAAACAAATAAGATGGCTCCCTGTCCCCGAAGGGCTCACAATCTAAAAAGAAACATCAAATAGACACCAGCAACAGTCACTGGAGGGATGCTGTGCTGGGGGTGGAGAGGGCCAGTTACTCTCCCCTTGCTCAATAAAGAGAATCGCCACATTAAAAGGTGCCTCTTTCCCCCAAGTTAGCAGGGGTTAGCCAAGTTAGCACGTTAGTTATCATTTGCTCCATCTGCATATAGGCGGAGATGTTTCTACATTTAGTTTTGCATAGTGCAGAGAATATGGACTACCTGGGCACTGATTCCGAATGCCGGGTCCATGTGCGGTCCAGCTTGGGGGTCTTGTCCCCTCCCGCAATGGACTGCGTGGGGCGTGATGTGCCATTGCACTCATGCGCCAGCTCTGTCAGGCTAGGGGTGCCCTTTCTTCAGCCCCATGTGCTTCAGCGGTGTTATTTTCTTTTGAGCGGTTTCTATGGCAACGGACCCCGAGAAAGCAAACACTGTGCGAAGGTGATGGAGGGGAGCTTTGACAGCTGAGGCAGTGCAGGGCCAGCCTTCTCCCCCAGTGACGTGACTTTCTCAACCCACGGCAGGTGCACAAGGAAAGTCCAGCAAAGGCTTTTCCTGGTACGGAATTTCTGAAGGTTCCATTGGGTGTTGTGTTGTTCACAGGACGTGTGTGTGTGTGTGTGTGTGTGTGTGTGTGTGTGTGTGTGTGTGAAATAGGGACAGGCTCCCAGGAGCGTCAGTTGTGAATAATGTGCAAGAATGTGTGTGAGTCTGTGTGAGGCCCTGTGGCTACTTTCCCCTTTCCAGAGCAGAACCCTGGAGCGTAACAGATGGGGATGAGAAAAGTGTGGGTGGGCGGGGGGGGGAGGGATAAGTTTGCAGAGGGGAGAAAGGCAATGCTGGGCTGAGAAAAAGGGGGTTTGTGACAAGCTGAGCTCCTGTTCTGAATTGATTAAAATGCGGTGATAAACACAGGGCATGGTTTCAAAGTGCAGACCTTTGCACATGCAGGAGAGATCTATCATGGGATACTAGTCTTACGGAGGGATGTGCAAACAGGTTCAATGTCAGCTGTGTTCGACATTGAATTGGTTCGGTTCGACTGTTCAGGGTCGAACCGAACCAACCCGTATTCGAACCCCTATTCAGTCGAACCAATCTAACCCTGGACCGAACTCCCCTGGGGGGTTCATTGGTGTGTGTGTGTGTGTGTATCTATATCTATATCTATATCTATATCTATCTATCTATATATATATATTACACTTACTCCCTCTGGGGGAGTTGTTCAAAACAGTGCAGGGGGTGGTGGTGGCTGCAGAGGTTCTGGCTGCAGGTTCTCCCTCCCCCCCACTGGCCTGTTTGGCTGCTCATCGGCCTTCCCCCCAGGCCACTGTGCTTGTGCAATGGGCCTCTGCATCCCAGGCCACACAGAGGCCCATTGGGCAGGTGCGGCGGCCTCCAAAATGGCCACTGCACTGAGGGGGAAAGGCCAACAAGCAGCCGAATTATGGCATAAGGGAGACTGGCAGGGGGAAGAAGAACCTCTGCGGACCCCCCCCCCCCGCCGCCACCGTGAACAACTCCCCCGGAGGGGGTAAGTGTAATTAAAAAACATTCTTTTAAAAATCGTGAACTGGACCAAACAGGGGTGGGGGTGGGGGGGGAGAACCAGCCTGGTCTGATTTGGGTCCAGTTCAGATTCAAACCGAACCAGACCAGCCAGTTCCGTGCACACCCCTAGTCTTAAGGGCTATGGGCTATCTCCAGGTTGAAAGGTAGGATGCTTCCAAATGCCAGTTGCAGGGCAGCAAAAGCCAGGGATGGGGGCATTCCTTCCTCTTCTGCTTGTGTGGTTTCCCAGAGGCATCTAGTGGGCCACTGTGGGAAAGAGGGTGCTGGACTAGAAAGGCCTTGGGTCTGATCCAGCAGGGCTGTTCTTAGGTTCTTATCTCTGACCTTTGTGTTTCCCTGCCCAAAGAGGCATTCTTACCCCACGACCTTGGGGCCCCAGTCCAGGGGGAGTACAACCCCATCCAGAACCAGTAGATCTATCGTGCCCCTTGAAGTATGACCTCTTACCATGAGTACCTCAATCTTACTTCAATTTGTTATCCCTCATCCAATCCATTACTGGCATTTAGGGGATTTATGCGATTTTCTGATGATGATGTCATGGAGAAATAGATTTGGGTGTCATCAGCATATTGCTAACACCTGCTCCAAATCTCCTGATGATCTCGCCCAGCGGTTTCATGTCGATGTTAAAAAGCATCGGAGATAGGATGGAGCCCTAAGGAACACCATACAATAGCTCTCCTTTCGGAGAGCAACTATCTCCAAGTGACACCATCTGGAATCTACCAGAGAGATAGGAACGGAACCACTGCAGTGCAAAGCAGTGCCACCTATTCCCAAATCCCCCCGAATATAGTAACATATTTGATTGTAAACCTTGTATTATTAGGTATATATCCCCTTTGTAATGTGACTGCACATAAATGGCACTGCAATAGTTTTAGTAGCAACAGTTACTTCTGCTAACTGGGCAAAGAGGCAACTTTTAAAGTGGTGACTCCCTCATATTTAAAGTGCTGACTCCCTAGAGACATAACTATAATAAACTTCTTCTCTTCCATCTTTCTTTTAAAAGATAAATTGGCCATTCCTTTCTCAGAGCCAGGTACAACACAGAAGATGAATTAACTAAAGTCTTGCTTGTAGTGATTAATGGCATTCTGGGAATTTGGTATAGATAGGGCCTGCATGTGGTAACCTCATACCAAGAAAAATGAATGAAATGGAGAAGTTGCAGAGACAGAATGATCCTCCCCTTCCCACTGTCTGATTGTGTAGGGAAATAGGTATGAAAATATCTTAAATATATTTTAATTAAAAGAACTATGAGAACCTGCGGCACGAAATGTCTTAATCACCCAGATAAACCACTATATATTTTATGAATCAATGCGGCTTTTTATATAGTACATCATTTCATTAATAGCCTATTCTGACCCTCTTTGAAGTAATTTTGCAATACTTGCTGAACTGAACACGATGATGTTAATACTTGCGCTAAAAGTTTAGGAGGTGGGATGCTGCAAAGTTGGACTAGTCGTGTTGGTGGGGGTGGGGAGACCATCCTTTTGTGATCATCTGCAGCAAGAGTTTTCTTCTTTCCCCAACAAAAGAGGTTAACTTGGCATTTCCCTGATGTCCCAACACTTCTGGGATATCTGCTCTGTAAACATCTTGCATAGCTGGTCAATGACCGAATAAACTTATATCTAATCTATCTAATCTTGCATAGCCACTACCCAACTTTGGGAGGAGATCTACAGAGGTGGCTTGTGGGCTTGGTGATCTTCCTTGAAGTCCAGAGGATGTGACTGTGAATCCTCAGATCTCCTTTGCTTGACTAGAATGGGGGAAATCCAGGCCTTCATAGTAGCCATCCCATTCACCTTGTCTCCCTTTCTCCAGCTGAAATTTGAGTCCTGTTGACCACAACATGGAAAGTTGAGTGGGGTGAGAAACAGTGGCTGTTTCCTTTCCTACTCTCTTAAGCCATTTGAAGGGTCAGGTAGAACCTCCACCTGGTGAAGATCTACCACCCCAAATAGGTGTTCTTTTTCTCCCTCCCCAAGCAATGATTTTCAGTCTTAAAGTGCTAAAGGGCCTGCACTTCCAGACAAGAGGAAATGGTCTTCCCTCTGTTTTAGCCATAAGAGCATAAGGACAGCCCTGCAGGACCACGCCCAAGGCCCATCTAGCCCAGCATCCTGTTTCACATAATCGTCCACCAGGTGCCTCTGGGAATCCCACAGGTAAAAGCTGAGGGCATGCCTTCTCTCCTGCTGTTGCTCCCCTGCAACTGGTATTTAGAGGCATCCTGCCTCTGAAGTTGGAGGTGGCCTATAGCTCTCAGACTAGCAGCCATGGATAGACCTGTCCTCCAAGAATTTATCTAAACCCCAATTAAAGCCACCCAGGCTGGTGGCTGTCGCCACATCTTGTGATCGAGAATTCCATAGAATGATTATGTGTTGTGGGAACACAATGCATAATCATGCATTGTAGCCATCATGGCATTCAGTCAAGTATTTCTCTGCATCTGGAGAAATCTGTGTCGGTGTGCACAATCACTCTATCAGCACCATCCTTTTAAAAAACATTCTCCGAAGTCCAGCCCCATCACCTCTGGTCAGCAGTGACCATTGGGGTGGATATGGAACTATTATTCCTTCTCTGATTTAGATGGCTGCTGATAAAGGCATTCCCTGGATACTCTTTCACTCCACACACACACACCCCACAGATATTGACTGTGGCCCCCTACCCAACCCCAGCATCCTGTAAGAGATGCTGTTTATAGCCCACATCAGCACGGAACACATGATCGTGTCGAGAGTGAAGCTCTCTGTCCTCTTGGCAGATAGAAAGTGGGGGCACTCCAGCCTCCCCGCAGTGTTTCTTCAGAGTTTGCACTTCAATTCCCAGCCAGTTCTGGAATATCATTTGTAACAGGCTGAAGAAGAACGGCCATATGGCAGGCCAATCAGTTTGCAGCTCTGGGTGGCCAATTGATCCATCTGCCACACATCCCTCATTCTTCATGCTACCACTGGCCATCCACACGCTGAAAGAAAAAAATAATAATCTTGTTCGCAGCTTGTTACTCTCTCCCTGCAGGGAGATAAGGCTGACAAGCATATAGCCCTTCATCATAAAACTGCTATCTGCTGTGTTTTTCTTGGCGGAGGCTCTATATTGCTCAAGGGAATTAATTTCAGCCCATGTGCTGGAGTGGAGATCTCCTTGCCTACATCCTCGCCGTTCTGGGGGGTGGGGGTGGGAAATAACACCCTCCCCTTTGCCATTCCCAGCTGCCCCACATTCCACGTATTTCTTCTGTTATTTGCAAAACTCAGGAAGTGTCCCCAAGACCTGGGATGTGTACTTTGGGGGTCGGATCCCGAGCCATTCCCAACCTGATCAAGGGTGTCATCGGTAGGCTGACAAAGCGTGAGCCCTTTCTCATGATCCTGGAGGCAGGCTTGAGAGTGGGTGGCAGGGAAGGCTGGAGCAGCTTGACTTCCCCGTAGACCATCTAGAAGGGTTGCTGGGCATGCAGATGACTCACCCAGGCAGCAGAGAGGTTCATATCGTCCCGGCCCCTGGAAATCCCACAATGCACCATGTGAGTGCACAGTGCATTGTGGGGATCCTCCCTCCGGCTACGGCCAGGAGCCCGCTCCTGTGTCAGCGCTGGCTGGGAGCAGCCGGCGCTGACACACGAGCAGTTAACCATGCCTAACTGCCCGGCAGGCTCCCTAGGCAGGTTTGCCACTGAAGCCCCACCGGGATTCATGCAGCTGCCGGTGGTTCTCTCAGGCCTGCCGACGCTGGGCTTAGCTGCCCTCGCCCAGTCATCTTGGCTTCTCGTGAGAACAGCCTCCGTGTTAGAAAGAAAAAAGAGGGAAAGAAACCCACAAGTGCTGAATAAATTGGTATTTCATTTTTATAGCCTCACACATTTCGAGCATTGCTCTTCCTCAGAGACAACTGTAAAAATGTAGCGTATCAATAATCATGACTAAAACTTATGTAATTGTAAGAACTACCAAACCCTCCATCTGCAAAGTGTTGGGCCCTCCCGACTGCACAGGACACTTACCCGGCAGAACAGGGGCTGGGGCAGTGACTGATGGAGATGAGCCCGACCCCATTGGAGGCAGCCATGCACGTCCCAAGAGGCTGGGGAGGGTACAGAAGGCCAGGAGCAGGCGGCCCATGGCTGAACAGGAATGGCCCGGCAGGGAGGTGCCTGGCTCTGGTGGGACAGGAGCGGCCCCCGACCTTCTGCTGTGGTGCTGTGTGATGGCGCTGGGAGAAGAGGTGGGGCCCATGAGGATGGCAGCTTCAGCGGCAGAAAGCGTAATCGGGAGGGGGAATGACCTGGCATTGAGGGAGGCACCAGTAAGGGAGACAGCTGAATGTCCTTCGTGTGGGGAACAATTTAATGGACCCACGGCCGATGAGGAGGAAGCCAGAGGAGACAGAAGGTGATGGATCCCAGGGAAGAGCAGGGCAATCTCTCTCACTGGTACGTGGAGGAGCATTCGGGGGCCTAAAATCCCTTCCCCACCCTCCTGAGGCATGTTGGAACCTGGTTACAGGAGAGAAGAAAAGGATATGGTCAATTTAAAACTTTGCTTATACAACATTAATAAATATCAAACCATAGATTGCTGACTCTAAAACATATTTCCACCATAAATCAGTGATATACACCACTAACACAACAACTGTTTTGAAAACATCCTATGGCACACCAACCTTTCATAAAACAAAAAGATAAAAAGGGAGACTAAATATTAAAAATTCAAAAATTTCTGGCCATTAACCAGAAACCTTTTACTCACATATACTGTAACTTTGTTCACTTATTGGAAAATGTATCCTGTGGTAGCAGGAATCTCTGTATTCATCCTCCAAAAGCACCTTTCTAAATAAAAACTCTCCTGCAGAGCAAGCACCTGGTGTTAATGTGCTGCTTTGGAGTGGGAGGAAACTAATGAGGTAATGAACTCTTTCAAAGAGTATCAGAAGTATCTCATTGTTTTAAAAGAGAAACATAATCCACTCCTTCATTTCCCCCTTGTGTAGAGGTGTGCAGAACAGTTTGAGCCCGAAACATTCCAACTTGAAATGAGCCGTTATGAGTGTTTTGAGTTCAAAACAGTCTATCCTTAAAATGAAGAGCCTGTTTCGAGCTCGGAATCGAACGGCCCTTTTCCGAGTCAAAAACGTTTTGAGTGTTTCGAGAACCATTAGGGAGGCCTGTTTCCCCTTTATGGCTGTTTTTGGCACTTGCTTCCAATTGGCTTGCAATCTCCTTGCTTCTTGGTTGGCTTGTTATCTTACCAATATAAAATACAATGTGGGCAGCTTGGTGAAACAGGGAAGATTGCACACGCTTGGGCTATGGGCTGTGCTGGGGGGTGGGGAGGATCGGTGGTGCCAGCAGCTGTGCTGGGTGGTAAGAAGACCCTTTATCTACCTCCCCCCACCCCGGGCAGCCACCCATTTGGCGTCAAACCAGGTCGATCACAGACAGCACCGCCCCTGGTTTGGTCCATAAAGAAGCCGCCAAACCGGGCTGGTTTGAGACAAACTGGCTCAGCGCCAAACCATTTGTGTACACCCCTACATGTTGGCATACAAATCAACTTGATTTGTATGGTAACAAGCCAACCAGATCGCAAGCCAGTCGCAAGCCAGTGCCAAAACCAGTCAGCAAGGGGGAAACAGGCCTAAAAAATGGCAAGCAGAACACTCGGAATGTTCCAAGCCTGACCGGTTGTTCCGATGGAACATTCCAGGCATTTTTGTTCTGTTCCGAGCTCGGAACCTACTTTTAGGTGTTACAGTCTGCAGTCCTAGAAGCCACTGGATTTCTTTTCACAACAGCAGCTGGCCATTTTGATTCCTCATCTGTTCTATCACCCAGAAAATGAAATCCGTAGATTTATGGTGATGTTCTACAAAGTGTTCTACTAGTGGTTCTCCACTATATTTATTCTCAAAATTACATTTATATTCACCAATACGTTTCTTCAGATTTCTGGAGATTCCCCCCATATACAATAATTTATAGAGATACTCAATCACATAAAGAGGCTACTCTCACGATCAGGTGAAATCGGGCTAGGAGCACCTGACCGTGAAAACCACCAGGCTTGCAGGAGAGCCCGGTGGCCTCCAAGCGGTTAACCCGCTTAAATAACCCTCTTCTAAGCCCAGGTTAGTGGAGTGAGTGCTCCGCTCACCCAGGCTCTATGATTGTGAGTTGCCACAGCTGCAGCAACTCATGAGTAGACCCCCAATGGGGAGGCTTAAAAGCAGCCTCCCGGCTCAGGGGTCTTTCCAGAATGCCCTGCACGTTTGCGCATGGCATGCTGGAGCTTTGGGGGCCACGTGGCCCCCGATCCCCTCAGCCCCCACCAGCTCCATAATGGAGTCGGCAGTCATGTGGGCAGCCAATCCGGCCACCCGGCACTGCCTCCCTGCTCATGTGCGGGGAGAACGGGCTAAGCCCGCTCTCCCTGCTAACCCTCTCAAGGTGGGTCTCATTGATCATGAGACCTGCCTCAAGATGTATTACATGTGGTAACGTGCTTTAAGGCAAGGATTCTCAACGTTGGGTCCTCAGATGTTATGGGACTTCAACTCCCATAATCCCCAGCCCCAGTGGCCTTTGGTTGGGGATTATGGGAGTTGAAGCCCAATAACATCTGGGGACCCAGCGTTGAGAATCCTTGCTTTAAGGTATATTTCTTGGGTTTTTTGCATGTCTGCTTACAGTATATACAATTACTACATGGGAAATGTCCCTGTGGAGGAGCTGCTCCTGGTAGTACCTGGATATTAGGTTTCAGATGTGTATTACTGTGGACCAAGTATTTCTTAAAGTTTTTCTTCTGCTTAATGTAATAAGTGGCTTCTCTTTGCAGGCAGGTATATCTTGTAAAAGGTGTCAGTGTTGATTAATATGTTTTCTTAAAGCTACACCCACAGAATTTGGTCAGACCAAATCCCACAGATTTTAAAGGAGATTTCTGATTTTTGTTCTTAAATAGTTCCTTTCTGTCAATAGGCTCTGTTTTTTGCAGTTTTTAGAGGATAACCTTAGGTACTAAATTGGTCTGTAATTTATCAGCCTCTGACAAAAAGGAGTTGTCAGAACAGTCCCTTCTAAGACATAGGATCTGACATAAGGTAAGGTAAGTTTTCCCTTATATTTCAGGGACCTCCAGTGACTGTTGCTGGTGTCTATCTTGTGTTTCTTTTTAGATTGTGAGCCCTTTTGGGACAGGGAGCCATCTTATTTATTATTTCTCTGTGTAAATTACTATGGAAACTTTTGTTGAAACGTGGTATATAAGTATTTGTTGATTGTTGTTGATGATGTTGAAGGAAATAAGAACTGTTCTGAAGCTTGAGCGCTCTTGTGTAACAGGGAACAATGTTTTGCTGATCTCTTCTTGCTCTGGAAGTACTGTGTGACCAAAGGAATCATGTCATTGAGGGCTGTGCAACCCTCAGTGCCACTGTTATATTGCATCTTGTCCAGTCAGAATCTGACATTTTGGCCCATGCACAGGCCTAGTTTTTAGTTCATTTATGACATTTTGCTGTTTTGCTGTGTTGCTTTTTTATACTATATTTTTATATGTTTTTGATACTGTGTTGCTTTTTTATACTATATTTTTATATGTTTAACCATGTCTGTACACTGCCTTGAGTCTGCTAGGCAAACTACTGCTACTACCTATATACTACTTTTCAACGAAAGTGCTCAAAGCAGTTTACATAGGAAGATAAATAACTAAAAGGGCTCCCTGTCCCCAAAGGGCTCACAATCGAAAAAGAAACACAAGGTAGACACCAGCAGCAGCCACTGGAGGGATGTTGTGCTGGGGCTGGAGAGGGCCAGTAAACTAAAAAAAATGACAGTAACTAATCAATGATTATAATAAGTCAGTGGTCATTCATTGTCAGGTCTTGTGGGAGAGCATTCCAAAATGTCTTGCATGACACAGTATTCCCCCTGCCCCTCGTTCTGAATTTATTGGCAATTAGCTTCCTTGAATGACCCTGAATTCTGTTGTTAGGAAAGCAGGAGAAAAATGTCTGTGCATAATTTTTAAAATCTCTGTCACAAGAGTGGCCAAACTGAGAGTCTACTGCTTTTGCAGGACTACAACTTCCATCATCCCCAGCTGCAGGTCATTGGAGAGCTTCTGGCTTCCCAAACCTGCTCTGTCATGAACCCACCTAATCACTCCCTAACCTAGCCCCCTCTATCATGATTAATCATCCCCTGATCATGAACCCCACTAAACCCTAACCCCCCTGAACCAATAGCTATTCCTCACAGGGAAGGTGCACCCCCAACTCTTTGATGAACATTTTGGGTTCATTGCAGCAATGAAGCCTTCTCATCTAATTTTTGAGCATATGTATCCCAGTGTCTTCTGTTGCTGGAAGGCACACAAAATTTATCATGCCTGGTTTTGAGACAGTGTTCCCAGCTCTGTGAAGATATTCGGAGAAATGTGTTTGAATTTCAGGAAGAGAACTGTAGTGCTGAGAAAAGTAGAAGCAAAGCATTCATGCCTGGTTATCTCTCCACAACAAGGTTGATAACTCCTAGAAAAGTTCTTGTGTGACCTTCTTTCACAGGTGTTCCCAGGGGTGAAGAGTTCTGAGAGGGGGGAAACCCACATTATTTATAGAACACACAGCTGTGAGGAGGCCCTCAGCAACATTTTTTTTGCCAACTATTGTTGTCTGGCCAAGACTGATCCTCTGGAACATACAGCTGTGGGGGGAAAAGAGCCCCCAATGTCAGCATAAATAAGTGGAAGTGAAATGTGAAATTGTTTGCAAGAGGCTGTTTTGGTGGGGACTGAAGGTTTTTCTATACACACAGACTAAAGAGCCCTCAACTGACTTTCGAAGAAGTATGCCACTACTAGGGCTTAGCCAGAATATGTAAAATTTTTGCCTCTCCATTTATAGGCAACAAATATGCAGAGGATTTCAGTTATTCTTTGGAGGGGCAAAACTGAGAGGTGTGAGAGCCTGGCCCTGTATTACCCAGAACCCCTTTGGAGTGAATGAATGGGGGTGGGATTTGACAAAATGGCCAATATGAGGTTGATATACATGCATGTGTTAGTGTAGGTTGGTGTGAACATTGTTCTTATGTATATATCTCTTTATGAGGAATGAGCATAGAGAAGGAACTTGAGTTTTTTAAATAGGATTGGTAGAGGGACTGTAGGTTCTGAGGGGAGAGTGGCAGTTGGAGTGACAGTTAGAATGCCTGAGTTTGAACATACTGGGAAACCGGAGTTCCTGGCCTTCACCACTGATTTCTGAAGCTACATGTCCGAACTCACCAAACCCCACTCTGTAACTTCAGTCAGAGTAGAGTTTTGCTGCCCTTAACTCTAGTTTAGTGGTGCCGATACTATGTTCCAATGCTGGCATCCTAGTTTGAGGCCAACGAGACCGGAGCTGTGGGAGGAAGCTCTTTCAGCCTGATTGGTTGTATGGTCTATGCTTCTGTTCCACAGCCGCCTTCCCAGGTTCCATTGGACCCGCGGTTCCCTGCTACATCTGAACCCGGCCATTGTCAGTTATCATGAGCGGGACAGTGACGTTTACAAGGGACAGAATGGGCTGGTTAAGACGTCATGAGGGACATGAAGCTGGGCTCTGTGTGACGTCTCTGGGTGTGTGCACTCTCCCTTCCCATCCCCAGATGAGTGTCCACTTCCTATCTAGGTTAAAATAAACCAAGACTGGTTGTGATGTCTGAACTGACCAATCTCAGCTCAATCTAACCTACTTGCTTCAAATATGCTGAGTTCTGTAACTGACTCCAGACCTTGATCCCCCTCAAACCCACCAGATCCAAGCTGAAGGTTCTCATGAGAGAACTTTCAGCACAGTTGTGATGTGTTTTAGAAAACCCAAGCAACTCCATTTTGCTTAGAAAACTAAATTCTAACTTAAAGTAACCCCAGCCAAGCTCAGGGACATCACGGCCAACGTCACTATCTCTCTCCACTAAAATGTATCTATGAAACTTGGTTCTCACAGGGTTCTCACTGTTCTTTTGCTGACAGTTAAGAAAACAGGATGTAACCAAATAAGGAGTGATCACCAGATGAACAATGAATCATTTGCATGAGTACTTGATACTTAGTCCACCATTTTGTTGCCACGTATACTATGTCTAGGGTATCAGCATCATTCAGATTGTTTGTATAAATGTAAGATGCACCTATAACCAATTTGTATTCAGCTTGAGAGCATAAAGCCTGCTGATTACCTGTTGCTACCTGCAGAGCAATAAATGCCTCTAATTGATTCCCATTGAGTCTGTTTGATTGGCTAAAAAGCGGACCCAAGGACGAACTGGAATTCACATCAGTTGGACATTGCTTGCAAGATGCATGCGTGCATGGCTGCCACCCTCGGCTTCTTCCACTTTGGATCAGGGCCACTTTTCCACTTTGGGATCACCCTTCCATTTTCTTCCACGCTCCAAAAAGGGGCAGGCCTCCTGGCTCCAACGTGAAGCCTCCATTTACTGCCAGCCTCTGCTTGTTCAGCAGCTGTTTCTTCAAACTCCAGCTGTTGCCTCCGTGAACCCAGGTACAGACAGGCACTTGTTGAGGCCCATAGTTTTGAGGCCCTTTGCCAGTCCCCGGAGCCCTCAACCCTTATGCTGCTCTCCTTTGGCTGTCTCTGTCTCTTCATCTGCTTTCTCTGGGCATAGGGGCAATGCCAAGAGTGAGACGAAACAGCCGCCACCGCTGGTTGTGCTCTCTCTTTCTGGGTGGTGGTGTAAGAGATGACTGAGCAGAATGGGGGTGACTGTGGCAAAGAGGAGGGGAGCCCACTTGGGAAGGGGGTGCAGTGAGGGCTTCTTTCAAGGGTTGCCCCCAAACCTGGAGCTGGAAAGGGCTGGCGGGGGTGAGATGCAGTCCAGGGGTTTCTGGTGGGTCACAAAGCAGAGTCTAGCTTTATCTATTATTTCTTGTTTACGCAGTCAGACAGGTGTTATTGACTGGTTTGTTTTATCCAGACATCGAGTCCTTCCCAAGGACCTGGGATGGCTGAATTTTATTGTCAGTTGTTATAGATATCATCGCAGAATATAGGCTGTTCCCAGTAAAGCTGCTTTTTGTAATGGGCTGATGGTGATTTCTGTGGCCCCTCTGGTGTTGAGGTGCTCTTCAAGGTCTTTTGGAACTGCACCCAGGGCACCAATTACCACTGGGATTATTCTGGTCTTTTTCTGCCACAGCCTTTCAATTTCAATTTGTAGATCTTTGTATTTGGTGATTTCTTCTATTTCTTTTTCTTCTATTCTGCTATCCCCTGCTATTGCTATGTCGATTATTTTCACTTGTTTTTCTTTCTTCTCGACTACAGTTATATCTGGTGTATTGTGTGTATTATTATTATTATTAACATTTTATATCCCGCCCTTCCTCCAAGGAGCCCAGAGCAGTGTACTACATACTTAGGCTTCTCCTCACAACAACCCTGTGAAGTAGGTTAGGCTGAGAGAGAAGTGACTGGCCCAGAGTCACCCAGCTAGTTTTATGGCTGGATGGGGATTTGAACTCAGGTCTCCCCGGTCCTAGTCCAGCACTCTAACCACTATACCACACTGGCCCGCATTAAAAAAGCATAAAAGTTTTCAATACTTCGAAGGCGTACAGCTTCTTTTAAAAAGATTGTAGAGTTGGGAAAACATGGCCTTGTATCTTGTTTTTCTTACAAGTGACTCACAAGCAAGAGGGGGAGAGAGAATTTTGGTAAAGTAAATGACTGGTGTTCCCATATGTCAGTAAAATGTGTTGTTTAACCTATCTAACAAAAATGTGTATTCAGTGCTTTAATTTTCAAACCAAGGCCAGAGGGAGTTGTTATAAATATATATAAATATAAAGTACACTGTGGGGGGGGGGCATTACAAGGTAGCTACAAAAGTAGTTTAAATTGCTTTTATTAAACTGTAGTTAATTAGCAGCTGCGATTGCTTTTTAGGCAGTACTTACAGTTCAGCTACTTTTCCTTAGTGCCTGCCAGTGCCTTTGAGACTGTAAAATGTTCTGCTTGTGAGGCTGCAGGGTAGCAAACTAGGGAGAAGGCGGAAAGTGGCCCTGGGTGGCTGAAGGCCCCAAAGTAGGATTGTTATCTAATGACAGTGCAGGAGGAGGGCTCATTGAAGCAGTATGCCTGAAAGGTGGGGTGTATATTTATGAGGTCATTTCAGCTCCAGCTTCCAGCTAAAGCCACTGATATGGCATCAGGGCTCTTGGGTTAGAGATCACTGCTCAGAATACATAAGCAGTGATAGCCGCTCCTGGCATGACCCAAACAGGTACCCAGAGGAGGAGTGGGTCAAGATACTGGTGCTCTGTTGGGATGGGTTAGGGGACACAAGGACTGGAACATAGGAATCTGCCATATACTGAGTCAGACCCTAGGTCCACCTCACTCAGTATTGTCTACACAGACTGGCAGCGGCTTCTCCAAGGTTGCAGGCAGGAATCAATCTCAGCCCTATCTTGGAGATGAACTTGGAGCCTAAATCCTTTTCCCAGAGCGGCTCCATCCCCTAAGGGAGTGCCTTACAGCACTCACGCTTCTAGTCTCCCTTTCATATGCAAGCAGGGCAGATCCTGCTTAGCTTAAGGGGACAAGTCATGCTTGCTAGCACAAGACCAACTCTCTTCCCTGGTTCATGCTTCCTGGCTTTTTCATTGCCTTGGCTGGAATCCAACCCAAGAAATGGAAAAAGCAGAAAAACCAGGCAAGGTAACAACTTGCTTGCTGGATAACAACCTTGTTGCTAGATGGGGAGTGGGAGTACACGTTGATATCTACAGAGGGCAGTCGTAGAGCAAGGCAAGGATCCAATATAAGAGACTAAGAGTAGGGGACTGAGGAAGAGACCTCAGAATAAGACTTAGACCTGTATAGTGATTTTTGAAGGTGCAAATTGCTTCACATATATTATCTAGATGCAATCCCTGTGATGACTCTGTAAAGTAGTGTGGATACAAAATGGCAAATGCGGTTCAGTGTTGGCAAGTGTAAAGTGATGCACACTGAGATGAAAAAACCCCAACTTCACATATACGCTGATGGGATCTGAGCTGTCAGTGACTGACCAGAAGAGGGATCTTGGGGTTGTGGTGGACATCTCATTGAAAGTGTCAACTCAATGTGCGGCAGTTGTGAAAAAGGTCAGTTGGAGTCATTAGGAAGGGATTGAAAATAAAACTGCTAATATTATAGTGCCCTTATACAACCCTATGGTGCAGCCACATTTAAAGTGCCGTGTACAGTTCTCGTCATCATATCGTAAGGAGGACATTGTAGAACTGGAGAAGGTCAGAAGAGGGCAACCAAGGTGATCAGGACCTTCCTTACAAGGTATGGCTACAACACCTGGGGCTTTTTAGTTTAGAAAAAAAGATGACTGAAGGGCGACATGATTGGGGTCTGTAAAATTATTCATGTTGTGGAGACTGTGGAGAGAGAGAAATTTTTCTCCCACTCACATAACACGAGAATGAGGGTTCATCCATGAAATTGATTGCCAAGAGATTTAGGACTGACAAAAAGAAGTACTCTTTCACACAACACATATTTAACCTATGGAATTCTCTACCACAAGATGTGATGACACCCACCAGCTTGGATGGCGTTAAGATGGGCTTGGATAAATTCATGGAGGACCAGGGGCGGAGCCACCATTGTGCGAACAGGTTAAAAAAAAAACCCAGGCCGCCAATGAAAAGGGCCACCGAAGCCTGAAGGGGTGTGTGGCTCAGGCTCCGAAAGAGCACCGAGCAGAATCCTCACAGCTACAGCTGCCGCACATTGAGTTGACACATTCAACGAGCTGTCCACCACAACCCCAAGATCTCTCCTGGTCAGTCACTGTCAGCTCAGATCCCATCAGCGTATACTTGAAGTTGGGGCTTTTCGTCCCAATGTGCATCACTTTACACTTGCCAACACTGAAGCGCATTTGCCATTTTGTTGCCCACTCACCAAGTTTGGAGAGATCCTTTTGGAGCTCGTCACAATCCATTTTGGATTTCACTACCCGAAAGGGTTTGGTATCATCTGCAAATTTGGCCACATCGCTGTTTAACCCTGCTTCTAGGTCATTTATGAATAAATTAAAAATCACCGGTCCCAGTACAGATCCCTGGGAGACCCCACTTCTTACTTCATTGTGAAAACTCTCCATTGATACCTAACCTCTGTTTGGCTGTTCCAGTGTGGCTGGAAATGTTGGGATCTGTAGTCCAACAACATCTTGGATTCTAAGCTTGAGACTCTCTGCTGCAAGGTAAGTAAGTACTGTTGTCCTCATATAGTAGCTGAGGATACAGAGAAACCATCGGAGAAAATTATCCAAAGTGGGTGTTTGGGCAGAGCCCTGGAAATCAGAGGGAACTGCAGTTTCTCTTTAGAGAGGAAATCCTCTAAAACCTGAAATTCAGAGAGAACTTCCACTGTGGCAAAATTTCACTGGCTTGCTTAAAGACCATTGAGTGAGTTCATGGCAGAAGCAAGTTTTGAACTGGGCCAGCTCAGTTTCATAGCTACCTCCTTGTGGCCATAGCTTAGTGGCAGAATACGGCCACTGGCCCATCAAGAAGCCAGAATGGGAGCCAATGGGAGCTAATCAGTTAGCTGAGGCCTTTGTCTGCAAATCCACATGTACCCACAACCTCACAGCTGATTTTGTAGTCAGTAATTCTAATGGAGACACAAATAGAATTCCCATCGAAAGGCAGTTCTGTAACCTTGCACAAATAGTTTGGATATGTATAATAGTATCACACATATAAATAACTTGGGGGGGTGAGAGAGGAGGAGGGTGTCGATGGGAGCCATGTGCTGTGACCCTAAGCTTGTGTTTCAGCAGCAAGTGAAAATATTTAGTCTGCTTCAAAAAAGTGAATGTTTGGGAGAAGATAGAAAGGGTTTGCATTCCTGCAACCCCACAGCCCAAACCTCCTCTACATTCTCTGGCTCTGTGCCAGCCCGTGCTCTGCTCACTCCTTCCCTCCCTCTCCCACTCGGGCTGTCCCTCTCTTCCCATTCTGAAGGCAACAAAACATTCTCACAGTCAGAGAGGGAAGAGGGCAGGAGTGACTTATCCTAACGAGCCAAGCGGGTGTGTGTGTGCAGGGGCACCAAAGAAGGCATCTCAGGTTGCTTCTCTCTCTCTTCTGCCCTGCCCGAGAGCCATGGTGTCTGCAGGTTGGCCATTCATCTGGTAGAGCTGCATGGTTAACCTTGCAGCTCTACCTGATGAATGGCCAGCCTGTAGGCAGCGCAGCTCTTGGGCAGGCAGGAAGAGAGAGAGGAGCAACCTGAGTGCCTCCTTTGGCACCTCCCTGGCTCATGAGAATGAGCCGGTACTGGGAGAGGGAGAGGTGAGCTAAAGCAGGGATTCTCAATGTTGGGTCCCCAGGTGTTATTGGACTTCAGCTCCCATAATCTCCAGCCCCAGTGGCCTTTAGTTGGGGATTATGGGAGTTGAAGTCCAATAACATCTGGGGACCCAACGTTGAGAACCCCTGAGCTAATGCAGGCAACCCTGATCTTGCTGTGCAAGAGGTATCGAACCCAACTTCACTTCCCAGGGCGTCATATGATCATCATGTGCGAGTCACTCTCAGCATGCATGCCTCCACATGATGAGCCAGAAGAGCACTCTTGGAAAACAGATGAGCTTTTAAAAAAATTGTTTGCCAAGAACCCTTAGAATGATCAAGCATCGATCTGGGAGCACCCCCATCTCTAGACTCCTTAGCAGAAGGCAGTTCAGCAGCTGGGACTGTTATGGATAATGTGTTGCTATGTGCCCCTGTTCTGTGTGTTCGGTAGATGGATGACACAGAGTGACTTTGGCCATTCTAAAAAAACGTGGTAGAAGTAGTTGAACAAGTATTCTCATTGCATGGCTTCCATGTGGAATGGACACATTCATGAATGGAGATAGGTCTATCAGTTGCTAGTACTCATGATAGTGTATGGAACCTCCAGGTTCTCCAGAGGTAGTATACCTCTGAATAGCAGTTGTGGGAATATGCAATAGAAGTTGACCATTGTCTTCATACTTGACTTGTGAGCTTCTCAGAAGCATCTGGTTGGCCAATGAGGGAAGCAGGATACTGGACAAGATGGCCCTTTGGTCTGATCCAGCAAGACACTTTGATTGTCATTGGCCATGACATCTAAGTGAAACCAAAAAATGAAATGTTCAGGTTCAGAGGCAGTATACCTCTGAATACCAGTTCCTGGGTAGCTTTTGCTTTCAAGCTCGGCTTGTGGGCTTCCTGGAGGCATCTGATTGACCGCTGTGGGCAGTAAGATATTAGAACAGATCGATCTTGGTCCGATCCAGCAGGACTCTTCTTATGTTCCTATGTTCTTAAAGTAAATTTGCGCAAAATGCATTGGAGATGTGACTCCATGGGCATCGACTCTATGAATATGAATACGACAATTATTTATATACCGCTTTTCAACAAAAGTTCCCAAAGTGGTTTATATGAATAAATAAATTAAATTACATTAAATGGCTCCCTGTCCCCAAAGGGCCCACAATCTAAAAAAGAAATGTAAGATAGATACCGGCAACAGCCACTGGAGGGATGCTATGCTGGGGGTGGATAGGGCCAGTTGCTCCCCCCCCCCGCGAAATAAAGACAATCACCACTTTTTAAAGGTGCCTCTTTGCTTGGTTAGCAGCTCTAACTCCAATTGACCACTAGGGACATTAGGAGTAGAAGTGGCGGGTGTTGACGGGTGCAAGGGGCACTACCCCATGTTGCCACGCCACATGGATGATGCTCGCTGTCTCCCTGGGATGTGTTGCAAAGGCAAGGAATGAATCCACCACAGAGTAGTGCCAGGAGGTAGGAAGTTTTACCTGGGAAACAAGGATAGATTCTCCCCATGACATCTGGGATCACTGATTGGCTAGAATCATGCAATAAGGGATGAGAGAAAACAGGGCCAGAGGACCAGCAGAGAAAGAGAGAGGGATACTGTGGCTGGGGAAAGCCATGAAAACCCCCAAAGAGATTGGGAAGGCATGTAATGGCTACTAGTCTTGATGGCTATAGACTACCTCTATGGATGCCTCTGAATACCTGTTGCAGGGGAGCAACAGCAGGAGAGAGGGCAGGCCTTCATCTCTTGCCTGTGGGCTCCCCAGAGGCATCTGATGGGCCACTGTGGGAAACAGGAAGCTAGACCAGCTGGGCCTTGGGCCTGATCCAGCAAGGCTCTTCTAATGTTCTAAGCCTACCTTTTCACCCTCAACATTTTCAGTGATCATTCAGTTCAGCCCTACTGCACACCATCTTCAAGGGCTTCCCAGACTGTCAAAATCCACTCATAGACAAGACCCCAGGCATTCTTGGTTGACCTCAAAGGAGAGGGCATGGGGGCATAGCTCAGTGGTGGAGCTTCTGCTTAGCATGCACAAGGTCCCAGGTTCAATCTCTGGCATCTCTAGGTAGGGATGGGAGAGACTCCTGCCTAAAACCCCGGAAAGCTGCTGCCAGTCAGTGTAGGTAATACTGAGCCAGATGGACCAAGGGTTTGACTCAGTAGAAGCCTGTATATCCTGTGAGCTGCTGGAACTACGGAAGACAATCACCCTTCCTGTTCTTACCTCTTGGTGAGGTAGCCTGTTTCACAGAGAGGAACATGGTGATTGAGAGAGGGGAGGGGGGAAAGATTGTCCAAGGTTAGACAGCCATGATCCTCTGACAGACTTAAACACCAGGCCTGGTCTAGCCACGGGAGTATGTTATCTTTCCGTGGAATTGTGTCTACAGAAACAGAAAACAGAATTAGCAAGGGAGAGGGGAGAAAACCAGAGTGAGACCTCCTGGTGTTTTGTACCTAAAGAGACCAGCAAACAATTGATAATGGAGGGAAACATTGCCATAAATAAAAATGAGCAGAAATAGAAATTTAGGGCTATTTTGCTGTCTAGTGTCACTAGGCAAGGGGTAAAAGCAATGGTTGCCTGAAGTTTCAAATGCAAGAGGCCAACATAGAAAATCAGAAAACCTACTCAGTGGGCAGGAGGCATGGGAAGACATATAGTTGGACAAATGTAGGGTGACCAAATATTGATTTGGGTTTATATTAGGGTACAACGACATTTCCTCACTATTCCACTCCCCTGACCACTACCACTTGATAGACGTACATTCCGTTCAGATCAGAAAAGCATCCATTCAGATCTGTGCATGTGTGTTCCAAGGACTTCAGATACATTATCTTGCCTGCTACAACCTTGCAAGGTAGGCCATCTCATCCCGCCTTCTCTTGTCAATGGAGATAGAGGGGGATTGGAAGCAGACTGAATTCCGTTAAAGAGCTGGCACACTGGGAGATCTGCTCCTGTAGCTGTTGATGGGACAGTTAGGTAATGAGTGGGGACTAAATTGTTTATACTGTTCTGCTCTGGTTAGCTTTGGGACTTCACAGCCAAGACCTGCATAGTAGCAATCAGCCACGGCTGGGTAGTAGAATCCAGCCAGAAGCATTAGAGCTCTGCCTGAATTAGATGATTTTAAAAATTGGTCTGAAATGGGGGAGATTTATTTTTAAAAGGCTTTGCCAAGTTTGTGCAGCTCCTGCAGGATAACAACAGGGTGAGGGGAAAGAAAAGACCATATTTTAGGGATGTGCATGAAATGTGACACGAGATCTGAATCACGGCACATTCCCCACACCTTTAACAGGGAGAAGAGCAGGGCCATACCTCCTCCTCCTCTGCTCACCACCACAGGAAGTTTGGTGGTGCTCCCCCCGCCCTGCTCACCCAGCTACGATCACACGCCAGCAGGGCATCTCCACTGGCATGCATATGGCCTTCGCACATGTGCCGTGATTTGGAGCTCGAATCATATTTTGTGCACGTCCCTACCATATTTCTGTGCACTGATTGGACCAACAGCTTGGATACCTCTCCACTTGAGGATCTCAGACAAGGTCTCTGATTTGCTGAGCCAATTTTCCTTAGCATGCAGCTGCCACTCACTGAGGCACATAGCCGCCCCACCTTTGTTATATGGTCATAACTGAGGATAAAGCAATAAGGGGGAAATGTGTGCAAGTTAGGACTCGGCTTCCAACCCCATTCTGAAGTAGCTCACCACTGTTCCGGCTGGAGACATGTGGCTGGGTGGAAGGCAGCAGAAATGCACCGGCCCCTCTCTCACCACTGGAATATATTCATTTATTATTTACCTACAATTTATGCAATGTATGCAATTTTTTGCTACAATTCATGCACTTATTAACAAAATGCTTTAACCCCGCCTGTCTGTATAAATATGTACTCACGGTTGCTAATGACTGTGGCAAAATTAAAGAAGCTGTACAATCAAAATCCATTACAATCCAGTGGAATGAAAATAACTGTGCCGTTCAAAGCAACTGTGTAATGTTGAGTAAGGGCTGGACTGATCCAGAGGTTGGGAGAGCTCTGATTCAGGCAATTGCCTTCCTTGGGCAAGGCCTGTACAGTAGTTCAGGGGAAGAGCATCTGCTTTCCATCCCAAGATCACTCTCTGGCATCTTCCAATAGTGCTGGGAAAGACCTGTCTAATACTGAGTCCAACCACTGGTCGATCTAGTGCAGTATTGTCTACACTGCCTGGCAGTGGCCCTCCGGGGTTTTAGGAAGATATTCCCCAGTCTTCACTGGAGATTCCAAGGACTGAGACTGGATACAAAGCAGATGCTCTTTCCCTGAGTGACGTTCCTTGATCATGGAAGCCCTGAATATATTACTGGCGCTAGACCGAATGGCACCCAGGTGAGCAGGGTCTTTGGTATTCCTTCATCTGTTCAGCATCTGAATATCCTTTTTTAAATGGCATGTATAGCCACTGTCATGACTTGGATGCACAATCTGTATACATGCCAAATACACTTGCCCTCTTGTACAAGATGCTGAATTTGCACCGGTGGGCCTGTGAATTGGTACTTACTCACATCATCAATGAACAATTTAAAACAAACAAGCAAACGTTGCTTCTTCTAATCTGGGGAGTGCTCAATGCTTCCCAAGCTTGGATCCCAGGAGGTTGCTCCTAGGAGGGGAGTCTCCCCCAGGGCTGGCCTTAGGCGTGAGTGAGCTGAGTGGTCATCCAGGCTTCCTACCTGAAGGGGGCACTGAGCTGATAAACTAAGCACAGACCAGGGCGCCAAACACCCTCTTTTCCTAAAGGTAAAATGTGCTGTCGAGTCAGTGTCGACTCCTGGCACCCACAGAGCCCTGTGGTTGTCTTTGGTAGAATACAGGAGGGGTTGACCATTGCCTTCTCCCACGCAGTCTGAGAGGATGCCTTTCAGCATCTTCCTATAGTGCTGCTAATTGAACAGGAAGCCAACTTTAACCAAGAAACAAGAGTTTGATATTTATTACTAACTCAAACATAGGCTAAGAAAGCAATAAACAGACTAACAGTCTCTTCTGCAGAGAGAGGGAGAACCTCTCGAAACCAGCAAGACTCATCTCCAGGCAACAAAACTGGAACTCTAGTCCAATGCTAAGGGTATGGCAGGTAGCCAGTTGGGAGATTTACACCATGGCCCATAATCCACCTGGTCTGAGAAGTCAGGTGATGCCATGGGGCCAATCAGGCAGCACTGACTGATATAAAGCTTCCAGATCTGCTGCCTCAGGCGCTCCTGTTAGGATTGCCAACCCTTCAACATTGGCTGGAAGTCCCCAGGGATCAACATCAGTCTCCAGGGATCTCTTGAAAGGAATTCTGGAGACTTTAGTGGATTTATACTGTAAATAAAAAATTGTGTGTGCGCGCGTGCGTTTGTGCAAATCTTGGGAAACAAAAAATCTAGGAATCGCTTCAGTCAGAATTGGCAACCCTACTCTCCCTCTGTGATGCCAGATATCCTGCCTGACTTTGGCCTCCATCCTGGCTGATTTCTGCCTGCTTGCTAGCTCCTGACTGTCTGTCCAGCCACCTTGGGATTTTTTAAGGGTGATTGTTGTTGTTTTAATTTTCATTAAAAAAAAAAATTCTCTTACAGTCCAGCCACCTTTGGCCTGACCACCCATCAACACCATTCTATACAACCAGAATTGTAACTTGGTATTCAAATGTCCTGGAACACCATATCCAGTGGTGTTTTCAGCAGGAGTATAGCAGATTTAAGCACAGCTTTTGTCTCAAAGCAAGCCCATGTGAGGGGATGAAAAATGCTCAATCATTCCCTTCATGTTTGCTCAACAAGGGCTGTTCCTTTTAAAAACTTAAACTGCTTCCTCAGTAGCTGATTTGCTGCCACCACACCCTAATTATTACAGCCCCCCCCCCCAGATTTGGGTGAGTGTCCAGGGAGACCCTCCTTCCCTTTTCCAAGGGAAAAGTCCAAAAATCCTTCCATGTGCAGCCTACATTTGATGAACACACTTGGCAGAGTGAGTTGCTGAGCAATCAATTTTAGACATGTTTGCACCAGAGTAAAACCCCTTTTCCTGAGTTAGAAATCCACTCAGAGGCAGGTAAAATACAAAGAACAAAAAGAGAAAAAACTGTATTCAAAATACTACAGACTGCTTCTGTCTGAGGCTCTCTCAGCTTTTAGTTACAGGTAACAGAAACACTCAGTACTTGCAAGAATACTTCAAAAGGCACCCTCAGATGATAGGGGGGTGGCACAGTTTAAAACTGGTGGTTACCCAGTTGCATAAAACATAAAAATAAGACAGTACAAAAAACCCAAAACACCTTTGAGAGCCTACAGAGACTTTTGCTACGCCCGAGTTGGAAAGAAAGGGCAGAGGCTCAGTTTCTCTTAGTTAGTAATGTTAAAAATAAAAACACAATTAACCATTTCTAAGGATTTACTTAGCACAAAAAGAAAGAAATCTAATGCAAGCTAACAAACTAGCTAAACCCTTCAGAAGCTCCAAAGCCTTCCTTCCCCCTCAAAACTCACCCCAAACTCCAGGAGAGATTTCAAGCTTCCTGCAATCCTGTCTCTCAAGGATCTGCAGATGACCTTCCATGAGAGAATTCTTCAGGCTAGCTTTTTACCATGAGGCAGCAAAAGCTCCATTGCTCCTCCTCACTAAGCCTTCCGCTTGTCCTCTCTCATCCCCCTCCTAGCTCCATCTGAGCACAAAGAGGTGCTCTTCTTCCTGCTGCATGGCGCACAAGGTCCCGCCCACCATGTGCTGAGTGGCTGTTCCCTAGCCTGTTAGTCAGGACAGGGTTCACTTCCGGTTCACTCTTTAGGGTAAAGGAGGGCCGATTGGTACAATGAGCCATGGAGATTCTCACAGGGTTGCCTTTCTGCTTCTTAAATAATCTCCCTCTCCCTCTCTTTCAATCCCTCTCCCTCTCTCTCCCTCTCCCCTCTCCCAATCCCACTCCCTCTCCCTCTCTCTCCCTCTCCCCTCTCACACATACAATTTCCAGAAGATATACATATTTAATTCCCACACATATGCCAACCCTCTCCCAAGGAGCTGTCCTGGGTGACTCAGTGTGCTGAGTCTGTTGCCAGGAGCGGGGCCCTCCCCAGCCCTTGATCCTCTTCGCACCAGACAGGTAGACAAATTGGTTCATGAAGGGACCGGGGAACCCTCCGCATGAGCATCTTTGGGTCAGACAACTCTTGCTGTAGTGAATCCAGCTGCTTGCCTGCAGGGGTGCTTCTTCCCACAGATGTTAGTACTGGGTTTTGCAATCGTCTTCTGAGTTTCTCGTGGTCCAAACTGGATAGAAAGTGAAGCGTCATCCAAAGGAGGCGGCTTCTCTGTGCCACAAGGGAGATAAATTCCAGCATCCAAGTATCTACGGGCAATGCTGCAGCTGGCAGACCTAACTGGTAACTGACCCCAGCTACGTAGTGACCCAAAGCAACCAGATGGAGCTGCAATAGTACAGATTCCTGCTGGATTAGATCAAAGGTCCACCAGTCCAGCATTCTGCTTCGCAAAGCAGCCAACCAGATACCTCCGGGAAGCCCACAAGCAGAGCATGAATGCCTACTGTCTCCCTCTCCCCAGCAGCGGCTATTCAGAGGTAGACTGCTCCTGTGCATGGAAGTTCTGTATAGGCATCATGACTCATTGCCAGTGATAGACCTAACTTCCTCCAGGGATTTGTGGCATCCCCTTTTAAAGCCATCAGAGCAGCAGGTCATGATTACTTTAGCTTTTGGCAGCAAATCTGATAAACCAGTTCTGTGAAGGCGTCCTTTCCCTGGTTCGTTTGGATAGAATGGGTTATATGTGCAAGAGCTGCACACCCGGGTTCAATTCCTGATGTCCCCATTTAAACCTTAGATCTAAACCTTAGGTCTCTGCCTTGGAAAGCCATGGCCAGGCAAAGTGGACACTACCAGGACAGAGAAAGCAGTGGCCTTACAGAGTGTAAGGAAACTTATAAGGAGAATTTGAGAATGGGAGGTAGGAAAAGCCGGATTTCCGTGGAGGAACATAGGAAGCTGCCTTACACAGAGTCAGACCCTCGGTCCATCTAGCTCAGGGATTCTCAAACTTGGGTCCTCAGGTGTTATTGGACTTCAACTCCCATAATCCCCAGCCTCAGTGGCCTTTGGTTGGGGATTATGGGAGTTGAAGTCCAATAACACCTGAGGACCCAAGTTTGAGAATCACTGATCTAGCTCAATACTTAGTAAGTATTGTCTACACTGACTAGCAGCGGCTCTCTAAGGTTTCAGGAGTCTCTCCTAGGCCTACCTGGATATGTTGCCAAGGAGTGAACCCGGAACCTTCTGCATGCATTGCACTGCCAAAGAGCTACAGCCCCATTTCCTTTCAGCTGGGCCATCTCCCTTTCCACTCCACTGAATAAGCAGCATTGGGGGTCCAAGCATACCCCCAGCATTTCACTGATTCAGGGGAGTACTTGTAACTACCCTGCTCTCTCCACCCATCACTCATTTCTGGAGTCCAGCTCCATCTGCTGCATGCTGTGTTAAGTGTTGGAAGTGAAGGACTCTGCGCTGACTCATGCCTCAGTGACAGAGGTGGACAGATTAGTGAGTCAGAGGGCTAAAGAGGCCAAGACATTGGTCATCCCTTCTCTACTGCTCTGACACTATCCCTTTGATATGTAGACTGCTACGCTCAGGGACTGACTTCCTTCCTTCCTTCCTTCCTTCCAGCCACTTCCTTCTTCCTTCTTTCTCTTCCCTTCCTTCTCCCTTGCAACATGCAAGCTCCTCTCTCCCTGCATCATGTGTGCAGAGATGCATCCATGTGCATCCAGTTAGCTAGATAGATTAGAAATCCTCAATCTCCACTTTACTATCTAGAATGGAGTTCACCAATAAAGACTCCTTATATTGATTTGAAACTATGAACTAGCTCCAAGTTATTTTGCTCTCAGCATACACGCATGCCTGGACAGACTCCACTGTGTCGTGCCTCTGTGCACTCTGCTATAATAGAAGGGTATCTCTTACCAGAGAGAATTCCCAGCATTAGGCACATCGGAAGATAGGAAGCTGCCTTATACCAAGTCAGACCCCTCAAGCTCAGTATGTCTATCCTGACTGGCAGGGGCTCTCCCAGCTTTCACACGGGAGTTTCTCACAGCTCTTCCTGGAGATGCCAAGGAGTAAATCTGGGACCTTCTGCATGCAAGGCAAATGCTCTACCACTAAGCTATGGCCCCACTCACAAACCATTTATTCCCTAGCTCAGGCGTCCCATCTATCTGATCTACTTGAGAGGAAGGGTAAACCCCATGGATGCTCCGGATCAGAGCCCTCTGATGATCCTGGCCTCCTGCCCCTTTGGGCTGCCTGTACTGCTCAGGGTTGGCAGAAATGGACAGTTTGGGGCCAGCACTCAGGCCTGAGCATTTGGAGACCATTCTGGCTGGGAAACCAGCCTCTAGCAGGGAGTCCCAGATGTTGTCTAGCAGGTTTTCCCTCTAGCAGGGAGTCCCAGATGTTGTTGACTACAACTCCCAGAATCTCTGGCAGCAATGGCCTTTGCTTGGGGATTATGGGAGTTGTAGTCAACAACATCTGGGAATCCCTGTTGGAGGGAACACTGCTGGGGATGGTGGGAGTTGTAGTCCAACAACGTCTGGGTTTCCAGGTCTGAGAACTGCTGCATGGACAAGGCCAGGTTGGCTAAACCAGTAGTCTTACACAGCATAAGGAAACTTATATAAGGAGAACTTGAGGATGGTGGTGGGAGGAGAATTCAATTATCCAGAGTTGAAAAGTGGCAGAGTAAGATGTGCAGTGGTTGGAAGAGAGGCTTAGGTCTCCAGTGTACCTCCCTGTTCCTCTCCACGACTACCCCAGCCAGAATAAACTATGCAAAGTGGGGTAGGGGGGATGCAAATTTGCATGAATGATACAGAATGCAACTTTCCTGAGCACAGAACACGGAGCCAGGGTGCAGAATTTGAATGCTGTGTTTTGAAGCACAGGGATGCAAAGATCAATAAGATCAGGATGCTAAACAGCAGCATAAAGGGTGCAGATTACAGCCATGTTGCTAAACACTGTCTTGGCGGATACAGCCCCTACCCTTGGGAGGCAATTGTGGTCAGCTGAGTCTCCAAGGCATTGCCAAATGGGATCCTTGAGGAAGTTCCTGAAGGAGGAGACTCAGCCTGTGGTAGAGCAGCAAGAGCTGCTTACGGCCAGCACCATAAATCCTGCAAATGAGATGTCAGTGACATTATTGATGTGTTTTGCTGGGTGTTCCAGCTGAGTGTCAGGCCCCAAGCATAATTTATCCTCTGTGATCCTGGTTGGGTTGGGGGGGCAGGGAAGTCCAAGGAGGGAGTGATCCATAATATTTTCATTTTAAGCTGAACATGCTTTTTAAAAAAGAAACTCAAGAAAACAATTTTATGGCTGTCTGGGACAAACTCATTTAAGGTCAGCTTGGGAGACGGCTCCAAGCCACACCTGGAAGAATATAGACAAAGATAAGGATGCTGTAAATCCACTGAAAGCCATTCAGTGACTCAAAACCTAGGGTTGCCTAGGGACTTTGGAATGTGTTCCCTAACAAAATCAGAGCCTCTCCTTCTCTGGATGTTTCAAAGAAAAATCTAGAGGCATGCCTATTTAATCAAGCTTTTAATCTGTAGTTGTAAAGTTTTAAGTTTTAGAATTTTTATCTATATTTTAAATTGGTGTAATTATGTCAGTGTTATAGGTGAGTTTTTAAATTGTAAACTGCCGGGAGATTTTTATATGGGGTGGTGTAGAAATGTGCTAAACAAATAGATAAATTTTGCTAGGAGTGTACCATTCCTAGTTCCAGTGGTTCAAACTACTTTCTGATTCTCCTGCTCCTGATAGTCACTCTCTTCCACACAGTTTCCTCCCTTGGTCAGACTCCATCTTCCTCCTCCAGCCTCTTTTCACTGTAAGGTATTCCCCTAGGGGAGGGGGTCATAACTCAGTGAAAGAGCACCTGCATGCCTGAATACAGCCATTTTGGAAGGGTGGTATAAAAATCAAATAAATAAATACAGAATGCTCCATGTTTCTTCCCTGGCATCACCAAGGTAGGTCTGAGAGAGTCTCCTGTCTGCAGCCTTGGAGAAGCCGCTGCCAGTCTGTGTAGATAATACTGAACTAGATGGACCAATGGTCTGACTCAGCATATGACAGTTTCCTATGTTCCTATGTAAGATGGGCTGGGCTGAGGCAGCATCTCCACCAGGGTAGGGAAGCAGGAGCACCACCCACCTTGGACAGCTCCAAGAGCCAGGCATCAGAACCTTGGTTAGCGCTGGGTAGGATTGCAGGAGCTGGTAGCATTAGCAGAATGTTGCTCCAGCAGCTTCCCAGAGCAGACTGAGGCTGCTGCCTGGGTATGGTGACCTGAGCCTGCCCCCCTTCCATAGAAAAGGATCTGTTTCTTGAAGAGGCCTTGCTCAATTTTGTAGGCACTGGCTCCAGCAATAATGAGAAACCTCTGCTAAAACTAGTAAGTCCTCAGAGGACTCCTCTGTGTCGGGGGATGAAGGCAGAACTGTGCCCCCAGATTGTGGTGGAAGTGTTGGCTCAGGTTCCCCCAGTTTTCCTGGTGTGTGGGGTCCTAGAAGCACAGGGTCACCCAGGGCCTGGGTCATAGGTTCTTCCCACCTGGCATGATCATCCCCTGAACTGTCCACCTCATTCCCCAGGTGTGTGAGAGAGATGTGGTTCCTGGATGCAGGGACATAACACCATCATAGCAATGGAGGCCCTGCTTGTCACAGGGGCTGATATCAGAGGAATGCTCCCCCATTCTTATGCAAAGGAAACACACTCCCTGCTCCTCTAGTAGATGGCTGTCATGGGAGAGCTTGGAAGGAAACAGGGAGTTCATGTCAACAGCTTCGGTAACCAGAGAGTGCCTCCTTCTCCATGAGCCTCACTGCTCACTAAGATTGTCTGGGAGGTCCACCCGTGGTTGCCACCTGGGTCAGCCCCTTGGCCTTTGGAATACTCAGCCAGCTGGAATCACAGCTTCAGCGTCCCTGGCAGCCTTTAGAAGGAATCTCAGGACACATCTCTTTAGACCGACTTTTGGTTAATAGTGGGTTTCAAATTGCTTTGTAATGTGTGTATGGTTTTGAATTATTTGTGCTTGTAAACTCAATGGGAGAGGAGAAGTAACATAGCTGGATGGTGGATAACCCTGCTTGTGTTCTTAGCTGGAGACCTGAGGTGAGAACTCTGCACAGATGTCCCAATCCCCTTGCCACATTTTGCAGACTAGAATTCTCCAGGCTTCATCTGCCTTTCCTGGGCTCTAGAAGCTAAAACTAAGAGTGGGGGTGGATAAATAGAGATAAGTCACCGATAAAACTTGATTCAAAAACCAATGATGGACAAAAGTCTGCAACCAAAACTTCTCCAATGTAAAATCCGAAAGAGAATTTCAGGCTTCTCCCCAAAGAAAAAAACTGGATAATTTTATCACCTGGTTTCTCCGCATCTCTATGACGTGCTGCTCTATAGTAAATGAAGAGAGCAATCATGGAAGAACTTCTAGCAGTGTCTCAGTAGGATGGGAATAAGGACTACATGCCGTATCCATATTGTACATAGGAACGAGTCAGACCATTGGTCCATCTAGCTCAGTATTTGTGCTTGCTACCACAAGAGTTGTTACACAAGAGTCTCCCTGTTTTCATGTTGGAGGGTATGGATTGGATAAACTGACTCTGAAGTTAGAATGTTTCTGAACATGCTATGAACATTTCAGCAGCTCAGACAGGGATGACAGCTGGCATAAGAACATAAGAACAGCCCTGCTGGATCAGGCCCAAGGTCCAGCATCCTGTTTCGCACAGTGGCCCACCAGGTGCCGCTGGAAGCCACAGGCAGGAGTTGAGGGCATGCCCTCTCTCCTGCTGTTACTCCCCTGCAACTGGTACTTGTGGTACTCCTCTGCAGCTTGTGCTCCCCTGCAACAGGCCTTGTGGTAGCAAGCATGCATTGTCCCCTTTGCTAATCAGGGTCTCCCCTGGTTCACATTTGAATGGGAGACTACATGTGTGAGCACTGTCAGCTATTCCCCTTAGGGGGATGGGCCACTCTGGGAAGAGCACCTGCATGCTTACATGCAGAAGGTCCAAGTTCCTGAGTGTGTGTGCATGTGTGTGTGTGTCTGTATGCACTGATGCACACTTCAATATTTGGGTCGGTCAACTCTTGGGCTACACTTCCCTCTAGTGCACAACTCTTAGTATTGCAAAACCAACATAATATTACAGATTCTCTGGATGCTGAGATGAATCTGTAAGAACTCCCCCCCCCCCCCCGAACAAACTAAAGATTTATGAACTGCCGAGGCCTGACTCAAAACAGTTTTTGTATGTGGTGGATATTTTGGTCTCCTGTTTGCCCTTTCTGTGCCTCTGCCAGTTTAATCTGGCAGACCAATCTTTCTTAACAGGTGCCTGCTTCTCCACCATGTGTGTGGCACTCAAGTTAATCTTCTCCACCACCTACTCTAAATGTTGCCCGCAATTCCAGCCTAGCTGATGTCCATCAAAGCTAGAATTACATTCAGAGCAAGCCAGGGCTTGTAACCCAGAGAAGGCCATTATGTCGCATCTCATTTTCCCCTCTTAGGTTCCATGGGTTATTGTGCTCATTCTCAATGCTACAGGGAAAATGGAACCGAACTTTGGAATGTATGACATATGAGGGAAAGGCTGGAAGAAATTAGCATGTTTAGCTAAGATGAAGGAAGATTCATACACACATTCACTGGGTGTATTAACCATACTAGTCATTAGGATTGCCTTGGAATTCTGTTTTGTGGAATTTTACTTGCAATCTGTACATTACCATGAAGGTGCAAAACATCCCACTTTTTTCCCTGAGGAGAGAATTGAACGGACTGAAGGAAGAATGGCTCAGAACTTTGTACCCAGGGAGTGCTCAAGAAGCTATCCTCACGGAATCATTTTCTGGGGGAAGGGGCAGAAAAATATGGTTTAGGGACTGAAGTTAAGAATGATTAGGTTTGGTAGGTGGCATGTTTTCTTTTCATTAAACTGAGGACAGTTGTCCTGTTTAATTAACACATTAAGAACATAAGAACATAAGAAAAGCCCTGCTGGATCAAGCCCAAGGAGGCCCATCTACTCCAGCATCCTGTTTCACACAGTGGCCCACCAGATCCCTCTGGGGAGCCCACAGGCAAGAGGTATGTGCATGCCCTCTTTCCTGCTGTTACTCCCCTGCAACTGGTACTCAGAGGCATCCTGCCTCTGAGGCTGGAGGTTGCCTGCAGCCCTCCGACTAGTAGCCGTTGATAGACCTCTCCTCCATTAAGTGATCCAAACCCCTCTTAAAGACATCCAGGTTGTTGGCTGTTACCACATCTTGGGGCAGAGAATTCCACAAGTTGATTATGCGTTGTGTGAAAAAGTACTTCTGTTTGTTGTCCTAGATTTCCTGGCAATCGATTTCATGACCCCTGGTTCTAGTGTGATGGGAAGATGAGAAGAATGTTTCTCTGTCCACTTTCTCCACTCCATGCATGATTTTATAGACCTCTATCATGTCTCCCCGCTGTCGTCTTTTTTCTAAACTAAAAAGCCCCAGGTGTTGTAGCCTTGCCTAGTAAGGAAGGTGCTCTAGGCCCCTGATGATTATCATCTTGGTTGCTCTCTTCTGTCATTAGGAGAGAGGTCCATCTCTGGCTGCCACCAGCTCGCCTGTTGGCAACTAAGGATCGGGCCGTCTCTGTAGCTGCTCCTGGGCTCTGGAATGCACTCCTGTTGTAGTCTATCTAGTAATCTTTTGTGTTTTGTTGCTGAGATGTTCATCCTAGTGGGAATCCTGTAGAGACTGTGCGTGGGATGGAGTCAGAAAGGAAAAGGGAGGGGAAGAGGAAGGAGAAAAGAGCCACACAACAGCAAATTTGTTAGGTGGGGGACTTTGTTCTAGTACAGCTGCCTTATAAAGTGAGAAAAGGATGTTCCTGATATTCTGGACCAAAACAAATAATGAAAATCCAAAGAGATTCTTTTCTATTGGGTGATGGAACAGTTGGAGACTTTTCAGCAAGCATACTGAGAGACAAGAGTGAAAGGAGCCTGATCTCAAGAGAGGAACTGAAGAGGAATTTGATTTTGCCTCCAGTTTGACCTGACAGATGAGGCTGATGAAAGTGATAGACCAGAAAAAACATTGTTAACAGCTCCTGTGCCAGAAAACCCAAGACGTAGGAGAGGTGTGCGTGATAGGAGACCACCGAAAAGACTTCAAGACTTTGTCACTGCATTTTAAATCAATTAAATTCTGGTTGTTATAAAGAGGAGGGATGTATTCTGTCTAGTAATCTTTTTTTATTTTGTGGTTGAGAAGCTTGTACCTGTGGGGTCCTACAGAGAGTTGGGGTGGGGTTGAGTCAGAAAGGAAAGGAGGGAAAGGAGAAGGAGAAAGGGGAGGTTTTTTTCTGAATAGACCCTTACTTAACTCTTCAGAAGATTTGTTTGAAGGCTTTTAGCAGCCTTTAAAAGAACCCTAAAAACATATCTTTTTAGCCTAGCCTTTAGTGATCATTGAACTGGTTTTAAACTGGTTTAATATTATTTGTTTTTAATTAGTTATTTATTTTGTTTTTATCTGTTTCTCATATTTGTAAGCTGCCTAGAGTCATCTGGAAGAGGCAGTATAAAAATCCAATCAATCAATCAACCATCAGTTATAAATGAGGACTTTTTTCTGTCTGTCTGAAAATTGGCAGATCTGATCCCTTCGAAGGATAGTAGAATGCCTGCAAACATCATGCCAGCAGCTGGATGGAAAACATGGAAGTGAGAGGCAGCAGAAATGGAGTTGGAGTCCCTGCTGAAAACAAGGGGAAATGGAAACAAATGGAAAGAATGAAATATGATTACCAAAACAATTTCAGATAATTTGAACAAATGAATAATTAAACAAATTTGCTTTCTTTTAGATTGTGAGCCCTTTGGGGTCAGGGATCCATCTTATTTATTTATTATTTCTCTGTGTAAACCGCCCTGAGCCATTTTCGGAAGGGCGGTATAGAAATCAAATTATTATTAATAATAATAATCATAATAATCATAATAGTGAAAATGAATGGAATAAGTAATGAAAACAATTCTCTTGAACAACCCTACTGTAAACATGCAGATTGATAAAACCCTGCAATACAGGCCATTCTGATGTGATGTATGATTGTGACAAGATGATTTTTTGTAGTGTTTCACATGTATACTCCTACTCATTGATAAGGTGCTGCACCAAAAGGATCTTAGAGCAATCATATTTACGACCCCACCAAGGCTGATTTTTTGCAGTGTCTTATCAATGCATAGGTGCGCGTCAGTAATGGGGGGATGGGAGAAGCACGTGAACGGGAAGCTGTGACAAATAGAGCACCTCCAATCCCAGATTTAATTTTCGAAACCATCCTGCTGAGATGGAAATCAAGGCCATGTGGACTGGAGCACAGAGGAAACTTCCCTGTGGATGGTCCATAGATGCCGGTGTGAGAAGTGCAGGTTTCTCAAAATGATTTCAACGCACTCCGGACAAGCCGCCTAGAAAGCCATGAGTTATATTGACAGAAGAGAAGTAATGAGAATCAGATGGGAGGCAGGTTTGTAATGTGTTTTTCCTCCTTTTACCAAAAGACAAACAAACAGGATGACTCACAGGAGATGGGCAGCAGCAGCAGCAGCAGCAGCAAGGTTTCCAGTAGCATCTCTAGAAAGAGCGTTAGAAGGAATATTCAGCAAAGTCCGGGGGGGGGCAGGGAAAAGAACCTTTCGTATGGCAAGCATTTTGCTCAAACTGGGGGCGGGGGGGGGGCGGGAGGGGGGCGGTTGGGGCTGGAAGTTCTGCTCCCTTGGACTCACCTTTTTGTGTGTCCTCTGCTGGTTTTGCTGTGGCAACAGCTCTCCGACTGTAGCAGCAGCGGCATTCCTTCCAACAGCTGTGCCCTGCTGGCAGCTGCCAGAGCTTGGCCCCGAATGTCGAACGGCGCTTCTTAGTGGCGCATCAGTTCACTTGGAGAGGAGTTCTTTGGCGGGGGGGGGGGATGCTGGCTGCCAGTCATTCAGAGGAGCACTGCTGCTGCCTCTGGTCATTTTTGTGGCCCCCTAATACACACACACACACACACACACCTCCTTGGAAAGGAGAGCTGGTCTTGTGGTAGCAAGCATGACTTGTCCCCTTAGCTAAGCAGGGTCCACCCTGGTTGCATGTGAATGGGAGACTAGAAGTGGGAGCACTGGAAGAAGAGATTCCCCTTCTTAGGGGATGGAGCCACTCTGGGAAGAGCAAAAGGTTCCAAGTTCCCTCCCTGGCAGCATCTCCAAGAGAGGACAGAGAGAGAGATTCCTGCCTGCAACCTTGGAGAAGCCGCTGCCAGTTTGTGAAGACAATACTGAGCTAGATAGACCAATGGTCTGACTCAGGATATGGCAGCTTCCTATGTTCCTATGTTCCTCCAATGGTCTCCTGTCTCACTATCTGTAAATGGGGTGATGCATTTGAGGAGGGTCTTGGGCTGGTCCTAGCTTTTTGAGTGATTTGATATAAGAGGGGCATGCAATCCTCTTCTGCAGTCTGATGGTACAGTCTAGGAATAGATTCAACACCTCATTACAGCCTTTTGCAGACGTTACATTGTACAGGTGTGTCTGTTCACATTTGTGTGAATGCCTGTACCTGTGTTCATTCTGATAGCGAACCTGGATACAGGTTCAGATTCAGGGTGCAGATAAGAACTTGACTCTGCTGTTTTGTACTTGCATTGAGCGTAATGGTGCATAACTGGATGTGCAAGTAAAGTACACAGATTGCAGGTGGATTGAATACCCCAGCTGAATCTACCCATCTGACTAGATTGGCTGGGAGGTATCTACTACATACATACATACGAATAGGATTTTAGGTCCCCACCCCCCAGTAAACCCATCCACACTAGTCCTTTTCTGACCAGAAAACAATATTTTCTCCATGTCCCATACATGCATTCTTCCTTCTCTAGATGCTCCACCACTGAGCTATGGTCCCTCCCCATATATGTTTGAGGATCCTCCTAGGTATGTGGAGAGATACTAATTTTTTTAAGGAGACAAAAGCCTCCACCCCCTCTCTGCAAGTGTCCCCGCCACACACACAGAGGAATAGACGTATACCAAGTCAGAGCAACGGTTCATCTTGCTCAGTATTGCCTACACTTACTTGCAGAAGTGCCGAGGTTTTCAGGTGTGAGTCTCTCCCAGCTCTATCTAGAGATGCTGCCGGAGATTGAAGGAGGAACCTTCTGCAGGCAAAGCTGACTTACAGCCCCACCTCATCCTTTGGTCTGCCCTGAGCCTCCTTGCCCTTCAGTTCCATTGGGTGACCCCAAGTTCTAGTGTTGGGAGGGAGGGAGGGGGACCATTTCTCTCTCCCCACTTTCTCCAAACCGTTGCCTTGCATCATGGTCAGAGTCCTGACTGATGAGCTGTTCTCTGCATGGCAAATGGCACGGCTCAAGATGGCAGCTCTCGGGATTTCCGACTCTTCCCCTCCATTTCATGAGCAGACCTTTCTTCTTTTAAAAGGGGGGGCTCAGACTGCCACTCCCCACACAGCAACTCCCCAGCATTCTTGAAGCCAGCCAGCTCACCACATGGAGCGGTTTCATGGGGGACCCGTCATCGCTCATGGCAACCCATTTTTCCAATGTCTATTTTCAGTTTTCACTCTGAAATTCCTGCACTTCAACAAAGGAACTTTAACAAATGGCTCTGCTGTTAAAAAGGTAAATATAGCAACTCCCTTCGCGGGGGGAATATTTTTGAAATTTATTATTTCTGGGAGGGGAAATATTTTTAACGTGATGGCAAAATATCAGGGGATCATTAGACAGAAGTGAAGAAAGGGGGCTGCACTATAAACAGCAAATGAAACAAACTCTTATTTAGATCTGCGTTTATAAGCATATTTGTGTGTACACAGATTTTTTTTTTCTGGAACGTGCCAACTTTGTTTCTGCAGTTCAAAGCTGTACAACTTTGTTTGTAAGGCCCTTCTTGCTTCCTCGTGTTTCTGACCCAATAATGAGCCCGAGCTGAACAGCCTCCTTTTAAATAGAGCCTTATAATCCTTTATTAACTAAGTTTGCAAAGAAATAAGCCAGAAGGCTGACAGGCAGTGCCAAGCAGTCCTGGCACTATTCAATGCTGGCAAACGTTCGTGATTCTGGTTAGTGTGGGGGTGAGTTAAAAATGCAACAAAAAACCCCCACGAAAAAGGCTCGCTCCTTTCAAATTGAATCTAGTTTGAAATTGGCTGACTCTTAATGGTCTTTGTATATGGGTCAGCTGATTCTTAATGGGCTTTGTACATGGATCGGCTGACTCTTAATGGGCTTTGTACACGGGTTGGCTGACTCTTAATGGGCTTTGTACATGGGTCGGCTGACTCTTAATGGGCTTTGTACATGGGTCGGCTGACTCTTAATGGGCTTTGTACATGGATTGGCTGACTCTTAACTGACTTTGTACATGGATTGGCTGACTCTTAATGAGCTTTGTGCATGGCCCCTGCCAGCCAGGGGCATGCCCTTCATAAGGTGAGGTAAGCAAAAGGGAGCAAGGGGGCCAATTTTCCCCAGACAAGCAGTTTAACTCCCATCTCCCCCTCCCCCATTTCTATTAATAGGTGGGACACTGCTCACCCGCCCGCCTGCCTATAAATGCACTTTGCCCCTTTTGTGCCCCCTTTCAGAACCAAAACCAACCCTTGCAAGCTTCAACAGTGACATAGGGATGGGGAAGCAGGGAGACAGCCAGCAGACACCTCCTTCTCTCCTCATGCTTCTTGCAAGCTTTGCAAGGAGTGTGAGGAAGGGACACCCCTGAAAGAGCCCCTGCTAACTGGACAAAAAGGCACCTTTCTAAAGTGGTGATTCTCTTTCCTGAGCAGGGGGAGAGCAACTGGCCCTGTCCGTCCCCAGCACAGCATCCCATTTTATTCCACAACTGATCTGGCAATCCAGACAGAATCCATTCCTCTCCAAACAAGGCCTACCAAGCTGAGGCGACTGGGTCTGCTCCAGCACCTGATAATAAGGCTGGCCAGGTGCCTTTTTAAGGCAGGGGCTCTCAACCTTTGTGTGGCTGGGGATGATGGGAAATGTCGTCCAGCAGCATCTGGGGACCCAAGGTCGAGCACCCCTGCTTTATAGGCAGAGGGGGCCCAGCTCCAAATACCAATGCCTCTCTCTAAGGCCAGCAGTCATTGCCTGGTACTTTGGTACAAAGCTTTGGTTCTATAACAGAGAGGAAGCTTGAAAAGCAAAGCCTGCTCATAATCATTGGGGAATGTTTGCCTGTTGAGCAGAGAGAGTTTTGAGCAGTGGGGAGGAACCTGAACAAACACTGGCATGACACCCGTTCGCCACGTATACCTGGTCCATCTGTGCGCAAAAGGAAGTGAATGCAGGCGGCTGAGTGCGGCTGATGGCTTTCGATCGTCACGGGAAAGGACAGATTCCATGAAGCACAGTGGAACCTGGTGGCATCTTGCAAAGGAGAGCGATCAGCGAGCAGTTGCCTAGCAGAAGAAGAGGGCTGCTCAACTTGAATGCCCCTCTCCAGGCCGCTCTAGTCAAGTTTCATTTGCTTTTGCGGCTGCCCTTTCAACGGCAGGTTCTGGAGAGGCATTTAAATGCCACTTGGAAGCCCCTTTCAAGGGCATCAGTCATACCCTGGATGTTTGGGGGTCAAATAACTGCACTGAAGGGTTAATTTTCATTGGGAGGAAAGTGGGGAGGGCAAAAAGTTAACTTCTTCTCCCTGCACCAAATGAAGCTTTACAGAGACAAATGTCAAGTCCTCTGTTTGGATGAGAAAAATCAAAGCTGCAAGTATAGCACAGGGGAGACCTGGCTTGGCAGCAGTCCATGAGGAAGGGGCCTGGGTGTCTTGGTGGGCCCTAAGTGGAAGATGAGCCAGCAGTGTCATGCAGCTGCCAAAAAGGTGAATACAATATCAGGCTGCATTAACAGAAATGGAGTGTCCAGGTTACTTCTTGTGATGATTGCACTCTGTTCTGCCCTGGTCAGAACCCACCTGGGATATTGCATCCAGTTCTGGCACAGCATTTTGGAGCCGGGTCAGAAGAGAACAAAGATGGCGACGGGTCTGGAAATCAAGTCCTGTAAGGAAGAGTTGAAGGAGCTGGGGATGTTTAAGCTGGAGAAAAGAAGACTAGTGGTGGTGGTGGTGCGGGGGGGGGGGTAGAATACCTTAGCCATCTTCAAATATCTGAAGGGCTGTCGCATAGAAGATGAGGGCAAATCTAGAACCAGTGGATTGACAAAATGGACAACAGGCAGTACTTTTTCACACAATGCATAATTAATCTGTGGAATATTCTGCCACAAGATGTCCACAAGATATCCACCAGCCTGGATAGCTTTAAGAGGAGTTTAGATACATTCATGAGAATGTCTATCAACGGCTACTGGTCTGAGGACTATAGGCCACCTCCAGCCTCAAAGGCAGGATGCCTCTGAGTACCAGTTGCAGAGGAGCAACAGCAGGAGAGAGGGCATGCACATACCTCTTGCCTATGGGCTCTTCAGGGGCATCTGGTGGGCCACTGTGTGAAGCAGGATGCTAGACTAGATGGGCCTTCGGCCTGATCCAGCAGGGCTGTTCCGATGAAATTAGAAGGGAGCAGATTTAGGCCAGGCATCAGGAGGAATTCCCTATCCATAAGAGCTATTTGAAAGTAGAAATGTCTGCTTCATGCTCTTTGTCACTGGTGGTTTTCAGACAGAAGCTGGGCGGCTATCTGTCAGGGAAGCTGTAGCAGTTTCTTGAACATGCAGGGGGTTGAACTAGAAGCCTTCCAAGACCCCTTCCAGTTCTGAAATTCTGTGCTTCTGTAATTGCCTTTGTAGACTCCCCCCGCCTCCTGATTTTTGGTGATGGGATATTTGAAACAGTCTGTAACCTGCTGTCATCTATCTGTACTTTACTTCATTTTCAGTCCGTCTTTCCTTCACCTGAACTTTCAAATTGCACTTCTTTATTATTTCCGGAGTCCTTTGCAGCTTTATGCAAAGGGTTATGGCTTTCCATTATTATTCCTATGATCAGAACTTTGTTAGTCTATCTATATAGCTTGGTCTTTTAATGCCTTAAAATAGCCGCTGCAAGTTGCTATGAAAATCTTCAGCAGCTGAGTTTCACTCCAAAGGCAGCCTCACCAAACTCATATTTCTCAGAGGGAGGAAGTAAAAGTATATAAAAGTGAACTTTGTTTATCCAGTGGCGGGGGGGGGGGGACTTTGGCTCTAGACATGATCACAGATTTCTGTTATTACTAATGAATTTGTCTATCCTGGAGAGCTCTCTACTCTTTTCACTTGCTAAGGACATGACACATCCCAGGCCCTCCTCTAACCTTTGTTTTAAAACTAGTGGAAACTTTCTAGGGTGGTGTACACTAGAACAATGCAAGTAGGGTAAGAGCTCTGTCTTTGTGGCTAGTCTACCCATGCCCTCAAATACATCTTGGCAAGGTTCCTCTGTACACATGCCCTGTGTCTGTGATCAATCTACAACACACAATTGTCTGAGAAATCCAAGGGTTCTCCATCTTGACAACCTTGGAACAGAGAAAACAGGCAGCTGATTCTGGGTGGTGGCTGCATCCAGCACATCATGGGTCCCTGCGTGCCTGGTTTTTCTTTCCTAAATAGACTTAGGGGAAGAGGCAGTCTGGGTCAGGATCATGGTTGGAGTGAAGGGTTAAATCCCTCCCCAGCCACTCCAGTCTAGATTGCCCAATCCAGATTGCACCCCTCCATAGCTGCAATTTAGGAAAGGTGAGGAGAGCTGGTCTTGTGGTAGCAAGCATGAATTCTCCCTTTTGCTAAGCAGGGTCCACCCTGGTTTACATTTGAATGGGAGATGTGTGAGCACTGTAGCTTATTCCCTTTAGGAGATGGGGAGCACCTGCATGCTTCTGCTTGCATGCAGAAGGTTCCAAGTTCCCTCCCTGGCATCTCCAGGTCGGGCTGAGAGACTCCTGCCTGCAACCTTGGAGAAGCCGCTGCCAGTCTGGGTAGACAATACTGAGCGAGATGGACCAATGGTCTGACTCAGTATAAGGCAGCTTCCTATGCTCCTAGGGTTCGCCATTAAGTTTTCAAAGTCAAAACGTGGCCGACACACATGTTGGCTGTTTACCTTGTTCCTTCACATCCACATCCAGCTCAAATCTACTTCTAGTGCTCATTTTCCTACCAAGTTATAGGCAGCCACATCTAGCTATTCTCCAGTTCCCTCAATAGCAGCCTCTGAATCTGCTCATTTCAGCAGGAGAACAGAAGGAGGAGGAAGATTTGATGAAGACATTGTCTTCTGTGGCCTTTTCTGCTGAACTTAGCTCCAAACCATTCTGCTTCTCATGTTTTGTTTTGTTTTTTGGAGGTGGGGGCAGGAAATGGGTAGCTGTGACCCTGTGGAGTCAAAAGCAGGTCTGGGTGGAGTAACCTTGCAGTCACAGAGATTTATTTTGGTTTTTAAATGTTGGAGAACAGTTACATATGCCTGGTCTCGGGGTAGCAAGTATGAATTGTCCCCTTTCTTAAGCAAGGTCCTCTCTCATTTGCATTTGAATGGGAGGAGACTACAAGTGAGCACTTAAGATATTCCCCTTAAGGGATGGGGCCACTCTGGGAAGAGAGGGTTCCAAGTTGGAGAAGCTGCTGCCAGTCTGTGTAGACAATACTGAGCTACAGGGACCAAGGGTCTGATTCAGTAGAAGGCAGCTTCCTGTGTAGGGAAATTAATAGGGGAAAATTAAGCAAACAGCTTTAAGACTACAAACCCCATAGTGCAAGGTGATCTAGAGCAAAATGTGTATAGTGAGTTCACATGTATGAACACCTACTAACTGAGCAAAGAGGCTGATTCTCTTAGATTTAGCAGGGGCAGAGCAACTGGCCCTATCCATCCCCAGGACAGCATTTCTCCAGTGGCTGTTGCTGGTGTCTGCCTTTAGCATATGTCTGCTCACAATCTTTTTTGACTGTGAGCCCTTTGGGGACAGGGAGCCATCTTATTTATTTATTTTTCTATACAAGCCACTTTGAGGAGGTGTAGTGGTGGTCGTTTGCTTTGCATTTGAATAAGAGAGTTCATGTGAGCACTGTAAGATATTCCCCTTAGGGCAGGGGCATTGAACTTCCAGCCCAGGGTCTCCTTCCTGCAGCCACTGAGGTCAACAGTTGAATGAAATGTAATGCTACAAAGCATAAAGTATCATTCGGAGGTAAAAAAATATTTTTCTCAGCTCTTGTGAACTACTGGAAATAACACAGAACGAGTTGTTGAAAACCTGGAAATGGCACAAAATAAACCAGCAAAGCGCAACTTGGGAGTAATTGAAGGTTATTGGGAAGTATTTCCTCTAAAAATCCAAACAAAAAATTCAACCTTCCCCTGAGCATATTCTGGTGGAAAACGTAGTGCATCCAGCCAATTTAAATGGCAGGGCAAGGGAAGGAGGAAGAGGGGAGAGGTAAGAAGGAAAGAAGGAAGTGAGAGAAATAGGGTGGAGGAGGAGGGAGACAGAAGGTGGCGTGAGGCAAGTTCGAGGCGGTACAAGGCTGGTGTGAGAAGGTGGTAAAAGGCTGTATGTGGCTACCCAGAGGGACAGGGGATAGGGCCGCTCCGGAAAGAGCATCACATGCAGAAAGTTGGTTCTTCCCTGGTAGCATCTCCAAGACAAGGCTGAGAGAGACTCCTGCCTGTAACTCTGGAGAAGCCGCTGCCAGTCTGGGTAGGAAGTACTGAGCTGGATGGACCACGGGTCTGACTCAGTATGAGGCAGATTGCTATGTTCCTAAGTTATGTGGGGGGTAGGTAGCCCGACCATGTTTACCAGTCCCCCAATCACACACACACACACACACACACACGCCAATGGGTTTCCCTTTCTTTGAGGAGAACAACTTGTCCAATCAGACTGAGGAAAAGATGCTAGAATTCTCTTAGGGGAAACATTCCACCTCTTTACCCAGACTCCTTAGTACTTTTTTGTCAGCTCCCCAATTCCTAGAGGAGCATGCCTCGGTGGGAGCGGGGAAGGGAAAGGAGAAGGTCATGTCCATATAAATAGGACCTGCTTAAAAGCTTTCGGTGCCCTTCAAGATAAGCATCTGCAGCCACTTCCTCCTTGCTTACCAACGGAACTCAGCGAAGGGAAGGACTTGCCATTAGTCATCCCTGCCTGTTGAGTCAAGTGGGGACAAACTCAAACAGAGAGTCCATCCGAGACAGTGTGCTAAGGACAAACAAACAGGTGCCCGAGATAAGGGGAGTTTGCCTCCAGCAAGATAAGGCAGGCTGGGGAGGAACACCTGTTTGCAGGAGGACACCCGCTGCAGAGGCAAATTCAAAGCGGGCTGCAGGCCACCCTTTCTTTTAGGAACCTGCACCTTTTCAGGTCAGCCACAAGAGGAAGTATCTGGCACCCCAAAAACCTATCTTTAGATGCTAATTTTGAAAGACCTTTCAAATAATCAAATAAATAATCCAGTTGTCTCTAACAAAAATTCTCTAATGCATATTTTTAAATTCTCTGTTAAATAATTCTAAACAAATACAGATCCATTCACACACACACACACCACCACCACCACCACCACCATTCATAAGGGCTCCTTGCACCAGTCCACTCATGAACATTCATAATGCACACCTGGATTATTCTAGGTCCGTGTCTAATTTTCTCAGATAGAGGAAGTGGCGGCCAGGCAGGCTGTTGTGGGGGGGAATGAACTGGGGCTGAAGCAGGGGGGAGAACGGCTGAAGGGATGTGGGGAGAGACATGGAGAACCAGGGGTGCAGATGCTCTGCTAGTATTATTTTATTAAGGGCGGAGTGGGGTATGTCTTCAAACAAGCATTCTCCCTTACATGAACACGTAGATGGCACAATCGATGCACAAACGGCATTACATCAAGGTTTGTCAAATGTGAGCCACTAAGACATTTTTGGACGACTATTCCCAATACCCCCAGCCACATAGCTGGCCACTGGGGCTGGAGCTGATGGGAATCACAGTCCAACAATGTCTAGGGGCCAAGGTTGGAGAGCCTCTGGCCTAGATGGAAAGGCAATCGGACATCCCATCTGGCTAGCTTACTCACTAGGGCAGGCATTCCCAATCTGTGGCGCACCAGATATTACTGAACTGCAACTCCCATAATCCCCAGCCACAATAAGTTGTAGCTGGGGGAGATGGGAGTTGTAGTTCAGCAACCTCTGGGGCACCACAGGTTGGGAATCCCTGCACTAGGATGTTGCACTGCAGACTGTTGAGAATCCTCTCCCTGCAAATGTTTTGGATTTGGCCAAGTTCTCCAAGGGCTTGGCAGAGAGGATCAGAATCAGCCCAACTGGACAATATGCCATAAGCAGTCATGGCAAATGACTGGATGCAATCCAGAGAGTTGTACAAGCTGGAGTTGCATCCTTGCCACCGAATTCCATCTGTTTCAAGTGCCTTTCTCCTCCTAAGTGCCCTATGAATATGCAAAACAAGTGGGGGTTGGGGGGGGGACAGGGACTCCAGCATGGGTGGTCTAAGGCCTACTCATTCCTAAGACCTCCAGGAGAGCCCTAACGACCCATCTTTTTAACCTGGCTTTTAACGACATCTAGTTTTAGTTTTAATTTTAATCTGGTTAAAATATTGTTGTTTTTAATTGCAACTGTTTTATGTCTTTTTTTAAAAAAAATTAATATAAACCACCCTGAGCCATTTTAGGAAGGGTGGTATATAAACTGAATCAATACATACATAAGGGGGGCATTCACATGACCTACTAGATGCGCGGGCAGGGGGAAGGGATCCCAAACCTTACCTTGCCTTCCTCGCCAGATGATCCTTCATTGCTTGATGGGAGTCCTCTCCATGTCTCCACATGACTAGCCCTGCTCCATGCAGGGTGGCGCAGGGCACATTGTGGATCAGAGGCCAGGACTCACTGTCCCGGCCTCCATGAAGCCCACAATGTAGCACACCACATGCATGTCGCATTGGGGGATTCCCCCAAGAGTGCGAGCACGGAAGCAGCCCATGCTCACACATATGAGCAGGTAGCCAGGGGTGAGAGAGGGCTCGCTCCCTTAACCTTGGCTAACAGCTGGGCTTAAAAGCCGGGCTAGGTAGCGCTGGCCCACCGAGATCGGGATTCTTATGTGCAGCCTAACCCGATCCGGGCATCCCTTGCCCGGGTTAGGCTACACGTGAGAACAGCCTCAATTGATGCATTTGTAAATATTCACATAATCTTAGTTTTGATTAATTTCTCCTCTTAATTTTTAATACCGTATTTCCCCATGTGGGGGGGGGAATGGAAAACCCACACTAATCACAGAACTTTAGAGCTCCATGGAAACAAAGTGTGTTGGGGGAGGGAACATGGGAAGGGCAGAGTGGAACTCAGTGGCAGAGCAAAGGCTTTGAATGCAAAAAAATGTGTACACCGCCCAGAGATATACACATCAGGCGATATAGAAATATGATAAATAGATAAATAAGTAAATCATCTCCCCCAGCTAAGTCATCCCTCATTATGTTCAAAAATGACGATTTCTAAAGCTTGGTGTGGTGGTTAGAGTATTGGACTCGGACCAGGGGGACTCAGGTTCAGATCCCCACTCAGCCATGAAACTCACTGGGTGATGCTGGGACAGTCACTTCTCTCTCAGCCTAACCTACCTCACAGGGTTGTTGTGATGAAAAGCTACCCACGTACGCTGCTCTGAGCTCCTTGAAGGAAAAGCGGGATAGAAATATCAATAAATAAAGTGCCATCACATTTTATTCAATGTACATATAAACTGTGTATAGTGTACACAAGCACTGTTATGTGGACTGTGTAAAGTGTGCCACTGAGTTGGTTCTGACTCCTGGTGCCCACAGAGCCCTGTGGTTTTCTTTTGGTAGAATACAGGAGGGGTTGACCATTGCCTCCTCCCGTGCAGTATGAGACGATGCCTTTCAGCATCTTCCTATATCGCAGCTGCCCGATACAGGTGTTTTTTTCGAACTGGCAACCTCTGGCTCACTAGTCAAGTCATTTCCCCACTGCGCCATTAGGTGCCATTTCTGGATTGTATACATACATACATTTCAGCACACATATACAGTAGTAGCATATTTCTTCTCTGTACCCTGCATTTGACAGGATCTGCCACCAGGTTTACTTTTTGAAAGAACGCACATAGAGTCATTTCACACAAATTCATGTATATGTGTGCAGGCACCTGCATGCCTATACAATGTAACATATGAATAGTGCTTACAAGTGGGTAGAGAGAAGATTTATAAAATTATGCATGGTGTGGAGAGAAGCGGATCACAAAGAGTTCATCTCCTTTTCTCATCATTCTAGAATTTAGTGTCACCCCATGAAGCTGAGTGGTGAGACATTCATGGCAGACAAAAGGGAGTCCTCCTTCACAGAGTGCATAATTAATGCATGGAATTCACGGCTACCAGATGTGATGATGGCCACTAGCTCCAAGCATATCTCTCACCAGTTGCTGGCACTGCCCTGCCCTCTCTCGCCTTCTGCTGTCCTGCACTTGTTGCCAGTGGCAGCAGAGAGGCTGTCCTGCAGGACCTTGGAGAGCTCCCAGGGAGGCAGTTGAGCCAATGGAGTCCCAGCTCCAACTGGGACTTTTCTCTCTCCTGGGCAACTTGTATGTCTCTTTGCCCAGACTGCCCTCCTGAGGCTCTGCTGCAGTTTGTGGATCCTTAAAGGGGCAGCCCTTGGCCATGGAGTTGATCACTCTTCCATCTCTGAAGCCCTAGAGAGCAGGCCCTGAAGGGCAAGGGGTTCCCAATATGTCCAGGTCCAATTCCTTTGGGTTCCCAGGGCCCCTCCTTGTTTGGACTATCCTCACTGCTTGGACCTGGGTCCTGTGCCTCAGCAGCTGGCGCTGGGGATTTGCTTGTCTCTTCCCCTCGAGATCCGAGTCCTGACTGGGCCATGACAGAGAGCAGGAGAGGGTTAATGCCTCCATGCCCAGATCGTGGGCTTCCCAAGAGCATCTGGTTGACCACTAGGAACATAGGAAGGAACATAGGAAGCTGCCATATACTGAGTCAGACCATAGGTCCATCTAGCTCAGTATTGTCTACACAGACGGGCAGCAGCTTCTCCAAGGTTGCAGGCAGGAATCTCTCTCAGCCCTATCTTGGAGATGCCAGGGAGGAAACTTGGGACCTTCTGCATGCAGGTGCACTTCCAAGAGTGGCTCCATCCCCTAAGAATATCTTTCAGTGCTTACATAGAACATAGGAAGCTGCCTCCTACTGAGTCAGACCCTTGGTCCATCTAGCTCAATATTGTCTACAGAGACTGGCAGTGGCTTCTCCAAGGTTGCAGGCAGGAGTTTCTCTCAGCCCTGTCTTGGAGATGCTGCCAAGGAGGGAACTTGGAACATAGATGCTCTTCCCAGAGCGGCTGCATCCCCCAAGGGTTGTATCTTACAGTGCTCACATGTAGTGTCCCATTCAAATGCAACCAGGGCAGACCCCGCTTAGCTAAGGGGACAAGTCATGCTTGCTACCACAAGACCAGCCTCCTCCACTGCTAGAGCAACAGGATAATGGGTTAAGTAGACCTTGGATCCAGTTCAGCAAGGCAATCCTTAAGCATGCAACCACACAGGCAGGGCTGGTCGCACGGTTCTTTTCTTGCAGTGTGGAATCCCACTCCACTGATGCAGCTCCCATGTTGCTAACTGCACCCATGAAAGGAAAAGCAAAAGAAGAGACAACATCTCAAGGTGCTTTGAAGCATTTATTCCACAGAGAACTCTAAAAAGTGGCCCTTTGCCTTCTCAGGGTAGTCTCAAAGGACTACTTGTTAGAGTTCTCTTTGGAATACTAGAAATAACTCGCTGACCCTGAAGAAAGCCTCTTGTGCCTGAAACGCGTTGGGCTCCACCATGTGCTTCACAGCACCTTGAGATTTTGCCTCTTGTTTTGCTTTTTGGTTGGGTGCTTCCTGTTTTTTTCATCCACCTGTGAAGGAAGCCACAGAGCCCTGTCTTTTATGGGCTGGAGACCAACCAACCTGGCCACATGATAGAGAGGCAGCTCAAACTTTTAACCATAGATTGACCCAGGGCGAATCCATAACTAAGCTTAGAATGAGGCTCTACCCATCCCACAACCAAGTTTATTCACTGGGCTATAGTACCAAAGCAAAAGAACAAAGCTAGTGATCTCTCCATCAGCTTAGGAAGAAAGACATTAGCGTCTCTTGAGTCTGTCCTCTGAAACCTGAGCAGGGGCACTGCTCTTCCCCGGCCATCTTTTATGATCCCTCCCTTCTCCAGTGCAGCAAGACAGAGATAATACAGTCCTCCAGAACAGCTTTGCAAATTACCGTCAAGCAGACCTGGAGAATAATATAAGCAGCACATGAAATGCTCAAATTAAAATCCTATTATAACAAAACCCAGTGGGTGCCCTGGGGGAAGAGAGACAACCACTTGCGGGAAACTTCTTCGAGTTATGAGGAAGATCTCCAGGGAGAAAGGCATCTGGTGTGAACATTCAAGTTCAAAGTCTTTCCACCTGTCGCTGGCAGAGATTCAAGCGCCCTATGCTTTTGCCAAGCTCTCAAGGAGCCTTACAGGCAAAGAACCCCATAAATGGCTGCTAAGTGACTTTCCACTCATAACGCGCAGGCAGGGGGCTCTTTCAATTCTTCCACTAGCTGGTGCTAAGAAAAGCAACCGGGTCTGCAAGTTCAGCCCACGAGGTTCTGCCTTGCAGTCAGCAGAACCAGTCCAGACAATGGTTTCATTTCCTCTGCAATCAACAAAAGGGATGATGTTTTTTACCTGACGTTTCCAATCAGGTAAGAACATTCGACAGGAGAGCAAAGGCAGTTAGGAGAGAGAGGAGCTGTGGATTGCTCTGAAGCAGGTAAGAAGGCTTGAGAAGTTGAGAGGGTGAGAGACAATAATTTACTGAGGTCATTCACACAATCAAAGATTGTGTTTTGGGGAGCTGTGTGTGCTCCCAATTTTGGGTCGTGTGGAACAAAAGAGGGAAACCTAGGTAGAAGCAATTGTGTGGAAGCATGGTAGGAAGAAAAGCTACCCAGGTTATCCTCCTATCTTGCTTCCACACAACCCAATATTGGGAGCACACACAGCTCCCAAACCTGGGTAGAACATAGTTTTTGATTGTGTGAATGACCTCGCTGACTCTCTTATAGGAACAAAGGAAGCTGACTCTATATGAGTCAGACCATCGGTCCATCCAGTTCAGTATTGTCTACACTGACTGGCAGCAGCTCTCCAAGGTTACCAACAAAAGCCTCTCCCAGCCCTATCTTGGAGATGCTGCCAGGGATTCAACCTGGGAACTTTTGCATGCAAGCAGATGCTCTTCCACTGAGCTATGGCCCCATCCCCTAAAGGGAATATCTTACTGTGCTCACGTGTAGTCACCCATCCAAATGCAAACCAAGGCAGACCCCGCTTAGCAAAGGGGACAATTCACGATTGCCCCTGTAAGACCAGCTCTTACCTCAAAACTCACAGCAGTTTATATGAGACTTCCACTGGTTTGGTCAAGGTGCTGATGAGATCCACATAGTAGCTTCACCCTTGCTATAGGGTTCGGTGCCCCTTCCAATGAACACTGAATTCTTATTCATGACGGAGGATATATATTTTTTAGTTTATTTGATTTCTATACCACCCCTCCAAAAACTGGCTCAGGTTGGTTTAAGCATGACTATATGCTAAACAAGGCCTCCATGATCAGGGGCAGTTACTCTGTGAATACCAAATGCTGGAGACAAATTGTGATCTAGTACAGTTGTCCTCATGCTCTAACTCAGGAATTTCCAACCTTGGGTTCCCCAGATGTCATTGGACTACAACACCCATCATCACCAGCTACAATCCCCTTTGTCTGGGGATGATGGGAGTTGTGATCCAGCAACAAATGGAGGAGACTGCTGGCAGCCTTCCTTTCTGTGTTGAACCCTGAGAACAACTTCCTCCAGGTTCAGCACTTGCCTCTGTAGACAAGCACTGAAATGTGGAGTGATCAGTAGATGTAGCTGCAGAGTACACCAGCCACTGGGGCGGGGTGAGATGGAGTCCAGCTCCCATGAGCACAGGGAGGGACATTGGAAGCTGCCTTCTACCGAGTCAGACCCTTGTTCCATCCAGCTCAGGATTGTCTACACTGACTGGCAGCGCCTCTCCAAGGTTTCAGGTATGGGTTTTTCCCAGCTTTACCTGAAAATGCTGCCAGGGAGGGAACCTGGGGCCTTCTGCATGCAAAGCAGATGCTCTCCGTCTGAGCTACAGTCCCACCTGGATACACTGTCCCAATTCTGATCATGATTGAATAGGGCAAGAGGGAGTCAACACACAGCCAGCCACGACAGAGGTGAGGAAAGGGCGGGTGGGGCTCAAGGAAGGGAGGTTTACTGAGCCCCCTTGCCAGAGCCCTCCACAAATAAATCTGTAGCAAATATGGCTGGTACCTCCAGTTCTTACCTTGACTATTTCCAAAGTAAACCTTTTGGGGTATAAGAGCAAAGACTTTGCCCCATTCCCTACACATTTGAATTCAGGGGGAAAAACAAGTTCTGGTATGAACAAATCTGCCTACTTTCTTTTCACTATCATCTTAATTGATAATTATCATCTTCACAAGTTAGCCCACTTCCCTCTTGAACGTCCACGTGTCCGCCATCTTGAACTGGGGTGGATGACATCATCACAAACGACGCTGTTGAGGTGTCCCTATGTGTCCCTACAAGTTTACCAAATTTGGTCCAAATCGGTTAGGCGGTTTACAAGTTAGCCCACTTCCACCTCAAATGTTCGCATAGCTGCCATCTTGAACTGCCGTGGGTGACATCATCACAAAGTATGCCCCTGAGGTGTCCCTACAAATGTTCCAAATTTGGTTCAGATCTGTTCAGGCATTGCAAAGTTAACAGGGGACACAAACACACACATCGAGAGAGAGAGAGAGACAGAGAGAGCTGGGTGATCTCACAAGCTTACTTTCCGTAAGGAAAGTAATGCAAAAAAGTACCTCAACTATCTGAAGTTCAGGAGGCCCTGAAGTGGCCTCTTCCTCAAAGTATGCCAGGCCTACATCATTTAGGATAGCACATCTCCATTAGGAGGTGGGGGGGAAATCTGTGTGGAAAGTGAATGCTACCCTCCATTTCGCGGCCTAACGGGTTTCTTAACCACCGAGTCAACTTGCTCCTTTAATTCCTGTGGCATTTTGTGGGGATGTGGAGAGGGGCATGGATTCAGGACTCTGAGAGCTTAGTGTGGGGAGGTGAAGGGCCCCACTGATCACGTTCCGCTTTGTTGCGAGCCTCAAATGTGTTTTGAATTTGTACGGTGGCGAAGGTTGTTTACAGCCATGAAGTCACAGATAGAGAGACAGGGAAGGTAATTGCGGGCACAGCTGCTCACGCCTGCCAAGTTCTCCCTTCCATTACCGCACTCTCATTTGGCACTCACGCTGCTGCCAAGCCACCCGGAGCCGGAGGCAACGAAAGGAAAAAAGAGCAGCCGTTCAGAGCAACAGAACGTGGAGGCTCCAAGGTCACTCAGAAACCGGGTCTAACAGGGCTCTAGTAGAGGGGGGAATAGCACGTTCCCCTTGAGGTGAGGAAGGAGCCTCAAAGGGGCCTATGACATCTCAGAGTCTTCACTGTGAGGGGAAAGATGGGGGCTCTCTCCTTTGTTATTTCCCCTCACAACTCTATTGGGGAATAGGGATGCATGAACCGGCTCGATTCAAACCATGGTTCAAATCGAATCAGCCCAGTTCGGCTGGTCCAAGTTCGAACTGGACCGGACCCGGCTCTAAAAGAACTGGTCTGAGCCAGTTCAGGGATATACTTGTAGAGGAGAATCTGGCGAGGATTCCCCTTTACAAATCAAGGGGCATTCCCTATCCTAAGGCCGGGGCAAGAGAAAGGGTACTTTGTACCTTATCTGAGGAGAAGGCGGCAGCGGAGACATCAGGGGCAGCAGGGGGGACTCTTCCAAGCCCCCCTGCTAGTCTCCTGAAGGATAACTGGGCTGACTGCTGCCCGGTTTGGGCCTCCGTGCACAAAATGGCCTCATAAAAATGGCCTCTGTACATGCACAGAGACCTGAACAGGGCTGCAGCTGGCCTAGGCTGTCCTTCAGGAGGCTAGCTGGGCGGGGGGCTTGGAGGAACCTCCATCGCCACCTCCCGCCATCGCCGATGTCTCTGCCACCTCTGCTGCCACCTTGGATAAGGTACAAAGTACCCTTTCTTTCACCCACTCCCCACCACCTTAAGATAGGGAAGGCCCTTTGATGAGCCTCTGGTGGCGCAGTGGTAAAACTGCCACCCTGTAACCAGAAGGTTACAAGTTCGACCCTGACCAGGGGCTCAAGGTTGACTCAGCCTTCCATCCTTCTGAGGTCGGTAAAATGAGTACCCAGAATGTTGGGGGCAATATGCTAAATCATTGTAAACCGCTTAGAGAGCTTCCAGCTATAGAGCGGTATATAAATGTAAGTGCTATTGCTATTGCTATTTTACTTGTAAATATACCCCCAAACTGGCCCGTTTCGGGGTATACCCAAATTGGCCCGTGAAACCGGTCTCCCCAATTCAATAGCTGGACCGGACCCAATTTGACTGGACCCAGAACCGGACCAGGCCAGTTTGAATCTGGTCTGGATTCGAATTGAACTGGCCAAACTGGTTCTGTGCATACCCCTAATGGGGAACACTTAGAGGGGAGAATGAGAATCCCGGCTAAGAGGGCAAAGAGGCACTTTTCAAAGTGGTGAAGCAGGCGGAGAGCAACTGGCCCTATCCATCCCCCGAGTAGCATCCCTCCAGTGACTGCAACTGATGCGGTCTATCTTGTGCTTCTTTTTAGAATGTGAGTACTTGAAGACAGGAAACCATTTTTAGAGCTTTGCTATGTCAACTGCTTTGAGAACTTTTATGTCTGTTGAAAAGCAGTTTACAGATATGCTTTATAATAGTTGTAATAAAGTGGGAGGGGGTAACTGTTCTCCCAGCAGCCCATTTTGCACTGCAAATGTCCCTCTTTGCCATTTTTAATCCCCCCTCCAACTCCAAAACTGGAAGTGTGGCTAAGAGGAAATGCTGGGTGAGGAGCACCTGCAGGAAAGATCAGTGTTCTTCACCCAGATCCGCCTTGGTAAGTGATGTCCTCCTCCCTTCCCATTACCCTGGCAAACACAGACACACTTTTGCTGAGATAAGGTTTATGTCAGTGAATTACCGGCCTGAATTGAGTCTGCACCTGCTTGTGGGAGATTTCCCACCATATTTATTTTGAGGACGGTGAGGCTGGAAAATTGGCTCTCTAGGACACGCCAGGCACAACAAAGAGTAGGATCTCAGCTGGAGCAGATTTGTACCTCAATAAGAGTTTCCATTTGAATGACAGTAGGCCAGTTCACATGACTGCCATTTGGGTGGGAGAAGGGCCTGGCCAGGGTGGGAAGGCTCCCAATTGCATTCCCCATGGGCAGTTATGAGAAGTCCAAATCCTAAGGGAGGTGGAGGAGGAGGAGAGTGTGGTCATCTGCAAGGAAGGAGATGGACTGGACAACATCTCCTACGTGAGTGAAAAACTAGAGAGGGAATCTGGGAAGGGCATGCTCGTCCAAATCCACTCCCTCACTCCTTGCAAACAATCATGCTCTCCACTTCCTTCTCCCACACCCCTCCCTCCTTAATCTTTGGAGTTCTCAAGACTGCCAGTCAGGAGCGCATCTGGCTCTCCTAACCGAATGGCGGTCGTGTGGACTAACCTATTGGTTTACATTCAGGACCCAACTGCCATGCCTGAAATTTGGCATTCTTCCTTTCCAACACCAGATGACTCTCACTGGATTTTGTTAGTTGGCCTTCTCTGGGGATGCACTTTCCTGTCCTCTAGAAGATGAGTCCTGAGCCAAAGTGTCAATGCAAGCAAGAGATGAGCAATCAACTGTCTCATTTGTAATGCTGGTGCTGCTCTAAGAAAAGCAAGGGAGAAAAAAAGTCAATTGCCTGGAGAGCAGCAGTGGTGGCAGGCCCACCATACATGAGAGAGGACTGCTGAAGGAGATACTTTCCTTCCCTGGGTCTGGTAGCCTGCCCCTTGGCACCTGGCTTACCCAAGCCACACAGAAATGATATTCTTGCCTCCCCCATGAGGGTTCCCAGCCTCCAGAATTGGCTAGGGCTCTCCACTGTCTCCAGGAATCAACAGTAATCTCCAGGTGACTGTTGGAAGCAATCCTGCAGATTTTAATGCCTTAATGTGAAAAATCTTGGCCATCATGGGGAAGAAGCATCCCTGCTGCAAAGAGCTTTCTTAGCTCTGCAACGTCCATTGTCTAGGGAGCGGGGGCAAATTCCACGGTCCATCCATCAGAAATGCCCTGCAACATGCCAAAATATGGTATCCACAGGTCATGCAGCCCTCAAGGAATATTTTGGGGTTGTGAAGGGCTTTTCCAGGAAAGTGGAGACTGACAAAAATTCCCATCCTTGTGTGATGGGCAGTGGGGAGTGTCATGACCCTAGGTCCAGAAGCCCCCTTCAGTGGGAAGAGGGCCTGGGAAGTTAATGAGAGAGGTTGGGGTGGGAAGCTGCAGTCCTGTCCTTTCCATCTCCTCTGCTGCAACCACAGAAGGTGCTTTACTGGCATCTCAAACTTGGGGGACTCCTGTGATGACCAGCCTGCTAGGGCAGAGGCTCCTGAACCTCACCGAAGCCAGAGTCTGCAGAACAGGGCCCTGCCCCTTTAAGTTTTGACAACCCATGCAAATGAGTGGGTGGAGCCACAGACAGGAGTGATAGAGACGTGCTTCCAGGTTCAGCTGAGAACTGCTACTTGCTGAAGCAACTTCCTCCTCTTTGTCTATGAGCCCGGCCCACAAATTTCCCCCATCGGTACCACCTCCGGGGACAAATGTTCACCGTGATTTTTGGCAACGTTTGCCCCCTAGAGATAGAAAATAGGTGATTGCATTGTGACACTCACAGCTTTCTCTGTGTTATCACCCCCTTCTTTATCCCTAACCCCCAAAAACGATTAGGGTAAAACTGCAGTTAGTTCTGTACAGAGGAAAAAGGTTATAAGGGTTAGGGCCATGAACAAATGGTTGTGCTTCCTCCATGGAATCATCTTTAGAGGACATTCCTGCCAATTTTCACTTCCATTCCTCTGACAGCAATACAATGTTATAGTAGGTTTTGTGCTTTAAAAGCTTTAAAAACACCATTGCTAATGGGGCCACTGCAGGCCAGAGGGTGAGGACCATTTGGGTAAGCCAGGTGCATGATAAGACTCTGAAAGCATTGCTATGCTATCACCCATGTTCCATCTCTAGGGGTCTAGACCTTGTCAAAAACCACAATGAGCATTCATCCCGCCAGATGGTACCGGCCACCCCACCCGGATCTCATCCGGATCTCTCCCAGTTCTGAACCTGCTCTGCAAAGCAGTCCTCGGTCCTGTTTGCCTGCCAGCCTCCTGCTGTGACTAAATTTCCATGCACCTCTGACCCCCAGGATACCTGGGAAGCTCTCTGCAGCGGGGACCCGTCTACCTGCCATGCTGCCACCCACACAGTTAGGGCTAGGGATGTACACAGATCGGGATTCATGCACAGATCCGAAGCACCAATTCAGCACCTTTAAAAGGGAGGAGCGCAGGCCCATAGCTGCTCCTCTGCTGCTCCATGCGGCTTCCTGCTGCTGTGGCACACTCACCAGTGCCCCTTGCATGGCAGGAAGCTGTGTGGAGGACCAGGTACAGACCTGCTCTCCCCATTTTTCAAGTTGCCCCATCATGCACATCCCCAGTTAGGGAACCAGCCCCTGGAAAAAAAGAGATCTGTCTGAAGCTATTCCTGATCAGTTGGCAACCCTACTGCCCCACCCCACCCCTGCTGAAGTCTTTGCCATTCTTAAATAAACTGTGACTGGGAATGATGGGAGTTGAAGTTCAACAACAGCTGGATTGCCAAAGGTTGCTGACTATCTCCTTTATGGCTTCATCCGTCTGCGTCTTTCACTCAAATCCAGACCCTAAATAAGGGAAGGGAACATCCACAACTCTTGACTTTTGGAGAACATCATGAGGAAAGATGGGGGAAAGTAACATCTGGACAATTAGGGGAAAACGTTACAAGGAATTATGTAGCCAGCCTACAAGAATGGCAGATGGCAAGACCACAAACCGAGCAAGTTAATGAAGAAAAACGGATGGAGAGGAATAGAAAAATAACTATTAGCTGGTTTCTCAGAAGAAGAGGGGAAATGGAGAAAAGGGAGATAAAAATATTGGTGGCTTTGCTGACTGGAGGGGGAATAGTTTAGGGTGAAATGCAACAGGGAGAGAGAAAACCTACCTCAGGCTGTGAAGGCCGCAGGGGAAGGAGAGACGTTCCACGGACGACACATTTGAGGTCTGCAGTGCCAGGGAGGGACGTTTTCCTTGCCCTGAACTCCTACTCATGTTCTCAAACGTCCAGCCCGTCATACCTTTGGCTTTACCAGGAATGACAACGCTCTTTTGACCACACCATCTGCCACAGCAGCCAAAGCCAAAGCTTGACAGGAAAGGGAAAACTTTACCTACCCCTCAAATGCCCAGGAATAATCTTCATAGCCACAAGACAGGTGGGGAAGGCCACAAATGAGCAGGGAGAGGAGAAGATTCAAGCGCAGGCTGTTCTTCAGCTGGCCATAGGAGAAGAAACTTTGTCAATGGAACGAAGGGGGAAGGATCATCTTATCAGAGGGAGATTCTCGCCCCACCACATGCCATTGGCTGTCTAAATAATCCCTTCCATTTCCCAACACGCCATCCATTAGTATGCCGTCTGCGTTCCTGGGACATCTCTGAGCCACTGAGGTACAGCTGGTTCGTATTAAGACCGTCTCAGCCTGTTGATGAGAGCCAGCTTCAGATCTCGTTCCTCATGTGCAGCATCTCCCTTCACTCGGCTCCAGTGTCACATCTCCTGCTCTTCTGAAACTAACACCTTGGTGTCTTCTTTGGACAGGTCCATATGGCAGCTTCCCATGCTCTCTTGTACAGTTCTAAACTGGAAGAGTGGAAAGCCTCATGGAAACCGGTGTGGTGTAGTGGTTAGAGTGCTGCACTAGGACTGGGGAGACCCGAGTTCAAATCCCTGTTCAGTCATGAGACTTGCTGGGTGACTCTGGGCCAGTCACTTCTCTCTCAGCCTAACCTACTTCGCAGGGTTGTTGTGAGGGCTCCTTGGAGGAAGAGTGGGCTATAAATGTAATAAAAATAAAAATAAATAAATAAATAGTTTGTGCAGATTCCCCTTCTGAGGTTTTCCTCTAGGCAGGTTTCTTAATCTTGGGCCCCCAGATGTTGTTAGACTACAACTCCCATCATCCTCAGCCACAATGGCCATGTCTGGGGATGATGGGAGTTGTAGCCCAACAACATCTGGGGGCCCAAGGCTAAGAAACCCTGATCTAGGGACCATGCTGTTTGCATGCAAGGAGGCAGTCCTTAAGATACTCTGGGCCCAAACCATTTGGGGCTGCAAATGTTCCCTGCTACACATTTCATATGATCACATATAGCCAGCAGTGATATGTTTTGTTTTTTAAGCACCAAGGTAGTAATTCTGCTACAAGAAAAGAATTTTGCAATTTGCATACTTTTGCTGCGCAATTCATTCTGATTAGGATAGTCATGGACAACAATAAACTGTGTGGGACACCCAAACCCTGCCGCTGGTCAATGGAATAATTATTCAGTTGCCAAAGACCTCATGAGGCATTGCCAATTTAGGGAAAGGACTGTTGTTCAGTGGTAAAACTACCATTGCTTTGCATGAAGGTTCAGTCCTTGGGAGCATCTCTAGGTAGGGCTGGGAAAGACTCCTACCTGAAACCTTGGAAAGTTGCTGCCAGTCAGTGAAGATGACTTGATGGGCCATGGGTCTGGCTCAGTATAAGGGAGCTTTTAATGTCATCTATATGTCTACATATATAGTTTATCTTCACAGCCATTAAGGACTATCAAGTTGCTTTTAAAAAAGAAGTTTTATAGATCCTGAATTCTCCATCCAGAGTCCCACATTCTGCAACTTTTCCTGCAGAATAATGGCATTCCCTTACCAGTGCTTGTGCGCCATCTATGGTGGGAAGTGTGGAGGACGAGGGTGTGCACTTTATGGCTCAGAAGCACAACCCGTGAACAGTTCAGTCAGCAAGGATCCTCCCAGCCTGATTACACCGAGTAATTCAAGTCATACCTTTAAGCCTCGGGACGTGGTTAGCTGAAAGACTGCCTGGCACTAAATCTGATGGCTTTCTGGTACCAGGAGACCTTTTTCTGGGCCCAAGCCATTTCGTTTTTATCTAATACTGCTGCTTGGTGAAGTTTTAGATGTAATTTTATCTGCTGCTCTGTTACATTTCAAGGATTTTTCCTTTTAATAGTGTTGTCTTCTGCAAAACTGTGCGCCACCTTGAAAACTCATTAAATCCTACGGCAAGACAGAAATTCTCGAAACAAGAGAACAATTCATTGCTGAGCTTTGCTCACTGGCAGACGTTGGACAGGGAAAGCCCTGCATAAGCTGTTTGGAGAACATCGGCCCCTTCCGTTACATTTTGCATGACACTCGTGGTGTACATTCTGTCAGAGGGCTGTGGCTAGGGATACCGACAGTCCTCCAATCCCTGCGAGCACTCCCATGAGAAAGAAAGAATCCACTCTTCTTCCAAAGACATTTAGCCATTTTAATAACAAGAAAGAACATGTTACCATGGGCCAACCGCATACCCAAATACAAACCTGGAAAATAGTACATAATTCTTTTGAACACATTCTAATTTCGATTTGTCTGGCAAGCTCAGGCCACCCCCAAAAGTCAAGAAATCCAAATTGAATCACACACATGGTAAAAAAACAAATGCAATGATACAAAAAAGAAAAGCGAAAAAGACCCTTTTAAAGAACAAAGGTCAGCTATCTAGTAAAAGTGCAATTGAAAGGTCACCCCTCCTATAATGGGTGTGCCAATGCAATCTGATTTCATGCAAGGACTTTGGAAGCTGCCTTATCCCATGACAGCCCCTTGGTCCAGCTAACTCAGTACTGCCTACTCTGACAGGCAGCAGCTCTCAGGTCTCATTTCCCAGCTGTACCTGGAGATGCTGCCAGGAATTGAACCCAGGACTTCTCCATGCAAAGCAGATGCTCTACCACTGAGCTATGGTCTCAAAATAGAAGAGAGAGACTAAGCCTTCATCTCTAATGCAAAAGTATGTCTATATATTTCTATTTAGCATCATTACCAAGAGGCTTAGAAACATGCATTGTATTGCTGTAACACACTTATTAGGGAGATTTGTTTACATACAATTTTGCTAATTATTTCAATTGCGAAATGTGAACGCTTATTTTATTTTTTACATTTTATATCCCACTCTTCCTCCAAGGAGCCCAGAGCGGTGTACTACATACTTAGGTTTCTCCTTACAACAACCCTGTGAAGTAGGTTAGGCTGAGAGAGAAGTGACTGGCCCAGAGTCACCCAGCAAGTCTCATGAGGCTGAAGGGGGATTTGAACTCAGGTCTTCCTGGTCCTAGTTCAGCACTCTAACCTTTTGGTTTTGCAATTCAGTACTTCTTCCTTTTAAAAAATCCCTAAATAAGCAATTCGTTGATACTTTTAAAACTTATTAAATTTACTGCTGATTTAATGTTAATTTAAGTAAATGTTCAATTTAATCTACTGTTATGAGTGATAGACCATGTACACACCCAATTCTTCATATAAACATCCTCATCTCTCTTAAGATCTTCAGGGGAGGTCCGTCTGAGGGTGCCACCAGCTTGTCTGGTGGCAACTCAAAGGCGGGCCTTCTCTGTGGTTGCCCCAGGACTATGGAATGCATTTCCTGCCGAGATTAGAGCTGCTCCATCCCTGTTGGCTTTTAGGTTACATCTCTTCAGCCAAGCTTTTTATTTAGCTGGTGTTTTTATGGATATTTTAATCTGGTTTTATGTTTTAACTGTTAAATTCTTGATTTGTTTTATGCTGAAAACCACTTAGAGATTCCATTAGCAGGCAGTATACAAATTTATTAAATAAATAAATATAATAAGAGGGCAACAATTGTATATTGAGTAGAAAGTCCCAGGGATTTCAACTTTTATTTATTCCTGGATGTAAGTTTGTGAAGCTCAGACCTATGTTTTGTATCTTTAAGAGTGAATTTCCTGATTGATTACTTGCATTTATCTGGACTGAGAAACTACTACTACTACGAACATTTATATGCCGCTTTTCAACAAGAGTTCCCAAAGTGGTTTGCATACTGTAATAATTAATAAATAAGATGGCTGCCTGTCCGCAAAGGGCTCATAATCTAAAAAAGAAACTTGATAGATGCCAGCAACAGCCAATGGAGGGATGTTGTGCTGGGGATGGATAGGGCCAGTTGCTCTCCCCCTGCTAAATAAAGAGAATCATCACTTTAAAAAGTAGTTTGAGCACTACGCATATCACTTCTCTGTATTTTGGCACTCAGTTATGTTTGTTCTCCAGTCATCATTCATTGTATTTTTTCCCACTAGCATCTTTGTTCTTCCTTTTTGTTCAAGATACATTTCTTTTATGAAGCTGTACCTCAAATTACATTGCATATAAATTTTATAATACTGGTACTCATTGTTTCTCGTTCTTGTGCCGCCTTGTTTGGGTGCCACCCCTCTTTTGCATTCATTGCATGCAAAAGATCAAAGGTTCAGTCCCTGGCAGCATCTCCAGGTAGGCCTGGGAGAGACTTCTGCCTGGAACCTTGGAGAGCTGCTGCCACTCAGAGTAGACAGTACTGAACTGAATGAACTGATGGTCTAATTCGGTATTCATTTGAACAGCTTCACGTGTTCAAATTCCTGGAAGAATGTACCGAGTGAGTTTCTTCAAGTATTTCTTACAGAAATACAGGTGAATGTTTTATCCAAAAAAACAAAAACAACAACAACAAAAAGGCCTTTCCTCCCCAAACCCTACAACTGGTTGGGAAACTTAAGAACAAAGCTTGGATGGTACTCTCATTGTTCCACAGGTATCTTAAGTACCCTGCTGTTTTCTAGGAAACCTCAAGCCATTTCTATATTTGGCAAATGTTTAACTGTTTTTGACCTCTCTGTAGCAAGCACACACCACGGTATCAGTGAAAGGCCTCCTTCATTTTGGCAATTTCAATCTGTGCTCATTCAAGGACCAAAAAAGCAATTCATCATCTTAACCGTATACCGCATGGCAGAATTTCCCATCAGTGACTCGTAGAACTCCTCTTCAGATTTCTTGTTTGTATTTTGTACAAGCCACTGGAAAATGTGGCATGGCTTCTCTGATCTCCTTACAAAACACACTCAGCTCTATTCAGGATGGCCCTCCGGTCTGCAGAATCACACCACAGCTGCCACACATTGAGAGTGGTGAGCAAAATGGCTAGTCTGGGCTGGGTTTGCACACTCTCATCAGAACTAACTGGCTAGTAGCCACAATTAGGGTGATTACTGGCATGAGGGTAGAGGTGCCTAAACAACATAATTAAATCCTATGAAAATCTGGCCCATCCTTATTTAACACATTTGCATGAGCCATACACTAAATATTCCCAGTAAAGAACCTTGTAAACAGACATACTTCTCACATTAAGACAAAAGTGACTTTATGGAGTACAAAGCACCAATGAAGTACTTAAATGGCATCACCGACCACGCTGTATATAAACGTATATTTACTATGTATAGGAGAATGTTCCAGGTTACCAAATGCATGCCAAAAGGCTCATTATGTGGCATACAAAAGCCTGACAAACCAAAAGTCAAAAAGGTTTGGAAAGCCAGAATGGATATTGCCACCACTTAAAGCATTGACAAGTTTAGGCTATGACTTGGGGTCATTATGTGGTTTGACTTATGAGCAACAATCACCCACCACTAACGCGTGGAGGATGTCATGGTTGTTGCGTTCCCAGATATCCCACTCAATGATAAGTGTCTGACATTTCTTCGAAGAATGGAAGAAATTCACTTTTCCTTGACCAAATGAAGGCAGAATCCCCAAAAGATCCTACTGTATACTTGCAGAAGAGAAATTCCACAGTTAGCCTTTCTTCTTCTTCTTGCAATCAAGTGAGCATGATGTCGTGGGATCAAATGGCATCTGTGCAAGTTGAGAGTTAGCTCTACAGCTAATGAACTGGGTGCTGGTCAATGAAAACACATGCCAGAGTGACTTAATCTCTAATGTGCCTAAGCACTTTTTTCAAGTGCTCAGCCAAAGTATGTCACCAAGACTTTTGCTTCTGGTTTTGGGGGGCATAACTTTGCAAAAGAAGGTAAAACTGTCCGCAAGGGGGCAGAGGATGGGAGGGAGAAAGGGAACATGGTTCTTCTGCCAAGGCAACCAGGCCAGTTTTCTTTGATCCCAATCCTGGAGTGTGTAGCTAAGGCAGAACATGGATGGGACCATGGCTCTGTGGCAGAGCATCTCCTCCCATGCAGAAGGTCCCAAGGTCCACTCCCTGGCAGCCTCTCCAGGTAGGGCTGGACAAATCCCCTGCCTGAAACCTTGGAGAACTGCTGCCAGGCAGTGTAGACCATACTGAGCTAGATGGAACAAGGATCTGACTTGGTATAAGGCAGCTTATACCATCCACAACCGGGCATGCATCCAAGGTCACCCTTTCATATGGAATTACTTTCCATGGGATGTCTACATTCCTCCTCATCCTTGCCATGCATTGCTTCATGTGACTAGAGCTGATGTGAAGGTGCTGACGATCCATGAAGCCCTCAGTACAACCAGGCATGGAGCATCAGCCAAATTGCCTCGGCAAGGGAGAGGGAGGTGTCCCCTCTTTCCCCCACCCCACATTCTGAGGGATGGAAACAAGAGGGCTTCATTTGCTAATGATGTTGTCGTCACTTAGCCAAACCTGATTTGTTACATGGCTGTGATGGCACACAATGGAAAAGCTTTTCCAAGTTGGTTGGTTTGTTTTAATGGCACCGAAGCAGCAGCAACAAATTAGGGCAGGGGTTCCCAAACGGGTCACCAGATGTTGCTGGACTTCAACTCCCATCATCCCCAGCCTGGCTGGGGATGATGGGAGTTGAAGTCCAGCAACATCTGGGGATCCAAGTTTGAGAGCCCCTGGATTAGGGCAACAACGGTTGTGAAAAATGCACCAGTAATGTAAAAGATAGGGTTCTTCACAAATACTTTTGCCCTCCTGAAATGGAAGTTTTTGCACTGAAAACCAAAGCCTCATGAATATTCAGCCTAGCACTAATTTCCCTTTTAAACCACCCTTCTGAAGTTTGCTGTACAACTGCAGTTAGAAGACAATGCCCTAGGTTAATAAGAACAAAAAATAGGATTTTGTCCATGATCAGAATTCAGTGATTCTCCCAAGTAGAAATGCAAACAACTTAAACTTCCATTGCACCTAAACTTGAATTCTGTTCCCTAATCACTTAATCCAGGACTAGGATCCAAATCTTGCTCCTTGATTCCAAATTTCTCATCAAGTGTTTCTGTTGCTAATAGTTCTAAATCTGAAAAGTTTATCTGCAGCCTGACCCTCAACATATGGTCATGACAAGTTAGATACAGTAAGATAGCACAGAACTGCCACGTTCAACACTATAGAGACAGATGAAATAATGGGATCCTTCAAGGGCACTATGCTACGTGATATCATGATGTTTAATCATATTTAGTTATATATGTTCTAACACAACAAGACCCATGAAGTTCAGGTATTATTTATAGTCATTCCTTTTTCAACCATTTTAAATATGTTCTCAAACTTGGGTCCCCAAATGATGTTGGACTACAATTCTCATCACCCCCTGACACAATGAGATGGGAGTTGTAGCCCAACAATACCTGGGGACCCAAGTTCAAGAACCCCTGTGTTAAGGTGCAACCTAGGCATAAGACTGGCTTTCTCACTCCATTTCTTAAATGTCTGTACAGAAAAAGCAGTAGTGCTAGAAGAGGATTTCAGTTCTGGGTTACCAGATGGAGTTGACCAGTCAGCCCAATTACGTTAACAAACAATTTGAACAAGTGCAGAAGGCTTTGAAACGAGAGGAGGCAAAATGGTCCATCAGAGGCTGTGGACCGTATTTGCCAAACGGAACCTCCACGTTCAGAGGACCATGGTCTTCGCCCAACTGATGAGTCTTCCAGGAACTCCTTGATGGTCACTGCTGGCAACAGAATGCTGGACTAAGTGGGCTCCGGCAGGACTGCTCTTAGGACTAAATTGGGTTTTGGTGGTTTGTTAATCACATGCGATTAAAGCTGGAACATGCCAGCCACTCCCTCCCTAGAACTGTGTAAACAAAAAGTGCTATTTGAATGATTTGAATTATTAAAGCAGTCAGGCCAGTTAAGGATGAGAACTGCAAATCACAGTTTGCCTCCATTTCTGGGAGTGGGCTTCAGAAGACCCTCCGATGTGCCATGGTCTAATCCAGTACTGCATGCGACTAAATTGCTTGTGCTGCAGGACACAATTTCTTTCCAAAGCTCCCAACGAGCATGCAGCATGGTGGTCTCAAGTCTTTCATTCACATTATTGGACAGTTTAGCAGGAAAGATGATGCTTTTACCATCACCATATTGTAAGAGAGCATTCCCTTCATCCAGAAACAGTCTCCCAAAATGGCCTCCATTGTGGAATCTTTTCTCCTTCTAACCACGAGCCCCTTTCAAGAGCTTTACGGCAGCTGGCGCAATTAACATGAGGCCACACGGCTTGCGTGCCAATCTGCCATTTGTGCGTGCGTGGCTGCAACCAGCTTCTTGTGGAGGGCTACGTCAGCCTCTTCATTCGGCGGTTCTGCTTGCCAATGTTCATGGTGGCTCGGTCCACCGAAGAGGTGATGACATCAAGGGATTCATCTTGCCTTTCCAGTTCCGTTTCAGTTTCCAAGGCCAGGCCCTTGAGTTTCCGCAGAATCTGACAGGAAAAGGAACTCAGAGGTGAATTTCCAAGACTAAGCACATCAGAATCACACGATTAAGTTCTCATTAGCAACTTAACACAAATTCTGCATTCTCCCTAACCCCTCCTGAAAAATCTTCCAGATTCTCTACTCAGGATAAAAAGCAAAAAAATAATATAGCTGGAAGACAGTAACACTCACCTAGCTACTAGGTTGCATATCCCAAGGACTCCTACTCTGGGAGGAAGGATAGCACAACCCATTTGGAATACTATGATTAATTGATATAAACATTTTCCCCCTGTGGTGGGTGAGTGTATGCAAATCAATCTGTTGCTTGATTAATGTTTTGTGCTGGATGGTAGCATAGATTGGTTGATTCTGTTGATTAAAAATTAAGATCGTAGGACTAGAACCATCATCATATGTATCCAAAGGCCATCTAGTTCAACCCGTCTGTTGAATTTTAAAGTATGACACAAAGGAACAAGACATGGTCTACTGCATGATGGATTCTGGAGAGAGCACCCATGGAACTTTTCCCCAAACTTGGCTCCTAGAAGATCTGGCTTGCTTCTAATATATTGACACGAACAGACCACACACACTTGCAAACTGGTGGTCTTATTACTTCTACCCAAGTGCAATTAAAACATATTTCAGTCTTCTAAAGACAAACTTTCAGATTAAAGAGTCACTAAAGCATCACTTCCCTTTGCTATGCTTATTTTTCCATCAGCACCATAAAGGCAACTGAGGCACAGCCATAAAAGGGGGAAAACACATACAAACTGGCTGTAAATCCCTGTATTTTTCCAGCAAGCGGTCTGACAGCATCAAGATTAACTTGTGCTTTCCCAACAGTTCTGCAAATGGGGACCATTTTGTGCGTGAATGAGGTCTGCCTTCTGCAGAGGGCTGAGCCGGTCCTACAGACTGCTGCATCTCAGAGGTCTATCCATCTTTGAGATACTTGGAGACATGACTGGGATTCTGAGGTCAGGCCAAGCCTTAAGCTGGGAGGAGGGAGGCCAAGGGAGATGGCTATTTTGGCGGAGCAAAACGATGACAAGATGTCTAGTCACTGATGTTTGGGTTCTGCCAACTTGCTAAAAAGTTCTTCTTCTTCTTTGGCTAAGCTTTACATTTGGGCATCATATTGAGGGATTAGAAGTCAAACCCTCATTTTCCTGAGCAACATGATAGCATTCATCAGTCTTGCTTCTCAGAACCAGATTATTCACTGTTATCCACGGCAGCAAATTTCAGCTGTCCAAGGCAGCTAATTATTTGGATATACCACGTGGCCCTAGTAACAAGTGTAACCCAATGAAAAATAAACTCAGCTTTATCCTCACGCTGTGCACCCCACCACAAACAGCCCCCAAATCTTCTGGACTCTGCTCTATTACACCAAATTATTTGCCAAGTCCAGAACTTTGGAGCTGAAAAACAAATTTTGCTAGAAGAACTTCCAATGTGCTTTGATATTTGTCCAAATATTTCAGGAGACAAAAACCACTGAAAAACTGATGCGTCCATAGGTGCAAGCTGAAAAAGGGGAAAGGTATGGTCTCCTAGAAGGTCCAAGACTAGAGGTGAGGCTTCAAATGGCCGGCAGGGAGGGTAGTCTTTTCCAGAAACCTAAACTTTCCTCCAGTATCTCACGAGCTCCGACTACATTTTAACTATTTTAAAATTAGACCCGATTAGCTAGCCCAACATTGGTGGCATCCTCTGTTTAAAACCACCGCCATTTCTGCTGCAGCTGTATACAGTCCAAGCCCACAATCTAACATGCTACTTTCACCTTTATCCTGGCAAGTGAAGATTGCACTCTGCAAGCACAGACCCGGGTTCCTGGCTCCTAAAGGATCCCCCCCACCAACCAGTGTTCCCTGCAACATGGATGCCCAGATGTTGACTACAACTCCCTGCATCCCCAGCTGCAATGGCTCTTGGCTGGGGATTATGGGAGTGGTAGTCAACAGCATCGGGGAATCCCCGTTACAGGAAACACCACCTGCCACCCCTGCTGTTTCAACTCCCAACATTCAGGGTTCTAAGCTTCAGGCGGTTTTGCTGGGTCTACACCAGTGCTTTTCCCTCTACTGGGAGGCAAATTCTGTTGGAGATGCAGTTCCTGATGGCATCGACTCCTTAGCAGCAGCAACCCTATTGTCCACTAGGGGCACTATGGGTTGAGATAGTGAGCAAGGGAATCCCCCCTCTGATTGTTTCATTCTCTCACCTGGAGAGAGAGTCTTTTCCCTTCCCCTCTTCCTGTATGTAGCTAGCAGCAAGGCATGTAGGCCTTGTTTATCTCCCTGATGGGTTTCCTAAACAAAACTGCTTTATTGAGAACCTGAACTCCGTGCCTTAGTTAGCAGTGTTCTCCTGACCTGTGCACTTGGGGCAGATAAAGAAACCTCCCTTCCAAAGCTCTTTATCCAATTTGACATCCTAGAATTGAGGGAGGGGAAACTGTGGTGGGGAAAGCGTCACTTGGGCTCTATGGACAGGAGAGGCTGCTGGCAGGGAGGGAGTGAATGGGGAAGGGAGTGCTGGTGCCTGGAGGAACAGAGGAAGCTGCCATAGACTGAGTCAGACCCTTGGTCCATCTAGCTCAGGACTGCCTGCCCAGACTGGCAGCGGCTTCTCCAAGGTTCCAAGCAGGAGACTTGGAGATGCCAGGGAGGGAACTTGGAACCTTCTGCTCTTCTTACAGTGCTCACACATGCAGTCATAGGAACACAGGAAGCTGCCATAGACTGAGTCAGACCCTTGGTCCATCTAGCTCAGTATTGTCTACCCAGACTGGCAGCGGCTTCTCCCAGGTTGCAGGCAGGAGCTCAGCCCTATCTTGGAGATGCTGCCAGGCAGGGAACTTGGACCCTTCTGCATGCAGGTGCTCTTCCCAGAGCAGCCCCATCCCCTAAGGGGGATATCTTCCAGTGCTCACACACGGAATCTCAGCAGTGCTCACTATGCAAATGCAAACCAGGGCAGACCCTGCTTAGCAAAGGGGACAATTCTTGCTTCCTACCAGAAGGCCAGCAATCCTCCAGTTATGAGCCTGGGAAGGCAAGAGGCAGGACCGCCAGAGATACAAGAATACCCAAGAGGCAGTGTGTGCAACACAGTAGCAATGAACTGGGGTTTATATGCGTCCAGGTGAGACCTTTGGGTACAGCTTGCATGTACTTCTCTCTCTCGCCTGTGTGTGTACACATTCTGATGCCTTAGGGTGGGGTTCTGCAGTTCCAACTTCCCATCAACAAGGGCCTCTACTTCCCATCCCCACGGCCCAGGCGTTAGAGCTGGCTAGATCCTCCCTGAGCAATGCAGGCCGGCGGGACAATCCCTGTCTGCCACCCAGGTGTGTTCATGCCGGGCTCTGCAGAGCCAGAAAAGGCAAAGCTTCTAGACGGAAGACGGGGCCACCGTTAGCCATGACGCTGACGTATGGGCCAGGCTGGCATTAAGGAACCGATCCCAGGCCGAGCAGGCCGGCTGGCCAACCTGCTCCGGCCACCCTCTCCCTCGAGGTACCTGTTTCAGTTCTTGAGCCTCGGAGTCAGAGACGACCGGCTCTTGCATCTGCACCTGAGCCTGCTGGCCAGCTCCCGCTCCTCGAGAGGACGAGGGTGCCGATCCACTTTGCACCATGCTTCCTATCAGTCCGGTTGCTGAAAGAGGGAGGGGAGAGGGGAAACAAGGTTAGAAGCCCGGAAGTCCCCGCTGGCTATGGCTGCAGCTACATTTCCGGGGAAACACAGGAGCCCTCTGCCGATGGACTTTGTCAGTGGCTGTACTGGAGTACAGCAGTCAAAAGCAGGGCCAGGAGCCCTGCCCCAGCACTCACTGCCTCTTCCGTGCCACGCATTCAGCTGAAGAGGCAGGCGCTTCTGTGATTGGGAAGAGAGCTGGTCTTGTGGTAGCAAGCGCGAATTGTCCCCTTTCCTAAGCAAGGCCCACTCTGGTTTGCATTTGAATGGGAGTCTACATGTGTGAGCACTGGAAGATCTTCCCCTCAGGGGATGGAGCTGCCACTCTGGGAAGAACATCTGCCTGCTTGCATGGAGAAGATTCCAAGTTCCCTCCCTGGCAGCATCTCCAAGACAGGGCTGAGAGAGAGAGACTCCTGCCTGCAACCTTGGAGAAGCCGCTGCCAGTCTGTGCAGACAATACTGAGCTAGATGCACCAGTGGTCTAACTTGGTATATGGCAACTTCCTATGTTCTTATAAGGCTCGAGTACCCCAGCCCCCTGATCATGCAAGTGCCCACCATCACGGGTTCAGCGGTCCCCTCAGCAGATAAACACCGGCGTATCCATGAGCAGCGCGGAGGAGGCTTGTGCACGATGGGCTGGGACGAGATTTCTGGCCCCACATTGGACCGCTGTAGGCAAGTGCAGCCTTTTACAAAGAACGTCTGGATAAGACTAGGGTTGCCATCAGTGTCCCCTCAGAGAGGGATTCCCAGCCGTTGTGGACTACAACTCCCAGAATCCCCAGCTGCAATGGCTTTTGCTTGGGGATCATGGGAGTTGTCGTCAACAACATCTGGGAATCCCTCTTAAGAGGTGACAATGGTTGCCATCCAAACCTGCAGCTGCCTGTTGAGTCCTCCCCGCCTCTTCTCAACATCCCGGAGAACTTCCCTTGTATTCCAACATCATTTTGTCTCTCAGCTCCTGCTCGACATCACTGAGTGCTTTGGAGGGGGAAGGCAGGGAAATGCTCAGCGTAGCCATGCCAGGATATGGAGTGAGCGGTGCGACACTTTACAGAGGGGGAGCTCCTGCCACGGGGCTGAACAGGCTTGTGCCCCACCGAAGGTGCCATCCTGTAGGCTCCAACTGGGTCCTCTTGCACAGGGAAGGAGGAAAAAAGGCCACACAGTGACACCTGCTGGGAGATACCATTAACTGCAGAATAAGCCGTCTTGGGCAGCCAGGGGGACATGAAGGCAAGTCAGTCACTCCCATCACCAATCCAGGTAATGGTCAGCGGCTTAGAATGGGCGAGATCCGCCATGCATGGGAGAGGCTTCCTTCTTGACCTCTTTGAGCATTTCAAAAGCCCTGGGACTGGTCACTGCTGGAGACAGAATGCTCCACTATTAGGGACCTTTGATCTGATCCAGGAAAGCTGGTGAGGGGACTTGTGTTCTTAGTCACAGATGGCAAGGACTGGCAGCCACTCCCTCACATCACTTAGGGAAAACATGGGAGTACTCTGGATGCACACCTGTCTAGGACAGACACACATTTCAGTCTGAAAGAGGAAGGACACAGCTTCTTCTTTAACCTCCACAGTGTGCATCAGCTCTGCACAGAACACAAAACTGGCATAGGGACATAGAATATAGGCAGCTGCCATATACTGAGTCAGACCCTTGGTCTATCCAGCTCAGTATTGTCTACACGGACTGGCAGCAGCTTCTCCAAGGTTGCAGGCAGGAGTCTCTCTCAGCCCTATCTTGGAGATGCTGTCAGGGAGGGAACTTGGAACCTTCTGCTCTTCCCAGAGTGGCTCCATCCCCCTGAGGGGAATAACTTGCAGTGCTCACACATCAAGTCTCCCATTCAGATGCAACCAGGGCAGACCCTGCTTAGCTAAGGGGACATGTCATGCTTGCTACCACAAGACCAGCTCTCCTCCCTAAGTATTCCCCACCCAGCGGCTTATGCATTCGAGCAGTGGTCCCCCACCTGGAGGCCTCCAGAGGTTGCTGAACTACAACTCCCATCATCCCCAACCACAATTAATTCCAGCTGGGGGTGATGGGAGTTGTAGTTCAGCAACCTCTGGAGGCCCCCAGGTGGGGAAGCACTGCCTTCGAGGCCAGGAACTAAGGAGGAGGAGGGAGGGGAGAACATGAGGGAGTCCAAACCACCCAAAACAGAGCCTCAGAGGCTCTCATAGTTTCTCACATGCCAGAAAAACAAGTGAGCTGCAGCACGATTCTCACGGGGAGCTGGCCAGCTCTCGCTCTGCACTCCCATCCCTGCCGTGCATGGACAGGGCCTGGAGCAAACAAGCAAGCTCAAAGTCCAGGAGCCTGAGGAGGAGGAGAGTGGCACTGTCCTCCCTGGAGGCAGGAAAGCAGGGAAAAGCTCAGCTCCCATCCAGGTAGAAATCCAACCGAACAGCCTTGCCGCCTCCTGCTGAGGACTGGGGAAGGACGAGGCACATGTTGCCAGAGACCTGTGGCATCTCTCAGCTTTCGGTGCACCATGGAAGGCTGCATTTCTTTCCCCGAGGTGCCCATGCCGATGCCCTTCCTCCCCTCTCCCACTGTGCCGATTAATCAAACCAAACAACAGCTTGCAGATGCCCTGGGAAGCACCCACAAATGCAGTCACCAGCCGGCCTCGGGACAAAAACACGAGCCGGACGATCCCGGGGCACCCGGAGCGAAGCGAGGCGGTGGCAGCGCCCGGCTGGCGACTCCCGAAACAGCAAGCCACCTGTGGTTTATTTAAAGCCCTGGCTCCGGCCGCTGCACCCGATCCCGGCTAAGTGTGGCAATTAAAGGCCATTATTTGCAAGGCGGAGAGTGGTGGGTGCTTAGCACCAGGCCTCTCTCGTGCTTGGGATGCTCCAGACGCTCTCCCTGCGGTCCCGGCTGGAAGGGGAGCGGCCGGGAGGGGAAGCGGCCACGGCTCGGTGGCACGCCCCACCCCTGCGACAGCTGTGGGGCACCGGGCCAGGAAGCCGGAGCTTGCTGAGGGCTTCGGGGGCGCTGTGCCAAAGCGCCTGGCCCTCTGACAGCGCCTGCTCCACTGCTCTGGATTGGGTTACTTCCTGTAAAAGGCAGACACAAAAGCAAAAGCTAAAAATACCAGGCTCTAAATCCCCACAGGAGTAATTACTGCAAACTCTTAATCCCCGGGAATTATTTGGTTAGCGCAGCCCGAGCGAGGAGGCAGGCAGCTTGGCTACAAGAGGACTATCCGAGCGGGGAGAAGTCGAACGGGGTCTGAAATCATCAGCTGGTGCCCAGCGACTCAGACTGGGGGAACCAGTGCCGTGGGGGACGACGCTACTGGTGCCTGGAACAGGAGGGCTCTGTAACCACCCCTTGGGGAAGCACCTCCTCTAACCCCCCCCCCCATCTGCACTGTACACAGTCCACAGTGGGATGCTAGAAGCAGGCATGGTCATGAGCCCAGCGCAAGAGGAAATGGTGGCCCAGAGTGAGCTGCTCAGCGCCTTAAGAACGTAAGAACAGCCTGCTGGATCAGGACCGAGGAGGCCCATCTAGTCCAGCATCCAGTTTCACACACTGATGATTATTATTGTTGTTACATTTATATCCCTCTCTTCCTCCAAGGAGCCCAGAGCGGTGTGCTACATACTTGAGTTTCTCTTTCACAACAACCCTGTGAAGTAGGCTAGGCTGAGAGAGCAGTGACTGGCCCAGAGTCACCCAGCTAGTCTCATGGCTGAATGGGGATTTGAACTCGGGTCTCCCCGGTCCTAGTCCAGCACTCTAGCCACTACACCACACTGGTTCACTCCACCAGTGCTGCTGAGAAGCCCACAGGCAAGTGCTGAGGGGCATGCCCGTTCCCCTGCAACTGGGATTCAGTGGCATCCTGCCTCTGAGGCTAAAGCCTCGGACCCCCACCTTGTGGTGGTCAACTGGACTACTGGCTTAGGTTGGTGCTGATCCCACGCGGCCAGGTGGCCAAGTTAAAGCCCCTGCTCTCAACAGAAAAGTTGCCGTAAAAGGAACTTGTCCCCAGTCTGCAAAGGCAGAAGGGAAGGATGCGCTGCCCCGAGGCAGTTTCCAGCCGCCTTCTTCCGTTGGGCTCCTGCCAGCAGAGTCTGGAACAGGCCTGAAGAAAACGGAAGACATCCAGCCCTGGCCGGACCCCTAGAGGCATTGCTCCCGCCACACTTGGTTACCAGCACACCTCAAACAGTCAGTATGCATATCGGGCGGCCTGCCGTTTACATGTACATGCTCCAGGGAACCAGGGTTGACTGTGGCTGCCCAACACGTGTCCGTGCAGGACCAAACACACATTTGCCAATTGTGCGAACATGTTGCGCTTGCTGAAGAGGTGCTTGTTCACACAACGCATAATTAACCTATGGAATTCTCTGCCACCAGCTGTGGTCCTGGCCACCAGCCTAGATGGCTTTAAAAGGGGCTTCAATAAGTTTATGGATGACAGGTCTATCGATGGCTACTAGTCTGCGGGCTATAGGCCACCTCCAGCCTTGGAGGCAAGGTGCCTCTCAATAGCAGTTGCAGGGGAGTAACAGCAGGAGAGAGGGCATGCCCTTAGCTCTTGCCTGTGGGCTTCTCAGAGGCATCTGGTGGGCCACTGTGGGAAACAAGATGCTGGACTGGATGGGCCCTGGGCCTGATCCAGCAGGGCTATTCTGATGTGACTCCTTAGGCATCCACTCTCAGCACCAATAACTCCTACAGACCACTGGGGACATTAGGGGTAGAGGCAGAGAGTGCAGGACCGTTCCCTTGGTCTCTCTTCTTTCTAGGATCTCTGCCCTAAGACTCTTGGGATCAGTAGACTGATATTCTTAAGACACTGCCTTCTCTCTGCTTCTTTCTTCTTCCTTTCACCATGAGGCAGCTGGTGCAGGCTTTCTATCTGACTTTCTAATCTCTGAAAATAAATATTTACTTATTTTTGACCTTAAGCAAATATGCAGAAACACAGGAAGCTGCCATATACCGAGTCAGACCCTTGGTCCACTTAGCTCAGTATTGTCTACCCAGACTGGCAGCGGCTTCTCCAAGGTAGCAGGCAGGAGTCTCTCTCTCAGCCCTATCTTAGAGATGTTGCCAGGGAAGGAACTTGAAACCTAGATGCTCTTCTCAGAGCGGCTCCATCCCCTGAGGGGAATCTCTTCCAGTGCTCACACATCAAGTCTCTCATTCAGATGCAACCAGGGCAGATAGGAACATAAGAAGCTGCCATATACTGAGTCAGACCCTTGGTCTATCTAGCTCAGTACTGTCTTCACAGACTGGCAGCAGCTCCTCCAAGGTTGCAGGCAGGAATCTCTCTCAGCCCTATCTTGGAGATGCTGCCAGGGAGGGAACCTGGGACCTTCTGCAGGCAAAGCAGATGCTCTAGGGAATGTACTAAAATGAACGACAGGGAATGCCCACTGGAAAGCCCCGGTTCCTTCCCAAGGGCCACAGGGATGTATGCAACTTCTGAATGGCCGTTGGAAGGAGGAACACGGGACTTCTAAGCTGCCTTCTCCCGAGCCAGACCCTGGGTCCATCCCACTCAGTAGTGTCTACACAGACTGGCAGGCGGCAGTCTCTCCCAGGGAGGGAGATGCCAGGGAAGGAACTTGGAACCTTCTGCTCTCCCCACCCCCTCAGGGGAATATCAGACAGTGCTCACACTTCTAGTCTCCCATTCAAATGCAAACCAGGGCAGATGCCACTTAGCAAAGGCAACAATCCATGCTTGCCACAAGAAGACCTGCCCTCCTCCCATCCAACTTTTCCTCAGCCCATGGATGCTGCGGGGAATGGTGCAAGGCTATCCATTAGGGGAGCACAAGAGCCTGAACCACTTTGCGCATCCACTCACCCCCGTGATCTCCGGGCATCTTTCTTTGTGGCCCTCGTGCAGCAGGGATGCCAGCCAATACATGTCGATGTCCTTTCCCTGGCCTGCATGTCTTGTACATCTTGGGGGCCTGCCGGCAAAACCCTCTGACTGGCTTTCAGAATCATGCCAAGGCCCACGGCTCCTCCGTGGCAGGACATCTGCGTTGCAGGGAGAAGAGCCCAGCTTCCGTCCCAGGGCCGGAAATCTCAAAAAGACGCTGCCAAGCCAAGTGGACCGTGCTGGGCTAGATGGATCTGTGGTCTGACTCTCCCTATGACAGCTCCATTTGTCCATGGGGCCTTTCCTTAAATAAACTTTAAAAGGATGCCATTTACGTGCAATGTTGCCTTAGGCAGCTCTGACGAATCCCGCGTGGCGGAGGCTACCCGAGCAAATCCTGGCCTGCATGGGGCCGAAAACATCCCTGGCAGGACAGATGGTGGCTGGACAGCAAACGGAGCTGCCAAGAGCAATTGTGGGCATGCCCTAGATTAGCATCTGTCAGGCATTACCCAGTCCCAGGGAACTGTACTTTGGGACAGAGGTGGAATCAGAGAGCCCACGAAGCCACAGTCTGGTGCAGCAGGGAGGCCGACTTTCAACTCTGGAGAGCCAGGATCAAAGCCTTGCTCAGTAGGTGGCCATCAGCAGCCCCCACCCCACCCGCCCCACAGTCTTTATGCATCCGTACTGTGCTACGGGTCCCTTCAGCAAGCTCTGAACTGTTTTATGGTGGCAGCAATGCGGAGATGTTACAAAGCAGCACCGCAGAGCACAGTATTATCGGAGAAAAAAGAAAGCCCATCTTAGCATCCCAACACCTTTAACATGAATCAAATGGGGACAATCCCACAGCATCTCAGCTCACAGGCTCTGCCTCAAGAGCCTTCCAGCTCCACGCCCGAATGCTGCAGGTCTCTGTTGCTTCCCATGTGAAACTGAGAGCTTGACACACCCGAGGGCTTGACACAAAGCGGGGCCATGGTCTATTTCAGCTAACTGTGGCTAGTGTGTATGTCTGGATACATGCCAGCCAAAAAAAACCCCCCATCGTTTATCTCAGGCTGACAAGCCACAACCGGGAGAGGCTCAGACAACATGTGGAACACAGGTTAGATCTTGGTTCCATGAGACATCAACTAGCCTCAGGAAGACACAGGCCCCAACCTCAGCCTGCACGCAAGTCACAATAATTCATGGTTCATAGGAGAACATCAGAATAATAATTGCCTCCTAGAAAGAAATTAAGATCAGTCATGACATCTGAACTGACCAAACATGGTCTATTGTAACTGAACTGAGATATGAAACCCACTTCAAACCCTGGGTTCAGAATGAGGTTTTCTTAAAACACTTGGGGGGTGGGTGGGGGGTGGACATCAATTGATTCAGATGTCACAACTAGTCACAGCTGGAGCTGGATCTCTTCCAATCCACATGCAGACGGGGAGAGGCAGGCGTGCACTCCTCCCAAGGCTAATCCCAGAATCACAACCCCCCCCCCCCCAGTTTTGCATGATGTCTGCATCCATGATTTGGAGTTGGTTTGCAACCCATTGTTAGTGCTAACTGTGAATTCACAACCCACTGATAAATGACAGAACGGTTGCACCTTGCACCAGAGCCTCAGGAGTGAATTTATGACTATATGAAGCAGACTCCTAGCAGATGGGAGACAAAACCAGGCAAGCAGCTCTAAATCCTAGCTCACTTGCTGTGTATCTGGAGGCTCAAACCATGGTTTGGATTCTCGACTATAGTGAGCCAAGCCATGCTTCGCATGATGCCTGAAGCCAGCCACAGGGATTGTAAATACTACCAGATACTGTTCAATACCAAATACTTTGAGATGGCAAGACTTTCGGGGGTGGGTAGATAGCCACCTTCTAAGCTACAGGCCTTCAGCTTGGAGGCTGTGATTCACAACCTGAAGCACCACTGCCAATTTCCTGTTTAATAGATAGGCAAAAGAAAGACTAACATATACTGCAACCCCCCCCCCCCGCCCCAAGAGGGTCCTGTGTTGCAAGGTTGCCGAGAGAAGATGCTCCCAGGACTGGAAAGATTTAAAACTACTGTAGAATATGGATCTCTGTCAAAAGTGACAGCACTTATTATTATTATTATTTACATTTATATTCCTCCAAGGAGCCCAGAGTGGTGTGCTACATACTTGAGTTTCTCTTTCACAACAACCCTGTGAAGTAGGTTAGGCTGAGAGAGAAGTGACTGGCCCAGAGTCACCCAGCTAGTCTTATGAGGCTGAATGGGGATTTGAACTCGGGTCTCCCTGGTCCTAGTCCGGCACTCTAACCACTACACCACGCTGGCTTTACACCTAAACTTGTGGATCTCTCACTGACAGCCAAACAGAACTCGTGAGTACAGTACTATGAACTACCCTTTTAGGTTATTCAAGTAAGAAGTCTGTGCTCACAACCCATGGCTGCCAATCACGGTTTTCGGTTCCAGAACGGTAGGCTAAAATCCATCTGCAATACCCAAAAGCGCATCACCAAGAAGCAACACTCCAATATCCAGTCTTTGGGCTCAGCCATGACTTTATTTCGAGTCTTTCTTTTACTTTGTTCCATGAATCAAAATCAGGCACATGCACCCAAGAGACATTTGCTTGCTTCCTGGAACAAGACGGGGAAGAAGCGACGCTGTCCGAGAAAGCGCGGTGGCCTAGCGCCATCTAGTGGCAGAAGCATTCGTGAAACTGGACACACAGAATGAAAGGACAAGGCAAGTAACTGGAGAAACTTTTGGTGGAGCTGCAGAAGTCAGTGTTTCCACCACCTCCTGTTTTCTTTTACGGATGTTTCCTACTTAAACAGTAAAAACTCCAGTGGGGGCAGGACATCAAACCCTTCAGCTCCCAGGCTCAGAAGTAAAAGCCCCGTGTGGCAAGGAGGAAGGAGTCCAAAACAGGACCACAAAGGCAGTGCTTTATGTAAGTGGCAGTTAAGTCACATCAGGCACTGAGTACCGGTTGGCCTCAATCTAAGGCAGTGCTTAAAAACCAGCAGGCTGTTTTTCCTCCAAGCTGTTACGCTAACATTTTACCACCAGGCGCCTCGGAGTTATTTCCTTGAAAATTAACAAGCTTTTCCAAGCACCGGACCTCAGCAACCGGTCAACAGGAGAACATCTTAATCCCTGCTGGAATCTAATTTTAGCAGGGAGCAGAACAGAACACCGTTTCTTAAGAGGCTGGCTTGTGATTGCATTGTAGGTGTTCATGTGTGCTAGAAGATGACATGCAAAATCTGCATCCTCCCATACAGACCCTCATCTAGACTGGATGCTAAAACATCCAGAGGCTGAGGCAGTGGAACTCCAAGGCAAGCAAATGCCAAGCTGAATTTCACAAAGTAACATGCATAATTTGTACGCATTTGGGGATTTTTACAGAACATTTTTGGCAGGAGCAGTAGAAGAAAGAGAGAGAGAAAACTCGCAGGAAGCGCAGCAGATAGACAGAAGCAGGGGGGAACTAAGGCAGGAAGTTCAAAGGAGAGGCGTCTAGCACAGACAGATATCGTTGACTTCTGACAAATGGAGGTCCACTAACTCCTAACCCAAAGAGGTGAAATGAAGAGTACACCAGAAGTTCACAGGCCTAGAAGAAAGAATACCAGTTGCAATACGGAGACAGAAGGGTGGAGACACAGATTGCGATTTTGCACGCACTTGGGCGGGGTGTATATGTATCTCCATACTGGAAAGCAGAGTCCCCAATTTAGCCAGGCTATTGAACACAACACACTCATCCAGAAAGATTATGACCACAGAACCAAGTTCTCTGTTTCAAGAAGTCCTCAGTGCCCCTGCCCCATCTAGAGTTATAAGCTAACCCTTTTGCCACAGTGAAAAGGTAACTACCAAAAGACAGTTCTTGACAAGGGTAAGCGTTTGACCACTCTAAGTCTAGAAGCCCATAGACCAAATCTCACTGCAGCCACAAACTCATTAGGAAGTCTTAGACAAACTGCCTTATTCGCCCCTAGGGCTGTGGCTGAAATAATACTACAGATCAGCCTCTCAGAACAGCCTTCTGATTACTGAGATAACGTCCACTGAATACTCTAACGTGCATTCTCAATGCCAATTAGCATTGAACCATTCATAAATAAGTGTCCTTTATCAATGTGGTGCAGGGAGTGAGTTCTGATTACTCAGCATGACGAGAGGTAATTTTCGTTCTGCCCTTTACCTGCTTGCCAAATGGAAGTCCCCACTGAGTCTTCCCGCTGAGACTTCCTTGCCCCAACAAACCCCAGAGCATCCTCCATGAACTGTATTTTCTTGCTGAACTGCATCTCCAAGATGGGGATGGTTTCCGGCATCTTTGCCGACAACAGTCGGTAGCTGATGTCTGGCTTCCCGATGAACCTCTGGCGGATGCTGATTTCATACGGCGTGTGAACCTTGACATCATCAACATCCTTCTTGTCAAACCGGTGAAGGAGCTGAGAACTGGAGTCGTTGATCTCCAGACCAGAAGCCAGGAGGGTGAGTTTTCCTGGCTTGACGTTAGAGTCTGTCCTTTCAGTGATAATAACCGGGATGCACATGATGACTCCATCCTTGTTTCCAGAAACTGAAACTGATGGAGCCTCCTTTGGCTTGACCTCTATTGGTCCCTTCAGCTGCTTGCCACCAAATGGCCACCAAGCTGGTGATTCCAGTTCCGACAACAGCCTAACAAGAAAAGAGATGCAGGAGGTTCAGAAGCAGAAAACAAGTATTTTTTCATTCAACACACTGTGGACTCGCCCTGGAAAAGCCAAGCTTCATCTCAGCATCTTAAGAACACAACATGGTCTTGCTGTTATCAGACCAAAGTCTGGCTGAACAGCAGGCAACCAAATGCCTTTGGAAGGCTACAAACAGACACAAAGATACAGCCATCCCCTATTTGTCCTCAGCATGTCGGTGTCAGAGGTTTACTACTTATGAATGTGGAGGCTTCACTTTATCATAAAGGTCCTGGAACACAATCTAACTTAAGGGCATATTCATGATACAGCCACCTCACTGAAGCTAAGCAGGCCTTGGTGTGGAACATAAGAACATAGGCAGCTGCCATATACTGAATCAGAACATAGGTCCATCTAGCTCAGTATTGTCTTAACAGACTGGCAGTGGTTTCTCCAAGCTTGCAGGCAGGAATCTCTCTCAGCCCTATCTTGGAGATGCTGCCAGGGAAGGAACTTGGAACCTTCTGCTCTCCCCAGAGCGGCTCCATCCCCTGAGGGGAATCTCTTCCAGTGCTCCCACTTCTAGTCTCCCATTCGTATGCAACCAGGGTGGACCATGCTTAGCTAAGGGGACAAGTCATGCTTGCTACCAGACCAGCTCTCCTCTCCTGGTTAGCAATAGCACTTAGCAATAGCAATAGCACTTACATTTATATACCGCTCTATAGCCGAAGCTCTCTAAGCGGTTTACAATGATTTTAGCATATTGCCCCCAACATTCTGGGTACTCATTTTACCGACCTCGGAAGGATAGAAGGCTGAATCAACCTTGAGCCCCTGGTCAGGATCGAATTTGTAACCTTCTGGTTACAGGGCGGCTGTTTTACCACTGTACGACCAGGGGCTCCGGTTAGTGCCTGGGTGAGAGACCCATTTATGCCACCTTTTGGAATGGGGCCGTAGCTCAGTGACAGAGCATCTGCTTTGCACGCCGAAAGTCCCCAATTCAATTTCTGGCATCATCTCCAGGTAGGGCTGAGAAAGATCCCTGCCTGAAACCTTGGACAGCCACTGCCAGTCGGGGTAGACAACACTGAACTAGATGGACCAAGGGTCTGACTCAGTAGAAGGCAGCTTCCTATGATCCTGAGCTAATAGCTGTTAAAAGACACCACAAAATGAATGTGTCTACCTCATGTTTAAAGCCATTGACACTAGTGTCCATCAGCACCACTGGTGATAACCTTTTATTTCAACAGCCTATTGCGGACACCTTCACTCTCAGAAACCAGAGTGTTTTTTAATATTCCATGATATCAAAGATACTCAGCCAACAGCTGGAGAGCAGAGGGTCTGTTCACAACAACCCTTGTTGGTCCCTGTTATGTTCATTTTACCAGTGATGAACCAAAGCTAAGACGTTATTTGTCCAGGGCCCAAGTTACATAATATTCTAGCAAAGTTCCCATTTGAAAGTCAGCAAAAGGAGGAAGCTTGCCAAAAAAAGATGAAACCAAGTATTTCTTTCATCTTGAAGAATCTAAATTAATTCATAGCACCACTGTTAAACTCAAATCATAATAGAACTAACTGATCTGAAGCTTGGAGACTGTTCAAGAACACACAGGAAATAAAGGTGCACTCACTGTAAAACATATCTGACTTCCGCTTAACAGAATGTGCCAGCAGTTTCCAGTTTCAAAAGCCAATTAAAAATCTCACTCGGACAGGAGCTTGAAAAAATAAATCTAGCAAGCTACCAAGTCAAACCATAGGGCAGACGAATGCTTCTGCAAACAGAACCCTTGGGCATATTTCTGGAGGGAGCAGCAGAGGAAAGGGAGATCTCTTCTCCCACCTCATGCAAGCAAAACATTGTCCGAATGTAAAAGGAACTGATATGAATGTGCCCATAAAGCAAGGGTTCTCAAGGCTTGGTCCCCAGATATTGCTGGACTTCAACTCCCATCCTCTCAAGGGAGCCTTTGAGAAACTCTGCCATAAAGGAATTGCTTTCGAGGCCATTTGCGAAGTGATACAGTCATTCCAAGCTTCTGTGAAGGAAATGGAATGAAATTTTGTGTTTGTATACACACCTGTTAACATCATACTCCCTGGCCAAAAAGTCACTTCCATATATGTTCTCCCCTGACCTACATACCCTTGGAAAACATATACACACCCTGTGACACCATGGTGAAGTCATTGCCGTAAGAATGCCAGCCGACAACCATTTCAGTGGAGGCAAGCAATTCTTGCATGTGTATGCCATCACCTGTTTCATTCAGGTGACTCTTTGGCCTGTCATGAACGCCCATCCCTCCTTTAGGAACCAGTATAATCCAGCAGAAAGTGCTTTGGATTTGGGAAATCCTGGGTTCAAAACCAAAGAAGAGGGGAAACATTCCCAAAGATTCTGGTCAATTATTAATAAATAGTTTATTCAAAATTGTCTAACACGTTTGGAGTGTAACACAAAAATTGTCTAACACGTTTTGATGATCTTCTTCAGAGGCAACTATAAAAATGTATGAAATGTGTTTATGCACACACACAAGTACGTGTGTGTGTGTGTGTGTGTACAAACACAAAAATATATATGAGCTAAAACTTCAACAATATAAACACATCATTATCCAATGTAAGTTAAAATTGAATATTTTACACATTTTTTGTATAGTTGCCTTTGAAAAAGAGCGTCTGCTTCGCATTCAGAAGATCACAGGTTCAATCCCTGATCGCATATCCAGACAGGGCTGGGAGAGATACTCTGGTCTGAAACCTTGGAGAAGCCTCTGCCGGTCAACATAGACAATACTGAGCTGGAGGAATCAAGGGTCCAACTCAGTTTCTTATGTACCATTCACTGATATTTGTCCTCCAGAAACAGCTATCCAAACCTAATAGCTATGAGATTCTATTGAGCTATCAGACTAAAAATCAATCGCTCACCATAAATTTGCTCAATCCCCTTTAAAAAAAATTTAGGCCAGGGCTGCACAACTTCAGCCCTCCAATTGTTCTTAGACTACAACTCCCATACTCCTCAGCCAATAGTCAGGAATGATGGGAGTTGTAGTCCGACATCTGCAGAAGGGCTGAAGTTGTGGAGCCCTGACCTAAGCCACGGCCATCACCACACCTCATGGCAGCAAAAGCTGTAAGTGGATTGTGTGAAGAATACCACCAGGTCTCCCGCTGAGCTTTGCCATCACCTCCCTGCAGATGTCCACATCCCATTCCAGTTACAATCATGGCAAAATCAGCCCCGCGTGTTGCTGTACCTGTCTGCAACATCCATCTCTGACTCAATCTTGTTCAGTCCCTTCATGATGTTATCGAACTGTTCACCCTGGTGCTCCAGCACCTTTGCAGTGTCTTCCAAGCGTTTCTGAGATCCTGCCAGCAAGCCTGTGAGCTCCTTCCCCTTGGATGTCTGGGTAGAAGAACAGGCCTGAGATCCAGCCCCATCAGAGGCAAACAGCTGCTCCCTCCAAAAGTGTTCCAGGATGTTGAAGACCACATTGCGGTTCGGCTGAAGAGAACTGAACCAGTGCTTGGTGTTCTCCTTCTCCAGAATAGTGAGGGAACTGAAGATGAAGTTGGAGGACTCCTTCTTGATCTCGCTGATGCTTGTAAGAGGGAAGCTGGCCAGGAGCTCCCCAGATTTGTCAGCTGTGAATCTGACGGAAACGGGCGTCAGTGAGAGCTTGCCGGAAATCCATCGTCTCTCCGCGGTAAGGTAGTAGGAGCAGGGCCACGTGTGGATACGGATGTCCTCATTCATCACCTCCTTGCTTGGTTTCTTAAGGCCAACAGAACTTTGAAGCAAGCCTTTGAAACAAGGAGCAAATCATGCAGTCAACAATTAGCAACTATTTTAAAGAAACCTTTGGAAGTTGTTACGCATGGTTTTTAAGCACAACCTTTTCTAAGCTCAAATTGAGACTTTTACTGTGTTTCCCTTGCTCTCATGCAGTTTTAATCAGAAGATATTAGGAGTCAGTCGTAATATATAAAATATGTAAGCATTTGTTACATAGGCTTAAAAAGATTCTTAAGAAGAAGGGTTGTCTTTCCCCAGCCTCCCAGAAAGGCGAATGTCTTTCACAAGCTAAATTTAACAGTCTTTGACAAGGTGACACAATTCTGACTTCCTAACTTCAAAACCTCGAGCTCCCCACGCTTAGCTCATAAAGTCACAGCAATCTCAAAGCTTAATATCTTTACGATCAGATATACGATCTTGACCAGAGATCGCTATCTGATGGCTTGAATTCCTGGAGAGAGCTTTTGACCAATCAGCTGCACGCACAGGATCTCTTTGTTGCCATGGTGGGCTGAGAGGCAACTTCTGAGAAGACCCTCAACCATTTACACTCCAAATTCCAAAGGGGAGTGAGCGCTTTGGGCAATTGTGAGCCTCGCCCTGGTTTCATCCATCTTGGGTAATTTGGGGCCCTGCAGAAAGGGATTGAGGGGAAACAACCTTCTTACCCTAAAAGGTTCTCTTGGATTTCTTAACAATTCCTCCTTGCACCCTGCTTCTAGCCGCACACTCCCTTCAGGTGCACAAGTCATGTTAGCTAATGGTGGTCACACTCTCAGCTTCATAAAATGTCAACCATCTCTGACCATAAACAGATCGTTTCAGCTCACAGAGAGTTGTGTGTCAAACAAGGCTAACTTGGAATCGTTTTCATAGCAACACCAAGTTGCTATAAACAGGTCATTTCAGTTCATCATCCATACAATTTGCAAAAAGCCCCCACAAATTCAAAACCATATCACAGCAAAGTATACTAATTATACCAACCATATCCCTGGGGAACAAGCTCCTCATGGATGTAAGGGGACTGTCTTCCTTGGAGGCCTTCAGGAGAGCCTTAAAGACCCATCTCTTCAGCCTGGCTTTTAATACTATCTAGTTTTAACCTTAATTTTAATGATAGTTAATCTGGTTTAATTGTTTCTTGATTTTAATTGTTTTATTCTGTGTTTTTGATTTTAATGTAAACCTCCCTGAGCTACTTCTGGAAGGGCAGTATATAAATTGAATGAATAAATATAAATAAATAAAAATTGCTTTATAACCAGCTTTTGTCCCCAAAACAATGCTAGGAAATTAGTCTCTATCACCTCTGTTTTATGAACCAGGGAACACTTTGTACATCACTGCACTCCAATGTGGAGTTAAGACTATACTTGTTAAATATTGCCAGGTGTCTAATCACACATTACAGAACTTAGTGATCTAAGTTGAATTGGTGAATTGTTTTAGTCACAAACTCTCCCACAGGGATGCAACAACAACAACAAAAATTGAACTGCAGACTTCATCAGCATGAACATATGCTCACTACAGCACACACAGAGAGAGAGATTATCCCTATACTCATGATTCGTTCTACCATGTATACATGTAAATAAGGACTATTTTAGAGTTTTTGGAAGCTGGAAGGGCTGTTTGAACACAAACCGGCTTGTTAAGCAGGAAAGAGTCTAGACAGTCTAGACCCAGGAAGGAAATCAGGCAGTGCCATCACCCCGGTTTCTGCCAAGTTATAAGCAGATATGTGTGTGAAGGGTAGTTCCTAGGATCTTGAATGGGTGTCTAGGATCCCAAAACAGGGCCGTCACCTAAGATGGCTTTACAGATGGCCACCTTTTGGAGGAAAGAAGATAGAGGGATCAGGAGAGAGAGAAGGATGAAGACTGTCAAAGAAAGAGGAAGAAAAGGGAAAGGAGAAATGGTCTAGAAAGACAAGATACAATTAGTGCAGACTAAGACAGAAAAATTAATTGCATCCCATCTTGCAGATGAGAGTTAAAAGTGGTAGTACAGGCAAGGGACAAGGGAGTAGCTGAAAAGTTCTAACTTAAATATAATGGGACTGAGCTTGTACATGGGCTGGAAACTTTTCAGTCACCTCTTGTCATATAAGTCTTTTCCATTCCTTCTTATTACTACTTCTAACAGGTTTTTAACATGGTTTTTATATCGCCAAATGACTAATTAATAACCGTATTCATTTATTCATAATATAAGAGCACAGAAGAAGCACTTCCTTTTATCTGACCTGAATCTACTGGGAATCAATTTCACTGGGCTACTTTGGCGCAGCAGGGAAGTAACTTGCCTAGGGACCAACGCGTTGCTGGTTCGAATCCCCGCTGGTATGTTTCCCAGACTAGGTTTCCCAGACCATGGGACACACCTATATCGGGCAGCAGCGATATAGGGAGATGCTGAAAGGCATAATCTCATACTGCGTGGGAGGAGGCAATCGTAAACCCCTCCTGGATTCTACCAAAGACAGCCACAGGGTGCTGTGGTCACCAGGAGTCGAAGCCAACCCAATGGAACAACTTTACCTTTACTTATACTATCAGTCTCTCTCTTTCCACTATGGTAAGCATTTTCCCAATGGTCTGTATTATCCCTCTCACCACACAAAACTTGAATTTGCAATAAATCTTTGTGGGTCTGTAAATGCAAATTAAAACTCTAATTGCAACTTGATAACAATTTCCCAAGAAACCTCAAGGTTCTTGTCTCTGCTTGCAGAATGTCCTTGTTAAATATGTCCAATATTTAACACTGAATAATTGTGCTGTGAAACTTTATAAGCCCTTTTAAATCTATTATAAGCCCTTTGACGAATCATCACAAAAGGCTGTGATTTACATGCTGTACTGGCTGAAGACCCACATGCCATGTATGTTCCACACATTCCTAAGTTAATTTCATTTATTTAGCAATTGCAATAGCAATTTAGCTATTATGGGTAACCTGAGCTGACAACAGGAGTTAATCATATGCATTTTAATTGGCTAAATCTACATATTTGCAAATGAACAAGGCAATGAATCTGACAAAAGCCGATAAAAGCAGATTGATGATGTTGGTTGGCAAATGTTGCAGTAGGCAACAGCTCAGAAAAAAATTCTGCCCTGCAGGAGAGGAGGCTGCTGCCTGCCTCTAGGGCTGACACATGAAACAGCTGGCTGCCAATTATCTGACCAGAGTCCAATATTCCATGAAAGCACGATATGCTGTTGCTTGAAGGACTGGCCTGCTGCCTACTTGGCACGGTTGCCTTTGAAGACTGGCTTTTGTTTTTAATACGGCTACTTTGTCTGTTTCTGCTTTTTGTTGTTCAATTTTGTAACTGTGGGCTGCCTCTTTATGTTCCAGGATCAAAGCCAAAGACAATTACTGCTCAGTGACTCATTCACATTGACAGACACCTTATCTAACATTGCTAACAATTATAAAAGTTCCTTATAATTTTAGGCTACTTTGTTCTAGAAATCAGCATTTTAATGTAAAGGATTCACATTCTGCCTTGTGACTGAATGGTTTTCAAGGTGGACCATTCCACAATGGATTGCAATAAACTAATTTTTTAAACAAACAAAAAGCTTTTTACACACACACAACCCTTATGGCAGGGAAGGGCAGAAGTATCAAATCTGTTGATGATTAAAGTATTTTAGCTGTTGTTCTAATACATACTTACATACATAAATACTTGACTGGTCAATTGACCAAATGGGGAAAGCAAGGGAAGAACTACAGTTCCCAGATGTCCCTGGGCACTTTCCCAACATCCTGTTTGTGTCTTCTTGGTGAACCCCTCACACCTTCCTCATGACCTTTGTCTGCAGAGAAAACAACCCACCCACCCCCAGCATGGGAACCTGCAGATACTGTGTGCAACTGGCCGCACAGGGAGCACCCACCTCCGCATGGCAGACACCAGGGCTTGGGCACGTATTTGTCAGAATCAGGGATTCTGGGACACACAGGCCGAACACATATAACGCCACATAAGTTCTTTAGCACCACTTCCAGTTCTTGACTCTCGCTTTTTAAAATTTTATTGGTTTTTACAATATCTTAACAATCCCATTACATCTAATTAAGTAAATATTGACTTCCCGCTCACCAATCTGTGCAATTCATTAACTATACAAATCAACCATTGCTATAATAATTCAAAGTTCTTGACTCTCCAGTAGAGTCACTTCACATATTCAGCTACTGACCATCAAAAGCCCATGTGATGTAAACTCACGTGTGAACTAGGTCCAAGACGCATAAAACCAGAAACACTGCCATTTTGTCCTCTACAAACAGCATCCATTTATATTTTCCAGATGTTTCTCAATTTACCTTCTCTGTCTGTAGCTTCAGGCTCTTCAAATAACCTGCCTGAGGTTGCCATCTTTGAAATTTTCACAAAGTTACGGATTGAGGCCTCTCTTGATTTGATAGTAAATTTTAAAAAGGCTCACTCTCTGTCAACACACTAGATACCAAAGAAATGCAGAACATGCAGCACAACCTCCCTCACACAAATCTAAAAATAAATAAAATCTATTTTATTGCAAAACAGATACATGCTAGCCTGTCCATAACAAAAGAAAGCCAACACTCACAGGAAACTACTGGACTTTATGTACTCTTGGATCACATGATTTACGACACACCTGTGAGCCACGCAGTTACTATTCTATTAGTAATTTTCTCATCACAGAACTTAGGATGTTATAATTATTGAGGAGTCACATGCTGAACAATCCACTATATTCATGACCAAGTTACGAAACTGCATCTTACACCAGAAGAGAAGCCCCAATCACCCTCTCCCCACATACAGGAGAAGGCCACTGAGACTGCACCCAGCACACAACTTAAAAAAGGAAAGACGCACCAAAATAGAAAGACAGAATTCTCCCCCACTGCCACCCACTGCATTTGCATGTTTCCCAGGACACCGGATGAGAGGGATGTTTCATGTCTGGCATTCATTTTAACTCTATTTACCTAAAGGCACTTCATATTTTCATCTCACTCACTCCAAACTGAACCCCAAAGGGAAACTAGCAAAGAAGCTATATCAACAGCATCTCAGTATTTTGGTACTTTATTGGTTCCTTCCTTCTACCAAATGCAATAAAACTCCAGATGATATACCAATATGAGTAACAGTGACCAAACAGCATGCATAGATCTGGAAAAAGCTGTTCCTGGTGGGAGAGAGGGAGCAGCAGCAAGAGGAGAAACATATAACCCTAGAGCAGTTGAAGGCAGAGGACACAAGGCTCCCACCATCAGCCTGCTGGGTCTACCAGCTATCTGGTCCTTCCCATTTTGGGCTCCTTCAAGGTCCACCAATAGACTCAGACTCTTTTGGGTATACCAAGATTTCCTGAAGCCATGCAAGTTGCCCATTTTTATTACATTTTTTAAAAGGCGGCGAGTCCCTTGGGAACAGGACTATTAACATTTATGGGGAAATGCTGTAGGCCACTCTGAGCCAATGGAATAGAGCAGGATATAAATAAATGGGCTATCAAGTGGAGGACATATATGTGCAAGCAACATGTAGCTTGGACCCAACTCCCACCCTGCCCCAGATTCTCTAAGCACCAATTGCCTTTATTTTTAACCTCTGCAAGGACACTGCTCCTTGAATGCCAGAGTACCAGCTATGTTAGTCTGCTGTGGCAAAAACACACAGTAGTCCTGGAGCTATTGTGACATGAGCTTCTGTAAGCAAGGCTCTGCATCATCAGATGCATCACAGAAACCACTTATGAAGCACATACCACAAGGAGTTTGTCAGCTTTTGAGCTGCCACAGGGCACTTCGTTGTGGCAACCAGAATGGACAACTAAGAGCCAGCTTGTTCCAGGGCAATTAGGAAGAAACTTCTTCACAAACAGTTCAGTACTGGAACTATCACTAAAGTGGCTTGCCATTCACACACCTATGGTAGTTTTAGTCATTGCTGGAAGTTCAACCATAGATCCAAAAATGCCAAGAGAGCCACTGTTTAAATGGCAAAGAGGGACAGTCCCAAATTCAGATCCCAGAAAAGCAGTGGTGGGCTATCCTTTGCTAGAGGTTTTCGAAGAGACACTCAGCTACCATCTGTCAGGGATGCTGTAGCAGCTGCCTGCCCTGGACGAGGCTTGGTCTAGAAGACCTTCAAGAAGACACTTCCAGTTCTAAAATTCTACAATAAGCCCTGCCCATCAGAAAAGGGTGGCTACAGCTTAAGACAGGACTGCAGAACTTCAACCTTCCTGCAGATGTTGAACTACAACTCCCACAAACCCTTATTGGCCACTGTGGTGGGGGATGATGGGAGTTGTCAAAAAACAGCTGGAGGGCCAGTTGTACAGCCATGACAAGTCTAATCCTCTTGATACTCACTCTCACTCTCTCTCTCTCTCTCTCTCACACACACACACACACACACACACACACACACACACACACAAAGAATGGGACTGTCAATGCCTGTCAGTCATGACAGCTACGTGGGCCCTCCAGATGCCTGTTAACAACCTTCAGCCAGAGAACAACAGCAAGGAGAAGGCTGTTGACCCCATGCCCATGTCCCATGCTTTCAAAAGCTGGCCAATGTAAGGGGAAAGAAAGCTGGACCAGATGAGCCTTTGAGCTGATCCTTCAGGCCTCTCCTTATAGAAGAACATAAGAAGCTGCCAGATATTGAGTCAGACCATTGGTCTGTCTAAGTATTGTCTATCCAGACTGGCAGCAGCTTCTCCAAGGTTGCAGGCAGGAATCTCTCTCAGCCCTATCTTGGAGATGCTGCCAGGGAGGGAACTTGGAACCTTCTAATGCTCTTCCCAGAGCAGCTCCATCCCTTAAAGGGAATCTCTCCCAGTGCTCACACATCAAGTCTACAATTCATATGCAACCAGGGTGGACCCTGCTTAGCTAAGGGGGCAAGTCATGCTTGCTGCCACAAGACCAGCTTTCCTCTCCTGGACCCTTGGTCCATCTAGCTCAGTATTGTCTACACGGACTGGCAGCAGCTTCTCCAAGGTTGCAGGCAGGAGTCTCGCTCAGCCCTATCTTGGAGATGCTGCCAGGGAGGGAACTTGGAACCTTCTAATGCTCTTCCCAGAGCAGCTCCATCCCTTAAAGGGAATCTCTCCCAGTGCTCACACATCAAGTCTACAATTCATATGCAACCAGGGTGGACCCTGCTTAGCTAAGGGGGCAAGTCATGCTTGCTGCCACAAGACCAGCTTTCCTCTCCTGGACCCTTGGTCCATCTAGCTCAGTATTGTCTACACGGACTGGCAGCAGCTTCTCCAAGGTTGCAGGCAGGAGTCTCGCTCAGCCCTATCTTGGAGATGCTGCCAGGGAGGGAACTTGGAACCTTCTAATGCTCTTCCCAGAGCAGCTCCATCCCTTAAAGGGAATCTCTCCCAGTGCTCACACATCAAGTCTCCAATTCATATGCAACCAGGGTGGACCCTGCTTAGCTAAGGGGGCAAGTCATGCTTGCTGCCACAAGACCAGCTTTCCTCTCCTGGACCCTTGGTCCATCTAGCTCAGTATTGTCTACACGGACTGGCAGCAGCTTCTCCAAGGTTGCAGGCAGGAGTCTCGCTCAGCCCTATCTTGGAGATGCTGCCAGGGAGGGAACTTGAAACCTTCTGCTCTTTCCAGAGTGGCTCCATCCCCTGAGAGGAATATCTTGCAGTGCTCACACATCAAGTCTCCCATTCATATGCAACCAGGGCAGAGCCTGCTTAGCTAAGGGGACAAGTCATGCTTGCTACCACAAGACCAGCTCTCTACAGGGCTAGAATTCAGAGTATGCTTTGCGTATGTGAGTAAGCATGACATACAGGGCTGCGGACTCTCACAAGTGCTGAACCAGGGGTGGCCAACCTGAGGCTCTCCAGCTTTCGACTACAACTCCCATCCTCCCCAACCCCCATTTACTAAAACTAGGGATGATGGGAGCTGTAGTCTCACAACAGCTGGAGGGTTTTCAGCTCAGTCAGCCGTGTGCCATGGAAGCGTCAAGGGCTCTCGCCCAGGGGCTCCCATCCAGACGTACTACAGATGTTGCTGCTGTTGTGGCGGGGGGTGATGGGAGTTGTAGTTCAGCAGCGTCTGAGCACGGCAGCTTTAGCAAGCCCTGGGCTGGTCAAGCCCCTTTAGCCGCTCGCCATGGACGATCGGGAGCTCAGGCCAGGGGCGCAAGGGAGGGCTGGACTCGGGCTGCTGCCCCTTCGGCTTTCTAAGGCTGGGGGGCTCACACCTCCCTCCAGGCACGGCCACCTGGCCCCACTGCAGCGCCAGCCCGGTGTGTGTGGTGGGGTGGGGGACGCTCACCTGGGCGGCGCAGCGGCTCCTCCTCCTCCTCGCGCTCCCCCCGCCCCTTAGCGTCGGCGCACTTCCGGTGTCTCCTTCCGGCGCCGTTGCGATGATGCCGCCTGAGGGAGGGAAGGAAAATAAAGTTGACCAACAGCTTCCGTCACCCGGCCAGAGCCAAACCGGCTCCTGCGCCCTTCCTGGGAGACACAGCGCCGTAGCGGTGCTTACAAGAGCGGAGCTCAGCCCGTCCCCGGCCTCACTCACTCACTCATTCACTGCGCAGGCGCCAGCTCCTAACAGGCTCCCGGCGGCGGGCGGCTCGCTGCTCCCCGCCCACCGAGCGGCGACGCACTTCCGGCGCCTCCACGATGACGTCAACTGAGGAACGCGCCTTCTTCTGTAGCCCGCAGGCCGGGAAGAGTCCGGGTGAGTTTCGGGTGGCAGCGCTGCGGGAAGGAGGCAGGGGAGCCCCTGCGGGCGGGCGAGGGAGGAGAAGAAGAAGGAAGCGGTCCTCGCCCAGCTCCCTTGGGCTCTCCTTCAGAATGGTTGCCCGTGGCAACCGAGGCAGTCCTCGAGGAGCAGGCGAGCCCTCGCTTTTATTTATGTATTTTCCTATTGAGTCTCCTCACCACAACCCTGCGAGGTAGGTTAGGCTGAGAGAGAGAAGACCGGCCTAGAGCCACCCAAGGAGTTCCCTGGCCGAGCAGGGGCTTGAACCCTTGTCTCTGGTCATCAGGACAGTCCTGCGGCAGGATCAGGCGCCAGGAAGCCCGATGAAGCCATCCAGGTTGTTGGCTGTCACCACATCTCGTGGCAGAGAATTCCGCAAGTGGATTATGCGTTGTGTGAAAAAGTACCTGTTTCCTGGTCCTAGATTTCCCGGCAGTCAATTTCATGGGATGACCCCTGGTTCTAGTGTTATGGGAGAGGGAGAAGAATGTCTCTCTATCCACTTTCTCCACACCATGCATGGTTTTATATAGACTTCTATCATGTCTCCCCACAGTTGTCTTTTTTCTAAACTAAATGGCCCCAGGTGTTGTAGCCTTGCCTCGTAAGGAAGGTCCACACATCCATTTAATCGGGTCATCCCAAGTTCTAGTAATGGGCAAGAAAGAAGCCCTGTTCACACATTGTGCTCAACACATGTACAGTCTGCTTACGGTGTACTCAGGCATGCAGATTTGGAAGCAGTCCCCTTCCTATCTGTAGCCAGCATTAGAGGGGGCCTGTACCCAGGTTCCCCTATGAGCTGGGCACAGGTATAGTCATTCACACAAGAACATGCATCAGCCTGCAGGACTTGTTCGCAGTTCCTCAGCTGAGCCCCCCACAGTGCAGCTGTTGAGTTTCTTAGGGGAGCATTTGCTCAGGGGAGTTTCAAGGGGGTGGAGGACTGGGGCTGTGGGAGGGTGGTGGATGTGGAGGGCATGAGGGGCATGCTTGCCCTGCCCTCTGCCTTGCTTTTCAATTGAGTTGCTGCACCTGCTGTTTGCTTCCGAAGGAGACTTCCGTGCCTGGGAGCGTCTAAAGCAGGGGTGGCCACCTTGAGGCTCTGCAGTCATCACTGTGGCTAGGATTGGTGGAAGTTGTAGCCGAACAAACAGCTGGAGAGCCTCCAGTTGGTTGTGTCTGGTCTGAACCTTCCTTTTCTGTTGGTGATAGTTTGAGGCCACCCTTTGCCAAATCAGAAGTCAAGGTGGGAGGGAAGCCCTGGACTATATCTGCGCTAAACCAAAAAAAAAAAGTGTTTGGATCTCCCACGGTTCTCCCCTCTGCAGAGGGGGAAAAATTGAGTAATTCAGGTTGGGAAAGTGGCATGTAAGGGCAGGGGATGTGCACAAATTGATTTTTTCATTTCAATTTGTACCCAAATTGAATCCTCCCCTATTTGTTTTGGGTCCAAATCTGCCCCACCCGAATCACCCCAGATTTGATTTGTACCTGAATTTTCTGAATCTGAATCAATTTGGGGCAAAATTTGGGGTCATGGGGGCTAAAGAGTGGGGTGAGTGGTAGTGCCCAATGGGTGGAAGCTCCCACCCAAATTTCAAAGAGATTGGGCAAAGGGGTGATTTTTAAAGAATTTCTAAAGTTGGTGCATCTTTAAGCTTTCAGCAGCCCCATAACTCTACTTGGGGGGGCACCAGGGGGCCCAGAGCAAGTGGTGGTGTAGTGCACATAGGTTGCCAACCATCTGCAAACCCACAAGCCCATGGGGCATTGGGTTTTGTTGTTTCTGAGGTGTTCTTCTGAGAGTAGATTCTCTGGTAGGAATGAGAGTGGATTCACTGTTTGTCAGTCCAGTGCCCCATGGGTTTGGGAGTGGTTGGCACCCTATGTGCACTACACCACACCCTGCTCTGGGCTACTCTGGTGCCCCCCACATGGAGCTATAAGGCTGCTGAAATCCCCATTATTCCCTATAGGGAAAAAGCTTAAAGACGTGCAAACTTCAGAAATTTTTTAGAAATCACCCCTTTCGCCAATTTATTAGAAATCTGGGTGGTGGCAGGCACCCATTAGGGCACTGCCACTTGACACACTCTTCTGCCCTTGAAATCCCCTTTCTGCCCCAAAGATGTGCCATCCTCAAAAATTATTTAAAATCACCCCTTTGCCCAATTTCTTTGAAATTTGGGTGGTAGCTTCCACCCATTGGGCGCTACCACCCAACCCACTTTGGCCACAAAATGGAGGTCCAAATCTCCGAATTTTGGGGGTATGAATCTGGGGTGATTTGTTTTGTACCCGAATTTGGGCAATGGAGGACAGGGGTGATTTGTTTTGTGCCTGAATTTGGGCAATGGAGGACAGGGGTGATTTGTTTTGTCTACAAATCACCCAAATCGGCCAGATTTGGGTACAAATTGTTTTGTACCCAAATTGTTTTGCACATCCCTAGTAACTTCCGCTCCCCCTTCCCCAGCACAGCCTCTTCAGTTGAGTCCTAGAACTGCTGTAACCCAATAAAAAGTTGTCAGGAGATCCGGCCATGGTTTGCCCACTTCACTTTGAATGACTCATGCTTTGCCATCTCTCAGCCAGCACAGCATGAGCAGCTGTGTGTCCTCTACCTGTGGTGTGATGATCCCTACAACGCAGCTGCTTTTAAAAATCTTTCTTTTGTAAAGAGTTGGATCATGGCTGCCTGACTCGTGCTACTTGACACAATTCTGTTGCTATTCATAGCGATTAAAAATGTCAAAGGGCTCAGGGTTTTCTAAAATGGGGAGCTATTTCAATCAACACATTTGGGAGATGATGTTTGAAATGAACATGTATCCATTTGTTTCTAGAAACCAGGAAGAGGCTGTTCTCTCCTGCTACTCTCCATGAAATGCCCAAGAGGAGCGTGGAAGCAAATTAGCCCAGTGGTGTTTCCAGATGGTGCAGTGCTGAAGAGTAACAACTTTGTGGGGGTAAATAGGCTTTAGTTACTGCCCTTTCATATAGCCTTTCAAGCATTCTTGTCCTTAAGAACCAACAGCAACAAAAACAGTATTAGCCATATAGAGTACAAGCCAAATGGGAAGATTTTCCAGCAAAATTTGGAACTGGACTTTTGTATACTATTGTCTTCATCTTTCCTGACTCTTCCCTCCTTTTTTTTCCTTTTCTTTCCCTCCTTTAAAAAAAATCTGCTGGCCGTATCATCCAGCTATTTATTTTAGAATAGTTTAATTTTGTCTGTCACCTGCTAAGTTAGGTGTTGGACACTTGCTGTCGCCTGAATGGACAGGGACACTTTTGCCTACTCCACTAAGTTTTTTCGCGATTATAGTGCCCCACCTCGGGGTGCAAGCTGCCAAGCCCACGAACATGTTGACTACATCGAAAAGCCAGAAACATTCACTTATGCAGACTTTTTCAAGGATTACTTGATTCCCAACGACCCCTGTGTTTTCTCAGCTAAGTTCACCGAAGGCTGGGGCAGCAGGAGGAAATGGGTGACTCCGGATGGGAAGCCTAACTTTGACTACCTGCTGAGGACTTTTGGTAAGTCAGCTTTAAATTACAAATGCTAGATATTGGCCGTGATCTGGCTCCTGTTGAAGTTAGGCACTTTCGGTTTGGCTTTCACACAAGATCTAATTTGCAGTCACTCCCCTCAAGTACCAATAGCTTGCTTGCTTTCTTCTTTTTTAGCTCAACCTCTAATCAAGTTATGTTGTGCCCTCGACTGACATCCCAGATGCATTGTTCCATGTTAAAAACTCGGGGAACTAGTACAACTTTCTGTGTCTCACATTCACAGACTCAGCCTTGATGAGCTGGAAGTTTTCCATAGGATTTTAGAATGGGAAGGGGTCTTGGAGGTCATCTAGTCCAGCCCCCTGCTCAGTGCAGAAAACTCCGACAGCATCCCAGGTTAGGGATGTGCACAGAACCGGTGGGGACCGGTTTGATGGCCGGGGTCGGGGTGGTGGTGGCTTTAAGTGTGGGGGGTGGGTGCACCCCCCCAACGGTGTTTTCCCCGCTGGTGCACACACAAGTCCTTAAGAACCCATAGGGGTGGCAGCGTACTTCCCTGATGCCCTGTGCTGCCGTTTACCAGAAGTAGGAACAGCGTGCGACATGCACAGTTGCCATTCTGGGTACATCCGGTAAACGGCGGCACAGTGCAGCAGGGAGGTACGTTGCCACCTCGATAGGCTCTTGAGGATTCGCACGCCAGTGGGAGAAACACGGCGGGAGGGGGTAAGTGCACCCACCCCCGCCCTTAAATCCATCCCCACCCCCTGCTGTTGAACCTTCGAGCCGGTGGGGGTTCGAACGGGTTCGGAGGCCCGTAAAAGGCTCCGGTTCATGCACATCCCCATCCCTGGTATGTGACTCTCCAGCCTCTGTTTAAAAACTTCCATCCAAGGAGAGCCCGCCGTTGCCCAAGGCAGCCTGTCCAGCTGTCGAACAGCTCCTGCAATTAGGCAATTGTCCAGCCTAAATCTTCTGCCTTGTATTTTCAACTCATTAGTTGTCCTCAGGAGCAGCAGAGACCAAGTCTCCATGTTATATGTGACAGCCCTTCAGGTTTTTAAAGACTGCTCCTACAGCTTCCCTTCTTGTTTGTCTTTTTTGCAATTTCTTCTGAAGCTTTCCAGAGAAAGTTGAACAAGCCTCTGTTGAGTGTGCCTTAGTTATAGCCACAAATCATATACATTTGCTTCTTTCACAGTCTTTCACAGTATGCATGTAGTGTTGTACCCTACTATTGAGTAAAAAGTAAATTATAATCTGTGAAGCAGATTTAAGTCATTAGTACTTCTGGTTTCATTCGAATTAATGATGTCCACCCCCCCCATACCATGGGGTATTGGGGGAGGGGGTTAATAGAAATTATTGGCATTTATATAGCACTTGTGAATGTTGAAGATGCTTCACAGATGCTGTCTTGTTGTTGTTATCCTTATAACAATCCTGTAAAGTCCGTATTACTCCTATACCATTATTATGAAAAGAGAAGTATATAATGCTTTTCAAGTACTGTATATACCATACTTGATAGTTGTACTTGAAACTTGTCAGAGCAGTTTACATAACAAAAAGTCTGAGAAGAAGAAAAAACAATTCCCTATCCCAGAAGGGCTCACAGTCTTAAAAACGCACAAACATGCAGATACACAAGGAGACAACAGCAACACTAACTAAAGAGAGACGATTCTGGGCTGAATAGGGACAGTAGCTCTCCCCCAGCTGTGCGAGAGAGACTCACCACTTCCAAAGGTGCCTCTTTGCCCAGCTAGCAGGGAATACCTTTACCTTTCACTTTAAAGTTAAGCAGGCTTCAGACTTAAAAGCTAAGCATCCATGCTTAATGTAAAATGTCCCACAATAATGCTTTCTCCATGAGGAAGAGAGACTAAGAGATCTGAGAACTTAATGCAAATGATAGTATTATACAAACCGTAATGGTAAGTCGTCCTGGTTACAAACTGGCAGTTGTAACAAACCAGTGTGAAAACAATTGCACTAGCTATTGTGTTCTGGTCCGTTTCTCTGTGATTCAGGTCTCCCAGCACTGAATCAATTGAGCAGTGGTAGAAGGCATCCCCTTCTGTGTTTCTGTGGGCACCCTGCACAGCACTTAACAGACCCACATAGATGAATGCTCAAGCTGACGGGCTCAAGGCCCTTCTGCTCTTCTATTGGTAACCCCAACAGTGCACCAGTTAATCTCCCAAATGGGCTCAAAGAGTTTATATTTCAGGGGAGGCTGTAGTACCTGTTGCCAACTGTGATGTCAAGGAATACAATTCTAACCCAAAGGAACATCTCAAACTCAAGGAGTACATAAGTTATTGGAAAGAGCACATTAAAAAGAGCTACCGCTCACCCCGGGGGTGCCTTTACCTCAAGGACTGGCACTTGCACAGGTAAGCAAAGCCTTGGAACTCCTCAGCATGCTCCTATGAAGCCCTGGCATGCTGCTGCCTTGCACCCCTTTTACTCTTTGGGAAGTGTCTCCCGCTGCTCTGGTCACTGCCTGTTTCAGAACTATGCATTGTAAGAGCCTAAGGCTTCGACTGCATGGTAGGAGGTCCTGGTGCTGCGCAGTGCTGGGTTTGGTCTGCATTTCTTACAGTGCATTTGGCTGGCATTGTCTCTTCCTTCTGATGTCAAATGCACATGTTTCCTTTCCCCCCATGTCTGCACGCATTTGAGTTATCAAAGAGTTATACTTTGGGCTGCATGGGAGGGGTTTCCTTCTTGGTCACCTTATGTTGGTCTTTGTTATGATATGGTTGCATAGTTACACTGTGGCTATCAAAGACGCTGCTGGAATCAAAGACATGGCTGCTTTCACTCACACCTGGCAGGTGCAGTAATACAGTGGATAGGGTATATGCCTTCCAGCATCTCTCTCTCAGAGCAGGTTGAAACAGGAATGTTGGTCTATTTTAAAACGTGTTTGGCTTGATGATATAGTGTCTACACCAATTCTTGGTTTTAGAGAGCCTAAGGTGCTTTAAAAACAGCATGGATGCCATTAAATACCTAGTAGAGGTAAGGCTTAAGAAGGCCTGGGCAAATAACTCTGTGCAGGCTTATAATCTTGCTTTCCTGCCAGTGGGTCTGCCATGTTCCTTAAAACAACCTGGTGGATATTGGCTTTTGTTTGTGGTGTTGGGGTCCCATTTTAATCGGGAGCAGCTTGTCCTATTGAGTAGGGCGAGGGAGAAGGTGCAGTTGCCTCTGCTTCCCTGCAGCAGCTTGGGTTGCTCCTCTCTCTCTCCCCCTCTCCCACTGCCTGCAGGCTGGCCACTTGCCAGGTAGAGCTGTGCAGTTAGCCTCTCAAACAGGCAGTAGAGAGAGGAACAACCTGAGCTGCTGGGAAGCAGAGGCAGCTGGGTCTCCTTTGGTCCCCCCCACCCCACCCAGCCTGGCTCACTAGAACAAGCCACTACTGTTTTAAATGTAGTCTGCAAGTTAGTGCACTTAGTATATCTGCATGCCTTGAAGTTTCTGTCATAGACCCGTGCCCCTTCACACTAATTCAGGATTGTTTGCATACTGCAGTTTTGCCGTACATCAGTGTGGTTCCGCAAAAGAGTTTCTCCTTCCTCACCTTCAGTTTCTTGTGGATCAGCTTTGAACCACTTCAGACTGTCAGTCAGGCATTTTGTTGATCTAGTTCAGTGCTGCTGCCCTGGCTCTCCAGGGTCTTGAGAGTAGAAGTAGGTTTCACTCTGCTGTAGGAGATCCTTTAGACAGAGGTGCCAGTGATTACTCTTGCACATGTTCTTCCACTAAGTTGTTGTTCCTACATGCATATGCATAAAAGCAAAGCATGATGAAGCTCCTTTTTGCATTACAATATCTTGACACACAGCTCCCACAGCTGGTGGCAAGTGGAGATAAGAGAAGCCATTGGATCGTGTGGCTCCCGCCCCCCCCATCCCCCCCCCACCACCCTGAACCCAGCATTTCAGGCTTAGGAACAGAGCCTAAGGGCCAGGCCAGGTGTTACTTTAGGCAGCTCCTTGTACCTCTGGTTGGCTATCTGACTTCTCCATTTGTGTGAGCAGTGTAATCATAAATCAGGAATACATAGGTCTCAACTGTGCCATTTCCCATGATTTCCAGATCCACAACACTGATCTCAAAAGGTCTTCTTTTAAAGAAGCTACCATGGCTCAGGTTCTTGAGCTCTTGAAGCCTTGGCTTGACTCCCAAGACAGTAACGTCTGGCCCAGCCCTGAGATTATTTCATTAGTGGCAGGTGATGTGGTAACAAGATCCTGTGTTTCAGACTAGCGATGTTAGGCCATGATCCAGCCTTTGGCATGCTGCTGGGCAAATGCTGAATGAGCCTTGAGTATCTCTTGATGTCTGAGCTGCCTCTTCCAATGCTTTCTCCTGAAGGGCTTTCCCAGAGCAAGATGTTTACTCCACCCCTATCTATTTTTCATCCGACTGGCTGAACGAATACTGGGATGCCATCGCAGTGGATGACTATCGTTTTGTCTACATGGGACCCAAAGGCTCATGGTAAAGCCAGCCGGATGCTTCCATACATTCTCCTAGGGATTCTCATGCGTAAGATGGAGAAGGTGCACCTCGGCTCACTGGGATTTGCTGCCAAATAAACATGCATATGAGTCGGCTGTAAGTGGGGTGCATGTCTTAGAGGAAGGAGAGGCTATGCACCAACTTGGGAAAACAACATTCTCTAGCTTTAAACATGGCACCTTTTTCTACCTTTGGAGAAGTGATGAGATCAGGCAGGGTGTAATTCTCTGTGTTGTAGATTATATAGTCCGTCCATACCATGGTAAGGGAGCCAGTTACAAAGATGCTTGGAGCCTCCTGGCTCTGGGGAATTGTCCCCCAAGAATGTGAAGGTACCAAGGAAATTCTGAGCTTCTCTCAAGAAAAGCCAGTCTGAGTTTGGGATCTGTTTGTAGAAAGCTGTAGATGTGTGCACCTGTTGCTATCTTGGAATTACAGTGTGCATGCGTGTACCTGCAGATGAATTTGGTTAGAGACAGCAAAGCATTGCTTCAGCCAAAGAGTGAGTGCGTGTAAGGGACAAATGGAGTGACAGCTGCTGCAGACTAACATCTTGACCTCAGCTACCCCCTGAGTCTATCTAGCTAGATTTGCATAAACACCTCTACAGGGCCCCCACCCTCCCTGTGGGTGCACACTGCTTCCCCCTCCAGAGACTACAGTTTTAGCTTTCCCAGCAATGGACACCACAGGGGGCCAGCAGGTACCCAGCTGATCACAACAGAGGGCAGCAGCAGTGGATCACCTCCTCCTCCAGTGTATGTGGGGCATTTTAGATTTTCCAGATGCCCTGGTCCCCTGATGTAGCATCCAGCGTGAAGCATCAGAAATTGAAAATGGCCCTGTGCTCTAAAGGAGGAAAATGTTGTTGTTGTCGGCTGCTGCTGCCCCCCACCATCACCTGGTAAGATTCCCATGGCAGGGTTCAGTAGGGAGGCTAACCGGTTGACAGTGAGCAGCAGTGGATACTGGGGCTTTAGGGGTCAACCAGGTGGGGCTGTGCACCTTCAAGCCTGTGCTCACCTGGCTTGAAGATGCACAGATGAAGCTGCCTCTGAAGTCTTCCGTGTTTAAATTGTTTGCTGCTTTGGGAGCCTCTCCTGGTTTAAAAGCAGGGTATGCATATAATGGTCTGTGTGGATGGCCAGCTCGGAGCACCTGATGGGTCTCAGTGCTGGAAAACAAGTGGATTCCATTCTTGGGTTTGATCTGTGTTTCCTTGAAGTAAAACAGCAATCTCTTATGACACTGAATGTTTGGGCACCCTGAGGCAGTGGTGGGAGGGTGAGCCTAGACCTTCTGTCGGAACAGTCCTGCATCTCTCTGGCTGCATGCTCCTAACTCCTGGTTTTTCTCGCAGGACTCCGTTTCATGCAGATGTCTTCCGCTCCTACAGCTGGTCAGCCAACATCTGTGGGAAAAAGAAATGGCTGGTCTTCCCCCCAGGGCAAGAGGAGTTCCTCAGAGATCGCCACGGTCACTTGCCATTTGACATCACTGCGCCTGACCTGAAGAAGAGCAACCTTTACCCTCGTTATGCCCAAAGCAGCCCCCCTGTGGAAATCATACAGGAAGCTGGGGAGATCGTCTTCATCCCGAGTGGGTGGCACCATCAGGTTTACAATCTGGTGAGATGTTTTGGAGAACTTCAACTCCTGGGTACTTGTGGATATTCCTGGCTCAGCTGCCTTAATACATGGACTTGTGGAGCTGAGTTGGACTGATGTACAGATACATGCATGAATACCCATTGTTCAGTGGTAGAGCCCATTAGGGGTGTGCATGGAACCTTCTGGCCTGGTTCAGTTCGAGGCCGAACCTCCAGGCCGGACCGGTTCACACATCCCTAGAGCCCATGCTTTCCAAACAGAAGGGCAAGACGGATTCTCCAGTCTCTCACGTAGTGGGGCCTCTTGCCTGAGACACCTCGGGAAGCCCCCAGATAGTACTGGGCTAATAGAACCTTCGATCTGACTGGGGGTAAGGCAGGTCTTTATATTTGAATAAGGGAAGTCCTGCAGAGGTGAGAGAACAGGTCAATTTGCTTATGAAAGATCAGAACTGAATTAGCAGGTGGAACAGCCGTATGCTAGATAGGTGGCTGACGAGTTCAACTCTGACTCTTCAGAATCCAGCTCAGACAGCCAGTCTATCTCCAGGTTTCCTGATGTTCACATTCCATCCCCTGCCCTGGTCTGGCTTTCCTCTGAGCAGCTGGAATGTTTGCTACTATTCCGTGGCATTGCATCAGCTCAGCTAATGGCTAGGGAGGATGGCACAGTAGCTGACGGACCATAGCTGTGTTTCTGTGGTGTTAAAGATAAAAATTTGGAGAGCATTCCGGATCACATACAGGTTCGTTGTAGGAGTCCAATCGTATAGCTCAGCCGAAGATGACCATTGTGTTCTTCCAGCCCTCTGCTGGTTATGGTTGGAGGGTTAACCATTTGGGCTGTCTCTCCTTCTTTCAGGAAGATACCATCTCCATCAACCACAACTGGGTGAATGGCTGCAATGTGGCCATCATGTGGAGCTTCCTCCAGGATGAGCTAGCTGCCGTCCAGCGGGAGATTAGAGAATGGAAAGACACCATGGAGGATTGGCACCTCCAGTGCCAGGTATAGTAGCCAGACAACAAGGAGGTTCATCCTGGAGGTCGACCCTCTCTCGCCTCTCCAATAAGACACCGCAGCAATTTGAGTAAAGCAGCAGGGACTAAAGGCAAACTGCTTGCACAGCTGGGATGGCATATCTGGTTACTGCAAGCCTAGCTGCAGCTCACATGAGGTTTTGCAGCACATCAGCTGACTGACTGCAGTGGCCAGGAAGGAGACAGGACAAATAGGAGTGCATTCCACCGGGGTGTGTGTGTCTGTGTGTGTGTCTGTGTGTGTGTGCGTGCTGTGGTGAGCAGCCAAAGGCTGACTGTGCAGGAGCTGTTCTTCCCTACTGCGTCTTGGGAGGAACATGCATATTCTGTGGTGCTCTTCAAGAACAGTGAGTTCACATGAGCGGCATCCTCCTCCACTCTTATGGTCAGCACTCTTCCCATCATAAAAAAACCATTATACAGGAAGAATTTAGTCACCTTCCTCACCCCTTCAGCTCAAATCTTAGTCATGACTTTGCTTAGTGTTTCAGTACTTGTGAACATAAGAACAGTTCTCCTGGATCAGGCCCAAGACACATCTATTCCAGCACCCTGTTTCACACAGTGGCCCACCAGTTGCGTCTGAGAAGCCCATAGGCAAGATCTGAAGGCACATCCTCTCCTGCTGTTGCTCCCCTGCAACTGGTATTCAGAGGCATGTTGCCTCTAAGGCTGGAGGTGGCCTATCGCCACCAACTAGTAGCCAACCTGTCCTCCATGAATTTGAGCCCCTTTTAAAGCCATCCGCGCTAGTGGCCACATCCCATAGATTAATTATGTGGTGTGTGAAAAAAGGACTTCCTTTTGTTGGTCCTAAATTTCCTGGCCTTCAGTTTCATGGACGTGAAGTTAAATACTCTCATTTCATCTAACACAGACACTTGTGTTGTTTGCCAGAAATTTAGTGGAATAGCTATGACGCTTGACCTGTTCTCTCACCTGTGCAGGTGTTGATGAAATCTTACACAGGCATAGACTACAAGGAGTTCTACAACTTCCTCAAGATCATTGCAGAAAACCGGATTTTTGTCCTTGAAAAGCATCATTCGGAGGAAGATGCCTCCAAGCATTCGTACAGGGCTGCCATCTCTGGTTTGGGGATGCTGCACGCTGTCTTTGATCTGAAAAGGACAGTGAAGGTGTTGACCTCTTTGAACGCCAATGAGGAATTCAAGAAGCTGAGGCCAGAGTCCCTTTCTCCCCCTCCTCAGGCACTTCTGCACCGCCTGAAAGCAGCGATCGATACAGCCCTCCTCTAGTTCCCTCTCTTATTTTGACCAGGTGCGAAAGTGCTTCATTTGCAACCTGGGTGCATGCAGACGAGTTATGTCTATCACCCCATTTAGAAGTCTTAAACACTGTTAATTTCAGTGGTGAATGGGGAGTACAGCACCGGAGGAAGGTGGTTAAGGAATTTAAGCATGTAGGAAACTGGTAGGAGCTGCAAGCGAAAACATTCCTTTGAGTTTCAGCTGGGATGATGGTGCATTTGCTCATGGAGAACTAACCAGAGGAAGAATCTGATAATTTGCATCAGTCATTCTAAGCTAAGTCACTAACGGCTTTTTTTTTTGCCTACTGAAAGGCATTTGAAATGCATTTGATGCCAGAGTGGTGTCGATTTTTTTTTGTGTTTAAAAAATTATTATGGGTCACTTTTCAGATTCATGATTTCGTAAGGTGGCTTATAATCTGATGAAAAATGAGAACACAAAGCATTCATTTTCTTTTCTTTTTTCAAAGTGGTGGGGTGGAGTAGGAGAGAAACAGCAGCCAATAGAAAGATTAAAACCTGATCTTTTAAAAGCCTTATCTAACTCAGATGTTTTTAAAAGCTTCTTAAGAGCAGCTAAAGGGAAGGGGCCCACTGAATGTCCCCCAGAAGAGTTCTGCAGCGTCAGAAAAGTCCCTCTTGCGTCCTCGGTACCACGCCTGAGACTGCCTCCAGCAACTCGGGCAGGGAGATTGCTGAGCAGTGGGGGTGGACAAGGGCATCTACAGAATCCCAGTCCTGTCTTGTGGGATGCAGTTAATGATGGGAAGAAAAGGGTGTGTGCCAGTTCAGATGATCTGCAACATTCACCCGTCCATACCCCCCGCCCAAGCTAGTCCCCACCCCCTTTCATTGCATGAAAGAGTAGGAAGTAGTTAGGGGTAGCCAGTGCAGGTTCGGTACTACATATTCACGGCCTCTAGGCAATGGCGGCCCAGTGGGCCTGCTGAAGTGTGGGGCACCCGCTGCTGTGATCAGCGGTGCCAGTTGTGAGTGACTGGGTGGCCGCTGCCTGGGACCACTCTAGTCGCCTTCACATTTCAGTCGTTGCCAGAACGTGGTCTAGGAATAAGTGTTGAGTAGTCTGTGTGGGTGGTTTTTTTTAAAAAAATGTGAAATGGTGGCACATTTCAGTGTGTCAGATTTTGTGTAGCACAATTGCTTCAAGGGGGGGGGGGCAAAATCACTGTTTGAGGCTTGTTTACATGGCAGCCGAGCTGCAAGCCAGTGTTGACTGTACAAGGCAGCAGGGACTCTTCCTCAAGAGCAGTCCTGCTTTCGCTTTCTCCAGGTCCCTTCCTTTTTCCACTGCTTTTCCGGAGGGATTTCTGGGCCTGTGCACAGTATTAATGGGGAATAGAGTTGGCCCCTAAAGCCATTGGTGGGGGCGGGGGGAGCTGGTTGGAGAGGAACAGCTTTGCATGGAATGGTGACTATCAGACGGAAGCTCTTCTAGCCATGGGCAATATTGAACAATCCAAAAGAGTGCCCTCTCTGTGCCCCTCAAGGGCTTTGTTGGCCAGTGGGAAATATATCCTCCTTTGAAAAAGTAACTGGAGTCTATCTTTTCGTATGGAGGTGAAAAGGGGGCCAACTCTATCTTTCAAGGCAGGGGTAGGCAGTGGGTGGCTCTTTAGATGTTGCAAAACCACAACTCCCATCATTCCCAGCCACAGCGTATTGCAGCTGGGGAGGCTGGGAGTTGTAGGTCAGCAGCCTGCAGAGACCACAAGTGGCCAAACCCTGTTGCACGGCATGCCGCAGCCCCCTCAAGAGCAGTGGATTTCATGTACCAGCAGCAACATTCTCGTTCCTGAGCACAATTAGTCATAGCACCATTTGCGAGTAAGGGCTGGAAACTGTACAAGCAGCAATTCCCTTGTTCTTAGCAGCAGCAGAACTGCAGAGGCTTCCTTCTCGGCGGACTGGCTGGGCAGGATGCGGTCCCGTTCCTTGCTGCCTCTTTGACTTCTGCTTGGACCCTGAGGAGGGGGTTGAGCTGAAGCTTATTCAATCCTAGACTGTTCTGCCAAGTTGCCCTAAGACCTTTCTGAAACTACACATTAAAAAAAAACAGTATTTAAGTGTCCTTGGCTTCCATCTCATTCTTTCACATGGACAGTTCGAGGTTCATCCTGAAGGTGCTTTTAGTACTAAGAGAAAGCTGGCTGCACCTGTCTGGCTGAATCGCTTCGGTGCTCTTTCTCCCTGCTGGCAAGAACTTGGAAGGAATCGGTGGATGTTGCCATTGTTGGTTCATGTGCACTGGCTTCTTGTGGTTTTACACAAGTGTTTTCTGTTCTCAGCTTTCTCTTTTCTGTGGAATGAGTACTGTATCTATCTGGATAGAAGGTGATTCTGAATTTAAAGTGATGCCTTAAGAGATGGGTTAAATACATGTTATGCCTGAACTTACCTAAAAGAAAGGAGGCTCTGGTTTCAAGATGGAACCCCACCCCCCACCCCATATTTAACTAGAAAGCATAAGGTGGATGGGTGGAATATATTTGGGTAAATATGATAGTTCTAGATATAAACATGCTTTAGGAGCTTTTCCAAAGGGAACATTCAGTAGATTTCATTTGGCTCACTCACGCAAATAGCAAAATTGGATTAAGTCAAAGACTTGTTGCCCAACAAGGGCCAGAAATACTAAGATCGTCTCCCTTGGATGCTGCAGCATCAGAGAGAACCACCCATCCCACTGGCTGAGAGCCTTCCGCTTGGTTTCCCTTGAGGATGACTGGTTAGGAAGCCCCACACCACTTGGCTCTCTGACCTTCCTTGCTTGTAAAAAGTAGCAAGAGAGTTGAAGCGCTTCTTGACAGGAAGTACGTGATTGGCCTAAGGAAAGCTTACTCTGGAGTTTGGCATTGCCTAACATCCTTTCACTGGGACTTCTCCTTTTGAGTTATTTTACTCATGTCAGCCACTCTTGGGGAGCAGAGCAAGTTCCTGCTTTCTGCTGCTTTCAAAAATCAAAGCCCTTGAGAAACCATGGCTTTGTGGCAGGGCTACACCACTTCAGCTCTCCCACTGGTGCTGGACCTCTGCTCCCTTCATCCCTGACGACTGGGCACTGGCTGGGGATTGTGGCAGGTGTGGTCCAACAGCCAAGGGCCTGAAGTCATGCAGCCCTGCTTTTTATTGGGGTGATGACTTCCTTCTGATCAACAGTACGGTTCTTCTCTAGTCTCCTAGGTCAATCGTAGGTGATCAGATTCCCTGCTTAGCTGGACTGATGTTAGGCAGAATGCTCAACTCTTCAGGGGGAAACGCAAACAGCCAAGATGGAGAGGAACTATACTTCCTTAGTATACACATAGGATATCTCTTCAGCCCTAGGCTCAATGAATGGCTTCCTCGGTGAATAGGATCTGGGCAAAGCTGGGAGAACCCTTTGCATGAGAACGTGAACAGCCATGGCCAATAATAATGCTGGCTGGCTGGCATGATGGTCTAGCGAAGTTAAGGCCGCTAAACGTATCTTTATGTGCCGTACAAATAATGAGCAGTCTCCAAAATATACCAATTTATTTCAATACAAAGTCATTTATAACAATCTCAAAATTGGGATATTAAATATTTTTATCCAGTGTCTTGATACCATAAGGCATTGATGTAAAATTATGTAACAGTCCATTCAGTTAATTTTTAAAAGTACACAAGCTTCAGTCTTGCGCTGTTCATTTAAAATTAGTGTTCTCACTTCCAGTTGCTTTCTGCCATCAAGATCCACAAGAGCAAGGATTCACAGTGACCTCCCTCCTCTACAACCAGAGGACAGACTGGAAATTTGACTTCCTAACACGACCATACATTTTACAATAAAATTTGCTATCTCCCTTATAAGAATTTCATCATGCCAGATCTGTTTTAGAAGACTTTCATTTAGAACTTGCATTAATTTTTTAAAGAGCAATTACATAGTTGTCAGTTCAGTCCCAGAAGAGTTTCAAAATCTTACAATGGCACGACTCTTACGGTTTGATCCAAAGATCAGTTTAAAGTGTTTCAAACTGCCTTCATGCAGATCTGTGGAGTCTGATACCCAATCCTGATACCCAATCCTCCTATCTGAAATACAGCCAAGGGTAATGGTGTTCAACTACAGCTCTTGGCGATAGTGACTCCCTCTCAAAATGCCACACTTTGAGGTGTACTTGCAGAAGATTGGGTGCAGAAGGGAACCAAAGCAGGAAATCTACTGTCCTTTTACTTTTAAAAGTAGGAGAGGGAATGAGGGCAACTAACTAGGCATTAATTTTTTTTTTAAGTCTAAATCAAACTGAATGTGTAATGGAAGAAGGTTAGCTGTAATAGTTTCTCTATTCTGCCATTAAACATATTTCTTCCTTGTGATGGAGAACGGCTCAATACATTTGCCATCGCTGAACTAAGGAGACTTTAACCTCACTTCTTCACAAGTTCACCAGCAGCATAGTAACACCCAGCCAAAATTCTGAGCTATGTACATGCCCATCACACATTCTACCATACTGTAATGGCAGTGTTCACAATAGTAGGACTAATACATGCATCAGCATGAAGACTAAGAACTGCACAGCAGGGAGAATAGCAGTATCTCAAGGAAGCACCGTGAGAAATGAGACTGATCAGCTCACAACAACGTTCAGTTAAGAATTCCACTGATCAGGGGAAAGATTGAAGATCTCAGTCTTCTGGTCTTGGTAGTACTCACAAGGCTTTTATTCTGGCTTCTGCACAGCCAGGATTCTACCTCTCTACCCACCCACCCCGCCCATTTCTGTTCTCTGTGTAGGAATTAAAAAAGGATACCTCTCTTCCTTGGACACTGGAAACTGGGTTTGGCCCATGCAGAACGCAAGACAACATTCTTGTGCCCACAAATCTACTTCCATTCAAAAGAATCCCCACATCGAACTTCCTTCCCACGGGAAAGGCATAGAAAAGACAGCAGCAACTGTGACAAGTCCCTTCCATCTTCCTCATGAAATGATTGGTCAACGTGTGAAACATTCAGGAATCGTGTGACCCATGCCAGTTCTGGGTGAGTCTCACCTCTTTCTGGATAAATGCATAGCATGACTGGAAATGAAGGGGATGAAGCATCAGTAATTGTAGTTAGGACTCAGTTCCCATTAGAAACCCCAAGATCAGGAGAGGCCAGCTATTGTTACAAAGTTTTATATACCAGGGGTTCTCAAACTGCAGTCCCCCATGTTGGGGGGGGGGGGGTTTGCAGACCTTTTTTTGTTTTTTAAAAAATTATGAGTTGTTGGGGGGGGGAGTCCGCCTGGGCCACGCAGAGGCAGAGGTGCGTGGCCTCCAAAATGGCCGCCGGGCTGCTGGGAGAAGGCTGGAAACTGTCCGAAGAGCGCCTGAACGGGGAGGAACCTCTGCGGAAACACACACTCCACCCCCACTGCCTCCAGCAACTCCCCAGAGGGGAGTAAAGGTAATTTTTTTAAAAAAAATGAAAAAAGGTCCGAACTTCCCGAACATTTGAGGGTGTTCGGTCCAGGGTTGGACCGAACAGGGGGTGGTTCGGTTCAACCCGGAGCCGTCGAACACGAATGGGCTCTATGTCAAATTTGAACTGGCTCGATGTCGAGCCAGTTTGTATACCCCTAACATCTATACTGCAGCCCCTGAATAGGTCCTTCCCTGTTGCTTACCTCCAGTGCTGTAAGCAGGAAATCATACATGCCTCCTTCATTTACAGGGTCCATCATATCTCTGATCAAGTGGATCTCTGCTCCTAAATGTTGAATTCTAAAAAGAGAACAAAATATACCAACTTATCTGAGAAACTATAAAAAACAGCTTCTGAGAGATTTATAAGCTTTGTGCACAACAGTTAATCTTATGACCAGAGATTTCCATCAGGCACTTGATGGAAATCAAGTGATTTGAAATCATATTTTGTAAACCCAACAGGGGTTTTTGTGGTTGGATGAAGTTCCTTGAATAGTGTGTCCTATGTGATTCCTGGCCTTACCCCACAACCAGATTATATTATGCAAAATAGTTAAAATATGCATGCCCATGGGGTGCAGAAGAAATTGAAAGTGTGACTGATCAGTTTCTGTATTGTTCATTCTACTGGGACAATCCTGTTTCCTTTATTGTCCTTTCTTTTACTGAATATACCAGGCAGAGCAGATGAGACTGATAACTCCTTGCAGATCAGAATTCAACAACTTTTAGTCCATCACACAATCAAAAACTGTGTTCTACCCGGGTTTGGGAGCTGTGTGGAAGCAAGGTAAATGGGGAAACCTAGGTAGAAGTGATTGCGTGGGAGCAAGGGAGGAGGACAAGCTTCTCAGGTTTCTCCTTCTCCCCTTGCTTCCACACAACTGGGAGCACGCACAGCTCCAAAACCTGGGTAGAACACAGTTCTTGACTGTGTGAATGACCTCACTGCATCACAACCTGCAAGGTCAGGCAAGAGTGATTCAAGATCTGAATTATCATTAAAATTAAAGACAACAGCATTTTTATTTAGATTGAATGTCCTTGTGATTAATACTTTGTCTATAGATTTATAAGATGAATAAGGGTTCTTCACATGACCGTGGGCAGGTGGGTGGGAGGGAGGTTCAACCTACCTTCCCCCCAAAGATCACTCTTTGTCCCCACGCTGTTCCCAGCAATGCAGATCAATGGAAACCGGAACTCATTTCCCAGACTCCAGGGGAGTCCCCCATCAGATGGGTGCTCTAGGCACCTGTCTCTGGGTCTCCTTGGACTCTAGTCTGGAGCCCAAGGAGACATGAGCCCAGCATCCAGGTTAAGAAAGCAAGTGCTTCCTTAACCTCAGCTAAGAGCTGGGCTTAGGAGCAGGGTTGGGCTGAGCAGGGGGGCCGGAATGACCTCAGCCAACATTCTCCTCCTCCAGACCTTCTCTTTCCCCTCTCAAGTAGGTCTATCCCCGCTCTCAGGTAGGTCTATATGGGCAGAAGTCTTTCCCAAGACCCCTCAGGCCATTTGAGTCTTTATTTGTTGATTTATCGTATTTCTACACCAGCCCATATAAAGTTTTTCAGCAGTTTAGAAATTAAAACCCAACAACAATTAAAACCTAAAATCATATTAAAAACAACATTTAAAAATCATCAATAAAACTTTGAAACATTATCAACGAAAACCTTGATAAAATAGGTGCACTTTCAAAAGTTACTTTAAAACAGAGATGGGGGAGGTTCTGAATTCATTTTGGAGTGTATTCCACAGCCCTGGGGCAACCCTAAAGAGGCCCGGTTTGGGGTCACCACCATACAAGCTGGAGGTAACCATAATTGGACCTTACCCAATGATCTTAATAGGTGGTGTGGTTCATGAAGAACAAGGCGCTCTCTTAAATACCCAGGGCCCAAGCCATTCAGGGCTTTATAGGTAACCACCAGCACTTTGTATTTTATCCAGAAACTAATTGGCAGCCCATGTAGTTCTTTTAAAATAGGAGTAATAAGGTCTCTTCGGACAACCCTGGAGATCAGCCTGGTTCCTGCATTCTGCATCAGTAGTTTCCAAACTATGCACAAAGGCAGCCCAGTGTTGAGCATATTGCAGTGGTCAAGCCTAGATTAAAAAACTGTAAATAGGGTACAGCTTTGAACTTTAGGTCAAAGTCCTATGATATTTTTAACTTATTTTAAGAGAGTTTTTATAACATATTGTATTTTGTGTTTTCTTTCACACACACACACACACACACACACACACACACACACACACACCCCGACCCCTTTTGGTCTGTTATGATTTAACGTGTTGTGTGCTTTTATTTCATGTTTTATGCGGTGAGCCACCCAGAGAACAATTTGGTTTTGGGCAGCTAACAAATAAAGTTTATTAGCAGTAGTAGTAGTAATGAAGTCGCAAGATAGAAAAAGCATTGGTGCTTTTGAACTTAGGTGCTGGAGAAGACTCTTGAGGATACCATGGACAGCCAGGAAAACAAACCGATAGATCATAGAACAAATCAATCTAGAATTTTCACTCCAGGCACAAATGACCAGGCTCAAACTATCATAGTTTGGATACATTATGCAAAGACCCAGCTCCCCTGAAAAGTCCATAATGCTAGGGAATGTGGAAAGGAAGAGAAGAAGAGGACGGCCAACAGCAAGGTGGATGGACTCGATTACAACAGCAATGAATGCACCACTGAGAGACCTGAAAGGCCAAGCTGAAGACAGATCATCCTGGAGAGAATCTATCTCTGGGGTCACTAAGAGTCGACACCAACTTGATGACACTTCATCAATTAATAATAAAGCCAGCACTTGGGCTGGGCTGGCAGTCACCCAACAGGGTCCTCCAAAACCATGGAAGAGAGGAAGCCGTGTCCTACCTGGCCCGTGTCACCACATACATCAGCAGCGGCAACAGGTCATCCATTGGCAAATTATATTCCTTCCCCAGCACCCGAGCTACGGTTTTCTCAATTTCCTCATAGGTCTTTTGCAGGATGTGCAGTTTTTCCAGGGGGTCAATTGTTGTCCTGCAAAAGGGAAAGACGTAGCGCGTACAGAAACAAACCCTGGACTCAGGCTAGAAAAGATCAAGGGGAAGTTCAACATGAGAAGAGAACACTTCAGAGAATATCTTCTTCACTAGGAGACCCTTCGCCCATTCAGATCATCCAAGGTCCATCTGCAGTTCCCACCAGCTCGTCTGGGGGCTACTCAGGGACGGGTCTTCTTCATTGCCACCCCGAGGCTTTGGAAGGCACTCCCTGCCAAAATAAGATCCTCCCCATCTCTGGAAGCTTTTAAAGCACCCTCAAGATGCATTTACTCACCCAAACTTTTTAACGAGAATTGTGGTCTTAAATTATTTTAATGTTTTAATTTTTGTTTTAATTTGCTTTAAACCGCCCAGAGACGTATGTTTGGGACAGTGTGCAAATATAATAAATAAATAAAATAGTATTGCCTCTCTTATGGTTCCACAGCAGCACACAATACAGAGTTCTGAATCGTGAGTGTCTTGGCTTTCATGCAGATGGAAAGGCAAGTTGCTACCCCTGGCTTGGAACAGGGAAGGCTGCATGGGCAAGGACCAGTGGGGTCTCAGAAGCCAGAGGGGTTCCATCAGCCAGGGTTTCTGAACCCCAGCCTCAAAGGCAGGATGCCTCTGAGTACCAGTTGCAGGGGAGTAACAGCAGGAGAGAGGGCATGCCCTCCACTCCTGCCTGTGGCTTCTAGCGGCATCTGGTGAGCCACTGTGTGAAACGGGATGCTGGACTAGATGGGCCTCCTTGGGCCCGATCCAGCACGGTTCTTCTTATGTCCTGCACCATGATGAGCAGAAACACCATACATTTTGAAAAATCAGTAGCAAACTAAATCAGATTTCAGCTTCAGTCAGTGTACAATTGGGGAAGGAGAGCTGGCCTTGGAGTTGGAAGCAAGCATGAATTGCCCCCTTTGCTAAGCAGGGTCCACCCTGGTTTGCATTTGGATGGGTGACTACATGTGAACATGGTAAGACATTTCCTGCAGGGGATGGGGCTGTAGCTGAGGGGTAGAGCATCTGCTTGCATGCAGAAGGTCCCAGTTTTACTCCCTGGCAGCATCTTCAGGTAGAGCTGGGATCGATTCCTACCTGTAACCTTGGAGAACTGCTGCCACTTAGTGTGAACAATACTGAGATAGATGGACCAATGGTCAGACTCAGTATTTGGCGGCTTCCTGTGTCCTCATTGTAGTTAGCTTGGTAGAGAACCTTGATTTCATTTTAATATGGGTCCCCTGTGAGGAGTGAACTCACATGCACTGGCCTTTTCCCAAAAGAAATGTTTTTGACTTCACATTGACACAAAAGTTAAGTTTTGAGAACGTTCCACACAGCATAACCCTGGGCTTCTGATCTCATTAAACACAAGGGGATCCGCTTTCAAGGGGATCAGGAGGTTAACATCTGAAGTGACCCTAATGCTCACAGAGAGGAGGAACTTACATTAGCTTCTGCAGGCATTCAGTAGCAGAAAGAAAACACTGGTCCTGAATGAGGGAGTGTCTCTAAAAATGGAGGAAAAACATGTTAGCATTCTTGCGGGAGGCTGGAGAAACTCAAGATAGATCCTGGGGCTGCGTATATATATACGTGTACTCTTCCTAGGGTCACTGACATCAAGACCTAGAAGGGATTACCAGTTGCTGCTCTGATCCTGTGTGTTGACTGGCAGAAATTCCCAGACTGCTTGCTATGGAGCTTCATGTGGCTAAAGCCTGCCCCGAGATGGAATTCTATGGAAATGCATGCATGTCTGTCTGGGGGCCTTCAGGGCATGCGTAGACCAGCAGAATGAGGCGGTAGGAAGAATCACCACCAACCTTTCTATCATGCCCTTCCTCCTAGGAGCTCAGGAGAATATACACACCTCTGATCCTCACAACAGCCCTGTGAGGAAAGCTAAGCAGAGAAAGGACAACCAGTTCCTCACTGAGGTTCTTGAAAAAGTGAGGATCGGGACCTGAGGTCTCCTTTGTCTCAGTCCAATGGGTGTTGGTCGCTCCAGTCACAGAACTCTAACCACTACACAAATCCGTAATCTGTTTGGCCTGGCCTTGCAGGGTTTTTAAATTGTAAATGGTGTTAACGTTGCCACCTGGTTTTTCAGCATTTTCAAATTGTTTTGAATGTTTTGATTGTTAATTGTTTTATGGTGTTTTTGCAACCTCTGGTTTTAACTGCGAATTGACTTTAATAGTTTTGTTTTAATGTAAACCGCCCTGAACCATGTTGGAAGGGTGGTACAGAAATCAAAAAATACATACATACATATACACACACAGGTTGACCATTATCACTTCATAAAACTGACTGGTATCACCTAAGAATGCCGGTGGAGATAGCTAGCTAGCTAGCTAGCTAGATAGATAGATAGATAGAAAGATAGATAAAAAGGTTTTTACAGTAGGGAACATTAAAAAAAAAAAAAAAAACCACCACCCTTCACCTGTAGTGAGATATAATGCAGTTGATTTTACCACCTTATTCTAGGAACAGGGCCATAGCCCCATGGCAGACAAGCTGCTTTGCATGCAGAAGGTCCCAGGTTCGATCCCTGGCAGCATCTCCAAGTAGGGCTGGGAAAGACCCTTGCTTGAAGCACTGGAGAGCTGCAGCCAGACATGGATGCATTTTGTAGAATTCCATCTAGGGTCAGGCTTTAGCCACGTGAAGCTCCAGCTCTCTCTGGCAATCTTGGCTTTCCAGCCATCATTGAACTCCAACTCCCATCATCCCCAGCCCAACAACAGCTGGAGTGCCGAGGTCTAGACCATCCTGAGCGAGATGGACCAAAGTCCAAAGCAGCTTCACAGGTTCAGGTATAAGGCATATTGGTTATTTATTTATCATATTTATATACTGTCCCAAACTTGCGTCTCTGGGTGGTTTACAATAAAAACAACATAAATTGTTATTTAAGCATATGCAGGTCCAAGGCAGGAGAAAATGGAGGGATGTCTTACCTGGTTACGGGTTAGTTTGAGATCTTTGAGGGGCCACAGATGTCTGAAATGCAAAAAAAAGTTAGAAGCTTCTGAAGAATGCAAGAGAAACCTAAACTCATACTTGACAACCACAACTTGGGTTTCCAGATGGTGTCGGACTACAACTCCCATCACCCCCAGCCACAATTTATCCTTGAAAACATGTTCTGCACAGGGCTAGTGGTGCAAACCCAGGACATCATTTAGGGAATTCTCAGGATTATTATTATTATTATTTTATTACATTTATATCCCGCTCTTCCTCCAAGGAGCCCAGAGTGGTGTACTACATACTTGTGTTTCTCTTTCACAACAACCCTGTGAAGTAGGTTAGGCTGAGAGAGAAGTGACTGGCCCAGAGTCACCCAGCAAGTCTCATGAGGCTGAATGAGGATTTGAACTCGGGTCTCCCCGGTTCTAGCCCAGCACTCTAACCACTACACCACGCTGGATGTGGCAAGGACCATGGGCTTAAAAGGCACTGGACAAATTCCTAGAGGAGAAGAGGGTCTATCATCAGCAGTTAGCCATGATGGCTGTGTGGTAGCTGTATGGAGCCTCCAGGTCCAGAGGCAGTATACCGCTGAAGCCCAGATGCTACTTAGGGAAATAATGGGGAAAGCGGTGTATGCCTTCTCCTGCTTGGTCATTTTGGGACTGGAATGCCGCAGTCCTTTGGTCTAATTGACCAGGACTCCCACTTCTTGTAAACTATTTACACACACACACACACACACACACACACACACACACACACAGAGAGAGAGCTGGTTTCATCATGTCTCATTTTCAAGCTTTGTTCCAGCCCTGAGAAATTGGGATAGATTAGGACAGGGTTTCTCAGCCTTGGGTCCCCAGATGTTATTGAACTACAATACCCATCATCCTTATCCACAATGGGTTTGGGCTGGGGATGTGGTTGCAGATGATAGGAGTTGTAGTACAACAATATCTGGTAGGTCTGTGTACTTTAGGGTCCAACATTCCGGAAATGGCCCAATACGGGCCATTCCAGATGGTATCAGAGATAATCCACATACGAAATAGGGATGCCTATTTCGGTCTAGAACTATCCAATACCATTTGGGGATTTCCAGAGCATTCCAGAGCTCCAAATGGCAGTGGGAGTCTGCATTATCCCCCCCGCCCTGGTTGCGGCTGGGAGGGGGGCAGGAAGCCATCATATCTGCCCACCTGGTTACACATGCATTTATTTCTTAATAATTTTTAGCTGGTTATTTTTACTTACAAATTAAGAAAAAAAAAAAGCAGTAGATTTCCTGATGTTACATCATTTTTCTTCTGCGATTCTCTGAGATCACAATTTAGGGGTTACTTTGAAAAAATAATTTAAACACAGTACATGGTCGGATGCACTTATAATTAAATACGCAGAGTCTGGCCATCCTTACCTACTTGTGTCAGAAGTCCTTTTCTAGCCCTTGTCCCCCAGCATTTTTTTTAACTTTCCAAAAGCCACGCTTAAAAAAAAATCAGATTCAGAATCCAATACCAGAATTCTGAAGGGTCCAAAAGACCCTGAACAGATATCTGTGGTTCAGGATCGGCTCCGACTCCTACCCAGAATTTGAAATAGTGCACAGGCCTAATTTCTGGGGACCCAGAGTGGGGAATCCCCGAGTTAGAACATTTACACAAAACAGAAACTCTCCATCACCCAGAGAAACTCACTTCTGCACATCCAAGAATTCCAGCAGCTTAACGTCTGAAAACCGACTCAGGTCAACAATCCCCTGGCAGTAGAGCTCATCCTCCTTTTCGTGGTAAAGCATATACAACATCGAGAGTTCCGGGTAGAAACATGGCAGAATGAGGGACAGGATGATGCCAGGTCCATTGAGGTTGCTGGATAAGTGGCGGAGAGAGGAAGTGGGACGAAAGCAGAGAAAGAGCACCCGTTGGTCAAGCAAGCTACATCAATTAAGGTGGAGGCAAATCAGAGCTGAGGGAACTGAAAGCCAAGTGAAGGCATTGGTTCCCATGAAGTATGCACATTTCTTTGATCCACTGTTGCCTCTGGTTATACAGATTCTTGGAAGTTGTTTACCACAGACAAAAGTGGGGCAAAGCATACACAACACAACACGAGCAGTAACAACCCCCCTTTCAAATTGGCCTTCAGCTCCCTGAAGAAAACACCCGCCCCATTCACACATAACACGGAACCAAGGCTCCAATGGACCCACAGTTCTGCTTGCCACCCACCCTGTGTGCTCCCCTGTCCGCATTCGGACGAAAGAGACAGGAACTGAACAGCAGTCAGGGAGACTGCGGAGAGGAGGGGGACCTGGCTGTCCGGGCTTCCTTCTGGCATGAAGGATAGCTCCGACAGCCAATCACAGCCAGAGAGAAGGAGAAGCTTCCTCCCTCAACTCCAGTTACAGCCAATGCAGCCTGCAGTTCAGAATTCAGATGCACAGCAGGCGGCTGTAAATCACAGGCAGGAGCAGCAAAACTCACTGCAGCCCGAGGTTTCCAATTGGAGTTTGGGACTGGGAACCTTAGGTCACTTTTCTGAAGGGACTGGGGTTTCACAAGTTCAGACATACAGGAAAGTGAACCTCAGGCTCCTTTAACTCCGGTTTCCCATGACGTGTGAATGGGGCCACGATCTTCAGTGCCCACGTAAGGCTGGCCATTACTGCTGCTACTACTACAAATATTTATAGGCCACGTTAGACAGCCAGTCAACTGAAAAAAAGCTGTAGAAATTTGCTGAAGTTATGCTCATTTGCTGGGCATTTCAATTAGAACCTTGGTTTCTCCAGAAAAACAGGATCTCTCAAACTTGGGTCCCCAGATGTTGTTGGACTACACTTCCCATCAAGTCCAGTCACAATGGGCAGAAACAAAGCTTACAAGCTCCCCCCCGCCCCCCCCCCCCAAAAAACCACTATCATTTTCAGCAAAGGGGGGGGGGAGAGATGACAGATGAGGTGGCAATGAAGGCTTAGATAGGCATCTGCATCATGGCAGGACTGCATCCGAGTTGAGTGGGCCACCGTCCAGGCTATACCAGCGATGGATCATCTTCTCCTGCACTAGCTGAAGCTTCATTTCAAGCTGGGAAAATGTCACTTTTGACAAAGGAGACAAAAGGAGCCCAACCAAAAATATAATTCAACTAGAAAAATGTTCCATGATATAAAATATAAAAATATGAACAATAAGTATCTCTCTCTCTCAAGATTTAATATAATAACCTAAGTAACTGAAAGTAATCAACAAGAATGGTGCTCATGAAATAAAATCCAAAGAAATAATAAACATGTCTATCTGTAAGGTAGAGCCAGAAAGGGTTTTGTGAGGAGAGCGGGTTCACTCTCCCCGCAGACGATCAGAGAGCACTCCTTGGGTGGCCAAATCAACCACCCAGACGATTACCAGCTCCATCATGGAGCCGGTTGGGAAAACAGGGTTCGAGGGCCCCCTGGCCCCCTGGAAGTTCCGTAAGGCACCGCACGAGTGTGTAGAGCCTTTTGGGGAAGCCTCCCGACGCAGCAACACACAACCACGGAAGCCATTTTTCAGACACCCTCGCACCCGAAACCTGGGTTTAGCGGCGGGCTCCATAAGCGGGCTTGCTGCCACCCCCAGCACTGGGAGCCTCACGGTGCCTGTTGCTGCACACGAGCAGCAGAAACCAGGCTGGGCTCCCTTAACCCAGTTTCTGCTGCTCATGGGAACTGCCTCTGTACCAAGCTTCATTTCCTTTCCTTTTGTGTCTTTTATCCGTTTGGCTGAACCTTCTTAGGTTCTTGTTGTTATTCCAAGTGTGGCTTGTGGCCAGTGGTAATGTCCAGTAGAAGTGAAACAGGGAAGAGTCTGAGTGGTCACGGAAGTGCTTGAACGTGCACATGCGGTTTTTCCAGTGATGTTCACTATTTTTCCAGCGGGGGCCACATTGGCAAAAAAAACCCTTCCGTGCGAGAGCCATTTCCCACAGCGCTGACCTCTGTGCAGTGCTGGGCTTTTCTCAGGGCCGGGAGGGCCCTTTAGGAGAGACGGAGCCCTTGCTTAAGGCTCTGTGGGGAGCGCTCGGAGAAGGACTACACTTCCTAGCATCCTGTGCATGCCTTCCAAGATGGCGTAGGGCCTCAAGAAGGCTCCGATTCCCTTAAAGGAGCTGCCACCCAGTGCTGGGCAAAGTGCAGTCCCGCCTGGTGAGCTCTGCATGGTGCCAGGGAGACTGTGCAGAATATTCAGCGGCACACAGCTCCAAACCATGTGTCTGGTGGGGCCATACTTAGGGTTGTTGGGGGCTGCCACTGGCCTCCGGGCCTTAAAATGAAGAAATCTGCCTTAGCCTGTAAGCTCCTTGTGGCAGTAAACCACCTTTTGCCCATGCAGCTCTGTAAAAGTACTCCGGGCATTGATGGAGCTCTAGAAGTTGGCAGAACCACCAACTGCAAAAAGAGGGACCCTGCAATGACAGCAGAAGCATGACAGTATTTCCATGGGGTGGGGAGGGATAAAGAACACACACACACACACACACACCCTATTAATTCCACAATCCCTACCTCTGCTGTGTGGCTTCAGGATCCAGCAGACCTTTGACCTCCAAGGCAAGATGCAGCAAACCCCTGGATGGTGTGAACAGTACAAAAAGAAGAATAAAAAGAGCGCTCCTACACACCACACTGGCTAGCTGGCTGGCTTTCAGACGTGCACGCAGCACCTAGGAATTGAAGCATGCTTAGCAGACACAATTCCTGGGCGTCGTGCCATTAGCAAATCTCTTTCTCCGACTCTATTCTAAGCAAGAGGGATTAAGGCGAATTAAGAATGGCAAGGGTTCTGAAAGCGTTGGCAGGAGACTGAATGTCTAGTTCCAGAATCTCAGAAGCACAAAGGAGAGATCTTGTTGTCATTTTAATGCTTGCCGTCAAGACCATGAAGAAGGTACAACTCACCACTCCAAGCTTCAATTCCATTTAACCATACTGCCATAGCATCCAAAAAAACACTGGGAATTGCAGTTTGGTGGAGACCCTGAGAAGCCTCTGTTAAGGATTCTACAGCCTCTCATAGATCTCCAGTTCCCAGAGTTCCCTGGGAGAGGGAAAGTCTATTAAGCCACTTTTAAATTCATTATTATTATTTATTCGATTTCTATACCGCCCTTCCAAAAATGGCTCAGGGCGGTTTACACAGAGAAATAATACATACATTAGATGGCTCCCTGTCCCCAAAGGGCTCACAATCTAAAAAGAAACATAAGATAGACACCAGCAACAGTCACTGGAGGTCCTGTGCTGGGGGTGGATAGGGCCAGTTACTCTCCCCCTGCTAAATAAAGAGAATCACCACATTAAAAAGTACCTCTTTGCCCAGTTAGCAGGGGTCTGGCTATGCTCTCCAGCCATCTTCCAACGGATACAAATGAGGGGCAGTGAAAAGCAGGCTGCGAACCTCTGGATGGCAGCCTGAAGGCTATAAAGCATTTAACCCAAAGAGGTATTGATCTTCCAACACACCCCTACCTCCAGGGTCTTCGCTTGGAAGCCAAAAATGATTTAGGAAGGAAAAGCCTAGAGAAGGGGTAGGCAACCTCCTTGGCTCTGCAGCTGCTGCTGAACTACAGCTCCCATAATCCCCAGCCACAGTTTAGCGTGGCTGAGGTTGAGGGGGAGTTGTAGTTCAACCACAGCTGGAGTGCCAAGGTGGCCTACCCTGGTCTAGAAGGAGAAGTGAGAAGAGATATAACCTCTGACTTGGCATTTCCTAAAAAATCAGGAAGATAAAAAGGTCACATCTGTGTACTCTCCCAAGCAGAGATGTCAGGCACAAGGGATTTGAGAGGGATTTCTTGCACTAACACCACACTGTTGGCATAACCACCTTCTCTCGCACACTTAAAACATTACCGGCAACTTATCATAAATTCTGCTTTGCAAGAGTTCAGATACCAGACTCCCTCTTCACAGCAAGTTGAGTGAAAGCAACTGCCCAGACAGCCCCCCTGTGTGCAATATGTGTTGGAAGTTAAAGGACTTTGCGCTGTCTCTTTGTCTCAGACAGTGGAGGACAGACTAGTAAGTCAGAGGGCTAGAAGGTCAAGACATTGGTCATCACTTCTCCACTGCTCTGATGCTATCCCTTTGATGTGTAGATTGCTAATCTCAGGGACTAATTTCCTCTTCCTCTCTCTCTTCCCTACCTGCCCTTCTACCTTGCAACATGGCAAGCCTCTCTCCCTGCACCATATGTGCAGAGAGGATGCAGAATCCATCTGCATCCAGCTAGGTAGATAGATTAGAGATCCTAACTCCTCACTTTCCTATCTAGAATGGAGTTCCTTAATAAATGCCTTTTATATTGATTTGAAACTATGAATTGGCTCCAAGTTACTTTACTCTCAGCACACACGCATGCCTAACTAAATTCCGCTGTGTTGTGCCTCTGTGCACTCTGCTATAATGAGAAAGGGATTCTCTCACCACAGAAAATTTCCAACAATACGTACTGGTAGAATTCCCAGATTCTCTTTGCATAATGCTTGACCTCCTCTTGGGCCATGCTCAGAAGGTGTTTGTTGGCGCCAATCCCAGAGTAGGTGGCCTGGAACGCCAGGGTCAGAGCCTTCAGCAGTTTCCCTAAGGGGTGCAGAGAAGACTGCAGAGCCTGCGAGACGAAAAGACAGTGCTTCTTAAAATTTGCAAGGCACAGCTGAAAAAGAATGGCAAACATTTCCAGTTCCTTTATTACTAGGAGAGACAGTGACCCCCGTCCGGCAATATGATCTAGGCAAGTTAAAAGCAAAGAACTCCTTTAGGGGCTCTCAAAGTTGGGTCCCCAGATGTTTTTGGACCACAAAACAAAAATGTGGTCCCAAAACATCATGCTTTGTGCCTGGCCCATGAATATTTAAGAACACCGATAGGTCTCCTAGCAGAGAAACAGCCTGCTGTACTGGGAGGCTCAACATTGGCCCAGGAGAGCAGAAAGTGTCTGTCAAGTGTACTGAAGCCAGGAAATGCAGCTGGCCCCCACAGAAGCTCAAAGGTGCCCACTGGCTTCCACAGAGCATCCTGCAAGTGCCACGTTCACAGCCACCATACCTGTTGCAGGTATCCTTGCAGGGATTCCTCCGCCTGGTTCTCAATGAGTTCTTCCAAGAGGTCTACTTTCCCAGGAGCCTCTTCAGTCCCTCTAAGGGGGAGAGAGGAACAGAACAAGATGGTCGGGGCGCTGCTTTCATTGACAGGTGTAGCGTTACCTGGTTATACAGACATTCGCAGGCACCAAAGGCAGCAATCACAGTTGCCATTATTTATTGATCATATTTCTATACCGCCTGATATAGCATCTCTAGGCAGTGTACAAAGTTAAAACATAATGAATGAAAAACAATACAAAAGTTTAAAATTCACAAAACAAAACAAGTAAAAACAATCTCAGAAGATAAAAACAGTACATTTTAAAAAAAAAAATCAGTTAAAAGCCTGCGGAAACCGGTAGGTCTTCAGGTTCTTCCTAAAAGCAAGCCGAGAAGGAGATGCTCTTTTTCCAAAAGGGAGTGTATTCCAGAGCCCTGGGGCAGCCACACCAGCGCCATCACCCATCACAGATTCATTCATACAGGCCAGCAGTTTCCTTTACTTTCCTTGCAACATAAGAAAGTGGTATTCACGGGTTTCATAGTTCATAGAGGTAGGTAGGCAGAGTGGAGATTCTTCGCTAGATGTTAGGCTCAATGGCGCCTAAGCCATGTTGAGACGCCCATCCCAGGAGGCCCTTCCATCACAAAATGAGGTCGTGCATAAAAGGGTTTCCTTAGGCCCACTGACATGTTGTTATGTTCAACACTCCGACAACGAGTGTACAGTGCACACAGGTACAGATCTGTACGCAGGTGCTGTCATTCACATGTTCTGCTGAACACAGGTACAGAAGCACTCTTCCTATCTGTAGCATGCATTTGGAAGGCCTGTATCCAGGTTCACTTTTAAAAGGAACATGGGTAATTGTAATTTTATTTACAGTCATTGACCAAACAGAGAATAAAGACTAATAAACATTAAAATGTGTATACATATATATACAGTTTAAAATTGGGATGATGTCCCATTATACCTTTTAAAAGCAATATAACTAAACTTAGCTACAGAAATAGAAATTAAAGCATCTTTATCTGAAAGCAGATGTTTTACAAGGTTATCATCGGATTGATCTGCCAGTTTACATATTAAAAGAGCAATAAGACATTCCCTGGGATATAAATGGAGTTTACAGTGGAGAAGGGTAAACTTCATTCAAACAAACACATGTACGAGTCTACAGACATCTACACTTGTACAGCATAATGTCTGAATTGGGCATTTTTGGCTGCCAGAGCTAAGATTCCCCAAATCATAAAGAAGACAAAGACAATCAGGCTATTGTCTTAATGTTTATAAAGAAAATATATGTATTAACATATCCCACTTTTCCATCTCATACAGGACGCCCAAAGCAGCGAACAAATACAAGAAGAAACAGAGTTTACTCAGAAGTGAAAACAGACCAAGAAACACAGGAGGTATAGGTGACCGGAGGTGGCTGGGGGGAAAGAAGGGGGAGTAGCCAGTTCCAGACTGAGCCAGTTCCTATTTTATCCAATGGGGTATACTCCTAGGAAAGGGGTTAGTGGATTCGGAAGTGCACTGCTGAACCAGTGTTCAGTCTAATGTGTGAATGACCGTATCTGTGTACACGTTGTTTGCTGGTCAATGACCGAATAAACTTATAACTAACACTTGTTGTATGAGCCCTGAACATACCGTGTGAACTGGCCTCAGCCGTCTCCAGAAACCAGTGCCGACTCCAGTCTTGGTCCCTGTCCAGGCACACGAAGCACCTCCCTGCCGTGACTTCAGCCCAAGCTGGTTCCCATCTTCCTCCCACCTCTACAGACTATGACTGAGCCTCCGAAATCATCCCGCACAGTAAAAGGTGTCCTTGTACATGTGAACTGGATGGGAGCAAGAGATCCTTCTTGCCTGTGACTCGATTGGCCTTTTCAACTGGGTGAGCTGCCAGTGCTCCATTCCTGCTCACCTGTGGCAGAAGAGGTACTCCTGCGACTTCCGCAGCTCTCGGCTCGTCTGCACGTGGAACCCCATGAAGGACTCTTCCATCTCGCTTCGGCCCCCTGAGTGGATGAACTCCAGGAAGTGGCTGTAGAGACCTTTCCATCTTTTCTCCACTGGAAATTCTTCCTGACCCAGCTGGCTAGACAAAGGAAAGAATTGGGTCCTTGGGTTGGAGTTCTAAGACACAGAAACCTTCCATCCTTTAATGACTGCAGAACGATCGGTTTCCAAATGAGAATAAAAGGAGTTGGAAGAAAAGACTGCAGAAGTCTGCCAGCAGATGGCGCTGAGAATTTTACTTGGCATCTTTTGGAAAGGTAAAGTGTGTCTTCGAGTTGATTTCGACTCCTGGCACCCACAGAGCCCTGTGGTTTTCTTTGGTAGAATACAGGAGGGGTTGACCATTGCCTCCTCCCACGCATCTTTTGTAGGGATGTGCAAAAACATTTCAACGTCGAAACATTTCTACACGAAACGAGCCGTTTTGAGTCTCTCAAGCTCCAAACAAAATGTCCTTTAAATAAAGGGCATGTTTTGAGCTTGGCACAAAACAACCCTGTTTCAATTCAAAACATTTTGATGTTTCAAGTGCCATTTTGGAGGCCTGCTTTCCCCTTGCTGATTCCCTGGCTTCTGATTGGCTTGCAATTCTATGGGGGTTTGGGGGAAAGGTTAAAAACCACCTGCTTGCCCATTTCTTTTGTGGGTTGGCTGGTAGGTAGTACCTATCATGCCCTACCACCCAACCCACTTTGATGTCCCTAGGAGTTGTCCATGGGGAACAATGGGGTGTTTCGAGTTTCCCCATTGTTCCCTATGGCCCAAACACGCAAAACGTTTTGAGTTTTGCTCCGTCAAAACAACTGAGTCGACCATTGTTTCGACGAAATGTTTTTGGCCATCTGCATTTTGTTTTCAGCTCAGAATGCAAAATCTGTTTCGTGTAAATCCCTAGTCCTTTGTAGTGCAGATTTATAGCTTGTTGTTTGTAGTCATCTGTGCTAAAGTTGGGATAGCTCAGTGTCTGAAAGAGGCCCAAACCCATAGAACAGGGGTTCCCAACCAATTGTGGCTGGGGATGATGGGAGTTGTAGTCCAGCAACATCTGGAGGACCACAGGTTGGAAACCCCTGCCTTAGAACAGACACAGAATCCTCCCTGCAAAGGACCATTCCCAGCCTATCAGCACAAGGACACACATGGGAGGTTGGGGGTCTTTTAGATGGGCCAGGCCACAACCAGATTTAACACCAGGCCCCTCTTCAGGCCTCTCTGGGGACAACTCCAGCCATTAAGTAACTGGGGGCAAAACAATACATTCTTGTTAAACACAGTCTGGTTCTTGTGTGTTTGGAAGGTGTGGGTTGGCTAAGATAGCAGCCCCATGTACAGTTTGGACCACAGTGGAAAGAAAGGGTTAGAGCAGGGCTGGGCAAACTTGGCCCGCCAGATGTTGTTGGACTACATATCCCATTATCCCCAGTGGCTGAGAATGATGGGAGTTGTGGTTCAACAACATCTGGAGGGCCAGGTTTGCCCAGCCTGAGTTAGAGTCTCTTTCTGGCCCTGCTATGGTCCCAGTCCAGATTAGAGCCCACACAGAAAACAACTGAGGAATGCAACAGGCCTGGACAGCATCTGGATGTACTCTTTCCCCCACCCCACCATGTAACTGACGACAATTTTATATGCAAGAAAGGAGCTTGGGAGGAAAGAATCTCGGGGTCCCATACCCCTAATCTTCAAAACGAGTCCCACTGGTTTGCTAATCAGCCAAACAAAATTAATGGGAGATCTCCTAATTGGGGATCCTCCAAAGAGGCCCATCTGGTTCGACTCCCAACCATCCCCTTCCACTTACAGTTTGGTTACTGCATCAACCGTCTGTTCTCCGGACGTGTTCAGGACCCCTTGGGTATGCAGCCCTTGGCTGGATTTGTTGCTGAAGGTGCCCTCCAAAGTGAAGCCATTGGGGAAGGTCAGCTTTCCCTACAATCATTCCCAAAGGCAAGGAGTTAATATCTAGCTCTCTTGAGCAAGATCTTGAGATTATATTCTGAGAAGGGCATACCTTCCAGTCCCAATTCAAGCATGCAAGTTCCCAGCACAGACCTGGAGTCTACAACACCACACAAGGGCATCGAACTCACCTTTCCAACAAAAGTCAAGTCACTTGTGAAGTTCCCCTCATAGATGGAATCATCTTCTAGGAGAAGAACCCCAGAACCCTACAGACCACAGGAGAAACACAGACAGCAAGGGATCAGCAAGGTGGCTCTCCGTTTCAAAGCCCCTGGTCCAGATGAGAGGGGACGTCAGAGTTCCAGGGTTTGGATTCCCAATGGCTCTTCCCTTTTTCAAGAGACAGCCACGAGTGGAGGCCAAGGCACACACTGGGTAAGGCCTGCAGTGTGGTGGGAGGGAGGGACTAGTTCTTGCCCCCTGTGCTGTGGCAGCCATTCAGGCCACCCCTTCTGAAGTCGCTGCTCACTAGGATCATAGGAAGCTGCCATGTACTGAGTCTGGCCCTTGGTCCATCTAGCTCAGCATTGTCTACACTGACTGGCAGCAGCTCTCCAAGGTTAGAGGCAGGGGTCTCTTCCCAGCCCTTCCTGGAGATGCTGCCAGGGACTGAACCAGGGACCTTCTGCAGGCAAGCAGATATTCTGCCACCGAGCTGAGGCCCCATTCCCTAAAGGGGGCCTAAATAATGAATAAATTATTCTCTAAATAACACTTTCTAATACAATATTTATATCCTGCCCCTCAAGGACAGTGCTGCTCAGGGTTTCTCACAACAGTACATTAAAAGTAATTTTTTAAAAATTAACAATAAAGCAACTAAAAGACAATGGAGAAACAACTAAAACAAATCCAATTAATAATTAAAAACCCATCAAACAGTAGTAAAACATTAAATTGTCTCTTTAGAACAAGCACGTTTTATTTGTTTAAGATCTTTTTTACAGCAGACAGTGTTTACAAGTAGCCACCCATCCAAATGCAAACTAGGGCAGAGCCTGCTTAGCAAAGGGGACCATTCATGCTCGCTGCCACAAGACCAGCTCTCCTCCCAAAGGAGAAAGCTTAGGGGCAGCAAAGCAAGGACTAAGGGGGGCACTGAAACCCACCCTTGACCACTGGAAATTGTTTCAAGTAAAATTGAAAACCTTGCCTTGTAGATTTTGAGTTCTAAAAAGTTATAAAATTGCTTTGTATTCTATTTTGTATTTTCTTTTTCCCCTTTCGGTCTACTATGATTGAATGTGTTGTGTGTTTTTATTTCATGTTTTAATGTTGGGTTGTGAGTTGCCCAGAGAACAATTTGTTATGGGGCAGCTAACAAATAAAGTTGTTGGTTTTTCACGGGAATCTTCACTCAGCCGCCTCCCACCCAGCTCCTGCGACTTCAGTAGGCATTGCTACCCATTCTCCAAACACATCAAGAATAGGAAGGGTGAGAGACCGGCTTTTAAAAGAAGGAGCTTGAATGGCTCAAGTCTCCAGCTACAAACTCCCTACATGGCCTTAAGCAAGCCACTCTCTCCCCACCTCAGTCTTCGCCTGAAGAATCAGAAAAATACTGGCCTGATTTACAGCGATGTTGCAAGGATTGTTCCATCCTCCAGTGCAATTCTGCTCAGGGCCACTCTCTCATACATACACAAAGAGCCGGGTCTCACGATCAGTGAGATCCGGTTTGTGAAGCTAAGAGAGGAGAGCGGGCTAAGCCCGCTCTCCCCACACACGCGGCCCCCAGAAGCTCCAGTATGCCCTGCGTGCGCAGGGCATACTGGAGAGACCCCCGGAACTGGGAGGTGGCACCATGGCTACTCACAATCAGAAAAACTGAGTTTGCAGAGCGCTTGCTTCGCAAAGCTGGTTTAAGGGGAGGGGTACTTTGGCAGGTTAACCGCCGGGAGGCAACCAGGCTCGGCTGCGAGCCCGGTGGCTCCCACGATCAACCGGAATCGGGCTAGGCTCCCCTAGCCTGATTTTGGATGATCGTGGGAATAGCCTCAAAGTGTGGTGGGCCACTGGATGCTGGGCTAGAGAAGCCTTGGGCCTGATCCAGTGGGGCTGTTCTTATGTAAAGTGCCTTCCAACACTGAAAGATAAAAGCTAAGCCTTAAAGAATCCCTGCAGAGTCACAAATATGGGACCCGCAGGGGAGCTCAGAGTTTCTCCTGCTCACACAAGTTCATGCTGCTTACCACCATCTTATCCATGTAGTATGTCCTCCGATAGCATACTCCGGACTGCATCACCACAACCCCTTGCCCATACCGCTGGTCTTCATGCCACATCCCGATGTATCTCTCCCCTCTGAAGTACATGGAGAAGACCAAAAGATCACTCAACTTAACTAAGGGAGCTTTTTTTAAAAAAAAAATTAAGAGAGGAAAGGTCTTGCCATTTTGGTATTCTGCTCTGAACTTAAAAAAAAAACTTTTGAACAGTTGGCTCAAAATGCTTGAGGTTGATCAGATGAATGCACATTTTGGACACATTTGGTAGACACATTTGGTAGACTTCATAAGGAAGTTTTGGGAAACTTGTGGTTTCACAATTATGGTCATTACATGTCATGAATTACTTCATAACAACAGAAACAACAAAAACAACAACTCTTTGTCAGCCTCCCCAGAACAAATTGTTCTCTGGGTGGCTCACAGCACAAATCCAAAAACAATACTGCTAGGACAAAAGAGATGGGAAATAATACAGCAGCACAGGGGGTCTCAAACCTGGATCCCCAGAGGCGGTTGGACTTCAGTTCCCATCAGTCCCAGCCACAATGACCTTGGGGAGTTGATGGGATTATGGGACTTGAAGACCAACAACATCTGGGGACCCAGGTTTGAGACCCCTGCCGTGGATTTTGGCTCCTCCTCTCTTTTCTCAGGCTAGCAGCATATGCACATCTACATCTATCTAGCTAGCTAGATTTTTTTTCCCCTCCAGGTTTGTAGGATATAAAGTTTATTCTTGTTATAAAATTAGTCGCCACTAGAGTCTGTTTGCAGTAAAAGGGCGAAGAAGACGTCCACATTGGGCCTGGCTTAATCATTCATAAACTCCACATGGACACAGCCATGCCAGAAGTTCTGAAGCAGAATGGAGAGAGAGTGCTGACCACCTCCTCAACATTCTTTACTTCTGGCTTTTGCTCCAGCCGCCCTGTGGACAACAAGGCAGAAGGGAAACTTGATGGCTGCAAAACCCATAGCCACATCTCCTGGTCAGACTCTTGATGGCTCCACCTTCACAAACAGGCAAGGTTTCGAGTGCAGCAAGAACAGACAGTCTAAGCGCAACCCAAAGGAAAGCTCATTGACTATTTTCACACACCTCCCCATCTGCATAACCATGATCACAGAAGTTTCTCCACTGGTTGGAGCAAGAAAGCCATCCCGTTTGTTGGACTTACTTCTCCCTGTTGTCCCAAACACCATAGCCGCTTTTCTTGTTGTCTTTCCAGTGCCCTGTGTACTTAAATGGCTGGTCAGTGGCTGAAGGGTTTTCCAAGATTCCGAAGCCATGGCGCATGTTGTCCTTGAAATAGCCTTTGTAGACCATCTCATTGCCGTACCTGGGACAGAGAGAGAGAGAGAGAGAGAAAGAGAATGCCTCATTTAAAAACAAGAAAAATGATGGACTACATTTCCCCCCTCCCCAAACTGGGATTGCTTGTTCCCATGGTTTGATTCATACCGGCATGCACTTCACTTGCTTTCTCTCTACCAGGGCTGCAACCTTTAATCCATCTAAATACAATGAAAAACTCTTCTTAATCTAAGAAAGCAGGTGGCTGAGTCAGCCCTGGCTTTAAAAAGTGTTGCCAGTGGGAAAGAAATGTGAAAAACCACAGGCGGCTTGTGCTGGCTCAGAAGCAGGAAGGCGTCTCTCTTGTACCGCCGCAACAGAGGCACGCAAAAGGAAGCAGGCTTTCCCTTCAGCACGGTTGACTCACAGGCACCTTCACGACATGCTCTTCACTTTCATCTCTCAGACAACACAGGGTGGGTTCTTCTGGCCTGTCTCCCCTGTGATGCGTTCATCAGCCTCTGGCTTTGAGGGCGGAGTTTCCCAGAGTGGCTCTATGGTGGGATTACGGTACTTACTCGCAGATGCCATATCCAGCCATTTTGCCTTCCCACCAATGGCACTTGTAACAGTCGTAGCGGTCCTCAGAAACACGGGGCATGAGGCATATCCCAAACCTGTAGCCAGGAAGAAGAAAGGTCTGCAAAAGCTACATTGGAGGGCACCTAGTGCCTAATATATATTAATCCATTTTCTTAGTCCACCCCTCATCAGGGATGCCAGCGTGGTGATACACTATCAGATCTCACTTGCTATCAAGTCCACTAAAACCCGATTTCCACATTACAGAGTTCTCTATATTAAGACTGGACTAGAGACAAGTTATGCTGGGATAACCACCACCCTGATGTGTTCCCCAGTGGCCCACACAACATACAACCCATACAACAACCCTGTAAGGCAGGCCAGCATAATCATCACATTACAGAGCGGAGAAACAGTGGCCTACCCTGGTGGACCCAAGATCTGAAGCAGGGATTTGGGGCTCACAGCTTGCACTCCTAACAGCTATGCTCCATTATCCCCAAGTCTAGTTATGGGCTGTGCAGGGTCAGTGTTTGGAATGCACAGAGTGAGAGGCCATTTTCCATGGCAGTAGCATGACAGAGAAAGCTTCCAGCCCAGAACCTGTCCTCCTCACCCATGCTCCAAGCCTCCTTGGAAGTCTCCCACATAATTGCGACCATCCGGCCAAGTCAGCGTCCCCCTGAAAGGCAAGGAGACCTGTTAACAGTGCACAGAATCCATTTTCAGCCATTTTAAACTGCAACATGGAGGAGAGGTCTATCAATGGCTACTAGTCGGAGGGCTATAGGCCACCTCCATCCTCAGGGGCCAGATGCCTCTGAATCCCAGTTGCAGGGGAGTAACAGCAGGAGAGAGGGCATGCCCCTCACCTCTTGCTTGTGAGCTTCTCAGGGGCATCTGGTGGGCCACTGTGTGAAACAGGATGCTGGACTCAATGGGCCTCCTTGGGCCTGATCCAGCAGGGCTCCTCTTATGTTCTAACTTAGCAGTCATGGGAAGGCTTTAAGAAGGGTTTGGATAACTTCATGGAGAGGACCATCAATGGCTACTAGTTGGAGGGCTGTGGGCCACCTCCAGCCTCAAAGGTAGGATGCCTCTGAGTACCAGTTGGAGGGGAGGAACAGCAGGAGAGAGGGCATGCCCACCTCTGCCTATGGGCTTCTCAGACCCATCTGGTGGGCCACTGTGTGAAACAGGATGCTGGACTAGATGGGCCTCCTTGGGCCTGATCCAGCAGGGCTGTTCTGATGTTCTGAATAGAAGCTGGCAAGAGGGCAAACAGCCGCAGCAGCAGAAGCCTTCTGTCTGGAGCCCCTCAGCCCTCCCACCCCCAGAGCAGAATCAAATCAGTTGCCAACTATAGCCCGATTCAGACAAGATGCTGTACGGGTGTGCGGATGCCTGTATGCTCATACATGTGTTTGTGTGAATGACAGTAGCTGTGTTCATTGTAAAAGTGAACCTGGATACAGGCCCTTCAAATGCATATTACAGATAGGAAGTTGACTTCTGTACCTGCATTCAGCATAATATGTGAATGGCTGTACCTGTGTACACTGTACACTCATTGTATGAGTGTCGAACACAACGTATAAATGGACCTTATATGGCACCCGGAAGCTCTGTTGCCAGATTTGGCTTTTTTAAAGCCAAATTTTGGGTTACGGCCCATTTGACTCATGAGTATACCTCTTAGGTTCCAGGGCCGGAAGCAGCCAGAGGGACAGCAAGATCTGGAAGCAGTATAGTCTGACTCCACCACCTCTGCTTTCTACCAGTGCATCTGGTTGCACGTCTAGACTGAGGTGGGTCACATAGCCAAGAGCATTTTTCTAGAGAACAGGGTCGGTTCTGAAATGACAGGAGCAACTGGGCCACCCTTGACCTAGAGATCAGGAAGGAAAAAAAGAGACTGCCCTTCCTCAGCATGGCTACAGACTTACTGGCCATGCAGCTTGCCCAGGTGCCACTCTCCTTCGTAGGCGGCATTCTTCAGTCTCCCCTCTGCCTTGAAAGCAAAGGCGAAGAAGCGGTCGGCAGGAGGGTCTCTCCCTTCACCAGCCTTGCCCCACAGGGGGAAGTCCCTCTTCCCATTCAACGCCTGGCGCACGGCCTGGTTGAGCTTCCATTGCCACACAGCCTGGGTGAGCGAAGGACACAGCTGTGAGCACATGGCAGGCAAGGAGGTCGGGAGAAGCAGAGGAACATCACTAACTCAGGCTAGAGTACTTTCCAGTGGGCTTCGTAGCCGAAAGGGGTGGGGTGGTAAGTGAACCCAAGTCTCCTCGATTCAAGATCCCTGCTCTAACCACTACACCATACTGGTTCTCAACCAGGATCTACCCTGAGGAACTCAAGGTCACGAGACTCAGGCTCTGGGATCCTTCTGACCAGGGGATGAGGCAGAAAATTCTGGAGACAGGCCTGGTGGAAAAGCTTAATGGACCCCCACCCCCTAATCAGACCTAGTCCCCCCACCACAGCTGGAAGATATACCCTTGCCTTCATCTTCAGATGGATCCTTGGAGGACCAGCCCACTGCAGTGGAAGCCTCCTCCTGCTGGAACCAATGTCTGCAAGACTGGACGCTGGCCCTTTAAACCAGAGGGATCCTGCTATAAAGGAGTGGGGAGCACTGATCCCTCTAACAGGGACTCCCAGATGTTGTTCACTACAACTCCCAGCATCGCCAGCTGCAATGGCCTTTGGCTGGGGATTATGGGAGTTGTAGTCAACAACATCTGGGAATGCCTGTTAGGGGGAACACGGTGGGGAGACAAAGCTAGCACCCAGCAGGCAGGCCTAGTCAAGGTTTCAGCCAGCTACAGGCCCTTGCTGAAGCCACATCTACTCTCCTTGTGGTGGACATTCTCTACCCAGCGCTGCAGTCCTTGGTCCCAGTCCTGAACTCTTGCCCTGGCCGCTCTCCAGGGTCCTGAATCCCTCTTCATCTCCCTGCCTGGCTGGAGGCCACACCCTCTCTGCCTGGAACAGAATACTCTGAAGTCGACACTTACTCGTGCTTCTGGTTCCTTGGCCAGGAGGAAGAACTCCTCTTCTGGGGTGATGATGTGGAGAGTGTGTCTGCGGAAAAATGCCAGGCTAGATGGTGAACATGTGATTCCCACCCACCAAAAACAGACCCTCACATCTCTCCCCTGCTGGAGACGGAAGCTGATCCAAGTGATGCTACAGGACAACCACAGCCAGGTCCAAAATGTTCCAATTTTCCAGCAATGGCCTCTTCCTTCTTGAGATAGGGATAGTTTGGTAGTGAGCCTGAATTGTTCACTTTGCTAAGCAGGGCCTTCCCTGGTGTTCAATTGGATGGGAGACTAAATGTGAGAGCACTATAAGATAAGATATCCCCCTTAGGGGATGGGGCCGCTCTGGGAAGAACACTTCCAGGCTTGCATGCAAAAGGTTCCAAGTTCCCTCCCTGGCATCTCCAAGATAGGGCTGAGAGAGTTAGGGCTTCTGCAGTGTTGGAGAAGCTGCTGCCAGTCTGAGTAGACAATACTGAGCTAGATGGACCAATGGTCTGACTCAGTATATGGCAGCTTCCTGTTCTGAAACCCTTTATAGAATAGCCTGTGTTGCGTAATCTCTGCTGGGCTGTAGGAAAATTATAAAAAACACCCATTAGCTCCTCCAGCCTCAGCTGTCCAAATGTCTCCTGCTCAGAGATGACTCCACCCCTTTCCCCTTGCTGCCCCTTAAACCTGGAACTGCCTCCTAAGACACTTGCCACCTCTCTCTCTCTCTCTCTCTCTCTCTCTCTCTCTCTCTCTCCTACTTAAACTACTCCTCAGAACTTTTCCAAGAACTCTTCACTTCAAGTCCTTATTTACTACAAAAACCCACTACAGAAACTAAGCTTAAAGTAAGTTGAATGGCACCCACGTATATTCCTCCTGTGACACGTGCCGTGGCCTGCCTCCCACCCAGTGGTCTTCTCTTGGTCAGACTGTGGCCTGGTTCACACAATCATTCAAATACAGGTTTAATGTGGATTATGAATGTGACGAATATTTATATACTGGCTTTCAGCAAGAGTTCCTAAAGTAGTTTACATAGATATAAATAAATAAATAAATAAATAAATAAATAAATAAATAAATAAATAAATAAATAAATAAAAATAAAATAAAAATTAATTAAAATAAATAAAAATAAAATAAAATGGCTCCCTGTTCCCAACGGGCTCACAGTCTAAAAAAGAAACATAAGAGCCCCAGCAACAGCCATGCAGGGTCCCACTGAGCAGATACGGTGGCCTCCAAAAATGGCCACCGCACCAGGGAATTGGTCTGGAAAGGGCTAAAGACACCTGAACCAGGCGATTTTTACAAAAAGAAAGACCGGCGGGCGGAGGGGGAACTTCCATGGACCCACCACCACCACCTTGGAGAAGCCCCCTGGAGAGGATAAGTTAAAAACAAAGGGGGTATCCAAAAATGTTCTATGACACACACACCCCAGCCCAGTGTGGTTCGGGTCTGGTTCAAACTCGAACCGAATTGGGCCAGGTGGTTTTGTGCACACCCCTACACACAACCACACCAACACAGATAACCCACATTAGATTTGAACAATTGTGTGAAGGACCAGGCCTGTAAACTGTAAACTCCTTGGGTCAGGGAATCGTCTTTTGGATTAGGCTCCTTTTTAAAAGTGTATAAAACTTTAAACTTTACATACGTATATGTAATTATAAACATATGTAACTTACTTTCCTGTTTCCTGAGAGGTTGCATCTACCCACACGTGCTTCAGTTCAAAACTCTGCAAACTGTGCCCCTGAAAAATGATACAGGAAACTGAAAAAGACCCAGAACTGGGTTCCCAGACAACCAACCAATTTACAAAAGAACCTAAGACAAAACATTTTCAAATCATATTGTCACAATATCATTTGAAAAGGTACAGCTTTGAGTTCTTTTGTGAACTGATTGAATAAAAAGCTACCAGACCGAAGCGCTCTCAGCAGGGGGAGTCCAGCTCAGCATTAAGGCTCCAGTTCCTCCCACCCTCAGCAACCACAGTTTGATGCAGACGCCCCCATCTCCAGGGTCCCAGCCTTCTCACCTGGACCAAAACTAGGATATCATCAAAGAGCAGAATGCGGTCAGATTGGCCTGTACTGGCATAGACGGTAAGATCTCGGCTGTCTTCCAAGAGTCGCCGCTCAGGCATGCAAATAAGATCCTGCCAAACAGAGCCATAACGTTGGTTTCATCACTACATAGGACATTTTAATTGCACAGCCGGGGAACTGATGTAGAATCCTGAAAATGCCTTCTTGCATTCTTAAGCAAAAGGCAGTCGAAGTAGGAGTGGTTAAGCAGTGGGCAGCATCTTCTACAGGCTCAAAAGCCGAGTCAAGCTTGAGATAACCCCTTTGTGTCAACTAAAGCCTTCATCACCCATCCTTGCCGGTTAAAAATCCCCTGGAGCAAGTCAGATGGGTGCTGCCAATGACCTAAAATGGAATGTTATGAGAACATTCCGGGATTCTATGGTGTACACGTCAGTTGTAGCAGGGAAAAGTGACTTCTAAGTTAGTTCAAGATGTAAGCTAGCCCAGTCTCCTTGATTCTCTAGGTCTGAATGCTTAAGATTCAACAGGTCCTCAACACGTTGACTGGTAACTGCACTAAGCAGCGTTAAAGAGGTGTAATATTCTTGGTAACAGACATCTTGCTGGCAACTTATTATCCCTAGGTGGTTCAGCTCACTCACAACATCTGGACTCTACTTTCAGGTATATTCCTTCTACAATTTATATATACACATTAAAAGATCTTCCAGACAGAGGGCTTTGAAGGGCTGGTCCACTGATCCAGCATCCCTGACAAATCCCATGGGTGCTGTAACAGCCACTGAGCTGATTCCTGCAGTACTGGAAACAGCAACCCAGGAACTAACACCATCGGTACAGTCCGAAAAGGTCAGTGGACTAAGAATTGGGGATGTGCACGAATCGAGATCTGCTCTCCTCACTTTTAAAGGTGCCGAATCGGTGCTTCGAATCGGTGCATGAATCTCGATTCGTACACACCCCTGCTCAATGTGTGCGCATCTCTGCAAAGACCTGTCGATGAACAGAGTGCATCTCCCCCAACTGCAAACCTTCCAGTCAAAAGCAACTCATCCTGACGCCAAAGGAGGCCTCTCTTTCCCGGGGCTCTGTTTGTTCCTCCCTCTCCCGACCCACCCCAGTGTTAACCATCCAGCTCTACCTGAGGAATGGCCAGCCTGGAGGCAGCACAGCTCTCATTAACACTGGGGCAGGTTGGGGAGCAAACAGAGCCCTGGGGAGGAGCCCCCTTTGGAGCCCCTCCCCAACTCACTAGGAGGGGCTGCTCCTGATTCCAGTGCAGCACTAAAGCCACTTGGGCTTGCCAGAAAGAGACCCCTGCAGTACCACCTTCCTCCACAAGAGGGAGCCAATCTGTTGCTTCTCCCATCTTTATTCCACTTTCCCCAAAGAAAATTTCGGACCCCACTTAGATTTTATTTATTTATTTAGTATATTTGTCTACCACCCAAAACTCACATCTCTGCGTGGTTTACAATAAAACACTACAGGTTAAAAACAAAGTTAACAAAATTTAAAACAATGATAAACCCTAGAAATCTAATTAAAAGGTTTAGCATCCTCTCGCATGATTGCTGTGCCGGTGCTGAGCGATTTAGGGCAATTCGGATCAGTGCCAAGGAGGCTACTTGAGCAATGGCAGAGATTCCCAGAGAGGGGCACTGCTGAAGAAGAACAGCTACAATGCAGGAGGATAGGGCTACCAGCAAAACCCCTTTCCTACCTGAGCTGCAGATCGGACAGGAGATGGCAGTCAAAATCCCCACAACAACATACCGTGAATTTATGCCCCAAGGACTTCCACAGGGATCTGGTGAGAGAGGCTTCGTCCAAGGCTTGGCTGATGAAGGCCTGCAGCTTCACAAACTCCTCAGCGGCTTCAGCTACTGCTCTTTTCTCTGGGCACTGTGAGGGTGAAAAGGTGCTCTGGTTTATTTCCCCCCTCCCTGCAACTTTAGGCTGAGCTACATGATTTTTTTAAAAAAAAAAGACACCCTGAAGTTGGTTTTATTCCAGCCAGACTGTCAGAGATTCCCCTGAAGATTCCGAGTTTGGTGAGGGCACCAAGAATGTTTAGGAGTCTCCAGTCGACGCCTGCCCCTCACATTCACAAACTTCCAGAGCAGCAAGTGAGGAGAGAAGGACAAGTACATCCACTTTGTTCTGGCAAACATGCTTTTTTAAAGTTACAAAAATATAATGCGGAACCAAAAAGGGGGCCGTGCTCTCACACACAGCTCTCTTCTACATTTTTTAAAAAATTGCTTTGAACGGTTTACCTGTTCAGGAAAAAAACACTGTCCTCACTCTGAACTGACTTTCTTTGCCCTCAGTGGTGACAGCATGTAGCAAACCCATTCTCAAGACCAAGAATTATAGGGAAGGAGGCAGTAAAGCCTGCTATTATTGCTGCTCTTGAGAACCTACGGGACTCCTACCTACGTGGCCCATTCAAACCTTGATAGCCTGACATTTTTTTAACCTTGTTTTTTACTGAAGTAGGACAAAAATAGCAGCTGTCCTACCTCGGTCTTGAATCATGTGGTGAAATCGCCAATTTAAACAGTCCCCAGCAGCCAGAGGCCAGGTTTGTCAGAGAGTGCTGCAGCTAGAGGGGCCAGAGGAGAGCTGTTGGTGCACTGAGGACTTCCTCTCTTCTGTGAGTGCAATGCATTCTGGGATACCTCCCTCAATCCTTGGAGGACCTAGCTCTCTTTTTCCAAGAATGGAGCCCACGGCTGCCATGATTGTCTGAGTGGCAAGTTTGCAGATCCAAATGGAGGGTCTGTGAGGATCAAGGTAGGAGTTCTTCCCTACCATCCCCAAACTACCCCAGAGGATGGTGTGAGAGCCTTTACTGTGTTATGTAGCCTGTTGGATTTGGGTGCCATTTCTATACACAATTCTCAGTTGCCCAAGAGTGCCTGTATGACTAATTGGGGAGAACAGTGATGCAGCAGCAAAGGGAGTAGGGCGTCTTTCAAGCAGCCGCCAACGGCGAAGCAAGCCGATGGCATTTGAGATCTAGTACCTGACTGGTGCTTTTCTCGAGCGTGGAGAAGATCAGGCTGTACTGCTGGAGGTGATCTCGGAACGGCTTGTTCAGCACTGTATGAAGAGCCACCGGCATCGTCGTGTCCAAGGAGAAATCTGCAAGGAACTGCTGCAGGACCGGTTTGTGCCGCTTCCAGATCTCACTGCAAGGATTCAGAGCCAGCAAGACAGACGCGTAATTGGCAGAGAGCAAGAGAACCGAGTGCTGGAGAAACTCTCCTGGAGGCCCGGCGGGGGCGGCAAAGCAGAAAGACATCTCACCCCAGCAGCCAGTTTAGGGCCACTTTGAACCAAAGGCGCCTTCAGGGAGGAAGCAAATCCAGCATGCGTGGGACAGACACGTCTGTGTTGAGAAGCTAGTGGGAGGAGAGTCGATGACACAGGAAGCCGCCATATGTCGACTCCGATCCACTAGCACAGAACCGTCTCCTGCAGGGCTCGCCCCCTGTGGTCCTCCCGGTGCTGCTGGACTACAACTACAGCTACAACATATTGGAGGGCCACAGGTTGGGGACCGCTAGTCTGCACTGACTGGCAGCAGCTCTCCAGGGTTTCAGAAAGAGGCTCTTTCCCAGTCCTACCCGGAGATGCTGCCAGGGATTGAACCTGGGACCTTCTGCATGTAAAGCAGATAAGAACGTCAGCACATCAGAGCAGCCCTGCTGGATCAGGCCCAAGAAGGCCCATCAAGTCCAGCATCCTGTTCCACACAGTGGCCCACCAGATGCTCTGCCCCTGGGCTACAGGCCAGCTTTCCAAGGTTTCAGGCAGGTTTTTATCCTGGGAAGTTCTTTTAATGGTTTCACTCCATGAGGAGCTTTTAGTTGTTTTTATTCTGTGAAAGTAGATTGTGTACACTGCCCAAAGGCAAAGTGTGCCGAAGAGTTAGTGTCGACTCCTGGCGATCTCAGAGCCCTGTGGTTTTCTTTTGGTAGAATACAGGAGGGGTTGACCATTGCCTCCTCCCTCACAGTATGAGATGATGCCTTTCAGCATCTTCCTAAATCGCCGCTGCCCAATACAGGTGTTTCCCATCGTCTGGGAAACATACCAGCGGGGATTCGAACCGGCGACCTCTGGCTTGCTAGTCAAGTCATTTTCTACTGCACCACTAGTGGCTGTACACTGCCTAGAGAGATATATCGCACAGTATATAAAGATGATAGATAAATAAATAAATAAATAAATAAACCTCTGTTATATACTCATCCTTAAACCAAAATGAAAACAGATCTGTGTAACTGTACTTGTACACTTTCATCCTTTCCCTCTCTTGTCTCAGTCCACGGTAGCACTTTAGACTGGATTCTCCTTGGGGCAGGGACCTACCCCCCCCCCCCCGCCTCAATCTCTCTCTCTCTCTCGGCTGAAGTTACCCTGCAACCATTCTAGCACATGAATAATGCTAAATACACAACCGGCAGAGCCAGCTCAGTTCCTCTGTTCCCAAGCGACTCTTCATATCTGCAGGGCTGGAGACGGGCTACTTTTAAAGAGAAAGCAGCGCTTCTCACGATCAGTGGGAAGAGCTCCGTGGCAGTGTGCAGGGAGAGCGGGTTGGACTCACCCTCCCCGCAGACGACTGAGCTCTCCTCCCGGGACAGGCGGATCACTCGCCCAGATGACCGGCTGCCCTCCCAGCAGCTCTGGGGGTCGGGGTGCTGGGAGACACATCTGCGTGTTGCTCCAACCCCCCCCCCGAGTGCCAATAATGGACCGCACGGGTGCGTGGTGCCTTATGGGGGTCCCGCCTCCGCCCAAGTGTGCCACAGACACACCATGATAAAACTGAGATTAAGGGAGCGCTCGCTCCCTTCACCTCATTTAAGAGGGTGGCTACTGAGGCGGGTTTGCCACGGTGTAGGCGCCGGGATCAGGCTCGATCCTGGCAGTTCACACGAGCATGCAAAACCGGGCTGGGCTCCCTCCGTCTGGCTTGGCACGCTCGTGTGAACAGCCTCAGAGAGTCTGCAGGAGGGTTTTGAACACGGATGCACACTTCTGGCCAGTTGGACAGAACAATCAGTGTCTGCCGGTTCCTAGGTCCTCCGTTTCAAAACGGGGAGCAGGATCTTCATCTGATGGACCAAGGTCTGACTTGTTAAGGCAGCTTCCTATGTCCCTATCGTACAGAGATCAAGTCCCATTCGCCGCTGGGCCACAATTAATCTGCAGGGCTGTCTCCAACAGCCACACCTCATTATGCAAGCCCTTAAAAAAAACAAAAACCAGTCAGCAGATCAGGTTTTGGCTGGCTGCTGTCCCACCGCGCACCTCACCCTTTGGAGAGATTTAGCCACACTCTTCTCTGCCAAAAATAAGGCTTCACGGCAGAAAGCCAGGCGATGCTAATCTATGCCAGTTGCAGGGCAGCCACAGCAGGAGAGAGGACCTGCCCTCCCCTCCTGCCTGTGGGCTTCTCAGGGGGTTCTGGTGGGCCACTGTGGGAAACAGGTTGCTGGGCTGGATGGGCCTCCTTGGGCCTGATCCAGCAGGGCTGTTATGTTCTTAGCTCATAAGGTGGTTCAACAGGCTTGCCCAGCCATACGGGGGCAGGGCTCAACAGGGCTGAGTTAGAAGACGCCCCCAGAGGCCGTTTGACCCACTCATGAGGCCAACTTCTAAATTGGCTGCCCAACTTCTGATGTGGACCTCCTGCAGATGTTGGCCTACAACTCCCATCCTCTCTGACCATTGGCCCCTCTGGCGGGGGGTGATGGGAGATGTAGTCCAACTTCAGCTGGAGGGCTGCAGTCATGCTGTCCTGTTCTAGATCAGGGGTGAGCAAACTTGGCCCTCTAGCTGCTGTTGAACTACAACTCCCATCATCCCCAGCCACAATCAAATAAAGATCACTCCATCAGGAGAAAGCCCTTGTGTGAGCCAAGGTTGAAGACTCATATCCTAATATCTTATCATATTAATGGAGAAGTGATATTCATGGAAACTGGCATGCAGGCATTGTGGGTTGCCTTTAATTAGATGACTTTTCACACACCTCCATATTTAGATTAGCTTTAAGCTACACCAGGAAACTGCAGGGCGTGCACAGTTACAGCTTTAGAAAATTCACCTCTTTGTGCGTTTGCGTTCACAGGGATATTGTACTGAGGTTATCAAAGATGTGAACTTGAGAGGGAAAGTTCCTATTCAGGTTTAAGATCCTATTCAATTTCTATTAGGATTCATATGAAGATTGAAATCCCTTGTGTTTGAGGAGCAGAGAATGAACTCAATTAACTAGCTAGATCTTTAACGTATCCTGAAAAACACAAGCATGAGATTTCCAGTGAGTAAGTGGGCTCAACTTTTCCTGGATCCGAGCTGAATCAAATAAAGGAAAAAAGGGGTGGTTTTATCCCCAATATCCATGGCACAGGCCACACCCTATATGCCAGGAGAGGGTTAAAGGAGCGAAGTCAGACCTGACCTCAGTCACTCATGCATTGGCAACATCCAGACTGGATTACTGCAATGTGCTCTACCTTGAAGACTGTTCAGAGGCTTCAGATGGTCCAGAACGCTGCTGCAAGGATGTTTGTGGGTGCTAATTACTCCTCAAGGATCACACCTATCCTGTGGCAGCTCCACTGGTTGCCAGTTTGCTCCCAGGCCAGATTCAAAGTGCTGGTCTTGACCTTTGAAGCCCTACACGGCTTGGGGCCAGAGTATCTGTCGGACCACATTTGCCCATATGACTCTGCCAGGGCCCTTTGTTAATCATCTCAAGCCCTGCTCACAGCCATTGACTGAGATTCATGGTTGGTGAAGACAAGAGACAGGACCTTCTCAGTTGTGGCCCCTTGGCTGGGGAATGCCCTCCCAGAAGAACTTTGCCACGCTCCCTCCCTTAGAGGGTTTTTTTTTTTTTTTAAAGATCTTAAAATCCATCTGTTCAGAAAGGTTTTTTTAAAATTGTAAGTTGATGGGTTTTATTATTTTATTATTAGTTTTTAATTAATTTTATTCTATGCTGTATTTTTTTTATTGTTTTAAACTTTACATTACTTTTACAGTTGTGAGCCGCCCCGAGCATTACGGTACCGGAGGGATAGAGTGTAAATGTTTTAAATCAATAAATAAAAATCAGTGGGGGGAAGGAGGCCAAAATAAAGGTTTTTGAGTTTCTGGAGCCAACTAGCAAGACGCCAGCTTAGAGAGTTACAAGGCCGTGCTGTTGCTTCGGGTGTGTGTGTGTGTGTGTGTGTGTGTGTGTGTGTGTGTGTGTGTGTGACACTTTACCTGTCCCTGGGGCATGGGTTTGGTTTTGTTCTGTCTGTTTGTTCTGGTAGCTTAGCTCCCTTGCTGTTGCCCTAAGAACTTCATGCCTGCCTCGCTGACCAGCCCATGAAACTCCAGCCTTCTCTTTCCAGCCATGGTTGGCTGGACACCTTTAACAGCTACAAGCAGGACAGAAAGGGACAGGCAAAGGCATCCCAGGCTTGACCGGAGTTCCTAATGGTGTGCTTTGCGGCTCCGGTTTTGCTTGACACATTCTGGGGCCACGTGAAAAGGAGGGCTGCCCTTCTGGCAGTCGGTTCGGCTTCGTGGATTTTCCGCCACTCCCGGCCTTACCGCTCTCTGCTTGGCAACAGAGAATTGGTCACCCAGATGAGCCACTCACCTTTTATTCCTGGCAGCATGCTCAAAGCCCTGGACAACAGCAAAGCTGGCAAAAGTGGAGAAGTACCTGTTCGTTGTTGAAATAAAAGAGCAGAGCAAGCGTTAGGTCACATGGTGGAGCTTTACTGGATTTAAGCAATCCCAGAGGAGGAAAAAAAACCCAGCATAGTGAAAGCCAGAGTATGCTTCGTACATAGAAGGTCCCCGGTTCACTCCCTGGCAGCATCTCCAGGTAGGGCTGTGAGAGACTCCTGCCTGAAACCTTGGAGAAGCCACTGCCAGTCTGTGCAGACAATACTGGGATAGATGGACCAATGGCCTGACTCAGTATAAGGCAGCTTCCTAGATTCCACAAAAGCAGCATGGACCATGGATCTTCTCTGGAGGTCTTCTCTGGAGGGCAGACTAAAGTCTTCTCTGGAGGGTCTTCTCTGGAGGGCAGACTAAAGGAGCAAAGGACAACAGCCCTCTCTTCCATACCCTTTGCCTACACCAGGGCTCCGGCCACAGAAACAGGGTTGCTTCTAGGGTTCTGTTCCATATTTGTTCCCCAGACTTTTAATTAGATACTGTTTTAATTGTGTTTTAATAGTTAACTTTTTCATTTTAATTGTTGGAATGTTTTAATCTTTTATTAGCTGTTTTTATTGTTTTGTAAACTGCCCAGAGAACTTGCATTTTGGGCAGTATAGAAATATATTAATTAATTAAATAATTTAAATATTTTCATTCCTTTATAGGCCATTCGTCAAAAATGGCTCATGGCAGCTCACAGTCACAAATAAAGCCATTTAGAATATTAACACAACTCTCATTAGGAACCATTAAAATGATTCCAAAATGATTAAAAAGCAAGCTAAAAACAGTATGTCTTTACAGCTCTCTTGATAGTGTCCAGGGATGATAGACCTCAAATGCTGAAGTTCCAAATTATCTGGCCATGTTTCCAAAGCAGAACCGAAGTGTTAAGCATCAGTTCTTAACATTGTATTTATTGGTTCTCTCATTTTATTTCTGAGTTTTGTACAGTGCTCTGCTGCTTTCAGCACAGCTTGATAACTGCAAAAGAGCAATTTTAATGCAATCTCACATACTTGCATCCAGATTCTCCTTGTGTAGCGCCTTGTGCAAATGTTAAAAAAAACCCAAATAAAAATAGAAGCCAAGGACTGCACAAAATGAAAACTTGGTGCAAACATGTCTACACGGACTGGAAGCGGCTCTCCAAGGTTCCAGGCAGGAGTCTTTCCCAGCCCTACCTGGAGATGCTGCCAGATATTGAACCTGGGATCTTCTGCATGCAAGCAGATGCTCTTCTATTGAGCTGTGACCTAATTAGGTAACAAAGGGACTGAAAGCTGAACCACAACCCCCAGCTACAATAAACTGTAGCTGGGGATTCTGGGAGCTGTAGTTCAGCAACATCTGGAGGGCCCGGAGGTAGGGTACCATTTCTCTAGCAGTTTCCAAGGGGCTGGAACCTCCAGAGTTCCTTCCAACTCTAAACATTCTGTGGAACATCAGAGTTCCATTCACTGACATCACCACAACCCTTGATTTTAAGGAATTGCCACTGGTTTCAAAGATGAGAGGTCAGACCCACTGGGTCCCAGACCCACAACAGTGGCACCAAATGAAGGGGGGAGGAATCAATATATCGAGGCGGTGGCCAGGACCACATAACACCGGTTTTGAAAGAACTACACTGATTGCTGATATGTTTCTGGGTGAAATACAAAGTGCTGGTTATTACCTATAAAGCCCTTAATGGCTTGGGTCCAGGCTATTTAAGAGAGCGCCTTCTTTGTCATGAACCCTGCTGCCTAGTAAGATCATCTCGGGAGGTCTGGTTACGACTGACACCAGCTCGTCTGGTGGAGACTCAGGAGTGGGCTTTCTCTTTGGCTGCCCCAAGGCTTTGGAATATGCTCCCAGCTAAAATAAGAGCAGCTCCTTCTCTGTTTGTTTTCAAGAAGACCCTCAAGACTTTCCTGTTCTCGCAAGCTTTTAATTAGAATTTTAATAATTTTAACAATTTGTTATATATATTGTTTTTAGTGTGTTTTAACTTGTGATTTTTAATACTAAAATTTGTATACCACCTAGAGATTTACATATCAGGTGGTATAAAAATATGATAAATACATTAAATAAATACATATATAAGATCTTCACTCAGAATTTTAAATAGTTGTGCAGATCTGAAAGCCTTTGGGATAGGGAGGGTTATCAAACCAAAAACAGGACAGGGCCTCACCGCCCACCCCAAAGTCTTAACGTCGCTGCTGCACTCACTGGATGTAGGCATCCTGGAACACGTCTGCTTTCCAGATCAAGTAGATATCTTGGATGCAAGCAGATTCCGAAGTACTGAAGGTTTGCTTCAGGGCTCTGTAATTCTCCTCTGCCAAGTCCCAGAGGATGTGAAAGTGGTCGTTCAAGAGGAGGAAGAGCTTCGAATGCTCAAAGGAACCTGAGAGGTGGAAAGGGGAGAAGCTACCAAGTCAGAAGGAGAAGGCGAGCATCTCGGGATAGACAGCACAACTGGAGAGGTCGCCCTCACCTGACTGCAGCAGGGGCTTGAGGACAACACTGTTGATCCGGGCAAGGCATGCAGAGAAGGTTTCTTCTGACCGAAGCAAGGAGGCAGCCGCTTCTGTGATGCTCATGTCCTATTCAACACAGGGAGGAAGAGCAGAACTTTAGAACTGGAGGCCTAAAGCTGTGGAGGCTGGGCCAATCCCTTGCTTTCTCCAAACCAGCTTCAGAGCTGGGCCATAGGAACATAGGAATCTGCCATAGACTGAGTCAGACCCTTGGTCCATCTCGCTCAGAATTGTCTTCACAGACTGGCAGCGGCTTCTCCAAGGTTGCAGGCAGGAATCTCTCTCAGCATCTCCTACCTTGGAGATGCTGCCAGGGAGGGAACTTGGAACCTTCTGCTCTTCCCAGAGTGGCGCCATCCCCAAAGGGGAATATCTTGCAGTGCTCACACATGTAGTCTCCCATTCAGATGCAAAGCAGGGCAGACCCTGCTTAGCAAAGGGGACAATGCATGCTTGCTACCACAAGACCAGCTCTCCTCTCCCCTGGCTTGCATAATCAACTAGGCAAGCGTCCTATCCGGGTTCGGGAGCTAGGCGCGCCTCTGTTTTGCGATCATTTGCAAGTAAAAAGCAAGCTAGGAGCTGGGGAGAGAGATCATGCATCAAGCTCCTGCTGGGTGGGAGAGCTTTCCCTCCCACCTCGTTAAACAGCTGGGACAGCACTATCCTACCCTGGGAGAGCCTCACTGATGATTGCTTTCCCCACCTCTTACCTTGCCTTTTACTCGCACATGATCACAAAACAGGAGCATGTGCAGCCCCCAAACTTGAGCAGGATGCTTGACCTACCCAAATAATGATTGTGTGAACTAGCCTGCTATGGTTAGAGTGTGTGTGGTGTGGGGGGAGGAATGCACATACACAGACAAGAGGAAAGGAGGTGAGGAAATGGCATGATCCTGTGCTCTGCCCCAAATCCTTTAGCCATGGTTAAGGAGGAACATAGGATGCTGCCTTCTACTGAGTCAGACCATTGGTCTCTCTAGCTCAGTATTGTCTTCACAGACTGGCAGCGGCTTCTCCAAGGTTGCAGGCAAGAATCTCTCTCAGCCCTATCTTGGAGATGCTGCCAGGGAGGGAACTGGGAACCTCCTAATGCATGCTAGCAGGCAGGCAGGTGCTCTTCCCAGAGTGGCCCCATCCCCCAAGGGGAACATCTTCCAGTCATCTTGCATGTCATCTGCAGACAGACCTTGCCGATAAGGGGCAGAGGCCCCTGCTCAATCACAGGCAGGATACCTTGCATGTAGAAGTAATCCTTCCTCTGGAGACTGAAAGGGAACATGCAGCACAAAACTGTTGGTCCACCTGACGCAGTATTGCCTACACCAGGGGTGTCAAACTGCAGCCCTCTGGCTGTCTTCCGCCTACAACTCCCATCATCCCCAGCCACAGTGGCCAGTAGTCAGAGATGCTGGGAGCTGTAGGCCAGTAACAGCTGGAGGGCCACAGTTTGACTTCCCTGCCGACACTGACTGGCAGCAGTTCCCCAGCGTTGCAGAGAAGGTCATTCCCAGCCTCTGTTGAGATGCTGCCAGGGATGGCATCGGGGACCTTCTGCATGCCAAGCCGCCGGCCTTCCACTGGGTCCTGGCTTGCACACCTTAGCTTGTGCTGGCAGCACTTTTGGCGGCTAATGCTCAAACCCAGACTAGCCGGGACTGTGTGGAGTCTGTACATTTTAAATACTGCAAGCCAGCCCACGATTTGCAGCTGGTTCAATGGGGGGGAGCAGAGGCAGCACACGCCACCCTGCAGTCAGTGTTCTCTCTGATTTTTTTGCATCTGTGTGTGCATGTAAATTCAGAGCGGGGCCTTCCCGATTCAAACGGAAGCCCTCTGAGCGGGATCTAAAATTTACTGAGCGGACATCCAAAAACGCACGTGCCTGAGAGGGAACACGGCCTCCCCGTCAGAGAGATGATGGATGTGACCAACAGGAAGCCTCCGTCATTTTGTGCTGCGGACAACCGGATTTCCCCCTCTTTGTCACCAACAGCATATTGGGAAGTACACTGTGAGACCAGTGAGTTTTACCCGCGTGATGATGTGGCTGTTCCCAGCACATTGTGGCGGAGAAAGCCCAGTCGAATGGGAAAACCACGTGTCTGCCAATTCAGGACACCAGCATTAAGAGAAGGGCAGTGGAGTTCTGCTGCATTTTCCCCCAGGCAGAGCAACTCTGCCTCGTGGGTGACAGGCCCTCCCAAAAAGGGGAAGAGTTTCTCCTTCCTGATGATAATAATTTTTAAAAAGCACAGAAGCTTCTTGCGGCAAAGGAGGGGGGAACCACCCCAACAGGCGGTAGTGGTTGCTGCTGCTAATGAGCCGGGTGGGGGGGGGCTCCAAAGGAGGCAACTTGGGTTGATCCTCTTCCCGCCCCCCCCATCTGAGAGCCACGGTGCCTGTAGGCTGGCCATTCATCAGGTAGAGCTGTGTGGTCAGTGAGCAGCCTGCAGGCAGCGTGGCTCGTGGGCAGGGAGGAAGAGAGAGCCAGGAGCATCCTGAGCTGGTGCCCGGCTTTGGTGCCCCCCTGGCTGTTAGGACCAAGTGCTGTCGGTACTGCCGACAGGGAGCAGGCCTATCCAAGCCAGCTCTGAGCATGACTGCAAGAAGGAAGCCACCACCAAGTGTAATGCAAGAGGAAATGCACACGGGGGAGAATAAGCACACAGTTCCTTCACAAAACGGGGAACTTTCAGAGCAACCGTCATTTCGCTAGAACTGTTGGATTATGTCCTCCCCCTTCACGATCACGTGAACACCTCAAGTTTTGACCTTTTAAAAGAAAAGTATCCTCCAAGAATTCCCAGTTGAGGCATTGGAATCTGCATTAATTTTAATTTTTCAAAAAATAAATTATTATTATTATTATTATTATTATTATTATTTTAAAGAAACAGGACAGGGACAAGACACACCAGAGCAACATGCTGGGCAGAGGATCTTTCATCAAAGAAGGGCGTGAGATTGGACTTCTGGCAGTTTAAAAACATTTATATCATGCTGTTGGGCGTTCAATTGCTTCCCATACTTCATTCTAATTGCAGACCTTACATGGTACCTTGCAAGGTAGACCAGAACATCAGAACAGCCCTGTTAGATCAGGCCCAAGAAGGCCCATCTAGTCCAGCATCCCATTTCACAGAGTGGCCCACTAGATGCCTCTGGGAAGCCACAGGCAGGAGGTACAGTATGTGCATGCCCTCCCTCCTGCTGTTACTCCCCTGCAACTGGGATTGAGAGGCATCGTGCCTCTGAGGCTGGAGGTGGCTGATAGCCACCAGACTAGTAGCCATTGATAGACCTGTCCTCCGTGAATCTGTCTAAGCCCCTTTTCAAGCCCTCCAAGCTGGTGGCCAGCACCACATCCCGTGGCAAGGAATTCCATAGATTAATTACGTGCTGTGTGAAAAAGTACTTCCTCTTGTCGGTCCTAAAATTTCCTGGCCTTCAGTTTCATGGGGTGCCCCTTGATTCTAGTGTTGTGAGAGAGGGGAGAAAATTTTCTCTCTGCCCACTCCCTCTACTCCATACATAATTGTATACACCTCTCTCATGTCTCCCTGCCCCATTTACTGTAGACGTGCCTCATACGGAAGGTGCTCCAGGCCCCTGACCATTTTGGTTGCCCTCTTCTGCACCTTTTCCAATTCTACAATGTCCTTTTTTAGATGTGGTGACCAGAACTGTATGCAGTACTCCAGATGAGGCCACACCATAGATTTGTATAAGGGCATTATAATATTAGCACTTTTATTTTCAGTTCCCTTCCTAATGATCCCTAGCATGGATTTTGCCTTTTTCGCAACTTCCATGCACTGAGTCGACACTTTCAATGAGCTGTCCACTATGACCCCAAGATCTCTCTCCTGGTCAGTCACTGACAGCTCAATCCTCATCACCGTATATGTAAAGTTGGGGTTTTTTGCCCCAATGTGCATCACTTTACACTTGCTTACACTGAACTGCATCTGCCATTTTGTCCCTCACAATCTGTTGTGGATTTCTGTACCCTAAATAGTTTAGTGTGATCTGCAAATTTGGCCACTTTGCTGGTTACCATCTTCTAGAGCATTAACTAAGTTAAAGAGCACTGGTCCCAGTACAGATCCCTGGGGGACCCCACTTCTTACTTCCCTCCCATGTGAAAACTGTCCATTTATTCCCATCCTCTGTTTCTTGTCCTTCAACCATTGACCAATCCACACCTGAACCTGTCCCCTTATCCCATGACTGCTACGTTTACTCAAGAGCCTTTGGTGAGGAACTTTGTCGAAAGCTTTTTGGAAGTCCAAGTATACTATGTCAACTGGATCACCTTTATCCACATGCCAGAATTATCCACTTGCTGCAGATGCATGACTGAAGCAAGCCACAACTCTCTCCACCTAAGGCCACCTAACTCCTATCCAGACATTAGGCTGAACACTTGTATGATGAGTGTACACAGGTACACATAAAATAATCACAGCTAAAGGAGGTGTAGATACAGGTACAGATAACCACAGGTTAAGAGATCCATACATTATGTTGAATACAGGTACAACAGTACACTTTCTATCTGTATCCTGTGTTTCAGGGTGTCGGTAACCAGGTTCCCTTTTATCGAGAACACAGGTACAGTCATTCACACACAAAGTATGAGTATACAGCTATCTGTACACTCATACAACATAATGGCCTGGTTCACACAATTGTTTGAATGTAGGTTAAATGCAGGTTACCAACCTGCACGATTGTGTGAACCTGTGCCAAGGTAGGATTTGTCTTAGGCCATTAGCCACCCCGGCATGGATTCACTCTATTACACTAATGTTGGTAACCCACATTAAACCTAGATTTGAATGCTTGTGTGAACATGGCCAATGCCTGAACAAGGCTCTAACGAGGTCATGGAAGAAGTGAGATGGACATTTCCCAGTTCATAGCACAGTCACTATACTATCCCAGCTCTTGACCCAACAATTCTGCCTGCTGTGAAATCATATGAATTTCTCAGCTTCCTTCCTTAACTCACAGGACCACATCGACCCATTTCATTTAGAACAGATTCCCACCAGTTTAATGCTTGCATTCAAAAATGGATCAACATAGGACTTCCCTGCAAGGTTGATTAACCTCACCTGGGCTTAAACTCAAGAAACAGTTTATGTCTCGGGGTTTATTCTAAATGCTACATGTTGGCCTGGAAAGATGTGAAACAACGGAGGACAGAGTGTCTCTGAGCATACACGGAGTACCTTCATTCATATTCACATAACTAGAATAAAGCAAACCCTTCCAGGAAAGGGTGAGTCCTGGCTCTAAAGACACATTCGGGCTAATGAAGGGGCTCTGCAACATTGCATCCCCACATGTCACTGGATTACAATCCCCATCATATCCCAAATGGCTGAAGGGGGATGATGGGAGTTGTAATCCAACATCTAGGGACCCAGGGTCGGAAACCCCTTGGCCAATGGCAAACCAAGCCTGAGATGTCACTTCCTTCTTTGCTGGGGTGTCTCCTTTGCTCTTGCATGGCAGAAAGAAATGTTATTATTGGATTATTCTGAAAAGAGCCCTTGTTATCATTGTGGGGAGTGTGTCAGGCCAGGACAGGGGAAGCCTGGATTCAGGCTTAAGAAACATAAGAAACATAAGAACAGCCCTGCTGGATCAGGCCCAAGAAGGCCCATATAGTCCAGCATCCTGTTTCGCACAGTGGCCCACCAGATGCTGCTGGAAGCCACAGGCAGGAGTTGAGGGCGTGCCTTCTCTCCTGCCATTACTCCCCTGCAACTGTTACTCAGAGGCATCCTGCCTTTGAGAGTGGAGGTGGCCCACAGCCCTCCGACTAGTAGCCATTGATGGACCTCTCCTCCATGAAGTCATCCAAACCCCTCTTAAAGCCATCCAGGTTGTTGGCTGTCATCACATCCTGAGGCAGAGAGTTCCACCAGTGGATCATGCGTTGTGTGAAAAAGTACTTCTGTTTGTTGGTCCTAGACCTCCTGGCAATCAATTCCATGGAGTGACCCCTGGTTCTAGTGTTGTGTGAGAGGGAAAAGAATCTCTCTCTCTCCACTTTCTCCACGCCATGCATGATTTTATAGACCTCTATCGTGTCTCCCCGCAGTCGTCTTTTTTCTAAACTAAAAAGCCCCAGGTGTTGTAGCCTTGCCTCATAAGGAAGGTGCTCTAGGCCCCTGATCCCAACAGGGGTTGGTGCAAAGGAAATTGCCTCCTACTGAGTCAGCCTCTTGGTCCACTGAGCTCAGCATGGTCAACTCTGACTGGTAGCAGCTCTCTGAAGTTTTAGGTGAGGGTCTTTCCCAGTCCTAACTGGAGGCGCTGCCAGAGATTGGGCTGGTGCTCTGCTACTGAGCCATGACCCAACCTTCCTCCAAGCAGCTCAGGGTAACATGCATGGTCCTTCCTCCCATTTTGTCTCCCCAACAACTTTGTGAGGTAGGCAGGTCAAACAGAAAGAGAGAATGCCTGACCCAACGTTACCCAGGGAGCTTTGTAGCTTGGCGGGGATTTTAAAGTAACAAGGATACTTTGCTTTGCTTTCTTCAGCAATGAGCTGCATGGTGGCAGGAATCCAACAGGTAAAGCTTTCCCATTGCTAAGAAAGATACTTTTGTTTTTAATAATAATCATTCTAAATATCTTCCTATCTGCCTGTCCAGAATGCTAGCTTTGTATTTTAGATACCTTTTAACCCACCCTTCCTTCCAAGAATGTACATGGTCTGTTTTCTCCCCTTTTGTCCTCACAACAGCCCTGCAAGGGACATTCGACTGAGAGATGGTGATTGACATAATAATAATAATAATAATAATAATAATTCAATTTCTATACCGCCCTTCCAAAAATGGCTCAGGGCGGTTTACAAAGAGAAATAACAAATAAACAAGATGGCTCCCTGTCCCCAAAGGGCTCACATTCTAAAAAGAAACATAACACACACACCAGCAACAGTCACTGGAGGTCCTGTGCTGGGGGTGGATAGGGCCAGTTACTCTCCCCCTGCTAAATAAAGAGAATCACCACGGTAAAAGGTGCCTCTTTGCCCAGTTAGCAGGGCAAACTCTTTCGCAGCATCCTGGCCGAGTGGTGATTTGCACTCAAGTCTCCCTGAATGTGAGTCATTTGTGCATGAAATGGATGAATCATGGAAGGATGGAATTCCCCCCACCCCCATTCTTTTCCCTGAAGAACTAATACATTTGTTTGAATTTAAGACAACCTGGAAACTCTGGTCTATAGTGAACAGTGTTTCCTTCCTAAAATCTCCGATCTGGTTTAGACCTGCTCCATAAATGGGTAAAATTCACCGTACCACATTCAGCAGCAGGTGGGTGGGGACACATTTGTTAATGCTCCCTACACGAATTTATTTATTATTACCACCTTAGCATTTATCTACAAATAAGAAGCTGCCTTATACTGAGTCGGACCATTGGTCCATCTAAGTCAGTATTGTCTGCACAGACTGGCAGCAGCTTTTCCAGGGTTGCAGGCAGGAGTCTTTCTCAGCCCTATCTAGAGATGCCAGGGAGGGAACTGGGAACCTTCTGCTCTTCCCAGAGCAGCTTCATCCCCTGAGGGGAATCTCATGCAGCGCTCACACATCAAGTCTCCCATTCAAATGCAAACCAGGGTGACCCTTGCTTAGCAAAGGGGACAATTCATACTTGCTACCACAAGACCATCAGCTGTGGAGGCGCAGCAGGGAAGCAGCTTACCCAGGGATCGAGAGGCTGTTAGTTCAAATCCCCGTCGGTGTGCTTCCCGGACTGTGCCAAGTAAATATATATTTGTAGTCACCTATATTGGGCAGCAGCGATATAGGAAGGTGCTGAAAGGCATCATCTCATACTGCGCCGGAGATGGCAATGGTAAACCCCTCCTGTATTCTACCAAAGACAACTACAGGGCTCTGTGGTCACCAGGAGTCGACACAATTATTTACTTACCACAACACCAAGACTTCTTCCTCTAGAAATCTAGAGACAACTCTCTGCAAATAAATAGTAATCTAGAAAGGGGTTCCTGACCTTGGGCCCCCAGATGTTGTTGGACTACTCTGGCCATTGTGGATGTGGGTGATAGGATTTGTAATCCAGCACCATCTGGGACACCAGGTTAGGAACCTCTGGGCTGAGCAAGCATTCTCTCAGTTCTGCCTTCCCACCTGCATCGCTGCCGGTTCCAGGAATGCCACTCCTTACTATGACTAACTTCCCTGGCATCTGTTTACGCCGTAAACTGTTGGACGACAGACTTCTGTGATTACCAGCCCCAGGAGAAAACTGCTCCCTGCACATTTAAAGGCTTCTTTCATTCATTCAAGGGAGACTTTTCAACACAGGCAAGGTCCCGCCATACTCTGCTAAGGAAAAACACCCGAGTTCAAGCTATAGGCGAATGCCAGGTTGATTCATGGCAGCAGTCCTGGGATTTGGCTGAGCTATCCGTGTTGTGATCAGGATGGAAAACTGGAGATCAGCTATGCAGCAGGACGACGACCTGAGCAAGAGGGGTGGTTGCGGAGCAAATGACTCCAGAGAAAGTCACACTCACACACACACACACACACACACACACGTCACTATACAATCTAATCTACAGGAAATCCTTTTCCAATTCAAACACAAGGATCAGAGAGAACCAGATCAGAATACATCTGCCGCAGGAGTTCTCGAATGCTGGCCCCCAGATGTTGTTGGACTACGACTCCCATCATCCCCATCCACAATGGCCAAAGGATGATGGCAGCTGCAGTCCAACAACATCTAGGAAATAAATATAAAGACCCCCTGATTCTACTGAACCATCTCAAAAGAAAACTTTCCTCTGCAATGCTGTTATCACCCAGCTTCCCAAACGCCACAATCTAACAGTCCAGAAAGGTGGGAATCCCTTGCCTGATCCTGTGGAAAAAAGGATGGGGGGGGGGAATGGAAAACATGGAGCCTACCTGATCCCTGAAAACCCCTACCTGATCTTACATCTGTGGCAAGAGCCACAGTTCAGAGATCTTTCATCCATGTAATCCAGAGATTCTCCAACTTGGGTCCCCAGATGTTGTTGGACGACAGCAACCACCATTCCAGTCACAACAGCTGGCCATTACAGCTGGGGGTAATGGGAGTTGTAGTTCAGCAACATCGGGGGGGACGACCCAAGTTGGAGAATCCCAGTCAATTCGACCTTGAATCCAGAGAGGTTCTTTGCACAATAGCTTTAAGATCTGGACATCTCGAGAGCCCCACAGCCAAACTGTCCCAGGGTGGACTTTCTAATGTAGCTTGGTCATCTACATTGCCTTACCAAGTGGCAAGGAAGATGCTTAGAGGTACAGTTACTACTACCGTGAATATTTATAGATGTTTGACCAAAGGAGAGATACAATTATGGGTAAAGTGTGCCATCGAGTCGATGTCAACTCCTGGCAACCACAGAGCCCTGAGGTTGTCTTCTTGGGTAGCACAGAAAAATCTTTCGCTTTTTCTCCAAGAATACTCAATTCCAGGTCGCCCCATAAAAACCAGAAAGCAGTTAATTCAGACAAGAGATAGGACTTCTTCTTACAACACCTAGTTAACATATGGAATTCTCTGCCACAAGATATTGCGAGAGCTACTCGCTTTTATGGCTTTAAAGCAGGAGACAGGCAAGTGCATATCCATCTATAGTGGTCTATAGCCAGGGAGGTCTATAGTGGTCATTAGCCATCATGGATATAAATATAGAACCTCCACATTCAGAGGCAGCCTACCTCTGAATACCAGCTGCTGGGAGGGGGCAGCAGGTGGTGAGGGTTCTTCATACCCTTGTCATGGGCCTCTAGGAGTATCTAGTTGGCCACCATGGGAACTTGGGAAGCAGCCGGGTGCTGGATTTTGGCTCCTCTTCTGTTCTAAATGCATATGTCTGTACAGCAAGGGTTCTCACAGGCCAATGTTGCAGGGGATGATGGGAGCTGTAGTACAACAATATCTGGGGACCTAAGATAGAGAGCCTCAGCTGTACAGACATCTGTTTACAGTAAGGAGAAAACAGGCTTCCTTCAACCAACAGTCCCAGGAGAAACCAGTGGCCACAGTCAATAATCCAATTTCCTTTCTTGAAAAGGCCCTCGTAAACAGTCTGTGACCATTAACATTTGGACCCAGGACTTTCTTCCCTTCAGTCTACAGTCTTATCACTTCAGTCTACAGTCTTATCACAAAAGGGCAAACCCTTTTCTTCCCCTGCAAACTATCTGCAAGGTTTGTGGCACGACCCTGTGGAAGTTTACTCAGAAATCCCAAAGCAGTTCTGGAGAGTTAAAACAGACTATTTTTAAGGCAACTCTTTCACTGCAGCAACCCCATTTAAAAATCAGTCAAAACAGAACATTTGGTTTTTAAACAGTCCCTAAAAAAAGAGAGAGAAAGTCTACAAAGAGCCTACAAAGTCTACAGAGAAAGCCTACAGAGAGCCAGCGTAGTGTAGTGGTTAGAGTGCTGGACTAGGACCGGGAAGATCCGAGTTCTAATCCCCATTCAACCATGAAACTCACTGGGTGACTCTGGGCCAGTCATGGATCTCTCAGCCTAACCTACCTCACAAGGTTGTTGTGTGGATAAACATAACCACGTAAACCGCTTTGAGCTCCTCAGAGGAAGAGTGGGATACAAATGTAAATAAATAAACAAACAAAGTCCGGAGGTATTCCAGCCTGCCTGGCCCCTGCATCCCGGATGGTGCATCTCTCACACTGCGGAAACTGCAGCTCCTCCGTGGTGAGCAAGAACTACATGCTCCGAGGCACTCTTTCTTCCCAGGAAGCAGGCTGAGCCAGGGCTTGAAGTCCTTCCAGCCCTGTTGCTTTCAAGAGGGCGACGCTATGTATGGACAGAGATGGTACCCTTTCACCGAGGGACCCATGGATTCCAGCCTGCTGTCGACGGCTCAGATTCTAGCGGTTGGAAAGAACAAACTCAGAAGTCTCACCTTTTGTAAACTCCACCATCCTTTCTCCGTGGGGTTCTTGCTACTGCCTCCGAGCCGTTCTGGGCAGCCTTTTCCTGAACGAGTGTGCTCAGAGCTGCGGACGCCACGCCACACCCACCGTCATTAACCTCCTAGGCCACAGCCAAGTTTCCCTCTGGGTTCAAACACAGATCCAAGCCTGCTGCTTCCTGGATGACACATGCACAGCCAGCCCCAAGCACTCTTATGCAACCTTGCTGAGCACAAGGGCGGAGAGAAGCCAGCTCTCCCATTCAGTCACCACTTTCAACCGGTTGGGAGCCAGGTGTCCTCTCTGGGGACATGGGGCACATGCCACAGACCTGGGAGGTCAAGCAGAGGGCCAGGATTTCAGGAGGAGGACCTGGGGTGATATGGGTTCAGGCTGGGACCTTTGACACTCCCCCCCACAACCACCAGAAAAGGTGTGAGACCTTAGGAGTGCAATTGCTTTGCTTGAAGCGAAATGCTTGAGATGTTGGAGCAAAATGCTGGGAGAAGCAAGACAGAGAAAAGGAAATGCTTCTTTACGCGACATGTAATTAAACAACGGAATTTGTTACGAACACAGGAACGTAGGAAGCTGCCTTCTACTGAGTCAGACCCTTGGTCCATCTAGCTCAGGATTGCCTACCCAGACTGGCAGCGGCTTCTCCAGGGTTGCAGGCAGGAGTCTCTCTCAACCCTGTCTTGGAGATGCTGCCAGGGAGGGAACTTGGGAGGCTTCTGCGTGCAAGTACGCAGGTGCTCATCCCAGAGTGGCCCCACCCCCCTAATGGAATATCTTGCAGGGTTTTGCAAACCAGGGTGGGCCCTGCTTAGCAAAGGGGACAGTGCATTCTCACTAGCACAATTCATGCTCGCTACCACAAGACCGTGCCTTAAGTGGTGCAGTGGGGAAATGCTTGACTAACAAGCAGAAGGTTGCCGGTTCGAATCCCCACTGGTACTATATCGGGCAGCAGCGATAAGAAAGATGCCAAAAGGCATCATCTCATACTGTGCGGGAGGAGCCAATGGTCAACCCCCCTCTATTCTACCAAAGAAAACCACTGGGCTCTGTGGGCACCAGGAGTCGAAACAGACTGGACGGCGCATTGTTCCTTACCACCAGACCAGCTCTTCTCTCTCTGAGCCAACGGATGTGGTGGCAGCCACTCATCTAGAGAGTTTTTAAAAGGAGATTAGATTCTCCATGGCTACTGGCCTTGGTAGCCATATACTTCCATCAGGATCGGAGATGTCATGCCCTTGAACACCAGGCACTAGGAAATACCAGTGGGAGGGGACGGATTCTCTCTTCTCCCCACTTGTGGGCTTCCCAAGAGCACCTGGTTGACCATGGCAGGAGGCAGGATGCTGGACTGGTTGGGCCTCATCCCTGGCCTCATCCAGCAGAGCTCTTCTGACATTCTTATGCTTGGTGGAATACCTAGTGCTTTCTTGCATGTGCAAATGGACAACCACAGGCAGAAATTGCAAATCGTCCAATATTCTCTTCCAGCAGCTTTTCAGAAACAAGCAGTTTCCCCCTTCCCCAGCATGGCTCTATAGGTCCAAGGTTCTCAAACATGGGTCCCCAGATGGTGCTGGACTACAACTCCCATCATCCCCAGCCACAATGGCCAAAGGCCATATTTGGAGCATGTCTAAAATTAAGTTCTGGTATTGGCCCACACACAGCTTGCTGAGGATCTTGCTTCCTTTATTTCCTCTACATTTTCCCCCCACAGGGACACCACAAACACTGTGCATGGAAGGAACCGAAAGCTGAAAGCCACACATGAGTAAGCTGAGTGTGACTATTACCAAATCTAGAAACCACCCACAGAAGGAAAAGACGGGTCACAAATGGATGGGTGCTACTCCCGATAATTCAGAACCCAGTCCTCTGGGATGGAAGGAATGCAAGCCTTCTAGTGCTTTTCAAATGGTCTCCAAACAGCTTCCAGTGTGGAGTAACTCAGCTATGCCTGTGGACACGTGACCCACCCTAAAATGTGACTGGAAAATGTTTGCTTCACTAGAGCCATTTCTGCATCCCATCAGCACATCAACACAGCCCTGCTGGATCAGGCCCAAGGAGGCCCATTTAGTCCAGCAGCCTGTTTCGCACAGTGGCCCACCAGATGCTGCTGGAAGACTACAGGCAGGAGTTGAGGGCGTGCCCTCTCTCCTGCCATTACTCCCCTGCAACTGGTACTCAGAGGCATCCTGCCTTTGAGGCTGGAGGTGGCCTGTAGCCCTCCGACTAGTAGCCGTGGATAGACCTCTCCTCCATGAAGTTCTCCAAACCCCTCTTAAAGCCATCCAGGTTGTTGGCTGTCTCCACATCCTGTGGCAGAGAGTTCCACAAGCTCTGGCCTCTTGGGACAGCCACATCTTCAAGCTAGCACCACACATGCCCCCGGGTGCATGATTCCTACAGTGGGGTGGAGACGTACAGGATTGCCACCATTGTTTTCTAGACCATGACCACCAACAGTTGTGCAACAGACAGCAGTTCAACATGCAGGTGAAGGAACTGGGAAACTTCACCTGTTGAATTTTCCCATGATGCAGGTTTTGTTTCTTCCTTTTTTTTTAATAAGTGGGAAGCCTAGAGATAGGAAGCTGCCATATACTGAGTCAGACCATAGGTCCATCCCACTCAGACTGGCAGTGGCTTCTCCAAGGTTGCAGGCGGGAGTGTCTCTCACCCCATCTTGGAGATGCCAGGACTAAGCACCATTGAAATCAGCGAGACAAATTCGCCATGAGTAGATTAAGTCCCATTAATTTCCATGGGGCTTAGTCATGTCTAACGTAGCCTCAATGTGACCAGATACTTCAGCACCTTTTTATGAACAACACCATTGTATATCAAAGCCAGGTCATTGGTCCATCTGCTTCAAGTGGCTGCAGATCTCAGAGGTCTCAATCAGGGTTTCGACACAGATCCTTTCAAGCAGGTATTCTCAGCCTTGGTTCCCCAGATATTTTTGGACTACAACTCCCATCATCCCCAGCTACAAAGGCCATGATGGCAGGGGTGACGGGAGATGTAGTCCAACAGCCTCTGGGGCTGCATGAAGGGCAGATGCTAGTTTGGAACCAGGGGCTCCACAGTTTAGACTGCTAATCACCTGGAATATTGAAGAACACCCCAACAAAAAGAAGCCACTTAATGGCGCAGTGAGGAAACGCTTGACCAACAAGCAGAAGGTTGCCTGTTTGAATCCCTGCCGGTACTATATTGGGCAGCAGCGATACAGGAAGATGCTGAAAGGCATCATCTCATACTGCGCGGGAGGAGGCCATGGTCAACCCCTCCTGTATTCTACCAAAAGAAAACCACAGGGCTCTGTATAGGGTTGTCATCTGTTCCTCCTTATGCAGGACGTCCCTCATTTCAGGGATGAACTGTTGGTCCCTATAGGGACAGCATTTGTCCCTCATTTTGGTGGTGGAGCAAACAGCTTCTTATTTTGAGAAGTTTTTGGTTGAAAAGTGGTATAACTTGAATATGTTCTAAATAACAACAATGCTGGCTTTATTTAATAGCATATAATTCAGTTGCATATATGTCAATGATACTGAGGCTCTTGATTACCATGGCATACACCTCCTGTCCCCCCCCAGCCGTTCCCCCCCCCAAAAAAACTTGTGTCCCTCATTCTGGCAATGAAATGTTGGCAAGCCACGCTCTGTGGGCGCCAGGAGTCGAAATCAACTTGACGACACACTTAACCTTTTACAACAAAGAGAGAAAACCTGAATTTCTGCAAGGGAATTAAAACACTAGCATTTGCCCACACAACTCCACTCCTGCTCTACTAACCCTCCATGCGACAGCCGTCTAGACAAAAGCCCTACTGTGGGTTGAAGGCAAGCCACCAGTTTTCAAAGAATGCGGAACCTCTTTTCTCCTCAGCAGCAGTGGTCGTTGCAAAAGCCTCTCATTGTTTCCTTCTGCTTCATGGGATTGTGGAGAGCACTAACCAAAGTTCTTTTCTTTTTGCTGATACTCTCACAGGCGTCAAGACCACACCGCTCCTCTTTGGCGTTACAAAGCACCTACGACTAAACATTCTTGGGCCGTCCTGCCAGTACGAAGTATGAACTGGGACATAGGATGGGACAGAAGTGAGAGAGAGAGAGAGAGAGAATCCTCAGCACCTCTGTCAGAGCAAAACTCCAGGCCACGTGCTCATAAAACGTCAAAGCTGGGGCATTATTTCTGAAAATTTCACAAGGTATTGCCAATTTATGTGCATCAATTCCTTCCCACACAAGTAAATCGCTTCATATGTACACAGGAAGCAGTCGCCTTCTATGGAGTCAGACCCTTGGTTCTTCTTGCTCAGTATTGTCATCACTGACTGGCAGCAGCTTTCCAAAGTTTCAGGCAGGGGTCTTTCCCATCCCTACCTGGAGATGCTGCTAGGGATAAGACTGGGGACTCCCCCCCCTAAAAACTAGGGCCCTGCCACTGAGTTACAGCCCATCCCCAAACAGAAGTATAGCATCCAGTATCCTACTGTACATCCTGACCACTGTTCCCTCTAAAGCATGCGCATGCTCACAAGTTTTTGGATGTCTGCTCAGTTCATTTTAGATTCCGCTCAGGTTGAATCAGGAAGGCCCCACTCAGAATGCAGGTATGCACACAGTGCCTCGATACTGCCGCCCAGAACAAAGCTCATGCCTCACACAGATGGACAAGACTAGAGGACCACTGATCCTGACTGAGACATACCTTACAGCACTTCCCAGATGGAAATGTGGACAGAACTGCAAGGCCCCTGCCCTGCTCCCATCCCACGCCAACCCCCCCCCCCTTGCTCTGGGTCCTCAAAGCAAGCTCTGAGAGTCGCCCCGCTGCACTGACAGCAGTTTGATTCTCTTCCTCCGGGAAAAGGGCAGAGGGGGCAGCTGGCAGTGCGAAGAGCTGAAGGAACCGTGTCCGGTCAGTGAACAGGAACAGCCGGTCCACTGAGAACAGGGAATGACCTTGCAGAGGAATTCAGCCCTGCCTCAATTCAGCAAATTGAGCACTCTCTACTGGCTGCTTTCTGGGACCAAGAAGCAGGAAACCGCGCCATCCTAGCAGTCTGCATCCAGACCGATTAAGCCAAAAGAAGCAAAACCCACACATGGGGACACGCACATGCTCCACACACAAGCCGCAAGGCAGGCAGGCAAGCAGGCACCGCCTCTTAAAGGGCATTGCAGTATTCCTACACACAGTCTGGACAGGGAGTTTGGAGGATTGTTGGATTCTGCTGGGTTGCGGGGCGGGGGGAGGCTCTAAGGATGCCTGGACATTGTGGCGGGGGGAGACAACAAAGCATTGAAATAATCGACCCTCCCTGTAATGAGGGGTGTGTGAACCTGCACATCCTTCATGCCATACAAGAGCCAGCATAGTGTAGTGGTTAGAGTGTTGGACTAGGACCAGGAAGATCTGAGTTCGAATCCCCATTTAACCATGAAACTCACTGGGTGACTCTGGCCCAGTCATGTATCTCTCAGCCTAGCCTACCTCACAGGGTTGTTGTGAGGATAAACATAACCATGTACATAACCATAACCAACATAACCATAACCATGTGAGGATAAACATAACCTCTGAGCTCCTTGCAGGAAAAGTGGGAATTAAGTGTTAAAAATAAAAATAAAAATAAAAGCAAAAATAAAAATAAATAAATACTTGGGAAAGGCCTGGAAGGCACTTTGTACCTGCATTATAGGAATAGGACAGTAAAGACCGGCTGAGCCTTGGGATTACTACAGCTCCAGATCCCAGGTCACTACAGCTCCATACTTTGGCTAGAACTGAGACACTCAAACTACTGACAGAACAGGCTGTAAGTGCAAGTACTGATGGCTATTTGGATACGTCCACAGATTTACCAGCAGTCCCTATTCTTCACTTCACTATTAGCGTATTCACATGTGCATGCACGGAACAGTCTGTTCACAGTGTATGTACATGCAGCTCTGTATGCACATGGGGCCCATTCACAAGTTATGTTCAACACTCATACAAAAAAGTATACAGTGTACACAGGTACAGTGATTCACATGTTATGTTGAACAGGGGCGGAGCCACAATTGAGCAACAGGGTGCAGAGAACCCGGGCCGCCGCCCCTCAGGGACCACGCCTCACCACCCCAACATGCCTCCTGCATCTGACATCTGATGTATTGAGCAGGATGAGGGAGGCCGCAGTGATGGCCCAACACAGGCCGCCCCTGGCCTCCCTCCACCACTGATGTTGAAGGCAAGAATAGCAGTAGGCCTCCTGTCTGTACCATGCATCTGAAGGGCCTGGATCCAGGTCCACTTTTTAAATTGGCCCTGAGCAAAGAGACACCTTTCAAAGTGGTGATTCTCTTGCATTTAGCAGGAGGAGAACAACTGGCCCTACCCAGCCCCAGCACAACATCCCTCCAGTGGCTGTTGTTGGTATCTGCCTTGATGTTTCATTTTAGATTGTGAGCCCTTTGGGGACAGGGGACCATCTTATTCATGCATTATTTATTTTTCTCTGTAAAAACTGCTTTGAGAACTTTGGTTGAAGCACAGTATATAAATACTCATCGTCATAGTAATAGTAGTAGGTACAGTCATTCCCACAAACACGTGTACAAGTGTACAGAAATTTGTATGCTTGTACAGCATCACGTCTGAATCAGGCTACAGTTATTCATATATTACTTGCTTAACCTGCACAGAGCATCTGCGTGCTAGTATTTGAGTACTCCCCTCACCCCCTGCCACAGCCCTCCTCACAAAGATCTCTCCACCCTCACCTGAGCTGCACTCCTGCTCCTCCTCCTCCATCCGGTTGCTTCCACCCCCTCACCCCTCTTGGTCACTGCTGCAGCGTTGCTGGCGCCTGTCGTCCAAGCTGCAGCCCCCTATCCCCACCTTCACCCAAGCCCTGCTGCTCCCCACAGGAGCAGCAGCAGCAGTTGACCAGGTCCTTCCTCACTGCCACCATGGCCGCTCGATCCCCTCAGGTCACTGACAGGCCCGGGCCTGTCCCTCACCCTTCATTCTTTCTCTCTTCCTCTCCCTCCTTTTTCTCTCTCTCTATCTCCTCCACTCGCTCTTCCCCCCTGTCTTTCTTCCCCTCCTTTTTTTTCTTTCTTTTTCTCTCCCTCCCTCCCTGAGTTAACAGATCTTGTTCATCTTGTTTCCTCATCTAATCCACACAACGGCAGCCTCCTTCTCCTGAAGGGGCTCTTTCCTCCTTCACAATCCCTCTCTTTGCAGACCACTGCCCAATATCCTTGTATATCTATCTATTATTTATTTCTCTTAGATGTACTCATCGCTAATCCCATTTGTGGCTGACCTTAACCATCACAGGCTCCTCCTCCCTATCTGCATATGAAATCTCCACTGCCCAATCACCACACTGCTAATCCCATGTGTGGCTGACCTTAACCATCACAGGCTCCTCATCCCTATCTGCATATGGAACCCCCACTGCCCAATCACCATGCTGCTTCTGCTCCTGAACTCTCGCAAGAGCTGCCACGCATGGGATTAGCGATGGATACATCTAAGATAGATAGATAGATAGATAGATAGATAGATAGATAGATAGATATTCAGGGCTTGTAGAAGAGTATGCTTCCTATCTGTACCCTACATTTAAGTGAGGGGCAGCTATATGCAGCTTTGCTTTTTAAATGTACACATGTACAGGCATTCATGCAAACACATATACATATCCAAGTTCAACTCTTCCTCCTGCAGTTCCATGAGTGCTTTGGGAATGGAGAAAGGTTGAAGGGGGTCCTCTTCCCTCTCTCTGCCACAAAAGCAACTCCAGGAAGTATATGTTCCACCTCGCCCCACCCCTATTTCCTTCCACCCACAATAGCCTGCAGGTTTCCAGTTAAGATGTGTGCATACCTCTAAAGGAGAGATAATGCAGGATTACTGATGATATGTTTATACAGTGCAGTACGCTGAATTCTTCTCTCTGCCTCCCTCCACCCCACATTCTTTTTCTGTCCGCTCCCTGTTCAGTTTTCTGACATTTCTTTCTTGATGTTGTTTGCGTAACATACACTTTCTTGTTTTGGATAACCGTCAAGATTGCTTCAGTCAACTGTTTTAAGACTGTTTTGCACCCCAGTCTCTCCCACAAAAGAGGAACTCACACTTAACAAGGGAAAAACTGAAAGAGGAGGTCTCCTTCCCCTCCTGACAGAGAGATACTGGCAGTTTGGTGCCTGTTCTGTCAAGTCCAGGTTCCTGGGATTGCACGCTGCTGTGTTATCAGGATCTTTTCTCCCTGTCTGCTGCAGAAGGCAAGACATTTAGCAGTCCAAGAAAGGGTCTCTATAGCAGACCAGTACCTTAAAGCAAATCTATAGCAATGTAACTGCAGAGTGGGCTTCTTTTGATGGCTACTTTAAAACAAATTAAGTCAGATTGCACTTGTTTAGTTTAAGTTACTGTTCTTCACCTGAAGAATTATTGTGGGGGTTTTTAATTCCAAATGTCTGTGCATGCAGCTTTCTGTTAATTCAGTGGACATTCTCAAAACAAAAATTAGAACAGCAACATCATCAGGGTCTCATCCTCCAGTGCAAGACACAAGCCTGTGAGCCCATGAGCATCAAGAAAACGACAGGATTAAGCTGATGGTCATGCTTGCAGAGGTTTATGCCAGGTTTTGACCAGTTTTCTTTGGATCTAGTAGTCAGCCTCAAAATATTTAGGAGCCAGACAATGGACACTTGACAAAGTTACCAAACTTAGTGATGGGAAATTCTTATTAACTCTACTTCTGGATATCATAGGAACAAAGGAAGCTGCCATATACTGAGTCAGAACATTGGTCTATCTAGCTCAGTATTGTCTACACAGACTGGAAGCAGCTTCTCCAAGGTTGCAGGCAGGAATCTCTCTCAGCCCAATCTTAGAGATGCCAGGGAGGGAGGGAACATGGAACCTAAAGATGCTATTCCCAGAGTGGCCCCATCCCCTAAGGGGGGGATATCTTACAGCACTCACACATGTAGTCTTCCATTCAAATGCAAACCAGGGTGGACCCTGCTTAGCTAAGAGGACAATTCATGCTTGCTACAACAAGACCAGCTGGGGTCTACTTTGCTGCTTGTGTTTCTTTTTTGATAATGAGCCCCTTGGGGACAGCGAAACAACTTTATTATTTATTTTTTCTATGCAAACATCTTTGACCTTTGTGTAAAAGCAGTATACAAATATTTGCAGTCAGAGACCTGGAGGCAAGTCTCACAATCAGTGAGACCCACTTTTGCCGGCTACACACGATCCCCCAAACCCGGTTTAAGGAGCGGGCTACTTGAGTGGGTTACCTGCTCAAGAACCACCAGGCTCGCAGCTGAGCCCGGTGGTTCTCACGATTTTCCACAATCATGTGAATAGCCTCCTGGTCTTTAAGCAGCTCTGTTGACAAGTCTGGAATTAGAAGCCCTAATCCAGGGGTTCTTAGTGGAGATGCAAGGGGACCTTCTCCATTCAAGCATGCAGCCCCATCCCCGAAGGGGAATATCTTACAGTGCTCACAGGTGTAGTCTCTCACTGAAATGCAAATCGGGGCTTAGCAAAGGGGCGATTCAAGCTCCCTACATCTGGGATTTGTCAAGCCCTGGTTTATGCACATTTATTTCTATGTCTCTACAAGTGGCATCCCGGAAGATTTGCTGCAGCTAAACATCCTGGAGAGCCAGCTGCCAGTTGAGACCCTCCTGGAGAAAGAAAGGAGAATGCAGAAGGACACACATGGCATGGAAGCTTGTATGGTAAAAAATGGGAGACTCTAGGGAGAGAAACCAATGTGTACATCCCGATACAATCTGTTGCCTACAAGTCCCAGAGTTGCTCCTGGCATTTCCTGGGCACAGGAGGGCAAGACAGCAGGAAGGAGGGAAAAATCGATGCCAGTACCTGGAGCCAGTCAGGAAGGGTTGGCAAATGGCAATCCTAACTAGGACTGTCTACTCAGAGGAAAGTCCCACTGGATTCAGCAAGAATCCAGGCAAGTGTGCACAGAGTTACACATTTGTCATTTGTGGATAATCATTATGCATGCATACCATAAAGTCACAAAATCCTAGAACTTTAGAGTTCAAAAGAACCCTGGAGGTCATCCAATCCAGCCTCCTGGAGAAGGAGGAGAAGCATGTGCCACTGTGTGGCTGGTTTTGGTAGCAATTTGGGATGAACAGTCCACCCCCCCACCCCCAAATTCCACTCCTTTGTTGTTCCACAATTCCTTCCTGCCCTGCCCTAAGTTCCTCAACTGTGGTTTCACTTAGACAATTCCCAAAATGAATTCAAGAACTGGAACATGTCAATTTGCTACAGCTCTCAATTCCTTCTATTCCTTTTCAAGCTTTCTGTTGCAAAAACAGTGCAAAAAGGCAACCTTGGTGTAATGTGGCATCAAATTGCTTTTTGTTTAGTGTTTTACTGATGCTAAGAATGTGCAGAGGTATGTGTGTACACACACCACACAAAAGAATATTTTGGGGATTTATTTCCCATCAAGTTTCAGGTGAAACTTTTAAACACTAAAGAAGGTCATTGAAAAAACTTTGCAGTGGGGAAATGCATATTTCATCGCCCTTATACTGTCTTAAGAAGCAATTTTAAAAATGACGCTTTATATATCCATATGCACAGCCACTGCAAAACTACTTGTTTGCTGTGTTTTATCAGTGCACATCAGGCAGCAAAAGGAATACCAAAAGCTGTGGCAAACTGTGAATGTACAGTGAGACATTTCAATACTTAAAATATATATATTGAGACTTCCCAGTACATCAGTTCCACTTTAGAAATAAGACTAGTAACAGACCGACCTCCAAAATACATGGAGAAATTTGGAGGAGGATAATTTCAATTCAGAAGCATTCCCGAGGTCCAATCCCAGCTGTAGTCTCTCTACCTACCAAGAGCCATACTCTGGAGCCACTGCAAGAGTGACATCTTGTGGCCAAAAGTACAACCACCATCACAACTCTTGAGAAACTTGTGCACAGAACAGATCAATCCCACAGCAGGCAAATGTGCTGGAGAGTAGAGCATACTGGCAAGAGGCCCATTCACACGTTATGTCCAACACTCGTACGAGTATACAGGTACAGATCTGTGCTCAGGTGCAGACTTTCACATGTTATGCTGAATGCAGGTACAGAAGTGCACTCCCTATCTGTACCATGCATTTGAAGGACCTGTATCCAGGTCCACTTTTATAATGAACACCTGTACAAGTGTACAGACACCTGTACACTCGTACAGCATAATGTCTGAACTGGACTAATGACTCTAGCCCACATAGTACCATGATAGGTTCCTGCTTTCCTGCAAACTAGTAGAGATGTAAATTTCCTTCATGAACCCCATTGCCACCTATTAAGATCAGAGGGAGGTCCAGTAGTGGTTGTGATCCAAAAACGGGCCTTTTCTAGGGTTTTCCTGAGGCTCTGTGACACACACTCCCAAATGAAATCAGAATCTCCCCATCTCTGGTTGTTTTTAAACGGCTTTTGGAAACACACCTGTTTCATCAGGCTTTTAGTTTAGGACGTTGTATTTACTTATGGAACTATTAATCTGTTTTATATGATTCGGGGGTTTTAGTTGCTGTCTCTTTAAATTGTAAACTGCCCTGAGATTTTATATAGGGCAGTAAATAAAGGAGCTCAATCAATCAATCAATCCTTGAACACAGGGGTTTTTCAAAACTCAGTCCCCAGATGTTGTTGGACTACAACTCCCATCATCCCTGGTCACAATGGCCTTGTGTGGCTCACTGTGGCTGGGCGTTATGGGAGTGATAATCCAACCGCTGGAAGTTTTCCACAATCGGCTTTTAGCACGCATCTCCTCTGGAATAGAGGGTGTGTGTTCACATATTGGCCAAATTCCCCCCCAAGTCCATCTAACCTATGAGGGAGCAATTTACACACAATTTGGGTTTTTCATTGCACATTTGAGTGTAGCCCAATTTATATCCAGGGTTTAAAAAATTCGCTTTTTGCATCATCCCCCCCCCCAACTTCAGACTCACTGTAAAGCCTTGCAGTAAACTCATGGTGAAACCTGCAGCTTGGGAAGGTTCCGGGGGGCTCCAAGCCGCAGAAGCCCTGCTTTCAAAAATCCACCGTGTGCCTGGACTGCACACTGGAGTGCCCTCTGCTCTGAGGATGTCCCGCCTTCTATTGACCTTAATGGAGAAACTGAAAGCAATAACTCTTTCTTGCTTTTGTGATATAACCCCCTCTAAAACAGAGATGCCCTACAACAAGGGTTCCCTTTCCCAACCTGTGGTACTCCAGATATTCATGAATTGCAACTCCCCTCATCCCCAGCCACAATATATTGTAGCTGGGGATGATGGGAGTTGTAGTTCAGCAACATCCGGAGTACCACAGGTTGGGAACGTAGGAAGCTGCCATACACTGAGTCAGACCATTGGTCCTTCCAGCTCAGTATTGTCTACACAGGCTGGCAGCGGCTTCTCCACGGTTGCAGGGAGGAGTCTCTCTCAGCCCTTTCTTGGAGATGCTGCCAGGGAGGGAACTTGGGACCTAGATGCTCTTCCTAGAGCGGCTCCATCCCCTGAGGGGAAGATCTTGCAGTACTCATACATCAAGTCTCCCCTTCATATGCAACCAGGGCAGACCCTGCTTAGCAGAGGGGACAGTTCATGCTTGCTACCACAAGGCCAGGATGCTGCCTGATCAAAATGACTTATTCCATTGCTCCAAGAAATGAGTAAGAGACAGGAGAAATTGCAGAAGCCCTCATAAAAGATCAAAATGCATTGTGCAGTCTTATTGGGCGAGCTTTTGGACACCTCCCACTATACTTTCCTTTCTGTTTTTGACAGCCACAGAAAGATACACCGAGCTAAAGTTTCCAGGAGTCGCCATTCACACCACCCCTGCCCCACCTCAAAAAGTGATCAAAACCCTTTCTCGCTAGCCCATAAGCAAAGCTCACCAGCCACCCTCCTGGAAGAAGAGAGTTTCCTGGAAGGAAAACATCCATCATTCACGTCTCGGCGTCAGCCGCAGCCCAGCTCCACTTAGTTCTGCTCTGTAAACACCACCACCTCTGCCCTAATATGCCCTTTCCCAGATCTCAGCCTAAGCAGAAATTCGCCTTGCCCGGCTCACATGCCTTTCCCACTCACATGTCTCAGCAACAGCTGTTGACGGAAGCCGCTCAGTTTCTGCTGCTGCTGCGGCGGCCGAAACTCCACTGGGGAGCCCGCTCGGGGTCCCAGCCCGAAAGAGCCACATCCCTGTGTCCCAGCATGCCTTGCTAACACATTCCTGGCGCTCATGGAGACTGCTTGAAAAGCAGCCAAACCGGCCCGTCCTGGCAGAAAGCCACACTGGCCTTCCAGCTTCAGAGGGCAGATGTTCATTAGGGAATTAAGAGCAGGAATACATCCAGGCAGGCAGACACCACGACCACCTGGACGTGTGTGCTGGAGTCCGAAGGAAAACTAGAGCCCCAGAGGCACCAAGCTCTTTGCAAGAGGTAAACCAGTCCCTGCCTCAAGGAGTTCGTTATCTAAATATAGATAAAAGGGAGGTCGTGGGAAAGAAAGGCAATTAGTGGCACACGAATTAAATGGCTATTTAAAAATAAAACTATTTAAAAAAACTTTAAATAGGGGTTTTTTTTAAAGCAGTGTGGTTTATACTATCAGATACTCGTAAGAATGTAAAAGTTACTTGCTCGATAAAAGAGGTTGCTCATTCAGTGTGGCGGTCAACTTTTCTTCCCCCCGACTGAGTTTGCCAGAGCCTGCTCTGTCCAGCAATGCAGCATTGATACAGGCTCGTCAGCGTTTGCTCACATTCTGCCCTCGCAGGGACCTGCAGTCAAATGTCTTTTTGGCTGGTTAATTCAGATCGGAATTGTGTGTCCTGCTCTCATGGCCCCTGAGCAACCTTGCCCAATGGTCTCTCCCCCCACCCACCCACCCACCCACCCCGCCCGCCATATTAGAAGAAAAGGAAAGCAAAAGATCAGCAACGGTCTTCCAGTTTCAATGAGCTTCCCAGCCTGTTCGCCTGGAGGTAGGAGTTACTCACCACAGGGAACTAGGGAAGCGACTATGCACAAGCCTGCAGAGACCTCTTCATTAGGGCTGTTCTCACAATCTTCGGGAAGGTAGAGATGCACCCAAGTTCAGGAGCTGTGCTCTCATTTTGTGATTGTGAGTAAAAAGCAGCTGTACCCAGCTGTTGAATGAGGCAGGAGAAAGTGCTCTCTCCTCCAGCCTGAGCCTCTCATATGACAATCACTTCCTTCCTCCTCACCTTACCTTGCCTTTTACTCACAGACAATCACAATAGGACTGTGAGGATGAGCCTGTTGAAGCAGTCTCAACCAGAACCTAGGAAGCTGCCATATACTGAGTCAGACCCTTGGTCCATCGAGCTCAGTATTGTCTACACAGACTGGCAGCGGCTTCTCCAAGGTTGCAGGCAGGAGTCTCTCGCAGCCCTATCTTGGAGATGCTGCCAGGGAGGGAACTGGGAACCTTCTGCATGCAAGCAGGTAGGTGCTCTTCCCAGAGCGGCCCCCATCCCCTAAGGCAGGGGTGCCCAACACAAATGCCTCAGTGGGCCAGAACCAACCATGACTTGGGCAGGGGCCAAAGTCAATTTCCAGCACATTAATTATTACATTTAAATACATTAAATAAAAAGATTAATGACTGTGAGGAGGCAGAGGGTTGGAGTCAGAGAGAAAGGTGAGGGGGAAGGGGGATTATGTCAGCGGGCTCCGGCCCACGGTGGGAAAAATCTGCTCTGAAGAAGCCAGCTTAATTCAGCTGCTGCTGGTGGTCAGCAGGACAGACCATGAGCGCTTCATGGCACCTGCTGGTGCAGCAGGATATTCCTACCTCTGGGCCAGCAAAAAAGGCCCCGAGGGCCAGATCTGGGCCCCGGCCCTTATGTTATGCAGGTCTGCCCTAAGGGGAATATCTTATAGCACACATACATAGTCTCCCATTCAAATGCAAACCAGGGCAGACCCTGCTTAGCAAAGGGGACAATTCATGCTTGCTACCACAAGACTGTCACCTGGTGCAGTGGGGAAATGCTTGACTAACAAGCAGAAGGTTGCCGGTTCAAATCCCCACTGGTACTATGTCGGGCAGCAGCGACATAGGAAGATTCTGAAAGGCATCATCTCATACTGTGAGGGAAGAGGCAATGGTAAACCGCTCCTGTATTCTACCAAAGACAACCCCAGGGCTCTGTTGTCGCTGGGAGGCAAAGTCGACTCAAGGGCACCCTTTACCTTACCATAAGACCAGCTCTCCTCCCATCCTCCTCCTCCTGCCATCAGGGGTGGCCTGTTACTGAGGCTAGCGGCCAAGTGCTGCCTCTCTCTACAGTCCTACAGGGGAGGGCAGCCCCCTTCCAAAGCTCTGAAAGAGGCACCCAGAAGGGGAAAGAGGGAAGGTGTCCAACAGCCTCCTCTCCTCTCCTCTCCTCACGCTTCTTGCCAGGGCCAGGCTGGCCCTAGAGAGCCGCTCTCCTCCCTGCAGGCAATAATCCCCTGCCCGAGGCGGCTGCCTCACCCGCCCCATGGAAGGGCCGCCCCGATTCCCATGTCCACAGGCTCATCCGTGCCATCGAGTGGAGGAGGAGGAGAGAGACAGGGAGCCAAGAGCCGTATCACATGCATCCGCTCCAAAGCTAACAGGTCTCCTCTAAGTCAATCACCCTGCTCTCGAGGGAGTGAGGTCTGGGCTGCAGCAGCCTCTTCCCGGCCAGCAGCCTCGCCCCACTGCAGCCTGGGCGAGGACAGCTCTCGTCGGCTCCTGGCTGCCTCCCGGGCCCAGAGCTGCCTGTAAGCGAAGCCGGCAGCCTAATGAATTAATTAATGGCTCCCCGGGGCCGCCTCCGTGGCTGCAAGAGAAGAGCGCCCGGCCGGGAGAGGAGGGTGCGCGGCCATGGCTGGCAGATGTCGGGGAGGGTGACAGGCCAGCCATCCGTCACCCAGCCCAGCAGGCTCCTCCGGCTTGCACAGCGGCGGGGACGAGGGAGACACCGAGGAGGCGGAGGAGGAGGGAGAAGATGGCGTGGGACCAGCCCTCGCGGCATCCCCTGTGCCAGTTGGGGGGGTCGCCTTCCCTGCTGCTCTGCTACTCCCGGACGGCCTGGAGCCAGCTGATCGAGGTAAGGAGAGACCTCTCCCCGGAGGCCCGAGGAGAAAGGAGCCTGGTTTTTAATGCAGGACGCCGAGTCCCTGGCAAGCCCAAGGCAGCCTGGAGAGGCACTGAGGAGCAAACTCTCCAGGCTCCAGCGATCGATCAGTCCAGCCGGCCAAAATGGCTGGCCTGGTCGGATTCTCCCAGGCTGGCATTCCGATTCGGGGAATTTCAGCTCCCCACCTCAACCCCTGCCCCCCAAAATATCAAGTTTCTAGCCCTCATGGCAGAGCTGCACACAGAAACTCCCAGAAGTGCCAGAGTGGTGGGGTTTTGTTTTACTGAGGCTCAGACAGAGACATTCTGCAAGCAATGAAGAAAAAAAGAGCACCTTTGAGAATATGCAGAGGGCATCCCCTTCACCGCCATGTCACAGCCTGCCTCAGGGAGAGGGTGGGGCCTTTGGGATCAGTGGGGATGATGAGATGGGTTTGTAATCTTGGCATCTTGTTTGGAAAAGAGAGACTTGTCCTAGATTCCTAAGTCGGAGAATGTACTTGTGGTAGCAAGCATGACTTGTGCCCTTAGCTAAGCAGGGTCCACCCTGGTTGCATTTGAAGGGGAGACTTGATGTGTGAGCACTGCAAGATATTCCCCTCAGGGGATGGAGCCGGCACTCTGGGAAGAGCATCAGAAGGTTCCCAGTTCCCTCCCTGGCAGCATCTCCAAGAGAGGGCTGAGAGAGGTTCCTGCCTGCAACCTTGGAGAAGCCACTGCCAGTCAGAGCAGACAATACTGAGCTAGATGGACCAAGGGCCTGACTCAGTATATGGCAGCTTCCTATGTTCCTAATCTTGCCATAGCCCAGGATGAGCTCCAGGCTTCAGGGGAACCCTTGGCTATGTGCTCTCCAGTGCACCCTTATTTAGGCTCTCTAATGTTTCAGGCAGGAGTCTCTTCCAGCCCTACCTGGAGATGTCAGGGAGGGAACCGGGAACCTTCTGTATGCAAGGCAGATGTTCTTCCAGAAGTGATGGTCCCCGAGGGGAATAAACTGCAACACTCATACCTACCATCCCATCCAAGTGCAAACCAAGGCAGACCCTGCTTAGCAGTGGTGAACCTGCTAAGTGAGCAAAGAGATACCTTTCCAAGTGGAGAGTCTCTTTTATTTAGCAGGGGGAGAGCAACTGGCCCTATCCAACCCCCAAACCCCAAAACACATCACTCCAGTGGCTGTTGCTGGTGTCTACCTTAGGTTCCTTTTTAGATTGTGAGCCCTTTGGGGACAGGGGACCATCTTATTTATGGATTATTATTTTTCTATGTAAACTGCGTTGGGAACTTTGGTTGACAAGTGGGATCTAAATATTTATATATAAATATAAATATAAAGTACCCTGCAATTTTATGCTCTTGTCAATATACCTTGTCACAGTTCTTAGTACACTTATTTATTTGATCTATATACTCCCTTTCCAAAAATGGCTCAGGGCGGTTATCCCACCTGCCTGGGATATGCATCCCATTAAACTCAGTGTGGAATTTGCTTCTCAGCAAATAAGCTTAGGATCAGGTTGTCAACATGCAGAGGCACATAGGAAGCAGCCTTCTACTGAGTCCGACCGTTGGTCCATCTAGCTCAGTATCGTCTGCACAGACTGGCAGCGGCTTCTCCAAGGTTACAGGCAGGAGTCTTGGAGATGCCAGGGAGGGAACTGGGAACCGTCTGCTCTTCCCAAGGCGGCCCCATCTCCTAAGGGGAATATCTGACAGTGCTGACATATGTAATCTCCAATTCAAATGCAAACCAGGACAGACTCTGCTTAGCAAAGGGGACAATTCATGCTCGCTCCCAGAAGACCAGCTCTCCTCCCAGTATAGACGGGACCTAGGGCAGGTCTCCCATGAGGTGATATGAAATGGTCGCCTCAGAAGGTGGTCCCTTCTGTTAAGCAGCATCCACCTTGGTTTGCATTTGGATGGGTGTCTACCGGTGTAAGCACCGTAAGAGATTCCCCTGAGGGGATGGGGGTGTAGCTCAGTGGGAGAATATCTGTATGAGGGAGGTCAACAAGACCAAGTTCACCGAGACCATCACCTCCAGGCAAACAGGCTGGAAAGCTCATCTCAAGGAAGGGGTAGGAGAGACCGGCCATCAGACTAGAACTAGGCGGTTTTAAAATGGGATTTGACAAATATCATAGAGCAGGGTTTCTTAACCTTGGGCTGCCCAATGTTGTTGGACTACAACTCCCAGAATCCTCAGCTACAGTGGCTTTTGCTTGGGGATTCTGGGAGTTGTAATCCAACAACATCTGGGGGTGCAAGGCTAAGAAACCCTGTCATTGAGGATAGGGCTCTCGATGGCTACATAGCTACATCTTTCCATCAGGATCAGAGAGGGCCTGCCCCTTAACGCCAGGTGCTGAGGAATACCAACAGGAGCGGGTGTTGTCTTCTTAATATCAGGCTTCCCAGATGCATCTGGTTGACCACTGTGTGAAGCTGGATGATGGACTAGATGGGCCTTTGGTCTGATCCAACAGGGCTGTTCTCACGTTACGTAGGAGAGCTGGTCCTTGTGGTAGCAAGCATGACTTGTCCCCATAGCTAAGCAGGGTCTGCCCTGGTTGCATATGAATGGGAAACTTGATGTGTGAGCACTGCAAGATATTCCCCTTTGGGGATGGAGCCGCTCTGGGAAAAGCAGAAGGTTCCAAGTTCCCTCCCTGGGGGCATCTCCAAGATAGGGCTGAGAGAGATTCCTGCCTGCAACCTGGGAGAAGCCGCTGCCAGTCTGTGCAGACAATACTGAGCTAGATAGACCAGTGGTCTGACTCAGTATATGGCAGCTTCCTATGTTCCTACAAGACTGTCTGGCCTGAGTGCCTGAATCCCTGGAAAACCGCTTCCAATCAGGGTAGACAATACTGATCTAGATGGATGGTCTGACTCCGTAGAAGGAGTCATGTATGTTCCTAGGCATGCAATCAGGTTTGGAAAGTGAATTCAAAGTGCCATCTTGAGAGGGGAAGTGAGCCTTATCAACAAGCAGTGCAAGAAACTGCAAACTGCACAACATGCTAAGTTTATTCAAGGGCAGCAACATTTACTTACTTATCTGACTAAGGATATTTCCATCCTGCCTTCCGGCCAAAATGACCTCAGGGCAGCTTGCAATAGTACTAACAATGACATCCATGCAAAAGTTCAAGAAAATAAGAGAAGAGAAAGGGGCCATGCAAGCTGGAGACGTTTCAATCTCCCTCCATTCACAGTCGTTAACCTTCCTCGTAGTAATGGGCACCAATGCAGATCCAGAAAAGTTCTGGGCATTATCAAACTGGGCAGTTCTGAAGACTTTGTGCTGCTAACATTCCTGTGACAAATGTTTAGCCCCAACAGGTTAGTAGGACTGCCATGTACAAAGGCAGTCTACCTGTGAATGCTAGTTTTGAGCAGAGGAGGGCCGGGCACTGGTTTCATATTCTGCTTGTGGATTTCTCAAAATACTTGGCTTGGCCACTATGGGTAGACAGAATGCTGGACTATGGACCCTGGGCTGATCCAGCCAGGCAAATCTTCTACGCCAGTGTGGGCCGGCTTCAGGCTTGCAGGTTCCTTTTTTTTTTTTTTTTACTTGCACCCCGAGGCCCACCAGCCAGAGTAGTTGCAGCTCAGGCAGGCACCCTCTTAGAATCAATGTGTTTGCAGTAACTCACGGTCCTTGCACAGAGAAATCCACTTCTGGTTTCCCCCAAAACTTTCTTCATTTCATCAGTCTAATTTAGCAAAAGAAAAGAAAAACCTTTTGTTCTTGCAATCCTTAGGCTGTTGGTAGGGATGTGCAAACTGATTCGACCACAAATCTGATTTCGGTCGAATCATGGGCAATTAGATTATTCTACCCCCCCCAAAAAAGGGGCTAGATTCAGGGTACAATAGAATCACCCCCAATTCAACCCAAATCAATTCAGGCAATTCGGGTGCCATTTTGAGGTCCGTTTTGCTGGAAAAAACAAGACTCAAAATGGCAGGGAGAGTCTACCAATTGGGATCCACAGTTAGACCAGCTCTCCGAAGCGGGCTGATGCATCAAGTCCTGAGCAGAGGGTTGGTCTACCCTCTGATCCCAACTGGTGGACCAGCTCTCCCCACCATTTTGAGGCCCGTTTTCCCAGCAAAATGGGCCTCAAAATGGCGCTGGATTTACCCAGATAGATTCGGGTCAAATCAGGGGGATTCATCGAGGCAGCTGACCAAGCCAGCTGCTTTTGACAGATCAGTTAGCGGATCTGCAATTTGATTCAGCCTCAAATAGAATTACATAAGTTGAGTCGTGCACACCCCTAGCTATTTGGAGTCAGAAATCCTTTGCTGATCTGCTGCAAACCAGCTACAGATCCACCAGTAGACTGAACTTACACAAACTCTTACCAAACAGAACACATTTCAGTCACATTCATTTTTCCCCCTAGCCTGTTTGAGATGGCAACATTTTACCTCCATTTTTCCTTGACTCCTGGTAAAATCCTGCTACTCTGAGCCCAGTTTTCACTGAAAGCAAGAAATCTGAATTTTTAAAAAAAGATTCCTCTTTTTAAAAAACAAGACAACCACTCTTCAAATCAAGCTTGTTTCCATTTCCTCCCTAAATTTCCTTTATCAGCACATTCCTGTTTTTTTGAAGCTAGCAGGGCACATGAAGGCAAGGAGCCATTCATTGATTGATTGGCTCAAAGGGTTCAGCAAGCAGGTTTAGCCCTTTGGCAAGGCAAAGTGACAATAAAGACGTGCAGATTTTAAAAGGCACAGATCCATTGGGAAATCCCTCACTAGAAGAAAGGAAGTTGATGTCCAGGGAGGGGGATTTTCTGCATGAGTCTCCTAAAGCTAGATCTTTATTCAGATTTGGGAGGATGGCCATTAATTGACCATAGGAAACTGCCTCATAGTGTGTCAGTCCATTTGCCCATCTGGCCCACGGTTGTCTACACTGACTGGCAGCAGCCCTCCAAGGTTTCAGGCAGGAGTCTTTCCCAGTGCTACCTAGAGATGCTGCCAGGGATTGAACCTGGATCCTTCTGCATGCAACGCAGAAGCTCTCCCACTGAGCTACGGCCCCCTAAAACTGAGAAAAATTAAAGGATGGGGCTTGTGGGTTTCATTAAGGGATCTTTCCTTTGAGCACTGGGCTAGTACAAGGTTGCCACCATTTTTCACTAGGAGAGCTCCTGTGCTTTTAATATGTGGTTGCCAGGCAAAATCACAACTTTTCTCTGCATGGAAAAATGGGAGGGAGGGATGCAGAACCACGCAGAAATATTTTGTGCCCACAGGGGTAGTTCGGACTCAGAACACCTTGTTTTTTTGTACTCTTTCTGTGTGTGAATATGCGTATGCCACTGTGTCAATAATGTGCCTATCACTTAAAAAACTTTCACTGGAAGTCTTGTTCAATTGATCTTTTAGTTATAACAGGTGAATTTGAAATATCTAACCCCAAAGCCAATGTCTAACCCAAAAACTAGATATTTAACCAATATTCCAAAGATTGATTTGAGATCTCTCTCTCTCTCTCTGAGCAGAGACAGACCAGCCCAATTCCAGTGTCACAAATTTAGATCCTTATTCCAAAGATCTGTCCAATTAACAGTGAATGCAGAAGCTGTGGTAATCCAGATGTTGCTGAGCTACAACTCCCATCACCCCCAGCCACAATAAACTTATCGGGGATGATGGGAGTTGTAGTTCAGCAGTATCTGAATTACCTCAGGTTGGGAACCCCTGATTTAGTTAGTTAGTAAATTTGTATACCTCCCCTAACTTTTGAATCTGGGCAGTTCACAACACATAAAATATAATTAAAATAGCATTTAAAACACTGAAACAGTTGAAAAACAAATTCACACTAAAATCTAGTTAAAAGCCTGGGCAAACAAATGTGTTTTCTTAAATGTGTCTTCTTAAAAACTGTCAGAGATGGGGGGGGCTGTCTTGATGGGGAGACCAGGAAGCAGATTCAGGCTAGTACATTAAGGAGAATTTCTTAACTGTAACAGCTGTTTGACAGTGGAACAATCTGCCACATGAAGCAGTGGGTTCTCCTTTGCTAGGGGCTTTCATCTGTCAGGGACGCTGCAGCTGTTTCCTGCACTGAGCAGAGGGTCGGCTAGAAAACCTCCAAAGGTCCGTTCAGCTCTAACATTCTCTTAAAAGGAGCCATTTTTCTTTTTTCTTTTTCTTTACTGGCTTTCATCTTGTGCCTTAAAGTCAGCTGTGAAAAGATTAAGCAGGTGAAGCATTTTCCCCTCATCACTTTCTCGTCATGCCAAAACAATCTTCATCTGCTGCATTTCTGCCTGGCAGGGTGATCTGGGAGGCACAGGAGCAGGGCCTAGAAAAAGTTGGCAACCCGACTGACAGAAATCCAATACTGAAGCTTTTTGTCACTGCAGTTTCAGTGCTGGGGAAAGCAATCTCCCTCTCTGCAGAGCTGTAAGAAGAGCTTGAAAACCCTCCTCTTTTGAGAGGCATTCAAATCAATTTTCGGGTTTAACCCATTTTAGCCTCGGGTCCTGCTTTCATTTTTGGCCACTCTTCTTTGTTACGATTGTGTTGATTTTTACTGTTGTTCCTTTTATTTATAAGCTGCCTCGAGCAACAGTGCGCAGAAGGGCAGGATAGAATTGTTTTCAATAAAAGAAATGAATTTCCAACAACTAACAGCTGTTAGGGACACAGCAGCCATGAGCAGATGTGGGCACTTGATTGCCAAATGATTAGGGGGAAAAACCCAAGCCTGCTCTTATGCCTTTCTACAACTCAATCTACAAAGACATCAGCAGGTGAAACTTTTCTTGGCATAGAGCAGCAGTTCCCAGGCTGGGGTGCCTAGATGCTGTCGGACAGCAATGATCGTCATCCCCAGCATTGTGGCTGGGGATGATGGGAGTTGTAGTCCAACAATATCTGGACATCCGCGGCTGGGAAATGCTGGCTTAGAACATATCGCTTCCTAATTGCTGGGGAGCACGTTGCTACTAAAGGCACAGCTACAGGGTCTCTTTTGAAAAGCTGGCAATCCTTGTGAGGCCCCCCCACCCCAGTTTCTCCAGCGAAACGGGCTGCTGTCTGTCTGGGAGAGTTAGAGCAAACATGATGTGGTAAATGTTTAAGCAGCTACATGAGTGTCAGTTCTGGGCGTCTCTCCCCATCCTTAATGACAGCCAGGCCATATTCTGAAGGGAGGGTCAGACACCGTGAGAAACATAATCCTCCAGAAATGGGTTGTGAGTGGAGTCTGTTGGGGGTTCCTGTCACCTAAAGATGCATGATGAGTTTGCAGACAACAGACACCAGCCCCCAGCCCCGGCTGCTGCTATCTTCTTACAGCCGGGCCAGGACTGAGCTGTCATCAACCCACGATACAAAGCCAGCACAGAAGGTCACATGATATCGGCATTGTAGAATTCCCTAGAAAGTCAGAGGCCTCATGCGCATCTTTCCCCCTGGCTGTGCTATGCAGGGGGCATCTGGTTTTTCCTTTAAAACACACAAAAATGCGGGAGAAACCAAATCGGCTCCTGGTCCTTCTAGGCAGGGCCTAGAAAAAGTCCTCAGTCTGTCTGCTTGTGATGCATGTCTGTGAGGGTTTTCCAAAATGTAGGCTGCGCTCCTGCACACACTTTCACAGGAGCAAGCCTCACAAAAACCAGTGGGGTATGCTTCTGAGGGCACCTGCACAAGACTGCACGGAAAAGGTGGCTACAGACCAGGCTTCTTGGTCCGAGGGATCGTGCTTCTTGGCATATCGTGGGGTGGAGGGTGGGTTGTGGGTGTAATTTCCAGGCCATGCTATGGAGGAAAGAGGTGGTGCTGGCTGACCTCCAGACTAGGAACATAGGAAGCTGCCATATACCGAGTCAGACCATTGGTCCATCTAGCTCAATACTGTCTACACAGATCGGCGGCAGCTCCTCCTGAGTTGCAGGCAGGAGTCTCTCTCAGCCCTCTCTTGGAGATGCTGCCAGGGAGGGGACTTGGACCCTTCTGCATGCCAGCAGGCAGGTATTCTTCCTATAGTGTCCCCACCCCCTAAGGGGAATATCTCACCGTGCTCACACATGTAGTCTCCCATGCATATGCAAACCAGGGCAGACCCTGCTTAGCAAAGAGGACAATTCATGCTTGCTACCACAAGACCAGCTCTCCCCCACCAACAAAGGGCATGTGCAATGAGCGAAGTTTCTCTAGTGCAGAAAGATGGCAGAGCACACTTTTTTGCATGAGCACAAACATTTGCACTAGACTCCATGCTGACCACGCAACCATGCATGTGCAGAGGCCATGTGCATGCTGGCGTTGTGCAGGGGCAGCTGGGGGAGAGTACTACGGCACACAAAGATAGCTGAGGTGGGGGCCACATTTGAGGAAGTGGCGGCGAGCGACGGAGGAGCAACTATGGACCTGCTCTCCTCCGTGTCGAAGGGATGTGCTGTGATACGGCATCTGAATCGTGTTTCATGCATATCCCTAAGCCAAGATGGCCACTTGGTCGACATGGCCAAACACGAATGTCAAATTCCTCCAAAATTGCACTGATACGTCACACAATCCCCATGCATCAAATGTCAAAGAGTAAACGGAGTAACACCACACTTTGTAGCCAATCAGATTTAGTTATGTCATAATGCCACTAAGGGAAAATGAAGTCAATTGAAAGTCAGAGCAATGCTTTCTGGCAAGAGTCATATGGGTAATCCCCGCCAATCAGGGACCACGTAGTAAACAGACGGACATCACACTAGTGCATAGGCAGTCAAATCTGTCAGTGTCATTAAGGACAAAGAAGCAAGTTCAGAGTGAGAGCAGTATTTCTTGAATTGGAAAACACTTTGAAACCCCACTGCAGCATCCACAGAAATAATGTCAAAAGGAGGGAGGTCGACAATGTTCATAAATGCTCTTAAATGTTCATAAAATCACCCATCCCTTTTGCCTCTCAACCTTACTTCAGTTTCAAGGTGCTTCTCTGGCGAGCACAGATTATTTTCCTGATTACAAGCTTCAAAGCCTTTTTAGTGCAACTTTCCCGCTCTGCTAGTGTTCTACTTTCACATTCAAGTTAGGAAAAAAGGGCCACACACTGTAATAGGTACTTGGTGAAAGCATCACATTTCTTCCATCCCTGTGAGGGGACCAAATTGGAATTCAACTGTGTAAAAGGGTCATTTAAAGGGCGGGTGGGGTGCCTGTTCCATTCCGTGCCCCCAAACTACAGCAAACGAAATTACATTATACTCTTGGTGCTCCCTGGCTTGCAATACAGCACCTGACCAGTAGGTGGTGCTGCACCCTTCCTCATAAGGAGGCATTGTGCAGGATGCAAGGAGAATGTTTTTTGTCCGCTTCGTCCAATCCTGATTCCATTACGGTCCCCTGCCGAGGAGAAGATCTGAGGGCAGCACAAGCGCCCTTCAAAGGCGTTGCGCACTTTGAAGTTCGACTTTCAAAAATCAATTTCTTTTGGATGGATGAAACTCAGGCCTTGCTAGAATTGCCAATGTTTCTTTTTCCTTGCCCGGTGTGCCCCCTGAGCCTTTGACCGGAGCTACATGCGCAGGCATTAGCACCTGGTCATGCTTCTCTCCACATGGCAAAAACCTTCACTGGCTGATTTCTGCACATCAGCTTGGCTTGCTGTTCATCTCTATGAGGCCACTTTTCAAACACTGGCCTCATTTGCACATAACATGGAACCGCCGGTCCAATGGACCAACGGCTCCACTCCCACCCTCCCTCTGCTCTCCCGTCCGGATCCGGGCGTCATGGAGAACTACCTCCCTGCAGTCAGCGACAGCAGACAGGAGGGGTAACTGGCTGCCTGGGCTTCCGTCTTTAATGAAAGGCAGCCCCAACAGCCAATAGCAGCCAGAGCAAGGGAGGAGTTTCCTCCCACGACTCTGGTTGCAAAGCAAAAAAACCAGACTGCAGAGCCTGCATTCGGATGTAACGCTGGCACCATGGAACCAGAGGTCTAGCCAGCAGACCTCACCACAAACCGAAGGTACAAATCTCTGTCCCGGGAGAGAAACCGGGAGTCGATTTTGCAGCTAAACTGTGGTTGCCTCCATGCAGATGTCCGGAAATTGAAACTGGAGGAGCCTTCACCTCCGGTTTCGTGTGACGTGCGAATGCAGCCACTGTGTGCATTCAGGCTGCCCCATTCTAAAAGGGATATCATAGAGCTAGGAAAGGTGCAGAAATAAACAGAATTATCAGGGTCTGGAGCACCTCACCTGGTATAAAGCACCATGCTCATGGAGGGTGCTATATAAATCATGATCATCAGTACACACTTGTGGAGTTCATAATACTGATCTACCTGACAGGGCTGTTGTACAAGCCACTAAGAAAATGGGCTTGAACAGTGAAGAGTGTTAAATACATGCTCAGAACCAGTAGGACCAGAGGACTCCAGCTTTTTTGGCCTTGGGTCCCCAGATGTTGCCAGACTACAATCCCCATCATCTCCAGCCACAAAGAAAGGGGATGATGGGATTTGTAGTCCAGCAACATCTGGGGGCCCAAGGCTGACAACCCCTGCCTTAAGAGAAAGAGCCCCTGGTGGTGCAGTGGAAAAACTGCCGCCCTGTAACCAGAAGGTTACAAGTTCGATCCTGACCAGGGGCTCAAGGTTGACTCAGCCTTCCATCCTTCCGAGGTCGGTAAAATGAGTACCCAGAATGTTGGGGGCAATATGCTAAATCATTGTAAACCGCTTAGAGAGCTCCGGCTATAGAGCGGTATATAAATGTAAGTGCTATTGCTATTAAGGAATTTGTCATGTTTTGCTGTGCTATTCCTGGCCCTTAAATCCACTTTCTTTTCTTTCCGTCCCACCCTGCTCCTCTTCCTCTTCCCCCTACTCCCCGCTCCTCTGTTTGAACTTTAGGCCACCACAGAACCACCAAAAAAGAAACCGGATCCTGTTACGTCAGAGACTGTGGTGATCTGGGGTTTGCGGCTTTGGCAAGTGGTCGGGATTTTTGCCATCTTCGTCCTGAGCGTTAGTAAGTCCTGCCTTCCATATCAGTCCTGTTCACACGTGAGTAGAATGAACATGTGGAGCAGGGTGCAGGATGGCACCTTCTGGCTCTATCCTTGACCTTCATCTAGAGCGAGGGTTCCCAATCTGTGGGAACAATCCATAGGAACATAGGAAGCAGCCATATCCTGAGTCAGACCCTTGGTCCATCCAGCTCAGGATTGTCTACACAAACTGGCAGTGGCTTCTCCAAGGTTGCAGGCAGGAGTCTCTCTCAGCCCTCTCTTGGAGAAGCTGCCAGGGAGGGAACTTGGAACCTTCTGTATGCACGCAGGCAGGCATGCAGGTAATCTTCCCAGAGTGGCTCCCTCCCCTAAGGGGAATATCTTACAACACTTACACATGTCACCTCCCATCGAAAGGTAAATCAGGGCAGACCCTGCTTAGCAAGAGGGACAATTCATGCTTGCTACCACAAGGCCAGCCACCTAATGGCGCAGCGGGGAAATGACTTGACTAGCAAGCCAGAGGCTGCCGGTTCAAATCCACACTGGTACGTTTCCCAGACTATGGGAAACACCTATATCGGGAAGCAGCAATATAGGAAGATTTTATTTTTTATTATTTTATTATTTTACATTTATATCCCACTCTTCCTCCAAGGAGCCCAGAGCGGTGTACTACATACTTGAGTTTCTCTTTCACAACAACCCTGTGAAGTAGGTTAGGCTGAGAGAGAAGTGACTGGCCTAGAGTCACCCAGCTAGTTTCATGGCTGAATGGGGATTTGAACTTTGGTCTCCCCGGTCCTAGTCCAGCACTCTAACCACTACACCACGCTGGCTCTCCTGGGGACCAGGAGTATGCAGTATGACAAGATGCTGAAAGGCATCATGGGAGATGGCAATGGTAAACCCCTCCTGTATTCTACCAAAGACAACCACGGTGCTCTGTGGGCACCAGGAGTAGACACCGACTAGACAGCACACTTTACCTTACCACAAAGCCAGCTGTCCTCCAGATGTTGCTGAACTTCAAACCTCCTCACCCCACCAGCTACAATTTATTGTGGCTGGGAGTTATGGGAGCTGTAGTTCAACCACCTCTGGAGTACCACCAGCTGGGAACCCCTGATTGAGAGGTCCGAACAGAGTCCATGAGTCAAGGGGAGAAGCCTGTGGACCCAGTTCCACTCTTCCAGCAAGGGTTCTCAATCCTGGGTCCCCAGAAGCTGTTGGACTCCAACTCCCATCATTCCAAGCCATAATGGCCTTTGGTCATTGGATGATGAGAGTTGAAGTCCACCAACCTCTGGGGACCCAAGGTTGTGAGAACCCTTGTCTTTCATGGAGGCTGGGAGCAGAGCCAGAGGCTACTGAGGCACCCTTGGTGGAGGCTTCCAAGACGAAGAAAAGGTACTGTATCTGTGGGAGAAGGAGCTCTTCTGGAGAAGGAGGACCCAACATTAGGGAACCTTACTCTAAAGAACTGGAGCTGCTGTGACTGGGCTGTGAATCAGGACTTTCTTGGTTTGGATCCCATCTCTTCCATGATCCCACTAGATGTCCTCAGGGAACTGCTGCCCCCTCTCAGCTCCCCAGCTATGGGGAGAATAATGGCCTTATTCAGACATTATGTTGCATGGGTGTAATAAGCTCCCAGAAGCTTCTGAAGACCCTCCGGAGCATGCTTCACTTGTTAGTTAAGGAAAGGGGGTGGGGAACCCATGACACCCTTCATACAGGTGTCTGAACGTGCATGTGTATGAATGACTGTGCATGCGTTGATTTTAAATGTGAACCTGGGGACAGACAGATGCAGGCTACAGATAGGAACCAAACTGCTGTATGTGCATGGAACACAATGTGTGGACTGAGCTAAGAATGCTTATCTCACAGGGTTGTTTGGAGGATTACAAGAAGAGACTTAATGTGACCTGTTTTAAAACTTGTCAATGCTAAGTCTTAGTGTTATTGATTTTGATTAATTCATTGAAGGGGTGGGGGTGAGTTCCAGAGCCAGCAGATTCTGGCCCTATGCTAAGCAGCTCAGGCCCTGCTCATGACCTTTCCTGCCATGAACAGATATCTGGTTGGGGCCTAGAGACAGGGCCTTTTTGGTTGTGGCCCCTTGGCTTTGGGATGCCCTCCCTGAAGAGCTTCACCATGCTCCCTCCCCTCGGTGGTTTTAAAAAACTATTTAAGGTATCCTTTTAGAGAGGCGTTCAAAAGCTTTGTCTGCAGCTTATATCTGGTAGGGGTTCTTTTTAGCTTTTTACTAATAACTCTTTAATTTGAATTTTTTTAAAAAATTATAATTTTAAATGTGGTTTTAGCCTGGTCTTTTAACTTGTATTCATAATATTGATTTTTAAAAATTGTTTTATATTGTATCTATTTTATTAAATATTGTGAGACATCCCGAACAGTAGTATACTGGAGGGGAAAGGTATAAATATTTTTTAATAATAAAAAAATTAAAATAATGTTTACTCAGAAGTAAGACCCACTGTATTCAATAGGGCTTATTCCCAAGTAAATGTGCATGGGTTTGCAGCCTTCTTGCATCCCATTCCTATGCAGATTTACACAGAAGAAAGCCCCACTGGATTCACTGGTGCCTCTTTCTAATTAAGTATAATTCTTCATTCAGCCAGGAGCTGAGCCTAAAGAATCCTTATTTAAAAGTAATTTAAAAAGGGACAGACTTCTGCCTTCAGGGAAATGGCAGCAAGCACATCAATCGGCATTCCTTCTTATGTAGATGTTTGCAGCACCAGCTACTGTAATCAGCTCCCAAGGAAAGATGCATCATAGAGCTGTTCTGCTTTTTCCATCAGGGAGCTCTGGATGCTGCAAAACCCCTTGGTTAATAGCCAGCACACACTCTCTCTTTTCTTTTAAAAAGAGTTCACAACCCAGCTTGCCCACAGAGGTTCATTTCAGTGCATCTTTCTAAAAACCAGAGCACAGAACTTAAAAACAACAACAACAACAACAATGTAAGAGATGTACAGACATAGAAACACTCCTTTAAATCTATATGTTGCCAAAATAAATACGCTTCAGTTATTCCAGGATGCTATTATTAAAACAGTTTCGTAGGCCACCTGATCTTTCCCCACCTTCAGTGTTTAGAGACATTCGAATCATACAAATTTAGGTTTTAGCCATGATACTTAGTGGAACCTCCAAATTTAGAGGCAGTCTACCTCTAAATACCAGTTGCTAAGAAACAGCAGCAGAAAAGAGCTACTTCCTTCCTGTCCTGCTTGCGGGCTTCCCCTTGGTTGGTCTCCTCCTCTTATGTTCTTGAATGTGTGCACTTTTATTTATTCTTACTAACTTCAAAAGTAGTTTGGGAGTTAGGTCTGAACAAGCGCAGAATGCCTTTCTCTCACCACGGATTTACCACAAGGAGCCTGAACAATATGCATGTCGCATGAAAGAGAATAATTTCCTCAGCAGGCTGCAGACAAGCCTGAGATCAGGGCTGTATGTTGTTGGTTAGAGAGTCTTCTAAGTTTAAACTAATAAAAGCACGGTGTTTAAGATCTCTTTTAGGAGACAGCTCTGCTTGCTTGAGTTGAGTACACAGTTCTACACAATCCTGCATTTACCCACTCCCACATACTTCTGCTGGGCCCAACTCAGAGAGTTCTAATCAATTCTCTCCTAAAAGAGAACTTCAATAAAAAGAATTGTGTTTAAACTTAGATGACTCTCTCCTTTCTTATGAACGTTACAGGCTGAATCATCCATGATGCTCCATTATGAACGTAAGTCCACCAAGCATGACAGATCACAACACATGCTTGGTAGGCTTAGAGTTGCCAACTGACCAGGCAGAAACCAACCTGGCCTCTGTGTGTGTGTGTGTGTGTGTGTGTGTGTGTGTGTGTGTGTGTGTGTGTGTATATATATCCAGAGCAGCTGTTCTCAGCATGGAGATAAGCATGGCCTCCCTGCTAAAATCTACTTATCAATCTGCTGTTAAAGGCACTGCTACAGTGGCTGCTTTAAAAGTTGGCAACCCTATACAGTGGATGGAATTTGGCTTGGTGGCAGTGTTCCCTCTAACAGGGATTCCCAGATGTTCTTGACTACAACTCCCAGAAGCCCCACCAAAAGCCATTGCAGCTGGGGATTCTGGGAGTGGTAGTCAACAATACCTGGGAATCCTTGTAAGCGGGAACACTGCTTGGTGGGTCTGAAATAGTGCAAGACCTTTTTGAGAAATGAAGCACCAGAGCCATCTCTCCGGTATCAGACATCAATGATCAAAACAAAAGCCACCAAATTTGCCTTCTGGGAGTAAAAGCAGCCTTCAAAGGTTAATGGGCTAAAGCAGGGATTCTCAATGTTGAGTCTCCAGATGTTATTGGACTTCAGCTCCCATAATCCACAGCCGCAGTGGTTCTTGGTTGGGGATTATGGGAGTTGAAGTCCAATAACATCTGGGGACTCAACGTTGACAATCCCTGGGCTAAAGCTTGAGTGGTCTAAAGGGGCTGATTTATTCTTTATTAGAACTAGATTAGCAGTCATTCACACCCTTGTGTCTCCAGATGTTGTTGGACTACAAATCCCATCATCCCCAACCACAATGGTCTTGGGGTGCAGGGGCTTGTAGTCCAGCAACATCTGGGGCCCTGAGACTTTTAATTCCAAACTTGCCAGCAGGGCTGGCTTAAAGACCTGGTCTACCACTGCAGATATCTATATACTGCTTATATACAGCTTCCCGGCAAAGGGCAAAGGTGTTTGCATAGAAAAATAGTTCCCTCCCTGGCATGTACAAGATTCAGTCCTTCTGAAAGTAGGATTCAGTGTTCTGCTGCATTTACTGTACACAGATGGAACGTGCATGTGTGAGTAGAGAGGAGAGCTGGTCTTGCGGTAGCCAGCATGACTTGTCCCCTTAGCTAAGCAGGGTCTGCCCTGGTTGCATCTGAATGGGAGACTGGAAGTGTGAGCACTGGAAGATCTTCCCCTCAGGGGATGGAGCCACTCTGGGAAAAGCAGAAGGTTCCAAGTTCCCTGTCCGGCAGCATCTCCAAGAGAGGGCTGAGAGAGATTCCTGCCTGCAACCTTGGAGAAGCCGCTGCCAGTCTGTGTAGACAATACTGAGCTAGACGCACCAATGCTCTGACTCAGTACAGGCAGCTTTCTGTGTTCCTAATCACAGATGTTGTGCTGGGCTGGGATAAGGCCAATTGCTCTCCCCCTGCTAAATTCAAGAGAATCACCACTTTAAAGGGTGCCTCTTTGCTCAGTCTCCAGGGGCAATCAATGAATTTTCCTATTTTACAGGTGAGGAACACTCCGGATGAAAGCTAAGCCATTAAAGGCCAGCCATGGCAAAGATTTATATATATATATGCATTTTTATTGTTAAAATATTGGGAATCAGAAAGCGCTACCAGTCTCCTGCAAATCACACAGAGACCCACCACATCCTGACCCACTTCTCCCCATCCCAGATTAAACCTATAACACTTGCAGCAGTAACATTTAGACCCACAACTTACCGCTTTGCGGCGCAAAGGAGGAGTTCCCATCTTCTTAAGAGTTCAAAGAGGCAGCGATCCCTCGATCGGTCCCGGACTCCCAGCCCTTGGTGGGCAATGCTACTCTTCCCTGCCTGGAGAGCCTTTCCTTCCTATGGCCGGGGCTTCGGTTTAGAATCTACAGCTCGCTGCTGCTCTTCCACTGTCAGCAGAATCAGTCCTTCTCCGACTGGGATTCAGGGGCAGAGTGTCTTTAAACTGGCTCACCAGCCAAGCAAAGCCCCTTGCAGTTCTGAGCCCCCAGATCAGGGGAGAAAATTAAAGGCAACACAAGTGTCTTCTCTTATCTTGTCCAGGTTACCTTCCTTCCTTGTAGTTTTCCTAAAGGCGGGAGAGGCATTCAGGACTGCCCTCTGGCTATTGCTATGCGGCTGAGACCTAATTCTGCTGGAGAATTAGGACTACAAAGAACGCAGGGAATTCTTAACTCTGTCCTATTCTGCTTTGCTGGTTGTCACAGATGGAGATGGACACACCTTAGCCCAATCATCATAAGAACTTCGAGTCTAGCCAGAACAAAGTGGTGTGGATAGTTTATCTTGGTAATCCTTGAAACACCCTAAAGGGTAGACTGGAACCATTCTCCAAATCTGGGGAATCAGAAACCCCCTGCAGCTAACCTGCAATGTCATGTTTGATTAGGGCTGGCTGACGTCTTGCACCTTTGCAGGGCCTTTAAGACAAAGCAGTTGTCCTGTGCAGGAGACAATTGGGGTGAATTCGCAGTAATTTAATCAAGGGTCTCCCCACCCAGATAATAGCCACTCTCTCAACAATTCTTTAAGAACGATTAACCCACAAGGCAGGCAGAGCGAATGCTTTAGATCTGTTTCAGAAAACATAGACAGGCCTTAATCAAAGAGCTTTCAGTCAAAGCATAGGAATATAAGATGCTGAGTCAGACCCTTGGTCCATCTAGCTCTGTATTGTCTACCCAGACTGGCAGCAGCTTCTCCAAGGTTACAAGCGGGGATCTCTCTCAGCCCTCTTTTGGAGATGATGCCAGGGAGGGAACTTGGAACCTTCTGCTCTTCTCAAAGCGGCTCCATCCCCTCAGGAGAATCTCTTCCAGTGCTCACACATGTAGTTTCCCATTCAAATGCAAACCAGGGTGGAACCTGCTTAGCAAAGAGGGCAATTCATGTTTGCTGCCATAAGTCCAACTCTCACATGTGAAAAGCCTTATTCAGGCATTCTGATGCATACGCATACAGATGTCTACACACGAACAAGTGTGTGTGTGTGGCTGACTGGACATGCATTCATTTAAAAAGTGAACCTAGGTGAAGCAAGCCCCTTCAAATACGAGCATTGTTGTATGTGCATTGAATAAAACTTGTGATTCACTGTGCATGTGCACAGATTTGTCTGTTTGCTGTACACAGGTGGAAAGTGCATTGAACATAATGTGTGGATAGGACTAAAAGGGAAGAGACAGCAGGATTTTGGTAACCTAAGAATATTAATGTTAGTCAGAGTTTGCATGGTTTTTTAAAACTAGAATCCCCATTCAGTTTTTAAACAAGCCGTGAATTTGACTTGCAGTCAGAAAAATGCTAAGTATGATCAAGCATGCTTAATAAAATAATAATAACTAATAATAATGAATTTTCTATACTATTTTTAAATTTACCTTTATATCCACTCTTTCTCCAAGGAGTCCAGAGCAATGTACATGGTTATGTTTATCCTCACAACAACCCTGTGAGGTAGGTTAGGCTGAGAGAGAAGTGACTGGCCAAGAGTCACCCAGTGAGTTTCCTGGCTGAGCAGCGATTTGAACTCGGGTCTCAGCTGTGTAGGAAATCAGATGGCTTTGGGGTGCTCTTTTGAACGGTGCTGATTAATGGAGGGAGGTAGAAAAGACTGCCTGAGAACCATTGTTGATGCTGGTGTGTTACCTGTGAAGAAAATGGCAAATCTGAAAAGGTTGCAAGGGGGGGGGGGATCATCCTGCCTGCCTCCAGCATGGCCAGTTGCCCTACAGGCTAGTTCTGCTCCATCACATTCCACACTCAGTCCCATTCCGCACTCGCATTCCGCCTTTCATCACTCCACACTGGCAGGACTGATGGAGGTAGTTACTATTAAGACGGTATTTACCTGAATAGAAGATGACTCTGAATTTAAGATGACCCCTTTAAAAACAGATGTTCAGATCAAATCTTTATTACAGTCATTGACCAGTATACATCGCAATAAACAATATACAACATGACAGAACAATCTGTATTGATCGAAATCAATGCAAAAAGCCTTATTCATCTTGTATACTAAAATTATTCCTAACATATATTACCTTTACATTTATTTACTTGTTTACTACAGCTTCAGTGAGCACAAGCAAAGGGAGCCTTTATAATTTTGAGGCAAGCTGTATGTGCTATAGCACAAAATTTAGCAAGACTGTAAGTTATGTGTGCATTCTTATCAGATTTTTAAAAGATGTTGAATACCTGTATTTACATGAAAGGGAAAGGACTCTGAATTTAAGACAACCCCCTGATTTCTAATATCCCTGGGGGAAAATATCTAGTCTGGGATTAAGGTAAATATGGTAATAACAATAATTTATTTCAGCAGTGATGTATCTGGCAGTTAACAATTGAGTCAGTGGAGGAGATAAAAGAGAAGGGAGGAAAGAGACCAAGGGAGAGAGAATGTGCATTCAGTTCACCTGCTGATTTATTTATTTTCAGATATTTTGGTGCAGCGTCTCCATATTTAAAAAAAAATATTCAAAGCAGCTAACACATTTTATGAAATACAAAGCCACACACAATACAGAAATATCGTTACCGCAAGAAAAAGGGCACATCATCCAACAACAGAAAGAGCATTAAAATATGATCTGTTGGTCCAAAGACACCACAAAAGCACACTGGAATAAACAGGTTTTCGCTGACTGATGAACGGCAAGCAGAGATGACCCCAGCAACCTTCCTTTGGGAGAGATTTCCATAATCTGGGCATTGCCACTGAAAAAAGCCTGTCTCTTGTACACAGCTGCCATACCTCTGATGGCAGAGGAGTCCAAAAGTTGAGGTAGACGACAACGTCTATGAGACAAGAGCCTGATTCAGACATTATGCTGTACGGGTGTACAGACGTCTGTATACTCGTACACGTGTTTGTGTGAATGGCTGTACCAGTGACGGAGGGAGGCTGGCGGCGGCCCCTGGCCCCTCCCGCCACGTCCGACATCAGATGTGGGGGCATGATCTCCCTCTCATGGGGCCTTTAAAGGCAGGGAGAGCCGTTCTGGCCACGCTGCCAACGCAGTGGCCCCATTGGGGAGGGAGATCTGTCCCGCTGCGTTGGCAGTGAGGCCGGGAGCAGTTTTGCTCCCAAACATTCGCCTAATGGTGGCTCTGTCCCCGGACTGTACCTGCCTTCATTGTCAAAGTGAGCCTGGATACAAGCCCTTCCGATGCATGCGACTGATAGGAATTGTACTGGTGTGCCTAGAGAGGTGTGAACAGGCTCGATTCCGAACCTGTTCGACATCGAACCGGTTTGGTCTGATATCTGACTGAACCCCCTGGCCTGGCCTGTTTGTGGGGTTCTAAGTTTTTAAAAATATATATGATTCTAAAAAGAAAAATAAGCCACTGCCACTGCTCTGGGGGGCTTCTCTGAGGCCATGTGGGGGGGGATGTCTCCCGAGGTCCCCCTCCCCCCACTGGCCTCCATTAATGACCAAATCTTCAGCCCATTCCAGGTCTGTCCTCCATAGCAGCGGCCACCACGCATGCCCAATGGTCCACGGATTAAAATGGTCCATGGATTAAAAAAATATTTTTTAAAAAAATTTGCAAACCTCCCAAACCCCAACCAGGCAGGGGTTGGGGTGCACAAAACTGAACATGCCTGGACTGGTTCAAGTCTGGTCTGGATTCAAACCGAACCGGGCAACGCGTTTTTGTGCACACCCCTAGCTGTGCCTGCGTTCAGCATAACATGTGAATGACTGTACCTATGAACACTGTACACTCAATGTACGTGTGTTGGACATAAGATGTGAATGGGCCTAATTTTGTTCACAGAAGCTCTTAGGAGATCCTGGTCCCAGGGCCTAGGCAGTTCAGCGCTAGTCTTCGAAACAAGATCGGTTCCCCTTTGCAGCAGGATGTTCTGAAAGTCCCCATTTTGCCAGCCAGCTGCAAATTAATTTCTTTTCTCCTTTGCTGATTATACTCCAGTTGCCAAAGAAGGAACGTAGGAAGCTGTTGTCTACTGAGTCTGACTCTTGTACCACCTACCTCAGTATTGTGTACTCTGACGGGCAGCTGCTCTCCAGAATTTCCCCAGCCCTGCCTGCAATCAGCAAGCACCTTTAGCTTCCAGCCCCCAGAAAAGCCTTGAAAGAAGCTCACTTTGCATAGCCAAAGAAAAGGCTTACCCAACCCTATGGAAGTTTGAAGAGAGAGTGGGGCGGGCAGGGAGAGAATGCAGAAATGCATTTAAAAGATAGAATTTAGAAATGCAGAATTTTGAGAGACTTGAGTTTTGGGTGGCATATAAATATGCGAAACAAATAATTAACTGCCTTGGTTTTAGCCAATTAAGCAATAGGTTAAATTTAACTAAATCTGCATATCATCAGCAAATTGCTGCCTTTTTTCAGATATTCAAAAAGTGTGAGATAATTTACAATGCTGTGAAGCAAAAGCTATTGCTCACTGTTTCATTGAAAGGTCAGGCAGGACCCAATTAATCATGATGACTAAATCCCATTGAAATTAGAGGGATTTAAGCTCATCATGACTGTGTCTTCATTGATTTCAGTTCTGCTTAGTCATGAATCATTGCTGAATGTTTTGTGTTAAGTTGAAAAAATATCATATAACAAGTTTAAGGGGAGGGGGGCAAATAGAAAAACCTGGATTAATACTGTATATAACAATCCTTGAGTGACAGAAACTATTCCACTGCTTTGAGGAAAACAATTAAAATTAGCCAGCAGAGAAGATGAAGAGTGTGTGTGTGTGTGTATTTTGAGAAACAAGGCAGAATGGGGAAGTGCAATGGAAAAACATTCCCAAATGAATGATATCTGAAGTGCAAAATAAATCCACCGTCCCTCCCCCTCAGAATATGATGGATACATTCAAGCATACAGGATAAAGGCACCCAACTGATGAATGACTATTTGAAATGGATTCCAGAAGGCAGAAAGGAGAAATAAACCACAGGCTGTTCACAGAAATATTACACAGTGGAAACTTTTAATTGCTCCAAGAGTGCTTTATGGCTTCTGCCTCTTACCTGAGAGAGGAGAGGATTACAATTCGGTCTGTACTGCACACGTCCTGTTTGTTTGTTTGTTTGTTTGTTTATATTTTACATTTTTTTTACCACCTCAAACATGTCTCTGGACAGTTTACAAGAAGATAAAAACAGAAGTAGAACAGTAGTTAAAAACAAAGTTCCATCCGCTTCTGATGCAAGCGATAGTGCTTTGCTAGAAGGACCAAATAATAGTAGGCATTTTTAAAAAAAAATTAGAATGCTCTCCCATGGGATGGGGGGAGCCTTGGCACACAGAAAAGCGGTGTGCTAGGGAGAACCCTTCTCCCTGGTGTGGTCGCTTTCTACATGCAAGGAGAGATTGCTGTGTGAGTCAGTGAGGCTGTTCTCACACGCAGCCTCACCCAGGCTGGGATTCCAGCCCAGCCGCACACAGAGACGGCCGCCTAGAGCGCCCGTCTCCAGGGGGGATTCCCCCAACGCACTGCATTTGGCACCTGGTGCATTGTGGGATGCCCAGCCGCCGGAGCTCCATGCTGCAGCCCGCAGTGACGATCATCTGGGAGAGCAGCCCCCACTCCCAGAAACAACCAGCACACATCTTCGGCGGGGGGGGGGGGAGAATACAACCAGCCTCCCCCCAACCCCACCTGACAGCTGCTCCACCCACCTGGTTGTATGAACCACCTTGGTGTTTAATGCTGCTGAATGCATTTGCTTATTGCTTTTCTATACCACCAAAACCTTAATTAATTAATTAACTTACTGTTTGGTTTATATACCACCTTTCATAGAACTTATCCCAAGGCACTTATCCCGAATGCCTCCTGGCAGTTTACAGGAAAAAATAAAACCGTACGCCTCAGATTTAACACCAGTTAGAATAATATACAATTGGCCGCAGCAGCCCAAGCTAGCGGCAGGGGGTCAAAGTCTTGGTTAAACAAGTGTGTCCGGAGAGCTCTTTTACAAGCTGCTAGAGAAGGCGACGCTCTTGCAAGAGCAGGGAATTCATGCCGGAGGCTGGGGGCCGCTATAGAAAAGGCCCAGCCTTGAGTTGCCATCCAATGAGCTGGTGGCAATGGCAGGCGGACCTCTCCGGAAGACCTTAACAAGCAGTGGGAATCCTGAAGGCCCTCTCTTAAACGGATGCATTCGAACTGGCCCGAGGAACAGGTGGGGAGGACGTTTCCCTACAACAGCCCCTTTCTCAAAAGCCTTTTGGTGAAAAACGTTGTCAGGCACACTTCACAGGGCCAGAGGAGACCATCATGGTTGCCACTCAGAGAGGCTGTACTCACAACCAACCTAACCCTGTCTGGGCTGCCCCAAGTTGGGTTGGGCTGGTTGTGAGAAGCGGCGGGATCCTCGCGGACCGCTCCACTCTCTGCCGGCTAACCCCCTTACCAACCCGGCATTTAGCTAAGTTTAAGGGCACTCTGGCATCCTTACCCGGCCTCCTGGGTATCATGTGACTCTTGGGGGTGCATGCAGGATTCCTCATGAGGGGATCCCGAATGCAACTCACGTGTCATGCGTTGCATTGAGGGATGCCCGGAGGCCGGAACAAGAAGTTCTGGCCCTGATCCCTCCACCCTGTGCCGTGCTTCACAGAGCTGCACAGAGCCAGGCTGTCCGTGTGGGCACATGGGAGGCGTGCTGAAAAAGGACAGTTTGGTTGTCTGGGGGGAAGAGATGTTAAGTTCAGCCTTTCCTTCGCACCCTCCCAGATCACCTAGGATGATCATGTGAATCACCCCAGAGGCTTTTGAAAAGGTCCTGTAGTCTTTGCATTGCAAGGACTTTACATAAGAACATAGGAAGCTGCCATATAGTGAGTCAGACCACTGGTCCATCCAGCTCAGTATTGTCTTCACAGACTGACAGCAGCTTCTCCAACATTGTAGGCAGGAATCTCTCTCAGCCCTATCTGGGAGATGCTGCCAGGGAGGGAACTGGGAACTTTCTGCTCTTCTTCCCAGAGTGGCTCCATCCCAGTGCTCACACTGCTAGTCTCCCATTCATATGCAACCAAGGTGGACCCTGCTTAGCTAAGGGGACATGTCATGGTGGCTACCACAAGACCAGCTCCTGGTGACTTGTCCCAAGAGGCCACAGGGAAAATGTACAACCACAAAGCAGGTTTTATTTGTGTGTGAGCTCACAAAAGCAAGTTCAGCATGGTATCCATCATGGGAAAAGACCTCCAACCCCAGGAGCATGCTCAATTCCCTTTTGCTTTTATTTATTTATTTATTTATATTTTATTTTTACATTTTATATCCTGCTCTTCCTCCAAGGAGCCCAGAGCAGTGTACTACCTACTTAAGTTTCTCCTCACAACAACCCTGTGAAGTAGGTTAGGCTGAGAAAGAAGTGACTGGCCCAGAGTCACCCAGCAAGTATGATGAGGCTGAATGGGGATTTGAACTTGGGTCTCCCCGGTCCTAGTCTGGCACTCTAACCACTCTAACCACTACACCACGCTGGATTAGGACACACACACACACACACTCACACACTCCTCCCTTATAGCCATGAAATCCCAAAGATAGGTCCCCCGGTGTTGTTAGACTTCAGCTCCCATCCTCCCCAGTTACAATGGCTGACATTCTAGTTCAACAACATCTGGGGATCTGACTTTGAGAACCTTTGACTGTAACACAAATGAAATGTGCAGAATCTTACAACTTGGAAGTGTATCAAATGGGATGGCATGAGCTTGCGACTCCTAACCTAATCCAACACTGCTAAATGAGCAAAGAGGCACCTTCTCTAGTAGTGACTCTCTTAGATTTCACGGGGGTGGGGGAGCAACTGGCCCTCTCCAACCCCAGCACAACATCCCTGCAGTGGCTATTGCTGGTGCCTACCTTATGTGTCCGTCCCCCCCCCCCATTCTGCGCCCTTTGGGGACAGGGAATCGTCTTATTTGTTCTTTCTTTATTTTTCCTTTTTTGCAAAAGCAGCCTATAAATATTAGTAGTGGTAGTAGCAGAATGTTACGGGCCAGGTCTGTCCAGGGTGGCCCACGAGGCCAACTGACAGTATCCATGTTGGTCTTGCAGCTTAGGGGTGGCTTTGCCCACTGGGTTTGCTGCTAAGGGACTGGAGAACTGGTGGTGCAGGAGGGTTCAAGACTCCAGAAATCTTCCTGACACACCAGGGGCCAAAATGAGGTGCTGGAATAGGAGAGCTGCCAGGATAACCACCACCACCCCGCCCCGGATTTGCAAGGATCTGTACAGTCCCTCCCACTGCTTCCATCAGGGTGCATGAAATTGCCTCTGAGAAATGCTGCTCATCCCACTGAAATCCTTTTAGCTCCACTCAAAATTCTCACAGATGTTTCAGCTGGGCAGTGTGATATGGATTTTTTTATCTGCAGTATTTTATATCCTGCACTTAGGCCCAAAGGGACCCCTCACATTGACTTACAAATAATTTTTAGAAGCAGTGGAAAAGAAAATGGGCAATTTTAAAATAATCTAGAGAGGGAGGGAGGGAGAGAAGGAAGGAAGGAAGGAAGGAAGGAAGGAAGGAAGGAAGGAAGAGCAAGCTGTAGACTGTGGCCAAATTCACATGTAATGGGGAACCCAAGTTACAGGGGCCAGAGGTTTCCATACTGCTACACCTGAATCTGTGCAAATCTGGTCTCATTCCCTCAGTGACCTGAGATTTCACTCTGGAGACTCGAGTTTGAACCCTTGGTTTGTAGTGAGTTTCAGTGCTCAAAACTGGGGTTACCTTCTGTGAGCACTGGAGGCTGCATTTGCTCCAACCAGAGTGAATGTGGCCTGTGTCCAGTATCTGCCTGATATTTCCTCTCCCCAGGTAAAGGTAAAGTGTGCCATTGAGTCGGTGTTGACTCCTAGCGGCCACAGAGCCCTGTGGTTGTCCTTGGTAGAATACAGGAGGGGTCTACCATTGCCTCCTCCCACGCTGTATGAGATGATGCCTTTCAGCATCTTCCTATATTGCTGCTGCCCGATAGAGGTGTTTCCCATGGTCTGGGGAACATACCAACGGGGATTTGAACCGGCAACCTCTGGCTTGCTAGTCAAGCCATTTCCCTGCTGTGCCATTAGGTGCCTTCCCTCCTGCTGCCTTCCCAAATAGCCAGTTTTTCACTGCCTCCCCAAAGGTGAATGGTGACTAAGTGAACCTCTCTCAGGCAGGGATAGGGGTGTACATGAACCGTCCCCCACTGATCTACAGCTTAAACGTCCAGCTGCACAGAAATTATGTATGCCGTTAGAGAGCTGTGTGTGAGGCGGTGGGGCTGACATCGCCCCCTGATGGTGATGCTCGGGTCATGGAGTGTAGCCAGTATTGCCTCAGGCAGTGCCACCCCTTGAGCCAGCTTTGCTCTCAGCAGAGCATTCTGGAATACTGGGGCTACGACCGAAAAGACCCCGCCACTTGTGCCTTCCTGGCTGGCTTCTAAAGATGACAAAAGCTGGATATTGACTTGAGCTCGGGTAGTACATGTGGCCGTCCTTCAGATATCTGGGACCGAAGTCATTTGGGGGTGTGAAGATTGAAGGCCAGCATTTTGAACTGTTCTTGGGAACAATGTAGATCCAACAGTGGGCTTGTTCTTATGACCAGCGGCTGTGTAGAAAGAATGTCCAGCCAGATTCCAAGCCCCACACCTGCTCCTGAGAACTGATCGTGAGGAAGAAGGAGAGGAGAGCTGGTCTTGTGGCAGCAAGCATGACTTGTCCCCATAGCTAAGCAGGGTCTGCCCTGGTTGCATCTGAATGGGAGACTTGATGTGTGAGCACTGCAAGATATTCCCCTCAGGGGATGGAGCCACTCTGGGAAGAGCATCTAGGTTCCAAGTTCCCTCCCTGGCCACATCTCCAGGATAGGGCTGAGGAGATTCCTGCCTGCAACCTTGGAGAAGCCGCTGCCAGTCTGTGAAGACAATACTGAGCTAGATAGGCCAAGGGTCTGACTCAATATATGGCAGTTTCCTATGTTCCTAAGGGCTTGTCTGCTAGCGTATGGGGCGTCTTTTTCCTCCAGCCTTGATACTGTAGGGGAGAATTTGAATCAACCCCTTATTTAGCAGAGAAACCCAGTCTGATGAGAACAGACCTCACAGACGAGATCTGGAGACAATTGCGCTTAAGGGCTAAAACGAGTAATGGTTTATTTTTAAGTCACAAACTGAGATAGAAAAACCTGCACTCTGCACTAGCTACCTCATGGTGGAAGGAAGAAGAAAGAACAGAGGAGAGCTGGTCTTGTGGTAGTGAGCATAAATTACTCCCTTTGCTAAGCAGGGTCTACCCTGGTTTGCATTTGAATGGGAGACTACATGTGTGAGCACTGGAAGATATTCCCCTGGGTGGGGCCGCTCTGGGAAGAGCACCTGCCTGGTTGCATGTAGAAAGTTCCAAGTTCCTTCCCTGGCAGCATCTCCAATGTAGGGCTGAAAGAGACTCCTGCCTGCAACCTTGGAGAAGCCGCTGCCAGCCTGCGTAGACAATACTGAGCTAGAGGGACCAAGGGTCTGACTCAGTAGAAGGCAGCTTCTTATCTTCCTATGGCCCTATAACAAAGAAGAAGGGATTGCCCCAAGAATATCCATCTACCAGTCACAGAAGAGAGAGAACAGATATCCAAGAAATGAGAGAGAACAAGGGACTCTACACCTAACGAACCCTAGTGGTCAATCGGAATCAATGGTGTTGTGAGTCAGTGCCCATGGTGGATTCACATCTCCAGCAGATACAGTGTTAGGGACATGATGAGGGTCGGCCGCTTCCATCCTACTTAGATCTCAGTTTACACACCTTTACTCCTGTCTCCTCCTACTCAGTGTTGTCCAACACATGGCCATTTCTGGGCTTGCAGCCTGGCTGGAAAGTTCCTCCCACCCTAATGCTGTACGTGAAAACCAGCCTAGCACTACGATTGTGGAGTTGTGTGCATTCCTGCAAATGCCGCCCAATGTCACCTCATTTGGTGGCCGTGCCAAACCCACTGTGTGTCTGAGTGGCATCCCCTCCCAGCTGTCTTTTCAATTTCCTTAGTTATCACCCTGTGCTGTATCTTCAAATGCCGCATCCCAAGGACCAAGAAGGAGATCGAGGCACGATACGCCAAGCGGAAAGCTGCCAAGACCTACGCGGACAAACTGGACACGGTGCCACCGCTCAACGAGCTCACAGAGATCCCAGGAGGTATTTCCTGCCTTCTCTTTGGTGGGCTTTTGGTGCATGGAAAATGAGAGTGCACAAAGAACATTATCCTCTGGAGCAAAGTGATTGTCACTCAGTAGGGCTGTTCACACCTGGTTTGCATGACAAAGAAGAGAGCTGGTCTTATGGTAGCAAGCATGAACTGTCCCCTTAGCTAAGCAGGGTCTGCCCTGGTTGCATATGGATGGGAGACTAGAAGTGTGAGCACTGTCAGATATTCCCCTTAGGGGATGGGGCTGCTCTGGGAGGAGCATCTAGGTTCCAAGTTCCCTCCCTGGCAGCATCTCCAAGACAGGGCGGAGAGAGATTCCTGCCTGTAACCTTGGAGAAGCTGCTGGCAGTCAGTGTAGATAATACTGAGCTAGATGGACCAATGGTCTGACTCAGGATATGGCAGCTTCCTATGTCCCTATGACTGTGTGAACTTATGAAAATACCAACTGAGGTTGCTCAAAGCAGGATAGCTCAGCATTTGTACCCTGCTCTTAACCAAGGTAGGAAGAGAGGCGAGCTCTCATACTTTGTTTTTCAGGTCATGCAGGTCCACTTAGTTCTTGTACCCAGCCACTAGGACCCAGCAGGTCTGGAAACAACAGAGAGCTGTGCCTGCAGGGACTGCCGTCCATGGATGTGCCACTCTGCAAAGCACACTCTATGATCTTGTAGCTGGAGAGGCTTCAGCAGGACTGGGTCCACCTCTTGCTCCTTCGTGGCCAATCAGAGGGCAGCTACTGAGATCATGAGGCTTTCCAGTCTACTGGCAGTGCAAAGCATGCTGGGAAGCCCTGCTAGACCTACAGCGGACTTTCCATGCTTGCAGATCCCAGAATCAGAAATGGACGCCTTGCCTGGCTTGCTCATGTGTTTCCTGGGTTTGCTGGCAAAAGCAGAGGTTCTGATAGTGTGCTTCTACATGGGGAGGAACTCTCTCACCCTCTAGCCCACCCCCTCCCCCCAAATGGTCATGTCAACAAGCCTATTCTCTGTTTCCCATGTGTGCAGATAGAATAATCGTGACCCACCTTGCAATGCTGTCGCGAGGGTGAACTACTCTTCCAAATCAAAAGTGCTCTGTAAATCACAAGCAGAAACACAGGAACATAGGAAGCTGCCATATACTGAGTCAGACCCTTGGTCCCTCTAGCTCAGTATTGTCTTCACAGACTGGCAGCAGCTTCTCCAAGGTTGCAGGCAGGAATCTCTCTCAGCCCTCTCTTGGAGATGCTGCCAGGGAGGGAACTTGGAACCTTCTGCATGCAAGCAGGCAGGTGCTCTTCCCAGAGCGGCTTCATCCCCTGAGGGGAATCTCTTGCAGTGCTCCCACATGTAGTCACCCATTCGAATGCAAACCAGGGTGGACCCTGCTTAGCAAAGGGGACAATTCATGCTTACCACCACGAGACTAGTTCTCCTCCTACAAGCAGCAGTGTTATGAAGAATCGAGTCCTTTTCTTCAGTGCTCAAAGCAGTTTGTATGCCGTATTTACCTGAATCCAAGACTAAGAGCCGGGTCTCATGATCCGTGAGAACCAGTTTCTTTGGGTGAGCGGGGAGGGAGCCCTGGGTGGCTGGATCGGCCGCCCACATGATTGCCGGCTCTGAGACGGAGCCGGCGGGGGCTGGGGAGCTCGGGGGCCGTGCGGCCCCCACAAGCCCCAGTATGCCCTGCGTGAGTGCGCAGGGCATACTGGAGAGACCCCCAAGCCGGGAGGCGGCTTTTTGCCTCCCACCCGGGGGTCTACTCATGAGTAGGTGTGGCACGAAGGCACGTCGTGGCTACTCATGATTGTAAAAAGCAGGTTTGCGGAGTGCTCGCTCCACCAACCTGCTTTTTACCAGGGGTTCCAGAGCGGGTTACCCGCTCTAGAACCACCGGGCTCGTAGCTGAGCCCAGTGGTTCTGACGATTAACAAAAATCGGGTTAGGCTCTCCTAGCCTGATTTTTATTAATCGTGAGAATAGCCCCTAAGGGTGCGCAAACCAGTTCGTGCGCGAACCGAGTTTGAGTCAAACCAGCCTGGTTTGTCCGGTTTGAGCTCAAACCGGACCAGCCCTCCAAAAACGGGGGCCGATCCAAGATCCAGACAACCCAGGCTCAAACAAACCGGTTTGGGATCAAACTGCTTTGGCCTGGTTTCACTGGTCCTCGTGCTTGAAAGGGAGAATCCAGTAAGGATTCTGCTTTACAGGCATCAAGGGAACCCTATGAGGTTGGAGAAGGGTGGGTGGTGGTGGGGATGTTACCTGATGTGCAGTGGCAGGGGTGCGGTTCCTCGGTGACGGCAGGCGGGCATCAGACACTCTTGTGGTGGTGGCACAATGGCAGGCCCCGCCAGCACCCTAGGCTCTGTGGCCCTCTCCCTCATCACTCTGGGCCGGTGGGGGCCCGATTAGGGCCTCTGCGTAAGCGTGGAGGCCATTCGAGTGACTACCATGCACGTGTGGAGGTCCAAACCGTGGGGCCTAGTGGAGCCACCACTGGCCTGTCGTTGCCACCAAGGAGCCGCGCTGCTGCAGTAAGGTAAAACTCGCCCATCTTTCCCCAACCCCGTAGGGTTCCCCCACTGCTTGCAAAAGGGAATCCTTACCGGGTTCCCCTTTGCAAGCGCTAGAATCCGGTTGAACTGGGTCGAATCGGTTTGACCTGGTACTCGGCACACACCGAACCGCCAGCCGGTTCTAACAAACCCACTCGTGGTCGAGGCGGTTTGGTTCAAGTTCTGTTTGAACTCAAACCAAACCGCCCTGAGTGGTTCTGCATATCCCACCCCCTCTGTCCAAGACTAGGTTTCTCCCATGTGCTTTGATGTTAGAAATCAGGAGCTTGCCTTAAGTTCAGTGGCTTGTTCCTTGGGGTTAAATACAGGAATGACCTGTCTTTAACTTCTGTTTTTAAGAGGCTCGTCTTATATTTCGAGTAATATCCTTTTCGGGCTAATGTGGTATATCCTCTGTAATCCTCACAACATCCCTGCAAGGCAGACCCTATGATGATCTTCATATTACAAATGAGGGTAGGTGGTCCATATGCATATACTGAGTTCATGGCCAAGATGAGATTTGAACAGGATGCTTCGCGGTACTCTATTTCTTAACTTCAGCACTATATGCATCTCCTAGTGTGTGCTTCTTCCCTTGATTTTCTAATTTCAGGTGCTTGGTAGCTCCTCCAAAATGGATGAATTGCCTCCCCTGAATTCCCTACAGGACTAATCATGTTACTAGTCCTCAGGCGCTCTGCTTTTGCTGTCACATTGTTTTGCTGTCTCTTTGCTCACTGCCTTTCCTGCTTTTCCTTCTTCATCTTCCAGGCTCCACTGAAAGCCTCCCAACTCTCTCTGGCCAGGTTGACTCCCGACCCCTCAGCTCCCTTCCGGTGGTGAAGGAGGAAGATGAAGTAGCCCTTCAGAGCCACTAGGGGGAGCTCTCTATCTACATTCCTTCTTGGGCTTCTCGCCTTTCTTGGAGTGGGACTCCACACACAGCCAATTCGGCATCTCTCTTTCTCTTCTCATTTTCGTCATTCCTTTCTAATATGTCCTTGTCTAATTCTGGTGTTTTCCTGTTACTGTTCTTGCTAACTGCCCACATGATGAAGGTGGTCATGGCATTGCTGGCAGCAGTAAGTGCCAGGGATGGGGCCATAACTCAGTGGTAGAGCATCCACTTTGCATAAGGAGGTCCAAGGTTCGATCCCTGGTCCGACTCTGTGGTCTCACTCAGTACAAGGCAGCTTCCTACAGGCCCTCAGGCACCTCTGAGAAGCATTTCCCTAGGTTTTGAGAACTCAGTCAGCCTCAAATGAACTTGAAGAGGTTGTGACCCCCGGAGACGGACACAGCCCAACCGTAGGGGGTGTGCGATTCAATTCACCCTCAAATCAATTGGGGTCAAATTTGGGCTGCTTTGCACATTTGACCCTGAATTGAATTGCCCACAAAACAGAGAGCCCAATTCAAGGTTGAGGAGAATCATCCCTGATTGAACCCAAATCGATTTGGGTGATTCAAACACCATTTTGGGGCCGGTTTTGCTGTGAGAAGCGACCCCAGGATGGCACTTTTTTCCAGGGAGAGCTGATGCACCGATTGGGATTGGTTGGTTGGTAGACCAGCCCTCCGTTCTTGACACGGTGCAGGTTTCTGACCGGCCACAATATATGGATGGTAGTCTGCATGTGGCTGAGTGGATCACAGCCTTAGAGAATTATTGCCACAAGGTATGCCAGATTGATCAGCTCTGTATTGCCGAGGGGACACCTTTAACGTAGAGAGGGTGATGTGCCGAAGGCTGGCGTTTTGAGCCTTGGATCCCCAAATCAGGTCCATGCTCCAGTTCACAAACCCATTAAGAACATTAGACCAGCCCTGCTGGATCAGGCCCAAGGCCTATCTAGTCCAGCATCCTGTTTCATACAGTGGCCCACCAGATGCCTCCGGGAAGCCCACAGGCAGGTGGGTGGGAGTGTACATGAGGTCCGAACTTCAAAAGGTTGCAGACTTCCTATCACCAAGAGGAGGCATCTAGCTCCCTAGGACCTATGTTCCTCTAGCTCTGGATTCCCTGCACTGAACAGGGAGTCAGACTAGATTACCTCCAAGGACCCTCCAACTCTGGGATTCTATAACCTGCAGCTGTGCTCAGCATTGCTTCTGATCGAGGAATCCATGCATCCGACAGTTCACATTCTGCCTGAACGTTGTATGTGCAGTTGTGCTGTATTCAAAACCCATATTCTCGTCAGTGAAAGAAACCACGCATTCCAGTAAAGAATAAACCTCATGGGTTTTGTTGATTTTTTAAAAGGGTGAATTTAGTAACTTCCAACTCCTGAGCCTTTAAGCAGGTGCATTTCACGTTCCAGGAGCTTTGGCTGGGAAATGAGGTATGAACTCTCCTAATAAACAAACACATTCAACAGGTGCAGTGATGGGAGAAAGCTCAGCCCGTCACATTCTGCTGGGAGTCTTATCTTCTCAGCAGCTGTTAAATGCACTGTGTAGAAAAGGGATAGGGGGAAAGGCTGATCATCATAGCAAAGTATTTTACAATCCATTCCATGTACATTCCATCCACAAGAAGAGATATTCTAACAAAAATACCAAAGCAATGAGCAGAAAAAATTGCATCGCCTCGGAATAGTTTGAATAGAGTATATTAAAACTATTCCGAAGTGGTGCAATTTTTCCCCTGTCTGTTCACATGAGCAGCCCTACCCTGGGTTCGTGCAGCCCTACTGAGGTAGGGCTACTGAGGTAGGGCTGCTCATGTGATGTGCTGGGATCAAGGCCCATCCCAGGGCTGCCCCTCCAGGTAGCCCAGGGTTTTCTCCCGGGCTTTTACATAGGTAAAAAGAATGCTAGTGTGCCCTTCTCCCTGGCTTCCCGGGTGTGTGTGTGTGTGTGTGTGTGTGTGCAGGCTCACTGCAGGCAGTCTGAGCTCATACAGAGCCGGATGGCAAAAGCAACCAGCTGAGGAGGGAATCGCTCAATGCACCGCGTTCCTGGCGTGGGGCATTGACGGCTGCCGGAGGACGTCCACCTCTGGTTCCCTGCTCTGCTGCTCGCTGGAGCTGGGCTGTTGTGCTGTGTGAGCGGCAGAGCCTTCATTTGTTCCTGGGCGGGGCGGCAGCAGTGGGGAGCATTTTCGGCCATGCAAACGACCTTTATTTCCGTTTTGAAATTGCATACATCCAAACCGTGCACGGGACTGGCCACGCCAAAGCTGATGGAGGGTCTTCGTATGAGCCAGTGGTTTGTATCTTGCGAGATGTTCTCGTTTCCTGAGGCTGGGCCATAATTATGCTCATTCTGCTTATGGTGTTAAATATTCCCTCTCGGCGGAGAATTACTTTGAAGAGCTGCTGCCGAAAGGGGAGATTGATTTTTACTGCTGGGACTCATGTTCCGCTGTAAATATGATATATCCATTTTAACACTGTGATCTAGTTGCCAGTTCAGAAGGGCAGAAGGTGCTCTCCATGACAGCCCCCCTGGCCATGCCCACCCCAACAGCCAGAGAAGCCGAGAAGTACCGGTGCTCTGTCCCTGTGCACACACACACACACCCCACTACACCCCTGTTTTAACATTGCCAGAGATGCGATGAAAAACCCACTCCAGGCCTTAGCAGACTAGAAATGAAAAGCACCGTGGCATCTGCACCACGGCTTGCTTTGAAAGAGCTATAATAGGAGAGATCCTGTCAGGGCGTCCCTTTCATGAGGCAAGGCAAGGCAGGCGTCTCAGGTGTCACATTATTAGGGGGGGCGTCAGGATGGCAACATCCCCCCTCCCACCAGCGTTGCCACTGGAGCCGCTCTTCCGAACCAAAACGACCTTTACAAGAAGCGCCTCTCCGGACACTCCAGCAAGGCAGAATTGACACCTTGCCTCTGGTCTCCCAATAACTTTGCCCAGCCCTGGATCCAGGTTCAAAGTCCCATTCAGGGGCTTTGACCCAGGAATGCCAAGAAGCTGCCCTCGGACTAGTTACCCTCTCTCCTCCAAGCCTACTTTGCAAGGTTGTTGTGAGGATAAAATAGGTGTCCAGAGAGAATCACATGGCCCACCCTGAGCTCTTTGGAAGAAGGGTGGGATAAAAACATAAGAAAGAAAGCATTGTCATGATACACATGTCACCTTCTTAGCATGACGATGCTCTTTCTTTCTTAAGTCATGAAAGAAGAGGATATCTCTCTGCTGTGCTCTAAACTGTGCCTTATTTGAGATGCGGCCATGTAGCCATAATGTTCACTTTTGATGTCTTTAAAAACAACTTCACACTCCAGCTTTGAAACATACCTATCAGCTTTCCACTACCTCTGTTGTGATGATTGGCAGAGTCTCCATGGACTGCACACAAGAGTCACTAAACCTAAAGGTCTACCCCTTAGGATCACAGTGAGATGTATCTCACAATTCCCATAGCCATTATTGTGAGGCGGACATTACATCCTGAACATGAAGCTAAAAACATTCACAGGGGATAGGATTTTCCGTGGCTCTTGGTTATGTGGGCCAAAGGGAACCTCCATGTTTACATGTACTCATAAATTTCAGGGGCAAGACCGGGGCGGGAATGTCTGCTTAATCTACTGCTGGTGAGCTTCCCTTTCTGTCTGCCTCTCCTCTCCTCAGAGACAAGATGAATTCTTGGTCCAGGGATTCTCAAACTTAGATCTCCAGATGTTGTTGGACTACAGCTCCCATCATCCCCTATGACTTCTGGAGATGTTGGTACTCCAGCAACATCTGGGGGGCCAAGCTTGTGGCTGCCTTCGCCCTCCATTGTATCCAGGGGTGGAGCCACCATTGGGCGAATGGGTTCAAAGAACCCGGGCCACCCCCAATCAGGGGCCGCAAGTCTGATGTCAGATGCAGGGGCGTTATTTCAGTCCCAAACAGGGCCATGTGGAGCTGAAATCGGCCTGCGCTGAGTTGGTAGTGTCTTAAAGGCTCCGTGCCTTAAAGGCAGGGAGAGCTGCTCCTGGTCTCGCTGCCAATGCAGTGGGGCCAATTGATCTCCCTCCCAAACAGGGCAGCATGGCCCTGGGACCAAAATAACACCCCCCATGTCTGACATCAGACGCTGGGGGCATGGCTAGCTTGGCCCCTGCATCTGACGTCGGATGCGGGGGCGGGGCTAGGGGGCTGCTGCACATAGGCCTCTGCCAGCCTCGCTACGCTCCTGGTTGTATCCTGCTTGAGATCTACCTCCAACTCTCCTCCCTCCTCAGCCCAATGTGTTTGAATGAGAAGCGCTGGAAGCGGAGCAGCGGAGCAGAGGAGAGCGGTGGCCTAGAGTGTCTCTAGGGAGACGCTCTAGGGCGCCACTCTCCTCTCCTCCACACTTCCTCTTCCAGCATTCCATGCGCCTCCTTTCAGTACAGTGTGCAGAGGGCGGAGGATGGTTGGAGTGGTGTGTCCCATGATGGGGAGGGGAGGAGAAGGGAGAGTGGCAGTGAGGAGGAGCAGGAGGAGGAGAGGAGAGGAGGGGAGGGTGGCAAGAGAGGCAGCTGGGGACAGCATTTGCTGCCCTACCTCAGGGACCCAAAGATTTTGGGCCGCGTCACTTCTTTTTTTGGTTGTTGTTTTTTTAAAGTGTCCATTGGAGGTTCTTTACCTGCTTTGGTGTAATGCTGAGGCCGACAGGCATGTCATTGCCAAGAGCAGTCCCACAGGGCTCTTTATCTGCTGCGCCCATGCCACATCACAGACTTACATCTCTGCAGGTCCCACGTTGGGCTGGTGAGTTGCTTCCCACATCAGGGAGGCAATTCAGGGCTCAGTTGTCTCCCACCCCTTGTTCAGGAAGAGACGTGAAGAACAGAGCCTGGGAATGCCAACAGGCAAGCCATGTGCTCTGCCACAGAGCCATGGCCTCCTCCTAGGTATGTGGAGCAGCCGGATACTGAGTCAGACCATTAGGCCACGCAACCTAGTATTGTCTACTCAGACCAGCAGCAGCTTTTCAGGATCCTGGGCAGCAGGTGTGTGTTTGTGTGTCTTTCCCAGCCCAGCTTCTTCTTTTTTATTTATGTACTTATCATATGTATATACTGCCTAAAACATGTCTCTGGGCAGCACCAGAAAACATGCTGGGGATGCATTAAAGGGGCAACATGCATTTTTGCCGGGGGTGGGGCAGAGGGACTCTTTCCCACAGGTGGGATTTCTGGAGAGAAAAGGTGTGCTTCATCACACTGATGCCCCCATCTGAAACATAAGCAGAAGGGAGCCAATGGGGGCTTGTGCTTTTGATGCATTTTATGTACATTGAGGAGGAGGAGGAGGAGAAGGAAGAGGAGGACGACGACAACAACAACAGTGACAACAACAGCAGCAACTTATGCTTGGAAGTGTGTGAGTTTGTGAAAAGTGCCTTTTCTTCGAGCCACCACAGAGATCCAGAGATGGGAAGAAGAAGCAAGGGGGGGTTAGCTTGTCTTGAGGGGTACCTGCTTTCCTTCACCTCGCCGACACAGAGAGAGAGAGAGAGATCTTTGTAGCTGGAGATGTCAGGGACTCAATGGGACACCCATAGTCTCAGGATGCCTTGCAATGTGAGAGAGCTTGTTTAGCTGCGACTTTGTGAGTTGCTGAGCTGACCAAGATCCCAGAGTTGTGCATCCCAGGATCCTTGTCTACATTGTCTTGCCAGGAAACACTGGATTGTTGTGTCCTCCAGTTTAATAATAATAATAATAATAATAAACTTTATTTGTTAGCCGTCCCATACAGGGGCGTAGCAAGGTTGGAGGGGGCCCAGAGACAAGATTTTAAAATGGGCCCCTCTCTGACACACACACACACACTTCACAATATATAGTGCACTCACATTCACATCCCCATTATGAATACGGTGAATATCTAGTTCACATTCAATCTAGTTTTTTTACGCTTTGCTCCTGCCGATCTCCAAGAGACTCAACATAATTCAAAGGGGGTGCAACATGGGCGGGTGGGGAGTCATGTGATGTGCCTCTAGGGGGCCCCTCGAGGCAGTGGTGCCCCTTAAGGCAGTGGGGCCCCAAGACGACTGCCTCCCCTTGCCTAATGGTAGTTACGCCCCTGGTCCCATAACAAATTGTTCTCTGGGTATCTCAACAGAGGATTAAGGCATACAATAAAAACACATAACACGTTAACATCTATTATATTAATCCTCGTAGACATGCCCATGGGGATGCGTCCTGGCACCCAGAGGATTGGCTGGGCGGCGGGAGCTCGAGCACGGCAGGAGGCCGTTGAGTTGAGCTGCTGCCGGGCGAAATGGCGATGGCAGTGGTGAGTAGGGGGCGGTGACCCCAGCCGTGGTGAGGTGGTGGCGGCCCCAGCCGAGCGTGAGCTCCTGCTGCCCAGCCAATCCAGCTGGTTATTGGCCCGGCTGCTGTGAGGAGGTGGCGGCGGCCGCAGGCCTAGCCCAGCCGTGGTTGCGACTGGGCTGGGAGGAGGCGGGAGGCAGCGGGACGGACTGGCCCTGGCCCGGGTGGCGCCAGCAGGGGTGAGTGGGTAACGGGCAGTGGGGGTGCAGCCCCCATGCCTGTTGCAGCCTGGGGCAGGAGGGAATTGGGGGTGGGGTTTCCCTGTTCGCTGTCTGGGAGGAGCAACGGTGGGGGGGACCCCACCAGTGGTGGGGTCCTTTTTGGCTGGCCGCCACTTGGTGAGGCTCTGTGCGGGTGGAGGGGGGAGGAACAGAAGTGGGGAGGGCAAGAGAGCGTGGGGCTGGAGGGAGGGGGGAGAGAGGAGAAACCAGGGCAGGAAGGAGAGGGAGGGGGAAACAGCTGGCCCCAAAGAGAGCACAGATGCTCTGTGTGGGGTCGGCTAGTAAGAACAGAAGAACATCCCTGTTGGATCAGGCCCAAGGAGGCCTATCTAGTCCAGCATCCTGTTTCACACAGTGGCCCACCAGATGCCTTTGGGGAGCCCTCAGGCAAGAGGTAAGGACATGCCCTCTCTCCTGTGGTTTCTCCCCTGCAACTGGTACTGAGAGACATTGTGCCTCTGAGGTGGCCCACAGCCACCAGACTAGTAGCCAGTGATAGACCTGTCCACCATGAATCTGTCTAAGCCCCTTTTAAAGCCATCCAAGCTGGTGGCCATCACCGCATCCCATGGCAAGGAATTCCATAGATTAATTATGCACGGTGTGAAAAAGTACTTCCGCTTGTCAGTCCTAAATTTCCCAACCTTCAGGTTCACGGGTTCTAGTGTTGTGAGAGAGGGAGAGAAATTTATCTCTGTCCACCTTCTCCACTCCATGCATTAAACATTACGTTAAATCATAACAGACACAAAAAAGAAAAGAAAAGAAAAAATACAATACAAAATAGCTTAAAAACCCATTTTAAAATTAGTTTAAAATTAGATCAAATGTGAAAACCTGAATGTTAAAAGGCCTGGGGGAACAAAAAGATCTTTACCTGGCATCTAAATGAAGAAAGTGAGGGTGCCAGGAGAACCTCACTGGGGAGGCTATTCCATAAACAGGGTGCCACCACCGAAAAGGCCCTCTCCCTAGTAGCCACCCACCTCACCTCGTTTGGCAGGGGCACCTGGAGGAGGGCCTCCGAAGAAGTTCTTAAGGACTGGGTAGGGGAAATTTGAGGCAAGGTGCTCTCTCGAGTAACCCAATCCCAAGCCATTTAGGGCTTTAAAGGTTAAAACCAGCACTTTGAATTGGACCCGGAAACGGACTGGGAGCCAGTGCAGCTGATGAAGCACTGGCATGATATGATCAAAACTTCCAATCCCAGTTAATAATCTAGCAGCCCTATTTTGTACCAGCTGCATTTTCTGGACAGTTTCCAAAGGCAGCCCGACATACAACATATTGCAATAATCTAAGCAAGAGTCACTGTGGCCAAGCTCTCTCTGTCCAGGTAAGGTCGCAAAGCTGATAAAAGGCACTCCGAGGAGCCACAGAGCATTTAGGCACAGTGCTGGGTCGATGATGATAGCTTGCTTCAGTGAAGCCGGGACCACTCCCTCTCTCAATGAGGTGCTTAGAACCTGCTGGACTCAGTTAAAAATTCCCTCCTTACTAGACTTAATAAGCCAGGAAGGGCAAGTTTCATGCATGCACACGTGGTTGGCTGAAACTGACTAAATGCCTTGTCCACATCCTCAGGGGCCAGTAATTGAAACTCCTCCAGCAAAACTGGACCAGGGTTTACTCCGGGCACCTCTCCCAATGACCCTGCATCAGCCGTAGAGTCCAACTCATGGCGAATGCAAGCAACTCTACCCTCAAAGTGCTGTGCGAATGCGTCCCAGCCTGCTCCCGAGGGTTCTAATGCATCCTTCCCAGGGCCAGATTTCAAAAGGCCCCGCACCAACCAGAAGAGCTCCACTGGACGACACTGGGAGGATGCAATGGTGGATGGAAAAAAGCATTTCTTCTGTTCCATCGCTGCCACAGAATAGGCTCAGTAATGAGCCCTAACCTGTGTTTGCTCAGACTCACCCTGAGTTTTCCTCCACTTACGTTCCAGCCGTCTCCCAGCTTGCTTCATCGCCCTCAGCTCAGGTGTATACCAAGGTGCTGCATGGGCTCTGCTTTGAGGGAGAGGGCACTTGGGAGTGGGGGGGGGGGGCAAGTGGAAGCTCTCCTGCTCGGACTACAACTCCCATCATCCAAAACCTCATGACTTGGGTTGATGGGAGTCAGAATCCAACAACAGCCAGAGAGCCTGAGGTCAGCCACAGCAGCACAATTTTCCATTTCAAAAACGTGCTGCTACAAGTGCCCATTGGGTCTGCACATGTGTTCAGACTAGCCTTGCCCTCAGTATGGAAGCCTTGCAGAGATCAAAGTCTGTAGCTTTATTATTTCTTGTTTACACAGTCAGACAGGTGGTATTGACTGGTTTGTTTTATCCAGACATCGAGTCCTTCCCAAGGACCTTGGATGCCAGAATTTTATTGTCAATTGTTATAGATATCGTCACAGAATATAGGCTGTTCCTAGTAAAGCTGCTTTTTGTAATTGGCTGGTGGTGATTTCTGTGGCCCTTATGGTGCTGAGGTGCTCTTCAAGGTCTTTTGGAACTGCACCCAGGGCGCCAATGACCACTGGGATTATTCTGGTCTTTTTCTGCCACAGCCTTTCAATTTCAATTTGTAGATCTTTGTATTTGGTGATTTTTTCTATTTCTATTTCTTCTATTCTGCTATCCCCTGGTATTGCTATGTCAGTTATTTTGACTTGTTTTTCTTTCTTCTCCACTACAGTGATATCTGGTGTATTGAGTGGCAGATGTTTGTCTGTATGTAGTCGGAAGTCCCATAATATTTTTGCATCTTCATTTTCTACAACTTTTTCAACTGTATGGTCCCACCAATTTTTGGCTACAGGTAGCTTGTATTTTTTGCAGATGTTCCAGTGTATCATCCCTGCTACCTTGTCGTGCCTTTGTTTGTAGTCAGTCTGTGCGATCTTTTTACAACAGCTGATTAGGTGGTCCACTGTTTCATCTGCTTCTTTACAAAGGAGGCACTTGCTGTTTGTTGTTGATTTTTCTGTAGAATTATTATTATTATTATTATTTGCATTACACACCTGTGTGCTCTCTTTCTGGTTTCCTCCCGCCTCTGCAGCTGCTCAGGTCCCGGAAGAAACAAAAGAAGAGGAGGAAGAGGAGGAGGAGGTGCCCACTGTGTCAGGAAAGGTAGATGCTAAGAACAAGAAGGGCTCCAAGAAGAAGAAGGAAGACGAGAAGAAGAAAGGGGAAGAGGATGGCGGAGACAGCAAAGGCAGCCCCAAGGGTGGTGCTAAAGGGGCCGGGAACTCCAAGGCCTCAGCCAAGAAGCCTCCCCCGAAGAAGTGAGCAGCACATCCAGGAAGAGTCTACTCTACCCAAATGGAGGAAGGAGTTAAAAGACAGCTGGATCTCTCCCAACTGGGGCTGAAGGGACATATTCTTTAAAAGGTGTAGCAGCACATGCAAGAGAGGTGAGCTCTCCTCAGGGTCCTGGGAAGGAAATCTATTTTCTCTGGGTTTCAAGTATCAGAGGGCATCTTCTTTACTTCTTCTTCTTCTTCTTCTTCTTCTACTACTACTATGAATATTTATATATCACCCTTCCACAAAAGTTCTCAAAGCAGAAAAATAGATAATACATAAATAAGATGGCCCCTTATCCTCAAAGGGCTCGCAATCTAGAAAACACACAAGCTCACACCCACCTGAGCAGCACAGTCTGGTCAAGTCGCTTCTTAACCATACTGTGCTGGAGCCTCTCATGACTACACAGTGATGTGAGAAAGGCACTCTGCACATGCTTAGAGATGCTCTTTCTATCAGCAGCTCCTTTTTCCTTCTGCTGTGCCCTGGAAACCTATTCACAAAGTCCTCTTCTTGTGGGGAAACAGAAGCATCAAGCAGCCTTTGAAAGCAAAGACTATGGAAGCAGTTTCCTGCTCTCCAATGACACAGGGTCAAGAGAATACCGCTGGAGAATATGTAACAGTGGTCAAGTGATGAATCTGATTTCCAGTTTCTGAGCCTTCTGTAAAGACTGGATGTTGTGGGATTCAGTTCGCTAGCTGTGTTTGAATCGCTGGCTGGAGACATGAGGGAACTGCCATAAACCTAGTCACTTAGTCCTGATGAACAGAGCTTTTTCTTTCTCGGGAGGATCACTCTGACACATCTGAGAATCCACTCCCTTTTCTATATAACATTTGTAGCTCTAGAGAGGCTCAGTTTGTGGGAGATTAGAGCATCTACTGGAGTTAGGGAAACTCTGGACAATTGTTTTTTGTGTGTGTGTGGGGGGTCTATTAAGTTCTCAGCTTGTTCATTGGGTGCATATACCAGCCAATTTAGGAAACCCTATATGAGGGAGGGAGAAGGTGGCACCAGTATCCAGCTGCTCGGGTTTCCTGTAGGAATGGAGAACCTGGACTGAATCGAGTTGATTTTGCAGCAACAGTGTCCAGAAACAGGCAGCAAGTTATGGTAGTGCTGTTATTCGACCTTGCTCATCACAATAAAGAAGTTTTCTTCAGCATCCATCCGGGTCTCTTCTCAGCTGTCACATACAGCCGGCATGGTGTCTTAGCTAAGAGAGTGAGGACCAAACTAGATGGGGTGATGGAGATCTGTGGCCAGATTCAGTGGCTGGCATCCTGACTAATGGTGTGCTTGAGCAATGAACAAAGTTACACATGCTCAAGAATGTTGTGGAATAAGAACATAAGAACCTTGGTGGATCAGGCCCAAGGCCTAACCAGTCCAGCACCCAGTTTCCCACAGTGGCCCATCAGATGCCTGAGAAGCCCACAGGCAAGAAGTGAGTGCATGCCCTCTCTCCTGCTGTTGCTCCCCCTGCAACTGGTATTCAGAGGCATCCTGCCTTTGAGCCTGGAGGTGGCCTCTAGCTATCTAAACTAGTAGCCATGGAAAGACCTGACCTCCATGAATTTGTCTAAGTCCCTTTTAAAGCCATCCAAGCTGGTGGCCATCACCACATCCTGTGGCAGAGTATTCCATATCTACACACTAAATTGTAACTGAGGATGACGGGAGTTGTAGTTCAGCAACATCTGGAGTACCACAGGTGTGGAACCCCTGCCATAGAATAAGGGCATATTGGAGCTGCCCAAACTTGTGGTACTCCTTGATGCTGCACAGCTGCTAGTGAGAGACCTTCTCTGGGACATCTACAAGACTGTGCAACAAGTGTTGTGAAATAAGCACTATGCAATGAGCATTGTGTAATGAGCATTGTGAAAGGCGTCAACATCTTCTGCAACTTCAAGAACTAGTCCTGAGCAGCCAGCAGATGTCCCTTCATTTGCTCCGTATCTTTGCGCTATGTCCTTTAGCTAGTGCAACAGCATAACACTAGTGCAACTCTAGTCTGGAAGGCAAGATCATGACCTGGAACAAACCCACATGTGCAACATCCTTCTACAGGTGCACTGTTAGGATGTCGTTTGGTCAGGCCAATGTTTGCAAAAGGCAGCCTCCTACAGGGGCAAATAGAAGGGTGTGTGTGTATGTGTGTGTGTGATTTTTATTGAGGGGAAAATGACATGTGGGATGGGTTAACTTTTCCTCCCCCAGCATCACACACCCAATCTGAATCAGGGCCTTCCACTCCTGCGAAGAAATTAATGGGAGTTACTCCTGGGAAGGTGGAAGGCATCCTATCCATGTTCAGCTTTAATTCTTTTTCTGGTTTTTTTAGGGCTGAGCGCTTGCTCAAAAGTGTACCCTAATCTTTGCATTATAAAATGATTGTATGTGCTGAACTTCAGCTCAGTGATGGGAGGGGATCTCCCATTTCCAGGAACTCCCATTCCCAATAGACACAAATGCTACTGGCACCGAAAATAGCAGAGTAATCTGTGGTGTGGAAATTCTGATTGCTCCTTCATTAAGTGTGTTTATGAGCCATAATAGGTGTCTTTAAGGAGTCGATGTTGTTTTCCCACTCTGTTCCCAACCTCCGCTGTAGTTTATCGACCCGTCTCGTAAAACGTCAGGGAAATCCAATCCAGTTATAAGCTCCGTGGCCTTTCTGTAGAGGCCTGTTCGATATTACAAGTGTCAGGGCTGAAAATGTCCCGTCAATGTTCTGTCTGCATACCTCCCAGATTTCAAGGCATTGAGTGGCAGTTTTCAGATGTTGCGTTTTAATGACTTGGCCTCCTTGACTGTGAAAACAGGATAAGCCAAGGGTTCTCAAGCTTGGGTTGCCAGATGTTGTTGGACTACAACTCCCATCATGGCCATTATGGTGGGGGTGATGGGAGTTGTAGTCCAACAACATCTGGCAACCCAAGGTCAAGAACCCCCAGGCTATACATATTTTCTAAAAGAAGGTGAAAGTTCTTATTTATGTCCCTCTACACAGAATCCAAATGGATGCTCTACCATTGTCCAGGGGAACAGGAAGACCCTGGCTAGTCCTGCTGCAGAGATGTACTCTGTGGCCATGCCCCCAGCCTCCTGGGTGCAGTGCTTGTCTAAAAGGAGGAGTGATTTGCAACATGGGGGCAATAATACTTTCCTTGCAGAGTGGTTATATGGGTTACAGCCAGTTATCGCTGGTGACACATTTTGCTCTGGTGTATTATATACAGTTCTGAGTGCCTTACTTTACAAGGGATGTAGACTAATGGGAACAGGTTTAGAGCCATGGTTCCCAACCCACGGTCCTCCAGATGTGACTGAACTACAACTCCCAGCATCCTTCGCTGCAATAAATTGTCACTAAGGATGATTGGAGTTGTAGTCCGGCAACAACTGGAGGACCACAGGATGGGAACCCCTGGTTTAGAGGAAGGCAAAAAAGATGGGGGTCTGAAAACCAAGACCTATGAGGAATGGTTGAAGGATCCGGGAATGTTCTTTAGCCTGGAGAAGAGAAGTCTGGGAAGGGTATAGCAGCACTCTTCAAAGACCTAGAAGGCTGTCAAACAGAACAGAGCAAAGAGATCAGGAGTGGGCTTACAGGCAGATTTCAGCTGAATACTAGAAGAAGCTTCTTAATGGTATAAGCCGTTTGACATCTATCTATCTATCTATCTGACATATTTTTATACCACCCCAAACTCATGTCTGTGGATGGTTTACAACAAAGTAAACAAACAGAAAAAGTTAAAACATTAGTTAAAATAAATGACAACAGAAAACTTAAGACACTCGTTGAAACAAAACAAATGATACAGTAAAAGTTAAAACATTTCAACAATTTAAATTTTAAAAGAACATTTTAAAATGACGTTAAAACAATATTTAATTAAAGGCCTGGGTGAATAGATGTGTTAAAAGTCTTTAAGATGTGTTTAAAGTCTTTTAAAAAGGCTTTTTAAAAGTTGTCAGAGATGGGGAGTGTCTTATTTCAGCGGGGAGCACGTTCCAAAGCTTTGGGGCAGCAGCGGAGAAGGCCCCTCCCATCCCCTGAGTGGCCACCAGACGAGCCGGTGGCAACTGCAGACGAACCTCTCCTGATGATCTCAATGGGTGGGGTTCATGACGAAGAAGACCTTCTCTTAAACACCCAGGGCCCAAGCCGTTTAGGGCTTTATAGATTATAACAAGCACCTTGTATTTTGCCCGGAAACTTATTGGCAGCCAGTGCAGACCTTTCAATACGGGATTCATATGGTCTCTCCGAGATGACCCAGAGACCAACATGGCTGCATCTGAACCAGATGTAGTTACTGAGTGAGGATGAGCTCTCCCTGGCTGCACTTCTTTAAGCTGAGGCTGGAAAGCCATCTGTGGTAGACACTCGAGTTCTGGCTACCAGAGGGGCTGAACCAGATGCTCCCCACCCAGCCACCTACTTCAACACCACAATTCTATAAATACTTGGAAGTGCTTTGCAAACGTAAAATATTACCACCCCACGTCAGATCTGGTTTGGTCCTCCTGTCTGTAATATATTCTGTTTTCTCGGTCACATTCTCTCTCCCACTTCTGATTCAGAGGTTTGGGACTCATTGTATATTCATTTGTGGTTGAGAAAATAATAAATATTCATGGGTTTACAACTGACAAATACAGAGAGAACTCCCCTTCAAAGGATTGGGGGTAGGTTAGTGTATTTGTTAGGGGTCTGATCATGCTATTTCCATTCAAAGGCAGCACCAGCTCGATTTCAAAAGGAATGGTTCTCTTTTGAGGTAAGCAAGATGTGGTTCTCTTGCCAGGGGATCAGTGGAGGAGATGAAGGGAAACTCTTGAAATGTTTTGGTCTAGGACTTACAATCAATGTCTCTGATTACCCAAAGTGAGAGCATGATGACAAATTGCTGGTTTGATTAAGGCAGATATAAAAACTTTCTACTGAGAATTTTTGATCAAAATCGGGGGTGGGGGGTGGGGTAGTTGCCCGCAAATGGTCCTCTGCTCATCTCTTTCCCCCTCCACCAGTTCTGGGGTGGTAGTGCTCCTCTGAGCAGATGGAAACTGCCATTTTAATGCCCCATAAGCAGTGTTCTCTCTCAATTTCTGCATCTGTGTGCGGAATCAGTTTTGTTCAGGGCGGCAGTATCAAAGCATCGTGCGCGCACGTGCATTCAGAGGGGGGCCGTCCTGATTCAACCTGAGCAGGATATAAAATTAACTGAGCGGACATCAAAAAACGTGTGAGTGTGCACACGTGCGTACACCTTAGAGGGAACACTGCCCACAAGTCCCCTGGGAATGATGCTATGTCAACATGTAGCATCAACCCCAGGGAATTATGGGGAATTTAAAATGGTGACTGCCACCCATCTAGCGGACTGCTGGTATTCAGGGATGTAGCAAGGTTGGTGTGGGCTTCGGGACAGAAGGGAAAATGGGCCCCTGCCACCTTCTTGTCCCAACCAACCCTATGTAGGAACATAGGAAGCTGCCATTTGCTGAGTCGGACCATTGTTCTATCTAGCTCAGGATTGCCTATCCAGACTGGCAGCGGCTTCTCCAAGGTTGCAGGCAGGAGTCTCTCTCAGCCCTGTCTTGGAGATGCTGCCAGGGAGGGAACTTGGAACCTTCTGTATACAGGTGCTCTTCCCAGAGTGGCCCCATCCACACAAGGGGAATATCTCCCCATGCTCACACATGTAGTCTCCCATTCAAATGCAGTCAGGGCAGACCCTGCTTAGCAAAGGGGACCATTCATGTGCCCATTCCCCTTGTCTACCACAAGGCCAGCTCTCTTCCCATATCTTTGTTGCAGAAGAACTACATGGGCATGGTGGGGAAATTCTCGACACACGCTTTCTCTCGCTGCTCTGCAAATAATATTGCACATGCCCCACAAGGAGCTGGCAGTTTGCCAATGAGGCAGGAGGGGAGAGTGAAAATCAGGCTGTTTCCCAGTCAGTGCCCCCCCCCCCGCCCTCCTTCGTGAGCTCAGAGACTTGTGAGACTTTGGTCAATCACAGCTAGGCCCCTGCTGCCACTGCTGGTGAGTTCCCCACTTCCACTCCCCCTTTGCCCTGCTTTGTACCCCTCTCCAAAATTCCAAAATGCCCCCTCATGTTTTCTCCCTCTGAATATGGCAGTGAAACGGAGGGGATTATAACAAGTCAGCCCTAAGTCAAATATCCTATGTGATCCAATCCAATCCAATCTATTGCAGTCCACGACCAGCTTATGTGTGATCACATTATAGCAGAAAAACTTCATTGGTGGTTCGGTGCTAACCCGATTCAGCATGATCCAGCCAAATCAGAGCCAGCGTGGTGCAGTGGTTAGAGTGCTGGACTAGGACCGGGGAGACCCGAGTTCAAATCCCCCTTCAGCCATGAGACTTGCTGGGTGACTCTGGGCCAGTCACTTCTCTCTCAGCCTAACCTGCTTCACAGGGTTGTTGTGAGGAGAAACCTAAGGATGTAGAACACCACTCTGGGCTCCTTGGAGGAAGAGTGGGATATAAAATGTAAAATAATAATAATAAATAATTAATAAAGCATTTCTATTCATTGGCCTTATTTGATTACTTGTTTTACATTTATATCCTAACTTATCGCCCTGTAGGAACTTCCATGGTATTTCACAATATAAGGGTGAAGCATGGGTGTCTGGAGGGAGCGAGGTGAGATTGAGCCAGTTACCACTGAATTCAATGGGGCACACTCCCAGGGATTGCTGGCTTTGCTCCCCCACCCCTGAAAAAAGTCTGGCGGACATCCATGGGGTGAAGACAGATGTCTCACTACAGCTGGGGATGATGGGAGTTATAGTCGAATAACAGTTGCAGAGCTTCAGGTTGGCCAGGGCTGGTAGTCTTTAACGTTGCACAGTCCCAAAGTAAACCTCATTGTGTGTCCAATTTTAATTCAGAACAAACCCTGGACCTTGGCTATTGGTCGTTTTGTGACGCTCTGTTGTAAGTAAACATTTGGGATCGGTGACACATAGGTAGGAAACAGCTGTTCTGCCAACATGATCACTATTCATCTTTCTATTTAGCTGTAAACTTGACTCTTCAGATGACTTTGCCCTTCCCTGAAGTTCTATTAAGACAGTAGCGAGCGGCTTGTCATTAACCACAACAGGCTGCTTTGACTTCTGCAGCCAGCTGGAAAACAATCCATTTCGGTTGGCTGGAAGTGAAAAACTGCATGAAAAAAGAAAGAAAAAGAAATCACAGCCTTTTATAGTCTCATCAGGATATGCGCCACCATTGGAAGTGAAATGCAGGACTTTGCTGGACATGGTAATCCGCACTTCTGTTCTCAGATTCTCAAGCCATCAGTGGGACTTCCAAGTATACCATATTGTGCACCGCCCAGGGACTGTTTTGTATGGGGCATTATATAAATGTACAAACTAACTAACTAACTAACTAAATAAATAAATAAAAGTAACACAGGAGACATAAAGTAACAAAATATTTTGGGTATAAGTAATGCAGGATTTGCGGTGGGGGCGGTCAGAAAAGAGGTGAGCAGAGTGACCCCTTAAAGAGGCAGAGAGGGAACAGGGTGAGCATCTGGAAGGATCACTCCAGAGTCCTTGGAGGAGAGCTGGTCTTGTGTTAGCAAGCATGAATTCTCTCCTTTGCTAAGCAAATGAAATGGCTCCTTGTCCCCAAAGGGCTCACACAATCTAAAAAAGAAATTGTCCGACTACACCACCCTTTGCCTTCCTAACCCAGCCTGACAAGCTCCCTAGGTCCGGCCTCAGAGTGGGGACAAGGAGGGAGTTGAGCATCACTCTGTTCCTCCTCCATCCCAGGCTGTGTGCTCTCTGTGTCGGCCTCTCTCCAGAGGCTCCAGACACTCACCTCCAGCCTCCTTCTCATCACTGACCAGCCTCTTATATGCTTCACTGCAGGTTATGCAAAGCCCACCCCCAATTACAGGGCCTGATTGATTGATTGATTAAGTGTTGTCAAGTCGGTGTCGACTCTTAGTGGCCACATAGATAGATTCTCTCCAGGATGATCTGTCTTCAACTTGGCCTTTCAGGTCTCTCAGTGGTGCATTCATTGCTGCCGTGATCGAGTCCATCCACCTTGCTGCTGGCCGTCCTCTTCTTCTCTTTCCTTCAACTTTTCCCAGCATTATGGACTTCTCAAGGGAGCTGGGTCTTCGAATAATGTGTCCGAAGGATGATAGTTTGAGCCTGGTCATTTGTGCCTCCAGTGAGAATTCTGGGTTGATTTGTTCTATGGTCCATTTGTTTGTTTTCCTGGCTGTCCATGGTAGCCTCAAAAGTCTTCTCCAGCACCCAAGTTCAAAAGCATCAATATTTTTTTCTATCTTGCTTCTTCAAAGTCCAGCTTTCACATTCATAGAGTGTCACGGGAAAAACCATGGTCCAAATGATTCTAATCTTTGTAGGTGTTGACACGTCACGGCATCTAAATATCCTTTCCAAGGCCTTCATTGCAACCCTACCGAGTGTTAGTCTGCGGTGTATTTCTTGACTGCTGGATCCTTTCCTGTTGGAGGTCAATCCTAAAAGGCAGAAGTTATCCACCACTTCAATGTCTTCATGATCACTTCTGAGGCGGGTTGCTGTACCTACGCCCTCCTTTATTTGCTGTAAGTCCCCATCCCCTACAGCTGAAGCCCAGGTCTTTCCCTCACCTCCTTCCTCCCGCTTAGGCCCCCTCCCCGGGGGGCCTGAGCAGGAGGAAGTTCTGCCCACCCTCTTCAGCTCTACGGTTGAGACTTCTGCCTGCCGCATGCCATAGTGGGTCACTGGGGCCGAGTTCCCTCCTGTTGGTGGGCCATTCTCCTCCTGTCCCTCACCACCGCCTGTCCTCTCCTCCTTGGCACACCCTGTGGCCCAGCTCCTGGAGGTAAGGATGGCTGGTCGTGCTGGACAGAAATATAAGACAGACACCAGCAACAGCCACTGGAGGGATGCTGTGCTGGGGATGGATAGGGCCAGTTGCTCTTGCCCTGCTCAGTAAGGAGAAGGGGTGGGGGTGCATCTCTGGGAGAAAACAAGCACAAACCTCTTCTCCACAGACATGTAATCAGTATTCTAGATTTCTTGTCAAAGCAGTCCTGATAGTCCTGATTATGCAACCCTGCATAAAATCCCTTCTCTGGCTTGCTGCTGGGGTCCTTACAGCCAGCTCAGGTAAAGTATTTAATTTTTTTAAAACTTAGATCTGTTTTTATATTTTAGCATATTTTAATTGTGTAATTTTTATAGTCTTGCTTTAGCTTTTTCTATGTGAACTACCTTGTGATTATTTTAATGAAAGGCAGTATACACATTTAACGATAAATAAAGTAAAATAAATAAATAAATAAGGGAAAAGCAGAGAGGGTTCCCTAGTTTTAGCAAAGGGTCAGGAATCATCCAAATTTGAACTGGGCTTTGGACAACTTGACCTGTTTAGACAAACGCTAAATTAATGTTACTTCTTTTCCCATTTCATTGCACTTGGAGTTTTCCTGACCTGAAAGATTTGATGCACAATATTTCACTTCATTTCATTTTAAGGTTTGCATTTATACACCACCATTCATTCAAAGACATTAAGTCAGGCAGTTATTAAAGCTCAAGTACAAAATACATTAAAACTAGTATATTCAGTCATCGTAAAACTTAGAAAGCAACCGTAGGCAAAATACCCATGGCGGAAGGACCTAAAAACAGCCGCATGAACTAACCAAGGGAGAACCAATAGCAGCATTTTCTTTAAGCAACAATTTTGTGGTGGCTTGCTGAATAAGAATATGAGTGGATTTATAGTCTGTTCCTGCTGTTCCATAAAGTATTTCCCCTATATCCGAAGAATTCCAGTTTGCTTCAGGACGCAAATATATAATATGAAAACAAGTACCAACTCCTTTTTTACATTGCTCTATAAATTTAATTATATTTATCAGTCATTTTGTAGAGTCTAGACATCATTTGGTATCAAGGTAGTCTTTGACTTGCACATAAGGAGACATTCTTGTCATAGGAAGCGGCCTTATACCCTTTGTTCTTCTAGCTCAGTATTGTCTACACCAGGGCTGCTCAACTGCGGCCCTCCTGGAGATGTTGGCCTACAACTCCCATAATCCCTGGCTACTGGCCACTGTGGCTGGGGATTTGGGGAGCTGTAGTCCAAAAACAGCTGGGGGGGGTGTCTAAGTTGAGCAGGCCTGGTCTATACAGACTGGCAGCAGCTTCTCCAAGGTTACATTCAGGAGTCTTTCTCAGCCCTATCTGGAGATGCTGCCAGGGAGGGGACTTGGAACCTTTTGCATGCGAGCAGGCAGGTGTTCTTCCCAGCCCAGCCCTATCCCCTAAGGGGAATCTCTTACAGTGCTCACACATGTAGTCTCCCATTCAAATGCACACCAGGGTGGAGCCTGCTTAGCAAAGGGGACAAGCCAAGCTTGCCACCAGCTCTCCTCCCGTAGACCAGCGCTCCTCCATTTTCCCATATGTATTGCTCATAATAATGAAGAATATTTTGATCCACACCTTCTGTCGTTGGGAAGATGTATTTGTTTCATTGTTTCCATTTCCGAAGGAAACGAGCCACTTTTTAAAAAAACAAAACATCATTACAGCCTGGGGACAGGTTCAGAATGGCACGGAAGTAAGTCCAATGCCACTCAGTGCTGGCTGCCGGAGAGGATGAACAGCGAGTTCCCTGCCTTCCGTATTGTCCAAACACAGAAATTCCAGGTTGCCGCACAGCAGTTCCCGCCCCCCACCTGCCATCCTTCACCCAACTTCAAATGTCGGCTACAGATATCATGTGGCGGAGGGCATGGTGAGGGCTCCTCCACTCAACATTTCTGGGGTCGGATGACATGCAAGGCAGGGAACAAGCAACTCACGCCGGGAACACGCCCATGCCAGGCATCAGTGGCTGGCAGCCACCAAGTTGCTGAAGCCTGCCCTATATTTTTTCCATTCTTAATCATTAGACCTGATTTATTTTTGTTTCATTTCTTTTATTGTTCAGTTGATATACCGTCTTTCATAAAACTTATCCAAGTTTTGGATATGTTTAGGGAAACATGGTTTAGTAAAAACAATTAATACAATAAAATTCCATAAAATCACATTACCTTTTAAAAATCAATTAAGACCATTAAAAAAACAACCACTACCACCACCACCAGCAGCCATTAAAACAAAGACACGGCAGTCAGAAAGTAGAGATTGGCAACCCCTGCAGGGCAAAAGCTGAACAAATAAAGAAGTTTCCAGTTGTTCTTTTAAAAGAAGCTACAGACACTAGAGAACAAACACACACCCCCTGGGAGAGCATTCCAGAGCTTGGGGGCAACAACAGAGAAGGTCCTGTCCCACACACATGACCATCCAACCTCCCTCAGTGTGTTGGCACATGGAGCAGAGCCCCTCCTAACTTCCCAACCCCATTAGCTCTCAAAGCTGACATTGCTCATCTTGAGCTTTTCAGTTATCTTTTACAAGTTCTCAATTCTTAACCCATAAAGCTTATTAAAATTTCCATCAACCTCCTCATTGTCTCATAATGTCTTCTAGAATATGGTTCAGCTGGCATAAATCTACATGGCCCAAACATTTCCCATGGATAAAACTCTCCTGGTTTGTTTTCTAGATTAAAAGTTGGTGGCTAACTCTAGCAGATTAAAGCTTTTGTCTCAGAGCAACCTCACGTGAGGGAAAGAAATGCTGAATCATCCTTGCTGAGCTGCCTGGCTAGGCTTCTCCAAAAACTATTCTGTATTATTGGTAGGTTCAAAATGCTGCCTCTCTTATCAACAGAGCTTGAACCTCCCTGGGCTTGTGGTGGAACACCCAGGGAAAACTCTCTTTATTTTGCTATTGGATAAGTTCAAAAATCTTCCATGTGCAAGCCTACACGTGGTGAGAAAACTGATAGCTGCTGTTTTCCATTTGAGGACATGTTTGCACCTCAAGAGAAATCCCCCATTGCCCCTCCTGTTTTCCTGATTACAAAAACTAACTCGGAGAAGCTTGAAAAAAGAAAAAGAACTAAAAAACCTCCCTGTTTTATTCAATTGCTACAAAATGCTTCCTTCTGAGGCTTTCTCAGCTTTTAGACACAGTTAAGAATACTTAGTAGGTTACAAAAATAGGTTGTCTTTGGCATGCTTAATTGTTTATAGAGTCTTTTGCAATGCCCTAAGTAGGGTGAGCATAGGCTAGTGTTTCTTATTTTAATTATGTTACAGGTAAGCTATAATAGAACAGTATCCAGAATATGCAGAGCACACACACCAAAGAAATTTAACATCCCTAACTCAATGTCTGACTAAACAAACTTTTCCCTAGACTAAACTTCCCGAAGCCATAAGCCCTGGCTCCTTGCTTTGAACTCACCAAACTCCTGATGAGAATTCAAGCTTCCTGCCCTCCTGTCTTTCAAGGATCTGCCGAGTTATTTTCCTGCAACCAACCTCCATGGCCACATATCCTCCTGTACACCTCCAGCCTAGCTTCTCTTCTAACAAAGAACTCCCTTCCTACTGGCAACAGCTCTCTACGTCCCACCCACTTGGTGTGCTGATTGGCTGAGCCCTGGAGTTCACCAGCCTCTCAGTCAATGGTTCACTTGCGGTTAACTCTTTAGAGGGAGGAGAGCCTGATCACTACACTAACATTCTGCACAAGATTACATCCGCCTAGAAATGCTGCACGCCTACAATTTGTGCAAATGCAAATCTGTACATATTGTGCAACACAAGAGTAATCCCATCATTTCCCATGGGCTTACCCTTGTGTAATGCAAGGTGCACAGATTGTGTGAATGTAATGTTAGTAGACTGATATATTTTTGTGCAGTATGTCAGTTAGTATCATATATTACTGGCACTAAGATCTACCTGGGCTGCTTCTGTTTTAATAATTTCCCAAAAGGAAATCTATTGCTATTCTATAATGTAATATTGTAGGTTGCCGACCTCTTCAACTTGGCTATTACCACACTAAAACCTGCTCTTTTATTCAGCATCTGTTCTGTTTGGGTGCTTGGCTTAATTAGATTTTTATGCCATTCAAATTAGTTGGCATAACCATACCACAACCATACAATTTACTGCTCAATAAACTTAAACCTCCTTTTAGCTTCACATTTTGTAATACTGTCTCATTTATTCAGGGTTATCTCCATTTCTAGACAAACCATTATATCATCCTCTGCATGCTGTGAATTGCTTATCTCCTATCTTAATTGGCAACATTTGAAACAAAAGGTTTAACTGAAGCAATGTGGTCATTTTGATTGCTGAAATATGGCCAAAAAAGAGAGTCTAATTTTAAAACATCTTTTCATTTGCTCAGTAATCTGTCGCTGATGTCCTCACTAAATTTAGTAGAGATAATCCTCTTGAAATTTAGTAGTTCTTTAGAGCAACTCCTGAGTAGTAGTACTGCTTAGAAAATTATTATTTATGCCAGCCAGTAATTTTCTAATGTATTCACTTTCTTTGACTGATATATCCCCAAATAACATATCAAATTTTTGTAACAAATATTCCAGGATGTTTTTAATATGCTCCTTAGATTCATTCTTCAGATTCATAGCCATAATCTCAATTTTGCCATTACACCATGTTGTTTCCTAGGAGCTCTTCCAGATGCAGATATATTTTACATCTGCTCAAATGGGAAATCCACACTAGGAAGGAAGTGCTTTATGTTCTTAGCACCATCTGCTGGCAATCCATAGCAATCAGAGGCCATGATTTTTTTTAAAAAAAATACTCCGTCAAATAAAAATATGGTCGTTTCATGGTTCTTTCACTGATTACCAGCAGATGGTGCTAATAATACAATGGGAACACCTCCTTGTGGATTTACCTTTTTATTTTTCATAGTAATTTGAGCTGATGTTGGAATATATCAGTATCTGGAAGAACCATAAAGCCATATAAAAGAGCTAATTTTATATGCTTTAACAACATGAAAGTGATATCACCTACACAGAAACTAGTTTCATAACATAATGAGTTATTGATTGACTCCTTTTATAATATTGTTTTTCCTGCTCATCATAGCCAGGGGTTTCGTAAGGGTGTGGCACCTTTAAAGTGTGCCATTGAGTTGGTGTCAACTCCTGGTGCCCACAGAGCCCTGTGGTTGACTTAGGTAGAATACAGGAGGGGTTTACCATTGCCTCCTCCCACGCAGTATGAGCTGATGCCTTTCAGGATCTTCCTATATCGCTGCTGCCCGATAAAGGCATTTCTAATAGTCTGGGGAACATACCAGTGAGGATTCGAACTGGCAACCTTTGGCTTGCTAGTCAAGTCATTACCTTGTCCCTTTTCCTAACTGAAAGGATTTTGGTAGGTGATCATTCACTGGCACCAAGTGGAACTTTTTTTCCTAATCAAAATAGGTGCTGGAGGAAGGTATGCTCCAGATAGGAACCAGGGCAAGAGAAAAGGGTTACGGCTGCTCTCTCTCTGTCGCAGACCCACCTTGGATCAGCCCCCTTGCAGCTATTTTTGAAAGAGGAAAAAAATTAAGTCTGCCAGCTCTTAAAGAAGCAAGATAGAAAAAGCACTGATGCTTTTGAACTTTGGTGCTGGAGAAGACTTTTGAGGATCCCATGGACAGCCAGGAAAATAAACAAATGGATCATGGAACAAATCAATCCAGAATTTCCACTTGAGGCACAAATAACTGAGCAGGCTCAAACTATCATCCTTCGGACACATTATGCGAAGATCCAGCTCCTGTGAGAAGTCCATAATGCTGGGAAAAGTTGAAGGAAAGAGAAGAAGAGGATGACCAGTAGCAAGGTGGATGGACTCGATCACGACAGCAATGAATGCACCACGGAGAGACCTGAAAGGCCAAGATGAAGACAGGTCATCCTGGAGAGAATCTATCGATGTGGTCGCTCAGAGTCGACACTGACTTAATGGCCCTTAATCAATCAATCAATCAATCAATCAGCACTGATAGGTTTAATGTAACATATAATTTGCCCCTAGTTTTTACACCTCACTCAACCAATCCAGAGACCGCATATTGGTTGCTTCTTACAGGGGCTAATGTTACACCCACCTATTTTGGGGATTCTCAGACTTGGGTCCCCAGACGTTGTTGGACTATGGATGGATCACAGTCTTGGCTCACCAAACTTGGATCACCAAACTTGTGGATCATTATTGTGGCTGTAGATGATGGGAGCTGTAGTTTAATGATATCTAGAGACTTTGCTTTGAGAACCCCGGATCTAATCCCTTCAGAGACTGGCTGGCATTCAGAATAAGGGTGCAAGGTTGCAGCAGGGAAGCGGCAATTTCTGATACCCTCCCCTGCCCCAGGAAGGCCTCTGTGCCACCCAAAAATATAACCCTAAGGACTGCGCAGCCCTCAGCGGCATATTTTGGGGTAGTAGAGAGCACGAGCATCAACAATTGATGCTTCCCTGTTGCACCAATCCAGTTAGTTGGGGAGTTCTATATCAGGCTGCTTTATTGCTGCACTGATGCTGTATGTCAGCCACTGAATCCAGGACACTGCTTCTGAGTACACTAAATGTCAGTCCTAGTTCAGAGGTTCTTGGCTCATACCTAGAATCTCTGACCAGTAGATGCTCTGGATTTTTAGCCTACTTTCCTTAAGGAAAGTAAGCTTATAAGAATACCCAGCCTTCTCTCTCTGTGTGTGTGCAATGCATGTGTGTGCACACAGCCATCTGTCCATCCTTCTGTGTATGTTGTTCATCCCCCCGCACGCCCGCAATCAACTTCACAGTGCCTGGACCAATATGAACCAAATTGGGTTCAGTTGTAGGGATGCATAGGGACACCTCAGTGGTGAAGTTTGCGATGATTTTATCCACGCCGATTCAAGATGGCACATGCATAAACGTTTGAAGTGCAAGTGGACTAACTTGTGAATCGTCTAACTGATTTGAACCAAATTTGCTACAGTTATAGTGAGTGACACATAGACACACTTCAGTGGTGTAGTTTGTAAAGATGTAATTGACCCTGATTCAGCATGGCGGACACATGAACATTTGAGGTACAAGTGAGCTAACTTGTGGACCGCCTCATCGTTGTGGACCACATTTGGTGCAGTTGCAGTGAGTGACACAAAGGGACACCTCAATGGCATAGTTTGTGATGATGTCAGCCAATTCAAGATGGCATTGTTTGTGATGATGTCATCCACTGCAATTCAAGATGGCGGACACTTGAACATTTGAAGCACAAGTAGGAACCGATTTGGACCAAATTTGGTATAGTTGTGGGACACATAGGGACACCTCAAAGGCATAGTTTGTGTTGATGTCATCCACCCCAGTTCAGGATGGTGGATGTGTGAACGTTTGAAATGCAAGTGGACTAATTTGTGAACTGCCTAACTGATTTCGTCCAGTTGTAGGGATAGTGAAAGGAAAGTAGGCAGATCAGTTCCTACCAGAACTTCTTGTTTAATATTCGAAAATCCAAAGGCACAAGGGCCCTTCAGTGTATATTCTTGCCCCAACCCAACACTGAGTCAGCTTGACTTACAATGAGTATATTTTTGTCTCCAGTACCCCAGCCCTGAAGACAGAACACTCTAGAAATGAAATGATTGTCCACTTTTCAAGGATACACATGCTACATTCAGCCTGAACTCTGTTTTATAAGATGGAGTGTGGGTACGTGTGTGTGTCATTCATAAAGTCAGTCTGTGTGCACATTGGAAAATTCTTATTTCATTCATTCTTCCTGGCCCATTCATTCATTCATCCCCAATCCCCGATATATTAGACTCCCTGTCTTCGATACAGTCTCCGGGGATGTTTAAAAAGGGGGCTGGTGGAAGGGACTGAGCTGGTGAGAAACTGCCTACTGTGTGATAACAGTGAGCTAAGGAATATTTGGTGGGGGAGAAGGCCTGCAAAGTATACTCATTAATTTCATATTTTGAACACGCCATCTATGGAGCAAAGCCAGTGACAGTTATGGGGTGCCTCTTGTTCAGGCAGAAAGAGGCAGTCGGCTATTGCAGTGCAGGAACAGAAGGACTCAAAGGCTATAAACCATACAGCTGAGGGAACTCATTAGCAGAAAAACCACCCACAGGCAGAGCTGCCCATCCCTTGCTGGGGGGATTCCCACCAAGCTTACAGAGATCTGGTCTACACATGCAGAAGAAGAAGATGTTCTGCATCCTGAGGTGGTGGGGTGGACTGTAGCAGCTCAAATTTCAAGCTTGGTGTGATTTTTTTTAATGTTCCTTCCTGGAAAAACATTCCAGCAAGTTAAAAATAAAAAATGCCTGTACTTCAGGGAGAATTTCTCTCTGCTTGTGCTAGTTTTCTACAAATCAGTTAGGCATTTTTTATTAAAAAAGTAGAGGAACATTCATAAATGTGATTCCATGTCTGCAGTCTGAAGTGATAAAGACTGTTGTAAAACTTAGGACTCCTCCACCTCCTCTTTCTTCATCTGGAAGCCAAGCCAGAGTCTTGTTCCAGCAAGCAATTAAAGGCATATAAAGAGTGCTTCTAAATACTCTGTTCAAAAACAGAAGTTCTTACCACTTCTCTACCTGTCATCCAGATGACATCCTTGGCCATCATGCAATTTTGCTGCGCCATCTGCTGCTAATCCATAATGAAAACTGAAGAGTTTGAGACTGCTTTTAAGTTAGTCTCAAAAATCTTGATCCTCATCAGAGATTGGCAGCAAATGACCAGCAGATGGTGCTGCAAAATTGTGCAATGGCCATGGACATCTTCTGGAAGATAAATAGAAAGCGATAAGAACTTCATGTTAAAATGGAGTACTACTGTATTTCTCAATCTAGAAACAGTCACTACGGAATCTAAAACTGAGAATTAGATGTCTTATCTGAGTATTTCTAATCTACAGCAAAAATGATTCAGTCGCCCCACATTCCTGAGAGAGGTAAAATGTTTTATTCTGGGTGTCTGTATCATCCCTTTGAACTACTGTGGATGCAATGGGGAATTCCATCTGCAGACTCACATTCAGTAAGAAGGTTTTTGTTTTAAGAGCACCAGAGTTGGTCCTCTAACTCAGGGATTCTCAACGTTGGGTCCCCAGATGTTATTGGACTTCAACTCCCATAATCCCCAACCAAAGGTCACTGGGGCAGGGAATTATGGGAGTTGAAGTCCAATAACATCTGGAGACCCAGTGTTGAGAACCCCTGTTCTAACCGTTTTGGGACTACAGCTTCCATCATCCTCAGCTACGGTGGCCCATAGTCAGGAATGATGGGAGCTGTAGTTCAGCATCTGCAGGAGGGTCAGAGTTCTGCAGCCCTGGCTTAACTGGTGGGACAGCCTGCAAAAAAGAAGAGGCTGATCATACTAGTTCTGGTAGTTCTGATCACATTGGTGGATTTGGCTAGCCAGGGAGTTCTCTGCATTGAATCTCCAGGTGTTGCTGGTTTACAGCTTTCATCATGGCCTTTGGCCATTGTGGCTGGGGGTAGTGGTTGTCCAACAACATCTGGGGGGATCCAAGTTTGAGAACCTCTGGGTAGCCCATATTCTAATTCTATTTTGAGCTTAACAGCTACCCCCTTCCTAATTATGAATGTTTACCTGTTTAGCTGCAGGAAATTCCACCAAAGTCTCAGACCAATAAAAACGTTTTATGGGGAAAGCAGCAAATCCTGCAATCATTATGCAAACATATAATTAGGATTCAAATTCAATTAGGGCTCCAGCTGCAACTGCTTTGCAGGACAAAGGACATGGTAGGCTGTGGTGAGAAATGTGCCCTGCTTCCCAAACGTATCAAGATTCAAGAGGAATATTGGCGAGGGGAGCTTAAAAATCCAAGCAGTCCAAGGGAAATGTCTGCTTGGTTGTTAGACTGAAAAATCAGCAGGGTGCATTGGTGAATTGCATAAGCAGCAATTGCCCAGTCAAGGTAAAGTAAAGTAGAGTGTGCTGTCGAGTCGGTGTCAACTCCTGGTGTCAACTCCTGGTGACCGCAGAGTCCTGTGGTTGTCTTTGGTAGAATACAGGTAAAGTGTGCCATCAAGTCGATTTTGACTCCTGGCACCCACAGAGCCCTGTGGTTTTCTTTGGTAGAATACAGGAGGGGTTTACCATTGCCTCCTCCTGCACAGTATGAGATAATGCCTTTCAGCATCTTCCTATATCACTGCTGCCCGATATAGTAGCAGCAGGGATTCGAACAGGCAACCTTCTGCTTGTTAGTCAAGCATTTTCCTGCTGTGTCTCTTCCTGTGCAGTATGAGATGATGCCTTCCAGCACCTGCTGCCCGATATAGGTGTTTCCCATAGTCTGGGAAACATACCAGAGCGGGGATTCGAACTGGCAACCTCTGGCTTGCTAGTCAAGTCATTGCCCCGCTGCACTGGACAAGAATTCCACATAGCTCAGATCAGGGCTTTTTAAAATGTGCAACCAGATCCAAAATATGTCATTCCAAAAAAGAAAAAGAAAGAGTGTTATTCTAAGAGGACATTTGTGCAGTTCAAAAATTCAAGCCATGCAAAGGTTGCATTTTGTTATGTGGTGTAAAAAGTGAATGATATAACAATGAGAAAAGTAGTCCAGCGGCTCTAGAACCCAAATCCTGCTCAAGCACACTCATTAATCCCTCCTCCACCCGGAAAAGAAATTTCCCACTCACTCCTCTGCTACTCCCCACAGACTGAGTCTTTGCCAAGAAATATTACACTCCACTGAAATATTACACTCTTCAGTTTCCCGGTTCTGAGAAATGGGATTTACTCCCATTCTGTGTAGGCTTCTAAATGTCACGGAATGTGATTTGAAACGACAAAGTATGTGTGTACAGACAAGGAAAACATACGGCTGTGTGTTGTGGCTACCTGCAACCTGTGCAAATTATACTCACGTACCATTGTGCAATTCTGAATTTCCCTTTTCAGAAGCCTGGGCTCAGATGATCAGCAAAGGCTCCATAGCTCAATTGCAGAACCTCTTCTTTGTAGGACGCCCAGGTTCAATCTCTGGCAGCATTTCCAGGGAGAGCTGGGAAAGTTGCATACCTGAAACCTTGGAGAGCTGCTGCCAGTCAGTGTAGACATTACCAAGCTAGATGGAACAATGAATATGACCTAGTATAAGGCAGCTTCATACATCCCTATGTTCACCAGACTTCCACCCAGTTTGGCATAGAAGTTAAACCTCTGGACTTGGATTAAGGAGAACTGCATTCAAATCCCCCCTACCCGAAGTGTGAATTTCAAATAAACTTTTAGGGTCTCCCCCCCTCCCCAATTTTCTCAGCCCTGTTGAAGACGCCCCCCGCACACAACTGCTGAAATCTCAGCAAACCAGAGGGGTTGGCTATTTTTGTTCAGCCCTAGAACAAATGGGGAAAATAATGGAGTGGAAAAGAACCCGCCTCTGCTTGGAACATGAAATTAATTAGGCATGTTAAGCTCTCACAGCCTGGGCTGTCCATACCAATATTGGAGCTCAGTTGAGGTGACTCATCCATCCCACTCTGTAGTCAGTGGTGTTGGGCTGATATCTCATTGTCTGCCATTTGAGAGATCTGGCATCAGAGAAGCACGGCAACGGAAAAGGGCACAAGGAGGCAAGTAGTGGCACCAGGTGCTCAGCCACACGCCCTCAGCGCCTGAAAGCATACAAATAAATCCTCAGTGAAACTGCCCTTGTAGATTGCTTGTTGGGGTGGGGGGCGAGGGGAAACATGGTTTGATTTAAATTCAGGGAAGCAGACTGCAGTGCATATGGTTTGAAAGCAATGCAAATATTTGTTGCGGAGTGTTACTCTGGTCTATTTTTTGACTACGCTAGACTATGGAAGCTTGTAATGAAAAGGAACAATGGACCAGAATCTGAATCAAATGAAAACTGAATCAAAGGGAAAGTATAACATTTTGCTGTGTACTATCAAAGACTCTAGCAGAGAGGCCATACTTAGAGAGAGGCCATACTTAGCTGAGAGGCCATTCTTGCTTGAAAGAAAGTGCCTTTGAGTAAGAGAGAGGCACAGCTCAGTGTCATTAGTCAAGGAGAGCTTGAAGATAAGGCAAAAAATAAATAACTGCGGTTACAGGTCTTGGAACGTATGTGAGGAGGAGACTGGAAGACCCCTTCCACCTGCCCCTTGTCAAGTTGGCACCTTAACGAGGGCCTGATGTTCGCCGTTAATTGGGGGAACAAACAAGCTTTGTCAAAAGTGGGGGATTGGATTTTTGATGAGATCCAGGTTGCTATGTTCAACACAAAACATGAGGTTTCTAATAACTATGGAAAAGAGGAACCCAAAGAGTCAATGAGAATTCTGGATACAACAGGTAGAAACCAATCAAGAATCTGAAAAGACAGACACAGAAGAGAAATGTGACTTTGGGGGTATAAAAAGTCAGATAAGTAAGAAAATAGAAATATTTTCTCTCTTACTTACTTTCCCTTCTTGCACATCTGCTTCTTTGTTTCTCTCCTCTAGAACCTTCCCTCTCTCTGTCCAAGATGCTTCCTCTCTCAAAAATGATTTTCTTTCTCTTCCCTTCTCTCCTTCACAACAATCCTTCATCTGTGTAACTTATATTCTGATATGCCCACCTATACCCTGAATAGCTAATTCATTAAGTGTTCCTGGAGGAGCCTGAAAACACATCAGACTGCTAGAAGGGTAAATATGATGGCTCTTAGTGGTCAGTATAGGTTTAGATCCATTTAGTACAGAAATGGGTGAAATGACACCGGGTGGACTTTATTATTATTCACAACATCACTCTTAATAGTGGCTTCAAATGCCACACCTTTTATGCCTTTGGGAATGTTATAGTTTGCTTATGCTTGCACTTTGAAGTCGTTTTGGCCACGCATTTACCAATTTATGTATCTTTTGTTATACATTTACCATGCTATATGCCTCGAGTCTTTGGATAAAACTTTTAAGCTTTAAAAGGTGTGGTCATTGGGCTTGGGGTTTGAGCATACAAAAAGCCTACTGAGGACATCAAAGGGCTGATTTTTTAACCTTGGAGGAGGGCAGAGAGGGACTGAAAAGGCCCAGTTTCTGATACCTGTAGAGCGTATTCCAGTTGGAGGTAGGACAGAGAGCAGCCCCTCTGAGACTGGACAAAGGGCAGGTTTAAAAGGCAGCAGCAGCATTTGGGGCTGAGCATGGTAGCGGATGGACAGCCAGTAATGCTGACATGAAACAGGCGTAGTGCAGAGTATGGCAGGCTCCAGCTAGGGCCCTGGCCACCACATTCTGCACACATTTTGCACTAACTGCAGTTTTCAAGCTGTCTTCCGAGACAGCCCCAGACATTGCAGAGGACATTGCGGTAGCCTAGACAGGATGTCGCAAGAGCCTGGGTCACTGAAGTCACATCATAACAACAGCCAGCCGTGCTGGATCAGGACCAAGGCACATCCAGTCCAGCACCCGGTTTCACACAGTGGCCCATCACATGCCTCTAGGAAGCCCACAGCCAGGAGAGGAAGGCATGCCCTCTCTCCTGCTGTTGCTCCCCTACAACTGGGACTCAGAGGCCTCCTGCCTCTGAGGCTGGATGCATCCCATAGCCGTCAAGAATAGTAGCCATTGATAGACCCGCCCTCCATGAATTTGCCTAAGCCCCTTTTAAAGCCACCCAAGCTCGTGGCCATCACCACATCTTGTGGCAGAGAATTCCATAGGTTAATTATGAGTGGCGTGAAAAAGTACTTCCTTTTCTCGATCCTAAATTTCCTGGCCTTCAGTTTCATGGGATGGCCCCTAGTTCTAGTGTTGTGAGAGAGGGAGAAAAAATTATCTCTGCGTCCACGCTCTCTGCTCGATGCATAATTTTATACACCTCGATCATGTCTCTCTGTAGTCTCCTATTTTCCAAACTAAAGAGCCCCTGGTGTTGTGGCCTTGCCTCATAAGGAAGGTGCTCCAGGCCCCTGATCATCTTGGTTGCTCTCTTCTGCATTCTTTCCAGTTCTGCAATGTCCTTCTTAAGAGATGGTGACCAGAATTTTAGAGAGTATTCCAAATGTGGCAACACCATAGATTTGTATAAGGGCATTATAATATTTGCCTTTTTGTTTTCAATCCCCTTCCCCGAAGGAAGAGAACTGGTCTTGTGATAGCAAGCATGACTTGTCTCCTTAGCTAAGCAGAGTCCACCCTGGTTGCATATGAAAGGGAGACTAGAGGTGTGAGCACTGTAAAATATTCCCCTTAGGCGGGGATGGAGCCACTCTGGGAAGAGCATCAGAAGATTCCAAGTTCCCTCCCTGGCAGCATCTCCAAGACAGGGCTGAGAGAGAGATTCCTGCCTGCAACCTTGGAGAAGCCACTGCCAGTCTGTGAAGACAATACTGAGCAAGATGGACCATTGGTCAGACTCAGAATATGGCAGCTTTCTATGTTCCTAATGATCCCTAGCATGGAATTGGCCTTTTTCACAGCTGCCACGCACTAGGTTGACACTTTCAACGATCTGTCCACCATGACCCCAAGATCTCTCTCCTGGTCATCTCTCTGGATGGTATAATGGTGACAGGTGAAACTGAGGAAGAACATGTGGAAATCTCTCAAATGGTCAAATGTGAGGGAATCTGCAGTTAGGTTTCGCTCTGCACTGAAGTATGTTGAATCTATACTTAGTGTGTTTGCTGCGCAATGAAATGCTTTATTAAGAGCTCTGTGTCTACCTGAAGACACATGCCTGCCTCTGCATTACAGAAGCCCGGAATTTGAGCAAGCAGGAGAGGATAGTGTAGCTGCATCACGGCCTTGACTGCAAGAACTACCACCCCTCGACTTTTCTTGCACAAGCACAGCCTTCTTCTGCCAACAAGAGGAGCAGGACACTGCACTCCGAATTGCTCTTGTGCAGGTGCATAAGTTGCATGCTGCCTTGGAGCTGGCTTATTTCTTGCGCTATTGCAGTTGTGCACATAGAAACACAAATCAGCAACATGAACTCCCCGTGCGGCGGAACTCTCTTACGCAGCCATGTTGTGCCACTGTAACACACTTCTGTGACTGTAACGTTGTGAAGCTTGTGGGCCACTGATGTAGGACTTTCACTCCCTTTTACTGTCAGAAACTGACCTGAACCGGGGTGTGTCTCTGAGCCCAGCTGTGGCCAGATCCCATGTTATTCTGCTGGAATGAATGAATGAACTTTATCTCAGTCACTGACAAATCAAGGAAATAACACTAAACGGTCAAAGAGAAGCTTACGGAGTAAAGGCACCTTTTTAAAGTGGTGGTTCTCTTTACTGAGCAGTGGGAGAGCAACTGGCCCTATCCGTCCCCAGCACAGCATCCCTCCAGTGGCTGTTGCTAGTGTCTGTCATATCTTTCTTTTAAAGATTGTGAGCCCTTTGGGGACAGGGTAGCCATTTTATATAAATAAATTTTATCCATCCATCCATCCATCCATCCATTTATATGTAAACTGCTTTGGGAAACTGTTATATAAATATTTGTTGTATTCGTATATTCAAAAAGAAGCTTAATTGCATTATTTATTTATTTGAATTTCCTTATATGCCGCCTCCTCCAAAGACTCTAGGTGGTGAACAACAATGCCAATAACAATTATTTTATTTTATTTATTTATTTGCTCACTTTCTATAATTAATTAATTAATTATTAAAGGGCAAACACCTGGTGAAACAGGTGCGTCTTAAGAAAGGCCTTAAAAGTAGCCAAGGAGGGGGCTGAACGAATTGGGCAGGGGGGAGAGTGTTCCAAAGAAGAGGGGTGGCCACAGAGAAGGTCCTCCTATGGGTCCAGGCACCACACACTACACCAGGGCCTGGGACACTAAGGAGGGCCAGCTGAGAAGACCTCACAGGTTGGGATACAACCAGCCTAGAGAGGTGATCCTGGAGATATACATTATAATTAATATATACACTTATCAAGGCACTATCAAACTACTATCAAACATGAATTACATTAGAAATTATCTGTATCCTGCCAGCAACTATTAGGGGTGTGCATGAACCTAAAATAACAGTGCAGTTCGAATTTCATCCAAATTCAAATCAAATGGAACCAGTTGTCCCCGAACTGGTTTGGTTGAACCGACCAGCCAGTCCAGTCCGTTTGACCTAACCCGTTCAACGGTTCGAGGGGCTATACTTGCAGAGGGAACTATGGTGAAGATTCCCCTTTGCAACTAAAGGGGCCAAGGAATCCTCTAAAGGGCAGCCAGGGTCAGGGGCCGGCAAAACGAGTTGTTTAAAGTTCTTCTTGGCCTGGCCTGGCTGTTGGCGATGCCACTCACTTCCCTGGCACAGCCCAAGCACCTGGCGATCAAGACTCCCAGGTTTATTGTTGCAGAAGCACTGCGGTCACGCAAGAGTATGAAACAATATACCAGTTAGTCTTGAAGGGGAATTCAGTTGCCTTGCAGAATTCGCAGCAGAAGTCAGGATCTGTGCTGCTTAAAGGGAGTGATTAAAACATTCAGAACCCGTTCTCCGTGACATGATGCCCCAAAGCTACTGATGTATAAACAAAAGAGCTGGCTCCCAGGGCTGCCTCCCTGAAAAGCACAGTGGTTTCCGAATGAAATCTGGGAAACGGAATAATAGTCACAGTTTGTAATCGAGACTAGTTTCTCCTCCGAATCAAGCAGGGAGATATTAAAAGCCTTTCTGGCTTCGACAAGAGGGGCAGCTAATTGGATAGCTGATACGCTTGCAAATTAAATTGGCTCCCAGATATCACACCATTACCAGATTGTTCCATCTTCAGATTCCAAAGCAGAAAAATATAAATCCCCCAAAGACTTTTTTTAAAAAAACCAGATGTGGTGGTTGTAACAGCTGAGTTGGGCTTCTGTAGGGCCCCAAGGTGACCGCTTTGAATCCCACCTAAGCTTAGAACTCTTAAAGGAACAAGAATGCTTTCTGAGTCTGGATGCAGCAATGATCTCTCTTCCCATATGGTAGCTGTAACTCCAGGAGCACCTCTACAGCTGGCCAGAAGGAGGCACCCCACTCACAGGAACAAACATAGGAACATAGAAAGTTGCCTTATATTGTGATCCACCCTGGGACTTTTTGTATAGGGCAGTACATAAATTAACTAAACAAATGAACAAATAAAATTCCATTAGTCCATCTAGCTCAGTATTGTCTGCACAGACCAGCAGCAGCTTCTCCATGGTTGCAGGCAGGAGTCTCTCTTAGCCCTGTCTTGGAGATGCTGCCAGGGAGGGAACTTGGGACCTTCAGTATGCATAGTAGATGCTCTTCCCAGAGTGGCCCCATATCTTACAGTGCTCACACATGTACTACAGCAACAAATATTTATATACCGCTTTTCAACAAAAGGTTCTAAAGTGGTTTACACAGAGAAATAATAAATAAATAAGATGGCTCCCTGTCCCCAAAGGGCTCACAATCTAAAAAGAAACATAAGATCGACACCAGCAACAGTCACTGGAGGTACTGTGCTGGGGGGTGGATAAGGTCATTTACTCTCCCCCTGCTAAATAAAGAGAATCATCATATTAAAAAGGTGCCTCTTTGCCAAGTTATCAGGGGTACATGTAGTCTCCCATTCAATGCAAACCAGGGTGGACCCTGCTTAGCAAAGGGGACAATTCATGTTTGCTTCCACAAGACCAACTCTCCTCCCACAGACCAGCTCTCCTCCATTTTTCCATATGTATTGCTCATAATAATAAAGAATATTTGATCCACACCTTCTGTCCTTGGGAAGATGCATCCCCACTGTTCTCACATCCTCTTTCCACTTTAAGGATTGCTCCAGCTTACTAATGCAGAAGATGTCAGTTGACCAGCTCATGTGTGGATCCAGAACCAGCTGAGACCTCCTTGGAAGATGAGGACACTCTCGCCAGGACCTGGCCATACTGGGACTGAGGGGTGGTGGTGGTATCAGCACACCATGATGGAAACCCTGAGGTTGCAATGCCAGATATCCCACCCAAGGTGCTGTCAGGGTGCTGGCCCCACCCTGGGTGCTGGCAAGCACAGGGTCCAATATGCCTCAAAAGCATAGTCCAGTTCAGACATTGTGCTGTGAGAGTGTACAGAAGAATATGTACAAAATAATATGCCTCTGAGTACCAGTTGCAGGAGAGCAACAGCAGGAGAGAGGGCATGCCCTCAACTCCTGCCTGTGGCTTCCAGGGGAATCTGGTGGGCCACTGTGTGAAACAGGATGCTGGACTAGATGGGCTTCCTTGGGCGTGATCCAGCAGGGCTGTTCTTATGTTCTTAATATCTGTACATGTGTTTGTGTGAATGATTGTACCTGTCTTCATTTTAAAATGAACCTGGATACAGGCCCTTGAAATGCATGGGAGAGATAGGAAGGTTACTTCTATACCTGTGTTCAACATAATCTGTGCACAGATCTGTACCTGTGTACTGTACCTATGTACAGAAGTGTACACTCATCATATGAGTGTTGAACATAACTTATGAATGGGCCTCATGTGTATAGATTTATGTATATGTGCATATGTATATGTATGTATGTATGTATGTATGTATGTATGTATGTATGTATTAAAGGAAAGAGAAGAAGAGGACAACCAGCACCAAGGTGAACATAAGAACATAAGAACAGCCCTGCTGGATCAGGCCCAAGGAAGCTCATCTAGTCCAGCATCCCGTTTCGCACAGTGGCCCACCAGATGCTGCTGGAAGCCTACAGGCAGGAGTGGAGGGCATGCCCTCTCTCCTGCTGTTACTCCCCTGCAACTGGAACTCAGAGGCATCATGCCTTTGAGGCTGGAGGTGGCCCAAAGCCCTCCGACTGGTAGCCATTGATAGACCTCTCCTCCATGAAGTTATCCAAACCCCTCTTAAAGGTGAATGGACTCGATTACGACAGCAATGAGAGACCTTAAAGGCCAAGTTGAAGACAGATAATCCTGGAGAGAATCTATCTATGTGGTCGCTAAGAGTAGACACCAACTTGACAGCACTCAATCAATCAATCAATCAATCAATCAATCAATCTATCTATCTATCTATCTATCTATCTATCTATCTATCTGTCTATGTATATGTGCATGTCTGCACACACACACTCCAGGCCAGATACAGACCCTCCACCACCACCACCAGATGCAGCTGACATCTGACATCTCCAGGCCTTCCATTTGTGAGCTTTAATTGGGTGAAGAAATGAAGAACACACAGCACACTCCAGATCAGCACCCTGCTGAAACCCCATTCATTCATTCATTCAGTTTTTATACCACCCTTCCCAAAGTGGCCCAGGGCCAGCCAGGGAAAGTCCAGCAGGGCCAGCTAGAATACCTTGCCTTACTGCCTGACTCTTGCTGGTGCAACATCTCCTCCCACCCAGCCCTTGGCTGGACAGCTCCCCTGATGCTTCAGCACATCTTGCCTTGCACTGGCCCTTGTCCTGCTGAACACGCTCCAGTCTGGTTCATGCAAGGATGAATCTAGCCATATTGTGCAGGATTGGTGGGAGCAGGACCGCAAGGGCCATGGGGCATTGCACGGAGCTCTTGACAGCCTCCAACTCTAGCTTGACTCCTCAATCTGAGCAACTTTTCTTTGTGCCTGTTTGCCAGCAGAGCTGTCTGCCTGCTTAAGCCCTCTTATCTTGGTGATAACGACCTGCCTTTTGCGATCGCCTAATGCCAGAGTGTGGCAGGGAAGTGGGACCTGGAAACCACAGCCTTGTGGGGAAATACATCCAGATGGAGAGATGTTAACATATCTGCCTTTGTTCCCCAGCACTCTTAGGAACACAGGAAGCTGCCATATACTGAGTCAGACCATTGGTCTATCTAGCTCAGTATTGTCTTCAGAGACTGGCAGCGGCTTCTCCAAGGTTGCAGGCAGGAATCTCTCTCAGCCCTATCTTGGAGAAGCCAGGGAGGGAACTTGGAACCTTCTGCTCTTCCCAGAGTGGCTTCATCCCCTGAGGGGAATATCTTGCAGTGCTCACACATCAAGTCTCCCATTCAGATGCAACCAGGGCAGACCCTGCTCAGCTATGGGGACAAGTCATGCTTGCTACCACAAGACCAACTCTCCTCTCCTCTCCTCTTACAAATATGACAAGAAATATTTATATACCACTTTTCGACAAAAATTCCTGAAGTGGTATATATATATATATATATACACACACACACACAAATAAATGAACAAACATATAAATAAATGGCTCCCTGTTCCCAAAGGGCTCACAATCTAAAAAAGAAACATAAGACAGGCTAGGGATGTGCACGGAACCATTTGAAGAATCGGTAGTTCTGCCGGTTCGAAGGTGGCGGGGGGGTCTATCTTTAAGAGTAGGGAAGGGTGTACTTACCATTCCCTCTGCTTTCCCTCCGCTGGCGTCCATGTGTTTCTAAGCCCATTGGGGCGGCAGCGTACCTTCCTGCCTCCCCATTGCCCTCATCTTCCGGATATGACCAGAAGTCGGCACACACAGGCACATCGGTGACTTCCTGTCATATCCGGAAGATGAAGGCAACGAGGCGGCAGGGAGATACGCTGCTGCCCCAATGGGCTTTGAAACACATGGGTGCCGGCGGGGAGAAAGCGGTGGGAGGGGTAAGTGCACCTTCCCTCCATCTTAAAGATAGACCCCCTGCCACTTTCGAGCCTCCTTGCTGTGGTTCCGTGCACATCCCTAAGACAGACTCCAGCAACAGCCACACTGGAGGGATGCTGTGCTGGGGATGGATAGGGCCAGCTGACCACCCCCTGCTAAATAAAGAGAACCACCGCTTTTAAAAGGTGCCTCTTTGCTCAGTTAAGAGGGGATGGACCTAGTTAGTGATTAGAGCATCAGACTAGAGCCACAGAGAGACCTGAGTTCAGATCCTCGTCCAGCCATCAAGCTCACTGGGTGACTTGGGGCCAGTTGCTCACTTCAACCTGTAACTGATCCAATTGGCCCTGCAGAAATAATGGAGTCCAGATCAGCCTCCGTAAAATGAGAGAGAGTTTATCTGCAAAGAACTCATTGAATGCATCAGAGTGAGATATTGTTTCCAGAAACAGATTTGAAACAGAAGGGGCTTGAGTTAAACCCCTAACGTAAGTTTTGGGCAGTATAAAATATGTCAGATACTGTAGATAGATAGATAGATAGATAGATAGATAGATAGATAGATAGATAGATAGATAGATAGATAATCCAGAACAGTTCTGCTGGATGAGAATTTGCAGACACAATACGCACAGAATAAAATTGCTTCCTTGCTTCACGTATTGCCACAGCATAGGCCTTCAAATGGACTATGCTGTGTCTTGTTGACTCTCCTCTTCTCTGAGAGGCAGTTCAACAATGTTTTTGCCCTGAAGATTGTTATTGTGGTGGTGGTGGTGGTGGTCCTCTTTCTAGGTCCAGTTCCAGGCTTTGCCCTCTCTCCCTGCTGGTGGCCTAACCTCCTGAATAGAAAGTGGAACAGATTCTGCCAACGGCCAGTGGACTGCGTCCTCGGTGGTTGAAGATGCCTTTCTCCTTTATTAATTTATGGTTCTGGCAGCTTTTCTCTATTTATTTGACTCCTGAGTCTAGTTTATTCCTCTCATCTTTTTAAGTGAAAGAAGAAAAGAGAAGTTATTAGATATTTTGGTTCTTGCTGACAGAGACATCATTAACACAACGAGTTTCAAGCTATGTGAAACTAGGAGATGAATTTTAAAGAATCATCTGCACTGCATTGAAAATAACTCCAATACTGATGCTTTCTTGTGCTGAAGGATTTGAAAACATGCTTTGGACAAATTGCTCTGTTATTAGCCGTAGTAGAACAAAATCATCATTATGGAAGGGAAGTGTCTGTGACTCCCTCAATCCCCGGTGATTATAGCTTTGTCTTTTTAAAAAACAACACCCTACTTCAAATATTTAACTAGGAAAGAAGGCATAATCATTTAAGAAGTTTGCAAAATGCTGCTCAAAGTGCCGGCAAATGTTACCTCTCTCTCAAAGATGCACTCTGTAATTTTCCACTAAGTAGAGGAGCAAGAGAATGTATTTTACAAGGACTGGCTCTCACCTCCTAATCATAATCTGGTTAAAATACAGGAACGTCAGCCTGCAATGCAACAGTAGTTTCTTCCCAGTGAAGAAACTACAGTCCAGTGGTGAGAAAAGCACTCAGGGGTAGCACAAAGGAAAAAAGGAATTATGTACATGTAATTAAAATAATATGCTCCTAATGATAAAGGAATGGTGGGATAAGGAAAAGCAGAAAGCTGTGGAAGAAATTCATAAACCTGTGAGAGACTGGCCATGTGAAAGTTTAGGCTTTTTTGGGGTAGTTCAAGATTGCTTTATGAGTTAATAATTAGTCTGATCTGTGAGTCTGGCTGTGTGTTTGGCATTCCCTTTATTCATTGATGTTTATAAAGCGGTGTGCGTGTGCTTGAGTGAGTGGCCATGGCTGTGTGCTCCTTCCCCCAAACCCACTGGAATAATGCTACACCATGATATAGCTTTATTCCAATAGGGACATCATGGGGAAAAGCTGCCAGATTGTGGCCACTAGAAAGAGTGCCATCACTTCCGTGAAGCAGAGGGCGGGAGCAATGTACAGTAAGCCGAAGGGTTAGTTATGACTCTTGAATCACCCTCCCTGCTCCGCCCAGAATTTGAGTTGAACGTTCTCAAGAAAGAGCTTGAATCTCTGCCTTAGGAACATCGGAAGCTGCCATATACCGAGTCAGACCATTGGTCCATCTAGCTCAGGATTGTCTGCACAGACCGGCAATGGGTGGCTTCTCCAGGGTTGCAGGCAGGAGTCTCTCTCAGCCCTATCTTGGAGATACTGCCAGGGAGGGAACTTGGAACCTTCTGCATGCAAGCGGGCAGGTGCTCTTCCCAGAGCAGATGCATCCCCTAAGGGGACTATCTTCCAGTGCTCACACATGAAGTCTCCCATTCATATGCAACCAGGGTGGACCCTGCTTAGCAAATGGTACAAGTCATGTTTGCTACCACAAGACCAGCAACCCTCCCAGTTTTGAGCAGAGACATTGCTTCAAAAAGAAGGGTGAAGCAACATTTCCGCCTCCCAATTCTTCCTCTGAAGCTTCCTGCAGCTGTTTTGCCTGGTAAAAGACAGTCTTCAAGGGAATGGCACCTATAAGTGCCTACCCATTTGGCTACCCAGGTTTGGGAGTTGTGTGTGCTCACAATGTTCGGTTGTGTGGGAGCAAGCAACTAGGTAGGAGGAGGGAGAAGTGATTGTGAAGGAGTGAGGGGCTGAGTAGGATATCTTTTCCTCCTACCTTGGTCAATTGCTGGGTATGCAAGCTGGAAAGGATGGTGCTATCCTGCCAAGCACCTGCGCCACACACAATCACACACACACACACACACACACACACACACCCCTAGTTGTTTCTGCTCACACACAAGCGACCTAGCTCCCAAACCTGGGATCATGTGATTGGGAGTTCCCAGTTGTGTGAACGACCTTTGTATCTCAAATACAGCAAAATGTAAAGACCAAACTCCTTAGCACGCTTAGTGCTTGACACGTATTACGAAAGCCAAATTGCTGCAACCGTTTAGAAGCAGGAAGACTTCTAGAAATCTCCAATGTCTTAGCCATCTCACACGCCTGTACTCATCACCCTGTGCAACATTTCCCTCTGATAAATTGTCCTGTCTGCCCAGCAAAGTGATTGTTAGTCAAAATCTTGCATTTTAGAGGTGGAAATGGTTTTTTAAAAGCAGAAGGTAAATGGTCTTTCAATCTCAATCGCAAGCAGCAACAGAAGATGAGAACCCTCTTCTCTGCAGTGGGTGTGAGGAATATTTCTCACTTGGTGTTCATGGTGACTTTTATCTCACTGAAAATATATTAATCTAGACTCATATGGCAGAAGCAATAGAGTTAGGGATGCCATCTCTGACTGAAGCCATTCCTGGATATTTTTCACACCCACCCACACCCCAATATCTTTTTATAGTCTCAAGCATTAAAACCTCCAGGATTGGTTTCAGCAGGTTCCGGGGGATTGACACCCATTCCCTGAAAACTCTGGGCCAGTCCTGGATGATTGGCAACAATACTATAAAAGGAAAAGTTTTGAATTGTATGGATTGTTTCAACTTTAAATTTTATATATGTTTTAGATATGAACCCCTGCTAACTGGGCAAAGAGGCACCTTTTAAAAGTGGTGATTCTCTTTATTTAGCACGGGGAGAGTAACTGGCCCTCTCCACCCCCAGCACAGGACCTCCAGTGACTCTTGCTAGTGTCTATCTTGTGTTTTTTTAGAATGTGAGCCCTTTGGGGTCAGGGAGCCATCTTATTTATTTATTGTTTCTCTTTGTAAACCACCCTGAGCTATTTTTGGAAGGGCGGTATAGAAATCATTATCATCATCATCATCATCATCATCATCATCATCATCATCATCATAGATATGTTGAGTTTTAACACATTTTGTTTGTCTTGCTATTATAAACTGCCGAGAGACTTTGGCAGTGGGTGGTATATAAACGGCCACTATTTTTTAATGGTGGCGGCCATTTCCAAAACCCCAGGGGCAGTATGGGTATTCAACATGGCGCCCACCAAGAAATGGCTGTGCAACCGTGGTGACAGCAGGAACCAAATCATGATGACACGATGCGCAGTCTCAGCTGGGATGGGCAGGTTTTGTGGTGTCACTACTGTAGGCACAAGAGCAATGACACCACTGGTATTCCATGAGCCAGGCATTCAAATTTTGGGCATCAGTACCATCTAAGGGGGCTACTACTACTACTACCACTATTGCTACTATGAATATTTATATAATGCACAGCAGGAAATTACTTGACTAGCAAGCCAGAGGTTGCCGGTTCGAATCCTCGCTGGTACCTATATCGGGCAGCAGCGAACTAGGAAGTTGCTGAAAGGCATCATCTCATACTGCACATACTCCATAATGGTCAGCCCCTCCTGTATTCTACCAAAGACAACCACAGGGCTCTGTGGTCACCAGGAGTTGACTTGAGGGCACAACTTTACCTTTACCTTCAATCAAAGTTCTCAAAGCAGTTGACATAGAAAAATAAATAGTAAGCAAGATGGCTCCTTGTCCTCAAAGGGCTCATAAGCTTAAAAAGGAAACATAAGCTAGATATCACCAGCAACAACCACTGGAGGGATGCTGTGCTGGGGATGGATAGGGCCAGTTGCTCTCCCCAGGCTCAATAAAGAGAATCACCACTTTAAAAAGGTGCCTCCTTGCTCAGTTAGCAGGGGTTATTCCCTCTTATCGCCCCTGAGATAGCACATCATACAAGCCAGGGAAAATATTTAAATTGTTTTTTTAATGTACAAAAACAAATTGGTAACAAATGGGGTTCTAAAAATGTACTCCATCTAAAAATGTACTCCAAATGTACTTCACACAACCCTTTGTTACACATTGTGTTCATTTCCGAATGCATCAAAACTGAAAGGAACAGGCCCCATTGGGTTTGACTTCCATTCGTTCCAAAAAGGAACACACACCCTTGGAAATAAACAATACTTCTTTAAAAAAAATCCCCACATGCTTTTGAAACCCCAGCAACATTTTCACACGACGTTTTCCCATTGCTGCTTCCTAAAAGGAGGCAGATGATTGTCTGCCCCCAAAGATCCAAATCCGTTCAAAAGGATCATCCTTCTTTCTTTCTCCATCTCATCTCTCAGAACGCCTCGTCAATACTGCCACTTATGAATCATCCCTGCCTGTCTTGTCAAGGGTGTGATGTTTAATCATTTTTCCAAATAGCTTTGTACTTGGGAAGCTTTTGAGGGCTGGCTGCACTTTCCTTGGGTTGCAGCCAGCCTTCCACCCCAGAGGTTTGCAGCTGGCATCCCTAATAGACTTCAGTCCTGGCAAGGGCAGGGATGGGAGTTCTGTGGGGTGGGGTTGTCCAGGGCTGGGTTTCTGAACCTTGGGCCCTCAGATGTTGTTGCACTACAACTTCCATCATCCCTAGGTACGATGGCTGGAGGCTGTGGATGATAGGAGTTGTAGTGTGACTTAAAATAAGAAAAGGGTAGCTGGGTTACATGTCTGTTTGGATGGCGAGAGAGAAGTAAGTAAGGTCATTCACACAACCAACAGGGCTGGGGCTAGGGGGAAGGCAGGAGCCTACCTGATGTCCTGCCCCCACACCCACATGATCAGAGCCTGAAGAGGGCTCCACCATCTATGCACTCACATGAGCAGCACGGCAGCAAGTGGAAGCAGTGGGTGGGGGGAGGAAACCGGGCAGCCAGGAATCCCACAATGCACCACACAACTGCCTTGGGGAAGTTTCTGGTGCTGGGCTGCCCTCTGGGGTGCTTTCCAGATTACACCCGATTCAGCAGAAAAATGCTTCAGCTTGGCAGGATCGTTTTGAAAAATATTTATTCATATTATTATTATTATTATTATTATTATTATTATTAATAATAATAATAATAAACATATTTTTATACCACTCAAAACGTACATCTCTGGGTGGTTTACAACAAGATAAAAACAAAGGTAAAACATTAGTTAAAAACAAAATAAGAATTTTAGAAAACCACAATTTAATTTTTTTTAAACAATATTCTAAAAACAACATTAAAACAATCAAAACAATATCAGTTAAAAGCCTGGGTGAACAGATGTGTCTTTAAAGACCTTTTCAAAATTGTCAGAGATGGGGAGGCTCTTATTTCACTAGGGAGCACATTCCAAAGCCTTGGGGCAGCAATGGAGAAGGCCTATCCCTTGTGCAACCCACCTACAATGGGAAAATGCAGCTATTTGTTTTTGTTTTTATTTTTTGCAACGCACATGCAACATTGCAGGACTAAAATGCAAGGATAAAATTTGAAAGGAGGTATCGGAAATGTGAATGACACCGTACTAACAACATTGAGACTGTGATGTCAAAAAACAGGCAGGGCAGGACGGACAGAAGTACACTTAGTGGACAGTAGTGACACTGTTGCAGCGTGTAATCTGGAAAGCACCCCGCTCTATGGAAAGGATGACTGACAGCAGCCTGGGAAGAGCTGCCAGTAGCCCGAGCACCCACACAACCTGGGAGTGAGGTAGGAGGTGGGTGCATGTCCTCCTACCCTTGGCGCAGCAGGGAAGTAACTTGACTAGCAAGCCAGAGGTTGCCAGTTTGAATCCCCACTGCTATGTTCCCCAGACTATGGGAAACACCTATATCGGGCAGCAGCAATACAGGATGATGCTGAAAGGCATCATCTCATACTGTGAGGAAGATGGCAATGGTCAACCCCTCCTGTATTCTACCAAAGACAACCACAGGGCTCTGTGGCCGCCTGGAGCCAACACCGACTCAACGGCACACTTTACCTTTACTAAAGCAGGGCAGCCAGGGATGGAGCTCCTGGATCGAGGACAATCCTGGCACTGCACACAACCAGCCCTACCTAGGGTAGCCCTTGGGTGAATGACCTACTTGACTAAAAGCTGGTATACAGAGTAGCATATGAATCCGCCCCACCTCCCTTCAGATCTAAAGGTAAGATTAACCCTTGACTTTCTGGCTGGGAATAATCTGACAGACATTGCATTGACTCCAACAACTGGGAGCTTTCGTAGGGGGTAGGTTTTGTCCTATGAGCTGCCATGGGGGTCTAGGCAGTTCTCAGAGGCCTGGCTGACCTTCCTGCAGTTCCCTTCTCTAGCCAGAGCTCAGTGGTGGTGCAGCAGCCCGAGATTGTCAAGAGGCCCTTGAGTACTGATCTGGACCAATTGCTTTGTACAGTAAGTATATGCTGTAGCACACTTTCTCCTCTGCTCCTCTTTAGATGGATTGATACAAAGGGAGATATTGATTGGCACTGGCTTCAAGGCAGACAAGATAAAGGGCTTCTTTATACAGCACACCATTACCTTACGGAATTTGCTGCCACAAGATGACCACTAATCAATGATTTGCTCAATACTAGCCACTGAAAAGCACCGCTGAGTGGGGATTTGAACCTAGGACTCTCCAGCCATCGATCCCTTATGGAACCGTCCTAGCTCAAGGTGGCAGCGGTTGGTGTGTGCTTGTGGTCTTGTGGTAGCAAGCATGAATTGTCTCCTTTGCGAAGGAGAGCCTGCCCTGGTTTGCATTTGGATAGAAGCCACCTTCCCTATTCTGGGAGCTCTGTGTGCGCCTGATTTTCAGTCAGGTGTCAGTTAAAAGCAAGGACAGAGGCAGGGAGCTTGATCATGAGCTAAGCCCCAGCAGGGCAGGCTGGGGGCACTGAGAGGGCGGTGGGATGTATGTGGGGAGGGCGCCAGGTTTTGAGCAGAGTGGGTAATTAAGGGTGGGAGTATTCACTGCTGCCGAGTGTGGCAGGGTGCACCGGGAATATGCCCTGTTGCCCTGTGGGCCAGTCTGAGCCTGAGCCCCAGCAGAGTAATAAAATCATGCCTTACCTTCGTGTCAGCTTTGGAACAAGGTAGGAAGAAAAGTGGCCCTAACCAGCTGGGGCTTCGTTCATGATCAAGTTCCCCGCCTCTGTCCTTGCTTTTAACTGAATACAACGCCTGGTGCTATTGGGTTCTAACAGTAACAATCAGACCAAACCAGGAACCCTAAACAATTATTAAAATACCCAACACAACTCATGAATATATAAACTATGCTGTAAACATTTAATAGTTTCAAAGCAACAAGATGACTATAAAAATTTTTATGAACCAGAATAAGTCGTATAAAGTCAAATACATAAATTTTAGGAACGACTTACTATTTAATGGACTGAGATGTTAATTTAGGAAATTTGGGACCTTTTCATATGTAAGAATCGGAATCCACATGGGTCTTTATTTGACTTATTCTGGTTTATGAGAATTTCTATAGTAATTTTGTTGCTTTGATACTATTAAATGTTTACAGCATAGTTTATATATTAATGAACTGTGTTGGGTATTTTAATAACTGCTGGGGTTCCTTGCTTGGTCTGCTAGCTTTTAACTGGCACGTGACTGAACACCAGGAGTTCACAGGATACTTCTTTTACCCTAATGTCAATCACATGAACTGCCCTAATAAATGCATAGAACTCATGAGTTGGCCAAAGATTCAGGTATTCCTAAGAAGATGCACATATGGACAGAAACATGGGCGGGGGGCTGCCCCTCTGCTATCCCTAGATGTCAACCTGGTCCCTCCCTGGATGGAGAAGCGGTGTGTGCGGGGGGAAGAGGCTGCTAAGAGGGAGACCTGAAGCCAGCTCTTCCAGTTTCAAGCCATGAGTCCGTGTCTGGGTGGCTTCATTTGCCATTTGTCCTCTGGCCAAGCCACCTTCCAACTCACCATTTTGCAAGCAAACACCCTGTGAAGAGTGACTCTATTCCAGATCTAGTTCAGAAAAGCGAAGTGAGCAGGGGCTGTCTCAAAGCATATTAAAAGCACCAGCCGCCTCACTGTCCCACAGACACATCCCTGCATAATTTGGGTTGTCGAACTCCTTGTGGGAGAAGCGGGGAGGGGAGGGGAGGTGGCAGGGGAACTGCAGGCCAAAAGCATTCCTCCGTGTTTCCAAAAACGAGCCTCTCATCATGGCCTTTGATTCTGCCTTCGAGCTGGCAGGGATGGGCCGTCTCATCGATGAAAGGAAGCTCTTTTGGGTGGCCATGGGCCCTTTGCCCCCAACCTCGAGGAGGGGAGGGGCTCTTGTTATTTTTGGCCTCCCTCTTCTCATAATAGATGTCATTGTTTTGCTAAGAGCTCTTCTGCCTGCTGTGAGGGTGAATCCACCGTCTGTCTCACTTTTAATTGTGGGGTTACCGTGGAACCGTTTTTCCCAGAAAAGGGAGGCGGCGGAGGCCTGAGTGCTAGAAATGGCTAACCAGAGAAAGCAAACAAAACATGTTCCTGGTATTTATTAACATCGAAAATAGCCCGGCTTGGAGGGCAATGGGGCCGTGTGCTCCCAGGGAGTCAGGAGGGAGCTTGGTAATGGAGTGGGGACATTTCAATCAGTCAGGACAAACGAGCTTCAGCTCCATGCTTTTCAGGGCAAAACCCAGGCCCCGAGGGGACTGATTAAAAAACTCACTGAGAGAGAAGCAGACAATCAAAGCAGCAACACATTATTGAGCCAGGCGAGCAGAGCACGCACCTCTCGGCCGCCCCGCCATGCATCAGCTCTGCACACTTGGAAACCTCATCCCAATAGACCCAGAGAGGAGACCACAACTCAGTGCCAGAAATTCGGCTTGGCCTGCAGCAGGTCCCAGGTTCAATCCCTGGCAGCATCTCCAGGTAGAGCAAGGGGGGAAGATTCCTGTCTAAACTGGAGAGTTGTTGCCAGCCAACGCAGACAGTACTGAGCTCCATAGACCAATGGAATAGCGCAGTGAACAGCAGCCTCCTATGTTTCAATGAAGCAGAATCTCTCTCTCTCTCTCCCCCTCCCTTCCTTCTCTCCCTTCCTTCCCTCTCTTTCGTATATTTGTATACCGCCCAAAACCTATGTCTCTAGGTGGTTTACAATAAAACAACACAAATTAAAAACAAAGTTAAAACCTTAAAACCATGTAAAACAGTGAATAGATTCTATAAGTGTAATTAAAAGCCTGGGTGAATAACATGGGACTAAATCTTACCCAAGGGGTGCAACTGTCTTGAGTCTGGGCCCTCCACACAAGGAAGATTTATAGTCTCAAAAAGCCTGCACATACAGTCCTGATTTCTGTGGTCATTAACCCACAAAAAAAATCTGGAGTGGGGAAGTTCAGTTCAAGCCTATAAATGTTGGGCTATAACAAGCTTTATGCAAAACTTGGGCCCACTGTTGGATGTCCAGTGGGGCAGGGGCAGGAGGTAGGGGTGTACACAAAACCAGGTTGCCCAGTTTGGTTTGAGTCCAGACTGGACTTGAACCAGACCAGACATGTTCAGTTTTGGCACCCCCTGAACACACACACACACACACACACACACACACACACACACACACGTGTGGTTAAGGGAGATTCACGAGTTGTTGGCTTTAAAAAAAAATTTACTTAAAAGAAATTGATTCTTCTTATTGCCACCTGGTCTTAAAATTTTTTTAAGTAAAAAAAAAAAAGTACTTAAAATTTTTTTTATTCTTCTTATTGCCACCCGGTCTAGGGGCTTAGATTTGGCTCGGGGGGGGGGGTCCAGAAGTCCCCCTCCCCCAGTTGGCCTCTGTTTATGTACAGATCACCTGGTTCGGGTGGTCTTCAGCCTGTTCTGGGTCTGCCCTCCATTATGGTGGTGATTCTGAAGGCCACCGCGCATGCCCAATAGACCTCTACATGGCAGACGAGGCCCATTGGGCATGTGCAGTGGCCTCCAAAATGGCCACCGCAATGGAGGGCAGGCCTGGAACGGGCAGAAGTTCACCCGAACCAAGTGATTTGTATATAAATGGAGGCCGTGTGTGGGGAGAGAGAACTTCTGGAGACACACACACCCCAGCTGAAACTAAGCCCCTGAACCAGGTGGCAGTAAGTAGAATTTGATTTTTTTAACTTATTATTTATTTATTTATTTTTTAAAAATAATAATAATCATGACTGCCCCCTCCCCCAAATGGCCAGGGGGGTTCAGTCCGATTGCGAACCAAACTGGGGAAGGGGAGGCAGGTTCAGTTTGATATCAGACCATTGAACCAAACAGATTCGATGTCGAATCTGTTCGACATTGGACCTCTTTGCACAACCCTAGCAGGAGGAGCTATCCTGTTCCCCCACTTCTGGGGATGGCCTGAGACTCCTTCATGCCTGAGGTGAAGGACAATATGGCAACCCCTCCAGACACATTGATGTGAGGGTGTCCAGCTTTCTCAGTCCATGATGCTGATGTGGTAAATGCTCCTGAAACCAGTAAAGAAGGGGAGGGGTCCAGAGAATGGTGAGTGCTCCTGGCAATGGTTGCTAGAGAGAGGAGAATGTTGGAGGAGGAAGTTACGGAGGGGAAGACGATTGAAGAGGGAGAGGAAGAAAAGGGGTGAAAAGAGAGAGGAGGAGGAGGAGGAGGAATCATAGGATCGAGACTTTGCCAGTAGAGGCAAGAAGCAGGCATGTTAGGATTTGTTCCTGTTCACCCCTCGAAGAAGAGGAGGACGGCCCCAACAGGGTTCAGGGGGAATCTTCAGACCAAGATCCAGAGGGAACACCAGGAGGAATAGCACGTTGAGCTGGTTTAGGAAGAACCCTGGACCAGAGAGGACCCCACTGGAGACTCCAAGGAAGATCCCGATACCAGCACCATTGAAACAAAAACTACAAGAGCCCCTACTGAATCCCCACAGATGCAGGACCTTGAGATGCAGGACAAGGCAGGCTGGAGACAAAGGATGGAAAGAAAGGATGAGAGGACTGGCACTTTGTGGGACCGAATGGAACAGAAGTGGGGGATCCGGCAGCCTGCAAAGCTGACCTACATTCATGGGATCACCAACCTGTTGGGCCACCAGGGCAACACCACCACAAGTTACAAGGCTCCTTCTGTGGCATATTGGAAAGTGGGATGAAAACAGTCGTACAGGGGAATTTTAGAGGTTTGTTTCTATTTACTGTCATTGCTTTGTTTATTTCCCTAGAAGTGGTTCGAAGCTGAAGTGGTTGTCCTGGGTCCCATCTCTTCTCCTGGGTCAATATTCAAGCGGGGTGTGTGGCTTGTGTTTGTTGCAGTGAGGCAGCAGCATGCAAGCACTCTCAGACTTTAGCCCTGAGCCAGGCAGTAGTGGTAGGGGAATTCCTAGCTTCCAATGGGTGGTGGGAAAGAGGACAGAGGAACACTCCAGTGGGCAAGGAGGGGGAAATTAGCAGAATGCCCCATTGAGGTAAGCAGGGAAGCCCATGGGGTGGCACCCACGCTGCCCCCTGCGTCCCTTCACACCCGTGCAGGAGGTGACCATCTCACCCTGCCTCGTTCCCCTGCCCACCATCCTACTCTTAGTTCCCCACCCAACTTGGTACAACTATCCAGGTGAAGAGGAGTCCCACCTCCGCTGAGCAAACACCATCCAGAGCTGCGAGGTCCTGGTTGCTGGACAGCACATCAGGCAGGAGAATACTCCATGGCCATTGCGGAGTAAACCAAATAGAGACATCATTAAACCATCTCCTGTGAAACAGATAACTTGGCATTCTACATCCAGCAACCAGAACCCTTAATTGGCAATGAATGTTGATGGTGAATATTTGATTTCTTGAAATTAATGTTTAATGAATAATTGAGGTTTTTAAAGTTTTTGAATTCTTGATGCATGAAGGACCCTTCATTCATCAAAAACTCAGTCCAATTTTTAATTTGAAGCTGATTACATCTATTCCCCTAATGAAATGCTTCCCTGTTTTCCATCTATTTTCTTCTACCTTCTCTAATACACACAGGATAAGTAAGCTATAAACATTTCCAAAGGGATCAGCATCACATTTCTCCCCATGAAACCATTAAAGAGCAACTTGTTAGAGCAGCAATAACTTCTTAGAATTGCAGAGAACACATTTTATACAAATATTCTTCACTCCCCTTCATCAGTTGCAATGCTTTAGTTTTAAAAACATTTTGGATGTTCATTGTCTTTTAATTCTTTTATTGTCAGCATCCCTGGATGTCTGTTTTCAGCAGAAAGGTGGCAGATCAATATGTTAAATAAATACATCTGACATTTTGCATCTTTAAATGTCCAGATCTGGACATTTATAAATTGGACCAGATTTTTTATAAATAGGAAAAGTCAAAGTGAGGAGGAAACGGGGGTGGGTGGGTGGGTGTCAATGTCCAGCCTCTTTCTTGAAAAGCATAATGACATACATAAGACTATCCCCTCAACACTCACAAATACAACTCCTTCAAGCAATTTTTTTTTTTAAAAATGGAATATCTCTTTATATAATTCTCTAAGGCATACCTGTGGCTAATCCTATGCGTGGCAAATCTCGCAAGAGTTTGCAAGCAGAAGCACCATGGTGGCTGGGCAGTGGAGATTCCATATGCAGATAGGGAGGAGGACCCTGTGAGAGCAGAAGCACCATGGTGATTGGGCAGTGGGGATTCCATATGCAGATAGGGAGAAGGAGCCTTTGATGGTTAAGGTCAGCTGGAATGCAACTGTTACTGGTCGGAAGAAGTTCTTGATTATAGAGGAGAGGAATCTACATATATACATGGATAGTGGGCAGGGGTCTGCAAAGAGAGGGGTCATGAGGGAGGAAAGAGCCCCTTCAGGAGAAGGAGGCTGCCGTTGTGTGAATTAGATAAGGAAACAAGATGAACAAGATCTGTTAACTCAGGAAGGGAAAGAGAGGGAGGGAGGGGGGAAAGACAGACAGAGGGGAAGAGTGAGTGGAGGATAGAGAAAGAGAGAAAAAGAAGGGAGGGGGAGAGAGAAAGAAGGAAGGGCGAGGGATGGGCCCGAGCCTGTAAGCGGCCTAAGGGGAATGAGTGGTCATGGCGGCACCTATTGGCAACAAGAAAAGGCCCAGTCAACCACTGCTGCTGTTTGGGCTATGGAGGCCATTGGCGGAGGTAGGGAGGCAAGCAAGAGATGAGCCCAGGCCTGTCAGTGGCCTGAGGGGTACAAGCGGCCATGGAGGTGGTGGCAGCAAGGAAGGGCCTGGTCAACTGTAGGGATGTGCGGTTCGGTTCGGATCCGGACCGGTTCGTCCGAACCGGTCCGGATCCGGCGGCTCGATCCCGGACCGAATCGGGCCCTCCCGGGGACCGAGCCGGACCGAATTCGAGCCGGTTCGGTACCGAACCGGCTCGGGTTTCCCGAACCGGTTCGGGAATGAAATTGAGTCTCACTCAGTGTCTCTTTAAAGTGTGTCCTCCATTTTGTGTCTCCTTCCCGAAACTTTTGCTCCTCCTTGCATCCATTTTGTGATGCTATTTCCAGGCATTGTATTGGCTGCGCTATTGATCCTTGATTGGCCAGAATGAGTCCTTTGGTCTGGTAGGCTGCTTGGCTGTTGCACTGTTGAGAGCTGGCACCCTGTTGGCCGTGGGGGGAGTGCAAAGGTGGGGGCTCCCAAAGGAGGGAATTTCAAACCTATATAAACCCAAGCCTCTTCTCTGGAAACTTCTCTTGGCTGCAGTTGTGGGATCATCTCTGAGACCTGCTTGCCCTTTGCTGGCTGCTCTGGTGTCTCTGTGAGTCCTGACTGTGTCCTGTGTCTCTCTGTGTGTGCTCTGTCTAATCCTTTGTCCACCTGCCCTTTGTGACTCTCTGTGTGTCTCCTCTCTCTGTCTGTCTCTTGTCTGTATACTGTGTGTTACTTCACTTTACTTTCTTCTTAATTTCCCCCAATTTTCCCTGTTCCTTGTCTGTCTGCTTTTCTCCCCCCCCCCCTTTCCCTTCTCATCCTTTGGGCCTACCCTCCCCCTCCCCCACTCCCACCCACTGCATCCTCATTGCTTTAAATCTTCTTCCATTAATTATTGCTCTTTGTCCTGCCTTGTTGTTGTCCAACTTTTTGATTTTCACATTGCATTCCATTGGTTTCAGTTATATATTGCTTGCTGGTTTTGCTTAAATTGTACCATTTTGTTTGTTTCTGCTGACTGCTGCTGCCCTGCGAGTTGGTTCCCTGAATCCCTCCCCCCCACCCCCAGAGGATTCTGTTGTTGTTTCTTGTTGTCCCATATAATCAGTTTTGGTTCCCTGCTCCAAACTTGCCCCTCCAAGTCCAACAACACCCCACCCCAACCCCACCCCATCCAGCCTTCTCCCAAGTTTGCTGCTGCCAAACCGAGTCCAGTTTTCTTTGCTTGGTTCCACTTATTCATTTGCTATTATTAATTTGCAGCAATTGTGGTTTCATTGTCTCTGTTCACTTAGTGGCCCCCCTCAGAGTCTGTGTTTGGTTCCCCCTCCCCACACCCCCACCCCCAAGTTTTTTCTGCTGGTTATAGTCTTTCTTTTAATTTTTTTTTTAAACTTCTGGCTTGTGTTCTCTTGATATATATTGCTTTATATATTTTGCTACCCTCCTCCTCCTCCTCCCCCCCTGCCTGCCCCCCCCACCCTCCCTCCTCCCAGACCCTACCCTAGCCCAGGCCCAGCTCCTCCCCCAACCACCCCATCCAGCCTAATCGCTGCTGCTGCCCGAGTTGTTCCAGTTTCTCCTTTGCTGTTTGTTGTTGCCCCCTCCCCTTCCCCCCAACACCCCTCTGCCACACACTAGCCCCCAACCACACACACCCTCTCTGCTCCCCCCACCCCACCTCTTTTTCTCCTTGCCCCTGACTCTCTCCACTCACCCCAGGCCCCCTGCCACACACTAGCCCCCAACCACACACACCCTCTCTGCTCCCCCCACCCCACCTCTTTTCCTCCTTGCCCCTGACTCTCTCCACTTACCCCAGGCCCCCTGCCACACACTAGCCCCAACCACACACACCCTCTCTGCTCCCCCCACCCCACCTCTTTTTCTCCTTGCCCCCGACTCTCTCCACTTACCCCAGGCCCCCTGCCACACACTAGCCCCCAACCACACACAGCCTCTCTGCTCCCCCCACCCCACCTCTTTTCCTCCTTGCCCCCGACTCTCTCCACTTACCCCAGGCCCCCTGCCACACACTAGCCCCAACCACACACACCCTCTCTGCTCCCCCCACCCCACCTCTTTTTCTCCTTGCCCCCGACTCTCTCCACTTACCCCAGGCCCCCTGCCACACACTAGCCCCCAACCACACACACCCTCTCTGCTCCCCCCACCCCACCTCTTTTTCTCCTTGCCCCCGACTCTCTCCACTTACCCCAGGCCCCCTGCCACACACTAGCCCCCAACCACACACAGCCTCTCTGCTCCCCCCACCCCACCTCTTTTCCTCCTTGCCCCCGACTCTCTCCACTTACCCCAGGCCCCCTGCCACACACTAGCCCCAACCACACACACCCTCTCTGCTCCCCCCACCCCACCTCTTTTTCTCCTTGCCCCCGACTCTCTCCACTTACCCCAGGCCCCCTGCCACACACTAGCCCCCAACCACACACACCCTCTCTGCTCCCCCCACCCCACCTCTTTTTCTCCTTGCCCCCGACTCTCTCCACTTACCCCAGGCCCCCTGCCACACACTAGCCCCCAACCACACACACCCTCTCTGCTCCCCCCACCCCACCTCTTTTCCTCCTTGCCCCCGACTCTCTCCACTTACCCCAGGCCCCCTGCCACACACTAGCCCCCAACCACATACACCCTCTCTGCTCCCCCCACCTCTTTGGACCGCTGCTACTGCTGTGTCCTCCCCCCACACCTGAATCCCCCCTCCCTGCTGCGCTGCGCTTCTCCTCTCTCCTCTTTCTCTCTATCATCTCTCTTTCTCCTCTCTCTCTCTTTCTTTTCTCTCTCTCTCCTCTCTTTCTCTTTGTCCCTGCCCCCCCTCTCTTTTCTCTCTCTCTTAGTCTTTTCTCTCTCTGCTCCCCTTCACTTTCCACCTCCTCTCCCACAGCTGCAGCCGCACACAGTAGCCTACCCACCTGGCGGCTGCCATCGGTTTTTTTTTTCTTTTTATAGTTTTTGGTTGATTTTGTCTCTGCTTGGGGGTGAGTTGAGCGACACAAATAGTGTTGTCTCCTCACTTCTGCCCCTCCATCGTTGTTGAACTACCCCGGTTCCCTGTGTGCCTCGTGCGGCCGCCCTGCTGTGTCTCAGCCCAGGGTGGCTGGCTGGCGGCGGCGAATCCGTGACCAGCAGTGAGTGGCAGGAGAAGGACCGGAAGAAGAGGGGTTAGTGCGTGTGCGATTGTGCACCTTTTGTTGCCCCTTTCTCTCCCTAGCTGGCGGTTTTAAATAGGGACACCCCTATTCTGAAATGCATTTGGGTGTGGGGAGGAGGGAGGGAACCTTGGAGAGGAGATGTACTGTTGTAAAACTTGTGTCTTCATGCCCATGCCCAGTAAAGAAATTGCTGCTGTGTGTTGCGTTGCATTGCATGCGTCTTGCAGGTGGTTTTTGAACAGGTGCCTTCCAGAGTGCTTCCTTGCCTCTGGGGCAGTCTGAGTGGGGTCCAGGGTTCTGATGCGATGCTGCCACTACATGCTGGGCCCATGCCATGCCAGAGTGCTTCCTTGCCTCTGGGGCAGTCTGAGTGGGGTCCTGGCTGGGCTCTGATGCTGCCACTACATGCTGGGCCCATGCCATGCCAGAGTGCTTCCTTGCCTCTGGGGCAGTCTGAGTGGGGTCCTGGCTGGGCTCTGATGCTGCCACTACATGCTGGGCCAATACACACGTATGATGATGATCATGATGTTCAATCCATGAGGCTGCCATCAAGTGTTTGCTGCTGCTTGCTTGCCATGGCATTGGGCAGGCAGAGTCACAGAGTGGGTGGGTTCAACCTCTGTGTTGGTGTGACTGGGTTCTGGTTTTGGTTGTGTGAAATTTAGAGTCACTAAATAGGCTGCATTGAGTTTGATGCTCCCCCCACAGGAGCATTACTTGAGAGCCACCCCCCAGAACCCACACTTTGTGTTCCAGTTCACTAAATAAGGGTTTCCTCCTTTGATCTGCAGGTTCCCAAGCGTTGACTGCATCCCTCCCCCACCCCCGGTAGGTGCTGTGCCCTCCCCCCATCCACTCCCCCCCCCAAAAAAGCTAAAAACTTGCCACCCACACCACAACTACTCCACCCAACTGCCCGTGCCACCCTCCCACACCGGGGTTCCACCCTTTAACCCCCTATTTTTCTAAAAAAAACCCCTCCCAGACCCATCTCCCCAATTGGCTTGGTGGTTGACTCCCAAATTCAAAAAGGACACCCTCCCCCTCACTTCGATTGGCTTCCCCCCCCCATATCAAAAAGTCTTCCTTTCCCCCCAATTGGCTTCCTTTTTTGAAAACAAACTTCCCCCCCGCCGCCTCCAAATCAGCTGCCTTTTTTTTGGCCCCTAAGCCCCTCCAAATTATTTTTTTTGACCCTGTCTGGCCTTCCTCCTAAAGTCTCCCTCCTTCTGACCTAGCAGCATGTCTGAGCGCCGTGTGGCGGGCAGGGCTCGCTCAAGGCTGGCAGGCAGAGGTGGGAGAGGCCAGGTGCGGGGTGCGCCTGCGGCACGGGGAGGGAGAGGACGCGGGGAGCCTGAGGACACCCCAGTTCTCCCCATTGGAGAATTCTTTGCTCCGGCCCCATCTTTGGTGCGCAGGATTCAGTTCCCCACGCCTGCTGCCGCCAATCGCGGCAGAGGCAGAGGCACTGTTAGGGCTGTGGCGGGTCCCTCCTCGCCGGCGGCACCAGGTGCTGCTGAGCTACCGCCAGTTGTTGAGGTGGAGGAGACTGTGGAGTTGGAAGAGCAGGTAGAGGGCGGTGAGGACCGTGCGGCTGGCAGCGATGCAGCCAGGTTCTCCCTCCCTCTGGGGCCCCTTCCCCCTATCCTTTCGCCGCTCAGTGGGGCCCCCCCTCGTGAAGCCCGACACTCTGGTGGGGAGCGGTCTGGCGAGGTGGTGGAGGAGAGGCCTGCCTCTCCGATGCCAGTTGAGCCGGGCCCTTCCTCCGCTGTGGAGGGCGGAAGGGGCGGGTTGGGTGGCAGCAGTGGGCAGGCAGCGGCGGCCGCCCCCCCCCCTAGGACTGCAGCCACCCTGCGAGAAACGGCCTAGGACGGCGCCCAGGGCGCAGGAGGCCAAGGGCAGTGGTGCATGGGTGCATTTTGAGGTCCCTCAAGATGCCCCATTCCACGCCCGCTGTGTCCACTGCAGGATGCTTGTCAGCCGTGGAAGGGACCCTGCGCACCTGGGTACGACGCCTATGTGGAGACACCTAGAGCGTCACCACCCAGGTCTCAGGGGACAGGCTGGCAGCGCTAGTGCGCCTTGTGCATCTGCCACTAGGGCGGGCAGCGGCAGTGTGCCAGCCAGCAGGCAGGCTACACTGCCCGTCCAGCGGTGGACGCAGTCCTCGGGCAGCCAGCGTATTGTTCGCGTGGACCATCATCACCTCACCCGCCTCATAGGGGAGATGATTTCCACCGATGACCAGCCGTTTCAGGTGGTCGAGAACAACGGCTTCCGCCGTATTCTCCAATACCTGGCTCCCGAATACGTCATCCCCTCAAGGACGACGTTCAGCCGGAACGTGGTCCCCTCCCTGTACCGCCGGTGCAGGGAGCTCGTGTCGGCCGAGCTGCGTGCAGCTCCGGCCGGGACAAGCGTGCATTTCACGACTGACCTCTGGACCAGTGTCAGTGGGATGCACGCTTCTTTCCTGGCCCTCACTGCCCACTGGTGGGGACCGGAGAGTGAGGGGACCTCCGCGGGCGATGCTTCCGGGTCCGGCGCGGCTCCCGATGCACTACGGCACAGGTGGGCCGTCCTGCACGTGGAGACGATGGACACGAGGCACACCGCGGAGGAGGTGGCGGCCGTACTCGACCGCCAGATAGAGGAGTGGATTGGCGGGTGTCCACACCTCTCCCGCGGCTTCATTGTCACCGACAATGGAGCCAACGTTACCGCCGCTGTCGAGACAGTCATGGACTGTGTGAACATACGGTGTATGGCACACACGCTCCATCTGACCGTCAGGGACGCCCTTGGCCTTAAGGAGCTGAGGGCGTCCCAGGAGAAGGGGGCCCGCCCCATCGCAGGTGCTGTTGCTGCCACGGCTACGCTTGTGGATAAGTCCCGCAAGCTGGCCGCCCACTTCCACCGCAGCGAGAAGTCCAGGAGACTGCTTCGCCAGAAGCAGGATGACCTTGGCCTTCCTCGCCATCTCATCCCTACGGATGTGGAGACGCGGTGGAACTCCACCTTCCTCCTGTTCCAGCGCCTGTTGGAGCAGGAGAGAGCCCTTGTCGCCCTGGCGAGGGACGAGTCCTTGGATGTCTGCGACTTCTCGAACGCAGAGTGGAAGCAGATGTCCGAGGCGGTGTTGGCACTCGAGCCCTTCCAGCTTGCCACGAAGGGCTTGTGTGGCGACACCACTCCCTTGAGCCAGGCGCTGCCCACAGCTGTTGGTCTCGAGAAGCTGATGGGTGGACTCCATATCTCTCTGACCACGCCAGAGGGTCGTGCTCTGGCTGGGAGGCTGAGGTCTGGGGTTGACAAGCGGCTCGTTGATGTGCTGGGAGACAGGGAGGAGTATGTCCTCGCTTGTCTCTGTCACCCAGCCCTCAAGGGCAATGCCGTGAGTGCCGACGACTTGCCCAGGTGGAAGGGCATCCTGGTCGAGAAGGTTAGGGAGGAGGAGGCCGCTAGGGCCCGCAGAGACCAGGGTGTTGGTAGTGGTGCGGGGGCAGCCCTCGCGGCCCAACCCGCACCCAGCAGCAGCATGGGCGGCCAGCCGGCGTCAGCTTCCCCTTCCCCTCCCTCTTCCCAGTCCAGCAGCGCGGCATCCCAGGCGGCGCCATCGCAGCAGCCATTTGCTACCGACTCGAGATCCGCCCAGTGGTTTCAGCGGTTCTGCTATGGCGCCATGCCTGGTATGCGGGAGGCTCGACCTGCCAGGCCCCCCTCCAGTGCTGAGCAATGCGTTGCGCAGTACTTGGAGGAGCCTGTGGAGGGAGACGGCGTGGACTGCGCACAGTTCTGGGCGAGCCGCCGCCAAGTCTGGCCGGACCTGGCGGTGGTGGCTGTGCGCCTCCTCTCCTGCCCCCCAACCAGTGTCCAGAGCGAGCGGGTGTTTTCACGTGCCGGGGACGTGGTGACACCCTCTCGCTCCCGCTTGGACCCTGGTCTGGTGGAGCAGCTGGTCTTCCTTAAGGTGAACCTCCCCCTGTTGGGCTACCCCAAGCTGCAGTTTGAGACGGGCGAGTGATTACCGTGGGTTGCCCCATGGTTGGTCACCTGCCTGGCTCGAACTCTGTGCTTATCCCTACCCTCCCCCCTTCCACCTCTAGCTGAGCTGACGTGACAGATGCTGAGCCGTGCCAGCCAGTCGCAGCGTGTAGTGTGCCCACACAGAGATGCAGTTGTAGTAGTAGTTGTAGTGCTGCGACTGGCCAGATGTTTACAATGCCCACGCCCACCTAAAAAGAAACCCAATGCTGACCAGCACAGGCCCTTTATCTATCCACCTGTCAGCATTTGGGGACCTGGCGTGGGCACGGCACACCCCCCCAAAGTAGCACAGCCCACGGAGTACTAGACTTAGCGGCAGCGGCGGGTATACGTCCAAAAATGCAGTGTAGATATGTAAATACTGTATGTAAATAAACATGTAAATAATTTTTTCTTTAAAAACCCCATGTCAAAATCAAGCCTCAAAATTATGCAAAAGAAAGAAAAAAAGGTGACAAAGGGAGAACAAAATGATGAATGCCAAATGAATTGATTTTATTGAAAATGTCACCAGAAATCATGTGTGGGGGGCTTGGTTTACATGGAGAAGATGATTGGGTGATTTTTTGAAATGAAACGAATGAATTATTATCATCTTATGTTCATCTTGATTGTGGTCACTGTTGATGTTGGCTGATGGCAAAAAACCCAAAACCATCAGAATAGCAATGAACTGGCTGCCAACACAACATATTGATTGATAACTGTGCAGGGGGGGAATTGGGTCTGTGTGTGTGTGTGTGGTGCAGGCTCAGTCTGTCTCTTCCTGTTGTGTGTCTGTCTGTCTGTCTGTCTGTCTGTGTGAATGGATGCCTAGCACTGTCTCTGTGTGTGGATGCTTTCTGTGTGTAGTGTGGTGTGTGTCTGTCTACATGTTTTTTTTCCTCCCCCCCATGCCTCCCTCCATCCTTCCCCTCTCATCCTCTCCCCTTCCTCTTCACCACCTTCCATCCTCCCTCCCTTCCAGCCCACCACCGCCTCACCTGCCCCCAACCCCGGTCTGGCAGATGATGAGAGTCTGGTCTCTCCCACCGAAGCACACACGTGAGCACGTGTGTGCACAAATATGTGGCTGACCAACTCTGAGCCGGACCCTCCCCCCTTCAATCCCCTCTACATCCCTCTCCCCCTCCCCTTTCCTCCCCCCTGCCTCCCAGCCTCCCTCCCTGCCTCCCTCCCCCCTCCTAGCTAGCAGCGCACACATACACACACAAAACACCTGTGGTGGCAAACACCACCAGCACACATGCACTCACACTGGTGCCACCACCTCTGCCTTGGGCCTCTGTGTCCTTGAGCAGATATGTGGTGGTGGACCAGAGAAGCATTTCTTTCCAGCAAGGCAAAAGGCATGCACTCACTGCACACACACACACACACACACGAAGAGGTGAAGACGAGAAGAGGCAACTTCTAGAACCAGCAGCAGCAGGTGAGTGTCGTGTAATTGTGTTGCTTCCCAAGGCCACTGCCCATGCTCAATGCTCAGTCTGCTGAAACTAAAGAACTAGCTACAATCACCCTTCCTCACATGCAGCTCAGCTCAGCTCAGCTCAGCTGCACAGCACACTGACTAACTAGACACTACAGCTGGTGGTAGAAAAAACAGAAGTCTAGATTCTAGAAGATGTCCTGGTGGATTTTAAACTTTCAAATCTGTGCTAGGATTGCCTCGCCCGCCTCCTCCTCCTCCTCCTCCTCCTCCTGCCTGTAATTGTGCCCTCTCCCCTTGCAGTTGCGCCGTCGTGATGGGTTGGTGATGTGCGTGCGCCGTCTACTTGTTAGCTCTCTCCTCCTCATGTTGGCTGGGCTTGCCAGGCACTGGCTGGCAGCAGCTGTTGGCTGTGTGCTAGGCTCAGGCTGTGGCGCGCGTGACTGGACTGGGAATGTTATTGTAGCGGCAACACTGGTTGTGGTGGTAGCAGTAGTAGCTGTTGTTGTTGCTGGGCTGGTGGCTGCTGGCCTGTGCTGACTCTGCGCACTTGGTCTGGTCTGGTCTGGTCATTGGGATGCAGATGTAGGGTGTGTGTGCATCATCCATGGGGAGCATCAGAGCAGAGCAGAGCAGGTTGGCTGGCTTCTGTCTGTCGGGCCTAGTCAGTGGCAGGCACTGAGTGAGGCGGTGGTTCCTTTGGGCATCACGTCACCCATCATGCAGAGCGGCAGGTCTGCTGCTCTGCTGCTCCGCCTCCTGCTTCTTCTCTGTGTGTGCTGCTCTTGTGCTTAGTGTGCTGCTCCGCTGCTGCTGCTGTGCTGGCAGGCAGCACAGCAGTGGCCTTTTTGTTAGATCAGAGAGTGGGTGTTGTCTCTCTGAGTGTCCTCCTCTTACTTGCTTGGATAGGAGTGGTGGTAGTAGGTAGGCATTAAGATGGACTGACTAGGTGTTACGTGTTAGGGCGCCCAGAGAGAGGGGCCAAAAAGATGGGGTGGCAATTGTTGGGTTGCTCCTAGTATTATTGGTGAATTTCTGAAGAAATTTTTTTTTCCCATTGGCTAGAATGGGGGTTCGGGGCTGCCCCAGACCCGCCTCTGTGGGGTGGCAGCACCGCCAAAGTGGGTCCGGGGCCATGGCAAAAATGCCCTCAGTCCCTCCCAGCAATCCCCGTAGAGATAGGAGTGATGGTTCTGTTGTTTTTCTGAGGTGTTCTGAGTGAGTGTGGATTCTGTGATAGCAAATGAGAGTGGATTCATGGTGTCTCATTGGAAATCTCATAAGCTATCATAGAATCTACACTCAGAATACCTCAGAAAAACAACAGAACCATCACTCCTATCTCTACGGGGATTGCTGGGAGGGACTGAGGGCATTTTTGCCATGGCCCCGGACCCACTTTGGGGGTGCTGCCACCCCACAGAGGTGGGTCTGGGGCAGCCCCGAACCCCCATTCTAGCCAATGGGAAAAAAAATTTTCTTCAGAAATTCACCAATAATACTAGGAGCCACCAATTGCCTTGGGATTTTTGGGGTGGAGGACACCCATGGGTGGCTACCACCCACCCCAGCTTTTTTGCCCCTAAGGGCTCCACATTGTGAGTTATGGGCAAAAATTTATTTTTTGAAAAAAATTTGTAAAAAATCAGAGGAAGGTCCAATCGACTTGAAATTTGGGTGGCAGGTAGAACACAATGTCCCCTTCAAAACCAGCCACTTTTTGTGATCCGAACCGGTTCGGTTCGGATCCGAACCGGTTCGAAACCGAACCGGACCGGGGGGGTGGTCTGGCAAAACCAAAACCGAACCACCCCGGTCCGGTCCGGACCCGGTTCGGACCCGAACCGAACCGGGAGAACCGGTTTTATGCACATCCCTAGTCAACTGCTGCTGCTGCCGCTCCTGTGGGGAGAAGCAGGAGTGAGGCTCAGGTGAGGATGGGGAGGTCTTTGGGGATAGGGGGCTGCAGCTTGGCCAATAGGCACCAGCAACGACCAAGAGGGGTGAGAGGGATGGAATAAAGGGATGGAGGAGTGACCAAGAGGGGTGAGGGGCATGGAAGCAACCGGATGGAGGAGGAGAACCAGGAGTGCGACTCATATGAGGGTGGAGAGAACTCTGAGGTGAGGGGGGCTGTTGCGGGGGGGAGGGGAGCAATCAACTAGCGCACAGATGCTCTGCACGGGTTAAGCAAGTTTTTAATAAAAGCCATTGAGAATTAAATTTGGCTGGAAAGGTAGGCAAGTGAAAATTCACCTTGGGGTAAAAAAAAAAAACACGAGTCAGATGCATAAACAAGAAAACAGCAGCAACATAAATAATTAGAAAAGGTTCTTTGTGAACAGAAATGTCCTCATCTGTCAATGAAACACAAAACAGGGATATCACTTGACAGATCTCCCTGGACACAGAATGTTGCAGAGGAATTACTTATCCTCTATAAGTAATTGAACAAGAAGACAACTTTCACAGAGAAACAAGTTTTGGTATTTATTACCAACTAAACATAGGCTAAGAAAACAATAAACAAACTAACAGTCTCTTTTGCAGAGAGAAGGAGAACTTCTCAGTTTGATTTCAAGGCAACATGTAAAGGAGCAGACAAACAAACCATGATTCTTCCCCTAAGCCAGTACATAGCTACATTCAAACACAGACAAGCATGCCCCATACAAAGAACTGAGACAATGTCCATGGCAATATCCCATCATTCCCCTTCACATTCTTGTCTCATTATTGAATTCCAAGTCCCACGTTTTGTTTTATGGTGTGTGTGATGCAATCTTTTCTTTTCCTGATGCCAGCAGTTTGTCTGGCCCTGATTCTGGCATGCTTTCAATTTTGTGCCAATCTGTAGGCTCTGATAGGGATGTGCAAACATCTAGGAAACCATCTGGTAGGAATGTGCAAAACAGCTCAAGGTCGAGCCAGTTTACCATCAAACTGGGCCGGCTTGAGGGCTTGTGCTCGAGCTGGACTGGGTGCCAATTCGGCTCAAGGTCAAGCCAAACCCTTGGGGCCGGTTCGGAATTCTAAAAAGTAATTTTTAAAAATATATATTAACTTACCACTGGGTTCGACGACTTCTGGGGCATGCTACCATGACTGTGGGGGGTCTTCAGCAGTTGTCCTTCTCCCCACCGGCCTCCCCCAATCTTCTATGGCCTGTTTTCTAGCTGTTTCGGCCCTCTCCATGGTCATGGTGGCCATTTTGGAGGCTGCCGTGCACGGACCCAGGTCATTTGCATGGACTACATACAAAGGCAGCCCCACATAGAGCACATTGCAGTAACCCAGCCTAGAGGTTACTAGCATATTTACCACCGTTTTGAGGTCATTCATCTCAAGAAATGGACACAACTGGCATATCAGCACCTCTTGCCACTGCTTCAAGCTGGGACATCAGGGAGATGTTCAGATCCAGAAGCACCCCCAAACTTCATACCTGTTCCTTCCGGGGGAGCGTGACCCCATCCAGAACTGGCAGGTCAAAATGTCTCTGAGTTCCAGCCTCACACAATAAGTGTAGGTAAGTATAATGAGAAGGTAAGTATAATGGGGAAAATAATCTATTAAAGTCAGGAAATAGAGATTCTTTCCTGGTGTCTTTACTGGAAAGGGCCCACAAATACCACTGTGAATCAAATCCAAAACCTCTCTGGATTGCCTTTCTGTGGTTGATGAATATGTGCCCCTTGTTGCCTTTTCTTTGATACATTCAGTGCATCTGACTTCAGATTTGCATGGTTTAACTTGTAGGTTTCTTGCCAATTGTTGAGGTCATTCTCACAACCAATACCAGGGTGGGGAAGGCAGGGTTCAACCTACCTTCTCCCAGATTATCGATGTTTGTGCATTTGGCACATGAGCCATGCACCTACACAATCCCCGTTGCTCCTGGAATGGTGGATCAACAGAGCTCGGGACTTGTTTCCCCAGCCTCTGGATATCTCACAAAGCACTGTACACAACAAGTGTGGTGGTTAAGGGTGCACTTGCTCCCTTAATCTCTGCTAAGAGCTGGGCTACAGAGTGGTGTTAGGCTGGGCAGGAGCACCAGGATCCATGCAGATCCCAGTGCTTCACGTGAGCAGCCTAGCCCAAGCTAGGCTGCCCTATCCTGGGCTAGGCTGCTTATGACAACAGCCGTGTTCTTTTACTAATTTTGAAATGCATTCCTTGCTTGGATGCCCAAATCAGCAATGCCATAAACTCATGCAGTCTTTGTGTGCACACTCACTTGCTCTTTTTGCAATCTATTTCATACAGTCCACCATCTTTCAACATGCCTTTCATGAGAAGTTTCCTTTTGAAAATAAAGCAATGGTCCCTTCTGAAAAAGAACTCTACATCCACACCTTGTTGCTGTTTTTACACTCATTAAACTGTTTTGAAAACTTGGAACATAGTATGCACCTAAAATACACATATCATTCACTCTATTTGCACCAAGATTACACTTCAGATAAACTATCCCTTTGCCTTCTGCAAAAATTTGCTGCCCATTAGCAAGGTATAGAGGACTTTATGTTCCATGCTGATTTCAGAGATATCTTGCAAATTACTGAAGAAATGTGAAGTAGCTCCACGATCTAAATATATTTTGTTTCTACTTTGATTTGCATAGACCCTGTAGATGATTTCTTTTGCAGCGCACAAATTTCCATCTTTCTCAGCATTATTTTCATTGCTTTCATTTTTAGTAGGTAAGTTTGTTTTGTTAGATAGTCCATTTTTCTGGAATTTAGTCTTATTGCCTTTTCTCTGTTGAAAATAATTCTCTTGCTCTTTACTAGGACAAGATTTTCTCAAATGCAAGGTGCTTTGATATTGCCTAACATCAGCAACTTTGTAGGATTGATTTTTAACTGATTCCTCCTTTTCTGTTTGCCTTTTCAAATTCAATTCTTACAAACACTCCTGCACCAAACTCAAAGTCACATCTTCTTTAATTTGCAGAAAATTGATTATTAAATGATAAGATAAAATAATAAAATGATAAGAAATATTAATGGCAAGATATTATTCATATTAATGATAAGAAATGATTAAATGATAAGAAATAATTAAATGATAAGAAATATCATTTCCTTAGGCAAGATCCAGTTTGTCCCCGAACCCAATGAGCCTCACTTGAACCAAGCCGGCTCACACACCCCTAGCACACACCCTTGGGAATGCTTAAAGTAGCTGTTTGGATGTTGACCATAGGATTTCCACTGAAAGGTTCATCCCCCCCGAAAGTGACTAGTCTGTTCTGAAAAATCTCTAAACTAGGATGCTTTGAGATGGAGAAAATGGAAGTAGTTTTCATTTATCTACGCCCAGTGCAGATATGCTTCCCTGACAGGCAATTTTGTAGTGCCATCTGCTGGCCATCTGGTGCTGGTCCATTCTGAAACTACCTTAAGAGGCAATTTTCATCACAAATTGGCCAGCAGATGGCGTTGTGAAATTGCACAACAGGGAAACATGCCGCTTGGACTGGGTGTTGATAAGTGAAAACAGCTTCCATTTTCAAATGGAGTATTTCTCTGTCTGGAATATTCCTAGTGACATCATAGAATCTTATGGCAGTGAATTCTAAAAGCTGATTTACTATCATGACCGTTATCCTGAATCGACTGGTAATCCATTTTTATTAATTGTGCATGGGCATAAATCTATCTGTCTATCTATCTATCTATCTACACAATCAATCTATATCTGTGGTCTACACAATCCAAATTACAATATGAGAAAAAACAAACTTGAGCTCATTTTACTATATGAAGTTTTCTTTCTGTTGGAAATATCAACAGCATTTTCCTGAAAAGTGAAGCCCAAGAAAGATCCATTGCAATCATCTGTAAGCTTCAATTACGAATGTACTTTTCTGTTCATTTGTTTTCCTGGAACGCTTGCAGCAGAGCATGAAATATGAATCCTGCAAGCCATTTCCACTCAGTAAATATATCTTTCTGCCTTGTCGAACATTGCAGCATGCAAGCTGGCACTGACAATTATTCTGTGAGGTGAGAAGCACTCAGCTAGGATTCTTAATAAAAAGATATGGCATTTGGATTTTAATTCAGAAAATCTGTCTTAAAACTGCTTGTCTCCCATGTAGCAAGGGTTGCACCTGGAATGGAAACCAAAAAAGAAAGACAATCCTGAAACTGGTGCTGAGCTGGAAAGCTAAATCGTGCAGAATGGAAACTCCTTCAGTGCCCCAAGTAACATTTGATTATTTAAAGTACGGCAGAGAACTGGTGTAGTGCAGTGACTAAGGCAGGGGTTTCCAAGCATGGGTTCCCAGATGATGTCTGCCATTGTATCTGGGGATGATGGGAGTTGTAGTCGAAAAATATCTGGGGACCCAGAATTGGGAACTCCTGGGCTAAGGGACTGAGCCACAGATCTGGACTGCCTTAGTATGACTCTCACTTCTAGGTGGCCTTAGGGAAATCTCTTGGTCTAGCATTGCCAACTCTGACAGAACTTCTTCCTGGACATATTTTTCACAACATCAAGCTGTTAAAACCTGGAGGGCTGCTTTCCGTTGTCAGCTGGAGACAGATGCTGCTTCCTAGAGGAGACTCCAGCCAGTCCGGGAAAGTAGGGGTGTGCACAGAACCGGCTGGTCTGGTTCGGTTTGAGTCCAAAGAGGACCCAAACCAGACTGGGCCAGTTTGGTCCGGCACCCGCTCGAACCCTTCCCCCAATCTGGTCCGGGGGGAGGCGGTTCGCGGACATTTTTAGGTTAATTTTTAAAAATTATCATTATTATTTAAACTTACTCCCTCTAGGGGGTTCTTTGAGGTGGCAGAAGGGTCTGTGGAGGGTCCCCCTCCCCCCGCCAGCCTCCCTGCCTTCTAAAACTGGCCCGTTCGGCCATTCTTCCCCAGGCTCAGTGGCCATTCTGGAGGCCGCTGTGCCTGTGCAATGGACCTCTGCGTGGCCTGGGCATGACCATGGCCTAGGTGATAGGACGGAGAAAAGGGAGAAGTTCTTGTTTATTTCTAGTAACTTGAGATTTCCAATTGTCTAGGTAGGATTTCCCTCACCAGGTAGCTGTGGCGGCATACAGCCTGTTTTATTACGGAAGCCATGACGTCTGTGCTGCCAGGCACTTTGCTCTGACCTAGAAAGGCAATCTTTTGGTTTTTAGTTTTTGCACCAAACGAAGAGAGGGAGGTGGGAATTAATGCCCTGGGCCACAGCACCAACTAAATTGGTTTTTAACATAGTATTTACTGCAGATAATTGCAAATCCTGCTGTGGCAAAGACCCCTGCTGTGTTGAGTGCCGCATTAAATCCACTGGAGAACGGAGTGAAAATGATACTCCAGCAGCATTTAAAGACATATTTAAACATCCTTCACCCTTTTTTTTAAAAAAAAGAGTAGGTTTTTCTTTGGGACAACCCTAAATGGGACAGCCCTAAATGACAGCCATGAATGGGACAACTCTGAATTTGAGTTAAAAGGAAGCCCCTGGTTTTTCCAGTGGCCCTGTTCTATTTTTTGTACCAGTTTGTAGGGGAAGGGGGACCCAGCCCCCTCCTCTGGGGCACAAGCATGCAATCTCGGCCATATCTCATGAGTGGAACCATCCAACAGGACAAAGGGAATGGGAGTCCTCGAGAGCCCTGGGTGACAATAGAACCTGCAGCTGAGGCTTGTTCCTGTGTCCCAAGGACCGATCTCTCATGAGAGTACCTGGCCATAGAGACATGCATATGGGCTGGAGGGCTGTTGCTGCCCAGCGCAGTTGCTACATCCATGCAAGCCCCAGGGAAGGGTTCCCCAGCAACACCTTTCCCAGTCCCAACAAGTGCTGCAAACCAAGAGTCCGAGCGCTCCCTTAGATAGTCTGGTCTCTCTACAGGACTTTCCTTTCCTTTTTGCCTCGTATGGCCACCTGGCTTGCAAGCGTTCACTCTGACCGGTGGGTGCCCTGCCCTGGGATGCCCTGTGGCAGCCGATTTACATACACCATAACGCCAGTCTCAGCCCAGCCTGCTTTGTTACAGTTGTAGGAGCCATTCCTGGTGTTTCCCTACTCTGCTCACATGAAACCGCTTGGACACATGAAGTGGACTGGTCTCCTTGGAAGTCTGGAAGGGATGAGTGGAGAGGGGAAGGTATGGAGGATGAGTTCTATTATCAACCACACATATCGGGGGGGGGGTGCACATCAGTGAGGCCCTCTAGAGTTGGATGGCCTACCCTACCTCGTGAGAGTGCAGTCCAATGAAGAGCTGAAGCACATGGTGTTTCTGCTTTTCTATGGTGGACTGGCCATCTCATGAGAGGGCTAATACACAGCTGGCAAGCTGGCACATGGGCAAGAGTGTGTTGGGTCTTCCTGGACTTCTTGGCCCAAGGCTGCAAGTCCAAGAGCATCCTTTGTCACACTGGACCAAACCCCAGGATCCTTGGCCTCATATACATATTCCTTCCTCGTATACCATATATATATATTCCTTTCTAGGAAGTCATAATAATCCTTTCCCGGAGTAACAGAAAACTAGTGCCCCACACCATCCTTGCTATAATTGCTCTTGTGCTCCTGTATAGCTGCAGAGTTCTTGCAAGGGCAGTGGTGTGAGGAAAGGGTTTATTATTTATTTATTTCGCACATTTTCATACTGCCTCAACCCAAGGTATAAGGCTGACTCACAACAAACAAAAACAAAAAATCAATTAAATACTAAAACCCGTTTAAAACAATCAATCCATAATCCAAAATTTAAAAATTTACAAAGTTAAGAAGCTAAAAGGCCTGGGTAAAACGATAAGTCTTTAGACACTTTTAAAAAACTGCTAGAGATGAGAAGACTCTTATTCCCATGGGAAGCACGTTCCAAAGTCTCGGGGCAACAACAGAGAAGGCCCGTCCCTGGGTGGCCACCAGACGACTGAAGGTAGCCACAGACGAGCCTCCCCCGATGTACGCAGTGGATGATGGGGATCATGCAGAAGAAGACGCTCTCTTAAGTACCATGGGCCTAAGCTGTTTAGGGCTTTATAGGTTATAACCAGCACTTTGTATTTTGCCCGGAAACTTACTGGCAACCAGTGCAACTCCTGTAATATAGGAGTAATATGGTCTCTTCGAGATAACCTGGAGACCAACCTGGCTGCCGCATTTTGTACTAATTCCAGTTTCCGGACTATGTACAAAGGCAGCCCCACATAGAGCGCATTGCAGTAATCAAGTCTGGAAGTTACCAACAAAGTGTACTACTGTTCTGAGATCATGAACCTCAAGAAACGGACGCAGCTGGCGTATCAACCGAAGCTGATAGAAAGCGCTTCTGGCCACTGCCTCAACCTGGGGAACCAGGGAGAGGTGTGGATCCAGAAGCACTCCCAGACTGCGTACCTGTTCCTTCTGAGGAAGTGTGACCCCATCTAGAACAGGTAGATCAATATCGCTTGAAATGTCTTTTCCCTAGCAAGGGCAGGAGATCTATACCAAAAGGCACAATCATTCTGGGAATGTCCCCCACCCAGGTCGTGGTCAATGGTTGCCACTTTACTCACATACTAATGCCTTGGCCGCAGTCTGGTGACATGTACAGTATGGAGCTTGCTGGGATGCAGCTTTGGAAGACCAAGAACAAGGAGGGGGTCCCTCTGCCCAGAAGTCAGGGGTTGGGAAACTGCAATTGAATGATTGTCTGCAGGATGATCCCCAGCTTCACAGATTAACCACAGGTTCATCTACCTGAGATTTCACACTATCTCCAAATGGATTCCATGTTGTTCTTATCCTTACAACAGCCCTGTAAGGTAAGTTACTATTTGTATCCATATATTGCAGATGAAGAGCTCATGGTTTATTTTAAAGTGAAGCTGGACACATTTTGTACAGTGCAAAAAAACAAAAAGTGCAATGGAAACTAATTTTTTGTGCACAGGATTTTTTGGTCCTCTGCAATTTAATAAGGAAGCAGGTGGTTTCTTAAAAAGAAATAGAATGGAGAAAGTAGACAGAAAAAGTAGAATAAAAAAAGAAAACAGAAAAAGTAACAGAAAATAAAGACAAATAATGTTTCATTTCAACCTTCATAACCATATACAGAAAGTGTACTAGAGCCTTCCCTTACTCTCTCCCATTCTTCCACATTGTTTTGCTCCCTCTCTGCTTTTCTCTTCCTTCTTTCCTTTCTCCCTTTGATATTTCCTCTCTCTCCCCGCTTTTGCCTCTTTCTTGTTCTCTTCATTCCCATTTTCCTTCCATCTTTCTTCCTTTTCTTCTGTTAGGAAATTCTGGAGCACGATGATGGTGTATGCACATCAGGATGAGCTGTATGTGCCATTTGTGCAAAACTGAGAAGCCACCATGGGGAATTTCAGGGTTGCCAACTCTACGGGATGTGCAAACAGGTTCAGAACCAAACCGGTTCGAAGTCAAACAGATTTGGTTCGAAGGATAGCTTCAATCCTGGACCGGACCCATCCAGGGGATCTGCGAACATTATAGCTTGCAATTCTCACTGCCCCCACTAGGAGGTCAATGGGCATCTTTTGGTCAAGCACTGCTATTACCTTCACTATCTCATTTCCCAGGTATAGATCTTGTCCCTGATCCCTGGGACACCCACCAGTTTTCACTTTCAGTATACCAATGGGCCAGTATACCATTTGGGCCAGCAGTTCTTCCCTATGACAGGGTAGGGACATATTTTCATTTATTTATGGTTAGATTTTCATACTGCCTTTCATTAAAATAATCTCAAGATGGTTTACAAAACATCTAAACAATATAAAACAATAAAACAGTTATACAATAAAAATATTAAATTGGAATATAAACATAGAAAACTAAATACAAATTTTAAAAACATACATAAAGGGCCCACAAAATAGAGAGCAGCAGCAACAAAAACATCACTCCTATTTTTTAAAAAACAAAACCCTGGGTAAAAAGCCAAGATTGCACATGCTTTCTAAAAACTGTGATGGAGGCTGAGGAGCAGATGCACACCGGGAGAGTCTTCCAAAGCCTGGGGGCAATAACTGAGAAGGCCCTGTCCCACATGCACGACAGCTGAGCCTCCCTCATTGCCTGCACATGAAGTAGAGCCCCTCCAGTGACCTCATCAAGTTGGCAAAAAACCTTGGGAACAGGCAGTCCCTCAGGTATCCAGGGCCTAAACGGTTAACAGCTTTAGAACATAGGAACATAGGAAGCTGCCTTCTACCGAGGTAGACCCTTGGTCCACCTAGCTCAGTATTTTCTACACAAACTGGCAGCAGCTTCTCCAAGGTTGCAGGAAGGAATCTCTCAGCCCTATCTTGGAGATGCTGCCAGGGAGGGGAATAACAAAAACGTATTTAAATACATCAGAAGCAGGAAACCTGCCAGGGATGCTGTTGGACCATTAGACAATGAGCGAGTGAAAGGGATTATGAAGGAGGATATGGAGGTTGCAGAGAAGCTAAATGAGTTATTTGCATCCATCTTCATGACAGAGCATACTGAGAATATACCTGTTCCTGAACCAGGCTTTTTGGAGATGGAGGCTAAAGAACTGAGTCAGATAAAAGTGACAAGAGATTATGTTCTACAATGTTTGGAATAACTGAAAACTAGCAAATCGCCAAGGCCGGATGGCATCCATCAAAGAGTCCTAAAAGAACTCAAATGTGGAATTGCCGGCCTCCTTGCTAAAATATATAACATATCCCTGCAGTCAGGCTCTGTACTGGAGTACTGGTAAGTAGCCAATGTAACACCGATATTCAAAAAGGGATCCAGGGACGATATGGGAAATTACAGACCGGTTAGCTTAATGTCTGTTCCAGGCAAATTGATGGGAAGCATCCTCAAGGATAAAATTGTAAAGCACATAGAAGAACAGGCCCTACAGGGGGAGAACCAGCCTGGCTTCTGCAAAAGTAAATCTTGCCTCACAAACCTTTTTGAGTTCTTTGAGAATGTCAGTAAGTGTGTGGATCAAGGTGATTCAGTTGACATAGTATACCTGGACTTCCAAAAAGCTTTCGACAAAGTTTCTCATCAAAGACTACTGAGGAAACTTAGCAGTCATGGGATAAGGGGACAAGTACATGTATGGATTGGTAACTGGTTGAAGGACAGGAAACAGAGGGTAGATATAAATGGAGAGTTTTCACAATAGAGGGAAGTAAGAAGTGGGGTCCCCCAGGGACCTGTACTGGGACTGGTACTTTTTAATTTATTTGGCGAGGTGGCCAAATTTGCAGATGATACCAAACTCTTTTGGGTAGTGAAATCCAAAACAGATTGTGAGGAGCTCCAAAAGGATCTCTCCAAACTGGGTGAGTGTTGTAAATATGTTGGCACAGCTGACCCAACAGGATTTATGATCCCTCCAGCTCCATTTCTGTGAGTCAAGATAGAAATTCTGTAGATAAGAAAGTAGCAGCTTAGCTGCACAGATGAAAGCAAAGGACGACTCTCAAATATAAAGTAGTAGAAACAAAAATAAAGTCCCCTTGAAACTAAACTAGGTACCCCCCTCTACGATATCTGAGCAATAACTGAAATAAAGGAGCAAGGAAGGAACAGAACAAGGACAGGCTGAAACAAGAAAGGTTGAACAATTATAAGCATGAGGAACACTGTCTGCCTTAGGCAACTTTGCTGACAGTACCATCTCAGGAACAGCGTCTGCTTGATATAGGGCTCGAGATAACTGGCAGCCAATCAGGCTTTCCTGACTCAGCATTTCTATTCCCTCTCCTGTGAGATCTTGCCCCTGTGTGTCTCCCACTGAGCCTTTCTCTTGAGACATCTTCTTAACACAGGTGAAATTCCAGATTCCTCCTGATCAGTCTCCTCAGCCCTCATCTCTGCCAACTGTTCAGATTGCCCTGTCTGCTGCCTCACCTCAGCTCTAGAGTCTGTTCTCACAGACAACTCCTCCTGCTGTGCTTCTGAGCCTGCTCTCCCAACCAAGTCCTCCCGCTCCTTCTCTGACTCTTCTGACTCAGAGGTCTGGGCCATGACAGTGAGTGAGCAACAAAATGACAAAGTACTCCATACTTGGAGTACTACATACAATTCTGGTCACCACATCTTGTAGAACTGGAAAAGGTGCAGAAGAGGGCAACCAAGATGACCAGGGGCCTGGAGCACCTTCCTTATGAGGCAAGGCTACAACACCTGGGGCTATTTAGTTTAGAAAAAAGACGACTGCGGGGAGACATGATAGAGGTCTATAAAGTCTTGCATGGTGTGGAGAAAGTGGATAGAGAGAAATTCCTCTCCCTCTCACATAACACTAGAACCAGGGGTCATCCCATGAAATTGATAGCCAGGAAATTTAGGACCAATGAACGGAGGTACTTTTTCACACAACACATAATCAACTTGTGGAATTCTCTGCCACAAGATGTGGTGACAGCAAACAACCTGGATGGCTTTAAGAGGGGTTTGGTTAACTTCATGGAGGCGAGGTCTATCCACGGCTACTAGTTGGAAGGCTATAGGCCACCTCCAGCCTCAAAGGCAGGATACCTTTGAGTACCAGTTGCAGTGGAGTAACAGCAGGAGAGAGGACATACCCTCCATTCCTGCCTGTAGGCTCCCGGTGGCATCTGGTGGGCCACTGTGTAAAACAGGTTGCTGGACTAGATGGGCCTTGGGCCTAATCCAGCAGGGCTGTTCTTATGTTCTTATGACTTACATGCCTCAGAATCCTTTGCAATGTGCTGAGTGTCTTATAGCAGATGCAGAGCCACCCTTTGGTGTATAACATATCTACCAAGGAGGTGCTGTGATTAGCCATAGACACTCAGCACTTTGCAAAGGATTCTGGGGCATGTTCTCCTGCAACTGTGCATTACAGGGAAATACTTGCTGTAGTGGGCAACTGTCAAAGAATCTTGTCTGCCATTACTGACCTTCTCATGGAGGAACCCTGAATACAGTCCACCAGCTAAGTATGGTGGCACACCAGGCCCTCAAAAGGACTCCACAAAGGAAGGGAGAAGTGTGACTGTGTCCACCACGGAGACCTGAATTCATGTTTGGTGCCTGTGCTTAGCCTGATGGTCACAATTTCTGCAGACTCTCGTAATGCATCCAGTTGTGGCTGATGTTTCTCAAGTCTCTCTCATACGTTTCTGAATGGGGCCCACGTTGGGTTGCTTCTCGGAGAAGTGACTTGATATTTCCCCCCTAATGTCTAGCAAGAAGTTTAAGTCTCATTACTGAACCCACAGATGGTGGTGAGTCTCTCTAATAGCCATCTTCCCTTGAAATGTTGTAAGGCAGTGTGGGAACAAAGTCATGTACACACACACCACTAATTTTGCAAGAGGAAAATGCCCTTTGCCTGGCTCACACTGGTTCCCATCTGTAAAAATCCCACAAAGGCATTCATGGGCAGCCTCTAATTTGTTCAGATTCTAATTGCCCATTGGCCCATTGAATACAGCATCAAGAATGTGAAAAAAACCTGGCTAGACATCTGATTCTTCTGGCTTAATACAGGATATCATTCACCAGTGGCTTGCAAACTATGTGCTTATGAATTCTGGAGCTCTAGACTGAGAAGATCAGTCATGGTGGACTGCCAAACATTCAAACACAAGGGAGTACTGGACCTTTTCTAGGGCACAGTCCCACTTCTCACAGGGCAACTGTGAGAACTGGCCACTGGCCAGATACTGAAAATCATTTCCCAGTCTTGGGTCCCCAGATGTTGTTGGACTACAGTGCCCACCATCCTTTTATAGGACTCTGAAACTTTCTGTAAGAAGAGCCCTGTTGGATCGGGCCCAAGGCCTATCTAGTCCAGCATCCTGTTTCATAAACTGGCCCACCAGAAGCCTCTGAGAAGCAGCACCTGAGAAGGTGGATGAGGGCATGCCCTCTCTCTCGGTCCGCTTTTGCTCCCCTGCAACTGGTATTTAAAGGTATCTAGCCTCTGAGGCTAGAGCTGGTTTATCGCCATCTAGATTACTAGACATTGATAGACCTGTGTCCTCCATGAATTTGTCTAAGCCCCGCTTAAAGCCATCCAAGCTGGTGGACATTACCATAGCCCGTGGCACAGAATTCCATAGATTAATTATGCTCTGTGTGAAAAAGTACTTCCTTTTGTCAGTCCTAAATTTCCTGGCCTCCAGTTTCATGGGATGACCCCTGGTTCTGGTGCTGTGAGAGAGGGAGAAAAATTTCTCTCTCTCCACTCTCTCCACCTCGCAACTCCACGCCACATCCACTCTCACTACAGCTCTGCAGAACCACTGCCAGTCCCCATAGATAATCCTGAGCTAGATGGACTGATGCACAGCCAGGAAAGCAATGAGGCTGCCCCCTCAGGGGGTGCACTCTGTGGCCAAATTTGCAGATGACACTAAACTATCCAGGGTAGTGAAGTCCAAAACAGGACTTGAGGAGCTTCAAAAGGATCTCTCCAAACTGGGGGAGTGAGTGACAAAATGGCAAATGCAGTTCAGTGTAAGCAAGTGTAAAGTGATGCACATTGGGATGAAAACCCCCAACTTCAAGTATACGCTGATGGGATCTGAGCTGTCGGTGACTGACCAGGAGAGGGATCTTGGGGTCGTGGTGGACAGCTCATTGAATGTGTTGACTCAATGTGTGGCAGCTGTGAAAAAGGCCAATTCCATGCTAGGGATCATTAGGAAGGGGATTGAAAATTAAACTGCTCATATTACAATGCCCTTATACAAAACAATGGTATGGCCACATTTGGAGTACTGTGAACAGTTCTGATCATCGTATCTTAAGAATGACATTGCAGAACTGGGAAAGGTGCAGAAGAGGGCAGCCAAGATGAGCACCTTCCTTATGAGGCTAGGCTACAGCACTGGGGCTTTTTAGTTTGGAAAAGAAGCTACTATGGAGAGACATGATAAAGGTATATGAAATTATGCATGGAATAGAGACAGTGGAGAGGGAGACATTTTTCTCCCTCTTTCACAACACTAGAACCAGGGGTCATCTCATGCAACTGAACGCCCGGAAATTTAGGACCAACAAAAAGAAGTACCTTTTCACAAAGCGCGTAATCAACCTATGGAATTCTCTGCCAAGTGATGTGATGATGTCTACAAGCTTGGATGGCTTTAAAAGGGGCTTAGACAAATTCATGGAGGGCAGGTCAATAATTGACTACCGTGGGAAACAGGATGCTGGACTAGATAGGCCTTCTTGGGCCTGATCTAGAAGGGCTGTCCATATTTTCTTAAGTTATGAAAATACCTTACCTTTAATTTGTTCACTCAAAGGGATCACATAGTGTACCCCCCATTTTTAGGAGTGTAGAATTGTTCAAAGTTTTATTAAATTACAGATTTCTACCTGGCAATCAAACTCCTTTCAGCGTGATTGCATCTCCATGTTAATCTGGCCTCTTCCTAAGTGCCAGTTCACTGCACGGCCACAGCTGCCAATCTGCAGCCAGGAAGTGAATTGTCAGAATAAGCTATTTATTCAGATAGAATAAATTATGTTCTTTATACAGGTGTAGGCAAGGCTTGGGTAATTTGGCTAAAATTAGCTTAGCTAAAGACTGGGTAATTCATCATCATCATCATCATCATCATCTTCTTCTTCTTCTTCTTCTTCATCTTCATCATCATCTCCTCCTCTCCCCACCTCCTCCTTTGCCAATTCACAGCAAGGTTGTGCGCTGAAACTTAAAACAGCATCTGCACATTTGTGCAGCACTATTTTCATTGTTTCCAATGGAAGTAACCCTGCGCAATTGTGCAGATGCTGCTGTAAGTCATTGAAAAATTGCCTGATCGTGCAACACCATCGGGACTGCCTGCCATATGCACGGTAGTTCTGGCGGACCCCTAACACTGGCCTTCCGCTGTGCAGAACGTCGGCCAGAACTGTTCTATTATTGATAAGAATGTTTCTATTCTGCCGTTCAAGAAAAAGCTCATCAAGCAGTTTACATAGGAAAGGGAAACAGAGAAGGAGAAAAAGGAGGAGAAGGTGGTTCCCTGTCCCAAAGGGGCTCCCAATCTAAAAAGAAATGCAAGGGAGACACCAGCAACAGGCACGAGAGGGATGCTTTGCTGAGCTGAATTGGGACAGTTGCTCTCCCTCTGCTAAAGAGAACACCGTCACTTGAAAAGGGGCCTCTTTGCCCAAATAGCAGGGGTGTTTTGAGCCATGGACATAAGGACAGCCCTGCTGGATCAGGCCCAGGGCCTCTCTAGTCCAGCATCCAGTTTCACACAGTGGCCCACCAGATGTCTCTGGGGCAAATTTTGGTGCCTGGACCTGAAGGGCTTCGGAGCGCCCCACCATGCCCCCCTCTGTTGCGATTTTTAAAAAAAGTTAAAGGGAGGGGGTTTAGTTAAAAAGGGAGCCTCCATTTTTCGAAGGCCTCCCATGGAGGGCCTCTCCAAAAGCATACCGCTTCTGCCCCACTGCACCAAACCACCATGCTGAAAACTTCAGTAATTCTAGCTGCCATTGGCCTGTCCACTCTCTCTACTCCATGCATAATTTTATACGCCTTGATCATGTCTCCCTGTAGTCTCCTCTGTTTCAAACTAAAGAGCCCCAGGTGTTGTTGGCTTGCCTCATGAGGAAGGTGCTCCAGGCCCCTGATCAGGGGCGTAGCTATAATTGAGCGGATGGTTCCAAGAACCCGGGGCCCCCAGCTCCACCCCTCCCTATGTTCTTCATTAGAGCCCTCAGTCTGAGGGGCCTCTGGGGAGAGGGGTGTACACAGGCCCCCTCTCCCCTAGCTACGCCCCTGCCCCCGATCATCTTGGTTGCCCTCTTCTGCACCTTTTCTAGTTCTACAATATCCTTCTTAAGGGCATTATAATATTAGCCGTTGTATTTTCAACCCCTAATGATCCCTAGCATGGCATTTGCCTTTTTCACAGCTGCCTCACACTGAGTTGACACTTTCAACGAGCAATCTACCACAACTCCAATATCTCTCTCCTGGTCAGCTCAGACCCCATCAGTGTGTACTTGAAGTTGGGTTTTTTTGTCCCAATGTGCATCACTTTACACTTGCCAACATTGAACCACTTTTGCCATTTTGTTGCCCACTCTCCCATTCTGGAGAGATCCTTTTGGAGCTCCTCACAATCTGTTTTGGATTTCACTAAAGAGTGCAGTGTCATCTGCAAATTTGGCCACTTTGCTGGTTACCTCAACTTCTAGATCATTTGTGAACAATTTAAAGATCACTGGTCCCAGTACAGATATCGGGGTGGGGGGGCACTTCTTAATTACTTCCATTGTGAAGATTATCATTGTGCAAGTGCTGGGAAGGAAGGAAGGATGGAAGGAAAAGGTGCTCTGTCCCCTTCTCCCAGAGGTGCACCTAGGTAATTTTGGAGCCTGGACCTAAAGGCATTTAGTGCATGGCAACAATGAAGAAGGCTAATTCCATGCTAGGAATTACTGTTACACAAATAGCAACTGAACTCACAAGAATGTAAGAATATAAAACATTGATGCAAATATGCATTAGGAGAAATTTTTCAACATGCAACTTAACATATCCCCATCCCACATATTTCTTTCCCCACTTCCCCCTCTGACTCTAATGCACCTGGCACATATCACAGTCACACCTGGCAACCCGCTGCAGTGTGGGCCGGCAGTGTGGGCTGGTAACCACACCACCCAGGACAGACTAAAGAAGACTTGAGGGCTCCATGAACTGCCTGTCTGGGTATGAACACAGGAAAAGCTGCCTCAACCACCCCTGGAGAATTAGCAGCCTGCGGGACCTTCAGCTTGCTGGGTCTTCACTTGGGTGGCTCACAAGTTGTGTGATGACCCTACACAACTCAGTTCTCTAGGCCTGCACAAAATGAATCTGGTTGTGTGCTGGTTTGCACATGATAGCACCCATTTATCAGTGCTTCTGTGAGACAGAAGTAGACCCTTGAGAGAGTCCATTTCCTCACTTCTTGCTGCTGATCCCATAGGGTGGTGGTGCAGCATGAGAGACCAGGTGTTGCCATCCCACAGGCTGGCCTTTAAAACATTTTCTAACATTCTCCTGTTTTCATGGTTCACTGTTGAAATTATCAGCAAAAACCCCAACTTCATCTAAATAAGAGCTGCAATTGACTTGAGACTAATTAACCACCTGACCTTTGCAAAGGGTTTCTTGTGTTCTTTTCCAACTTCTGAGGTTGTTTTTTGTTTTTGTTTTTTTTAAATTAAGTTATTTTTTAAAAACAATCCTAGCAGGAGCCTGCTTTATGGAGTGGCAACAATTGCAAAGATTAAAGGCTGCTTCTTCTGAACTCAACGGAACAGGCTCTCACACTGGGGCGTGCTTGAAAGGGCAGAGAGGAACAGGGGGTCATTTTAAACTGTATATTATTTCAACCTTTAAAAATACTAATTTACACATTGGTTCTGAGTGCTGTTAACATGCTCTGCCCTCTTGCCCAGAGAAAGATAATTGGGCCTCTTAGTACAGTTGAAATCAAAGCAACTTGAGTTTGTTGCAACTACCGTAATTTGTTCTGTGGATTTCTAGAAGACCTTGCTACAATTGGAAGCCCCTCGGGGCAGTGATCTTTGCTTCCTTTTCTTTGCCAAGCATGATGCACACTGACAATCCAACCAGTATTGTTACAGGTTCTCTCCATGGAATGAAGAAGGGAGTTTGTGGTGCTGTGGGGAGGGACTAGGATTCATGTGCTGCTAAACTCAGGCCCCCTTTAGTTGCAGTTGGGTTTGCCCACTTGGCCAGAGACCAAGAAGTGGGCGCCAGCCACAGGAAGGAGACCTTGCATAGAAGTGGTGCTGAAGAAAGTAACTCACTGAATAGCCACATTTGTGGAGTAGACATATTTGAGTTTGATACCAAGATGTAACCTGCTGTAAGCGGGTCCCATTTGGGGGTCACTGGGGAGGGACAGGGGCTGGAAAGAAGGCTGAATATACAAGGAAGCCATTTCAGATGAGACGTTAGGAAAATGTCCTGACTGTAAGAGCTGTGGGAGAGTGGAGCAGTCTGCCTTGTGCAGTAATGTGGGCTCTTCTTCGCTGGAGGTTTTCAGACACTAGGCTGGGCAGCCATCTGCATCTGCAGGAGACACTGCAGCAATTCCCTGCACTGATCAGGGGCTTGGACTTGGAGGCCTTCCAGGTTCCTTCCAACTCTAGCATCTATGATTCCACAAGGAGGGTTGCTCCAGTCCTGGTGGCTGCCCAGTACTGGTGAGATTGGGCTCCCAAAAGGGACGGAAGGTAGCCTATCCAACAACAAGCAGTTTTGAGCTGCTGGCAAGCACAGTCTCAAAACAGATCGGGGGCTGTGTTCAGCTGAAGCTCAGACTCAAGAAAACAAGGGCAGTCAGAGCAGAGGCAGGCTGTCTTCAGGACCCTGGACACATCCCAGGGAGCAGACACGTTCCTAGGTCCAACAGCATCCTTATATCTTTCTTGGGGCTGACTATTCACCTATGCTCTGAGCAGTGGAGAGCCCCAAACGGGTGCTCCTCTGGCCTGGAGTCACGCATTTCCCAGCTGGTGCTTTGCCTGTGTTTGCAAACTGGCACAGGGGAGCATGAGGCCCTTGATGCAGAGCCTTTGATCCAGCTCGTCATGAGAGTCCTTGATCCAGCTCCAGGGGTGAATGCTTTGGAGCTCTTTGACTCTAGGAGTTCTTGATGGTATGGCTACCCCTGTGAGTTGTACATGGAACTCTCCTGACCAGGCTCACCTCTCTTCCTCTAGGTCAGTGGTTCCCAACCTTGGGTCCTCCAGATGTTGCTGAGCCACAACTCCCATCATCCCCAGCTGCAATTTATTGTGTCTGGGGATGATGAGAGTTGTAGTTCAGCAACATCTGGAGCCCCTCAGGTTGGGAATCACTGCTCATAAAAAATAGTTGGAATGTGCAAGTATGAGATGTGTCCTCCTGCCACTCACTTTGTCTCCAGCAGGGGGAGACAGAAAGAGAGAGAATGGACTGGAGGCTCAGCTTTCTGCCTCTGCCATTCAAGGCAAAGGTTTTTCTGAGCATGTACATCATGCTCTTCTTTCACCCCCAGATAACTGCAGCCAGTTATATATCTGGGATTAGCGGGCACAAGACTTCCAGTTTAGGGGAAGTGATTTTCAGGGTAACCCTCCTCTTTCTTTTTAAAGGAAATATTCTTTATTAAGGAAATATTTAAGGCTATATCGGCCCTTTCCATTCCTAATGCCATCCTGGCCCCCCAGAGGGATAAATCCTCAGTGAAGCTGTTTTCTTTTCTTGCTAGGCTGACTGAGGACAGGCAGCCATGACCAACCAAGACCATGTGCTTGCACTGCTGCCAGAAGTGGTTGTTTTGTCAGGAAACCAAGGCGTTAAGTGCATCATTAGCCACTGGCCTCCCACCTTTCATGAACGAGCTCCGAAGCCTTCAGTCAGGAGGAGTGAGTCGAGGGGCTCCAGCAAGGAGAGGAATGGCAGTCACGACAAAACGATGGCAGAGGGCAGCGAGAAGAAAAGGGTCAAGAGGGCTGCCGATTCCCCAGCCAGGCATTGTTCAATACCAGCCAGGGGCATAGCAAGGTTGGAGTAGGCCCAGAGACAAGATTTTAAAATGCACCCACACACACACTGAAGCTCAGCTCATGAAGTAAAGAAATCTTAAATGAGGCTGAATAGTGGTCACAAAAAGCATATAAAAAGCCTATAAAAACCTATGTGCCACAAGAGAACATCATCCTAATTTTTTTTTTTTAAGGTTTCATAAATTGTGGACGATGCAAGTAGTACTAGAGAAAGACATGCTGTTCTGGCTTCACACTCCCATCAATTTTGGAGGATGAATACAACTGAAGGAAGCCCAGCTGGGGGAGTCAGTCATGTGACTTGCCTGGGGGGGGCAAGGCTGTGGGCCCCCTGACAACTGTCTCCCCTTGCCCTATTAGAGTTACACCCCTGATAGCAGCAGATTTGTTCTGACTCTCAAGTGAGTGTCCTTCCCAATGAATCACCATCTTGAGTAACAGACCAGCCTCTCCAGGAAAGCACTTGGTGCTGCTGATTCTTCTTCCCCTGCCAGCTGGGCTTCCTTTCCTCATCACGTTCACTGCGCCAAAACCCCACCATGCGATGAGTCGCCACTGAAGTGTTTGAAGGATGAGCCACTGTGCGAAACAGGATGCTGGACGAGATGGGCCTTGGGCCTGATCCAGCAGGGCTGTTCTGATGTTCTTACGTTCTTAAGGATGGAGTGGGCAGTCATGCTGGTGCAATTGCCCATTTGGCTCCAATTCCATTAGCAATAGCAATAGCACTTACATTTATATACCGCTCTATAGCCGGAGCTCTCTAAGCGGTTTACAATGATTTAGCATATTGCCCCCAACATTCTGGGTACTCATTTTACCGACCTCGGAAGGATGGAAGGCTGAGTCAACCTTGAGCCCCTGGTCAGGATCGAACTTGTAACCTTCTGGTTACAGGGCGGCAGTTTTTTACCACTGCGCCACCAGGGGTCCATTCATTGCGAAACAAGCATAATGACGCGTAATGGGCGGAGTTTGTCTTCAGATCCCCAATCCAGTAGCCCTTCAGCGCTTCCTTTGCCCAGGAGGCTGGCCTGTGGATATTGGCGCAACAATTCCAAATGCATCACATGGATATATACACATTCACCTGTGAAGTGAGTGGGGCCTGGGGTTTTTGGCACCCTAGGCAAAGTTTGATTTTGGCACAGGCCACCGCCAAGAGGTGGGGAGCCCCCGGCGTTCACACAGGCTGCCCAGTCACAAGATCAAAAGACCATAAATGACTAGCCCACACTGGTCTGGGGATCCAGTGGAAGAGAGTCCCCAGTCTCTTCTGGAGACAAACCTGTAACACTTCAGAGATGAAAAGATGCTGCTGTTAATTTGGAAATCTACTCTGAGATGGTTTGGGGCATGGCCATTCATCTTCAAGAGAGGGAGTGCAGCTGAGGAGATTGTGGGCTGCGGAGCAAGGCGCGGCACCTGACTGCTAGCGGCCTGTGTGCGGCCATGGCGCTCCCCGCTCAGCCCCCCACACACCTGACATCAGATGAGGGCCCCCACGTCTGATGTCAAGTGCAGGGGGGCATGGTCTGGCTCCCGAACAGAGCCATGCAGCTCCGTTCAGGAGCTGGAGTGCGGTCGGTGCTGTGTTTGCAATGCCGCCCATTTAACTCCCGAAGGTGGCCCCTTTGAGAGCTATACTGGGGCTGGGGCTTGGGCTGCGTTCACAGCACAGACAGAAGTAGCAAGCCCAACAGCCATTTAACTCCCAAATGGGAGCCACGTAGTCCCTGCTTGGGAGCGAAACCAGCACCCCTGCGTCTGGCGTCAGACGCGGGTGTGTCTTGGGGCCGGGAGGCATGGCCCCTGCTTGGGCGCGGCCCGGGTTCTTTGAACCCGTTCGTCCCAATGGTGGCTCCGCCTCTGTGCAGAGCAATGAGCACAATGCATTTTGGGGGGCAGGATGTGTGGGCCCTTTGGGGAGCAGGGTGCAGGATTACTTCTTAAATTTATACTCCGCTGTGCAGTACTTCAGGGATGCAAAACCAGAATAAGGGGCAAAGCTAGATTCTGACACTGTTTATGTGCCCCACCCCCCAAGAATTATTCTGACTAGTCGGCCCTGCCAGTTAAAGGCGACAATGCAGATCTCAGGCAAATAGGAAGAGCTGACTCCCAGCTTTCCTCAGACAGACAGCAAATGTCCTTAACAAAACATACAGCCTTAAACAGGACATCAGAGGCTCTTCGTGTGTGTCCTTTGAGGCAACCTGATCCGAGCTGAAGGAGAACGTTTCAGTGTCCCTTCTCACCCCACAGTTTGCATGGAGGAGCGCTGGTCTTGTGGTAGCAAGCATGAATTGCCCCCTTTGCTAAGCAGGGTCGTTCCTGGTTTGCATTTGTATGGGCACAGTAAAAATTCGACCATGCACTGAATGTGCATTTGAATGTGCACTGTAAGATATCCCCCTTAGGGGAGGGGGCCATACCTCAGTTGAAGAGCACCTGCATGCTTGCATGCGGAAGGTTCCACGTTCCCTCCCTGGCAGCATCTCCCGATAGGACTGAGAGAGACTCCTGCCTGCAGCCTTGGAGGAGCCGCTGCCAGTCTGTGTAGACAATACTGAGCTAGATGGACCAATGGCCTGACTCGGCAGAAGGCAGCTTCCAATGCTCCCATGCAGTGCTGGAGGGATGGGACTGCTTGTTAAGGGCAGAGCAGAGGACTCCTCTCCCAAGGCACTATTCATCTAGGGCCAAACCTATCCACATGACACACAAAATATAGGGTAGCATGTTAGGGAGGAGATGCTCCACTCTACATATCCTGCCTCCAGCCTCCACTTGCTCCCAGTGATTTTGGCACACACACCCCTCCCTCTTCCCCAACAGGAATGTCCCTGAATTGCATCATTCACAAGCCTACTGACATGCAGCCAGCCCACACACTGAAGTGAGCCTAGCCTGGAGCAGAGGCTCTTAGGAATATAGGAAGCTGCCATATACCAACTCAGACCTAGCTCGTCTCAAGTAGTTCTTCCCGGAGAAGAGGTGCTAAAAGCTTGCCTGAAGTCTTTTGCCTCCTTTTCGCCTTTCACCGAGGAAAAACAAGGCTTGAAACAAATCTCTAAAGTTCATCCGTGCATGGAAAAGCACGACAGTCAAGCTGGTTTCCATGCCTCATTTCCTCCATTCAAATTTCCACGCTCCTGAATGCCGCCAAATGAGCCCTTCTACAGAACAATCACTCCTTCCCCCGCAACAGCCACATGGTCTTCCAGCCACTTCAATGATCTTTCCTTGTTTTGCCTGTCTGTCTGTTTTGCTGCTATCTCAGAGAGGTTCTTCTCCCCCAGAACCACCGCTGGGCAGTCGAAGGTTACATGCATGTTACCCTAACTGAAGGTGGTGGCCAAACCTGGCCGTTTACCATCAGAGAGAGCTGGATCATTTTCAGTTTTTCAGTTCACACACAGGAATAGAATGCCAGCAGTATCTAGCATCTGGGACATCTAAATGGTTGAGGAAATGTAGTTTGTAGAGTTATATTTGATATTTTAAACATTTTTAAAATCCTACAGTATCTCCAGGTATAGAAGAACTGCCTACATCCATTGCTGCTCATGAGAGAAAGATAATGGGGTGCCAATACTTCCCCCCCCCCCGCCTGCCGGGGTGGAATACCAGCTTGTTGTGGTGGCGAGGGGGGAATTGAACTGAAAGGTGACAGGAAAGCTGTCCCTCCCCAGAATTCTTCTGCTATTACTTTCAGTCTCCAATATTTACTTTTCTGTTTTGGGTTTTTTTAAAGAGTCAAAGCACTGTTAGTGTGTCTCCCACATGCTTGGTTCTTAGCATAGGCGATCTTACCCCTGGACTTCTGGGCAGAAGTCCAGGGCCTCCACACCCCCTGAGGCCCCCCAAATCCTCTTTAGTCTGTTCTGGTTGGTGTGGTTGCCGCTGGCCCACACTGTGCCAGGCAGCTGAGTGTGATTGTGACCTGTGCTAAGTGCTTTAGAGACAGAGGTGGGAAGTGGGGAAAGAAATACGTGGGATGGGAATATGTTAAATTGCGTGTTGAAATATTTCTGCTAATGCATATTTGCATAAATTTATGGATTTATGCTCTTACATTCTTGTGAGTGCAGTTGCTGTTTGTGCCCTCAAGAACCCATGTGTTAAAAAATACCTCATGTGTCACAGTGTGTGTGTACAGCGGGATGATGCTTAACTTGCAGTGGGGGTGGGGGGGCCTCTCAAAAGGCCTTTAGGTTCAGGCTCCAAAATTAGCTGGATGCACTTGAAAAAAAGATAAGGCAGCAGCTTTTAAATTAACTAATATTTTAATGCATGAGTTTTTGTGGGTTATAACCCACTTCATCTGATTGTTCAAAAAATGATGCCTTAAAAAAAAAAAAGCTATATAATTAACTAACATGACATATAGTGACCAGTCTCCTCTCCCTTTAAAAAGTTAACAGGAAGTGAACCCCTATCTTGACTGATAAGCTGGTGAACTCCAGGGCTCACCCAATCAGTCCAACAGGTGGGTGGGACTAGACAGCTGTTGCTAGGATTTCTGGGAACAAGAAAGGAAGTCTTTTCAGAGAGTGTGGACTAGCATGAGGTCAGATGTCTCATGGCAGAGCGGCAGGATAATCTCTCAGGGTGAGAGATTGGCAGGAGGCTTAATTCTCATCAGGAGCTTGGTAAATTCAAGGGAACAGGAAGCCAAGGCTAGGGGTTTTGGATGTTTAGGGCAGGAGAAAGTGTTTTAGTAAGAATTTGTGTTAGAATTTCTGTTTCTTTGGTGTGTGCTTTGCATTTCCTAAATATCTGTTCTTTGCAACTGAGTATCTAAGTTTTAAAACAAGCTGCCCTGAATAGTCCCTCCAGACCAAGACACTCTACTTCCCTAAGGTTCCCCATCAGAGGAGGCAGAGGCTGTACAGTGGGGCCAATGTACATGCTCCTAAGTCAGGGCACTGCCCCTTTAAATTCCCACCAGAGGGAGGGCTTTGGAAGACACCTGGCAATGTTTTGAAGATACAAGGGCTAGTTGGAATTTGGGCATTTTCTGGAGCAACACCAGTCTTCTCTTGGAGCTCTCCCAGGTCCTGCATGACTGGTCCCTCCCTGCTATCTGCTCCTCAGTGAATAATGATGAGAAGAGGAGCCCCGTAGGACTTTCTCAGGGCACTGCAGGCTCCTAGCTGGACTGGAGCAGGACAGAGACACCTGGGTTCTCCTCGGAAGTCTCTGAAAACCTGAGCAAACGTGCGTAATTGTGAAACGCGGCACGTTGTTAAGGCCAAGCCTCCCACAGATCTGAAGTCCATTTTTGAACTGGAATGTTTTGGCTGCCAAAACACTTTCCTTCAGCCTCCTTGTGGTTGGAAAGGAAGATTGAAACTGAAGCAAGGCTTTCTGGAAATGGTTGCCTTCGAGGAGGGGTGGAGGAAAGAGAGAAGGGGGGACACTGTAGGTGTTGGGGAGCATGTATGAAAACACCTGGCTCCACCTGTCGGCCTGAAACACATTTATGCTGAGCTGAATTTCCAGCCCTTATGGTTATTTCCATTGCCTGACTGGTGCTGAGTCCAAATGAGTCACTTGTTTCTTAGCTCAGCAGTTTCCAGCAGGTCCCCCTTCTGGAGGCAGGAACACTGCAGCGTTTCTGGTCTTTCAGGCAAAGGATGTGTGTTTGGCCAGCAGGGTGTGAGGAGAGTGGTGAAGGGCAGGGTGGGGAGTGCCAGCCCCCACTTGCCAAAGAGGCCAGTGGGCATTTGTGCCAGAGCGTTACCAGAAGAATGACTCATTCCATGGAATGGGAACACCCAGGGCCTGCTTCCAGGCTCTGTCCATGTGGGTAAGAGGAGAACATGGACAGGCTGCAGTGGTGAAAGTGGGGAGAAGAGGCTCAGATCTGCCCTCAGTTCTGTCACATGATTCAGCATGCCTAACAATAGAGGGGCAGCCTCATGGAACCCCTAGACTGGCTGTAATTCTTTGTTGTGGCCGTGATCATATGGGCTCTGGACAATTTGCCCTGCATGTGCTGGCCAGACACCACATCCTCTCTATGCTTCCCGTGCATATTGCCCTTACCCCAAACCAAATCTACTATCAGCAAGTAATTCTGGCCAGTCATGGGACTTTCACGAGGTTGCTGCTCTACTGTTAAGTGACTGGCATAATGAATTGCCTGCAACTCTACAGAACCAAGGGTGGGTGGGTGGGCAAGCCACTTAAAGGCCCACCTTGGCATCTCCTGACCTTGGCACCAGTACAAACTCAGCTTGTCTTCCCTGCCACTGACCAGGTTGGGAGAATCTTTAAGTGCTTAGATAGACATCCTTCTTGCAGAGAACTGCCCTGAATTCCTCACTTTCCCACAGACCGCCTTTGACATGCTTACTGCAGCCAATAATTGCTGCTGCCAAGCATAGAATCCTGTGGGTGTCCCCATGTGTAGACGATATGAAGTTCTTTGGTTTCCCCGTTCACTTCAACTGACAAAGCAGCTCCATGTATCTTCTGCAGCCAGAGCTGCTTCTCACTGAAGAGAGAGCCTTGTGGGTGAGGGAGCTGAGTGTGTGGTTTGGAAGTCACTGCAGTATTCCCAAGTGATTCCTGGATTAGGGGGAATGGGTCTCCAGCCATGTTGCACTGTCTTTGGAAGACCTCAGGTCTAGCTAGGATGACATAGGATGACAATCAACCAATCACTCCTGCTGTTCTGCACCAGTTTCAGTTTCTGGGTTTTAAAAAATGAGCAGTTTGAGTGTGGGATTCGGCCCCCCACCTGATGAAAACACATTGATCAAAAGAATTTAAGGCAGAATGGGATGGAACGCTGCCCCCTTATATAGTTGGGTGATGTTGCTGCATCCTCCTTCCTGCACTAGTCACAGGGGCGATGGAACCCAGTCAGTGATTCCACAGTTAAAAGAATTATGTCACAACACAACACTAGGGCAAGCCAGCCTGGGTTAGGCTGCTCTTGTGGAGTAGCAGGATCACTCCTGCCCAGCTGGTGTTCCTGCCCAGCCTGACCCAACTTTTAACCCTAGCCTTTAGCCAGGGTTAAGGGCACGAGCGCTGGGATTTGTTTTACTGGTTTCCAGAGATCTGCATGGATCATGTGGACATGCGGCGGCACGCCAAAGAACAACTTCCTACTCATGTGGGAGGAAGATAGGTCCAACCCTGCTTTCCCCCGTCCACCCATCACCACTTGCATGGTCATGTGCATGTCCTTTATGTCTGATATTGTGACCTCACTGATATATGAAATAACATGGGCTAATATATTGGCTACTTGTTAACATCACTGAAGGCAAATGAAGGCAGTTGGGACTGAGGGCAAGTGAGAGCAGTTTGACCAACCAGGAAACACTTGTGTGTCAAAACAATCACTAGAGCAGAGATATCTTCCAGCATGGCTGAAAATGCTTGTGGAAAAGAGTGAATAATTCCAACTCAGGCATTGTGTTTCAGGCTCAGTTTCCAGATCTGCAAAATGGTGTGAGGGAAGGACTTGCTTCGCAGTTACATGGATGAAATGTCCTCCAAAGTTCTGCAGAATATTATGTCCATTCCAGGGTGCCCTCTAAGGAAGCTAGTCCAACAGGATGTTTTCTGCTCTGTGGTTTTAATGGAGGGTTACCCCATCCTGAGCTAGTGGGATGGTGAAGAGCTGGACTTGAAATGGGAACGAGTGAATAGACAACAATGGTGTGCTACATTCCGGGATGTAAGATCAGAAATGGCATCTGTCTGTTCTCCACATTCCATCTCTATTTCCCTTGGATGCTCTTTTGTCTGTTCATCTTTAGGTCTGGCAGTATCTGCTGCTCCTCAACCCAGCCACACCTCCATACTTTCCCAGAACTGTTTGTCTAGCTACAGGTGGTCCCTGGCATATCACTGATGAGAATTCTTTTGCTTTGCAGTTTCCATGTCTCCCAGCATCTCTTCACAAGAGCTCTGCCAGAAATGCTTATACTGTAATGCCATCAGATGTGTCAGAACCTACCTTCGCAATCATCAGAGAGGTGTGTGCGTTTGTGTGTGTGTTTGATCTCGTCCAATGGAATTTGTCTGAGCGGATATGGGATTGATCCCAATGTGTACTCCAGTTTCTATTTATAAACCATTGAGTTTTATTTTAAAAGGGAAAATGAGACTGAGAGGTAGAGAAAAGCCTTATTTATGTAGCTTTTAGTGCACTGGAACATTTGAGTGTGCTTTGCCAATGGCCGGACGAGCCGCATGTAACTTCAACATGAAAGTCATATTAAAAGTCAAGTTGTGATAAATTTTCTGTTGCCTTTGGCAAAGGCCCTTGGATGGAGAAACCATTTGGCTTCTGAGCTGAGAGGAAATCTCACACAGATGACGACCCGGCTTCCAGTACCTTGAAGAAACGCAACCCTTGGCCAATCCTTTCTTCTGTTCCATCTCTTTCTTTAAGTATTTTTACAAATTTAAGAAGTGAAACTGGAGCCATGCTCTGTTTGAATGAAGCAGCCTCCTTGACTTGATTATTGGCAGGACTGCGGAGGAAATAATTCACTTACCTTATTGTTTGATGGTGTGTGTGTTTTAAACCTCCTTCTCCTTCTCCTTCTCCTTCTCCTTCTCCTTCTCCTTCTCCTTTACTGAGATTGACCTGGGAGGAACTTTAGCAGTTGCTTTTCTCTCCATCTGTGCCATGGGATAACAACTACTCTCTTGTTTATTAATTTCGTATGCCGGGTATTAAAGCCAGTTTTCATACATAAGGTCACCCTCCAGCACGACTGTCGTGAACCCTGTTGCCTATTAAGATCACCTGGAGAGGTCCGGTTACAGTTGCCGCAAACCCGTTTGGTGGCGACTTGGGCCCGGGCCTTTTCTGTGGCTGCCCTGGTGCTTTGGAACGTGCTCCCTGCTGAAATAAGAGCATCTCCTTCTCTGTTTGCTTTTAAGATGACCCTGAAGATGTACCTGTTTCCCCATGTCTTCAACTGAGACTCATTTTTTAAAATTTTTTGATGTGTTTGTATCTATTATGATTTTATTTTATTAATGAATTTTAAATGTGTTATGTTTCGTGTTTTAATTCTGTACACCACCTAGAGATTTGTATACTAGGCGGTATATCCATTCAATAAATAAATAAATACTACCCTTCAGCAGTTTCCTCTGGCCAAAGACACAAAGAAGTGCCAACCGTACCAAACTGATCAGCAGTGAATGCCGGAGAAACAAAGGCACCATGGCTTCACACAGTGCATACTAACAGAAAACCCATGTCTGGTGATTGGACTTTAGCTTAGAGCCCTCTAGGAAATAAGACCTATGCATGGAGAAGACCATGCTACCGGGTTTGCGGGGAGGAACCCCAAAAGAGCTTACTTCCCCGCAGACAAGCATTCTGCCATTCCTGGACGGACGGATCACCTGCCCACACCAGCAGCTTCGAGGGTCGAGGTGCCGGGACGCATTGCCCAATGTCACCCTGCCCCCTGGAGCTCCAATAATTATGGGGGTCCCCCATCCCTCCCTGAGTCTACCAGCCACGGCTGACACATGACCAAAAAAACAAGGTTAAGGGAGCACTCACTCCCTTGTCCTCATTTTGAAGGGTGGCTCTGTAGGCAGGTTTGCCACCATGGTGCTGCCAGGACCGGGCTCGATCCCAGTGTTTCACACATACGTGTAAAACTGGGCTGGGCTGCCTTAGCCCAGTTTTGCACATGCATGTGAATAGCCTTGAAGTCTGTCAATGGCTTTCCTGTGGACATGCAGCTTTACAGGGCTCTGCTTCTGTCCTGCCACATGTTTTTAAAATTCGACAGTGTGTGTGTGCATCAAACCTAAGACTGCATTCTTGTGATCACGGTGATCAGTGTTCCCTGTGGTGTGTATTCCCGGATGTTGTTGACTGCAACTCCCATAATCCCCAGCCAAAGGTCATTGCAGCTGGGGATGCTGGGAGTTGCAGTCAAGAACACCTCTGTTACAGGGAACACGGATGGCAATCCTGGCCAAAGAGATGAGCAGGATTGCTGAGCCCTGTGGAGCTGGTTGTGGGAATGCAGATTTCCTGGTCGATCCTGGTCGAAACACTGTGGTTAGCCATAGTGGTTTGACCAGGGTTGCCTTGGAAATCGGCATTCTCACAACCAGCTCCACAGGGCTCAGCAGTCCTGGTTACGTCTTTGCCCAAGATCACCCTGGTTGTGAGAAAGAAGCCAAAGTTTCATGCCGTCCAGCTAGCATCTGGGTGCCAACTGTGGCCAACCAGATGCTTCTGGGCAGCCCACTGCACAGCATGGAGGCAACCATTGGTTCATTTCTTTTGCTGTGTAAACTGCTATGGATTTTTGTTATTGTTGAAAAGTGGTATATCAATGTCAACAACTACAACAGCAGCTGACATTCTGCTCTGTCTCAGAACTGCAGAACTGGACCTGCATTGGTGGAGGATTCGGCATCACAGCTCTGGGCAGCTGTGCAGTCCCTCTGGACCTATTCCTGAAGCCAAAAAGTCCTTTGGGAAGGAGGGGAGAGCAGCAAAAATTGTTCCAGCTCCTCCTTGCTCAGCAACAAGCTGCATGGAGTTTGTGATGTGGAGTATTCCATTGGCACAGCTCCATTTATTTACTTACTTACTTACTTATTTATTACATTTACTATCCCACTCTTCTTCCAAGGAGCCCAGAGTGGTGTACTACATATATAGGATTCTCCTCACAACAACCCTGTGAAGTAGGTTAGGCTGAGAGAGAAGTGACTGGCCCAGAGTCACCCAGAAAATATCATGGCTGAAGGGGGATTTGAACTCGGCTCTCCCCGGTCCTAGTCCAGCACTCTAGCCACTACACCACGCTGGCGCTCTTATTATGCAGTTCTGACACTGAACAGAATGTCAGCTAATAACAAACAACAACACTAATACAATAAATAAACAAAAGCCCTGTACTGCTTTTTGCATGCCTCCAGCAGCAGGGGATCAGAGGAATGCTGCCATTCATCATGGAGGGTCCTTTATCTTTACCCTTTGATTAGACCTCCATGCATTTTAATCTCATTTTCAAGCCATCTAAAAACCCATGGCAATCATCACATCTTGTGGCATTACTTATATATTTTATGTACATAGGGAGCAGAGCTGGTCTGGTAGTAGAAAGCATGAAGGTGCCCTTTGCTAAGCAGGGTCTGCCCTGGTATGCATTTTGAGTGGGAGACTACATGTGAGCGCTGTAAGAGAGTCACCTCAGGCATTGGGGCCACTCTGGGAGGAACAACTGAATGTTTGCAAGCAGAAGGTTCCAAGTTCCCTCCCCGGCATCTCCAGGTAGGTCTGGGAGAGACCCTCCCTGCCAGCAACCTTGGAGAAGCTGCTGCCAGTCTGTGTAGACATTTCTGACCTAGATGGACCAATGGAGTGACTCGGTGGAAAGCAGCGTGCTCTGTTCCTCTGGAAAAACACTTCATTTTGTCTGTTCTGAATCTACAGCTCATCATTCGATGCTGCTAATTACCGGCCAACATCCAGATTAACGCTGTGCTTGCCCAGCACAGTTGCAAGCCCTGAAAAAGATTGCACAGCTGCTCCAGATTCCAAGAGGTGCTCATTGTGCAAATGCTCCCTGCAGTGTCTACAGATAGGGAAGGGCTGCCCAGCCAGAGGCATACAGCAGGCTGCAAAACTGGTCTAGAACCCCAAAAAATCTCCTGCCGCACAACATTCTTGTACTCATGCAGCATCTTTGCACAACCACAGCATTAAGCTGGATGTGGGCCACGGAGTCAGGCCTCTGGCCCATCTAGCTTTGTGGCTTCAGGAGGACTGTAAAAGATCAGAGATCATTCTTATATTAGCAATAGATTTCTCAGCTACTACCTAGAGAGTTAATATATAAACATGTAATTACATATGTATATATTAAAATCCGAATAAGCAATGATTCCCAAGACTTTCATCTACATAAATACTTTAAAATCTCCATAAAAGCATTTTAATACTTTTAAAAAATCCTAATAGTCTTAATGGTCTAAAAAGCTTTCACAGACTTGTAAACAACACACACTCTATGATTATCCTCAGTATTGAAAAGTCCTCAAATATGTCCTGACTGTGCAGCAATGTCCTTAATTCGTCTAGTTCTTCTAGAAGTCAGGCACATTTCGACCAAATGTTTTTTTCAGTGACTTTTCCATATAACGTCCAGACTTTGGACAATGCAATCCCAATGTCTATAAATATTATTATTGTTGTTTACACAGTCAGACAGGTGTTATTGATTGGTTTGTTTTATCCAGACATTGAGTCCTTCCCAAGGACCTGGGATGACTGAATTTTATTATTAATATTGTTGCTGTTATTATTATAGATATTGTCATAGAAAATAGGCTGTTCCCAGTAAAGTTCTTTTTTGTAATTGGCCAATGGTGATTTCTGTGGCCCCTATGGTGTTGAGGTGCTCTTCAAAGTCTTTTGAAATTGCACCTAGGGCGCCAATTACCACTGGGATTATTTTGGTCTTCTTCTGCCACAGCCTTTCAATTTCAATTTGTAGATCTTTGTATTTGGTGATTTTTTTCTATTTCTTTTTCTTCTATTCTGCTATCCCCTGGTATTGCTATGTCAATTATTTTGACTTGTTTTTCTTTCTTCTCGACTACAGTTATATCTGGGGTATTGTGTGGCAGATGTTTGTCTGTTTGTAGTCGGAAGTCCCATAATATTTTTGCATCTTCATTTTCTACAACTTTTTCAATTTTATGGTCCCACCAATCTTTGGCTACAGGTAGCTTGTATTTTTTGCAGATGTTCCAGTGTATCATCCCTGCTACCTTGTCATGCCTTTGTTTGTAGTCAGTCTGTGCGATCTTTTTACAACAGCTGATTAGGTGGTCCACTATTTCATCTGCTTCTTTACAAAGGTGGCACTTGCTGTTTGTTGTGGATTTTTCTACTTTTGCTCTTACTGCATTTGTTCTTAGTGCCTGTTCTTGTGCAGCCAGTATTAAACCCTCTGTTTCTTTCTTCAAGTTGCCATTCTTAAGTCATTGCCAGGTCTTGGTGATGTTTGATTTTCCACATATATTGTGCAAATATTGACCATGCAGTGGCTTATTTTTCCATTTTTCTGCTTGGTTCTTAACTTGTTCTTTCTTGTAGGCCTGCTTTGTTTCATTGGTGTTGAATAGTTTCGCATTATTGACCATTTGAAGTGCATCTTCTTCACTGTCCTTGATATATTCTTCAAGGCCTCTTTTCTCCTCCTCTACTGTTTGATGGACTTGCAGCATTCCTCTTCCACCTGAGCTGCGAGGGAGGTAGAGCCTATCTACATCACTGCGGAAGTGCAGAGCATAATCAACATCATCATCATCATCATCATTATTATTATTATTATTATTATTAACAAGTCAATTTATATACTGCCCTTCCAAAAATGGCTCAGGGTGGTTTACACAGAGAAATAATAAATAAATAAGATGGATCCCTGTCTTCAAAGGGCTTACAGTCTAAAAGGAAACGTAAGATAGATACCAGCAGCAGTCACTGGAGGTCCTGTGCTGGGGGTGGATAGGACCAGTTACTCTCCCTCTGCTAAATAAAAAGAATCACCACGTTAAAAGGTGCCTCTTTGCCAAGTTCAGCCCAATAAAATAACCCAGTTTGGTTTGAATCACTCAGGTTTACTTCTTGTTGGTTTAATGTTCCCTCCATGGTTTCAGACAGGAGTCTCTCCCAACCCTACCTGGAGCTGCTGCCAAGTCCCCCTCCTAACCGAGCAAAGAGACAACTTTCAAAGTTGTCATTTAGTAGGGGGAGAGCAACTGGCCCTATCCAGCCCCAGCACAACGTCCCTCCGGTGGCTGTTGCTGGTATCGGCCCTATGTTCCTTTTTAGATTGTGTGCCCTTTGCGAACAGGGAGTCATTTTATTTATTTGGGAACTTTTGTTGAAAAGCGGTCTATAAATATTTGAAGGAGGAGGAGGAGGTTCTGCAGGCAAAGCAACTGGTTTTCTACTGAGCAATCTACATTCCTTCAGTTTCAATGCAGGTGACCCCAGTTCTAGCATTATGAAAGAGGGAGAGAAAAACCTCTCTATGCTCTTTCTCCATCCCATTTATAAAGCCATAAATCTCCATCACGCCTCCCCCCCCCACCCCACCGCTTACTCTCCACTCTCTCCGTACTCTGAATAAGGTAAATATGAAAGCGTCTCACCCTCTGCCCAAGCCCAGGCCTTATATAGCCTGTTTAGGTACTATAAAATCCAAACCCACAGATGTCACCCAAAATAACTTTCATCACTTTTTTCCTTCCTAACCACAATGAGCTGGAAAACTGCCCAGCTTGGCCAGTGTTGATCCTTGCCTTCAAGCTATCAGCCACCTTCGAACGCCAGCTCACTTCTGAGATGTACTTAATTCCATGTTTCCCCTTGACAAATCAACTTGCGCTAACTTTTACTCAAGGCTCCAGTTACAAAGCTGTAAGCGGGTGGAAGACGCTTGAAATATAGGTCTCGACAGACAGACCCGGCCTGTGCCTCAGGCTTCTAGGATGCTTGGGTCTGAACAGGGCTGCATGCCCTCTGGAAATGTGTGGAAGTCCAAGAAATGTACAGATGGGGATTGAGATCTTCCCTCTAGGAGAGAGAAAGCTGGGAGGGGGTTGTGAGCTAAGGACCGTGGACTGGTTAAGTACCACTGGAGGTGGCGGAGGAAAGAGGGAGACAAAGAGAAAGCAAGGGAGCAATGAACCTCCCGCAGAGAAGCCACAGATATTCTGCTGTCTGAAGTGAAGGACAATACAACCTGCTTCTGCGGGTGGATGCCCACCACACTCAGGCTGTACCACCAAGCCAGGCAGTGGGGGCTGGGGTCTTCCTAGTTCAAATCAGGGGAGAAGACGAGGGTCCCCCTGCTAACTGAGCAAAGAGACACCTTTTAAAGTGGCGATTCTTTTATATTTATTTTATTTTATTTATTTATTTTATCAAATTTTTACACCGCCCCAAACTTTCGTCTCTGGGTGGTTAACAATAACATAACACCAGTTAAAAGCATATACAAAAAACTTAAAAACAATTTAAAAGTAAACCAGAGATTAACACACACACACCCCAAAAATGTAGGAAGTGGAGAAAGCTTGGGTGAAAAGATGGGTTTTCAGGTGTTGTTTGAAAATTGCCGGAGAGGGTAAGGATCCTATCTCAGCAGGGAGCGCATTCCACAATCTTGGGGCAGCGACCGAGAAGGCCCGTCTCTGTGTAGCCACCAAATGAGTTGGCGGTAACTGGAGACGGCCCTCCTCAGATGACCTCAATGGGTGGTGGGGCTTGTGGTGAAGAAGATGCTCTCTTAGATACCCAGGGCCAAAGCCGTTAAGGGCTTTATAAGTTACTAGTATCTTTCAGCCCGTTAAAATAATGGGCGCTAGTAGCCTTCTCCCCGCACCTTCCGCCCGAGTATCCAGGGCCGCCACCTCCTCACTGGCCGGGCCTGGCCCCCCCCCACCGCTGGCCTCCCCTTTCTGGGCCGGGCCGGCCGCTGCTGTCCTGTCTCCCCTTCCCCTGGCCAGGCCGGTCCTGCCGCCGCCGTTTCTCTCCCTTCCAGGTCGGGTCCGGTCCCGTCGCCGCCGTCTCTTCCTTTCCTTCGGCTAGGCTGGACCCGCCAGTGCCGCATCTCCCTTTCCTGTGGCCGGGCCAGTCTCGCCGCTGCCGCAGTTCCCCTCCCCGCGGCCGGTCCGATCCCACCGCCGTCGCCTTTCCCTTTCCTGCGGTTGGGCCGGACCTGCCGCCTCTGTTTCTCCCCTCCCTGCGGCCGGGCCGGACCTGCTGCTGCTGCCTCGGCTTTCCCCGTGGCAGGGCCGGTCCCACCGCTGCCGCCTCTGCCCTCCCCGCAGTCTTTCCGGTCCCGCGGCCGCCGCTTCCGGCCTTCCCGTGGCCGAGCCGGCCATCCAGCCAACATGGCCGCCTGGTGCCTGCGGCCGTTTCTCCCTCGGCTCTTCTGCGCACGCGCACCACGCATGCCCAGAACGGCCGAGGGAGACACGGGCGCAGACACCAGAGACACGGGCGCACACGCCAGGGCTTTATTATATAGGATAACTAGCACTTGGTATTTTGTCTGGAAACCTATTTAGCAGGGGGAGAGCAACTGGCCCTATCTACCCCCAGCACAGTATCTCCAGTGGCTGTTGCTGATGTCTGCCTTATGTTTCTTTTTAGATTGTCAGCCCTTTGGGGACAGGGGACCATCTGGTTTATGTATCATTTATTTTTCTATGTAAACCACTTTGAGAACTTCGATTGAAGAGCATTCTATAAATATTCATCATACTAGTAGTAAGGCCACCTAATGTGGCACAGCGGGGAAATGCTTGACTAACAAGCAGAAGGTTGCCAGTTTGAATCCCCGCTGATATGTTTCCCAGACTATAGGAAACACCTCTATCAGGCAGCAGCGATACAGGAAGATGCTGAAAGGCATCATCTCATACTGTGCGGGGGGAGGCCATGGTCAACCCCTCCTGTATTCTACCAAAGGAAACCACAGGACTCTTTGGGCGCCAGGAGTCGAAATCGACTTGACGGCACACTTTACCTTTAGAAGTAATAGTAGTAGTAGTAATTCTACTCTAGCAGGGCAAGGGGGGGAAATGAAGAGGGCGGGGTACCGCAGGTGATGGCAGGGGGCTTGCTGCCCCCTGCACCTCCCCTGGAACGTGTTCCTGAGACTGCATCCTGACCCATAGAAAGGTTGCCCCTGGCCTCCCGCAATGAAGAGTAGAGCTTTTTCCTGTTTAGTTATACATCCATTCATACGTACATATAGACATTTATATCCTGTTCTTTCTCCAAGGAGCCCTGAGTCGTGTACATGATCATGTTTATCCGCACAACAACCCTGTGAGGCAGGTTAAGCTGAGAGATACATGATTGGCCCAAAGTCACTCCGTGAGTTTCATGGCTAAAGGGGGCTTGGAACTGCCTCTCTAATAATACTCTTGATGATGAGGAGGAGGAGGAGGAGGAGGAGGAGGAGGATGCCGCCTTTCTTTCAGCCATCAAATCCCTCCTCACTACTCACTGTTTAGGATATGCTTTCATACACAAATGTTGTTGGTGGTTCTGCCGTCGAGTCAGTGTCGACTCCTGGCACCCACAGAGCCCTGTGGTTGTCTTTGTTAGGAGGGGTTGACCATTGCCATCTCCGGCGCAGTATGAGATGATGCCTTTCAGCACCTTCCTATATCGCTGCTGCCCAACAGAGGTGTTTCCCATATTCTGGGAAACACACCAGCAGGGATTCAAACTATCAACCTTTTGCTCCCTAGGCAGATTAAATTGATCGATGGATTAATTGCCGTCAAGTTGGTGTCGACTCTTAGCGACCACATCGATAGATTCTCTCCAGGATGATCTGTCTTCAACTTGGCCCTGAAGGTCTCTCAGTGATGCATTCATTGCTGTCGTAATCGAGTCCATCCACCTTGCTGCTGGTCATCCTCTTCTTCAGGTTAAATACCAGCCCCTTATCTCCATCTGGAGCTCACATTTACAGTTTGTCCAGCTTTCTGCAATGGGACAAAACTGGACAAGAACTGGAGCAGAATGGCAACCATGTTCATCATCCCTAAGTAGGGGTGTGCACAGAACCGGCTGGTCCAGTTCGGTTTGAATCCGGACCGGTTTGAGTCTACATCTGGGTCACACAGAGGCCAATTGCACAGGTGCAGTGGCCTCCAAAATGCCCGCTGCACTGGAGGGGGAAGGCCCAAACGGGCTGAAGAGCCAGCCAAATAGCCAGTATAGGCATGAAGAGAGGCTGGTGTGGGGAGGGGAAACTCTGCGGGGGCCCCTCCACTGCCTCCAACAACTCCCCTGAAGGGGGTAAGTATAATAATATTTTTATTATTATTATTTTTTAAAGTCCGCAATCCCCCTGAACAGTCGGGGGGGGCGGTGTTCGGTCCAGGGTTGGACTAAACAGGGGATGATTCAGTTCGACCCCGGTCAAACCAAACTGGTTCGACGTTGAACATGTTTGACATCAAACCTGTTTGCACATCCCTATCCCTCAGTAAAGGCAGAGCCTCACAATGGTTGTTTTTAAGCAACAGAGTGGAAGAAAGGGAATAAACATGCTGGAGGTGAGAACTCTATTTTGCTAAACTGAAGCTGCTCACTTTGACACTCACTCCCACACTGCCCTTCTGCACTCCCCCAGAAAGGTTTGAAGAGACGAGTTTGAATGCCAACGGATAAAAGTGGTGCTCCTCCCGTTCTACAGAGACATCACTGCAGGTTTCCAAGGTTTGCATTGCAATTTGAGAAGTATTGTGGATACTTTATTTATGCATGCAGGAGAACAAAGAGGCGCAAACCTGCTGAGAAATGTCTGCTGGCAAATGAGACCACCTGCTGCAAACATTTTTTGCCTACAATCATGGCACCTAAAACAAATTGGGCATTGTTTTAGTTCAGATGACAAAAGGGTAGATAGGAACACAGGGAGCTGCCATATACGGAGTCAGATCCTCAGCCCTTCTAGCTCAGCTTGGTTGTCTGCAGGCAGAAGTGTCTCTCAGTCCCCTCTCGGAGATGCTGCCAGGGAAGGAACTTGGAACCTTCTGCAAGCAAAACAGATGCTCTAGGGAATGCACTAAAATGAATGACAGGGAATGCCCACTGAAAAGCCCTAGGTCCTTCCAAATGACCATGGCATGCATTGAATTTCCGAATGGCCAGCGACCATTTGGAAATTCCATGCATTCCTATGGCCCTTTGGGGCATGAAAAGCTGCTTTCTACCAAGTCAGACCCTTGATTCATCTAGCTCAGTATTGTCTACACAGACTAGCAGCAGCTGACTTCAAGGTTGCAGGCAGGAGTCTCTCTCAGCCCTGTCTTGGAGATGCTGCCAGGGAGGGAACTTGGGACCTTCTGCATGCAAGCAGGCAGGTGCTCTTCCCAGAGTGGGCCCGTCCCCTCAGGGGAATAACTTGCAGTGCTCACATGTAGTCTCCCATTCAAATGCATTCTAGGGTGGACCTAGCTTAGCAAAGAGGACAGTTGTTTTTGTTGTTGTTGTTGTTGTTGTTGTTGTTGTTGTTGTTGTTGTTATTACATTTATATCCCGCTCTTCCTCCAAGGAGCCCAAAGTGGTGTACTACATACTTGAGCTTCTCTTTCACAACAACCCTGTGAAGCAGGTTAGGCTGAGAGAGAAGTGACTGGCCCAGAGTCACATCCCGCAAGTCTCATGGCTGAATGGGGATTTGAACTCGGGTCTCCCCGGTCCTAGTCCAGCATTCTAACCAAGACCAGCTCTCCT